>NC_054866.1:26388999-36388999 GCF_018320785.1 Cheilinus undulatus
TCATTTGGAGAAATCCTGCCTATGGGGATCAACCAAAATCTACTATGGATGGTGTCCTGAACATGATGGAAGAGGTCTTCCTAGTTCAATGGGCTCCATCCAGTTACCTTCACTTGTCGTCATTTAAGTTGTCCTACCTTGAGCTGTATAAATGTTCAAGATTAAAGTATGTGATAGATGGATGAAGAACATGTTGCGTTACCAAAGGTACTGAAACACATTGTTTAGAGTTGGATTTAAACACAGTTTTAAGTGCAGTAAAAATGTCCACAAAGTCAAGTTAACCTTACATAAATGTAAAAGTAAAGATTACTCCAAAAAATTATTTCCATAACTTAAAAACTTTGACATTATCAATTTCAACAAATATTTTGAAGATTTTCAAATTAGTTTGGTTTTACAGTGTATGTCTTTGTTAATTAATATGACTGTTGGACAGCACTAGCATTAAAACAATAAAAAACTAAGAACAGGAAACAAATACATAAGGCAAAAATCAATGTAATTTAATTATTATCAATATTTAAAAAAAAATCATAATTTTACTTGACATTATTCCATGACATTTGCTTGAAATGTGTTTTATGTATAAACATGCAATTATCCTACTTTTATTTTGAAGGCCCACATTAATAATAAGGCTTTTATTCACTTTCCAAAGTAAAGTGATGTTCATACCAGGTATTTCTTTGTGGTTTATGTTTTTTTCAGTTGGTTTCCAGGCTGAGTGTCGCCACAGTTATGTTTTTTGTTTTCATTCTCAGAAGAATCCAGAGCAGCGCATCAGCTGTTCCCCCCACCACTACACATTACAGTAACAATGTGTAAGTGTGCATAGATAGTGTGTTTTATGTGATCCTATGTTACTTTGTAGGCCACGACTACACTTAGAGAGATTTGTTTCCTACATGAAAATAGCGTGAGTCTAAAACTGATTTTTATGACACACACTCTTTTCTTGTAGCCTTTAATCACTCTAAAGCATTACATACTCTGTTTTCCAACTGTTGCCAGTCATTTACAGCACTTTACCTCTACTTTTTGCTATAGTTCCTTTATTTTGTGGTTTTCATGTTGTCATGTTGTGAAAAAAGGCAACGCTTTCTTGTGCCCAGGGTCATGGAGGGGCCCATTGTTAGCAAAGATGTGATCCATCCTATATTTTAGTAACGTTTACCTCGATTTTGAATCTTAATACTCATTATTAATAATTAAAGCAACAAAAATGACTGCTGTTGCCTGTTTTGAAACCTAATTGCATTTATAGCAATTACAGATGTTAGATGTTTAAGATTACATCTAAACCATTAGCTAAAACACAGCATGTTTGGACCATTTTGTTTAAATAAAAAAGTTCCAAAGGTTAAATTTGGGCACACAGCAGAAAAGAAACAGTGATGTGACCTGGTGAAACTGGGTTAAATGATCAATCTATGAAAACAGAACTTAATGTATGTAAGTTTCTGTTTTGTTCTGATTTTAACTAATTTGGAGACTGCACTATTTTCTGCTGCTGCATGTGTCACCCACACAGATGAGTCATGTTCAGTCCTGGCAATGACGAAGCACACGTTCAAAAAAATGTTGTGCAAGTGTAGAAAAGTCAGCGCAATATTGATTACTAAGAAGATAACACGTGACGGGGGTAAACAGACGGAGGGTGCCAACAAACATGAGGCCAAAACAACGAACACACAAGTCTGTACAGATGTTTTCACGCTGTCGAAGAAACACTTTAATTTCAGTGAAACATTTTCTTTTTAAACCACATATTCTTTTTATCAGAGGACAGTGGATAGAGAAAGACTTTTGGAGACAGAGTGGTGAATGACATGTAGAAAAGAAGCTGCAGTTCAGACTTGAAGCCACGTCAGAACTTTATGACCTCAGTACATGGGGCGCGACCAGACTTCCTTGCCACCCACGCCCAAATTCAAAGTAATTTTATGTTCTTAAAGTTTGGGAGGTAAATATTATCCCTGGTTCATGGAAATAAGCCAATAATTGTGACTGCAGACAATGATGCAAGCTTTATTTGACGTCTACTTGCAAGAAATAAATAATTGGCTAATGATCTGACAGACACTTTACTCACCAACAGTTCAGAAAGGATACAAATACTTCCTTTACAAAATTCATTTAGTTAAAATGAATAATTGAGGCAAAAATGTTCTTAAATCTTCTAAGCAGAAGTAGTAGTTCCTCCAATGCTCTTTGATTATTAATACATGAAGAAGTATATCATCACGGTACAGGACATCCAGCTGCACGCTTAATTCTACCTGCGTCATCCACACATTTCCACTTTTCATCATCTGTTTTAAAACTGAAGTCATATTTGATTTTGAAAAGGTTAAAGTGTCTAAAAAATTTACAGATCTTAGTACCTTGCATAAAGTGGAAATGAACTCATCTTCAGAAATGCATATGCACCACCTCTAGAACAAATGTGCAGCAATGGTTTTTAACATAGGAACAAACAGACTCGAAAGCGCAAAAAATGGCAATGATTGGTTCATTTTTGCAAGACTAAAAGATATGACTATTATAGAAGTACAGTTTAGAAACCAATAAAAAAAATATGAACTCAAAAAGATTTACTAAAAGTTCTGATAAAAGTTCAGCAATAAACAATGGCAAAAAAACGCAGCCTTGTATAACTTAGAACGCTACAAAATTAAAGCCATATTTTATAAACAGGCCTTTACATTACCTATTAAAAGTAAACACCCCAATGGATTTTTTTTACCCATTTATTGATTTTATATATCAATTATGGTCAGTGTAATTTGGCTTTTTCTGACCAAGAAAAAAAAAGTGGTTAATGTCAAATTTGAAAACTTTTTTTTATAATGTAATGTGAAGTAAATATAAACATGTAAGGTAAAATAAGTGACTGCATAAATATTCACCCCTTTTAAAGTGACTGACCTTATTCAAGAGATGTCCAGTCAATGGTGCTAGTAGTCTCACAATTAGTGAAATGAGGACCACCTGAGTGCAGGGAATGTGTCTCAAGTGATTGTAGTATAAAGACACCTGTGTCTGGAAGGTTCAATCACTGGTTAATCAGTATTCCTGGCTACCATTACACCATCAAGACATGCTATGTGTCCCCACATAGCAAAAGAACACTCCAAGCAAATCAGAGAAAAGGTTATTGAAAAGTGCAAGTCAGAGATGGATTCAAAAACATTTCCAAGCACTGAACAACCCCAGAATTCAGTTAAATTCATCTTCAAGAAATGGAAGGAAAATAACACGTGTATATCTGCCTAAATCAGGTCGTCCTCACAAACTGAGTGGAAACTATTAAAAGAGGCCACCAAGACACCTATGACTACTCTGAAGGAGTTACAAGCTTCAGCTGCTGAGATGGGAGAGATTCTGCACACAACAACTGTTGCCTGGATTCTCCAATCAAAACTCTATAAGAAAGAGACAAAGAGAAAGCCACTGTTGCAGAAAACTCATAATCTCGACTAGAGTTCACCAAAAGGCCATCAGACAAGGTGCTATGTTTTGCATTCGCTGTAAACTTGCTATATGCTAGATTGTGAGAATTTTCTCTTGACAAAAGAAGCTTCTAGAAAAAAACAAACCAATCCACCATCATGTGTCAGCATCATCAGGCCAAACAGGCATCTCATGTTCAGCTATAAATAACTGCAGCTCTGTTTAAATAACTAAGACTATGAACCTGGCAGCACTGGGCCCTCAGGGAAACACACTATGAGGATATAAAGCATGGATCAGTTTTTCTCCTTTCTCGTAATTTTTCCTAAACTTCTGGCGGAATATTTCTCCGGGCACTGCTGCTAATCTAGCCCAAAGGTAAGGAGGGCACATTAAAGTGACGTGTTTGTGTCCATAGTGGAGTGTCAGTGTGTTGTGGTTACCTCGCTCTACTTGTTTCTGTTCTGCTCCTTCCTCGGTGACATGGAAAGTAACTCGGACAGGGAGGGGCACACAACCACACACACATGTCCCCACAAACACTAGCTTACAGCAGCATTCCTGCTGACGGTGGCTTCTAGGTTGTGTTTTTTTTTTTTTTTCCCCCTTTTTTACCCTTGATGACTAAGTAAGTGAGTGTTCAGTGCCAAGTTTTCCACTGGGGTTTTTTTCTGCAGTGACATACCAGCGTACATGCACATGTTTGAACATGCACTGCTGCGTCACAGATGCTTCAGATTGTGTGCTCCAGGTATGAGCAGAATGTGGGAAAATCTGTACTCAAAGGAATAAACACATAAACACTAAAACTAATCCGTAGTCTAAAAGAAAAAAAAATGCACATGCAGGTGTTTCAAATCTATCAATATGAAAGCATTGAATAAATATGAAACATCATAACCCTTGACAGCCTCCATTTGTGTAGCTTAATTTAACTTCTAACTCAAATTAGTTCCCGGTCATCACGTAAACACTGTTATGAAAATCATGTTATTCCACTGCATTAAATTAATTGACTCATTTGTTTTTCTGTGATGCCTTCCACTTAAATCAAAATGTAGCTAATTTAAATATCTTATTGCTTCATGAAAAGCAAAATCTACCCACACTTTAACAGTTATCATGAACCATAAAAAGACACAGAATCTACCCTACATCCCTAGAGTTTGCTTACATGTCCTTTTGTGTACTGTCACTGTGTATTGTCACTAAGGCGTATAGATGGATCATTAACTAAAATAGGCCACTGTTAACCTGTGTCACCATATAGCATCTGCTCTTACACGCAACTCATTAGGAGTGCAGGTCAGAGGCTGAAAACATCACTCTCTGGTCTGTCATTAAAATAGAAATGTATTCAACCCACATACAAATCAGCAGCATGAACTCATAGTTTTGGACTTATTTTTTTTTTCTCCCTGTTAAAAGCAGGGGGAATTTTGTAATCTTGAGGCCTCAGCCAAAGACCAACTTGCAAGTGAGAAAACAGCACCTCTTTTAAAGCAAAAAGCATATCAGGAATATGCTGACTAAGTACCCAACAGTACTTGCTCATCGCCTCTTAAAGAAACATCATGACTAGATCTGCTGTATCTAAATACTCAATCATGTCTGTAGGCCAAGTGTAACTGTAAAAATAAAATATATTATGCACAGTATTTGTTTGATAAGCATTTTCAGCCACAAATCCTGCATTTTTGTTGATTACATGGCCTTTTTGTCCACATAGTAATCCATATATTCATTGTTTCAGTATGTATAAAGAAACCCTAACTATGATTCACTGTAAAAGACATTTTGGATCTTCTGAGGGCCTAGGACTGTGCTGTTGGGACCTTCCCAGGGACTTTTTTAGATAATTAAAATCTATTTTGATGCTGTTTTATTCATTCTTAGCCCCTCAATTACATGTAACACATATATTTTCAACATTCAGAGTAGTTTTAGAAATTAACCCTATATTTGATGCAAACCTACAGTATATTGATCATATCTTCAGCCCTCTTACAGTGGTTCGAAACTGGTCTATTCTCAGGAATCACCAACATCTCCTGAATAGGAAATACGTAGCCAAATTTCCCAAAATTTTAACCACTTCATATTCCGTGAATGTTTCAGTTTGGACCTTAGAAAAAAAAAACACAAATGAATGAATAAACAGGACAAAACTTGTTTTAAAAGCAGAAACATCTGCATTTTGCTTTACTCTGTTTCTCATGATAACATATACATCTTCCAAGAAATTTTGAGAAATAAGCATAATATTATGGAAAAACCTGCTTTTTTATTCTAAGATAGATTAGTCATAACCTCCAAAAACAACCAAACTTGATCCGTTAGTTCTGCAAAAATAAGTCAAAATATATTTGTGTAAGTCTTCTTAGGGCTTCCTTACCCCATTGACTTTTGCCACATATTTGTGACCCACCAGAAATGGCTCCAAGACCCAGTTTTGGGTCCTGACCCACCAGTTGAGAACCAATGCCTCACAGCACAGGGTCTCAGGCAATAGCCTACCTTTGTCTGATGGTAAAAGCATTTATGATTGACTGAGAAGTAAAGTCAAATTGTAAATCAAATAAAACCTGAAATGTGTTGCTGTGGAGACTGTGACAGTGTGAATGATTTGAGTTATCTAAGGTTGCAAAATATATCATAATATAATGCCAGAATAAACTTATTTAATGCTGAATATCATCCATTATGAACTATTATTGGTAAAAATTGTGTCATATTTATATCAGCATGTGCTTTGAGTTTGACTTTGACATACTTATTTAATTCCATTCATTTTTTCATTTAAAGTTCTGAAAGAACAGATAAGATTGAAGATCTAAATACCACAAAGCACCTCAATACAATTCTACACCTCCTCACCTTTACCTCCTTTTTCTCAGAAAAGCTTTCCTGAACACGATATTTTAATTTTGGTGCATGGCTTCTTTAGAAAAACACACATTACCTGCAGTCACAACTCAAAAAATAGAGGCTCCCTTCAATAGACCATACTCCCATGACAAACATGTTCCTGTGACGTCATGTTCATGGTAGTAAGCACTTTTAAAAAAATGTATACTGTATTAATCCAGGTGTATTACCATATAAACATGAAGCTTATGACCATTGTTTTCATTTGACTGATTCTTGAGTGAAAAGCAGCAACCAAAACCATGGATACTGAAATTCTGAGAGATCAGACTAAATTTCACGTTAAAAACATTTTTGAGACCAGATTGATGCTGTTAGCATTCATCCACTTCCTAGGTAATGTTGCTGAGTAATAGTCAATGATACAGTAGAGGTGTACTGCCAAATATATTAATGTTGATTCTAAACATGTAGAAAAAAAACTTAATTATGATGAATTAAATCAAATGACACTTGAAAGTTATGATGTAGAATCACCACAGCTTCTTAAAACTCTGCTTTTAATTTATGTGGCATCATAAACAAACAAAAACATATACCCAAGTGTGAAAATGGAGTTTAGACTGGGGAAAGGTAAATACAGTTATTATGATCAATTTGCAAAAGTGAGGACAAATCTGCATGCTGAATTTTCTTGATATTAAATCTATAATTCATAACATGATTATGGGGGTTTAACTGTGATGTAGAGCTGCAGTTCAAACAGCCTCAGCAGATGACCTTCAGTTTCCATTACAACTGTCCCACTCTTATATCATGAAGCAGAAAAGAAGTGGAGCTGTTTTATTTTTATCCCGGTGGGAATCCTTTCTAAAGAGACGAGTGTTCGTCGACCTTAGTGGAGGAAACAGAGAAGGGACTTTTCAGGAGTGTGACTCACACTACACGGCTGTAAAGTGCACTGTCATCTTCTTATTGCTCATGATGAGTGTCAGGTGAGGACTGCGTAAAGAAGAAGCCCAGAGGCTGCTGAGATTTCCTTAATGCTAAAACAGAAAGGATGCAGATGATGAAGATGAGGATTGAGAATTTCAATTTGCTTAAAATGTTTTATCTTCCCCTAACAATCTTCTCTGTAACTTTCTTTTTTAATTTCCTGTTTCGCTTTCTCTCAGGTCCAGTTTCACCTGAGACCATCAGTTTGAGCAGCCTGTGCCTCTAATAAGTGATACTTTGCAAATATTTGACGTGCCCTCCATAACATCGCTATGGTGACATGCCAAACATTGCACGCATAAGCAGGCACAGGTTAATCTGTTACTTAGCAACAGCTGCATGCAGAGCAGGTTTGTAGTGCCAACATGGCTGCCGAAGAAACTAGACAAGGCCGAGCTGTGGTTGTTTCTGGATTTATCATGTGATTTGTGGGTACGGAGGGAGGGGGCTGAGAAAAAGAAGTGCGAGAAGGGAGGGTGAGTCAGTGGTTGTAGATGGTCTAGAGCTCATGTTGACATTGAAGCTGGGGAAAGTACCTGAGCCTCCAACCAGAGATATATTTGGAGAGGCAGGTACACATCTTGTCCATCTTTATGGTATATGTTTCGCAAAGAAGATAAGAATGTTTCTATGAAGGATCAATTGAGAAGGATTGTGGACTTTGGAAATCATGTCCTGTGGACGTGCAAACACAAACCTGATATAGATAATGCAAAGTCAAAGGGACAAAGAAGTCTCCTAGAGTGAGAGAATTGGAGAAAGTTAAGGATTACCAATAATATATTTTAATGAATTAGGAATTTCAATTAATTCTTTTATCATTATTAAGTATGAAGGTAGAATGGATCCTCAGACGGATTAGTACAGCAGGGGCAGTATTGCAGACATCGTACTGTTGTGGTGAAGAGGAAGCTGAACTGTAAGGCAAAACTCCCAGTTACCAGTCTGTTGTCGTTCCAACCCTCACCTATGGTCATGGGTTCAACCTGTCAAAGTGAGATTCCTCATGAGGATGGCTGGGCTCAGCCTTAGAGACAGGTTGAGGAATTCAGACATTCGGACTGATCTTGAAGTAGAGCCACTGCTCCTTCACCTCAGAAGGTACCAGTTGAGGTGGTTTCGACATCTGATCAAAATGTCTCCTGGTCATCTCCAGTGGGGGTCTTACAGGTGCGTCTAGCTGGAAGGAGACCCCCAGGTAGACCCAGGACTCGCTGGAGGGATTATACATCTCATCTTGCCTGGGAAATCCTCAGAATCCCCCTGGAGGACCTGGAAAATGTTGCTGGGGGGAGAGATGTCTGAGTGGACTTGCTTGTGCCACTGTAACCCATCCCCAGATACGCAGAAGAAAATTGGATGGATGGCAATTCAGGTTTTGCAGTCTACCCAGACCATAAGGTCTGAACAAGCCCCGTCTCTAAATAATTAAACTATTAATACTAAACTATTAATACATGCTTTGTTTTTAACTCTATAAAGCACTTTGAATTACATTTTTAATTGAACGGTGCACTATAAATAAACTTTCTTTGCCTTGCCTTATTTAAAACACAAGTGAAAAATTGAAATAGATGGTCTGTTTAACTGTTACTTACCAACCAATGTTACTGTAACAAAAAAGTAAAAGACAAATACAAAGTCAAAGATTAAGACTACACTTTCCAAGTATTAACAGGGAAAAAACATTTGCAGTCAGCTACATAAAGTCTTATTTTCTTTCGTTCACACCTTTTTTAGACAACAATATGTCATTTAAATAATTCTGTGAACAAATCCAGTTTTTTTATTTCAACCACAGAAAAACATGTCTGTTTTAATGTCATCCTTTCACACTGATGAATACAATTTCACCTATTTTTTTTGATTGATTTTTGTGATCAATATTCTGATGTCTTTACAAGCTAATTTCCTACTTTTGGAGAGTAAGGAGTTTGTGTTTTAATCGTTTGTCATTGTAGGCCCTAAAAATGACATGATGAAGATATAGTTCACATCCATATAATAAATCATTATTTTGTCTAACACAATGTATGGTATGGAGTCATTAAGAGAAAAAAATACAAATTAAAAAAAGTCTGGTTTCTTTATGTTCAGCTGGGTGTAAGTTAAAACTCCCCACGTGTTGTAACAATAGTCTCTCGGTTTACATCAGTCTGTATGCTGAGTTAATGACATGCTTCATTGCCAGGAAGTAATCTGACATACTGAAATGATGACTGGTCAGTATTTTTTCGTTATGAGTCATCTTGTAGAAGCAACAGGGGAACACAAAGTAGTCATCAGGTGATCCTCAGGTTGGTGCTTTCCTTTTTCAAGTATCGGACTGACCCTAATTTCTACCAAAGAATCATTGTAGGTAATGATTCCTTGAATCCTTTCTGTTCCTTCTAGTGATGTTTTCTCAACGTTTGATATGGTTAATCATCAAATAAGGATATTTCTCAAAAATTTGCTGTGCTTTTTTTTTTGTGCAGCCATATTTATATATATATACAGCCGTATAATACACAAAGTGGTGTGTGTCATTCTTATATTATCAGATATTGTATTTGTTTGAGCTATGTTTCATTCTGCCTCCACATTTTGACCACTTTCTGATATTACCAAGACTGACTTTCAGACCAGATTCCCTTCTCTCTAGCTGTTAGTGAGTTCTTATAATGAAACACAAATTACTGTTTTTTTTACAGCCTAATGAATAAAGCTACACAGAAATCTTTAAAGACAACGATGGCATTGAATAAATAAGCCCTAACACGGGTAAAAATCTGAGCTCATTTTGATGTAACTCCATAGGATTTTTCCACAGCTGGTGTGAGGATGTCCAGTGATTAACTGAAGGCGTTAAAGGTACACTCAGCACAAAGAAGAGGACTGAAACACATGAGCATAACACTTTACTGGTTAGACTTGTTATTGCTGTTTTCCTCTGAGGTGCAATCAGGTGTGATGCATGACTGTAAAAATAAAACTAAAAGAGTATTCGGTGTACAAAATGGACACAACAAAACACACACATAATGTATAGACTTGAGCATGCATAGTCACATAATGAAAAAGGAAGGACAGATGTATTTAGGATTTATTAGACAGCTATTTATTATTATAAATGGTAATTTGAAATCAATGTCTGAACCTAAGCAATCAGCGTTATGGTAAAAATACAGTCATAATATTAAATGAATAAAGCCATAATAATAAAGTCAGAATGTCATGCCTATACTCAATAATAATATGTTAAAGTCACAATATTACTAGAAAAAATAAAATTAAATAAACGTCTTAGGAGATTAAAGTTGTGATAACATAAAAACTACTTATTGTATTTCTGAGAAAGAAGAGTTACATTTACATGAAAAGTCCTATTTTCAAATGAAAAGAAGTTGGAAATACTACATGAACTAAAGCCATAGTATAAGGAAAAGAAAGTAATAGTAGAATAAAATTATTCAAAGAATAACATCATGGGAATGATTTTATATTTTAACATGACTGAAGTCCATCCATTGTCTTCAGCTTATCCAGAGCTGGGCCACGGTGGCAGCAGGCTAAGCAAGTCCACCCAGACATACCTCTCCGCAGCAACATTTTCCAGGTCTTCCAGGGGGATTTCCATGCTGGCCAGATAAGATATATAATCCCTTAAGCAAGTCCTGGGTCTACCTTGGGGTCTCCTTCCAGATGGGCACGCCTGGAAGACCTGTACAGGGAGGCTACTAGGAGATATCAAGATCTACCTGAGCCACCTCAACTGGCTTTCTGGGTTAAGGAGCAGCAGCTCTACTTCAAGGTCCCTATCTTATCTCTCTAAGGCCAGCCATCCTCCTGAGGATCTCATTTTGAATGCTTTAACACGTGATCTCATTCTTTTGGTCATTACCCAGAGCTCATAATTATAGGTGAAGGCTGGAATTGAGGATCAACAGGTAAATTGAAAGTTTTGCCTCCTGGCCCGACTCCCTCAGTACGGTACGACGTCAGCAATTCTGCTGATGCTGCACCAATCCACCTGTCAAACTCACAGTGCATTTTACCCTCAATCTTAAACAAGACCCCGAGGTACTTGAACTCCTTCACTTGGGCCAAAGACACCCTGCCCACCTGGAGGAAGCACTGATCCACCCATGGCTTCCAACTTGGAGGTGCTGACCCTCATCCCAGTCGCTTAGCACTCAGTCACGAACCGCCCCAGTGTCTGCTGGAGGTTCCTGGCAGTAGAAGTGTTATGAGAAAAGGTTGTAGTATAACATGAACCAAGTCATCAGAGAATTACATTGCTAAATTATAAGAATAAAGCCCCACACAATGAGATTTGATTTGTTTTGTTGTTGTTGTTTTCTTTTTGAAAAGGCTGTAAGGTGATATACAGAACATCATCCAGTGGCATCCAAATAAATTTCTTTGCAATCATACTAATAAATAACACAACTTTATTTTGAATGAATTGCCCAATATTTGCCTTAAACCCCATGTCAACGCATCTTTCTTTAGACTACTGTAAAACAAATAGTCTTGAGCAGTGGTTCTCAGCTGGTGGGTCAGAACCTAAAAGTGGATCATGTACTATCCAGAGTCCACACTCTCCTTAAGCCATGTTGGAGCTTGGGGGTAGGTCCTTAGGCTAGACAAGTTAAGAACCACTGATTTAAGAGTTCTCAGAAACGAAGGATGTATAAGATCTACATCTGACAGTATAACAGGCTGGCCTTAAGAAAGTTCTTTGTTTTAACGTCAGTATGAAGTTACGGAAAGCTTGCCACAGCCTGACAACTTGGCAGGCGTGAAACATTGCAAAAGAACAGAATGTACAAATGATTTGTGAGTGTAGCTGCACAGCAGGTTTCCCTGTATAACATGTATATACACATATCATTTTGCAAAGCTCATCAATAATGATTGCTGTTTCCTTTCTCAGAGCAGAAGTGTGCTTTTGGAGGAATTTCTGCTGTGGGCCAAACTGTCAGAAGACAGATGTTCCAATAAAAACAAGTACTAACTCAAAGTTTTTGCTTAATTTTAAATGTGACAGCCGAAACTGCAATTTTAAAAAATAGCTACAATTAATGTTTGTGGCTTCCGGCATTGAAGCGAGACATAGTTTATCATCCTTTCGTCCCCTGGGGAGTCAGACGTAATGACATCTAAAATCTTGAGTAAGTGTATGTGTGTTTCTATTCAGCAAAGGTGTCTCTCTGTTGAGTTATACATTTCTCAACCATCCTTTCATCCTTATCCCAAACAAATGTATCAGTGTGGTTTCCCCCTCAGGAACAAACACTTAACAGATGAATAAGGGAAGACTCATATCAGCTTTTTGCCAGAAACCTTCACACTGACTGAGGGATTGAGAACTTTGGCATCAAGTCAGTTATTTTCTCATTTTAAATCTTATGACAGAAAGAAGGGAAATAAAAAACAAAGGAATGGCTGATTAGATTCACCTTTCTCTTTTGCAAGAGATGACTTGAAAAGCACTCAGAGAGCACAGACCTCCACCATTAGCCCTATCTCCCAATAGTGAAGAATCCTTTAAAAAATCCCTGGATCTAGACAGTGATCCAGATCAGTCCCAAAATCTAATCAGTTTTTCCTTATGCCATTTGTGACATTTCCTGAAAATTTCATCAAAATCCATCCATAACTTTTTGAGTTATGTTGCTAACAAACAAACAAACAGACCCTGCCAATGACATAACCTCTTTGGTGGAGGTAATTATCTGTGTTGCTTTACAAGATGGGGCTTAATGGGCAGTTTTGCAACAAGTGACTTAGTAAATGATATTAAAATCTCTGTTAATAGCATGTGGCTTTTTTTTTTTGCTAAACAGCATGTGCCATTGTCTGCACTGGTAAAATCCAGTGAGGTTATGAGAACAATGCTCAACAAGGGAAAGTGTGCCACAATGGACAAATTCAAACACACACCTAAAAAAGATAAAAATCATAAAGCTAATGCTAATTAGAAAGATACAACCTTTGGTGTTGAAGCTGCAGTAAACACTAAGTACATGGCATGATCTGAATTCATTGCATTTAATGTTTTTTTTGTGTGTGTATGTGAGAAATTCCAGGAAAAATTCTAGCATTTGCCAAGAATTATTAGATATGCATTGGGAGCACACTGTCCCACAATGCATTATGACTCTGAGGAGAGCTTGCCAACCAGCTAAGGAGTTGTGTAGAAGTTACCAGACTAAGGCCCCGTCCACACGGAGAGGAATTCAGGAGTATACGCAAAAGTTTTTTGTTGTATCGGCGTTTCATACACACAGAAATGGTGTTTTGGGTGACTGTAAATGATACTTTTTGAAAACGGGTCCCAGAGTGCACAAATCCGTAAATGACTACCATTTCGTCTCTGTGCAGACGGCCAACCGCATCTTTCTTGAAACGGTTACCTCACACATAGCGTAGCTCTGGCCAAAACAACAATGGCTGATTACAGGGTTGTGTTCAAGCTGCAAAAGCTACTGAGCTTGTTATGGCTTTACAGCAAAATCTGGTGCTTCTTTACCACCACCATGAAACACACACCATATGTTCTTAAATCCAAAGTGGAGAACAACCAGAAGGGCAACTAGAAGAGAGTTTGTGCCAGTTTTCTGTGATCTTCTTCTCTCTTTTGGTGCATTTCCGTGGCAGTGTTACAGCACCACATACTGGCTTGGCATTTGCACTACAGCGTTTTCAGTCGTTTTCAGTGGTTCCTTGCTTACGCGGATATTTCCTGAAACGATCCCGTCTTTATGGAAAACTTTTTCAAAATGAAACAGCAATATATCATTTTCGTCTCCATGTGGAAGGGGCCCAAAAAAATGTTTGAAGTATTATTTGAATTAGAACACAAGATGTACCAAAACTAAACATATGCTTGTTGTTATTTATGAACAGACAATTGTACTTGCTTGTTGCTTGCTAGGCTATCTAGCTGGCCAAAAGTAGGTACATGATAAAGTTATGTAAAGGGGAGATGACTGGCCTCAATATACAGTAGTCTGTGTTTTAGAGGTAAATTTTGACCACTTCAAAGAGGTCAAGGTTTGGTTCGTACCATGGTTTAGGGGTTTACAGTTCAGTAAGGGTTTAGTTCATTGAGTAAAAATAAATAACATTAAATACCAGACTTATTATTATACTGTATGTTTCTGTTGTTATTTTTTAATTGACAGTAGTGCAGCTCACAGTTTGTTCAATCCAGGGTTGCTTAGAACAAACTGTGATAGCGGGTACAGCCTGTGGTGTGTTAAAAGTGGAACAAAAAGAAGGAAACCAAAAAATAAAAGAAAAAAAATAAATAAACAGATGCAATAACAAGCAACACAAAAATGATGATCTCCTTAATTGAAACAAAAAAAACCTGCAAAAAATGCAAACTGAATAAAAATAAATGTTTTAGAGCAATGCATCATATTAATGATTTATGACTTGTGCCATGACATCATCACAAAGTTGTTATACTGGAAAACCATGGCTCTTGTACGTCAGTCAGGACTTCAAACTGGCTTTTGGGAGCCTGAGCAGAGCACTTAAATACACACTTGGAGTCAGTTTTCTCTACTTTGCATATCCACACATAGCCTTTAAAATGTATTATCATGGGTAATGTCTTTGACCCTTTCTGCTTTCACATTCCTAGACGTTTTTGAAACAGTGCAGGTTGGGGGGGGGATTAAAAGTCAGCGGCTCTGCTGTTCTTGTTAATGAGGATGACTTTACTTCTTTGTGTATTTTGTTGTCTTTATTTGTTTAATGTGGTTACCAAACAATTAAGAACCTTACTGCCACCTAGATTGACACAAAAATACTGCCATGGGTGACTGTCTCTTTTCCTAATCACCACTTCCTACAGCATGTGGAGTGAGGCACTTTTTCTCCATTCAGACCTGTTTGTCATACAACAGGCTTAGCTGTGAGCCTTCAATAGTTAACTTAGCACAAGAAAAAAAATGCTTAGGTGGTGGACAATGGCATGCTTGTTGCATTATTAGAACATGAAACAGCAACGGTTTGGGGTAAAAACAAACAAAAAAACCCAACAGTTTCCCTTAAAACAAATACTATACTCAATTTGTTTTCACCAAATTTGAGATTGATAAATAAGTCAAACGTTTAATGAGTTCTGAGCAAAGTAATGATCTACTGTGCAGACTTTTTAGGCATGCTTGGGCCAAACATTGAGGCTGCAGTGAGGCATAGATGTGGCGAGTGAGCCATCTAAGGCCGCCATCAGGTGGGAAGGGGAGGATTGACACAACCCCAGTCATGCTCTGGATGTCTTCCCAGGAGCATGGGAAAATAATCAGTTGAAAAAAAATTACAAAGTCCACATATTTAGGGCAGAGGAAAGGGATGAATGTGGCCAGTAAACATGAACACCGCCGGCTGCCTGCGGGTGTAACAGGGTGAAAAGACCCGGACAACAAAAAAGGTGCTGTTGAGGTTGACCTCGGCTTCAGAGTGACATGTGTCAAGTTTTAATTTACCGCCCCCCCCCCCCCCGAAATTCTCAGCACTTTTTCAAACAAATGATAGATTTCAGGAAAAAGCCTCAATATATTAATTGTTCTGTGTCCTATTCAAGCTTTCTGTACTCATTTCATTCAGTTGTCATGTATGAGGGTGGTCAAATGTCTCTTTCTGCCTGTTTAAGCTTTGAACTGCAGTGCATGATGGTAACTATAGCTGGGATTGGGACCCTCAGCACTTTTCACAGTGCATTTTGGGACACAGTGAGCACACAATAAAAGGTGTGACAGTGCTCACTTAGAATTCAAACACTACTACAGAGTGACTGTATAGTGCACTTTGCAGTGATTAGGGTATGTTTTCAGACACATAGCCTACTATATTTAGTGAGTCAGTCATCTCAGTGAAGGGTCAGATGTGTCTTATTATCCCTGGTTATGATTAGGTGTATTTATGTATAATTGGTTCCATAGAACATATGCATCAGTCTGTGGAGAACAAAATCGAGCCTATGTGACTTACTCACCATTTTCTTGTTCCAGTGTTTGTTTCTCAAGGCAGACTTTTGGACATTGTGTTTCTGGTTAAGTAAAAGGATTTTGTTCTTCTGCTCTTTATTTATTTGATATTTTCCCATTCAATCATGCAGGAGAAGTTCTCCCTCTAGAATAACTTTTCCTAACACGTAGAGCTGCATTAATACTTGTTCTAACAGCCAGAACAACAGTTGGACTTTCTCTTGGTAAATATGTTTCAAATACTGAGCCATCCTTTTAAAACCTCAGCATGTTGGCAGTGCTGGTGCTGTATCAGCAGTTTGATGACTTGGCCCTGAGTGTGTGTGTGTGGGTGTGTGTGTGTGTGTTTGTGTGTGAGCTGCTGGGTCTCTCTCAGTCCAAGGTCACCAGTGTGTGTTGTTAGGGGATATCTAGGTCCACTGCAACATTGTGACTCACACAGCATGGAGGTGTTTTCCTGCTGTGGATCTGCTGCACACAAACACACAAACTTGGTGTGGCTGCCATCCAGGTTTCACTCTGTGTCCACCGGGCACCAAACTAAGCTACAAGATCCCAGCAGATGTTTTGGTGTATTATTTTTGGGGACTATTTAATCATAGTGTTATTGTGCCAAAGCTGGATGGATGTGGCCACATTTCATCTGACAACTCCCCAAAAAGTAAATGTCATTCACAAGTGAAAGAACAAACACAACGATAATAAAGTGGCTCCATATGTAGTGAAATGGAGGTATCATATTGGAAATGTACTCTCACCTTGGTTTTGGAGAGGAGAAACATGACTTCAAAGTGCCAGAATGAAGTACCATTGACTAAAAGTGAATGAAAAACTGCTTGTACCTATACTAGGCGTGCTAGTTGTACACTTTGTCTTTCTTGTGTTTCAGGAAAGACTTTAGATCCACTTACAGGAAATCATTGACCTGTGCTCTATTGGGAGAGTTTTCAAAAGCCCAACCTTTCAACCCTCTTATCATAAAATCCTCACTGTTGAGCAATTCCGTTGTAATAGAACAGATACAGCTGTCAGTTTTTCTTTTACTTTTTACCCCACGCTTTGGCTCATTTTTTGTCCTCTAGCATGAGAGTAATCTTCCTCTGAGACTCTCTAATAGATTCTCCGAAATCATACTGTTTCTACAGACTCTGTGCTTTCTCCCCTCCTCCACTTCCTTTCCCACTTTTCCAGAGAACTCCAGAGTAGTGCTCTTCCGCCTCACTGAGGAAACGAGGCCAGGCCAAAGAGAGGGAGAGGAGTGACGAGGGAGTGATGGACGAGAAGTTGGAAAAATGAAACCAAGGAAACAAAATGTTCTGGGCTGCAGGTTGAAGAGGAAACTACTGGAAAATGAGCGCAGGTTTGGGGTGAAGCTGACCCTGAGGTTTATGAGCTGCGTAAATTTCCGTAGTAGTTGAAAATGATCTCTGAATGAAAAACTAAAAGTGTAATTTATATCACTTCATACATGGAGTATAAGTGAACAATATGAATAAAACTGCCCAGATAAAAAGCAAATCATAAGTTTTTAGTCAACTCCCACAGTGTTAAATTTAGCCTGTATATAACACTCATGAATTCTTAGTTAAATTTACACCTAATATTTCAAATCTCTTGTGGTGTCAATTTTTTAACACTCACTGTGTTGTTTGTTTACTGTACATATTAAAGTCTACTTTTAACACAATATTAAGCTGTTTTCTTTTATCGCAGGTGGAAATTCAAGGTATTTTAAATTCCAATTATTGACAGTGCAATGCAACTTAATACTTAATTAAGATTACCACCTTGCTTTGAAAACCTGTGGAAAGTCAGGTTTCTTATGGCAAAGATGGAGTGAAAAAGGGTTGAAAGTAAGCCCACCCTTCACCATTCCATGACACAGGCAGGAAGTAACCAACTCAGTGGATAACTTCACGCATGGTGCAGAAGTGTTTAACATTAAAAAACAACAGTAATCCACCAGAAACCATCCTTTCAATCCTGAAAAGTCTTAAAAAGGCTTGAGTTTAAGTTTTGACATTTAAGGCCATAAAAAGTCTTAAAATGTCTTTTGAAAGGTCTTAAATTTTAGATGACATGCATAGTAGCAAAACTTCTGATTTGCAAAAATCTGAAAAAATGAGTTTTAGGAATGTTGTAAGAATTCTGTAATGTTTCAAATGATATGAATGTCCCTTTAATGAAAAGGTCTTTGTAATAAACTAGGCCATTTTTATGCCAAGTTTGAAATGTTGTGTCAGTTTGAGATGGTAAGAAGAGGTGATTATTCACCAGAGGAAATTACAAGCCCAAGTGGTTAATGCAAAAGTTCTTCCTAAACTAAAACCAAATTTTTAAGTAGTGTTTAACTACAGGGTTACAGATTTTAGGATGTGAACCTTTAGGAATACTAGCACATAACAGAGAAATAAGAGAAATTGTTGGGTTGGTGTCTAATTCAATGCTGGCCCAGATTGGACCTTGATTGTTTCTCCAAGTGGAAATCCAATGTATTAATTTGCTCATATTTGCAGCCGAATAATAATAAGTAAAACTGGGTAGGCGCAGGCCTCCTGCTGACTTGGGCATCTCCAAAAACATTTTCTTCATTCTTGGGACAGATTTATTCCATATAAAAGAAGAAATCAAATGATCAATCTCTTTTAGTAAAAAGAAAGGCATCATAAAGATACTTAAAGCGTGGTAAGTCATCTTGATTGTATTCACTCTTCCAGCTAAAGAAATGGGTAACAGGGACCATCTTGACAAGTCTTGTTTTGTGTGTTCTAATAAAATTCTAAAATTATGTCTGTAAAGATCTTTGTATAGACTAGATACTCTGACTCCTAGGTAGGTGATTTCTTCAGCTTTGTTGAAAGGAAAAGAACTAAAGTCTGTTGTTTTTGCCAAATCATTAATGGGGAAAAGAGTACTCTTAGGAAAGTTTAACTTGTAGCCTGATATTCTGCTATATGACTTCAGTATATCAATGAGGACTGGTAGGGATTGCAAAGGGTTTGATAAGTACACTAAGAGGTCGTCTGCATATAGCGACACTTTATGTGTTTTGTCATATCTAATCACTCCACCGACCTTATTTTCCATTCTTAGGGCAATGGCCAAGTGCTCTATAGCCAAATCAAAAATGATGATCAAAAGTGATGTTACAGAGTTAGTGCACACTGAAGCCATTGGTGATGAGTAAATTATTTTAACCCAGGAAATAAAGGTTGACTTGAATCCAAACCTCTCCAGGGCTGTGAATAGATATTCCCAGCCTTTTCAGCATCTAGAGAAATTGCAACCTCTGGCTGTCGGGTGGAGTGGGGAGAGTACAGTACATTAAATAAATGACGGATGTTGTAGAAAGATTGCCTCCCTGGGATAAAACCTGTCTGGTCCAGGTCTATTACTTTGGGAATCACTAATTTAAGATGGCAAGATAGAACTTTCGTGAGAGTTTTGTAATCGCAACAAAGGAGGTTGATTGGCCGGTAAGAGCTGCACTCACTGGGATCCTTTCCTTTTCTGGGTAAAACCATTATGGTAGCTTGAGTCATGGTGTGGGGCAGTTTTTGCATAGATAGGATTTCCTTGAAAAGTTTGTTCAGAAAGGGGGACAATTTAGATGAAAACATCTTATAAAATTATATATGTAGTCCATCTGGACCAGGTGTTTTACCATTTTGCATGGAGTTTATAGCCTGCATTATTTCTTCGCTTGATATGTTAGAGTCTATAATAATTTGATCTTCTGGACTAATCCTTCAGATTTCCAGTTGATTAAAGAAAGCCTGGATCTCAGATTGGCAAGCAGAAGTTTGTGACATATAAAGAAAGATCTGTAAAAACATCTTAAATTGTTTATTTATAGTTATGGGATACGTTGATAATAGTCCCTGTGATATGCGAATTTCAGTTATTGTATGATTAGCAGAATTTTGCCAACGCTAGTAAGACAGCAATCTGCCAACTTTATCACTATGTTCATAGTAATTTTGTTTGGTTTTCAATAAGAGTGTTTCAGTTTGTTTGATAGAGAGCTCATTGTATTCAGCTTGTAACAACAGCTGATCTTTATACAAATTTGGATCGGGAGAGGAAGCATATCTAACATCCAGTGCTTGTATTTTCTGAGATAAATTAGCAAGGTGACTGTTATGTTCTTCTTTTTTGGTGGGCTGCATATGAAATTATTTGCCCCCTAAGATATGCTTTAAGTGCTTCCCAGATAGTAATGTAAGCCATACCTGGTGCACAGTTAATATCTAGAAAAAGATCAATCTGATCCGAAATAAAATTTTGAAATGGTTTTTGAGATAGTAGTAGAGGGTCTAGACGCCATGTACGTTGAGAGGCAATATTATCTGGGAAGTTCATATCTAAATGGACAGGAGAGTGATCAGAGTGGACAGGTGAAAAAATGAATATTCTTTGGTATAAGGGTTGGCATTTCTCCAGGGATCTATAAGTTTATATAAGGCTAAAACTGCAGTTGTAGATTTAGATATATGGCTTGGGACCTTCGGGTTTGATTTGTCCATATTTGGCTCTAACACCAAATTAAAATCCCCTCCTAAAATTAAGTGACAGGTACAAGGGTCAGGAAGATTAAAAAAGGAAATTTTGGACAAGAACTGTGGGTCATCCCAATTTTGACTGTAGATGTTAGCCAGAATTATTTCAACGTCAAATAGCTTCCCCACTAGTATGCCATATCTACCTTTTGTGTCAGATATTGTTTTAGTTGATACAAATGGAACACCTTTTCTTATCAGTATGGCTGCACCTCTTGATCTATCTGCATGGTCAGAATGGTTTATTTGGTCTATATAGTCTCTTTTTAATTTGGACTGTTCCCTGGTTTGGAGATGCGTCTCTTGCAGAAATATTATTTCAGCACCTAATGATTTCAGATGAGCGAAAATTCTGCTACGACTAATGGGATGATGTATTCCTTTAACATCCCAACTGATAAGATGTGTTGAGCCAAGTGACAGTGTGTTAGCTTTGCTCATAAATCAAGTGACCTACGAATAGAGTCTCTGACGTTGCAAAGGAGGGAAATAAATACATAACGGCGGTGTGCCCTGTCCAGCAGCGGCGCTTCTTTCAAACAGAAAGCTTGTTTAAGAAGTGATGAAACAGAGGCCGTTGAGCACCCCTCGGCCTCTGGCACTCCAACAATTCTAATGTTGTTTCTTCGAAATCTTGCCTCTAAATCGTCACACTTATCTTGCAAAGTGCCTGGTCAGCGCAGTAAGGCGGTGTACTTCCATCTGTAGGTGTACAATGTCATCCATACATGTAGACAGGCTGTCCTCCATACTCTTCACCGTAACGTTCAGCGTAGTTAGTTCCGACGTAATCCACTCTTTATATTCCTTCAGTTCGGATCTGGCCGCTGCAATGTCGGCTCTGATGACGGACATTTCATTCTCCAACACAGCTTCAGAGTGTCTATCAAATCTTTGTGCAGGGAGGATAAGATCTCACTTTTTAAAGACTCTGTGTCCATCACACCTGTGGCTGGAGCTGAGTCAGCACTCCACAGGGAGGTCCATCCGGCATAGGCCGTGGTTGGTGTTGGCCTCGTGGTTACAATAGTTGTTTGTTTTCCTCTTGATGCTCCACTTACCATTTTTGACTCCCCCTTGTGAAATTTAACTTGAGAGTGGATTGCCAACTAATTCTTTGTCAGGCTGTGCTGAAAAAATAATACTTTTAAAAGGTTGCCCCACAGTGCTCAGCAAAACACTACTTACTCCATTGCTCGCTCAACAGCGCCCCCTGAACTTGTTGTTTTAATCGCTTATTATGTTCATACCCTTGCATATGTCATCAAAACTGTCAAAAACCTTTCTTTATAACTCTATTTAAAATTTATTTCAAGTTTGGCTCAGCCCAGACTAAGAAGTACGTCTTACAACTGCTGACTTTGTCCTGTACATGTGTGAATGTTGTTTAAACAAAAAATCTCATTCATTATTCTTTTAATCAGTCAAATATCACACCATAAATCTTTGTTGTGGAAAATGTTAAGAAAAAGAAAGTGTTACAGTGCTCTTTTTCACAGTGTCTGACAGGACGAAACACTGAAAAGGGATCGTCTTTATGTTGATGATCTAATTTGCTTAGATCATAAGAAGGCATCAGGATTAATTCAGTCTATTATATAAAAGGTTGAAAAAAAATGATCAGTGCAGTGCAACAGTGATTATGACACTGCACAGCCATAATCCTAGAAATACTCTCTCCTGACTCAGCCTTGTTTTAAGAGAGACTTCAACAGTGACCTTTAAGAAAGCACATTTAATCTTAAAGAAATGAAAGGTCTGAAGCTGTAGGAATCCATCTAAGAGCCTCAGCAGGTACGTCATTTTAACGTAACAATAAAATCATAAACCCCTAAAGTGCATCAGATTCTTTTCACTCAGCACTTCCATGTGTGTGAAGGAGTCTGAAAGCCATTGGCCTTTACGTCATTACACCGCCTACTTCTTTGATGTCTGCCCTTATCTCCTCTTATCCCTCAGTCCTGCAGGCCTGCATGCCAGACTCAGCTGATAACATAGCTCTAACCTTTATTCAATTTATTCAGCCTTTTACCTTTCTATCTAGAAGTATTCTGTCCAGTGCTTTCCCTGTAGCCGTCTCCCTTCAGACTGTTTCTTTAAAAGGAAAAGTATGTTCCTGGCAGCACAGCAGGAACACTCAGAAAGAGGGAAGAGGGGAGTTTCACACATGTGGCTTGGCAACAACTGCACAATTATGCCAAAAAACACTGACCCAGAAAATTTCACATTTGTTCTACGTCAAAGTTTTTTTTCTTTCTTTCTTTTTTCTTTTTAAATTTCAATCCTCATTTTTTCTTTCTACATTGTGTCAAGTCAGCTTATTTCTTCCATGCCTCCTAATAGGGACAGCCTCACAGTGAAATTCCTGTAGGGTTATGAGAAGTAGTAAAAATGTATCAGTGATACATGTTTGGGGACCCAGGAAATCCTTATCCAATCAAAAAAAAGAAAAGAAGCATAATTACTTTCTTTATTGCCTTTTCTGTGACTTTTGAATTTGGTGGCAGGGAGAGGGCCATGTTTACAATTGTGTAGTGTCCCCTTTACTTTAAACAACACTCTAGAAACACCTGGGAAGTGAGGAGACCATTTGCTGGAGTTTTGGGAGAGGCCTGTGTGCGAGGAGCACAAACATGTAGTGGTCATATGTGAGGCATGTAAAAATTGAGATGTCAATTCGTGCTCGAGTGTATTTTATTTTGTTTGGTTAAATTTGACCAGGGGGGTGCACGGCGGTGCAGGAGTTAGCACTGTTGTCACGAAGGTTCCTGGTTCGCTTCCTGGTCAGGGCAGAGTTTGCATGTTTTCCCCATAAACCTGTGGATTCTCTCAGGCTTCCTCCCACCACCAAAAACATGCTAGGTCGGATAACTGGCGACTCTAAATTAGGCGTACCCGGTTGTCTGTCTCTATATTTCAGCCCTGCAATTGACTGCCGACCAGTCCAGGTTGTACCACACCTCTCGCCCAATGACAACTGGGATAGGCTCCAGCCCCTGCAACCCCCAATGGGATAAGCAGTATGTAAAAGGACGGATGGACATTTGACTAGTTTTCAGTAGTTACACTAAAGATACAGTACAGTTTGACAGCTGTGTTATCTGTCATCAGAGATGTGTGTGTGTGTGTGTGTGTGTGTGTGTGTGAGACACAAATGACAAATATGTTGTTACACAAAACATGTTACAAATACTAAATGTATGACCCACTAGTTATTTATTGGAACAAATGATTATCATAGTTTGAAATCATTTAATTCTAAATCACATTTGCATGCATGGGTCATTTTTGACCCATGTGTCTAAACTTGGTGTAGTAATACAATAACTATGGTTTGTTCATAAAGGATGAAAGGGAAAATGGAAATAATGATCCGTGATTATCGAAACAAGATTTTCAAATAATACATGGAACATTCAGTCATAAAAAAAATGATTTTCAAAGTTGGGCAAAGAAAAACTCAGCCAGCATAAAATAGCATGGGAAATGCATGCAGGCCATTTTTGACCCATGCTGCGCATTAGAAGGGATGTACACATGTTGTGCATCACAGGGTTTATTCCATTTTATGTATTTATTTTTTATTTTTTTGGCAAAAACATACACAGATAAATGCACTTGTTGCATTCAGTTTGATGCACATATTTCTATGTAATTTTTCTATGTTGAACAATTCCTTTAACTGCTTGTTTGGGGCTTAAGTGCATTTAAATAAATAGAAACATACGTTCAGTACAGTACACATGCTAAATAGAATGGTATTTGTGTTGTAGATAGTACACTAGCATTGTTTTAACCACATTTTAGAAAGTGTAGCATGAATAAATGAGGTCAAAGTAAGTGAGTCACTAACATGAAGCTGACCAGGACAGAGAAAACAGACTGAATGTCCTTTGTCCATTCCCACAGCTCCTTCCTCTCTCTCACATACACTTTGTATTTCCCACTACACCACTATTTACACACTCCCTTACTCAGACACACATACATATGACCTCAACTGTACTTCATGCTCAGTCTCTCTTCTACACACACGAACACACACACACCCCCCTGCTGCTGCAGACTCCTCACATTTCATCTGAAGGAGCCTCTTGTTAAGAGTGTGAAACAGTACGAGGGTGTAAAGATGTAACGTGAAGGTGGTGTGAGTGTGTGTATACGTGTGTGTTTTACATTGAGATGATAAAAACACAAGATCATGTTCATACGTCACTTTCCAGCTCCTCTCTGCAACACTTAACCGGCATAAACACACATTTTTAGCATGCTACACTTCAGGAGGACAGCTGTCCCCAAACAATGTGTCTGCATTTCTACGAATTTGTATTTGGATGACGTCAAACGCAGTTTATTTCTACAGAGACATACCAGAGGATTTGGTTTGTCTATTAGCATCAGTAAATGCTACCGTAAACAGATGAATAAAATCAGGTTTAGTAGTTATGGTGGCAGAAGCAGCTAGAAAAACTTTATGGAGGTAAAGTACAGCAATTACACTGGAAAATGCATTTGATAGAAGTGAAAAAACCTTTTCATATATTATTTAAGTAAAGTTTTCAAGTATCGAATATCCACTATACATAACTGCTGAAAGGTGTATTACTTTTAGCATAACAACTGACTGCACTTTTGCATTTGATTTACTTTGAAGCTACTTCTTTGTCATTTTTTAAGGCCAGTTGGCATCCAGTGTTAAATTACTTCCATCTTTGGTGTTTGACCTCTCACTTTACATTTATTTATGGGGTTTCTATTAGAATAACATCATCAGACCAACAAATGGCTCCTGGTTTGATTAGGATTAAAATTTAATTGTAATTGGGATTTTTGGGTGATTGTATCAGAGTAAAATAACTTATTTAAAAAGAAAACAGAGATAATTATAACTACTACCTTGGGATTGTATGGCTCCACAGAGTATACAATTGCCAAGCAGTACAGTGACGAGTAAAAAAGACAGATGGGTGGTTTCTGTGGAAGTGATATGTTCGTAAATGAGCTGATAAAAAAAGCTGTTTTTTTACGTGAATGATAAGATCCAGGTCCTGTTTCCTCTTCTTCTTATCATTATTATATTTTGCGTGTGTCTGTGTGGTATCTGACTGATTAGAAGGGATGATCTTTTTGCCACAGGCATATCATATATTGGGAACACAAGCTTGAGTGTTACATTGTTTTATATCAGGTGTGTCATACAGCCAAGCCAGTGAGCAGATTTCCTCTGACCAGAAAAGTATTTTCAGGAGGCAGTAGGGGAGAATGGGGTGAGCTGTGCCAGTTTTTACTCAAAGTGACTTTAAAGTTAGGCCGTGACAGTAATGCCTCCAACTTAAGTATGTACATATATTTCAGGATGTGGTGCATCCCTGGGAACAATAGCTTTGGATCTGAAATAAACTGTTTAAGAAATATAGCTTTCGGAAAAAAAGGGGTCTTGTGGCACAACTTGCCCCTGGTGCGGGGTAAGTTGTGCTTTTGGGGAGAATATGTTGGGGTAAATTGTGCCAGTGATTATTGAAGATTACTGAAGTAAAACAGAACATTTTAATCTCATAAACTGTAACGCTATATAAAAGCAAGACAAATTCAATACAACATTACTCATTTAGGGTTTATTAGATATCGTCACCCTATTAAACTAATGGCGTAAGTCATATTTTCTAGTTTTTGGGGAAACACGAAAAACCTAAATACACAGTGTTGATATTTTTGAATCATTTCAGGCAAAAAGGCTTTGGCAATAGATGCCTGTTGACATACATAGAACGCTGTCTGTCAGTTATGTAACATAGACGAATAAAGTGATTTAGGCCAATTCCTGAACATCTCATTGTGAGAATGGGCACTTAAAAACTGAAAAAAAAAAAAAAAACAACAACTGCTGTTTAATAACATAGTGCAAACTCAAAACTGAAATCAGTGTTAGCCAAATTAAACAAATGGCAGGTAAATCAAACACTAATGAGGCATGCCCATCTCCTCACTCCTCCAGCCATTCTTGGTGTGTGGCTGTGTGGATTTGTTACGGTGGGTGTGTTGGTGTGTGGGTCTGGGTGAGAGGGTGTGTGGGTTAGGGTTGAGGTCTATTGGTCTGGGGTTTGTGTCTCTGGGTGGGTCCGCATGTGTGGGTATGGATTTGTGGGTAATTTGGGTCTAGTTGTGTGGGTTTCAGGGTTCGGGTGTGTCTGTGGGTCTGGGTTTGTGGGTGTGCCACTGGCACAACTTAACCCAGGTCCTTTGGCACAAATCGCACCAACCCCACTATTTTGACAAACACACATGATCCAGCATTTTAGAGCTAACATCATGCTAACTGTAAAGACTCACTGTGTAGCCTACTGAAGCACTAAAACATGTGTGAAATGTTTTCAAACTTGTCTGTAGTTGTTCAGACACAAGAATCAAAAAACCTTGATCATAGAAAATTTACTTTGAAAGGCAGAAAGCAGTTTTTGTTTTTTTTAGCTAAAATCTGCTTACCTCTCATGCCATGTGTCTCTCTTTTATGCAGGATGACTAAAATGGATGGCTCTTCAAAAATATGTGGTCACATGACCAATTTCTTCTATGGTTTTCTAGAAACAAGGGGTGGCATTACTTCCCCCGGCACAAATCCCCTATATTTAAAAAAGATATACATATTTTCATTAATTAAAAAAATAAGGGTAAAATAACTGCATAAATATCAATCATATGTTGTGACAATGCTAAATTTGGCAGGTCGAGTGAAACCAAACTGGTGCCCAATTGAAGAGCCATTTTAAAGCCGAGCCAAATGACCCTGATAATTTATACAACTGCCAGGCAGTACAGTGGTGGGTAAAATAGAAAGCTGAGTGGTTTCCTAGGTGGTGCGATTTGTAGAAATATCTTAAGCAAGGGATGAGAATGAGGTCTAATGGCCTTGACTTTTGACCTAAAAAAAATCTAGTCAACACATACTTACATCAAAATGGAAAATGCAAAGTTTGAAGAAAACTCAGAGTGTCCTTGACATATTGTGTTCACAAGCAAGGGATGAACGTTAGGCCAAATGACCATGACTTCTGAGTAGGTCTGTAGGCCATCAAAGACAAACTTGGCCAACCAAAATTACACACACATAAAGTAAAAAAAAAGAAAAGAAATAAAAACCTTCACTTTATTTTAAAATAACTTTCATCACGTTGCACTCATCTGGTAGTCTAAATGATCTAATAAATTAACACAAGCCGTAAAAAGTATTTTCAACTATTTTAACCTCATAATGTTGTATTGAAACAACAGCTGACTCACGGACAATCAGGAAGCACCTGCCTTTAGTTAGATAATTGCTTGATCATAATGATAACTATTAACAGGATCACTTGTTCCAGCACATGCTGTGTAATTTACAAGCATTTATCAGACAGCGTACAGCGTTTATTTACTGAGGTGAAGGGAAAAAAAGTCAGCTGCTAAGGACTCAATGATCAGAAGACAAAGTTTAAGATGCATTATTTCTGTTTTTACAGCTTAACCACCGTGAAACAATCAGAATACAATGTGTTCTTTGTCACTGTATGCACCTCTTTACTTGGATTGCCCTGCACTGTATTGCTCCTGTTGTGTCCTTCAGTCAGTCAACTGCATGCTCCCACCGTTTTGTTCTCACTCACACACGCAGGACCATCAAACCAGCAGGATCTTGGTGGGATGAGAGCATAAAGATGAACCAACCAACTGGAAGCTGTCAGCCCTACCTTTGACGTATAAGCTCCAAAATCAGATTTGTTTATTCTTGAGTGAGAGTGGACCTTTTTAGAAAGTATGAAGAAAATTCGTTAACATGTCCTTGAGATTTCATGTTCACAAGCAAGGGATAAGATGAGGCCTAATGACCTTGACCTTTGACCTTAGAATTCTACACAGATTATCTCTGAATCAAAGTTGACATTTTATTTGAAAGCTTGAAGAAAATTCTTCAAACTGCTTTTAAGAAACCACATCGCGAGCAAGGGATTACCATGAGACCCAGCAGCCTTGACCTTTGCACTTATGTCTATTTAGACTCAGGAATGAACTGAATAGAAGTCAAAGTATTGAAAAATAAGTTGGGGAAAAGTGTTTAGGAAAAGAGTAACTAAGGAATATTATGTTTATGGGATCGGCCTGTATGGACTTCAGTATGTGGATAGACGACCTGCTCTCTTTTGCTTATTAACACTGGCTTTTGTTATGGTATTATTGCTAAAATAACACAGTATTTTTTCAGAACATATATTCATTAAAAAGCCACCTCATTTATATAACCATATTTGTGAGTGTCAAAGCCCCGCCAGTGGAATAAACTTGTTCAACTCTGGAGAAAGTTATTGTACTGAAGCAGAGGAGCTGTTTTGAGAATGTTAATTTGTTCTGAGTCATCAGTTTCTCCAAAGCATTGTCATATATTTAATCAATAGTGAGAATAGAAAATTATCACTGTTCAAAAATACACCTTTCAGGTTTTTCAGGTCACACCTTCCAGATGACACTGAGTACATCTTTTAAACTTCCTAGATACACAACATGCTTTGTCATCTTCAGTATTGTATGATCATGTGGAAAGTTACAGGCATCAAACCTCCACTGAAGCATCTGTGCTTATAACTTGATATATTCTCCGTCTGGTCTGGCAGCTTTGTCTATTAAATAGAAAACTGCTTATGTTGGGAAAAATAATGTGAAATGTGGCTTACAGCCCATCTTGACAAACACATTTGTACTAATATTGGTAGGAATAAATTTATCTTCTATAAGGGCTGTCTTCAGTCTGTCATCACTGCATTAAAAGTGCCAACACCTTCGCAATGCTAACTGGGTCAAAACCCTGTGACTTCAACACCCTCACATTTGCTGTCACTGACACAGAAACGGCCTCTCTGTCTCACACACTGAAATACTGACACACGCCTCAGACACATTTAGAGCGCGAAGAAAATACAGAAATTAGTCACCTTAACAGCAGCTAAAGCATATCTGCTCTGTTGATCAATGATGTGTTACATTATAGTAACCAGGAGAGATGATGAAGTCTACATGCAGAATGGAAACATATTTCTAAAAGTAACAGAAAAGGTGTACACAGAGGAAGTGATCCATTAAACAAGGCATGTCCTTAAATGAGGAAAAACATGCATATATCACACTGATACACCACGTGTGTTGACTTGTGTCAGTCTGTGTCTACGTGTATGCGTGAAACCTGGAGACATGCTCTCGGGCGTGGCCTTGCATTGCTCAAGTTCGAAAGAGGCGATGTCTTATGACATCAGCAGGTGAAACCTGTTTGCTGTTTGTGGCAGGAAGTGATGCAGGCACCCGTACGTGTATGTGCCTTCAGGAAGACAACATTCCTTTCATTTCCATGTTAGTGCAGTGATATAAAAATCATAAACAGTTATTATTATGTGTGGTGTTAAGATAAATCAGTGGTTCTATGTGCCAAATTAACTCTATATAGGCAGTATCTCCTGTTAATAGATGGTGACTGGCTGGCCTGAGTGTTGTGACAGGCAGTTAATTGAGTGACTGGAAAACCCACATTATATAATGGACTATGAGTCATTGTCTTGTTTATATGACAGACAACAAACACATACATGCTCACACACAAACATAGGCCTGATTCTGAGTGAGGGAAACTAGACTGAAAGAAGAGAGGAGATAAAACACACACATGCACTAACACGTGGTCGTTTGGTGAGTCAGTGAGGAATGTGTGCTATGTTCGTATGAGCTGCACAGCATGAGGACAGCAGCTGGGACCCTTCATGCTGCTGCTTGATAGGCTCAGAGGAATGTACTTTTTGTCAGAGCTGTCAGTGTCAGGTCAGTCTGGAACTTCTCTAATATGGTAGAGGCAAAAAGTCAAATGGTACAAGTACTGCTGAAAACAAACAAAAACAAAAAAGCCAAAAGTATCGCTTTTATTAAAGCTTGGTCTAATTTTGTATAAAAAATAAAAAGGGGGGGGGGGCAATAAAGGTAAACCATCTTGATTTGGAATTAGGTATGTGGTTTAGCATTGTTTTGCTGAAACATGCAAGGCCTACCCTGACAGAGACGTTGTCTGGATGGGAGCACATGTGTAAGCCGCCCACGCCATAGACTCTAATGCAAACCTACAGTGCTTATCAAATTTATTAGACCACCCTAACCCTAACCAAAGCAAGGTTTATGCCACAGCAACCCTAAATTAACAGCATTGGTAATTACCAAAATCAATTTTTATGTTTCTGCAATGGTTAATACACCAATATGTAGAAGCCCTTAACCCAAATGATATTTTAATATAATATAATGTGTTCCCAATATATAATATAATTATTATTGTGATTTTAATTTAATTTACTGATTTACAAAAGACCTGAAAAAACTGTAAAGCACATTATTATTTCTTGATTAATATGTAAATTATAGTTATTTACTTGCATTCCTGAACAGAAAAATAGGTTTTTGTGGTTGAATGTTATGCTTGATTCATTTCTGACTTCTCAGAGAAGCCCAGTGAGCCGGCTCAAATTTGGGTGAATTCAGTTTGAAATCCCTCATTCCTGTTCAAAATGGTAAAACGTGGAGAGCTCACTGAAAATGAAAGAGTCTGCATTAAAGTACTTCATGATGCTGGATGGTCTTTGAGACAAATATGACAGGTGGTCTAATAAATTTGTTAAGCACTGTATATCTTTCGAGATGCAGGCTTTTGAACTGCATGCCAATAACAAGCTGGATGGCCTCTCTCTGCTTTAGACCATAAGACATGATGTCCATGTTTTCCTAGAAGAATTTTAAATTTTGATTCATCTGACCACAGAACAGTTTTCCTTTTTGCCTCTGTTCATTTTAAATGAGCTTTGGCCCAGATGAGACAGTGGCTTCTTCTCTGCATGATACAGCTTTGATTTGCATTAGTGGATGGCATGGCAAACTGTGTTGGCAATGATTTCTGGAAATGTTCCTGAGCCCATGCAGTCATTTCCAGTACAGAATCCTGCCTGGTTTTAAAGCAGTGCTGCCTGATGGCCTGAAGAACACAAACATCAATTATGGACCTTCAGCCTGGTCCCCTGGGCATAGAGATTTCTCCACAATCTCCTCAGATTATTTTGATGACATTTTGTACTGTAGATTACTGAATATTTAAAGTTTTCATGGTTTTACACTGAGGAACATTTTTTTCTGAGGCTATTCAACAATGTCTACAAGCAGTTTTTTGCGAATTGATGAACCTCTGCCCATTTTTATTTCTGACAGACTCTGTACTCTTTACTTCTAAATGCTCCTTTTATACCCAGTCATGTTACTGGCCTCATGCCAGTTAACTCAATTAATTGCAAAATGCTCCTGCAGGATTAGTACTACTTACTTTTCAGGCCTTTTGTTGCCCCTACTTTTTTGAAATTTATTGCTGCTGTCAAATTCAAAATGAGCTAATTATTTTTCATGAAATGGTAAAATGTGTCAGTTTCAACATCTGATGTGTTGTTTATATTCTATTGTGAATAAAATATGGGTTTATGAAATTTGAAAATAATCACATTCTGTTTTTTTTTTTTTTATATATATATTCTACACCGTACCTCAACTTTATTGGAACTGGGGTTATACATATGTAAAAATTTTTTCAATGAAGCGATTGATAACAGCATTTTTCTTTGTAGAAGACTCTAGTGGAGCCAGTTTTTAGAACATTGTAAAGCTCAATCACACTTCTTACTTTACCCCTACACTTTGTTTTTGAGTGGCCCCTTGACTCTTGAAACAGTTACAGGCAGAGGTAAGAGGCAGAGGTAAGTTCTTTCCCTATGATGGGCTAACACTTCAAGTTCCTGTTACATCATCAGTCACTGTACTATGAGCATTTCTTTAACACTTGTTCAAAATAAAGAGGATAGTGCATGTTTGGTTTCTATTTCTATACGGTAGCCACTCTAGCTTATACACTTTTTTGTTTTGATTTAATTTTTGGGCTTTTTAGCCTTTATTACAGAGATAGGACAGTAGACAGTTTAATCGCAGCACATAAAAACACAGCAAAATATGTGATTTTTTTTAGCCAACTGACAAAAAACAAATGTAAGGGAAAGTACAAAACAAATGGCTGCCTGATCACTATTCAGGGGTTACTCCATAGATATGTGTTTTTGTCATGTTTGAAGGTTTAACTTTCAATAACTAGTCTCCACTGTACTCTACCTTCATCACTAGTATCCAGCTGCTCACTGTTCATGCAATACATACAGAACAATTCTGGGGAAAAAAAAAAAAAAAAAATCACAGTTGCATCGTTCCTCTGCTGTCAAATGTCAGTTAAACAGACTATGACACGTTTTTCCATTGTCAGTCTGATCATTTTGTGCCAGTGGTTCTCTTTTTAAGTTATGCTACTGCTGAAACATACTTCGACACTCAGCTAAATTCATATGAACCACTGCTTTTGGGAAAAATATTCCAGTCACTCCAGTTATGTTTTTGAACCATTTAGATGTTCTTGTATTTATTTAAATCAACATTTCTTCATTTCTTCACATCCCTTTTCCTCTATTATGTGAAATGTCAACCTTGCAGTGTGGGAAAACTGGGATGGAAGCCTGTACGGCTCTTTCCTTTTCAGCCATCAGACCACTGTTTATGTTCAGTACATATTTTTTGTTGTATTAATGTCACACAATCCATTACCTTCTCGTAAACTTGACCGAGTTTCATCGCCTTCATCTAACCAAAACTGCAAGTGTTTCACAAACAGCATGATGGTTAGTGCTTGATTTGGTAAAGGAACCAAAACTACATGCTTACAGTAAGGGAGAGAGTATGGTTTGGTTAGAATAATACAGAGGTTACAGTTTGAACCATGACCCAGTGGCTAAAGGCCTACTGACTGATGATTCATTCAAAATTGTGACCTTCTCATAAAGGACAGACTTTGTAGATTCAAACTACAAGAAACTGAGTGTCAAACAGGAAAGCTTTAACAGAATGGGTCTCTAAAAAGGACTAAAAGTTACATGAAATGTGCTGGCAAACACATTTTGTCCCTGTCCGGAAGTTTCCATTCTCATCCCTGAGAGTTTGTTCCCACTTTGTTCCCTTTTTTTGGCCAGTCAGCTCTTACAGACGAAACTAAGACAACAACTTTCAACATTCAGTCATTAGAGCTTAAGTAGTTGACAGAGTTTCCAATCAGTAAACACCACAGTCATCATCATGGATAGAGGCACATCCATTTGGTAATACAAACTTCTAAAAATACTTGGGAGTGGAATGGAAAGATCTGAATGTCAAATGGAAAAGATTTCATAATATTAGGATCTTATATTATTACACTAATCTATCATGTGTGACCAAAGGGTTGCTCCCAAGCTGCAGTGACGGGAATTAAGACGTGCTGATGACATCAGCAAACAGATCCTTGAACTGCATGATTCACAGGAATAAAGTTGTGACATGGGCGAGTGTCTGAACACATACAGCGTGTGACCTGAATTACTACACAACATGGTGTAAGCATTTAAAATAAAATCAAGTAAAAATGGCTGCATCTTTATGGTAAGAGGCTTGAGTGAGCTGTGACTTGTGAGCATAACTTGTTCCTATACAATTGTGAGAACACCTAAAAAACACCAAAAAAAAAACAAAACAAACAAACAAAAAAAAAAAGAAAACAGGAAAACAGAATTGTTTACTTTAGCAGACATGCTGGAGGGGATTTTACTGCCTTTTGAATAGCAGCTGTTGATCAGTGTTGGTGCCATGTCATTGAATTTCCAGGAACAGAGCTAGACCTTTAAAATAGAGTGAATGTGGGCTTTTATTTTATTTTATTTTATTTTTGTGACATTTACCATGATACGCCTGCATTTGGGACGTTAGGCTGAAGAAACACTTCTGCTCCCCCTCCTAAATGTATTCAAATGTATTTATTATGTGGATGGATAGTTTCCCTTGTGTACTGGAAACATTGAGAACAAGTTTTAAAGATTTTTCCACTTAAAGGGACCTGCTAGCACTTCTAAGTAACTTTTCCAGAATGTGTATTTGTGTACTAAAATGAACCACAGGGTGTAAATATTGTCAGTTCACTGAAGGAAATTTAAAAATGCATGCAAACATCATGACTTGGTCCTTATTCCATGGCCAGATCATCCAAAGGTGTTAAATCAGAAGGATGAATGCACTTTTAAAATGTAAACTAGATATGGTATACTATAATGTTTACTTAACTATTATACAATACTGTACAATGCTGTATACTAAATTGTCCTACATGGCATAAAACCAAACTGTATAGTGCTGCACTTTTGTATACAGTGCTGCACTGTGCTGTTTTATTCCAGGCCTACCTTATGATATGGTATAATGTGCTGTACAGCACTTTACTTTTCCAGTATTTTGGGCTTTGTATTAAACAGCTGATGAACTCTAACTAAACTTTTAACTAAACTGTACAATTCTGCAGTACGGTACCATTCAGTACTATACTACACTATGCTATGCTGTACTGTACTGTACTGGACTAAGCCATGCTTTTTCATTGTAAATGGTAAAATGGTAAATGGACTTGAGCTTGCATAGCATAGCATCAACTGAAGGCCCCCCAAAGCTTCCCATCCAGCCCCCAGAAGATTAATTGAATTCTTAAAATGTGCTGAGGAAAAATATAATGCGTTATATTTAGGATACCTTTTCTTTATTTCCTTACAAAGAGAATTGAGATCAAAACATTAAAATAAAAATGGCTTACTGTTTATCAGTTTTATAAAAAAAACACCTTTTAGCCACCATTAGCAAATAAGATTCCTGAAAAATATTAATTAGCCTTTCTTGATTAAAAACTGCTATTTTCTGCATCTACTTAACAGTTCAGGTGCTTTGAGAGAGTACTTTTCACTGCCGGAGAATTAAAACAAAAGACCCGTTTCCTTTATGTGTTTTTCACCAATCAGAAAGGTGGACTACATGGCAGCTCCAGAAATATGTGCTTTAAATAAGCCAGTCAGCCCTTTTTGGTACTGAGTTTACTCCTAAAGGCCAAAAAGAAGGTGCCTTTCAAAGAAAATAAGCACATTTAAAATAATATGTTTATTAGACAAAAAATGTTTAGTTGATTTCATTTGTTTTACAGTCCAGCCCCCACAGTGTCTGCACAGACAAAAGCTGGCCCTTGTACAAATGTAGTTGATGACGCCTGTGCTATGGTACCATGTTATGTGACACTATCCTGAGTCCTTGCCTTTTGCGTGAATCTTGGGTATGAATTCTTATGCCTTCAGGAATCAGCATTTTTTATATGCCAATCAGATGATTGTCCTGATTATTACAGCAAATCATAACATCATCAGTTACACCTCAAAAGGGATTATATGGATATTCCTCTGCCGTCTGCTATTGAGGGATAGGAGGACAATATAAACACTAAGATGATGCACACAATTCAATTTAGCAAACTTTTATAGCTCACCAACCGTTTCATGGTAATAGGGCTAATCATGTCTTCTTAATGGAGGTGGGACTCATCCTGATATGCTTTAAAGCAGACATAGATCCCAATTAGAGCCTTGACAACCGCATCCTCATGCCTGGGTTTTAGTGTTGTTGTTATGCTGTCAGCCAGTGGCCAACAGTGTATCATACTTTGAAGTACATGCATAGCCTTTTTGTTTAAAACACTGCTGTTAAAGCAATTTAGCTCCATCTGGTTATTAGTACAACTGTGTAAAAAGCAACTGTGAAAGGGCAGAACATGCTGTTTATAATGTGCAACTAATAATCTAATTAAGTTGAACATCTTATTGGAAAAAAATGTGAAGTATTTGCTAAATTAAGGGTAAATTCATTTCAAAAAGACAAAAGAGAAATACTGTGGGTGGTGATCCAACATAGTTAACTACTGAGAAAAACTTAATTATTCTGTGTTTAAGTTCCATCCCTAATCATATCTACAGCGGAGGCCCAAGAAATAAGGAGGATATTACAGTATACTGAGTATCATACTGTCTTACGCTATGCTATGCTGTGCTATGCTATACTATACTACTTGAATATTATTAAAGGGATTTCAGAGATTAAAATGGGTGATCATCATTTGTTACATGCAGACTACCATATTATAGTGAACTATACTTTGCTACACTGTACTAAACTTTATAGCACATACCTTTACAGCATCCTTACATATACTAGTGCAAATGATGAGGAATTGCTTTAGTCTGATGTTAAAAATAACACACAAACTGGATTTACAGTTAAACTAAAAACAAAATATTATTTTAAAAATAAAAAAAAAAACATTAGAAATTTTAACCTTTCCTATGCTGTGTATGATTTTTTTTTTGTTAAAGTGCAGCCTGTAAAATTGTTAATATTAGTGATGTCTAACAGAGTCTAAGTTGTGATGCTCAATTCTGGTGATAATAGTGGCAACCAGTGGAACTGAATAAAATATGTGTCTGTTCTTTCGTCACTTCTGTGATATAGTAGAAACATACAAGATTCAAAATTCCAAGATGGCAGAGTCCACTGAGATGAGTATTAGATTAAAGGCTGTGTATAAATGAAAGGCTTATAGGTAAATATAAACAAAACTATTTCATATATTCAGGTGATTAAATACCAATTTAGATTAGCCAACTTATAAATATTAAGTTTGTACACAGTATCATGTAAAGGTATTTTATGAAAAATGAAGAAGTGAAATTTGCAGTATGTGTGATTATCTCCCAGCAAAGGCAGATATCAGACGAGATAGAGTTAGGCTGTGTGTTGACAGACTGAACCAGGAATGTCTGTTGGCTGCTACAACTGCAATATGAGCAGGATAAAAGAGTCTGCCTACAAGAACCTGAGACCATGAACAATGATGACACAATGAGATAATGTATCTGTGCCATCCTAAAGTGGATCGGATATATTGTTACATTTTTTTGTTTTATGTCTGTTAAAAATGAAATGAAAATGAAATGAAATGAAAAGTTTCCAGAGTTGATAATACACAGTTTCCCACCACTACAAAGATCACTTTCCTCCCGTTACGATACAGCACGCATATTCTGCAGTGTGAACCACAGTGACACGAAGTCACATGATGAAGATAAGTACCATCAAAGAGCTAACTGAATGTGACTCACTACCACATCTCTTGATTTGGGTGTGCGTCACATTCGACTGTACAGCTTCTCACGTATTGTACCAGTTAGTTGTATGGGTGTTTCATGGAATTATAGTGTCTGTCATCTCTGCTTGGTTTCAAGTTTTTAATTACCACCTTTACCAGCATTACAAAGTCATTCGAAAAAAATAATCTTTTGTAAGAAGAAGACTACTCACAGGAATTAGAAATAGAAAAATGGGAACTCAGAGTAGAACATTCATGCATACTTGACCCTTACTTTACCTTTCATCCATAAGCATAATGCTGCCATATAAACAGTCAAGACTATGGACCATTGGGATTAAATATCAAATATGAAAATAAAACTGAAAAAAATATCATTTGAATTTCTACAAGCTCTTGTTAGCTATTTTTACTAGTAAAGTAAACAGGTCTGTCTGCTTTGACGGTATGGTTGCAGGGAGTGCAAGGGTACAAGGATGCTGAATAAACATAATCAAAAATTATACAGTTTTTGATTATACTGCAGATTCACATGGGGTGTATAATGTTAGTTTACATTAAATAGTGCAAAAATATATACCATCTTTAGGAAAGTATTTAGGGAAGTATATCAACAAGACAAGACAACAAAACTCATGCCACAGCTATGCACATAAGTGAACAAAAGGTGAAGCAGCAAGTACCTCCCTGGCTTTAGGTTTTATTTGTGCATACCAGAACACACAGATAGCTGTAAACCTTAAATTTATTGTAAGAGTAAAAGCTGTCTCTCATCTTCTAGTAGCAGAGCAGCAATCACAACTCCAGATTCTTTATCTGCTTCCTCTGTTGTGGATAAAAATGAAATCTGCTCTGCCTTTTCCTCCATATCATAGTGACATTCCAGCTCTATCCTCCACCTGAAAGAGAAGATAAGAAGATAAGATTGTTTGAATTTTATAGATTTTACCCTGAAGGGTTCCTCTGCACGTCACAAACCCATTCTGTACAGTCAGTGCAGTGTGTCTGACTCCCTCCTGACAGGGAGTACTCGGCTTTGGTTAACACACCCTGCTGGAGGGCGGGGGGTGAAAATCAGTGAAGCCATCTGGAGAAACAGCACACTGATTTGGCTCTTGTTCAAAACACCTTGATGTCTCACAGGAGGAAATTAAAGAGCCAATGTGTTGTTTGTGTACATGTATGCAGGATGAATCACTCCTCAAAGATTCCTACAACTGTGGTGACATTAGCTGACCCGGTACCACATGAGTGGAGACAGATGGAAAAGCTGACAGGACAGCTTTTATTACTCGGATTACCACTGATTGAAGCCCATCCAGAGTAATGTTAAGCCATAGTGATCCTGTGTGTTCTTGTAAAAGTTGGGCAGGAGTACTTTTTTCCATGATGGAAACAATGAATTAGTTGATGCAACTCCTGAAACTTTGTCTACCACTTACAATACCCTCCATTTTTCCATTTATGTAGTATGATGTTACAGTTTGTAAAACACTGGCAAGATTTCATTGTATACTTCTCTGAGGCATATATTTGAATCACTTGCCCCATCAAAATAAAAGATCCAATCCTGCGTGAACATTCAGTGTCAGAGTATATCAAACTCTGCTATTGTCGGTGGTGTTATGCCCCTTCAGCTAATTACAGTTAGACCTTTTTCAGTTCACTTTTTTACATCAGTCACCAATCACATCAGTCCCATGTCTCAGATCACATAAGTGTCATCTTCTCATCTTTTTAAAAATGTATGGTTCTCCCTGGCTCTTGTTGATTTCTTGGTCCTCCCAGCTTTCTTCAATCATGTTGATCAGTTACCATGTCAAAGCTCACTGTGGGAACTGTGAAACATGCTAAATGCCTATAGGTGGGTGCTAATTGAGGCTTAAACTGTACAGTATAAATAAAAAACATGGTTCAGTCCAAATACACCCTTTGCCCATATGACTTAGCCCTACAATTACGTTTTATGCATTCACTTCTCATGGCAGGGTGTCCCAATTCTTGTTGAAATGGAAAAGAAGGCTGGAGTGCTAGGACTACATGGCCCCTCAAATAGAGATTTTTCAGAGCCACACTTCAAATCAGTGTACTCCCAGAATGCCTTGTGGTTTATTGGCAAGATTTGAAAATTACAACAACTATAAAATATCATATGTTAATTTTGTTTTAGTGCATTGCAAATACATACATACATAAATAAATAAATAAATTCACTTTTTATGCTGAAGAACAAATATAGCCTCTTCAAAATGAAAACCCATTTTCTTGAAACAGAATTACCTTTTTATCACCTCCGCCAAAGAGGTTATGTGATAGGGAGGGTTTGTTAGTTTTTTGTTCGCAACATAACTCAAAAAGTTATGGACGGATTTTGATGAAATTTTCAGGAAATGTCACAAATGGCATAAGGGGGAACTGATTAGACTTTGGGAGTGATTCTGATCACCGTCTGGATCCAGGAATTTTTAACGGATTCTTTTCTATTGGGAGATGGAGCTAATGGCGGAGGTCTGCATTCTTCGTGTGCTTTTCTAGTTGATAATGTTAACAATGTGGATGGGCATATTGAGCTAAACCATTTGAAAAGTAAAGTCAGATTTCAAAGCTATAAAAATGCCAGGATGCCAGACAATAAAGTTGAAAAAACTGAGACAATTTTAATGGAGAGTATTTACAAAGTTGTGCAAAGAGGCAAACAGCTGAGGCAAAAGTGGCAAGAATGGGTTACAACTGGCAAAAGAAATGGCAAAAATTGACAAAAACCTGCAAAAATGGGTTCAAACTGGCAAAACAAAGTGGCAAACATAGGGAAAAGAAGCAACAATGGGTGAAAAGTGGCAAAAATTGACAAAATGAAGAAAAAAGTGGATTAAAATGAGCAAAAAATAGACAAAAATCATAGAAAATTAGTTGGAGTGGCAAAACCGTGTCAAAAATGGGCAAAATGGAATAAAAGTTGGAAAAAGAAATGGCAAAAATGGACAAAAAGCAGCAAAAGTAGATTAAACGCTGCAAAAATGGGTTAAAAGTGGCAAAACAGTGGCAAAATTGGATAATAATGGCAACAAAAGGTGGCAAGAATAAGCATAAATTGGCAAATATGTATTTAAGGTGGCAAAAGTGGCATAAAGGGGTGGAAAATGATTTAAAAAAAAGGTTAAAAGAGGAAAACAGTGTCAAAAAATGGGCAAAACTGGCAAAATAGGTTTAAAGTGTCAAAACAGTTGCAAAATGGCTGATAACTGGCCAAAGGGTTAAAAAAAGGAAAAAGTGGCATAAACAGCAAACAGCAAAAAAGGGTTAAACGTGGTAAAAATTGAAAAAAAAAAAAAAAAAAAAAAGAAGCAGCAAAAATTGGCAGAAATAGGGTTGAAAAGGGTTTTAAAAAGTTGCACCAAAAGTAATTCCAACATCAGAACCCAATTTTAGTTTTGACTGTGACATTGTTGACTGTGGTATGGGAGATTGGGGGTTAAAATCCAGATCAGAGTACACATGTCCAGTGTGGGCCCTTGGGCAAGGTCCTAAATGCCAGGAACACCTGTCCCTATGTAAGTGGCTTTGGATAAAAGAGTCTGCTAAATGACATTGTATCATTGTAGTCTGACACACATTTCAGGTCCAAAATAAGATAACTGTTAGCCAGAATGCTAGCACCAATGCTTCTGATACACATGCATTGATGTTATCAATGAATCACAGATGGAGAGGGCCCATCTGGGTGTGCTTGTAAAATGTATGAGATTTGATTTCTGTTTTGTTCTTTTACTTGATCTTTCTGGTCACATAACTTTTGGTACATGCATCTGATATGCTTGCAGCACACACATTCTGCTAGCCTGTCAGCTTTGTTATCTTTTTGCTAAATAAAATTCTCACCCTGCTTTATTTAACAGTAAATTGTTTAACTCACTGACCATCTTTGTGGAACATGCACTGTACAAAAAAAAAAAAAAAAAAAAATCAGTACCCTATTTGATATTTGTTCATTTTCATCAGAAAAAGTGTGGTCAGATTACAGTTTTAAAAGTGGAGGTTATATGACAGTATGATATGTGACAATACTGCACAGGGAAGGGGTCAGGCTGGATGGGTCAGTAAAACATATCTCAAAAGGACAGAGATTCTCTATTAAAATCTAACCACACATGATCTGTAGCCTTAATCACATGTTAATCATTGCAACAATGAAGCACCTTTTACTACATTTGGACCTCTTCCAAAACACTATTTCCTGAAACCATACCATGTTGTTTTGTCTTAATTCCTTCCAAACTTTGACATTCTGAAAGGATTTTTTTTTTCTGTCAGTGATTTGTTACAGTTTCAGATGGCACTGTCTGTTCAGAAAATGTCCAAGTGACTATCTCAGGCAGTAAGTCCAATTGTGTCCTACTCCCTAATACATAGCCTTCCTCCTTGTACCACATCGAGTCCATCTGACCAGTAAAAGGCATCTAACCAGCTGTATCCACAAAACTGTTTCATTCAAATTTCTCCCAGCCCTTCAAAAGTTTAACCATGTGCCTCTCAACCCTCACAGACAGCCAGCAGACTTTGGCCAGTCTGACCTGACCCGGGTTAAGGAAACAGCCAGTGGAAAATTTGTAAAGCAATGGCTTCATCATGCATGTACAGTACGTATAAATAACTCAGTTCATGAAAAGTGTGATTGTCTGTTTGTACCGTGCTCCTACAAAGAACACAAAGGACAGTCTTATAGGCAAATTGCAGAAATAGTTAAAGGTTAACTTCCTCTTTGCTGTTCCTATTTTCGGCTCTGGGTCTAGATGACGATGAGTGTGAGTTTGTGTGTTTAGGCTGTGAAGAAAACACACAAAGACCTGTGTATCTGCACAGTCAGATTAACTACAGAGCCAGTTGAAAACAAAGATTTACACTGAAGATTTATAGTATAAATGGGTATAGACACTTCCACCAGGTGCTGAAAGAGCTTGGAAACCACATTCTGTCTGTTCCTATCAGCATTTTTTCAGTACGCTCAATCAAAGCTCCTGGTTTATGATGATTTTGACGTCATCTGAGTACAAAAGTTGGATGAAAAATTTCCTCCTGTGCTTTTTACCTGTAAAATAAATCACTCATATAGACAGTGTAATCAAAGGCTGTTTTTACTGCATGCTTTTGTCCCACACATACCAAATGGAAGTGTCTTGGTCTTGTTGTCGGTCTTTTAAAGCTCATAAAGAATCATCAGTTTTAATTTCAGTCTGTTTCATAACCATCTAAAATCAGTTTAAAGGAACTTTGAAGATCAATTTAACTTGATTAGGTATAAATATTAAATGATTTATCACTTGATCGTTATCGTGTGTATTGTCTTACAAGCATATGTCACCATATTTCATATTTCATACAGTCTGCCTTTTGAAAAAGCCATTCTGATTCCAAGAAAAACATCTTGGGGCTAAAATAAGGCACTGTCTGACATCCCTGTGAGCGTCACATTGACACATTGAGGTTAATGATTTGTTTCAAAATGGAGTCTGGCCAAAAACTGATTCATGTCGGACCGGAAATTGCAGCTGCATTTTTCTGTGGGGGGAACTATGAAGTACACATCATGTCTGGCTACATCAATGTAAATGATTTCAACCGATAATAACCCAACTACGCAGAGACAGCTGGAGAGAAGTGACACCAATCCACAACATGTAAGCAAATCAGACACTCAGGAACACAATAGGAGTTTTTGGAGAAGTGGGATCACGTTTTAGAACAAAAATGGAATAAGAACAACAACTCAGCAAAATATATGTAGGAGGAAGTATATCTTTTAGTATGTTCTTTTTTATTATCAAATGGGAACAGTTACCTCTGAAAGTCCTTTTTTGGTACCATTTTCTTTAAAGATCAGGCCTTTTAATTAGACACAGTTACGCTGAGTGTTACAAACAGGATAAAAACAGTTTTATTTCAAAGTGCATTTTCACAAACTGAGATATTACTCTATGTTATAGAATAACTAGAAAAGCACTCGGAGAGCTCAGACCTCCGCCATTAACCCTATCTCGCATTTGCTGATTACTCCCTCCCCGTTGGGGTGGAAAAACGGTGAGGTAAAGCATTGGCTTCACTATGGGTGGACTATTATGGTGGAAGCATTGTCTGCTGGTGCCAACAGATGCACTGACAGTCTCACCCACGGTCTCACTGGATGACTGGAAGTCATGGCAGAAGGTGAATATTCCTCTATTCCTCCCAGCATTGTGAGCATTCTTGCTACAATTCGCCGTCTTTCTCTTTGTTATGCTCCGACTCATCTCCTCGATCGGGCGTGCATCTTTCAAACTCTATAAACTCCAAAACATTGAATAAAACACACCCAAAATGCTGCTGGGATTGAAGTTACTCATGTCTGCCATCCAATGTTGTAAAGTGGTAACAGCGTAGACCTCCGCCATTAGCCCTATCTCCCAATAGTACAGAATCCTTAAAAACATTCCTGAATCCAGACGGTGATCCGGATCACTCCCAAAATCTAATCAGTTGTTTCTTTTGCCATTTCTGACATTTCCTGAAAATTTCATCAAAATCCGTTTACAACTTTTTGAGTTATGTTGCCAACAAACAAACAAACAAACCCACCCGATCACATAACCTCCTTGGTGGAGGTAATAATGAGAATAAGAAAATGCTGTAAACCGCAGTGTTTCTGCTGATTGGGAACTGAAATAGATTAATATATTAAAAACATATAATTGGATTATAAAATTTGAAAGAGAAGAAAAAGGACATAAAAAAGTTTGTATAAAGGTGTAATGGAGGAGCAATACAAATGTGAAAAAAGGCACTGATGCACCAAACACTGTGTATCAACACTGAAGTGACCATGATGCTTTCAAGACTTTCAAAGTTTTGCATGGCCTTGCATCGGATATTTAAGTGAACTTTGATCGCCTTAAAGGTACAGTGTGCACATTTGGGAATACTAGTGATACTAGTGGTTTTTGTTCACTCTACAGTATGTACATGCTGTGTTAGTTTTTGTGTAACTGCAAAACATTGATATTGTCACTTAAAAAATGTCACCAGTGACTTGAATATACATGTATATCTAGGATTTTAATGGGTGTTGCTGTTGAGGTGTATGCACATTTTATTACACTGAACGAATGTGTAGTAATTTTGGGCTTACGTCAGGCTGTCTCTGCTGTGTTTGTGTGTGTCTCATGATTGTCTGAAGTTCACAGGTTTATTGTTTTCCCCTCCATGATAAAGTGCTTTATGATCTCAAAAGTCAGACAGAAGTCTGAATCACCTCTATTTATGAGTTTAAAAGTCTGCCGTGATGGTGTTGAGAGTTTACTTCAAGTCATTTAACCTTCTATCTGACGACCTGTTGATACCACCGCTCAGCAAAAGTCTGACAAGAATCAAAAGTTTCATTTTGAAGCATTTGCTTTGAATAGCCTTGGTACATTTAAAATGTCATGAGGAAACAGGGGGGATGTGTTTAGCGTTTTTCATATAGGTCATGTTCTGAGTTCAGTGCTCTTTATCAGTATGTTGTGATAAAAGACATGGCAGCTTTATTATCCTTAAAGCAGTGATTGCTGTTGATTATTGACCAGGATGGGGTAAATGCTTACTCAGATAAACTGTCTTTTCTTTTCCCCTCACTGAACTGTAGTAGGGAGCCAAAATTCAACTTTGTGAGACTCAGTTATTGCATTCAAATGCATCTTCTTAACTTCAGAAGTCTTCAAAAAACATGTATTTATGCTAAGAAAGAGGCTGTCCTGCCTGGAGACGGATTTGTTTTACAGTAGGTGAGTCAGCCATTAGTAAAAACCTGAAAAAGGAAACAAGGGGAAACGAACCATTGTACTGTATGTCAGTCAATGATGCATAGTTTGCTCTTCTAGCATTAGCACTATGACTTGTTGATCTTACTGACTGGGACAAAACTGTTTGTGTGTCAGTTGGACTTGGCCAGTCCTTTAAGTGCATGTCCAGATAGATCACATTCAAATTGTACATTATAAGGCTGAGATATGTTTTTAAACTAAAGCACGCTGTTCTGTACAATTTTTGGAGTACAGGGATTCTGGGTAAAGCTATGACTTTATTTCCTACAAAGTCAGACAGTATCTTTATCTTAAAGACAGGTTCCCTAGGAATGACTATAAGAAAAGATAAGACAGATTCATGAAAAGTGTGATAAAATAAGACCATCAAGGTTCTTTCGAGGTGGAAGAAAAACTACTGAGGTCCCTTTTCACACAAAGCTCAAAGTTCACTTTACTGCTGCAGAGTATTTGGATGTTTGAACAGAACAGAGTTTGACTCTTTATGTAAAGTTTTGTGTTAGAGCAAGACTTTGAAAGTCAGTGTCCATGCCTTTCGTTTATGAGACATTTATCAATAGATGTGACTTTTCACACATTTCAAGAAAGTTCTTGATGAGCTGCCATTTGTCAGAAGGCTCTCAATAAGATAGCAAAATTACATTATAAATATATATTTTCTCTTATTTGATACTACATTTAAAATTCATATAACAATGACTTTTGACACAAAAACACAATTTCTACTTATTTCAATTACATCAAAGTAACTTGAAGTCCAAATGGACTTGAGCTTTTATAGCACTTTACTTATCATGTGACAACTCAAAGTGCTGCTGAATACACCCACCTGTTCACGCTCATTTACTCCACATTTGGACACTGATGGCAAAGGCTGCTATGTAGAGTGGCCATCAGTATTAACTGACCACATTTACATGCATCCATACACATTGGCATGCCACTGACACAGCAATAGAAGCAATTTGGTGCTAGATTTCTTTGCCATGTGACTACAGGGGCTAGAGATCAAACCCCCCACCTTGCAGTGAGATGACCAATAATCCTGCACTGTAAGACTGAGCAGTTGAAGGTTGTAAAAAAGAAGAGTTTTGTCAACTTAAAAATCCAAAACAGCTATTCCAGCTCTATTTTTTATGAGTTGATGTAACACATTTTTAGATTTAAGGGACCAATGCTCAATCACTTTAAGTATTTTTGTCAGTGATCTCCAACTATTTAACAATCATCCCTCGATATGCAGTTTTCCCAGAATGCCCTTGGACATAAGATACTTGTGCACCATGAGTGAGGTTCACCATTGAGTTAGAGAAGTCCTGTCTCTGGGAAAGAACTCCAACATGCTAAGTTAAAAGTAAGTTGGGGAATAACTTAAAGAAAGAAAAAAAATGCTTCAGGTGGTAACATGCAATTGAATTAAGTTTATTTAATTAAATTAACAAGCTGCAACTCAAGTTTTTTTTTTTTTTTTTGCAACTTGTTTACTTAATTCAATTGCTCATAACCATTTGAGGAAATGTTTTAAAGTTTTCCCCAATTAAATTTTAGAGCCTGGCATGCAACAAAGGAAAAATACTTCCTGATTCAATGAGCATCTTAAAATGATTGTTACTCGTAGATAGCCAACTCTGGGTGGCATGCATGCTCAAAATAAAGTTTATTTATTTTATTTATTTAACCTTTATTTAATCAGGAGAAAACCTCAATGAGAAAATCTCTTTTTCAAAAGTGTCCTGGCCAAGACAGCAGGCTTTTTTAGGGTGAGATACATATCTGAAATATATAACTAAGGATTGCAATGAGCAAGAAACTTGTGGCTTTAAGAAAAAATCTTTAATGCATTCAGTTTCAGCTTGTTGAACTTAAAGAGTTAAGGTAGTTCTATTAACTTACCCAGGTCTACAGTGAGATCCACCACCCTCTGACATAAGGTTATGGGCTGAATGATGCTAGCTAACTGTTATGGCGCCACATTTTGGGCGCCGTAACAGTTAGCTAATATAATATTACATTACAGGAATGTAATATTACTAAAATTTTATATCACTGAAATAATTCACTAGAAAGTGTAAGGCAGAGTTGTTAAAAACCCTCCATAATATTATAAAAACATAGCCAACACATATTTTATGGATTTTTAAAAAATACATATTGTTTTATCCGATGCAAGTCCTCTTGAAAATAAAATCTGTAAAGTCTAAACATCTGTCATTTTCAAGACTTGAATTAAGATCCAAATTATAATGTAAAAGTTAATATTTTTGATGTCATACCACTATTTTTGAACTATTTAAATGTGCTTAAATTTGAGCAGGTGATAACAGGGAACATTTAGAGGATCTCCCATGATGAATAATGATAGTTGTCACACCTTTTTAATAAGCCAGCACTGGTGCACACTTGCTGTTGGAGACTCTGCAATTTGAGCTTTCAGATGTCACCTAGTGTGGTGGACTCTCCTCAAGAGCATTGTTCAGGGATAGGGTGCAGGCTGTGGTTTGATAGAGGCCCTCTGTAATACATCAGCCAGCCATTGATGTCCTTACAGGTATGAAGAACCACAGAATCTTTGGAAAGTATCAGGAAAATACAAGCCAGAGAAGTAAAAGGACATTTTAGTAATGATGCAAATCTTGACCAGCAAGATCATCAAAAATGCTCTTCAGAGAACCAGCTGTATATCTCACCCTAATAAAGCCTGCACCATGCCACATACATTTTATTCAGATAACAGTTCTCAATACACCAATAGTGTAAAGCTTTAACATTACTCAGACTTCTGCTGGTAGCTCTTTTTATGTGAGGTGTCACATTGAAAGCATACAGTCATTTACAGAGTGTGAAAGTTAAGCAGTGAGAGCTAGAAGAGTGTGACTCACCTTTCATTTTCAACAGCCTACTCATATTAAAGTTCGTCTGCACGTCTACCCATGTTTGCAATGACTGGCTTGAACCTTTTTCAAATTCTGTCCTTACTGGTTAAAGGCAAAACTCATCCAATTTTCCAGTGTGCTTTTTTCATTCTGAACCTCCTGCAAACTCGTCTCAAACACATCTGTTTTCTATTTATTCAACTCAGCTCCTTCCCTCTCCTCTTTCAAATCTGCTTTCTATTGAGGAATGTGATATTGAGAAAGTCTGGATATTTCACTTATTTGTGGTAAATCACTAACCGTGTTTCGCTACCAAATATTATTTTCACCATGGCAATAGAGCAGATGATACATTTCATATTTGTCACAAACATATCCATAGAGAAAATATCAACAGGAAATCTTCCTTTCAGCAGAACATCAGCAAACACATGATTGTTCATATAATCTGCGATGGGTCGCACAGTGTTGAAAAAATGTGTCTCCTCTTGTCTGTATTCATTTTTTCTCTAACTGTCGCTTCTTCAGTTTCCACTTTTTAGGCCAAGTAGGCAGATGGATGTCCGAAAATGAGTCTGGTTCTGCTTTTTAAAAGGCTGTTTTTCTTGCACATGGAGATAGATAAATATAAATAAAAAAGTGACTGACTGACATAGAGACCACAGAATCCTTTAACAGACATGTATTAATACATTCACTTTGAACTGTTTTCCTGTCATAAAGACTAATTCCCAGTTGTTTTCTTGAGATCTCAATGCATTTACCTCATGAAGAAATAGGCCTGACTAATCTCATTAGAGTGGGTATTGTGAGATTCACACGCAACATTGACCAAACCATTGTACTATCAATACCATATTTAATTATCACACAAATTTGAAATAAATACAGTGCTTAACAAGTTTATTAGACCACCTGTAATAAAAATGAGAAAACATAAATATTTTACAAATCTTTCAAAAACTTGTTTAAAACTAAAAATGTTATTATTATTATTTATTTGTCAAATAACAAACTAAAACAACTAAATAGTCCTTTTTAACACATAATAACCAAAAAACTTCATATTTTGTATGGCCTCCTTTGGCCTTGATAACAGCTTGCATTCTTGCTGGCATTGTTTTTATGTACTTTTCCACAGTCTCTTTTGTTATTGAGTTCCAAATAGTTTCTAGCTGTTCCCACAGACTTGCTTTAGATGAAACTTTTGTGCCATCAATCTTTGAATCTACTAAATCCCAAATTTGTTTAATAGGATTCAAATCCGGACTTTGACTTGGCCGGTCCATCAGTTCCAGTACTCCAGATTCCTTTTTCTTGCTCAAATAGTCTCTGCACAGCTTTGAAGTATGCTTGGGGTCATTGACTTGTTGGTATATGAACCCACGACCAATCAGATTCAGTCCAGAAGGGATTCCATGATGCATTAAGATGTTGTGGTGGACGTTCTTGTTCATGATGCTGTCCATTTTCACTAATTTGCCCACACCGTATCCACAAATGGAACCCCATACCATAATGGAATCTCCTCTGTGTTTCACTGTGGGTGCAATGCATCTGGCATCAAAACGTTCTCCAGCTTTTCTGCGGACATAAACACGACCATGCTGACTCAAGAGTTCAAACTTGGTCTCGTCCGTCCAGAGTACCTTCTTCCAGTCATCAACAGTCCAGTGTTTGTGCTCCCTGGCAAATCTGAGGCGTTTCTGGATGTTAGCAGGCCTCAATAATGGCTTCTTAGCAGCTATTCTTCCCTTTAAGCCTTGTTCCGTCAGTCGTCTGCTTATGGTCATTCTGGAGACTTTCTCAGACTCAGATCTAGAAGCATCCATCTCTGCCTGAAGATCAGCAGTGGTCTTCCTTCTGTCTCTAGTACTTCAAATCTTGAGGTGTCTGACATCTGCTTTACTTAACTTTTGTTTCCTTCCTCTTCCTTGGTGCATTTCGTAAGTACCAGTCTCTGCAATTGACTCCAAAGCATACTTGACCACACTGTGAGGACACTTTATGTCTTTCCCTATTTGTCTCAGAGACCATCCAGCATCATGAAGTGCTTTAATGCAGACTCTTTCATTTTCAGTGAGCTCTCCACGTTTTACCATTTTGAACAGGAAGCATAACATTCAACCACTAAAACTCATTTTTCTGTTCAGGAATGCAAGTAAATAACTATAATTTGGCATATTAATCAAGAAATAATAATGTGCTTTATTATGATTTCAGCTTTTTTTGTAAATCAGGAAATTTGAAAATTCATGGATAACAATAATAATTATATTTTAGCATTAAAAATATCATTTGGGTTAAAGAACTTCTACAAATTGGTGTATTAACCATTGCAGAAACATAAAAAATGATTTTGGTAATTACCAATGCTGTTAATTTAGGGCAGCTTTGGCATAATCCTTACTTTGGGTGGTGGTTTAATAAATTTGTTAAGCATTGTACATAAGGATAAGCTCTTAGTAAAGAAATTCCTGAACCTAATGATAACCTAAATGTGACCAAAGCTGGTAAAAAGTCCTGCAAGTCGTTCGAGATCATCTTTGAGTTTTTTACACATTATGAAAGCGTAGATTCCAAGCTTTCAAATGGTGTATACACCTTAATCTGAGCATATTTTACAAAGATATGCTCATTTGAATGTTAACTTCTACTTTCTGTTTGTTCTGAGAAAACCAGGCTCAAAGTTTCAGAACTTTTCATACCTTCAGGCAGACCAGGAAATGGGGGTGAACAACAGGACCACATTTACATAAAGTCCACCCAAATCGGACTGGTGACACTCATCAAAAATATTCCCATAGGAAATCCGCCTTCATCAGACTTTCACTGTCGAGTGATCCTGAAGTTGTCCCAAGTCTGTGGATAATTCTTGCCGCTTCTTCATCATCTCTTCTACTTTTCTTCACTGCAGGGTACTCTTGAGGCTTGTTGATGAAGGTGATAACTAGGAATAGCTGTATTTTGAGGCCGGGGAGGGTGGTGTTTGAGCCATGCAGTATTTGTTATTGTCCATCTCAACTGGCGAAACTGGGAACAATGGCAAGCTGAGTGGCCAATTATCACCCCGCAGTTTTGCTTTCCCCTTCCCTCAATCTCCAGTTCCGCAGGAACTCCAAAAACAGGGCATTTTAAAACACAAAAGTAACGCTTTTCAATATAATGTTTGTGTTACTTTTTTCATCAAATGAGTAGTTTAAATGTCAGACTTGCATAAAATGAGAAAAAACGAAAAATGATCATTTTGAAGAAAATGACTCTGTATCCATTTTTCTCAACCACCGGAATGCCGACTTGCAGGAACTTTATCTAGCTTCGGTCACAAATATTGGCTCTAACAAGTCAACCATGTACAAAAAGCCAGAACTTTACCAGAAGTGGTAACTTTCCTTCTCTGGTGTTTCATTCAGGTTAGTCCTAGCTGAACAGTTAACCCTGGTATTCCATATCCACCTCCCATTGTGCAAGCTCTCACTGGCATCAGTGACAATACTGGACATTTCTTACCTTACCTTCTCTATGATATGGCCATCACAGCCAAACAGCATCGCCACCTTCAACGAACCAAGGGTCTGCAGTTGAAAGCTCCTGCTGATACTACCTACCTGATTGCCACCACAAACAGGACAACTACTTCTGGTTCCAGTATTACACATCAAACTGTAAAGAAAACTCAAGATAAGGAGAGAAGACAGAGCTTAGATAGAGGATAGGGTGAGCAGAGAGAGAGACACTGTGGCTAGCGCTGGACCCTGCTTGACGGTTCAGTCCCACTAAATACAACTATCTGGCGATTTTATCTCCAATCATCCCAGTCCCCTATCATGATTTTTTTTTGAATGAGGAGTCTTTTCATTAAAAACTGATCTCCATAAGGTGTAGGTGCTGTGCAGTAAACAAGCATTTAGGGAGAAAATTTGCTATAAGGTGGCAACACATTATTAGTTGAAAACACAAGACAATCCTAAACCCCTAACACAAAAACATTTAGGACAACATTAAGGATGAAAATATACAAAAACACAAAAAGGAGGGAAATTGGATTAATGACTACAACTAAGAAAATAAAAATGAATAAATGAACTAAAATATAATAAATGTTTGTTTAGTTTGTGTGTTCCAAACATGTCTTGGTACATGCCTTGTGGGAAGAGATGTTTCTTTGTCTTACGTGTGTCAAAAAAAAAAAACCAAAAAATGTAATCATGCCCTTTTATGGCTTGCATAAAAACATATATGAATGCCCTCTATCATATAGGACTAGTTACTTCTGTAAATTCTATCTTTATCTACAGTTAAACACTTAAAAGAAAAAAGACATCACACATTACATCATCAACTAAAAAACCCTGTGGTTTGCATAAGCCATGTGTGACTCTCAAACTGTGTCGTGGGTTGTAGGTGGTTTTCCACGCTTCACACATGCCGGACAAAAACATAAGAGCTTAAACACAGACCCTTACCCTGTGGAAACAGTTGGCCCTTTCTTTTCCACTTGCATTTTTCCACTTCTTGTATACTACCCAACAATTAAAGGTTTAAACTGTGCTTAAGCTGATTCGGAAAGAACCTTAATAGTGGTTGTTGTGGGTAAGAGATGTTTGAATATTACTAAAAATTGAGGACAATAATGCACGTGAGACTGTTGTACTGAGAAACCAGGACTAGGCCGTGGGTGAGTGAGTCTGTTGTGATGCAACAAGGTTTGATCTGACAAGAACAAAGTTTTTACCTTCACTGAGAGTGATGCAAACGACAGACGATAGAGCTGTCTGGAATAGTTATAAGTGATGGAAGAATCAGTCACTAATGCCAGAGACAACCAGTAAATGTTCTGTTTCAATGTGTATGTGTCCAGCTAAACCTTCCAGTATGGTAAACTATGTTACTGAGGGAAACATCTATAGCAGTGGTTCTCCACTGGTGGGTGATGATGCAAAAGTAGGTCATGAGGCTCTTTCAGTGAGTCGCGAATGTGTGCAAGACGAAAAAAAAAAAAGGTGGCAAAAGTGTATAAACAGTAACCCAAAGTGGATAAAAGTAAATTCATGTGTGTATATTTGTAGGTTTTCCTATGATGACAAATAAATGTCACTATTTGTCTATACTAATCTCCTTCTCTTTGAATAACAAAGATAAAAAAAGAAAATAACATGAGAATTTACCAAATTCCCATGCTGTCTTTGTAAAATGGAGTAAAATAAGAAGTATCCATGCATATTTTCTGTTCAGTTTATACATGTTTTTTTTTTTTGTCCTGTCCCTTTGTTCAATCGTGTTTTATTAATTTTAGGCCCCACTGCAACATATGTCATTAAATAAATTTCAGTTGATGGAAGTTTAAAAAAAAAAAGTGGGTCATGATTTCTCATGAGGAGGAGGTGGTGGGTCTGACTACCATAACATTTAAGAGCCACTGCTCTAGAAGGTAAACCAGAAAGCTCAGGCTGTATACAACAACCTGTAGTGTGGAATGTAAACTACAAATATGGCAACAGTGAGTACGATGGTCATTCTGAGCTCAGAGTTATTTAATTCATGTTGATAATGCCATGGTTGTTTCTGCTTCTGTATTCATTCTGTCTCTACACCACACCCACTATACATGTGTGTACTGCATCTTGCATTCACGTTATATCAATTTTTGAGGTTGTGCACAGCTAACATGCTGCCGGCATGGGGATGCAGGCAGCCATCATGCATTTGTGTATACATAATCAAAACTAACTGTAGCTCAGGGCTTTGCAAAGTCTAACATTTTGGGAAGCATTCTTGTTTGCTTTTATGCCTACACTCCCTGTATCAAGCCTTCAACAGCCCTTGCCTAACTAAATGAGTGGAAAAAGGGGTGGAAACAGTAAAAAAAAAAAAAAAAAAAAAAAGACAGCTCTAGTTTATTTCATTGGCTGAGATCACTGGTATTACTAGAGACTCAGTAAAAAATATGACAATTAAAATTTGATGTCAGAGTATAGTAGACAGTATGTCAGACAGCTGTGCAAGAGTCACAATAGAGAGTCCCCCAAGGGATGTAAATTTGCCAGTACATGTACAAAAAGGTAGATGGAGGAAGTGGGATCATGTGTACAGGTTAAGCTGTAAGGAATTCTGGGAAAAGGGTCAATGCAAGAGAGAGGGAAGTATTTTCTACAATGAGTTCTGTCCTTGTATGACCCAGTCTGATTTTTGGCCTTTCCTATTGTATCTAATTTGGATATGTCTAAAGTGCTTTCCTTTTCAGTGCTGGTATGATAAGGAAATCAACCAAAGACATTCAATTTAAGCTAATAGTAAAAAAAAAGTTAATGCATTGGAGCTTTCTTAAAATAAGAGTCAACTAAGAAACATAAAGATGCCTTTCCGGACTGCTTGGCTTGGTAAACAGTTTCAAGTGTCTTTTGTGTCACTGACAACACATCAAACAATGCTGTCAAATCCAGAGTGACTGAAGACCAAACCAGCCCAATAATCACGGTGCTAGAGGATGATATGCTGCAATAAAGTACATCTGTGCTGCAACTTGACATTGCAGTCCTTTGACAGTGAGATGATTGATCTCTGTTTCTGACACTTCCGTACTGGAAATCTGTGTCATCAGCACTGTAATATCCCACCCTTCACAACACTGACCAAAAAAAAAAAAAAAATCAGCCAGCTAGCTTCATATTAAGAAAAAAAGAGATGCAAGGACTACTCACTATCAGCATCATTTTAAAAAGGTCCAACAATATGCATCCCCAAATAGAGAGAGAGAGACTCCTGTTACAGTCTATTTCATACCTAGGATTAGTTTACAAAAGTAATGTTTTAAATGTAATGACCTGGACACTGCAGCCATCCTCTCACATGTCAGAGAAAACAAAATATATCCAGTAGCTGTGTGAAGCACAGAAGTCTGCATGGTCAGCTTTCACACCTGAGTGTTAGTGATCACTTGTGTGGCCACAACATTCAGCAGCTGCTATCAAGGCCAAATGTGAGCCAATTAGATGCTAAACAGGATAAAGAGAAAGCAAGAGGCGAGGGTGTTGAGCTGAAGTGTGATTAAGTACAGTACATTATGTACCAGGCAGGCCTTTGAAAAGTTGAATAGCATTCTTCTCCCCCACTGGAACCTTCCTCTGCTACGCACCAAAGGGGGGCCTCACTTCCTCTTCTGAAAGCCTTTCCATTTCCTCTCTGTCTGAGGCGGAGCTCTGCCGCAACAGCAAAACCATAGACGGTGCCAGAACATTCTTCAAGCAAAGAAAACAGATTTCTGCTTGGGTTTTTGACAGCCAGGGGTAGTATGACAAGCGTTAAATGACCCATTACCTGTTATTTCAACATTTTTCAGTTGTCACACACAGCAAGTGAAGTCTTTTTATCTTTAACCCCACTTTTTCTGACTTCAAAATACCATGAAGAAAAACAAATGTCCATTAACTGCTGATAAGTCTCATTATTAACCAACTGACGGTATAGATTTAAAGAAGACACACAAAAAACTGTCATACTTTGCCCGTTTGCCTTGAAATTACGTAAATATAATATATATTTTTAATGGCTTATAGTCAGCTGAGCTTAAACCACAACACCCACCACAGACGTGACTGTGCAGCGTTGGCGTTGGGTTGGTCATGTGAACCCCGAGCACAAATACGGAACAAAATATTCTCACTGTATGTGGTGAAAATGGCATGGAAAAATAACACATAAGAGTAAAGAGGTGGAGCTCAAAAGCAGAAGCTCAGAAACTTCTGACATTTTTGATAGACAAAAATATTTCCTTTATGTCTGTTTATCAGTCTGCCTTACTTCCAAAAAGTTCATACTGTCTTTATTTTGTAAAAAGCTGCTGTCAAGGCTGAACTCACAGACCGTTCATTCATCTCCTTTTCAGGACAGATTTGGGTCAACTGTGGTTCATGTGCATCATGTTGGGAAATGCTGTTGAAACAGTACAAACTGTCTGCACTTTTCAGACCTAATCCCAGTGTTGCAACACTCACAGTATGGAAACACCAGAGAACAGTCTAGGATATTGGAACTACTGAGTAACACAATTTATTCAGTGTGTGGTTTTGTTAATTCTGTCTCCAGTATTTCATTTATCTGATCTAATTTTCTCTTATAGCTTTTACATGTTCACCATATTATGTTTAGAAAGGGTCTGAACTCATTTACACTTGTGAATGCCTTCCTGATCATCAATGAGTGTTTTGCTAATGTGGTGCTGCCACCTGCTGTTCAATTCCTGTATAACAGTATCAGATGAAGCATGGAATAACTCAATTCTGCACTCTTCAGGCACATAAAATATTGTATATTTTTTAATGATAAAAAAATTTAAACAAATTGGGTCATTTATTCAACTAAGATTTTGTTGTGTAGTCTTGTTGAAGTGTTTTACATGAAATACACTTTGGATTCTAGTATTCAGTGTGTTTGAGCAGCAGATCAAGGTCACTCTGTCTGAGTTTGTGTTTGTTTTAGACTGACTTTCCAGAACTGACAAGAAAAATACAAAAACTCAGAGAAGTGAAAGAACAAGTGCAGAATCTCAAATGTCTCTTAACTTTTGGTCTACTTTGTGATGTGACTTTGGCAATGTTTTTAGCGTTATGCATTTATGATATAGAGACTGGTTCCTCTGGCTTAAAACATGTATGTTTAAGTTATGCACAGCTCTGATCCATGAATGATGGCTTTTGACTGATTCCTCAAAATCAGTCAAAAGTCTGTATTAGCACTAGCAGTACTTTTTTTTTTTAATTGAAAACCGATGTAGCCAGTTTTCTGAGCGCTCAGCACCCTGGGCGGAAAAAGTGCCCTGTTACACCCTGTCTAGGGGTGGCCAGGACACAACATGAAAAGGACCCATTTCACTCATTTCTCAAAACAGCCACAGGACTAAGTTTAAAGGTTTTAACAGTAAGAGAGGTTCGACCGAAATCTGTAAAAAACTAAAGAATCTCTCCATTAGCAGCGAACCTGCTTTACCTTATAACACAAATAAACCTAACCATTACACTACCAGGAGGTGCAATATAAACTGATTCAATTAACAATTAGGCGAGCTTGACTCTACGAGATGCTGTGGCGTGGCCGGTTGGGAAGTGAATGGAACGGGGCTCCCCCTACGCGGCGATGATGTCACGTCTCCTCCTTATATTAAGGTCGAGCCACCTGTCTACCACCTGTCCGCATGGGACCCGGAGCAGCCAATCAGCTGCAGGCGATGGCACACCTAATTAAAGAGATAGATATGCACACTCGCCACACTGTCACCACACACGCTCCAGACACAACCAATTTGTAGAAAACACAAGATACAATATACAATACCAAACACATTATGACCGCGGTCGTAACAGCCTTCAGCGTCAGCTAATTTTGTTGCAGCTCTCAGTTGAAAACTGTTGAGCTTCTAGAACAGCACCGCACTCGTCAATGTCCCTTCGCCCTCACTTGCCAATCAAAATAAAGAAGGGCAGGACTTCTGATGATAGCAGTAGACAAACCGATCTGACTCTGCTATTTTTTAAATTTTATCCAGGGTAATTTTCAGGTCTGCAGCTGCTACCTGTATAAGAACAGGATTCCTTCATATTGTCTGCTTGTCTTCTGTGGGACATTTCCTTAAAATAAGGAAATATGAAGCACATAGACCAATTTTAAACAACGTTGCAGGTTCTACCCTGCAGGATTCTGTTTTGTAAAAAAGTTTAGAAGCATGCACATCCCAAAGGGTTAAGTACTGGGTGCTGAACCAAGAAAAATCACAGGCAAAACAGAAAAATAAGTCTGCACACCAGAAGCTGCTCTGAAGCTTATTAAATGATAATAGTGATGATAATCTTTATCAAATAAGCTTCAGAGCAGCTTCTGGAGCCAATTCAAGCTGTGACTGGGTAAGAGGTCAGGTAAACTCTGGACCTGTCACCGGTCAATTACAGGGCTAACATATAGAGACAAACAAGCAGCTACTGTTACACATAAACCTTTAGACAATTAAGAGTTGACTTAAAAGCAGGCTTTTGGACTGTGAAAGGATGCCGGAGTACCAGTTGAGAACCCACGCATACACGGTGAGAACATGCAAACTTCACACAGGAAGGCCATGTCTCATAGGGGTTTGAACAGGAACTTTCTTGCTGTAAGGTGATAGCATTAACCACTGCATGACTATGCGGGCTAACATTATACATCTTTATCGTAACAGGCAACATCAGAGAGCACAGTCTAGACCTGCCCTCTTTAGGTCAGAAAACACACCTTATCAAGATCAGTAATAGATAAGAGGTACTGCTTTGTCCACATGGGGCTCCAAAGTCAACCCAAAGTAAAAGATCATCACAAGAGTTTTAAGATTATCTCCATGATAAGTCATGTAGCTTAATATCCTGGAGTTTTATGTCTGGATTTGTAATTTGTAAGGTTATGAACTTCTGGTATTTACTTGGTTCTTTGAAGCAGATCACACGACGCATATGTGCCATCATGCCCAGCTCTGTTCTTTATTTCAAACTGTAAGTCAGCGGACAGAGGTCTCATTATTACTCAGGGCCACTGTGGGAAATCAAGCCCTCTTATTTCCTCTGTGACAGAGCTGTGATCAGCAGCACAGTATCTGTTCTCACTCTTACACACACACAAAGACTAGATCAAAGACACGTACTCTCCAAGACATGTAATATACACTATGCTAATGTGCTGGATAACTGACATATCCAGTAATACATGCTATGTGACACCACACAAGTTTATAGTAACATTGAAGGTCAGCTGACCTAGAAACACCTCTCCCTTCAATAAACACACACTTAAAGTCACACACAGAGAAGACACCTTCAGTAAGTAACTAGGGGAAAAAAAACCCACTGTCATCACTGTGTATACATGATGAACAAAGTTACCTTTAGGCACGGTTTATCTCATGATTGAAGGGTCTTTATAATAATACTGTCATGTTTAGCATTAGTCAACTGACAGGAAGGTTTGTGTTGTTCCAACATACAGTATGTTGTTTAGCCCAGTTAAGACTTGCAGCAGCAAGACCACTCAGTCATGTCACAGAGGACAAATAATATGACATACCTGATATATCCATTGCTTGGGATATGTCTCACATCCACCAAAAGTCTGTGGTTGGGAAGGGCAGCACCTATGGAAAGATTCTTGGAGGGTGACTGAGAATCAGAGTATCAGATTATCAGAGTAATGAAACATATGACGTGGTGGGTATGTGCAACTACAGAGAGTGAATTCAACACAGTGGCTGCCATCTTTTTAAACTATTAGTAGAGGTAATTGGTGTAGTACAAAACTACCTTTTCTGCCAAGAAAAGCTTTAAATGTGGTTCTTTGCTCTTCTTGTAATAAAGCAATGTTGTCCAATACTGATCAAAACTGATCACTACAATGACTGCCATTGTTTACCAGCTTACAGTAGAACTTAACAGTGCCTTCTTCTCTTCAAGTAATACTGATTGGTCCATCCATTCTCAGACTGGCTGGCTGGCTGGTTGGAAAAAAATACACAATAAATGAGCATTAAAAACTATGAAGTAAATTGAAGTAAAGGTATAAACATATTTACAAGCAGCAAGTTATCCAACAATATGTAAAAGCAGTGAGGTTATCCGGCAGTAGAAATAAGTGTCAAATGGGTGAGTAAACTAATCATAAAAATAACAATTAAAAATCTATGAACACTGGGCTTATTGCAACAGGTATAAAAACAATGTAAACACAGGGCCGTTGCTAACTTTGTGGGGGCCTTGTGCAAGATGGTGTTTGGGGGCCCCTAACTTGCCAAACTACAATGGAGAGATTCCTAATCCATTAGATGATCCACGAACATGCCACAATCTATTACACTTAACAAGCAAAACAGGCTACGGTCATGATAACCCATCCATCTATTTTCTATACTGCTTAGCCCATTGGGGGGTCCTCTCATATTAAACATTTATGGTCTGATGTTTTTCTGTGAGCAGAGCTGTCATATAAAGCATAGTTTACATTACACTTACTTCAGTTTGTGATATGGTTGTTTTGAATTAAACAAAGTACGACATCAAAAACCTAACTCAGCTGTAGGAGTGGAGGCAGGATTGTTCAAATTAGCAAACTATATTGTCACAATAAATATTGTAAAAAATGTGGCAAAGAGGAAGACTGCAACTAACTCAACTAAGTTAGCAATACTCCACTACCACAGCAGTCCAAAATAATTAACAATGGGCCTAAAATGTATTAGTGACTTGATAAATAACTAGTTTAATTTATAATGCAGTAGCAAACTTCTAGTTAGAGGCCTATAAAATACACACTAAACTTATCCTAACTAATCCTAAAGTAATATTAAGTGGCAAATATCTGAGAAACAACTTTCACTGAAATCATAAAAATCCTTTACTAGAGTGTTTTTCAGCAACAACTTCACAGGCATGTTTTGGGGGCCTCTGAGACCAATATAAACTTTTCCTAAAAAGGTAAAATATGTTCCCTTTAAAGCAGGAGGAGGAAGTTCAGGTCCGTACTTATCATCCAGTGTTCTGAAACGGTTGCCTTCAACAGATAGAAGCTAGAAGTCTTCACTCCCAGCAGGCCAGCGCACATTGGGGTGTGTAGGTGTGAGCGTCGTGAGTGTGAGTGCCACGTTTGTGTGTCACTGTTTTGCAGCATGTAAGCTTTTGCTGCATCACAAACTTACAAAGAGAGGAGCAAGTTTGCAGTTATTGTAGTGGAAATCTGAGCCTTGTATGAACAGATCTGCCTCATTTTAACAAGTATCTAAATCAAAAACACTGATGCTGAGAAGCAAGCATGGTCAGAGAGAAACATAGGATGTCAAGTTGATAAATTCCACTGGCCATAGTGGCTAGTTCAGGTCACCTAGTAGGTTACGGCTGAAATCTACCCACATTTGGCTAGTTGGTGGGAGTAAATGTCAAGCCATGCCTACATGTATAAGGGATAATAAAGACAGGTCATTTTAATTCTCCTCAGATGTGGCTGAACCTTCAGCCTTGTGGGGCCCTATGCATTTGCATGGTCTGCATATAGCAGGAAAGAGAAGTGCAATAAACAGAGCAGAAGATAGCATCATCAGTGGAAGCAGATGTCAGGATGGCAGCTCACTGCTCGACAGAGGTGAAATGTTAAAGAGAGTTATTCCTTCAGGCAGGAAAGATTTCCTGTATCTGTCCTTGTGACAGCAGAGCTGCACCAGTCTGTTGGAGAAAGTACTCTGCTGCCCATCCAGCAGATGGTGCTGAGGGTTGTTTGGGTTATACATGATGGATCACAGTTTAAGTCCTCCTCCCTGACAACGCCACAAAAGTGTCAAGTTTGCAGCCAGTCACTGATCTGGCCTTCTTGATCAGTTTGTCCAGCCTGTTGGTATCCCCTGCTCCAATGCTGCCACCACAAAGTACAAAGCACTGGCAACAACAGACTGGTAGAAGATAATCCACGTATCATTTGTTAATTTAATATTTGATTGATATTTGAATAACAAATAACGAAAAAAAGGTTCATGTTCTTGTTTTCATTTCTGAAATGAAATCAAATAAACAAGAAATGATGCGTCTTTTTGACTTTTGCTATTAATGTTGGAATCAGAGAATGTCATATGAAAAAACAGGCATAAGCAGTTAGTATGGTTTCAGTATTAATTTTCATAACCTGGTGCAGGTGTTGTGCTGTGCCAAAAAGCATCCTGAGAATCACATGCCCATCGCTGAGGAGTTCACGCTTCCTGGAATGATATAAAGAACAAAAACATAGACATAATATACGTGTGTGTGTATATAGGGCAATAAATAAAGTCTATGAACACAAACACCGGCACCAAGTTAAGTCACATTCCCACACTGGTGCTCCTTCATTTGCATTCATGCCATGCTTTGGTCCACCCTGTCCTTTCATGCCGGAGCCAGGGAAGCATGCCGCAGTATTTTCATTATTTGATTTGTTTTTTAAAACAGAAAAGTGAACAGTGAGCCATTTTTCATTCATTCGTTATTCAATTATCAATGAAATATTATATAAAAGAATGATACACGGATTGAAGATCTCCAACATCTTGCTGCAGACGCTTTAGGATCTCAGCTTTTCCGGAAATAGAGTCTGCTCATCTACTTCTTCACATAGCCTGGGTGTTGACCCTCCAGTTCAGTCTGCTGTCGATGTGGATGCCCAGGTACTTGTACTCCACCAAGGCGACGTCCTCCCCCAGGATACACAGTGGTGATGAAGCTGTCCTCTTCCTCCTGAAGTTGATCACCATCTCTCTGGTCTTGGCCACATTCAGCAGCACGTGATTTATCCCCATTCACTCCCAACAGCGCTCTGTACTCCTCCTCTCTCCCATCACCTATACGCCCCACCACTGCAGAGTCGTCTGAAAACTTCTGCAGATGGCATGACCCGGAGTTGTACTGGAGGTCCGAGGTGTACAAGGTGAAAAGGAAATGAGATAGCACAGTCCCCTGAGTAACTCCTGTACCACTTTCCAATACACCAGACTGAACACTGCCCAGTCGGACAAACTGTGGTCCGTCTGTCAGGTAGTCAGTAATCCAGGAGGTGATGGATGAGTCCACACCCATCGTCTGCGGCTTTTATCTTAGCAGGTAAGGCTGGGTGTTGTTGAATGCACTGGAGAAATCAAAGAATGTTATTCTCTCAGTGCTACCGTTGCCCTCCAGGTGTAAGTGAGCACACTGCAGCAGGTAGATGATGGCATCATCCACCAAACGGTGTGGCTGGAAGGCAAACTGTAGAGGGTCCATGGATAATCTCACCAGCGGCCTGATATGAGACGAGACCAGCCTCTCCAGAGCCTTTATTACATGCAATGTGAGAGCGACCATCCGATAGTCCTTGAGGTCGGATGGAGTCATCATTTTTGGTACCGGTACCAGGCGGGATGTCTTCCACAGCATCAGTATCCTCCTCTGGCTCAGGCTCAGGTTGAAGAGATGTTGAAGAACTGGAGACAGTTGACTGGAACAGGTCTTCAGAACCCTGTTGCTGATGTCATCAAAGTCAGGAGCCTTGCTGACGTGAAGTCTCTCTGGCTGTCTCTTCACCTAGCCAGTGGTTACAGTCAAGTGGGGGAGGGGGCAGTTCTCCTTGGTGGGAGGACTGCAGTGGTGCTGTACACCTCCTTAGCATTAGCATACAGGAGGTCCAGTGTTTTAATGTCCTGAGTGGCACAGTCCACATATTGGTAGAAAGTGGGTAATGCTTTTCCATATTCACGTGATTAAAGTCCTTCAGTAAAGGCTGACGATGGAATGTAGACAGCAAGGAAAATGGCGCACAGGAACTCCCTCAGCAGTTAATACAGGCGCATTCCCACAGTAAACAGTTCAATGTCCAGGCTGCAAAGACGTTCCTTCATGTAAACAAGGCTAGGATTACACCACCTCTCTTTCAAATACAGTGCAACTTCTCCACCCTTCTTCTTATCGCTCAGCACAGCATCCCTGTCTGCCCGGAAAGTGCTGAAGCTGGCTACAGCCATGCTGTGATGTGGGATGTGCGAGTGCAGCCATGTCTCAGTGAAACACATAACACTGCACTCACAGTATTCCTGCTGGTTCAGGATCAGAGCGCCAAGCTTGTCTGTCTTGTTGCCCAAAGACCTCACATTGCCCATTATCACAGCTGGTACCAAAAGCCTTGAATTTCCTCCTTATTGCTCTGTCTGCAGCCATGGCGGTGCCTCCTCAGCTCCTCCAGGACAACAGGCCTAGCTCCACATAACAACACCAGCATGGAGAGAGTAAGAGCTGATAGCGTGTGCAAACAATGCCTCTGCTCCTCTGTGTGCTGCTCTCCATTACAAAGAGTGACAAAAGTAGCAGAAAAACAGCCGAAAAAGTTCCAAAAGCGGGAGTAGCCATCACTGCTTGCTTAGATATTTGGTTTATGATTAAAAAACAAACAAAATGGTGGAAAAAGCATCAAAGTTGATCAAAAACAATGGAAGCTACTGTAACAGGCTGCCCTTTGCACGGCGCAGAAGAGAAAGTAAAGCTAAGTGTCGTTCAGGTGAGCTTTCACACTACTCCAAATGAAATGAAGTTAGACACTCTTGTTTCACGTGATTAACCTGAAAAAAACCTTATAAATAAAAATATGTGCGTGTGCATTAATATGTACAGAAGTATCTTTTCATGTTTAAAGGAATTTTTAAATAATTTTTAGTTACGAAAAATTAGTTTTTGGTTCGTTGCCTTAGGGCAACATTATGCAGTTAGGCCACAACTATGAGAGCAATTTTGCTGAAGCAGTCGTTCTCAGCTCTGGCCCTGGGGACCCCCCACTATGCATGTTTAGATGCTGATCTTCTAAAGTATCTTCAGGTAAGGAGCAGCGATAAATGGTCCCAGGGACCAGTTCTCAGAGGCACTAAGTTACAGATTTCAGAGGATTTTCATTAGTGAGTAGTAGTATAAAATAACTGTTTTGAATCAGATATTAACCAGTCAAATAAAATCTTTGATGTGAATCAGTTAGTGATGGTGCATGTATAGATGACACTGTTTGTGGGTCATTGTTTTGAAGGGTGCAGACTTCATATTGTTACTCTGTATGTTTGACTGTCCTTTACAGGGGATGGCCTGTTGACATCCACCTCTGCAACTGCATTGCATCCACAGCAACACCTTTCCTTGGTTCCACACCAAATACTGTTGCAAAGAAACAGGAGTTAGTCTGTACATGTGTCTGAAACACATTTAACCGACACATTATTCAGACCCTCAGAGACCTTCACTGACATGTACAGACTAACTCCTCCATGCAAACTTGCTTGCTGACCTACAAGGGCACAGATGAGTACATTTAGTTCCTCACATTAGGCTACATGTGAAAGAGATAATACAGGAGTGGAGCAGGGTTAAAAACAGTGAATCTCCTTGGGGGGAACCATTCTGTCCGTCACAAATGGATCTAAGTCCATCTACATTGGGGGAAAGCACTGAACATGTGTATGAAGTTTTTACAGTAAAGTTCAGATTTTCTTTTGCCATCACACATGTAGAAGGTTTGTTGAATAGTAAATATTTGTTTCCTAGAATAGTAGTAGTATACTGTAATATGTGACCACTACACTACCACCGTCATATGAGTAGTATACAGTAGTACATCAATAAAAAGAATGGTAAATAGAATGATATCAATGTTTGGATTGTAGAATATATATAAATATAAAGTTATTCTTTAATGTGCAGGTTGTTAAAATTAAAATGTAATTTTGATTCAACTGCTTGTTTGTTTTATCTTTGTACACATTGTAAACCATGGCATTTTGGTACCCTTAGTGCACATTGTTGCCCTGAGGCAACGAACCAAAATCTGGAGTGTGGGTGGTGGTGGGCAGTTTTTTTTTTAAATAATACCTCAATTAAAACCCCCAATCTACCAAAAAGTAGGGTGAAATATTTTTTCTCAAAAAAAAAAAAAAAAAAAAAAAAAAATCATGCAATAGAGGGCTTAAATTATCTGACTGCTGGTTTGCTATTTGCTGTAATAGTTTGTTGTTGTTTTCTGCTGATGATGTTATTTGGATGTTGGTTTTTAGTGGCCAATGCGCTAACAGGCTAAATTAGAGCTAATGTGAAGCTAAGTGTTGTTCATGTGCTAAACATTGGCATTTAGTTGCTGTTGGAAAATAAGACACAACTTTCACAACTTCCGCCCAACGATACATGCTATGCCAAAACGGAATCTAAACCCTCCTATACTGCCTTAATTTGTCCGTTTCGTTGGTTTTTTGTTTCGATTGTTGTTTGTGTTTACTCTATCATCATGGCTTAGCATCCAAACATGCTAAAATGATGTTTCAAAAACAGGTTAAAGCACTTCTGGACATCGTTGCTGCGTGCTGCAATGTACATCTTCAGCTAAATTCAACTCCTCATTGACAGTCAACTCAGGTAACTTATGCAAACAGCGAGTAAACTGCAACGAATTTGCCATCATATGCCTCTCTGTTCTCCCGACTGGCAGTGTGGGAGCGGTCTAATGCCAAATGCGGAAGCAGTTCATGCATAGAGCCCATTAAACTAATTTGATACTACTTTTCTTTCTTTCTATCTTTTTCTTTCTATCTTCCACACTGTTTGTTTTTTTCATATCCCACATCTCTCCTCTTGGTTTTTCAACTTTGTGAAAGCAGTATATTCAAAACAACACTCTAAGCATACCACTTCAGCATACTAGTGTCTGCTGAAAGACAGGCCTCCCATGCATACCTAAGGTTGCTAACATAGCATGGAACAGTTGTAATTTTAGGGAGGGGCTTACTGAAGGTCAACTGAATGAGTATAAAAGTCATTATGGAACTTGTACATGCTAAACTTGTAGTCTTTCAGAACATTGCAGAGCGGCCCATTGCAAGCCATTGCTGTTTCATCTAGTCTTATCACAAATGTCTGGTCTGAACTGGCCTGAAGAAACAGTATTTGTTAAAAGTAAGCCAAACTTGTCATGGCTGGTATTAGTAACTCTTATAGTATGAGACTAATAGCTGAGCTACATTGTTTCTTTGCACCTGTAAACTTTAGCTTAACAGGAAGTAAGGCCAGCAGTTTTGCATTAGACAGTCTGCAATTAAGTATTAAATGCTGATGCTTCTTTTAAGACTGTCTCTCTGTTGTTTTGCATTTACCAAGGCCGTAAAAACACCTTTTCTTATGGAACCTTATTATCATCATTCAGTTTGCATACCACATAGTAAGGAATAAGAAATGGTCCTCAGCATCTGTATGAATTCAGTGCTATGAACGTGTGCAAACATTTCTAAAGCTCTGTGTGTCTAGAAAGTCTTAAAAATGCATTTGAGCCACACTGGTCAAAGAAATCAAGCCGTTCATCATCCTTCTAATCATCCCTGTCACCTCAACACTCAATAAAGGGTTAGATGGGAAGTGATTCTGACTCCCTTATTCCTTTCTTATTGAGATAAATCATTTAGAAGGGAGGTTATTCAAAGAAGAAAAAAGTGAAATAGCAAATAAGTGGCTAGAAAAACACCAGTGGACTGAGAGCAGCCAGAGAGTTCATGTTTGGATTAGCAATTAGCTCGGCCACATGAAGGCTTTAAAAGGCAAATGTGTTTCCCCACAGTGAGGATCTGAATCATTGCTACAACACACACGTCTGTGTTCTGACCTTCTCTCTGAAAATGAAATTGCTTGGGCCGTTTTTCACAGGTGTTTATGCGCATGTGTCTCAGTAGGTGCACGCTGTTCAATCTTATATTCTACCCACTCGCTCGGCCCTTGCTTGTGTCTCTCTCCAAGACTTTGAATGTTACTGATATTTGTTTACACGCTGGGGGGCACAAAGAGGTGTCTCAACTCTGCAATGTTTTCAGAGAACCACCCTGTCCTGAACAAACACATAAAAAACATCACACTCTCATGCACATCTGAGAAGGCATGAATCAGACGTGAGAGATGCACTTACATAACCTCCTCGCCACACATTCACATTTGAACCATTACACAATTTCACAAGTGTCCTCCGTCAACATCCAGGAGCCTGCTGGAAAAATCCCAGTGTTTGTTTTTTCATCACACAGCCAGGCAGCAGAGGGAGAGTGTGTGCGTGTAGGCTGTAAAGAGAGAGGGCATGAGTGGTGTCAAAGGTTGTGAACTGGTTTCCACACGTACAGAAACACACCTGACTGCGTAAAAATCAACACAAGCCCTGTAAGGTCACACATTAGTATCTCGACCATGCAATTTAAGCCTGTAGACTGGCAACCGCGTACTGCCATGTTGGTCTTCTGGAGCCAGGTCTTATTTGGAGGAGAGGGTGGTGCTGGACAGGAGGAAGAGGTTGGTATAGGGAAATAGTTCCTCCAAGCTGTAACTATTGTGTTCAAAAATGTATGAGGCTAAAAAAGTGCTGTTCCTTCAGTGTCCACTTGAGGCTATCTGCAAAAACCAAGGAACCCCCACTGGATTGTTTCATAGTAGAAGTCACAATAACAACACAGCAGTAGCAAACACATTGTGGTGGCAGGAAAACAGCGGACGCAAATGAGGGAAAACATGGAGAAACAGTACTTAAAAGGTTTACATTGTTCTACCAGATACAGGCTTACACTCAAGGGCTTAATATACAGCATTCTGGATATAAATACAGTAAACCCCAAACATAGCCTTTGTAAATATATTGCAAAATAATGACCTCTTGAAAATAAAGAAAAGACAAACTCCCTCTGGATCGAACTACTGGAGGAAGCATTAGTGTCATTATCTACAGTAAGTGCATTAAAGTTGCAGAGGAGGTGAGCTTTAAAACAATATGAAGAATAATAAAACGTTGATTACAATCAAGCTTTGATAGTGCTTTCTACCTTTAGTATGTAGTTGTCTGGCTTGTTTATGTTTGCCTATGTCATGTAAAGCAGCATTTTATGTCCTTGTTTTCATTAGTAAACACACTGGGTTTAACCCCAGCAGTGCTTCCCAAAGTGTGAGCTGCAGCCATCTGGTGGACCCTGGAGGTAATGCAGGTGGGCTGCGAGAGATCATTTACCATAAATAAAAACCCTTAACATAATTTTAAACAATCATGTTTTGAATTTTCTAAATATATACACCTATTTTTTCTGAAAGTCCCAAAATGAACAAAACAAACTCAGACGATTATACCAATTTTTCACCTTTTTATCTTTATAATCACTGTTTAAATCACAATAATTTCTTGGTTCGAAATCTGTGTTGACTTGTTAATTTTTGCTCACTGACTTAAATATTTATGCTGTCATGAATGTTTCGTAACGGGTCAGTTTTTTTTCTTATCTAACTGTTCAGGGCAGTGACTGTAGCTCCCTTTCTCTCTCTCCCTCCCTCGTTCTGAAAGCTCACTTCACACACTGATATGCCCATTGTGTCGATACCAACCACTGAACATAATAGTTAAAGGTCAAATTTGTACTAACAACCATGTAACAGGACTGAATTGAAAAGAGCTCTCCCCCCAACTTGGCACAGCACTGTGACGCACAGCACATGCAAGTATCCATATATAGGTCTCTGTCAGGAGTGTGTTTTGTTCTTATTCAATGAGTGAAAAAGCCACAGAATCATCTAGACTGCTTCTTTCTTTATAGTTCACTCCAAGACCATGTGGCCTGGTACACAATGAGTAGAAAAAAAATATTATTGATGTACAAGTGACTTTTTTTGAATTACTGTTTTTTTTTTTTAAACATCTTCAGAAAACTAGAGACTCAGACTGCAAAGACTTTTCCTAAATATAAGAAGTTATCAGTTCCTCTGGAGACATTACTGTTTAAAGACAGAGTTTGTGATGTTTTAAGGAATGATTATTAGAAAAGGAAAAAAGAGGTGACTTGCAGATGCCTGATCAAAACAATGCAAATGGTAGTGGCTTAATAACTGTACTTCATCACCCCACAAACACTTTCCTAGTAACATTAATTTCTCTGACAACAAAGCATTCAAATTCTCATTTAAATGATCAGTTAATGAATTGAGAGTATGGAGATAAATATTTTAAATATCATGTTCGTTTACAGTAGGTGGGTTTTAGTGGGCTAAATTTTCAGGTTACAAACGAGACCCCTCACAGTGAAGTTTGGGAGAGGCTATTTCAAGGTATAAAAAGTTAAATCAGGATTGCTCTGTGCGACAGCAAGATCTATCCCCCCCAATGAGATCCACTCTTACCAGACTGAATAACATGGTATATGGATGACCAGAATATATGGGACTCTGTGGCAGACAGATGGATGAATTCCTGCACAATGAAATATGCATCAGCTTACTCCTAAAGCGAGCAGTTAAATGTATTAAACATGACAAAAATTGATCTTTTTTCTCTTGTTTTAGACTCGCACAGGTAGCCCAAGGCCAGCGCTGTATTATTTAGATTGCAAAGGCCTGAGGAAGCTTTGGCAGCATAAACTCTCCCACAGCTTTGATCTTCACATGTATTACTTATAAATTTTGCCCTTTCAAGTGCAATTGTGACTGAAAGTTTTCTATTTCTTGCTCAACCTAAATTGAACATTTTAGTCACAAGATAATACTTATGAAAACTCTCATCATGCAGTGCCATCATGTATGTAACGAGAAAGCATCTCAGCTTTCTGTACAGTTTCACCCACCATTTCATGCTGTTTTCAGGTGTAATCATTGCACTGTTTAGCAGGCTCTCAGACATATCCAAGGCTCCATGAGTGGCTCCACTTAACAAAATAGATCCCAGGAGAATGTGGACTTCCCTAATGACCATAAATAGATAAACTAACTAGGAGAGACTGGCATCTTCTGTTTGAGCTGCACAGCAGGAATCCGTCGAATATAGGGCACAATATGAGTGTTAGGAGCTTGTATAAGGTTAAAAAAACCCACACTTTCACATAATTAAACTCAGTTCTTTTATGTTTCAGTAGAAAAGAGGCAGTATACTCTTCAATAAAGAGGAGCTCAAAAAGGAAAGCCAACATTTCAAAAGAAAGTTTTTAATCCAAAGGCAGAAATGTTACATTTTCGATATCAGGATTGGAACAATTTGCTTGCTGCATGCTGCTTTTTTTTTTCCTTTTTATTTAAAGTAATCAAAAATACTGGAATAGTGTAATCAGTTGAAAGAGTCAGTAGACCCCAGCACTGACTGATCAGCACCTACCAGATGAAGCATGTCATTATTTTACCTTGCGGTGGGTGGTGGCCTGTCCAGGGTATACCTGCTCAAAAGTGCATATGGGATGGACTCCTGCACCCCCACTGCCCTTTAGCACAGTGATTCCCAGGGACCAGAGGGTTTACTTTTTAAGTACTATATTTTCTCTCAGTATGTAGGAAAAGCGTACAGCCCTACATTTAAATGTAAATAATATTCTGAAGTAACAAGTTACTCTTTATAGTAATGCTACCTAACACTGGGGATAATGTTTTTGTACTGGCAGCACCTTTAGGTCTCTGTGCTGGCTATGGCCAGGACTGGAGACATGTTTTCAGGTTGTCCTTCAATCTGAACATCTATACATCCATCTGGGGCATTCTTGTAAAACCAGTATCCCAAGAACACTTTGAGGTTTTTCTTTAAACTTTGCACAAATGTCCAGTGGACCAATGACTCAGTGGTAAACTGGCTAGATTGTGAATGTTGTGGGTCAAAGGTCAAGGTAGGTCAAGTAGGCCTCCTGCTCATCCCTTGCCTGTGAATGTGATATCTGAAGAATTCTTTGACAGATTTTCGTCAAACTTTGCATTGATCTACTTCAGGGGTTCTCAAACTTTTCCAGTCCAGGGACCCCTTACAGGGCAGATAATTTTCCAAGGACCCCTACATTACTCTCACACGGATTAAACATATGCTGTCATTTGAAGTCCTAGATGCTGTATTTTAAACTCTTCAACCTAAATGCAACCTCTTGTCCAATTGAGGATGGCTTCTTACTTTTTTGCGATCCTTTCAGCAGCCTAATAAGAAGCCCTCTAATGCTTTGTCTGAGGTTGTGGTCAGGTTTGTGTTTTCTGGTGGATGTATTCCTCACCCTTTCATTGGACAAACTCTTTTGTTTTGTCTTTAAACTCTGCATGCTTTTGTTATCAGATGATGCTTTAGCTTGGTGGGTGTCATGGCTTCACATGAAGACACACAACACATTTTGGTCTTCCTTCGCTGTTCTCAATAACACTAAACTCCAGATTGCTGTCATCATACACAGTTTAGCTGGTTTGGGCTTAGCATCACTTGATGAAGTGGACGAGGTTAAATATAAATCCAGTGTTGCTAGCTGGACCTGCACACCAGAGCATAGTGACTGATGTGTAACAAGTGATAGATTTACGTGATACCTCACAATCATATCTGACTTTTATTGGCCCGAAGCTGACTTATGTGGGACTCATTGGTTTATTATTGTTGTTTTATGGCACTATGATCCCTAAAAGTATTTATTTGCTTTTTAATAACATGTCATTACTTTAATAATTTCTTTTTACATGATTTCGCGGACCCCCAAGCTGTGGCTCACACACCCCCAGGGGTCCCCGAGCCCCTGTTTAAGAACCACTGTACTACTTAATGATGAACTGAATTTATTTATGCCTTGTGGAGGCATATAGCCACCAAGTAGTAAGTCTACTTTAGGAAAGCAATGCAGCTCAGTTTTTTTTAGTGCTCAGCATCTTAAGGTATGTTCAGACCAAAAGCGAATTTTGCTTTGTTGTGTGACGATTTTACATAGAAAGTCAATAGAAAGATTTGAATTTGCAGCAACTTTTTGCTACTATCTGGTGGCCCCATGGAGCCTAATTCGTGCCCTCATGCAAGTTCAAAATACTCAACTTCAAGCGGTCTTACAACGAACAACTTTTCTCTGATTTCAACGTTGCAGACAAAATTACAAAGTCAGAGTAAAATCATGGGAGTCTTGCTAAAGTCAAAGCTCACTCACGTTGTCCAGTCGTTAACTGTAAGGTGGTCATAAGACTCGATTTTAGCAGTTTTAAGGCAGTCTTTCTTCAGTCATGGCGTTATGATGATGTCAAAAGTTTTTGATACTGTCTTAAGTCTGGTCGTATGCAAATTGTGTTTCTCAGTGATGCAAACATCGTCCACGACCAGTTGGAGCCGGTGTTGAGCGTAAGCACATTAATTCACTTCATTCTTCAAAATATGAAGGTGAGTGTAGATCAATCTACAGTTTCTGAATGTCCGCTTAGAACTCAAGACATTAAAAAACTTCTCTGCCCAGAGCCGCAGTGCACTGTGTGTTTGTGTGACTTGCCTGTCAATTCATTCCAGGCTGATATGACAGATACGTAAACCGCCACTGAATTTTCAAAGTAAAAGTGTAACTTAGCAGTCAGATCTTTACTGTTAACTGAATGTAGTTTTACACAGCTATACTGTTTTTCATATGGAGCAAAAGGGGGGCACAGAAAACAACCAGGGGAGAGCCATAGAGAGATGATACTTCTACAAGCTTCAGTCCAGTTTCTACTACCTCTTCAATCTAACCTCCTCAGAAGACAAGCTTTTACTCAGAGCCTGGTTCCTTCTCTGCAAAGGTTGAGGTCCCAGCAGAAGACACCCATTGCAATTCAAATGCTCATAGTATTTTGAAAATCCAGCTCTGTGTTTCTTAATGTGGAAATATTTGAATAAGGTGATTGAAGCAACAATATTTGCAAGGAATGAATCTCATTTTTAATCATTATTTTGTATTTCTCTTTCTCTCAGTCAAATGTCACTAAGTGACCTAACCACTTGCCCCCTATCCTTTTTTTCTACAATTTTTGGGTTTAGAAGATGCTACTAAAGGTAAGACAATATCCCTTTACCTGAGTTTATACTGTTTACTAAAGTTGAGGACTTTTTTCTCCAGGACCAAGACTGTACACTGTAAAAAATGTCCGTAGAAAATACGGCAAAAGACTGTCAAATAGCAACAGTAAAAGACCGTAAAACAAATAAACATATATCACTGTATAAAATACACAGAATTGCTGTAAATCAAGCAACGGTATGAAACATACATTTTTACAAATAAAGTACGTAATAATTACAAAATTGTACCGTTTAAACGAAAGAAGATTGTGAAAATAAAGGAAAAATACTGTAATCTTCAAGACGGGCAATTACTCTAAAAATTACAGTAGTATTTTGTTAAAATTACAGACTTTTCTCTCATGTACATTTAAATTCACAGTAAAAATCTGTGAAAAAAATTGCAAACACATACCGTAATTTTAGCAGGGACAAGAGGTTAAAAATACTGCATGATCAGGAAAGTTCTGTAGAAAATACAGTAAAAACCTGTCAACCTGCAAAACCTGTGAACAAGCACCAATTTGTTGTTATGTTCACATTTGTTTCTCAGTGCTACACCACATGATGCTGCCTTGTGAAATAAACGGACAGTTACAGTTAATATGAAAACCTTATTGAAACCAAGAATGGTACCAAAAATCATTTTGTTTGTTCTTAATTTGATGGATGAAAGTGGTCAATTATTTTAGTTTAACTGATTTATTGGAAAAGAATGATGTTAATTGCTCTCACAAAGAATGCCATTGCATTTGTAAAGCCATTCCACTTCCTTTAATGCATCTAACACAAAATACATTGATGTACTTTAATATTTCAGTCAATCTTTCAGAACTGAAATTGGATTACACATATTACTGATAGGAAATATAACAAGGTAATTGGAAAGAACTATTTTATATATACATAAAGAGAGAGAGAGAGAGAGAGATACATACTGTATATATAATATGTATATAACACAGTTGAATATATAGTATATACATTATATAAATACAATAGTTATTTTTACTGGTTAAATAACTTAAACATGAATGCAAATAGAATGACAGGAAACCCTCCATAATCAGTTTTAAAAATGAATGGGAACTGTACATATAGTCTATCAAATTGATTTCTAAGGGAAAAAAAATCTTAAAAAAACCAATATGAAACCATGGTTTAGTTTCTGAAATTTTGATTTACTTCTCATACCTTATGTAATTTAATCTAAACTTCTCTTTACCTGTATGTGGGGTTATTTATGTCTAGTAAATACGTTTTGTTTCATGTGCCAATGCTGGATTAACTATTGGAATCTGTTCAATAAAGTTGTATCAATATAAAAAATAAATATATAAAATAATTTTGAAAAACTGTTTCCCGTCGCCATTCAGCCCTGTCTACACAGGAACGTTTTCTATTCTGTCTGTACTAGAACAGCGATTTGGGTGTTTAAAAATGGAACAATTTGGAAACGAGCTCCAGAGTGAACAGTTTTCAGTCACCTCCCTCCATGTACACAAACAGTGCTGCTTTCTCGAAATGCGTTTGCGCACTGTGGTTGCAGTCAATTGCCATGCGCGAATACGGTTTCGCGCAGGCGCGGGGAAAGAAGGACCTTATACGCATGCGTGTGTGGTTCGTTGGAAAATCAAACCGCCAACGGCTGCCTGGTAAACTACAGCGTTTTCGTGTCTTCTGTGGAAATATTTCATAAAGTTGCTGTCTGCTCGCAGAACGAGCTGCAAACGAAGATGGAATACAAAGCAGGACATTGGCGTGTATTAATTCGACGTCACCCGGAGCATCAGCCTACGAGCTATTGGTAAGGTATGTAGAACTTCTTTTGTCGTAGTGTCAAATATTTCTTGAGTTCTTTTCATTCAGTAACACCACGTGTTTATAGGTAGAAGTTAAATGGGTCAGGAGGCATTTTGTTTCAATCCTAGACCAGCCAACATTGCTGTTTGATTTGTATTTTTTGCTGTCATTTTAGCGTGGAGAACGTTTAACACTTGTTGTGTTGGGGACCATAAGTGAACCCCAAGCTCAGAGCTAACTCCGCCCACTTCAGACTTTTGAAAAATGCACAAAAAATGGGCGGTTGGATACTGGGAACACTGGGATGAGGGAAAGAAAAAGGACGGAGTTTTCCAGATGAGGTGGGAGTGACCGTGAGGACCGTGATGTCCCCTAGCCAAAAAGTGAGAGTCCCGCCGCAGCACTGATGCTTCAGAGCGACCTAAGGTGAAGGATTTTTCCCCTTCAGAGTCACATTCATATCTGTGTTAAGAGTCATATTCATGTCTGTGTTCAGAGTCATATTCATGTCTGTGTTCAGAGTCACATTCATATCTGTGTTCAGAGTCACATTCGTATCTGTGTTCAGAGTCACATTCATATCTGTGTTCAGAGTCACATTCATATCTGTGTTCAGAGTCATATTCATATCTGTGTTCAGAGTCCCCTGAGGTAGGCTTTCCAGCTTATTCCTACCCCTCCATGAATATGGACGCAACTTCCGCTCCGTTCTATCTAAATGGGACTTTGCATAGAAACGAGATGCTAAACGTGACTATTAAAGCAATTTCAATACCAAACTACATAAACTTAGACTGCTTAACCTCAAACGGGATAATATTATTATTATTTCTCTAGCCTCTACTGGAGAGTTCAAATTGATGACATTACTTTAGATAACCTACACGGGCATTTTTAGCTAACTTTATTAGCTTTATATCAGTATAAAAAGATACATTTCTAGTTTGTGGAGTTGCTGAAATTCTCATTTTACAAACTAATCCCTCTTAAATATGGGAATTATATTTATAAAATTATCCATGACTCAAGTTGCCAGCTCTTCAGTTTGGTAAATGTCAAGTTTTGTATTAAGAATTAATGATAGATTAATACTAAAAGAATCACATCCCCGATGCACTTAGACAGTGGACAGCATGTTGTGAGAGACATATTTAACTTTGTCATAATATTAGTACCATGAACATAGCAACAGGTACTGAGCATTACAGAAAATGTGATTAAAAAATTTCAGCTCATTGATTTAACAAAAATGAAGCAGTATTTATTACCACTGTTGACACTAAATCACTTTAGTAAGCCTTTGGAAAAATCATGTTTTTGCTGTTATTGTTACTGTACTGGAAGTTCCACTTCCATTCATAGCTACAGTAGACCCCCAGCAATAATGTGGTATCCACCTTATTTACTTATCTACAGCTTATAATACAAACAATGTGAACATGTGATAACAAAAATATAAATATTTACAAATTCCAGAAGAATTCCTATTGAAACAACTGTGGTTCTTTGTTAGCGTCCATAGTTAGCTGCTGTACTAGAATACATGTATTTAATGTAGCCTACTTCCGTTTTGGCACCGGAAGTTTCGCCCATATTCAAATTTACAGTAGCGGCCCCAGGAATAAGGGGGATAGTGTGGTGGTGGACTGTGGTGGTCCTGGGCACTACCTGTTGGCTCCAGCACCTCCTAAATGCACAATGGGGATATGTGCACGTCAGTGTCATGGCACTAAAGATTTAATAGCTCACTTGATTTTTGCAGGATGCCACAAAGCTCAAGATTCAGAGAGGACAGTTGGAGGGCTGCTCAGAGGACATAAAGGGTATGGTGTTTCCCCTTCTCTCCTGTTTCGACAAAAAAGAAGACAACCTCTTTTGCCTTGTTGAAACATTCTTGCCAGATGAGGTACCAGTGGAAAGCCTGCCCCATGTATTGTTTTTTGTAGTAGGTGGATCTCAGAAACACTTTAAAGACTCATTTGGATGGTAATGGATGATTTGCTTGTAATTCTTTTCTACTTTTATCATCCTCCCAGGAGCCTCTTGCTAGGCTTCAAGGCAGCTCATGCTATGCATTGACCAGCATTGGGATCCACTCAGGAGTTCCTACAGAGGTAATAATTTATCCTCTTTAGAGGTAGTTATATGGTATAGTGTAATGCTTGCAAAATGTTTTATTTCCTTCCAGCCGTGTGTATCATATGATACAATATCAGTTATTTTTATAACTGTGTTATCGTCACCTGTAACAACTGCTGTCCTGAGGAAGACTGTTCAGGACAATAAGAGCCAAAACTAACAGACTGAAAAACAGCACATATCCCAGAGCAGTTGCAATAATAAACTAGAAAAGCACTCAGAGAGCGCAGACCTCCGCCATTAGCCCTATCTCCCAATAGTGAAGAGTCCTTTAAAAATTCCTAGATCCAGACGATGATCTGGATCAGTCCCAAAATCAAATCAGTTCTTCCTTTTGCCATTTCTGACATTTCCTGGAAATTTCATCAGAATCTATCCATAACTTTTTGGGTTATGTTGCCAACAAACAAACTAACAAACCCTGCCAATCACATAACCTCCTTGGCAGAGGTAATAATAATTGCACTGAATGGAACTGTGCAAAATTTTGTTGTACTTGTGTACAATGACAAATAAAGATTCTGGTTCAGATTTTTAGGTTTGATGGTATCCAAATTTTCAAATTTAAAAAACAAAAAAAAAAATAGATGTGCAGCATTTTTTTCTAAACCAAAACTGTTGTGAGCAGAAAAAGCGCAAGGGCGAGCGAGATGACATACAGAGCTGTGGGATCAACACACACTCTAAGTGGAGAGGGTAGCACCAGTCACAGCTTAGTGTTGATTTTAGAAGAACATATAAACACAGCAACACCCGTCTGATAACTGCTTGACAGCTGGATCACGCTACATGTATGTCTGCATTTTTGTGTCTGCTGTAGCTTCTGCCACAAAACACAAGGGATGTGACAAGACTTTCAGCTCACGGGACAAGAAGAGATTGGGTCCACTCCTTTTTTGAGTGAATTCAAAAATTGGATAGTACTTTGCAATCAGTGCATACATAAGTGTTCAAAACTTCTAAGTTGACATGATTTGGTGCTTTACCTTGTCTTTCTATTTTTCCTTACTCTTTTTTAAGGTCCTGTTTCTTCTGCTAGTAGTGACTAGGACTCCATTACTTTATACTGTCTCCGGTATTCCACTCTTCTAAAAAGACGCCAGTTATCAAGGATTAATAATGGTAAGCCTTGCACAGCATTTGTACATACCTCAATAAATTCTTTAGATTAATCTTTCTTTAAGCAACATGAAGCCATTTTATGTTTATTTTATGTATTTTACACCAAGCACTGCATTAATCTGGTCATGTAGAAATACCCAGAATACTGCCATGCCACTGCTTTGTCCAGCTTATTCTTAGTGTTCTGATCATCACACCATATGGGGGCCAATACAGTTTTCTGTGTGAGTCATATGTTTTCATTATGATTGATTTAAAATTCAGCGCCCATCATCTTTGTTACAGCAAAATCCTTTTGTACCCCAAAGCATTTAGGGTAAGTGTACCCATTAGGCCCACCAAAATCTAAGTTCACGTATTTTTCATAGATACTAAGATGGTTTATAAACATGATCATTTGTTAGAATGAAGGATTAATCCCTCATTTGAAGGTATATTTATTTACTTATGCATATTTTAAAGAACAAATTAAAGAAATGTTATGAATAAAGTCAAAGTCTGGCATGGGCTTAATTGGTACCTAAGTACCATTTAAGCCCACGTGTGTTCCAAATAAGCCCACAACCACGTTTATTGACAGAAATTTAAAAAATTATTACATTTTTCAAGTAGTAAACATATATTAATTCAGTAACATGTTATACATGTTAAACACAATTTATTTTTTGAACTTGGCTTTAATGTTTGGCTTGTAACAATGGACCACCACAAACATGACTAAGTAGGCCTAAACCTAATTTTCATTGGCTTCAGTATTTAACATTTCATTGAACATTTTATTTAATATTGACAAAATTTGATTCAATATTGACAAAATAAAAAATGTGTCTGTTTTTAAAAGTATTAAATGACATTACAGTGAATCAACAATATCTTATTGAACTTGGATTTAATGTTTGGCTGTAACAATGATGATTTTAGGACAGTTGTAGTAATTCCTCTTTTTTGTTGGCATTTTTCTCACTATAAACAAATAATTATGCAAAATTAACTGACATAACAATTCTTCTGGTCAGTGTGTGATCTGTGATGTACTCGTGTTAATGAAGTTAGTATAACAACATCCAACACAGGATTACAGCGAAAAGCTGTCAAACCTCAAAATTTCATTTTTTTCTATTGAAACACATCAGATGGGCTTAAATGAACACACTGGGCTTAAATGGTACTACACTGACTACCAGGGAAATGAAGATAATATGTTCTCACCAAAATTAAACAAATGTTTAAAGAAATGCCTGTAGCCTAAATATGCTGTAAAACTTGCCATCACAGTTATTCCTCTTCTGCCAAACTTTCTGAATTATCAAGGAATTCTTGTTCAAAGTTTTATGTAAGATTTATGTAAAATGAATCAGAAAACACTTAGTTTGTGTACTTATCATTTTTAATCATTAAGCAGTGTCTCTATCAGTAGGGCTACATGTATTGACTAGTGATTAGCTCGCTACGCTAGCTAGCATGACTCATCTTTTCACATAAAACTAAATAGTAAGAAATTACAAAAAACTACCTGTTTATACACAAAAAAACAAATTAATAATCTCTGAAATTACATAATATGAATGTACTTAACAAGTCAGTGGCTGAAAATGGTTGAAAAGAGGTTCTTTCTGAGGGGTCCCAAAACACCAAAGTTTTGAGGCGACTTTATCTGAGCCTCCTTGAGACTGCACAGATGTAGGCGGGCCTTTTTCAATATCTACAAATGTGATTGGTGTCAAACAAAAACTGACATATAATTAAGAAATTGTGTGATTGGACAAAATAATGTATAGCATAAGACAGGCCCCTCTTTTTTTTTTTTTTTTTAAATTGACTTCAAAGTCGCAAGTGGGCTTAAATGGTGCCTGGGCTTAATGGGTAGGCTTACCCTAATACAATACAATAATAACTTTATTCATCCCCGAAGGGAAATTATATAGAAATCATATATAAAATTATATATTATATTTACATGTAAAAGCAAATTCTATATTTATTTTGGTGGTCTTACAAGTAAATATATATATATATAAAGAGCAAAGTTTGCAAATATTTATCTTGTGGTTCAACTACCTAAAATCACAATATAACCCTTATGAATGGTTCATACCAAGGTCTTTTGCTAACACTTGTGGTTTGGGCTATTGTGTGTAGCTTTAAATCAGTGTTAATTTCGTTGACTAAAACTATGACTAAAAATGTTCATCGACAGCTTTGTTTTCCATGACAAAAACTAGACTAAGACTAACAAAAATAGATCTGTGATGACTAAAACTGACAAAAACTAAGTTTAGTGTTTGACTAGAATGTAATGTAGTTTTCGTCGGACATTCAAAATCCATGATATCTCTCCACTGTGGGTAATTCTGTCAAAAAACAACACAGCTGTAGCTCTTCTGTCTCTCAGCTGTAGAAAGCAGGGACCCCAGGTTTGGCAGGGTGCAGAGAACATCCCACTATGACTTGGTACCAGATTTAAGCAAGACAATAAATGCTTGGACTAAAAGTAAAACCTAAAATGTGAGGACTTTTTATGGACTAAAACTAAATGGACAGAAATGACTAAAATGTGACTGAACCTAAAATTCATTTCACTTAAAGACTAAAACTAAGACTAAAATTAAAAATATCTGCCAGAATTAAAACTGCTTTAAATAATGACATCAATTCAAATTTATGTTTAGTTTTTACAGCAATAGCTATGTCACTTTTTTGTGTGGGTCCATATCTTCTTGGATATGTGAAGGAGGGGGGAGCTCAGTGGATACAAGCCTGGGCACCACAGCTCTAAACTATAAAGGAAAAGCAAATTGCAATTAATATGTCATAACTGTCTCATTATAATCAATAACGGAAAAAGTAATTGGCTGTTGTTAGGTGATTGCTGACTTAATAGCTGGCACTTGTGGGTACATTTGCGTTTCTTCACCATATTCTATTATAGAAATGATCTGTATGTACTGTACACACTGTTTATTTTATTCTGTTGTGCTGATTGTAAGCATGGCTTATCAGAGCCTAGTTTTCTCAAATTTACATCTGTGTAGGCATTAAACTGAAGCACTGAATCACTCTAACTTTGCTTTGTATATGTACTTCCTGCAGAGAGGATGGAGCCAGTCCAAAGTAGAACACCTGATGAACTGTGCTCGAGTCTTCAAGAAGATGAAGTTTCTTGGCCATGTGAAGCTTCCCAAGTGGAAGGCCTTCTTCAGTCAAGACTGGACTCATTACTCTTGAATCATTTAGGGGCAAGTGACTTTATGTTTCATCTTCATGCATTACACCAAGGACTACCTGTCATACATATGGACACAAGCTTTTTTCCAAGATCTAAACTGCTTTGTGAGTATACAGACAAGTTATCAGATGTGTTGAAAGGTTTTTTATTGCAAACATATAACTGCAGAGTTTCTTATTGTTTATCAGAGAGCTTGAATCTTTTGTTAAAAGTAGGAGTATTAGGGCACTACTGCAAAAATCTAGCAAATTAACTGAAATTTCTCATGTTTTGTCCTGTATTTTTTACAGTAAATTTCTGGTAACCACAGCTGCCAGTAATTTACTGTAAAATTTAAAGTTGGGCAGTATTTTGCTACTACCGTAAAATCTGCAAATATCAGCTGTAATTTCTCATGTTTTGTACTGTATTTTTTACGGTAAATTTCTGGTAACCACAGCTGCCAGTAATTTACTGTAAAATTTAAGTAATTATGATAAAATACCGTTAAACATTATACGGGTCTACTGTTTTTATTACTGAGATAGATTGTATTCAGGTTTACAGGATTTCTGGTGTTTTTAAAGTAATTTACCGTAAACAGGTTTGTTTCATTATCGTTATTTTTACAGCCAATCCCTGTAGAAAATGTTGTAATAGAGCTGTAATTTCTACATCAAATTACAGTAAGTTGTACAGCAAATTACCGTAAATATGGTTACAGTATAACTGTTATTTTTACAGCAAATCCTTGTATAAACGGTTACAATATTGTATTTTTTTAACAGAAATTTACAGTTAAAAAAAAAACAGGTTTGAACTGTAATATTTACAGTTGTAGAATGAAAACACCGTTTTTTCTCATACATTCTCACCGTAATTTTTACAGTAAATCTCTGGTAACCACAGCTGCCAGCGTTTTACCGTAAATTTAACGGAATTTTTTTTACAGTGTACCAAGAAAAATAGATCTTTGGTGATGAGGCTTCTCTAATGACCATAAGGCTGGAGTCAGTGTATTAAGAGCCACCACACACCTACTTATCCAGGAAATGAAAAACAAGTGTCATGTTCCAAGTGTTGGCCACAGACAGCTTTATAGGTGTTTCACCTTGGCTGAGGAGAAAAAGAACCGGACCATTGCTAGATGTCCTAAGTCCTCTTGTCAAATGAAAGTAAATTTAGCATTTCATTTAGAAATCAAGTTCCCAGAGTCTGGAAGAAGAGAGGCACAGCAATCTTCAGTGCTAAAAGTACAGTGTTTACACTTTCAAGAGTCAGTGATGTTTGAGATGCCATGTCATCTGCTGTTGTTGGTCCACTGTGCTTTATCAAGTCCAGAGTCAACACTGTCAACCGTCTACTATAAGATTTAAGAGCACTTTGTGCTTCCATCTGCTGCAAAGTTTTATAGAGATACTGATTTCCCTTGTAGGACTTGGCCCCTGTCCACAGTGAAGCAAAAACTACCAGAAACTGGTTTTCTGACCATGGTATTATTGTGCTTGATTGACCAGCAAACTGTCCTGACCTGGTCCCCACAGAGAATCTCTAGGGAATTGTCAAGGGGAAAATGAGAGACAACGGACTGATTGGCTCCATGCCACATTGCACAGATGCAGTTATTTGTGTTAAAGGAGCTCCAACCAAGTACTGAGTGCATAAATGAATATAGTTTTCCAAAGGGTCACCATTTCTGTATTATAAATCCTTATCCTGGACTTTTTTTTTTTTTTTGAGAAATTTTATTATTTTGAGATGTTTGACGTTCATAAGATGCAATAATCAAGATTAAAACAAAATAAAGTCTTGAGATGTTTCAATTTGTCTTGAATTGATCTAGAATTAATGAAAATTGAACTTTCTGAAATAAATCAAAGGAAAAATGCACTTTTCCGTGACATTTTATTTCTTGGCTGACCGCTGAGGTCAGCCCTACAGATCCCTATGTCTGTATGAATGACTGGCTGAGTGATGCTACTTTCAGAGTCATACCATACAGAGTTGGGTTTGCTTGGACTAAACGCCGTCGGTAATGGCTACCCCCACTGTGGTAAATAGAGCCATACAAACAGAGCTGCGCAATGGGCTGGGTTTAGTTGGACTGAAAGCCCTCAGTAATGGCTGCCTGCTCTGCTCTAAATACCTCAGATATAGCTTTAGCATCGCTTCCTTTTTACCACATCTCTGTATGAAAAAAAGAATAAAAACAACCTCTTAAGCTTTTCATGTTGGAAAAGATGTTTTCACTTTTCTGCTGACCTGCTTCGGCATGAGTTGCTTGTATACAATGCCTGCTAGTGGAGCCATTAGCTCAGAATTAGTCACAGCCCTTTTGTCAAAACTAGACATTTCTTTATAAAAACAAGTGCAGTGAGCAACTGAAAGCTCTCTGTGAAAGAAAGGTGGTTCACCCTTCTGCCAACCTGCTTTCGCATAAGTATGTAATAGTTTAGGGAGAAGGGTTACTTGTCGTGTGAGTGCTTGTATACAAGGCCTTCTAGTGGAACAAATAGCTCAGAATTAGCCACAGCTGCACTGTTGTCAGAAATGGACAGCATTCCTTTATTTAAGCAAGCGGAGAAAGCAACACTGAAAGCTTTCTGCGGCAGTAAATGATGTTGTCACTCTTCTGCTGACCTGCTTTGGCATGAGTATGTGATAGTTAAGGGGCAAGGGTTACTTGTTGTGAGGGTATGGAAAATGAGGCCTGCTAGTGGGGTGATTAGCTGGGACTTAGCTGCAGCAGCAGTTTTGTCTGAAATAGACTACGTGTCTTTATTAAAACAAGTACAGAGAGCAACGTTAAAAGCTTTCTGTGACAGAAAAATGTTTTCATTCTACTCCCGGTCTGTTTTGGTATGGATTTCTGATCGTTACAGTTGGCTTGTCTGCTATATCCAGAGCCTGCTGCCGCGTTAGCTGTTAGCTCGCTTGTCGCTGTACGAACACCTGTTTACTCAGAACTCTGGACCACTCTTCTTCTTAAAACCAGAGCAGAGAGCCACACCTAAAGCTTGTCTTGGCAGAGAAGATGTTTTGCGCTTCTCCTGTAGTGATGTGTCCCCTCCTCTATAGAAGAGCACAGAATAAAGGGAGGATATTTTCTCCTCACCGTTCTGCTAACAACATCAGCGCTGTAGTTGACTTGATGTGCCTGTGTAGGGGCATGTGTTTCTGTGTAGCTGATCAGACGCGATGAAAGACAAGCAGGAAGGGAGGGGGGATGACGTTGCTCAGGGCTCCATGTACCATTTAGAGAAAAGGAAAGGAAGAGGGAGAAAATGGAGCTATATAAATTTAAGTCACCAGTAATTATAAGTTCCATATAAATAAGGATGGTACCAGGTTGTGTAACAGAGTTTCAATTAAAAAAATAAATAAAAAAATAGAAATTAGTCTTTCTTTCAGTTTTATGGTGTATTTACTGTCCCCATCCTCCGTTTAGAGTTTGATTTATTTGGGAAATATTTTGGCAAAGCAGTATTATTTATTCAATGGCTTTCCCAGATGTATGTCAAATATATTCATGCAATGGATATGAGTCAATCTGATGTGTAGGGTTAGCTGTTTCCTGTTGACAAGGCTTTATGTTTCAAACTTTTAGGGTCCTCCTATTCTCAACCCACAGACATATAGGGGGCAGCACAATTAAACACACCCCAACAAAAATCACTCTGCCAGAGCACACAATTTAGTTAGACATTTCAACAAGCATCCCAGATAATTTTAGTCAGCCATACACTACTTTTTAACCATTTGATATGCACCTGCACATTTTTATTATTTTTATGATATGGCCAAATTAGTTCAAAGAAAATAATGCCTGTGATGACTAAAATGTTAGTAGCCTACATTTTATTAATTTAATCTGGACTCAAAAATTTTGGGAGTTTTTGCTGACTAAAACTGGACAAAAATGATGTGAAACTTCACCCACTACATGCATGGACAGTAAACATGAGCCTTCAAGGGTTTGCTGGTCAGGTCCTTGCTAATCATGGCGTGTGCTCTGGTGTCTGTGCAGAACCTGCAGTCCCAACTGTTTCTTCAGTGAACCGTCTAGGGTTTTGTTTACCATCATCCACCCCCATTCTTAACACTTTGTACCAGCACCAGCCTCATATCTCCACCCTCTCTCCCTATGAAATGATGCCAGCATCAAACACTTGAAACCTTTCCTTCAGGGCTTTTACTTCTGTGCTGGTGTGTGGGAGGTGTCAGGGACAATGGGCCATAAATGTACCTCCTCTGCTCATTGAAGAACTGCAACTAGCTCACAATACACCAGTCAGTGCTCAAAACACAACATAATAACAATGAATCTATTAAGAAGGGCTTTCTTAATAGTCTAACTGTATATTATGTAAATATATGAAGCATTTTACCCTGATAGTTTCTTTTCTGTTTTGGGCATTGATTCTCCATAATTTTTTTGTGGCAGATTGGCAATATTTTCCATAACTGGACAGCAAATCCCCCTGGGTAGCACCTTTAATGTGTAACAAATAGATCCAATCCATGTTTTAAGCCAATTTGAACAAGCTTGACACACATTAGCCAAATTGGAATCAGCCAAATCAATCAACCCTCTCCTCAGGGCTTACACTGCTCGCCTTTAGTATGAACATGTGTTCATAATAATAACCATGGGATGCAGAATTACTAGCTGCTTTGGTGTTAACAAAAATAAAATCAGGCCTGGGCAAAATCAGACATAATAGGACAAAATTTAAGTCAAACGAGGCTGAATTACCCCCTTTTTTAAGTAAAAATGGTTCAAATGATCTACAGATATGTTGCAGATGTCTATCTAGGAAATGTCAAATGCCTTTTACAAGGTTCCTGCCCAAAATGATACGCAAATGAATTATGCACCCATGAAACCACTCACTTTTTCCAATTTATAAGCAAAAAGCTGGATATGTTGATCGTATTCATCTTGGTTATTCTCCACCCACACTTAAGTAAATCCGTCTGCATAAACTCCATCTCTATACATGTGTGTAACTGTGTGCCCATATGTGTAGGAAGATATCCTCTCACCATCTGAGAGCTCTGTGTAACTTTGTTTAGGTCTGTGTGCTTGTGCAGGCTTCCTCGTGTGGCGTGCGTAGGTTTAACGTGTCCATGGGTGTATCTCCATGGAAAACAGGGGAATCTCTATTTCAGGTTCTCACGTTGTCAGAGCAGCAGGCTACTGAAATAGTAAGCTTCCAGCTCGGTTTGAGGTGCTTCATGTACGTGCACAGCTGCGGATATGTGTGGGTGTCAAAGATTGCTCGCAGGTTAGGGAAGACGGTGAGAAAAATGATGTGTTTGCGCTTTAAACTCTTGTAAACTAAAGGCATTAAGGGTAATAAAAGCTCCAACAGAGCAAATAAATGAATGAATTAGAATACAAATATACATGAGATCAAATATTTTATGCAAATGCAGAGAAATGAAAGTGTTATACCCTTGAGAATGTCACAGTATGGTGTAAAATACTCACTTGTTCCTTAAATCTATCAAAAAACCCACAGACCAGAAGGCAATCTCTGCTGCGGATTGTCCCAGCAGTGTACCTCATACCTCAAGAGTGGTATTATTGCTGGACTGTGGGGATATAAGGAGGGAATTTCACATGCTTGTAAACTTATATAGCTCTGAGCTGGTGCAATTATCTGCAAAATATAATCCATTAAAGCTCTGATTCAGGAAAGATGATGTTATATAAAAGCATATATCTGGTTGTGTTTTCTTTTATTACTTGTTGCCATATAGCCACAGTCTCACAAAGCTTATTCCTCTGAGCCACGGAGATCCATTATTACTGACAAAAAATCTAAGAAGCATCATTGAGGTACACCAATGTACGCTGTTCCATTACAACAACAAGCTGGGGCAATGCAGTTTATTTTCAGGTAATCCCATCGCACCATGCTGCTGCTGGAAACACTCAAGAGCACAGAAAACTTAGATGAAAATAGTCCCAAACATACACAGTGCTTAAATTTTTGTAACATTTGCTTTAAGCTTTGGCTTTTGTCAGTAAAAATATTCAGGGCTTTACTGAAAAACACCATAATGTAATCATGCTCTGTTTTGAGATATGCTTAAGAAAGATATGTTAGTTTAAGCAAAAGTGATAGGATTAGAAATGATTGCCACAAACTACAGGGAGATAGTCTTTACTGAGTTCAGACATTAGATAAATACCTCTAATCTTATTGTAAAACAGCTGTATCTTTATGTCTATCAATAGTAAATCAAGAACAGATTTAATATAATATACACAGTATGTACTGTACATTTTTATTTCATCTTTATCATAAAGTAATGTTGACATTGAATAAAAATATCTTTGACCTTTAGAACTGGAGTATCCATAAAAGGAAAAAATCAGGGACACAACACAATGAGAATTGCACAATTTAAAGCAGGTTTTTCAATTCACAGTGGCCTCTAAAGAATAGACCACACACTTTCTTTATGATACTTTCAAATTTATTAAGAGATACCAGCACTACTTGTAATATCTTCAAAAGTAACTTGTAATTTGTGTCCACTTTTTTCATACTAAGAAGTAACATGTTAGAGTGATTTGGGATACCAAAAATTAAAACAGTCAACATCCTCATTCCACATGTCAGAATGAACTCTATTCTACATATGCACAAAAAAAAGCAATGTTTTTCCTTAATTTCTGCAAACACTGGCTGCGCTGCGCTCTGCAGTACCATGGTTTTGCACTGACTTGAAGTTTGTCTAAAGCCCTGCGCAATGCAGCACAGCCCTGATCAGCTTGAGACAAGAGGGCAGAAATTAACTGCGAGGTCACGTAGGAACTGCATCTCAACAGTGCATTATTTTGCCTTTTTGGGGTTGATTTGCTTTTCTTTTCTTGATGATTCTATTATTTTATTGCTTCCATCGGTGAGTACATCATTAAGTTGAAAGGTTAATATTTGCTACAAAGATTCTGTGGTTTCATGTAAAATTTTGTGGCCTTTTACCTTGAAAATTAACTTTTCCTCGTCAATGTTGCCATAGTAGCTCTGTGACCCACTAACTGATCTTCTGCCAGTGCTGCAAGATGAGTCATAATGTTGATATAGTGATGAATTATGATCAGGAGTCTTTGCATTGTGTAGTATTTTGAAGTACTTTGTACCTCTTTCAGACTGTTTGGATCAATCTGCTCAATGTGGAGTGATGCTGTTTGGCAGCGGCCAGTGCCTAAAAACCTGCAACTCATCTAGATCAGAGCAGAGTGGCATTTCAGGGATGTGCTGGAGCCATAAGCACGGTGTTACGGGAACTGCTCTGATTGACTAGAGAGGGAGCCATTTGCTCCAGAGTAGAGGGCTGACATTTATTGGGATATCTGCGGGTCAAAGGAGTCCTGCGGAATTCCAGGGGGATGGGAGTTATTTCACTATTCAATCATGTGATTTGGATGGAACGGGAAAAAAGTGAGAGTGGGTGGGAGCAGAAGGCATCATAACAATAGAATTATTTTATACATATATATGAATATGACTTGCAGTTTTTATGTTCATTTTGTTAGGTTTTTTTGGACAAAAGCACCACGTATTGACCACACTTGGCAAGTCAAACAAACTACACTTCCTGAACTGGAAACAGCACTGCTGCAGCCATCACTTCCTCCAACATTACAAGCAACAACCCTTTTGCAATGAAGAAAAGCGAAGGTGGTCAGTCAGATGAGGCAAAATGCGACTTACAACTAAAAGTAAGACAGAACAATCCATCCATCAAGCTAACAGAATGTGCGGGGAAACATTAAATACAACGTTAGATGCTACATTGCTCAACACTGCCCCCACGATTGGCAGCGGTATTGCAGAAAGCTCCATCAGTATCAGCATGAATTTAAAATGTAGAGCATAAACAAGCCTTTATGAAAACAGTTCAGTGCTAGCTGTATATCTGCCTTTGACTGTGTCCAGTCTACCATTTCTCCACGGATAAATTTACATCTCATCATTCCAAACTCTGCAGCCTAATAACAGACTTACAGCTCTTTTAAAGTGTAAGCAAACCTCACACTCAGAGCTAACTCCGCCCATTTCAAGATTTCAAAAAATGATGAAAACAGAAGTGATAGTGTCTCCCCTTGCCAGAAAGTGACACAGAGTCCCACGGCACTGCTGCTTCAGAGCAATCTGTTGAGATGGAGGATTTTTCCCCTCCAGAGTCCCCTGAAGCAGGCTATAGTGTGGCGGTGGACTGTAGTGGTCCTGAGCACTACCTGTTTGGGCCATTGGCTCCAGCACCAGCGTTACTAGAGCTGGAGCTCTTGGAGCCGAAGCAGTGCAAGAGAGGATGGGAGTGGTCTCTGAATGGTAAAGTCAGTTAGAGGTGGTAACATTCTACCTTTTATATGGAGTTTGTGAGGTAGAAACTTTCAGATAGTAGGTTTCTACATCACATAAGCCCCACCTTTTCAGAAAAGATTTTTCTAAGTATGATGTCCGTTTGAGCAAATTAAAAGTCATAAAATTCAGATTTTTATCAGTTTGGTGCAAATAACAACCGCATTGATGTGTTTTATCTTAATTCAGTCAGATACCTCAGTGTTCAGCTGAAAAAAAAATGTTAAAGTGTTCACTACTTCTTTAAAATACACAGTTTGACAATGAACTGGGCCTAGGCCTACAATATCAAACACAGACTATGCGTAATACTGTATGTCTCATTAAAACAGCTGTGCGGCACAGCAACTCAAGTCTTGAACTTATTTTTCTATGAAGTTGTTCCTGTATAACCTGACACACCCGATAGATTTGTTTCACACATCCATCTGGGAAAGCTTCAACAGGAAACATATGGGAAAGAGCAGAGGCTGTGAAAAAAACTTGGAGTGTGATTGGATGAACATTCTGTCAGTCACATCTCTTCGGGCCAATCAGAGCATCAAAACACGTGATGTAGTTGCTATCGAGCTGCGCGTGAGCAGCTACCGAGGAATAATGCGAAACATCGTGACTATAGACATGTAAGTACTTGACTTTTGTCATTTTTGAAAAGAAAAAAACTCACTGCTGTTCTTTGTTCTTCTTTAAATGTCATCAAGTTCTGATAAAACTGGCGCTTTAGCAGCATCCATGCTAAGCTCTTCCGCCATAATTACACCGGCCTCTTGCTGCTGCTTGTTTACGTCACAACTCTGCCACGCCTGAATGTACTGCCTCTTGTCGCTGATTGGTCCTGTCACTTTCTTTTTTTAAAGGTTTATTTTGGGCATTTTTTGCCTTTTATTTTGATAGAGGAGGATAATGGATAGAGTCGGAAACAGGGATGAGAGCAGGGGAGAGACATGCGGTAAAGGGCCTCAGGCCAGATTTGAACCCAGGCCGTCCGCGTACATAGGGTGCACCATAACCACTTGGCCACCTGCACCTCAGTCCTGTCACTTCCTAACCAGGCCCACACGGTTCAGATGGGAGCTTTGCAAGATGGATTTGCCAGTGAAAAACAAGGAAACGGGCATATCCATCTGCTTTGCAAAGTTAGTTTCTGTCCCTTTTATCCAAAAATGTAACAAGGGGGAAATCTGAAGGTAATACCTTCCTCTCTGCTATTTCAGTAGCTTTATCAACTAGCTATGCTTGCTGACACAGCAGTATTTCTCTTCTGTTAACATGCAGCTACTTGCCAACATGCAACAGTGAAATGAAGTGAGTGATTTTTTTTTTCCTTTTAATGATCACGAAAGTAAAGGAAGGGAAGTTTTTCAGCAACTAACAACGGATTTCTAGAATTACAGAATTTGTTGCTTGTCTTGTTAAGTAAATCTGAGTACTGTAATGGATTCCTTTGTGATACCTTATCTCACACACCGTTTTTCAGTGAGTCTCATAGCTCTTAACGAAGATTATACCATACATAAGCTCTGTTATAGGAATAAGCAGTATTTTCAACATCTGTCAAACCTCAGGTTGCAGGGAAGAGCAGCAGACTAGAGGATCATAACTGGCATACTATGGAGCTGAAACACAGAGGGTTACAGAGGTAAAATGGAAGTTTTCCAAACATGAATTGTTAATGATGTCCAGCCCACAGGATCATCAAGAATGCAGTAGTGGTGATGGGTTAGACTTTTGATAAAGCACTTTATAGAAGAGCTACATACAGAATCTCACACCTCATTGAACTTTATGAAAGCCTTAATTAGTATGCACAGTCCGCTTACACAAACTGACAAGGCCTTGCTCTCTGTAATGGTTTTCTCCCACCACGCAAGGTAAGCCAGAAACAGCTGCACAAGCTCTGAACGCTGCTTCCTCTTCTTTCTGACAGTTTCACCTAAAACTATCCAACCACATCACTGTTAAAAACATTTTAATTTCAGAGCTTCTCCCTCCAGTGCAACATGGCAACTACATGGTTCAGCTCTATTAATGCTAATAAAAAAGGTCAGTCTAACAGCTTAGCCAGCACATTTGCAAACAAATCCATGGAGGCTGAATTGATTCATATTTATATTATTTTATCTTTTAATAATAGCCAGTGCTCCCAAGCATTCATGATCTTTGCAGTTCAAGTAAAATCTTCAAGCTATCTTTGAGCAGTTAAAGAAAGTGTGATGCCAAATTATTTGCACAGCCAGTTCAATACTGTGGTTCTGCACTGAGGTAAAACCTATTTCTTGTCAAACAATGAAGACAGACCAAGCAGGTTGGAGAATCTGTGGTAATAATGTTTGATTTGAGCTAATTTGTTGGCTGAGAAAGAAAATCTCAAAGGTGAGTTCGGCAGATAGCAGCTGGGTCGGCCTGCACGCTCATTTTTCTTCTTGTCTTTTCCACCTGTATGAAACGAGGTCCAACAACGGCGTCCAGCTTCAGTGAGAGAAAGTAGATATATTATTCCTTTTAAATGAACACATTGCTTAAAATCTACCCCATTGGCTGAAATGTTTATTAGGTTATCTTTCAAAATCTACACCTAATCCTGCAGGTTTACACTGTACAGCATCAATCAAATAAAACAAATATCTCCTTCAGAGATCTTCTTGGCACAGCCTCCTTTCTCAAGCTTTCTTGTTGTCTGTATCTTTTAACTCTTTCTTGATACCCCCCAGCTCATCCCAAACACTACTACTTGTCTCAAAACTCACCAAAAAATCCTGCATGCCAGCTCAGTCCTCCTCTGGCTCCCTGCGGCTGCTCGTACTACTTCAAAATCCCCAATGTTGGCACACACTGCTGTGAAGGGATCTGAGGCTCCATACCTCCAGGCCATGGTAACACACACACAAGTCCATCAGCTGTCACAACTGGCTGCTCGGCTCTGATTTTACTATATCCATGTTAGCTGGTCAGCTACCACACTCAAAAATCCTAAAGGCGAGTAATCTTCCAGTTTGAGCCAGATTAACTGAGGTTCTCCATATTTTACTATTTTACTATTTGTATTATTACATTAGATAAAAAACAATTATCTGAAAAGATATGGAAACCATTTGAGGTTAAACAGATACACACTGGTCATCTTTGAGTCAGACCTAATTTTAGTACAGCATACAGAAGTTAAAAGTAATTTATTTTGCTGCAAAGAGCTTGTTATGATTATTTTTAAGTTCATTTAGACCACAAAGAGGGTATAAAGAGGACACTGTCGCTGATTAGGTTGATCTAGAGATGGTGTGCAGGCCTTTATCTTCTTTTTCAATCAATTGGTTTGTGTGTGGGTGTAATTTCATGTGACCAAGTTTTTCTTTGGTTGACTTCAGACATCTAAGGTGATCATGAGTTCCTGCCTATAATACAGATGAATTCTGAAACTTTGAGCAAATGAATGCACAAGTTGCTCAATTTTACTCAATCACTCACCCAACATTAGCAGCATTAACCTTCACATTTCTGTCAGTCAGACAGCTGGGCCTGCTGTTCACACAATGAGAAGTGTCTTATAACTCTCAGAAAAACCTTTCAGCAGACTGTTACCGGGGCAGCCTGCAGAGACACAGCACCTTAGATTTGACTTTGGATTCATTACGATAATAGCTCATATTTGGAGTTCAGACCATAATGGCGATCTAATTCTGAGATACACTTCAAGCTTCCAAGAGGAAGTCTGAGTAAATCACAGCAATCACAGCTGCTAGATTTCTCAACAGCACGTGAGAAACATTTTGTTCAAACTTCAAAACTTTCACCCAAAAGTTTAACCCCTTGAAGCTTCTTTTTAAATGGTTTCCCTTCCTGTCAGTGAGGTATTAAGCAACAGGATATTGGACAACACCCTCTGACCTAAACAGGGGTGGAGTGGAACAAACTGTCCAGGGCATTGTAGTATAGATTAGCCAACTCTCCTTATTCACACATTTTTCACCAACATCATTGGGAGATGTCTAAAGCAGAGATAAAGCTGGAGTCATTAAAAGCTTGTGGCTGATAATTCATTGCTAATTTGTATATCATATCTTATTTATTATAACTCACCACTGTTTAATCTGGGCAGTCTGTGTCAGGCTTATACATTCTGACTGTTTCTTCTTATTTTGATTAGTTCATATTACCAAGATTTTTAATGTTGAGGATTATTACAAAATGTTGGAAATGACACATAAACTTTTTAAAAATACATTTTAAGAGATATACATTTTATTTTTTTTTTAACTAAATGCTAAAAGGTCTGGATTCTGTTGTACTATGACATACAGTCACAACTCCTTCCATCTACTCATACTTTGCATCCATGTCCTCCTTTACTTTTATCTTAGCATCCATGCACTGGGTGTTGTCTTTCTTGAAATAGAGGAAACCCTTGACATGACTAGCTCAGATCTGATTCAAATATGGAGCTGAACAGCCTCTTGAAATCCTTTTCACAATATTAAACATACACTCCCCTCCAAAGTACTGGAACAGTGAGACCAATTCATTTATTTTAGCTGTAGAGTAAAAACATCTGTGTTTAATAATATCAAAAGATGATTATGAGAGAAAAGATCAACATTTCAGCTTTTATTTCCAGGTGTTTACATTTGGATCTGATACACACCTAAGAATATAGCACCTTTTGTTTGAAACCACCCATTTTTCATCCAAGCAAAAGTATTGGAACATGAGACTAACAGGTGTGTTTTGTTGCCCAGGTGTGTCTTATTAACAATGATTATTCACACAATAAATAGTGCTAAATCTCTATGCTCAGTTTTAGATTTGGGTTTGGCCTGTGCAGGCTGCATTTATAGTTAGAGGTGTAACCAACATGAACACCAGAGAGCTCTCTATGAAAAACAAGCAACTGTGAAGCTGAGAGAAGATGGAAAATCAATCAAAACCACTGCACAGACATTGGCCATAGCCAGCACAACCATTTGAAAATAACCAAGAGAAGAGAGAAACCACTGGTGTTCTCAGTAACAGTTGCTGAACGGGCAGACCCAGGAAAAAAAAGCAGCAGTTGATGATGGAGACATTGAAAAGAAAGATCCTAGAATGGCAGTTAATTGGGACCCGGCGATTATTTGGTATTTTACGGTAATGTAGTCATTTCAGGAAAGATGTGGTTGGCTGTCAACAAAAAAAAAGTAGGCATACAGATTTGTTCACTCTGGGACCCGGTTTCAAAAGTAGCGTTTACCGCCTCCACAAAATGCTAATTTGTCAAAAAAAAAAAAAACTTTTGCGTATACTCCTAAATTCGTCTGTGTGGACGAGGCCTTAATGTTAACTATGGGAGCAGACACAAGATTGACAGCCGTCCATCCCTCCCCTGCCCCCTTTCCTGCACGAAAGAGCACAGAATAGAAGGAAGAATATTTCCTCCTCACCGTTCTGCAACAGCTGACACCTTGAAGACACGTCCTCATTAACATATGAGTGCTGTGGTTGACTATGGCAAGCCATTTTATATGGCAAGCGGTTTAACATTTTAAAGTTAAGTTTGACTATCCGGAAATAACATTGTAGATATCAACAACGTCTCTCTGACTAGTCATAATTACATTTTGAATAGTCGAAAAAGATATCTGTAATTTAATTTTGCCTGGTCAAAAAGAACATTTCAGATATCCGCAAATACATTCTGCCTATCCACAATTGTCATTTCAGATATCTACTCATTTTGACTAGGCAAAATGACATCACTTTTGCCATTCATGTGAATGGGGTTTCTCATTCCAGATATCTACAACATCATTTCAGATATCCACAATGTGAATTACGGATATCTGCAAATGAAATGTAGATATCTGTAATTCCAATTCAAGATATCTCTAATTACATTTTAACTAGGCAGAATTAGAATTACAAATATCTTTAATTCACCTCAGTTCAAGATATCTACATGTCCCTTTTTGGATATCTTAAATTAAAAAATGGAATTATTAAAAATGGAATTATGACTAGTCAAAATGGTATTGTAAATATCTCAGCATGGAATTAGGGATAGTCATAATTCAATTGTAGATATCCATAATCAAGTTATAGATATCTTGAAATTAATTTTGATTACAGATATTTGAAAATGGAGATATCTATAATTCTAATTCTGCCTAGTCAAAATGTAATTAGAGATATCTTGAATTAGAATTTTGACTAGGCAAAATGACAGCAGATATCTGTAATTATGACAAATTTGGCCCGCCTCCCACTTTAGGCAGGAGCTGACCGGGTTGTTGTTCAAATCACCAAATCTATGGAAATCCGCTCACTGTACATGTCACATTGTAGGCCTACCTGTGTGAGCCAACGCCATGACTGCTTCTTTCTTCCTCCTTTCATAGAAATAAGGAAATAAACCCACTTCTTGTTTGATTATGGCAGGGAGAGGATATGACGTATTTCTGGATATCTAAAATAGAACAACGCCATTAATGACATTTGAGATATCTTTAATTCTTATTCTGCCTAGTCAAAATTGAATTACAGATATCTGTAATCGTCATTTGAGATGTGTGACGACTTGAATGACGTTTTCGGTGACATCATTGCAGATATCTGTAATTCAATTTCACATAGTCAAAATTGAAATCATAATGTAATTACGACTGGTCAGAAAGACGTTGCTGATATCTACAGTGTTAATTCAGGATTGTCAAACTTAGCTTTTAAATGTTAAAACAGCCATAGTTGACTCCATGTTTATGTGTAGCTGTATGTGTTTCTGTGTAGTCAGGCTCCGCCAACATTCAGTCTCCACAGAGAGGGAGAGGGAGAGGGAGAGAGAAAGGAGAAAATGGAGCCATACAAATTGAAGTCACCAGTAATTATAAATTCCATCTAAATAAGGATGGTGTCAGGTTTTGTAACAGTGCTTTCATAAAAAAAACAAAAACAAAAAAAACAAACAAAAAAAAAACCTTATTTAAAATTTAGTCTTTCTTTGTGTTTTAGGGTTTATTTATTGTCTCTATGCTCCATTTAGAGTTTGACTTATTTGGGAAATATTTTGACAAAGCAGTGTTATTTATTTTGTTATTATTAATACTTTAATGGAAATCCATAAGACTACTGACACTGTGTTTTATGTTCACTGTAAAAATATAATAACTTACATTATTCAGCATATTAAAAAAGTAATAGAACTGGTGCTTGATTATCCAAAATATTATAGTTCATATCAAGCATTATGTATAACTTGTGCAATTCTGAGAATAAGAGGATTTAGTCCAACACGTTTCTGAAAAATACATGCAGTTTTATATATTAGACCCATACCAATCATGGGTTAAAAATATTTAATTTGCCTGTATTATTAAAAGCCAAAGTGGTACCCAATGAAGAGCTGTTTGGGAGCCGAAAGGGCTGGCTCTCCCTGCTGAACTGAGCCGAATGATCTGGATCTCTGAAAATAGCTGTAATTTCCATTACTAGTCAAAAATATAAAGGAATCTTACCTGTTATTACTGACAAAGAGAAGAGGAGAAGCAGCTTCTTGTTCAACTGATCAAAGCCAGAGCTGCTGTGGTTCTTTTTTTAAACACTAGATGACAGTAATACATTTCAGAGAGGGGAAAAAAAAAGAGGAAGGGAGAGGCATTTAGCTGGACAGACAGGACAGAGGGAAGGAGAGGAGAGGAGAGGACACAGGGGCAGGAAAGGTGAAAGGCTCAATCTCAATCTTCAACCTAAAGCCCATCTATCAAACCCTCACGGACTTTAATTGTGTCTGGTGTGGAATACGTGAGTCCATGAGGGCTTGAGATGGTGCAAAATCCGTCAGGGCTGTTTCTAGCCATTTAGGTGCCCTAGGCAAACTTACAAATTGCCCCCCCCCCCCCCCCAAATGTGGTTACAGATAAATATTTCTTAAAAATTTCAGAAACATTAATGGTAAGGTTTTTATTTATTCTGTAGCATCTATTTTTAAGCTTTTCAAAGTTAAAAAAAAAAAAAAACATCTGATTCTTTTTTTTTTTTTTTTTTTTTTTTAGTTTGGCAACAAGAATGCAATTTCCGTGTCGTGATCAGCAGGGTCAATCTGTTTATTCAAATACAAGATAGTTCTTTTTACATTCATTAGTAATCAGAGGTAAAGAACTTTTACCAAACTTAAAGATCCATTGCTTTTGAGTAAACATTAGGGGCATAGACCCTGCAAGCCCCACCATGGCTCCACCTCTGATTGATAAACTTATCCACCACACAAGATTTACACATCATATCAGCACAGTGTCAGAAACATAGGGTTATAAACACATTGGGAACAATTACAGACATACTTCAAGAGCACCTGCAGCAGTCTTTAATGAGACTTATCCTGTTAGCTCTACTAAACCAAAGGGCTGCACTGGGATCAGGTCTGAACTTAATTTTTGCTTGCACTAAAACTGTTTAAGTTAGTAAACAAGGCAAATTCTAATTCCTTAAATTCGCACAGAAGCTTTAACGCTCCTCATAGCTCTGCAGACATTCATTACATGCATCTTCACTGCACTGATGTGCCTCATGATGCACAGGAAGAGACTGGCGCAGAGATACTGAGCCAACATTCTGTTATTTGAGGGGAAATCCTTTCTATCCATAAAAATTGTCCTCTTTTCATAAAGTGGTAGAGAGGCAAACAGAGTAAAAACGAACTCTCAGAGAAAGCTGACGGAGCGCTGCGCTTTTTGGCACTCGTGAAAAATGATCAGGAAAATAATTCCACCTACAACTTCAAAAACAAAGGATGTAGTCTGTAAATATGACCCTGATGTTACTCTTATCAATATTGTCCAGTTAAATTAGTCCAGGCTGTCAGCTGCCAATGTCTTTGGAGGGTTCTGGCTGACGAGGATGTGAGACTTTTCTTTTGTGCTTCATTCAGTGAGAAAACTTGGTTAAGAACAGTGAAAAAAATGTATTTGTCAAGGGAAGGGCTTAAGTGAATGCAATATTATCAGTTCTTAAACTGAATGCAGTTTCTGACATTCCGTGTTTTGCGTGGATGGTCAGACTTTAGGAGGAATTGGACACGCATGTGTGGGTGCAGGTGGGAGGGAGGGATGACACACACAGCACAAGCAGGTGTTGATGATCAGGAAATCAGGGGGAATGGGCAGGTAGGGTGTTAGCTGTCCGACACAGGACTCTGTCTCTACATCCTGTCTGTTAAGAGCTGTGTGAATGAGGAAAAAGAAAACTTGTTTTCTCTAAACATCTTGCTGGGCTCCCAGTGTGCATGTGCCAGGGGTGCGTGTGGAGAGAGAGAGAGCGGCGAGGTGAAGTTGGACGGTTTCGCGAACGAGGGGCGCACAAGTTAGAGGAGTGCAGGAGTTGATGATCTGTTACATTGATGGACTTATTTAAAATGTTCAGGGCTCATGACGGCACCCCCCTCACTGTGGTGCCCTAGGCAACCACCTACATCACCTATGCCCAGAAACGGCCCTGAAATCAGTAATGGGGCACACTATTGTGATATCACAAGTTAGCAAAATAGCTCAGCACATTCATGTGTTTATATTTTTAACATTATACATGCCAACATACTGTTAAAAGGGGAAAACCCCAAGTATTAATACTTGGCGAATGTTAGATTAAAAACATTAAATACCCATTAAAGTAACTGGCAGCTTTAAGTGAACGGGACAGTCCTTAATGAATGCAATGGGTTGTGAAGTTGAGAAATCCACCTTACACAACTTAATGATTCACCTTGGGGTAGCACTAAGCACCCACACACTTACCCTCAAAGTCTGGGAGTGTGGAGTTATGGATAGGGAGGTTGAAGGAAAAGGGGAAAGAGGGGACAGGGGGGTAAGGGAAGGACATGGAGGGTATTAAAGGACAGCAGGGGGAAATAAAGATTAGATGAATGCCAAGACAAGGGAGGAGGGAGAATGCATGAAAAGCAAAGAAAGAAGATAAGTAAGTTCATCAGAGATCCAAAAAAAGGGGTGGGGAAAAAGAAAACTATCTGTGTGGGCTGTAGGCAGAAAGGAAGAAAGAGTTCAGAAGAAAACATTGAACAGAGCAGGAGACAGATTAGGAGATAAATGGACACAGACAGGGACAAGTAATGTGTAATGTGAGGGTAATGACAGAAGAGATATCAGATTTATCTAATGTTTCAAGTCACTATCTGCTATCCAGTTGTAATCAAAGAAACAAATTAACTTCAATTCGCCACTCTTTTTATTGAATCTCCTGCCTGTCTTTTCGTTACTTCATCAACGAGGTTTGCTGGGATTTCATGCTCATAAATGGCTGCTTATATATCCAAGTTACATTTACAAGATGGAAAAACAAAAAAGTCTTTACAAGATGCTGTAAAGTATAAAGCCCCTGCAGGACATTAACAGCCCATAAACCAAACAATGTAACATCAATCCAAAGCTGTGGGGTGGTAACTATTGAAGCTGAAACTGCAGCCCTTTGTTGGTGCTTTAATACACTGTGACATGCAAGAAGTGCTACATGTTGAGTCAAGTTGAGATTTACCTCTGCTTTAGCAGGTTAAGCCTTGGAGCTCTGCTGCTTAATGTACAGAATGCTACAATACAATAAAGTTGTCTTGCTATATTTAGTTTGATTGACTTTATCACAGGATAGCTTAATATTAAACTGGAAACAGAGAGGAACTGTCAGCTTGGCTCTGTCCTAAGGGAACACAAAGAACCAAGTTAAACCAGTTCTGATGCACACTTACAATATATTTTTAATAGGCCTGTTAATAATGGGTTAACACTTGTGATTAATGAGAATGAGACTTTGTGGTGACTGTGCCACGGTATTTATAATATGTTGAGTAAAAACCTTCCAGTGATGAGGAAAACAATTCCACCTCTTTAAACTTGTGTGTAAACAACAACAACAAAAAAATCTGTACAATGTCATTACAATGATTAATTTGAGACCACATCACTGGAGATAGTCTGTAACCATTTATGCCCTAGGACACAAGTCTTTCTCTTTTATTTACTCTACATATCCCTCCCAGGTTATCATCCCTGTTTAACAGCTTGTTAAGCATCCTAGGTTATGTTTTTTTTTTTTTTTTTTAATTTCCCTGGTATTTTTATTATTTCCAGTTTTATTTTGAAATTAGTTGCACTAGCATCTCATCCAGCTCCTGCTCAACAAATCTTCTGACTTGCTCCAGCTCCCCCATGATTGCCCACACCTGTGTCTCGTTATCCCATGATTGCCAGTGCATTTACTGTCATTCCAGCGTGTCCTCCCTCACATTGCCAGTTCAAACGGTCACCACATCCCTAGTGTTCATGATTTTGCCTTTGTGTGCAGGATTCATGCCTTTTTTCTGACCTAGCCTTTTGCCTTTTCCTCTGGATTTGTTTGCCTGTTCTGAATGCTTCTCTGACTCTATGATTCATCAGTCCGTTGGGTGTATGTCTTTGTGCCATTTTATTGATATAGAGCTCAGCTCAGAGTGCAGCTTCACTCATAGTGAAAGTGCAGATAGCTACTCCCCAGATCAAGACCCAAAACGAGAGCAAACTGCATGGAGAAGGACAACTTAATTTGTGTGCTGGCACCTGGAACTCATTAGACCAATATGTGTTTTAAAGACTCAAGTTGTAGGACTTAACAGCACTGAATGAAATTGTTAATATTGGTGTAAATATTGGATACTGGCAAAAATTCAGTATTGAGGGCTGAATAAAAATTCAGCTGTTACTGAGGGCTGGCAGTGGAAGCAAATGATGCAGCTATTTCAATGGGACTGAAATGAATGAAACTGTGATGTGCATTATGAACATGGCAGGGTAAAAAAGTTGTTAAACCCTTAAATCTATATTGAACATTATTCAGATAAAGAGATCAAAGTCTTGGTTGGTGCAAGATCTCTTGCCTTCAAAATAACTCCCTGGGTCACTGGTGATGTTTTTTTTAATGTATTTAAATACACAGCTGCTCCAAGTGCATTCAAACAGACTTTAGTTTATACAGTGGTTGTCATTCTTATCTAATTTAGCACAATTTACTCCATTTTATTTGAAGATGTACCCTTTTTTAAAAATTGTATTTCAAAGAAAAAATCAACACCATGTCTTGGAATTTTCTTCAGATCTTGTCATGAAACCTCACTGCATGAAAGGTTGAAACACAGTGGGAGGTCTTCTCTTTATTCCACCTGTGACTCTGAGTGACTCATGGCTCAGGAAGAGACAGTCCGTGAAAGACAGAACAAAGACGCTCACCTGGAAATCACAGCCGACATCAGAGCAAATTATCAGTGGTGGCGTGGAGCTCATGCAGGGACTGGTCGGTTCATTGTGGTGCAGTTCAAGCTTCCATCAGTGTTATTACAAGACCTGTTACAAGACTTTTCCTCACATTGTGGTAATTTAAGATTAAAGCGTTTTAAGAATCAATTTTACAGCTTTGCAGAAAAGAAGTCTGAACATCATTATGCTGCTGACGTCTTGTCAATCTCACTATGAAAGTGTTTTCAGAGACAAAGAAGTGAAATAATCCATTATATTTGTTTTGGGAAGTAATGTCTTTGAATATCTATAGAATAAAATTGAATTCCAGCTTTGTGTAACTAACAACATTCATCAAAGCATCTAAGAGCAATACTACTTTACTGCTATAAGTATTAGCAGTAGTTCTCTATATTTCAAAATCATGCTACCGGCTAATGTTAATATTGCATTGCTCTGTTTTCTATCATCCATGGTTGTTATTGCTAATTCTTTACATATTACTACCATCATTTCTGAAGTTATTGCCGTATCCTACAAAACAGTAGATACGTTTATGGCCATGACTGCCATAAATTTCTTTCATTTGTTGTTTTGTTGTTTCTCTTGTCCCTCTCCTCTTCCTGCTTTTCCCCCACCCTGCCGCTCCTACTAGCCCTTTCCAACCCCAGAGCAGTTTTGGCAGATGACTGTCAAATAAGTCTGGTTCTGCTTTACATTTCTGTTACAGGGAAGGTTTATATCCTGTAAAAGGAGGTGTCAGCACTCAAAAATGTCCTTTTAGGTAGTTTTATTAGGCAAGGCACAACGGACGTGTTTCAACTCGAGGTCTTCCTCAGTGTTGTGAGCACTCTGCGGAAGAGCACCTTCAATACAGGAAGCAAATCAAGCATCACAGGTACAACCTTCAAAATAAAACTTTTTTGGTAGGGGCTCTACCACACAGTAATACCTTGTACAAAGACTTATATAAATTACAATATAGATGTGTATTTGCAATAAACCACAACAATAAAATGACCAACAAACGTCATTACAAGTACTAAAAGGACCTAAGGCATGACTCTCCAGTAAAAGATGTCCATTCTAAATTGTAAAATTGGCTATTTAAAATGACAGTTAAATTATTTCAAACAATGTAACAGATAAATGATCCAAGAAGAGAGCCACAGCTGTCCAAGAGAAGAAGCTGCTGTAAATTATAAGTCTTGAATACAAATAGCTCCATCTAGTGGCCAGAAATAGTTAGAGACAATAAAAACATCCTAACATTTTTCAGAACAAGATAACAAAAATTCACATTCAACATCTTCCTATACTGGAGAGTCGTTTAACAGTCTGTTCCAAAACACACAATGTAATAAATCTAGCAGTGTCACTCGATGAATAAATTACACTGAGTTGAAATATCTCATAATATAATAATATAATATGTAATATAATATAATATAATGTAATATAATATAATATAATATGTAATAATAAGGTTTATATCCCCACTGTAACAGGGCTGAATACTGCTAGTGCTGAGCTCATGGTGATTAATTCTGGTCTTTATTATAGCATGGTCTAGACCTGCTCGCTTTGTAAAGTGTCCTGAGATGATGTCAGTTTTTAATTGGTGATATAAGAACAAAGACTGACTAATTAATTGATTGATGGATAATGATTAAAACATTCTGTACTGAATGCTAACTGAAAAAGAATGCATTTAAACATAACTGAAAAAAGACTAAAAAATCACGTGAAAAGACAAAAGAGCACAAATAGGCAAGAAACACTAAAGAGCAATGATTTTGGTTCATCAGAACAGAGTGGTTGGGCTTGTGTTCACGTAGGAAGAATGTGTTTTAACCTGTAGCAGGTGTGACATGGTGTAATGGATGCCAAACTCAAAACTGCCAAATTAAAATAAAAAAAATACAAATCTAGTACAGTCAAACTTGACTTAAAAATGAATGAAGCTGAATTTGACTAGCTGTACGCTACCTGATACATTGTTGTGGCAACTTTGGTCCAGCTCCTTTTGTTGTCAGTTTGATTCTAATAAGCTTCAACACTGATGATATTGCCACAAATCAACAAATTGGTCCTTCATTTCAGACATCCATCTTACTTTTTGGTTTACTATCATCACTAGGGCTGAGTTTGTTGTGCTTTCTTTCCAAGCATTTACTTCCTGATTGGCTATTAAGCCATTTCACATAATAATCCCTGGGCTGCCTGCTTAGTTGCCCTTGGTTAGTCTTTGCTATGCAGACTGAACTTGGTCAGATCTGTAAGACTCTGAATACTTCAAGACAATTAAATACTTTTCTACAGTTAAAATAAGAGAGGTTACATCATCTGGTGTGCCCAAAACCCATAAAATGCCTATAAAAAAATCTACCTCCAACATAATATGTATACAGTGTATAGTGAAAAGGACCTTGCTATGACCTTTACACCAGCTGGTGCACCTTTGCGCCAGTGAGGGGAAATCTTTCATCACTACTTGTGTGAAGTGCCTTTTTAAGTAGAAGCTCAATAGGTGGATTTCCAAGAAAGCTCTGGGATGCTTTATTTTGTCATTATTTAATTGCTGCATTTGAAGCTGTTGGGATTCAAATGAAAGTACGATAAATGCAAAAACTCTGAAAATATCACAATAAAGGACTGATGATGGAGTTGTCAAAGAAAGAAGTACAGAAATACCAGGAGGAATCATAGGCTTTAGTGATACTTTTTGCTAAGCCAAGTCTCATGTAATTGGAACCAGAGTGCAAAAGGTCCTGCAGGGGCTTAGGCAAGCTCAACTGAAGGTCATCTGACTGAATGGAGGGCATGGAATTCTAAGTGGCTTGGCCTAAGGACGCACAGTTTTGAACTCTCGTAATTTATAGCAAGAAAGAGCATCAGCTACATAGATTTCATGACCAGGGACGAAAGTAGCTCACAGAGGTAAAGTTATGTAGCTCCTAGGGGTCCACGATTACACCATGGTTTCATCATGCTCTACTTTTGCCACATGACAGCATGAAAACAAAGCCACACTTTAAGCTTTCTTTCAGTTTTAGTTTGATGTCAATAAGCCAAGTAAAACAGGAAATACAATAATTTTAATTTGATATAAAAATTAATGTTACACATTGGGGACAGTGGGCCATGTTGTACAGGACTAGCACTGGTCTTTTTTCATAATTTCAGCATATTGTAATTCTTTTTAAAAATGACAATATATTGTTTTAAATAACATTTTTTTAATCAATTTTTGTGGGGTGTTGTGTTTTTTGGAGGCCCTATATCTAATACAGTAAATTAAACTTAAAAAATGTAGTTTTCATTTCATAAAGTTGAGGTAGTGCCAGAAGTGATTATACCAAACATGAGCATGGTATACATTTTCTGAATTGTTTATTTTGTCAAAAGAAAATTTAAAAAATGGCAAAATAGCCAGTTGACCTCTCAGGGGTTAATAAATAAATTTGCTTCCTTTTGCTTTTCCCATCTGTTGGCTCCGGGCCCTGCTACGCCCTATTATGACATTTTGTCAATGTAGTGAAAAAAATATATGGTCTGGCATTTGTCTGGCATCAACACAGAGTATTTTATTCTGAAATCTGACCAGATATTTTTATTTGGTTTCAGCGACACTTCCTGCCCTGTTCGTTCTGTTAGGTGCAGCATTTATGCACAGCTCTCGGCATCCGACACATATAGAAGTTCAAGGTATCTGCTGCGGAGAGCAGAGATGCTTTTTAGTGGGGCTGGTGGAAGCACTCCCATTGACTAAACCTGAAAACTATCTGGTCCGTTGCTGTGCTTGAGTGGAGATGGACCGAACATATAACTGGTGGTAGTTTAAAAAAAAGCTGTCATCATATGTGGACAGTGGGGATATTTTACTACGAAACAAAAAAGAGACACCATAGAGTAGGTGACAGTCACTCAGGAGAGCCGGGTTCCGTTCCTGATAATTTATTTTTTTCTATTTCTTTTATTTTTATTGCCATTCTTATTATCAGGAATAATGCATAAATGCTGAATTATGAACAATGTGCATGAAAGTAAACCATCTAAGCCCCTTGTGTTTATGGGGCAGATGAGCAGCTGTAGTTAACTAAAGTTTTGACAGCATAAAGATGCTCTCATAACACTGAGCAAACTTCCACAAACACAGTCCATTTCTGGAGAGCTCTAGAGAGTGAGAGGTGAGAGTGAGAGGTTGACATTTATATTCACCTGATCTGTTTGTGGGTCGTGTCCACATGGACCAAGGACAATGGCGCCAGACCACAGTAACTTCTTACTACAAATCCATCCTTGCCAAAAATATAATATATGAAAATATAAACTTATCAGGAAGGGAACCCAGGCCTCCTGAATAAAGTTTTGTTTCAATGTTTCTGAAGCAAAACTTTTTCCACAGAACATGTAAAAACAAAATGGAAAACAACCCAGCATAAAGAACCTCCTTAATGAGATACCTCAGCTGTCTTTCTGCTCTTGAAAGAGAAAAATGTTCTGGAAATGCATCCCATAAAAATATAAAATCCCCCCAAAACCCCCCAAATTTTCCAAGATTTATTTCCTTATTTTTACATATTTGGCCTTAATGATTAAATGATAACAAAGCCCCAACGTCCTCTTACAAGTACATGATTAGCAGGCTCATTGCTTGTTATTTTGATACAAATCTGTCAATTTTCATGCTATATCAAACTACAAATGTTAGCATGCATAAATAGACAAGTTTCAATCGTAGACATTGAGGAGTTTTGGGAATGGCAGTCATCTTGCGTGTACACTAATCATTGTAATGCTTTTGTGTCGACACTATGGCAGACAAGGTGTCAATGAATGAGGCTAACAGGTTTAACATAAGCAATATTACATGTAATGGTGCAGGGAGCCCAAAATATAATGTGCCCATGAAACAGGGACTTAACAAAGGACATGAACTATGAAGGAAGTATATCTGCAAACACGTATTGTGTTAACCTCCTCCCAGATGTGAGCTTTAGATTTATTGCAGAGTTAGCTATATTAGTATGTTAATCCTAATGACATTACCAAGAGATAAGCTGTGTGTAGCAAAGATAACGTGACTTACTAGTGATAACAGCTCTTTAGTTAGGGCAGGATTTAATGGCAAATCTGATACGATTTAGCTTGTATGAAGAGAAGCATGCATGCTATTAGGGGTTGTGGCAAGAAATTCTCAACATGTGGGATGGCCTTCATACTGCTCCTCTAAAGGGTTTACCAAACTCCTAAAAAAAGACTTCTCATTTACTATGGAGATGCTACGAGTTGGTGAAGAAGGAAAGTGAACCATTAAAAAAGAATTGCAAAGATGCAACAAAAAGGGGAGTTTATAGGTGTTACAGAAAACACAGCACAAAGCTTTTGACCTAGTGTCAAAAATGTTAGAACTACTGTGGCATCAAAAAGCTAATTTAAAAGAAAATTAAACTATTATACACCAAGAAGATGACATTGCAATGGATCAAGTAGCATGACTTTGAAGGTGTCTAATGCCTGCCTTATTCTGGCATGCACTGATACCTGCTTTCTTAATCATCTGCACTGCATCATCTACAGAAGCAAAGAACAGGGAAACAGCTCCTGAGGAATTAGACTGTTTATGCTAGGAATGGAGGAATTACGTTGAGCTAAGAGACTAGTAGGGCTCTTTTTTTTTACTAGTGGCAACACCTATGGGGCCTGTCTAAATATGGAAAATGGGGATTTTGACAGTGGAATATCTTTTTAAGCCTCTTTTTGCAGACTCTGTTGGAGGAGATTGCAGATTTTAACAGAAGAGGGACATTTTTTGGAAGCCAACTCAGACCTGCTAGGACACCCTGCACTAAGCCAGAAGTAAGATGGTTGACAAAACATCTGTAAGGGTGACAAATCTTTGGAGAGAGTTGGCACATTTATTCGGGTGAGCAATGCTTCAGTTTCACATCTCCAATTTTACAACAGAAATAATTGTGACACACAGTGTGTATGGCTGTCGGCACACCAACTAAATGCACAAATTTACAATCAGAGAAAGTGCACACAGTCATATCGAAATTATTGCAGAATTAAGAATTAAAACCTAAGTAAGATTTTACCTGGATAACGTAGCCGATTAGGTACTGTCTGTTTTAGCTGTGACTGAGGATCAGAGGTAGAAAGTTCACACAGTACACTTCTTTAACATTAAGAGGTTTTATGTGAGAAAGATCCAAAAATTGAGTAAGCCTGGGCTTTATTTCTAACATAGCAGTAGCTGGAATGGATTAAGTGTTTTCAGTAGGAATGTAACGGTATCAGAATCTCAGGGTACAGTATTACCTCGGTAACAATACCACGGTACGGTATTCATTGCGTTATTAAAAAAAACAACAAAAAAAACCCAACAACAACAACAAAAAAAACAAACAAACAAGAAACAGACTTTAACTTTTTTGAGAAAAATGACATCAGCATTTATCAAACAACAATTGCACCTCAAATATAACAATATGTACAAAAACAGTGAGTGTATTGTCTTAAAAATGATTGAACATTTTGAAAGATCTATTAACAACTTGAGGATAAAGGAATTAGGATGGGATATGGGAGACCTAAAGTTCTTTTTACCTAATAAAAAACTGCATCAGCTAGACCTTGTAAATTAAAAGTTTACCTTTTGTGTATGAAATCTAGTTTTTCAAACATTCTCAATGCTACCACCTATTTTATCCCTTAAATCCAGCATGCTTTCTAACCTTCTAAAACCTTCCTTGTCCACCACTGAAAGTAGGTCTTTGGTGATATATTCCCCTATACTCCTCGTGATCTGTTGAGACCTTGCACTGCCATGGGGAAGTGGGACTGCAAATGTTTCCTAAAGAGTCTTTTGGCCTGGCTGGATTTTGCTCCTTGGATCTCCACGAATCTTTTTGGGATGATGATTTATCAAGTTGCTCCTCATGTTAATCGTACTCCCCATGAAGTGTGTCACTGCAGTCTGGCAGTGTCTGCATACTGTCTGTTGTTTGTCAGTCACTTTTCCTCCTTTCTCATTTTTGACACCAGGAAACCAAAATGTTTCCACTCGTCAGATTTAAAAGTCATTGGGGCCTCCACAGTCTCAAAAATGTTGTCACTCGCCTCTCCCTCAATACTCCATGCAGCCATTTTCGCACTGTAAATTCAACCAAGCTAGTGGAGCACAAAGCATAGTGGATAAAGCCTTGAAAATGTAAACAAAGAGGAGTTTTTGGCACACCTCCGCCACTTTGAAGCCTCCCCCTTTAGCCACTTTAGCTTCTGTTGATCCTAAACACCAATCATATACAAGTTTATATGTAACGTTCAAGGCAACTTTTACTGCTAATATCTTTTTTCAGCTGCAATAAACCATTTCACAAGCTCTTCTTATCCTGGCCGGTTATGGGGGTGTCACTATGTTGTTTCAGAGCTGTTTACAGTGAAATGCCCATTAAACTTGGTTGCTTAGTTAGTTTGTGGTGTTTAAAGCAGAATCAGAAGAACTACTTCAGTTAAAGTTTTATTTCTGTTGTTCATCTTGATTCTCAAAAATTTAAAAGCATATTTAAGCTCTGAGCTATAGTGAGATTTTTTGCATTTAAGAATCTTTCTTTTTGTTGTTGTTTAAAGCTCTTTTTCAGGAGTATCTCAGGGAGCCATCCTACAAACTGGCTGAATAACAAGGAGAATCAATATAAATTTATAAGCCTTTCTTTTTCTTTTTTGTTTTTTTTTTGCACTGTGGAGCTCAGTGTCAGCAGGTTATTTTTCTGCTGTTTGTTGCCCTCAAAGATGCCGATGACTTTGGCTGTACTGTTAAAAATACATGCAGCATGTAATGCACATGTAACCCAAAGACATTACTGTAAGTTTTTGTATGGCTGTATTTGAAAGGACAATACATCCTCCATTTCTGATAAAAATTAAATGTTTAAAAAATATTGAAAAAAATATTTATAGTACAGGATGGAATTAGTGTTTATTACAGTGGAAAAAATGTAATTAAATGTCGGTATCGGCCAAAATGAGTTTTAAAATATCAGCATATCGGATATCGGCAAAAATCCAATATAGTGCATCCCTACTTATTGTATTTCCTTATTGTAATGTTTGAGCTACTGAATGCTTTTTCTTTTGGCACATTTTCAGACAGAAGAATAAATTTGAAGAAGCATACCTCCGCCTCAAGCAGTTTGTCTGATTACTCTTGAGATTCCAATTTTCCCTTCTTTTGAATACCTTAGGCCGCCCACACACTAGGCGATTTTTTCATCTGAAATGATTTTTAAAAATGATAAACTTTCCATTCCCTGAAAAGTGGTAATTTTGGAGATACCAGTCTTTGGCCCAACACCAGCATTATGAAAGTTCCACCTGGCCTAAAGATTTTTTAAGATATTAGAATGAGCTGAGTTTGAGCAATGAGATGCTTTTCAAAGACGATGATGAATTATGGTTGGCTATGTGGGAATTTATATCTCACATTGGGGCATTTACTGCAGTTCTGTGGCTTTATTAACATAAAAGAGATGCTTTCTAATTTTTTCCACTCGTTTTTAATTCTTCAGTTAAAGGGGGAGGGGCCTCATTTTGGTCTTTGACCTGGGCCTCCAAATGACTAAAACCAGCCCTCCCTCACACCTGCAGCTCTCCAGACACATTGTTTCACCCTGCCTCGTTTTGGAGCTTTGGTTTTACATTTTTGCACTTTTGTCAATATTTATGATCATTTGTGCATTAAAGATAAAAAAAAACATGTTTGAACAGCTTTCACTAGATATTAAATATTACGTTATCTCCACATGTGATCAGTGTTTGTCATAGGTTACTCGATGACGCACATCGGCGTAACTGTCATAAGATATGTGTGTGAGAGAGCATTGGCAGGCGTTGCTGGAGAAAAAGTTAAAACGAGGAAATGGGAAGCTTCAGTTTGAACATAAGACAGCAGACCTCAATGAATGAGCTTACTGAAGACGCACCACCTGTGGACTTCCTCTGCGCTCTTGTCTTACACACCCTCCGCCGTCGAGTGCATCTGACGGTAAACATATATGGATTTAAAATAATAAACGTTTAATTTTGAAAGTTAAAGCCTGTCTTCTTCATGTTAGAAGCATATTTATTGATGTAACCTACCGTGAATCTTTACTGATGACAGTGTTTACCTTCATAAATGTTTTTAGTTAAAGCTTTCTTTTGGTTTGTTTTTTTAAGTAAGCCTTAAAAGAGCCACAACTGGTCACCAAAGAGGCTCATGAGCCACGGGTTGAGTATCACTGATCTAGACCATTTGGCTCATCTCAGTAGTTAGAGTCAGAAAAAGTACAAGAAAGGAAACTCATTCTCAAACAGGAGCTAGATCTTGGTTCACAAAAAAGAGCTGGTCAGTTGAACATGCTCAAACAACACATCATGACCTGGTTGCTTAACTCACAAGTGCCTCCATGCCAGGTAAATCTGTTAAACTATTGGAAAAATGCCTTTTTTCATGAAATGTAGGGATCATTTGTAATGTATGTAGTAGTTTTGTAAAGTCCTCTGCTCTGTCTGATTACTAACAAATGACCTTGCCCCCCTTTCTGACATATGTGCATCATCTGAATCACTTGACTGCAAACAGCCTAATGTTTGTAGTAAATACTAGTTAGAGTTTCTATACATTAAGACATCATTGCCTGAAAGATGCAGAGCTCTCCACATCGTCCTTTTAAAAATGATTTATAAACAAGAACAGTGTGGTGCTTTTTTATCTGTTGCTGTCATGCAGCACCCTGACAGTTCAATCAGACATGTCAGTAAATACGACACATCAGACTCTTATGTTGGGGAGTTTCCAAATTACAGAGCTCCCTGGGCAACACTAGCCCTGTGTGAATAGTGCTTCAGTCAGACTTCAACAGCAATAAACCAACCTTTTCTAACTGCATGTAAACACATTGATTGTGTTGTCTGGATGTTACCCTTGATCTTTTTCCTGCCTCCTCGGGTAAGCAAGAATCAACACAATAGACTGTTATTTGTGAACTGTATGAAGAGTGATTTCTCTGCGTAAAAGATTGTCATTGTTGCAACAACAGGCAGAGGACTTGTGCTCTGAATAGCTGCATTTGAAGAAGAGGAGAACAGGCTGCTTTCATTGCTTCCTGCTGAGTGCATCACATTGCCTCCCTGATCTTTCTCTAAATATGCTGGGCCTTTTGTCATGATGCCACGAATAAAGAAAAAGGTTTTAGTGGGACAACCTTTTAGACAGACCCTCTAGGGAAGCATTTGTAATGTTTATCAAGGTTGGTTTACACACCCTCAGGCTGAAAGCATGGCATGTTTTGGCTGTCTAACATTTATCCGTCAGCGTATAATGACGTGGCGTGTGAGACCAGAGCGGCATGTCGACCAAATGTGTTAACACCTCCCACACTGTAATATAAATTAAGAAGCTGCACGCTCCTTCGTGGTGAGTCTGCACCTCCTACACAAAAACATGCATTCCCTCCTGAGGAAAGACCCACTCCATGCACCTATCTCTCAAGGGGAAATTATGCAGATTTCATGGGGTGTGTTGCTTTTAAACATAATTCCATTGGTCATGACTGAAACCAGTTTTCAGCACCACTTCCAATAATGTATTCCCCCTCATCCCACACAGTTACATATAGCTCTGCTGTCTGCTGCTGATTGCAGAATTACTTGGAAGTCAGCTAAGGACAGCGAGCTGTGAGTGTGTATTAATAATCTTTTTCCTTATGTGAGGCCTATGGCTCTAAGTGTCTGTTTTTGCACACTGGCACGACTCATACACTTCAGCACAGTAAGCTGTATCAATTTTAGATTACACTTGCAAAAGTATCTCTTAAAAGTTTCCCTTTATTTATCATAAAACTGTGTGAAATTTTTGTAAATTCAAGCAGCCTCAGGTGGCTTTCTTTTCAAGGTATAATTATAGACCTCACTCATCAAATAAATTGTGAAAAAAAAGAAAAGAGACAAGGCTAAAGTAAAGGTTAAAGCATGTTAGTTACACGTTTTTTTTCCTACGGCAGCAGTGATTTATCCAACTCTGACTTTCAACCCCTCTGACAGCTTCCATCTATTTCTATTTCAATCATTCTGATGCACTGGCAGAGCCATTACTCTTATCAAGTTATCTAGTAATAGCTTGCACACATGCACGCACAGACACACAAACCCAAACTTCTATTTTGGCTACACTTCCCTGGCTGAGATGAAGATGTATCCTGCTAGACAAGCAGTAAAACTGTCCCAACACCATCAAAATTTCCCTCAGGCATGTAACTGTTTAATTGATTCCTCACCATTACAAGTTTGTGTATGTAAAAAGGATATAGCCATCAACTAATCAGCCAAAAGAATAAAGTTAATGCTTACAGCTAGGGGATGACCGGTTTGAGTTTCCTCTTTTCCTTCTTGCAACTTTATACTTGCATCATAGCCACTCAAAAGCCATCTCATTGTTGTCCAGATTAGAGAGGCTGTTTTCTTTTATGTGATAGTGGTGCTTTCAGGCTTAGCCTTGTGTGCATCTGCTCCCTCTTCATGAAGCCATATGGGGAAACACAGCTTACGCCCTTCAGACCCTGCTTTCAGGGTTTGTGAGCACACATTCAATCATTCAAGAACAACAATAACAGCAACATAGTATGGCATGGATGCTGAAAGATATCCAAAGAAAGAACCCTGGCCTGTAACTTGCAGTAGTGCGTGGCAGTGCAACATGTAGCCTAGTGGGGGTTATTTTTGCGCTAATCCCCTCATCTTTACAAATGTATGGGTTCTGGTTTAGCTCAGTTGGTATGGCAGGCACCCTTATACAGAGGCTACAGTCCTTGACGCACTGGTTGGAGGATTTATTCCCAATCTTCCTGGGTGAAATTGAAGTTCAATGTTTTGCCCAAGAATACATCGACATGTGATTGTAAGATCTGAGGATTGACCCATGACCTGGGTTGGATCCACAGTCTAGTTGAGGGACAACCAACTCTACCTACTGAGCCACAACACAATGAGAGCAGAATCACATAAGTGGCACTTTAAATGTTTAACCTTTGCCTTGTCTAGTCATTTTGAGAAGACTATGAGTTCACACTAACAGACTGGTTTCAGCCAATTTTGTATGACAACTGAAAGACAGGGGATCACACACTGAACAACTGCACCTGATGAGGGATCACAGACTTCAAGAGTTGACAAACCAACTAAAGCCAACTGAATACATCAAACTCTTGCACAGACTCTCGTAAAGGCAACAGTTTAAGGGATAAGCAAACATACCAGCTGGTGGCAGTAATGCATCAATGGCTGTTCACCATCACACTGTTTAGATATTCCCAGTACTTCCTGCCGTCTTCTGACACTATGTCCTGTGTCCCATCCTCCCTTTGTCATTGGCTGTTGGCAACACAATCAGTCCTCACTACGTGGTCGTGTCCAGATTCGGCTCAAAAAATTCGGCTGACATGTCTGATTGACTGCCACTGAGGTTGGGTCAGCCTACTAGCCATGCTGACTGTCCCCAACTAGTGAAGACTTTGTCCAAATGGGAATTGTGGGTAAACTCTGCCAAAAAACAAAAAAAGCCTAAAACCTTTCAACTACAGTTTAGCTTGAGCTTGTTAAAGATATGTTCCAGTGATAGCTACTGACAGCTGACTATAAAGACAAGAATGATGCTGACTTTGATAATATAGTGTCAATAAAAAAGGCATTAAAAAAAATCAAAAAGTAGGGGTTTTAACAATATATTGTTTAGTGTTGTTTGCCTCATTATTGTGAAAGTCATCATTGTTTGGTCTGCCACGTTCTTCTTTTTGATAGTTTGTGGCAGTATGAATGGAAAGTAACTAGCCTGCAGCAGGGACAGAGAGACAGAAAGAGATTGTGAATTCAGCAGAGATTGTTAATCCTGTCCCATTGGTTGGTCATCAGGAAAACTGGGTAAATAATGACTACACTTTAACTTTTGAAAAAGAGGAAGAGACTTGACGATTTATTGTTACATAAACGAAAACTGTGTGGTTGATTCCAGTTTGTAAGGTGCTTTAGAACATGTACAGATCTTCTGTGAAGATTAGTTGCTGTGGACATGTGTGGACTCTTTAATGACCAGCAGCTAAAAAAATGTCTAGTTCCTGTTTTAATAATCTGTTCTACTGCTATCACTGATCAAACCACAACTTTTGATGCTTTCTGGCTTGGCTTTGTGTAAATCCCAGGCTTTGAAATCAGGTACATATACAGTGTTTAACATATTTATTAGACCACCACCCAAAGTAAGGTTTATGCCACAGCTGCCCTAAATTAACAGCATTGGTAATTACCAAAATCATTTTTTGTGTTTCTGCAATGGGTAATACACCAATATGTAGAAGCTCTTTAACCCAAATGATATTTTTATTGCTAAAATATAATTATTATGTTTATCCATGAATTTTCAAATTTACTTATTTACAAAAAAACTGAAAAAACAGCAAAGCATATTATTATTTCTTGATTAATATGTCAAATTATAGTTATTTACTTGCATTCCTGAACAGAAAAATGAGTTTTAGTGGTTGAATGTTATGCTTGATTAATTTTTGACTTCTCAGAGAAGCCCAGTGAGCCGGCTCAAATTTGGGTATAAAAAGGTGAATTCAGTTTGAAATTCCTGTTCAAAATGGTAAAACGTGGAGAGCTCACTGAAAATGAAAGAGTCTGCATTAAAGCACTTCATGATGCTGGATGGTCTCTGAGGGTTCGTTCACACCAGAGCTGTTTGGTCCACTTTAACCGAACTCTGGTCCATTTTCCCAGATAGTCCGGTTCGTTTCGAGTGGTGTGAACTCTCACACGAACTCTGGTGCGGACCAAACAAGCAGACTCTGGACCACCTGAAACAGGTGGTCTCAGTCCGCTCCCAAACGAACCCTGGTGCGGTTCGTTGGAGGTGTGAACGCAAAGCAGACTAACTTGTGGACCAAAGGCAGGTTGAGGCATAAACTGTAATGATATAAAGATTTGTATGTGTTTAATACGCTCAAATACATGTCGGTACCTCCCTTGGCGTCTGGTTAGCCATGGTAACACATCGTAGTCCACGCTGATTTATTTGTCTCGTGTAAAGGACGACATGCTGGACAGCTCACCACCTTGCCGGCTGCTCATAATGACGAAATGCAAGAGCAGAAACCACAAGACAGCGTAAATTCTGTGTTTTTTCATTGTTTATGTGGAAGAAAAGACTGGTGGAAAGAGTTTCGTCTTCTTCTATGCCTTCTTTTCTTCTTGGTCGCCGTTTGTTTGTGGCGACAGCACCCCTAGCGGGCAGATGCTGTAGGTGTTCAGACAGTTTGGTCTGCTTGACCAAGAGGGCAGTGTGAATGCTAACCAAACCAAAGGAAAGTGCAGCAACATTGCCATTTCTGTTCCAAAATGGACCGAGTCCCCGGACTATCAGGTGTGAACATGACCTGAGACAAATATGACAGGTGGTCTAATAAATTTGTTAAGCACTGTATATCTCAGGAAACCAAAAGTCTGAATGTGAATGTCCATAGTGTGCCTTTGATGAACTAGAAAAATCACCATGAGATCTACTGTAAATGCCCTTAATTTAAGCAGATTGTCTGTTTTTCTCCCATTTGTTGTTGTTTTCCAGCCAGATTACAGAAAGTTTTGCCACTCAGGTGAATGAGAGGCTTTATCCCAGTGAGTAAGCGATGCGAGTGCTTACCCTACATATGACTTCAGGTGCATTATTTATCCTGTTGCACCAATTTTAAGATTGATTTTTGTTTTATTTTTGAGTACTTTTTTGTCCTAAGAAAGCTTTACAGAATGGAACAAATGTCCAACAATATTTTAATTCTAGGGCAATTAAAAATGTTGACTTGCTAAAATATAGTCTAATTAGCTTTTAGCATAGGATTGCACCACAGTCACTGCTTTTGGGAATGCTAGAGTGGCTCTAGTTTTGCTGCTGTTCAGCCGCTACATTTTTATAGAGACACCAACATTTCAACCAGGGATCTTTTAAAGCATTTGTTTTATTACATACTTAGTAGCTACTCTTAGCAGAATTACAGTGACAGTAGCTGTGCTTTACTTCAGCGGTATTTCCCTTTAAAGCAGTACAACAGTCCGTGCCAAGATTTCTTTGAAAGTATAAATCATTCAGTTGCTGGGCTAAATAAAGCTGAAATAAATAAATAACACTTTTGCAGTGTTTGCATTGTATTTCTCTTTATTTGAATACTAGTCTGCCTTTCATTGGTGGTTATGCTTGCAACTCACCCTATCTGTGGGTGGCTGGCACAGGACAGAGAAAAATAGAAAAATATCCATCCACAGAATGTGCTGAACATGAGTAATCTGCTTTGACGACTGTCCTGGTGTGGGTTTTTCCATAGACATAAAATGAATGGATCTTTGTAGAAGGACAAAAGCCATGTTAAGGGATAGAGGGACAGAGAGAGAGAGCCAGAGATAAGACTTATTTAGACAAGAAAGGGCTCGATTTGGGAGAAAATCCAAACACAAATGGAAGAGATGATAAAGTGAAGGAGGCAATCTGAGGAAGGGACAGAGATAGCTGAGTTAATAGAAACACAAGGAAAGGATAAGAATAATAAAATAAAAGGAAAGAAATAACATGGAGGAGAATTCCAGCAACATGTGTTGGCTCCTTTCTGTAACTCAGGATCTCTACCTCTTGAATGATATTGTACTGTACTCTGTTTGTACATGTGTATTCAAAGTATAAACAAGTGTGTATGTGATGTTTTCTTCTTTTGTTTCTCCTCACCAGCACTGAATGTTCCCTCTACTCTTCAAGGACGGTGACAGAAGGATCGCAAGAAAGATGACAGACGCAGAGCAGGCAGACGGGCCTAAGAACTCCTCCACTCCTTTCACTCTCGCTCTCTGCCCTCCACTGCATTTCTTTTTTTGCACTCTTCACCTTGACTTCTGAAATGAGAAGAAGAAAATACTGTACAGGGAAGGTAACAGAGTTCTTTCTCTCCTCTTTTCTGTATTGTCAGCTGTATTTCTTCACATTTTCTAACCAATTGTCATTATTTCTCAGCTTACCTCTTCCCTGTCCTTCAGTATATCACTTTCCTTTACATCCAATCTTAGATTTACTGTTTAAATTCTCAGTCTTGCAACCCTTCAGCTAGTGTTTGACAGTAATGTAGCCTCCAGGAGCAAGTTTTCAGGGCCATGTCAGCACCAAATGACTTGCATGATCTACCATTGTTTGCAGGCTGACCAGGACTGTGGGAAATAAGAAAATTTTTAATGTTAAGAAATAAATATCTAAGGTTGGATATTTAGCTGCATTACAAGCAGATATCTGTTCAGAGAAAATAACCAAAGCTAAATCATTTTTGAATGGCAGCTGATGGGTTATGGAATTGCATTATGGCAGATTGCAGTCCACCCTTTCTTCTCCAGAAGGACTGTTTTCCGATGTAAGAACCTGATCAGAATCCTAGCTCTGATAGTGATGTCATGCATGTCACTCGGCAACCAAGGTCAAGCCTGATGGCATCTCTTTTACCAGGTCTTTTCATAATAAATAATGATAATAAATACCACCAGTGGTTTCCTGGCCCTTAGGAGGTATATATATATATATATTCTGTTGCTGTTGACTCTTGTTTTGAACTTCTGGTACCCCCACAAGCATGAGGAAGAAGTGCCAGGCTGTTGTGGCTGTGTATAGTTCTTCCACATGCTACTGAGGCTCCTGTTTGTTAAATGAATAAATTGTTAAATTGCCAGTATGTCTTGTTTCTTCAAACTTCAATCATCCAGTCCACTAAACACCAAACAACAGTCAATGGCAGAATAAGCTGTTTTGTATTGGCAGAGAAGATTTGGCAAATATTTCATGGGTACAACCCACATACTCAGCTCTGCTGCTCATCCCATAAATGCATTATCCTTACAAATGTGGCATCATTTAAAAGGGTAATAAACAGACTTTCCAACAGTATAAGATTTATTGCCAAGAAGCAAAGAACAAAGAAATAGATTTTTATGCCTTTATTGACATAGAAGGACAGTAGACAGAAACAGAAACATTAGAGAGCTGGGGAGAGACATGCAGTGATGTGCCACAGGCCAGATTCAAACTCGTGAATGTGCAGGTCACTACTTGTCCACGAGAGCATTTTGGAGTTGTTGGATAGTGTATTTGATGAGTTTGATGAGGGAAAGCAAAAATTCCGTCTGCTAACATAACGTTAGCTGTGCAGCCGGTTTACTCTTCTTTTGATTAAAAAAAATTGTATCTGGCCTGAGGCTGCATGGCAGCGCAGGGGTTAGCACTGATGCCTCACAGCAAGAAGGTCCCTGGTTCACTTCCTGGTTAGGGCCTTTCTGTGCGGAGTTTGCATGTTTCTCCCTGTGCGTGCGTGGCTCCTCTCCAGGTACTCCGGTTTCCTCCCATCACCAAAAACATGCTCATTAGGTTAATTGGTGAGCATGCCTGGTTGTCTGTCTCTATATGTGAGTCTTGCAATTGACTGGCGACCAGTCCAGGGTGTACCCCGCCTCTCGCCCCATGACAGCTGGGATAGGCTCCAGCCCCTGATCCATCTAACCTTGTAAAATAAAAAAAACAAAACAAAAAAAACCCCTGCCTTTTTAGTTTCAAGATATTGACTTTATCGACAGCTATTGTATACCAGCTTGCACTACAAAGAAACTGTGCCCAAAACCACCCCCTCATTCTCCTGAAATGATGCTGATTGTTCCACCCATTCTCAGAAAGGGCACAGTCATTTCATATCAGAGCTTTGCAGGATGGATCTGTCTGATGACAGACATGAAATCTGACCAACCTATCAGCTTTGTAAGGTTGGGATCTCTGAGTCTCTGAGTCTGTTTTTTCTGTTTGTCTTTACCTGTCTCTCTTTCTGTTTCTCTGTATCACACCTTTTCTCAAATGCATCTGGTTCTGCCTGAGGTCTCTGCTTGTTAAAAAGTATATGGAGCTTTTTCTTTGTTTGTTTCCTTTTTTTGCCACTGTTGCCAAGTGCTCCCACATGGAGGATTTTTGTTAGGTCTCCTTTAATAATACAACAATGAAAGGACATGCTTTTTATGTGTCAATGTTCAAAGTTAATTTTTTTGTAATCTGACATAATACAAATCAAATCTAACTGACAAAGTCAAAAATAGGATTCCTTTCCATAATCTTTGTCTTACCTTTCTTCCTGCTCCAAATGACCCCTTACAGTATGCCCTCCATGTCTCACCTCCTGCCCCCTTAAGCCCTCCATCACCTTTCTCTTATTTCTATCTGGTGTCTCTCGTTCCCTATTCACCCTGTGGAGTCCTCCTGCAACATTCCCTCTTTCTTCTGGCTGGAGTCTCCCTCTTTGCCCTGCTCTGTGCTCCGTCTGCCTTCTCCCTCCAGGCACTTTATTCTCCCTCTGACCTTGGCCACGCTCAACCGCCCTCTGACATACTACTCTCCCTCCAGTCTCCCTCTTTAAGAGAGGCCTTTCCCTTTTTTGTAAGTTGCTTTTGTCCTTCCCTTGAATGTGTGTTTCAGGGAATTATTTATAAAAATGCATGCTACAACAGAAACTATGAATTCTTTAGTGGTGCTAAGCTGTTCAACCGGACACCGAAGCTACTTCTACACTCATTACAAGAGGTTTCTCACATCATCTCACTCTTCTAGTTCTACATTCTGCAGCCTGTCCTCTCTAGAATCCTCTTTGTAGTAGCACATGCATTAATAAATCTAGATCAACCTGGTCCGTGCATTATCTTTATCCCCCTGCATATTTCCACACTGCTAAACTACATCTACATCAACCCCACCCTCTCACACACGAACATGCCCATGAATTATTAAAGTCTACATCAATAAATCCAAAGACACATACAATTAAACTGCATCAGCTGGATTATTTATGACCCTCAGTGGGAAGGTCTTCACCTGTCAAGTCAATTTTCCACAGAAAAGCATCTTTTATCTGCACCGCATGTCACACTGCCATGTGTGAACAAAGACACACACTGCAACAAAGGCAAAACACTTCCCGCTGCCTGCCTGATGAGCTGCTTGTGGGATGGCCCCCCCTGCTGCCAAGGAGTGATTGTGAAGGGCACAACCACACCCATACAAACTCACTTCAAAACGTTGGCAATCAAATGTCACAAACAAAGAGCATCATTTATATTTTTCTTTTTAAAAGAGCAAGCTAAATTAGTTGTGGCTTTCAGTGACACTGAGTGAAGCACTTTCATAGAAGATGGTTATTCTGCAGTAGGGTAAGTGTTGTGAAGTCAGGAATTGTCCTGTTTTTTACTTTACTGTCTGACATTTGTGAGTAATTAGTGCAGATTCAGGGTCTGTCTCCAACTATTCTTTAAAATCTTCACTATAAAAGTGATTTTCTCTTTTAAGTAGGAGCTATTTTTCCGACATGGGAAAGTTACTAAATAATACAAACAATTTAAAGTTCCCAGTACCAACTATCAAAAAGTAGCCGAGACACTACCTGAGGTACAGTTAGAGGTATGCAGTCAGGGGCAGCAGGGCTAGCTCTGCGAGCCATATTAAAAATGAAAATGATATATTTTTTTCATAATTAAAAAGTTTTTCTGAAATGTGTGTGGAATCATTTACTTGCTTAGTATGTAACTCTATTCAAAGAAATGAATGGGTATATTTTGGGGTGCTGAATAGAAATTTCTCACATCCAAACGCACCACAGCTCCTCTCCTCTGCTGGGGCCAGCAGTCATTGCATTGCAAGCCCTGAGCTGAAGCTGGGCATGACTATCAGGGTTATAATGTTGAGTGACAGTGTCATCAGCCAATCAGATTTTGATGTGTTAGTGACCGAATGCCCTAAGGCCAGTGGAGTTTCCTGTCTGGGACGACCAACTACTTACTGAGCCACAGCTGCCCTATGAGCTCCTTTATATATTCTCATTCCATCCAATGAAAATAGACCTGTATCTCAAGGAGTGGCATGCACCAGAGATGGACAAGACCACCTGCTGGGAATTACAATTTCTGACAAAAAAAAGGAGCAATTTTCTCTGGAATGCATTTTGCATGCAGACAACTGCACATGACTTTTTAAGAGTCCACTTGAGGCTGGCTGCACAAAGCCAAGGAATCCCTTAGGAGGCCTAGTCCAGATTTAAATGTTTGTCTTTTAGGCAGAAATAAACGTTTATACAGACAAGTTCTTTTTTTTTTTTTTAATATAGCTCATGTTAACCTTGCAAAGCAGGACCAATCAGCAATGAGGGGCAGTACTTTTTGGGCTCGGCAGAGTCTTGACGTAAGCGAGCAGTAACTAGAGACCTATGCAATTATGGCAGAAGAGATTAGCGTGGATGCTGCTAAAGCGCCAGTTTTATCAGAATTTGACAAAATTTCCTCATTAAAAGAAGAACAAAGAACAGCACTGAGTTGTTTTCTTTTCAGAAACAACAAAAGTGTACTGACATGTCTGCAGTAGCCATGGTCTGTGTTATGCAGTTCTATATGGAGTTTACTCCTTCGGTAGGGGCGCAGCTCGGTAGCAGGTACGTCATGTGTTTTGTTGCTCTGATTGGCCCGTAAATATGTGAGACATCATCCATCATCACGTTCATCCAATCACCCTCCGAGTTTTTTTTCAAAGGCTCTGCCCTTCCCCAAATGCTGTGTATGGGAGGTTTACCAGTTGGATGTGTGAAACAAATCCATCTGGTGTGCCAGGTTATCATGTTGTAGTTTTTAGCCAGGATACGTGAGGCCTGCTTCAACAGCTCTTTGCCTTTCACTAGATAGAAAATGTTAGTGTTAGAATGTCCAATATGCTTACCCCATTGTTGGCCATCACGCTCCTTGAGGAACCAGTAGGAGATGTCACTGAGAATACATCACATCAAATAGCAAATAAAGGAAAAACTCTAAGACACTGTTTTTAAATAATTAAAACACAATTGTTCTCACAGCATGATCGTGTAAATGTTAGATAAAAACAATGTGGCATGTTTAGTCATCAGGAAGTCAAAGGAACAGATTCTAAGAAAACAGCTGGTTCTTTTAAAGTGGTTCTTCACCTAAGGTAATTTTCCTCTGGTGCTTAGAGAGGTGGCCTGACGTGGCTGTCAGCATACAAAACCTCCAGTAGATGTGTTTGTTTTATACCACTGGAGGAACAAAATTATCTCAAACAGTGGCATGATAAAGGCTTGAACTGAGACGTGCTCACAGTAACATGCAATTTACATACAACTGTTAATTGGAAAGTGAACAAGAGGTTAAAAAGCCATCTGATGGCTGAATTAATCTTCAGTGCATTGACAAAGGTTTGAATGTGAAGCAAGGTCAATACCCACTCAGTGCAGTGCAGAAGCAAAATGTTTTGCTTCCAAAGGCAGTGCCTCTGGATGAGCAGGTATTCAGAATGAAAACAGCCATGAGATAAAGCTGTGTATTAGGCTCAAAGGTTGTTTCATTAGTGGAAAGTCACAGACCTGGAGAGAGATGAAAAACAAACAGTAAATTTCATTTGAATAATAGATCCATGAGGAACATCAGATGTTGAAATACATCAGCTTCAGCTTCATACTTTAGTGGAAAACGATGATTGTACATTTCTGTATGCTTGATAGGTAAAGCGACTGTGAGGACAATTAAACTTAAACTGAACTGTTTATATGACTAGTGATGCCTTTACATGATCTAAGAAAGATGACTAACTGCAATGAGACCGTTTTTTTCCTCTATAGAAGTTTATATGCTTATAAACACTGACACAGATTTTGTTCATTAAGTGCATAAGCTTTTTTAACATTTTCCACAGAAAATGTGACATGTTTACATGTTTTCTGACTGTTTAAAGACAGCAGGGGACAGAAAAGAATACCACTTTTCCGTAAAAGATGCCAAAATAATTAAAAAGATAACACGTTGAAAGAGATTTTAAAGCAATGTTTAGTCGAGTGCACTTTGGCACCCACTAAAGGTCTCTGAGTGCAGCTGCATCTATCAAACCTTTTATGAAGACAAAAGGAAAAAGTAGCTGGTTGTAATTAAGTGACTACTAGGCTGTTCAGCTTTTATGAAAAGCCGTTATTCTATTGGTTTGATGTAACTGTCCTAGATCTCTGTATCTGCATGAGCACTACAAACAGAGTCACACTAATGTTTAGGTTGTGATTTTTGCAGTGCTGTGTTCTTAGTGTGGGTTATAAAAATCTAACCAAATAGATGTATTTGGGGATGGAACGCCAATGGAAGATCAGGGCATTTGAACAGACTAGGGCATCGTTTCTGGGTTTCTTTCTTTTGGGTAAGCCTCATCCTGCCTGCCTTTAGACACGTGAGCAGTTCTTAGATCTACAATGTAACCTACATTGCACAGCTCTTATTTTTACTTATGGGTTTTTGTTTTTTTTAATTGTAATGGGATAGAAAGCATGAAAATTTGACGCTTGAAGGTCGATTTCTGTGATCTCTAGTCTCGTTTTATATGCTTAAATACGAAGCTGCTCTACTTCAGTATAACTGAGAAGAAATAACCACTGTTCAAATTTTCCCTTTGGCCTCAGATGAGGCGCTGATGTTGATGTGGGGAAGCTGTGGCTCAACAGGGGTTGGTAGGCAGGCAAAAGGAGAAAATAAAAAGCTGTACCGATGAGTTCTGCCTGACCACCTAAAGCTTGTAACCATGGAGCAGGAGCAGAACAGACCTCTGCACAGCCAGTGCTCCCAGCATGACAAAAAGACCATTTTCATCCTAACAGAGCTATCACTAACTTAAAAGACATGGATATCCTGTAACCCTGAGGTAGTGGGATTGCTTCCAGGAAGTTGTCTTTAATCTCTGCATGATTTCTGTATTTCTACAGTAGGAGTGTAGTGGTAAGTGTTTATTACTATTGGAAACACATCCACCACAACAACACGCTTCATATAGAAGATAAAGTCAGGGACTACATTCACAGTCCTGCAATGCTGTTCTGATGTAGGCTTTGTTGTGATAGGGTTTATTTATTTAATTATTTATTTAGATTTTACATCCAGCTGTGTCTGCCCCCAAGTCTTTTAACTTCCTCTTTAAAGCATCCAACACAACCAGATCTTCTAGTTTCAAGTCATTTTGCAATATGTTTCAAGCAAACGGGGCAGCCAATTTAAAAACCTATTTCCCCAGTTCAGTTCTGATCTTTTCAACAGACAGGAAAAAGATCCCGGGATAAAAAAAGATTACACATTGCTGTTATCCTCTCAGTGCTGTTGGTCAGAAGGTATGAGTGAAGAAGACTGCCAGTGTTTTAATCTGTGTCTGTAAACAAAGTAGCAACAAGTCTCATTTTGGACCTAAAACAAAGGAGGATTTGATAATGAAATAAAGAAATAATGTCAATATTAACCTTTTTACCAGCTTCTGAATGCGAGGAGTAAAAGAGAGATTTATTAAAGCCATGTACTTTAGATGGAGTGTTTAGGAGTGATCGTTTAAGTGTAATTGGCCTGCTTTTTGGGGAAAAGAAGTAGTTTTTAGTTCCAGTGGAGAGAAAAGCCATGAATATATTTTTTTAGTTTCTTCAGATAATTTGGTCCTCTACATTTTGCTTTTTGTCACATCAATTATTCAAGAAAATATTTCAAAAAAGTTGTTACAAAACTCCCCTGACTGGTCGTTGACTGAATAAAAACAGCATCATGCTGGTCGTGTTAGTTTCCATTTCCACTGAGGTTGGTGATAATTAATGACTCTTTTTCAAATAAACCCCAGGACCAGGGCTCTATTCTCTAATGTTATTAAGCCTGGCTCTCCTCTATTACCAAATATAAGAAAGTTATTTAAAAAATGATAAGAGCTTTGACACTCAAATTGGGCTTCATTAAATTACTTCCCAGTGGAGGTATACAGCGCACTGGGACAGGATAATCTATTCTTATCCATCTACAGGTGATATTATTCATTATGACAGACTATTTTGGCCCAGAGCAGACGAATCTAGTCTTAGAAGGAACACAATTCTCATGTATTTGCTTTTTAACTGGAAGTACTTATGCTTCAGTTTGCAATTTATCTTTACTGGGCATGCTCAGCCTCTCCTCTGGGTGCCCTGTGGCTGCTGTCAGGTTATACAGTAAATCGTGACTGTGGTTTTAAATCCTCACTATGGTCTCCCTGCAGCAAACTGCCAGAGTGAAACAAGCAGGCTGCAGTATTTCAAGAATCCATATCAGATTTTTTTTTTTTTCAAAATACCTGGTGATGGAAGCATAATGCAAGCCATAAAACCGGAAAAGCTTTCAAATAGTATTCAATGCAATTCAAAACAGCAGTCGCCTTCTGCACAGCAACAAAATCGACAAACACACTCAGCACTCAGTCGGACTGAATCTTTATGTAACTTTATGTAGAAAAACATCTTCAAGGCTAGACTTGTACACTGATTCTGCAGCTTATATAATCCTGCAAGATATATAAAATGAGCTCTTAAATAAATATTCAGTTAGTAAATCCAAGCAGGTTTTTAGAGCATTTATTCTAGTGATTAAGAGATTTGAAAAGGGTTGGCCTTTTAAAAGAAATGGAAAAATCTTGCAGAATTATTAGTTTTTTGTTTTTTTGTTTTTTTTGGATATGTTATATTTTCTATATAAACTCAATAAAAAGAACACACAACAAAATATCCATAAAATTTGAGTGTTAAGTGTTAAGTCTACCTCTCTCTCCTGCACAAATAATATAGCTGCCTTCACATTCAATCATCTCCTGTCTTTGGCTTTTTCTGCAGAATGTAAGGCTGCAAGAGTACAACAACTAAAGTTGTAAATAGGTCAAATGTCTCAGAAAAGTTCTTTTAGTTTCCGGCGTAACCTTAAACTACCAATAAGTTCGGTAACTGCTGAAATTATTTTCCTCCCAGACAGAAACAGATATGTTGTTGCTTTGGTTTATAAGAGGCAGTTTTGAACGAGCTGAAACTTGACTTTAACAGCAGAGAAAGCATCAACTAACATTCTGTTGCACCGTTATTAAACTAAGATCAATATTTGTTCTGATGGCTCCTCCTTGGTGGGATGTTTAAGATCTCTTATATCTTAAAAATATAGAGATTTTGGGTTGAATCCATACTTTTAAACTTGTGTATTATTTTCTTTATTCTTCTTTCTTTTATTCTGGGAATTTAATGCATATGAAATGTAAATTTAAACACCCTTTCCTTTTGCAGATTTAATTTTTGCACTTTCTGATGACAGATGATCATTTATCTTCTAATTTCTTTGTAGTTACACAGCACAAGCTCTGCCTTTCTCAGTGGAAATTTCTAAAAGATATTATTGTGGGTCAGCTCCTGCAGCACTGACTTTAAGGTCACCCACAGCTCCCTATCTGCAGCAAAAGTGAATATAAAAGACATTTCCATAATTGTCTTACTAACACATTCCATTCTTACTTTTTCAGATGACATATTGCGCATGATCCTGTCCTTATATTTAATTCCCCTGTTAGAAATTACTTTCCTGTTTATCCTGTTTCCATTCTCAGTGGAGATTTCAGGACCACGGACAGCTCAGACCTGCTCTCCTCTTAGCTGCAGTCAGTGGAGGACCTGAAAACAATGCAGCCATCAGCTCAACCCAGTATAAGAGGGGTGCCAGAAGGTGAAGGATCCAGATTCTGGATGCTTTATTCAGCCTTTTTATCAGCCTTCATTTACCAATGGAAGCCAAGCCGGACAAAGCAGGCTATGTTCAGTCTCCTGTCTGCACCTTGGTTTGTCCACCCTTAGCCAAACGTATGTCTTTGTGTGTCTTTTGTTTATTCCCATCCTTTTCTTTTATTAAATCACTTTCCAAACATGACAGAGCTTTCGGCGCCATAATTTAACAGCCTCATTAAAATGTTGATTTAAATGGCAATGGTTCACCATGACATGTGTTATCATGATATGCATGCATGCACTTTGGATAAATCCTTTGGCGTCATCAAAGAAAAACCCTCAAGTTCATGTTGAAAGACTGAATGCTTTCCAAAAGGTTGAAAAGCCATCAGTTTCAAATGCCTCTTTAGCTGATGTTGATAAATACAACCTTCAGTGTGATTTGAGACACAAAGCAGTTGTGTCCTTTCAATGTCCAACAAAGGTGTTTGCATGCAAAGAGAGGCTGTTTTATGGAGAGCCAATTCTCTTTTTTTTTTGTTAGGGAATATCAAAGGCCATGACATACAGCATGTGTTTTTTTTTCAAGTGGTCATCAGTCAGCAGTAAATGAATCATTTGAACTAGATCAACAAAAAATGGCACTGAAGGTAAGCCATCAATGTCCTTGTTGTTGCTGTCAGCAGAAAACACTCATGGAATATGGGACTTTAAAGCAGGTGATGTGGTACTTTTGTGCATCCGATTGTGAGTTTTAGTGTAAAGTTTCTATTGATTACATACTAAGAGACAAACCATTGAGGGCTGAGGTTACAAAGCAGGTGTTTGGTTTTGGCTTTCTTCAGTTTTTTTGGTTTCCTTCTCTAAGACATATGGCATGATTTTCATCTTCTTTGTGCTCTCCTTCAAGTTAGATGGTTGTTAACATGTTTAGAATTATACTTTTCTGGCATTTGTTTAGCATGCCTAAGGAAAAGATCACTTCCCGTTCTGCTATTAAAATGAAGGCAGCCAATCAACACCAGCTGTCACTGTACACACCTTAGAGGATGAGGTTAGCACATGAATAGAATAATATTTCTATTTATAAGTTAAGCTTAAAAACAAAATTTTCTCAATGATCGTTTGATTTGCTGTCACTAAAAGTTATGTCATTTCAACTTATTTACAGTGTGAAATAGCATTTGGTCAGCAAGGTGGTCAGAGTTTGTATTTTGTCTTCTAGAGTGAAGGTATAGAGAGCCACAGCAAACAGCAAGTAGAGGTGACTGTGACTCCAGCTATTTTCTTGTGAGGCATAATTTATCTAATTGGAAAGCTGCAGCTTCAATGCTGAAGTGAAGACTCAGACCAGAGACAGTGGCAGACTCAGGATGTTGGAGGGGCAACTGTGAAAATGATTAAAAATGTGGTGTTAATGTTAATGTGGTGAGGCAACAACACACAAAAGTTGTCATACCTTTTTAGTAAAATGGTTGAACACCTGGGTTAAGATTAAACATTTTATCATGTAATTATACCACACTTCTTTAATAAAACAGATGAGGAATTAGAATCTATTTCACCATTTGTTGGTCTAGCATCAGAACCCACCATGTCCTTGTGACCCAAGTTTCATAAATTATTCAACCAAAAACATTTTTTTCTAATGAAAAGTGGAGCAGTTTGGACTTGAGATCGAAGTAAAGATATGGTGGAACAATGTGGTTGAGGAATACCCTCCAAAATAAAAGCTCAGGATAGACTGTCACATATTTTGTTTTTCCCAGGCAGACTTCTAAAAATCCCACCAAAATGGCTTTGTGATCCACTTTTGAGTCCTGACCCACCAAATAAGAACCAAGGCCCTAAAGTGCACTCAACCAAGGTTTGTTTGATTGAATGGCACGATTCAAGGCATTTTACATTGCCTTGTCCTCTTGGAGGGCACCCTAGAGCAAGGGTTCCCAAACTTTTTATCCCATGACCCCCAAAATAACAGCACTGGACAACGGGGAGCAACACTGTCGCCGGAGATGGTGAAAACATGCATTATACAAAGAATCATGAAGAAATTTTTCATGTTGAAAGTAATGAATTTTTGTACACATTACTTTCATCGGCACGGACGCTAATTAACAAAACACTGGGTTATGTCCATGAATTGAGAAAAATATTGATTACTGATAATCATTATATTTCAGTCTGTAGAAACTCAATGTGAATTTAACGGTGATCCATTTTGCAAGTTTGGAAATGTTTAAAATTGTGACAAGCCTTTGGCAAATGGACTCAAAGGGGTAGTGAGGCCACCCCCATAACCGCCATATGGAGTCTAGACTCTCATGGTTGTGATGGAAGAAGAGGCATAAGATGAGGAATGGACTTCTAAGAAGCTTGAAGCCGATGAGATGACTTGGAAGTAGCAATGAAGGGATGCATTATGCAGGGGGAAGCTGGATCTGGACACTGCTGAGATGGCTTGGAAGTGGCTGGGATGGAGGAAGATTGCAGGGGCAACATTGCAACAACTTGCATTGAAACAACTGACTGTGGAGGAGAGGAGAACAGGTTTTAGAATATGACAGAAGAAGGATGATTGGATAGAAACCCACACCAGCTGAATAGGTCAGTTAAGGTATGGGAGCATATGCCAGTTCGGCATGTCGGTTCTGGCCTCCTGATGGCCATCATCCTGGCCTGCTCCAGACCCATGCCTCATCTTCACAGATATCTTCCGAAGCTGACTCTCCTCTCAGCTGCAGTCAGTGCATACATGGCATAAGTTTGCCAGGTGCCTGTAAAAGTGTAGCTGCTGTTCCCATATCACTCAGCTGACCCTTCCCATCCCCGCTCTCCTAAACATGTCAGCATTAGACACAGCCTTGCCAATTATACCCAAAAATGCACCCAACAGAAGTTGTCACACAGGAGTCCAGGCAGAGCCTCTGGCCCTCAGTCAATGTCCAGGCCTTGCAAGAGGAGGGCTGAAAGATCGAGAGGAAGGATTGCGCTGCCAGGGTAGGTGAACCACTCTACAACTTCCACACGCTCTCCATTCACAGACATAGATTCAATGACAGCATCCCTAAATACCTGGATCTCTGTTTTGGCCCAGGAGTCATGCATTACCAACACCTCAGCCTCCTCACTCAGCAAATTAAGAACCTCCTAAGAGCAGGAAATTCCTGTGCAACAAGCATTGATCAGGTAGTTTGACCATTGCTGGTGGTGCTGAGTTGTCATTGACCAGCTGATTACCAGAGCAGGAAACAGAGCGGTAAAGCGAAACACATAAAGGAGTGATTATTTACAAATGAAGCATGAAATGAAACAGTCCTCCTGCTTGAACTTACTCTAAGCTTCATTATTTTGGAGCTCAAAATTATCATCCTATTCACTCTCCATGTTTTTGAGATCTCAGACATACTGTATAGTTGTATCTGCCAGTGCTTGTTGGTGTGCCCTCTAGTGGTGGCCTCCAGTAAAGCACATTGTGTACAGGCAAGTATAATTACAAGAATGCTTGTGACGCAGCTGGACGCAATGTCAGAAAGCAAGTTCTTTCTGGATCTAAGAGAGTTATTACCAAGCTATGTCATTTGAGGTTAAGATGTTAATTTATACAAAGTAGGATACCCAGGACAATGTATTAGTGAGTGGTCATTGGCTAGTTAATGTTGGTTCTTCAGACCAATTTTTGAGGTTAATACTTCTGCAAACACACAAAAAAATGTAAATACATCTCTAAAGTATGCCTTGAAGTAAATATCCCCAGCCAATGAGGTCATGTTTCTGGTGCCATTTGATGCCCTTTTGGGGCCTCAGGCCCAGTTTGTAAGACACTTCGTGAAAGTGAGTCTGAGGAAGAATCAACTGATAAATTTTGTACTCAAGAACAAGCCATCAGTATCTGATAACTCAAAAGTAATCAATACCATTTGCACACTATACACATAGTTTCAAAATAATTGCTGATGTAGTTTCATAAATGTAGATCTTGCATATCCATGCATGCAGATCTTGGTTGCAATGGCATATTGCACATCATAGAAGACTGGGCAATTGGCCTTGACAGAGGCTGCACTCTCTGATCCATCTACTTGATGTGTACAGCTTTTGAATGTGGCTGTCCTTTACAGAGCTGTGCAGCAAGCAACTAATGTAGCTTTGGATGTTACATCTGTCATTTGACAAACACTCTGCAACATAACACACTCAAACAGACATGTTGGCATAAAGAGGCATCATGGATTTCAAGTTTTCTATGATGACTTAGAAACTCACAACCTCTGGATTAATACAGCAAACATTCTCACATGCAGCCTGGCACATGTGTCTGTGTGTGTGAGCCATAGTCCATGCGCTCTAACTCCCAAACACACACTGGCATGTAATCCAGATAGCACATGCCGCTGATAACATAACATATGGAACACGGACCACAGAACTCCAGGGAAACCATGGCAACCACTGATGAAAGAATCTGTGTGCTTAATTGAGCAGCTGTTATCCCACAATGCACCGCCCTGTCAAATATCGAATATGATAAGCCAGCACAAATATGGTGACTCGCCATCCTAAAAATATCATAGCGCTGGAAAACCAATTTAGTTTTTTTCTTCCTGTCTTTTACTGCTCTGCTGCCCATCGGCAAGGAGTGATCTTCAAACTGTCCTCCAAAGCAAGCTGTTGTTGTGCTAAATTAGTTCTGCTGCAGCGGTAAATCTATCATCAGACAGGAAGTCGGGTTTGGTTCATAGATTCTCACTCAGGAATCTTATGTAGGTATATAAATTATGTTTGACACAGAGCTCGGACGATATAAATCATCTTTAATTCAGAAGTACAAACAGAATAAGCACAGGTGGCAGGAGATAGGGCTTTGGGAAAGACTTCAGAGTGATTTACTGTCATGGCAGACATCCAGATATAGCTGTAGTGTTCTCAGCTATACATACAGGATACAGTCCAGTTTCCAGTGATGTCACTGTTTTATGCTGGCCTGAGTCTCAGAGTGCTTCTTACGATTGCTTATTGTTGGTAGGTAACAAAAGTTAGCTCTTATTCCCTTGGTACTGGCCATGAGCTCTGTTATAGAAAATGACTTTATACTTAATATAGCTTTTATAGAGAATATTTACGTGATGGCAGAGCACGGGTCACTGGAGCTGAGTGGCAGAAGCGCACACTGGTGACAGGAGTGGGCAGGGAGTTAGTTTTAAATGGCTTTAATATTTCAGCTGAAAAGTGCAATCTTTTCAGTCAGTATTTCTTAACAATGTTCTCCACAGGCAGTTAATATATTCATCAAATCATACACCAAAATGTTAGGGGCTATAATGTAAGGGTAATAAAACCACAGGATAAAGCAGTGCAGTTACAGCAGCACATACTGTGTGCATTATATCATACATTAGCATTAGTAATGATTATAATCTGAACTTAAATCTAAGACATAATGATCAGTTCCTTTTAGTGATACCTTTTGCCTCAAAAACAACTTACAAGAACCCATTTATACCCACTGCGAGGTGCATTTTAAATAAGGCAAAATAGATACTGCTTTTTAACATGCTTGGCCCACATTCTTTTATCAATAGTAACACCTTATTTTGGTGAGCCCTAATTAGATAGTATTTTTTTTTTTGTAAAAAGGGGTACTCATCTAGTAATTCCTCAAGTATAAGGTGGGAATTACCTTGTAATAAGCTGGCATTTTAAAAAGTAATACATTGGAAATATGGCTTCATTAAGGAAGTATTTGCCTAATAGTAATGTGTTAATTATCAAGTAATTCTTTGTGATACTGTGGCAATTGTAATTCTCTTGTAATTGGGTGATATTTCACCCTAACTTGTACCCAAACCCCTGACCCTAGCCCTAAACCCCTAACCCCCTAACCCTAATCCTAACCCCCAGCCTTAACACAAAAAATCTTGAAGATTTTTCAAAAACAGGACCCATTTTAATTCAGCAGGCCAAATAAAGAAATTACCTTGGAATTATCAAGCAACCTATATAAAACAATTTCAGCTTATTTACAAGAAATTACAGAATTATCAAGGAATAACTGCAATATTATAAGGGTTAGGGTAGAGTTAGGGTAAAATACCAACAAATTACCAGAGGATTACAACAATACTATGTGGAATCACTTAATAATCAATACTAGGTAAATTCTTCCTTAATTGAGTTATTACCTCATAAAATGTCAACTTATAACTAGATAATTAGCACCTTACTATTGAGAAATTACAAGATAAAATAGATATAATAAACTTGTTACAAGAAAATTACCAGGTAATCAGAGTCTACTAAAATAAAATGCTACCTTACTGACTTATGGAAATTCTGGTTAGATTATATTGGAGTCTACCTTGACGAAAAACACGTGCAAGATGTTACCAGCAGTGAGGCACATGGAGGCCTAAAACAAAGAAACACTGGTAAGGATCAAGAGGTTACAAAAAGCAGAAAAGTCTAGTGAGCACTAGCAAACAGCACTCTGGCAGAGAAGCTGAGTGCAGATGAGATTTTATGTCTGAGGGGATAAGTTGATTGAAGACAGGTGTGCCTCATCTGCTGCAGCAGAAGCCAGCCATGCCCTCTGCCATACACATGCCCTGCTGTAGAGAGGAAGAGAAACACAGAACCATAACAAAAATTTGAGGTTAATTCAGTTTCACATTCATCAGTAACAAAACTATCTGTATTTCTACATTTTAATGACAGGAAACATGATTTCTGGCCACCTATCAATGTCCACCATTCACTGTTGCTGTTTCTTAAAGCCAAGGAAGAATCCTTGAATGGCAGTTTTTAAAGGATACTACGTCATCAACCGCCATCAGAGGATGTTCCAATGTCTTAATTTTTCCAAGGACTGAGTCCGTCAAACAGACAAGGATGTACATATGTATCCTCCGCCTGTAGTAATTACCAATGTGCACCGTTTTCCTTCTCTTCAAAAGAAACAATAAATAGCACAAGATAGGAGGCAGCCCGGTCCTTGAGCGTTCAATACACTTTTAAATGTCCTGTTTCCACCATAATTATGTTATCATAATAATTTTATGGCATCAAAGTAAAGCTGGATGGATAAAAGTAGTGTTTTAGAATATTATTATTCCATATAATTATATTACATGATTATTTTTTATGATGGATTTATATGGAAATATTATTAAACATATAGGGGAGAGTGGGGTGATTTGTGCCAATGGGGAAGTAGTGCCACCCCTTGTTTATAGAAAATCATAGAAGAGATTGGTCATGTGACCACATGTTTTTGAAGAGCCATTCATTTCACTCATCCTGCATAAAAGAGAGACACATGGCATGAGAGGTAAGCACATTTTAGCTCAAAGAATTGTTTTTTTGCCTTTTAAAGTAAAATTTCTGATAAAGGTTTTTTTTTTTTTATTGTGTCTGAACAATTACAGATAAGTTTGAAAATATTTCACACGTTTTAGTGCTTTAGTAGGCTACACAATGAGTCTATACAGTTAGAATGATGTTAGCTCTAAACTGCTTGTGTCTGTAGTAAACAGTAGGGATTTATGTTGAGACCAAATGTCCCAATTTAAGCAGATATTTTCCTCTTTTACCCCATTTTCCTCTGTTTCCCGTACTGCAAGCTGCTGTGTCTCTGAATATTTTGCCACCCAGCGAGACTGAAGCAGCATGGGCCAGTGAAAAAGTGATGTCATTGAACACCCTCCTTTTAAACAAATATAAAAGGATACTATACCTTTGGCAATAGCAGCAGCACAGGGAAACTGTACCCCATAAAGATGAGTCATATTAGTTTCTCCTCCGTCATTGTTTTTGATGAAGCTGATACCAAAGGTCCTGCTCCTTTTGATCTGGATTGGTCGTGAGGGAGAAGTGACACTGAAGAGTGAAGAGGCGTTTCAAAGGTTGGAATTTTTCAACAGAGACTAATGAGAGTGCAGCAATATTTTAAAAAAGTCACTAAAAATATTCAAGTGCATTGGTTTAAATTAAAAATGGACACAACAGAGCAGAAAGCAGCACATAGGTCCAACTAAAAACTATATAGAAATAGTGTTTATCTTGATGGTCTTGCTTGCCCTTTTGGGTCATAAACAAGCCTTCATACTGGTTTCAGTCCATTTCAGACCCATAATTTGCCAGTGAATCATGAGTTATCTTGATAAAATGACTCTCCATAAATTGGCAAAATACTTCTTTGGAAGATATTATAAACCAAGAAATGACACATTTGGAGGGGTGAACTTGGATTTTGTTTTCCCCTGAACTCTTGTGAAGGTGCAATATAAAATGTTGCAGTAGGCTTTTAAAATGATGCCCAGAGACAAGGAAGTCTTAATCTTGTAACTCATATAGCTGCAAGATTTTGGCTGAAGGCTTCTGTGATAATTGTTTTATAGGTATTTTTGAAAGACTTTCTGTGTGCTTGTCTATGAATGAATGCAGAGGTTTTTAGTGATTGTCTGAGTATAGAAATTTTCCAAAGCAAAACTCTCTAAATGAATAAAACTGTTTTTGTTCTCCTATTTCACCATGAAAATGATCACTGAGATATCAAATGTCTTACAGTGGAGTCCTGGTTAAGACAGCAACACAAAGAACAAATAAAAGACCATATAAAAAAAAAAACAGGTTACAAGAAACTACAGGTGTGTTCAAAATTGCACACCTCATTACTAAATACATAATATTTTAAGTGAATAAGTGTGTGTGTGTGGGTGTGTGTGTGTTAACACTGAGAAGAATATTAAAATGCAGTGTACTACTGGCACACTCGTCCAAGAATCAAATGTAAAAAAACACACTCTTGCCTCCTCAAGAAAGTCAAAGCAGTGTTGTAGCAGATTTGGTACCATTTGGCATGCTAGCTAATGTGCTATTAGCAATCCAATCAAGTATAAGGCCTTTGAGGCAAACAAGTCAATTTTATTTGACAGAATCATATTAAAATTAAATACAAGTTTAATTAATTTAATAGTGTGTGAAAATAGCTATTAGTTTTCAATGATAATTGCCTAACATCTGTTTGGTATTCACCATTAAAAAGAAGTAGATGAAGAAAAAGAGGTGGTTAAATTGTCAAATTAGTGCTGTGTCGGCATTGACGTGTACTGTAGCTGAGTTTACCCAGGGTGCTTTCTGAATGAGTAGAAGGGTTGCTGAACCCCTGATGTCAGGGCATATCACCTGGGTGACAAGACATGCCGTTGAGCTTGACCTTGGCTGCCGAGCAACATGTACTCGGCTTGTCTCCGTACAGCATTCTGTATGGCTTATTTGCAGACCAGCAATTCTGATTTCTAATAAAGGAGGACAGCCATGACAAGGTTTCTTTTATATTTGTGACATAAACATTCTCACATAAACTGCACTTTCTCTGTGAACTTCTTGAAGTTTTCTTGTGTGTTAAACAACCCACACTGAGTGAATAAAGTTTATTTCTAAATGGCTCACATCCCGAATGACTCAGCAGACAGATAACATTAGTCACACAGCCCAGACAATATTCCTGTAATCCAATGATGATCATGTGTAAAAGCCAGTGTGATAAAAGACACATGAAAATGGCTCATAGTAGGAGGTAGAGGGTCTATTTTCTGTTTGGATAAAATCATCATAAAAGCAGGGCTGGTTTCACTATGAGGGACTGAACGTGCTGTAGTTCCATGATGAGTTTCCCACCTCTAATTAAAGACAGAAAGCTGCTGCTCTGAATACAAAGTGAAAGAATTGAGTAGTTCAGTATAAAATTGGTGGAAAAATCTCCTTGGCATAGTAGAAAGATGCTACAGAATTATTTTAGTCCATGAAATAATTAGACACAATGTATGCAATAGCAATGACAATAGCAGAGTGTAATCTACCAGAAGATTCAACAAATACAAACTGAAGGCCCATAGCACAATGCAAATATGAACATTGACAGTGTGAGATGTACATTTTTCTGTGTTTTCATGTTTGCTTGTGTGTATCTCTCTAAGACCAAATGCAATATTTCACTCCTTACAGCCAAATCTCAAAGTTGCTTTGAAGCAGCTTGAAAGGGATTTTTCTGGCAAGAAAAGGTAAAAAAAATAATGAGTAATTACATTTTCCAGCTACCTTTCATTGCACTGCAACATCTGACATCTTGTTAAGGAAACAATAGGAAGTTGTTTGGGTTGTGTGCTAATTAGTTGTTCTGGAGGCTATGATTTAATGTGTTTTTGTTAGTGCATCCTCACACAGGTATTTATCTCCTCCTTTTATGATGTGAAGGAGGTCACTTGTTTGAAGGACTTGTGGCAGATGAAACAAATGAGCACTTGAGGAAGACAACTTGTTGCCCTGATTCTGTCTCCAGCCTCTCTCACAGCGTTCACACGGCCCGTGTAGAATATTTAAATACATTTTGACAGGGCTACCACAAACTGTCATGCTAACATACACACTGGGGGCTATGAACCACCTGAACTTGAACCCTTACTATGCATGTACACAGTGGTTGAGCCATCAAGTTTAGAGGTTTGGGAGATAGTTTAGCATAATGCTATGTTAATTGGGCCCCCACTGGTGAAATCAGAGCAGTGCTGACAATGGCAGTTAGAGCTGTTGGCCTTTTTTTTATGTAAATTTTCCCTTAATAGAGTTTGTTTTGCTCAAATATTGAACTCATTAGAAGTATGAAGAGCACTTTATTCTCTCTTTTTCTTCCTCTTTTTTTTTAAATTATTGATTGAATAAAACATGGACATAATGTCACTGGCATCCCCCACTGGTTCTGCAGAGGTGTCAAAAATCATAATGATGGATGTTGCATATTGGGAATGTTATTTCCACCTAACTCAGTCAGAGTAGAAACATACAAGAATGTGGCGATAAGATGAGCCTTGAGCCTTCTGGAAAACAGCTACAACTTCCTGTAATAGCTGTCAGTCAAATAAGCCACACCATTATATATATTTATATTATATGAAATAAACTGAAAACGAAAATTAAAATGGAAGAGTTATAACATGTTTAACCCTAGAGCAGTTTTTACAAATAAAGGCGGAAGCTCTAGAGACCTGAATTGATTTTCCAACTGGACTGGAAAAACTTCTGCTGTAAAAATCAAGACAGTCTGGCTGCAGACTGGTCATTTCTGATGGTCACTTTCAGATGCTGTACATCTCAGAACGGAAAACATTCAAAATAAAATTGGATTTAACTTCCATTTAGTGTTAGGGTTAGGGTTAAAAACCCTATAAAGTGAAATCCAAAATTTGTGTCTAAGCACATTAGATATGTTGGAATAAGGCTGCTGTGAACATTTGAAAACACCGTGATCTACATGTGACTGAGTTTTGGATTAAGGCCGTTAAAGAGGGAGTGAACACTTGAACATTTTTTTTTCATCTGTACACTGAGGTAACTACTGAACTATAATAAAACACTTCAGTGTTGGTGTTATAGCTGAAATTTGCAGCAAACTGATAAAAAATCTGGATTTTACAGGTTTTAATTAGCTCAAATGGACATCTGCCTTGAAAAATCTTTTCTGAAAAGGTGGGACTTATGTGACATAGAAACCGACCATCAGTAGGTTTCTACGTCTCAAACTCTTTATAAAAGGTAGAATGTTACCGCCTCTAGCTGACTTTCCCATTCAGAGACCACTCCCATCCTCTCCTGCACTGTTTTGGCTTTGAGAGCTCTGGCTGTAGTAACGCTGCTGCTGGAGCAAACGACCCGAGCAGGTAGTGCTCAGGACCACCACGGTCTGCCACCACACCATAGCCTGCGTCAGGGGACTCTAGAGGCGAAAACTCCTCCACTTTAAAAGATCGCTATGAGGCCACCCACAATGGGGAGTTACCACGCCCCCAAACTTACAATGATATAAAATCACCAAGCAGTTCATCTCAGTACAGTCTGTTGTTATCTGATGTCACTGCCTTGATTAAAAGTTAACAGTCAGTTATATGCTGTTTTTGTTCATTGTGAGGTAGATTTGCCAAATCTATCAGCCTCATTGGTCTATGATCATTTAAAGCACCATAACAGGGAGATTTGAGCCAGAAAACTGACTCTCTTCTCTGACACAGAACCATAAGGTCAACGTAAGGTCAAAGGACAGGCTAATAGCATGAGAGCTTCCCTCTATTCAGAATGTAGCATTTGTTAAATCTGAGAGGATAGTATTTCTTGTGAGTGGGTGTGGCCTCAGCTCATTCAACCGACAACCCCCCACCTTCCTTGAGCAGGATTTACTTCCTCATTTTTCATGATTTTGAAGATTAATTTTATAAACTTAGAGATGTTTAAGCTGACTGAAATTTAACCTGGGGCTTCAGAACACAATGGCCCATCATGCAACAAACCTAAATCCAGATTTATTTTCACCTCACAGGGTCTCTAAAGATTCAGTTAGTATACCAATATTTATAAGTCGGTAACCTGACCTGCTACAAAACTGTTAGTAATGCTGTATAAACAGTCTGTTTACATGATATAGCTCCTCCCCCATAAAAACATTCAAACAGATCCAGTGTAGCCTACGTAGCTCCGTTACCTGCTACATAGATAAAGAAGCTACGTAGCTAACAGAGCTAAAGCTAAGCTCACAAAATGGCTACGCAAGTTAAATATCTATTAACTGCATAGTTAAGTTATCTTCAGCTACCTTTTCTAAGCTCCTGTTGCTAAAGCTAACCCAGTCATAGATAATGGAGATACATAGCTAACATAGCTAACGTAACTGAAGCTAAGCTCACAAAGCAGCTATCTAAGCTACAAAGGCTCATTATCCATGTAGCTGTTACTTTAGGTATATTTTCTATAGCTCACATTGCTAAAGCTAACTTAGCTACATTGGCTTATGAAGTAATATTAATTATGTAGCTAGCAAAGCTGTGTTAGCTTTAGCTGTAAAGATTTTAAAAATGCAGTAGACCACAGACACGGGGACAGTTTTGAGCTATTTTTAACATTATAATCCTCCACATACAAGACAACTGGGCTGTACCATGTGTAAAGAATGGCTCCCGCCAATGAGGCAATTAGTAACAATGAAGCTATTGTAGCAGTTTTACCAGAAATAGAGCAAAGAACCACACTGAAAGCTTTTCTAGGTTTGAGGATGTCTTTGCTCTTCTTCCAACTGGTCTTGACATGAGTTTGTGGTAATTAAGGGCATGGTTTAATGGTATTGCAAGCTGGCAAGCAATGGCTGCTGGTAAAGCGATAAGCTCGGAGCTATAATGGTATTTTTTATCAGAACTGGATAACAATTCTTTATTCAAAGAAAAGCAGAGAACCACGCTTAAAGCTTTTCTTTGTTCCTGTCTTGACAGGGTTTAGTATGAGCTTGAACTCAGCTGGAACAGTTTTCATACTAATGAGAGCTCTCATCATCAAACATTGAGGATGGGGGAGGAACAAAAGAATATTGGTCAACAGTGCTGGGGTAGTTACCCAGAAAAAGTTATTTATTACATATTACCAGTTACTTTAAGTAATGAGTTGCATTACTTAGTTAATCACAGCTAAAGGTAACTAGTTACTCTGCTACATTACTTTTGTGTTACTCCTTGTCAACTCAGATCTTCTTTAAGTTAATTGCTAATGAAAAATACAATGCTAAACCTTAAATATTTCCATTTAGTACAATATAATGGCACTATTGCAGTAAAAGTATGATACGTGAGTGATGTCAACACAAGAAGTGTTGTTACAGCCCTGGACTTAGTAAATATGTGCTCCAGGAAAAGTTAGTCAGCAATGCAGTACGTCTGTCATGTGTTGTGTTAAGTCAAGTCAAGTCAAGTCAAGTCTTGTAAATAAGGTTAGCTAAAGATAGCTGATGCCTCTAGAAATTGTATCTATACAAGTCACTAACTGGATCACAGCCCATGATCATTGGGCTTAAAGATGTGTAATGTGTATCCAGCCTTAGCTAATCATCTTGTATGTTTTTTTAATAAAACAATGTGAGCCATCTCCATAGTATCAGAACCACAGTCAACAACTGCACGCAAAGTTTGCTACAAAACTTTACATTACACCGGGTGACTAGACCATCTGAGAAATCATTTAAACATCAACTATTTGCCTTTAATTTCATTCCTTAATCGGCAGAACCCTGTGCAAAAAAGCCCATGATAAAAGGGATTAATTATTAGCATGCTGCAATAAATCTTAGAGAACAGCTTAAGATAAAAGAAAAAGCAGCTGCCTTGAATTCACAGTTTAGTCAGTCAAATAAGAAAAGTAAGTCAAATATGTAGCAAAATGAGAACAATATAAGGTTAATAAAATTTCTGTCACATTTTCTTGAATGTATAGAAGTATTTGGGGGGTATCTGATCATACTTTGATCATTTATAAGAAATATAAACTTATGAGAATAATTTTTTTTAGTCTGCTATTTAAATCAATATGTGAACAATTGTTTTCAGCAGGTGACTACAGTTTAGAACAGTACAGAACATCAAATTAGATGTAAGGAAGTCATTGAAAGCTAAAGAATATCATTAATCATGTCTGGGATAAATAAGGTCACTACATCAGAAACAAAGAGCATTATAAAATAGCTAGTGGAATATTCAACTAATACAAAACTATACAACAAACTGGGCCATGAATAATTGTGAGGTTATGTAAACACATGGTGCTGGAGAGTTCAGCATGACTAAGGCACAAAATCAGGAACAATCTTTGATGTTCAGTATGTTGCACAACACACAAATATGAAACTGCAAAAAGAAATTGTTTATGTTGTCAAAACTCAAAGAGCATCTGTGAAGGAAACTGCGTAAACATAACTGTCCAAAACAAAAAGAAACAGTGGGTTAACTCTCCAAAGAGAATATAGTATATCTCATCAGTGGAAGAAAACATCACCTCCTACTCCCTGTTTATGCATCCCAACAAACAGAATCTTCAAGGAGTTGTGGGCGATGCCATTTTTCTCCCAAAGTTGACTGGGGAGATTAAGGACGGCTTTTTATGTGTTTAACGATGATTACAATCTGTGCAGTTACCATGGAGATGAACCCGCTCGGAGAGAACACATGCATCGGGGGGTTGTTGATGTTGGGGTTGAGCTTAAAGCTTGCTTACTCTTGATTCTTACTCTGTTAGACTACTGATGATTTTAGAAGTATTTCTCAGGTGTCAAAAAAAAAAAAAAAAAAAAAAAAAGAAAAGACAAAATTGTGGGAGAGGTTAAAGAAAGTCTTTCTGAAATCAGCAAAAGTTTAAAAAAAAAAAAAAAAACTAAATTTGGAGTTAAATAATAAAAAAAGATAATGTTAACAGCACACATTTAAGGATTATTTGGAATAAATGACTGGATGTGAAAAGCTTAAGATTGGCCCATGTCCCTCTGACAGTTGGTGGAGGCCTAAAACCAGGCTTGAAATCTTCTAGTGAGTAACTAGCCTACCTGAATGACCCGAAACATACATAAGAATTTTAACATTTGCCAACCAGCCAATGAAATACTTAAAAGAACCAGTTCCTTGAGTTGGAGCAATCTGCTCAAAAAATACAGTATGTATGAGGTACTTCCTGACACCTGAAATTATCCGTAAATGTCATCGATGTACAAACTATCAGTGCTGTAGAACTGCAGTGAAAGTCTTGCAGAACTTTTAATTGTCTTTTATTCATGCACTTCAAAATAATTTGGTTTCAGTTAATTTAAGAAAATAATAACAATTTGATTAAAAAAAATAATAAAAGAAATAGGTTTTAAAAGCAGAGCACATCATACTCAGAAAACAACTAGTTTCTCTACAATGCTCAAAATCACTGCACTGAAGCAAATAACACAAAATCCAGTTGTAATTAAAAACAAATAAATAAATTTATACACAGAATGAGGAATTAAGAAGATGTGTTTGAAAAAGATGGACATGAGTTGAAGATACATTATAATGGTATATATCTATAGGTGCTGTCAGTCAGTTAAACAATTATTATATATTAATCATAGGGTATCCTAGGGTATTTGAAAATAATCACAGTATTTCTGTAATTACTGCTATGTAATGAGTGCATGTGTATGACTAGTGATATATATATATATATATATATATATATATATATATATATATATATATATATACACACACACACAGAGCATAACAAACTTATTGGACCACCTGTCATAAAAACGAGAAAACAAATATTTAAAAAATCTTTCAAAAACTTGTTTAAAACTAAAAATGGTATTGTTATCTATTTGGCAAATAAACTGAAACAACTAAATAGTCCTTTTTCACACATAATAACCCAAAAACTTCATATTTTGTATGGCCTCCTTTGGCCTTGATAACAGCTTGCATTCTTGCTGGCATTGTTTTTATGTACTTTTCCACAGTCTCTTTTGTTATCGAGTTCCAAATAGTTTCTAACTGTTCCCACAGACTTGCTTTAGATGAAACTTTTGTGCCATCAATCTTTGAATCTACTAAATCCCAAATTTGTTCAATAGGATTCAAATTGACTTGGCCAGTCCATCAGTTCCAGTACTCCAGATTCCTTTTTCTTGGTCAAATAGTCTCTGCACAGCTTTGAAGTATGCTTGGGGTCATTGTCTTGTTGGTATATGAATCCACAACCAATCAGATTCAGTCCAGAAGGGATTCCATCAACACTAAGATGTTGTGGTAGACGTTCTTGTTCATGATACTGTCCATTTTCTCTAATTTGCCCACGCCGTATCCACAAATGGAACCCCATACCATAATGGAATCTCCGCCGTGTTTCACTGTGGGTGCAATGCATCTGGCATCAAAACGTTCCTCAGCTTTACTGCGGACATAAACACGACCATGCTGACCCAAGAGTTCAAACTTGGACTCGTCCGTCCAGAGTACCTTCTTCCAGTCATCAACAATCCAGTGTCTGTGCTCCCTGGCAAATCTGAGGCGTTTCTGCAGGCTTAATAATGGCTTCTTAGCAGCTATTCTTCCCTTTAAGCCTCGTTTTATCAGTCGTCTGCTTATGGTCATTCTGGAGACTTTCTCCAACTCTGATCTAGAAGCATTCATCTCTGCCTGAAGATCAGCAGTGGTCTTCCTTCTGTCTCTAGTACTTCAAATCTTGAGGTGTCTGACATCTGCTTCACTTAACTTTCGTTTCCTTCCTCTTCCTTGGCGCATTTTGTAAGTACCAGTCTCGGCAGTTGACTCCAAAGCATACTTGACCACACTGTGAGAACACTTTATGTCTTTCCCTATTTGTCTCAGAGACCATCCAGCATCATGAAGGGCTTTAATGCGGACTCTTTCATTTTCAGTGAGCTCTCAATGTTTTACCATTTTGAACAGGAATGAGGAATTTCAAACTGAATTCACCTTTTTATACCCAAATTTGAGCCGGCTCACTGGGCTTCTCTGAGAAGTCAGAAATTAATCAAGTGTAACATTCAACCACTAAAACTCATTTTTCTGTTCAGGAATGCAAGTAAAGAACTATAATTTGACATAGGTTCAGGGTTTTTTTTTTTTTTGTAAATGAGTCAATTGGAAAATTCATCGATAACAATAATAACTATATTTTAGCATTAAAAATATCATTTGGGTTAAAGAGCTTCTAACAGACTTCAGAGCTTCTAAATATTTGTGTATTAACCATTGCAGAAACATAAAAAATGATTTTGGTAATTACCAATGCTGCTAATTTAGGGCAGCTGTGGCATAAACCTTAATTTGGGTAGTGGTCTAATAAATTTGTTAAGCACTGTATAAAAAATATATACATGAAACTTTGCCACACTTGTCTCTGTTAATACTCTGGCGGTTTCCTCCAATAGATGTTGAAATATTTTGAAATTAACCAAAGAAGCCAAAAAAAAAAAACAAGTGACCCATAACTTCCCTGAGAGTTGTAACACGAGCTTGACTAAAAGAAAAGAGCATTTAAACCAATATTTCTCCCCTATTGTGAACCACTCTATTGTCTCATTTTTCTATTCCCTCTGCATGGGACTCTTCACTCTCATTAGGAAGGAAGAATTTCCATTTATAGATGTAATTAAGTAGATATAAATAATGAAACGAGAAGCTTTTATTTCTGCTTGAAATTGCGGCTGAGTGCTTGAGCTGCAGGATTCACTGGGGACGGTGGTTCTTTATTCCTCGTCCCTGATGATGACAGCAGGGAGGCAGCATCAAAATCAACCTCCCATCAAACATTTTGTTGTTGCTGATGAAGTCACAGGACAGTTAATTAGATCTTTCTGCAGAGGGATATCACACTGAACACACATTTTATGCTCAGCCTCAGAGATTAAAGCTTTTTTTTTCCCTTAAGTGACAAACTAACAATTTTTTCATGTGATGTAGCATGGCTGACAACACATTTTTCTGCAGCATGTTATCTACTATTTTATTTTTGTTTTTTTCTGTTTCAGTCTTTATTTTTGCAGTCTGATTGGTAGCAGACTCCTACAAGTGAGCAGTACAAACACACACCCTCCACAACCCTCTCAGGCTTGATAATGAACAATCTGTTTGAAGATAATTCCTTGTTTGGGTGTTTGTTTGCCGGCTGTTTTTGTGTTTGTCTGCAAAGAGGTTGTTGTAGAGTTGAGAATACTGAGAAGGTAGAGCTGGTGTGTCAGGCTCGCTGCAGATCAGTGAACCCATCTGTCATCGCTAATGTTTTGACGTGTCACTGCAGATGTTCAGGAGGGCACAGGATATTAATGGAGTGTTGTCTCTGCACCTCATTTCATCTGATGAATATCAACAAATATTATAGATAACATGGAACTTGTAGAAGGTGAATGGAAAAAAAGGAGACTGAGGAGCAGAGGAAGTGAAACAATATATTTAATCAGTGCAATATGACCTGTTTTTGTTACAAGTCATTTCATCTTTAAAGAAATGACTTTACTTCCTGTAGAGCTGGAGGAATATTATCCTGCAGTTTGATCCTGAAATAAAATGTCTATGAAAGGGATTTCTGCTTTGTTTGTGTGTATAAAGGGTTGTTCTATTCAATTTGTACATTAGGCATTGCAATATAAGTAGAAGTAATTGTTTCTCATATCATATAACTCATTTAATAGGACCAGCAGGACACCACTGTCTTTTAAAGCAGCCATAAGCAAGAAGTCTATTAAGCTTACTTTGGTCCCCACTGAAGGTCTTCTAATACAACTTGATTCTCTTAAGCAGTGCTGTTACCCACAAATTCCACATACTCCGTCTGCACAGTGATCAAGTGCAAACCCCATTCGAGTTTACTTTTTGCCTGTATTTTCATAGGACAGCTGAAGAATGACAAGAGATATGGGGAGACAGAGTAAACCAATCAATCACTCTTTGTTTATAAAGCACCAATTCTTAACCATAGTTATCTCAACACTTTACAAAGACGGGAAGGTCTAGTCCAGTGGTTCTCAGCTGGTGGGTCGGGACCCAAAAGTGGGTTGCGGAGCAGTTTTCAGTGGATCTCGAATAGGTGTCTGAAAAAAATGGTGGCAAAAGTCCTAAAGTCCTTATTGGGCATGCATCAATACCTTTTATTTTACTGTGAAATTGGGTCAATTTAAATGTTTGATCAATATTTCAAATAGTGTATTTCCCCTTCTTGCAATAAATGGCTACTTTTCCCATGATAATGAAGTAATTTTACAAGTTCTCTGGAAAATTGACAAAATTTGACACATAATGATGGGGGAGGAGGGTATAAAATTTGTCAGTTTTGTCCCTTTCTCTTTTTTTATATCAGATGGTTTGGTCTAAACATGCTCCAAACTGCAACATATTCAATTAACTAAACATGCATTATTGAAATTTTTTTGAAAACTTGGGTCGCAATCTCTCGTAAGACAGACTGGTGGGTTCTGAGGTCAGACTAGTTCAGTACCACTGGTCTAGACTGTATTCTCTGTTGTGGCCAGTCATAATATACCAGTGTTAATCAGTCATTATAATAAACCATATCAGCAGTGGTGCCTCAAGGGTCAGTGCTTGGTCCCCTCCTTTTCTCAATATACACCACCTCCCTTGATGCAATATTCCGCTCGCTTGGCTTTTCTTATCTATGCGGACAATACGCAGTTTTTCCCATCCTTGCTACCAGATGACACAACTGTCTCAGCTCAGATCTCATCCTGCCATGTTGATATTAAGTAATGGGTGAAGGAATGAAACCTTCAGCTCAACCTGTCCAGGGCTGAGCTTATCATCATTCCAGCCAATCCCACCATTCAACCGCAGATCAATACCCAACTTGGATCAAATGAACTCATGCCCATGAAGTCTGCCCGAAATCTGGATGTCATGATTGATGACCAGCTAACCTTCAAGATTCATGTGGCCTTGATTGTTTGGTCTTGCCAATTTACCCTCTAAATCAAATTGGATCAGACCCGGCCTGACAACACAGCTCCTGGTGTAGGCTCTTGTAATATCACGCATTGACTACTGCAACACATTACTGGCAGGCTCCCCCCCTTCATGTTTAGATCTCTGCAGATGATCCAGAATGCAGCAGCACATCTGGTCTTCAAGCAAACCCAAGACAGCACATCATCTCTACATTGGCTTCCACTTGCAGCTTGCATCACATTCAAAACTCTAATCATTGCCTACAAAACAAACTGCTCCTGTTTACCTGGAATCCCTCATTCAAGTCTACACTTCGATGCTCACTAACACACACATATCCCTTGTGGATATGTAAATCAAATTGTTGCATATAACATTTGTATTGCACTGTATTTTCTATTTTGCGTAAGAACATTATTTTTTTGTATGCGCACTTTTCACTCTGCATATTCAAAATATCCATCCATCCATCCATCCATGCTCCAGCTAAAGGTGCCTGGTACTTCAATCACATCAGGGCCCTAAGTCAGTAGGCTTGACTCTTCTCCTCTGTTGTCCCTCAATGGTGGAATGAATTGCCCAACTCAAGTTGATCCACAGAATCCCTCACTACTTTCAAGAGAAAGCTCAAGACCCAGCTCTTTAAAGAACACTATGCTCTCAGCTAGACTCTTTTCCGCTTTTGTCTTTTATGGTAGAATGAGTTTCTCAAATACAGTTGTCTCACTCTACTTTTAAGGGTTTTTGTGCAAAGCTCTTTGTGAGTGACCCAGCACTTGGTACTTTAGTCATTATTTGTTGGTGAAGACAATTTAATTGACAGTGGAGATGTAAGGTCTCATTTTAATTATCGGTTGTTTCACTGCTGATGTGTATTGTAAAATAACAAAAAAGCTTCTGTACACCATGTGCATTGCCTCTAGCACTACATAGCAGCACCTTTGTCCAGTTGGGCTTGAAGCACTTTGTGACACTGATGTTGTTCTCTACTGTCTAGATCTTTGCTTGTGTTGTTCTTACCTCGGATATACATTGCTTTTCTCTACTGCACTTCAGAAACAGATCTTGTGGGTGAGTGGATGTGCTATTGGTCAGAGCACTACCACAGACATGGAGTGTTTGCAGGTTACACCTAACTAACAGTTGGCAACCCACCAGCTGTCCTGTATTAGCTAAGACATTGTTTGTCCCAAGCTGGATGCCCCTTGTCCCGTAACAGACGTTAATTCTCTGTAATCACTAGACGACACTTTACTGATTCTGGATCAGATCATCTGACACAGCATGTAATCCATCATGCACTGATCGCGTCAATCAAGTGACACCTGTCACTTGACTCGTGCACATCAGTGATACTACCTACAGCATTAAAATACATAAATACAGCTGAGATACATATAGTTTTGCATGGTTTTCTTTGGTTGATGCTTAAATGTGGGTTAACATATTGATAAAAACACAAAACGAAACAGATTTACAGCTACAACGAAGAATGGGAAGCAACAGATGTTGTTTATACCAGTCACTGACAACTTGATAAAAGCTTCCTGCACTTCGTGCTGTTAGGAGTTTTAAAAGGCGATCAAACCAAACACAGCATGCTGCTATAGCAATGCACAAGAAGGCCACGCTGGCAAAAGGAGCGAGCAATATTAGCTGGGTTTCCATTACAGTTTTTCGCAAAATAAAAGCGATATTTCTTAAATTTCAATTAAGTACAATTGTGCTTTGAATGCGTTTCCATTAAAGGGAGTTTTGGGCTTAGGCCTTGCAATTCTTGTAAAATCTCATCTTGCGTGAATCTGCTGCAGGGAAGCTTGACGCTTAAAACCTGTTGTGTGTTGGTATGTTTTTGTTACATCTACGGCAGTTGCTTTGATCATTTTGAACAAAAGACAAAGACAACGGGTGATAGTTCAGAGGTAAAGTCCGTAAGTATGGCAAAAGCCACAAATAAGGGTATAAGTATGAAGATAAGAAAAGTCTCATCTCCTTTTCTGGTCCACACGTACTGCAACACGTTGTCTCGGAGTGACTGGTCATGTGACCCCGTACGTCACATCCCGTGACTTGTAAATGCGGAAAAAGTGTTTCCATTACACTTTTGCGATATATTTCTGTATCGAAATGCTTGAAAAACCTCATCAGGAGAGCATAAAAAAACCTTTTTTTGCGATATTTGAGAGGTTTTTCGAAATTCAGGTGTTTCCATAACCATTTTTTTATTGCACTATTTAGATTTTGCACATTTCTAAGGTTAATGGAAACCCAGCTACTGATGCAATTTTTGTGACACCCACAGCACTAGAAGTTTAAAAAAATACAGCAAGAGAGAAGTAGTATATTGCTCCACACACACCTGCCTCATAGCAGATGCAGTCACAAGAGTACCTTGATGCAGACAAGATGGCCGACATACATCCAATCCATACTGGAAGTCTCAACTGGAAGTCCGTACATCTAAGGTTAGGCTTAGGCATTAAAACCTGAGTGGTTAGGTTCAGGGTAAGGCAGTGGGGAAGGTGATATATTTGAGATCCAGCACTAAGGGTTAGGCTTAGGAGCGAAAAAGACAGACAAACACTGGCAGCTGAGTCCAACATGAAGAAGAAACTTCCGCTTGGGACTTCCGGCATGGATTGGATTTATAGTGATGCCCATGTCGGCCATCTCGACAGCAGTTGGGTCCCTCTCGATGCAGTACAGAGCTGAACTTTTTGTGAGGAATGTGAATGTTAGGATTTTTTTCAAGTATGCAAAGGGACTAAAGACTTCTCGTAGCTGTTAAGAACAACAAGAAATATCCATGAAAAGGTGAACTTAGTAAGTCATGCCTCTTTTTTGGATTTAAAGTATTTTTAATATCATAAGGCTGGTTTAGCTTACCAATTCTTTTAAGGTTTATTTGAGTGGTTCTCAAAGTGTAGTCCAGGGACTGCCAGAGGTCCATAAGGGACTTACAGGGGATCCCTAGTTAATAATCAACTTCAAATTACAAAATTTTAAAAATATTTAATGGTTTCAATCATTTTTTCTTTATCTAAAATTATGCTCAGTGTGAGGCCTGAGGTACAATTTCCAGTGTAGAGGCTATTTTTTTTTTTTTAAAGTCGTTTGTATTGAATTTCATGGGCTAGTTGAGTTTTCATAAAACTACAGATCAAATGCACAGTACATGCTTTTAAAATACAATCGTGCTACGTTCACATCACAACAACACTGAGCTAAAATGGAATATTGTGTCCCTTATTTGGCACTGAAAAAGTGAGACAGAGTGCTTTTGCTACAAAGATAAGGCCTCAGTAGCTTGTAGTGTAACTGTTATAAGGTATTTGTGGCTACAGTTTTGCTCTGTGACAGTACTGTGCTACATAGAGGTCTGGTTTGGATTGTTCTTTATATTTTCCTGATGAATTCATCCTCCAGATTCTCCTCACACACAGTCAGCCAGCTAAGCGGGTAAACAGATTAAAGAAGATGGCCATATATATGCCTAACAAAACAGATACACAGCTTTGATGCACTGTTAGCTGCCAGGCCAATCCATTCACATCTATGCCCACAAAAACAGACTTTTCTACATTTCTACCAAACTCTAGCCTCCAGAAGCAAATGATGCAGTCAAAGAGATGCTGTACTCCTATTTCTTCTACAGGGACTTCTTCATACAATCTTTGAACAAGCAACTCTGTGCAATTATTTTTGTTTATGTGTAACAAACTGGAAGAGGAATCAATCTTGATAAACTGTGAGGGTGGGATCATCAATTCATTGCATTACTCTACAGGGCCTTCACGTGTAATTGCTGTGCCCGGGGAAAAATACCCCCGAGCTCTCCTTCTGCTAGATTAACCCTTAGCTCATACAGATCCATGTCTCCACGCATATCACTCCACTCTCATAATCACTTGATATATGCAGCACAAACATTTATCACTTAGTGGATTGATTAGTAACCGTCTCTACGGCTTAGTCACAGTCACTTCAACACTGGTCGCTCTCTGACTGCTTAAACACAAACTAAATATATAACACAACTAATACATATGCAGAGCAGCCTTCTCTGTCCTTAGGGTCAATATAAATATGGATTAAAGGCACTCCCTAAAGTGTTTTCCTCTTTATTACTCTTATTTCTTGTGGTAAGCGGTGATTACAATGACACCTGATGTGATTTATGTCCCAAAAATTTTCCCTTTGGTTGTATAAGTCATACATCATTTACAAGACATTTTTGTAGATCAGCGTAACTGATTAAGTTTTTGTAAGTTGAGTCCTGAGCAGTCTGAAAACATTGGGTTTTATACAGTATGTAATTTGTTGTATTGGCACCAGTTGTTTTTTATTTGACATTGGTCAGCATACATAATTTCAAATGCTCTTTAAGCTTGCATAAATAGGAATGAGTTTTTTTTCTTTTTTTAAGATTTTCATTGTGTTGGAACTTTAGTGTTACCTCAAACGGCTACAGCAACATAAGGGCTTGGGTTCACTGATGCCATTGTTCTTGCATTGTGGGTGACTCTGGCTCCGTTGATAGAGTTGTTTGTCATGCGTTTTAAAGTTTGTGAGTGTGATTCCCAGCTCCTGCGATAACATGTCCTTTAATATACAGGTACATCTCAAAAAATTAGAATATCATGAAAAAGGTTGATATTTTTTGTCACTCATTTCAGAAAGTGAAATCCAAATATTATATAGACTCATTACACACAGAGTGAAATATTTCAAGCCTTTATTTCTTGAAATGTTGATGATTATGGCTTACAGATAAGAAAACCTAAAATTCAGTGTCTCAAAAAATTAGAATATTACATAAGATCAATAAAAAAAGGATATTTTAAACAGAAATGTCAGAGTTTTCTTATTTCAAACAAAACTGGTGGAGCAAGTCATCACTGCATGTAATAAAGACAAAGAGAACTATAGATAGTTGAGTGACATAACACTGATGCAGCAGCCAGGACAAGGACCGGCCTGGGTGGAGCAGAGATTTGTTTTGGTATGAATGGGTAAATCTACCTGTGACAAAATCTCAGATGAAGAGGAACTGTATTCAACACAGAATTATGTCCAACAGAGAGGCCATGGATCGTAGGGCCGACAGTGGAAGCATCACCTCACTTCACCAGTATCTGGGTGTTCATGCTCGGGGCACCTGGCTAATCAGCAGCAGCAGTCTCTTTGGTACTACTCCAAAGAAGCCATGATGGTTGGATTTTACCATTTTACAGTTGAGATCATCAGTTTATGAAGACAAATATTGGACGACAGACGTAAGAGTCAATTTTTATTTGAAATCCAGAGTTTTAAGGTTGTGTCTAGTTAATGTAGGACGAGTTAGTAATTTGTTAGGATGATTTGTTGATGTTGTCAGTGGAGGATGGTATTTGAGGGTTGTTAGCTGCTAAGTTGTGGTAGCAGTTAATGAGCTAACAGCGCTAAAGTGAAGCTAAGTGCTGCAGTTGTTTTCTGTTTTTAACACAGGTGTAAGTTGTGAACCTGACTGCATTCGTGTAAGGAACGGCTGTTGAGACAACTTACAGAAAGACAAATAAAATAATGTCTGTCTGCAGTCATTTCCAAGGTCTGGTCATGAGTCTGCAATAACAAGGTAACGGTTAGTCTGGTTTACTGTCAACTTGGTTTCTACTGTTTCGGTCTTGGATCAAGTTCAAAAAAAAAAAAAAAAAAAAAAAAGTGTCACCAGTCTCCTTTTGCCACGGACATGATGAGTCGGTCTAAATTGCCAAAATTCTCGAGGACTGCTGGCTGTTTTGGCCACAGAAAAAATGTGTAGCCAAAACAGCTTCAGTAACCTGGCAACAGTAAGCACAAGTGAGAAGTGCTCTGCAACTGAGTTTGTGTTACACAAATTAACAACAGAAGCCGAGCTAAGACACAGGCCTGAATGCAGATGTTTCAATGGCAGTGAATATAGATGATGAGCATATAGTCAAGCTGTTCTTGTGTAACTTTAAACAACGCCACTTTTGATGGTATCTAAAAAGGGTTTTCATCAAACTGCTGTTCTTTTCAGGAGTTTGCTTCAACTTATGTTTCAATTTCAAGGCTTTAAACTTTAGAGTTTTGGCTCTCACTCAGCCCTTCAGCTCAAAGCAATACAATGTGTCTACCACCAACCCAGCTGCAGCATGTAGGCATAAATACTAAGTTGTTGGTGAACAGAGAGAATGCCCCTAAATAAGGCTGAAATATAAGTCATTTTTTGCCATTTGCATTTGTCATATGGACAAAAAATAACTGAATAAATCCTTATGTAGACTTCCTTCCCTTTGATGTGTGAAAGAAACTTCTGATAAATGCAATCACCTGCACAATACATTTTTTAAGGTTTTTTTTTTTTTTTATGTTTGCACCATATTGATCTGTCCTTTGGCCAAAGTAATCCAATATTACAGTTAAAACATTTCTTTTCTACAATGTTATTATAGCCCCAGGCCTATCATAGACCTGTTATAGATGTCAGTAATTTAAAAAAGGGAACTTTTCCATCTGTAATTATATATAATTGGCATATGTAATTAAAGGAATGCTCAATACCATGAATATCATGCACTAAATTTAGCTTCTTAAACACACAGAATGTAAATTCCAGTGGATGGGTTGCTATCCATCTTGCCTGTCCAGCAGAACACATGCAAGATCTGCATCCCTTCCTAGTTCAAGGTTGTAAGGTCTCTCCAGATTTGAAACGTTATTTGTATGGCTCTCTCTGTTCCAAATATTCTGGAGTTTCTGGGTTTATATTTTACAGAAAGAGCTTGGCCATCAGACATACTGTACAGGTGATAAATGAGAATAATTACAGTCGATCACAAGTAAGGTGCACAAAAGAAACATGAGATACAGCAACAGAATGACAGCTCCCAATTTCTTTTGCATCAGTCTTTGGTGTGGCACCTTTTGTTTCCATGGCAATGATTGTAGCTGTCATTAGTTCCTATGCTTAGACATGTCCCATTGTAACGTGTGAATTAAGGATTCCTCTGGCTTTGAAAACTTTGAGATGTGAGTAGTCAGCTAAAAATATTTATAACATAGGTATAGTCATTTTAAAAATTGATTAAGACATATCAGTACCCAAATTCTACATATTGTGCCTTTAAGAATGAAATAGGATTTCATTAAGTGTCTTACTGTTGTCATATCGTCTCTGTTTCCTCTTTTCTATTTTGCCCTTCTGCTGAACTCGGATATGAGTTGAGCTTACAGTTACGTTGTGCCCATCCTCTGGATAGTCCTCAGCCCTGCCAACACATTCCCAACACAAACTCTCAGCTGTCTGTCTGTCTTTCCCTCTGTTGTCTCTCCTCCCTTCTCACCCAACCTCCCCTCTGGCAGACGCTCTGTGTTTTGTTCGGTAGTAGTGTGCTCCTGGCCCTTTTTGTGTCAAAATGTTGCCAACTGTCTTCTCTCTTCAGGCTGCCGGCTATCTATTCTCTGTGTCCACCCCCGGTATCCCTCACTGCCTTGTTGTCTTTCTCTCTCTCTGTTTTTTGATCCTTTCTGTCATCCATACTTTTCTTGCTGCACCTACAACAACTTGGCATTTCTACGTCTGTTTTCACTTTCATCCATTCCTCTTATCTATTTTTCCCCGGCACTTGTCCTCTCCCTTTTCTTTTCTCTGCCCTCCTTTGGCATATGCTGTGAGCTAGTTCAACAAAACCAGGGTGTCTCCTGGTTAGCTCGCTTCACTCATCATTATAAAAAAGAGAGCACCAATGAGCAGATTCACATTAAAGGGGCATTTTCTGCAACAGTCTCAAACACAAACAAGTCTCCTTTCATTAGTGGCATATCTTGAAAACTCAGGGTAAACAATGGCATAAAAGATGTATCAAGAAAAATATATTAAACAAAATCCAGGCTAAAAATATCACAGCTGCTGCTGCCAAATTCAGAAAGAACAACAAAAAAAATACAATCCCAGAATATCTGTCTTTGCTTAACCTTTATAAAATCACTGCTCCAAAACGATCTAATGACAGTCTTCAGATCCTTGTATTTGTTAATTTTTATATGTTGCTCAGATGTCATTTTACAGTGTGAACCAGAGTTTCTGTTAGCTGGCATTTACTGGTCTTAGGTTGGTTTCACCGGTGGATTTCTGGCAGATAAGAAGATTAACAGCCAAAATGTCTTTCTGAAAAATTTGGAATGATAACATATTCAAGGTTGTGTTACTTAGAAAATGAATGATGTTGTCAAATTTCCGTTAATATAAACTCAAAGTAATTTTACTACTGCCTACTTCCTATTCAGTGCTGAGGTTATTTATCCACCTAAGACAGCAAATGGCTAATTTAGGTAGTGAGTAATGCTGTGATCAGTGTGGATGACATCAAACAAAGCCTATCTCCAGGGGCCCTTTAGAGCTACTGAAAACTAAGTTAGGAAATTGGTGATATGGAAGGATTTTGAGTTATTCATCAATGCAGGTAAAAAGAAGCTGAAACAAAGGGACTGTAGGTAGCTGAGCGGCATAAACATCGATGCAGAGGCTGAGACAAAGACAGGCATGGGCTGAGTACAGAGTGGTAGTGGACTTCGATGAGTGGGTTAATCTTCCTATGACCTGTTCTCAGATAAAGTGGAACTGTATTCAACACAGAATCGTGTCATGCAGAAAGGCTTGGGTCATTTGGGCTTGTGGTGAGAGCACTATCTCCATTCTCCATAGCTGGTAGTACAAGCTTGTGGCTTCCTGGCAAGTCTAACCCAAAGTAGCAACAGCAGCAAACATAAATACAGCTGAAGGGAAGAGCCATCAATGAGAGGACTGAACTGAACTATCCACAGGATGCCTTTGGCTTTCTTCGAGACAACTCCAAAGAAACCACAGTGGTTGGATTTTATTGTTTAGGTAGAGGTTAAAGTTGAGTTCATCAGTTCATGAGGATTAAAATAGGACAACTGTCCATAAGACTCAATTTTTATTTGTAATGTAGAGTTTTAAGGTAGTGTCTAGTTAACCAAGCACTAGTTAGGTATTTGTTTGGTTATTTGTTGGTGTTGTCAGCTGCTAAGTTATAGCAGAAGCTAATAGGCTAGCCTAGAGCTAACGGTGCTAATGCTAAGCTAAGTGCTGCTGTTATTTATGTGTTAAATTTAGGCGTATATTGTGCAACTGATTGCCTGTGTGACAGAAACAGCTCACAATTTTCATTATGCTTGATTAAACAGCGTACACAACGACAAATAAAAGAATGTCTCTAAGCTGTTATATCAAACAGCCAAGTCTGGTCGTGTAATATGTGTTTCTTCTGTGCTGGACTTGGTAAAATATTTTATTGTTGTTAAATGCAGATTCATTTTCACATATGACAATCTAATTCTTGAGGACTGCTGGACTGCTTGGAGACAAAAAAGTCAGGTCAAACAAGTGTTTTAAGTAGGGCTGTCAAAATTAACGAGTTAATGCGGATTAATCCATCATCATGATTAATCAGATTAAAAATTTTAATGCAATTAACCCATCTACAGCGCAGAATGACTCATAATCCCCGAAACGTCTCTGGCAATGCATTTCGGGCAGTTTGTCCAAGTAGGGTTAAAAATCTTTAAAAGACAATACTTCATATAAATTTCATAAGACATGGGAAAGCCAAAGAGCCTTGGTGGTCTCTGAACATTGAGGCTCCTCTACTTTGTTCCATACTTCACAGCAGTGTTAATTTTGTTGACTAAAACTATGACTAAAAATGCTCATTGACTGCCTTTTTCAATGTCAAAAACTAGACTAGGACTAGCCAAAAATAGATCTTTGATGACTAAAACTGACAAAAAGTAAGTTTAGTTTTCATCATGATGACTAAAACTAGGCAAAAATGTAATTTAGTTTTTGTCAGACATTCAATATCCATGATATTTCTCCACTGTGAGTAAATCTGTCAAAATACAATGCATCTGTATTGCTTCTGCCTCACAGCTGTTGAAAGCAGGGACCCCAGGTTTGGCAGGGTGCATAGAACACACTACCATGATTTGATACCAGATGTAGACAAGAGAATAAATGCTTGGACTAAAAGTAGAGACTAAAGTGTGAGGACTTTTTATAAACTAAAACTAGAGTAAAATATTTTTGAGTTTTTCATCGACTAAAACTAGACTAAAATTAAGAAGGATAGAGATGACTACAATGTGACTAAAACTAAAAGACATGTAATGAAAAGACTAAGACTAAGTAGCAGTCAAAATTAACAGTGCTTCACAGAGCTTATGGATTCCAATAACAAGAGTGCTAATTGGTCAGTTGGTGTAGTTTTGCAGTGCGAAACCTTAAATTTCAGCAAGTGTTTATTAGTCTAATTTCCAGTCAATAGTATGTCTTCATAATTGTTATAAGACATTAATGCAGATAAACATCATTTTAGATTTTACAGGAAAATATTTTCATATATAGAAAAAAAATCTGCAAATGGGGCAGGAAAATGTTAACTTGATAAGAGTCTGAAAATAAGATAAGCTAATTTTATCTACAAGTCATTTCAAGGCAATTCACTTGTGTCATTGCTTTTGCCATTTGTAGATTTTCTACTTTATTCAGAGCAATTCAGGTCTGTTATCTTTTCAAAACATGAAAATGATTTGTGTCTGGATTTGTTATGTATAATAAATCACTTGCTTTGATTTGATTATCTGCAGTGTATCTTCAAAACACTAAAGACTCTAAACACTAAAAAATAATGATTGATAATTAAGAACCGTTTTTGCTTAAAGAAATATACCATTACACAGACCTGATGAATCCGAGGGCTGTTATTTTAATCTTTCTGTCTTCCTGTTTAGGATCTACACCTGATGCCACTAAATAATAACACATTTTCTTTCAAACCTTTAACAACAAACCACACATCATTTCTATCTTAAAAGTCAAAGGTTTATGATTAGACAAAATGTTTGGTCCCAAGCATTAGGGGGAACCTAAAGCAGAAGCGCTTATAAAGACAGATAGAAAAAGTAGGACTATAGACAGTACTAAATGGATAATTACAAATATATGATGTGACAAATACATAGAACTCTGACCCTAACGCTAATTTTCTTAGCTGTTTGGACATCACCTGAATGTCATCAGTGTTTTTACTATTTTTCTTGGGGATTTTATCCCTTAACTCTCTTTTGCTTTTAAATTGTTGAATGAGCATAATAAAAAATGAACTAGTGACAACTGTGAATTAAGAACAAACAGCATAATAAAACATAAAACAATGACAATATTAATGATAACAGAGAAAATGCAGGCTTGTAACTAAAAATATGAAATTAAGATTTTAAGAATGTTTAACATTGGGAATGCAGAAAGAGAGAAAGGGAGAGATGCAGACAGAAGGCTGTAAGTTATGAGGGGAAACGCAACTCGAACAATGTGTGCTCCTGCTCATATCCATCCCCTTGTGAGTGCAGCTTATATGATCTATTTACCATTACTGTACATCAGCCCCTACCAGCCCTAAAATCATCCCAGCCCAGTGGGAGTTCTCCTAGTTCTCTAGATTAGCCACTCCGGGCCGGCTCACATGAATAAACAAAGCTCTAGTCATTACACAAATCTTAATACGGATTCTTCTCCATTCCAAACTTTGCCACTATTAGTGCAGAACTCCAATCACTGCACCACTTAACATTTCCCTCCCCCTGCACTCCACAGCTTCTAAGTTGTTAAAGTCTGAGTCAATCCAGCGTAAATCAACAATTCAGTGAGGCAACACAAACCCTAACTCTGAAATTACTCTAATTTTAGATGACAAACTCCACTGATTCCTGGACTCCTGCCTTTCTGTGGCGCTCTCTGTTGTTTGCACCGACTGTTTTGGCCAGAGGGACTGATTGTATCGTCAGCACTTCGCTGCACCCTGCTGCACCCTGCTGCACCCTGCTGCACCCCGCTGTACTGTTGAGACTCCATCTTAGCTGTGGGCTCTACTGTACTTGAACACAAAGCTTTTGTCACTTAAACTCACACTGTATTGATCCCTGGAGGAGGAAACTGGAGTGTTAGAGCAGTGCAAAGGCATCTGTCAGTTCAGGGTTATTGTATACACTCACACAGCCTGGACTGTTATTGTTAAGCTATCATAACATCGAAATGACAGAAAGAGGTTTAATAGGAATGTTACTGATGGGTATGGCATTTTGTTTCAATTTAAACACATAACAGGGAAGAAAAGATTATTCTAAATATCTGCAGTGCTTGTTGACTAAAAGAATATCTGATAAGGACTCATTACTCATTGATTTTTTATTTCGTATCTATAAAATATCCTCAATAGTTGGAGTAATGCAGCCAATTAAGGGACACACATCCATGATTTATGTTAGTTTGATCTTCTTATTTAAAATTTCATGCGGAAACTCTGGAGAAATCCTGATGGTATGAAGCCAAACATAGTATTAACTCCACGACCACCTTAGCATTATAAACAAGAAGCACATGCTTCATTATAGTTGAATTATACAGAAGCCCTGAGAGGACATAAATCTGCACATGATATTTTATTCTGATTTGACTTTGACTTATTTATGTTCTCATCTTGGGGAAACATCCCTGGATTTCCCTTTAAAATCTGGTGTACAAGATGCACTTTGAATGCCTTTTTTTTTTTTTTATCTTTAAGGTCGTCTTTACTGGTGAAACCAACCTGTAAAAAGGCTGAGATAAGTGCTGTCATTGTGGAAAGAGCCTCCATTATTAACCATGCACATAACCTGATAGTATTGAAAATTAGCTCCCATTCATTGTTTACTGAAAGCAGCTGCTCAGAATGTGCTGGGATCCATGATGACAAAGACCAAGATAACAAAGATCTATGAGGGGTGGCATCATTTTTTAAACAGCTTTTTTTTTACTCATCAGGTCCTAAATCTGCGTTTACAGAATAATGGCGACATGCTATTGGTAAAAAAAAAAAAAAAAAAGCTGGTTTTAGCTGGTTCAGAGCTGGTTTTATTGAAAAGACTCTTCAGTGGAAGACAACACATTACCAGCAGAGTTTTGCAGAAAGGCCTCTGGGTTGTGGGTCTTCTCCACAGTTATTGATGCCCAACTAGCCCACAGGTAGCAAGCACAATAACAAACTCCACATAGTGAAAACAGATGATATTGAAGTGCTGCACAGAAAATACACATTATGGAATTGGCTAAACACAAACTCTCCAAATGGGAGACTGCATCTTCAACCACAGTGACAAAGTGATTTTACAGTATAGATCCAGGCCCTGATCTCAATACACTTGACCCTAAAGTCTGGTTTCCTTTGACTAGTGTGAACAGAAGCATACTGTACTTGGCCACTGTTTGAAGAGGTAAACCAGGGCCTGTTAATTTATACTTGAGCTTAGTGCATGAAGATGTAAACACAACTGTACCCATGCACAGGTACTCATCAGTAAGTAGGGCTGTAGAGACAATTCTAAACATCCCAGGCCTCTTCAAAAGCAATAGTTTACATGCAGCATTGACCCCTTTCATTTTTGAGGTACACAGAAGACTGTTTAGGTGGAAAAAGAGTCACTGAGTCATTGTTGGCATCTTGTGCATCCATTGAAGCCCACAGTATGGACTCCATTTTCTGCAAATTTTAATACAAGTGGTTGTCATGTACAGTATACCTCTTTTTCTTTCTATTTCATCGCAGATTTGCAAACCGTATGTGCATATTTCTGCCCACTTTATCAGGCTGTGTATTTACATCAGTCTATTTAGATGAAGGACAGTATTACTAATAGGAGTGCAGACCAGCTGAGGAAAAAGGAGGGGAAGAAAATCATGCTCAGACATGGTACAAAACAATGCCAACTGTGACAATACTCTTATATTTCCAATTCATTCAGGACCACGTTTTCAAGAAACACACCTGATTTGCTGCTGTAAATAGTTCTCTTTATCATCAGTGCTCTTATTGCTGTTAATTATATTTGACAGCGTGGCTGTTCTGGGATCTGCCTACGTGAAAAGCATCAAGCAGAAACAGCACATGTTCCTGCTCTTCCTGAGCCTGCAAGGAAAGCCTGAGACAAGGAGAGAAGCAGCAATAAACTCAGAGTAGGGTAGGCATTACTGACAGAATGACATTGATTGTGTCAGATGTGGCATGAAGGAGGAGCTGGGGTGGAAGGGGGCTGCAAAAAGTGGCTTGCAGAGGGAGCAGCAAAGCATAGCAAGGCTATATAGGCACTTTTAATATGGCAGCATGGGTGCAATTAGCCAATAGTGTGCTTAGAGTGAATCAGCTGGCTGTGAGCTGATAGGGCAGGGGTAATCAATTAAAATTCAAGGAGGTCCACTCAGAGAAAATATATTAGGTCCAGAACATCATAATTTCTAACTTAAGTTAGTGCGATATGTGGATCTGGGTGAAATTTCAGGGACTTGTTGCGCTGATAGAATATGAAAATTTGTCTACAGCTCACCAGTTTCTCCGTCTGTGAATCTCTCCTTTAGGGCCCTATGAGATCCGTTTTATTTTTTGCCAAATTCCATTTTAGTATTTTGGAATTACGTTTTTTCTTTTTTTTTTTATCCTTTCCACTAATTTGACCATGAAAAAGAGTGTCCTGTTTATGTCAATGAATAAAATGTTCACTAATTAAATAGAAATAACCTTAAATTCATTCATTCCGCGATTCTGTCCGCGATTCCGCTAATGCGGAAATCATAGGGTCCTTGACTCCTTGTCTCAGCTCACTCGTCTTTTTGTCTACTCTCTTTGTCTTTCTAATGATTGTAGGTCCGGGTCCAGGTCTGTATCGGATGGTGTCTGGGTCCGGACCTGGACTGCAATCCGCCATTTGGTGACCCTGTGATAGGGGATTGCATGAGTTTAGCTTATCTCAATTACAGTGCTTAACAAATTTATTAGACCACCCTAACCCTAACCAAAGTACAGTTTATTCCAAAGCTGCCCTAAATTAACAGCTTTGGTAATACCAAAACCATTTTTTATGTTTCTGCAATGGTTAATACACCAGTAAGTAGAAGCTCTTTAACCCAAATAATATTTTTAATGCTAAAATATAATTATTATCGTCATCCATGAATTTTCAAATTTACTGATTTACAAAAAAAAAAAAAAAAAACAAAAACTGAAAAAATAGTAAAGAACATTAATATTTCTTGAATAATATGTCAAATGATAGTTATTTACTGATTTACAAAAAAAAAAAAAAAACAAAAACTGAAAAAATAGTAAAGAACATTAATATTTCTTGAATAATATGTCAAATGATAGTTATTTACTTGCATTCCTGAACAGAAAAATGAGTTTTAGTGGTTGAATGTTATGCTTGATTAATTTCTGACTTCTTAGAGAAGCCCAGTGAGCCGGCTCAAATTTGGGTACAAAAAGGTGACTTCAGTTTGAAATTCCTCATTCCTGTTCAAAATGGTAAAACATCGAGAGCTCACTGAAAATGAAAGAGTCCACATTAAAGCACTTCATGATGCTGGATGGTCTTTAAGACAAGTGTGACAGGTGGTCTAATAAATTTGTTAACCACTGTATATGGCAGCGCTTGATTCCATGGCCTGCCTGAACTAATGCTACTGTTTTCTAAAGCTCTCAAGAAATCAATTTATAAAACATAGGAAAACCAGGCTTTTATTCCACTATAAAATTACTTGCCTCGTTTATTCTTGAGAAAACAAGAAAAAAAGTTATCACATTTAAATGGAGTAAAATACAACATAAGGAAACTGTTTTGGGCTTCCATAGAGTTTTGAAAAAAAGATGCATGTAATATTTAAAAATCTCCAGCATTTGTTTTAACCAGTGGGGTTTGCATTTTTTTCTGTTTTAATATGACTTCATGAACACAACACTAGTGAACAATAACAGGAAGTAGTTGTTGTCTTTGTAGATTTACATTAAAAAAAAGGATTACATATTTGTTTCAGACTTTACAGGAAAAGATACTTCAGATTGCACTGTACTTTAAATCTCTGAAGCCATGCAAAAGGGAAATAATTTAAGCTTTTGACTCCTCTAATTGGTCTGGGTTTTTATGCAGTGTGAAGTGGTCTGATAATGCCTATTAGCTACAAGCACCATCAAAACCCTGTTTTGCTCCATTTACTTAAACACCAGTATGTAAAAATCTTAAAAGAAAGCTCTAAATTTGACCTCTGAGTCATTAATTCAACACAATCCCGGCTTGTATTAATGGAGCCATTTTTATCTAGAATATTTGATATTTATAGATATTTTTGTGTTTCTATCAACAATTTCATCCCTATGTATTGACTGTACTTGCAACTAAAATGTGTTTGTGACACACATCTTGTGCGCTACAGCAAACATTTGGAAACACTGGAAAGTTCACCAGAAGTTTATTTCACAAGTAATTTGCAACACTTTCAGTTTCAGTAATTTGTGCCACAAGCTTAATTATTAAGGTCTCTCCTCTCCTTTCCTCTTCCTATCCCTCCACCCTTCATCACTCTGCCTCATGTTGTTGCCAGCTATTGTTGTCAGCCCAGCTAACAAACCCATGCATCCCTTAAAGACAAAAAGCACTGTACACACTGACAAAGTAATGTGGCTCAACACCCAGATTTACTGTGTGCATGAACTACATCAGAAAACACAAATATCAGGAAGGCAGGAAGAGAGAAGGAGAGGTAAGAGCGTATGGATGCAGACATGTCATCAAACATGCTGCACATATTCTATGGGCTGCATATGTTTGTATGAGTGCATAATATAGTTTCAAAGCCCAGGATTTGCAACCTGAGTTTCCATTAGCAGGTATTTGCCGGTCATTGGCCGGTAAAAAGGGCGGAAGTCCGGCAGATAAAAATATAACCAGTCAAAATGTCCGGCAGAAAGCATGCCAATGACCAGATAAGTAAATACTGAATACTTGCATATTAAATTTTGTGTAACCTAAAAGATATGTTGCGAGAATGCTTTAGTATAAACTAAAAGTAGACTAATCGTACTACACCTACTGACCTCTGTGCTGGAGTTGTTTATCTCTTCAGACGGCAAGCACATGATTAATTATGTATGCACAATGACGTCAAACCAAGTCTATCTCTCTGCGCATGCTCAGTACTGCTGGAGACTATGCTGGGAAAGTTTGCAATCTTTAGCAAATTTTAATCTAAGTGTGGTTTTCCTGGTTAACCAAAGGCTTAATATCATGAGCGGTATGGAGGGATTTTGAGTATGTCATCGCTGCGAGTAATAAAGAGGCTGAAACAAAGGGAACTGTATAGCTGAGCGTCGTAAACACCAATGCAGCAGAGAAAGAGGCCTATGCCGAGCAGAGTTGTAGTGGACTTCGATAAAGTACCTATGATCAATCCTCAGATAAAGTTGGATTGTAGTCAACACAGAATCACATCATGAAGAACGACATGGAACACTTGAAGCTGATAATGAAGGCTCTGTCTCTCTTCAACGTAGCTGCTTGTTAATGCTTGGGATGTCCTGGCTAATTAGCAGAACCAGTCTTGGATAAGCCATCAATGAGAGGAGGACTGGACCGGACAATCTGTTGTGGAGCTTTTGTCTTTTCGGGACTAGTCCAAATAAACCAGAATGGTTGGATTTCCAGCTTTAGCAGAGATTACAGTTATATCATCATAAGGACTGATATTGGACAACTGACGGTAAGACTCATTTTTCATTTGAAATGTAGAGTTCTATCGTGATGTCCAGTTAACAGAGCCCTTTTGTCATGTGTTATGTGTTTGGATGCTTCGTTGTTGTTGCTGGAGGATGGTATTTGGCTGTTGTAAGCTGCTAAGTTATGGTAGCGGCCAATGTGTGAACAGGCTAACGGTGCTAATGTGAAGTTAACTGTTGTTGTTTATGAGTTTAACATGGGTGTATATTATGTAACTGACTGCGTGTGTAAGGAAAAGCGAGCAGCTTTCATTTTGATACTTTAAACCACTTAAACAAAGAAAAATGAGAGAAAATCTTTGTGCAGTCATTTCTAGGGTCTAATCATGTGTACATGTCTACCACTCTGTAATAACAGGGTAATAATTACTTAGGTTTACTGTTGGCTTGGTTTCTACCGTCTCCGTTTTGGTTCAGGTCTGGAAATAAAAATGTGTCCTCAGTCCCGTTTAGCGCAGACCTAGTATGTATCGATGTATCACAGAATTTCAGATTTATGCATTTTGCTGCTGTTAATGCAGCAAAATAATGTTAAAGCAAATGTCTGGTAGTTGTTCTAAATGGCCGGAATTCTTGAGGACTGCCAGTCATTTTGACTGGGGACAAAAAAGTCTAGCGGAAACGCTGTTTACAACTATGCCTCCTTTGGACTGTAGCCCAGCCACTGCCTCCAGCTGCTAAGGGACCACTGAGGGAAAGGCTACACTAGGTCAGCCAAAGGGGACTGACTTACCACAGTTATAAACAAAGTCTTTAGACCTTTGGTGTAGAGACATATCTCCTATTGAGCAACCATGGCCTCCAAAGTTTGAGTCCAAATATATGTACCATTATCATTCTCAGTGTCAGCTATTTATTTCTATCTTACAGCAAACGTAAGATTGACACTGATATGTCAACTTGTCCTGATCCCTCACTGCAAGACTACGATTGTCCCATTTAGCTGCAGTATATGTGTTTTATTTCCCTGCTTTTACCAGTGTAGAGGTTTTGGTGAATTATTAAGGGGCTAATTTAGTACATGGTTCTGTCTGCAGCATCCCCTTCCCTCACACTTTTTTTTAAAATATTGATGATTTACTCTTTATAAGTTATATGACCCCGTATTGACTACATTAACTAAGAAAAAGTCCAGAAATTAATGAACAAAGTTAATGACTGTAAAAATAGGTGTAGACCTGTTTTATATACTTCCTCCAGCCACATTTTCTTGATTTTTACTGCAAACCTTTTTTCCAGTCCTATTCAGCCGTTCACCCAATTAACTCCCTCTCTCTCTCTGCCCTTTGTTTCTTCTTTTCACCTCACTCCATCTTTCGCTCCCTCGTTATTATCCGCTCCTATTTTCTCTCCCTCCCCTTGCCCCCTGTAGCTAAATCTAAGTGCCAGTATGCATTTGCACAGCCTAATTTGTGTGTGCATTTGTGTATTGGATGGTGTGTGTGGGGGGGTGTGTGTGTGTGTGTGTGTGTGTGTGGTTTGCGTACTCACATGCAGGGTTTGACCTTGTGCAACCAACTGTGTCAGAGTTTCTCTTTATTTTCCCACAGGTGTATACCGGCATGTGTCTTTGTGTGTTACATGCTACATGCAACATTTGCCTCATGCATTCAGGCACAGTAGCACTTAACATAATTTTTCACAGGTATGCGTGTCTGCACGATCACCTATGTATGTCACATATGTGCCATAGGTATGCTCCTAGTTATGCATTTTCTGTTCATTTGCTTATGAGTTTGGGAATGTGTGCGTGCTGAAGCCAACAGGGCACCTGCAGGTGCAGTCTATTCAATTTAGCAGGTTAAGGAGAAGAGCAGGTCACCAGTCAGACATTGTTTAGTCAACATGCAACTCGCTCATACAGTTTAACAGCGACTGGAGAACTATTGTAGTTAAACCTGGCATTTCTTTCTGTGGCTTCTATCTGTACAAAGAGGACACCTTTTAATTCACTTGTGACAGCCTGTAGAGGATTTCCTCTTGTTACATAGTAGGAAAGGTCGAGAAGCCCACTGTTTGGACACTGTGTTAAGTGGTTGCACTTTTCATACCTGTTGCGGCCACTGGAGGCTGCCTTCATCAACGTAACGTTACACCCATCAAAGACAGGGTGTAAAGGTTTCAAAGACTGGTTCAACAGTTCACTCACAATATTTCTTTGGCTCCAAAATATTAGGACAAGTATGCCTGAGGCTGGAATTGCTGGAAAAAAGTCTCTCTCATCCATCCACTCACCACCCATGAAGCACCCATATCTTATTCTCCATGGTAAAACTCATCACACGCAAAAAATTAGGAAAAAAAAAGAATCCCATAGATTATAGAGCAGGATGTGGCACATACACAGTGATAATGAGTCAAAACTTTTTCTATGGAATTTGCTCTAATCTAGAATCTTTGCTGTCTTATGTATTCGTCAGTTCTTTATTTCTTGTGTCATAGCTTCAGACAGAGAAGTTATTTCTCCTATAAATAGCTGAGTTTGATCATCGCTGATGGTCAGAGTGAAGCACCTTTGATCCATCTGCCTCATTCCCCCATACCTCTCTTTCTTTACAGAGTCCTTGTCTTTCCTTACGTTCTGTTTTTTGATTCCTAAGAGGAGACAAGCAGAAAAAATGTAATGGTAAATGGGTCCTCATTTGATGCTCCAAAATTGAAGAGTTCCTGTGTCAAGGCAGTGTAATGCGCTGTAGTGCTTTAGGTGCACATCAGACCATTTAAAATAGTTGTTCTTTAACCCTTTGAGCCCTGTGCTATTTTCTAACCATTTTTACTTGGATTTATCATCTTTTAAGGTGTGTAACACATTAACCCTGTGGTTTGAACATTTTTTTTTAATCAGGACAACTTGGGCTTTAAAAATATGTGTGCTGCAGTAATATCGCTCAATTTCAAAACTGAAATTAAAACCCAAATATTATGGTTGACACACAGTTAAAAATTCTGATTTTTTTTTAACATACTTGTTTACCAATATTTTGGTGACCAAAAAGTAACAATAAGTAATAAGTAATCATTAAGTAATCATTATGTGACAAAGTCTTCAAAAGTTTCAAATAAATTAAATATTTACAAAAGTATTGTCCTTGTGCTTTTGAATTGGCTTTCTGTTGGAGCCATTTCTCAAAGCCGTTTCTGTCTGCAGTGACACGGAGGGCCACATTACAGGCTCTCTGTCTCTCTTTCTCTCCTTTATGAGTTATTCAGGTTGTCTCCTACATGATCTGAGGGTAAAGACATGCACAATTTGGCAAAGCATGATGCACTGGCGGAGCAGCCTGCCAGTGGTTTTCACAGCCATGTGACAAAACAATTTCGCAGACATCATTAGCCACTACAATTAAAAAAAAAATGATTTAAAATGGATTAAAAAAAGACTTCAGTATTGGAGTTGCCGGTATGGATTTAATCACTAAAGACCACAGGGTGTCACTCAAGTTCGAAGCTTGAAAGATCATGAGGTATTTCTTTACAAACAGGTTGCAGAAAAGCAGAGAGGCTTCCAGGTTTAAAGCTCAACTGCCAAAATGGATGCTTAAATCTGCTCCATCAGAATAAATTACAAATAAACAAATACATTTAAAAAAAAAGGCCAGAGTAAGGGGCACCTTGAATGTCAGGGGACCCCCCCCCCCCCCCATGCATGAATGGCATATTATGAAGTCACTACATGTTATTAACTAAACATTCAGGATGTGAGTAAGCAAAAACATGGACAAACTTCTGCTGCATGTCTGGAACACCTAACAGGATTGGATGTCGTACAGTAGATTCATAGTGAACACAATGACAACTGCAATCTCTTCATTTGTCTAAAAGTAATACCACCCTGCCAACTGTAATAAATAACCTTCTAGGAAAAGTACACCACATCAAACAGTACTCTGTCAGAATCAAACTGTGTGCCAACATATACAGGCACATCTCAAAAAATTTGAATACCATGAAAAAGTTCAATTTTTTCTGTGATTTATTCATGAAATGAAATGTTCAAATATTCTAGATTCATCATTACAAAGTGAAAGAGTTCAATACTTTTTTGGTTTTCATGTCAATGAATACAGCTTACAGCTCACAAAATCATGAATCCACCATCCCAAAATATTAGAATATCACAAAACATTAGTCAAAAAGAGATTAGAAAAAAGATATATAATACAGAAATGTTGACCTTCTGGAAAATTATGCTCATTTATGCTCTCTGAAAAACTCAAATGTTTTGCTGTTGGTTCACAGAACACTTATGTTGTGTGCACATTCAAACACAGGATCCATTGCCGTTTTAACCATTTATTTTTTTGCTTCTTTTCTTTGGATGGATTGATGATTTTTTTTCTATATACAACAAAGAACAAAAGGAAATATTAAAGATTGTTAACAATTTCAAACAAAGTCTATTAATGTTAAATTAAATGCCAAAAGAGGGCCTTTAAACTCATATCATTAATGCATCCACTTCAGGTAGTTCAGTTTCTCAATAAACAAGGTAATTTCAAAGGTAATCTAATAAGGGAAACATTTAATAATAGATTATATCTCAAGTGATGGTACAATATCTTCAAAATGCGGATCAATCATTGAAAAAGGTCCATTTTCGACTCACTTCTTGGATCTCTTTGTTCTCCTGCTCCTGCTTGGGTTGAGGGAAAGAGGAAACACAAATAACAAATAACTGTATGTGACATATCCTGGAGCCAATTAGTCTGTGGCACTGCTGGGGTGTTGAGGGTGTTGAGTCTCTCATCTTCCTTCTAACAATACTTCAGAGATTCTCTATGGGATTCAGGTAGAGTCGGGTATACCCTGTGCGATTTCAAGCCGACCATATGACAGAAGCGGCAGAATGTCATCTCATATTGTGCAACTGAATCGCTTATGACGCACGACCATCGCGCACAAGTTGTGTGCTCACACTGTACGATGCAACAGTTGTGCACGACTTGAGTGCTCACACTGTGCGACTGAAGTCGGGACAGACTGTGACAGAAACCTTCGGAGTTTCCTTTTTAAAAAGTCTCGCACACTCAGGGAGAAGTGTTTCCAGTCATATTCTCTCTCCCTATCCCGCTATCTCTCTCTATCCTAAACACACAAACAGCATCACCTCTCTGTCAGCTGCAGCTCCGCAGATAGTAATATTTCCTGCGCATTTATTTCCTTTATCATAGCAGGGCGCATCAGAAAGTCATTCCAGCTGTTGTCATGGTAATTAAGGATGCTGTCTGATCATTTACAAAGGAAAACAATCCTCCAAAGTTGTTTATTCTGTTCGTGTTTCTGCTCTCACTGTGAAGTGTCTGGAGTCATACAACCAAAATATCAAACATGCCAGAAATCCTTCTGACCAGTGGGAAGCAGGTTGTCAGGTCATATTTGGGCTGTGGTCGGCCGTAGTACCCCTCCTGTACACAGCACGACAAACGACGCCAGATTGGACTGAAAATCGCCCTGACTTCAAAGTGAGTTGAGCGACTCTAAATTCGTGGCTGAATTGCAGGAAAATTGCACATTGTACACCTGGCTTTAGGTCAGTTGGCCGGACAATCAAACACAGTAATACCATGGTCAGCAAACCAGTTTGTGGTAGTTTCTACTTTACTTGGCAGGTGCCAAGTCCTGCTGAAAAAGGAAATCAGTATCTCAGTAAAGCTTCTCAGCAGATGGCAGCATGAAGTACTCTTAAATACCTTGGTAAATAGACACTGGACTTTATAAAGCACAGTGGACCAACAGCAGCAGATGAGATGGCATCCCAAACCATCACTGGCTGTGAAAACTAAAAATGCTGAACTTCATCTGCCTTGGATTCTGTGCCTCCCTAATCTTCCTCCAGACTCTCTGACCTTGATTTCCAAATGAAATGCAAATTTTAATTTTATTTGACAACAGGACTTAGGAACAGTGAGCAACGGTCCAGTTCTTTTCCTCCTTAGCCCATGCAAGACACTTACGATATCTTATGGCCCATGTCATGGACGTCTTTGTGTGGTGGCTCTTGATGCACTGACTCCAGCCTCAGTCCACTCCTTATTAAGTTGTTAAATCTGCTTCATGTGACAATCCTCTGAATGCTGAGCTCATCTCTGTTGTCTGTGCACCTTTTCTTACCACACTCTTCCCATTCAGTCAAATATCCATGAATGTTTTGATACAGCACTCTAAAAACAGCCTGCTCTTTCACCAGTGACCTTCTGTGGCTTACCCTCCTTGTGTAGGGTGTCTATCAATGGTGGACAAAGTATTCAACTTCAGTACTTGAGTCAAAGTATTGATACTCGTGGTCAAATCTTACTCAACTACAAGTAAAAGTTGCTTGGTGAAATTTTACTCAAGTTAAAGTACTAAAGCACTTATTTTAAAAATACTTAGGTATTCAAAAGTACAAAGTACATTTTCTAATAGCAGTACATTGCTGTATTGTTTTCTCAGTGCTTTTACAGAACCTTGTAACTCTCTGAAACCACCTAATGATGTACTGACTTACATGTAGAACCACTCTGCTATAAAAAGTCTATAAAAACACCTGTAAAATCTTTACCTTAAAAATGCAATCAAAAACAATAAGAACAACTATTTTTATTTTTATTTCTTTTATTTAACATCCCCACCCAAAAAACAGAAAGGCCTTTTTTTTTCTTCCGACACATTTACTATGGGGGGGCTTGATACCTGGCTATGAATCATTCCTCATTTCTGAAATCTCAAACATCAAGCTGAGATATGGCCATGGGTGCGCTGGTTTTTCAGCTTGAGTTTTTCCTGCCATCTCCATCGCCAAGTTTTATTTGAATGAAGATGAGAGAGCTTACACAGAGTGAGGATGATGTATCCTATTTCCAAATCCATCCCAGGTGTGAGTGTGACTGTGATTGGTTCCCTTCTGTGAGGAGCACAGCATGTGGCCAATTGCATTTAAGAAAAGATAAACACCAGCATCTGACTACAAAGCTATGCTGAACCTAAAATGAATGAGTGACGACAAGCTTCCTAGAAATGTAGTGGAGTCAAAAGTACAATATTTGTCTTTGAAATGTAGTGGAGTGAAAGTCATAAGTTTCCAAAAAAAAAAAAAAAAAAAAAAAACTACTCATGTAAAGTACAAATACTGAAAAAATGTACTTAAGTACAGTACTCAAGTAAATGTACTTTGTTACTGTCAACCATTGGTGTCTATGATTGACTTCAAGACAGTAGTCAAGTCAGCACTCTTCCCCTTGATTGTAGTTGTTTGTACTGAACAGGAGTGAGAGAATAAATGCTCAGGAAAACTCTGCAAATTGGACTTTTCCACAATATTGTAAAATTTTGAGATGGTAGATTTTAGGGTTATGAGAGCAGTAAACTACTCATCTAAATTAAAAACATAGCAAGTCTTGAAATAGTTTACTTCGTATGAGATGGATCTATAATTTATGACAGTTTTACTTTTTGGAGTAAATCAGTGGGATAAAAATTAAGTTTTACTTGATTTTCAAATGTTTTAAGATGCACCTGTATATATGAATGAAGTTTTCCCTTACTGAGATAGAATAAATGATTTCAAGCTGTGAAAAATAAAGCTAACAATTATATGATAATTTAAAAATTACTCATTATGCTGCATGGCCCACCTTACTTTACCTCTATTTGTCCAGACTCATTACTTTTGTTGGTTACTTTGGTAAGAATATAATGTAATCCAATCAGAGGCATAGTAGGGTTGGTCAGACTTAGTGATTCTCACAAGTGGCTGAAAAAGTGTTCCTTTATGGTTAATGTTTATTTAATTTTGGTAGTGCTTAGTTAAGTGTGGGTCAGTCAAATCCCACTCAACCCTGAGGCAGCAAAGTGGCTAGAGCTGATTGTGGTTCAGGACTCACTAATCAGCCAATAAAGATACAGTACAGACAAGTTGTTTGCACAGAAAGTCTGGCATATAAAGAAAACAACCTCATTGTCTCTGTTACAGCAGTGTCCTCAAATGTCCAGCAGCTAAATGAACAAAGTCTCTTAATCTCTTCCAGTTGGAGTAGCCTCTGCAGTTAAAAAGTACATTCCTTTAGGGATCAGTCATAAAATGTCACATCAGCTGATACTTGTAGTGTGGATGTAGAGTCCATGCGTTTTTTGAGAGAAGTAAAAAATATGTAACTGTCTAACAGGCCATCCTTGAAGGCTTGTCTTGTCTAGCTATTGTTTTGTTTTTTTTTGTTTGTTTGTTTTTTGTTAGGTTCAACTTGAAGATGGGATAGAAAAATGTAATACCGTGCACCTTCTGCAGATACCATATGAATTTTTAAGCTACTGTCTATGAAATAATGAAGCTTTTCTTTGCTTTACCTAAAAAAATACCACACACACACACAAAGGGATTCCTAACCATTATAAAAAGCATATAAATCAAATACAAAAAATGTATTTAAATCTGGTGCAGAACAAAGACATGCTGTGATTGTACTTCGAGTCACAACTCGTCCATACACTTATTTCAACAAAATGTCAAACATTAATCACTAAATTTAAATTGGATCACTTTATTTGCTCCACAAACCTCAAACTGAACTTGTCAGAACACTTAAAATGGCTGCATTTTTTAGGCATCCCTTTATTTCTAAAGTGTCTGTATCCAGTATTTATTGCCGGGGAAAACAGTCTAAGAGAGAAACAGAAGCAGAGGCAAGGAAATTAATAGACAATGAGAGAAAAGATGGAGAGGAGAAAGTCAAGTGTAGCTCCTCTGTTTCCTCTGATGCATTGCTTTCCCCCAGAATATCCTAAGAGAGGGCATACAACCTGCTTTTAGATTAATGAATCTGCATCGAAGTCTCCCAGGGAAAGCTCTATAAAAAACAATCTAACAATTATTTCTCTCCTCCCTTCCATCTTTTTCTCCTCAGAGCAGCACACACACTGAAACACACCGACAGACAGATGCAGTTATTGACCAGTTTCACCTCTTCTTCCCCTCCTGCTCGCTCTTGTCCACACCTGCTCACTCATCCAGAAAAAGCAGCCAAGCCCAGGAGGACAAGGAATGCTGAAAAGCCTTGCAGGAGTTTTTAGAAGACATTTCTAAGGACAGTTATCCTGCCTGAGGAGGAGGTGGATCTTAATGTGTTTTGTTGCAAAGTTTCAAGTTAAGCACTTTCATCCTTCACTCTGGATGAATGAAGGCAAGAAACCAGGTTATATGGAGAGAAAGATTAACTCAGAACATGAGAAAATATTTGGGGAATGCCCTCAACATGGTTATCAGTGGCCGTTGTCACAAACCTGATTAATATTATTCATGCTTAATCCATCTTGACTGCATTTGTCAGACAGCAGCAATCATTTAGCAGTTAGTTCTGACCCGGCAATCTGATTGGACAAGGGGAATTTCATTCATTTTATCATTGCTAATGGCCACTGGCAGAAAAGCCCCTATTATGGCATCAGCCACTGTAGTGAGTGGTGGAAGTACCAGTGTTAACTTTTGGTTGCTATGCTTTGAGCCAATAACTACATTCAAAATGCTTTTAGGGGACATAAAAGTAACAATACCTGCCTAGAGCCATTCTCAGATTGAGAGTATGAGATAATAATGATAACAATAATAACTTTATTATATAGCACCTTTAACAGATGTTTACAAAGTGCAAAGTGAAACAGACATAGCAGTAGCAAGAACTCAGGGATTAACAAAATAAACAAACAAGCAATAAACCAAACTGAGAAAGTCTTGGTAATCAAACAGAAAATAAAAACAAACTGAAACACAAAAGTCTTAACCATGCAAAGCAGATGGAAACACCCATTTCCGTGTTTCTCACTGGCGAGTCCATCTTGCACAGCTCCCGTCTGAACCATTTGGGCCCAGTTAGAAAGTGACAGGACCAATCAGTAGAGGGGCGGTACTTTTGGGTGCGGCGGAGTCGTGTCATAAGCAAGCAGCAACAAGAGGCTGGTGCAATAATGGCAGAAGACATAAGTGTGGATGCTGCTAAAGCACCAGTTTTATCAGAACGTAACAACATATCTTCGTTAAAAGAACAAAGAACTGCAGCGGGTTGTTTTCTTTTCAAAGTCGTGTACTGACATGTCTATTCGCGTTATGCAGCTCTAATGGAGTTTACTTCTTTGGTAGGGGCCCTGTTGCTCTGATTGGCCCGTAAAGATGTGACATCCAATCACCCAATGAGTTTTTTTTTTTCAAAGGCTCTGCCCTTTCCCAAACGCTGTGTGTGAGTGGTTTTCAAGATGGATGGATGAAACAAATCTATCTGGCGTGCCAGGTTACAAAACTCTATGAAATCAGCTTAATTGAAAGGAATGGAAATGAAATAGATGATCTTAAAAGCAATTTAAAAGGTAAAAGATGAAAATATCCAGGAAAAGACAGTATAGTAAGATATGAAAGTAAAACTGTATACACACATATAACAGGATGACATCATCATTAGCAATAAAACAAAAAAAAAATAAGATTAATTCATTGAAAACAGAGGATATTAAGATTTCTATGGAAGGAAAAGTCAAGGATAATAGGAGTAAGAGCAGGAAAAGGAATTAAAGAGTGATTATAAAAATAAGGTAAAAGAAGTGTCACATAAAAGCTATTCTGTAAAAGTGAGTTTGAAGGAGTGATTTAAAAGATGTTACTAAATCTGCAAACCTTATCTCCTTGGGCAGGTCATTTCAAAGTCTTAAATTTGAGTATTGACTTTGGAACAACCAGGAACCCCTGCCCAAGGATCTAAAGCTGCATGAGGGCTCATAAAGGGTTAGCATCTCAGAAATATAACCTGGGGCTAAACCCATTGGAGCCCTTAAAAGTGATCAGTAAAATCTTAAAATCAATTCTAAAAGTGACAGGAAGATGATGCCGTATTTTAAAACCAGTTAAAAGTCTAGCTGCTGTGTTCTGGACCATTTGGAGGTGGGGGCGGGTTTTTTTGAAGATGCCAGAGAGAGGGAAATTACAAAAGTCCAGTCAGGAGAATATTAGGGTGTGTATGATTTTTTACAGATCAGCAGGGAGCAGTGTGGATTTAATTTTTGAGATTCTTCTGATGTGAATAAAGCAGGACTGTATGACTGTTTTGATATGTTTTTCAAAGATGAGATTTGCATCAAAGATTACTCCTACATTTCTAGCTGTGGTGGTGATGTTTGAGGACAATGGACCGAGGGAACTTTGGATCTGAGGGATTTGTGGGTTTGGGTAATTGAATAAAATTACTTCTGATTTTGAATGATTTAACTGTAAAAAACTTTGGACCATCCAACATTTAATGTCTTTGAGACTGTTAAAAACAGCAGCTAGGCTAGTAAAAGCACCAGGTCTTAGTGGAAGGTATATCCGAGTGTCATCAGCATAAAAATGGAAAGACAGATTATGATGTTTAATGATGAAACCAAAAGGACACATACAAATAGAAAATAAAAGCAGACCTAAAATAGAACCTTGCGGTACACCACAGGTAATATCAGAGGTGGAAGATGTGTAGTTAGCTATGGTTCGCATTATGGTAAGCAAAGGTACTGTCTAAAAGATACGAGTAAAATCAACTAAGTGCAGAGTCCTTGACACCAACCAGGGTCTCAAGACCTTCAATTAAAATGGCATGATCAACTGGATCAAATGCCACACTTTTAACTAAAAGAATTAAGATTGCGCTCTCTCCTCTGAAGCTAAAAGAAGACTATTTGTTACTTTGAGGAGGATGGCCTCTATACTCTGTTGTGCTCTGAAACCTGATTGAAATTTCTCAAGAACGTCATTTTCATTCATAAAATCTGGGTTAAAACTACTTTATCTTAAACCACGGATAAAAATGCGAGTTTAGAAATTGGTCCAAAATTACTAAGAACAGATGATTTAAAGGGATACTTCAACATTTTGGCAAATTCGCCCATTGCATTAATTCCTATAGTCTTAGTAATAGGTTTGTTTCCTTTAGTTGCCAGTGCAAGCTGTTTTTAGATTGGCCGCTGCTGAGTTCGGACCTGCTGTGCCAACTCAATGTAAGCAGATGGTATTCCGGCTTTCCCTCATCAAACTCATCAAATACACAATCCAACAACTCCAAAACGCTCTCGTGGACAAGTTGTGACCTGTACATTCACGCTATGAAATAATAACATATAACTATGTAACATTACGATGCATGAAGCAAATACTCTGAACTATTTCTTGAGTAAACCACTGGGCGGAGTGACACAGTGCAGCAGCCATGTCTGGTGTGTAGTTCCGGCTTTACATTTAGCTTTAAAGCATCTCTGTTTCGTAATGTTCTATGATTATTTCATAGCGTAGTGAATGTGCAGGTCACAACTTGTCCACGAGAGCGTTTTGGAGTTGTTGGATTGTGTATTTGATGAGTTTGATGAGGGAAAGCCAGAATACTGTCTGCTTACATTGAGTTGGCACAACAGGTCCGAACTAGGCAGCGGCGATCTAAAAATAGCTTGCACCGACAACAGAAGGTAACGAACCTATTACTAAGACTATAGGAATTATGGCAATGGACGAATTTGCCAAAATGTTAAAGTATCCCTTTAAGATTTGGTTTCTTTAAAAGTGGTTGTACCACAGCGTGTCTAAAAGCAGATGGAAAATGGCCAGTTAAAAGTGAACAATTTATAATGGCTAAAATACTAGGCCCGACTGTATCGAATCCTTCTTTCAGAAATTAAGTGGGTATGGTGTGAAGGTTGCATGTAGTTGGGGTCATCTTTGATAAAATATCTGATAAAATCGGCATAGTTATAGGATTAAAACAGCTAAAGCAATGATAAAAGGGATTGTGAAACAAAGTCAGGGGATGGTGTCTGTTTTCTAATGCTGTTGATTTTATCTGTAAAAAATGTTAATAGCATTACTTTTAAAACTAACTTGTTAGATTACTGCGTTATATACTGAGAAAAGTAACTTAATACGTTACTGCGTTACTAAATCATGTCATGCTGTCCTCTGTAATCTCACTGGCTCAACAAGCTAACAATGTGCATGTAATGGCACAGAATGTTTACTTTCTGCTGGCACGGTGCTACATGCCACAGTACAGGAAGAGAGAAGGACTAAACAGACCAGATGCTTCAAGGAGCTACCTTTTTTCTTTCTCTCTTTTTGAAGCCACAGAAGAGAGGAAATATGGGATTTTTCTTTCAGTGATTGATTACTTTTATGAAAATGTAATGAATAAAGGGAAATACTTGCATTGTAAAACTAACGCGTTATGTTATCCGTTACAACAAAAAAGTAATCTGAGTACAATTACGAATGACTTTGATACGCATTACCCCCAACACTGGTTAAAGGTGACTCACATGTCTCATTTGAGGCATCGATAAAATGACAAGGAGAGGGGTTGGTGATACAATCTAAAACTTAAACCTTAACTTCCGACCTTTACAACCTTATCATACTCGGACATAAAATGGGATAAAAAGTCAGGGAATTCCTGGATAAAATTACTGTTTTGTTTAGGTGGTCTATATATAATTGAAATTAAAACTGGGACTTTAGAGTGCACATAAAACCAAGGTGTTCAAAAGATGAAAACAGATTATGGGAAATAGGTAACCGTTTAAAATCTTTCTTGTAAATTATGGTGAAATTATGGGGCAGCAGCCACAGCTGCGACAGGGTTGGGGCTGGGTCCTGGAGGAGGCAAACCCCCGGAGCTCCTGAGCACGGCATCCTTCAGGATCTTCTGACAACGATGAGGGCCGCCATGGGGGCAGCTTATTTGAGGTGCAGCCAACCTCAGGTCTGCTGAGGCTGGCTGCACCTGCCCGCTGCCCACCAGCGTACAGCCAGGTCAGCGGGTGCTGCCTGCAGCTGGCCCAGGGATGGAGCCACAGAGGCTCTAACCTGTGGGTCTGTAGAACCATCGTAGAGAGCATTGAAGCTGTTTGAGAGGCTCAGCTGTAGCGATGAGAGTGATTGGTCGGGGATCTTGTTCCAGCCTCAGACAACCACCTCGGTCCAGGAACACTGAGGGTACGGCGTGGAGCAGGAGGATAACTGTGGGTCCACTGCCAGGTACCAGTTAGCTGTGTCGTGGAGAGCCACTGTGAGGGAGGTGATCCATTTAGATTGCACAGAGGCGAAATCAGTGAAGCTGGTAATGAGCTTTGTTTTCTCCTTCAACTCATGGGATAGTCGTTGGACATCCTTTTTCAGCTCAGCAATCTTCAGCTGCCATCATCAAGTGGGCCAAGAGTTTGTAGATGTTAAGGATTCAGGGCAGTAAACCCATAAAAGCAATAAGCAATAAAAGACCAGGAAAGGTTAAATAAAATAAAATAAAATCAATAAAACCAAGTTAGATGTGTCAGGCAAATAAAGCCACAGGGCTAAAAACAAGGGTGAGACAGCCCAGCGTTAAAACTAACTTGGTGTATGACTCATTGGAGATAGATCAGATGAATGGAAAAGTTCACTCAGTTAAATTACTGAATAAAACAACGTGAACATAAAAAAGTGACGGTGAGAAGATCTAAAAAGCGCTTCTCACTGTAACTATAGAAGCTGGTGCATGCAGATGATGTCAAACTGCTCCAGAGTGAGACGTAAGCAACACAGCTTGAATTTCATTTCAACTTGTACATTATCAAGTCAGGGCTTTCAGCTGTGCCTGACTCACCTAATATGCCAATTTCACAAGAAGGCTTGCCCAATTTTTTTGCAAGCTGTGTGCATCTTTGTGCCAAAATATACAGTATGAGAATAATTCTGGTCTATATATTTCAAAGTAAAAGCCCCGTCTAAAATTTCATGTGGGCCTCATTTACCAAGATCTTCCTCAGATTTTCCTTATTTTTTTTCTTAAGAAAATTTTCTGTGAAACCTACGTGGGGTTCATTACACATGCTTAAACTGCTTAAATGTTTGCACCTGTGTTCTTAAGTTAATGAATGCCAGGTGCTTAAAAGCTCCTAATTAGCACAGAGAAATACCCTTTTTATGCCCATATAAGGACTTATAATGTCCATGTGCAAAGACAGAATGCACACAGGATTCAGAGGAGAAGAAATAAGATATCAGTGACATCCAAGTCAAATTAATCATAAAAAACTGCAATATTTTGATAGTTCTAAAGGTGATGTAGTGCTGCTCCAAAGGAGACCAAAAGAGGTAGAGATCATTTAATTTCAGCACTAAAAGTGGATAGTAAATATTCAAAAGTATACTAAGTGTAAGTATACTTAACTATATTTAGGTCATGCATTTGTACACATTATTAAATTATATAACAGTGTAAAACTCAAATGATCTTAAGAGTGCTGTTTTGTGCTTCATGAAATGATTGCAGATATCTAATACTGACATTTATAGCTATTGTAAAGTTCCTTGTACTAAATTTGCATCACAGTTACCAGGGAGAAATTGTGGACAAGATTTATCACTGGTGTCCATTAGGTAATCTGCTTCTTTCACCATCCAGGATGTGGTCAGATAGAGAAGATCTATTCAGTATAATACCACAGGGACATCAGTATACATTATTTATTAACATTACATACATGAATGATAAAGCCAGGGTTGCAGATATGACTCCAGAAGACTATCATTAACTAATCATTTTCATCAACAGGAAACAGTCTGATGGGCTGCAGGTTAGCTCTGTGGTGAGCACTACTGCCTCACAGCAAGAATGTTTGAATCCCAGACAGACTGGGCCTTTCTATGTGGATTTTATATTTTCTCCGTTTATATGCATGAGCTCTCTACCAGTACCCTCGCTTCCTCTCACAGTCCAAAGACATGCTGGTAAGGTTAACTGGAGACCCTTAATTGTCTGCAGGTGTGAGTATGGCTGTGACTGCTTAATTGTCTCTGTATACCAGTCCTGTGACTGACTGGACACCAGCCTCTCACCCAGTGACATCTCGGATTGGTGATCCCCAATGGGATATGTGATGGAGACAGTGAATGGCTTAATGGATGGAAAGAGTCCAATGAGTAGATGTTTGACATTTGATGATGGATTGGTGTTACTACTGGGAAGAAATTAAATTAAAGAAAACCAGGAAGAAGGTTAAAAACCAAAAAGCTATGGTTGGGATATAAACCTAATGTTAGAAAGTGCACAGAAAGGACAGAAAATGTCAGAAAATATTGATTACCCTTTCTTACTTCACAGCCATCAGTGGAAAGCTCCCTTAAATGTGAGCACTGAGGACATTAACTCAATTCAAGAGGCCTGCAGAATCAGCTGTGCTAAAGATGCAGGTCCGGCTGACAAATACAACAAACTATAAAAACGTAAAAAAATTTAATTTTTTTTTAATTTATAGAAAATATAGCTAGAAAATAGCTATGTATAAAAGCCCGGGTCCACGTGACGCCGTTTGGTGCATGACATCTTGTAAGTCTTTAGCTGTCTAGTCTAAAAGAACACAAGACACCATAATTGAAAAAATAATTGAAAAATGATTCTTTAAAAAGTGATTAAAGAAAACATGACCCATAATGCTTACACACCACCTCTCCCTATCTGAGATTTTCCTCACCTTGTAGGGTTTCCATTCGAGTATAAAGCCAGCTCACTTACATTATTTCTTTTATTATATCAGTGGTTCTTAACTGGTCTAGCTTTGGGACCCACCACTAGTTCCATTATGAAAGAATGTGACCCAACTTTCTAATACATTCATCAATCAATGAGAATTATTCAATAAAAGATGGAGCTGTTTGGACTCTGGATAGAAATATGACCAAGAGGCTGAAAGAAATAAAACAAATAATTTGAACCAAAAAGAATAAAATTTTTGTGAAAGTATCATGGGAAATTTCTGAAAGTGTCTAAAAAAATTCCTAGACAAAACTGGAAAAAAAAAAAAAAAAAAAAAACTTTCCAGGAGAATTCCCAAAATTTCCCTGGTGTTTCCATTGGACAGCACTGAATAGCTTTGACAAATTCACAACCCACTGGAAACCGCTACGTGACCCATTCTTGCATTATACGGTCTGCTGCTTTGTATTCCTATAGCAGGAGTGCAGGAAAATATCTATGTTGCTTTGCACCCTTCTAGTTCTAGTTAAATCTGGGATTAGCTGGTGACAATATCTGAATAAATTAATGAACAAAATCCAAAAAGGTAATTTGGCTTAGGATTTCATAAGTCCATGCTGCTTTTGGAACAGCTGGCCAATAGCTGAGGCGTTATACTACAGAGGGATTGTCCGTGGTGAAATGCCTCACCTCATATGCATATTTGCACTTATTAATTTACTTACCATACTTATAAATAATTGAATGTACTTATGGCACTAAAATGCTGCAAGTAAATAATCTATTCAAGTCAAATGCCTAAGAAGGCTCTCTGTGGTAAAATACCCCCTTCATATGCAGTAGTTGATCTACTGTCTGTAATAATTACTAATTTAATCTATGTACTGTACTAAAATGCTGCAAGTAATTCATCTTCACTGTAACTCAAAGAAAGCACACTGCAGTGATAAATTCCCTTACCTAATATGGACATCATTTACCCAAAGTTGTATTTCACTGAATATCATCCCACTGTGGTTGTCTTGTCACACTATGTGGTCCTATGCCTATGACCAAATCACAGCTGTTCAGTATGGTATACCAGCTCTTTCTCTTGTGGGATATTGCTTCAATGTAGCATTTGGTGTAGTAAAATCTCCTTTTGCACTAATCTCTTAAATGCATGTAAACACACTTTCCCTTTTTCTCTTTTGTCACCACTCTTGTGGGAAAAAGATCAATAAAGTATTTCAATGCGGAACTGGGTGATAAACCTCTTAAGACAAACTAGAGGATGAATCGATTCATCTAAATCCATCACCTTCCTTTCACTGTGTTTTGTTCTCCCTGGCATAAACACGATTTCTCTCTGTCTTTGTGTTTCTGCCTGTACTTTACTCTCTAAAACACAGAGACTCTTTTAGCTGGTAGCCCTTGGGGTGCAGAGCTCTGAAACAGTGACTGAGAAGCTGAAGTAGACAGTCTAAGAGAAAGGAGAATGTACCTCGCTCTGTGATGCAGCAGTGAGATACTTTTCACTGAATGTGAAAAAAGACAGAGCCTTGATGTTGTCTGGTTTTGCCCAAGACAATTTGAAAGATTAAACTCTTCTTTTTTCTAATTTTCCCTGAGGCGATGTCTATAACATGCAAAATAAGAGTAAAAACTTTTATCTTGATAAATAACATGACTGTGCATAATAAAAACATAAATGGAGACACTTTTAGCACATTTTTCTCTGTTGCTTTGTCATTTACAGTATGAGGCCTTACAATTATAGCTGACTGAGCATTTACCTGTCTACAGAGCCCATCAACCATATGCCGATAAGACAAATTACATCTCATCGTCATTACTTTACATCCGTTTTCTCTCACTTTGGTCAGAGCCACTGAACCATTTTGGTGCCATTGTTTATTATTTTTTCTTTTCTTTTTTAAAAGTCTATTCAGGTGTATAAAAATACAAATATTATTGCAGATATGTCATGTTTGAGTCAGATTTTATCGCTTTGGGAGAAAACCACACTTTCACTCTGGCTCTAAAATTTCAGCACTTCCCTCTTTTATCAATTTATGCCCTAAATGCATCAAATAAAAGAAGTGCTTGAGAATATCCTAGCATTTAAGATGCATTTATAAGCTTAAAAAGACTCTGATAATTCCTCTGATGCAATTGTTTCATTGATCCCCTGCAGAGTCTTTATAACACAAGGATTATCCACCCTGCGTTGGCTTGTCTTTCGGCGCTCTTTTATACCTTTTTATTGCTGTTGTCTTCTTGCCGTGTGTTTAGATAAGCTGAGGACGTCAGTGTTCATACACCTACACTTGCTGGGGTGAGTATGTGTTCATTTTGAGCGTGTGTCTCAGTGCTTGACGTGTTCATGGTATTTTTGGGAAATGAACGTCAAATGTGGTCAAATTCTTTTAAGAGATGGGACTTAACTCCAACAGAAAAATTTCATCTCCAGTTCTGTAAAGAGACCCTAGAGGTCCACAGAAACTGTCCAAACTTGGCATGTAGAGCAGAACTGGGGGAATTCCCTCGTTCTCTACACATGATCAGAAGAGCCATTAAGTTCCAGGTTCACCTAGCACAAGCTGATCCTGAATCATACCATCACCTGGCCTTTCAGAGCAGCAGCCTCTGCCCAAAGACTGACCAACTTAGATCTATTAAAGAAAAATATCAGCTAAAGAACCATGGGCTTCATCATATCTCTAAAACACAAATTAAAACAAATCTAAATATATTAAATATTGGCAAAATGAAATAAAACCCTACAATAAACTAGAATGTTATTGTCTTCTGAGAAGAGATACTCTTTAGCTGATTATCTTGTGCATGTGAAAAACCCCAAACAAAGGAAAAATTTAACAATATACAGACTCAGTGACCATAAATCAGAAATTGAAACAGGTCGTCATAAAAACTGGAAACCTAGAGACCAAAGAATTTGTACACATTGTGAATTGGGAAAAACTGAAGATGAAACCCACTTTCTCCTCATCTGCCCACTGTATGAATCTGTAAGAAAGAACTTTTTGAGCCAAATTATAGCAGCAGGACCACATGAAGAACTAATGAGACTATTTCTAGCAGAAGAATCTCAACATATACACCTAGCTACTCGTTTTGTTTCTGAATGTCACCACATTAGAGAAATTAATAAGGTTTATAAGAGTCAACAACTTTGTGTTTTTAGTATTTTATTATTATAAGTATTATTATTGTGATTGGCATTATTAGTATCTGTTTTTGATGTAGGCCTACTCTGCTTTGGCAACAAAGGTGTCAACCATTCATGCCATTAAAGCACATTTTAAACATTTTGAACTTTGAACTCTTTAGAGAATTTGTCATGCAGAGAGTTGAAGGCAGCTGGTGACTGTCTTAGGTGATGTGAATGTCTGCGGAGAAAGCAACATATTGGACATAATGAGCTGTATGATAAACATCCTAGAGATACAAATGAGACAAAACATGTTAAGAAAACTTCAAATCATGCTTGGAGATTTGCAGTTTATTACATTTCCTTATCAGTATGCAGAATATCAACAGGATTTAATTCTCCAGTAACTACTGAACTATATACAGTGCTTAACAAATTTATTAGACCACCTGTCATATTTGTCTCAGAGACCATCCAGCATCATGAAGTGCTTTAATGCGGACTCTTTCATTTCCAGTGAGCTCTCCACGTTTTACCATTTTGAACAGGAATGAGGAATTTCAAACTGAATTCACCCAAATTTAAGCTGGCTCATTGGTGTCATGATTTCTGTTCTTGATCCCCTGTGTTTTTCCTGTGTTTTCTCAGTATAGTTCAGTTAGTTCTTTATTCCTCGTGTTTTCCTTGATTGTTCTGTGAATTCCATGTTTTATTGTATTAGGTTTTCCCCTGTGTTTTATGTTTAGTTATTCCCTGTATTTCTTGTCTAGGTTTACTCCTCGTGTTTCATGTGTTGTAATTCCCTGTTTTTTTGTTAGTTTTACATTTCCTGTTTCATGTTTAGTCAGTTCCTCGTGCTTTATGTTTAGTTACTCCTTGTATTTCATGCCTAGTTTTACTCCTCGTGTTTCTTGTCTAGTAATCCCCTGTTTCATGTTTAGTTTTACTCTTCCTGTGTTTCATGTTTAGCTTTATTCCCTGTTTGTATTTTGCTTCCTTGCTCCCTCCTAGTGTCTCATGTTTGATTCTCCTCCTGGTCCAGTGTTGTGTATTGTCTAGTGCTCCATGTTTCCTGTTTTATTCTGTAGTTTGCCTTCCCTTGTGTGTAATTCTAGTTTTGCTTCCTGCCTCAGTTTCCCTCCACTGTGATTAGCTTCACCAGTTCCACCTGTGTCTGATTGTCCACACCTGTCCTCCGTTGTTAATCACTCCCTGTGCATTTAAGCTCTCTGTCTCCCTGTCTGTGTCAGTTCATCTGATGTCTTCCTCGTGCCTGTTACTCCTCGTGCTTCTCCCCGTGATCTTTCTTCGTGCTTCTTTTTGGATTTAGTTTGTTTCATGGTCTTTGATTTTGTAGCAAGTTCTTTTGTTTCTTAATTAAATCAGTCATTTTGTTTTATCTGCATTTGGGTCCTCCGTTTTGAGTTTTTCCCTGGAAACTTGACAACTGGGCTTCTCTGAGAAGTCAGAAATGAATCAAGCATAACATTCAACCACTAAAACTCATTTTTCTGTTCAGGAATGCAAGTAAATAACTATAATTTGACATATTAATCAAGAAATATTAATGTGCTTTACTATTTTTTCTTTTTTTTTGTAAATCAGTCAATTGGAAAATTCATGGATAACAATAATTTTAGCATTAAAAATATCATTTGGGTTAAAGAGCTTCTACATATTGGTGTATTAACCATCGCAGAAACATAAAAAGTGATTTTGGTAATTGACAATGCTGTTAATTTAGTGCAGCAGTGGCATAAACCTTACTTTGGTTAGGGTTAGGGTGGTCTAATAAATTTGTTAAGCACTGTATATCATTTTATATTTCTATTAAACCCATGTCCCATGTTTTATCATCACTAATTAATTTAAATCTTGAGATTTAAATTTGAGATATGGTTAAAATAAGCAATTTACAGATATTTAAAGCTCGTGTGAAGAGATTGTACTCCACTCTGTGTGGAGTACACTGCTCCACCTTCCAGTGTCTGTGTGCTTTACACCCCCTAATCTGACTCTTGGCGTTGGACTTAGTGATGTGAGGCTTGCACAGAGCTGCTCTGCCATGGAAACACATTCCATAAAGCTCCTTCAACACACTCTTTATTTACATTAATGCAAGTGAAAGTTCAGAACTCTTTAGCTATGGAATCAGTGTGTTGGCAACTTTTTTGCACCATGCGCCTTAGCAGTAGTTGACCCCACTCTATTTTTTCGTGGTTTTCAGCTTCATGGCTGAGTTGTTGTTGTTCCTAAACACTTCCAATTTCTAATAACATCACTTTGTGTTGACTATGGAATATCCAGCAGGAATAAAATTTCACAAACTGTTTTACTGCAAAGGCTTGCTCAGGAACATTTGGGGTTTTCATTGACTATGAAAGAGTACAATAGTAACCATGAGGAGGGCTGAGACATATCTTATCAAAATGATTCATATAATTGCTACTCTGTCCCTGACCAAAATAATTGGCAAGAGACCTTATCATCAGTTAGGGTTTACAAAATCTCTAAGTAAATCCTTAATGAAGATGAAAAAATTGTTAAAATACATTTTGACTTAGTTGACCAGAAACAACTTGCACAGTCCTTGTGCATTGGTATTAAATATATTTTTGTAATTACTCATTAAATAAACTATTACTGTTGGTCATTTTAAAGTAACCTTTCCCACTGAAATCCAGATTTGTATGAGTATTTAGGAGTGTTGTTGATCGATATGGGTCCAAATCCCAACATCGGTGCTTGAGTTTAAAAGCTATGATTCAGTCTGTCACATCTATTGTATATCCCTCAAAGATAAACACATATTCACTATTGTATTTATCGAAGTTTCTCATCAAAAACTAAATTTTTCCACTTTTATGTGACATTTGAACACAGTTGTCTAATTTACTGAGGTTACCTAAACGTATCATATTTTCCATTTCAGCTCGTGAAGTTTGCTAAATAACTTCAATTTTTCGGATGTCAACACTGGATTAATATTGTTAACAAACAGGACTTGCTCAAAGTTGGTATGACCATGGCTTGATTCCACGTTGATGTTAGCGTCTTTGCTAACATTAGCGTCAGGATCGGCCTGACACTAGGAACACGGCACTTGTAGCCCATTTCTTGGACCCATCTGTGTGTGGGGGCCCTTGATCCTCTGACTCCAACCACGGTCCACTTCTTCTGAAGTTCCCCTAAGTTCTTGAATCTGCTTTGTTTGAGAATCCTCTGAAGGCTGAACTCATCCCCGTTGTTTGTTCACCTTTCAAGCTTTCCCTTTTCAGTCAACTTTCCATGAATATGTTCTGATACAGCCTCTGAGAACAGCCTGACCATTCAGCAATGACCTTCTGTGGCTTACCCTCCTTGTGGAGGATGGCAATGATTGTCCTCTGAACAACAGTCAAGTTAACGTGAGTGAGAGAATGAAGGCTCAGGAAACATTTGGGAATTGAACTTTTCCTCAACATTCCAATATTTTGAGATAGTGGATTTTAGATTCTCATCAGCAGTAAGCCATAATCATCAAGATTAAAACAAAAAGTCTTGAAATGTTTCTCTACCTATGAGATTAATGTTGAATATATTGAAATTTAACTGAAGTAAACAAAAACGCTGTTACGGGCACACATTAGGATGTGCTCAATCTTTGTAGGAGGCCTTGGCTCAAGTCTGGCCTGTGGCTCCTTTCCCACATGTCTCTTCTGTGCTCTCTCATCCCTGTTTCTGCCACCATTGACTGTCCTTCTGAATAGATAACATTGTAAAAAAGCCCCCAAATATATCTTTAAAGTAAAAAGACTGTTACATCTGTTTGTAGCTGGCAAATTAGGACACTTGTGCATATAAGCAGACTACAGCAGGCTGTAGAGACGTGGGTAGTGTAGTTGTTATCCACAAGAGTTGGAATAAGCCATTTGTGTTTTTGTTTTTGATAAAAGGAGGTTGGTAACATACAAAATTGGTAGCTTGTTGTAAGTCTACCTTGTTAATACGGCTAATTATCTAATCCATAATTTGCAATAAAGACTGTAATATTTTGGCTTATACTGTCAGTAAGAAGGAGCTAGTGGGTGTACCACATGTCTCCTAAACCTGCATGATGTTTTAAAGACATTGTAAATTCTAGGCTAGATGCACAATAGGGGTTGTTTTTTCTGCAAAAAAATCACACCGATCTCTTGTTTTTGTGTAAATAAACAAATGCACAAACACTGCCTTACAGACAGACACTAAGGGAATAAAGCTATCTGAACAAGTCTGGCAGTTTAATGAGCGTCACATCCAGACTGTGGCTATTTTGGGTCCCTCCACACTGCGCTTAGACCCCTGCAGACTTGAGTTCCACTAACTGGCCATCAGTGATATCAGTCTATTTTATACCCCGTTGATGCAATTTAGATAGCAACACAGGCAAACACAATAATCTACACAGCTTGTCCAACACTATCCAAAACAAACAAACGCATCCTGCTACTCATTACTGTTGCTGCGGATAAATCAATAAACCCAGCGCACCTGTGGTGTCAAACCCACACATGAAGGTCCAGCAGCTCAGGAGTATGAAGAGGTGCAGCTGCAAGCTTCCTTCGTTTTCTCCATTTAAATGAGGCTGATTCTAATACAGAAGGAAGAAACGATGATCCCAGTGGTAACATTAAGTAACGTTCACTGCTTTTTTCTTTTTACATCAAAATGTACCCATGAGGCTGCTTGAATCTTTGCATAAAAGAGGAAAAAACAGCATCAATGAAAGTCTTAGCAGTAGCTTCTGAAGATATTTGCACATGCATCAAGCCAGGTTGCTGAGAGATAAATGAGATTCCTCGTATGTTGTAGCAGCCGCTGAGCTTCATAAGCATGCAATGATTATGCTGTTATTCTGCAGGCATCCTGTTAACAAATGATTGGATGTGCATGTTCCATTGCAGCATGTTTTTTAGCACTTGTGCACGCATGTATGATCACATTATTATTCCAAGAAGCCCTTGTCCAAACTGCTGATGAAGCTGTGTGTGTTTTTGTGCATGCATGTGTGTTACAGCACCACTGTGCAAGTTCCAATACAGCATCTTTGTGCATCCTTCGATCATACACTAAGCATTAATTTCACTGGTTTAATGGATCCCTCGGGACTCTGCAGGTTGTGATTACTCTTCATGATGGTTCTAATGAAGCCTCTGTGCTGATTTGCAGATTTCAGGGTCAGGGTTATGTGGGTTTTTTGTTTATGTGTGTGTTTGGCTGCATCCTCCTGCGATTTAAAATCAGTGCCATAATCCGGACAGCCAATTAAAAACAATCTGCTCCAAAAACGCCAAAGAATATGTTTACAGCCGGCTGAGACAATGCTTATTTTTTTCCTCTTTCTTCTGCCTTTAAGTATTCGTATTTTAACAAGATGATTCCACTGAGGCCGGAGTCTCCTTTGCGAGCCTGCCTTGTGTGAGAATAAATGAATAAAAAGTAGCCAGAAGGATAAAAATAAATCACAAAAAGAGGACAATATTTTATAACAAGGTGGTTAGAATGATATTCTCTGTGGATCACCACTTTATTTAAAAATTCAGATTTGTTATTTTTCAGGGCCTTGGAAAGTTAAAGCAGTGTGAAACTTCTGGCAAAATACAGTAAAATTGCATGGCAGCATGGCAGGCTGTACACTTTAAAATCCACATCTGTAAATGACCATCAGTGTTCATCATAAACAGGGTTTAACCAGGAGCCAAATTGTCCACAGAGGTCTATTAGCATGTTTCAAAGCAACACAAACACCGAAAGTATGAGCTGACACTGGTTAAATGTACAGTTGGCAGCCAGCATGTATGAAAAAAGTTCTGTAGGTCTCTATTTGCAAGACAAAAGACTTGGTAAGAACTTTTGTTAGCTTGTAAGGCTGGCTTCAGATTGGCTGTGGTTAGAATGCATTTAGGTTTTGCAATGATTTACCAGTTTAGAGGTAATAATGCATTTTATTTATAGGTGCCTTTCAAAACACTCAAGGTCACCTTACAAGAAAAGGTTAAAAACAAGACAAAAAAAAAACAAACAAAAAAAACAAAAAAACAAATTAGTCTATAAAGTACACACAAGTTACACAAGTTAGTAATAAGTTAAAACATTGAATAAAACAGTGTAGGTTGGCTTAAAAGAAATCAATCGGACAGAATATGCTAGTTTGAAAAGATGGGTTTTGAGACAGGATTTAAAAATGGAGAGAGAGTTGATATTACGGATGTCAGGAGGGAGGGAGTTCCAAAGTCTAGGTGCAGAGGGACTAAAGGCTCTGGAGCCCATGGTGGTCAAGCGGGCAGGTGGAACAGTAAGGTGGAGGGAGAAGGAAGACCTGAGAGTGCGAGAGGGGGTGCTGATGTGAAGGAGATCAGAAAGATATGGAGGGGCAAGGTTATGGATGGCCTTGAAGGTCAGCAATAGGATCTTAAAGTTGATGCGGGAGCTGACCGGGAGCCAGTGTAGCTGCTGGGGTGATGTGACTGCTGGATGGGGTTCTGGAAATGATGCGGGCGGCAGAATTTTGAACTAACTGAAGTTTGTGGAGGGATTTCTGGGGGAGACCAAAGAGGAGGGAGTTGCAGTAGTCAATACATGAAGTGACCAGTGAGTGAACTAAAATAGCAGCAGAGGTTGGAGTGAGGGAAGGACAAAGGTGATTAATATTGCGTAGATGGAAGTAAGCTGACCTGGTGACGTTATTGATGTGAGATTGGAAAGACAGTGTGCTGTCAAGGATGACACCCAGACTCTTTACCTGAGGGGAGGAAGAAACTGAGGAATGATCGATTGTTAGGGAAAAGCTGTCAGATTTTGTTAAAGTGGATTTAGAGCCGATAAGAAGAACTTCAGTCTTATTACTGTTGAGTTTTAGGAAATTGTGGGAGAACCAGGATTTGATTTCCTGTAGGCATTCACAGAGGGAGGAAGGAGGGAGGGTGGAGTTTGGTTTGGTGGAGAGGTAGAGCTGGGTGTCATCAGCGTAGCAGTAGAAATTAATGTTGAATTTACGGAAGATATGGCCAAGAGGGAGTATGTAGATAATGAACAGAAGGGGGGCCCAGAACAGAACCCTGGGGAACACCAGAGCAGACAGGAAAGGAGTGGGATTTGAATGATTTAAGTTGGATGAACTGAGTGCGGCCAGAGAGGTATGATTTAAACCAGTGCAGAGGTGTGTTAGTGATCCCGATTGAAGCCAGTCTATTAAGGAGGATGTGATGAGAAATGGTGTCAAAGGCCGCACTCAGATCAAGGAGGATGAGGATGGTTAAGAGTCCAGAGTCAGCTGCCATGAAGAGATCATTAGTGATTTTAACCAGGGCTGTTTCTGTGCTATGGAGTGGGTGGAAACCAGACTGGAGTTGTTCATAGAGATGATTTTCAGATAGGTGAGAGGTCTTCAATGACATATTCATTTGTTTTGAAAACCCAAAATAAAGCAGTTTAACAGTGCTGGAATCAGTTTTTAGCTGGTAATGAAACCGACTGAGATGAATGCTGATGTCACTTTATAAACTGTAAAAGCAAACAACACCATCAGTGACAACACTGATAATTCAATTACAGTAATATAAAAGAAAATAAATGAATAGTCACAGCTGTGACTGAAATCACAAAATCTCATTCTACTGACATAAAACCAGAGTCCTATAGGCCATTTACATGTTTCATATAAACCAAAGAGGGGCGACTTTTGGCCACATAACTCGCATATAAACTTAAGTGACATCCCATTCTCAATCCATAGGGTTTAATATGGTGTCAGTCCACCCTTTGCAGCTATAACAGCTTCAACTCTCCTGGTAAGGCTTTCCACAAGGTTCAGGAGTGTGTTTATGGGAATTTTTGACCATTCCTCCAGAAGCGCATTTGCGAGGTCACACACTGATGTTGGATGAGAAGGTCTGGCTCTCAGTCTCCGTTCTAATTCATCCCAAAGGTGTTCTATTAGGTTGAGGTCAGGACTCTGTGCAGGCCAGTCAAGTTCATCCACACCAAACTCTCTCATCCATGTCTTTGAGGACTGGTGCACAGTCATGTTGGAACAGGAAGGGGCCATCCCCAAACTGTTCCCACAAAGTTGGGAGCATGGAATTGTCCAAAATCTCTTGGTATGCTGAAACATTCAGAGTTCCTTTCACTAACACTAAGGGCCAAGCCCAGCTCTTGAAAAACAAGCCCACACCATAATCCCCCCTCCACCAAACTTTACACTTGGCACAATGCAGTCAGACAAGTACCGTTCTCCTGGCAACCACCAAACCCAGACTCGTCAATTAGATTGCCAGATAGAGAAGCGCAATTCATCACTCAAGAGAAGGTGTCTTCACTGCTTCGTGCTTTACACCACTGCATCCCACGCTTTGCATTGCACTTGGTGATGTATGGCTTGGATGCAGCTGCTCGGCCATGGAAACCCATTCCATGAAGCTCTCTACACACTGTCCTTGAGCTAATCTGAAGGCCACATGAAGTTTGGAGGTCTGTAACGACTGACTCGGCAGAAAGTTGGTGACCTCAGCGCACTATGCACCTCAGCATCCGCTGACCCCACTCCATCATTTTACATGGCCTACCACCATCTGGCTGGGTTATTGTCATTCCCAGTCATTTCCACTTTGATATAATACCACAGACAGTTGGCTGTGGAATATTTAGGAGCGAGGAAATTTCGACTGGACATGTTGCACAGGTGGCATCCTATCACAATACCACGCTGGAATTCACTGAGCTCCTGAGAGCGACCCATTCTCTCCTAAATGTTTGTAGAAACAGTCTAGTCTAGTCTAGTCTAGTCAGCCTAGGTGCTTGATTTTATACACCTGTGTCCATGTAAGTGATTAGAACATCTGATTTCAATTATTTGGATGGGTGAGTGAATACTTTTGGCAAAATAGTGTGTGTGTGGGTGTGTGTGTGTGTGTGTATATATATTTCAAATTATTATGTTTTTTTAAGAAGAACCTCAAGGAGAAACACTGACATATAAGATTTCTGATTCAAATATATGGTAGTCCTAAAAATCATGGAGCACTTGAAATGCAGATCCACAACTTCAGAGTCTCCCTGCTGTGATGATACCACTGCTGCCAAGAGCAAGTCATACCCAAAGTGATCTAGATTTGGTTGCACACATAATTTCATCCTCCAAAAAACATATTTTTCCTAATCTTTGTCACTCCAAATGTTGCCTCTTATTTCTCTGATAGTCTCTGTTTTCATTGTTTTACTTCTCTATCTCTCTGGCTGTCTTTATAATATACCTCTCTCTCTTCCTCTTCCCTTCGCTCTCTCTCATACTGATGACCTAGATTTTAAGTCCCCAGGTTCTGCTGCAGTCCCTCTCTCCTGACACATACACATGTATGCACACACACATTTATGCACAGTTCCACACCCCTACAAGCACACATCTTTTATTAATTGCCGGGCTGAGTTGGTGTCAATGCAAAACAACAAATATGTCCCGTGAACAAAGAAACCAGCACACACATGTATCAAAACATGACAAACTTAGACCCACTTTTACCCGCACTCACAGCATTCTTTACGCTAACACACTCAGCAGGCATCAGTTGTATAACAGCACATCAATTGCTTAAGTGTCTTAAAGCTATCAAAAGTGTATCTCAGCAGGTCTAATGTTGCTCATCAGCATAATTAACTTACAGCTAAAGTGTGTTTCAGTTGATTTTTTAAAGCCCAAGTCAATATTGGATCTTGCAATTTGTTTTGCATCAGTGATGGCAGATATTGTCAAGTTAATTGTCTCCTGGGTGGGATATGTCTTGCAGCCAGGAAAGAGGAAAACCAGACTCTTAGGCTGACAGATTAATAGGTGGAAAAAAATACATAATGGGACTTGAATATGGCAAGTCAGATTAAAAAATGTACTCCCTCAGCCATTGCCAATATACCCAACTAATGGGAGACCATTCATGGTCTGAGTCTTTCTGCTGAAATGTAAATTCAAAGACATACTGTACATCTGCTCTGGCTCCTAATCTTATGTAGCTTAATTCATCTAATTAAAGTGACCCGTCTTTATGAATGACTTTTATCAAACTAATGCCAACCATGATTTAAAGTCAAATAGCAAGTAGAAAAGGCATACACCTCTACAGGTAGCATAGATCTTACAGTATGATGCTTGAATAGCATTGGTTCTTTTTCCTCCTTTATCAGTAATGCTTGTCTGGTTAAAGTACACAATGACCTATAGGCATTTGACTTGATTCTTTTGTATACAAATATGTGAATTATCTTCCACATTTTACATTTCAAAAAGTTGTAAAGGCCACTCTATAATAAGAAAATCTTAAAGAGTTAAAAAAGTGGCGTTGGTAGCCTATATTGTCCTGTGCTGCACAGTGCTAGGAATAGTGTTGATTTTTTGTGTGCCTGCCTGTAAACTGAGTGGGGTTGCAGACACTTTCAGAAAATGTCTTTAAAATGAGGAAAGTAACCAAATAGATTTCAGAAAAGACATTTGTTGTGGATCATTGATTTTCCCTCTTACTCTCTCCTCATAATTGATACAGCAGGAAAAAGTCAGACAGTTGTAAGTCAGCTGAAGAGCCATAGTTCATACCCATCAATGTAACGGCTCCAATTATGGCTGCAACGCGCTCATCTGCTCCCTTTTTGTTTGAATCCCGTCCTGCCCCATTAGGCATTACATGCATGATATTATATTAAAAAGGTCAAGCATCACAACTGCCTCTGATCATATTACCCTTTCTGCATGAGAAGTTATGAAATCTTTTGAATATCACTGGCCTGTCAGTACTTTAACAGCTGGGGAGAATGGTTAAGGAAAGGCGTAGCAAGTTATGACAGCTGCTTCAAGTTTAGTAAAGTAATACCCATACTAAATGCAATTTTCTTCTCCACTATATACACAAGAACAGCATGCAAGCCTCTTTCTGCCTGAAATGTCATTTACTACAGCGAATGATTCAGCCTCTTTCAAAGGCAAAGAATAGTTCATTATGTCAGGGTTGGAAGTGTTTCCATGATACCAAATTTGAGCTATGATGGCACTACTAAGTTTTTCATCATGATACTGGGTATTGAAACAATACTTGAAACCAAAGCTTTACTTATTTGATGTTTAATGCCTGACACATCAGAAACAGGATTGGCAAGATGGCCTAAAATCTATATCACAGTTTTTTGCCCTTTGTTGTACAGTATTAAATCCCAGTTTTAAACACAGATAAAGCATTTAAATGCATATTCAGTTGTTACAACCCCCAAACAAGCCTGTGATGGCGCATTCAACTCATGTCTGGGCATCAGATTTCTTTGCTTTTCCACCACAACCAATAAATGGCTCTAATGGAGGATATGCCAAGAAAAATCTTAAATCTAGCAAAACTTTTCTCTTGGCCTCAAATATAACCTGTGATACTGTTTGAATAGGATTATTTTTATTTGTCTGTAGTCTGGTAACATTGATTATTCAAATAAATGAAGTTAAATTAACATTCTAAGTCCCTCCATGTATATGTTCAATTCCTTCTTCCACTCTTACAGTAAAGAATGGCAAAAAAGTCTTATAATATTAAAAGTCAGTTTAACCTCCCAAGGCCTGAGCTTTTGTTTGGAATGTAGTTTCAGTTTCTCCACTTATTTATTGTATTTACTGTGGGAACACCAAAATGTAATGACCACAAATATATTGTAAGTTTCTGAAAAGCAAATTTGAGTTAGTTAAATCAGTTCTGAGGAGGTTCACTTGGAGTTCAGTAGTGGCAACACAACCATGAAAAGCCATCATCAAAGGACCCCAATACAATGATTCACCATGGCAACAGGTGACAACAAAAGGTCCATGTACTTTACCTTCTCAAACTAGAAGTCCTCTGTGCTTTTTTACATATTTTTAGGGAGTTATAAAGCTTTAAGAGGGTATGGTGTTAAGCCAATTTGCCTATTATGACCACTTTAAAGAAAAAGCTAGATTTTGTGATAGTAACAAAAGATCTATTACATACAATCATGAGAAATAAGTTTAAAAACAACTGAGATTTAAGTTGCTAATTTACAAGTTTCAAGTGATAAAGTAATGAAGTTCTAATATAAGTGAAAGGTTAGATGTGATATTTTAGAGTGCGCTAATCATTATTAGACCTAATAGAATATAGGCTATTGGATTGGTCAGGGTTTTATTGATTCAAATAGGTTAATGCCTTATTCAATCTGTACACAATTTGAACACAATGCATCAAAACAGTTATAGTTAGAAAAAACTCATTTAGATTATGATCTCAACTTGTGAAGCATACAAACATTGGATATTCAGAAAACACAGTTTTAATAAAAGACATTTGCAAATTGTCCATGAAAGTAATTGCCGGCTCTATTCTAAATCTTGGAAATTACATCTTTAACACGGTAAATTTACTACTTCCATGTCGTAAATTGGTTATCTTTTAGGATTAAAATCTAATCTCCGAGCTTAACAAATTAGACTTTCTTCAAACTTGCACAACTGGTGCTCCAGTTTTATCTTCAGCATAATGTTAGTTTCAAACATAAATACACTCTCACACTGTTAAAAAGACAACGACAATCTATTCACTAGAGTTTGTATTCTTAATTGTGTTAACATGAAAATTAAAATAGCTATTATTTAACTAGAAAATACATGTTAGACCAATAATGTGCACCTCAATTATGACCAAATATGTAATTTTAAATTAGCAGAATTTGCAATTTGTTGTTGGCACAACAAAGTAGGAAAAAACACCCATAATGGAGTTCTGACATTGACCCACGAGGTCAGCTGGAAATCCTGTAGAAGAAGAAGAAGACCCATGGGATTTACCATGTTTCTTTGCAAGGGCAAGTTCTGCCTCATGGTCTGCCGAGGTCGGCTGACAGCACGGAAGGAGTTGTGAAGAGGAAGCTGTTGCACCAACTTCATCAGCTATGATGCAGAACATGCTGTGATTTTGGAGGAGGCTGTTGTCCTGGACGATGTGCCAGATTTTCAAGTGTTCCTTTTTTATACAATGAATGCCTTCATACCTGTTGTGGTATTCCTCTGGGTAGGCGTGTCATTCTTGACAGCGTTATCACCAAAGTGTTACAGCGTTGCACAGTTAAGTAAAATAAAAGTATGGAAACACCATTTAGGATTGTGTATTTATTGAAATGCAGGTAAATAAATAATGATCGTGCAGTTAATTAGCTTTTGCTAGTTATATGAATAACATTATTGAGCAAATAAACATGTTTATATAGGCAAAACGAAGAATTAATAATAGTGACCAATCACAGAACAACGTAAATGTAATTGGTACAACAATGAAATGTCACTTAGGACAATGAAATAGCAAATCATTGACAGTTCAAAAATCTTACTGCAAAAGGTTACCTTAAAATTTTAAGTTTTCTCAATTATTCTTTTTTTTACAGTGCACCTTTATATTTTTTTAGCTCATTTATTCAGCCTTTTTTTAAATTGGCACACTGAGGTAAATGTAACTTCATGTGGGGTAATGTAGCCCTGTCATCATCGATTAAACCATGTCAAGCCTGAGGAAAAAAAATGCATGTAGTCTAGTGTTTTTATCTGTATAACATAAATAGAAAAAAAACCTGAATAATGTCCCTGATATGAAATTAATGACTGAATCAATGTACTGTGGAGATGAAGCCGTGTCTCTGGCTCTGTCAGAAGGAGGAGCCAGAGAGAAACTGTGGATGTATTGAACAAAACGGCTCCTGACCAGTTTCTTCTCCTTGTGAAACAGGCTTGACTCAGCCCTCATTCTTAGGTTTGAGTATCCTCCTTCTCTGAAACAGAAATCTGAGTTTCCCTCAGGGTTAACAGACTCAAGATTTTCACTAAATCTGCTTTATGAAATGGACCCCAGAGATCCATGTTTATGTTTGTTTGAGTTATGTTGTCATGATTAGAGAGAAGTGAAATAGTGAGTGATGTCTAAAAAGATTTCCTAGAGCAATGTTACATTTAAGCTGTAAATGCAACAATAAATGTTAGCACTGTTGCCTTACAGCAAGAAGGTCCTGGGTTCGCTTCCTGGTCGGGGCCTTTCTTTGTGGAGTTTGCATGTTCTCCCCGTGCATGCGCAGGTTATCTCTGGGTACTCGGGTGTCCTCCCCTCACTAAAAACATGCTCATTAGGTTAATTGGTGAGTCTAAATTGGCTGTAGGTGTGAATGTGAGCGCGCCTGTTGTCTGCCTCTATGTCAGCACTGCGATTGACTGGGGACCAGTCCGGGGTGTACCCCGCCTCTCGCCCAATGACAGCTGGGATAGGTTCCAGCTCCCCCCCGGCAACCCCGAACAGGATAAGTGGAATAGAAAATGGATGGATGCAACAGTAAATGTCTCAACTCCCTAAACCTTGAGCTGGGCCTCTGTGCTTGTTGCTCACATCTGATAGGTTAAAGTGATGGGGGTTAACCCTGAAGTTAGAGCCGAATAAATAAGTCTGTGCTTTGTAACATTAGTCAGGACTCTGCAGCAAGATGTTTAACACTTTTATTTTGCAGCTTCAGAGTAAAATGCTCTTAGAGAGTAGAAGTCATTAGATGGTGTAGCACTGGTACTGTGTTTTGTTTCCATGTGACATCACGGTAGCAGATTTGCATGCAAAGATAGGATTTGAGATGTCTCACTTGTCCTTAATCTCCAATCCAGAAAACAATATCATGCACACACAGCATGAAAAATGCACAGTGACATAATCAATGAATCATTGGTGATAATCCATCAGTAAGTTTGTCATCGACTTCTGTCTACAATGTTGACTGATCGTTTTGCTCTGCATTAGAATTGACAGAAAGACTCTTTAATTTTCTTAAGAGAATTAACACCTTTACACCTTCACATGTATGACTTTAGTTTTGATGTTCTTTGTCTTTATAAAAGTTCATGTCTCTTGCTCATCAGTCTTATTCCATTAAGCTTTAGAGAAGGAGGCACTGTAGTATCTTTACCTTAAGTATGAATTTTCTGTGCTTTGGCCTTAGGAGTAAATCTCTTCCATCTGACATGTTTTTATCACTGCCCGCTAAGGTTAGACTGTTGCCAAGTTCTCTGGTCAGTTGTTTACGAGAACTCATCTTGTAAAATTGTATGAGTGCTTAAAATCTATCCTGCAGGCATATAAACCACTATTCTACGGGCCACAGAAAGTGATCACGCCAGTAGATGTTCAGCTTCACTGAACAAAAATATTTTCTACATTTAGCCATTTAAAAACTTTCACTTACAGCTGATTTTTTTCGTCCTTTGAAATATTGCTTTCACTCTGTTTTTGAGCTGACATTTCCCTTGGATGTTGTCGTAAAAGGAGTGGTAAGTATTTTTCTAGCTTGCGTTAGACCCTTTGAACTTTTGAAAAACTCTGCAGTGAAAGCATCAAGCAACAGAAAGCAAGTTGAGTACAGAGGTGTCTGCTGTGGACAGCGCAGCCATGGTCCCCTGTGAACCCTTTGACATCCACAGGCCGCATCTGTAGAATCACAGCGTCATCTGTGCGCTGCGAAAATGGATGCTGGGATAAAATATCGAGCAGAGATTAAAGTCTGGGTCATGTCAGCTCCACTCTCTTAAAGGTCGCGTCGCACATCAGTACATAACAGCTATCTGAGGATATAAAAGGGAGTGAGATGAGGATACAGAGGGAGATAGTGGAAAGAGCGTAATGGTGGAATAAAAGAAGGGTGAGTGCTACAAAGAAGATTCAGGGAGGTAAGAGGAGGAAGGATAGAGAGAGTACTAGGTTTCTGACAGAAACCACGATGCCACAAGAATGACCAGATTTTATTCTTGCGGCATTAAACCAGAAAAAAAAAGTTAGCCTTCATTTCACTTGATCTGGGTACTGTCAGAGACTCCCTTCTTCCTCAGCCCTTAGCCTGACTTCTGACCACATTGATTCCTGCCAACAAACAGAGGAGCAGGCTGTCAAACCAGGCCAAAATCATCTCCCTCCTGGAAAAGATCTGTTAATTGCATCTTAAAATACAGGCCAAAACACTTTAATTTTACAGAGCTGTGGTCACACAAAATGCTGCCAGGCTGCTCTGCAACAACAAAACCCCCTTAAAAAATTGTGCAGTGTGTCTTAAAAGTATGAACACTGTGTTTTACAGCTCACAGATGGTAGTGCATCTTGCAAAAAATATACCGTAGATTTGAAAAGAAAAGGACTGGCATCACATCCAGCTGTCTCGCCAAGCCTGTGGACACATCAGCACTGGATACAATCACTGCTTGTCAGCTCTGACACACATTTAAATCTTAATGCCAGGTCGTCCTGACATTGGCCTGTAATTTCCCCAGCTAACCAAGCTTGGCGTTCTCTCTGTTTCTTATCATTCAGTCTGGAGATGTATCAGGTAACTGAATGGATTTTTGGATTATCCCAGTGAATATGTGATACTAAGAGCAGTGCAAAAATACCTCAAATAAGTTTGTGATCTCAAACTATTGTATGGAGCACAAGTGGCCAGTTACATCAGTAATGAGTTCTGTCTTAAGTGAAGGTGCAGAGTTCACCTAGAAGGCCAGAAGCTCACAGTGAAACTACTTTAGTTTGTAGCTTGTGTTCACCTTAATTTGGAGAGTGTAGGGTCCAAACTAAAATAATGCCTCAATAATGATTTTAACATCATGTGACCACTCAGTTTGTCACAGAGTCTCTGAAGAGGTTAATGGCTGAATATAAAATGGACTGCCAATAATCCTCAAATAGGGACAAAAGTTAAGTTATTGATCACCAGTTTAATTTCTCTAACAGCCACTACTGTTTCTGTTGCACTGGGATCAGTCCTATCCACAGATTTCACTGGGCCCAAAAGAATGGGCTCTTCCCTGTGGGATTTATCAAAAGTATCAATCTGTGTTAGATCAGTGGCATTGGTCCTTGTCTTGGTGACACTTTTCATAAATTTTGGCCACTTGTTCTGCCTCTTTTTGCCACGTCTGACCCATTTTGCCACTCACCACCTCTGTTTTTGTCTCAGTTTATCCATTTTTGCCTATTTGAAAACCTTTTCAACCACCTTTTCTGCCAGTTTTGCCATATTAAATCAATTTTAGATTCTTGTATCCCCTTTTCACCACTTTTTCTGCAAGTTTTTACCACATTTTAACCCATTTTGCAACTGTCTAGTCTCTGTAGAACCATTTTTGCCACTAGAAACCTCTTTTGACACTTTGATGTCTAAATTTGTGGCTCATTTCACCAGTTTTTCCACCTCTGTTGACCAATTTTGCCACTTTTGCCTCTGCCCACCTATTTTTTTCCATTTTTGACCAATTTTTCCCACTTATTGCCTCTGTTGAGCTATTTTTTGACACTATTTACCCCTTTTCATCGCATTCAGTGCCCATTTTTGCTAAAAGTAACTGCATGTCACTATTGCTATATCCACATCAAAACACTTTTTGCCACTTTCTCCAATTTTTTTGCCTCTATTAACTAATTTTTCCTCCTTTGACCAACTTTTACCACCTTTTACTCCTATTTTGCTACTTTTTCCACCCATTTTTGCAACCTATTTTCCAACCCATTTTCTGAACTTTTCACCTTTTTTTTTCCTCTGTTAACCTATTTTTGCCACTTTTAACACATTTTATCAGTGTTTTAGGACAAGGGGTTTACATCTTGAAGAGGTCTATATCCAAATATTTATAATAAATAATAAACAGCAAAAGCTTGAGTTTTGAATTTTCAGTGTTAAACATTTCAGTGTTGATTTTAACTCCATCTATCCATCCATTTTCTATACCACTTATTCTGCTGGGGGTTGCAGGGGCTGGAGCCTATCCCAGCTGTCACTGGGCGAGAGGCGGGGTACACCCTGGACTGGTTGCCAGTCACTCGCAGGGCTTGATTTTAACTCTCAAAGTGTATTAACTCCATGCAGAGTTTAAATGGCCTTCAGTGTTGGAGTTATTTGACAGTTCTGATCTGTTCAGTGTTAATTTAACTCTGTAGAGAGTTAATTGATCTAAGCCCTGCCCACTGCTATTTCAAATCTGGGGGTAGAGTTTTCCCATCATGCTCCAAGGCAGAATAATTAGATGTGTTTGGATGTATGAAAATGCTGCGTGTTGTACAGCGATCACTCCTGGGATTCCTTTGCTTTGTTTCTGGTGGATTATTGTTTTTGATTCTTAACAATTATGCACCATGAGTGTAGTGGTCCACTACATTGGTCACTTCCTGGTTGTAGCAGGGATTGTCTATTCTACAGGCTGAAGTGCTGGCTTGCAACTGTACATATTCTAAGTCTTTCTCTTTGCACCATGATTGTCATAAAACACTTTATTAAGTATGAAAAGTGCATAGATTTGTGTCAACAATTAAAGAAGTAAATACCACAAGTTAACACTGAAAGTTAAAGGAAATGACATAAAATATTGTGTTAAAAGTGCACTTAGATGTGTAAAAAACTAACACCATAAGAGTGCTGAAATAGTAACACTTTTCAAAGTGTTATTTTAACTCTGAACCTGTAAGAATTATAAAAACTCAGGGAAAGTGTTCAACTTAACACTACAGGAGTTAAATTAACACTGGTGATTTTGCTGTGTACATATTTAATTGTTTGATATATTTAATATATAGTATCTGTGTTGTTTTGACATGAGTGGTTATTATTCAGGTAAAAATATAAAACATGTTTTCACAACTTAGCTTTACAATAGACCATGATTTTGCTGATCCAGGTAGTTGCTGACTGTGCTAAAACTTAAGCTGGGAAAACACCCATGAAGCAATACAGGTCAGTAGTTGCAGTGGAAGATGACTGCCATGCAGGGCTGCTGAAAATGCAGAGGGATGGTATGGCAAGTATCAGATGGGTTTTTATTACCTGTGACACGTCATGAGGACCTTGTGTTTCTCCCTCAGGCTCCTCCAGTAAGATAAGGGAATGTGTCCTTTTCACACTTTGGTGTGAAGTGATGCAAGAGCTACTGGGAATATGAGTCCCTCTGTTTTTATGGCTCGCTGTTCAAGATAGCCCTCTAAACTACAAAAACAGGCTTTAACAATGTTAATTGAATTATTTGACAAACTTTCTAGTGGTTAAGACAGCCCACTTTCTCCATGATTGTTAACTCAATTGGTAACAGCCAATAGCCAAAATTCTCAGGTCGAAGTACACTCCACCAATCAGAAACGTCACTGTAATAACATGGGATTATGGATAGTGTAGTTGTTAATATCCTTATGTCTGCTGTGACTCCTCTGAGGATCAGCAGGCACATGTGCACCCTGCAGCAATCAGCCACAGGTGTATCCACTGTGACCAATCAGGAGTCTGTAAAGGACTCCTGAGCCCATTGTCCAGTTTGCTCTGCTGCTGATATGATGCATTTTCACCCTGGCTGTCAAGCGCGTCAAAAGCGACTGTTATTTGATGCTATTTAATTTATGAAATACATTGTAGCCAATTTTGATTGTTTAATTAGATACATTTTGTGTTAATTGTACACTTTAGACTTTGATGACTTAGTTGAACATTATTGACCATCAATTAATCAATTATGTTTATATCTTTTCTCCTTTGCTAAATACAGAAACACCACTTGACAGCAGTAAATTGAACCCTTTAACTTGAAGCCTCATCTTTGCTTTGATTATGGCTGATAATCAAATCTAAAAAGCAGCATGGACTGAATATCGTTGTGGCTGATAGCTACTCTTTACGTTTTAAAGTTTGTTTTTTTTTTTAATTATCTTTCCTGTTTTAAGTCTGTGCTGATAAAAATAAATGCTCAAAGATCAGCTGTAAACACTAAACTCTCTATATTTGCTGGTTTCTTCACATAAGAGATAAACATCACCAATAGCTGATTGCTGGTCACACCCTCTGTTCCTTATACTCCAAATTATGCTGATTTTCAAAACAAAACACCATGACAACAATGATTTACAGATGACTACGCACCTGCTGAGATATCATACCTGTTAGAAGAGTCTCAGCTGGTGCAACACCTTAAATATTATTACTGCACAAACTCTGTAAGAAGAAATTACATTCAAACTATGTTTGACCTTGTGAATAGCTGGTGTAACTCAGTGTGGTGGAGTTTTTGTGAAATGTATGGATAGACCTTGAAGTAGTTCAACATCAGTATCATCTCAGTTTCAGTGGTGTTTCTTTTACTGACATATTCACAGGATTGAAAAAGGTATGAAAAGGGTTTCAAGAGGTTTCAGAATAATGAAAGCTCAAAAAGAAGGCATGAGGGAAAGCAGAGCAGCTAATTTCACTCCAGTAACACACACAGAGACACACATTTAACAGACAGGCCAAGATGAGACTTCATTTCATCTTCCACAGCCCAGCTGTCAGTATTTAATGGGACATAGTGGGACCAATACTGCTAGCCAGTAAGAAGACTCATGCCCAACTCCCTATTAAACCTGGTGCCTTAAATGACTGATTAATTGACATTGGTTCAGTCACATGGGGCTTTTTCTCTGTATGTTAGTTATACAGGTAAAAATCTTTTGCCTTATTTCTTTTCTGACTGGATTTCCTAACAACAGAAGACATAAGTGAATGGTCAAATGAGCTCTGCAGACCTGAGAGAAACTTTATTTGATTCAGCCAGCGGCTGAGGATTAAAATAAGACAGACTTACTATGACTACAGACACTATCATGCCAATGAGAACTGCGCTTCTGATCAGTGCGGCAGATTGAAGGCCCGGTGTTCACAAAGTTGTCTCAGGATAACGTTTGCTCCCACTGCAGTTAAATTAGCCATCTTCCGGTATATTCAAAGGAAAATGGATTCTTTTATCTGCTAATTTTAATAAGTTCACTCAAGAAATTTTCATAGCAAAGAAAGATGTGACAGGAAGATGTGTTAGAGAGAGAAGGAAGTGCTATTGATACAGAAGACATTCTCCACTGCCTTTATCTTGATTTGGTATATGTCTTATTACTTTGATATTATATCTCTGGGACATTATTAACGCGTGAAGACTTGTTCTCCATGTTTTTATACTTCACTTCTAGAAGAAAGCCATCTTATAATGCTGCATGTGTTGGTATGATCATTATCAAACTAACCTCACAGGGGCATTTCTAAAGACCACTTTTGATGAACCTTGTGACCAACTCACTGTGAATAAAATGTCTCTGGGCCAATCTGATAGGCCTTGTTACTTTCAAGAAAAATACACCCAGAAAACAGAAAAAAGGAAGTTGCACTTCATACTGTACAGCCTTAAACCTCAGTAGGCAAAGAAAAAAATCATTTCTTTTATGAATACAGCCTGGATTTATTTTCCTTGTGAACTTTATTTTTGTTCTTATTTCAGTCTTAGACCATGCATTGATACACTTTGTCACAAGGATGTAGGCATTAAATATTTCTGTCTCAATATCAAGCCTAAAGAAATGATGCAGGGCTGCAATTTGATTACGATGCAAAGCAGAGAGAGGACAGAGTGAGTTAAAAAAAAGACTGGAAAAGAGGCTCAGCCTCAGGGCCAGAGCAGCAGGGGGAAAGTATCAGCCACAAAAGAAGTGTTTATTCAAACAAACTGTTAGACTGGAAGACTTACCTGTCTGTCTGACTGCTTTGCTGGCTACTTCACACTCCACCTGCATGTGTCAATTCTTTGACGCTCTCTGTGAAGGCTGCTGCTTCAGTCTGGCTCTGAAGAAGGCTGTGTGTCTGAGGGAGCTGTAACTTAGCAGTCAACTCTATCATGGGACACACAACCCTCTGAGACTGAGTACAACTCAGACTTTTGTTTATACCTTTTAACCTCTGTGCTAAGTCAGGTGATTCAGTGGAGTCGCTGCTGATGTGCCTGATGGGATGATTTTTGACAAGAATTCTCACAACACTCTTTTAATTTTCTTAAAGAGTGACTAAACCCCAGACCACTTTATTTTTTACAGAAATATGGAAATGGGTATGTAGCAGTTTTGATTATCAGTTAGGGTCTTGACATTTTAATTGCAATTAATCTCAGAGTTTCGATAGTTAATCATGATTAATCATACCCTTTTTATCACATTAAAATTCTACTCTTTGAATTTTGAACTGTTTTGTGCCATTTTGGATTTTACTACTGTCTTAAACTAAAAGTTATTGATTTCCTGTTTGGAAACAAACCTGCTTTTATAGGTAGATTGAAGATTATGATACAACCTTGAACACAGAAGAAGAAATTTTGGTTGTGAATTTAAAAGGATGTAAGAAGACAATGAAAGAGTAAATATTTGATCAGAAAAGGTGCAGATGACTTCTGACTAGTCCACTGAGCTGTTTGTGAGTTTTTAAAGTCAAATAAAGTCCAAATTTTAGAAATTTTTGGACTTATCCAACATCACTGTGGCTGCAGGGAGACACTGATGTGGCTTTAAATAGAGCATGTGATTAATCCAGATTATTTTTTTAGTTGTGCACCAATTATGGACCTTGTTTACTTGTGATTAACTGGATTAATCATGCCAGCCCTAGTTTAAACCTGGCTGCTGCATTAGAATTCTTCTTTTGGCTGATCTGCTCATAAATGATGCATGGAGCTAGTATTGTCTAGACCATGGTTCCCTACCTGGAATCCAGGCGAAAAATCCAGTCAAAAGAATAAAAAAAGTAATATATTTATGACATTGTAAGCTCAAAAATGTATGAGGTTGGTTGGTTGGATAACATCTGTTTACAGAAATATCTAATGTGATGACTCTGGGCTAACATCCCAAGTACTTCCTTGTTGATCACCCCTGTAAGAATTATCTGGGTTGACTAGGTTGATCTGGTCTTAATTTTCTCCATGTCATCAGCTATTGTCAACTTTATGATCCAAAAAAGTTGCAGCTTTTGTTTGTATTAAATTTTTTTTCTTGTACAATTATGAATTTTCTAACTTGAACATTTTGAGATTTTTCTCAAAAGTTTACAGATCCATCTTTTGTTATCATTTCTTGGTGTGGCCCTTATACGCTGATGTATTGTCCATAGGTCTTTGGCAAGAGCCTATTAAATAAATAGGCCTAATATGTTGGGATTTTGTCAATGACAGCAACTGAAATTGACGTTCAGTTTTTCTAAGTGGGTCCTAGGTGGCTAAGGTTTTGTCATCTGAGTTGAGGGGGTCCCTGAGGAAAAACCATTCGACAACTTGTTTAAAGAACTATATACCATTATTTATCTATTAAAATCATCTGTAGTAAGGAAAAAAGATGACTGAATACATTACTAGTAGTCAAATTTGATAACTTAAAGGTAAAAGTTGGCTCTAAGAATCAGAGACATCACTGTAACACTCAAGGAGAGACTGTATGTAAATCACATTTTTCTTTAAAAAAAAAAAGAAAGCTTGTTGATATAAGAGCTTGTGTCTTCAGGAGCCTAGGCTATTGTTTCGCACACAGGTACTGTAGCCTGTGCTAAGTCTATCTTGGAGAGTTCAATAAGCTCACTCAAAAGTGTTACAGAATTCTGACTTGTGTGAGGAGCAATGCTGAAAATAAAGGAACCATCCCTCTGTCCGTTCTGCAGTTAAAGCCTTGAGATTCCCCTTAAAGTGATACACCCACTCATTAAAAGTGTTTATACTTAATTTGAAAAACCAGATTATATTATTTTCAGTCTGGGTCCTAAGGATCGGGAGCACGCTGCCAGAGGAAATCAGATTGGCCAAGTCAGAAATCTCTTTTAATTCTCTTCTTAAAACATACTTTTACCAGAGAGCCCTCCCTGATGAGTTTTAATTGCTTTCTTTTTTTACATACATTTATTTGAGTTTAATTCAAAACAGATCAGTTTACTTCCTATAATAACACCTTGACTTACATTTTCAAAAAAAATGATTTACTTTCTCAGCTATACTATTATTGCAGTAAAACTTTTTTTTATCAAGTCTTTCCTGCATAGTCATACGTTTAATTCAAAATCACCTCAGGCATGGAAAACTGTTTTTAAAATGTCAAGCAGATTTCACCAAATCCTCAATGTATGAACTCTTCTGTCTCTCTGCCTCAGTGACTGTTTTGTGTGTTGAGTTTTCATCTGTTCACTGTCATTGTGTTGTTTTTCCCCAAAATACTTCTACAACATATCAGCATGTCAGAGCCTGTATTCACACACAGTGCTGCGGTGCTGACTATTAAATAAACAGTATGTTAACTGTTGCGGAGAAAGACAGACAGAGAGCTTTCATATGAACAGAGGAGCTGATCCAAAACAAAATAAAAATGGTAGAATTAATGATGAATCTAAGTGTTGTTCTATATAAACTTTCATGTTTCTCACAGAAGTGAAAGAAAATCTGAAGTCTATAACAGTTACAATCAATGACAGCTGTTGTCTGAACAATCTGTCTGTAAGCTGAGCGTGCATTCAGAGATCTGCATGTGCTTGTTTAGTTTTTGGCAAAAGCTGGAAGTGAAATTTTAGTTAAAGCTGGATATTTGTATAGGGGAATTCCTGCAGCAAAGACAATGACCACTCTCACAATATCACCACTGCATCATTAGTGTATTTCTGCAGTTTCAGAAACATATGAAAAATTAATCAAACACTGCCCTTGAAAGACTTTAATTTTCATGAAAATGCACTGCCTACTGATGAGGGTACAGTGTAATGGGGCTTTCCAATCACATTGAGTGGCTCAGCTCTACTTGGTTTGACTCATCACTGCAGCCCAGTGTAGCAGGGTCTTTGCTTTTCCACCACGACCAGGCTACCTGTTTGAGGGTGCTTCTAGCGTGGATGACGCCGCGTTTTTTTAGCCCTCATCGATCTCATACACAGTCACTACTACTGCACCTGCTGAGACTAGACCACCACTGTTAAAGAGATAGATGCATTCACCCCCATTTCCAATGGTCAATTAACTCAACAGAGTGGACTCTTGAATTAAAAAAAATTTTGCTCAACAAAACAGCTTGTACATCGAGCTGCCTGCCAACCTTCTCCTTTCTCGTCTCCGGCAGGTAGTAGTGTTGTGGTCAAGACTACACAATCTGAGACCAAGACCATGAAAGTCAAGTTTAAAAAATCACAAGGTTGAACAGTAAAAGAGCACTCTCTTTAATTTAGTTTGCTTTTAAATAATTTGTCAGCAAAAGAACAACTCTATGTCTGCAACTCTGTTTTCACCACAATGTAAAAACCTCATTTTTTTTGTACGTATTAAAAAGCCACTGACAAGTCTGGGATTATTTTAAAATATCTGAAAATCAGATGTGTTTCTAGATTTGTCAGGTGAATGAGGCCTACAAAAAGTTTTAATAGGTATTTCTGACAAGAAATAATATTGACTGGTAAGATAACAACATCAATAAATCAGGAACAATCCAACTGAAAATGGTGTCATACGCCCAGCCTGAACAAACTTCAGTGACAAAATACTCAAAAATCTGAGCTCACCACCACGAGTAAAAAAAGAAGCTCTTTGTTCTCCTTATTGTTACATTAATGACGTTGAAGAATGACACATCAGTTATGGTCTAGACCAGTCTTGATGGAAGATCTGAGTTTGGCCATTCCAAGACCAAAACGACAAAAAAAAAAAAAAAAAAAGTCTCTTGATTCCAAGACAAAACCAAGACATTCAAAACATGGTCTCTAAAACTTACGCTAGCTACTTTAGCAGCCAGTTAGCAGTTAGCTGAATACTTGTATCGAGACCCTTTTTTAAAAATGTCCTACACCTTACATTCATTTAATAAAAAGTGTTACAGTTTATACTGAAAATAAAACAAAACAGGACTGAGCAAAGTGAAAGGATAAGCCAACCATGTTTAAAATCATGTCATTAGAGGACACACATGAACATTTCATTTTACTCCATTTTTCTCCAGCATGGCAGTTTCTCAAGAATTTTCCTTTTTATTTTGGGAGAACTAGCTTTGTGATTTGAGGGAAAGGACATAATGAAGGACTTAACTAAAATCTTAAGGAAAAAGGATAGCAATTTACATGCAGGAAAACCTAAAAAAAATCATGGATGTACTCTATCTCCTCATACAGATTCCACACATCAGACCTTTTGTCAGATTTTTTCCAGCAGACATTCACAACAGTTTTACGATTCGCTTTTGGGTCCTGACCCCCCAGTTGAGAACCACTGCTCTAATGACACAATAGATGCACCACACTGCTCTCTACAAAGGACAAAGGTTCAGGGGAAATTCCAAGCTGCTTGCATCTGTAATCTGTTTTGTGATTTTTTACACCAACACTGTACTACTGCAAGACTGTTGCTGAGAAGTGGAACATTTGAGGTCAGTGTAGTTTAGTTCTAATTATGCATATTCTCCAAGCACCTACAAAGAGTAAACCACTTGTGCCTGATATACTCAAGGCACTACACAAAAGAGTGAACAAACTCAATTTTTTTAAGGACATGTACTTCTTCCATCTCCTTCCTTGGACTTCCCACTCCTCTTCTTAGTGCTAATCATGCTCTTCTTCGTTGTAAGTAGCTCGAACTTGCCCATTCTTTAGAAAAAAAGAAATAAGCTAAACCTGATTGCAACAGAGTGTGTTTAAGCTTCATGGACATCTTTTCTTTTAAGAGTGAGATACCTCACCAGGCTAGCAGGGGTTCCTATCTTTGTATCAGATCTGTATCAATCACTGTCTGTGATGCAAATAAAAGGTACCTCAGTTTCCTGGTAGAGTTACTGTGCAGGGTTAGATGTGACTAGCCTAAAAGGATGACATACAGAGTTTTTAAATGCAGCATAAATCAGACTGAGATTGTGAAACTCCCTTTGGTAATGCTGTTTAATATTATTCCAAATTTATTATCGAAATCACTTTGAGATAGCAGCCCAGCCTGAGTTTAAAACAGAGTGTCTGCTCCGCTGTGCTCCCTGAATAGCTACAGCATGTGCTTGCCTGCCTGACATATTATAGCAGCTTGATTGCAATTATTTCTAGCAATGATGCTATAAATACAGAGAGTGCAAGCCTGAATAATTTCCACTAAAGCAATGCTGATTAATGACCTGAATATGGAGCACAGTGCTGACATTAATATGTTGTTGTAAAAAGTGGTGATAGCCCAACATCACTCTCACTTATAGGAGGCCATGAAGTCGATAAGAAGAAAATCAACTCATAAATCAGTTTCACTTCTACAGAAACAAAAGGTAGAAAACAGCACAGTCATATTAAAGAATATTCTCATTCATGAATACAAATCACAAATATACTGTGTTTCAGGTTGATTTATTTGTATTAAATAACCTGTAAAGAGATTTACAGGTCTTTTGTAAATACCTTCATTTCCTACCATCCTGATGAGATGCCTAAACCACCTCAACTGAAGGAGCAGTAGCTCTACTTCAAAACCCCGGATGTCTGAGTTCCTCACCCTATCTCTATTGCTGAGTCCAGCCACCCTCCTGAGGAATCTAATTTCAACTGCTTGAACCAGCAGTCTTATTCTTTTAGTCATCACCCAGAGCTTATGAACATAGGTGAGAGTTGGGGTGATGATCAGCCAGTATATTGATATTTTTGTCTTCCTGGCTCAGCTCACCTCTGCACCACAATGTTTGAAATCCTGCAGATGCTGCACCAATCTGCCTGTCAATCTCATGGTCTATTCTACGCTCACTCGTGAGCAAGACCCCGAGACACTTGAACTCCTTCACTTAGGCCAAAAACTTTTGGATTTTGAGTATGTCATCGCTGCTAGTAATGAAGAGGCTGAAACAAAGGGAACTGTATAGCTGAGCGGCTGAAACACTGATGCAGCAGCAGAGGGAGAAAGGCCTACACTGAGCATAGTTGTAGTAGACTTCGATAAATCTGCCTAAGACCAATCCTCAGATAAAGTTGGATTGTAGTCAACACAGAATCACATCGTGCAGAACGGCATGGACCGCTTGCAGCTGATCGCGAGGGCTCCATCTCTCTTCCCCGTAGCTGGTTGTTAATGCTCGGGGTGCCCTGGCTAATTAGCAGAACCAGTCTTGGATAAGCCATCAATGAGAGGGGGACTGGACCGGACTATCTGCTGTGGAGCTTTTGTCTTTTCGGGACTAGTCCAAATTAATCAGGATGGTTGGATTTACAGTTTGAGCAGAGGTTACAGTTATATCATCATAAGGACTGATATTGGACAACTGAAGGTAAGACTCATTTTTCATTTGAAATGTAGAGTTCTAACGTGATGTCCAGTTAACAGAGCACTGGGGAGTTAAGTTTCGCTGCTTTATCGCTGTCGCTGGAGGATGGTATTTGGCTATTGTAAGTTGCTAAGTTATGGTAGCGGCCAGTGCGCTAACAGGGTAACGGTGCTAATGTGAAGCTAACTGTTGTTGTTAATGAGTTTAATGTGGGCGTATATTGTGTAACTGACTGCGTGTGTAAGGAAAAGCTTGCAGCTTTAATTTTGATACTCCAAACCACTTACACAAAGAAAAATAAGAGAAAGCCCTTGTGCAGTCATTTCCGGAGTCTAATTATGTGTGTCTGTAATAACAGGGTAATAATTAATCAGGTTTACTGTTGGCTTCTACTGTCTCAGCTTTGGGTCAGGTTTCAAAATAAAAATGTGTCCCCAGTCCCATTTAGCGCAGACTTGTATTTATCAATATATCACAGAATTTCAGATTTATGCATTTTGCTGCTGTTAAAGGGGCTCTATGTAAGTTTCCAAAATTCTGCTAATCAGCGACACTGAAGCGGTGCGGCCGTTAGGTGAACTGCACTATTTTTCTTTCACTTGCTCTAGATGTGTGTGCTCATATAAGCTCGGATGAACCAGCTGTCTGCTGCTACACACAGAAAGCTAACATGAGTTGGAAAAGGATTTACCTGCATCATGTTAACAGGAGGTAAGTGAAGTTACACTTATGAAAGTTTATGGTTTATTTTTGAGAGTAATTTATGTTTGACTCTGGACTGCTGACACTGCGATGAAACACTGTCTGATACAAAGGAGACGAGGAAATGACGATAGTTTTACGACTGTTGATGATTTATCTCATCAGCGGCCTTCTACCGAGCACAGCACTGAACATATTCGTGACATTTTCATTATGTATTTACTTTATATACCTTATAATATGTACAATGACTGCTAACTGACTGTGTTAGCTAACGTTAGCTGACAAGCCTCACTGATATCAAACGTAGCTTTCACAGAGCCTCAGACTCATTAGCTATATAAGCTGCAGTGGTAACAAATAACGTGATAACGTTAGTAAGTTTACTGCTCAGACACAGCCGTGCTGAGCATCGTTATCTAGCTTGATGCTCTGCTCTTACAAGGTACTTTTTACTTTGACAATATTCACTCTGTGGTCACGTCTGCAAAATACAACAGCTTCACTGCTCCAAAACATATTGGTGAAGGCAAGGAGACATATTAGTGACAGATACACAACTATTATAACAAATATATAACTCTCAGACTTACAATTTCTGGGGGAAAACTCAAACTGTCAGTTTTGTTCATGTGGGGTAAATGCTACACATTGTGGATGCTTTAGTATGAGAACAGAAATCAAACCTTGTTCCTTTACAGTTTATGAATGTGATAAAGAGAAAATGAGTGATAAAACTGTTCATGATAGTCATTGTATTTCTTCTCTCAGGGCTCCAGCTCTGAGGGATGTGCAGCTTCAGAGGAGGAGAGCTCTGACAGTCTCAGGGAAGAGCTGGATCTGTCAGTGAGGAGGACAACAGAAATGCAGGTGTCAGATTTTTGTCAAGGGCTATAAGAATATAAACACCCACTTTATTTGAGCACAGGTGAACTAAAGTTTGTGTGCTGCTCCATTTTTAGGCACAGTGACAACAGCCATCCCAGCAGGAGAGGGGTGAAGTGCGTCAGATATTGATAACCTGGGTTATTCTCAATGCACTGGACTACCTGCATGGGGCACTTTCAGTGGCTACAGAGACATACTAACTGATCCTGACAACAGGATTCATTCAATTAAAAACACATCAGCACCACAAAAACAAAGTCTACAGTCAATAATGCCATTGTGAATATTTATTTCTTCTACATTTCACATGTGGATAATGCTCCTGTGAATGTTTGTTTCCTCTATGTGTAACATGTCATCAGAAGAAGGGTTTTACAAGTGTAGGTAATAAAAACTCAAAGAACATTATTTTCTGTGCAGACTTTATCTTTACATTTTCAGTCATTTCTGTCTAACATCAAGTGTGCACCATTTGTTTTTCTCATGCATGCAACTATAAAAAAATCACTTCCTCTATTTATTTCTATTCAAAAACTTTATTTTTCACTGTAAGATCAGATCATTTGGGGGGCTAACGAGTGCAAGAAGTAGTAGTAATGTCTTACCTTTTCAGTGGGTGTGAAAGCCATCACTGGTCAGTTTTATTCCACAGCAGAGCAGTAGCATCACCCTAAACTACAGTTAGCGTCCACTGCTATCTGCAGCAGGGGAAGAAGCAGTCGGGAGTGCGCGGGGGCGAGAGAGCGAGCGAGGTTGGGAGCGAGCGCATTCGGCCCAGATACCTTCTAATGAGAGTAGCCTAGAGGCTTAATTACACAACCATGAGAGACAGTTAGGGTGTCATGTTTCATATATGACTAAAGTCTACCTTCACACGAAAAATGATGATAATTGGTAAATGTTGAAAAGTTACATATAGCCCCTTTAATGCAGCAAAATTATGTTAAAGCAAATGTCCGGTAGTTGTTCTAAATGGCCGGAATTCTTGAGGACTGCCGGTCATTTTGATCGGGGACAAAGAAGTCTCGTGGACACCCTGGACTGAACCCCAGACTTGTATTTGTTCTGCTCCTTCTTTAAACTCTAGACTCTTCTGCTGACTCTACACACTTACTGACCAAATAAATAATTTGACTGGTTTGACTGTAGTCAAGTTTAACAGGGATTTGCAGGCCAAAATGCTAAAGGTGTGGATAAAGTAATGTTTCACACCTAAAGTCCAAGATTACTAAAAAAATGTTTTGATCTTTTTTTTTTAAGTTCTGACCAACACAAAGATCGCTTTGGAACTCAGCAACACACATAGAGGTCATATACATGTAACTACCGACCCCCTGGCATTAAGCCATCTCCTTTGTTCTCTCCTGACCAGGCTATTAGCCTCTTTTACTGACTTGTTCTGCCCTGGCTGGCAGACACAAGACAACTAAAGCATTAAGGAGTGGGAGGCTCCTGTAGCTCACAGTAATGAGGCAACACACCAAGTCACATCACACAACATAAAAGACTTAAAAACGAGGTGAGTCAGAAAGCAGCAAAAACTGACGTTAAACATAAATGAGGAATTTCAGAACAGCTTCTCCTGAGGGTATCTGGATGCTTCTGTCACTGCCCGTTCGTCTCTTAGAACGTAGAAATATTAAAACATAAATAAAGTGATAGTTTTGGAAGTTGACAAAGAATATTCAGAAACTCCACAAAGCGATCCTGTATTCAGTGATCATCTTTTTATTTTTGTCTTATTTCAAATTTAAATTCTATGCAAGTCTTGCAAAATAGTTTAAAATAAATGTTGAGAATATGCAACTAAAGGCCTTTTTATCTTTGCTTGATTTTCAATATAGTTGAGCTCTACTTTATCATCTGCAATCAGTCATAAAAAGTATATGCTCTATGTTTTACTGTCAAAGAAAGGTTAAAATGTCTTAATGTCCAGGTTTTAACAAGTCTTCAATAATACATTGCATTTGCGTATGTGTCAAAACTCATTTCATTTTTGCCTCATGTGAAAATCCATTTTTGTTTATCTCCTCAAGTAAATGGATACATTTTTAAAGACCTTCATAAATTTGCTGCCCCTTGCATGAATTAATCTAATTTGATGTTATGCAGATGTTTACAGATACAGATGATTGAAGACTGGGTCTGTTAGATTGTTTTTTAACTTAAAGCCACATTGTCACAGCCTCCAGAAACAGTCATATCCAAAATTTCCCCTACACTATTTATGCTGCATATTGAAAAAGCGTTGTATGTATACTAAAAAAATGTAAAATGTATACTAATAGGGATGTTCCAATACCATTTCTCCTACCCGATACAATTCCAATACCAAGGTGTTGTAACCTGACACGCCAGATGGATTTGTTTCACACATCCATCTGGTAAAGCTTCAATAGGAAACGTTTAAGAAAAGGCAGAGGCTTTGAAAACACTTGGAGGGTGATTGGATGAACATTCTGTCTGTCACATCTCTACGGGCCAATCAGAGCAACAAAACATGTGATGTAGCCGCTATCGAGCTGCGTGTGCGCAGCTACTGAGGAATAACGCGAAACATGGCGACTATAGACATGTAAGTACTTGACTTTTGTCGTTTTTGATAAGAAAACAACTCACTGCTATTCTTTGTTCTTCTTTTAACAAAGAAATGTTGTGAAGCTCTGATAAAGCTGGCGCTTTAGCAGCATCCACGCTAATCTCTTCCTCCATAACTGCACCAGCTCTTGCTGCTGCTTGTTTATGTCACGACTCTGCTTCGTCTGAAAGTACTGCCCCTCGTTGCTGATTGGTCCTGTCACTTTCTAACCGGCCCCAAACGGTTCAGATGGGAGCTTTGCAAAATGGATTCGCCAGTGAAAAACAAGGAAACGGCATATCCATCCGCTTTGCAAGGTTAAAAGTGTTGGGTATCGGCCAAGACCAAGTACTGATCTGATACCAGTGTGAACTTTCTGGACTGACTGTGCAGACCAGCAAATTATTTTAGACCTTTATTTGAGTCAGAACATGGTTCAACAAATAGAATCACAATGTACAGCATCTGTTTGACCCTAAAGTTGTTTTCCTGCTGATGATTGAGTTTTACTTCTAAATATTAAAATAATAATACAGGTGGCTGCATCACAGGCTCTCTCTGTCTCTCCATTACGCTCTATTGGGGTAGCATTATGGGATTATGAAACAGCCTGCTACTGGCCGATAGACCCTCACAAAGGGAAAACAGTATGGTGGTTAGTATTCAAGTTAGCATTCGAGCTAGTGGTTATACATGATCGTAATTCAATGAAGATGACTAAAAAGAAGTTCAGTATCGGGTTTACTGGTGTGGATTTAATCATTAAAGTCCCCAAAAATAACATAAGTTCCAGACTTGCTGAAAATGTTGCCCACGGGCTTCAAAGGTATCAATGGCTAGCTTCAAGAGGAAGAACAAGTAAGAGGCAATGATTTATGTTTCAAACATAATTTAACTTTTGATAAACTGTGTCACTTCTTGTTGTGTACGACGGCACTGGTCTTGAAAGCATTTTAACTGCAAGAGAAAAACTGTCATACAGCTAGCATTCTTTGCTGCTAGGTCCTTTGGTTCTTGTTTGCTGCTCTAAAAACCTTAGCTCATGCATGCAGTGCTTTCTGGCAGCAATGAAAAATTGATTTTCAGTTTATAGTGCTAGTATTTAGCATGGCTAAATGAAGCAAAATATGAAGCTGAACCAAACGGTATCAGATCAGTGCATAAAGTTGTGCACTCACTGATACCAATACATGCATTGGCAGTATTGGACATATTTCCAGTACTGGTATCATAATCAGAACAGCCCTATATGCTAACCACATGCATATCACAGATCTTATCATAGAATCAGAAACCCCAAAGATTCACATCTGACACTTAAAGGTACAGTGTGTAATAATTCATGTTTTTGTGATATTCAGCCAGAGAATTTGCATAAAACCACAGATCCTTTAAGCAAACATTAACCTTTTAACTTCCTAATGTACTAACCCAATGGCGGGAGAAATAATATCATGGACTTATACCAGAAGGATGATAAATTAAGCCCCAAGGTAAAATAGTCCACTGTTGACATACTTTTCCTGCATGAACTCACAGTTCTCCCGTGATCTCTTCCTGCTGATCAGGGCCGCGCCATGGTGCAGTGCTCTAGACTCGCTTCCGGTGGCCGAGGTCGTTCAACTTCGGTTGGAGCAAACCCGCGGCTCTTCGGTGTGTGGCGCAGTCGTCCTATGTGGAAATTGCAGGTAAGCCACCAGAACACATGCAACTGGGTTCATGTCATCCCCAGCTCCAACTGAGTTCAGAGTCAAAAGGAACGCAGCAGAAGCCTCTCATTCATACAAAGGAAGGGACCCTTCCACAGAGTCCACTGTCTTGGATTTTTGCATCTTGCATTTTTCTACAGTACCAAAGAACAGACCGAGTAACAGACACACATTATTTTTAATTCCACTGATTTCCACAATTACCACCATAATACCAACTAGAATCTGACTGTTGCTGTAATATTCCACACTGTACCTTTAAGTACAGTGATGACATCATTGGCACATAGGGTACAATAAATGTAATGTAGTGATTCCACTTCATTGTAATTCTGTCTTTTAAGATGCTGAGATGGCAGATAAGGGGACCATGGTATCTAGGATTCTTGCCCTCACTTGCCCAAGAGACTTGACAGACTTATGTTGGACAATGACATGGCTTGACACAGTCCATGCGTGCTCAGGTATAGGCATTGATGAACTCCTTTCAGATGACTAAAGCCCCAGTTTTATGAATAAAGTCAACATCCATTTTTTTCCTTATTGCTCAGTGTTTAATGTGGGTTTTAGTTTTTTTCTCGCTCCAGCAAAAACAGGATGACTATACGGATGTGAAGTACAGGAAGTCAAGCAGCACCCACAGGTTTGTCATTCTGCCGTTGCGCGGGTGTTTTACAAATGGTGATGGTGCACTGAAATGGTATGAAAAGGCATTTCTCATTCGGTTTGCAGACCATTTTACAGTTCCGTGGGTTAAAGTCAGGGAATACAATGAAAAATGAAATCAAGGCACAAGGAGAAAAACAATACTGAATCCTGTTTTGTTGAGATATTAGGCATTCCAGATGCTGCATCAGGAGTATTTCCTACCAAACATGACATAAAATAAATGAATGTGTCATACAAAGGCTTATTCTGTAGCTGCATCACCCAGGGGGTTATTTATCTGATACTTTTATGTAACCTGCATTTGGCATATTCTAACAGTGTGTCCCAAGCTTCTCTGTTAGGGGTGGTAGTGAACTAGAACTGTGCTTGGGGAGCATTTATGCATAAAAACTTCATACCACCTCTGTATAAGTCAGGGCCTTATTTAGACACCCCAATCACAAAGTCTGGATCCACCACCTTGTAGGCACATCATGACATTTTAATCTGCAGCATGACAAAAAGGACAAGGACTCAACTTTTACTCAGGTAAAAGTCTTATAAGTTCTCAAATGTGTATGACCACCTACATCAGTGAGACCAATTTCATCCAGTGCCCTCTTTCTCTCTCTCTGTTCAATTTTGCCTCTTTTGCATTGAAAAAAATGTGTTAGCAGTGCCAAAGCAGTATTCAAATAAATGTTTAAATGTTGTATTTTATATAATAATAGAAAAAGAGATCACAGTTTTATAATAGGTATGAAAATCAAAACTCTGGGTTTTACATTACAAAATACAGATTAAAATTTTAAAAAATTATCGTAATTATTTACAGATTAGCAAGTAAAATTATGGGTTAAAAATGTAGATGATTAGATGAAAGATTGTTTTTTTCAAATATGTATAGACAGTCCTGTTCATAGTGGTGGTGTGGTGTTTGAGCTTCTTTTTCCATTACAACAGCTCGCATCACTGTAGCATTTGCACTGTTGCACTTCACCCAACAGACATAGAAGCTTCTGAACTTGATTGATGTCCTTGTACAGTGGACAGGTTATAAAGTTAGAAAGTGCAGCTCTGGTTCTACCTATTGGCTGCAGTGGGTGCACAGTCTGCTATCTTTAGGGATCCAGTTTTGTCTGCGGCATCCTCCCTTGGTGGCGAGGTTGTGTGCACTGAGTCTGTACATCGTCAAGCATTTCTTCAGCCATGAATCAGATGCAGTGCTCAGGTATTCTACAACTTTACATTCCCTATTTAGTGACAAACAGCATTCCAGTTTGCTTTATTTTTTTGGTTGAATATTGCCAGTGAGTAACATAGCTTTCTTTTTGTTGATGAATTATTTGGTTTGGTAATGTGTCTGAGGACTCTGCACATAAACAGAGTCTCTGTACCTACTGTCTAAAGGAGAAGCTCTCAGCAGGCTCTCTTGTTATGGAGCGTGTCAGGGTTACTTTCTTTTATAGGAGTATAAAATGTGAATGTTCTCTTTTGTATTTTGATAAATATGAATATTGTCCTAATTCTGCTCTGCTTGCATTGTTTTAGTAGTTTTGTTGGACATGGATCATGGATTTATAGAATGCTACCTGCAGTCTCAATCTGATGTTTGCCAAATTGAGTAAAGTCTTGGGTTTGGACATTAGATCTTGTAACCATGAAGAGAAATGGACTCTGTAACTGAATCAGATATCTGGAGTTTGCCAGATTTGAATTTGAATTTCAAATTTGATGTTCCTTTTGATGGTGTAAAAAGCCCTCTTGCCTCTCTCTCAGTCTTTCACTCTTAACCTTACCACTTAATGTAACCTCACTTTGAGAATCTACTCTCCCTGTGCTTTGAATTTAGGTCAATAATAATACATCCATATTCTTAAACCAGTGCATTTTCTTTGACAGAATCAAAGTCATCTTGTTTTGAAAATTCATTTGTCTATACTATCCAAAAGAACAGGACTTTGCATGTGTGAGTCAAAATACTAAAAGTCACTGGGTGAACCAAAGCTGTCTTAAATTCGTTAATGTTATAAAGAAAATGTCACAGCTTTGTCCGCCCACTGTTTTTTCCTGTGACAACCAGGTGTCTGGAGAGTATTATTTTCAACCTGAAGGCCAAGTTTCACATAATGGGGGATGTCAGAGACAGACCTCGAATTGGGCACTCCAAGAAGACCGTTTTGTCACCCTGTCAGCACTTAGGAACCATAGGCTGTTCTTTACAGATTTGCAGTCATAGTTTGCAGGGCGATATAGCTGACGGGATGCAGCCAGAGGTTTATTAATGATAACATTTTTTCGAGTGCGCAAGCTGTCACTCTGGGTGGCACCGCAGCACACCCAGCCACACCTGGGGCTGTGCCTCAGCTACAAAAGTAAACTTAAACATTTGCCTAAATCCACACATAGGCCAACAGAAAATCTGTAGAAAGCATGACTGCACATTAACACAGGGGAAGAGAGAAAGAGAGGAAGCTCAAGTAACACCTCTGCCCTCTCCTTTATCCAGCCCATGTGTTAATGAGCAGACCCTCTCCCTGTTAGTCTGTCCCTCACGAGTCCTTAAGAAGTCAGCGAGTCAGCAGGGTCACTGTGAAGCCTGTCGGCCACATACTGTGACAGGGTTGGCGGCCCGTTTCAATTGCATCCTGTGCACACAACCTCGTCTGGGATGTCCAGATTGTTATCAAACTGTTTGAAGCTTTTGTCAGAGGCCGTGCAGAGGGAGCTGTCAAATGAGCCAAACTGTCACTCAGTGAAGAAGAAAACTCAGAGATTATATTTCTTCCTCTCTAGCCTTATATTCTCTGACAGGCAACACTTTAATAAAATGTGGGATTTTCAATTTTTTTTTTTTTCAGAACTAATTATTCTCTGGAGGTGAGTAATACTGCAGCTGTAACTGACTCACTAATATGCTCATTAGACCGCTCATCCATAATTCAATTCAATTTTTATATACAGGATTTTTTTAAATACAACCATAGATCTTTTGATGTGCTGGAAATGGGGGTTCAAACACATTTTGTTTTTCTCTCTTTCAGCACAGAGAAAAATACGCAGCCCAAACAAGTTCCAGTTGGAGATCATTTGTCACTGACAATGCATGGTATAAAGTATGTAAGGATGTCTCATATAACTGCCTTGACATTTAAGATAGGAACCTTATTATCTAGCCAATCATGTTCAGTAAAGTTCAAGCTATTTTCTCCAACCAAGTGAAGCTTAAAGTTTTTCCTTTGTTCTATTTTATGCAGACAGTATCATTTGCACCTGGATTTGGAGAAGAAACCAGACATGAGAGAGTCAGGTTTAAATTTTTTTAAAGAATTTCAGATCATCCTGATTTGACTTTGGAGAAATGCAACCCTAAAAGAGATGTGTTTATGATGTACCAGCTTTCTTTACTGCTCTGTCTTTAAGCTATGAGGATTGTATAAATTTAAAACTTCTGGGAACTGTCATTATACATTTGTTTGTCCATCTCTTTTAGCTCAGAGTATGATGACATTTTCATTTGTTTGCCACTCAGTTTATCTCATTTGTCCTTCTTTCTGTTAAAGCTGCTTATCTGTCTGCCTATCTAACAGTTGCCCATCAGAATGAATGAATCATCAGATGCCAGATGAGACAGGTCAAAGGTCTCAGGGTTAAGTGTGGTGATAATATTCCTTCACAGCAGATTATCTTCAGTCCTCCAGGAGACTGGCTCCATCAATATTAAAGACAGGCACTGTGCTGTACCCTCTGCACCACTTTTGCTGTACAGCCATGTTCATACTGTATGCCTGCACCAGTGAAAATATCTTATATAGGCTATACACAGCAGGACAAGTTGAGGCTTGGTTGCTTCTCTGAAGCAGAATATTTGGTAACGTAGACCTGGAACACTAATAGACAGCTAAAACTCTAAACGTGAACGGACCCCACACATGAAATATTGACAGATTTAGCTGTTTTTTTTTCTGATTGTGTGTTGTGCAATGAAATGACCAATACAGCACCACACACTAGTTCATTCATTCACCAACAACCAGCATCTCTACTCTCAAAACTCAAAATCTTGCTGTTACAAACTTGCTGTTAGCTAAATGCTACATCCATTGCAGTAGCAATTCAGTCCAGCTGTCACAGTGTCTCCTATGTGTTTTTTTATGTTGTGTTTAGTTTGCTCGTTTAGTGTTGGAGAGGTGGCTGTGTATTTTTTTTCTGTCACACCGCAGGCTGGTGAGGCAGGACAGGTGCACTGGGCAGTTATTTGGCATCTCATCTACAGCCAGTCTTTGGGCAATCAAGGTCTCCTCTTTACCCCCTTGTGTTGAGCCTTCAGATTCCAGAGTATCACTTCAGCTTCATGAGTGGTAACTGGCTCTCTCAACCCCAGATACAGTGTGATTTACAAGTGATGTTTCTCTCTGACCTTTTCTTTCTTGCACGGTCTCCTACAACCTGCCAGTGCTTTAGCCTGCCACCAGCCACCTAACTCAACTTTATTTGCACTATTATCTCCTGTAAATGAATTTTTTTCACCTGTATCCTTACCAGGTTGTCCAGTTTCATTGAGTATGGTTTGGTAAGTTTCAGTACGCTAAACACCAAAGTAGTTTGCGTTTCCACAGACAAACATGCTCTCACTTGGTAGGTGCGCTGTAAAGCTATGCATGTGAACTCCCATGCAGCGCGATCCTGCTGGTCCAGCTGCGGAGTTGAGAAAGGATGAGTGACAGAAATCAGTTGGGAATAATCAGCAAACAGCTTTATTCCAAGTTAAAGTGTTGTTTTTTCAAAACTACATCTCATTTATGTTAACCGCGATGAGAATTTGTCACATTTAAAACAAACTAAAGGGTTAATTGTGTTAAAATCAAACTAGATTAAGTCAGAAATCCTGGGTGCACTGATCTGATTTTAAAATAGGCTGCAGCCTGAAGTTTTACAAGCATGATCAACAACTACAGAGCGATCTTTTCACAGGTCACTTAAAGTAAGAAGTAGATGAATAACTATCTACAATACAGAGAATCAGCTGATCTAAAGCTTTACATTCACAAAACTTAAGCATAATTCAATTTCACATCCATGCAGGCTGATGTCAGCCTTCAGCCTCTGCTTTGTGTTCTTACAATCAGGTCTAGATAAATGTCAGGAAACTTGATTTGTGCCCACAATTCAGTTTCCACAGGCGAGGACACAGTGTGGATTTTTGTCGGGTCCAAATATCCCCAATTTAAGCAGATATCAGTCTGGTTTTCTCCTGTTGTCACCTGCTCCTCACAGAGCAGACTTCTGTGTTTTGCAGCCAGGAGCCAAGCAGTCATATCTCGTGCTGACGTGACGTCAGTGCAAACCCTATTGTTGTGTCTGTAGCTCCACCTTTTTGGGCCAGAGAGTTAAGACTGGTACCCCTATGAAAGGGTGCCAAAAAAAAGTATGACAGTACAGGTGGTAATTTGGGACCCTTTCAAACTTTTGCTCTATGGAAATGCAAAAAAAATGCGTGCTGTACCATACTGAACTAAACTGGACTGCTCAGTGGAAACGACCTACTTGCCTTGTGCTCTGCTTTGGGTCCTTGCCAGCACACCTGCAAATCAACCACAGCTGTCTCACACACTTCAGTGATACCTACAGCATGAAAAGCCACAGATCCCACTGAGATAAGTTCCATTTGTGGATATTTTTGTTCAGTTCAAGCAATCAAATGCATCAGAAATACTGATAAATTGCACATAAGAAACAGCATCATGCCTACATCAAGGAAAGTGAAACACAAAGACATGGCAGAAGCTGGTCACTGTTGGCTGATTAAAGGTTTCTGCACTTTGTGCTGCGTTTCAACAGCCAACAGAGGTGAGCATGAATGAACACAGCATGCTGCTACAGTGACAATGACGCACAAGGAGGCCACACTAGCAAAAGGTTCCAGCAGTAGTGGTGCATTTTGTGTGACATCGACAACACCTGAAGATTAAAAGAATGCAGCTTGAGAGAAGCACAGTGTGTGCACCAAACATCCAGTACAGCTGCAGCACAGAGGTGAAAAGTGAACTTAGTGTATGGAAAGTGACTCGTCATAAGGTGAGTCACTGTGGTTTATCTTTCCATTTATCTTGAGCTTTATTTAAACAGTTCTCAAAGTGGAAACCAGGGACTGTCAGTGGTCAGTAAGGAGCCTAAGAGAGAGTTTGAAGTTTATAATCTTGAAACGATAGAATATAAACATTTTGTTATGGTTTTATTCATTTTCAAACAAACAAACAGACAAAAAAGACAAGATAAGACACTAACAGATTTGTTAGAGCAGTGCTACTAAACCCTGCACAACTAAAGAGCCAAATTGTTGAAAAAATACCATTGCAAGAGCCACATTCCAAACCTGAGGATGAATCCAATAATTAGTATGATTGAGATATAGTGTATATATCAGCTTTTCTGCTAGACTTTTTTGTTGCCGGTCAAAATGACCAGCAGTCCTCAACAATTCCGACCATTTCAAACAACTACTGGACATTTGCTTTAACATCATTTTGCTGCATTAACAGCAGCAAAACGCATAAATCTGAAATTCTGTGATACATTGATACATACAAGTCTGCGCTAAATGGGACTGGGGAAACATTTTTATTTCAAAACCTGACCCAAAACCGAGACAGTAGAAACCAAGCCAACAGTAAACTTGAGTAATTATTACCCTGTTATTACAGACACATGATTAACCCTTAGAACCGACTGCACAAAGACTTTCTCTTATTTTTTCTTTGTGTAAGTGGTTTAAAGTATCAAAATAAAGGCTGTGCGCTTTTCCTTACACACGCAGTCAGTTACACAGTATACGTTAAACTCATAAACAACAGCGGTTAGCTTCACCTTAGCACCGTTAGCCTGTTAGCACATTGGCCGCTATTATAACTTTGCAGCTTACAACAGCCAAATACCATCCTCCACCAGCATCCAAACATAACTCCCCAGTGCTCTGTTAACTGGACACCGCGTTAGAACTCTACATTTCAATTGAATAATGAGTCTTACCATCAGTTACTAATATCAGTCCTCATGATGATATCACTGTAGCATTTGCTAAAGCTGGAAATCCAACCATCCTGGTTTATTTGGACTGGTCCCGAAAAGACAAAAGCGCCATAGCAGATTGTCCGTCCAGTCCTCCTCTCATTGACGGCTTATCCAAGACTGCTTCTGCTAATTAGCTGGCGTAGGCCTCTCTCTCCCTCTGCTGCTGCATTGGTGTTTATGACGCTCAACTATACAATTCCCTTTGTTTCAGCCTCTTCATTACTCGCAGCGATGACATACTCAAAATTTCTCCATACCGCTTATGATATTAAGCCTTTGGTTAACCAGGAAACCTCACTTAGATTAAAATTCTGCTTTATGAGAAAGCTCTGGTCAAACTTTCCCTGCAGAGTCTCCAGCAGTACTGAGCATGTGCAGAGAGATAGATTTGCTTTGACTTGATTGTGCATACATAATTAGCAATGTGCTTGCCGTCTGAGGAGATGAACAACCCCAGCACCGCAGGACAGTAGATGTAGTAAAATTAGGCAACTTTTAGTTTATATTAATGCATTGTCGCAACATATCTTCTAGGTTACACAAAATATAATATGCAAGTATTCAGTATTTACTTATCTGGTCATTGGCATGTTTTCTGCCTGAAATTTTTACCAGTTATATTTTTATATGCCAGACTTTCGCCCTTTTTACCGGCTGATGACCGGCAATTGCCGGCTAACGGAAACTCAGGTATATATATATATATATATATATATATACACATATATATGTATTGCCAAAAGTATTCACTCACCCATCCAAACAATTGAAATCAGGTGTTCCAATCACTCCCACAGCTCCCATGGTTTCTACAAAAATTTGTGAAAGAATGGGTTGCTCTCAGGAGCTCAGTGAATTCTAGCGTGGTATTGTGATAGTATGCCACCTGTGCAACAAGTCCAGTCATGAAATTTCCTGGCTCCTAAATATTTCCCAGTCAACTGTCAGTGGTATTATAACAACGTGGAAGCAACTGAGAATAACAGCAACTCAGCCAAGAAGTGATAGGCCATGTAAAATGACGGAGCGGGGTCAGCAGATGCTGAGGCGCATAGTGCACAGAGGTCGCAACTTTCAGTAGAGTCAATCACTACAGACCTCTAAAGTTCATGTGGCCTTCAGATTAGCTCAAGAACAGTCCATAGAGAGCTTCATGGAATGGGTTTATGGCTGAGCAGCTGCATTCAAGCCATACATCAACAAGTGCAATTCAAAGCGTCAGATGCAGTGGTGTAAAGCACGCCACCACTGGACTCTACAGCAGTGGAGACGCATTCTCTGGAGTGATGAATTGCGCTTCTCCATCTGGCAACCTGATGGATGAGTCTGGGTTTGGCGGTTGCCAGGAGAACGGTACTTGTCTGACTGCACTGTGCCAATTGTAAAGTTTGGTGGAGGGGGGATTATGGTGTGGGGTTGTTTTTTCAGGAACTGGGCTTGGCCACTTAGTTCCAGTGAAAGGAACTCTTAATGCTTCAGCATACCAAGAGATTTTGGACAATTCCATGCTCCCAACTTTGTGGGAACAGTTTGGGGATGGCCCCTTCCTGTTCCAACATGACTGTGCACCAGTGCACAAAGCAAGGTCCATAAAGACATGGATGAGAGAGTTTGGTGTGGATGAACTTGACTGGCCTGCACAGAGTCCTGACCTCAACCCGACAGAACACCTTTGGGATGAATTAGAGCAGAGACTGAGAGCCAGGCCTTCTTGTCCAACATCAGTGTGTAACCTTGCAACTGCGCTTCTGGAGGAATGGTCAAAAATTTCCATAAACACACTCCTAAACCTTGTGGAAAGCCTTCCCAGAAGAGTTGAAGCTGTTATAGGTGCAAAGGGTGGGCCAACGTCTTAATAAACCCTATGGATCAAGAATGGGATGTCACTTAAGTTCATATGTGAGTCAAGGCAGGTGAGTGAATACTTTTGGCAATATAATCTATCTATCTATCTATCTATCTATCTATCTATCTATCTATCTATCTATCTATCTATCTGATGTAAATACCTGAAAATAAAAGCTTGATCCGTTGTCTCATATTCATCTTTTGATGTCAAACCCAACAGCAAAAATAAATTTTGTATTTTTAATTTAATAAATTGGCCTCACCATTGCAATACTTTTGGAGGGGATTGTATATCTTTCTTCACCTGATGATGTTAAGTGTGAACTTTTCTTCGTTTTTCCTGCTCTTGTTAATGTTATCACCACATTTCCTCCATCTCTCTTACTGTGCTAAACAAAATTGCAGATATTAAAAACTTAAATTGCATGATGTGCACAAAACTCCTCTCTTAGGTGTCACTTGTGACATGACCATATCCTGACCTTTGTTTCCGAGACAGGAATGCTCCAAAATGTGCTGCACCAAAGACGCACAGGAATCTGTTCATGACTCTGCTTTCACTGCATGAGAGTATTCAATTGCATTACCAAAATTTTACCCATAATGAAGCCTTTCGCCCCCACTTACTGCACAGGAAATGAAGCTGAAATATGGCCAGACATTAAAATCAGTACAGGAGTATTTTTTTTCTTTCTACAATGCTAATCACATTTACATTTTTAATGCCTTTGCTTTGTGGAGAAAATAAAACCTTTGAGTCTCTGCTCTGATCTGCAACTCCATCCATTTCTTCCTTTCCACAGACCCCTAAAAAGAGCCCACCTCCAAGTTTAACTTTAGGCATAAACATGTTGCTCACAGTGATGGATTACCTCTCTAAACAAGCTTCAGGTTTCATTGAATAATCTTAAAAGCTTTGGTCGGCTTACAGATGCCTAGAGTGCATTCATGACTTTGAGTCTGATTGTTGTTTTTCTTACCCAACGCACACAAGGTTTTATTCAAGGTTAAGCAAAACTTCAGAAAGGGGAAGGTTATCGTACGATTGTTTGGGTTTTTTGTTTTTTTTTTAGATTTGATTTGTTTTGGATGTGAAACGTTCACTCACCTCTTACATGCCTGTATTTTTTCCTCAGTAATAGCATGCTGCACTTCTTCCTGCACTGCCACTAGACTTTCAGTCCACAGCTAATATACTACAAGGGAAAACAACAGCTTGCTTTGATGTTTGGGGAATGATGAAAGGAAAAAAAATTCTTAAGAGTTCAGTCCTTTCTATGAAGTTAGATGTTATGAGAACAAAACTAATTCATTTTACAAAAGTTAAAAATAATAAATCAATATCTATTTCCCTCACACCTCTATTGAAGTAAATATAAAAGCTGAGATGTAGAAAATAAGCAACAAAAGTGTTATATAATAATAAATAAATGCAGTGTTTTTGACACTTTAAATAACATTTTTCTCTTTTATTCCCCCTTTTTTTAAACTTGCGTTCACACAGAATTCACCATCCTACTGAACAACCCATCTTAATGCTATCTTTACAGCCTTATTTGCTGCCTTCATGCATGTCTACTCACCAGTGAAATGACTGCCCTACATTTAAAAAATGCCACATCAAGTCCATTGTTGTTTTTCAAATCCATTTGAAATTTGGTGAAAGCCAGCCCTCCCACTGCATGTACCCGCCTCTTTGTGCTCAGTCACTGTGAGCATTTTAATGCAGTCTCTTTTGGAGTAGAGAGTAGAGAAAAGGTTTCTAAATTTTCTGTTGGTTCAGTTCCCTTATGTGAATTGGGCTGACAGCTTGAATGCTCTTACACTGTGCATACCTCAGTTATACCCAGCTGTAGCCCACCACTTCATACTGTATTTTACTTTGCTCTGATGGGAAATGAACATTTATATCACACACACGAACAGAGACTAAAAAAGCACCTTGAAGTGCAAGCTGGAAATTCTTAAACTGTCCTGTTGGGTTTGATAGGTCATCAAGGCAGAAATAGACAGCACAGACTGTACAGAAACACAGACTGTTGTCTCTCTGATGTCAGCCAATGGTTTCTGAAGAGGTCTTATGAGGTCCAATTATGGTGGTCACCGTTGTGGAAACACTGTCTCTACTTAACTTTCTGTTGGTCTAATACCAGCCATAGAGGTGGAGCTTAAGAGTCTTTAGCCCTCTGGCAAACAGTTAGAAAGTCAGTTCAGCCACTCTGATGGTTTTGTATAAATATGAAAAACTGTTAGCCTTAATAAAACAAATCAGATGAGTTCCCACTCTGTTGACAACCATAAAGCAAAGAGCTTTATGGAACAAATCTGCAATACAATAAACATGTTTAATTCCGCTGTAAAATTGGCATTCCAGTATGAGCTTCATAAGGCTTTGAATTGTCCGTGTTAAAAATCATTTTGGAAAATATACCTGTACAACTTTTGTATGTTGTTTTGGGTACATTTCTATTTCCCTGTCTGCAGTGGGCTAGTGGTCCATGCAGAGGTGAGTATATTATTAACTTAAAAACTCTTTTGGGTACACTCTGAATTTAGAAGTATACTCTATGAAGACTAAGAATAAGTGGGTATAAACCTTGCACTACACCACTGCCTGTCTGCTAAGCTAAATTTGAATTCAAATGTAATTTGGACTTAAAAGACAACTTTTTAACTATTTCTCAGTTGAAAAAAATATTTAAACATACAGTGCTTAACAAATTGATTAGACCACCACCCAAAGTAAGGTTTATGCCACAGCTGCCCTAAATTAACAGCACTGGTAATTACCAAAATCATTTTTTGTGTTTCTGCAATGGTTAATACACCAATATGTAGGAGCTCTTTAACCAAAATGATATTTTTAATGCTAAAATATAATTATTATTGTTATCCATGAATTTTCCAATTGACTGATTTACAAAAAACTGAAAAAACAATAAAGCACATTATTATTTCTTGATTAATATGTCAAATTATAGTTATTTACTTGCATTCCTGAACAGAAAAAATGAGTTTTAGTGGTTGAATGTTATGCTTGATTGATTTCTGACTTCTCAGAGAAGCCCAGTGAGCCGGCTCAAATTTGGGTATAAAAAGGTGAATTCAGTTTGAAATTCCTTATTCCTGTTCAAAATGGTAAAACATGGAGAGCTCACTGAAAATGAAAGAGTCCACATTAAAGCACTTCATGATGCTGGATGGTCTCTGAGACAAATAGGGAAAGACATAAAGTGTTCTCACAGTGTGGTCAAGTCTGCTTTGGAGTCAACTGCAGAGATTGGTACTTACAAAATGCACCAAGGAAGAGGAAGGAAACGAAAGTTAACTGAAGCAGATGTCAGACACCTCAAGATTTGACGTACTGGAGACAGAAGGAAGACCACTGCTGATCTTCAGGCAGAGATGAATGCTTCTACATCAGAGTCTGAGAAAGTCTCCAGAATGACCATAAGCAGACGACTGACGGAACAAGGCTTAAAGGGAAGAATAGCTGCTAAGAAGCCATTACTGCTACCTGCAAACATCCAGAAAGGCCTCAGATTTGCCAGGGAACACAAACACTGGACTGTTGATGACTGGAAGAAGGTACTCTGGACGGACGAGTCCAGGTTTGAACTCTTGGATCAGCATGGTCGTGTTTATGTCCGTAGAAAAGCTGGAGAACGTTTTGATGCCAGATGCATTGCACCCACAGTGAAACACGGTGGAGATTCCATTATGATATGGGGTTCCATTTGTGGATATGGTGGATATGGATGGTATCATGAACAAGAACGTCTACCACAACATCTTAGTGCATGATTGCATCCTTTCTGGACTGAATCTGATTGGTCATGGGTTCATATACCAACAAGACAATGACCCCAAGCATACTTCAAAGCTGTGCAGAGACTATTTGAGCAAGAAAAAGGAATCTGGAGTACTGGAACTGGCCAAGTCAAAGTCCGGATTTGAATCCTATTGAACAAATTTGGGATTTAGTAGATTCAAAGATTGATGGCACAAAAGTTTCATCTAAAGCAAGTCTGTGGGAACAGCTAGAAACTACTTGGAACTCAATAACAAAAGAGACTGTAGAAAAGTACATAAAAACAATTTCAGCAAGAATGCAAGCTGTTATCAAGGCCAAAGGAGGCCGTACAAAATATGAAGTTTTTTGGTTATTATGTGTGAAAAAGGACTATTAGTTGTTTCATTTTATTTGCCAAACAAATAACAATAACATTTTTAGTTTTAAACAGGTTTTTGAAAGATTTGTAAAATATTTATGTTTTCTCGTTTTTATGACAGGTGGTCTAATAAATTTGTTAAGCACTGTATATGTGCCTGTGTTGGGTTTTAAATATTTAATAGGCTAGTTAAAATCATTAATATTGTAATACTTTTCAAAACTGATTGAAAATCTACACTCTTTAATTTTATAATGCATAGAGTTTGAAAGAAGAGTCTTTACTATTTTTTCCTTATTGGTCTTTTCCAGCGTGGTACTGTGATAGGATGCCACCTGTGCAACACGTCCAGTCGTGAAATTTCAAAGTCAACTGTCAGTGGTATTTTAACAAATTGGAAGCAATTGGGAATGACAGCAACTCAGCCAACAAGTGGTAGGCCACGTAAAATGACGGAGCAGGGTCAGCGGATGCTGAGGTGTATAGTGTGCAGAGGTTGCCAGCTTTGTGTGTGTAAATGTGTCTTTACATCATAGTCCAGCCCCAGAGGACCTCAGAATGAAGCGGCTGCTGGACTTTGTTTTGTAGAGACGTCCTGTCCATAGTTGGGAAAAACTTGTTTGTGTGTGCCAACCATTTTACGGCTAACTGCTGCATCAACCTTGGGCAGTACAATACAGAACTGACTACCAAACTTCATCTGAGAGATGCTGGTACCAACTGTCTGAGGCACAACTTCTGACAAGAGTAGGGGAATAATTTCAAAATGCTAGTATGTTTTGGGTTTGTTTGGACATGGAAGCATGCAGCTGCACTAGTATCACACATTCTCCAGAGGAGAGAGGAGAGGAAGCTCATTTGCATTTAAAGAGACACCAAAACCAACAGATGTGAGAAAGGCTGTTTGCTTGTTTATACATGGTCCATAACAACCTCTGGCGCTTGATCCATATCATATTTTGACCAAAGCACAGCACAGATGCTTCATTCAGCCCACAAGGGACTGTGTTAAAGATGGTAAAGGGGTATGAAATGTCATCTTTAAGTTGTAGATGCATGCCATTCCAAAGGATTAAATGGATTGGAGAATCGGACATTTAGAGAGATTGTTTAAGGTAACTGAGAGGTGGATTTACTTGAGGAAGATGTCTCACACTGTGCTCAACCAGTCTGAAGTTAGCACACATAAGCCCTTTTATTATCTAGGTGCTTGCACACAGTCTTAGTAGCCCGAGAGTGCTAATGTAAAAAGCTTTTCAAACACTATAACACCCCTCTCTTAATTTATCTCTCTCTCCTGCTTTTCTGTTCTTTCTTTCTTAAGCCTCACTCTCTCCTTTCACTCATCCCGTCTTCATACCCTCCCTCCCCTCTCTCTCTTTCGCAAGCTGTCGCACACTCTCACTTAACCACACAATCACATTCAGTGACATTTCATATTTTACAGCTTTATACAAATGCTGAATTATTAAGAGAGCCATTCATAAGGAGGTCTGCTCTGCATTGCTGTGAAAACACAATCTCCATTTCAAGTGCAAGTGTGCAAAGAGACGTGAGCCAGAAAAGGAAAGAAGAGGGAAGTGAAATTAGGGCAGTCATTTGAAATTCTATTTACGAATAAAAAGGAAGTTTAGAAAGTTTTGAAGGAGGTATTAAACATTCTAAGTGTGTAAGTTTTTGGCGGTGCACCATCACAGAGTGAGTATTAAGGCATGTTTGCTTGTGTGTGAGACTGTCCTTGCTTCTACTCCACTGTGAGCGTTTGTTGGGAATGTACCTTATGTCTCCCATTTCAGGAGAGTTGTAGCTGCATACCCTTGGTATCTGCTCCTGTCTCTGACCTTTCCTGTTTCACAGCATTTTATTGACCCACCCCTAGTTTTTTCTTTTTTGTCTTTGGGCCAATGCCTTTCAACTTAACTTATTTATTTTGCTGTGACTTCAAAAAGATTGTGCTGTGTTTTTATCCTAGGAGCAGACCAAAAGAGCCAGAACTGCCAGCTCGGAGGTTACTGCAGGGGCTTGGTGCCAGCGCTGCTCTGTCTTCAAAGTACGCCGGATATATTCCACATATACAAACATTTCTGCACTGCTTTTCACTGTGGGATGCTTTATCATTCATTCTCTGCAAATGTGTCTCCTATAAGAACTTGGCATTCTTTTAGAGAATAAGAAAAATCTATATATCTACAGCAAAGGATTCACTGTTTTGGAACACACCCACACATTACATATGGAGTGCATTTTAAGTGAAACCTGATTATGTTTCTTTCTAAAAGCCAGTTCATTTGAATCTTGGCACCATGATTAGGGGTGACATAACAACATCTGTCCTACCAATTACACACAGTATATACTTTTTGTATTTACCAGGAATCTGCCAGAAGAGAGCACATAATTGATCTATAACTATCTATTCAATTTATTGGAAGAGAGCGGGACTAGTGCTTCTTCCTAAGTTAACCAGAAGTTGAAAAGAGTCTCAGTGGTTTGAAGTTTAAATGTTGGTTGGTGGTCTCAAGGGCTCCTATCCCACGTGTAATAGGCTGAGCTTTTCCAATTCAGAAAGGTGTATTTGGGGATGATTTTAAAATGTGACAAAGTCTATCAAGTATGCTGAGAGAATAAAGTCTCTCCTGTTGAGCAGGTCTGCTTGTGGCATTGGCTGGGCCCCTGACAAATCCAGGGAATGGGCACTCCCCCATTGTGATTATTGATAGTATCAATGCATGTACAGTGCTTAACAAATTTATTGGACCACCTGTCATATTTGTCTCAAAGACCATCCAGCATCATGAAGTGCTTTAATGCGGACTCTCATTTTCAGTGAGCTCTCCACGTTTTACCATTTTGAACAGGAATGAAGAATTTCAAACTGTATTTACCCAAATTTGAGCAGGCTCACTGGGCTTCTCTGAGAAGTCAGAAATTAATCAAGCATAACATTCAACCACTAAAACTCATTTTTCTGTTCAGGAATGCAAGTAAATAACTATAATTTGACATATTAATCAAGAAATAATAATGTGCTTTCCTATTTCTTTCAGTTTTTTTGTAAATCAGTAAATTTGAAAATTCATGGATAACAATAATAATTATATTTTAGCATTAAAAATATCATTTTGGTTAAAGAGCTCCTACATATTGGTGTATTAACCATTGCAGAAACATAAAAAATGATTTTGGTAATTACCAGTGCTGTTAGTTTAGGGCAACTATGGCATAAACCTTACTTTGGTTAGGGTTAGGGTGGTCTAATAAATTTGTTAAGCACTGTATGTTGGATCAATAGCATTTGTGCTAGCATCCTGGCTAACTGTTATCTCATTTTGAGCTGAAAATTGTGTTAAACCCATTTTTACCACTTTTCATCTGTGTTTGCCAATTTGCCAATATTAGCCTGTTTATTTAACTTTTTGCCACTTTAAACTAATTTTAGTTTTGTTGAAACCTGTTGCTCATTTTTACCATTCTTTGGACACATTTAACCCATTTTGACATCTTTGGCACTTCTAAACCATTTTTTTCCCCCTTTAAATCCATGTTTGCTTTCTAGCACTTCCAACACACTTAAACCACTTTTTGCTCCTTTTTTTCCCATTTTTGCATCATTGTGCAATTATTTAAGTATTTTTCCATTAAAGTCGGCTCAGTTTTTTCTGCTTAGTCACCTCACATCCTGATGTATGCACATTATGACTTAGCTATGAAGACTGGCATTACTTCCTTAACAGTTTAGTTCAATTTGTCCATCCACACCGTTAACATGACCACATGAAAAAGGCTGAACTGCACTAATGCATTAATGGATAAAATTCAATTTTGCTTCTGTGATAAGCATTAATTATTATTCAGTTTAAGGACAGAATAATGGTTTCTGTTAGTCATTTGCAGTATATATAAGATTTTGGCAACAGGAGATTATGAATTGTGATATCACAGCTTTACTTTACAGTGGACCCTGTTTTTACAGACCTCCATGGGCCCCCAGTTTGACTGGGCTCCAGAAGCCTCTACCCCTTATCCCACCTGGGCGGCCTAGCTGACAGTGTCTCTTTAAGCTGTGGTCTAGCTGTTGTGAAAGAGATTGTGTTGTGTTTTCGACACTGAGGAAATTAAACACCTGTTTATAAGTCATATTGTAGTATCACTATTCATCAGGCATATTTTTATTGTTTATTGTTACTGCCCATTACTGTTCTGCCCTCCTGATGGCTTTCTCCCAGACCTGCACCAGGGCCATTCCCCATCTGTCCAGATATGCTCCTTGTTGGCCCCTGCATGATGCACATGGCCTCCCCTGACGTCTTCACCAGCCCCTTGGGTCTGAGGCACCCAGCTTGTGGTGAGCAAGATGAGGTCTAGGAAACCATGTCAGATGAGCCTAGAAGCACAGCTGAGTGCTCCCATAGCTAGCAGCTGACCCTTCCCAAAGCACATCAGTATTAGAAACACAATCTTGCCAACGATAGCCAAAAAATGCTCCAACCAGAAGTCGTCACAAAGGAGTCCAGGCCTCTGGCCTCTGGCCATCAGTCAAATCCAGACCTCACAAGTGCATAGTAAGACTGGGGGGACCAAGGACAGAAAGTCTCTGACCTTTGTCTGCATGCTGAGATACCGGGAGAGCTGCACTACCTTGCCAGACAGACACAACTTCCATGGCATTATGAAATGCATCTCTGTATGCGTGGATCTTTGTTTTGGCCTGGGAGACGTGCATTTTCAACGTTTCATCCTCCTCTCTAAGTCTCCACAACAATCACAGCATCATCAGCAAAGTCCAGATCAGTGATCTGGACATCACCAAATGACACTCCACAGGTCACTGCCCCTGTTACCTGCCCCATTATCTGTTATTCATACTGTATGCTGCAGGTGTAGAACCAAACATCTTCAAAGGCTGTATACTTGTACACCACCCGATGTGACTACATTATTTAACTGAATCATGTTTTTTACTCACATTTTGTTTTGTTTATTTTATTGTTTACTGGCAAAGTTAGTGGACCTCAACCGTGGGGCAGGAATTGACATACTAACCCTTGTTGGGTTTCCTTGGTTTGTGGTGCGCTATTTACATTTTTTACCCCTCCTCCTTACCTTAACCCTAACTTTTAGGGTTTGAGTGCCTAACCCTCGTTGGGTTTTCCTCAATTTGTAGTATGTTAAATATGAATCCATCCACATTTACATTTTTGATTTTTACTTGTAATATTCTGCTGTAGTGAAAAATAGCCACTTACCGTGACCTCTAACAGCCAGTGAAAAAACGTCTCTCATACATCACTCAGTACGTCACTCAGTACGTCATTCTGGTCACGGTTTGGGTAATGTTTCCCCCCAACAATTGAGATCACCCCATTGTAGAGGTCTGCAAGAGATGAGCCCAAAACATCCCACCATAGAGGTCTGCAGCCACATCTGCACTCATGAACTTAAATTAAACTTTTTTTTTTTTTTTGTTAAACCTGACCAAACAATAATTGAACTCCAACAAAGCCTGGTGTCTCCATGTACTGCAGTGCCATCCAGAGTGAACAAGGTAACACTAACATGTATTATACATCTTTTATCTAAATCAGTCATTATATATTTATCATTTTTGCATGGATTCCATATTAGTAGTAAGTACCATTCTTTGCAAACTAGACATAGTTTTACTCTTGTGAGTGTTGTTGCTCAATGTTGTGCCTGTTAAAGCTTTGTTCTCCTCTCCTGCTCCAGTCATATATATTTTGACTGTTTATTATGTTAATTGGGTTCATACAGAGAGCTTTATTTCTGTTAACTTTTATAATTTTCTATGTTACCAACTCACAAACCACAGCAATTTTCTGTGCTTATTAATCTGAAAGCATTCAAAAAAGACTGTTTTGTGAGTCATCTGTTTGTGCCTTAAAACTCCAGCTTTAACAGTACAAGAACCAAAGGTTGATCCATGTGGCAAAGACTCTATGTCAAAAACACACTCTCTCTCTTAGTAACACACACACGAAAGAAGGAAACACAATGAGTTTATGAATCATGGGAAAAGAACAAAGAAAGGGCTGAAACTGGTCCAAACTGGGCAGATAGGAATGTCTATGCCATCATCTTATCCCTTACAGCTCACCCTTTACCCTGCTCACTGCCTCCTCAAAAAACCTTTTTAGAAATGCTTAGATGCTCATAATGGAAACATCGCCAGTAGTACAGCTTTCATGTAAGGATGGTGGGTTTAAAACACTGGGATCACACAGATGGCCTTAGAACACGCTATTAGAAGATATTTTGGCAGCTACCAGAGGCACTATAAATGACTTGGAAGCTACACTGGGTAAGAAATGCAGATAGAGCCAACTTATCAAATAACTGATGTTTTACTCACTCCAGAAATTCCCAGATGGCTCATCCTCAGAGGGATGAAGGGTGAGCAAAGGTCAAGTCTAAAAGTAACTGCTCTCTGAGCTAATCTGTGTCATCTCAAAGACTACGTAGCAAAAAGATAATACAGAGATGACATTCCTTACCAGAGAGAGTTGAAGAGAAACAACTGCTTCTCTAAAATCCTTGATACATTTTCAGCACTGTAGCCCAAAGCTCCACTGAGTCATGTATTTCTTTAATTAACCATCTGCAGTAATAATTTCACAAGTTTCTTTTATTCTTAAATTTCCAAATTTAAGGACAAAATATGTAAGTAACCATCCACCTTACCTGGTGCACAATCATACTTCAACTTTGGTATCATAGAAATGGCTCTAAACCGGATATTTTCTGCCTAGATGCAGATGATACTTAAGTATACATTTCAATGAAGCCTGATGCAACACTGAGTTGTGCAAGCTGGACCTAAATGGCCAGAAATGTTCTGGTACTTATCTCAGACAAAAGGGACATTATTGTGCTTGGCCCCAAAGACCTCAGAGAGTCTTTTTCTAATTATATAACAGTGCTGATGGCATCACCTTGGCATGTACAGAAGCTCCCTAACTTTGTGATCACGGTGGATTGATGTTGGATCTTTGTAAATAATCTGACCGTGAGAATGCCTTCAACCTGCTCTTTTTGTTAAGTGTGCTGACATTGAGTCATTGTCCAATCTCCACATCCAAACAAAGGCTACTGTAGAGAACAGTCAAGATAACTTGTAAGAGTCAATCAGAATCAAAGTTAGTAAGTTTTTTAATGAAAATGAATTTCTCAGCCCTTTTATTGGAGCTGATTATTTGGTATCTGCATACGAGAATTATGCAAGGCTCTGATGCAAGCCAGCTGGAAGAGGTTTTCAGTGTATGAATGTCAGAAAAAATCATCCACAAATGCAGAAAAATAATTCAATTACAGTCCTATACTGTGAAGCTGTTGAAATATGCATAAACAGCATGATTTTTGTGCTTTTTGAGCCTTAAAAGACAGCTTGTTAAAATTTGATTTACAGCCTTAACATCCCAGTCATCCTGTTGCACCTTGGTCACATTTCAATCAAAGTAACTGAGGTAATAAAAAATACCAAGACACATGAGGCAGGAATCAATGCTGTATTATTAAGTTAAAGGAATTGAAGGTTGCAGAACTGCTGGAATTAACAGTCTGGATTCAGTAGTTCTCAGTACAAACCATTTAATGCTTATAAATATCTAGAACACATCTCCATCTTCTTTAGTGGTATGAGCAGGAAACCAAAATACCCACATCCCAGATACTGACATAATTTGGAGCAGAGACATGAACAGAAGAAAGAGGGCTGATGGAACGTCAGGATTGACATCACACTCTTTGGCCAACCAAAGCAGACATTATACTTACTGATGTAACAGCAAAGATCCCTTTAATCAGGATGATCCATAGAAGAATATTCTAATGTTGGTCTGAAGCAGAACCCTAAAGTTTGTAGAAAGTTGAACATTTACGTTGAAAGTTTTGGTTACATTTTCTCTTGCCATAATGAAGCTTAGCACAAGTTCAAACAGGAAGACTGTTTATTCATTCGTTAGTCACCACCCGTTCATCTCTCTTGTCCCATTCTTTCTCCCTACTCTGGTGATCAGCTGATTATGGGCATTCACTTTCTTAAGGACTAGGTTGATCAGATTCTGCAACAACCTAGTCTAACCAGTCATCATATGTCATACTATCTGTTACCCTCTCTTTCACAGTCAGCCTGTAATTTAAGTATGGATGCTGCAGCCCTCCTCCACCCAAGCCACCTCCATTCAGTTCATCACCATCTTGTTCAGATCCTCACAGGGTTTCTGCTCATCTTATCCTGCATACCTCAGTCTCCTCCTCAAGCCACCTTTCCCAGTCCAGTTGCTCAGAAGTCTACTTCTCATCTGCATCCTACATCATTAGTGTTGTCTTTCATTCTTTTTTCTTGTGTGTTTTTGATCAATTAATAAGTAAAAACAGAACAAAGAAAATAGAACACTTAGGCATAAATAACTGAGATAATGAATTACCACAACTGAATCCATGTTTGAGAAAAATGTTTTTAATGCCTTGTAACTTTAGACTTTGAACCATCTGTTAACATGCCAACGAGCTCCACAAAGTCCATTAATCCCTGATGACTGGACACCCTGAAGGGCATTATCCTGCTTATGCCATGGTCACTGCCAAAGAAAATCATTAATAAAACCACTAATTTATTGTATCATGCACTTTGCAATCAAAATAGAAAGTTTTAAAAACCCACAACTCTGTTTCCCTAGCATTGTCTTCAAGATTTAAAGAGGACATATTTTGCAAAAATCACTTTTTCAGGCTTTTCTAACAAAAATGTGTGCCCCTTCTCCACCTTTCAGAAAATGTGTGCTGAAACAAGCTGTCAGATTTTCTCCTCATGATGTCATGTAGGGAGTCAGCACCGCCCCCAGGTTTGGTTGTCCCTCCGTGCTTGGAAGAAAGTTCCACAGAACAGCCACATCCATTTCCTAAGAGGGATGTGGTCAGGGGTGGAGTCAGACATCTCATTAACATTTAAAGCCACAGACACAGAAACAGCTCGTTCTAAGCGGGGCTAAAACAGAGGGTTTTTTAGACTTGCAAAAATCTTGCACTGGAGTGTTTTTTCAGCAACAGACTTCACAGGCACACTTTTGGGACCTCTGAGACCTATATAAACTTGTCTTAAAAGGGTAAATGTGTGCCCTTTAAATCTTCCAGTGTTAACCTTTTGTGCCATTTCCCTCTCTTCATTTTTCCTCTCATTTGTCAGAAGCATCCCAGTCATCAAAGTTGCCATATTCACCAAATGAATTAAATTAAATCATGAAATCACTTGTTTTTAATTTGCTATTTTGTGTCCTTTGCAGTATTACTTTTGGACTTCTGAAGGAGGCTCAAAGATTTTCCCTTTAGCTTAAACTCATGAATGTCTTTAGGTAAGAAATTGTATTTTATGATACTGTTTAACCCATCTGAATATACATCGTACAGACATGTCAGACTAAAAACATCAAACTGCCATCCCCCAGTTCTCCCCTTTTTGCTACTCTTGATTGACAGCCGAAAAGGAAGGATGAGAAACATTCAGTGTCAAAACTGAACGCTGATTTAAAATGCTGAGTGATGATGTGTCATGAAAAACAGTTTACTGCTTCTGAGATGCCATGCAAAACTTTACAACAACTTTTATTGTGAAAGTTTTCAAAAATATGTTGAAAGTAGTTAAATGCTGGCAGTCAGGCTGCATGTTGAAGGCTCTTTTGTGTAAAAAATGCAAAAACTTATGCTTAAAGATTGTTTGGCAACACACACAATAAGACTGAACAAGACGTTAACTGTCTCTGCACCCAGCAATGAGAAAATGTTTTCCATTTTCCATTTTGGTTCACACACACTCAGCACTGTGAGTGTTCACTAAATGAAACACACACTTTATCTCACCCTCTTCCTGTCATTTGATAATCTGCATCAGGAGTAAATGAGTTTATTTCATTGGCTGCAGCTGTAATTGCTGCCTTTACTGATTTTCCTCTGCCTGAATAAATATATGATTGGGTTTCTGTTGTTCCTGATTATGTTCAGTGAAATTTATCGTTACATCAGTAAACGTAAAGGAGGATTATCTTAAAAACTGTTTGTGCTTGGAATTTAGAAGAAAATAAACTCACAAAATTTAAACATAAAAAAAAAATAAATAAAGGGTTAGGTTTTGGAGTGAAACAATGCGATGTTAACCTGACACGCCAGATGGGAGAGCTTCAATAGGAAAAATTTGAGAAAAGGCAGAGGCTTTGAAAAAAACTCAGAGTGTGATTGGATGAGCGTTCTGTCTGCCACATCTCTACGAGCCAATCAGAGCAACAAAACACGTGACGTAGCCGCTATCGAGCTGTGCGTGCACAGCTACAGCGGAATAACGCGAAACATTGCGACTATAGACATGTAAGTACTCGACATTTGTCGTTTTTGAAAGAAAACAACTCACTGCTGTTTTTTGTTCTTCTTTTAACAAAGAAATGTCGTCAAGTTCTGATAAAACTGGCGCATTACCAGCATCCATGCTAATCCCTTCCTCCGTAACTGCACCAGCTCTTGCTGCTGCTTGTTTACGTCACGACTCTGCTTCGCCTGAAAGTACCGCCCCTCGTTGCTGATTGGTCCTGTCACTTTCTAACTGGGCCCAAACAGTTCAGATGGGAGCTTTGCAAGATGGATTCGCCAGTGAGAAACAAGGAAATGTATCCATCTGCTTTGCAAGGTTAATGCGATGTACTTGTTAATAATAAGTGTTTTAGCTTCAGAAGATTCAAGTTTGGCTTCACCAACACAGGAGCAGGGCTATACATCTCTACCAGGGTTTATGTTAGTATTAAACTTTTTTTTTGGCTTATTTCAAGGGCAGCTGCTACTACTAGCTTCTTGCAATTCTTACCTAGCAGCAGCAACAGTGAACATTAAATTCAGCCAGCGGAGGACACCATTTTCTGTCTTCTTGACTGCTTAACATAATTTAATGTTTTATTTGATATTTTCCTTTGCATTAATTTACTTCAGTTGTTGTTGCTTTTTAGATGTAATTCATAAAAAACCTGAATCAGCCACACTGACATGATGAGTTCTCCAAATAAACCAAGATGGTTGGATTCGGAAGTTTTAAGATATTGGCAGTTATATTAGAGTTCACCAGTCTATGGAGACCAACAATAAACAATCATCAACGGCAAGAGTATATTTTCATATTAAATGTTTTACATGGAGTTTAATGTTAACGAATTGCTATTTGTTCGGATGATTTGTTGGTGTTTTCTTTGGTAATCTGCTGAGCTATGATAGTAGCTAAAGTGCTACCCCACTACATTAGAGCTAATGTGTAGCTAAGAGCAGTTGTTATATGCAGCTTATATGGTTCATCTGACTGGATATGTAGGAAGAAACCAGCTGACTACACTTTTCATTATGTCTGTTTGTACAAACAACCTAACATACAGATAAATCAAACAATTTTTCAGTCACCTCCAAGGTTCTAGGTCATGCAGTCTGTGAAAACAAATAAGCTGTAACAAGGAAACAGTAACTCAAGCTGAGCTTGGTTTCTACTGTTGGACAGAAATATGTGGACCCAGCCCTACTTTAGCACAGATGTAAGCTATAAAAAGAATTCTCAGTGTTCTACTTTTCCATCATAAGGCCACTTTGTTTTAAGGCTGTTTGAACAAATTTCGGGGTTCAAATATAATTCAAATATTTAAAAAGTCATTAGTATTCGAACGCTGAAGTTACTATTTGAGTGTGGTTTTTTTTTTTTATATTTTTGCTGTTCATAATCGTTCTCGAGTCTCTTCCCTTTCTACCTCACCCATATGTAGGTTTAGTAACCAAATCGTTTGTTACATGACATGTGACATGATGAACAATAACATTTTCACACCAAAACACAGAGGCGCTGCAATGGCTGCCATTGGGGAAGTTTGGGGATGTTCAATATCAAAGTGGTGCACACGCTGGTGGTGATTTGGCACGTGAGGCTTCGCTACATCAAGAGATGCTGATGCACGAGAGTAAAACCGCGATGCCCACTGACAGTAACCAGCTGTTGTGCTGGAAAATGTTCTGGTCCAGCTATCCTCTCCTGTCCAAGCTGGCACGCCGTTGCCTATGCACCTCCATCAGGGTGGAGAGGGTTTTCTCCACGGCTGGGAAGATGGTGAACAAAAAAAAACCCTGTTCTTGATTCAGAAAATGTGAATTGTCTTGTGTTTTTAGGTAAAAATATGTACAGACAAGATAGTACCAACATCTTTTAAAATGTTTTGTTCATCACAAACAGGATGTCATCACCGCCATAAGCGGCACAATTTATTTTTCTTTGACATTTAATTTTTAACCCGTTTGTTCATTTTAAAGTTGACCATCAGTACCAAAAATACCTGTTAAAAGGCTCTAAATGGTGCAGGTGGCTGTGTTTGCACTAAAAAAGAAGATAAAAATTATCATTGACTGTGTTTGCTTTTAGCTTGTTATTTCTTCATTGCAATCTGTAATATAATATTGGAGGGCCCTCTAGTGAACAAATGTGTAACTACACGGTAAATAAAGCAAATGAACGTTTTACATACATATTTATAAAAAACTTTATAAATATTTTAATATATTTCAAAATCTGTAAAAAAATAATAAATGAAATTTAAATGGGACTGTAGATGAATATTGACAGCCCTACTATATTTTCAGCACTAGTCCACTGCCACAAACACATGTTCTTCCACCTGATGGAAAAGTTAAGTGTAAATAATTTTTATTTATAAAGTGCAGTGGTTTTAAACCCTTTTCTTCTGCCTAAGGCATATCTAATATCAAGCCAAAATCTCAAGGCTTATCAAATCCATATCCATTAAAATTACCCTCTTTAAAACATGTTAAAGTAGCTTAATTTGTTGTTAAGTTGTTGAAAAAACTGTCACGAAATTGAAATAGTGGAAGTCAATTATATTTCAACTGATGCTAGCTCATTGAACCTCTAGGTGGGGTGTACATTTAAACACATTGATCCAGAAGTCAGATTGACCATTTATTGAAGATGAAAGGATGAAAGGATGATTTTATTGATTAATGCATCCATTTTGTTAAACAAGGAGTAGCGAGCTTCTTCAGCTTTTCATTTGTGTCCTTTAAAGTAGACAAACAACTCTAGGTCTCTAGGTCTTCTTTGTGGTTTCACTGGTCATAAGCAAACTTCTACTTAAGTGCTGTGGCAGCAAAGACAAAGGGAGGCTGATAACCACACCCATCTCATATATAAACTCTTGGGGCTCCTCCTCCTTGCTCTACCATGATTGTCTCAGTGAGATTGAGGATTTGAGATTTTTAACAGTTGTAGTAATGCAGTGTGGTTGTACCAGTTCCCATGGCACACTAAGACTTGCCTCAAAGCAAACCAGTGTGTGGCACCGCACCATTTAACAAACACTGATAGACGTGTACAGTTACATTGCTTTTTCAGCTGTTAAAGCAAAAAAAAAAAAAAAAAACTTATCAAAACAGCCCTGTCTGAAGAGATCATAGCCAGTGTCAGTGCCTGTTTAGATAAACTCTTCTTTCAGAAGCCATGCTGACCAGCATCTCCTAAAGCCAACATGCTTTTTATTGACAGGTACCTTATACAAACCCATTTAAAAACAGAACTAGCCCTTTAATATCTTAGTAACCTGAGTGTCTGGGTTCTAACATGCGAGCACCTACAGGAGACACTTATGCAGACATGTAGACATTTTTACACATACACACTCGTTCATTTGGTCCCCTCCCTTCAGCCTATAAAGATTTCATCAATGTGTCGAGAGACAAAATCATCCTCATTAAACTTTAATTCTCTCATGGCAGGTAAGCCACTCTGTTCCTGCTTTCACTCACGCAGCAGCACACCCATTTCCTTCTATTCATCATGTGAAATTAAAGTATTACTAAAAATAAGCAAGCAAAGGAGAGAGGAGAAGAGTCTTATGTCTTCATGTGTGGGCTTTACAGTATTTGTATAAAAAAGCATAAAAATTTAAATTTTAGTATATGGGAAAATCTGCAACCCTGGTTTTCATCACACCACATACTTTGTAAAATGCAAATGTTGTTGGTCAGAGACCAGCCTCCTCAAGGGAGCATCTGCATGCACTGTAGCAGTCACATGCACAGACAGGACTGTACACACGCTCCAGGCTTGATGCATTGATGCATTTAATGTGTAGGAGTTCTATTTACTTGTACATCCTCTCTCCCGCCCTCTCTCTACAATGTGTTCGCACTTCTATGCATTGTTTGCTGGGTTATGTAACTCATGGTGACTAGAGTTCACATGTCTTTTAAGAATGATTTTTTTTTCACCTCTTTTTGTAGTTTGGATGTGCAGGATGAGGATATCCTTTTTAGAAAACTGCGGAAGAGGGAAGATAAAAGGGAAAGGGGAGGCAAGTAAAGGAGAAGAAGGAATAAGAGGAAGTGAAAAAGAGGAGGAGAAAGCAGGAGTGGAGCGAGAGGAGGGAAATTAAGGCGAGACAACTAAAGAAGTGAGGAAAGAAGGTGAGTTAAGGGTGTAAATGTTTGCTTTCTATCAGCAGCAGCTCTTATCTAACAGCCTGCAAATACACAAACAAACATATTCTGTGTCTTTAGTGTTAGATAATACAACAGAATAATCAGCAGGTATCTGCCTCCTCTCACTGGCCTCTGGATGTGAATAAAACAACACGACACACTGTTCCTCCTCCATCCTTCCCACTGCTGTTCCCCCCTCCATCCCTCCCTCCCTATTTCTTCGCTCTATACTCCCACCATCCTTCTATCTTTCCTCCATCACTCCATCTTCTCCTGCATCACTCCCACCTGGCATCCCTCCATCGCTCCTCCTGCCGTCCTGTTACACTCTGTTCCTCACCTCCATCACCGGCTCCCTCAATTCTTGCAATTCACCTCCTTATATTCCTCTACCGTAGAACTGAGATTCCAAATATCAGTGAACCAGTCTCTCACACACACAGACACACACACGGTGCAGAAAAGAAAACAAAACATCTTCCCACAGATGATTCTAGGTTACATAAATGTTTTTGCTGGATTCCTTGACATTTGCTGTTTATTTTTTATCACTTCACAATGACTCTATTATGTGCAGAGAACAGGAGGTTGATGTGAACCATGCAAGCCCATAATTATTAACTGTGTGACTTTATTTTGCTTTTTCTTAGCTGAATAATCTGCTGGGAGAAAATTAAGAAGAAGGCTGATTTTCCAAATAAAACGGCACTTTTCAAATCCAAAGCAATCAAATAAAAACTGTTGGTACTGTTTTCAAAGCAACTTTCTTTTTCCATTTGCTCAATGAGTTTAGGACCAAAGAATTTTTAAAAACACTTAGACCATATTTTAAGTGGTTACATTTTAACTTTTTTGTAGTGGAATGCAAAGTTAATTTTTTAAAATTTAAAATTTTAAAATTCGCATGGGATTAGTATTAGCTAGGGATTTATGATCATTTGTAATAACAGCCCAGGACATCTGTGCTTCGAATCCAGTGCAAAATCGACCCTGTGTAATTTGCCGCATAAAAATTTCAGGGCACATTACTGACCAGACACATGCACTCCCCATCCGCTTTATTAGGTACACCTGTTCAACTACTTAAATAGCTACTCAACCAATCACATGGCAGCAACTCACTGCATTTAGGTATGTAGACATGGTCAAGACAACTTTCTTTCTTTCAAGGTTCAAAGCAAGCATTAACCTTGCAAAGCAGATGGATACCCCCATTTCTGTGTTTCTCACTAGCGAATCCATCTTGCAAAGCTCCCATCTGAACCGTTTGGGCCCGGTCAGAAAGTGACAGGACCAATCAGCATCGAGCGTCAGTACTTTCAGGCGCGGCGGAGTAGTGACGTAAGCGAGCGGCAACAAGAGGCTGGTGCAGTTATGTGGGAAGACATTAGCGTGGATGCTGATAATGCACCAGTTTTATCAGAACTTGACAACAATTCTTTTTTAAAAGAAGTACAAAGAACCACATTGAGTTATTTTCCTCTCAAAAACAACAAAAGTCGTGTTCTGATATGTCCATAGTCACGATGATCAACATTATGCAGCTCTTATGGAGTTTACTCTTTCGGTAGGGGCGCAGTTCGCTGGCAGCTACGTCACGTGTTTTCTTGCTCTGATTGGCCCGTAAAGATGTGACAGATTGTTCATCCAATCACCCTCCGAGTTTTTTTTTTTTTGCTCTGCCCTTTCCCAAATGCTGTGGGTGAGTGGTTTTCCAGATGGACGTGTCAGGTTAAGCGAGCATCAGAATGGGGAAGAAAGGGGATTTAAGTGACTTTTTAGGTGTAATGGTTGTTGGTTTCAGACAGGCTGGTCTGAGTATTTCAGAAACTGCTGATCTACTGGGATTTTTACCCTTGCTAGGGTTTACAGAGAATGGTCTGAAAAAGGGAAAATATCCAGTGTCCGGCAGTTGTGTGGATGAAAATGCTGTGTTGATGTCAGAGGTCAGAGGAGAATGGGCAGACTGGTTTGAGATGATAGAAAGGCAACAGTTACTTAAATAACCGTCAAACGTGCAATGAAAAACAATAATGACTGACAAAAGTTTTGGCAACAATGTGCACAAATTATAGCCACAACAGATTGTTTTTTTTTTGTTTGTTTGTTTTTTTACTGTACCACAATCTGGGATGAAAAAAGAGGCTCTGACTGAAACAGCATCTAGCCCTGTTAATACGATTTAGCACAGTCGTTGCCAACCTTTTTTGTGCCGCAGAACAGTTTCATGAAAGACAACACTGTCATGGTCTGACCATTAATGTGCAGGGGATAAGTACGCTGAAACAAAATGATACAAACAGCATTATAGCAAAGTGCAGAAAAAAATACAACCCACTATAAAGCTGAATCAGTGTGCACAAGAGAATCACCTGACACAATAAAGCCATTTTTGATTAGGACTCCAGGTTTTGTCTTTTAAATACAGCCATCTGTTTTTGGCAGTCGTAGGCTCTACTTCTGTCTGCTCATTGAGCCTTTTCCCCTTTGGGGATGAAGATGTGCATGTGTCTGGTGGAACAGGTTCCAAGGCTCCAGTATCATCATCCAGATGGCAAGACCCTGAAGAGGCAAAGTTGCAGGTGGTTTTGTGGGTGATAAAGTTATGCGGGAGGAAACAGAGTGAGATGCCAGTGATCTTTCTTGCCATGTTCACTTTGCACTGCAGGGTCTTGTGGTTGTTGTTGGTGCAGTTCCTATTAAACAGTGATGAACCTGCATAAGACACTCACAAGGGTGTCTTCATAGAAGGAAGAAGCACCTGATGGATGGGGAAGCTGTGGCCTTCTTCAGGTTTTAAAGGACATTACTATCCTTTTTTGGCCAGTGATACTGTGCTGCTTGTCCAGTTTCTAGATCAGCTGTTGTAGGATGATGGTGTTTAAGTTTGAGCTGAAATCTATGAATACCAAAATCATACATGAGTCTTTGGTGTGTAGGTCAGTGGGACTTGGTATACAGCAGAACAGATTGCACCATTGTTGGACTAGCTACAAAGTGAAACAGGTCTAGGGTCGTAAAGAGGGTGGATTTAGTGGGAGAAATGACTGGCCTTTCAAGCACTTCATGATGATGGGTGTCTCTGCAACAGGACCATCATGTTGGAAGCAGGACTGAGGGTATTCTTTAGTACAGGTATGACAACAATGGCTACTAAACACGGCGGGACACAGCGGCTTTGTCCCAACCAAGGAACGCCATGTCATCGTGGCCTCTGGCAAAAATAGACCAGATCGTGATATTTCTGGTATGGGTCACATCATCGATGCATTTACCACCCACCTGAACCACCCAAGTTTGTGCAAGTCCATAGGTTTGTGCATGTATTTCAGCCTTTATGTGTGTGGCATGTCTCAGCATCCAAGTGTAAAAGATCAACGGTCCAGAGTTCTGTGAAAGTTACAACAAGAAATAGCTGTTAGCTTCAGTTACTGAAGTTTTAACTCACTAGTGCTGATACTAGTAATTAGGAAGGCTAAATCAAGGCTTACCTGCTTGTACCAATACTGATCATTGCTGAGTGAGGTTAGACGGGATGGTCCAAAGCATGCTGGTTTAGATAACAGTCAGTCTATGTTTGTAGAGTAGAGGGACTTTATACAAGTGCTTGCGTAACCTGATAGAAGGAGCACACAAGTCATCCTGACTCAGTCAACAACATGCTTTTAATAGAGTTCAAACAGGAAGATTATTTCTTACTCATTCATTAGTCACCACTCATTCATATCACACCCCTCAGCTGGTTATGGGCGTTAACTCTCTTCAGCTAATCAGATTCTGCCACAACCTTGTTTAACCAATCATCATGCACTTGTCATGTTTGAAATCTGTCATCCTGTCTTTCACAGTCAGCCTGTAAACCTCCCCCACCCCAGCAACCTCCATTCAGTTCATCAGCATCTAGTCCAGATCTTCAAGGGGATTCTGCTCTTCTCGTCCTACATACTTCAGTCTCCTCCTCCAAGCAACCTCATCGGTGTCCTGGTGATCCTGCATCCCTCATCAACATCACAACCAATTTCAAGACTCCATAGGGGTATCCTTTTCCTGTTGCAGACCTCACAACCCCTTCAACTACATAAAGTCATCCCGATGGAATCTAATTAAGACATTGCACATTTCTCTTTCCTCAGAACTTGCCTGTCTCTCCAGTAAAACTTCCTTTATTCAAGAGAGCAGAATGAAAATCTCCCGAGGAGCAATGCAACATGTATCCTGGAGTAAGGACAACTGAACAATGTGTTGTTTCACTAATTAAATGTGCAAATAAACAGGATTTAATTAAGACAGCTAATAACAGAAATGTCTGAACAGTGCAAATACATTTCAACACGTTGCATTTTATTTACCTCAGGTGTAGACCCATTATAATGACCTGTAGTGAAACTGCTATGTCTCTTAATTAGTAAGCTCACTAGCTTTTATCCTGCCAGTTTTAACAGAACATGAAACACTGGATTATTATTTTTTTCCACAGCTGCCCACAGTGAAGAAAGGAAGACTGATCCATAGCCATAGATAAGGTTAAAGAGTTTTTTTTTTTTCAAGCCAGCAGTCTTAGATATTGCATCTTGGTCTAATTTGATTCTCAATACTGATGTGCTTAGTACTTATTGGCTAGCATCCAATTACACAATTACACTACACTGCTCACACAGTGCTTCTCTCAGGACCATCCATTTTCTATACTGCTTATACCATTTGGTTGGAAGGACTGAAGCCTATCCCAGCTGTCATTGGGCGAGGGTCGGGTGGTCCCTGGATTCGTCACCAGTCAGTTCCAGGGCTACCAGGGCATTAAACCATCTTGATTGGTTTTGTCTGTAATTAGAAGCTCTGTGTCCAAAAACATCATTAGAGAATATGTACCAAAAACACAACATGCAATGCCATACTAGTCAGGAGGCTATCTGTGTTCTTAGCTGAACAAAATTACTACCAAGAGTGCATCATGTACTTGCTTTCACTATGACACAACACTATTGGATCATGGGGGAGAAATCTAATTTATTCATTTATTGTAGGGGACAGTGTACATTAATGAAAATGGACGTGTAAATGTGCTATAGTTCGTGGCAGGTAGATGGTATGCATATAAAAGTGTACATCAGGAATGTACATGATTTATAATATTGCACAGATGATGCATTCATAGTTGCAGTATATTTAAGAATGTATACAGAGAGATAACGAAATGGTTAAACATGGTCACAATTCTGGTCGGTCATAAGCAAGGTTTTTTCATTCTTACATTGAGAAAGACTTACACTTATTTTTCCTTGCCTTTCTTTCTTTTCACATGATGATTCTCAGTTTTGACTCTCCTTCATGGCTGCCTCACAAACCTGCCTCAAAACTATGTCTCTTTTTGCTAATAAATCTTTAAACTGCTCGAGCTTCACTTCTAAACTCTACATTTGGGTCCTCTCCCCTCTCTTTTGCCATATCCCTGCTTGCACAACTATGACAGGGATTAAGAACCAGTATACTGTTGTCCTTCGTGTTTCTTTTCACACCACAATCTGTGTGTGTGAGTCTGCATGACAGCAGGGGCCTGAAGGTTTGATCCATCAAAATGATTGAGGGGACATGACACAGTGTTGTTCTCCATTTGCCCTCCTGAAGACAACAAAAAAGCTATTGTTGACCAGGGACTTTTGTATTCAGGACAAACAGAGAGAACTCACTAAAAATCTGTCTCCGGAAAATTTCAATCTGCCACAGACCCACAGATCCTAAATCTTCTCTGGCACAAAATCACTGCTGCCTGTAATCTGAGAAAACATCTTGTCAAAAGATATTTTTTTCCCCTCTCGGCCCTGACAAAATCCTCTGAATACTGTGTGTGCCGATTTTGCCATGACTACCAACGTCTGATACAACAGCTTTTTCTGTATTAAGTCGTTAAGCCATGTGTCAGATGCATGCCAGGTTTATAAATGGCTGCAATGCAGGTTAAGAAGTAATAAATGGGGACTGCGTCAGAATTATATTAGGTGTTTGGTTTGCATTCATGTTCGAATGGCATTATTCCCACTGAATTACACATGGATGTATTTCAGTATGTTTGAATCAACTTAAATATCCTCTATATCTATTAATTCCCACTTACTTTACACCACTTAATCCCACTGGTTGAAGCTCTATCCTATTTCTTAGTTGATGACATGCTCCCACCATATATTAATGATTAAAAATTCTAATTAAATCAGCCCTGAATGACAGAAGTATGGATATTTAAGTGTTATATTCCAATTGCAAAGTTATTATATTTTCAGCAGAATCAGATGCAGTAATGCAGAAATTAAACTACCCGAGAAACCAAAAAGTTTCAGGAAGGCTTTAGGATAGAAACCTATCAATTTTGGAAACATTCCAGAAAAGAGATTTCTTTAAACCATCAAAGCTCACAGATAAAAGTCAGCCAAGTTTAAACCCACTGGCTGTGGCCTGTGTCACTTATTCACTGAAGATCAATAAAATTGAACTTTATAAGCCTAAAAGGGACATATTATAAGTGTGGTTGCACTGACCCTTACGATATTTAAAATTATACATTTAACATTTCAGCACTGCATCAGTTTGACAGAAATGGATGTATAATTAAAAAAACAAAGACTTACTTTTCAAAGTCTTTTCAGAGGGAATATTAGTACTCATTCTGATATTCATATTAGTAATGACAAACCCAGTACTCCAGTAGTGCTAGTATGTAAGGGTTGATGCCTGGTGTGTAATTTTCAGGGTTTAATGGATGATATAGTGGCCTTTCTGACGGTTGCCTCCATTAATACTGCACTTCTCAAAGGGCATTAACCTGCTAATACCATGGTCATTTGCCAAAGAAAATCTTTATAAGAACCACTAAATTATTAATATATGTGTTTTGCGATCAAAATAGAAATTCCCTTTCCCTAGCAATGTGTGAGGGTTTGACTAATAATTGGGGTAGAGGAAAAAATGATAATGTGGAAATGGTAGACCAAACAACAGTTTGCAATGCTATCATGGAAGTGTGTGTGTTTCTTTTTTATTTTATTTTATTTATTTATTTATTTATTTATTTATTTATTTATTTATTGCCTTTATTTAATTTGTGAGAGGATGTATTCACAGAAATGAGTGAAAAAGAATATACTTTGAAGCAGAAATGGTTTCAAGGTAGTTTCATCATTGGCATAAATTGCACCACTCTTACCTGTTGCATGAAATTTCATGCTCCCATTTCCTTACTGTTAAGACTACATTTTTATCATTTATGTATCAATAAAACAATTAAAGAAGACTCACTGGTGATTAAATTGGTAAAGACCTTCTCTAACGCAAACGCATGCCTGTGATGTTCAGTCAGTGTCTACTCGAAAGGCCTTGGGTGATTTAACATCCAACGTTCAGGTAAAATTGAAGATGGAAATTCCTCTGTCTTTAGCTCTTCAGCCAACATATAGAGAGCTGCTGACAGACACAAACCTCAGCTAATTAGAACATCCTTATACTATTACCCATCCATGTCTCACATGTCAATGTTGCTGCTGTCTATATATAAGGTCTGAGACTACTGCAAGCCACAGCTTTCTCACACATGCTGTATTGATCTTGCCATTTACAGTGCCATTAAAAGTATTCACCACCTTTGATGTTTTACCCTTTTATTGATTTTTTTATAAATAAAGTCAATTTAATGTAAAAAAAAATCCAAAAGACTCTTTAATGTCAAACTGAAAACATTTCTACAAATTAATATCAATTACATTAAAATGTGTTAGTTAGTGTGTGGTAGATGCACCTTTGGCTGCAATCACAGCACTGAGTCTGAGTGATAGGTTTCAATCTTGCACATCTGGACACTACAATTTTACTCTTTTCTTCTTTGCTAAACTGCTCCAGTTCTGCCAGGTTGCATTGGGATCGGGCCTGAACAGCCCTTTTAACTCCAGCCACAAATTCTCTATTAGACTGATGTCTGGGCTTTGACTCGGCCACTCCAGAACATTCCCCTTGTTGTCTTAAACCATTTCTATGAAGCTTTTGCTGTATGCTTCAGCTCATTCCTTCAAGTTTTTCTGAGTTCCTTGGAGTGTTTTGTCATCATGGTATAACGATAGGCAGGAATACTAATCAACACACAGGTTTCTTTATACTACAATCACTTGAGACACATTCGCTGCACTCAGGTGATCCCCATTTCACTATTTGTGAGACTACTAGAAGCAAATGGATCTCTGTTGAGTTTGGTCAGTCACTTTAAAGGGGATGAATATTCATGCAATCAGTTATTTTATATAACATGTTTTTGTTTATTTGATATTACTTTGTAGTAATCTGTTTTCACTTTGACATTAACAAGGTTTTTTTATGTAAAAAAGGCCAATTTATTTTGACCATGATTGATTTCTCAAATCAACAAAATGGTTTAACATCCAAGGAGGTGAATATGGAGCAAATGTGTTGTATTTTAGTCATCAGAATATGTAAATATTAACTTTTAATCACTTGGTTTTGGTAATTTTTTCTTTGTATAACCTGCTGCCTTTATCGTGACTTAGCACAACATTTATAACATTTATTTATAAGGGAGCTTGTAGGAAAGCATGCAGCCCACCCTAAATGAAGTTTTTTTGTGGCTGGCTTTCTTGAACATGTCACTTGAAAAAAGACGATACATTTGTAGAGGGAGACTGAGGGAAGACATGCAGAAAAGGGTGCCAGGATTGGAAATTGCAACTGCAACCAATGACATGTAGCCTATGGGTGCCTGCTGTACCAACAAACCAGCACCCATATATCATAGTCTAGTGAATTAATCACAGCTGGAAAAATAAAGTTTTAGCCCTTTATTGATTTAAAAATAAGTCATCCTATTGGCTACACAAAGTTAATTCAGGTAAATACTAGTAGATGTCAAAGTAGAAAAATGTGGTGTCAAACTGTCTGGATAAACTATTGAGCCCATGCTGCCCGGCAGCCAGTGATCCTGCTAAACCCAGAGTCACTTAGCTGAGAGGTTTACACTCGGGTCACCATTTTAGCCCTCTTATCCACTGCTTTGCTAGCACTCTATTGACTGGGTCAGTACACACACAGACATACACGTACACCCCATTCGTCATTGGCTCCATTCTTGTCAGAGTGTATTACTCTGCTTTTTGGAGCCCTGGGAGATTATTTCTTGCAGCTGATTGTGCTTTTGGTTTTAGAGTTGCCTTCTCACTGTCTTACAAGTGTCTAATCTTTACCCTGGTCAAAGTGGAGATCACAAGAATAAACGTTTTACTGGCCTCATAAAATTACACCTTAACACCACAGTGAGCGCACTAAAAGTGCAGGCAGTGTTGAAAAAAAAAAACCTGCACGCTGTTTAGGTTAGAATTATGGTTGGTGTATCTCGTTGCAACATAAACTTAATGTTGCCTCGACACTAACAGCGCTGGCTTTGTTTACACGTACAAAATGATGAGACTGCACTCCAGCAGAGTTGTTATCTTCATTTACTGTCTGCTACAAATCTTTAAAACAACCACTTCATTAAAGTGGAGTTCAAGTGATCTGTAATGTTGATGTCCTGGTGCACTCTGCTGTAAGGGCTGGAGCTGGAAAACAGGGTAATAGCTGGAGTAGTGCACATATTGCTTTTATTGCTATAGTGGGCTGTTAAATTCATATTCAGAATTTACAAATTAATGGCCAAATGGCCTCCTACTGAGCTGACTGTCTGCTAGACGATAATTTGCATTCAGACGAAAACATACAGCGTTGTTGTTTACCTTTAGAGCAGTGATGATTCCTCAAAGCACTGTTACAAGTCTTGTTGAAGTAACTGCTGATGAATGCCCTCAGTTAATTTAATTAAATTTTAAAAAGGGTCTGCTCATGTCTGCTGAAAAGCCTTCCCTGAATGCACTTAAGATAAAATGTCTTTGTCCTTGAATGAAAATCCCATTTTCTTTGAGAGTCAGCTGCATACCAAACAGGAGCCGTGTCTTTGCAGCGGCTGATTTTCACTGTGGCTCAGCTCAAAAATGTGATTTTATAACAACCGCTGGACTAAAGAAATGTTCCCACTGAAAATCAATCAGCCGAGCGCAGCATAGCATGGTCTGGGTGCCCATGAGACCTTTGCATTGTCAGAAGCATTTGTTTTAGCTTCATTCAAACAGGGACATTGTTATAGCATGTTTTTGCTTTTACTGCACCTAAATTACCCGTTTTACTATGAGGGCTGAGCAGCAGTGTGAGCTGCTGCAAATAGCACACCATTAAAATCACAAAAGTTCGTGTTTATCCAAGCTTATTTCAGTCAACTGTTTATACCCTGCCTTACTGTGCACTAAGAGCCCAGCAACAAAAAGCAGGCAGGACCACTCATTGTGTCAAAGCAAAGAGTAAATAATTTAAAGGGAAATTACGTGTATCTATAAACATCTACACTGGTGCATGTCTACTGGAAAATTCTGACAGTTTTACACACAGATAATGTTGAATCACGCAAATCTATTTCTAACCCCTCTCTCTAAAGCACTTTTGTCTCTCCCATGTGCTTATGGGTAATCTAAAAATGCAAAAATGGAAGTAAGAACTGTAGTAAAAGGAACCACTCATGCAACACTAATTGTGGTCAGTGTTTTGGTCTTGTATATATATTTAATGGACTGTGCATTGTAGGTTAATGTTGCATTTCTATATGTTGGTCCTATTTTGCTTCCTAAGAGACAGACTGCATAAACATTACAGCGCTTAATGCAGTTTCCATTTTCATATGTCTATTTGAAAAGCCTTCAGACTGAAATATAGGAGCCAGAATTTACAGTCCATGGATTTTTTTTTCTTCTTCAGCTGTTTTTGTACTTAAACTGTTTACCTCTTTTATTCACTCTCTTCAGTCCTTTCTGACAGCCGTGTGGGAAATCCCTTAAATCTCAGCCTCTCAAGTAAAGAAAACATTTATTTTTTTCTCCGTCTCTTTTATAATGCATTTCCTCTGGAGCACTAGTGGTTGGGTTTATTTAGTTAAAGCACATTTGACACCCAGCAGTGCTAAATGCTGAAAAGGGAAAAAGGGCAACTGGACAGGTTTGACAGGTAATGTTGTTAAAGGGTGATTAAAATCAAATTTTAATTAGCAAATTTTTGTTTGTGCTTTTGTGTGATTTGAAGGCAAGCAGGTTTTTAGTACTCTCAAGTGAATAAAACTCTCAAAACTACAGGCATCAAATAAACCAGAAGAGATGCAACTCAAAAAACAGGCTTTTATAAATGAAAATGCTTATTACTCCTGTCTGGCACAACTAGGACTCTTCCCAGAGCTAGCTGCCTGGCCAGATTGATAACTGGGAGGAGTAAGAGAGGTGACCAATGACATGATGGTGAGGCCCTAAGCAGACTCGCCAGTAAATCACAGGCAACACTCAAGTTGCCCTTTGATATTTACTTGTTAGATATGGGCTGAGATTTGTGCCACCAGAAATTGAATTTGAATAATGATACTGAATTTGAATAGCATGATTTGAATTTATTGTTTTGAAACTGAATTTATTTGCTTTGAAACTGAATTTTTTTGCCTTTAAATTGAATTTGATTGCTTTGAAATTGTATTTCATTCATTTGAGCATTCAACTATGTATATTCCTTAAATTCAAAAATAAAAAAATTCAAATTCAGTTCTACAATTCAATTTCAGTTCAGCATGGCACACCGTTTATGTCATCCACTTCTGTGAGGAAGAGTAATCAAGCACAGATAGTTCTCAACTGAGCAGGACTGCCAAAAATACAAGTAGAAGAACTGAGCGGAGCTGGCATCTTTTCCGCGATGTCTCAAGACCAGGGATGCAATAATCAGGTTTGTATAAAGCTTAACCCCTTAAAGCCTGAAAACACAAATAATAGCCAGAAAATTCTAATTTTTTGGAACTGAAATGTTCATTTAACTTTCTACTGAAATCTAAAAAAAAAATCAAATTTCCATAAAATTTAACAATTATATTTTTAGTATCTCATTTTATTCATTAGATGTTTTTGGTAACAGATGATACACTTGAGGGCATTTTTATCATTTATCAGATTTATTCGGGAGGTTTTTTTTTTTTTTTTGAATAATTTATTGAGCATATTGATTAGATAGAGGTATCATAAAAGTATATATCAAATATGCAACAACAGGCATTAAAGGGTTAAAATTATTCATATTTATCATCATTTACAGGAATAAAAATGCAATGTAAGTCCTAACATTACTGTAGCTATTGGAGCTAGCTACTAATATGGTTCAGCATAGCTTCAGTCAATATGACAGGGACAGCTGGCTTACAGTATTTTCCTCCAGCGCATGTAATGACCAGCTAACTTGAAGTAGAAGCCGGCTGGTGGAGGGTGGTGGAAATAGTTTCAAAACATTAAATTCATTTTCAAAACATTAAATTCAGTATCAAAACATTAAATTCAAATTCAAATCATGCTATTCAACTTCAAAATCATTATTCAAATTCAGTTTCTGGTGGCACACATCTCAGCCCACAGTTAGACTTCATAATGTCATCTCAGCATTGAACAATTTACTTGCACACTTTTATGTTTCTAATATTCAGAACAGCCCTTTTTTCAATTCCCTTAAGGTGTTGGATTTCTTTACAATGAGGGATTGGCCAGATTTCTTGCCTGTCATCAGGCATATCCATTTTGCCAAGCTTCAAATTAAAACATTATGTTCTCAGCCACAGAATGACTGGATCAATCAGCATCTTTTAAGGAAAAAGCAATGGTGGCAAGGTTTTCTTTCATTGCAAGCTATAGCAGATGCAGCAATAGTGATAGTTTTATTGGATTTGGACATTTCATATTTAAAGCAAACTGATGTTCAGATCCTGACTGGCTTTGGCAAGACTTTAATTTCAAACTCCAGTTAAAGTAATTAATCTTGTGTTGACATGACAGTGGCTGTCTGTGGAGCTTCCATCATGTAGTTTACTCTCTCTCACACCTACATGGTATGTTTTGTTGCTCAACTGGCCCATTTTTCTTTTCTTTTCTTCTTTTTAAGATTTGATTTGCTGTTTCAGCTCTGTGTTTTCCTCTACCTAAATATGTTGCAGCAAACAGCAAGGTAAACCATGAAACTGCAACCTGACATTTTTGAAAAAGGAGAGAGAAAGAGTATGATTTGTGCCCATTGAAACCCTGACTTACCAGTGTGAAATAGCTCAGCTTGAACCCTCTTTCTCTTAAATTAGGACTGTCTTCATGAACACAACTGCCCTTCCGTTCCAGCACTGCAGGGAGGGACAGCAGCAGTCCACTGGAGCTCACATTATCAGCACTACTTCCTCTCTTGTCTATGGCATCACATATTGTAACCCCTCTGGCAGTTCTCCATTAAATTGTCAGCCAGATCAGCTGGTCAGAACCAGCACTGAGAGCCAAGAGACTCATCAAGATGAGGCAGAGTTTACCACTTCTCAGAGAATTGGCCTGTAAAGTTTGACCTCCTGTCAAAAGGCTCCAAGATTAAGCATTGAGGGGTGAAACCTCCAAAAAGTAGAGATTGGGATTTTCTTGAAAGGAAAAGACTGGGCACTCAGTTAGTTTCCAAAAACCCGTTTAGTTGTTGATTTTTGGAGTATTTAACATAAATTGCGTGCTCGGTTTCCTGATCCTTAATATGATTTATTTGCATGTGGGAGGAAGTGCCACATGTGCTTATGAGCAATGTCTGTAATTTGACTCTGAAAAGGTGAATGAAGCACTCTTAATTAGTCCATCCAGTTATTTCAGGAAGAAGACAGAGCCATGATATCCCCAAACACATTCACATGCACAGACTCTTTTTTAAGCCGTGCCAAGGTACCGCTGACTAAGAGAAAGAGAGGCTATTCTACAAACAGCAGTCAACAGTGGTACACTCTTTTATGCTGCCTTGTCCTCTCTCTGACTTGGCGCAGCAAATTAAAGTCGTCAGCGTCGGGCTAATCAACCAAATCAGCTGATCAGCTTCTCTCCGCTTCACCCCCTCTAATCACAGGATTTAGGTCGCAATTACACTCTTGTCTTGATTCCCATTCTTTCTCTTTGAGTGTGTGTTTGTGTACTGTGCATATGAATGAACGTGATTGCTAAATGCATTGTGTGCTTGTGTGTTCTTCGTATATTTATGCATGCTCGACAGGGGTTTATTCTTGTTTTATGCAAGATGGAGAATAAGGGAAGGTAATTTATTCACGGCTTAGGTCAGTTATTTTTTGTTTCTAATCCCAGCCACAGTTAAAAGAAGCATATGAATACAGAAGATATCGAGAAATAGTGGCACACATGGAGCAATGCCCAAATGACTACACCATCTTATTTTGACTTAACAAAATATTAAACATTAAAAAATGTTTCATAACTGTAAGAACCAGATGCCTTATGTATCCCTTTAGATAATCACTTCCAGCAGAGGGAGGACTGAACCATCCAAACAACAATCCATCTTCTCATGATTTTTGTTTTTCCTGACAAGACCTCAGCCTGATATCTACAACAGCTGTTAGGTAGTAGTACCTGCCCAGCAGGTAGAGACACACTGAATGAAGAGGATTCAGCCTACTGAGCTATGCACCAAGCCAGAGATAATGTGTTGTCAAACACAGTACAGATCAGTGTACAGCCTCTTTTTCAGTTGTTTCTCTCATGCCATCAGTATGGGGAATGGTCAGAGTTAACCAGCCTTATATGATGGGACACTTAGACTTCAGCGCTGGTGAAGCTCAGTTGGTTGAGCAGGTGCCTTTATTCATAGGCAAGAGTCCTCAACACACTTATTGTGGGATTGAATCCCAGTTTCTGCTCTGTTGTGTGTTTAGTTCAACAGCACTGTTGGTGAGCAGCTCTTTTCAAGTCCAGCCACAAATTCTCTACTGGACTGAGGTCTGGGCTTTCAATCTGCCACTCCTTGTTGCCTTTACACCAGTGCTGTGTAGCACTGCCACATTCATTTTTACCCTCTACCTTTACAAGCCTTCCAGGGCTGGCTGCTAAGAAGCATCCCCTCAGCATGATGCTGCCATAACTATGCTATACAGTGGGGATGGTGTGTTTGTGGTGATGTGCAGCATTTGGTGTCTGTCAAACATACAGTGCCCTGAAAAAGTATTTGCCTCCTTTCTGATTACTGTTTTTCTTTTCTTTTCTTTTCTTTTCTTTTTTTTTTTTGGCATATTTATCACACTTAAATGTTTTGGATAATCAGACCTATTTTTATATTTCACAAAGACAACCCAAGTAAATACAAAATGCAGTGTTTGAATGATTTTTTTTTAAGGGGGAAAAAAAATCCAAACCTATCTGGCCCTGTGTGAAAAAGTAATTCATGAGTTAACTGTGATTAACCACAGTTCTTGGAAAGCTGAGTTCAATTTCACTGGCCACACCCAGGCTTGATTACTGGCAGATTTGTTAAATCAAGAAATCACTTAAATAGAAGCTGTCAAAGTGAAGTATGAGATCTCAACAAAAACGCATCATGCCACGATCCAAATTAATTCAAGAACAAATGAAAAAACTAAGAGACTGAAATCTGTCAGTCTGGAAAAGGTTACAAAGCCATTCCCAAGGCTTTGAGACTCCAGCGAACCATAATCAGAGCCATTATCCACAAATGGAGAAAACTGGGAACAGTGGTGAACCTTCCCAGGAGTGGTCAGCCAACCAAAATACTCCAAGAGTGCAATGACGACTCATCCAGGAGGTCACAAAAGAACCCAGAACGACATCCAAAGACCTGCAGGCCTCACTGGCCTGAGTTAAGGTCAGAGTTCATGACTCAACTATAAGAAACAAGGCCAAAACCACTGCTGACAAAAAAGAACTCATATTTTCCAAAAATAATCCCCAAGACTTTTGGAGAAATATTCTGTGGACTGACGAGACAAAAGTTGAACTTTGTGGAAGGTTTGAGTCCTGTTACATGTGGCATAAAAATAACACAGCATTTGATAAAAAGAACATCATGCCAACAGTCAAACATGGTGGTGGCAGTGTGATGGTCTGGGGCTGCTTTGCTACTTCAGGACCTGGACCACTTGCTGTGATTGATGGATTAATAAATCCTGCTGTCTACCAGAAAATCCTGAAGGCCAACGTCCGGGCATCAGTTTATGCCCTCAAGCTCAAGCACTCTTGCAGCAGGACAATGACCCGAAAAACACCAGCAAGTCCACCTCTGTATGACTCAAGAAGAACAAAATTAAGGTTTTGGAGTGGCACAGTTGGGGTTAAATCCAACTGAGATGCTGTGGTGTGACCTTAAACGGCAGTTCACGCTGGAAAACACTCCAATATGGCTGAGTTAAAGCAATTCTGTGAAGAGTGGGCCAGAATTCCTCCACATGTGAAAGACTCATCACCAGTTATCACAAACGCTTGATTTCAGTTATTGCTGCCAAGGGTGGCACAAGAAGTTATTAGGTTCAGGGGGACAATTACTTTTTCACACAGGGCCAGGTAGGTTTGGATCCCCCCCCCCAAGCATTACATAATCATTCAAACACTGCATCTTGTATTTACTTGGGTTGTCTTTGTGAAATATAAAAATTGGTTTGACGATCCGAAACGTTTAATTGTGATAAATAGGCAAAAAAGTCAGGAATCAGAAAGGGGCCAAATACTTTTTCACTGCACTGTAGCGACTTGTCTGATGGCCAAAAAGCACTGTTTTGGTCTCTTCAGACCAAGTCTCCCACTTGCTTTTGGTGAATTTAAGTCGAGATTTAATTTGAATTTTTTCAACAGTGTCTTTGTCTTTGCCACTCTCCCACATAAAGCTTTGACTGGTGAAGAGCACAGGAAACAGCTGTATGCAGAGTCTCTCCTCTCTCAGTTGCTGAAGCTTTTCTTCAGAGTTGTCATAGGCGTTTTGGTGGCCTAGTCTCCCTCCTTCACAGTCACTCAGTCTGTGAGGATCTAGGCAGATTTACACATGTGCCATATTCCTTCCATTTCTTGATGATGGATTTTACTGAACTCTGGGGGATGTTCAGTGCCTTCTAAATGTTTTTGTATTAATCCCCTGACTTAAACTTTTCAACAACCTTTTCTCTGAGTTGCTTGGATGTTCTTTTGACTTCATTGTGTAATGGAAGCCAGTAATACTGATAAATCAATGACTGGACCTTTCAGACACAGGTGCAGCAAAGACTTGTTGCTACAATTCATTTTCAAATTACTAACCCACGACTCAGTGAAAAATGCTCCCTAATCCACTTTTGGATTTCGAGCCACTGGTTGAGAACCAGGAGCTGAGCCAGAAGAGGCAAATATCCAGGATTGAATGAAACTCCTTACACACCCAATCCAATCCCAGACACAGTATGCATACTCCTGTGGGTAAGACAGGACAACAGATGGTGACACTTCCCCATTTATAACATGTCCATTGAGCTGCCATTTTTCAGCCACTGACAGTAGATGGCACCAAGTTTTGGTTTTATTGATTACCTTAAATGTTTGGAGCTTTTGAGAGCCCTCTTTTCAACCATCTTATCCCAAAATAAAATACATAAAAAATAAAAATATTTAATTCATTAAAAAAATGCCCCTTCTCAGTCAGGTGTGTTTCCTAGAATGGACAAACACAATGCTTCTTTCAGGTTTTGAATTCAGCCAATGAGACTGATGGTACTGATGCTACACAGTCGTACATTTCCTCCACATTTGTACTTCTCTTCCACATTTGTTCATTTTTTCTGAGTGGATTTCTGTTATTTAAGTTTTCAGAATTTTTGCCAGAGGAAGTGAAGCTTGATGTTTTGCTGACTGATTGAAATAGCAGCCAGGTGGAGTTAAAAGATGTGACCCTTTCTCGACCCTCCATATCAAGGCCTTCGGGGAGCTTCAGAGACTGGCACAACTTCACTAATGATAGGTGAAATGTTTCATCTCTCCATCACATCCCTCCCACAAATCTCTGTCTCTCTGTCTATCACTCTGCCTCTTGTTGTCTCTCCCTCTGTCGCCGTGCGGTCCTCTCACATCCTTTCCACCTCTCACTCCACTTTTTCCTCCTCACACTCTTTGTTAGTCTCTTCTCCGTATGCCTCACTCTCCGTACGTCTCCGGCGCTGTCTCATTTCACACTGTGTCAGCGTCTATGGCAGCTTAATGACCCAGTGCTGCAGGTAGACGGCAAGGGGCTCTGGTTCTCTATTATTACTACACTGAGAGGGAGGGGTCGGACTTGTGTGTAAGCTGTGTTCAAAGAGAAAGTGTTTGAGAGGGGTGGCAAAGAGCTGGTTGATCTATTATCTGTCGTACGGTGAGAGAGGAAACTAATTCTGCAAGAGTTTTGTGTTTCTTTCTTTGAGAGGCTGTGTGCAGGTGTGTGGGGACTGATAGTGGTAGGGATTCTGCAGGATGCTAAACTAAGAATTAAAGGAGAGAAGGAAGAAACAATTAAGAAACAATAAAGATGTTATGATATCCAAATTTCACGATTATCAGGACCTAAAATATCATGATTATTGGTATTATTATGGTATTTTTATAACTTGGTAAAAATGTTCAAAACTACCTATACGACAGTCTGAAGGTTTTTCTAAGCAAAGGTGGGCGACGGGCAGATCAGAGAGCAGAGGAGACAGACAGTAATGTCTGTGCCCCTGAACATTTTCCTGTAAATGTTCAGTAAAGTGTAAAGTGACAATAAATTTGTATATAGGTTTGTTGTATGAAAGGTCACTGTGTTATGAACCCCCAGGTCAAATTTCAGTCAAATAAAACATCTCTTAGTTTATAAAATTAAGCTTCAAAATCATAAAAAATGAGGCAGTAAAATCTGCTCTTGGATGGTATGGGTGTGTCTGTTAAATGAGCTGAATCAACACCCACTCAGGAGAATACGATCCTCTAAAATTTAAAAATGCAAAAAAAAAAAATGAATTCAGGAAAGCTCTCATGTCATTAGCCTGCCCCTTGACCTTACGTTGACCCTAGAAGAAGAGACAAAGTCCTTTTTCTGTCTCAAATCTCTGTTATGATGCTTTAAATGGTCCATAGGCCACTGTGACTGATAGATTGACCTCACAGTGAACAATAAAACAGCATTTAACTTACTGTTAACTTTAAATAGAGGCACTGACATCAGCTAACAACAGACTGTACTGAAATGAACTGCTCTGTGATTTTATATTGTAGTGTTAGAGGGGTGGAGTTATTCCCTACTGTGGGCTTGTGACATCATGAGCCCACATATTTGCCCTGCCCAAATGAAACCTAGTCAGGAAAGAGGTGAAAAACTCTCTAAAGGTCTAAATCCAAAATTCAGTCACACATAGATATCATTGATTTCACATGTTTACAACAACCATATTCCTACATATCTAGTGTGTTAAGACACAAAGTTTGAGATTTCACTTTACAGGGTCTTTAAAGTCAGAGCTGGCCTGTGTATTTCTTATTTCCATTCACCTCGGTAATCAACCCTTTATAGCATGCTGCCTGTTATACCGCCAAATTAAAGTGCAGCTAGCACCAATGGTTTTAATAATAATTAATAATTTAACCGAATCATAATCTTGGTGAAATTTTATCGTCATTATCAATAAATAAAAACTTTCATGCCTTCAGCACACACAAAAATAAGGCTGCTACACCTGTTGCAAGACCATATGTGACTTTGTGCATGTGTGTGTTGAACAAAGACATTCTGTGCTGGTGCGACACTTTGCATGCAGTTACCTGCATATTTACAAAGTTTCTTCTCCTACAAACAGACCTAGAGTCACGAGTCACTGCTTATCATGCTGGCTCATAATTGGATGATAAATGGGCCTGCTGGTTTGTGTTCTGCAGTATGATAGGGTGATTTAATACCAGCTGGTCCACTGGCCACTCTGCTGTACATTGATCCATATTTTTCAGAGACGGTGTGGCTCACTGGCTTCTGGGTATTTGTGGGTGTATGAGTGCGAGTACCTGCCTACCTATGTGCATAAACAAGTAAAAAAAGTGAACTCTTTAAAGAGTCAGTAATTCAGTTTCTTTGATTAGTAATGCATCAATTGATGGACAGGCCATTGTGTTGCTGAAGATCCTACACAAAATAATCTCCAAACTTTACAACCTTATGTCTTTTGGACTTTTTTGAAATCCATTTCATGGGGCCTTTTTTCTTTTGCTGCTGATACACCACTTTCAAAGCCTGGTTTCCAGCTGCAGCATTAAGTTGTTTACTGGTAAAACACAATTGTGCATTATATGCTCAGCATCAGAAGTCAAGAGTTAAAGGCAGCTGCTTAGCATGTTAGAGTATACTGTATCTGCCTTAGTCATTGATATTCCCCTGGAAAGAAAACTTGTTAACACTTCATTATGGAGTCCACAGATTATTGGATTAATGCATGACTTTCTTTAAGGCTGAGTTCATGATGAACTATCAGTTATATACCTGTTTGATCCTACCTCATGCCTGTCTTCGCACACTAATCAATAAATGCAATAAATTAGTAAGGTGTTTCTTTGATCATGACTCAAGTGTAATTAATGATGTTTGTAATTTTCTTGGTTACCCCAGATCTCCAGTAAAAGGGAAGACATAGGACACATAATTAAATTAGAAAAAACCCTGACAAATCTGCTTAGTTGAAAGTGTGATCATTTTGATATAATGAAGCAGATAAACTAATCACAAAAAGTAAGGAAATTTGCGTTTGGTAGATTATTTCTTTCTTCTAACAATGCTTCTTGGTAATAAATCTTATACCATTGAAAAGCCTGTTTATCACCCTTTTAAATGATGCCACATTTGTAAGGAACATGTATTTGTGGGATGAGCAGCAGAGCTGAGTGTGTGGGTTGCCTCCATGAAAAATCTGCCAAATCTTCTCTGCCAAAGTCAAACAGCTTATTTTGCCTTTGCTACTGACTCTTGTTTTGAGATTCTGGTGCCCCAATGTGCTGAATTTCAGATGCATCAGCACCTTTGAGCATGGGCCCACACAATCTAGAACAGACTGCACAAAGCCAATCTTTGGTCTCATAGGGCTGCCAGGAGGCCTGCCATGGCTGCCCTTCAGCATTAGGCTGGTTTCTGCTGGTGTTGGCAACATGTGCACCGGAACCTGAACATGTGGAGGAACATTATGGTCAGGGATGAGTCCAGATTCTGCCCACAGCAATAGATCATAGGGTCAAAATGTGGAAAAGAGGCAGAGAATGCTATGCAGATCGCTGCACCAATAGAGTAACATCTTTTGGGGAAAGCAGTGTGATGGTGTGGAGCCTCATCTCCCTCTTTGGAAAAACGAGGCTTGTTATTATTGGGGGCAATCTCAATAAATAGAGATATCGAGATGATATTCTGCAACCTGTGGCAATCCCATATCTCCACAGTCTGGGACAGAACTCTATCCTCAAATATGACACGCTCGCCCCCACAGAGTGGGGTTTATCAGAGACTACCTCCAGAATTTGGGGTGGAGGGGATGGAATGGCCTACCAGCAGTCATCGCCTTAACCCCATTCAACACTTAAAGGATCGGCTTGGGTGTGCCATTCATGCCACAGTGATCAACACAACCACAGTGGATGGCTTGCTATAAATGCTGGTTGAAGAATGGGATGCCGTCCCACAGCAGTGTGACCAGGCTGGTGACCAGCATGAGGAGGAGGTGCCAGGCTGTTGTGGCTGTGTATGGTTCTTCCACACACTACTGAGGCTCCTGTTTGTTAAATTAATATATAGTTAAATGACCAATGTGTCTGTTTCTTCAGACTTTAATCATCCAATCCACTAAACACCAAACAAGAATCAATGGCAGAATAAGCTGTTTTGCATTGGCAGAGAATATTTAGCAAATTTTTCATGGACGCAACCCACATACTCAGCTCTGCTGCTCATCTTAGAAACGCATGTTCCTTACAAATGTAAACTGGTCTTTTTTTAATCTTGTCTCTTTTACTGCAGATTTACCATGAAGAAATTGTCAATATCCTTCATAACTCATGGGTCATGATTATTCCAACACCTTAATTAATACACTATTAATGTATAAAGACACTAGCTGCAGTACTGATATGTCATCATTAATTCATACCTGAATTCTTTCTTTTTCGCATTTATTTATGATGATTTGTGACCACTATAGTAAAGCATGTTTCCCATTGTTGCCTCCAACATAAGTCAAAGGCCTCTCAGTAAAATCTTTTATTACAGGTTAAAGTAAAAAAACACACACTCACCCCACAGCACTCTCCTGTCATCTAATAGGTCATAGTGAGGTAGAAGAAAAAGAGAAAGGTTATTGTTGGCATATCTTGCAGTTTCAGGCCTCTGGTGTTTTGTAATGCAGTTTTTGTTATTCCAGCCACTCCAGTTGACTTATAACTGGATTTAAAAGGGGACAGGATAGTAAAACAGAAGTGCTGAATAGGAGGTTATTTTGTGTCAGCCCTTTTACAAATGTCAGAGCACAGTCAAACATAATGCATTGACTGTGAGAGAATAAGGAGGAAAAAAGACCATTTATATTTGGTATGAAGCCCATCACAGCAGCCTGTATAATGCACCCTAAAACATGCTGGGCTTGTAGTAAAGGGCAGTTCTCTCTCTTCAGCCCTGTCTGGAAATGTCTTGTTTATTGAAGTAGAAACAGAATAGAAAGGTAAAAGGGAGGGGGACTTCTTTATTTAGCACAGCACTTCTGAAATACTGATGACAGAGATGGATGATATAATTGTAAAGAAGAGAAGACAAAGTTTCCTCATATTGTAATTAGGTTTAACCACTCAAAGCAAGGGGAAACAAAGAAAAAAATTTACATAAAAGAGAAGTTAATGAAATTGTGCCCAAAAAACAAATATACATTTTAATTTCCTGTTTAGCTTCTTGCTGCTTGAAGCCTTCGGTTTTTAATTATTTGTGAGATAATCCTTTCCTAAAGCTACAGATAAATAAAAATCAAGGTCACAGAGAAAATTAAAGCTTTTCAGGCACACAGTTTAGAAAAAAAGCAGCCTGCAGTATAGTTTTGCTGTTGTGCATTACTTATAATCTCCAAATCCCTGTTGGCTTCCACTGAAAGATCTCCTCCAGGTCCATGTGTCAGTCTCCTTCTTTGACTAAAGAGCACTTTCCTCTTAGGACACCTTCTTACACCATCTCTCGCCTTCTCTAACTGTGTGAAGGATGAGTTGTTGACAGCCCGCAGAAGCCTGCATGTGTTTTAGCACTTAAAGTGCCAGGTGCTGAAAGCTTAAAAAACTTCCTATTAAAAATAGAGACTCTGGTGGCCTCCCAAAGCAGCTCTTGGCTTCATCTTACTAAAAATAAATAATGGTGATTGGTGCGCACAGGTCCATAGGGTGTACGACCCAGCCAGTGGATCACTGCCTGTTGGGAAGTGTGTTCATCATACCTCCTTTGCTGTATCTCTGCATTAGTCATTCTCCTTTGGTGCTATTATATAATCCCCTTCAGACTATCTGGCTGTCCTCAAAGCTACGCAGCCTCCTGGCCTAAAGTTAATAATGCTGCTAGAAGCTTGTACTGTTGGCATGACTGCATCGCTCATAAGCTCTTTAACACTATCCCATGCATTATTAAATACCCTGTGGTGGTCTTTTCCTTTGACTATGTTGAGCTAACCTGCTTGAGTGCACCATTCTAACCATTTATGCCTAAATACAGCAATTCAGTACATTCAAACCTTTAAACGTAGGGAATTAGTTTCCCCCAAGCCAACAGTACAAGGGTAAAATATTAAAATACAGTTTTAAAACAGGAATTAACTCAATATTTTGAAACCTGTAAAGTAAAGGTAGAGTGCTGTGGGTACAATACAGATGTATGCAAGCTATCAAGCAACTAGGCTCATCTCAACCTCCTACAGTTGTACAAAATTAATACAAAACACCCCATGGTAAGTGCTTATATTGCCCAAGTCTGCACAGTGAGGGCTGACTGTTGATGCACCTTCCACACCATGCAGATCAACCATGGAAGTGTGCAATTGCTTTGAGGCCCAAGATCTAAAGAGGGCCCAGGGCAGTAGGTGCATAGCAAAAACATTTGGTTTGATCTCACTTTACTTTAGCTGGTCTGTTTGTGCCACCAAGCTTTTCTCACAGTGCCGTTGCAAGCTGGCATGCCCTGACTAACTGGCTTGCTGGCACAGGACAGGTCAAAGGTATTGCCAGTCAGCTTGGTGGCCAACTCTCTACAGAAAGTGCCAAAATAGATAAATCTATGAAAAGGCAGCTTAGCAGGACACCAAAGGGAAAATAACAAAAATCAGGCACACAAGAGACTCAGAAATGCTGAAAAACTTGAGCTACATAATGAAAAAGGGTTGTTTCTTCACTTTGGTTGCCAGCAGCTTAGATCAAGAAACCAATGATAATTAACCCTCTGAGCCCTAGGGCATTTTGTAACCATTTTTGTCTCCCCTGGACTTATAGACTTAAAGAGCTTGTAAAAAATCAACCCTGTGTTGCACAGTCAAGACCAGAACATCCTTTTTTTCCAGGACAACCTAGACTTTAACCCAGATCTGTGACACAGGCACACCCCTTTGTAAATTGCTTGGTAACTTTTGAACCTTAAGTCGTAGCTCTTTCAGAACATTTTCTGGTGAGCCCGGAACTTGGCTGACTTCCCTTGATCTCTGAGGACAGCGTTGTCATAAATAACAAGAAGTGACGACTTTATAAAAACGTTAATAACTTTTGAACCATAAGTCATAGACACTCTTTTTTTCCTCTGAAAGCTGACCATTTTGCCATTCATTTGCCACCCCCGATGCTTCCATAGCCCTTATGGACGCCGTTCTAGCGAGCCTGGAACTTTGGTGATGAAGATTAAAGATTCAATCCATAGCGTTAGATCCATGTACTTTGGCTTTCTTCAGTGGGTAGTGGCATATTTGTTGAGGGGAGTGTTTACATGCAATGCACTGTGGTAGGGGGGACTGTCCTCCTATAGCAAAATGTTGCTTCTCTACTGCTTGAAGGAGTGGCACAAAATAATCTACCTGCAAAAAGCACACAGGCTTTTCTTTGTAGATATTTTGAAAACCTTTAGTCACAGAATGATGGTGAAAAAAATAGCTGTGAGCTCTAAGGGTTAATCTGCTGCAGTAATGCCACTTAAATTTTTGAAAACTTATGGGATTATAAAGACAAGAGAAAAAACACTAAATGGAAAAAAAGAACTTCAATTGACATAAACATTCAATGTCAAAGTTACTGGTGTGGATTTAATCCTTAAAAACTACAGAAAAGTCACCCAAATTCCAGACGTGCTAAAACAGCCTCCATAAGGGCTACAAAGGCATGGATAGCATTATTAGAATAGGAAAATGGCGGGCTTTCAGTGGAAAAAATAAAAGTGGCACAGTTTATGGTTCAAAAGCTATTTAACCTTTTGTCACCTGTGTCTCTTGTGGTGCACGACAGCGTCGTATTCAGAGGGTTAAGGGCCGCTCAGCTCAAGTATTTCTTCATCCATAGGTAGAAAAGCCAATGTTAACAGAAGTGAAGGGTCACAATTGCCTAGAACTTCCTGTAGCCTCCTCAACCACTCAGTCTACTCCACTGAGGAACTTTTGCTAGTGGTATGTAACAGAATTTACATACATTCAAAATGCCAAACCAGAAGCAAAAGAATCAGAATCAGCATTACTGGCCAAGTTTGCTTATGCAACAAGGAACTTTTACTCCAGTTAGCTTTGATCTCAATGTACAGGAATTAAATTAAACCCTGAAAAAGTACAAACGTTTTGAATATGTACAAGATCTTGTTTGTTATTTTTCCTAGTATATACAGTACAAGTGCGGGTGCATTGATAGTATGGCTGTGAGATGTGCAAAGGGTGCAAGAATGCTGGCGTGATCAGAAGTATAAAATGTGAAAAGATTTGGGCAGATTTACATGAGGTAATTTAAAATAGTTGATTAGCTCAAATGTGCATATGAGGTGAAGCATTTTACCGCAGAGAACCCTTACAGTGTTTGAGTTACAGTGAATAGATTAATAACTTGCAGCGTTTGAGTACAGTAAGTAAGTTACAGTTGTAATTAGTAAATAGATTATTCAGTGCAAATATGCATATTATGTGAGGCATTTTACTGCAGAGAGCTTTCTGAGATACAGGAAAGCAGTAAATAACAATGCAGGACATATTACAGGACACTGTTCATTCTCTACCCTGCTAATCGGGTGCACACAACCCTACGGGAGTCACATTTTTCAAGTGAGCTTACAATTATGTTGTCACACTCTTTTGTTGCCAGAAATAACTAATTAAAACTAGACTTGTTAGAAAAAATATTTAAATAAATAAAGGGGGGGGGGGGGGGGGGGTCAGCCATTAGGGGGAGGTCCAGATGTTTTTCCTTCACTTCTGAGGAGCTGTCACATTATCTAAGACACCAAGTTGAGAAAAATTGTGCTTAGATAACCTTAATGTACCTAGTTTACTTTACAAGTTTCTGGTATTTTAGCTAGTATCGTCATCCATGCCTCTTGATAAATGCTGTATTTCTGTTAAGTGTTTACATTTCTCGCTCCTTACAAAACAGACTGATGCATTTCCTACACCAAATTAGTCACGCATCCAGTGCTTGTTAGCCATTAACAGGTTCTCAAGGCACAGCCAGGGGGTAGAGGTTTTCTAGTTTATGAGCCTCAAAATTTCATCTCTGCTTTTTCACAGATGATATGATTCAGTTGGTTTCTTCAGGCTGGGACCTCAAGCAGAGATTTTGGGTGGTTTGCAGCCAAGTGTGAAGTGGCTGAGATGAGGGTCAGGGCCTCTAAGCCTAACCCATGGGTCTCTGCAAGAAACCAGTGGATTGCCTCCTCCGGTGGGGGAGTGAGTCTTACCCCTAGTGAAGGGGTTCAAGTTTCTTGTGTTTTTGTTCTTGAGTGAAGTGAAAATGGGTTGTAAGGTTGCCAAGCAAATTGGCTTGAATGACTGAAGTGTGGTACTAGACAGAGTGTTGTACAAGAGACAGCAGAGCCTGAAGGCTAAGCTTTCCATTAAAAAGTCAATCTGTCTTCCAGCCCTAACCTATGGTAATGAGCTTGGAGTAGAGCCACAACTGCTTGGCATCTTAAAAAGCCAGTTGCAGTGGTTTTGGGCAACTGATTAGGATGTCCTCTGGGTACCTCCCTTTGGAGAAGAGCATTACTGGGGAGAGGGATGTCTGGGTCAACTTGGCTAGCCTGTTACCACCATGATCCGATCATGGATAAGGAGAGTGAAATGAGTGAATGGAAAGATGGATGGATGGATGGGTGGGTGGACTTTAAGCAGATTTAAGTTCCTATTCGGCTGTTTTACTATGGTACATATTTGGCCAGAGTGATACTGGAAAAAAGTGACATTGAGATGGCTCTTCTTCTGTGATCTATATTGCAGGAATTTTCAAAACAAAATCAGTAAGTTTCCATTGGATTGGCTATGGGGCATTTACTTTTAAATCTTAAAATTGGTTTTATTCTGGGTCCACACACAAATCAGCATTATCCGCCAGGACGTGACCAGACGACACGTTAAGTCCTATGCCAGGTCGCAGCATGGTTGATGTTTTTTTTTTTTTTTTTTAGAGATATATTTTTGGGCCTCTTCATGCCTTTATTTGATAGAGGAAGGACAGTGAATAGACTTGGAAACAGGGAAGAGAGTCTGGAGAGACATGCGGTAAAGGGCCTCAGGCTGGATTTGAACCAAGGCCACCCGTGTATATGGGTAGCGCCTTTAACCACTCGACCATCTGCGCACCCATGATTGATGTTTTAACGCTGACGTGGACTTACTGTTCAGACAAGTAAATCTGATTGAACTGTAGGAGAATTGTTAAATTATATTCCACTGCCTGTTCAGCTATGCCTTTTCTACCAATCCCTGTGGTCTAAATTGCTTTATTAAATGATTCCGTTCTGACAGACCATTGAAGTCTAACAGTAATGGTCTGCAAGAGGGGGTGTCTGAGAGCCACAGGTTGTTGTTTATTGTATCCAGGCTGTAAACTTGTTTGATTCTGCAGTAAAACCAAGTATTTGATGAGCACTTTTGCAGTCCCTCAATGAACTGCCATGTTTGGCTTTTCTACTTTGCCTTAATTTTTCCAACTCTGTGATGCTTTCTTGGTCAATGCAGAATACGAAGTCCAAGCAAATGTTTGGGAAGTTTTTTATTCTTCTCCAATAGAAACATAAAGACATCATCAGTTTCTCTGAAGCCGATATTGGCAAGTAAAGACAGGGAGAAATGGAAGATTAGTGTAACCCAATGAATTAATTTAAATGTATACAGATTGTGCCATCCTGCCTGCCTGCAGGAGTGACCTTGTGCCGCCATAACAAACTGGTTATTTTATTTTTTCCCCAAATTAATTTACTAATTTCCTTAAACTGTTTATTTTGTTTACAAACCGTTCATACCACACCCCAAATCCGCAACTCATTATCCAATTCGAGCTCATCCCATAACACATAAATATCCGGTGCACAAGGTCACTTCCTCTTTGGCAATCTCCTCACCTGGGGTCACGCAGGCAGCACGGCTGGTTGGCAGCAGAAATTACACACTACCTTCACTAAACGGTCGATCCTAACATTATAGAGACTCAGCGGTGAGTGTTGTTTCTTTTGTTATTCTCATAATATGTCCTAAGTTGATTTAAAATTCCGGCTAGTGCCTTTGTTCCTCCGCGGGACTTGCGGAGATTTATATGCCAAACCTCATTAAGAAAACAGCTAATTTATGCTGCGTGCAGCTGCACGCCGTTTTGTCTTTGACTTATTTGTATGTATATTTGTTAAAATTATTTGATATGTTAAAGTAAATCGGCTTTGCCGAAATTTAGGTACATTCCATTGAAAATGAGAACTTTATTTTTTTAAGTGAAATGCTTAATGAGATTAATTAATTTTTATATTAGATAAATTGTGTTCTCGTAGTGAGAATTGGATGTGAAGCGCGGATTTTGTGATGAAAGAGTTTGAATTAACGAAGAGTAGTACAACATATGTTTGATAAAGAATAGTAATTGTTTGTATTTTACTGACCCCTTTTTAGGTCAGGTTTTTTTTGTTACCCCTTCCTTTCCCTGGATTGGATCCGTCGTAAGACTGGCGAGCTACCCAAGGAACTCTGAACTCCCCACACCTACCCCCCTTTCCCAAAGAAGACTACCACGGTTAGGGTAGGAACAAGGACTCTGGGACATGAGGAACTGAACTGATTTAAGGTCGATTAGAGAAAGGGCAGAACTTTAATTTTTTTGCAATTTTTTAAAAAAGGCCTCCCTTTGTTATTATTGATGGATTGTTTGAAGTTGTTTGTGTTTATTATTTGGAAAAAATATTATTTGTCAATACACTTACTTTAAACTTAACTTCTGTATTTGTTGTATTATTCACACTCCCTGGGCTTCCTTTGAGACGAACCTAAGTTTTCTGAATTACCTAATTTTCTACTATTTATTATTTCAATTTTTTCCAATTAATATAATTTTCGTTTATCTAGGTTAACATATTCAAAATGTTACATTAGTCATTCTAGGGTCTATGTTTGAGAATAGAGAGTGAAAAAACCCAAAGAACACTGCAAATGGAATTTCAAGTGATGCTGCATTGGCTGTTTTTCCCTTATTCTCAAGTAGGTGAACTACATTTCATTACTGCCTGTCCTCTGTCTCATTTGCTGTTTAGAGAGTTCTCATGTTGTTTCAGTGCCTGGCCTAGCCTTGGAAGTGCATAAAAATATCAGAGTGTGAGTCTACATCATTCCCTTTTTTTACTACTCTGAATGATACAACCAGTAGGCCGCTATGGGTCTTGTCCTGTTGCTGAAGGAGAAGCATTTCGATGCTACTTTAGCTTCTTTTTCAAATGAAGAGTTTGGCTGCAGGAATAACTTAGATTAACTTAAAAATGTATTAATCACATGAAATGGAAACATGTGCCTCATTTAACTTATCAGTATGTTTCTTTATTCTTCAGTTTCTAACTGAAAAAAGGGTCACATGGGTCGTGGGTTGAAATCCTTTGAGAACATTAAATTTAAAGCCAAACATGATCCAAGGACATCCATCAAGGCTTATCAGAATCTGTCAAACCATGAAAGAAAACTGGCTTGCCACCATGTTGAAGTGCCAAGGATTAAACATTTTTTTAATGAAGCCTGTTATTTCTGTTGTGTTTTAGAGATTAACATGTGCATGCAGAGATTAATCATACAGAAATAATATAGAGTATTTACATTTTCAAAATGTACTTATCTCGTCATGGTGATATAGAAAGGTATCCAGAGCTACAGGCTTTACAGCATGAAATATACTGTACATCATTTAGCTGGAATTCCAAATTACATAAATATTACTTCAAAGAGGTCCCTTCAGATTTATAAGGACAATTGTGTTTCTTTGGGCCTCCCAGAAGGAAAAACTAGTTTTTAACTGTCCTGCATGCATTCTAACCTTGCAAAGCAGATGGATACGCCTGTTTCCTTGTTTTTCACTGGCAAATCCATCTTGCAAAGCTCCCATCTGAACCGTTTGGGCCCAGTTAGAAAGTGACAGGACCAATCAGCAAGGAGGGGCAGTACTTTCAGGTGCAGCAGAGTTGTGATGTAAACAAGCAGCAGCAAGAGCTGGTGCAGTTATGGAGGAAGAGATTAGCATGGATGCTGCTAAAGCGCCAGTTTTATCAGAACTTGACAACATTTCTTCATTAAAATAAGAACAAAGAACAGCAGTGAGTTGTTTTCTTATCAAAACGACAAAAGTTGAGTACTCACATGTTTTTAGTTGCCATGTTTCGCATTATTCCTCAGTAGCTGCGCACGCACAGCTTGATAGCGGCTACGTCATGTGTTTTGTTGCGCTGATTGGCCCGTAGAGATGTGACAGACAGAACGTTCAGCCAATCACACTCCGAGTTTTTTTCAAAGCCTCTGCCTTTTCTCAAACGTTTCCTATTGAAGCTTTCCCCAAGACTTTGAAATCTACTCAATATTTTTGAGTGTAATATTTTTTCATTGATTTTATTAAGTAAAGAGCAGTAATTTTTTTTTAGAGTGTAGGTCAGGCTTTACTATGGGATTTTGAATATTTCAGAACCTGCATTTTGAGATTTATTGCCAGAGCCAGACAGTATCAGACAGCTCAGAAAAGGGCCCATTTTTTAAAAAGCACACTAACTCTTTGAATATTTCAAAACATGAAATGCCTTTGATTTGTCCCAATACTATGAAGTAAATCAGTGTTTCACAGTCATGAGACTTAAAAAGCTTCTGCAGATATTTATTCCAGATCACAGCGATGATCTCTCCAGGAGTCGGACACCCTGAGAGGAAGGTCATCACATTAAGTCTGCGCTGCTACACACAACATTTATGGATCTCATGCTGAGATCTCTAACGAGTCTTAATTGCTGACCCATCTTAACACAGGACTGGATTTTTAGTTCTTTTTACTCTGGTTTGATTCACTTAATTTCAAACTTTGGAGCACAGGAATAATAAAAATCAGGCAAGATGCAGCATATATTAAAATAAAGAGCATTTAGAGGTTGAGACTTGTATCATTCATCAATAAGAGTTGATTTTATTTTTAAAAAAGGCATAATTCTAATCAGTTTGTGTCTGATATGCAAACTGGGTGAGTGGGAGAATGAGAGTTCATCCTGAGAAGGTGAGGGATATCTAAAACTCTGATTCAAAGAAGCAGACAAGGGTTTGGACTACATCAAAACAGATTTTCAAACTTGCACGGTTGAAAGGGGCTCAGTATTGATTTCCCAAGAGCTAAATATTGTTGTTACCACTCTTACATTGACCCTGAGGCCTTTTGGATCTTCAGAAGTCTTCTCTCGGCTCTCATTTGACCTTTAGCGGTGGCACTACAAAGAGAAATACAGCAAACAACTTTCTCATTCATCCTCCACGTTTTACTTGACCTCTTTAGTTTTTTTCTGATTTTCCAATTATCCCTTTAGTTATTTTTTTCAAGAGACAAAAGGAGAGAATAAAATACTTTTGAATGTTGTAAGCACTTCTTCTAAGTGTTCTGAGAAGCAGCAAGAGTGGATAAGGAGTGATGCATTATTCATCCAGCTAGACCTAACAGGTAGAGTTCGAGTGCTTTAAAAGCTGGGCGTGGTTGTGAGGGAAACAGTAGATCCACCAGTTCCCCAAGGCCAATCGTATCATACTATAGGGATTTTAGATGTCCATACTAAAACGCCTGCTGGATATTTGGCAACGTGTGCACACATCTATTTTAAAAACCAGCGCCAAGTGACCCAAACTCCTGGGGAGGTCCAGTGGAGTTCTTTGTCTTAATGCCAGGTCTAAAAATAAGACACTTCTTTGCCTCTAGAATACCTCGCTTTTACTTAGAGAAGGCATCGAGGGACCTGGGTTATTTTATTAAACAGCTCAAAGAAAAAAAGGGGGCTCCAACAGTCCGCACTTGGGTACAGTATGGTAAAGGTCATTTTGAACAGAAACTATCTTGTTCAACCAATTATCCACTATCCTTGATTTATACCTCCATCATTTATCCACTATTTTTATCAAATGTCTCCAGCCAAGCAAATTCCCTCTTAACTCAATATTTCAACTGTTTAGAGGTTGCTTTTAACATAATTTATTCAGAGAATATACCATATACTAGGTTATAAAAATTACTGTTTGAATCCACTTTGTGATACTTGAAGACAGTTTTTGTAACAAGATATACATCTTATTTTTTTCTTTTTTACCTTATCTTTATACACACTTTTAAAGGATCAATGAATTGACTCTGACTTCTCAGGGAGGTCTGTGTTATTGTTCCCACCCTGGGTGTCCCAACTGCTCCACATTGCTACTCCTCTTAGAGGAGTTCTGCCAACATCTGACACTGATCTACTCATCAGAGAAGCTCAAGATAAAATCCCAAGGCCAAGGCCACAATTTGAAAATGGGTTACAGAGTGCAAAATAAAAAAAAAATAAAATAAAAAAAAACACAATTTTCATTGTCAGGCAAGGTCACCCATAAGGGGGGATAAAAGGGAGAGCTTTCTGAGGCACAGCCAAAATGGGGGCCCATCAAGGCCAGAAAAATCATGGTCCATTGAAAAAGTGAAGAGGGCACACTGAACTACATCAGTAGAAAAATAATGTCAGCCTGTAATGCACAAACATCACAATTCCAGAAAATAAGTAGAAGAAACTGAAGCAAATGTAATGAAAAACATTAAAAATTGTGAAAATAGTCAAAACAAATGGGCAAAAGATGGCAAAAATTGGTTAAAATTTGCAAAAAGAAGAGGCAAAAACTGGCAACATGCAGTAGCAAAAATAGGTAAAAGTGGCAAACGTATATCAAAGTGACTAAAGTTGCAAACATTGGTTTAGGGTGCATATATGGTTTAAGAGGGGTACAAAAGTGGCAATAAAAGGGCAAAAAAGGCTGCAAAAATGGATGAAAGGGGCAAAAAAATAGGCAAAAACTGGTTAAAAGTGGCAAAAAGCACTAAATGGATTAAAAGCAACACATATGGTTAAAAAGTGGCATGAAGTGGCACAAATGGGTCAAATAGGCAATCAACACAAAAAGCACCAGAAATGGGTGAAAAGTGTCACAAGGGAGCAAAATGGGCAAAAAGCAGCAAGTGGCAAAAAGAAGTGGCAAAAATGGGCAAAAGCGGCAAAGTGGGTCATAAGTCATATAAGGAGCTGTCAAAAATACTAGAAGGGCAGTTAAAATGGATTAAAAGTGGCCACAATTGGTTTTAAGTGGCAAAAAAGAGGCAAAAATTGTTTAAATTGGGTAAAAAGTGGAGGAAATGGGTCAAAAGCAGCAATTAATGGTTAAAACTGTTAAAATTAGGGACAAAGATGAGTGGCATAAATGGCGAGACATGTTAAAAAGTAGCACAAATGAATAATTTCAACATCAGAATCCAATTAATGTCCCCACTTAGTCATGGTTTGCACAGTTGGGGCATGTGTGCTATGTGTTGGCTGCTTCTCCCTGCTGTCATAGCTCTTTCTTTTTTCATTTTTACCTCAGTAAATATCTCTATAGTTCAGTGTAGTTTTGCCTCAGTTCGTATGTCCTAAACTCAGTTGAATCATCCATACTTTAAATATCTACGTATCTCTTAATCTAAACAGTTGGCAGTGGCTTATGGGCTGATAGGACCCATAAATAAAGTGCTAGGACACACAACAGCATGACTAAAAATGTGTAGAACTGCCATTGTAAGTTACTGCACAATGCCTAAAGCAATTAAAATTCACCCTATCATTAATTTATAAACAGTTACTGAAGTAGTTGGAGATCATTGTGTTGCACTAATATAATTTCAGTATTGTCTTGTAAAATAACCTAGCATCATTTTCTTAATAAAAGTACTCCCTAAGATGAGGTATTTTTACTTGAAATATTTTAATACATCAGATGTAAGATAGTTTCTCTTGATGTGTAACCCTCTAATAAATTGATCTTACCACTCCTGTCTATGTATGCTTTTAGATTATTTATAATGCCACACATATCTCATTTGACTTTACCTTCTTAATTTTCGTCATTTCATTTACAGCAGGTCCTATTTTATTGCTTCTCTTTTCCATTTCCCTGTCTTGTTGCATCTTAGATGCAAGATGGATGGAGACAACAAATGAACCCATCCTCTTCTCTCTTTATTCCTCCTCCCCTCTTTAAATCCACGCCTGCTTTACTCTCTCTATGGGGAGTCTGGAAGATGTCCTCCATATATTATTTATTTCCATCCTTTTGTCCAGCTGCTCTCTTCTGACAGACACACACAACACACACACACTCATATATACACAAAGTCATATAAGTGCACCCGCAGTTTTCTTTTATCCTGTTCCCTGGGTTGTTTTTTTTTTTTTTTTTTTTTTTTTGAAGGCAGAGGTAGCAGTGGAGCGCGTTGTGTTTTGGTGAGTTCCTCTGAGGGTAGAAGTCACATTTCAATTATGGTATGAAAAGATACTAAGTCGAGATAAAAACAAGTTACTCTGAAAAAGAAGTTGACCTTGGTACAGTTAAAGGAACAGATGGGGACTGAAGGAAAAAGTTGTTGAAAAGTGAATGCTGGCTAGACACGAGACCAGGGGCTTTCAAAGTTCGGGAGAATGAACCTTCCCTAAAAATCTTCTCCCACACTGTAGTTCTCTACTGTATATTTTTCCACATTCATTTTACCCTCTACCTTTACAAACCTTCCAGGGCCGGCTGCTGAGAAGCATCCCCACAGCATGATGCTGTCACCACTGTGCTTCACAGTGGGGATGGTGTGTTTGTGTTGCTGTGCAGTGATCTGTGTTTGCCAAACATAGTGTCTTGCATGATGTCCAACAAGCACCACTTTGGTCTCATCAGAGCAAAGAACTAACCCTAACCCAGGGACTTGTTGCGCAGATAAAATATGAAAATTTTCTTTGCTTACAGCTCACCCATGTCTATGAGTCTTGTGGTGATTTTGCTTTACATTGATTTTATTTTGAAAAACTGGTTTCCTGTGTTGGTTGCTGGGCGCTAACTTTGCTTTCTCCTGAGGTTCCTCCTTTCCTTGGTGCTGAGGCTGATTGACCGCACCTGCTGCTAATCTTCAATCAAGCTCACTACTTCACTGCAGCAGACTGATGCCTCAGCGCCAGTGTATTATTTGCCACACACAGCGGTACATAGGCTCCTCTACAGCTACCAGTGACACTCGTTGCATTATTGAAAGATTCTCCTGTGCTTTATGTGACTCGTTTGATGACCATTTCTTGTGTCTATTTTTTCCAGTGCCTCCCTCCTCTACTCACACCAGCCCAAACCAAGGACTCTCTCAAGAAACCTCACTCTCACTCTCACTCCTCCTGTGGATCTCCTCACCCCTCTGGACCTGTGGATTCCCCCCTCCCTAAGTGGACCTTAACCAATAAATCTGTTAAACCTTTGCAAACTCTGGTCTGCCTTCTGGGTCCACCACACCACCATAACAAATCTTTCTAAGGCCCTATGAAATCTGTTTTATTTTTTGACAAATCCCATTTTAATTATTTGGAATTCAGTTTTTAACCATTCCACTAATTTTACCATAGAAAGAGTGTCCTGTTCATGTAAATGAATAAAATGTTTACTAATTAAATAGAAATAACCTTAAATTTATTGAAAAAGGGCCTCAGTTGGCCCTGGAGCCATTGTATGGATAACCTTGATATAAAATAATTATAACCAGTGTAACACTCTTATTTCCAACATTTTAAGACATTCACTGTAGTGTGTAGTGGAGTTTGAACCCAGAATGCAGAAACGGATGCAGTTTTAAGAATTTTATTGTGAACTGGAAGGCAGAACCGAGGGTCCAGGGAGTGAGAATCTTCGTGGGAGAGAGAGTGCTATCGCTGGGCTGCAGGTGAGCGACGAGTGAGGCACTGGAAAGAAAAAGGACAGACGTTAGTCGACAAAATCACAGGTAAGCACTGGAGATAATACAAAAATGTTCTCATGAAGGTAAGCACTGGAGATAACTCAATAAAGGTTCTCAAGGGAGCCGAGCGCTGGAGATTACCACTAGTGAGTAGTCAGCGAGACTCTGGCACAGCCGAGAGTTCTCCACAGCCTCTTGAAGGGAGTCTAATCAGGTGATTCGCCGCAGGTGTGGTACTCTCTGCTGTGCTGTGAGGGGATGGTGAACCTCAGGGGAAGCAGTGACAAGTTACCGGCAACAATAAATGAACAACTGGAAGCCAAAAACCGGAAGTCCACAAAATAAAATGATATTTTCACAATAAACACCATCCACATGTATAATCACATCCTAACTGATGTTTATAATGTAAATGAAGAAATCCTTCTGTTTTCTCAAACACATAGTGATTGTAACTTTATAAGAAGAACACATTAAAGTTAAATGGTTAGAAGTAAATCTTTTCCCTAAACTTTCTTTACTCTCTCAGTCTGTGATGCTGCATTGTGTTTTACACCTGACTGTAATGGTTCTCTCCTCATCTCCCTCCACCCTCGCTGTCTGTCTGTCTGCCTCATATCAGACCGCCAAGGTAATGCAGACATGTATTGTCTTGTTAAGCCACTAAAGGGAACTACAGTGTCCACGGGAGGAATTATTAAGCTAACTGGTACTCGAATGTAACATCTGGACCTCGAGTTCGTCCGACCTGAGTTTGAGCAGGTCCTCAAGTTGTGACTTCCGCTGTGTGCGCACAGACACACCTCTCTCTCTCCGTAACTCTCTGGTATGGTGAGATGAAATAACTCGTAGCATGGATGAGTTTTCTTGTAGGTGCAACATTATGTTGCACGGTACGGCCCTGATGCATGCCGGTGTTTCGTGCAGCTGCTTTGACATGCTTTATATTGTTTAGGAGGGGGCAGGGTGAGTGTTTGTGAAGTGAGGCACAAGTTGTGCCACGCTTTAGTGTTCTCCTGGAACATATTCCTCAGATATACGTTCCTCTTTCTAAAAACACAGCATTTCAGTCAAATTCAATTTCTGCGATTTTCGCTTTAGATAGTAGATTCTGTTTTATTGGCCCATTCTGCAATTCTGTCTCCGATTCCATTTACGCGGAAATCATAGGGCCCTAGTCTCCTTGTCTCAGCTCACTCATCTTTTCATCTACTCTCTTTTAGGTTTGTCTTCTAATGATTATAGGTCCGGGTCCAGGTCCGTATCTGATGGCGTCTGGGTCCGGAACCAGACTGCAGTCTACCAGTTAATGACCCCTGCTCTATATCATTGGTACTTTTATTAATGCAGAGCTTCCATTTTTTATGTGGATGACACAGTCATTTACTGACCCAGACCTAGGTCTTACTAACTCAGGCCATGCTTGTTTTTCAAAAGCTAAATCTCAAGGTACTCAGATTGAGTTTTTTTTGAGTTACAGAAATCTTGGGATTGATACATTTCTCTATTTTACTCCTTTTGCCCATCAAGTTTGATCCTGACCATTCATTGTATGCTGAAATCACAGCTGTCTTTGAGACTGTGTGTGAGTAACAGAACAAGTCAGCATCTCTGTTCATGGGTCTACCATATGGTAAAGATTGGACCAGCATGGTGTCCATGGCAGAACACCATTGAGAAGGCAGCTGCTTCAAAAAAATAAATAAATAAATAAATAAATAACATCACTGCAACCCTAAAGTTTGCCAAGGATCCACTTAACACTTTACAACACTACTGGGAAAATGTAATAAAAGATTGGAAAAACATTACCCGGTCTGATGGTTCTGGATTTCAGTTGTGAAATTCAGAAAGTCAGAATCTGGCACAAACAACATGAAAGCATGAAAGCATTTTGACCACAGTGTACCCATCTTCCGATGGCTACTTCCAGCAGGACAATGCACCAGTTACAATGATCAACTCATCTCAAACTGGTTTCTTGAACATGACAATGATTTGACTGTACTCCAGTGGCCTCCGCAGTCACCAGATCTTAATCCAACAGAGCAGCTTTGGGATGTGGTGGGACAGGAGATTCACATCATGGATGTGGAGCCATCAAATCTGCAGCAACTATGTGATGCTTTCATGTCAGTATGGACCAGATTTCTCAGGAATGTTTCCAACACCTTTTAGAAACTATGCCATAAATAATAAAGGCAGTTCTGAAAACAAATGGAAGGTCCAACCTGTACTAGCAAGGTGTACCTAATAAACTGGCCAGTGAGTGTACTTGTGACTTAGATGCACATAAGATCACATTTGATGACCAATGAATGCAGAAAACTAGATAATTTCAGAGGGTTCAAGCACATTTTCTTGCTACTGTATGGTTAATTTTGGTTAAAAATAGCTTTTAAAATTTCTCTTTCTCCCTTGATGCATTTGGACATATCTTGAATTATGTTTGCTGTGTATGAGTGCTCTCTGTCTAAAACTCTGTAAACTGCTGCAGTCTTGGACAGGATGCTCCTGAAAAAGAGATTTTTAATCTCAATGAGGATTTTCCTGATCAAATAAAGGCTAAATAATTAAATAAAAAAGACAAGACAAAAGGAGGGAAAGACAAAGGAAAGTGAGAATAAAGGCTTTGTAATACTAAATGGGGGACATCTGGTAAACTGATGGGACCTTTTCAACTCTGAACCATAATGGCAAGTCTGTGATAATTTTACCAGTTCAGAGCTGGAAGTGAAAAACTTTGAGCCTGATTACACTGCTCCTTCAGTTTGACCTTTTTTGTATTCCAGTCACAGCTTATCACTCTATGTTTTCAATGTTAAGTGGAAGAAATGGTGAGTCACTTTCAACAACAATAGAGGATTGTCAAGTGGTCCTTTTTTCAAATTTGGATGAGTGGTTGTTTTTTGAAATGCAGGGCACATCAGCCGGCAGAATGTTAAGGAAACGAGTTGGTAGTGGTGGAATTTAATTCATCTTTTATTGATTAAAAGCATCAAAAATGAATTGAGCATGAACCCCTTTTTGCATTGTAATGTGTGACCTTTGTTACATAAAAAGCATTAATCCACTCCCTGCTTTACTCAAGTGATTTCAGAATAATTGAGAGGGTTTTCTCACTGCTGAACCTACAAATAGCTCTTAGCTGTCATAAAAATCACTGTAGAAAAATAACCCTCTTCTGGCTTATTGCTTTAAAATGCAGAATTCTGTTAGTACTCTGAAATACAAACACTTCAATTTCGTGCCACTCCGACTCTGGCAATGCCAATTTGCAAATGCATGCGTGATGTGTGAAGAAGTACTCTGTTGTCGAATTATTATACTCACTGATTTAAGTAAATCTGCCGCTGCTCTTTTTATTCTCAACGCAACTGCTTCCTCTCTGAGGCAGCTGGTGGAATGATAAAAATCCAACTGTTTCCACTCCATGTTTATTCCAAGAAAGTTAAAAAAAAAAAAAAATAGTGGAACCCAGGAGAGGAAGTTCTGGCATGGTTCGATCCTTGAGCCGCAGGGGCACTAATGTAGTTCCAGAGGCAGGCAGGGTTTGATCTCTGAGCTCAAATCATTTTTCAGCCACATTTTCTAACCACAATTTGAACAAGTACAGCAGGAGAGAGGCAAGAGCAAGGACTGGTGAGCATTTGAGTGAATGATTTCTTTTCCTGGAAGAGACACAAGCGAAGGAAGGGAATAGAAACATCAGAATGAACAAATCTTACAGGACATAAACAAAAAATTGATACAAAAAAAGAGGGACATTTTGTCAGTGACGCATTTTCACATGTAAACTCTTTTTTATTGTAAATCCTACAATCCTACTTCTACAAGTGTCTGCATCAGCATCAAATCCATCACTGTTTATTTCTTGTGGTGGTAAACAGCCTTTAAAGCGTTAAATGTTTGTTCATTTTGTCATCGAAATCTCTGTTACTGTAAAACTGCTGCAGAAAATGGGAGAGCAAAGAGAAAATAATTGAAGCTGATTCCCCAAAATGTGTAATAGTGGTGATGATGTGCTTCTGTGCGTGTTTGTGGTTGTCTGACTGAGTGAGATGGATTCCTCAACTCCTTTCAATTATCTGGAACTCAAACTGTTCCGATGCTGATAACAAGTTCTGCAGCCCACACGCCCGCACAGGAGGAACAACAATCTGCTTCCACACTCTTACCTCGTGGTGTGTGTTCACCTCACATGTGTGATGTGAGCGGGGGTTCTCAAACTTTTCAGGGCTAGGGACCCCTTACAGGGCAGAACATTTTCTAAGGACTCCCACATAACTCTCACACTGATTAAACATAAGTTAACGGCCATTTGTACTCCTAGATGCTGTATTTTAAATTCTTCAACCTAAATACAAGCTCTTGTCCAACTGAGTGTGGCTTCTTACTTTATGCGATCCTTTGAGCAGCCGAATAAGAAGCCCTCTGTGCTTTTTCTTACGCTTTTTTGTTTGACGAGTGATAAATTTACGTGTTATCCCGTAATCATACTTGAGTTTTATTGGCCCAAAGCTGACTTATGTGGGAGTCATTGGTTTAGTATGGTTGTTTTATGACACTGTGGTCCCTATATGTATTAATTTGACTTGAAATTACATGGAATTACTTTAATAATTCTTTTTGAATTCTTTGGCAGACCCCCAGGGGTCCCCGGACCACTGTGTTACAGCAAGGGCAGGTTGTTTATACATGTATGTGGAGGGTTTTTTGATTTTGTTTTTCTATTTGCGTATGTCATATTAATCTTGATGGTACCATGAAGGCAAACCTAAACCTATATTAGTGTGTTTGTGTTTGTGTGTGTGTGCGTGTGTGTTGTAGAAATCCTTGGATTATGCTTGAGGAAAAGATTTGAGCAAACAAGCCACCATGTGATGAAACATCAGATCCTCAACAAAGCTGCCCACATGGCGAAGCTTCAAAAGTTCTTTGATAGACTTGGGGAATATATCATCCAAAAATAGACTCCATCATTCCAGCAGTGATTTCTATCTTAATTATAGCTGTTAGGTTTGCTCTACCACGTTTGAAACTGAGAGGCTTTAAAATCTGAACGGTTTCTGTTTGTGATCATCATACAGTAACTCAGGTAATGACCAGTATATCAGAAAAAGAGATTCAAAGGCATTTCAGATATTGTCATAAACATTTTATTCATTTGATGTCTCAGTCAGAATACATAGTGAAATATGCATTTCCCTTACTGATTGTTTTTTTAAAGTTGAACTCAAGGAGAGTGACAAAGAGGCAGACTACAGTAGTATCTTAGACCACATTGTGTTTAATAAATTTGATGACAGCATCACATAACTGATACTGCTACTGAGTCTTGGGGGCTTTGTGACATGACTTAGTTTTATCATATCATTTGACACATACTTGAGGAATAGGAAACATATGCTCAAAGAACATTATATTTGTGCATCAAATTAAATCAAAATGTCATACCTTCAGGTAGTCAGCCGCTTCAAGACATTTACCTTCCTCAACTTCTCAGATCAGTGCCAAAAAGTACTCCCATGCTTTTTATTACGTCATGTTATTTATCAGTATTAATCCAGTGTGGAAATCCATGATGAAATCAGTGGGAAAAACATAAATTAACTCACTTTAACTTACAGATGGTAATGCTATATGTTCAAGGTCAAAAATGACTATTAGGCAAATGTGAATAAAATGATATTTTCAAATACTGCACAAAAGAAAACTACAGTTTGATGAGAATGATGAATAAATATAGTCGCGAGGAAAAGAAATGTTTGTTTTTCAGCACTATAAAACAAGTATAACAGATGGAATCCTGACTTTGACTTCTTTATATTGGCTTTTAAGCTTTCAGATATTGTCTGTTTTTCATATTTCTATCTCTAACAGAGGTAGAGAAATTCTTTTTTATGATTGTTGATAATTAAAATAAATATATTAATGAGCTTTGGGGTCAGTGTAATCACTTACAATTACAGCTGAGGTTTTGAGATTCTTAGTCGTTTTTATTCTATGTCTCTATCTACTACAAGTTGAGAAATAAAGACTTTGGTAATTGTTAATGTTATGTGCTGTTTTTCAGAAAACCCTTAGGTTTGGGGAGGTTATTTTTTTTAAGTAGGTTTTAGAGGGTGTTCTTTTTTGAAGGCCTTAAATGTTTGAAAGAATAACTGAATTATTAGGATCAAAAAATCAACAAACAATTACAAAGTTTTTAACACCACATTTTCTGTTAGACATATTTAGCAGCTGAAACCTAGTTACTGCATATGAATTTTTATACTGGCTGATTTTGTGACATGTCACATATGAGGTACCAGCTGTTGCCACTGTGAAGCTCAAAAGTGACTGCCTATTTTTCCACAGCTGTTTATTTCACCTGCTGAAATTTAGAGATGACATGGGCCAGATGTACTCAGTTCAAACTGGGGAAATGGGTCCACCCCAGCGTCTTTTTTGCACAACTGGCCTGATCTGTGGAGTCCCATCACAGTGCTGAACCAGTTCCAGATTAACGGACACCAAGTAAATTTTTGACCCAAATCTGGTGCAAATAAGTCTGATAGCAAAGACTTTAGCTCAGATCTGGTTCAAAGCTGGCACAATGTCTTTGCTGGATGTTATCTTAAACTACCTTGACAGCAAAAGTCTTCTGGCTCAGATATGGGCCGGATGAACAGCAAAGATCCCACATAGCAAAGACATTCGGACTAGATCCAGCTTACCGCCTATGTCAGTTTTGAGCAAGATGAAAATTTATCACCACGTTTATCTCCACTTTTGCCCAAGTCTTTCTTGCTGTCCCGGTATTCCTTCTTCACTTCATTGAGTTTATTCATTATTTGGTCAGATTTGCAGCCGAGTGTGAAGAGGCTGGAATGAGAATCAGCACCTTCAAATCTGAGACCATAGTCCTCATTCGGAGAAGGGTGGAATGCCCTCTCCAGGTTGGGAATGAGATCCTGCCCCAAGTGGAGGAGTTCAAGTATCTTGGGGACTTGTTCACAAGTGAGGAAAGAATGGAGCGGGAGATCAACAGGCTGATCGGCGCAGTGATGCGGTTTCTACACCGGTCTGTCATGGTGAAGAAAGAGCTGAGTCGAAAGGTGAAGCTCTCGATTTACCGGTTGATCTGCGTTCCTACCCTCACCTATGGTCACGAGCTGTGTGTAGTAACCGAAAGAATGAGATTGCGGATACAGGCGGCCGAAATGTGTTTCCTCTGCAGGGTGTGTGGGCTCTCCCTTAGAGATAGGGTGAGAAGCTCGGCCATCCGGGAGGGTAGAGTAGAGTCGCTGCTCCATCTGCGTCGAGAGGAAGCAGAAGAGGATGCCTCCAGGACGCCTCCCAGGTGAGGTGTTCCAGGCAGGTCCCAACGGGAGGAGGCCCTGGGGAAGACCCAGGACATGCTGGAGAGACTATGTCTCTCGGCTAGCCTGGGAGCACCTTGGGATCCCCCGGGAAGAGCTGGACGAAGTGGCTGGGTAGAGGGAAGTCTGGGCTCCCCTGCTTGGGCTGCTACCCCCGCAACCCGACCTTGGATAAGCAGAAGAAGATGGAAGGATGGATGGATGGATGGATGATGGATGTTCGGGTGAACCCAGTCTTCATCATCTCTTCCACAGGTTCAACATACAACCTGATCTTCCTTGTACTACTCTCCAACTTCACCAATAATTCTGTCAATGCCCGGATCCCAACCAAACATTTTGCCTCCTCAGCAGATCACTTTCACTCTATTTTTGGCTCATATTCACTACCTAAAATAGGACACCCACTGATGTCATGGTTGATGAAGAATAACCAACTATTTACTGTTTTTATGGTTTGTACCCACTGGCCCATTCAAAATCAGGTTCAGGAACCTGACCTGGCACAGAGCCCTGTGGGTCTGAAAGGTCTAACAGAGAGCCTTACTCAAAAGTAATAACAATTAGTTTAACTGACTGGTAATCTTGAGTAAGGGTTACTTTGACATCTTTTAGTCAGCTACTTAAGCACATCCCTTACTGTAACACTGGGATTCTGTGTCCTGATAATGGGATCATTGTTCCCTTCTTTCTTTTGCTTGTTTGGCTTTGCTGGTCTTGTTTTGTTCAGCTGAGTTACTAACTGGTCTGAACAGTCCCTGAATAGGAGGTGCGAGCCTGTGAGAGTTGGCTTTGTGGCTACAGCAAGTCAGAGACTCACTGTACCATGTGAATAAACCTGCTGTGCAGCAACTACCTGCATGCCGTTACTGTTAGCCGCATGACTGCTCACATAGAGGAAAGAAACAGAAAGGGAGGATACAGGGTAAAAATAAAGAATGGGATGGGTGGAGGAAGAAGTAAACAGGGTGAGTGAAGGGAATGAAGAAGACAGAATCACAGACGAGGACAATTTTTTTTATTAGCTGCATGACTGGACACACGCAGGACAGAAACAGAAGATGGAGGGGAAACAAGGAGAGTTACCAAATGAAACATATATGGATAGAAGGAGAGTGCAAAGAGAGTAAGCACTTTGTAACGAGAGAACACCAGGAGAAAGAAAGAAAAACAGAGCAGGCATAGGTGTGCAGTAATCCCCCAAGCCGTTTTTAGTAACTGTGACTGGCAAAGGTACAGTCATGCATGATTTAAGGGGAGATGTTTTTCTAAAAAGGTTAAAAGTTAGAAGGGGGCAGGACACTGAACAGGGGCTGGAAATTGTGTGTTCATGCTACTTGCACTTTATACAAATGGATAGTTCACATTTGTTGGAGAGAGTTGAATTTTGAGAAGGAGAACAGGTCAATAAAAAGAGGTCAGACAGAAATGATTTAAGAGTTTGAGACTGAAGTCGGCTGCCTAAGTTTTAAAAGTGAGGTCAAACGATGGGCAGAAAGTTATCTGTGGTTCAACTTGGGCTAAATGAAAACTTCAAGGTACCCATGAGAGTCCTGTGTGGGTGTTTGCCTATCTTGTTTGTTTTAGCCTTGGCCTTTGAGAAGTTATAATAATCACATAATATAAGACTATATCAAGACTCTGTGGAAACACTTTTAATGCCCTGTGGACCCTCCACCCACATTTGAGGTATATCCTTACGAGCTGTAAAGGCTGTTTCTTCTGTGGTCCAAAGAGGAGAGGAAATCAATGTGAAATTGATGGGAAGTTACAGAGAAACTTCAAGTTGGCCTCAGTGAAGCTTTGGCGAAGTATGTAAGGGCTTAAAATGACAGGGAGGACTTGACTAACTTATCAGCATGGGAGAACTTCTGACTATTGTTGGGTGCTGAAAATGGGACCTGAAGGGTCCCTGAAAGCCTGGCACACACAAGAAGAGTATTGAGCATATTTTCAGCCTGATTCCCCTTCTAACCAAAGTCAGCAAAGACCAAATGATCAAATGCTTCTACAGATTAACTTGACTGATTTTCCTATGGTGTGTGTGGTGTGTTGAGACAGATCTTTCCTTCTCCAATCTGTTCAGATGATGATCTGAGCTGCTCTGACTTGAGATCATAAATGTTATACATATTAAATATTTACAATCAGGGATCTGAACACCAAGGACAGACAAGCAGGTACGAAGGAGGAGGAAGCACAACAAACACAGCCATAAAGCAATAATAGTAAATGTGAACCAGAAAGTTAGATGGATGTCAGAGATGGTAGACCATTGGCCATGATTAGTGGCAACCACATGAGTGTTTATACAGCTTGCCCTGTGAGACATACCATAATCAAAATCATGAGGGAGGAGCAACACTGAAATTGCTACCATAGTGGGTATGGAAGGTAGCTTACAGCTGGCCACACCTAGCTTGTTTACTCCATAGTTGTAGTTGACTGTGTGAGATTTTGAGTTTTGAGAGTGAAGACTAAGGTTGTTGGTTAATGACTCAGTTAGAGTAGGGTGATTTGTTTTGTTCATATTGTGGGTATTCTGTTGGAGGCATTGTGACCTAGAAACACATTATAATTCAATTCAAAGTCTGGGGGTATGACGTGATTTGGAGCTGTACAATATTCCTAATGACATCCCACATTTTATTTATTATTCAGAATAATAAACATTTGCGATGAGCCTCTGCTCAGGATACGAAGGAGAGGGAGTCAAATCTGACCTCAAATCCAAGGCAGTCTAGCTGCAGACCATTTATCTCTGGTGGTAACTCTTACAGAGCATTCATCAAAGACGCTATATATCTCATAACACACAACTAAACTAAAACTTCCTGAATAAAATCAGATTAAACCTCAGTTTAGTGTTAGGGTAGAGTAACCTGACACGCCAGATGGATATGTTTCACACAACCAATCTGGAAAACCACTCATAGACAGCGTTTGGGAAAGGGCAGAGGCTTTGAAAAAAAGTTTGGGAACCACAGGGTTAAGGTAAGTGTTAGGATTCCAAAAGTAAAAGTTCAAACCTGACCCTGAAAACACAGCAAATGCAAGAATACGTAGCTCAGTTGTTTTGTGTAGGCTATGTAGATAAGGGTGCAACATAGCTAACTAAGCTAAACCTCAGTTCACAAAGAGGTTTGCAAGATACATTACTATGTTATCTATGTAGCAAAGTAAGCTATGTTTGCTAAAGCTAACCTACCTAAAGCTAAGACCACAAAACAGCTTTGTGAGCTGTATACATTATCTGCATACCATGTTGGGTGTAACGTGTTACAAAGTAATTCATTAGAGTACTCTGATTACTTTTTAGTTAAAAAATTAATCCTTTACTGAAAGGAAAATCTTAAAACTGGAAATAACATTTTACCGTCTGCAGCCTGAACCCTCTTCTCAAGACAGGGTTAGTGCGGGCCAGGCTTTAACCAAGCCAACACATCCTCTGCTGAAGGGAGGCCTCACTTAGCAGAGGTTGCTGAGTTAGTCACATTATCTATGGTCCAGAGTGTGCTTGTACAGGCTACTTGTAGCCTTAGACGTTGAGGAAGACTATAAGCTTAGACCTAAGTGGATCCTATTAGATGTGCTGCATGAGTAGTAGTGCTGGGCAATTAATTCACTTTGAATTTTAATTACAATTGAATTAAAAATTGTTGGTCTGCTGGTAACTGGTCTTTAACCTCCGTGGCCTGAAACCATCTTATTTAACGAGACTTTGAACCCTAAAAAGATCAGGGACACCTGCTTTCAAACAAGTGGCTTCTTCAATCTTGTTGGGCTTACCATTGGTGATTCGGTGAGCTTTGGGAGTCTGGAGGGAAGGCTAATGGCAGCAGCTGTTTCCTCACCTGTTTAGATTTGGCCATCTGACCAGGTGCCAACTGGTGAGCTTTGCTTGATAGTTTTCTGAGTATGTCCAACAGTTGTGAGACTCTGGTGTAGACCTACACCAATCTGGGAGGATTATTGATACAGCTGTCCTAGGAATCCCTAAAGATGTCCCAGAAGGATCTGGAAATGTTGCTTGGAAAAGATCCATCTTGATGTCTCCTAGTGTCACAACCTTGTAAAAGCAAAATCATATCAGCTGATGGACAGAGGAAGCAAAAAGTGATACATCAACATTTTTATGTAGTGTAGAATTATACATTTCAAGACTGCCTAAATGAAAGGTTGTCATTTTTGGATAAAATGTTTCTTAACATTACTGGGTCATTTCCAGATGCGCTGAGATGCTTTTTCATGTCGTTTTCAGTTTAGTAAATATGAAACAGCAGGAAACTCTCAGATATTAAATTAAGCACCCTGAGGAGTTGAACATGGTCTCAAGCAAAACAATCATCTTAAAAATACCTGAACTCATATATTATGCAAAAGGCTTCATCTGTTATACGTTAGTCTTCCAGTGACTTGACAAATTTATTTTTTTCATGCCAAGGAATGACAATTAAAAAAGAATTTCATGATCTAATTCTCTGTTCAGTGCAGCCCCAAAGGGATTCAGCAGTGATGTGATCAAGGAAGGCTTGCTTGTCAAACTGAAGTCTCTGAACGCACTTTTGATCCATAAGCAGCACGACATCTTGCTCCGCTATTCCTCAGAGATCCCTCCTCAGAGGGCTGTAAACATTAAATAGGAATCAGCAGGGCATTCTATTTCTATTCTGTAGTCTTACATTATGCCTTTCTTTTACTATGTAAAATGACTGAATATTAGATCTAGAGATTGCTGAGTGTATATATTAAAAATAAGATGAGAAATTTAGTGTTTAATAAGTGAGTATTCATAAGGACAGAATAATAGTTTTGATCAGTGTAATTGAGTGTGTAATTAGAAAAATCACTCTATACTTCAGCAGACAGCTGCAATAAAACCCAGCTTTTTAAATGAACTCTAATAAGAAAGATTCATTATGTAGAGTACACTTCTTTATTGCTCATCCCAGGAGCTTACTTGTGAAAAATGTCATTTTTGTTTTCTTTATCTTGGTTTTCATTTTGATTATTTATTCTTCTGCTTTTAACAATTCATAATAATTAATTATCAAATTGGTACCAATCCATTTTCAGCTTTTTTTCATAAACCTCAAAGAAACATGGATCAGATGTTTCCCAATGTTTTTCCACACTAATTTTGAAAAATCCAATCAAAGCAAGTCTAAAATCTCTATTTGTGGTCATCAAAGCTACAGAGCTTATAAAAAGAATTCACACCCTTGGCTGTTTCACTCTTTGAGTAATTTTATGAATCAACCATGGTGTATATAATTTGGCATTTTTGGGAAAAGGAAAAAATCACAAAAACTCCTTTAATGACAGTTTTCTACAAAGTCTGCCTTTAAAGGAAATGACCTAAGTGAACAGAGGTCCAGCCAATTGTACAAGTAGCCTTACAATTAGTGTGTGTCTGTGTGTGTTGTGTGTGGGTGTGTGTTGTGTGTGGGTGTGTGTGTGTCAAGTGATTGTAGTTTAAAGACACCTGCATCATGAAGGTCCAGTCTGTATAACCAGTATTCCTGGCTACCATTACACCGTGAAGACAAACGAACACTCCGAGCAACTCAACTATTGAAAAGTACAAGTAAGGGGATCGATACAAAGGGATCATGCTGTCCTCACAAACTGAGAGACCGTGCAAGAGAGTGACTATTGAGAAATTCACCAAGACACCTATGACGACTCTGAAGGTGTTACAAGCTTCAGCAGCTGAGATGGGAGAGACTCTGCATACAAAAAAATACAAAAGCCATGTAGAAGACTCCATGGTCAACTGGAAAAAAGTTAATCAGTTTTATGTGACCAAAACGGTGATCTTTGGCCATTAAACAAGGCACTATGTTTCCAGGACACCAAACACTGCACATCACCACAAACACACCAACCTCACTGTGAAACATGGTGGCAGCATCATGCTAAGAGGATGCTTCTCAGCAGTCCACCCTGGAAAGCTTTTAAAAGTAGAGGGTAAAATGAATATAGCAACATATAGGGAAATCCTGGAGGACATTCTTATTCAGTCTGTGAGAGAACTATAGCTTGGGAGAAGCTTTATATTCCAGCACAACGATGACCCAAAGCATACTGCAAAAGCTACACAGAAATGGTTTAAAGACAACAAGGTGAATGGTCTGGAGTGGCCGAGTCAAAGCCTAGACCTCAATCCAATAGAGAATTTGTGGCTGGCACTGATCTGACAGAGCTTGAGCAGTTTTTCAAAGAAGAATGGAGTAAAATTGCAGTGTCCAGATGTGCAAGCCTGATTGAGACCTATCCACACAAACACTGTGCTGCGATTGCAGCCAAAGGAGGCGTGAATATTTTTGCGGCTACTTATTTCACTTTACATATTTTTATTATTAAATTGACATTACTTTGTAGCAATATGTTTTCACTTTGACATTAATTAGTAATCTGTGTAAATTAATGAGAAAAAGATGTTTTTTATTTTATCATCAGGCAGCAACATTACACAATTGGAAATAAAAGAACAGGGGATCTGAATACTTTTTGAATTCCCTGAGTAAGTCATAGGTTTAAAAACATTTTTCTAACTTTATAAAAGCCAAAAATGTTGTCAGATAAAGAACTGAAGCAAAAAATGTAGTTATTTTAACTATGCAAATGAGACAATAGATCGGACTTCAACCTTTGTATGTGGGAATTTTTAAAGGATACTTTGGTTGACATTTGTCACAGTCTGTCCTGACTTCACTTGTACAGGGAGGGCATTTAGGTCATACGCATGGGAATGTACAGTTTCCAGTATAACTCGTCAGCACAGATTGTGCCTCATAAAAGATTCAATCAAACCATTTGAGCTGACATACCACAACTGGGTCAGCATAAAACCACATAGTGTATGACTAACTTTAGGCAAACGTCAAGGCTCCACATCATCAGCACAAGCCCCCATTGCTGGATTTCTTGACTTCAATTCTTCCCAGCAGAAGAGATGGAAATGTGCTGTCCATGTACAGTAAGTTTATAGTCAGTGAGACTAAGGATAAAAACTCAAGCAAGCTTCTTAAATTTAATCACATTTGGAAGCTTCAACTCTGCAGTGCTTAGCTTCAGAGTTTTATTTTGTGCTTTTTTCCTCTGCATCCTCAAAGTTTTCACTTTCAGGACATGATGTGAAACTTCAGGACATTCTGTGAGATAAGGCTGATGTCTAACACTGCCTTTCAGATACAAATTACAGCTCTGTCTACAAGCTGATCAGTGCTCCACTAATGGATTTCTGCACACACAAACACCTAGAGCGTGTGGGTTTGAAAGAGACAGAGAGAGAAAAAACTCTGAGAGCTGATCAGCATTTCACTAATGGAGTTCTGCAGAGTCATAGCTCTCTGCTCTCCTAATTGACTTCCTGTCATCTGCATATCATTTACATACTGTTACCAAGGGCAACGAGATACACGAGGGCCTGACATATGTGGGTGTTTGTGCGTTGTTGAGTGTGTACAGCTGTGCTCCTGTGTGCAGTTAAGTAGAGATGAGTGCAGTGTAAACGCAGTTAGATAGACCCATTAATCATGTGCTTAACCTCATCAGGAACTCCACGCAGCACACTCACACATGCAACATGAGAAACAGAAAAGGTAGAGAAACAGACAGACCCCCTGAGAGACCAGGGAAAAGTTGTGGGCGGTTGCAGCTTTGGTGGCGAGAAGACAATAAATAGATTTGGTTAATTACTACTTCTTTCTGCCTATCTGGCAAGTGTCCTCAAACACGCTTTGTATTATTTTGCACTTCTTATAGAATCTGTGTTGCTTAAAGGCTCTATTAAAAATGAAAAACTGAATAATTTTACTTCATATGAAGTCATTGTAAAATGCTATTTTATCCATGTTGCTCAGGAAAGCTAAAGCGTCTTCAGTATAGCATTTTAAGAACATAAAAGGGAATAAAAGATTCAGATTTGTACAAAACCAACAGAAGTTTCCACAAACAAGGCGACACAGTCACATGTTCAAATGAGCAGATATCTTTCTTAGAAAACTTAGAAAACCTGTGCTGCTACACAGGACAAAAATTCTCACTTTTACTTTCATTTTGGTAAAATGTGCATTAACAGCAGGTGTGTTATCATTTACAGTAAAAATAATGGGGTTAAAGCATCATTATATAACTTTTCCCCTGCATAATAGTGGTGGTTTCAACATCAAATAAAACAAAAACTTTCAACAGGGATAACAGTGTGCACTGTGACCACAGAACACCTGGGTTGCTTCCCTTCACTACAATGTAAGTTTGGCAGCCGGGACAGTTTCCTCAGGACAAGTGCAAACTTCCTCACTGTGCTAGTTTATACACTAGCCAGTTAGTGTTATGGAATTACTTTTTACCAGTAAGTTAACGTACGGTGTTTTCACACCTGAAAGTCCACACCAAGGTTCATGTTTTTATTAAAATGTATATTTTTTGGTTCGGTTGGTTTTGGTTTCACTCTGTAATCATGGCAGATGGGCTAACACACTTTATAGCAAACCTAGTATGTGATATCGTCATTGACTACGTGGTTGCATCACTCTACATTGATTGGTTCATTGGCCAGCAGATGTCTGACATTAGCATATTCAGTAAAGCCCATGGCTTAAATGTAGAATGAATGAAAAAGTCATTTCCACATCATATTATTGTTGATTTACTCAACTCAAACAGCAGCAAGGCTAAGCCGAGTTCACCTGATGTGCTTCCTCATTAGACGACAATGTCATCGTCATTGACAGGAAAGGAGAAAATGCCCTGTAAGTGGTGTGATTCATGGAAGCACATCTTTCTCACAGAGCATCACACACCTTCACATAGGTTGCCAAAGTTTCCTTACCTTAGGGTGGCACTGTACTTCTGTCCTCTCATATCCTCTCTTTCAACCTCTCGGAAAACAGTTTCCCGATGTGTTTGTGTTCTTCCTTATTGGCCCCTAATAACACTGTCAGACCAAATTTCAGTAAAACATCTTGTCTCCTCTTCTACCTATGTGCTTTTGTGGCTCATTTTGTTCTACTGTTGGATTTCCTTTTTTTTTAATCTTTTGTAGTAATTTCCCTTCCATAATCTTTAATATTCTTTATTACTTACTCCTTGTGCAGCTTCACCCAGTCTTTTTCTCACATTTCTGCATTTGATTATTCAGAGCTTTCATAGATCCTTTGATTTTATTCAGTCTTTCAGTCAAACGTTTTCCAGTCAGGCTACCTGAAGCACCTGTTGCTGCAGCGGAAAGGCTGTCCAAGATGGCCATAGATTTATTCCAGCTTTCCCTTCTATTTAGTCCTCTTTAGCTCTTTTTTATTGTCGTATTAAAGTGCACTGGTGATATTTATTCTCCACTGAAACCAGTTTAAATAAATTGTTAAATGTGAGTTAATAGTCAAAGAGGTCGACAGCTTTGGTCTCATGCTGCCGTCTTGAAAGTGACCAGAAGTCAATCAATTTCTTGCCACTGACACAGAGGTCCAAAGCTTATGTCATGGTTGACCTGTGTTTTGAACTTTTGTGTTAGGGAGGAGACTCTTTGGTTTTGTTTTGGTATTTCTGTCTCTGCAGGCTGGTTGGGCACAGTAGAAGTGACACTCTCATCAGGTGTCACAGCTGCTGCTAATCTGAGGCAATCAGGATCTCCTCTTTACCACCCTAGGTTGAAGCTTCAGACGTCAGAGGATTCCTTCAGCTCCTGAGTGGTAACCTGACTTCTACAACTAGTGTGCCTTTTACTAATGATCACATTTGTGAACTTTTGCAGTTTTTAAAACCTTGTCTTTTCATTGCAGTGCCTCCATCCCTCCTGTTTCTGCCTGCCACTAGCCAGCCAACTCACCTTGTGTTTGCACCAGGGCTTGACATTGACACCTGCCAACTAGCCAAATGTGGGTGGATTTCGGCCGTGGCAGGTAGCAGCATGACTCTAACTAGCCACGATGGCAGGTTGAATTTATCGAGATCTGTGCATGCGCCGGATGTGTGAGGACGCTGGCGTGTTTGTCGCCGCTTCACAATCCTAAGAAAACTGTCTGCTTTCGCTTAACATCGATTATTTTTTGTAGTTCTGCTGTTCCTCTGCTGTTGCTAAACCATCCAATCGAGCGCTGATTGATATCAGTTAGCTCTAACTTTGTTACGACGAACCTTGTGTTGTCGTCAGCCGAAGTACTCACCGCCCCACAGCTGTTAGCGTCCTCCGGCTAACCTCTAGCCCCCTGTCTTAGCAAATGTCCCACCGGAGCTCTGAATGTGCTTTTCCCCTTCGAATCTTGAGCTTTCTCTCCTGACCACCTGTGGATCTTCCATTAGGTTTTCCCAGCTAGACGCCTGTTAACCGTAATTCCTCTCGGATTAGCTGTTAGCTCGTAGCCGTCGATCAGCTGTTAGCGTCCTCCGGCTAACCTCTAGCCTCCTGGCTTAGCAAGAGACCCACCGGAGCTCTGACTGTGCTTTTCCCCTTCGAATCTTGAGCATTCTCTCTTGACCACCTGTGAATCTTCCATCAGGATTTCCCAGCTAGACGCCGGTTTAGCTGTTAGCTTGTAGCCGCCAATCAGCTGTTAGCCTCTGTGGGCTAGCGGATAGCTAGCTAGCAGCAGCCTGCTCCCACTGCTTCCTCGCGCAGCTAACATGGTGCTCCTCAAATACTCGCCCCAGCAGCTTCTCAACCTCATCTCTTTCTCCACTCCAGCCTGTCTTACAGACATTAAATCCCTCGGACTTCTGCGTCGTCCTCGTTATATCCACAGAGCACAGAAACTAAAGTTTGTTCACTCCAGCCACGCCGTCCCCACAGTCCAGTCGGACTGGCGCCCTGCCCACTCTCGACGATGTCATCACAACAAACCACACGTACAGCTCAGTAACCTGAGACCTCTCCGATGCACTAACGTCCCTCCCACTCCCCTCTGCTTACCATGTTCAAACATTTCCACCACATTTATGCTGCAAAATGCCCGGTCCATAAACAATAAAGCCCACCTCATCCATGACATCATCACAGACAGGAAAGTAGACTTCTTATGTCTGACTGAAACCTGGCAAAGCCCAAATGACTACTTCACACTAAATCAAGCAAGCCCACCTGGCTATGTGTATATCCAAAAACCTCGCACCACTGGTCGCGGTGGGAGGCTGGCCGAGATATATAGAGAAGATTTCCAGGTTAAGGAGCTACCATTACCCAGCACCTCAGCTCTCGAGTGTCTAATCATCTCTTTCACTGGATCAGCTCCGCTTCAGATTGTCTTCATCTACCGGCCTCCCAAAGCAACTACCACCTTCCTGTCTGACCTGTCTGAGCTCCTCACCTCTGTCTGCTCCAGGTCTTCTTCCATACTTCTCCTTGGAGACTTCAATATCCACGTTGACTCCACCAGCTGCACACTCACCTCCGAATTTCTATCACTACTGGACTGCTTCAACATCACACAGCATGTCCAAGGACCCACCCACTCCAAAGGTCACACACTGGATCTTGTGTGCTCCACTGGTCTCACCCCATTCATTCCACAATGCCTGGACCTAGCCATCTCAGATCACCATGCTGTTTTCTTCTCTATCCCCACCCCCCTCCCCAGACAGCTTACAAAACGCAACATCACTTTCCGTAACCTCAAGTCAATAAGCATCCCAGCCCTCAAGAACATGTTAGCTACCAACCTGACCACTACACACCCTATAACCACAGTTGATGCCCTGGTGAATCACTACAATACAGCACTATCCCTCAGCCTGGATTCTCTCGCCCCTCTGAAGACTCGCTCAGTCTCCTTTACCCACCCAGCCCCCTGGTACACTGCTGAACTCCGCTTCATGAAGGCTTCTGGCCGACAGCTGGACAGACTTTCTAAAAAATCTGGCCTCACCGTCCATCTGGAGGCCTATAAAGAGCATGTGCACTCCTACAAAGAAGCTCTCTCCAGAGCAAAGTCCAGCTACTACTCATCCCTTATCAGTGACCAGCAAAACCATCCCTGGATGCTCTTTTCCACAATAAATCGCCTTCTCCGCCCCGTTGACAACCTTCATTCCCCAACCAACTTCAACCGCTGCACTAGGCACCTGCAGTTTTTCCAGGATAAAGTTGCCTCCATCCAGCAGCAACTTTCATCTGGACCGCCACCTCAGGATTTCACTTCACATCAGGACACCGCTCCTCCGCCTCACTGCCGTCTTTCCTGCTTCACACCCGTGGACACTCTCCAAGTGGCTGAATGGGTCAAGAAGGCCAAGGCATCCACCTGCTCCCTCGACCCCATGCCCACACCACTGGTGAAAGCATCTCTGTCTGTTCTGTGCCCCATCATGGTAGACATCATCAATACCTCATTATCATCTGGAATTGTCCCCTCATCCTTCAAAACTGCCTCAGTAACCCCCATCATCAAGAAGCCTGGGTCAGACCCGGAGGACCTCTCCAACTATCGACCGATCTCCAACCTTCCCTTCATCAGCAAAATTCTCGAAAAAGCAGTCACTGCCCAACTCCAGCAACACATGTCCAACCATGAGCTCCATGAACCTCTTCAATCAGGATTTCGCACTCACCACAGCACTGAGACTGTCCTTATCAAAATAACCAACGACCTCCTCACAGCTGCAGATTCTGGACACATCAGCCTCCTCATTCTCCTTGACCTAACCGCTGCCTTCGACACAATATCCCACACCGTCCTCCTTGACCGCCTGTCTCACCATCTTGGCATCACTGATACAGCTCTCTCCTGGTTTCACTCATATCTCTCACAAAGAAAACAGTTTGTTACCATCGGCACCTCTCACTCATCACCCGCCCCAGTTAACCAGGGCGTGCCTCAAGGCTCTGTTCTTGGACCTCTCCTTTTCACCATCTACATGCTTCCCCTTGGACAGATTATTCACAAACACGGTCTCAGCTTTCACTCTTATGCACTCTATCTCAGCACCAAACCATCCACTCAGCTCCCTCCCCACTCCCTGGTAAACTGCCTCCACGACATCAAAGCCTGGATGACCTCTAACCAACTCAAACTCAACAGCAATAAAACAGAGCTCATGGTGGTGGCGCTGTGGTGCTGCTGCAGAAGGTTGGAGATCTCATGCTTGATGTGGACGGGACCTCCATCTGTCCATCCTCCGAGGTCCGAAACCTGGGCGTCATCCTGGACTCCACCCTCTCCTTCCAGTCCCACATAAAGTCTGTCACCAAATCTGCCTTCTATCATCTCAAGAACATCTCCAGACTCCGACCATCACTCCCTGATTCTGTGGCTGAAACACTCATTCATGCTTTCATAACCTCCCGCCTGGACTACTGTAATGGAGTCCTGTCTGGAGTTCCCAGCAAAACCCTGGACAGGCTTCAGTACGTCCAAAACTCTGCAGCTAGAGTTCTCACCCGCACTAGACCCTGGCAACACATCACTCCGACCCTCATCCACCTCCACTGGCTCCCTATCAAGTCCCGTATCAACTACAAAGTCCTCCTCCTCACATACAAATCTCTCCATGCTCTGGCTCCCCAGTACCTTTCCGATCTCCTCCATCCATACACACCATCCCGCAACCTTCGATCTTCAGACACCGGCCTACTTTCCATGCCCAAAACCAAACTCCAAACCTATGGAGACAGAGCCTTCAGTGCTGCAGCTCCCACCCTCTGGAACACTCTTCCTGCAGACATTCGTAGCGCTCCATCTCTGGACATTTTCAAAAAACGTCTCAAGCACCACCTGTTCACCACAGCCTACAGTCTTCACTAAACCACCCCTTACACTCATCCTACCCCTCACATAGTTTGTCCATGTCTATGTGTTCCTGTAAAGCGTCCTTGGGTTTCTTGAAAGGCGCTATATAAATTCAAGATATTATTATTATTATTATTATTATTATTATTATTATTATCATCAGTGTCACAACTTATGCTTCACTCTGAAAGTGCTTGTCAGTTAGCCCTTATGATTTGGACTTGTTACAGAGAGGCTGTTCGGCACATAAAAGCTCAAATTTCCCCCCAAAATAACTGAAAAGTGGCTGGTCTCTTCATCCATTCGTGCGTATTTTACGCAGCGCCAAGGGCTTTGATGCTGTATGACACACACAAACGCGACACTCACAGACATATACGGACACACGCTCGCACTGATGTGTTGGTCAGACTGAAGGCTTCTGTTTAGGGAAAATGTTTCAGAATGTGCAGGATAAACTCAGACCTGAACTTTCTCTTTCTGCTTTAAAGTACCTCTCTGTCCATGTGCTTCAGCGCCGTTTATGTATGTGTGCTCTCCAGCTGTGTGTCTCTGTCGCTCGTGCGAGCCAGGGCTGGCAGTGTGTTTAAATATTGTTTAATTAATACTCCATCTATATTCTTTGTTTGTTGAGGGCGATCTAAATGATAAAAACCTCTGCAAAGGTGTGCATACTTTAAATGTGACTGAAACCTTTAAACGTTTGTATATTCAGGGTTAATTATAAATTTGCCATACATCGATAATTAATGGTTATAAAAGATGAGAGAAACTCTGAAACTTTAAATCAGTTCACTGAAGCAGTGAGAAACAGAGACAGAAGGATTAAAGTCTGTAACTGATCACTTAGAGTCAAAGAGAATTCAACTAAACAGTGATTTTTTTTCTTCTTATATTATATGTCCATTGTTTAATGTTCTCCAAATGTGAGCTTCACCACTAAATGTAAGTCATCTATTATTTGAAGAGATATTTTAATATTAGACACACTATGAAAACATTTCCTCCATACAGTATAGAGCAGAGGACAGGAGAAGTTGGACACTTAATATTCTCTGGTGAAGATTTGTCAGAGTGAAAATTAGAGATGTTCTTGTAATCTGCTGTAGTTTTGTCTAATAAACAGCTGGTTAACAGTATTTTAATTTTAGCATAAACTTGATACCCATTAAGAAAATAAAAATTAAGAGTTTTGACTCTGATGACTGTCGCTAACAGTCTGACCCGTATCTCAGTAGTGTGCTGTTTCATATGTACGGGGAGAAGTGCTTTATTAAAAGTAGAGCTGATATTGATCGTACTGGTGAGGGAAAGTAGAGCATGTGTGTCATATCATATCTTTTGTACCAAATTTGGCATATAGCTCAGAGTTACCAAACACCAAGGTTGTGGCTAGTGGAAATAGTGAGTGACTAGTAAGTTTGCAAAACCACTAGCCACCAGGGCTGGTGAGCAAAAAAGTTAATGTCAAGCCCTGGTTTGCACTTTTGTAAATAAAGTCCTTCACCTTCAACCTTGGTTTGTGCTCTGCTTTTGGGTCCCAGTTAACAAATTGTCACACCTTAAAAATACTGTTTTCACACAGGGCATGAATCGGACCATGGTTCATTTTGGTCAGACCAAGGTCCAGCTGTTTGGTCCAGGCCTTAATCCAGGGGAGGTTCCATACCTGTCATTTAAGATCAAACAGAAAGTTGGATACAAGGAGGTAGGTGTGAATGAACCATTATAGAGATGAGAAAAAAACAGAACTAAATGCAACTTTTACCATTAGAACTGGATGATACCATTACTGTCAGTAATTATAGAAAGAGTGGAGACAATAACATGTGTTCCTGTACACACTGTCTGTACAAACACTAATGCACCTACATGCTAGAACCTTTGTTCCACTGTGGTGCCCTGTCTCCTGGCAAAAATGTCACTCTGTCAGCACAATTTTACAAGATGAAGAGATGTCGCTACAATATTATTACAGAATACAAATATGTTGTCATAGTTATAACTGTCATAACAGCTTACAAATATATGACATAATTGTTGTTCTATCAACCATTCATGCTCAAATTAAAAAAAAAAAAAAAACGGAATACTTTCAGGTTTGAAAAGTAGAGGCATCAAGGCAAATAATTCTCACAAAGAAATGCCAGTTGACTGGATAAGAGGCCTCCGTCTACAGCCCGGCTGAGTGAGTCAGACAACATGCACATATGGTCCGTTTCCGCCTAGCAGTCCGATTAGGGTTGGTACAGTTTGTAATTTTTTGGCACGGTAAACCCTGATCTTGCTTGTGTTTCCACAGCTGATGTTAATCCAGCCTCACTCCTTGTGATGGGTCTGTTTTTAGAGAACTGTAACATTTGGTTCAGCTCATGATTAAGAGCTGATCTTTTGGCTCCCGCACACCTACTCATTTGGCTGTTTAAACGTGGATTACATAACGACAAAAATGGAAGTAAGCTAATTTGTTCCCAAAATTTCCATTAAAAACATGTTCATGACAAAACAAGGAAGAAAAGCTGTTAAAAAGGCACAGCTAACCTTTTGGCTCAGGATAAAACTCTTAGAGACTCTTGTCTCCTTTCATTTTTCTAGACATGTTGAAGTCTGTGGAACTAAGGAATTCATGTTATTAATTGTCTCCATGCCAATTAAATTGTTAAACCTGGCAAAAAAATCACTGTTCATGAAGTGTGGGGCTTCTATTCAGTCTATGTAGAAACTGCATTGCACATACTTCTTTCCTCCATTCCGATTAAGTCCCAGTAGGTGTTCCTCACTTCCTGCCCCACATCAGACATTCGTGTGTCATCAGGGTTATGCAACTATAAACAACAGAATTATGATTTAATCAATTTGTTAATTTCATGGTCAAATATTAAGTCAAATTTAAATTGCCAGAATTGTTTGTACACACATTTTTACCGTTTAGTTTGTATTTTGCTAATCAATAGTTCTAGCAGGTCAGTTCAACCATATGTCGAAGATTAATGTAGGTAAGATGCATTTAACTCTGATGTAAGCTGATTGATCATCAGTACCAACAAAGTAAATGAGTCCACTGTCAAATGCAGTAAACATTTTATTCACAGGGTGCAGAGACAGGAAATGGGCAATGTGTGAGAGACCAAATGCGATACTAAGAAAGATGGAAAGAGAGACAATGATCATCAGAGATTCTGAGCAACAGTGTGGAACAGAGAGAGCTGGAAATAGAAGAGAGAAGCAGGGTAAAGTAAGGTAAGTAAGGCAAAATTACAAATTCAGTGAGGAACCTGTTCCCCATATCCGAAAAAAGAAACTAAATCCAGCCTGATCCCATTCCTGTGTTAATCTGCCAACAAAGCCAAGATGAGGCAGAGAATAATGAGATTTACAAACAGGAAGCAGCGTGAGCAATGGGACACACACCTAGAAATGTGGACACAGCAGACCATGTTTATCACCTTGCAGACCCAAAATAAACAACTTTGTATCGAGACCTCTGTAGAGGATAATTACAGGCCATATTACTTTGCACTGTCACTGTTGTCCCAAGTAAATAACTAAAAACCAGAGTGCCCAGGGGCAAAACACATATATTATTAGTTTACACAAACCACATGCAAATTTGTCCTTAAAAAACACAAATAAAATACTTAATTCTTAAGATATAACGCCACAATTTTTAGTGGAGATTCACCTTATCATCATGGTAGCTTTTTACGCGGTCATCAGTTTTACATGGTAAGCTATCATGGTGCTGTTGTATATTTCTGAGTAATGTAGGCTGTCTGATTATTGTACTCATATTGATTCATTCTTTAACAACTAAGATTATTGATTATTAACTTTTAGAAGCAAGTTGGGTCTTTTAAGATTATCCAGTTTATCCTGGTAGGCCAACACACAGAGTGAAGTCAGAACAGAGCTTATGGCCTCTGTGGTGCAATAAGATGTCAGCACAAGAACAGTAGATTTGTTGAAGTTTTTAAAACTTAGTTTGTGTTTATCTCTACTATTATTAGGGCTGAAACGATTCCTCAAATTATCCGAGGCAATTCGATTCAAAAAATTCCTCAAGGCAAATTATCTGCCTCGAGGCTTCGCTTAAATCAGTCATATATCTACGGAAGTGGATTAGGGCCATTTTTGATGGAGAAAATAATTTTGGACAAGTCGAGATTAAAGTCGAAATGACGAGAATAAAGTGGAAATTTCGAGAATAAAGTTGAAACACAATTACGAGATTAAAGTTGAAATGACGACAAAAAAGTTGAAACTTGTTATTAGGCTACTAACAGCGGATATGAGGTATGATATGAGGCATACGGCATACTGTGAAGACAAGCACGATTCTGTTATTGTCTTAAATATACATCAACAGGAGAGAACAGCTCTCGTCTTTCTCTCCGTCTGATCACCTGTAGCAGAGGTGACAGACTCAACCTCGGGAGAGCAAAGGAGATTCATCACTCGTTTATTGATCACTGTTTGTTGTGGTGGGACAGACAATATAAACAAATCTACTGAATATCTGAAGGGAAGCATGGAGGCGCTGCATGAAAGCAGCAACAAAAACATACGGGGGTTTTTATTTCTAAATTCCATACACAAATGTAATGTACATCGTGTACATGGCGTTTTGCAGGGAACATTTTCTTTATGTATCATACACAATACTGTTCACTAAAGTTTCCAATACAACACGTGAAAAAGTGTTCCCTTTTTGCCTTTTTTTAACATTTTAGCAGCAGCCTATGATCAATAAACAAGTGATCAATCTCCCTTCTGTCACCTGTGCATCTACAGGTGAGACGGCGAACAAGAGGATGAGAGACATGAGTGCTGCTGTGCTCCTGTTGATGTATATTTAAGACAATAACACAGAATTGTGACGGTCTCTACAGATGCCTTATGTCTCATATCAATGAATATGTGAAATTATACCTTGTTATTGGATTTAACAACAAAGAGATTCTCTCTCTTTGCCACATAAACAAACAGCGTCTAGGATCCGCTGTTAGTAATAACAAGTTTCGACTTTTTCCTCGTAATTACTTTAATCTCGAAACTGTATTTCAACATTATTCTCAAAATTTTCACTTTTTTTCTCATCATTTCAACTTTAATCTCGACTTGTCCAAAATTATTTTCTCCTTCGAAAATCCTCTTCCGTATATATCCATACATGCCCACGCTGTATCGCGTCGTGTGTGCTCGGCGTGCTGTGTTTTGCATGGACAGCTATTTATGTCGCACAATGCTCTTGCTTTCGCTGTTACAATAACTTAACTGGCTACGAGGTGTGAAAATCATGTGGGAAGAGAAGTTGATGCAGTGATGTTTACAGGTAGGCTACTCGTCCTACGCTTTTACGAATCCACTGGCCGTGGCTTCATGGCAGATACGGCACTACGCCTGCATTGGTGAACCTACGCAGATCTCTGAGTTTACGTGCTGCCTGCAGGACTCGCAGCGCTCATTTTCTGTCTGCAGACTTCAGGGAATTTTATAAATTTCTCTGACTGACCCGACAGTTTCACAGAAAACCTTCAGGCTTTATGATTCAAGTCCTGCTTTGGTGCTTTCCCTCTTTCACTTCTCTCCGCGTACGCACGTTATACATTGAATTGTAAATTATCTAAAATTCAATGCACTGACATCTTGATTCCAGCATATTTTGCAAAAGTTTCAGCATCCCGAACAATTTGATAAGACTTTAATTGATAAGTAATTGACACCAATAAAATAGAAACACGCTATTACCAGAAACGATGGCTGAGAAAGAGAGAGAGACTAAATAGGTTAAAGTTCATCATCATACAGTCAGGATTCAACAGGTCACAGAAGCAGCTTTATCCTTTTAAATGTGTTCTCCATGTCAGTTAAAAGGTCATATTTTTATTTTATGGTGTATGAATTCACAAACAAAAATGTTCAAAAATTAAAATTGAACTCCCTTTGAGAAATAGACCATATTCCTGTAATCTAAAGGTTCACCGTTCAGACATCATCAGACCGCTGTGTGAATGATGGAGCTTTATCCACGCTATAATAGGAATTACATTCATTCATGAACTAGAAGATGTTAAAATGATTAAGTGTCCGTTTACTTCAATGAGAAACTGGAAAATAAATATGAACTACAATGAAAGAAATAAAATGTTGGCACCAAAAATTTCTTGGTAAAGGATCCCTTAAACCCCAAATATGGCATAATCTAATGTAATTATTTTAGTTCCTTTCCTTGTAACTTTAAGAAATGTAAACTCTCAACAGAACTTAATTGCACTTTGTAAAATATATTTTCTTTAGAGAACCTGTTAATACCAATCTTTAATATAGAGATAGTTCATTTAAGAGACCAAACTTCTTTTCTCATTTGTCTAGTACTTCTTCTCTTGAAAAAAGCAAAAGTGACTGATATAAAAAATGCAATCTTTCTTGTTAGACTACTCGATTGATCATCAGAAGAATCGATAGACTACTCGACTACAAAAAGAATCTAGCCCTAATTATTATTTATGGCATTATCAAGGTAAATTTACCTATTTACTTCAGTAAAGATGGTATGTCCTCCATAATTACTCTGACAATAAGGAGTAAGAAAAGACAGAGATAAACAGGCCTTTAAATGCATCAGTTGCATTGATTTCTTATCTTTAGTTTTGGGCAATAATGTTGCGGATCTATTAAAGGGGAATAAAGAGATAGTGTGTATTTGACTGGTACAGAGGGGCTCGTTTGAAAAAAATGACAAAGACACAAGAAAAGAAAGGGGGGCAAATTGTGTCCCTGTTCCGCTCTGGTTGCCGACATCTTCAACATTTTCAATAAAAACTGTCAGTAAAACTGAACATATTACAGACTTCACTTATCCAGCACAAATTCACCAGACCAAACACTGACACTGAGGGGTGATTACCAAATTATCAGACGTCCCTGGGCAATACAAATCCCTTGTGCTTGTGGTTTTGACCCATGACACAGCATTACAACATTATTATAGCATTAAAACTTCCTACACTACATAAAACACAAAAGAAAACAGTATTTTTTATCTGTTGCAGTGTCTTGTTATTTCTGTTCTCATGTCCTGTGTGCTGGTGCATCTTTTTCTCTATATCTGCTGTCAGTCATTGCAACACTTAAAATGACACACACTTGGAAGCACACAGGCAGCAAGGTGATGAACAGTCGTGAGGTGGGAAACCGTCCTTCAGCTGCAGGAACAGTGTTCAATCCTGTGTGACAGCAAACATCCATCCTGCTCAAGTGTCCTTCAGCTAAACACAGAATTCCTTGCAAGTCAGCTTTTCCACTATCGATTGGAAATATAAGACACACTAGGAGTACAAGATGTGAGCACACTCGTAATTTGTTGCATGCATGGGGCTGCAGACACATTTACTTGCGTGTAAATATGGCAGCCATGACCACGTATATCGACCGCGTGTTTGTTAATCCATGCATGTGTTACATGAATGTGGCATGTGCTTTGTGTGGATGTTATTAAAGTGTGTGTGCACAGCATGGGGTGATGTTTTATGTTGAAATTTCATCTGATAAAAGGTGTTTTAAGTCTGTAATGACAAGATTGCTGTGCAGGGGCTCAGCAGGAGGTTGAGAGCGAAGCTTACGAGAGAGAGAGAGTGAGAAGCACTGTGTGTGTGTGGGTGTGTGTGTGTGTGTGTGTGTGTGTGTGTGTATCTAGTGGGAGATGAGAGGGGAGGCTAACAGAAACAAGATGAAAGAAAACGTGGAGGAAAAAAAAATCTGGAAGTGGTACTGGGAGATGGAAACAGAACAAGAGGCTGGAGCAGAGAGAGGAAGAAACGGAGGGCAGAAGCGTTGTTTGAGAGGTCGGACCTAAAGAGCGCTAATAAAAGAAACACTAATTGGTAGATAAATAGAGTTCAGGGACGCACAGGGGCCCACAGACAACAGATGTTTGAGCTGGATCTGCTTTAGTTAGGATTAGCTTTGGTGAGATGGAGTACACAAATATTGGAGTACTGAGATTTGTTAAAAGACCACCATCAGTGGTGTGTATAACAAAGGCATCAACGATTAAGACCTCAAGTTTGGCCATGCAATGCAAGGCATTGAAATCTGTCTGCTTATTCATTTCCATTTGGGAAGCTTACTGGACTCATGGAAGCATTCAACAGAAAATATATTGTATGTGGACCTTTAAATAGCGCACACTGATTATATACAAGCTGTGAGTTTTCAGTGTCAGATTGAAGGGGGAAGCTGTTATCTGGCTAACTCCCTCTTTAATGCCTACATACTAACTTTTATAATGCCAGTAGGCTTCTAGTGTGCAACTGTTACCACCAAGATAGGTATACATCCTGATAATTGCCAATTAGAGTTAATCATAAACTAAAGGTGAGGCTGATGTGAATACCAATATATCCACAGGTTTTTCTTTCATAAACTGAGTTATTAAAGAAATCGATTAGAAAATGACACATTAGACATGGAGCTAGGGGTCACAAAGGCAGTTAAATGATGTATACCATTATGTCCTATTAAATTTCAAATAAGGTGCAGTTTTGGGTGGTCTCCACAAGTTTTTAATGTTTGATGAATTCTGTTAGAAATGCACACAAATAGAAAGCTGAATGGTTCCATTTTTTGGCTGACCACCGAGATCAGCTCTACACATGGGTCTGTATGTGACTACCTGCCTGACTGACTGACTGACTGAGCGACTATACTTTCAGAGCTGTGCTCTACAGAGTACAGAGTTGTACTCAATTTGTGATGGCTGCCTTCTGTGCAGTGATTACCTCAGATGTACCTTTAGCATTGCGTCTGTTATACTAGAACTGGACCACGTTTCTATATGAAATAAAGAGTAGAACAATAAAGGCTTTTCATGATTTTAAAGATGTTTTTTAGCTCTCCTGCTGACCTGCTTCAGCATGACTATGTGATAGTTACGAGGAAAAGGGTCAGTTGCTGTGTGAGTGTATGTATACAATAGCTGCTAGTGGACTGATTGGCTCGGACTTAGCCACAACTGCAGTTTTGTCAGAACACAAGCTAGCAACACTGAGAGCCTTCTGTGACTGCAAAGATGTTTTTAACCTTTTCCCAGTCAGCTTCAGCATAGGTTTGTGATTGTTATGAGTGAGGGGTAACCGGTGTACCCAATGGCTGAGGCTGCAGTAGCTGTTAGCTTGGATGTAGTTGTAACAAATCGGAACTGGACCGCATGCTCTGATTTGATCTATAAAAGTTGGAGGTAAGCTGTGTCAGGTAACCAAAGCATTACGTGACGACATTAAGCACAGGAATGGGGACATTAAACTGCAAGATTGAAAGCTGGTGGTGCTAGCTCTGCTAACTTTAGGCCACATTAAGGAAACCAACTTCACACCATTTACCAACTCTTGCTGTGATCCCATTATTATTAATACACAATTTTCCAAAACGTGTTTATTGGGGCTTTTGCCTTCATCTGATAGGACCTTTTGAAAGAGACAGAACTACACTGGGACTGGAATTGACTCGTGCATCAAGGACTCCAGCCTCCACACAGGCACCCACTCCACCAACCAAAGCCAAGCTGGTGCCATAGTGTGAGATTTGACTGTTTTATGGGTGTTTTCTTGACTAGACCGGTCAACATAAGACTATGATAATTTCTGTTCTATCAGATCTGAAAATATTTGCAAAGAAACATCACTAATTTTGTTTGTTATCAGCAATATCAACAACAGTTTCCATGTGCATCTGTGCAACTCTTAGTTACCATCTGTCTTCACCAGGTCTGCAAACCTGCCAGCTACCATACTGTAGTTGGGCTGTCAGATAAAGGTAAAGGTAACAGGTTGATGGTTTTTAAGCACATCCCGTGAATAACTTTTCTAGTCATACTGTTCACCTACACTGGTCACCTGTTGTTTTTTTTTTTCTAATTCCAGAACTCTTTATCAACAATTTACCAGTAATGAAGCATATCATAAGTTCATTTTCAGTCATCCTTTCATTCATTATTAATCACTCATTCATGTGCCTCCCTTTCCCTGCTCTGCTTTCAGCTGTTACTGGCATCTACTCAGTCTCTAAATCCTTTTATCCTTTTACTGTTCCATCAATTTCTTTTTACTGTCTTGTGAGGCACTTTGGAATGCAGTTGAATTGGTCTGAAAGTTTAATTGATTGATTAAATTCCAATCCAATTCCATTGGACCTCTCCATTACCTCTCTTAATCCTGCCACTCCTCTCCTCTGCTGTCAGCCCGATGTTTCAGTGCGACCACTGCAACCCTCCTCCATCCCAGCTACCTCCATTACAGCTCAGTAGTGCTGATATGACATGGCAGTACATTGTAGCTGTTTGTCAAGAGGTTTGAAGTCCACCTCAGGTCCACCTCCTTGTCTTTTTCCAGGCAGAGTGAAAGTTTGTTTTAGCATTTTCGATATGGTGGCTTATCAGAAGCCTTTTTCTGTAACCAAATGGCTGACATAGCAAGCTTTGACCAAAAGTTTGTTGGGAGTATGACTGAATGTGAAAAGCTGTTTTAAAGTGTTGTTTTAGGCCTGGTCCATGGCCCTCTCGTTCCCTCTGCTCTGTGCAGCAAAGCAACCACTTGTAATGAATGGGGTTTTCAATCGTGTCAGATTGTGTGCTCTGCAATAATGATGGCAGATGTCTTAGCACTTTGTGCATGTGTATTGGTTTCACTCATATATTGAACATAGCTGACTTTGTAGGTGAAAATGTGGAATCAAAAGTGGAATCAAAGTGAGCCATATGCACTTTCCAATAAATGTCTATTGCAGTCAGTCCATGAGTTATTCAATTAAAACAGCGATGCTTTTCTTTTGCAGTTTAGATCTGGGAGTTATTTTCATTCAGCAAAAAATATGTGTTTAAACAGTTCAGAGAGCTTTCATTTTTTGCTGTTTCACTTCCTTCTTATGGCAATTCTGAATGCTTAATTTGTCAGGAATGTGGTTGAGTGGCTTTGCCACAAGCCATCTGCCAATATCTGCCTCACTATTCATAAGCCTGCCTGTTTGTCGATTGAGCTGCCTTCCAGATCGTCTGCTTGTCTCTGTAGACCTTACTTTTAAGCACTTTTCTCTACCTATCTTTCTTTTTGCATATTTCCTCATTTTTAAACATTTTTTTAAACTCTCGATGTATCTTTTATCCTTTCAAACATCATAGACAGCACAAGGTCGCCCTCAATGCAGTCGTATTTTTACTGTGTGGCTGTCTGTTTCTCCCATATAGCGCGCTCAAACACAAGTCGTTTCAGTTTGTAGTGCCAGGAGTCAGGGTTGGTTGGTGGTGTGCAAATGAACATCTGCACAAATATACACGCAATTGCACATGTAGGGAGCAAAGCAGATTTAATTTTTTGGTGCTGAACACACGCATGCAAAAAGGCACACACACACACACATGTAAACACAGTGAATGAGAGCAAGTGAAAGCCTTTATATCAAAAGCAAACAGCACTCACCCTTCAAAGAGAAGCAGAGACCTTAGGCCTGCAATGTAATACAACTTCAAACTTGCTATCTCTGCTTGGGCATGTACACGCTGAGCCCATGAAACATCACTATCCTAAATCTGACCCTCACTTTAAACGAAATAGAAAAAATAATCCGAGAAATATTTTTCAACATCATTTGATTGATTTTATTTTTCAAATGTAGGCATTATAAAATAATTACCAAAGGTACAAAGGTGAAAAAATGCAGGCTATACAACACTACAGCCTATTTAAGCCAGTCTTACACAAACACTCACAGGCACATGCACAGCCCTCCTCGTCATAACTCTCTCGTGAAGTAAGCACCTCTGACATAGAGAAGAAAGGAGGACACAGTCTGTCATTCACCTCGGTGCTTCTCTCTATCTGCTATAGGAACATCACACATTACTGACAGGTCAAATCACACAGCACTCTGGTCACCAGAGAGCACAGGAGAGTGATGCTAGTCTGACCATATGGTGTGCAGTGGAGCTTTGATACTCCTACAGAGGATTGCATCATCTGGGTGTGTAGCCACGTCTAGGTTATTACCCTCACTGCTGAAAGAAACATGGAGCCTAGCCCCAAGAAGAATGAGGGTGACTGTTTTTCATAATTTGAAGAAAACAAAAAAGCCAAAGACTGGCTGCACAGAATTCAGTTCACACAAATGTGTTAAGGTGTGTTATACAGTGTACTTGGTCTATTGAGAGTTACTGATGGTTGAAGACAAAAAGCATAGGTACACTGTCTTAGTCATAGCCTGTTTTAAGTAGGTACACTGGTTCACGGTGTACAGCTGAGTCATACCTAAAGTACAATCCTCTGATGTTGCTCCTTCTTTTGTCCATGTAACACTTATACAAGGAGCATCTCTTTTGTTAAAGATGTTTTTATTCTTTCAAGAATGCCATTAAGTCACTTGTCGTTTGTGTTTGTCATATCAAAGGTCCACAAATGATCACCTTGTGTCTTCACATCTGTTTGGACCAAGCACTTGTCTCAAGAGTGGAAAGTGGCTTAACTAGATCAAATATTGTATGGAGCCAGTCTGTTGGCATTTTGGCCCTTACCATTTCTATGCAAGGACACAAGTCATAGCCCCTTACGTTCAGGAGGACCAAAAAAAAGAAGTAGCTAGTGCAGCAACAGGGACATCATCCCTAACTGGCATCCCAAATAATATTACTGGACTTCTATTTGGCACTTCAGGTTTTCTAGACAATCAAGATGTGATCACATGTTGGCAGTCTAGAAAGTGTTTAATAAACTCAAGATGATTAAGTTTTATGATTGCTATACGAGTACTGACAAGATTCAAAGGTTTTTTTTGTTTTTTTTTTTTTTTGTTTTTTGTTACTGATTTGACTGGTACAAATTTGGCCATTTATAGTTACATATGGTGAAATAGAAAGACTCTTTGGTTAAACTTTCATGATTTTGTTCTGTGATTCCCAGGCCTGCCCACAGGATTGGCTGGGCCCCTGTTAAATCAGTAACAGTGATGCTAGTGTCCTGGCTAACAGTTACCTCATTTTGGAGCTGAAAAGTGTGTCAAACTATCATTGCTGTTTCCATCCATTTTTGATACTTGTTTTTACCTTTAACCCATTTTTGCCTCTTATAACCATTTTTTGCCACTTTAAGACTATTTTTGGACATTTTTTGCCTATTTTTGCCACTTTTTCATGCCTTTTCATTTTGTCCAGTGATGTCATTAATTTTCCCTGAATGTTTTTCTACTTCTGACATCCTTATGTTTGATCACTTTATAGCTTAAGGCCTTGTCCACACAGAGATGAAAATGATCTATTTTTCACTTTAAAAAGGTTTTCCTTGAAAATGGAGATGTTTCAAGAAATGTCTGCATGAGCATAAAACCAACGAAACAACTGAAAACTGTGGGGATGATCACATCTGCCTCTCTCTGACTGGATCAGTCAATGCAGTGCTAGGTGTGTGTGGCTGGTCGGGGTTGATTGCCACTGACTGGGGCCAGGTGTGGGGAGGTTTTATGTACTCTTGGTTAACAGCACTCAGTGCCGACTCATCTCACCATCAGAGTTAGTGAGCGCATCTCTGTGTTTTCTTTTGTGTGTTTAAAGACCCTGTAAAGTGAAAAGAGCTCTGTATTTAGGTTTGCTGTATGAAAGGTCACTGTGTCATGAACCCTCAGGTCAAATTTCAGTCAAATAAAACATCTTGTAGTTTATAAAATTAAGCTTCCAAATCATGAAAAATGAGGCAGTAAAATCTGCTCCAGGACGGTGTGGGCGTGTCTGTTGAATGAGATGAAGCCACACCCACTCATGATAAATGAGATCCTCTCAAATTTAAAAACCTGCTACAATCTGAATTGCGGAAAGCACTCACGCCATTAGCCTGTCTTTTGACCTTTTGTTGACCTTAGAAGAGGAGACAGGTCCGTTTTCTGTCTCAAATCTCTGTTATGATACTTTGATATACTTTGATATACTATGATATTTTGCTGTAAGAGCCATGATAAGCTTCTGCAGCAATCCTGTAATCTGCCATTATTTCTGATGTTGGTGGGGTTAGCACATGCACATTAAAGGGGCTATGACACGAACTTTCTTTAAAGAGACAAAAATAAAACTGGCTGAATAATGTAGGAGGCAACTGAAACCATCAATGTCTCTATAGCTCACAGCAGTAGAAAGCCTTTCTTGTCCACCAGGGGGCAGGTCCATGAGTGTGTGATGTCAAGGGAGAGCTTTGAATTGGTTTAGAACAATTCTTTTCAAAGCTACATCTATTTGGGAGAAAAAATGTGGAGCTATTCTTTGATCTATAGCACAAAATTTCAGTAAAAATCACAGCTTATTGGGCTGTACAGAATGTACTGGGTAGACTTATTCAAGTGCCAGGCAAATATTTCTTTCTCCCTAAAATGTGGAGATACCAGGGACTGGTAGTTGAAATTGTTTGCTTTGCAGCTACACAAAAATACCCAGGATTTCAAGGGAAGAAAGGTTTCATAGTTTAAACCACTCAGGAAGACTACTTTGCCATAGTTACCCACTGTTTTTCTGAACAGGTTTCAACAGTACTGTTATCATTAACAAGCAAAGTCACTCTTTTATTTATGTATAGAAACACAGCAGAGACAGTTCTTCTTTAATTGTGTGGTGTTGCAGAATCTAACAGGACCAGACTTCCATGTTACTAAAAGTATAACAGGCATGATCCTGCCTCAAGAGTAATAGATGACAGATTAGCACAAGCTGAACCAAGCACCACCTTCCCTCTGGAGACCCTCTCTGTCAATGTGTCAATCCGACTGCTGCTCCAAACTACAAATACCCACCAATTAAAGCCCGAGAGGACCTGGACTGCTGACTGGAAGAAATTGTAAACATTCTTATACAGTCCAAACACACAATACCTTTCACACCTGCATGTGCTTGAGTAAGTACACACCTAAACACGCACGCATGGGCACAGCAGGAAGCTGTAAACACTCTCTAATTGGAGTAAGAAGCAGCCTGTCAATCAAAACTCTCCTCAGTTCATTTCAGTATTCTGTTCATTCTGGTCCAACTCTGCAGCACTTTAATCAGCCACAGCTGGGACTACAGTTTACTTTCTGGACCACATTTGGAAAATTTACCTCAGTGCATGTTTTGCATAGAAAAGTGAAAGTAAACATGAGAAGCAGGTTTGGATTTTCACACTTTAATAACAGATTTTATGGCATGGTTTCTCAATAACCACAATGCCAGTGAAATGCATTTACACAATCCTCACAAGGGTATGAGCCACTGGCATTTTCCTAAATTATTTGCTCAGACGGGACCTTTTAGACTGCATGGAGCTGGAAGTAAATGAGCATGAGAAAAAACGCAGCATGCCAGTGCCCTGGGGTCAGATAGCTAAGGATGCATGTGCTAGATAGCTGATTACCAAGTGCAGTGTAGTTTGTAGATGGGTCAACAAGGAGGTCAGAAATTAAAAGATGCTAAAGGACGAAGAAAGACTCTTAGATGGCTCCTCTATACAGCTCTATACAGAAATTACATAAAGAAAATACTTGGAGCTGATGTTTGTGGAATAGTTCTTTACTGGACATGACGCTTGCAGCTTCCAGGTTGCAAAGTAAAATTGGATTAAGGATTGTAGCTTGCTTAATGTTTCCAAAATATAATTTTTTTTTTCTCAGAAATTTCAGATATTTTAACCTCTGAATTACTGGCTTTGGTTTCTTGCAAATAAGTGACTTTAAGATCTCAAAATTTGTTTGTATTTTCTGTAAAATGAACACTATTTTAAATCATTTAGCATGGCCTTAGTATGCTTTTATGTACATTTTGTCTCTAGTGGTGGTTGAGAAAAAATTTGTGCACATCTACTTTTGACACTGGCCACAGTTACATGATGTTTTTTAATTCGGAATTATTCAGAATTAAATAATTCGGAATTAAAGTATTCTCCTTCGTGTTTACATGGGAATAGTATTTCCAATTTGAGGTTTACATGGAAAACACGTTTAATCACCTTTATTCAATTCCGCTTGAGGTCTGGGGGTTGGGATTCTGATTGGACAGGGGGCGGACATGACGTATTTACGTCTACCGGAAGAAAAAAAACTCCGTTTGCTTCCGTCCATCCACTCTTTTCATTGTATCCATATCTTCTAAGGCTCTTATTAAATAAATTGTCTAGGCTCAAGTCCGACGCTTGCTTCGGGCGGCCATCCTTGAATATGTGCCCGCTAGTGCGGAATATGTGCGTAATCACGACAGGACAAGGGAACAAGGGGCGATAATGCACCAAAGTGATGGATGCCAACCGCCGTAAAACCTAAGAAGAAGAAGAAGAAGAAGACAAGGGAACAAGCATGCGCATAACGACCGGAATTAATTTAAAGCAGAATGAACATATACATGACAGAGGAATTATTCAATTCGGATTTAAAATCAGAATAAACCAGCCACTTACCTTGGATTTAAGTTTAATTCGGAATGGTCATTTTCATTGGGAATTAGGTATTTACAAGGACTTTTTAAAGAGGATTTAACTTTAATTCTGAATTGAAGGGGAATTAAAGCTCTCATGTAAACGTAGCCAATGTCATAGCAGACACGGCCTGCACCATCCAGAGGTCTTTGGCACATCCCAAGGGGTGCATGGACTCCAGGCTGGGAAACAATATTGTTTATTGTACTAGGCAGTCCCAACAAAGCACATGGGGCCAACAACATGGACTGAGAAGTTTCATATCTGATGCTTACTTGGCCAACAATTAGTAAGACTACAAACAATTTCATGCAAAGCTCATATTTTGAAAAGTGAAGGTAAAATGACAAAAACAAACAGACAACTCACAGTAGAAACCCTGATGCCCCCCACAGTGATGTATAACAAAGGCACAACTTCTCCTTTGGATGTCTCTTCATATGAAAATTTGATCCATATTTTATTCAACCGCAGTTAACTATCAGAGTTCAGTGATTAATCACAATGAAAAGTTAGATTAATCAGACTGCACAGACACTGGTATCTATATCTGCAGATACCTAAACTATCAGAGCTCAAACCATTGGAGTGGTGCATCACTAGTATTGTCTGACATGACTTTTTTTTTTTTTTTTGGCTATAATGCAAATTGTGTGTGCTCAAAGTATTTTTGACACATTTTAATATTCTTGAATTATTTTTTTTTTACTGCATGTTTCCTGTATGTATCAGGTTGACAAAATATTTACCTTCATTATGTTCAGTCAACATATTTGCTTGTTTTGGGGAAAAATGCCGTACTATCGAAGGAAAGGTCAAACTTCATATCTTTCAAAACCTGCTGTGGTACTTCCAGACATCACTTTTTCTGGTCCAGGCTGCCATGGTGCATAAAAAGCTGGATTACTGTAGCATTAAAGAACTCCAGGTTCTGGTGTAATCATCAATGAAAACCTGAAAGGGAATAAACAATGTTTTTTAGATTGTTTTTAAAAATTGGTCAAATAAGCAGACATACAGTATGATACAGACTTCTTCGTTGAACATGTGAAAGATAACAGAGAAAAAGGTAAGAGTAAATGTTTCCTCTAACTTATCTACATATTTTGATCATCCATTGTGTTATAATAATTTGTCGTCTGCATCTTCCTACGTGTCTCTTCACATTCAAAACATCCTGTTGCGATTGCTCCCTGTTAGTGATGTGCGGATCGATACTGAAGTATCGATCCCTCTGATACCAGAGTCTTACATTTCAGAATCGATTCTCATACAAAAATATCGATATTTTAATAAATGTGGACAAACGTGTAGTTTGCCATTAACAGGAATACAGTGGAGAGTAAAAACACTATCGCAAACTTGTTGTAATGATTCCCAGTTAGTGGGAACTACTTCTTCTTCCGCCTGTCAGTCACATGCATAATAGGGCTCTATAAGAGCGTCACTGGTCACAGGGCTCCTGCTCACTAAAATGTAGTCATGTGGGGACATATTTCAGCTCCATAAACAGCAACAACGCGGCACGTGATGTATGTGAGAAGACAGTTAAGTATTAAGATAGTTAAACATCTGAGAGTCAACCATAAACAGAATATGATGAGGCGATCCAAAGAGCAGGAGAGGAGAGAGACAGGTGCTGCTAGGGTGAGACAGACGTCACTCTCGGAGTCCTGGTGCTGCAGGCAGAAACTATCCAGGTACAGAAAGAGCAGAAAGAATAAGGGGCTGTTGGAGATGTGTAGTGATATACGTCTGTCTACTAGACTTAGGTTTCATTTTAATGATCAAACAACAGGAGTTCCCTGCATTCTTAAAGCTACGGAATCCTATTCTATACAAATGTTCATTAATATAAATATGGTTATTAAATTAGTAATGAAATAAATAAATGCCACAATAAACAACTGCATGAGCTCAGCTTTGAGTAAAAATCTATGTTCCTGAGATCACCTCACATCTATTCAGTAGGCCTAGATTTAGTCAGGTAAGGCTACCTGTAATGTAAAACATTTAAAGTGGATTACTCAGGCTAGGTGTTGCTAAAATATACATTATACTTGCAATAAAACAGCCATTGAGGGCTAAAAATAAAGCTAAGATAAAACTGAAAAACATTTTATGAATAAGATAGATAATAACATTGTTTCTATAAAATATTTTTCTTGTATTATTTTCAGTCTCATTTGTTTTGACTGATGGTTAATTGAATATTTTGAAATGTAGTAGTGACGAACTTATGCAATTATTGTGACATTTATTTTATTGTCATTAAATTATGTATTTTAATAGCAGTTTCAATGAGTAACATAGCTTTTTATATGAAATGGCAAGTGTTTGAAAACTGTTAATTCTTTAGTTTTAGTGTAGGCTGTTTTGAGAGTCTACACACATAGCTGAACTTTAATAAGATTAAGAATTCACGGCAAGTATCGGTATCAGATCAGTATCGGCGATACCAGCCTGAATTTTACTTGGAATCGGATTGGAAAGGAAATGAGTGGTATTGCACATCACTACTTCCTGTTTTGTTTCTGACCAGAAGTTGATCAGATAAAACTACATCTACTATGGGGGGGGGGGGGGGGCATTGTGCCTTTAAATCCGATCCAATCCCTTTTCAAATGGCTGGCTGCCAGCAAACTAAGACAGCATCTAGAATTAAGCGGCTTCACTAATGTAAGCCTTTGTTATATTCTAAGTGAGTTCAATGATGTGATGATAATGTGCAGAATGTGAGTCTCATTGAAGTGGTGAGCTGCCTGCTAACTGCCCAGCTGTATGAACAAATTAAGGCTTAGCTAATCTTCTTTTTTGCTTTCTGTGAATTCCTAATGAGAGTTGTGATAGCATGATGGTATCTGTGTCGCAGGCATCCAGTGAAGACAGAATGCTGGGGCAATACCAAGCTGGAGAGTTAAAAGCTGCATCCTCCAGGTCTTCTTTTCATTTAGTTTCCATCCTTTCTGTCACACCCTTTCTTGTTTTCTCTTGTCCTTTCAAAAACTCTTAAAGTGTGACCAAAAACTTGCTATGACCCAGGGTATACAACATATACCAGGACATGATTTAACATTTGTCCTTGCCTTTACAAAAAAACCTTATTATAATGGAATTACGAATAACCCTTTAAAAAGCTTCCTATGTGTCATACAAAAAGGTGCAATACAGTGCAATACATTAAAACAGACAAAAAACTTGAATAGTAAAGGCAATTAAAAAGGATTTGAGTAACTGTTCATTTTATCAAAGGCTGAAAGCACATTTCACTTCCAGTAAACAATAAATGTATGCCATTCATGGCACTTTTCATACAACAATAATGGTTTAAGTACTTTGCTTGGAATGTCTGGAGAATTTGTTTTGAAATGTTCAGGAATTTTTTTTTACTTTTTTTTTTTGTTTGTTTTTTGGGGAATGTGTTTGTAAATTTTGGAGATTTTGATTTAATGGTTTTGTAATTTGTGGGGGAGCAATGTAATGTTTAAAATTTAGTGGGACTTTCATAGGACTGTGATCTGCTGTTATCCGCCAACGAATCGTATTGCGGAGCATATTGCATATTATTACAGGTCTATTTTTAGCGCTGGCCACTGCCAAACCGTGTCAATTCCCGTCAATCAGAAAGCTCTAAACAGGAAGTAACAAGTGTATAATATCCGGTTCTTTCAAAATACAACACAGTGCACAGACTCCCAATCGTAAATCATTATGTCAACATTACGTCTCATCCTGTAGTGAGAGCAAAGGGTCACCGTGAGGTCAGTGGGTCACAGAGTTACAACGGTGCCATTAACAAGGAAAAGTTAACTTTTGAGGACATTTAGCTAAGGAATTTTACATAAATCCATGGATCCTTTTAGAAAACATTAACCTTTTAACTATCATGGACTTATACCAGGATGGATGATAATTTAACCCCAAAAGGTAACGTAGTCTGCTGTTGACATACTATTCCTGCATGAACTTGCAGTTCTCCTGTGATCTCTGCCTGCTGATCATGGCTGCGTGTCATGGTGCAGTGCTCTAGACACTTCAGCAGGCAATGTTGCTTGGCCTCAGTTGGAGCAAGCACATAAGTGGAAATTGTGGGTAAGAGATAGGGTGAAGAACTCAGACATCTGGAAAGAACTCAAAGAGTCACTGCTCCTTCATGTCGAAAGGAGCCAGTTAGGTGGTTTCAGCATCTGATCAGGATGCCTTCCTGTGGTCTTCAGAGCATATAAACTGGGAGGAGACCCAAGGTCGACCCAGGACTTGCTGGAGGGATTATATATCACATCTGACCTGGTAATGCCTTGGAACTCCCCCACCCAACATATGTAGGTAAGTGTATGCGATATGTGGCAATGAGTCTTTCATATTGCTGTGGAGGAATGTCTGCCCACTCTTTTATGCAGAGTTGTTTTAATTCAGCTACACTGGAGGGTTGTTGTGCAATCCCCTGTTTAAGGTCATGCCACATTATCTTAACCAGATTTAAGTCTGGACTTTGACTTTGACACTCTAAAACCTCCTCTTTTTTTCAAGTAATTCAGAGGTGGACTTGCTGGTGTGTTTCAGATCATTGTCCTGACGCATAACCTAAGTGAGCTGGTCCTGGAGCAGCAAAGCCTTCCCAGACAATCACACTACCACCACCATGTTTGACTGTTGGCATGATGTTCTTTTTATGAAATGTCTTGTTAGTTTTAGGCTGGATGACTCATTTTGGACACTCCTGGGAAGGTTAAACACCGTTCCAAGTTTTCTACGTTTTGGCTCTCACCCTGGTTCGCTGGAGTCCCAAAGACTTAGAAATAACTTTGTAAACCTTACAGACTTGTGGTTATCAATGACTTTGTTCCTCACCTATTCTTGAATTTCATTAGATGGCAGCATGATGTGTTGCCTTTTGAGATCTTGTAGCCTACTTCACTTTGTCAGGCAGTTTCTATTTAAGGTATTTCTTGATTAAACAGATCTGGTGGTAATTAGACCTGGGCATGGCCACTGCCATTGAACTCAGCTTTCCAGAAAATTTGGTTAATCAGATAGAGAGAGAGAGAGAGAGAGAGAGAGAGTTTACATAGTTTACATATAGTGTACATAAAGTTATAGTGCATACCCTCTATAATCAAACATCGGTGTGCAAATGATGCTCTGTTGCAGGTGGATTATATGTTTTTTATGACTCTGATTATGTTAAAGACTTTTATATGTTCATAATAATAGAAAAAAAAAATCTGAATTGTCACTCTACATGATTATGATTTCCCATAAATTGTGCAAGCATATGTTTAACTCTTTCTATGGCCTGATGACTTGAATGTTTGATTCTAGTAGGTGCTGCAGCACCCTCAGCACCCCTACCTGCCTTGCACTACTGCAAGAACATTTGGACTAATAGAGGAATGTGGCCAATTTCAATTCACTTGGCACGACTGCTAACATCAAACTACATGGTGGTGACTGAGAAAAGAACCCCTTCCCAAAAATACTTTTTTATACTTCTACTTCTCTTGTGTGTGACTTAACAGTACATGCAGGTGTTAGAGTTAGGTGTTTACACTCTCACCACTTTCACATATCTTCCTGTTAGTCAAGCTTTAATTGGAATCCATTCTCTGGCAGCTGCACTGTAATCTCGTTTGCCTAAGATGAGCATCATGTTCCCTATAAGCTGCTGGATCTCTCACCTCATGATGAACAGTGATCACAAACAGTCACTCTTATATCAACACATACAGCATTGAAGTGATAATTGGCAAAGACTTAAAGGGTTCTGTTACAAATACTGTGCTGAAAGGCTTTGCACACCTTTAGTGGGGGATTTTCTTCCATTCTTCTTAACAAATCCTCTCAGTCAGGCTGGATGGGCATCATCAGTGGACAGTCATTTCAAGGTCTCTCCAGGGATGTTCAATAGGGTTCAAGTCAGGGATCTGGCTGTGCAACTCTAGGACGTTCACAGAGTCATCCTTAAGCCACTTCTCTGTTGTCTTGGCTGTGTGCTTATGGTCATTGCTATGTTTGAATGTGGACCTCTGGCTCAACCCTGACCAGTCTCTGGGTCCATGCTGCTGAAAAACACCCCCACAGCAAGATGCTGTCACCACTTTGCTTCACTGTTGGGATGGTATTGGGCAGGTGATGAACAAAGCCTTCTTTTTATATTGTTTAGACGTAAGGCCAAAAAGTTCAATCTTGGTTTCATCAGATCAGAGAATCTCATTTCTCACAGGCTGAGAGCCATTCAGGCCCTTTTTTTGCAGACCCCATGTGCTTTGCAAGATCCCCACACAGGATCTCTGGAGCTCAGTCAGACTGGCCATTGAGCTTTAAGTTACCTCTTTTTTGTAGCCATCTATGCCTTGTAGCAATCCTGTCTCTGAGCTCTGCTGGCATTTTCTTTGACCTCATGGCTTGGTTTTTGCTCTGATATGTACTGCCAGCTGTGAGGCCTTCTATAGAGAGTTTTTTTTAATCCCTTTCTGAATACACTGTACAACAAATAGAATGTGATTCTACAATATGTTCTTGAGAAAAATTTGACAATACTCACCAAATTTTGTCTTTATCACCTATATTTAGCAAATGTACCTCTAGCTGTCGCTTAAATCATTTCTCCTTCCTTTCAGTTGTATATAATCCTCTTTTTCCTTTAAACCACCTGCAGATGGCGAAGAAGAGGAAAATTAAAAGAAAAGACAAACATGATGGATGGCGAGCCAGAGCAGAGGAACAGGAAGGCTTTTTTTCCCTTTCTCTTTCTCTTTTTTCTTAACGTCTGTGTGTTCAGCCATGTGAGAGAAGAACTGGGATGCAGGCCAGCCAAAAGACTATCAAAGAAAACACACCACACTGTGAAAGTGTAACACACACGCACACACACAAACAATTGGGTTATTGGTAAAGCAAAGGGAGAGGATGAGGCAAGTGAGTAATGAAAGGACAGGGGAGCAAGGGGAGAGGAGAGCGGGGTGATGAAACTAGTGTTGAGGCAGATAGACGGGGGGAAATGAGAAGTAGGGAAAAAAGCCAATGCAAAGGCCTAAAGAGAAAAGATGGGAGGGAAGGGGGTGCCATTCTCGCCCCCTACAGCATGTCCTTAACTTACGGTTAATAGGACACACCCTTTGGGATAGAATAAAAGACACAGAGATGGAGGGTAAAGGACGGATATGTAGGACTACACACAAAGAACTGAAAGATACAAATAGAAACCGTGAGATAGAAAAACATGAATGGGAAAAAAGGTGAAGAAAAAGGCCAAATCCAGTGGTATGAGCTCCATCACAAAAACCTAGCTATGTTTGTATACTATCGATACAACATCACTCTTATTACCATCCTCCTCCATCATTTCCTTTCCTCTTTCATCTTCTGTGTGTCTCAGCTGTTGTGCAGAGAAAAAAAAATAATTGTGTTGCTCTATGAAACAGCAGCAGCTGCATAATAAACTGACAGGGCAGTAATTATGCTACATGGGTCAATGGTGAACTTGACCCAATTGGTTATGTTTTGTAGTGTAGGAAAGCAATCCAAGTGACCAGAGAGTTCATACACAAGAGCAACTCATAAACCAAGTGTTTGTCTTGGAACTGAAGCTATTTACATTACCTTATTATGCAATCCACTCAATAGCTGACTCAAAGTACTTGACTGCATTCATGAAAATGTAACATAGAATGAAAGTAGAACTTAAAAAATAACCAAGAATAAAATGGTTAGTAGCTCCCCCATCCCACTCTCTTAAGCATTTTTACACATGCACTCATGAATTTCTAAACTTCAGGGCAGCGAGTTATTATTTCACACGTGAACTTCACAGTAGGAGATTTTCCCTATTGAAAAGGAGCAAAAGGAGGTCTCAGGAGGGAAGACATGACTTTAAGTAAACTTCCTTGAAGTTAATGTGATGTTTTCACATATCGAAGATGGTGGCTGGAGCAACTGAGCAGAATGCAGAATAAACATGGAGCAGCTTTAATAGGCATGAGAAGATGGAACAGGGCACAGCAGTTGTGGGGCTTAAAAGCCGTCACCTTCACCAACTTGGTTGCAGTGAATTTTTCTGAATATTACTTGCTACACAGAGAGGTTGGCTCAACTTCTTGTGGAAACTTTACAGGTACATTGGCCTTTGAAAAAAAAAAAAAATAGACAGTGAGATGAGAGACTTATGTATGCATAAATATATCGTTTGCCACAAAAGATGACTATTCACTCCAAGCCTTGAGCAGGGTTTTGCACAAGGTGTCTGACTTTTCATAGGAAGTTTGTGCTTGTAAATGATACTAAATGTTGCCAAGTGTTTGCTGATAGTTCTTTATGGTCAGTCTCCCTGAATCACAATCAGTGGTGGGTGGTAAACTGGTATCAATAACGTCACCATGCCACAATTAAATATACAGTGCAATCAGAAAATATATACCTTCAGCCTCTTTGAGCTCTTTATAGATAGCAGGTAATGTCATTTTGGCTAGGTTGGGTACATCTTTAACTGAGGTCAACTGACTTTCAGGTAAGTTGTCTTTGGATGTCAGGAAACTTCAAGGCTCTCGCAACACAGTTTTTGCTTGAGTTGGATTACTCTCTACTCTCATAATAGATGACATATATTTGGCACGATTCACTTTATCTTTTACTGTATTCATAATGTAATTATGATAAGTTAATTCCCTTTCAGTATAAAATGAAGGGCTGAAAATGGGCCTGCACGTTTATTGGGGTATTTGGATCAAGGAAGGTAAAGTAACTGCTTTGATACTTTTGTATAATATATGTCACATGAAATGCTCTGTATGATCAAAATAGCTACAATAAATACATTCTTTCATAATGAGGAATTGAAAATAAGTATAACCCAACTTTGAGAAATACATTAATGCCTGTTTTCTTCTTTCCCTTTCCATCCTTTCAGGCTCAGAGAAAGTTTCTTCTTTTCTGAATGTAGCAGAAATTAAAGAAAAAGAAGAAAAAGAAAGAAAAAGCTATTTTAAATGTGGAGTAAAAGGGGGGAGGTACAAGTTTTCAGCTAGAGTGTGCTTGTGTTTAATTGATTTTTAATTTTTAGAGGATCAAATATCATTTTTCAAATTGAGAGTGCTTAAATCAAATCAAATGATTAATATGAAATGATTTCCTCAAGTGTTTCTCAAGTGAAGATGTGCATAAGAAAGAAGGAATGAGAGCTGTCACCACCAGATGTCATGTGCTGCTGGGTTAACAGCTTTATTGCAATGTGGAAAAATGAGAAATTACATTACATGGATATGAGGGAGTTGATGCAGAATTTTGAATTAAATGCATGTCTGAATCTCTTTCTCCATAGAGCCATTAAGTCGTTAAGCCACTTTTTTTACAACATATGTCATTTTAAGATTATTCTCTGATGCAATGTGAAATACTGGAAACTTTATAAAGCTGATTTAAGTGCTAAAGGACAATGTATTCACTACTACTTACATTTTTCAAAGTGCAAAAGAATTTTGCTGCTGTGGACACAATTGACGACAATGGACAGGTGTCAATTAAACTGGACACTGAATAACACTATCTACAAAAATGCCTCACAGGTAACGGCCGTAGAGACAGGGTAGTGTTTTTCTTAATCTGCCCTATTCTTGTGAATGCATTATCAAAGAAACCTTGCAAAGAACACTTTTCATAATTAACCAAACATCTTCCTGAACATTGGTGGGATTTCAATTTGGTTGGAAAAGGTCAAGGTGAGTTAGAGATGGATAGATGGATACTTTGTTAATCCCAATCAATAAATCGGGATAAAAAGAGTTACCTTGTAAAGAACATTTCTGACAACTACTGCAATTATTATTATTTTTATTTTATTTTATTTATTTTTTTTTTTTTAAAGGATGAAATTGATGGAGGAATGACACTTGGTCTTCAAAAGGTTTAAAGTCAAATACAGTCTGGCAACAGGCCTGCCCACAGAATTTGCTGAAAAACACAGTAAACAGGCCCTCTCCATGGTATGATTTAACAATGATACCAATATCAGAGATTAGTAAGCTCTGGTGCTGGCATCATTTCTAACAGTCTTCTCATTTTGGAGCTGAAAAGTGTGTTAAGCTTTTCTTGGGTGCTGATATCAAACACAGATATTGGTGCCAATTTTTTAACCAATTTTCACTGCTCTCTAACCTCTTTTCACCATTATTTTGCCCATATTTGCCACTTTGAAGATTTTTTTTTTCCAGTTTTTAACCCCCTTTGCCAGTCTTTCCTTACCCCTTTTAGCCACTTGGAGCAATTTTTTTGCCAGTTGTAGCCACATTAAACCCCTTAATCGTTTTTGCCAAATGTTACCTTTATTTGCCACTTTCAGTCGTTTTTTGTCACTTTAACAGTATTTTCACCACTTTTTTGCTCATTTCTTCTTCTTTGTACCATTTTTTTGCTACTTTTTAACCCCTTTTCAAGAGTCTTCCCAGCCCATTTTTGCTCTATTTTGTCTTTTTGCCTCTTAATCCCTTGTGGCTACCTTTGAAAATGTGTATCTATTTTAGCTGTTTTAAATACCATTTTTAAACCCCTTTTCACCACTTTTTCTTGCCAACATAAGCCACATTTTAACCCCTTTTTGCCTTTTTTTAACCATTTACCAATTTTTACCAATTTCTTCCTCTTTTTTTCTGCCCTTTTTTTTCTTTTTTACCCCATCTTGCCAATTGTCTATTTTCTCCTATTTTTAACTCCTTCAGCCATTTTTGCCACTTTTGGCAAATTGTTGGAACTTTATTTCCCAACAAAGTGGTCTGTTTTTTTTAACTTCCTCCTGACTTTAGTGCACGTCATGGTTTAGATTTGAAGACTGACATTATACTTTCCAAATGGTTCAGTTCAATGTGCCAATCCACATTCTTAACATCACCAGAAAAGTTTAAGACAAGAGGTTTTCATTTTGAAAAAAAAGTTTGTATTTTACTGAAGCATAAGAAAACAAAACAAACAAACAAAAAAAAACAGTTTTGTTGCTTTACAAGAGGGTTATTATTCAGGTTAAAACAAACAAATACAAATATCACAGCTTAACTTTACAATGGGCCATGATTTTTCTGACCTCAGTGGGCCCCCAGTTTGACTGGGCCCTTGAAAGCTCTCCCTTTTATCCCTGTTGTGGGCAACCTTTTCTGACATAATGTTTTGGAAGCACTTTCAGAATTAGCATTGAGAAATAGCTGCAAGAATAGCAACCAAATAAACATGGTTGGATATTGAAATTCAAAAGTAAAAGTCAGTATGAACCTTTCCTTGCCTCATTTTCTTGAGCACAGTATCATGTTAATGTCCAAAAGTTTTTTTTTTTTTTTTAAGTCCATCAAAAGAATGATACAAAAAGTTAAGTGGACAAAGTTCCTTCACTTTTCTACTTGTGTAACACACAGAAACACTCCAAAATCTTGTGGGAAGCCTTCCAAGAAGAGTGGAGGCTGGTTATAGCTGCAAAAGGGGGGTCAACACCATAGTAAAGTACATGTATTTGATGAAAATATCAGTCTCTGTTGGTGTAATGGTCAAGAATACTTTTGTTCTTATAGAGAATGTTTCATACTGCTTTTATGTGACCTCCCCTCCCTTTCCAAACCATTTCTCTGCCCTCACAGGAATCAAAATAACACAGTGGTGTTGAAAGGGTAGAGAATGAAGAATAACCAGTTCAATGCACTACTTCAAAATCAAAACAGATGAACACTCAACTATGAGATGCATATTGATCTGTGAAACTGAGCACAGTAGCTTGTTTTACATGTGTATTAGCACTCACCTACTGCTCTTTCACAATCCCTTTAACACATGCAAACCTGAAAATATCTTGAAAATATCAGGGTAACTTACTCCAATAACTACCCCACACATTTGTTTTCACTTGTCTCTCCCAGCAGAGCATTTGTCTGCAAGTCAGTGGATGGGATGGTGGGAGGGGAATACCAGAGGGCTCACTGGAAATTTCCAGGGTAAAATCTGGGTAACAACTTTGCTGTTTACATTCACACATGCAGCTCACCAAGGTAAATCCACAATATTATCTGGAGCTTTTAGCAAGTGTGAATGGGGCTACAGAAACTTACAGACTAAAAATAGATGTTGAGACAGGAATGACAGAGGGGTGAAGACCCTGTCTACTGTTTGTGAAGTCAGTCTCTTATATGTTATAGCTGAAATTCTTTACAGAAATGGCCTCCCACAAGAGAGAATAAGTCTTTATTGTTTGCTTTCCCTTGACATTTGGTTTGTGGAGTAGTTATAAAACAGTGTCAAAGATAAATAAGAACACCAATTTAGTTCATTGACATCAGTTTTAAAGCTTCTGTGTGAAACTTTTTCCTTGTATTGATTTTGGAACTCCCTAGAAATAAAGCAGGACCTCCTCTTTCTTTATTGGTAATCTCTTACTCATATAAATGTGGTACTCCTGGATGAAATATCTCATCCAGCATTCTTTTAACAGTCACATTAATCTCTTGAATTTTTGCCAATTCTAGTTTTGGCAGCATCTAGTTAATCACTTCCTTTGACACCTAGTTGTTTAAATATGAAAATAAATGTATAGTTATCAGTCTGTATGCTGACTGATTTTTTATTTTATTTTTTTTACTTTTAATGATTTTAATTATTAATGATTTTAATCCATATCACAGCCAGCTACAAACTTCCCACAGAACCTTTAAATGTTAAACATCATGATACATTTTTTTAAGGCAAATAATCAAACCAGACTTTTTTCATGAAGAAAATCCGTTTTAAACAAAGCGTGCCCCACTTTAAATAGCACATAACACTGTTATAAATCTAACCTGCTCCTTTAGAGTTTGGTTGCTTATGCCTGGTGTAAGACATGTGATATCATCCATTATGTGTTGATCTGTGACACAAAACACAATAATGTAAATATCTTTTTATCCATAACTATTTGTATCAAGCTGTTACATAAATCTGGGGTATATGTTTTTTGTATATGAGGGCAGTGAGATAGCTCTGTGGGTTATATAGCAGTGACTCATCTCCTTCAACCTGAACTCATAAAAAAACTCAACATACTCATTGCGTCCTTGGATCACAATTCTGTCTCCCTTATTCTTTGATACCAAACAACAAATAAAATCTCATCATTCTCAATATACAATATATCTTATAAGATTAAGCATTTTTCACATACTGCTACAGTTTCGTCTTTTGTTCTGTAATCCTCAGAGAAAAGTTTTTATGTGATTGGAATCTGATCATATTATACTATCCCATTTCACCATATTTAGTCAATTAATTGCCTGATACACTTTTACCCATAATTCTCTTATTTGTGAGTCATTGGGTTTCCATGTGAACAGAGTTTTAGAATCACCAAGGCAACGTGGTGTTCATCAGGGAGAACTTCATGTTCTGTTTCCTTGTATTCAATCAGGGTAAGTATCCTTGAAGTGAAGGCAGATCCTATACTCTTTTCATCATTTCCTCTACTCTCTACCTCTATCTTTATAATCTCTCAAAACTCCACTTTCTGTCCATGGCTGTCCTTCTAATAACAGAAATTGTTATTTTTCCCCTCAAGTCCTTTTTTTATTTAGGGTCTCACCTCCCTTTTTTCCTCAAGTTTCTTTACTAGAAGTGTCCTTCACTTCTTCAAACCTTGGTGGACTCTTCGTTCAGAGTCACGGAATAGAAATATCTGCATTTGTAAGTGACACTGGTATACATCATGTGGAATGACAAAAAAAAATTGAATGTGTCTTTTTCTAGAGGCTGAAGCCAGACTTGTATTCATCCCTCAATCTTTGGCTCTTGTGAAAAATGCATGCACTCTCAGCCAATACTGGGTAGAGAGCCTCTTTTATTTTTACTGTATATCCTACAGTCCTCTTTACTGCAGGGATGGTAAAAGTGAGTTCATTGGGCACAAGACATTTCAATTTTATCAAGAAGAATCTAATCTTGCAGTAAAGTTTAAAAGCTGAGCAATTTAAATGTAATTGCCAAAAAATACTCAGCAGCAGCCCTCTTATTTTAATTTGAGTTTTCTTCAACAGTGGCTTTCTCTTTGCCTCTCTCCCTTATAAACTTAGCACAAAAAGTAAGGGAATTTGTGTTTGGTAGATTATTTCTTTGTTGTAACAATACTTCTTGACAATAAATCTTATACTGTTGGAAAGCCTGTTTACTACCTTTTCAAATGGCACCACATTTGTAAGGAACATGCTTAGCTTTGGCTGATTAAGAACCCATCCAACCATTGCTGTATGCAGACAGGACCGCCCCTGGCCAAAGTGAGGCTCTAAGCAGACTGATAGAAAATAGATGAAGGGACAGGTGCCTGTTTGTTCCTGTCGAGTTTTGTGATAGATACTAAGAAAAGTTGGGAACAATTTCACACAAAATGATATACAGAGCAGGCTTGAAAGAATGATAACTCCATAGGGTCTAAGTAATTTTTTTAACCTTTTTTAAAGTACACATTTTCAAATACAGTGTTAAATGGCTTAAAATAGCTCATATATGATGATTTTCTGACTAGGGCCCAAGAGCAGAGCATGACCCAAGGTAGTAGGTAAAAGGAGTTTCTTCATACAGATAAATAAACAAAGGTGAGTTTGCTGGCTGGTGGCAGGCAGAAGCACTGGCAGGTGTAGGAGGCACTGCAAGAAAAAAAAGAACAAAATTTTAGAAACTTAAAAAAGTACTTGAAAAATGATAACTTGTAAAGCATATTTGATGTGGAGTTGAGAGAGAGCCGGTTACCTCTCCTGAAGCTGAAGTGACTCTAGTGTCTGAAGGCTTAACTTAATGTGGTAAAGATGACATCTTGAATGCCCAAAGATTGGCTGCAGCCATGACTTACCAGTGCTCCTGCCCTCCCCTACCAGTCTGCAGTGAGAGAGAAAAAACACACAGCTCCAACACAACAAAAGAATCTAATCACAAAATCCTCCAAACACTGGAAATCAACCATGATAATATACTATAGCTGCCATGCTAAGGACTTGACTCCTTTATTGTGCTAATTTGTCATTTTATTTGAATCTTTTACATGACTCAGTACTTGTATATAATTTTTTCAGTCAATAAACCACTCCAGATTAAAAGCTGCATACTTGTGTTATTTTATAAGAGGAAACTGATGTTTGAAATAGATTTCAGTCTATTATATCACAGCTTACAAAAGCATAACAGGATTCCTGAAATTCTGTTATGGTTTTGGAATGCTGTCCAAAGATTTTCAGTGGCTCCGTCTGACCATCCCCGGGGAAAAATAGGCGATTCCAATTAAATCAATGGATAGTGCCACTGCATAATTATCTGAGTATCAAGGATAGAGATAAATGTAAACTGTTTAATAGCATAAATTCATATGCTTGGCTTGTATGGACCACATAGGTCAAATGATGCCAGGTTCAAACCTATTGTAGACTGACCCAGTAAAGATTTCTTGGTGATATTTGTACTGACATTCTGTGAGATGCATTTTTCGTAAAGAGCCAAAGTTTTAACAAATACAGAATTTAAGGGGGAAAAAACCTTTTTCTGTCCAATTTTCCTTTATCCCCAGAGTTCCTATCATTTCAGTAGCCTATTTGACCAGGGGGAAAATAATGCAAAAACAAAGTTAGCTGCTGTTTGTTTGTCCAAATATAGCCCTGAACACATGCTGTGTAACAGAGTAAAATTTAAGAAGTTGTTTGTAGATTTCACATAACCTACTTAATTGTGATGGCTGCACCTTGTATGAACTTTGAGGAAATAAAAAAGGAATTAAACAAACAAAAGAAAAAAAAGAGCGAGAGATTAGCACCAGCTGCTACTGGCATTGGAGACACCCAGACAGCAGCAGATGTTCAGACAGGAGCAGGTGGAAAAATGTCACTGATTTGGCTGATGTCTCTGTAGAATCCAACAGTAACTGCAGCCAAATCTTATATCAGAGGGCAGGCGCTCCTCTGCAACAGCAACTCAGTCAAGATGTGCTTTTGTGAACAAACAACTCTGTTCCCTTTGTACATTTTAAGATCTGATCAGGCTGGCTTTGCCCATTTTAACTGCTTATTGTGTTTGTTACTAATTTAGTGGAGCTATTGAGTAATTTTCTAAGTGTTCTAGGCCTACATCGTATGAATGCAGTAACATAGAAATGTATTTACAGAAAGGTTTGGCATTATGCTTACACTGATGTTATCATTGTAGAGCAAATTGAACTGTACCAAATTCCTCATTCCAGGGAACTTTAATATGATTTTATTTCAAAGTTTTAGCTTGTATGTCTGAGATGCATGGCATCTCAAATGAACAGTCTGCGGCCAGACTGTCTGAAAACACACATGGTTGCTGGTTATGTTGCTGTTTGCTGGTTAATGGGCCATTTAGGGATAATGAGTGTACAACAAATAGGTGCAGTTGCTATGCTGGGGTCCCTCAAAGTTTTAAACAATGCAACTCAAGTTATTTGATCTTGTCCTATTTGTATTTTAAAATAGAGACCTTGGCTTTGCCTTATCATAACAGTAGCTGCGTGGTTCAAGTTTGAAGGCTAAAAACTTAAGTAAAAGTAATCCTGATTTTTTTTTTTTTCTGGTGAAAAATGGCACTAAATAGTGAGCTCCCAGCACACAGCAGCATCGATGAGTTTTAGAATTCCCTAGGTTACCTCAGAATCACAGATCAGAGCTGTCATATGCAAAGCAGTGCTACTAAATATATCAAAAGCTCATTCAGGCCTTTCACAACACTGCTATAGCTTCAAATCCTTTAAGTTTATCCACACACTGCTGTATATAATCCAGCTAAACGCTCTCACGCTAAAGGAAGGTAAACTGTCATTTTCCTTGGGAGCCAATCAGCTTTGCCAGAGGAGACCTGGTGGTGAGGGCTCTGGGATTCATGAGTGTTTGTTCACTCTCTAAAAATGGAAGCTGACAATTCAAAGGGACTCAGAGCTGTGACAATCCCACTCGTGGAAAATGGATGAAAAACTACAGCTGCTTAATGACATAGCTGAAGGAAAAAATGAGGAGAGGGGCTGTTTTTCAAGTGAATTATTCATGTCATTCATGTCCGCATTTTCCTGAGCCATAAAGCACTCATTACATAAATTCATTTCAATGCAAGGTGTAGACTAACTGAAGGCACAATTTGCAAAGTCTGACAAATCAGCACATTAACAGCTGTAAGCCGTGTAAGTTAAAGGCAATGCTGGTGAAAGGAAGTAGTGGACCAGAGAAATGATTCTGTGGGTCTCTTTTCTGGGCTCTTCTGGCACTACTAAATTATTTCTACATTCTGTCTGCATTACCAGACTTTAATACTGAACCACAGAGAATCACAGCTTGGACTCAAGGCGGCACTTAATTAGAACTAAAGTAAATGAAAATGATCGAGGATTCAAAACCTGCACCGACAACAAATCTGAATACTTTATTAACTGAAAACAAAACAAAACTTTCAAGGCTTCTTCTCAGTCAAACACAAGAAAGGGGGATGGAGATGGTTTGTTTTTCTCATCTTTTAGTATTCCTATACTTCTACAGCAGGGACAGGGAGATCAGCATTCAGTAACTTTTGTGTTTGCTTTGGGAACAGTCAGATTATTTTGATTACTAATTTGGCGTTGGTAAATTCACATCATCTCTAAATCCTCTCCCGAAGGGTCTGCCCCTCCGCGGTGCCGGCACATTACAGCTCATTTGAGTGGGAGTGGAGAAGAACCCCTGTCTGTTTAACAGTTGCTCTGTTCACAATTCATTAAATACAACTTCTTTGTTTAATGAGTTTGGCAGAAACAGTGGCTATCTTGTGTTTTCTTATTTTTAATAACAGTAGTATATCAAAAAAGAATTATGGTTTTATAGGTGATGTTAGCTATTAGAGGGTGTGTCATATTTTCCCACATTTATTTGATCCTTTGATTAATTTATTAAATCCCCTTAGACATTTCTCAAAATAAATAAATAAATAAGTAAAAAATCTGTATTACAACACTTTAAATGCATTAACTTAAATAACAACAACATAGAAAAAGTATTAATCAGAGAATGTATGGAGCTTTGTTTCATCTTTAATTTTCTTGATTTTTCATTTGTCTAAAGTCAGTGGTGACTATTTCTGTAAATGAGCTACGTCAAGCCATCACTTTTTATTCCCATTGTTAACTCTGTCAGATGTTTTGCAGCTCTGTCAGATGTTTTCAACTCCATCAGATGTTCTTCAACTTTGTCAGATTTTTTTCAACTTTGTGAGATGTTTCTCAGCTTTTTCAGATGTTTTTCAACTCCATCAAATATTTGTCAACTACATAAGATACTCATCAACTCCTTCAGATGTTTTTCAACTCTGTCAAATGTTTGTCAACTTACACCAATGTTTGTCATTTTTTCCTCATATGTTTGTCATCTCTGTCAGATACTCATCAACTCTGTCAGATGCTTGCCAGCTACATCAGATGTTTGTTAACACTGTCAGATATTTGTCAGCTTCAGACCTCTCCAACTACATTAAAAACTCACCAACTCCATCAGATATTTGTCAACTACATAAGATACTCATCAACTTCATCAGATGCCTGTCAACCCTGTTGGATGTTTGTCAACTACATCAGATACTCATTTACCCCATCAGATGCTTGTCAAATCCTTTAGATGTTTGTTATTTTTTTCAGATGCCTGTTAGCTCTGTAGGATGTTTGTCAACCTTGTCAGATGTTTGTCATTTATGTCAGAGTTCTGTCAACTCCGTCAGATGTTTTCAACTCTGTCAGATGTTTTTAACTCTGTCAGATGTTTTTAACTCTGTCAGATGTTTGTCAACTCCGTCAGATGTTGTCAACTCTGTCAGATGTTTTTAACTCTGTCAGATGTTTTTAACTCTGTCAGATGTTTTTAACTCTGTCAGATGTTTTTAACTCTGTCAGATGTTTGTCAACTCCGTCAGATGTTGTCAACTCTGTCAGATGTTTTTAACTCTGTCAGATGTTTTTAACTCTGTCAGATGTTGTCAACTCTGTCAGATGTTTTTAACTCTGTCAGATGTTTTTAACTCTGTCAGATGTTGTCAACTCTGTCAGATGTTTTTAACTCTGTCAGATGTTTTTAACTCTGTCAGATGTTGTCAACTCCGTCAGATGTTGTCAACTCTGTCAGATGTTTTTAACTCTGTAAGATGTTTGTCAACTCTGTCAGATGTTTGTCAACTCTGTCAGATGTTTGTCAACTCTATCAGTACAAAGTCAAGGGTTTTTTTTTTTTTTTTTTTTTTTGTTTTTTAAATTTTAGTTTCTTCTCTCAAGAATCAATTTTATCTCACATGTTCTCTCTTGCACACAGACAACAAGGTTGATTGTTAGATTTGACATTCCAAGTGTATTGTAAAAGTGTTGGATATAACTTGCAATGGATCATTTCTAATGTCAAGATTTCCTTTTTTTTTTAGGTTTTCTGGGGAAAATGTTTCTTCAAGTAAGACTGAAGGGACCTTAAGCCATCACAAAAGAGCCACATGTGGCTCCATAGCCACAAGCTGGGTATCACTGTTCTAAGGTGTTGCATCTTGAAGCCTCTGTGAACAAAGTATGCCTTTTGAAGTCTAATTTTTCTAACATTGGAAACCAATGGGTCCCATAGGCTGTACAGGGCTATCAGTACAGGGCTATACTTTGAGTAACCCCAACCCATAAGGATCATCCATTACCTTAATGTGTTTCAGGTGAACCATCACGGGTGATGGGAATAACAGTGTTGTTTTATCTGAATGAGCTTCTCTTGCAGGTCGCTCCAGGGAGAATGCTACATCACAGGCAGTGAATCTTATACCACTGGCATCTTTGTAGTCTGGGCTTCAAAATAACCTGAGTAAGGAGCCTCCCCCTCCTCTCCAAGCCTCGTCTATCTTGGGATGGAATTGAACTGAAATGACACGGTGGCTCTCCTAGCAGAGTGGAGAGTGGAGGCGCTGACAACTCCTCTCCACAATCTGGCAAATAACAAGAGAAATGTAGTTCAACTGCAAATCTTTTGGGCATGTTTGCACTAGAATATCATAGGTCCAATTCTTACTGAATCAGACCTCAAGATAAGGCAGATAGCATTGGCAAAAGAGGGGAGATCCATGGTGGTTACAGTGGCCTTTTCTGATTTTTGGGAAATTTCCAAAGTTGGCTGAACAACTCCTTGATACCAGAGCTGATTTGATATATAGAATTTAATTCATTAGTTGTACATTTGTCATGTTTTGAGTTTTTGGTTTGTCCTTGTTGGGTGTATTTGATTTTTTTTTTTTTTTTTTTTTTTTTTTTAAAATCCAAGGGTTATGGTGTTTAAATCATTGCACACTGTGCATTTCAAGTATACTAAGCAATCACTTTGGAATACTCCTTACTACCACAACTTCACCCAAAAGTGCCCTTTAAAGGGTGATGTTATTTTTACTAGGGGGTACTTCAGTCCCTCCAGAGGTGTTTGGGGCCTTTCTTGGACCAAACACTGACTTAATCTGTACTCCGAGACTTACTTCAGTTGCCTCTCTTTTTCCTGTAGAAAATTTAACTGCTTCCTTTGAGCTTCCCTCTTGACAAATGCCATATATTAGATTTTATATGGTGTTTATAAAGTGTATGGTTTACCTTGCGATTTTTCTGCTCTTTGGACACTTTAAAACTGATTTACCTGGGGACGTCTCTACGGTACTAGTGACCTCCTGCCTCCTTTTTCTTTCTTTCCACTGTAAGAGAGAATCTTTCACAAATCCCCTGGTCATTTTGGTGTGAGATTCTTCATACTTCTGCAAACAGAGTATTGTCTAATTGTTTACAGGGAAAGAAAAGGAGGAGTAATCAATTAACCAGGAGTTACCAGTGTTCTCCCATTACTTATACATGAGCCAATGTGCAAATGACAAGAACAAACAGTGACAATGGTGACATGCTGGACAGAAGATAGCATTTGCAGCATGTCACCATTGTCACTTGCTATAACTGATTGGGATGAGTTTTACAGCTCATGCACAGACTTGGAGGTAGTTGCCTCGGATTTGTCTTACATCTCTTTCAGTGACTGCGTTTCCATGGACCTGAGTTATGAGTCATATCCCAGTTTTCATCATATTCGGGATACTGTGTTTACATGTGCACAGAGAAACCCAGTTATTCATATCCCAGTATACATGAGAGAAACTAGTATCCTGGTTTCTGATCACTGAATCATATCTGCGCAGATAGTTGATGTTATTTTACAACACCAGAAAGTTTGAAATTTGAGAAAAATTAGATCACTGTTATTTTGGCTTTAAAACAGTTAAATGCCAGCATTACACTGCAGAAATGGTATCCACCTCATTCCAACAACGGGAGAAAACAAAACTAATCTCGTTTATATTAAGAACGCTTGCTTATAAAGCATCCGCAGAAAAAAAGACACTGAGAGGATGGTAAGGAGTGAAAGGGAGATCTCAAATGAATAAGCTTATATATAGATATTTCAAATTTTTATGATTATTAGGCGATTATTATTATCACTATTATTATAATTATTAAACACTACTAAAGTTTGGCAGAAACGCCAAGAAATAGCGAAGCATCTTGCGGCTGAATGACTTCACTAAATAACTTTCACGGAAAAAGACTTCAAAATAAAAGTCTGTGAAAACGGGGGCAGCTCAAAGTGGGTCTTAAAAGGAATACGCCTTTATTTTGAAAAACACACCGGAGAGTCATCGTTTCTAAATGTGAAGACTGGGAGGAGTTGACGGGCTGTGCAGGTCTCGTACCGAGTGCCGTGTTTCCATCTTTAGCTCACAGAGCTCTAACTCATGGTGTGAGCGGTCATTCTCTGTCTCTACAGTAAACTACGCTCACGATTCATTCATGGCTGAAAATTTAAACTGTTGAGTTCATGTTTTGTCTAAATATGAGCGCGTTTTGAGGTTTTGACTGCCGTCAGTTCACAGACTGATCCTCGGCAGACACAGCCGCTCAGCTGTCTCTCTCTCAGAGCAGAGATCAGCTGATCCTCCGCCACACAGACGAAGTATTTACAGTATCTGAAGTTAAATTAAGTTCAATCAAAGTTGCGCCTGCACACGCAGTCTACAGCAGCCAGAAAACGGGATACTGCGTATACATGGCACAGTGTTCTGTTTTCTTTTGGAGTTCTCCAGATAGCAAAACCGGGTTTCTCAAAACCGGGAAACTTTAATATCCCGGTTTCTGCAGGTGTATACATGTACAAAGAGACACGGGGATACTCAAAAAAAAACTGACAGAAAACGGGATACTCAAGTCCATGTAAACGCAGTGTTGACAATAACTCTCCCTACAAACAAATATTATTCATAATTTTGTTGCCATTGGTAACAGAGGGACAAAAATCTGTTCTAAATAAGACAAAACATGTTTTCACAGGCAGAATAGAGGGAGAGAAAGAAGTTTCAGAGAAGTAAAAGTGAGATAAGTAAGGAAAAGGTTGAATAACAGCAGTGGCGATCTGCACACACTTTTCAAAGGAATCAAATCTATATCCTCTAAAAATCCTGAGGAAAGAGACAGTCACAAAAAAACCTTCTAAAATTGAAGAAATGAAGGAAGTAGTCCTTCCAGTGATTTTGGTTATCTGCTGTTGTCAAAAAAAGACCCCACCCCCTGTGATTTATTGATAGTACCAATTTGTATTTGTTGGATATTGGATGTGTAGCATTGATGGTACAACAGTCACTTCATTTTATTGGGTTCTGGTGTTGGAATTATTTATTTGTTTCATTTTTTAAACATGCTTTAGTCTTATTTTCCGTCCATTTTTGCCACTTTTATTTACCATTTGTCATCAGTTCTGCACTCATTTTTTTTCCTGCCAAATTTTTGCCACTTTTAACCCTTCTTCACTACATGTTATGTCCATTTTCCCATTTTACCAGTATTTCAGTATTTTTTAAGCCCATTTTTTTGCCACTGTAATCTGTTTTCACAACTTTTTCTGCCAGCTTTTGCAACATTTAGCCAATCTTTGCCATTTTAGCCAAGTTGTGCCACTTTTAATTAATTTTAACTGTTTTTCTGAAAAGGTGTTTACATTTTGAAGATGGCTGTATACTTCAGCAAAACTACATTAAATAAATATTTTGCTGCTTCGATAAGAGTGGTTAATATACCATGTCATTGCCATCTATAACTTCCATTTTGCCATTTTTAACTCATATTTACCACTTTAAACACAACTGTGCAACCTTTAACCAATGTATGCTACTTTAAATCTGGTTCACCACCTTTGCCACCAATTTCTGCCATTTGAACCCATTTATGCCTGTTACTAATCCTGTTTCACCACTTTGTCTCCCCGTTTTTGCTACTGTCTGCACATTGCTGCCCCTGTCGACCAATTTTTGCCACTGTCAACCCATTTTTACCACATTTTAAAACCAATTTTGCCATGTTTAACCCATTTTGGCCAGCTTATACGTATTGTTTGCCACTTTTAACTCCTATCTGCTACCTTTAAAATCCCATTTCACCAACTTTCTGCCCATTTTTGCCTCTTAAAGCTGGTTTTACTACTGTTTTTAAGAAAAAGGTTTACATCTTTATGAAGGCTTTGGACTAAATTAAAATATACAGTGCCTAAAAAAGTTATCAGACCACCTGTAATAAAAACAAGAAAACATAAATATTTTACAAATCGTTCAAAAACTTGTTATTGTTATTTTTTTTGGCAAATAACAAACTGAAACAACTAAACAGTCATTTTTCACACATAATAACCCAAAAACTTCATATTTTGTATGGCCTCTTTGGCCTTGATAACAGCTTGCATTCTTGCTGACATTGTTTTATGTACTTTTCCACAGTCTCTTTTGTTATTGAGTTCCAAATAGTTTCTAGCTGTTCCCACAGACTTGCTTTAGATGAAACTTTTGTGTGATCAAACTTTGAATCTACTAAATCCCAAATTTGTTCAATAGGATTCAAATCTGGACTTTGTCTTGGCCAGTCCATCAGTTCCAGTACTCCAGATTCCTTTTTCTTGGTCAAATAGTCTCTGCACAGCTTTGAAGTATGCTTGGGGTCATTGTCTTGTTGGTATATGAACCCACGACCAATCAGATTCAGTCCAGAAGGGATTCCATGATGCACTAAGATGTTGTGGTGGACGTTCTTGTTCATGATACCGTCCACTTTCACTAATTTGCCCACGCCGTATCCACAAATGGAACCCCATACCATAATGGACTCTCCACCGTGTTTCACTGTGGGTGCAATGCAGCTGGCATCAAAACATTCTCCAGCTTTTCTGCAGACATCAACACAACCATGCTGACCCAAGAGTTCAAACTTGGACTCGTCCGTCCAGAGTACCTTCTTCCAGTCATCAACAGTCCAGAGTTTGTGCTCCCTGGCAAATCTGAGGCGTTTCTGGATGTTTGTAGGCCTCAATAATGGTTTCTTAGCAGCTATTCTTCCCTTTAAGCCTTGTTCCATCAGTCGTCTGATTATGTTCATTCTCGAGACTTTCTCAGACTCAAAATTTGAGCCAACTCACTGGGCTTCTCTGAGAAGTCAGAAATTAATCAAGCATAACATTCAACCACTAAAACTCATTTTTCTGTTCAGTAATGCAAGTAAATAACTATAAATTGACATATTAATCAAGAATTATTAATGTGCTTTACTATTTTTTCAGTTTTTTTGTAAATCAGTAAATTTGAAAATTCATGGATAACAATAATAATAATATTTTAGCATTAAAAATATCATTTTGGTTAAAGAGCTCTTACATATTGGTGTATTAACCATTGCAGAAACATAAAAATGATTTTGGTAATTACCAATGCTGTTAATTTAGGGCAGCTGTGGCATAAACCTTACTTTGGGTGGTGGTCTAATAAAACTGTTAAGCACTGTATATTTGTTGCAGTGGTTATTTTACCTGGTCAAAAAATAAAACAGGGTTACCACAGCTTAAGTTCGCAATCGACCATGATTGTGCTGACCTTCATGGGCCCCCCACTTGGCTGGGCCCCAGAAAGCTCTCCCCTTTACCCCCCCTTATGGGCAACCTTTCTTCTATTTTGAAACTTTCAACATTAACTCTCCAAAAGACATGTAATCCACTACTAAATGATTTAAGACTGCATGGCAATAACCTCATATATCACAAAAGCCTTTGGAAACTTGTGAGTGATCTTTTTTCTTTGCAGCATGGAGGGTAAACTTGATCCACTTTAATTTGCTTGCCAGACAGGAATAAGTGTGGAAGATGTAAAGCCTCCTGATTTGAATAACGGACTTGTCTCTTCTTATTAGATTTTTCATCTGTTTTTAACACCATGCGGCATCATCTTTTAACAGAAAGAATGATCTGTAATCTGAACTTGCCTCCTCAGCTTGTGTTGTGGATCATGGACTCTCTGACTGACAGAACACAGAGGGTGCCTGTAGATGGCATTTGTCAGACTCCTTAACCATATCCAGAGGCACGCCTCAAAAGTACCTCCTACGCCCCCTCTCCATCATGTATACTGATACTTGGAGAAGTGTTGGGGAGGGCAGCTACCTGATCAGATTTTCTGATGATACAGCTCTACTGTCCCTCTGCCAAGGTCCGGTGTCAGCCTTTGGAATGGCTCTGCTTGATTATATTTCCTAGTGTGAAAACAACCTTTTTAGATCAAATGTTTGTAAAACCAAGGAGCTGATGTTTGATTTTAGATGCAAGAGACTGGGAGTCAAGGAGTGCATTGTTCATAATGAAAATGTGGAAACTGTAAGATCCTACTCAGGCATCTATCTCAGGCATGAATCCTATTTCATTTAGCACTGGTATACTCTAGTTTATATCAGTCTTTATTTCAGAGTGTCCTTTGGTTTTCTTTTATAAGCTGGTTTCACAGCCTCTCAGCTAAGGACAGAAGCAGTCCATACACGATTGCTAAAATCTGTTTAAGAACTAACTTCTATTCTACACCGCGTTCCAAATTATCATGCAAATGATATTTTTCTCTGATTTTCCTAAATAGTTGATGCAAATGACAGTCAGTATAATTTTAGAGCATAATTCAAATTTTATTGAACAAACCTCCCAATTATTACTATTTTTTTTTTCCAAAAATAAAAAACTCAAAATGCACTGTTCCACATTATTATGCACAACAGAGTTTCAAAGCATTTTGAAGCACTCAAGCACTCATCAGTAAACAAGACTGAAAATTAGTCTTCATGTATTTCTGGGTTCACTGCAACCATTTCTGCTTGTGAGCACAGGTTAAGGGTGGCCGAATAGTAAGTTTATGCATGACCGCAAGCCTCTGGAGGATCCTACACCTTGAGGTTCATGGGACTCCAGAGGCTCCAGCAGCTTCAAATACCTGTGTGCTGCTTTGTAATGGTATTTTAGCGGCTGCTCTCCTAATCCGATGAATGTTTCTGTCAGAAACCTTCCTCATTATATGTTTTTATCTGCACGAACCCATCTGTGCTCTGAATCAGCCACAAATTTCTTCACAGTACAATGATCACAATTAAGTGTTTATGAAATTCCTTGTCCAAGGTATTGCACTATTTGACACTTTTCAGCAGCAGAGAGGTCCTTTTTCTCTCCCATATTGCTGAAACCTGTGGCCTGCTCCATAATGTGGAATATTCTTCTTAAGGAGTTTTCCTTTAATTGGGCTCACCTGGCAAAATAATTGCCACAGGTGCCTGAGATTGATTTTAGTGATCCAGAGAGCCCTGAGACACCATACCATCTATGAGTTTCACTGAAAAACAAAAATTGAATGTCTGTGATACTAAAATCCAATTTGCATAATAATCTGGAATGCAGTGTAGATTACTGAATGCTCCCTGTATCTTTAACAAAACTTTTATCTCTTTATCCTCACAAATCATTTGATCCTTTTACAAGACTGTTCTTTTAGCTGTTTATTATTGCAACTGTTTAGTTATTATCCAGTCTAATTTATAAAGACAACTGGAAATGTCTGAAGGAAGTTCTTTAAAAACCTTCACTTTAAGGCCAAATCATTAAAAAGGGCAAACACGTTGTGACCACGGAGGCCTTAGGCTTCTCTATAACTTTCTGATGTTTTATCTGCAGGGACTTGTGCAATACACAAAGAGAACTGAACAACAATTTTCAATGTACTGCACAACAGCATTTGTACCTCATGGTAATTTTTAAAGCCTGACACCGAGAGGGCTTTATATATAATATATAGAGACATACTTACATCAGTTAATCTGTGTGTTTCACTTAAATGACATTTGGTGCTTGACGGGCTGGTCTGGGTATTTCAGAAACTGCCGATCTACTGGTATGTTCACACAACCATCTCTAGGGTTTACAGAGAATGGTCTGAAAAAGGGAACATATCCAGTGAAGGGCAGTTGTGTGCACAAAAATGCCTTGTTGATGTCAGAGGTCAGAGGTGAATGGGCAGACTGGTTGAGATAACATAAAGGCAACAGTAACTCATGTAACCACTCGTTACAACCAAGTATGCAGAATACCATCTCTCAGCGCACAACACATTGAACCTTGAAGCAGATGGGCTACAGCAGCAGAAGACCACATCAGGTGCCACTCCTGTCAGCTAAGAACAGGAAACTGAGGCTACAGTTCTCACAAACTAACCAAAATCGTGCAATAGAAGATTGGATAAACATTGCCTGGTCTGATGAGTCTGGATTTCAGATGGTAGAGTCAGAATTTGGTGTAAACAACGTTTAAACATGGATCTATCCTGCCTTGGTAATGATAATAGAGTGGGGGATATTTTTTGGCACACTCTGGGTCCCTTAGTACCAACTGAGCATATCATAATCTCAAAATCATGATACTCTTCCGAGCTCACTCACATGTTACATGCAGTATCAGATTGTCTACTGCACAGACTGAGAAGCTTTACAACTTTTGCAGAATCTTGATTGAATCACTGAAGTTTCACTTTCTAAGCTAGCGTGGAATAGGAATTAGAGGGGCAGACCTTTCAGAGATGTGATTGGGCCAGTAAACTATCATTATAAGGAACAACCAGTGGACTGCTGCCCCTGCTCTATGGGTCAGGGATTAGTAGAAAGTTACATGGATAAATCCTACCAGCACCAAAGTGCACCAGCCCCTCCAGGAAAATGCCTGGTATGCCAGTCCAGTGGAGGGTAGTGTAGCCATCTTGTTAATTTGAATGGACACCCACAGCTAGCTCTTGCTTGCAGCATCTTGGGGTTAGATGTGAATAAAGGTTTTTTAAAGCTTTGAATTCTCAGTTTTTTGAAATACATACCATTTCTTTCAAAATAGAGATTGTATTGCTTTAGAACAGCTGGATTGAATATGGATTGACAAATGTAAATGCATCATCAGAGGTTTTACCTCAGCATATCCTAGTATATGAACTAAAGTTACTCACTCAGTTTCCCCTCATGTGAACTTCATGGCCCTGCCCCTACAGCCACAGTTGAGCCTTTTTTGCACTTGAGTGAAGCCTTTGCTTCCTGATAATAGGCATGTGCTGTTATATCAAACCTTTAAGCAAGAAAAAGTTCAAACACAATTCACAACATACTTTTAATACATAAATCTAATCAGATACATTTTATTCCTAAAATTACAGGCTTCCCTTCAAAGGTCTTATAATTTATCCGTCTCATCATGGTGTGGAATCCAGTAGAGCGTGGAGATTGATGTACGGATGGCGGGCCACAGATATGCTTCTCTTATAAAAAAGATAGAACGATCAGGGAGAGTGGAGATGGCTGATAAGAAATGATGGCCTTTTTGTGCTGCACACACACATCTCAAGCCAATAGTATATGTGTATTTGTCTTTCTGCAACCGCTGGCAATAACAACTCAATCAAGTCCCACCACTGAACCTAATCACTGCTGTGATTGGCTTAACTGGATTGTTTATCTCTGACAGGATCATTTCGATAAAGCCTTCTCCTATCTGTGACTTGTGAAACTTTTGCTGTCCCCTCACTGTTTCTTGTTTCATTCTGTCTTTACTGGTCACTCTTGAGTTCTAGGTTCAGCACAATAACGATCCAAGAAAACCATTTAATGAATCAGTGCTTCAACCTAGTGATTATTCAGCATCTCCCTAAATACTGTGAGGAAATGGCACTTTTTTAAATCCCCAAGCATGTGAAAAAGCCACTGTCTGTTGCTGCGTTTACACTCTCTCCTGAAAAACTTGCAGAGGATTGCGTTGGACAGCAAATCAGTTTCAAAGGCCTGGCCGGTCCATGCCCCTCTCTGCTTCTCTCCATTAACAATAAATGGAAGCCGGCCTCTTACTGTCAAGAAGCAACAGGGCAAAAATCAAACATTAAGATCTCTTCCTGTTACTTTGTGTCCATCTTTTGCAAAATAATGTTATGAACACAGGCTGACCTGAAACAGAGATATGACTATCAAACTATTTAGAAGAAATGAACAGTTATTCTGCAGTATGAGACAGTACCAAGAAGTTCCGCTATAACTGCCCCCATTTTCTTGTTTAAAAGCCAGCATGCCTTTTGGTCAGTTGGGGTTGAAATCTGGTTACATTAAGGTCCCAGTTTGATCAGTAAAATTAGATAAGTAAAATTACCTGCATGCAAACTCAGATCAGCTGTCTTGGAAGTATTTTAATCATTCTGAATTGCCTGTCAACAAGCACATCTGCTCTGTGTATCAGAAAAATCAAAACTGTGGAAACTTGGACTGTCTTGTGGTTAAAAAACTCTGTCAGTTGTCTTCTGCTGTGACAAGTGAGTCTCCTTTGTTAAAAACAGTGACCCAGGGTTGCATGCTGCCTTAAAACTGGCAGGATTAAAAGTTAGCTTACTAAATGAGAGGGCTTTAGGTAAAATTAAGAAGTATTCAAGGTTATACATGCAACAAACTCATCCCTGTTTCAGTTATAGTTATAGTTATAGTTATATTTAAAATTGTTGGTACCCTTCTATTAAAGAAAGGAAAACCCACAACTGTCACTGAAATAACTTGGAACTGGTGAAAGGAATAATACTTAATAATACTGAAATTTACCTGATGAAAATCAGATATTGCTTTTGAATTGTGGTTCAGTAGATTTAAAAAAAAAAAAAAAAAAAAAAAAAACTAATGAAACTGGCCTGGACAAAAATGATGGTATCCCTAGAAAAGATTAAAATAATTTGACCATAGGGACATGATCAGCTAAGGTGTGTCCAGTAAGTCGGTCTATGTAAAGGGTGAAACGTAGTCACTGTGCTGTTTAGTATCATGGTGTGTACCACACTGAACATGGACCACAGAACACTAAGGAGAGAGTTATCTCAGGAAATGAGAAAGAATATTACATACAAGCATGTTAAAGGTAAAGGCTATAAGACCAGCTCCAAGCAGCTTGATGTTCCTGTGACTACAGTTGCACATAATATCAGAAGTTTAAGGTCCACGAGACTGTAGCAAACCTCCCTGGACGTGGCTTCAAAAGGAAAATTGATGACAGAATGAAGAGACAGATGATACGAATGGTGACCAAAGAGCCCAGAACAACTTCCAAAGAGATTAGAGGTGAACCAAAGTGAACTTAATGGAAGACAACAGAGGAAGACCCCACTGTTGAAAGTAGATCATTAAAAAGCCAGGCTGGAATTTTCCAAAATACATAATGATAAGCCACAAAGCTTTTGGGAGAAGGTCCTTTGGACAAATGATACAAAACTTGACCTTTTTTGCATGTCACGTCAGCTTGCAAAAATGAAGCAAACAAAGAAAAGAACAGTGTACCTACTGTGAAACGTGGAGGAGGCTCTGTTATGTTCTGGGGCTGCTTTGCTGCATCTGGCACAGGATGTCTTGAATCTGTGCAGGGTACAATGAAATCTCAAGACTGTCAAGGTATTCTGGAGCAAAATGTGCAGCCCACAGTCAGAAAGCTTGTCCTCAGTCGCAGGTTATTGGTTCTCTAACAGGATAATAAGCCAAAACTCACAGCTAAAAACAACTAAGAATGGCTGAGAACAAAACATTGGCCTTCTATGAGCCCTGATCTAAAACCTATTGAACATCTGTGGCAGGAGCCGAAACATGCAGTTTGGAGAAGGCACCCTTCAAACTCCATATTAAGTTCATGTATTTGAATACTATGTCATTACACTCCCTGTTCATGTAATTATATGGTGGCTGACTATTTAGTCTATATAGCATAAATCTGTCTGCATTAATTTCTTCATCACAGTTAGTTTTTTGTGTGGTTAAGCTCATGCTTTAATGTCCTTTTCAGGACAGTTTGGTTAATCCACTGCAACATCTCATGGCCACAGTCATGTCACAACAACACAGCATGTAAAACCATAGCAAAGAGGAAAATATATGTATTAAAAATGATCTTTGATCTTGTAAGGAAAACATCAATGTGGCTTTGTAGCTACATTATTTATTATTCTCTTGAATTTGCTTAGAAAACTCAGTGATTCTGTTTCACATTCTTTTTGAAGATTATTTCATGTCCAAGGTGAAGGAAAAGGTAGTTTTCCCTAGATGTGCAAATACAATGGTATTGAAAAGCAACGGATCAGGAACTAGTTGCCAGCAGAGCTGAAATAAAGGAGAAGTAGAACTTAAAAAAGTTTTTCATCATTTTTACCCATTATGGTAGATATCCCAATCGGTTCTGAAAAATCTGATTTTAAAACCTTTAATCAGTAAAAACTGTTTTAAGTATATCCACAGGTGTACATAGTCGTTAACAATGACACTGAAATCTGGCTTGTTAAAAGTAATCTGCCAGACTTCCACACAGACAGCTTCTATGTGTTTTCAACAAAATATGCGGTGAACCCATAGTTAATGTTTAAACACCACTGAGTTATGCTTGACAAAAAGTGAAACTTATTAGCAGGTACTTTTTGTCCTTTCTTGCTTACACAGAAAGGAGAAGTGAGGACAAACCCTTTCCTTTCATTCTCACGGCTGCACTCACCATGCAGAGATGATGCTTATTTCATATTAATGCTAAAGTTTGTTTTATGCAAAGCCCTGCTGGGGAGATATGATTTTTAATGCTGTATGTTGAGCCCCATCACAGTAAGGGAAGTTTACCCAACGATGTGACACAAATCAGCATGTTTTGCTGGTTGGACAGGTTTGCATGCTGTTTCTTTAGATGCATATTCAGATCACTACAGACCCCTGCCTCTGCCTGCCTCATGTGGACAAACAGCACACATTTTGACAAGATTTAGCCCCAATTAAGCTGCTCTGCACATACAAATTCAGTGGATCTTTTTTCTGAATCTAACCTTGGTGGATGTTTTTTCTCCTTTGTGACTTTCTCACAGTGGTTCCCTCATCTGGAAAATTTGGGCAGGGAGAGGACGGTAACTTTGGGTTTAATTAGTTGAACTAAACTTGATGAGATCTTGTGGTGTGCATCCAACCCATGATAAAACCAGGGGAGAGCCGAGTTTTTCGGTTATCTCTCGCTGTGAGCTGTCCTCATTAAAACACATCTTATGCTTGTCTGTGGAAGATTAAATGAAAAACACCATGAGGTGCCGTTATTATAAATACTGAGCTCTGCTGATTACAAACAATTGCATTTATCACTCCCACTCCCTTTGCTAAGCAAGGAGCTTGTCTCTTAAAAATCCATTCAGCTGCCTTTTACAAGTGATAAGAGATATTATAAATTTTTCCTGTTGCAGAGGAAAAATTAAGAAGGCAGAAGTGTGGAGAGCATTTATACTTTCAAGACTCGCAGAGTTGCACTGCATGAAAAGAACAGAACTAATCAGAAGGATGTTTCCACAGCAACAGTTGATGGCAAATGTGTTTTTAACACAGGAAGTACATTACAGTTGATCTCTCTGTCCATGTCCGAGGCAGGCCTGTCCAAAGAGTTGGCTGGGCCCCTGACAAACATAGAGAATGTGCCCTCCGGTGTTGTAATTTATTGATAGCATCACTTCATTGTGTTGGATCAGTAGCATTGATGCTAGCACTCTGGCGAAATGTCATTTCATTTTTGAGCTGAAAAGTGTGTCAACCTATTATTGGGTTCTAATAATGAAATTATGTATCTGTGCCACCTTTTAACCTTGTTTAACCACTTCTACTACTCATTAATGCAATTTATTATTTTCTCTATTTATCCGTTACCCACTTTTTAATCCTGTTTCACAACTTTTTCTTCCCGTTTTGCGATTTCTAAACACATTTTGCCACTTTAAACTCATTTTGCTACCTTTAAGGTACACTATATTGCCAAAAGTATTTGCTCATCTGCCTTGACTGCCTTGCTATGAACTTAAGTGATATTCCATTCTTAATCCATAGAGTTTACTATGACGCTGGCCCACCCTTTGAAGCTATAACAGCTTCAACTCTATTGGGAAGGCTTTCCACAAAGTTTAGGAGTGTTTTTATGGGAATTTTTGACCATTCTTCCAGAAGCGCATTTGTGAGGTCACACACTGATGTTGAACAAGAAGGCCTGGCTCTCAGTCTCTGCTCTAATTCATCCCAAAGCCATTCTGTCGGGTTGAGGTTAGGACTCTGTGCAGGCCAGTCAACTTCATCCACACCAAACTCTCTCATCCATGTCTTTATGGACCTTGCTTTGTGCACTGGTGCACAGTCATGTTAGGACAGAAAGGGGCCATCTCCAAACTGTTTCCACAAAGTTGGGAGCATGGAATTGTCCAAAATCTCGGTATGCTGAAGCATTCAGAGTTCCATTCACTGGAACTAAGGGGCCAAGCCCAGCTCCTGAAAAACAACCCCACACCATAATCCCCCCTCCACCAAACTTTACACTTGGCACAATGCAGTCAGACAAGTACCGTTCTCCTGACAACCGCCAAACCCAGACTCGTCCATCAGATTGCCGGATCGAGAAGCCCAATTCGTCACTCCAGAGAATGCATCTCCACTGCTCTAGGGTCCAGTGGTGGCCTGCTTTACACCACTGCATCCGACGCTTTGCATTGCACTTGGTGATGTATGGCTTGGATGCAGCTTCTCGGCTGTGGAAACCCATTCCATGAAACTCTCTACGCACTGTTCTTGAACTAATCTGAAGGCCACATGAAGTTTGGAGGTTTGTAGCGATTGACTCTGCAGAAAGTTGCCGACCTCTGCGCGCTATGCACCTCAGCATCTGCTGACCCCGCTCTGTCATTTTACGTGGCCAACTACTTCATGGCTGAGTTGCTGTTGTTCCCAGTCGCTTCCACTTTGTTATAATACTGTTATACTGTTGACTGTGGAATATTTAGGAGCGAGGAAATTTCATGACTGAACATGTTGCACATGTGGCATCCTATCACAGTACCATGCTGGAATTCACTGAGCTCCTGAGAGTGACCCATTATTTCACAAATGTTTGTAGAAACAGTTTGCATGCCTAGGTGCTTGATTTTATACACCTGTGGCCATGGAAGTGATTGGAACACCTGATTTCAATTATTTGGATGGGTAAGGGGATACTTTTGGAAATATAGTGTATTTCTCCTACTTCATAACCCTTTTCTCACCAATTTCTGCCATTTTAACCCATTTTTAATACTAAGAACCCCATTTTCACCACTTAAAACTGCTTTTCATCATTTTTCTAACATTTTGCCAAATTTAACCCATTTTCCCCTTTATCTCCTTTATGCTGCTTTTAAAACCCTGTTTCACCACCTTTTTATCCCACACTACATCATAAAAAGAAAATTATTTTCTGTTTTGATAAGTGTGCATATATTCTGGGACAAATAATGAGTGGTTTCACAGCTTAACTTTACAATGGATCATGATTTGTTGACTACCATGGGCCCCCAATTTGGCTGGGCCCCAGGAAACTTTCTCCTTTATGCCCCCTTATGAGTGGCCTTGGTCTAATGTATGGGACCAAAGTCTGAATTCCCTCTGGGATGAGCGCTAACATGTCGCACTGATGACATGATTGACGTGTGCAGGAGGGATTGGACTGGTGACACCACAAAATTGATGCCACATCCCTTCCACTTACTTCAGCACATATTAACACACAATTAGACATAGATATGATCCTACAGGTTACAACAGTCCACAGCAGATTCTTTGATTTATGGCAATTACCTTTTATTTTATCTGTCCGCCACAGCTCAAAAATGTTGTAAGAGGCTGCATTTATTGACTAAGCTGTTAGTCATGATGTTACATCTGAGTGATTTTTATACTGATAGGAGATGGAGGGAGGAGAGTCGGGCCATTTGTGACGTGTGACAAGGAGGAACATTGACATGGAGAGACAAAGAAGGTGGACTAAGGTGAATAAAAACTGAAGCCTCATGCAGTCTTTTTTTCTGTTCCTGCGGAGACTCAACATGGAAATGTTTTCAGTGTCTCTTACAAAAATGACCATACTTACCACTTGTGTCCTTTGTTCATCTCAGTTTGAAACATTCAGATGTGGAGTTGATGGAGACAGGCTGATAGATCTTCAAACTGAATATTCTCCATGACAACAAGAGATTTCAGCCACTCTCGAAAGAGACAGTCTTTTTTTCTGAGAATGACACCATGTCACTTTTTTTCTTTTGCAAAAAATCAAGTAAGGTTCGACACTGAAAATGTGGGGAAAATGCTGAATCCATTCGTCACCTCTCATGAGAGAAATGAGACTTTTGCAGATCCAATCATAGGAAAGTGAAGTGTAAATGCGTTTTAGAAACACTCAGGGGAGGATGAAGCCAGAGGAAGTGAGTGATGTCACGACACTCACAGTCACTGAAGGCCCACCCAGGTGTGGTTATTAGCATTTCTTTAACTCCTGAACATTTCAGCTACTGACTGATTCAAGGCTTTTCGCTGAAAATTTGAAATAAGCAGCCAGTGGGAAAGAGTGGCCAGCTCAGAGGGTCTGGAGGTTTATAAGCACTCCACAGATGTTTTACAACTTACATGGCTATCTGACCTCCTCATTCACTTTCCTCCAGTTGAGCTCCTTTTTATTCAAATGCCTGTTGAACAGACAAATTTTGTCATATAGTTCAGGTAGCCACAGACAGACACTGCAAGTTTCTTCTCCATTTCACTTTGAATTTACATGTTATTAATTTGTGCAAATGACACAAACATCTGAGTAACGTAACAAGGAGGGGAGTATTTAACAAAAACAAAAAACAAAAAACTGTATAACACCAAATACAAGTCAAACCACCAGCAATCAGAAACCAGTGGGTGGGGTTAACATGGATACCATGGCCCCTGTGGTTTCTCCTCAGATCTCCTCCAATGCAAAACTGAAATGTGTATTTTCACACCTTGGTGTGAAGTGCTGTAGGTGCTACTGGGAATGTGTCTGTCTGTTGTTTATGGTTCATTGTCTTGTATACCTCCAGAATTGGGAAGAGCAAGCTGAGGGCCAAAATATATTCAAATATCTTATTTTACATGGTTACATCCCTGATTTCCAGCCACCACAACAATGAAGATACATTGCACCTGTCCATTTGTAACAGTGGAGTTTAATTCAAATAGATCAGTCACAGATACATTCATAGGAACTGAAACTCTCTTAATTTAAGGCTTTCCTCTGTCCTCTGTCCTCTCAGCCTTTTTGGAGAGATAATGCTCATGATTGATTAGTCATGCCTGCAAAGGTCAGAGGGGGGAGCTCTCAGTCACAATGCCTCATTCTTGATAAAGTGTTGTGTGTGAGCATCTTTAGTCATGTTACCCCTCTTCCATGCACAAAGCTAACAGCAGTTTTCTAATTAGAGTAAACATACAGGTAATATATCAAATGAACAAATGTTCAACTTGAAGCTCCTTGTTAATAAATTGAAATGCTAGAAAATAAGACAAAAAACACCTTATACCACAAACACAACTGAGAAGGGAAATAACTTGTAGCTGAGGTTGTGCCAGGCATTTCAGACACCTACAGTCATTCACTGGACAGTAACAACCCAACATTAACCCCAGATATGACTTCATGTTTTAACTTTAGAAAAAAAAAACTTCATCTTTGTACAGTTGTCATGAAATCCAAAACTGTTTACTTTCCAATTAAAGTTTTAGCTAAATGACTTTCCTTTGGCAGGATTTACCCACGTGTGGAGCTTTCCTTAAGTGTCTTTCTTTGGATCTCCCCTTCTTGGCACTGCTGCCTCTCCTTGTCTTCTCAGCACCAGGGTTAGCAGCTTTGCAACAGCACATCAAAATGAAAAAGCAATTAAAATGTGTATCTTTTGTAGTTTTTCAAACGCTCTTGTCAGTGTGTTTGTGTTAGCTAATGGATCATAGCTAGTAATGATCAATGAAAGGAGATGCTTTCTTTAATTTAACAATCACTGAGGCTGAGAGTCCAACTGGACTTATTTTTTCTTACACACACACGTGACACCGCTTAATGACTTGACTCCATCTCATGAACGCTGTTTAAAATCTGCCATAAAAATGTGATCATTTTACAGCCTTTTTTCTATGCAAGGATAAACTGTTAAAAAGCTGCAGCACACAAGACACTTGAACTAGCGTCCGATTAAAGTTAACTCCTATAGTCAGCAATACAAATTGTATACCTTACCTCAGCACTTTTCTGTGTTTGGCTGCTTGCCAGCTGCTATCAGCTCACATGTTGGTTTTTCCTTCAAGTTGTAAGTCCAGCTGTATGTTGCCTCCTCAGCATTCATGCTCACTGACCTAAATATGAGTACCTACATGCAGAGTTTAAATTTGTACTATACTACTGCTGTTATGGTTATGAAGCTTGATTTTGTGATGATACTTGTTTTGTGAAAACCTTGTGTGGCAAAATCTTGACAAACTTCCATGAAGCTAGAAGTTAAGTCTTGTATGACAGTATAAGTTTATCTGGGAATGCAAATAAGACATATCTGCATAAACTTAAACAAAACAAAACAAAACAAAAAAAAAAAAAAAGACAAAAAAAAAAAAAAAAATTATCCAACCTTGTCAGTGTAGTTTCTTCTGGAGTCAGATCTGCTTTAATTGCTGGCTTGTCAGTCTCATTCAGATCTAATCCTCTTTATATTGGTTTCTGCTTTGGCACTTACTTCTTTAATTTCACAAAGTTTGGCCCTGTAGTTTGTTTAATCGTTCTTAAAAATGTCTCAGAAAACACACTTGTGGGAACTAAAGTTTATTGAATAATTTAAATGGATTTTAAATGAATACACATGTGGAATCTGAATTCAGCCCTTCATTGATCCTCTAGTTTTGGGTAGAACAAACAGCCTCTGGGTTTGCCATGTATTCACCTTGTGCTCACCAGAAATTTGGCAATATCCAGGAGGAATCTCAGCTTCATAGAGGATGTTAATCAAAATTTGTTGGGTTTTAATGTTGAAATTATTTATTCGTGCCACGTTTTAACCCATTTAACCATTTTCAACTAAGTTTTGCCACTGTTAAATTCCATTTTGCACCCATTTTTTGCTTTTTTTTGTCCATTATACTTCTGTTAACCTGTTTTTGCCACTCCAAACCTAGTTTTGCTTTTTTTAGAATCGTGTTTTGCTGTTTACTGATGAATTTTTTCCACTTTAAACTCATTTTAGCATTTCTAACTAATTTGTGCTATTTAAAAAAAAATCCAGTTTGCCACCAATTCTGCCATTTTAAACCAATCTCCAACCAGTTTTGCCACCTCAAACCATCTTTGCCTCGTTTTAATCCATTTTCACCATTTTTCCTTCCCTTTTGGGAATTTCTGTGTATTGTTGCCTTTTTTGACCGATTTTTGCCAATATTAAATAATTTTAATCTCTTTTAAGGCCCATTTTTGCAGCTGTTAAAGTGATTTCAGAAACTGACATGTCCATTTTTGCCACTCTAAACTCTTTTTTGCTATTGTTGACTACTTTTATAATTTTTTGTGCTGCTTTGATGAGAGTGGTTATAATTCAGGTAAAAATAAAAGGACCATTTAACACTTACATCACAAATATTAGGTTCAAATCTATCTCAGGACATCAGCCATGTGAATTTCATGGCTTTCTTTTCCAGTTTTCCACTGAGAGTACCTTGTTGAAGAAACAGATAATTAGTAAGTGGTACAGCACACACATAAAATCGAAGTCGTCTTTAAGAAAACTAGATTTTACTTAGTCATAGTTTAGAAATAAATCATTCAGTCACCCAGGAAAGCAGTCAGACAGTAGTAATGGAACACAGAAAAGTCATCCAAGCATGAAGTCGCTTAATTCTCCTTCACCTCTGAGGAGACACTTCTGTGACTTTCCAAACATAATTTCTTCTGCAAACTTTTATCTTGTCATGCAAATTTGTCTCTGTGGACATGTTTTCTTTGTGTGCATACATGCCCTACTTCCTGTGTTTGCATGTGTCTTAGTTAAAGGGTAGATATCGGTATACAAAACTTATGTATGTGTGTAACATGGAGAGTTTTCAAGGCTTTTCTCTCAAGGCTGAAAAAAATAAAAGCTAGCTTTTGTGTACATCCAATCAGGAGCGAGTCGTATGGCCTTATGGTGAATCTCATTGCTGATTAAATGTGTGATGTTCAAGGTTTGGATTTATTAAGCAGCAGAGTGAAAAATAATCATTTTAGCCATGCTGTTAATGCACACTTAAAGCCACCAAGGACACTTCGACAAAAGTTCAAAAGCTTTTTGTATTTCCTTTTAATACACTCATGCAGAAATGTGTGCCTCTGTGTGTGCTCATTCTTTTCTTTAAACTCTAAAGTGGTGCACGACAGGAATCCAATAATTACACGAGAAGTAGTACCTGTTGGTCTGATTACATGTTTTTAGAAGCTTGAGACTTAGATTTCCATTTAAATGAAGTGATTTCCCTTTAACTACTATAGCTTCTTAAATGTGTATGAAAAGATTCATGTCATTACAATGCAACATGTATTTATGAATGTTTGTCTTAATTAATGAATACAGCAGCATCTCTGATTACTTGTAATTCAGTGTGAAGGTGATTATGATGGGATGTTGTCAACTCAGAGGCATCTTGTTTAATTCATAGCCTTGTAGGAAAACTTAAGGTGAAGGTGACCATTTAATAATTAATTTGTAGAGATAACGGCTCATCAGGATGTTTTTCGACTCTGTTGAATTGATTATCTCACTCATTGCCTGCTGCGATGCACTAAAAAAGTGGAACATGAATCAAATTTTAACATTATCTCTCTCAAAATGATGCCCAAGGTGTTGTGTTTTCTACATCTGCTAATGGCTCATGGGTAGATTGTGTTCTCTCTCCTTTACCCCTTATTTAACCTGCTTTTTTGTTGAAGTAGCACATTTTTTGCTCTTTTTCTGTTATGGGAGGTCTATTTGACCCCTTTCATTCTAACCTAACATTTTAATTATTATTTGTAAATAGAAAGAACAATAGAGAGGAAAAGGAGTTAACAGGTGGAGATGAGAGGGAAAAAAAGAGACATGGTGGGAGAGCTGATCTGGCGCTGGCATCCCGCCAAGAACTGAGGAGCAGAGAACTGAGGAGTAGAGAGGATCTGGGGAGCAGGATGAAGTTGTGTAGAGCAGATCGGGTACTAAAGTTGAGAAGAGAGAAAACAGAGTGGGAGAGAGTCTGAGAGACGAGGGGATTGGAGGTTAGGAGAGGAAAGAGAGGAGGGACCGTGGGGTGAAAAGCAAGGGAGGGGGAGGAAGCAGACAGATTTAGGTTATGTTCACAGGAAGCATTCACAACTGGGGATATGGAACAAGTGGTGTACACATGTTCTCACTTTTTTGGTAGCTAAAGAGACCCAGAAAAGGTAAAAGAGACAGTTCATATCTCACATCCATTTAAAAACCAGGCACTAAAGAACAAACTAATTTCAGTGGATTTGCCTAAAAGTGTATTTCTCTTAGACAGATGTGCAGATTTTCCAGTCTGAAACTTATTTTCAAAGACCTGTAAAGGTCCACTGAGGGAAGCATTTATTATTAACGTGCATGGCTGCTTTATGTAAATGAGAAATCAATAAAACATCTGTCATTAGTGAGAACTGGTTAATGACTGATCAGTTAATCCAGCTGTGCAGAGGTATCAAAGCTTTTTCCACTGAGAACAGCTGTCTGCCTTGGCTTAAAACAACCCTAATTACAACTGTGAGGGAAATGTTGTAATGATAACATTTGTTCTAAGATATGTAGTGCTGAATCAGACTGAGTCAGGTTTATTTATATAGTATATGTTTTTATGACAAGCATATGATTTATTACCTCCGCCAAGGAGGTTATTTGATCGGGTGGGTTTGTTCGTTTGTTAACAACATAACTCAAAAAATCATGGACGGATTTTGATTACATTTTCAGGAAATGTCAGAAATGGCATAAGGAAGAACTGGTTAGATTTTGGGACTGATCTGGATCACCATCTGGATCCAAGAATTTTTCGAAGGATTCTGTACTATTGGGAGATAGGGCTGATGGCGGTGGTCCTTGCTGTTACCACTTTACACCAGAAGATGGCGGACGTTTTGATGTTTATAGAGTTTGAAAGGCGCACACCCGGTCGAGGAGATGAGTTGGAGCATAACAGAGAGAAAGACAACGAATTGTAGCTAGTATACTCACAATGCTGGGAGGAATAGAGGAATATTCATCCTCTGCCAAGACTTCCACACGTAGCAAAGCCAATGCTTTGCCTCACTGTGTCTCCACCCCTCTGGGGAGGGAGTAATCATCGAATCAGATTTTGGGAGTGATCCAAATCACCGTCTGGATCCAGGAATGTTTTTAAAGGATTCTTCACTATTGGGAGATAGGGCTGATGGCAGAGGTCTGCACTCTCTGAGTGCTTCTGTAGTTATATTTGATTTTAATAAACAGGACTGAAGCTAATTAAACTAGAATGGCCGTCTGAGGCAGCAGACCCACACCAAAGTGTTCAAAATTTCGAAGTTCAAGAAAAACCGATTGGGTGCGCTGATCATCACCAAAATCTAATCGATTCTTCCCTGTCACTATCCCAATATTCCCTGAAAGTTTGGTGAAGATCTGACTTTCCGTTCTTGAGTTATCTTGTACACATACAAACAAACAAAGAAAGGAACAAACAAAGATACAGAACCCTTTACATAACCCCCTGCCAATTTCATTGGCGTGGGTAAAAATATGATACTATGGCGCGCGCCAGTAGTCGAGTGGTTGAGGCGCATGCCATGTACGCAGGCGACCCGGGTTCGAATCCGGCCTGTGGCACTATTTCCTGCATGTCTCTCCCCGCTCTCTCCCCTGTTTCCGACTCTATCCACTGTCCTATCAAATAAAGGCAAAAAGGCCAAAAATAAATCTTTAAAAAAAATATATATATATGATACTATTAAAGTAGACATAATAGTTTCTTATTTTCATTTTTTGGATGAGAAAATTTTTGTCCCTAACCTATTAAAGCCAATTGTATCATATCTAATCAGAGCCAGCCCAAGGCATAAGCGACATAAGCGGCTGCTTAGGGCCTCGTAGCAACCAGTAGGGCCCCAAAAGCAAGGAAGTGAATGTTCACAAGCAGTTCAGAAGCAAGCTACAGTGAAATCAGCCAGGCTGTGAAGGGGATTAGATACTGAGAGTAAAAGTCAGAAAGAAACAGAGCCCCACCTCAGATTTAATAGTTAAAATCAATGTTTTACATCAGGGGTAACGCTGTATAAGGCTGTTTCTCAAGTCTGTTCATTAAAATGAATGTAACGTAATGTTCTTGAATGCACCACACAACAGTCAAACAGCATCACTGCAACTGAGCAGTACAGGCATGGGAAACACTAATTAGAGTCCTATTAAACTTCTGGTTTTCTTAAGTTTCTTTTACGAAATTACTCCACACACAGTTTAGTCTATTCTTAGCTGGAAGCTAAGGTGTGTAGAGTCTAATTGTTTTTGTACAGACTGGGAGGAAGGACATAAAGTGGATAAAAGTTAGCAGGCTCGTCGATGCATCTGCAGACAGCAGGGATAGATAAATACAATCACAGGTGAGACATGTTTTAATGAATTCATCCAGATTATGATTAATGTAATTATAGAGTAATGATGTGACTTTATAGATCTGTAGCCTATTATTTTTGTGTTTAATAAAGAAAGCAAAGCTTGCGTCAAGTCAGTAGTCTATGTATAATATCTGATTTCATGAGTTCATGATTTCATGTTAATACTAATCATTAAAAGGCATATTATATAAAACAAGCTGACTGTTACTGTAGCAAAGTTTATGGCTGAGGTTAAAAGCATATAAATAAATGAAATACTAGCCTTCTTTATTGTGTTTTATGGCTCTAAATCCTTCTAAAATGTGATGTTGTTTCAGAAAGAGGAGGATGTGTTTTAAAAGGGAGGATATAGGTAGTTACTTTGAATAAAATATACTTAAGTAGAAGTAAAAGTAGTAATCTGTAAATCTACTCAAGTGAAAGTATAAAGTAGGTCATTTTGAATTTACTCAAAGTACTGAGTAGCTACTTTTGATACATGGGTTGGTTATATACAGTAAAATGTAATCTTTTCTTAATGTGAAACAACTACAAAAGAATATGAATCCATAACCAGGTTATTTTTAATAAGGTGAGACTTGACCTAAGCTGGATGCAATAGCTGTTTAGGATGAAATGTGGAATCATTCTCTCTCTGCTGACCGTCATGTGCTGTGAAAGTCAAACGTCTGGCCATTTTCTTGTTAGCAGAAATCTAGAATCTCCTGACTTTGACTTTAAGTGTTATTTTTTAACTTAATGCTTTAAAATGTAGTGAAGTACAATACTTCCCTTAAATGCACTTAAGAAGATATAAAAGTAATGATTTTGAAAAGTGAAAAAAATCCAGGTGAAGTAACTTCATGTTTCCAGAGGGTGGCGCTGTGCAATTTATCAAAATATCAAATATGAATGTGTTCTGGGTGGGACTGTTATCGAGCACATGAAATTTGTCTCGGATGTATTCAGAGTTATGATTGATCAAAAACTGATGGCGAGACAAAAAGGCGACTGTTTTGTATATCGCCCCGTAGAGGCCACGTCCTCTGACGAAAAGTCACAGATTTTTGTACACATATAATTCCAATTCTCTAGGCTGTCCTGTCACAAATTTCATGTAAATATCTTCAAAGGACTTTAAACAGCGGCTTGTACTATTAGCCTTGACACTCCCTGTCACCACTAGGTGGCGCTATGACTGAAAAAAGTTATAACCATATGAATGTGTGCAGACATGGACTTACCATAATTCCAGGAAGTTTGAATCAGACTGGAAAATGCATGGCTGATTTACTCTCAATTTCCTGTTTCTCAAAAAATGCACAAATTTGAGGGCTTGCCTACACAACTGTTCATCATCCATGTCTTGTCTACCTCTGTGCCAAAGTACAAGTTGATCAGATCAAATCCCTCAGCGAAGTTAATCCAGATATGACCCCTGGAGCAGAGCAAAACAACCAAATTTTTGCTAATTTATTCAAAATGGCAGATTTCCTGTCGGAGATATAAACATGGTCCCACTGTTTTTTTGTTTTTTTTTTTGTTTGTTTGTTTGTCTTTTTTTTTTTGTTTGTTTGTTTTTTTAAATAAATCTGTCCAAAACGCATCTGTCCACAAAATTTCATTAATTAACGACAAAGTCAAAGGAGGATGGCTTAACTTTTAAAACTTTAAGGGGGCACTTTTGAGACAATTCTAAATTGGCATGTTGCAAACCAGGAAAATATCAAATTTTTTATAAGATTGGATACACCTGCAAAGTTTCATAACTTTTTGAATATGTTAAAGGCCTCAAAGGTCCATGCAAACTTTATATTTTTTGCAAAAACAACTAGGCCCTCACACTCTCAGTGCTCAGGCCCTAATAAATGCATAAAACAAGGCAGCAGCACAACAAATAGAGGCATATATGTATATAAAGGTGGCAACAACAAATCAATTTGTTATAATATTTAAAAGTTTTGGTCGTACATTTATTTATTTCTTGCACTTGTTGTGACATGTAGCTGTTGATGACACATGCCGACATATGACAAACTTTAAATTCAGGTGTTTCTTCAATAGTTTAATGATTAATAGAAATTTTGAGGAGAATTGTTCATCAATGATTGATGCTGGTTGGTTGGCATAGATGTTGGAACTATTTTCTGAGGGGAGAATTTTTGTTGAAATTACATGGTGGTGAGGGACTTCCATTCATAACTCTATGGTATCCATTCATATGTTTGCCATTTACAACATAGCCAGTAGGCTATGACTTCAAAACATGCTGCAAAGTTTTTATTTTACACATGCAAGAAACTGTACCTCTGCATATGTGCACGCCATATCTGTCTCTGTTTCCCTGTGTCCCTCTCTCACTCCCTCCCACAGAGGATACTTTAACTCATCATTATTTTAAACTAACTTAAAACATCATTAAACATTTTGTTTCAAATCATGAATCCAAAGGAATCAAGTTATTTAAACATGTTTGCCTTCAACACGTTAAGATATAGCTAATATAAATTAAGTAGACTTTAATCCCTGGTTAAATCCAGAGTTAAGCTGGATTTATGCTTCTGCGTCGCGTTGGCGGCTGGTGAAACACTGGTTCGCCCCCTGAGGGACCTTGATGAAGAAATTATGTTTTGAGCGGACCAATCACAGCCCTCGCGGTCCGCATCGCTGCAATGAGTAGTTAGGATTTTTTGGATATGGCGTAGGGGGTCCGCGTCAACGCAGAAGCATAAATCAGGCTTTAGGCCATAATTGAGCCAGTTTTACATTCGGTAAAGAGGACTTTATTTGACGATCTGAAGGACCTGTCTGGTGTGTATTCTGTCTGCAGATCAGCATAGATTAAATAGAGTATTTTAAGATCTGTTTGTTTTTGAAAGGGAGCCAAAATAGGAGACATTTGTTCAAACCCTGACTTCACTGTTTTGAATAAACTAGAACTCTTCACCTCCATGCCATGCCACATTGATGCAGTAATTAATGCAAAAGGAAGCCCAACCAAGTATTGAGTGCATAGAATTGAACATACTCTTTAGGAGCCTGACATTTCTCTTTGGAATATCCTTTTTATCAATCTTATGTAATATTCTAATTTTCTGAGGCACTGAATTTTGGGATTTCATAATCTATAAGCCATAATCATCAAAATTTCAAGAAATAAAGGCTTGAAATATTTCACTCTATGCGTATTGAGTCTATATAATATGTGGGTTTCACTTTCTGAAATGAGTGATAAAAAAGATTGAACTTTCCATGACATTCTAATTTTCTGAGATGTACCTGTATATCTCTTTTGTAACTGCAGTAAAAAGTGCATTGCAGTAAACAAGTCTGCCAGAGATGAATGCAGATGGGTACAAGGGACACCATTTCCCTTAAAAAAGTCATTTCAGTACTATTCATTGAATAAATATTCAAATAGCAGCACTAAGCTTGTGACATGCATTTCTTATAAACTTGTAAATACTAACTTGTAAATGTCTGGTGAACACAGCAACAACAGTTGTGAATAAATACATCCTTATCTCCAGTTTTTCTTACCTTCAGATGATCCACTCCAAAATTCATGGCTGCTCACTGCTACTGCTTCAGGGTATGGCAGCTATTTTTTACTGCAGTCATGGGGAAGCTCCACTCTTGGGCGAAGGTGAAGAGGAAGGAGAGGGGGGAAGGCTGTGCACATATCCCTCCTTGTCCTGTTTGGCTGAAATCACGTTCTGAGACCCTTTGTTGAACATTATTAGAGTCAGGGCAAGGTGCAAACTGCAGGTCCTTAAATGTTTTGCAGAAGCCCCGTCAGTTGGAAAAACTCCTATCATTAATGACCTTTTTGGAAAAACACACTGTCAGTCGGGCGATTTTTTTTTTCACTTATTCATTTTGATGTTATGTAGTTTAAGAATATATAGTGCCTATTAAATGTGTGTTATGTAGGTATGTTTCTAACAAAAAATCTACAAAACACCTATCTAATTTCAAGTGAAAATATATTTCTGTAAGTAATGTCAATTAGATAAAAATACATAGTCTAAAATATGTGATTGCATATTTACACACCCCCTTACAAGTGATTGACCTAATTCAACAGAGGTCCAGCCAATTGGTGCTAGTAGGCTTGCAGGTAATGAAAAGAGGATCATCTGACTGCAGTGAATGTATCTCAGTTTATAAAGACACCTATGTCTTAAAGGTCCAGTCACAGGTTAGTCAGTATTCCTGGCTACCATTAAACCAAGAAGACAAAAGAACACCCCAAGTGGCTCAGAGAAATGGTTTTTGAAAAGTCTTACTCAGGGGATGGATACAAAAAATAATTCCAAGGCACTGTATATCATCCGGAGTTCAATAAATGGAAGAAATATGGCCCATGTGTTAACCTGCCTAGTTAAGGCTGTCCTCAAAAATTGAGCTACTGTGAAAGAAGGAGACTAGCGAGAGAGGCCACCAAGACACCAATGACTACTCTGAAGGAGTCACAAGCTTCAGCAGCTGAGATGGGAGAGACTCTGCACACCACAGCTGTTGCCCGGGTTCTTCACCAGTCAAAACTTTATGGAAGAGTGGGAAAGAGAAAGACACTGTGGAAGAAAACTTATATTAAATCTGGTCTAAAGTTCACCAAAAGGCATGTGGGAGACTCCATGGTTAGGTGGAAGAAAGTTCAGTGGTCTGATGAGACCAAAAAGCTTCTTTGTAGAAATACCAAGAATATTGTCTGTGAATTTCTCTAATGTATCATGAGACCATGTTGTAAACTCTGCCACATCTTGCAACATAATGACATCTATGTTCTGGCCCAGTTGAGCCTGGAGTGTTGTGAGTGCAGGCCAGTGGGACTGAGGAGGGGAGCATTCATACCACAGCATGATACTGGGCAACTGGCCTTAGTGTGAGCATGCCCTAAAAGCGAGTAAAAGTAAACACTGGAGCACTGAAAAATGCAATAAGGTATACTTTTATCATCTGAATTGGAACAAAGCAGACAGGCTACAGGTTTTAATCCATGTTATTGTAAGTACTTCCACCTACAGAACATTAAACAGCTTGACTTTGATAATGAACACATTTTAAAGTTGAAACTGACTTGCTTTGAAGCTGTAACACAGAAATACATTACTCTCTAACACCTTCCTTTGAAATTGTGTTGTGAATATTCATGTTTTCCTTCACTTCCTGCTCTGATCTGTGATTGTTGCTTGAGCATTGTACATGCAATCATATATTTTCTAGCAGACAACAACAAATATAGAGATTACAAACTAAAACACAAAAAAATATGTTCCAGTCCAGGAGAAAGTTGTCCATTTTGTTTTATTTTATTAGAAAAATTCCACACACCATAAAAATTACATGTACAAAACTATAAGATTTGAAATTGCTTTATGTACACATACAAAAGATAAAGCCCAAAGAAAAAGTAATGGGAGACACAGAGAGGGAAAAAGTGAAGACAAAGTGTTTGTGGTTTTTTTTTTTCTTCATTTCTGGGGGATGATTGTGAGTTTCTTGTTGTCTTGGTCAAAATGTTTGAGATTTTCTGTCTGTCTGCGCTTCCATTTCCTCTCTGCAGGGACCAGCCATGATGATAATGATGGCACTGGTGAACAGCTAGGAAGTGCAGTTACGTGCACAAACACATCTATGGATGGTATATATATATATATATGAGATGGAAACTGCGGACCTTATATCTCATTTACAACAATCAGCATGTAGTCCAAAGCATGATAGCAATGAAGATGCTGATATAAAGCACCTGTGTCATCAGACGATATAAAGGGTTTCAGTCTGACACATGTAGATGTAAGTCTTCATACATCAAATGAGTGAGATGTAAGCTGTTATTCATCATGCTGTGTGCACGTAAAGACACCTCACGGTGCCAATGACGTTGTGATGAGGGCTTGGATGACTACAACTGAGATGTTAAAACAATGCAGCCATTTACAGTCATACATCTTTTTTTTCTTTGCATTAGAATATTTGGACCTTGAGTGTAGATTTGTAAAGTAATCCAGAAGTGACAGTATTGAATATTTTGATGTAAATATTAGTGGGGATGAAGAGTGAAGTTGATGTGATTTGGCTATCTAAAGCCCTGCATCTTTATTCATTCTCTCTTATCTGTTCATCCGTGTCCATCTTCACCTTAAACATGTGGCTTTCCTCCTGGTCAGTGGGTCTGAAAGACAAGAAAAACAAGGAAAAAGAAATAAATTAGCTAACTTTTTTTCCCATGTTAATATACAGCACTTCCAGTCTCTTGATTTCAGAGGGGAAAAAAATCACAATGTAAAAACGTATTTAACCCTGAATAGGGGACTCATTGTACATTTAGAAATTCAGAATTTAAGCCAAAGAATACTGTTGGTGGACATCCCTTGACACTAATACTTTTTATTTTTTTAACTTTTATACCTATTTTTTCATTATCATGGTGAAAATCAAGTTATATCATATGTTAAATTAAATTATGTTAATTAAAATACAAAATACTCATTTTACGAGATATGGTGAGGTTGCTTTTAGATTCTGACCTCTGAAATTCTGAAATGATTGCCTTGATAAACTGATATCTGCCATCTAAGTTTAATAAAACTGTAATACTCTTGTAAAACTGACTAAAATCCCATATATTTTGCTATTTATACCACTTATTTTTCTATATAATTCCACCAGAGAAATTAAAAAAACATGAAAACATCACAAATATTAAACGTCTGTTTTAAATTGAGCAGAAACATAGATCACAGTACAACAAAACTGATATAAACCACATAAGTATAAAGAAACTGTTATAATGTTATGAAACTCATCAAAAATCACACCTATTAAACTAGTGATACCTTGAAAATGTCTATTAATTAGGAATGTAACACTGTATCACCCTTATTTTTTACAAACCTGTGTTGACATTCAATAACACTTTAAAGTACTATTACCCTACAGAATAATGAGTTATCGTCAAGAAAATACTATTAGTGAGGTTTTGCTGCATAAGTTGGCAAAATGTCTTAATATTGACAACATTTACACCCCTAAACAAGTGTCCAAATATGCTTCATTTTTCAAGCTAAAATTCCAGTAATTACCAGAAATCCTAGGAAAACAAAACCTATCATGACATTTAGCATTACTATAGAGTGGTGCAGGAATGAGTCCTAAAATGGGGAAGAGAGCTAGTATTTTATCACATCTGGTTCCCTCGTCTGGATGTCTATCGGATTTTTGACTGACTTTTCAGTTAAATGTCTGAAATAAGGTCTGTGGTGAACACACGTGAAACAGATTTTAATTTTGTTTTCTGCAATATAAAATACTGCTAAAAGTGCTCAACTCTAATTTTGTTTCTTTTTGGGTCTGAATAAAGTCAGATGCTTAAAGGCAGCTAACTAGGAAGGCAGAATCTGTCATGACCATTATGAGACATGGACAACTTTAAATTTAGTTGACTGCGTTGTAGTTCAATATGGAGTGACATTCACTTTTTACTTCCAAACTTTTATTGCACAGAGATCTTATTTTAGCCGTGATCCAAGAACCCAGTGAAAATCCCATAAGCTCATTACTGAGGGAACCTATTTGATGCTAACTTCCAGGTTTTGCCTTCAAAATTACGTCATTTCTGCACCACTCTATTCACCTTTATAACTTGTCAGTTTCATCAAGTTATCATGGTTAGTCAGGATTTTCCGGCCATTTGTTTGGGACTGAAAGAGATGTAAAACAGCTTTTTTTTATATTCTTATTTTTTTTTTTGAGTTCTGGAGGAAACAGGAAGTTTGAGATGCTTTGGGCTGTTGCTTATTGGTCAGATGGTGTGATGTCAAAATCTGTGACATTGACTGATCTCCACTGATTGGTGATCAGTCTGTACTCTCTGTACTCTCTTACTCTCTGTATCACAGAGAGTAAGGGGCAGGCTTGGATTCAAATGAATTTAAAGTAGGAGTTGTGTAGTTCCAAACCTAGGAAAGTTTAAAATAAAGCTACCTCCTTGTTCAAAATAATGTTATGTGAACATATCCAATCACAAAGCAGGATTTTTCAAAACCTGAAAGTTATAACCACATCATATGCCTGAGGCAAAAAGCTGCATTCAGCTGGAAGAAATGACTTCTTTGCCTGTCGAAGACTGTGTTGTGTAAGTCATGAGCACAGCCCTGTAGGAGTGCTTTTGTGCAACTTCTTTTCTCAAATGAAGGCCATCAAGTAATTTCTACCTTAGTAGATCAAGCCAGACCCAATCAGCACCTAATTACACTTTACATTTTGAAGAGCACTTCATTCACAATCACTTATTAAAGGATGGCCATGATAAACGCATGATCACGAGGCAACACTGATTACATAACATCAACAATCCACTTTATGTATTCACATTCGTTCACCCTCTTACATGTAACTTTCTTTTGCTCATCTAATAAACTAAAAATGTCAGGGACAGTCAATCCCAAAGCACACACAAAGCCAGCCTTCTTTATCTTTTCTGCAGATCCTGAAACTAACAAGCTGCTGAATCCAGCAAAAGCAAGTCTTTGGCAAACAAACTGAAATCATGGTGTCTACAAGCATAGTATCACAGAAGGGAAAGCCCTGAATCCAGATATGTCAGCAGGTTCATGTGTAGAGAGCTGTCAATTCTCCTGTTAAAGCAAATTATAAACCGCTTTCTGCTTAGTGACTATAGATTTATAGGAAAAGCGTGATGGAAAGCAACCGGTCAGTCCACCATCCTACTTGTTAGACTGAAACCACTCTCCCACTGTCTGCCTCATTAGTGAGCATGCTAAATGATTAGCTGTCACGTTGTAAGTGGTCATTTTGGAAGGGAAACCTGGTGGTGAAATTGCTCATTGACTGGTTGGCAGAAACAAAGTAAAATTAAACATTATTTGTTAAAAATGAAATACACTGACCAAATGCCTCTACAAATAACCTTACTTAACTGAAAATAGACAAAAACATACCAATTTATGAAAATGGAGTTACTTCGCACTTGAAGGGGCCAAACTGACAAATTGTGAAAGCAGAACAGTGAGGACAGGAGGACAGGGATCACTGACGTCATTATGAAGGTAAAATAGAAATAGCTTTTTCTTTTTAGCAACAAAGAAATTTTAAGCTTGCAAACAAATTTTATAATTTGGTTGAAAGCTGAGAAACTAAAGAGGCAACTTCTACTAGGTGGTCTGTTGGAAATTTCTGTCTGCAGATTCTGAACAAAAATTTAAAATCTGTTGGGGTAGGAGCAGATGTGGTTTTAGAAGTGCTGTGTGTTTTATTTGTAAAACTTGAACTACTGCCTGCCTGCCTGGTTATATGCCTCCAGGAGTTACCTGATTGCCAGACAGTGAAAGTTCAGCTGTCGGTCAAAAGAAGGGCTGTGATGTTTTCTGTTATTGTGCAGTTTGTAGAAATCATATTGGCAAGGGCTGACCATGAGACCCAATGACCTTGACCTTATAACTCAAAAATATTATCAGTTTATCCTTGAGTCAGAATGTAAAGTTTCAGGGAAATACCTCAAAGCAGTATTGAGTTTTTGCATTCTGGAAGTGTGCCCTTTGTCCCCTAACTCCAAAACCTAAACACAGAAAGTAAGGAAGATTATATTATGTCTTTGTTGTAACAATACTTTATGGAAATAAATCTTATACCGTTGGAAAGCATGTTTATTTCCCTTTTAAATGGTGCCACATGTGTAAGGAATGTGCCTTTATGGGGTGAGCAGAAGAGCTGAATATGTGGGTTGCGCCCATGAAAATCTCTCAAACAGCTTATTTTGCTGTTGCTATTGACTCTTGATTTGAGCTTCTAGGTGTCTAGGCCTCTAGGTGCTAACAGTCAGCTGAATGATTTACAGCTGATTGTCAGTGAGCATGGCCCCTGCTACAGTGGTCTGTAGGTTTCTGCTCCAAGAATTGGCATGACACATTTGACTGATCTGGACAGGACCAGTGCAAATGGGCAACTTCAAGCTGGTGCTTCACAAAAGTTCCTGCATTGTTTAGAGTGAGCCTTAGTACCATCTCCAACCTTGATATAATGTGCGAACACATAAAAAACCACATAGGAGTACATGAACACAGGCAAGAGCACAAAAAATACACGTCTGAGCACATGGGAATAAAGAACTTAAAACACTAATCCTGTGAAAGACCCCCAAAATATATCGACTATATAAAAAAAAAATTAAGAAAATCTGCAGGAGTGACGATATATTTTTTTAGCTCTCCCAATGATGTTCAATCAAATCTTTACATCTCTAAAACTGATAGTATGGATCTTAAAATGGGATTTAATGACTGGACTGCTTCCTAATGAGCCCGGTGTCCATGCCCATCCTCATCAGAGAAAACTACTTGTCCCAGGTTGGCAGAGAATCCCTGAGCACAAACAGTAAACACCAGAAACCCCCCTCTATGGGCCTTTATCAAGCTGCCGCTGCATTTAAAGACATGCAAAGTCCTTTGCACATATGCGGAACACTATCTGTGCAGTTTCTTATCACTTTATGTGTTTACTTTCACATATGTATTTATCAAATCCTCTGCATTTGTACTATATCCAGCTTAATTTGAATCTCCATTACAGACAGAACTCCCAGTAAACAACACAGTCTTGTGATTTATATTTGTCTCTATCAACTCATGCCTGAAAATATCTCTGTGGGCTTTGTCATAAAACCTATTCCCAAAAGATAGAATAGGAAGTCCAATCGCAGAGCAAAATTAGAGCAGATTTCACATTACAATGGGAATAAAAAAGCCTTAAAGGTATGATCAGACCAAAGCTTACACTTAAAGCAAACATCAAGAGCTCTAGATTGTTTTAAAAGCAAACTTTGACAGAATATCTGGAAAGCACACTAAATAGATGAACTTACTTCCACTTTAACTTGACCTCAATGCAATGCTTACAGTCAAGCATGCATACATGATCACAAGGTAGTGTGGGGAGTGTAAGTCAGCATCAAAGCACAACTGGAGTTAACGCTTAACCATTAAGATTTTTTCAGGGCAGCACAAGCGATAAGCAAAGGTGTGATAAAGTCACAGTTTCTACAAGAAAATTACAAACGGTTTACACCAAAACACAAAGATTAGGATTAGGGATAACAAGTCTGGATGTTTCAATAAGACAATAGGGACTGGCTCTCCTTCAGATAGAATTTAGTTCCCCGTAGGCACTCTGGTAAATGATGAGACAAGGAACAAAAGCTCTCCTCTTGGTAGGTGTGAGGATTCCAGTCATTGATATTGGGTTAGGATGTCAAACTAGATGATGATGCAAGAAAAATTCTTACATGCTGGTCTTGTTGAGACATGGTCGTGGGGCAACTACAAGAGCTTTTGCATAACTGGGCCCAAGGTTTGGCAATGAGCTCCAACACTGCCAAAATGTGGCTGAATTTGTGTAGTCTGGACTGGCCTTTACAGTTGAAAGTCACAGGCAGTCTTTAATGTTATGTTAGAAAATAAAAGAGACAGCAACAAGACAAGCTGGATGCTGGCGCATAGAGTAAATACAGAAGGCTTTCCAAATGGATAACCATTCTACCTGGATGTTGGTGAGATTGCTGTTTTTTTTTTTTTTTTTTTTTTTTTTTTTTTAAGGTATAACAGTCATCTAGAGATTGATCACATTTTTTTGTTGGCGGCCTGATTTTCCTTATTGGACAGAATTTTTAATTTATTTTGAATGAGTAAAGGTTGAAATCAGATCTTTTTTGTTATTTTCTTTCATTAAATGTGATGCACTGTGTGGAATTACATTATGGGAGAATGGGATAAAACCTATTAAAAAAAGGTTTGACACTTTAAAAGCTGGCTTTTAAGCACAATCGTAGCCCAACCTGATGGTAGCTGTATTTCCATTACAGTTTTTCGCAAAACAAAAGTGATATTTCTTAAATTTCGAATAAGTACAATTGTGCTTTGAATATGTTTCCATTGAAAGGAGTTTTGGGCACGAGCCTCGCAATTCCTGTAAAATCTCATCTCATGAGACTCCGCTGCAAGGAAGCTGGTCACTAAAACCTGTTGTGTGGTGGTGTGGTTATGATTACATCTAAAATGACTGCCTTGATAATTTTAGAAAAAAGACGAAGTCAACTCATGATAGCTCAGAGGCAGAGTCCATATGTATTGCAAAAGCCACGTATAAGGGTATAAGTATAATGTTAAGTAAAGTCTCGGTCTCCTCTTCTGTCCACCGCGCCATGTTGTCTCATAGTGACTGGTCACATGACACTACGTTATCTCCTATGATGTGTTAATGCGGAAAAAGTGTTCCCATTGCACTTTTGCAATGTATTTCTATATTGAAACATCTGAAAAACCTCCTAATGAGAGCGTAAAAACTTTTTAGCAATATATGAAAGCTTTTTCGAAATTCAGGTGTTTCCACTGCCAGTTTTTTATTGTGCTATTTAGATTTTGTGCATTTCTAAGGGTAATGGAAACGCATCTAGTCATAGGTTTTCAGGACCCTCACTGTTTCTCATATAGTGTGTCATAGTGAATGATAGTAAGGGGAATTTCTGAGACACCTCACAACTTCCCTACAGAAAGTCTAGCAAGTTTGATTTTTGTCTTGCCTTCTTTGATTTTTTCTGGGACGTCAGTGACTTTGACCAATGAGGGCACAGAGTGCTCTGCATGCCCAGCAGTCACATATAAACAAAGGCAAAACAGCAAAACAAAGAAGAGTGATGAAGTTGATGCTGTGAGGGGGAGCTCTAAATGTTTAAGCTTAACTTTTAAACTGTGCCCAGATGTCCATTTCTTTTACACTCTGTGGTTTGAATCCATGGGCTTACACTGTCATTCTTCAACAAGAGTAATAACATGGATTTCAATTTTAACTTAAATTTGTTCAGAGTGATTAAAATGCCAACAGTCTATCTTATTACTGCATGGACTTCACTGACAGAGACACATGGCCACACTAATCCTATCTGGAAGAGGATAAAATAACATTTTTATGGTTTAACAGCTAAAATGAGAGAACATCTAGCTCTAAAATGAGCAAATATCGGTCAGCTTTAGGGTAAACAGAAAACAAAAAAACTAAATTTATCATTCCATACACTAGCCAATGCACATTTCATAGGACCAAGGGGCATGTATTATTCTAAATGTAAAGCAGTCACTCATTTAGTGCTTGGTTCAAACTACATCTACATGATCCAAAATGATCCTGGGCTGTAAGACAAATAAAGCAGATTACCAAAGACTAATCCCCCAAAATCCTATTAAAACAGACAATCTACCATCTAATGCAAACATTCACCAGGACAAAATGAACCCTAGAAACCTTTAGCAATAAAAACATTTCAACAAGACACCAGGCCTGACCTTTCCATGCAACATAATCCTGTAATAAACTAAGCATTTAACAGCAACAACAAACACAAAAACACACTAATTCCAGGGCTTTGCTCAGCCTGACATTTTCAAATGAAACCTCATCTCTCAATAACAGCCTCCCCTGTTTTACCCCTGACACCATTATATGGGTGATGCTTTGAATCCGCCAATAAACCAATAGCAAACAGCACAGCGCTTAACGCTTTGAGCGCCTAAAAGACTCCAAAATTCAGCTCTTAAATCTCGCCATCATCTCACTCTCCTCTAACACAAATAAACTGCATCAGCATTTTGAGTGTGAGGCTGACAATATAACAGCCACAGTGATGGTGTGAAGGTAGAACCTTAAACCTGCAGAAGAGTTTAATCTACCAACAGTCCCATTTTCTCTGCAGCCTAAAGGAGGAAATAGGTTTCTGCCTAGACAAATGAATGCAGGGGTTGCTAATTCAGTCACTGCAGTTGAGGTGTGAATGCCTGCTTTGCCTTTTCTATTCTCAATACATCATCAACACTTCACTTTATCTGCTGCATGTACTCATAAAAGGCTTAAAGGCAAAAAAAGAAGGTGTGATTAAGATCATTAAAAAAATACACAGCAATGTTACATGCTTCCTGTAAGGAACTTCTGATTTTCAGCCCCCTGTGGACAAAAAAGTACCTGCTGTTATGTATTTGAAAAGGACATTTGACCTTGCTGGATTGGAAGCTTGGCTATAAAGCTCAACAGTGACAGCCTACTTTTTCAGTGGCTCTGGTTACAAACCCTCTATCTGCATTTCACAAAATCGTATCATCATTCACAATTTGTCAACAAAGCCAACTAGCTACTATGATGCATCAAACATTTGATTTGGTGCAAAAAAAGCCTTCAAAATGGAACAAAATACAAAGGTATAAGACTGTTTACATAATTATCCTCGAGGTAAAGGAACTACAAATCCTTCAATCTATTGAAGTTCCATAAAACCATAGCTAATGTTAACTTTTCAAAACTCTCAAGTCATACACAGCTGCCAGCGGTGTTTTAGTGCAGGGATCAACAGCGGACCCTGTGGATGAGATGTCACTGTGACACTCTGGGATGGTGTTTTTTTTGTGCCTCTAAATGAGGTTGCTATCACATGCCCTTTTTATCCTCTGAGGAGCATTACCCATCATTTCACACGCAGCTACGAAGCTCAAAGACAGCATACAAGTTATGACATTATAGACAACAATCAAATCTGCTATGTAGAAAACTAGTAGGATTTTTACTTTGGGACTGCACTGTTGAGCTCTACAGCGATGCAGGGGGGTTGTTTGTTCCATGTACTTCAGCTAATTTCAGGGGAAAAATGTCAGGGCAATATCTGCTAGTGGCTTTCTGCCTGCAGTTGATTTAAACATTTATTTTGGGGCTTTTATGTCACAGGGGAGAGAGAGACAGTGGGGAAAGGTCAGGCCAGCTTGGAGAATAACACCGTCCACCTGAACCACTGGTATTTTGTGCTGCTTCAGCACACCATATAAAGTGCATTTATTTTTTACTTTGATTAAAAGTGTAAATCAGTGGAAGATTTTGGATTTTTATAATGCATGCTGTTCTAAAATGTGTATGAAGTTAAAAAAACAAGAGCTAGAACAAAGTTTTACATTTTTAATCCCAGAGTTTACAGTTAGTTTTAAGAAGAACACAGCTACAAACATTCATGTGTAAATGGCTGTAGTGCATTTTGTATCATTTTGTATGGAAAAAAAAAGCCAGCAATGTAACTCCAACATCATAATCACCCTAGTAGACCCATTATGGAGCCTGAAAGCATGTCGAGTTAGAAATACATTGCCAAACCTTGAAATGTAAGAGCATTAAAATAATATGAAGAGACAGAAAGGAATATGAATCAAAGCTGTAGGAAGTAGAATAAAAACAATTGAAATGTGTAGGGATAAATGAGTCATAATACAAAAATTAGAAAGCTAGTGTAAAGATGCAATATGTATGTTTTATCCATGCGACCCATCGGTTGTTTCTTTATATCACAGTTTACTGGCCTAATTATGTCTCCTACAGGCCCATTTATACAGCTTCCCCTCCCACTCCAGTTTAGAAAGTGAAACTAAAATGTCTACTGATGGAAAACTTTAAATGTCAAAAGAACTGTAAGTAACTGGCCGTAAAGCAGACAACCTGATACTGCATACAGCTTCATGTGGAGGAGGAGGAGAGGCAGAGAGCTGAGAGGCAGGTGTATGACAGGGAAGCAGAGGGGAAGAATGAGAAGAGTGAAGCAGAGGCTGAATGAGGTCTGATGAGAAGAATGAAGAGATGGTTATTTTGGTCTTCTTACAACAATGTGAAAGCACTCTACCTTATGCAAAAACCATGAATTCAGACTTATGGTGTTAGTACCTTCATTAAAATTAATTTTGAGTGCTCCTACTATTAATAGCAAAATGTTTTCCGTAAGTTGTTTTCTATTTTTACTGCTGTATTGACAGGTACTGAATAAATGATATTTGAATTTTTGATTTTTCATGTCTTGTATGAGTTCATGAGTTTAGAAAAACTGCTGCTGTAATTGTAAAACAGTTCAGTACAAGCTGAGACATAGTGGAGTAGGATTTTACCAATTCAGTGTAATAGTTACTTTTTTCAGAAGTGTTTAAAATCAATATTGTGTCAGTAAATGTATTTACTTGATCAGTAATTTCAGGATTGTAAGCATTTATGTCAAATGAGGCCTGTTTAGTTTGAAAACATGATGAATTCTGTCAGGGATCTTTTTTTAATTGAGTGCATACTTTTTATGGAGAGTACAGTGCAGAGACACAACATTAGATGTGTCTATGCCACATATTTGTGGCTATGTAGCAGTTTGAGTGAAAAAAAATAAAATAAATCTGATGTGTAGGTGTGTAACAATTAGGTTATATTTAACCAGTGGTGAGGGGCCTGTTGGAGCTTAAAATGCCAGGGCAAAATTTTCTTCCCAGCCCAGCCCTGCATTAACCTGACATGCCAGATAGACTGTTTTATATACCCATTTGCATGGAAAAATTCCACATTTGTCTGAAAAACCTCCCGTAAAAAGCATTTGGTAAGGGCAGGACTTAAAAAAAAAATGTCACTTTTCTACAAAGCCTATGGCTACAGTGATAAAAGGCATTGTATAAATGGCTCTCAGTACAGCTTAATCTCAACTGTGACAAATGTAACAGAAGATTAAAAAAAACTATTTTCCGTCATGAATAAGTGCTGTTCTTTTCTCTTTATTTCATAAAGAAATGTAATCTAGTTCTGATAATACTGCTGCTATACAATCCAAGTGATGGCAGCCATTGCTTTCTTCTTCTAGTAAACTAAACCCTGACCGTTGCTGTCGGGTGGTTCTCCTCACATCTCGCTGATTTCTCAGAAGCGTTTTTGGGTCTGGCACTAACGGTGTTGATTGGAGCTTTGCAAGATGGAGTTGCCTGATGACAGACATGGACTCTGGCCAATCTATCTGCTTTGCAAGGTTAAGCCTTAATTTATGAAGTCATACTGTGTGTTAAATCTACAGTTTGTTTCAGAAGCCAGTGTTGCTAAATTACCTTCCTTGCAAACTCAGAAACACAAATGCTCCTCTTTGTTTCAACACAATTGGGTTGTATAAGTATTGGTAAAATGTCAGCCATCTTCAGTTTCTATCATGTTTAATAATTAAAATGATTATAAATGTAGGTGTACATGGCAGCTTAATTTGCATCACTGGCTCTCAGTACCAATTAATGATTTATTTGCAGCTCTTTAAATCACTTTCAGTGCTGCAGTATGCATGAATCTCACAGATGAGCTCTTGTTGAAACAATAATTGTTTGCCTCCAACACCATCAGTACGATCAGAATTGTTCTATCATTTTGTACAACTTCCACTCTTAAGAAATGATGCAAACATACTGAGATGGGTGCAGATAGAATTAAAGCAATACATCAAAGTGAAGAAAGAGGTATTTTATGTGATGAGCTCTAAAATGTATACTCTGAAACCCACTTTTATTTGATGTGGTAAGGAGGGCGGAGATGTAGACTTTAATTGAATACACAAGTCAACAGCCGTGCTTTTAAACAGCTGAATACGCCGCACTACTGACCTTCAAAAGTAAATGCTGGAACACTGAGAGCAAGATCTTTAGCAGAGCAAATCCCATTGGCGGTCACATTTTAGTGCTTTTTTTTTTTTTCCCAAGGCTTCTTCAGGGTACTCAAGTAGTCACAGCTTCCAGATGCTTTAGCAGGATGGTAGAAATGTCAACCTTTTAGTGCTACTGACACATGAATCCATCCAATGAATACCTCTCCAGTTCCAACACTCATTCATGCTGGAGTACGTGCACATATTGTCGACACAAATGTACACATATCAATAGGAGGTCATGTGGTCTTTCTACAAAAACTCTTTCTTCTGTTGACGCATTTGCACGTCATTGCTCTAACCATCACGGTCTTTTTTCAAGCCCTTAAGAAGGGCGAAAAAAGTCACAATACACACCAAAATAAACATGCATTGTGCATATTGGTATATGTTGTGTCATCTATTATTCATTTGAGCGTGTTTTCTTTCTTATGGACCAAAGACACCTCACAGCACAATACAGCTAGAGCTCATGCACGCTGAGTAATCCCTCCACACATCCCACTTGCTGTTCTCCTTCTCTATTCCCCATCTATTTCTTTTTTTTTCACCTCCTCCTCTTTCACTCTCGCCCATCGCCTTCACTCTCCTCCTCCTCCTCCTTTTTCTTTTTTAAATCCCTTTCTTTCCCCTTTATCCTTTACCTCCTTTTCTTTATAAAGCTGCTTATCTTGCGCAGCCCCACTCACCCTATTTTGCTCCTCTCCCCGAATGGTTCAATTCCATCTAGAAGCAACACTGGCACAATGAGATCAACACTGGAGCATCTAAACATACCACAAGATCATGTTTATCTACAATGGAGGAGCAGCTATGCTCAAATTTGACTCATGGCACTGTACGTCAACCTTGTATAATCAATTTCATTTCCCCCATCTCATCTCTCTATGGTTTTATCTTTTCTGTCTTCGTCTGCACTTCCTTGTACCAGGCATTGTTCACCTTGTCACGCTCTTGTAGGGCACTTATCTTACATCAGCAGAGGTCAGACAACAGCAGGATGCACAGACCCATTTATACAGTAGGGAGGCACACATATTTCAGCCCCATATGAGTTCTTTCCTTTCCTTTGCTTGACTGTTTCTTACTCAAACAGCTGGAAACTCGTGTGTGATGAGGAACCTGTAGTGATGTGTAGGAGACACCCACCACTCTTTTTATAAATAGGTGTGCATTTGAGACAAGACCTGAGACAGTTTGATTCAAATCAAGTAATGTATGCATGATCACGTCTACTTACATCACTGCACCTCAGCCAGAAAATGTGACATGCTGTTTAGATTGGAGTCAAGGCATGTCCCATCAGCCTACATGGAGAGTGCACATGCTCCTGCTGCAGGCTATAAATGCAAATACAGTCTTTGAGAGTCTCACTGTCCCCTTTTAGCCCATGCAATGACACAAACAGTGTCAATGCCAGCAGGGACTCTTCAATGTTTTTGCAAAATGGCCAAATATGGAAGCTGTCACATTAAGAAAATCTAGACCATGCTACACTTGACATGCATTATTTAAGAAAAGCCATGTGCTACTATACAAAGCACATGCCACATATTTATAGCATTAGTTAAATCATTATGAGATGACTGTGTGCAGGTTAAAGAAAGATAACAATCTTACACTCATCTGTATACTAGCAATGCTCTGCCAGCAGATTATAAATTAAGCTTAGTATAAAGATTGGACCAAGAAAAGTCCCACCTCATCTCTCTCTGCACATTACTTTTCTGTTTATATATATATATATATATATATATATATATATATATATATATATATAAACAGGCAAATAAAAGTATATTTGTAACTGAGCTAAAAGGCATGTTTGTTGTCTTTGGATCACTTAAGTCCAAAGGCAACATTCTGACCAGGGATGGGTCAGGATTGTCTGATATTAAATAACATTAAAATTTAAAATGTTATCTTCCCTTGAAACATATAGTTTTACTTGATATTTTTTGGATCCTGGCTGTCATGTGATATTTATATCAGGTGGTGGCTGTAGCACATATCAAAGCTGTTCATTAACTGCAATTAAATAACAAAAAAAAAAAAAAAAAAGAATGAATAAACGGTGCTATAAATGTATCATTATAGACAGTAAGGTAGCTAAGAAATTGACTCACAGTGTCTAAACTTGAGGAATGATTTTATCTATTAGCCTGTCTATGGAAGTTTTCATTGTGTTTCATCAGGCTTACAAACTAAGGTATTCATCCAGGCTCATCTCCGTGAAAATCAGTGACTGGCAATCATTGCATTTTAAGACATTTATCTAATCTACTAACCTGACATGCTAGTGTGACTCTTAGTTCTTGTTTAAAAGGAAAATATGGTTCAGTTTTGATTAAACTTTCCCTTTCCTACAGCTACAGCCCAGCTATTAGCTACCACAGCAGCAGCCATTGGATACACCAGCAGACCCCACCATAATGATTGCAAACCCATGCTAAAGCAGACCATGGAAAGGGCAAAAACATGTTTTCCATCTTGAAAAGCTTTCAGTGTGGCTCTTTTCTCTTGTTTTGATGAAGAAATGTTGTCCAGTTCGGAAAGAAAACTGCCCATGTGGCTACGTCCAAGCTAAGCTCTCCACTAGCAGCTGTTGTAAACAACCACTCACAGTACAACTAACCACCACACCACAACTCTCACAAAGTCATGATGAAGCAGGTCAGCAGAAGAGCAAAAACATCTTTTTTATCATGAAAAGCTTCACATCTTGTTTTACTCTTTATTTCCTACAAAAATGTGGTCCATTTCTGATAAACAGCCTCAATATTGTAGCTACATCTGATCACCACACTGGACGTAGCCATTGCAGTCAAGTGCACTGATATTCATAAAGAATGCAGATCAGTAAGCCACAGAAAGAGAACCAGATCGCTGTCGAATGAAATATCCTGGAACTTAACTCTCAGTCCTTTATTGCCCATCACCAGATTCTTCCTTACTTGATGCATTGAGCCGATATAATGACACCTAATAACAATAAATCTCTTTTTCATGACTGTGATATGCTGAAGGTTAATCAAAAGCTTAACACACTGACACCACAGCAGCAGCATGCCATATAATTGACTTACTAATAATTAACTGTACATCGTAAATAATGGGGATGGGCATTCAGGTAGGTGTTGGATGGCGCTGGTGTGTTTTGGGCTTATGACGTCCGATAAGATGTGAGCATTGGATAGCAGGTGTTTCCATAGCAACATCCATTGCTTATTTAACTGAAAGACTGTTTCATATATATATATATCACATCAGTATACTTTGCATTCATCTGGGAAACCTCCCGTTCAAAACATTTTTGAAAGGAATTATATTTTAGAAAGATCTCAGAGGGTGATTGGGCAGGCATTCTGTCTATCTCATTAACTACAGGCCAATTAGAGTGGCAAAACAACAAAAAAAAAAGCAGTAGACATGTTTAATTTTGGTAAGCAACCTGAGCTCAGGCTGATGCTGTAGTACATTAGGAATGGTGGAGCTTGTTGGTAGATAAAACTCATGCCATGGCTGGTTGGGACCAGTGTAAAAACACCTCCAACAAGAAAAACTTAAAGTGTGGCCCAGTTCTAATAAAACTGCTGCTGTATCATCAGATAAATCTGAGCTAAATGCTACACCAGTGACAGCCATTGCTATCAGCTTCCAGTACAACTTCAAACCCCCAGTAGCTACCACCTTGTTTTCCTCAAATAACACTGGTTGGCTAGTTCTGTTCTCAGGCCTGGCACAATCATTCCAAATTGGAGCTTTGCAAGATTGATTTGCCTGATGACAGACATGGAATCTGGCCAATCCATCTGCTTTGCAAGGTGAGTTTTGATTAGTTCTAGACAGAAATGTCAACTTAGCTGTGATGCAGCCTTCTGCCATGAGCTGGGAGTTGCTCCTGTTTAAGGCTGTACTGCCATACTGCTAAAATGTTCTATATCAGGAAGTTAACCAGCACAGTCATGTGGTTGGGCAATGTTTTAAATGAAGATGTGAGAGTGTTTACTCCAAGTCATATTTTTTTTTTACTTTAGATGAGTGTACTAGTCTTAAACAATTTTACAGCTTGGAATCTCTCTGCATTAGATGAAACCAGGCAGGTTTTTTCCTTTTGGTTTAGTCTTACAGCAAGCTAAGCTGACAGGCTGCTGGCTGTAACTGTATTTTTAAGAAATACAGTCATAAGACTCTTTTTCTCTTAACCTAATCTTGATATGAAAGCAAATGATTCTTTGCCCCAAACTATTCCTAAGTGTTTTCCCTATGTAAAAGGTACTGGAACTCCCACTCCCTCCACTTGTAATGGAATGAGACAGACATATTTCAGTCAAGATAATCAGCTCTTAATATGCCCTGGTGACCATGAAACTCGACTGCAGATAGGGAGGAGGAAAGAGCAATGAAGAGTGTCTTGAAGGAGGGAACAGCCGTTCGTCATCATCATTATCAAGGTGTCTGCAGAGCATCTAACAAGCTTCATTCACTTTTATGACTTGGATAAAAAAAAGGAAATAAAGCCAGGATTTATTTCTACAGGTGGCAGATTTTTTGTCCAGGAAGGAGATCCTAATGTTAACTCATTGTAATTCATCCAGTTGTCACATATGACTCTTACAGGATGTGGTAAATAAAAATGCTTTTCATCACCAATTTCTAATAATAATGCATGTTGAAGTCTAATGACAGACTAAAGGCATTAATCATAATAATCTTGCCAATACTGAGCTAATACTGTACAGCCTGGGGAGGACACTGCAAAATCCACCGTCATATGTTCAACAATTACTTGCAAATGGTCGCAAACACACAATACACAGAGAGGAAAGGTGCCAAGAAAAGACTTTTATAACCCAGATGGGTTCAGACATATTGACTCTAACAGAGAAGATTATCGTAATTAATCAATCCTACTGGGTGGCAAATTAAATTGTATTTTGTGATCATGAGTTAGATATTGAAAAAAGCTAGAGGGTCAAATTTATTGATTCTACATCTCACTAAAGCCAGCGAGCTTGTTACTCCATCTCCAACTACTGTGCTCAAACTTTTTCCTGAAACAGAAACATCTGCAAACAGAGCATCCAAAAGGCTGAGATAAAGATAGAAGATGTGCCGCCATTCTTCTTTTAACCGTGGAGCACAACTGAGGACACGTTATGACGCACTTTTCATACAGATATTTTTTTTCATATTTAATCTATTTTTACCCCAGGCTTTTAGTTAGTGTCTCTTTCCATTTCTTGTATGCGAGCCAATGCGTGCATGCAAGAAGCAGACAGGATGGCTTAAACAATCACCAGCAATAACTGAGTGTGGAAATGTTTGTTTGTGTAACAGCTCCTGGTGTCTGCCATCTGTAATCATACTCACACCACTGAAGCTGTCATGAGAGAATACACACAAATGAGCACACGCACTTTGTTCATAGGTGTAATAAGGAGATAAGTATGATAGAAATGCCCTTGGTACCTACTGTAGTTTCTCTTCAGGCTGCCTCGTTCATTCTTCTTATTTCTCAACAAGCAATGGAAGTGCATTTGTTACTGATTACTGATGCACAGGCTTAAACTGGAAACAACTTAGATTACTAGGGGTTCCAAAGCACATTGTAAACATCACTTACAAGAGAAATAGAGAATGTAATTTTCTTAAAAGTATTTCCCAAGTGCTGTGAAACAAAGCAACGTATCATCATCACAGCTTTCCTCCTGAAGAATCCCAGCCCATTCTTCTTTGGAGAATCTCTGAAACTCCTTCAGATTTGATGGTCTTCTGGCACACTTCTGGACCTTGGTCTTCAGTTCAGCCCACATATTTTCAGTGGGATTCCAGTCAGGACTTTGTGCAGGCCAGTTGATAACTTTCCCTTTGGTCTTCTGGAGGTAGTTCTTCACCAGGAGTGACATATGTTTTAGATCATTATCATGTTGGAAGACAAAGTAACAAAGAACAGAAAAATGTCTCACACACTGCAGGGCTCCAAATATATAATTATTTATTGCACCAAAATAGTGACATTTCAAGCAGAGCTGTTCTTCATCAGACTAAAGTGACAAGTGTAAAGCACCTCCTTATATACAGGTGAAGGTAATCACTTAGACAATCACATGAGCCGATCTGAGAGTCATCAAATAAACATGTTTCAAGGACCAAAAAACACATGTCAACATACAACCCAGTGGCTATATGCGATACTTACAATTTCAAATGTTCAAGATATAGTGCTTACTTATTAGATCAAAGATTGCAAAAACAATTTTTTTGAACTCTGTTAAAGTACACAGAGACATATAGATAACTTGGCTGAGAACCTCCATAGTATAATGTAGTGAGCATCAGGCTGGAAGCTGTCATAAAATACATAATTAAACTAGAGAGGTGCCTATTAGTACTGTAGGTTCTATTAATGAATTAGAGATGAACCGTCATCCTATCAAGAGGAGTCAAAAGGGGTATTATACATCTCATCCTGTCATTTAATAAAGCTATTACTCTGAGTATTCTTAAGAAACCAAGTAAGTGGAGAATTATTGAGCATAGTAATAATTAGAAGGATAGTCCAGTCTCTAGACCAGTTATTTTCAACCCACGGCTCTCCAGCCCCATGTGGCTCTTTAAGTGACCAGTTGCGGCTCTTTTAAAGGGATACTTCAACATTTTGGCAAAGTCGTCCATTGCCATAATTCCTATAGTCTTAGTAATAGGTTCGTTACCTTTAGTTGTCGGAGTAAACTATTTTTAGATTGGCTGCTGCCGAGTTCGGACCTGCTGTGCCAACTCAATGTAAGCAGACGCTATTCTGGCTTTCCCTCATCAAACTCATCAAATACACAATCCAACAACTCCAAAACGCTCTCGTGGACAAGTTGTGACCTGTACATTCACCACGCTATGGAACATAGCGGAACATGCGTAAAAGAGCACAGAGGAAGTCTTCTGGTGGTGCGTCTCTTCAGTAAGTTAATTCACTGAGGTGTGCTGTCTTGTGTTCAAATTGAAGCTTCTAATGCCCTTGTTTTAACAAATTTCTCCAGTCACTTCCTGACAATGCTCTCCCATACTTGTATTTGATGATCATTTTTGCAGTGCGCATCATCAGCAACCAGCCAAACACATAAGGATCGCATTTTTAAATAATGAAAAACTTGTCCAAATGTGGGTGTTTTATTTGATCTTAAAAGTACTAATGATAAATACTGTCAAAAGGGCAGAAACAGAAAAATGAAAGCAACAAACTGACAGGGCAGAACGATTTGTGAGGGGGAGCTGCAGGTGTGAGGCAGGGCCGGTTTTAGCCATTTGGAGGTCCAGGGCAAAGACCAATAAGGGGACCCTTCCCCTTTAGCTAAAAGTGATAGTAATGAGATGAAAAAAAAAAATAGAAAGCATATTAACTTTAAGTTACCACTCACAGAACTACAGTAAATGTCCAAATATGAAAAATTAATATCCAAACAGACACCCATGATTCATCAGCTCTTCGAAAAGCTTCTCATAGCTCTAAGTCAGCACATTCTGATATTTTAAGAAGACTTTAGTCCAGATGGAACTTACATAAATAAAGACGTGCTCATTATTGGTGAAATATCCTTTCTTCTGACACTATACAGACATTTTTATGTAGCCTATTGCATCCCATTTAACATCACATTAATCCACCATTTCACTGTTTCATTTTAACTATGGACAGATTGATTATTACATCCCCGGTTTTGGAATGTGACTCTCACAATAGTATTTTTAAGACAATGTGGCTCCTGGTGCCACAAGTGCCAGCTACATCAATTTGATTACAGAGTTTCCTTTTGTAGCATCCTGACACTCTGCAAGTGATGCACTGCAGCTCCCCAGGTTTTTCCCCAGTCACCCTGTTCCTATTTTCTCTCTGTTGCTCCTATTAAGATGGAAAATTAACAAGGGAAGAGGTTGCACAAAGGATGACAAAACACCAGGAGTGTCCCACCAGAGGATATTCTTAATTTTCTTCCACTTTTCTCACTCCTGAAACTTGTTAGCTTGTTTTACAAAGAGGAGTGTCTTGCATGGATATTCTCCATACCCATTTATGAATTTTTATGGTCTGACTTGTGCTAACATGGAGACAAAACTATGTAGCTCACAGCTGTTAGAGGCATCATACCTCCGATTTTCTAAGTAAAAGCATGAGATGTCATATTTTTACATGTAAATTTACATTTGCATATTTAACAGATGGACAATAAGCATGTAATCCTATATGACACAATGCAATGTGTAACGCTTGCATGCAGTAAGGACATTGGTTATAGTCTCTTTAGTTGTTGCATAGTTGTAGTACTTACGTAGTCAGATGAATTTTCAAGGTACACCTAGACTTGTCTCAAGGCACACCAGAGTGCCACGGCACATCATTTGAGAACCACTGGCCTAGAGACTGGACTATCCTGCTATTTATGACTATGCTCTATAATTCTCCACTTACTTGGTTTCTTAAGAATACTCAGAGTAATAGTTTTATAAAATGACAGGATGAGATGTATACTACCCCTTTTGACTCCTCTTGATAGGATGACGATTCATCTCTGATTCATCAGTAGCACCTACAGTACTAATAGGCGCCTCTCAAGTTTAATAATGTATTTTATGACGGCTTCCAGCCTGATGCTCACTACATTATACTATGGAGGTTCTCAGCCGTCTCTGTGTACTTTGAGTTAAAAAAAAATTGTTTTTGCAATTTTTGATCTACACAATCCTAAGTTCTTGTCCTATATCTACCTGTGCAGATCTTGATATATTTTACGTATCTCTATAATGAGGTTAACAAGTAAGCACTATATCTTGAACATTTGAAATTGTAAATATTGCACATAGCCAATGGGTTGTATGTTGACATGTGTTTTTTGGTCCTAGAAACATGTTCACGTGATGACTCTCAGATCATGTGATTGTCTAAGTGATTACCTTCACCTGTATATAAGGAGGTGCTTTGCACTTGTCACTTTAGTCTGATGAAGAGCAGCTCTGCTTGAAATGTCACTATTTTGGTGCAATAAATAATTATATTTTTGGAGCCCTGCAGTGTGTGAGATGTTTTTCTGTTCTTTGACAGTGTCTTTTTCGACTCAGCACCTGCCCACTTAGGTTTGGATGTGCGTGTAGCCTTTTTCCTAAGACAAAGCAACTACCCAGACCCAGTTGTGCTGCTAACTACCTCAGTTTTCTTCCAAAATCTTCACATATCCTTCTTTCTTTGTGACTCTTCCCCCTTTTTGAGATTCCCAGTTCCAGATGCTCTGAAGCATCCCCACAGCACAATACTCCCACTGCTGTGTTTCACTGTAGGGGCGGTGTGCTTTGGGTGACACGCCTCTTCCTTCTTTCTGAAACGTAAGCAACATCTTTCTCACCAAAGAGCTCTGGTTTGGTCTCATCTGACCAAAGGACATGCTTCCAGTATGCATAATATTTCCACAAGTTGTTCTATGCATATTGTTCTGGCTTGAAGGTGCCTTCTTTGTGGAAGTGGAGTTTTTCTTGGTCTGCAGCCTCTCCATCCCTTCTGTGCAGGGCTCTAATGATTGTCTTCTTTAAGGCTACAATTTTCTACTTGGCTAAGCCACTGACTAAGTTTACATGGACTGTAGTACCCTGGTTTCTGTTTGTGCATATATATACCTTTTCAAAAACTGAAAAATGCATCCTGTTTTTGAGAAACCTGCTAGAATGCTTTCATGTTGAAGTTGTTTCCAGGACAGTTATTTAGTGAATAAATTCACTTGAAAGATTTCTGAGCACTTGGAGTCTCAGGTAAACTTTCATAGTGATAAATGATAATTATTATCACCTTCTATTCATAAGAATTGAAACACTGTTGAAATGAGGTCACTACCATATCTTAAATATGATGTTAGCATTTAATAGTGGTAAGCCCAAAATAATTTACAGTGGTCTTTTTTTTCTCAGATATAAATAAATGCTAGGGTTTGTGTTGTAAAAGTAAACATCACTGATGCCTGAGCAGTAATGATGCAGTAATCAGAAACCAGGATATTAGTATTTCTCATGTATACAGGGATAAGATTAACCAGGTTTCTTTGTGCACATGTAAATACAGTATCCTAAATACTGTCAAAACTGGGATATGACTCATAACCAGGACACTCAAGTCCATGTAAACACTTATTCACTAGTGTTTTGACAGTTGTTCTGGGCTCTATAGACACATCTCTCACTAGTTCCTTCCAGAGTCGTTGAAATATGTTTCCTGCTACCTCTGCCAGGCTTGTTCTGTACTATGTGGCTCTCTTCTTGCTCCAGTTCTTGACACTTGGAAACTCTGTGACAACCGCTCAGACCCTTATGAAGTTTTTATACTGTTTATACTTTGGAAGATAACCCTCAGTCTTAAACTGATTTTAAAAGCTTTGAGCATTACAATGTTAAAGCACATCACTGCACAACAGTGGTTGGCTCAACAAAAAGGCCAGTTCTAAACGGGATAATAATACTGAGTGGTGGTTTTTGTTAATTAATTCTGTGTGCAAAGTAAAATAATGTAAGCATCCAAAATAAAACTTGGATGGTTGTAAAAGATGTGTTAAAATTCTTCACTCAGTTTGACACCACTTGGGAAATATTTTGAAAAAACTGAAATGACATTCTCATAGGGGGAGTAATAATTTCGTCCTTACCTGTAGCTTAGAAATCAGATTTAAAAAAAGCCAAAAACACAGTTTTATTGCTACTTTATGTCTTTTGAGGATTTGGTATTTTAAACAGGCATAATAGAATGTTTTGTGTCAGTGTTCTGATGGCAGAAATTGAAAAGAAAATTGCAAAACAATTCAAAATATGAAAGGATAACAGAATAGGGTATGTCCTGAACCGTGAGTCAGCAAGCAAATGTGGTATCATATTTCTCCTTCCTTTTCTCTTTTCAATACAAACTCGACAAAATGATCCTGTTGTTAGTCTATGTGGGTGTGTATGCATGGTTGTCAGGCTGAATTAAATGTCTGTGGCCAAACTGAAATGTGCTGAAATTATTTAGTCAAGTAATAATGGGAAAAGAAAAATCAATTTAATGCTCTTTGGTATCAACACTTCTGCACAAACAATGAACCAGATTTAGAAATCCATGGGGCTTCTGCAATAAAGGGGAAAGAACTAGGTGTTTCCATTACTTAAGATAAGTCTGAATGAGTCTTATTAGCTGGTAGACTTGGAAATAATTTGACAATTTGTCTTAACTGCAGTCCAGTAGCGGTAAAGTTAATGATTTCTTGATGTTGAAAAAGCTAGTGCAACCCAGCAAGCAGAGTATTAAAAGGATTAATCACCATCTGATCTGTTTTGAGCACTACTCAACAATGGTTGTTCTGAAACATTGGCACTGTGGTAGGAATGAAACATTTAGTACTTCCTGGAGGTTTTTTGATAAATTGGTTAATAATTCAAGCAATTCTTCACAAAATAGAAAGCTATGTGTCAGAAATCCCCCTATCAAAAAAGAAAATGATATTGATTGTATCTATTAAATGTGTAACTAGCCTGGGAAGATTTTCAACTCAGCTGCCCCAGGGAGTAGCCTGAGTCCATGCCTAAAACAATATTGAAGCCTCTCTTTTGTACATGGATAGTCCATCCCTGGGGCTGTGGTATTAGTTCAAAACCACATCCTCACCCAGCATATTATATTTTCCACCAGTATTCAATCACTGCCTCAGGCAGACAGAAAAAAAAAGACATGGACAGGAAGCAGGAGACAGCTGTGAGACAAGGGGTGACTCAGAAACAAACACAGGGGCAGTGGGTTGCATTCACCGGTGCCTGTTGCAATATTGTCAGAGGACAGTTGTAATGAAGCACATCATTTGGCAAAGGTAGCTTTCTAATTGTCTCGCTGACAGCAATTAGATGGTGCTCGTTAAAGCACTGCCCTCATTAGGTTTCAGAGCACTCGCTGCGGAAAGTGTAAGCCTGTCTGAAACTACAGGGCAAGACCCAAAATTGGTGGACAGCCAAGGTGAATGCCAGTGGGTCACCATATGTCACACCAATTAATGAGACTCATTCTTTGGGTGAGAGAACTTCTCATTTGGCGCCTTGTTTGGTTAGGGTTCAGAGGCTAATCAGCAGATTACTCACCTGATAAGTGGACTGGGGTAAAGGTCCTTAAGGTCCTCAAGGTCCAATCCAGTGGAAAGCAGTGGATATCAGAGTACACAGACTTGACCAGCAGATAAGGAGCCTGTCTAGTTTAGTCAAAGTATTTCTGGTAACTGCACAGTTTTTATCCTTTACCAGTGTTTAACTCAGGTTCAGGCTCAAGTGGAGGTCAGGTCTGCAAAGTCAAACCAGTTAAGTTCCCTTATTGGTGTTTTCATTGCTGACAGGGTCCAGTCTGGGTTAAGATTCAGCTTGGCTCAGTTGGGTTTGGTAAATGGCATTATTCCACACGGGTGAATAAAGTTGATCATTTCAACTGTTCATATGTTCAGATGCAGATAAAAGCCATTCTAGGTTTACTGTAGCATTTGTCATATCCAAACCTGGGCCCATCCAGAAGCTTCTTTAGAGATATTATTCGCTTAACATATTGTAAATCCAAGTTAGGTGTGATAATCTATTCAGCAAACCGATTCTGGCTTTTTTTTTTTTTTTTTTTGCTTGTTTTGTTTAATAGAATCCTTGTGGTGTCCAGATGGTGTGCAGGTCATCCATATTTCCTTCCCATAGTTATGCTGACATTTCCATATGCTTCTTTATGTTGATTTTTAAGGACATTTGGCCACTGTACCAGCTCCTACACTGACACAGATGTTCAAAAGCCAAGAAAAAAAAAAAATGCATTTAGGTGGGCACCATTCCTATGGAAGTTGATCACAACGTTTGTAAGATCCTGCAGCATCTGGCCAGTCAGCAGCCAAACAGACACGGCCCCAGTCCACATAGGAGACCAAAGATGAGCAGTCAAAAGTAAACCAGACAGTACAGGTCTCTAACCCCGTGGAGTTCATGGAAACAACGAAATGGGTACAGTAAACAGGAAATACAGGAGGGGAGCTATAGGGCCTTTTTCTTCAGAGTTTGCACCAGCATCTCCCTGGTGGTGATGTTCACTCTTCACATCTGCCACTCAGAACAACAACATCAGGGTTCTAGAAAACAAGAGAGACAACATAAGATTGAGAAGTAGAACATTAAATCCATTCATATTAGAAAAAATAAAAGAAAAAAGAAAGCTTAGGAAGGGCAACATCTGGATCAAAAGGGTTCAGAGGACAACAAATCAGGGATCTGGAATAAAACAATAGGTCTTAAGGAAAACCAAGAACAAAGTACAACAGGGGTCTGTAAGACACAATGTAGCACCTGAAAATCCTGACATAATGTCATACAGGACATTAAGGATCTTTCTAGCTTGAACTTGTATGAAATATAAATTTAAAGTGGCTTTAAATCCTGCAGTTTGGTTTCCAACTTTGCATTTAACTGAACCGAGTCCGCCCACTAGCCTGCTTTGTAAAATTGCCAAGAGGCCTTTCATGGGGCACTAGAACTTTAATTCTCCAAAGTTGAACAACCTTCACTGAAAACTGACAACAAATCCAGCAATACAAAAACTAAAAGGAGTAAAGGTCTACAGGTCTTGACTTGCAGTAACAGAAGATTTATCCGGGAGCCAGACAAATAAAAAGGACACAGATGCCAACTCAGTGTGTTTTAGCTTAATTTGTAAGGGTTGAAAAAGGTTTGTGAGACGTGAGGCGTTGTGTCCAGTTTTTTGGGGGGTTTACCACGGCTGGCACAGCTTCTCCTGCACCCTCATAAACCACTCCAAAAACAGTCACTGGCTTTCTTTCCAGTCAGAGAGGATGCAGAAGTGTAAACCAACCTATTCACAGCTTTCAGTCACATGACTGGCAAAAGGCCTGGAGGGCAAAAGGAGTTTAGGAATGGGGCGTCCAAAGCCATATAATTTAGGTCCCCCCCATGTCTTCAGAATGACACTTTAATATACCCTGACAACAATGGAAGAACAGAGAAATTAAGTTTTTCTGAAAGTTTTCTGCTCATGTGACCCTTAAAGTGGATGTTGTTTTTATTGCTGAATCAGCAACTTCACTTTAGGTCAGTTTGTTAAACCCCCTCAAAAAATCCTGGATACGCCCCTCACTACATGCATAATTTTGCAGGTGTTTTGAAACTGACAGGGAGAAAAGGTCTGAACTTTTTAGTCTTGGTACCAGTTGTTTTTTTTTCTCACATGACAGCGACTGAGTGTCACTGCTGTGTAGTCTGGAGACACAACAAATGCCTGCATAAGTGAAGCATGCTGACAAGGGAAGGGAGAGAAGTGCAATAGCTTGGAGTGATGAAGCTGTGCTTTCTGTGGTAGCATACTGCTGCTGTTATTTGTAATGCTTGTATTTGTCAAGAGAGCATTTCTAAACTGTACTTGTCAGGAGAAATATTTCTTAACCGCATTTATGTATAGCCAGTGCTTATTGTGTCAGTTTAAGAATGAAGCAGAGTCTTCTTAATGTCTCAGTCTGTATTCATTCGTCACCACCTCTGCACATCCCCACTGTCTTCTCTTCCATCATCCTCCTTTCCTGCCCCCCTCTTCATCCCCCATCACTCAATGCATGGTGCAGATGGATGAAGGAGATGGGGTGACGCAGAGAGGAGAGAGGAGAAGGCAGTGCGTGAGGATGATAGCACAGTGTGAGCGGTGAGGAGATGGATAGGAAGGACATAAGAAATGAGAAATAACTCTACAGACAAAGGTGTTATAAATTGGAAACAAACAGGAAGAGGAAAAGAAGGGGAATACGGATTAAAGGAAAACAATAAATATATACAGGGCATTAGTGGAGAAGGATGAGAAGAGGGCAGGAAGGACCAAACAGAGACTGAGACAACAATGAAGAAAAGAAGACAAATGAAAAGGAAAAGACTTAATGTGGAGTACAATGACACAAAATACTGGAAAGAGTCATCTAATTAAAATAAATCAACATGTGAACAGAAATAAGAAAGCATTTAAAAAAAACAGGAAAAGTAATAGTGATTATACCAATAACAACAATGAACCAAAAGTAAAAGTGAAATCAAAATCAAAGGTTGTAAAAATGTATGCCTGCACATATTTCTGCCTCTGCATCAGTAACTTAAGGAGTGCATGTAAAAGCTATAACCAACATTAAAGAAAGGGTATTATACTTTCCCAATTTTTAAAACATAAATATAAAATCACAATGTTGGGTGGCCATACTTCACGTATGCAAATTTTCAAACCGCAAGATAAACGTATGCGGCAGTAATCTTGGAATTAGAGTGTAAACTGATGAAAACGGTTCATTGGGAATTTCTCTGAGATCTTCTCGAGACGAGATTTCGATGAAGCGAACTGATGAGGTCATTGCAATAGGATCTCCTGACTGGTTCGTCCGTACTGCCGGCAAAGCGGAACAGACTGCCCCCACAAGGCGTTTTAGCCATTTAGCCATTTAGTAACACAGTAATTAAACACTTACCAAACAGATACATCCTAATCTATCCTTCGCTGCTGCTGGTTTTCTTCCACCTCTCTCTCCAAACTATCAGGATCAGACTCCGGGTCTAACATGTACGGACGTATGTCAAAATTTGCCATATTTTACTCAGTCGGACCGGTTCATTCAAACATAGCAACATAGCCACATTGGAGGGGGCGGGCACAAAACATTGAGTCCTACTGCTGGCCAGCCTCTGGAAAATCGGCCAATCAGAGGAAAGCGCGGGGGGGGGGGGATGTTAAAGAGACAGCAGCGAAAACGAAGCGTTTCAAATGGAGGTTAAAATTAGGGTTTTTCAGGACGCCAGTGTGAGAAACATGAGGAGTTTTTTGAGCTGTAAACCATGTGATGCTACTACGTGGGTATCACAGAGATGTGTAAATCCTTGAAAAAAAAGCATAATACCCCAACTTTAAATTATTGTCATCATGTGTCTCTAATTAGGCTGATCTTCTATCATTACTACATGGCTAGAGGCACTAGTTCATTGGACCGCTGCTCTTTGGAGGCATGACCCTAAAAGTGAAAGGGCTGGAGTGGGGGTTATCAGGGACTGGAGCTTGAAAAACAGACCTGGAGGAAAACTCCAGCAACACAGAGCTGGAGGCACTGTTGCAATAATTAGTCTCATAATTTGTTAATTTACTGTCAGTTGTGTATGATCACCTCCAGATCCCAGTGTTAGAGATCTAACAAGCAACTTTAAGGGTATTTGTTGAGTAGATTACACATTTTAGCAGGATCCAGCAGAACCAAACTGATATTTCATTTTGCTGTACACTCTTTGTCCCTTGGTGCTCCACCTCCCTTCTTCCCCCTCCATTCCCTTTGAGTTCCAGCTGAGTGCAGTTGTTTTTCTGACTGATCCCTTTACACACATGAGGCCCAAGCTGGTTCAGGTCTTATTTTGTTGAAGTATAAGAGAATGTTGGATATTTCTTTGGCCATAACCCCATATTTAATCCACCATATAACATAAACAACATGTCACTTGCTGAAACTGAGACATTTACAATTTCATATAAAATCAATCCTTTTGAATTTGATGGCCGCAACACAGCTCAAAAAAGTAGAGACAGGGCCATGTTTCCCATTGTGTATCATCCCCTCTTCTTTTAAGAAGAGTATTTAAACATCTGGGAGGTGAGGAGACCAGTTGCTGGGGATTTGGGAGAAGAAATGTTGTCCCATTCTTGTCTGATGTAGGATTCTAGCTGTCGAATTGTCCCAGGTTTTCTTTGAAAGATGTTTTATTTTATGATGTGCCAAATGTTTTCTATTGGTGGAAGATCTGGACTGCAGATATGCCTGTTTAGCATCTGGACTCTTCTACTACAAACGCATGTTGTTGTGATGGATGTAGTATATGGATAAACATCATCTTGCTGAAATATGCAAGGCCTTCCCTGAAAGAGACATTGTCTGGATGAGAGCACATGTTGCTCTAGCTCCATTTCAGAACTAATAGTTCCTTTCATATGTGTAAGCTGCCCACAGCATAGGGACTAATGCAACCCCATACCATCAGAGATGCAGGCTTTTGATCTGTGCACCGATGACGAGCTGGATGGTCCCTCTCCTGTTTAATGCAACCTCGGTTTCTTAGACAATTTCTAATTTTGATTAATCTGACCACAGAACAGTTTTCCATTTTTCCCCAGTCCATTTTACATGAGTTTTGGTCCAGAGAAGACTGCAGCATTTCTGGATTATGGGCACATATGACTACTTCTTTCCATAATACGGCTTTAATCTGCATTTACATGGCATGGCGAACTGTGCTGATGGACAATGATTTCTGGAAATGTTCCTTAGCCCATGCAAGGATTTCCAGTTCAGAATATGCTTACTTTTAATGCAGTGGTGCCTGAGGGCTCAAAGATCACAAGCATCCAATATTGACCTTCAACCTTGTGCCTTGCACGCAGAGATTTCTCCAGATTCTCTGAATCTTTTAAAGATGTTATGTACTTTAGATAGTAGGATATTCAAAGTCTTCTCTATTATACATTCAGGAACATTAATATTGAAGATGCTGTTTTACACACACTGGTAAATCTCTGCCCATCTTTAAGTCTGAGAGAGTCTACCTCACTTAAATGCTCCTTTTATACCCAGTCATGCCACTGGCCTGTTGCCATTTACCCTTATTGGCTGCAAAATGCAGCTCTAGCTGTTTTTCATTAGTACCACTTCCTTTCCAGACTTTTGTCTCCTTGTCTCTATTTTTTGAGATTGGTTGCTGCCATCAAATTCAGAATGGCTCATGTCTTTTATGAAATGGTAAAATGTCTCAATTTCAACATCTGATATGTTGTTTATGTTCTATTGTGAATAAAATGTGGGTTCATGAGATTTGCAGATAATCATTTTTATTTCATCTTATTTTTTTTACGTTTTACAAAGTGCCCCAATGTTTTTGGGACTGGGGTTATACATAACGTAAGCTCAAAAGGTGGCCCATTGTCATTACTCTTTATATATATATGCAAAGAAATGCCCAGTTCTGACAAAAACAAAACAAAACAAAACAAAACAAAACAAAAAAAAAAAACTACCACAAAAGGATGCTGGTCTGTCAACTCTCAGACGGACCCAAATGTTTGGTACAGGGATCTGCCTGATGACAGACATGATCTCTGGACAATCCATCTGATCTTTAAGGCTGACACCACTCAGGCTATGTCAAACTTTTTTCTACAGTTTGTAGCATGAAATATGTTTGAGTCTTTGTTTTTAACATAAACAAGCTGAAATAAGTGTTGTCCTTTTAGTGTGAACACAAAGCTGAGGACAACAAACGTAAAGAGAGTTTCAAGTGAATTTAAAGGGTAGGGAACGAAGGAAAAAGTCAACAAAGGTTGGCAAGACAACAACAATAAGACAGAAAGGTTAAAAATGTGTTGGACAGGGATGGTCAGATGGAAGCATGGAGCTGGGGATTAAGGCAACAGAGAGGACGGACTGGTAAGGAGCAGCCACACAGGTTAGCGAGAGGGAGAAACTGTAGGCATAGAGGAATGAAATAAAAATCAAGAGTATTCTCAAGTCCTTAGTGCCAGTCATTACTCTTTGTGTGTAGTGTTGGCGCGCTCTCTTTGCGAGGCCAAGATCAGATCTTAAAGTCTCTCCATTCGACACTATGAGGGCGCCTGTCGTCTGCTGCTGGAGGCATCCAAGAGACAGAAAGGGAGCGAGAGCAGGAGAGACATGGAGAGAAGAAACAATAAGAAACAGAGAAAATACACTGACACAGATGCAGCAAACCGGCACTGAAAATTGGGCTAAAGACAGGGAGAGAGAACAAGGAAGCAAAGATGTCATAGCAGTCATGAAGCTGGTGAGGAAGAAAGAGGAGAGAAAGTGATGGAGAGAGCCTGAAAAATATAGCAAGAGGAGGAAGAGAGGGAGGGTTGATTCCAAGAGATGAATTTAGGGAGACAGACGTGGGTGAAGAATGAGGCCGGGCATATGGGATGACACTGAAAGGAGTGATGATAGATTAAAATCCAGTGAGGACAGACAGGCTACAGGGTCATGGAGGGGCCATTGGGAGAACATGTTCTTCATACTGAGTCACACAGGCCCTCATGTTTGCATCAAATGTCTTTCCATGCGGCCTCACCTTGTGGTAAAAGGCACCTAAACCTCATACATAACAATAAACAACTGCATGCAAGGTAAGCAAACACTTGTTTTTGCCTTGTTAAGGTGTTTTTAATCTATGTAAAATTCATTACCTGGAGCCTTGCTCTAAAATGAACCTAGATGTTTTTCTCCCCCCATTAAAATTAATACTTTACCTGCAGGGGACCCCACAATGTGACTGTGCTGAGATTGTTGCCCCCTTAACACCTCTAAAACATGACTAACACAGTTGCTCCCTCACTCACAGTCTGCTCAGCTATTCTTGAACTAATAGCACTTTGCTTGACATAATCATAATATGTTTATGTCAAGCATATAATTACTGCTAATCCTGATGGAAAATTTCCCACTTAGTATTCAGTTTAAAGAGCTACTTCCAGTGCTGAATCCACACAAAGCAAACTGACACGAGTAAGATTTCAAGGAGACTCTACACGTGCAAAAATACATTTGTTTACCATGTCTGTGTTATTGGTCCTCTATCTTGATTAATTACCAGATTCACATATTTACTTTTAGTGCTTTAGTGGAGACTACCCTTTTACAGCGGATCTAGATGAATAGAGAATTGTGTCAGAGTAAAACTGTAAAAGGGGAGACTTTCTTCAAACTTCAGTTCTTGAATAGAGAAATGATCCCACTTAAAAATGAGCTAGAGAATGCCCCAGAAACACTGTGGTGTAAATCTCTGATGAATGAAACTCCTAGTTCTGTTTTAAGAATGAAAGTGTAGGATAGGGTCATGTTTGAATTAGGGCAAGACCTAAACTTGGAGATTTGGACTCAATTTTCTACAGCACGCACAATATACTTGACAACCTTTTGCAGTTTTAGTGTGGAGGTTTCCCTTCTTTTATGGGGTTAAAATTCATAGCTTTAAGTAAACTGACCTGGGTGTGGGCCTTAATTTCTGCCACTTTTTCAATTCTAACCAATTTTTGGCAACATTTTGCCCATTTTTGCCACTCTGTCATCCCCTTTCCACTACTGCACCTGTCAGTTTTTGCATCGTTTCTCCCATTTTAACTCATTTTTGATACTTAAAGCTATTTTAACCTCTTTTTGCACATATTTTTCTTCACATTTTTGCCACTTTTTGCCACCTTTTTACTTCCTTTTCCAGTCATGTTGCAACATCTTTGTCAGCATTAACCCATTTTAATTTTTTATGGCACATTTTGCTACTTTTTTCCACTTTTACTCATTTTTGATACTTTTTACAACATTTTCCCCTCTTTCCTCCTTTCCACTTCTTTATCAAGTCATTTTTGCAACATATTTAACCCATTTTTGATTCTTTAAGCTGCTTTTTAACCCCTTTTCCAATTTTATTCAACCGATTTTTACCACTCTTTCACCCCTTTCCACTACTTTATCTGGCAATTTCTGCAGTATTTTGGCTACTTTAAACCCCTTTCACATTTTTTTTTCACCCATATTTGCCATTTTTTGCCCATTTTTGCCCCTCATGCACCCCTTTACAACACTTTTTCTGACCATTTTGCAACTTTTTGACACTTCAAACCCATTGTTGGCATGTTTCCCTACTACAATCCCTTTTCACAATATTTCCACCTATTTTTCCACTTTTAACTCATTTGTGTATTTTCTTTTAACCCATTTTTGCCACTCTTTAACCCCTTTTCACCAATTTCCTACCATTTTTCCACTTCTAACTCATTTAGACCACTTTTAGCCCATGATTGTAATTACTCAATTATTTTTCCTTTAAAGTAGTCCTCATGTTTGTGTAAATAATGGCTTAGCTATGAAGTCTGACATTACTTCCAAGCGGTTTTGTGAGTGCACCTATCCACATTGTAAACATGACCAAATAAGGCGATTCTGTTAAGAAAGGGTTGTTAACATTTTGAAAAAGGCTAGGCCTTTGAGCTAGGCTAGGCCCCTCATTTGGTTTGGCCCTATAGGCTCTCCCTTTTATACCCCATTATGGGCAGCCATGGGTATATCTGCCATAATGGAGAATTTTTCCCTCTACACCACAGCAAACAGTCTCCAAATTTCTGGACAGTTTTATGTATTTATATGTTCTATTTGGGTCAATAATGCAGCCATTTTTTACTCGTCATGATCAAGACAGTTGAGTGCTAATCAGCTAACATTAGCTTGCTCATGTTACTAAATCACATTATGAGAATCATAAGAATCAGAGTCAGATGTTACTTTCAGTGAGTGTATGGTGCTGTAATGTTACATCCTGCGCAGGTTAACTCAATACTCGATAGCAGGATTCAAAGACGTCCTTTGAAGCACAACTGTGTTGGTCCCTGAAGGAACAGCAGAGTGTCTTCTGGCATTAATCAACTGAACTTCCTCTCTGGGTTTTCTTTCTCTGATGGGATTTTGTAGAAATATAACCGTGGCTTGTCTCCTAATTAATGCATCCAGCTGAACAACAACTTTTCTTCATTACAATAAATAAATAAATAACATAAGCTCAAATATAAGTGAGACCATCAACTTTTCTATAGTGTACAGCTGTAGAAAACTTTTCTTGGCTGTTATGTGATAAATAGGGTCAAAATAACACAAGAAAAAGAAATCTACAAAAAGCTGAGGTCAGACTACATGTTTTCAGCATGATTATTGCCTGATCTGGCAATCGTAGGGATTCGAGACCCATTGGCCTAAAAAAACCTGCTGTTTCATTTCGCGTAGTGCATGAGTGAAAAACAATCAGCGACACTGACACCTCACGACCTCCTGACAAAAAGGTTAGCTTGGTTAATCCTTTATGATTCATTCCTTGACATCAGAGACGTTGGCCAGTAAGAGCACAAAGAGCTCTGCACACACAGCTGCCACAAATGTAAACTAATCAAATGGTAAAGCAAATAAAAAACTGATAAAGTTGGTGCTGTGAGATGTAAACAGTAAAAGTTTGTTTAATTCTGACGTTTTAGCTTTTATTATGTGTCACAGAGGGACAACCATAACAGACTGGAGAAATGTTGGTGACAAATAATTTAGCAACCAGTGAAATGCTGCCTTTAGCATTAGCATCAGTTTAATGTATCACTGGAACCAGAGCTTGACATGAACATTTTTTTCTCACCAGCCACAGTGGCTAGTGGTTTTGCAAAGTTACCAGCCACTCTGCATTTCCATTTCTTGGAAAGTCAGTTCACTTTAGTTATTGGATTTCAAGTGACTCACATCCTGTACAAAAAAAAAAACCACAACAACTTTGTATTTGTCATATTAAGAATTATGCATCAGATATTTATGCATTGATGTGAGCAAAATGTCCATGAAAAGCAAACAACCCAAAGGAAAACTATCACCCACAGTGTGTCTATTTTCTCATGTCAGGTCACACATTTGACAATTGTGGGCCTTTAATAGGGTCCCTGTGTGTATCTGTCAGACGTTCTGTTCCTCAGGCACTCTGACTCACTGCGTCTCTCTCTCTCTCTCTCTCTCTCTCTCTCTGATCAGATCAATGTTGCTTTTCTCTGCAATGCAGCAACCAGTGAAACACATCACAGACACAGCAACACCCTGAGAAAACCCCAACAGCCTTTGTACATACACGAGTGCTATCCCCCATTGTAGGTTGCCCTCAAAGTTCCAACGATCACATAACCAAAGTGAGGCAACAAATAGGCCAGCGGAAACCTTTATCCTTCTGGGTAGGAACAAAACCCACAATAATTGTCATGTGTGTCCGTCTTGTGCAAATCTGGGATGATTTCTGGAAATTCTTTTGACTGACGCATCTTTTGTTGAGGTTAGCATGAGGTTATTACTGTTAATTAGGCCTAAAGGGGGCTAGTTTTACAGCTTGTGCATATGGTGACACCTCAGTGCAAACAAACAACAAAGTTAATTCAAGGAATTTCTTGCAAAAGTCAATTTTTTTTCCCATTTAAATGAGGACTCCTTGGCTTTAGTAATTTGACTCCAATTTGACCCGGAGCCTCTCAGAACATTTGCTGAACTACATTTGCCCAAACAGCTTTTTGGAGTGTGTTAAAGCCAGTTAATATCCAAGGTTACCTGTTATCTTGCGGCTCAAAACTATCCAAAAATCAGCGCAACTCACTCAATAACCATTGGCTGTGATGTGAGCTATGTCCAGCAACTTTATTGTACTATAAATATCAGACAGACTGCCAATCCTGCAGAGTTCATGGAGGTGAAAACTTTCCCTGAACTCACCGGCTAAGCTGCTCAGCCCGCACAGATCCCTCTTCTGCTCCTTTCCATCAACATGAGGCTCAATGACACCTCATTTCAACCCATTCAGAGAGGCCAATTGAATGACATATCAGCTGCTGATAAAGTATTTCAGCTCAGCTGTTTAAGCCACTCATGTGAAAGTATGTCTCCATTTATTCAATTTAATGAAACCCCAATTTCCTGAGTGGATTAGTGTTAAGGGGGAAAGTGCACTGAAGTGGGCTTAGAGCGGTGAAAATCTCCCCAAAAAGAACATTCATATGCCCTTGTGGATCCCTATTATTGCTAAAGCACTATAGGGCATTTCAAGTGATCTTTGTGAGTATGTGCAAGTCACTTCAACAGTTTGCATCAAGAAAAGAAACATGGTCTGATGACATAAGAACGCTTTCTCTAGCAGGAAAAAATGAATTTCATGAAAGCAATTTCCCATGAGTTTTTGTAGCATGTCAAGGAGTTAGTACATCATAATAATAATATTGTGTTCTCACAGTCACATTTTTTGCACTTCATGAATAACACCGGGAAGGCACAATAAAAATCTTGAATAATTATGTTTTTAGTCATGAGAATCTTCCTCAGTCCTTCATTCTGTTTCTTACCAGAAGTCCACAGGGTGTTTAAAAGTAATTTTCTGTCAGTAAGCTCAAAATACTTCCTTTCTAATAATATCAGCTGGCACAAGATGCTAACACGCAAGCAGACACGAGAGGCAGAAGATCAACATGCGCTGAATAGAGACCCAAAGCTCGAGTTGAGCTAATCGCTCTGAAGCTGGAAATTAACCATTTACAGTGCAGCAAATTGGTTTGTGAGTGTTCTCAACTTTGGCCTGTTTTTACACGCACTGGAACATTTTCTGAAATTAGTTTTTCATTACTCCATAGAAGCCCTTATTTCCAGGTGTCAGAAAAGAAGAATTTCCATCAACAATCACAGATACACTGGCCAAAGTCATGGGGCTTTTATTGGTTTGAATTTCTTTTTTTATTACCAACTATAAACCCGTTTTAAGTCACTTTATGATGTCAATTTGTATTCTCCTGCTTCTTCTTGGTGCATTTTAGCATCCCTAATCATGATTGAGGTCTCTGAAAATGTATGGATATTTAAATCACAGCTCTTCCTGCAATTACTGTCTTTCCTCTTACTGCCCACACACTGCTTTTACTGTTAAGGCTGATTTCTTGCTCCATTACCAAGCCCACTCTCCATATACTGTATTATACCGCAGTATATACATTAATAATAGTTTTGACTGCATCACTTGTCTTGTGCATTATGCATATTATGCTCCCTCTAAATTATGTGTCTGCTGGTTTGTGCTCTGCTACCCCTGGAGGGGTTCAATTACACCCAACCATATTGAAGGCAAGTTGCTTGGATTTATATTGAAAGCGCCCTAGGGGGCAGACTCTGAACTGCAAATACAGCTGTATAAGTATTCATATATTTTCTGAAGGAACATTTTTAACTTACAATGGCAGTGGCCTTCACGGTGTGATCAATGTTTGTTCTGCAAAATATGGATATTACTATTTGACAAAAAAAAGACATTCAGTTTTTGAAGTATGAACAATGCATATTTTAAACTTCTTAAGATATTTTAAATTAAGATACTAAATCGCTTACAGAAACATTCTGCAACATTAGTCTTTTGTAGGACTTAAGTAACTTTCTAACTTCACCCTTCAGCACTTTAGTTGAGTAATTTCTTATGGCTAACAGGCCTCCTCTTCTTAAAGCCTAATGGTTTGTAGCACCCTAATGGAGAACACAAGCTGAGTTATGTTACCCATGATACAATGAGTGATTCCCCCTGCATTTTAAAGTGTCTCTCTCTTTTGTTGCACAACTAACTGACTATGCATTGAACATAGCAAGAAATATATTTTTGAAGCAAGGTTGCTACACTACAAAGGCTTATTAGAGCCAAACTCTGAATTTTTAACTTTAAAAGTCATAAATTTACATAAAAACCCTCAAGCTTTTCAACTTTAAAAAGGCATACATTTTGACTCAATAACCCTGAAAATTTCAAGTTTATAAAGCCATAACATTATATGGTCATACATTTCTGAAAAAACAAACTGATGATATTGGTTAAAAAAAAGCTCCAGTTGACAGAAATGTCTCCTCTAGTTCCACACTGTAGGACCAAACAGTTGAAGGTTGTTAAAAAACGAGTTTTGTTCACTTAAACACCCAGCATAGGTATTTCAACTCTATTTCTCTGAGTTGTATACATTTTTAGTTTTAAGTAAACACTACTCAATCATTCTAAGTGTTTTTTGTCATTGTACTCAAATAAATTCACCATCATGCCTCAATCTACAGAGTATTCCCAGAATGCCCTTGGGCATTAGATACTTTTGCACCATGAGTGAAGTTACTGACTCAGTCAAAGAAACCCCATGTGTGGGGAGCAACCAGAATACACAATTGATATTAAAGGGATACTTCAACATTTTGGCAAATTCGCCCATTGCATTAATTCCTATAGTCTTAGTAATAGGTCCGTTACCTTTAGTTGTCAGTGCAAGCTATTTTTAGATCGGCTGCTGCCGAGTTCGGACCTGCTGTGCCAACTCAATGTAAGCAGACGGTATTCCGGCTTTCCCTCATCAAACTCATCAAATACACAATCCAACAACTCCAAAACACTCTCGTGGACAAGTTGTGACCTCTACATTCACCACACTATGAATAATAACGTATGACGTAATAATAACGTTACGTAACGTAATAACGTAATAACGTAACGTTACAACGCATGAAGCAAATACTCAGAACCATTTCTTGAGTAAACCACTGGGCGGAGTGACACAGTGCAGCAGCCATGCCCGGAGTGTAGTACCGGCTTTGCACTTAGCTTTAAAACATCTCCGTCTCGTAATGTTCCATGATTATTTCATAGCGTGGTGAATGTACAGGTCACAACTTGTCCATGAGAGTGTTTTAGAGTTGTTGGATTGTGTATTTGATGAGTTTGATGAGGGAAAGCCGGAACACTGTCTGCTTACATTGAGTTGGCACAGCAGGTCCAATGGCGATCTAAAAATAGCTTGCACCGACAACTGAAGGTAACAAACCTATTACTAAGACTATAGGAATTATGGCAATGGACGAATTTGCCAAAATGTTGAAGTATCCCTTTAAATGAACATACTGCAAGGGGACTTCCTGGTTCAGTGTGCACTATTCACTTTTTTTTACTTTAAGTCCCTTAGGGTGGCGTACCTTGTGTGGCAAAAATGTTTAGGATTAAAGTCGGTGATAGAAATAAGGGAAAATTTAGGGGTTGAAGAACATGTAGCCTTACAAAAAAGACTTCCATGTTGTTTTGAGTTGGATTTTAAAATTATTTTTTAGCGTAGGAAAGTTTCCACAGAGCAGTTAAACTAAAAAGTCAAGGTAACCTAACATAAATGTGCTAGTACTAATTACTCAAAAAATCTATTTCCACTACATACAAATTTCAAAATCAGTTTCGACAATATTTTTTACTAGTTTCAACTTGTTTGGCTTTACAGTGCAGATGATAATGATAATGTGATGATTCTGTGCTAAAACAAGTGCTTTCTGACTACTCAATCCACTTAAAAAAGAATAATTTGATTAGTCTCTTAACTGCAGTACTGGAAACAGCCCGAGCTGGTATGAATTTCTTTCACACAATATGTGGTTTTAAATTTGATAATCTCAAAAATTATATGTTCTGGTGCCTGTATATTTATGACTAAAAAAACGAGTTATTTCTCATACACTCTAAGAGGATTGAGGAAATCTTGTAAAAAATGCTTCAAGTGGAAACAAGCTACTGAATTAAGTTAGTTTAATTCAAGTTAAAAAGTCGCAAGAGGGTAACTTGAGTTGCATTTAGTTAATTTGAGTATAACAAACTTGCTTGTCACCACTTGAAGAATTTTCCCCAAGTTTTCCCCAATTTTCTATTTTACAGTGTACATGTTTGACTATTTCTTCTAAAAAATAACAGATCCTGTGTCAGCATGAGTAATATAAGTATACATAAGTATATATAATGCACAGTTATGTATGATTTTGGGTTTTTTTCTTTTTTATTTTATCTTTTCTTTTTCTTCTTCAAATTATTAATATTATTATTATGATGGTTATGATGTTTGTTTTTTGTTTGTTGATGTTTTTATCTGTCTATTTATTGTATTTGCAATTCATGCATTTCTTTGGACAATTTTGTCTCATGTCATTGTTAAATAAGGAAGGAAATGTGGCATCCTCTGTTGTGGCACGAGCTGCAAAGACAAGGAGCTTCGGGGATGTAAGTTTATACATACTAACTACAAATACACACTTGAAAGGAAGTCTGGCATGTACTGTATCTCCCCCTCTATGTAAGCCTCTGCCTATCTTCCCAGTGCTTGGCATCTCTTTTACTCCGTCTTGTTCACACTCACTCACTTTCCCACAGTTCCACTCCCCACTTTTGTCTTGTTCAGCTTCACAAGCCCAATTGATCATCGTCTGTTTCACAATCTCTTTTTGTTGTCAGCTGTATTATTTTGTTTTCTCTTCTTCACGTCTTCCTCTGTCAACTTCATTTTGTCTCACTCTCCACCCCTATAAAACCTTGTCTCTTTCTCTGCTGCCTGGCATCTCTACATTTATGTTTTCCTCCCTGTCTCTCCTCTTCTTCTACTACCTGCCAGTTCCTTGGGGGAGGTGGGCTCTTTGGCGACAGATGGCGGTCTGCTTTTCATCTCAATGGCGACCCTGGAGGAGAAGCGGGCCTTGGTGGGCGAGAGCAACTCCTCATTGGCCAAGGAGTCAGTCCTTGTCATTGTGCTCCGTCCACTGCTATCCTCCTCAACCAATGCCACAGTGTCTCTCAGTGTGTTGCTAGGCGACATGGCCCTGGATGGCGATAGCGCTTGGTCCTCCTGACTGTCAGGCATTTTCGAGGCAGAGTGAGGAAGGACTTGGACCTGTCCACCTCCACCTCCTCCCCCTTGTCCATTGCTTTGCGGTCTAGCCGCACTGGCAGCGATGGCTGCTTTTCCATGGCCAGCCCCCTGGTGGCTGTAAACCTTGTATCGTATCATTAAGATGATAATAAACACCAACACTGAGGCAACAATAATCCCTCCAATGATGATGATCATAGTGCCACCCAGGAAGTGGCTGTGCAATGCTTGGCACTGGCTGAACTCAGTGTCTGTGGTGAACGACAGGCAGCCTAAAGGACGTGTCGCAGTCAATGATGTGATGACATCATCGAACACAGCCAGGACACAAAGATCATAGCTCCGTCCAGCAGCGAGGTCCCGAACCAGGAAGTCATTGCTGGTGGATGGAATCATCCTGTAAAGGCGAAGAGAAACACAAGATTTAGTTTCAGGAAATGTTTCACTTTTCTCAAATTGAATTTCCAACCCTTTCTGAGAACATCTAGAAACTGACGCAGTATGAATTTCAGAAAGAAAGAAACTTTAAACAAATCCTCTACTAATCCACACTGTTCTTCTGACCTGAGGCAGTTTCATCAAATCAGACATCTTAGTGTTGGAAATGGATGGGAGTCTACCTGGGTTAAACTGGAAAAAAAAAAATTGGTCACCAGTTACAGAGCTTTATATAGGAGGCTTCTTTAAAAAATGATTAGAAAATCACAAAGCGTTAACATGCATTATAGCTTGATGGCATCTCTTTTGTTAGGGCTTTTTCACCCCAGATAATATGACTGGACACTGCTGGCAGTTTCCAGGCCCTTGGGACATCCACAGCATGACCAGGGGCTCCTGGCAACCCTACTACCAACCTGGATAGTACCCTAGGCCATGCTCACTCAAAACATCCACTCTTTACTCCACCCTAAAGGTGTGGACTTTGTTTTATTTCAACAATTATTTTCCCATGCCCACGGTAATATGCATGGACATCCAGAGTATGACTGGCGTTACACCAATCCTCCTTCACTGATGGTACCCTCAGGCGGCTTACTCGTCACATCTATGCCTTACTTTAGCCTCAATTTTTGGCCCCAAACATGCCTAAAAGCTCTCCACAGGAGTGTAAATATACTAATCTATGTCAGTGAAATGATGTAAGGCACATGGCTAATGAATGTAGATAAAAAATAAACATATCTGGACAGCTGAATTCCAAAGCAAAGGATAACATTTTAAAAAAGCATATGACAAAAATTGAACTTATTTTATTTCCTGTCCTTTTGAAAAGAGTTACAAGCTGTAGTGTTGAAATCTTCCCCAACAACATGAGACCACACTTCAACTTCCCGAAACATGGTTTCTCTGATGACAATTTTTTACAGTTCTACCAAGACTATATTTTTAAGTACTAGAATCAAATCAAAAGGACTTTAATGCATAAAACATGTTAAATCATTATGTTAGATTGTTTCCTTATCAAATATTGTAGATGATTTGCAAGGTATTCTGGGAGATTTCCCATTAAGCTCAGTATGGAGTGTGCCTTTCAAATATCTTTTTGAAAGGCCATAGTCTCTTTGCACTTCACTCACAGGGGGTCATAGCTAGATTTTCCTCTAACCATTTGGGCAGTTCATTTGAACAGCCAAAATCAACATAACAACAATTTCAGAAATGAGTCTTCAACAAGTCTTTGACTAAAAGATATCCTGCCATACCCCTTTTTTCCTTTGGAACTGGTCCACTAAGGTCTAAATGAAACATTTGTTATGTGCTTTGTTAAAAAAATATATAATATGGACCCTGCAAACCAGCTACAAACAGCCTTGATCAGTTCTGGTGTGTCCTTATGGGCTCAGTGGGATACACTACTGACTTTGGTCCAGGAGATTGATGGTTGGAATCCCAGTCAGTATAGGATCAATATTCAGTCTGGGCCCTTGGGCACGGTCCTGGAATACCTGCCTACCTGTATGTATGTCGTTTTGGATAAAAGCATCTGCTAAATGACATTGCAACTGAAACAATGTAACGTTGTATTGGGGAATGCCCACACCAGTACAACTGGGTTCCTTCAGGGCTCTGGGTGGAGATGCCAGAGGACCAATTGTTATGCCTTGGGGAGCAAAAACAGGGGACTTGCTTAGCTTATTTCACATTTTATAGCTAGGTGGATACTCCAGATACCTAAATATGCAAATAAAAATAAGGCAAAAGTTTTTTTATGATGTTTTTTTTTAGTATATTTTTGTTCCATGGCTCTTTCTATTAATAACACTCACTACATATTCTCCTATAAGTAGCTTTTAAGCAATCCCAGGAAGACAGTTTTAAAACCCACCAACTATTGTCTCTTTATGATTTCATCACCATAGGTCAAAATACCTTAAAGCCTGGGTTAGCCAACAAATGTCCTAAGAATTCCCATTGGATTTCAGGACAAATAATGTGTCTCCTCTTTTCTGTTTAAAGTCCTGTAAGCAACTTCAGAGACAGTGTTGGGGTCTAGATATTAAATTCATGGCTGACATTGATGGATAAATGAATCTGGGTGAACATATTCAGAAATTTTTATAAGCTTAACCACAATTAAATGACAGCTACTCTCTGAGATTTCAGTGTTGCCAATACTTTCCATGTCTTTTTCTCCTCATACAGACAGTGTCCTTGAATGCACCCAAAGCTAACCCAAAGGGATTACTCAATGCTGCGAACTTAATCCAGAGGGAAAACTGGAATCCTTACAACACCCAAATCTTGTGGATTTCCTACAGACTCTACATATGTAAATATGCCTGTGGGAATGCTTTACACATGAGAGATGAATTAGGATTTCAGGATGCAATCATGACTTTTACTTAGATTATTAAAAAAAAAAACAAAAACAAAAACATTCGTATTGCAAACTAAAGTCATTTCCCAACCAGCAACACCTTTACTTGTATGTGCAGCTTTCAAATTCAAGGATATATCATTCAAGCAGGGTGGGAAATAAGACCACTAGAAGTCAATCAAGATACAATTTTCTATAGAGGCTTGCTAACTATTTTAGTATGTCCTAATTATGTGAGTGGGAGTACAAAGAAACAGTTTGGTTGCTATGTGGCCTCTAAAATTAAGTCAAAATTTATGACAACCTGCCCTCTCTGAATTTGTCCTGAGGGTCTGCTCTGATGGATGCCAAATTGATCAACACCAAGCACAGAGCTAAATCAAAGAGCCAAAAAACACCTGCCAACACACACACTGTCCATTTCACCAGCACAGTGCACCAAACAAGCAACCCAACAGTCGTATAACACAAAAATCCATTCCCCCAAAATGACTTATGATTACGTCTGCCTGTATCGCTCCCTTGTTTTCTGCTGTGTGCTGTTCTATGAAAGCTGCAGCGGTGACACAGCCATTATCATCATACATTTCCATGCAGTCAGTGCTGCCTGTGGCACGACTGCGACAGCCACCTCATCGCTCTTATTTCCCCACGGAGATGGAATTCATAAGCCTGTGATCTGACGAACGCTCGCGCAGATCTGTCCCCCACAGCTGCAGAAATCACCCTCCTCTGATTAAACACGGCTCTGATTCTCACCGTTGTCGACTTCTATTTTGGTCTTTCCCAAGGTAAACAGTGCAGCTCTTATTTTTTTTTTCCAAGCAAGTTTGCTTTCCTGTGGGAAATTCCAGAGATGGGGGCTCACCCGTGTAAACAAGGTAGTTCTTTTTTCTTCTCTTACCTCAGTTTGCTTTCACTTTCTCTCTTCTTGTATCTCAGCTTTCTCAAGAGGGCTTTAACATAACTGCTGGAATTGTCAAACACCCATGTGTCAATGCTAAATTCTATCTAAATCATATTTTGCTTCTGCTTCGTTCACATTCTTATCCCAATGCACTTAAAGTCTCCTCCTATCCGTTCCACCATAAATGCATTTCCAACTCTGCACTGAGACAGACAAGCTAAGCAGCACATTCAGAGTGAAATAGAGCCGGCAGGAGGTTGGTGTGTATGAGTTTGTGTGTTTCAGCCAGTGGGCAGCAGGGTCTAGTCTCAGTGCCAAGCTCATCGATGGCATTGAACCTCCACCAGGAAGTATATTTTGGCAGATAGCTCTCCTTGTGTGTTTTTCTCTGTGTGTATGTGTGTGACCTTGTGTGGTTGTGAAGTCTGGTGTGAAAGGATCCTTGGTCTGAGCTCTTAATAGGAATCGAACCAGGTAACTTGAACTGGCCTGATGTCTTACAAAAGAGTGGCAGCATGAATTGAGAGCAGTTCTGGACTGCGGTTCCTGTAAGCAATTAAAAAAAAAAAAAAAAAAAAAAAGCCATTGAATGAAAAGAAGAAGAAAAAAAAAAACGGGGCAGAAAGCAACACAGCCTACTACCTTATTAAAGTTCAATAAAATCTAGACTGTGCAAGTCTTCTAATAGTGTTTGAACCAAAAGATACCATGCTTGTTTGTCTCTCATCTCATCTTTGCAGTGACAAACTAAATCATAGTTTATGAGCAGAGGAAGACTTCAGGGGAAATCAGTAGGACTGACTGTCCTTCAACATAATCCACAAAACGTGGGCTTCTAAACCACGATCTGCACTTGAGCAAGATTTAACAAATATATATTTTTGCTCAAACTTTCTCTTTCCTCTGTTTGTGAAAACACAAGCTGGATTCTCACGACACAAGAGAGGTGTGTAAAAGATTCCCCAGGAGCTGGATGATCTTAGTCAAAGCACATTATGTAAAAGTCGTGACTGACTCTAATTAAATTGTCATGGAGACAGAGGGAGCAGCTTTCAGCATTTGTGACTAATTCATCAACTCACTTTTAGCAATATGCTTATAGTTTTTGTCAGTAATTAAAAGTGAATAAAGAATATTCACATGGATTTGAATGCATGATTTAGAAAGTTCATTGTCATTGAAACAGTCACTTTAAATAAATTCTGCACAATGACTAAACTTTAGCTGATATCATACAGCCAGAATCCACAGGAAAGGGATAGTTTGCCAATCAAGTTGTAACAGATTAGATATTCTAGGTGGGAAATACTCTAAATTCTATAGCAGACATTGACATTTTCCACATTGTTGTGATTTTCGGTCACTTTGCTTCATTTCAGCGACTCTAGGTCCTGATTATCTGATTTGTTTTATTCTGTTTTATGATGGATCAACTTCACATGGAAGCATTCCTCTGCAGCCTCACAAACATGCAAAGGAAACTCTCCACTTTTATATCATGCCACTGCTGTGATATTCCGTGTATGTGTACATCTGTCCAAGGCCACCCATAAGGGAGGATAAAGGGGAGAGGGGGGCCCAGCCAAAATGTTAGCCAATGCACTGCAAAACGCAACATCCATTTTACTCAGGACATTGAGTTGAATTAACTCAGTTTTTTGTAACCTGTTCTAAATACTTACTATAAACAAGTGACTTGTACTTCTTGGCCATAACAGCTTAAAGGCTCAATTTATTTTAGTTTACTTGGTTTGAAAAATTAAGTAAAAAGGGGGTAAAATGGAGTTGTGTTTACTTAAAAATCCAAAACAGTGATTTCATCTTTATGTCTATGAGCCGATAGAACTCATTTTAGTTTGAAGTGAACAGTACTCAAACAATTTATTTTTTTTTTTTGTTATTACTCAAGTTATTTAAGTTATGACAAATCTGCAGTTTTCCCACAATGCTTCTGGGCACTAAACCTTTATGCACTGTTTGCTGCTGCTGTCTTGGCCAGGACACTCTTGAAAAAAAGAGATTTTTAATCTCAATGAGGTTTTCTCCTGGTTAAATAAAGTTTAAACAAAATAAATAAATAAAATGCACCATGAGTGAGGTTGCTGTCTCAATTACATAGGGAGCGATGTTTATGCTAGTAATGTCTATGAATGTTGGATGGCACACTGACATTAATGAAATATCAGCTGTTCAGTGGGTCACTAACAGCCATTGTTGCAAATGGAAGAAGTTAGTCCACCTTAGGTGAAATGATAACTTAAAAAAATGTTTACAGAGAGTACTATCTGATGTTCTAAGGTAATCAGTTGACTATGATATTTGAGTGCTATGGACTTATTGGTGTTTACAGTGCACTAAATATATTAAGTATTGCACATTCAAAGTAGATGATTTAGCCTAAGTCCTGCAAACTGAAATTGACATTTGAATCTCAGGTTTGAGCACTTAAAATAAATGATTTTCAACTAGTAGTGAATACTTGAGTAGTTCATGTAGAACAAGTACTGCAAACTAAAAATAAATATGTTCTTTTTTGACTCACAAAAGTCAAGTGTAGTTTACTTGTTATTTTTGGGGCAACAAGTTTCCATATTTTTTTATGTAAGCTCAACTCATTTTGTCTTACAGTGTGGACATCAGCAAAATCATGGCTCACTGTAGTTGCTGTAGCTGTGATAACCTTATGGTATATTTAACCTGAATAATAACCACTGATAGCAAAGCAACAATTTTTTAAAAGTTATTCTGTAGTTCAGTTTAACCTTTTTCAAAACCCCTTAAAACAGAATTACCTTTTTATTAGTAATGTTATCATACGGATGTATGCATATGGATGAAATCTGCTGAATTGGCAAAAATGAGCAGAATTGGAAAAAAGTGATAAAAGAGGGCACAATGCAACAAAAATGGGTCAAAAGTGTCCAAAATGGGTTAAAAAGGGGCTAACGGAAGTGGCAAAAATTAGCAAAGATTGGCAAGAAATGGCAGAAGTGTTTGTTTCCCTGCCAAAACAAAATCACAAGTAGACAAAAACTGTTTATAGAAACATAAATGAAGATAAAAAAGGCCAAAAAGCAGCAAAAATGGTTAAAAATGGCTCAAAGAAATGGCAAAAATGGGCAAAAATAAGTTTAAAAAAGGGCAGAGATGGATTAAAGTGGCAAAATTGGTGCAAAAATGTCAAATATTGATTAAAAGTGACAAAAAGAAGTGACAAAAATAAGTAGAAACAGCTACTAAATGGGTGAAAAAGTAGTAAAAAAATAATTTCAACAGTACAGATGAATTATAGCTTGACTTGCTTTTCAATTTCAAAATGAGGTAACTGTTAGCCGGGACGCTATCACCAATGCTACTGATCCAACACATGAACAATGATATCATCAATACATCATATCTGGGGAGGGGCCCATTCTCTGAGTACAGGGGCTGTCAGGTGTTAAAGGCATGGAAAATATGTGATAAAACCAGACTTTTGGTTCAGCCACAGCTATTGAGATGAAGCAACAGACTAAACATGCAAAGAGCTCAGTGTGGGCTAGAAGGTGATTCACTTTCATTAGCTATCATTACACAGCAGTAATATATTCAGTCATTGGTGTTAATCAGAGGTGGCGGTCATAGGCTAACTCATGATTGCAAATTCACAAAACAACACTTATACTGTATGTATGTTGCCAAAAATCATATAATTATACATCACAATATTTTGATTGTTGAGTAATATGAAATCCCCTGATAAAAAGGTCAAGTGCAACATTAATGTAGTAAGTCACTACAATTTGGTGACCTCTGATCATGCTCTATCTCTCTACTTCTTCTCACTCCTAATTAACAGTATCCCACTGTCTTCTTCATATAGGCTATCTGATACCAACTTCCTGTATGGCAAATTAGCCTCTGTTCAAAATACCTCACTTGTGTCACCGGCATCACAGTGAGGAATAGTGAAGGAGTGAGTCACACTGGCAGGGTAATCTTTTTCAGTCCTTTTTGTTTTACAGTGGCAACAGCCAGTTGATTAATCGCAAGAGTTAGGACAACAAAATAAAGACATTAAAGTCCATGTAAAGTGATTCAAAAAATATTTATTTTAGGTTTGTCATTTGACAGGCTACTGTGTTATGACCCACCAGGCCTAATTACAGTTACGTAAAAGAGCTCTGAGTTTATAAAATTAAGCTTCAAAGTGATGTAAAATGAAGGAGTAAAAGCTGCTCTCGGATGGTGTGGGCATGTCTGTTGAATGTGTCAAAGCCACTCTCACTCATGAGAAATATATCCTTCTCCTTCTTACTCTTTCAATGGCCTTCAATCACTCTACCTGGTGTTGAAGTTGGCACAATGTCGAGAAAAACACAGAGAACATGACTGCAACTTCACGACCTTCGTGGCATATTTTTGAGTCTCTTTGGCCTGATATGGCCCTCTAACATGTGGATTTCTCTATCATGCAAAGCAGTGCATCAGTTCACTTTTCATGTCCACCCGTGCCTCAGAAACCATACCATGCCAAAGCTCCTCTTCCATCCAAGCCAGGGTCAAGAATGTACTGTGCTCTATGGTGATATAGAGCACTGACACAGGACTAACAAATAGGGATAGACCAATTATCGGCCGGGCCGATTATCGTCTGCCCTTACCTCCGCGGTGTTTTTTTATTCCTGCTACCTCCGTCAATATTCGTGTTTTGACCACCCCTGCAACCCCCACTATGTCCCCACCCCAGCCACCGTGAGGAAAAACGGCTTCGGTATGTGCTGCTTGTGGACTCCCATGGCACACAGACGTGCAGTGGCTGTTCACAGACGCACGGCAGTTTCTGTCTCACCGGACAACTGAATGTCGTGTATTGACCACCCCTGAAACCCCCACCACATCCCCTCATGGGCGTTCGCCAAATACTCCCACCCCGGCCCCTGTGAGGAAAAGCATCAGCTTCGGTATGTGCTGCTTGGGGACTCTCGTGACGCACAGAGTTCGTGTGGCACAGACATCTCACCGGATGACTGGACGTCATCGTCACAGGGTGACTATTCCACTATTCCTCCTGAAATTGTGAGTATTCTAGCTAAAATTCGCTTTCTTTTTCTCTTCTACTCTCCAACTACAACCACTTCTACCACATCCTCGTCTCCCTGACGGGGGGTGTTTCTTCAAAGTCTCTCTCTCCAAAACTTTGAAAGGAAAGACGACCACATATGCATCTGGGATTGAAGTTACTCATGTCTGCCATCTCCTGGTGTAAAGTAGTAACAACATTAGGCACCACATTTACAGCTACAGCTGGCAATATTGCTTGTCGCAATTTTGCGACTTTGGTGCTTAAAGGGTTAAGACATAATAACTGCATCATAAAGCCTACATGACAATAGTAACATTAATTGATAGTAATGTAGCAGCCTAGTTTTGACCAAGTTTGGTGTTGGAGTTTGTATTTTTCAAAATTTTGACGCCAATATTTTAATTTTTACTGCAAATGAATATCGGCTCCAAATATCGGCTATCGGCCTCCTTGACAACTAATAATCGGTATCGGTATCGGCCCAGAACAAACTGTATCGGTCTATCTCTACTAACAAACTGGACTTTTGGATCAAATTTGCTTGGGATTGCCAAGTAAGAGGGTATTCCTAGCTGTGACACAGCTGCTTACCACAAGCTAGAGCTGTAGTTGGTGCTATTACAGATCAGATGCTAATCAGCATCTTTGGGAGCATGGGTGACATCTTTAGGAGCAGTTTTGGAGTATTCTGATTTAAAAAATGGATGGAAAGAGATATTATTAGGATGAGTATATTATTATGAAGCATATTATACTCCAGATACCAAAATAAGCATATCATAATGACAGCAGATCAGAACTATCTTAACTAACCCATCACAAATGAATAAGGCTTATTCTGAGAACATCTTTACACCACCATTTCAATCCCTCCTGAAAGATCAGTGCTGTCTTCAAATACAGTTTCTTCCACGAACTTCTTCAATGTCAAATCTGATATACTGTAGGTTTCAAACAATCTTGTGTCCCTGTGTCTGTACTCACTCTGTTCTTATGAGGAATCAAACCTGGAAACCTCCACTGCCCTGAGGCTTTGCTCAAAGGCAGCTGTACATGAATAAAGGAGTATGTGGGTGGGATGAAGTGGAGGAAATCCTCAAGGGTGGAGGTGGGGGTTATTAAAATAAAAAAAATATTACCACCAACTGCATATACTGTAGTTCAATGTATAAAAGTGAGATTTGTTCAGTACTATCAAAAAAACGTTTTTTTTTTTTTTGTTTTTTTGTTTTTTTTTTCCCCTGGGTTTTCTGTGTCAAAAAGACAAGAGAGTTGAAAAGTGTGGGGTTATCTTTTGAGGAAGCCAAGTGAGTGACAATACCTTCAGTGTACATACACTTTTTTTCAGATAGGGGTGGTGGATGTTGCTGCTTTATAGGTGTAAAGTGTAGAGCTTGCACACACCAGAATTCAGTGTTTTAACGGACCAGCACTGTCTTATAAAAGCACTCTAACATACAGTAGCTGCGCAAGGATCTGCTGGTCTACATGGATCATCATTGCTCTCTTTAAGTGCGTATTAGTGCGTGTTAAGTGCGTATAATGTACGTACTCTCTCTTTCACACACACACATACTCTCTCTCTCTCTCTCTCTCTCTCTCTCAATCTAGGCATATTAAAAGTCAGGTCCAATCGACCAAACTCTTATTTATAGGAAAGCTTTTACAACAATAAAATAAAAAATATTTCTTTATTCCTGCCAACAATAATGAGAAGCACCAATGTCCGCTAAGCACGAAGCAATAAAGCTGCACATGAAACATTACAACAACGACAGCATGTCAAAGCAAAATGCAAACGGGCTTTTGCATCACAAAGGTGCTGAAATTGTCAACAATATTATAGTCTGCATGAGTTAATATGCAGGCCTGTTGCTGTATGTAACAATAATGCACAGGAATACAACAGCTATGCACAATAACTTTAACCTAATTTAAACTGAAACAGCAGGTGTGGGACAGCATAGACAGCAGCTCTATGCCATGGGAACACTTCTATACTCCCAAACATGCATGATTGCAGAACATAATTCTAATTTGATCACAAGTAATCACAGGTGAAACAAAGCCTACCTTTAGATGTTTACTCAGCCAGCTTACACATCTTCACGGAGCATTGCTTTCAATTTTCTGAGACAGTTAGTCCTCTGTACATTTCGTAGAAAGTCAGTTAGTCTCTTAAGTTCCATTAAACTTCTGAGATGATGATTTCTGAATCAGTCTGAAAGATGAAAAACTTCGCTCTATAGAAATGGCCATTGCTGCTGCTGCCATTTAGGGGTCGTCAAACAGGTTTTTCATTCGGTGTTTCATTTTACCAGCTCAAGACTTTCCTGAACTTGGTGCTTCTCACTGAGTTTGAGTGGCCAGTGATGTTCTATGAGTCTGTCTGTCTGATCATGACATGATCAGACAGACAGACTGTTAAGCTAACCACCTGCCCGGTGGTTAGCTTAACTTGCTGCTGCGTCTGGACCTGCGGGGTCTGAGCCGTCAGGATTTCCACCTACATTCACGGAAAATAAACCTCAAAACTTCTCTCTTTGCTTCAGAAGTCCTTCCTCCTTTGCAGTTGTTCTTTTAATGCTAGCTTCCAGATAATTCCAGTCATTTGGACATCCTGCTGTATCAGTTAACTTCTTTGAAAAAACTACTGGTAAGTGTGTGTCAGCAAACCAGGCTGTGATTGGCTCGTGAGAGTTGAGGTGGGAGGCGGGGCTTGGATGAGCCTGGAGATGCAGATTGATTGATATGTTTTTCCGCTACTCAGTACTTACAGGAGGCAGACTGTACCAAGCGCAGAGAGCTGTAATTGGTTGCTCTGTATAATTCCCATACCCATGCCCATACCACTGTGCTGCAGTGAGAAAAATCTGGGCATGCAAGCCGTGCATATATCCGCTATTCTAAAATTGTCGGGCAAGGGCGGGGTCCTTCGAACTGCGGGGCCCCCCCGCCCCGTGGGGGCTGCAGGGGTAAACTTTACAGCCCAGACTTTAAGGATTGGATAGGTGTAACTTTCTTCAGTTAACATCACCAAATTCAAATCCATTGTGTCTCAAGCTGAGTTAGAAAAGCTCAGTCATGCTTTTATTTCTTCCCAGAACAACAACCGTAATTCCCTTTATACCTGTTTGAATAAAAGCTCTCTTAATCATCTGCAGTTGGTTCAAAATACTTAAGCAAGATTGCTGACTAGGTCTGGTAGGATAACTCACCTCTCTCCCATGTCATATTCCTTACATTGGCTCCCAATAAATCACCAAATTCATATCAAGATCCTTGTTTTTGTATACAAAGCCCTGCAGGGACTGGCACCTAAACACTACCTCAAAATGAAAAGAAGTAACCGACTCTATTCGAAACAATCATACTCTCATTCATTTAGGCAACTTTGCCTGAATCTGTTCAACCTTTGTGGAAGCAACCACAATAAAATCTCTTTATCAGTAAATTGATAATCACTTGGAGGTAAATCCAGACAAGTATCATAAATCAAGCATTAAAACCACACAAAAAAAACATCCACACAAAGCCAAATGAGCAGTTAAGCCACTGAGAGAGAAAGGGGTATAAATGTCACCCATCCTATTTGAATAGAAATATTCAGTCAGGACCACTTTGTCAAGAAACACACATGATTTGCACTCATACATTTTTCTCTTTATTAGTAGTTATCAATTTGGCCATTTGGCTGTTACTTATATTTGGCCATGTGGCTGTTCTGGGATCCCCCTTCCCTTCCACATGACTATGTGGAAAGCATCAAGCAGGAACAGCACATGTTCCTGCTCTTTCTGTGCCTACAGGGAAAACCTGAGGCAGGGAGAGAAGCAGCAATAAACTCAGAAGACATTTATTCAGATATTGCATAGAGGAAGAGCTGGGGTGGAGGTGGTGAGTTGCAAAAAGCAGCTTGCAGAGGGAGTAGCAAAGCATAGCCAGGCTTGAGCAGTTTATATATGGCAGCATGAGTGCAATTAGCCAATGTTGAGAGTGAATCAGCTGGCTGTCAGCTAATGAGGGCTTGTGTGCAATCAGCTGATCTCAAATATATGGCAGCGTTTGACTTCACGGCCTGTCTGAACTAATGCTACAACCTTGATTTTTTTGCAGTTGTTGTTTCCCCTTTTTAACCCCCTGAAAGATTGTAAACAGGGTCAGTTACTGAGCAGCCTTGGAACTAGGAAGGATTAAACTCACCATTCAAGGACTTTTCAATGGGCTGTTTACAGTTGCCGGAGGCAGACTATACACTTGAAGGTCTGTTGTCTTACTTAAACCCCTGTGATAAGGCCAGATGGACAAAATGATCACGATGTACATCTACATGACATTTTTCTCATTGATAAGCACTTGTTTGTGTTTTGTACATCACATTTTTACAGATGTGTGAGGAATGATGCTCCATTTCCAACTATCAATAATTAGCTGGGGCTCTGAGTTTTGGGCTGTGCTTTTGTGTGCCATGGTTTAAAAAAGAGCGGAAAGACTGCTGGGCAAAGCAGAAATGGTTGAGCAGGCCCATTTGACACTGCAATCATACTGGATGATTTATTCAGTTAATGGGTTCAAACACGGACACACAGACTCTGAGAGTTAAACAGCTTAATGGATTCCTTTTCCCTCCCAAAACTAAGATTCACAGGCACACAATGACACACAAAGCTATCGAACAATTTCTGCTACTCTCTCTGATATCTATGCACTACCATGAAAACAGATCAACAGTCAGTTATGTTTTGTCACTCAGTTTATCCTGACACCCACGGGAACACGTGCACATGCATCAATACACGTACACACCAACATGCGCCCACACGCAGACTCATTGAAATACACAAGCAGATAAACTATCTCACTGTTTGAATTGAACAGATTAACACACGCCATGTGATCTGACTCATGTGTGCACATGCACAAAAATACTGCAAGCATGACAATAGCCTGATTAATGTGTACCACTGATTGCATAAGCTGACAAGTTCTCAAAATAATCCCTTTTTTCCTTTATTTTTTTATAGGGCAACTAAGGCTGCTGACACATGATCACCCAGAAAAGCTCTGATTTAGTACACCTCCATGCTACAGCTTCTTTTTTTCAGTCACAGCCATGAATATGCGCAACAATATCCAACACCGACTTTAGAATATTTTAACAGCACTGATGCATCAGCAAGACAACTTGGATGTGGAAAAAAAGTCCACAGATGGACTTCAGTCTCAACAACTGACAAAAAAACACAAAATTAACCTCCATTTAAGTATTAAAGGTAGGGGAGGTTAACTTTTGTAATGAAACTAAATCGTGTAAGAAATACACACCACATGTGAGCTAACTGACAGTGCCCACAAAAAAGATTCACCCTTTGTTTTACCCTTTTATCGATTGATTAAATCAATCATGGTCAATATAATTTGGCTTTTTTGATGAAAGATAAAACATTTGATTTTAAAGTGAAAACACATTTCTACAAATTGATGCCAATGAAATAAACACATGTAATGTTAAAAAAACAGTGATTGCATAAATTTTCACCCCCTCTTAAAATGAACGATTTTATTCAATAGAGGTCCAGCATATTGGTGCTAGTAGTCTCAAATTTAAGTGAAATGGGGATCCGTTGAGTGCAGTGACTGTGTCTCAAGTGATTGTAGCATGAAGACACCTGCATCTGAAGGTCCAGTCACTGGTTAATCCCTGGCTACCATTACACCATGAAGACAAAAAAAATAAATAAATAAATAAAAAAAAAACACTCTGAGCAACTCGGAGAGAAAGTTATTGAAAAGTATAAGAGTGATTGTCATGGGATGGATACACAAATATTTCCAAGCTACTGAATATCCCCTGAGGTTCAGTTATATCCTTTATCAATAAATGCAAGGAATATGATGTGTAGATTTGCCTAGATCAGGCCGTCCTCACAAACTGAGTGACTGTGCCAGAAAGAGACTAGGTGAGAGAGTACCAAGACACTTATGACTACTCTGATGGAGTTACATGCTTCAGCAGCTGAGATGGGAGAGACTCTGCATACAACAGCTGTTACTGGGGTTTTTTCACCAGTGAGAGAAAGCAAAGAGAAAGCCACTGTGGAACTCTTGACTAGAGTTTACCTAAAGGCATGTAGCAGATTCAAGTGAAAAAAAAGTTCTTTGGTCTGATCAGACCAAAACGGTGTTTGGCAGACACCAAAAACTGCATATCACCACAAACACACCATGCCCACTGTAAAGCATAATGGTGGCAGCATTATGCTGTGGGAATGGTTCTCAGCAGCGGGCCCTGGAAGGCTTGTAAGGGTAGAGGGCAAAATTAATGTGGGAAATATAGGAAAATCCTGGAAGACAAGATTTATTTATTTTTCCACCAAGCCCTTGCCCGACAATTTTATAATAGCGGATATATGCACGGCTTGCATGCCCGGATTTTTCTCACTGCAGCACAGTGGTATGGGCATGGGTATGGGAATTATACAGAGCAACCAATTACAGCTCTCTGCGCTTGGTACAGTCTGCCTCCTGTAAGTACTGAGTAGCGAAAACTACACAGAAATGTTTTAAAGACAGCAGGGTGAATGTCCTGGAGTGGCAGAGTCAAAGCCCAGACCACATTCCAGTAGAGAATTTGTGGCTGGACTTGGAAAGAGCTGTTCATGGCTGATCCTGAGCAACCTAACAGAGCTTGACCAGATTTGCAAAGAACACTGGAGTGAAATTAGAGTGTCCAGATGTGCAAGCCTGATAGAGACCTATCCACACAGACTCAGCGCTGTGATTGCAGCCAAAGGTGCATCTACTGGAGACTGTCTTGAAGGAGGTTAATACTTATGCAAAAGCCAAATTACATTGACCATAATTGATTTATAAAATCGATGAAAGGGTAAAAGATACAAGGCAATGAGCACCTTTTATAGGCACAATAACTACAAAAATGCAGTGCACACTGTAGTTGCTTGATTCTCAGCTACATCCCACAGTCCACATATTAAAGTGGTCTTAGTTAAGACATTGAACCATGGTGGTTGTTACATAGCCTTTGGCATGTAAATGTGTATGAATGGGATTAGTTAGTCTAATGGGTCTTTTGTGTAGCAGCCTCTGCCATCACTGTATAAATGGGTGTATAAATGGGTGAATGGGACAAGGCATAAAAGGGCTTTGAGTAGTCAGAAGACTTGAAAAGCACTATACAAACTGAAGTCCCTTTCCCATATTACCCTTTGGTTGTAAAATATTTCAACAGCACTAATGCCTCAGAAACACCACTCACATGAGAACCCACAATGCAGAGTGTAATGCATGTGTTTGGATATCCATTCTATCATCAAATATAAGAGAGCGTATGATGTTGAGCAATTGTTCTACACTTATAGAGCTTCAGGAACCACTATTAACTCTTTGGAAAGAAATTGCAACACAAATTTCTACATTTTTTTAACCAATTAGATTTTTTTTAAATGGAAAATAACCCTTTTTGGGCTAAAGATGGTACAAAATGTGATCATTTAGAGAAACGGAATAAAGCAAGCAAGTTTTAAAGCACGTCATACACTTTTTGGCACGTTTTTCCAGGCACACATACACGAAAAGGAATTGTGACCCACTTTTGGGTCCTGACTCACCAGTTGAAATTCACTGACATAGAGTCTCTGTACACCTGAAGATTTGCAGAAACATGGGCATGCAGGAGTATGAAAAAAAAAACAGCTTTTTTGGGTGACTTTTGCATTGTGATAGAGAGGGTCATCTCATCATTTCTCCATTGTTGGTGGTTTGATCCCTGCCAACCACCAACATGCTGGCTGCTCCTGTAGTCAATATGCAAATGTTCTTTCACAAGATACTGAATCAATTGTGGCTAGTTTTACAGCCCTCACCATGTGAAAGGGCATGAATGGGATTAGTTAGTACTGTGTGTAGCAGCCTCAGGGATCAGTGAAGGAATGTGTTTGAATAGGTGAACATGCTATGCAACATAAAAGCGCTTTGAGTGGTCAGAGGACTAGAAAAACTGCTGCACAAGTGCAGTCCATTTAACATTTTGACCAGGGGGATGCAGATGGATATTGTAACTGTCATGTCACCACAGGAAAGCTTAAGGAATTTTGCAAAATATGGAAGAGAAAGCCTAAGCTGAATATTTGGAAGAGTACACCTAAAGTTTGATTAATACCAGTTCTGAACCTTTACACATGCATGATTAGCTGGGTAAAAGCCCTCATTCTACAAATTTTTAAATGCCATACCATTTGCTCTTGATATCACAAAAAACATATTTGGTAAGGAGTACAGCTGGGCAATATCAATTTTTATTACCATGAGACCTTCCCAAAATTTTCCCATTGGATATTACTACCCAGTGGTTAAAGCAGGTTGGAGAAAGCACTTGCCAGCATGCAAGTGAAAAGACAGCAAGCAGTGTCTGCCTCTGCAGATATTTTATTCAGTCCTTTTACAAAATGCCTTGAGACAAAATTCAAAAGCAATTGGTAGGTTTATAAAAGGGGTTGCTGGAAGTTATTGATGATTGCAGAATTGTTTTCACATTTTACTGCTAACCAGAGCAAATCAAATGGAGACTTTCTCTTTTTCCACTACTTTCGTCCAGCGCTCTGTTTCCTCCCTGTTTCCCCTCCCTCACTGATAATTCAAAACTTTTTTTCAAACGGGATCTAGGGATTTGAAGTAAAGTTTCTCGTTATTTTAAACAGAAGAAGAGTGACAGTAAATTATTATTTGTAAATGATAATTATTCCTGCATTATACAACAATGACAAGCTTTTTCCAACTGTGACTTTGCTTCATGGGAAGCTTAAAAAACTTAAAGAACACAGTCTTTCCCATACAAATGGGTTAACATATAAAGAATTTTCATAAGGATTTTATTGTGTCTTATGTTGCTGCAGCAGCACCCAGCATGTATGACTATTAACAAAAAAATCAGATAATTTCTCAAATAGACAAGCCCAGAATAGATAATTTAAGTGTTTTTAAACTCACATTACCATGGATCCCGTAATAACCAGTGGTGCATGTTACAGTTTGACTACAGAAGAGCATTTTGTGATGCTGCCATCATTTCTAATTATCGAGTCATTTTCATTACAAATTTGTTGTTTGACAAATTAGCCTGAAATCATTAATTGGACCTCTCTCATGCTGCTGCTGGAAATGGACACACACTAAGGCATTTCATGATATAATAAAACCATGTTATCATTACACAGCAGTTATCATGACATCAATTAAAGCACTGTGGTGGTTTTAATTAAATACCCAGGTATACAATATTACTGTATTATCACCCATAGTAACAGGCGTTCTGGCAATATGAATGCTCTCAGACAATTCTGAAAAACCATAATAATAAAAATAATTATTGCTCTGCCTTTTACCACAGCCATCATGTCATAAATGGCTACTATGGCTTTTCTTGCAGACATGATAGTGCCCGGGACCTGGTGAGCTAGACCAGCTGTTGGGAGCGGCCACATGCATCATGGAGGGGCCAGCTGGGAGGATACCTGGAGGGATGGAGCATAAGATTGGCAAAGGCCTGGACGTTGACCTTCAGGAGGCAAGAGTTGTATAGGGCCCAGGTTGACACGGTGGAATGCTGACCCATAACTATACCTGACCTGATAGTAAACCATTACCATTTAAACAATGGCCTGTTTTTTTCTATATTACCAAATTTTCTTTCTTGAAGGTGAATAGTTATCCCTAAGATTCCTCTTTATTGCTTATTTTCCAATCTAAACATCTGTTTTGATTGAACGATAACCACTATTTATTGAATTCTCTCAGTTTACACTATGGACCCTGCAGTTAATACTGCATGTAAAGTAAAAAAAAATCACCCCAATCTTAGCTGATTTTTCAACTTCAGCTCAGAACCCTATAAGATATATGTGTGGACGTGAAGCTGTTATCCTCCTCTCTCTACAGTGACACAGAAATCTTTCACATTGCATGCATCATTCTAAATACTGAGAAGCTTCAGTGATGTTTCCAACTCTGTATGCTTTTCTGGTTCAGATAAATGCCTTTCATTCTTCTGTGTTTTACTTTCAAACCATCAGGAACATTTTGCCATGTGTCTGCCTTTTAACGGGGAATTCACATTGACATGTTTCCCCCCTTTCATCAGCTCTCCTGTCCGGGCTTTTCATCTCCTAACTGCTTTCAACACCACTGCAATCGAAGACTAGTAATTACTGCCTCACTGTCATTTCCCCAGGTTATTTTTCACCTATGTGTTGCTAACATAACTTCACTGACAATTCTCATCTAACTGCTTGATAAGTGCAATTAAAACACTGGGAGAGTGGAATATTATTAGCTTCATTATGTTATCTCCTGCACTTTTAAAATGATTGATTAATACTTTAGTAATTGCTACCGATAGATACTGACATATACAAATAGATACTGAAAGATAGCTAAAGACCATCAAGTTATTAATAGATGGGTGGGTGGGTAAGATAAATAGATATGGAATAATAGAAAATGTAAAATACAGTGATATCAATAGAGTGAGGGTAGGGTAGATGAAGAGGTGGGCAAGTAGGAAGATTGAACAATAGATAAACAAATTGATAAACAAATAGATAAATAGATAATGATAAATGCTTACAGATTGATGAATGGATGGACAAATAAAAGAGCTCATTGAAATTACATCCTGGATTTTTTGAAAATGGGTTGTATGAGGTACTTGGCTATTGTAGTGCCATTAGCAGGGGTGGAAAGTAACTAATTACATTTAATCAAGTTACTGTAATTACCTAGATTTTTTGTGTACATGTAATTTTTGAGTTTTTAAAATCTCTACTTTTACTTTTACTTAAGCACATTTTGAGGGAAGTATTGTAAATCACTTCATTTTAAAAGCATCAAGTACTGAGTAAAAACAAATAACACTAAAAGCCAAAACAAGGAGGTTCTAGCTTTCTGCCAACAAAGAAAATGGCCAAAAGTTTGACTTTCACAGCACGTGATGTTCAGTAGTGAGAGAATGATTCCAGATTTCATCCTAGGACAGCAGTTGCATTTGGCTTTGATAATATTTTTCTGTATAACCTCCTCAGGTATCAAAAGTAGCTACTCAGTATATTTTTAAAAGACTTACGTTTTACTTTTACTTGAGCAAATTTATAGATTGTTACTTTTACTTCAACGTTTAGTAGTAAATTTTAACAAAAGAAACGTCACTTTTACTTGAGTACAATAGCATAGTACTTTTTCCATCTCAGGCCATTAGCCTCCAGAGATTTCAGTGTGGTTCCCCTTTCATAAGAAATCACTTTGAGAAGCATGGCTTCAGTGATTAAGCCGCTCTGTTGTGGTCATCCAAGAAGGTTTATGACTGTGGCTTTCACATTTTTTCCAACTTAGAAGCCACCCAAAAGGGAACTTTTTCAAATTGTGTCCACTTGGAGGGCACCCCTGGAGGGTGCTTTTTCAAACATTGGGGCTCTGGGGGCAGTTTCCCTCTCTCACCCCCCTTCTGAATGGGTTTCGGTGACTGGATTGAAATCAAACTGGTTGGATCTTATGAGGCTTATATGAAAAAATTTTTTCCACTTAGCACTGACGTAAGGCAAATATTAGCTTTATAGTTTATCAAACTCTGTTGTGTTGTTTGCCATCTGTTGTAAAAGATACACTAAGCTTTCAGCAGTGTCTTTTATATATCAGGGCCTGCCCTCTGAGACTTAACCCACACACCATCTGGCAGGTAAAATATCCTGGTGTAGAAAGGCAACTTAGGAATTTTCCAAAAATTTCAGGACTGTAACAGACTGGGGCTTCAGTGACGTCCTTTATTTTATAGCTAAACTGGAGGTAATATTGTGCTTCGAGTATTTCCGTTCGTGCATTGGGAGGCCTTTTCAAACTCTGTCTTGAGTGTTATAGCTATTATACATCCTGTCTTCTCTAGTAAAAAGGAAAAGAGGTTTGCTAAAGACTTTTGCTAAAGACTGGTTATGTCAGCCAATCACATTTGCAGCTATTGCAGATTTCATTCCTTTGTGCCAACTTATCTTTAACCTCAGTCATGTGCCTCATTTTCAGTAAACACATATATATGCATCAACATTTCCCCTTGGCTGGTGTTCTTTTATTATTATTATTATTATTGTTTTTGGAAATTTATTCTGGTGTGTGCTGGATTCTGGCAGTCAGATAACACATTATACATCAGTCCCTGTGCAAACAGAAAACAATTGGTGGGGTCATGGTATTTTGTTGGAAACCTGTTATTGATTCCATTTAACATACAGACAAAAAAAAAATTAAACTAAGCCAAACATTTCACACTTTTATGATATTGAGTGAAAATAGATTTTAAACAATAACACAAATACAGCAGAGGTGTGGTGAGTCTGAGGCTGACATAGGCCTCTGTCTCTGTGGTCACATGGCATTAATAGATGCTAATGGAGCTGTTATCAGTAACTCTACTTTGTAAGTGTGTCATTAGTGTCTGGTCTCAGGCGAGAACAGTGACAGGTTTGTTAGAGGCTCTTGTTACAACAGCACACTGCCGAGGGTCACCCCCACTGCCGAGTGCATGTGCCAGTATGTTCATAAGCACGTGTGTGTGCAAAGTCTGAGTGCAGCTGACATTTCCATGCCCACTGTGGAAATGTACACTCACGTGCACATCTGCACCCGTGCATGAGCCTGACATTTTCCTGCTGTCTGGGTTCAGTTATGATGACTGACGGGAGGACGTTTTGTTTGTAAATACTGTCCATCAATCAGTCCTTGGGCTCTCGAAATGCATACCCGCATTTCCATACTCTCACACGAACACACACAAGTTGTCATGAAGTCACATCCAGAGCCCTGGGTTCTGACTGTTGATCTAAGCAGAACGTCAAGTGAATATTTATGATAATGTGCCCTGGCTGTTTTTAAATAATTTAAAGTGCCAATTATTCCTCCGGTGCAGGCAGTTCGGAACAGAAGAGGGCAAAGGGCTGACAGTGAAGTCCCAGCAGCACACACAGAGTCCATTCTACTAGACACTGCAAAAAGTGACACAGAATGCATCCCTGAATTTAATGTAATTGATGATGGGTTGATGGACCTAGAGCAAATTTAAGAACCTAGAACAATACATCCAAAACTCATTTGAAAATCTGCTTATCACTGTAATGAACAAGTAAGGGTTAATGCCTGACGAGGTGTCCAATTATCAGGGGTTAATGGACGACGTGGAGGCCTGAACTGGTTGCTTCTGCGAAGTCCATTAATCCCTGATAATTGTACACCTCAAAGGGCATTAACCCGCTTATACCATGGTCACTTGCCAACCAAATAATTAATAAAACTACTAATTTATAATTTCATGTGTTTTGTGATCAAAATAGCAAGTTTTACCAAAACAACAATTTCTTTCCCCTAGCAACACCTGAGGGCTTGACTAATAACTGGAATAGCCATTCCAATCCCATAACGTTCTTAGGGGAATGTAAACATAGTTCAGTACTCCAGTAAATAGGACGGGCCATAGATACAAAGTCACAACGGAACAAAAAAACTAGTCCGCTCAGCGCACTTTCTGAACGGATATTTCAATGAAAAGACATCTCTGATCAGACTTTAAACCTTTATGATAACATGAACAGTCATCTGATAGAAAGCTTAATTTTAGCAGACCCGCTGTTTGAATAAACAGAATAATTCTCCCTTCTGCACTACAAGGTCACAGACGTGAAACGGAGCTGTCCACGCCCTGCAGGTGCTGACTGTCCGTCAGACATGTCAATATTGTCATGCCAGTTTATCAGAAGCATTTCCTTTGGCTCTACAAAGAAATAATGGCTTCTTTTCTTTTGTTTATGTTATTTGAATCTTCTGACAATAGTTTATAGCAGTTAGAACATGAGGGAAGTGAGTTTTTGCGACACTCACCTCTCAGTGTTAAGGTGAGCCAACAGACGTACACTGGATATAGAAGATAAGACCGTCTTACGTTACTGGTCCTAAATCTGGAGTCTGAAATTTTATTTATGTCAGTTAAGTGACAGTTGATGCCAGCCTGCAGGCTCCTTAGGCTGGCAGTGCTGTACTCCCTGCTCAGAAAATATGACTGTCTCAGGTTGCTACAGTTAATCCTAACAGAGTGACGGCTAACAGCTGCCGCACATTCATTTGGAACATTGTAATAATTTTTTGATCAAAACTACTACTTGTGAAGTTTGAAGAGTGTCCATATATCAGAAGTTAATGGACACCAGTGGAATTTCCAGAGCCAATCAGAATCAAGTATTCACCAAGACTATGGTATAAAATGGAATAATTGATATCCCATATTCCGTAATGTTATATTCGCTGGTCATATACCCAGCCACGATCAGCTGATCCTAATTATATCCCCCCAGCTCCCACAGCCAATCCCAGCTCTTTTTCTCAATACAGTGGTGTATTTAGATATGACAGACTTCTCACAAATCCCTGCTTGCACTAATGTTGATGCACCATGCTGCTGCTGCTGATGGCCAAGCTGAACCTCCTCCACCCCAGCCTCCTCCTTTATAGCATAGAGATTGTTGCTCCCTCATATTCAGATTCATACTACTATAAATTAATTGCTTTGGAACAAATTTTATTATATTCAGCACGCATTGCCACTAATGTTTCCATCCATATGGGGGATTCCAGCAAGAAAGTCAAAGCATGCTGCTTGACTAGGCCAGGGAGCATCTTTTGAGCAGAGCCTTCTCCAGCCAGTAAAACTGTATTTCCATTTTGCATTCAAATGGTGAAATGTATGAAGAGAGTTTTCCTGACTGAAATACTGCTGGACCTACAATTAATCTGAAGTAGAATGGGATTACCCAAACCTAGGTTGAACACCTGCCAAACAGTTGCAGTAAAAACAAGTCACTGAAGTAGTGATGACATGAGCAAAATAGGAAACACAATGCCTCTCTGGTAATATAAATAACAAATAATAAACAAATGGTATAATAGAGCATTGATTGTTTGAACACACAATGAAGATATATCAAAAAACACAGATTTAATTTATAATGGTTTGATAGATGGCTGGCCATACAGTAAACTCAAAATCATGGAATCAAATTTCCCAAACCTTGTTTGCACAGCATCAAAACCTACTTCAAACACATGTGAAAATGTTAAAAAGAAACAAATGGAATGATGGACCACTGGAGTAGTGAACATATAATGAAATAGGGTCTGCTGCTTGTCATTTTATGCAGAACAGAGTGCCCATTAGGCCTTCACAGCGCCCAGGGGACCAAAAATCTGATGTTACAAGAATTAATTACATAAAATTGGAGCCTCCTAATTAATCATTCTATGTGGACTTCCCCTGTGGGGCCTAAACAGCACTGAGGGGCCCCGTCCTGTTGTCCCTTCTTGGGTGAGCCTTCCACCTTCATCTTCCCCTCAGGGACTCAGTCTGTATTTTTAAGAATCCCTCCTGCAAGGTTTTGACTCATCCCCTTTCCTTTTCATCGCAGCACATAACTCTCTTTCTGCACACCCTGCATATTTTTCCTCCCCCCACCCTCTCTTTTACCACGTTTTCCCTTCTGTATCTCCCAGCCCTTTCCAGCTTAATATCAGCCATCATCTCCAATTTCTCTGCCTCTCTGTCTGTATAATTTTTACTCATTTGCTCCCTGTCACACACATGTTCCCACAGAACTCACTCCAGAGTAGTGAGTTGCAAGGACATTTGCACTTAAATCATTTGCACTTTCATGGATGTAAGTGGTTGTTAAATCATCAGATACACTTCCTATTAACAGAGACAAAGATCTTAGAGCTAGATGCACACATCTGAATTGATAACAGATTCCCTTTTTTGGCAAAGCATCTGAAACAGCAGACACAACTATTTTAAAAAACTGAAGTCACACTGATATGTTTGCCATGTGCTCTCTTTCATATATTGTGCTCTGCTGTGATTTCAAGTAAAAGTTCTCATTGCTTTAAATCTGTTCCAACAAAAACATGATTCTTTTCAATTCTTTTTTAATCAAATCAATATTTGGACAAAGAGAGGTTAAAGTTAACAAACTGACTTCCTCTTATACTGGCATATTCAACATTTATTAGAGTCCTGCACTGCTCCAGTCCAACCAAACCATCTTGCAGATGGCCAGTTTTGACTTAATATGCAAAATTGTGCTGTGACTAGGTGATCCGCAGGGGTCTATAACACTAACTTGTTAGGTTGGCAGATTCAGCTTTTTTGTAATTGGTGTGATTTCTGACAAATTGGTGCTCAGGCATCATTTCTGGGCAGAAAATTGCCAGAGTTTTTAAACAAACAAAAAATAAATCCTTGAAACCATGCCACAGGAGACAAGTGTCCAATTCCAATTCAACACCTCTGCAAGTAGAAAGTGCTAAAATGATTGTTTATATATATATATATATATTTACTTGAGAACAAAATAGATTTATTAAAAAAAACTAGATCTACTATTAAATACATCCATAAGGTATCAAATTACAGTGGTGGGTTATGAAGAAGAGCTGGGGTGATCGTGTAGGATGATTTCTAGAAACTGCAGTGGATATAAAATAGGGGTCAAACAACCTGTACCACTGATATACAAAATCTAAAAAATGCATATCCGAGCAAAAATCAAGCAATGAGGCCAAAGGAGCATGCCTGCAGAGTTCAGAGACAGGGTGGTTGCAAGACACAGATCTGGGGAAGGCTGAAGCTTCCTAAGAACACAGTGGCATCCGTAATTCTCAAATAGAAGACATTTGGGAACCCTGGACTCTTCCAAGAGCTGAAATCAGGCCAATCTGGGGGAGAAGGGCCTTGGTAAGAGCGGTTATCAAAAACCCGAAGGTCACTCTGACTGAATTCCATAAATGTGTGGCGATGGGACGAAGTTCCAGAAGGACAAACATCACTGCATCCTTCCAATGACCTGGGCTTCATGGCAGAATGGCTGGACAGAAGGCGCTACTCAGTGCAAAACACATGAAAGCACGCTTGGCCTTCACATGGAGTTTTTTTGCAAACAGTGAGAGGGAATTTATGTGTTTTGCACTGAGTAGAGGCTTCCATCTAGCCACTTTGCCATGAGCCCAGATCAGTGGAAGGCTGCAGTCAAATTTAAATGCAGGCGATGAGCAAGAGGCCAGATGACCTCAACTTCTGACTGTTAAAGGATTATAAGTTCATCCCAGAGTCAGAGTGGACATTTGTGCAAAGTTTGAAAAAAACAAAACAAAACCCTACAATGCATTCTTGAGTTATTTTGTTTACTGGCAGGGGACAAACACAAGGCCTAATGATCTTGACCTTTAACCCCCAACATGAAATTAGTTCACCCTTGTATTGGAGTGAACATATGTGGAAAGTTTAAACAAAAAATCCCTCAAAGTGATCTTGAGATGCCACATTCACAAGCAAAGAATGAAAATGAGGCCCAATGATCTTGACCTTTAAGGTGCAATACGTTAACCCCTAAGTCAGAGTGGATGATTTGGCTAAGTATGAAGAGGACCAATGAGATATCACATATCAAGTATGCCCCTACCTCAGCATAGATGCAGGATAGACCTACAAAACAATTACAAAAGGGTAACAAATACAAATATCTCTACCACACAACCCTTTAGTAGTGTATGTGGTTTTTCAAAGTACCAGATCAACAAATATATAAGACTTTGTCATCTCACATTGGGTGATTTCTGTTTTTAATCAGCAAAACTTGCAAGGAAACACCTTCCCACTGTTTAAACTTCACAAAAAGTTGGCCACAAATTGTGTACTTTGGAGTGCTTCCCTCGATTAAATGTGTTAGCTTTTTGTTGAAAATAAGCCTGAACTGCAGATTTTGAAAGCTTAGGTACTTTTGGACACCTGCCATTATGAAAAAGATTTCATCTTTTAAAACATACAAATCAGACTCAAAGTATTGACCTTTTTTAACAACCTTAGGAATGTATGCGAAGCTAATTTAATCCTTGCACTCTATATTTCAAGCAATTTTGGGTCTACCCACTCCCTCAATTTCATGGCTCTGCATATGTCGTAGGACAGCTGCTAAGTATAAAAAGGTTTTCTTGCCGACAAGTCAACGGCTGTTGGGTAACTGTAACACCAGAGATATCAGACTTAATCTTCTATCTTCCCCATACTCCCCACTCCTTTTCTTCTACTTTAATCCCCTTTACTTTTATCCTTAACCTTTTACCACTTGAGTCTCTCAACAACTCTGTATAGCAAGGCAATACTCCACGTTTCTTTTCTTGTTTGTTTGATTTGCAAAGCCACCATCTATCCATGGTTCCAACCTGTTCTTTTGTTGAGGAAACATACTTTTACAAGGACAGGGAGAGCGAGAGAGGGAAACCTTAAAGAAGGATGTTATTATTATCTTTTCTGTTGCAACTTCTAAAAATGCAGTGGTTAAACTAATATTAAGTTAAGAACAAGATTTTTGTCCATTCAAACCGTGTCCTTTGAAACAGATAAATCCCACTAATTTACATTTGTTTTTAATTTGATAAAATCCTTAAAATGAAGAGCAAAGTCAAACAAAAGATCTACATTTCATTACATTGCAGCCATTATTACAGAGGCTCCATTGAAGCCAGTTAACACAAGCTGTCCCACACTATGAACCTGTGGAGACCAAGCTAATATAGCACTGGATCAGTCATGAAAAGATCAAGAATGATTAACAGAAATCAACAGAGGAGGAGGATTTCTTATTTATTTTGCTCTCCACATGCCCTTTTAAAATCAATTATTTTTCTCATGTTTTAAAGAAGCAGGGCTTTATCGATTGGGTCAGGCAGAATGGAAAATGTCATAAAATTAATAACAGAATCCCTCTTCTGCAAATGATTTTGTGTCTTGTGTGAATTTCTAATCATAGCCTATGATTTTTATGGAAACTCATCATTAAAGCTGTCTCAATCTTGGCTAAAATATTTCTTTTTAACCCAGAGAATTATTATCACACATTTAAATAAACAATAAAGGGAATAATGGTAGACACAAATTTACACAGTGACGCACAAAAGCATGGCGGTTACTCCCTCACTCACTCAGAGACAGTAACAACACACTTTCAACTTTGTGATTTGCTGATTTCCCATTCCAAAGACAAGCAAAAAGCAGAGAGTACATCACAAGTCTCAAGAGCAAGGGCTGAGAGCCATTCAGAGTCCTCTGCTGACAGAGAAAGACTGGAACACATTTACTAACAAGGCAGACAAGTGGGCAATGGTAGCAAAATAATGGTGAAAGACCCCAAACATATAATCCAACTAATCTGAGCCATTTTAAGGAAGGGTACTTCTGAGAAATTCTTTCACGCTCTATATTTCCCTTTGTCTTCAATCTACCTTGTCATCGTTTTTTTCACCCTCTGGACACAAACTTGTAATCTACCTGCTCTGATTTTAGTGACCCTCCAGCAATCCAATTATCAGTTTCTCACTTTCTCCTCATGAGCATGAACCTGAGATAGGGACGTCCGTCCTTAATCAAATAATCCATGCGATCACCAAATGCAGATAGAAAGCAAAGGAGAAATTCTCAGACAACTGTGATGTCCAGGTAGAACATGAAATAAGTTTACATAAGCAGCTCATTTAGAGTCTTGTAACTTAACCGGCCCTAATTGCAACTGATTTTACAGCATTTTGATAATTCCATCAGGTTTTGTTTATAAAATAAAATTATTTCAGTCAGGATCACTTTGTCAAGAAACACACATGATTTGTATTATAACTTGTGTTTGTGTGTTCTTGGAGCTCCCTGCCCTTCCATAAGCCTATGTAGAGAGCATCAAGCTAAAAATTTCTTTAAACAAGCAGAAGCCTTGTATAGAGAGAAAGGCAGGCTAGTATTCGACAACAGTTCATAGCTGTGTCCCAATTCAAGGGTTGCATCTTCCTGAGCCTGCATTCGTAGATCATTTTAGTCACCGTGGCTTTCCTATTTGGATGACTCCTTCAAATACAAGTGTCCTCCTTTCCCCAACAACTAAGGATCCATCTTCTGCCTTCTTCATGGCCCAATATATCTTGAGATTATTTGCACACAAAATCAAACAAGATAGTGCAATCCTGAGTAAAACACTTTAGAATGTGAGTAAGTGGTTTCAACTCAAATGAATACCTGCAACCTCCAATACATTAGAAAAAAAAAGGGAAAATATCTTTAAAGTAATAATCTATGTTACATCACATACATTATGCTAGCTAGTTCTGGTTCAGGTTTGGGGTTTGAGGTTGCTCAGCGATAGAGAGAGTGCTAAGAAATAAAAGTAAAGGTGGGACGGCTTTTCATGCGAAAAGGAAATCATCTGTAGATCAGACCGTCCCCTTTCCAACTGGTCTCAGTGGCCAGCCTCAAAAAGCTTGGTCTGTCATAGGCTAAGACCTATGAAGGATGATTTCCCCTGAATTGAGACACAGCTAATTTAGAACTATCATTACTTGGTAACATTAACTTTACTTTTGGGAATCATCAATATAATCTGCCAGAATGCCTGTTTTTCAACAGTCCTCCTGTATCCCATTTTCCTATGCGATGAATATTTCTGTGAAGTACTGTGCAAGTTTCCACTTGTACCACACATTTTTCCTGCTCTAAATTCTGTTTCAGATTCTGTTGTTGGAGCTTATCTCTGTTTTAAAATAAGATTGTTCAGGATTGCTAGCACAGAGAAAGGTCAAAGCACTACCATCACATCTGACATACCAATACAAAAGTAGTTTCCGCTTTGAACTTCCTATTATAATTCCTGTGCAAATTGTTATGTGTACTGTTTCTGAGAAAGAGGCTTATATCCTTAGCATATAAGCCAATGACAGCTTATGATACATAAGTCGAAGTTACATAAGGATTAGCAGAGAAGATATCATCTGTATCATCTCTTTACAAATGGCAAAAAAAAAAAAAACACATAATAGTAATGGAAAGACTGATAATCATATTCACTAGTTGTATACTCTTCATTTGTAGAAATCCTGATGATTTAGCATTCATGACGACAGTATAGTAACTTTATGTAAAAACTCAGATCATTTTTGGAGACCTACTGTAAATGTGATAGTATTTTATCTTCTTGCTGCCGAAAATGATGCAGTGATTACAACCCACTAAAGGTTCCCAATTGTGCCAGGAGAAAGCACCATTTCAGACATTGTGATGACATATTTGTTTTATTTCACATTGTGCATCACACATGGATGCAAATCAAGGCGTATTTTTCCAGTTCTGTGACATTTTGATGGTATTTCTGCTCACAAATGATGTCCTTCCTTTGCTTAACAGACTGTGATATCCTGTGTGTGTTGGAGCATTTTGCTGCTGAATTTCAGAGTCAAGCTCTGGTTCCCTTTCAAAAAAGGGACATGGGATGATCTGCCAAGTAGTTTTGGACTGTGGCAGCCCAATGCATTCATCTTTACTTACCAATTGGTTTATTTTCTGATCTGCACCTATGTTAAACGGCTTTTGGTTGTGACCAAAAGGAATACGATTATGGACTCAAGCAGCCAAAATGAGGTTTATCCACACGCTGACTGAGCTCTGTATCCGTGACAGAGTGAGGATCGAGGCAGCCCAGAGGGCCACAGAGTTAAGCTCTGCATTCAGGGATGCCAGCGGAGGTTGCTTGGCACCCGGTAGGGATGCTGACCTCTCCTGTGCAAGACTTTGAAGGTACAGCAGCCACAGTGGACTGAGAGGACAGCCCAGGGCAGGCTCAGGACGTGCTGGAAGAGCCTGCTGGAGGGGCTTCCAGCTGGCACAAGAGCTCACAGGGATCCCCCGAAAAGAAAATGCAATGCAAAAGGAAAATAACAGCTGCTTCTTGAATTTACACATCAAAAATGATCACTGAATATATTAAGCGTAAGCACCACTGTGTTCCTGATTTATCAAGGCCATCAGCTTTACATATAATAATAAGCACTGCCCATGCACAGTGCCAAATTTGACTTTAAATGTTTCACAGTACACATAAAAACATTCTGTCAACAGCTTGTCACTTTTCATCAGGATCCATTCTAGTGTAACAATGGAACTATAACAAACATTTAACTTAACCTGGAAGCATGCATGGTTAAATAATTAATTTTACTTCCACATAGATTTTAACACCAGGCTTTAAGTATCCAGCTTTACGGTTTCCTTTAACACCACCAGTATAAAATATTAAAGGCGGAAACCACTCTTAATTTAATCTTTTGCTAGCTTTTGCTACTACTTTTGCTACTGTTTGTTAAACATATTTCTACAAAGTAAAGTCAATTAAAGAAAAACATGTGAGGTAGAATAAATGTTTGCAGAATCCCCTCCCTCCCCAAATTTTGAAATAATAGGAGTCAATACCTCCACTAGTATCCCTTGTGAATCAATTGCAGATAACCAGGGCATGTTTTTCATAAAGCCATTTTTTCCTAACAACATGGCATTCAAAATCTTTTATTGGTCACTGAAATGTTCTTTGCTCATAGTTTCTTTGTGTAAATACAGCATGATTTGCCAGCTGCACCAAGACTTACTGAAAGGCACTGCACAGGATCATGAGAGCAGCCAAATCATTGCTGGAAGCTAAAGATATCTACCTGGCTGGCTGTCAGAGCAGAACCTTAAATGTGGTTACCACCTCTTCCAGGTACCCTGCTCTGTTAGGTGATATGGGACAATACACTCACAAACCTTCAGACTGAATAACAGCCCTTCCCCAAGGTTTGACACACCTCACCAAAAAGCAGAATTACACACTCACATGCACACTTTTCACGAAAAGAGTGATTAACTGTGCAGCCTCTTAATATCTATGAGGTAATTATCAAGATAATATGTAATTTGAATGGATTTTTATGTGGAGTAGAGAAGTAATACTGCTATACAGTAGACATACTGTAGGTTGAACATGACATCCTGGTGCTCAATATGGAGCAGACCTTAGGGGGCAGGTTGTAAGCGGAATAAGCACAATGAAAAGTGAACAAGGGATGGAAGGTAATGGGTTGGGTAAGTGCCGACTGGATCTGCCTTCCTCGTAGCGGTTGGAGCTTGCTGACATAGATAACATACAACTCGTATAAGCACAGGAACAAGGACGGGCTGCAAATGGCACTTGTGAGCGCTGTTATAGGTAGGTCAGTTGCTTTAATAGTGCTCTCCATGTGAAGTTTCATTAAATCAACAAAAGCTGCCTCTGACATGCTCTGGCAAGACTCAGATATTGTCGTTGTGTTTCTGCTTGAACAAAGCTAATCCTCCCCATTAACTCAATGTCCTTAATGATGAAATAAATTAATATTTCTCTTTAGTAGACATATCATTCAATACTAAGAGAAGCATGACCTTCACTCATTGAGTCAGAGGGCAGAGGATAAGCAATATGAGATAAAGTCAGTGCTAATCCCCAGTTTTACCATTGTCTACAACAACCATCTGAGACTTATCGTTCAGCTTAAACACTTCATTTATTTCCACTTTCTAACAGTAGCAGACATCCTCTGTGAGATAACTATAGAAGTAATCTGTTGTAATAATACAGACAGATTTACCTATGGCTTAACACTGTGATTGAGTCAGGACAATGCCCTTTACGAGACAACACAAAAGTAATTTCATGAGTTTAGACTCCGGATTGACCTCTGGGATAACATAATAATGCATAAAACTGAAGCACTTTAATGGAGATTAATACATTTTTCTGTTGAATGAGATTAAACATCACACTTAAAGCTTGCGTGAGGAATCTTTAGTCTTTAAACAGACTGAAATTAATACTGAATCTTTCATATGACCTACAAAAGCAAACCAGACCATCAGCAACAAGGCTGGTAACTTCTAGTTTTAAAGCTTGTAAGCAGTGCTGCAGGGTAGGTGTCAAACTGGCATGTTTCAGCATTTTCCACGTAGTTATTCAGATATTATGCTAGTTTTGGCGAATAGATACAGGAGTGTTTACACTGCTGCCATCTTGGAGGGAGGTATCCTCAGAATGTCATTATTTTTAAATGTGCTGCAGTTTCAGACAAAGAGAAAACGACAGTCATCAAATAACGTCCATGATCTGCTCTGGTTTTCCCTCCTGAATAAATGAGATAACCTTGGAATGACATGAACAGTTTTATTAAAATAAACAGATAAATAGATGGTTATCTCATAATTACACATGGAAGTTCACATATTTTATGCATACACCTTCCAAGCACGGCATTACCTCAGCTGTTTTCCCAAGTAAGTATAAACTGTACATTTCTAATAGGTTTTACAGTGGCCTGATAGCACAGCCTTTGCATTACAAATGTAACTGCCTCACAAGATAGCAGTGATTCCCTGGGTGTCCTAGCATTGTTATCCCAGATTTTTCTGGAGTATCTGAAAAACTCAGAAGGATCTTCCAAAAACAATCCATACTTAAGACAGAGGCTGGTTCCTCCTAAGGGCAAAACGCAGAGTTGCAAGCAAAGCAATTTGGTGTACGCCAAAAAAATGCATCAAGAAAGGGGGTTCATACATTTGGGGGAGGGAAACACCCTTACACAAATGCATGGCCTAACATAGGACAGCCAACTCATCTGGTCAGTACTTGGCTGTTTACTCACATCAAAAGATATAGGACATTCCTTTGAAGACAGCAACTCGCCTTTCTCCCAGCTAACTCATATTTTCTACAAAAAAGTTTGCTGTGGTCACAACACTGCATTAATCTATACTACATTGGGTCAGACCTGGACTCAAACACTGCAACAATTATTGAAAATATGACATAAATGTGTAGCCTGCAGTATGCATACTGGTTTTTATACATTGCAATCACTCCTTTGCAGCTGGTAATATGAGCCACTATATCGATCTCAGTGAGTAAATTGCTTCTTGTGTGTTCTCCCGCAAAACAGAGGTCAAAGGTCATGGTCAGTGGCAGTACAGGCCTGCTGATTTCCTGATGAAGGTCACCAAAGCAGAAATGACATATCAAGAAGCTAGTGTGCTGGTCTCTTTAAATGCTCTGATAAAAAACAAATTTGATGATTAAGAAGATGGCTGTGTTTAAAAATAACTGCAGATAAAGTGTGTAATGAGTGGAATATTTCCTAAACCCCCCTTTGCTGGAGATTGAAGATAATATCCCACTGTAATCTCCTCTGCTGCTGCTCTATGTTAATGATCTTTCACTTAATAAAAAATGTGACCTTAGCCCCATATCTGAGAGTAATTGTTGACCTTTTCTGGGTAAATACATGACATAATGTAATTGTCTATAGCACGTAAGCAATGACCTTTGTCATAATCTCAAATTATAGATCTGCATACTGGCACCAAGCCTGTTTTAATTCTGGCTTCTGAGAACAGGGTGAGGAAATTACCAAGCCTGTACAAATTAAAATACATACAGGAATCAATGTGAAGACAATGCGAAGCTCAAATATTCAACAAAGCAATTAAAATACTGCAGAGCACAGTTAGAGCATACAGGAAAATAAATGTGTAAATTCACTGACACTTGAAATTATGTTTTTCATAAGCTCTAGATCTATATACCTACAGCCAAGGGGTCCCATGGAGGTGGCATTTCACCTGAATAACAGCTACTCTTATCAAAGCAACAAAAAGTGAATTTTATTTATTTATGCTGCAGCGCAATTTAGCCTTTTTCTCAAAATGTTAACCTATTTTCATAACAAAAAATGAATAATAATAATGTAACAAAACAGAATTACCTTGTTTTGGTAATAGTAACAGTGTTGATTGATGTAATGCAGATTGACTCATCCATTTTGAAAATAATGTCAGACTTAGCTGAGCCATAATATGCACAAACGTCAGGATGCCAAAAAGAAAGTAGAAAGAACTTTAAGGAAAAAATAATTAAATAACCACAAAATAAAGGAGAAAACTGGTGGAAGTAAGTGGTGAAAAATGGTTAAGAGGGGGGGAAATAGATCAAAAATGGCAAAAAAAATAAGGTAAAAGGGAAAAATGGGATACAGCAGCAGCCATCAGTTACAAAAGGGAAAAAAAGTGCTAAAAAGGGTGGCAAAAATGGTGAAAAGTATTTAAAAGGTGGTAAAAAAATGGCTTAAAAGTGGCATAAATGGTAGGTTAAAGAGGTTAAAAATTACAAAGACTTGCTTAAAGGGGCAAAAATAGATGAAATGGGGAATTAATGTGGCAAAACTGATAGAACGGTGATGAATAGGGGTCTAAAAGTGGCATGAATAAATAATCTCAACATCATAACCCACTAATGGCTTGACACAACTTTCAAAATGAAGTATTAGCCAGGACACTAGCATCTGATCCAACACATGCATTTAACCTGACACGCCAGATGGATGTTTCACACATCCATCTGGGAAAGCCTCAATAGGAAACGTTTGATAAAAGGCAGAGGAATTTGAAAAAACTCAGAGTGTGATTGGATGAACGATCTGTCTATCACATTGCTACGGGCCAATCAGAGCAACAAAACATGTGACGTAGCCGCTATCGAGCTGCGCGTGCACAGCTACTGAGTAATAATGCGAAACATGGCGACTATAGTCATGTAAGTATGCGACTTTTGTCGTTTTTGAAAAGAAAACAACTCACTGCTGTTCTTTGTTCTTCTTTTAACGTGCACTGACATCAGATAAATCACAACTGGTGAGGGCCCATTCACAACTATGAGCAGGCCTGCCTACAGCAGCTTTTCCTCTGCTGAGACCTTCATTCTTTTATGTTAAATATGCAAATAAACATTGACTGGAGGTGGAAAATATAGCTCAGATAGTCACAATTCTGGAAAGATCCTTGATTGCTTTAATTGCAACCCCTCATTTTGCATACTCAAGGTAAAATAAATGAGGCCAAAGCCCCACAGGGCAATCCTGACATTGTGAACGAACATGTAATTACTTTGGAAATAATTTACACTTCACACATATTTTCTAAGTTTCATATATTGTGTGTCCTTGTGCATAGTAGCCATTAATTTATCAGTTTTTGTACTTAGACAAATGCATCAATTTTGTTTCATTATATATAAACCAACTGAATGTGAATGCTGGCAGTGAACAATGAAAATGTAAAATACCTATTTATTAACGTGCCATAAAGGATTTGGATTCTACATTCTAAATGAAAAGACAGCAGCTGTAAAAACACAAACCACCTCTGCATGACTGCAGGAACTGAGATTTGATTTACTCTCCAAGCAGCCTGTTGATAAAATATTTATAACACTACTTATCAGAAGCATGTATTATCCAAAATGGCAACAATTTGAGAAATAAAAGCTCAAAATAGCCTGGATAAAATGATAGCACATTTTCCATTAAAAAATATGTGCCATCCACTCTAAATTTGACAAAGGGAATCAGTTAAATACACTAAAACTCTTTAACCTGCCGTTTTTAAAAGATGTTCCTTAACTGGAGAAGTTTTTGACCTCATAACTCCAATCTCTCTTTCTCTCTCCATGCTACCTCCCCTCTCAGCAGCCTGGCAAAAAAACAGGAGGAGATAATCTGGGGCAGAGATTACTGTGAGATTAGTTGTGTCTACTGTATGTCATGTGCTTGCATGCACTGTGTCAGGGTATCTGGATGACTCGCAGACTGATGAAGGGAGGGAGAGAGGCAGGAACAAAAGCTGGAGTGGACTGAAGAAAGATAAAGAGACAGGTGGGCAGATTTAGAGTCATCCTGACAGAAAGGGAAAGGGAAAAAAGAAAAAGAAAAGACAGGAGGCAGACAACGACATGTGCCTCTGTCTGAATAAGGATGACAGCTTGTCAAGTTGGCTGGCTACTATTTAAATATGAATGCTTGCCACCCAAGCAAACTGCTTGGTTATTTTTGACAATCACCTTGTAATGCCTTAAAAGTCACCTAATAATCTAAACATGGCAAGCAACATTCATGATCATCTTTTTTTTCTATTAAACACACAAACCACATAGCATGCATTTTTAATAATGCTTGTGTTTTACTGTATGGAGCATTTACTGGAATGAAAACATAGTGCTGTATAGAGTGAAGGTCAAAGAGCTGAAACAGGAGAAGTTGGAGAAGTAGAAGTGCTTATAATGCTTTTTCACCTCCATTAAGTGCAGCAGGTATTGCCGGTAATGGGACCGATCTACATTAAACACAGTTTTCTTGACAATGTCATTCTTAAAAGCACAGTGTTTCTGCTGTCAGTTACATTTATTCAATCACAGCATGTTGCCAACTCCTTTTTTATGCCACAAAATTCTTTAACCTAATACTATCTCAAATAAACATGGTTCTAATACACTCTAGGCAAAAGACTTTAAAGGTTTTTTTTTTTTTTTTTTTTTTCTTTTAAGCAAAAGAAAACAATGTTTTCAAAGCTGGAGGCTCAGTGTGCATCAGAAATGAGTTTTGGTGTCAGAATCTGACATGGGGAAGAAAAATGTCAAACTCCATACTAGCTCACGAGTATAGTGAATTCTCTTTATAGAATATGTCTGTGTCAGTAACAAAAAAAAATGCATGTCCTTGCTTGAAGAAAAGTTGATTTTTTCACATATTCATTTGAGTTCTAAAAGTCGTTTTCAACCTGACAGTAAGGTGAGTGTTTTCTGGGTCTGATGAAAAAACACTTTAGCACCCCCCCCTTTTGCACCAGCTGTCAGAAAGACATTTCTACACTGCATATTGGCCAAAACACTGTGTTTTCCACATTTGTGTGAAAAGGAACGAGTGTGTGTATGTGTGTACTTTTCTCTGCTGCCAATCTCATATTGTTTGAAAGGGCAGAAAGAGGGCCTGCAGTGTCTGGATGAAGTGAAAGCAATACATCAAGTGCTGACGCGTAATGAAATAAAAATGATGTAGGTGTTGTTGACACTTTGGTAAAAATGGTCCCTTGGCCATAATGATAGACAGCTAGACAAAGTTGGAGAAAAATAGAAACCAAAACATTTGAATCAAAGCAGATTTTGAAACAACTCTATCAGGCTTCATTTACTGTATGCTGGAATCCCCAGAAAATTGTTTACCACCAAAACAAACAGCAAATCCATTCGCCAATACAGTGTAACCTTGGACAATTAGATGATGGCCAAAAGATATACTTTAGTCAGGAACACTTTCGTCAGACATCGTACCATTTTAATGCAAAATGGATATACAGTTTTATTTGGCGGAGAAGGCTCTGCACTAAATATGCTCCCTGAGTCAGTCACACAACATGCTTTGACTTTCCAGGGAATGCACAGCTAGAAACCTCTATATGGATGGATACATTAATGACAACACATACTGAATACAATAAAACTATTTCAAAAGCAATTAATGCATAGCAGCATGAATCTTATTATGAGGGTGCAACAAGCTTTATGCCATAAAGGAGGAGGCTGGGGTGGAGGGGGTTAAGTTTTGCCACCAGCAGCAGCAGCAGCATGGTGCTGCTGGATGAAGGAACTATGTTTCCAACAATCCTTTGCAGATCATTTTCTGCATTGTTCAGGACAGTTTTTCAAGCTTTAAAACCATATCAGTAGCTTTTATCAACGCTTGTCTTTATTGTAGAGTTTAAATTTAAAATGATACTGTTTTAATATATTGTAGTTTGAGTATTTTTGCTCCAAACACTGTGATGTGAATGACAGTCATCGTTCGCGGACGTGGTACTTATCCATATCGATGACTACCAGAGACTCCGCCAATCAGAGACGTCACTGTCACACACTAAAATTGTGGGTACTGTAGTATTTTTGGCAGAGAATGCAAATAAACTATGTTTTCCTTAAACAGAGGTAAATATCTTGAAAATCCTGTGTTATACAGGAGGACATACCATCACCATGATATCATTGATTGGGACATTTTGGATAATTCACTATGTAGAAAATGAATGGGATTTTCTCTTTTGAATCATACTGTTGAGCTCTAACTGTGAGTTGGAAGTTACCAAGGCTGCCTCTAATGGGAAAAAAGGGGGGCCCATGGAGGTCAACCAAAACATAATACTTTAAGAGTTAACCTACAGAACTTATTTCCTCACTTTTCTTAGCAAAGCAAAAAAAGTCATACACTATATCGATGCTTCAGTAAAATTTAAACTGCTCTGAAATGTGAAGCACTTCTCTTTGGGTCTGGGCCAGTTGCACTACACCATATGGCTAGTGTTATTAGATTTCATAACCTTGCCATTACCTGCAAATAAGAGGAGAAGAAACTGATGTAACTTTCTATAAAACTTTTCAACCCAACATAACTTTCTTGATAGCACCGAAAGTGGCGAATGTTAGTCAGGAAGCTAGCACCAATGGATCTAACGCACATGCATTGATATCAGTAAATCACATCTAGGGAGAACCCATTTACTGGGAGATTCAGAGGCATAGCCATTTCTGTGGGCAGGCCTGAGAGTTACTATATACAATTCAGTGCCAGTCAATGAACATATCATCATACTGAACTGACTCTTCACTGGGAGGATTCTTTGTCAGTGTATGAAAGGAAAAGTGTAGATTTCTAGACTCATGGTGCTGTAAGTCATGTTAGTATAGGGGGTGTCATCATTGTCACTACCTGGAGCTTGCATGAACAAAGCCTGAGTCTGTTGAAGTTGGCAGTGCTGTTTGGGCAGTAATGGTCATGTGGTAAGATAAAGATCATGTCATGTTGGTATTGGGTCGTTAACAGCTGGCATGGAGGGAGGTGGCCCTGAGATGCTGGAGATCACTGTTCAGCTTTCTGGAGGTGCCATGGGGCTAACTAAATGAAACACAGCTAAAGAAGGAGGTACCCTGATAAAGTGCTGGTTACTTGCTGCCCATCAGCCTGAACAGCTGACTTGTGGAGGCCAATATTGAGAGCATACCTGGGTTTAGGAATTTCTTCACAGAGCACTTATCCCTGTAGTAGGGCACAAGTAGCCTGTGTTTACGTCAAACCATTTTAGCACATAGCCTTGGTTGAAGCTCCACAAGGACTAATACAATACAATACAATGACAACAAGGAAGACACACTGGTGCTGTTTTTTGCTGACTCCTTTAATGCTCCTTCTTTAGTAATGATTAAAAAACGTCAAGCACTACCTGCTCACCACAGCCTACAATCTCTCCTAAATCAGCTCCTCCTTAACACTCTTAACTTCTTCTCTATTTGTAATTCTATTCCTAGAAACTCGGCTTACAACACAGCATTAATATCAACGGCTATTATAAATTCAGTCTTAGTTTTAGCCTTTAGATTACAATGTTCTTTAGTTTGTTGTCACATTTAAGTCATTTGTGACCTAAGTCAATGAAAACTGAAAATAATACTAGTCCAGTTTTAGTCAATAAAAAGTCCTTACATTTTAGTCTTTACTTTCAGCCAAAACACTAATTCTCTTGGAGCTAGTTTAATCAGGACAACAGTCAAATAAATGGAAATGTAAAACACACATATTAATACACTGTCAATAATTTGATTGATTTAAATTTCAATGATGAAAATGCTGATGTAACTATACCATTTTTAGATTGTCTTAGATTCGTCTTCCTCATTTAAAAAGGTAGTCGATGAACATTTTCATTGAAAGTCTTAGTCAAAGAAATAAACGCTGTCACAGTGTTTTTGTGTTAGTGAGGGAAAAGGTGTTCTAGGTATCTAACAACATTAATGTCACTGCTATGCTATGCAGTCTCTTTCATTTCCATGGCAAAAGCAAACACACAGATGTTCTCTCATTATGTTGATGAGCAGAATACAGAAGCTACTGCTGCTTCATACAACACTCTACATCAGGGCTGTCCAATTTGGGACCTGCAGGCCAATTTTGGCCCACGAGCTATTATTTTTTGCCCACTGCCCATGTTCGAATTTATATATGTATTTTTTTTTCCCACTGCCAGCAGTCTAAATATTTATTTCAATATTTATTTATTGTTGCACTTCCTCTCCTGACCACAAATTAACATCATGTTGCATCGGGGGTAGGGTGGCGCTATGACCAGAGAGTGAGTCAGTGAGAAGATGCTGGGGTCAAGCTGGGGTCATGGCAGAGATGGAGCATGTGAGGCAGTGGCACACTGTAAGAGAAAGTTTAAAAACAGTTGTGAACATGAGTACTTTTTTTTACTGAAATTGATTTCAAGGCGGTATGCCCAATTAGTATTTGTGCCGTATGGATATTCAGTAATTTCATGCTGTGAAACAGAATAAAGAATAGTGTTATTCATTTTCAAAATTATTTTGTATGAGTTATTATTTTGCACAATTATGCTATAGGCATATTTAATTTCATGCACTACAACATGAATGTTTAATTTTGGCCCGCGACCCTCCACCCCGATTCATTTTTGGCCCTTCACTGAAAAGAATTTGGGCACCCCTGCTCTACATACTCAAATTTAACCACCAATGCTGATGGCAGTCTGGGTTGAAGGGATAACTTAGAAAAGTCTCAAAAACTTTGTCACTCGTCTCTCTCTTGCTACTTTATGCATCCGCCATTTTCGCATTGTAAAATCAAGTGAGCAAGTGGAGCTCAAAGCATGGTGGGCCGATGGGAATTGTAGTTTCCAAGTCTACCTGCTCTGCTCCACTAAAAATCTACACTTTCTGCCCTGAAGACATACCGTTTGAAATCTTCACATTTCCGAGACGGAATTTAGATGCTTCTGTTACCGCAGTACTGTGGTGTTACCGATACCATTACACCCCTAGCAGGGGATAATAATTGTGCTGTTTATTGACAATTAACAGATATAAAAGATGAGAGGAGCTCTGAAACCTTAACTATGGCTCATGGAGGCAGTGAGAAACAGAGACAGATGCATAAGAGTCTTTAACAGATAAATGAGTAACTTAGGAGTCCAATAGATTTCAGCTGAATAAAGTAAAATTCAGCTTAATTTTACACAAATTAAATCCCTTACACACCTGTCTGAGAATTAGAAATACTCATGAAACCTGCTGCAGTTTTTATTTTAATTTAGAATTAACAAATCATAAACAGTTAGTGCCTTTTCCAAGAAAAGTACAAAATAAACAATGTGTTTTTCTTGTTAACTAAATAATTTTTAAACTGTTGTATAAAAAGTAGAAAATAACTTTTTGGCTCACATTGCATAGTCAGCTCCATATTTGAGTTTTAGTGGACTGAATGGGGATGAGCACATGACTAGTACTTCTTCTTCTCTTGAGTTTATAGTAGGCTATATGCCTTGCAACACCTGGATACCTATCACGTGACTACACAGCCAGTAGTCTATTTTCAAGGGAGTGGTACATTAGTAGAGAGAATTACAAGGGAAAAAATTGTAATAATTGACACAGCAGATTTATGTCAGTTATAGGCTCTAAATGTCAGTTTTGATTATTTTTCAATTAACTGCCCAGCTCTCGTCAAGCCCCAATCATATGTAAGTGTATGCATGTGACCGCTGTGGCCAGCTGGCCACCAATGGTGATCCAACCTGTGCTGATGATGATAATACAGTACAAGCTTTAAATTCCTTAGATATATCCATGCAGTGGTCAAAGCAGACTGGATGTCAGAAGCAGATCATAGAATGCTCAATACGACCACAACAATCTTGAGACTTGACTTGGACTTGCAAAAAAAAGTGACTTGTGTGCATCTCTGTCACACAACGACATCTTCATGATGGTAATCAATGTCTTACCGTGTTCTTTATTTAGTACCCTGGGATACAGTATTACCCCCCTTCCTACTTGTCAGCTTTTTTGTCTGTGAGTGAGCTGCTTTGTTTGCATGGACTGCTGTTGACATGGCATGCTCTTCACAGCATGTAACAGTGCATATTCATGCTTTCATGTGGATGAAATGGATTTTGAGAACATAGCATGTGTGGATGGCACTATTTTTGTAAATGGTGGAGGAAAGCCTCTGCTTTCAAAAATGCCTGCCTACGTGTGGAAGAGGCCTTATAGCTGGTTTTGATACGATGTAGAATAAAACAAAAATATTTTCGTCCTTAAAAAATCATCCATCATTCACTTGAATATAATTTGACAACATATGGAGAAGTGACCTGTAGGAAATCCAACGAAAGTTCACTTTATTATTCATGTGAGGATGACTGCACAGCCTTGGCCCACACAAACATACGCTCAACTCAACTGTCCCATCTTTTCAGTAAAGTGCTAAAAAGTCAAATAAAAACACCTACACACACATGTTCAAACACATACACAGGCTCCTGTAGCTCTAAGGGTGCACTCACACCTGGCCATCTGTACCATGCCTGGGCCTGTTTCAGCCTAAAGTTCGGTACATTTGGCCAGTGTGAGTGCAATCGTTCCGTGCTTCGGCGCTGCACGCTTCGCGGCCCTGGCACAGAAGGACGAGGTGGGCCTAGGCACGGCACGGGTGCAAATGAAGGAGCACAAGCGCGGGAATGTGATGTAGCTGAAGTAACAACAAAAGGACCCGCTTCAGAGCGCAGAGAGCACAACAGGCAGCAGCTGCATGCTAGAGACAGCAGGATTTTTTTCTAGAGAGATAGAGAGAGATCTATATATTTTGTCTCAATGTATTTCAACAAGTTACAAAGATTTTATAAGAGCTGAAGAATTTAACTCCGCACAGCTCCACTATGACCTCGTTCTAATGGATCCCAGTCCAGTCCACATTTCTGACCAGTTTCTAGCAAAGTCAGGCTTTAATGACTGTGCGAGGTTTTTTGGTCGGGGAAATAAAGCTTCTTCCCTTGTTTGAGTCACAAACAGCAGCTCACAGGATAACAAACACCTTACATCCTCTGTGCATAAAGGAGAGTCTGCAAAATACATGGACAAGTGTGTGCCAGGGTTAATCACATAACTGATTTAACCTCTCATCATTATAAAATTATAATGCCAAACTATCATCCAATGAATTAATTTAGTTTTAATTATATGTCAAGTTATCAATAAGTGAAATTGTGGTCTTAATCACTGATGTTTTAACAGAACATTGTTTATTATTTCTGTGGCGTTTTCACCTCCAGCTCTCATCAGAGGGTTAAAATTGCTCTCGTAACGGTAAAAAAAACATTAACTGAACATTTAATCCTCTTCCAGACACGGGCTGTCCTATGACATGAGAGCTTGTTTGGTGCAGCAGGCATCCAGAATTACACAGAGAGATGGCACAGTTCATGGCACATAAAGGAATGCCAGGGGGATTCAGATGTACACGGACATTCAGGGGAATGACTGTAAGGGCTCATACGAGTTAAAAAGTCCGGGTCTCATTCAGCAGAAGTGCTTAGAACTCTGATCAGGCTCCAGATTATATGCTGTGAGTGATAACTCTCCGCTATGAACCGCTTTCTCCCTTCTCACTGGGTTTTGTATAGTAAACGTAGCTACTGATCCCAGGTCACGTGAAATAATTCTGGTGTTAGAGCAGATATCATATAAACCTGTTGCTATTTTACAGCCAAAAAACAATACTTATGTATGCTGAGTCATCAACACGTATAAGTTCATCAATGGTGGATGCTTCGTGTGATGATGTCAGCACGTGACGTATCCGTGCTCAGGCCTGGATGCATTGAGCAGTGTGAGTGCGGGCCAAAGGGGGGACAGGGGAGGGGGTCAAATGGGCCTCAGCACGGTTAGAATACGGCACAGTACGGATGGCCTAGTGTGAGTGCATCCTAAGTAAATATGTGCAGGGACAAGCACACACAGTCAGTCACACTGTGACAGTCATAACCATGCAGGGAGAAATGTCAGTCTCTTTGTCAAGCAGAAGAGCCTGACAGAATGAATTAGCAGGGAGGGAGAATGGAGAATACTGGATTCAATTAAACTGACAGCTTTCCCCATAGGCGTACCACTCACTGGGCCATTATTCAACCAAACTGTGTGTATGTGTGCACGTGTGAACGAGAAAGCAATAAGAAAAAGGAAAAGAGAGCCAGAGTAAGAGGAAGTCTGCATGTGTGTGCTTCTGTTTGTAATGGAGAGAGAACCAGTGTGTGTTTATCTTGAGGATGAACTCATTTCTCTCCATACAGCCCTGAGGTCAGCTGGCTCTGTTTGGGATTTAGACCAACACGAACACAGGCAAAACCCTAATCCCTCCCACAGTCGCCCAAAACGAGACACACCAAAGGCAATAGTTCAAAGAGCAGATTTTGGTATCAGTGCCGTGGATTCATGGGACACATTAGTGTGAATAGCAAGGAGATATTTATAACGCCATGAGTCTTTCATTACTGCCACTTCATATTATAATGATTAAAACCAGAGAGAGAAAAAGAGAAGTTTCCAAATAAATAAGCTGGGTGTAGCTGTGAAAATACACAGTGTGAATAAAGGAACAGTTGTTGGCTTTGGGTGGATGTGCGAGGTTTGCACTTGATTGTTAATGCTATTATTCTACACTGAACACATCGTTCAATCTAACTGTGATGTGAAGTGCCTTAGATAGTGGTGTTGTTGGTTATTTACAGTAATTTAGAGGTAATGTTAACAGCACCTTTGTCTCTGTTAATGTGTTTTCTCCATGAGCACTGAATACATTTCCAAAATGGCACTTAAGAAAACTAGCAGCTGCCTGTGATAGCCCTGCGTTGCATTAAAGTTTGCAGTCTGCTGTCTCTGTTATTTTCTCTCTTTCTGAATTATGAACTCTCTCCCTTTTTTCTTCTGTACTCATCTCCTCACCCATTCAGTTCAGCCTGTAACACAGATAACCAGGCAGAAAGAGCTTTGAATTAATTTACAAAACCTAATGTTCAGCAGCCAAAACAAGGGGAGGAGAATGGGCCAACAGAGGTGATTTGTTTACAATTAATTATCCGTTTTATGTTGACTAGTGCAAAAAAAGGAATGCAGTGATTTTTAGTATTTGCATACGTATTTATACAATGGAAAGTTTAGCTTGAGTAAACATGAGTTATTAAAATAATTAACAAATAGAATCAGAATACTAAGAATAATGCCCCAATAGTAGCTTTACCATGCAGTCTCTTTAAGATATTAGCACTGAGTAGGACTGTAAGTTTCTGATAAGTCCCACACTATCCAAACTGTATCTCTCAATCTTGTAACCATGCAAAGCAGAGAGATAGCTTAGATCCATGTCTGGCATCATGTACAGCTATCTTGTGATGTTTAAAGCTGATGCCCTTGATCCCAGTCAGACTATAACCAGACCAATCAGAGTCATTTGAGAAGAAAAATACAGTAGCTATGGGCATGGTTGAGTTGTACTGCAAGCTGGTAAACAACGGTGGCAAGTGAAGAGATTAGTGTTGATATAGCTATGGCGGCAGTTTTGATAGTGAAGAATCATAAATTGTCACACATTGTCTAGTTCACTCCTTGACATTGCATGTTTCTGTTGCTTTGATTTACCTGAAATGAATGTAACAGACAGAACATTTGTCCAATCACTCTTTAAGGGTTTTGTCTTTTTGCTCTACCCAAACACCATGCATGGGGTGGTGCCCTGACTGATGTACATTCTATCTGGTTAGTCAAAAAGACTTATTATCTGGTTGGTCTAATAAATTGTGCAAGTCATGTGTTTGATGGGAACCTGGAAAGCAGACCTGAGCAAATTGTAGTAAGAGTGAAAAGTTTGGTTAAGTTGGTGGCACAGTTGACCTAGGGGTTAGGTCGTGCCCCCTACCCGGGTGAACTGGGTTCAAGTATGGCCTGCAGCCTCTTTCTTGCATGTTTCACCCACACTCTGTCATCTCAATTTCTGACTATCCGCTGTCCTCTTCTATCAATAGATACATTAATAAATTGATCAACATATACATTATAAAAAGGCACAAAAAGCCCAAAATCTATCTAAAAAAGAAAAAAAAAGTTTGGCAAAGCTACACAAAATAAGAAAATGACGCCGCAATGTCCAATAAATACAGTGATCAAGATGCATGGCTATTTCTGCTTAAGTGCTGAAACGTTTCATCATGTTCAGGTAAAACAAAGTTAACTTTCCATCACAAACTACACTACAAACACATAATGTTAAGAAGTATTTCAAATATGCACTTTTATTAGATAAACAGTAAATCTAGAGACCACTCCTCCAGCCCCTACAACCTGTAGTGCAAACACAACATTTGCTTTAAGAATTAAAGAACTAAAGAAAGTAGGAGAAATCTCACCATTTGTTTCTTTAGATTTATGGTGAAGGGGTAACACTCCTTTGCTAATGCTGAGTCACTGGTGCTGTGGTATCTAGATGCATTTCTGATAACTGCTTACTTGTAGTACTATCAGTAGATTTTGGCTGTTTATTAGAAGCAGCTAACAGATAATCTAACATCAAAGAATAACATATTCTTATATAAATGTAGTATTTTTTACTATGAAATTAAATGTTTTAGGTTTGTATTTGGTTTTGTTGATCCCTCAGTATTAGAACTGGCAATTTTATTTATATGTAAGGGGAACATAAAAATCCATGTCAGATCTAGTACTGAAGTAGACTCATCTCTACTGCTGTCCCAGTGGTAAAGTGAGTCTCTCAAGACAGTGTGCTCACACTGTCCCATTGTACTTCGGAAAAAAATATGCTCAACTCTTTGTGAACTACCCAGCATTTGGTACTTTGGTGAAATATATCACGGTGTATAATGTCCTATCTCCAAAATCACCACTTTCAAGGAATGAGAAAAAAAATCTTGTATTTCATAGTGATAGTCAAGTTAAAACCCACTGACAGATGTCAAGGGGGAACAATCGGACTAATTTATGAAAAAAATCAAAATCATTACGTGACAATGGAGATACAAGGTTTTGGCCCAACACCAGTGCCATTGATGATGATGATGAGAAGTCTCAAGGTGATGACTTTAGGCTTTAGGAAAACATAAGAAAGCAATAGATAATTAATAAAAAAGTAAAACTGATTCTATACACATTTGTCATTGCCTTTCACACTGCACGGCAGCACCTGTGTCAGAGTGGACTTGAAGCACTTTGTGGTACTTACTGAGGTTGTTTTCTCATGTCTAGATGTTTGCTTGTGTTGATTTTACTCTCAGATGTACGTTGGTTTAGACAAAAACATCTGCTAAGTGACACTGTACCATTGTAAGATTTGCCGTTTTACTGTTAAGAATCTGTAAGTCAAGAAGGTAGGCTAATTTTTTTGTACATTAAATTTTTATTTTATAAAATAATAGTATTGGAATCAAGATTTCATAGAAATGAAATATTTTTTTATTAGAGCTCGATCAAAGGACTGGAGCTGAAATCAAAAACAACAAATACACCAAACAGTATTCAATAACCTAAATCTTTTATGACTGGAATGAATGGGAGCGTAAACGTGATAACGATTTGTGAGACAGTTGTTTCCAAAGCTTAAACTTCATATTCAAGAATGAAATCCTAACAGCACCTGCACAATCATTCAAATGTTCTCCCTGTTTCTAAAACAGAGCACCGCAGCCTCATTACAGAGCGCTGTCCATGGTTCTGAAACAGAGAGTTGTCGTTTCAGTCGAATGTTTTACTTCATTAAACATCCACTACAATTATAAAAATCTGACTCTAATACAAAACAAATTTGTGAACAAATAGTTTTATGATTTGTATATCTTTTTGGCATTTCCACCTTGGCACACCTGCTTTCTGCACAACAGAGTTTGCTACAATGGTGCAAATGATGTTTTCAGGATGACACTGTTGAAAGCTATGAAGTTCCCTCCAGTCCATGTAGAATGTAAGCTTTTAGTGAAACTTTTTGAAAATCTTTACATGTGCAATGTGTCATATCCGCAATAGTAGCATTTAGCAGAAAAATAAATAAATAAATAAACTTGGAAAAAAAGAATATTAATAAGCATACCTACATTTGAATAAGTGTTTAATCACCTGTAGATATAAAAGAGCAACACAATATTTGATCTGACTATTAGATGATGCTTTTATTCCCAATTTTAACCACTGTACCTTTAAATCAAACACTCCAATGAACCAACAGTGAGGATATTTCACCGATTGTATAAATACTAATCTCTACACTCTGTTCAATATCACCAGTTGACTGTGATTGATCCAGAAACTTGCTTTAAAAGCTGTCCTGCTGTGCTCCCCTTTGGCATGCCAATGACTCACCACTTACATTTATATCACATTCAGTAGCTTTTTAGCTTAACCTTGTACTGCAGTGTCTTTTATTTAAGGAGGGTTTATTTCATTCTGTGTTTTATTTTCCATTACTGATTCTTCAACTCCAATGAATGAATGTGCAGTGTTAAAATCATGTCACACAAAATTTTACATGCTTGCTGGAAGAAGAATTGAATCACAAACCAAAGAGTAAGTCATGACATATTGCTTCATAGAGAGGGATAAAAAGCAGACGTGATAAATGCTGAGTGCTGATGAAAACAGGTGCTGCCAAGAAATAGTCTGACCTAATTTACATGCAGCCTAAGCTGTACAAAGTCAACATAGCTTTCTTTTTGGCCGGTAGCCTGAATCTATAACCCTGTCAGGTTTTATGTGTTTATTTTGGTTCCAAGTAATAAAACCACTGGAGCAGAAGCTCATTATATTTGTTTTGAATCATCCCCTCTAAGTCCATCTAAAGAGAGCAAACTTTACCTTACATAATACTATTTGATGGCACTGTCTTGTCCATACAAGCTCAACACTTAACTTCATTGCAACAAAATGAGTTAGTTTTGCTGTCTTAATAACTGATTCTGATTTAACATAAAAAATGTGACTTATCGTCAAACAGAGACATTACAATGGCTTCTAATATCATATACAAATATGGAGACAATGCTCCTTCTTTGTCTGTGAGTGCCTGTTGTTCTGTCTCCCTCTGCATGTCCAATTCACTTTTCTGCTTCTTTTTTCAGAATGGCATGGCACGTTGCTTTTTGTGACCTTGAAACACATGAGATTGAAGAATAAAATGGGAGTTGCATTCAAATAAGGTGTCCTGCAGTAAGGTGCTGGTGTTTTCTGCAAAGTAATTGCAAGCACTGCAATTCTCATCTTTTATAATTTGGTGATTTCGCCTGCTGCCGTGTGAAAGGAATGCATACTAGAAATGTACAACAGTGCCAGGGTAATGCCAGATAATGGGAATAAACAAGAGCGATAATAAGTTCTCTGAAAATAAGGGTAATAAAATAACCTCTTTGTGAAGCTGGACAGTGACAAAAGGGCACTGGGGTCCACTGGGAAAATGGATTGTACTTCTAAACCAGCTCACAACAGAGCGAAGTAATACAGCCTGTCTGTCTGCTTCTCTTCCTGTCTGCCTCTGATGGTCTGTAAGTAATTTTGACACACACACCTACACTCACACTTAACCAGTTTACTCTTAAACCAGCTGTAATAGGTTAGATTTTCAAGAGCCATCGCCAGATTTCCTCTCATTTATCACAACCATCGATCCACAAACCGCCCATGGCCCATCAAGCACAGAGAGAAAAAGGGGGAGAAAGAGAGACAGAGATACAACAGCAGTGAGACAGAGCAAGAGGAGATTAAATTCATTTAAAGTGCACTGTTGACAGCAGGGGCTGTGTGCTAAATTTAGCACGTGTACCATCGATGGAAAGAAGCAAAATAGAAGAGTTGGTTTGAGCATTAGAGGAGGGAAAAGAGGGAACACAGATGTAAATGAGAGGGAGAAATGAAATATTATGGAATAAGCAGTGTTGACACTGGGGAACATGTATTTAGTTCAGCTGGCGGATTAAGGCCTAATTTTACATCCATCTAAGTGGGCCATAGGGGGAGAGAGTGGGGCTGAGGCTGATGCTTGTTAATGGCTTAAGAGTCTTGTAAGGGCTGGGATAGGCTTCTGAGTTCAATGACAAGTTGTTCATGATACACGCTGGAGGTTTAGAGGCTCAAGAAAAAACATGTTTTTAGTTCAGTACAGTTAGATCAGGGTGGTGCACAACCTACTGTATTAGTTTTTATGGAGATCTAATGCTAAATGGAAACTGTTAACAAACCTTTTTGATTGTGTTTTGCTAACTTGCTTTAATTGAATGCTTGCCCTCTCATGTACTAAGTTTGATTACTGGCATGTGGCCCTGCAAAACACCCCAAAATGTGAGAGGGACCCAACTGCAGTCAAGATGGCCGACATGGGTGTTGCGATACATCCAATCCATGCCGGAAGTCCCAAGCGGAAGTTTCTTCTTTTTGTTAGACTGAGCTGCCAGCGCCTAAGCCTAACCCTTGGTACTGGATCTCAAATATACAGTATCACCTTCCCCATGGCCTTACCCTGAACCTAACCACTTGGGTTTTAATGCCTAAGCCTAACCTTAGACGTACGGACTTCCGGTTGAGTCTTCCGGTAAGGATTGGATGTATGTCGGCCATCTTGTCTGCATCAAGGTACTCTTGCAAAATGTGATGCTTTGAGCACAGAAAATACAGTAGGATAAGTAATATATGAAACTGATTATAATCAACCATTTTCAGACTAAAGTTAAATGTGGCTGGGGGGGGGGGGGGGGTTGTTGTGTTGGTTGCTATGATGGGGAAAAAGCTGATGTAAGTCAATGAAACTCATTAACCCCTTTGTATGGGTCTGCAGAGATTGGATGATGGTCAAGCTAATGCATACGTTGTACCAGGTAAGGTTATTGTGATACCAGAATTTCAAACTTTGATATGACACTTTTAAGAATACAGTTATATTGACATCTTTTTTGGTACCATGGCAACAAAAAGATGGCACTTAATGTCAAGTAAATTACCATTTCAATTACAATATTGCAGACAAACTCCACACTGTCCAAATTTAACAGACAATTGGAAACATTTGGAACCCAGATGTGTTTGAGTCTGAGTTTTGATATTTCACTACCGAAAAGGTAGAAACATATTTTTGCAATTTGGCACAGCATCATTTTTGAGTATTAATTTTTCTCTGCTTATGAAATAAATGCAGTTTTGTAATGTATATTTCATACACTATGGACTAACCAGATACCCTTGCAAAACTGATAGATTGGTCAGATTCCATGGCTGTCATTAGGTCCACCTTGCAATGCTCCAGTCCGAAATATGCCCAGCCTTAGATTTGATGGACCAATGAGCATTATTTGAGGATACTGAGGCATTAGCCTTGGGCGTGGTCTAGCTGCACTGCAAGTCGATAAACATAGACAACAAGAGTAGCAATAAGCTCAGATATACCCATTAGAGATGGGCAATACCTATGTTTTTTAATTTGATACGATGCCAATACTTTTTGATGTAATTCTATCAATACTAATACCAATACCGATACTTTTGAAGAAAGAATAGAATATTGGACTTGCAAATTTTCAAAAGTTACGCATTTCAGGCAGTTTAAAAGGCGTATGCAGGTCATTCAGAAATTCATTTGGGGGGAAATTCAATTAAATTTAAATGTTTAGACGGATAAAAAAATAAAATAAATAAACTATAATCATACCACAAACTTGTATATAGAATTAAAATATCCACATCATGACCAATTTCTTTTCTTTTTTTAAATTCAGATAGACGGGCTATATTAGCTATCTATACCCACTAATTTGCAACAAAAATGTAAGAAATACAAGACATCAAAGATTTTCATAGAAATATATCTGGTTATGTTTTCAACAATTTGGTCTTTATACATTTTATGGTATTGGCATGTGGTCTCAGTATTTTTATGTTTTCTTACAATTTTGATTTACATAGGGACCACATTGAGTGAGAAAGACAGCCAGGTTCTCATCACAGACTATAAAATGACTTCATATGTGAGCGAGTGGAGTGTCTGAAATCTGTTACTCATTAATAATTTGTCCTCAAAGTCACATGGTACGACAGAATCGACATGTCTGATTGGTCCTTAAAGCCATGTGACATGGGCGGGCAGGTGAGGCATGTTTGACTGGTCTCCAAATTCACGGGACACGGACTGGCAGTAAAGCTAAAACAGTCTGGAAGACAGAGGGGCAGGGAGGCAGGGAGGCACTCGGCAGAGAAGCGGTGGTGAGACGTATTTTATATTACTCATTTGGTATCAGTGCTTTGCTAAAGGGATCGTTACCAAAAGAGTACTTGGTAAATATCGATATATCGATACTTTAGTATTGATACTCCCATCACTAATACCCATAGTGGCAGTATTGTTTTTTTAACAGGACTGGAACACATTTCTTTATTAAAGAAAAGCAAAGAACCTCACTGAAAGCTGTTTTTGTGGAATATTTGGTTTTGCTCTTCTCCTGACTAGCCTAAACAGTAATTAGTAGTGGGTGCAGTAGTTACAGGTGTGGCTCAGTTGTAATGCAAGTTGGTAAACAATAGCTGGTGGAAAGACAAGCTCAAATGTTGTTACAGCAGGGATTTTTTCAGAACCAGATGACACTTCGTATTAGAAGACAAAGAACTGCACTGTTTTTTTGTTTTTTTTTTGTTTGTTTTTTTTTAGGCAGAAAAGATGTTACTTTTCTCTTTTCATTATGAGCTATTCAGGTCTGGTTCAGGGCGCCTCCTCCAGTTTATGAATGTATACACATGAGTTAATGGCAAAGCATGCTGTGACGACAAAACAGCCTGCCACTGGTTGTCACAGCCCATGTTACATCCATTTGGGGAAAACATTATGGTGGCTAATGCTGAGCTAGCAGATTTTGAGAAACTGATGAAAAATGGATAAAAAAATACGTTCAATATCAGAGTTACTTCTGTGGAATTAATCTTTAAAGACCCCAAAAAGGCACTAAAACTGGGCCAACCTTACCGCCCAGTAGATATGGCATCTAATTCTTTGAGAAAAGAAAAAAAATGACTTAATTTAATGTATTGGGCGTAAATACTGCATAAATTATTTCACAACTATACACAGCAGATCCCATCAGATTTCCCATATGTAACACACCTAATGCAATTTCACATAGTGATCCTTATGTACAAAACAAGGTTATAATAGTTTTAGATTTTTCATTAGTTTCTATTTTTATTTCATTTTTACTTTCTCTGTTCAATTTCAATTTAGTTTTTATTAGTTTTTACTGCTGGTTTGTTAGTTTAGTTAAGCTTTTAATTTGAAAAATGCTCATTTTAGTTTAGTTTTTATTTGTTTTAGTGTTAGTTTTAGTTTTTTCGGATAGATGTCGGGGCTGAGTGAACATCATATATTTTTAAAAACATATTTAAACAGGCTACTCTTCACTTACCATTTAATAATGATGCTTGAATACAACTCCAGACATAAAACTACCACTGGGTGAAATCTTAACCGATCAGATCAGGCAATTTTACACTCCCCAGACTTGTGTGTAGGTGCCAGTCAGTATGGTTGTGTCAAAGACTAAAACTAAGAATATTCTGTCTCCATTTTTAATTTATTTTAGTGTTGTAAGTGCACTATACAATTTTAGTTAGTTTTCTTTTTTTTTTTTTTTTTTGGCAAAGCTTAGTTTTTTTTTAGTTTCAGTTAACTAAAATTATTTTTGAATTTTAATTTTATTTAGTAAGTTTTAGTTAACTGTAACAACCTTGGTATAAAACTTTTTAAATATGTAATTTCACTTGTGTCTTGGCTCTGGCAGTGAAGTACTCTGAGCAGTGTTTTAGCACCTCCTAGTGGTTGTTAGATTAAAACAGGAAGTAAGTTAATAAACAGGAAGTTGTTACACAAGGAGGCTGCCATTTTCTCTACATGCAGACTGAGGAGTTGACACGTCTCATCCGCTGCCATCCTTTTGTTTAGGCTTGTGAAAGCATCATCTGTAAGTTTTTTTACCTTATGTTATTTGCCTTATGTTAATATTCTGATGATATTTGATGACATTTGTAAGGAAATGCTTGTTTAAACAGTTCGGACATGTTACTGTTAGAAATGTGGCATATAGGTGGAACACACATTGGTTATAGATGAATGCCGTGAGAGCAATATTTGATTTTAAATGAGTTGATTGCAATTTAAAAAGGAATTCATTGAAGTGACAGGCACTATTATTAGTTTAAGATTAATTTTGTATGAAGCAGTAAGCTAAAGCTACTTTGTCACTCATTTTTCTTATTTCATGTCTTTATAGTTTCACTCTTGCTTCATAAATGCATCAACAACAGCATCTTATTAAAGGGCAAAACTAAGATGAATCCTGACTCTACTGTATTTATTGTACGGAGTTTGGCTTGCTGTTGATTTGTGTTGCCACACAATGAGAACAGTACAACTTGCAAAACTACATAAAACCCTATGGCATGTACTAAATTTCGTGTAGTTACACTTTGTGTATGATGTTGCCATATCTTACAAACATAAACAAATATTTCTTGGAAATTAACCACTCAGGGACTGTTTTACAGCTTTGAACACTTGGGAACATGTAGAATTAATTATTTGTAATGGTTCGATGACTTATCCTTGCAATCTATTTAGATACTCGTTTTCTGTGATGTGCCTGTATTGCTACAACCTACAAAATGACTGTAGTTCTTGAAGTGTTTGACAGTGTGAGAGTTGACTGATGTGATTTAGCTACTGCTATAGAAAATATGTATAGGAAATGTTCTGTTTCAAAGCTCTCCATAGTTGAAAAAATCTGTTATTATTTGGATTATCCATTCCTGCCCTGGTTTCTAATGCGTGCATTCGAAACCAAATGAATTCAAAGACATTCACTTCCTGTGAGTCTGAAAACAGAAAGAAAGAACATGCATAAAGTAGGACAGAGATAAAAGGGGAACACTGCAAAGATGCACAGATAAAGAGTGAGAGAAAAGAAGTGCATTTAAAGAGCAGGAATGAAGTAAAAATGAAGGTAGAGGAAGGAATGAGTTTAGAGGTTGAAAACAGGAAATAACACATTAATGCGGGTGTGTGGCGCAGACGGGTGCTGGCTTGATTAGATGTTTACACCCTCACACAAGCAGTCTCCGTGAATGATCTACTTAAGCTTATGCAAATGCAGTGTCAGCAAGTGCTATAACGCTATTAAATCAAAATGTATCTGCATAGACAACTCAAAGCCCTCCATACACACATGCAACACACACAAGCCTTCACATTACTTATTAATATCTTATTTATCATTATATGCACTCTCATACATAAACAAGCACTCTTGTGCATGTATGCGCTGATGATGAGCTTTTTTATTGGGCTTCATGCAGATCTATCTGTAGCTGACGTAGAAATCTACAAACACACAAAAATGATTGCGCATACACTAACCAACACACATACGCGAACACATGTAAATCACAAGCACAGAGGGAGTGGTGCAGAGTTAGTCAGTTTTGATTATTTTCCTCTGCAGAGTAATGCCTCTTGCCATCCATCTTCCCTGTCCTTGTTCTCTCCATATCCCTGTTTATGAGCCTCATAATAAGCACTCACACCTTTCCATGTGAGTCTCCGGGACAGTCTGTGTATGTGCTGAGGTCTAGCTCATATAACAGAAGTGTGGTGCATGGCAAATATCTAGAAGCCGGTCATTACTTTAGCTCCCTGCTGTGCAAAAGCGAAGAGGTGGATGGAAGACCAAGACAGAGAAAGGGCATGAAAGGCAGAGATGAAAACTCAGTAATAAGTGACAGATCCCACACATGATCATGCATATGTGCTCACACTGACTCACACACAACAACAAGAACACGCATGCCCCAGCGGAGTATAACAAACTCAAATGGCCCAATTAAAAGAGACTGCAACTGAGACACGAGCCTATTAGCAGTGACGAGGATGCTGCTTTCGACAATTAGCAGTGATTGCTCAGTACCCATGTGAGGCCATTAGCTCAGGACACTGGAGAGTCATAAAATGCTTCACATTGACACAACACAATCAAAGGCAACTTGTCTTGAAGACTGCTGGACCTTTTTGCACCTAGTGTACATTGGCACTTTTGAGCAGCCCTAGAAAAAGATTAACCTTTTAGCACAAGAGGCTACAAATTATAAGTGCTTTACTTGATATGATCAGGCTACTTTTAAACAGAAATAATTTCTAAAAAAAATCAGTTAAAACATTAAGAGAATGAGAATATAGATGTGTTTGTTGTCAAATAATAAGGCAACAGAAGCACAGCACATGGCTATATAGATTTCATTGCATGATGAGAAATATCCAGCAATCCAAAAACATACCTCATCAAAGTACTAAGAAATCACCCCATCCATAATGCATTGCAATGTGGGTGGGGATAATTCTGCATGAGTGCTGTTACAGTACTGATTAACATGTACTGACATGTATAGATTTTCTGGTCACAGCTGAACCAATAATTAATTAATTTTGGTCTACAATGCAAAGGCATTCATACACTTTTTACATAAATAAAAAGGGAACTCATGTTTATCTGAATACTTGTGTTCATTGATTTAAAAAAAAAAGCCATATGTGGTCCTAAGATTCAATTCCTTATGATGATATTGAGTGAAATAGTCATTGACAGGATAATCATAGTAGTCAAAGTCATCAAACTGTGAGACCATTGCGGAATCACAGCCCTAATCTCCTGTCACTTCAAATGTGTACACTGTAAATTACACTGTTAATTCACACATTATAAATTGCCAAAGGTGGTGCTGAGCAGACTGACTGCAGAATTCACATCTGCTGAGTGTTTTGAGAGGTGGTGACTAAGCTCCAAAGAAACTGACATGGTGGAACTAAACTTTTTATGTGCACAGTTAGCTTCATATGCAATATTCATTACAAAGATATGCAGGTAAGAAAGGCCGACACTGGCTGTATTTCCTCCGTGCTAATTTACATTGTAGTTTACATAATGTAGGACTGTGTCTTATACTTTCAGTGTTAGATTCAACAGAAATGTTCTAACTGTATATTAATCTACTTGCTGTAGGGTAAGAAATCTATAATATAACACCAAAGGAAGAAAAAAAGTCACAGGAAGTCCCAAGTCACATTCTTTGGGCATTAGCTATAGAAGTACACTTATGCAGTTCAAAGCCTTTGATGATTTATGTTATTTATCAAAAAAAAAAAAAAAAAATTACCAACAGGAGAAAAAAATATATTATTTCTTACATGATCTTCTGTGGGAAGTTAGCGAGGGTCAAGATGCAGTGAAAGCCATGGCCCTTATATTAAGTGGCCTTGAGGTTTTTTTTAAATCTCAAATGCACAGTACATAAATTCCACCTCCAGGGGGCCCTCAATCAAATAACAACATCGTATGTCAGGTAGAGACCTGGGCCCCGTTCCTCATACCTGGCTAACTCAGTTAGCTGGATAATTTCAGGATAACCTGATGTCATGCCAGGCTTGTTCCGTGCCTTGAAGCAGGTTAAGCTAAATCACTATAGCAACAGATCAATAAACTTAACCTGCTCCAGGGCAGGTTTATTTCAAGAAGCCGGATCTTAAGACACACCCCCCAAAAGAAAAAAAAGAGGAAGCTCCATTCCTGAGAGACCAAGTTGATAGGAGCAATAATAATATGTGCCTTATTCATAGGGAAAGACTGATCCGAGATTGCCAAGATCCTTTATCATTTTCTGATGATTTTTTTTGTATGAGCATTACTGTTTCAGTCCTCAAGGCAGAATTTATTTGCAACAGCTGATAGGGCCATACATCCCCAATACTACTTGGCGCAGCCGTGTACTTACTGTCACTCAGACTTTGTGTAGGATTGCATTTTTTTGCGAGAGGCACATATGAGGAACATTTCTAATTCAACACCATGGAGCAAATGATATTCCCTTACCACACCGAATAATGTTCTTGTGTTTTATTTTAACTTGTTCCCAAGTTTGCTTGAAATTTGGATTTGTTTTATATGAAGCGATAAGAGGAGAAAAAGCGCACAAGATATAAATATAAAAACAGATAGCTGGGCCTATAGGCTATATAAAACATATTGTCTCAAATAAGTATGCTTTCTAGTACCTTTAGAAAATACACAAGGTTCATTAATGATAGGAAGTAATTAATCTAGGTCATTAGGCTATGAGGTGTCATGTTTGTATAGTGCGTTCTTCATTAATACGCCAGGTTTACTTGAAGAGAAATACTTTAATAACAGTAACTTCATTCATTCACATTTTACAGGTACGGTTGTCTGTAAGCTTACAGCTCATCAGGCTCATAAACACTGCGCATGCTTCAACAACTACGGCAGCTCTTACGGGAGGCAAAATATCTGTTGCTCATATCATTACACGAGGTTACGGCAAATACACATTTAAATGAATAGCCTAGGCTCTTGCCTTATACAGCAATGCATAACTATAGGCCTACATATTCCTTACTTGCGCATTTAACTTGCCCACAATCCTTTGCCAAACTGCATGCCTTCGCTGCAGCCTAGGTGTTGGATTTCACAGTTACAATGTTTTTGTAACTTTTAAACTCCTCCATGATTGTTTGCTGCTCTGTTTGTGTGAAAAATGTCACGCTTTCCTTATTATTCACCATGAATTATGACAGACAATTGTGATTTCTGTGATCTACACTGCTCCCTTTTATGTAGAACAGGCATGCGCAAGTATCCTGATCACTCATGTCTGGTTCCAATTAACGTCATTGATTTAGCCCAATCCAGCTGTGGAGGAACGGACTTAGCCAGCCTTCAATCATCACGTTAATTGAATCAGGTTAAAAGGACATGAGCTCTGATTATTTGAACCATGTACGAGGAACGGGGCCCTGCACTACTCACCGAGGCTTTAAGCTAATCATTTCAGATCCCTTAGCAAAAACACGTGTACTGCATCAGTAGCTCACAATGAACTGAAGACATCACTTATTGGAAACTTACAGCAGTTAAATACCAAACCTTTAATTTATAACACTTGACTGTGTACTTCACTTGCTGGCTTTAAAATGTGTGAAAATGGTGGATGTTACTAGTGGTTAGGGAGAACCAAAGTTTTTGAGATTTTGGAGCCCCCAGCAATTTTTAATTCTGATGTGGAAGCAGTGTGTAAGTACTGTTTTCTGGCCAAAAATATCAATCTGACATTATTCTAAAGTTAAACATAGCACTCACTGTGAATCTTTGCAGTAGGATATGTGAACAAAGGATATTTTCTGCCTAACAACTGCCCCACAGCACTGCCTGCCAGCTTTTAAAATCACCATATTGATAATGAAAGATGTCCCTGAAGGTTTTAAAATTTGCCTAACTTTTTGTCTTAGACTTAACATGATTACAATTATTCCTTCAAACTCTGGAATAAGAGCTGTGTCCTATTGATTTGTTCCTCGAACGCAGTGTCTATTTAAACTATATCACACCAGATGGGGTGATGTTGTACTAGATGACAGCACTCCACTGCTGTGATTTAGTCATGGGCATGAGGACTTAATCAAAGCAGTGCTGGTAGTCAATACAACATCTCAACCTTGAGCAGAGACTGCATTTAGTGTGCACACTGTGAAAAGTCCCATCCTTGGAGTGTCTAAATTTAAGGGCAAGAGCCTGCAAAGGACACAGCCTTTGGAGGACCTGGCAGCCTGCAGACAGCTCAGATTGAATTGAAATGAAACCATCTGGCCAACGAAGGATTCCCTCTTTGCGTCAGCATCTGTCCTCGCCCTCACCCTTTCCTGGCATACTAAACAGCTGCACCACAACCACCTTATTTAATACCCTCATCAGACTGCTGTTCTTGATCTTCCTGAAAGGCCTAACAGATTTGAAGGAAATGCTGATATGTGTTCAAACTAAACAAGTCTGTGATTTACAAGGATATAGGCTGGATTATCTTGGTTCTGAATTAGACTTTTGGGTTCCTTTTTTCCCTTTATTCTTATAATTTTCATAGTTTTGTTGTCTTTTGTTTCTTTTATTACCTCCTAGATGTGTTCTGTGTGTCCATTTGTAATTTTAATGTCAGACTGTTGTTAAAATAAAGAGGAAAGAATGGTTTAAAATAAATCTTGGGATGTTGGGCCATAGAGGATTCACTTACTGGATCCTCCATTTGCCAGGGTAAGAGGGCCACATTTGGAGGAGCCTTCAAAATGAGACTTGAATTTGCCAGTGATGTAATCAGCTTTCAAATGCACGCTCCAGCAGCTGCAGCCTCTTATGTGAAACATACCCATGTTGTTCTCGACATTAGCACTAATAGAATGCTCCTGTTGAATCAGGACACTCAGTCAGAACCAACTGTTGTGCAAAGAGAAGATGCAATTGACCAATCAGAATGAAGTATTCCAAACAACAGTGAAATACAATTAACAAACAGGCCTGAATGACAAAAACAAATGTTTCCATGTTGCTATATTCCTCTCCAAAGTCACACAAACCAAACCCAGATTTATTTCCAGGCATAAAAGACTTGTTAGAGCTCCAGACTGTCTGTGTCCCAGTGTCTTGGCATCCTTCCAAACTCAGCAAGCCACTTCTGTGATAGCTTTGGTCACCCAGAAGTGTTTCATAGTCCCTTTTGTTTGCAAACATTTGGACTTGCTCTTCACTCACTTTCAACAGGAGAAAAGCTCAAATTGATTTTATTTTTTTATTGTGCTGACATAATCCTGGACAAAGCCCCATATCAGTGCATTTCAGTGGCACAGAAACACCCGGCAATGATGTGAATACAGCTGAGAGACGTTGAGATTCAAGAGAGAGGGAAAAGTGAACACTCAGCAACCTGTCATCTACTTTTGATGATTTCCCACTGGCAGAACTCCATCTAGGTATGTGCCTTCTAAAGTTCATCTTAACTCTCTCTATGTGTGTGTTTGTGCTCATAAGTGTATGTTTATGTGCCTCGCTTTGTTTATCAGGAGTTTGTTCTCCCTTTCTCTTGCTCAGTGAGGATGAATAAGAAATGTTGTTTGAATTTGGATGGGTTAGTGGATCCCGTTTTGTGGGACCCCTGACAACAGATTCTCATAGAGGATCCTCACTCCTAATGAGGCCTTCTTCCTTCGTCCCACCTTCCCTCCTTTGTCTCCTTTGCTCCTTTTTATTCCATCTTTCTTTCATCTCCCACTCTCCTTCCACCTTTGTCTCCCCCTCACCATTTTCCCCATCCTCTCTCCTCCTCTTTTTATCTTGCTCTTTGCCCTTCCACACTTCTTCTCTGTTTCTCCCTAGTCACTCTTCTCTCCTTTCCTATCTGTGTCTTTTATCTTTCCTCAACTCCAACCTGTGACTCCTCGTGTGTTTCATGCTCCCCCCTCTTACTTCTAACTCTTCTCTCTGCCCTATATTTCCACCCTCTCTGCCTGGAATCTTAATAATGTGAAAATTAATGAATTAAAGCACAAAATGAAAATGAATGTATGCACCTCTTTGAAGTAAGTCACTCTGGATAAGAGCATCAGGCAAAATGCTCCAGAAATGTTTATGTAAACGGGGATCAAAGAACACTACACGGAAAGCTATAATTGTCTGCTGGATGTCATTCGGATGCAAGAGAGATGACGTTCAGGGGGAAAACAGCTCTAAAATTACCTCTAAATGTCAGGCAGACATTAACATTAGCAGTATGATTATGAATATTATTCATTTCCAGCATGGATTGGTGCAAAGTTATAATTTCAACTGAAGTATAGAAGCACACACCTTGTGTAGGTATGTGAGTAACTGTGTGGGATGCTAATCTGTTAGAAGATGTTTATAGGATGATTATAAACCACCTTTTGAATGCAATGATGTGTGTCTGTAAAGAATAGAATCAATTATAGAAAAACAATTTATTTAACTAATCAGCAAGGTCATGATTTAACTGTTATAGTAATTTAAGTGCAAAAAAACTACATTTTAAGACTGGAAGCATGTATAATTGAAGCACCTAGGCTGCCATCCTGTCTGGACTGAAGCGTGTTTGGATTAACACTTCTAATATAAGCAGTACAGCTTTTGATGCTTCTGTGCCAGTTAATTGTAAATGGTGCAGCTCCTCTTGCCTTTACAGTAGCTACATGCGATGCTACTCAGAGACAAAGCCAATAAGTCTAGAGCAATCTCACCTTCCCATACCAGAAATGGATGAACTAAAAGCGCAGTAAGATCCATCCACCATCATGTTGCTTTGATTTTCAGACAGTATAAAAAGCCTTTTGATGACACACTTTTAGCTCAGATTTAGATTTGTAACAGACAGAAATGATCTATTTTTTTCTCATTAAATAACCAGAGCAAGTGCGATACATAGTGTCAGAAAGATATGTAAAAAGCCTCTCACTAGACATTGTTTTACAATGTTAATTATGAATTAGACTGAATTATGTCACAATTAGAAGTTATGATGGTCTAGATCTTAACTTGAGGAAATTGCATCAACCCAGACCTTGGATTTAAATATCAGCCTCTAAAATAGACAACTGTCAGTGTTTCTTTCCAATTACCAGTGGTGGGTAGAATACACAGTTACAGTACTCAAGTAAAAGTACTGTTACTTAACAATAATAATTACTCAAGAAAAAGTAAAAGTACTCATAAAAATAAGTACTTAAGTAAGAGTAAATAAGTACCTTATTAAAAGACTACTCAAGTAGTGAGTAACTTCATGAGTAACAACTTTGTGCAATTTAAAGGTATTGCATTACAACACATTATTCAGGGGTAGTAATGTAATTTGCACATTGTCATAAATAAAGTAGCATAAGTTGCTGAAAGTAAAAGAAATAAAAATCTTGACTTAATATATAATGCAGCAGTCAAATTATGTTTTTAATCACAATTATGTGATAAAATATTATATATAATGAGAAAAAAACAGACTCTCATTATAGTCATGTTATTTCTACATGATGATTTTAATCTCACATACATGAATTTATACCTTGCAGTTCTTACTTTTTAATCACATTATATTCATTTTATCATGTATTAATGATTTTCAGCTTATATTTATGAAATTAATCTTATGAACTGCCTCATTTCTGACTTTATGCCCTTTTTTTATTAAATTTTTACTTTTTAGCTCTAATTTATGAATTTTTATCCTGATTATCACTCAACACATTTGGCCTACCAGCCCCATATTATAACCATGTTAGGTATAATCACTGATATTAGAGATATGCCACACAGACTATAATAGTATTACCTACCACGCAACATTAAATAATGCCGTGTAAAATCACATTTGTGGCAGAGTTGCAGAGGTGATTGGACACATGACATCATTTATCACTGACACAACTGTGTCTTTGCAGTCTGTAAGTTAAAAAAGAGATTTGAACTTATTCCTTTTGCAAACTTGCAGTGCAGTCATTAGCTTGTTTAGCTTTCTTGCCATAACATGCTTTCTTAGATTTGACGTGCTATTTTTAAAGCTTGACATTTCCACCACTTTAGGTAGACACAGGAGGCAGCGCATCATGTGGCTGTTGTTCCTCGTTGTTTGAAAGGCAAAGAGTCTTGATGTTGGACCAGGGATGAACATGCTCCTCTGAAGGAGACGCAGGTATTACATCTTCAGCCATTATCTCCAACTGTTGATAGTTAAGGGGGGAAGGGTCACTCCGTTTACTCTGTGATGCTGAGGATTTTACCTCATGCAGCTGTGAGAGCTCAGCTGAGTATAAAAATTACTTAATGAAAATAAATTATAGACAAGTAAAAGTGCATGCCCAATGTAACGGAGTAGAAGTATCATTTTTTTAATTACAAATGTAACATAGGAATAAAAAATTACTTTGCTCAAAAACTACTCTCAGAAGTAGGATTTAAAAAAAAAAAAAAAAAAAAAACTACTCCAGTTCATGTAACGGAGTAAATGTAACACATTACTACCCACCTCTGCCAATTACATAGAAGATGGGAACCCGCCATAGTCTAGTCTTCATCGTCACAGTCTCTAATTTACCCACCTTTTCATAAAGTCAACGTCCCATCATTCTGCTCAGGAGTGAGCCCGTCCATCCACATGTGGCTCAGAAGAACGATTGTGCAGCAGAGCTTCAGAGGCTTAAGCTACCAGAGACTCATGCTGTAAATTAATTTTATTGAACATAAACTGCTTTACAGAAGGCGCAGTGTAAACTGGCGCAGTGTCTTGATGAAGAATTAAATCGTTTTTTCCACAACTGTCTCTTTTTTAAGACTTTTTCTCACCAGTTTTCTTTTTGACCCTTCTGGAACCCAGTCCTCCAAAACGATGCACTTAATGTCAAATCTTTTATGACATTCAAACAAACATGAACATTGTTCAATTTTTGTCCAGTTTCACCCAAAAAATTTAAGTTAATGTAATCCGCAGTTTCAAGATAAGCATTTTCTGACACCTTAGCAAAAACACGAGTACTTCAATCAGAAGCCAGCAGTGAACTAAGGATGTCACTTACTGGAAACTTACAGCAGTTTTTCACAAACCCATTTAATGCATTTCCACAGCGGCGCTCCAGACCAGCAACGGCTGGCTCCACTTCGTTCGAGATATGCTGTGGGTCTATTTTCAGCGCTGTTCACTGCCAAACCGCATCAATTCCCATTGATAAGAAAACTTCAGGAAGGAACTCACAAGTGTAGAACATCTGGTTCCTTCAAAATACAACAATGCACGGACTCCTGGTCACAAATCATCACTATATCAACAATACGTCTCATCCTGCAGCAAGAGCAAAGGGTCGCAGAGAGGTCAGTGGGTCACAGAGCTACAACAGTGCCATTGATGAGGAAAAGTTAACTTTTGAGTACATTAAGCCAAAGAACTTTACCTAAAACTAGTGATCCTTTAAGCAAACATTAACCTTTTAACTACCTAATGTTCTCACTCAATGGTGGAAGCAGCAATATCATGGAAAGGATGAAAAGCCCAAAAGGTAAAATAATTCACTGTTGACATACTATTCCTGCATGAACTTGCAGTTCTCCCGTGATCTCTGCCTGCTGATCAGGACTGCAGAGTAGAGTCCAGTGGGCGAGGTTGCTCACCTTTGGTTGGACCAAACCTGTGGTGCTTCGGTGTGCGGCGCAGTCATCCTATGTGGAAATTGTGGGTAAGTTTAATGGTGAACCACATGGTTTTAACCTTAGAAGCTCAGTCTCATTATTTAGTAGCCATACCTCCTATATCCATTGAAGATCTACATATCCATATGGATTCACATGCTCCCGCCATGTCTGTCTGTCACAAGTGGGTGGGCTACATTAATTGCTAATTTCATAAATGTTCCGGAGACATTGAATGCAATGTTTCCGGAACATTTCCGGAACAATGCAAGTGTGTGATAGAGAGGCCTGAGCTTCCATTCCGTATTACATAATACTACATAGTACTACTTTTTAGCTGTCCTTGACAAGGTGGAGGCTAATGAGTGGGGAGGAAGAGATCCGCATGAAAATAGGTGTGAACACAGAGCTGGGAGCAACAAACCCAGAGGGAGACTGACTTCTCTACATGAATTTAAGTCATGATAAATGATAAACTTGGTGGAGGCTAATGAGTGGGGAGGAAGAGATCCGCATGAAAATAGGTGTGAACACAGAGCTGGGAGCAACAAACCCAGAGGGAGACTGACTTCTCTACATGAATTTAAGTCATGATAAATGATAAACTTCGTATATATTTGATACATGTCACAATACTTTGATTAGGAGACATATCAACTAATACAATCAGACGTGGCTGAAAAAAAAGCAGGTTACAGTTCTACAGAGCCTTTGTTTGCACTGGATTGACACCATCTTTTGCTCAAATTGATTTATTTCACAGATCCCTGTTGGTGGAAAATATTCATTGCCTTTGGCAGTCTTAATCTCCCTGTACCCATGTCTCAGGCAGATGTTATAAATAACTGATTAGTGTTCTGTAATACTGTGCTGCCATTATTCAGATACACTCATCGAATATTTATATCAAGGTAACTAGGTGGGTTTTGTTGTCGATGAGCTGCTAAAACAATTCCACACACAGCACTTTTTTTTTTTTTTAACAATGCAATGCAATTTTATTGCCTCTGCATGCACAGACTCACAAACATGTTCTTCACAACAACTCCATTTCTACATTCTGTAGAGACTTATTTGATGCTATACACTTTCAAAAGCTTCTCCTTCTTCTTCTGGGAAATTAATGGAACCTGACTCTTGTCTTTGGACTCAAGTGTCTGTCTTATAAGTACATCTTAATGCAATGACTTTGATGCAATTTAAAGAGTGCTGTTTGATCAGACAGGATGGAAATGAAAACAATCCTGTTTGATGTCCACTTTTAAGATGTCTTTTTTAATGTACATCATTGCTTTACATAGATTTTCATGTGAAAAAAACATACCTTTTAGATAGTCTTTTCTCTATCTTCTCTTTGCACACAGAAAAACAAGGCACAGAGAAAATATATATGTCAAACCAAAATGCAACAGTGGCAATGGAAACGTATTACCACTATATATGCAAAATATTAAATGATAAACATCAAAATCCTCTATTGAATTTTCATATTAATTTCCGTTGTCAACACTGAGAGGGTTAAAAATGCTGTGGCATAATGGTGTATTAAATCCATTACAAACAATACTATTTAAATTCTTTTTTTTATTTATTTATTTTTTTACTTTTGGAGCTGCATGGCAGTACAGTGGTTTGTACTGTTACCTCTCAGTCAAAAGAATCCTGGTTTGGAATTCCTGCCAGACAGGACTTTCTATTTAGGGTTTGCATTTTTCTTGCTCCCTCCCACACACCATTAAAAAAAAAAAAAAAATGCTGGTAAGGTAAATATATGACTCTAAATCACCTGCAGGTATGAGTTAAAGTGTAAATGTTTGTTTTCCCTCCATAGCTGCCTCACAATGGTGGGACTGCATCCTATGGAGAGCATATCTTAAAAGTTCATAAAGCCACAGTGGTGTGTCAGTGGCTGTCCCATTTTAACAGCTCCTTATTGCAGCTAACAAATGCATCTTTCTTTCCCAGTCAAATAAGTATTTATTAGCTGCATCCTTCATGACCTCACATATTTGGAGATTTACTGCATCATTTCAAGCATTCTGGTGGACTCTCCGGTGACCAAGTTGGTAAAATCCAGCGTATATAAAAAGCACTTATAATGCCTCTTTCTTTCTCAACAAAGTTAACTGCATCCTGTTAACCAACACAACTAATATATCAGTATAAGATGCTGAAAATGTGCTGGCATTACTGTGTGTACAGCTACCACTATCACATACTGCATAAGAAACCTTGTATGATTGAAGCCTAAGACTCATCCCATTTACAGTGTATTGCAAGGGGCCACGATGCTGCTGCAAATGTGCTTTTGGTGTTCAGCCCCACTTTTTAACCACTTTCTACCTTTATAGGTCATAATCCTTGTGTGTTAAAAAGAGAGAGCATTCTGTTAAGTAAAGAAAATCTTGCTGGGTACTACTTTAACTGAAAACACACACAACAGACAGAGGAAGGCAGGGTGACACAGAGACGTGGGCTGGGAATCTGTTTTACAACTTTGACCGTAAGCCAAAAGCTTACCTACCGTAATACAACTGGTAGATGTGCAAACTTGATGAGGCAAAAGTAAGTACTAAAAGAGCAATACAGCAGCACTGAAACTGCAACCTTTTTTTTTTTTTTTTTTTTTTACTTTACTGTCAGAGAACAGTTTAAATCTTTTTTCCTTTGGAAAAAAATTGTGGCTTCCAGAGGTCAATCTAAAAAAATAGAATATGATGAAAAAATTCAATTTTTTTCCCTGTGATTTACTTCAGAGAGTTAAATTGCAATAAATCCAAGATTTATCACATACAAAGTGAAAAATTTCAAGACTTTTCTTCTTTTAATCTGGATGATTAAAGTATACAGGTCATGAAAATCAAAAATCCTCTTCTCTAAAAAGTCCAGTTTGTAAATTTCCTGATCCTTCTCTCACTATGGTTTGGTACACACAATGTCAATCATGGGGAAAACTGCTGACTTGACAGAGGTCCAGAGGACAATCATTGGCACTGTCAAGAAGGAGGGTAAGCCACAGAAGGTCAATGCTGAAAGGGCAGGCTTTTCTCAGAGGCTGTATCAAAGTATATATTCGGAAAGTTGACTGGAAGGGAAAAGTGTGGTACAAAAAGGTGCACAAGCAACAAGGATGAGCTCAGCCTTCAAAGAATTGTCAAACAACACAGATTCAAGGACTTAGGGAGCTTCACAAGGAGTGGACTGAGGCTGGAGTCATTGTATCAAGAGCCACCACACACAGACGGGTCCAGGAAATGGACTACAAGTGTCGTATTCTGACCGTTGCTCAGCGGTCCTGTTTTCAGATGAAAGTAAATTTTAATTTCATTTTGGAAATCAAGTCCCCAGAGTCTGGAGGAAGATTGTGGAGGCACAGAATTAAAGGTGCTTGAAGTCCAGTGTGAAGTTTCCATATTCTGTCTCATATTCTGAAATAGTAGTTGGTAAATAGTATAGACAGTATATGTCAAGTTCTTATGGTAATATAATTTAAATTGACTTGGTTTAACATGATCAAATAGCTACCAATTAACATTGGAGGGGAAATTACATGTTGGTTGTGTTCAGAATAAATAAAAAAAGGTAAGGGCAGGATTGAAGGAGCTTCTAATGAAAACATGAAATACGCTAATTCTATCTGGCCCAAGCATTCTACACAGGATATGAAGGCTGTGTCGTTCCTAGGCTGGGCCCTTGAAAATATGTTACCTCTGAATTGAGACACAGCTTATATGCCGGATGTTTGATTGACTGGATGCCTGCCCAGTGTGTACCCCGGCTCTGTCCCAGTGACAGCTGGGATGGGCTCCAGCCCTCTGCCACTCAGGGAGATGAGTTAAGCAGTGTAGATAAAGATGCTTTATGTTAGTTTGCAAATTATTCCATAGGTAGAGTATGTCTCTGCCAGAATCTTTATTCTACTAGTTTTATTGTACTTTTTTGGAAGTTAAAAAACTCAGTGGTTATACAACTTTAGTTCTTTGTTTAAAAATGCATACTGCAGCCAATCTTTGAGGAAGATCAGCCACAAAATAAGCAATCATAGCTGGGTACAGACTGAACACAAATAGAAGACTATACAGGGGATGCAAACAATAGCAGCCAACACCAAAATTCTGCAGATCAATGTAACAGCATGCATCATTTTGAAAAATAGATAAGTACATTGCAGGACTGAATAAGAAAGAATCACTGTGTTCAAATGTGTAGAGGCATGTGTCTGTTCATTTATAATATAGAATTAGAAGATAAGAGGAAATAAAAGAAGACACCAGAGAATGGAGTAAGAGGACATGGGTATGAATAATAGAGCACTCAAACGATGGAATGACAGGATGAATAAGGAAAGAAAGACAGAGAGAGGTAGGAAGAGAAAGGGAATCAGAGTGTTGTGTTTCAAGTCTATACCTACAGGAAACCAATGGATCTCTCCCAGACACCCGCAGAGCTTAACATCAATACCTTTGTTGCAATCATGTTTCAAATGACCTGCAGACAAGACGTGTTTGTCATTATGGATTCACATGTCCTGTCCTTGTTCTATACAGCACACATGCACAGCATAAACAACTTATTTTTAGCAGAAGCGTTCACAAGAATCTGCATTTTAACAAGGGAAATATTTTGAAGTGATAGTCCTATCTAAAAGGAAAAAGGCAGCTCTATTAGGCAGATGAGGTAGAAGGATGGAATTATTCAAGGCTAGAACAATGATGAAGGAGCAACTTAAAATGTAATGGAATTTTGATGTAAAAAATACAAGAAATTAATGTTTTTTGTTTCACAATTTATTCATATGCATCCATTAAGGCACACAAAGTTGGCAAATGAGGTTAAAAAGCCTTTTATGCACTTGAAACTTCTTATAACCACCACTTAGTTATTTAATATTTGAAGAGGTTTTGAAAAAAGCACCATATTAAGACATATAAAGACAAAACTGAACATTTTACATCCAGCATTTTCATGTTGTTCCTACTTTCTTTCTGTCCATAAATGTTACAGTATGCTTCAACATAGTGCTTTTTCTTTTCATTTAGTCTCTGATTTTTAAATTTATTTTGTATTATTTAAAAGCATTTTATTGATAGTAAAATTAACCCTTAGGGCTCACGGCTTTTTTTTCACCATCATGTCTCGTCTGGAATTTTTTCTTAAAAGCTTATAAAACATCAGCCCTGTGGTGCACAGTCATGCTCAATACATTTTTCTTTTTTCAGGACAAGCTGGGCTTTAAGAATATATCTACTACAATTTTGAAAACGTTATAGGACTCTAAAGACCAAAGAAAAAAAAACAATTCGGAATTTGTAACTCAAAGATTTTTACTGATAAGACACAGTAAACAACAGTGACTAAGCATTTTCTTTACAGACTTGTTCTCCCATCTCTTGGAGACAAATCAGTGAAAAAAAAAAAAAAATTCTGTGACTAACGATTTCCAAACTATCTACAAATATACAAAAAAGTCCATGTGCTTTTTTGCAGTCAGATTTATTTTTGCCATGTCTTTCAGCAGTAGAGGCAGAACATCTCGCTATTGGAGAAAAGCCTTTTCCACAATGTATTGCATGTAAACGTTGCCCTCAACAAATATGGTGCTACCCACCAAAGAAAGCCAAAGTACATGATCGAAAATGGATAAAAAAAAAAAATGAACAAAATACGCATATTATCAGATCTAACGCCATGGATTTAATCTTTAAAGACCCTGAAAAGTCACCAAAGTTGCAGGCTTGCTAGAACAGCATCATTAAGAGCTACCTATGTAGACATCGAGGGTAGCAAACAAATGGCAAACTGGTCAGCTTCCAGAGGAAAAAAAGAGTGTCTATGACTTATTGTTCAAAAGTTAACGTTTTTTGAAACTTTGTCACTTCTTGTTGTATCAGCACTGTCCTCAGAGAACCCAGGAAGTCAGCCAAGTTTAGGGCTCTCTAGAAAATTTTCTGAGAGCTGCATGAAGAACATATTTACAAGGCACAACACAGAGCTTTCACAGGGAAAAAAAAACAAAAAAAAACAAGTTAGTGTCTACAACTTACAGTTCAAAAGTTACCAAGCATTTACAAAAGGGTGTGCCTGTGGCAGGGATCCGTGCCACGTGAGCTCTAAGGGTTAATCATTGATAATTTCAGGCGGACTCTTGAAGACTGCATTGCACAAATATGTTGGCAACATTTCCACCTTAATAAGCTTTTGCAATTACTCTTAAGCCCTTGTGTTCATGCAGATTTTCATAAAATTATATTTAAGTTTATTTTAAAAAAACATAGCAGGTTATGGTTGTTTTTAATCTGCTTTAATCTTCAAGAAAATCCATGTTAAGTCCCTTTTAATTGCTTCCCTAAGTAAATACCAATACAGCAATAAAACATTTTTTTTTTCTTTTTTTTTTTATCACACAGGGGTTATTACATTTTGATGACACTGGATTGATCTGCCACTAACCCTCTTGATCCTGGCCTTAATCCTAAACCTAACCTTCTTTAATAACTCTTAACCCTTATCCCTCTTTAGATGAAGGATAACAGGATATGACTTCAATCTGGATGTGGCAAACAAAGTAATCAAAGTCAATACCAAAGCACCTGCAGGAAGAGAAACTCAACTCACTGTCATGATAAATGTGTCCTCCTCCAGTTTGGTGCTGTATGTGTACTTCTAATGTGCACAGGAACCAACACAAGTCAGCTGCAAAGCAGATGCAAATAGGACAAGGACTGGAATGCCTAATACTTGTTAATCTCATTTTAGCTCTCTGCTGAACCAAAATTGGACTGCATTACACTCCATATATTGGATTAAGTGTCACTGATGGGAAATGGTTACACTTGTCTGGTTTGCAATTGATCATTGCATTAATGTATTCAGTGGTTTATTTAAAGAAAAAATATTTCTCTTCCATATATGATCTGTTATCAACTCATCCCTTTCAATCAAGTAGCCACTGCTCAGCATCAAGATAGCCACAGCCAATACTGTTTCATAAAATATGACAACTTATGACCTGTTTTACATTCCTGACAGTTTGAGGGAAAATCAGCAGGTAAAAATCTCTAAGAGTAACATATTATTAAATCACAATTTTTTGTCATTATGTAAAACATTATGTAACAGTAACTTCTGTCAATGTTAGGGTTTAATGGGACATGGACTTTGATAAATAGAAGTGAATTGTGGATGGATTTAAACTGAAGAAAGTAATCATGTAATACTTAAGCTAGCCTGCATGTGTGTAATTAGACTGTGGGCAGATAATTAAGTGAAAACGGCAGGAATTCCACAAGATACAATGTGCACATTAAATTAAAACTAAAAAAAGGTGCTCCCTATTAGTCACATTATTCTTAGGGGTGGGGGTTGCAGGTTTAACTCATGGTATGATACACGTACAGTGATCCAATAGTATTATCACAAAATTCAGTATGATTATTCATTGCCTTAACAAGATTTTACCCCAGTCCATTGCACACTTTGTTGCTAACAGCAGGATTATCTTAAAATACCAACATATTTTTCCTTACTTCAACGATCAAAACAGTTTGTTGTCAAGGCATTGACAACAGTGAGATATGAAGCATGAGTTAAGATCAGAGTTAGTATTGATCTGAGATAATCACTTAAGAAACTGAAAATATGCTCTAAATAAATGTCACTATGTGAAAGAGTCAGAGACTAAATGACTGATTCTCAATATTGATGTTTGGCTTTATGAAGTGCTGCTCAGCTGTCATTCCAGGAAGTGCGAGTTCAACATAAGAGGCAGATTAAGACCTAGATTAAGCATGCTCAGAAATTAAGCCTGTGTGAGCACATGATGGGAACTCCATCATTAATGTAGAATTTGTTTTCTCATATTTCATTGAGTCTTATGGGATGCAATCCATCCACCATCTTTTATCCCATCTTACCATCCAAATCCTCCCTTCATCCTCTTGTCTTTCTCCTTGCTCCACTAACCCCTCCCACCCTCCTTCTGCTCAAGGTCTCCCTGTGCCGCCCACTGCCTCTTTCCTTTCATCCTTTCCTTTCCTCCATTCTTTTTCTTTCTCTTTTCTCTCTCTGTGTCATGTGTCTTTTTAATTACTCTTCCCCCCATCCATGAAGATCAGAAGGCCGCAGTGTGGGGCTCGGGAGGGACAGAGGGAAGGAACAGGGGGGAAAGTGGATGGAGAGGAGGAGAGCCAGCGAGAGGGGGGATGGGGGCGTGTCACGGGATAATTAAACATTGATTTGGGGCGATGGTGAAAACAGCAACAAGACGCCAAACAAGGGGATTATTGGTAGGGCAGCCGGCGGCGTTCTGCTTAGCTCAGCATATTTCCGGGTGAGGAGAGGAAAAGGGAGGCAGAGAAAGAAAGAAAGAAAGGAGGCAAGAAAGATAAAAGAGAGAAAGTAAAGCTAAATCGAATATTAAAACAGAGCAGAAGAAGAGCACTTATAGGAAAGCAGCAGATGAAAAAGGAGAAGAAAGAAGCTACAGATGTGAAAGAGAGAAAAAGGGAGAGATGATTTAATGGACCATGACTTCTGTGTCTTTGAACTTAACCTCTCTGATCTGACTCATTAGTCCTGCATTTCAATGGCACAAATACAGCAGGTACCAGTGATGTAAGGAGGTGTGTGCATGTGCATGCTCAGACTGTTATCTGTCATTAGGCCCTTAAGCTCATTAATATGCACGCAGTGAATCATTCAATTAAATGACAATGACCTAAAGCAAACTGACTGCTCATTACCACCAGTGGGTGTTGCATAAGAGTGTGTGTATTTCAAATTGTTTGATTATTAAGTATGCTATTCTAATTTGATCTTGAATACCTTCCCTTTTAGCTAAAAATATCTCTTATAAAAAATATTTTATGCAGCTTGTTTAACAGATGACCATGCAAATGTGAATCTTATGAATGAAATGCTTACTGAGGTACAATGGCTGTAATTGCAAAATTGTCCTTTAAGTGCTTGCGGCAGGGATAGTAATGGTATCTATGTAATTATCATTGTTTAACTGGAGAGACTGTATACATGCTAGCTATATCTGTAAACACCTACTATCATTAACTTCATGCTATGGATGCCCTGTGCAGACATGCATCAGTTTATTATCTCTGCTTTATTTTCCTGTGTTTCCAGCCTGTTTTTCAAGAATAGAATCATCTTGTTATGGACCATTTTAAAAGGTGTATCCCTAGATGCAATGTTTTTTTTAAGGCTGTAAGATTTTTGCAATAGTCATGTTCTAACCTTTTCATCTTTCTGTTGACTTTTTCATTTTCCTTTCACCTTTATGTTGTCTTTTGTATGATAATATTAAGTAATATGGGAAATGTGCTATAAACATTGGTTGTGGTATGGGCCTCTCATTGTTTTCTGTTTCTATTGCTTTATTTATTCATATATCTGGAGGAGCAGCTACAGCAGCAGATAAATACTGGAAAGGAAGAGTGTGAATTAAGTTGAAATGCAACATATCATATGTATCATACCATATGGTATCATTTTGAAATGTACTGCACATTATTATATCATCTTATCCGATCATAGCACTTTATATTACAGATTATCTTATCATAGTATATCATATTGCATCATATATAATGTATGTTATCAAACTGTGTCATATTTGTATGGCATTAAACTGGCTACTTATGTATTTCCTTGCATTATGATGATATCCTTTTACATCATATCATACCATACCATAGCTTATGGCTTGGTATGGTATGATATGGTACGGTACAGTACGGTACAGTACAGTATGATATGGTCCGCTATGGCATGGCATGGCATGGCATGGCATGGCTTGGCATGGTATGGTATGGCATGGCATGGCATGGCATGATATGTTAAGGTATGGTATGGTATCGTACTGTATTGTGCTGTACAGTACGGTAGCTTATGATGTGGTGTGGTATCGTATCGTAGAGTATTTTACTGTGCTGTACCAGAGCGTATGGTTCAAAACATATCAAACATATCAAATTGTATCATATTATATTCCATTTTATAATGTTAAATCATATTATGTTAAATTCAATCTAACTGTGCTGTATCACATTGTATCACTTTTTCATTGTATTGTCCAATTTATTGCCTTGTCCTGATCCTATCGTATCATATTGTAGCATTTTGTATCATTTTGTATCATATCAAATCTTATCTTATTATGTTTTGATGGATCATATCCTGTCATTCTGTATATCACATACAGTGGCATTGTATGATATCATGCTGTATTTTATTGAGCCATATCACATTGTGCCATGCCTTGCTGTATTGTGCAATTTAATAATATATCATTTTGTATCTGAGCAATACGCAAAGGTTACAACACTGGTTTTCTTGTGATAATGGACATCCATTTGCTTTGGAGGATTTGCTTTCATACTGTATTACTTTGTATCATACTGCATGATGTAGTATCACTGTATAGTAATATGACGTATTATATCATACCATATCATATCTTTATTATCATATGCTGAATTGTATCAGATTGTATCATATCGTATCCTGTTATTAGCCAGGCTTCAGCATGCCATGTTGCCATTGTCCACACTGATGAAGTAATTTAACCCAGTTTTTTTATTTGTTTTATCTTTTGGAGGCATAGACTTATTATCACAGGAAACAGAGTAAACAAAACATATTATTGCTTCTCTGCATAGGGCTTCCATATCATGTAAAACATGCTGTATCAGCAATCACATGCATCAAACCCTCATCTTCATGCATCCTGTGGTCATATAAGCCGCCATCAAAGCAGCCTATAAAAGAAGCAAGGAGCAGTACATTCCATTTAGCATTTCTCTGCATTCCTTAACAGCACTGTGTCTAGAGCAGATGTTAATAACTCACACTGCTGCCACACAGGATAGAAATAAAGCTAGGGTTTACTGGCCCCTGTGTTTTAATGAACCATGTAGTATGACATCGGTCATTCCAAGGCCATACACATGCGGTCATTAATGTGTAATTTATATTGCTCAATGGAACTAACTAAGAGTGACTCGTCCATATCACTCGATTTCATCTTTTTCCTTTTATTTATTCACGTTTCTTCTTTTTGTGTTGACAGGCTACGATTTTTTTTAGCGGCTGTGAACTTTTACCCTCACTACATAAGCGTAATAAACATGCTCAAAAAGGCACAGATGCACACCACGCATGAGTAAGACGTTTCTGTGTTTCATATATCGAGGAAGTCAAAAAAAATATATTCAGGCTGCATGCACCCACCTGCTCAACACACTCACACATACAGTACACTCACTCTTTTTTATTTTTTTATTTTTTTCATTTCTGCTCAACACGTACTCACCCACATGCAGGCACACCTCAGCCCACCCAGGTTTGGTCCAGATGCTCACATCACCTGCTCCAATGCTTTTATCCCACAACACCCTTTAAACACCCACCAACACACAAACACTCACAGTAATAGTACTTGTACAGTGACTTCAGTTCATTCATATTTTAATGTAATGATGCTTGACATTTCACCATCAACATAATGTAAGTAATGGGTTTCTGCATCATGTGCTTCATATTTAATGTACGTTAGATTTAATCTTAAGGGGACTAAAACATAATCTAAGGATTTCTCCAAGCTTTGGGGTAAAAAATAGCAGTGCCAATCAGAGCCACAACAGATCCCATGATTGAGACTGACAGTTGCTTATATAAGCATTTTAAAACTTGTCATCATATGAATATTGATGAGGTGTTTTCTAAAGTTACAATCAGCCTGACAGAACCTTATTTTTTATTCTTACTTTCCAATCTTCAAACCTCATGGAGATTAAAATTCTCTTTTTCAAGTGTGGCCAAGAAAGGCAGCAGCACAGTTAAGAAAGCTACAGACCGACAATGAGCAGCCATACATACAATCATAATAGCACACAAGTAACATAAAATAATTTACAAGGATGCATCCTTGACCTTAAGTAGGAATAATCTCTGCTACTTTTATGCTACTGCTACTGCTACTGTTGTTTCTAATGCATATTTCCTGAGTAGGCTGGTTTGTACAGATTTTATGAGTCTCTGACTCCATTACCCAAAGACTCACAAACCGTTAACAATGCAGAGTAAAGACAGTCAGGAGACAGTTAGCTCACAGGCATCTCTCTGAAGTGTGAGTGCTTTTGAGGGTTTCTGTGTGATTGGAAAAAAGGGCTCATATTGACCTCTATCTGCCCTTCATGATGTGAGGCAGTAGACAGCAGTGAGAAAATGTGAGGTGAATAGAATTCTTAAGATCAACCAGGGCATAAATAAACACACACAATAATCCAAACCCACGTACACACTCAGAATGCACTCACCTACACCTGTTCCAGACAACTAAGTAGTAGTAGAAGTGAAAATGTGGGCTTTGAATGAAGTTACCAAGGGATATCTGTTTACAGGAAGTGTTTGTGTGTGTACATGTGCCCACTTATGCGTGTATGATGGCACTTTGCATGGATGGCAGAAGGTTAATGCACTGTGAATGCACCTTCAAACTCTGTCATGCTCTCACACCAGAGTTGAAGTGCGGGCTTTGTGAAATGGCTTTGAAAGCTAAGACGACACACTTTTTTTTTAGTGATCATGATAGGTTTCAGTAAAGTGAGTTTATGGGCCTGTAAAGTGGGCAAATGTGTGAGTCCAAATGCCAGGGTCACTGAAATAACATGTTTCAAGGCTATGAAATAATTATAATTTAAAGCCAGAATTTATGTAGTTAAATGCAATTGATCTCATCATTTTGTTACATTTTGAAATTCCACTAGTTTGCATTTAAAACTGCTTCTGGTTTCATTTTGGGTTTTGTTCTCTCTTGAACTAGTTGTAATTGGCTTTTTGTTTAGATGCCGATCTCCTTTATTCTGAAAGAACATAAGGTACTCAGTAGTAGATTATGACAATAACAAATGACCCTTCGCTGCGCCCCGCACCTTTTAGCACCTTTTAGGCTTAATATGTCCAATTATTTTCTTTTCAATCCAAAACAAGTTCTTTCTTTGTGTGCCTCCTGTGCACAGTTACCGTTGCTAATATAGGACTGGGCAGTTGCTGTTCTACAGAGGTAGGGGTTTAGTAAAGGGTCAATTTAAAACAGAACTTGTTATGAATTTTAAAGGAAATAAGGAATCAGTTAAGCGTTGAGGTGTGAGTGATTTCTGACCTGTCCACTGAGCTGTTTGTGAGTTTTTAAAGTGAAATCAGTGAGACACTGAGGTGCAGTGGTGGACACATTTGACATCACTGTAGCTATAGGGAGAAGCAGAATAAGTGCATTCGCAATGCCACTTTTTAACTTTTACGGTGGAACACTTTCTTACAAGTTATTTAGTGGATACATTTCTGATTCTGAGTCATATAGTTCAGTTTCTTGTTAACTCTGCACTGCAGTTACATCACTGACCTAATATGGAATTAAAGCAATGCTCCATGCTTGATCTGGATTACTCTCTGTCTAAAGGTCATACTGTAAAAAATAGCACCAGCATTTATGTTACTTACTGTAAATAGCTCACATTAGAGAAAGTGAGCTATGCTTGCAGTACAGTTAAAATTTTCACTGCAAATTTTAATCATCTCACCAGATACTCTGATTGGCAGATATTAACAGTCATTCCACATACATTGCAATACTGAGCAGATCACATCCATTACGTTGTTCATGTCTGCCATCTGATTGTGAGTCTGCATAGCAATAACATGCATCAAAGTTAAAAAAAGAAATGCATGGGATAAAAAGTACATGCACTATATTCTCACAAAAAAAAACAAGACATTTTTCTCAAAGGTGACACACTACAGATAGGGAGTAATTAGATAGGTAAAGGAACTATAAATTGTTGCATTGTATCTTATTTTTTGATTGCTCTATTTATTTTTTTCTTGCCTGGAAACATATGACTTAAACAGAGAAATCAATGAAAACATCTCATAGTGTGGAGAAAAGGACTTGAAAATAATGTTTTTACTGGTGTTAAGTATATTGGAAATAATAAACCCATCTTCCTTGTTGAATAAACATTTATTCTGGTAATAAAAAGCAGCTATGCTGATGAATGCATGCATTTAGGTCTGAGCTTAGCATTACCAAAGCATTTTAACATGGCAAAATCAAAGCTATTTATCAGTTTGGAATAGATTTAAAGGCACAGGACTCACTCATGCCGTCTGTTAAAATATGTAAAACACATTTAGATTATGTCTGTGATGTGCAGCTTACATTTCCATACACTAACAGAATAAAGGCTGTCAAAGACAGACACAGAGAGATAATGCATTGTTAAAATTCTGTAGAGTAACCCAACATTGTGGCTGAATATGAACGCCTACAGCCTTACATCACCTCACGACTTCCTGACAGCAATGTCTAAATCAAACTAGACAAGAAGTGCATTGTTAGGAAAATAAAGCTCTAGATAAGGTTTGTCCTGGTCAGCCACAGAGAGAGAAATCCAAGCTAATGCCAACTTGTCTGGCCAGATAATATGCTTTCCCTGGTGAGGCCTGCGGTGGAATCTAAACTATTGATCTTTGTTGACCTCTGACTGTTCTCAGATCAGTATGTTTCATACTGAGATTTTGCCTGTCCAAAAAGCTCAGCCATCAGAATGAATCAACATGCAGACACCTACACAGCAAAATCTGTGTAGTCAAATTAACACTTTGAGAGTAAATACTGACACATTTACAGTGTCCATATGGGTCCACACCACAGAGTGTTGATCTGACTCTTTTTGGAGAGTTGGTACCTTAAGACTAATTAAGTGTCATTATTGATGCTTTTTGGAGTTCAGAACTCTCAATACTTCTTTCTAGTGTAGGAAATGTACTCTTTTAGTTAATCATTTACAGCTATCAAAGGGATGTCCTCATATTAACACTTTCAGGTGTAAATATAAATGTAATATTATATGATGTTTTAACTATTTTAATCATATACTCATCTCAATCCAATTTTAATAATCAATAAAAATGGCCACTTTTAATTGGACACCTGCAGCAAAGACAGGTGTTTTCTGGTATGAGCGCAACAAAGAGACAAACTTAGGGGGTAACCCTTTGATGAGAATCAGCACACCAGGCCGACCCCTTGCCATGGGCGAGAAGTAACTAACTCAGTGGATAACTTCACTCATGGTGCAGAAGTGTCTACTATTGAAAACAACAATAAACACGAAACTTTTGAATGCATTTAAACACATATCCATGCATATAAATACATCTAAAAACATATTAAAAAAACACATCCAAACAGTCTGCCAAAGGGCATGATGGGAAAACACACACACACACCTACACACGCAATTGGAAATGGCAGAGGGCAGCTTAGCTGACTCTCTAGAGAACTGAACAAACAGTGGATGCATTAACACTTTCAAGTAACAACCTTAAACAGCAAAAGAAATCAAACACTGCAAGAGAAACAAAGTGAAAATGTATTTTTGTCCTGGCTTTCTTCACTTTTGCCTCAGTGTCACATCTCTTAACACAATCACCAGCATTTGTTGTTGCTTGAAAAAATCAAAAGGTTGAAAAATCCATTGCAATTAGGCAAATACATCTTTAAAGCTGTCAGCAGAATAGAACAGAAAACATTGTCTTAAAGGCCCACTAATTTAAAAATTGATGCATTAATTAACAGTAACACATTCTGGAAATCCAAAAATACTCCAGAAATCACAATGAGGAAGCAATGTAAGTGTTAAAAGGAATCACACTGTGCAGGAAAGGTGACATAACTGGAAAACTAGATACAAAGAAAACACAAGAAATGGTGTCAAGCTGAGATCGAATTTGTCTGAAGATTACTTCCTGTATAGTATTCATACAGGAAGTAATATTAAACTATAAAGAGCATCATTGTAATTGAAACAACTCTGTTCTTCCTATCCATGAACTGATTACATTCTACTGCCCCACAGAGTCTCATCTACACCAAAGATAAATGTATGCTGAACTTCTTACTGCGGCCACCATCCAACAATAACAACTCAAGGTTATCTTAATGTAAAGTCTAGGTGAAAGGACTGTTTCTACAGTTCACCATTTCACAAAAGCAAACAAGATACTCCCTGAAGAGCTCATATTTAGGCTCCAAATTGGCTCTGATACAATATGAAACAAGCAGCTCATACAAATGTCCCCCCCTAAATTTGTCTATATTAATTTCAAAAGGTTGACCACTATGCTGTGATTTTCCTTAATGACAAATTGGGAACAAATGCAGACTTAATACTTAATCTCAAATGGTGGCAGCAGAGAGAGAGAGAGAGGGAGAGAGAGAGAGAGAAAGATATCAATATTTAGCTGATTAAATTATGTTGCATAGATTTGATTTGTAATTATGTTTTGCCAATACCTCCTTGGCGTATGAAACACTTCATTTATGAAAATGGGATCTGTGTGAAATTGGCCAGTTTTCAGGTGTCAACTGCTGTTAATGCCAGAATGCAAAGATTTTAAGCTCATGGTGACATTTCTTTGGATAATAGCGAATATTAAACATTTGGAAAAACAAACCCTATGATCAGTAACAAGTGAAGATGTGCTGTGAGGAGTTTTGGGGCTAACACAAAACATGTTGGAGTGCTAACATAACTTTTGTTATGAGCAAGGTAATGTGTAAGTTTTGTAAGTTAAGTAATCTGTTACTGAAAAAAAATATAATAAAAAAATCCTCAGTCTCTTAAATCCTCACATCCAAAAGAAAGAAGTCAAAAGAAAATCTTAGATGTGCCTTGCCATCCCACCTGCACATAGTTGTGTTGTGCATGGGTGTGCTACATTAGCCTGAACATGGGAGCACTATTCAGACCCCCCCCACTTTTTCAATTGTATTATGTTGCAGCCTGATGCTCCAATTGTTTAAATTACTTTATTAATTTATCATTATTTGTTATGACTAATGGGCTTTCACATCTGTCCACAATTATCTTTAACCTCATGTCAAACTGACTTCATGTCTGTGTCCTTAGCTTACCCCTGACTGAGGCTATTTCTTCTCTTGCTCTAAACTGCTATATTGAAGTGTGATGTAACTGGAAAACTAACAGTATAAGTAAAGAGGAATATGGACTAAAAATACATGGAATATTTTAATGACTATGGACTGAGAATATAGTGCCTGAAAAAAGTATTTACCCCCTGGATGGTTTACCCTTTTATTGATTTTAAAAATCAATCATTGGCAAAATAATTTGGCTTTAAACAAATAAAAATTAAAAAAATAATAATAATAATGTCAAAGTGAAAAAATATTTCAATAAAGAAATGTAAAAAATAAAAATACGTAATGTAAAGTAAGTGACTGCATAAATATTCACCCCCTTTAAGTCAATATGTAGTAGATGCCCCTTTGGCTGCATTTACAGAAATAACTTTGTTTGGATAGGTCTCAATCAGACTTGCACATCACTGCAATTTTACTCCATTCTTTCTTCAAGCTCAATCAGGTTACACAGGGATCAGGTGTGAAAAGCCCTTTTCAAATCCAGCCACAAAGTCTCTGTTGGATTGAGGTCTGGGCTTTGACTTGGCCACACCAGAACATTCACCTTGTTGTCTTTAAACTATGTCAATGTAGCTTTCCCTGTATGCTTTGGGTCATTGACTTGCGGGGACATAAATCTTCTCCCAAGCTAATAATAATTTTCTTATGGACTGAATGAGATTGTACTCCAGGATGATCCTATATTTCACTGCATTTCGCTGCACAGAAGCATCCCCTTAGCATAATGCTGCCACCACCATAATACACAGTGGGGATGGTATGTTCGTAGTAATGTGCAGTATTTGGTGTCCACCAAGCATTTTTTCTGATGAGTAAAAAGCCCCACTCTGGTCTGATCAGACCAAATAACTTTCTCCCATTTGACCATAGAGTCTCCCATGTCTTTTGGTGAACTCTAGTTGACATTTAATATGAGTTTTTTTCAACACTTTGTCTTTGCCACTCTCTCATAAAGCTTTGAATGAGGAAAAACCCAGGGAACAGTTGTTGTATGCAGAGTCTCTCCCATCTCAGCAGCTGAAGCTTGTAACTCCTTCAGAGTAGTCATAGGTGTTTTGATGGCCTCTCTCACTAGTCTCCTTCTTGCATGGTCCCTAAGTTATGGATCAGCTGATCTAGGCAGATCTGTGCATGTATCGTCTTCCATTTCTTGATGATGGGTTTGACTGGACCCTGGGGGATGTTTAGTGCCTTGGAATTTTTTTGTATCCATTCTCTGACATACTTTTCAAAACCTTTTCTCCGAGTTTCTAGAGTGTTCCTTTGTCTTCATGGTGTAACGGTAGCCAGGGATACTGATTAACCAGTGACTGGACCTTCCAGATACAGGTGTCTTTATACTACAATCACTTGAGACACATTCACTGCACTCAGGTGATCCCCATTTCTCTAATTGTTAGACTACTCGCACCATCTGGCTGGTGGGAAAATTGAATTAGGTCAGCCACTTAAAATAGGGTGAATATTTATGCAGTCACTTGTTTTACATTACATATTTTTTATTTAATCTATCAGTTTTCACTTTAAGAGGTTGTTTTGTCATTTTTGTCCATTTGTTTTATTTTATTATTTTTTGGGTAAAAAAAACAAACAAACAAACAAAAAAAACAATAAATAAAAACAAATATGCCCCATACATGTACTATAAACTCTCAAACAATGATGTTGAGGCATTAGTTTTAATTTTCAGCGTATTTTTGATGAGATCAAAATGTCTCACATGAGCTTTGAAAGAGATTTTTTTTCACTCATGGGTAGAGCTGGACAATTAATCGAAAATTTGATCGTGATTTCAACTTTGGCTTCTCACGATTATAAAAACATTATAATCAAAGAAAAAACAATTAATGTGCCCCATGGCACGGTGTGTATGCAAGTTCCTACGCTGAAATAGCACCGTGAATGCACCTGTGTTGTGTGCACAGGTGCAGCAAGCGTGTGACGTATGTGGATCAATAATACCAGGAGCGAGCGATTAAAAACATGACAGAACAGCAGCCTTTGGTTGAGAAGAAGGGTAGGACATGGTAGGACAATTTGCATGTTGCAAATTTTTCAAGTTTTACAGGAGTGCATGTAGATTGGGTATTTAATTTTATTTGTTGTTTTTTATTGCTGTTGTTTAATATATTATTATTATTTTACTTGTTATTAATTTATTTTTCATTGTTCTTTTAAGTTGTGGTTCAATAAATACTGAAGTTTTGAAATCAATGAATAATTGTGTTTATTGATCGTGATTTCAATATCAATCAAAATAATCAAGATTATTATTTTTGCCATAATCGTCCAGCCCTACTCATGGGGATAATTAAAAAAAGAGAACACTATCAAAGAATTGCTGAGGGGCTGTAGTGGATTGAGTTACATCCTTAGATTTCCAGTTTGCCTTTTTTACATTTCAACAGAGGAAAGCGAATACTTTATACCTCATGTGGTTGTTTTCAAGGTACAAAGAGACATGAGTGGGACTTTTTGTGAGCTTTTGCAGGCTCACATTTGACAACAGACTGCTGCACTACACAAGGAAATACACACTTATTGATGCTCCAGACACATAGGGATGCCTCCTGCAGAGGTCTGTCACAGGAACTGACATCCAGTTTTTAAGGTACACACAGCTACCAGCTGGTGCAGTGTGAACACACACACACAAACATCCTACTGGCAAACAGCACACAAACCCACACTTGAACAGGCATTGATTGTGTTAGTCAGGGGTTTGAAGAGCATGTCTCAGACACAGGGTTAACTAATAAACTGTCGACCAATGGTTTCTAAGCACATACACACAAACTCTCAGACTCACACACACACACACTTGGTGCTGTAATGGCATTGATCGTAAGTAGTCAGGGGTTTTGAGACTGCGTCAAAGAGCCCTCTTTATGCTTCGAGCTCCTCAGAAAATCTCTCAACTACTGGTGGTCCTTCTTAAGTGGAAATAGCTCTGAATGGAGCTGCTTGCTTAAATATAAGTTAAATAAATAGGGCACTGAGCACAGAGTATACATCACAAGATGATGGGATCAGGATGCTCTGGGTATTTCTCTGAGATAAAATGTAACAATTATTATGCAGTACATTTAGTTTGCATTTTATGTGCCTCAAACAGTCTGTCTACAAGCAGGGAGCCCCTTTTCCCTCAAAAACTGGGGCATAGTTTTGTCAAACACTACACAACTACTGTTTATCCAATTAAATCTTTGAGTAAAAAATGTAAGCATCATGTTTTTTTTTTTTCTTCTGTGGGACAATGTTTTTCTGTTCTCATTCCCTTCTCAGCACTTTCCATCTACCCCATCTCCTTGCATCTCATGGCATCAGGCCTCACCCTTTCTAATGGATATTGACTCAAGAAAGACAGAAGAGATGAGCTGTAGACTCAAGCACCCAGGCGCACTCAAGACTTTTTTTCAGCTGGTGCTATGGTGGTGATACCTTCTAATGGATGTTTGTGCTTTATCATGGTTATCACTTAGCCAGGATTTGATATGAATAATCACTGTTTCTCTGCACAAAATTCAGCACAACATGGCAAATGGACTTGAGGTTGTAAAGCACTTTTCTAGTCGTATAGTCGTACACTCATGGCGAAGGCTGTCATGTAGAGTGGCCATCAGTATTGACTAATCCCATTAACATGCATCCACATTCACATGCCACAGAAGCTGCAGCAGGAGCCTAAGGACACATTGGCATGTGACCTCAGGAGCTGGGGATCTAACCCTCAGCCATCCTGAGGGAGAGATGACTGGCTCTACCTACCATTACATGTAAGGGTTATTATGTTATTAGACATGACATTAGTTGGAATAAATGGATGCCTTCTGTGAAGGAGAATCATTTAAAATGCACAATACAAGACAAGAAAAAAGCAGTTCACACCGTAGTAGCAACATTGTAAGTTAGTGGTTCATATTTTGTTGGATGATGCTAGGCCTATGATGAGCCAGGATCTATCACAACCAAAATGACCCAGTCCATCAACATAATCATAGGGGGTTTGGTTGTTGTTTCCAAAAGTCTGATTCTAGCAGTACACTGTAAAACCAAACATATCAAGGTCTTATTTTGACCTTTTTAGGTTCTGTTTGTAGAGTCTTTAAATATTTAGTATTGCTGAATGCTAGGCCAATCTAATGGTGTGTCATAACTTTTGAAGAATAACTTAACCACTTCTTTCCGATGAAGACCTATATTTCAGGATTTAGTACTACTAACTGTTTATCAGTAAGGGTCAAAATCTTCACATTTTGGCACAAAGAATTCAAAGAAGAGTTTCCGCTAGACTTTGTTGTCTCTGGCAACAATGGCAGGTAGTCTTTCAGAATTCTGGCCATTTGGAACAACTACAGCACATACTGTATACAGTGCTTAACAAATTTATTAGACCACCACCCAAAGTAAGGTTTATGCCACAGCTGCCCTAAATTAACAGCATTGGGAATTACCAAAATCATTTTTTATGTTTCTGCAATGGTTAATACACCAATATGTAGAAGCTCTTTAAACCAAATGATATTTTTAATGCTAAAATATAATTATTACTGTTATCTATGAATTTTCAAATTAACTGATTTACAAAAAAACTGTAAAAATAGTAAAGCACATTATTGTTTCTTGATTAATATGTCAAATTCTAGTTATTTACTTGCATTTCTGAACAGAAAAAGGAGTTTTAGTGATTGAATGTTATGCTTGATTAATGTCTGACTTCTCAGAGAAGCCCAGTGAGCCAGGTCAAATTTGGGTATGAAAAGGTGAATTCAGTTTGAAATTCCTCATTCCTGTTCAAAATGGTAGAGCGTGGAGAGCTCACTGAAAATGAAAGAGTCCGCATTAAAGCATTTCATCCAAATATTTATGTTTTCTCGTTTTTATGACAGGTGGTCTAATACATTTGTTAAGCACTGTACTTTAGCCATGTGACCAATAACCAGCATTTAAAAGCTATAAAACATCTTAAAATAGAAACATTGTGATACAGCTTCATATTTGTGCTAAAATTTCGCACAGATATGAAGCTGTATCAGGTGTATAATTTCCAAACTAGACCCAAGATCGAGATAGTAAGCCAAGCCTGACAGTAAGCCAGAGAAATTGTTGTCCTTTTATGATAGCCTTTGAGACACATATTACACATAACCCCACCTTGGAAATGACTGTGGAAAGACATTCTTCTTTGATTGTATGTAAGTTGTCTAAATAAACATAATGACAACTGTGAGCCTTTTCTTACACACATCCAGTCAGTTGAACAAAGACAACAGCAACACTTAGCTTCACATTAGCGATGTCAGCTCTAAGTTAGCCTGTTAGCACATTAGCTACTAACTAAGCAGCTTACAACAGCTAAATACCATCCCCTTCTGACAAATAACTAATCAGTGCTCCATTAGCTAGACACCACCTTAAAACTCTGAAAATTGAGTCTTACTGTCAATTGTCCAAAATAAGCTCTCATAAACTGATGATCTCAACTGTAACCTCTGCTAAAACTGTAAAGCCCACCATCATAGTTTCTTTGGAGTTGTTCCAAAGAAGAAGAAGCATCCACTGTTGATACTTCAGTATGCATCTCCTGTCATCAATGGATTTCCCTCACTGCTGCTGCTGATTAGCAAGGATGCCCCAAGCATGAACATCCAGCGAAACGGAAGTGCGATGTTGCTCTCGACGTCGGCCCCAATGATTCATGCCTTTCTGCATGATATGATTCTGTGCTGAATACAGCTCCACTTAATCTGAGAATTTGTCATAGGTTGATTTTGTGTTTGTGTTGCATTGTTGTGTGGTGTGTTTCATCTAATTATGTACTGCACTGACAAGACAATTTTGTTGGGTGTGGACTCCAGGAAGAGTAGCAATGGCCCTAACCAAAGCTAATGGAGATCCAACTAAATGAAAATTTACCCACTCATCTAAGTCCACTACAACTCTCTGCTTGGCCTAGGCCTGTCCTTGTTTCAGCTGCTGCATCTGTGTTTATTCCGCTCAGCTATCTACAGCTCCCTTTGTTTCAGCTTCTTTATTAACTGTAGCAATGACTTTTTCAGTAGCTCTAACCTCCCCTAGAGAAAGGCTTTGTTCGACGTCATCCACATCGAGCACATGCATATTAACTGCCTAAGAAAGTCATGTGCTGCCTACGTAGATAAACAACCCAGGCACCAAACTGGAAGTGGGTTGTAGTAAAATTACTTGGGGTTTTGAGGTTATATCCAAGGATTCTTGCAATAATTCTTTGAGGTAACACAATACAAAACATGTAATTATTCACTATTTACTGATTTGGTAAATTATATATTTTTCAGCCGGACATTTTGGCCATTATTTTTTTTGACATCTGACATCTGCATGTGAAACCGGCCAAAGACTAGTAAAAACCGACTTAGAGAAACTCTGGTTTAAAGTATTCAAATTCAACATTGTGTATTATCTCCCCTGCCTCCCAGGCCTTTCCATGACGTTATAAAATATTTTTTGAAATTCCAGCATAGATGCACCTCACAGAAACTTTAGGGTTTCGCTACTCTTTAAATATTTAAAATATACATAAAAAATTACTTAAAACTGTGAATTTTGTCTTAGGCATTCGAGTATTGGCATGGTTTACATTTTGTGACATTTCTCATTATTCTTTTGTTGAACTCAGCTATGGTGGAGCTTAAGATTTTAGTTTAATTTGGTGACAACTTAAAGACTGGGAGAGACACTTGACACTGTGAAAGCAACATGTGTTTGCTAACAAAGCATTTATGTTTTTTGTGGGTACCCTACAATAAAAGCAATGTTGTGTTTGACTTTCAATACTTCGTAACACTTCTTTGGAGAAGGAGCAGCAGCAATATTATGAATCTGCATGAGCAGTCACTTTTAAACAATGAATAAGAGTAAACAGGAAGTTTATTAGTGTGGCTGATCAATAAGATAGATTTGCTTTGGATTACATTCATTCATCATTTTCCTGCAAATCCCTTTTGTTTAGAAAGGCTGAGTCCAGCATAGGAATGGTCCGCTCCATCAGTACCACTAAGTACTGCTATGTGGAAAGATTATTATTCATCATAAATACACTGGAAGACTATTGCATATGAATTCAGAGTGTATAAAAGATTAAAAATGGGTTTCACGTTAGGAAAATCCAAAGGATTCACACAGAGAGCAGAGGGTTTTTATTATAAAGTATTGATAGAAAGTTGTAAAATTCAATACATTCTAACACAGAGACATCTTAAATACATATAATAAAAATCTCTGGTGTGCATGTGTTAAAAAGCAGCATTACATAACTGTAAATGCACATTTTTATGTCATATGATCAGTATTGTTTGTTTTCTTGACTTTAAAGCCTTCAGTGGTGTTTCATTTAAGTGCTTAAGCTGGTAGTTCATTTAGTACTGTAGGCTTCCAGACCATGGCCTTGGTAATGTGAGGCTCAAAGAGATTCACTGCCACACAAACATTCACTTATATACACACCTGCAACTTGTCCCGAGTGAGTTTTGTACCTGCAGGGCCACCATGCCCACTGACTGCATCCAACCTTGAACAGGCTTGTGCAGATGGACAGTTGCTAAGCAGGAGAGCTGTTGCCATGCCTAGAATTGTAAGAAGCTGCTTGTCCCCCACAGTTAGCTCAACTGTCTGAATAAAAGAGAGTCCTCTCAAGCTTGGAAATAACATCATAATCTCTTTTCAGCAGAGTTGTCCGTTCCTGTTTCCCACAGATGTTGACTTTTGGCAATGAGGGAGGATTTTTCTGATTCTTTGGTTAGAATGGATGGGCCTGACATATTCTTTCACAGTGTTTCATATTTTTAACTTCCAATGAACATACAATTTCAGCAGCTTACAAAGTTTAAAATGCCATGCATGTTGTGACAATAATAAAACCTCACCTTTTTTTGCCATTGTTAAAATACTATTTCCCCTGCTTTTCTTCACATTTTTCCATTCAAACCCCTTTTTACTTATTTTATTCCTATTTCACCAGCTTTTCTGCCCATTCTTGCCACTTGTCACTGTCCACCTATATTGTAGCATCTGTTAACCAAATTTTGCCAGTATTAATCCCTGGCCATTACTTGTATGCCCATTTTTGTCCATTTTAACTGAATTCCACTATCATTCATCCCAATCTTCACCACTTGAAACCATTATTCACCACTTATTATGCCTGTTTTTGACACTTTTAACCTATTTCTGACATTTTCAATGCATAGTTGCCTCTGTTAATCCATTTTTATCCCCATTTTCTCCACTTTCTTTCTATTTTTTGCCTTTTTTGTAACCCATTGTTGTCAGTTAAAAAACAATTTTCACCATCTATTCTGCTTTCTTACCACACTCAGGTACCTGACTGGCAGCACCTGGAGGTACCAGAAGCTCAAAACAAGAGTCAATAGCAACGGCAAAATAAGCTGTTTGGCATTGGCAGAGAAGATTTGGCAAATTTTGCATGGGTTCAACCCATATTTATCTATTTGTTGCTTTGATAAGAGTGGTTGCTATTCCTGTTAAAAAATATAAATGTTGTCACGGCATAACTTTACAATTGACCATATTTTTGCTGGCCTCCATGGGCCCCCCCATTTGGCTGTGCCCCAGAAATCTCTCCCCTTTATCCCTCCTTATGGGCGGCCATGATACATGGACAAACAACTTATATGCATACATATGAGTCATCTATCTTACCACAGAATTACCCTTTCATGCGGTGTTGAGTAAGACTCTTGCAATGGAGTCTATCTCATCACTATCAAGAACTATCTCACAATGCTGTTGGCCCTTTAGCCCTTTATGCCCATTAGAATCTATTAGAAACCCTTTTTAATTGAAGGCACACAATGCAGAAAACTTGCTTATTTGGTTGAGCTATCTCTAAAAGCGGATGCTACCCATCTTTGTACTAAAGATCTACCATGTTTCCAGAATATGTTTTGTTTCTGCACTCACTGAATCAACCAGTACTTGTCAGTCACATCTTAAAAAGCAATATAGGAAAAGAAATCATAGTCAACAGAAAATGAAATAGATACCAAATTCATAGACATATTCGTTGTATCAGTGATGATCGAGTACAGCAACATTATTAGCATATCACTGCAGCACTTAACCAAAATGACAGGCAAGCATTTAAACTTGTTCAACTGCTTTGCTTATCACATTCGGCCCTGGCCTCCATGCATTCAGCGAATGCGACAGAGGCTGTCTTTCACTACAGATGTCTTTATCATTTCAGTTGATTAGACTTTTACAACAAGATGACTGGCTAATCTTCAGTGGTACCATCTATCATCTGCTCTCATTCCCACAGTCAGTGCTGATGTCTTCACATTAACTCACACACAACTGCACACATTCTTTCCACTAATGAGGCTTTAAAAACAGATTCCACCACAGATAGGACAAAGCATAGAGACAAATGATACTTTGATGATGTAAACAGACTGACCTGTAAACCAGTGTGTCATCCCCAGAGCTGTTGTACTGGACCTGAAACATCCTAACACCAGATGTAGGCGTCTGACTGCTCCATCTTATTAGTGCAGAGTTTCCTGTCAGTTCCACCAGTGAAACCCTCCGGTCTCCGCTTCTTGTCTCGTTGTTGGGCAGCGCAACCTTTGAAGAAGTTAGGATGTCAGATGGGGCAGGTTCAGAGGACGGGTCACGGCTGCGGCTCGTGCTGTTTGCCAGGTGGGGCATGGCTGTAACAACAAGTTCCACCCTTCCTGTAGACTCTCCCGCTGCATTGGAGGCGATGCAAGTGAAATTTCCTGAATCCTTCAGGGACGTTACGTTGAACTCCAGGCTTCCATTAGGGAAAACCAAAGTTCTGGAACAATTGAGACATATGATAGTATAAACAACAAATCATAAATAAACTAAAATTCAAATACAACAACAAGGTAAAAAAGAAATACAGGGTGTTTTAAAGTTCAGTAAGATTTTCTTTTCATCTTTGATTCTTTTCCCTCTAATCTTTAATTTTTAATACTCCCTCCACAAAGTCACATCTGTTGGCTCCTAGCCACTCAGCTAAGATCCGCTTTTAATTCTCATGAGAGCGGACTGGTACTTTGGTTGGCACAGACAGAAATATATACTAAAATGGGCCAGGACATCTTGCATGCCAACTGGTTCAATGAAGAAAGAGACATTCACTTCTGTTCACAAAATGCTGATTTTAAATTTAACTCCCATCTGGTTCACACCACAGTCACATAAGCCCTCCTTCTCTGTCACTCACACAAGAGCTAATCACTAATCAGTGTTCTCCTTATTAGCCCATTTAGTAGCACCTGTGCATTGCGGCCTGCAGCTCTCATGCTAATGCCAACTCAAGCCCCAGCATCATCCAAACACTGTCCAGAATCAATACAATGACTGCCAGGTTGAGGGGCTATGTTGCTGACTGGCTGTGGGCTTCATTCCCATCAGTATGATCCAATCCAATATGTAATTTCTAAATATCCAACAGCCCTCCACTTCCTTAGCAGCTTTTTCTGATCACTCATCTAGACATGCATGAGAATTGCCAATTTAATAGGACTTAATATGACATAGTGTAAAACATTGTATCGCTAACAGTGTATTTGATATATGCCAACTTGTACACCAGATGGAAATGTGAGCACAGGGTGATACCTTTCTGATGGCCTACATGAGTCATGTACCTACGCCCTACTACAACAGCCAAGACAGAAATTATGTGAGACACACTGTCTTTCTGACTTGGCGTCACATTGGCTCATAGCTCTGAGCTAGGACATAACATTTACACAACCCTTATTTGCACTTGCCAAGTAGGTTGCCAGGTTACTGACATCATTTAATGTTCTCTCAGAGAATCAGTTAAACTCCCTAAATTAAAATCTTACCTCCAAATATCATGTAACATAAAATCTATAGTTCCAACGGTTATGTTGTTGATCAGGAAAGCTATTAGACTTAAAAGAAATAATCATAAATAAATACATGTAAGTACCTTGAATTGTTGGATATGAGTCGCCCTTCAGGGCTGATCCAGTGGACCTCTGGCTCTGGGTCCCCATTGGCTTTGCACTTGAGGCTGGCAGGCTGGCCTTCCATAGCTACAGTATGAGGAGATTTACGTGTCAGAACTGGTGGATCACAGATGAACTCCTGAAAGGGGTGGAAAAAGAGAAAAGGTAAGATTTTAGACAAGTCAAAGTATGTTTCTTAAGCTATTTACATCAGGGGGGTCCAAATTATGGCCCAAATAGACGAAATGTGGACTGCAGTCCATTTTCAGTTTGCCCCCAGAAGATTCCAAAAATTAAACGGGAGATGGCCCACATAAAAACAAAGAGCTGTATTGTCTGTATAGAGAATGAAAGACAAAATGCTTACAGCAGCCAATAACAGTATGACTGGTGCTCATTTGGTATGACGTCTGTGCCATCTCAAGTTATAATTTATGGCATATAATCTTCTTTAAGCTTGAACTCTTCTATAAAGTGTGTCAGCTTAATACAGTTTATTCTTGTTTTGTGTCGGAATATGTAAACAAGTTAGTAGTGTCTCCCTACTGCACTAAGCATCATTCTTATCCTGACCAAGGGTGGATCCAGTGGTAGCCAGGACAAACTAGCCCCCCCTGGAATCTGACTGGGCCCTCACAATCCCTAACAGGGGTTGGCTACAGTGCCTATAAAAAGTATTTACCCCCTTGGATGTTTTACTCTTCTATTGATCTTATGAATTAACAGTGGTCAATTTAGCTTTTTTGACTTTGACTGATGAAGAACTCTGGCAACAGTTGCTGTATGCAGAGTCTCTCCGACTCAGCTGCTTCAGAGTAGTCATAGGTATCTTGGTGGACTCTCTCACTAGTTTCCTTGTTGCATGGTCACTCAGTTTGTGAGGATGACCTTATGTAGACAGATTTGCACATGTGCCATATTCCTTCCATTTTTCAACGTTGGATTTTACTGTTCTCCAGGGGATATTGAGTACCTTGGAGATATTTTTGTGCCCAGCCCCTGACTTACACTTTTAAATAACCTTTTCTCTGAGCTGCTTGGAGTGTTCCTTTGTCATTGTGGTGTAATGGTAGCCAGGGATACTGATTAACAGTGACCGGCCCTTTCAGACACAAGTGTCTTACAAGTGTCTTTATACTACAAACACTTAAGACACATTCACTGCACTCAGGTGATCCCCATTTCTAATTAATGAGACTACTAGCACCAATTGTCTTGATTTATGTTGAATTAGGTCATTCACTTTAAAGGAGGTGAATATTTTTTGCAGTCACATATTTTATAATACATATTTTTTGTTTGATTGTAGAAATCTGATTTCACTTTTTTTCTTTTTTTATATTTATCTTTGTCAAAAAAATCAAATTATATTGACCATGATTAATTTATAAAACCAATAAATGTGTAAAGCTTCCCAACCACTCTATTTGTCTTGTCAGCTAACAAGCCATGTAAGCATATTCAGTTACCAATCAGATCTTAACCTACGCTGGACTGGTCTACACTACAGATACATTATATCAAATCAGCCCAGTCATGCTATTTTCCATATGTAACCCTCCGTGGAGGTTTTGAGTTTATGAGACTAATATGAGTTTTTTTCTCCTACCTTTATTTGAGAACACACTACTACAGCTGGAAGGCATCAAAGCAGGTAGTGCAGTAATTCAGGGCACTAAATGTAAATAAGGCAGGGACCACTTAGTTGGTTAACTTTACATGTAGTAGTCAATATGTTAGGGAACTCAACAGTTGTTAAAGAAGGTATAACCTCAAGTAAAGCCTCCATATGAGAACAGAGGAAGTGAGTTTGAGCAGATTCCAGATTCTACAGTGCAGGCCATCTTAACAAGCAACAGTATGTGCCCTATTACTCTGTTCATCTGGGGTAAGTTCCGCACAGCACCAGTGTCATTGTTATTTTCAACCATGCAGTTTTCCACATCTTATTCTATGCTCTTGGACATCTTGTAAATTAATTGTGGTTGGATGCTAGGGTTGTGCATTGCTATTTTGAGGAAAAAAAACAAGTGTGTCAGTGACCAGTAAAAGCCTGGTCCAAATTGAGTGGGGCAGTATTTCCCTGCTGTTTAAAGGTGAATCATTTTTAGGCAAATCATTGAAAAAGTATGTCAAAGGCAATTCCACAGCACACTTAAGTTCTCCTTGTTACACACACAGGAACGCCCAGAAGCACTCCTACTCCTAAGTTAAATATTAGCACATTCCCAGAGGACTGGGATACAGAGAAGCTTATTTTTCTGCCATCCTCTGAATTGTAACTCTTCCGGCATTGGACTATGTTAATGCCGGAAGATAAGGACATGCTCACGCTTCTCTCCTCCTACGCCAGCTTCACTAGGAGGTTCCTGCTCAGACCCTGCACGGGCCAGAAACCAAAGCCAGAAACACACACTAGGCACAACTTCTCACTTTATGGGGAGACACACTCAACATCTCTGCTGTGGTGGCATTGCTGTTGTAGAAATCATTCATTTGTGCATCACAGTATCTCCTGAAGTGGCATGTATTCCCTCTGTGTATATGGGTGCAATGGAGGGGAGGAATTTACATTTGCCAGACCCAGCTAAGTCTATTTAATAACATTTGCTGAGACATGTTATTTAAAAGACAGTGGAGCAAGAGATGACACTGACTGGTCTGATTCTTGGTATACTGAAAACAAGTCTAATAAAAAACTTTGCACCTTTTACCTCGCTTTGGACTCAGATTTTGTGGTATTTTACAAGCAAAAGTAGCCAGATGCACCTTCAGCTTTTGCGATGTGCTTTGAACCGTGTGCCATACATCTAAGAGGTTTGCTGTATGAGCACAAGCAGGGCTTTTCTTACAGAAAGCACTAACTGTTTAAGGGCAGGGAAAGTGTTATAAAATGTATGAAATCACAAAGCCATTCCCTCAAATTGAATGACCATTAATTTCAATAAATATTAGAAAATAATTTCATGCTCAATTTTCTGCATCGCAAAAGGATAAAACTCAAATGTCACCTCTTCAGGTATTGTCCAGAAGTATTTGGCACTGAGGTCAGGAGGAGAGGCGCATGTTTCAAGATCATCTTCTCTGGTTAATCTTCTCAGCCACAGGAGTTCACAGTTACAGTGAAGGGGGTTGCCACCAAAACTTAACACAAGGGAGGAGAGGGGGGAGCCTTTGGACTTGGCATAAACTGGGATTCTCAGGAACAGTGGGTCTGGGGGAATTTTCTTTAGGTTGTTGGACGTCATGTCAAGCCTGTGAAAGAAAGTGATGGGGATAATTTGAAGGATGGGCGAGAGTGGAGAGGGACAAAGAAGAAATTCAGTTAAAACATTTAGCATGCAAACAGTATTCCAGTCTGTCAATATCATCTGCTAATTCATCATTCTCAACCTCTGTTTATCCATTTACCTTGCCAGTTTGTGCAGGTTGGTGAAAACCCCTTGGGGAACATGTTCTATGAGGTTATGGTCCATATTTAGGGTATTGACATTGGTTAGGCGCCCAATTGTATCCCAGGGCACCTCGGCAAGGTTGTTGTAGCTAAGGTCAAGATCTTCCAGTGTGGACAGGAAGTCATCAAAGGCATGTGGAGCTATGGCGTGGAGCTGGTTGTTGGCCAGGATCAGGTGACGAAGGTTTGTCAGGCCTTTGAAATGGTCATCCTGATGGATAAATAGTCGTAATGCGAGTATTAGTGTCACAAATATGTGGGATCCTTCATAGTGAGACAAAATAAGTCTCCCATAGTTGTTTATTTGTTACACTTTTTGTATCTGTTTTACCCCTTTGTCAGACTTAAACTTATGTCTCTCCTAGGATCCTGAACGGGTTTGTCTCTAAATATTCATGACTATTTTTCTCCATTAATCCATCCAGACATCCAGACATCAGTCTTACCTTGATCACAGTTAATCTGTTAGAGTCTAAATGAAGTGCTCTGAGGCGCCGCAGGTCACTGAAAGCTGAAGGGAGAATCTGACTAATGGTGTTTCTGGACAGGGTCAGATGTAACAGGCTGGTCATGTTGGCAAAGTCCTTTCTTCTGACAGCTGGTGAAAAAAACAGGAAATAAACACAAAGTCAGCTTTATCAAGTATCAGTGTTACTTATCCACGTAAGTTGGAAAAAAATGTTAGTCTGAGTCTGATTTGAAATAATGTATGCAACAGTATGAGAACAAGTGCATTTTTTAACAAGTGCATAGCTTGTAACCTTCACAGTTTATAGCCCCTTTTACATCGAAGGTTTGCAACAGTGTTATTACAAATTCAGCCATCCCTATACTTTGGATTTTACACTGATTCATCAGGGGCATTGTATGGTGTCCTAAAACCATAGTGAGCTTTGCATAAACATACATTTAGACAAGCACACATACATGCTGTTCTTATAAACACACCAGAATTAGCATTAAACATTGCCACCATCTCACCCCTTTTTCATTTATGTTTCTGGTTCTGATGCTGTCTCAGAGGTGAATAATTTCCCCATATTGGTGTGTTATACATTGCTGATGAGGTGGGATAGTGCAGTAAATATCCCACACTAAACCAGCAATGTATGAGGGACTTATGGTTATTCTTTCAAAATGTTCTTTTCATAACATACACCCAGAACCTATTTTCTCTTACACTAGAAAACTAAATAGAAATGCATTATTACTAAAAACCTTCTTTCTGGTTCTGCTTTACATCAGCTTGTTTGCTAAAGACTTCTTAAAGGTCATCTGTATAAAGCAGCATCTTTATGTTTTGTATGTAGAGATATATTTCGGTCATTCTCTTTGCCTTTCCAATTTCAGAGTCCACAGAGAATGCTAGACCAGGTTTTAATATGCCCAGTGCAAATTAACAGGAACACTGGACATGGGGACACTCTTCACTCATGGGATGGACAACTCAATCAAAACTTGTCAGAAAGATATTTCTTTCCAAGTTCCAGCACATATTTGTATTTTCTTTCCATTATCACATTTACTATCTTTAACGTCTTTCCCATTTACACCACCTAAGTACAGTAACAACTTGGATCACACTACCTGCATGTCCTACCCCGTTTTATGCCTCTGCTACTACTTCAATGGTTCTGCAACTTTGCCCAACCATCAGTGTATTACACCGTGGAGATAATGTGTGATGGCGCCTTAAATATCCCACCTTGAACCAGCAGTGTATAAAGCACTTACATTTATTCCTGTAAAATTATCCCCTTAGCTAAATGTACTCAGAACCCAGTATGACATCAGAAATATGCTGGTGTCCGGCCGAATAAGTATCAGAATGTTCAGTTTTTGCCAAGAAGTAACACTGCAATTGTAAGGCACAAAACAGTGTGACTTAAATAAGTGAATCAGTGTGATATTGCTAAAGGCCCTTCTTTTTATCTTCCCTGACCATGTGAAAGCGGTCTTTTTTTTTCAGTCTCTGTGTCTTTGTTTTGGTAGACTGTAGAATAGAATTTCTTTTAAGTCAGGCCTGGGAAGATTAGTTGGCTGCCTTGGTGAGAGCTAATGGGAATCCAGATTATAATAAAAAAGGATAAGGCAACACTTCAGTTCTTAAAAATAAGTACATTTCACACAGAGTTTTCAAGAGAAGTCTTTGATTAAAGGGGATGATGAATCATGAATAAGATTGGCTGGACTGTAGTAGAAAACAAAAAACTTTCAAAAGTATGAAAGTTAAGACCATGAGTCATGGGAAATATTTCTTACTGTTTAGTCAAGTTGAGACCAAAAGAAAAAAAAAAGAAAATATTACAGCTGACAGCCGTTTAGCAGTACTGCATATAAAGCTAAATGTATGCCTGTTGATACATAACCTTACTGCTTTCAGTATTCCCTATGATTCCCAGCACAATTCAACCTTCATTGTGTGCGCTTCTGCTTAAAAGATAGTCCAGGTCACTCATAAAGGGGGATAAAGGGAGGATTTTTTGGGGGGCTAGCCAAATTGTGGGCCCATGGAGGTCAGCAAAATCATGCTCCAAAAGTATGCATATTACATTTTTTAACCTGAATAATGACCACTCTTATCAAAATAACAAACAATTAATTTCCATTAATTTATGCTGTAAATTTTTCAAAATGTAAAGATTTTTTCTTCTAACAGAATTAGCTTTTTTTTTTTTTTTTTTTTAAGAAAGGTTCACTACATCTGGATGGGCACATTGAACTAAACTATTGAAAAGTCAGACTTCATAGCCAAGTCATAGTGTGAACAAGTGTAAGGATACAAGAAAATAAACCAGAGGACACCAAAGCAACTTAAAGGAAAAAATATGGTTAGATGGTTGCATAAAATAGAAAAATATGAGTAAAAAGTGGCAGGTATGGGCAGAACAAGTGGTAAAACGCAGTCAAAAAGTGGCAAAATCGATTGAAAGTGACAAAAAGGCTTTGCAAGAAAGGCAACTATGCACCAGAAAGGGTGGTGAAAAGCCAATAAACAGTATCAAAAATTGGTTAAAGTGGCAAATGTGGGCAGAAAATGTGGTGAAAAGCAGGTAAAAAAAAAAAAAAAAAGGTTAAATGTTGCAAAGTGGCAGAAAAGTGGTGAAAAGCGGTTTAAATGTTGCAAAAAAATTAGGTTACAAAGAAGCAAAAATAAGCAGGAAAAAAAGGGATGAAAAGCTGTTTGAAAGTTACAAAAAAACTGGTTAAAATTGGCAAATACAAGCAGCAAAAGCGGTGAAAAGGTGACGAAACAGTGTCAAATAGTGGTAGAAAGAGGTTAAAGATGGTTTAAATCAGGCAAAAATGGATATAAAGTTGAATAAAGAGACAAACAGGGGCTCAAAAAGTGGCAATACTGGCAGAAAAAGTAGTGATGATGAGTTACAAATGAGCCTGAATAAATATTTCAACACAACTTAATAAAAGCTTGACACACTTTTAGCTCCAAAATGAGGTTAGAAAAGAGCATTCCTACTGATTCAGCACACATATCAATGTCATCAATAAATCATAACTGGGCAGGCCAATACACTGAGTTTTTTATTCTGACTGGCAGTTTTTTTTTTTCTTTTTACCTGTTATAAAGTTCTCCTGAAGCCGTAGTTCCACGGTGCGTCTGTCAATGGCAGCAGGAACAAACAGCAAGCCTGTTTTGGAACAGAGGATAGCGAGCGATGGCGAGAGGCTCTGGCACATACAGCGTTTCGGACACGGCTGCCCCTTGCATGCTGCTGCCAGCAACAGCAAAGAGATCCAAAGCCGTTCCATTATCCTCCACTGGGAACGGGGCAACTGAAAGACAGGATGAAACAAGCAGTTAATTGAGGGTGACGCAAAGGTGGTGTCACTACGGAGAAGGCAACAGGTAGAAGGTAAAGGACCAGTGCAGAGAAACTTGGACACTTTAAAAATGAATGCCCCTGACACATAATATTTCTTGACGTTACATAAATGAGCCATCTATCAATAACAAAATGTAAGTCATACAGATTAAAAAGAAAGCCATATTAGATTCCCTGTCTAATTTTGCACATTCAATTCAGAAAACAAACATATGTTATCATGCTTTGCTAAATTGGTGTGCCTGCTAATCACAAAACACTTGATATTAGAAATGTCTATGTAGCTGAGGTCATGTCAATATGTTTTAATATTTCCAAACAGCACAAAATTCCCTCAGATGACTTTATAGCTGACCAACAACTGGCAGAAAGATATAATACGCTGACCTCAGCCTCAGTGCAGGGACAGTGGATGTGTAATGTGAGATCTGATCTCAAACTGTGGTCTTGTACTCAGTTTTAAAAGCTCTGTAATGCACCAAACTACATTCACTGCCTCTCCACACACAGCCAAACTGAACACCCATAGTTCCTCTCTTTTTGGAAAACAAAGTGCATCTTTTTCTTGGACTTTTAAAAAAATTAAACAGACATACTTTTCTTTGAGGCATAATGCTTTTGACTCATACTTATCACACACATTAAGAAATAGAAGGAGAGCGTTTTTGCTTAACCATTTCAGTTGAAGTGTAATCCTGTACTACTGCTATAATTTAGCATAGTACTCCCTTGTTAACAATAAAAAAAAGGAAAATGAAAAGCAGAAATTGATTGTGAAATGGTTTGCAAGCAGGCCCAACATATTACAACAGTGTGAAGTGATAATTGGATGCAATGCATGGTGAGCTGGCATATTCTGAAGGGGAAATGGGTAGTTTCCCTCACTGATGTCTGCTTGATATTTTAGGGAGATGCAATGAGGATGTGGGGTGTTAATGGTAATTTTACTGGCAAGTGCAATTTGTGAGTAAAGTCTGCTGAATAGCAACAGAATCAAACTACTAGGAGAATGCAATGCATTTTAATGACATCAATGATGACAGTAATCCCAACAAACTAATTAGATATGCAATACTCATTCCAGCCTTATACTTTGACGCCTTATCTCTACATCCTCTTGTCTTCTTCTTTAAGGTCATCAATATCAATTAACAGTTTTGTGTTTTGCATGCAGTTTAAAACTTGAGTTCTTCTCAATGCCTTTCCAACTACATACACCTCCAAGTGTTTTACACCCGGTTTCTATGTTCAGAGCAAACTGGCAGGATTTTCTGGCCATGGGGACACTTTTCACTCATGAGACATCACATTTCAATCGGAAACCATCAGATACATGCAGTATCTTCTCATGGTTCTACCACATATTCTTACACCATTATCACATTTTCTGTCTTTAACATCTTTCCCATTTACACCCGTAGGATACAGGGACATCTTTTCTCACTCAGCAGCCTACCCGTTTTAAATGAAACCTTTCACTCCAGCAGATGTGGGGACGCTGAAACTGGGGTTTCACTTTCAAACCTGATATAGATGTTGATCTACAAATGTAGAAAAGAGTAACAGTTTGGTGGAACCAGTGCCAAAAATGTATCCTCTATAACAGTGGTTCTCAACTGGGGGGTTGGGACCTAAAGGTGGGTCGCAGAGCAGTTTTCAGTGGGTTGCGACTAGGTGTCTGAAAAAAAAAAAAAATGGTGGCAAAAGTCATGAAGTCTTTAATGGACATGCATCGATACCTTTTATTTTACCCTGTTTAGAAAATTTTGTAAGTGGGGTCAATTTAAGTGTTTGATCAATATTTCAACTAATTTATCTCCTCTTCTTGCAATAAATGGCTACTTTCCCCAATATAATGAAGCAATTTCACAAGTTCTCTTGAAAATTGGAAAAAGTTGACACATACAGTAATGATGGGGAAAGAGGCTATGACATTTTTCAGTTTTGTCCCTCTTCTTTTTTATCAGGTGTTTTGGTATCATCGTACTCCAAACTGCAACATATTCAATAAACTAAACATGTGTTGTTGAAAATTTTTTGAAAGCATGGGTCACGATCTGTTGTAAGACAGACTGGTGGGTCCTTTAGACCTGACCAGTTGAGAACCACTGCTCTGTAATACCAAAATTAAACATGTTATGTCAAAACAGCCTGTTATTTTTTAATGTTCTCAATGGAAGCAACCATGGAGGGCATCATATTAAGTGTAGCATAGTTTAGAACAGAAGTACATCATTCTTAGGATATGGCAATGCCTTTCTCAATAGTATAATGTGGTATGTAGAGGGAACCTTCAATTATTTTCCTTGTCAGAAATTAGGCTATGTTCTATATCTATATCTATATCAAGTACAATGAATAAACCAGTAACACAAGCTAAGAGAGGTATTTTCATGGCACTATATTCTATTTAAAGCTTCATTACAGATGTGTTTAATCATGATTGCAGATGCAGCCACCACCATCACTTACTGCATTTCGCCTTGGCAACCAAAAATTGCCCCTTGCAATACAAGCAGCTACTTTGCTATTAGAAAGTTTGCCAAGAAAAAATATGTAAAGCTGAACAGGATGGCAGGGCCTCCATTAACAGCTTTCTTCCCCACAAGGTCACAATCATGCACTTATAGAAAATGGCTGAATTGTGAGAGGTAAATAAAGCTTAAATGATGCCTCATTTCCTGAAAAGTGTCCAGTGAAGGTGAGCAGTATGATACAAGGCAAATTCGTCACTGGCTGCAATTAATAACAGAAAGAGAAGGTACTTGAAATAACTATATAGCTTTGCAAACAAACACTTAATGTTGCAGACCTCTCAGGATGAAAAATCATCTCACAGGATCTGATTTAAATATAATTCCCCCCTGGGGACCCCCCAAAAACATGTTGCATCTTATATTCTAGTATGACTGATTTCTGGTTATTATAGTATATAAAATGACCCAGCATTTTTGGGGCAATCTCTGATCACTTAATAGCTGTGTTATGATATTGGATTATTTAATCTTGTTTTTTGTTTAATTAAGTCATGATGAATGTTCTCTTGTGCCATTGTCTATATCTTGTGTTCCACATTAAACCATACTGTACATCTTATAGAGATAGGAACCTTAATACACTTAATTATGTTTGAACCTGCCAGAGTGCTAAAATTAAATTCAGAGGCAAAGTTCAGCATATTTGGAAGATATTTACAGTATTTAGTAGTTATAATAGTAACAGGCCATGTTTATAAAAACTAAATAAGGTAAGCCTTTTAATGCTTATGTAACATTCATAATGTATGAGGGTTTGTTAAACAGCAAGTAGGCCACTACATTATTGCTTCAAAACTCCATCCCTTTTCTTTGCTTTGATCTTGGCCCAGGACAATTTTCGTCCATCCTCCATTTAGAGGTGAGACGTGGAGCTACAATGTTTTTTTTAACCTCTTTTTGCTCCCTCATGTGTTTGTTTGGAAATCCAAGTGTGTTTTGCACTGAGGAGAGAATTCTGTCAAGCCACTCTGCCATAAGTCCCAGATCAGGGAAAGGCTGCAATGATATTTGTCCTCTTTGGACTTTGTCCCATCTCCACACAGGATCTCTGGAGCTCAGTCAGAATGACCATTGGTTCTTGCTCAACTCTCTTGCTAATGCACTTCTGCCCTGGTTGCTCAGTTTATCTGGGTGACCAGCTCTTGGAGGAGTCCTAATCACGCAAAACTTCTTCCATCTGAGACTTATGAAGGCCACATTGCTCTTTGGAACCTTCAGTGCAGCAGACATTTTTGGAGCCCTCCCAAGATCTGTGTAGTGAACAATTTCCTGTCTGTTTTTATTAAGAGATGCACACAACTTACAATAAAAATAGGCCAGCCTATACTCTCAAGATTCTGGATACATGAGGCACACAGGTGGTCTGCAGGTCCTGACTTGTTAACACACAGACTAAAATGAAAATCCAGCCTTGGCGCACCCAATCCAAAATGGCTGTTTAGGTATCGTTAAGTGGAAAATGCTGTATATCTATGCTCCTCAGTTTTCATGGTTGTGTACTCAAAAGACACCCGCTCTAAATGGATTCTTGAAGGGTCAACTCTTATTTTTCCATCTGTGGTTGCACAGTCACCAGCCCTGTCATAGTTCACCCAGGAGGCTAAATGTGGAATTATATCCCCACAAGAACTCTACAGACACGACTCAAAGCTCACAGTGTGATGTATGGTGTGCCAGTGGGCAGCACTATATTAGCCTCCCTAGTTTGACCGGTGAGCTAATCGATAACATTGAACTTGAATTCAATAGCAGCCTTGCAACAGGCTCTTCTCCACTCTGCTCCTCCCTTGATACTCCTCTTAAAAACTATCCCCTGAAATTTTTTAGCAGGAGATCAAGATGTACTATAGCATCACAGGATAAAAATACACTGTGTTGCTACTCTCTTTATCGCCATTTCCCTGCGTACAATCCAGTAAAGCAAATCTGTGAAGTATATAAAAAAAACAAACAAACAGAAGTGGATGCAATTTTATGAGCCTGCTAATAATAGATATGCTGTTATTTGATACTTCATGTTCTCCATCCTCCCACAATGTGGAGCACAGAGCAGAAACAATGATAAGCTACAACTTCCACACAGACACTTCAGATCTCCCATCAGCCTTTACATTTTATTCCCACAACATTTTCCTGCCTTTCAACATATATTTCTCCATTTTTCTTGATGATCCCCCCCAGCTTTACCTTCCCATCCCATTTCCCCTCATATAACACATCTTTCACCTGATTTCTCAGTCATTCTCAGCTCCTTCTCTATTCACTCTATACTTACTCCATCATATCTATTTTTAAACCCATGTGAGTACATCCGATGCAGTGGATCAAATATATCCTCATTTTTTTGTCACTCCATCCCTGCCCTCTTAACTTTTCTTTTTTTATGATTTTAGTCCATAGCTGTCCATCATTCTCTGTAACTAATGGATTTTCTTTCAACCAAAGTCATATTTCGTCTCAATTTCTATCCTTCAACTCCCATTCAGCTGCTGTATCTGTCTTCCCATCTACCTCTCAGCTGTCTTTCTCTATTTCCCTCCTCAAAATCTTTATATATGTATCATGTTTCCAAAAGGAGGATGTAATTCGAATCGCTAATCGTCCCTTCTCTCACTCTCACCCCTTTCCTTTTCTCATTAATATCCATCTTGTACCCCCTCTCCTTTATCTTCGTCATTTCTCAGGCTCTGCATGCTTACTCTGTGCTTTAACTTCCATCACCCATCCTTCACCCTGTCACACTCATGTTATGATGGCTTTATTGTAATGCATCTTTAATGTGTTTACATTGCAGAAATTGGTACCAAAGGTGATTTTAAATGCATACATCCTTCATTTGGTCCTCCCACTCACCCAGTCTGCATGTGCCCAGCCAGAGTTTACAGCATAATAACTGTTCTATTTAACACATTTAGGCACACCTCATTTGGTTCTCCCACACATCCAGACTATGTGTGTTTTTGAGGCTATTGAATTATGGACATTTGGGTTTTTGTGTAATTCAGTGAGGATGATAGCGATCAGTCACCCACCATTACTCACTGATGTGCCTGTTCAGCTATGGAGAGTTAATAACACAAGAGAAAACAGATCCAAGCGGTCTGCCCTTGTTACCAGTCAAATTGGACCATTATGGTTGTTGGCAATAATTTGAATGTCAATCTAATGCTCTGGAAATGCTTACTGTTGAGACATCTTTGGTGCATTGTATAACTTCAGAGCTCTGTCCCTTCTCAGTGAAGCACCAACTGTCTGGACCAGATGCTATACTGATTGTCTCTCTTTTACAGATTAAATACAAGACAGATGTAAAAATATGAACCCAGATGTGTAGATCATTTGGCAGGCTTTCTGGAAGCCTTCCAGATTTCATGTATCAAGGCGGAAACCCTAATTTACAGATGATACAACTGTCAAGTCATCTAATTGATTCCTAGTAAAAGTCGAATGAATACTTGTGCATTTTGGAAGTCATCTTTGCTTGTTGGTTGATCAGTTCAAACCAGTTCAAAAATACACAAATCTCAAGGTTGGTTAGTAAAAAAAATTATGTCACATTGACAGCTCTCAAAAACGTTCCTGCTAAAACCAGATCCTTGGACAGGTCTTCAGTGTTGGTAGCCTTAAGCTCAGATCTGGCAGCACATACGTCAGCATGATTGTAGTCTGACAGGACCCTGAAAATCTGTTTTCATTTTTTGTCATAGTCAGAAGTGGATTAACTACCCAACTATGTACTCAAGTAAAAGTACAGTTATTCTTGTTACATTTTACTTAAGTAAAAGCTGGGTGCAATGTCATTTAGCAGATGCTTTTATCTAAAGCAACGTAAATCTTGGACATAGACAGGTGTTGATGATGTTAAAGATTGGCCAGGGTTCCACCCTGGATGACCCAGACCAGGGTACGAACCCCCCAATCTCCTGTGCCTAAGTCAGTGATGTAAACCACTGAACTATCCATCTAAAAATCTACTCAAGTAAACAAAAAACCTGTTTAATTGAAAGTTTTAGTACTTTTAGTACTGAGTACTGAGTAGCTACTGAGGAGTTGTGCAGTAAAATAGGATCTTTCCTTATTGGCAAGGGCAAAGAAAGAATATGTATCCAACCAGGTTGTTCAGGAAAAATCACAAGTCCATAATCAAGTAAAATACACAGAAAAAATGATATTTTTCATTAAACTCATATAGAATTAAATTTCACTCTCTTAGGATCTATGTTGGTCTACTGGAAATAAAGTTTAACTGCACTTTTGAAAGTGTTAAATATCGTACAATATGGCAGCTTTGCAGTATTTTTTGAAAGTGTGAAAAGCAGAGAGTAAACCTCACAGCAAGGCAATGCATACTGATGAGGAACATGCACTATACATCCTTTTGGAAAACACAAAAAGTCATAGATGGGACATCTAACTCAGTGGATAACTTCAGTCATGATTCAAAATATGTCTCAAATAAAAAACAACAGCAGTGCACCAGAAACAGGACAGAAGGAACCCCAGCAGGGATCACTGTACAACAGACACCATCCCAACTCAACGAAACAGGGAACTCTGCTTACACACACACACCCCTTATTTGAAATCACAGTGGGCTGAGATTAGATCAATTGACTCTTTACAGAGTTGAATTAACACTAGAGGATAAACCCTGTCAAATAACTCCAACACTGAAGATCATTTCCCTCAGAATGGAGTTAAAATAAACACTCTGGTAGTTTAAATCAACTCAGAAATGTTCAACACTGAGATATCAACACTCGTAGATATTAACTGTGTCCAGCAGCTGTTTTGGGATGTGATATGGAATCATTCTCTCAGTATGTGGTACTGGGTAGTCAACAGAGGTGGAAAAAAGTACAAGCGTATAGTAAATAAAAGTAAAATTACTCAAGTTAAAACTTTCTTAAGTAGAAGTAAAAGTTCTGATTTCAAAATGTACACGTGAGCAAATAAACTTCTCAATTGCAGTAATTTTAGTAAATGTAATTAGTTACTTTCCACCCCTGGCCATAGTGAATAAAAATCAAGAACATATCTGAGACACCTCATAACCTCCCAGCAGAGAGTCTAGCATGTTTTATTTTTGTCCTGCCTTTTATGATTTATTCCAGAATGTCAATGATGTTGATCAATAGGAGCATGGAACACTCTCCATGCAGCATGTAAACAGATCAAATGGCAAAATGAAAGAAGAGTAAAGAAATCGGTGCTGTGAGACAGAGGAAAAGTCTGACCAGCTAGCATATCATTCATCATTATGTTTGAATAGACAAGCAAATACGGTATATTACAGTAAATAGAGTGTGTATGTTTATGGTTTTCTTTAGAGGTGGAATCTAGCCCAGCTCCTCTTCTGACAATATCATTACTTCCAATCGTGTAACTCCCCGTAGTCTGTCATGTCAGTTGATCAAGACACATATGCATGGCTCTGTGAGTGCCTAATATGACATAGTGACCATCGCAACAGACAAAAAAAAGTAATGTCGTCCAACCTAGGATCAGAAAATTACCTTAAAGGCCATGAACATCCACACTGCTGTTGAGACCATGACTGAGCATCTTCCCAGGACTGTGTGGGTGTAAACAAGTTTGTTTGACTGAAATCTCCACTACGCTGTATGTTTTTGTAGAAGCTGTTTTTGTAGGAGGACTTGTTGACCTGTTATGTTTTTAACTGGCCCTTAGAATTTATTACTTCATAAATTCTCACCAAACTCCATCTATTTTGAACTTCTTATGGTTTTATCAGCCAGAGTGATAAGAAACACCTGTGTGGGTTTCCAGGGTCTTTAATGGAGGTCTTGATTGACCTTCTCTCTGGTGGGGATTGTTCTTGTCTTGGACTTGACTTAAAAACGTTTTGACAGCTTGATAAAAAACATCATCATCATGATTTGTTTTCGGAAACTTCATGGTTCATTGCAGAGTACACAAATGCAAGGGCATCCTGCTATTTTTGTTGGTAACATACAATATAAGAAAAGTTAATGGGTCACACTGGTAAAAATAAGAAATCCCATAGAGGTAAACATGATTATGCCTGAAGCTCTGCTATGTTTCAAACATGTCTGACCATCACAGAACAAACTGTGCCCTTGTAGACCAAAGTCATTTACCACTTTATGCACTGATTATGAAGTTAAATTTCTTAGCTGCCAAACATTATGCCAAAACTCAACCCCCTCAGCACCTGTTCTGGCAAACCTGGGTCCCAAAGGAGCCCACTGGCAGCAATTTTTTTTTTTTTTTTACTTGGTTCACATTAGACACATCTCTGACTTTGGGAACTGGGCATTCTTGTGATGGCCAGGTGGTGCTGATTCAGATTCAGATTCCGACAAATTTATTGATCCCAAAACTGCAATTCATTTGCCATGCCAATGATAACCAACACTCAGCTGTAACATGTCCACACTAAAAGACACTGAAAAAAAAAAAAAAAGCAAAAACGTCTGGCTTGTGGTTAAGCAGGCTGAGCCACTGCAGTACTTTGTGTTTACTTCCAATCCAATGTGAAGATAACTTCAGAACCTTCATTCTGGGGTACTGTATTAAGAAAACAATTACTTAAAGATATCAAATATGGTCTTAACACTGCTGCTGAGTTTGCAAGACCCTTGGAACAGCTAAAGTGTTGATTTAGTTGATAAATTAGTATCACTTATTGCATTATTGCCTCAGCCCAACTAAGCATTGGAAACTGTGGCATCTATTTGTTTATCCACAAACACATTATGCTTATCAAAATAGGTATAATGTTTCTGAAAGTCTGAAGGTCAGATGTAGCAGACACAATATACAGCATCACTTTGCAGTAATTACACGGGGGAGCTCTGCATTGATATTCACCGTCTAGAAGCAGCAGTAAAGCTGTCAGAAAAACATTGAAGATGTCTCCAGCAATGACAAATGTTTATGTTTATGTGTTTTTCTTTTTGCAAATTATGACACGTCTCTTTGTATTGGCTGACAATATGATCCCTGCTTTGAATGAAATCAAACAGTTGATTTTCTAATGCGTTAGTGGCAGATATTGTTGCAGACATGGAAGCTTAAACATACTACTGGATTTCTGTGTGGTATTTTAATAAAAAATGGTTGTTTGGGGAAAATACAGGCGATACCAAAGGCACTTCAAATAGTCATAGTTGCCTTTAATTGTAATCCTCTGGCCATTGGGATCAGTCGATTCAAAAATATCCCCAGAGAAAAAGACTCTGTGAGGTATGTGATTTAGCAGAAATAGAAAATGAGTCCCATTCTATTTTGCACCGTACCAAATATGATGGCCTAACAGAACTATTGCTTCTATTCTGCAGCCACCTGATGAGCAAAGACTGGAATGGCCGTTTAAGTTTGATGTGTTCAAACTTGCTAATTTCGTCTCAAAAGCCTGGAAAAGAAGACAACATAGTTTATTTAACTCATTAATCTTTAGTTCGTCTCCATTTTCCTTTTCTGTTCTATGTTAACTATGCTTATGCACTCTGATCTTGGTTTGTTTAAATTCTTGGTGTCATGTAAGACCATGTGGGATAGGCATATGGTTGTATCTATGACACAATAATCAAACACAAACTTCAAACCGTAATCCATTGGCCTCCATAAGAGTCCAGAAGAGAGCAGTAATTAGCCACAGACTCCAAAGACAGCCCACACCTTTATTTGAAAGGAAACAATCTCCTTCACAGGTCATATTGACTCTACCTGTGAAGATTAAAGACAGGCCCCTGAGCCTCTTACTCTGTTTCTCCTCACTGCTTCACTTCTAATCAATGCACCCAAGGTGCTGTCTTTACTAATGTGTTTATTGTAAATACAGCAGACTGCAATGCCTCAGTGTTCAGCCTGTTTGAAGAAGCAGAGAGCTTAAGTCACCTTTCGACTGGAGCTGAATTTCCTCTGATAATGTCTGTACTCTTCCATCAGACAAAAAAAAAGAAAGATGTGATCAAAAAGCCCTAAAGCCAGGTGCAGCTCCTTAAAAATCACTGAATATATAATTAGTTTGAAAACAAAAGACAGCTCAGTGTTTGTAGCATTAAAAGATTATAACATAAAAAAGAGCTCACAGCAGATATTTAAAAAAGCCAAAATAATTAAATAGGTTTAGCCCCCACTGAGATAATGAGCAGCACACACACAAATACAAGCATCTAAACAGGCTTAAAAAGGGGATGGAGAATAAAGAATAAAAGATTTGATCACAGAAAACTACAAACATCTGAAGACAGAAAAAGGGAAAATTATAAGAGGGAATAGACCAGTAAGTGGGAAAGACATTTTCAGTCAGTTAGAAGATAATTAGTTGAAAAGAAAAAGAGAAATTATCAGGGTTACGACATGAAGAAATACTTGAGCTGTGGGCTTTAATTTTGCTTCCTCCCCACGGTTCACTTCAGTGACTCCAGACATGCAAAAAAAAAAAAAAAAAAAAAAAAAAAAAAAAAACAAGGAAAAGCAGCAATCTCCTGCGGGAGACACTCTCAGTCACCTGCTGACATGACCCACATGCTCTGTTAATACTGCAGACTGATGGGATTATGAGAATCATTTTTCAAATCATATTCCGAGTTCCAGAAATGAGTCCCCCCCCCATCCCTGGCTTAACGAGACATTTTTGTAACCCCTGAGCAATCAAATGTCAGCTGCCTGAATTGCTCATTGAAGGTTACCTTTAGAAAGGCAGCTTGTATCTTATCCACCTAAGTCCTGGCCATGTGATGATCTGACTTTATACATTTCAAAAGAATCTCATTAACTATGAGGGCCTATGGTGATAATTTGTACTCTGTAAGGCAACCTTTGATCTTACAATCAGGAAGGCTTGCCCCCTGCTGAGTCAGCACTCTAGTTACAAAAAGATGATTTACGCTACGTATCAGCACTGTATCCATATCCTTTAATTTATACTGTGCATGCAGGGTGTGAATACAGTTAAAAATATGTCACAAAATCAGAATAGCCTGGGACAAAAACATGTTTCCTTAGTCAGACGAGCTGAGTTTATGTTATACCGATGAACAAAAATTGCAGATGGTTGTGATACTGAGTCTTTCCAACAGGATCCTTTCACATGAGATGCTTAAAGTTAGCTGTTTGTTTATCATTGGAGATGTTGACATTTGTACATGAAGTCAGATCAAATTGCAAGCAAAAAGTTGCTTTTGGATCATTTATCTAAGACAAACACTAGTGGAAAACTACACGACTCTGGATGCTTTACAACTAGCATCAATGGCACTTCAGGATAAAATAGACCATTTGCTTTAAATTATGTATTTAACACAGACTAAATCATACATATAGGCCATAAACACTGATATAGTGGTCTTTAAATGGAGCCAAAGTTGATATACTGTTGCTGTATCACCTTCAACCTGCTTCTATGTGCCATTATTCATTACATTATAATTGGAAATAATCCACTGGTGTGATCTTTGCACTCAGTGGCAGCAATTTATCCATGTCTGCATGTGCAAGTGTGGGAGTGGGTGTGTGTTTCTGGCCCCTCACTTATTCCTTGTCCAGCCTGCCTTCCCAGAGTACACTACACCTCACAATGGAGATGGATTACCCTGTCAGCTTCGTTGCAGAACCACTGCAGAGTGCCTTATGTATATAATTGACTGTATCTGTGCGAAAGCATGGACATGGTCATGGGCGTGTGTGCAAATGTGTTTACAACAGGCTTGTCATATGTGCTTCCCTTGATTTTGGTGCACATTTTTGCACATATGCAGCTGTTATCATGCACATCTACCCCTGATTAGCATATGCATGTCATGCATGTGTATGCATCTTCAGAAAACCCTTTTTGATTAACTTAACTTTACAAGGTATTACTGTGTAACTGCTTTCTTCCTGCTGCCCATTACCACATGTTTATATGTCAGATTTTTTATAGTGCACTAAATGAAAACTGAATATGTTTATCTGTGTGTGCATGTGTGCATCATTGATTTCTGGAAGGCCTTTCCTTGCAAGAACACTGGGTTATTAAGGACCTAGAAAACACCATCATCCATCTGCTGCACACGCACACGCATGCACAAACGTACTGCATGCACACATACATCCACCCAAAGTTCATTCAAATAAGGTTGAGTGTATGTGCATATGTTGCCATGTGTTGAGCTTTAATTGCACAAAGCTGTGCTGCAGCCTCATCTCTGTTTAAAGCATTAGTGAATAATGGTGAAACAGATCTGCACAGCTTCTGCTTTCACATTAACAATATGTCAGCTGTCACTAAACAAAAACAACACCTGATCTGGCGCTGTGTGTTCCTGTCTCACTTCTTAGTTTTTACACATCATTACTGCCCACTTCTTGAATGCATTCAGGGGAAAAAAGAAGTATGGATGTATGTGAATGGACATGTGGACACCATTAAAGAAAACTGGAAATTGGTCGATTTAATGCAAAAAGCAATGTGCTCCTAGAGCATGGAGCTTTTTCTCAAAAACAGTGAAGGCAAAGCTTTTATTGGCTGTTTCAAAACTTGGTGGGGGCCTGTAACTTAGCAACAGCAAATGATACACCAGTGTAACAGTGAGGAGGTGGGAAGAATATGTGTGTGTGTTATGGTTGAGGGGGTGTAGTGAGAGTGTGTGTATGGGGGCTGTGAGAAAGTGCAAGATTGGTTCAGAGATCTGGCAAGTAATGAATGTGGAGTGTTACAGTCAGAGAGGATGAATGTGGGGGAGAGAGGGAGAGACTGCATGCACTTGTGTTGCAAAAAAGTGCATTAACGGCGTGTGCACTGTTTATTTTAGTCCAAGATATTGCAGCTCAACATAATGTGCTGTCAATTCAACAGAACTCTAGCTTAGAGGAAGAACTTTTATCTTGAGCCCATTGAACCATTTTTAATGAAATAAATACAATCAATTGTCTAATTTTATCTCACTGTACAATAATGAAGAACCCCCCCAAAGTGCACCCATATCTCCAGAGTCCCTCATCACAAGAGTGAAAGCATTTGTGCTTTATTAGGATGCCAAAACTCATATATGGAAGCTGTGAAGCAGGCAACAACTGTGCAGGGCACTGAATTACAAATTATGTGGAAAAAACTGTGATGAAGTTTGAGTAAGCTTTCTGATCTAAGTGTGTAACACAGATGAGTGTCTGTAGTCAAGATAAGGTGCAGCTGTAAATCATGACCAACATCACTAACATTCTGCATGTATTCTTTGTGGTAAAATAGCCAAAACACACTCTTTTTGTCGAGTACTGCCAGTTTTCTGGAACTGTTTTCCAGTGTACTTTTGGTACACTGACAAGTTCAAAGAAAAGTTTCTCCTACAACATAAACAATAAGTGGGTTGTCCTTGACCAGCAAATTCATCAAGAGGAGCTACATTTGCTCGCCTTTTCTCAAACTTTTTTGCCAAATCTCAACAGCTTCATGAGCACGCTAAACACTGACTGATTTTTGGCTTGGCCAGTTATTGCCGTTGATATTTTGCACTTGGACAGTTATCTGTATCTGCATTGTATTTTACCAATAATTGCTAGAAAGAATGAATTTTAAAGTGTGCTACTTTGTCTCTGTTGTGAGGTGTGTCCACCTCTCTGGCTCTGTTTAAACTCACAAAGGTCTGACCAAATAATAATAATAATAATATCTTGAATTTATATAGCGCCTTTCAAGAAACCCAAGGATGCTTTACAGGAACACATAGACATGGACAAACAATGTGAGGGGTAGGATTAGGATTAGGATTGGGCAATATCTGTTTTTTAATACCCCGTACAATCTCAAAATTTTACCAGGGTATATGGAATTACCATCAGGTGTTAAAAAACACATTACAGAGAACAGAAATCTCCAGCAACACTTGTAGTTTAGAGAACAACTTTATTAGACCAAGGCGTTTCAGCATGAATCCTTCATCAGGGTCATCGGATTTCTGTTCTCCTCAAGACTCTCCTCATCCTCCATGCACCTTGGAAGTTGGTGAAGTGTTGCCAGATTTACCCACTTCAAAAAACACATTATAGAAATACTTGCCAGTGGGCACGAAGAAACACAGCGAGCAGAGTGTATAATTCTACAGGCGTTTTAGTCAATTAAGTCAGGACGACTGTGTCAAGAAACATACATGATTTGTGGCTATGAATACTTCTATATTAGTAGTTATTAATTACCATTTATTGATGCTATTAATGTTTGGCGGTCTGGCTGTTCTGAGATCATCCTACCCTTCCAAAAGCCCACACGGAAAGCATCAAGCAGGGAAAGCACACATTTCTACTCCTCCTATGCTGAAAACAAAAGCGCAAGGCAGGGAGAGAAGAAGCAAAAACCACCAGAGCAGAGCAGGCAACATGTGACAACAGAATGACAGTGACTAAGTTATAAGCAAAATGAAGGAGGAGCTGGGGTGGAGGAGGGTTGCAAAAGCAGCTTGCAGAGAGTGGCAGAACGTAGCCAGGCAAGAGCAGTTTAGATAAGGCAGCCCGAGTGCCATTACACAATAGCGGCTTAAAGCAAATCAGCTGGCCGTCAGCTGATGAAGCTTGCCTGAGATGAGCTGATCAAGTATTTATAGTTGCAGCTTTGTTTTCACACTAATAAGGTAAGAGTTACAATAAAACTATTATCAGACAGCATCTAAGAATGTGAAGTAATGTTCTGTGTGTTTTTAAACAGATTAAGATGGGCCTTAAACATTAATTTTTATGTTTGCATCATGTCAAGCTTTGTCCAGCTGTGAGTTCACTTTGCAGGATGAAAGTTACAGAATATAGGTGCATCTCAATAAATTAGAATTTCATGAAAAGTAATTTATTTCAGTAATTCAATTCAAAAATGGAAACTCTTATATTACACAATTTAGATTAATTACACACTGATATATTTCAAGTGTTTATTTCTTTTAATTTAGATGATTATGGCTTACAGATAATGAAAACCCAAAATTCAGTATCTCACAAAACTAGAATATTAAGAAAAGTTCAATATTGGAGACTTATGTCGTCCCACTCCAATCAGCTAATTTACTAAAAACCTGAGTCTTTAATTGGTCTCTAAGTTTGGATCAGTAACCTACACGATCATGGGGAAGACTGCTGACCTGACTTGACGTCCAGAACATGATCATTGACACCCTGCACAGGGAGGGTAAGACACAAAAGGTCATTGCTAAAGAAGCTGGCTGTTCATAGAGAGCTGTATTCAAGCACATAAATGGAAAGTTGAATGGAAGGAAAATATTTGATGGGAAAAGGTGCACAAACAATAGGGATAACCTCAGCCTTAAGAGGACTGTGAAACAAAGCCCATTCATTCATGTTGGTCCACTGTGTTTTATCCAGTTCAAGGTCAGCGCAGCCATATACAAGAAAGTTTTAGAGCACTTCATGCTTCCCTCTGCTGACCAGCTTTATGGAGATGCTGATTTCATTTCCCAACAGGACTTGACACCTTCCCACACTGCCAAAAGTACCAATAGCTGGTTTAAAGGCCATGGTAACCCTGTGCTTGATTGGACAGCACACTCTCCAGATCTAAACTCCATAAAAAAATCTATGGAGTATTGTGAAGAGGAAGATGCAAGACATCAGACCCAACAATGCAGAGCTGAAGGCCACTAACAGAGCAACCTGGGCTCCCATAACACCTCAGCAGTGCCAAAGACAGATCGCCTCCATGCCAGGCTGTATTGCTACAGTTATTCAAAAGGAGACCCGACAACCATACGTCTCTACATCTATCTGTCCGTCCGTTCGTCAATCTGAGGCATTCCCAATCCAGATGAAAAATATAATCCCTCCAGTGAGCTCCAGGTCTACACCAGGATCTCCTCCCAGTTGGATGTAGTTCACCCCCAAAGGAACACACTCAGGGGGCATCATCTGGCTCCTCCCAATATGAAGGAGTACCAACTCTACTTTGAGTTCCCTCTGGATGTCCAAACTCCTCACCCACTCCCCTAAAAGGAAATTTTCTTTCTCCAGAGACGATGTTTGGAAATTGTTGCTGGAGAAATGCCAGCTGGGGTGGCTTCCCGCAACTGTTCTGTGTGCAGCCCCTTCACTTAGGTATCTATCCATGAATGCATGACCATAGGGTCATGTTTGCACATGTGTGTACTTAAGTCAGTTGTGTGTATACTGATTAAACATGTTGGGTTGTAAAATGCCTTTAAATCTCAACCCTTATCTAGCTCTCATTGATTCATGACAGATATTTGCAGTACTTATCTATTAGAGGCTTCTGTTTATCCTTACTGGATGACTGGCTCCTACTTAGTCTGTACATTTCAATGTTGCAGTAGGTCAGAGTAAATTTATCCAGGCTCCTGCACAAACCCAACAAAAATCTTGGATAAGCCTCTTTTGATCTCTCTCTCTCTCTGACAATTTGTTCCACTTTTCAACTGTCATAGACTCGGAGCAGACCACAGCTGGAGGGCAGGGGGGGATAAACCCTTGTGCCAGCTATGATGTGACCCACCCAAGTGTCCTCAAACAAGACAGCCAATCCCTGTTGGCTCCAGCCGGGCTTTTCTGTAGCTGACCCTGACCTTCCTATGTAGGAGGACAAGAGAGCAGACATCTTCCCTTTGGGAAGCAGTATTATTATAGCCTCTGAGGTGTGCTGCTCCCCTTTTGAAATCGATGGGGGGAAAAAAATTTGTGTTAGTTCTGCTTCTGCATCTTGGCAGAGAAGCAGCTGCCTCAGCTCTAACCTCAGAGGTAGGGTGGTATATCTTTCAGAGAGCTGACTTTCTTATTCCAACTTGACCTTTCCTAAGGCTTGTAGCACATCTTTTCACTCAAAATAGAGATTTAAGAGTGTCTTTGTTTTAAAATGTTAGTCAGGTAAAAGCTTGTGTTGAATATACTTTTTATAAGATATATAGTATTTTGAATATTGGCATGCATGCCATCTCATGCAATCACCACTTTTTAGACATGCTGATGAGTTCTGGTTCTTTTCCTTATCACTGTTCACTCAATGAATTTATGGACTTGCTTTGTCATGTAGTCTTTGCAGACATGCAATTTTTAAATAAAAAGATCAACTTTATGGACAAAACTATGTGGCCACACTTATTAATTATTGATTTCAGTTGTTTCAATCAGACCTGTTGCTGCAGGTATAAATTCTGGAACACCTAGCCATGCAGACTGCATTATAAAACATCAGTGATACAAAATGGGTTGTTCTAAACAGCTCAGTGATTTCAAGCGTGGTACATTTACATTAAGATTTGGGAAGTTTCATCCCTGCTGGATATTCTACATTCAACTGTCAGTAAGATATTCATAAAGTGGAAACATTTAGGAACAACGGCGACCCAGCCACAGAGCAGAAGACCACAAAAATCACAGAGCAAGGTCAAAGACTGCTTAAGCGCATGATGCATTAAAGATGCCAAAGCTGGTTAATGTAAGCACAGAGCTGTACAGTAGGGGCTTTGTGGAACGGACTTCATGGCTGAGCAGCTACATGCAAGCCTCACATAACCAAGTCCTATGCCAAGCATTGGATGGAGTGGTGTAAAACACGCTGACACTGGACTGTGGAGCAATGGAAATTTGTTCTGTGGAGTGACAAGTCACACTTCTCTGTTTGGCAGTCTGGGTTTGGCAAATGTCGGGAGGAACATAACCTGCCTGATTGCATTGTGCCAACTGTGAAGTTTGTGAGGAGGGATAATGATATGGGGCTGTTTTCCAGGGTTTGGGCTGGACCCCAGTGAAGGGAAATCTTAGTGATTCACTCTACATTTTGCTTCCAACTTTGTGACAACAGTTTGGGGAAGGTCCTTTCTTTTTCACCCCAGGACACAAATCAAGGACTATAAAGACACGGTTTGAGGGGCCAAAAGGACACGTGGCTGGGCCCAGGCACATGACACCGTGGCTATAGCCTAAAACGTCATGTGCATAATGAGTAATGAAATGTTACTTGAAAAATTATCAAGTACTCAAATACTTGTACCAACCTCAAGGCTTCCACTAAGGGTGGATAAAGGGTAAAGCCCTCTGGGGCCCAGAGTTGTGGAGAGGAGGCTGGCAAACACATGGTCCATACTAAATTTAAGCATAGTTTACTTTTACTCATTGAGGTAACAAAAAATAGACATTTTAGTTGTTTTAGGCTGTTGGGCCAACTTGGCTCAGCTGTTTCTGTGGGCAGACCTGCCAGTCCTTAATAGTAGCGCTGGGTATTGACAAATGCATCTGCCTTGATTTAAACAGTTTTATTATTTTCCTATATATGTATATGAAATATGTATATGTATGCTGTCTTGCTTGGCAGAAAAGTTTTTGAGCCAAAGGCACTACTTGGATAATTATAGAGGAATCACAATAAATGAATACCAATAGGTTAGTTTTATTTTTCTCTGAAACCACCTAGTTCCCACAAATGACCTGAAATGTGTTGCTCAAGAAGACAATAAAAATAATTTCCATCTAACTTTTCAACTAAAACAAATTAGATCAATCTCCTATGATGGCTTTTTAAAGAGTAATGTTTTCACTTAAACTGAAATATCAACAGCCTGATTCTATCCTCAAAACTCTGCCACAATCACGTTGAAATATTGCCATTACAGAAACCTGGGAAACATACTCCCAGACCAACACAGTAACCCCTAACTGAACCTTTGTGCCAGGTTTAGGAGTAAATGAGACAGCGAGCATTACTCAAGCTACAGTTCTGACACTGCTCTGTTTTAGTATGAGAATCTCAACTAGGATATATGACATTTGTATTAAAAACGTACATTTATTTTAACATGTTCATAGCACAGTGAGAATTGGCAGCCCCCTAAACTGTACCTGCCCATTTGCTCAATTGCAGATAAATCTATGGCTGCACAACTCAACTTCTAGAATTAATTTTCATAAACAACTGCCATAAAGTTAAGCACTTGCAAGCCAATTATTTTGAGTCTCCAGGAGGGAGGATGGAGCCCTGAAAGAAGAAATAATTTACACCCAACAGAAAGTAAAGCAAACATAAGACAAGTGGCTTAGAAAAGTTAGTAATTTCACAGCTGAATGCACTCTTTGTTGGCCGTCTTTTCCAAAGGAATTTGAGGGAAGACTTGCTTTTGTATGTTACTCTGTGAGCCAGAAATACAAGGATTTTGGCAGGCTATGTAAATAAGCAGCATACCGTAGATCTTTTTTTTATAATCTTTTTGTGAGAAGGACACACAAGATAGCCTTTCCTGGAGTAGTAATTACCACTGTGCCACTGCCTTACTCAGAAAAATGGAAATTGAAGGCAACCCCAGGGGCAGCTGTAAGGTCAGAAAAAACAAAATTATACTGTATGTGTTGTTATTGCATCATGGCTCTTGTGCAGTCTATTATTTTTATTTTTCATCCATTTTTCTTTCTCCCTATGAAATGCTTTTTTTTCATTACACTACCACTTTGGGGCTCTTTCTGAAACTTTCCTTTTCCTTGACTGTTTTTTTTTTCTCACTTTTAAGATTTTCAAATGTCACAAAAAAGATGAATTTTTCCAGTTTATTTACTGAGATTTCACATTTCTTGGTGTTTGATGCTGCCGTGACATGCTATATTGCAGTGTGAGCAATATATAATTGATCAATTGGGAATATCGATGCAATTTTTGACTATTTTTATGCATCCCCAATTCTAAAAATCTCTCCTGCCAACATGTACACAAACACTGGCACAATCTAAACACACCATCCAACAATGGGCACACCACTGCAGCAACACCATTGCCCAGATAGACCCTCATCTCCAATGTGAAACTGATATACTGCTGGGATCAAAGCCACACACACAGACACACAGACACAAAATGACACACACTAACAAAGATGCTGTCTTTCAAGGATGTGAGCGCGGAAGGGAAACATGCATTTGCTAATGGCTCTTTTGTTACATGACTCTGTCGCTCTCCTGTCCTCTCTTTATTTGGCTCTCTCTCTGTTCTGTTCACACTCCGTCTCTAGTTCTGTGTCTTTCAGTCTATTAATCTGGCTCTTCTTTTGTGTCTTTGTCATGCACATTTTCTCTGTGTCCCTCTCTGTATTTCCTTTCTAACACTCTGTCCTCTCCCTGTCAGTACAGTAGATAATGAGGTGATTGTGGCTGCTAGCAAAGTGCATCAGTGCTTGTCGTGCTGCACTCCATTGTAATACTAACCATGACCTTTGCTTTACTGTAATACTAAACAAGCTGAAAGGACCCTGCTGCTGTGGCTTCACTCTGATTCCAAATGTCTTCTGAAAGCTGTGTCTTCTTCTTATAGTGATCCAATTAACGGTATGAGTACAATGTTATACGCAGTATCATTTAATACAAACACCTAGGCCCTCTTTCAGCTGGGCTGTGTTCCCTTTTCTGACTGCAGCCTTTTCTTTTGCATCATTCTTGTTTTCCTGCCCTGATACAGACACATCTTCACGTCACCCCTCTTCTTCTGTCCCTCCAATAGTCTCCATCTCACTCCCACCAGTGCTGTGTGATATAATTACCAGCTCACAACGTCAATAATTCTATTTTTATACTGATGATAAAGCTCATGTTGTTGTGTCTACCTCCAACCTTCAATATGACTGTCAATCTGTTTTTCTGTTTGCCTGCCACTTAATGTAACTTCTTTAATCTGCTTTATTTTTACATTATAGCTATGTGAGTTGCTAATCCAACAACATAGTTGTGCAAATGGTGTTGATGCAGGCTTAGGTCGATAAGTAAAGTATCCTCATTGGCAGAGAGCTTTTTCCTCAAAGCACTGGCCTATAGCGTTCAAAACCAACCCTCAGACTGTTTGAGGATATTTTACCCTCTCTCTTACAGCCATGTACTTACTTATTGTTCTTCCTAAACTTTTCAATCAGTAAAAACAGATGAATAAATATAATACATAAGTAACTAAATCAAAGAAAGTTGTGCACTATCTGGTAAAATTGTAAATGTTTGAGATTCAAAATGTGCGTTTCTGTTGCCCACTTTGCTGGTCCACCATACCATTGCTCTGCTGCCAACAACCCGCACATTTGTAGCCTGTCTTTCTGCATCTTGGGGTTTTTGGAGAAATGACATGAACATGTTTTCACAAGATGTGGAATGAGATGGGCTAAAAGGTTAGCATAGCAGATAACCTGAACACTAGGTTTGTATCTAAAGTGATTTCAAGAAACGATGTTCCAAGGTGTCTATTTCCCTATGCAGCCAAATGTGCTTTTGAATTACGTTAAACTTTTTAAAGTGGATGGAGGATTCATTACAGTTTTGAAAGAGCATTTGACTGGGAATGCAGGACTATTTAAAAAGAACTAGATAATTAATTTAGCAGACTTGTAAATCTGCCGTTGTCTGATTTGATATCCAAATTTAGCCATTCGGCTTCATCCCCAATTTTAAGGTAACTCCATTAAAGTCATAGTGGAATGTCAGCTCACACAACCAGCACTCATGATTTATACGCTCACACTGGACATCCATGAACTGTGAGAAGTTCAGGCTGACTGTAACAAATGCCATTGGAGTTCCTTTGAAATGTCTCACACATGAAGGTCGATTCCATATCCATTGTCTCATTTCAAAGCTTTAAAAAGCTAAAAAAGATAAAAATAAATAAAAAAAAAAATAAAAAGTGACAAAATCACTTGCCATTCCTCTCTCAAATACATATAAACAGCCTCGCTAGCAAACACAACTAGCAGCTAAAAATAACAAGTATCCCATGCCAGCTGGAAGTCAATTGGTAGGTAGGTATGATTTGATAAATGGAAGAAAAGTTTATGGCCACAGCAACCATAAATTTGTCTTTCATTTGTTGTTTTGTTGTGTCTTTTTCCTCTCCATTTCCTCCTTTTCTCCAAACTCAATCCTGCCTCTCCAAACCCAGCACAGCTTGGCAGAGAGCTGTCAACAAGAGTCTGGTCTGCTCGACATTCCTGCTCTTTAAAGGAAAGGTTTTTGTCACCACTATTATGGGGCTAAATACTGCAAGTACTGTGCTCAAGATGATCAACGCTGGTATTAATTATAATAGGTGTAGTCTTTATTATAATATTATAATAATATCAATGATTGGCACTGATCTTTATTATAGTGTATAGTATTTCTAATGAAATGAATGATTAGAGCTCATCTTTGATATAATAGGATATTTAGTTTTTATTAATGATTAGTACTGGTATCAGTTTTAATAGGGTATAATCTTTTATAGTCGTTATTAAAATATTAATAATATAATATTGACGATTGGCACTGGTCTTTATAAATAAATGGTATAGTCTTTAATACAACATTGGTAATTAGCACTCGTCTTTATGATAATGAGGTATATATACTCTTTATTATGATATTAACTATTAGCACTGGTATTTATTTTAATAGGGTAAATTCAATTTAATTATTAATGATTAGCAATCATCTTTATTAAAATGAGGTATAATCTTTATTATAATATAAATATTAGTACTGGTCTTTATCAAAATGGGGTATAGTCTTTATTAAAATATTAATGATTACTGCTGGTATTTATTAGAATAGGTGACAAAAAAGAGTACAGTCTAGACATCCCTCTTTGTAAAGTGTCTTAAGATCACTCTGGTTATGAACTGGCACTAAACAAACAAGGATTAATTAATTGATTGATTGATTGATTGATTTAAGGCCTATTTCCTGCTTGTTTATTTCCTTTACCATAGTAGAAGAAGGAACATCAAAAAGGCATTCCTCCTGTTTTAACTCTGACTTAAGATGCTGTCCAACAGGTTAATAATAAAAAAATGTTAAAAAACCAAATACTAATAAAAAGTTTTGCGAGTGTGTGCAGTCATATGACCAAATATCAAATACACTGGAAATTCATCCAACCAGTTAGAAGCAGTCGGCCAGGCCATGGTTAAGCTTTGTGTCCCAATATGCACAAATGATGTACGATCAGGCTAAATCTCAGCCTGGCTTCCAAGAGATAGTGCAATTCAAATTAGTGTCTTAATTGGCTGATAATCACATGTATAAGTGGCTTAAAGGTCACATATTTTACCTTTTTTAAACAGGTTGATATTGGTCTCAGAGGTCCCCAAAACATGCCTGTTAAGTTTTTTGTTGAAAAAACACTCCAGTATCAAACATTTGCACGTCTAAAACCTCCTCTGTTTCAGCCCTGCTCAGAATGAGCTGTTTCTGTGTCTGTAGCTTTACATGTTAATAATCTGTCTAACTCCACTTCTGACTCTGCCCCTCTCATGAAATGGATATGGCTCCTCCTCTCAGCTGGCAGCTGTCATCATGAGGGGAAAATCTGAGAATGACTTGTTTAAACACACGTTTTCTGAAAGATAAAGAAAGAGAGGGGGGACGGAATGGATTTTTCTGATTAGTGGGGGATTGTGAACAGGCCAGGGGCACATATTTTTGTTAGAAAAGCCTGAAAAGTGTATTTTACATAATGTGTGACCTTTAAAGTGACTCTGTAATTCAAGGAAACTTTTATTGTAACTAGGAATCATCATTTTGGATCATAAAACACAGACTCAATCTAAATTTACTCACTGATAAATAAAGACAGCTGACTCAACATTCTCCTACCACAACCTAGCACTAAACACAGCAGATCAGATCAAAGTGTTGATGTTTTGTCTTCCATAAGCAAGCCTTGACCTGTTTTACAGTCAGCTTCACTCCAGATTGAACTACATAAATAAGAAACTGAATTTAAAAAATGCCCCTAATGCTGCAATTTTGCAATATGTGGAGCCATTATTAGAGAATGGAGGTTCAAGGCACTTGTACATTTAATTTACTTTTCAGATATATGACTACTTCACAAATACAGTTTATGATTCAGACTTCAATATTCATGTTAAAAGAAAGGCACATTTTCACAAAAGCCCCATCTGTAACCTTGGGTGTTTGAAGGGTAATATTAAAGAGAAAAAAAGGTATTCATTTAAAACAAAGAAAAAAAAAGTCCTGGTCACCAGAGTGCATAAACACCAATAAAACATGTCTACTTTGTTTGCAGGAGACACACGTACTGGAACATCCAACTCCTCATTTCATACAAGCCCATTCCATGTTCCATTATAAAGTCCAACAAGGTGTCAGGTATTTCAATTCTTATTCCACCCATTTGAATTTAAACAAAGACATGCTCATTATTGGGAGAAATTGTAAACCAGTGACATAGGCTGCAACAATACCAACATGCAGAAATGTAAGAGCAACCAAGGCATTCATGGGACTACAAAGATCTGGAAGCTATTTGATCATCAGCTGTTTGATATGCTGGAACACGCACAGCCAAGTCGACCTTGAAAAATGATCAACGCTAAAGAGATGACTGTAAGATGTAAGCATGTAGATTTCAATAAAGGCGCAGGGGTATGGAACAGACAACACGTGCAACCCACTGATGTGATGTGCTGCTTTTGCTTTTACCTTCATATGTGTGCACCTGAGTGTTTGAACCTGACACGAACAGGTCTCTGATATTGTGGCCTTGAAGTTCTCAAGCCACTGGGCCATGTAGCTCTCTGACACTCTTTCTCTCTCTGTTCTCTCCATTTTTCTGTCTCACTTCAAAATGTTCACGCTCCCACTTTGTCTATACAGCAAGATCTCTCCAAATACTTCCTGCTGTAGCTAATGGGGCTCTGACATCAAACGCTTCCCAATCTGAAACCCTACTAAATATAGTCCCTTTCATGTCATCAGGTTTCCCTATATTTTTAATCACACTTCCTCTCCTTAATAACTTCATATTAATCCCTTTACATTCCTTCTACCCTCTTTCATGCCTCAGTTTTCTTCTCTCCATTTTATATCCATTTTGTCCCAACATTTTGTTTCCTTTATCCCTGCCATTTTTTTATTCTTAAAGAAATATGTTCAGCTCACAGATAATTTTCATTCTACCAAAATCAGCAGAAATAGGTTGTGCTGAAAAGTAATATTTGGAAATGGACAGGAAAAATAAACTAAGAAGAGGCATAAGAAGAGGAGAGATGGGTATAAGAATGAATGGCAACATGGATAAACTGGAGTATCATCAGCATACAATTGCAAAAAAGAAATAAGCTAAAGATAGGAGATTAAAAAAAAGAAAAAGGGGGGGGGGGGGGGGATCGTAGAGACGTGTGTGCCACTTGGTAGTCATCACAGGGATGCTTTCTCCATTCAAGAACTCGGCATGCAGCTGTCGCTTTGGAGCTAGTCACATACACACAGTCACAGAAACAAACATACACATGCACACGCTATCTCCTCTCATACTCACATACGGCTATGCTTCGGCCGTGTTTTGACGTGATCCCTGTCACTAGAGAAGCACTCGTTCAGCCAGCTGATAATAATACTATCCTATAGCCTTCACATGGTAATATGGTTTTATAGCTATGAAGGAATACGAATATTATGGCTTTCAGAGGGAGCTTAAGGAATTACATGGCTGTCATGGCTCTCAGCTTCAATAGAATATTTAGCTTCTCTATTTATCCAAGGTCTCTGGGCGGGAAAGTTATTTACCTTTGCCATGATACGTGATAGCATGTTGTGTAACATTTGTGTATGTTGTGAATGAGAATACATGCAAGACATGCCTAAGATGGCATTAAATCAAGATTAAAGCTTGATGGAGAAGACTGGGACACATTTGGATCAATATGTGGGCAAGTTGTGTCATGGGTTATCACATCCTGTAATCTCAAAACCTGTTAACTACTTAAAGGGCTATCATCTTTTGTGCAATAATTGTTACAAGATCAAGGTCCAAAATTAATTGACTAATTGTTACACTGATGGGATACAATCTAATGTTAAGTCACAATCTGTGATAACTATCCGCAGGGATGGACACCGCCATCTGATTTTTGCTTTACAGTTGTCTTCTTGCTTGGCATTAGTGTAACCAGTTTGCAATGCTCAAACAGCAACAGAACCAGCTGGGTCTGGGACTGAGAGGGGTCTGGCTGCAGACCATGCATTTCTGATTGCCATTCTCACAGACCGTTCTTCTGAGACAATGTATCTCAAAAAGCAAATGCTTTTATTTGTTGTTGTTGTTGTTTTTTTTTTTTAATTAACCTTTATTCATAATCAAAGGCAGTTACATTCATGAAATTACCACATCACAATCATTACAGACTAAGAAACATTTCATAAATGAAACCAAGAAAAAGGTTAGAGGTGTAATACAGGCTTAATTATGTATAGAAGTTACACAAATATCAGCTCACTTTAGCTTTGTTAGCTAACATATCTCTCCAGCTACGTTATCAATGTTACTATATTATCCAGTGTAGCTACGTTAGCTTTAGCAATTTGAGCTTTTTCAAAAGCAACTAAAGCTAAAGTAGCAACATAAATTAAATATCATACCCATGTAGCTTACACTACTTCTTTGTGATCCAAGCTTCATTGAAATTAGCTACATAGCTACCTTAGCTATGTAGCTATGTCAGCTATGTGGGTACGTTATCTATAGCTAAGGTAGCCTTAGCAATCTGTGCTTTAGCGATCATAACTGAAGTTAACTAAGCTACACAGATAACTTGCATACGTAGTTTACATGGCTGCTTTAAGAGCTTAGCTTTAGTCCTGTCAGCTACTTAGTTCCATTAGCTATGTAGCTACTTTAGCTACATAGCCCTGTTAGCAATGTAACTTCATTATCTATAGCAAAGTTTGCTTAAGCAAATGTAGCCAGAGCTAACTTAGCTACGCAGATAACAAAGAGTCACAGTTAATGTATGTGCTTTATGAGCTTAGCATGAGCTCCCTTAGCTCTATTAGCTGCATAGCTCCAATAGCTATGTAACTTACACAGCTAACTGAGCTATGTAAGCTATGCTGGCCATGTTCAATGATTTCATGGATGACAAGCTTTTATTTTCTTGGCTTTATTAAACATTTAGTGATCAGGTTTTGCAGGTCAGGTTTTAACTTTTAACGTTTGGTATCCTGTTACCTTAGCATTTTTAAAGTCTTAGTATCTATTTCCATCTAACCATCGAATAGTCTTGAAAGTGGTTGTCAGAAACGTAGAGGCTGCAGCCAGACTGTCTTGCTTTGATTTGATATGGTTTATCAAAGCTGGCAGAAAAGTGTGAAATCCTGCTAAGGAATGCTATGGCTTCTTGGTTTTGCCTGTCATTGTCTGCTCCCATCTTCTTGTTTTAGACAATGTATCTTGTAGCTCAAGAAATACGACGGCTCATTATCGAAGTCACATAGTACTGAAGGCAGGCAATCAGGGCTCTCTGTGGTGATAGGGTTCATTCCATTCTCCTTGTTGAAGGTCATCATACTATCAGATCAACTTTGAAGCTAACATTTTGAGGTGGAAAAGTTAGGGGCGCAAAATAAATTATCATAATTGTTATAATCCTCACTAAGCCCATGAAGCCATTGCTCATCACTTTATACAAATAAATGTGCCCACTAGAATTTTTTTTTTCCCTCTTTAGTTAAACTCCAGATTGTTATGGCTTCTGTCCAGCCACTCCTCTTACATTTGTGCCAGTGGGCATGAATAATGCTGGTGGTGAACGGTGGCCAAAAAGACTGCCTTGAGTGATCAGCAAAATCATATGTCTCTCTGGCCAAGCTCATTATATAATCTTTGTTGATCCAGCTCTTTGTTGCTTGAATTTTAGAGTTTTGGGAGTTCTCTGTTCCCTGTTCTCCCGCCCTGTCCTGTAAAGGGCCTGTGTCAACCGTTTTAACTGTTGCATGCGTGCAAGTATGATTTTGCAATTATGTTTAATGACAAAAGCAACAATCTGCAGCCATATAGGCAAAAATAGAAGAGCCCACTGCCTTTTTTCCAGGGGGCACTATCTTTTTGTGCAATTACTTCAAGCATTTCTACTTGAAAAATTTTAAACCTCACTGAAAGTCATAGAGTTGTCACAGTTGCCTTTTTCAGGCAACCAATCATTCAGAGAATGGGACCTGTGGTGATTGTAACCCAGAAAATGGAGGGGAATCTTGTTCAGATTGTGTCCGTTTATCCTGAGCTGTAGGATATGTCAGACAGAAATCATCATAATAGAGAGAGAAAGGCACATTTATGGGAGCAGATCATCTGGAACTGGGCTCCATCATACAGCAGCAGCCTCAACTAGGCAGTGATATTCAGCATATTGTTCCTTCAGAAAGATTGTGTATTGAACTCATATTCTCTCTGCTTTATGGCTGACAGAATGGTGACAGGTAGAGCCTCAACAAAATCACCCAAAAGCAGTATAAGGGACGGCATCATCTGATTCATAGAGACCATCTATAACAGGAAAATAATGAATAAAGAGAGTGGTGGCACATATTAAACATAGAAAGTTCAACGTGCAGCTTTTTTAACGACAGAGCTGTCTCAGAGCATTTGTGTTGGCCCAGTTCATCGGTTGTTTTGGCTTGATTTTCTAAAAGTCGGTTCTTGTGTTGACGCAAAGTAAGACAATGAATTGAAAGCAATTTATGTAAAATAATGTGTGTGGCACTTTTTCTGCCTCTTGGTCAGATAATAAATCATGCATTAAAACACGTATCAAATTAGCCTGTTTCATTAGCTTTTGCCCTGCGCCTATTAAAGTTATACTTCCATGGATGATCTCCCTTCTTCACGATGTTGCCCTTGAACCAGCTGTGATAATGTAAAGTATACAGCTGCAGATGCTTTCTGCTTCAGGGGAATAAGCTGTCCAAGAAAGGCATTCTGAAATAGACTAACAGAAGACATTTGAATTCAAGCTATCATTGCAAATAAGGGAGATTCTGCTTTACTTGAGAGGCTTACTATAGCTTGAGTACAATACCAGTTCTTTGTCCTAACTTATCATGCCCCAGATATTCTGTTAGTATTACATTATTATCAGTTATGTTAGTAATGGGGAAGAGCAAAAAGCTGCAGTTCTTCGAGTCAAATACACACCCTATGTTAAAATACCTATTTTACAGCAGAAACATATTTTGGTCTGGTACTATATTTGCATAAAAAATAAAAGCTCCTCACTTGCTCATCCCGGGCAGCCTTGTGTCCCCTTCAAGCTTGGGTGCTTCTTTTTATGTTTCATTGGTTCTTAATTTCTTTGTATCTCCAAGTCTCTTATCTCACTTAATGGCTTCTTCCAAGCCCCCATTTGTATTGATGTCATTTCTTCTAACTGTTGTTGGGATCTTATACTTGTGTTCATCATGTTTGTTGGCTATTTTCATGTGTTCTTTGACTGTTGGGATTTTGTCAGTGTTGTCTGGATGCTCTGCTACTGGGTTTTGACTCCTCTATCTTGAGTTGTGTCGACTTTGTTCTCATGTATGCCTCCGTATAAATGTCAAAGCCCTTTGTAAATCCCTGTTTTTAAAGCATTAAAGTTGACATGTTATTAGGCTAATGACAGAAAACTTGTTTTATGAACAGTATAGGCTTTATAATTCAGATTTGCCTTTTTTAATGTTCACTCCGGGACTGACACTGGTGAACAATCAGGGTTCAGACCAGGTCATGGCACAATATCTGCAGCATCATTTGAATGAAATGAAATAGTGAGCTCCAAAGTTAAAGGTAGAAATGCGCCGCCCTCTTTGTTGACCTATCCTCAGGCCTTAAAGATTGTCTTCTATTGGGCTTAATGAGATGGCATGTAAATGGTTCCACAAATCAAGAACATAGCATTAGTTCAGGCAGGCCATCCAGTCAAGTGCTGCCATAATTGAGATCAGCTGGTCTCACACAAGCTCTCATCAGCTGGCGGCCAGTTGATTTGCCCTAAGCATGCTATTGGCTAATCACTCTCATCCTGCCTTTTTTTACACCACTCTTGCCTGGCTACACTCTGCCGCTCTCTCTGCAAGCTGCTCTTGAAACCCCCCTCCATCCCAGCTCCTCCTTCATTCTGCTTTTGACCTAATGTTATTCTGTTGTCAATGATGCCTGCTCTGCTCTGGGGGTTTTGCTGCTTCTCTCCCTGCCTTTAGTTTTCCTTATTGTCTTAGGAGGAGCAGAAACATGTGCTGTTCCTGTTTAAGGCTCTCCATGTAGGCTGATGGAAGGGAAAGGGGATCCAAGAACAGCCACACCACCAATTACAAATAACAGCAATAAGTGCTAATTAATAACTGCTAAAAAATAAATATTTCTAGCCATAAAAAGTGTGTGTTTCTTGACAAAGTGGTCCTGACTGAACTATTTAACAAATAGAAGACAAGCAACAGTTTTAAAAACATGTCAAGATATCTTTTATGGGGATCAGCAAAGGAGCACCACAAGAATGTATGCTTGGGCCACTTTTATTATGTTTGATATAAATGGTGTCACAAATCAAATAGGAATTTTGAAAATGCATTTTTATGACAATGACACAATAATATAATCCATTGCGCCCTCTAATGGTCAAGCCCTGCCACAGCTACAAACTGATTTTCAGCAAGCTCTTGTCCACCTGAAACTTATGCTGAACGACCAGAAAACAAAATATATGATCTTCACCAGGCAGAACATTAAAACCCTTGCTGCTTTGTCAACATTAGATAATGCAAAAATTAAATATTTCCAGCATTTTAAATACCTGGGCATCTGGTTAGGTCAGGATTTGTCTTTTAGGTCACATTGTTAAATTAACTGAAAAATACAGTGTTTCCATTCCCTAAGAGATATGAGGTTTTGGCCCAACACAAGCAATATGTAGGTTTTAAAGAGCTAGTATCTAAACTACACAAAGAAAGTTACTGTGTCTGTTAAAAAAAATATCATATCACCAAAATTGGCATTTCTTGCCAACATGAATGTATGTAAATGAGTCTCTGTGTAATTTGTATCAATGTTATTATACTATGTTAAAATATTTGTACTTATTTTGCTTCTATATATCTGCAGGGCAATCCTTGAAAAAGAGACCTTGGTCTCAGTGCGTCCCGGTGCTTGAATAAAGGATAAATAAATAAAAATAACAAAATTCCCTGAACGAGATACATCGTCAACATTCCTATCAATACCTCCTAATACCAAAGACTTGGAGGATTAAATCTTTATAACACCACTACTGCAAATCAGATTGCAAAGAAATAACAAAGTTGCAACATTTCTGCATGCACACCCTGTACACACAGAGTGGATACCTTTGTGTAAATTCCTCCAAAGATCATTTACATTCACAGTTTGAAAAAGGAAGAGACAGCACAGGGAGAATGGAAACTATAATCAATGTTTACTTCTTTGATATCTTTGGTGAAGAGAGGGATTAAAAAAGCTTACGCTGTAAGATTGTTTGTGTCCCTGACAAGTCCTAGATGAAGAGTTTGGATAATATATTTAGACATGTTTTGGGCTTTGTAAACAACAAACTGGCAAGAACAATAACCATTGATGTTTCTTTTTCTTCTTTCACAAAGCAAGTTTTACTGGCTAACTTTGGATTTATTCGTGGTTGGGAAAACACTTGGGTTATTGTGTAAAGTCAATTTTTGTGCTGTGTGAAAATCATTTCCATATGGGACTATATACTGTAAGTATTCTAAAAGGCTATTCTGTCCTGACACCTGTATAAATGGGATTCTGAGATTATGTAAAATGAGGTGACAGAAGTTGGAGGAAAACTGATTTTGAAAGATTGGGATGTAATGCCATGTGTACTGTATGCTGTTAAACCCAACTCAGGTATGGGTTCCATGCTTTGTGCTGTTTATGACTATGCCAAGCATTAGAGTGTGAAAATAAAAAACATTATTTTAAGAGTCCTCAGTGTCCTAAAAGTTGAGCAATATTCAGGCATGAAAAAGGTGAGGTGTCACACAGTGCTGGTGTGTGGTTTGTTTCCACAAAGTGGTCCACTTTGGTTCAATACAGTTTGTTCAGCTGGTGTCTGTCCAGTCTCACTCGATTTGATGGATAAATATGTCTCTTTTTAAGAGATCCAGATCATTTCAGCACAGTAGAGCTGGTTATTTAGCTCCCAAACAGCCATTCACTTTTTGACAGTTTGGCTGTTAAAATGTGGATTCGAAACTGACATGATATTAAAGAAAGAAAACTAGCCCTCAAACGGGCGCTAGCCCCTGTGGCTCACATAAAAGAGCTGCTTCATAGAACAGGCTTGGCACATCATTGCTCGCCCACAAAGTTTTATTTGGTTGAAAGTATAGCACCTCTTCTATTAAAACATTCATGACAAAATGGGGATATTTTTTACATAAAGGGGCTTAACTAGCTTCTTCGCTCAGTTCAAGACTCTTCAAGACTCCTGCCTCCCTTCATTTGGCATGACGACACTAGGTCTGCATGACCAAGTAATTTGTGATATTGACCACTTCCATGCCAGGCTAAATGGTTAAATTGTGTGGTTGTGGGGGGGGGGGGTCCCTTTTTTCTAAAGTTTTGGGATTGTGCTCAATGTACGCTGATATTGTCTGATGATAACTGTAGTGTACAGGTTCATTTATAGCTTTAGAGTACTAACTTTTCTCTGTTGCCATTCATTCCATATGACTGTCCCCCACTTCCTGCCCTAAATATGGCATTCATGCATCATCAAGGACATGAGACAGCAAACAGCTTACTTAGAGAACAAACTTTCTATATTTCATTTTGAAATGAAAAGAGCAAATTCCTTTTTTTAAAAAAAAAGGGTTAACAGTTGTGAATACATATCATGTTTTCAGATAGAGGAAGCCTTAGAAGACCTACTGATTTAAAGGGATACTTCAACATTTTGGCAAATTCGTCCATTGCCATAATTTCTATAGTCTTAGTAACAGGTTCGTTACCTTCAGTTGTCGGTGCAAGCTATTTTTGGATCAGCCGCTGCTGAGTTCGGACCTGCTGTGCCAACTCAATGTAAGCAGACGCTATTCCGTCTTTCCCTCATCAAACTCATCAAATACACAATCCAACAACTCCAAAACACTCTTGTGGACAAGTTGTGACCTGCACATTCACCACGCTATGAAATAATAATGTATAATTATGTAACATTACAGTGCATGAAGCAAATACTCGGAACTATTTCTTGAGTGAACCACTGGGCGGAGTGACACAGTGCAGCAGCCATGTCTGGAGTGTAGTTCCGGCTTTGCATTTAACTTTAAAACATCTCCGTCTTGTAATGTTCCATGATTATTTCATCGTAGGGAGGGAAAAAAATTGCCTTTGACAGATGACTGAGATTTTAACAGAAAAACAGCAGACCTTTCCTTGAAAAAGAAAACAAAAAATACAGGCAAAAAAAAGAGGTGTTCACATTTAATCCACCTTGTTAAAAGTACATTGAAATGCCTCCATGTAGAAAAATGCTCACAAATTTATATACGTCCATTCTCAGTGGAGTACTTACATTCCTTCAAGTACTTCCAACAGTTTTCCAAAGCCAGAGAAATTCTTTGATTCTTACAGTTGTCAAAGTGCATTTCTTGTCACTGTGGCTGTGGTGACAGAACTGCCATGAAAAACATTATACGTTTATGATTGCTGAGGAAACGGAAGTTTCATCAAAGACTGCTACTGGAAATCAGTTGTTGTAACTCCTTTATTTTTTGCACTGCTTAATTGTGATAGACTACATTCCTTCTCTATTATCAACTGTGCCCGCTGTTGCCCAAACACCTGCTCAATGTAGAATTCAACTCCACTCACTCCTGTGCTGTTGTGGACCTACTAGATATTTTACGGTTGAGAAGAGATGTAGCAGTTCTCAGCTCTGTGTGCCTTTGATGCCTATTTTAAGTTATGGACTGTGAACTGAGAGGCCACTTTTGCAAGACAGCCTGGCTTTAGACCGTTCATCTGGGATGGCATGTATCTCAGGATGGAAATACGCTCTAAAACTTTTTAAATAAAATTGGATTAAACTTCTGTGGCGCTGTGATGTATCTGTATACCCCTCAGAAAGTAGGTAGTTGCACCCCTGGTCGTGGTACCACCCACTGGTTAAAAATTTCTGTCCCTTATTTGCTTGTGAGAAAGCTCATTTTAAGGCTTACCTTTCTAAAGCTTACGCTGTTACAGCTCACATTGCTTAAGCTCATGCTGCTAAAACTCATGTTGCTAAAGTTGATGTTGCCAAAGCTTATTTGGTTACACTGGCTTTGTTAGTAATGTTTATTATGTAGCTAGCATAGGTATGTTAGCTTTAGCTAAATCTAGCTAAGCTAAAGTCTGCCACCATTCATGTAACTACTATATCTTAAATGGGTCTGTATATAATTTATAATCCTGGATTATACCTCCGATCTTTTTCTCTGCTATATGTATGAAATGTTTCTTAGTCTGTAATGTTTGCAATATGGTTATTTCATGAATGTAACTGCCAGGTTTTGTTACATGTTGTACTGTGCACCAAAACATCAGAAGTGAGCTTATTTAGCACAGCAGAAATGTTTTTGCTGAAAGCTGACGATTGTTCTTCAAAAAATTCTTTGTAAAAAGACCTCCCAAAGGGCACACTTTACACAACTATCTTCCTACACACACAACTCACAAACCCAAAGGAATCACCATGACCTATTCCAGTCTTTCTAGGCTTTGTGAACTCTCACATCTCCAGTTCAAGCTATGCCAACTTCAAATATTTGATTCTTTCTCATGAAACCCCTATCAATTTCTGAGATAAGTAATCTTAGATAAGCTGAAATCTCTCTGATACTAAACGGCATGCTTTTTTCAATCATATTTTTAATCTTTAAAGAATTCACTGGGGGATAATGAAATAAAAATAGACTGTTTTGTAACAGATATCACACAGTTCAAAGGAGATATGTTCAGTAATCTTAGAAACTTTTAGACAGATAAGAACTTGGTTTACACATCTGATGTCTCATTATAAACTTCTGATTATGTTATTTTAATGTCAGACACTCTTTATCTAAAGTTTCCCATGTCACTGTACAATAATGGCCTTTTTATTTCTGTTGAAATAAGTGTAGACATATATAAAACATCTTGGAAGTTTTTGCGGTTGACTTCACTCTCATAAACTCCTCATGACTGATGTTTCTCCAGGGTGCTGACAGAAAATAAAAAAAGTATGGGGAAGGCAGGGAGGTTTACAAGAGAAAAGAAAAACAGAACAGTGGAACAAATTGTTCTGCGATGAAATCATTTTTCAAACCACTTTAAAAACGGTGTGTAAGCTAAAGTTAATACACTATAATAGACTGAAGAGAGACTGTAGCAGAATCACACCTCATAAGACCTCTCCTGACTCCACTGCACTTCAGAACACAAGCAGAGAGAGTTCATACTAGATAATCTAACATCTGCCTTTTTTTGACTGCTGTTACTGTCACTGTGTAGTCAGGTTTCACAGAGGGGTCTAAAGATGATCAGTAGCCCAAAGAAATGGACTTGAACCTGAAGGCTGATAGATCATGGCACATAATGCAAATCATTTGAATTCTTAAACCAAATTATTTTATCAAGAAATATCATGAACAGTTGCTATTCTGAGCATATTGCTTGTCAGCCCACCACGTAAAACAGTCAGTAAAGTAAGGAAGTCATACAACTAGGAAAAGGCCAATTTTAAAGATGATCTTTGCTCATGTGTTTTTTTGGGATTGTTAATGGTGTAATCATTGGATTATAAAGGCTAATCTTTACATTGTTTAAAAAAAACAAAAAAACAAAGCCACATTATAGGAATATGGATACCATCCATCAATCCATCCATCCATCTAACAAAAATTACTGTTAGGGGCAAAATCATTGCCTCCCCTGATGCTAATAGTCAGTTGTGTCTCCTTTTGCTGGATAACAGCCTGCAACCGTTTGTTGGTTTCCAACATGCCTCAGACACTTCTGCTTAGGAATTCCAGCCCATTCTTCTTTGGCCAAACTCTTCAGCTCCTCCAGATTTGATGGTCATCTGGCATGGACCATGGGCTGTAGTTAACCCCACAGACTTTCAATGGGATTCAAGTCAGGGCTTTGTGCGGGCCAGTCAATAACGTTGACTCTGATCTTCTGGAGGTAGTTTTTCACCAGGAGCCATGTATATTTTGGGTCCTTGCCATGTTGGAAGACAAAGTGATGTACCAGACCCAGTTTTGACTGCTTAAGGTTTTCTTTCCAAACCGTCACACATCCTTCCCACCACTGTGCTTCACTATGGGAACATTGTTCTTCTTTCATCAAACATAAGCAACATCTTTACGGCAAAGGGCCCTAGTTTGGTTTCATCTGACCAAAGAGCATGATTCCAGTACACAGAATCTTTCTCTAGGTTGTCCTCAGCATACGTCAGTCTTGCTTGAATGTGTCTATTCTGCAGAAGTGGAGTGTTTCTTGGTTCATATCTGTGCAGGGCTCTAGTGATTGTTTGAGATTACAATTCCTGAATTGGCTAAGTCATTCACAGTTGTTCTGAGTCTCTGGACATATCTTTCACGAGTCTTTGAAATCTTTGTCTTCCTACCGTTGCCAGACTTGTTCTGAACTGTGTGGCTCTCTTTGAATTCTCTAATGATGCTTCTCACTCCAGTTCTTGACATTTTTCTCAAGTTTAAATTTATATCTTTTGTTTTTTGACATGATGCTTTCTCCAGTGACAGCTCAGACGTTTATTAAGTTTTTTATACTGTTTGTACTCTGGAAGACAACCCGTTTAACTCTAACCAGTTTTAACTTTATTTTACTAGCAGTGAGCATTACAAAGCACATCAATGCAGAACAGTGGTTTGTGCAACAGTTCAAAAAAAGGACAGTTCTGAAGAGGAGTAATAATTTAGATGCTGAGAGAGCTTATGTTACTTATTGTGAGCATCACAAATAAAACTTGTATGTTTAGAAAAGCTGTGTTAAAGATGTATTTCTCCGTTTAACACCATTTGGGAAATACTTGGAGAAAAAAAGCTGAAATATTTATAGGGAGTGAACAAATTTGTCATCACTGATGAAAGTTTTACCTTTAAAATTATCCCTACAAAAAGCTTTGAGTTTATATGGGGTCTTCTTTTAGTTGGATCTCCAAGAAAATGCTTTCAAAGAATAATTCCTTAACAGAATTCTCATCATATGCTAAAATACCGGCAACTGGCATCTTTAGATCAATAGCTCCTTATCAAGCCTCCAATGGTTGACAGAGTTCTTCACCCCATCTCTAAGGTCACCCCAAGACTCCCTGCACTAGGAGATGTTTTAACTTTCAACTTGCTTTTTTTAGTCACTTCTCAAAGCTTGGGATCAAAGGTGATGGCTGGAATATGGGTTGATTTTACGCTGTAAGCTTTGCCCTCTAGGTGTGCAACCTCTTGACTATGATGCATAGTAGAGTACCCACATTCACACTGATACTGTACTGACTTATCAGTTTATCTCACTGAATTCACAATCACTCATGGACTACTCTGGAAGATACTTAAATTCTTGAGACAATAGCTCAGTCCCCACTCAGAGGCAGCATCCCAGGCTTGGAGGTGTTGAAGATCTTTGCCATCAACCACTCTACAATTTCCTATTTCCAGCTGCAGGGTCACAGCTGGATGAAACCACACAATCACATAATCTTCCAAAGGCAAGTGTGGTATTTTGAGGTCCCAAAATCAGACACTTGTGTCCCCGAAGTAAAGCCTTAAAATCCTGCCTATGAAACTCATGAACAAAATTTAGTGACAAGTGACAGGTTTTGTCGAGGCCAGCTTTCATTGGGAGCATGTTTTGCAGCGTTCTCTGTGTTATACAAGAACTCAGTGGGTAATTGCAAGCTTCATTTCCCCAGTAGTCCCCACAGGGGTCCCAGGGGAACAAAATCATAGGCCTTCTTCAAGTTTCAGGATGGTATCTGCGTTGTTTTTTTCTGTAAGTGAGGTTGAAAAGTTTACTAAAGCTTTCATTTTTCCATGATAATTTGCAAGAGCTGTCCCAGACCTTCATTAAGGCCAGCCAACAACCACTCCATGTCAACAAACTACAGCATCTTAGGGTTAATCCCCCACACCGGACATCCTTGTCACCCTTAGCAGCTTCTTACATTCGATGTTGTACAGACCACCTCTGGAGCCACCAAGTCTAACAAAGCCCAAAAAACCTCTACCAGCAGCACCAAAAAGTTCTTAGGTTGCTGCCATCATGACATATCTGGCATGTGTTCTGGCCACAAGTCCTGGCATGGTGAATGCTTAGAACAAGTAAACAAGCTGAAAACGTTGCCTTTATGCTAACAGCCATCGTTCACTTGCATTGAATTTCTGCTTATCACTGTGGCAACATAAACTGACCATTTCAGCAGACGGGGAGCTTAAAGGCAGTGAAGACGTGAGTTTGTTTCAAAAAATGTATTATCTTGCTGCCAATCCATGCCACACTGTCCAAAAATCTTAAGCCCCTTGCTCACCAGGGGCAGTTGTTCATGGAAATTATACACAGAACGAATTTTATTTGAGGGTGCTGCCAGTTAATGCAAGCTTTCACACCAGCAATATGATTTCCCCATGCAAAATTGTGGCTATATTTTTTTTAATGTGGTCTTATCTGTTCAAAGTTTCACTCCTGACGAGCACATCTGACCAATCAAAATGCTGGCTGTTGTCTACGGTAGAAGAGTTTCAAGGCAAACAGAGCAAAAATGTCTTCCTTTCCAACACCATATGTCCCTTTTTATATCTTTGTCTGTAGCCAGTGCTTTATTAATTGTTTTTCATCTGATATTATGGCCCACACTGAATAATTAAAATCCCAGACATATTTACTGAAAACGTCCTTGTGCTTATTTATATTGGCTGATTATGAGCCATGTTCCTGTCTGCAGTGACACAGAAGGCCAAATCTCAGTTCTGTTTCTCTCTACTATGAGCCCCTCAGGCCCTCCCCTCAGTTTCTAAGTGTATACATACGTGCTGTTTGGAACGACGTGACGACGGAACAACCTGTCATTAGTTGTCACAGCCCATGGGACATCCATTTTGGGGAGTCAGCATGGTGGCTAATGCTAGGCTAGTGAATGAAGCAATCAAAAATTGATTTAAAAAATCAATAAATTATACATAAATACCAGATAATCACATCCTGATGTGCATAGAAATCAATGTCAAACTTTTCCCGTTTATTTATTTATTTTTTATTTTTTTGCAATGATTATTCATCATTTATTTGCAAAGACTTTAGACGCAAAATATATATCCATATTTTTCCAGGATCTTGAACAACACCTGTTGATGCTTTTTTTGGGAGTTGTTCCACATACTGTAAGTAGCTTTGGATAACCATCTTGCAACTCTGAATTTTATGCAGACTTCATAGATAGATGTAATGCTTTTCCTATATACTTCAAACACTCTTGCTTGACAATGTCTAAGTAGCCAGTAAAACTCTGAGTCAAGTGTACTACAGATATGATGAGGATTTGTTTTGCCAGGGGTAGAGACCTCCAAGTACCCATCTGATGAAAATAAGACTCATAATTTGTCCTAAAGGATGTAGAAACATAACGTCAAAAAAGAGATATTTCTGTCTTTAAAAAATACTTTTTAAAACTGATGCAGACAAATGATTTACTGCCAAGACTTTCTGTGAAATGTTTGGGAAAATGGCTCATCTGCTCTTCAATGAAATTATTCATTGTGGTACTGTGCTTTGCCTGATTGCCTCAGTTGTCCTCTTGTGGGTTCTTTAGGTATCTGCCAGTAGGCATTTAAAGATGACACAAGAAAAAAGACATTAACTAAAGTAGTTTTCTGTGATCTTGCAAAAAAAAGTGCAAGAGTTTTCAGATTTATAATGTTTTGTAGTAGTATTCAAGTGGCTCGAAGTCAGTTCTACCAACTCAAATACAAACAGACAGAAGCATGACATGACATCTTTTTAACTGCCTCATTCCTTATTTTTGTCTTAACATGTTTAATCAGTCTTGTACCCTGACAGTCTACATTGTCAGGGCACAAAATGCTCTAACATTCTAACTGCAATGATCTCCACCTTCTATTTTTGCCTTTGTAACAAAGCCACTTGGTTTAAAAAAGTTAAAAATTATGTCCTGGAGAAGATAAAAGCCTTCTGACATAAAACTGAAACACTGGGGTGCTAGTTTTGCTCAGCAGGAAGAGGAGGTGCCCAGAGGCAATGATCCTTGTTAAGGTAGTCTCAGGACAGACTCCAGATACTAAAGCTTTTTAATGCATGTCATCCCCTCCTCTGTGCCCAGGTTTCATGTCTATTTCCAGCTGTACTTTCCAAATAAAGGCAACAACCTTAAAGCAATCTTTTAAGAAAACGTCTCAGCTATATGACATATGAGGAAAAGAACCAAATGGCATCTATGAAAACATCACTGGAGATGTCATTAAGAGTAAGGCAGTGACATGTGCAGTTCTAAAAGTTTAACTTTCTTTGTCACTCATGCCATTAAAATGGTGATAACATCAGTATGACTGATCACATGAGTGCAAGGCTGCCCATAAAAGGGGATAAAGAGGAGATGAGTAAGAAAGTGGTTAAAAGTGGCACAGATTGGCTAAAAAGGTGGAGAAAAGTTGTAACAGAGTGGCAGAAACGGTATAATGGCATGGTTGTGAAAAGCAAAATAGGGGCAAAAGTGGGTGGACTACAGTAAAAAGTAGTTAAAAATAAGAAAAATGGGTTGGAGTTGCAAAAATTGGTTAAAAGAGGCAAATAAGTGCTGAAAAAGGGCAAAAGTGGGTGTTTAAAATGGGGAAAGTGGGCAAAAAGGTGGTAACATTTGAATAAAATGGCAAAAATAGGATAAAAGCAGCCAAAATGGTTTATGAAATGTTATAATATGGGCAATAATGGGTTTAAGTGGCAAAAAGTGGTGCAAAGAAGGGAAAACTGCCAAGGCTAAAGTGACAGGAAAAAAGGGTAGAGTTGGTAAAAAGGTGGCAAAATTGGGGCAAAGTTGCAAAAAAGGGGAGATAAAATTAAAAATACAAGGCTATAAGAGATAAAATCAAAGTGATAAAAATGGGTGGAAAACTGTGAAAAATGTTTATGGCAAAATGGGTTTCAGTGGCGAAGGTGCTTAAAGAGTGGAAAATGGGGTAAAAATGGGATAAAAGCAGCAAAAATGTGTTAAAGGGACAGTAATTGGTTAGAGGAGGCAAAGACTGGCAAAAAAGTGCTACATTAGGGCAAAAAGGACAGAAATGCTGGAAAGTGGGAAATGCAGAGGCATTCAGTTTTTCAGAGGGCCAGCCAATTCTGTAGGCAAGCCTGAATAAGCCAAAGAGCTAAAGTTTACAATGAGTCTGTTTATTTGCTCATAGATCTTAAGCAGTCCAGAGATCTTTCTGTTACAGTGAGAAATGTCATTTCAATTTAGGCAGTAGCAAGTATCATGATTTATGGGCTCACCCCTTGTGATTTTCATCCATCCATCCATCCTGACATCATCCATCCATCTTGATATCATGTAACTAGTATTACTAGCAATGCTGTTATAGACATTGTGTCTGCCTTCTACCTTGCCTGGCCTCTGTCCTTACATAGCTCTGCTAACATGTCTGAAACAAAGAACAACCATGTTGGGTGACAGTTCTGCTCTCAGACATACACACAGCCAGAGAAGCACATTATACACAGACAGGAGCACATTTACATTCACCTGTGGATAAGTGCACTCACCCTCCTATTACTACTGTAATTTAGTTAGGTGGGCACAAGGGTACATTTTTTGCTCACCCACTATACCTCTCTATCTCTCTTATACACAAACTTAGATGTAAGCAAGCATCCATCACAATGTATGTAGCAGCGCTCATGAATGACCCACAAGATCCACAAGAAAAATAGAGCAAATTTTAAAACTGCTGAGGTCCACTTGTCCAGGTTGAGTGTATTTTTAAAATTTGGATCAGAATATAAGGTAATATCCTATGTCCGTCTTATTTCCCCAAGGAGATCATTAAACGTAATTGGCAATAACTGCTTAAGTATGTTTCAGATGTAATTAAAAAGAAACAACTCTGCAAGCTCCTTGTCACAGTTCCCAGCAGAGTCCATTTGTGTATCCCTCAATTAGCACAGTTTTCAGTTTTTGGCGTTGATAGCAGAGTCAAAGTGAAGCCATGCCTACCTCTATCTGGTGTGTTGTGATTTATTAAAACACAACATGAAGATTCATTGCGGTGCTGGCAGATGGACTGAAGAGAGAGACGACCCAGGGAGATGGATCCAAGGATCTGACAGAGAGATAGAGACAAGACAAGGGTTATTACATGATTATTTATAGCCATTTGATTTTCATTTACTATATCAAGCTTTTTGATCCAGTCCTTTGTGTGACCCAATGATTCCCAATCCTGTCATCAAAGACAACCCTGTTATGGCTCACTGAAAAATAGCATGAAGCAAAGTGGCAGAGAAAGTGTTAAGAAGTTTAATTGGACAACAATTTCTGATACAGACGGTTTCAGCAATGCCATCCATAACCACAGTGCTGTGAGTAAACTGACAGTATATCCACAAGACTAGCATTGGCATCACTTAACCTGCATGTTGGCTGCACACAGGCTGCGTGGTAGAAGGGTACTGGCTGCATGAATTGCTGCTGTCATATAAATCACTCATAAAGGCACAGGCTTTTCACCATGTTTTTACAGTTTGAAGTTTGAATATTATTGAACACAAACAATCATATGCCAACCCCACATTGACTAAAACAACACTTAGGATTTAAACAAAACAGTACCAGAGGGCCACTACAATTGATTTAAATATAGAGAGAGGAAAACAGGGGAGAGAGGATGTCAGTGAATGAGGGGGACTCAAGTAAACACTACCGCAGGAACTCAAATCAAAGTGACTACATTTGTGAAACTTCTAGTCAAAAATATCTCATTACTCTTGTTTTAACACATTTAAAGCCACACAAATCAGATAAAAAATATGTTTTCAAAAAAGCAGAACAATTGCTGATCTGCTCATGGTTGGAAAAAAATCTGCCCTTTTGGGCAACCAAATCTTGTTAAGCTCCTTGAAATTACACCTCACTACATTTTATTTTAAGACACTCATCTGGTGCCCAAATGGCATATTTAAGGTTATTATTAGCAATAAAGAGCTTGTTTTTGCTAAGTATTCAAAATTTTGTCTTTGTTTTTCATCTGAATGGACCTTTAATCATAGTAATTGCACATTTTTGATTAGACACTAGACAAATAAACTGGCTTGAATTGAGCTTTTGTGCTGCATTGCCTGTGCTTTACTTAATTATGATGCACATTTCTGATATCTTCAAAAAAAGTTTACTTCAGACCAAAAGAAGAGCTATGCAGATGATCTTGTTCTCTAAATATTGGTAGCAGACAAAAATCAGAATGATGTGTGAAAATAAGGGTTGTCATTCGCCATAAAGATATCAGATTTTATTTAGAAAGTGCATCTTAGATGTTGCCATACTTAATATTCCATGACTTGTAGGTATCTTACAGATTTAAAGTTAAATAATTTAACATAAGAGTCATTTACTGTCTTTTTTTGGGCAGAGAACAGCATGCAGTAGAAGTAGTCAAGCCTCCTAACGTCTCTATTTTCAGTGGGAGTTACATGTGAGATGCATGTGAGACTACCTGAGATGTGCTGTTTACACCGGCTGTGTGAGGGCTTTGATCTGTCAATCTGCATAACAGGTAAATATAAAGCCATCCCACAGATCAAACAGCAGACATGGCTGTGGGATGGCTAGGTGCCATTGTATGGGGAAGGAGCCAAAAGCTACATCCACGCTGGAGTGAGTGGTGAAACTCAGGCTCAACAGTGTTTGTTGAAAAAAAATCTCAGTAACAGTCAGCTTCCTTAAACCTCATCACTTAAAAAAAAAAGATTATTTGGTTTAGTGAAGCACTAGTTGTAGTATGACAGTAGCCTACAGGTTAAATTTTGACCTGATGATGAAATTGAAGCTTACAGCTGATCACCACAGACCGAGAACTGACTGTGTGAAACTAAACTCATTCTATTTTACAAACCTCTGTTTAAAACAGTCAAGTGTTTGAATGCCTGTGAATGACTGACCTATTTTACCATTTGCGTAGGTAAGAAGTGGAGAATTTGCTTCTTTTTCAGGACCATTTCTTTTTTAAGTGCATCACAACCCTGATGTGCTACTTTGGTTAAAACCATAACTGAATGTCAGTGTTTTTAAATGTTCAAGGGAAGCCTGTCTATTTAGTATCAGTCTAAAGCCTGAGGCAATTACTGTAACCACCTAATAGAGCAAAACACCCCGTAACACCCCAAGCTTAAACCTCCTTCCCTCTAATTATGGTCATTTCAAACACTCAACAATTCTCTTCCACTTGAACAAAATATGATACTCACTCCTATCATATTTTACTACAGCTGCTCTCCTTTTAGTCATCTTAATCCAGTCCCTTCCAAAAGGATTCTAAAATAAGATATCAAGACCCTTATTCTTTTCATGGCAAGCAAAAACCTAGAAGTCAAAAAATAATATGATTTCTAGGCTAGAGTGAAAACACTTCCGACATCTGAAATTGTGAGTGCTGATGCAAAAATTATGTCAGTATTTTAACAATTCATCCAAAGCGGATCAAAGTGTTATCAAATTTAAAGTGACAGTCTGTACTTTTGTGTTTTAGCATACACAAATACACACACACTCACTTTCACACACATCAAACAGGATGCAGACATTTTGGCAGTCTTTGCTCCAACCAGCTGAGCTAACAAGCTGCAGGGTATTAGGAAACCATTACTCTAATGTAAGGGCCCAAAGGCATCTCATCATACAGACATGAAACACCGGCGTGACATGACAGTGGGACAGCCGATCGTTTCATAGACACGCTGCTGAACACATAGGCGAACCTTCACATGCTAACAAACATTTTAAATGACAGCAAAAGATTATCCTTTGCCTGTTCCTTCATTATTAAATGATGCAATGTCAGCCACACAAGTATTTCAGATCAGAACTGCTGAATGTGCCAATCAGGTTGGCATTCATGCAAATACATTGCGCACACATAACAGGCACATTTAAACATGAAAAAGATGAGAAGTGTCCCCACACATCTTTACAAGCAGTAGCAGCTCATCATTTTTAGCATAGACAGTGATTACATTCTGTTTTCTGTCTTTATGGTAGAGCACATAGCCACATCAATTGTGCACTTTATAAGAAAATCATGAAACTTAAAGTTTTGATTCCCGTGGGTTTATTTTCAGATTTAGAAACATGTCAGATCTGACTTCTGAGGACAGTGAGAGGTCAAATTCAAGATGTTGGCCAGTCCCTTGGGTCTAGTACTTTAACACACTTCAGTTTGATTCAGGAAACAAACCATGTACAAATACATGCAAGGTGTCCTTTCTTCCTGCATTATGGATGCCCTATCAGTTAGTGATACTAATTTCACAAAGGGTGTGGTGCATAGTATTAAGAGTTTTATGTTTTTGTTGAGCTTTGCCAGTAGTGTAAATGAGATATTGTATATGAACTATATCCTGGAGAAAGACTTTAGGCATGCAGTGCTGCCTTACCAATAATATCAACTTGTTAGCCTCGAGTACAAAGCCATTTCTATTGTTCTTTAAGCAGTGTCAAGTAACCACTACAAATAATCAAAGTAATTTCCCAGCGTTAACATGGGAAAACACAGATCTATGTGCAACTAAATATTTGATTAAGACCACTGGAAAGTTTGTTCACGTCTTTCCAGGCTTGGTTTAATTTGAGTAGGGCAAAAATCTGAAATCACCCTGGGAAATTAGCCTGCCCTCCTGATGCTACAATGATATAAAAACACAGAGCAGTTCATCTCAATACAGTCTGTTAGCTGATGTCACTTCCTTCATTGAACATTAACAGCCAGTTACATGCCTTGCTGTGCCACGGTGGCCTGCAGATCATTAAATGTATCATAACAGAGAGATTTGTGCCAGAAGTCAGTAAATTTAATCCTCAACTTCTGTCTCTACTCTGGCACAGAGGAAAGTTTCTACTGTGAGTGGGCGTGGCTTCAGCTCATTCAACCAACACACCCACACCATACTAGTTTAGATATTACTGCATCTTTTTTTTTCATGGTTTTGAAGCTTAATTTTTTTATACTTAGAGATGTTTTTCATGACTGAAATTTGGCCTGGTGGTTCATAACACAGTGGCCTCTCATACAACAAACCTAGAATAGAGGATTGTTTTTTTTTTTTTTTTTTTTTTTTATTTCTATATAGGAACTTTATCTTACTGGTAAAGGTGAACAAAAACATAGAACTATATAAAATAAATGATATAATTCCACCTTATTTACTCCTCACCTTTCTGCTGTCAAACTCAAAAATATCACTTAATGTCTGGGTATATAAAATGTATCAGAAAATTACACCTTAAGTGTGTTTTTTTTTTTTTTTTTTTTCTTTAATGCAAGGTCCCTAATTTAGCCTAAAGCCTAGGTAAGTTCAACATTAGACCCAACATGGCACTGGTTGCCTTCTTTGGTTTGGCTTCTAACACCCGTAAAATGAGATATCTGTTTCCTTCCACACCTGAAAATCAACCTTAAGGTATACTATCCATGCTAAGATTTTTTCTCTCTGACTGCAACATTTGTCAAAATGAAGCTTATCTGCTCAGCAACAAAGGGTCTTGTGTTGCATCATATGCTGTGGCTGCAGCTTTCTTTAAGTCCCTTGTGGCTGCTTCAGTAAGGTACTCAAGTTTAAAGTGTTTTATAAATCAGCAGGGCTCCATCTTAAGATTATATGTCATTTTATAATGATTGAAGACAAACTCATCTGTACTTTCACAATCTATTAAGCCTGGCAAGCCTTGGGGGAGGAAGAAAACAATTTAGCCCTAATAATTTGTAGCCTTGTATTTTTAATTTGTAACCTTGAATTACTTAATTTATCTCCTTAATGGATGCAGAGGAATTTTGTGCCCAATGAATTGTGAAATTGTACCTGTCAATTTTGTTTTCTTTATTGCCTTCTGCATCTCTTTGAACACATTTTAGTCGTCAAACACATCTTCTACTCTTTAAACATATCCCATCTTCTCAGTAACCACCGCTCCAGTAACTTAACGGTGAAATTTTAATTACTGGTAAACTCCTGCAGTCTCTTAAAAGGCTTTTACTGTGAAAGAATGTGTCAGCCTCTTAAATATGTATAAGGATTGCTAACGCACTCACAGAGAAACACACACAGACACAACATGAAACACATAAGCCCAACATCAGGATTCAGCATTTAAAGCATGCAGTCTTCTTAAATTCTATGATACATCAAATTACAGTGTGTATTATTGGAAAGCACAACAAAGCTGCCTCTGCACAAAGGTGGGGTAAAGTAGTCAGCAAAGACTCATCAAATGATGATGAAACAACATGTAATGCAGCATCAAATCTGTGCTTCACTGAACCAGAATAAATTCAATGAAAGCTGGAACACTTTTAGGGTGGAATGAGCCTCACCTGATGCTGGCTGTTTTCTTAGGCTGAGGTTAGATCCCAACAGTTACGCTTGTAGCTTTTAAATATTTAATTATAAGGAACAGAAATTGATAACTAATTTGTTTATAGTGTTAAATAAAATAAAATTTAAAAAATGTGTGGGAAGCTAGCACAAGATCAGTAAAGTGCATTTCATGAGACACGTTCAGTGAAAAGGAATGACTAACAACAACAATGCAAATCATGAAGTTCAATTGAAGACATAAAGAATTATTAGGTACCAATGAAACCATTACAACTGGCTGTTAACTTAATCGGTATCTTAACACTGGTATCATATTACATTATGTAAAACCATCTTGTGTCTAATTGTTCCCTATTATATTATACTGTATCAAACCAAATTGTATCTAACAGTATCCTCTTTTATCATATCCTATTACACTGTACTCTATTGTATCACACTGTATCATAAAAAAAAAGATTCCTATCGCACTGTATTTCATTGTGTCATGTCCTGTTGTATCATATTCAACTGCACTGTATCCTTTCTTACCATATCACATAGCTACCTACTCCTTTTTGGACACAATCGGTTCTGTTTGTTTGTTATATTTTATGTTGTTTTCATTTATTTTGTTTGAAATAAAGTCATTCATATAGTACCAAACTGAATTGTACAGAAGTATCATAATATAGAGAGTTGCAAGGTATTTTATGGTACTGTATTGTATCATATTGATCATAATACACTGTATTGTACATAATTGTATTGCAGCAAGTCATATGGTATCACATAGCATCACACTGTAGAGTAGAGTGGGTGTGGAGGGGGGCAGTGCATTTAGGTCTGAGGGTCTGGTGCTTAACTGTGACACGCCGGATCAAAAGTTGTGTTTAATACCTTTAGGGTGAAGAAGTTATAAATTAAAGTCAGTTATGGATTTAAACTAATTCTAGCCTCATATTGAATTTGATACTTTCTCATGACCTTTCAAAAGCATAACCCCAATTAAATTAAGTTAAAAAAAGATTTTAAACCTATTTTAATCCTCCCCTAAACCACCTTCAGGTCTTGAACCTGTCTTTGAGAAACACTGCGTTATTGCCTGGTGTGAATGTTTCCCTGCTGCTTGTCTATATTGTATGATCTTGAGAGTCGTTGGTATTCTGCTCACTTTGCCTCTATATTTAGCTACTGTTCTCCACACTCAGCTATGTAAGATGGTGGTGAAATGACCTGTCAGTGCAAGGTGGTGTGTGTGCGTCTGTAAATGTGTGCATGAATACAAAATAAATAAAAGAAAGTGTGTGTTTGAGTATAAAGCGTACAGCTTGTACGTGTGTCAGGTGTGTATTTGTGTGCCTGTGATATATTTCTGCCAAAAATCTCCCTAGTACCCTAGCTTTGAACATAAAAGTCAAAGAAAAACACAAAGGATGATGTGAAAAAGCTGCCTCAGAGGTCTAAATGATTAAAATAAACAGGGCAGAAACACCCAAAAGTGAAGTGCATTCACTTCCCCTTCCAAAACACACATTCTTCAGTGTCAGCATTTTTGACCCTCTCTTTTGTCTTATTTGTGTTGACGAAGGGAAAAAGTCATTTTTCTCCATATTTCTCCCTTACCCAAAGCTTAGATCTTTTCTACACAACTATCTCTTATCTGTTTTCAACATTTATTCAACATTTTGCTCAAACATTTCATTTCTGTGTGCAGGTTTAACAAAAGTAAATGTTAAACTTTCTTGCACAAATTCCAACCTAAGCATGCGCCATCTGCAGCCTAGAAGGCTCCAGGATGAGAATATACTGTTGAACTTTCATTTACACAAACTCAAACCATCTGCTCGTAGGTGAGCCACCATTCATTCACTGTGACACACTTGAAGTAAACACTGCCATACGGTGTAACAAGAGAGGCCATTTAATTAAAGTTAAACACCAGCAGGTAATTAGACCCAAAAACATTCAGAATAATTGATACAAAGACATGACTAATTGGTAGCAATGTAATTCTCAGTGATGTCAAGTAGCACACTTAGGTCTATTAAGTGAATTAATTTGTTACATCTGTACATGCTTGATACAATGTGTGGTAAAGAAACATCCCCATTAAGCATAAAGGAATTTGTATTAAGATTCTTCTGCTAGGAGCAGCAGTAATACAGGCAAGAAAAGTACAAAAAGGAAGAAAATGGATGTGGTGAGGCACCAGTTTAAGTCCCAAGAGGGTCAAAGTCCAGGAACTGGACTTGTCACCAAAAAGGTACCCTGTCACTTTCATGGAACTGCTGATGTACAAATGAGTAATGCATCAAACTCATATGGTGCAGCCCTTTTTGTGCAGCCTGTTTCAACAGCAGAGTGAAAAAATGAATTTCCCTTAAGATCAGGAGAGTACAGTATGTCCATCAGATGTATTAACCTGAATTGGTTGTGCAATGTTATATGTAGATGTGTCAGTCAGTGGTGATGGAAATGTGCGAGTCAGACTCAGTAAATTCCTCGTTGAGTGTTAAATTGCCCATGAAGCTGAGATCTCCTGCAAACAGTGTTTGTGCCAGAAGGGCATTCATGTACCAGGATGCATTGCATGCTAGTATTTCTAGCCTAAGCATGGCTTGTTGCACTACTTCACTCTGGCTCAAACAAATACAGATGAATTTCCCAGCAGCCAAACACCGCTAATGTATCCACATCCTTGCATTTGCTCAGACATTTTCACTGGTGGAAATGCAGCTTCATGAACCAAAATGAAAGCATAGGCTAGAAATCATAGTAGTCTTTTATTGTAATTTTTCTGACAACCCATGTTCTTATAAAACTGTGAATAATACATAATATTAATCATTACTTTTTTATTTTAACAAACAAGAATTTTTCTAAATACAAATCATAGGAAAGTAATATATCATGTTACAATTGGTACAATGATTAGGATTTAACTAACATACTCAAAGCCCATGTGAGGCACTTTTGGTTGTGTTCTTTTGGGGGCCTTGTATGAACAAAGAAGTGCATCTTATCTCCTTATTGATTTTGTCCATTACATGTGAGTAAGGTCTTTTTAACCAAAAATGTCATCTTGCAGGATTTTAAAAGTCAAATATATCACTAATTATGAATATTGTTTTAGTGGAAAATGTACAAGAAGAGTTATTTTATATTCTTTACAGTAAATCACCTTATCTGACACCAATTCAAGCGCTGTTTACATGTGTACTTATTCAGTTCAATTCAAGCCCTATGCTATTTTCTAACCATCGTGTCTTGCGTGGACTTTTTGTCTTAAAAAACTTGTAAAACATCAACCATGTGGTGAATAACCAAGTTCTGAACATCACACAGTAAACAATATGATTTTGTTTTTCCTCCAACTTGTTCTCCAATCTCTTGGGAACCAAAAAGTAAAAAAATAATAATTCATTGACAGAAAGTCTTCAAAAAATTCACATTTTTACATAAAATTCCTTACACTTTTGCCATTATTTTAAGCAGTTCCTGTCTGCAGTGACATTGAGGAACACATCACAGTCTCCCTGTGTCTCTTTCTCTCCATTATGAGTCATTCAGGCTCTCTTCTGCAGTTTCTAACAGGCGCTGTTCAGCAAAGCATGACGTAACAATGAAACAGTCTGCCATTTGTTTTCATGGCCCAGTCACAATGAATTGTGGGAATCAAAAAGACAACATAGCAACAGTATTAACTGCAAGCAGCAAGGATGATCAAAAAATGGATTATAAGATAGGTAAAAGATGTTCAATATCAGAGTTAACAGAATTGATTTATTATTTAAATACCCCATTAGAACAGCAAACGGAGGGCTTTCAGAGTAAATAAAAAGCAGCTACAATTTATGGTTCAAAAATTAATTGACTTTGAATAGCACATGTCTCTTCTTCTTGTATTCATCAATGATTTTTACATAACTGCTTATGTGAAAGCTAAATTAAGGGATCTGGTTGAAACTTACACATATCTAGCTTTAAATCTGAATAAAGGCATCTTATTATGCACTGAGTTGCCCAGCCAAAGAAGAAGCAAAGTAGAAACGATTCGCTCCTATTAAAAATGTGCTCTGACTTGTAAGATATTGGTAGGTGTTCTGAATGTACATATTTACATATAGCGCTCACCTCCGGGTTAACTGTCGCCTGCTGGGTCTGACTCCAATCAGCTTTCAGAATGAAAGAACATTGTTGCAGATCTTTGCATGCTGTAAACAATGACATTACTGTCCCAGCCAATGGGCCACCCTACACTGCTTAAATGGCAAAGGTAAAGGCTCAAACCAAGACGAGTGGTTTTGAAACAGCCAAAAATGGCTATTTTTGTTGCTTTGATGAGTAATGATGTGTTTTAGGGTTAAAATCAAAAGGTAAACTATGACTGAATTTAGGATGGACCATGTGTTTGCCAGCCTCAAGAGGCCCCTCCACAACCCTTTATTACCCCTTGCTGGGAGGCTTGTCTACACAAGCAACACTCTTTTTTACTGTTTTGCCAGTTCTGAACAATTAGCCATCAAAAACTTGCTACTCTCTTTCAACATTCACCAAGAATCTCTCATTGACAATAAACTACAACTTAAAGCATTAAAACAAAAATCTAGAAATGTCAGAAATGTTCCTTTCATTATCAGCAAGATTGCTGTTCATAAATAGATGACTTCTATTGTTTGAATGCATTAAGGCCTTTCAGTATGAACAAGCATTAAAAACAAATCCTGTCTACCAAAACTGTTTGGTAATGATGCTTAGTGTAAATTCAGTCAGGAAGGCTATATAATCTCCATGCTGGTTTAATAGTTCACTCCTTTATTCATGGCGTGGTTGCAAGTGACCCTCCACCTCCCCATCACCATCAAGTCTACATAATGTCATCACGAACCATCAACCTTAGTATTCGCAGCGTGGTAAGCCTCTTCACGCCATGATCCCCAGACATCATCTCTTCAACCTCAGGCTTCTCAGTTGACGTTCATCTAATCAGCCTCAGATGACATCATCAGCCACCACCACCACCAGTTTCTGGACTCCATGGAGGGATAGATCTCCCTGCCACTCATGGCAGACATCCTTTGATCAAATTACGCCCTTGGAGAGTTTAAGCGCCAAAGAGACTCACAATAATACCATATCACATCTTTGTAAATTATAATGATTTAATACCGCCTACATGTGAATTGCAGACTTTTGATAACATAGAAACTTGAAGGCTTGTCTCATTTCATCAGGGAAGATTTCACCACAACACATTGAAATCAGTTTTAAGGGTCCTGGGGGCACGTGAAATTTAGGGGTAAACATTAGCTATGGGACTGAACTCAGGTTTAGGTTTAGTGTTTCACTCTTGCCTTTATGCTGCAATGGACAGCTGGTTTCACATTCTGGTTTTCTGTACAGAAAAAAAAAAAATCCATCATCCTGTAGTAACAGAAATGTTGAAGCTGTATTTGTGTCTATTACCCTTAACAGGGATTTAATTTGAATGCAACCCTCAACTCTACATGCCCTGGAATCCATCCTTCTGCCCTTACATTTTATGACGTCAATGAGACCGTCAGCCTTTTCTAGAAGAGAGAAACACATCACAGTGGTATTTATTTCCCAGGCTCTTTGGTGCACAATTAGTACTTTTGGTAAACTCAGCATCACAGCTATGGTGGAGTGGTACTCAGGATCCTAAAAGGCATACTCATCTGAGTAGTTCTTAAAGATCCTTTAGCTTACTGAATATAAAAACAGCGTCTTCTTTTGATGCCACAAGCCCATTGGAAACCCTCAAGTCCGCTCGAAAGATTACTTCTATGGCAGGGTTTAGGGCTTTGAGCTGTCTTAACCTTCATAGCCCTAGGCTGTGTTTTTAAGCCTTTTGTCTTGCCTGGACTTGTTGTCTGGAGAAGTTTACAAATCATCAACCCTGTAGTGCACAGTCAAGCTTTAAACACAATTTTTCAGGGTAACCTTGACTTTGATAGTGTTGCATGGATTTAAAATAAAAGTTATGGGACTATAAAGACTACAGAAAAAAAAAAAAAAAAAAAACTGAAATTAAAACTCAAAGTTATTGAAACAAGTCCACAGTTGTGTAAACCAAGGCCACATGACGGCAATATAAGGGAGAGCTTTCTGGGGCCTAACCAAATGGGGGGCCAATGGAGGTCAGGAAGATCATCATCCGTTGTAAAGTGAAGTGGTGACAACCATTTTTCATATTTGACCGAATTAATAATAACCATTCTTAATAAAGCAACAAAAATGAATTGGAATTTAAATGTTGTAGTAAAATATAGCATATTATAAAAATATAAAACCCCTTTCTTTAAACAAAGTTAACTTTTTCATTCCTGTTAAAAATGTGGATGGGCACAGTGAAATAAACAATTAGGGAAACTAATGTCACACTTCATGCTGAACCATGTTTTGCACAAAAATCAGGATGCCAGAAATACAGAAGAAGAAACTTAGACAATAACTGTAAAATGCAAAAGTTGGCAAGAATGGGTTAAAAAGTGAAAAAAAAAAAAAAAAAAAAAGCAGAAATGGATGGAAAAAGTGGCAAAAAACATTTAAAACATGAGATTGGTGAAAAGTAGACACAAACTTGCAGAAATGGCCAGATAGTGAGCACACATGCAGTGATGTCATCAATACATCACAGCTGGGAAAAACCCATCCTCTTGGTGTTTCAGGCATAGACATTATATACATAGATGCCTCATTGACTGTGTTTGCCTGCTGCCGCCATACGTCAACGTGTCCGCCGTATTACCAGAGGAAAGACTGTTCCATAAACAATGTAAGTCAATGAGGGATGAAGGGTTTTGTGATTAAAAACAAACAAGTTTGCATTTAAGTGGTCGTCATGAGTCGTTTGTATATAACATGGAATACCTCTGGCAAGATGGCAGCGGCGTTGACGTACGGCCCACTGGCCAATGAGGCGTCTATGTATATAATATCTATGGTTTCAGGTGCCCAGCCGAATGGTTGGGCAGACCTGAAGTAAACAATAATGACTACAACTTTTTCTTGCATACATTTTTTTCTCCCATTTCTTTGGGACCAAAAGGTGAAAAAAAATCATTCTGTGACAAAAAAGTCTTCAAAATATTTACATTTTACAACATGTTACTGCTGTATCTTCTAGTCATATACAACAATGTTGGTCTAAGAGGGTTAACTGAATTGGTTGCATGTTTGTCTTTTTGTTCTTTTTAGTGTCTAGTAATCTAAACTGAATAAAAGAAATGATGGGAAACTTATTTAGTTTATGAGAATAAATATAGGTTTAAATCAAACTGAATAAAATAAATCATATCTATTCCAGCTCAATTGTCACTTCATTGGATTGGCTTGGACCAAAACCTGACTTGACACTTTCTCAAGAATGTCAATGCTTTTATGTACTTCATGTGTACGTGAAGTGTACACACATTACCCAGTTTAGTCCAGTCTGTGTAAAAGAAGCTGAGTCATGAATCCATTTTGACAGTTGTGTTAATAAAAGATAATGTAACTATTCTTAGAAATAGAAATCCCTTCACAGGCCTAGACTATTTCTAATAAAGATATTTCTTTTTTTTTTTTTTTTTTTCTTTCCATTTTTCACTTGGTGGTAAAGAAGTCAGCCTTAAAAAGAGAAGTGTATCTTTGCTTTCATAACTTCAAAAAAGACTTTTACAGGTCTTGAATATCAGTTTAGGTATTTCAGTGGGATATATTTAAAGATTTTAATGGCCTCTGAGTTCCTTGCGCTCATTGCATCCCAGCCCTTCTTCTCTCCCTCTCTTTTTTCCTATTTCTCACGATACACTGACTCCAGCTCCTGCTTTGTGTACATGCACTTATCTTTCTCCTCATCTGTCCCACTCCCTTTTAAAATCCAGCACTGCCACCCTCCCTCCCTCCTTCAGAAGGAGTATAATTATCTGGTCATCATTATCAGAATAATTCTGTTTCCTCATTATAAACCCATCTGCTCTCTGCTCCAGTTTGCAATTCAACCAACAGGCTATAAACACACAGCCATACAGATTTTGGCACACACAAACACACACTCATCTCTCTTTTCCGTCTGTGTTCCCTTTACTGTTTCATCACTGGAGCCACTTGAGTGACTGAACACATCGGTGTAACTGGTGTGAAGTAATTATTGTGAGAGTGAGCTAAAGATGCTGGGCTAATTCACTGAAATCACAAGAGGAATGGGGAAAGGTGATAATCCTCTCTTTATGGTGGTAAAAGCAGAGTCAGAAATTAACTTATTTTACCTAGATGAAGATATCCACCAGCCAGCCTGCATACCTCGTTATCCTAACACTTATTCTAGATAGCAGCAGACCCGCTGCAGCAGGGTGGCAGATGCTACATGCCGTGGCTAGTGTCCCGCCAAATGGACTTATAAAGTACTTTTCTAGTCATCTGACTACTCAAAGCCCTTTTTAGATTGCAGATAACACCTATTCAAACCACATTTAAACAGTGATGATGAAAGCTGGCAAGCAAAGTGTCCATCAGGATTAACTTATACCACTGAGACATATTCACACCACTTAAGCAGCTGTGGGAGAAATTTGGGCTTCAGTGTCTTGCCAGGGCAACTTCAACATGTGACTACTAGAGCTGGTTATTGAACCCTTGACCTTTTGGTTGACAGACTACTAAATCTTACCAACTTACTTATTGGCCCAAATCTGTATTTCTATTTATTATGAGTTGAAAATGTAAGTTATTGACATGTAAGATGATATAGTAAGTTAGCCCAGCAAACCAAGCCACTTGTTTGCTTCAGAAGACCTAACTGAGTTATTAAAACTTAAATCTTTCAGTTACAATGAAATACAAGTAGTGCCAGGTGTTAAACTGTGTTTGTTTTTTTGTAAAATGCAGGAAAGCAAACATCATGAGTTGGAATTTGACCTACTGAAGGTCTCAGTCTGGCAGTGTTGCCTCCATGATTCTCTGAGTGTGACCCCACATGGGTAAGTTTTAAGCTTTTCCTTTTTTCATGAAGTTAGAATTATAATGGGATTATACGCAGACTGTGTTACAACAAAAATGGCACATCAACCAACAATATAAAAAGTTTATCTGGTTGTTTGTTGAAGTATATGATATTTTGCATGTATCTAGTCCAGTTTTGTGCTTTAGTGGTGGTAGTGTACGTTTCTGGGCTATTTTAACTTAAAATTGCAAGTTGTTCCTTTCACGCAGAATTAAGCTCAGGTAAAGCGCTCCAGGGTTTTTTGTTGAAACCAATTTTTCGATGTTTTTATGTAGTGGAAATCTTTTTTTGTAATTATTATTTGTGCATTTCTGTGGAGTTAATTTGACTTTTTTAAGTTAATCTGCACATCTTTCATCTTTGTGTTAACTTTAAAAGCCAAAAGATTAATTTCAGCTCTATTTTTCTGAGTTTATAAAACCAATATTTAGTTTTAAGTGAACAGTACTCAATCACTTTGAGTATTTTTGTAACTGTACTCAAATCATTTGACTATTATCTTTTAATCTTCAGTGCTTTCCCAGAATATCTTTGGGCATTAGATACTTTTGCACCCTGTGTAAAGTTGCTGACTCAGGTAGAGTAGTCCCGCATGTGGAGGGCAACCACAAAACAATGGATTGTATGCTGGACATGATGGAAGAGGACTTCCTGATTCAGTGTGTACAGTCATTCTCTATGTGATATAAATAAAGGAATATTGCAGTGGATAAGGAGCAAGTAGCTTTACAAAAAAAGTCCTTAAATTAACCTTGCAAAGCAGATGGATATGCCCATTTCCTTGTTTTTCACTGGCGAATCCATCTTGCAAGCTCCCATCTGAACCGTTTGGGCCTGGTTAGAAAGTGACAGGACCAATCGGCGACAAGAGGCAGTACTGTCAGGCATGGCATGACGTCAACAACCAGCAGCAAGAGTGGGCGGAATGGCTTAGCGTGGATGCTGCTAAAGCGCCAGTTTTATCAGAATTTGACAACAATTCTTTGTTAAAAGAAGAACAAAGAAGAGCAGTGAGTTATTCTCATTTCAAAAACAACAAAAGTCGAGTACTTATCATCTATGGTCGCCATGTTTCGCGCACACACAGCTCGATAGCGGCTACGTCATGTGTTTTGTTGTTCTGATTGGCCCGTAGAGTTGTGACAGACACAACAATCATCCAATCACACTCCGAGATTTTTTCAAAGCCTCTGCCTTTTCCCAAACGTTTCTTATTGAAGCTTTCCCAGATGGATGTGTTTCACACATCCATCTGGCATGTCAGGTTAGTTTTGAGTTGGATTTATATAGAATTGCAGGAAAGTTTCCACAGTGCAGTTAAACTAAAAAAAAAAAATAATAATAAAAAATCAAGTCCACCCATTATCAAACAAGGAAGGATTACTCAGAAATATATATTCGCAATTCTTAAAAACTTGAATCAACTTCAAACATGTTGAGCAATTTCATTTAGGTTTTACAGTATAGGTAATAGAATTAAGGATCTTGATATTACAATGTAAAAATAAACGTTACTGCAACTTACAGTTTGTTAATAGAAGTAAAGATTTTGAGTCTTTACATATTCAAATTACTAGTTTCTGCAACTTACAGCAGAATTAACAAAATCTTAGAAATGGAAGTTGAGCCAACTCAAGAGCAAAATATAAAAAGGGCACTTTTATTTGCCAAACTCAAAATTTTGCAAAAGTTTTTGCTTTAAAATTTTGGTGTCTCCTATCTTTTTTGCCAGTGAACCGAGCCTCTCTGTGGGAAGCTTGGGCAAGAAAAGCTGCTGCAGCTATACCAAAATGTGGTTAATAAAAAAAAAAAAAGAAAAGAAAAAAGAAAGAGAGAAAGAAAGAAAGAAACTCAACATATCTCTTATTATATGACTATTTTGCCAATAGAATGAGATTTTAAAGAGACATTTTCTGAGCAAAGTGCCTGCCTTTGGTGCCAGGCGTATTTGTTTCAAACCCTGGGTAAGTATGTATAAACAATTTTTTAAAATAAATTTTAACCAGAAAGAGTTCCAACAAACTCGAAGATCCCTGAAACCCATCTGCTTCTTTGTTGCAGTTATACAAACTATGCCGTTTTGTAGCATCTTGTCCACTTGTCCAGCTGAGTTATTGTTACTGCTGAAAAGGAACTGTGCAAGGATGTGATGACAGAGAATAAACTGTTACCATGGCTACCACTGGTATGTTGATCATAAAGTCCAATTAATCAGAAAAAAAATCAACGTTTTTTTTCTCTGGAGAAATAAGTGTCAACATTCCAAATGACCTCATAACACCCAGTGTTATGTTTATCAGGAGTGGATTTTAATTAGAAATTTTAATCTCCTTGATGTGCTTATTTAAGTTCTGTATGGTGCACGCCTATTATTTCTTTAACAGAGTTATGAAGAAGAAAGCAGTAAACAAGAGAGAAAAACTGGGGACATAGGATGGACAAAATGAATTTAAATGCATGCAGCAAAACTAAAACATGATGCAATGTACAGCAAAGGAATGACAGCAATGAAACAATTTCCCTGAGCATTAAAGCGGAAAAACATTGTGTTATTTCACTAGAGTCGATTTGTTAAACACTAATGCATAAGCAGTGACTAAACACAGTAACTAGAAAAGTGCAAAAATGTTGTTTGGAGAGCATTTGATGTTGTTAAATGTTACTGTTTTGACCTCTAAAAGCTTCAGTCTGAGAGCTGAGCCTTTTAGCACTACACAGACAGCCTCACAGTGACAATGAGTAAGTGCTGCAGTATGTTTATGGTAGCTCATATGTATGTTTCTGTGTAAGTTCATACACCAGGGCACACAGAGATCTGGACACAGTGTAACATCTGATGCTGTGTCATAGGTCATCCTCACACATACATGTTCAGTGCACTTAAGAGTGCCAGTGATTTCATACTAATGCCTGAACAGACAGACATGCTCACATGTCCACACACACTAACTGAAAAAAAAAAAAAAAAAAAAAAAAATATATATATATATATATATATATATATATATATATATATATATATATATATATTAACAAATTTATTAGACCACCTGTCATATTTGTCTCAAAGACCATCCAGCATCATGAAGTACTCTTTCGTTTTCACTGAGCTCTCCACGTTTTACCATTTTGAACAGGAATGAGGGATTTCAAACTGATTTCACCCAACTTTGACTCGGCTCACTGGGCTTCTCTGAGAAGTCAGAAATTGATCAAGCATAACATTCAACCACTAAAACTCATTTTTCCGTTCAGGAATGCAAGTAAATAACTATAATTTCACATATTAATCAAGAAATAATAATGTGCTTTACTATTTTTTTAGTTTTGTTGTAAATCAGTAAATTTGAAAATTCATGAATAACAATAATAATTATTTTTTAGCATAAAAAATATTTTTGTTAAAGAGCTTCTACATATTGGTGTATTAACCATAGCAGAAACATTAAATAATGATTTTTGTAATTACCAATGCTGTTGATTTAGGGCAGTTGTGGCATAAACCTTACTTTGGTTAGGGAGGTTTAAAAATTTTGTTAAGCACTGTGTATATATATATATATATATATATATATATATATATATATATATAATTGCTGGGCCGTTAACGGCATTAATGTAGCAATAAAAAAATAAATGCACGTTAATCTTTTTACTAAAGGGGGTTACAGACACACTGCCAAGCACATGTAGTAGGCCACCAACACACCTCCTGTCATTTCCAATGGGAGAAGGGTTGAGGTTTGGGTCTGCTGTGGGCTTACGCTCTACAGTGAGCAGGCTTAAGCCTGATTTATACTTCTGCGTTGCGTCGACGGCGTCATGGGAACGCGTCACTCTGCAATTCACTGCCATGACGCTTGGGGTGTGTGTATGTGTGTGTTGTTTCAGAGGGGTCACATCCGAGCGGCTGTGTCGCTCTCCACTGAACTGGACAACGTCTGTTTTTAATGAAAGAGTGGATGCTTGGGTGTGTGATTACAACCAGTAGTCGATATTACATGACTTTTTGTTGTCCATCACTCCTTTAAAATCCTACTGGATCCATCCTGACAGAGAGCTTCATACAGCACACGCTAGTCACAGCGCTGAGACAAGTTGGAGAGATGGAGAACAATTTTTTTAATTCTGTCTCTGTTATGACCTGTGAGGAGGCTACAAACATATGCCTTTATCTGTTATATTTCCATGACTGATATCATGAAAACTACAGTGTTAAAGTGAGGTTCAGGGGGGTGGTGGTGGTGGTGGTGAGCAAGCAAGAGAAAACAGGCGCTGATCTGAATCATCATTCACCCATCTATCTGTTATATTTCCATGGTTGAAATCCACATGATAAATAAGCAAATTTCGGTGTTTAAAGCGAGGGTTCAGTGGTGAGCAAGCGAGGTGTTCTCAAGCAGTCTGTGATGCATTTTCTTTAATATTTAGATAGGTCAAGCATTTTTTTAATGTCTTCGGCAAAATTCTAATCTAGCATTTTAATCTAGATAATCTAGATTATCTAGATTATCTAGATAATCTAGATTCATCAAATACATTCCAGCTTTGTGAAAGCCTATGACAAAGTGTACAGTTGACATACATCTTAGTGAAGTTCTGATAAGAGAGCCTCTTGCCAACTTCTGCACTGTGCATTTACCATAGTTAGCACATGGCATATAAACACTGATCACCACAAGAGGGTCTGGCTGCAGCCCTCGAGCAAACCTCTACGCTGGGGCGTGACGTACATTGCCCAAGCCTATGCTGGGGCCTGCAGCGTGTTAGCTGTTGTTAGCATGACCTAGCTGTTGTTAGCATGACTACACCGCTGTGCTTGTGACACATTAGCATAGCCCCGTACGGGGTTATGCTTATGTGTCTCAGACTATGTTGAAAGTGGAATTTGTTTACGTCAGTATCACTGTTTCTGTGGCAAAAAAAAAAAAAAAAAAAAAAAATGCTCAATTTAAACTAGGAAACTTGATTTTAAAAGTTTTTAGTGATATTTTTGTTGTCAGGTAACCCTTTTATAAATCCATACTGCACAAATATGAGTAAATTTTTAGGTAAAAGTGATATTTGTTGTTTCGGAAACAAACTCACCTATACAAGTTAAACTGACTCCAAGTTCAAAACTAGAACATGCTCATTCCATTAGATCTTGTCATTGCACACAACAGTACAACAGAGTACACAGGTACTTTTTTGTTTGATGCTGAGAATACCATAGCATTTCATTTTTGAAATGCCAATGATTCTAGCCTTTATATGAATTAGACATTGCACGTGGCATACCAAATATCTTTAAATATGCACTGTTAGTTTAATAAAAGCCAGGTCTATAATAATAGTCATTAGTGAGACTGATGCAGTTAAATCAAAACCAGATCATTAATATGGTCCAGAGAAAGAACAAGCATTGCAAATCTTAAAACATCACATGAGTCACATGAGAGTAATGTGCATTTCCATAATTTTAACCATAGAATGAAATCACATGACCATGCTATTATAAAATATTACCATCCGTATCTAGCAAACAGGTGTATTATAAGTAAAGGTCTGTTTCTAATACAAGCCTACCTGTACCTACCCATTTAGAGGAAAAATGGTAAAAAAACAAACTGTGATTACTGATACCAGATCATGCAGTCCTTTTTAAATGGTTTTACATGTTTATGGTGTTGCAAGTGCCTTAGGCATGACTATGTCAAACTAAGTGTTACCTCGTTACTTGTGGTACGACTGTGGTATAACTGTGTTATGCAATGCTTTCACCAACTTGAGTATACATTTGGTTTTATTGTTTAGAAAAAGTAGTCCGCTGTTTGAATGTACTCCTTTTGCATCTATTTGTCGTTTGTTCTCTAGCTAGCTGTTTCGAGAAAACCCGTAAGCTGAATTACTGTTGAAGGAAGAAGAACCTCAAGAGCTGACTAAGAGGGTGTCAGTGGCATCTCAAAAATATGGAGACGAGTCAGATGACTCGATGGTTGTTGACACACAGCCACTACAAGTTAAGGTGCTGTTAATTTCCTTAAAGCAATTAAGGCAGTGTACCAGGGTGGCTATACTATGTTAACAGGCATTACTCTCTAGCTATATTTGAAAGAGTTTTATGATGACTGACCTTGAGATTTATTCTGTTAATAACTGGACTCCTCCCTGTTTTCTTTTTCTTATTAATTCATTCAGTGATTCTATGTTCCTTTCTCTTGAAACCCAGAGGTCAAAGGCCCCCCTCAGGACAGACCTGGCTGGAGAGTTTCTTAGGCAGTATGGTCAATCACACCCATCTCCAAGTCAGAAAAGACCCGAAACAGCATGTAAATAAATTAAAGCTGGAGATCAAAAACCTGAGAGAAGAAAATGCTAAATTGAAGGAAATGGTTCTTCAAGGTATCATTTATTCCTTGAACTTAATAAACAACACCCAAAACATTTCTTCAGAAAACAGTGTAGACTGTATGGGCCATATTGGACTCCCTTAATAAGAATAATAAAGTACAATTCTTTGTTTTTGGTCTACTCTTCTTCTGAGCATGAAGAAAATTACTGATATGGCTACGAGTCCCTAAAGGTCAAAGTTGGAGCTTAAAACATCTTCTCAAGAACACCAAGGTTCTCCACAGTCCAGGCCCAGTTCTCCATCTGCCATTTCATCGCTCTCCCTTCTAAGGTCTACACTATCCAGTTCCAAATCTGCCTCACCTTCACCGACAAGCTCCCAGTCCTCCAAGGTAAAGTTTTTTTTTCTTTTTTTTTTTTTTTTAACGGATTAGTAAACACAGATAAATGAATAGGTTTGTGAGAATCGCAAACAAAATATTCAGTTCCTGCAAGTAGTGCTCTGATAATGGGGGAAAATCCAGCATAAATTCATAGATTCACAATGATTTTACAGTGCCCAAATATTTGAACCACTAATAGGCCACAGTAAAATGATCAACATAAGTCTGGATCATTAGAGCCCCAACTCATCCTCTCTCCCTCTCAACACACAAACTCAAGATAAACACATTTGGGCAGCTGTGTGAGTAAAGAGTGGAGGTTACTGTTTGACAACGCTGCATCTCCAACAAACAAGTTTGTGCCCAGTCCATTTAGGTTGTATGGCCAAAAGGCCACCCTCCGCAATCAATAAACTTTTGCTTGACTTCCTTTTTTTAGCACAATTTTGTCTATTTCTTGACATCCCCCCCTCAGAGTTTCTCCCAAAAAATGCTTAATCTGGATTTTACCTTGAAAACCCCAAACCCCAAGTCCACTTTTAAAACATATTCTTGATGCAGACATGCATATGTGCTACAACGAGGTAAATATGGCTCCCCATTTATCATTTTCCTGTCTATTTTGGTCCATAACTGCACTGGGTGTGTAGATAAAATAGGCGAGACCTAGGTCTCTAAATTCTCCACACCTGAGCCACATATATCAAGCGCATGAGATGCAGTACACATGCATTCAGTCTGAAAGCCCTGACTTGTTGCATGCAAAAAACTGAAAATCCAGATTTGTTGCGGCCAAGATGTGTGTTTCACGTGTCTAGTCTGAAATGGACTCAAAGTCTGTGGGACTTAAATCATACATGTTGTAACTGTAAATGCTTAACTTATGTCCTTTCCTAATCAGGTGGAGATCCATCCTGGGACTGTAGTGATGGTTAAAAAACTTGCATTGGCCTGTGCCCTCAATGCTAATTCAGCCAGTGTATTTGTAAGGCATCTGCTGACTGCAGTCTTCCCCATGGAAGTACTGCTGGTGAGCAACGTGCAGGGGAATAAGCAAGGTGGGAGGAGAAGGAGATACTCGTCTACCACTGGACAAAAATAAACTGGATGCTATTTACAGTATGTTTTATGCTTAAATTGATGTTTAACTAATATGTGCATCCATATATTATCTATTGTAAGCCTGATATACTAAGTTATTGTATTGTTTTTTTGTTTTGTTTTGTATGTAGGTGCAACTCTTGAAAGGTGGCCAGGGACTCAGCTCTCAAGCATTGGAAGCACAATCAACGCCAAGATCACTGAACTCCAATCTAAAAGTAAAAGCCTTGCTGTACCCACAACTCCCCATGAAACAGTTTGTTTCTTTGAGTTTCATGCACATTCTGAGCAAATACATAAAAATGTAAAAATATGTTCAACATTTTAATCATACACTGTTTTCAGGGCATACAGCGTGAGTGAAAAAAAAAAATTATAACTAGGGCTGTCAATAACTTAAAATTTTGAATTGCGGTTAATCTCACAAATTTCATAGTTAACTCAAGATTAATCTCAAATTAATCACACTTTTTTTTGTCTGTTCTAAATGTACCCTACAGTACTATTTCTCAAGATTTTAATACTCTTATCAACACAATTGGACAAAAATACTTTATGCAAATGTTTGTTTATGTCAACAACCTGAAACAACTACAGATAATGTCCAGAAAATTCTCTAGTCTAAGCTCAAAGATACTGAATGCTCCAAAAATCTTCTGAGAGCATAACATAGTAAACTCAAGCCCAACAAGGAAACAGATGACTGACCTTAATGTAAGATTATTGAATAATACCACAATGTAGAGTCTAACTTTAGACTTTTAGAAGCCAACTCCTCTGTTCTCAGGAGCTGAACACAGAACAGCAGAACTCATCATCACACATGGATATCAGTACATGGTCAGGGAAATTTAAATCACTTAAAGATCATTCCTGATCCTTCACACTAAAGCAGAGAATTTCAGCCTCACATGAGGGAAATAAAGGCTCACACAAACATCCCTCTACACCAAGAGGACTCACAACAGGATGATACAAAAGCAAATACAGTTACAGAAATACACTACAGATCACTGGGAGAAGTCAAGTCTCTGCTGAGAGCTCAGCAGTGGCACAGGCACATCTAATGGTGTTTCACTGTTCTGATGTGGTCAGAGGTGAGTAAGGTGTAAACATCTGCCCTACTCAAGAGAAAAAGTAAGTAATTACGTAAAATGCCCCCAAAAAATGCCCAAGTGAAAAATAAATGCTGACAGTAAGAAATGACTGTCTTCAGTCCAGTAGATTTACTGAAACGATGTCAATAAACACACATTTGAAGCTGCTTTTCAAAACTCATGAACACACAAAGTAAAAGAAGTCTCAGTGGAGAACTTTTAAGGTGTAACCATCTTTTCATTCTTCAGATCATAGAAGAGCTACAGATTTAATCTCAAACATTTTTTCTTCATAATATTTTTTAGCTTATATTATTATACTCTACAGAGCTTCTTCACTGCTTCACCCTCAGGCACACCTGTAACACCTCTGCTCCCCTGTCACACTCTAGCCTCTGCTGCTCTGTCCTCTCCTCCTCCTCATGATGTAGCTGTATATTCATCAGTGTCAGGCCATCTCCTATAGGGACTGCAGAGTCTTTGACACTTTTGCAGCATCTTGATTGACTGTTTTTTTTTTTTTTTTTTTTAATTTGGCGTTTATTTGCAGTTCTAATCAATCATTTTGGTAAGTTTTGTTTTCTCCAAATGCTTTCACTTTCAAGCAGGAGCTGAGTGGGGATGGGAGAGGGGTAAATGGACTTTTTAGAGACGTGATCAGACCAGTCAACAGTCAATATAAAGGGGCAGTGCAGCTGTAGTGCTGGTTCATAGTAGAAATAAATGAATTAATAAATCATACTGGCCCAAAAGTGAGTTGGCCCACCGGGAAATGCCCAGATGCCAGATAGCGAGTCCATCTCTGCTTGCAGAGTTATGTGAGGGTCTCAATTGTACAGCATGGCTAAGCGGAGGGGGTGTGGCTGCATGGTGGTGTGCTCGGCCAGCGAGTGGTTTGGCTGTTTAAGACTCTACTAGCTCCTGGTAACTCAGTTCATGTCGACAGTAGAAGAAAATAACGTCAGTCTTATCTGACATGATCTGAAAGCTGAACCTGCCATTCAAAAGTCTCTGTCCTTTTTCGATTTCTGCTCAGTTGCAGTGCATCACAACAGTGTCGCTTCCTGATCTGAAAAACTATGGGATGGGTTGATGGTCAAACTGACCACACATGCGCTAATCGTGCGACAAAAAATTAGCAGCGTTAAAGGTAATTTGAGTTAATGCAATATTAACGCGTTAACTTTGACAGCCCTAATTATAACCCATTATTTCACAGTAGATTCATTCCTAGAATTAATTTATTCCCTAATTTAAAATAATCAAAGTTTCTACTTTTCTGTAGGCAGTACCAGCATTTGCTCAGAACTTGTTCTGAATTTCTATTCATTAGGATGGAATCAGCTGTGTACAGCACACCTGTTTGTTACAGCAGTAATTTGTTATTGGTGACCACAGTCAGATTGAAGAGAAAAGGAGAATACACATGTGCTCTACATGTCTGCTGGATTAAAGATTATGGTCACTGCTGTTTGTTTACTGCTGTAGGCACTGTAGTTCCAACCTGTGTTTGACATGTAATAAAGACTGCTGAATTCATATTTTTCTAAACAGTCATTTTAAACATTACAGACATATAGAGACTGTTTTTACTGTTTATTATTGTGTTGTGTACAGAGAGTTTTCTAGGTGCTGACAATCAGCAAAAGTGAAAAATTAGGTCGTCATTTTAATATGGTATGCATTCAAAGCATTTTTTACAATACAGATTTTAAAAAATGCACAGTTAATACCAAAAAAGTACATTTTTATGGTAATTTTAACTAGTAGACATATAAGACTTGAATAAAAATCTATAAAGAAAGTATGTATTTTATTTTTATTTGATACAGGTACATCTAAAAAAATTTGAATATCATGAAAAAGTTCAATATTTTTTGTCACTCATTTCAGAAAGTGAAACCCATATATTACACAGACTCATTACACACAGAGTGAAATATTTCAAGCTTTTATTTCTTGAAATGTTGATGATTATGGCTTACAGATAATGAAAACCAAAAATTCAGTATCTCAGAAAATTAGAATATTGTGAAAAAGTTCAATATTGGAAAGTCATGGTGTCGCACCCTAATCAGCTTATAAACTCCAAACACCTGCAAAGGTTTCCAGAGCCTTTAAATGATCTCTCGGTCTGGGTCAGTAGGATACACAATCATGGGGAAGACTGCAGACTTTACAGATGTCCAGAAGACAGTCATTGACACCCTCCACAATGAGGGTAAGCCACAAAAGGTCATTGCTAAAGAAGCTGGTTGTTCACAGAGTGCTGTATCCAAGCCTATTTATAGAAAGTTGATTGGAAGGTAAAAGTGTGGTAGGAAAAGGTGCACCAGCATGAGGGATAACTGTGGCCTTGAGAGGACTGTCAAGCAAAATCAATTCAAGAAATTTTGGGAGCTTCACAAGGAGTGGACTGAGGCTGGAGTCAGCGCATCAAGAGCCACTATGCACAGACGAATCCTAGACATGGGCTCGTGTCAAGCCACTCCTAAACCAGAGACAACGTCAGAAGCGTCTTACCCAGGCTGTGGAGAAAAAGAACTGCACTGTTGCTCAGTGGTCCAAAGTCCTCTTTTCAGATGAAAGCACATTTTGCATGTCATTTGGAAATCAAGGTCCCAGAGTCTGGAGGAAGAGTGGAGAGGCACAGAATCCACGTTGCTTGAAGTCCAGTGTGAAGTTTCCACAGTCAATGATGATTTGGTCTTGCCATGGCATCTGCTGGTGTTGGTCCACTGTGTTTTCTGAAGTCAATGCAGCCATCTTCCAGGACATTTTAGAGCACTTCATGCTTCTTTCTGCTGACAAGCTTTATGGAGATGCTGATTTCATTTTCCAGCAGGACTTGGCACCTGCCCACTCTGCCAAAGGTACCAAAAGCTGGTTCAGTGACCATGGTGTTACTGTGCTTGATTGGCCAGCAAACTGGCCAGAGCTAAACCCCGTCGGGAATCTATGGGATATTGTAAAGAGGAAGATGAGAGACACCAGACCAAACAATGCAGATGACCTGAAGGCCACTATCAAAGCAACCTGGGCTTCCATTACATCTGAGCAGTGCCACAGGCTGACCGCTTCCATGCCACACCGCATTGATGCAGTAATTCATGCAAAAGGAGGCCCGACCGAGTATTGAAGGCATAGAAATGAACATACTTTTCAGAAGCCTGACATTTCTGTTCAAAATATCCTTTTTTATTGATCTTCTGTAATATTCTAATTTTTCTGAGACACTGAATTTTGGGTTTCGTTATCTGTAAGCCATAATCATCAACATTTCAAGAAATAAAGGTTTGAAAATATTCCACTCTGTGTGTAATATGTCTACATATATATGGGTTTCACTTTCTGAAATGAGTGACAAAAAATATTGAACTTTTTCATGATATTCTAATTTTTTGAGATGTATATGTAACATATAAAAAAACATAGCCTATACAACATTGTTTTTTTTTTTCATTTTAAAAAGGTATTCATTTTATATATGCATGGAGTATGCTTTAGTAAAAGTAAAGTCGGACTTTATTCATCCCTGAAGGGAAATTCATAGTTTACACTCTGTTGTTGTTTTTACATATTACACACACATTGAGTGATGGCCCTGCTGCTCTTTGTTAGGCGCTGCCGTGACCTGTTGGGTGGGGGGGTTCAAAGAATAGGTCTCATATAAATTAGTTTCTCTTAACATACAAAAAACATATGTATAATTGTACTATTCATCTATTAAAAGCGAGAGAGTCTTTATACTGAAACATGATAAAATATATTTTATATCTTTTTCGTATAGGCTTTACATTACACGTACATATCTGGTATATTTTATCAGTCAGAATGAATGATGAGACATGTCTTTTGAGAGACAATTGACATCTAAAAGAAGACAAGGACCTATAAATTACATCTGTTCACTGTAACAAGATACTGAGTGCAGAGTAAGGCTGTCATCTTTGCAACCTCTGTTCATCTACTGTCCATCAAAATGAGCTCAAAATAAATGGCTCTGTTCAGCTGAAATGTGCACACAAGTCATAGCTGTCTATCCCAGCTGTCATTGGGTGAGAGAGGGGGACACCCTGGACTGGTTTCCAGTCAATTGCAGGGCTGACATATAGAGACAAACAGCCAGGCACACTGAACATCCCTGGGAGTTCAGTTAAATCCATAGTCAAAAAAATAGAGGGAATATGCCACCTGCTTTGATCAGGCCATCCTCACAAAAAGAATGCCCACACAAGAAGGACACTAGTGAGAGAGGACACAAGACACCTATGACTACTCTGAAGGAGTTAAAAGCTTCAGCAGCTGAGATGGGAGAGACTCAATAACTGCTGGCTGGGTTCTTCACCAGTCAAAGCTTTATGGGAGAGTAGCAAAGAGAAAGTCACCGTTGAAGAAAACACATGTTAAATCTCGACTAGAGTTTGCCAAAAGGCACGTGGGAGATTCCATGGTCAAGTGGAATAAAGTTCTCTGGTCTGATGAGACAAAAATGTTTTTTTTTTTTTTTTTTTTTTTCCTGGCCATCAGACAGATCTTTAAAAATCATGATCTTTTTATGTCAACCGCTTCTTTTAGGGTTTGTTAAGAAAATAATAATAATAATAATAATGAATAATAAATAAATAAATGTCCTATGTTGCGGTATGACAGTACATCATCTGCATAGTGTATTAATTTCAGACTAATCATCAATACGGTCTTCTTTAGGGCCTCAAATTGAATTCGAAATAATCTGGTTGTTCCTTCATTATTACAGAACCCAAAATATCACACCAAATACACATTAGGAAGCTTTAAAGCAGAATGTGTCATGTTCGTTATCAGCCCTTTCTACAACAAACACATTGGCAACTTTTTTATAAACAAGAGTTGACTCACTCATGCTCTGCTTGATCTCCTCTCACACAGAAACTGTGCTATTTTCCCTTATTTTTCTCACACATTAAACTGCTAATTAAGGCTGATATATGTGTGAAAACATGTGCCGCAAGAAGAGATGTTTCACTGTCGAGGTGTTCAGCTGCCTGGAGGATTGACAAACCTCATAGGATGAAGTTGCCTTGGGTGGGCATGGTCTTTTATTTTCTAGTGAAATTAAGACAGTTGAAAACAGTCACATAAACTGGGTTGATTAGGCAATAATCTGGTTTAATTTGACTTAATGATAATGATGACTGAGTTACGGAGTGGAAATCATGTCACTAGCATATTACACAATGGTCTTTGAAGGATTCCCTGCAAACATGCTCTCTCTATTTCATGCACAAATACACAGAGGGTCTTAGACAGAGACACATATCCGGATGGAAGTGCGTATCCCCAACACTGACACACATGTGGCAAGCACATGCACTCACACACAGTGCTCCAGCTGTGCGAGGGATTAGAGATTAGAGAGGAGAGGAAGCGGATGAATCTATCTAAACACAACAGCACATAATATTACCACACAGATACATCTCCAAACATTTATCCTCTGTATCAGCAGAGATAAGTTGACAATGTACATTTTAGGTTTACTCACATACATGATCACATTATGAACCCGCCTCACACTGCACTACAAACCAGCAAATGGGGTCCTTTCATCTTTGATAAACAATTGCAACTCCATGCAGCGTTAGAGCCAGCTGATAATGTCACCCTTATTTCCCTGATACAGAGCCTCCAATCAGTTCTCTTGGCTGCCTACTTCTATTATTTATCAGATGTGTCCCTCTTTATCCTGCTTTCCTTTTGTGTTTGAACAGAGCCTCTTTGCAAGGCAGTGGGATTAGGTGATGTGTTTGATGTTTTAATTTTCTAAATCCGAGGCATGAATCTATCATTCTGTGGATTAATTAAAGCAAAATCAAATGAAGAGTAACAACAGGAATTTTCTCTGATGGACAGCGTATGTTCTCAGGAAGATATGTGTTTACAATTCCAGATAAGACCATTAGTTACTATAATATCTTTTTTTTCACAGCAGGAGGTTTTTCTGCATTAGTGTTGGAAATCTGTACCAAAATCAAGATGCGTATTTTTTTATTTTAATAATGAATAAAGACGGAATGACTAATTCATGTAATGAAACCTGGCCGACAGCCATCATGCAGCTTCTGCTAAAAAAAAAAAAAAAAAAAAAAGGCAGGTTGAATTGTGCAAAATAGATGTTAGAAATTTTAATTGGGTTCCTGGAAATAGCTGAGAGAGATTGAGAAAGAAAAGAAAGAGCATGAACATGATTAATGGAGGGCAGAGTTTGGAAACACTCAAAAGACTTCAGTGCTTATAAAGCATATCCCACCATTTTTGTGTTTTCTGTTTTTCTCTTGAGGGGTTCTGTATCAATCAATATAACTGCCTTTGAGTGAGTCTGTTATATTGAAGGCAAATTTAATATTACTCCAAAGGATGCAACCTCTGAAACAAATTTTGGTACAAGGTCATTACAAGTAAAACCTTAATGTTCTGTTTTGAAGAGAGAAAAATAACCTGGGACTAGGGCTTCAAGCAGCACTGAATGGGCACCTTGCACCTTCATGCACCTCAGGGTTTGATTCATGTCATAGCTGTGGCCAGCCAACAAATGAGCTGCTGAATGCAAATGCACACTAAAACTTCAGAAATAAAATCAGCTTAAACTTCAATTTAGGGTAAATGCTAAGTTAACGGTTAGGACACCACAAGTTAAAAGTTGAAAACCTGACCTACAAAGCTGAATCACAAAATGTTTAATAAACAGTCTGCTTAGCTTATGTAGCTTCATAGATTATGTAATAACATACCTAAAGCTAAGCTCAGAAATATGCTATGTAAGCTACACAGCTACGTTATCAATGTAGCTATGCTAGTTTTAGCTATGTTGTTAAATCTCACATGGCTAAAGCTAATGTAGCTACATTGGCTTATTTAGTACCAATAAAATTCAAATAAACTCCAACCTCAGAGCCAACTCTGCCCATTTAAGAATTTGAAAAATGCTCAAAAGTGGGCTGTCTGGTACTGAAAGGAGGGAGGACTACATTCTACCTTTTAAATAAAGTTTGTGGTGGAAAGAGCTTCCATCATTACGCCACATAGGCCACGCTTTTTCAGAATTGAGCTTACAAAGCAAATGTCTGTTTAAGCTCATTTCAAGCCATTAAATGCAGGTTTTTATCAGTTTGGTGCTAATGTCAGAAATAACACCAGCTTGTGTTTCATCAAAGTACAGTAATAGTAATATACTTCAGTTTACAGCTGAAAGATGTTTAAGTGTCCTGAATTAGTAGCGAGTGTAGCTATAAATTTTAGCTAAAGCTAAAAAGGTAAAGTGAGCCACAGTTTGTGTAACTACTTTTTTTTTTTTTTTTTGTTATTTAAGTTTTTATTAATTTTTCCATCATTCAATTTACATTCACAGAGTGCTCCCATTTTTTTTTTCCAAATTTCTAATACATGCTCAAAATAATAAGAAATCAAGTAAGGCAAAAAAAAAATAAAAAAAATAAAAATAACATAAAAAACAGAAACCCACAAAAAAATATATATATATATATATTTACATATATATGGACAGTCAATTAACCCCCCCCCCATCAGTTACCCATTCAACTGTACCTGTCCCACAGGCTTAGACCTTGAAGAAAAAAGAAATTTGTTCCAAACTTCATCAAGCTTCCATTTTTTATCATTGATTTTAGCCAATAGCTTTTCAAAGGAGGCAATTTCTGTCATTATGTTGATCCATCCGCAAGTTCTGGGGTTTTCGTAACTACTTCTAAAATGGGCTTAAACATAATCTTATCCCAGATCAGACCCCTGATATTTTCCTTCCTTTTTTTTTTTTATGAATTGTTGCTTAGTCTGTAACATGGCTGTTTCATTACTGTAACTGCTAGACCTTGTTTATAAAAATAAGTTGAAATTTAAAAAAAATCTACAACGTTCCAGCAAATGACGGCCCTTCAGTTCTGATATATATGGCGTCTCAGATGAAGTCTGTTAGAGTGGTCGCCAGAGACATATGGTCCACAGCCAGACTGTTTGGAACAGCTGTGACCTCTAATGTTTTCATGAACATCTCGTTTTGCTGAAGAGCAGAATCTGAGCAGATTTGGAAGAACACCCTCCTAGAATGACAGCCATAAATGACCCAAAAGCACAACACAGTGTTTTTCAGATTTATTCTAAATGGTACATTCCCTGCTGGAATGTTTTGTAGTTCTTATCAAGCCACATGAGCCCATCAAATTTATAAACATGTCGCTGAAAGTAAAAATGAAAGGAACTCTTCCTTTTTGAAAATTCCAAGGCTGTTGCTGTAGAGGAATTTTGCAAAGGTATTCCTAAAATCCCTGTTAATAATATCAGGACTGGCTCAGTCGATGGAAGCTCTTTTCACCACAACTGCCCCCCCCCACCTAATCATCTGAAAACATAAAAGGAACTTAAAAGTACATTTTTTTCCTTACTGATTTCACCAATAATAACCATGCTGCATTCAAAGATTCATAGTGTAAGTGATTGGTGTGGCCACATAATGCATCAAAGAGATTAGCAACTTGCTAAAAGGAAGAATTAAAAGAAGGTGCAGCTGCTTCTCTCTTCCCTCTCCCGCTGTGGGACTACTTGGTTTGAGAGTCTGGCACTAAGTGACCAGTCAATATTTCTTAATTGCCCCCCTAATCAAAGCAGATTACAACTGGGGCTGCTTGATAACACAGTTTTCAGCAGGTCTGATGAATTTGACAAAAATTCTGAGTTTTTAGGTATGTTACAGCTGCCAAACATGTATCTATGAAGTCCATTGTGTTAGTTAGGTGCTTGTACCCGCATAAATCTTAAAAACCTCGGCCCACCCCTACCCTCTGAATTTAGAGGTGTACAGAATGTAGATGCATCGCAGTGTGTGTGCAGATAATGGCTGGGATAAAATCCCTCCGTTGCACTCCTTGACCACACAGTTGATGATGAGTGACACCTGCCTTTGGTGTTCACTCTCACCTTTATCTCCACCTGTCATTTCTGTCTATTTCCTTCCTTCTCTTAGAGCCATCAAAGTCAGAGTCTTGTCTAGCTAAACATGAGAAAAATATTAATTATTTGTCCATACTTTCAAATCCATGCCATGGTTACGAATAAATACTAAAAGTGAACTTCCCTGATTTCATACAACGATAATCTGATGGTAAGGATAGCCTTGCTCATCCTTTACAAATGTTAAATATTCAGGTGTCACTGGGGGAGATCTGCTGGGTCTCTACCTTAGCCCTGTGAATGCCATGGTTGGTTGGAGGACGATGACTTTCATTGCAGAGAAAGCTTGTACTTGCAACTGAAGAAAAGAAAAAGCATAACCCATGTTCAAGAAGGACTGACAAACAAAAACATACCAGAGAGTTGCATTTGGAAAAAATGTAGGGGTAAAACTATAGAATCCCTCTCAGCCTTTCACTGTTTTTTTCTTCCGATTTGCAGCCTAAAATTGCTATTTAGACATGTAACACATTACACAATAAAATCAGGTGCCTTGGAAAAATGCTCAAATAGAAGCCATTAATTTACTGTGAGGCTGTTTTTCCTCTTATATTATGTTTAGTCAACTTCTGTGACTAAAGAGTCAGTGTTACTAAACTCTATTTCCATGATTTCTCTCTCACTGCACATACACAAACAACAGTATCCTATGAAAAATACACCTACCATTTATTATCATGTTATGCTTGTAATTTTTGATGCTGCCTAGCAAAAAAAAAAAAAAAAAATGTTAAGAGAAACAAGGATCACTATCTCACTACAGCTGCTCATTAAATATAAAAATGTCAGTCTAGTCTACAGGATTGTTACGGCTTAGCTCTTGCTCTTCTGTCTGGCTTCATTAACTATAAAACTGTCAAAAACCACTGAAGGTACAGCTTGGGGGGAGCGCACAATTCCAATCAGGAAAACCACATTTACCTGTCTTTTCCTTCAGTGCATCCCGATCAGAATCATCATCCTATTTTCCATTAAAAATACTGTATAATCTTTAGAAATGTTTAATTAAGAACCAATCAGTACTTACCCACTGTAACTATGACTAAAATATCTGATCGCACCAAATACTGGATATGGTCTGTTCTTGTTATTTTACTCTGTTGTTCATGTCTGTTTATTTTTTTTATTTTATTTTTTTAAATAATGAAAATATAATGAGCAATGCTGGGATTTTGTAACAAGGGGGCTTCTAAATAGCCTTTAATAGCAATCTCTAGTGGATGTACATTTATGAATGTTGATTTAGCATGCATTGTCCCTTTTAAAATAAATACAGTAATAAAGATTAATACTTGCTTGCATTTGCCAGAGCACCTCAAGTCAGTGGAAACTTTGGAAAACAGTCTATGATGGTTAAACTAACAAAAGGCACCAGAGGGGCTAAGGGGACTTCTAGCAGCTTTTAACACTGACAGATTCTTTATCATGTATTGAACCTATATAGTCTCTACAAATCACTGTAGTTTTAGATCAGAACAGAAACTTCAAGACATCAATCTTATAAACTAAAGGAGAGTGTACATGGTGTACATGTCAATGCCCATAGGAGAATGAAGGTTATTGGCTACATTTTCTGAACAATTGCAAAGATCAGTTGTTCTATTGATTGTAAACATTTGCTAATGTCACTACTATAACCACTAGTAGGGACTCTTTCAGGAACCTTTACATTGTAGAATATAAAAGGGGAAACTTTGATTAACCTTGTTACATGAAAGTTGTGTTCTCTTTTTTCCTGTACTTTTTACATCCCATTGGTCTTTACTTAAAACTCATAGGCTACCAATAAGTCAACAATGACAAGAAAAATAACAGTTCTAAAGCGGTAATATTTTTACATTAAAAAATCATTACTTGTCTTATCCCTGGGTATTGTGAACACATTTGCTCGCTTGTTTTCATGTTCCCCTTTATGATCCACAGGACTTCAATGTTACCTTGCAGTTATGATGCTTTCCTGACACTGTGGGATCCCTGAGCAGCTCCTTCATCAGCAGACTGTTATACCCATCCTGCAAGGAGGGCTACCACAGATCTTTCAATCCATCAGAAATCAGATTTTCAACTATGCAAATTATTGACTGCACTTCATATGCATCTGGAAACATAAATGTGTATATGCTTACATGTGCATGTATGTATGTATGAATATGTGCAAATGTGTATATTAACGTATACACTCCAACTGCCCCAAAGATGTGAAGGCCACTGACCCGAAGTGTACATTTGTCTTCACTCAGTAACTACATGTTAACTATTAATATTATTATCATTTTCGTAAGTTTAATTTTACATTATAGCTCCCCTGTCGAATCAATATGATGCACACTATGTGTGATTTTCTTAGATTCTGGTCTCGGCCATTTTAATCGGCAAAAGTGTTCATATCTTACACTGTCAACACTATCATTGCAATTTTTGTCCTCTATATTTAAGTATTAAAGGCACACTTTTTTACTTTTATAACTCCTGCCCTCTTCTTTAAACTGTTGTAATAACCAAATTTCCACCAATGAGGGATCGATAAAGGTTTATCTGATCTTATCTTGTCCTAATTGCTACTGTAAAAGTAAATCAATATTTCCAGCTGGTCTTCAAGCTTTGAAAGAAAGAAGGCCATAGATATTCAGAATTAAATAGCTCTCTGCCTGCCTGTGTCAGAGTGACGGGAGATTCTCAGCCCATGACCTTGAACAGTCAGCCAGACGGCAAATCACAGCAGGGTGCAGACTTTACACAAAGTGGTATGTTACACTTTCTACCACAGCTCAAATGATTCAATCTTGCTTTTAACTCACAAAAGTACATGTGCAAAATGACATACAATCATAAACAGTCAAAATAGTGGCCCAGGTTTCTCTCATCTGAAACAGTTTCTTCACTGGGTCAGCTGTGTGAGACAGAGAGAGAGAGAGAGAGAGAGTTCCAGCACAGTCAGTTGATAGGTTGTCACAGGTCTCAGGGAGAAAGCCAGACCACAGTAGTTAACACTGACCTCTCCATCACTATCTCTCCATCTCCCACACAACACCACTACCTGTCTCTCTCTCTGTCTTTCCATCCCACTTGCTCTGTCTTGTCTCTTAACTCCTGTTTTTTTTTTTTTTTTTTTTTTTTTTTTTTATTCCTCATTCTTCATCCTTCTTTCTACCCTGTTTTTATTTTTACCACCGTCACGTTTGTTTTCCTAAGCTCTTTCAGAGGTCAGGGTAACCTCAAAAATATTAGCTCCACTCCCTTCTACCGTCTTCTTATCCCTCTCCATTGTCCCTTCTGTCCCTCCCTCCACCTCCTGTCTTTCACCTTTAGGGCTCTGCATACTGTGCGGTGACACTGATCTTGCAGGTTCACTCCATGCAGCACAGCACGAGATGAATCTAATAGAATGACAGTGTCAAAATCTGTGTCTCTGTGTGTGTGAGACACAATTTTGAGGCATGTCAGATTGTGCTATGGATACTTGGTGAACTGAAGAACTACAATGTCCATGGAAGAAAAAGAAAGGCTTTCACTTTACTAGTTAAAATTATTTCAGGTCTGCTGTTGTTGAGGTTGAATGTGTGCTGTATTGCACCTGTGATCATGACTTATTGCTTTGTTACCTACTCCATTGTTTATTTTGTGTCAAAATAAGCAGTAAAATGAGCAGATTAACAGCTCATGGTCTTAAACATGACTCTACAACCTCACAGCTGCAGCTGGAAGAGAAAAATGACTCTTGAAACAAAAGACTTAATCTGACAAGCAAGGTGGACTTTCCCATATCCATTCACATCAGTCTGGGCAACACCCCATAGATAGTGATGAGAAGGGCAGAACATTTAAATAAAACTTAAGAAATGCACAGCAACAAAACAATTAGTGTAGCATTGTTGTTCACTATCAGTGGAGTCAGTTGGTAATTCAAAATCTTGGCAAAGCCTGTTGGCAAAGCTCAAAACCATCTAGAAATTCTTTCAGTGCTTTTTTTTTTTTTTTTCTAATCTAGATCAAAAAAGTTGCCCCATTCTGATAAAACTGCCACTATGGCTACATCCATGCTGATATCTGCTTAATCAGCAGCCATTTTATACAGGTTAGCAGTACAACTAAACCCCACCCATATCTTCTCTTGTGCTTTTCAGATGATGTTGATTGGCCTGGTCATTCACAGACCAGAGACAAGCATTTCAACATATAGCTTTGCAAGACTGAGCTCCCTAATGGCAGACATGGAATCTTGCCAATCCACTGGCTTTGCATGGTTAGAAAGTACTCATGACAGCATGTAGAGTTTTCAGAATAGCCCCTTTTGCATTGCCTGTTCAGGACAGAGCTGTAACAGTTGAAAAAGAAGGGTGTTTGATTTTTATACAGATACATGCCCTTATCAATTAAACGCATTGAACCATAATCCTTGTATTTAAGTATGCCCAAAGATAGGCTGTTGCCCCAAGCCGAGATACGCCCCTACCGATGAGTAGGCTAAACTCCGTAGAGAGCTGCATAACATGAACCATGGTGACGGTAGACATGTCAGTACTCGACTTTTGTCATCTTTGAAAAGAAAACAACTCAATGGTGTCCTCTGTTCTTCTTTTAACGAGGAAATGTCATCAAGTTCTGATAAAACTTATGCTTTAGCAGCATCCACGCTAATGTCTTCCACCTTAATTGCACCAGCCTCTTCTCTCTGCTCACATACATCACGACTCCGCCGCGCTGATTGGTCCTGTCACTTTCTAACCGGGCCCAAACAGTTCAGATGGGAGCTTTGCAAGATGGTTTTACAAGTAAGAAACACTGAAACGGGCAAATCCATCCGCCTTGCAAGGTTATTAATCTGCAGAGTTGTTCCCCAAATGCATTTGGGTCTTAGACACCTCTGCACCATGAGTGAAGTTACCAACTCAGTGAGGGGTGTCCCACCTTTAGTACTCCATATCATGTTATGAATGGGATACCAGGCATGACAGAAGAGCTCATCCTGGTTTAGAGTGCACTTTTCACTAATTATTACATGCTGCTAGACTGAAAAATGATGATAAAAAAGAAAAGTGAAAAGTGACGATACCCACTCCGTTAGAGAGGTCCCACCTTCATGAAGGAACACTAGTATTGCATGGCTGCTGCACCTTTCATGATGGGAAAGCACACCTGATTCAGTGAGCACCTTCCATTCATTGCCACTTGATATTTTAAGTTGGACTACACCGAGTGGCATGAATGTTTGAAATGAAAGTATGTGAAAGATTTAAGTGAAAATGTAAGTTATCCAAACATAAACATTGGGTGTTAAGATATCTTACTTAAACTTAAATGCAAGGCACAGGACTAAAAATGCCTTTGTACATGCAACACCATACCTAGTTTACCTTACTGAGATTAAACTGTTATCTTACTGATTTTTTTTTTAAGGCAATCAGTTTGCATGATTTTTTAAAGTAAGGTTTACTAATTGAGTTTTACCGTGCAGGATCACTGTAGAGCATCATAAGTCATTTGTGTGCCAAATGTCATGCCAATCAGTCAATGTCATGCATTTGTGTTTTTCGCCCTAACCAGTGATTAAATGACTGATAGCTGCAACTGAGAATTAAAAGTGGAACATTGAATCTATAAATGCTTTCCCCAACATCTCCAAAACAGTGCAAGTCAGTTGGTATTGATCCACATGACATTATTGTTGCTTTGTGCTAATGGCTTCAAATTTGTCCACATTTTGGTGCAGTTTCTTCTTGGATGCCAAAGGTTTAAATGGTGGTGGGGTTAGAAACTCTAAGTGAGAGCCAAGATTTAATCTGATTGACAGCTAAAGACTTCCCCACATTTCTCATAATTGCCCATGACAGCCCATAATTGCAGCGTCCTCATTAACGATACGTCGCAGTTTGACCTTGAGATGTTAAATCTGCTCTCTCCATCACTGCCATCATTATCACTCCTCGCTTTCCCTCCATTGAGTCAAACCCTCCATCCAATATCCCAACACTTGCTCCATTTGGTCATCTCTCCATCCATCTGTCTCCTCTTTCGACTCTCTCTCACTCTATTTCCCCTCATTTGATCGCTGCCTCCTCATATTCCCTACCCTCCATTCCTTTGCTATCTCTCTTCTCCATTACCTTCTCATTTGTGCATACCAAACGTTCTTAGCTATCAGAATTCATCCAATAATTTAGACTTCATTTGAATGTGCTTCACTTGCCCTTGCCTCATGTCTCCACTGCTTTAGTGCATTCTTTTGTCCTTTTTCCTCTCTGTCCTCTCCCTTCATGTCCCAACTCTAATTTCTCCTCCCTGCCACCCGTCTATCTCACTTTCTCCTCCCAAACTGCTCCTCATCGGCTTCCTCTGCTGTGGAATGGTCATTGCTCATTCAGTTATCTGTTTATCCAAGCCATGGCAGTCTGTGGATGTGACTGTGCAGTGATAATGAGGGGGGCAGTTGATCTAAACTTGCAATATGACCCAATCAGCCCTCACTATTAAAAAAAAAAAAAAAAAAAAAAAAAAACTTAAATTCCAACAGATATACACATAAGCCACAGTCACCATGACACACCATATATTTTTAGGTCCATTCCTCAACACTTGATTTCTCCCAAACCTCATTACTGTGCAATTCAACAAGCGAATCTGGTCTTTCCACTGCTTTATCCAATGTGTCTCCAGTTTGTTTTCCCCCTTCTTACTCATATACTTTCTTTTTATCTCTTCTTTTTCTGCAAAGTTGCATCTCTCTTTGTTCTGTCTAAATCCTTTTTATTTTTCCTTTAAAGACCCAAATTAGAAATGATGTCTAAGTTATGGCTATAAAATTCAAACACATTGTGCTCATCTGAAGTGGTTTGTTTTTTAAACTTAGCCAACAGGTTATTTTTTGCAGACTGGCAGTCAAATTAGCTTTATATGAACCAGCAGGGGTTTCTTTTTACCTCTCTGATGGAAACAAGATGTCCTCCTGCTTGGTATCACCCTTTTTTCTCAGACAAATTCAATCCCATGTCACTACTTTTACTGCTTCCTCTATGGCTTTCTCTGTCTCCCTCTTTCTCCATGGCCCTTTCAACTTTTAATTAATTTACTGAATGTGTTCTGCCATGACATGTAGATCCCCTACAGCAGCAAATGAATGAATTCACCAAGGCTCACATTCAGGGCTGTGATAAGCTCTCATAATGGGGATTTATCTGCATAATTGTGGGCGTTGGCAGTCAGACATAAGCCCTTGTGAGACACCTCTGAAGCTGGGATTCGTGCAAGGTGGAGTTTCTCAAGAAGTGTGACATTTATTGAAAAAAAAAAGTTAAAGTTTTAACTCCAAATCTGCTGTGGAGACATTCAAGTTCAAGAAACTGAGGGAAGTCCGTTTTTGATCAGACTCCTTTTCACCACTTTAAAGTAGTGCTGTTAATTGATTAAAAAATAATCAAGTTAATAAATTTCTTTAGTTTTAGTAATTTTTAGAGTTTTAAACATTCTTATTATCAAGTGTTTATTTTCATTATTTTAACTTAATGAGCAGCCCTTTAAAAGCGCTTTTTACTAAAGAATGTATTTTTCATTGTTATTATTCTCTATAAATCAACAATTAAAATACTACAAATTACTTGCATTTTTATTTGAGATAAATTAGTACAAGTATGGTCTTTAAATGAAATGAAACAAACCATTCCGGCCAAATGGCAGCAGGTGCTTGGAGTCTTCATCCCCAAGGAGAAGAATTCCACCTCTATCGGCCAGTTTAGGAGCATCGCATTGCTAAACGTGGAAGGTAAGATCTTCTTCTCTGTCTTGGCAAGAAGAATGACCAGCTTCCTGAAGAGCAATAGTTACATCAACACAAGTTGCCAGAAGACCGGACTCCCAAGCTTCCCAGGATGCATGGAGCATTCAGCCATTATCTGGGAACAAATCCGGCGGGCCAAAAGAGAAAAGGGAGACCTCCACGTAGTGTGGCTTGACTTGGCAAATGCATACGGCTCAGTGCCACACAAGCTGATCGATTTTGCAATGGAGTTCTTCCACATACCAACTTGCATCAGCAGCATCATAGCCAAGTACTTCAGCAATTTCCAGATGTGCTTCACTGCAGAAAGTTCCGCAACTGGATGGCAACAGCTGGAAGTTGGCATCGTCATGGGTTGTTCAATCTCCCTGATACTCTCTGTGGCAGCGTTTGAGATTATCCTCATCGACGCCAGGCAGGTGGCCAGAGGCCTAAAACTTCCCACAGGAGAAAGACTCCCAGCCTTGAGAAGCTACATGGATGATGTTACATCCATCCTGCAGACGTCACCATGCACGGCAAGGCTCCTCAACCGGCTAGATGAGCTAACAAGTTGGGCAAGGATGAGGACCAGGCTTCAAAGTCCCGAAGTCTGTCAATCAGGAGAGGCGTGAGGAGTGACAGCACAGTGTTCATGGCTGGAGGAGAGGAGATCCCCCTGCTGGCAGAACTACCCACCCGAAGTCTTGGGAGGCAGTATACATCAGAGCTCTCAGACAGGCAGATGGGGAAGGTAATCCAGAAACAGCTGAACGAAGGGCTGGCAAAAATTGACAGCAGCCAGCTTCCCGCGAAGCTGAAAGTATGGTGCTACCAGTTCACGCTGTACCAGAGGTTGATGTGGCCATTGAAAGTCAGTGAAGTTACATCTACGGCTGTTAGCAAGATGGATGGTACTGCCAATACCTACATCAGGAAATGGCTGGGCCTCCCTCGCTGCGTCTCAGACGCAAGCCTCTTTGGCAAGAACATGCTGCAACTGCCCCTGATGTCCATTAACATCGGATTCAAGCAGGAGAAGACCCGACTCGTGGTCAAGTTAAGGGAGTCCAGAGACCAGATGGTACAGGCCACAGGAGTGCATGTACGTACTGGACATAAGTGGAAGGCACAGCCAGAAGTGGACCAAGCCATCAGCAGATTGCAGCCATCAGAGGTCGTGGGAAGAGTGCAGGACAACCGGGCAGGGCTAGGCTGGGGAGAGCCGGTCAAGTTCTGGTCAAAAGCCACAAGGGAGCAGAGGAAGACCACGGTTGTGGAGGAGATAACGAAGCTGGAACAGGAGCGCTACCTCGTTAAGGCAGTGTCCCAGGGCAAGCAAGGGGCATGGACCCGATGGGAGGACACCACAAGCCAGGTCATAAGCTGGGCAGACATCTGGCGCACACCGCAAGCGCAACTTAGCTTGCGCATTAGGGCAGTGTACGACACCCTTCCCTGTCCCCAAAACCTCTCCCGATGGTTTGGAAGTGAGGATAAGTGTCTGCTGTGCAGCCAAGACAACGCAAGCCTACAGCACATCCTTTCAGTGTGCAAGGTCGCACTGGCACAGGGGCGCTTTCAGTGGCAGCATAACCAGGTCCTGGGAAAGCTGGCAGAGCTATTGGAGAAATGTAGAATGGGAGCTAATAACTCAGCAAGTCCCCCCCAGCTGGCCATCCCATTTGTAAGACCAGGGGAGAACCATCGCAAGCCAGTAGCCAGGACACCTACCTCTCTGCTTGCTCCCGGGAAGGGATGGGAGATGCGAGTGGACCTTCAAAAGCAGCTAGTGTTTCCACCGGAGATCACACTGACAACACTGAGACCAGATGTTGTCATGTGGTCCGCAGCTGCGGACCAGCTATGAGGGTACTCATAGTTGAACTCACTGTCCCCTGGGAGGAAGGGATACCAGCAGCACATGAGCCCAAGTGGACAAAGTACTCTGCCTTGGCCTCAGAGTGCAGAGACCTGGGCTGGGCTGCAACCGTCCACCCTGTGGAAGTAGGAAGCAGGGGATTTGTTGGCAGTTCAACCATACCACTTCTCTGGGCAACTGGGTTGATGGGGGCAAACCTGTGTAAGGCCATCAGGGAATTGGCAGAGGAGGCAGAGAAAGCCAGCTACTGGTTGTGGCTATGGAGGAGGGACAGTTATTGGGGTGCAACACCCAAGTAAGGGCAGCTGCAGGGGGTGGCAGGGAGATGTCCCCATTCAGCCACTGCCCCCCACCAGGAGATGTACTGGGTAGGGGGTGAAACATCAGTGAATGGTGGCTCCAGCTGACGACCCTGCAGCTGACCCGACGGGCACCGTAGGAGGTGCGGCAGGCAGAAATGCCAAGCAGGAAGAACATCACCTGTACAACGTACAGGTGTGCTGTTACCCCGAGGTAGTTGAAGTTGCTGACTGATGTCTAATGGTGTCTCGTTAGTGTAATAAATGTAGCTCGGGCCAGCTGCTCCACTTTAGTTGCCTTTTTAGCTGTCATACAGTTCATGAATTCTTGTGACAGTAATTCTCGTAGGTGTTCTGTGGTACGGGTCATCCAAGGATACCCCGATGATGTCTTGAAGCCCCTTGTCATCAATGATATTCATTGTCTGCAGTCTCTGGGGACCCATTAGCGATTGCATTAGTTAGCTTAGATGTTGTTGTTTTGGGGACAAATCTGGGTCTGCTGGGCTGCGTTGGTGTAGCTTGGCATTATGGCTCGATCTCGTGTGTTTGTTAGAGTCTATGCTATCATTAGCAACATTAGCTATCATGGCTTGATCCTGTATTGTTGTTGGTGTCTTTGCTAACATTAGCAAAGATGTACTTTGCCCGGAGGTGGTACTTCAGACTCTTTGTACTGTCTTTACTTCGGAGTAAAGACAGTACATTACATTACATTACTTCCATTAGGCAGCTTTTTAAATCGAAATTTGCTGTGAAGCAGACCCGGGTCTGTCTCCTCACTCATCACTGCTGGTTGCGTTTGACCCGCCTTTAACCTCTTCACCCCAGGGATGTAAACATCTGCGCAGGAGGACTATAGGAGGAAGTTGTGGTGAAACTTAATCATATGATTAAATTGCATTTAACTTTAAAGACAACATTTTTTTTAATCTTCTACAACTTATATTGCATTCAGCAAAAGCAATCTCTTAAGCCTCAAGCCATTGTCAAATTAGTGCAGTGAATAATGTCATCAACTGGAGAAAAAAAATCATGTATTGTAGTAAAATGAATGGAAATTTGACTATGAATCTATACATGCACACAGCACAGCTAGGTCTGTTTGCACCTATAGTATTAATGTTCTTTACATTGAATCATCTCTTAAAGGTATGATGATGACAATGCCTGCTCACTAAATTTCAAGAAAAAAAATCAAGAAACATTTCATACACCCTCTTTTGAAGAATCACTGTGTGGACATTCAAAAGACACTTCATCCTGAAGTCTAAAGTAGACTTCCTGATAAAGGCTTGATGCCAGCATGTGTTTTAAGGTCCCTGTGATCATGCTGTGAAAATGATGGTGTTTACTTTGTTGAAAAGACAGTGTGCAAGAGTGTGATTGATTGTATCCTAATCTAAAGACTAGCTGGAACTCACACTTATTTTTCTAAAGTCCAGGAGGTACTTCTTCCTGTATTTTAAGTGCTTCTTAAGTCCTCATATTTGAAGCAGGAGAAAAAAGAAAGTGATAAGGCCTGCTTCAAGTCATCTCAAAAAGGTAAGTTGAGACTGCATTTCCTATATGATGACTGCTATTGATGTGCTTCAAAAGGCCCCTTCAGTAACCATCCATGTTTAAAGTAGTCACAATACCAGAATGTAGAATATGATACCTGTTTCAACACCACAGCAACAAAAACAATCTCCTGGACACCAAAAACTGCTCAATTTGGTATATTTTTAAATTTCAAACTTGCACATGAGAAGGATCACTTAACAGTGAACACATACCAAATCTGTTAGAGCAATGAAAGGTAAAAGAAATCTGCAAAGAGCTAACCTTAAATCATATATCCCCTTACTGTATGCATGTTTGGGATGTTTTAATGTTTAATGAGATTCTTAATCAAAGTGAGATTCTTCCTGGTTAACCCTTCAAGCCCTACGCTATTCTTTAACAATTGTGTCTCTATTGACTTATTGTCTTAAAGCTTGTAAAACATCAAACCTGTGGTGTACAGTCAAGATCAAAACATCCCTTTTTCAGAACAACCTGGGCTTATGAATATGTGCTGTTAATTGAGGATAAACAAAAAAAAAAAAAAAAAAGTTCCGGGGCTATAAAGACAAAAGAAAAAACTAAATTGAAATTAAAAGTCAAAGTTTTTATGTGTGACAAAGAAAATAAAATATGCCTAAGACTTTTTTGCACACACTTGTTCTCCTATCTTTTGGGGGCCAACAATTGAAAAAAAAATCTCCCAAATTTTCTCATCTCTACAAAAAGTCCTTGTTCTTCTTTGCTGTTATTGAAAGTAGTTCCTGTCTGCAGTGACACAGAGGGTCACATCACAGGCTCTCGGTCTCTCTTTCTCTGCATTATAAGCTATCAACGCTTTTTTCAGCAGAATCTGCCCATTTAGAGTTGGGCAATATGACAAAGCATGAAGCAACAACAGAGCCTGCCATTGGTCGCCAGGGGCCGTCGCAAAGCATTTGTGGTATACAGAATGACAGTTGGCATTAGCTGCAAGCAGCAGATATGATCTAACAAGACTAGGCAAAAACCTTGTATATGGCTGACTGCATTTATCTGGAATGCTTGTTGAAATGCGTGACTGAAATGTGTGTTCTTGCGTGGAGTGATGTTGTCATGATTGTTAGTAGGTTATTATCTTTAACCAAAGGTATAGTAAGTGGTTACTTAAATGTAAAAAGCTACATGTTACCCTCTCTCTCTGTCTGTCTCCTTCTGTGTGTGAGGAGATGAAACCTGAGCAGTGTCATCCCCCTTCCCCTCCTGCTTTCTTTTACCGCATCTGATTGGTTAAACACAGACACACATCAATTCAGCTGCAGGGAGAAAATAGAGGGGGAAATATGCTCTCTGTATTCTCTGCTATTCTCTGCTATTCTCTGCTATTCTCTGCGTGAATGGAAGACAACGCAACAGGAAAAGAGTAAAGAGCTCTCCTCTGCACAAGACAATCTGTTGGTATGGCTTTGTGCCCTGATTTCAACAAGAACAGCGCCTAGGTCAGATTAAACAGCAGCGGTCCTACTGCGACATCAAAGCTAACAGCTAACACCGGAGTAAAACGGGACAAGCTCACCACCATAATCGGAAAAACACGCCGAAACAGACTGGGAGTGGAGAGAGAACTTTTTTTTTCTGTCACAGAAAGCTTTCTGTGTTGCTCTCACCACTAACTGTGATGAACAAATGTGTTGTTCTGGCTAAGGCCGAGCTAATGTTCGGCAAGTCCTCAAGAATTCACACAAGTTACCCTTTTCCCCTAAACTATAACATAGTCATGCCAAAGCAGCTCAGCAGAGGAATAAAAACAGCTTTCCTAACATGAAAAGCTTATAGGGTTATTTTATTCTTCGTCGTACAAAAATATGGCACAGTTCTGGTGAAACAGAGGCTAAAGCTATATCTGATTATTTAGAGCAGTGGAGGCAGTCATTACAGGGCTTTCAGCACAAGTAAACCCTGCCTATAGAGCAACTCTGTATGGATGAGCCATACATAAATGATGTTAACTAGTGCTTAGTTAACACAGCGGAGGCAGCCATTAGTGACAGCATTCAGTCCAAGCAAAAGCAACTCTGTAGTATATGGCTCATACAACAACGTCACTCACTCAGGTACTGACAGACAGACACACTCACTCAGACACAGACATTGCCATTTGTAGGGCTGACCTCAGCGGTCAGCCAAAAATTTAACATTCAATATGGGATTTACTGGTGTAGAAACTATTTACTTTCTGAACTGGTATAGGTGACAGCCCAAGCTTATACTCTCTTTTGGTGTGATAGTTCGTTCAGCCTCTTGTGCATTTGCATAAAGCGAAAAGAGCAAAATAAAATGACACAAAATAAACAAGCACAGACATTAATAACATCTTGTGATTTGAAATTATGTTATAAACACAAGGATAAAAAGGAAAATAAGTTATGTGAATTCTGGATTTTTCTAAAATGTGAACTCAAATAGTAGTATACGGACCACAAAATAATTTATGTGTTATGGAGGGGATGTTCTGACGTGACTTTTATTATCAGCTTTTCTACTACCAAATGTCCTCACATAGCCTTGTCTTTGGCCCTCTCTGCGTTCACATCCAGACACTTTTTACAAACAGAGAAGTTTAGGAACTGTAGAAGAAGCAGGCAAGTCTGGTAGGCTTGCTATAATCCTGCTAGTTGCAAGTTTAACACACGGCAGATTTCAGCTGAGGTCAAGACTTCATAACCATTGTTTTCTTAACACACCTGATACGAGTATGACAGGATAACAGATTATTTTTTTGTCAAAAAAAAAAAAAAAAAAAAAAAGAATAAAAGTTGGTGAGGTTAAGATAGATATTTTTCAGTGTTCAGTGTGTCATAATGTGACATGAAAAACCAGATGCACTTTGGATCAGTGCCCTCACATATCACTGGTTGCATGTACCTATTTTTAACCTTCCATTAAGCAGCCTGTGTTCCTGCTGAAGAAGCATTTTAAAACCTGCTTAATTTAGACTTGCATTACTTATCAAATGAAAAAAAAAAACTGCATTAATGAGTCACATCAAGTTCATGGGTCTACTTAATTTCTAGAAACTTTTCTTAGGTTTGCCCTGGCTCATGCATATCATAGTATATCATCCATTTTTCACAGCGTTTCAGTTTCACCCCTAATTTTACTTTCTAAATTTTCCATAAGTTAGATGAAAGAGTCTGAAGTGACTGTAATAGAGCTCTTCCTGGCCTGTGTCAGACTGCCACCCACTGTGCTGTTTGCGGCCCCAGAAGGCTTAGCAGAGAGTCCAGGAAGAGAAGTTTGCATTACTTTAAAACCTCTCCCCAGACAGACTCTCACGAACAGACTAAAATCCCCCTGTACTGCGAGACAGAGAGAACTAAATAATGAGACAAGGCCGGAGAAAAGTATGAAATATCCTCTTAAACATGAGACAGTCTAAACCATTTATCATACCATTGATCTCTCTGTTCATTCACTTCCTAAAGCTCACTGCTTATTCTACTCTGAATGGGATGTGCTAATACTAACTGCTGCGTGTGAAACTCCAGATTAATATCATGTATGCTGTTTTGCTTTGTGAGTGAAAACAGTGATTCCCCATAAAAATGTGAAGGCGTTTACAGGCAGATACTGTATGATGAGGCGGCTACACATTTTATATTTTGACATTAAAGGTCAAACATCCAGACCTATAAGCTGCTGCATTTGCTTCATGAATTCTTGGCTGTCACTCTTGCTGCAAAATCCTTTGTGCTGCATTGCTACTCTGCAGCACTCCTATTTTTCTTTCATTCACACAATAGTTGGTTCTCTACAAAGGATTCAGATTATTTATTCCTCCTCTTACATTTCTGTAGGTATTTGATCAAAAACACTGCAGCTGCAGAAGCATTTCCTTCCCTTTAGTTAAAGGCCAAATGCTTAAACAACACCGTTTGTATGGATTTTGTAATTTCTTTATTTATTTTTCAATTCCCAGCAGCACAAGGACTCTTACAAAGAAGCTAACCTTTAGCCTAGTTATAGTAAGTGTGATTCAGTTCAGATGTAATGCCCTTGGTGTGCAAGGAATCCAACAATCTGCAGCACAGTAACATGATAGGTAATGTATTTATGCATTCCTCTTCAGATTTCTATCTTAAAGTAGCTGGCTAAACTGATCATGTTTTACTCTACGTCTTAGTATATGTTTCTGCTTCTATCTTTGTATCTGTCTCTTTGTAATTTCTCTCATCACTTTTGTTGTTTTCATATCTTTTGTTTTCCTTTTTGTCTGCAGCTGCTTTCTTATCTCCTTATCCATTAACATAGAGGTCAGTAACAAGGTTGACAGAGACATAATCATGTATGAAAAATCACAGAGAACAGAAAGCTTCTTAAGATTTGGCTTCACTCCCACAAGTAACACCTGTTATTATGTGCATGTTTGAGCTGCCAGCATATATTTTCATGATTTACAGCTGTTAGCCTCAAGGCAGAAATATCTGTTTTTGTTGTTGAGATTATTTTTTTAATCTCCTAGTGTTGTTGCTGTTTTTCAGATGCATCTCATGTTTTGTTTTGGTTTTTTTGTTTTGTTTTGTTTTTGTTTTTCTTGAAATGAAGTCTGCTGGATGAAGCTGTCATTCCTAGAGCACTGGGTTGATGACAAATTAGTCTGAAGTTTTTGACTATTGAAAAGTCTGAATCATTCCAAACAACCTTAACCTCCTGAGACCCAAACTTCTGTTTAAAATGCATTTTTGGTCTGCTTGTTTATTCGGGTTTAGTAAGATCTGAAAGTTCAAAAGCTTGCCAAAATCCAAACAAATTCCCTAAAATTTTGAAATATGCTTGCCAAAATCCCTGCAAAAATTCTTATATATTTAAAAAAAAAAAAAATACCCCCAATTTATTCAAACATTCCCCAACTGTTTTAGTGTAACTTTATCATAAAGCCTAAACAGTCCAATGAAAAAAAACTATGTAAATGTGTGAAAATATAAAAACTTACAAAATGCCAAATTTACAAATTCAATAGCAATGACCCCTCTACAATTTGTATCAAATTACAAAAAAATTTACAAATACATTTCTCAAGATTCCATGAAAATGATGAAAAATCACCCCAAAAATAAAAGACCCCCCACACATTTCCAGATCGAATTGCAAAATTTATCAAAAAAGGACAAAAAAATCAAATACATTTACCAGATTTCCATGAAAATGCCCAAATATCCCAAAGCAAATATCCCGTCAAACTTCCACTGAAACCGTTGAAATATTTAAACACATCCCCAAAATTTCTAAGAACATACTTGAACATTTCCAAACAAATCTCATGAAATTCCCATGAAAAATTCTGAAAATATCATAACAATTTATGCCAACATTTCAAGCAAATTATTAGAACTTGAATGGACATTCTGGACATTTATCTTAAAAATTCCAATAACAGAAATTATAACTTTGTTTTAGAAAAGCAAAGATGTAATGCCTGTCAGGAGGTTAATGTGTTGTTTTATCTACTAAAGTCTGCTAAAGTTTCGTTGGCCCCTTGTGTTTAAATTATTACATCGTCTCTTTGCTACACTTGATTTGTTCATGTGTAAATAGCGTCATGCTGTGTTCTGGAAACATATCAGTCACTGTGAATGTTTACTATGAAAAACCAAATGCCTGTTTGAGACTTACACTGCAGCAGTGGCTACAAGCCTTAACTAGAGAAGCACTCGGAGAGCGCAGACCTCCACCATTAGCCCTATTTCCCAATAGTACAGAATCCCTCAAAAAATTCCTGGTTCCAGACGGTGATCCAGATCAGTCCCAAAATCTAGTCAGTTCTTCCTTATGCCATTTCTGACATTTCCTGAAAATTTCATCAAAATCCATCTATAACTTTTTGAGTTATGTTGCTAACAAACAAACCAACTAACAGACAAACCCTGCTGATCACATAACCTCCTTGGTGGAGGTAAAAATCTACTGTAAATGATGAATACATCTAAATACTGATGATCTGGTTTACTTTTGTTGGTCATATAGAGGTGATAGCATATATTTAAGTCTGCTTCATAACCAGATAAAAACTCCTCAAAGGAACTTTTAATACATTCCACTTGTAAAGATCTAGAAAGTTCTAAGACTGTTGTAAGTTTGGTTGATAATTTGATTACATGTTAATTTGAGAAAACTTTGTATTGAGATTGAAAAGAGAATGCCTTTTCTCTGGAAAAAAGCTTTAATCTGGTCCAACCATGGATTATCAGAGTTAATGTAAAATTTGCCTCTCTATCATCACCCCTACCCACCACTTGCACCCCTTAACTTCCACTGTATTACTACAGTTTTTAAATGCCATCCTTTCAACTTGACTGGGCTCTGTCTCCTTTTCCACTCTAATGATAATTTATCTTAAAAAATACTCTCCAGCCCTGTTCATGACTGCAATTACAAATCCAGCATAAAAGGGAACTGCAATTGTGCTGAGGACCCATTGTACCTCTCCTCTACTACTGTTTTTGCCTATTAACAGCTGCGAAATCCAAGAGTGCACTGAGTCAACCCGCCGAGCAGCGAGCCACAGACAGTTGAGTGACCACTTTTAGCAGGAACAGTTCAAGTATGAGTGGTTGGGAGTGGAGTGGTTGGTGCATGGAGATTTAACTAGTCTGTTAAGCTGCAGCACAGGGTAACATGCTTACTAAAGCAGCAAAATCACCTTTTAACTTCAGGGATTAAGTGATGCCACGACCAGCATGGCAAAGAAAACCATGATGCAGCATTCCCTGATGGGTGTTTCTGGTGGAAAGACGAATAAATACTGCAAGTTTATTTTATCGTGGTCTGAAATGACCAGAGTCTGTTGGCAGATGGTATAAAACATGGATATAGTCTTAGAGATATCACCCATTGGTTTCTGAAGAGGATGTCTTCTTTTCATACGCCTTTCCATTCGCTGTTATTTTAAAAGCAATTAGTAAGTTTTATTGCAGGTGAAACTCTTTGACTTTGATATATGCAAACCTGGCTTTTTTAAAGATCAATAGACTATTGAAGCATAAGCAGGCCATTACTGACACTGTCAATGGTGTCTTCAGAGGTGTTAGTAATATAAATGATGGTGGCTGCAATGCTGGAAATGCTGGCACTACCCGAGGTTTGGTCAGCCTGATAGAATCAAACCCTAATTAATCTAATTTATGTAAATCTCTTGGCCTTCATATTATCAAAACTGTTCAGATATTAAAATGAACACATGGTCAGTGTGTGAATTAAGAAATGAGCTATTGATTTTTGTATTGGACTATAATTTTTTTTTTTATTCCTGCTGTAAAAAAATGGGATTTTTCGAAATGAAGCTTCATAGGAATTGCTTGGCTTTAGGAGCCAGCCTCGAGTGGACACTTCAAGCTAAAGCAGTTTTTTTTGGGTGCTTTCAGATTAGCTGCATTTTATAGCACTGGAAGTTGCCACTTGGTCTGCACAGGCTTGCCCACAGAATTGCCTGGGCCCCTGAAAAACCCTCTAAATGGGCCCTCCCTGGTTAGGGTTTATTGTCAAAGCATGTGTGTTAGATCAGTAGCATGAGTGTTAGCATCCTGGCTAACAGTTACCTTGTTTAGGAGCTGAAAAGTGTGTCAAGCTATTATTTGGTTTCGATGTTCAAATTACTTATTTATGCCACATTTTAAGCCCTTTTCACTGCTGTCTCCAGCCATTTTTGCCACACTTTTTCCAAATTTGACACATTTTGTGTCTTTTAAACAACTGTTGCCACTTAACCTATTTTCATTGCTTTACCCCCTTTTTACAACACTGTTATCCTACTTTTGCTAGCATTTTGCCACTTTTGGCACATTTTTTGCCCCTGTAACCCACTGTTGCCACTTTTGACCCCTTTCACCCATGTTTGCCACGTTTGAACCACTTTATACCATTTTTTCTAACCTTGCAAAGCAGATGGATACACCCGTTTCTGTGTTTCTCACTGCCGAATCCATCTTGCAAAGCTCCCCTCTTAAGCATTTGGGCCCAGTTAGAAAGTGACAAGACCAACCAGCCTCGAGGGGCAGTATTTTTGGGCGTGGCGGAGTTGTGATGTAAGCAAGAAGCAACAAGAGGCCAGTGCAATTATGGCAGAAGCCATTAGTGTGGATGCAACTAAAGCGCCAGTTTTATCAGAACTTGATGATATTTTTTTATTAAAAGAAGAACAAAGAACAGCAGTGAGTTGTTTTCTTTTCAAAAACGACAAAAGTCGTGTATCAACATGTCTACAGTCGCTATGGTTCATGTTATGCAGTTCTGTATGGAGTTTACTCCTTCGGTACGGGCGCAGCTTGGTAGTGACTACATCACTTATTTTGTTGCTCTAATTGGCCCATAAAAATGTGACAGACAAAACGTTCATCCAACCATCCTCCGAGTTTTTTACAAAGGCTCTGCCCTTTCCCAATTGCTGTTACATCTTCCCCCTCTTTTTCAAACTCTTTTCTGCTTTTCTTAATCCATTTTGCCACTTTTATACCATTTTTTCCACACTATAACATCTTTTTACAACTTTTTTTTCCTGCAACTTTTAACCACTTTTCACCCTTTTTGGCCATTTATAGCTCTTTTGTGCCTTTCCTAATCCTTATTTCCACTTACATTCAATGTTTGTTTTATTAAACCATTTTTTCCACTCTGTAACCTCCTTTAACCACTTTTTCCCTTTCAGTTTTTGACACTTTTTACTCATTCCTGCCGCGCACTCGCTACTTCATCGCACCAAATTCAGTTTATTTTCATAGCTCTGCATCTTACCATTGAACAACTTTACCGAACAAAAACCTGATGATAGGTCAAATTCTAACGTAGAATGTGCGGTCAACAGAAAATGTCCTCCCTGTGCTCACCCCACTCCAACTTCCAGCAGAAGCACACCACAGGTGCACAGGTGAAGTAAATGAACTGATCCCTGCTGTGCCACCAAAAACCACACCCACTAATCCGTGCGTAAACCAAAACCCACCTACACCCAAAGGCATCTTCAAAACTTACATGTTTGGCTCCCACACCTGCCACTTTTAACCACATTTTTTCAAGTTTTTTCCCTTACTTAATCTACTTTGCCACTTTTTTCATTTTTTGCCTTTTTAACCCGTTTTTGTCACTCTGTCAACACTACCATTTTTTCTGCCAATTTTTGATTGTAACTTTTTTGTCTCTTTTTTCAATTATTTAATTGAAAACAATAGCCAGAATATTCTTATTTTTTGGAACTGAGATATTTATCAAACCTTCTAACAAAGTTTGAATTGTAAAAAATGTATATATATTTTTTATAATGCCATTGCATTTCACATATATTTTTTGTATCACATTATATACGCCAGGCATTTTTTGTGACTGATAATCCACTGCAAGGCATTTTTTTTGTCATTCATCAGATTGTATACAAAAGGTTTTTAAGGAGAGTATTGATCATGATGTTGATAAGACAGAGGTCCCACAAACTTGCATATCAAATGTAATACAGTTGGCTTTTAAGGGTTAAAGTTATTTTAAGTCCTTCTTCTTTATTCTCTGGCATCCTAACATTTGTAGAGATCATGGCTTATCTGTGACGTCTTAAAAATAAAATATGGTCAACAAATAAACTTTGTAATGGACCATGATCTTCCTCACCTCCAGTTTGGCTGGACCCCAGAAAGCTCTCCCCCTTTATCCCCCCTTATGGGTGGCCTTGGGTCTGAATCAGGGATAGAAGAAGAGAGGCTGGTTTTATTACATAAGGCGCTCATATGCTGCTGTTCTTTAGTGAAACACACCAACAGCAACGCCCTGTCCTCATTTCTCCATCTTCTCCTTTTCTCATTTTTCTGCCAACTTCCCAGCTTCTTCTTCATAACCTTGTTTCCTCTGCCTCTTAACTGTAACAACTTCCTGTTTATCAGTTCTTTCAAATCATCTCTCTTTTCTAACTCACATTTTCTCACTTGAAACCTTCCTATAAGAAAACACACAATCATACAAAACTACAATGCCTTATCTTCATTTCTCCATCTTCCCTTTCTCTCATTTTGCTGCCAACTTCCCAGCTTCTTCTTCACATCCTCATTTCCCCTGTCTCCTAACTGCTACAACTTCCTGTTCATCTATTCTCTTGGTTCATCTCTTCTTCTTGTTTTAAACAAATTTTCCTGCTCTACTGCTCTATCATCGGTACACTGTGACAATTTAATCCTACAACCAGTGGCTACAAAGAATTGGCAGCCTCAAAAGTATGTATGAGAGAGCCAGAAAAACACAGAGAGAGAGAGTTAGAGGGAGTCTGTGTGTTTGATATTGTGTGTCTGTGTTGACTGGATGCCAGTTGGCCTGTGGTGCAGCAAGCTGTCCTAATGAAGTGATCCTATGCACCCCTCCAACCAATCTGAATTTGTTTTAAAACAGCAACCACACAGGGATTTGTAGTAATTATTTCAGTCTGTAACAGAAGTCATCATGACAGTAAAAGTCAGCTTTTCTATTCCTAAAACAACACTGTAAGAATAATATATTGCTCCCAATGTTTTAGAAATGTCTTGTTCAAAGACTTCCTTGTCCAAATACTTCTAGAGTCGAATACTACAGTTGGTACATGCGTAGATATTGGCAATGCTCTAACTAGCAGGAGTGGAAGCCATCAATCTCTCCAGGGTATTTTGGGGAACATTTCTTCCCTCATTAATTATTAACTTTGAAACCTGACCCTGAGTTTATAAACATGAAAAGGAACCAAATTATGTTTCCTCAAAATAGGTCCAGGGGGGCTGTTTCAAACAATGGCACAATAAAATAATGGATTATTCTGGAAATTGTGTAACACCAAATCAAATGTTATGTGGAGCACATTTCCAAATGTTCTGAATATGTATCAATACTTAATCACTTGATGAAAACCAGTGTCTTGCTGCTAATGTCTATTTTACTTAAATTTACTCATATTCCAACCAAACACCCACCCATCTGTGATGGTTACATGCCCCAATGCTGAGTGCCAACACCTTCAAATAAATGATACCTTTGCAGACACTGATTTATCTTTCAAACTGTTATTGGAAGTAAATGAATTAGAAGCATGGACTGGATCCCTGCATCATCATTACATTGATCATTTAAACTAATAGTTAATCTAATCTTTTGCCTAATCAGCTGACCTCTGACCAACCAATCTATCCCAGAATCAATGCTTCTCGGAAAGACATCTTAAGGGAATAGCATTACTGGAAACAAGTGCAAATTATGCCAGCCATTTTTAGCCCTGCTGGTAGGCTTGCTCTAGTTCAGCTGTCTGTTGGTGGATCCACCAATTTAGTCGAGACTGTAAGTCTAGATCCCACCAGCTATGAAAGGATTTTCATCAAATATGGTTAAGATGTCCTTGGTGTACATTATACTATCTGTAATTACTGAAGTTCTTGAGAGGTTATTGCTGGATTGTCACAGATTGACCTCATTTGGCATCCTAAACTTTCTCATTCCTGCCTTCATTGGAATTATTTTTAGTCCTATTCTTGAATAAATGATATTATCAGACTATGTGTAGACCTACTTAGCAATTGTTGTCTGCTGGCCATTATAAACATGGATACATGTTGACTTGTTCATTGTCATGAGTGCATATGTTCTTAAAAGCATCAAAGCAATGCTATAAATGCTATAAAGTTCAAAGAATGGTCTTATTGTTAATGTGCTTTCACACTAGGTAAGCTGTACCATGCTCAAGCATGTTTGACCCCAACATTAAGCTTGTTTTACTAGTATGAGTGCTCTGTACTCATAGGCGGTTTTACCAAAGGTAGGCAATTTCCTGGGGCCTCGTCAATAAGGGGGGGCTCAAGAACTTTCCTAGGTTTGTTTTTCTACAAAATAGCTCACTAATGTTTTTGACACTCCCCAGGACAAAGAAAGTTAGGTTTAAAATTTAGAGCAGGGAGGAATATCATAAAAAAAGATGCACAGCAGCGCAACTGCAGCATTAACTCTGCTCTCTCAGTGAGTCTTGTCCTGTCCACACCTCTGACTAGTTTCTTGCACAAGGGCACAAATGTCAAATCCAGAGGTTTTTGCCTTGTAGAACCAAACTTCTTCCCCTGAGTAGGATTGAAAAAGCTTCTTTTAGGATAACGAAAAGGCTACTTTCTCTGCGTAATTGTCCCTCAACCACAAACAAGTACATTGTATGTCCCTTTGGTGAGCAACTCAGTTCAATCTCCAGCCTGATTTAATCCAACATTATAATAAATCTGTAAAGCCAGACTAATATCAACTAATTTTATTTACATATGATTTATTTTATCCTATCAAGAAGTGAAATTATGGTCTTGATCACTTAAGTTTAAACAGGACATCATTTATAAATCCTATGGCATATTCAACTCCAGCTCTCGTTAAATAGTAAAAATTCTTCTTATAACGGTTAAAATGACTTAATAACTGAACATTCAATCTTATTCTGGACACAGGCTGTCCTATGACAAGAGAGGTTGGCATGTTTGATCTTGGCACAGCGCTAAAATGCATCCAAAATACACATGGAGATGCCCCAGTTCATCACGCGTGCAAGGATGTCAGGGGGATTCAGATAGAGTGGACATGAAGAAGAACAACTCTAGGGGCTCAGACATGTGCTTAAAAGTCAGGTTTTCACTCAGCAGGTGAGGGTTTGCAGCTATAGAAGCAGTAATCGCATGGCAGTGTGATAAATCCCACAGGATCCTTGTCTCCATCTCTCTCTCTCTCTCTCTCTCACTCCTCTCTCTCACTTGTCTCCTCTCTGGACTCTGTGCACTGATCCCAGGTCAGTTGAAATAATCTCAGGGTCAGATCAGATATTGTGGATGACAGGTTGGTGTTTTAAATTCATAAACAGTCACGTTGAATTTATATTTATTATGAATATTTCAGTCTTGTAAGTTCATCATCAGTGGGTCCTAAAAACATTAAAACCTGTAAAAATTGGCATATGTTACAAGGACAGTATATTTTTGCCTGACCTGTTTGGATTACCTGCAAGTAAATTCTCTATCTAAAGTCGCTAATTAACAATTTTGTGTGCAAACATGCAGCACTTATTAAATGGTACCTGCATCCAATATTGGATGATTTATGTTTATAAACATTACAGCAGCCTATCAGCGTTAGTCGTATAGATGTTGCTAAAAAATTACCCCGCCCTCAGGACATCTCATTGGAGCAAATCTGGCCCTCGACCCAAAATGAGCTTGACACCCCTGTTTTGCTTCAGTACAGTATGATTCAGATAAGTAACATACTTAAAATAGAGCCTATTGTTTTTTCTTTAATAACATAATAACAAACTCATGTAATACAGCAGATTTGATGCAGAAATACACATTAACTGCATTAAGTTTTTGATAGGAATTTGGGCAAGAAAAAAATTACTAAGATACTGTACCTGAAAACATGAAACCCTAAGAACAGGAGAATAAATGAACTTCAGAAAATGATGAAGAAAAGCCATTAGTTTGAGCATAAAAATCATTTTAGTACAGAGAGTCTTTATTCTAATATCTCTTTGGAGGAGACGTCAGATTTCCGTTTGTTTTTTTATTCTCTGTCTGAGATGAATACAGTTTGTACAGCTTAATGTAACCAAGTATTCACTAATACTTAACCTTACAGATATTGGTTATAATGCAGATGATATTAAACTGAATGGAGTTAAATGTGTTATTAGTGGCGCACTGCACTTTGTGCTGCTTCTGAAAAATCACATTCATATGGCGCTCATCAAAGAAGTTGAGGTGGGTGATATTAAGGGGTGGGGCCTCCAAGTAAAAAAAAACTGCCCCTGTCTGTACCATGCTCAACCGTGGCACACTTCTTCAGCTCTTGGATGGATTGAAGAGAACTTTTGTCCGATACAATTACTAACACAAAAGCACAAGAGCAATGTGAATGTGGGCCTGAAAAGGACTGTGAAGGGAGGGTATTAAGCACAATACGCAACTGGACCTACTGCCCTAAAATTGGTTTCCTTGAAACATTTAAGTTCCTGTAAAGTGATGAAAAAAAAATTTGTATTTAAGGTTTGTTATACGGCAGGCCACTGTGTTATAAACCACCAAGTCAAATATCAGTCATGAAAAACATCTGTAAGTTATAAAAAAAAAAAAAAAAAAAAAAAAGCTTAAAAATATTGTTTTTTAAACGAGGAAGTAAAATCTGCTCCAGGATGGTGTGGGCGTGACAGTTAAAGGAGCCAAAGCCATGCCCACTCAAGGGAAATACCATCCTCTCAAATTTACAAAAAACTACAGCCTCAGTGGAGGAATCATCCATCTGCTCTGCTGGACCTGTCAGCAATCTGTGTCAGCCACCAGAGAAACAATCACATTTAAGTCATGACAGACAGGCAGTTTAAAGCTAAAAAGTGTCCGTTTCATTTTCTCATCCTGTACTTAACTCTTCAGGTTTGCTGAGTTATGTGAAATTATGTCCCTCTCCCATTAAATGGGACATATTTTACCCTTTTAAGACAAGTTTGGTTGTTAAGTTGGTCTCAGAGGTCCCCCAAACATGCCTTTGAAGATTGTTGCTGAAAAAACAGTCTAGTAGAGATTTTTTGCATGTCTAAAAACCCCTCTGTTTCAGCCCTTCTCAGAACGAGCCGTTTCCATGTCTGTGGCTTTAAATGTTAATGAGCTGTCTGACTCCACTCTTGACCACACCCCACTCAGGAAATGGATGTGGTACTACTGATGACCCTGTTGTTACATTGTTACAGACACTTTTATCCAAAGTTAGAGATCAGGCTGGAATTTGAACCACCAACCTTCCAGATCAAAGTCAGCAGGGTAACCCACTGAGCTAGCCAGCATCTCAGCTGGGAGCTGAGAGGAAGATTAGAAGACGAGGATGGAACTTTCTTCCAAGCAAGGAGGGTCAACCAATCCTGGAGGCGGTGCTAACTCCCCAAATAAGGTCGGGGCGGCTTGTTTCAGCACACATTTTCAGAAAGGTGGAGAAAGAGAGGGTGGAAAGGAATGGATTTTTCTGGTGTTTGATGGTATTGTGGACAGGCCTGGGGCATACATTTTGTTAGAAAAGCCTAAAAAAAGTGATTTTTGCATAATATGTCTCCTTTAAGGGACGTCTTTGTGGTTAAGTTGCAGCTGAAAACAGTCTGTTTTCTAATGTTGCTCTGTCAAATAAAAGTCTTCAGTAATGATTAGCATTGGAGGCTTTTAATATGATGGACTTAGCAGGAATAGACCATATCTACCAACAGATACTTTACTGAACTTTAACACTGCAAAGCTTACAGACATGAAGGATTAAAAAGTTGTTGAAGAGATGAGGTTCTGTTCAATACAACTGCTAACTCACAGGGACAGGAGTAATGTGAATGCAGGCTGAAAGGTACTGGGAAGAGAGGACAGTAAACACAGTATGGGTTAGCTGGACCTATAATGCCACTTACACTAAAAGGCTGGTAAATTAACCGTGCAAAATTATATATATATATTTTTTAATTATTATTATTATTATTTTACACAAGCCGTTTGAGATATGCCAACTGTTGGAGTATTTTATCTGTTTTTTGCTATTACATTGGCAAGTTATATTACTCTCTGGATAGCTGTGAATCGTATACTATAACAAGGCCGGTGGATTGGAACGATTCAGCTTTGATAATTCTAAGACAGCAAGGTAAACTTAAGCCGGGCATAAACTGTGCAGTTTCCACCAGACTCCCATAAATCGTTTACAATGCACAAGCATTGTTCACAATTTATGTGCTCACACTATACGGTCCGATGGTCTTGCATGACCTGAGTATTCACACGGTGACAGTGGAGTTGGGACGGACTGTGACAACAACATCTTGCTAACTATATCAACATCTGTGCCAGGTGGAGGTGTGTGAGTATGCATCTTTCCTGCTCATCTATTTCCTTTATTATGGAGAAGGGGGCATGCAAGTTTTTCATGCTGTCTTCATGGTAATTTAGGACATTGTCTGACAGTTTACAGGGGAAAGATGTCTAAAAAAAAGTTTAGGATTCTACTCAGACATCTGCTCTCACTGTGGGGGTGTGTGCAGTCATATGACCAAAATATCAGCTGGTCGGGGTCCAGTCATAGTTGGCTGTTGTACTCCCCTTTACACTGCACGACAAACGACGCACAATCTGAGAGAAAGTCCACTGGCATTCCAACTGAGTTGTGCATCTCAAAATTTGTGTCTGGATCGGATGAAATTCACAGTGTACGCCCGGCTTAAGTCAAAAGATTGGGACCCTTCCTTGGTGCATTCCTGCTAGAAAATAGCACAAAATTGAACATGATCTGCACTTCTGCTGCCAAGATGATCATCATGCACACATTATAAAATGATGAGATTGACCAACATGGTCTAGGAGAGTGCTGAAGAAGTTAGTCCGTATAGAAAATGAGGCATAATCTCCCTTTCTTATCAAACTTTAGATTTGATTTTTAACACTTGATCCAAATTGTTGATACATAAAGCAGAAAATAAAGACTAAGACTGTTTCTCTCATGTCATATCATCCTGAAGAACTCACCACCAGTCTAATTGTTTGCATAATATTTCCATGTTTGGTACAGCTTCATTTTGCAGACTCTGACTGGATAAGCTCAGGTGCATAAAATATTCACAGATGCTGGCAGGTTCAGCCACTGTGATACTCAGTTGTCTGGATTTAGTGTAAAGGTGCATGTAAACAGCTTAACAGGATCAGCTTTTACCCAAGCATGGCAAACAGCTGAATTACTCCGTGCAACATGGTCGGTGCAGACCACACCTGGCTCAAAGAGAGAGAGTGAGAGAAGAGGCAACCCGGATAGGATAGGTTGCGAGCCAGAGAAAAATCATTAGTCCGACAGTGGAGCTGTCAGCACTCCTGCTGAGCCTTCACGGCTTTGTGTGTGTGTGTTTTCTTCGAGTGTGAGCACAGCTGCATGTGTGAGATGAGCAGCCTCAGTAAAGTAGCTTTTTATTGCTTTCTGCTTGGAAAAAACACACCATCACTACCCCACTTAAATAAAAGATGTGCTTTGCATGATATATTCCCAATACAACCCCCACATACACAGTCTGAACAAGTAATTTACAAAGCACAGCATGCATGTTACCCTACAAATAGGTTCATACGGATCTTAAAATGCATCATTCAATGAATGGATCCTGGCAATACAAGCTATAAACAGAGCCTGTTTGAGTTACAGTAAAAGGTCTGATGCTCAGTGCAAACTGGACAGAATTACAGAGGAAGAACAGCTCTAATTCTTTGTTCTCAAAGCACCTGACTGATTCCTAAATACACTCTGTAATTATTTCTGCCCTTGTAAGTGTTTTAAGCTTTCTCCTTCAAGAATTATGCCATTAGAAAGCCATCCACATCATTAAAAAAAAGCAATAATGTGGTTATTTCTTTGACCTATTCCATAGGATTATGCATAGAAAGACAACAATATTAAAAGTGACAGAATATACAACAAACTCTTAGATGTTCACTCATTGGCACATTTATATTGTTCTGTCTACTTCCTCCCTCCTTTACTCTTCTTTGTCTCCTAAAATCAGGCCATACCCTTTTCTCAGTCAGAGAAATATCTAGTAATATGACTCTAATGTTGGACAATTGAAAAGAAAATTACTTATTGACAAACACTTCTGCTCCCCTTACAAAAGATTATTTCAATCTTGACTCATGACTATCCCCAGCACTCTCCCAGTGAGTAATTCCTCTTGACTCTGACTGCAGTTTTATTACCAATATACCACCTGATTCTAAGCTCCTTTTTCCTGCCACTGCACCTACTGTGAGCGGAGTAAAAATATGCAAGCAAAGCCATCCGAGTGCTGAGGACACATCCTGGAAAAAGGGAGGAAAGTAAACACTTTTTGACAAGGTTTCTCATCAAAGAATCTGCGGTTTAAAGTGTTTGCTGCAAGCAATATTTCCACTGCCCCCCAAGCTGTACTGATTCTAGTGTAGCCAATGTTACATTGCAGAGACAGCAAAAACAAAGGTGAGTGTGCTGATGTGCTGACTGATGCTAATAACCATAGGCAAAACAAGATTAGATACATCATGTGTTCTAAGGGTATACTACGGAAGAGTATTAGGGCCACTGAAAAAAAAAATTGTTGAGACAATTTTTTTTTTCAATTGTGAGATTAAAGTCAGAATTCTGAGATTAAAGTCAGAATTCTGAGATTAAAGTCAGAATTCTGAGAAAAAAAGTCAGAATTCTGACTTTATTCTTCAAATGAAAAAAAAAGTCTCAAATTTTTTCTTCAGAATTCTGAGGAAAAAAGTCAGAATTCTGACTTTTTTCTCAGAATTCTGACTTTAATCTCAGAATTCTGACTTTTTTCTACGAATTCTGACTTTAATCTCAGAATTTTGACTTTAAACTCAGAATTCTGACTTTAATCTCAGAATTCTGACTTTAATCTCAGAATTCTGACTTTTTTCTAAGAATTCTGACTTTAATCTCAGAATTTTGACTTTAAACTCAGAACTCTTACTTTAATCTCAGAATTCTGACCTTTTTCTCACAAGTGAAAAAAAAAATTTGTCTCAATTTTTTTTTTTTTTTCCAGTGGCCCTAATACTCTTCTGTAGTATACAGCATCACCTACGATGAACAAGTATGCAAGTTAGCTTGTTTATCTTACTTACCATAACGTGCTTTCTTAGATTTGACGTTCTATTTTTGCAGCTTGAGATTCCCACCGTTTTAGGTAGACACAGTGGGCAGCGCATTATGTGGCTGTTGTTCCTCATCGTTTAAAAAGGCAAAGAGCCAGGGATAAACAAGGTCCTCTGAAGGAGACGTAGGTATTACATCTTCAGCCATTATCTCCAACTCTTGATAGTTAAGGGGGAGGGGTCACTCCTCCGTTTACTCTGGGGTGCTGAGGATTTTACCTCACGCTGCTGTGAGAGCTCAGCTGAGTGTAAAAAAAATACTTAATGAAAATAATTTATAGACAAGTAAAAGTAACGACCAGTGTATTGCCCAATGTAATGGAGTAGAAGTATCGTTTTTTTCATCACAAATGTAGGAGTAAAAAGTTCTCTGCTCAATAACTACTCTCAGAAGTAGGATTTTTCAAAAAAACTTCTCAAGTACATGAAACAGAGTAAATGTAACATGTTACTGCCCACCTCTGTTTGCAACCCCATTTTAGGTCCAGACCAAGCCAAAATCTCAAGGCACTCCATAACCATGCAAAATAGCCTCTTTAACAGTAACTTCATTTGTCATATAGTTGAAGTTATGAGAGAAGTTGTTGAAATTCCCACAAAAACTTGCCTTAAGGAACATCCGTGCCTTGCGACACCATTTAAGAAACACCAGTCTAAACAAACAATTTTTATTGGTGAAAATACTGAGTAAAAGCTTCCTTTTTATTATGTCAAGGCTTAGAATTACACAGAAATGTGTGTAGTTAGGGGTGGTAAGTGAACAGAAAGACTGCTGCATGGTAGGTGTTCGCCAGGAGGCCTCAGGTCCACCAACTCATCTCCACCCCTTTGCCTTTGTTTGACAGTCAAACGACTCTTTAGAAAGCAAAGGCTGACGCCAATGAAATATAGTTGTTTATGGATCTCTGATACAGTAAATGCAAGGGTATTGTATAAACTGGCAAATACCACCCGTGACGATTGCAAACCCATGCTAAAGCAGCCCTGAAAAGAGTGAACACATCTTATTCACCGTGGAAAGCTTTCAGTGTTGCTCTCTAACCTTGTTTTAATAAAGAAATGTTGTCCCGGTTCTGACAAAACTGCCACTGTGGATACGTCCGAGCCAGTCAGTCCACTAGCAGCCATAGTATATACCCATTCACACAACAACTAACCCTTTTCCCCCTTAACTCTCACAAACTCATGCCGAAGCAGGTCAGCAGAAGGCATCTTTCCCATCATGAAAAGCTTTTACTGTTGCTTTTCTTCTTTATTTTATGCAGAAATGTGGTCGATATTTGGTTAAAATAATGCTATACCAGAACAATGGAGGCAGACATTGCAAACAGTTTCGAGTACAACTAAACTTCACCTGTAGCTACCACCTTGTTCTCCTTTAATGACCTTGATTTGGCCTGAACAGTGTTTGGTTTTGCACAAACGTTGTGGATTGGAGCTTTTCATGATGGATTTGCCTGATGGCAGTGATGGAGTCTGGCAAATATATCTGCTTTATTTGATCTATGCTTTATTTGCACCATTATTCAAAGCACCTCCTGTCTGCAGTGACACAGAGGGCCAGAAACTATATAAATTTGATTGAAAAATGAAGAAAAAGTTCTTTAATACTGGATTTACTGCTGTGGATTTAATCTTTAAATTGTAGGGGAAAAGTCTTACATGCACATCCCACCAAGGTGGGCAGATGCTCAGCCCAAAAAAAGAGACAGAGGTTGAACAGAAAGTGGTTACATTTCTAGCACTGCTCTTCATCAGTCTGATGCACTGTACTGACGCTACACAGTCACTATGCCCAGTGGCCTACGGTGTTGTCACCCAGAGGCTACCAGGGAGTGCAATTTCTATGCCAGTTCCTGGTCCTGTTGCCACATTGCCTGCTTGTTTGTGTACAGGATAGCATGACATAAAGAGGAAACATCAGAAGACAGCCTGCTGAATCAGCTGAGGCAAAGGAAGGGAAAGTGTTTTGTACTTATTCAACCACTGAGAGAGACATGGATAAAGAAATGCACATCTGACATTTTAAAGTGTCTGCAAGTAGATTTAACTGATTGTATCACCGTCTGCAGCCATATCACACACTCTAGGGTACACACAATACACCTGTAAACACACCCAGAGACTGGAAGTCACCAGTGCTAACCAGTGAACCAAGCACAGAGCTTGCAGTCTGTCATTTTAATGCATAGTTACATGTTTGAGGAGGTAGCACATTGGCTCTATGTGTAGGCTTCTTTAAAGGGCTCAGGGAAATGGGAACCTAGAGTGTAAGCTATAGTACAGCTGTGATGCAGAAGCATAAATCAGACCTTACTTAATATAAATCTAATGTGAACTCTGTTAAACCAGATATAACACTTTCCTTTGAACCCACAAAGGCTCCCTTTGCTTAATTAAGAGTTAAACTTTCTTATTAGCGCTATATTCTGAGACAAAGCTGTGGCATTTCAGTGAATGGGAGTTTAATAGGTTATTAGAAACACTACTTTAATCTCCACCAAGCTAGAGTAACAAAGAGAGAAGAGGGAAATGACATGAACACAGAAAGCTTTAAAACAATCATTTGAAGATTTTTTTTTTTCTGTTTTATGTTCAAACAATTGTTTCACTGAAAAGCAGCACAAAAAACAATGTAATGTTTTAATTTTCAGACCCAAAATGAACTCGCAATGAAGCCACACTGCAGAGGCTGCCACTTGCTTCTCATTGCATGTACAGTTCATATCAAGCACACAACCCTCACCTTTATCACATTTCTCACACTTTTACACAGCCTACATAACATGTAGGTATATCCGCGGTCTCAATTCTGGCCTGCACTAACAGATTTTTTAAATCTTAGAAGATGCTGAAAATGCAAGAAACCCATCACATAAATAGAAATACTGATAGATAAGCTATTTTGTTCTGTAGTATGTGTACAGCAACAATGTGACCACAATAGCACACCCCAAAATATCAAATTACATTCAGTAACAACCAGAGATTTGAGCGTAAATCTTGCAATATCTCTGTGACTATACATGACTTCAGAGTGAAGACATATTTGATACAGAAGATGAATTGTCAGGCATATATTGTGGACAACTGTGAAGAAAAATCCACAAGAAAAATAAACTATGGAACAAGTGAGGGGAACATTTTTTCTTAAGTCTTTGTTGTTTGTTCTAATGTCATATGGTAGTTCCTTGTGTTCCCTGTTTTTTTTTCCTCATTTTTACCTGGCTTTCTTTGCATTGTTCCTTCTGTCTTTTGTATTTCATTACTAAGTTTAACTTCTAGTTAATCCTGCTTTATTTTGTTGATCTTGTCTCTTGTATTTCATATCTAATTTTTACTTTCTTGTAAAATGTGTTTCCCTCTCCTGTGAAAGTGTGCCAAAGTTATTTGTCTCCACCTGCAGAATTAGTCTGACCCCTATGATTGTCCCTGTGTGTGTTTAATCTCTGTACTCCCACACCTCCATGTCATATGTCTTTTTCCCAGTGGCTCCTTGTAGAGTTTGTGTGGCCTATGGTTTTTCCATATCAGATGGTTTTTGGATCTTTCATTGGATGTTTTGATTTTGACCAATCTTTTGTAATTTTGCTAAACATTTTTTTCTGCTCATGGACCTCTTTGTGTTTAAATGTCTGAACCAAAGGAAACACAAGCAAGTAAAAGTACTCATTAAACATTTGAAAAAATGACTACAAAATAAAACAGGAAACATTGAAAACTAAATGTGGAAAAATAGAAACATTCGATGAACACAGAAACACAAGGCAGGTAAAAATGACAAAATACAATAAGAATACACAAGGAACAAAACACACTCCAATGACACTTAAGCATGAGCTGTACTGGTCATAATATAAGCTGGATGTGAGTAAAATTGATTAATGAATTAATTTCACTTTCTTTTGTAGTCAGTTTGCTTCCCTATTGGCTATCATTTAGTACAACATGAAAATTCAGATATGAAGATTGCATGACCAAAACAACACCTCATACTAACAGATTAAATTCACCAACAAATCAGACTCCACAAACAAGTCATGTTGCAAAATCTTTTACAGCTCATGCTCTGCAGTAAACAAAACTTTGACTGATAATAACTCATTTTTGGCTATTTCTCTTAAATATCACAAAAACAGGCAAAACTTTGGCTGAAGATATGGATAGGCATGAATGAATACAGGCCAGACTTACAATAAGGGTTGGGTGTTGTTTGTTTTTTTAAGACACGGGTGCTACATTGATACTTTAAAATGGCATCAGTACCTGAATGTTGCCGGACAAAAAAAAAAACACAGGGGGTGCAGGTGGCCGAGTGATTAAGGCGTGCCCCATGTATGCGGACGGGCCAAGTTTGAATCTGGCCTGAGCAATATATGAGGTCCGTTGATGGGACAGGGAGGGCAACATCAACAACAACAGAAAAAGAAAAGGACTAAAATTACACCCAGGTACAAGTCATAAAACTTTTTTCCTCTCATTCATTGATCTATTCTACAGAGATGCTCCTGCTAAGAGCATCACTGTCTACTTTCAAAACTTTAAAATTTTAATAGTGAGACTAACAAATTCAAGAAACAAATATGGAAAAGACAGGAGGTAAAGTCCATGCATAGTTTAATTGCTTATAGATTATTTTTTTGTCCTCCACTATCAGTACAAATCACCAATGATGCATCAAGATCATTTAAAAAGGGAATCATCTGAAACAGAATCAAACTGATCGACACCATTAATATTATAATAGTAGTATGCTCTGTGAATGAAAGCTGTTCTCAATAATTCAGAGATATAGCCCACCTTAAGAAGGTGCCAGCTGGACATGATTCAGTCAAAAAGAAATGTTTGGCACTGTCTCAGACAATTGATGACGTAAATAATAAAAGAATAGCAAATGTAATTCCAGATGTTTTTTGTGGCCTTTCATTTAGACTGGCAGGGGGTCACGTTGGGGTGGTACTGAAAAGGAGATCAGAAATCTGTATTTTGATTGGCTCGGAAGGAATCAGACATGTTGGCACCGATGCCACATTTCAGTACTCATCCCTCTTCACAATGAGAGCCAAATGTGAGTAAAACAATGCTGAGCTTGTTGTGCCTCCTTCTTCAGCTAGCTTTTTTCTAAGTTGTTTATCATTTCACGTGACAATCAATGGATAGTCTTGGCTTTCTTAAGTGTTTCCTCCATACAAAATGATATCTGCTCATTAATACTGAACATTTAAAATGAGTGGCAATAACTGATCTCCTCTGACACTCTTCGCACCACAAGAAAATCTGGTGAGATCATCTTTCAAACCATCAAAAAAAATCTGATTTGATTTGTCAGAAGGGCAGGATGGGGCCAAACACTGGCCTGATTATCTTAACCCACTTACATAGATGAAAACTCTGATTTTACATCTTTAATGTGTGTTTATCTCTGCAAGATGTGAGCAATTTCTGCCAGTATTTATGTAAAATATTACACATTTATCTAGTCACCCAAGCCTTATTCAGCTTATTTGTCCACACGGTCATGGTTCAACTTGAGTGTGATTAATATTTTAGCATCTAATGGCCCTAGCACTTTGGTCCAAAGAGGAGGTCACTTGTAAATGTTTCCCACACAGCATTTTCAAAAAGGTCACTTTAGGGTTAATGCTGAAGTTATGATGGGCGTTAGAGTGAAAGATTAAAGTTTCCAAGTGAGTGTGTTTAACAGCTCTTCCAAAACTCACAGGCCTGCTTCCTTTCATACAGTGTGCATTTGATGGCTCATTAAAAAGATACAGCCTTTTAAACACAAAGGCATGCACTCCATTTTTTGTCTTAAGCTCTTTCTCTGCTATTTTAATAAAAACAGAGACTGCTTTACCAGTGCTGCACTAATGAAGGATGGCTGAAAGAGGTTGACTGGGGTCTTAATTGTGTCTGCTGCACATTGACTTGGACACAAGCTGTTTAAAAGCATCTATTAAGGATGTGAGGGTAGTTTTCTATGAGATATATTTGAATAAAATGTCTTTAAAAGCTCAAAATACCATACCATCAAGACACATTTTGCACATTATATCTATACTAGGGTTTATGATGCATCACATTTCTGTACAGTTTTGTATTGTGTGCTAGCCTGTGTCACACGGCATCATCTATATGCCTCTCAGTTAAAGTGGCAGTAGTTGGAGCAGTGTGTGAGAGCAGCCTCAGGACAAACACACACTGAGCTTCAGTTCCTACCATTTGCAACCACTCTGTGCTACAACTCAGTGCTGGAGGGCACCCATTTACCCACCAATGCAGTATAGCACCTCACTGTTAGCGAAACGAAAGGTACCACACAACTCGTTGAATAAAGGCAAGGAAAGGAATCAAAGGCTTGAGGAAGAATTCAGCAAAATAGAAAGGGTGAAGGTGAAATAAAGTGCACTAGAAATGAATTAAATGGAATCAAAATGACAAGGATGAATGACAGATCAGCTCTTCAGCATGGACTGCAGCATCACTCCCTTGCCGCCCTTTGTCCCCCCACCACCATCATTTATATTCCTCATCTCTCAGTCTTGCTGATCAGTTTCCGCTGGATATTGATTACTGCTATAAAGGCATAGAACTCATCACATGCTCCCTGGAAACAGCTTCTCTTGCTGCCACACACACTTTCTCTGTTTATTTGCTTCTCTGTTGGTTTAGATATCTGAGATGTGGCTTTACTTTGTGGCAATAATCCTTGTGTTATACAGGATCTCTCCCTCCCCTGTAATCCTCAGGGACATACATCAAGTAATGGCCTTGTGCTATATTTATTCTATTACCTACTAATCAGTGTTAGCATTATTAGGTGCTCAGGAGAAGCACAAAGAGCCAAGCTCTGCTTACCCATTTGTTTGCACTCTAATGTTTAATGCTTTTGCAGTGTGACTGTTTAGGGATTCATGGTGTGCACGGGTAAAGCTGAGAGAGATCAAGAGCACTGTGTAAGGGAAATACAGAGCATTAGAGTGGAGACTGCAGTGCAAGGATGGGGTGATGTACAGCTTCTACTGAAGCATGTATGATTAGCTATAATATGTTTGCTTCCAGATCCTTAAACTGTTGTTATATTTGTAAAACAAAAAAAGAAAATATGCTATTACGCAGGGAAAAGTAGTCTGAAAATAAATTTGTTGGCATGTATTTGTTTATGTAAGAGTAATACCATGCCACCTTTTCTAAGTCTCCTTTGGTCTCTTCCCCTTGTGTCATTATCAGTTTCTTACAGGAGTTTTAATTGACTGTCAAAATTCTAACTAACTTCTTTGATTATACCAAAAAAGGCAAATAAATTTCATCTTCCCACTGTTGCAAGTGCTCTGGTTTAAAAGTACTCTACTCTGAGATTTAGTCTAGCTAGTAGGCTAGCCAACAGAGGCAATCCATGACATATCATGGGCTTCAGAGAAGTCTTTCTATTGTCAAGCATTTGGCACTCTTCATAAAGAATGAATAACAATCACACTTAAGCTAAAAATGCTACAACAGCTGATTTCCATTTGGCTAGGGTTACTATGTTCTCCATTAGCTATAGGTTAGCCCTACAAGGTTAGCTTGATTGATTGGAGAGCTCAATAATTTTCTTTGAGTCTTACTCAGACTGCACACATGGGTAATAACACTTCAACCCCGCAAGGAAGTCTGTTGAAAATTGAATTAAAAATTATTCGGGGTGCAAGGGGCCTAGTGGTTTAAGGTGCGCCCAATGTACGCAGACGGCCTCGGTTCAAATCCGGCCTGAGGCCCTTTACTGCATGTCTCTCCCCTGCTCTCATCCGTGTTTCCAACTCTTTCCACTGTCCTCCTTTTTCACACAAAGGCACAAAAATGCCCAAAATAAATCTTAAAAAGAAAAAAAAATCAAACTATCATTTTTCTATCTGAAATCTTTGTTAGGCTTTATGCTGAACATGTTGCTACTGCAATGTCAGAAATCCAAAGAAAAAGTTTTTAATCATTTGGAGTTTTCACTCCAAATATAGGCTCATGAATATTTATTTCATACTTGTCGCCTTTTCTGAGTTTCCCTATCTTTCTCTGAGTTTCAAGCACACCTCACAATGAAAAGGGATCCTCCCCTTTGTTGGTCTGATTTCCATTTCTCCCAGCCGCTCTGTATTTTCCATCCCTCAGCTGAGAAAGCCGACTTTCCCGTCCATCACAGGGAGCTTCTTCCCCAGAGTGCTTCTTTTATCTGTTTGTCCCATCTATGTTCCTGCTTTCTGCTGGTTTCTCTTTTTCCTTCACATGACTCTGTCTGTCTGCAGGTTTCTGAGGAGTTTTCATGCAGGCGGGTATATCAGGTACACCAACTCACAAGCAGACACACTGAATGAGCGGCTCCTTAAAAATGTGTGCAAGAGTATAAAAATGTGACATAAAGTACCACATAGGTTACTGTACAATTTAAGGAAAGTTTATTTTAATGTGCTGATGTGTGCCTATAAGCAACAAGACAACCAGTTTGTAGAGTATTGCATTTTTTGAAAACCTTGTAAAGATTAAAAAAAATGCTTTTTCAAGAGTGTTGTAGCCAAGATACACCAGATCATTTCACCTTTATTTAGACTATCAAAACATCTGAAAAAAAGGCTACCTACAGAAGAACAAATGACATACAAGAGTAAACAAAAAAAGCCCATTATCTGTGAGAATTAGGGACATTAAGGTTTGACAGAGATCAATCCTATCAACACTAACACAATGGACCATTGGCATTGACATGGCCAGAAGTAGGTTGGCTTTGCTCTCAGTGTACAGGAATTTAACATTAAATACATCAAATTAATGAAACTGAAAACAAGTATATAAAAAAATAAGATTTAAACATGTATGAGCTTTTTTTGCCTAGGCAGACCTGCCCACAGAATTGGTCGCCCTCTCCTGTTGTGCTTTACTTGCCGTGTCAATGCATGAAGGTTGGATCAGTAGCATTAAGGCTAGTAACCTGGCTCACCTGGCTCATTCTGGAGTTGAAAGGTGTCTTCACCAGTTATGGGTCTGATGTTGAAACTGTTTAGTCTTGCCACTTTTTAACATTATTTCACCACTTTCTCTACCTATTTTTGCCACTAACAACCTATTTTCAGCACTATTTTGCCAATTCATGTCACTTTTGACCAATTTTCACAACATTTTGTCACTTTAAATCTATTTTGACTAATTTTATGCCACTTTTGGCCCATTTAACCAAGTTATTGAGCGCTCTTTTGAAATTGTTTAGTCATGCTACTTTTTAACACCGTTTAACATTTTTTTTTCCTACACATTTTCCCACTGACATTGTTGCCACTTTTAATACATTTTCATCTAATTTTTTTTGCCACTCTAGGCCTTTTTGTTGTCACATTTTTGACACTTCAAACCGAAATTTGACACCTTCTTACATTATTTAATTTGCCCATTCTTGTATCATTTCGCTTTTTTTTTTAAATTTTCACTTAAATCTTCATCATTTCTTCTACTTTATTTTCTGGCACTCTGATGTCTGACATTAACATCCATATTGTTTAGTTTAATTTGCTAATCCACATTCTTAACATAACCTTTAAAATGTGATACTGCTTTAAGGAATGGGGTTTACATTCTGAAAAAGCTCATTTTGTGCATTTTTAATAAATACAATTAATTTGTTGTTGCTCTGAAAGGAGTGATTAATATTCATAATTCAAGCTCATTTAATGTTAAAGCTCAGCTTGAGAGAGCAATTTTACATTTATTTACATTTGTTTCTAGAAGCTAGACATATAAATGTTATCTCACATTAGGTCATCACTTATCTGCCGTCTTAATTCTGATGAAATTCTCTTGTTCCTATACGAGCCTGTGTGCACTGATAGTATGTTTGCAGCATGTGCTAACTGTGCAAGAATGTTGAAAAGATCAGAAGGACCAAACATGCAAGGATGTGGGCAGATTTACATGAGGTAGGTAACCTCATTTAAGAAAGTTTGCATTAATTGATGCAAATGTACATATGTGGTGGGACATTTCACCACAGTCAGTTTTCTCACAGTACTTCAGTTCTAAAGCAGTAGCAGACTGTGCAGGATACTTTACATAAAGCAAGACTAATGTAAAATATCCTGCTGTAAAAGTTCTACTTTCTGACACTCTGTTACGGTTGAATATGGACATCAGTGCCTGACCTCCAAGGAAAAATGGTTGGGAAACACTGTTCAAAGTGACTCCTGTCATCAGAATGTGCTTTCTGCCATTCATTGGCTGGACCTGCAGTGACTCCCTCTGACTAAGACATCATATTTTCTATTCTGATCTTTGGAACAGATGGTAAGAATAAATCCTAGGAGTGAGGATTATAAGTTTCTGTACCTGACATAGCATCAACAACTGGCACAGATTTAAGTCATTTTGTGGTATTTAGAAGAGCAGCATTCAGGATTTGGAAGACGATAAAGAGAAGAGATTTCAGAGGAAAAGAGTAGAGCAAAAGATGTATGAAAGAAGGAAAAGGAATGCAAAAGGACCCCTGCTGGTAAAACAGGTTCAGTCGCTGTCAGGATGATCAAATCTGTGTTCTATCTGATGTATATTTGACTATGAAGGAAAAAGCCTGTCAACAACGCGGAGAAGGGTGAGGCAAGGTTAGAGTAAGAATTAGGCAACTATTTGTTATGGGTTAAGTGTTTAGGTATAATGACAATCCTGAAGTGATTTGAATATGGCTGTGAGTGTGTGAAAGCGTGTTTTAAGGGGCAGTGTTTGTGTGTGTGTATCACAGGTTTACAGTACCTGTCATCTCAGTGATCCAGAAAATCTTTCAGCTCTTTCAAGTCAAGCTGTCGCCACAGCTATACTCAAAGATGAACACATACTCACACACCAACACACTCCCACAAACTCAACCCTTTGATCTCCTTCGGCTCCTTCAAACCACACAGAGCAGAGGCACCTTTAATATTCCACCTGACACCGATGCAGTGTGATACAGCAGAGAAAAGGAAAAACTAATAACTTTGAAACTTTGTCGTTTATGTGTTTATGCATATCGTCTCCCTAAACACACAATGAGGAAAGGAGACAATTTTCACCATGTGAGGGGAGATGGTGGGGGGGGGTCAAGCTGATCCGAGAGAGTGTGTGATGAAGGAGGAGATACTGATGAAAGAGCAAGAACGAGGCAGCCTGAGAGAGCAAAGAAAGACAGAAGATTACAGAACAGAGTGTTTCTGAGGTCTATTAACTGCAAACACAAGAGTACAGAGTAAAGACATGAGTACAGGGCAGCTACAATTGTATAACCTCCGTAATTTGAAACGTTTTACATCAAAACCCTACAGGAGCGAGCTCAACCTTACACATTTTACAAATCCATACCCTCAAATCTTACAACTACAATCAGGGAGTGATTTGTACCTCATTTGTCCCCTCAGCATTAGTAGATTGAGATATCACAGTGATGGGCCTGTGAGGATGCAATGTGAAATAATACTATTCAATATTACAACAATGACATGCCTTGTGATAACAGACAAAAAAATAAAATAAAACAAAGAGTGCATCTTAGCTTCAACTCACAGTCCCGTAGTGTATTTTCGGTTCCTCAGGTTTACGCACTTGGTTTTAACCTGGAGTCTGACATGGCTATAGTTCTGGGGTGGTGATGGTGTTAGTGGTGATGGGGGGGCAAAGATCTCAGGAGGCTAAATTTGTTCTTAAGTTGTCAAAATCAGATCTGCTTTTACAAATAAGCGAAATTATAGCATTTCATGGATAATTTATCTAAATGTTAGTGTATTGCACTTTGAAAAAAAATGTTTCCTCACTCAACCAGTAACTGACTACTTGAGGTTGTTCAGACAATGCCCTATTAGAGATTAATAAAAAAAAAAAAAATGGCATTAAGATACCAAGTAAGTGCATGCATTTTAGTGTAAAGGTCCACACGATACATAAAAGAAATGTCTTCAGAAATGATCTCATATCGAAACCAACTTTCCTGCCTCTTATGCTAACAACAGCTAGTACATCATTTCCGTGACTCCCTTACCATGGTTTGGTATCCTTGCATGTTGGGTGCTTTTGGGCCATACGCAACACAAATGAATTAACCACAAGCTAAGGGGCTAGTGGCGCACCTTTAACAGCTTTTCTCCCTCATTCTGTCACTTTCAAAGTACACCATCAGTAATATTTAGTCAATCAATCCTACAGTGTTCAGATTAGATTGACATGACAACTCAAGACACCAAGTTACGAGGGAGTTGTGATCTGTTTATTGTTATATGTATTTATGTATTTATCTTGTGTAATGTAGCTATCTGGTAGTCCTCTATTGACCTCTGCTTGTTGTCTGTCAATGTTGATATATTACAGTATAGGGCTGGGCAATTAATCAAAAATTAGATTAAACTGCAATATGGCCTGCTGCAATTTTTAAATCGCATAAGTTGCAATTTTTTTCTACCTAAAATTTGTGTCAAAATACCAATTTAAAACTTTTTTTTGCAGCAGAGATATTATGCATTACAGATCATGCTTTGTATGTTTTTCTTAATATATATGAGAATGACATAAAAAATGATTCCTTCAATGCAACGAATCATATCTAATTTGCAATACAAGTCAAAATCATCAAAGTTACATAGCTTTTTCAAAATACTTAAGCCCTAAGTTAGACTAATACTGTTTTGGGTACAATATATAATAATTTATTGCTGGTGTTTGTTTGAAAATACATACAGTAAGATAAGGAACTTAAGAAATAATCGCATATCAAATCGCAATTGCAATATTGGGAAAAAATATCGCAATTAGATTATCCCAAATCTTTCAGGCCTATTACAGTAGAGTGTTGGGTATTTTGGACATGGATGAGCTGCAAATGATTTGCCCATTTGTCTGAATCTGAATTTACAGCTGGAATAAGGCAGATCACATCAGTTGTCATGGTTGCCTTTAATGTGTACCTGTACCTACTGTGTCTACAAAACCAATCTAATCAGGATGAACGCATCCCAGGCCACCTCCTAATGCAGTCTGAGCTATGGGATATAAAACTACTTCCAGTATGCATGGAGCCGCATCCTCACATAGCAGTACCACTTGGTACTCAAATTCATAAACCAGACAAAATTCCCTGTTACTGCGTTGTATAAACAGAGAATATTCAGCTACTCTTTCAATTCAGATTGTAATGGAGACAATCCAAATTCATGTTAACTTGTACCAGCAATGTATCCCTCTCTTTTTTCATGAGGGTCCTAAGGAGGCTACGCTTCATTAAGATACAAGTAGGGGAGACACCAAGGAAAAAAAGTTGCCTTAAATCCTGTTTACAGCATGTACCTCCTGAATCCAAAATACATGCAAAAAGCAACTTTTACAAAGCATGACCAATTTCCCCAAAGGTCCAGCCAATTAAATGCATGCATGCTGACTGAGATGCTGAGAAATGTGGCCTTAACATAAAATATTTTCTCATTTATTGGAATAAATTTGGCTTTTTGTGATGTCTCAAATTTCATTGTTGAACATTTTGCAGGCCTATCACGGTCAAATAAAGACTAAACTTTAAATGTTTTAAATGACAGTCCAGACAAAGTTTCCTGTTTTGTAAGTTTCCCTTAGTATTGACTTATTAGTACCATTACTGAGATTTTTAAATCAATCTAAAGTTCTCTCTGGGGAAACATGACTGGTGAAACTTGCTATCCTTGCTATCAGTGCTGCTAATGGAGGTGATGCTATCCAACACTATATTGGCAAAAGTGTTTGCTCACCTGCCTTGACTCGCATATGAACTTAAGTGACATCCCGTTCTTAATCCAAAGGGTTTAATATGACATTGGTCCACCGATTGACCAATGTCATATTTGTCTCTTGCAGCTATGACAGCTTCAACTCTTCTTTCCACAAGGTTTCGGAGTGTGTTTATGGGAATTTTTGACAATTCTTCCAGAAGCGCATTTGTGAGGTGACACACTGATGTTGGACGAGAAGGCCTGGCTCTCAGTCTCTGCTCTAATTCATCCCAAAGGTGTTCTATCAGGTTGAGGTCAGGACTCTGTGCAGGCCAGTCAAGTTCATCCACACCAAACTCTCTCATCCATGTCTTTATGGACCTTGCTTTGTGCACTGGTGCACAGTCATGTTGGAACAAGAAGGGACCATCCCCAAACTGTTCCCAAGTTGGGAGCATGGAATTGTCCAAAATCTCTTGGTATGTTGAAGCATTCAGAGTTCCTTTACTGGAACTGAGGGACAAAGCTCAGTTCCTGAAAAACAACCCCACACCATAACCCCCCCTCCACCAAACTTTACACTTGGCACAATGCAGTCAGACAATTACCATTTCCTGGCAACCGGCAAACCCAGCCTTGGCCATCAGATTGCCAGATGGAGAAGCGCGATTCGTCACTCCAGAAAACGCGTCTCCACTGCTCTAGAGTCCAGTGGCAGCGTGCTTTACACCACTGCATCCAACAATTTGCATTGTACTTGGTGATGTATGGCTTGGGTGCAGCTGCTCAGCCATAGAAACCCATTCCATGAAGCTCTCCACACACTGTTCTTGAGCTAATCTGAAGGCCACATGAAGTTTGAAGGTCTGTAGCGATTGACTCTGCAGAAAGATGGCGACCTCAGCGCACCATAGGCCTCAGCATCTGTGGCCTACCACTTTGTGGCTGAATTGGTGTTGTTCCCAATCGCCTCCACTTTGTTGTGATACCACTAACAGTTGACTGTGGAATATTTAGGAGCCAGAAAATTTCACGACTGGACTTGTTGCACAGGTGCCATCTATCACAGTACCACGTTGGAATTCACTGAACTCCTGAGACTGGTAGTATCTGCAGAATGATGTCAGGTGGGCTATACTTTCCAAGGCATCTAACATAAAATATCCACTCCATTATAAAGTAGGGGTGTGATGAGATCTCACGAGATCAAAATGCCATGAGATTTCTTGTCGCGGAAAAATCAATCTCGTGAGATCAATATTGTGCGGACAGAAAGAGCAGCAGCTCTCCTTAAAGAAAAAAATACCAAACTGGAAATTATAAAATATCACAAAGATGCCCTGGAGACTTTAAAACTGTTTGTGAGTGAGCTAATGAAGAGCTGATTCGTGACCACTGCTCCACCCCAACCCTGTGGAGCCGAACATGATCATAACGGTGAGTTGATGAGATTCTGCTGCTGGTAACCTGTGCAGTCTCCATGAGGAGAATACAGCGTTTATTAAGCTCGTTTATGCACGCAGACTCATTTTTAGTACCGCTATTTGTGACTTTGTAACTTTGAAACAGTTTCTGCTTCCTCATGTCTCCTTCCAATCTCACCGTCTGTCAGTCACACATCCATCAGCTGTTGGCTATGCGTATCATCAATCAGAAGATTACAGCGTGACTGCAGCAGTAAACTTAGCAAAGCAAAGTCTGTCTGAGCACCATAGAGTCCACTGTTAGCTTCAAAAAAACAAAGTTTTAGCCCCAGTTAAACACGCCATGCTTGCTGTTGGACAGCAGACAGAGCAGAGATACACACACTTACTTACTCACCAACACACACACATTAACACACATGCTCATCAGTGCGTGGTGTCCAACACTGTTAAAGCTCATGAGAAAAAAGACCACAAAATACACAAAATACACAAAATAATCTATTTCTCTTAATAACAGCAAACGTTCTATTGACAGAAATATTTCTTTTGATTGTTTAAAATATGGATGTCCTTAAAGAGAATGAGAAATAGTTTGATTTTACTGATGCAGCTCTTTAGATTTAGGCCTGTTGAAAGTAGTGCTTAAAATACTTTCAAAATAATCTAAATACTTTATTATGTATAATTGAATATTATATTAAAATTGTTAGTGTAATTGTAGTGACGAGAGCATAGTGTAGTAAATTAACAATTTTGTAGATTGTTAAAATGAAATGTTTGATTTGAAGAGGATTAAAATGTGCAGTTAGAGTCAAATTTAGAGAAGATGTAGGCCTACTGTTTGGAAGCATTGATAGCCTATTCAGTACTTAGTTCAAACATTTTTGAATAGACCTGAATGCTTTGCAGTTATGACTTTCATTGTTTAAAGGACATATTTCCACCCATGTATTTTTTTTCCCCCCAAATTAAAAAAAAGCGTAAAATCTCGTCTCGTCTCATCTCATGAGATAAGTGTCTCGTCACACCCCTAGTATGAAGGCAAACTTGATTTGCCATATCGTATACAAAAGCATGCAAAGATCAGTGTTTAAGTACTGGCTTTCTCTGTTCACCATGCACATCATGCTGTTAGTATCACAGCCTGAATTCTAAGCTTATGTGATAAGCTCTGGTTGTCATTAGTATGCTAACACTCGGAATTGGTATCTGTGGCAAACACAAAACAGTCTGCAAACATCCATTAGCCACCTTTTGTGAGTGAATATGAGCTATAAACCTAAATGTAATTAACACACTACATGACCCATGCCATAAAAGCAATATCATCATTACCATGTTAAGAAATACGTAGTGTTTTGTGTGTGTATGTGTGTAAAATAGTCAGTGGAAGGGAGATAATTGGAAATAACAGTCTGAGCCGCATGCATTTTTAAACGCATTAGAAAAATATCGCTGGAGACATGAGCTGCCTTCTATTATTCAATCCATTAAATCATTAAAATGTAATTTACAGAGTCCATGTTTGTGAAAGACAGAGCTGAAACAGAAAAATGTGATTTTCAAGTTGTTTCGGGGGCATGTTAAATCAGCGGCTTGTGTTTTTTAAAGAAGCAGCGGTGACATGGCTGCAGAGAAATCAAGAATGTCCTCTGCAGCAATGAACCACATTAATTAAAGCATGCAGATGATTCTGATGAGATCTCACCGAGTTTCAAAAGTGCTATAAAAATGTCGATTCCTGAAGGAAGGTGCTGTAATTCAATTAAAAACCTGAATTTCTAAAGGAGAAAATACTCATATGCTCCTGTCTAATTACAAGAACCTATTATCCTGTTCTTCTCATAAAAGACTGAATAGCTGGTCTCACTATAAATTCCTCTCTGTGGGGAATATGGAAAATAATGATTAAGACTCCACCACAAACTTCTCCCACGTACCCTCCCCCGACACATTCCCTCCTAATGGCAACCCTTGCCTTCTGCGCTATCACGTTAAATAAAACACTGTTCAGCAACAGATGCATTTCTAGGTCACTTAAATGAAGGCGCAGATCAAAATAACACACACACGGTGAAACACAGGCTATGCATCACACATAATCACAGTGGCACAGTGTGCTTGTCACAAATGTATGCAGTAGGTAAGCACTAATGCTGCAGCCAACAGTGGAATTCAGCACGTAATAAGTCCTCTGACTCAGCCTGCCTGTCTACACAGTGGCCCAGGGAGCGCACAACAGATGAAGGCACTTAAATAGCTATTTCTTATTCTCCTGCATCAAGCTTAAACAAGCCAGAAATAGTCTATTGTAAGCACAATAACACCTGTGTTTTCTCTGCAGCTTGGACTCTAATTTTGCTTTTAGCATGGGTCCAGTATTCTTGATGATGCAACAGGACTATTTTGTATAGAAAATAAGTAAAGATTATAATGGTGCAAAAGTTTTTTGTTTTTTTTTTCCACCATAAATGGTGGCAATGTTGCACAAAAACAAAACACTCTGCAGCCAGTCTGGTCTCAGTAAGGATGTCACAGCATGCTGCAGAATAGTTGAATATCAGTGCACCTAAAAGAATGATTCAAACATATTTAATCATGAATAAAGTTTTATATTTAGCAAAGAACACTGTCTGTCTTTAACTTCTCTTGATTGGGGTCTACTTGTGTCTTACATCATTGCAGAATAGAGGCATACAAACATAGCAGCAGCAGCAGGTGAAGATTTTTCAATATATTATGCATAGACAGTGTTTCCCCACACAAATATGGTCGCTTTTTTAATCCATATAAGACTACCATCTGTTAGTGATAAACTAGTGGATCATCTCTCCTCCTCTCTACCGTCTCTCTCTTTTCTCACTCTCTTGCGTAGGTGTTGCAAGCAATGGCTCCAAACCCGTTTTTTACATAAAACAGGAAGGGAAAGAGATTTGCGACAGACAAAATTACGATGGTATTACGACAACACTACAAGTAAGGCTTGTGCCTCTTCAGATACTGCTATGACATCTAACATGTTTTTCTCCTGATCTTTCAGCTTTTTCAAGTTAATCTAAGAACTCTGACATCTGTCAAAGTACATTTTGTTGCCTCTCAGAATTAAAGCTTATGTGTTATTCAGGCAGAAAAGGAAATAACCTAACTAATGAAGTAAAAAAGGCAAAATAACCCTTCGGTCAGACAATCTCCTCTCTTATACAGGAACATAAACTGGCTTGTTTACACCCCACGAAAATCTGTAATGTGAAGCAATCATCACAAATTGTACCGTATCTTGAGATGACTGTTGTTAAATCATTTTCCTACTGTTGAATTTTTTTGGGAGCATAGACTCAACATGGAAAACAATAATTACAGTAAAAAAACAAACTCTAAAAAACTCACTTTTGCAGCTCCATGTTTAATCAAACTTGATTCAAAATCCTAGTTCTGTACATATTAGGACAGGTGCTTCCTATTAGGCTTCTTAAATTTTTATTTGTTCATCAGCCTTAAAAATCCTTTAATTTTACACAACGGTCTGGTAGGTCCATGATAAACACTGCCTTATGCCTGATAAAGCAGTCCTCTGATATCCACTGTCCTTGCTTTACAGTCTTAAATGATTATATGCTTTTGTTTTCTATCTGGCACAGGGTATTTATGAAGCTGCTGCTGGGCTATAATTAGGTTTTATATTACTGGAGAGAGCGTCTGTTTTCAGTACCACTTACAGTAAATCTAGAGCCAAGCCTGATGGCATTTTAAAGAGTTGAATTTGCATAGCAGTACACACGGTAAATCACTTTTCTGTGACCTTGCCATTAAAGGCTTTCACTGTAGCTTGTAGAACCTGATTTGTCTCTTGAAAAAGCAAATAATTTCAAGTATATGCATATTCCCTATACTGCTTATACTGTATGTCCTAATGTAACAGTCTGATGTCAACCAAGGATGATGTGGACTAAGAGTTTCTATGTCCATCATGTCATGACAGTGCAGTCCAAGGTGTTGAATCCATATGTACTTTGACAGGCTGCACAGTGTTACAGGGGTTAGCACTGTTGCCACAGAGAGGAGGTTCCTGGTTTTCTGTTGGACAGTGCCTTTCTGTTCCAGGTTCTCTGACCTTCTCCTACAGTCCAAAGACATTTAAGTCATCTAATTGGTGTTTCTAAATTGATGTCTCTGTAAATCAGCCCTGAGACTGTACAAAGCCAAGAAGAAAGTATTAACCCTCTTGGATGTTTAGCCTTTCTACTGATTTCATAAATCAGTCATGGTCAATATGTATATTTTTCAAACACAAAAAACAAACAATCAAAACCTGTTTAATGTCAAAGTGAAAAATAATTTCTACAAAGTAATGCCAGTTTTACAAAAAAGTAAAATAAGTGATTGTATAAATGTTAACCCTCTTCTGTATTATTTAGTAGATGTACCTTTAGCTGCAATCACAGCACTGAGTCTGTATGGATAGGTCTTAATCAGGCTTGCACATCTGGACTCTGCAATTTTTGTACACCATTCTTCTTTGCAAGATCTTTAAGGTTTCATGGAGATCAAGCATGAACAGCCTATTTCAAGCCCAGCCACAAATTTTCTATTGGATTGAGGCCTGGACTTTCACTTGGCCACTCTGGAACATTCACCGTGTTGTCTTTAAAATATTTCTGTGTAGCTCTCACTCTATTTTACGGATAATTATCTTGCTGGAAAATAAATCTTCCCCCAAGCATTAGTTCTCTTGCAGACTGAATAAGGATGGCTTTTGGGATTTTACTATATTTTGCCACATTCGTTTTATCCTCTACCTTTACAAGCCTTCCAAGGCTGGCTACTGAGAAGCATCCCCACAGCATGATGCTCCTAACATTGTGCCTCACAGTTGGGATGGTGTGTTTCTGGTGACGAGCGTCTTGTCTGCTGTCCAAAAAGCACCATTGTGGTCTCATCAGACAAAATCATTTTCTTCCACTCGACCATGGAGCCCCCCACATGTCTTTTGTGAAAAAAGCCCAATTATACTGACCATGATAAAATCAACAAAAGGGTAAAACATCCAAGGGGTCGAATACTTATAGTACTGTATACCCTGCCTCTCACCCAGTGACAGGTGGGATTGGGTCTAGCCTTTTGAAATCCCAAATGGGATAAGCGATGTGGACAATAGAGAGATTTACTTTCATGCAAACTCATAAACCCAAAAAACTTTACTTAACAGACATGCTCTGATGAGTAAGGGCCTAAAAAAGCTTTCAGTCTAATTCTTTGTTCTTATTTTTATAAAGAAATGTGCAGTTTAAATAAAACTGTTGCTATAGCTACACTAACCCTTCACTGGCAGCCATTTTGTGACTAAACCACAGCAATAGCCACACCGTCCACAAATGACAATTATTATTCCAGTCATTTTCTAACCAGGAAGGTTAGAAAATGACTGGAAGGTAGATCTGCCTTAAACAGGCATGCAATCCAGTCAATCCTTTCGCTTTGCAAGGTTAGCATTGTTTTATATGGAAGACCAATACAATTTACATACAGTGGAAAATTCTTTTAAAGATAATTCTTCAGCTTTTGGAACATTAGCAAACTCCACGAGTTCACTTCCTCAGAGATCAGTCAAAAAAAGGGGAGGCAATTCTGATGTTAACTTTGACAGCGACAATGATGAAAGAGAAACTGATCTGACTTATGTTTTTGATGGCACTATTTCCAGGTCAAGGCTGTTGCTTACGCTGGAAGGCTTTACATTCTTTCATGTTTTTGTTGATATTTCTTAAAATAAAAGAAAATTCAGTAAGAAGCATTCATCTCTGTCATACATTTAACCATTTTGATTGCAAAATGGAGAGTTTGGTTTTACTCGGCGGACTAGGCTCTGCTCAAAAGATGTTCCCTAGGGTAGTCAAGCAGCATGCTTTACTTTCCAGGGAGCGCATAGCTAGAAGCCCCCATAAGGATGGATACATTAATGACAATATGTACTGAATACAATAAAACAAGTTCAAAAACAATTAATCCATGGCAGCATGAATCGCAATATGAGGGTGCAACAAGCTTTATGCTATAAAGGAGGAGGCTGAGGTGGAGGATGTTAGGCTTTGCCAGAAGCAACAGCAGCAGTGTGGTGCATCAGCATTAATGTAAGCAGGGATTAGTGAGAAATACATCAAATTTAAATGGGCCGCTGTGTTGAGAGAAAGAGCTGCGATTGGCTGTGGGAGCTGGGAGGCGATAATTCTGCTGATCATGGCTGGGCGTATCACTACTGTGTCCTGCATGAAATAAAGCTGAGCTTCATTTATCATACAGTCAGGAAGGCCTGTTTTACCCTTAGATATCTAACAAGTTTGTCTCTATATTTCCATGAGGCATTGCCCATTGTGCCCAAATAAAATTGTTTCTCTTTTTTATTTAAACCCTGCACTCATTTAGGCTAAATGAACCATGACTTACCTATTTTTACTTGTTTATGATTGAGGAAACTGCAACAAGCAAATGCTGCATACACATCTCCTAAAAAAAACTCCACAGAATTCTCAGCCCTGCACTTAGCTGGGACAAACACATAAAAACGTCACTAGATGGAACACTTTTCATAACCACAAATAAATGGATTCTGATCTTTCTCCACCCACTGTCAGCCTCCTCTTTTCTTTCTGCCCTTCTCTTCCCTTCCCTTAACATCTCCCTTCCCTCCCTTGATGTCTGCAGGCATCTATGAGACACTCATCTCATCTCTGGAAACACTATTAATGAAGCACACAAACACAAACATTTGCACACACACACCTCTAATTCCCTGTCTCCTCTTCTTGGATATGCAAAATCACTCAGACAAACCTACACAGTTAAACACTTTCCACACCACACACATGCATGTTGGTCAGTCTGAGAAGGCCAAACCAGGACAGTCCAGTTCGCACTGGAGTAATGTCATAATGTGACAGCACTTACATAAGCTGAGTGTTCCGTCTCCATCACTGCTTCTCATATAAGCTCTCACTGAACAAGGTCACACTGGGACTGATGGGACACTCACTCAAGCAGCTTGTTTTTACCCTTCATCTGTCCAAAATCTGTTACATACTTAATCCTAACTGTACATGGACTGAGAATAATTTTGTCCAGCAAAAGGAAGATGAAAACACTGAAATGATGCCAACTGTTAGAATATGGCAGCTTGAAGCTAGTTAAAAAGGCTCTGTGTGTCTTAACCGTGAAGTGACCATGCACATCACTTTAGAATGAATGCATTTTGAGATTTTACTGCAACCAACCTTAGCGCCCAACGGCTTTTGTCTGATGAGGATTAAACCTCTGGGAGCAACTGCCAACTTTCTGGGTTAATGGCTGTAGCCAGTGTTTAAAAATCAATGACTTCTGGCTAAGACTTCTTTTTCGGTGCATTTCCCTTGGTTGCAGCCTGACTTGAGAAGAGAGAATGAGGTTTGCATTGAGAAATGTTGTGTTTTAGCCTAAGTTGACTAAACTTGCAGGCAAAAGGGTCTTCCCATCTAAGTACAGAGTGAACAACAGAACAATGACAAACAGTTCCCATCTCGACCCCAACCTCAACCCACCCACAGAGTGACACCTGAACCTATATATGCAAAGTTAAACTGATTATTTAGTTCTGCAAAAAGGAGATCAATGGGTGCCAATTCTTCTTAAATTTATCCAGTTTTTCTTTTAAATGAATGTAATTATTTCTAAAGGAATTGTCAGTTCAGTGAACTACAATTTGATAGTATAGGCACTTCTCGCTTCTTCCAAGAAAAAAAAGAATGAGTTTCTTGGCAGTGAGAAGCCCATCAGATAGAAGGTGATGTCGAGCAACTTGTAAATATTTTGGTTCTTTCGCTACTCCAAAGATAATAAATAGTGGATCCAGTTTAATCTCCATCCCCATAATCTTTGTAATATTTGAGAAAAAAAATAAATAAACCAATCCAAAATTCTGAAGACTGGGGCACAAGGCATTGTTGTGTGTCAAAGCTGCTCCTGTTAAGTTGCATTTATCACAGTGTGGTGAAATATCAAAAAATATTTTGTGTAGTTTCAACTATGAGTAGCACAATCAGTGCAATATCTTATGCATGTATGCACATAATTCAAGCTTTTGTTCCAAGCATCCTCTAATAACTGTTCACCCAGGTCTGCCTCCCAGACTGCCTTAAGGGTGTCTGTGGTTATGGGTCAGTGTTGGGTCCCAAGCTGTTTCTTCTTTATATCAATGGCATATCAAAACTATCAACAGTATTGAAAATGGTCTTATTTGCTGATGATATTTTTTTTTTTTTTTTGTGGTGGAAGTAATCTGAAACAGTTATTAAACGTAATAACTGCAGAACTACACAAGTTAAAAACATGATTTGATAGAAATAATCTTTAAACTTAATTTAAACAAAAATATGTTGTGATTATTTTTGATACAGATTAATATACAGTTCTATTTTGCATTAAGAATCTTATTAAAAGTCATATCTTGAATGAGAAAGATTTTTGGCACAACTTAAAGGTTGTTGCTCTAAGTAGCTTATCTATATTGTGTAGAATGATATCATTGTTGAAATGTAATGTGAACTGTTGTAATTTTTTGAGTACGGTTGGATTAAATAAATTTGCGCTTCTTCCTGCTTCTTTTACAACATGTAATATTGATCATTAAGTGTTCTTATAATTGTTTTGTTTAGGCTCTATCTCTTCAAAGTTTGTATGTGTGTTCTGAAGGTACAGTTGCAAGAAAAAGTATGTGAACCCTTTGGGATTTCTTGGATTTCTGCATAAATTGGTCATAAAATGTGTTTTGATCTTCATCTAAGTCACAACAATAGACAAACACAGTCTGCTTAAACTCTTACCACACAAAAAATGATGTTTTTATGTTTTTATTGAACAAAACATGTAAATATTCACAGTGCAGGGTGGAAAAAGTATGTGAACCCCTAGGGTAATGACTGGTTGAACCTCCTCTGACAGCAATAACCTCAACCAAGCGTTTCCTGTAGTTGCAGATCAGACCTTCACAACAGTCAGGAGGAATTTTGGACCATTCCTCTTTACAAAACTGTGTCAGTTCAGTAATATTATTTGGATGTCTGGTGTGAATCGCTCTCTTGAGGTCATGCCACAGCATCTCAATCGAGTTGAGGTCAGGACTGGGCCACTCCAGAAGGCGTATTTTCTTCTGTTGAAGCCATTCTGTTGTTGATTTACTTCTATGCTTTGGGTCGTTGTCCTGTTGCATCACCCATTCTCTGTTGAGCTTCAGCTGGCGGACAGATGGTCTTAAGTTTTCCTGCAAAATGTCTTGATAAACTTGGGAATTCATTTTTCCGTCAATGACAGCAATCCGTCCAGGCCCTGAGGCAGCAAAGCAGCCCCAAACCATGATGGCCCCTCCACCATATTTCACAGTTAGGATGAGGTTTTGATGTTTGTGTGCTGTGCCTTTTTTCCTCCACACATAGCGTTGTGTGTTCCCTCCAAACAACTCAATTTTGGTTTCATCTGTCCACAGAATATTTTGCCAGTAGTGCTGTGGAACATCCAGGTGCTCTTTTGCAAACTTCAAACATGCAGCATGGTTTGTTTTGGACAGCAGTGGCTGCCTCTGTGGTGTCCTCCCATGAACTCCATTCTTGTTTAATGTTTTACTTATTCTAGATTTGTCAACAAAAATGTTAGCATGTGCCAGAGATTTCTGTAGTCTTTAGCTGATACTCTAGGACTCTTCTTCACCTCACTGAGCATTCTGCGCTGTGCTCTTGCAGTCATCTTTACAGGATGACCACACCTAGGGAGAGTAGCAACAGAGCTGAACTTTCTCCATTTGTAGACAGTCTGTCTTACCATGGACACATGAACATCAAGGCTTTTAGAGATACTTTTGTAACTCTTTTCAGCTTCATGCAAGTCACCAATTCTTGATCGTAGGTCTTCTGAGAGCTCTTTTGTGCCAGGCATGGTTCACATCAGGCAGTGCTTCTTGAGAACAGCAAATTCAAAACAGGTGTGTGTTTTCCATAGGGCAGGGCGGCTTTAACCAACACATCAAATCTCATCACATTGATTGGACTCCAGGTTGACTGACTCTAAACTAAACTAAACTAAACTAAACTAAACTAAACATGTCATGTAATAGATTGAGAGTTTAATTGCTTAAACTCACCTCTGTAACATGAAGCCACCCCTTGCCCCAAACTCTGCATTTTCAGAGAATTCTTTAATTTTAGCACCTTATTTTTAATGATGTGCTACTTTTATATAGGTTTGTTTATTTGCATTCATTTTCCTCTTTACCAAATTCCATTTCATCTTATGCATTTATTAAAACTCTTGTTTTTCAATCCAGTGTATTTTTAGGTTAAAAGTCTGTTTTTGAAGGGTACTTTAAAAGTTACTGCTATTATCTATTATCATTTTCGTGCTGGGTTCTGATTGTGCAATGGAAGTCAGTTTGACTGCGACTGAAAAGATGAAAGTGCAGAGATTAAACCCTTAGCCAAGTCTCTCTGACAGTTTATTTCCTAACCAAAGAGCCTTATGATGGCACCTGTATTATATTTCAATCATTGTCTCAGGTCAAAATTAATAGTTCAGTCTACCATTTGGCTCTTGTGATTAATTGGATGGATAGTCAGCTGGAGACCTGGAGTTCATTAAAGTGTTAAAATTAAAGCAGCTTTGTGATTCATTTATGAAATGGAATTAATTGGAGAACACAGTGTGTGTGTACATGCTTTTGGGGGCTCTGCACTAATGTTGCAGACTCCAGTCACTCAGATATCACCAAAATAATGTGTATTTATCTCAGGTTTGATGACTTTGTTATGAAATATTAACAGAATTATACTAATGGAGCGGTGTGTGCAGGGAGAGGGAGATGACAGCTTAAAAGCCCACTTTAATACACCACCCATCAGTGCCCATGTTGTCTGCATGTGTGCAGCTGTCTCGATCACTTATAAAACCACTCACATTTACACATCAGCATAACAGCAGTCACTGAAAACGTGTTTGATATGTGTGTGTTCTGCATGTTCTGGTGTGTGTGTAATAAGCTCCCTGCTAAGTGTTGCTAAGCCTAAGAGTAGTGGGAGGAGAAATTTTTAGGATAAATCACTCTACATCACTATATCACTGATTAAACAGGATGTGATGGACAGAGGGAATGGTGACGGACATGCTGGATAAATCTCCCACTGTTTAGGCTGCCATCAAAGAAAGACATATGCAATATTATAATATTGCAGGGGCCCATTAGCATACATTAAATTACAGCCAGATGAGCACAGAGCTTACAGCCTGTACTTGCATAAGCTCCTATAGTTTATATGATAGAGCTGCAGCAGTAAAGCCTTTGAAGCTCAGTGAGCTGTCAAAGGATGAATATGCCGCTCTTAGCCATGGACAAGTAGAATTAAAGCAAATGTATAGATTCCGTTTGTAGCATTTAAAATAAGCATGAAAGAAACACAACTTTGTGACTTTTACGAATGCTATCTACAGTTCATAGAGATCAGTGAGGTGAAGTCACCAGTCATCCATTTCATTAGACAGCAAATAAGGCAAGCTGACAAAATGCATTATTATTCTGAATTTCAGAAAGCAAAATAATAACCCAGCAAGCAATGACTGTGATTATGATGAACAAATCATGTTGTTGTTTTCTATTACTTTTACTCATGGGTCCATGGGTATGCACATCTTTCAGTAATAGCATTATAATGCTCTCAAAAGTCTTTACACTCTCAGTAGTTTAAACATTACAACTTTAAATGATGTAAAAGATCACCAACTCTGCTATAATCATTATTATCACGGACTGACAATCACGTTTCCTTCCAGGCTTAACTTACAGAGCTGTACTCCCTCCTTGCTGGGACATCCAGTTTTGACTCGTAGCCCATATTCATATTTAGCCTGACCTGACTTCACTTGGCTGCTGCTGATACTTTGAGGACCTCTTAAGGGCTTTGGAGCTAGTCATATTTATTCATATATGAATTCAGTGAGCAGATTCAGTGCCTCTAAGGTATTTCTGGCTGACTCTAGAGTTTGCTAGCTTCAAAGTTGACAACTTTTAGTGCCTGTCAAAAGTACTTTTTCATACTGATCAAAACACTGGCGAAGAAAGCTTTTCCTTCAGTCTCTTAAGTGTTCTGTGTCCGGGGATTCTCCTGGCTCAAAACGAGGCGGTACCTTTCATACTATAAAGATGCACATTTGTTGAGTGTTGGTTCAACCAAACACACAAAAGCAGCAGTAGGAATTTGAAAAGTTGTGTGCCTGCCTGTTATACTATACTGACAGATGTGCCTGTAAAACATAATATAAGCACAGTGAAAGATTTAACTGTGTTAATTATCACAGTTACAAGGGAAAGAGACAGCAGCATGAATCAACTCGAGAGTTAAAGCAGTAGTTTGACTGTCCCCTCAGTTTAAACTGATATAGTCATTTAGTCACATGGCAGAGTTCTGGGGCTGCAGAGGCTGAGATGTAAAGGTCTGCACTGGTGTGGTTCAATTGATCCAGAGAGAAGTGTATTCCTACACCAAAGTTGTACTCTCAGCTCCCTAAAGAATTAGCCATTTTCAAGGTAATTAACTTCATAGGCTATTCATTATTGCAGCGAAAACATCCATTTTTGCAAATGTTCCATTAAAAAGTCATCATGTCTTATTCAAAACATTGTCATCCATATTTTAACTCAAGAAGCAACAGCTAACTTTTCACAGCTTCCTGTGATACCTGTGTTTGTGATTGAAAAGTTACAGTCAAGATTTTCTTTTCCAGGTGTTGCATGTATTGTCTTTTATAGGACTGCCATGGGCAAGTGGTAGAGTTGGTCCTGCTGCATTGCAATGGCTTATGAATTTGTATGAATGGGTAATTGTGACCCGAAGACTAGAGAAGCGTCTGAAGTCCATTAACCTGATCATGTGGAGGAATGTCATGTTCACCACCGAGTCCAGATTCTGCTTTCAGCTGTTGGATTGTAGTGTCAAAGCGTGAAGAAGGCGCTGTGAACACCTTGCTCATTGCTGGACCAATAGAGTAACATTTTTTGGTGGAGGCAGTATGATGGTGTGGGGGCGGCATCTCCCTCACTGGAAAAACGGGGCTTGTCATCACTGGAGGTAATCTCAATGCAGAGAGATATCGAGATGAGATTCTGCAACCAAATCCCATATCTTCATCTCAATGCAAATGTATGTTCCTTACAAATGTGGCACCATTTAAAAGAGAAATAAACAGGTATCATACAAACTTTTACTTTTATGTTTTGTGCTTATCTGAATATAAGAAAGAACCTCAAGGCAAAGCTTTATTAAGGCAATAGTATTTCGCATGATAATGTATTTTATTCGGTAGCCTTTTTTTCTTGGTTTGATTTATGACTTCTACCCTATAGCATCATCCTGCTTATCTTATAAAACTTGTTCCCACTTCAGTGCCATTTTCAAAAACGTAACTTAGTTTACCCTCAACACATTTCAACAACTTTCATTTTATTAAAGTGGCCTTTAAGCCTTCAGGAGAATATTGTTCACCTTCATAAATGATCATACTCTGTTGGGTGTTGCATATTCAATTATTTTTTTGGGTTTGAGTTATTGCTGCTCTGAGCATTTCTACTGCAGCCAGGCCAACCTTTAGCATCGATATACAATGTCTGCAGTCTCATATAAATGTAGCAGACTCTAGGGAAGAAATTTACACAAATTGATGTGCAATACCGCTCAGCCATGGCACATACAGCAGGTGCCCCCATAGGGAGTTGTGCAGAATATAACTAAACACCGATATTGACAGTAGCTGCCACACCACAGAGTATTTCTTTGGTGCAGAACATTTTTGATTCTCCAAACAACATGCAGACAAGCTGCTTCAGGCTCATTTATAATGACTTTAAGTCGAGGCAGGCTTGCTGTCTCCCTCTTTCTCTGCCTACTTAGGTCTGTAATAGAAATTTGAAGCCTCTACAAAAGCTTCTACAATACAGCTGTTAACACAGGCAGGGTTGGTAAAAGTGACCCGTTTCCCCTGCAGACATAAAGACATATTCATAACAGTCTCATTGCAACCACTGTCATAGCAGAACCTTTCACAAGGCTTATAATACTACTAGAGAGGCTTTCAGAGAGAAAGGACAGGATTGAGGGGATGAGAGAAGTCATCCACTCTCTGCTGCTAGAAAAAAGGAAAGCTATCGGCGAGAAAAACGAAGAGGGAGAGATGGGGGTTGAAGAGGGAAAGAGAGGGAGAGAGGAGAGAGTGAGTGAGAGTTGCAGTGGGACGTGCTGACAGTTGCAGCCCGTCATCACACACTAGAGGATTTTAGGCTGTGTGTGTGAGTGTGGGTGTACAGCTCTTAAATGTGGTGTGATATTTGAATATGCACTGCCAGACGTCACTTTGAGTAGAGATGTGTGACATCTTTCTCTCTTTCTTCCACTTTCTCTATCTCTTCATATCTAAAGCAGACCATACAGAGGAGGGGAGAATGTCATGCTGCCTAGCAACCATGTGGTAGCCTGTAGGGCTATGGCAATGCAACATTTTTTCCCATATATATGCTTGCCAAATTTCCCACTTTCAATTAATTCAAACCCATGGCCAAACCAATACAATGGCTGTATCACAAGCTGGTGAATGGCTTCCTGACAAATTAACAGTAATGACTGGGTGTGTGTGTGGGTGTGTGGGTGTGTGTGTGTGTGTGCGTGTGCTGTATATTCATCTTGCCAAACTTTCTACAATCATGCCAAGACAAATGTTAGCTATATCTGCATTCTGTGGGTTTGTAACAGCTTGATGTGCATGTTATCACATGGGTTTGTGTGTGAATGTGTGAAACTGTTGTATTTCTAATAATGTATTCAAGCTTCTACCACATTGCACCAAGCTGTGCCAGGATTGTGGGGGTCTACAAACTCCTCGCATGTATGTGTGCCAAGATTCCACTTCTGTGTAAGCAACCCTCCAATTCCATAAAAAATACAGCCCCATGTGTAATCCATACACACAATTTGCATGGAAAACAACCTAAAACATTGCTGGAATGCTCTTGCACTCATGGAAACTCCTAGTCAAACATTTCATGAAGACGGAAACGGAGCCTAACAGCATAAAAATAGTGGCATTTCTGATTCTTTGAGTAGGAAAGACTCTGGAGATCTACCTCACTATGCAGTAGTTTACTCAGTCTCAAACACTGACTAAAATAAACATAAATTATGCAGCACCAGAGGTGAGGTTCCTGTTCCCTGCTCAGAGTTGAAGAATTCCCCTTAAGGAGTTTATTCTGACACTTTATGTCGACACAGTCTGTTTTTAGAGCAGGTGTAAGATGATGATTTCAAGTCCGAAAGCTTCCTCATCTGTACCTACTCAGGAACACACAACCACACTCTGCTCTGTTCAAGTACAACTCTGCATGTATGCAAGCTTCTCTAGACAATGACTCTCCAATGCATAAATAAAGTATAAGTATGAAGCATGCCAGCTGAATACAGTGGATATGTGGGGGTTGTTTGCGCCAGGCCTACAATCGACCCTTTTGGGATCTTAATGCGCTTAGGTATGTGGGGGGTTTCATAAAAATGTTAAATTCATGTTTAAGTTAGCGAGTTCAACCATAGTTCAAGAAAGCAGGCTGACCAGCAGCATGAGAATGAAAGCTCAACACACATCTCAAATAGTCCAGCTTCTCCAGCCTCGCAGTCTATGACACAGCAGGAGGAATAATGTTCTATGGATGTCGAGTTGCTGTTGCATCATCTGACTTCAGGGTTAAAATTAACTGTGAGAGTAGTTCAAGTTTTACCAAATGTTTTCATTTTTGATTCAAAGTAGTGAACTCTACAAAAGTTGAATTCTTGGAATACTTGATTTTTTTTTTCTTACAAAAGTGATGACATTCAAAAAAAAAAATAAACTAAGATAGGAGAAAGTACACCATATACTCGCATTCAGAAAGTTTTCAGACCCCTTTTCACTTTTTCAATTTGGCTACGTTGCAGCCTGATGCTACATAAACATTCCATTTTTTCCCCTATTTATCTACACTCAGTACCTAATAATGACAAAATTAAAAAAGGTAGTAAACAACTAAAAATCACACCAACAAAAGTATTAAGACTGCCTGCATTAATACTTGAAATTTAACTTAAATGCCTCCCTTTTCTTCTTATCTTTGATGTTTCTGCACTTTGAATGGAGTCCACCTATGGTAAAATAAAATGTATAGTCATGATTTGGAAAAGCAAGCATCCCCTCCTGATGTTGATGATGAGAGCAAAAAAAAAAAGGCTGCAGAGCTCAAAGGCAGGATTGTTGCAAGGCACAAGCCTTCTGGAGAAGGCTACAAAAAATGTCTACTGCACTGAAGCACAGTGGCCTTCAAAATTCTCAAATGGAAGAAGTTTGGCAAAACCAGGCCTTTTCCAATAGTAGGTTGCCCGGCAAAACTGGGCAATTTCAGGGAGAAGGGCCTTAGTAAGAGAGGTGACCAAGAACTCGATGGTCACTCTTGAGCTCCAGAGATCCTGTGTGGAGATGGGAGAAAGCTCCAGAAGGATAACCATTTCTGTAGCCCTCCACTGATCTGGGCTCATAGCAGAGTGATTAGATGGAAAGTCTGTATAAAAGATATGAATGCCTGAGTTTGCAGAAAAACTCCACATGAAAGCCAAGTCATACTATGTCATGGAGTATGACTGTTAGAACAAAGTGATGTCAAACCCCTTTTTTGTTTGTTGCTATCAGCTCTATCTTTACAGATGGAGGAATCACTCCTGAATCACTGTTTCTTTATAAGTAAAGCATTTTTTCTTTGCAAATGATATTGTTCCTGCCGGCATTTGTATCTGGGGATGTTCCTAGGTGATTAATCTCATTTATGATTAAATGCATATTGTGTTTAGTAGATTAGCCACAAGTTAAGAAAACACACAAGAAACAGTCAAAACTGAGCATTTATTTAATCAGCTCTCTGACTATTCTATAGAACTCAAACTGTCCCAGAAATGAGTGAGTAACTATGGACACTTTCCATTCTCAATGAATGCCATATTGGTGAAGAAGCAAAGGTTTGCTGTTATCATGCTAGCTAAAGTTAGCATCCGCTAGCTAGCTAGCTAATGTGTTATTAGCAACAGCAGCAGATTTCAATCAAGAAATAGGCATTTAAGACAAACATATATTTGATATATTCAAGAGGATAATGTTAAAATCAAATACAAGAGTTATGAGTTAAACAGTGAGTAAAAACAGCCTTCAGATTTCTATTATAATCACATAATGTCTATTGGGTATCTGCTATTAAAAAGAAGAAGTAAACTGAGGCAGTTAGGCCATCATCACTTCCCGTTAGTGCAGAACGGCCGTGTCATATGTGATTTTGGACAAAACTAACCCACAGTGATTAAATGCTTTAACTGTGTTTAAGTGTACGGTAATACAGAATACTATCAGAAATATGGGGTTTGAGACGTGTCATATTTATCCAAATAGCATTAAGTGGAACAATCAAAATAAGAGTCGAATCTCCTCAATATGTAACTGTTTTGTTTTTACAAACTCAGAATAAGTCTTTCATTCATACATAGGGAGGGTCCCCTCAACAGACTCTGCCATCTTTGATTTTTGCGTCTTTAGTTTTTACAGTATCACAGAAAGGACCATTTAACGGATACACATTTCTTTTAGAATTCCACAGATTGCCAGGGTTACAATGAAAAGTGAGCATCGCAATCTAGAGTCTGACTGTCACTATGGTTCCCAATTTTACACACTGTACCTTTAAAGAACCTCCTGGCAACAGCCATTACCTGGCACTACAGTGGCCACTGGTGAGGGGCAGCTGCGTTACAGTTTATACAGAGAATCTGACCATGACTGTGGGCCTGTATGATCCAAATGTAACCATTTAGCCAGCTAATCCCAGGCATTCCTACTTGCCTAACACTCTCCATTTCACAGAAACTTGCAGGTGAAAACAGAAAGGAGGGTGGAGGAAGTGTGGAAGCAGGAAGGAAGGGGGCGTCTGACAGATAATGCAGGTGTTTCCAAACAAAGCATTTGTTGAGGTCTTAAAATGGGCTCCCAGTCTTTAAAGATACCCCACAGCTATGCAAATTGTTAGAAATTTAATCTCAGTGAAGGTACTGCATATGATTCACAACATTTTTAGCCTCATTAAGCCATTCACCGAGGCTTTATGCCCCGTGTGAAAGCACCTGCATTCATTATGTGTCTTTGCTCATTTAGTCTGCTTTTTCTGTCTTTTAATTGGACTATGCAACATGAAAAATGTGGTTACACAAACAGTGCATAAGGACAACAGGCATTACCTCGCTCAGTGGATTGTGGACAACACAGGCGGTTAGATGTTCATTCAGCACAAGCAGGCATTTAGAACCTTGTGTTAGAGGACAGGATTCGCTGTGATGCATTGTGACACCTCTATTCACTACATCTCAAGGCGATGGAACACCATTGGGATGAATGAAAGTGGCAGTCCAACAGTATCATCTTTTTAAAAACAGCCTGGTGCTACTGGGTGTGAGGGTGAAAAAGGGGCCTTTTGAAACAGCTCTGTCACCTTCTTAAGGGGATGGCTCTGGCTGTTTTGTGGGTAGAAATGTGTCCGACTTGGGTCTATATGTTGAAATGAAAAAGTATTGAGTTTCTAAACATCCCATCGGCTCTGTAATGGAAGATTTTGTCTGCAAGTGGGGGCAAGTTATCTGATTCTTTCTTCTTTGAAGAGCTGGATTTAATGCGTCTTTCTTGCTAAGGAACTAAAAAAGTTTTATGGCAAAAAATCCAATCAGGAAGTTTTATCTCTTGCCTTTAAAACAAGATTCATTAAAGTATATTGATGTCCTTGTCATGTACAGAACCACAAGGGAAAGGTCCATGACCCATTTTGGGTCTCGACCCAAAGTTCTAGAAACCCATGACTGTGTTCCCGTTGTAGATTCAGCCTGTTTCTGTTCCTACTACCCTGCAGGGCTCTCAGGACAACATAAAGTACCACAGAGACACAGGGAAATAGAGCAGAACCGGGAGAAATTAGATCTTTCTCCAGGCTCTAACATCGCTGGCTCCTTCCTGGAGAGTGCACATCTTGGAGAGTACAGCGGGAAGCACAAAGCAAATAAAAAAGAAGACAGACAGAGACAGAAGAAAACAAATGAGCACATGCAGGGAGAAACACTGTCCTAACAAGGGAGTTTGTGTCTGTTTTGGTTAAAAACACCTCTTCAACTGACACTTCCTGGTCACCTGAATGAAACCTGTACATCTTTGTTCTTTATATAACGTCTGGGCACGTAATCCCACAGTGGTATGGAGTGTTTTTGAGTATCTGTGACTGCATGGGCGAGACAGAGATCATCATGGAGTAACAGCTGGCTACCTACCACCTTCTTTTCTCGTCTAGTCTCTCTCTCTCTGCCGCCTTCTCTCTCATTTTGTCTCCCTGCCTTCCTTTTCTTTCTCTCCGGCTGTCTTACTGTCTGCCTCTCTTCATGTCCTCCTGCCCACAGCCTCCCTGTGTCTCTTTTGCTTTCTTTCAAACAGTCAGTGGTGTAAGAGAGAAATCCATAACCCTCCCTTTGTGCTTTTCATCTTGTATTCGCCACTTTAGAAGCATACTTATGATGCAGATCATTCCTATGCCCCATACTGCAATCAAAAGGGGGAAATGAATAAGTTTGAAAAATGACTATTCATGAATTCTAGGCAAGTCTCATTGACTGTAGTGTCATGGAAATGGCTGAGTTCACCTGATGAATTTTGCATTTTAAAAAGTGGAAAAGGGGGAATGGGTGCCATGGTTGGATGAGCTGCTGAATTAATGGATGAAATTCTTTTTTTAATTTATTTTTTGAATAGATGGATCAATGAAGAGAAAAAGGCCCAGACTAGGCTTAATCCCAAAGCTCAATCCCATCATATTCTTTCTCCCTCTCCTTCCCTCCCACCCAGTCCCATTCGGTCCACCTGTTACAGCTATTTTTTTGTTGTTGTGTTTGCATGAATTAATCCTGTGTTCAGTGACACACTAACCTTAGTGTAGGCTAATCCAGATGAAGCTTGTCTGTCATTCTACTACTGATCATGTCCCTTTTGCTTATGAAATACTCAGACCAGATACAGTCTGATCATGTTTGGGTAAATTTATGTTATTTTTAGCATAGACTTTAGTCCGTTTTCCTTTCCTCAGTATTTAATATTCTGCCAGGTTACTTAACTGTCAGCTACAAGCAAATGCATTGACCTCTCTGGCTGCTCGCAGTTTATACAACTCAAAGCTTTCAAATCTTTCCCTTCCAGTATCCACCGGTGTTCCCCAGGGATCTGCCCTCTTCTGTTCATTAACAAGGGAGTTTGGGTCTTCTTTGTATTTTCCACAAATTAGGTATCAGCTTTCACTGCTATGCTGATGACACTCAGCTGTGCCTATCCACCAAACCTAACTCTACCCTCCCACCCACTTCCCTCTGTGAATGTTTACAGAAAATCAAATCCTGGGTCTCACACAACTTCCTCAAACTCAACAGTGGTAATCCACCTTAGCTAAATCTGATCCCTTCACAATCCACCATACCTCAGTTTCTCCTTCTTCAGATAAGGAGTCTTAGTGTCATCTTCAACATCACACTATCTTTCCAGTCACATCAATAATGTTACCAGTGTCCTTTTGTCTCCCGAATAAATCTCAACTGGTCCACAACTATGCCGTCCATATCAGTTCCAGAACCCAATCCAGTCAGCTCCCAATCAACTACTGCAATGACTTTCACACTGTGCTCCTCACCTTCAAGGCTAGGCTATGCCTGCTTCCAGGTTGACTGAGTTAGTGTGAGACAGCATTTCCAGTACAGCAAATGTCATGGGCTTCAAAACACCACTTCTGAAGCTGATGGGTCACATCACTGAGACTTTGTCCATGTTTTGTACACTCTTTGTTCAAGACACCTGACATTAATCCACCTGTAAGCAAGCGTAGGGAATGTGTGGGAAAAATACCTTCTTTAAACAGGCAGAAACCTCAAGCAGAACCCACTTCATTGGAGGAGAGCCGTCTGCCGTGCAAAGAAAGTTGGACACAGGACAAAAACACAAAAAGAGTGATGTATAGACACAAGAGAAAGTAAAAAAGGTAAAAGTTGTTTAATAGCATGCCTTCTCTTGGTGTTATTTTTCCAAAAGTGTAAAAGACAAACTTTTTTTTTTTACTGGTCAATTTTTTTTTTTTTCTCCAAAGTGAGCAAAACCAGTATGAAAGCTCTAGGTCCATTCTGACCTTTCCTGTGAACGAAGCAAAAACAACTTTATTCTGCAAGAGCAGTTCTCAACTGGTTGCAAAATGGACAATGAGCGATTCAAGGTCCCCGCCGGGCACCGAGGCGGTGCTTGGACAAAAACAGCTGTGGTTGGTTTCTTTGTGCTGTGAGAAGTGCAGAGAAGGCAGGTTATCCCAAATCTACGCTTGGTGCCACCGGCCAGCTGGCTTAACTCTATTGCTACTTTTCAGAGGCCACAGTAATACTGTGTCCGAGCCAACAGGCTAACACAGTTCACAGCAGTCACACTGACAAACACACAGAGGTGAGCAGCCTTTGTGGAGCCAGATGGTGACACAGAGACGCTATTTATAGCTGCTCTGAGAGGAAGAGAGTGTAAAGACAAGACAGTGAAAGCAAGGGAGAAAGGAGCAATAAGGAGAAATAGCAGAGCAGCAGCTCTCAGCATTGATAGCTGCATCTATGATGTGTGTTTATCTGCTGCATTGATCCGCTGGTTTAAAGACTGACAGCATCTTAACAGTTAATGGATAAACCAGCTGAACTTCTGTGACAATCAGATCAGTGGATGCCAGCAAAAATGTGTCAGTGGGGCAATCTAAATTCAGCCAGTGTCAAAAAATGAATGGTAATGTGCCTCAAACCAGCCAATACACTTTCTTTCTTATTTGAAAATTTCTATCAGTTGCAGCATGCAGTGCCAGATAATGACTTCAAATTTAATAGCCCACTTTCCTTATAGTCCCCAATTTCAGGGTGCCAAAAGTACTTAGAAGGATTAAGATAATATTCAATAAAGCAGTCATTTTGTCGTGTTGCGGTTAGACATTGTGGCCATGCAGTGACTCATCTGAAATCCATTAAGTGAACATATTAAGGCTGATTTTATTAGTTTTCTAGGTCTGTTTACTCCCTTCTCTGTGTTTTATAAACATTTTATCAGTTTAATGAATTAAATTAGGGAAAAAACAAACACTTGTCAGTGCTTGTACCATGGCATTGTCATCAATCCTTAAGTCCCATTAATTTCTGGTATAGAAGGCATCTATTGAACCCTTAAAAGCTGGCTGTTGCCACACTGCTTAATATTTGTTAGGGACAATATTGCCCTAACCAGAAAGACAGATGGTAGAAAATCCTGCCCTAAAGATGGCTTATTTTCTAAATGCATGGCCTTTGGAACAGTAAATCATGGTAGATGTTACCTTGCTATGTTAACAGCCAGACTTCCTAGATGTTTTTTAGATGCTTTCACTTTCCCCAAGCTTAACCTCATGAATTTAAAAGCTGCAATACTGACATAAGAATTAATAAATTACATGCAAGCTCATCATCAGTCTATATGTGACAATGTGAGGACATGCCTTTGTTCCCAATTGCACCTGAAAATTGCTCATCAGTGATGTTCAGGATATTCTGGGAATACAAACACAGCTGCAGGTGCAGCTCACGGTGAGCTGTGTCTGAGTCACAGGGGCCAAAACAATGGCAGAAAGTGGTCTCAAGTGAAAGGGCAGCGAGGCGTGATATGTGACTAACAAGCTCTACTCAGAAAAACATGTCAACAACTCTTCTTTGTGGATTAGCGGGTCCTTTCCAATTGTGTACTTGGATGTTCCTCGTTGCTTTTTTACTTATTCATGGCTCATTTTTCACTATGCTTCATGCTTTAAAACATTTTGAACACATGTTACATTCATGATGTGCCAAAATAACTAGGATTTTTGTCTTTTGTAGTCTAGATGGAAGCATAAAGCCATTCCAATCTACTTCACATACATTTAACAAGTGTTGCCTTGGAATTATCACCACTGCAGACAGAATAGTTCCAGCTGACTTTAAGCAGCACAAAATTATTATTCATCAAGTATTCACTGTGAACCCAGAGGAATTTAAGATTAATGCTGCATAACAACAGAACTGTTCTAAAGTCATTGCATGCTGTATGTTAATTATAGTTAGTAGTTATGATAAGATCAAATATCTATTTCTGTTCACAACACTGAATTTATCTGCAGCAGTAGAAATGACAGTAAATCTCAAAAGTAACATCTGCTGCTGAGGCATCTTTACAGTTTCCAGAGCGCTCTCTGCCCATGCATCCTTCAAGCATGAAAGGAACCAGCTGAGAGCCTGAGCTTTCAGCAGAATCTATTGGCAAGACTCTAAATAAGTCTTTTTCTGACTTGAGGCTTTTAAATACATATACAATTTCCCCTTCAGTTTAGAGAGGAGCATTTCTCACTTTCCCAAACGTGACTTTACAGAAAATCTTTCATAAAATTAGCTTGGATTCAGTGGATATATATTCACATTAAGATCGAAGTTTTGTTTCAATACCTAGCTACCAGGAGCTCCTCTTTACTGCATGTTTTTATCCATATTCACATGCAAATAGATAGTAATATGGGTTATATGCATTAAAACTGTTTGCAGTTTTTTTCTAATTGGACTACCTCTAAAACAACATGGCTCATCTCAAGGTACTATTCAGAAATACAATTCGAATTTAATTTGTGTACACATGTATAGTTGCATGTAGCTATACATGTGGATTGATGTTGATGTTTATATTTGCTGTGATGGCTGCTACTGCGAATGCGTACAGCACCAAGACTAAATTCCCCAAGGGGACAATAAAGCATATCATATTGTATTATATTATCATTTCATGTTGTATCGTATCAAATTGTAAAGGTATTGCATCATATATTGTATAGTTTCCTATTGTATTGCATCGTATCACATTTTATTGCATCATATTATATTGTATCATACTGTTTCATATTGTATCGCAACTTATCGTATTTCTTTTCTTTTTTTACAGTTCATTTAAATTTCAAAGACAAACAGACACAAAGCACAAGCACATGTCAAAACAGCACAGTATAAAATAATACAAATATACAACATAAAGACATTTTGCCAGAGTACAGTTTAGCTTGCATCAATATAATAGCTTGTTCAGGAAATTGTGATCTTATCTCTTACCAGGGTTTTCTGCCTTCTAATTATACAATTCAAATCAATGTCCTTGATTTAGTATTCTATAAATAAATTAGGGGAAATTCACAACTTAGGTTAAGTGCATCTTGTTTAAATATTCTCTTATTAAGGTCCGTGGTCTATCCAAGCCATCTCAATAAAGTCCCTGTAGGGTTGAAGCTGCATGCTCCATCATTGTTAGTTCAACAAAGTCCTTCAACCAGTTATGTACCTAAAAACAACTCAATTTACGAATTTTCCAATTCCATAATAAAGTTATTTTTACAGAGAGGAATACCAATGTTAACACACGTTGTGCTTCTACAGATTTTACACCATCCACCTCAACTCCCAACAGGAACACTTCTGGACATATTGGTATATCATCATTTAATATTATACTTAACATGTTTTTTTTAATCCTTTCCAAAATATTTTTACTTCTGGACAATCCTAGAGCATATGTTTTAAGGAGCCTCTCTTCCCACACCCATCCCAGCACAAATATGACATAGAGATCATTTAATTATTCTTGAGTGGAGGTACATATGCTGGGTGTAAAATCTTCATCTGTATGAGTTTGTACTGTACACATTTTGATAAGTAGTTTGCATTGTGTCTTATGGTATCCCATTTTTCAAGTGGTAGGTTTTTACCTAGATCACGCTCCCATTGTTGTTTTACTTTATCCATATTAGTACAGGAGGAAAGGGTCAAATAACTATAAAGTTTAGATACAGTGCCTCTATTTGTATCTATTTACTTCAGTTTATTATAAGTATCTTTATTGGAGGCCGATAAAAAGCCTTACACATATGTTTCTGCAGTATAGGATTTCACCTGCAGATATTCAAGAAAACAGTGTGTTAAAATTAAAGATAGCTTTGATTTCTCTAAATGACATTTTTCTCTCCTATTTGCCCCAGATTTTCAATGTTATGTCTTTTCCACTCCTTGTTAAAAAGGGTCTTCCCACCAGAAGTGAACAATGGGTTCTTCCATAATGGACATGAAGGAAGCAGTAATCCATTAATTGCACATTTCTTTTGTATGTCCTTTGCTATGACACATTAGAAGTTAGTAAGTGGGGTTTTGATATTTGTATTAACTTTTGTTCTGTACCACAAGGAGGATATTGATATTTGCTTTGAATTCTCCTCGACAGTGGTCTTCTCCAACTGAATCCAGCTTCCAACCTCACATTGCTCATGATAGGCCCAAGGCAAAGGATATTTACCATTATAGGCCAAATAATATAAATATAGATCAGGTATTTCCAATTCCCCTTTATTCCTCTGCCTAGTAAGTTTGTTAAAACCAATTCTAATCATGTTTTAAAGTATCATATAGTATTTTATATCGTACTGTAGCTTACTGCGTATTGTTTCATATCGTATTGTTAGGTATTGTATCATTTTGGATCATGCTGAAATGTATTGTATTGAAAAGTATTGCATCCTATCATATTGTTTTGAATTGTATTGTGTCTCGTCGTATCTTCAAGTATCTTATCATATTGTATAGCATTGCATCCTTTTGCATGTTATTGTATTGTATTGGTATTGTTTTGTATTGTAAAGTATTGTACCATATCATACCATATCACTAGCGATCAAATGTTTTAGATAGAAAGTGTTGAAAGCCCAGCAGTAGTTTGCAGATTAGATAGATTATAGAAATTGTTTGTTCTATTGAAACCCTCATTACTGCAGAGAGCTTTTGTATTTGCCTCACGTATGCGAGGCATTGTGTATGGTTTGTCTGCAATTGCTGATTTTATGTCTATTTAATTCAAATGTATTATTTTTCTTTAGGAGTGCTGTTCCCCTGAGACTTTCACAATGGTAAATTTGAAGTGTTTGTTACAGCTCTATTTGCAAAAGATAACACAACAGTTGACAAAAGGTCACAAAATTCAAATCTACAAATGTATTATTGTTGAGATTTTTGGAGTTAAAAAATGATATTTTATGTTTTGTATTGCAAGGGCATCCAGAAAGCAAAATAAAGGCATGGCAGTCTAAGGGGTAAGGGTTTGTATTATGTGTCTGGGCAAAATACTTTTTTTTTTTTTTTTTTAACTACTTTTGTATTATTTTGATGATTTACCTTTCTTTATATCATCGTGCCTTTTTTGCCTCCTTTTAAAAGAGTCTCTATTTGGCCAAAATCACCAAGCTACAGTGAACCTGAGCTGTATATTTTAATAAACATAACTCAACTTGATGCAAATGAGCCCTTCAAGTTCACTGCACTCTGCCAACAAAACTCAGATCCGACTGTCAAAGTAAGCCATGCTGATCGAATATAAATAAGTACTCTTTTACTAAACTGCCTTTTTTGTGTCGGTGTGTTTGAAACTAACAACTCACAAACCAAATGGAGCACTGAGTGGTTTGGTGAGTCCAGATGTGCCCTCAGAGTGTGGGCAGTGAGTATGCAGATCTGAAAGCCTGATTCATAAAAAGGATTTTACTGTTTTGTGCCTACGAAACCTGTGAAATGAGACAAAAATACACCAACTGATTCACAAAATACACATAAGTGTGTTTTACACACACCAAATTTTGCTGCAGAGATGGAAAACAAATGTGCAACAGTACGATTTGCTCACATTTAAGAAATCATTAGGCAACAGTTAGGACAGATTACCCCCTTCCAAACAAGTAAGCCTTTTTGTAAAAGAAATAAAATGTTCTGTTCACAATGATGCTTCAAACAGCCGTGCTCACTCAGAGTGGAAAAACTACCATTTTCTGAGAGATGGTGATAATTGCACCACAGTGATGACAAGCATTAAGTAAGCATGACGTCTGTCATTATAAACAAATGAAACATGTTTAAATGTCATAAGAATACAAAAAAGATGGTGGGATGGATAATAAGCCACATCTTTACTCCGTAATGAATCACAAATCAAAGGCTGCCAGGCCTTACTTAAAAGTCAGTGTTTTGTAAGCCTATCACTCTTGTTTTGTGTTTGTGGTACCCCCAGTTGCTGACAATTAGGTGCCTGATTGGCACCTGTGAGCCTGTGTCCTGTTACAATGGTCAGTAGGTGTAGTACCATCTACAGACTGAGGGCCAAGTTCCAGCTAACAGGGGGAGATCAGCTGCAAAGTGGGCATCCCAGAAAGACTCCACCCCAAGAAGACTGTTTCCTTACCCTATCAGCACTAAGGAACTGCAGGCTGTCTTCTACAGATTTGCTCTCATGATTTTTATATGGATATGAGATTCTACAACCAGAGACAATCCCATATCTCCACAGTCAGGGAATAAACTTGATCCTCCAAGATGACAGCGCTCACCCCCAGAGAGCGGGGTTTATCAGAGACTACCTCCAGAATTTGGGACTGCTAACAGTCCTGACCTCAACCCCAATAAACACTTCTGGGATCATCTTTGGCCTGCCATCCCACAGCAGTGTGTGACCAGGCTGGTGACCAGCATAAGGAGGAGGTACCAGTCTGTTGTGGCTGTGAATGGTTCTTCCACACGCTACTGAGGCTCCTGTTTGTTGAATCAATAAAATGTTAAATTGCCAATATGTCTGTTTCTTCAGACCTCAATCATTCAATTCACCAAACACCAAACAAGAGTCAATGACAGAATAAGCTTTTTGGCATTGGCAGAGAAGTTTTGGCAAGTTTTATCATGGGCGCAACCCACATACTCTGCTCTGCTGTTCATCCCACAAATGTCCTTAATTTTTGTGCTAGGGTTATGGTAGCCAACAAATCAGATCCCAAACTACAGGTAGCTGTACACTAAGCTGGGGCACTTCCTAGTATGTAGTTAATATTTAAATTAACAGCCCTATCCTCTTTTTTGCTTTATCAGCAAAAGTGTAAATGTACCTGCACTGACAGTGAGACTATTGTGTGTGACTTTAGTGTCTCCCAGATCTGAAATGTGGTATGATACATTACTATCCAGCTGCTGGCACAAAGAATCTGCATCCATTTTTATCTTAAGTGCCAAATGCCATAGCAAGAGTGCAGATGTTAGCCTTAGGTGATAAAGACTCAGACCAGTAGAATATTACTTTGAGCAGCGGCACTCAAAACTACAGTTCAGACTCTGTTACTACTTACAAAAGGGATGAAAACAAGAAAGAGAGACAAAAAGATAAAGGATGAGACAAAAGCAAAGGACAAAAGAGGGAAAAAAACAGAAGGAGAAGAGAGATGAGTTGTTTATGAGCTGCCCAAGGAGAGGTCATCTGTGGCCGATAGACACTCGTTAATCTGTCATTACTCTCATCAGGCCTCTGGCACCACCACTCTGGCGCTCTGAGTGCATGTGTGAGGGGGTGTGCTGGTGTGGGTGGGGGTGTGTGTGTGTGTGTGTGGGTGTGTGTGTGTGTGTGTGTTTGTGAGGACAGCGCGTCTTATTGGGATTCTGGTCCCTGGCTGGGGAAAAGCTGAGTCACCATGGTGACCTGGAACCAAGGAGGAAGAGCAGGGGGGGAGCGGGGCTCGTGAAGAGGAAGAAGAGATAACGAGACGATAAGTAGGTAGAGGAAAGAGAGAGCGGGGCAGAGGCAAACAAAGGCAGAGCAGGAGAGAGATGTGAGGAATAATGGATTAGGAACTCCCTTGGTGTTTGGGCTATTGTGTTCCATTCCGCTGGTCTGTGAGCGTGTTATAGCAATGACAGGGTGTCTTATAGAAGATGAAAAGGGGTGTCATAATGAGGACAAGTATGGGTTTTTTTTTTTTTTTTGGTCATAATATGGCTCCCTGTAACTCTTTCCAATTATCTCTCACCCTTTAACTTTTCCATCCCTTCCTTTGTGATGCTTACTTCACAGTATGAGGTCAATGAGTCACATCACTATGTACAGCATGTTCTGCTTGGTAGAAGCACACACTTTGGGTTGCATGCTGATAAAAATACACTTTAGAAAAATGTAAATGGTTTTATTTCTGCACCTAATTTTTCATCACTGATTTTGCAAAAAACTTGAGGATTTCACACATAACACAGTATTTTTGCAAATAGTTCAATTATTTGTAATTATAAAGGGCTGTTTTCCTTTTTGAAAGCCATTATCATGCCCTGTCAGAACTGATAAACACAGCTCTACATGCAAATTATTCAGGTGTTGATTTAGTCAGAGAAATTGCACATACAATTTGAGAGGCTTTGCAAAAAATCTAACATCAACAGTTTGACAGATTTGTCACCATTAGAATTAAATTCATGTGCAAATTTGAGAAGTTGGCTTGCATTCATTCTCCAGAGTCTATGCAAATGTGCAGGTGCAGACACCAGCAGTTACAAGTTGATCAATCAACCTGATCAGCTTAACAGTGAGAATGATTAACTGCCAACAAGTTATTTATTTTTCCAGTGCAAGGCACAACACTCAATATTCAGGTAATACAAACTAATTTAAGCAAGTAGATGAGTATATATATTGCACATGATCGATATGTAGTTGAAAAGAGTGTCTATAAAGGGCTACAGAGGCTGCTTGCAGGGAAATTAAACTTGGTGTGACAAGGAGGAATTTGATCCAACTCATTTGTTCCTTTTAAGCAAATTATCTTAGGGGTTTTGGGCCAACTCACAAGCTTCTGTTGAGTAAGGACATTCAGAATGATTTTGAGCAACACAAAAAATAATGCAGGATTGGGCACTTTTTGGAGACAGAGATAAGAAGCATTCTAGTAACAGCAAGCCAACATTAAAAACAATAGCTTCAGGCTTCACAGTAGGACAGGAAAAAAAAAAAAAACAACTCAAAGGTGATTTGATGAATTTTGTTTCAGACAAAAGTGTATGCATAGTGTCTGTGCTGAAACGTCAGGAATGGAAACAAAATTATAAAGATATGGGCCTAATTGCTTCAATGTCAGTTCAACTCAGCCAATTTCTTTTTCACACCAATCTAATCCCTACAACCCAAATTAATAGCAATCCCATGTATAGGAATCCAGCAGCGCTCCTGGGAATCAATGGGATGTCATCCTGTCAGTGGTGCAAAGTCACTCTGACACCAGAGGAAAAACAAAGACAGAGCTATAAGCTTCAGCCTATATGACTAATACTATTGGTGTTAACTGGTTAATTCCTTTGCAAATCAAGCAGTCATTTCCTCTTCATTATTTGCTGATTGATCAATCAAGCGGGTGCAGAATTAAATATTTTCATATCTACTGGATGGATTAAAATGTAAATAATGAATACAAGTCATGATCCCTAAAGAATGAAGATCGGCCATGGCAAACCTATGATTTCCTTTAGTGCAGTTTTTTTTAAGTGTATTGTGCTCATGATGTTCAAAGGTTACAAACCAATGGCTCTTCTCTTGGTTTCAGCATTAGACTAAGTTCTCTGCTTTCTAGTACATTAACAATTGTTTGTCAGTGACAAATGAACTGTCATCAAGTTTGGCACCTCCAATCATGAGGCCCTAATCTTGAATTGCCAAATACAAATATATATTGGCATCTCACCAACAACAACTGTAAATTTTGTTTGATGAAACTGGCAAAAAAAACTCTAAATTACTTTTGTGAGCAGATTATAGTTAACATTTAACATGCAGAGCATCAACTTGTTGGCATGGTCATTTGTATGTTATAGTTTAACCCGATGCTGAAATTATCACCTCTTTTTAAGAAATAGGGAATGAGTTGTGAACCCCTAGACACTCAAAGATTCACATCTCTACTGGTCACCATGTTGACAGGATTACAGTACAACTAAGTCATACCTGTAGCTGTACCCTCATTCTGATAAAATGACACTGATTGATCCGATCATTCTCTAACCAGAAGGGAGTGTGTCAGCTAAAAGCGTTGCAAGTTGGATCCTCCTGATGACTGATGCAAAATTTAGCGAGTCCATCTTTTTTTGCAAGGTTACAATTGGAATGCAAACATGGCTGTGGTTCCATAGGCATAAACATGAACTATATTTTTCCCCTAATATGTGACAAGACTTTTAAGACACCTGTGCAAACAGGGAGCTGGACACACTGACACAGCTCTGGATAAGTGAATAACATCACACCGCTGCAGGCATTGACATGCCAGTCACTGGCTATAATTGATTTTCTTTTAGGGTGTAAAAAAGGTTTTAAACCCCGGGTATTGATGTAACCTCCATCTAACAAGACAAGCCAGTGTGTGTGTGCATGTGTTCAAAAGACAAATAAAGAGAAAGAAGGAGACTTAGTGATACAAGAGTGTGTGAGCGAAAGAGTGAGTGAGTGACATATATTGTGAATACATGAGGAAGTAGACAATGAAGGCTGGTGAAGTTGAATAATGGGACTTGATGGGATCAATTGGTAAATTACATGCTGCACTGATGATCAATCCATGAAGTGGCTGCTCTTATACAGCAGAGAGGAAGAAGGCCACAGTGACTCTCACTGAATGTAAAAAAGACCCATTGTAGTCCACACATACACAAACTCCTTAGTCCACCCGAGCACGCACACATACACAAGGCACAGTGACAAATGAGTCCATGTGTATTGCACTGTCAGCAACACTAAATTAGAAGACAACCAGACCTTTTCAGGCTAAAATGCAATACCTGAATTGGAAATAGCTTTTCTACATTCCCCTACTGCAATTCATCAGCGCACTCATTTAGCTTGGGCTTGATTTAATTTATAGAAGAAATCCTGAGGCATATCTCATCAATTCTGCAAGCTTTTTTTTTATGAAGTTTTCTGCTTTTTATTTTTAATTTGGGTTTGTTTATGAAAACAACTGATGAGTGATGGGAGAGAGGAGACAGATGCTTGTACAGCAAAGAATGCATGGCAGACTTTTCTTTAGCCAAAAATGCTTTGTTTAGATGTCACCCTGACTTGACAAACGGTGCTGAATACTAACATTATATTGCCAAAAGTATTCACTCACCCATCCAAATATTTGAAATTGGGTGTTCCAATCACTTCCATGGCCACAGGTGTATAAAGTCAAGCACCTAGGTATGCAGACTGTTTCTACAAACATTTGTGAAAGAATGGCTCACTCTCAGGAGCTCAGTGAATTCCAGCGTGGTACTGTGATAAGATGCCACCTGTGCAACAAGTCCAGTCGTGAAATCTCCTCGTTCCTAAATATTCCACAGTCAACTGTCAGTGGTATTATAAAAAAGTGGAAGCGATTGGGAATGACAGCAACTCAGCCATGAAGTGGTAGGCCACATAAAATGATGGAGTGGGGTCAGCGGATGCTGAGGCGCATAGTGCGCAGAGGTCACCAACTTTCTGCAGAGTCAATCGCTAAAGAGCTCCAAACTTCATGTGGCCTTCAGATTAGCTCAAGAACAGTGTGTGGAGAGCTTCATGGAATGGGTTTCCATTGCTAAGCAGCTGCAGCCAAGCCATACATTACCAAGTGCAATGCAAAGGTCCGAGAGCAGTGGTGTAAAGCACGCTGCCGTCGGACTCTAGAGCAGTGGAGACGCGTTCTCTGGAGTGACGAATCACGTTTCTCCATCTGGCAACCTGATGGATGAGTCTGAGTTTGGCGGTTGCCAGGAGAACGGTACTTGTCTGACTGCATTGTGCCAAGTGTAAAGTTTGGTGGAGGGGGGATTATGGTGTGGGGTTGTTTTTCAGGAGCTGGGCTTGGCCCCTTAGTTCCAATGAAAGGAACTCTGAATGCTTCAGCATACAAAGAGATTTTGGACAATTCCATGCTCCCAACTTTGTGGGAACAGTTTGGGGATGGCCCCTTCCTGTTCCAACATGACTGTGCACCAGTGCACAAAGCAAGGTCCATAAAGACATGGATGAGAGAGTTTGGTGTGGATGAACTTGACTGGCCTGCACAGAGTCCTGACCTCAACCTGATAGAACACCTTTGGGATGAATTAGAGCAGAGACTGAGAGCCAGGCCTTCTCATCTCATCTCAGTGTGTCACCTCACAAATGCGCTTCTGGAAGAATTGTCAAAAATTCCCATAAACACACTCCTAAACCTTGTGGAAACGCTTGAAATGAGTTGAGTTGAGTTGAGTTGAAACTTTCTTCCAAGTGGGGAGGGCCAACCAAACCAGGGGCTGGGCTAACTCCCCACATGACATCATGAGGGGAAAATCTGAGAACGGCTTGTTTAAAGCACACATTTTCTGAAAGGTGGAAAAAGAGAGCGAGGGAGGGAATGGATTTTTCTGATTCTTGGGAGGGATTGTGGACAGGCCAGGGGCACATATTTTTGTTAGAAAAGCCTGAAAAAGTCAGTTTTGCATAATATGTGGCCTTTCAGGCCCTGATGTGTTCCAGGCACCTTTCACTGGCTGAGTGTAGTGGGCGAGAAGGAGTGTAGACCAGGATGAGGGGTTCCAGTTAAACTGGAGCAGTTTTAGTTACTGCCCTGGAAGCAATGATTAGTTTTGAATGTGATGCAAGCTGCAACTGGAAGCCCATGTAGAGAGATGAAAAGAGGAGTGACATGTGCTGTCTTGGGTTTGATTGAAGACCAGATGTGCTGCTGCATTCTGTATCATCTGCAGAGATCTAAACGTGTATGCAGGGAGGCCTGCAACTACTATGTTGCAGTAGTTGATGTGCAATATTACAAGAACCTGTACCAGGAGCTGGGTTGCATGCTCTGTCAGGTAGGGTCTGATCCTCCTTATGTTATAGAGGGTAAATTGGCAAAATTGCAATGGATGCCACATGGATCTTGAAGGTTAGCTGGTCCTCAGCCATGACACACAGATTTCAGGCAGACATAGTGGACATGATTTTATTTGATCCAAGTTGTTTATTGATCTGTGGTTGAATGATGGGACTGGCTAGAACGATGATTAACTCAGTCTTGGACATGTTGATCCATTTAGAAATATCAGCAAGGCAGGGTGAGATCTGAGCTGAGATGGATGTGTTATCTGGTGGAAAAGATAGAAAAAGCTGTGTATCATCTGCAAAGCAGTGATAATAAAAGCCATGTGAGCAGAGGGACCAAGCACTGACCCTTGAGACACCACTGATGATAAGCCATGTGGTTTGGACACTCCTCCCTAATATGATACTCTAAAAGATCTCCGTATGAGGTAAGACCACCAGGGTAGACCCTGAGATAGCAAGTGCAGAGAGTGAGGAGAGGAAGATTTGGTTGTTTACTGTGTCAACGGCAGCAGGCAGATCCAGCAGTAAGAGAACTGGGGACTAACCAGCTGCTCTAGCAAAACGCAACAATTCTGTTACTGACAAAAGTGCAGTTTCAGGGGGTGGGCACTAGGGGTGTAATGAGGCACTTAGCGCAAGAGACCAGGGTTCACTAGAAAGTGTACAGAAAGTGTTTTTTGCTTTTTTACAATTAAAGATTGGAGGTTCTGTCGAGGTATGTCCTAAAGATGCATCACAAGCATTGCAGATACTGTTTTTGATGCCTTTGTGCAAAACTTTCTAAAGAAAAACACTCTCAGATGTCTGCCTGGATGTTTTATTCTGTAGAAGGGTCTGTCATTATACATCTTTGGCTTTCTATTTAGCTTTTGAAACAATGTCTTCTCACTGTGTCTTTGGATAAAGTGACTCAGTTTCTCCTGCTTTCATATCGAAATCACTTTCTGAAAGTATTTCTTTAGAGAAAGGATGGTAAATGCAGAATGTCTTCCTCTCTCAAAAGTAAAATCACACTGGTGTACTGTTAAAAAACTCCCTCTGGAGCTAACTCTCAACTGGGAGACTGTTATTTTCTGCCCACTACATATTCCCAGTTGAGCTAAGTGTTAAATAAACGGGACTCAAAATGGGCAGGGAGAAAGAGATTCTGACGGTGCTGTCTGAGATTCAGCTTCATTTAAATTCAAACCAACACTACCCAATTTTCATGTATATAAAAGGGAATTATAAAGAAAGAGAATAAAAGATGTTAACTTTGGTTTAAAGTGACAATAAGTTCCTTTGGTAATTTGAAACCCAGGGGAACAGCATCAGAGAAAAGCCATGATAAAGAATATTTCATAGCCACAGTTTCTGTGATCTTGAGCAGTGCCGTTTATGTCCACGAACATTATTATTCCTCAAAGCTTTAACATATCAGCCGGTGCAGACTTGTCAAGTTGATTTTCTATATATTAAAAATGTAGAGGCTGAAGTGAAACCTGAAAGGTTTCAGTCGCTTAAGTCTTTACTTCTGTCCAGTGGCAGAGAAGAGACACTTCATGCACTTTTTTGCTACATTTTCAATACATCTTTTTTTTTTTCTACACTCAATTCAAGAAAAAGGATTTATAAACCTTTCGTTTTCATAATAAACAATGTTTTTCATACCCAGCACCACAGACAAGGAGATCAAGTTAGCTACTCTCAGTCATTTTAATTTGTTAAAGAAAATGTGTTTTCATAGAGCATTTCCATGACAGTTCTGAAAATAAGCTCTGAAACATCCCAAAGTCATAAAAATTACACCTTAAAACAGCACTATGAGTCAGCCTAATGTTGAAAATTGTCAAGACCATGCAGAATTTTGACGGATTACATTGTTTTATCTTCTATAATGTCAAGCATTTCACATTCAACCCCCTCAGTAAACAACTAATGTTTATACCAACTCAAGCAGACCTGTCTGTCATGTTGTTTGTGAGTGAGCATTTTAATTGGTTACTTATTTTGTCTCCAGAGTGTGTGCATTAGTGATTAGCTGGTGAAGCCACAGTATTGACAAAATGCCCTTTCTGCTAACCAAAACAGGCATTTCATTTACCAGTAAAATAGCAAAGGTCCCCAATGTTGGTACAATTTGGAGCAGAGCAGATTCTAGAGTCAGTTTGAAGCAGACACAGTTATGGAAAATTTACTGACTCTTTTGTTAGTATGTGTTACATTTTTTTCTCATCATTCCCTCTTTGTACTGTTTATCTAGTGCACACATCACCACAGGGGCCACATTTGTCAAAAAGCTGTCAATCGTGGTGTTGCATCCCTTTTTATACATCATTAAATAAGAAATTAAAACTAAAATTCCCACATTCATGCACGTAGGTATAAACCAATATGGTAAGAACTAAATTAAATGACATCAATCATGATTTAGTAAAAAATCACTGCATTGCCTATTTTGGCTACTTTTCTGCCACCATTCCTACACTGCTCTGCTCATCCATTTGTTTTTGTTGTTGCCAATCAGTAAATAAGATCCAGTCTTTTTTAGAGCTAAATAAGTCATTATACCAAAATTACTCAGCAAGTGGAACACAAAAGGCAGAACAATGACCAACTATCACAACAAATTCTGGGTGTGGGGAATACAGTTTGATTATTAGTTCATAGCTTGGCCCATATCCTTCAATTATCATGAAGGGGGCGGGGCTTATAACCTGTACTGCAGCCAGTCATCACAAAGAGCTCCAAATTGTCCAAGACAGTCTGGCTGCTGACCATTCACCTCTGACAGACTGTTCATCTGAGACGCCATATATCTAAAAAAAAAAAAAAAAAAAAAAAAAAAAAGGATTTGCTAAAACTTTTTAAATAAGTCTAGATACAACTTCGGTTTAGCATTAGGGTTTGGGTGAGGGTAACAGTTTGGTTCCTAGAATTTAGATGTACAGGCAAATTACGCACTTCTTTCTTTTAGATATACAGTGTCTCAGATGAACAGTCTGTAAGAGTGGCCATCAGAGTTGTAAGATCCACAGCAAGACCCTCTCAAATATTCTGGCTTCACTTACAGATAGCTTCTCTGTCCATCTTACTATAAAGTGTGTGGTCTCACATAAACAGTTGCTAGTTACTGTTGCTAGGTTGTGTAATCTTTGTTATTACAAACTATCATAGAAGCTGAGTGCCTAAACTATGATTGTGTTGTGGTTGATCAAGAGGGCAGAAGAAGAGTTTCATGCAGCAGAGGACGAAGGAAAAATAGGTAAAGTAACTAATGATGAACAAATGGTGAAAGGGTAAAAACAAAAGACATTATGATTGAGTGGGTTCAGTGGGGTAAGATCATGTAACAAACTAACATGTAAAATAATCTACATATGACATAATATGAGCAAGCTCATAATCCAGAATTTGGGACTGAATTATCCAACAAGTAGGCCTAAAAATATCAAAGTCAAATATCAATATATATCATCATCGCATAACAGCTTATAGTCTTCACTCCAACCCCAGGATTCAAATTAACTCAAACCAACTACAATAAAGAAACCCACTTATTCACAAACAGCACAACAGAAGACTAAATGTTTGACTGCCACGCCCTCAGTATACCTTTGTCACACAGATGTGTTGATGGCCTTCTGTAGCCTTTTAGGACAAGAAATTAATGTGATAAATGCCATGGTTTGAGAGTCTGACCTTTGTCATGGCCATGGGTGCCATCTGTCATTTCTGATTGGTTGCCCTTCTCAGGGGGTTGGCTCTTACTTAGAATGAGCCAGCCAGAGGGTACGTACCCAGCAGACAAAGTAGTTCTAACTAAAAAGCAGTGTCAACTCATATCTGGAGAGAATGTCTTGGCTTTAGACCTTGTTGTCACTGCTCTCAGTATTTGAAGAGACAAGTTTGACAAGTACAGTTGGTAACACTTTATTTGAAGTTTTATTCATAAGACTGACATTATGCTGTCATAATCATGACATGACACCTGTCATTAATATGAATAGGGCTTCATGAATGTTGCCATTAAGTGTCATTAAGTGTCATTCGCTAAATTATGACACCTTTACCGAAAAGTCAAAATTTTTTCAGAAGGCATAATCATGATAAGTTGACATTTGCGGTAAAGGTGTCATAATTTTGCCAATGACACTTAATGGCAACATTCATGACGCCCTATTCATGTTAATGACAGGTGTCATGTCATGATTATGATAGCATAATGTCAGTCTTATGAATAAAACTTCAAATAAAGTGTTACCGTACAGTTTATACTTTATTCTCAGAGGATTTATTTGTGAAGCACTCTTTGGCCAATGTGTGCGGTTTCTGATTTTTGAATTCAAGCTCTTTCTTAATACTTATTTTAGGGCTTGTTTTTCCTTTATTAGAAATAGGCAGACTTGTTGACAGAACTGGCTGGCCCCCTGAAGAGCCCTGAAAAACCCAGCAAACGGGCCCCCACCAGTTGAGATTTATTAATAATGTCAACGCATGTGTGTAGGATCAGAAGCATTGGTGCCACTGTCCTGGCTAAACGTTACTTCATTTTATAGCTTAAAAGGGTGACAGGCTATTATTGGATGCTAATATTCATCTTATTCATGTCACTTTTATGCCTCTTTTAATCATTGCTTTTGTCCTTTTTTGCTGTTTTTGACCTATTTTGCACATTTTTGCCCCTGTAATCCATTGTTGCCCTATTAACCAATTTTTGCACCTTTTTAACCACTTTTCAACATTTTTCCCCAGCCATGTTTGCCCCATTAGCTTTCATAGCCCATTTGTGCCTTTATTTGTCTCTTTTAACTTAGTTTTGCCACGTTTTAAACACAATCACCCTTTATTTCCTGCCCTTTTTGCTCCTTTTGCCTTGCTTAGCCCATTTTTGTTGCTATCCCATTTTTGTCTCTTTAAACACATTTTTTGCCACTTTTAACCTATGTTTGACCCTTTTAACCAAATTGTACCACTTTTTAAGTACTTTTCACCATTATCCTCACCCTTTTTTCCTTTTTTCTAGCCTCTTTTTGCTGCTGCTATCCCATTTTTGAACATTTAAACCATTTTTTACTCTATGTAACCACTTTTCACCACTTTTTAGACAATTTTTGCCACTTGTAACCCGTGTGGCATTTTTCAGCCTTTTTGTAAGTAATTCATTAATTTCAGTTCCTAGATGTACTCTCTGGCATCCTGACGTTTGTGCACATCATGCTTAGCTGAAGTCTGACAGTAATTCCCAAATGGTTTGGTTCACTATTCCCATCCACATTGTTAACATCACCAAAATAATGATCATGATTTTTGTGACCTTCATGGGTCCCCATTTTGCTGGGCCCCAAAAAGCTATCCCCTTTATCACTGCTTATGGGTTACCCTGGAGATAGGACAGTGGATAGAGCCTGGAAAAGGGATGAAAAGGTGAGGAATAACGTGGTAAAAGAGCCACTTGTTGAACATAAACCTTCACCACCCATATTCAGGATATTCAAATGAAAAGGCGTGCTAAGTGATGTATACTCACTGTATATTTAAACAGTGTTTGAGTCCATTCATGACACAAACAGATCTCTTTTCTCTGTATAGCATTTATAAACTAAAAGCATGCAGGAAAAACAGCTTTGCACTCATCCAGACCATATTTCAAATTTGTTTATAGTTATATACCATTAAATTTGATGCACTTCCATCAAAAAGACTTGCAGCAGTGCTCATTACTTCCACTTTAGATTTCTTGATGCCATAGAAACTCACTGGCTTTTATGTAACTAGCTGTATAAATTATAGTGAACAATGCTTAGACAAGGCAAATGTGCGCTAATAATGACAATAATTACTGCTGGGGTTTCTTTCAGCTGCAGTTCAAACTTTAGAGAGACAGTCTAAAGTGTTGCCTAAAGCTGTGTTTCTTATTTCTATAGCATACTATGTTTTTTCCCCAAAAAGTCAACTTTAAGATGTTTTTTAAATAGATGGTAGCATTTTCTGCTCTAATACATGCAGAAAATCTATCAAGAAGGCAGTAACTTGAATTAACCACATCTTAAGCATAAATGAAAATGTGCAAATTGGTTTAAGAGTGTATGATGGTGTCGACAGGGTCTTTACTTATTGATTCAGATCACACAGCTTAAATCTCTACACAGCGACTATCCGTAAAAGGTCAGATAAAGTTTTAGCTCTGCAGAGCACAGAGGCTTATGTAATTGGATGTTAAGTTAAAGCCTGCAGAGGATAACTTTGCACATCAAAATTTCTTGCATGATCCTGGTATCTTTAAATGAGCCTGTTTGATGAGTAGATAAGGCCTGAGTGTGATCTGAGGCATTCATTTTAATTATGCATGAAATTATCTGTTCATCAAATATGTTGGAAAGGTAGTTATTGGCAGCAAATGTGCAGAAAAAACTTTGTCATTGAGAAAATTCTGTTCCAAATAACTGTTCACTGATTCTTTGAAACTGTTTTTGGAGTGGAAGATAGTCTAAATAAGAACACGGAATCTGGCGTTTCCTTTGCTCTGTCTGCTGGTGCAGATGCAATGCTGTTTTCTGTATTCCATTAATTTGGCTTAAAAAAGATATAATGTTCATGGGAGAGTGAAAAAGAACTTCACCAACCAGTGATTTGATTTCTAACATTGTGTCCTATTCACTGTATTTATTATATAATGCATCCACTTCATAACTCATTCTCCTTAAGGGGGTGAAAGCCAAATAAATCATTTGTGGAAAAATAGTTATCATAAAAAAATATCATTATATCCACAGTCCTCACGACATCCACCAAAATGGACCAGCAAGGTGTTCACTCAAGAGCATCGTTAAATGCCATTGCCTAATCTGGAGTATGAGTGATCAAAACAGCTTTGCATTCCACTGGATTATTATAGGAGGGCATGGAAACTCCACTCTACAACTTTATTGTAACAGCTGTCTGCTCAGTGAGTTGGCAGCAAAGCGTAACAGCTGGGAGAAGAAGCTTTACAGCTGCCACACACACATGGATGCACTCACGGCATGGATACACATTTACAACATGGAGCTTGCAACTGTTGGACACCAATCAGAAAGTGTCCTTTGAGAGCCAACAATGCATTATACTTTCAAACCAACACTGATCTAAACACCAAAGTGGAAAAAATCCTTACAAATCAGACCAATCATGGTTTGTTTAGATGCAGCTTCTAATTGCAGCCATTTTGGTTTCCAAAACTTTTTCAGAATAGCTCTCGTAGATTAATTTCTGCTTCATGACCACCTGATTTATGAGATGCTGGCACATTTAGGCAAATAAACCCCTGTTCCTTAGAGATGGGCTTCTTCACAGCTCTTTCTGAGACAGAGGAGGCTGAGTGGGAGGCCCCAGCCAGATGTCTGACCTCAACCCACCTCTGCTGAACTAATGAATCAGTGCAAGGTCCTGGGTGTCATTTATCAGAAGCAACATCGATATCAAACAAACATTACCGATGACTTTGTCTGGACTGGACAACAGCCCTCTGAAGGCCACATTAAGCTAGACAACTTGAACAACCTGTCTGTAGAAGCAAAAACTTAGACTATGAGATTACTGATATTGAACCACAACAGTAAACAACGAGGTTAAGCCAAAGGGAATTGGACAACCTGGTAATAATTCTCTTTTACATTGTCACATACTTTTCCTATTGCCATTTGATGCAATTGTAATGAAAATACTCATGACAGCAATTTAGTAGAATGACCCTTTAATTCATATTAAAAGGATATATTTACATTTTTATCTCATTTACATTAGGTAAACTAGAGTGGCCGTCTGAGGCGGCAGACCCACACCTAAGCAGTGCCACCGAGGAACTCACGCTCCCATTGATTACTGTGGTGATCAAAATTCAAAGTGTGAGAAAAACCCAACAGGTTCACAGATCATCACCAAAATCTAATCGATTCTTCCCTCTCACTATCCCAATATTCCCTGAAAGTTTGGTGAAGATATGACTTTCCCTTCTCGAGTTATCTTGTACACATACAAACAAAGAAAGAAAGATACAGAAACCTTTACATAACCCCCTGCCGATTTCATCGGTGTGGATAAAAAGGTCCCAATCTAACTTACAGAGGCCGGTTACTAATCAAATGTAATGACAGATTTCTATGAACCAGACATGGGTCAACTTACCCACTGTTATTCATTTTGTCCCAGAAGTTTCCACTTCTCTCCTATCTTCTTACTTTTTATGAACCTCCCCCATCTTGTATTTCCTTTAGTTTGCTTTTGACATGTTGCTAGCAAGAGTTTACAGACTGCACTGATGCTGGTTAAGTTTAAAGAGGTTTGTTGTCAGGTTGTGGCATATGTGTTTTTTTACTTGCATGGGCTTGTACTATATGCATGTAAATGTTAAATGGACTTTTCTAGTCATCTGAGTATTCATACATACCCTTTCACATCCATTCACTCCACATTCACACAATGATGGCAAAGATTGCCAAGGAGTTTAGCCATCATTATTAACTAATCCAATTCATATGTATCCAGAAACATTCACACGCCACTGACACAGAAGTAAGAGCAAATTGGGACACATCCAGGGCTGACCCTGGCCAAAGTGAGGCCCTAGCAGACTCTGATATGAGGGCCCCCAACACTACCCCCCCACACACACTCACACACACACACACACACACACACACACCCCACCACCACCAACATATTCACTTAACATTACTCGTATAAATTACCTAAAAATAACTAGAAAAATCTATTACTACAAGCACTTAGAGAGCACAGAATCTAACTTTTATCTGAATGAAAGTCACAAAAATTATCATTGCTTTTAATAATCATGTTCCGTATGGCAATAAAAAAAGATGATTTTCAAATTTCCACCTGTCTTTTATTTTAAAATAATGGTCATCACTGTGGGTTCCTTATTTTCATCATAACATTAATCCCACGTTATCAGCCATCTGTTTGATCTCACCCCCCTCATCCCCCCTCACACACACCCCTGCACCCCTCCCCTTCCCTCATAGAAAGCAGCTCATACATTTTGCCTCATTCTCTTCCTCACTGTGTCTCTGATCAGTGTTAGCACCATCAGCCTTTCATTTATTAAATGACCAAAAATTATACGTCTTCACTATTTGTTTTCACCCACGATATGATTTTAAAACAGCTGATCTGCACGAGAACCAGCATGGGAACTTTACGTAGTTTTATCATAAATTCACAAACTAAACAATGGTAGAAGGTGACCTTTGACAAGAGAGGTTGCAGAACAGCAGGTGAAATTGTGGGACAGATGTGATGAGAGTTTCTGTGCAGCAGAAGGAGAGAGAGAAGGGGGGCAGAACAAGGAGACACTGTGCGCACTTAATTGATCACGGATGGTACTGAACTCCATAAAAAAACTCCATAAAAGGTTTAAAAAGAGCATCTTTGTTTACACCTGGCAGGGGCTACTTGGTTCTCCCAATTAAGGGATGCTGCCCAGCAAGCATGAGCCACCAAACCACTGTGGATCAAGGCATCCAAGACCACTTCTGCTAGGAGTCTGAGCAATGAGATATCAATGCTTACCCATATCACCCAGGATGGATATTAACACAAAGGAAATTTACAATAAACACTTCAAACCTCTGCACTGTTTGCCCCCAACTTAGTCCTGGCAGTTTTGTCACTGAGACTAACTAAATCCATGTTGAATGTAACTTTCAATTGCTGGCATTCTTCTTTAGATCATCTTCCTCTCTACTTGATTCTGAGTTCACCCTGTTATCCCATGATCATCACAATCTAACCTCTGATGAGCCCCTCCAGCTTACATATTGAGTTGTCTGACCTACTACTGGAAACATGCTTAAAACAAGTCAAAGAACACCGGGGTGAGGGTACCATTGCTCAGTAACTCTGTCTGCAGTGAGTCTGCTTTGTATCCACAGCATGTGTTTGTATTCTAGGTGAAAGCTACATCTAGCTTGAGGCCAGAGAGCAGTGACTACAATGTAGATCAACCTCACTGTTAACCTTTGTGTGAAGGAGCATCCATTGATCAAATCCACTTGTTCAGCAGTGGCAGCAGCTTGCAGTTCGACTTTATCACAGACTTCTGTGGTATTTCTGTTACTGATTACTTAAATCTATTTAAATTTTAAAAAGATTCATGTGTTGTTGAATGGCTGATGACCAATAAAAATTTCAGAACTTCACCATCCAGCACTTTTCAAGCCAAATCAGTTTAATATCTTTAAATGCATCTTCTTATCATGATGATTGTCAACATTTCAAGGTTTTTAAGGTGTTAAATTGTATGTTTAAGCATAAAACATTGTCCACATTAACATGTTTCACCTATTCAGAGACTTGCAAGACATCCCTTTCCTGCCTCACAAATCCACTGAGACAAGGGCAAGCTAAAAGAGGGGAAAGACATCAACCTGACAGTCAATTTGTAGCAACTCTTCAACCTTTCAGTCAAGTCCTCCTGATATATCTTAGGATGTTTTCACACCTAAGGCTCATTTACTCAAATTCGGGTGAAAAATAAAAGATTGATTGTTGCATTTTGTCTTTGTGTCATTTTTTTGTTCGCACTGCAATATTGTAAAACAAGCCAAAGCACACACCAATGAAGGGCTGTGCTTATGTCATTACAGCCGTGTCTGTTTCCCAACGCATGGGGAGGTGCTAGTCAGCGAGTTAACCCACCAACAAAATGAGCATTCGGGCTGATGAACATTTTTCTCAATTCACACCACTCAAAAAACAAACAAAAAGTAAAGAACAGAAGTTAACAAAGTTGTAAATCATGGGGAAAAAAGGGCTTTAGTGTTGACGCCCAGCTGGTGATATGGTTTAAAGTGTGGCTGTGTTTAATATAACATAAATATTTATCTTGCACGCAAATATTTTTCAGGCACATACTGTAATGACACTTTCAAGATGAACTGACATGCTGCTTTTCCATTATGAAACAGAGACAGGTAAAACCTCCCAGACTTATCTGAGATGGCTGCAGTGTCTCCTAACAGGCTCAGGGAGAGCACTGTAGATGAGATTGTCTTTAGATCCTGAACTGTCAGAGGCAAGATATGACTGACTTCAGAATACTGTGTAAGTAATGATGCAGCCAGTTTTATTTTAAAAGTCAAACAGGACGTCTAAAACAAAAACAAAAATATAGAATTACTAAGTGAAGTTTTTTAATGATGACACAATAAAAATAAAAACTGATTGACGCAATTTAGTACGACAAAGTCATTCAATTGTTTTAAACTGACTAGATGACAAGGAGTTTGAGAAGGCCATGAAGGAAGTCTACCAAAGTGACCATACATGATTTCTTCTTTCTTCTTTCTGAGTAGCTCCAACAGCAAAAGTAGAGACCAGCTTATCCACAGCTAGTTGGGTGAGATGGAATTAACAAGTTGTTGAACCAGTCGATGTTGCAGAGTACTGTGATGTTCTGTTGATGAGATGGTAAGAAACATTAGCATCTTGCAAACTTTCAAGCTAATTAGAGGCCAGGTATCAAAACCAATACCCTAATTGGATTACAAATGATTCTGATGAGACACCATTTTTTTATATTCAGTTGTAATCAAAAGCGCCTAGCAGTCATATTATTACAACTACTGCTTACACTATTGCAGTGTGATGGGTTAGACAATTATTTGTTCACGTTTTCTGTCAATAGAGTTATCTCTGTAATCAAAACGCCCCAGTATTCAAACAGAACTGAGCTTCTCCTAACTGCTCTGGGCTTGCTTGCTTTATGCTGAAGCATAGTGCATTCGCTGTCTTCATATATGTCCATAAGAACGGGCCCATGGGTGAACAGGCCCCTTGTTTCTAAACAGCTTCACCAAACAGTCTTGGTATGACAGTGCTCCTTCATTTCCACATGGGGAATAACTTTCACTCATTAGAAGAAATGAAGTTCTGTTTGAGCCCATAAAACCAATCAGTAAACATTCAACTTTAGATAGATTTAAATGGATTCAAACATCCTGCTTTCATCAGCAGTTCTCCCAGTAAAGTATGACATTTTGCATCATCGTCAACATCAGTCCACATAAAATGCTGCTGTTTTTCTGTATCACACGCAGCTCTCTGCCACTGTCAATCAATCCATCATCAAATATTCATCAGGAGACTTGCAGGCGCCTGTAGAGAAAATAAAAAAGTGCATGTGTGCATGAAAAAGATCTTGCAAATTGAGTGTGAAAATGCATGTTCTTGAGCTGCTCTTGGAAGAATAAAGCATGTATCGTGTATCTGTATGTGTTTAATTTGTTCTGTGTGCTGAACATTATCTGCAGAGTGATCCTCCACTCTGAAGGTCTGACATCTATATCCAAAGGGAATCTACCCCACATGCTACTTTTCTGAAAGCACTTAACATCCAATATTGACTGAAAGGTTGCTATATTATCACATAGTTAAATAAAGAGAATTGCTCCAGGAAAAAAAAACGCAAGAAGCACTAGATGTATTATAAGAAATACGATATTTCCAACTAAATATTTTTAACAATTTTAGGATCAAATGTCAATATTTCTGCACCATTTGAACTTTATACAGCTGAAATATTGATCTTAACGGTCACCGGTCTCAGGATCCCTCTCCTATGCATTATCCTAACATTCTGGTTGCCTTTATTGTTTGAAATAATGAAATAGGGTACCTCTGATCCACATGGACTTACAGACTGAGACACTGCAGACTTGCTGCACGTGTGAGAGACACAAATGGAAATGCACTTTCTAATGGAAACTCTGATTAAAGCACCATTTATTGCATCACCAACAAGCTACAACAGCTTAATTTTCCCAGTGTCTCAAGAGGGAATTTTAACTAGCTAGTCATGCTGTTCAGTGACAGCACAGTCAATAGTACAATGTTTAGCTCCAAAGCTATGCCACTGTAAACGGATACATAGATTAAAACAAGCCTACATGGTGGTCCAGATTGAATTAAAGCAGAAGAAACACTTGTGTTTCTCATTTTCTTCCTCCAGGATTGTACTCTGCAAGAACCTCGACTACTGCTGAGCTTTATGAACCTACCAGTCAGGCCCTCAAAGTGCTATTATCTGCAGTAGATTGCCCCCTCAAGTCTAATTATTTCTTCCCACTATCCTGCAGACTATCAAGCTCATGGTGTGTCGAGTGGACCATTTGAACCCAGCAGGGTCTGTCCTCTTAGCCTCTGTTAATAAACACTCATTTTGTGAACTGCTGAGCGGGCTACACCAAAGCTGTGGGGTTGACTGCCCCTTCAGCTTCTGCTCTAAAATCCATGACAAGGTCAGAATTTATCACTAGTGTTCTGAGGCAGGTGTAGTGCTCTCACCTATTGTCCCAAACATATAAAACAGAGGAGCGTATCAGTAATTGATAAGTGTTCAATGATAGCTTTAGAAGTTATGGGAAGGTTTTAAGAGCTTAGAAGGTCTTTAGAAAGGGGGCCCGCATGTTCATTACTGTAGGAGTTCCCTTGTAACACTGTCATGAGTGCACTGGCGGTACAGTGGAATCAAGTCATAAAGCAGTGAAGAGCCCCAGTGGCCCCTTTTAGAATACAGTGTGCATCTGGAAGACATGCTGAACAGCAGAAGCACGACATTCACATTAAGACATTGTACTAGGTTATCATTATATTGACATTTTTCAGCAGATTATTTGTGTGTTCAATGAAAAGCTAAACACAAAGTCAGTGTTCTTACTTCAAACACTAGAAAACCATAGAAACTGCAAAACAGGCAAGTTCACCTTGACAATGAAAATATATTTTAGGCAACCTATTATCCTTTATTTTTCTTTTAATGGCTTTTACCGCCCACATTTGTCTTGGAACACCAGTCCTGATGAAAGCTTTGACAAAAATAATAAAACTTCAAGATCCTTTCTGTCTGTTTTAATCACATGGAAATTGAGAAATGATAATGAGGGTAAGGTGTTTACAGGGGTGTAAGTTATCCAGCCTTAGCTGGGAAAAATGGGAAAGCACAATTTCAAAGTCAGCCCTTGAAACAGACTTATGCATTACATTAATGCTAACTGGACATAAGTAACATCTGTTTATACTACAAATTGTCTTTCAGGTAACAAGACAGATATTTGAAATGACCATCATTTTGCATAGTTTTACACAGCTGTGCTTTTCTCCCAATTATCACTTTTGTTCACATCTTTAAAGGCAGTCTACATTTTTGTAGGTATTAGTCATAACAGATTGTGACATAATATTCCAAATGATGTCTCAGATATGCATTCATAAAAATAGATGTCAATTTTATTAATGAAAGTGGCTTTTTTCAATGGCAATCTTGAAGTGAGCTTTTATTACCGTTCTAATCAGTCAGATAAAGCATGAGAAACAAAGTAAATGCCAAGTCAACAAAAATATATAAGGTAAAATAAGTGACTGCATAAATGTTCACCCCTTCTAAAATGACTAATACAACAGAGGTCCAGTCAATCAGTGTAAGTAGTCTCACAATTAGTGAAATGGGATCACCTGAGTGCAGTGAATGTGTCTCAAGTGATTGCAGAAGAAAGATGCCTGTGTCTTGAAGGTCTAGTCACTGACTAATCAGTATTCCTGGCTACCATTACACGATGAAGACAAAAGAACACTTCAAGCAACTCAGAGAAGTTTATTGAAAAGTATACGTCAGGGGATGGATACAAAAAAAGTCAATGCATTGAACAATTCCCAGAGTTCGGTTACATCTAACATTAAGACATGCAAGGAATATGGCACATGTGTAAACCTGCCTAGATCAGGCGATCCTCACAAACTGAGTGCCTGTGCACGACAGAGACTAGTGAGAGGCATCCAAAACAACCATGACAACTCTGAAACAAGCTTCAGCAGCAGAGATGGGAGAGTCTCTGCATTTAACAACTGTTGCACAGGCTCTTCACCAGTCAGAGCTTTATGGGAGAGTGGCATGTTGAGAGGAGCTCATTAAATTTTGACCAGAGTTTGCCAAAGGCATGTGGGAGACTCCATGGTCCAGTGGGAGAAAGTTCTTTGGTCTGATGAGACCAAAATGATGCTTTTTGGCTATCAGGCAAGACGCTATGTTTGGTGGATACCAACTACTGCACATCACAACAAACACATCATCCCCACTGTGAAGCACGGTGGTGGCAGCATTGTGCTGTGGGGATACTTCTCAGCAGTCCTCCCTTGGAGGCTTGTAAAGGTAGAGGGTGAAATGAAAGGGGCATAATATAGAAAAATCCTGGAGGACAACCTTATTCAGCCCACAAGGGAACTAAAGCTTGGGAAAAGAATTATTTTTCCTGCGATACAATGCCCTGAAGCACACAGCGAAAGCTACACAGAATATTAATGAAGTCACTTATTTTACATGAAATATTTTTCTTTAATTCAAAATTACTTTGAAGAAATTGATTTTCACTTTGACATTTTTTATATGTTTTTTAAATGTACTTTTATTTGGCACCGTATACTCTACAGGTAAACAGTTTGCAAACAACAGGTTGTACATGCTAGCAGAGTCACATTTGCTCAAAATCTGATTATATTACTCAAAGTTGTTCGCTGATATGGCTCTTTTGTATTTTTTGAAGTGCCTTCTCTGGCTTTGCTCGAAGCGTTTGTGATCAAACACACAGTGTAGAGGGGGGTAGGATCAGGTTAAAGCACTTGCAGTTGCATTCAACCACAACCTTTTAGTTTTAGTTTAAAAGTTTTGGTGATTGATTAAGAATGAATTGGCATCAAACTCAAAATATAATGTGCAGACAGTTTGCTGAAAATGTCTGCACTTTTTAAAGCCTTGTGTCTATTGAATGCCTTTTTCATGTTGCACATACTTTTCTAGTTGTTGTACTAAAATACACAGCTCTGATTTAGTCTCAACATTGTGTTGTGCCTCAGCATTGGATAATGAGATCTTCTGTAACACACATTTTCTTGGCATCCCACACATGTATGCGTGCCATGCTACATAAAAGGCCTGGTCAGCCTGGACAAGAAGCCTGCCAGTTTTTGGTTCTGTGCATAATAACATAATTCAAAGTTTGACATTTATGGTGGATTAAATTGCTAGAGGAAACCTTCATCTGTGCACACGCCTGTGTGCTCATACACAGCAGTGAATGAGAAGAATACTTATGAAAGTGTGAGCTTTGGATAGACACACAAAGGGACATACAAGATTACATCTAGTGTATAATTAGTAGTGATCAACCTTCACGCTTGGGGTTAATACATTTCTTTCAGACTATCCCCTCTCCATCAGGACATTAAGGAACCATCAGCAAACTTCATTCAGCTCATCAATGGCATGTGACAATGTCAACCAAGGCCCCTTTGCTTTTTTTGTGTAGAGTGCAATACAACTATAGAAGGTTTTTCCCTTTTTACACAGGAATTCATGTGTTTCTGAGAGCTTTGTTTTAAAGTCAACTAATAAAATTAACCATCAGAGGCTTCTCAAATGTGGCTGTGCTCATGTTTGAGCAACAACTGTGGCCCTCCAGAGCCAATCTACTTCAGTGTACTAAGGCTGATGAAGGGATTTGTTCAGAGATCAGCATAATCAGGTTTTACACCCTGATCCTCTTTCCGTCGTTTATTTATTGTTAGCCACAACATGCTGGGACAGCATGCGCCAGAGATGTTCCAAAAACTATGGGAGTGAACAAACAGCAGTTTTGATGGAAGACATCCATGCTGACAGCAATCCAAGAGAGAAGTGAATGACGAGGGGCTGTCCAAATCCAATCCAAGCGCCTTTGGCTCCTGCCATAACAATTACAGCCTGACACTGAAATGTCATTGGATATCATACATATTAACATCTGGACAAGGTCCCCGAAGGAGAAGGATCCCTTTGGTAAACTGTGCCCTATTTTCTTCTCAGTGGATCAAAGTGCATCCAGACAAACTAAATAACTACAAAATAGGACAAAGTTTTTCAAAGGAAGAAATACTGCATGATGCTTTTTTTTATTCACATTGCAGAAAATTTCTTTAAAAGTATATCGGCCCCACAATTTTTAATTCAAGGCTTTCTTTGGAGGATGTGTACCCTGCACCGTTTTGTGTTCATTTACGAATGAAAAGTCAAGCTACTGTGCCTGCAGCACTGCGAGAATTGAATATGAGCACAGATAGCATAAACTCCTGTCTGTAAAACACAGCAAACTGATAAATGGCAGCAAACAAAGAATGATAGATGACTCTGCCCCAGTAATTTCAAACTCTGAGTTTTTGTGGAGCTCAGTGACACACACACTGCCATTTAAACACCTGCAAAAACAGATGATATCAGAGAAAGTACCTCATGGGGAAAGACAGATAAAGAAAGAGTAGGTAGAGACAAAAAATAAAGACAAATTAGAAAAAGATGAGAGTGAGAGAGTGACGAGAAGATGAAGAGAAACCAAGTGGAGAAAAATGAGAGAGTGAGAGCAAAAGCGGAGTGAAGGAAGCGAGAAGTGAATAGAGATGGAGCAAGGCATCCATCCATCACACAGCACTGCTTCTGTCAGACACGAGTAATAGATGAGGAGAGATAGAGGAGAGAGCAGACACTCCTCTTCAATCTATCTCCGCTCACTATCTGGGTTTGCTTGTCAGGTCTGTTCCGTCACCCCGGACCTAGAGAGTTACAGGGGAGAGAGGTACAGTTTCACACAAAGAGACAAAGAGACTGAGTCACTCTCGAAAAACACAGAAACAGCTGTTTTAGTGAAAAGAGAAGAGGAGGCAATGGTATCGAGTGAGATTCACTACAATCAGTCATCTATAAGACCTCTGAGGAGGATATACATGCATGTACTGTGTATTATGATATTGTAGGGCTAACATACAGCAAACAAGACAGCAATTCAAGTTATTCTTCCTCTGACAAAAAATACAAGCTTTCTGACCTTCAGTCAGTCAAACCTTCCTGGGTTCTCAGACTAATAAAAACACTGCCTACAAAAGCTATTTTTATCAAAAGAACATACGTTTATAAAATGTTAAACATACAGAAATAGACTTGATAAAAAATACAAATAAAAAATACAACTGGAGAAGATGTGGTTTAAAAACCATCTTACAGCACCACAATCCCTAAATGCAACAGTTTTGAGCAGCTAAGTTCAGCTGACATCATTGAAAAGGCCATAAAAAATGCATGCGTTGTTTCCTTACCATTTGACTGATGATGATTTGCACCTTTTACAGAGTTTGTTAAGTTGGCCTACTATTGGAGAGGTACTTGCAAACTGAAAACTGTGGGGCTATGCCCAAAACCCCATACCACATACCACTAATACATAGGGGTGAATTCAGGTTGAGTGGGACTTAGGGTTGAAAGGGACAGTGAAACAAAAACAGGTCAGGACCACTTTGTCAAGAAACACGCATGATTTACAGTAATAATATTTTTCTTTATTAGCAGTTATTAGTTTGCACCTCTTGTTGTTACTTATATTTGGTGGTGTTCTGGGATCCCCCTGACCTTCCATGAGCCTACATGGAAAGCATCAAACAGACACAGCTAAGTTCCTACTCTTCCTTTGCCTACAAGGAAAGTCTGAGACAGGGAGAGAAGCAGCAGTTTAGAGCAGAGCAGGCATCAATGACAATGGAATGACTTTGATCAAGTCACAGGCAAAAATAAAGGATGAGCTGGGGTGGGGGAGGGTTGCAAAAACGCAGCTTGCAGAGGGAGCAGCAAGGCTAGAACAGCTTTAAAAGGGCAGCATGAGCACGATTAGCTGCTAGCATACTTAGAAGTGAATCAGCTGGCCATCAGATGATGAGATCTTGCATGTGAACAACTGATCTCAACTGTATGGCAGTGCCTGACTCAGTGACCTGCCTGAACTCAGCTATATGCTTGATTTTTATTTTCTCATCTGATGAGTGAAATTAAAAATAAAACATTCTGAAAGCTGAGATACCACAATAAAAATTGCTTCACGTAGATAGGTACGCAGGCATCTCACACAAGGTCAACTTAGTCATTCATGATTTGAAGAAAATGGCAAAAGCTGTTGTTTTTTTTATCAAAATGTCAAAACAATCATCAACACTGATTTAGTGCTCAACATTTTGATGCAAACTTAAAACTGATGTACTTTTGGAACAAAACCAGTGAAAAGATGTTTAGGTTATGCATTTCCAACCAAACAGTTTGGGTGGATGGGACAGCATCAGTTTGGGTGATTAGGGTAGTGCTAGAAATGTTTGATATGAAGAAAATGATCAACTTTACAATTAAAATCATTTTTGTGTGATGTGTAGACTCCAAATAAGTGATTTGCATAGACCCATAAAAAAGTCATACAAATGTGACTGATTGCCTGGCCCGATTTCCTAACCAAAATTCCTGCCAAGTTCATATACATACAGGGATTTCTAGTGTGCAATAAATTGTAAACTAAATTTTCAGGTTATACAACATACTTAATCTGATGTCACATCTAATATGCGTAGTATGAAAGAATTCAGTGTCATACACAGCCTGAGAGACTATGCAGCTGTGTTCTGGCTTGCTATTGGACAGTTTACATGTTATTGCACACCTCACGCTAATAGTATGTACAGTATTTATAATATCACTTGATAAACACCCTTTATCCACCACAAAAATGTGTTAATTTAATTGCAGTCCTTTTTGGGTTGTTTCTCACACTTAAAGTGAAACATTAACACCTCAAGTGTTGCTTGAAGACATGACATGAACAAGTGTTTGCTGAAGACTGTGCCTTTATTACTGCCCACCCCTCCTGCTGTTAAGGGACAGAACTCTTGTACCCATCTGCACGTGTTAAATCCATTGAGAGAATTTTGTAATGTGATATATAAAGTTAATCAGTTTCACCCATTTTAGCAACTATTCCCTTTGATTTTCTTTTTCAGTTTCTCTGGGTACCAATTAATGTTTTACTGTTATTTGAGCTTCATGAAGATGATTTACAGATATGTTAAAATTGCTGCCTTGTGTGAAGCAATTACTGCTTCCCACAAAGACTCAAGGTCAAACCTATGGCATGCTAGCATTGATACATATGTAATTACATTTGTCAGGCTTCAGTGTCAATAACTGAACTTGGATATGAACCTTTATCATCTCTTAATAGGCAACTAATTGTGGACCCTCCAGTAAAACTAGCTTCTTGTCATCAACTAATGAGGGGCTATATAGTAACTACTCAGTATGATGAATCACTTTATTTGGCAGGGCAGAGAAAAGAAAAACTAATTACTATAATTTGTAATAAATGAGAGGTCTTTAGTAAGTCCTCCTCAGTGGCTGGTTCAGAGGTTTACCAAAGTTACGCCATTAAGAAATACTATTCAGGTTGAATTTACAGGTTGGCCATGGCCACCCTTGATACCTGATTAGTCAACGAAGCGGCCACTTTAAAATCCTGAACTATGATTGGTCATTTGCCTTGTCAGCGGTAGGATTTATGTTAAAATTGACCATACAGGCTGGGTTGCAGTGGCACAAGTCCATCTGATGTACTTTAAATTGTGAGTTTGGACATGAGTCCTTCTATGATTAATCTAAGATGATTTAAATGCTGTTTGAGAAAATAATTTGAGGCGTTTTTTTCCTGTATTGGGTTAGTCTGTGGATGAAGTAGGCAGTCGGGGAGATGAATGGGGAACTGACAAGCTGGACACACGTTGAGCTTGAACACAGGCTGCTCACATCAAAGGCTACAGCTTCTGTGTATAAGGCAGTAAGAAACCATGAGGCTATTCTTGCCACCAAAGAGTTACTTTCGTAAGCTATAAAATTCGACACAAACACAAATACTTTAATGTTAATACTATAGAGAGGTCCCAGGTTCAAATCCCGGACAAGCCTCCATTTGTGACAACCTGGCTCAGGGGAAGTGACAAAAAGCAAAAGCAGTAGGGATGGGCAAAAGTTAAAGTGAGAATTAAGTAAATTATAAATGTACAAGAGAATAAATGAAAAACGACGAACAAAAGGACAGGGCAGGCATGGGACCGGCTGAGTGAAAGAGACTGAGATGCACAGGAAGCCAGCTTTCAAAGCTTGCATGGAGCAACTGGGCCCGGGTGCTCCACATCAGTTAGCTTCAGGAAATTTCAGACAGACACTCGTGAGCAACACATTGACACTATGCAGAGACCGTCACAAATGTTGGTAGATACTGAAAAGGTAAATCACACTTTTCATGCATGTACTGAATGCCAGCTCAGCTAGAATGACTGCCCCAGCTGGGAGTCCTGGTCAAAAGTATCTGGCCACAGCGCTTAATCTACGATCTTAGGAAATGAACATTATACTATGACATCATAATGCCTATTCATGACTACCAGGCAACTACTCATATATCATTCAGAAATTATGAGGTGGTTTCTTGCTCAGTCCATAGTTACTACTCTTGTTTTGACTGTATATCTTTAAGTATAACTTGTCAAAGATGTGAAAAGAAAAAAAAAAAAATACATTAAACCAATGTCTGATTAAACATCAGATCACTAGGTATAACAACATACTTCCTAAAATATCATGCATATTTTTATTTCCAACTGAATTTCATTGGATTATTTTCCACTGTAGACTGATTATCAGAATTAGAAACCAATGCATACATGCAGAGACACTAAGAGTATTTTTTCAAATGTTATTGCTGTTCAGGCCCCACCACACTTTACTTTTAACAAAGAGTACCAGTTGGCCCCTATGGTAATAAAATATGGTTAAAACAGCATTCATAATGTTTAATGCAACACTAGAGTCACTTATCCAAATGTGGCAAGACATATTTGTTTGACTTCAGAGGAGTTTTATTAATACAGGATCATGACTAATGTTTTCATCAGTCATGGCCAATCAAATCAACTTTTCTCATCTTGCTTTATTAAAGCAGTTTGTTTTATAATGGTAGTCTTCAGCTGAGATAGGTCAGGGTTTGAGGCATTTACAATGGGATGTTCTTTTCTCAGCATATGATATGTTGTCAGTGGAAAAATAAAATCTTAGAAATCCCTCATGTGTAGTAGTGATTACAGCTTCTTAAATCCTCCTGACATTTGAAATGAAAAAAGAAAAACAGGTATTAAGGATGTTACAGTTATCAGGTATTAAGTCCAAGAAAATGGAATACAAGATGACATGTTCACAGTATTGTCTGGTGCAAATCCTTTGTTGTGATATAATGTTAGTAGGATTGTTCATTGTCTTTGCTTTGCACAAGTGTCTGTTAAATGAATTTGATACATGAAAGTTGTATGATTAGGTGAATGTACATGCTTTCGCCACCAGATAATTTGAGGCCAGTCGTACCTTTTGGCTCTGTAAATTGTTTAAACAAATGCAAAGAAGTCCAAGTGGGACCAAACATTGGTCCAACATAGTTCTAAAGATTATCTTTCCAGTTTGTTTGTGGTGTGGAGCATTAAGACTTATCTTTCCCCTTTCTGATCTGCTCGGGGCTGCTCTGACTTGATATCGTAAATTCTAATCATGCTCAATATTTACAATCAGAGATAAAACAAAGTAAGAAAAGCACATGCATATTACGTGACACAGAGCAATAGCCAATTAGCAAGCAAGCCAACAGAGAAAGGAAGCACAACAAACACAGCCATGGCAGCGAAACATAAATGCAGATGGATGTCAGAAATGGAGGACCACCTTGATGTTTAGAAACACAACATGAGCATTCATACAAGGGTGGGCAACTTTGTAAAACAAGGAGAGACACCTTCATTTTGTCCTAACTGCCAGAGGCCCTTTTTTAACGAAGTGGTGCATACTCTTGATTTTTACAACTGCAATTACTTGTAATTTAGTAAAAGGAAAAAACATGTATTACTTCATCTTATTTCAGTGTAACATTTAAACTCAAAGACTAACGCTTCATTTAGAGAGCCTAAAACAGTATTTAAGTTAATTTAAGCTACTTTTTAAAGCCCTTTACTGGTTATTTACAGGAATAAATACAACCAATCAGACCTCTTATCTCTTGTAAAGAGCTATACAATCAAATGTAATCAGTAATCAAAGATTATGACGGCAATTTTTGTATTTTTCAGGCGTTTTGTGGAAGATATTCTCCTTTTTACTTTCTACTTAAAAAATTATTGATATTTGAGATTGACTCATGGGCTGCATTGAGTGAGAAGCAGGTGGCCGTCCGGCTGCCATTTGCTCACCCCTGGTTTATACAGTGTGTCCCCATTTATTCGCACTGATAACAGCTTTTTGATCCACTGTTGGGACCCTACCCACCAGAGAACCACTGCTGGAAAACATACCACTATCAGTTTTGACAAGGAGATGAGTTTGAGGGAAATTGAAGCCACAGTTGATGTAGGTATCAGCTAGCCATTTTGCATGTTTACTCTATAGTCACATTTGATAACGTGGGATTTTGAGTTCTGAGAGGAGAGACTCTGGCTGTTAGTGAATGAAGATATTGGTGTTACTCTGCCTTGTTGTCCATCCTGTTGTACACTAAGAACAAAAGTGTTAAATATGTCATTATTTGCTGTCATGTGTGGAGTCTGTCCTGTCAAAGCAACTGAGATTTTATAAATCTTTGAGTATGTGCCAGGCTTCAAGCATTGTTTTTCTTGGTTTATAAAATCACAATAAATCTTCAAAATTGTATATCACTAAAACAGAAAAAAGAAGAAAAACACTGCCGTATATCAGAAAAATCTGTAGCTCGTTGAAGGAGTAAAAAAGTAATGACTCTTGTCTTCTCCAATGATGAAGTTTGGAAGCTGAAATGCTGCTGAGATTTAGCTGAGCTGTATTATATCCCTGTCCCTGCTTGCCCAACACAGCACCATTCTAATAGCAGGCTACTTGGCATTCAGCACAGCGATCCCTCTTTCTCCTGGCACCTCCCCTCCATCCTTCTCTTCACCTCTCTCCCTCTCTCTTTCTCTATCAGTACTATCTCTCACCCGCTCTCCCCCGGTGAGGTGGGATTGCGCCACTGAAACGGCATCTGCTGCCACACATATGCACACACGCATGTTCGCACACACATGCATACACAGAGTGTGTCGACATTTAAACCCCTACTGTAGTGGACAGCATGTCGCAGTGCTGAGAACATCATGATGACATATTTTGGACATTAATACTATAAAACAGCATGTCGCCGTATCACAGACTTAACACCTAGAGCTTCATGGCGGAATTTTTCTCACCTTATCCTCTTTTCTCTCCCTCCTTTCCTTTCCTTTTTTTCAGCTGTCTTTCTCCTCTCTCTCTCACTAGCCTTTTATCACCTCTCCTTGCTGCTCTAGTGTATCTACTTTTCTTCTCCCTCTCTTTCTGCTTCCCCCAAACACAGGATGGTTTCTCAATTGACCTGCCATGTTGAAGCAGGTCAACTGGTTAGGTTAAGTTCTCCCCCAATATTCCATTTATCTTGTTCCTCCTTACCCCGAGCCTCACTTCATTTCCTTCAAACCATCTTTTCTTCTGTGTTTCTCATATTCAATTCATGTAGCATCACCTTTTCCCAATCCCACAAGTATAAGGTCCTTTCTGTAACGATACTCGAATGTGTAAATACACAAAATTCAATCTGTACTGAGCCAGAAACACATTGCAAGAGTCTCATTCTATACCTGCAGACCCATACATCACTTCCCTGCAGAGATGAAACTGTATTTTCCTTCTCTCGCCAAAAACTCATTGAGCTTCTCGGTGTGGGTTCCATTTCTTTTCGGCGGTGTCTCTCTCCGGCCACACAGACACATCCATCAATTAGACTTAAACCCCGCCAGAAATTACACTTTTCTTCAGCTTCATTTTTCAATCTGATGCTGACAAAATGAAAGGTGTTTTACATTTTACCCAAACTAGAAGGCTTCATTGTTCAATGTTTGGTGCAAAAGTGCTCAGACCACTTTAAGAGGAATCGTGAGTACTGAAGAGGTTTTGCCTTGCAAATCTGGCCCTAAATTGTTAAAACCATTATGGCTTATTAAAAGAGAAATTCCCTGATCATGTTGCTGAAAACTGATCCATTGCTCAAAAATAACTCCTTGGAGCTGAGCCTTACTCCTCATTTCTTTGACTCAACACAGCTCAATAAACTGTAAACATGACAAACCACCGTGCATTGTCAGCTCCTGCAGAAGCAGAGGAAGTGTTATGGGACTGTCACTCCTTCATCGTTACATGCAATATTCCCTGAATCTCTCACCTCACCTGCCTTTGCTAGCCTGACTTATAGCTACCTAAGTGTTAGTGCAGAAGTATACATACTGACTGCCGTGTTGAAAATGATCACAAAGAGTTGTCTGCAGGTTTCTCACGCTTTCTTGCCCCGGTTATCCCTCTGGTATGTTTTCTGAAACCTTCAGCATAAATCCCAGTAAGCCAGACGGATCATGGAGCACCACTTTCACGGGCTGTTTTCATACTGGAAATCAGGGTCAAATAGGTGTCTGGCCTTCAAACCTGCAGGAAATTTCTGCCTTTTTTGCTCTCAGCTTAGAACTGGTGGGGATGTATATATGAGACTGCCAATCCAGTCTGTCCTCACTCAATCCATTCATGGCTTTCATGCTGAGACTTGGGTGAAATGAAGCTCACTGGTCTATGTTAAACTCAGACCAGCAGCTTAACTTAGCATTAAGACTAGAAATGGCTTGACATGGTTTATTCAGCATGATAAAAAAAAAAAAAAAAATCAACCTACCAGCACCTGTGGAGTTAAAAACATTATCACATCCAAGTGTGGATTACACGGGCTTTAACATAGGTAAGGATTAACCGGGCATGTGCCAAGAGTGGGCTTTAAAGCAGCTGGTGTTGGATCTGACATGGGCATATGCATGGGCTTGTAATTTCTATTAACTAGGCACAGGATCCAATTATGTTTTCAGAAGTGTTGTTGCTTCTGACTGTCATCCAAACAGCTCCGTCCACTCATGCTTTGGGTGTGTGTATGGAAATAGTCTAAGCAAAAGTCAAAAGGGATGCAATGCAATACTTTGGGGCTTTTACACTATGACTGTTACAACACCAGTTTGGTTACACTGGGCTATGTAGGGCTGAGCCCAGAATGGTCCTACTCTGGAGCAGGGCCCAAGCACACCCAACCTGCCTCAAAGCGCGCTGCCATGACATCACTGCAGTTCGTCATCATTCAGGGATGCCTCTATGTCCAAATTTTTCCACTGAGGGCCACATGGGGATGCGCGATAAGACGATCTCAGATCGTGAAGAAATAGAATGTACTGGCGATCTGCTTAATCTGTCTTATCATAGGATCGGCTCTACTATTCTCACTCTTTGCCCCCGTTATAACGTTATAACATCAGCATCTTTTTACAGAGGGAAGCAGTGATATCCGCAAGGTTCAGACATGGACCATTATTAGAAAATGTTTCAAACAGTTAAATCATTGATTTACATCCATTTCTTTGGCCTACAATCATACTGCTGCAGCACGTAATCCTGCCTTTCCTCCTCTTCTCTCCTTCATTGTAAGCAGCAGACAGGTGCCAGTGTGACACGTTTATGTCACTGCTCATCACAGCCTTATTCAGAGCAGTAAATCAACATATACACAACCTTTTTTAAATAAAAATCAAAATTGCATTAAAATAACATACAGTCACTACTTAACTGCATAACCATATGTCTAAAAATTTCTTCAAATGTGTGTCATATTTATGTTTTCTTTATTTGGCAGTCTGTAAACAAGGCTGAAGTAAATGTGATGCTAAATTGCATACTGTATGAACAGGCTACTCATTCAGAGCTTCAGCTGCAAGAATTCTTTTTAAAATGCAAATCAAAGTGTCAAAATGTGCTTAATAAACAGTAAAGTAGATTTTAAAACACAAACAAAGGCACACAAAATAATTTTAAAGTGGTCCAGAAAATTTAGAAATCGGTTCCAGAGGACAGAATCAATCAGAATGCAGGAAAACAAATGTTTGGAACTTCTCTCTCTCTCTCTCTCTCTCTCTCTCTCTCTCTCTCTCTCTCTCTCTATATATATATATATATATATATATATATATATATATATATATATATATATAAGAAATGGAGAAAAATCTGAGAAAAGGTTGTTTTTCTGGTCACTAACTTGCAAATTTGTCTTAGAAATGTAACAATAAAAATCATGATAAAATCGAGATCGTCATCTGGCTATAAAAAAATCGTGATATGATTTTTTTTTCCATATCGCCCACCCCTAGGGCCAAATACAGAAAAAATATAAGTAATTTGGGGCCACTCTGTATATCTGACCTTGAGGGTGTTAAAGTTAGTAAAACCAATCAGATGTAAGTTAAGATATGCTAAGTGACTGGGTATGCTTAAATGGCTAGTTTTAGCTTTTCACAATTATGAATTTCAGATCATTTCGATTTAGACAAATACTGCCAAATGCAGTGGTACCGGGAGAGAAAAAGAAGATGACAGAAAGGTCACCACAAGTTAATAAGACAGGTTAAATGACTTCTGTCATATGGAACAATTCTTGTTTTGAAAAGTCACACCTAGAAGAATGCAAAATGACCTGCTGATTTTTGTCTGATTATAGCTGACCTGTAAGCAATATAAAGCTAATAGGCAGCTGATCCCAATTATAACCTCCTAGCTCACACAGCCATTCACAGCTCTTTCTCTCAACACAGGGTCCATTTAAATACATACTTCTCACTAATCCCTGCTCACATTATTGTGATGCACCACACTGTAGCTGCTGGCAAAGCTTCACCTCCACCACCTCAGTTGCCTCCTTTATAGCATAAAGCTTGTTGCACCCTCATATTCATATTCATGCAACTATGGATTAATTGCTTCTGAATTAACTTCTATTGTACTGAATTTGGGCAGCACCGCAGCACATGGGTTAGCGCTGTTGCCTCACAGCAAGAAGGTCCCTGGTCGCTTCCCGGTCAGGGCCTTTCCGCACGGAGTTTGCATGTTCTCCTCATGCACACATGGGTTCTCTTCGGGTACTCCGGCTTTCTGCAACCACCAAAAAGCATATGTAGGTTAACTGATGAATCTAAAAAAATTAGCCGTAGGTGTGAGTGTGAGTGTGCCTGGTTGTCTGTCTCTATATGTCAGCCCTGCGATTGACTGGCAACCAGTCCAGGGTGTACTCCACCTCCCACCCACTGACAGCTGGGATAGGCTTCAGCCCCCCTGCGACCCCAAACGGGAGAAACAGTATAGAAAATGGATGGATGTATTGAATATGTTTTGTCATTAATGCATCTATCAACGTGGGGATTTCTAGCCAAGCACTCCCTGGAAAGTCAATGCATGCAATTTGATCTACCCAGGAAGCATCTTGAGCCTTCTCCGCCAAGTAAAACTGTATATTTATTTTGCAAAAAAATGGTTGAATGTATAATGATAGTGTTCCTGAATGCATTTTTAAACTTAATTGGTGTAACCCACCCCCATAAGGCTAGCATTTTTTTAAATGTTTGACCATGAAAACTGATCAGAGTCTGTCCAACAGGTCACATCTCCTACTCTATAATAAATCTCTAATCTAGATCAGCAGTTAGTTGTGCTAACTGCAAGTATTAAATCAACACAATACAACAGATAAACATCTGGCACTGGCATAGTTTATGCAAACTATATTTGCCTATGGCCAGTGTTTGTCAAAGGGCCAATACTGATGTTAACACTATGCATCTGTGCATCCTCACCGTATATGTATTGAAAGAGCTGTGCTTCTGACTCTATCCTAACTAGAAATAAAGGTATAAAAAGCCCAAAATTTATCTTTCCAAAAATCATTCCCTTTTGACAGCATGGACTCTGATGCTCATGTTTATCGTTGCTTGCCCATTACGATAAGACTATGCTTATTAAGTTGTAGCAGTATTTTCAGGCAATATGTAACTACCAACTCAGTTACTATATGGTTTCACTATAGATTTATCAACATTTATGTAATATGCTTTCACTTTTCTTGGAGCAGAGCGCAGTGTCGGTTAGTAAAACTGTGCTATAATGGGATATCAGATGAGGATGTTACCTTGGGGGGTTGAAATTGGCTTACATACGAGTGGCAGTCTTTGTTGTCTTTTAGAAAACAAGAAAATCCACAGTATTTTCCAATTATGACAAAAAAAAGGATTTTTCCACATGAATAAATGTAATTCTCAAAGAGGTAGTCCCACAGATTCTGCGACTTTACGGTACTGGTCTATTTACAATCATTATACAGAGGCATCACTTCTGAAAACAACAGTGATGCTTATTAGTGTTTTATCATGCACAGATACATCCAACTACTTCTAGGACAGTCCTGCATTCTGTTTTGGTTTTACTTCACATGAATGTCCCTTAAACTCATTAAAACTCAACTGCGGTCTCTGCCAATAGATAAACAGAACAAAAAACTTGAACTTACAGCATCTCCCCGAAGTACTCCATCCAATTTCTGTTTCATTTTTAAAGCGCCTCTGAAAACGGTTTCCATGGCAGTGCGAGAATATTCTGTTAACTCATGTATAGTGATGTTCATGTGTGGGATAGGAAGATGCATCTGAAAGAGGAGCTTGTCCAGAATATGAGCTCTTATTGAGAAGACTGTGAGCAAAGATGCTGGCAAAGATGCAAGTAACCGGGAGGATTATGAGAATCAAGGCCTAGCTCATTACAGCTCACTCCAGGAGTACATCAACTCCTAATTACTCAGGCATGATTGAAATTTATTCTTATGTTGGTTGGGAGGAAAATTGGCCTGCAATCTTCTTTTTGGCATATTTGTTTGAAGCTCACAGCTCAATCTCAGTAAATTCTTCAGTTGGTTTTTGAGTTTTATAAGTTTTAAATGTCGTGGTGCAAATGGGGTCATGATCAAAGATACAAGCTGACAGCAAGACCTCTTTATAATTCCACTGACTTCCAGCATTTCAGTCTGCATTACAGCATGTTAAGGTACTGTTTAAACTTCACATTCTGATTATATGCTTGAAGATTCTGATCTAAATTGCACAAACATCACACGAGAAATTGAGAATTTCAGCCTGGACACTGTTTCAAACCAAATCTAAACACTATGCATCAATACTGAGACTGAAAATGAAGGCAGGAAAGATTGAAATGTGGAAACAAAGCTCCAGCTAAGCCACAGGTATACACATCTGAAGACAGGAACAGGAAAACTGACGTCCCACTTCCCCCCAAACCTCATTTACTCGTGCATGTGTGTTTACATGTGTTTTAAGGAGGCTTAGAGCTATTGAACACTCCCCATCAAAATGCAAATGGGCTCTTAGTAAGGAGGAAGAAAATTTGATGAGCTGACGCTGCAAACTGAATAGTTGGCTGTGGTTCCCTTCCTCATCTCTCTCTCAGTCTCTCCTGCTGTCTCCATGGTGCAGCTGCAGTGACCATTACGCAGCAATCCATTGGATAATACCACATGGTAGCTACAGCATAGCACTGTTAGAGTATTCTACACTTGGCCTCCAGCATGCTATTGTTAGAGCTTCTACCTGCTCTCTCTCTCTCTGTTCTCATTTCTCTCCTGTATCTTCTTTTCTCCCCCAGCTGCCCTCCATTACCTTATCCTGTCCTCTCCCATTTTCTCTCCTCACCTTTACAACAGTCCTCCCTCTCACCTGCCATTATGTGCCCCTCCTCTCCTTCTTCCTTTTTCCTAACAACCTCCTTCTCTCTCTTATCATCAGGGCATCTCCTCTCCTCCCTCCTCCTTTTTTGTATTCCATCCCAGTACCCTCTCCTCTGCCCCTCATCCCCTAACAGCTCCCTCTAAGTCCCTCCTGTCTGTTTCCCCCACATGTCCGTGCGACACAGCCCTTGTTTGCTTGTCTTGTTTCCTTCCCCAAATAAATTATTAATAATCTTCTCATTTCTTTGTTTTCCCCTCTTTAACCCCCCCCCCCCCCCCAAAACTCCCTGACTCCTCTTTGCCCCTTCATCCTCCCATGCTGCTTTATCCACCTGCTCTTCCATCCCATCCCTGCTCCTATCGCACCCTATATCTCATCTCATCTGCTTCAGACCTATTTATTCACACTTCCCCTGCTTCAAGATCCCTTCGGCATCTCTCACATCTCCTTCTTTGCTTCCCTTGTGTCTTTTATCTAGTAAAAAAAGATATCAGCATCTCTAAATTGTAAGGGAGAGAGAGAACACCAGCGCCATTATCTCCCCCATCTGTCTTCTCCTCTCGTGTGTTCGTGCGCGTGCGTAAAAGAGAGTGTGTGCGTGAATTAAAATCAGCTCTTCCAAAATTAAAACTCAGCCTTTGATAATAAGCGAGGAAAAGCACAACAAGAAGGTGACAGAGGGAGGAAATTGGACGATAATCGGGCAGACAAGAAAAGTAGATAAAGAGACAGTCATACCTGCGCTGCTCCCTCTCCTCCTCCTCCACTCCGGTTAGGTGGAGGCTATTTGTCCTCCGGTTATAAAGCCAGGAGTAGAACTCCACTCTGCAAAAAACTGTCAAATAATCCTCCACCTGCTCAGGTAGATTTGCAAACCAAATAAGAAATCATATCCACTTTTTTCCGGGGTGCTCTTGCGCCTTACAAGGTTGGTCGCGGTGCAGGGTTCCAAGAGAGGTTTGGGGGCAAGCAGAGGCTTTTTTAATTTAGTTCCTGTTGAGTTTGCATGAAACCCCAGTGCACAGGTACACGGCTGGTGATAGCTGGGGACCTACAGCACTGTAGTGTCCACCGCTGATCCACTGGGACAGAAGTATGAGCGTGGAGAAAACGCCGTTAAACCGGCGCACCGCCGCGTTGCGCACTCATTTGGACTCCACATTAGCGCCCTGCGTTCCGTTAAGACTCCCTTAATCGGTCATTTACTGCAAGCTTTTGAGGTTTCAATCGCAAGAAAGGAAGGTGTTGTCAAAGAAAAGCGGAAAAGCTAAGGGAAGGGAGAGGGAGAGTGAGACTACGTCCCTGCACTCGGTGAAACCGGGCACGTTCCTAGTTTTCGGCGTCTCCACGTAAAGCTCCCCTATAGATGCTCCATGCTCCTCCATTCAGCAGCTGTCATTCCTGCACCAACATCAAATCTCACTCATTCAGAGCTCCTTCCCTGTAATGTGGACTCGGTAGCAGAATGATAATCCCTCCTCGCAGTAGAAGAGTATCCGCCTTAAGTGGAGAAATGTAGTAATAAGTGCACAAACGAGGAGAAAACAAAGACACTGAAGAATCAAAGAAGGTTGTTTGAATGGTCGTTCCTTCTTTGAGCCACAGAAGTGACTTTGTCTTGACCTCTCTTTTCTCTTCGCGCGGACAACAGCGCGTGCTGCCCGCTGGATTGCACGCTAGATAAAGGCGTTATATGTCAGAGGGAAAAGGCAAGCTCCAGACAGGAAAAATAATAGTAAATCCTGAGAGTAAAGCAGCCTTGAATCACGTCTTTCTTTCCCCTGTCGTTAAAGAGCGCCCAGCTCCGCCACGGCGAGCATCTCCTGCAGTTACTTTCACACTGTGCGGTGGTTTGTCCCGGGAGGCGATCCGCCTACAGGCTCCTCTCCCTGTCTGCCTCCTCTCCTCTGTATCCGTGTCCTGCTCCGTCTATTGACAACACGCTGCTCCGGGATTACAGGCTGCTAATAACGGATGGATGCGCTATGACGACTGCGTGTGATGCCATGGCGGGGCGTTTACCTGCATGTGGGCAGAAGCTCAGATAGTTCAGGTCTGTGTGGAAAAACAGACATGGACACGCTCAGAGGTTTTCAAAAGGAGGGAGGCGGACTTCAAGAGGGCCGTGGGATGTCAAGTGCGTCCTTTGAAAATAACACTTGAATTTGGCGAGTTTTTATGGGGATTTTAGTCTACTGAGGTTAAAATATTAAACACAAGGGTGATGTTGTAGAATGCACCTCAAAAAGGGCATTTTTATCAGTCGTCTCAGTTGTATTTGCTGACAAAAATCTTGAATATCCATTAAAAATCTCGCTCAAATCTACTGATCTACATGGATCAACAAGCTCCAAAATAATGCCTGGTATTATTTTCTTTAATATCATATTAAAGGATAATGTGCATTCAAATCCCTTGTTTTCATTTCTCATGCTAAGCTATGCCATTGCAAAAATGGAATAAAATTAGTGCTGTTAATTGATTTAAAAAATTAATCAAGTTAATCACATCACTATACTGTGATTAATCATGATTAATCACAGCATTTCTTTTCGTTTTGGTGGTTTTTGATTTTTAAACATTCTTATTATCAAGTGTTTATTTTCATTATTTTAACTTTATGCACAGACCTTTGAAAGCGTTTTTTACAAAAAAAGTATTGTAATTATTATTATTTTATCTATAAATTAACATTTAAAATTTACTTGTATTTTTGTTTGCCATAAATTAGTACAGTTATGGTGTTTAAATGAAGAAATATTAAACAAACTAGAGATTATAAACTTATTTGTGGTTTGTAAATCGGAGTGTCTTAATTCACAATAATACTTGTATAAACTGCAAACAAGCCCAGAAGAAAAACACAACAAGCATAAAATAACTTCTGCTGTAAAGTGAAAGATCAGGTGTGCTGTTACCCAGAGGTAGCTGTGTTTGCTGACTGATGTCCAGTGGTCTCTCGTCAGTGTAATAAATGTAGCTCAGGCCAGCTGCTCCACTTTAGTTGCCTTTTTAGCTGTCATACAGTTCATGGATTCTTGTGACAGTAGTTCAGGTGTTCTGTGGTACGGGTCATCCGAGGCAACCTGGATGATGTCTTGAAGCCCCTCGTCACCAACTGTGTAGATGGTCTGCAGTCTCATGGCGACCCATTAGCGATTGCATTAGTTAGCTTAGATGGTGTCGTTTTGGGGACAGATCCAGGTCTGCTGGACTGCACCGGTGTAGCTTGACGTTATGGCTTGACCCCATGTTGTTGTTAGCGTCCATGCTAACATTAGCAACATTAGCTATCATGGCTTGACCCCGTGTTGTTGTTAGCGACTTTGCTAACATTAGCAAAGATGTGTTTTGCCTGGAGGTGGTACTTCAGACTTGTTGTGCTTCAGTGTAAAGACAGTTCATCACCGCAGTGTGTTCACACAACTTTTGTTTCATCCAGATTTCCATTAGTCAGCTTTTTAAATTGAAATTTGCCTTGAAGCAGACCTGGGTCTGTCTCCTCACTCATCACTGCTGGCTGCATTTGACCCGCCTTTAACCTTTTCACCCCAGGGATGTAAAAATCTGCGCAGGAGGACTACGGGAGGAAGTTGTGGTCAAACGTTCCTATTTTTTTTAACGCGTTAAGCTTCCTGGATTAATCACAAGCGTTAACGCTTTAATGTTAACAGGCCTCAAAAAAATATTAGTTTAATGCCAAACTAGCATTTAAGGTAAACAAAGTAACTTAAGCCATCAGCAAATATCCACTGATCCATCCATTATGTATTGACATTTGTGGTCAAAGGGGCTTTGAGCCTATCCCAATTGTCATTGGACGACCAGTCCGTGTAAACCCATCACAGCTTGCCAGTCAATCACAGGGCTGACATACAAAGACGCACAACCAGGCGTGTCTACACTTATACCCATGGCAAATTTAGAATCACCAATTATGTACCCAAAAAGCATGTCTTTGGTGGTTGGAGGAAGCTGGAGCACCCACAGAGGACGCATGCATGCAAGGGGTCAGCAGGAAGTGAACCATCTTGCTGTGAGGAAACAGCGCTCACATGCTGAAGTGATGAGAGAAACAACAAAGTTCAATATGATGTTATCGTGGGATTTTCTTTCTTTTGTACAATGAAGAATTGTATGAACACATTTTACCAGATTAGCAGTGAAAGACAAGCTGGTGAATAAAAAAACAAAGCTGTTAGCTGCGTGCATGGACATCACCCCAGCTGCAAGCACACAGTCAAACATTGTGCTGTAGTCACAAGATATGAACATCACCACCCCCTCCTGCTTACTTACAGTGAAGGGGGGAAAAAAAGAGTCAAATCAGATTGAAAATTGGACTGTTTGCACTCACACATGCCACCAATCCCCAAACTCCAGGAAAAGTCTTAAAAGCTTATCTGCACTCTTAGAGTTACATGATAAGACACAACTTACATGACTCATCTGACAGTAAATATAAAGCTGGGCTTCACAGCAATTACACACTCCACATAAAAAAGCCTCCAGGAAGTTCCTAGTGGCCAAACATCATAATATTGTCTTGTCCAGGCTGTGAAAAGAAACTAGGAATATGTACTTCGCTTAGCTTTTAGGTGTTGTATTTTGTTACCTCATGGCAGAGCCAGACTAGCTGTCTCCCCATTTTCTTAACTGTCTAAGATAAGCACTTGCAAGCATCGGCTTGTTACAGTACCTACTGAAAGTGTTTACCCCCTTGGATATTTTTTTGTTTGTTTGTTTGTTTGTTTGTTTTGTTTCTTAATATTTAAGATGGTTGTTGATGTCAAAGGGAAACAGATTTACAAGGTAGTGTCAATTAAAAAATATGCAGTTTATATTGGTGACTGCATAAAAATTCACCCCCTTGAAGTCAGTATTTAGATGCACCTTTTGAAGCAATCACAGCACTGAATCTGTGTGGATAGGTCTAATTCAGGCTTGCACATCTGGAACCTGCAACTTTTACTCCATTCTTCTTTGCAAAACTATTCAAGCTCTGTCAAGCTCTTGCAGCTCTGTCAGCTCTTGCAGACTGAAAAGCTTTGTCTCTCTGGATTTTCCTATATTCTGCTGCATGTCTTCCAGGGGCCAGCTGCAGAGAAGCATCCCCACAGCATGATGCTGCCACCACCATGCTTTATAGCAGGGATGGTATGTTTGTTGTGATATGCAGTGTTTGTAACCACAAAACATAGCTTCTTGTCTGATGGCCAAAAAGCACCATTTTGGTCTCATCAGAGCAAAGAACCTTCTTCCACTTGACCTTGAGTCCCCTACATGCCTTTTGGCAAACTTGTATGGAGATTTAATGAGTTTTCTTCAACAGTGGCTTCCTCTTTGTCACCCTCCCATAAAGTTTTGACTGGTGAAGAACCTGGGCAACAGTTGTTGTATGCAGCTTCTCCCATCTCATCTGCTGAAGTTTGTAACTCCTTCAGAGCAGTCATAGGTGTCTTGGTGGCCTCCTTCATAGTCGCCCTCTTGCGCGGACACTCAGTGTGTAAGGACAGCCCACTCAAGGAAGCTTTACACATGTGTCATATTCCTTCCATATAACTAAACCCAGGGGGATGTTCAGTCCCTTGGAAATGTTATTGTATCAATCCCCTGACTTATACTTTTCAATAATCTTTTTCTCAGACTTGCTTTGAGAGTTCTTTTGTCTTCATGGTGTAATGGTAGCCAGGAATATAGGGACTGGACCTTCCAGACACTTTTAAAATCATTTAAAGGGTAAAACAACCAATCGAGTGAATGCTTTTAGTACGAACTGTATATTTTTGCAAAGTGGACTTAGTCTAATTGGTTCATCACCAGTTGGCTACTTTAGATAGTTTATTGAATCATTGGGAATGCTTAGGGATTTGCAACTCAATGTAAAGCTGCATTTCCACTAAGTATTTGGGTTTAGTTTCTTTCAGTGCTGTACAGAGTTATTTAAGTTTCCACCATGGAAATCAAGCCATACTGTCCTTCTTTTTTGGGCAACCCTCTCTTGGGGTACTAAGCGTACCTATCTGGCCCTCGAGGGTGGAGCTAGACACACTGCCTGTAGGTAAAAAAGAATTGTCACATCCTGCATGAGGTGACAAACAAAAAGTGCAATGTTTAATAGGCCATAGATTTCAGAAGAGACAGTCCAATAGAAAAGTACACTAAACACTGGATGTGTTGCTTTTTCCCTCTTCATTGATTTAACCTGTGCTCTTCAATTATTCCTACTGCTATGATGTCACTCTATTACATAGCTAACTTGGCCATTTCTAATCATCTCACAGTATATCCCACTTTCAAAGTCACCATATGGTCAGCTGTGGAATCGCAGGTATCTAAATTTACCATACCAAACCACACCAGACTGTACTGAACCATACTGGACCATTTTGTGGAAATGCACCAATAGAAATGGAAATGACACATTTACTTATACTGTATTTGGTTTGACAAAAGGAGCTATGATGAAAAGCAGTGTTTCTCCAGTGTTAGCTGTAGCAATCAGTAAACATTTTGAATAAACGGGACATTCAACTGTGACCTTGTGTGAGCTATATGACTTCCTTTTGATACTAATAATCAAACCATCTGCTGTCAGGAAATCATTAGAGATAGGCAACCATCAGACAGGAGGCAGATTAGTGTGCCCTCTTTACAGATTCTGCAGGATTTTATGGATTATAAAATGTGAGAGTTGTATAATTATCTGATTAGCCAGGGAAAGGGTAAATTTGTTGGCAGAAAATAACAAAGGTCAGGGTTGTGGTTGCTGGCGTTGGTGGTGGAGGCCATAAGAGCAAGAGATAATGAAGAGGTAAAGACAATAACAGAGGAAGTCAGACGATAACCAGACAAAGAGATTAAGATAAAAGACAGAGATCAGACTGGGGCAATGAAAATGAAAACTCTTAACATTATGTTTCATGATCTTTGACCTCAATCAAAAAAGAGACACCTCTGGTCTATATAGACTAAAGTTTGGTACAATAAGACACAAATATGTGTATGGGTTTGGGAGACGCAGGGAATGAGGGTAAAATGCGAGGTTTAGCAGAGCTTATTTTTGGAAACATGAATAACCGTCACTTCTGGTGGCATTTGAAGGTCTAATTTGATGAGATTTTAATAAGCCTGAAGCAACTTTTTCTTTAACTACTGGTCAGAACAAGAAAATGGGTCAAAGGCTTGTTTCTGATGGTTCTTTTCCACTGTAGCAATGTTTTAATTAGAGCTGGTGTCCCGAGGGTGGAACCAAATGCACTCATTCTGGGATCCTGGAATGAAAAATCATCACTGACCTAAAGGAGCCAGTTCAGTTAAGTCATCAAGGCTGTGTAAATATTGATGCAAATCCTGATGAGCACATTCACTGTTTCCATATGTAAATTCACTAATGACATTGACTTCTTCAGCAAAAAGGAAAAAGCAATGACAGAAATGACCGAATTCTGCAAGTCTGAAATGCCCTCCAGGCTCTGCATAGAGGAAACTATTTTTTTTTACCCTAATAACAATCAAAAAATGACTTTTAAAGTAAAGGATGAACACATACTGAGAGAGTTATATAAACTGGTGTGCATTCATCCCCAGACAGTAGGTCTACATGATGGCTGATAACAAGTGTGACTAATAAAACCCTGAAGGAAAACCAGTTAACACAGATCTGGAGGACAGGCTGTGACACTGCACTAAAGGAGCGGCCAGGGGGCACTTACTAAGCAGGAAAAAAACCCCAAAACAAAACAAAACAAAACAAAAAAAAACTAAATTAACTCCCTTTCCTCTATAAAATGATAAAAATTCTCTTTAATAGTCCAAAAGAGTTCCAGAAAGATGATTTTCATTTACAAATCAAGCAAAAAGGCAGTCAATAAACTTTAATGAGCAGTGATTCTGGGCTGAAAGATGTGAAGCAAAAAACCACAGAAAAACATGATTGGTTAAACTTTGAGGACCTTTTTTCAATTGGTGTAAATCTAATATTATCAGGTTTTAACTGCTTAATGGATCATACCAGAAATTTGAAGAATTCCCCAGGCTTCTTAGGAAATTTCAATATATATTGTTTTAGCTTTATATGCTGAAAAAGAAAACAAACAGTCAAATGTGCTCTGCCCATCACTCCATCTCTCAGTTTTATCTGTTCCACACCAATTCATTAGAAATGTTTTCTCTCTCAAGACATTTTACAGAGAAATAAAAAATGATCTACTGTGTTGAGGTCAGAAATTAGGATAGCAAGAGATGCAGAAAGAAGATAGATACATTATATATATAGCCACAACACAACGCCAGTAACAATAGAAAAAGTATGTGTGCTATTCGCACCAACATCAGGTATGAAAAAGAGTGATCGCTCTAATATAAACAATAACAACTGTAATGGTGATAGAATAGGGAGGACTGATAATGATAATTGACATTGTCCACAACATCATGCTGTCCATGACAATGATCCAGATCATGGGTGCCAAACTCAACTTATGATTCTAAAATTTTTTATTTCATATTTCCACGTTTTCAATTCATTATTTTGACTTTTTGTGTCATATTTTGTCCTTTTTAACTCATTATTTTGTATATCACCTCAGGTTTTGACCTCTTCAACTCCCAACTTTGACTTTTAATGCAATATTTTGATCTTTTAGACTGACAATTTAAATTTTCAACTCATTATTGACCTGTTGAATTCATAATTTTGACTCTTTATCAGTATTAATTTTGTCAACTAAAACTATGACGAAAAAGCAGCCGTCTTTTTTCCGATGACAAAATCTAGACTAAGAATAACAAAAACAGATCTGTGATGACTAAAACTGACAAAAATGAAGGTTTAGTTTTTGTCAAGATGACTAAAACTAGACTAAAATGTAATTTAATTTTCTTCCGTCATTCAAAATCTGTAATATTTCTCCACTGTGGTTAAATCTTTCAAAATACAATGCATCTGTATCTCTTTTGCCTCTCAACTGTAGAAGGCAGAGACTCCTGGTTTGGCAGACTGCAGAGAACACACTACAATGATTTGGTACCAGATTTAGGCAAGAAAATAAATGACTGGACTAAAAGTAGAGACTAAAATGTGAGGACTTGTATGGACTAAAACTAGACTAAAAACTAAGACTAAAATTAAAAATTGCTGCAAAAATTAACACTGTTCTTTATCTCAAATGTTGACCTTTAAGATTATCAATTTAATATTTTATTATATTTTGATCTTTAAAACTTGTGATTTCCATCTCATACATTTGCCTTTTAAAACCATTTTTTTGACCTTTAATTTTACATGTTGGCTCTTTGATCTAATAAGTTGACATTTTATCTCAGATTTTCAGCCTTTAAATGCATCTTTTTGACTTTTTTTAACTCTCCAAATTATTTATCATCAGCTAAGTTGCTGTTTGTTTCCTCATAATTTATTACTGGTGAAAATGAGGTTGAGAGTTTAAAGTTAAATGATGACCCTCTTAGGCTCTCAGGTTAGACATAAATTCAGAATATGGCCCCTGCAGTGATTTAGTTTGACACCCCTGATCCGAGACAAGAGACTTCAGAAACTCCCAGAAGGAAATAAGACTTGTGACTCAGAGAGTAGATGAAGATTTACAACTAGTTACACTTACATTTAAATTGGTTACAAGATTTACAGTCAGAGCAATAATATGATATGAATGCATACAGATTGTGAGAGAGGGAAGAACATGAACAATGCCTGGGCAAAATCGCCTAAATATATAACAGTACTTTTTTTTACCTTTGGCAGTAACAGTATTTTATCAAGGTGTTATGGAATTTAAAGACAGAATGCATTTAAATGCGTATTTAAGGGTTACGACCATCTTCTTCCCCTAAGACAAACTTGTGGTGGCAAACTAAAGTCATGTCTGAGCATAAGCTCACAGAAAAATGTCACCCTCTGTGTTCACTTCTTTATCTGTAATTTCAAGTTTATTCTTTTGTTGAGCACCCCATTTCTTGATGTGGGCCTTCACCATAAAAGCACTCAGAGAAAACAACAGCTACCAACTTTTACTGTGAAGGATTCATAGATGTTACCTTGTTTTTAATTGATTTAGCTAAGCTTAGTAGCAGTACCAATGAGTTTATGCCACTACAGAGTCTGCAGCTGCTTCTCTGACCTTGTTTATTATCCCAGCCTGCTTCATTTAATGGACTTAATTTTACTTGGACTTAAAGCAAGCAAAACATCAGTTTAAACTAACTTTTAAGCAGCTGTTTAAGCCATTGTAATACGAGTCGCTGCAGTGCTGGGCTAAAGACAAACTGTTATGAGCCAATCTTGTGCTAAAGTCTCAGACAGGCTGACAGGGATGCTTTGCAAAGAGAACACTCACTTCATGTTACTGTTATTAAAGACAACAAACTTCAGGGTGGATAAAAACATCTTTTATCTCATTTCTGTGCTTCACATTGATCACACGGATACAAATGAGTGACTTTTGGCTGCTGTTTAGTGTTTAGCAAGACATGCTGATGACTGGACTCAGACTGAGCTGCTGTCTGTCACTTATCATTATATTAGAAACAGTCTGCTTTAAATCACTTCTTAAAACTCATTTTCATAGACTGGCTTTTATGTGATGTCTTCTTACTCCCTATTTCTTCAATCCTTGTTTTACCTTTTATCTCGCCTTTTATTATTACATTACTGCTACTTTTGCTGTTTTACTGTTATTATTATTGTTATTATTAATTTTTTACTGCTTTTTTTAAGCTTATTTTAAAACCTTTTACTCTTCTTATTCCTGTTTTAATATCTCTTACTCCTCTTACTGTTTTAATTTTCTATATTATGATCTTGAGTTTGTAATTTAGGCAGCTCTTACTGGTTTTAGCTTTTACCCTCTTGATACTTGTATCATTTTAGTGTTTTCCCTCCTCAGACTTATTCTGATACAGTTTCTTCCTTTACAGTTTTACTTCTCTTAATGTTTTAGTTCCTATCACTTCTCTTTTACTTGCCTTTTAAAACTTCAGTCCCCTTGGTCTCAGGTTCTGTGGTTGGGTTCCTGTGTTGGCCAGGTACTCATGGGTTCTTATGATGTCTTTGTTTTAATGACCTCTCAGGTTGTCTCAGATCAGGTGATGTCATGTGAAACATATCAAAGCTCTTATGACTTCCATGGATTTTTATTTCCAATAATGTCTCAGTAATAATGTTGTTTGGGCTGAATGTATAGTTTGGGTTTTGATCTTGTCTAGGTTCTCTCCCCTTGAGTGTTCTCTCATTGTTGTTGTTTTGTTGTCTTTGTCTTGCTGCTTTGATTTTCTTTGTGTCAAAGCACTTTGTTAAACCTTGTTTTTAAAAGTGCTATATAAATAAAGTTATTATTATTATTATTATTATTATTATTATTATTATTATTATGTTAGGCTAACAGTAGAAGCATTTTTATCTTTTGTGCACCATAACACAACACAAGTAGTTAATCAGTGGTGACAGTCAGAGTTTCCGCTAGACTTTTTTGGCACCGGTCAAAATGACCAGCAGTCCTCAAGCATTCCAGCCATTTAGAACAACTACCAGACATTTGCGTTAACATTATTTTGCTGCATTAACAGCAGCAAAACGCATAAATCTGAAATTCTGTGATACATTGATACATACAAGTCTGCAAAACGAGACTGAGGACACATTTTTATTTCCAAACCTGACCCAAAACTGAGACAGTAGAAACCAAGTCGACAGTAAACCAGAATAATTATTACCCTGTTATTACAGTCTGGTAGACATGTACACATGATTAGACCCTGGAAATGACTGCACAAAGATTTTCTCTTATTTTTCTTTGTGTAGGTGGTTAAAAGTATCAGAATGAAAGCTGTGAGCTTTTCCTTAAACAGGCAGTCAGTTACACAATATACACCCACGTAAAACTCATAAACAACAACAGTTAGCTTCACATTAGCACCGTTAGCCTGCTAGCACATTGGCCACTACCATAACTTGGCAGCTTACAACAGCCAAATGCCATCCTCCACCGACAACAATGAAGCACCCAAACATAACTTCCCAGTGCTCTGTTAACTGGACACCGCATTAAAACTCTACATTCAAAATGAAAAATGAGTCTTACCATCACTTGTCTAATATCAGTCCTCATGATGATATAACTGTAACCTCTGCTAAGCAGTAAATCCAACCATCCTGGTTTATTGGGACTAGTCCTGAAAAGATAGCAGATAGCCCGGTCCAGTCCTCCTCTCATTGATGGCTTATCCAAGACTGCTTCTGCTAATTATCCAGGACACTCTGAGCATTAACAACCAGCTAAGGGGAAGAGAGACAGAGTCTTCGTTATCAGCTCCAAGCGGTCCATGCCGTTCTGCATGATGTGATTCTGTGTTGACTACAATCCAACTTTATCTGAGGATTGGTCTTTGGCAGATTTATCAAAGTCCACTACAACTCTGCTTGGCATGGGCCTTTCTCTCTTTGCAGCTGCATTGGTGTTTAAGGCGCGCAGCTGTACAGTTCCCTTTGTTTCATCCTCTTCATTACCTGCAGCAATGACTAACTCAAAGTCTTTCCATACCGCTGATAATATTGAGCCTTTGGTTAACCAGGAAAATCTCACTTAGATTAAAATTCTGCTTTCAGAGAATGTTTGGGTCAAACTTTCCCTCCATAGTCTCCAGCAGCGCTGAGCTCACTCAGAGATAGGCTTGGTTTGGTGTCATTTGCGTCATCTTGCATGCATACGCAACTTAATTAGCCATGTGCTTGCTGTCTGAGGAGATAAACAACCCCAGCACCACAGGACAGTAGGTGCAGTAAGATTAGGCTACTTTGAGTTTATAGTAAAGGATTATCACAACATATCTTCTAGGTTAGACAAATTTAACATGCAAGTATTCAGTAATTACTTATCTGGTCATTGGCATGTTTTCTGCCAAACATTTTGACCAGTTATACTTTCATCTGCCGGACATCCGCTCTTGAAACCGGCCAGTGACCGGCAAATGCCGGCTAACAGAAACACCGGTGATAGTGTTGTAGAGTGGGCATCTGTCTCTTGGACCCTAACTGGCAGGTGACAACTGAGGTCTCTATCTCCCCTACTACTTTTAGGTAACTATCACATATAACCTGTCTGACTGGGTTGAAATGAATTCAGGTCTGTTTGCCTAGTTGGTTTGGTTTGTTTGTGTTAGTGTGAAAACTGAACTCTGGGGTAAACAACTGTGACTGTGAACATCTAGAACAACAGAAACGTTTCTCTTAATCTGAACTTTCTGCAGAGTCAATTCGACTATAAGAATAATATTCAAGTCCTTTCATTTTGCAACAATATTAAATTGTTTTGTTATATTCCCTACTTATCCATTTTTTCTTTAATTCTGTCATCTCTGTTAATTTTATTAGTCTACTCTGGATGTTTCTTTCAGCTTATTATGTGAAAAGCTTTATAAACCATGTTTTACTTGTGTAATTATAATAATCAATAAAATAATCACAATATAGCAACATGCCAACTTTACCACTTGACTTGGTATTGATTTGCAGATTTTTATCACATTTACTTTAATATTTCATAATAGTGAAATAAATGCAGTTTGAAATACTGGCTGAACTGTTTGGATAAAAATGGAAATGAGAAGAAATGAAAAAGTTATCATAAGTAAAATAATAAAGTTTTGATGTCTGTAATATTCCTCTGTTCATCCGTGTTTACACAAAGAATTGTGGGTTGTCTTTTCATCTCTCCTTTGGTAAAGGATGGTCCAGTGTTTCCTGGGCTAAAGGAGACAATAAAGGCAGTAATGAAGCTCCTTTCCTTTTCAATTGCAGAATTGGAACAGCCTTTATCATGGCCGACAATAGAATACTTAAGGGTCGTTTCCCTCACTTAGGAACCTCCCTAAGCAAAACGGACTATTCGGATGGACCCAATGCGTAGAGCTATTGTGACTTATAAAAACACTAACTTTTCAGTTTGTCATCTGCTGATGTGAACCATGACCTGCAAAAAATAGATCTCTGAAGACCTTTGATCAGGAATTATTGAATTGCATAACTCTAGATGGGATTACAAAGTCATCTCAAAGACATTAGGTGTTCACCAGTCCACAGTTAGACAAAGTGTCCACATAGGGAGAGGTACTGTAGCTACTCTCTGTAGAGGCGGGCGCCCAGTCAGAGTGATCAGAGAGGAGTAAAGGAATTCCAGAGTAACAGCTAAAGGCTTAAGCACCCCATATCTAATATGTTTCCAGATGGGTGATATAGGTTTTACTGTAAGTTTTTACTTATGTCAACTGTTGCTCCCTGTGGACAAAGCAGTCTCCATTAGCTCATCAGTGATCTCTGACCTCTTATCTTGTTATCTAACATCTGACGTTCATCCTGATGACTTAACAGTCAAATATATCACTTAGCATGGAAAATGTACACAAAGGCCTTTCTGCAGCAGGCTCTAACTCATTTAGTTTGAAACCTACATATTGACAGTGTTTACAGCCATTAAAAAAGCCCATGTCAAAATGATGAAATTGGTCAGTCATGGTCTCTTTTTGCTTTAGTTCACACAGAGGCATCAGCTTTAATTCCCTAACCAATCTCAAACTCCTCACAGGAGCATTAATATACAGGGATTGTGAATAAATGACCTCATTATTTATTTTATGGTGAGCAGCCACTTTGAATTCCAGCACCCAAAAAAACAACAACAAGAATGTTATATTCTTCTTTATCTCATGTATTAATAGTCATATCTCATTGTGCATATTCACTCTGCTTTTCTGGCTGCTCTGTGTTGAAGTTTGGTTACTGTCAGTTCAATGCTACTTGTGTTGACACTGCCACGGCAACATGCTGTGTTTCATAACAATAAAGCGCCTGTGAAGTTGAGAGGGAGAGATAGAGGAGACTTTGAGAGGGCACAAGAGATAAAGACGGGGAGAAGAAGAGAAAGTGTAAGGGAGGAGAGGAGGGAGGGAGATAAAGAGAGACGGAAGACCCTGCAGCCGATTCAGCACCACGGACAGCGCTGCAGTGGGATTCTGCAGCACAAGGCCGGAACACGCTTTATCCTCGGAGAGAAAAGCCAAAAGCTCTTCTCAACATGCTGTGATCTCTCTGACTCTAACTCTCTTGCTCTCATACACACTCACACTTATCTCACATCCATGTTTTTCTCTTGCCCCCTCTTTCCTCCTCTCCTACACACACTCAGACACGCACACACTTCATTGCCTCTCTCACCTGCCTGCAACCCTCTACAGTCTGTTTCCTGTCATTCGTCTGTGTGACTGCTCTCTTTGTGGATCAACATCAGAAAGTAGTTGACAATAAGTCGGGCATACATGAGTGTGTGCGTGTGTGGGGGTGTGTGTGTGTGTGTGTGTGTGTGTGAGTCACTCAGTCTGATAAGCCTTTGTTTATGTTTTTTATTTTTCTCCCCCTAAGTACCAAATTTGGAGAGGACGGGTTCAAAAGGACACTGAACGTTAAAGTAGTTCAGAGATTTATGAGCAGGATAAGAGTGTTCAATCCTGGCAGAGAGGACTGTTTAGCAAGTAATGGACAGTGAGGGGGTGAACAAAGATAACATTAATTGTAGATAGGCTTTAACACAATTTGAGGAGGACAGGAAAGACTTCACATACGGCACAACTGAAGTAAGGAGAAAGTTAGTATTAGGTTATTTTATACAATGAAATCCCTACACAAACTCCAAGAAGCTGAACCTGAAACACCTCATACAATATTTTACAATCATGGACAAAAGTATTGGCATCCTGGGATAATACACCATTTCTCCCAGAGATTGTTGCAATTACATGTTTTTGGTATACACATGTTTATTTAATTTATGTGCATTGGAACAACACTAAAAAACAGATGAAAAAACGTAAAAATTGACATAATTTTACAAAAATTCAATAAAGGTCAAAATTATTGGCACCCTTTTAAAACTGTGGGTTAATCATTTATTTCAAGCATGTGATGCTTATCTAATCTCACCTGTGGCAGTAACAGGTGCTGGCAGTCTAGAAATCACTCCTGAAGCCAGTTAGAATGTCTAAAAGTTGACTCAACCTTTGTGTTGTGTGCCTGTGTGTGTCACACCAAGCATGGAGAAGACAAAGAAGAGCTGAGAATTGTCTGAGGACTTAAGAAGCAAAATTGTGGAAAAATATGAACAATCTCAAGGTTACAAGACCATCTCCAGAGATCTTGAAATTCCTTTGTCCACTGTGCGTAATATAACTAAGAAGTTTATCACCCATGGAACCGTGGCTAATCTCCCTGGACGTGGATGGAAGACAAAAACTGACAAAAGAATGCAATGAAGGATAGTTGGAATGATGGATAAACATCCTCAGTCAACTTCCACACAAATTCAGGCTGTCCTGCAGACTCAGGGTGCAAAAGTGTCAGCTCAGACCATACGTGGTCATCTGAATGAGTAGAAGCGCTATGGCAGGAGACCGATGAGAACCCCACTGCTGACAAAGAGACATAAAAAAGCCAGACTGGAGTTTGCAAAAATGTACCTGAGTAAGCCTTAACCCTTCTGGGAGAACATTTTGAGGACAGATGAGACTAAGGTAGAGCTTTTTGGAGAAGAAAAGAAAAGAACACAGTACCTACAGTCAAACATGGTGGAGGTTCAAGGATGTTTTGGGGTTATTTTGTTGCCTCTGACACCGGGTGCCTTGACTGTGTGCAAGGAATCATGAAATCTGGAGACTATCAATAGATTCTGGGCCACAATGTAGGGCCTAGTGTCAGAAAGCTGGGTCTGCGTCAGAGGTCATGGGTGTTCCAGGACAATGACCCCAAACATACCTCAAAAAGCACCAAGAAATGGTTGGAGACAAAACGCTGGAGAGTTCTGAAGTTGCCAGCAATGAGTCCGGATCTAAATCCCATTGAACACCTCTGGAGAGATCTTAAAATTGCTGTTGCAAGAAGGCAACCTTCAAATCTGAGAGACCTGGAGAAGTTTGCAAAAGAAGAGTGGTCCAAAATTCCAGTTGAGAGGTGTAAGAAGCTTGTTGATGGTTATAGGAAGTGATTGGTTTCAGTTATTTTTTCCCAAGGGTGTGCAACCAAATATTAAGTTAAGGGTGCCAACAATTTTGTCTGGCCCATTTTTGAGTTCTGTGTAAAATTATGTTAATTTTGGCTTTTGTTCTTCTGTTTTTTTTTTTTTTTTTGTGTGTGTGTGTGTGTTGTTACAATGCACATAAATGAAATAGACATGTGTATACCAAAACATTTGTAACTGCAACAATTTCTGGGAGAAATGATGTATTTTCTGGAAAAATTCCAGGGGTGCCAATACTTTCATTTTAGAAATGTCCAATTCTGACTAAACTTCTGCTATACTACAGCTACATCCACGCTACCATGACAGTAGCCATTGTAAAAAACTGGCGACCAGTACTTTGAAGACTATAGCCTCTCTATATTGGCACCTGCTCTGCCAGTTGAGCTTAACTGGCACCCAACCCTCCCAGACTTTTGTTTCTGTTCGGACTAGAACTGGACTGAGCTGATGCCGGCCCATGCTTTTCCCTCAATTCAAGCTATTAAAGTAAGACAGTATCAGCAAAAATTGCATTAAAAAATTTGCATAAAACCTCCCTTTAAAACCCACTCCATCTTTGGGGTTCTCAACATTACTAATAAACAAAAGCTCTGCAAACAATGAAAATCCATCCAAAGCTCCTTTGAGGAGTCTTGAGCTGGTTATGAAACAGACTAAAATTAACTCTAATGCTTCTACTTGACATAATAAGAATACAAACAAGACCATCGGAGAAAAGATTTATTATTTTCATAAAGTTAATGTTGACTATCTAAAACCACTGTGGTGTACAACGGTCTTGTTGTGTCACAAATCTTTGGTCTGAACTAGGTTGAACAAAATACTGCATTTTCAGATTGTCAGTTCCAAGGACTTGATGTCAGTTACATGTTCACACTTAAAATAAAGAGCAATGGAAATTCATGAAGTTATTCATCTATTTGTATTTATTTGTGTATTTAATTGTAAGTAACAACCACTTACACATGTAAGGACTAGTGGTGTAAGATAAATCAATCATAATCTGTAAACTGTTCTCTATGTCAAAGATCCATATGCATTAGTGAGTTGTAACATGAATGTCACATGAATTGGTCCATGCACTGTTATTAATGTTAGAGATCAGTTCACTGGAGGTCTGCTGTTGAGTCATCAGGGCTAAAGATTTGCCAAGATCCTGCTAAACTACCAAGCAGCTCAAATAAACCCAAGAGTAAACACTTTTCTCCGTTGAAAATTTGAGAAGTCTTCAGTTATGGTATCCACAACCTGCTTTATTCCTGGGGCTACAGCTGTAAGGTGTTGATTGAATGATTGATTTGGTGATAAAATCAATACGTACAAGCCCACGGATATTATAATAACCCGAGAGTATTTCATAGGGCTGGAGATCAATTCAGAAATGAAAACAAACAAGAATGGTCAGATAGAGATCAAGTAGAAATAAAAATGTCTGAGTGAAAAATAGACTAAATATTCACATTTAAAGGAATTATGACAGAATTAAATATAATGTATGAAGATCTGGTTTTGTTTGACTATTTTCAATATTATTCTAACCCATTATCCCCCAGTGGCCTTCCAGCAGACAAACAGAACTCTATCACTTTGCATATCCAAATCTCCTTTGGCAATTGATTCAGCTTTAATTTGGGCTTCTTGGGCAAATTTAACATTTAGTTTTTACGGCTGACGGGATTAATAAAGCCACTGAAGTTACAAGTATAGATGGGCAAAGATTTACCCAACAGTCAACACTATTGTACTTTTCCTCCAATAAACTATCAAAATAAGACACATGGACAGGTGTGTGGTAAGGACTTCAGTTCATAAATATAATGTCAGACTGACATTAAAATCAGTGAGAAAATGAATTATTCTTGCTGAACAGTATTGATGCCAAAAGTTTCTCTCTGTTGCAAAGGAGGCCCGAGATTTCATCCACATTAAAATCAGTGAGAAAATGAAAGATTCTTGCTGAACAGTATTGATGCCAAAAGTTTCTCTCTGTTGCTATAGATGTTGATAAATGTTCCAAAAATCCATACACAACATTTCTGCCTTTTTTGTCACACAGTTAATATTGATGCGCCCCTTCAGCTGTCAAATCCTGCTAAAGGCTGTTGTGTGTTTTACTTTTTTCAGGCATGTCACTCTATCATAATATAGTCACACTGACTAAAATTGGAATAGCCTCAGTGCCTCTGTGTATAGCTGCCAAGCACACACACATTTTGCTTCAAGTGTCAATCAAACGTCAATACCCTGTCCACTTCCTGCAGCCTGGCTGCCCTTGTCAGTTCAACACTGGCCGACCAGTCGCTGACGCAATCAATCAGTCAGCTGATCATGAAATCAGCCCCTGAAGCTGACAGCTGATCGAACCTCACATCAGGTAATTGATAGGCATTGATTAGTTAATGCCTCGGTAAGTGATTAAGAAGGCCAGGAGATGGTTTCACGGGGAAGATTATGGAGGAAAGGCCTGTCCATTGACTCTGCTGGTGAAGTACGCACTTTATTATGATCAATGAGATATATTAAGACCATTTGTGTCAAGGTAATCTCCTCTTGATATGCAGCATTGAGGTGAAACAGAAGTGGCTCTTGTTGTTGAAGACAAATTATACAGTAGGGCTAGATTCGAAGAGGCTCTCTCGTTGCAATTGCAATCTCATTTCATGGTATCCTAAAATGGTGTACCATCTGAAGGAACACCTGTAGCAATCAGTTTCTCAACCAAGTCTTGAGGATATCTGGTCTTACTGTAATTCTATCATTCTGTCTGGGCAATATGATCCCAAACCAACAAGATGCTTGGAACAAATACCATATCACTTCAAGGTGATTGAAAGAATCTTCCACTGGTTCCATCTATTGAAAAATGTACTGATGGATAGTACAGTGTGATTGTTTTTCACCATCTTCTTCAATTATTGATGTGAAATTGAAACAGAGAAATGGAGAACAAAGAGAAGCCAGCCAGTGACTGAGCCGCCATTTATCAGGCTTCACGTTGTACCATGTTGGCTCACGAAGAAGAAAAAGCAACATTGGATTGACCTAACAGTACTTCCAACAGCATCAGTGTTCCAAATTAAAGTTACATCACACTGGAAGAAAGATGCCTGGAGGAGAGGCACCAAACCTCAGATCTGAAAACTGCAGAATGAAATTTTGTCTGAGATGGTTTCGGGGAGGTTTGAGATAGGAAAACGTGCAAAGAAAGACAAATTCTTTGAGTAATAGGTATAATCATGCTCAGCATAATATTATTATAATAATATTTGGCACAATCCCAGATAAATCTGGATGAAAGATTGGAAATTATTTAATTTCTTTTTTCTGATGACTGAAAATATGTTTAACTACAACAGTCTTTGACACTGTACTGATCAGTGAAGTCGTAGCCTGGCCATTTGTAAACTTTGTTCAGCTGCCATCAAATCGACTGGAAGCACGACAAACCTTAACAACCACCTGGCGAAACGGCATGGCGAAATTGTCGCTGGAGATGAGGAGGCTAGCACCTCTAGCACTGCTAGTGCTGCCAGCATGAACAAGACTGGGCAGGACAAAGACAATAAAATACAAACCTTTTTCCAACCTAGCTCAGCCATAACTTGGCATGGTCCAAGGCAATTATGGCATCTATCGCTCTTTTTATTGCAAAAGAATTAAGACCTTACAGTGTAGTTGAAAGTGGAAGCTTTCAGGACATGACAAAAACACTCCAGTCAAGGTATAAGATACCTAGCAGGCAGCATTTCACTGACAAGTGTGCGTGAAATGTGTAACAAATTAAAGAACGAAGTTAAATAAGAACTTTCCCAAGCATAGAGAGTGGCAATCACGACTGATGCCTGGACCTCATGTGCAACCAATTCATGTGTTACTATTACTGCACATCATATTTCTTCAGACTGGGAATTAAGGAATCATGTCTTACAAACGAGAGTCTTCAGTGACACTCACACTGGAAGAAAAATAGGTGGATTACTGAAGGAAGCATGTGCTGATTGGAACATTTTGGATAAAGACCTAGATCTGGTAACTGACAATGCCAGAAACATGATTGTGGCTGGACTGGAAGCTGAAATGAGTCCTCACCTTACCTACATTGCACATACATTAAATCTAGCTTTACAAGTGGACACTGCTGCAAGGCTGCTATAGGGAGAGTGAGGAGGGTCGTTGGGTTTTTGCATTGCAACATTAGAGGCACTGAAATCCTCTGTGAGAAACAACAACAACTGTCTTTGCCTTCACACAAGCTAACGGCTCCTATGATATGCTACAGTGTTTCTTGGAGCAACAGCCAGCAGATTTTGCCACTCTCATGTCCAGGGAGCTCAGGAAAGGAGAGGAGGTGAACACTCGAAATGACAGAGACATTTGCAATGCTGAAAACACTGTCAAGCTGATGGCTCCAGTAAAAGTTGTGACCACTGTCATGTGTAAGGAGCAGCCAACAATCTCAATGATTGCCCCACTCAAAGCGAAACTTCAAAAGCACTTTGAGGCTACTGATGAAGATACAGCTCTCATCACTGAGATGAAAAGGGCCTTCAACAATGACTTTGAGAAGCAGTACGTAGACCTCCATGACCTCCTCTACACCGCATCAGCTCTTGACTCTCGCTTCAAGACTTTGCCTTTCCTGAGTGACCATGAAGCAGAGAGGATATTCACTGGCCTTTCTGTTGAAGCTGCAGCCATTCACAACAAGGTAACAAACAGCATGTTATTTAGTAAACATAACTTTTTCTATTGTGCAGTCTAACCATTTCTCACACTATGCATTTGACACGTTTACTTTTACTATTTGTGACTGCTGGAAGGTAGTGTATTAAATGTTTTAATAAAACATGGTAAATTAATTATTAGGAAACATCACATGCAGACAAACGGGGACAGCCAGTTCAGAGGGTTGAAAGGAAGACAGATCCTCTGACAGACCCTGGTCAAGGCAATCTGGACAGCGTAGTTTGTTCCCAGAGTAGTTTGTTCCCATAGTTTTTTCCAAGATAAACAAAAAGGTGTGTTGTTGAGCATAATAGGGCATAAGCAGATTCAAAGTTATACATAAAACTAGAAAAACACTCAGAGTGCGCAGACCTCTGCCATTAGCCCAATCTACCAATAGTGAAGACTCCTTTTAAAACATTCCTGGTTCCAGACGGTGATCCGGATCACTCCCAAAATCTAATTTGCAGATTACTCCCTCCCCAGTGGAGTGGAGGCACGGTGAGGCAAAGCATTGGCTTCGCTACGTGTGGACTGTCATGGCGGAAGCACCCCATGGTCTCACTGGACGACTGAAAGTCATGGCAGAGAGTGAATATACCTCTATTCCTCCCAGCATTGTGAGTATTCTCGCTACAATTCGCTGTCTCTCTCCCTGTTACGCCCTGTCTCGTCTCCTCGACCAGGTGTGCGTCTTCCAAACTCTATGAACTCCAAAACTTTGAATAGAAACACACCAAAAACATGCTGCTGGAATTGGAACTGGAACTTTGAAGGTCAGTACACACAAGACCAGTAATTCATGGAAATTTTTTGATTTTCAGGTGATGACCAGCCTCCGTGCAAGAAAAAAAGAGTTCAGTGCTGTTTGGAGAAACCTTTGTGAGAGCAGTGACAAGCTCTTCAAGAGAGAAGGCCAGTGAGGAAGTCATGAGGTACAGAGAGCGTAATCCATTGCCCCTCAAAGAAAACCCACTACAATGGTGGAAGGAACAGTTAGACCTCTCACTGCTGTCATCTCTTATGAAAAAACAACTCTGTGTACCAGCAACCAGTGTAGCATCAGAAAGAGTTTTCAGCACAGCAAGGGATATTGTTTCAGCGCAACGCAGTGTTCTCAGACATGATCATGTTGATCAGTTGATTTCCTCAAAAAGAATCTTGACAAGCATGAATGAACTCTTTTCTGTGGGTGAGCTGTAAACAGAAGTCAGAAATGTAACAGTTTTTCCCCCTATAGTATTAATGTAGGAGTGCAAGCAACAATGTGATTTTTTTTTGTCTCAAAGGAGAGTGGCCAAAAAAAAAAAAAGATAATTAATGGAGAGTAAGTTTTAGTTGTTCAGTGTTTATGGCTTTTTTCTGATTTATTGAAGAAAAGCTAATGTTTGCTGTTTTTTAAGTAAATGAGAGTTACTGGCATCAAAAACACTTTACATGTTGAATTTAACATGCTATTTTCTATCGCTGCTTAGGCCGGCCACACATCACAGGATTTTAAGCCTGATTTTAGCCAAGATTTGACTCCCCTGGCGATCGTGGGGGCATATATCGACTGGAGCCTCGTCGCAAACGATTATTTGTCTGAGTAGTCTGCATGTGTGTGGTGTCAACACAATTAATTTACTGCTCCAAATTGCGTCATAGCCTTTCAAACCCGGAATCGTAAATATCAAACATGTTTGATATTTACGATTCTAGGTCATAGTGCCGCTGACGATATACCCACAACAACCAATGAGAGCGAGCACACTGGATAGTGCCACCAGACAAATCATACGTACTTTCAATGCTCACAACCTTAAACACAAGCTTCCAGCCAGGATTTCGTCCTGAGTCTTTCCCTTTTTTTTGATTGTTGCTGCAGCTGTAACGCACACCAGGACAGCCTGTTGTGGAGAGACAGCAAGATGGTATCGACAGACATCCGTGTTTTCTGAAGTCACGTGTGTGGTCTCCAGTGATCTGACAATCTGGCTGAGTCATCTATTGTGTGCATTAAGAGTATTAAAGATGGGGTTAAATTGTCAATTTGTATCAAATCGAACCGAACCGAATCGGATCAGATCGGCTTGAATAGTACTGAATCATTTACTTTTTTCATGAATCGTCCCTGAATCGGATCGTAGCCTCTGAATCGAGATCCGAATCAGATCATCTTGTAAGTGAAAGATTCACACCCTTATGTTCCAACATTTGGGAAAGTAGCTAACCTCCACTAAAATAAGGAAACAGTGACTTTCAGTAATTCCAAACTTGTGTAAAATACACTATATGGACAAAACTATTTAGCCACTTGACCATTCCACTAACTGGTACTGCAATGACACTATTCAAATACATGCACTTTAATATGGACCCCTACCCTTGTCAGCCTCTACCAAAATTTTGGAGTATCTCAGGGGGATTTTGTGCCCATTCATTTTGTGGAACATTTATAAGCTCAGGTACTGAGAAGGCTTGGCTTACAATCTCAGTTCCAGTTTCTCCCAAAGGTGCTTGATGGGGTTGAGGTCAGACCTCTGTGCAGACCAGTCAAGTTCTTTCCCACCAAACTCATCAAACCATGTTTTTATGGTCCTTGCTGTGTGCACTGGGGCACAGTCTTCTTGTGAGATTAAATTTCATGAACAGTCTTTTTGCATTTGTGACATCCGTCACAGTGCCACGCTTGAAGTCACTGAGCTCTTCAGAATGACCCATTTTATATCACAAATGTTTGCAAATGGAGATTGCATGGCTTGATTTTTCTCATCTGTGGCAACAGGTCTGATTAAAACACCTGAACTCAATAACAGGTGTGACCAAATACTTTTGTCTATATAGCATATATCTCAATACCAGCTGCCTAGTCAGTTTTATCTATATTTTGGAATTTGTTGTGTTATTTTTAGAGTTCGAGCATGGACAGGCCCTACTGATTTGTTGTAAAAATAGGACTCCTGGACTCCTGGTGCTTAACTGATCTCTTAAAGTACTTCCCTGCTTCTTGTGAAGTTAGAATTCATCTGGTAGAAGTGCAATGTAAGAGGATTCATATCAGGTTACCTATCTCATTACTTCAGGTTCAGGCACAGAATTTGCAAATAACATGAATGAAGATATCAGATGAAGCTGTTAAACCACACAGTGGAACTGGACGGGGAGGAATACTGCAAGCTGAGGGTCAAAATAAAGGTAGACACAAGCCATATATTTCGTCTGTTCTTTCTTTTTCTCTTCCCTTATGAACATTAGAAAGCAGGAGGAAGAAAGACCAACTGTCTATCCCCAGTCAAGGCACTTTAATCTTTCTCTTTTCTTTTCTTTTGTCTTTGCAGTTATTTTTCATAATTATGTTATGTTGACGCCAGGACTAGTTGTCTCCCTTGTGTTGGCACCGAGGGGCCAGACTGTGGTATCAGCATTGTCACTACTTGGAGGTTACATGCATGGAGCAGGGTCTGTTGAAGGTGGTGATGCTGTATGGGCTCTGATGGCCATGTGGCCATGAGGAGGGATGATAAAGGACGTCTCGGTGTTGGCATGGTGTGTAATGAGAGTTGGTATGGAAGGGAGCTCCAGGATGCCAGAGCTCACTGTTCAGCCATCTGGTCTAGCTGAAAGAAACCCCAAAGAAGGGGGGTTTCCACTTGACAATACATATACACATCGTGAAAAAAATATACTGTGTGTGTACAAGAAGTTTAAAAACTAGAAGTAAAACTATAAGAAAACAATTAGGTGTCTGTTTATTGTACAACATGCGTAGGAAAGTCAGAAACCTGGACAAAAAGTGCAGAGTAGATTACTAACACAGTAAAAGAAAATGCAATTTAAAGTTGACTTATTAAAACTTTTAAAAATAATGATAAAAATAAAAGTAATTATAATTGTAACAATAGGAATGTAATGATAGTAGTCATAATAATAATAGTGGCGTTAGTAGAAGTAACATAGAAATAATGGTAGTAATAATACAGTAATAGTAACTATAGCAGTTATTTCAGTAGTTATAACAACAACATTTATAGTCATTAGAACAATAATTATTATCAATATAACATTGGATAGAATATTTTCTGATATTTTTCACTACCATATCACTATGGATTTGTAAACAGACTACCCATGTCTTTTATATTTTGAGGTCAGTGTATGAATCTGAATAGGATTTTTTTTCTCCAGGAGCTATCCTTTGGTTTTGTTTTGTTTTTGATATTATTTTTGTTTTGTCTTGTCTTATTGCAGTTACACCTTTGATATCTGTTAGTGCTGTAATGTCAATTGTGATGGCAAAAGATGTCTTTGAATGTTCTGTACTTAAGTGTTATGGTAATTGTAAGTACTAACTGTTTTGACACTGTCTCATTGTAAAACTCTTGTGGACCCCTGGAAGAATAGCTGCAGCAAAGCAGCAGCTACCGGGGATCCTAATAAACTAAACTAAACAATCCTCTAGAAGTGTTGTTTTTTTTGTTTGTTTGTTTGTTTGTTTTTTTTCTTTTTTTTTAATGCCCATTAATCTGCATGATTGACTTACGGGGGCTGGTATGAAGGTTTACTGGGTTTTAAGATTTCTTATCCGAAGCAGAGCAAGGGTGTCTTGTGTTTGTTTAAAATAACTATCAATTTTTTTGTGTTTTAAAGAGAGAATGTCATATTTGGAAATGGCAACTTTGGAACAACATGGATTGCATATTTAACCAAGAGAAGTTAAGTTACCGACACTTCCTCGTCCTAGTGATTGTTAATGTAAGGTTACCAATGTGAAACCGAAGCCAGGACAGATACTCACAGGCTACTTTTTTGTTTTCATTAGTGACACTGAGATGTTTTTACATTGTTCTTCAGAGCAGCAAGGTTGAAGTTTAATGGAGCTGACACAAATGCCTCTCATGACACATCCCCCTTACCAGGCCTATGTGTTAGTAGAGAGAGAGAGAGAGAGTGTCACATCATGGCCTTGTACCGCAACACTGGTGTAGAGAGGGAAACAGAGGGAGAGTGCAGCAGCAATGAGGCACAGACCCTGACATCAAAATAACGTGGTCATCCATTAGTCCTGAATAGAGAGGGATGGAGTTGAAGAGACAAAAGGAGAGTAAAGTTTATATGACATGGTTAAGTATAAAGTACATTTTAATTTCTCAATAATTTCGTTTGATTTACTTGTCTTCACCATCTTCAGCAAAGGTGAAAACAGAGGAGTAGGAGGGATGTTTGAGAGAGGGAGTGGGAGTTGGATGTGGAGATTGAACAAAAGAGATCAAAAAGTGAAGGACAGGGGAGATGGAGGAGATAAAGAGTTGGAGTGTGTCTATCTCCCAAGGCTCCAACTTGGAAAGAGTGATGGGAAAAAAGATAGGGGGAAAGGGGAAGTCAATAGAGAGAGCATGACTGAGTGACAGAAAACGACCAGCAGGGAGAGGGGAGGAGGGGAGAGAGACAATGTGTTATTTTTTTTCTTTTCTTTTTTAGCTCTGGGGTCAGCAAAGATCTCGGTGCCTTTAGTCCAGTGAAGGTTACTTTGTACATATGTGAGTGGAAGCTGTAACTGGAAAAACCGAGCAACTATACGTATATGGCAAATTGAGAGTGGAGACCCATGCTGTGTGGGATAGCCACAATTATTAGACAAATAAGGTTAAACTATGCATTGTTGTCAGTTTGCATAATGTATAAATATTTGCATTAAATAATAGTCATTTAACAGATTACTGCTAAATGTATGATTTAAGTATGCTGGAAATCCTGCCTAACTAATCTGGAATTGAGCAAACATGGTTATGAGCATGCACTACCTCTGTATGATATTCACTTAGACAGTCATGAGAATTTAATACAATATTCTGTTTAAAACCACAGTAAATGCTGAGATGTAACATTGCAATTAATTATTGACATGTGTCAGGCCTCACTGGCCTTCATACACAAACATCTGGTCTGTTTCAAGAATATTTCAACCCTTAATTTCATTAAAAATGCAAAATAACCTGAGGCTTAAGATAACAAGTACGTCTTATGCATCACTTAACTTTTCAGCAGCCTTCCTAATTTGCTCTTTTACAGGATTGAATATGCATCATCCATACATGAAATCATTAAAATGAGAGAAAGGGGAAAAAAAAAAAAAAACAACAGACAATTCCACACATTCTGGAGTGACAATATACTTGTGTCCACTGGAAAAAAAAACAAACAAAAAAAACAAAAAACACAGTGAGGAAACCCCCTACCCCAGTTATATTTTGCATGCCACATATTTTTAGATTTACCTAATAATGCACTCATACCTCACCATTATAATGCCCTATTAATACAACCTGTTATTACAATTAATGTTATTAAGCACATAAAAATGATTAAAGCTGCTAAAAATGCAATCCTGTTTTTTAGAGTGTGTGATACTTAAAAAGAATCTTTCAACTGCCTTTTTGTCAAGACTAAAACAATTCTGGGTCCCTGACCTAACCCAGTCTCAGGGTAGAGTTCCAGAACCACTTCTACCACACACTTGAACACCTGATGTCCCTCTCCATAACTTTTTTCCCCTAACCAGATTTTTTTTTTCTTTTTAATTTTTATTTTTTATGAATTTCTTAGTTGCCCTTCTGTTTGGACCAGATGATGGACAGGGGTTTCTTGATCTCCAGAAAGAGGGGTCAGTGGTGATAAAACCATCCCTTACAGCTGTTCATTTGATCCAGGGGTTTTAAACTCAAGGCCTGGGGGCCATATCCAGCCTGGGACACTGTTATACATGGCCCGCAAAATAAAAAATATTCTAATAAAATTATAATAATAAAATATAATAATAAAAAAATATATATTATAACTGGCTCTCCAGTATGAGGTCAGCAGATATTCTTCAGTATAAAAATGTAGAATGTAACTTTGATGATTTAAAATCTCCTCTTTAAGTAAAAAACAATCAAAAAGTAAAGAGTAAAGATTATTGGATAAAAAGTCAGGAATGTGGGAAAAGAGTGTGTTTGTATTTCATATTTTTGCTTTGCATTGAACAGTTACAACCTAAACTTATGATTAATACTTTTTTAAGTATTTTCACTTCATAATTTTGACATTTTTTCTCATATTTTGACCTTTTAAATTCATGATTTGAACCTTTGGTCATACTTTGACCGTTTTTACCTTTGATTCTAAATTTTATCTCACATTTTAAAACGTTTCAACTCCTCACTTTGACTTTTTGACCTACAATTTCAAATTCAAACTTATATTTTGACCATTTAAATTCATGATTTTGAATTTTATCTTTTATTTGAACCTTTAAAGTCACAATTACAAACTTTATCTCATAATTTGACCTTTAAACTCATGAAATTGAGTTTCTATCTCATAAATTTGCCTTTTAAAACATTACATTGACTTTTAATTTTGTGTTTGAACAATAAGTTTTACCTTTGATTTTGAGCCTTTACAGGTATCATTTTGATTTGTTTTCAATCTCAAAATCACTTTTGGTGAATATGAGGTCTACAGTTTATGGTTAAATGTTGACCCTGTTAGGCCTTATGGTTTGATCAAAATTCAAAATCCGGTCCCTGCCTTGATTGAGTTTGACGCCCTTGCATCTCAGTGCATAAGTTCAGCACATGAAGAGTCTAGCTATAAAATGTCTTGGTTACCCCTCATAATATCTGACTAATCACAATCACAGTCACTGAGGAGAGCATTTTTCTGCTTTGGAGGGATATCAGAATGTTGAATGACTTGTCAAAAAAGCCTAATAGTTTCAAAGGTCAATTTTTCATACAGAAATTATGGAATAATAAGCAATGTGGAAAATTAACTCAACATGTTTGCTCATTCTATGACACCACTGAACAACAACCATGCCTTATCTTTAAATGAACATACTTTATCACAGGACGTTAACAGCTTTGGTCATGTGACTCACACCAAAATTGTGATATTGCACATATATTACTCAGAGGCGTTCATTTACTTCAGTGGTTTCTTGAAATGCATTGATATGTCATTCTGTAACACTGTTAGGCCCCTTTACTGAGACTTCTTTTATTTGGGATCACTGTGTCTGATGGTAAAAAAACGCCATGGGGCAAAAACTTCACAAACATGTTTATACTTTACATGTATGAAGTTTAAGTTACAGTCGTCATCTGCTAATATCATCAAATACATTTATTAATAATGACATTAATAAATTGCCTTGTAAAACTCAGTTCATAGATAAAACACATTAAACTCTAAGGTCATTTGTCAGTGATAGAAAAACTATTCTCAGTTATCAAGTGAACACCTCCATTGGTATTTATTTTATCAAGTTAGGCCCACAACATCTCAGGGAGGCTTTGTCATTATCGCTATGCCAAGAATTATTTCTACTGGTGCTAGCTCTCACTGCCTTTCGTAACCATTCACAGAGGAGAAAATGAAAAAGAATTTTTTGAACAAAAGAAAAAGATTCATCTCATAGAGCCAAAATATTTTAAGACTTTTGTTGTCTTTTAATCTCCACAATAATGGCTTGCAGCTCATGGAAATAAAAAAATATCCACCATCTCAAAATATTTGAATTTTGTGTAAAAGTCCAATTTACAAAGGTTTCCTGAGCCTTCATTCTCTCATTCTACACAACTGCAAACAAAAGGAAGACTGCTGACTCGATAAATCTCTGGGAGGCAATCATTGACACCCTCTATATGGAGGGTAAGCCACATAAGGTCATTAGTGAAAGATCGGGCTGTTCTTAGACGATGTACCAAAGCAAATTCAAGTAAAGTTGACTGAAAAAGAAGAAATAAAAGGACTACAAGCAACAAAGATGAGCTCAGCTGTCGGATGGCTGTCAAACAAAGCAGCTTCAAGAACTTAGTGGAGCTTTACAAAGAGCGGACTGAAGCTGGAGTCAGTGGATCAAGAGGCACCACACACAGACGTGTCCAGGAAATGGGCTACAAATGCTGTGTTTCTAGTGCTGAGCCACTCCTGAACCACATACAACATCATAGGCATCTCTCCTGAACTAAAGAGACAAAGAACTGGACCATTGCTCAGTGGTCCAAAGTCTTACTTTCAGTTGGAAGTAGATTTTGCATTTCATTTTGGAAATCAAGGTCCCAAAGTCTGGAGGAAGATCAGAGAGGCCCAGAATCCAACACGTTTATGTCCAGTGTTTTCAGTCTGCACAGTCATTGATGGTTTGGGGTGCCATGTCATTGGTAGATGTTGGTCCATTGTGCTTTATCAAGTCAGGAGCCAGAGAATGTTGTCAGCCCTCTACCAGGAGTTTTCAGAGCACATCATGCTTCCATCTGCTAAGAAGCTTTAGGGAGACACTGATTTCCTCTACCAGCAGGACTTGGAACCTGCTCACAGTGTAGCCTACCAGAAACTGGTTTGCTGGCCGTGTTATTACTGTGTTTGATCAGCCAGCTAACTGGCCTTACCTGAACCTCATAGAGAATCTCTGGGGAAATTTGAAGAGGAAGACTAGCGCTGAGTAGGTAATTCTGGCATAACTTCACCAACTGCCAAGGTGCATGGAGGATGAAGAAAGTCTTAAGGGAAACGGAATGCACCAGCAACACCTGAAGTTCAGAGAACAACTTTATCAGACTGACGCATTTCGTTTCATAGCTTTCATCAGGGTCATCAAGAAACATTGCAAACATCAATTAAAAAGAGTAGTTTGAGATTTGAAAAAAAATGTAGAAAAAAAAAAGATCAAAAGGATACAAAGGTACAATGATGCAAACAGTCAGCTATGTACACATATACATACCAGCCAATAATATAGCAGCACGAAATGTTTGGATAAATGGTCATGTGGATATGGACCATTAAACACTTACAGGGAGGCAAGGGGAGTGTGTGACAAAAAAACCTATAAAAAAGAGGAAGATGAGAGACACCAGACTCAACGATCTAGACAAGTTGAAGGCTGCTATCAAAGTAAACTGGGCTTTATAATGACTCAGCAGTGCCACGGACTGATTGGCCCAATGCCACGTCGCATACCTGCAGTCATTTTTGCAAAAGGAGCTCCAAACAATTACTGAGTGATAAATCAGCATTCCAAAAGGTCAGAATTCCTGAATCTTAAATCCTTTTTTGGACTGATGTTTTGTGATGGTGTAATATTTTAAGATAGTGAACTTTGGTTTTTGTAAGCTGTAATCATCATCATTTAAACCAATAAATAGTTAATTGCAATTAAATTAATCTGAAATTTGTTTAATTAAAGCATGGGGGAAAAAAAAACAAAACATTTTCATGATATTCTATTTTTCCCTGAGGCTTGACACACATGTTTGTATAATATGTTTAGTTCTTTGAAAAACTTTCTAAAAGATAAAGCTGTGAAAGCAATTAGCCCATAACAAGGTGGCCATATTTGTGTCAGCATTAAGTGCAAGGCTAAATACCCAAGCTGTGTGTGGGTGCATATTTTTATTATCTTGGAAATATTACATTCAGTACAACGGACTTAAAAAAAAGATAAATAAAGATAGCTTAGGCAGCATGAAGAAAGCGTAAAACTGTCTCTATTTGAACTTTTTAAAGTTGATCTGTTCAAAAGAAGCAATAAAGCGATGCGTCTTTAGGAGACAAAATTGAAAGCAAACTAATTTGTGAAAGCAATGACTTCAGTGTATTATGCCACAGAGTCTGCCAACTTCCTGCAAAGTGTTTTGGCTTCAAGAGAAACTGTTTTAGAGCATTTTTAGAACATTCAAATGAGAAATATTTCTCATAATCAGGATTAGACATGAATACTTATGATTCTCTCTCCCCTGCTTTTTATTGCAGCTGAGTGCATTATTGTTTCCCCATGTAACACTCACTGCCATTATAGGATTGAGTTAGGAACAACAATAAGGATACAATGACTTATAAATTAAACACATCATTAGTATTTTCACCATGAAGTGACTAACACAGAAAAGAAACCTTCCATGTCTCCGTATCAGAGAGGCTGTTTCCTCTCTGACATGATCATTTCTGAGTGTCTGTGCATGTGTGTGAAAAAGCCCAGATTCAATCAGTCTCGTTAATTAGCAGCAGATGTGTGGCTTCCCAAATTAGAAAGTGATGATTCAGTGAAAGCGTAGCAGCACTCTCTGCTGTCGGCTTCAAATCCACGAGGGGAACAAAAAAAGGGAGAGCTATGCTTTGATTTATTGAAACATGACAGAAGTAAATAATGCAGAGAAGGGCCTGGATTCATTAAATAACAGGCAGATTCTTCTTTATTGTAAAATAGAATAAAGTTTTGGATGACACTCATAAACAAAAAAATTACAGTCTAGAATATCTACAAACTCATCCTGTATATGAATTTGTCAATAAATGAAGTTTAGCAGCTTTAACTGAGGGCTCTGAAGCCCATCAAACTGCACTGTGTTAATTTAGAACTAGTTAACATGAAGCACTCAGAGAGAAGATGTAAAAAAAAAAAATGGCCTCAACACAATAATTATCCTTGACACTGCAGCCACTTGTTCCCATAAAAACCTTCCAGAGAGCTAGAACTGTGCTGAAAACAGTAATTGGTGCCTTTGTTGCACATTTCAACAAGTGAGATACCAAAGTTTTGACACAGCTTTTACCTTTACTTTAAAAAAGCTGTAATACAACCCTCTAAACACTCTGCCACCGGCTGTATATTTCCAACTCTGTATGATGGTTCACTGAGTCAGAGCTGCTGTTAAACTGTTTTCAGGGCTCACAAATAGTTGTGGCTTTGCTCCAAAATGCTCATTAAAGAGTTTTATAGTTGTGATCAGTGAAGCATGTGGAATTTAGCTCTGCTGTAATGCTGTCGTTCTCAGTTCTCAGGGAGGGAACAGTGTGGGACGACACAGCAAAGGTATAGCCACAGCATAATGTGTAAAATCCCATTTCAGCACAGCGTGGCATGGTACTGTACGTCTCAGCATGGAGGACCATAGTGCAGAAAAGCAAAGCAAGGCATAGCATAGCATATTAGTCTGCATGAGTCTAGATTAAGTCCGGCACAGATCACTGACTGATCCTGCTGCTGCTGCTGCTTCAAAGGGCATGTCGCAGCTTCACACAGCATACAATAGAGAGACTGAGTTACAAACATGTCATTAGCAGAGCAGAGAACATGAAATATGATGCATTCTGGGATAGTATGTGAGTTTATAGGGTACTATGTTTCTTCATTGGGCCAACATTATAAAGGCTTCAACCTTCTTCATTTGGCTGCAGACATAAATGTGAGTGGGACGTAGTGTAGACTATATAAAGCACTGGCGTACACACAGAGATGGTCTTTGAAGTAGAGTTTTGAAGTGTGGTGAAGGTGATTTCCATATCTGAGATGCTTTTTCACACAAACTTCTGGGCAACCATGTAAGAGACAAAAAGGTGGAGGTAAAGTGGGCCTTAAGCCTCTTTGCAAACATTTAAATAGTCACATTTCACACCATTTATCATGTAACTTTCAGCTGTATATCGTCAAAAAATATGAGTTTAAACAAAATTCATGTCCAGTGCATTGAATACCACTAAAGATGTGTGGTATTAAGAACTAAACTTTTTCTGAACAGGGCAGTAAACATGTTTGTTTCTGCTGTTAAAGGAGACATTTTACTGAGCTCTAATCCTTTCTGTAGGACACAAGTCTCATGTGTGTACTCTCCTTTTTACAAAGTTAGCATTCTAACACTAGTTAATTGATGCTAAACTGAGACCCCAGTCATAAATTGAAGGTTAGAGGTCTGAGAAGACTGACATGTTTTTTTTTTATTGTTAGTAAAAATGTAATTTCAGCTGAATGTTTTCAATGTTTTCAAAGCACAAAAGTCATCAAAGGTTCAACATCTGGGAACCATGAACATTTCTTTTTGTAATTAACCATAAAGAAAGCTTCATTCTATTACTATGGCAATGACAAACAAGCTAGCTTCCCCATTCCAACATTCATGCAAAAAGTCTGGCTAAAAATCCATTCATTTTCAAAGCTAAGCATAAAAACTTGTCGACATTGGTGTTTTTTCACCCCGTTTTTGTAGCATACAAATCCACCAAAGACTAGAAGTCAAACAGATATAAGAGATGATAGGAAGTGGAAACAATAGTGTGCAGCAACAAGTGATACTGTGGACCTGAACTCGTAACGTGACAAGTGCATGCAGTGCCCCGGCTGCTCCACAGAGCCCTCTGCCCCGCTGTGCTCCGTGCCGTTCTGTGCTGAGGAGCCCTGTGTCATGCCAAGCAGGCTAACTACACTGTTATGCTTCGCATGCAGAACGTCAACTGCATCTGCTCCACTGGCCTGTGTGTGTGTGTGTGCGTGCGTGCATGAGAGAGAGGGAATGAAAAAGAAGGATAGGGATAAAATAAAGGGTTGTGAGAGAAACACAAGAAACACTGAGAGCCAGCTGACAGGTGAGAGAGAAAAAGAAAGTGTGAGAAATTATTGTTTACAGGAGGGAAGAAAGGAGAAAATGCAAGCTATAAAAAGCAGATGGTGCTGAAGTTAGACTGTCCGCTCTAATCTGCTCTTTCTTTTGCTTGATGAAACTAACTGCTGCTATGGCTCTCATCCCTGTCGTCTGACCGTAAAACATCTGTCACTGTTTAAATTTAAAAACACATTAATTTTCAATTTTCAAAAGAAAATGCACATCTTCGGTTCCTCTATCTTTGCCTCAGGCTTTTTTCGCTCTCACACGATGTCGTCTGATCCGCTGAGGCTCTCGTGTCTCCCATCTCTCACATAAGCTCTATGGCAGGCGGCAGTGTTGCTCCTGAGGGCTTTTGCCCTGTCTTTAGACAACAACTAACAGCTTATCAAGAAAAAAAGAGTCTTGAATTTGCTTAGTCATGCTAGAGGGAGGAAACAAAGAGAATCTTCTCTGCAGTACAAAAGTATCACTTTTTGGAGAGATTTCTTTAGATGGCTTCAGAATGGTAAAGCTGACACTTCACATGTACATTAAAACATCATTGTTGGACATCTTGTTTTATTAATGTTCCTCCCTGAGCAGGGCGAGCAGCAGAGCAGTCACTGCCGTGCAAGGGTCTGTTGACTCCTGCCCCTGGGTCTATTTTTATTGGATCTCCAAATAGCTATCTGAACCTTCCTGACAGGAAATTTACAGAGACCTGTGCAGGTTTCTCCCCAATATATTTTAGAGCAACAAAGCCACTGAAAAAGAAAGAGGGATGGGAAAAAGAAGAGGGAGAAATAAAGGGATAGCTATACATAAAAGCCTGTATACAAGGCCACCTCAGCAACTCACTGACAGTGGTTTAGCTCTTATTTTATGTTTTGAATGAGTCGATTGTCTATTGAATGTAACAGCAGTCATAAATGGAAAAAAACCTAGAGCATGAACATTAATTCTGCATTTCTACATAGCTCTAAGGAGTGATTTACTCCAACGACAGTACCTGCCTGCTAAGATAAATTAAAAGAACAGAAGACAAAGTTACTGGATATAGAGAAAGAAGGAGTAATTAGCTGCTAATGCACCAAATAAGTCCCTCAGGAGGCGACAGAGACCAGATGAGTGCCAGAAGGAGAGGGACTATCTCACTCACAATTGTCTGCTCCTTCTCCCAATGATTGCTAATGCTGCTGAATATTTGTTCTGTTTAAAGAGGACAAACAGAGAAATGAATATTGTTTCAGCTTCCTAGATGATATAGGGATGTTAGTATTTGTGCTTTAATGCATATTGTGTGCACTTTCAATACTATTGAAAAGTCTTAATTTGATTGAGCTTTAAATTGAATCTTTTTGCCATTGCTTTCAAGGGCCCTCAATGCTTTGTTTTTTAAGAAATGCTCCCTTATTAATCCAGCAGCATGCTTTGACTTTCCAGGGAGTGCATGGCTAAAAATCCCTATATGGATTGATTCATTTGCATATGACAATGCACATTGAAGACAACAAAAAGTTAAAAAGCAACAAATTCATAGTAGCATGAACCTTAATGAGGGTGCAACAAGCTTATGCTATAAAGGAGGAGGCTGGGGTGGAGAAGGTTAAGCTTTGTCACAAGCAGCATGGTGCATCAGCATTAATGCAAGCAGGGATTAGTGAGAAGTAATGTCATATTTAAATGGACCACTGTGTTGAGGAAAGATTTGTAATTGGGAGCTGGGAGGTGATAATTGGGATCAGCTGGTCATCAGCTGATCTTAGCTGGGTGTATGACTACTGTGTCCTGCATGAACTAACCCTGAGCTTCAAAGTGAAGAAACTGCCTTAACATCCCAAAACAGTGACCATTAGCAACAAACCAACAAACCATGATCGACACATTTACCTACTTGGATAGTTATGTGTCCCTCTAATATGTGTATTGAACAAATAAACTCACCAGGAGGCGGCCATGTTTTGATCCGCATTGGTAGTGTTCCATCACTTGACCACAGTGCTTCTCAGCGTACTATGCCCTAACCAGCTATTTCACACTGGAAACCTGCACGAGGACTGCATCTCACACACTGATACACATCTCATGCACAGAGAATTCAGAGATTTGAGGTCTTGTCTCATCTATTTTTTTCCCTGCACCACACTCAGCTGTTGGTTAAAATAGACTGGAAAATGATAGTGTGCCATAGTTACATTGCATTAGCGAGTACATCCACGTTTGGCTTGGACAGCAATTTCAATATGACCCACTTGGAGAAGCTTGGCTATTTATTGCAGATGGGTATAGTTTCTTAACATAGTGAGTTTTCGGTAAAAATGGGCAAAAAAACAATGTTGACACAATTGTATGCTGTATCAAAAACTTTTGAAGCTTTTTTTTTTTTTTTTTTTTACCCAGAGGGCCTCTGTGTTTGGCACTACTTTGCAACGCAAGCTTCGGCTACTGGCTACGTGCCCTTCCACTTATCTGAATAGCTGTTTTGGTCAGTAGTCTTCAGCAGAGGAAACAACAAATAACTAAACTAAAATAACACCAAAATATGAGATTTTTTACTATATTGACAATGATTTGTGATTTACTGTGGATCCGAGGGGATTTTTGTATCACTCCCCATCCAGAGGTCCCTGACCTTCTTCTACTTTCTGAAGATAACTTGGAGAAACTGAACCTGACCATAAGAGCTGAATGGAAATTTGTTGTCCAAGTAAGTTTATGGCTGTCGCTTTACCCATTGCTGATAACTAGACAAGCTACTGTTGGCAAGAAATGGTTCCCTTATGAAAACAATGTGTCAGCTGTTAAAATGGGAACCTGAGCTGAAATAATTAGCTTTACTTTATTTACTTGTTCTTTTTGTTTCCTCAGATACACTGAGGCAGAGGAGCATGTAGCTGGTAGCCAATGCTTGCATTGCAAAATAGTGTCAAACACAGAAGTCTTCTGGGTAAAAAATAAATCAATAAATAAAAAGCTTTAAATTTTGTTGATGTACCTTACAATGATATATCTAAAAAATGTTTGCCCATTTGTACCTTAAGCTCACTAAATTACACAGGGCTGTTGTACTTGTCTGCTACACTGTATATCCTAGCTTCTCCAAGCACACAATGTTCGAAGGATGTGTCACCGGAGGCTTATGGCACTATCGTCAAGTACCTTCTCCAACTCAACTTAAAAAACACCAAAATATAAAATACTGTGAGTCTAACCACTACATCAACATTACATCCCATACTGAGGCACAAGCCACAGGCCAAAAGTCTTGTCAGAGGGTCACTGAGAGGAAAAACCACAAGATTTTACATGGAACCACACATACTTTCTAGAAAACAAGAACATTTTAATGTCCAAATAGACTCACCTATGGGAGAAGCAAAAATATCCCAGAATATTAAAAGGAACGGTAAAGCAACTTCATTAAGGTAATAAATCTGTTTTATACATACCTGAGTTTCCGTTAGGCATTTGCCGGTCATTGGCCGGTAAAAAGGGTGGAAGTCCGGCAGATAAAAATATAACTGGTCAAAATGTCCGGCAGAAAACATGCAAATGACCAGATAAGTAAATACTGACTACTTGCATATTATATTTTGTGTAACCTAGAAGATATGTTGCGAGAATGCGTTAATATAAACTAAAAGTTGCCTAATATTACTACATCTACTGTCCTATGGTGCTGGGATTGTTTATCTCCTCAGAGGGCAAGCACATGGCTAATTATGTATGCACCATGACTTCAAATCAAATCTATCTCTGCCATGCTCAGTATTACTGGGGACTATACAAGGAATGTGGGAAAGTTTGACCAGAGCTTTCTCGTAATGCAGAATTTTAATCTAAGTGAGGTTTTCCCAGTTAACCAAAGGCTTAATATCATCAGCGGTATGGAGGAATTTTGAGTATGTTATCGCTGTGAGTAATGAAGAGGCTGAAACAAAGGGAATTGTATAGTTGAGCCTCGTAAACACTGATGCAGCAGCAGAGAGAGAGGTCTGCGCCGGGCAGAGTTGTAGTGGACTTTGATAAACTACCTATGACCAATCCTCAGATAAAGTTGGATTGTAGTCAACACAGAATCACATCGTGCAGAACAGCGTAGACCGCTTGGAGCTTATAACGAAGACTCTGTCTCTCTTCAGAGAGGGTACAGTTATATCATCATGAGGACTGATATTAGCAGCTGATGGTAAAGCTCATTTTTCATTTAAAATATCGAGTTCTAACTCAATGTCCAGTTAAGAGAGCACTTTTGTTATGTGTTTGGATGCTTCATTGTTGTCTGTAGAGGATGGTATTTGGCTGTTGTAAGCTGCAAAGTTATGATAGTGGCCAATGTGCTAACAGGCGAACAATGCTATGTGTAGCTAACTGTTGTTTATGTGTTTAACGTGGGCGTATACTGTGTAACTGACTGTGTGTGTCAGGAAAAGCTCACAGCTTTCATTTTGATACTTTAAACCACTTACACAAAAAAATAAGAGAGAGATTCATGCGTTTTGCTGCTGTTAATACAGCAAAATAATGTTAAATCAAATGTCCGGCAGTTGTTCTAAATGGCCGGGATTCTTGAGGACTGCCCGTCATTTTGACTGGGGACAAAAAAGTCTAGCAGAAACACTGATACATACTATTCCATAATAAACTCAAAGTTTACCCATGATCTTGTGATCTCTCATCTCCATCTGCTAGGGGCTGCACTTCCCAGCACATTACTCCAGAAACGCATTTAGTGGGTGAGGGCACACACAGAGTATACAGCTCTGTCATGTCAATTTCAACTTTCCCCCCGATGTAATTAAAGTCTAGTGCCTTTATTTTGAAGATGGAGAAACCAACAAGTCTTTCATGGCAGTGAGCGAAATAGGTTTCAAAAATAGATAAGGATGCCATTAATGCATGACTATCTCCACTTTGTAAAACAAGCTCTTTTGAGTGTCCATGTCATCTCCCTATTTTCTTGTTCTTATCCTTAGCATAAGAGAGGAAAATAAAAGGCGATGGGAAAAATGTTGCACTGCATCCCCTCATACTGAGCTACATTGTGCTATAAAGCTAATGGGCTGTCTAAACACTATAATAGGAATCAATGTAACAAAGTAGTTCACACTCTAACAACTTAAACCACCTCTGCACAGCTGTGGTTAATAGACTGCAATCAGGAGGGACAAATAAATAATGAATTGTTTATTATAAAAAACATGGAAATGTGTCTTGACAGGAGTTCCTTGGCGCTTAGACTCCATGGGGAGGTTTTGTCTTGAAGAATATCTTTTCTGAGTGACACCAGAAAGAATCCCCCTATGGAGTCTAGACAATATAGTGGTGCTGAAGGCTGAAGAGACCTCATGGGTGAGGAGCTGATGGCTGATGATTCTGAGAAGATGAGCTGTGACTGTGGGGATGGAGGGGTGCATGAAACGTAAACCTGAGAGAAGAAGGGAGAGAGAGTCATATTGAAAAGGGAACAGAATGGAGATTGGCTTAAAAGTTAAGGAGAGGCCAAAAACAACAACAGCCAAAACAATGAGATACCATGAATTTAGTTACAAAAGTTAAACTGTTAACTATGTGAAGAGCATCAACTGACGTAGAGAAGGCATGTAAAGGGTGTCTTTCAATGCTTTTGGCCTTTTACATTGATAACACTTAGAGTACAGGGACGCTCTGTTACAGTGGCTTTTGCTTCAGCAAATGTCTGAGGAGATTTGAATCACATACTGTAGGGTGAGTAACTGATCACTTAGCCCACTCTGCACAGAGACTGTGAAATTTGGATTGGTCTACTACAGTCTGAGCATAAGCAACTTTGTTTGGCAGATGTAGAGTCACAGTGTGTGTCCAATTATTCACGTTCAGCCCTTTGAAAGTGGAAGATGATAAAAAACAAAACATCTTATGTCTTTCTGAGCCATAGAAAATATTAAGTCAACAGGCACTTAAACTCTCTTCAGTAAGGCCTGTAATTTATTCAAATTCTCCTTCGCCACTCACTCTCACTCTCACAGTTTTTCTCATTACACTGCCTCCCATTTAACTGAGTCCCAGCCACCCCTCTGTCCATCTGTCCCATCATCTTGCTCCAATGCATCCTGAGGGAGAACCCCACGCACATCCATACCAAATAGGCGGGTGGTTATCTACTGTGAAGATATTATTTATCCATCAGAGATACGTGTGCACGTTTCAATCCAGTGTCATATTTTAAACCAATGTCAAGCAGGATAAACTGACAAAAAGAAGCTGTCTTTAACATATGCTTTACAGCATGTCTTTTATATGTAAATGATAAAAATATTGACGGCACGCAGATGGCTTTGTGGTTTAAGTCGCTACCCATGTACGTGGCCGACCCAGGTTCGAATTCAGCCTGTGGCCCTTTGCCGCATGTCTCTCCTTGCTCTCTTCCCTGTTTCCAACTCTATCTACTGTCCTCCTCTATCCAAGAGGCCCAAAATGCACAAAAGTAAATCTTTAAAAGAATATATACATATTGACAAGAAAAACAAAGAGACCTTGATTAATAACAGCCTGATGATGAAAACAAAAGGATTAAAGTAGCAAATACACTATATTGCCAAAAGTATTTGTTCACCTGCCTTGACTCGCATATGAACTTTAGTGACATCCCATTCTTAATCCAAAGGGTTTAATATGACGTTGGTCCACCCTTTGCAGCTATAACAGCTTCAACTCTACGAGGAAGGCTTTCCACAAGGTTTACGAGTGTGTTTATAGGAATTTTTGACCATTCTTCCAGAAACGCATTTGTGAGGTCACAGTGGCGGTGTGCTGCATCTGATGCTTTGCATTGCACTTGGTGATGTATGGCTTGGCTGCAGCTGCTCGACCATGGAAACCCATTCCATAAAGCTCTCTATGCACTGTTCATGAGCTAATCTGAAGGCCACATGAAGTTTGGAGGTTTGTAGTGATTGACTCTGCAGAAAGTTGGTGACCTCTGCGCCCTATGCGCGACCCCACTCCGCCATTACGTGGCCTACCACTTTGTGGCTGAGTAACTGTTGTTCGCAATCGCTTCCACTTTGTTATAATACCACTGACAGTTGACTGTAGAATATTTAGGAGCGAGGAAATTTCACTACTGGACTAGTTGGACAGGTGGCATCCTATCACAGTACCACATTGGAATTCACTGAAGTCCTGAGAGCCACCCATTCTTTCACAAATGTTTGTAGAAACAGTCTGCATGCCTATGTGCTTGATTTTAAACACCTGTGGCCATGGAAGTGAATGGAACACCTGATTTCAATTATTTGGATGGGTGAGTGAATACTTTTGGCAATATAGTGTAGCTGTGCTACTTTGCTGCTCTATCTGCTCTGACTAAAGGTCCAATTAATAAAGCATATTATGATAATCATCTTCAAGTCCCAACACTTCTAAAGGTTTTGCACCTTCAAGCAGTTCTCTGTCTCTCTCTCTCTCTCTCTTTATCTGTCGCTGAGCTGTCATGTGGTCCCCCTCCCTGCTGCATGGAACGTCATTCTCATCTTGACCAGAGGCGGATTCAGTGGTAGATCCATCCTCCTGAAACCTAATCAGCTGGCCCCAAAATTCTTAACAAATGGCTATTTCTTATGTCAGCCACTGATGTGACTGTTCTTCAAGTTTGCCAGCTACAAAGCACATCTTAAACTACATCAGATTGGTTTTACTAACTTTAATTCACTAAATGTGAGCTTTGTAAAAATGGCCCAGTCAACCTTGTACTTTTCTGGACAACAATAATTTGCTTTAAAAAAAGGTATTTTGGGGTTCTGTGAGGGCTTTGACTTGACAAGAAGGATCTTTTTGGATGATCAACACTATTTTGATATTATTCTATTCACTCTTGGCCTCTTATTAACATTTAATTTACATGTCTTAATCGCTGAAAGTATTTTTTGATGTGTGTCTTTGCAAAATGTGCTTTTTAATAGATTTGTTTTTATTTCAAATGCAGTGAAAAAAGGTTGCTTACACTGATGAAAAATTTTCTGCCCAACCTACTTAGAAAAACCTAGGCAACTTCTTGCATAAATTCTGTTTGTAGATTAGCCTAATTAATTTTTGTAAAATTTACTACTCTGTTTCAGTTCAAGAACAAAACAACTGAAGAGAAATTTACTTACATTTTCAAGTAGATTCAACAAGACTGATCTATTTTTAACTTAATTTTTTCTTTGAATTACATGTAATTTCAGTTAAACTCAGCTTGAAAATTAACTCATCCTTCAATGCAATTTAACACAATAATTTAAATTATATTATTTATGATTCCCTCCCACTGGTGGTATTCATTAGATACACCTTTAACACTGCTTGTAATGGAATTAACTGCAAATTTACCCCATCATTGTAATTATCAGAGGATAGTAACATTTTTGATTACACTTCAGACAGGCAGTCAAACTTATTTTCAGAAGTACTCTTTTCAATCATGGCGCAAAAGTGTTGACCATCAAAAACAAAAATAATCCATCAGAAAGATAAACAAAGGAATCCCAGCAGTGATCTCTGTACAACATTCAACATCTAAACTCACCTGATCAGATTTAAACATATCTAAACATATAAACACTCTGCCCCAGGGCATCATGGGAAAATTCTGCCAGCATATCCCCAGATTTGAATCCCACCAATCTGAACTGCCATGTCTTCAGTTAGCAGTTCATCTATTCCTGTTTTTTAGAAAAGCCATTTATCACTAATTTTAAATACCCACAACGCATCACAGGGGACATTTATGCATGGATAATGTAGTGTTCTGCAGTTTTGAAACACAGAATGAAACTGAGTAAAGGTAGCAAAGTCAGACTTAGTTATGTGGATAAACTTGGAAGATTGGCTTACAATACCTAAATTATTCTTGTTTGGGAAAAAAAATCGCAATGTCTTGTATTTTTAACGAAAGAAACTGACTACAAAATTAGGTGTATCTATGTCAGGCTAGAGCTTGGATTTTCATTGTTAATATCACAGATTAAATTAGTGAAATTTACTTTGCAAGATTCATTTCTCTGTGTGTGTAACATTACATTCCACAAAACATCACTTAATCAGACAGCTTTTTTTCTGTGAGCGGAGTAAAAGGCTGGAATTTAGTACCTGACCACTTGAAACTTCTTACAGACTTACTACTAGCTACTGAATCCTGGTTAATTCAGCATCAAAGCTGCACTCATGCCTGATGCTCTGTAGCACTTTCACTGCTAAATGTGCTTTAAATGTTTAACCCAGTTCACTTTTTTTTCCTTTCTTTGTAACTTATCTTTTATTCTTTAATTCTCATTAAGGCAGATAAGTTGCAAATTAGCATTTAGCTATAAACTAGGGCTATAAAATGATGATAATTTTTAATTGCAATTGATCCCATAATTTTTGTCATTACTTACTATTTATCTCCCCTTGTGTGTCCCATTCTGAAATTCCACAATTTAAACTAAACTGGACTAAAATAAAGCAATGCACCTAATATGGACCACAACTAATTGCAATTAATGCTGGCAGTCCTACTGTAAACACTTTGGTACTTGCATGAGGTGGCTTTTCTCTCTATATAAAAATGTATCTGTCCCTTATAAATAACCCATAAATAGATAACAAAATATTGGTATGAAAGTACTAAAAACATGACATTTAAAATGCAGATTAAATTATACTGATCTTAGCTATAGCCAGGCATAGGAATAGGCATGGGTTGCAGGCAGTTTGCATGAGTGGTAATAAAGTTTCCTTGCCTTGTCTTGCCTGAATTGGACATTTTATGGTAAGAAAATACAAAGGTAACATGGGGACGGAGAGAGAGATGAGGCAACTGAAAAACACTCCGATTCATACTGTGACATGGTTATGGTAATGAGTTTTAGACTGCATAAAGTAAATTGTAATGTTCCCCCCTTATGCTGAAATGACAAGAGTATGCATTGACACAAATATCACCACCGATGAAAATGAAAGTTCCTCTGTGCCCACAACTTGACTCCAAACACCAGGAAGTGACACTAATTTCTGTCTCAATTTATGAAAGTGTTCCCCTTTAAACTGAGCATTTATATATCAGGTACCCTCCTGCTGTGGAATCATATTTACATAAATAGCTTGTGCACTCTCACCCATCCGTTACAGCCACAGCTGGCCTCTACCCACCTGGCACAGCTTTCCACAGGGAGGAGGTGGAAAGGTGAATCTTCACACACATGCTTACACAGGAAAGCAGAACAAAGAAAAAAAGAGGTAAATCAAATATGTGTTCATATTTAATTTTTAAACCCACACAGCTCTTGTATTTCTCTGGTTTTTCACTCTGGATGTCGGTCGTCCTCTCTCAGTAAAGTTGCTTTTAATGTCTGCTTTGCAAACTGTGAATAGTAACTTCCCCCGTTGCTGAAGCACAGCTTCAAGGATGACAAGCATAACTGCACTAAAACTAAAGCACATTCACCGATGCAGGTCCACACACATGCAAATACACACGCTACAGTGCACAAAGGTATTCACAGAGGCTTTTCTTTTCATGCTCAGACATCCAACCACTCATGCACTTCCTCCACACTACCCACACACTCTTACACTAACATCCTCACTACAGCACCTACATGCAATTGAGAGGTTAATCATGTTGTACTTAGAGAAGAACATAATTAATGATTATCAAACAAGCGCTGCCATGGTTTTGCAGATTGCACTAAAAGATGAAAAATAAAAGAGAATTCCGCAAAGGGGGGATTTGAGCAAGTAAATCAAGTTTCTGTGTGTGCTCTTGTTCATGCCCACGTGTGTGTGTGTGTACTTATGAATGTGGAATCTGATAATAGGAGGTTGTTATCCCTGTTAGAACAACTAAATGAAAGGGGTGAACAATAAGCTGTAAACAAACAGAGAATATGTTAATCTCTATTAAGACCCCAAGTGGCTGCAGGAAAACCAGCTGCTGGCAAAACAAACATGTGATCTGGGTTAATCAAAGTATCACAAGGAGGTGGACAATTTCTCCTCATAATAAGGGAAAAAAGTTCCTTTATCCATGTACTTTTTAGGTCTGAATCACTCCAAAGCAAGGACAATTGTGTCAAGATCGTTACACAACAGAGGACTATGTTAGCAAGCAATAAGTCATGTTTCGGTATGAAGGCCATGCTAAATGTATGACATTAATATTAAGGAGTAATCACTGCTGTGTGGCTTTGCTGGCCTATCACGTAAAAGTGCCAACACCATGCCCCACTTGTGAGAAACATGTGCTACAACCAGATAACCAAGGTTTCATCTGGCCGCTCCGTTACACCTGTCCAGCCCTACACCTGAAACCCACAGTATCCAGGGTTAGGGTAGGGTTATCCTAACCCTATTGCTGCTGTGTAGTGCCACATGTTAACAAGCCAGGGATCTCAGACTGCTTGCGTGAGCAGCTTGACTCTGTGACGATCCTCTGGTGGCCTGTTTGCTGGTTGTTGTGTTTTGTGTTCTCAGGAACCGGTGGGTGTGGTCTGGCAGCAGTTAGGATTTGCATGTGGATTGAGAACACCTGGGCCAGGTGTCTTGTACCTGAGATTTACCTAGAATCTAAAGAGCTGAAAGTTAGCCTTGACCGCGAGCTGCATGTGTCACAGCCAAGACAGAGCACCATCAGGCTGGATGGAGGGTTGACACAACTCAGGTCATGCTCTGAATGTCCTTGCACATTACCAGGGCATGGGAACATAATCTTTCAAAAAAGAAAAAAAGTCTGTACCTTTAAGATGGAGAAAGGGGTGGATGTGGTAAGGAGGCATGGCTTAGGATACTGTCCAGGTGGGTAGTTACCCTGAGCCCCTGGGTGTGCTGGGCCCAAACGAATCCAAATATCACTGGTGGTCTCCAGACATATCGCCAGGCGTGAAAAGGCCCTTACAGAAAAGATGCTGTCGATCTTAATGTTGGCTACAAAGTGACACTTTGAGCTTGCCAATAACCTCCAGGTCCTGGCACGTCAGGCCCTGTGTTGAATATTTAGCACCCTAAATGATAATAGTTAAGCAGAGTACTGTATGCTCTCATTGGTATAAGCATGTCGCAGTCCTGGTTTCACTTTTTAAAGTAAAGATTTATGGCATTTCAATGGAGAAAATCACTGGTGGGAGGGCCAGAAAAAGAGCGATCGAAACCACCAAATCGGGAGATAAAATACCTTGCCTGGACGCCCCGAGCAAGATGTGAGGGTGAACTTGCAAGACAGCATCTGGTGGCTGGGTTTCTCTCCTTTGGGCCCAGCCAGGTTCAACCCAAATGAGTGACATCACCTGCAGGGAAGGGCATGGTGACAGGGTGCAGAGCAAAACAGTGGCCAAGAGAGGTGCGATATTGGTTTCTGTTTTCATGGGTGCTATTTTCAAATTGTGTTGTCTAGGAAACATTCACCTTATATACAGGTGTAGCCAGTGAAACTGCAAACTGCATTTAAAGTAACAAGGGGAAGACTCAAAATACTAGAGTGCTGAATGCTTCTTTATTGCTTTAGCACTGGTGGGGCAGGGTTTTCCTAGTCTCAGTGAGTTATTAATCCCTCATTTGGAAATAGCCAAATCCTTGAGTCAGTGTAAAAATGTTTCTTAGCCTTTTTGCCAACCTTTATACTTTGTTTACTCCTAATTTTACTTCACATGGCTTTTAATCTGCTGCAGATGATTGCTTAGACAAGTACTTCTCTGAAGTAAAATGTCAGCATGATGTCATTTATTGAGAAAATTCAATTTGATTAAAACTTTCAAATTAAAGCCAAGATTTTTGCTCAAGGTACTGACACTTATGCTGTTAAAAAGCATTTTATCATTGGAACACAACAGAATGCTCAAAGCATTACAAACAGGACAGTTTTGCTTACAGGCTGGGTGTAACTCTTAACAAGGACATAGGTGGTTAATATCTGATTTCCTCTGAAATTCCCTCCAAAATAATTCTTATAAGTAGACAAGATCATAATTAAAACAAAGAAACAACAAGGCATTGACTGAACTGAATAACCTTTTGAAGGGTAATTTAAAGATAAAATACAACAGCTAATACAAGCATGGCTGCTTAGGCCACCAGGCTGATTCGTTCAGATTTAATAATTGGGCACAAATGGTTTCTTAAGGGAATTACAGTGGTTACATAACTAACCTAATAAAATGAAATGGCATTCTTCTTCCCACAGTGCCCCCTTTTTTGTATTTCACCCATCCACCGTTACCTTTATGTCACTTCATACTCCATAATTAATTGGCCTGCTTTTTGTAATTTAAGTCCTGTTAGGCCAAATGAGGATAACCCGTCAGGAGGCTGATATCAGGTCAGATTCAAAAGTCCCCAGCTAATTATAAAGGTTAGAAAAGGAGTTTCAGCAGCATGCAGCCTCTTTCCAGTGCTTGTTAGTCACTTGCTGTGCTTATTCCCTAGCCCAAATATAAAAGAGTGAAATAAACAAGGTGTAGTTTCCTGCAGCTACAGCACTCATGCTTATGTATCTGTATTTTGAATTGCTAAAGTGCTTTTAAGTATCTTTTAATGCCGGTATGTGCTCATGTTTATCTAGCAGGGATTGCTGAATATTCTCCTCTTTCTCTTTAGAATAACAAAGTATCCACACAGCCCATCACCTTTAATACATTAAGCTTGTCGCCTGCATGGGTAAAACATGCAAATAGGGAGCCTCAGACACAACAATTTAAATAGTCTGATGAAAAGGTTAGCAGAAGAATATGCAACAGTGTGTGAAACAACCCAGCATCTCAATGTGAATGAGGGATTTCTGAACTACACCTGACCTCAGACATAAATAAAATACCTAAAGATATGAGAATAAACAGACCATTACTTTCAAAATTTGCAGAAGCTTCCAGTAAATCCTGAAATATATGATACCCAAGACTTCACACCATGGTTTAAATAAATTCTGCCTTCTGGGGATGAAAGGATTTACCTTGAAAGTTTGAATAAATCCTGCAGATGTCAAGACAAGTTCAGCCCAACAGGTAAAACAGTTAGCACTTACAGGATATTAGCATAAAATCAGCCACATTAATGCTTCCGCTCTGGTTACGTGTCATTTTAAATCTTTTCTTTTTCCCTACCAGCTGTACCCACACTAGCCCCACATTACATAATACGTTATTTCCCATTTCCAAAGATAACTTTTGCCGTGCATGCTCTAATCCTGTTTTGATTTGTTCAGTAATGTATTACAGCTCAGCCCTTGCATGCATGAGGCTCTGTGGATAGCACAAACGCTAAATGAAATCTTAGCTAACAAGACAAGAGTGCACTCGGGGACACATCAACTTCTTAACCAAAAAGGATGGAGTGAGAAGATGATCAGAGTAATGAATATTCCCTCAGTGGTCCAAGCCATCTAACCCTAAAATTCAAATGTTGGCAAAGAAAACTGATAACATCTTTAGAGGAACCTGTCAATTAAATTTATGAAACCATGTGTAGGCCTCATGATATATAAGCGTTAGGCAAATTAATTTCTTAAATTGGATCAACTGCTGTTGTGCAAGAGAGCATTAGCATCATTGTATCATTAGCAAGAATCACATCATTGTGTGCCATATTTTCTCATTTGCCTTAATGAATCTTATTTAAACTATTTATAGACTAACACTGAAAAAACAACATTTTTGGACCTACTAACGAATTGCTTCATTTAACCATTGTGTGGTGTTTATATTTTTTGTTATTCAGCCAATGTTCATGAGTATTCTGGACCCAGGGCAATTAGGGTTTTAAACTGATACAGTCATAAAAATTTATGTGAAAATTCTCAACAGAGGTCAGGTCAAGTATGGGAGTATATGCAGGTTTGAAGAGAGCAGAAATCTCTAGCTTGTAGTTAAGAGGGCAACTTTATTAGACCGACACATTTCGGCATGTAGCCTTCATCAGGGTCATCAAGAACCACGTTGTGAGCAAGATTTAAATAGGGTAGTGTAAAAACAGAAAAATGGGAAAAAATTCAAAATGATACTAAATTGCAAACATGTAACCAATCAGAAACAGCCACATATGCATACCAGCCAATGGGGTAAAAGCACAAATGGGATGGATTAGCGATTATATGGTTTATGACCAATAATCAGTAGTGTTTTCACTCTACCCTTTTTAAATGTTGCTCACAGTGTGGTTCTTGATGGCCCTGATGAAGGCGACATGCCGAAACGTTTCTGTCTAATAAAGTTGTTCTCTAAACTACAAGTGTTGATAGAGATTTCTGTTCTCTACAAGACTCTCTCCATCCTCCATGCACCTTGGAAGTTGGTGAAGTTGGGTCAGAGTTATCCACTTCAGCATATGCAGGTTTGACATTTCACCACGTCAACCTTGGTTCTGTATTGCTCTGGCCTCCTGATGGCCATCCTCCAGGCCTGTGCCAGGCCTATGCCTCATCTGTCAAGGTAGTTTCCCCAAAGCTGTCATTCCCTATCAAGAAGCTTACCCTTCCCATCCCTGCTCTCCTAGCACAACAGCATTAGCCATATGGTCTTGCCAACGATATCTAAAGATGTGCCGAGGAGGAGTTGTCACAAATTAGTTCTATCACCAGTCAACGTCCAGGCCTCACAAGGGTATAGTTAGACCAGAAGGACCAAGGACCAAAACCCTCTGACTTTTGTCTGCACGCTCAGATACTGGAAATGCCACACTGTTTTGCTCAGCCAATCCAACATCCCATGCAAGAATCCCAAGTCTGTGTTGGATCTGGGCCTGGAGGTCAGCAGATCAGTGGATTAGGTAGGTGAACTGCTCTGCAACTTGGGATACGGCAGCCAACACAGGTGAAAGAGGGGTTGGCATCCCTTGCCTCTGGAGCCTCAGGGCACAGATTATGAACCCCCATGCCCTAAACTACATTGCACATAAACACCTACAAATGGAAGATCTTCGCAGGGGCAGTTCTTCTGACAAGCAACTATTAGAAGAGCAGCATGCCACATGAAAGCGGTGAGGTAAAGCCCTTGGGACCCTCACTGCCAGATGAGTAGGAAATCCCTGTGCAACAAGAGTCACCAGGTAGGTTGGTGTCATCGACCAGTTCTCAACTGTTTCAGCTTAACCCTAGGCAGACTTTCTGGGTCTGCGCCTGGAACAAGACCTCTCTTCTTCACAGAGTTTTACTGTAACCTAGTTCAAGGCAATGTAGAGGGTTTTCAAATTTCAATCACAATCAAGATGTGGATTTAAAAAAACAAATCTGACACAAAACACATTAAAAGCCCTGATGAACAGATATGTATATGTATATCTTGATTTTTACTGTGTCTTCCTGTCCATCTTAAGTCCACACACGGCACCTTGCAAGTGTTGCCACTGGCTTCAGCCTAAAATAACTTACATACACAGATCAGGAATTTTACCTAATATCTACACTCATATAAATTCTCTCTCTCTGTGATCTTCATATCCTGAAAAGGGCCGCAGGATGCAGGGGTTAGCACTGTTGGCTCATGGCGAGAAGGTTTCTGGTTCAAATCCCAGTTGGACAGAGAATTTCTGTGTGAGGTCTGCATGTTCTCCACACATATCCGATGGTTCTCTCCAGGTACTCTGCCTTCCTACCGAGGCTCACTGGCGACTCTAAATTGAGCGTAGCTGTGAATGTGAGTTTGCCTGATAGATTTGTCTCTACATGTGATTGGCTGGTGACCAGTCCAGGCTGTAACCCTGCCTCTCACCCACTGACAGCTGGGATTGGCTCCAGCCCCCCACAGCCCCAAATGCGGTGTAGATAATAGATGGATATTATGAAAGTTCTGCAAAGCTTTGCCCCCTTCAAAAATCATCTCCAAGGCCTTCTAAGCAGAGAATGTTTTTGCCATCTGTATTGACTGTGGTAAGAAGCCACACGGGCAAAGCTATTTATTTGTTGCACCCTGCCCCCAAATTGCACCTGGGATAGCTTGTAAGAAAACATAGAGTGGTCTCTACAAGTCAGAGGGTAAACTACGTGGGAATTTTGGAGCAGAGATGTGTATACAAGTGCCTGAAATGAAGCAATGTTGTATGGGAATAGCAGTTGTGGAAAGACATATTCACACAAGCATGCACACATCCATTTACAAATACCCATACAAACACCTGTAAGCCTGGATAGCTCAGTGGGTTACAGCACTGACTTTGGCGCAGGAGAATCACAGTAAGGGTGACATAGGTGAAATCTAGGTGGACTCTTGGGCAAGGTCCTTAATGCTATTTGCCATAGCTCAGGATGAGTGATTCGACCAATGATAGAGCCATACTGGTTCAGATGTCACCCGGGTCAACAAGGTCCCCATCAGGTGTTAGGGAATCAGGGCACTCTGATGAAATGTGGGCTACTAGAACAAGACATACATGGACTAGAGTGGAGAATAGGGTACTACTGGAGTGTTACTACACTAGCAACACTAGTGAGAGGGGACATATGCAGAGAATGTGGGAAGAATGGGTTCTTCAAAATACCACATCTACCATAACTAAAAAAAACACCTACTAGGTCAATGTTTGAATATCCGTAATACAAAGTTGCTTTTAAAGTTAGAGATGGATGAGGTACACAGTCCTAATGCTAATATGTGTCTATTTGTGTTTGTAGGTGTGTGTGAGAGTGGAAATGGAAGTGAAATTTTGGAGTCCTCTAAATGGTCCTTGGGTTTTATCTATTGATATCTTGTGATCCCTCTTTTCTTCAGTCCTACGATTGTTCAATGCATTTCTCCTTCTCTCTCGCCAACCAGTTAACCGGTCTGTGGTCATATAAAAGTGAATGGTTTTGATGTTGGATTTCCTCTGGCTAGTCCTCAGGATGTACATGACTGGAAAATTTTTCTCTCCTGCTGACTAACCATAAATCTAATGCTCTTTCTATCCATCAGTCCATCAATTTTTTGATCTGATGATCCCTCTATTCTTTTATCTGCGGATCCAACGATTGTTTTGATGTTTCAATTTGCTCCATCTCGCCAGCCAGTCAACCATTTTCTGTCTGTGTGTGTCTCTGGGTTGGTATTTTGTGTCTGGTGTGTGTGGAGAATTAAGTTGTTTAAGGCATGGCTGGGGGGCTGTATCATCAGAGAATTGGGGTTCATATTCCCTAGCTGACCAACCTCCATCCACCTATCCATCCATCCATCCATCCATCCACCCACCCATCCATCCATCCATCCACCCACCCACCCATCCATCCACCCATCCATCCATCCATCCATCCATCCAGCTTTGACTTGTTATCATGGCTAGCATTTCTCCTCTGCAGCCTGAGTTTGGGAGCAGGATCTGTCCTTCTGTGTTGACCTTCTCTACAGCCAAGACTGTGCTTGAAAGATTGAATTTGGCTCCTCAGTCCAGAGACTTGGCTACCATGGCAAAGTGAGAGACTGGCTGTGGCCACATGACTGGCAGCTGTATAAAAAGCAAATCAGGTACAGCCTCATGTCCACAGACCATTTCCACCTGCTTACCATCTATTTATCTATCCATAAAGTTATGTGAAGGGTAAATTTTGCAGTAAAAGATGAAGTGGGTAAGGAAGAATTGATGAGTGAGGGGTTGTAGGCTTAAAGGCGGGTTGCATGCAAAGGTCTAAGGAAGACAGTAAGGGTTCAGGTACAGTATCAAAGAATCGTACAGCAGATTTGTGAGCGCTGCAGTGATGAAACTGAGTGATATGTCAGTGTCTATTGCTTTATCCTTACTGTGAAAGCCACATAGCTACATGGACTAAAAACATCAGACAGTTGTTGTTAGGGGTTCTTAATGAAATGTTTTCAGCATTTGTTAAATTTTATATAATGGACATCATTTGCTTCACTTTAATTTAGCTTTGGAATAAAACAGGAAGTGCACAGTACACAGGCTTTTACCTTATAGTGAACACTTGAGGCTGACTGACCACACAGAGGACTGCAATATTTTCCAGAAATGGACTTTAAAAATGCTCATTATTCTGGCTGCTTCAAGTGATTTACATGGTAGATGTCCAATATGTAAAATGTAACTAAAGATAAGATCATCCAAAAAGGCACCATTATCAGTGGCAGTCAAAACATTAAGCACAACTTTCAGGAGCTGTTTTAGGATGTAAATATGATTTTTATTGTTATTTATTTTTATGCATGCTTTTTATATTTGGGTTTTTAAAACAGATCTTTCTTTTATTGGGATTTTTGTTTTATATTGATTATTGCAGTTTTAATGGTCTTGGTTTAATGGCATTATTTTTGAACCATTCTGCCTTGTTGAGATTATGATTTTAGATTACTTGCACCTGTGTAGCTTCTGCACTGACAGTTTAAAGCACCAATGAGGTGCAGGAACAGAGCCGCCAAATCCATTTGGTGGCTGGAGGGAGTTTCCAAGTCAGTACTCTGAGTTCAGGGGGCAGTCAGGATGATATATTACCAGAGGTGGGTAGTAATGCATTACATTTACTCCATTACATGTACTTGAGAAGTTTTCTGAGAAATTCTACTTCTGAGAGTAGTTATTGGGCAGAGTGCTTTTTACTCCTACTCTGTTAATTTGTGATGAAAAACTATACTTATACTCCATTACACTGGGCAATACACTAGTTGCTACTTTTATTTGTCTATAATTTATTTTCATTAATTATTTTTTTTACTCTCAGCTGAGCTCTCACAGCAGCGTGAGGTAAAATCCTCAGCATCACAGAGTAAACAGAGGAGTGACCCCTCCCCTTAACTATCAACAGTTGGAGATAATGGCTGAAGATGTAATACCTGCGTCTCCTTCAGAGGAGCATGTTCATCCCTGGCCCAACATCAAGACTCTGCCCTTCAAACGACGAGGAACAACAGCCACATAATGTGCTGCCTACTGTGTCTACCTAAAACGGTGGAAATCTCAAGCTTCAACTTACCGTTATGGTAAGTAAGCTAAACAAGCTAATGACCGCACTGCTAGTTAGCTAAACGTATAAGTTCAAATCTCTGTTTTAACTTACAGACTGCAAAGTTGTGTCAGTGAAAAATGATGTCATGTGTCCAACCACCTCTGCAACTCTGCCACAAATGTGATTTTATAGGCATTATTTAATGTTACGTCATGGTGATATTATTATCATGTGTGTGTGGCATATCTCTAATATCAGTGATTATACCTAACATGGCTATAACGTGGGGCTAGTGGGCCAATGTTGTCTTTGGTTTGGTTTGGAGGTAAAAAGTAACAATTAAATAAAAAAAGGGCAAAAAGTCAGAAATGAGGTCAGTTCAAAAGATTGATTTCATAAATATGAGCCAAAAATCATTAACACATGATAAAATAAATAGCCTATTATGTGATTCAAAAGGTAAGAACTGCAAGGTATAAATTCATGTATGTGAGATCAAAATCATCATGTAGAAATAAGATAACTATTATGAGAGAGTCTGTTTTTTTCTCATTATATTGAATTTTTCATCCCATAGTTGTGATTAACAAACATAACTTGACCGCTGCTTTGAGTATTTAGATTAGTTTTTGTTTTAATTTCTTTTAATTTCTATGACAATGTGCAAATTACATTACTACCCCTGAATATGTCATATTGAAATAAGTTTTAATAAATTGCACCAAATGAATTTACTCGCTACTTGAGTAGTTTTTTAATAAGGTTGTTTTACTCTTACTCAAGTACTTATTTTTAATTATTATGTTAAGTAACAGTACTTTTACTTGAGTACTGTAACTGTATACTCTACCCATCACTGTATATTACACTGTAATCCCAGAATTTCCAAGATGCAAGATGAACTGGAATGCACCTTAAGTGCTGTTTAACCTAAAGCTGTGAGTATGTCATGTTAATGTCCACAACATATCAGGAACAGCAGTGCCACAGACTGTGCTGGAAAGTGGGAAGCATTTACTTGGAAGGCCATCAGAAATAAAGAAACTTGTTGATATTAGGCAACACAACAAGTGTTTGACATCATGTATTGTACAAAAGATCACAGATAGAACGACAAGAGAGGGAGCTGGACCAAAAATGGTAACTGCAATGGGCATAGCATGTTGCTAACAGCTAACCACAGTGACGTCTTCACTCGAAAGTCACGTCTGACCATTTAAGGGAGATTTGGTGTTTTGAGAAATGAAATCAGGCTGAGGCTCTAGTAGTAAGTGAACAGAAGGAATACAAGCTGGATAATAACAGCCGCTGTGATAGGCTAGTTATTGCCAGCTAACTGGCACTTGCAGATCAGATCAATCACCTCATGGTTCCAAAGATCGTCTTGCCTACTTATCTTGTGGTGTGCGATGGGTTATGAGTGACTTTTTCCCTCTCTGACCTAGAGAGCCATTGCTATCGGCTTCCAGTGCAACTAAACTCCACCTGTAGCTACTGCTTCAGTCTCCTTAGAGGCGCTGACTAGTCAGGTCCGTTTTCAGACCTGGCACAATTGTTTCAGACAATGCAAGATTAATTTTCCAGATGACAGACATGGAATCTTGCCAATCCATCTGCTTTGGAGGGTTATTCTCTCATGACTTGAGTTCATGTTATTGTTGATTTTTAAGAAACTGTTAACTAACAAACTATGCAGGGATCTCAAATATCCTTACAGGTGAGACAATCTCACAACAGTCCTGTATTCTGCAGCGAAATATCATGCTTTCCGTCTAGTTTCACACTTGTTACTCCAAGTGGAGGAAAAATTTTCCTTTTCTCTGTCACACCTGGATATTTTCAATTACAGCAGAGAGCTGAGCCAGCACACTCCTATTTGCAAGTTTGCAACTCTTACTGTTAGCAGGCTGCAGCCACGGCACACTGACATTTACTGAACAGCAACTTTTAAACTTTCACTCCAGTGCACTCACCTTGATAGACTTTGTATTGACTGGGTTTTTCTGTGGTTTTCTCTGTCACGAATAGACTTTCAGAACAAAGCAATCTTTATGCATTTTGTCTCTTTGTTTGCTCAGACATAACAGCAGACGGAGTAGAAGGGGGGCAGGCAGGCTGTGATAAGGAGTTACAGTGCCAGTACTACGTATAATTTTCATAAAATCACTTCAAGGCTGAGGCTTCTTTGAAGACGTAAAGCTCTTATGGGTAGTTTATCTCTGGTTATGCAACAGACTGAAAATAATATTGATGCCTCTTTATAGCAACAAAAGAAAAGAACAGCATGTTGATTGATTTGACATTGACTATTTCTAGTCTGGTATTTAAAGCCCAAAATTCCTACTGTTGGAAAGCTGTCAGGCAAAAGTGAGCAACAGCACACTACTACAACAAATTTTTTGACATTTCCCACAACAAAGATTCTTGATAAGTGATACTTGATTATTGAAATGAGCAGGATAAGTCCAAAAGTTTCTCAAAAAGGCTTCAGAATGTATTATGCTTAATTATAAAGGTGTGGTATCATCCCATGCAAAAACTTGTGTAAAACTAAAACATGGCCCAATTAAATATAGTCTGCATAGTTATGTGCTCAAGATTATTGTGTTATTTTCCATGCATGACAAGAGAGTAGAAACTAGTCTGTGCCCTACAAATGAATAGACTGTTTCAGGAGATAAAAACAACAATTGTTTGCTTTGTGATAGCATGAAATTTGGTACAGTTATAGCCAAAGGCATTCCAAAGAAAACTGGATATTGGGGCATCAAGAATTTTCAACATGGTGCCCATGGCAGCCATTTTTCAAAATGGCCACCAATGATAACCGTTTTCTCATCAATTTTCTGATCAGGGATGATAATAAAGGATGATGAAGAATTAAAAAAATAAAGAATACTTATCGTGACAGTAGTCGTGCGTTACAGACAGTGTAATAGAGTGGATGTTGAAGCACAGCCATGGCACACTGGTGACACCACTGCTGTGAAACTCAGCATGGGGTTCAGTGTCAATACATTAGCCATTAACGACATTATTTCTGTAGTCAGTATCAATCTACTCCTTTTATTGATAGTTTAGTGGTAACATAGTTTAGTTTCCTAAATGCTATCTAATGTTAGTCCCACATCTAGTTGATATTGTGCATATTTAGATGTAGTTAGATAGCTGCACCTGAATTGACAGGATGTGCCAGCGCGGGAGAGCCGAGCCAAGAGTAACAGGGCTTTACATGACTTCATGTAGTTACTCTGACAGATCGCACAGGAATTAAATGGCTCTGGATGAACGATCGGGTAAGGTGTAGGTCAATTTTTACATCTGAACCTAGTTGTATCCAATACCTGAATGTGTGTTTCTGCAGTAAGGTGGTAAGGTGGTAAAAGGATAACCCCTCAGCCTTTACTGTTAGACAATGTCAATAAAATTGTTGAAGAACTTCAAACTTGTGACTGTAAATAGAATAATTGTAAATAGTTCTTTTACTCTTGTGATCAAAAACATTGATAGGAAACTCAATTCAAGTTTCAAGTTTATATAAAACTCTGTGTAAAATGTAAATAGTTCTTCCAATCTTGTAATAAAAAACACTGATCTGAAACTTATTTCAAGTTTCAAGTTCATATAAAATCTAGTGTAAATTTGAAATGGTTCTCTTGCTCTTGAGATCAAAAGAATTGATCTAAAGCTCTATTCTGAGGTATCTCTAATTTTCTAATAGACAACATATGGCAGGCAGCAACTTTTGTTCAAACTGTATCAATTTCAGGCTTAAAAAAACAACAACCTCAACCTTAATTTCCAATCCATCTTTTCAATGTCTATGTGTCATATGAAATTGCAAAAACTAAAACAACCCCTGTTTAAGCCACATCCATTTCTGATCTAAGCCCTGCCAATTTCTCACCTAACCTCCACCCTCTCCAATGGTATGGTAGACAAATTAAACTAATTAGGTCCTTAATATCAGTAAATATCCATTCCTAATAAGAAAATTGATAAGAATACGGTTACGGTACATTTTGAAAAATGGCTGCCATGGACACCATGTTGAAGACTCTTGATGCTTCCATATTCACATCTTTTGGAAATGCCTTTGGCTGTAAGTGTACCAAATTTCATGCTTTTATCACAAAATGAACAATTGTTATGTAATTTCTACTTAAGCTGCCCCACTATTTTACATACTCACATAACTGGCTGTTGAGCATAGTAATGAAGAGGGGTTTATGTTGATTTTCTGAATCCACATTTTATGTCAATAAACATAATTTTTTCAACATAATATAAAATGTATAATGTAATTAGAAGGCTTGGCCTTTGGATATTTTGGCCCTCCACCTGATTTCAGAATTTGGTGCTCCACTGCCCCTCACAAGCACCACAGAATTGTGAGAAAAGTGAGGCCAACAGTTCAGCCAAAACACACTGAAGAATACGTTGAACAGTGGCAGGATACAGTTGAACTTTCTGAGGAAATACTGCCGTCTTGCATGAGTTGTTAGAAACTACAAACATGCTGGACAGTGCAGAACTTTTAGGCATGTTTGGGGCAAAAATTGTGGCTAAGGTGGCGTGAGGGCACCATCAGGTAGGAGGGAGGATTGACACAACCCCAGTCGTTCAGATGTCTTGCATATTACCAGGAGCATGGGAAAACAAAGTTCACACCTTTAGAGTGAGGTAAGGGGTGGATGGGGTGAGTAAGCATGGCCTACTATCTGGGCAATTAGTAGGGTTACCACAAGCCTCTAGTAGTGCTGTGGATGTCCCAAGGGCCTGAAAACCATGAGTGGTCTCTGGGCATATTACCAGGGGTGAAAAGGCTCAGACAAAAGAGATGCCACCAAGCGTGACCTTGGGTGCCAAGTGACACGTGTTTTGGAATGTGTCAAAGTTGTCTCTGGCTGCCTTCTCTGCTTTCTCCAGCCCCAGGTAGTGGCACATAAGGCCCCTTAATCACTGAATCCTGAGCACCCTACACACCTAAAACTTGTGCACATGACTGTATGATATTAGCTCACCTGGACACAAAGATGAACAACTACAACTGAACAGCTGGGTGAAGGACAGACAGCAGCAACAAAGGAGTTTAGGAGGTCCTTGTGGGACAGTGACCTATGGTGGTTTTGTTTTTAAATGTTCACTTCAACGTAACAGATTGTTGCATATGCCCTCAAAGGAAGGTATCAATTATAAAATGCCACAATAATGGATTTGAAAAAACTACAGTTGTTCTGCCATGAACAAGACATTACCATTGTATGCATTAAATATATGCATACAAACACTTTATGTGCTATTTCATGCATGTATCATAGGCAAATGATTTCTTCAAAGCGCATATCTTTATCAAAGAGTAATTGAAATGTATACTTTAGAAACTGATGTTTGCCTCTGAGATTAATAATAAATTGTGGTGTTAAAATATTAAGATACAGTTCATGGAGTGTAGTGCTTAACTTTTCACCTCTCTCCATCTGCTGCTGTGTATCTGTGAGTTTACTGCATTAAATTATGCTGTGTGATTAGACAAACAGCCTATGGCCAACAAGCCTAACGGCACAACCTGCCATCAGTATGTAGAGAAAAGGACAATCACATATTTGATGTTAAACAGGGTTTCAACTCAAACTTTGTCTTTTTTTCCAGTCACTGGCATTCTGTCCCTGTTTTCTGTGGCATTTGTCACTGTGCTGACCAGCAGTCCAGCCTTATAAGACAGTAACTTATCTCTTTGAAAGAACAGGATGACAAGTGAGCAGTTAGTCAGAGAGCATGGGTGTCAGACTGACAGGGAATGTGAGTGAAACAGATTAAGGGTTAAAGTTGACAGTCAGGCATGTATTTATTCATATTCCCATATAGCTTATACTTATACTTTTATACTAACCCCTCCTAAGACTCGTAAGAGATTTACATTCAAAATGGATCCAGATTATCGTATGTAAAACATGTAAGGTGAAACTACTGTATGATGAAAAAAATGGCATTAAAAAGTGAAATGCAAAAATTCTTGTGAATTCTGCAGGAGAGAAATAAATGTCATTTCACGGTGCACTGCACCTGCTTTATGTTGAACATATGATGAGGTGTTTGATCTTATCCTTTGAAAATCAGGTGCATTACTCTCTCTAAGCTAAATGCTGTCTGACCTTTGTGAGGCCTGACTTTCAAGCAAAACCATGGTGACTCAGCGCTTAACCCCCTAGCCTTTTAAATATGCAGCAAAATGCTGTCACTGTTAAGCTATGCTACAGCTGGTAGCTAACGACAGGAAGTGCCAAAGTCGTCTACATGACCTACATACCGAAGGCTTTGGTTACACCAGCTTGGGGCTAGGTGTTAGCTGTTTAATATGCAGGCTGGTGGCATTAAAGGGGTATGGCTGCTGGTGCTGTTATTAATATAGAGCATAAGGCTGGTGATGCAGAGTGCTAAAGCTGCTAGCTGTGACGCCCAGGGAAATCCCTGCTGCTGACCTTTCACTGACAGGATGAAACCTGACACAGAGACACACACATGGTAATGAGGGTCGGGGATAGAGGAGAGGAGGGAGTTAGTGGGGAGACAGTGGTGATGGGAGACGCAGGACAGAGACACTGATAGGGGAATTAGGGATATCAAGGAGATGGACGTGGTGAAAGGAGTAAGAAAGCAGTGATTGTGTGTGAGGAAAATGAAGGACAGTGCAGGAGAATGACAAATGTGTAAATTACAGGGCATGAAATAACACAGTAAAGAGGTCAAGGGTCAGAATACATTGATGGCACCAAGGGGGAAAAAATAACTGGTGGACAGAATCAACTAGAAAAGCACTCAGAGAGCGCAGACCTCAGCCATCAGCCCTATCTCCCAATAGTGAAGAATCCTTTTAAAACATTCCTGGATTCAGACGGTGATCAGGATGACTCCCAAAATCTAATTTGCCGATTACTCCCTTCCCGGTGGGATGGAGACACAGTGAGGCAAAGCATTGGCTTCGCTACGTGTGGACTGTCATGCTGCAAGCACCGTTGGTCTCACCGGACGACTGAAAGTCATGGCAGATGGTGAACATTCCTCTATTCCTCCCAGCATTGTGAGTATTGTCGCTACAATTTGCTGTCTTTCTCTGTGTTATGCTCTGACTCATCTCCTTGACCAGGTGTGAGTCTTACAAAGTCTATACACTCCAAAACTCTTAATAAGTTACTCATGTCTGCCATCTCCTGGTGTAAAGTGGTAACAGCGCAGACCTATCTCCCAATAGTACAGAATCCTTTAAAAAATTCCTGGATCCAGATGGTGATCTGGATCAGTCCCAAAATCATATCTGTTCTTCCTTATGCCATTTCTGACATTTCATAAAATTTCATGAAAGTCCGTCCATAACTTTTTGAGTTATGTTGCTAACAAACTAACAAACCCACCCAATCACATAACCTCATTGACAGAGGTAACAATCCAAATCCTTACACTTTAACATATCTCATTGCAGGCCACATTCACTTGTTCTAACTTTGGAGTAGTAATCTCTTCCCATAATGCAGGGGTGTCCAAACTTTTTCAACTGAGGACCACATACAGAAATACATAAGAATGGTGGGGCCACTTTCATACATCTCACCTTGTGGAAATTTAAGTAAGGCTAATCCAATTAATACATGTTTAGTGGTTGAATACACCTAAATGGCTTGCTAATGGCTGACAAGACAAAATGACAGTCATTTTCAGGATTTGGGGGAGCCAATCAGGGGGGCCCTTTTGGCCCTGGCTACCACTGGCTCCACCCATGAAATGCTATTGGTGCTGCTATTTGCTGCAGTAATCCATCAGGACATTATTAATCAATGTATCTTCTGGTAAAAATGTTTGTTTGCAGAATCAACATGATAGCACTGCCTAGTGCTGAAATGAAAAACCACAAGACAGTTAAGTACAAGCTTCAACATCTAATGTGGGCCATGTTTCATTTTATTTCTTTAAATTTCCTGCAGGCCAACCAAAAATGGACTGTAGGCCACATTTGGCCCCCAGGCCATAGTTTGGACACCCCTGCCATATTTCCACAAGATAGCCTGGCTGCAGACTGTTAATTTCTGACAGCCACTCTCAAAGGCCGTTCATGCCATATATCTCAGAATGGAAATACACACTAAAACTAGAGAAATAAAATCATATTAAACCATCATTTAGGGTTAGGGTAAAGGTTAGGGTTACCGTTAGGACACCAGAGGTTGAAGTCAAAAACCTGACCTGCAAAACCTGATAACAAAATGATCTCTCTTAAATGCGTCTTTTAAACCCAGTCATGTTACTGATATGTTGTTGATTAGCCTGATTGATTGTTTCCAAAGCTGTTTTTCATGTGCACCACTTACTTTTAGTAGTTGCCCTATCCCTACATTTTTGAGATTTGTTGCTGTCATCAAATTCAAAACTGACATGTATTCTTTAAAAAATGGTAAAATGTCTCAGTTTTAACATCTGATAACTTATGTTCTTTTGTGAATAAAATATGGTTTTATGAGCTTTGTGGTTCATTGCATTATCTTTTTATTACCAAATAATTTTATGGAATTGGGGTTGTATTATAACCAGCTTTTTTGTTGTCATAGTATTTCAAATAAGGATACATAAGGCAATTAATTTCTGTGTTGCACTTAATTGTGCATCACATTTTTGTACTAAGTAACACTACTTGGAACAAAATAAGCTGAACTATTGTCAGTTAATGGGAAAAATGAGGGGATATTTGATTACATGTCCAGGACTTTCTGTTTATTTTTCCTGATTTACCAAACTTACCAAACTTGTATCAAACCCTGACCCCAAAACTGAGGTAGAACTGAACTGTAACCTCTGTTAGAGTTAGATCCCTAAACACCAGACTAATACACTTGCTATTAATTGGAATTTTGCAGTAAAGTGAGCCATGTAGAGAGGTAGGCGGCCAGACGAAGGGAGAACAAATGGCAGAGAAAACAAAAGTTCACCCAACTTTACCTCATACAGATAGATAGGCTTGAGTGCTTTACTTGCATAACAATGAACAGAATTGACAAGATGAACTAATTCTGCTCAGTTTTAATGCTTGAAACCATTGGTGAGTAGCGGGTGTCAGATGAGGTAAGTGACATCACACTGCTTGAAAATCCTGTATTTTTTATTTAAATTGTCCTTGTTAAAGTTTGTTGATGCATGATGCATCATTTAACCGTTTAATAAAGCAGATTTTTTTTTGCATTAAAAAAAAATCTGTAGACATAATAAGAGATACTAATTGGCTTCAGGGTATAGTAAATGGATGCACCCTAAAAAGTTTCCTACAGGAGCTTCAAAAATAGTTAAAAGTTAACAATAGATTACAAAAAATAATAATGAAGATATGGACTTAGGCTATAAAAAACATGACTCAAAAGAAAGGTCTCTAATTTATTCTAACATAGTTGCAGAAGCTTGCCATTTTGACATCCAGGGGCAGTGATTTTTCATATGGCTTCAAAAATGGAAGGCTCTTTTAGATGCTTAAAAGAGCATTAGAGGACCATAATGATTCGGCTGAAATAGAAAATTAAAGGCGATCTCTAATGAATGAAAGAGCAGTACCATTTAAAGCAAAGCGACAAGACTTACAATAACAGGAAAGGGAAAAAGGAAAGGTGCAAAGTGCAAAACAACAGGTGACTGAAGGAGAGGAGTGAGAGTGGAGAGGCAGATCTGCAAAGATAGATTAGAAAATGGGAGGAAGGCGAGGGAGGGCGTGAGGAGGAGAGGATAAGAGACAGCAAGCAGAGCACATAGCAATTCCCTCACAGCAGTGTTGGTGAGGCTGTAATTTAACGCTCCGCCAGGTCGCAATCAGAGCCTGTGTGTGCATGCATGTGTGCCTGCATGTGAATGTGTTTGTGTGAGTGTTGGCGAGTCAGCCAGCCAGGGGGGACAGTTAGACACACACCGGAGTCGTAGACACAGAGGGAGGGACGGGAGGGGGGGGCACAAACAAATGAATAGATGAGCAGACAGAAAGGACTGGCAGGGCAGATCCCTGGGCTTCGACAAACTTCTCTGTTTAGAGAGACACATCCCTTCGGGACGAGGGACTGAGTCCATAGAGAGGAGTTAAGAAGTGAAAGGTCAGGAGTAGAGAGGAATTACAGGAAGGAGAGGAGAGGCAGATTATTAACAGCCATGGAGGCAGACAGAGCAGAGGCTACAGTATGGAGACATGAGGAGGACAAGAGCGGGAAGCAGAGAGGGGGCACATGAGGAAAGAGGACATTTGGAGTCAAGGAGAAAAGGGGATAAGAATGAGGAGTAAGGTTTGGAAGAAATAGAGGCTAAGATGGGACAGTAATGGAGATGAGAAGAAAAGGGAAAAAGAAAAAACTTCAGAAAAGAGGGGAAGAAGATGGGATTAGTGGAGGGATGGAAAGAGAAGAAGGAAAGGGGCCATAAGGGAGGGGACAAAAAAATGAGTTTCTTTTTCATCTGGAGTAGAATAATCCCCAAAAACTGAGGAGATAAAGGAGAGTTCAAAGGCCTAGTAAGAATGAGAAGAAAAAGAAGAAGAAGCAATTCCTGGCATCTTAGCTCAGAATAGGAAAGCTAGGAGTCATTTTTCACATCCGAATATGGTATTAGATAACAGTTAGGTTACAGATGGCAGCAACAGCAAGAGGAGCTTGTCATGTTACATGGTCATTAATGAATAATCAGAGCATCAGCCGCATCATTTTAGTAGGAGATGCATTAAACACAAACTGAAATTTAACTAATCCAATCAAACTGGAAGCTATACAGTAGATTGGGATTGCTTTGACATTTTCACATCAGTTACAAATACACCATGCTGTCTCAAACAACAAACAGTATATTGACCTACAACCTACATTTTTTTTTTTTTATTCTGGAGAAAATGGATGGTTTCTACATGTGTTGTTCCTGCTGTGAAGCATGGAGGAGGAGCTGTGATGGTGAGGGGGTGCTTTGATGGTGACACTGTTGGTGCTTTTATTCAAAATTTAATGCACTCTTAACCAACATGGCTACCACAGAATTCTGCTGCGACATGCCCTTCCCATCTGGTTTGGGCTTAGTGGGACCATCATTTGTTTTTCAACATGACAATGACCCCAAACAAACCTCCAAACTATGTCAGGGCTCTTTGATCAAGAAAGAGAATGATGGGGTGCTGCATCAGATGACCTGGCCTTTGCAAACGCCAGACCTAAACTCAGCTGAGCTGGTTTGGGATGAGTTGGACTGGAGAGGGAAGGCAAAGCAGCCAACAGGTGCTCAGCATCTCTGGGAACACTATCAAGACTGTTTGAAAACCATTCAAGGTGACTACCTCATGAGTCTGATAGAGAGAATGCCAAGAGTGTGCCAAGCTGTCATCATCATTAGCATGGCTTTCTAGTGCATCTCTGCAGCAGCATGCTGTGGTAGCGCATGCTTACCTCTATTGCTTATTGAAAACTCCAGATGGTAAAAGGTGTAGAAAGCTTTCACTGAGTCCCCTCTGACTGCCTTAACCCACATCATCTTTCTTACTATTCTTTGTAAGAGCTTCAAAATCAGTTTTTTAGCAGATTTATCCACTTTGAATTCACATTTATGTGCAAAACGAAACAAAACTAAGAACTTCAGATAGATTTGGGCCTCTGATTCATGCAACGGGGCTGTGATTGGGTGACAAATGTCACTTGATGGATGTGATACACACATGATGCACTACTGGTTATATCAAATAATATAATCTAGGGTCAGCAAAGTGTAGTCTAGTGCAGTCGTGTTCATTTCTTTTGTCCAAGGCACACCAAAGACAAGCCAAAATCTCAAGAATCACAGGTTTTATATACATGCAAAATAGCCTCTTTAACACTTGTTTGAGTATCTTTAGTTTATATATAATTTAGTAAGAACGTGTGATTGTGCAGATTCCCCTTGCACACCTCGAAATAGTCTGGAGACACAACAGCATGCCAAAGCACAGCATTTGAGAAGCACTGGTTGAGTGATTACAGAAAAATAACATCAATATATGAGACTAGGGATTTTACCCAGGACAATCAAATGTAGCTTGCAAAATGGGACATCCTGGCTAAAATGAAACAGTTGGCAACCCCGATTAGACTGTATTGAAAACTAGCTGTTTTAATAGCAGAGCTGCAGTATTTGAAATTGACCTACATTCAGTACTGATTCAAAAAGAAGCTACCTTGTCTACAGTTTCCAACAGTGCAAAGCATCAACTGGTCAGAGCTGGAAATGCATTAGTGTATTAGTATTAGCCTCTGCTACATTTACAGTGCAGTAATGCTAATCAAATGTTGGTGAATTTACTTTCATTTAGTTTTTAAATATGAATTTCATACTCTATATGGACAAAAATATTTGCCCACAACTGTGTATTATTGAATTAGGTGACCTGTTACAGGTGTATAAACCAAGCACCTAGCCATACAGTCCCCATTTGCAAACATCTGTGAAACAAAATCAGTTGTTTTGTAGAGCTCAGTGACTTCAACCATGGTTCTGTGATGGATGCCACCTTTGCAATAAAATGCTTCATGAAATTTCATCCTTGCTGGATATTCCACGGTCAGCTGTCAGGGATATTATTAGAAAGTGGAAATGTTTAGGGACAATGGCAACTTAGCCACAAACCTGAAGCGGGGTCAATGACTGCTAAGGCGCATGGTGCATGAAAGTTCATAAAAAAACACTGCTGATTCTATAGCTGACGAGCTATACTTCTACTGGCATTAATGTAAGCACAAAAACTATGCAGCTGAACTTCAGGGAGTGGGTTTCCATGACCGAGCAGCTGCATGCTAGCCTTGTATCACAAAGTCCAATGCCAAGAGTCAGGTGGAGTGGGGTAAAGCACACCAACAGTGGACTTAGGAGCAGTGGAAACAAGTTCTGTGGAGCGACGAATCACACTTCTCTGTTTAGCAGTCAGATGGGTGAGTATGGGTTTGGTGGATGCTGATTGAATGTTTCCTGCCTGACTGCACTGTAAAGTTTGGTGGAGGAGAGATAATGGTTGGGGCTGATTTTCAGGGAATGGGCTAGGCCCCTTATCGCCAGAAAAGGACAATCTTAATGCTTCAGTATACCAAGACATTTTAGGTGATGCTATACTTCCAACAGTTTGTGGCAACAGTTTGAGGGAGACCATTTTCTATTCCAACATAAACAACATAAATTAAGGACTATAAAGACATGATTTGATAAGTTCAGTGTGGAGAAACTTGACTGGCCTGCACAGAGCCCTGACCTAAACCCCAATGAGCATCCTTGGAATTAATTGGAATGGACCTCATAATCATGCTACTGAATGAATGGGCATACATTTCCAAAAAAACACTCCAAAATCTTGTGTAATGTTTTCCAGGAAGAGTGGAAACAGTTCTAACTACAAAATAGGGGAATATCTGTATATCAAAGTACATGTGTTTTGATACACTGTCATTGCAGTCCCTTTTGGTGTAATGGTCAGGCGGCAAAATACTTTTTTCCATATAGTGTATCACTCAGGTAAATGTTAATATCTGGTGAAGTCATAAAAATCTAAAATAAATTATCTGTAAGCTTTTTTTCAGCCTTAACTTTTCTTTTCCAAGGCAGAAAATGAGCAAAGTGGGGTTCAGCATACTGCAACAAAATGAGCTACTTGCAGTCATACATTTACACACTACTGTCAAATGCGGTATGCATCGTGCTGTGCAGTTGCTGTTGCAAAACTGCCATGTTAGACTGCTTTTTTTCTTTAACTGTGATGGTACGAGAAGAATATAAATACTCCAATACATTGATTTGTACATACGTACATGTATGTTGGTAGGTAGGTAGGAAGAGGAATAAGTCGATGCGTAACAAAAAGATCCCCACTCACACACATACTGTACAGTATCTGTCCTAATGCCACATAGTCACACATTGATATTTCTATTTTCAAGGCCAATGCAGTGACTTGTATTCATTGCTGTCACAAAGCCATTCACTGTATGAATCTTCCTTTTCATTTGTAGAACATCTTTTCAGCTTTGGATGACATCTGACACAACTGCCTCAGTGAAGCTGCTGAACACAGAAGAACAAACTTAAACACACACACATACACACACATATTTAGCCTTAATGATTAATTTATAGCCACATCATGACCAGAAATGGAGAACACATTAATATTACAGATACAATCATAAGAAACCCTGCAGTTACAAATGTGTTCAGAACATAAGACAAAGAGCATGTTCACCAAAAAACTGTTGTCTCTCAAAGATGGGCCATGCTTTTTCTTCTTTTATCGTCAATAATTGTTTGCATGAATAAGTAGATTTTTACGTTTTTCAAATAATTGCAGTCAGTAAACATTTGGCCAGCTGCTTGTGCAGACAGATGGAAAGCCAGGCAGCCAACACAGAGAGAGACACACACAGATATAAAAAAAGCTTCACAGTATTGAGCACATATTTTTTGGCCTTGTTTCTTGCCTGAGCAATGTAAGCTGAAGACTGTTTGCTAACACCATGCTTAATTTCTCCCTACATTAAGGCAGAGATGTAAAACTGCAGATGAAATATATTGATTGCTTGGAAATGTCACATAAAATGATATTATGCATAAGGGAGGCAAACACTATGCTATGCTGCAGGGTTCATCTTAAACTGCCTCTAGTTTGAGAAAAGACACTTAGGATCTAATTTCATTCAATTTGCGGCATACACTCTGCAGAATATCAACTGCACAGGCCAACCATTTGTCTGAGACAAGGTTCATTAAAGAATATGTAGTTAAACGGCACAAATATTCCATCTTTTGATGATGTGTTTTTGTCTTGTTCCTTTTACAGTTGAACTCTGTGACTGCATGTCCATTGTGTCTGTGTGTCTCTTTGTCAGTTTTCTTGCCAGCTCTGGGGAGTGTTTGGTTATTATTTCCCCCCTGAGGCACACGCTCTATTTGTGTGTTCAAATTATTAGTCGAATTAAAAAACCAAGGACATTAGATTTCCCAGTGTGCATCAAGACATCATGTCATGCACAGAAATGCAAGTGTCAGACTTATTATGCGATCAGTGTAATGTTAACCCTTTGATGCACAACATGAGTCAAAAGTGACTCAGATGAGTTTCTATTATTTGGAATAAATTAATTTCATCATTCTGACCTCCAGGTATTCCCCAGTTTAACTGGTTTTTAATCATCAAACATCCTTTTTTGCTTTTTAACTTTCTTACTTTTTGAGTTAAACCAATTTTTTCATCATTACCCCTGTAACGCACAACATGGGTCAAAAATGACCCGTATCCATTTCCTGTGTTATTTCATGTATATGGCTGAGAGTTTCTACGAAATTTCTTCAAAGATTAGAATAGTTAGAAAGTAACTATTCCAACTATGCAGTAAATATCTTGTTTTTGTAATGTACAAATCATCATTTTTATTTTCCCTTATGAACAATCAGACCTTTTTTATTTCTACATCAAGTTTGCACACATGGGTCAGAAACACATAAACACATTAGTACTTTGGTGGGATACGGTAATGTGTTTCAGACACTTCACAGCTCAACACAGCTGCCCTTGCACATCTGGTAGATGCAAGTATTTGTGTTTTGTTGTTGCTGTTTACAATTGTTACAACCTTACCTCTGAAAAAAAAAGACAGTTCTAAAAGATTACTGTAAATGTGATTAATTTTAGGTTACCTTGAGAGAGAGAGGATACTTATTAGCTAGCTAGCTTGCTGTTGACATAATCCGTTTTATTTATGTTTTATTTTCTTATTTAGTTGATAACCTTTGTAGTTAGCATTGCTAGGCTGCCTAGAAAAGTAGCTAGCTCAGCTATTTTAGCCAAACAGTGAGCCAATCCATTTTAGTTAGCCCATTCTAATTTAGTTACTAAAATCTGTAGTTAGCTATCTACTTAGCTAAGTCAATTGCTAGGCTGCTCAGAAAAGTGCCTAACTAAGCCATTTTTGCCAGTTAGCTAATCCATTTTAGTTAGCTAATTCTAATTTAGTTTCTAACATTTGCAGTTAGCTACTCCCTACCTCCTGCCATCTGCGTCTCTGTGTCCGTGAGTGTGGACAACTTCTGGATGAATTCAACTGCAGGGAGAGGAGAGGGAGGTTGGACCGAACCACTTTCGAGCACTGGAGGGGGGACAGGGACGGTCTTTAAAATCTTTAACCAGATTAATTTGCATATGCAACTCAAAGAAGGGTATTCAAGGCATCATCATGTTTTACATAATTACATGTTTTCAATGAAATGAGGATTTTTTTGGGGGGAAGGGCAATTCAGTGATTGTCTAGGATTGAAGGGGTCCAAAACACCCCCTCCACTTGATTTTCACCTATGCATACCTAAAATCATTCAACTGATTAAAACGTCCCAGTGGCAGATACTTTTTCTTAAAATGCAACATAAATAACTTTAGATTGGGCTATTAACAAAGAAATAATAGAAAAAGTGTTGCTTTATCCACTTACCACTCACAGAAGTTGCATTTGGCCCAAATCTTGTACTGTGAACCCAGCCGCAACGTCGTCAATTCATTGGAAGAGAGCGCCATCACGCACTTACACTGCATCGTGATTGGTTAATGCAAAACGGGGCTGATTTAACGTTCGTAATGTAGTGGAGTAACAGAATGGAGCACGAAACCGTCTCAGGACGAAAAAGAAGGTAAGCCACATCTTTGTCAAACGAAATTTTGATAAAAGTAAGTACATTTTAGAGTATCTTGTTCGAGTGTGTTGTCCTGATTCTTCCTGAAGAAACTGGTTGGCATATGTGGTAAAAAGTAAAGCTAGCTTGCGAGGCTGTTAGCCAGAACCTCATGTAGTTTGGAACTTGTGTAGGTTAGCTAACTGTTAACTTACTGCAGTAACATTTAATCATGGGAGAATCACCTATATGCCCAATTTATGTAAATAACATACAGTTTGAGGGGAAAAAATCATTTTCTTTTTCATTTAGTAAGACTATGTTTTTTATATGTGTGTGTGTGTGTACTCATATATACAGTATATATATTTAAATACTCAGCCACAGTCTGGATTTTTATCTGATGTTCCTTCAAGATCCCTCTGTGTTACTGTTGTTTGTCTGGTGGATTTTAGATTGTGTTTTTCAGTTCCTGAGTGGTCTGATATGGTAAAATTAACATGATCTACTTATCCAAATATATCAACATGTGTTGTACTCTGTTCCCAAATACAAGACATAATGACAGGATGAATTAAGTAAGAAGTTTAAGCTAAATGTAATGCACTTGTATGTATTTAACAGAATGGATGGCCCAGCAGCAAATACTAAAAAGGAGCCGCCCAAAAGAGCAAGAAAACCCAATGAAGAAGATTTTTATGAACCAGACCCTGACTCACCTAGAGATGACCAAGATGGTATTGAGCTATTGTTTTACTACATGGCTTAGCTGTCTTTAAAGTGACTGCTATTTTGAATTTACATCTGTTTGACAATCTCTAGTATCTATAACTGGTATTATTATCAATTAATCTGCAGCTTCAGGCACTAACACTGGTTTACAGGATTTTTGTAAAGAAATGACAGAGAAGTAAGAGTAATCCTCCAATCCAATTGAAACTGTTTGTATTTTAGTGGAAGAATTTTGCAGCTCGGTTGGTCAAATTATCACTACATTTAGGGCTGGGAGATTGATTTGGAAATGTTATTATTATTATTACTTTTTTAAATCTCTCAATTGAAAAAATAGATACCGTTTTGCCTGGAAGGGCATGCAATTGCAAATAGGTATGAAGTTGATACTGCAGAAGTTGTTTTGCCACTTGTTTGCTGATTTTAGGATTTAACTGTTTAAAATGTATTGACAATTTACTGAACATTTTCAGCAGCTTGACCTTAACTAAAGGCACTTTGAGAGAAGACAGGCCAGGTGACAATAACAGAAGAATATCAAGAACAAAGGTTTGCTAAATACAATCTTTTCATTCAACAGCATTGTAAAAAGCTAAAAATTGATAAAAAATGAATTATCTTACATAAAAAATCTCCCACCAGCACACCTGGACACAGATCATTACCCTTTTCTATCCTACTCTATTCTCAACAGTTTATTGGTTTATACAATAATAATGGTGAACTTTATTTGCACAGCACCTCTGATACAATTATTGCAACTCAAAGTGCTTTACAACAAAAAATCACAGCATCAGGTGTGTCATAGAAAATGTGTAAAAAATTAAAATGCATAATCATAAAATAATAAAATGAAAAACAAAGTGAAAAGATAGAATATGGATTGCATAAATTAAATAATGAACACTACTTAAAAGAGTCATGTGAGTGCAGAAGTGTCAGGAAAATGCACAATTAGGCTACTAAATTTAATGCTGTTTAAAGGCATAAGTAAAGAGAAAGTTTGTGCTAAGGTCTAAGAGGATTAGAATTGAGACCATTAGGATATAGTAGCATGTTTCTTGCATCACTTATTCCATCGTCTTTTCAATGTTTTTTTTTAATGCAGAGGAGTGCCAAAATGCTGTAGTATTTGGGAAACACGGAAAAGTGCCAGATGGAAAGACAGTCCTGGATCAGTCCAAAGTCAATGCAATTCTAAGTAAGTACACTGATCATTTAGTAGTTAAAAAAGAAATGTTATGGAAAATTGTTGGAAATTAATTGGTAAAAACATGTGGGATCCCAATATAGAGAGCCAAAGGTGTATCCCTTGGGACCTTATTTTGGAAAAATATATGTGGCAGTGAACAGCAAGAGATAACTACTCATTTGATCATGTTTGAATTGTGTCATGATTTACACATATGATGCTGGTCAATTTGAAATACACCATTACAACTCATAAAGTCACAGATGCTGAAAAACTGTGTGAGACTGTGAAAATATGTTATTAGAAAGACAACACACCCAGGAGTTGCACAGGTGACGTCATGCTAACTACAGCTGTTGAATCCAGTGTTAACATGATGCCTGTGTGTTTTGTGCTGGGACGTAGGTACACATATATTGGCTACATTGGCTCTTGCTTGTTCTTTGGCTATCTGGCTGGAAAGGAACATGAGTCACTGGATAAAGCACATCAGGCAAGATACATTTGTGCGTCGAACAGCTAAGCTCATGCTACTGATGTATAGCATGTTGTGCAAGATGAGAGTATTAGTTTACTGTCCAGGTTGATACAAAACTACTAAATTCTTAACTATTTTCATGCTTATTTTTTTAATAACAGCAAGGTAACATTTTGTAGTGATATACATTAACAAATGTTTGATTCATTCACAGTTCATGGGATTAGAAATTAAGTTGTCTTTTGTTATTTACTGTCATACATATTAGGGGTACCATGACTTTCCAAATCCTTGATTTGATTGGATTTTCAATTTTAGGGTCACAATTAATTAGATTCTTGATCTTCTGTTCTCTTTAGCACAGATGGCAATACCACTTTTAGACTGTCTAATCTAGATTAATTGCTTTTATGCAATGATAACTCATTTAATTTTGGATTCTTCATTTAAAAGATGGTTTACATGGTGTCATGAGTGATAGAATCTCCATTATTTAACAGTGTGCCACACTATAGCCTTATTGTCAAATTGAGATAATTGATTAACAACATAATTAAAAAAAAAAATATTTTCTTGTTAGCAACGTTAATTTTGTTGGCACATCTCATTTGGAAGGCAATAAATCAGGGTTCATTTTGACAGTTTTTAAATTAAGTCTCAGTCTTAGTCTTTAGATTAAATGCTGTTTAGTTTAAGTCACTTTTTAAACATTTATAACCTTTTATAGTTTTAGTCTAGTTTTAGGCCATAAAGGTTTTAGTCTTGACCTTTAATCCAAGCAATTTATTTTCTTGCCTGAATCTGGAGCCAAACCATGGTAGTGTGTTCTCTGCTCTCTGCCAAACCTGCTTTCTACAGCTGAGAGGCAGAAGAAATACAGATGCATTGTTTTTTGACAGATTTACCCACAGTGGAGAAGTATCACGGATTTTGATTGACTGAAAAAAACTTAATTACATTTTAGTCTAGTTTTAGTCATCTTAATGAAAACTAAACTTACTTTGAGTCAGTTTTTGTCATCAAAGATCTATTTTTGTTAGTCTTCGTCTAGTCTTTCTCATGTAAAAAAGGCTGTCTACGTTCATTTTTAGTCATAGTTTTAGTCGACAAAATTAACACTGCAATATGTTGATTTCAGAAAAGCAGGAGGAAGTTTGGTTCATGTGTTTCCTATATCAGCAGTTGCTGCCAATTAATGGTGTCTTAATTGGCACTTTCAGGTTAGAGGAGGTGATGTTCACTTGCAGTACAGTGGCCACAAGCACAATATGCTGTGTTTTTTGTCCCTCTTGGCCTGCCTGCTTTACACGACACTGGGGGCAAGGCTAAATCCTCGATTCTTTTTTTAATTTTGAAGGTCGAGATCATGATGTCATTCCTATTAATATCTGATTTAAATTGAGATGGAAAAATACATATTTTTTTCCAGAAATAAGGTCCCATAGGGTCCACTAGAAGGGGTTGACTTTGGCTTTCTATATGGAACTCTGAGAATGGTTGACTGCAACTTTCTCATTACCAGGTTGTCCAACACAAGCGTTTAGGGTTGTGACACAAGACTGTGCTAGAGTTCTATACTGGGCCTTTAAGAAGCTTGTGTCAGAAATTTATTCCCCTCAAATGCCCTTAATCAATTGTAATTGATAACCAATAAACTAATAGTTGCAAATCTAAAAAAAAAATCAGTTTTAACATCAACCTGTGTCAACCAAGTGTTTTTGTTTTTCAATAAAGCTTCATCTACCTCGTGCACTGATTAACATGCATTTAACCATCAACTTTTTCAATCTAAAGAAATGCAGCATTATTTTCAAAAATGAAGTTGTTATAATTCTAGTTTTTATTTCTAGTTTGTTTTCCCTTTGTCTTCTGCCCTTTCTCCTCACATTCATCACCACATATAGCTAAATTTGTCCATACTTTCTAAAGTATTGGGACCCCATATATCATGTAGCTACATTTAATGTTGTGGTTGTTTCAAGGTTTTCAGTGTCCCCCAGTTTTGCTGCGTTCTCTTGTGTGAACCATAGAGATATTACAATAAGAATTTTCAATATCGGGATAATAAAAAATGTCAATGCTGTTGTGATAACTGCTGTTAGATTATCCAAGTTTTAATTAGTGCTGTTTTTCTTTGTTTTATTCTTGCAGCTTACATCATGCGCTGTAGTGCACTGGATGGATGGACACTGGTTGAGAAAAGTAAGGTCAAAAAAGCTGTCATAAACAAATGTCGCATGAGAGCTACAAACACATAGACAATTGATGAGATGACCATGTTTAAAAAAGCCCTGATATACAATGCTGCATGATGGGCCTTAAAGAAGTTGTTGAATGTTATGTGTTGTAAAGCTGTGCTGATACTTCTCGAAACATTTTTAGATACACTGTTTGTCCATGTCTGTTTTGAAAAATTTAGTTTTACTGATAAGAGGCACATTTATGGTTCAGATTTTATAACGATGACAATGATGGAGTAGCCTTAGCTGTTGTTGAAGTGCCAACGTTATTACAGCTATCATAAATACTCAGTTGGGATTGAACTGTTTGTCAAAGTCAATTTACCACTGTTGTTAGTGCACTTTAATAAAGACTTACTAGTACCAACATTGCTGTGTGTGAGTGTTAATATAGCTATTCTTCTATATATGGGTGTGTGTGGGGGCAGGGGTGTCTCAAGTTTGACTCCCTCTAACCTCCAATTATTCTGTCTCACCTATTTCTCCCAATGAATTTTAGGAGAAATAGGTGAGACTCACTTATTGCTGTGTCTCAAGTATGACTCCCTCTAACCTCTAATTATTCTGTCTCACCTATTTCTCCTAGTGAATTTTAGGAGAAATAGGTGAGAATCACTTATTGCTCCATAGTAGCTCCAGTAATGCTCATTTCTTTTCCAATGGAGAAACAACAGAGCCAATAAAAACACTGAACTGAGATTAGCAAGGTATCTCTCATAAGTCTCAAGACTCCCTCTAATTATTCTGTCTCACCTATTTCTCCTAGTGAGTTTTAGGAGAAATAGCTGAGAAACATTTCAGACACAATAGAAACCAAAATGAGGCTGAGATGAGAATCACAACTTTGTCTCACAAGCAATAGAAGAGCAAGCTTTGAGCAATAGATTTTTCCTCTGGGTGGTTCTTTTCATAGCATAAAGAGGGAAAAATTAAAATAATGATATCAGGTAATCAAAAAAAGCATATTGAAAGAATACTTGTTAGCAATTAATCATAAAATCAATCTATTTAAAACAATGGAACAGAGATAAACTCAGCCAGCCTTAAATAGCCAGGGAAATGAATGCAGGTCATTTTTGACCCATGTTGTGCATTGGGGGGGTACTTAAGTTGCGCATCAAAGGGTTAATGGAGAACCATAAGAAAAAATAAAAATAATAATCTTTCATTTAACAGAATGAGCAGATATTTGCATATATAATTACCAGTCAAGCCACTAATCATTTATCTTCCTGGGAGCTCCTGGACTCCTGTGTCTCTTGGGCTTCTCTGGATCATTGGCATGGATGCTTCTGTGGACCTGCCTGACTCAAAGTAACTGCAATTTATCAGCTTGACATCTATTCTTATTATTGCTCAAGAAGTGAAATTAAGAACTTGAGCAGCTTATTTACTTCCATTTATTTGATTATCATTATTGTAGCTATTAGGATTATCAGTTTATAATGTTGTTCATGCAAATTTCCAACATAGTAGGTTTATCATGGACATTCATATCCTGCTGCGGACCCTTTTAAAACTGTTTCAACTACAAACATCGGTCTTACATTTATTAGTATTATTAGAAATGTTACTGTGAATCTGAGAGCAGCTCAACTTGATTACTACAATGACTGATATCAGGCTTCTCCATGTCATTGTCATCTTAGGTGCTCTTGCTAAAAGTAGAATGTTCAGTCCTCTGGCAAACATGGCTGTTACTGCTTCTTCACATTGTTGCTAGCACCAAGACTGATGTTAACGACACATCCAAGATAATAAGTTAAAGATGGATTAATGACCAGGACAGACATTACCTCACCTATTGATTGTTGCTCTGCTTGTTTTAGCTGAGCAGAACTCAACCTTATTCTAGCCAAGAGCCACATTGTCATAAAAAAAAATATTTTGCGAGAGCCACAGTCCAAAACCGGGGATGTGATGATCAATCTAACTTGGTGGATTATTGTATTAGTAAATAGAATGAAATAGGCTACATAAAAATGTTTGTATAGTGTCAGAAGAAAGGATATTTCACTAATAATAAGCAAGATTTTATCTATGTAAGTTCCATTTGGACTAAAGATTTTTTTTAAATATCAGAATAAGCTGACTTAGAGCTATGAGAGGCTTTTCAAAGAGCTGATGAATCATGGGTGTCTGCCTGGGTATTTATATTTCAAGTTTTGGACATTTACTGTAGTTCTGTGACTCTGTTAACTTAAAGGGGTGCATTCAATTTTTACCCCTCTCATTATTTTTGCCTTTAGCTAAAGGGGGAGGGTCCCCATATTGGTCTTTGCCCTGAGCCTCCAAATGGCTAAAACCAGGCCTGCCTCACACCTGCAGCTCCCCCTCGCAAATCGTTCTGTCCTGCCAGTTTGTTGCTTTCATTTTTCTGTTTCTGCCCTTTTGACAGTATTTATGATTAGTGAGTTTAAGGTCAAATAAACCACCCATGTTTGGACAAGTTTCACTCAATTTTACATTATTTCAAAATGTGATCTGTGTGTGTTTGGCTCGTTGATGATGATGCATATCACAAAAAAAATCATCATCAAATACAAGTATGGGAGAGCATTGGCAGGAAGGGACTGAAGAAATTTGTTAAAACGAGGGCATTAGAAGCTTCACTTTGAACACAAGACAGCACACCTCAATGAATGAACTTACTGAAGAGACGCATCATCAGCGGACTTCCTCTGCGCCTTTTGATGAATTTCAGTTTTGTTTTTTTTTTTAAGTGAGCCTTAAAAGAGCCGCAGCTGGTCACTAAAGGGCCACGTGCAGCTCAAGAGCCGCAGGTTGAGTATCACTGTTTTAGCTCTTTCTCCATCTCCCTGTTCTCTTTATCTGTATCACTTTCTACAGATCTTTTTTATTTTTTTGCAGCTCCTTCTTGTTGCTTTCTGTATCTCTATCTTCTGTTTTTTCTGGATCTCCTTCTCGCTTTTTGCATCTCCATCCTCTCACTTTCTGCATCTTCTACTTTTCTGCCTCTGCCGTCTCTCACCTTCTGTATCTCCCTCTTCTCTCTTTGTGATTCTCAGCCTTTTTTATTACCGGATCTTTCTCTTCTATATTTCTGCAACTCCCTCTTCTCTTTTTCTGAGTCTTTTACAGTATCTCTCTCTTCTCTTTTTCTTTGGCCTTTTCCATTTCATTTACATCTTCTTTGACTCAGCATGGCAGCCCAGTGCTACAGCGGATCTGCTTTTCCACTACAGCCGAGCTAACAGTTTTAGGACATGTCTAGGGCTGATGACCTTGTGGTTAACCCTTTACCTACTGAGGCTAAAATATGGCAATTTGGACATATTTTGTTATTATGGCTGTAAAATAGTCAGGAAATGCCCTAAGTCTGAGAGCTTTGATCCCTTTCCCCAGGACTACTTGAACTTGACTTTTCAACATCTGGTTAATTATTATTGCACATTATATGGAATTATCAGCAGTTTAAAAGAAGAAAAACACTAAAACAGATGTGTTTTTCATGGCTTTTATGAGAAGAAATTTCATTATTGCTCATGAAGTTTTGATTGGACATTTGAAATGTGAACCTAGACATGTTTAGAGCAATCACCAGTCATTTTTTGAGTCTAGGACTCTGAGTGTGCAAAAGAGAACTATATTTGCTCTTCACATACCTCAGTTCATTACATGCATCCTCCAAATCCCTGTCCTCCTCTATCCTCTATCCTTGTCCTCCTCTATGAACCGTAGCAGCTGTTTTACCATTCTTGATGGCCTTCCCGACATTATAAATGTGTGTAATAAAACAAAAACATGCACAAATGCCACTATCTAACGCTTTTTTTTTTTTTTTTACACATAACACCACTCTCGCTGGCTCTCCTTTTACTTTCTTCCTTCACTCTCCTTTTCTCACTCATCTTCTGCCAAAGTTTTCGCGGTACTGTTCAACACTACCATGATATATATACGACACATCATATGTTGCCAAAAAGCACAGATTCTCAGCTCTCTGTCAGCATTGGAATTTTTTAAATTGAGCAAACTTTCGAGGAGTTACGGTGTTGAGAATCCGTGTAGCTGTCTCTCCAAACATCTGGTGTATTGTTATGAATGCCCACATTATATGGTTGCAAGTACAGTGATGAACCATACATGTGCGCATGCCTACAATTCTCAGCTTTCCAACACCGTTGGAATTTCTCAAATCGGACAAACTTTGACAGAGTTATGGTAATAAAACTCCAGACATATAAAACACATCACCAGCGCTGGATCCGTAGAGGATAAAGGGTTAAAGCCCTCATCAGTATCATCCACAGTCACTATTCTGCACCTGTTGAGAGTAATGAGTGATTTCAATTCTAGATTTCTGTATAACAAAAAAGGAAAGACAGGAGTTAGTGCTGATTGTCTTTACATCCTTTTAAAGCAAAAATCAAACTGTAGACTCCCAGTGGAGAGTGTTGCGCTTTTCCCATTGACTCTCTCTCTCTCTCTCTCTTTTTCCATGATCAATTAAAAAAAGAATAATTCATGCTTACAATCAAAAAGAGAGAATTTTCATATACTGTACACATTAAAGAACAGTCTTCTGATGATTGTTTTATTGATCTTTGGGATAATATAAAATGAACACAATCCTGTTTTTTGATTGGGTGATAAGAACGGCATGCTTTACTAACGCCGGTTAATAAATTAATACTTGTCAGTTGTTAAGAAAGACTGTTTCCATCATGGGCTTAATGTTTCAAACACCTCAAGAATTTTATTTTAAAAAGAAGTACATGACTTATTGTTTATGAGAAGTGGAAAGAGTTAAACTTTTATTATTAGTAGACACAGACAAAGTTGTAATCCTGGCGCTGCGCCTGGTCCATCCTGATTTCCCGCATCAGTGTGAGACTCTTTTGGTTGTGTCATAAACATTTCAGTCGCACAGAAAATTCTGAGATCAGCCCACTACTGTTGAAGAGATGGATGCAGTCCGTCCAAGCAAGGTAGGAATACAACGTACTGGTGATGGAAAGGTAAATCAGCAAGGCTTTGTCATCATTATCTTGGCTGAAAGTCATAGTGGAAAAGCTCCTTCTCTTTTCTCTCTTTCTGTATCTCCTATTTTTGAAATCTGCAATCTCCCTCTTCTCTGCTCTTTCTTTCTTTTTTCCTTCCACATTCCCAATCTTTTTGTTTCTACATAGTCCTCTTCTCTCTCTTCTGTATCCTTTAGCCCCCTATTCTCTCCTTCTGCATCTCTGTCTTTCTATTTTTTATTCTCCCTTTTCTCTCCCTCTGCATCTCCCTTTTTCCTTAAGATAAAGCTGTATCTACCCAACACGGCTTTGGCAGCTGGCTCTTTACCCTGGTTCTGGATCTGGTCAAGGTAGCTACTGTATACTGTCTGCTAAATGTTGCATAGTCCTGAGCTTAGGGTGGATAATGTTTGGTCTTTCTTCATGAATAATATAACAGAGAGTACAGTCTGGACCTGCCCTCTTTGTATGTATAATGCCTTGCTTGGTTATGAATTGGCGCTGTTTAAATAAAGATTGGTTGATTGATGGATAAACATTTATTATATTTTCCTTGTTTTGCTATATTCGACAGTTTGACTGAAAAGTGCAATGTCTAAGAGGAAATTGAAGACAGATGTGAATGTTAAGTCTAGTTTCATGCATTAAGAAGAGGTATGGCACATGCCTCTGAGTGACAGAAGCAGTTTCAAGCCTTTACCATTAAACTGCGTGAAAAACATAGATTGATCGATTTTCACAGGCGTGATTGTATTACAATTTCCTTTCCCCTGGAAAAGTGCTTCATTACCACCATGTTGTCTGGCTTCCTCTTTCTCATTACCACTGACAGAGAAAATTGATCAATCTACACCGACATGCCGCACATAATTTATCATATGTGCTGTGTAATCTGGCAAATTTCCTATAAAGTAATAAAAAAATTACGGTAAAGAAGATCTAATACACTTTAAGCAAACGTGTAACATACTAAAACATGCTTGTACTGCAGACAAGCACACTAAAATTGCCACAACAATAACAAATGTATACATGAGCCCCCTGGCATATTAATCATAATGGCATAAAGCTGTGGTGTACACAGACCGGCCTGTCCCAGCCTCAAACATACTGTGACTAATCACACCCCAGCATTTCATACAGCTCATTTTTCATGCTAAAAAGAGACTCAGCATAGTGTGTTATACTGGAGTCCAAATAAACAGCACCCTCACAGAAGAGAGGAAGAATGCGCCAAGATATCATCCAATGAAAACAGTCAACAACAACAATGATGTGATTTTTTCTTTAGGATTGTGAAGACGGTGAATCCATTGCGTGTAACTGGCAGTTTAAATGTTTTATGCCTCTTTGTCATTTGTTTTGGGTCGCCTTGTAGATTTTCCTCATGATGAAAAAAGCAAAGATAACTTTTCTGTATCACTGTGGAGTTCTTGTTAGCCATACAAAGCAGTGGAAAGTGGTTGTCAGTGTGTTTACAAGCACTTTAGTAAAAGGTTATTTGGAGAGCACATTAGCATGCACTGTAGTAACCTGGTTGCTTTAAATGCACTTACAGAGAGCATGTAGCAGGTCAGCAGGGAAGTCTGGGGGTGGTTGGCACACTTCTCCCTCTCTGCCGTGTTATTATTTATGTGTGAATGCAACAACCAGCAGAATATTAAAGGTTAAGGCCCCAGCGATGAATTCATTTCTTTAATGCCCATATGGGCCTATAGTATACCAATCTTGGGATAAAGATTTATAAATCCTGGGGCTGCTGTGGCACTGTTGGTAGACTTGGTCATCCACTTTGAAGATCTGAGGTCTGATTTCTGGCTTATTCAGTCCTCTTTTGATGTGTCCTAGCTCCCAGTGCTGAACCTCATGATGTGAGGTTCACATCAAGGTATTAAGATCAATCCACTCTAAACAGAGACATTTTTTTCAAGCCCATAAAGTGGCACTGAAAATGTTTCATGATTTAATCTATTTTTAGTGTCTGGCCATAGAGCTCTTTAGGATCTTTTTTTTATGGTGGACTACTTTGATTTTATGCTGAGATCTTTGTACAGAAAAGCACAATCATGTATTTTTCATATTTAAAAAAAAAAAAAAAAAGGTTCAAACTCATTGATAACTGGATTAAGTCAAATGCTGCAAAATTAATTTGGAGACATACTATTAAAAGTATAAATTCCATCCTCCTCTCAACCCCTATTTTTAATGACTTATCAAAATTAAAACAAAAAATCTTAATTTGAGATGCAATAGTCATGGTTTATTGGGTTGATGTCAGGTTGAAATTAGGTATTAGATCTGAGATTTAACATCCGTGGGGCTTTAATAGAACTGCCTGAGATAAACTATCAATTATTATTAAAGGTTTTAAATCAATTTAAAAACAAATCAAATGTTTATATGTTTTTTAATTACTTAAAGAGTTTTTTTTTTGTTTGTTTGTTTTTTTTACTGGGTTGTATAAAGTACTTGGAAACAGTAGTGGCATTAGCCTCCACTGATTTCAATGAATGATGCCCCTGAAGCAGGAGTGACTTCGTCTTACCTGTTGTTGTAGGTGTGAAAACCGTTAGCTCAAGCCCACGAACTCAGTGTTGTCACAAGTGGAACTTCACACTTCTTCAGGACATTTTTGATCGAGGATAGCGGCTCTTAGACACCTGCAGCCTGCATCACTCCTCATCCAGAGTTCCCTGCCTTACTGAACACCACTGTCTTACAGAAACTCTTCAACTCTCTGAAGATAGGTCGAAGAAACTGACCCTGACCAGAAGAGCTGAATGGAAATTAGTCATCTAAGTAAGTTTATGGCTGTTGCTTTGTTCTTCTAATGGCTGGTGAGTAACACGTGATATGCCAAGGGAGAAGGGGCCATTACCACAAGCTTACTACAAGTTCAGGATGAACTTTCAACCGGGTCTAAACTGTCAGCAGGGGTGCAGGAGGAATTTCAAAATATGAGTAGCTTAAAGGTGATGTTTTGACAAGCGTTGTTTATTTCAGTGCGTCAACAATCATGACTAATCTGAAAACCTTAACATGTTCAAAAAATAACAACGCACATCCTCCAGTAGTCTTACAGCGTTTAGATAAAACCAAAGTAGCAACATGCTAACAAAAACATAGGATCATGCCATTGTCATTGAGCTACACAGGTGGAATGCAGTAGACTTAGATTTTTCAACAAAATGTCAACAACTAAGCTAACTAATGCAATTGCTAAATGGGTTAGACTGCAAAGACTGCAGACCCATCAACATCCTTGAAGACGAGAGGCTTCAAGGATACTGTTTATATTCACTTTGCAGCAGAAATTGTTTTATACCTGATGTGTTTGTTTTCTGAAAATGTTTGCAGAATTAAGTTTTTGTAATTTACAAACCATTACAACTAAGCTAGGTTAAATAAAGCTAATAAACTAAAGTTTATCATACTTGTGCTTCTTTTATCTCAAACTAAAATTCAAGGAAATGGTAGTATTAACATGTGTGATTAATCATGATTAATCACAGCATATTTATTTGATTCATTTCTTCAATTAATTTTCAGCAATTGTTTTGACTTTCTATTGACCTGATTGGATAATTGATCAACAATCTATGTACTGATTTATATCAGTCGATTGTTGCACTCCTTAAAAGCAGACTTGATTTCAATCCATTTTTAGCCAAATTTCAATATTTAAATCATGTCTAGAGCTAACTGTGTGCTACAAATGGAACCTGGAAACTTCTGCTGCCAAAATCTAGTTTTGTACTAAAACACTGTCTGAGTGGTAAGTACTGTCACCTCCCAGCGAGAAAGTTTCTGTTCAAATCACCATTGCTCAGGGCCTTTTTGTGCAGTGTTTGCATGTTGTCCCTGACCAAAGACAGGCTTGGCAGGGAATTGTGACTGAATTTTCTGTAGGTCTGACCGGGCCTGCTTGGTTTTCTCTGTTTTCAACCCTGTGATGACCAGCGACCAGTCCTGGGTGTTTCTCACCCAGTGATAACTAGGATCGGAGCCTCATGAGCAGTGTTGCCTGACTAAGCGGTTTTACAATGGATTATGTGTGTTAAAATGGGCTTGGGTAGGTTGATGTAATTTGGGCTGGATTACATGCTTAACTGTTTTTTACATTAAGTAAAATTACAGGTACAGTATGACAGCAACTGAGATCTTCTTGATATCAGTGGACATTATGTATGGCCCACAGCAGCCTGTGTTGAGTTAGCTACAAACCCATTCAAAGCTGGAAAACGTCCCATCATACAGAAAGAATGGGGAACATTCTGGTAAGAGGAGTTATGAAATAGCCTAATATTATATTGCACACCCAGCTGCCACATACATTAGTGATGGAGTTGCTGTGCCAGATTATATAAAGTTACGATCAGATGTTCATGTGTTTGAGGAGCAACCCGTGCCTGTTCTGCATCCAGAGGTGAGATTAAAATACAGTCTTGTCTGTATGCTGTAAAATCTGATAACTGTAATAATTTGCCTTTTTTCCTCTGAGAGTGCAGTGTATGCACTCAATTGAGCTCCAGGTGTGTTTGTACTTGTGTAAAACATGACAGATGTGATCACAATATAGCTAGTTGTTGCATTGATGACATGAAAGGTAGAGCTTTCTGTTGTCATGTTGTTGAGCTCTGTCAGATTTGCTGTTTTGTGGCAGTCAGTGGGCTTTTATGGAGTATTGTATTGCACTTAAATTAAAGAAAAATATTGATTATATATTTTGGCCATTTTTTTGTGCATTCTGTCAGTTTTTTGGACAGGTTTTGAGCTGGAAAGTATCAGCTGTATCTGGCATCACTGCTCGTGAGCCTGAATGGGATGATGGATGAGATAATAAATGGATAAAAGTGTCTTAGCTCACTCAATAACAAATTCATCCCTGAGTGTTCTTCAGCCTCTGTGTTTCTTTTGGTATTTGCGGTATCAGTGGAGAGACAGGATATGGAGGAGGTAAAGTGCTTCTTCTCTTACAGCAGCTCTAATGTGGCCAAAGGCACACCAGCACACGAGGGATGAGAGCACAGCTATCCAGAACTTTGTTATAGCATGACCTCTAACTATGAAAAGTTTGAATGAACACAAAAAAGTTGAACAGAGGCCCAAACTCCTCAGGATTCTGGCTGTTCTTTCTACCTCGACCTCCAGGTTCTGCTGCAGCATACAGCTGATGCCGTTCTCCCAGACACCACCTGCTCAGCTCTGCTGGGGCTGAGAAGGGGGTTTGTGTGGGGTCCTCAGACAGACTGAGAGGCAGGGCAGAGAGTTCACACCCCCAAGGAAGTTTGGAAAAAAATATATATATATCTGAATCACTGCAAAAGCACACGCACAGACACATTTCTGAAAGAGTGTGGAAAAGGAGAGCGGAAACTACCACAGCAGGACACAGTAGCAATGGCAGGAGCTAATCAATAAAAGGTTACATTAGATGAGAACAAAGTAAAAGTCCTGTGTAAACTGTTAATCACTGGTTAATAAGATTCTGAGCTGGGAGAAAAGAGTCAGAATGGAGGTCTGCTAAGCAGGAATGTGTTATATTGAATCGGAAATATTGTACAACCAGGCCAGTGCTTTGGGGAAAACTCAAATCAATAAGAGAGTGCTTGAATTACAAGCTAAGTATTGCATGTAAAGCACTAAATCTAAAGAAAAACACGCTGACAAAGTGAAAGAGAATGATGTTAAATAAGCAGCAGAGGAGACTTTTTAACTCAAAAGTGATGCATTAGAATAAAAGTGAATGCTGGAATCAAACACTATAAAAGCTCAACCGCTACAGAAGTCAAAATGCATCAGTTGTCAGAAACAAGTTCCTGAACAATGCCTCCACAGTTACGAAATTTCACCTCAGTCTTTAGATGCAAAACTGTACTTTGAAAAGCAAAAATATCCTGTTTGTGCTCCTATTTTTTGTATGAGCTTCATCATACAGTGACTGAAACTACAGTAGAGGCATTGGCTAGGCAAAAGCAGCTTTCCCTTCTGAAAAATAACCTTTTTACCAACTCAAGGTCACTTAGCTTAAACTGCACTGTGGACAAAATCCTTCAAATCTTTTCCAGTCAAAATCTGAACTGTGGTGAGGGTGAGAACAACATAAAACAACTATCAGTCTCTGGTTTGCTTATTTGACATACATAACAGAATGATACAATCACATGAAATTGAATAGATTGCACAAAACTGTAAGTGTTAAATCAGTACTGATGCCAAGTAGGGTCAGATTTGCAGGCCAAAATGGGACCTTGAACCTATCTCAGTGAGAGTGAGACTCTGTCATCTGTTGCTCAACCGTTAACACAATCCAGCCCACCAGCACACTGTGGGTGCAGGTAGACATTTTCTTCTAAAAATTAGTATGGATTTATGGATATTACATAAAGAATAAGTAGGATAGTTCCAGCAATGTATATATTATATTTTTCACTCAAGTGCTCTTCTCAGGTAGAGTAAGAGAGAAGGAACGAGTAAAAATAGTGTTTCTGTACATGAGTAATAGGTATTTAGAATAGTGGTACCTCTGCTTACTTTATCAATCACTGTAGTTTGATTACAGTCCACAACACTTAACATTTTCAAAATGAAGTTCTCACATAACCCAATTTATTCCCTTTCAAGCAGCTTTGTATTAATATCAGTATTAATCCTAACATTTTCATGCCACGAGCCATAAATCACCAGCATGCAGTACATGTTGTAACGTCCTTCAGCAGACCAAGGCAAGATCTTAGGTTCTGTCTCCAATTAAAAAACTGCTATAATTCTTTATATGCATTCCCTCACTAACACACTATATAGACAAAAGTATTTTGCCACACCTGTTAATTATGGAACACAGGTGTTTCAATCAGACCCACTGCCACAGGAGTATATTATCAAGCACCCAGCCATGCAGTCTCCATTTGCAATCATTTGTGAGACTAAATGGGTCATTCTGAAGAGCTCAGTGACTTTAAGTGTGGCACTGTGATGGATGCCACCGATGCAGTAAGACCATCCGTGACCTACTGATGCATAAAAGTCGCCAATGCTCTGCTGAAGAGTTCTGAACTTCCACTGGCATTAATGTATGCACAAAACTGTGTGTTGGGAACTTCATGGAATTGGTTTCCATGACCAAGCAGCTGCATGCAAGCTTCACATCAACAAGTCAAACGCCAAACGTCAGATAGTGTGGTGTAAAGCACACCGACACTGGACTGTGGAGCAGCGGAAACATGATCTGCGCTACGAATCATGCATCTCTGTTTGGCAGTCAGATGGCAAGTCTGGGTTTGGCAGATTCTGGGAGAACATTACCTGCCTGAAAGCACTGTGCCATCTGTGAAGTTTAGTGGAGGAGGGATAATGGTATGGGGCTCTTTTTCAGGGTTTGGGCTAGGCCCCTTGTCTCCAATGATGGACAATCTTAATGCTTCAGCATAACAACACATTTTGGACAATGCTGTGCTTCCAACTTTGTGGCAACAGTTTGGGGAAAGCCCTTTTCTATTCTAACATGACTGTGCCCCTGTACTCAAAGCAAGGACTATTAAGGCATGGTGTGAGGAGTTTGGTGTGGAAGAACTTGACTGATGTACACAGAGCCCTTACCTCAATCCCATCAAGCTCTATCAAGAGGAAGTTAAATGGAGATTTTTAGGCGGGCCTTTTGTCCATCATTAGTGCCTGTCCTCAGAAATGCTCTACAGAGTGAATGAGCATAAATTGCTACAGAAACACTTCAAAATATTGTGGAAGGCCTTACAATAGTGGAGGATGTTCTAGTTGCAAAAAAGGGGGCAACTCCACTTTAATGTACATATATTTGAATACAATGCCATTACATGGTTTCCATACAGTGTATGTGTTATTATGTGTTTCAAATTAGCATCCTTTCCCAGATGCATTTGAAATTTTCATCTAGAAATGTATCTCTGTATATCTAATCCATCTATTACTATATTTTATGTCATTCTCTATTATTTTAATCGATTCAAAAATTTGATGTGAAACTCTTTGGGAATGGTGTCTGTAGAAATTGACTTAAGAACAAGCTTCTCATACTTGTAAAGTCTTTTAGTAGTTATTTAAGCAAAAATGTGGTTTCCTCCCTAAAGTACTGTTTTAAGAGTCATGAGAATGGCATCCATCCCAATTCCACAGAGTGCTCTGGTTGACTGCTTTTAACACTGTGCAACACTGGCAGCACTATTTCTCATACCAGCCATCAGATTCAGCCTTCAGGTTAAGAGAAGTAAACTGTCGGTTAGTTGCAAACTGGTAAGACTTAGGTTTCTGGGAAAGCAACAATCTAACAGGAGAGCATACATCTCTGAAGAAATGACTCTTAATAGACTGCAACATAGCCTTAAGTATGTTAGGTGCTATTGTTGCCTTGTGCTTAGCGGCTTTGCTAGGTACAAAAAGTAATGTCACTCAAGTTATGTCTCAGGTTTGCACAAAAAAATCTTGTGCCAGAAAGTTGTCTGTAGTTCCATGTTGATCTTTAGGTTTCAAACAAAGCTTTCTCAACTATTACGTATCAAGTTTTCCACTCCAGTGTTGAATATTCATAAACATACTCAACATATAGACAGTTTGCAAACAATAAGCTTGAGAAAAAAGCAGATTATAGTTTGGCAAAATACAGTTATGTCACTGTTCCCTGCCAGTCAACATGGCTCTCTAGCTCCTGTCAATGTCTTTGATGGCTTTGCCACACGCTGTGAAAACAAATGGAGAGGCGTCTGGCTTAGAGTTGCCGTCCGTCCCGTTTTTCCCAGAATTGTTCTCTTTTTTTACTAGCTGTCTCGGGAAAAAAAAAAAATCTCTCCCAGGACACAATTTGTCCCGTTTTTTGGGGAAAATGCAAAAACCTCATTTGATTTCCATCGTTCTGTAGTCTAGAAAGGTCCCCCATGCTTCTGTGGCTATTTAAAATTGTCTCTGTTTTCTTCCCGTCTATGCGTACGTCACATGCATGCGCCCCAGCGCTCAGAGTGGCTCACGCAAGCAGGGAGGGAAAGTTGACCGAAGAGAGACAACAAGCCGAATTAGCAGACATACGCACTGAGGTCTTCTTTTCACCAAGTTTTGGCATCTTCATTTGAAATGGGAGGAGAGACGACTGACGAGGAAGGAGATGGAGTACAAGTACATGTAAGCCACCAGCACGAAAAAATGAGCCAAATTTTAGGTTAATTTGGTCAGTTTGAACTGGTAATAACGCCCGAGCCCTCCGCCCCAAACATTTGGTTAAGTGTCCCTTTATTTCACAAATACAAGGTGGCAACCCTAGTTTGGCTATACCATACATTTCTGATGGGCATTCTCATATATCTCAGCTTGGTAGTGCTGTAACTTGGAGGTACAGCATTTCAAGTTTTAGATTTTTAGAGTTCTGATCCGGGGGTAAATTGTGTATAGATCTGTTTAAGAAGTAGTTACATGAATGGTGGCTCAATTTAGCTTTGTTAGCTTTAGCTTTAGCACAGCTATGCAGGCTACATTATAAAAATTTCAATATAATTTAATATAAATACATAAGTTAGCTTTAGCAAAGGGACCTTTAGCAATGTGAGCTTTAGCAAATATAGCTAAAGCTAACATAGCTAGCATAGCATAGCTGTAGATAATGTATCTACAAAGCTTACATAGCTTCTTTATGATCTAAGCTTTGGATAGCATTAGCAATGTTGCTAACGTCATCTATAGCTAAGTTAGCTGTCGGTAGGTGAGCTTCATCAAACACAGCTAAAGCTAACTTAGCAGTTGATAACAGATAAATAACTTATGGAGTTGCTATGTGAGCTTAGCATTCGCTATGTTAGCTATGTAGCTAATTTATTTATGTAGCTTATGTAGCTGATGGAGCTACGTAATATGTCATCACAGGTCCAAAAATAAAATACCAGCTGTTTGCCTACAAGATCAATAACATTTAGTTAAAAGTGGCACAAAATAATCAGGTTTACATGCCCACTATGTATGTACACACACAAAAATATACACGGACTCAGTATACAAAATATTTGGCTCAAAGGATCAATGTCAGGACGTGTGTTCAGTATTGGTCGATATTCAAAGTTAACAACTCTTGCTGGAATGTGATGTTGCACCTTTATGCACTGCTGTTGGCAGCTGAGGTGCAATGTAGGCGGTCCAACACTCACTCTCAGTCTCCCACTGAGACTTGCTGGAGGGTGAAGAGTGTAAAAATATGACTTATTTGCATCCACATCTACAGCCCTATTAATAAATGCAATGGTTTTCTATTATAAAGCTGGACCTGGCCTCATGTGTTTAAAAGCCTGCCTACATGTGTCCGTTCTCTGGAGACCATACAAAGCAACATGTGCACTAAAAAGCAGTGTAAATACAGTTAATTCATTCTTACAATGACAGACGCATCATTTAAGCCTGAAGATCACAGCTGTCTGCCTCCTTTAACTAAGAAATTGAGAATATGATCCTTAATTGCATGTATGGCCTTGATGTGAATTTAACATGACAGAAGGGGTAGTGACAGGGAATTAGAGGAAGAGAGCAAAGCAAAAAGTGTTATTAATTAAAAGAGAGGTACTTAGACATGTTTATTGTAATTAGACGCAGCTGATCAATCTTCCTTCATCGGATAGAAATTACCCTCATAAACATCTCAGGAACAATCTGAATGCTCAGCAGCACTCTGTGAAACCATCCATCTTTCTTCAAGACTCATCTATCTTTATCTACCTCAGGCTTCTTTACATCAGCTATGACTACACCGTCATAGGCAAAGAATGGGGCTGGGCTGAAGAGGCATTCCCATTAAAATCCCTTTGCTTGAATGGTCTTATGGCAGGTGCACAGAATATTGCTGCTGGAAAAATGTCTTAATGCTTTTGTGGAAATCAGCGAGCTCTGTGAAGAAAATAATCTATTTCCTCTACAGCACTACCAGGACCATAAAACTGACCTTATCTTGTGCAAAATATGAGCAAATGAGTTCACGATAGCTTAGTTGCCAACAAGAGAGTAACTGGTGCAGTGTTTCTGGGTGAGTTTTAGAAGTTCTTTTCTCAATTTTGGCTGTCTTTTAAAACATTGATACCTCTGTGCATCCTTGACTCCCCATTCTCAAAGGTTCTGCCTTTTACTGACTAATTGTAATTTTACCACAGAAAACCAAGTTATCCTGCGCTTTGATAAATTTCCTTCAAATTTCTTCCAGCTATGCCAGAAGTCCCTATTCTGTACCTTTGATTAGCAGCAGCCCTATCTGCGTGGGATTAGTATTACCCAGGGTAATTTAGGAATTACCCGGCAAAATTTGATATGGTGCATTGGCACTTGATGAGCAAAGTCAGTAATCCATTTGGCATTACCAACATTTCTGATTAAAAACTTTGAGGACTGTATAACATCCTCCCTGTAGTGCACCTCACATTTTTCAGACAACAATGTCTTAATGCACACAATGGTTATGCTACCATGTCTGACAGGATGTTTTTGATTGAGCCCAACCTGCCCTGGGCCAGAGCAGAGGGGCAGGGATCATGACCTGGTTTTACATTGTGCCAGTCTCAGTTTCAGCTTTCAGCCTCTTTAAACAGATTAATGTTTGAGGGCAGAGATGCCCTCGGGCAGAGCATTTTGGTATGTTTTAGATGTATGTCATACAGTGATCCCTCCTGGGATACCTTTGGTCGCATGTCTGGTGGATTGTTAGATGCTTTTTTTTGTTTTTTTGTTTTTTTTGTTTTTAAGATTTATTTTTGGGCCTTTTTATACCTTTATTTGATAGAGGAAGGACAGTGGATAGACTCAGAACTGATTGATCTGATTGATTAACTTTCAATCAGTTAATACCTTTCATCTTGGAACTTTCTGCTAGTTAACAGCATTTTTCCTTGGAAAGATGAGTAGAAATCTTTTAAAGGAACCCTCTGAGTTACTAATGATAGGTTATTGCTTCCCATGTAAAAGGTAGCTGTCAGTGTGAAATTGGATAGTGTTTTAACAGACTGTTCAGCTTTGGGATGTAGAGAAGAGGGCTTTAGATGAAAGTAGCGGCAGAGGGTCTGAGCTGTTTCTATACACTCAATTGACAATTCAAGTTGGAGTTGAGTCCAGGGCTTCCTAATTTAAAGGGACAAAAGGGAATTTTGAAGGTCAAGTATAAGCACTCCATGCAGTGGAGTTAATGGAAATGAGCAAGCAAGCATGACTGATTCTTTCCCAAAACTCAGTGTAATGCCAGAAGACCATATTTCTAATATCAGTATTGTATTTTTTGGCCTTTATCGTGGCCTCCTCAGAGAGCAGAATCTAATCCTTTGAACCATTCACACTTATAGTGTAAAGTGTCCTCTTACATCTCTTATCTGCTTTAAGGATGTATGCGCTTAGAGTGTATGTTCAGTGATGCAGGAAAAGATAATAATGTAAGGAACATGGGTGCTGTTAATCCTCACAGGGCAGATTAAAGTCAGGACTACCCTGGACACCACATTGTCCTGTGATTGTGTAGGAAGTGGTCACATGACCTTTGGCAGAGGAATTTTTATGCAACTTTTTCAGTAACGCACTGCAGATTTGGGGGAGGCTGAAAGAAAAGACAGTGTAATACAGACCATCCACTCACCCACAACAAAGGGCTCCCCCAGAAAGCTGACATATTGTTAAAATGTTCAAAAAATAATTTGCTTGCAGGTTCTTTTCCAAGATCTTTACTCAGGACCTCCCACAGATGATGTGCTGTAAAAATCTATTTCTCTACTTTCATCGTATTGATTAGTTTTTTTAGTTCAGCCCAAGGCAACTTATAATAACAGCCGAGGCTGCATGTGTCATATTAAATATGGATGCCTGCACACATGTACGGCATATTCACATGCAGAGACAATCCCTGGCTGTTTGCCCTCAGTCTTGCTTTATTTCACTCTGTTGTGTTCTCTTGCCATTATTTTCTGTCAATAACATGTCAGACCTTAATGGATTCACACATTCTTTCAGATTAGTGTAACTTAAATAACTAATACTGATTAATTGATTATCATGACATGTTCTACAAAGGGTTAAACATAATGTCAGAGGCTCACATCTATTCTAATGTAAAGCAGTCCAATACAACAGCCCTGAAACCAACACTTTCTGAGCCTTATTATGTGAAATTGCTCCTGACACCCTGCCACAGAGATGTTTGTTCAGCACTATGATAATATCTGATGCTACAGCTTATAAAGCTGTATTGGATTACATTATGAAACATCATAAGGTGTTTAATTTCCTCTCTCTCAAATCTAAACCAAGGCTACTGCATGCAGGAAAAGTATCATTTTTAGCCCCTTGGAACAGCCAATCACAAAGTTAAGGATGTGGTGAAACACTATGAAAGCTACTTTTTATTTTGAGGTTAGCTATTCTTCTAAAATTCAGCACTTTAGAATAAAATGGAGAATCTATATCATAAAAAGAAAATGTAATGAAAAGCATAAACAATCCAGCAGCAACCATTACAATAAAATAAAGCAACACATGAAGTTTAAATAGCTCATAATAAACTACAAGATAAAAAAATACAAACTACAGCTCAACAAAGAATTGATCAGGCCTTGAAGCACCACTGCATCCTTGGAATTATTTATCCCAGAAAGACCCCCTAAAAATGGCACAAAAAGACCCAAGTTTCACTAAGTTATTCATAAAGGTAGACCATCACAATGTTGAAGACCCTGTAAAGATATATTGGAATATGGTTGCATGTGAAAACACTGAAATCTACATGTGAATGAATTCTGGATTTAGACTGTTAGAAAGTTTTAACCTCTTTCCTGGCTGGGTTTAATTTGGGAGCTGCCAATATGTGGGCTCATGATGTCACGAGCCCACGGTAGGGAATGACCCCGCCCTTCTAACTCTACAATATAAAATCACAGAGTAGTTCATCTCAGTACAGTCTGTTGTTAGCTGATGTCAATGCCTTTAATGAACGTTAACAGTCAGTGAAATGCTGTTTTTTTGTTCATTGTGAGGTAAATTTGCCAAATCTATCAGCCACAGTGGTCCATGGATCATTTAAAGCATCATAACAGAGGTTTGAGCTAGAAAACGGACTTTGTCTCTTCTCTGCCACAGAGCCAGGCAGCTGGGCTCTGATCGTAAGGTCAACTTAAGTTCAAGGGGCAGGCTAATAGAGTGGTGCAGGAATGAGTCCTAAAACACGGAAGTAAGTTAGCATCAGTGTTGGGGGCATAGATATATATAGAAGAGATACGACACGCCCCTTTGAGCTGCGTGCCTACGGCGAGGCTAAGCTAGGGGGGCAAAAGTGTCGGGGCATTTCATGGTTGTAGATGGCACCAAAAATAAAACAACAAGGATGCCTGCACATTGTGCTGCATACAATTGCACACTACACCATACGATTGAAACAAGGAAACTGTAAATAACCTTTCATAGGTAAAAATAGTTTTTGGCTCTTTTTTCATTATTAAATATTGTTGAGAGCTTCACTTGGCTACTAGCAAAACACTAACGCAAGCTAGCAGCTTGACAGCCAAATACCAGACGATTAATAGTAGCTGTAGTATAGTTGTACAAGCAGTAGTAGTACTAAAAGTACAAACAACAGTACTAGTATAAATAGCCGTTAGAGTCATAGAAGTAGTATCAGCATTTGTAATAGTAATACCGGTTGTAGTAGCAGTGCCAGTATCAGCAGTAGTAGTTGGTGTACTATCACTACTACTAGTAGTAGTTATATAAGTTATATAGTTAAATGTATAGTTATATACGTTATTTAAGTCCAAGGTGAAGTGAAGTGTTACTATTTACTCAGTGACACACACAACAATTTCAATGTACCTGTTTCTAACTTGTACAAATGGCAATAAACTCTGTTCTGTTCTATCTCTACAGTGTGTTTGTTTCTATACACACACAAAGAGAGAGAGAGAGAGAGAGAGAGAGTGATAAGGAGAGGGAGAGAGAGAAATAAATTAATATAAATTAATATTTGATTACCTTTACAATTAAATCTTTCTATCTAAAAACATATTTTCTATATATGTATATCTTTATCTTTCTATCTTTATACATACAACTATATGTCTATGTATATACATTTATAAATATATAATGGCTGAACATAAAAGATTCCCAGTTTCATAAACTTTTATTGGACACAGAGCTTATTTTCAGCAATAATCCAAAAACCCACTGAAAAATTCCATAGGCCACCATCCTGGAGCAGAGTTTACTGCCTCATTTTCATGATTTTGAAGCTTAATTTTATAAACTTAGAGATGTTGAATTTGACTGAAATTTGATTTAGGGGTTCATAACACAGTGACCTGTCATAGAACAAACCTAAATACAGATTTATTTGTACTTTACCGGGTCTTTAAAGGACAATTATCCTAAATCATACAGTGCTGTGATGCCCACAAACTTCTATCCAGGTAGGTAAATCCCACTTCAGGGGCTACATTTTTAAAAAATTTTAAAGGCCAATACTAAGCCACTTGCAGAGTCTATGATTAGCTATCACATTTTTCAGTTTTTTTTTTCAGCTTCATGAGACTTTTTCAATGCATCCAGCATGGAATGAATTTCACATTGAACTGGGCAACACATCATAGACCAGTGATTCCTGGCCTAAATGTACACCGCATTCCATATTATTATGCAAAACATTTTTCTCTGATTTTCTAAATATCAATGCAAATGGCAGTCATAATATTTTTCACAGTTAGAGTATAATTCAAATGTTTTTGAACAAACTTCATAATGATAACTATTATTTTTTTTCAAATAAAAACCTCAAAATGCACCTTTCCACATGTTCCACATTATTAAGCAGGCCACAGGTTTCAGCAATATGGGAAATAAAAAGGATCTCTCTGCTGCAATACATCAGATTAAGAGAGCTAAAATGTCATTACAAAGCAGCAAACAAGTATTTGAAGCTGCTGGTGCCTCTGGAGTCCCACCAACCTCAAGGTGTAGGATCCTCCAGAGGCTTGCAGTCGTGTATAAACCTACTATTCAGCCACCTCTAACCAGTGCTCACAAGCAGAAATGGTTGCAGTGGGCCCAGAAATACATGAAGACTCATTTTCAAACAGTCTTGTTGACTGATGAGTGCCGTGCAACCCAGGATGGTCCAGATGGAGGAGTACTGGATGGTTGGTGGATGGCCACCATGTCCCAATGAGGCCAATGAGGGACGTCAACAAGGAGGGGGCGGAGTCATGTTTGGGCCGGAATCATGAGGAGAGAGCTGATAGGCCCCTTTAGGGTCCCTGAAGGTGTGAAAATGACCTCGGCAAAGTATATAGTTTCTGACTGACCACTTTCTTCCACGGTACAAAAAGAGAATTGTGCCTTCTGTAGCAAAATTTTCTTCAAGCATGACAATGCTCCATCTCATGCTGCAAAGAATACCTGTGTCATTGGCTGCTATGGGCATAAAAGGAGAGAAACTCATGGGGTGGCCCCCATCCTCCCCTGACCTCAACCCTACTGAGAACCTTTGGAGCATCTTCAAGCTAAAGATCTATGAGGGTGGGAGGCAGTTCACATCAAAACAACAGCTCTGGGAGGATATTGACATCCTGCAAAAAAAATTCTAGCAGAAACTCTCCAAAAACTCACAAGTTCAATGGATGCAAGAATAGTGAAGGTGATATCAAAGAAGGGCTCCTATGTTAACATGGAACTTGTCCTGTTAAGATGTTTTTGATTGAAATAGCTTTGATTTCAGTAAATATGACCCCCTGATGCTGCAATTTCTACCAATGACCATTTTCAGTTCTTTACAACCTAAAAGCTGTTGTGCTTAATAATGTGGAACATTGCATTTTGAGGTTTTTATTTTTTTTTAAATAATTTTTGTCATTATGAAGTTTGTTCAGAAACATTTGAATTATGCTCTAATGGCTGATGACTTGAAAAATATTCTGTCATTTGCATTAATATTTATGAAAATCAGAGAAAAATATCATTTGCATAATAATGTGTTGGGGGGGGGGCGCACTGTAACAGACTGTTCATCCAAGATGCCGTATTTCTCAGAATGGAAATGCCACTAAATCTTTCTATATGAAATCAGATTTAACTTCCCTGTAGAATTAAAGTAGGGGATACCAAAAGTTGAAAGATAAAAAAAAACTGCCCTGCAAAACCTGTTTACAAAACATTTTAAAAAGTTGAGTAAACAGTCTTCTTACAAGAAAAAGCTTGTTCTCCATGAACGTATTCTAATGCAAACTGGAAACAGGAAGGTCAGCATTCAAAATGTCCTTTTGAAACGTTTTTTCAGGCTAACAGGCCACAACGGATGCGTTTCAACACGTAGGTCTTCTTCAGCGTTGCCAGGCCTGTTAGCCTGAATAAACGTTTCAAAGGACATTTTGAGTGCTGACCCTCCTGTTTCCAGTTTACATTTTTGGTCATGCATCTACTTTTCAGTTTAGTGTTGGGAGGGTGCTCCTTTTGCTTTTTTTTCACATTCTAATGCAGCCAGCATGCCTGACATAGCCCCATTAACTGCGTAAACTATGTAGCCAACTGAGATATGTAGCTTACAGAGCTAAAGCTAAGACCACAAAGCAAGAACATAAATATGTATCTATATCCCTGTAGCTAAATTAGAGCCAGTTGTGTTTGCTAAAGCTAATGTTGGTAGCTAACTTAGTTCAGTTGATTTATTTATAATTTAATCCCAGATTAGACCTCTAACATTTTAATCTGTTTTATTTATAAAATGTTGGTCAGTCTGTAATGTTATTTCATGGATGTATCTGGCCGTCAGAAATGACCAGTCTGCAGCCAGACCCTCCTCAAATTTTGAGCACTCTTGTCAAGTAAACATAACAAGGTTCACAATGAATCTACACCAGATATCACAGTTACAAAACCAAAAAAAGAAAATGTGACAAGTTCAATGATAGATAAAGAAGACACGAAGACTCCTTTGCCACGTTTTACCAGCGTCAGTTTTTTTCTGCTGTTGTTTCAAACAGGCAAATTACAGATCAAAGCTGTACATTGAAAATAGCTTAAAAGTGGCAGTCTCGACTTGGAGGTTTCATGTTAATTGCTATGCTGTACTTTTTGTAGACAATATTTGAGATAAATATTTAAGACATAAAACATTTAAGAATTTGTTAGAAAACATTGCGCGTCTTTCTGCTAGAATGACATTTATTGGTCCATTCATTCTCTGACCAGGAAGAAGCGTATCAGCTTCACGCATTGAGAGATATATCCACCTGGCTACAAACATGGAATCTGGCCATTGGAAGATAATGTGAAAGCCTCTAAATTTGCAATTACTGGAGGGTTGGGATAAAGGAATAACAGTACTTCCTTCGGTTTCAAAGGATCCTTACACTGCTTTTGACGCAGTGGCCTAGTAAACAAGTAGATTTTTATTTTATTTTTATTCATAAAGCCAAGTCTGCAGTATGTTCACAGCCTACAAGAGGATCACCACTCAACATTGGTAAAATTTTGAATTTCACGTTTGGTTCCCTTTTAAGTTACTGTTTCATCTGAGACCTACACTAAACCAGTGAAGCATTGGAGCAGAAGCAAGATTGTCTCGAGTCAGACCCAAGAGAATTGTTGCCACACTTCACCTCACTGTCGTTGCATTGCTGCTCCGTCTCTGGAGAATACCGGATGCACTTCCATCACTGCAGCTGTCTGGACCAACCTTGGCAGTCAGTGTACTTTGTCAGGTCTGTAGTCCCAGCGGTGATGCACTCATGGCTGACGACAAGCTCATGTGGATCGCTGACTGTGACCAATAGGTAGAATGTCAGCAGCGCTGCATTGGTTTGTGTGAGAAGTGAGATGGCCTTTTCTGTTTGCCTGACAACATAAGCCTTTTTCAGTTACTCAGTCACTTTTACACCCAAGGTGAGGTATATTTACAAAATTACTTAAGGTCTGTTGTGTCTTGCATCAAATTTCTCAAGGTCAAAACTGTGTAGTCATGTTTGTTTCTCTTGTTTGCTGAAAATGGGTGTTTAATAGACCTATTTTGGTAATCTGTGAGTAGTCACAGTGAGAACACTGTGTTCATTAAAACTAGATGACTTTCCCCAATATTTATTCAGTCCCAAAGCAGTGATGAGGCAAAACCAAAATGTTTCTATGGAGCGCCGGTCTCTCGCTGTAGAAACACTTCAGCTCTGATCAACATGGTAATAAACCAATCAGGTTCTCATTTACTGCTAATCAGCCAATCAAACTATTTGTTCCTGCATCCTGTTTCATGCTGGGACTGGGCTTGGTAGAAAGAAATGCTTAGAGGGTTGTGTGTGTGTAGGGGTGGAGGTAGGGGATGAGATGTATATAATATATCACTAAAACAACAATGGGTAACCGCCCGCTGCCATCTGTCTCATTGCTTTAAAAACCATAGGTAATTAAAATGGCATGATGGGAGGTCAAGTTGCAAGATTCAAAATAATTTGACTGCGGCATTGCAATTTTATGTCCAGATTAGTAGGTCACACTGTCCTTGATATTACTGCTGATGATACAGGGGCTTAAATGAGTTTTTGTGGGAATTGCTTTTAATGACTACACATAAATTACAGACAGGAGATTTAAAATTGTATTTTTCCATATTTTATTCTTACTTGTGTCTTTCATGGGATAGATATTACATAAATACATAATTTATTTCTTTAAACTTACAAGAAAAAATGCACATCCCTGGCAATACAGTGGACACTTATATGCAGCTTTAATAAACTTAGCACCAAAAAGTTTGGTAGAATATAACTTTGTTGAAACAATGCTACTTAGCAATGAATCTTATACCGTTGGAAAGCCTGTTTATTTTCCTTTTAAATGGTGCCATATTTGTAAGGAACATGCATTTGTGGGATGAGCAGCAGAGCTGAGTATGTAGGTTGTGCCCATGAAAAATTTGCTAAGTCTTCTCTGCCAATGCCAAACAGCTTTTTTTTTGGCTGTTCCAATTGACTCTTATTTTAAGCTTCTGGTATCCACAGGTGCCTGATTTACACTTGATTGTCAGCACAAGTGATCATGGGCCCTGCTACAGTAGTCAGGAGGTGTCTGCTCCAAAAATCTGCATGCCACTGGAAAGGGCCCATGTGATAGGGCAACTTTATCAGAATAAGCTCTAGAGCAATCTCCAAACTGAAGGCCAGCTTCTAAGTAATGAGGGATTTCATTCCCAGATAATCCAGAACAGACTGCACACAGCCAATCTCTGGTCTCAAAGGTCTGCCAGGAGGCCTGCCATGACTGCTCCTCACCGTCAGGCCTGTTTGCGCTGGTGTCCGCAATGTGTACACTGGAAACCGAAGATGTAGAGGTTATGTTCAGTGACAAGTTCAGATTTTGCTTATGGTAGTTGGATCATAGGGTTAAAGCGTGGTGAAGATGCAAAGAATGTAATGCTGATTGCTGCCCTGATAGAGTAACATCTTTTGGTGGAGGCAGTGGGATGGTGTGGGGTGGCATCTCCCTCATTGGAAAAATGTGGCTTGTCAACATTGGAGGCAATCTCAATGCAAACATATCGAGATGAGATTCTGCAACCAGTGGTAATCTGATATGTCCACAGTATGGGACCAAACTCTATCCTCCAAGATGTCAACGCTCACCTCCATAGATTGGGGTTTATCAGAGACTACTTCCAGGATTTGGGAGTGGAGAGGGTGGAATGGCCTGCCAGCAGTCATCACCTCAACCTCATTAAACACTTGTGAAATCAGCTTGGGCACTGGCAGAAAAGATTTGGCAAATTTTTATGGGCGCAACCCATTCAGCTCTGCTGCTCATCCCACACATGCATGTTCCTTACAAATGTGGGACCATTTATAAAGGAAAATAAACAGGCTTTCCAATGGTATAAGATGTATTGCCAAGAAGCATTGTTACAAAAAAGTGATAATCTACCAAACACAAACTCCCTCACATTTTCTGTTAGGTACACTCTTGGCAGCAGACTGTATATTTTCAGGAAATGTAACTAAGCAATTGAATGCAGAAATAAATGTGAATAGGAAGATTTATCTATTAATTGGTTTATTCTGTATTTTTGATACTGGCTCGTAAAAAATTTCTTACGGGGTCTCGTTTCACTTGAGGTTCTTGGACTTGTAGCCTCTATACGCTTGAGTTTATTGTGACAGCTCTGTGTAAGACACAGCTCTAAACGCTGTCTCCTGGCCTCTAACCATTACATTTGCTTGTCAAATAAGACCATAGAGGTCACTGTGGAAATGTTTGATACATCACAAGGAATAGATGTAATTTCATCTTTGGTGAGACTCAAGGATGAAAGGATTAATATGAACATTTTTTCCATCTTTTATGTATCCCAATAGCTGAGGGAGAAGACAACAAAGTGATGAAGATATACAGAGATGTCTTATTAAGGCTTAGTGACATGAAAACATTTCAGTAAGTCATGAGGAATTCACACTCTTAGATCCATGCAGGTCATCAAACCTTCATCAGAACCTACACAATCAAGGCTTTAATAAGGAACTTAATGAAAAGTTTAGTACTAAGGAGAAGCCTGTGGTAAAATTAAAAAAGTAAGATTTGGTGAGATGCTTAAATGGGAGAGCTGAAGAGCCAAGCAAGCATTCAGGATACAATTTAAAGAACCAATCCCTCCATTTATAAACAAAAACAAACTGTCAGTTTCAGACTTTAGGTGCAATGAATCAATCAACTAAAAATATTGCATGAAAGCTCATGTGAGATCAACACATAAAATCATTTAATTTACAGGACATGTATTTTTGGTGGTGACATAATCTTAGAAATTTTCCATGATCCTGATATTAACTGATAGATTGATTTGATCTCAGGAACACAAAAAAATGTAGGAAAAATTAGATCTTCAGGATGTCAGGGAGCAGAATCATCCAATAGCATTAGCACAAGCAAATCAGCAGAGTAACAGAAAGCAATCCAGTGCACTATACAAAGTGAATGTACAGTAATTGGATATCCTTTGTTGCTGGTTGCCAAGAATCTGATGAATGATCCCTTGAAGCATGAATGACACAGCTGATGCCAATCAACTAATGTGAGTTTGACTTCAGTGCTCTCCCTGACGTAACTGCCTGCATGTTCTGCCCTATTAACTGCTTCAGTACCACATACAGCACATTTTTCATATATAATATTTTATGACTGATTCAGGAATTTGTCCTGTCTGTCTTAATAATAGTGTGTACATTATTCTTAAGTGTGTATTAGTTTATTATTGTGATTTATAAGTGCTGCACAGCAGCCATATTTATCCTTTGTCCATTTTTTGGCTTTCCCATTGGACCCCTAAGAGTCATGTGGCCAATTAAAGTCCCTCAGTTGTGTGACACCATCTGTAGGTCAGAGTCCCTGATGCCCCCTACACAGTCACCAATCATCCTCGATTAAATACTTAATTGCATCTCCTTATAACTGTCCTTATCCTAGGAAGAAAATGATTAAGTGCTGTCGTCATGCTGTGTAATTTTTATCACTTTGGAGATTCAAAAACATTGGTGTACAATTTGTATACACAGTTTATGAGTTTCATGACATTCTAGTTTCCATTTGTAGACAAGGCCGCCCATAAGGAACCAAAAAAGAAGTCTCTTTGTTGAACTCGAAGTCATGGAGAGGCCCATGGAGGTAAGAAAACACATAGTCCATCCTAAATTGAAGCATTTGTTACTGTTTATTTTAAACCTTAAATACCCATTATTGATTATTAAAGCAATAACAGTAAGAGGACAGTTATTTCAGTGTGCAACATTGGCTATTTTTTTTTAAGTCCACCGTAAAGCTGATTGGAGTCCGGCCCAGAAAGCGAATGTTGATCAGGGGGCTGGTGCTACACTACAGATCCAATGAGCATGTGTTAAATGGCATCTAGGGAGGGCCCATTTCTGGTCTTTCAGGTCTCATCCTGTCAGAGAGGAGAATAGGTCTTCCCTGACTGTGCTGCAAAGGATCCTGGGATGATGAGTCTCTCAGTTTTATAGCACATTGTTTGATATTTTCCTCCAAAACTTCAAAACAGGCTTCTGCCACGCTTGTTAAGCCTGAGTTTTGTTTCTTCACATGGCTGGTTCCATGAGGCAGAAGTATCAGACTGATGTTAGAAAGGGAATGCCCTAATTATGAACCTTAATTAATTGTGGTCAAAGCGTTTACTCTGACAGCCCTAAAATAAACATTTTATATTTTTTTTCTTCTTGTCTTGTCTTGATTAAAGTACGTATGATTCGTCTGGTGATGCTACCCGGTGTGCTCGCTCTCATTGGTTGTTTGGGGTACTCTGTCAGCGGCACTACGACCCAGAATAGTAAATATCAAACACGTTTGATATTTACGATTCAGGGTCTGTGAGGCTATGACATGATTTACAGCAGTAAATGAATCGTGTTGACACCACACACATACAGACTACTCAGACAAATAATCGTTTGCGACGAGGCTCCAGTTGGTATACGCCCCCACCATCATCAGGGGAGTCAAATCTTGCCCCAAATCAGGCTTAAAATCCTGTACTGTGTGGCCAGCCTTACGGAGCTTCCAAATCTTTATGAGAAAACATGGGCTGAAGCCAAACATCTTTAAAGTCTTCCATGGGTGTGGGTGTTAAACCCCATCAAAACACTTTTCTGTAATGAAACAAAACAACCGTGAAGGCCAACCAAACCAGACATCCAGCAAATTACAAAAGATGGGTGTATTTTGAGGGTAAGGCTTTATGTTTTAGAAAGATCTTTGTAGTTGGTGCACAAAAAGGTCATATCACTTAAGTTTTAGTAATGGAAAAGAAAATAGTACCAGGCAATCTCAACAATAAGTCACTGATCAAATATGAGCCTCCGTCAGAAGGTAACTCAAGCCTCATGAAACACACTGTCACTTTTTGGGGTCATTATTTTCACCTATCTGCTAAAAGAGACTGAATGTTTGACTACTTGGCTGTGGGATATATCTCATCCTCTGAGATAAAACCCCTCTTTGTAGGATTGACATGTTAAAACACTGGGTTGTGTGGACCCGTCATTAGTATCCCTCTCTCCACAGATGTCTTCACTTTATTAGTCAAGCCCAAAGTGATCGTCCCGTCTTTTCCTGAGGCGAGATTATCTCACAACCTTCAACTTCCCCCTGTCAGTCAACCCGTACTCATTTACTGAGCTATTCCCAGCTGGCACTTAGTCACACACTCCTATCATGCAGCCAGTGTAGAAAGTGTGTAACAGGCAGGAGCGAGAAGAAGGAGGGTGGCAGAGGAGAGAGGCTATGGAGAGTGAGTGTTTTGCTCACACACAGCTGAGCCGAAAGCCGGCTGCCATCCATCTCTGTCCCAACGTTTCCGGCCCACTGACAGAAGACATCCTGATGGCAAGGATGCATTTGTGTTTGTTATTCTGCTCCATTACGTGCCAACCCTTTGATCTGTAGGACTGACTGTCTGGTCCAAAAGTAAGAGACTCAATGGAAAAAAAATCTAAAAGCACAATAGAATAACAGCAGATCAGAACAGCACTGAAAGAGCATATAGACTTAGAAATAAGGTAATAAAGGAAGTTCATACATAAATGTGCCTCGACTTTGTTCACAGCCACCTACTTCTTCAGGGTACCTGCGATGCCTGTTGCTATGGACACCCATCAACTGACTGAAAGTTTGTCCCTCTCTGTGGGAGCCCTGTGTCATTTGTTTGAAAGAAAGCTGCAGTGAAATGTAAACAGCATCAGTCGTGTGCCATGGCATATGGCTACAGACATTTTCAGATTTATGCAGGTCCCTGGGGTTTGTTTGCATATACTCCTCAGATACAGCTTATCAAACATGGAGTACTGTCAAATTCCCCATAAGCTTGGTAGAAAAACAGCAAAACACAGGATACCGTTCCTAGATGTGCCATGTTGTAGCAGCATTAGCTGCCAGTGGTTTCAGTGAGCGTTGCCCCTTCAAACAGGACATCCTTGGAGGTGCTAGGTTATACAGCACTTCTATTTTGTGGTGCAAGCTTCAGGTACCAGCTATGTGCTCTTCCACCACGGTGCATCTCATTAGTGGGCTTCGTCAGAGAAAACAACAACAAGCTGAACTAAAACTACTTTAGTTTTCTCAGCTCAGTTTTCCACTTCAACAGCTGCAACATTGTTTGCACAAAGAGAACTTGCCGTCTCTAGCTTGTCTAAATATCAGACATTAGAGGAATAAACTTACTTGGATTGCAAATTTCCATTCAGCTCTTCTGGTTGGGGTGTTTTTCCCAATTTATCTTCAGAAAGATGAAAAGTAGAAAGATAAATAGCATCAATTTAATACCTGATTTCACTTGTTGTTAGATTGCCTTGCTTTTCTCCCTGTGTCAGTTAGAATTAGTTGCTATTTGTAATGAGGCTTATTTGTATCTGAGTGGAGCAATTTTGTATTAAAGTTTTGAAATAACTCCTACTCCTCAATTACATACATGAAAATGTGCAGTTTGCATGCATTTTGTGTGCAGTCAGCGTGGCTTTCCCCTTTGCACATACTTTGTGGATCATATGCAATCTGTTTTGTAATTTGCAGTTAAAAATGTGAAAAAGCTGCACTATTCTTCAGCTGATTTGTATGGAGATATCATTGTTGCAAAACTATTTGTGAATGCATACAAGATCTGCACACAAACCTGCAAATGTGTAGATAGATTTGCAAATGGGTGTACAGAATTGCAAATGTGCATACACAAGCCGCCAGTTACGACTAAAATCTGAGTGAGTATCTGACAACAAAGAGCAAAAGAAGAGTGAGTTTTGTGAGCCAAACTAAACCAAGTCCACAATTATAAATTGGTCTACACATTTGCAGACTTGTGCAAGCATTTCTGGATCTTTGTACACATTTGCAAATCTTTTTACAGATTTCCAATTCTGTGCACGAATTTGCAGATTTGTGCAGGCATTTGCAGATTTGTTCACAATTTTACAAATCTGTGCATGCATTTGCAGAGTTGTGCATGTATTTGTAGATTTGTGCACACCTTTTTTAGATCTGTACACACATTTGTGGATTTTGCAAATCTATCTAAGCATTTGCAGATTTATGTGCGGATCTTTTTACGCATTTGCAAATAGTTTTGCAACAATAATAGCTCCATAGATTTGACCCTTTGTGTAACTATTAAGAAATGTGATTGGCTCATTATGTTGAAGGGTGGGGTTTAGCAATAGATGCATTTCAAACTTCTTCAGCTGATAAAGAACATATCACAACATGAGATAAAGGAGACCCATGGCCACTTAATGTACTTACAAGATGAATTGCCAAATCAATTGATCAAATTTGAGGATTAGAAAGGACTTTTAGCTTCTTAAATCTTGACTGGCAGCATAATCTGAATCAGCTGAAAAAAAGATGTGTTCATCTGCTGTAATAGTGATACAATAACACTATTAACATTGGGTAAATTCAGATTTGTAACTTACATGATGGCAGTCATTTGAGGTTTCAGCATATCTGCTCCATGCACCTCTTAAACACTGGCTTTTCAATTTGAGGCACAAAGACAAAGAAATGTGTGACTCACAAATGTTTAAAAAATGGTGTCAAGTTTGACCATAATAGCATGATAAGGGAGGGTCTTCCCTATTTGACTGTATGGACACCAGTAGTAGAGCTTAGATTGGGCCCTAAAAATTCAGCCTGACCCCAAGCGAGCTTAGGCATTTTTTTTTCCTGAGCTCAATTCAACCCATAAACCGCGTGTAAAAGCTTAAACCTGACTTAGACAAGGTCTTTTAAATAAGCTGTGTGTTATAATTGAAGTTTATAATTTCAAATAGTTTAGATGACAGAAATCTTTTCAGATTTGATCTAAATGAGCACAACATGGAAGCTTATGTTATAAAAAAAACAGAAAGAAGAAATATTTTTTATTAATATTTAAAAATGATAATAAGTGGAATGTTGTCAGCAAATCATACCAAGTTCCATCTAAATGGAAAACAAACCTCACACCAGAAGTTTATGCAGATATGACTTGTATGAAAGTCTTTTGTTAGATCAGTGAGGATGACAGGCAGATGCGCACACATAAATGTGTGCTGAATTTACAGAGCTTCTCTGTGAGCATCAATCTGTCAAAAGAAATTTCAGTCTGCACTGTTGTTCACATTACTCATTAGTAACGGGAGCAGCATTACAATAGATGATCAATGCATTTTTGTTTATTGCCCTTCTGCACAATTGCCCTTTCCATTCTATCACATTTGCGAACAGATTGGGCAGGGCCAGCAGTGACAATTTTAAACAGCTTTTCTCCCTCATTATGTTTAAAAAAAGCATTTAAAGAAGGAAGTGTAACTATTTTCATGTAATAAACCTTATGAAATGCTTTTTTTTTTTTTTTTTTTAAACTGAAAAGCCTTTTTTTTTCAGATTTTAGGACGCTGCAGTAGGACAGCCAAGGTGACACTGTCAAGATGTAGTCGAGGTCATGTAAATTTCTCCTCTGCTCCCTTATTTATTCTAGCAGCAGTTTGCTACTTGCATTAGCCAGCATGACTTTTAGCTTTCTGCTGCAGGAAAAAAACAAAAACAAACAAACAAAAAAAAAAAAAACCAGAATGAACAAGTTTGCATTTGCAGGTTGGAGGGCACAGCAGCAGGACACTGAAAATATGTGCTCCTTTTGCTAGCACAGCCTCAGCCTGGCTGGTTTGGCTTTCCCATGGACCCAAGGCAGGGCAATGGACTGTTGCATCACCCCTTGTTACACCGGCAGGCTCCCTCTGATGCATGAATATCCAATTCCCATCTAAACCTCTTGTGGTAGATCTGTTGTGCTGTATAAAGAGATATATTGGTGGATATTTTCTTAAATGAAATATTTAAGCTCATTACAGGGAAAGTTCATTCTTTTATTTTTATGCATACTCAGTTTTTCATTGGGAAAACCAGTGTTTGGAAAAGGCCCTCAAGGACTTCTACTCTGGAAAACATATTGAAATCAAAGGCATTTGTCTATCTGGAAATAAGGCCTTGTTTGACTCATTAGTTACCAATTTTCTTCACTGTTGAAACTGTGCTTCTTGATGCACCCAACTAAATGTATAATGAAAGCCCTCTACACTAGTGTAAGTCTGTTTAATAAGGCTTACTACAACTGGACTAAAAAGAACTAAGCCATTTTTTAAAATGTTGTTAACCTTAATGTTTTAATTTGATTTCATTTTTGATTGACTATAAAGTAGAGGTGAGCAGCCAACTAGAATAAAAAAAAAACAAAAAACTTACACCATGGGTTGGTTTCATTTGTCCCTTTTGAGTCGCACATGGATTATGCTGCTGTACGCACAAGAACCAGTTCAGAGAACAGATCCTAATAAGATGCTTGGTTAAATTTAAAGTGCAAAAGATGTGAGGAAAACAATCCTTTAAGGGGCTTACAGCTAGAGTCCCAACCGACCTGACTACCTCAGGCTGACTTGCACTGCCCTTATTACATCAAACATGTGTGATATTCATGACACAACACCTGCATGGTCATAAGGAAGTGGTGTCTGTGGGGATCATGGATTTAAAACAGAAACAGCTAATAGCTGCTGGGAATGACTTTAGAGTAAGGTGTGTATGACTATTTGCCTCAACTGCTGCTTTTATTAGTGTCATATTGGGTACCGCAGGTTCCTGTGAGACTGCGGGACCTGCATCAGTGAATCTGGGTTGTTTCTTCTTCTCTAAGCTGTGTGTGCACAGCAAGAGTAAAAGGCTTTGAAATTCTTAGAGGAGGACCATGTCTTTAGATGTATGAATATGTTGAATTCTGAAGCCAGCTACCTGAAGATTATGTTCTAGTCTGCTATTCAGGTTTTTTTTTTAATCTTACTGTGAAGACAGTAGAAGTGCTCAGTGGTACAAAACAAAGCATACATAACAGTGTAGGAGGTCAGTAAAAACAATAATTAAGACAGAAGAGAGACAGAAAACAGGATGAGGAGGAGGCTTGTTTGGTGGCCTTGAGAGGAAAAAAAAAGAGCCGTGGATGGGCTTATGTGCGTATATTTTCATTTACAAATGTGCTGGTTTGAATATTCCTGTTAAGGTCTTAAAGGTGAGGATATGTAGCTAGGTCTGCAGTTGGAGAAAAAAGAAATAGAGCTCCACTGTGTGATGTGAGGTTAGAGTAAAGGGAGGAGGCTATGGAGCTTGATGGGCTGTATCCCTATTATGGTGTCCAGTAACAGCAGCCCGCAAACCTTCAGGAGGGGGCTTGCCTCATACAGTACCCAGCCGTTCTAATATGGGAATGTGAAGATAGAAAGGTTTATACATCTACACATTATTTAGCCATTAATTGGAGCAAATATTCTAATTTTCCAGAAGCATGAGTTCTCTAATTAGTTTTAAAGAAAAATTGTTCCTCTGTATTCAGAGATAATTTCCTGTTCTTGAGCAAAAACACAATTAGTTGTGGTAAATCCACTTGGCAGTAATGTATCTTCTTCACCGGAAAAAAAACTGTAGAAAGACCCTGACTGTCTTACTACTATTAACTAGAGAGCTGTTGTAGGGATATTTCCTATATCTCATATATGTACTCACTCAGGTCAGGTAAACAATTGAGAAGGGTCTACAAATGTTTCAGTCTGGTAAGAAGTTTGGGAAACTAGTGAGGAGCCGATTGTCATGACCAAGAAGGATGATTTGGAAAGATCTGATATCACGAGGTTAGGTAAGAGCTGGCTGGGACTAAGGGTATGTGCGAGAAGCAACGTCAAGAGAACAAAAACATGTTTTGGTGGTCCTTCTAGAAGTGTGTATGTGTGTGCTTAATTCATGTCTAGGTGCACGTCTAGATTAGATGCTATAAGAGGGTCTGTCACTAGCTTTTGGGGCGCTCTCTCGATCAACTGCTCTGTAACTCTGTATCTTGTACCGTGTAATAAATATCGGCTAGGCCTAAACTTATCTCATCGTCTCTACACTCTTGTTTTCGTGATATGTTTGACGCATTGTAGAGTTCTACGCCTCAACATAACCTCAACACTGTCTGTCTGTCTGTAAGCATGTATGCCTTGATTTGGAAGCCTCCCTGTTTCTCCAGTTGTCCCTTATACCTCTCAGAGGACTTCTTGGATATACTGGTTCACAACTGGAACCATGACAAAATCATACATGTGTATTGATTTTCTATAAAACCCCAAATTAGAGTGCTGTTTTTCACTTCAGTTTGCTCCCCCTCACATCCCCATCCACTAATACAGCTGATGTACGGCGTGCATATTGCGTCACTTCCTGATTGTGTGCTTGTGCTTTTGTTGGTTTTTCTCTGAACAGAGATAGACCTACAAATTTTTCTCTCTTTCCACTACTAATCACTACTCTTTGTGTAGTTCTGTAGTACTGTAGTACTGTAGTGCTCCGCTTTTTCCCGTCCTCCCAAACTGATAATGGTATGTGTATTAAATGTAGTTTACTTATAATTCTGGAGGACAGGGTACCCCTTTAGGAAACGTGGCTCCACACCACTGAATCTCAGTGAGTGGATGCGTGAAAGCCGTAACACAACGACCCACTCGGATCACTGCTAGCGGCTTCACGTTTCAAAGAGATTTTTTCCCACTCTGCACCACACCACCTGAAAATAACACAAATACATAGATAGTTAGATAGTCCCTCCCACCAGAGACTCATGGAGAGACTGGAGGAGTCGAAGCGAAGGACTGAAGCCAAAACACCGATGTTTAACCACCCATGGGACGTCCTTCCATCTGCAGGATCACGTGAAGCGAAATCATTTCATGATGACGCTGGGGGCTGATCATTGTCAATCAGCTCTCATGAGACATAAACAGCTGATTGTGTCTGTGTAAATTTGTACTGTATCTATTCTATTCAAATATCAACATTTACAATGTTTGGCCTCAGTATGAGATCACAAACATCTGCATGAAGAGAAACCTGCAGTCTATTTAAAATTTAAAATCTATTTATTTTTTTCAAGGAGCAAATGCTTTATTATAAAATCATTAATTATCCTAATAATTCAATGTGAAGGCTAATGATCAAACCTGACGCTCACTAAATTGACCCTACAATGGATATAAAATGTGTTTCTTACTGACAGACGGACTGTGGCCCTATCTGACTTTTAATTCTCACTGAACACCTTTCTAATGGTCTATCCTGAGCCATTTTCTGCTTTTACATGTTTGTTTTCATGAGAACATTTTACATATCAACATAAACACTCCTTTAAAAAGTGTTCATTTTGAAAGAGACCATTATATTGTTTCATTTGAGTTTGATGAGTGGGTGTTGTCAGACACTCAAGGTTGATTCTTGTTATGGCTGTCAAGCTTGAGCTCTGTATTCTAACTCAAAGCCAGCACAAAGCACATTCTTTGGCACAAGTCAAGAAAATACACCCTTTAAAACATTTTTGACAATGTTTCAATTTGTAATAAAATGCAAAATCTTGTCAGAGGACAAAAATAGTTAATCAAATTCAGCAACATCAAAATAAGCCACTGAATGTTAAAAATTCTGTATAACTCATCAGGTTTGTAGAAGAGTAAGCTTTAATCCTTGATTATTTCAATATGTATATTCCATGGTTTACTTTTTTAACCTCTATGTTGACAAGCACTGAGTGTAAAATGCTTTCCTGGATCAGTTCTAATTAGTGGATCATATTATTGTACTGCTGTCTTGCAATCCAACATTCTTAATTGTTGAATATGTTCTTTTTTTCAACAAATTTCCCTTGATATATGACCAAATTTCAGTTTCAGCATTTGTGGATGTCTAGACCAATCACAAGAGTTCTATTGATCTAACTGACCCATTTCCATTAACTGAATACTTTCATTCATGGTTTATTCATGAGCACATCCATTTCGATGTGAATCCCATGATAAGTACTGTAGTTTTGACCAACAAGGCGAAACAGTGTCTTTCTATAACATGTGCTCTGCATGTCCATGCATTATTTGGATAATTATACCTGGCCCATGGGGCCTTCCAGATAAAAACATGTTCTTAAAAGGATTTACTCAGTACTGTAATGGTTCTGCACCATTTCCATGGATCAACCAGAGATGATGATAATGCCCTCAGAATAAATTGGATGGAATTATCTTCTAGAATTTATTTGAAGAGTTATATTTATTTAAAATGCTTATGTAATTTGCATTTGTATGTATCAGTGTTGTAGTACTCGAGTCCAGTACTCGGACTTGAGTCCGACTCAAGTCCTGATTTGGGGGACCTGTGACTCGACTTAGGCTCGAGTGCTGATGACTCGGACTTGGACTCGCACTCGAGCTCTGCATCAGGACTGGAGAATGAAGAGGAAGACTCAAACCTTTCTTCTAAAGACATTCTATGCTGTAATATTTGTTGCTTTTGTGTGAGAAAACCCCTCATAACGGATGAGTGATCACGCAGCGCCCGCTGCGTGCGTTCACCTGCATGTGTGTTCACGTGAGTCTAACCTGCTGTCTGTGAAAACAACCAGAGAGAGAGCAGGAGGAGCAGCGTGACAGTGAAGAGCTGATAGGTTGATAGGTAGCTTGAACCTGTGGCTCGTCTCTGTATTCCAGCGGTAATCTTTACAAGAAATTAAACTAAATCTCCAACAGCTGCTGAATAGTTTATTCTTGTCATATTAGCCGCTGTAGTAATCCTCCTCAGTCCTGGACAAAGTGATAAAAACTCTTAAACCCTGCAGTGAGTCCCATTAGTTAAAAAATCAATCCAGAGTTGAAATCTGCGTTAACACTGGCGAGACAATGCTGATTGAGACAACAAGGTGGCATACGGTAAACTTATGATGTGTTTAATGATGGTTCAGACTTTAGAGCTTTACAGGGAGGACAAAGTTAAGACCTTTTTTATGATGTGTTCAAATGTAACACCAAGAAAACTTTGGTTTTTAGTGGGAAATCTAAAAAAACTGGTCATTATAAAGGAGAAATATTTACCCAACTGCTGTTGACAGCTCCTCTAATCCTTTAAAATAAAAGGTTGAAGAAATTCATACATTAATAAATCACATCAACGTAGCCCACCAGGAAAACTTGAATGTCTAAAAAGTGATTGATAGTTTAATATCATTTGGCTCTAGGTTTTAGGTAATGGGGACTCGACTTGGACTCAGACCCAGATAAAGGGGACTCGACTTAGATTTTTATTTGGTGACTCGGACTTAAACACAAGGGACTCGGGAGCCAACTCGGACTCGAGGTTTGGCGACCTGACAACACTGGTATGTGTGTACTATAAGGAGAAGCTATAAGTTATGAAATGCATTTACTGTCAGGACAGTGCCACTTACAGACGACTTTCTTCACTTTTCATATAATATGACTTTGGGAAGCAACTGCCACTTTTTTTTTTGCTCAAACCAACAGGAAGAAGCTGCATTGGATTCTCTGATGTTCTATTTGTGACATCCAAGACATGGACATCAATGCCATAAATCAAATCTTTCACTTTACACAGAAAGACTTGCTTTGGACTATGGTAGTACTTGTAGTATTTTAGACTGGCTTCGACAAACAGGAATAGGCTCCACTGGATGACCTCTTATGGTCAAACTTAGACATCAAAGGTCAGTGTGATCAATACCACCGTGCACATATTTACTTCTCAATGGTAAGGCTAATATAGACTTGTGTTTGAACATGTAGAATTTTCCATAGGTAACTAAAGAAATCTTTAAGGTGTAACTTTGGTGCTTCAGGTCATGAAAATCTGTGCTGTCAGTTGATGCTTTTTGTTATAATAAGCTTGCTTTTTTCTGGCAAACAGTTACCTCATTTGGAGCTGAGTGTGTTAAGCTATTATTGGGTCAGATGTTGAAATTGTTTAATCGTGTCACTTTTAGCAAGCTTTTCACCTCTTGTTTCACCCATTATTTATGTCTTTTTGCACACTAAAATTCCCAATTTCCTACTTTTAGCCCATTTTGCCACTTCCTGCAACTTTTAATCCACTTTTGCCACATTCTGCCCTTTTCACTAACTGCCATTTTGAATCATTTTTTACCACTAATATGCAAATGATAACCAGTTTTGTCACTAATTGCCACTTTGAATCATTTTTTGTTACTTTTTGTTTGGGTGTTTTATGCCTTTATTGATAGAGGACAGTGGATAGAAAAGGAAAGAGGGATGAGAGAGCTCAGGAGAGACATGTGGGAAAGTGCCATAAGCCAGATGTGAGCCCAGGCTGACCACATACGTGGGGCGCACCTTAAACCTCCAGGCCACCTGTCCCCTATTTTAAATCAATTTTTGCCACTTCTTTTAAAATAAAAATTCACATCTTTTTTGCCTCTTTAACCAATTTTTGTGACTTTTTAACACTGTTAATGTCTATTTGCCACTTTTAGCTAATTTTCTTGCACTGTCTGCCACTTTCAACCATTTTTTCTTCTTTATTTGCCACTTAAATCCCATTTTCATTACTTATTGCCATTTTTAATTGTTTTAAAGGGTAAGTGAACTCACAGCTCAGAGCTAACTCCGCCCACTTCATGAATTCAAAAAAACGCTAAGAAAGTGAGCAATGTCTTACTGAGAGGAGGGAGGGGGAAAAGGACAGGGTTTTCCAGATGAGATGGGAGTGACAGTGGTGTCCCTTTGCTAGAAAGTGACACAGAGTCCCACAGCACTGCTGCCTCAGAGTGATCTTTTGAGATGGAGGATTTTTCCCCTCCAGAGTCCCCTGAAGCAGGCTGTAGTAGTGCGGTGGTGGACCATGGTGGTCCCTAGTACTACCTGTTTGGGCCGTTGGCTCCAGCACTGGCGTCACTAAAGCCCGAGCTCTCAGAGCTGAAGCAGTGCAGGAGAGGATGGGAGTGGTCTCTGAATAGGAAAGTCAGTTAGAGGTGGTAACATTCTACCTTTTATATGGAGTTTGTGACCTAGAAACCTACTGACAGTAGGTCAGTAGGTCACATATGCCATGCCTTTTCAGAAAAGATTTTTCAAAGCTGATGTCCGTTTGAGATAATTAATTAATTAAAATGCAGATTTTTATCAGTTTGGTGCAAATGTCAGAAATAACACCAGCATTGATGTGTTTTGTCATAGTTCAGTCAGATACTTCAGTGTACAGCTGAAAAAAATGTTCAAGTGTTCACTACTTCTTTACTACCACTTTTTTTTGCCTCTTTAACCGACTTTTACTTCACCAACTTCTGTACCAGTGTTAACATCTTTGCTTTTTTGCCAATTTTAAAAGACTTTAGCCACTTACTGCCACTTTCAACCCATTTTGCTGCTTTGAAAGGCAAAAAGAACCTTTAGGCAAGGTTATTCTTTTTAGGAGTTTACAGCTTTAAAAAAAGTCTATATTATACTACAGCATTAATAAATCTAATTCCCCCATCTGACAGGGATTAATAGTCTATCTATCCATCTATCTGCTACTGTTTTCAGCTTTCTCCTGACTGCTAACAGGAATTGCTGATGTTAGCTGATGATGGTCTTACTCAAGGTCATGGAAGGCAACTGTATTATCACACATCATATTTTACCTTTTGCATAGAGCGTGCTATAGCCACTTCTTCTATATTGCATTGCTTGATCATTAAGCAATGCCAAGAATGGATGTATTTGACTTTTTGTATAGCCAAGCTTGTTTTAACTACTGCTACCAGGCACTGGATTGAATTAACTAAAAACTAATGCTACACCGTGGACGCAACACAGAAGTATAAATCAGGCTTAAGCCTGCTCACAGCAGACCCAAACCTCCGCCCTCCTCCCATTGGAAATGACTGGAGGCGTGTTGGCACGTTAATGCCGTTAACGGCCCAGCAATACTGAAAACATTGTTTGATGACCTTAAAACTTGCTCAGTTGTTTGAAATCAGGGTGTTACCTTGTAGACTTTCATTAAAAAATAAAAAGGTTCTTCTTTATTTTAGATGCTTCTCCTTCAGCATGTGATGTGTTTTTAAACTTTTGCAGCAAGTTATTTCAGTCAGTCAGCAGTCTTTTTCTATCAGCTATCAAAAGCTGAATGGTGATGAGTTTTTTAACACCTCAAGGCAAGGGCACAAGAAAAGAAAGCAAAGCCAGATTTGAAATGGTTTTGTGCAGACCACCCACCATCCAGCATATTTGCATCTCTGTGAGTGGGTGTCTCTTTTCAGATGTGTGTTTAAGGATATTACCAACCCACAGGGTCCATTAAAGGGATTATGAAGATGTGTGTAGCCTTGCTGACAGTTGTTCAGTGCTTGAGTTCACGATGTTATAGCTGCCATTATCAGATCGCCGAGCCAACAGGACACGTCACACATCAGCCCACACAAGCAGAACATAGTAAACAGCATTTGATACCATGTTTCACAGCACATTCGACCCATTATGAGGGATAGTGACAACTGCTAATGGACTGTCACCCAGTATAAAAGTACTGAACAAAATGTCAAGAAGATATTACACATGCAGAATCTGCCAAACACTTACAAAACATCACACATTTGAAAATATGGCTAAATACAAATGTCATATTAGTCATAAGGAATAGCGCCAAGAACTAACAAAACATCACATGGAATGAGCAGGACTAACGGAGTCATGTATATGAGATCATAAATCACAGGACTAATAGAACTGAACATTAGGCATAAAAGACAGAGCACATGATCACAGACTTGAATGGATTAAATGCAACTATGTAGATCACATATTAAATAGGCTAAAATAAGCTTTTGAATAAGCCTAAAAGGGGGGATTTAAGTGGAAAAGTTGGTATAATGCTGCTTATCACACATTTAACAAGATGAAACATTTTTCATATTGCCACTTAACTTGGAGCTACCAGCAGGTGTTAACCAATCAGTGGCAGAGTAGGACGCCAGGGATGAAAACGGAACAAATTGCGTCCTGTATTGACTCAAAACAGGACTCAGCATTTAACTGTCAAATACGGGACGATTCCGTATCTTAAGGGACGGTTGGCAACCATAGTAATGGATGGGGCTAAGAAGAGGAAAAGAGACTGAGCAAAAGCCAGAAAAGACACTACAGTAGGATGGTAAGGTATATGTACATTGATGCATCACTATAAACTTGCAAAGCCAATGGATGAAGCCATTTGGCCAGATTGTGACAGATGGGTGGCAACATCAGGCTGTATTACAGGTTTAGTGCAGTAAGTCATTTCACCAAAATCCCATCTCAGGTTGCATACAAATAAAAAAATAAATCATATCCCAATAAGTCATCTCTTTCTTTGTCAGTCCTCCAGTAAGCTTCATAAGTTTGGAAGCTTTCAAGCCCGTCTCAAGTAGCATTTGGTTAACTATCAATAAAGCTATTTCGCCACAGACTATAGCAACAGTTGAACACACATATACTACATATGCAAACAGCTTTCAGTTTGCCTTCAGAGGCTACATACAAATTAAAAGTCTAGAACATAAATTCAAGCTCACTGAAACTTTCAAGTGTCTATCGCAAAAGTACAGAACTTAATATTCTGTATCAGAAAACCAGAGTTAAAGAGCCTTAGGGACAAACAAATCAGTCCATGTTATACAACCTACATAAAGTATAACGCACTTCTGTGAGCAATGGCCAAAACAAGGGGCTGAACTTTCTTCATACTTCTCTTCCTCACACATTAGAACAGGACACTGCACATAAACAACAAGGCGGCCAAATGCAAAGTAGATGCCACACATTATGCTAAGCCAGAGCTGAAATAACATGCATCATTGTATCAGACAATTCACTCTGCCTGCTAGCTGTGGCTGCAGCGTTTGCCTCATTTTTCAGAGAAGGGACAGAGGAATAGCCGAATGAAAATGTGAGTTACTAATAATGTCAGGTTATCAGAACAACCAGACAGGATTCATGTCGGGTGTGTCTAGGAGCAGAGCCTCATAATGAGGATGTGCCACAGTCAAAAACTTGGCTAATGTGATGGCATGTACAATAATGAACATCATTAAACAAAAAGTGGATGAAAAGGCCTGCTGAAAGGCATGTGAAATATAGAGTTGCAAAAAATTTAAATGGATGCACTCAAAGCCCCGACAAGCCGAGGAGGCTTTTTTTGTTTCCTTTATTTTGGTGAGACAAAAAACGCGATGAAAGATTATCCCAGGACACGAAAGAGTGAACAGTGTGAACAAAGAGGGAGCAAAAGATGAAAAAGGTGAGGAGCAGGGGGAAGACAACAAAAGGAAAGAGCTGATTCAATGGGCAGAGAGGAAACTGCGAGTGGGGTTGGAGTTGTTTAATTTGCTTTGGAATTATTGTTTGGCTGCTTAACATTTAAATCCATGATATTATTATTTGATTGCACCTACTAGAAATGTTATCAGATTCCTATTGACTTCCACACAATAGCAAATTGAGTTGAATGGACTCGACTCACAGTTTTAATCAGTAAGAGCAGGAAAAAGAGGAGAGACACAGACACAGAAATGGAGTATTTTTCATGCTGAGGACATAAAGCTACATGATTTCATGCTTTGTGTCTTGTTCCATTTCCAGCCCCAACCGCCCTCCCCTCTTCCCCTGAAGTCAAGCTGTTTATAATTTGTATTTAACATGATTTATATTCTATCTTAATGAATTAATCTTGAACAGATTGTAAAACAAGCAGCACCCAGTAGGATTTCAACCCCCAACAACAGAACTGAAGGCATGTTCTGTTCTGAACAAATACAGCAATGTACCCAGAGATAGAATCTCTTTAAATATTCCTTGACATATTAGCATATTTTAATAACTTGATTTAAATCATTAATTCCCATGGAAAATATTATTTGCACTCACTGCTAATTCCACTGCTCTGCATTTTTGAACAATGTTTGATTTGATGAATTTCTGTTACTGTAACAGTGCTTGTGTTATATTTGGAAGCTTCTAATGAACATGAAAAGGGCCATTCATAGCACTGGGAAACACAAGATATGATGATAATCCAATGCATCATGGGAACTATCAAGTGCTTTCTGGGAATTAAAACTTTAATCTCATTTATCACAGGCTTTTGATTAATCAAAATACATGGATCAATGTATGGGAAATATAAATAGAAGGTAAATAACCATTTTATTGCTAGTATATTTCATAGTAAATCCTTTACATTGATGAAGTCAGGGTTCTATGCAGCTATTAAAAGTTGCAGCATCAAGATCAACCAACAGTAGCATGATGTACAGTTTAAGACAGAAGGGTTATTTGTAACCCAGTGAATTAATTTAAATGTATACAGATTGTGCCATCCTGCCTGCCTGCAGGAGTGACCTTGTGCCGCCATAACAAACTGGTTATTTTATTTTTCCCCAAATTAATTTACTAATTTCCTTAACCTGTTTATTTTGTTTACAAACCGTTCATACCACACCCCAAATCCGTAACTCATTATCCAATTCGAGCTCATCCCATAACACATAAATATCCGGTGCACAAGGTCACTTCCTCTTTGGCAATCTCGTCACCTGGGGTCACGCAGGCAGCACGGCTGGTTGGCAGCAGAAATTACACACTACCTTCACTAAACGGTCGATCCTAACATTATAGAGACTCAGCGGTGAGTGTTGTTTCTTTTGTTATTCTCATAATATGTCCTAAGTTGATTTAAAACTCCTGCTAGTGCCTTTGTTCCTCCGCGGGACTTGCGGAGATTTATATGCCAAACCTCTTTAAGAAAACAGCTAATTTAAGCTGCGTGCGGCTGCACGCCGTTTTGTCTTTGACTTATTTGTATGTATATTTGTTAAAATTATTTGATATGTTAAAGTAAATCGGCTTTGCCGAAATGTTAGGTACATTCCATTGAAAATGAGAACTTTATTTTTTAAAGTGAAATGCTTAATGAGATTAATTAATTTTTATATTAGATAAATTGTGTTCTCGTAGTGAGAATTGGATGTGAAGCGCGGATTTTGTGACGAAAGAGTTTGAATTAATGAAGAGTAGTACAACCTATGTTTGATAAAGAATAGTAATTGTTTGTATTTTACTGACCCCTTTTTAGGTCAGGTTTTTTTTGTTACCCCTTCCTTTCCCTGGATTGGATCCGTCGTAAGACTGGCGAGCTACCCAAGGAACTCTGAACTCCCCACACCTCCCCCCCTTTCCCAAAGAAGACTACCACGGTTAGGGTAGGAACAAGGACTCTGGGACATGAGGAACTGAACTGATTTAAGGTCGATTAAAGAAAGGGCAGAACTTTAATTTTTTTGTATTTTTTTAAAAAGGCCTCCCTTTGTTATTATTGATGGATTGTTTGAAGTTGTTTGTGTTTATTATTTGGAAAAAATATTATTTGTCAATACACTTACTTTAAACTTAACTTCTGTATTTGTTGTATTATTCACACTCCCTGGGCTTCCTTTGAGACGAACCTAAGTTTTCTGAATTACCAAATTTTCCACTATTTATTATTTCAATTTTTTCCAATTAATATAATTTTCGTTTATCTAGGTTAACATATTCAAAATGTTACATATTCAGCAGCTGAACATTATTAACATTTGACCTCAAAACTATCCTCAACAGGCTAAAACAAGCTTGAAGAGCCGACTAACAGTTTGAGACTGCTCTCTTGCAGCGGTCTCTGAGGCTGTACTAGCATCAGGGGCATTGTTAGTTTTGCTATCATAGCTTATGTATAAGCTACACTCTTAATAGCAAGTTGTTCATCTAAAAGGATGGCTGCAGTTTATATAATAGGGTGATCTTTATACTGATATACGTAAAGTGTGGAGACAGGCGGCATCAACTTACCTCTTTCATTGCAAGCAGCTGCTTCATTGGTAAGAACTTGCTGGAATACACACAACAACTCTTTTTAATTTCTTTTCACCCTTGTTAGGTCAGAACTGTGAATTAAAAGTAAAAAGGGAGTGCATCGTTAAATAGGTTAACCTTGACTGACTGAAAACACTTCTTAGAAGGAACAAGTGGCAGGAGGGCGGAGCGACTTGTGGTCTGTCAGTCTGTCTTACAAAAACCACGGGATGATGACAGCTCAGCTACCAAACTATAGCTGTAGATGTGCAAACTCCATATGGTACCAGAGCAGCAAAGCTCCACAGAACCTGAAAATTAAGGACGTTGCGAAACACAAGAAAAAAGATCAGTCTGCACCTTATCTACTCTGCGGCTGGTTGGTAAAGGCCAGTAGCCAGTACTAACTTGGATAACACTAATTCTGGACTCAATCTGGTCCTGACCTGGAACTTTTCATGTATAAGTCTGGAAGGGGACACTTTACCTCTGTCACATAGGGTTTCTTTGCCCTTGGGCCTTCAGTGGCTGTCTGGTCAGGTGCAATACATCTCTATTAGCCAAGCATCCATAACTGGTACCCTTTTGCCATCCAGTGGTTAGTAGAACCTTGTTTTTTGTTTTATTATGGTGAAGAGGGTAAGTGTTAACCTAGCAAAGCAGATGGATTCGCCCGTTTACTTTCTTTTCACTGGCAAATCCATCTTGCAAAGCTCCCCTCTGAACCGTTTGGGCCCGGTTAGAAAGTAAAAGGACCAATCGGTGACAAGGGGCAGTGCTTTTGGGCGTGGCAGAGTCGTGACGTATGCAAGCAGCAACAAGAGGCCAGTGCAATTACAGTGGAAGAGCTAAGCGCGGATGCTGCTAAAGCACCGGTTTTATCAGACATTTCTTCGTTAAGAGAAGAACAAGAACAGCAATGAGTTTTCTTTTCAAAAACAACAAAAGTCATACACTGACTTACACGTGCACCTCGATAGCGGCTACGTCACGTGTTTTTTGCTCTGATTGGCCCGTAAAGATGTGACAGATAGAATGTTCATCCAATCACACTCCGAGTTTTTTCAAATCCTCTGCCCTTTCCCAAACGCTTAGTATTGAAGGTATTCCAGATGAATAGCTTTCACTCTTTGTCACTCTTTGTAACCAGCGCACAGAGGAGTGAGGGCAGTGTTTACACTCGCGATCAGCTGTTGGCACTGTCAAAGTCGGTGCTGATGCTTGGAGCGAAGCCTATTGTCCTGAAGAAGCTAAGGAGACCTCACCGCGGATGCAGAGCTGGGGCAAAGAAGAGAGCGAAGGGAGGATATTCAAGCCTTCGGTACCAGCGGTGATAATGGGGAAAATGAGGTCTTTGGGCAACAAGACAGATGAGCTTGCCACGCTGATCCTGAACCAGCAGAAATACCATGAGTGCGGTATTACGTGTTTCACTGAGACATGGCTGCACTAGCACAACCCAGATCACAGTGCTGCTGTACCTGGCTTCAGTACTTTCTGGGAGGACAGAGATGTTGTGCTGAGCATTAAGAAGGGTGGAGGGATTGCACTGTATGTGAATGAGAGTTGGTGTAATCCTGGCCACGTCAACGTAAAGGAACATCTCTGTACCCTGGACATTGAACTGTTTCCTGTTATAATGTGCCTGTATTACCTGCTGAGGGAGTTCATATGCACCATTTTTATTGTTTACATCCCACCATCAGCTGATGCAGAGGCTGTGCTGTTATCGCCACTGTTTCAAGGCTTCAAACAATGCACCTAAATGCATTTGTAGCCATTACTGGGGACTTTAATCATGTGAATATGGACAAAACATTACCCATTTTTTTTCAATATGTGAACTGTGCCACTGGGGACATTTAAACACTGGACCGCCTGTATGATCATGCTAAGGAAGCATACAGCATCCTGACTGTCCACTTCATCTGGTGCTAAAAGGTGTTTTTGGTGCCAGTTGCTATCACCACAGAGCTGAACAGTAAATACACTCTTATTTACTTGTACAGAGCAATCAGAAACTATTCAGAATTCTTTCACTTTTTTAAATTTTTCTTATGTTCCTGCCGGAGGCTACGATCATTTAAATTTGTTTTTACTGTCTCTAGTCTATACTTAGTACCTTTTAATGACAAAGTGAAAACAAACTTTTCTTTTTTGCAAAATTGCTAAAATCAAAAAACTAAAATATCACATTGACATAAGTATTCAAGTCCTTAGCCCAAGCACCTTTGGCAGCAATTACAGCCTTAAGTCTATCTGAATATGACACAACAAGCTTTGCACACCTGGATTAGAATATTTTCTGTCTTCGCGAATCCTCTCCAGCTCACTGAGGTGGACCGTCAATGGACTTCTGTTTTCAGGTCTCTCCAGAGATGTCCAATAGGGTTTAAGCCAGGGCTCTGGCTGGGTCCCTCTGGCTGTGTGCTTAGGGTCATTGTCATGTTGGAATTTTAACCTTCGGCCCTGTCTGAGGTCCTGAGCACTGTGAAACAGGTTTTCATTGGGATTATCTCTGTACTTTGCTTAAATAAGCTTACCCTCTACTCTGACCTGTCTCCCAGTCCAGTTGCTGCTTTGGGACAACCCCACAGCATGATGCTGCCACCCCCATGATTCACTGTTGGGATGGTATAGGCAGGTAATGAGTGGTGGTTGGTTTCCTCCAGACATTTAGAATTGAGGGTCAAACTGTCTTGGTTTCATCATAGCAGAGAATCTTGTTTCTCTCATCTTTTACTAAGGCTCTTCTCCCCTGATTGCTCAGTTTGAGAGTGAGAGGAGTCCACTGTGAGTCCACTATGTTTTTGGGAACTTTCAGAACAAATCAAGTCTTTCTTAAAACAAGGCCAATGATATACTTGGTTGTGTTGTCTGCATAACCATATACCTTCAATTCCCTATGTAACGTGTCTTTTAAGCGAAGAACAACAGATAAATTCAAAGCAGTTAGATCCAGCGTGGGAATTTACAGTTATAAATTTTCTTAAAATTAACAATGGCAAAAGTTGACACTGAACAGGAGAGGTACAACAACAAGTCGGTTTACAGGGGAAATGTAGTTAGGGTGTGACCACTGTAGAGTGTGCGCATCTGTCATGGTCGGCAGGAGCAGGAGAAGCAGAGCGAGCTAATGCGGTGCACTAATTGATTGATCAGGGATCACAGAGATCTCTGAAAATGAATAAATTGAGCGTGACTTTACTGAAATGTGACGTCAAGGTAAAGTTTACATGTGGGAAACACTCTATGTTTATCAGAATAGTATTATTATATGAACGCCAATCTGATGACAACAAAAATTATAAAAAAGAATTCACCAGTTTTTTCCCCTGAAGAGTAGAATAATTAGTGGGGATGCTGAGCATCCACTCTATTGACATTTAAGGCATGTAATAATTTTAATTCATAGATTGACACTCCTTTGTTACATTTGGCTGTAACTCATTAAACACAGGTAAGTTTGTTATGTCAGGGAATGTATTCCTTGAAACTCAAACATGTCAGCATTAAAAGTTGATGTACATCTTCATGCTCAAGAGACCCTCAACACTTATATCTTGATTTTCAAGTATTTATGTTCTGCCTTAACAATGAACACCAAGCAAAAATATTCACGTGGCAATAGGCCAAACTTGTGCAGTGTTAAGAGTATCATTAATACATCAGTGAATCCTTTTAACTGCTAATTAGTAGCTGCTAATGCTTTCTTACCCTGATCCTTATGCACTCTCATCACTAATGAGCCAATTTACTTAAAAAGTCTGTGCACCTTCTAAATTGCTTGTTATTTATAAACTCTTCAGATTAGAAAAAGGTCCAAGCATCTTCTTCCCCCCATGAAAAATAAGAGCAGTGGGAGGATTTAAAGTTGGCTAATTAAAGACTGCCCTTAAATTACAGCAAGCTTTTTAAATGTGGCTGGAGATATGTGCATGATTTCTGTGGTGCTGCAGCATTTTATACTCTTAAGGTCTTAGGAGGGGTTCTCAACTGGTCTAGACTGGACTTACCACCAAAACCTTCCCTGGAAAAACTATCAAGTTTTTGATACTTTTCAACAAGTCAGATTTATTTAATAAAGATTTGTGCAGTTTGGACCATAAAAAGTAAAAAATGTGGCAGAACAAAGCAACAGAACAAAACCAAATTTTTGATAGCCACCTCCTAGAGTGTATAGACACTTAAGGGAAACATTCACAACCCACTAAACCCCTGGAACTGGCCCTGGTCCCGAAACACCAGTTGAGAACTGCCATTTTTCATCAAGTGATTTTCCTGCCTTCCCTGTCCTTTAGGAGGTTCTTTTCTTTATTGGCAGTTGCTTTCATGAAGGGTCAGTCTTTAGGCCAGCCTTTTTTATGCTGATGATTGAACTCCATAGAACTTGTACTGTCCTCGCTATGAGTAGGCGATGTTCAAAGCTAGACAGTTAAAAACTTGAAATCCTCCAACAACTGCAAGGCATAACTTTTGTCATTTATTGAAGAATTCCTTTTAATGATATCTATTCTTTGTAAAACTGCAGTGAAGTACACTTTACACAATGCATTAAATATGATAAACACAGAAAATAAGGCACAGTCAAAGCCCAAAATTAGCAAACTCAAAATGCTTAGTCATACCACTATCTTACTGTAGTAAGACTGCTCAAATTCTCAATGCAGCAATTCCTTTCTGAAGGCCAATTTCAGAACCATTTATCTGAGTTGCTGTATATTTCAGAATGGTAATCTAAGTGAAAACTTGTTAAATAAAATCAGATTAAGCTTCTATTTAGGGTTAGGTTAGGGGTTAAGGTAAGGATTAGGATATCAAAAGTTAAAACTCAAATCTGAGCTGACAAACCTGATCATAAACATTAATAAAACTGAGTAAACAGTCTTAACAGGAAAAAAAGCTTGTCCTCCATAAAAAACATTTCAACTAAGCCAGCGTAGATTACATACCTCTATTAGATGAGCTATGTAGCTAATGGAGCTAAAGCTAAACGCACATAGCAGCTAGGTAAGCAACATTATCTGCATGGCTAATTTAGCTTTTGCTACATTTGCTACAGCTTACAGCACTAAAGCTAACTTTGCTAAAGATAACATAGCTACATAGCTAATGTAGCTATGTCGTTAAAGTAACTAAAGGTAAGCTCACAAAGCAGCAATGTATGCTATGTATTTACAATATCTACATAGCTACGTTAGCTTTAGCTATGTTTGCTAAAGCTGACACTGCTCAGGCTAACTTTTCTACATTGGCTTATTCGGTTATATTAATTTATGAAGCTAGCATAGCTATGTTAGGTTGATCTAAAACTAACAAAGCTATAGTGAGCCAACGGTCATGTAACTAACTCTAAAACAAGACTATACATAATTTAATCCCAGATTAGAACTCTGAAAATTTTAATCTAGCATTTGAAATATGTTGTAAACAGAAAATTACTGCAATTCTTTTCTGAGATATGTAGCATCTCAGATGAACAGTCTGTGAGAGTGGCCATCAGAGACGTACAGTGTGCAGCCAGAAAAAAAAAAAAAAAGCAATTGTAAGCTACTTTTGAGCTCCGAAAATAGTGACATATTCATATTCAATAGTGACATGCTCCTGTTTGGTCCATTTCCCATAAGTGTTCTGGTTTCATTCACTACAGTATGTCACGGTAAACCCTAATGTTTCTTGTGTTTCTACAGCCAATGTCTGTGTCTCTCGTTGCTATGGGAAATCCATCTCTTTTTGGAAATGCAGAACATTTTGCTCAGCTCAGAAATGGTAGTTGGTCTTTGGCTCCTATACGGCAACTCATTGGGTGCCATTTTGGCTTCTGAATAACAACAATGCCACATCATTACTGAGTCGCTTTTCTCACAAGTGTTATTTGCTAAATAGTTTCAATAAAAATATTGTTCAGGGTAAATCATAAAAGAAAAGCTGTCAATGGGCTGTCAATCTGGCAAGATATGTAGGCTGGCAGGACTAAGTCATTTGGGATCATTTTTCTTGTTAAGTGAAGGGATTATACCCAATGTATGCAATAATTTTCATATGATAATTATATCACAGAGGTCCACAGAGCTTTAACGCAGTAACTTTCCACCATGACTATATGTGCTCTTGGATTTTAAGTACATAGTAATCAGCATCTAAAAAGTTTGAGAATCTAGTTTCAGTGACATTTCAAAATGTGGTCTTCAAAATCTCTAAAAACTTTTCTAAATAATCTGGATTAGGCACAGTTTAAAAGGGGGTTTGGTATTTTTGAAGAAGGGCTGTATAAGATGAATTAGTCTCAGGAGATGCTGGTCAGTGTGGCCTCATTATTGTGGAACTGGTCAGAGAGCTAGCATAGATGCAAAGCTTTGCATTCTTGCAGATGGAACCATTTCTACCATGTAAATAGCTGAGCACATAAAAAACAAGGCTAAATATTGATTAAGGACATTGGGCATGTTTGCAGCACTTTACTGTCAGCAAGCCACCCTATTGTAGCGCTGGCAATGCACATGCAAGTTCATCACTGATTTGTCTGTGGTCTTTGAAAGAGACATACAAATATTTAAACACTCGGGAACTTTTTATAAAGAGTACACAGGTGCACAGGTGAACACCCTCTACAGGTCTTAAAGGGATACTTCAACATTTTGGCAAATTCGCCCATTGCCATAATTCCTGTAGTCTTAGTAATAGGTTTGTTACCTTTAGTTGTTGGTGCAAGCTGTTTTTAGATCTGGGGGGACCAATATACCAGCTGCACAGCTAACGCTATGTAAGCAGACGGTATTTTTTGCTTTCCCTCATTAAACTCATCAAATACACAATTCAACAACTCCAAAACGCTCTCATGGACAAGTTGTGACCTGTACATTCACCACGCTATGAAATAATCATCGAACATTACCAGACGGAGATGTTTCAATGTTAAATGCAAAGCCGGAACTACACTCCAGACATGGCTGCTGCACTGTGTCACTCCGCCCAGTGGTTTACTCAAGAAATAGTTCAGAGTATTTGCTTCATGCGTCGTAATGTTACATAATTATACGTTATTATTTCATAGCGTGGTGAATGTGCAGGTCACAACTTGTCCATGAGAGCGTTTTGGAGTTGTTGAATTGTGTATTTGATGAGTTTGATGAGGGAAAGCAAAAAATACCATCTGCTTCCATAGCGTTAGCTGTGCAGCTGATATATCAGTCCCCCAAGATCTAGAAACAGCTTGCACCGACAACTAAAGGAAACAAACCTATTACTAAGACTACAGGAATTATAGCAATGGGCGAATTTGCCAAAATGTTGAAGTATCCCTTTAAAGAGAGCGGGTCTTAAAGAGAGAGTGGAGTGACTTCTTTTGAAACCTGACAGGAGAGATGGCTTATACACCTACTAGTACAATGTACCTTATATAACCTTGTTTCATTCATTGGTTCATAAATACACATTCAAGTTTGGATGCCTGCTGTAGAAAAATAATGCTTAGATGCTTATTAATCACATGAAAAAATAGGCAAACCTTCTATTCCCAAGATTCTATAAGTGTGACATGTGCATATCAGGCATGTCAGACATGCTGTTCACTCCGTCTGTCTAAAAGCCTTGACTTGTTAACATGTAAGCCAAAAATGAGATCAAGCCATGACGATGGTAAAATGTTACTTGACATGCTAGAGATTGTTTCATATATCCATTGCATAGGATATTTTTCACATTCATCTGGGAAACTTTACATACAAAGCATTTGGTAGGGCAGCTCTATAGCTCTATAGGAATTAACTGAAATAAGGAATTTTCACATGGCAGGTCTATGTTTGGCCTTTAATTTTCTGACCTTACAAACCAGGCTTTAAGACAAAGTCAACCTTCTGGTTTACCTACACAGAAATCATTTTGTTTGTGATTTTTCATCAGTAATGTGTGAATCAAATCATAAAAAACAATAATAATAATAACTTCATGTCCCATTGTTTCAATTAAAGAAATATGTCTTAACTATTGAACTCCATAATCTGAATACTTGACAGTGAGACAAACACTGGTGGACATTTTGGTACATGACCTTTGCTTCTAGAGTGTTAGCACTTATTTATTCTTGGCTTAATTCCCTTGTAGGCCCATTGCAGCCTGGGTATTTGGCATATTTGACCTTTCTGCCCTATATGATATTTTGTTCACATGGTTTGAAGTCCTCCAGCAGAGGTCTTTTTTATATCTGCTCCAGAGCCCAGGTTAAAATCTGAGTCTGTGCCATCATTGCCATCAGGGCCCCTGAGGCTCCAGAGTGACCTTCCATAGAAAATCATTTGGCTGTGTCACTGAAAACATTTTTTTTTTTTTTTTTTCTGGAAATAACTATTTTCTTGTGGAATGCATTTTACATTACCTTTGACCATTCACTGTTTGTGAGGGTTTTTTTCATACTTGTTTTTTTGCGTGAGTGTGTGTGTGAATACTGGAGTAGCAACCAGCTGAGACTGCTGACCTTAGCTCAGAAACACCAAGTTTATATTTGGTAAAGCAACCCCTCCGTAACCTCTAACTCGCCCTGCAACCACCTACACACACACACAAACGTCCAATAGTGTTTTCCACTCTATTTTAACTCTACAAAGGCCCACACAAACACAAGCTCCTCAGTCATTATGCCCAAAGCCTACTGTCCTTTAATTGCTAATTTGTTCCACTAGATTTAGGAGGAACTCTAGAGCAGAAAAACACTGCATGTTCATCAAGACTGTGCCTTTCTATTTGCCATGTTACTCTGCATTGTGTGTGTGGACTTGTGTGTTTTTGTGTGAAAGAGACAAACAGGTCTGATGCCGCAGGCGTTCACAGTCCTGAAACATTTATATCTCATTACCCTGAGAGAGAGACGTCTGGAGAAAGAGAGAGAGAGAGAAAAGATGGACAGATCAAAAGGAGAGAGACAAAGGGAAAAAACACAGAGAGGGTAAGGGGTTGCCAAGAGAAGATGAAGAAATTTTGAGACATCTGATGACATCTTGGGCTCGTTCCTGCAGGGACTGAAGGCAGGTACTGTGAGTTGTGTATGCCTTAATCCAATCAAACAGTCATTTTGTGGTTCATTTGTTATATTACTGATCATTCTCTTGAATTCAAGTGCACCAGATTGGAATCCAGCCATCATCATGATCATAGCACTGGGTTTACTGGGTGGCTTAAAGTTTTCACTGCTCCATTGTTAGAAGGCAAATGCTGCAGACAGCTCATGGAACATTAATATAGCATATTATATTTAACATTGTTATCTAAGCCTAGCTTCAAATGTTAAAAATTCACAGCTGTTTACTGCTGGATAAATAAAGCGAATATATGAGTTGCTTATTTATAGTTATAGAGGTAAATGACTTACAGGCTCTCAGGAACAGGAACCAGAAGCAGACAAGCTATTCAAATCCATAGGAAAGATTCCACAACTAGTGCTTTACCATAGGTTTTTCAGCTCTTACAGATTTATAAGCATTCACATTTTATGTGTGATTTCCGTCAAACAAAACCAAACTGATACTCACACGTAACATACCCACAGAGAAAATTTAAGGTTGAACAGCAGGCCAGACTCCCACTCTGGGACTTTGTCTTTTTTAGCAAGGTGTGTGCAAGTGAAGACTGCAGGGCGCTACAGGCAAAAAGATAAAAATAGGTGTACTTCAAAACATGATTGGGATAACATTTCCATGGACTATAAATGAGAACTCTCCATCTAAAATTTTCCAAAAGGATGACATCCTCAACCTTTTAAGGAACCACTTAGGTCAACCTTCTTGTGGTCTCCCCCCAGTCTCGTTGTGATACTGTAACCCAGGTGACAAATCCTGAGCAGCCTGCTTTCCCTCTATTTCTGCTCACATATTGTTCTCGTTTCCAAATCTTGCGGTATTTCTGATCTCGCTGGGTTTCTGTCATGAGTTGGTTAGCCAATCATTGTTGAGATTTTTGGTGACGTTGTGTGGTCACGTGGGTTGGTGCGGCCAGTCGGGTACTGTTATCATGGCGGTATAGTTCAGTCTGAGGAGGAGCAGTGGGGAGGCTGCATGAGAGACAAGCTACAGGAGCCTTCTACCGTGCCCAAACCTGCGAAGACGAGTCGCATGTGTGGTGTAAACCGTGGACTGGCCAGGTTCTAAAATGATGATAGCGAGCTAAAGGAGCAGGCCTAGAGTCTACAAACTGACAACTATTGAAGAGTCTCAAACCTCCTGTTTCCTCCAGAATGTGAAAAATGCAGTTTTACGTCTCTTTTGGTCACAAACAAATGACCCTAAGATACAAACTAATCGTCATGATCTAATGAAACTCACACATTATAAAGGTGAATGGTAATGATAATGTCCAATAGGTTTTGTGTGTGTAGGATTTCTAGCATTTACTTAAATTTTGGTGAGAAAAATTGACCTATACACCCATTGAGATAATAAGACATAAGGCCAACTCATCTAGCAACTGATATTCTCTTGACAAATGCCCCATTATATATGGATAATAGTTCTCTATAGTATACTTAGATTTTGCCACAGGTTTGTAAAAAATTAAAGAGTGATCCAGAGGTAAATTTTACTACTTTATAGACATTTTCAAGGTATAAGTAGTAAATATGGGGGATTTTTGGTCAGTTTTGGTCAGCTTTGTCATACTTATGTGTTTTTTTTTTTTGTTTGTTTGTTTGTTTTTTGTTTATTTTGTTTTGTTTTTTGTTTTATGTGAAGCCTTATTTAAGCTTAAATTAATTCAAGTTTTTAATACTTGTAATATTTCATATGTTTTCTGATGAAATTTTTAAAAAATGAGTGGTATAAATAGTGAAATGTATGTGATTTTAGTCTGTTTAATGACAGTTGGCTATTGATTTTCTATACTTTAATAGCATGAATCAGTTTTTATTTTCATTGTGAGCCTCATTGTTCCTAATATTCAATATGTGTTTTTATTATAGGTCCCTTGTTTGAATTATAAGACAAAATTGATGATACCAATACTACTTACAAGGTATGCTGAAGCTAAAGGTCAAAAGGTCAAAATCTAAAGACAAACTCACTATTCCTTGTCAAAGAATATTTTGTATTTAAATAATTTTTAATGTGCAGATATACTCTCACTAGACTCTATGTGTGTTTATTTTCCATTACTTACATCTTAATATGCACACCTTTCTTCTTTTTACCATAAATGGGCAAGGAAACATATATGGTCACTTTGTTGGCTTTGATTTTCACCATAATAATGACAAATGTATAAATAACAAAAGTAAAAGAAAGTATAGAGATGTCAACCAATGATATTCTAAGGCTTACATTTAGAATTTTTAAGTAATTTAAAGAGTGTCCTACAAAGGGTTAAAAGTGGTATTAAAATTTGATGTCAAACATTAAAGAAGAAGTGCACTGTACATTTTCTGTTCACAATGTGTAATTGAAAATAAACTGAAAAGCTTCATGTATTATTTCCATCAAATTTAAACACAAACATGTTGGGTACATTGTTTTTTTTATGTCTTTCCCATCCCTGTGAAATCTGCGGAGAGTAATTTTAGATGTTTCTGCCTTTGTTGTCTAAGCTATATTTTTCCTCTTACTAAGGTAATACTACGCTGAAAATCTTTTAATCTAATACACATCCCCGGTGTCTCAGAAAGTACAGCTATGTCGCTGCTAACTGAGGAACAACTTATTTTGGCTCATCAAATAAAGCAGGTAGTCTAGTTCTTAAATCTGCAGAAAAGGTGGTTTGATCCTCTTCTCCTCTAGTTTTCATGTTGAAGTGTCCTTGAGAAGGATATTAAATCTCAAGTTGCTCTTTATTTTATGTCATTGGGGTGTGTGTTAGCCTGAAAGGGCATAGCATTAAACCTTGATTGTCTTGTGCTGGTATAGTGTCAAGTGTATCACTTATGGGGGCTGTGCACTTCACAGACATGCACACGATGTAAATGATTTAAGAGATTATATCATCAATAGAAATGTCAAGATTAGGGGTTGAGCCATTATCAGCTTGGATCAATTTTGGAGCCAGTATAAGCATTTGGCATATTATCTGTATTGGCATTTTATTTTAAAAAATCACAGATAAAATTAATTAATTATAAATGTTGTTACTTTGGATTTTTGTTATCACAAATGAGTGCAGCCAGCTTCTCTGACCATCGTATAGTAAGACCAAAGAGACCAAGGACCAAAAGACTTTCATCTGCACCCGTGCGTATCCTTGTCTTGTCCAGCAAACCCAACATCCTATATGCAAGCCCAAGTCCACAGTTGAGCTCAGCCTTGGAGTCAGCAGATCCATGGATTATGCTGCCAAGGCCGGTAAACCGCTCTACAACTTCCACACTCTCACCATTCACAGACTGGATCTTTGTCTTGGCCAAGGAGACGTACATTCCCAATGTTTCAGCCTCCTCACCCAGCATGTTAAGAGCTCCCAAAAGGACACCTACAGTCTCCACAAGGATCGCAGCATCACAAGCAAAGTCAGATCAGTGATCTGGACATCACCTAATGACACTTCACAGTTCCCTGCCCCTGTTACCTTCTCTTACTGAAAGGGCAACTATACATGACCTTGGAGGCCTGGCCCATCACCAGGGCCTCCAATTGAATAGCCTGGGTATATAGTAATAAGAGGTAAAACAAATAAGACTTTCCTGAAAATAATATAGGGCTTACCTAAGATCAAATATTTCCATTTGAATTATCATTAACAAACAAGAAGCTGTCTGTAATTTCTGTTTTCTGTATTAGTGAGTGAAATGACGAATCCTCACTATTAAAAGTTTGTGTATCCCACAAGGGAAAAAAAGTTAACAAGTGTTGTTTGTTTTCTGAGGTACTTTCTGGATGCTGAATCACTTTGAAGCTATTGAACTTCCCCTGCACTTTTTTTTTCCATTAGAGACTGGACTAAAGTCCACAGCAGTTTTCATTTGTCCGACCTTTGCTCTGGGCATTACATGAGGTCAGCGCCAGTAAGGTTGAGTCATGGACTAAAAGCAAATAGCTTGAAGCCCCAAAAGTCTGTGAATTCCTTCTTGTAAAGCTGAGGAACATTCTGCAATGTATTGTAATTTAGAAGTCAATAGAAATGAAGTGTATAGTTTGAAATGGTCTAAGAGCGGATGCTGGAAGTGCTTCAAAGCTCATAGAGAGGACACAACACTTTTTCACTGTGTGTACCACCATTGTGTTGTGACACAAGCAGTATGACTGCCAGATGTCACATTCTGGTCCAACTTGAATGAGCATGTTACAAAGAACTTTAGTGAGCTGTAGTGAGTTTTTTTGATGTCGAAGTATAATGGTTAACAACATAGGAGTAGGTTTAATCAGCCAGAAATAAAATAAACATGGGATGTTGTATGTATTGTATTTCGTCCTTTAAACATGCAGTTAAGTTTTTGTTTTTTTGCGAATATACAGCCATTTTGTGGTAATGAAGGTTGTGTTAAGTTCCTCCCCTGTGCCTGAAATGTGTAACTAGGCCCTAATGTAAAACTAAACTTGTCAAGCTTCCATCTGTCTATTCAGTGTAGCATGAGGTGTCGTAATGTTTTTATAGAAAAGCATATCCTGTCTCATTTTGTAGGTAATGTCCCCACTAATCGGTGTAATGGTTTGAAGCTGTAATTAACTCAGTCACATAAAGTCCCTGAAAAATAAGCCCATCATTTGTCACTTTATTGTACTGAAGTATTAACAAGCAGTGAATTAACTTTGTAAGAGCCATTCTATAAGTAAGGATATGCAGCATTAAGTCCTTATTCTCTACATAATAAAAAAGGAAACTATAACACTGCAAAGGCTGGGTACACAACATCTGAATCAGGCAGGAAAGTGGAGTTGTACCATCAGAAACTAACTGATAGGCTCCTTTTTTACATTGCCTTATTAAATAAATATTTTGAAAATATACAACAAAACAGCCAGAAAAGCAGCACAAAGCCCTGCATCTAAACCTGCCATCTATCACACTGGCAGCACTCCTTTCCCATACAAAACTAGTGTAGTCCAGCATTTTCAGAGCTTAGCATCCTTAGTGCAAAAATGCCATCTGTGTCAGCACTCAGTTGGGCATCCAGACCTGTTTTGACTGAGATGGCACAAGTGTAGCTTTTACTTTTGCAGGGTGGCCTGACTCGGGTCAGGTCTGCAGTCAAGTGATCAGAGGTGTCAAGTAACTAAGTACAAATACTTCATTACCTTACTTAAGTAGAAATTTTGGGTATCTATACTTTACTGGAGTAATTATTTTTCAGCCTACTTTTTATTTCTACTCCTTACATTTTCAAGCAATTATCTATACTTTCTACTCCTTACATTTTTAAAATAGCCTCGTTACTCCTATTTCATTTCAGCTTGTTTTCATTCCAGCTTGTCATCGTTCAAAAAAACACAAGTAAAAAACCCAAAAACCTATCCAGATAAATCGCGCCATCTGGATAGAGTGAATTTGATTGTGGTTGGATGAGAAGTATAAATATAAAACCATTCCAACACCCTATTGGTTTGTACGCGATCCATCGCACCTGCGCACACACAAATCACGTCACACTCCAGCAAGGAAATGGCAGATGTATGTAGCCTAGTACGAAGATGTCCATGGCAGAGACTCAAGAGAACTCGAGCAAAATGTCCCAACCAAGCACCAGTGAGGAGGTTGGTAGCCAGGAAGACCAACACTTATAGGCAACTAGTCATTATATCCTCCGCTCCACGAAACACATTAATGCTCAGTAGTACACAAATATGGTTCTTGAATGTATTTGCATTGTCATTTTCAGTGGGCATAAACGCGGCTGAAACAGGTGCCTCCCAAATTTTTCAACATTAAAATTTTAATATAACATTAGAGTCATTATGGCCTTTAGAAAAATGTTTTTTTGGGGAGGTGGGGTAGTGCTCTATAGGCCCCTGTGGCACGGCCTAAGCTTTTGTCCTTAATGGCATTTTTTCCCCTTACATTACTTTTACTTTTATACTTTAAGTAGTTTTCGAAACCAGTACTTTTACACTTTTACTTGAGTAAGAAGCTTGAGTTGATACTTCAGCTTCTACAGAAGTCTTTTTAAACCCTAGTATCTATACTTCTACCTGAGTAATGAATGAATACTTTGACACCTATGCAAGTGATTCCACTGAGGTGAGAAAGTCAAATGGCAGGCAAGAAAGAAAGACCAATGGCTAGAGATCTATGGGAATGGAGGAAAATTATTACTTTCCAGATGTAGTTGGACCTAAAGCTGTACGATTTCTTCATACATTAGGTAGGATCCTTACACTTTGGAAAAAATGGGCATTTTTTTCCCGTCAGGTTAAATGGTTTGCCTAGTGTGAAGGTGATCAGTATCACAAATGACATAGTCCTGTGGGCCACCTACTGCACAGCTAGCCAGACAAAGAGAGGCAAGAGTCTTGGGGAGTCTTGTACTGAGCTAAGAGAGTAGCCTGCACATCTTAAACAGCTTTCAGCATTGTCATAAACAGTGTTTTTTTTTTTTTTTTTTTTTTTTTTCATTTGGAACAGTGACATACTGTTAAGCAGATAAAATTCTTGAGTAGGCAACAAAGTAATGACGTACTGTTTACAACAGTACATCAATACTGTTAACAGTTTAGGAGCATGCATTAACACAGACATTATCAGAAAATTGCACTTATTTCCATTCTCAAATTCTGTGTGAACATATTCAATGTGTACTCATAGGTATGGATTTTGGTTTGGGAACTGTTCTGTGTTTATGGTATGTTCTTCATTCAAGTAGCACTTACCAATCATCTAGGCTGTCTGCTGGAGAGAAAAGCAGGTGGGATCCAATTATCTATAAACAGATACCTGCACACAAGTTCAGCAACTAATCTGCTTTAGATCAAAAGTATACTCGAACACACTATCGGTCTGATGACAACAGCATCACCAGCCAGCACTATGATTGTCCTTTCCTAACCCTGCCTGGCATGCAACAGCAAAGTACAGTCAGGCCTTGAGTCAGCTAGTCAGCTGTTAACAGGCAATTTAAAAGTTGTTTTCTTCTTCTGTTAAGGACAGTACTACAACTCTGCATCATAAGATAATTTGGGTAAACATAAATCCTTTCAATGCATATAAGTCAAAAGAAATGTGTTTTTTTTTTTTTAAGATCAAAGCGATGAATGAAGCCAGAGTGAAGCCTCTGTGTCACTTTTTCAGTTTCACTGGATTCATTAAAAACAGATGACTGGACAATCCTCGTGAGGATGAAATGAAAAAAACGGGAGCATTTTTTTTTTTTTTTTTGTTTGAGGGTCTGACTTTCGCTTCACTCCTGATGTTAATACAATGGCCTCTGAAGTTGCAAGCTGAAAGTCCAGGCTGGAAGTCTTTAATGACTAACCACTGGCTACAACAGCAAAGCAGAAAACTTGGCTATCATCCACGTTATATCATTTTCAGATCAAATCATAAAACTAGTCTAGTTCGGTTCCTAAATGTGCATAAGTATGTAGCCTTTTTGAAGTGCTCTATATTTTACATTTTTGTAGCTTGACAGGTCAATCATATGTTCATTCTCACAATTATGTTTCAACTTAGGTGTTAAAAACATTTGAAACAGCTGTCGAACATGCAGACTGACAAGGTTCATAAAGCAGCTGATCACCTAAAAAAACATTGTATACAATGTATTAAAACCATATTTTGGATGAATTATATCAAACAGAACAGCAGCAGAAAGGTGGCCTAGGACATAGAGTGCCTATAAAATATTCACCCCCTTGGATGTTTTAGCCTTTTTTAAATTTTATAACTCAATCATTGCCAATATAATTTGGCTTTTGGGGGGGGACACTAAAAAACACTTGTTAATGTCAAAGTAAAAACAGATTTCTACAAATTAATGTTGATTAAATTAAAATGCATGTAAAGTATGATAAGTGACAGCATAAATATTTACCCCCTTCAAGTCAGTATTTAGTAGATGCACCTTTGCCTGTAATCACAGCACTGAGTCTGTGTGGATAGGTCTCAGTCAAGCTTGCACATCTGGGCACTGTAGTTTAACTCCATTCTTCTTTGCAAAACTGTGTCAGGTTGCAGGGATCTGGCTTGAACAGCCCTTTTCAAGTCAAACTGCAAATTCTCTGTTGGGCTGAGGTTGGAGCTTTGACTCAGTCACTCCAGAACATTCACCTCGTTGCCATTTCTGTGTAGCTTTCCCTGTATGCTTTGGGTCATTGACTTACTCGTAAATATGTCTTCTCCCAATCCTTAGTTCTCTTGCAGACTGCATAAGATTATCCTCCAGGATTTTTCAATGTTTTGCTGCATTCATTTTATCCTCTGCCTTTACAATCCTTCCATGACCGTTGGCTGAGAAGCATCCCCTCAGCATGATGCTGACAACATTGTGCTTCACAGTGGGGATGATGTGTTTGTGGATACTCTATGTGCAGTGTTTGGTATTTGCCAAACAAAAAGTCTCGTCTAATGGCCAAAAAGCACAATTATTTTCTCATCAGACCAAAGAACTTTCTTCCACTTGACCATGGAGGCTCCCACATGCCTTTTGACGACCTCTGCTAGAGATTTTATATGAGTTTCCTTCAACAGTGTCTTTCTCTTTGCCACTCTCCCATAAAGCATTGAAAGACAAAGAACCTGGGAACAGTTGTTGTATTTAGAGCCTCTCCCCATCTCGCCTGCTGAAGCTTGTGACTAATTCAGTCAAAGGTGTCTTGGTGGTCTCTCTCACTAGTCTCCTTGGTGTGCACGGTCACTCAGTTTGTGAGGACGGCCTTATCTAGGCAGATTCACACATGCACCATATTAATCAATTTCTTGATGATGGATTTAACTTCAGTGGATGTTTTGTGCCTTTAAAGAGTTTTTGTATCCATCCCCAAGCTGATATTTTCCATCAACTTTATTCTGAGTTGCTTGGAGTGTTCTTTAGTCTACATGGTGTAATGGTTGTCAGAAATACTGATTAACCAGTAAATGGACCTTCTGGACACAGGTGTCTTTATAATCACTTGAAACAAATTCATTGTACACAGGTGATCGCCATTTCACTAATTATCCAGTCAATTAACATTTTTTTTTTGTTTAATCAAAATTATTTTGTAGAAATCTGGTTTCACTCTGACATTAAAGACCTTTTTTTTGTCAAAAAAGCCAACTTGCATTGACTGTGATTGATTTATAAAATCAATCAAAGGGTAAATCATCCAAGGGGATGAATACTTTTTAAAGGCACAATACATTAAGAAGACTTCCTGCTCTCTGAACCATTTGAACTGGAAATAGTTTGAAATAGTTTACCAGTCTGGTGTGCAATAAGCTCACAAGGTTGTATACTGATTTTTTTGCTGGTGCCTTGTGCCGTGCTGGAAGATTTAATTAAGGCACCCACACTGAAGCGTGCATAATTGCATAGTGCTTTAGAGATGCACAGCACATCCTTCAAATTAAAGGCTGCACACTGATATATACTGATGCAGGAGGGTGTTGCAAAAAGGACACTAGTAGAAAGGAGCACTACTGGGCAGTTTGCTGTTGAGCAGAGGTGTTCAGCCTTGACAAATGAATTTAAACAGAAATGTTTGTTGAATGTACAACTTAAACCATGCAAGCACACTGCCTTTTGCAACTAGAGCTTATACTCTGTAATTAGGAAGAAATCCATCAACTACCCCTGAAAAAAACAAGACAAAGTACACTACTATTCCAAAAAAGTGTAATAAGCAAAACTGAACTCTAAAAACCTGTGCACTGCTTTTTTAGAATAAATGTAACCCCAGAATATCAATATGGACAAGTTCAATTACCTTGCATTGAAATGAGTTCATTTGAGTTCAAATGGGTCCACCAAATGTGTTTTTGTAACTTTAAATACCTTACATTAATGTGAAATTTGCTGATAGGTAGCAGAAAAAATCAATCTTCCCTTGATAATGCTGGAATTTAAATATGCTCATCAGATATAGGACTTAATTAGTATGAAATGCCACAAATGGGTGCTTCACCTGAAAGCCACAGAGGACAATGATAAAGTGCCACACTATCAAGGCCATTCCATTCCCACCTCTCCTCTTCCTCTCTGTCAGAATAGCCCCTCCTAACAGCAACCTTCTGGCAGTATTTTATGGCTTTATTATAAAGTTGATCTCACCTACACCTCTTTCTGTCTGCCTCACTGTCCATCTCTCTCTGTCTCTCTGATATTTTACAACGGATGTGTCTCTCTCTTTCTCTCCCTTCCTGTCTTTCTCTGCCTCTCCGGTATTTTATAGCTGTTGAAACAGCCACCTGACCTTTCTTCTGGGTGATTACTTTATAATGAGACCACAACTCCCTCTATCTCTCTCCTGCCTGCCCACCACCTTTCCCATCACCTCTCATGATGGTACATGTGTCATTTCTACTTTTTGCTAGATTACTTTGGTAAGTCTGTTGTAGAAGGAGGAGTGGTTTAAAAATAGCGCCAAGAAAGGAGAGAAAAGCAAGATTTTATGGCTGCAAGTGATGCCAGAGGAATATATAATGCTTAAGGACTTCTAATTTAATTTAAAAAATGAAATCATCCAACCTGCAGGCTCAGCTGAAGGCCAAAGACTGGGTTAAAGAGGATGATATACTGTCAGCATCACGTGTGAAATACTGAAAATAATGAAATGCATGTCAGTTGTGAGGCACGTTAGCAGCTCCATGACAACCTACTTGGAAGCGTGTGAAAGTGCACATATCGTAGATACGGCTGTCAAATTAAATTAACATATCCACACTCGCTTGTGTCTAGTGTGCATGCTTGCACAAAACTGGTTGTTGAACCTTTCTGCTCAATAATTGGTTTGATGAAGATAAATTTTGCTCCATCCGCTACTATGGCAACCATTACCAATAATATAATTACTCAGATTAACAGAGGTCTTGTTAATCAACAGTGATAGTAGAGCTTGGCCATTTTGTTGGCAAAGAAGTGGCACTATTGAAAGTGTCACAAGAGAAGCTTTGGTTGGGTTGACCCTGGTGTCTTACAGGAAAAATGGACCTAAATGTCTATGCAATTATTATTAATTAAATTAAAATAATTATTAATTAAATCAAAATGCCCCTTAAGTTATTAATTTTAATTGGCTAGTTCAGCTGATGGGAACCATGGTGCCAAGCCCCCTGCTTTATTGTTATCTACACTTCAGGCTCCTAAGGATGAAAGTTGCCTGTAAATCAGATAATTAGATTGTTGTCATAAGAGAATTTACTTTTTTGAGCAACAGAACCCCCCCTTCACCTCTACCATACTTGGCGTCTTCCACCCAGAACAACTTCTTATAGGCCGATAGCAGCCTTTGGTTCTGTTTGACAGTTCCTGGTCGTGGATGTGAACTGCAAGAATGAAGCAAAAGAGCAGGTGACAGTTATGTATTGTATTGTATTTTATTAATTGTATTGTATCAATGTATCAATGAATTAAATGTTTGTATGCTAAAGATTGTCCATGTTTGTTTCTTTGGGTTCATAATGCATTTCTTAGAGTTCTTTCATGCAAGGTAAAAGCTTGTCAGAAGGCTTCCAAACATTTATGCTAGTTGTGCAACGCTAATATCAACACAGCTCACTCTCATGGCATTTTAACAATAGGAAAAACAGATTAACAGATGTGTGCCCAGTCCTGCATGAATGTTAAATGATAAACTTTTACTCTGGAGACTAGATTGTTGATTGACAGGATATTTTGTCGCTGAGGTGCCAGTTAGGTTAACTGGCCACACCTGGCAATGTCTTGGCATGTTCACCAATGGCAACATGGATCCTTCACTGAGGTACGGAAACTAAACACTTTTAATGTTCTAACATTTTCTAATGATATTTTTGGTGGGATCTTTGGAGAAATGATATAAGGCAATATTGCGTTTGTTAGGATAACTGGACAGAAAAACTCAAACAATAATAACTGCCTGACATATGCTGCATACAGTCAGTTATTAGGGCTACCATGAATGCTCCTTTCTGTGTGATGGGAATGTCAGTGTCTGTGTTTAATTGTAAGCTGCTGGCAGGTTGGAAGACTGGTTGCTTCTGTAGGGGACCAGAAGTAAACAAGCTTTCACTGAAGCCAACATGTTGAGCCAGGCAGCATGTTGTTGTGGTATTGACCACACCAGAATCAAACCAGACAGAAGTGACATTTGCAGGCATTCGAACATGCTGTTCAATGTGCTGCAGCTGAGCAGCTAATTATCTACACAGCCTGCAAACAGGTGTTAGCATTGTGGATCTTTGTTTGGTCATTCGTTCAACATGCTCACAGGGGGCTTCTGTGTTCAGGCTTGTACATTAAAGATAAGAAAAAGACTTAAACTGGAATACACCAGTGGGTTGTTGTTAAACAAGCTGCTGTCTGCCTTATGCAAGATTTGGTTGGATCTATTGACTCCTTTGTCTGCTGGAAGAAGCTGGAGAGGTATTGCAAAGCTGGAGTCTGCCATGTAGCTCTGCTTAAAGAAGAACACAGGGCATGTGAAAGGTTTGTCATTGGATGACCACAAAATTATCAAAGCAGATGAGACAACAATATGATTGAATGTAAAATGTGAGCATTCGGGTACATGCAATGTGACGAATAGGATCTATTCAACTCTTCTGTGATCTCCCTTGTGAAACAACTCCAGTTCCTGAGGGAGACTGAAGAAACATCGCTCCAGCCAGACCTGGTATATGGTCCGAAGCCTGCAAAGCGGTCCTGCTTGGGGAGCTCACTGTCCCATAGGAGGAGGGGTTGGGGGCTGCCCGTGAGCAAAAGCTCTCCAAGTACGCAGACCTGGCAGCAGAGTGCAGGGAAGCTGGCTGGAGAACCATCACATGCCCTGTAGAAGTGGGGTGTAGGGGCTTTGTTGGTTCCTCAAATGCTCAGCTCCTCTGCGACTTGGGATGCAGAGGACCGGGGCTTCGCAAAGCCATCAAAGAACCGGCAGAGGAGGCAGAAAGAGGCAGTTTCTGGCTGTGGTTAAAGAGGAAGCATAGGAGTTGGGGGCCAAATAACACCTAGGGCATCAGCAGGGGGTGGCAGAAAGAGATCCCTGCCATTGCTTCGACCCTGTGAGATGTACTGGGGTTAAAGGAGCGAAACATCATTGACCAGAGGTGCCCAGCTGATGACCCACTTTGGCCCATAGGTGCTACACCTGCACAAGGCACCACTGGAGGTGTGTCAGGCAGCAATGCCCAGCAGGCAGAAAATCGGCCTGTTTCACTTAATGAGATTATAATTAACTTTAATTTGGAAGAAAATATTTCCACAATACAGTCTTAGCTGTTCAACTATAATTGCTGTTAGAGTAAATTGTAGAATTGTTCTACATTTTCTTTAATAGAAAATCATACAGTCCCTCTTTGACCACATCAAATTGTTCTGCAAAGCTATGTTAATTAACATTTTTACAATCTGAAGCTGCTTTGTTAAAGACAAAACATCATTGTCAATTCAAATCTGCAAAATAAAATGAAATATACAAAATCAAAAGTGGCTTCACTGGCCAGGTATGTGTATGACTACATGGACTTTGACTCGACGGAAACAAATCAGAAATTAGTCTTAAAACACACTAGCTATGTTGGTATGAAAGCTCTGCTAACTTTAGAAAAAGCAAAGTTTTGTGTGACTGAATTTTGGATTGAGACCATTTTTTCTCAACTTTTAGGGTTAGATTCAGGGCAAAATGTGGATCCAAGGTAATTTTCCAGCCACCCTAGTTCTTCAATGATACAAGAAGCTCTGAGCAAATTTTTATCCAGTCTGGTTTACCAGTGTCTGGTCATTCACTGTAAATAGAGGCCAGTTAAAATAGCATGTTTCGTTCATTGATGGGTCAAACTTGCCCAACCTGCCAGGCACGGTGGCCTATGGGTTACTAAAAGTAATGTAACAACATAAATTTAACCCCAGACTTCTGCCTCTCCCACTCTGACATGCTTACTTAGGGCTGGAAAATTAACCAAATCAGATTAACGTCACAATATGACCTGCTGCAACTTTTAAATTGCAGACAGTGCATTATTTCTTGAACCTGAAATGTGTCAAAATATCAGTTTGATACTTTTTTTTACATCAGAAATGTTATGCCCTACACATTATGCAAACATGCAAGAGTGTTTTTTAGTATGGTTTACTAAATATCATACTTTTCTTGTTAATTTTTATGTCTTTTCTTGACCAAAATGAGATATGGCAATTAATATCAAATTTGCTGTATGAGCCAAAATTGCAATTATATATTTCTTTCAAAACCGTTCATCCCTAGTTTAATTAATCTAATATTGTTCTGGTTATAATATAAAATAATTTATTGTTCGTGTTTGTTGAACAATATATAAGATAAAGAACCTGAAAGTAATTGCATATTAAATCGGAATCGCAATATTGGGACAAAAACATCACAATTAAATTGTTTTCACAAGTTGGTCATCCCTACTCTCACCATAGTCCAATGTAATGTCAGGGTGCTGGCTAATTGCTTGGGTGCTTGTCTTTTCCTCACTTGAACCAGGCACAGCAGGAACTAGCATCTTTACCTGATGAAGATGTGTTTAAACTGAGATGTCACTTATCTTAAGTCTCGGATGGTTTAAAGAAATGGGTTGTGGCTGTATCTCTCTTAAAGCAGCCACCATTAATCCCTGCTCTCTGGTAGCACCAAGCAGCAACCTCAGGTCCTGAAAAATGAAGCCAATGAGGAAGAGCAATAAATTGCAATTCAGTGAGTGTCCACTTGAGGCTGGCTGCAGGAACACAGGAAGTCCCATCTAAACACCTGTTAAAAAGCAGTTTTTTACACTAGAAAATAAACTGGTTTACAGCCTGGTTCAAAAAACTAAACGTGTCTCATTAACTGATGTCTTCATGTGCTCTCAGAGTACGGGGGTAGAATTATTATGTACCACAATCATTTAGTTTATATTTAGGAAAAACCTCACTGCAGACAGACTGGTGTGTCTCATTTGATTGACAGATAGCTTGACAGGCAGAGGCTACGTTTCTGTCAACCAGAATGCTAGCTAGCTAGCTGACAGGAAGTCAAGCTTAGTGGGTAGGCCATTAGGTTGATCCAAAGTTTGGTTAAGACCACGATTTCAATATGGAAGTCACCGTGGATTGTCTTCAGGAGCTGTTCGAGTCTGCCTATTATAAGCAGACGGCTGACGTCACACAGGCTTTGTCCAATTCTTTCTACAGTCTATGTCTATCACCCATTGCTAAAGTGAAATTTCTGATGATAAACAAGATAGACAAGTTTGCTGCAGTATACATACATGTCTACAGCACCCTGAAGCAGATCTTACTGCCCCATTTTTCATGATTTTGACACGTAATTTCATATATTTCAAGATGTTTCTTTATAACTTCAATTTGTCCTGGTGGGTTACATCATAGCTCTCTGTCATTTTATTTGTTTTTATCACTTTACAAAGACTTTAATGCTCCTGTGTGGATCTTTTGCGTTGCTTGACTTTCGCAAAATGTTATCTCTAATCTGGCCCTGCAGACATAGATAGTCTTGTTGACTGTGTGGTTTACTTTATAGGCCCTTCAGAGACTTTTTAAATATTGTATATGAGCCCTGATAGAACAATAGTAATGATAAAACATCCAAGCCATTTAGACCAAAATAAGCATGACATTTTATTCAATTTAGACATAAAAATCAGTTTGGCACTCTGTTTTCAGAGATTCAGCCGACCCGACTGCTGGCAGTGTTCAGACAGGGTGTCTAGTCGTAAATAATCTCATGATTGCTAAATAACTGAGTAAACAGCTGGAATCAAATATAGACTGTTCTGCGTTTTATTCACCTATCAAGTTACCAATGGCAAATAAAAATTATTTTGCAATGGAAATATTTCTGTTCCTGTCACTTTAGACAGGAAGTCAAACAGCTCATTGGAAAGGCTTATTGGGGTATAACAGCAATTGTCAAGAATACCGCACAAGATGATTCAATGCCCCAACAAGAAGCAAACTTCAGACAGCAAACACTTCTGAAAAAAAAACAGCATGGGCAAATCTTCAAGGGCCAGCACAGACACAATCAGCAGACTTGTGATGTGTCAGAATCATTGAAAGACAGACTTGTGGCTTGTTTTGACTCCCACTCATGCAGACCCATGTTTTTCCCCTCATCCCTGACAAACACCACCCAAGGAGAAAGAATCAGAGGGGAGCAATCAAGCAGTGAGGATACGTCTCCACAGGGGGGGACAGACAGAAAGAGACAGACAGAGAAGAGGAAAGAGACAAAGAAAAAGCAGGAGAGGTATAGATTAAGAAAACTGAGACAGAAAGAGAAACTGAACCAAAATATCTGGCAGGGAAAAGCTGCCTGAAATACCCACGATAACTGTGAGATTATTGATCTTAGTCGCCTTTACTAAAAAGAGCCCAAACTCTCCACTTGTCTTTTTTGTTTTGCTCATGTCTTAATGTTAGTGTTTGTTTTACTCATTTGGTAATAGCAAAAATAGATCAACCTTAATGAGGCCATTTAGGAACTGTTTTCAGACAGCTTGTGTATCTTCGCCGGGTTTCAATGAAACCTTATTTCTTTCTGCAACATTTTTACATTCAGTGCATTTCTCTGTTTCTTTAAGAAGTCAAGCTCCAGGAAATAAAAGCAGAATATTTTAGCAGAAGACAGTTTTGCCTCTTTTCTTTGTTCTGTTTCTGCACTCAGATAAGAGCTGCCCCTCCGGTGTACACCATGATGAAGTCTAAAATATATTTTTGATCTTTAAAACATCCTAAACATTCTTAAAAGACATGCGTTTCAACTCCACAAGGTGTTGATATGCTGTGACTATTTATGTAATCATCATTGATTAAAAGTGAAAGAACAGTGTTGAAATCATGGTGAGAAATCCCCTCAGGGCAGGTAATGTTTAAGGTTGAAAGCTACTTCTGATTTAGGCGTGTCTGCTATAACACTTTGATATTGCACTTTATTGGAAAATCACTTTAATGCGTTTTTCATTTAGCTTGCAGCGCTGTCCTCGATCAGCTGAGCTGCATTGGCAGGCTATGGTAACAATGATGAAGCTATGAGTACATTGGGTCGGGCAGCAGATTAATGCATACAACTCCAAGGCTTATTCTCTTGATTTGAGATCTCTGGCTCTCTTAACACCGCTCAGACAACCCCAGGCCTTTGCTTTGAAACTTCAGCAGCTAAATGTTTTAATCAATGGTGCTGACAACATAAAGAATAGGGGCTTCTGCAACTTTTTTGATCAAGGATCTAAATGGGAAATTTAGCCCATTGCGGAAGCATTGGGGAAGCATTGTTAAATTGTACATTGTGTACAATGTTAGAACAGATACTGGCAAGAGGAGAGCCAGGCCACCTTGAAATCTTTTTTTTCTTCTTCTTTTTTGTGTTTAATAAAGAATAAACAATGGACAAACTTCCTCTAAGGTGTGTCATCACTTAAATGTCTTCAATCTGGCCAGGGAGAAGATAGATATGATTTGGTTGCTTTGTCTCTCACAGTGTATGCTGTTTTCTTATAGATATAGGAATAGTAATGACCTCCCAATCCTACAGCATATCCCCATGGCTGGATTAATAATTACAGGTTTTAAAAGATTATGAAGGGGGCACACAGATAGCCGACTAGCCACATGCAGGTAGATTTGAGCTGTGGCAGGTAACAGAGTGACCCTAACTAGCCACAGTGGCAGGTCGACTTTATCAGTGTCACAACTTATGCTTCACTTCACCAATGTGCTCATCTGTTAGCGCCAGTTTTTATGCTCAAGATGCTTGGTGCAATGAGGCTGTTTGGCACAAAGAAGGCTAAAATTTCCCCCCAAATAATTGAATAGTGGCTTGTCTCGAACAATGTTTGTGTGTTTTTGCACAGCACCAAGGGCTTTCATGCTGTATTATGGCACACAAACACGACACTCTCACACATATACTGACACACACACACACACGCTAACGCGTTGGTAATGAAGACTGAAGGCTTCTATCTGTTCAGTGGAAATGAAATTGCACCATCAGACTGCAACATTACAGTACTGAAACAAAGGGGGTCTGGATACTTTGTGAATTCACTGTATCTTTCAAAGTTTAAGAAACTCAATATAATATGTTGCATATAGTTTGGATCTCAAAAGTGCACCAAGTTGGAATTTTTCTGGAATGAAGAAGTCGAGGAGGTTCTTGTGAGACAGTTTCCTCTAGGGGATTTAGTTTTGAATGTCTACCCCAATGTAACAGACAGACTTCAGTATGTGTGACAGTTGTTTAAATTACACAGACATAAGGGGATCATGAGTGGTAACCACTGATAACTGACAATCTAATGGCTTGGTAACATCTAAATCCACTGTAAGTAAGAGCTACCTTTATAATAACTCAGGATACCCAGTAGTAAATGTAACTTTTAAGTGTATGACTTGAAGTTAATTTCCACCAAAATGCTTGAAATTGGACTGTGATTTGATGACAGTTATGAACAAAAAACCCTAAAACCTTTCTATTACGTCAGTGTCTTGATATCACATATAAAACAAGTTCTATTACAAACTCTAGTAATGAGTGTATCATTTATCCACTAGACACAGGATAGCCTGTAACTCTTTTAATTAATGATTCAATGCAATGACAAGAGTACATCTGAGGAGGAGGGGAGAGGGAACAGAGAGTTGAAAAGTTCAATATGGAATTGAGAAGGATGGACAGATAAAGTGATGTCTAGGGAAAGAGAGTGATGGAAGGGACTGAGGACAGAATGGAGTTGTAAAGACAGATTAATGAAGAAATAAATGTGGGGCTGTGTTGTAAAAAAAATCAAAAGGTGGGGCCCCTTCTCTCAGTGGGGGACTATTTAGCTGTCATTGTTTGGAAAATCCAATGATTCAGTATTTGATGACTGTGTTTTGATGTTATAATGCTGTCTTTGTCACATCCTTCACAAACAAAGGACCTTGGGAATTAGATTTTAATGATATGATGCATTTCTCCAGAGATGCCTGGTGTTTCAATAATGTAACTTATGCGTGTGTTTCCAAGCAGATGAGGTGGAAACGGAAGAAAGTGAATAAATGAGAGGGAAGATGACAGAGAAGAAAATCAGGTGCAGGGATCAAAAAAGGGAGGAGGGTTGCAGGAAAATGCAGCCCTTTTTCTCTATCAGGCTTTCAGGAAGCATTCATCTCTAACATAAAGACTGTTAAAGCTACCTTTGAGTGCTTGCACATATTCAGTTCTTTAAATGGCCATGAAATTTGTGGCGCTTTAAATATTTAAATACCCCCGGGTACAAAATCACTTGCAGTTAAACAGTTACTGTAAGAGGTGGACGGGAGTGCGCTTATGTTTAATCACAACATTTAAGGCTGATAAGGGAAATGTGCAATGCGACTCAAAACCAGGTGATGCATCTAATAAAGGTGTGGTATGATGAAAGAAGAAAGGTAGGAGTTTGCTCACCAGGCTGGGTGTGGTTATGGGGTGAAATAAAAACATATGACTGATTATGCAACAAAACTTGGAAAAAAAGAAATTAATGGGAAGGAAAGATTCTTGACAAAGATTGCAGCGGAGTTGGAAGAAAGGCACAGGCTCTTAGAAAAAGAATAACAGAGTGAAAAACTAAAGGAGGATGGTGTGATGTCCTCTGGGAGTAATGATCAGCTTGAGTTGAATTCTTTCTTTGTCTGGCACAACGCAGTCACGACTGCCACTGTACAATGCACAGTAACAACACATAGACATGCATGAACACATGCAGGACAGACCTGTCTGCCCACGAGAGACCTTGAGGACCTCAGCAAATCCAGCAGAAATGCCCCCTAGATGTCTCCTAGCAACTGAGAGATAATTGTGCAAGATAATATAAACGCGGATGGGTCAGTGTAACACAAGGACGTAAGAGAGAAGCAGGAAACTGAGAGGGAAACATTTCTTAGTGCAAAAAAAAAAAAAATCACAGATTTAGACAGTTACTTCGTCTGTTTATTCATCTTCTACTTCAGTTAAGAAATCAAACAATTAATGTAGCAGTGAGTCAACTTACAGGTTAGGTGAGATATGTGACTCAACATCATAAATGTTAATAACGTCATTACAGCCTATTAATTAATCCGTTAGCCAACCAGATAATTACCAGACCAATCAGAGTGGCAGGAAGACTCTGATGTGAAGCTAACTTTCATTACAAACAACATCATTCAGGCACTAATTAAATTACATCATCATTGTCAATGAAAATATATTTAAATTTGAATTCTTTGTTTGGCTCACACATTATGGGACAGGAATAATAATGCAATTAAGTGGAGATAGACAGCTAAATATTGATACTGAGAGGGAGGAAGCATTTAAAGCCTCATTACACAAGAACTTGTCAGAGGTGCTTCAGCTCAGATTATTAATGCTAGGTTTAGTCAAAAAAGCACACAAACTCAATGCACAAAGCCAGACTGCTAGGTTTAATATTAAACTGTCATTTACACATAATCCCAAAGGATGATAGATATGTAACAATAAGATACAATAGAAAACTAATGAAAAAAACTACAAAATGATAAGTAAGATGTGATAGGTAATAACATACATAGGGCTGGGAGTTACTGATACAGTGGACTTTGCGAAGATCAAGATTTTGAAAAATGGAGATCTGGATGTTAACTTGAACTGCTACCAAAAGTTACCACTGTAAGAAACTGTCAGTTTTTTTTAAAGCCCCTGTAAAAAAAAAAAAAAAGTATTTAATTTACACACAGTTGTACGTAATCAATATTCTCAAATCAAACACTCTTATAACACTCTAAATCTTTCTAGTAGAAATAATAATCCAACACATTTTTAGTCCGAGGGACATCATTTTTTAAATTACATTTATCTAGTGGACAATATTACATCATCTTTTAAAGTGCACTGTGTGCAACCACACAGTGCACTTTAAAAGACAAGTGTGTGAAAAAAAAAAAAAAAAAAATTTCACCCAACCCCCATATGTACATGCAATATGTGAGATACAAAAAATTTAAGTGTTGGGCCAAAACCTAATACCTCCATTTTTCATGATTTTTTTTTTTTTTTTTTCATAAATCAGTGCTATTGGTCAACCTTTACATCTGTCAGAGGACCCTAATTAATTTAAATGCAATTAAATGTTAAAAAGATGTTGACTATGACCATTCAATATTTAAAAATCAGCATTCTTTTTCAGTCCCTTACAAGTGTTGATTCTGAAGGTACAAGATTGTGGCCTGACACCAGCAAAATGTGAGATACAGTATAATAGAAAACAATACATGAAATACAACACAATACACTGGTATGTCTTCAATTATAAAGCTGCCCTTGGCAAAGTTTCAGACTGCCTTTCCTATCTTTGGAGGGCTTTGCATACTGAGTCCACTTTTTTCATCCAAATTTTTCTCACACTAGAAAAGACATTCGAGCTCATGTTGGTCTAATTTTGTTAGCAAACTGATGCCGACATTTTTGTCCGTCAATTTTTTTCGGAAACAGGTTTGATTTTATGCAAATTTTGGCATCAGTCCAAGTCATTCAAATGGGTTACTGATGATTAGAAAAAAATGATACATGAGATACAATCCCCTGGATACAGTAGCTGATATAAAATAAAATACAAAATGATGCAGTACAATCAAGAAGATAGGGTACAACACATTGGGATATGAAACAAGAAGAGATGATAGATAATGATGGGATACATAATAATACAATTAACAATAAAATGTGAGAACTTGACATTTAACACATGAGATAAATGACAAACAATATGTAATAAAATACAATATCATGAAATGCGATCCTGACACACCAACCTCTCATGCAAAAGTTGGGTTTTTTTGATGACTGGACGAACGTTCTGTCTGTCACATCTTTACGGGCCAATCAGAGCAACAAAACGTGATGTAGCCGCTACCGAGGAGTAAACTCCATACAGAACTGCCTAACATGAACGATGGCAACTGTAGACATGTCAGTTCACGACTTGTGTCGTTTTTGAAAAGAAGAAAAGAAGAAAAGAAAACAACTCAGTGCTGTTCGTTGTTCTTATTGTAACAAAGAAATGTTGGCCTCTTGTTGCTGCTTGCTTGCTTACATCACGGCTCCACTGCACTCGAAAGTACTGTCCCTCATCGCTGATTGGTCCTGTCACTTTCTAACCAGGCCCAAACGGTTCAGACGGGAGCTTTACAAGATGGATTCGCCAGTGAGAAACATGGAAACAGGCGTATCCATCTGCTTTGCAAGGTTAATGAAATGCAACATGTTCAAAAAATGCATGATATAAGAAAGTAAATATTTCACCCATAGGGTAGTTAATCTTGAACTCATTCATCACAAATATTCAGATATCTTTGTTTCCCTTTCAGATTTTCACATAAAACAATAAAAACATTTGTTTGTGCTTTATTATCACTAAACCATATTGGCTGATAGAGTAGGCATATGCATGGCTATCACTCACCAGCCTGATTCTTAAATTATTATCTAATCTACTATGAAATATGTGGGCATTTTTACTTGTTGATAAAATTTTTCTACACATGGGTGCCTGGAACAAAGAAAATGACCATAAAATCAGAAATGATAATGATAAAATGATTTAAAGAGTGATACAGTTTAATACTGACTGAAAGTGTGTTAAACTGAAGACTGCTTTGTCACTGCATTAGCCCATGGGAAACAAGCAGCGGTGCACCCAGCTTAAACTTGAGCTTGATCTTAGATGACTTTTACAAGTATTCTCTCACATTACAAGTTGTTCCATGGAGAAAATTAGACTTAACACTTTAAATACTACGTGTTGATTTGACACTATACAGACAGATTATAGTGCAGAGGACTTCTTTCAATTATTATTGCTAAAGCCTTTCTTTTCTGCTTACCATTTACTGTCTAACTTCTACATAATTTTATGACTACACAACAAGGAGACAACAGCACTCATTTACTAAAGCAGTTTATTGTGTATAGCTGCTACAAATCAATGAGCCAAATGACAAATTCATAGTAAAACTAAAGACTTTAATGATATTCTAACCACCTGTGTGCTGATGTTGTGCCTACACTGTGTTGAGGGGAACACATGTGAGGTCCAGAGACACGATCATTCTTTGGTTACAGGCAAACAGCAGGTGGATTATTATTATGAAGTATAGGTGCTATTCAAAGTAGTGAAGACCCTTTTAAGTCATTCACAAATTCAAGTTAATACCTTTAAAGAAAGCTTTAAAAGACGGGGTTGTTGAAACATTACACACTGTTTCACAGCATGTCAAACGTTTAGAGGTATATAGTCTAAGGTATGACGTTCAGGTGAAGACAGATTTCTACAAAGTAATGTCAATTAAGCAAAAAATATGTAATGTAAAATAAAAAGCTGAATAAATACTTACCCCCTTTAAAATGACTGGCCTAATTCAACAGAGGTCCAGCCAATTGGTGCTAGTAGTCTCACAATTAGTGAAATGGGGATCACCTGAGAACAGGAAATGTGTCTCACAAGATTGTAGTATAAAGACACCTGTCTGGAAGGTCCAGCCACTGGTTAATCAATATTCCTTGATACCATTACACGATGAAGACAAAATAAAACTCAAGCAACTCAGAGAAAAGGTTATTGAAAAGTATAAGTAAGGGGAAGGACAGGACATTTTCCAAGGCATTTAACTTCCCCCAGAGTTCAGTTAAATCTAACATCAAGAAATGGAAGGAATATGGTACATGTGTAAATCTGCCTAGATCAGCCTGTCCTCACAAGCTGAGTGACTGTGCAAAATGGAGACTAGTGAGAGAGGCCACCAAGACACCTATGACTACTGAGATGGGAGAGACTCTGCATACAGCTGTTCACCAGTCAAAGCTTTATGGGGGCAGCAAAGAGAAAGATGCTGTTGAAGAAAAATCATATCAAATCTCTACTATAGTTTGCCATAAGGCATGTAGGCGACTCTATTGTCGCCTACATGGAAGAAAGTTCTGATGAAGTCTGATGAGACCAAAATGGTGCTTTTTGGACATCAGAGAAGAAACTTTGTTTTGCCAAACATTGCACATTAACACAAACACACCATCCCCACTGTGAAGCAAGGTGGTGGCAGCACCATGCTGTAGGGATGTTTCTCTGCAGCTAGCCCTAAAAGGCTTCTAAAGGTAGAGGGTAAAATAAAAGTGGCAAAATAGAGGAAAATCCTGGAGATCAGACTTATTTGGTCTGGGATACAACTACAGCTTGGGAGAAGATTTATTTTCCATTAAGACAATGATTCAAAGCATACAACAAAAGCTACTCTGACATGGTTGAAAGCAACAAGGCAAATGTTAGAGTGGCCGAATCAAAGTCCAGACACCAGTCTAATAGAGAATATGTGGCTATTTTTCTTCCAATCATATTGATCATTGATTTATAAAATCAATAAAAGAGTAAAACATCCAAGGGGGTAAATACTTTTTATAGGCATTGTATTTCACCGACAAATTCACACTTAGTGGGCACAAATCAGGATACTGGTGTGACTTGCGTTGCAGGGTTTACAAAACTCCTTATTTATTCAAGTTTGGGTCATGGCTAAGGGGATCCAGAAGCAGTGAAAATATCCTCCTTTTTATAGTCAAAGGTGAAGAAAGCAGCCTATCTCATAGCCCAGCCGGCATGCCATGGGGGGAAATGGGGGCAGGACTGGTTAAAGGGTTAATAAGGGAACTGAAAGAAATGGCATTCATAAGGCAAATCTTCCTCCCGGGTGTTTAGTTGTCTTTCAGGCTAAAGTGGTACGATAGGTCAGCCTGTCTTTAGCGAAAAGGCAGCAACAGGCTCTGTGAGAGGGTAAAATGACTACATTTCCATTTGAAAGAACCACTTCTGCATCCAAGACATAAAGGTCAGGGTCGACACAGTGTTTGCTGTGATGCCTGCAAAGGTGGATTAAAACTGCAGCATGATTTTTTAAATTTTTTTTTTTTATGTACTACATTTATTGGACCAACGCATATTCTCACAGATATGTAGTCAGAATGGCTCTGGAGTTTGTGACTGTGTCCAAGAGCTTGTTCCTGTCCTTAGCTGAAGGTCCTCCTGCAAAACGTGTGAACACAAATCACTTTTCCCTTTATTCTTTGCTGTTCGCTTACAATACCTTCACCTGGCCCCAAGGGCCAACATAACAAGGACCTAATATCAATGGCTGCAGGATGGAAAATTGTGGAACAGGTGCAGAGGAAACTTAACCCATCTTCTGAATTAGCAGTCCGTTATCATATTAGCATATGAGGGGTCAAGGATCAAGGCTTACTTCTAGAACCTACAACCATCCTATTCAAGTACAGTGGTTTTAAAATCCCCACTAAAAACTGTGTTGAAAACCTTTGCTTTTAGTGGAGCATATTAATGCAACAAAGGAATTTATTTCTAGCAAATATTCCTCATCTACAAAGTTTTGCAGCCATGGTTGTTGAAGGCTGACTTCAACTCAAATGTCTCCAGAGCTGTGCTCTCATATTGTCATAATGTCAGAAATCTGCAGCTGAACTTAAGCTTAAATGTGCCAGTACTGATGCTTTTATAATGTGTATAAAAGCCTACTTGAAAACCCCTTACTTTCTAATGTCATGAAAGTTTAGATATCTGCATGTGCATCACTGAAACTTCAGTTTGCTGTCTCTCCTTTTTCTTAAAAGATTGACATCCTTGATTGAGACCAGGTGCCAGATTGAGAAAAGCTATACTTGATTCCAACACCCATCATTTTCTGAGACTACTTCTCTGGGGAGAAGATTTGTTTGTTCAAATGCTTTTGCACAGCCTCTGTTTGCAGTTTCCTGACAAGGACCTCTTGTAATTGTGTAAATAATGACAGTCCTCCCTCAGGAGCAAAGGTGTAAGATGGGGGATGTTGTTCTAACACTGCAAATCTTCTCAGCATTCAGTGTACAAAGCAACACAAGAAACAGGTTTTTTATCCTGCTGGATACAAACACAAAACAGCATCTTTCTTTCAGTGATGTCAAGGATGTTTTACAAAACTCGAGCAAGTTTCTAGTGCTTGGAAATTTGCAAACTTCAACAACATAGCAGGCAAATGAGAAAGTCTTAATTGGCATTTGGAGGCATTTGAAGGCCTCCAAAAGTCTTCATTTTGCTGTTTTGAAGGAGTTCAATCCCAGTGTGAGAGCAGACCTGTACCAGATGACCTGACTGCTCTGGATGTTTCATACTGTATTAGAAGGTCACTGATGTGGGATGGTGGGCATGGATCTTAAGTAGGCTGTCGAGGATTCCCTGGGCTGTCACTGTGGCATGCCCTGTCCAGGCAGAGGTTCCCTCAGAAGACAGCTCGTGACTAACATCGCCAGGCAAGCGGGGGTAGCATCCAGGTGGTTGTGGCTTAAGCGCAACGAGCGCAGCAGAGGGGAGATACAATAGGGCAGCATGGTGGTGAAGCCTGATGGGTTTAATGTTGATTTAGTGATGATATTTACAGCCAGGAGTCAATGCTTTGTCTTGTATTTTTGAAGCTGATCGGATTCTTTGCACGTACTTTCAACTGTTTGGGTCAATCTGCTCTTTGTGGATGGAGGAGTTTTAGGAAATAGACCTGGCTCATATCTCAAGCAGAGTGGTGCCTGTAGCATGTGCTGGAGATGGACCAGAGGGCATGCAGCAGAACTGCAAATATTAACCTGAAAGGGAGAGATTTGTGCTGTAATGTTTTTGCAAGATGGCAGCGTGCGGTGGTGCAGAGGCTTCTCTCGCTCCTGGTACTGCTTATCTATCCATGACTGCCAAAGGTTGACACGTTTTCATATGCTTTGCTATGGCTTTTTTTTTACTGTTGTTACTGTTGTATTTCTTATTACACAGGTCGGAGTGCAATACTACAACTGTGCTATCTTCCCACTGACACATGCCAGGTTTACTTAGCAATAGTCAGGACATTGTTTTTCTTTAATATGTTTTCTGTCCAATATGTTATGTATCTTTTCTATGTATAGTATTTGTAGGCTACTTAAAAAAATAGCTGCACTGGATGTTATTTCATTCTGTTTTAATCCTCTTTCTGTTCTATTTTTATTCTATTTCTGAACCAGGACCTGTGTTCCCAATTTCATTATCCTCATGTGTCATATGCTGCAGAATGACAATAAAGCTTCTTGAATCCTTGAATCCTTTACATGCAGATCACTGTGCAGATGGACTATGTAGAAATTAGCTGAGCCTGCATGTTGGTTATTTTCCCAGTAAATTTAAGTTTTTGATCCTTTAATAGACTGAACTCCAGCCAGCTCTTTAAATTTCTCCCCTTTTATTACCCACGCCGATGAAATCGGCAGGGGGTTATGTAAAGGGTTCCGTATCTTTGTTTGTTTGTTTGATGGTTTGTTGGTGTAAAAGATAACTCAAAAACGGAAAGTCGGATCTTCACCAAACTTTCAGGGAATGTTGGGATAGTGACAGGGAAAAATCGTTTTGATTTTGGTGATGATCTGCGCACCTGTTTGGTTTTTCTCGGACTTCGAAATTTTGAACACCATAGTAATAAATGGGAGCGCCAGTTCTTCGGTGGCGCTGCTTAGGCGTTGGTCTGCCGCCTCAGAAGGCCAGTCTAGTTGTGCCTGTGATCACAAAGAACAGGACAAGAAATATGGATGGATGATTTGAAATCATATTTTACATGATATTTTAATTAATATCATGCTGCCCTTGTTTCATGTAACATGTTTTTTACAGTTCTTAATGATTTTAGCATCCAGTGATGATGAATTTATAAGTCTTGATTATTCATTGTTTCTATTTAAGGTCATAACAGCAACCCGTTTCACACATCATCTGGGTTATTTCACTTGACCTGGGATCAGTGTATTAACAGTACAAAGTCCAGTGGAGGGAGAGGTCTATCCGTCAACAGTGCCCTGCTGTACAGCCTTATCAGCTCATATAGTTCCATAACCCTTCTCCTGCTGAGTGAAACTGGGCTTTTAAACACATATGAGCCCCTGCAGTCATTGCTCTGTGTGTCCATTCTATCCGAATCCCCCTGACATCACCATATGGGCCATGAACTGGGCCATCTCTGTGTGTAATTGCTGCGCATTTTACTACTGCTCCTCCACCAAACAAACAGACATGTCATAAAACAGCCTGTGACCGGCTTAGGATTAAATGTTCAGTTATATAGACATTTTCACCATGAGGAGAGTAATTTTTACCACCTGATGAGAGCTGGAGGTAAATGCACCACAGGATTTATAAACAATGCCCCATTCAAACATAAGCAATCAAGACCACAGTATCACTTCTTGTTGACATAAAATGGCCTTATGTGTTACAGTCAGAGAATATTACTTTGACATTGCAATTGTATAATATTTGTAATATTTGGATTAAATAAGTCAAGATTATCCCTGTCACAGATATCTACATATTTAATTGACAGTTCCTTATGCATTGTGAATAAGAGTCTTCCAGGGGGCAGCTGTTTTTGGCCCACTCAGGTAATGGAGCTTTTTTTTCTTTTTCCCAATTCAACAAACCTCTCAAAATCACTGAGACCCACCTAAAGAAGAAACTGGTCAGAGATGTGGACAGGACTAGTCTCCATTAGGACAAGAGAGCGAAGTGCAACTGTGCACAGGTGGTAAGCTGATAAAATCTTGTAAAAAAAAAAAAAAAGACAAAATCCTTCTTCAATTTTTCACGAAAAATGTTGCAGGCTGTGTCGGCCTTTATCTCTTTTTATACAGTGTGTTTGCTGAGCTGAGGTGATGCAACAACTACTTAGTGTGCACACTGCAGATCTTTTTACGATGTCACCCCTGCTGAAGCGTTCAACATGCTTCACCAAAATGCATCATAATAAAATCTCTTTTTGCTATAATCATAGATGGTTGATAAAAGATTGGTTACATTTTATGTCAGAAATACTTTCATTAGTAAATACTGCAAATTAATGTTTTTCTAAAATATCCCTTTTCCCCCAAAATGTCTCTCTTAGACCAGGTTTGAGGTGGTACAAAGCAAAGCTGGTTTCTGCATCCTTAAAACAGGAACACACCAGTTTGTGCATGACCGCTCCTTCTTCTCAGACAAACACTCCTGTGGGTGCAAAGGGGACAATTACAGGACAAATTGCACACAAAAATGCATACACATCTTTTTTATTAAGCATACAAAAACTGCATCTAGAACCAGCATTTAAACTAAATGTCCCAGCTTAGCCTCAAGAACTTTCCTCTAAAGCCTTGGAGAGTATCTGTAATGTTGATGTTTTTTCACTAAATGCATGGCCAGTTGGGTTATGACCTTCGTTAAAAGCAAAAAAAAATAAAAAAAACAAGCAGTATCTGTATTCCTCTTCCTAATGAGTGTCTGCGAAATGAATGTAATATTTCACTGAAAACCACTCACATTGTTATTCCTCCATAAATATTCTTTTCTGTGAACGTTCCCCTCAACATCAATGTTTAATCACCTCTTATTATTCTGCTCAGGCCAAGCCTTGACCAATAAAGTAATGTAATTTAATTTTCCCAAGAATTAATAAAAGATTAATTCAATATGCCTTTGAAATATGATGATTTTAATAGAAAGTTACAGGTCGTCACAGTGTGCTGGAGTTGGTTTAGAGCAGGATTATTATTCTCAGGGTGGCCGAGCTGGCTGGTAGTTATAGAGACCATCCAGGTGTGAAACAAGGCACATTATTCCCTTGTTTTATGATGAAACAAAATCTCCTTAATTTTTAATACCTGGGCTAAGCGTGCTGGCTCACAAGGCCACAGCACGTACATGGTATGCTTTGTTTGATCTCGTCTGTGTCTCCTGAGTTTACTGTCCACGGTGCATTGCAATCTTGCAGCTTTATGAATCCTCATTTGGGTTGTGGGGATGCTGCCCTCTCTCCAGTTTTATTTGATTTTGTTTTTGGTCTCATGGCTCAAACTAAGTCTGCCTGATGTAATAGTTTCATAACATTAACTAAAGGCCTCAGCCTTTTAACTTGCCTCCTTATGTTAAGCATGCACAAAAAGGCTAACTTCAGGCTCTGACATTAAATTAAACTAGATTCACTGAGAGTTTCTGATGGATTTTTGAAATGCATCTGGGAATTTCCTTATGAATGCATTGAACTGCATGTAAATAATTAGATTTTCTCCTCTAAGTCGTATCAGCACAAGCAAGAATGGTGCCAAAAACACACTCAGTTATCATTATTCTAATTCAAGACTGGAAAGTGCCAAGTTTCTGCCTGTTTTTCTTGTTTATTATCTATAAAATTAAAGTTCCTTTTCAATTACAAGAAGACAATTTTGTTGTTTGGTTCAATTCTATTTTTAATTGTTGCAGATGGAACAGTATCAAGTTTAATTATCTTGGCCACCATTGTACAAGACTGTTTGAACTAAAATCTGACAACTGCTTCAGAGCATTCTGTTACAAAATGCTTAGATATATTTCCCTACACTTTCTGCTTATCCTTTCACACATATTGGTCTCTACAGTAGGCAGCTGTCCATGAGACTTACTGTCATTGGTTTTTGTGGGCCTTCCATCTGAAATGTGAATTATCAAATACGTTTGATATTTACAAATCAAGGTTGGGGATGCAGTAGGGAGAACTAGAACACATGAGCATTATGGATACTGCACATCTGCTAGCCATTTGGATAAGCAGTTGCTTGTGCCAAACTTTGCCAATGAACATGTTCCCTAGGACACTATTGTCAGAAGGGACAAGTCTGGTCGGAAGTCCGGTTTAAAATCATGTAGTATATGGCCAGTTTAAGGAGCAATATTCTTAATATTTCTGAGTGTTGATATTTGGTTTGGAGAAAATTTGGACTTATTGCCTGTCCACTTAATTGGATGCCATGCATTTCTTGTTAAATTTAATTGACAATTAATGTAGATAGAAACCGTTGTTTGACCTTAACAATATGTGCAGTGGAGTAAAATATTTACTATACCTAATATGTGTCCATCCATCCATCCATTCATCTTCTTTCGCTTATACAGGACCAGGTCTTGGTGGTGGCGGGCTGAGCAAGTCAACCCAGACATCCCTCTCCGCAGCAACAATCTCCAACTCCCTTTGGGGGATCCTGAGGTGTCCCCTGACCAGACAGGATATATAATCCCTCCTGCCTGGGTCTTCGCTGAGGTCTCCACCCAGATGGACATGCCTGGAAGACCTCCAAAGGGAGTTGCCAGGAGGCCCCATCAGACGGCCGAACCAGCTCAACTCACTCATTTCGATGTGAAGGAAAAGCGGCTCTACTCTTAGTTCTCTCCGGATGTCTGAACTCCTCATGCTATCTCTAAGGCCGAGCCCTGCCACTCTCCAGAGAAAACTCATTTCAGCTGCTTGTATCTGCAATCCCATTCTTTCAGTCATTACCCAGAGTTCATGACCATAGGTGAGGGTTGGAAGGTAGATAAACTGATGAATCAAAAGCTTTGCCTCTCAGCTCAGCTCCTTCTTCACCACAACTGTTTGGCACTACATCTGCAGTACTGCTGATGCTGCACCAATCCATCTGCCAGTCTCACACTACCTTTTGCCCTCACTCATGAACAAGACCCTGAGATACTTGAACTCCTTTACCCAAGGCAGAGACTCACTCCCAACCTAGAGAAAGCAATCCACTGTTTTCTGACAGAGAACCATGGCCTCGGACTTGGAGATACTGACTCTCATCCCAGCCGCTTGGCTTTCAGCTTTAAACCGTGTCAGTGCCTTCTGGTGGTCTCCAGCTGAAGAAGCCAACAGAACTACATCTCTGCAAAAAACAGAAATTGAATTTGAAGGTCCTTGAAATGGAAACCCTCCTCCCCACCAGGCTGCATCTCGAGATCCTGTCCATGAAAATCACACAAAGAATCAGAAATAAGGGGCAGTCCTGGCAGAGGCCAATACTCTCCAGGAGCATGCCCCGCTTCATGCTGAGAATGCAGGCACAACTCTCACTGTGGTTATACAGGGACCTGATGACTCACCCCACTGGCCCCCCATATAACCCCTGCTTTACCCCCTACATGACCGTCTGTGGGACATGATTGTAGACCTTCTCCAAGTCCACAAAACACATGTACACTGGATAAGTAAATTTCCAAGCTGCCTAAAGAAGTCTTGCAAGAGTTACATGCTGGTCCACTGTCCCACGGCAAACGCAGATCCTCTTGTACCCGTGTTTTGGCAATCGGCCAGAGTCTCCTTTCCAGAACTCTAAAGTAGACTTTACTAGGAAGGCTGGGTAGTGTGATACCTCGATAGTTCATGCACACCCTCCAGCCCCCCCCCCCCCTTTTTTTTTTTTTTTTTTTTAATAGGAGCCACCACCCCAGTTTGCCATTTACTGGGGACTGTCCCTGAGTCAAATTGTTAATACATAACTTTTTTTTTTTTTTTAACAAATTACAATTCAATTAAATTATTACACCACTTCTGTTCCATGTGTGTGCATGGAAATTCAAGAAGTCTCTACTCCAGTGGCTTGTGACAAACTGAAAATTTTTTCAAGTAAAAGTAAAAACATAACTTTTAAAAAGCTCTGTATCTGTGCTGCTTTTTCTGGACTTTTCTTATTTGTGCATAGCATACTTAGGCCTCATCAACCTAACTGACCACACAGCTCTCAAAACTCACCCTACTGGCTCCAAATAGACAGTTTGTCCTGTTTTCCTCAAACCAGAAAGTGCTGAAGTGTTGAGATGGCAGACTGTGTGATATTGACCAAATTAAACAATAGTCTGAAGTCTTTATCCAAGGCAAAAAGTCACACAACTTGACTTATTTCCAGGTAACTACTTTTTCTGTTGACTAAACATTGGTAAATACACAGACATGTACAAGCACAGATGCTGCCTCAACTTGCCGAGTACCATCTGTGTTTTGGTCTGGTTTGTGTGTTTGTGTTAGAGGGAGGACACACGGGGAGAGAAAGGAGGTCAGAGAAGAGAGAGAAAGAGAGACAATGCGTGTGTGGATGTGAGTGTGTCTTTGCTTGCAGCGCAGTAGCAGTGAAAAGTTCTGTATCAACTGAGCTGTAAAAAAAGCAGGACAAAAATGGATGGACACAAACACACACGCAATCTCTAAGAAGTCACACATTCACACAGGGAGGATCCTTGTACAGGGCCATGATCTTAAACGTAGCCTGGTTATCTGGACTGTGCCAATGGGCCACATGCTGTCTTCTGAGGAGGATTTTTTTAATAATAATAATAATGATAAAAATAATAATAATAATTGCATAGCTTTGACCTGTTCAACATGAAATGACCCCAAATCTATGTTACTGATCATTTCCTTCTTGGGCCTGTTTATCAAAGTTCACTAAACTTTACGGGAAAAGTTAACCTGACATGCCAGATGGATTTGTTTCACACATCCATTTGGTAAACCTTCCATAGACGGTGTTTGGGAAAGGGCAGAGCCTTTGACAAAAGGCAAAAAGAGGGTGACTGGATGAACGTTCTGTCTGTCACATCATTACGGCCCATCAGAGTAACAAAACACGTGAAGTTGTAGCCCCAAATTGAGGTGCAGCGCTACTGACAAGTAAACACCATAGAGAGCTGCATAACACAAACCATGGCGACTGTAGACATGTCAGTACATGACTTTTGTCGTTTTAAAAAAGAAAACAATTTAAGTTCTGCTAAAACTTATGCTTTAAAAGGTGGGACTATATTTTAAAATTAGTATATAGCCACTTACTGGGTAACATGATGTGAGCTAAGAGGTGGCTGAAAGCAGATAATAGCCTTAACTAGGCCTCTCTTGTTGTGACACTCCAAGGAATTCACTCTCTGGCTAAAAGCTTTAAGTCAGGAGTTACAGAACCCATAAGTAGCACTCTACCCCGTGGATGTTTTACCCTTTTATTGATTTAATAAATCACTCATGGTGAATGAAATTTGTTTTTTTTGTTTGTTTGTTTGTTTGTTTGTTTGTTATTTGACGAATAAAAACTCACAGCACTGATTTTGGGGGATGTTCAGTGCTTCTTTCTGTGACCTTCCCCTGACATATAGCCTACTTTTCAATAACCTTTACTCTATGTTGATTGGAGTGTTTTGTTTTCTTTGTGGTGTTATGGTAGTGAGGAATACAGATTAAGCAGTGGCTGGACCTTCCAGACACTGGTGTCTTTATTCTCCAATCACTTGAGACAAATTCACTAATTGTGAAACTACTATTTTATTTGGCTGGACCTCTGTTATTGTTTTAGTAGTTTTTCTCAACAAAATCAAATTATATTAACCATGATTAATTTATAAAATTAGTAAAAGGATAAAACATCTATGGGGGTAAATACTTTTATAGGGACCTGAAACTGGCAACTTTCTCATGCAGCTAAGGAAGCTTTTCTTGTATACTGAGTGTGCAGTGCAGTACGTCATATCATCTGCAAGCTATGAATAAGACTTCAAAACATGGAGTAACAGCAGAGGATAATAGCTGCCATATGAATATGGTAAATTCAGAAAAACAACCCTCTGAAACAAAACAGTTTCATCATAGGATAGGTTTTATAGCTTTGATTTTTTTCTTGATTTCAAGTCACTTTCCTCTTCAGGACAATTGGACAAAAATCAACCCCACAATTACCCCCATCAGAAAATCAGAGCTCCTGGATCTCATTCTGATTTTCTCTCCCCAGATAAATGCCACTATCAGTTGAGCTTGGGGTGTGTGTGTGTGTGTGTGTGGGGGTAGTACAGCTATTCTCACATGGTGGACCAACAGCTCACTACTAACAAACACAAGGTCATGCTGTGTTCCATAATGGTCTAATTTTCTGACCTTTTCATTTTTAATTCCCTTGTTTTTATATCCTTCAGTTTTTCATCCAAGCAGTTTTTCCAATTAAAAAAATGTAAATGTAAAAATAAGTCCATATGTGAGAGAAGATGACTGATTATTGGTGGGTCATTGTTCTCTAATCTGAAAGCTCTCTGGGTGAATCTGTGCAGGGAAGTGAACTAAACTCATCTCAGCCCCATTAAGTGCGCAGTTGTGCCCTTCAGAAAGCATTTAACTTGTGGTCATAGTTGAAGGATCTGACAGGAAGAGATTTACTCATACATTAATGAGATGCAAAATTATTTTATTTGAAATTAGGTTTGGTTGCACACACTGCAGACAGAGTGTGAGGCTGCACCTTTGGGGGAGGCCTTTATCTTTGCAAAGGTGGAGGTGGAAAGACTGGGCTAAGAGGCTGGTAGAAAAACAGCACATTAGGATCATAATGAGCAAGGTAGGAACCCAGGGAGCAAATGGATGCACTTAATTAGTTTAGAGAAGGGAGGATGGGCTGTAATAGGACAAATGGTACTGAGAAAACTTCTTCCTCCTTCTTTATCAAAAGAAACCATTATGGCTGCAAAATAACATAATAAATACATGTTTATGCAGCTGTCCACCATAGCTTTGTAAACTTGTAGAAAACATCTCAAAGTATTATGGCCTTTTATTCTTTTTAATTATGTTATTGAATGAAGATATCAACACAATCTGGGATTGTTTAATAAAACAGCCTGTCTCAATCTCTTCTCCTGCAGAGTTATGTCTGAGTTTTGTGTACATCTGTTATTTTTTCCCATATTACCTGTTTAATATAAATTACTCTCAGTGCTGTTTAGAAACATTAAAAGCCCTGATGCTGTACAGAGAAACTTTTCTTTTCAATCATTTTGTTACATAATTAAACAGAAGCATTGCCTGCGTGCTGTGAAAACTGATTTATATGGCAAGAAAACTCAATGTTTTAGTCTAACAAAACATTGATGAGCAGGGGACATGCTGAATGAGAGAGGGGCAAGGAGAGCAGCCATGTGCAGAGAACAAAGGTACAGTCAGCGTACAGTGTGTCAGGTTTAGGGAAAAAACACAAAACGGAGGACCCAAATGCAGGTAAACTAGAAAATAATTTAATAAAACAAAGGAACTCACTGAAAACTAAAAAACTAGAATCAAAGTTGATGAAACAAAGCAAAAGGCATGGGAGGCACGAGGAGTAACACAGGAAAGACATCTACAATGAACAGACACAGACACAGAGAAACACAGAGCTTATATACACAGGGAGTGATTAACAATGGAGGACAGGTGTGGACAATCAGACACAGGTGAAACTTGTGAAGGTAATCAACGAGGAGGGAAACTTAAGCAGGAAGCAAAACTGGAATCACACACAAGGGAAGGCAACTACGAAGTAAAACAGGAAACATGGAACCTAACGCAAGAAGCACACGAGGACTGAATGACAAAACTAAACACTAGAAGCTGAAGAAAGGAAACACAGGAGGATACAAAGAACCAAACACAAGGAGGGAAACTAAAACACAGGGAGGAAAACTGAACATGAAACACAGGAAGTAATTCTAAACATGGAATAATTAAACAAGAAGCACAGGGAATAAATCAAACAAGGAGTAAAGCTAAACATGAAACAATTAACTAGACATGAAACACAAGGAGTCAAACTAAATACTAGAAACCGGGAAAAAACTAGACATGAAACAAGGAAGCTAAATACTAGAAACATGATCTAACATAAGGCACAAAATACACAGAAACACAAGGACCACAAGAAACACTTAAGAACTAAACACCAGAAATATACAAACTAGAAAACCTAAGTACAATGTAAAACTAGAAACATGGAAATCACAGAACAAGGAAAACACGAGGGATCAAAACTAAACACAGGAAATACACTAGAAAAACTCATAACCTAACAAATCAGAACCTGGATCATGACACAGTGTGTGTTGAGGGGGCTGAAGATAAAAGCATGTCCGGTAAAAGTAAATTTTGAGTTCACCGAACACAGTATAATAAAGGTTTCAAATGGAGACTATAGACAGCTAATACATGTAATATGTGGACTCTGCCATCTTAGATGGCCACAGTAACTACAGTGATAAACTTTTGTTTTTACTGCCTCCTGCTTGAGACAGCAGCAGAGATGTTTGGATTAAAATGTTTCAGAAATAGAGGGAAAAAAACTGGTTGTCCATCAAGAGTTTATGCTAGACATTTGTGATGACAGCTGGCAGGCCTCCAGTGCTTAGACATGCCTTCGATAACCATATATGTTCAATGACCTGCTTTTGACAGCAATAAATCACATAAAATACACATTTTTGGTAACACTGGTCAAAAACAGGTAAATACTGGTTAAACATAGGCGCATACCCTGTGTCTTTCACACAAATTAAAGGTTAAAGGTCTTTGTGCACTGAGTCATTTTTTTAAAATGTTTTTTTTAATCTGTAATCAAAAAAGAAAAAAATCATAACACACTCAAACCTTGCATATTATTTGAATTCCATGCAAAAATTTGTAGAATGTGGAAAATTGTTAACCTGCACATCAGATAGACTGTTTCATATCTCCGTTGCATGAATGTATTTCATATTAATCTGGGAAAGCTCCCTTAGCGTAGCATTTGGGAAGAGTAGGACTTTTCAAAAAATTCTCGGAAGGTAAATGTAGCAACGTTAGGTCTGTCACATTCATGACGAGCCAATCAGAGCCACAAGACAAAATGATGCGCTACACATCTGCTAATCTTGAGCAGGCTACTGCTGCCGTAGTTGTGAATGGCTGAGCTTTTCTATGAATAAAATTGATGCTCTTGTTTTTCTAAGAAATGCGATCCAGATCCAATTAAACTAATGCTTTCCTTAAGCCAAATGTGATCTATTAGCAACCACAGCAAAATCCATTCAACACACCAGCAAACCCCAAATGTATCGTCACAAACTCATGCCGAAGCAGACTGGGAGAAGAGCAAAAACATCTTTTCAGTCATATAAAGCTTTCAGTGTCTCTCTCTACTGTTGTTTTAATAAAGAAATGTTGTCCAGCTCTGGAAAAACTGCTGCTGTGGCTAAGTCCAAGCAAATCACTCTCCTAGCAGCCATTGTATGTACCCATTTAGACAATAACTCGTCCTTTTCCCCCATAACTCTCACTCACTTATGTAAAAGCAGGTTGCAAGAGCGAAAACATCTTTCACATCATGTTGTTTTTATTCTTTATTCCATACAAGTGATGTGGCCTAGTTGTAAAACTGACAGTATGCTAACGCTACATCTGAGTTAATCACAGCACTGGGGGAAGCCATTGTAAATGGCTTCGAGTACAACTAAACCCCACCCATAGCTACTGCCTCATTCTCCTCAAATTATGATGATTAGCCTGAATAGTTTTCATTTTGACACAAATGTTGTGGATTGGAGTAATTTGATTTTAACATATAGACAGTACTACTCTCCACACATTCCTAAGCTGACCAAACTGAAACCCAAAGCCAACAATGTGAAACATCAACATTAATTGTTTTTTGATTGGTCGTGTGGAAATTATGCCACATTAGTCACATCACACCAGAGCAGGAAAAAGGTAAACCTCAATGATATTTCAGCATATTGAACAATCATACATATTACATCCAGTCTAGTCAAACGTGTATAGGTGACATCTCACTCAGCTGCTGGGGTACTTTTTTGTTGCCACTGCTTGTGAATGGAGCAGGTGGCTGTATTGAAGCAACCAAAATATAGCTCATCTTGGCTCTGCACCAACATCATCAAGTGTTTTTGAATGAGCAATGGTTCACAGCAGCATGTACACCACAACAACACATTAACCAAATGTGTTATCACCTCTCCAGGGATGTCTAAATGCCACACACTGTGAAAGTGTAAATGTATAGATGGAGGAGCAGGAAAGAGAGTGTGTTGTCAAAAAAAAGAAATATTGGCTTCTGTTGGATGTGTTTGCACTTGGGCTCGAGAAGTGTTTGGGCTGGTTCAGCCCCAGGACAAATCTTCAGTTCCCTGCCCCTGACTGTTGATGTGTGCCATTTGAATCACTTCTATAGCCTGTGTGGTAATTTTCTTTGGAGGATGTGCTGTTGTGATGCACCTTAAACCCTCCACCTGCTGTTCTGACACTTTGCCTAACAGCTTTAAAAATTTATTTCTGTTGCTTTGCAATGAGTTTGCAGCAAATGTTATGGATTAAGTCCTGTCAGGATGTATTTTTTTTCTCAACCAAAGTTAGTTCCAACTAAACAGAGAAGTTTAGGAAAACTTGCATCTTCTTTCCTATTGATTATGCTAACATTGTGCTCCCATGAGTAAGAGTCAAAAAATTGGAGGATGGAGAAGTCAAAGGGGGCAAGAAACGCTAGTGAGGAGAAATTCTTTTCAGCACTAAAAATAATTATATAAATGGCCAAAGTGAAAAAAACTTATGACTTTCTTTCCCATAGGCCATCATGATGCTGAACTCTGTCCTCAGAATATCTGTGACAAATTATCCCCCCAGAATCCTTTGCATTGACGCTCACATTTAAATATTTGCAGTCAAACCAGTACAACACTGTGCTGCACACTAGCCTTTAAAACATAGCCTGAAGAGACTTTATTTCATAACATATACTGTTAAGATCATTGTGTATAATAAAAACCTGTGAATTATTGCAAAAATAGGACAAAAGTGGGGTAAACTTTCAGAAATGATTTTTGCTCCCACTTTCACAACTCTGTCCAAAATTGGCCAATTTAAACATTAATAATGAAAAACTTTCCATTTTGCTTCATGGCATTAACATAAGAGTCTGCCATCTCAAACAAGAGCCACAGGAGGAACAGAGCTGTCTGAATTATATGATGCATGCTGTTTCTGCTGGCTGTCATTCAGACATCTATTGTGCAGTAAAGCTAAGTAATGAGATTAGAGCTACTAATTATTAACGCTTAGAGCTCACAGCTATTTTTTTCACCATGTCTAGTCTGGACTTGTCTTAAAAGCCTGTCATCAACCCAGTGGTCCACAGTTAAGCTCTATACATCCTTTATTTTTCAGGACAACCTGAGCTTTAAGAATATATCTACTACATTAATGTCACTTGAATTTTTAAAAAGTTACAGGACTGTAAAGATAAAAGAAAAAAAACAATCAATATTTGAAACTCGCGATTTTTATTTATAACACACAGAAACATTAGTGACTAAGTCTTTTCTTTGCTCAGACTTGTTCTCCCATCTCTTGGGGACGAAACAGTGGAAAAATAAACGTTTTGTGACTTACGGTTTTCAAAATATGTACATATACACAAAGAATAGTCCATGCACTTTTGCAGTTAAGATTCCTTTGTGCCATTCCCAAAGCAGTAAAGATGCAAAGGGTCAACTACAACTCCCACAAAGCATTGCGGTAAACATCACGGAGATGCCCTGAGCAAAAAGCCAAAGTAAGTGATTGAAAATTTATCAAAAATGTATGAAACGATGCTTATTATCGGCTCTAACAAAGTGGATTCAATCTGTAAAGACTCTGAAAAGTCACCGAAGTTCCGGGCTTACTAGAATGGCTTCCTTTAGAGCTACGGAGACATCGAGGGTAGCAAGCAAATGGCAGGAAAGTCAGCTTTCAGAGGAAAAAAAGAGTGTCTATGACTTATGGTTCAAAAGTTATTAAGGTTTTTATAAACTTGTCACCGTTCTTAGAGACCCTGGAAAGTCAGGCCAGTTCAGGGCTCACTATAAAATGTTCTGTAAGAGCTACGAATGCATAATTCACATAATCAGAAAGGCACAACGGAGAGCTTTCAGATGAAAAACAAAACTAAGTGTCTACAACCTACGGTTCACACGTTACCAAGTGATCTATGAAGGGATGTGCCTGTGGCATGGATCCGTGCCGTGTGAGCTCTAAGGGTGAAATTAAAGTCGCCAACATAATTTTTCCTCTTGTCCAGTTTTAATGAAGTCTAGTGTTAGTTCATGCAGGACATGATGGTCATACACTCAGCTGTGATCAGCTGATAGCCAACTGATCCAAATTATCACCTCCCAGCTCCCACAGCCAATCACACATATTTCTTAACACAGCGGTGTATTTAAATACGAAACACTTTTGACTAATCCCTTCTTGCACCATGCTGCTAGAAAAGCTGAACCTCCTCAACCCCAGCCTCCTCTTTTATAGCATAAAACTTGTTGCACCTTCATATTCTGATTCATGTTTTTATGGATTAATTGCTTTTGAACTATTCTTACTGACTTCAATGCGCATTGTCATTTTTTTATTTAATCTATCCTTATGGGGGTCTCTAGCTTTGCTCTCCCTGGAAAGTCAAAGAATGCTGCTTGACTAACACAGGGAACATCTTTCAGCAGAGACTTATTTGCCAAGTAAAACTGTATATCCATTTCACAAAAAAAATGGTTAAATGTATGATGAGAGTGTTCTTGACTGAAAGTATTTAATGTATTTTTTCTTCATCTTCCATCTCATTAGAAAAGCTCCTTATGTGTAAGGGTATCTGTACAACTTAAAATAGATGCAAGGAGAGCCCACGTTTGCTTTTTTTCTGTACAGTGCTCGTTGAGCTTTACCATTTTCATGATGTAAAAATGGACAGACTTAATGGAGGAGGAGGCGGGAAGGAATGGCAAAAGAGATGAGATGAGAGGAGATGGTGCTTAAAATGTCAGACCTCATTGAAAGTGATTTAACAACATGTGCCACATGTGATCTCATACATGAACAGCCACCAAATCTTTCTGTTTCTTTTTAACATTGATCTTCCTACATCTTTTTATCTCTTCCAAATTTTCTTTCTTCCTCTGATGTTTTTCTCTCTATTCAAACCAAACTCCATTCATCCTTTGGCTGTTCCGCTACCGTTCTCTCTCCATCTTTAGCCGTTCTTTTTTCTCTTTCCACCTTGATGCCCCCTTCCACTCCTCTAAACCTCACTCCATGTGTCCTTTTCTTTCATCGTCCATCCCACCCTCCCTTCATATGTCCTGCCACTCTGTGCTGACATAAACTGATGTGTCAGCTGAGTTGATCATTCCCTCCAGCTGCTGTCTGCCAACTGCAACTTTCTTTCCCTCATGTGTCACTGTGACTCTTCCTCCCTTCCCCTCTGCCTCTCCTTGTCACTCTCACCGCCTCCCTCCTCTCCACCCTCTTTCACTCTTATCATGTCTACTCCCCAGCTCGTTCTCTCTCACGTTCTGTCCCCTCCCGTCGCCACTCTCCACCGTCTCCTTTATTTTCTTTGGAGACAGGCCTGTCAGGAAGATTCAGCCACTTGTCCACAAGCAGTCTGATGTTATTCTGTCTGCATGCATCTGTGTGTGTGTGCTGCACGCTATGTTGGGACATTTGCATCTGTGTGCGTAAGTGACAATGGAAGGGTCAGAGAGAGTGTCTGTGTTCCTAAAGCATAAACAAGGTTTGACCACAGCTTGGCCTTTCTCTTTGTTTTACGTGCAGACATGAAAGGCACACGTCAAGAAAAGGAAAGATATTCGATTCCTTTCTGTCTGATTAAAGACGAACAGAGGGAGGATTGTAAACAAATATAGATCCCTGGACAGATTGGATGAAAGAAAGATGGATGAAGACAGAGGGAGAGGGAGGGCATGAAAAGACTGAGAGGATGTAAACAGATTTAGATCTCCGTGCACAGATGGGAGAGGGACATTGAGTGAAGGAAGAAGATGAAAGAGATGGATGAGTATTACCAGACTTAGATTCTTGTTGGGCTAAAAGAGGAAAACTGGGTATCCCTTAAATGTGCAGTATTCTACAAAAGATGTTTAACCTACCTTTACCCTACACTTTACAGATGGAGGAATGGATCAGAGGATGGATGGAGGGAATTTTACTGCCTTTTATCTGCAATACATGCAGGTTAAGACCCTGCAAAATAGTCAAGAGACTATTTAAAGTTTGCTTTGTGACTTATTTTTATAGCCTAATAAACAAACCAAAGAGCCATTGTACATGGACAGTACTGGCCAGATGTCTGCATCAGCATCAATAGCTGAAATTAAGGCATTCATTCTTATTTGATTGATAAATATGAAACAAATACGACTAATTTTCAATTTATTAACCCCTTAAAGCCTATTGTATCATATTTGATGCATGATTTTGTGAGACCTCTGTCGAATGGACACTATCAATAATTTCCCTAAAATCCTTTTGTTTATAATCTGATGAATGATCAAAAATGCCCTCCAGTGGATTACCAATCGCCAGAAATGCCTAATGCGTCAATGTGATACAAAAAAGTCACATTTTATGGAAATTTTCTGGGTTTTTTTGTTAGTTTTTTTTTCAGTAAAATGTTAAACATCTCAGTTCCACAAAATGAGAATTTTCTGGCTGTTTTTTGAGACATCAGGAAGCTGTGTTAAAAGCATTTTTTGAGTTACATTTAAAAAAACATGAATCCAGGGACATCTTGAAACAGGGCCCTGAGGGTCACACATTGAAAGGCTTTATTGATCTATGTATTATTAGTTGTAGAGCATTCACCAGGACTTTTTATCTGGCTTACTCTTTTTTTTCACTGCTTTCTTTGGAGACCCTCTTCCTATACTTTCCTAGCCTTCAGGAGGTTTTCCTTTTTTGACAACAGTCTAAGCAAGTTTATGAGTTGATATTTAAAAGTCTACATGTTAGATTGAGTTCATGAAAAAAAAATGTTGACTATCTACAGATTAAAGCCTGGCTATAAATTTATAATCAATCAGGAAGAATGTCAATATGAATGAACTATTTTTTATTTACATGTTAAAAAGATAAATATGGATTGTCTTCCTTGATAAGACTCCCTGGTGAAGTTTTCATGTACTCAAAGGGTTAGTGAAGCTGACAGCAGTTTAGGATGTCCCCTTTGTAGAGTCTAGGTACTGGTGATGGTAGTGATGGGGGTTGAGATGAGCAGAAGATGTGTGAGGAGCTGGGCATGCTGCTGATGAAATGTAATGGAGGTGACTGGGGTTTAGAAAGGTCACAGCATTCACTTTGAAATGACAGACTGACAGAGAGGAGAACTGATTTTAAAATGACTGCAGGATGAGCAGTTAAATGAGGTTCTGTCAGAGTATAATTAGTTTATTACTGTAGGGAGTAGACACCTGTAACCAGCAGATCACCAGAGGAGGAAGAGGAAAGAAACCAAAGAAAGGGAAAAAAAAGAATAAGAAGCGACCTAATTGAAGAATAAGTATGAAACAGTCTGCTTAAACTGATGCTGAGCTTCATTTGCTGTTAGCATGTTATCTGGTATAATGTACATTGGATGTGTTTAAGGTCCAGTCAGTGATATGACTGTTGGCGACTTCAAGAAAAGGACATTTTGGTGAGAAACTTGAATTAATACAGTTGTTTTAACAGTAAATGTATTTTCTTAGTTGTTTAAAGTATTTGCATTGGTTTGTAGTTGAGTTGCCCCTGCTTATAGCTCCTCTATTGCACTGCACCATCACCACTTTGACATGAGTGAGACTGATAAAGAAATGCAATTTTTAGAGTGTGAACTCATTTGTGCAAAAAACACAGCGAAAAGCACACATCTTCACTTGTGATGATTACATACAATTCAGAAAATTTTTAAAAATGAAACTTTTGGGAATCAGTAACTGGAGCTGAGAGAAGTCATTCTGTATGATGATGATTTCTTTAACCATAAATCTGAACAGCGGCTCACACTGCAACAACAAACTTCAAACTATACGTTTATATAGCAGTGTAGTAAAATTGTGATGAATAGTTCGGTAAGGAGATACATTTTTGTGGGGGGTGAGCTGTGACGCATGGACATTACTGACCATTATGCACATCATGATGTCAATTCAAGATAGCAATGATCTTTTTTTTTCACTACAGTGTTCTTTACACTCATGTACAGCAAAACCAAATCATATCAGCATCAATCTTGGTTATGTTTACACCATATCCTTCCATCATCCACATGCACTCAATCTTTTCCTTTTAAAATAGCAAAATAAATAAATAAATAAATAAATAAATAAAAAAAATAAAATTAAAAAAAATACAAGTACTAGAGAAACATCTGCCTATGTTGCTCCTGCTGTCTGACAGGATGATTAAATATCTTGGAGTACTTTTGTGCCTGAAAACAAAACAGTGCGTGCTCTGCATTACATTTTTTTTTTTTTATTGCACAGGAAGCACTGACAATTTTAAGATTAATAACAGTTTTGAATGGCCAAAAAATATAGTACGTAAAGAAAAACTTCCTTTAGGTACACCACAAAGGTGTTAAGCCCATCTGTAAGCTGTTTTTTAATAGAGCTAATTCATTTGAAGTTTTCCTGTACTTGTGTGCTGCTCCAATGTTTGATCTTGTCATGTAAAATTTAAAATGGCATGTCAAACTCACCCCACCCCCATCTCCTGTTGCTTATATCTTAACCATACCGACTATGTGCATACACTTGTTTTTCACTCTGTCCTTTAGTATCAAGATACATGCCCCACTTCAGAGTTGTTCCCTGTTCTGTCTTGCATCCAACAGTATATGATGTGTCCTTAGTATGCAGTTTCTTTGCACTGTTCAGCCATTCAGGAGGTTCTCCGGGAGTCTTTGAATCCTGAGAATGGCCTAAGTAGGAAGGAAATGACAGCAGGTTATGTCTACTATACAGAAGATAACACCAGGGAGAAAAAATGAAGTTTTCAAGCCACCAGTATTGCATTTCTCACCATAACATTTGTAACGTTTAATGAAAGCTTACTGAAGAACTGACTGCTCTTCTTTTAATATTACTTTCAATGAACAATGGGAAGAACCTGTGGAGTCCTCAGCTGCTCCAGCAGTGACTAACTTTATCTCTGGAATAAAACAAGAAGGCAGGGTGCGAATTGCCGGGGGGGGGGGGTGTTTCCCCCCTTCTGGTGCTGATACCCCCCCTCTGATGATAAATTTTCTTCCCCGGGGGCAATATGTTTTATTCCTGCCTCTGCTCCGACTGAATGCTGGGCCATGGGCACGCATACGTACCGCTGGCGCACCCGCATTTGCCCATTGCAACGCGCAGTGGCATGGGCATATTTTGCATGTCAAATTATACATAGTAACTTATTACAGCTCTCCCTGCGAGGTAAAGTCTGCCTCTTGTAAGCACAATAAGTCGCTGACAGACATGTCAATCAGTTACCATTTCCAGCCTCATCCAATCCCCGCCTCCCGACTCAACTCTCATGAGCCAGTCAGAGCCCGGTTTGTCAACACAAACTTACAGTAGTTTGTTTACAAACTTAGCTGGTACAGCAGCATGTCTGAACGACAAAATTATCTACATGCAAGCACAAAAAGGACATTACTACAGGAGGAAGGACTTCTGAAGGGAAGAGAGAAGTTTTTAGATTTATTTTCACTGTGAATGTTTGTGGGAATCCTGATGGCTCAAACCCCGCAGCTGCAGGTGCTAACTAGTGACTGGGCAGGTGCTGCTGTTAAACCCATGTCATGATCACAGACTGATAGAACATCAATCTCCTCTGAAAATCAGCGAGCATCACCAGATCAGAAGCTAACCTCTCTTCAAAACCACTATCAAGTCCAGTAACAAGTCTTGAGCTGGTAAAACACTGCATGAAAACCCCAATTTTTGACCCCAAAGCAGCTGCAGCAGCAAGATCATGCCCGTTTCAATAGAGCACAGACCAATCATCTTTCAGACCAATTCAGAAATCATCATCTCAACTGTTTAATGGAACTGACAAGACTAGGGATGCACTGCCAAAATTGGTATCGGTGCATTTCCTTAATTTTAGGAGATTGGCGATCGGCCGATCCTTGTTAATAAGATCGGGGGATAAGATCGGTTTCATATGCCTCTACCTACTAGAATATGAAAAATGAAAGATGAAAGGAACTGATATAATTTAGTAGTTTGGACAGCAATGCTTTAAACTTTTCATTTATATTTGAGAAAACTACCTCATGTGCAGTCACGGGTATTGTTCAATGTTATTCCAGAAAACAAGATTGGAACATTGAAGGCGTATGCTGTCAGTTATAAAAATTCGTTATCTGCCAAAATCGGAATTGGCAGGTCAGGCTTTTTAAAGATCAGTGATTCGGCCAGAAAATTGCAATCGGTGCAACCCTAGACAAGACTTGATGGACTTCCTACAAACTGTACAGAGGACTAACTGGCTCAGAAAACTGAAAAGATGCTCCGTGAGGGTGTGTGAGCTGGCTGAGTAAACATCTAAAGGTAGGCTTTATTTCACCTGTGATAGTCTGTGATAAAATTAGAATTACTGTATATTCTGCAATCGTGCATGTTTGGAAGTTGAGTGGTGATCATATGACAAAGAGCTGCTTTTTGTGTTGTCCCACACTTGCTATTTAAATGTAAATAAGGTTATTAGCATTATTATGTTTAGTACATGCAGTTGCAACAGGCCTGCATGTTGACTCATGTATTGCTGACAATTCTAGAACCTTTGTGTTGTAAAATCTTGTTTGCATTTTGCTTTTGACATTTTGTCATCATTCTGTTGTTTCTTGTGCAGCTTTATTGCTTTGTGCTTAGCGGATATTGGTGCTCCTCAGTGTTGGCATGAAAAATGGAAAATGTGTTAATTGTTGTTCCAAGCTTTCCTGGAAATAAGAATTGAGCTGATTTGACTTTAATAACTTTTAACAAGCCCTGATAGAGAAAAGAGAGAGAGAGTGAGTGAGAGAGGGAGAGATAAAGAGAGGAAAAGTGAGCAAGCGAGCCCATGTGTGCATTACACAGTTAACAGGAGGACAGATAGGAGAGAAAACAATCATTTGAAGTGCATGAACCCTCTGCTATTTAACTGCGTGTTATCGTAATTTCTGATAAACTCAGTGTGCCATCAAAATGCAAAAATCTAGAGTCTTTGGAATTTATCAGACGAATATCCAGGTCTACGTAAACTTTATCTTTTCTTATTTATTTCAATGTTTAGCAAAATGGATTCTCAGACGTTTTTTCCTCACAAACTACACACTGTAAACTCAAAAACCAGATGAGAATTGGCTTGAAGGCTCACAGCGTATGTCTGGCTATAGATTAAATGCTAGTTGAAAGATGCATTTTTTATTTTTTAAATGTCCCCCCTCTGGTTTTTCAACAATTCGCACCCTGTAAGAAGGGCCGAGTACACATGAAGAGTTATCCTGTATGACAGCAGACACCTCACAGATTAGCTGATCACACAGATATTCCTTCCTCTCTTAGTGATTTTCTGATGACATTTTATCATGGTGTTATCATTATAAATTAGGTACAAAAAAATAGTAAATAAAGATGCATTTAGAATTCCTTAAAAACATGTACTTGCCCAGTCTGCGATGACTAAATCTTATTGTTAATTGTTAAATTGATAAGCTGACTAGTGACTAGAGTAATTATATATCAAACTTTAATTCATAATGAATATGTGACAGTCAAGTTTTTTCTCTATTTCTAAGATATTACACAATATAAAATATGTAAAAAAAAAAACCTAAGTTAAAATTGGCTGATAATTGTACCTTTATTAGCTACTGCCTGAAGTTTTTTTACTCTGCCACTTTCAGCAGACAGCAGTAGAGGCCGCAGTTCAAACCACATTTATGGCACCTACCCAAGATGGCAGCACCTACAAATCAGCTGTAAGATTTGCTATATCATTGTTTTTGGTAAATTGTGTAACACTTTATAGTCAATTTATAGCTTAAAACAGATCACAATGGCAAACCTGGATCAAATATTGATTCATCATGAGGTTTGACTATCACACTTGAAAACTGTCATCCATGCATCAGCAAGTAGCAGATTCTTACAGCCAAGTCTGAAAGCCTCACTCGGGATTCAATAAAAAGTGGCACAGATTTTTGTTTTTTAACTAATTGAATCTCACCCTCCAGGCCCTTTATTTAAATTTCAAATTTTGGAAATTAACAACAATCTTGACTCATTCTTTTTTATAATGATACCCCCAAATCTCTTTATCAGGAGAGTCTAAAGTCATGGTCAACCACAGAGCCATAATTCATGCCATGACTTAACGGAAAGACTCCACAATGGTTCCCGATCAGTCAATGTAATTGTGTGATGATGATGGAAGCAAGAGGAGGTGGGCTAGACTGCACCCAGAAAAAAAAAAAAAAAACTGTACACAAACATACTGTATTTGTTGCATTCTGTGCTTTTATTGGTCAATGTCACAGAAAAATTGTAGAAAGAAGGGTGAAAAATAAACATGCTAGACTTTGTGTCAGGAGGTTGTGGCACACCACAGATGTGTTCTTGATTGTTGTCCACTATGACACACTACACCTGTACAGGCTATAATTGTGCCGAAAATGGATAGTCTGACCTTAGCTTTAGGGCTATGACATCTCTATCTACTCCATATTCCCCAAGTATCCTATAAAATTGCGCTGCTTTAAGACCTTTGCCCAATACCTGCAGAATTTTATCTGACACATCTGCTGACCTTGGAGAGTAGCCTGTAAAGCTGACACTAAAGCCTTTTGCAATATCCTGCATAATCAATATATGAAACTAATTTGTCATGTGGATGAGTAAGGGTCTTTGCTTTGACTGACTTGATGAAATCATGATGACATTCAATTAATTTTTAAACTGAAATGAGGATGAATCAGATGTTTGGGTATAATGATATGACCCTGGCTCGAGGGAAGCAACACAAAAAGTCAAAACTTTCAGTCAGTAACAATTATCTTGATTGCACAGTAATATTACAAATCAAAGACAAGTGAACTGGTGACTTAAGCTATGTTGCTTATCTTTGGTGCAGGCTGAGAGATAGAAGATGGAGGAGCTTGGCTCTGGCTTTTGAAGACAGCCCATAGGTGACCCAAGACAGCCACACAGCCCGTTCATCTGCAAGTGCTGTGATTTGCCGGTGCAATGTGTTAGCTGTGCTTCTTTTTTAATTTAACTTCATCCATAAACAAATTCTAGCAGTTGAATTCATTAAATAACCACCTCATAAACATGACAGGCTAATCAACTCATCATAAATAAAACAGAAAACAGGTCAAAGGTCTAATCAAGGATTAAATTACGTATAGATCCATTTTAGAAGTAGATACACGGACAGCTTTAGCATTCTTAGCTTTAGCTATAGTGAGCTTTAGCAATTTGAGCTGTTGTAAATGCAGCTTAAGCTAAGTAGAGAATGCATTTGAATATTGGCCTTGTCAGTGATGAAAACATGTTGCTTTTTCATGTATGAGTCATCTTGCCAGGCGTCCTTTGTCCTCAAATATGTATGTTTCTTTTCATTTTTTTATTATGGACAAAATGCTTTGCACTGTATAAACTAATATGGTGGGCAAAAATAAAATAGTTAAGTAGCAAGATTCACAGCTTTTTTGAGTTAAAAGGCCCAATTTAATACTTCATGTTACCATTTAGTTGACAGAACATGCTCATAGCTAAAAATGTTGAGTTGGCTAATTTCTTTTCCTGTGGAACTATGGCTCAAATTAAATCTCTGCATTTACTTGGTATACATCCTGGAGAGGACAGGCGGATTGGTGCAGCATCAGCAGTTTTGCAGGCGCCGTACCATAACGTTGTGCTGAAGAAGGAGCTGAGCTGAAATGTCCCAGCCCTCAACTATGGTCATGAACCCCGGGTAATGACCAAAAGAATGAGATTGCGGGTTAAAGTGGTCAAAAGAGACATCTCAGGAGGATGTCTGGGCTCAGCCTTAGACATATGAGGAGCTCAGACATCCAAAGGGATCACCAAGTAGAGCCGCTGCTCCTTCAGGTCAAAAGGAGCCAGCTGAGGTGGTTCTGGTATTGAATTGGGATGGACGCCTTCCTGTGGAGGTCTTCCATGCACATCCAACTGGGAGGAGACCCTGGGGCAGACCCAGAACTCGCTGGAGGGATTATATATCCCATCCAGCCTGGGAACGCCTCGGAATCCTTCAGGAGAAACTGGAAAACGTTGCTGGGGAGAGGGACGTCTGGGTTGACTTACTTCACCTGCTGCCACTACGACCTGACCCTGGATAGGAGGAATAAGATGGATGGATGAATGGATATATCCTACATAATTTAAGAAACCCAATTTAATGTGTTGTATCAACTAGTTCAGTAATCAAAAGTTCACCCAATACTTTTTAATTTGTTCACTCAGCATTTACTGAAGAACAGGTCAATGGTTATAGTTTAATTTTAACAGAATAATTCCTGTCTTGTTCTTAACATCATTATTTCTTCAACAATGAACCAAGAACAGATTCTAGACCCTCCGCTTATAGTTCAACTTCTGTTCAATACACATGTTGATAGTTTGAGAATCCTTCCACCATGCCATAAGGACTGCTACAGTCAGCTTAAAAAATCAAGCAGCCCTCCTAGCTCTGTCCAAAGATGACAAAATGTTGCAACTTTTTTAGCCATGAAATAAATTATTCATAACCATACCTTACCTGCACCACAATGCTTTGTCTCCTGGGGAAGATGTGCCACGTGATTGGAGGAGATTCACAGGAGGTGGGGGTGTGGAGGACGCATGTCTGCTGATGTGCTGATGTAAGAGTAAGAGGGGGCGAGAGGAACATCAAAGAAGCCTTACAAGTTCAAGGAAGAAGTTTTGGGGAGAGATGATCTCTTCCAAAAGTTTGGATGTATGAATGTTTCTGAATTTTAGGAGAGGGTTTCCTTACACAATAAAATACATCCACCAGCAACTCTTTATTCACATATCACCACAGTATGTTCTGATTGTTCTCTGTGGGACAATCAGATTAAAATGACAATTTATCATTTTGTGACAAGTATTTCTTTGTGGACAGCAGCTAATTTACAAAGACAAGGCTGGCTGCCTGAAGACAACTTAACTAAAAATGACATTAAAAATACTCTGGTTACTTCACGCTGATAGTGCTTGGAGACTTCTGTGGCTTTGCAGACATGTCAATTAACAACCATCTTCATTAGCATGAAAACAAAGTACAACTGTCATTAGTTTTAGCACATTATTCCATCTTTTTCATCTGCTCTTGCATTACAAATTCATCATGATTAGGACTAAGATTAACAAATTTATCATAAGCAGGGTGCATCTATTCTTAGAACACCCAAACCAAAACGTGAACTCTGTCACTTTGAAGATGATGCGAACAGATTTATCAATTAGGACACTGCTGTTATGACAGAAATGCTGCGTAAGTAGAAAAAGTCAGTAGCAGCACAAGGCAGGGTGCACATGGATCAACATTGGGATGGAGTTCAGGGTAAAGTTTCACTGAGTGCAGTTAATTAATTGAATTCCCATCATGATTTTGACACCACAAGCTGATAGCAAAGATTGGAGGTTAGGAGAAGATGACATGACACAGTGCTACTCAGCAGTTGATGCCTGGCACTAACACTTTCTAGGTTAAAGTTTGAAGACTTTGCTGACAAGAGACTCAGCCTTCAAGTGCCACCTAACAGTTTAAATGGTTGTGTCTGCTGCCTGTGTGTCCTAATTGGCTTAAGATTGAATCCTACCAAAACGTTCTCTTAGGGCTTCCTCTGCCATCTACTCTTTTGCATTCAAATTGACTAAATAAAGGGGAAAAAAAAGTTTTGGGGTTGCTCACTGTGCCCAATTGATTGAAACTTTTAATACCTCCATGGTTGCCATGCTCAGAAAAAAAATGCAGGATATGCAAAATTCCAGCCCACATACACAGATACACATGGCAGTAGCCTGCTCTGCCTTACAGCAGTATGGAGTGGATTATAAATGTCATACTTGTCACTAAAAATTTGTCACATTTGCTTGTAACCTGTTGCCTCAATCCATATGTTATTGGTCCAAATACACGGATGATTTTTTTATGGTGGCTGAAGCATGAAAGATATTATGGCACTATTTATATCTTACACATCACTTTACTGCTAAAACACTGAAATAAATTGGTCGATTTAATCAGTTTCATGGGAGTAGCTCCTGTGTCACAAAGTTACCAGATAACCAAAAACAGCTGGTTTCAGACTGGGCTCATGACACAGGCCTCTCTGCAGCGTCAAGGCCTGATACGTACGTCTCACACAAAGAATCTAGAGAATGGGAGGCTCGCCTACTTTTTCTCCTAAGCTGCTTGCATTTCTTTGCCAAAATAGACAGGAAAAATACAAATAGAGAGACATTTACCACTGAAGAAACAACTAGATACAACTAGACAACATAAACTCTGAGGATTACCTCGCATTATTCTCCCACAGTTGGGAGAAAATGCTAGATAAAACAACAATACTAGCTGACACCTCCTCACAAGTAGGCCTCAACATCCACAAGGGAGAGACAAAGATCCTGAAAGTGAACAGCACTAGCACAGGACCAGTCACACTGCAGGGTAGCCCACTGGAAGAGGTCGAGTCCTTCGTCTAAGTGTTGGGAACCAGCCATGTTGACAACAAAACAAACTAGCAAACAATACAGAGTCCCATTTTGTTGGTTTAATCTTTCAAACAATTCATCTTCCCAGTAAGACTCATCTTCCCGGAAGCCCTTGCAGAAGGACATACTCTTGCTCTGATAGGAGACCTGAGGAGACTCTGCAGGGGGTCCACAGGGAATAAAACCCACTATGACCCCCCACCCATCAGCCATTCCACCACCTACAAAACAGAGTATAAGTTGCCTTCCTCTGTGTACTTTATTCACCCAGCTTCACCTTTAAGTCTGGTGTAGTCAGCAATCGGTCGAGTACAAGAGTTCTCCCCTTCATGTGCTGTAAAAAAGCTCACTGATGTCAGAAGTAGGAAAATCAATCTCTGGAAGAAGACTCATCAGCAACCAGTAGAAAATGAAATCAGGAGGAGAAGATGGGGAAGCTCAGAAAACCAGCAACAAGCTCCACCAGACAGGCCCTTTCCTGGAATCCAAAAGGGAAGAGTAAACAAGGCAGGCTGAAAAACACCTGGTGACGTGATGTCAAGGCTGACACCAAGAGGACTGGCCTCATCTGGAACCAGCTGGAGGTCATGTCCAGGACAGAACATGCTGGAGAGCTGGAGCGAGAATATATTTGCAAATCATTTTTTGATGACACAGATGAAGGGTACAGCCCAGATTTGCAGGTCTAATAAAGTTGTTCTTTACATTTCAGGCTGTAATATTTGTTCATTGATTTGTGTTTTGTCAGCCTGTGAGCCAACACAAAGCTTGCTGCCCGCTCCTCCCTGACCAGCTCTACAGACCAATCACCTCTCCACACCTATAGACCAACAAAGATCCACACAGACGACAGACAAAACTTTCACTCGTAGAAAGACGAAATAAACAAATGCAAAGGACTCACTCTCATACAACAACGGAGAATGAACAAAGATAACAAAACAGACAGAGCACTCACCTGAACACCAAAACATAGCATCCAAAAAAACACAACAGAAGAAAATGAAAGTATAGCAAAGCAACCAGGGCCATTAAAGACCCAGCATTAATCTACCATGAGCTCATTGCTAATGACATTAAGCAAACTTACACTGACAAAGAAAAATGTTATTTTAACAGGAAGAACCTCTGAGTAGAACCAGATACAGTTGCAAGAAAAACTATGTGAACCCTTTGGGATTTCTTGGATTTCTGCATAAATTGGTCATAAAATGTGTTCTGATCTTCATCTAAGTCACAACATTAGACAAACACAGTCTGCTTAAACTAATACCACACAAAAAATAATGTTTTCATCTTTTTATTGAACAAAACATGTAAACATTCACAGTGTTTGGTGGAAAAAGTATGTGAACCCCTAGGCTAATGACTTCTCCAAGAGCTAATTGGAGCCAGGAGTCAGCCAACCTGGAGTCCAATCAATGTGATGAGATTGGATGTGTTGGTTAAAGCTGCCCTGCCCTATAAAAAACCAAGTACCAAGATCTCATCAAAGTACCAAGATCTCATCATGAAGTAATATGAACTGATGTTTACACTGTGCAAGAATAGGTTTGTATGTGTATGTATATAGATAAGCATAGATGTGCATCTATATACAGTATGCATGTATACAGTGGCGTGCGTGTGTAAAGGTAGGCTATGTGTATGTATGTATTGAATATGTTGCATTGTCACAGTTAAGAACAGAGGTTACTGCTCAGGTATCAAACATTTTTTGTTAATTGAAAAGGTAATGTAAGGTAGGGGCAGGACTAGATAAGCATTGAGCTTTATTCTGCCCCCTCTCGAACAATGTGGGGTTGTGCATATGTATGTAGATATGTATAGATCTATATGTGTGTATGTATGTATATGTATATATATTTATTTTTTAGAAAGAATTGTTGACTTGCATGAAGCTGGAAAGGGTTACAAAAGTATCTCTAAAAGCCTTGATGTTCATGTGTCCACGGTAAGACAGACTCACTACAAATGGAGAAAGTTCAGCACTGTTGCTACTCTCCCTAGGTGTGGTCGTCCTGTAAAGATGACTGCAAAAGCCCAGCGCAGAATGCTCAATGAGGTGAAGAAGAATCCTAGAGTGTCAGCTAAAGACTTACAGAAATCTCTGGCACATGCTAACATTTGTGTTGCCAAATCTACAACAAGTAAAACATTAAACAAGAATGGAGTTCATGGGAGGACACCACAGAAGAAGCCACTGCTGTCAAAAAAAAAAAAAAAAAAAAAAAAAAAAAGAAAAAAAAAAAAAGCTCAACAGAGGATGGGTGATGCAACAGGACAATGACCCAAAGCATAGAAGTAAATCAACAACAGAATGGCTTCAACAGAAAAAATACGCCTTCTGGAGTGGCCCAGTCAGAGTCCTGACCTCAACCCGATTGAGATGCTGTGGGATGACCTCAAGAGAGCGATTCACTCTAGAAATCCCAAGAAAATTGCTGAACTGAAACAGTTTTGTAAAGAGGAATGGTCCAAACTCCTCCTGACCATTGTGCAGGTCTGATCTGCAACTACAGAAACATTTGGTTGAGTTTATTGCTGCCAGAAGAGGGTCAACCAGTTATTACCCTAGGGGTTCAAATACATTTTCCACCCTGGACTGTGAATGTTTACATGTTTCGTTCAACAAAAACATGAAAACATATCATTTTTTGTGTGTGGTATTAGTTTAAGCAGACTGTGTTTGTCTATTGTTGTGACTTAGATGAAGATCAGAACACACTTTATGACCAATTTATGCAGAAATCCAAGAAATCCCAAAGGGTTCACATAGTTTTTCTTGCAACTGTATATCTGCTAAAGCTGTGTGTGAAAGTGCCAGAGCAAACAGAGCAACAATAATGAATAAGACACATTAATGGCTGAAATAAGAATAGATCTATCCAAATATCAATCTGTCCCAAGGCGTGCACATATTTTATAGTAATTTCTTTACTGCAAGCCTCTTGAATTAATGACGACCAATATTGCTGTTAGAAACAATGGATCTGCAGTGAGCTACAATCATGTATTGAAACTGAGACCAGGCAGGCACAACTTCAACCACATTGATGTTGATTGAATAAGTTCCCTGTCTTTGTTTTGTACAGAAATGATAAATGGGTAAATACATGAGGCAATAAATTTAGAAAATGGTGCCTTAAGTAGAGAGTAAGGCTGTCATTTGCAGTATGTGCAAATAGGAGTCAATCAAAGCCGATAATTAGAAAAGCACTCAGAGGGCGCAGACCTATGCCATTAGCCCTATCTCCCAATAGTAATGAATCCTTTAAAAAATTTCTGGATCCAAACAGTGATCCGGATCACTCCCAAAATGTAATCAGTTCTTCCTTATGCCATTTCTGACATTTCCTGAAAATTTCATCAAAATCTCTCCAGAACTTTTTGAGTTATGTTGCTAACAAACAAACTAACAAACTAACTAACTAACTAACCCTGCCAATCACATAACCTCCTTGGCAGAGGTAAAAATTAACAATTCAAGAATAGTCCGTTAAAAAAACATAAAGCAAAATCTAGGCAAACAAAACCCAAAAATTGAATTTATTTAAGGTTTTTCATCAGTAAGTAAAAATAAGCACATTAAAAGGGAAATGTCAGTCTATTTCAAACTGTATTAAAGCTTGCATTATTTTTTCAGAGTATTTTTATGTATCATTGGAAGGATTTATCATGTATGTGTATGTTGATATCTAATTCAACAGCCTTCTTCCTCCATCGTCAGTCAGCTCAGATGTCATGTATGGTTTTATGATACATTTTATTTTGAACTATAGTATCAGTTCAGCATGATTGTATCTCAGATATAACATCAATTTGTAGAACAACTGACACCCAGAGCAGTGTTCAGTCGTGCACATGCATCAAGATTTGTTCTGTGTGTGTGCCTGTGTGTGTAAGTGTGTGTGCCTACTGGCCTTTGTGTAAGCATTTCACATATGCATGATCGTTGATGTGCAATTCAGATGACTAATTTGCCAGCTGGCTTCTCTTGACTCTGAGTCAATTCACCGACGATGATTGACATTTAACACCAGTGTGACTGCATGATTGGTCACTTCACAGCTTGGTGATTGGCCATAGCCTGCATCAGGCCAAGTATGATTGGCGTATGTTGTTAAACACCAACATTCACACATACTTCAGCTGCTTACGGCATCCACAATCAAACCAGAGGGTTGAAAAATGGTTATTATAACCTTAGCAAACCTTAAATCAATAGTCCAAAGGTCTGATCGATGTCAGCCTCATTGGGGAAAACATTAGATCCCTTCAAATAAGATAGGACAATACCTTCTTCATTGTTACCTCCGCCAAGGAGGTTATGTGATCGGCAGGGTTTGTTTGTTAGCAACATAACTCAAAAAGTTCTGGACGGATTTTGATGAAATTTTCAGGAAATGTCAGAAATGGCATAAGGAAGAACTGATTACATTTTGGGAGTGATCCGGATCACTGTCTGGATCCAGAATTTTTTACAAGATTTGTTACTAATGGGAGATAGGGCTAATGGCGGAGGTCTGCACTCTCTGAATGCTTTTCTAGTTGCCTATTCGACTGTTCTTTTTTATGATCTTTTAGCTTATTCACCCTTCTCCAACCAGAAATCTGTTTGCATCTTCATTATTTCTTTCTCTTTTGTGATGGTGAACAGTAATCCGAGGTGAATCTGTCTGCATTTGGCTATTTTGACAGTCCACAGTCCTGATGCAAGCCAGGCTCAGAAAAAGTAGATGCATTAAATCCTTCAATTAAACATACAGGTGCATCTAAAATGTAAACATTAAGTAAAAGTTCATTTTTTCCTATTATTTACTTTAGAAAGTTGAATTTCCTTTTATTCAAGATTCATAACATGCAGAGTAAAGTATATCGAGACTTTTTTGTTTTAATCGTGTTGATTATAGTTTACAGCTAAAAACAAAATGTATAAAATCCACTATCTCCTTATTTTAGAATATTTTGGAAAGTCCTATTTGCAAACACATATTGACCATTTTAATTTGGTTTAACCCCTTAAAGTCTGCTGTATCGTTTTTGATACATGCTTTTATGATACCTTTAATCAATATGGTCATAAATCACAAAAGAAACTTCTGAATACAATCTGATACATGATAAAAAAAAAAATTCCCTCAAGTGGATTATCAGTTACCAAAACACCTAATGTATCAAATAAGATACAAAACATATATATGTTAAATTTTATGGGAATTCAGATTTTTGGATTTCAGTAGAAAGTAAAATAAACATTGTGAAGTCAAACTGGGAAAAGAAAAAAAAACGCAAAGCCACAGTTCCGCCCAGCCGGAAGGAACCAATATGGTGAGTTCGTACAGCACGGACCATAAAAAGCGACGCACACCATCCCGCAGCATCAGCTGAGCAGCCAACAATGAGCGAATGAGTGAATGGAACTGAGAAACAAAGTTTGAAGAAGATAACTAACCTGCCCGTGGCAAGCCTGTGCGGAAGTGGAGAGTCTATGAACAGCAGAGAGGCAGCCGGTAAGACGGCAAGCTTGATAGAGACTGTCGGGGAGGGGGGGGTTTGTTGTGCTTTAAAATGGTTGTGCTGCCGTTGCTAATGTTGCTAATGCTTACGTAGCCACCGGGTCAGTCGCCCAGTTACATGTGGCCCAAATGATTAACGTGTGGTTGCTGTACTTATGGTGTTGTTTTTCTTATTTCATTTGACAGTACATTGCTCTTGTGACTATTAAGTGCAATTAAAGGGCCTCAATTTACCTTAAGTCTCATTAAGCTCAGACATAATTGCATTATTTGCGGATGTGAAAGGATTTCATATTGAACACATTTAGTAATTTATTTAAAACAATGTAAAAGGTAAAAACCATAAAAAACATTCTGCAGTTTAAAAATACATGAGTTCAAGATGTAAGATAAAACATTTCATGATTTCATGTATCTAAATTGGTCTGTTTAAATAAGTGTTAAACATCAGAGTAAAAATTTAAGATGCAGACATTAAACTGTAAACAGTACGTTTAAACAGTAGTTAAAAACATGATTAATGTAAATATTTACTGGTTACATTGTCTAAATTGAAGCAGGATCATAAGAGATCACTTTATTTGCACTTAAATGCTTATTTTAGCACCCTTAGGGGGAGGGATGCACAGTGGGTTATTTAGATGGTTATTTTGTTGGGTTTCTGCTACTAAAGATATGAATTTGCAATTACAGCGCATGCACATTATAAATAATGTTTTCTTTTCTTCTTTTTTGTGAATCTGTTATTTAAAGGTTTTCACCTATTTCAAGACCTACCTCTTAACCAAGTCTGTCACTTGCAACTGCAAATAAATGAAGATAGAAAGAGAAGAGAACCTGCTTGGTCTTTGAGTGGAATCCAGTTTAAAATCTGCATTTAACTTATCCATCCCCTTCAAGTGGGGAAACCGCACAAATTAAGGCAAAACTTGACAGTGAAAACCGGCTCAGAGAGCTGAGCCAGAAGAAGGAAGTCTGGGAGCTTCGGACCGGAGCCACTGGAGAGTTCCCTGAGGAGATAAAGGATCAGGTTACAACCCAAAGACTGAGTCTAAAGATGGCTGACCAAGCTGCTGGGAAATCGGTTGAGCAACTGAAGGTGGAGAGAACGACGGCCAAAAGAGCATTCTCTCGTCTGGTTAATAGTATATCCCGAACATATAAAGACATGAATGAAGAGGAACTAAAGATGAGTCTTGACAAACTCACCGTGGAAGCTGGGAAAGTCATGGTAGCAAATGACGACATGGAGGCCGGCATCATCGCAGATCTGGAGGCAAAGCTGGACACAGGAGAGGAAGCTGTGTTAACCGAACAGCAACAAGCCGACCTGGAAAAGACTGTGAGTGAGTGTGAGGACAGATTGAAGGAGGTCAAAGACTTAATCCAGTATACTCTGTGGAGCACCTTTGGGGATGGTGAAATGTCTGTAGCTCTTCAGGCAGCAGAGACACAGTGTGAACGTGTCAATGCCATGCAACCAGGTGTGGATAAGGAGGCATATGACTTCGTCCTCGACCTCCTGAAGGAGCTGGTAAAGACGGCAAAAGAGGTTCACAATCGGTGGAAAAGATGGAGCCCTCCAGACGCTCTGAAGGATGTCCGGAAACGCCTGAGAGAACTTGACCTCTGTGTTCCCAGGTTGGTTGCAAGAACAGCTGAGTTTATACAAGCAAAGAAAGAAGAGGATGTTGAGAGACAAGACCCAATGGGAATGCCAATCAGTTATTCTCTACCATCTATCAAATTAAAGCCAGCTTCACTCCCAAGGTTTACTGGGAACAAACGTGATTTCCATAGATGGAGAAGGGACTGGGAAGCACTTCAAAAACAGGGAGAGCCAACCGGCTCGAGAGAGGTAAAAAAGCTTCAACTCCTGGACAGTCTTGACGATAAAATCATGAGAGATCTTCGCCTCATCTCCTACAGCACTGCCGATGATATCTTCCGTGTCCTTGAGAACCGGTACGGGAATCTGACGGCCATCGCTATTGAAATAGTGGAGGAGTTGCAGAGAATTCCAGCCAAAAGTCATCAGCCAAGAAAAATAGTGGAGCTAATTCAAGCGGTGGGAAAAGCACTACAGGACCTGAGTGACCTTGGGGACACAGGTGCCATTAAAAACCCACTTATGACAAAGTCAATAGAGAGTAAGCTTCCAGACACTCTGAAAAAAGAATGGCTTGTTTATGCAGCTGACAGAAGAAACGGTGTGGCACCTGAGAACCGGTTTGATAGTCTTTTAGCATTCCTGAGAGAGCAAGAAAACATTTATGAGCAGCTCGAGCAATTGAGGGAAGAGGAGCCAAGCAGGAGAGAGACAAGGGTGGAACAAAGGCACGCCAGAACCAAGTCAGCCAAGTCAAGTAATGACCCTGCAGGCTGTGTCGTCTGTGGCGACGGGAAGCACAGGAAGAAGCTCTACTTTTGCAGGCAGTTCCGTGGACTAACATTAGCAGAAAGGAAAGCTGCTGTGAAAAAGGTAGAAGCATGTAGAAGATGCCTAGAGGTCCATGACGACAGCTCACATTGCAAACCTGGCTACCTGTGCAGAAATCAAGACTGTAGGGAGGGGAATGGCCCTGAGCACCACTACTATTTGTGCCCGATTGCTGAAGCAAAGAAAAGCAACACTGTTCAGAGGAGGAGCAGGGTCGAAGAGGATAAGAGCAGGAGGAAATACACGGAGGACCAGGAGGAATTTCTTAGGAAGCTCCCACCTGAGATGGCAAAACAGTGCAAGGACGTGTTTTCAAATACTGCATCCAGGGCCTTCACAACTGTAAAAGACCAGCCAAGCCTCTTAGCGGAGAGCGGACTACAAGAACTGCCAGTGCTGATGATGCTTCTTGAAGTTACAGCTAATGCTGGGCAAAAGGTTGGGACTCTGATTGATTTAGCTTCAGACACAAATTACATCACCCATAAAGCTGCAAGCAGACTTAACCTCAGAAGTGAAGACATCATGCTTATTGTTCATGGAGTTGGAGGAATGAAAGTCCATGTGAGAACAAGACGTTACCTCCTGAAAATCCGAGTGAGAACGCCCAAAGGCACCCTTAAGCCCCATCAGCTGGTTTGTTATGGACTTGACACCATTGCAGATATCCACAAACATGTCACGGCAAAGCAGCTCCAGAAAATCTTTCCTGATGTACCCCTGGAAGAGCTCAAGAGACCCAGAGACATCAGCCTTCTCATAAGTCACAGGGAAGGTCAGCTGACCCCGCAAAGAATCAGAGCTGTGGGAGACCTTGTGCTGTGGGATGGGCCTCTAGGAAAAGTAGTCGGAGGAACGCATCCAGAGCTCTTTGAGGAACTTACCATGTCAGCCCACATGACCAAGACACACTTTGCAAGGTCAATGAGAACAGCTGCTGTCAGGTATGAAGAGCTCATCCACGAGACCCCAAGGCTGCCACCTGCAGGCAGTCAAGTCACATTCCAGCAAAAGGTGTCAAGTACTGCAGCCTCAAACAGAGACTTCCTGGAGTGGTGGAAATGGGACAGCATTGGTACTGCCTGCGAGCCAAAATGTGGAGGATGCCGCTGTGGGAACTGCCAGCCAGGCGGCAAGGAGATGACTCTTGCAGAGGAACGAGAGGTTGAGGTAGTGAGAGGTTGCCTTACCTACATCACGGGGGACAGCCACACGGAGGAACCACACTGGCACGCCAGGTACCCATGGTTGGATGAACCAGCTTCCCTGCCAAACAACAGAAAGGCAGTTGAAGCCACGTTCCTCAGAACTGAAAAGCAACTAGCTAAAGAACCTGAGTGGAAAGCTGCCTACACTACACAAGTACATGACATGCTCGAACGAGGAGCTGCGACTGAGTTATCCAAAGAGGCAATCGCTAAATGGGATGGTCCAGTCTGGTACGTGAGTCACCTCATCGCCCCCAATCCACATTCAGTGACGACACCAGTAAGGCTGGTATGGAACAGCAGCCAAAAATTCAGAGGTGTAAGCATGAATGATCTGCTAATGAAAGGCCCAGATGTACTCAACCAGATCCGCGCTGTCCTTCTCAGGTTCAGGGGAGGGACTCATGCTGCGCTGGGAGACATAAGGAAAATGTATAATTCAGTTTGGCTGGAAGAGAGAGAAATGCACCTGCATCGCTTTCTGTGGCGTGACTCAGAAGATGAGGAGATAAGAGACTATGCAATCACAAGAGTTAATATTGGAGACAAGCCCGCAGGATGCATCGCACAGATAGCAATGCGGGAAACTGCAAATTTGCCTCCTTTCACTCACCTCAAAGAGGAACGGCAGGTTCTCCAACATGATAGCTACGTGGATGACATTCTCACATCCCACAATGACCCAGACCGTCTGAAGACCATCACAGCAAACATTGAGTGCATCCTGAAAGCTGGAGGATTTAAGCTCAAACCTTGGGTCTTTTCTGGGCAAAGTGGGAGGAAAGAGTGCAAGAACGAGCTGGAGAGAGGAAAGATAAGGACCATCGTCCTACCAAACCAAATGCGTGAGGAGGATAACAAAGCACTTGGCCTCGGCTACATTGTTGATGAAGACAAACTTCATGTCATGGTCGCAATTAACTTTTCAAAGAAGAAGAAGAAAATGCGACTCGGCCAAGACATTTCACTTGAGCAAATCAGAGCCCAGACACCAAATCCCTTGACGCGACGAGAGCTTCTCAGTCAGGTTTCAGGACTGTATGACCCAGTTGGCTTGGTAACTCCTGCAAAGCAAAAGGGAGCTATTCTGGTGCGGAGGGCGTTCCAAGAGGCCAAGAGCACAAGTAGCCAAGTGAAAGACACCTGGGACACAGCACTCTCCGACGGTCTCAGGGAAGACGCAATAAAGCTCTTTGAAGATTACACTCAGCTCGGCAAGGTCAAGTTTGCAAGAGCGCTGACTCCCTTTCACAGCAGTGGTGGTCCCTTGGCAGTCACATTCTCAGATGGAAGCGAACACGCTTATGGAGCAGTGCTGTACCTGAGATGGGAGTCAGACCAGGGCCCAATCATCAGGCTGGTGGAATCAAAGGCCAGACTCACTCCCTTGGATCAAAAAGGTGATGCAGTCAAAGCTGAGATATGTGGAGCAGTGGTTTCATCTCGTCTGAAGAAGTACTTTGAACAGCACAGCCAGATCCAAGTTGAAAGGTGGTACCACCTCATCGATAGCCAGACTGTCCTTGGAGCAATTCAACGAGAGAGCTACGGCTTTCAAACATTTTTTGCTAATAGAATCGGTGAGATTCAAAGCAACACAAGGACCCAGGACTGGTGGTGGATTTCTGGGCCCCAAAACATCGCCGACATAATCACCAGAGGAGCTGGTCCTCAAGACCTTGGTGATGGTTCCGAGTGGCAAGAGGGTCCGATGTTTCTGAGATCGCCAGTGGAAGAATGGCCAATCAAATCAGCCAAAGAACTACAGGCTACAGCAAGAGAAAACATCAGCAAGTTGCAAAAGAAAGCGTTTGTTGCTGTGTTAACAAGGGCCAAGGCAAAGGAACTAGAGGTGAAGCAAGACCTAACGCAAGGTCAAATCCAGGTTCCAACAGAGCTGCAGAGGTCACCCATAGCTATCCATAACCTTGTGGAGGTCAGGCGCTTCAGTGTTCTAGCACGTCTGGTCAGAACGGTTGCTTGGATATGGAGAGCAGCCAAGAAGTTTCTCAGCCCAAGTCAAGCTGTAAAAACACCAAAGTGGGAGGCAGTCTGTTCTTCAGAAGGAGGAGTCATCTCAGTGAGAGAACGGGAGGATGCTCTGAGAGACCTCTTCCTTGCTGCACAAGAGGGCGTGACCTTCCCAGGCACCATCACAGATAGACTAGTGGTCTACCGGGACAGAAAGACTGGACTACTGGTGTGTGGAGGCAGAGTGCAAATCTTCAGGGAGGATAAAGTTGCAGTCCCCATCTTACCTTATGATGCCTGGGTATCCATGTTGTTAGCCCGAGAAGCCCACAATGCTGCACATGATGGAGTCGCTGGAACCTTACTAAGAATGAGGAGGAAGGCTTGGGGCAGAAGATTAGCCCAAAGGTCGTTGATAACTGCATGCACTGTAGGAAAGTTAGAGCCCAAAAGTGTCAGCAAGTGATGGGAGATTTACCACCTGAGAGGACTGAACCGGCTGCACCCTTTGAGTTCACATCAGTTGACCTTTTTGGACCTTACCATGTGAGAGATGACATTAAGAAGAGAGTAACACAGAAGGTCTGGGGGGTCATCTTTTGCTGCATGGCCAGCAGAGCTATTCACACTGAACTGGCAAGCTCTCTGTCATCTGAAAGTTTCCTGATGGCTTACCAGAGGTTTACAGCAATCAGAGGGCATCCAAAGAAGATCTGGTCAGACCCAGGCACCAATTTTATTGGAGCAAAGCCAGTTTTGGAAGAACTGTACAGATACCTGGACAGCCAAAATAAAGCAGACCTGGAAGGAGCTGCAGCAAAAAATGGGACAGAATGGGTGTGGAAAATCCTTCCTGCTGACTCACCGCACAGGAATGGGGCCGAAGCTGCTGTTGGTGTCATGAAGAGAGCACTCCAGAGTCTTAACTGGGAGTCTCCACTCAGTTACAGTGAGTTTCACACGATCCTCTACATTGCAGCTAATCTTGCAAACGAGCGCCCAATAGACGCCAGGGTACAGAGTCGAGAGGACTGCATCCAGTACATCACACCTAATAGTCTGCTACTCGGCCGAGCATCTCAGAGTGGGGATCTGAAGACGTTTGACTTCTTCAGCTATCCTTTCAAACGACTCAGAGCAATGCAGGCAGAGGTGACTATGTTTTGGAGGAGCTGGAGGCAACTCGCTGGTCCCAATCTATTTGTAAGAAGCAAATGGCACACTCTACACAGAAACGTCGCTGTGGGAGATATCGTCTGGCTGAGTGACCAAAATGCACTGAGGGGACAGTTCAGGCTTGGTAAAGTTGTCAGCACCAGCCCCGACAGCAAAGGGATTGTGAGGGATGTTAATGTCCAAGTCTTCCCCAGCTATTGTGCTCCTGTGACAGGAACTTTGAGGCAAAAGTCAGCTCGTCCCACTAGCAAAGAGAAACTGAAAGCCACCATCCTTCACAGAGACGTCAGGCGGCTCGTCGTCCTATTACCTGTGGAGGAACAGGTAAAGAGTCAAGCCAGACCGGAGCAAGATTGAGAACTCTACAAGTTTGACATTAAAGCTGACGATCTCCCCACGTTCAACGGGAAGATCGAGTGGGAGGTGTGAAGTCAAACTGGGAAAAGAAAAAAAAACGCAAAGCCACAGTTCCGCCCAGCCGGAAGGAACCAATATGGTGAGTTCGTACAGCACGGACCATAAAAAGCGACGCACACCATCCCGCAGCATCAGCTGAGCAGCCAACAATGAGCGAATGAGTGAATGGAACTGAGAAACAAAGTTTGAAGAAGATAACTAACCTGCCCGTGGCAAGCCTGTGCGGAAGTGGAGAGTCTATGAACAGCAGAGAGGCAGCCGGTAAGACGGCAAGCTTGATAGAGACTGTCGGGGAGGGGGGGGTTTGTTGTGCTTTAAAATGGTTGTGCTGCCGTTGCTAATGTTGCTAATGCTTACGTAGCCACCGGGTCAGTCGCCCAGTTACATGTGGCTCAAATGATTAACGTGTGGTTGCTGTACTTATGGTGTTGTTTTTCTTATTTCATTTGACAGTACATTGCTCTTGTGACTATTAAGTGCAATTAAAGGGCCTCAATTTACCTTAAGTCTCATTAAGCTCAGACATAATTGCATTATTTGCGGATGTGAAAGGATTTCATATTGAACACATTTAGTAATTTATTTAAAACAATGTAAAAGGTAAAAACCATAAAAAACATTCTGCAGTTTAAAAATACATGAGTTCAAGATGTAAGATAAAACATTTCATGATTTCATGTATCTAAATTGGTCTGTTTAAATAAGTGTTAAACATCAGAGTAAAAATTTAAGATGCAGACATTAAACTGTAAACAGTACGTTTAAACAGTAGTTAAAAACATGATTAATGTAAATATTTACTGGTTACATTGTCTAAATTGAAGCAGGATCATAAGAGATCACTTTATTTGCACTTAAATGCTTATTTTAGCACCCTTAGGGGGAGGGATGCACAGTGGGTTATTTAGATGGTTATTTTGTTGGGTTTCTGCTACTAAAGATATGAATTTGCAATTACAGCGCATGCACATTATAAATAATGTTTTCTTTTCTTCTTTTTTGTGAATCTGTTATTTAAAGGTTTTCACCTATTTCAAGACCTACCTCTTAACCAAGTCTGTCACTTGCAACTGCAAATAAATGAAGATAGAAAGAGAAGAGAACCTGCTTGGTCTTTGAGTGGAATCCAGTTTAAAATCTGCATTTAACTTATCCATCCCCTTCAAGTGGGGAAACCGCACAAATTAAGGCAAAACTTGACAAACATTTCATTTCCCAAAAATTAGAATTTTCTGGCTATAATTTGTGTATTCTGGCTTTAAGGGGTTAAACATGTAACCTCATTGATAATTCAGCTCTCCAGACACACTGACATGATTTGATATGGATTTATGTTGAGGTGATGTTCCTCAGGCTACAAATTTTTTCTGTCTTTTTCACTGCTGAAATCCTTGGGTATAGTCTCTGACATGTGTGGCATTTTCACTGGACAACTTTATTAAATATCTTTGTGGGTTTTTGCTGTCAGTGGTATTCATTGGAATCATTATAGAAGTGTCTGTGTGCAGTTCTGCATGTTTTTCTGTGTGCAAAAACACACACTGGAGTGGATGCACACAGAGGAGAGCTTGAAAACAAACCAGCACAAACAAAAGCTTTTTGTTTCAGCTTTCTTTCCAAATAAAACTTTATTTGGACGGATCAGTGAGTGTGCTATTAAATCATAGAATAGATGTGCTGACATTCGGTCTGTGCATGTGGAACAAGCTTGTCAATAAATGCCCATTATCCTTTTAATTAAAATAATAATGAAAAAGAAATATTTTTGATAGAATTGTTTTTTCTTTATTTCTTATTTAATTCTTTATTTTTCCAGCTTTATTTACAGACTTCAAATACAGTAACTGGTGCTACCAGGTGAAGCTACAGTTATCCAGTCCATTCCTTTCACTATGCAGGTATTTTTTCTTGTTAGATAGCTCTATGTAACAGGGAAATGTTGATTACGTTGACCAAAGTAGGCCAGTCTGACTTCAGGGACCTCAGTGGTTTTCTGCCCTGACCCAAATACAACCCCCACTCAGGTTTCCCTTCAGAGGAAGGCACTGACTGCTGAATGACCTCCCTCTTGCTCATCTCCTGCTTCACACCTCTCCTGTCCCTACCATGTCTCTGTAGTCCCAGGGGTCTGAGTCCTGGTTCGAGCAGCTGGGAGTTTAAATACTCTTGATAATGTGATGTTCATATTACTCCTTTGCTCTTGGACTGTGATTGATCTAGCCTGCACAGACCTGTTAACTTGCCCACTTTACCAGCTTTGTCTCTCTCAGCATCACCTGCTGAGTTCTCTTTATTCAAGTCCAAAACTCAAATAGAAATGTTAGTTTTAACAGTCTAGATGGTCCATGCTGAAAACCCCCTGGTTATGACGTGCTCTGGTCTTTGTTTTTGGTCAAAAATACTTCTGCGTGAAATCACAGAAGTCACATCACAGAAAGAAATCTGTCAGAGTCTGGAATCTGAAGCATCATGAAGGATTTGCTGTCATTCAGCATGCAAAAACATCAACCATCAATCCTGAGTCCCTACAACATGAGTTTCATAGCTCAGGTCCTTCTGTGGTCACTGCATTTTTTCTAGCCAGAGAGTATAGTGGGTGATAAATTGGTATAAGCACTGTCAACAGTGTGCCACAAATTAGACTTTTTCAGTACTGTCATAACGGGTTAAACATGTGTTGTGGTGCAAACATGAGGCAAAACTTTTGCCACCAATAGCTCAACCTTTCAGCTCCAGTGGCAGGCTAAATAAAATTAGCATAAAAGTGATTTGTGGTAGACAACAGCTCATCTTACGCCTTGTCATCAGCATTTTCATTACAGAGCGGAGCCAGGTGGACACACTTAGTACACACGGCCTCCTCCTTGTAAAGGAGTGATATTGTAATAAATGAGCAGCACAGTACACTTCTTCATCCACATATCCATATGTAATGTTTGAAAAGCATGCATACACATTAGTTAAAATGTCTTTTTAGCCCTAATTGAGTAAATTAACCTTGGCATGTAGCTTTGGCAGTGGAACTTCTAAAGCCGAGTCCCATAAAAACAGTCAAAGCATTTTCATTTGGTAAGGCTAAGGCTATATAAGGATAGTCAAGAAATGATTCTTTGCTTTCAACCTGTCCTGACATTCTCACAGTGAGAAAACACATCAAAGTGGATTTAGGTGTGTTAGTTTTTGTGCATGTACATTCAGAACAATCTCTTGCTTTTGCCACCTTTTTGTGTTTCTCTCTGTTTCTGAAGGCCTGGCAACAAACGTAAACCTTCCACAACCCACAAACAACGATCACAATAAATGTTTCTTCAGCTGATTAAGGAAGCCTCCAGTACATGCAAGAGTAAGTCTATCTGAACCACAAGGCTAAATGGAGATTAAGGTTAGATGTAGACCAGTGTTTGAAAATAAATTGACTGGTAACGTTCTCAGCCAGGGATGGAAGAGGTGCCATGAATATCTCTAGCCTGGAGGAATGCTCTGAGGAGTAGCTCTGGGCATTTTTTACACAAACTTTCAGCAGACTCTGTTCATGCAGAAAAAGGTTTAATGCTGACAAAACTGAGGAGTTTTGAGAGTGGTATGACATAAATCCATTTTAGTGTCACAAAAAACGTATGATACAGGGTTTTGAGATTAAGCTAAATTAGTGTACATTTTTTGAAGCAGTAAGAATGTGTTAGCAAAAATGAGGACTTTATTCCATGTGCATCCCAGTCTGCTTACTTTTAAAGACCATGAAACAATCAAATATTTACCTCAAAACTGTTCTTATTACTTGCAGAAACGCCTGATGAAATCATATTTATGAAGAGATACAGTATGCAAATGTTTGTGTTGAGATTTCCCTCATGAGGTCCATCAGGTTCAAGACAAAGTAAACACAAAGCACTGCAGAATGATTCCACAGCCTTGAGTTGATCAGTTATTATTTCAGCCTTTGTCCTCTTTTTTTTCTTTGACTGATGCAATATTCAGGTTATATGCCTATATTTTTCAGATGACCTTCACAAGCAAGAATAGGGTGTATCTCCATAATAAAGCAAAATAAAACAAACAGAAAGAAAAAGGACAAATACAGCACAGATCTTTCAGTTAGAGTGAACTACACACACTGCTGCTAGGTAACACTCAGGCAATAAGCACAAATACAGATGTGCAGTTGATACCAATTACTTTTACATCTTGATTTGTTTGTGAGCAGTGATCATATAGGATTAGCAGGAGGGGAATAGGGATAGTAAATACAAGGATACCAAGATTATACAGGTGTTCATATGCTTAGTGTTAACTCATAACATGAAAAATAAGCTAGGAGTCACAACCCTGGAGGGGATAGGGGTCTGACTGCAGACTGTACATCTCTGACTGCTACTCTCACAGATCGTATAGCTGAGACACTGTTTATCCCAGAAAGGAAGTGGTTCGATATATTTCCAGTTTTAGATTTTTCTTCTCAAACTCAACTTTTTCATCAACAATGTCTGGCATTTACATTCATGGAATAACCACATCACAAACATAGATAAAGAAACATTTCATAAATAAAACAGACAACAAAGAGCAGAGGTCTAATCCAGGATTACATTGTAAACCTGTTATAGAGAAGTTACACGGATAGTGGCTCACTTCAGCTATGTTAGCTAAAGCAAGCTTTGAAATTAACATTACTACATAAGCCAATGTAGCTAAATTGTAGCAACATGAGCTGTAGCAAACAAAGCAAAAGCTAACATAGCCACGTAATGCATCTACTTGGCTGACATAGCTGCTTTGTGAGTTTACCTTTTGCTGTGAGAGCTGTGTTAGCTGTCTAAGCTACATAGCTATGTAGCTAAGTTACCTTGGAAGCGGGAGCTTTAGCAAATGCAGCTAAAACGAACTTTGGAGGTTTGGAAAATGCCAGGAGAACGTTTCCTGCCTGACTGCATTGTGCCATCTGTGAAGTTTGTTTAAGGAGGGATAATGGTATGGTTTTTTTTGTTTGTTTTGTTTTGTTTTTGTTTTTTTCAGGGTTTGGGCCCCTTCACCTCAAAGAAGAGCAATCTTAATGCTTCAGAATACCAAGACAGTTTGGACAAAGCTATGCTTCCAACTTTGTGGCAACAGTTTGGGAAATGTTCTCTATTCCAACATGCCTGTGCCAATGTACAAAGCAAAGACTATAAAGACATGGTTTGATGAGTTCAGTGTGGAAGAACTTGACTGTCCCGCACAGAGCCCTGACCTTAACCCTATCGAGCACCTTTGAAATAAACTAGATCAGAGGTTGCGAGCCAGGCCATCTCATTTGAAATCAGTGCCTGACCTCATAAATGCTAATCATTACAGCCCCTGTTGGTGTAATGGTCAGGCAGTTAAATACTTTTGTCCAGATAGGGTAGATCACAGATGTTCTATGGGTTAAACTATAAAGTTAAGATACATAGTTTTATGTTGCTACTCCTGTTTTATTTATTTATTTTTTTTAATGATTATTGATTGGTATTGTGCTATTTGTTATCCCCTAATGTGAACTGTTAACTAAGCCTTATGCACAGCTAATACAATTAACTGAGCATATTTATCTGTTAAAAACTGAGGTATCTTATGGGCCTATGTTGGAGAAACATTTGAGACTACATTATGCATATAAAATATCACAGTTTTACATATTTAAACCCAACAGCTTAATGTGTGACTCTGTTGGTAAGCATACACATTATAGGTAACGTAATGTCTGACTGTCTGGTCTGTGACAAGTGCTTGTCTATGTTGTGTCCCAATTCACAGTAACCACAGCCATCATTCACAACAAACTAAGCCTGATGAACCCTTCAAAGCCTACAGGCTCACCAGCGCTCTCATCTGCATATCTGTTTTCAAACACGGGTATAGAATTGTAACCAAACGAGACTGAGCAATAATTCTTTTTGCATATAAAACAGAACTAACATATCACACAATCACTGTGTTCTGGAGAACTGTTTCCTTCTCGAAATATTCTTCCTTCTTTTGCGTAAATGTAGTACAAAGCACACAAATCAAAAAAACAATAAATTGAAATATAATCCGGGCTTAAAATGTGTTGTTTTCTTGCAGGTTACAAGTTGCACTTGTTATTGTTTCAACATGGTTTTCTGCAAACATACTTAGAGATTTGATTTCACTATGGTAAATAGTTTATTTCTTCTCAAAATGCTGTCTTTTTGCAAATTGAGCACAATTTCATTTAATTTTTATTTTTGCCACAGTTTATAAAGACGTGTATTTCAAAAATGAAGTCATGAACATACTCAAAGTTTTTCTGTGTGGTTTAAAATGATCTTGTGCAACTTTTTACAATCACAATTTTGAGGGATACAGCTATGAAATCTCTGTATTTAGGAAGATGTGTAAAAAAAAAAAAGCCTTATTTATTTATTTATTTATTTATTGCACTTTTGAGAAATTTAATTTGTTACTATAGACTTATCACATATTAAAAATTTGGGTTCTAAGAGTTGTATTGATGTATAGCCAATTCAAATACTCAAAAAAAAAAAAAAAAAAAATGGCACTACAAAATGTAAAAATGTAAAGATATGCTCTGGTGGACTTTTTCTATGGTAGGTCAAAAGGGGTTAAAGGTTTATTTAAGTGAAAACAAAAAACAAACAAACTAACAAACTTTTCTCCTGATTTTTACTTTTGTTGTAAATGAATAAAGTACACCAATTTAACAGAAGAAATGAGCAAACAGGCACTGCTCCCAAGAATGACAGTTAAAGAAAGGCCCCAGCCATTATTTCAGGAGATACATTTGTTTTCTATTTAATCTAAAAATGGTAAAATTACCTTTATATACATTGGGAAAGAATCCAGTGCTAATCTGATGTTCTATCCTCCATTCTTAATTTTTGTATTGCTGGGCCTTTTTGCTTTTATTTGTAAGACAAAGCACGGTGGTTAGAGCTAAAAACCAGGGGGAGAGAGAGTAGAGAGAACGACCAGCAGGAAAGGAGCCATAGGTCAGATTTGATTCTGTGTTCATCTCCCTGTTCCTTCCCCTGATTCTTCTTCTCTGCACTAAACTTTTCTATCCTATTTTCCATCTTTTATCCTCATCTGCACTCTGTACTCATCTGTACAACTTTCATCGAAACTTTTATTTGAGGAGCCAAAAATATCTAGTTATTTAAGCAGGAGCTTTATGTTTCCCCATGTGTGTGACAGAATTTTTTTCAGACAGACTTTTGATATGATATACACTCATGGATGCATTTTTTTTTGTGCATGATGTGTTGTATATGGGATATGACTGTATTTGCATCAAGGATAAGGCATGCAACTTTATTCGTATCATAGACCTGCCAACAGTGGCAAAACTACAAACAAAGCACAGCCGACGTTTCCTCTGACAAGCAGGGAAAGTTTGAAAACTCCTCAGTAAATCAACTGGCAGGGAATCCTTGTATGAACAAAGCAAATCCCCCTCAAAGTATGGGTTTGTGAAAATACAGTTCTCTTTGGAGTCTATTTGAAGGCTCACTTTAATAGGACAGAGCTGTCTGATGCTGAGCTCGGTTTGGAGTAAGTGTCTGAAATGCTGCTTTGATGGGGATGTCAGCTTGAAGGCAGTGCTTTTTGCTAAAAAGAGCATCCCTTAAAAAAATACTTCATGATAGTGGCCAAACTATTTAAGCTGTGTATCACCTTGAGGAGAAAGTTCAAAAAAGTAATTGCATTTTAATCACACATTAATTAACATGTAAACCAATTATGAGGATATAATTAACAAAGAACTGTTTGTATGTTTGGCTATTAAACTTTTTGGTTTAGGGACCATCAGCTCAGCTCTCACTGTTGATTATTTACAGGAAAATTAAATAACAAGAACTGATCTCAGTAACGAAGTATAAGCAGGGTATGTGGGGACAGCAGTGCTGCATCATGAAAGATACATTTAGTGCTCTCCTCAATATCAAATTGACCGTTTATTGGCTCACTGACTGGTCTGCTTGCCTACCTATCAAAGAGCATCCTGTTATAGCAACCATTGATGGGCTACTTCCAGCAAGGCAGTCTTGTCTGAGTCAAGTCTCTCCAGTGTGTTACAATACACTGCAACTTTAATTTCATTCTTTTTGAGTTGTGCTGAGAGTGCCTGCAAGAGCAATTCACAGTGCCGTTAAAAAGTATACAACCCCTTGGATGCTTTACCACATTTACTGATTTTTTTTTTTTAGGTCAATCATGGTCAATATACTTTGACCTTTGTGACCAAAAAAAAAAAAAAAAATACAAAAACTGTTTAATTCCAAAATGAAAACAGATTCCTGGAAAGTTATGTCAAACAAAAACACATAATGTAAAATAAGTGACTGCATGAATATGTACCCCCTTTAAAGTGACTGACATATTTCAAAAGTGGTCCAGCCAATTGATGCTAATAAACAATTAGTGAAATGGGGATCACCTGAGTGCAGTGAAAGTGTCTCAAGTGAATGTAGAATAAAGAAACCTGTGTCTGGAAGGTCCAGTCATTGGTTAATCAGTAATCCTGGCTACTTTACACCATGAAGAAAAAAGAAACACTCCAAACAACTCAGCGAAAATGTTACTGAAAAGTTTAAGTGGTGGACAAAAAACATTGTTGAGACACTGAACATATCCAGAGTTCAGTTAAATCCATCATGAAGAAATGGAATGAATATGGCACATGTGTAAATCTGCCTAGATCTGTCCATCTTCACAAACTGAGCGGCCATGCAAGAAGTGAGAGAGACAACCAAGACATCTATGACTACTCTGAAGGAGTTACAAGCTTCAGCTGCTGAGATGGGAGAGACTCTGCATACAACAACTGTTGCCCGGGTTCAACACCAGTCAAAGCTTTATGAGCACTGTTACCTCTAAGGGGCTTTACTGCACAATTTCGCACTGTTCTCTACCTCTCTGTGCAGAAGAAAAAAAATGACTGATTTACACATAAAGGGAGGATTTTTTTCCGAAATAACTGTCCTGTTGGCAAGTTTATCGATGCGTCCGCCATGCAAATTTGTGCAGACACATTCGGCTTCATGTCGTTGACACAACAACGCAAACACAAATGCCAATCATAGACAGAAAAACACAAGCTAACATGTTGGTGATGTAGACCTGAGGCTTCTTTCTTCAGAGGAGAAAAGGATTCAACACAGAACTAACTTTTCTCCTGCTTTAAAGCTCCTCTGACCATAGCGTGTGACCATATGTGGGTCAATGCTGTTATATGCATAACTGGTCTCTCTCCCTCTCTCTGTCACTCTCTCTGCTTGGTGAGCTGCAGGCTCTTAAGTTACTGTTTTGTTAACATTTCACTTCTATATTTTATCACAGCGATACACCTTAATGATAAAACATCAATATGAGCTCATTATCAAAACATTTGATACATGCCACGTCGCAGGAAATATTATTACTGTATGTTGATGATTGATCAAAAAATCATAAAATCTCCTAAATCCTAATAATGGATCATCAGGGCAGAAAGAAACAGAGGCAGACAGGAGCCAGGAATAGAAAACTTCTACAGGAGTTAAAAAGACTTCAGCTGAAGAGAGTAAAGCTGTAAGTTTCTCTGTTTTTAATCATTTTATTTATTACAGTAATGAGAGTTAAATCGCCTGATGACATCTTTCCCATGTGTTAATTTAACACACTTAAATAATCTATTATTAACATAAAAAATTATTAATGACATTTAACATTAAATGGATGTCTATTTCTATGTAAATACAGTGCTTTAAAGAATGAATCTGACTAAAATGATCTACAATGAGACCAGGAAAGAGTTGGATCTCATTTAATGGACCTATAATAAAAGGATTTTAGACCTGATGTTTTTAACAGTGTGATTTCTCTGTAATGTACTGTTTAACTTGTGCAGGTGGAAGTCCTTTGGAGACCTGATTGTGACAAGGTTGATGAAGCATGACAACAGAGCATGCATTTTGTCTCATCCATCATTATGCTTCCTTATGTTGGCCATGATTGAGTTATAAAATCGATAAAAGAAAAAAAAAAAACATCCAAAGTGGTGACTATGTTTTACAGGCACAGTACACTTTTAATCTGAGTATTTTTCATCTAAGCCAAAAAGTTAGTTCTGATAAATGTCTTCATTGGGTTTGACTCGGAGATCACATAAGCAATTCAACCCACTGGCAATCATGAGAATACCTACAAGTGCTATGTTTTAATACAGACAATAAACAATGTTCTTCTATGAGCTGTAACTTTATATAGAAGCATACTTTGTGTGTTTTACTTTATGTAATTCTGAAATTTCTATTCTGTTATAGTACCTTAGAAGTGTTTAAAACAACTTACAACTTAACATTAATGCTGGACGAATAAACAGTTTACATACTTTTGAATAATTGAATAATTTGAATAATCAATCTGTCATGCTTTCAAAATGTTAAGTTGCGCTCTTGAGTTTTGTAACAATAATGACTCCTTATTTGTATAGTTAATTCTACATAAGTATCAAAGTGAACATTATTGCAAATAGTACATAAAAAATTGAGAGTGAGTGTAGTAATTGCCCAGAAATTAAATGGCAGCCATGTTGTATGTAAATAACCTCCAAGTTTTCTGTCTGTCTGTCTTAAATGACACAAAATTAAGTGATTTAAGATTACTATATATACAGAGAGGTGAACACAAGGAACAAGCCATTTACATTCTATTGCTCAGCACATCCATTTAGGGCCATTTCGAAGTGTGTATGTGCTGTGCCGAAGCGTGTGTTGAGTAATAAAGGAAGTGTTTCTGCGAAGCGCATACCGAGGCCTTTATCGTTTCACATTAGTGACATCATTGGTGACATGTGAAGCCTCACTGCCTGGTTGTACGACATGACTGGTTTGGCAAGTGGTTCAGATCTTTGCACTGAGGTTTGATAGCAATATAGATCCCGCGGGTTCCATCCAAAATGTGGTTATGAGAGGAGATTTTTGGGTAGTTCTGAGTTTGTATATTTTGGATAGTTTGGTGAGTTAGACAGTTAAACCAATGCCATTTCCCAAAAGTGACACAGAACACAAATATTACCCCTACTGCCTTTAATATATATTATATGACGCCCATGTTTATTATGATAATACATGCATATAATATAGCATAGTCATTATAAACTCACTAGAAAATACACTTTATTGATATAAACAAGTTATAGTCATACATCTGTTTCATTATTTAAAGTAATTCCCAAACAGCTGATACTGACACGTAATACAGTGTATCACAGAACACGTGGTAAAGATCACAGCTGCCTGTTTTACACACTTTGGCCTGCAGGTGGTTTCGTGTGCACATGAAGCCTCGAGAAATGAACCCTTTTCTGAACCGATTTGCTGGAAAGCTTCAAAGCTTCATGAAGCTTCATCTCACCATCACTAACAAAAACACTCTCTGGATGCCCAGAGTTGAAACTAAAAATATTCAGTGTCCTTTTTCAGTTCAAGTTTTATCATCTTGTAACTGTTGTTTTACCAGAGCAATGAAGTCTTTCCTGAAAAACACAGGTCTGCTGTGCTTGGGTTAAGCTTTACTAACAGTTCAATCGTACTGTGATAATTTGTATTTCAAGCCTTATTCGAAGTGTGTGCTTGTGTGTCTGCTAGTCAGACAGCAAGAGGGCAAGTGCAGCAGGTGACATTTAAAGCTGAAAAATGGATCAAAGAAAGTGCTGCCTCTGTGGTCTGTGGGGAGAGGGGTGAGGCAAAGAGAGACAAAAAAAGAAGTGTTGCAGACTGACAGAAATGATGCAGAAGAGGAGAGAGAGGAGGAGGAGAGGTGCATGGGACATGGCACTTTGGGGATTGAAAGGCGGGGTGAGCTCGGGTGAGTATCTCTGGCTAAGGCTGCACTCACACAAAACTCTCCATGTATCTCTGTTTTTCTCTGTCCCAGTGCTTTTTAACCTCATATTTTTTCTTATGTTGTCAAATACGAATTAGATGAGTGTTCTGCTAAAGCGACGTTTCCTGACTAAAAATTAGTTGAGGTTGCACTTACAAACATAAACTTGCAGTCACTGTTGCCAAAGTGTAAGCAGGAATAAAATTGTTGACAAAGAATTCCCTTGTAAGTTAAGGACATCCGTGTTATGAGCAGGAAGATAACTGGAAAGCAGTGAATAACACCTTGTTTCAGATGAGAAAACAACACAAATCTGTTATTTGTATGCAGTTTCACTGTACAAAGGATGCCTGCTGAGGGATGAAGTTAAACAGGGGTTTCACAAACAAACAAACACAGCTTGTATGTGTCTGAACTCAGCAGGGGCCTCTTACTTTAAATGTTGGCTGCATGATCACCATCAGGACCAGTTTAGTAAACAGACAAATCATAAAGCAACAAAAAAAATATGGATTAACTTTGGCAAGATTTGCATGAAAACAGTTTACCATCAAAGGAATAAAGTTTTTGTTAGGGTTTTCAAACAAGTTGTGCTGTCAGAAGACAGCATGACTGCTTTGCACACAGATCCAGTGTCGGTATGCAAGGGCCAGTAGTTGTTGGTGGTGTGAAAAGATACTGGTGCATGTAATAAAGTTAAAATATCCTTTTTTTCCTTTTATTTAATTCAAGAAGTGAAATATTTCAAGAATTTTGTTTATTTAAATCTAGATGATTACAGCTTACAGCTCACACAAATGAAAAGTCTACTATCTCAGAATAATAAAGTCTCACAAAACATCAGTCTAAAATGTACTTAAATGGACATATAACACAAAAATGTTAACCTTCTGGGAAAATGATGTTCATGTATGCTTCCAGAAATTGGTTTCAGTTCCTCATGCACAAATTACTACATCAATGCAATTTAGCATGGAGGCAAACAGTCCGTGGCACTGCTGGGTTGTTATACAGGTAGAGCCCAGGTTGCTCTGATGGCAGCCTTCAGCTCCTCCATGTTGTAGTGTCTGGTGTCTCTAATCTCCCTCTTGACAATCCTCTATCTCTATTTTTTTGAGATAGTGGATAATAGATTTTTGTGAGGCTTAAGCCACAATTATAGAGATTAAAACAAAAAAAGTCTTGAAATGTTTTACTGTGGATGAGATGAATCTATAATTTATACATTTATCTTTTTCATGTAAATCAGAGGAAAAAAAATGACATGTTATATTTACATGATATTTTAATCTTTGGCTGACCACTGAGGTCAGCCCTACAGATGACAGTCAGGTTTGGTTGTACTGAAAGCTGTAAGTAATGGCCAGTATTGGGGTTAGACACATTACTAGTTACTCTCTAAAACAGTAATTAGTAACATTACTTAGTTACTCATAGAAAAATGTAACTAGTTGCACTACTAGTTACATTACTTTTGCATTACTCATCATCATCTGGGCTCTTCTGTAACTTAATTGCCAATAAATAATACAATGCTAATCCTTAAATATTCCTTATTTAATAAATAAAGCCTTATCTTAGCAAGGAGGACATACAATACATCAAGTTTTTAATATAAACTGGAAATATTTTCAATTGATAAAGGGTAAGACAACACAGTTAGTTTAAATATACATTAAAACATTAGATTTTCAATTAGATGCTCAATAAATGTTGTTTGCATTAAGAACCACACAGGGTAATATAAGACTGTAGACAAGATAACCTGTATAAAATGTTTAGTCTTAATTGGGAATCATCATTTCATGATTTAATTTTATTGAAGGAACAATTTTATTACATGTTTAATCTAAATGATATTGCTTGATGCCACACTAACAAAAAATAGAAGTCCTTGGACCCAATATCAGGCAATTTATTATTTAAAATTGTCAGAAAATTGCATGCAAAGTCCAGCACAGTGTCTTCTGTTGATATCTTTTATTGGCAGAGTATTTGTGTAATTTTGACAATTTTTGAAATGTGTGTAATATCTCTCTCTGTTTATAATATGACTGAAGATTATTTAATTCTTGCACTTTTTTGATACCAATCATCATTATTAGACAATGAGGAACATGGCTTATAAGAATTAAAGTACTCAACAACATTGATATACAGACATTTTGCCAATTTTGTACAATTTAGAGACTTGTAGGAGTTTTCTACAGTATTTGATAGTTAAAAACAACACAACGTTTACTGCCTGGGATTTCCATTATTGTTACTGTGGTATTAATCAAGAATTAGTATGGTTGCATTTCTTCCATGAGTCATATGAAAGTTTGAATCTCTGGCAATATGAAAACAGACAAAACTATATAATGTAAATTGTTTATCACAGTCACACAGACATATTGATAAGACATAATGGTATGTAATTTTTGGTCCTTATTGTCTAGCTAAATATATGGGATTATTTCACATGGAGGAAAACATGTAAAGTTGAGATTGTGCATATATCTGCTGAGACAGTGTCAAAAGAAGAATACCATAAGAGTAAATAAACTTTGGATTTTAAAACAAAAATTATGCAAATAGACCTACCTGTACTAATGCATTAGGCAGGCCATCCAGGAGAGTCCATCTTGCAGTGCTTCTGTCTTTGACATAAAAAACTCCAGGGTTGGCAGGAGACCACCATAGTAGCAATTATCCTCACCTTGATAACTGCCTTACAGAAACTTTCTTTAATACGCCTTTATCTGAACAAACTCATCTGTGTGCTGAATCACACACAGATCTTTTAACAGTATGATGATCTCTCTTAATTATTTCTGATATCCAGTGTTCTCATACCTTTTGCATCATACTGCACCATTTCACACTTTTCATTGGCAGAAAGATCTTTCTTTTTCCTCATACTGCATGAAGCCTGAGACTTGTTTATTAATGTGAAACAACCACCTTAAGCAGTTTGCATACCAGCCTGGCATCAGAGTGGACGACACCATCATCTTCCTCCTCCATCGAGCTCTTTCTCACCTGGAGTCGCCTGGAGCACTGTTCAGATCTTCTTCCTGGACCTCAGCAGTGCTTTCAACACCATCAAGCCGGACATCCTGAGGGACAAGATGGAGCTGTCTGGAGTGGACCAACACCTCACATGGTGGATTGTGGACTACCTCACCAACCGCCCACAGTATGTGAGGACCCGGGACTGTGTGTCAGAGACTGTCCTCTGCAGTGTAGGGGTCCCCCAGGGAACGGTGCTGGCGCCGTTCCTCTTCACCCTCTACACTGCTGACTTTTCCCACCTGTCACCCACCTGCCAACTGCAGAAGTCCTCTGACAACTCTGCCATCGTCGGCCTCATCACAGATGGGGATGACCGGTCGTACAGATGACTCATCCAGGACTTTATGGACTGGTGCCATCTGAACCACCTCCAGATTAATGCTGGAAAAACCAAGGACCTGGTTGTGGACTCCCCATCACCAGTGAACATCCAGGAAGGGACATTGAGATGGTGACATGTTATAAGTACCTGGGTGTTCATGTGAACCATAAACTGGACTGGACTGCTAACACCACTGCACTTTATAAAAAAAGGACAGAGCAGACTCTATCTGCTCAGGAGGCTGAGGTCATTTGGGGTGCAGGGGGCACTCCTGGAGACCTTCTATGACTCTGGTGTGGCCTCTGCCATTTTCTACGGCGTGGTCTACTGGGGTAGCAGCATCACAGCAGCTGACAGGAAGAGGCTGGACAAACTTATAAAGAAGGCCAGCTCTGTCCTGGGGTGCCCTCTGGGACCTGAGGAGGAGGTGGGGGAGAGGAGGATGACAGCCAAGCTTTTCTCCATGATGGACGAAGACTCCCACCCCCTCCAACACACACTCACTGCAGTAAGGAGCTCCACTAGTGACAGGATGCTACACCTGAAGTGTGTGAAGGAGAGGTACCGCAGGTCCTTCTTTCCTGCAGCTGTTAGACGCCACAACAGAAACTGCTCAAAATAATCTGTGCAGTAACTCATATATATATAATCTATACACATGTTTGTATATATATTTGTGTATATGTATGTGTATATAGGTGTACATATAAATATCTCCACCACACCCAATCTGTAATATATCCAACCTGTACATAACTGCTTGTAAATACTGTTTATATTTTGTAATATGACGTTTTTACGTTATATATTTTGTATTTTTGTTTTTATTAATGCTCTTGAAAACTACTTTTATTTGTCTTCTATTTAATTGCGTTTCTGTTGCCAATGGCCTGCTTTGTCTAAGACACTTTTTGCTGCTGTAAATTGGAATTTCTCCTTGTGGGACTAATAAAGGAATATCTTATCTTAGCTTATCTTAGCTTAGCTTATCTTAGCTTAGCTTAGCTTAGCTTAGCTTAGCTTAGCTGGTGAACTAATGACCAAATCTGTCTAAGATTGATGTCAGGGATGTAAACTGACAGGAGAAGCAACACAGTTGAAACCTTTGATTGAAAAGCTAAGTTTGAAATCTTTAATTAGAATTGTATTTGCATTAGAATTTGAAACACATTGTATAGTTTCTCATGATTTGCTTTGAATCATTTTTCTCTGAAGGTTATTACAAAGAAGAATCCGAATGTTTACTGTAGTCAAAATTAAAGAAAAGGAAAATCCTCACCTCTTTCTGACCTATTAGAAAATCACTTCTGGCACAATTAGTTACAGAAAGAGTCAAAAAGATTTTTCTGCCTTTAGAGTGAGCAGGATGGTTATTTTCATCATTATTGTTTGTCTGAAGATAACTGCTTGTATTACATACATGTGTTCATCTATTGGTAAATGTGTGTGTGTGTGGGTGTGTGTGCGTATGTGCAATCAGAGTACCACTGCATTAACTCTGACCTTCATGTCTCCAAGCTGCATTTGTGCAAGTGTGCACACACACACTGAATCCTGCATAATGCATTATACGTGAGCAGCGGCGGGTGTCAGGGGAGTCCCTGTCTAATCTGGACAAAAAACTCGTCCTACTGCTGACTAGGAAAAACACAGAGTTGCAAAGACAGTGGCGACCTAAACATGGGAGGTTTGTATTTAATTGCTATGTGTTGGGATGGTTGATATATGGTCTCATAATACGGTCTAGAAAGCCTGGAGATATTTTTAGAATTTCCCCATGACTGAACCAAGGACTTCTTCACACTATCTGGCTACTTAGCAATTTGGGCAATGCAAAAAGCTCTCAGTTTCCCAGGCTATAAATTTTAATCCAACTCTAATCTTTAAAAGCCTCCAGAAGACTAGACATGTGACCATGGGTTAAAACAGGCTGGGATGATCCGGTTCATGGCTATCATTATGCAAGTTTCAAGACAAGAATTTCAGCTTTGTTTAACAGCATGCATACATTATTCCACAATGTCTCTATTTGGAAGGGAAGGAGCTGGAGGTATGAACTAATGTAGTGTTATCATTTCGGACAAAACTGTTGACTGGAGAGCATTTACATTATGTGGACCATTAAAACAGCTCATATGCAACATATATACTTACACAATACACAATAAAATGTACCTGAATTAATCATAAAAGACAGCTCAGAGCTCACAGCTCAGCAGCATTTTGACCAAAACCAGGGGATCACGGTGTGGAAGTTTCACTCTTGAAGTGTTTTATGTCGTGTCAACACTTTTGATACCAAAATGCTGGAATTCTTTTTCCGCCCTCCAGCTAAGGTGAAGGGTCAGTGACATTATGTTGTACCCCATCAAACAACTGAGAGGGTTATTACAACACACACAATAAAATCAAAATCAAACACTGTTTCTTAGGCATCAAAAAACCATGGAAGCACCCTGTCACCTAGATTACTCTCGGACACATCCACTGTGAGGGTGTATCACAACATTTGACTTGGTTTTAGCACAAAAACAATGATATGCTAATAATGGGACAAAGTCATTCAAGCAGTCAAGATGCCCTCCCACTCTAGGTTTCATGTTTGCCTCGCAGCATTTTGACGCCATCCTTTGGGAAGTCCATGGCGTGTCTGTAATAGCTGCCCTTATGTAAAACGTGTGAATGTAGCCTCTGGCTTGTATTAAGTATGGGCTTGCTTGACTATCCATCATGACTCTGACAGCACTTTAGTGACTGCACAATAACCTACTTGCATGCATGAACCCATGTGCACATATGTTAACAGAGTCATAAACATATAAATAACATGTCAGTTATCAAACAAGCATGACAATACCAAATACCAGCGGGAGTCAGATTGCACAAGTGCAGCTCATGCTTAAAGAAATGACCTTTTGATGCCACAATGCCAAAGATATCTGCTTTTAAACATATTGTCGACACATTTATGGCGAATAACCTGGTGATCATTGTGTCAGGCAGATTAAAACTAAAACAATCAGCTATTTCTACTGGCCTTAAAACTCCTGGCAGGTCAGATAACAGACTGAAATCAATACAGATGCCTCAAAATGACCTCCAGAGCAAACAGGAAAGTATCTTTGTTTTACAACATCTGCTGCAAAGACTCACTCTTCATTTGGAAACAGTTTGGCTTTATAATCGTGGATTTAATAATGAAGGAGAGTGGAGGAAAGAAAACTGGCACTCAAACGGCAGCTGGTTCACATTAAAGAACTGTTTAGTAGCACACATTTGGTCGTCAACAGCACATCTTTACTCTGTCTCTTACCCCGCAAGGTTTATTCAGTTGATGGTATATCACTGTTAAATAAAAAGCATGTTTTCTGATATAATGCGGAATCTTTAAATGTTGAAGGGGCTAGTCTCAGCTACCGTTTTGCTCAGTACAAGACCGCTCAAGCCTTTTTTCTTCCTTCATCTGGCTGGATGACACTAGACACGAGGGGGTCTGCAAGACTGACTAAATTGTAATATTGGTTGTCTCAACGCCAGATAAATCTGTTCAAATGTAGTAAAACTCTCTTTCTTTTTTTTAAAGACAGTAGAGTTCATACTCAATGTACATAGAAATTTTTGGATGGTTATTGCGGTGTCCAGGTCCATTTAGAGCTTTGGAGTATTAACTGTCCTCCATTTCAGTGCATTCCTAATGGCTGCCCCCAACTTTCTGTTCTCCACTGACACTGGAGATCACATGATTGCAAACAACCGATTGTACAGGAAAACAATCTTGTTTACACTTTAAATTGGAGCTTAAGTTACGTAGTGTATTTGTTGAGCAGTGGGTGTTGAAGCATCTGCATCCCGTAAAGTGCAGTGTGAGTGCTGCAGTGCATCTTTTACGTGACGTTACTCCATGCTGAAAAAAGTTCAATGTGCCACATTTAAATTATTAATTGCATAATTTTAAGCTTTTCCTTTGCTATAGTTATCTATAGTTTATGATAGGTATATTAGTAGTAGATAGGTGAAACATGTCCAAAAAATTTAAACTAGTTTATATTGCAGATTAATATTTTTCAAAACTGTCCTTCTTTTCTGCAAAACTCTCGTGGGTCTGATAAGACCTGTGTAACACCTGAGTTTGACACTTGTGCTGTATTATACTATTATCAAGTACTTTGTACAACTTCAAACATACAGTGATATTCATTTGACTTTTTTCATAGGGTAAATCACAGATTTTGTTCCTGAGCTGAACAAGGAAAAGACAAACAAGGAGAAAGAAGTCATTCAAGGTGTCCGGAGTCTCCACTTTTCATTTAGCCTCCAGGTGTTAAGCAGAGATTCACACCTGCAGACACAAACATGAGAACTGTAGACTGATCTTTTGTGTATTTGTTTACCAAAGAGCCTGAAGGCACTTCTTCACCTTGAACATGTTAAGGCCGAGCGTTGATTTTTGAGTTTGAACACGTGAGAACAGTGCAACTGGATATGAAAACATGTTTATATCACAATGGAAGTGAGCTGTCAGGGATGTTGTTTATAGGTGGAAAGACAACAAACAACTCTTTACAGGACAAATTATTTGTGAATAATGGGTTTTAACTAGGAGTTAATTAGACTAGAGCAGTAAAGGCTCTCTGTTTGCATGATGATAGATGCTTTGTAAAGCTTGTAATTACTTTCTACCAACCAGTTTCTTTGTCAGGTTCATAGTGGCTTTTGAAATCGCTGAGTGTTCACAGCCACAATGCCTCTGTGGAAGGTTCAGGACAGCAAAGGTAACACCAAGTAAGTAGAACAAAGCACCCCATATATTTACTTTATAGTAGTCCTGGTGTTTGCAGCAGACCTATTTGTTCAGAAGTCTAGTTTTCCAAACTGAAGTAAGAGCTGATAAGGATGCAGCTTAAAATAGATCTACAATTCCAACACTAATCTTACTTTTTTTTCTTGGCTGGATTAAACAGCAGTTTTGAATTCATGAGCCAATGTCCTAAAGGGGAATCTTACCATCTTTGAATATGGCATCAAGTTTTCTCATTACATTTATTCCTTCGGCGTTGAAAGCATTTATTTCAAGCTTTTTTCATGTTTTGGCTCTGGAGGAAGCTTTAGAAAAGAAATAACTGTAACGATCATACCATGATGTCAAAGACTTTTTCTCAGCCAATAGAGTGTGGATAAAAATCAATGATAGAGGTAGGGTTGCCAACTTTTTCAGTGCCAATAAGGTACATTCAGTTATGTGACACAAAGTGAATCTTTCTGTTTCCCAAAATAATGTCTACACTGAAAAATTACAACACAGACCTCTGTCTGAGAAGGATTTTAAATATAATGAATGAATAAAAACATTTAAAATGTTGAAATCTGCCATATAAACATTTTTCTTTATCTTGGGACCCTCTGTGGGTCCCTGGACTCTGACAGCTCCTGGACTCCACTCTGATAAACAGTTAGATAAAAGGCTCCAAAAAGTGTCATGACTCACCAAGTTATTTCTTGTTGCTTTTAATAGCTTCAAGGAGTCTTGAGTCCTTACTACAGAAAATTCCTGACATGACGAGTCACACCATAAAGCTCCCTCATGATCAGCTTTGTGCTGTGCCTGCTGTGAGCCAGGTGTGTATGGTAATCACATGATGCCTCTCTCTTGCTGCATTTTTTTTTTTTATCTTCTGGTGTTCTTGGTGTCACAAAAAATGCATCAATATTGTTGGTACTCTTTTGCTATGTGGCCGTCTTATGCACCTCTGTAGCATTATGCAGTGTTTGATCATGCTCACCTCAATATAACTCCAAACAAAGTGTGGAAAGCTTTCATCAAATTGTCAGCAACCGGCTTGAGAAACATTTTTGTTGCTTCCCATTCCTTGTAGCTGTAAAGCTTTTTTGTGAGTTATCTGTGTTTTTAATCCACATTTGTGCACACAGAACAAAAACTTCCACAACCAAAAATTATCTCAGCAGAATGCTTGGCTTTTGATCCCTGATATATGCAAGACCGCTTTGATTGATTGACAGATGTCACTTGATTGACATGACCAGTGCATGATTGGCTATTCGCTGCCAGATGGTCTGTTCCAGGATCAATAAATTGGCATTTAGTGATACAGAGAAAGAACATAAATAAAATACCAATACCATATGTAGTACTATATGTAGTGTATGGTGCTTTCACACATGCACAAAACACCTAAAATCTTCTTAAAGTTAATGAGATCCATATAATACTCAGATTTTACCTGGAAAATTTCTTTCTACCAATCCCCTTTTTAAATTCCCTCTGTGAATCCTTTGTGAGCTGATGTGGAAAAAAGTAGCAGGAAATATTCAGGAAGATTCATTGCAAGAGAGTTCGGGTGATGATGTTTGAATCACGTGACCAGTGGGCAAATAGCACCGTTGTGGTGCACACAGTGAAGCTGCTTCAATTTCCCTTCTTTTCACAACTATTGCCTTTATCGCCCTTTTGTTCAAACTTTGTCTGGTGCAACACTGTTACCACAGACATTTTTTCAGCTTTTCATCATCAGTTTTCACATTTCTCTTTGTGTGGTTGTTTGACCTTTCTGCGTTGTCCTGCATCCTGAGTTTGAGCTAGATTTTCATGAGTATTTCCAGCACATACCCAGGGTGCAGCATCGAATATCACTCAGATAATTAAAAACCAAGGATAAAAAAAAATAGCTGAAAGGAGAAAAATAGACTTCTGACCTGCTCCATTTAAAAAGTGTCACTCTAATCACTTTGCAAAGCACTCTTCCTGCATTGAATTGATGTCTGATGTGATTGAAGTCAACCTTCCCCCTAAACAAACTGGAAATGCCCTTTTCATAGACTTATCACACAACTGAAAGATGGAAAGGCAGTGACATCAGAGAAATGTGAACATGCCATGTATAATGAGCCCTGTAACCATGGAATCAGTCTAACATCCTTCACAGATTTTCAAAGCTTCTCCTCGATTACAGAAAAGCTGACGTTTAAGGAGATAAGAGGTGCCAGTGTGTCCCACATGCTGAAATAGTACATGTTGTGACATTACAGTTTCATCATTAGGCTTTATGATTTTCATGTAAATCAACTTCATAGAGCTCTGAAAATATCATGTTGGGATAAAAAAAAAACATCTTCTGATAGTGCACTCCTGCTGAGATACAGAGAAGTCGATAAGAGCAGCACGGAAAAGAAAGACACATGAAGAGAGGACAGACAGAGAAACAGGAAGAAGTGGAAACCATCAGATAGCTTAATGTCTGAACTCACAGTCCATGGCACGCCAGCACAGTCAGAGGGAGAGAGAGAGGCTTCAATGAGAAGACTCTTCACTTCTGCTAGAAGAGATAGAAAAACACATAGAGATATGGAAAGGGGAATGTAATTAGTCCGATTCCTCTATCAAGAGATTAAGATTCAGTTTTAATCTAAATGTTTTTGTACAAAGATTCCTAGCATGAGAACCTGACTCGTTGATGAATCTCAAGCTGTGTGGGTCAGCTATAGGTCAGATGAATTAAAGACTTAACAATGAACTTGTTAATACATAAGTTTCTTGCAGGCAGAGCAACAGTTCAGCATAAAAAAGAAGAAAGAGCTATTGATAAGATAATCATGCATTATGAATAATACATTGTGTAAACCAGATATAATGGAGTTTTTTTCTGTGTTTTTCAAGTCTTCATAGTTTCATTTCCTCAAAATAGTAGTTAAAACATTTGTGACTATTGAAACGATATGTTGGAGTTAACTATCTCAAGTTTTTTACGTATCATATGCCTTTAAAACAGTTTATATGACTTCACCATATATATGGAAGTATTTCCTGCTTTCATGAGGTTATATTAAACAAGGTAAAGCCATAGCAGTCTTATTAGTGCTTAGTGGCAAGAAGGCCCTTTGGAGGTTCAGGAAGACTCTGAAACAGCTAACCCATTCCAGGCCAAACCAGCCAGTGCTGATATTTTCCATTTTTTCATTTCTAATTTCTGAATCATTGATGGTCCTTTGATGGCCATCAAGTGAGTCAGTCTAGCCCATAACAGACTGCAGCATTACTCTCCGTGAGACTGGGCCAAATACTGTCAGTACTGACGTGGGATACGAGTGCCTTTGCCTCTGTTGAAACGGGACTGGCTCACACAGAATAATGGGTCTAGCATTGAGCCCATTTCAGACTGTGTGCGATGTACGTCTTGGCCGTGGTATGACTTGATTTTCATTTCACTTGCATGTTAACAGGTCAGGGCTTTTAGACTGTCTGCATGAGCGCCACATCTCACACGCCTCATATGCATGTCTGATGTGTGGAGAATCTACAGCAGTGATACTCAACCCTCGGCTCTCGAGCCAGATGTGGCTCTTTAGTGACCAATTGCGGCTCTTTTAAGGCTGTCACATCAATAAATCTGTCACCAACACAAAGAAGACAGGCCTTAACTACCAAATTTAAATGAAAACTTTTCTTTTTTCAAATCCCTACATTATTACTGTTGGGTGCGCTCAACGGGGGAGTGTGTAAGAGGAAAGAGCAGAGGAAGTCCGCTGGTGTTGCGTCTCTTCAGTAAGTTCTTCACTGAGCTGTGCTGTGTTGAGTTCAAATTGAAGCTTCTTATGCCCTCATTTTAACAGTTTTCACCAGTCGCCTTCTGCTGATACTCCCTCTCATTCATATTTTATGATGATTATGCAGATACACGTCATCATCAACAAGGCCAACACACATATATCTATTTAAAATAATGTAATATCTAGTAAAACTTGTCCAAACATGGGTTTTTTATTTTATCTTTAATATACTAATGATAATAAATACTGTCAAAAGAGCAGAAATAAAAAACGAAGCTACAAAATGAGGCAGGGCTGAACGATGTGTCTGGGAGAGCTGCAGGTGTGAGACAGGGCTGGTTTTAGCCATTTAGAGGCCCAGGGCAAAGACCAATATGAGGCCCCTCCCCCTTTACCTAAAGAATTAATAATGAGTGGAGAAAAATTAGAAAGCATCTCTTTCATGTTAATAAAGCCACAGAACTACAGTAAATGTCCCAATGTGAGATATAAATACCCAAATAGCCAATCATAACTCATCAGGTCTTTGAAAAGCATCTCTTACCTCAAACTCAGCACATTCTAATATCTTAAAAATCTTTAGGCCAGATGGAACTCACGTAACGCTGGTGTCGGGCCAAAGACTCCAAAATCAACACTTTTCAGGAAATTAAAAAAAACAAAAACATCTTTTGACATTTATTTTAGCTGTAAAATTGTTTAAAATCCACTGACAGATGTAAAGGATAGCACCGGTAAAAAAAAATTAAATCATGAAAAATTGAGATACAAGGTTTGGCCCAATGTCAGCAATAAATAAAATAAATATATGCTCATTGTCAGTGACAAATTGTTTCTCCTGGCACTATACAGACATTTTTGTGAACTATTGCATCCATTTAACCTCACAATTATCCACCGATTATTCATTGTTTCACTTCATTTCAACAATGAAATGATCTATGATCTACATTACATCCTCAGTTTGTATTGGGGCTCTCGCTAAAGTATTTTTAAGACAATGTGGCTCTTTGGTAAAACAAGTACCACTGATCTAGAGGCATGCAAAGATCTCAACAGGGGGTGTGAGGCTCACAATTGGACACATAATGGATGGTTCATGTAAAGATCTTTTGGTAAGAACAAGTCTTAGTTTCTCTTAGATATGAGAAGGGAGGCCCCTCAGGAAAAAGAAAGGTTGGGAACCACTGATCTAGAGAATAGAAAGCTCATCGACTTGACTCGATTTTTCTGCACACTGTACATCATTCTCAGTTAAAATAGACAGGAAAATAATCAAGTCAAGTTTACCTTGTTTTAGCAAATATGTCCGTTTATATGAATAGAATATATTTGCAGTCTGTCTCCTAATGACCCTGATAAAGGCCACAAGCTAAAATTTCCAGGAATCATCAATCAATTGTAATAGTTCATCTTTTTAAGTAATTTTTTTTAATGTGGTTTAAAAACAACTGGATGTAACTAAATGACTGACAGCTCTGTTAGTAAATATGCTCCTTGCAGCATTCTTAACAGGAATAGCATTAAAGCTAACAAAATAGTCATTAAATATAACTTAAGTGTGAGCATCTGCTCCTAATAACTGGAATCTGAATAAAACACAAGACACTTGTGCCCTATAAAGAGGATCAGCGCTCAGTGAAGAAATCCCTAATCCATTACTATTTGCCTCCACAAGTCAACCGTGCAGACCAATGGGTAGTAAGAAACCCACACTTCACAGGGGTTGTCAAGTGGGAACCCTCCTTCATCAGTGTTTTGTCCAGTTAGTCCCACAACAACCCCAGAGGGCTGAACAGTGATCTCCAGCATCCCAGAGCCACCCCTCTCCATGCCAGCTCTTACCACCCACCATACCAGCATGGAGACATTATCTTACCTATCTTACCACATGGCCCACACAGCCTCAACAGCATGCCACCTTCAACAGACCCAGGCCCTGTACATGCAAGCTCCAGGTAGTGACAATGCCGACACTACCTTCCTTAATACCTCTCATCATTATGGTGCAACAATTATAGTACAAACATTACACATAACTAAGAGTAAATAAAAGGGAAAATGAGACAGATTAGAGAGAGAGAGGGAGAAAGAGAGCAAGCTTAGCAATAGGGTGGGGGAGGCAGAGCTAAGGGTGTGGTACCCTGTTGTGGGCTAACACACAACCCGGCCTGGTGTGGCGTTGTGCTCTATCCCCCCTACTCCCTCATTTTCATGAGGAAAGAGAGAGAAGAGAGTGGGTTAAATGAAACTAACGGATAGAGAAGTTAAGGGGTTTCATCAATCTTCATTTTTGTCCCAACTGGCATTACTCCTCCTCATCCAGATCCACTGACTGACCTGAGCTGCGTCATCTGAGATCTCCTCAACTGTCTTTCGCAAATTCTGTCCCTGCACTCCCAGCTCTCTAAGTAGTGACACAGCTGACCTTGCTACAAACCCTCTACATCCCACTTCTACTGGATGAGTCCTAACTTTCCATCCTCGCTGTTCAGCTTCTGCTCCTAAATCTGCGTATCCCAGCTTCGGAATGGAACCGTCAGCTCTATAAAATAAACTACGCGCTGACTGGCAGACCATAGCATTATGTCAGGCAATGTCAGGCTATTGACTGTACTGACCTGAGAGATCTTCAATGTTTTGTCAGTAAGTCAGACTTGTGCTGTGATTACCAGGGAGGGCTGGTGGTTCCACCTTTGGAGCTTAGCACAAGATAAAGTGAAATACCAGATCTGGATATACAATCATGGGAGGGAGTGTGTGAGTCGATGTTTGATTAGACAGAAAGAAGAAGGATGAGAAATACTATGAATGAAATGATAGTGAGCAGAGGTATAATGATCTCTTAATGTAGAAGCCCTGCTAATTACACACTTCAGTGCTTTGGAACATGCATACATTCTCATGCTGATACCTATTCACATTTCACTGTTACTAATGAGAGTGGGAGTGTGCTTCTACATGGTGCAACATGACGTGGAGGTGAAAATAAATATGAGGAAAAACATGCTGTACTCACTTTAAAGGGAAAATACACAAGGAAGGTAATGTTTATGGGCTCTGTTTCCTCACAGGTATTGAAGATAGACCACAGTAGGTAGAGGATCATGTAGTCCACCAGGCAGATGTTATTGAGTAAGAGAGATTATTCAGGGAAAAGAAGGGACAGAGGAGGTGTGGTGATAGAGGAAAGGACAGACAAACAAAGAGACAGACAGACAGGCAAGCATGCACAGCAGGATATATAGAGCCGTCTCTTCTTCAGCCAAATCCTCTTGCTTTTGAAGGCCAGCCAAACATTTTGTTGACATGTATGCCTTTGCTTGCTGTAACAGACACATGAGGAAAATCCAGATGAAAGCACACACGTGTGATACACACGATACATAACGCATGGCATTATATGCGATTCCTTCACAGTGGTGACACCTCATTAGTGGATACTGTAGATTCCACCTGGCTTGTGGAACAAAACACAGCTATCTGCTTTCATCATATTACCTAGAAGCTACAAAATATGTATTATAGGCAACTGTTTGGAATGTGACAATCAAATGAAGAGAAAGACATACAACATAGATGCAAATTGGCAATTTGGGTTGGCTTGGAGCTTTTTCATCTCTGATATGTAAAAGCATCTGATTTTATCCCTAGAAACACTTGAGAAAGTAATTCTTAAAAGGCTGTTGTAAATGTGCAGATAGAAAAATACTAGATAAAGATAAATATTCAATTTCCTTCTGTTATTTCTTCTATTATTCACATTTTACCATTTTATTGGTAGAGCTGAGATATGAGCTTACCAGCAAAAATAGTTGCCAATCATTCAAATAACGTTTTCTAGACACTAGAGCATAAAATTGAGAAATTAACTGCAGAACATGTTTATATGGGACCCAAATAACATAATTTTGTGAGTAAAAGATTGGGGAAAATGTTGGCACAAATGGGTTCACAGTGCTTTGAGATTTCTTCTTGATTTATCATTTAAATGAGTGCTGCATTGCTATAGTGAGGTCTAAAACTTCATTTGTTCTCCAAAATACAGGGTTTTAATTTCTGACATGATGTATAATTGTTACACATAAAAAGCTTCATAACTCTAATGAGATTTGCAAGAAAAACTGCTGAAGTCACTCTGAAAACACTTGCATGATTCACTGATGTCCAGTGATCCCTGGTTAATGTGACAGCATTTACACTTTTCAGGAATTGTGTTCGTGCAGGTCATGCATGCGTGACACAATTTTTCCTCATGACAGTGAGGTATTTAATGGTCCTCACATGCCAACCTGAGGAGGTCCTTTGGAGGGAAGTCTTCCACACTGTTTAATAACATGCAGTCCTTTGCCACTCATTTAACAAACTCGGATGTAATTTTATCAAAAGGTCAGTGACAATTTGTACTCTTAACAAAAATGCTCTGCTGGCTTTGGTAAAGCGGTTGCCCTTTGACATCAGGCTGATTTGGCAGAGATGTGCAGTAAGGGGCAGCAAGGCTAGCCCTGCTATTAAAAATGAAAATGATATATTTTTTTTCATAATTAAAAAGTTATTCTGAAATGTGTGTGGAATCAGTTACTTGTTTGGTAGTTATATTTTGTGGCGCTGAACAGAAATTTCCTGCGTCCTAAACGCATCACAGCTCCTTTCCTCTGCAGGGGCCAGCGGTAGTTTCATTTCAAGCCCTGAGCTGAAGCTGGGCATTATTATTGGGGTTACAACGTTGGGTGACAGTGTCATCATCAAAGAAGAAACACTGACTTCAGAAACTAAAGAGGAAACATTCCTGTATTGAAAAGTTCAGCTGCCATGTATTAAGTATCTGTTTATGTTTCCATTTATCCTGAATGCAGTTAAATGAGGTCTGTGGACTGGTGACCTTTCTGATTCAGCTGTACTTGCTTGATCAATAACAAAAAGACCATTTGCTGTAGTGTTAATCAAAAGCATCAAGAACATCTGAGGCTGATTGGTACCCATTGTTTAAAGCCCCAGAGCTTTTGTATACTATTTCAGCATCTATGGATTGCCTGGTGCCCAATCTAGTGACTTGTTGGACATGAACTGTGGTATAAAAGCATGTATTTTGTTACATACATGTGTTTACAATAAATACAATGGCATTAAACCTGCATTTCACTGTTTATAAGAAGATTTAGTCAACCCTAAAAGGAAGGGGAAAACAAGCCTTGGACAGGACTCAGCATTATATCTGAATGAACTGACTGAAATGCACCAACTTTATTTGGTCTGGGCTTTTCAAATCACTGCGGCAAAACAGTGTTAAATTTTAATGGGATGTTCTGGACTGAACAGTGTAGAGTTGATTTCCTCCTCTTTCCGTCTTCAAAGGAAGTGTAGGATTTCTCTTTTTCAGTGGAGATTGATTATTCCACTACACAGAAGAGGCCTTGTATGACAGCAATCCGAGAATAACCGAGGTTTAACTGAATCCTGAGTGTGGCCCTGCTCCTTATTATGTAATTAATAGTTTCATTACCTTGGTTCCCCATGGTTATCTAATGTACGCTTGGTATAGGAAGGAAATTAATGTATGTTACAAGGCCAACCAAAAACCCCAGGGGGCTCTATAGGGTGCTTTGTTAAAGGATTTTCTGATGATATGTTTACATTATTAGCAGGCTCATGGTAATGTATAGTCTTTTGTGCACTGGAGGTGAGCACTGAGCGTTAATCTGATTCTAACAGAAGAGTCATTATGAGCATCTGGAGAGTTTTGCCCCCTAGACGAAGCCATGCTCACTCAGACATGCAAGTGCTTCTGCAGGAGTGGACACGCATGCTGCAGCCATATTGCTGCAGAATTACTCCCTTGACAGCTCCCCTTTTCATCTATATTTTGTCAAGTCTGTCATCTAAGCTTGATCCCCCCTCCTCTTCCTCCCCCTTATCCTCCCCTCATCACAGATATCACCTTCTGCTACGCAGCCGATGTGGAGGCTTAAGCACACTCCTGTCACTGTGGAGGCAAAAAGGCACTAGACCTTAAACAGACTATTGCCTGCAAATGTCTTGAAGATGCATTAAATTTTGCCCCGTGCATGGCACAGTAAAAATCATGATTAGAGCATTTTGACTGTAAAGCAACCAAGTAAGGGCCTACCTGCTGTACAGGTGAGTTCATGTGTTGGAAGTTCTTGCTGTCTACAGGCTGGCAGTGGGGTCTTGGTCTCAAAGGAAGCTACAGGCACAGGTTTATTCCTGCTCTTAAAAAAGAAAAGCCATCTGGTGGATTCAACCCCTTTTCTTTCAAAGGGAACTACAGAGATACAGGCATGGTAATGTAAACAGTCTAAACAACACTTCTTTCATTACAGACACCACAGCAGCACTGAAGGTTCAAGTAGCATTTCCTCTGTTGCTCAGCCCCAGGAAGAATCCCAATGTGGCACCAAGCTGCAGACCTAAATGCCCCAAGGCCAGTGAGCCCAACAAAGCTTGTCCCCCATCCCCTCTGGCCTAAGAGGCTGCCTCTCTCCTTCGAGGAGTATCATCATTCCCAGCACAATGTTGCCAACTGTGGCTCTTGGCATGGCTAAGATGTCAGCTGGTGCCTTACACAAAGCTTCCCACGCAAGCCAGTGAACAGTCACCAGCACCTCAGTTTAGAGGCTCTTTCAACAAGGCCTGAAACACAGCAACATCTGGAGCAGGGTTTTGATGCTGTTCCTGGACAGCCTGAAGGGGTTTCTGGATGAACAGGGAGATCTGACCATATTTCTGAGAGATGTAGAAGAGTAGAAACACACACTTTTATTTCAAGACTAAGGTCAATCAGCTACTTTGAATTATGAGATTATTCAAATGATGATGAATTCATTATTATTTGATCTCAGTGCCAGTTATAGTGTCTGGCACAAGAGAGTTTTTCACTGCTTTATTTCAACTCCAGTAATTCTGCTTTAGAGCACCAAGAAATGTGGGGAAAATGAAAGGCCTATCAAGGTGAAAAATACTGATTCTTTGCTAAGCTAACAATCAGCTAACAGATCGCTTCCACATTACTATATAAAACAACAAAACTGAAGACTCAGAGAAAATAAAGTCAGATCTGAATCTCAAATTTTTCTAATCAAGTCAATGTGCTATGTTTAAAATTAGCTAAATCAAGTGTAAGCACTTAAGGTGCTTTCACACCCACCTCGTCTGGGTTACACTCCTGCCAGCGAACTAACCAATCAATGTAAACTATAGAGACACACAGCCATGTAGTTGATGAGAATATCATATTGTAGGTTTCTCATGTCCGCTTGCAGTAGTTACAGTGTGAAACCAAAACCCTCCAAACCCAAAATATACAATGTAACAAAAAACACAAACCTTGGTCTGGACTTTCAGGTGTGAAAACACCCTAAATCATGTTTCCTATGACATGTTTCCTCATTCTTTTTTGATCTTATCATTGTGCCTCTGTTTTTACTCACAGTCCCTGATCTGTAGGTGTTGTGCCTTTTGTTTTCTTTCGGGCAGGCAAAGACTTACATACTGTTGCCTGTAGCTGACAGACACTTATAAATGCCAGTCTCTCTGTGCCAATATCTCCTTTCAGTCTTGCTGTTTCTAATTTCCTTAGACTGTTGCTGCTGCTTTCTCTCCTTCTCCATCTGTTCTCCGTCTTTCTTTGAATGCCAGCATGCCAAGGCCTTCACATGTTAAACTACCTGATTCAAATCAAAGCCCTGCGGACACATCTCTCTCTTTTTTGCCAGAAACATTCTTCCTTGTTTTTGTCCTTGCACCAACAGGCCAACACCAGTCCACCCTCCCCCTTTATACTCTCTGTGTGGATCTGCTGCCCGTACCAGAGTCTGCAGTGGGCCAGGCTCCATTTACAGAACAGCAAGGTCCCTGTGCGGAGGCAATAAGAAAATCCATGTTAAACAAAAAACATAACACTGAAACACATACCGTACACAGGTATACTCCCAGGTTAGACCGGAAGAAACATCAGTATGATAATACAGTGAATAAAGTCAAGTGGGAAATACCATGTCTACAGAAAAAGATTACCAATGGGTTGGATTATTGTATTTCTCTTTTTCCGGTTGTCCTAGTGAGTCACCAAAGACCTTTCATCTGGTTCAAAATTCTGCACTATGCATAGTGCTGAGCTCATGGTAGTTAATGTTGGATCTGGTTAATGATATATCAAAGAGTAAAGTCTAGACCTGCCCACTTTGAAAAAAATATCTTGGTTAACAATCCAAAAGTTTCAGATCATTAAACCTTTTTTTGTGGTGTTTAGTAGGAGAGCACAGCTATGAGAGATGCTCTATTTTTGTTCACCAATGTATTATGGCACCAGATACATCTAAAACAACAAACCACCTACTTCTTATTGTATTTCCAGTAATGTATATAAACATGTCCACCCACTGTAACTTTGGTCATTTAGTCGGACTGTGGACCCACTGAGCCAGCAGTGAGTGCTGCTCAGTCCTTTGCTGAGGGTTAGTTTTTCACTAAAAAACAACTTGTCTGGGGAGCGCAGATGGTTGAGTGGTTTAAGGTGCCACCCATGCGGCCAAGGTTTGAATCCGGCCTGTGGCCCTTTGCCGCATGTCTCTCCCCACTCTCTTCCCTGTTTCCGAGTCTATCCACTGTCCTTCCTCTATCAAATAAAGGCATGAAAAGGCCCAAAAATAAATCTTAAAAAAAAAAAAAATCTTGTCTTCTGCTGCCAAACAATCAAAATATTTGGAGAAGGCATCCAGATGGTCCATAACTTTCTAATGTGAATTGACCGCAAGCTACCGCTGGTCAAATTTCTTCAACCAGTTGGGTTCTTCCCGAAAAACCACTCATCACTGTGCAAAAACAATAACAGTTTATGCTGTAGTTAGGAGATATGAAAGGCTTCGCTGGAACTCATAAGCATGAGCATAATGAGTGGAAAAGTGTCTTTGACAGAAGCATAGCCATAGTCTTTGTCCGTGCTTGATGGTGTATGAATGCTTTAATGAAAAAATACATGTAGTCACACAAAAGCACACCCACAGAAATGCATAACCATTAAAGTATATTGGTCCACCAGATGATGTTACTTTTTCCCATTCAATGCATGGCACAAAAATGATTTTTTTATTAAAGACAGTGGAGTTGTGTATTTAAAGGGTTAAAATCTCAAAAACAGAATTAATATTTGATATGTGTATTTCAGGCTGAAGTAGTTTTAAGAGACTGACACATTAAAGTGGAACAAATATTTTGACATTTTTTGTCCTTAGAGACAAATGAATCAGGAACTCTTAAGGGTTAATCAGACGTTTACCACATTTCTTTGTTGAAACAAGATCAAAGAGCCACACTCAAAGCTTCTCTGAGCAGATACATAAGATGTTCTTGCACATCTCCTGATAGGCTTTGGTATGAATTTTAGCCAACAAATACCTTCACAATTCAGACACTGTTGTTGCGTTAGCCTGTATAGCTGATGTTAGCACTGGAGCTATGCATGTCTAAAACCTCATTTTGTTATTTGTTCTGACTGGCCCATGATGAATGTGACAGACAGAGCATTCATCTGAGATTTTTTTAAAGGTCCTGCCCTTCCTAAACACTTTGTATGAGAGGTTTTCCAAATGAATGTGAAATATATCCATGCAATGGATATCGAAAACACTCAGTCTGGTGTGTCAGGTTAGAGATATACAGTCATGACTTCAGGATTCTGTGCAAGCAGCTTTGAGTGTTTTTTCACTTACAGCTTGTGGTCATGACAAAACTCTCACTGAGAAGTTGTTCCCATCCAAACGCTCCTTAATGTCTCATTGTTGAATCAGCATGTGTTTATTTAGAGTGTAATATCATCCATCCAACATGCCCATAATAGCCTGAAAACATTTGGTGATCATGAAGAACTAAGCAGAAAGTGACATGATGTGTTGAAAAAGCCAGTAGAATTCTTTCCCCCCGTTTTCTGCCTCAGTTCCTTGTTTTATACCTCCACAGTCCGAGGCATGTACACACTGTAGTCTAAGTCAAACTGCTTCTGCTGTTGTCTAATACTACTTGTTAGCCTTCTTTAAAAACAAGACTAACAAGGGAAACGCTATCCTGCCCCTTGTCTTTACATCAACATCATAGTTTTCTAAAATCTCCTGTGTGTTTTTTATCACTAACTCGGACATCTTTTCCCTCGCTCTGTGTGTGTGATGTGTACTCTGTAAAACCTCTCTTTGTTGTCTTTTTAAGTCCTCTCCTCTATCATCTACAAACTCGCTCCCTCTGACTTTCTCTTTTATGATTTCACATTGATGGCTTGTCATTATTCTCACCATGATCACCTCCTCAGCACTGCCTCTCTACTTTACTCCCTCTGCTATCTCTGTCCTCTCCTGTTATTCTCCCATTTCATCTTCTGTCCAATTTCAACCCACTTGGCAGCCAAATGTAGTTGTGTATTTTTTGGCTTAGGTCTATTGTCCTGTTACCTACAGAGCTGGACCTGGGTTTGTATGGGCTCAGCACAAAGGTGTAGGCTGAACATTGATTGTTCTGGTGACCAAAGCAAAGAAGTATGGATTTTCACCTGTTTTCATGGATTTGGTTACAGCACTGCATTCATGTTTTTATAAGTTAGGACAGGAGGTCATCCATCATGGGATAACCTAGGAACGTGAAAAATTAGTGACAGGACATCAACAGAATGTTGCATCACAGAAGACTCATGCAATTTCCACGAACAATAATGTCAGATTTTATCAACCTACATACATAAACACTATCGCATTCAAAATTAACTGGGGAAAAGTTTAATTCTATACAACAGAGATGCTCTGTTAGCTTGACACTGATTTTTGACACTATAGTGCCCATAACAAGTATCCACCCGTATGGATGTTTTACCCTTTTATTACCTCTGCCGTTACGTGATCTGGTGGGTTTGCTCGTTTGTTCGTTTGTTTGTTAGCAACATTACTCAAAAAGTCATGGACGTATCATTGTCTGATTCCAGGAATTTTTTAAAGGATTCTTTACTATTGGGAGATAGGGCTAATGAGGTCTGCGCTGTTACCACTTTACACCAGGAGATGGCGGACATGAGTGACTTCAATCCCAACAGTATGTTTGGGTGTGTTTCCGTTCAAAGTTTTGGAGTTTATAGAGTTTGAAAGACACACGCCCAGTAGGGGAGACAAGCCGGAGCGTTACAGAAAGAAAGACAGCAAACTGTAGCAAGAATACTCACAATGCTGGGAGGAATAGAGGAATATTCACCCTCTGCCATGACTTTCAGTCGTCTGGTGAGACAATGGGTGCTTCCACCATGACAGTCCACACGTAGCGAAGCCAGTGCTTTGCCTCACTGTGTCTCCACTCCACCGGAGAGGGAGTAATCGGCAAATTAGATTTTGGGACTGATCCAGATTACCGTCTGGATCCAGGAATGTTTTTAAAGATTCTTTACTATTGGGAGATAGGGTTAATGGCGGAGGTCTGCGCTCTCTGAGTGCTTTTCTAGTTGATTTTATAAATCAGTCTCAGTCAATATTTGGCTTTCTGACAAAAAAAAGCCTCTTTGATGTAAAGATTAACATATTTCTACAAAGTCATGCCAACTGAACAAGAATGTTAAAGGTAAAATAAGCAGTTGCATTAATACTCGGCTCTTTTTAAGATTAACCTCATTCAAAAAGTGAAATGAGGATCACCTGAGTGCAGTGTATGTGTCTCAAGTGACTGTAGTATAAAGACTATGGTGTGTGGAAGGTCCAGTCACTGCTTAACCAGTGTTCTTGGCTACCATTACACCATGAAGACAAAAGAACACCCCAAGAAACTCAGAGAAAAGGTTATTGAAACTTATGAGTCAGGGGGTGGATACAAAAATATTTCCAAGGCACTGAACATCCTCCTGGAGTTCAGTTAAATCCATCATGAAGAAATGGAAGAAATATGGTACATGTGCAAATCTTCCTAGATCAGGTTGTCCTCACAAACTGAGAGACCATGCAAGAAGACAACTTGAGAGAGGCCTCCAAGACACGTATGACTACTCTGAAGGCGTTTCAAACTTAAGCAGCTAAGAGGGTAGAAACTCTTTCTTTGGAGAGTATAAAAAAGCACTGTTGAAGAAAACTCATATTAACTCTTGACTGGAGTTCACCAAAAGGTATGTGGAAGACTCAATGGTCAAGTAAAGACAAATGCTTGGCATAATGAGACCAAAATGGTGCATTCTAGCCATCAGACAAGACACTATGTTTGGTGGACACCAAACACTGCACATCAAAACGAACACCCCATCCCCACTGTGAAGTACTGTGGTGGCAGCATCTTGCGCTGTGGGAATGCTTCTCAGCAGCTGACCCAGGAAGGCTTTTAAAGATAATTCGTAAAAAAAATTGCACCAAAATATAGGAAAATCCTTAAGGACCATCTTATTTAGTCTGAAAGAGAAATACGCCTTGGGAGATGATTTATTTTCCAGCAAGACAATGACCTGAATCATACAGGGAAAGGTCCACAAAAATGTTTTAAAGACAGCAAGATGAATGCTCTGAAGTGGCCGAGTCGATGCCCAGACCTCAATCCAGTAGAGCATTTGTCGCTGGACCTGAAAAGGGCTGTTCATGCCTGATTGTAGTGGAACCTGACAGAGCTTGGGAAGCTTTGAAAAGAAGAATGGAGTAAAAGTGCAGTGTCCAGATGTGCAAGTCTGATTGAGACCTATCCACACAGACTCAGTGCTGTAAATGCATCCAAAGGGCATTTAATAAATTTTGACCTGAAGGGGAGGCATTTATGCAGTCACTTATTTTACATTAAATTACTCTTTATTTAATTGTCATCACTTTGTAGAAATCTGTTTTCACTTTAACATTAGATAGTCAAAGTGGTGTAATGGTTGCCAAGTACAGTCTTACCACATCCTGCAATGCAAGTCTGCACTCAGCTGCTATGTGGAGGTGAGACTTTCTTTCCCCTCCATGGCTCACATTACCCATGATATGAATGAATATGACAATATGAAAATCCAAGTTGACCAAGAACTTGGTCACCTAACCCCATCCCTGGCAACCCAAACCTTAGTGATTTTGACACATGAAAACAGACTTACTTGCACTTGATATTAAAGCCAAAAAATAAAAGTACCAGTTGCAAAAGTAATGAGCCTTTATTTTCTAACAGTTACTTAGGGTGGCTCTGTTGTACAACTGTGTGGGCCCAGGTCAGTCCTGCTCAACCAATGGTCCATTTGTTTTATCTGATGTAAAAAGTTGCTGTCATTATAAATCCCCATTTGTTAAAACTGAGAGATCAGAAGACAAAGAAAGAGAGAAGCTGTTTATATTGACATCAGATTTAGTAATTAGGGTAGCAAAGGTATATGTTTGTGTGCTTGTATGTGTCCATTTTCATGTTAGACTGCTGTCTTTATCCTCACTTTTACTGCTCTTTTCTTTTTCTCTTGCTTTTAAGTCCTCTGGCTATATGGGAGAAAACTACTTTTGACCTTTCCTCAGGCTATCTTATCATCTTACGAATGCACAGACACAAATAGAAACTAGGGCTGCAAGCAGCACTGAGGGGCCCTCGCACCCCCGCACAGGTCGGGGCCTGACGCAACCGCCAGTGTGTGGCAACAGTGGGGTGTATGCTAACCCCTGCAGTGTGCTGCTGCACGGTAAGGAGACCAGGGTGATCCTCGTTTGAGGGTCATTACGTTAAAAAAAAAAAAATCAGCACAGTGCACTTTGTTTATGAGGCAGTACTGCCCCTCAACAGTAGGTGGCAGTTCATCAGAGGTGGATGTTGATACGTAAAGGTGATGAGGGAAGGACTATTTATCATGTAAAATCACAAAAATATTGGAATTTTAATTTTGGAGGTGCTAATGGCATCTTACTTTAGGGGCGCTACAGCAAAACTGTGAAAATAACACTGAAATTTGTAGAGACGCAGACCCTGATCATACATGTGAAATTTGAAGGCAATCTGATGTTTGATATGAGAGTTACACCCACTTCCTGTGAGATGGTGAAGGATCAAAATGGCCGACATGGCCGCTTGGATGTCTGATGTTGATATGTAGAAGTGATGAAGGACGGACTATTTATCATGTAAAATTGAAAAAAGATTGGAATTGTCATTTTTTTAAGTGTAATTACATCTTACAGTGGGGGTGCGCTTAAGCTAAACCATGAAATTAACATCGGAATTTGTAGAGAGGCAGACCCTGATCATACATGTGAAATTTGAAGGCAATCGAGTGTTTGATATGAGAGTTACACCCACTTTCTGTCCAACGGCGAAGGATCAAAATGGCCGACATGTTCACTAGGGTGTTGCCTGCAGAGCACAAGCTGAGATCTCCATCTTGTGTAGTTTCAGGAAATACCAGTCTGAAGTCCAGGAGATAAGTCCCTCGGAGAACTAATGGAGGTGCTAATGGCATCTCACAGTAGGGGGCGCTATAACAAATCCATGAAATGAACATTGAAATTTGTAGGGAGGCAGATCCTGATCATATATGTGAAATCTGAAGGCAATTGGGTGTTTCATTTGAGAGTTACACCCACTTCCTGTGAAATGGCGAAGGATCAAAATGGCTGACATGGCCACTGGGGTGTCTGTTAATGAAATATTACAATGTTGAGACAGATGTTGAGGAATTCAGGTGAAAATCAGAGCATTATAGGTTGAACACAGTAAGAGTAACACGGAAATGACCCACTTCCTGTCCAATGGCGAAGGATCAAAATGGCCGACATGGCCACTGGGGTGATGAAACATGTCAATGTAGGGACAGATATTGGGGACTTCAGGCCAAAATCAGAGCATGATAGGTTCAATACACTAAGACAAATGCAGAAATGACCCATTTGCATCACTTCCTGTTGGCAGTCAGGGGCGCCATGATGAGCCGTTTTCATGTGGGTGTGTTCAGTGTGATACTGATGTGTTGCCATAACATTCTGAAGACCATAGAATGGTCTCCACCAAAGTAAAATCAGTTTTCAGTGCATAATTTAAAAAAAAAATTGACTTCTTTTGAAATTGGGGCAGGGCTGGTGGACTTCCTGTTGGGATTTTGGCATGGGTCCAAATGGCTTTTTTGTAGCTCTGATGATGATCCATATGCACAGCGAAAATCATAGGCCTAGGATGAATGGTGTATTTTTGGTGAACTTTTTTTGTGGCAACCCATTAAACAGAGATGAAAAATTAATGGTGTAAATGTTCACCTGGCAGAAGGGGGCGCTGTGACAAAGTGCTGATATTAATGTATGGATGTGTTCAGGACCATTGTGTGATTATCAGTGTGAAATTTGGTGATGATTGACATAAGCACTAAAAAGTTATAAGGCCTTATTGTGTAATTTTTACTGTAAAAAAGACACACCAAAAATAGTGTAAAATCGGGCCCCTATTACAGCTCCGCGCCATGGGGAAAACTCGTGCCTTTGATAACTTTTCATCTCCAGGTGGTCTAGTTTATGCAAAAAAATTCTGGAGTCCATCAGATGAAATCCCTCGACGGAGTTCGTTCAAATGCGAAATGCGTGCTTTTCCAAAATTTGACAAAAATGGTTTGTAGTGCAGTTCCTGTAAATTTTAGAGGATGGTCATAATGTAATTTTTTGTTTGTCTCGTCATGATACATATGTGTACCAATTTTGGTGCATGTAGGTTTTACCTGGGGTCCTATCTCACTTTTGGCCCCGCCCAGTGGCGAATGCCTGATGGATTTGCGAAATTCCACCAAAAGGTTTTATTTCTCGCGGGGGACAATTTTGGATGAAGTTTGGGGAGTTTTTGAGCATGTTAAGGCCCCCAAATCAGCGAGTTCCCAGTCAGAAAAAGAATAATAATGGCTATAGTTTCAATAGGGTCCTCGCTGACCCTAGGTTGGTGCTCGGGCTGTTTTTTATTTTTTTCTTTTTGAAATGGTCAAGCATATAAAATCACTGTGACCACCACACAGTGAAGTTCAGTGACACATTTTTGAGGCAGAGGAGAGTCCGAGTCTATCATGATGATTTACTGTATGTCCCAGCAGTTTTCTTTTTACTGTTTGATACAAAAAAGACCAGATTTACTGTCAGGATCATCAGATCTTTTGACAAACAGGGCTCCTGGATGCATTTCTCAGCCAAATAAGGTGTGGGGAAGAATGGGAACAGAAAATGTGTAGATAACTACTGCTGTGGATTGCACAAATTTTAGTTGAATGTGTGCCACAGTTGTAAACATTAAGAATTTCTCTGGCTTTAATAACAGTTCAAAATTATTTGATGAAATATAAGCACTCAACCCTTTTTTTTATAGCATGGCCGTGGTCTTTTTATAGAAGGACAAATGGAAAAAAAAACCTCTGAATATTGCAACTTTAAGTCATCCCACTGCTCACACAGTATGGCTTTTGTTTTGGCATCAAAACTGAGCATTGGCATTGCCCCAGTCATTTTGGACTTTGTTTTTGTATGATATCATGCACAACTCTGAATACTCTGGCTGAGTCGAATCTGGTAGAATAAAAAAACTCATTACGCAGGAGAAAACTCAGGTTACCTGCAACAGGAGATAAAATCACTATGATCATTGCTACTGTATAAACATAGCATGACAGAGTAAGCAAGAACAGACAAAACAGTCTGGCTGCAGACCGTACATCTCTAACGACCACTCTCACAGACCATTTATCTGAGACGCCGTCTCTTTCAGAACAGAAGGGCCGTTGCAAACATTACAAATGAAGGTTGGCCGCACATGACAGGATTAGGCCAGATTTGCCTCCCCTGATGATCGTGAGGGTGTATCCCAAGTAGAGCATTGTCGCAAATGATTATTTGTTTATATAATCCTCAATATGGTTGTTTTACTGCTCCAAATTGCATTGTAGCCTCCCAGACCCAAATCGTAAATATCAATGTGTGTTTGATATTTATGATTCTAGGTTTAAATGCCTCCAACGTAATACCCACAACAACCAATGAGAGCGAGCAGACCAGATAGCACCACCCGCCAGATCGAATGTACTTTCACAAGAATAAACACAACTGGATTTTCCTTCCAGCCAGGATTTCATCCTCATTCTTTTCTTTTTTTTACAATTTTACCTGTAACACATGCCAGGACAGCCTGTGGTGGAGGGACAGCATGTCAACAATATCATACATAAAAGGTTGTCATTCTTGAAGTCACATGATCATGCAAGGTCCCTGGCAGGTAGGCTGGTGTGAAGTCTCAGTGTTCTTACAGACTGAGCTCTCTAATGTGTTTGTCAGAGGATTATGAGATGAAAAATTGTTTGAAACAGCCTTATGTCTTTGGTCTCTCATATTATTAAAATCATTTAAGATTGAAAATCTTCTAGTGTGTAGCCAACCTAAGCTACATTTGATAAATCAAACAGAGAAAAAGATCAGTGGTCTATTTTGGGATCAAAGGTGTGTTCCATTTTATCTCGGAACTTGGAAATTCTGAGTAAACATCAAATACACTCTGAACTTGAAATTCTGACTCGGAACTTCAGTACTACGATTTACAAATTCATAGCAAATTGAACGTGCTGAGTTTGTAAATTAAGTATAAGCTTGTTTTTGAAGTAGCTGCATGAACGGTGGCTTGCTTTGACTTTGTTAGATTTATTTAAAGCTAACGTAGCTACGCTAGCTACGTAAAAAAGTTACTGCATAAGATAATGTAGCTAAGTTAGCTTTAGCATTGTGAGCTTTAGTAAACTTAGCTAAAGCAAAACATAGCTCAAGCAAACATAGTCAAAGCAAATATAGCTAAAACAAATGTAGCTTAGGTAGCTGCTTTGTGAATTAAGAGGATAAGCTTTTTTCCCTATAAGCAGACTGTTTATTAAGCATTTTGTTTGTAGGTTTTGCAGGTCAGGATTTTAACTTTTAACTTCTGGTATCCTTACTGGTACCTTAACCCTTACCCTGAACCTAAACAAAAGTTTAATCCAAATTATTTTGAAAGTTTTAGCATGTATTTCTGTTTTGACAGAGGCATTGTTTCTGCAGTCAGACCCTTCTCAGAACAGGAGACACACAGCAACCACTGCTCTATAGTGGGGTGGAAATCACACTCAAAATTGAATGTTTGACAACCCCTTTCTGGCATGCTGAAGTTCCAACACTAGCCCCAGTTTATTTCCCGTTTTTTTTTTTTTTTTGTTGTTGTTTTAATTTTGGTATCATCCTTTTTTTTTTTTTTTTTTTGACTCTGTTGTTTGGACTTTATTTTGGACCTTGTCATTTTCTTTTTGATATTAATTTGTCTGGACTCTTTAAAGGTAAGCCCCTAATTATTCAGCTTAGCAAATACATTTTTCAAGTCTGCATCTGAGCTGTCCTCTTTTTTGCACTACTACATAAAAATGACACACAAATTTGTTCACAGATTTTGCTCATTTTCTACCCAAAGGAGTTTTAAGTATGAATGACAAGAGATTGCAGGCATAAATTCAACTGAAATGTTCATGTGACTGATTCTTCATTTTATTTTCATTTGACTTTCATTTAATGCAAGTTTGACTTAATTTTTTCCTCTGAGCAGTTTAAGCTTATTGATGCCTACGGATTAAGACTTTTCAAAGCAGGATCATGCGGTCTATGCTTTTACAGACTTTCCAAATTTCAATATAGCACTTTTAGGGAGAAAGTAAGAAACACATAGACACACAACCAGGTTCAGCCACAGACAGGCACATTTAGCCTTATCCATGCACTGAAAGCTTAAATCTTGCACAAGTCAAGGATAGAAGCTCCAGGTAGTTGATGCCATTAATTCACTTGTTTATCTACACATCTGTGTATCTGCAACCCATTGAGAATACTGAGGTAACCTTGTAACCACTGTTGATCCTCATAACAAGCACGAGAAAGCATTACTAACAGGTGTCACTTGATGACATTTCAGAGGTCTGGCACATAATGCCTTTAGTGCCTCGATGTACTACGCACTCACCTCTCTCTGTATGTGGAGGAGGAACATAATTCCATTTATGCCTCTACCAACTAGAAGCTTCTTACTGCACATGTACTATAATCCATGACCTCAGAGATATTTAAGAGGCTATGATTGGAGTTAAGGTGTAGGTCTATGCTAATGATTACAGTGGCAAATCAGGCTTGTGTGGTCCAACAGCATGAAACAGTATAAGGACAGCAATGAAAATGTCATGTCTCTCTCTCTCTCTCTGACTCACTCACTTTTTTTTTTTTTTTTAAGCTACACAAAGAATAAGTGTAGCCTATCTGTGGTTGAGCCCCAGCATGACCACTGGGATGTTTAATGAAGCAAATTTATTTCTGTGTCCACACATGCTTATTATTTGGCTCTGCACGTGGTGGCAAGAATAAAAAGCAATATTTTGGTTGCATTTAGAAATTGAATTCATATGTGACTGTTTTGACCAATGGAGCCGGTTTAAATGCATGTAGAAAGAAAGAGATATGGGGGCTAACTGGGCTATAAAGGGGGGTAAGGTACAAAAAGTAACTCATCTGTAATAGCCTACTCTTTAGGCACTTTATGTTTGTGTACCAAGCATACCTTTACAACCTTAAAGCCTGTTTCAGACTGGATGGGTAAGACGTGCTCCTTGGTTATGACATGACTTAATTTTCAGGATGTTTTTTTTTTTGCATGTTCACTAGTCAGGGCTTTCACACTGCCTGCATGTGCACTGCGTCTCGATGCTGATAAGCATGGCTTAGTGAGAACTAAGTTTAGAGAACTGAGGTCTTGCTTATTTTTTCCTTGCACCCACGTGTGGTTATGGGCCAAAACAGACAGGAAAACGATAAATGAACTGCCGTGTTTCTCTTCTTGTTGCAAATATGAAGGTAGAATTCACCTGTTTTATGACATTCTCTCAACTTCTACTATTAGCAGAGCTTTCTGTTTCCACACTATAGAATATGTCACAGGAGAGATAAACACAGTCTGAGTGCCCTTCTAGTTGGTGCTTTTCAAAGTAAAAGCCCAGTTTAGAATTTTTTTTGGTGAAACTCCCCTTATTTCTACAGAACACTTTTATTTTGATTGGTCCAAAGAACACACACTTCCTGTGAGACAGTGGTAGTAATGGACAAACACAAAAATCTGTCATGCTTTGTACTGATCTGAACAGCTTTTCTCCATCCTTTTGTCATAAAAGAAAGTACGATTTCCTTTTTAACAAGTAAACTTCGCTTGGTACTGTAAATCAAATCAAGATATGTCGTGAGCTGTAGTGATGTGTCATCAGTGAACAAGCTGGTGGTGAGAGCTGGCTCTTTTGCGCAGCAGCTGGCTCCTGTTTGAAAGACAGTTTTCTTTTCTTTTCAAATATTGTTGTTTGATAAGCATAAAAAAGTCAAAATGTTGGCAAACAAAGCCATTAGGGAGCCAAATGACTGACTTGTATTAGTGAGCTGAGCCAAATGGTCTGAATCTCAAAAGAGTTGGTATTCCCATCACTATCAGCGAGGCTTGATGGAAATTGGCTGTGGAAACACAAGCAAGATAAGGTTTTATTTTACCAAACCATGACTGTGTTGAGCCAAACCACACTGCTTGGTGTAAAAGCGCCATTATTGATCTTATTGATTAAGGCAAAAGGCCAAAAAAAGTGCTTAGAACAGAGTATTTAGCAGCAGAAACTCTGCCTACCATGTATCACATTATCAATCTGCACACTTGCTCATCGTGAACTGCCTTAACTGTCACTCTTCAACCCATTTGAACTTCTCAAGGTCTTCTTAGTAGAAAAGATCCATTCAAAATCAGGAATATCCACAGCTACTTTCTTTGTACTCTTTGCACTGGTACAAACACCTTGGTAAAAGTTGATTCAGGACCAAAATGAAAGACAAGAAAAACCTCTCTTCTCTCATTTGAAACAACCTTGCAGACACAAATGTGTTAACCACCAGAGAGACAGCGCTACTATGCCCCAGTGTTTGAGTATCTGTGTATCTCTGTGGGAATGAGTGTATTACTGTGTGTCTGCATGCTTTTGCACACAAGATTAACAACAGCATTGTGATAAACATCTTAATCCCTTATAATTACACTGCTTCACACACTCACATGCACACAGACACACACACATGCACTGAGCCTCTCAGGTGGGGATCCTTACACACTTCCTGGTAATTACCTCGTCTATCAAATGAACAAACTCAGAGGAAGCCAACAAGGCAAAGATGAGAGTGAGTAAAGGGAGAGGAGTTGGATGCAGGAAGGGGACATTAGGAGATGCTGGAAAGAGGGGAGTTGATAAAGATGGGAGCAGCCGAGGGAGAGAGTTTAGATAAATGGGATAGGTGGAGCATCAAGGGAGGAAGCAGGTTCTCTGTTTCAGTGTTTCTACTACTTCTCTTCACCCCTTTGACTCGCTATTGCAGCCATTTTATCTCCAACTCCTGCTTGATTGCCGTCCCTTAACTCCCTGTTTCACTGCTCTGTCCTGCTGGTGCTGTTCCTTCAACTCGCTGCACACCTGTGGTTGTCAAACATAATACTAAACCTTACCTCACTTTCAGCACAGAACTGTCTGAATAGCTATGATTACAACCAAAAACACAACTTTCCCAGCGCTTCCTGCACAGTGGCTCTGTCCAAAATGACTCTCATTTTTTCCTCCTCCTATATCCCTTCCTTCATGCTAGCCTTTCTCTTTCCTCACTTGTACATTCAATTGCTCAATTTATCACTCTCTTACTTAGCTATCCTTATTTCACTCTACCATGCCTCACTGTAAAATAGCATAGAAACCTCAAAAATGGGAAAAGACTCAGATTTGAAAGTGTTTCCATTCTGCACTGTATCCCCTTTGATTTGTGTTCTACTCTACTACAAGAAAAATATCATGAAAGCCCCACTTTTTGGATTTTTTTGCACTCCTACAACCAATGAAGCATGCAGCCTTGCTTAAGCAGGCACATCCAACTACAGAGAGGGGCAGAGTGAAAAAGGACATTGTGTGTACTTTTAAAGGGTTTTTAAAGGTTTTTAAGAGGTCAGAACTCTGCTGGTGCCTGATCCATATTATTCAATGTCTACAAAAAGAATCCCCCCCTAGGATATTTTACCCTTTTATTGATTTTGTAAATCATGGTAAATATAGTTGGCCATTTTGACAACATTAACAAAAAAAAAAAAAAAAAATTTTTTTTTTTTTACTGTCAAGGATAAAACTGATTTTTCAAAGAAAATCAATTAAAAAAAAATATCTAAGGTCAAATTAGTTGTTGCATAAATATTCACTCCCTTGAAAGTGTCTGATCTAATTTAACAGAGTTTCACTCATCCAGCACCAGCTGGTGCTTCTGGTCTGAGAATTTGTGAAATGAAGATCACCTGAGTGCAGTGAATGCAGTGAAGGAATATTGCACATATGTAAATTTGCCTAAATCAGGCCATCCTCACAAAGTGAGCGGCCTTGCAAGAAGGAAGCGAGTGAGAGAGGTCACTAAGACACAGATGACTATTTTGAAGGAGTAAGAAGCTTCAGCAGCTGAGATGTGAGGGACTCTTCACCAGTCATAGTTTTGTGGGATAGTTGTAAAGAGAAAGTCACTGTTGAAGAAAACTCATATGAAATCTTGACTAGAGTTCATCATGGCATGTTGGAGACTCTACTGTCATGTGGAAAAAAGTTCTCTGGTCTGATGAGACCAAAATGGTGCTTTTTACCCATCAGACAAGACACTGTGTTTGGCAGACACCAAACACTGCACATCACCAAAATCACCATCCCTACTGTGAAGCACGGTGGTGGCAGTGTTATCCTGGTTGAGTGCACCATTAGGTAGGAAAGAGGACCGTGATGGTGCTCTAAAAGTCCTATGACATTACCAGAGACATGAACAAATAATCTGTTGAAAAAATAACAAAGTCCATACCTTTAGGGATGTGGCGAGTGAGAACGGCCTACTGTCCGGGCTCGTCGTGCTATGGATGTCCCAAAGGCCCGCCAGCGGTGTCCAGAAGTATTACCAGAGCAACAAACGTGTCAACATGTGTCGAACTTGACTCTACCCCCCCCCAGTTATGGCACATTGAGCCTCGTGATAAATCCTTAGCACCCAACATGCCTAAATTTATGCACATGACTGGCATGTTTTAACAACTTAAGGATTCCTTCAGCTTTTTTCCGTATCCTTTCATTGTCAAATATATCTTGCCAATTAAAAGTGACTCCTTCTTATTCTTGAGTTTTTATTGTTAAAGCTGCATTCATTGGTTGTTTGCCCTTTGGCAGAAACAATAGGCAGATACACCTGCCATATTGTAACCTTTTGTTGGGGCAGCTGTAACATAGAGCATTTCTCCTAAACTGTTCATAATCTGGCTGTTGTTCAACCACTCTAACACAAAGATTGGCTGTGAGCATTCATGCAAGGTGCTGGCTCAACAGGCAATCTGGAGTTCAATGCTCTCATTAAAGACACTTCAACTTGTGAACAGAAGAGAGCAAGCGATCGAACCCTGTGACAAGATGACAACCAGCTCTACCTCCAGGCTCCACTGTGACTTAGAAGGTTGTAATAGGTGTTCAAGCAGCCAATTTTCAATTGACAGTGTCTTGCAGGCATGAACCAACATTGACATGTATTTACGGAATCCAAATCTGTCCGTGATCAAACTCTAAGAAAACTTGAGGAAAATTATCAAATTCTTAATCAGTTTCTCGTTGCCTATGGTCATTCTCCATACTTTCCCATTAGAGATACGACAAACCAATGCAGACTGAAGCAAGGAGCTAAAGGGCAAAATACCATGTTAAAAACTGTAATGAGATGACATTTCTCACAGGGAATAGGACCCTCTGTATCAAAAGTTCCTAATTCACTGATTTTGTCTACAGAACAAGAATCAATCCCAGCCAACTTGAATTGCCCTGACTTGTTGATTCGGATCAGAGGGTTCAGAAGGAGGAGTAGTAGTCACAAACAAGGCAGTGATGCAGAGGTATAAGATTTAAACTTTTTTACTATTTCACCGTGGTTATGCTGTTCAAGTCATGAACAATATATTGACCCAAATGTGCAGACAGTAGCAGGATTAGTGAGCTGCATTCCTTCTGTATGCTGCTTGTCTCTGCTCCACCCTCTGTCAAGCTTCTTCACCTGCTAATTATTTTATTCAGCAGTTGGTATCTCACGAACGTGCACATTAACTTAATGTTAGTTGCATGCACGTCTGTGCATGTCTGATGCTGAGCCGATTGTTATTTCAGTCCAACATAATAAGGTTAAAATGACTTTATTAACAGCTTGTTTAACATATTTCGAAGCTCATTTAGACTACTTTCAAGGGTGAACTGACAACAGTGTCACTGATTAGGTTGATTTACTGTAAAGATAACATGCAGCTTTTTTTTCATGACCAATCAGTTGGTTGTTTTCTGCTGTAATTTTGTCAGCCTGTTTTTGTCTCTGGTTGACTATAGCCCTATATGACATTGGAATACACCACATAAGTATTTGTTTTGATCTCCTGCTGACCATGAATTTTAGTGGATGGCTGGTGCTATAAAGAAGAAGCTGTATTTCACTGACCCAATGAAATATTTAAGCTTCTGGTGGTACCAGAGGAAAAGTCAGTGAGTCATCAAAGTCAACTGGCTACTCTGGAGGCTGTGAATGATGGTAACTCATTTCATGCTAGTGCATGCTAAAATAAAAGAGCTATTTAATTCTGGAATGAAATGGTATAATATCCAACTAAAATTAGAGCCACATTTAAGGCATGGCTAAAAGGGAGACAAATAAGAACTATTGACAATCAGATATTCAACATTTTTTATATTTTATTGGAATTTTTTTTTATGAAATTAAAACATTTATCAGCTGTTTCACACACCAATCCAATGGCAGTCTCCACTTTTATGACTTTCTGAAGTATATTTGTTGTTGTGCTTTGCTAAATGATGCTTTCATGGAGCCAAAGTCATTTTTATTGAAACATACTTCAACTGCTCCTGGATTATTCATCATGTCAAACTGACATCTTATTCGCAGGTTCTTCTCAAAGCCTGCCAGGCAGTGGGAACCAGAGACCCGAGATAGCCTTGTTACAGCAGCTGACACAGCACCTGTCACCAAGAAGTGAAGAGTGAGTGTTACCAAGAGTATTATTGGACAGATGTCAGTGGTGCAAGCCAGCTTTGGAAACGAGCCCAGTGATTGAGGCCCTACCCATGTCAAAACAATCAGGGAGCAGAGAGGAAGTCACTGCATTTGCATCATTTGTTGGCACTTGGCTTATACATTAACATTTCTCCCATAGAAGCCCACACTGTATATGGCAGGAGTCATCTTTGGCCATGTTTCATGCAGAGAGACAGGAGTTACTTGGGATGCAGAAATTGTTGTTTTTACTTGGCAAAAGGAATGCATACTGCTCCAAGCATGGATAAATCCTCCACAACAAACAGTGCCTAAAAGTTTCCACCCCTTTGGATGTTTTAGCCTTTTATTGTTTTTTTGTTTGTTTGTTTGTTTGTTTTTTAATCAGTACTGGTCAATATGATTTGGCTTTTTTGTTAAAAAAAAATCTTTAATGTCAAAGTGAAAACCGATTTCAACGAAATAATGTCAATTAAACAAAAATATGTAAGGTCAAATATGTGATTGCTTAAATGACCAACCCCTTGATTGGAGTGACCGACCTGATTCAACAGAGGCCAGGCCAATTGGTGCAAGTAGTCTGACATTTAATGAAATGGGGATCACCTCTGTGTGGTGAATGTGTCAGTAAAAGTGACTGTAGTAAAAAGACACCTGCGTCTGGAAGGTCCAGTCACTGCTTAGTCAGTAATTCTGGCTACCATTTTACCATGAAGACAAAAGAACACCCCAAGCAACTCAGAGAACACGTTATTATATTACTAATTTTCAAGACAATGATCCAAAGCATACAGCAAAAGCTCCACAGAAATAGTCTAAAGACAACAAGGTGAATGTCTTGGAGTGGCCAAGGCAAAGCCAAGACCTCAATCCAATAGAAAATGTGTTGCTGGACTAAAAGGGGACATATTATTCAAAAAAATCTTTTTTTTTTTTTTTTTTTTTTTTTACAAAAATATGTGCCCCTGACCTGTCCACAATCCCCTCAAGTAGCAGAAAATCCATTCCCCCACCCCCTCTCTTTGTCCACCTTCCAGAAAATGTGTGCTAAAACAAGCTGTTCTCAGATTTTCCCCTCATGATGTCATGTGGGGAGATAGTACCGCCCCCAGGTTTGGTTGGCCTTCCCTGCTTGGAAGATACCTCTTCTAGTCTGATCCTCCTCTCAGCTGCCAGCTGAGATAAGGACCAGGAGAGCCATATCCATTAAGCAGCATCCATCTCCTGAAATGGGTGGAGTAAAGGAATGAGTCAGATGGCTGAGGAACATTTAAAGCCACAGACACAGAAACCGCTCATTCTGAACAGGGCTTAAACAGAGGGGTTTAGACATGCAAAAATCCAATACTGCAATAGATGTTACAGGCGTGTTTTTGGACCTCTGAGACCAATATAATCATGTCTTAAAGGGGTTAAATATGTCCCCTTTCAAAAAAAAAACTGTTCACATCTAATACCTGTTCAACCTGAAAGAGCTTAAGCAGTTTTGCAAAGAAAAATTGAGTAAAATTGCATTGTCCAGATGTGGAAGCCTGATTGTGACCTACCTGCACTGGCTCAGTGCTGTGATTGTAGCCAAAGGTGCATCTACTAAAAACTGACTTGAAGAGGGTGAATATTTATGCAGTCACTTGTTTTATATTACATATTTTCATTTAATTTGCATGACCTTGTAAAAAAACTGTTTTCACTTTAACATTTAAGAGGATTTTTTTAATCAAAAAAAACAAATTAAATTGACTGTGATTGATTTATAAAATCAATAAAAGGGTAAGTTATCCAAAGAAGGGAACATTTCTATAGGCACTACCTCTATCACTGGCTTTACTGTTACTGTGGCTAATACTGTTATGCAGCATAGTGTATTTGCCTACTTGTGTAACAGCCTACATGTGTGCTCCTGTGATGCTTTGCTTCATGCATGTCTGCTGGTATGTGCCTGATTCCAGACAGGAAATCATTACCAAGATACTGACAACAGAGCAGTTTCATGTCAGCAGAGGGAAGGAAGAAGACGGCAATGAAACCTTAATAACATCTAGTAAAGAACAAACCTCCCCTGCTTATTCAATTGCTTGTGATCATAGGTCTGTCTTTTCCTTTAAGCAATGACAGCAACAGCAAGAAAGGAAGAAAACCACAAATAATAGAAGGGCAAAATCAAGCTCATGAAGCATGTCTTCATTCCGCTGTCCCTATGTTCTTGGTTACAATGAAACAGATCTTTTTGGTAAAAAAAAGAGATACAGAAACATCTTTCTCTGTTCCACAGACAAAAAAGGCTTACAGAGTTTGCCAAAATGTGACTTCTGGCCCTCCATAGCCCATCTAAAGTCATACAAAATAGGACTCATTTCTTATCCATGCAAGCTGTACGTTTCCTGCCATGGACACTTTATGATGAAATACTATCAGTCCTGTCAAAAAGTAATAAAACACATTATGATTTTCATAAAATGGAAATACCCCCCTTTCTACTGTGTGTCTGCCATTCCATGCTTTTATCTTTGAATTTCTTTCTTACTGTAACTCCTTTGTGGTCAGGGGAAGATTTTTTTTTTCTTCAAACTGTGCCTTTCACTGACAGATATTACATTCAATACAAAAATAATTGAAACTAGCTCTTGCACTGACTTCAATACTTCTCCTCTGATATAAGGAAAAGTGATATGGCGAATAAGAGCATTTTACTCTATTCAGTCATGATTTAAAATTGTTTCCTTGGGCAGAGTATGTGAGCAGAAGGAAGTACAAGCTAGAGGGTTCTTAGTGCTGTGAAGCCTTGCGCTGGCTCTCAGCTTTCAATATCATTCTCTTCAATTTGAGTCTGACTCTGTTAAGTGTCCCATCATCTTTTTTTTAACGTATTCTGACTTTCCTTTAAATTCTCTCATGAAATGCCCCCTTTATTGCTCTGTCTTTCTTTACCTGCACTGGATATTTCCCCTGTCACCAGCTGTTTGCTTAAGTAAAGCCATGTTCGCACTGAAGTTAGTGGAAGGTGGGAGGTGAGGCACCCTCAGTGAAATACAACCTTTACAAATTGTCAGTGCAGACCACAGACCAAAATAAAGATATCCATAGTGCCATTACTGGCTTGTCAACAGCCCTTTTGATGCTTTTAAAGGAACCCTGCATACACCGTAATGGATCACCACTGGAGTCACGGTGTCAGACTAGATGACAATGTAAGAACATTTCTGTCATGCTAGTGTTGTGGAGTCATGGGGTGTCTTGGATGCATCATGTGATACTAAAAGATCATTTGTCGTCCCTGAAGCTTAAAATCAAGAGTACTGACAATGAGTTGCGTTGTTGTTGCCCAAAATCTGGCTGAATTTGTGTAGACTGAGCTGGCCTTTAATCTACCCAAGTTCTTTGCTAAAACCTCACTCTGGTTTAGGTAAAAGGACATGACTGCATAGGAAGAAGAATTACACAACATTTGACAATAACACCCAGAATGCATTGCACATAGGGGTGTGACGAGACACTTATCTCATGAGACGAGACGAGACAAGATTTGGGCCCACAAGACATGAGACGAGACGAGATTTTACACTTTTTTTTTTTTAATTTTGGAAAAAAAATACATGGGTGGATAACATGTCCTTTATACAGCTGAAAGTCATAATTGCAATGCATTCAGGTCTATTCAAAAATGTTTGAATTAAGTACTGAATATGCTATTAATGCTTCCAAAGAGTATGTTTTGTCTAACTTTGACTCATGCTGTACATTTTAATGCTCTTGAAATCAAACCTTTCATTTTAACAGTCTACAAAATCTTTAATTTACTACACTATGCGCTCATCGCTGCAATTACAATAACTATTTTTAGTATTATACTTAATTATATATAATAAAAGCATTTAGATTGTTTCAATAGTACTTTAAGCACTTTTTACAACAGACTGAAATATAATGAGCTGCATCAGTAAAATCAAACCATTTTCATCCTCTTTAAGGACATCCATATTTAAAACACTCAGAATAAATATTTAAGTCAATAACACATTGTAATTTAAAGAAATAGATTATTTTATCATTTTGTGGTCTTTTTTTCTCATATGAGCTTTAACAGTGTTGAACACAATGCACAGATGAGCGTGTGTGTTAATGTGTGTGCATTGGTGACAGTGTGTGTCTCTGTCTGCTGTCATACAACAAACGGCACGTTTAACTGAAGCTCTATCTTCGCTTTTTGGAGCTAGCAGTGTACTCTATGGCGCTCAAACAGAGTTTGTTTTCCTAAGTTTACCACTGCAGTATGAAGACCCTTTGCGCTACACATGTTAAGCTTCTGACTGATGATACGCACAGCCAACAGCTGATGAATGTGTGACTGACAGACGGTGAGACGAGAAGGAGACATGACAAAGCCACGACTCAAAGTTATAAAGTCACAAATAGTGGCACTACAAGTGAGTCTCTGCGCATACACAAACCAAATAAACACTGTATTCTCCTCATGGAGACTGCATAGGCTTTCACCAGCAGCATTTCATCAGTTCACACCGTTATGATGATGCATAGGCGGATCATGTGCGGCCCAAGTAACGCACGCAAGGTGGGGTGGGGGTTGGAGCGGTCATCTTAATGGATACCGGATCAGCTCCGTTCTCATTTGCTCTCTCACCGGTCAACAGTTTTATAGTGTCCAGGGCATGTTTGTGATCTTTAACTCTTTATCTATAACTTCCAGTTTGGTATTGTTTTCTGTAAGGAGAGCTGCTGCTCCAAGTGTCAAGATTGATTTTTCCACGACGAGAAATCTCGTGGCGTTTTGATCTCGCAAGATCTTGTGGCACGAGATCTCGTCACACCCCTAATTGCACTGCAATGAAGCCCTCATGTGAATCTATTTTACTCCTAGAAGGAAGAAATTAGAAAATCTAGAGTGTTTCTTTATGCAAAATACATATAAAAGACACTGATGTTCATTTAATACAGACAACATGTCTTATTATACAATGTTCCTTTGTAGTTTGGTTGCAGACATCTAAGTCTTGGTCAAAAAGACAACTGGTTGAGGCGCACAGATGGTTGAGTGATTTACGGCCCAGGTTCGAATCTGGTCTGTGGCCCTTTACTGCATGTCTCCCTCCTCTCCTCCCTGTTTCTGAGTCTATCCACTGTCCTTCCTCTATCTAATAAAGGCATGGAAAGGCCCAAAAATCGATCTAAAAAAAAAGAGACAACTGGATTAGCTTCTTGGAGACAATCCACCTTTCCTCCAAAAGTCTTCTTCAGTTCTTAACATGTCTTAATATACAGAGTTCCTTTCAAATTTGCTGGTTTGGTTGCGGACATGTTGGTTTCTTTGATAACATTTGTCGTAGAAGATGGTGTTAGGGCAGGTTAAGTAGTCCAGTCTGTGCCTGTTTTTAATTCATTAGCTGTCATAATATCTACCTTCCCTCTAGAAGTAAAATCAAACAATCCTGACTAACATGTAGGAGCCACCGTATAGTGTTAGTGTTTCTTTTAAAAGTAACTTATTACAATATTCCAGTACATGCTGAGAAGAGTAGCTCCTAACATTATGACATAACATACAGAGAAAAGTAAAGCATTATGATAGTTTTGTGTAACTAAAATCTAAAACTCTTCAACCAACCGTTTCACTTGTAGCGGCACAGAGCTGACTGTGTGTCTGCCTTTGAATGTGTAGATATGATCTATTTCACACCCTGGTTTACAGCCTATAATCTATGCAGTTAATAACCAATGTGATAACTTTCAAGCAAACAGCTCATTAAAATGCTCATGAACTGACAACCAATTTGCAGAGTTATACCGTACTACACACAGGCAGGGCTTAATAATGTATGCCTTACACCAATACAAGCTTTTGAACTTACATTTCAGGTTGACGTTGATATTTTCCCTTTCATCCAAAAATTCAACACAAAAGAGATAATTCCATAGTACAATGCTGTTCTCTCTCAATACTATAGATGTGTCAAGGATTTTTTTTCCTTTGTGACAAAATGGAAGAGGAAATAGGGCAGTTTTCTGTGATTATATTAGGTTAATGAAAAAGTAACTAAACCCAGATTACTTGAATTGTAAACTAACAATGTTACATTGCTCATTACAGTAAAAAGGGATCTTAGTATTCAAACCAATTACTAACTTATGCTTTATAGACAGATTTATAAACAGTGTCAGGGTAAACATTTAAAAACTAGCAAGCTATACATGATTAGTACAAATAACATTAATTTCCAATAAATATATGATATGATACATAACAACATAAATAAGGAAGAATGTTTCTACTTGACATTATTTCTATAGTTTTGTTGCCAGCCTCAAGTGGACACCCGATGAACTGCAGTTTCTGGCTCACCTGCATTCGCCTCATTTCTGAGCATTTGAGTTTGTTTTGTGCAAACACCAGTATGATGGGGAAAAAAGTTAAATCTGCCCAAAAATTTGTCATAAAACAGCACAATATGATCTTCTGAGCTTTTATTGCTGTGGTATTACATTTTTGAAACTGCACATTACAGCCCGGAGTTTGCTTCAACCTCATAAAATGTTATTTTTCCAGACTTGTGAAGTCTTGTCTCATTTTAAAGCTACTGCTCAGTGTTTTGGCATATCACCAGTCTTCAAACTCATGGATCTTTTACACAAACAGGCTCTCTGGATTGAATTTCATCATCCCTGTGGGACCTGAAGCAACACTCTTCCAACACGCAGCCCCTTGGATTTTATTTTTCAGCTAGGTGCTTTTTTTCTACATGAACACCCCCCAGAACTGAAGCTGCTGTCAGACTGTATCACTGCACAGTAAAACACATACAATTGCACACAAATACGTATAAATAGACAATGAGTAAGAAGATTTCCTCACACAAACAACTCTTTTCACACAAAGTTGTTGCTTGTGTCCTGTCATTGTTCAACATTTCAGACTGATTTTGCCTTTGGGCAAGACTTTGGCTTTTAAGCACCAACACATATCTCTAAAACACACACGTATCTCTTCCTTTTGCTCTCAGTTTCAGTCGGATTTTGGTGCACACAAAGTAAACATTCTTTATTTCCTTTCATTCTGTCCAAGACTGAGGCATATGCAAATTCAAACTCTGTTAATTATCCGTGTCAATGATTTATTAATCACTTCTGTTGGCATGTCATATTTCTCAACAGCATATCTGTTCTTATTCTTGTATATAAAATACTGATGAATACTCATGAATTTTGCTCTCTTTTATCTCTGAAATGTGTAGAACCAAATTAAAAATGCAGGCATGTAAGGGTAAAAAAAAAATCAATACAGTAATTACAGGCTCAATGTTGAACACTTTACCTGTGGGTATATGATCAACAAATGCTAATTTATTTTATCGTGGATGCTATAATCAATCTTGCACATGCACATTTTTTACTTTCACACATAAATGTGTGAAAGATTGCACAATGTCATGTTCAGACCTTGAGTTCTTCTTGCATGAATTTTCTTTTTAATAAATATTTGAATCCTCTTCTGCTGCCCCTTTTCTCTTGATGAAATTAAGCTTTGAGAAGATGTCTGAAGAAAAAGCATTTCTTATCAAGCCAGTGCAGCAATTAATTAGATTTTTTAGTACTTCATAGCATTTCCATCATCAATATCATTTGTAGATTTGTTTATAATATTCCAACTTCTTAGTAAACATACTAATACATCTATATTACTCTTCTGAAGGCTAGATGGTCTGATAGAGACAATAGGACTAGATGATCTTGTTTTTGGTGCAGGCTGGACACACCAGGTGGAACCTGTTTTCTGCAGAAGGGATATTATCCTGAGGAGAAGTGCACTGTGGGAAGAGTGGTGTTTTAGAATCTGTCACTTGCAATCCAGCAGCACACTGCAATTTGTTGTGAGGAGTGACTGCTTTTTCAATCCCTCTACTGCCACTAGACCAGATCAGAAATGCAGTGCAATCAGATGAGATGCATAATGAAAAAAAAGCAATGAATAAAAGATTTACTGCTATATAAGTGCATGATCCACTGATATTGATATCGTTAATCATTTTGATCAGGTAAATGTCACACCTTGCCCGTCTCACCAACCTCCAGCCTCTCTCGTTGTGATGGGAAATCTGTCTCTTTTTAGAGATCCAGATCTTTGGGTCAGCTCAGTAGAGCTGGTTGTTTGGCTCCCAAACGGCCCTTCTTTTGGTGCTAGTTGGGCTTTTTAAATAATGAAAAAAGGATGGAGGAAAGGAAACACTCAAATGGGCACTAGCTACTGTGGCTAACATAAAACAGCTGTTTTGTAGCAAAGACTTGTTTATGAACTGCACATCATCACTCAGGTGCTTACAAGGGGTGAGAGAAAAAAAATCGATTCAGCATAGTATCGCAATATTTTTTCTGGTGATATATCGTTTTGTCTTGTCCACCAAGTATCGATTTTTTCTAATTAATTTCTAATATGAACTGAAGTCTATGATAATGGAAAAAAGAATCAATTGTTTGGACAATTGTTTTGTCCAGTGAGGTTGGCAGAGATGACGGTCATAGAGCAGGAGAAAGTTTGTACAACAAACATGGCAGCACCAGGAGAAGGACAGTAGGAATGCAAGCAGGGCACGAATGAGATGGACATGACACATGTGGAAATACAACAAACATGAAGGCAAGACCAATGCTAAATCAGCTTGACAGTTGAAAAAATGGCATAGATCGCAATATACTGTATAGTATCGCAAGGCCTTTTCCATCAGGGCGCCTTGACTTTGGAACGACCTACCTGAGGAGTTAAGGCGTGCAGAAACAGTCACTGCTTTAAAATCACTTCTTAAAACTCATTTTTATGGACTTGCTTTTATGTGATGTCATCTCCTACTCCTTTTTATTCCTTACTCATCATCCAACCTTTTTATCTTCACTTTTTTACCATTACTGCTACTTTTGCTATTTTACTGTTATTATCATTGTTGTTATTAATTCATTACCACTTCTGCTCTTTAGCTTGTTTTTAATCTTTTATTCTTCTCATTCATGTTTTAATATCTCTTACTCCTCTTATAGTTTTGATTTCTTATATCTATGATCTTGAGTTTTAATGTAGGCAGTTCCTACTGGTTTTGGCTTTCACCCTCTTGATGCTTGTATCATTTTAGCATTTCCTTCCTCAGACTTATTCTTTTACATTTGTTTTTACTTTAGGATTTTACCTCTATTAATGTTTTTAGTTCTTATTGCTTCTCTTTCACTTGCCTTTTAAAACTTCAGTCCCCTTGGTCTCAGGTTCTTATTGTTGGGTTCCTGTGTTGGCCGGGTACTAGTGGGTTCCTGCGATGTCTCGTGATTTACTAGTTCTTGTGATATCTCAGGATGTCTTGTTCTAATGATGTCTTAGATTTCTCAGTTCTGGTGATGTCATGGGTTATCAATATTCATATGATTTCTTTGGATTTTTAGTCTAATAAGGTCTCATATTGTCTCAGGCTGTCTCGGTAATAATGTTGTTTGGGTTGAACATGTAGCCTGGGGTTTGATCTTGTTAAGGTTCTCTCCCCTTGAGTGTTCTCTTGTTTTGTTGTCTTTATCTTTTGCTGGGTTCTGCTGCTTTGTTTTTCTGCATGATAAAGCACTTAAAACTGGGAGGAATAGAGGAATATTCACCCTCTGCCATGACTTCCACACATAGCGAAGCCAATGCTTTACCTCACCGTTTCTCCATTCCCCCGGGAGGGTGTAATCGGCGAATTAGATTTTGGGAGTGATCCAGATCACCGTCTGAATCCAGGAATATTTTTAAATGATTCTGCACTATTTGGAGATAGGGCTAATGGCGGAGGTCTGCGCTCTCTGAGTGTTTTTCTACTTATTTTTATTATTATTACCTCCATGCCAGGTAAATCCATTAAACTGTGGTATAAACCATCAAATAATAATTAAAATTTTTCTCTGTTCCCATTCATTTCACATGACTGTCCCCCACATCCTGACCCTAAATGGACATTTGGGGTCATGTAATTACAAACACTGTATATAGTATATTACTCCTACAGGAAATATACAAGAAGTGCTTTGCATTTACACATATATGCGTACTGGGGATACAATAACCATAAACAGCAAAATTTAATCCAAATAACAAGCAAGCATCTTATGATCATGGTACCTAATAAGATTAATTTATTTAAACTAGTTTTTAAACAGAATTATGCTTGAAATGTGTTTCATGTCAGCACTTAGTCTGGGCCACAGTTTAACTCCACCAATGGTGATACAGAAGCTTTTTACTGTTGTACCAAATCTTACAACCTTTAGATTTGACTTCCCTCTTAGTTACAACTTCCCTCTCTTTTACATTTTCTGAATATTTACTGGCAGCGTATTATTCCTTGCTTTGTATAAAACATAAGTGGCTTTGAGTTCCACCAAGTCAAAAACACTAAAGTTTTAGATTTTTAGAAATTGTTAGTGTGTGCCTGAATGCAGTGTCATTTAGCAGAAGCATTTGTCCAAAGTGATATACAATTGGCACAGGTGTTCCTGGCGTTAAGGATCTTGCCCACATTTGGTACTCATTGTACCCTGACAGGGACTCTGACCCCCAATCTCCTGTATCAAAGTCAGCGATGTAAACCACTGAGCTTTCCTGCCACACCATGGACATTATGAACTACTCTTATTGCTCTGTTTGGCAGTTTGAGAAATGGTTGCAGTGTTGTTTTGTAAGTGTACCTCGACACAATTATTTTAATAAAGTATTATTAGTGAATTGTACGGATACTGTTTCGATCCAGAACATGCTTTGCTTTTGCTAGGAAATGCTTCTTAACAGTTTAGATCGCACATGTTTCATGTGAGGTTTCTAGCTAATTTTCTAATCAATTATCACTCCCAGGAAATTATTTTTATAAACTCTTTCAGTGTTTATACCTTCTGTCAGCACCTGATTGTGTGTTATAGTTTCCAAATATCATATTTATCAAACATCATAATAGTTTTATTTTACAGAATTATTCAGTTGTAAGACCCAAAAATTTTTGTAAACTCTCACCAGAACCAAAATTTTTTGTGACATCAACAACTAAGATATTTTAGTATAGTGACCACTTTACAAACATCATTGATATGAGGATAAACAGTTTAGGTCCCAGGACTGACCCTTGGGGGTTCACCACACACAATATCCAAACAATCTGATGTATAGTCATCTATCTTCACAAATTGCTGCCTGTTTTTTTTTTTTTTAGATAACTCTTAAGCTAATTCAAAGCTACTCCCCCAGGCCCCAGAAGTTCCAATTTATAAACCATCATATTGGGTTTATGGCGCCAAATGCTTTTTCAAATGACTAAATACCCCCACTTCATATTTCTTTTAAACAATGGAATTTGTCATTGTTCTTATGAGTTTACTTAAAGCTAGTGATGTTGACCAGTTTGTTTTAAATCTATGACTGTAGATTAGTAAATTGTGTTTGTCTGTGAATTTGTCTAATCTGTGATTGAGGAGTTTTCTAGTATTTTGGAGAAAGGTGGAAGAAGAGAAACAGGCCTGTAATTTGGGAGGTGATGACAATCCCCTATTCCCAACAGTGACCATTTTTACTGTTTACATATGTCCTTATGGAGCCCCAGACATGACATGGTCCAAAAACAACTAAACTGTGGCCACGAAGTAGGTATAATGTGCGCACAAAATACTGATCAATAATATTAATATCATTCCTGGACAGCTGGGTAAGCAAATCGAGTGCACCTTCTCTAAGGTCTCTTAGGTAGAGGCAGTAGAGGGGCTAAAGCTACATGATGGACAGGGATAGTATGATTGAATTTTATTTTAGGCTGGGAATGAGACATTCTGAAAAGCCTGGTATTGCAAGGAACCATTATTACCGAGAGGCATTAAAACAGAATATTGAGAGCCAGGTTGCTTTGCTGGCGGAGGTACGACTTGGACGCCAGGATAGGAAGGTGTGCTCGATTTGCTTACCCAGCTGTCCAGGAATGATATCAATATTATTAATTAGTATTAGCTGTCCAGGAATGATATCAATATTATTAATTAGTATTTTGTGTGCACATTATACCTACTTTGTGGCCACAAATTAGTATTTTGTGCACACGTAACACTTATTTCATGGCCACAAACTGGTATTTTGTGCCCACAATTTAGTATTTTGTGGATACAAGTTAGTATGTTGTGGCCATGAATTGGTATTTCGTGCGCACGTTATAGCTATATTGTGGCCACAATTTAATTTTTTTTTTTTTTTAACCATATCATGTCTGGGGCTCCTTATGTCATCACAATCAGTGGATGTTTGTCTCTACAACTATGAATACACTTCTTCTATTGCTCTAAGAAACATTAAACTAAACCATGTCCATTACCCCCTTGTTTTGCTTCCCCAGTATCAGGGATTTTTTTCTGCCAAGTTTGATCCATTGATGGTTACAACAAATGCAACCAGAATCATGCAGAGATTCCCTCATGACTTGGCATTCTTTAGTTCTGGATATAAGAGAAAGAAAAGCAGGTGGCAGACATAGACATAAAAATAGTTTAAGAGAAAAGAATAGCACAATTAAAAGTTGTTTCTCCTTTCTACATCACTGCATGTCCTCAGGATGACCAAATCCCACACATTCTCTCCCTGCTGGTACTGTATCTCGAAGCAGCAGGTTGCTGGACTTCAGCAGCTGTGTGCGTCATCCTCTCCTTTCCATCACGGCTGGCGTGTAGCGCCTGGAGCATCACAGGCTACAATTAACAATGTGATGTGTTAGGGCAGGATCACGACTGTTTAGAGAGTTCTGGGAACTGTATTGGATAAATATAGTTGTTAGCCATGATTACTAGAGCTAAAACTCTGTCTGGCAGTGATGTGCCTTAAAAAGCCATACAAGTACCAGATAATGAAAGCACAGTGGTGGGTCAAGAAGAGGGGCTTGTTACCTTGTCATTCCAAAATCTAATCAGTTCATCCATCAGTCAGAGGGGACAAGGATGACCACAGGGCCCGATGGCCCTGATATTCAATTTAACAAGCTCTACCTTGTTTCAGAGTGGACATTCCTGCAAAGTTGAAGAAAATCCCCAAAGCATTCTTAAGGTGGTACATCAACAACCAATTATGGACATAAAGCCCAGTGACACTGAGGTTTGTCCTTTAGAGTCTAATCAGTTCATTTTGAGTCACAGTGGACATCTGTACAAAGTTTGAAAGAAAACCTTCAAAGCACTCTAGAGTTATCATGGTCACAAGCAGAAGATGAACCAGAGCCAATGATCTTGACCTTTGACCAACTTCCTTCAAATCTGATCAGATCATTTTTGAGTTGAAGTGGACATTTAGAGTTAACATGAGGCCCATTAACCTTGTTTTCTGACCTCCATCCTTGAGTCAGAATAAACATTTTTGCGAAGTTTGAAGGAAATTTCTATCACAATCAAAGTGTCATTGATATGTAATACTCTTAAGCAAGGGATGAACACAAGGACCTTTGACCTACGACCCCCAAAATCCAACCAGTTCACTGTTGAATCAGAATTAAGATTGTCCCAAGTTTTAAGAAAAGTCCCTCAAAGTGTTTTTGACACGTCATTCACAAGAATGGCCCAGGCAGATGAACAGACAAACATCAGCCTCAATCCTTAGCTATCCCTGTTGTGGAAGTGTAATTATTCACAAAAGCCATAAAAAGAAAGTGTATTATTACATGGCTTTTATTTGTGCAACAACAAATGTGGTTGTAGCAGCTGAAATCAGTCTAACTTTTGGTGATGCTCAGCCGTAAACTTCCCATTTTGCTGCAGAGAAGGAGAGGGAATGTACTGGTGGAGCTTTTCTGGAGTCCCTACTCCATTAGCAAACTGTCAGAATACATTTAAAAAAAAAAAAAAAAAAAGGATGAGAGAAGCTGATTCATCCTTAAGTTTAGGACTTATCTGTCCATTGCACTCAATAGTCCATTCATTGATTCAGAACCCCTTTCACTTTTTTCGTTTTTCGTATTTTTCTTCTTTGTTGATCTACACTCAGTGCACCATTGTGACAAATTGAAAATTTCTGCTATTCAGACACTTTGCAAAAACTCTTGAAATATAGCTCAGGTGTCTCCAATATCCCTTGATCTTTGCTGAGATGTTTCTTCACCTTGATTGCTGTCCACCTATGGTAAATAAAATTGACTGAATGATTGATTTGGAAAATCATACACATCTCTATAGAAGATTTCACAGCTGACAAAACCAAGCCATGAGGTCATGAGGCCTCCTCAAAGAGCTGGTCGTCTGGCCTGAATGAGCAATTGGGGTTGAAATATTATAGTAAGAGAGGTGACCAAGAACCTGATGGCCACTCTGAGCTCAAGAGATCCTGTGTGAGGATGGGACAAAGTTTCAGAAGGACAACCAACACTGCAGCCCTCCACTGGTCAGAACTTATGGCATAGTGGCAAGATAAAAGACTCCCCTCATTGTTAAACACATGACGACTCCTTTGGCTTTCATTTTATTATTTATTATGACGTTCGTTGCTGACCTCTTGCCCAGGTCACTCTTGTAAAAGAGATCTCGATCTCAATGGGTTTTATCTGGTTAAATAAAGATTAAATAAATAAAATAACAATTTGGAGGGTTGTGCAAAGTCCAAGTAAGCTTTCAAAAAGAAAAGGAAAAAAGTGAAAGGGGTCTGAATACTTTCTGGATTATATGCTTCTCAGATCACAACTTTTGGATTAAACCAACTGTGCTTTGACTATAATGATCATAACTGCAGAATGTTTCAAATGATAGATGAAATTTAATATCATTTGCAAAAAGGCCAAAACATACAGGAAAGCCTTTGTTTTCAATAATACACCATCAGTGTATGGACATGGTGTAAAATCCCCTGCCACACGATTGAAATGCTATGCAGTACTTACTCTCAAGGCTGCCCATAAAAGGGAAAGCTTTCTGAGGCCCAGCCAAATTGGGGGCCCATGGAAATCAGCAAAATCATGGTCCATCATAGGGTTAAGCTGTGATAACCTTGTTTTTTATTTAACATGAATAATAACCACTCTAGTCAAAGAAACAAAATTGAATTCTTTTTATTTATACTACTGTAAAATATTGCCTTTTTCAAAAATTAAGCCCCTTTTCTTGAAACAGAAACATTTTTATGGTAATTCTTACTTGTGGATTGGCCATATTTGGAAAGAAATTTCAGACTTCATAGCTAAGCCATAATGAGCACAAGGTGCCGGAGAATAAAGTAGAAGGAAATGAAAAAACTTTGAGGGAAGGGAAGTAAATAATTGCGAACAAGATGGGGGGAAAGGGGAAAAGTGTAAAAAAAAAAAAAAAAAAGTGTTAAAAAGTGGCAAAATTTTGCAGAAAAAGTGATGAAGAATGGTTACAGAATGGCAAAAATGTGTTAATAAAGGCTACAAGGGTCAAATGTGGGCAGGAAAATGGTGAAACGCAGTTAAAATAGACAAAAATGTAAAGGTGTTTTAAATGGGAGAAACATGGCACAAATGTGTTGAAAGTGGAAACTATGGGTTATGGGGAAAAACTGGGGAAAAAATTGGCAAAAAAGCCAAAAATTAGCAGCTAAACTATCATAAAGGTTTAAAAAGTTGCAAAGGTGGCAAAAAGTGCAAAAAATTGGTTAAAAGAGACAAAAATGGGTAAAATGTGGCAAATATAGAAAGCAACAGTGATGAAAAGCAGCTTTAAAGGTGTCAAAAATGGGAAAAAGGGGGCAAAAATATGTTAAAAATGCAAAAATGGATGACTTTAAAAGTGAAAAGAGGTTAAAAGTAACATAAATGGGTTAAGTGTGGGGAAAAATGGGCATAAACAATGGTGAAAAAGGGCAAAATTAAGATTTTTTATTTTCAGAACCCAATAATTGCTTAACACACCTACAGCTCAAAGTGAGGCTACTATTAGCCAGGATGCTAGCACCACTCATCCAACACACTTGCATTGATATCATCATTAAATCACAACTGGGGAGGACCCATTCTCTGGGTTTTTCAGGGCTCCAGCCATTTCTGTAGGCAGGCCTGCTTACTCCTAATTTGAATAGCACCAATATTACATTTGATACCACAGGAAGACCAGAAAGAAAAAAAAAATGTAGTTACGTTTCAAGTGACAGATTAAAAAGAGAGTGATTACACTGGTGTTAGCTTTGGTGAAGGCACAAAACAAGACTGAAAAAGATGAAAGCTGGCTGGTGATGAATTAGAAAAGTGACAACAGTAGCTATCATCACATGGGGAGATGACAACAGGCTTGGTCAATCAGTCATTAGTAATTCAGTGCAACACTCAAAAAAAAATCTCAAAGAGCTGCATGGTGACTTTGATCTCTGGTAGAATATGTGTGTAACAGTGTGTGAATGAGTTTAATTTGCATAAACAGTATGAGATTACGCAGTCTCTTTCACAAATTGGCATGCCATTATATCATTAAAACTCCATTTTATACATTTACATTTAGAACAGCTTAATGCGATAAGTCAGACAGGCTTTGCATATACAGTTTTAATTAAAATAAAGGCAAAGTAGCAATCATTTTAGGCTCATTTGGTGGGTTAGAATAGCCTTTAATTCCATGTCTGAATTTGAATGTGAATTTCATACTTACATTTATGTCTAATGTGATATCAAACAGTAAATAGTCATAGCTACTGTGAGAAAATCTGGATTTTTGTTGATTTTTCTAACTTCTGTGCACAGCTGTCTTCATCTAATCCTGCTTCAAATGTACAACCCACTGATCTCTGACCATCAAAGCATTAGAGATATTGTCAGTTTTCTCCCTGATGATTGGGTTTGCTTTTTCAGCTCATAAAGAGGCATCGATATCAATTTCAGACTGAATCTCCACACAGTAGGTTTAAAGTTAGCTAAAGTAACAGTCAACTGTAGTGTAAGTCTGCTTGGTTAAGTTCATTCTCTATGACCATGAAGTATCATCACAAATACCTGTTATAAGGATTAACAGTAGCAGTCTCACTCTGTAGTATGTGATCTAGACTACAGTTGTAACGCCTCAAAATTCTTAAGACCACAAGCTCATTAGTTCAAGTTTATTTCTTTTGATCTGTTAACTTGGAGTCAAATTTTAGCCCGACCACAAGACAGCTGACACAGTTTTTGGTGATAGACACTTAAAGCAGGGATGTCCAAACTACAGGCAACAGGACAGATTACGCCTCTGCACATCTGCAGCGATTAAACAAAAAAAATAAATAAATAAATAAATAAAATATGGCTTTCATTAAAACATAAAGCTAGCACTTGACTGTCTTGCTCTTCTTGACTTGAGTCAATTCTGTAAATAAAGATTTTTACAAGCAGAATTCATTGACATTTTTTTAATTACTTAACTGAGATTACAACATAAATGGTAAACCAAAACAATATAATGATTTAACACCCTAATTATTTAAAACAATAGGATTATAACAAAGGTCCTACAAAGCTTTATGGTTATGTATATATGTGAGCCTTGTTACCATTTTCTATTATAGATCCACTTTCTTCACAAAGTCTGGCAGTTACAATCATGAAATAACCACATTGCCAACATTACAGGCTAAGAAACATTACATAAATGAAACAAAGAAAAACAGAGGTCTAATCTGGGATTAAATTATGCATAGGCCAATCTTAGAAATAGTTACATGAACAGGGGTTAACTTTAGCTTTATTACCTTTAGCTAAAGCTAACAATTTTAGGTTAGCTACGTATGTCATTAACATTACTTCAAAAGCCAGTGTAGCTAAGTTAGCTTAAGCAATGTGAGCTTTAAAGTAGCTAAAGCTAACATAGTTGCTTAGATAATTTATCTATGTAGTTTACATAACAAGGTTGTGAGCTCCGCTTTAGTTACATTAGCTGCGTAGCAACATTAGCAATGGAGCTCTGTTATCTATAGCTGAATTAGCTTTAGCAACATGAGCTTAAGAAACATGAGATAACATAGAGATATAACTCACAGAGATGCTTTCTAATCTTAGCTTTAGCTACATTAGCTACATAGCAATGTAGCTCGGTTATCAACATAGCTTACACAGCTAAAAGAGTTACATAGACTATGTTTGCTGCATTATAATGTTTTCATGCCTCTTTCCTGTAAGCAGGTTGCTCAACTTTTTAGACATTTTGTTTTGCAGGTCAGGTTTGTGAGTTTTTAACCTTTAGTACCCTAAACCTTAACTTAACCCTTATCTTACCCTAAATGGAAGTTGAATTCAATTTTATTTCAAAAGTTTTAGCATTGATTTCTCTTCTGAGATATACAGAGTCTCAGATGAACGGTATGTGGCCATCAGAGATGAAGGTCTGCAGCCAGACTGTCTTGGTTTGTTCTCCTTCAGTTATGTTCTTCAGTGACATTTGGTCACTAAGTAGGGGTGTAAATCACCAGTTTCATCCAGATATGATACGATATCGATATTTTGGACAACGATCAATATTTTCCGATATCACAAAATCTGCCACGATACGGTTTCGATTCGATTCGATTTGGGGCCCAGGATTGATATCAGGCATATTTGTGCAAAAAATTCACACAGTTACAGAAAAAGAAAAAAAATTCTGCAATTAAATTATTGACAGGTCTCTGTAGGCTATTTGATAAAAATATGTCTTTAACTAAAACAACAAAGACCTGATTACCCCTGATTACCTTAAAAATAGGCAACACAACTATGCACATTTGTGTTAAAACATATTGATTTAAAACAGCAAACATTTTCAGTACCAAACATTTTATTTCCTCACATCCCCAGATCACTCTAAAGCACCAGTAGCTATGGACTTTTCCTGCAACCCTTTATAATATTGATCAAAATGTTTGGCCTGTGTTTCCATTTTAGATTTTTACTTCAACTGATTTACACACAAGTGGACTTCAACAGATATTTGTGCTCTATATCAGCCCTTCATACTTTACACAGGGGCCTGTTAATGTGGCAGATAGTTCATTTTTGTAGTGTATTCACCTTATGAGATTTAAATGAGGCAAAATATGTGGCATATGATGTTATATAATGATTCTTTATCATTTTTTTATTTTTTGCAACCTTGATTTTAATAAATGGAAAGGTTTGACATAATATTAGAGCAAAGTTTTATTATAAAAGACATTCCTGTGATGTGCAGCTCTATAACAAGAGTGAGTGGGTGGGGGTATACAGAGAACAGCTGTCCTGCTTGAACCACGTTAAGTTTGTGCAGCTTATATTTTCATTATAAATCTAACGTGAGACGGCGATGTAAAATAAGTGTATCAAAGGAGACATGCAGCAGCTGACTTTTTCTCTGTGTATCTCCAGTCTGCTGCAGACAGAACTAGCTTCCTCAGCCATAACGGGTGAAGTGTTTTTATCCGTGAACGATCTCATACGGCAGTTATATACAGATAAAGATGTAGTCAGCAAATATATCCACACAGCAGAGAGAGGAGAGGATATCTTCAATCAACCAATCAATATATCGATATACATCGATGAATCGTTACACCCCTATCACTAAGTCCTTAAAATATCCCAGCCCATGTCTAAATGGTGGCTATACCAACAGAAAGAGAGAAAGAGGTTTACAAAAAAGAATCATGAAACACAGGACGTGATGTTAAGCTGTCTGTTGTGCCAATAGGTGGTATGCACTTACCTGAGGGTTTCCTTGATGTTAAGAGTGATTAGGAGTCCTCCTGGTGGTTCCTCCTGGTGGTTCCTTGATGTTACGAGCGTCCTTGGAGGTGCATCTCAGATATGGACAAATGTTAGTTTGGGACACATCATCAGTAGTGTACCTTTGAGTCATAGGGTGTTTTGGCCTTTTAAACACTAGACACCCTCATCAAAGGCAGCCAGCTACAGGGTGATCAAGCCTGAGCTTGTGTCCCATGTCCAATCACGAGATGCACAGATGTTGTTCGTGGGGGGGTTCTGTCCTGGGTTTTATAAGTGGGGAAGGGGGTAGTGGTGTTAGTGAGTGGGTCCTTCTGCTTGAGCCATATCCATTGGCTACTCCTTTCAGCTGCTTTGGACACAGATCTAATGATCTGCCACAGAGCCTGTCCATGGCTTCCCAGGTCCTTCAGCAGCCTGATGGTGGAAGTGGCAACAAATCCTCTGCATCCCACTTCGACTGGATAGACTTTGTCTTCCATCCTCGTTGTTCTGCATCGGCTGCTAGTTCTGTGTAACACAGTTTTTTTGCTCATAGGCCCCTTCCACTAGGTCCTCCCATGATACTGTGAGTTCTATGATGCACAAAAACTTGAGTGAAGGGGACCAGAGAACCATGTCTGGTCTAAGGGTGGTGGATGCAATCACAGGTGGAAAGACTAACTGTTGGCCAAAGTCCACAAGCATCTTCCAGTCACAGGCCATGGCTAGTTGTCCAGTTTCTGGCTTGGTGGCAGGATGTTTGGGCTTTTCCTGTCCCTCCCTGACGAATGCTGGTGCCTTGATGGCATTGTTTGCTCTCAGGGGGAGGGAGTTGGCTGTAACCCTCCTGATCTCAAGTGCTGCTGCCAGGCTCTTGAGGACCTGGTTGTGCCTCCAGGAGTAGCAGCCTTGTGTGAAGCTAGTCTTGCAACTGGCCATGATGTGCTTGAGAGATGCTGGACATCCACTGTCCCTGCTTAGCAAGCGAGATAGCCTTTGCACTTCTTGCAGTTTCCTCTTGTCGGCACACCGACAATGCTGAGGCCTTATGCCAAGTTGGTTTGCTCACCACCAGGCCAAAGCCTCCTCTTCCCTCTTCGCTGTGCTTCAATTGACTGATTTGACTGGTTACTTCATAAGAAGTACTGGTCAATGCGAGGCCCTTGTCCCTGCTCTCTCAAGCACTTCTTCTTTCCTTGGTGGATCTTCAACCCCAGTGCTGATGTCATTTTCGCCCAGCCACAGGTGCACACCTGAAGTGAGTGACCTGCTGCTGCTGTGGTTACCTCATGCGCTGTGTTCTTTCTCGTTATCGTGTCCGTTCCTGGGTCTGAAGCCGTGTTGTCAATCGTCGATCCATCTCTCGCCCCCACTTTTGCAGGATCTCGGGGTATGTTCCTTTCTTGACTTTCTGTAGCACTTGGCGGGTGCCCCCAAAAAACTGAAGCAGTATTGGAGACTGCCGCCATGGGTAGCTAGCCCATGGCAGCCCCAGTGAGGTCTATTCCCTCCTGTCAGCTGTCTCTCCAAGAGAAAAACAATGAAAAATGTTTGAGCATCTGAATGACACATTAACAAGCCGACCATCAGGAAAGAGTCCTAGGATACATTTACTTTTTGCTATATATCCACATTCACAGTTTCACCTTAAAAGGAACACAATATGGGTAACTAACAGCAATCAGCCTAAATCACTCATGAGGGACATTAAAGTAAGCCTGTTCACTCTTATACATAATGAGACAGTATCTTTCCTGTTGCCCAAATATAGGCTGCTGATAATGAGAAAAAATTCCCAGAGAGACACATCTGTCAGCCTAACCAGCAAAAATAAGACACAGATGTCATTCTACCTTAAAAGATAACCTCCCCCTGATAAAAACACTCAAAGAATTCTTCTGCAATTACTGAGACTCTGTGGCTGCTGCTCAAAACACAGAACTGTTTCATCCGTGGTTGCATTTGATTAACCTGAATGATCAAAACTCCAGGGTCAATTACAAGAACAGGAGCACTGCCAAATGGCAAGCAAGTAGGTTGCTACTCAGGGGGCTTTTGTTGCAGGGATGATGAATATGATCTTGGTGCTTTTTTTACATTTGTGTTTACAGATGTGTTTTTTTGGCTATTGTACAATAAGTAGCTTTTTATTTAATCAAACAACAACAACAAATAGACCTACTGCCTCACAGTTCTTTATTTCCACGGAGTATCTAATTTCCAGACAGTAAAAGGAGACATTATGCAAAAATCACTTTTTCAGACTTTTCTAACACAAATATGTGCCCCTGGCCTGTCCACAATCCCCTCAAGTACCAGAAAAATCCATTCCCTTTCTCCCTCTCTTTCTCCACCTTTCAAAAAATGTGTGCTGAGACAAGCTGTTCTCAGATTTTGCTCCTGGTGACCTCACCAGGAATGCAAGCACCTGGCCCCAGGTTTGGTTGGCCCACCCCTACTTGGAGGAAAGTTCCGCCCTCCTCTACTGATCCTCTCAACCACCAGCCAAGATGCTGGATAGCTCAACGGGTTACCCTGCTGACCACGGTCTGGGAGGTTGATGGTTTGTATCTCAGTCATGTTGTAAACTTTGGATAAAAGTGTCGGTAGTACCAGGAGTACTGCATCCATTTCCTGAGAGGGGTGTGGTCAGGGGCAGAGTCAGACAGCTAATTACCATTTAAAGCCACAGACACAGAAATGACTTGTTCTGAGAAGGGCTGAAATAGAGGGGGTTTTAGACATACAAGAATCCTATACTGGAGTTTTTTTTCAGCAACAAACTTCACAGGCATGTTTTGGGGACCTCTGAGACCAATTTAAGCTTGTCTTAAAAGGGTAAAATATGTCTCCTTTAAGGTGCGGTGGCCAATGAAGCGGAAGGGCTGTAGTGTTTCCTGTGAGGTAAGAGCTCACCATTAGGGCCAATAACCTTGACCTTGAGTGTATGACCTCTGAATTTAATGATTTTCAGTAAATATTTGTGCAAATCTATTAATCCATTATTTATGGCTGGAAAGGATGCACAACCTGGAAACATAATTCCTGCAGGCTCAGCTATTACTGAAACAAAGCTTCATTAATGCATCCTATATTTTGTACTGTATATAAAAAGAATTCATCTCCTGATGCAAGCTTCTTTATAGTTCTCTTGTGAACTGAATACGATTGTCCTTCAATATTTTCCTTTATTTTGCGTATTCATTTTACCCTCTACCTTTACAAGCCTTCCAGGTACAAGAAGCACCCCAACAGCATCATTCTGCCACCACCGTGCTTCACACTGGGGATTCTGTGTTTGTGGTGATGTGCAGTGTTTGGTGTCCACCAAACATAGCTTTCTTCCACTTGGCCATGGCAAACTCTAGTCGATATTTAATGAGTTTTCTTCAACAGTGGCTTTCTCTTTGCTACTCTCCATAAAGCTTTGACTAGTGAAGAACCCGAGCAACAGTTGTTGTATGCAGAGTCTCTCCCATCTCAGCTGCTGAAACTTGTAACTTCCTCAGAGTAGTCATAGGTGTCTTGTTGGCCTCTCTCACAACTCTCCTTCTCGCATGGTCACTCATTTTGTGAGTATGGCCTGATCTAGACAGATTTGCACATGTTCCATATTCCATTTTTTTTTATTTTTGTGTCAGAAAGCTGTTTAATAATGACCATGATCATTTTATAAAATCAATAAAAGGGTAAAACATCCAAGGGGGTGAATACTTTTTTATAGGCACTGCAATTGAACCCAGTGTAGACAAAAAGATGGGTGTGGTATGAGTTGATCTGCTTGACCTAGTTAAAATTCTGGAAGCAGCATTTTGAATCAATTAAAGATAATCAAAGGACTTACTGAGGCAGTTGAAGAGGAAATAGGCATGACAGGAAGATACAAAAGCACGAATTAGCATCTCTAATTCAGCTTATGAGCTGGAGGATTTTAATTGAGCAATGGTTCTTAAGGGGCAGAAACACTAACAGGTTAATGATGCAATGTATTGATGAAACAGTATGGCCTGGCCAAAATGATGCCAATCTTTTTTTAGAATTGATTTAACAGAAAACAGGGATCCAATGCACTTGGCATTCTTGGAGGCAGTACCTTTCTTATCGGTATTATATTCAGGAACACTCTCATCAGAGATTTAAACATTTATTGCAAAACAGATTATCTGCAGATTTGCTGGGCTAAGACAGCTCTGCTTAAAGGATGTTCACTAGGTTAGCAAATCAGCATGTTTTGCCTTGCCAGGGAGCAGAGTGCCAAACCCCAATATAGATGCATGCATTGATGTCATTACATGCTGTTAGATTCCCAGTTTATACCCCTGAACAAGAGGTCCTGGACGAGCTGTGGGAGACTATAATCATAAAAGTGCATGAGATTCCTAAGCGCTGAAGAAAGGATATAAATAGAAATGAAATATGGCCAAAGAAAGATCCTTGAGGCTTACCACAGGTTAGAGTAAATTCTAACACGTCTCCCAATCAGAATCCTGTGATCAACAGTGTCATATGCAGAGATCAGGGAGCACCAGAACTGATAATTCCTTGAAGGCCATCGTGTTTTTGGTGAATGTGAGATAAGCTGTCTTTGTGGAAAGTTTTCTGAGGAAGCCAGACTGCAATTGGTTCAAAAATGACACGTAGTTAAGTTGTTTAGCTTCAACTTTCTCCATTCTTTGTTGTCATTGTTACCTGCCAACATGTGGTGACAGCATGTGTAAAAGTGAAAAAGAAGGCCAGCACCTGTCTCAACGTATCTCCTCTTTATCTAAATCTCACATAGACATACCCTCATCCCCTCTCTTTTCTTCTCTCTGTCGCTCCTGTAAGAGAGACAAATAGATACACACAGAGAAAGTGACATCCATCATGTCATGGTCACCATGTTGCCATGGCGCCCCAAGCATTACCAGTCAGGAAGCGAGTCAGTTAAGGAGGATGAAGCGTGACAGAAGACACATACTGCAACATGCATGCACACCCCTACACACCACAATTGCCTCTAACACACACCTCTTTTTCTCGCCTATGCTGCTGTCTCATTTACCTTTTTTGTTGTAATGGCATGGACCACACCCTGTAATAGTCACACACTATCCTCCGCTGCACAGTGAAATTTACATACAGTGCCTGCTGCCATGTCAGGACTGAAAACATATGACACACAAATTAGGAAAACTCCCAATAGGGGTTGTTTTTATATGTAAATGTATGAGCTGTGAATTTACTCTCAGAGTTGGCATGCAGACCTACACAAGGGGGAAAACTGTATAGATACAGAGCAGTATGTATGCTGTTGATGTCAAATCAATCAAAGTTTGTTTAGATGCACAGATGAATGTGCTGTATGTGTAGGGGGGCTGATCAGAGCAAACACAATCTCACATTGGTTGAGTTCTCCTACTGACATTCCTTGAGTATACCAGAAACATTAAACAGTTATCGAAGAACAGCTGATAAAATACCCAAAGATGGGGTTTGTTTTATTTAATTGTTTTATTTATCTATTAGTTTGGTAGCACTTTATGTTAGAGGGCCTAAATTACCTAGTAATTAAATGATAATATTAGGTAATAATTACCATTGCATTCTCAAATCTTAGTTGGCAATTATGCAGTAAAAAGGTTTGAGTTTTACCAAGTAATAACTTGGTAATATAAAGGAAATATTTACCTAGTAATAATGTGTTAATTATCATGTAATTCCTTGCAATGTTTAGGCAGTTCTCTGGTAATTTGGTGGCCCTTTACCCTAACCTTATCAGGACCCTATCAGAACATGAGGTGATATCAAACACACATTTATTAAGCTAGCAGACAGGGTGTCGAATAGTAATTAAGGATAGGGACAATTACATTTTATAATCACACAGATAGTTTAATAACAGCACATATTATAGACCATTACCACATTAATTCTAACTGGAAACACACACTAGGCAACTTACAGTGACACTCTACTCAAAATTCATCAATGCTAAAACAAACAAACAAACAAACAAACAAAAAAAACAATATATAGACAGTCCCGATGGTCCCAGCCCCCTATCTGCTCCCCAAAATTCCCAAGTCTCATGAGATGTATAGGGTCCCATTGTTCCAGTCGGCTGTCCCATTGTCAGCAACTGTGGGTTAGAATCTTACAGAATTACAGAACATAGACCATTTTATCAATCCATGCTCAAAACTCCACCCCAGCTACATCAAAGACATACGATTTTGTCAATAAAATTAAAAACCTTCAGGTACACTACCTGGTAACACATTCCCCTTCATATTGATTCAAGACCCTGAGTAACTAGAGTATTTTGATAGTAAAATAAGGTTCTTGTTGTCTTCCCTGGTCACTGGACCAGGAATCTAACCTACATGTCAGATGAATGTGTGGAAAACCCTCAATATACAGTGTTTGGGAAAGGGCAGAGCCTTTGAAAAAAAAAAACTCAGAGGGTGATTGGATGAATGTTCTTTCTGTCACATCTTTACGGGCCAACCAGAGTAACAAAACACGTGACACCATTGCCGCTACCAAGGTGTGCATGCACAGATACTGAGAAATAATCTCCATATAGAACTGCATTACGCAAACCATGGCAACTATAGACATGTCAGTACAAGACTTTTGTCATTTTTGAAAAGAAAACAACTCACTGCTGCTCTTTGTTCTTTCTTTAACGAAGAAATGTTGTCAAATTCTGATAAAACTGCTGCTTTAGCAGCATCCACACTAATGTCTTCCGCCACAATTGCACCGGCCTCTTGTTGCTGCTTGCTTATGTCACAACTCCGCCACGCTCCAAAGTACAGCCCCTCTTTGCTGATTGGTCCTGTCACTTTCTAACTGGAACAGCAGAGCTGCATGTCTCATCTTCTTTCTTCTGAAGTTATTGAAAGAGAGAGAAACAATGACTCCAAAATCTAGGGTAAAATATCATTATGCTGCTATGTGTGACAGGATGTTTTTGACTCTCCTTGAGCTCAACATGGTACCAGGGTGCAGGCAATGTTGGCCAAGTCTTGGGCTTGGGCAGAGAATCTAACCTCTGATACCATGATGGCTAAATTTTGCCATAGAAGTTGCCAAAGGAAATTATATAAAACACTTTAAGTAGAATGTTTAACAAGAAAGATGTTGTTATTGTGCTAAAATATTTCCTTGGCAAACTGAAAAAGCTATCTAGAGCTAATTACATCTGCCAGCAACAGCTATTAATGTCAGCTGGTTAAATCAATGGTTGTTGTTGGAGAGAAATCAGAGGTCTACTTTCTCCTCTGAATAACCAAACCGGAGGGACAGAGACAGAACATTTAGTTCTGTTAGCACTTGGTTTGGAAAATCAAAGATATGCCAGCAGAAGGAATTTATAGTTAAATGTGAAAAATGAACAAGAATCACCATATTATATCACAATGGCACACAAAAAAAAAATTCATATTATTTCTTTGAATTATTTCACACACTATTCCTAAGCGGACTAACCACTTACATAGGGTGTACTCACACTAGGCCATCTGTACCGTGCCGTAGTCTAACCATGCTGAAGCCCATTTGACCCCCTCTGCTGTCCCATCTTTTGCCCACACTCACACTGCTCAACGCATCCAGGCCTGAGCACGGATACATCACGCGCCAACGTCATTACACGAAGCATCCCCCGCTGATGACTCAGTATGTATTAGTGTTGTTTATTTGGCTGTAAAATAGTTACAGATTTAGACGATATCTGATCTGACACCAGTATTATTTCCCCTGACCTGGAATCAGCTATGTTAACTATACAGAGCCCAGTGAGGAGAGAGAGAGAAAAGCAGTTCATAGCGGAGAGTTATCGCTCACGGCATATAATCTGGAGCCTACTCAGAGTTCCAAGCACACCTGCTGAATGAAACCCAGACTTTTTGACTCGTATGAGCCCCTTCAGTCATTCCTCTGCGTGTCCTTATACTATCTGAATCCCCTTGGCATTCCTTTATGCGCCACGAACTGTGCCGTGACAAGAGCAATTTTAACCATGTGATGAGAGCTGGAGGTGAAAATGCCTCAGGATTAATAAACAATACTCCGTTCAAACGTCAGCGATCAAGATCCCAATTTCACTTCTTGGTGACATGAAATGGAATTAGAGGTAAGTTATTTCATTGGATGATAGTTTGGCATTATAATTTTATAATAAGAGAGGTTAAATCAGCCATGTGATTAACCCTGGCACACACTTGTCCACGTATTTGGCACTCTCCTCGACGCACAGAGGATGAAAGGTGTTTGTTATCCTGTGAGCTGCTGTTTGTGACTCAATCAAGGGAAGAAGCTTTATTTTACAAACCAAAAATCCTCTTAAAGTCATTTAAGCTTGACTTTGCCAGGAACTGGTCAGAAATGTGGACTGGACTGGGATCCTGCTGTCTCTAGCATGCAGCTGCTGCCTGGTGGGCTCTCTGAGGCGGGTCCTCTTGTTGTTACTTCACACTACGTCACATTCCCACGCTTGTGCTCCTTCATTTGCATCCGTGCCGTGCCTAGGCCCATCGTCCATCCATGCCGGGGCCGTGAAGTGTGCCGCGCTGAAGCACGGAACGATTGCACTCACACTGGCCAAACATACCAGACTTTAGGCTGAAACAGGCCCAGGCATGGTTATTATTGTAATGCAGAGCAGAGTACTTTTCAAAGGTATCCACCCCTCCTTACTGAGCTCTGATTAGAAACAATGGGAAAAGAAGCGAGATGGGAGTTAAGGTTATGTAGAGGGACTAACAGTGGGGCAAGACCTTGACAAGGATAATTCTGCTTTGGTTTTGGAAAATATGTACTTTGATAGAAGTCTAGATATATTTACATGTAAAGCCGCAGTAGAGCTGTTGACTCAGATGCAGACACATGGACACACAAAGCGCATGGTAAATATTGACTCTGCTCTATGTCCGCCTGAGGGGATTATCTTCCCTATAATGCTTATGTTATATTTACATAAAGCATTAATCCAGACTATAGAGTAACATTTTACAAAGGTGTTATCATGACACTTTACAAGCATTAAGGTACTTATGAACATACTTTCAAATTTAGGACAAAACACTCAAACCTGTCAGGTTGTCTGTGAAAGCCTGGAAGATACACTGTGCTTTAGTTGGGCAGCTGTGTGGAAGGTTATGCTTGGGTGCTAATTTGTTTGTGTTTGACAGCAGGATTACAAAATCAGTATTAAATCAATTTTCATGAAACTTTGTGAAAATATCAAGCTTATAATTTAGATTACAGCTGTAAGAACCTGTTTGGATGTTAGCAAATGTTATACTAAAAATAAACATTTTGTGGCCATCAGTTCTAATCAATAGCTGCAAACAAGGTTGGTGTTTCATGTACAGGTGGGCTGTAACTGAAGAAAGACAAAGTAGCTATGTTAGGAGAATGCCAGTCACCTTCACTTCATACTGCACTGAATATTATTAGATAATAGATTCCTACAAAGTAATGTGAAATTAATAAGTATATGTAATGTAAAAACAAGTGACTAGATAAATACTCACCCCCTTCAAATCAGTATTAAGGAGATTCACCTTGGCTGAAATCACAGCACCGAGGCTGCGTTCTTTGCAAAACTATTCAAGCTCTGTCAGGTTGCACAGGAATTGGGCATAAACAGCCCTTTTCAGGTCCAGCCACAAATGCTCCATTGAATTGAGGTTTTGGCTTTGACTCAGCCACTCAGGATCATTCACCTCTAAACCAATTCTGTGTAGCTTTCCCTCTATGCTTCGGGTGTTTATCTTGGAAGAAAACAAAACTTCTCCCCAGCAGTAGTTCTCCGGCAGACTGAATAAGATTGTTCTCCAGGATTTTCCTATGTTTTGCCACATTCATTTTGAAGCCTTCCAGCACTGGCTGCCAAGTTGCATCCCCACAGCATGATACTGCCACCACCGTCTTTCACAGTGAGGAAACAGCGTCTTGTCTGATGGCCAAAAGGCACCATTTTGGTCTCATCAGACCAAAGAACTTTCTTCCTCTTGATCATGGAGTCTCCCACAGGCCTTTTGGTGAACTCTAGTTGAGATTTAAAATTAAATAACATTTTCTCTGAGTTGTTTGAAGGGTTCTTTTGTCTTCACGGTGTAATGGTAGCCAGGAATACTGATTCACCTGTGACTGAACCTTCCAAGTGTCTCATCACTTGAGCAACAGTCACTGCATACACGTGATCCCCATTTCACTAAATGTGAGACTACTAACACCAGTTGTCTGGACCTCTGTTGAATTAGGTCAGTCACTTTAAAGGGGGTGAATATTTTTATGTAGTCACTTATTTAACCTCACATAATTTTGTTTAATTGACAATACTTTGTTGAAATCTGTCCATGTGCATGCTGAAAAAAACATTTCCGTTTTGTGGTACATTACACACATTTTCTAGCAACATACCTTGAACTGCTGCTCAGCTGTTGCCTGTTCAAAGCAAAACTGGGCATGATCTGCTAAATGCTTGATCCATGCCGAGACTGATAATTGGGCCTTCCCTGTGCCAGTCTAACAACAAGACACATACATATAACATGTGCTGCTGTGAAAACATCCTCACATTATGGTTTGAACATGTGAAAATGCAATCTTTGGCAAAGAGTCTCCCTGCAGGGGGAATATATTGACTGGATTCTAAAATTAAAAACAAACAGTATCTTTTTTAATCGTTCGTTTTGTTTTGTTTTGTTTTTTTTCCCTTAAGTTGAAGCTGATTGCCTTTTTGGAATGCTGGAATAAAGATAGAACCCACCATACTAATGTTTACAGCTAAATAGAGTATAATGAACCTCAACCTCACCTCAACCTTGCCCTGGGACAATATCAATAGTGTCATGCTAGCCAAACCTTTGTTGACATAAGCTGACATAGCTCAACACCAAGTGCTCACCATAGTCAACGACTTTTATTGCATGTAACAGTTAAAGTCTGGACAACCATTATCGTTAGACAGACTCTACAGAGTTGGTATAACACTGAATGCATTAACACTGCAACTAACTCTGACACTGAGTGCAGTTTAACTCAGAATGGAGTTTAAATAACACTTTGGGAGTTAAAATCAACATCAAAATGTCTAATACTGATATATCAACACTCCAGTTTTTGCTCTGTATTCACCCTGTTGAAAGTAATCCTAGTGATAGATTTTGAGACCACGATTTCAATGTGGAAAGGTTACATATTGTTGCTTTAAAGGGTTTTAATTTTGGGTAACACAAAAGGACTCTAACACATTACTTTTCTCAGTAAGAAATGCAGTTACATAATACATTATGTTTTCAGTATGTGATGCTACCAAACACTTAATAACAAGCTGGACTGTGTGAGAAAATCAAGAAAATCTTCCAGCCAGACACTTCTGGTGCCTTGTGTATCTCCCTCTCTCCTTGTTCCTTGTCCATGTCTATGTGCACCAGAAGAAAAACAGAAACAGTGCATCACTTTGTGTTGTTATAAGGTGTATGTGGATATTGCTGGTGGGATCAAGCTAGTATACTGTATTTGTGCATCACTGACACTGAATACCCAAATTTGAGGACATTGTATTTTGCATACTGAAGGAGAAAAAAACAAGATTTGTCTTTTCACTGCAACAGCTCTTGTCATTTTATTTATCCTACCAGGGAATGCTTATTTTGTTGTATTCTTGTGTTTCAGACTTAAAAATTTGACTTATATGTGTAATATATATATATACATATATATATGTATATATATATATATATACACACACACACATATCATTTTTTTTAAGCTTCAGAAGGATTTATTTATAATTACCACATTATTAAGGGAGGAAGGGTATTTATGCACAAATATGATAAGTTTTGCCCCTAGGGGCCTCGTATAATTTTATTGATGTAAACACAGGTGTATTTGAATTGCAAATACTCTGAATTACATGCAATATACAGTCTTTCTATGTAGAACACCATACCCAAGATGTAAGCAAGCCTGCACACAGGTCATACATCAGAAGCATATACACATTAGCTTAACATACGTATGCCTAAGTGCATTAGTATGATAAAATAAACCAGCCCTTTCTGTTTCAGTTCATTTATTAGAACTAAGAAACCACCTAAACACTGCAGGTCAGTAAAACATCTAGAATGATTTCATCCATAATAACACACATCCCTTTCATTTTTCTAACCGACCTGTTAAATATGAGTTCTCAATCATCCAAAAATGTTACAATGGGGCACTCAGAGGACAAGGAAGATTATAATCTGCTCTTTTTTATTTTCTCTATCCCCTTTGTGATATTTCCCTTCTGCTTTCTCTCCTCTTTTTACACAGCCACGACAGTTTAATTTGTTTGCTCCAATAATCATTTTATTTCCCTCACACTGTTTGTTTACAATCTGGAAGGCTCCATAAAACAACATCTGATCAATACTGGTCTGCTGCCATTGCTGAATCTCTCGCCCTTCCCCTCTGAAACCTTAAATTCATCCCTGACCCTCGGCCAAATCCTACTGCAATAAACCCCCTTCCTGCTCAAGCACACTATCTTACAGCAATATCTTATACTTACACACACACACACACACACACCCACCCCCACACACACACACACCCACACACATACAGGTCAAGTTAAGACACCGGAATGTCCCACCAGCAGGTCCCTAATATCAGAGACCTGCTGATCTCCCCACATATGAAAAGAACTGAAAAATTTAAATTCCAGCAAAGAAAACTTTAAGAGCAGATAAAATGCTGATCCAGACAGATCTACTACTTGTAAATGTGTGATAAGAAGAGGGACTAGAGAAGAGGAGTCAGAGAGAAAACAGAGATGGCGAAAAAGAGGACAATTGGTCAGACAGGTAAAAGGCTATGTGACAAGTTGGATTTTTTCAGAGTTAAACCTAATTTTAAAAAACTGAAACTAACTGAAGGATCTTTGTTTTAACACATTTTGTCATTAATGAATTAACAATATTGTGTATTCAACACAAGGAAAATGAAAGGAGAATGGTTTGGCTTTAACTCCACAAAAGAGATTTAACACATCCTGTTATCAACAATGAAATAAACAATACAATTTTCAAAATGACTAATCGATTGTTTGCTTTAAATGTGGAGTTTTAATGAGGTTGTGGACAATCATTAGAAGCAGTTATGACAATGTTTGTGGGAGCACCAAAGCAACAAATTAGCCTACAGCTTCACAAGCTGTGGCTGCAAAATGAATCATTTTGTCAAGTTTCCAGGGAACAAATGAGGAACGGATGGAACTGATGACTACTTTAACCATTCATTAATCATTAACTCATCACTCATTTATACACTCCTCATTATATCCTGTTACTTTGGTCGTTTTCCACAATAATAGTAACTCATAAATTTTTTGTCATTTGTTCTTAATGTACAACTGCTATTTTCTTCCTATTACCTAATAGTTACGAATGCTTTACTAATGAGGTAAAAGCTGCCGTTAAATTAATGACATCTGAGGAACAAAATATGATGACCTTGTACTTATAGTTAAAAGGATATTTGGGTATTTTTCAGGTGGGGTTGTATGAGATACTTGGAAATACTTGTTGCATTATCCTCTCATGATTTCAGTGAACGTTGCCCCTTCAGGACAGGCTGGAGGAAGCTATACTGTACAGCATAGCAGTAAGTAATTTAGTGAGTTTAAGGTAAAACTGGGCCAACAAACAATGTTGGCTCAGTTGTAGGCTATATCGAAAATTTTTGAAGCGTTTAATTTGTCACTCAACAAGCCTGTGTTTGGCACTATTTTGCAATGTGAGCTTCAGTTACCGGCTACGTGCTCCTCCAACCCTGCGGATTTGAACAGCTACTTGGGTCTGCTGACTTCATCAGAGACACAGCAATAAAAGAAACTCAAACTAGTTATGTCAGCTCTGTTTTCCACTTTAGCAGCTGACATACTGTTTCCATAAATAATAATAATAATAATAATACCTTTATTCATGTAGCACCTTTAAAAACAAATGTTTACAAGGTGCTTTAACAGAAATAGCAAAAGCGCAAGAACTCAGGGATTTCACAAAAAACAAAAAACAAATTAGCAATAAACTAGACAGAGAAAGTCTTGATAATCAAACAGAAAGTCAAAACAAACTGAGATACAGATGTCTAATTGCATAGTTAAAGGACAAGGAAGGGCATAGATGATGATGAAGGCAGTTAAAATACTGAAAGATGAAAAGAGAGGGAAAGCAAGGAAACTTAAAATGAAATAAAGGGAAAAAAATGAAATGAGAATAAACGTCAGATGATATTAAGATGGCAATGGAAGGAAAAGTCAAGGTTAAAAGCAATAAAAGCAACAAGATGAATAAAAGAGTGATAATAAAATAGATTAAAGGAAGTGCCACATAAAAGCAATTCTATAAAAGTGGGTTTGAAGGAGTGATTTAAAAGATGTTACTGAATCTGCTAGCCTTATCTCCTCGGGCAGGTTGTTCCAAAGTTGAGGGGCCCTAACAGCAAAGTCCCTGTCTCCTTTAGATTTGAGTTTCGATGTCGGAACAACCAGGAGCCCCCCCGCCCGAGGATCTAAGGCTGTGTGAGGGGTTGTAAGGGGTCAGCATCTCAGTGATATAACCTGGGGCTAAACCCCTGAAAGCATTAAAAGTGATCAGTAAAATCTTAAAATCAATTCTAAAAGTGACAGGAGACCAGTGGAGGGAAGCGAGGATAGGTGTGATGTGATGGCGTCTGTTAAAACCAGTTAAAAGCCTAGCCGCTGTGTTCTGGACCAGATGGAGGCAGGAGAGAGAGTTTTTAGTGATGCCAGAGAGAAGGGAGTTACAGTAGTCCAAGCCGGAGAATATGAGAGCATGTATGATTTTTTTCCAGATCAGCAGGGGGCAGGATGGGTTTGATTTTTGCGATTGTTCTGATGTGGATGAAGCAGGACTGTACAACTGTTTTAATGTGTTTTTCAAAGGTGAGATGTGCATCAAAGATTACTCCTAAATTTCTGGCTGTGGTTGTGATATTTGATGACAGTGGACCGAGGGAACTTTGGATTTGAGGAATTTGAGAATTTGGGTAGTTGAATAAAATTACTTCTGATTTTGAGTCATTTAATTGTAAAAAACTTTGTGCCATCCAACATTTGATATCTTTAAGACAGTTAAAAACAGCAGCCAGGCTAGTAAAATCACCAGGTCTCAGCAGGAGGTATATCTGTGTGTCATCAGCATAAAAATGGAAAGACAGGTTATGACGTTCTATGATTAAACCTAAAGGAAGCATATAAACAGAGAATAAAAGTGAGCCTAAAATAGAACCTTGCGGTAATCCTCAGGTAATATGAGAGGTGGACGATGTTTGGTTACTTATGGTGACCGCAAAGGTTCTGTTTAAAAGATAGGAATAAAACCAACTAAGTGCAGATCCTTGACACCAACCCAGGTCTGGAGACGTTCAATTAAAATGACATGATCAACTGTATCAAATGCCGCACTCAAGTCTAAAAGAATTAAAATTGCGCTCTCTCCTCTGTCTGCAGCTAAAAGAAGGTCATTTGTTACTCTGAGGAGGGCACTCTGTTCTATGTTGTGCTCTAAACCTGATTGAAATTTCTCAAAGATGTCATTATCATTCATAAAATCCAAAAATTGTGATAAAACTACTTTCTCTAAAACTTTGGATAAAAATGGGAGTTAAGAAATTGGTCTAAAATTACTAAGATCAGAAGGATTAAGATTTGGTTTCTTTCAAAGTGGTTGGACCACAGTGTGTTTAAAAGCAGAAAGAAAATGGCCAGTTAAAAGTGAGCAATTGATAATAGATGAAATACTGAGCCCAACCGTGTCTAAAACATCTTTGAGAAATTAAGTGGGTATTGTGTCAAGGCTGCACGTAGTTGAAGTCATCTTAGATAAAATATCTGAAACAATTGGCATAGTGATGGGATTAAAACAGCTAAAACAATGATAAAAGGATCGGTGTGGTTGTAAAACAAAGTCAGGGGGTGAAATCTGTTTTCTAATACTTTCAATTTTATCTGTAAAAAATGTTAAAAATGACTCACGTCTCATGTGAGGCATCAATAAAATGACAGGGAGAGGGGTTGGTGAAGGAATCTAAAACTTTAAATAAAACTCTGGGGTTGGAGCGGTTAGATAAAATCAGGTTGGAATAAAAGGATGCTCTTGCTTCTTTAATTGCTTTTTTATAATTTTTCATAGCATCTTTCCAAATCTCATAAAATATGTGTAATCTAGTTTTTTTCCATTTTCTCTCTTTTTGCCTGCAGTCCCTCTTTAGCTCCTAGGTGGACTCATTTAGCCAGGGCTGTGGTGGTTTAAGAGATGTTATGTTTTGTATGGCGCAGCAGAATCTAGGATAGACTTCGTTAAAATTGGAGACCAGCTCCTCTGTATTAAAATTTGGGTTAAAAGCAGTTAAAGAAGCGGCGGTAAAAAGCTCAGAAAACTTAGTGGCAGAGGTAGGGGTAAGAACATGACGAGAGACAGGTGTGCTGCTAAGAACAGGTAAGAATTCTAAAACCACACCGAATAAAACCAGTTTATGAACCGACACACAGATATCCTTAGTTGCAAAGTTAAAAGGCCCGAGACCGTGGTGAATAACCAAATCAAGGGTGTGACCTTTTGTATGGGTAGGGACTTGAATGGACTGTATGAGTTTGAAAGACTCCAGGGTGTCAATAAAATCAGAACTAAAGCCTGAGGACAGCAGACATGAATGTTAAAATCAAAAATTAAAACCTTATCATACTTGGACATAAAATGTGATAAAAAGTCAGAGAATTCCTGGATAAAACTGAGGTTTTGCTTAGGTGGTCTATAAATTATTACAATCAGAACTGGGACTTTGGATTGCACGATAAAACCAATGTGTTCAAAAGATGTATAAGGATGATGGGAAATAGGTGAGCATTTAAAATCGTTCTTATAAATACGGCAACCCCACCTCCCCTGCCTGATAATCTGGGTTGATGTAGGCGACTAAAATCCGGTGAAGTTGCCTCAATGAATGTGCTAAAATCTCCCCGAGTGTGCCATGTTTCCGTTAAAACTAAAAAATCCAAATCATTGAAAGAAATAAAACCATGACATAAAAAATGATTTGTCATTAAGCAATCTGATGTTTAAAAGACCAAAGTTGACTGGAGTGCACCGGGGGGCAGAGGGGACTGAGGGCTGGAGGGGAATGTGGATCAGGTTGTTATGGTTGGCAGAGGAAGTGGAGGACAGTGCGCGGGCAGAGTGTCTGTGGGAGGAGATAACGGTTGGTATGGGGAAGCAGGTATGTCCAGGGGGTGTGTCATTGGAGCTGGTGAAGGACAATTGGGGTTGGTGAGCGGGGCAAAGGGAGATTGAGGGCAGTTTGTGAGTCTTCAGGGGGTGTGGTGGAAGGTGAAGGCTGACGTGAGGGGGTGCGAGGTGTAAGCAGTCACGCAAGTGGACAAGTTTGTACAGCATGCTGCATGTTTGCAGCTAGCATGTGGCTGCCTAGCCAGTTCAGGTGAACTCCGTCAGCTCGGAAAAAAGACGAGCGACACCAGAACAAATCGAAATTAGGGATAAAACCAAATCTGTGGGTTGTGCATGACTGAAGCCATGTGTGGAGACTGAGGATTCTGCTAAAACGTCTTGCGCCGAGGGAGAGTGTGGGGATGGGACCAGAAATAAAAACATCCTTACCACACTTGCTTAAAAGGCTAAAAAGGTCTTTAAAATCTGTCTTGGTTAGCTCGGATGTCCTCCTGGATGATAAAGGAAACATATCAAGCTGACTGTAGCTTGTCTAGTTATCAGCCATTAGCAGCATAAAGCTACAGCCATAATCTTACTTGGATGTCAAATTTCCATTCAATATCCTCTGATCAGAAATGTCCTGAAGAAGTTTTGCCACGTTCCTTTCATTACCATAGCAGCTCTCTGTATGGGCATGGGCTCACATACCTACACCAGCAGGTAACTCCCCAGCTAGTTCCCTCTGAACTCTTTCTGTCTCACAATGATTCTCTATCCGTAGAAGTTGTCATCACTCAAGTCGAAATTTATCATTTTAGTTTATTTTAGCTTAGCTTGTTTTTGTTGTCTCTGTTGAGGACCCAAACAGCTGTTCAGATACACTGAGGCGGTAGAGCACGTGGCTGGTAGCCAAAGCTTGCATTGCAAAAAAAAAAAAAAAAAGTTCCAAACTCAGAGGCTTTCTGGGTGAGCAATAAAATTTGACCAAAGCTGGTTAAAAAGTCCTGTAAGTCGTCCGAGGTCATTTTTGAATTTTTTACACATTATGAAAGTGTAGATTCCAAGGGCCACATTTACATAAAGTCCACCCAAATCAAGCTTCTGAATCGGACTGTGACACTCATCAAAATATTCCCATAGGAAATCTGCCTTCATCAAACTTTCACTGTCGAGTGATCCTAAAGTTGTCACAAGTCTGCTGATAATTCTTGATGCTTCTTCTAGAGAAGGAGAATTCTAGATAATAATGTTTTTAATATATAAACCAACGTGGATTTGTTACTGTGGTGCCGAACAAATGATAAACCAGCTACCTGTTATTTCTCTCTACCAGTTAAGCATGTTTTTGTTTTTTGTTTTTTTTTTTGTTTTTTTTTTGCTTTTATTTGATGGCAAGCTGAAAAGAAACAAAGCGCCGTCAGAGGGGATGACAAACTGGTCACATCCAGGAGTTTAAGACTCTGACAATGGGAGTCCTGCTCTACTAACATATCTAACCAAGTATTCCAAATTTTAAAAGACCCATTTGACCTTTTGAAACCCTCTAAGAGATATTTTGCTGTTGTTTTTTATCTTTTTTTTCTGTTATAAGATGTTGAACATGTTATTGTTCCATTTCCTGCATGCCAGCTTGCTTAGTGTATTAAGAGGAAGTTACATGGGATGACCCAGATATGTATAATAAATAAACAGTGGCAGCCTGGCTATGTCGTGAGTCAGGAACAGGAAATAGAGGTGGAAATCCACCTTGTCATAACAGTATTAACTGTTTGGAAACATTCTTTGGGTTTGATAATGAAACCAAAAACATCCCACATTTTTCAGACTCTTCATTTTCAGATCAACTTCAAAAGTATGGAGAAGAATATCTTTCTGATTGATTATCAGAAGCCAGAGATAAAGACAACTGCCGTAAGTGACATGGGATATGAAGCGAAAGAGGCTAGAGGCTTGCGTGACATCACAGAGATTGACATGGCATCTGACAAGCATTACAGAGACTGACACGGAGGGACAGTCTGACATTTAATGAGAGGGATGATAGTAGGGAGATTTACCTGGAATGATCTGCTTTAAAGAGACTCGTGTGATGCCCAAAGTCAATGTCAAACAAAATCAATCCGTTGTTGTTGATACCAGTGCGTGTAAAGTGGTGTTGAACAAAAAGCTAGTGGGGTCACTGAGGTTTTGCATGGCAAATTTCATCCTTTATGCCTGGAGAGGAAAAACCACTGAAGGTAAGATTGTTTTACGATTCATCCCTCCTTCTCCACTTGGCTGCTTTGAGAAGGAGCCAGAGCAGGCCTGTGCATGGCAGACTTATTACTCCAGACAGAAAACACTTCACCTTGCTTCACTCTAGATGGGAATACGCAGTCACAAAGGAGCTGAATCCGCTGGGTGCATTAATAGCTCAGCAGTGGGGCTCTGCACATTTCGCAAGTAAGGAGTAATGGGCCCAAGGCTGTAGACCAACCTGTAATCTAGATTAATGATTAATGCTACCATGCAGCTTTAACTAGCAGCTTTACACCCTGGCATGAAAGCTCCAGCAACTAGAATTATGTCCAGCTCATAATGTGAATTCAATGTCACTTAATTATAAGATAATGTTGCACTGAATTGACAAGTTGATTATAATAAATGCTGCTTCTCTTTATTATATTTCTAAATGGACCCAAACTTGGCGCTCCCCAAGTGCGTCTGCACTTTATGCAAATTAAGTGCCATTTTCCATAAGTACACTGCAAGGCATTGTATTTTGCCTGCTGCTGTTTGGTATTGTTATGAGTCCCTAAAGAAAGTTAAAAGAGAATTACAGAGGGGTGTGCGTGGGTGGTGATCCAGAGGTGTAATGCCATTTGATGTCAAGATTGCTTGTATGTTATGGCTTGAACTCACTCACTAAGTCAGGCTCACTTTGCTCACTTTTTCTGTTGTTTCATCACTTAAATTGTTTGATTTACCATCTCTGGATCCATCAATAATCACCATCATCATCTGACTATATGCCTCTGTGTATGGACACCAACTTATCAGTATTTTCCTTGTTGCCAGACGGCACTGCTGGACTTCTTTTTCCATGCACTCTGTGGTTTACAGTTCAATTGGCAACTTCAGCAAACATGTTCTCGGATTATAAACAAAGGGAAATGCTCCCCACTGAATATCAGTCTGCAAAGTTTAAGCTGTCATACATAAAATTGAACCATATATAAATAAATTTAGTTGATATTAGTGTGGCATTACATATGTTTATAATGAGGGGTTAAATTCACCTTGTAAAGAAGATAGATATGCCCGTTTCTGTGTTTCTCATTGGTGAATCCATCTTGCAAAGCTCCCATCTGAACTGTTGGGCCCGGTTAGAAAGTGACAGGACCAATCAGTGACGAGGGGCAGTACTGTCAGGTGCGGCAGAGTCGTGGCATAAGCAAGCAGCAACAAGAGGCTGGTGCAATTATGGTGGAAGAGCATAGCGTGGTTGCTGTTAAAGTGGCAGTTTTATCAGAACTTGACGACATTTCTTCGTTTAAAGACAAACAAAGAACAGCAATGAGTCGTTTTCTTTTCAAAAACGACAGAAGTCGAGTACTTACATGTCTATAGTCGCCATGGTTCATGTTATTCCTTGGTAGCTACGCCCATGTACCTCGGCCGCGGCTACGTCACCTGTTTTGTTGCTCTGATTGGTCCGTAAAGATGTGACAGACAGAGCGTTCATCCAATCACACTCACTCAAACGTTTAGTATTGAAGGTTTTCCAGAAGGATGTGTCAAACAAATCCATCTGGTGTGTCAGGTTAGGGTTAAATCAGGCTGACTCACCAAAGTGAATACAATATCTGCATTTGGGGCTGACGGTAGTGGTGGGAGTATCGATACTACAGTATCGATATATCGATATTTACAAAGTACTCTTTTGGTATCGATCTCTCTAGCAAAGTATCGATACCAAATGAGTACTATAAAACACATCTCACCACAGCTTCTCAGCTGAGTGCCTCCCTGCATCTCTCTCCTCTAGACTGTTTTGGCTTTACTGCATCCAGGTCACGTGACTTTGGACTCCAATCGGACAGTGTCGATCCTGCCGTACCATGTGACTTTGGGGACCAATCATAAATGAGTAACAACTTTCAGCAAGTCCACTCACTCACAAATGAATTTATTTTACAGTCTGTGATGTGAACTTGTTTTCCTCTACCAATGTGGTCCCCAAGTAAATTTCAAAAGTGTAAGAAAACATAAAAAAAAAAATACTGAGACCACATGCCAATACCATAAAATGTACGAAGACAAAGTTGTAGAAACACAACAAGATACATATTTATATGAAAATCTTTGTTGACTTGTATTTCTTACATTTTTTTCTTCAAATTAGTGGGTATAGGTGGCTTATATAGCCCTTCTGTTTATTTTATTTATTTATTTTTTTTTAAGAAAATCATTGGGTATTTTTATGCTGTAGATATTCTAATTCTATATTAGAGTTTGTGCTGATTATATCATGTTCATTGTATTCTTTACCTACTTGCAAAACATTTTAATTTAATTGGAATTTCTTCCTGAATGACCAGAATATGCCTTTTTATTTGCCTGAAATATGTACCTTTTGAAAATTTGCGAGCCCAATATTTTATTCTTTCTTCAAAAGTATTGGTATCGGTACCGGTATCAGTATTGATGAAATTACATCAAAAAGTATTGGTATCGTATTGAATCAAGAAACATTGGCATCACCTATCTCTAGCTGACGGACTATTACGCAGGGAAAGTATTTGCTATCGTGACAGCAGCTGTTTTAATCCCCAATAGGGATAGAAGTTCGGTTTTGAAAGGTCAAAAAATCTGGCTCTAATATTTGTTAAAGCCTGAGATGCAGAAAACTAGTCAGAGATGCAGACAGGACTGGACTCTGAGAGAGCTGTAGTGAAAATGTGTTGATAATAAATTAATATTATCAAGTAAACCTCGTAAAGAATAGGGCACCACCGCTTACGCGGATTGGTTATTTAATAACCAATAAAATATTGCAATTATTAATTAATCAAAACCTTTAATTAATTAACAAGAACATTAACTGTAAATCAATCTCATTTCTAAAGTAGTAAATTCTCATAACATTGACTCTATTTCTCTGCTTAATGGAATGAATTCCCGAACTACGACTGTCTTTTGAAGATTTATTATAAAATCACAAAATAACAGACATAAATCACAGGTTATATGAATAGATAATGTAAATGAATAAACAGAACATGACTAAATATGGTAAAGAGAAAGGATGCTAACTTAGTTGGTGAGAGTGGATTATTCTAATAATCCTAACGGAAAAATTTTAACCGACATTAAGAATTTGGAGCGTGAATTTGGAAGAATAATAGATCTGAACTAATTTATTGGAACTTTGGAGACATCAGCACCAGAGAGATGAATTGGATCATACCAGCCGTTCGATGGAGGCAAGGAGGAGAGGACCCATCTGGAGGGGCCTGGAGGAAGGCGCCTGGCAAGTTCTGAACGCCCGAAGCTACCGCGTGCCAACTCTGGTCCGACCCAGATGGGTTCAAGCTGGGCCGCTGCGGCGCCGATGGGTCGCTCAGACTGTAGGGACAGCTGTACAGACTCTTGTCCACGGACTCTGGGAAGGATTGTCTCTCGTTCCAAAAACAGCTCTTGATCGTCCAATTAAAAATCAGATAAACTCAAACGCATCGACACCACGTGACTGCTGGCTCACAGTGAAGTCAATTGTGTGATAAGAAGGAAAAACAAAAACTCTGCAAAAACTCTTACAAAAATCTAGCACGAAGCTATAAAAAGGTTAGGAAAAATCTTGTACTGGATAAGGAAAATTCTAAGTCTGATTGTTTATCAGACTTGGCACAACGCTTGGATCAAGAATGGGCCTAGGAGGCCCAAGGAGACTCAACAGAGCTCTCCTTAGCGAGCATCTTCTTGGACTGTCCAGACCTGACCGCTTTCTGATCTGAACCCAACTCTGCGCCGAACTCCACACTCTCTCTGAACTCTTGTGAGTTCTGAAGTTACTCTTATACACGAGGGAGGGGTTTCGGTTTTGAAGCCCTCCCAGTGTTTGATTAAATCCACTCCACCAGATCATCAAGTTAATCGGATAATGTAGAGATAACATGGTTATAAAAACTCTAGAACACTATCAATAAACTATCACACAAACATTAGAAACACGGTTAATTGTTTATACGCACAATTATACATTAGAAAATGTTTCTGCATTTGGGTGTGACGGAACTTGACCACAAGGTGGCAATGTTGATCCAGGGACGATTTTCAGTCTCTGTTCGTCAACTTGGAGAAATACAACTAAATTATATCATAAAACCATAATTCAGTAAGGGAAAATGCTAGAGATTAGTATGGCAAGTCATTCTGTTCCTTGTAAACAGACTCAACCAAATATGAACATTTCCTGTTAGAAACATAACATTTAAGACAGTTTTTTGATACTTCCAATCCTTGCAGCTTCATGTGGTCGAGATAACACCGGGAATTTACGATATGCGCCTGCTTTCTGCCATGGCTCTGTAGGAAGACAGAGTCCTTAGATTTATGAGGCGTAGTGCAAAGTTTCTTACAGCTTTCAGGAAGACAGGATTTAGTCTGAGGAGGTTCACCATTTGGTCGACCAATCGAAAGATTCAGATTTTAAGGTGTTTATCTCTGTTGGGAGCTGTCTTTCATCAAAATTGCAGTTTAAGAGTCCTACTGCCTGAGAAACTCTTGTTTTCCGAACGTGGTTCCTTGATAAGTTGTCAGCCATGGGGGAAAGAGAATCCCCCACCCCTTTCAGTGACATTCCTGAAGGATAATCTGAAGGTGTAGGTTTAGGAAGGAGAAAGGATCTCTCCCCCCTTGTATCATTATCTTTCCTCCTTAGAGGGTGTGATATCAACAGCCTTAGATTGTGGTTTCATCTTTAGTTGTTCTGGATAGATTCTCACTACAGAGCAAAGTGCAGCTGTGAATGGTTCTTAAATTCTTCATGTTAAAAAAACAAAAAGTAGACAAAATAAATTCGTCTTCAGTCTTTAAAATCATGCAGTCTGTATCAGCCTCTTTTATTGGACTGCATGTTTGCAGAGCTGAGGTGATGCTGCAGTTGCGCTGCTGTGCACTCTGCTGTGCGTCTTTTTACGATGTTCCTCCCCACTCTAAAGAGGGTTTAATGTACCATATCTTACTCATTTATTGCATCATATTACAACCTTTCCTTGCTATAATTATAGATAGATCATGATAAAACAGTTAAATTTTGTATTTGAAATACATAAGTATTGAAAAATAATATCTAAAAAAATCCATCTTTTTCCCCAAACGTCTTGTGGGCCAGATGACACCTGCTGGCACTGGACCTGGCCCGCAGGCCGTCTTTTGGGGATGGCTAGTGTAAAGTCACGGCGGTTTGTTTACAGGTGCAGTAGAAGAATTTCTTCTTCTACGGCAAATTGGCGGTAGATTAAATTGGCAGGGCGGAACAGTAACCTGAAATGCCAGATGGATGTGTTTCATACATCCATCTGGGGAAAATTCAATAGGAAACGTCTGAGAAAAGGCAGAGGCTTTGAAAATAACTCAGAGTATGATTGGGTGAATGTTCTGTCTGTCGCATCTCTACGGGCCAATCAGAGCAACAAAACAGGTGACGTAGCAGCTATCGAGCTGCGCGTTCACAGCTACTGAGGAATAACGCGAAACATGGAAACTAAAGACATGTAAGTACTCAACTTTTGTCGTTTTTGAAAAGAAAACAACTCACTGCTGTTCTTCGTTCTTCTTTCAAAGAAGAAATGTTGTCAAGTTCTGATAAAACTGGCACTTTAGCAGCATCCGCACTAATCTCTTCCTCCATAATTGCACTGGCCTCTTGTTGCTGCTTGTTTACGCCATGACTCTGCTGCATCTGAAAGTACTGCCCCTTGTCGCTGATTGGTCCTGTCACGTTCTAACTGGGCCCAAATTATTCAGATAGAAGCTTTGCAAGATGGATTTGCCCATGAAAAACAAGGAAACGGGCGTATCCATCTGCTTGAGAGGTTAACAAAATGGCACATGTCAGAAAATTTCTATGTAGATCAGATTGAGATGCATGAGCATGCGTATCTGAATCGGACTGTATCTTCTAGCGTCCATGTGTATAGAGACATTTTAATCTCTGATCCGAATTAATTCAATCTGATTGTGAAAAAAATGCTCATTTAACTGCAGCTTGTGAGGTAAAGGCCAGTTAATTATGGGATGATCCACATCAACAGTCCAGACTTCAGTCTAAGACTTTTCTCTCATGCATCCCACTTCTTACACTAAAATGTTTGAGAAATTTTTGACTATCAACTAAGGATCTGAAGTAAAGGAGACCTAAGACGGGTGTAAGTTTGTTTAGCCACAGCGACTGTAACTCCGAGTTTGGTTTGCAGTACAACAGTGGAAAGACCAAAATGATCTACACATCATTTCACAAAAAGGAAAACAAGGAGTCCAAAAACAACAAACTGTGACTTTAGAGCACATTCTCTTCAAATTATAGTTTAATGTTAGAATGAACTCTTCTCACCATGGCAAGATGATAACTAATTAAGGTTAGAGTCCCATGGGATCCCAGTGGAAGTGGGCCTGGAGCCGAAATCAGGTGGTCTTCTTACCTCTGAGCTACTTTTAAGTTAATTTAAGTTGATTCCAGCCTCTTCTGAATTGAATGAAATAGTGTCAGTTCAGACTGGTCATGGAGTCAACAAGCCATATAATTTAGATCAGCTGATCTCACAAGCCCTCATCAGCTGATAGCCAGCTGATTTGCTCTGAGCATACTATTGGCTAAAATCACTCATGCTGCCATATTTAAACTGCTCTAGCAATCTACTTATTGCACACCACATTTGGTGGTGTAGCTGGGAAATTGGATGGGCTTGTCTCTGTAGAAACTGCTTGTAAAACTGGTGTTTTTGGGACTCCCCAGCCTGCCCCTTATCTCTCGGCAAATCAGAGCCACTCAGGCTGCAGTGCTGATGGGCTACAACTCCTGCAATATCTTGGCCAATCAGATGGTGTTGGTGGGACATTAAATGAAAGTTAGTGAGGTAGTGAGAGCATAAGTAGCACGTTTTTGAATACCTAATCAGTAAAGCATTGCTGTGTGTGTACACAATGATCCCACAGTGTGTTTACCTGCAATGCCTCTCATTCTTCCATGATGCCAAATTTTGATGTTGATGTGTTTGAACAAGAATACATTGTTGGATGCATTTTCACACATTGTGTGTCAACCTTCAGAACAAGTATTAACATCATATCCTAATGTATGGTTGTATCAAGTCATACACTCCGAAAATCCCCAACTTTTAGACCTATTCATAATACTTATTCCATTTGAAGCCATATTTTTTGCTTCTTTTACTTTCATTATACAGCAGTCTACCAGGAGGCATATGTAATTTCTCTGAAACAAATAGTTACCAGGTAATTTCATATCCTGTCAGGAAGGCTAATACAAAAATCCTTCAAATTATAGCCTCAATTAAAAATAGCAATCCTTCTGACACAGTCTTCAGTGTAATTAAAGAAGATAATTTTCACATTTTCAGTTATTTCAAGGACACTGTGTTGGTTTTAGTGTGGATTTTAAAATGGCAAGTCGCTTTATTGTTCATGGAGACAAAATCCTGGAAAGCAAAAATCTTTCAGGGTGAAGACTGAGCCTCTGAAGCAGTTTACTCCTTTTAGCCCTAGGCGAAAGGTGTCCACTGTGTATAGACAACAGGAAATTGACAAGTAGTGTCTTTTGTTTTGACCTCATGTCAGGCCATATATCACTTGTACAAAGCCTTGGGAGTTCACAGGCAGAGGAGTGAGGTAATTCAAGGCTTTAGCCCCAGCTCTTTGTGTCACTGGAGAAACAACAGTGCAAAGTTTCTCTGAAAATTGTTGTGTCACAGTATAGCCAGTTTATAAAACCAGACAGGATAAAGAGTGATGAAACAGAAAGCAAAAAGGAGACAAAAGCTACAATCAGTCAAGCCTTTATTTTTCAGCATGTTGTTGCTACAGCCTGATAGTACTTTTGTATGAGATCTCTGTGGAAAAATCACCCATTATTTTTTGTGCACTGCCTTCATTTATTGACCTTTCTAACCCTATAACCTTTCCATTGCGCTGCAATCAGGAAAATCTTTCAATTTAACATTGATCACATCCCTTGACATCTTAGTTACAAAGAGCAAAATCAGGGGAGTACAGTCATGCTCCCAATGGACAGAAATGTATTTATATCACAATGCCTCTGGCTTTTCCTGTCATTACTAAATTGTAGAGCCCCTCTGTCATGTGCTCAGCATAGGATTAAGTTGCTATCTAGATGGATTTGGCTTTTTCAAAGGTATCCTTTTTTTGCTGATTGACGGTGAGAAGCTTTTAAATGTGAGGTTGATTGTTGGTTACGTTTATCCAAAAAAAGGAAATGTCTTGACCCTCTTTATAATCCTACTTTCTGTCAGATATATTCATGCGCTTGCACATTCTCAATCATGAAGTGTTAGGTAGTTGTGATTGCACAGAATCACTTTCCCCTTGCTGACCTACAGTCCGCTGCAGTTCAAGCTCTCTGCTGCAGCCAATTCATATTCAGTCAGCAAGGGAGCAAGAGAGAGCAGGGAGAGCTGCTCTACTGACCGTGTATGGTTCGCAAGGGACAAATACCCTGATCCCCAAGGTCCACGGAGCATTAGATTGCTTCCACATAGATAAGTGATATAGCCCCAAGCCTCCTATTTCATGCTTTTAACAGTTTTACTGTTTTGTGTTGCTTTATCTGTACACTGCTGTTTACACTGTGTAAGGGTTATTGTGTTGAGTAATGTTATAGCAATGAAAGAAGACAAAGCCAGGCAGACACCAATGACCTGAATGGATTTTGATTAACAAATACAACAACAGATGGATTATGTAACTGTAAAATGAAGGTCAAATTTCCTTGCAGGCATGTTTTGGTCCTGCATGTAAAATGACATTTTCCTGTGTTTTCTTCACCTTAAAAATCATGCCATTGTTCTCTAGGGACATTGCACGCATTCCTTGTTATCTTAAAAGCAATATATTGAAAAATGTTTCAGTGGAACAACAAAGGAAACAAGAAAAGACAAAACATGCTCTTGGTATTTCCTACATCCTTGGACTGCAGTGAAATTAGCATAAGTAATATGCATATAAAAAGGTGGGGTGTTCCAGGTGTACTCACTAAGACTGGGGAATTATTCCATCGCTGTCCTATCTATGAGCAGAAATGCGATCCATCCAGACAGTGATTGACACCTCCTTGCCCCCACTGGTGAATGATGAACTCCTGGGACTCTGGTTTAATGAGGTACTGGTGAAGGTGGCTGTACATGCAGTTGCTCCTTTTCATGGCTGATGTCTTCTATGTGCAGTATCTCAGTAGTGTATTCATAAAATGCATGTGGAACTTGCATTGGACATATAATGCCCTTTATAAGACTGTTTTTACAGAAAAAAATAACATTAGCATACTTTCTACTTTCCAGTTCCAAGTAGCATCAGCCACCAGCTTTTCAGCTGACCTTGGTTGTATGAATGAAAAGAATTATTACATGCATCATTGGCTGGGGCCAGGTTTTTCGTTAACAAGTATTTGACCAGTTTTTGACTGGCATTACGTAGAGTGGCAGATAAAGATATCAACACTAAAAATGTCCTGTGGGAAAGTATGGCACAGACCCCCCAGTGTTTTCTTAGAAGCATGATTTTGCATAATAAAATGTGACCACTAGCTTGGTCTGCACCGTGAGAAAACAGACCATTTAGTGTTAATAGACCATAAAGTAGACCGTAGTGTTAAAGGGGACATATGCAAAAATCACTTTTCTAACAGGCTTTTCCAACACAAATATGTGCCCCTGACCTCTCCACAATCCCTTCAAGTACCAGAAAAATCCACTCCCTTCCACCCTCTCTTTCTCCACCTTTCAGAAAATTTGTGCTTAAACAAGCCGTTCTCCGATTTTACACCTAGTGACCTCACCAGGGGTGTAAGCACCCGCCCCCATGTTTGGTTGGCCCTCCCCCACTCGGAGGAAAGTTCCGCCCTCCTCTACTGATCCTCTCAGCTACCAGCTGAGATGCTGGATGGCTCAACAGGTTACCCTGCTTACTACGGTCTGAGAGATTGATGATTCGAATCCCAGTCAGGTCCTAAACTTTGGATAAAAGTGTCTGTGACATCAGAAGTGCTGCATCCATTTCCTGAGAGGGGTGCACTCAGGAAATGGATGCAGCACCATTTAAAGCCACAGACACAGAAATGGCTCATTCTGAGCAGGGCTGAAATAGAGGGGGTTTTAGACGCAACAATCCAACACTGGAGTGTTTTTTCAGCAATAAACTTCACAGGCATGTCTTGGGGAATTCTGAGATCAATATAAACTTGTCTTAAGGGTAAAATATGTCTCCTTTAAGTGTTTTCCTCCAGTACAATCTTTTTGTTTTTCTTTAAGCAGACTGGTTGGTCTTGCAATTAGGTTTTGCCAGCCAGGTTTTTAACTTTTGGTGTCCTCAGCCATACCTCACCCTGACCCTAACCATAAGTTAATTCAGATTTTATTTTGAAAATTTGTGTACCTTGCATTTAACCCTGACAGTGGCGGTGTTTGACAGCAGTGGTTTTAGATAGGTGACCTATAGCCAGGCTGTCTTGAAATTGTCAACATGTTTGGATTTTTTTTTTTCCAATGATAATATGTTGTTGATATGTATTATGCTAGTATATGCTTGCCCCTGGGTACTGAAATCAAATTGAAATACAAAATTTTTTTATTTACCAACCCTATATCTACAAAAATAAGGTGAGGAGTCTGATAGTGGTCAGCAGCAGCTAAACAAACAGTTATTCATTCGTATTTTGGCACATATGCTTGTAATACTGATGTCCCACTAAAATTAGCGTGTAAAAGCGAGTTTTTTAAACGGGGGTAAACCAGCTAACAATCGGCAAGTGACTCCTTTCCCATTGCCAGCAGACCGGGGTCTGATCGCCAGCAGACGTGCTGCATGGCTGTTTTTTTCCTCTGGTGCGTCAACCTGATGTCATCACGTTGGAGACATGATCATCAGCGCACTGAAACAGCTAAAGCCCAGTTCAGACCAAAGATTTGCAATGCAACGAGAAGGTTCTAGAATGAGTCGCAGCAGTCTGAACTGAGTGTTGCAGCTCAAATGAAGCCGTCTGATATAGTTGCCAGCAATTCAGCCTGTTAAGTCATAGAGAGCGGGTTTAAGAACGCAGCAAGCAGAGAAATGTGAAAAGGGAAATATACATCTCGTTTTGATAGACTATATATCCACTGCAGCACAGCACCGAAATTTCGCGGCGCATATAGACACTGAAATGCTTTTCTAGCTCAGTCTTTCTATAATAAAGATATCCGCTGAGAATAATTAAAAATTATTTTTCTCAACGGATGTGTTCATTATCACATGGGCATTTTTGTGTTTATATGTGCTGTTAAACTGCGCTGCCGTGCTGCGAAACGTCTGCCTCTAAATTCCTGCCTCCTCCTGTACATCAGGCTTAAATGCACAGCAGACAGAATAAAGTTTCTGTGCAACAAAACAACAAAAAGGATCTATGAGATCACAACAGGCAAGTAATTTAAACCTATTACTTCTATTAATATAAACATAGGCACGTTACACCAAAGTCATCCCGCATTCACCCAGGTGTGACATTCCCACTGGAGCCGATCGGAGGTGAGCCGATAAAAACCTGTGTCCATTGCAGGGTCAGTCGACATGGGTCTGAATGCCGATTAGAGTCTTTCCCCCTGCCGACAGGAACCGATTGTTAGCGGGTTTAAACAGGTTTTTTGGCCAATGGGAAAGGGGTATAAGAGAGCGCACCAGACCAATGGAAACACTTCAATATCATCTGTGATCACTGCAATAAGGTCTCAGGGGCATCTGGTTGGATGCATTTGCTGGATCCACTGTTGTAAACAAGTCCCTTACCAGACCACCTTCCACCATGTTGCAGTTTATCTTTTACTGTGAAGCTCACTGAAATCTGCAGACATCTGTATTCCACTTGTTTCCCCCATGTAACCACTACACAAGAACCCAGTGTTTACTCCATGATCAGCCTTTAATAGTGCAAGTCCTCTCTTATACAATTCAAGTCCATGTCATTGCTGAGATGGGCTGAACTCTGCTGATTCACATTTGTCTCAAACCCTCAGTTCTATCATCCTCAGGTTAGTAAATCTGTCAGTGCAATCTAATCACGCTGCAAAATCCCAAGTTAATTCAATCAGCAACTGCGATTGGTTGTACTTGCAGCACATTTCAAGCCCCATTACCCCCAGCAGTGTGCAGTAGTTTAGACACAAACACCTTTGTGATGGTCAACTAAAGGACAGAAACTGTCAGAGGAAGTTATAGCACCATTTGTTGATTTTCTGACAACTCAGCTTTTTTCCTCTTCTATAACTTCATTTTTCTATGACTTTTTCTAACTGGGGTTGTCCGGTTTGATATGAAAATTTTAGGTTTTACTGAAATATGTATCTTAGGGCATGTATCTGATCTGTAATTCCCTTTTTTTAAGGGTAACCGTCTCTAGACTTTAAACTGAAATGTACATTTAAGTACTTACTTCACTGTGGATGTGGTGTTTAAAGTATTTGCAGCTTGAATTAGATTTCAGATTTCAACTTTCACCTTTACAAAAATATTTATTTTGTTAAATAATTGCATATAAGACTTAAATAATAAAGCTTCAAAAAGCATAAATTAATTCCCATCAACCACTGACCCTTGAAATACTCAACCATGCCACAGCAGGCACACAACAGTCTAAATGTCCATTCTGCCAAAGCCTTACAAAATGGCTAAATTGAGGAGGAAGGATGTAAAATAATCAATAAATGTGATCAGTAAAATATAAGGCTGGTTGAGTGGACCATTTCATGCTCCATTAACTTTACTAATGGAGTGAGAGAGGCTGAAATGAGGTTTGTCAACAAACAAATCTCTAGAATTTCCCATTCCCTGACCATTCTGCTGTTCTGTTTATGAGCTAATCTATACCTTCTCTTATTTTACCCCCCTCCCACTTCCCTTTTATTACTCTCAAATGACCATGTTAGAAAATAATAGGAAAAAATCATCTTATTGTAGGCGGCAAATTAAAAACATCCACCCTCCAAATTCATTTTCTCAGTATTAAAGTTCAGCTTTGAGCGTCTATTTTGGCTTTTCTCTTTGACACCTTTATTTTCATGTCAATGTCATGTCCAATGTCAGTGTTGTCATCCATCCCTGTTTTCACACTCCTCTGTCAATCACCTTTAAACAGAAAAAACAAAAGGCCACTGCGGGCAGCCGTCTGTCAGATTCTACACTTGTCAATCCAGCTACTGATTTAAATTTGACTTATTTTTAAAACTGTTAATGAAGATATTTATTGTTTTGACAATTTGTCACAAAATCTAATGTGATGGAGCCACTGCTAGGCCAGAAATACAGCAAGCAGCTGTCAACCAAAATACAAGTCAGAGCAAGTCCTGTGTCTCAGCTGGACTTTGATTTATTTCATGTCGTGACTCTCTTTGTTGTGTCTTCTTGTTATTACATGACCGCGTTACATCACTCTTTGTCATAGTGTCACTTGTTTCAGAGGTTTGGCGACCACACAATGAATCTAAGATATTTCTGTTCATCCAAGGGTGGATATTCTACTTACCTGCTGGGGGAAGAGAGCAACAAACAATGATTTTTCTCAGGAGCGGTTCATGAAGATGACACCAAAGTCCATTCCAGTGAGGACTTTTTAGACTTCAATCTTTGCGGCTATGTAAGGGGTAGAAATCTCTGGCACTGCTTTTATAATGGTGCATATGCATCACTGAAGTAAAGATCTGGTGAGACCTCTGCCATTTTCCATTTATCAAATAATGTCTCTGGTGCTGTGTGACAGTCCCTGAGTGACTGAAACTTATCTAAATATCTCATTTCTTTTGTTAGTGACTTAAAGTGCTGGTGCTGCAGCTCTACATATTGGTCAGTGGGTGCTGCCAACTCGTTTTGCACTCTCGCCCCCTCTTAATTGAAACACTTAACCACTACAAATCAAAATCGATAAGAAGATAGCAAATGTTTTGATATTGCAAAAATTGCAAAAAAAACAGGATGCCAACCAGACTGCATCTTATTTTTAAGAAAAAAATCACAACTGTTTGGTGTTCCACCTGGATGTTATGTTTAAATGTCCTCTTTTATCTTCCCCTCAATTTCAACTAAAACCAAGTATTGTTTTGATGAGAGATAGAATTGGATCACTCAGTAGAGGTTAACATCAAACTTACAAATTGTATTAAATACAAATCACTTGAAGTCCAAAACACACTAGTGCTGCTGCATTGTGTCGCACCATGACACGCCTCAAGTGCAGGGTGAACTCCCCACAGGCCACTGCTGGGCCAGGCACTTGACACTAGAAGCAAAAGCCCTCTTAGAGCCCACCTCCCCACCTCAGCAGGAAGTAAAAAGACAATAAGAGCAGTGATATTTTTACTGTGGAGACCTCCCACTTATTCTGCGTCTCCAATGAAAGATGGCGCTAAATTTCTTCTTAGCTCTGAAACAGCTCTGGTCCTTGGCAGCTCAGAGCTACAAACAGGTGTTTTCTCAGTAAAACAATGTCAGCTGCAGCTGGTCATGCTCGGAATAGAGCAGCGGTGTAGTGTCTTGGCGTATCAATGCTTGTCTGGCTGCCGCTGATATGGGTTTGTTCAAAGAATGGAGGTGATCATTTGGTCATTCGTTAGACAGCACTGATATGTTGTGGGCTATGTTGTTGGCATGTCCAGAATTTCAAGTTTAGAGGGTTTTGTTTTATTTTGTAACAGAGCATAATTATTATTGTGTTATTTACATTGAAGGTCTATTCTCTATCTCCTCTAGGGCCCATACTGAATACAAAGATTGCCATTTTTGTACAATTAGTCTACTGAAGGAAAGCTGTAGGTGTAATGCATAATCATACAGAGTATGGAATTCAAAAATACTACATGATGCAATATGATAGCAATACTTTATTGTCTTTTGGATAACTTTGTCTTGGACTCCAGAGCAGTGACTTTTAACTACTCTATAGAATCAACACAGAAACAATATCAATTTATGACATCCACCTGTGAACAGAAAGCACATTTAAATTTAAACCACTCATTAATTGTGTGCATATATCTGCACATAGTCAGTATATATAAATTGCTTTATAACTACTGACACATGGTTAATATGCAAAAAAATCACTCACAATCTCTCATTTATTCAGTAAAATACTGAAGCCTAAAACACCTCTGCAGTGTGCTGCTGTTTCTGCCCTATGCCTTGCCCATTGTGTGAAGAGGTACTTTAATAGTGGAGTGCTTTTTACTCTGTATTTGAAATGATTTTTGTAAAAAGTCTAATAACTCATTCTTACCAACCCAATTTAGACTTTCCATTCCTTTAAATTGTGTTTAGACCAATTTAAATTATTTAATAGATTCCAGATGTGTCATTGTCACTACAGGGACCTGATGAGTGCAGTGAAGTATAGGTCCCCTCATGACTAGCACTGAAGTCCAATAATTCCCCACTGTCCGATGTCATTATTTTCATAGTCCATTTTTTGGTCCAATTGTTGCAATCACTTCAGCTGAAAAGGCCTATTGACCCCGAAGTGTTCAAAAAGGAATGGTTATTGATGTAGAAACAGGCTGCTATTGTGACAATTATTGAGCAGGTCATAGGTTAAGTGTTTACCAGTCAGGTAGGAACCTCAGTGTGAGGGGAAAATAAGAGAAAAGAGAGAGCCGGTGAAGGGTTAATGGGAGAACTGAGCGATAGAGTAAAGGGTACGAAGCAAGTAAGAGGGATGAAAGTGAAGGATGGAGAGAAAAGGGCCATGTGGTAAAGGGAAGGGAAGTGATGAGAAGAAATGAGAAAAAAATAAACTACACTTTCTGAAGTTTTGCACAATGTAAAATAAAGCACAATAAAAAGTCAAACAAAAGGATTTCCTAAAAGGTGGAACCAGGGTGTAGACAGAAGTGGCCTGTGCCTCTTATTACCCTAAAGTCCACTGTCATTGGTTATTTGCATTTTAAAAGGCTAGATTGAATACTGAGGGGATAGGGGCTTTCACTACATCCAGTACTCTAAATGTTGCCTTTAGATACTTTCTTTACAGGCATTAAAGAATAAAGCCAGATAGATTTTTTTATGTAGCTATATCTCTACATTGTTTTGTTGCCTTGTACAGTAAAAGATATATACACGGAAATATGTCATCTGTTAGATGTGTTGATGTAATTAGACAAAGTATGTATGATTATTGACAATAGAAACAGTTAATAAATGCTATTCAAACAAACTACATATCACCCCTGCATCACTTAGTACCCATTTCAGCAACCTCCAGTCAAAAAGCTTGTGTCCACCTCTAGAGTTTCCTTTTTTGTTTGTTTGTTTCATGTAAAAGATCACTGATACTCTGATACACTCTTGGTCAAAGCCCGTAAGAGGGAATAAAGGGGAGAGCTTTCAGGGACCCAGCCAAATCAGGGACCCACGGAGGTCTGCAAAATTATGGTCCAGTGTAAAGTTAAGCTGAGATAACCATTTTTTTCCTGAATAAAAACCACTCTCATCAAAGCAACAAAAATTGATTGATGTATTTATGATGTAGTACATACAGCCTTTTTCTAATTTGAACCCCTCTTCTTTAAAAAAATAACTTTTTTGGTTATGTTAACAATGTAGATGGTTACTCTGAACTAAAGGATTAGGGAGGAAATGTCAGGCTCCATAGCAAAGCCACGATGCACAAATGTCAGGATGCCAGAAAATAAAGAAGGAACTGAGACAACTTTAACTGAAAAGAATTAAATAATTGTGAAAAGTGGCAAATATTGTTTAAAATTACCAATATGGACCAAAAGGACAAAGTTGGGGGGAAAGGAATGGCGAGATTGCGTAGAAGTGGCAAAATGGGTTAAAGAGGCAAGAATGTGTGAAAAGTGGCCAAATTGCTTACATTTTTTTAAAGTAGCAAAAATGTGGGGACGTAGTGGAGTTAAAAAGTGTCAAGAATGGAGACAGTGGTGGAAAGAGGTAAGAAACTGGTAAAAAAAATGGATGGAAATAGTGGCTAAAAGGGATTACAAAGTGGTAAAATGGGTTAACGGGCAAGAATGTGTGAGAAGAGGCAAAAATTTGGTTAAATGTGGGTTGAAATGTCAAATATAGATGGCATTAGTGGTTGAAAGGGATTAATAAGTGCAAAAAATGGACATAAAAAGTGGTGAAAACAGGTTAAAAACTGGAAAATGGATTGGAAGAGGCAAGAATGGGTGATAAGTGGAAAATGTACTGAAATAAAGGTGAAAGGGGGGTTAAAAATGGGCAACAATGGTTGGTTTAAATGGCAAAAATCGGTGAAAGTCATTTAAACATCAAATCCAATAATAGCTTGACACACTTCTTAGCTCCAATATAAAATAAATCAAAACTGTGGAAGGGCCAATTCTCTGGGTTTTTCAGGGGCCCAGACAATTCTGTGTACGCCCTGCTCTTGGCTATAAAGTTTAATTAAACTGGCAGAGAAAAGCATCAAACTTACTAGATATTGTGCCTTTTTTTACCAAGACCATCCTCTGAGTTATCAGAGGTAAGTTATACATCTACAAGCACTTGTGTGTCTTTGTGATATTTTGATTAGAAATGTTGTGTCACACCAGAAAGCTTCCTGATTTGAATGCCCTGCCACACAGGGGTCTCATCTGTGTGGAACATAATATCTTCGTGCCATAGTTCTCTCCAGTTTTGTCCCACAGAGCATTGATGAGCTCAGGTTTATTGGTGACTGTAAATTGCCTACGTATGATTGACTGTCTTTCCATATGTTGGATCTCTGATTGATGCATGACCAGGCCAGCCCACTTCTCACCCAACAACAGCTAGAATTGCTTCTATCCCCATGCAACCCTTGACAACATATAATGGATGATGGAGGGACTTTCTCATTTTGAATTTTAAACTTTGAGGGGCACGTTTTGGTTCACAAAACTTGCATGCAGTTGACAGCTAGTTTATGGTTCATTCAAGTGTTTTTGAGTAGCCCTAAAATCCAAGATATGACAGCTGGTTACACGAATGCAATGCATCTACACGCAAACTGTCAAAAATCAAATTGAAATGGCACAGAATAATGTATGAGAAGTGCACAACGGTTTTGAGCATACGCAGTGAAGCACTCTCAAAATTTGTGTTGATAACCAAGCAAATGTGTTGCTGTATGTTAAACACCCCTTTAGTTACTACAGTACCAGCTGACCTGGTTATAGAGGAACTTGTTGGGCATACACAGTCACAGTGCTGGTATGAATGTGCTGTCCTTCTGCTGACTGTGGCTGTGAGTCTGAGGATTGTCATCTGCAGTCACTGAGCTGGAAACAGCAGCACATTCAGTCGGCTGCACAGCAGCAAAGCTCAAACAGGTATTCTCAGCATGAGTCAAACTGCTGGCTTTACTTGTTCTGGTCACCCAGTATTTTAACAGACTGCACTGACTCCATCGTTATTGTGGCTTATTGTAAAACTACAGCTATCACCTGGTGGATATATTATGCCTCTATGAGGTATGCAATTGACAGAGAGTGAAAGTAGGTGAACATAAGGCCTAATGACCATGACCTTCGACCCCAGAAAATATAATCATTTCACCCTTGAGTCAGACTGGAGACCTATGAAAGTTTGAGGAAATCCCTCAAAGCAGTCATGAGATGTGAGGTTCACAATAAAGCCTACATACAGTAGGAATGGATGGGCAGACATACAGACACCCCCAAAAAACATGCCTCAAGCCTGGGCTTTCACTAGTGCAATAATAAATTTAAAGACATTAAGGTAACTCAGAGTAAAACAAAACTAAAAAAAACTAATGGAAGAAAATGATTTAGAAACAAAGAAATTAAGGGAAAATAATGAAGAGGATTAAGAGATTAATTAGAACTCATTTAGATAACACTGGATATCAGAAAACCATCTGATTTACTATCTTCTTAAGCCTAATCCATACAGAAAATTAGCTGTTGGTTAATACCATCTGAAACTGAAAAAACACATTTGGTACGGCGGCCTGTATCATACAGAGTTTAATTCAAGATATGTTATGCTGACATTAGGTAGTCTTTGTTGTACTTCATATTCTAAAGGGGTTTAGTAAAATAAAGATTACGTACTTTAAATAAGGGATAGTGTGTAGTCACCCAGTAGTCTTTATGAAATGAGCAGAGCTACCCCCATTCACTGAATTAAGCAAGTTGTATTTTTCACCTGCTGACCTAACTGTATTTACTCACATAAAGCAACTGTTTCTGTAGGTAAGATGAGACCAGGTGAACAGAATCACATGAAGCAGCGCAGCACTGACTGAATTTTTTCTGCCCCATCACGTCAAAGTCAGATAACACTTCCTTTCATCAGCAATCTTTAACACCATCAGTGGCACATGTTGTTATCTGTGTACTTCATGTGCCATCTTCAGTTTTGTGGATTTTCCTACCACAGTGTATTACCTTTCATCCTTTCTCAACATATTTCTATTCTCTTTGGGGTTTTTTTCCCTTTTTTTACAGTAAACAGACACCTTCAAAATTAAAGGCACTCTTTTCTATTGATCAGTCCTCCAGTAACCTCAATCTACATAACCATAACTTTTTATCTCCAAAATCACCACTTTTAAAGGAATGAAAAAAACAAATTTTCAAATAATTTAACACCAAATGGTCATAGTCAGCATTTTTTATACATTCTTTAGTTTAATTTTTTTAAAACCCACTGACTGATGTAAAGGGTGACCAATAGCATTGAAATATGCTGTCAGACCGCACAAAGGATAATTGCAAGTACTCTTTCTGTAGTACTGATGTTTGCTAGCATTAGTATTAGCCCATTGATTTCACATAAGAAATTGAGACCCTACTATTGAAAATGCTTTTATTTACACTTAATAAAAAATACAGGCATCTTATACAGACATTTTAAGATTTCTAGACGTTGTGTAAAATGTACATCAAAGAGATTACCAAGGCCAGATTGTCAACAAGAGTATTCATTTAGCACTAACATCCATGTGTGTAACACACACCCCCCTTCCTGAATGGAACTGTGTGACATCAGATAATAGATTACATGTTGACAGCAATAACCATGAGATATTTTAAATGTGGTAACCAGCCAGCCCCCATCAACAGTGTTCTAATGATACAGATGATACAGATCAAATATTCAAACTTGGGCCATAAATGGGCTTGATATTGTGTAAAGCCAGTCAGCAGTTAGGCTCCCTCACTTCATGGACATATCAGAAAAGATAGGAAAAAACTCCATACAACCATTGATTTTAATTGATTTGATTCACAGCAATTAAATGCTCATCAGTACGAAATGCCACACTTCCCGTACAATTATGTGCATTCAAAATAAAAGGGCTAGTGTTGATATTTTGATGAGGAGAAACTGTAATTTATAGGTCAGATAATTAGATTTTTAATGGATGCAGCGTGGGCAGCAAGTGTGTGATGCTATGCAATGCAATGATACCTTTAATTTGCACATACTCTGCCTGTACTGCAAGGTGTTTATATTTGCTGCTTCCTTTGCTTGGGATGATTTAAAAGAGAGTTGAAACTCAATAAACTGATCTCATTGGACACTTTTAAGAGGATGTTGAAACACCTGGAGGTAGACCAATCTGGCTTCAGATGCTTTGTTTAATTTACAAATGTGGTTTATTTTGTTAAATATTTGCTTTTTTTATTTATTATCTCGTGTCTCTTAATAGATTTAGACTACATATCCCGTATTATGTTTGCTGGTGACTCTGCTGCTGCTGTCTTGGCCAGGACTCTCTTTAAATGGCTTTTTTTTAATCTCAATTAAGTTTCTTCCTGGTTAAATAAAGGCTAGATAAGTAAAAAAATAGAATCTGATTTAAGTGTACTGTTGAGCAAATCTCTCTCTTTCCAGTCAGTCTTGCAGTTCCAGTACACATGCTCAAGTCCATCTCTGGAGGTCCCAGAAGTGCTGCTCTGCTCCCCTGGAGGTATGCACCAGGTCTATTTTCAGTGCCAGCCACTGCTAAATTGCATCCATCCACATAGAGCAGATCGAGCCAAACATCCATAAAAACATGCAAAGCACCTGGTCAATTTGAAATTAAAACACAGCTGTCTCCAGATTGTTAAACATCAGACTGCACAAAGTGGTATTCACAAGCACTCTTTTAACATTTCATTTCAAACCTATATTTATTCTCAAAAGGACATTGAGATTTCCCTCATTTCCAATGTTGTCGAGATCACAAGCACAAGCAAGACAAAACAACAGTCAGTACATACAATCAGTTAAAAACATTTGAAATCAATCAAAACAATAACAATTGGAAACAAAGTGACTAGAAACCGAGGCCCTAAACTCTGCAGAGGAGGTAAGGACTTCCATCTTTAGAGTTTGTTGGAGGGTGTTTCATGAGCTTGGCGCATCAAAGGAAAATGCAGTTTACCAAGTTCGGTGCAAGCTCAAGGAACTTTAAGAACTAACCAATCAGCAGAGCAAGTCTTGTGAGTGCTTGAACTCCACTCCAACAAACCTGAGATGTAAATGGACCTGTACTGCAGTGCAGGCCAAGTTTGTGGAATCGGAGGTTCGAGCTTTGTGTAAGTAAGAGATATCTTGCAAAAAACTGACTTTTAATGAATCTGAGAAGATCTCATAAAAATGGCTTTATTATTCAGGCTTGTGAGTGCAAGTTTACGTGCTGTGTTCTATGAAACTAAGACTCATCAGGTGAACAGCATTTGCCCAAGAAAATGAGAAATGACAGCCTCTGCACTGTTAACATGAACATCCCATAGAAAATGAAATCTTGCCTTGAAGTCATTCAACCACTAGCTCCACAGAATTAGATAAAAATCCAGCTCCTTTTCTGGAGGAAGAAATGATCTATCACAAGATGGTACATGATGATTGCCTGTTGGTTCCAAGATTGGTCCTCCAGAGTCTGTGGCGAGAGTTACATTCCTTGCAACCATTTGCTTTTCATGGATATGGTGTGTTCGTCTTATATGTCGATCTGTGAAGGACAACTGTCTGTGCATTACTTGTTACAAGAATTATATATTCAACCCAGCCATACAATAAAAAGGGTATTCTGACCACATAACATTTTAACCATCTTCTGTCCAGAAAAACAAACAAACAAACAAAAAAAAAAACAGATTTTTATTGTTAATTAAACATCAAGAGAGTAAGGAAACTCTTCAGTCACCATCCGTCCCTCTTGCTTAAATAATTTAATACCAGCATGCATTATCTTATTCAATTGATGCATTTATGAAGATTTGAACCCTGAGCTATATTTTAAACAACCTTAGCCACAGCACTTCAATACTCATCTTTGAGCCTATAGGCTTATTGGTATGCGAGGGGCCTCCAGTACAAAATTCTATAGTAAACTATTTAGACTGCAGACTGCACCAGGATTGTTTTCTTTTCTAAAATTTGCATCTCACATAAGTGAAAAATGGCACAGAGCTCAGTATAAAGATGTAGTTGTCTACAGTAAATGAAAATATATGCATGTGTATGTGCCTGTTGACATGTCCCATCCAGACTGTGCCTCATATGCTAATGCTGCTTCTTATCCTCTTGTATCTTGTAATGTCCCCGTCCTGACCCGTATCTATTATGCGCAGCTGTTGAACTCCTGCCTTCCTCTCCTCTGTCACTGCCTCTCTCTTCCTCATCTGCAGGCAGGTGCTTGTCTGCAGGTACTGACAAGGTAATGGAGAGATGGTATGTGCACTGACTACTGAACAGCTTGCAACATGCAAGCCCGAGAAATATGAGCAGGACAGGAAAACAAAATCAAGAAAGAAAAAGGTGTGAGAAACAAGAGGGGAAGAGGAAAGCGTCTGGAGGAGAAGAAATTCAGAGAAGAAAATGCAACTCACACAAGGGAGAGAAATGGAGAATCCCACAGGATGACAGACAGGGAACAACACCAAGGACAATTTCAGCATCAGTAGTGAGAATCCCTGGGAGAGATCCAAGTTGTTGGTGAGCGAGGTGATTGATGCCGCTAATTGCTTATTTTCAGGTTTGCTGCTTAAGCATCTGTATTTCCATAGTGAGTGAGTGACAAGATCCAAAGCCAGCAGGAGGAAAATAGGCACTGATTTTTTTTTTTTCCTGCAAGGCATTCTGTTGCTGTGGACGCTGTGATCAAGTTGAAACTGTGAATAATTTATACCATTTGATGGATTTTGCTGTCCAATGTGTTGTCCAGGGTGGTTCCAAATCTTAACCCCCAGGCTCTGCTACAGCCAGCAGGTGTCAGACATCACAATCATTGAATGAAAGAATGATTTCCTTTGAAATCAATAAAAGCTGCTCTGCCATCTGTCAGACATACATACCTGTGGTATTACTTCAGTACCGCTTCCGGTGAATCCTATTGGCCATTTGCCTGCCAGTGTGACGCTCAATGAATTGATTTTGCCCTATTACTGGATAATCTCTGTGGACTACCCTCTGGATATTTTTTTTTTTTTACTTAATGTCTTCAGTTCGATGCCTGGGCGTGAGCAATCGGGCACCTTGTTTCCCAGGGAATTAACTGTTTGCAACCAACAGGGCATTTGAGGTGCCTTCCACCTCCAAACCCTATACAAACCCTGGGACTTTTGGTGAAACACTGGTGAAAGGTTACCAACTTTCAAGAGGTTATTCACAGACTTTCAAAAGAACTCCAGCAGAAGGACACCTTACTCTCCAGCCATATTGACATAACAGCCTCCAAGTCTAAGAGGATGTTGGCGATCCACTCAGAAATTTCCGACACATTGCTGTGGGATCCTGTGCGCCCTCGACCTTACTCTTGCTCCACTCCCAAATCTGAGGAGTCCTGGATGGAGGTGGTTGTCCGCGGAAGGAAAGGCAGGGAGAAACAGCCTCCTCAGTAACCACTTCGCAGCGCTGCTCAATCCGGTAAGCCGCCCACCTGAGCCTGCATACTGTGCCTCAGACTCAACTGGTGCTACCACTGTCTCCTCTCCTCCTGTCTCCACCACTGCCACCACACCCACACCCTTGCTGCTGTATACCGGAAGGACATTAAAACAACCGCCATTTCCACCCCACTTTTTAATTCATTTGAACATCTTGTTTTTAAACTCCCTGGTCCCACTCCTCTGATCATTGCCATCATTTATCACCCCCCTAAACCAAATCCCACCTTTTTCACAGGTTTTACAGACTTTATAACCCAATTATGCTCCATCTCATCCTCTGTTCTCCTCCTTGGCGATTTTAATTTCCATACTGACAACACAACATCTGAATCTGCCAATGAATCTCTGGACCTTTTACACTGCCTCAACTTCACCCAACACAAACAACATCTCCACAGACACACACTGGACTTAGTTTGCTCTACTGGCCTCACAATTCATCATCTCTCAAGTCTCAACCTCCACATCTCCGACCACCTAGCTACAACTATGGACAGTGAGCTTCCCATCCCTAATCAAGACAAAAGTGCATCATATCCTTCAGAAATATCAAATTGGTCTCCCCCTCCACTCTCTCAGCCTCAATCACTAGCCACATCACTGCCCCTCCACCCCTTCCCCCATTCGAAAACCCCTCTGAACTTGCGTCTTACTACAACAACACATTCACCTCCTGTCTCAATGAGCTGGCTCCTCAAAAAAAAAAAAAAAAAAGAAAATTGTCTCCTTCACACACTCTGCCCCCTGGTACACTCCTGAACTCAGCGAAATGAAATCACACCAACTTGAAAGACTCCATAAAAGAATGGTTTAACTGTTCATCATTTAGCTTACACTGACTACCTACAACAATACAAACATGCCTTAAACATAGCCCGGTCCACCTACTACTCACAGATAATCCACTCCGGTTCCTCCAACCCCAAAGCCCTTTTTCCACCATCAACAAACTCCTCAAGCCCTGTGACAACACCTCCTCTACCTTCACCTCTAACAGATGCAATTCATTCCTCTCCTACTTCCAGTCTAAAATTGACAACATTTACAGCAGCTTCACCACCCTCCTCCACCACAAACTTCCACCTTTGCCTCCCTTCCCACAACCTCCACTTCATCACCCAGCCACTGTCCCAGTTCTCCCCCATATCCCCAACAGACCTGGCCACCATCACTGCTGGAATGAAAAACTCAACTAGTATTCTGGACCCCATCCCATCCAACCTGATCAAAAACTGTCTCCCAGCCATCTCTCCTCTCACTACCACCATCATCAACTCCTCCCTCAGCTCTGGTTCTGTTCCCCAATCCCTCAAACTAATCAAGGTTCAAGAGGAAAAGATGGCTGCTGTAGCCTGAACATCTGTGGCTGGTCTCAGATTGCCTCAATAAATGGTCTGACTTTGACTAGTCTAATTGGCTGATTTACTCCTAGTTGGATCTGGAAAGGATCGGTAATCCAGTGAACTGAGAAGTTTTTGAATTTAAGCACTTTTACTCTCTGCAATGGCTGGCACTGAAGTGTCTCTGCAAACAATCTGGGACGTCGTTCAACGTAACAAAGGTGATCTGATGACTCATTTTGACACAAAAATTTGACACAAGAACTTCTCTGCTGTGCCCATTATTGAAAGGGCGCACCATTCTCCCACCTTCAGCTCCAGCTCGCGACCTTCTCCTCGGCCCATCCTTGTGAAGTTTTTACATTTCCAGGATAAAGTGAGGATCCTACATCTTTCAGGGGAGAAAGGAGAGCTCACCTTATTGGGAGCTCGAATCCACATTTATCCCGACTTCAGCGCAGCTCTGATCAATAAGCGCTGGCAGTTTCATCAGGTATTCTCTTCGCTATCCCCCTACGCTAAGAGTGATTATGGATGGAAAGCCAATGCTCTTCAGAAGTGCCGAAGAAGCAGAAACTTTCTTCAGCGATCCCCTCAGTCCGTCTCCATGACAGATCTGTGAGTAACAGATTCCGCTGATGTTTACAGCAAATATCCGTGTATGTTGACCGTGTATACCTTTTCTCTTGGGTCTCTCCACACAGATCAAACATTGTTGAGTCTTTACTCTACATTGGTGCCTTTTAGTTTGTTACTTCTATGTTTTATTACCCGCAAATCAACTTTTGCCAAGTGATTTTCTGTTCATCGCTGTGTGTGAGATTTCACTGTCATATACTGCTTCGCCTGTGACGTCATTGTCACTGGGTTCCAGCTGTTACTGTCATGATGCTGTTGTAAGCCGACTTTTGTGGCAAACTGTCAACTACTGATTGCTGTTCTTTTCATTATTATTGTCTTTTAGGGGTTTGACGAGATCTCGTGCGACAAGATCTCGTGATATCAAAACGCCACAAGATTTCTCGCTGGGGAAAGATCAATCTCGTGAGATCGGGCAGAAGGAGCAGCAGCTATCCTTACAGAAAAAAATACCAAACTGGAAATTATAAAAGATCACACAGATGCCATGGAGACTTTAAAACTGTTCATGAGTGAGCTAATGAAGAAACTGAGCTGATCTGTGACCCATTAAGATCACCACTCCAACCCCCACTGCCTCCACGTGCGCTATGTGGAGCTGCACATAATCATAACGGTCTGAGTTGATGAGATTCTGCTGCTGGTAACCTGTGCAGTCTCCATGAGGAGAATACAGCATTTATTTAGCTTGTTTATGCATGCAGACTCACTTTTAGTACCGCTATTTGTGACTTTGTAACTTTGAAACAGTTTCTGCTTCCTCATGTCTCCTTCTCATCTCACCGTCTGTCAGTCACACATCCATCAGCTGTTGGCTGTGCGTATCATCAATCAGAAGCTTATAGCATGACTGCAGCAGTAAACTTAGCAAATGCGCCATGCTTGCTGTTGGACAGCAGACAGAGCAGAGACACACATACTTACTTACTCACCAATGCACACACATTAATACACACTCTCATCAGTGCATGGTGTCCAACACTGTTAAAGCTCATGAGAAAAAGACCACAAAACTATAAAATAATCTATTTCTCTTAATAACAGCAAATGTGTTATTGACAGAAATATTTCTTTTGATTGTTTAAAATATGGATGTCCTTAAAGAGGATGAGAAATAGTTTGATTTTACTGATGCAGCTCTTTAGATTTAAGCCTGTTGAAAGTAGTGCTTAAAATACTTTCAAAATAATCTAAAAGCTTTTATTATATGTAATTAAATATTATATTAAAAATAGTTATTGTAATTGTAGTGATGAGTGCATAGTGTAGTAAATTAACGATTTTATAGTTTGATTTGAAGGGCATGAAAATGTAAAGTTTGAGTCAGAGTTAGACAAGACATACTGTTTGGAAGCACTGATAGCCTACTCAGTACTTAGTTCCAACATTTTTGAATAGACCTGAATGCGTTGCAGTAATGACTTTCAGTTGTTTAAAGGACATATTTTCCACCCATGTATTTTTTTTTCCAAATTCAATAAAAGTGTAAAATCTCGTCTCGTCTCGTCTCGTCTCTTGTGGGCCTAAATCTTATCTCGTCTCGTCTCGTGAGATAAGTGTCTCGTCACACCCCTTTTGCCTTTGGATGCATATATGGTCTTAAAATTTTCTACCCTGTGGTTGTATGATCTTAATTTACACGATAGTCATATGTAGGCTATACTTTTTTGTTTTCGTTTTCCGGAATTAAATAGTGCCCTCCCCTATTTCTACTGGTATTAATATTGCAATCTGAGTCTTTGATATAAGAACCATCTAAGGTGTTGCTTCACTATATGTGTGTGTGTTTGTGTGTGTCTATGTCTGTGAGTGTGTGTCTCTTCTGTCTTTTTCTTGCTCCTTACTCTTTTCACTTTATCTCTCCCCATTCGAATTTCTTTGTTTGAACTGTTATTTTCTATAAGATACAATTGATTTAGCAAAGGGTCTAAAGATTATTCACCTTAACATCCAAAGTCTTGTCTCAAAAATTGTTTTATTAAGAGCCTGGGTTACTCTTTACAAACCTAATATCATTACTATCTCTGAGACATGGCTTCATGTGAACATCACTGTTGATGAAATTGAAATTGAAAATTTTGTGTTGTATAGAGATGATAGGCCCTCTAGAGGTGGTGGTGTGGCTACTTGTGTTGCAGCAAATTTAGCTTCTGACCTCATCATTCCTCCTGTCGAGCCTGTTAACTTTGAATGTCTTTTTGTCAATTTAACTTTTCATGAAAACAAACAGTTACCAATTGGCAACATTTACAGGCCTCCCTCAGCACCTGCTGATTCTACCATGTGTATTCTATCTACTATCAATTCTCTTGGGAGGCATAATGAATTAATAATTCTTGGTGACTTCTACAGTAACTGGCTTGTTTGTTCTTCTCAAAAGGACAGAAACTTATTTGATAGTGTAAACCTCACGTAGCTCATTAATGAACCTACAAGAGTTGATTATAGATTGTCATCTCTGCTTGACTAGATCCTTGTCTCAAATCCTGACAGAATAGTCAAATCTGGTGTTTTGTCAGACTGCTTTAGTGATCATTCCATTATATTTTGTATGGAAAAAATAGAAGTTCCTCGATCTTCTCCTAAATTTATCACATTCAGACAATGTAAGAATATTAATGAAGACAACTTTATTAATGATTTGATTTCCATTAATTGGGATAGATTTCAGTTAATTCCATTTGTTGAGGAAGCATGGAACTTCTTTTATTCTGAAGTAAAGAAAATTATTGACAAATATGCTCCACGAGGACTGTTAGAGTCAAAGGAAGTCACTTGCCCTGGATCAGTTCAGATCTCATTAGTCTTTTCAAACCGAGAGATAAAGCATGGGCTAGATATCGCTCACCTAGAGACCCTACTGACTGGGATACCTACAGATCATTGAGAAATGAATGTACAATCAAAACCAGGAATGCCAAATTTTCGCAATTCTAGACAGTTCTGGAAGAGATTGAATCTCACTCTTAACAGAAATAACAAAAATGTTTTAAACCAGATTCAGTTTAATAATGAGCCTATTTCTGAACCATCACTAATTTCTAAAGCTTTTAATCATCATTTCTCTTCCATCTGTAGCTCCTATCACTTTGACCCTTATTGGACTGCCAGTCTCTCATATAGTACTGTCTCTGACCATTCATTCTCCTTTAAAAAAATTTTGCCCAATGAAGTTTTTCTTGCTTTGCGTCAGTTAAAAGATAACACTAGTGCTGGTCCAGATGGCCTTGAAGTTAAATTTATCAAACTTGCTGCACATGTTTTGATATATCCCCTTGCTGATTTGTTTAGTTTTTCTCTGTCTACTTGCTCAATCCCCAAGATATGGAAATGTGCTAAGGTTACCCCTCTCTTCAAAGGTGGAGATTCCTCTGGTGTAAATAACTATCGTCCTATTTCTATTTTTTGTTCAATTGCAAAAAATTTTGAAAAGCTTATTTTGAATGAACTGTCACAGTACTTATATTTATCCAATATTTTATCACCATTTCAGTCAAGATTTAGACCAAATTTTTCCACTACCTCTGCTCTGTTGAAATTCACAAATGATGTGTTCTCTTCCTTTGACAAGGGTCATTTTACTGGTGCAATTTTCATTGATCTGTCCAAAGCTTTTGATCTGGGTGACCACTATTTACTTCTTGATAAAATTTTTGCTATTGGTCTTGATCAAAATGCTCTTCTATGGTTTGACGCTTACCTCCATAATCGTCGTCAATGTGTGGTTTTTCAAGGTCATCAGTCGGACTTTTTAGTTATTGAAAAGGGTGTGCCGCAAGTCTCCACATTGGGTCCGCTTCTTTTTTCTATTTTTATAAATGATCTACCTAATATTTGTTCAAATTGCCATTCCCATTTATATGCTGATGACACTGTTATATACACCTCAAACTCTGACATATCTAAAATGAAGAGCTCTTTACGGTTTGATTTTGATATGATTAAAGACTGGTTTTATAAGAACAAACTTGTACTGAACAAAAACAAGTCCTGCAGTATGATTTTCAGGACACGTCACCTCCGATCTTATCCAGTTGATTTTCATTTTTATTTTTCGGACAGATCTCCTGTCGATGAAGTTGACTCATTTAAATATCTCGGACTTTGGATTGACCCGGAACTCTCCTTATATTGATTACATTGTTAAAAAAGCATATGGCTGTCTTGCTTCAGTTTACTATTTGATTAATTGCTTCACATTTCATGTCAGAAAAAGGCTAATCTCACAACTGATATTACCTATTGTTGACTATGCTGATGTTGTTTATCAAAACACAGTGGCTAACTTAGCCATCTGGGGGCTCCAGGCAAACAGTCATTTGCCCCCCACAGGATACCACACGAGACAATAAGATCAATTAAGGAGACACAAAAGTTTTTAACATATCATTTTAACTCTTTAAAGCCGATTGTATCATATTTGATATGCACTTTTTTGATACCTATATTTAATCAAAATGATTAACAATTTCCTAAAAAAACTTTTTTATACAATCATAAAAATGATTAAAAAAAAAATTTTCAATTTTAAATTTCAAACAATTCCTAATGTTTCAAACGTGGTACAAAAAAATGTACATATGGAATTGTATTGCCTTTTTTCTTTTTTTGGATTTCAGTTAAATAAACATCTCATTCCCCCATTTCCAAAAAAAAAAAACAAAACAAAAAAAAAAAAAAAACAGAATTTTCTGGCTATTATTTGAGGTATCAGGCTTTAAAGGGTTAATATGTTTACTTTTTTCTTTGCACCTACTTCTCTTTCTCTTTAGTCTCACTGTTTGTTTCTCCTATCTCATTGGGCTTTTATCTTCCTCTCCTGTTTCTGAATGTGTTTGTCTTCATCTTTCCTTTCTCTCTGTCTTTGTCCTTATATTTCTCTCTCTCTCTCCATTTTGTCTTCATCTCTCCTCTGTGCTTTTTTCATATTCTGAGTGCTTTTGTCTTTTGCTTCAGTCTCTCCTCTCCTCAAGACTCTTAGATTTTTACATTTTCTTCAATTGATATTAAGTATATGCTAATATTAAAATACTGTTAATTGCCTGGTTCTAGAAAAAGAAACTGCAGCAGATTACAAGAACATCTCTAATTTTCACTCTGACAAATCTCCACCAGAGAATGTTGAGTGTGAAACTTCTCCTGTCCTCCCCTCTGTTCTCCTTTGAACTGTATGGTGGAAATGTCTTCATATGTGTGTCTAAAATTAATTAGAATATCTGTTTAAATTATAGATGACTGCTTGAACCTCACATTTGGAGAACATTAAACAACTGTACTGGATGTTGTTTAGTATCATTTATGCAGATTTGTTTTGAGATGTCCTTTTGGAACTCATCATTGTTTTATGTTTGACTCGTTAAATTGGTTACAACCCAAATCAAGATGACAATCTCATTGGCTTCAGTTCCTTTTTAAATGCGTTTATTTCCATTGTCCCCCTTATTTACAAGAACTTATGATTCCATACAATGCTCCATACTCACTCAGACATATGAACTACCCATTTTTCTTTGTTCCTAGAATCTCGAAAGAAGTTGGCAAAAAATCATTCCAATATAAAGCCCCATCAGATTGGCATAACCTCCCTCTTTCTTTGCATTCTGGTACCTCCTTTCATTGTTTTAGGATGTCACTACACTACCATCTCAAAACAAATTGCTCCTGTTTCTAATTAATTTTCTTTATTCTTTTATGTTTTTATGTTCTCATCACTGATCCTTGTTAATCAATTTGTCTATTTTGTATGTTAGACTTATGTGGGTAGGGGTTGAGTGTGGGAGTGGGTTAGCAAGATGTCTGTATTTGTTATGTGTTATGTATATCTGTTATATAATGTAGTGTAATGTTGTCTTGTGTTTTATGCATGTTTGTTTAGGGACCCCCTTGAAAATGAGATGCTACATCTCAAGGGGCTATCCTTTAATAAATTCAAATTTAAATTCAAATTCAAACTGGCAGCCATTACCCCCATCCTCAAAAAGCCTGGAGTCAACCCTGACAACCTGTGCAACTTCTAGCCCATCTCCAACCTCCCCTTTCCGTCTAAAATTCTGGAACGAGTTTCGCATCTCAACTGAAATTCCATCTCTCCTGTAACAACCTTCATGAACCTTTCAATCCGGCTTCCAACCCCAACACAGCACCGAAACAGCTCCCCTCAAAGTCACCAATGACCTCCTCCTCTCCTCAAACTCCGGCCACATCAACATCCTCATCCTCCTGGACCTTACAGCTGCATTTGCCACCATCAAACACTCCATCCTGCTGTCTCTCTTGGAACATTCACTCCAAATCACCAGTACCATACTATCTTGGATCTGATCATACCTTATGGACAGACAATAGTTCATTTACATTAACAACTGCTCCTCCTTCACTCCCCAGTGTTCCCCAAGGTTCAGTGCTTGAACCTCCCCAATTATCATCTACTTGCTTCCCCTCAGTCATATCATCCCACCATGGACTTAATTTTCACTGCTACACTGATGACATCCAGCTGTCCTTCCCTGCAACTGTAACTCTTATCCATGCCTTCATCAGATCCAGACTGTATTATTGCAGTAGCATTCTTTATGGCACATCCTCAACAGTCCTCAATAAATTCCAGTATGTCCAGAACTCTGCAGCATGCCTCCTCACCCACATCCACTCCCATGACCACATCCCCCCCATCCTTCAAAAGCTCCACTGGCTCCCTGTCCCCTACAGCAGCCAATTTAAAATCTTCCTCCTCACCCATAAAGCCCTGAACCAACACAACCCTCCTTACCTTACTGACCTCCAACACCATCACACCCCGTCCCGTAACCTCCGCTCTTCAAACCTCAATCTCCTCTCTTTACCCATAAGAACCAAGCACCAAACCTGGGGGGGCAGCGCCTTCTCCATAGCCGTCCCCTCCTTCTGAAACTCACTCCCTTAACATATCCAAGACTGTACAGACTCTTCCATATTCAAATCCCTGCTCAAAACTCATCATTTTACACTGGCTTTTAATGTTTGATTCTGTTGTCATGTCTTTTGCTGCTTGATTATCTGCTTGTTTGTTGTCTGTTTAGTTGTTAAGGGGTCTTTTGATTTCTTTGGTATGTAATGTCTTTTAACTTTTGTACAGTGTCTTTGAGTTTTGAAAAGCACTTTATAAATAAATAAAATGTATTATAATCTGGGAATAAAATCACAATACTTTTTTATTCTTGTATGGCCTTACTGGATGTTGATCAAAAATGTCAGGTTACAGCCAAATGCAGTCCTCACAATGACAATGAAGAGCGTTTTTTTGTTGTTGTTGTTTTTGTTTTTTTTTTCACTATGGTCTTGAGTCAGCATCTTTCCTTTGTCCTCTTGTCTAACAGGAAGTGGTACATCCTTAAATTACACTTAGCACTGACAGCTTTTGTACAAATTTTCACTGCAAGATCTTGCATCTAATGTTCTAGACAGCCTTAAATCTGAGCTTGAAAGAAATGAACGATTTAAGTCTAGTCTTAAAAGAGAGGAGGGTGCCTGCCTCCCAAAACCCACTGGTATGTATGCCACAGGAGAAACCCTGATTTCTGAAAGATCTGCCTCCCATACTTTTAAAAGACATCCCTTACCACAAGCAGGCCTACATCTTTAATGCTCCAGGAGGTAATTTGGCACCATGAGCTCTTTAAAATGTGATGGTGCCTTTGTAAGTAAGTGGAAGGATTTAAATCAGATATACTATTTTATCCCCTCATGGAGAAATTCAGTGTTTACACCAGTGACAGCTGGTCAATATGGGGCACTAGGGCGCTGCCCCCATCACTCTCTCCATAAAGAGAGGACAGATCTTAAGATCATTCAATAGATTTTTTTAAACATTAGCTTTAAATATCAATACATTTATATTAATGTAGATAAACTCTGTCATGCAGTGTATTAATATTATTTATTAAGAGATTATAAATCAGTAGATCACAAACACTCTACGTGTTTCCTCTACTTCCTGTAACTCATTTCCTCCCTTTCTGCGCTGGGCTCCTGTGCCCACAGCCTTCCATTGACCACAGTAATAAGCTGCGCATGTGCATTTGCTCCTCTTCGGTACAAGAGATAGGAGCTCTGTGGGCGCAACATGACAATGCCCCTGAAGGGATTACCACTTAACACTCGCCAGACACCAACAGGTGGCAGCGGAGAAATATACACTATTATTTGAGACACACAGAGGAAATCATACACCATCCCGGAAAATCTCTGGCTTACTGCCAGAGATTGTGCGTTTGTTGTTTAGCTTATGGAGAGATGCTAGGAAGACAGCAAAATGCGAAAAGAAAACTCAGTGGAATGTTTAAGAATAAGGTTTGTAGAGAGGACATTGGAGGAGAAACTTGGAATTTAAGAGCTTGGACCTGGCCGGCTGGATATCAGGATGAAGCAAAGCTGTGACAGAGCGAGAAAGTCCACTGATGGCATATTAGACTAAAAACTAGAACGGCCATCTGAGGTGGTAGACCCACACCTAAGCAGCGTCACAGAGGAACTTACGCTCCCATTGATTACTATGGTGTTCAAAATTTTTAAGTCAGAGAAAAACCGAACAGGTGCGCGGATCATCACCAAAATCTAATCGGTTCTTCCCTGTCACTATCCCAATAAGTTTGGTGAAGATCCGACTTTCCGTTCTCAAGTTATCTTGTACACATACAAACAAAGAAACAAACAAACGAACAAACAAAGATATGGAACCCTTTACATACCCCCTGCCGATTTTATCAGTGTGGGTAATAAGTAAGTAAGTAAATAAATAAATAATAGTTTTGTGTGTTTTAACATTTTTGCTGCATTCAGGTCTGGCATTTATATTTTTTACTTAACCAGTCACTATTGAAGCAGTGATTACTTGCACCATTATGTCTTTTGTGAATGTCCACTTCAACATGATATTGCATACTGTGTACATGATATAGCATTACTAAATCTCAGTCAGTCTGGCCGACAGTAATCAAATATTTTTGTAACTTCTTTTAAAGGCCTTGAGAGACTCTGTTTTTTGGTTTATCAGAACAAAAAATGCAAAAGGTGACATATGGAGGTATAAAATATGTAAGTAATTTGTTGTTGAATGAGTTAATTAAATAGAAATCAAAAGAATAAATATATATATTCATGGATAAATGGAAACTTTCAGTTGCCCTTTTTTCTATTTTGAAGTCCACATTTTATGAGTTACAGCAGGAAATTGGGCATTCTTGACATCAAGGCAAACTTATCAAACTACTGCAGTGCTGTGAGCAATAGTGGTATCAAGGTCCTTGATGATCAGGCTCAAAACATTGCTGCCACTGTGAAGCATCATTTCATGTGAATCACTTTTCACTGCAGCCTCGTCTCAACATGGCACATCAGCAGTCCCCAGCATTTCATAAATCTATCATAGAAATTAAATGGGATGTGCTGCCACAGATTCAGCAGTGCTGTTGTGTGTTATTTGACTTGATTGCTCACCTGAAGAACCTCTCCAGCTATGGATCACTGAGCAATGTCTTTTTTAATATCTGATAGTGTCGGTTGCAGAGGCCCGGTCTTTTCCAGCTCAACAATGAGTTTCTCCCCTTCTTAATGGTGACAGCTTACTGAGCTCCAGAGAGGATGTGCTATCACCTGACAAGAGCAGAAGTCATGGTTCAATAACTCGGATGTGCCAAGCTCGGAAGCGAGTCTCGGAACAGGGCTGCCATTATTATGGGTTGGCTGTCTCAGTGCGTGTCAGAGGGCATTGGTGTGTATTGGGCTAGAGTTTGACCCAAGTTTTCTGGGAACTGGAAAATTGCTGCTGGTTATTAGAAGATGACTGTAGGTTTATAGTGTCTTAATAGCTACAGTTTGTTATTGAGTTCAAGCATTTTTTCCATCCCAAAACACCCATTACTGAAACGCTCAGCTTTAAGCCTGACTTAGCATTTTAAATCTTATAAAAACTGTACAAGCAGTACATTATGATTGAATGTATTTGTTTAATTTTAAATACTGGCATGTTTGTATTGTTGAGGCCTCTGGGATAACTATGAATGCAACAATTATAAATGCTCATACATGCTATGAAGTTGATTATCCAAACAGGCAGACAATGAAGTCTGTGCTCCAGTTAATGCAGCAAATGAATACTAAACTTCCTTGTATTTATTGTCTGTTTGAAAGTAGTTTTCATAGTTGTGTTATTTGAACTGGAGTCAGGATTTTAGTTGACTTGTCCTGCTGAGGCTACAGATAACTGTACATTTTTTGATGGAAAAAAAAAGCTGGTTTGTGAAATGAATAAACTTTATTTAGGTGTAACTTTAAAGTCTTAGCATTTGCTATCCCTTTGCCCAAATAAAATTAAAGATGGTGATGATCAGAAGAGCTAGGGTCCACCAATGGCTATTGGCATGTGCTGGAAGATAATCATCATAATGTCAGTTTCAGAGTACCTCTCAGTGTTTGTTAAGTTACAAAAGTTCAATTAAAGGCAAATTCAGCCTCCCTCATCAGCAATCGTACCATCTGTTTTTCATCAAAATAGGTCATATTTGCTTTTGTTTAAGGGAATTTCATCAAGAAAGCATAAAAACTTGAGAAAAAAAATATTTTCTGAGATAAGCTGCAACTTCAGACCTGAAAAATGTACCCACAAGAAAACTAAACAGACTTTGACTTCCACCCCCAAACGGGGCCGGCTCGAGCCAATTTGGCACCCTGGCACCCAATGCAAGATTACAATTTGGTGCCCCCATCTCCAATATCAATAAAAATGTAACTTCTGTGACATCAACAACATAATCCCTTATTTTGGTAAAATCTGTAAATTCTTGCATTTTAATGTTTGACTCTCTGTAAGGTTTTCTTTAGATGGTCTTTATTTTTGGGTGTTAAAGCAGTAAACAGGCTTCTTTAATGGATTTTTGTAAACATGAAATAACTCATTTTAAAATAAACATGAGAAAAAAAACAAATCTGCTTAACTGGAATTTTAGCTTTATAAATATTTATAATAAAATCAATGACTTTGGATTACTAACTTAATTGCCACCACAAAATGTTTCAAAAATATTCACCAAGATGCAGGAAATTAAGTGCTAAATCTCTTGAGAAGAACTGCTGTAGAGTATGCTGCATGGAAAAGTCATTACCTGCCTTGCTTTGCTCATAATTGGCTTGTACTTATGGTGGACTTTGTTGGTTGGGTGGATAAGAATACTAGGGCAAGCCTAGTGAAAATAGACAAGATAAGTTAGTGATGGGAAGTGAGCCAGCAGCACTCGTTTCCAAAAGCGTGCCCCCCTCATTACATCAAAAACGTCTAAACTAAACAGTGACACACAGTGTAAAAAAACAAACCATGTTGAACGCTGATTTGAGAAGAAACCCAAATTAAATACAAGTGACCAGCAGAGGTGAGCAGACTGACATTAGCTGAATTGGTTGCATGCAGTGGGAACACAAGGACAAAAATGTCACCTGTGGTCTGGCTGCCTGCTTTATTGGAAAGTAAATAGAAAACAATGGTAGTCTGCCTGAGTCAAAAGTGGGACAGAAAACTGGGCAGAGGCATATCAGACACATCTGTCTCTAAGAAAACAGTAACAAACAAGTGTATAGCTTACAGTACAGAATAGCAAGAATGTGTGCACAGCATAAACTACACGTGCATTGACACAGTTCAGGATTCAGACTTATACAGTGAAAATATCAGGGGTTTTCTCTCTTACATTACATCTTTGCTGATAGATTATTGAAAATCATAACATAATAATTGATTACTTGACTTGGAAACATGTGTTATGTAGCTTTTTTTTTTAGTATGTTAGTGCTTAGCTTTGTGATGCATGACCGTCAACAATGCAAGAAGGAGAAGTTGACTTAAAATGCAGAATCTTGCAATTGTCTCAGCCTAGTCTGGGATCATTACTGGTTGTAAAATCTGCAACTTTTCCACAGCTAATGTTAATTTCATAATGATCCTTACTCCATAAAGACAACCAGCAAAGGTTGGGTGATGCTAAGAAAATACTAATGGTCCATTTTTAGGAGAAATGAATACCAAGAAGTTACATGTCATTGTTTATGACACAGACTGTTTAGCCTTTATTGAATGGGCCAATTTGAAAAAACAGAATAAATAGGAACATGTCCAATTCTGCAGGCACCCAGTTATGCACGCTATATCCATTTCACCACTAACAGGCCCTTAGGCATCATCTCCCCACTGCTAAAAGTAATGGTGACATGACCTGTCTTTTATATAGCCCATTTACTGGTTAAATTACGTTGTTTAAGGGAATCATATTCCCACGCAACCAGTTTATTGACTTTTCTAAAATGTCCATCGTAGTTCTGTGTCCTCACTCATCCACATCAGCCTTAAGGACATTACCTCCTTGAAAACATAAAGAATTGCTATTTCCCAAGAGGGGCTGCACTACAAAACAAACACAGTGTCCTTGCTACTAACTGTATCTCAGCGAGTCTTAAATGGATAACAGAGCACAGGAGTCAGACAAAAGCTTTCTTTCTGAAACACAATACAAGGAAAAAAAGAACAACCCTGAGTGTTAAACGTCTTATAAAATGTGATATTTACTGTATGAAAAAATATGTCAGAAGGGTTAAGGCTTAATAGATTTGGAATAGATTGCAGACTTAAGTCTGTTATGCTGTGATTCCACTCAATCATTTTTCTTGCTTTTATATCACAATTGTTCAATTATTTTCCTCCATGGCTAAAACCTTGCACAAATTCTCGTTTCTTTTCCAGAGGACAAAAAACACACTGACATTGAAACATGTGTATTAATTTACAAAAACATCTGGGTTCTACCTCAGTACTTAAAGAGTCTCTAAAGCCTCAGAGTACTTTTCAGTTGGAAACCTACCTATAAGGGTATTGAGTGGGATTGTTGATCAGTTAGGGTTCAAAATTCAACATTTAATTTCAACATTTGCATATTAACATTTGTAAGTTTGTGATAGAAAAATGCATTGTGACTGCCCTCTACAGGTTGAAACCCAGCTACTGCGAGGGAATTTTCCTATTGGCTGAACAGTTGACATATGAAGTGCAACTTTTGCCATCACAGAGCTGAGTAGTTAATGCTCACCTTCTATACAACCATCAACTTTTGATAGTAGCAGCCTACAACTGTCCACCACCACTTCCCATTCATTAGAGTGGCCACACTGCCGTTAGGATGAATACGGGCGCGGAGACTGAATGGTGGTAGATTAGAAAACAGTGGTAGCAACACAATTAAATGCTATTGCTTTGCATTTGGTGCTTAAAAAAATGAAAACATGATTTGTGCTATATTATTCATTCTCAAATAACAAAAGGGTGAAAAAGAAGAGCTCTGTGGCCTAAGATAAAAAACAGGGTCCCTTAATATTAACAAAAGTAACAGAAGTAAGTAAATACAACAGAGGAGATCAGGATATTTCCTTCAGAAATAAAGCACATCATAGAAGTTTTGCCACATGTTTTTTAACAAGGAACAAATCCACGACTCACTGAAAATGGCTTTGTGACTCACTTTTTGGGTCCTGACCAACCAGTTGGGAGCCAAGACTATAGAAGACACAGGTTCGTATAACGTCAACTCTGTTTTTCAGGAAAAATATTGGCTTATTTCAAATCTTGGGGATCAGAGTATCATCTCTGACAGGTGGAGCCCACTGTAACCTGTGAATATCAGCTATTGCTACTAGCAACCCATCTGGATACTTGTCCTAAACGAACCCTGTCCCTTTCTGGGTGAAAACGTTCCATGAAAAGGACTGGCATTAAACTGGAAAGATAAGGTCTTTAGGTTGATTTAAAAACCTGAAATATGAAAACTATATGGTCTAACAGTTATTAGGAGTGTGTTTAACATCAAAACAAAGAATGCTCTGAACAGGGACTTTCATAGTAACATTACAAAACTAGAAAAGCACTCAGAGAGCACAGACCTATGCCATTAGCCCTATCTCCCAATAGTGAAGAATCCTTTAAAAATTTCCTGGATCTGTCCCCATGTGCCCCCTACCATGGCATTCACCAACTACCCCCTCCCCGGTGGGGTGGAAACACAGTGAGACAAAGCATTGACTTCGCTATGGGTGGACTGTCATGGCGGAAGCATTGCCTGCTGGTACCAACAGATGCACTGACAGTCCCACCCATGGTCTCACTGGACAACTGGAAGTCACGGCAGAGGGTGAATATTCCTCTATTCCTCCCAATATTGTGAGTATTCTCACTACAATTCGCTGTCTTTCTCTCTGTTACGCTTCGACTCGTCTCCTTGACCAGCGTGCATCTTTCAAACTCTAAAAACTCCAAAACTTTGAATGGTAGCACAGCCAAAAAGCTGCTGGGATTAAAGTTACTCATGTCCACCATCTCCTGGTGTAAAGTGGTAACAGCGCAGAGCTCCGCCATTAGCCCTATCTCCCAATAGTACAGAATCCTTTAAAACATTCCTGGATCCAGACGGTGATCTGGATCATTCCCAAAATCTAATCAGTTCTTCCTTATGCCATTTCTGACATTTCCTGAAAGTTTCATCAAAATCCGTCCTCAACTTTTTGAGTTATGTTGCTAACAAACTAACAAACAAACTAACAAACTAACAAACAAACTAACAAACAACCAACCCACCTGATCACATAACCTCCTTGGCGGAGGTAACAAAGTTATAGGTGTGCATGAGTGTCTGTTCTGACTCTCTCTATCAAACTAGAAGAACCACCCCATCTTGTGACCAGATAAATTGGGATCTAAACATTTAAAATGTTTTTAATAGTGCCGTCAAAATAACACATTCATTTTGATTAATTTATCCTGGAAATGTAACACAACAAAAACAATTTCATGCAACTTTAATCGCACCAATGTCTACAACCATCCATTGTAATGTTGAAAAATTGCTGAAAAAAACAAGATAAAAATGTCTTGGTCTCTTGAGTTTTATCATTTATACATCCAAAGGGTACACAGCAGCCAGGAGTGATCAGTAGGACAGCTCTATCTCTCCCTTCCTTCTTCACACAGAAAAGCTCTCTCATCCACACGCTGCAGTGCTTCTTCCAAAAATGCTGAATTCATCCGCTGATGTGCAGACTTCCCTGATTAAAACTTTACTCATGTGGTCACTGTTTTAAAACCTCATGTGTACCAAGAATTTGTTCATGAGGAATAACAAGGGAACTTTTGAGAGTAATAAAACACCAATGACGAGGCAGAGAGAACAAAAAAAGGGGGGCAGACAGCCTGTGCAGACTGAGAGCAGAGGTAGGCTTACAGCCAGTGAGTGTGTTGGAAGATATATCTAACAATTCCAAATAGGATTATGCAATAAATATACCTGTAATGAAACACAACACTAGCGCCTTATTTTTACCTCTTTACTCCCCTATATTATTACCTTAAAAAAAAAAAAAAAAAAAAAAAAAACTTTGGTTATGATTGAAAAGTTTCAGAAACTTACAGTTATTAGACCACCCGTCATATTTGTCTCAGAGACCATCCAGCATCATGAAGTGTTTTAATGCGGACTCTTTCATTTTCACTGAGCTCTCCACGTTTTACCATTTTGAACTGGAATGAAGAATTTCAAACTGAATTCACCCAAATTTGAGCCAGCTCACTGGGCTTCTCTGAGAAGTCAGAAATTAATCAAGCATAACATTAAACCACTAAAACTCATTTTTCTGTTCAGGAATGCGAGTAAATAACTATGATTTGACATATTAATCAAGAAATAGTAATGTGTTTTACTATTTTTTTCAGTTTTTTTGTAAATCAGTAAATTTAAAAATTCATGGATAACAATAATAATTATATTTTAGCATTAAAAATATCATTTTGGTTAAAGAGCTTCTACATATTGGTGTATTAACCATTGCAGAAACATAAAAAACGATTTTGGTAATTATCAATGCTGTTAATTTAGGGCAGCTGTGGCATAAACCTTACTTTGGTTAGGGTTAGGGTGGTCTAATAAATTTGTTAAGCACTGTATGTCCCAATTTGTCATTAAGGATGTGGTGGTGGGTCTTAAAGCCAATCCAGTTAGAACCACTGTTCCACAGGACCAGATACCATTGCTTGAGTCTAAAGTAGCTCATGGTAAGTCTAATTGGATTGTTATAACGTTATGGCTACTAATCAAATCAGCAAAAGCAGCTGAGACTACATGATGGCGGGGCAAATAGGGACAGCATAAAGGAATAAAGGCTCATTCATGCTCCACGTTTGAATTGCTCTTTCCTCTTAAAGCGCACGGACACTGATCACGTCACAATACCATCCCCAGGTGAGGGGGTGTTGAGCAATGCGGCCAACAGTTCAACCCAGAGTAGCAAACACAATAAAGAAGAAACAACTGAAAGAACTCAATCAACTTAATCGAAGAAATTTAAACAAATGACAAGTAAGTTATTGTAAAATACAAACATATCAATGATGTTAGCTCACTCTATGGGACAAAAGACAACTTCTAGTGGATTACTCTTTCAATGTCCAATCATCCATCATAACCGATGCACCTCAGTAAAGGGGGCAATGATGGTTGTAAAGTTTAAAACCCACAGATCTAATTTCATCCGTGCACTGAGCATAAATGAAATTGTCCATGACGTTCTAACAACATTTTCTGAAGTTCCAGGATGGATGCACCTCAGCTCAAACTCTAGTGTTTAGTTACTCTTTAAATGTTTTATCCTTTGCAGCTTTTTGAGGACACTGTACAATTGAAATGTCCAGAATTTGCTGCATTGTTGCAGAAAATAGCTTAGAAGTATTTCCCCCAATTTTAAGTGTAATACTTTTCCCAGGATTAGGCTTTTTTGCTCGTCTATTGTTGTCCACACTCTCCTTAATATGTGCCAGTGAGATTAAAGGACTCCACACTAAGAAGAGGCCCATCTCTTTCATATTTAATATGTCCTAATGCCTCTCTATGCTGTTGTTAGTACAGTATGCTAATACAGGATGCAGGTTCTAAAGAAATATGGGTCATTACTGGGACACTTGGTATCTTTTCTTGGATGGATTATGTTATAGAATGAGGCAGATGAAAGCAGTATATCCTATAAAGTTTGAGGGGTTTTTTTTACACCTAAGCAATTAAGTATTTATTGATGCATGGTCTGTGTGAAGTCTCCTTATCATAAAGCATGCAGGTTAAGATTATCCACCATGCCTAACCACGCTGAGCTCACTTTGTTCTCAACACTTGTTTCTTTTCTCCTTTGATTCTCGCCCAAGTTGACTCAATTACATTAATTAACTCGCACCTGTCATCACCTTACATGAAGCTATAGGGAGAAGCCAGACCTGCAGAGAAACAAGTGTCTGTGATTTAATGCTACCTCCTGACAATGTGTCTCCACATGCATGCTTCATGTGTATTTTAAAACCATCACAGACAAAAAGAAAGCGCTCTCCTCTGGGGCTCTGCGCTCTCTTTGACAATAAAAAGAGGGCTATTAGTAGGAATTGCACAGAGGGAGTCATTTTAGCACAGTAACCTGGGTATATGAAGATAAACGGTTTAGCACTGAATGTCATTAATGAAGACAAGCTCATTTCAACTCAAATTATCTATGCCTCTCAAACCATGAAAGCTGCCTTCTTTCTGTGTTTGTGTGTGTGTGTGTGTGTTCTAATACCAAATGTCCTGACAAGGATGGAGAGGAGAATCATTTTCTCAGATGTTCTGAAATTTTTAGTGTCTCCTGTAAGAAATGGGGATTTTTATGATCAGACCTCTATCCAGTGCCATGGACTTGAGTTGCAAGAGCAGGTGTGACAGTGAAGCCATCCTGAGATTACTCACATTCTGTGTTTACCTAAGACAGAAGGGTCAAAACCCTGCTCTTAGGATGTAATATTTTTGATTAGCTGTGCCTTCTTCTGGCCATGTAAAACACATTGTCAATGTATGTTGATTTCTTTAAATATGATTTATTTCTTATATATGTTGTTTCCATATGTTGTTAATCAGTTACATGTATTTTGGTGTTCTAGTTATGTGAAAGATGTTTTAAAACAGAGCAAGTTTTCTTGCTGGGTACACCATGATCTTCTTTATATAACATTAGCCTCATAGCATAACTGCAAAGGATTTAAACACCGGTACTCTGTCATAGCACCTTGAAGGCAGCCCTTACAGCGGCACTCAGTGATGTCCAGAGTCCGTTGTAAGATCCAGGAGTGCTTCAGGGAGGTTTGTGTGCATCCCAGGTTGACATGGGCAGACTGGATGATGCTCTTTTTGAAGATCTCCCAGTCTACACCTTAGCTCATGGTCAAGACACTTCAGCCTAAGGTATGCAACCAGTAGGGGATGGTCAATGTTGCCGAACTCAGCCCCTCTGTACACCTGGCAGTTTGTTACAGATGACATTACAGATGGCGCGAGATTATGATGTGGTCTAGCACCTTGCAAGTTCTGCCATCCAGGCTGTACCAAGTCCGTTGATGGATTAATTTTGGAGGAAACCAGGTGTTTGCAATACAAAAATTGTAGGAGTGGCAGAGCAGTATAGCATAAAACATCTTCTACAGAAACATCTGCAACTGACAAGTCTAGTAAGGTCAGGTTGAACACAGTGTTTAAAACAACAACCCATGATTCGTCGTAGGTGTCAAGATTTCTGGAGATATTGAAGACTTCCTTTCAGAATCACTAGGAGTTACACTGGAAGCCCCACAAACGTGGCCTTAACTCCCAGAGAGTTTTGTTGTTCGATGGTAGCCGATGGATTCAGAGATGCACCACAGGACTATTGATCATTACACATCTTATAGTCAGATAATCCATCTAAATGAATTCTGAGATATTTTTTTTCACAGATTATTTGGAAATTCCAAGCAAATCTTGCCAGAAGTTGTATTTTAACCATGTCAATCATTTGAAGATTCTGTGAAAAAATAATTTGTACAATTACACTGAGTCAGAAAAAGTAATTCAGGCAATAAAAATCAGAGGCTCTGGCCCTGACTAGTCTGTGTCTTCTTCATGATGGACAGAACTGTGAAGAACTAGTCAAAGGTCATAAAAACACCTCCAGAACATAAAAGCACTTTCAATCACAGCTAAAGAGCCTGCATGAGTCAAAGCGATCTTCAGTGATTGAGCTAAGCTCTCAACAGAACCAGTCATCCTGATACAAGTTCAGCCATCTTTCAGACTTTGGTGACAGTCATAACTAATTTTCTCATCCATTAAAGATCTTGGGGGTACTTTGCAACTAATTTAGATGAATTTACTGAAATTTGGAAATGGTCATGTGAAGGAGGCAGCAGAACACATCTGGACATAAACCATTGACAAACATACAGTCTTTCTCAGCAAGTTACACACTGTATAGAATATGGATGCAGTTTCAAAGATGTCCCATATTGTTTTCTGTGATATGAAGCCAAACAATGAAAGCTGCCATAATGTAAATGCTGTTATCATTTAACTTTTGATCAAATAGGCAACAAGGTGAGGCTGAGGCAAGCAGAACAAATAGCTGGTTGTGGAAACATAGCTACCCTACATCATCCTCTACCCCAATATTCCAGACAATGAAAACAACATGGAATAGGTTAACATGTTAAGATCAATAACGGTAGTTATCTAAAGAGAGTCTTCTGGCAAATGGCTGCGATGTGCTACAGTGTGCTTGCCTAATGTGCCTTATTACACCTAATCAAACTACACTGCCTACAAAAAAGTATTCATCCCCTTGGGTGTTTTACCCTTGTATTGATTTTATTCAACAGTCATGTCTTAAGTGATTGTAGTATTAAGACACCTTTGTCTGGAAGGTCCCATCACTGGTTAATCAGTATTCCTGGCTACCATTACACCATAAAGACAAAAGAACACACCAAGCAATTCAGAGAAAAGGTTATTGAAAAGTGTAAGTTTGGGGATGAATACAAAAAAATTTTAAGGCACTGAACTGAAGAAATGGGAGAATAATGGCACATGTGTAAATCTGCCTGGATCAGGCAGTGACAAAAGCCACCAAGACACCTATGACTGCTCATCTGAGACACTCTGCATACAACTGTCAAAGCTTTATGAGAGAGTGTCAAAGAGAAACCCGCATTAAAGAAAACTTAATTAGATCTCGACTAGAGGTATATGGGAGACTCCATGGTTAAGTGGAAGAAAGATCTTTGGTGTAATGAGACCAAAATAGTGCTTTTTGGCCATCAGATAGGACGCTATGTTTGGCATACACCAAACACAGCACACCACCACAAACACACCATCCCCACTGTGAAGCACAGCAGCGGCAGCATCATGCTGTGGGGATGCTTCTCAGCAGCTTGCTCTGGAAGATTTGTAAAGACAGAGGGTAGAAAGAAAGCAGCAAAATACAGGAAAAACCCTGAGGACAATCTGATTTAGTCTGTAAGAGAATTAGGGCATTGGGGAAGATTTATATTCCAGCAAGACAATAGCCTAAAGCATACAGTGAAAGCCACACAGATATGGTTAAAAGACAACAAGGTGAAAGTTCAGGAGAGGCCGAGTCAAAACCCAGATCTCAATCCAAAAAAAAAAATTCATGGCTGTAATTATAAAGAACCAACTGCCCCTGAAGTATCCCTCTAATCGGCTGATTGGAGACCGGTGTGCACAGCCAGGGCACACACACCTGAAAAGGACAGCAGCGCAGCAGACACAAGAGACAGACTACAGAGGGAACGGCAGGAGCGTAAGAGTGCAGCGCCCGAAGCAGCAACACAAGGAGCCACCCTGAAGTGGAGAAGAACCTACTGATCTGGGGTGCAGCAGCCGGGGCCATTCGGCGAGTTCACTCTGTTGGAGAAGCAGTTTGCTCTCATAAACAGGGCACACTGAACAATCGACAATAGCATTGCAATTATCCATGGGCATATTAGAAGTACAAATGTGACCCAGTCTTTGTTGTTTATTCAAGAAAAGAATGACTTTACTGAGAAGGGCATGCCAGAGAATGGCTAAATTGGTTCAATGGGATAATATCAAAATTCAATTACTTTATAAATATGCTACTCAGTTGGTTGTCCCTGTGGGAGTGGGGCATTTTTGTAACCCTCTCAGGCACTCTGTCTGAGTTGTAAGAGGGGTATCTAAGGTCCAGACTTTATGAAGAGATGGTAGTCTCTGAAGAAGTGAGGAAAATAGTGATGTTTTGAACCTCTCTTTAATGATTCAGACCAACACTGTCATCTTTTAAACCTGACTGTATTGTTGTTCATAATTTTTGTTTCACTTTAACTTAAATAAAAAGGATATCTCTTGCAATAAAAGAGAATCCAAAACATGAAATGACTTCTCTTTTCTTTGTGTTAACTCAGTCAAGAACCCAATTTCCAAAAAAGTTGGGGTGCTGTGTAAACATAAATAAAAACACAATCCAATGACTTGCAAATCTCATACATCTTAATCACATTAGAACACATACAACATATCAGATGTTGAAACTGGGGCATTTTACCATTTCACGAATAATATGAGCTTATTTTGAATTTGATGGCAGCAACAAATCTCAAAAAAGTAGGGACAGGGCCATATTTATCACTGTCTATCATCCCCTCTTCTTATAGCAACGGTCTGTTAACATCTGGGAGGTTAGGAGACAAGTTGCTGGACTTTTCAGAGAGGAATGTTTTCCCATTCTTGTCTGATCTAGGATTCTAGCTGCTCAAAAGTCCCGGGTCTTCTTTGTCTTGCTGAATAAGCAAGGCCTTCTCTTAAAAAGTTGTTGTCCAGCTGGGAGCAAATCTGCACTAAAACCTCCTTTTACTTTTCAGCGTTGACAATGCTTCTCCAGATGTGTAAGCTTCCCACAGCACTGGCACTAATGGAACTCTATTTACCATCAGAGATGTAGGCTTTGAAATGTGCCCTGATAACAAGCTGGATGGTCCCTCTCTTCAGTCTGCAGGACATTGCATCCTTGGTTTCCAAACAGAACTTCACATTTTGAGTCATCTGACCACAGAACAGTTTTCCATTTGCGTCAGTTCTTTTTAAAAGAGCTTTGGCCCAGCTTAGATGGCAGTGTTTCTGAATTGTGTTTATATACTTATGGCTTTGGAATCCAGATGCAAGCTTAAGATGAACAGGGGCAGTAGATTGGTGAGGACTCAAACTTTTACTCAAGCTGTGAATAACTCACAAAAAAGAAAAACCAGCCTAGCCAAAATGTGTGGAAAAGTCAGTCAATTTCTAGTTTTTGTTAGTTAGTACAACTATATGACAATGGGGAACCGTCAGCCTCTCTAGGTTCAACATTTAACAATAAACATCTAGACAGACCTTTTTAGTGTGTGTTAAGAGCTAAATGAAGGAGAACCACATTAACCTATCAGAATTTTCCATCTGTCCTGTTGCCGGGCAGGATACTGCTCTACCTCCAGCTCTGTGATTAGTGTGCTCCCTCTAAAATTCCAAAGGACCTGGGTACAACATTCAATGAGAGAATGGAATGGAATGATGGTAAAATCAACCAATCAAGTCTCTCCTATCAGTTTCAGGCTTTGATACCTTTGACTTTCTGACCACTTCAACCCACTGTTTATGCGATCTTAGATTGGAGCAGCAAAGTGAGGCTCCTAAATACATTTTAACCTCAGGAAATACAAATGTTGATACCTGTGCTGGACTTCAAATGTGCTTATGAAAGAACAAGTTAAAATCTATAAAAGCTGCCGTGCCGATTAATGTTATACTGCTGCTGCTCACTGTTTTAAAAAGACAGGGCTGAACCCTATCCCAGCTGTCACTGGGCGAGAGGTGGGGTACACCCTGGACTGGTCGCCAGTCAATCGCAGGGCTGACATATAGACACAGACAACCAGGTACGCTCACATTCACACCTACAGCTAATTTAGAGTCACCAGTTAACCTAATGAGCACGTATTTGGTGATGGGAGGAAGCCAGAGACGGAGAAGAACATTACATTTCTAATAATTTTAACTTCTTTTGGTACTTTTTCTCTCAATGAAAGGAACATATGATGACCAGTGTTGAGGTAGTTATTTTAAACAAAGTAATCCATTACACATTATCAGTTACCTTCTAGAAAAGTAATGAGTTACATTACTCAGTTGTTTATGGCTTAAAGTACTTCTTCTCACCAACACAATGCTAGACCTTACATATTCCAATATAAGTGTAATATAATATAATGGCACTATTTCATGCAGTAAAAGGCATAAGGATATGTGAGCGATGTCCACACAAGAAGTTCTCGTATAAGATAGGACTAGGTATACATGTGCTTCACAGTTGTTATCTTAAGAAGTTTTCCAAAGTGCATCTGTAATGTTTTTTAGCTTTTATGCATGCTGTGTTTTTATCAAGTGTGCTTTTAGTGTAGTGACATTTCTGACTGCCCCAGAAGTATCCCTCCAATCGGCTGATTGGAGACCGGTGTGCACAGCCAGGGCACACACACCTGAAAAGGACAGCAGCACAGCAGACACAAGAGCCAGACTACAGAGGGAACGGCAGGAGCGTGAGAGTGCAGCGCCCGAAGCAGCAACACAAGGAGCCACCCTGAAGCGGAGAAAACCCTACTGTCCTGAGGTGCAGCAGCCGGGGCCGTTTGGCGAGTTCACTCCAGCCTGGGCAGATAGCGGGGCCACATTGTTTCCTGGGAAGAGATGAGAACCGGTGTGGTGCCAAGAGGGCGGCCGTGTGGGGGAACTGGTAGGCAGACATGAGGGGAAGCAATGTTGGATGACAGAGGGGTGTGGTTGCGATGCACCCCTCTTTCAGTTAAGTACCCTCACAGGACCTTTTTGCATGGACTTTTAGCATTCATTATCCAGGCACTGCTTTAATTGACTTAAAGGACTTTTTATAGCTTTGTACCTCTGTGTTCTTTTATCTCAGTGGCTTTTAATTGAGTTTAAGGGTATTTTAAGGTCTTTTATGGTGGTTTGCCTCTTTATGCTGGTGTGTTTTTAGAATTAATCAGACACTAATTCCAGGCCCTACACAGAACTATAGCATGTTTTGTTAATTTAACAAATTGAGCTTGTAAATGTAGTGATTTGGGTGAAATTGCTGTGCTTAAAGTGTGTTATTATTCACTACTAACTTGTATATGGTTAGCTGGACGGTGGATGGACTGATTTGTGTCAGAGGAACCATTCTGAGGTGGAAAGTGTCTGACTGCTTGTTTCACCTTCCTTAAGAGACTGGGGAGGACGACGACCAGTGACAAGAAAAAATAGAATTAAAATAATTTTTTATTGTGAACATTACAAGAGTCTGAGCCTTTGTAACTCTGCATTTTAATGAAGTCCTAGGCTCCTTTTTAACCTAGGTGGCGTTGTCGGGTTTTTAAAGTAACTAAATTTCCACCTTGCCACATACATGCTGCCACAAGTCTATTTATCTCAGCATTTGCAGTTACCTGTTGCAGTTGAGCTTTAGCTGATTGGCAGGTGTTGGCACCATGAAGTTTCCTTGGGCCTCACACAGGCTCCAGGGGGTCTTTAGCTTCTAGCTTTGTGTGAGTATGCTGCTGTTACATGTGTTTGATTAGACCTGATGCGGAGTTCACTGCAAAAGAGAGATTTTTCTGGCCTGGGAACAATTACGCATCACTCTGACATTCTTGTTCTTTTGTGAAACAAATTTGTAGTAGCTTTCATATCGCCACATGCCCTTAGTTGAACCGCTTTGACACATCTCTTATTAAAAGGGGTGCTTTTTTTTTTTTTCTCCATGCTCCGATTTTTCAGTAAGTTGATGGATTTAAGATAACACCAGTAGCGAGATTATTATTTTACAGTAACAGTAATGTGATTACTAAGTTAGCAGTAGTAATGCCTACACTATAGCCTTAAAGATAAATGTAATGGGGTTACAATAATGTGGTACTTTGTACCACTTTACACTCACTACTGGTGATGACTAATGGCTTCTAACACTTTTACTGTTACTATAAAGCACCATAAAAAATCTAAGGTTGTTTCAATGACTTTTAACTATTTTAATTTAAAAATAAAAATATTTACCACTTTCTAATTTCCTCCCTGACTATCTAGGCTACATTTGTGTCTGCATTTACTTTGAGCCTGCTTTAGGGACACATCTATTTTGGCCATTACTAAATGCCCGTCCAGGTTTTTAACTACAGTATGCATACTTAAACCACTGGTGGATTTAAACCCCACCAGTAACAAGTACATTTCATCTCTTAATCTGTCTACCAACTGTTTGGCTCCATGAATGACAACAGGCTCTCCAAGCAGCTGTCTACAAATAAACTCCTCTCCAACGCAACTTAAAAGTCCCCTCACGTCCTCTTGTCTATGATGTGTCCCTGAAGGATACAGATAGCAAACCCAGGGTTACTATTTGTGGCAAAAGGTTAAATTTGCTACCTGTAGTTGCTGATGCTGGCTGCTGATATCCAAGTTAGCCTGAAATGAAATGGTGATATTTTTCTGTCACCTGTAACAGCATTTCTTACACTGCTATGTCAAGGAAATCGTGCAGAGCAGTAGATAATATCTGTCAAACACAGAGATAAAAAACAAATAAGATAAAAAGCTATTTCATTCAGTTATTGTCCCACTACTTCTGAACTCTCCTGCCCTCTAACTGAATGCAGAACACTTACAATGTATGCTCATACACCTCCTGATCCTCTCTGGGAAGAGCAAATTATTGCTTCCTCAGCTGTGGGAGATTTACATTTCACGGCCATGACGTGCCAGCATGCAATATACCACAGTCTGATGAGAAAAACTTAAGATATCTTATCATCAGCACCACAGTTTATGCCAGAAGCTATAGTCTCTCAATTTAACCCATTAATACAGCCAGGACAGCTATTAATGACTCCTGTGTTGTGGTATGTTACAGCATATTACAACATATAGGCAAAGAATGTAGTATAGAGCATAGCCTGCGGGGAAGCATCTCAGATTGTCTGTTTCTGCTGCTAATCAGCTCGTTTAAAAAGCAAAAACAAATTGCAAATGTGCTAAGCTAATTAGGTGAATGTGTGGGTCTGAATAGCTTTGAGGGGTATCTGAAACAACAGGGGCTTCTTGGTATCTTACAGTTAAATGATTTGTACAAAGACTTAATGAAGCGTGGGAGCACTGCAATTAGCATAATTAGTACACATAATCAAAAACAAACAAGTTCAACTTTGGAGCAAAATTTGAATACCTTGAATATGAAATAATTCAACTTTGGAAAGGTGTGACATTTCTCTGCAACCTTTTTTGGCTTTAAATGATTTTAAAAAGGTAAACTTGGAATGTATTTTTGACACATATCATGTTCCTGTGCTCGGGTCCTGGGGAAGGCCTCAGCTCTTCCTAGACAAAAGTAGAAGGGGCTCAGTGTAATAAAGGTTGGGAACCGCTGTTTTAGTACATTTAAAAAATTATGGGTAGCAGGTGGATCACCCAAGTGAAAGTCCAAAAAATTCTACTCTAAAGGGACATAATTTACCCTTTTAAGACAAGTTTAAATTGGTCTCAGAGGTCCCCAAAACTAACCTGGCACGCCAGATGGATGTTTTTCACACATCCATCTGGTAAACCACCCATATACAGCATTTGGGAAAGGGCAGAGCCTTTGAAAAAAAACTTGGAGGGTGATTGGATGAACGTTCTTTCTGTCACATATTTACGGGAGAGCAACAAAACACGTGACGTAGCCGCCAGCGAGCTGCGTCCCTACCAAAGCAGTAAACTGCATTAGAGCTGCATAACGTGAATTGTGGCAACTGTAGACATGTCAGTACACAACTTTTGTTGTTTTTGAAAAGAAAACAACTCACTGTTGTTCTTTGTCCATGCTAATGTCTTCTACCATAACTGCACCAGCCTCTTGTTGCTGCTCGCTTACGTCACGACTCCGCCGTGCCTGAAAGTACTGCCCCTCGATGCTGATTGGTCTCTGTCACTTTCTAACCAGGCCCAAATGGTTCAGATGGCAGCTTTGCAAGATGGATTTGCCAGTGGGAAACACGGAAACAAGCATATCCATCTGCTTTGCAAGGCTACCTCAAAACATGCCTGTGAAGTTTGCTGCTGAAAAAAACACTCTAGTATTGGATTTTTGCATTTCTAAAAAGCCCTCTGTTTCAACCCTTCTCAGAACGAGCTGTTCCTGTGTCTGTGGCTTTAAATGTTAATGAGCTGTCTGACTCTGCCCCTGACCACACCCCTAAGTTTTTTTTAGCCATTCTGTCTCTTATTTAGTCTTTTTATCTTTAAAAGCTTATAAAACATCAACCCTGTGGCGCACAGCCAAGTTTTAAACATACTTTTTTAGGATAACATGCACTTTGAGAATATGTGTGTCTCTGTAATGTCGCTTAAATTTTTAAAAAAGTTATGGGACTACAACAACTAAAGAAAAAAATGAACTGAAATGAAAACTCAAAGAATTGATGCACTGAATCAATACTAAGACTTTTTTTTTTCTTTTTTTTTTCTTTTTTTTTTTTTTTGCACAAGCTCGTTCTCCTAGCTCTTGGGGACCAAAAAGTGAAAACAAATTTCATCCCGTGACCAAAAGTCTTCAAAATATCCACACATTTCCAAAAAAAGTCCTTGCACATTTTATATTGGCTGTTTATAGCCATTATTCAAAGCAGTTCCTGTCTGCAGTGACACAGAGTGCCACATCACAGGGTCCTTGTCTCTCTTTCTTCCCAACATGAGGCTATCCAGGCACACTTGAGGTTGATGAAGGATGAAGCAGTTGGGGGTGAAAAGGATAGCCCACATAAACAAGTTTTCTTAACTCTGAATGGGAAGTTTCTGTGGGAAAAAAAAAAAGTCCAGCCACTTTGCTCTGAGGTTTTCTGGGTATTGACTGTGATGTTAAGACATGTTGGCCATTGCAGCTATCAATAAAGCAGCTTCTGTACCAGAACTTCCACTGGACATTTTTCACCTGTCAAAATGACCGGCAGTCCTCAAGAACTTCGGCGCATAAATCTGAAACTGTGATAAAGGTTCAAGTCTGCATAAACGGGACTGGGGACACATTTCATTTCCAAACCTGACCCAAAACCAAGACATTAGAAACCAAGCCACTGTAAACCAGAGTAATTGTTAGCCTGTTATTACAGCCTGGTAGACACATACACATGACCAGACCTTGGAAATGACTGCACAATGATATTAGTGGTTTAAACACACAAAATGAAAACTGTGAGCTTTTCCTTACACACATGCAGTCAGCTTCACAATATATGCCTAAGTTAAACACATAAACAACAACACTACTTAGCTTCACATTAGCACCATTAGCCTGTTAGTCCATTAGCCGCTACCATAACTTAGTACCTTACAACAGCCAAATACTATCCTCTCCTATCAACAACGAATCGTCCAAACATATAACTCACCAGTGTTCCATTAACTAAACAGCACATTAAAACTCCACATTCCAAATGAAAAATGAGTCTGACTGCCAGTTGTCCAATATCAGTCCTCATAATGATATAACTGACTCCTGCTAAAGCAGTAAATCCAACCATGCTGGTCTATTGGGAGTAGTCCCGATTAGACAAAAGCTCAACAGAGGATATTTTGGTTCAGTCTTCTCATGGATGGCTTATCCCACGTTGCTGCTGCTAATTAGCCAGGATACCCCAAGAATTAACCACCAGCTATGGGGAGGAGAGATGGAGCCCTCGCTATTCGCCCCAAGCGGTCAATGCTGTTTTGCACAACGTGATTCTGTGTTGAATACACTTCCACTTTATCAGGAAATTAATCACAGGTAGATTTACCCACTCATCGAAGTCCACTACAACTCTGCTCAGCGTAGACCTTTCTCTTCCTTCTGCTGCATCTGTGTTTCAGGCACTCAGCCGTCTACAGTTCCCTTTGTTTCAGCCTCTTTATTACTTCCAGTGATGGCTAACTCAGAATCCTTCTATACCACTGGTGATATTAAGCCTTTAGTTATCCATGAAAACCTCATTTAGATTAAAATTCTGTTTTCCAAGAGTGCTATAGTAAAGATGTCCCTGCATAGTTTCCATTAGCACTGAGCTCCCTCAGAGATAGGATTGGTTTGACATCATCTCCGTCATTTTGCATACATACACACCTTAGTTAGCCATGTGCTTGCTGCCTGTGTAGATAAATAACCCCAGCACCACACGGAGAGTAGGTGTAGTAAGATTACTTTGGGTTTATATTCAATTATTCTTGCAACTTATCTTCTAGGTAACATAAAATATAATATGTAAGTATTCAGTATTTGCTCATCTGGTCATTGGCATATTTTCCGCCAGACATTTTGACCAGCAATATTTTTATCTGCCGGACATCCGCTGCTGAAACCAGCCAAAGACCAGCAATTGTCGGTTAAACGTTAAGGAGAGCAGATTCTGAACAGACAGAATGTCTTAATGTTTGTGCAACATTACTAAAAAGTGGATTTTTTTTGTATTATTTCCCCTCAAAGGCCCTGCTTTAAAGCTCAACCTACAAGCCTGTTTCTACGTTGAGAAAAAGTTGTGTGGAGATAGCATTTGCATCACAACTTGACACCTCCTCAGAAACCACTGGGTGATGCCAATGAGACTAGGTGCATGGTTTACATGGTCTATGGCTACAGACTGTGATGCTGCTGCCATTTGGCCAATAATGGATAAATACCACTTTAATGCAAAGACAAGTATTTTCTGTCTGATATCACTCAAAACAGCCAAAAAAGGATGGTTTACCCTAATGTCTACCTGTTCCTTTAAACGATTTACAATCAATCAGGATAATTCATACTAACTATATTCAAGGGGAATTTCTCATTCTGGTGCTTTGGCAAAGACTGCTCTCCAAGTGCTTGAATTTTATTCCAGTGTATTCCTGCACATTGAAGAGGGTATCCTGTTTTTTAACACTCTTATGGAAAGTTGTCACTAACATATGCTATTGCTGCTGCAATGACCCAATTTTCCCACAGGGATTATTAAAGTTTTATTTTTAAAGTAGAGCTACATTTAGGGATGGAGCCATATGGATTGAATAGAATAATAACACCTGGTTAATCTGCAGCAATCACAGCTCTCCATGCTCCAAAATGTATCACATACACATTTAAGAAAGCTGTCAAACTCACTAAGTAATGTGGTGGACTCTTCCACACTGTGCCTGAACTTCTATCCTACTTTACTTAGCTTTAAAATTGTCTGTGAAGAGATAAGGGCCGACTGGAAAGTTTCTTACTTAAGTCACGCCTTCTTCTCTAATATCGCTCACTTACAGCATCAAATCTCTTCCTCTCTTGTTCCCCTCTGTATTTCACTGTAATTTTGGTGTGAACTCCTACTTTTACAGCCGCTATGTTCCGCCTTGCCTTCTTCTTTATGGACGTCTCCTTTTTTTTTTTTTTTTTTTTTTTTTCTAGTCCAACCCCCTCAGGCACAGAAAATGATCCATCTCAAAATGAAAGTGAGGCATTTGAATGAGCTAGAGACAACAAGAGGAAGAGAGAGAGGAATCAGGAGGAGAAAAGACTGGAAGGAGTGGCCAAGTATGAACAGATAATAGGGATTATGAGGAAATGAAGGAATGTGAATTCCTAAAACATCAACCCAGGCATGTGAAACTAATAGTCTAGATTTAGTATTGTCCATGCTGGCAGCAGCAAAGGCCAGAGGTAACCTAGTGTTGGGTTACCCAACAGTTGGTCCAAAAGGGATAGGCCCAATCCTGAATTATTTCAGCCCAGCGGGGTTAGGTTATGGCCTTGATCCCACAACTCGGGTAATGTTTTTGACACAAAAATTTGGTAAGATTTGGTAGGTAAAAGCTCCCAAAGACTAGGTTTCAGGTTTTCATTTCAGACGTTTTTGTTCCTCAAACCAAACCATACATCCATCTTCTCCTTATCTGGGGTCGGGTCATGGGTGGTAGCAGGATTAGCAAGTCAACCCAGACATCTTTCTCTCCAGCCACCCTTCCCAACTCCTTATAGGGAATCCTGAGGCATTTTCAAACCATACTGAGCTTAAAGTCTGTGTTGCCTTCTCTACAGTAGGCCAACCCCTTCCACAGTCAGGGAGTGCCCAACTTAGTAGATGGCTACACTCATGGTGCAGAAGTGTTTAACATAGAAACAACAATTTCCCAACAGTAATCGTTGTACAAGACACAAAATCTGAACACATATAAACAATCCACCAAAAGCATGATGGGAAAACTCCATCCCCCAAATTTAATTTGGCAGTGTCCCTCCCCCAATCCCCTACCCATTGAGCAACCCTTTAGGCTGGGTCACTACTTCTAATCCAACATTGGGTCAAATCCACCAAACCTGTGACCCAACAGCCTTGACCCAGCATTTGGGATGTAAAAAAAACAGCATTTTTAGTATGAATGCACAGCTTGTGGTGGGTTTGATACATAATGGTACAAGAGTTTAAAAAAAAAATGACATCATAGATTGAAAAAAGGTTTTTTCAACTCCAGCTAAAGTTGTAAAAAGCCAAATAGCTTTATTTTGTACTTAATGCATTCAAGAGCTGCAGTTTCAGAGTGATGCTTATAATGACAATAAATGCCTTTCATTTCCAGAATTGCTGCCTCTTAGCTCTTTGTTGTATTCAGAGCATCCTGTATGTAAGAACATACAGGGTTGGACTACTGTCAATTTCTGAAGAAAACATAAACAAGAATGTTTTGACTTCAAAGTGACAGATTGTCAGTTGCCATCCACAGGGAAAGAGGATTTCACAGTCTTTGAAGCTCAAACATATATCATATGTGCTATACTGTAGGGATGATACGTGCCATACTGTAGGTTTAATATGGTGACACGATGAAGGGATATGTGCCATATTGTGTGGGTGATTCGTGTACAGTCTCATGACAGTTTCTTAGCATGATCGACTGCAATACAAGCAGAAGCAATGTCTTAACTTATTTTAATGAATGAAATAACAGACAATAAGTTGTCCATTTTATGCCACTGAGAATAAAGCTTGGTTAAAGAATGCATGATTTTTCACTGCCAAAATGCCTCTCTAATAACTGGTTCTTATGGTCCAGAAACAAAGAATACAGAATCATTCCCAAAGGTGGAACATTCCTCAAATCAGCAGATAAATGGATCGCTTAATTTTCTGTCTTTCACTTGCAGCAAAAAATGACATGTATGCAAGGTTTTAGGGCTTAGTTACAGTGGCCGAGAGGTCTCACACGAATGCAAATTCAAAATGCTTTGTAAAAAGAAAAAAACACAACAACATTTGAGAAAAACACAAAAACAAAAGTTTACAACACAAATACAAAAACTTGCTGCATCGCATGAATACAAACACTCAGCGCCGCGCATGGATACATAAACTCAGCACAGCGCGGAGGCAAACAGATTCCACAACAGCACAAAAATACAACAACTTGGTGCAGCAGATGCAAATAAAAACTCACAATGGAAGTAGGGCCGTTATCAGGGATGGACCTGATAGCCTGCTAACAGCTCCGCTAAATGTTTGTATTCATGCGCAGCAGCAAGTTTTTGTATTTGTGTTATGAATTTTTGTTTTTGTGTTTTTCTCAAATGTCGTCGTGTTTTTTCTTTTTGCAAAGGATTTTGAATTTGCATTTCAGTGAGATCTCTCGGCCACTGTACTTAGTAATACTTTGATGAGAAAAAAATCATTATAAAAAGTTGATAAATTAACCCCAAAACACTATGCATACCATTTATTGTAGCAGTTGATGATTACTCCAAACTGAAGAACAAATTATGTCACATACATAAAATTCAGACCAAAGATTCACAACGAAACAAGTAAAACCTTGCAACTGCTTGCAGCTGGCTTCACTGGGAGATGATGTATCATTTCAAAGCAATAGCTCTCTGATCTCCAGTTTCTATAACTTCTATAACTCGTATGAGTGAGTCAAAATTCTGCTTTTGACATAACAGAAAAAAACTACTGACTGTATTTAAGCTAGTGAATGGCTGATGGTAACATTGGACTTCTTTGCAGCAGGTGAGCCATAACTGTTGATTAAACATATACTGAGGAATTTATTAGCTGTTGTACCCTGAGATGCCCAATATTCTACAGGTGATTTGAGTCAATCCACTGAGCTGCAGCTGTCCCCTGCAACATTCAAACACAGCTGCATTGCATCAGGAATCTGTAGTCTGAATGGGGCTTTAGTCATCTAAGCTGCAGCAGTAGCAAAATCTAAAAACAGTGAATGATTTCCATTCAAATTGAACTAAAAGCATTTGTCAACAGCTTTTTGGGATTTGCCGTTTCTTTAGTCCATGCATTAAAAGTAAATGTGATTTTTGACAGTATTAATCAATGAGCGGGCTCCTAGACAAGGACAGCATAGGGGCTCAGCACTTACCGCTGTTTCCTAAAATCATGAAGGTTCCTGGTTCAAACCCAGCTACTCTGGCTTCTTCCCAAAGACCAAAGACATGCTTGTTCCACTGACTGCCTAACCTTGTAAAGCAGATGGATCCACCCGTTTGTGTGTTTCTCACTGGTGAATCCATCTCGCAAAGCTCCCGTCTGAACTGTTTGGGCCTGGTTAGAAAATGACAGGACCAGTCAGCGTCGAGGGGCAGTACTTTCTGGCACGGCGGAGTCGTCACATAAGCGAGCAGCAACAAGAGACCAGTGCAGTTATGTCAGAAGACATTAGCATGGATGCTGCTAAAGCACCAGTTTTATCAGAAGTTGACAACATTTCCTTGTTAAAAGAAGGACAAAGAACAGCATTGAGTTGTTTTCTTTTCAAAAACGACAAAAGTCGTGTAGTGACATGTCTACAGTCTCCACAGTTGCGTTATGCAGTTCCCTATGGAGTTTAGTACTCAGTAGGGACGCAGCTCGCTGGCGGCTACGTCACTTGTGTTTTTTGCTCTTATTGGCCCGTGAAGATGTGACAGACAGAACGTTCATTCAGTCAACCTCCAAGTTTTTTTTTCAAAGGCTCTGCCCTTTCTCAAACGCTGTGTATGAGTGAAAGAGCTGGCTCTTCGAACCGGCTCATTCCCGAACGACCCATCACCATTGCCTCTTAACTGTCTGTAGTTGTGAGTGTGACTGCTTGTTTGTCTCTGTGTCAGCCCTGTGAATGACTGGTGTCCAGTCCAGGATGTGCACTGCCTCTTGACCAATAACAACTAGGATTGGCTCCAGCCCCTTGTGACCCCGAATGGAACAGGGTTTTTAGATAATGGATGAAAAGATGGGATGGCAAAACTGTACTGAACTGAATGGACCATACATAAGCAGCTTACCCTGGCTTTAGACAGAGGCATTTTTAATATTTCTGTCTGCTGCCAAGAAAGAACTCATTCAAACATTTTTGTCTGTAGTTGATCATGGAGATGCTCCTAACATGCATGCCTCATCTTCTCTAAAAATGTTCGACTCAGTCTACCATGCTTCCTTACGATTTGTCACTGGTCGGGGTTTTCGGAACCATCATTGTGTTTTATATGAGAAACTTTGTTCGTTGCCTTATATAATAGAAGGATGGAACATATATCTTTCTATATACAGCTATTTTACATGAATTACCTTCTTATCTTTCTTCTTTACTGACTTCTAAAGCTGTCAGTAAGCTGTAATCTTCATTCTCATGGATTTTATCATGTATGAGATTCCTCGAACTCACATTGTTTTGGGTCAAAGAGGTTTTAATTTTTTTTTTCCATTGTCTTGGTCAGAGTTACAGGGTCATCTTAAACTTAAGCATTGTGTTAGTCTAGGAGATTTTAAAACTAGAATTAGGACACACTTGGCCGGTGTGTGCAGGTTGTTTTTCTGCTGAAAGCTGCTGATTTGTTGATTGATGTAACCTTTGGTTTATGTTCTGTTTAATGTCATGTGTGAAATTTATGCAGCTGTCTTGGCCAGGATTCCCTTGTAAAAGAGATTTTTGTATCTCAATATATCAGTTTTTAATTTTTTTGCTTGAGTATTTCACTACTTATAGGACACAAAAGCAGCTTAAGAATTAAGAGTGTTTTTATTTTCATACTGAATGCTTGACATAGTCTGAAAGAGCTCAGAACATGGCCTTATTGGTAGCTTTTCTCTTTAAAGAAATCCCCTCTTGCCGCCAACGCAGAGTACCCCACTGCTGTGTGACTTCAAATGCAAAAACCCATGGGTTGATCATAGGTCATCTCCCTTCATCTTGGCTTGACTACACTGATTTTACTCGGACCACAGTCTTCAAACCTTCATTGGGTATTGTCTAATGATATAAAATAATACAATATAAAACAATAAAATATAATAACTAGAACACCTCTGAAGGCGATGGCCATCTTTCAAGGGCTTTTGGTGTAGCCACTTATTACCAGCAACAGACTCCAGGGGTTTACAATACAAGGCCAAATTTTCTAGTAACCTCAGGGTTATATCCTTCCGAGACCCAGAGGAAAGAAAAGTTTTTCTTTGTGGATGTTTTTATGATAGCTTAAGAATTGTGGTTGAAAGAAGCAAAAAAATTTTTCAAAAACATTGTTTTTTTTTAATGTTTTTATGGACTGTCCACTGTAGTGGACATCGGGTCTTGCTTGATACAGAATACAGTGATGTAATGTTTTGATACTGAATTCATTTTCATGTGGATTTCTTTCAAACATTCTTTTTATTTCACAAAGATGAAAGCAGAATAAGACAGTTAAATGAAGAAAACACATCTGAATGCTCTTTTTTTAGATGAGGGAGGAAATCAGCACATTTCAATTGTTGATGTTCTGTGTGAAATGATGAAAAGATGCCAGCTAGCATTCAGGGCTACAATGTACACATATTTGGCTAAGGGCAGGTAGTTACTGGAATATTCTTACTGGTACTTTCCACAATAAACATTTGAACAAAAATGTAAACTTAGCAGACCATCCAAGAATACTCAAACTCATGGCAGAAAAACTCTTTATGTTGCACACATACAGGTGCATCTCAATAAATAATATCATCAAAAAGTTGATTTATTTTAGTAATTCAATTCAAAAAGTTTAACTCATATATTCTATAGATTCATCAAGTGTTTATTTCTTTCACTATTAATGATTATGGATTACAGCTAATGAAAACCCGAAATTCAGTATCTCAGAAAATTAGAATATTGTGAAAAAGTTCAATATTGGAGAGTCATGGTGTCGCACTTTAGTCATCTAATGAACTCCAAACACCTGCAAAGGTTTCCTGAGCCTTTAAATGGTCTCTCAGTCTGGGTCAGTAGGCTACACAATCATGGGGAGGACTGCAGACTTGACAGATGGCCAGAAGACAGTCACTGACACCCTCCACAAGGAGGGTAAGGTCAAAGGTCATTGCTAAAGAAGCTGGTTGTTCACAGAGTGCTGTATCCAAGCATATTCAGAGAAAGTTGAGTGGAAGGAAAAAGTGTGGAAAATAAAAGGATAGTGAGGATTGTGAAACGAATTTGGGGATCTTCTCAAGGAGTGGACTGCAGCTAAAGACTTCAAGAGCCACTACGCACAGATGGATCTAAGACCTGGACTACAACTGTTGCATTCCTTGAATCAAGCCAATCTTGAACAAGAGACAACCTCGGAAACATCTTATCTGGGCTATGGAGAAAAAGAACTGCACTGTTGTAGTCTCAGTGGTCCTAAGTCCTCTTCTCAGATGAACGTACATTTTGCATGTCATTTGGAAATCAGGGTGCCAGAGTCTGGAGGAAGAGTGGAGAGGACCAGAATCCAAGTTGCTTGAAGTCCAATGTGAAGTTTCCACAGTCAGTGATCATTTGCGCTGCCATGGCATCTGCTGGTGTTGGTCCACTGTGTTTTCTGAAGTCCACAGTCAACGCAGCCACCTACCTGGCCCACACTGCCAAAGGTACCAAAAGCTGGTTTAAGGACCATGGTATCCCTGTAAACTGGCCTGACCTGAACCCCATAGAGAATCTATGGGAACACCAGACCCAGCAACACACACGAGCTGAAGGCCGCTATCAAAGCAACCTGCGCTTCATAACACCTCAGAAGTGCCACAGACTGATTGTCTCCATGCTATGCTGCAGTGCTACAGCAATTCATCCAAAATGAGCCCCGAACAAATACTGAGTGCAGTACATGTTCATACTTTTCAATAGTCCAACATTTCTGTGTTAAAAACCCTTTTTTATTGGTTTAATTCATATTCAAATTTTCTGAGATACTGAAGTTTGTGTTTTCATGAGCTGTAAGCCATACTTATTAAAATTAAAAGACATAAACAATTGAAATATATCAGTCTGTGTGTAATGAATCTATAGCCCTCTGTTCCCTGATGTATTAAAAATGGGGGGTAGTAAGTCCCGATGTCCACTACAGTGGACATCAAATAAAAGTTGTGTTTTGAAAGGGGTAGAATTACTGTGGCTTTTTAAAATTCTTACTAAAATGAAGTCAAGACTGTGATCTTAAAGAAAAAAGTTCATATTTAGCAACAGTAACATAATATCTGCAAAAAATTGTTGACTTATCCCACCTGCTGCTACAAAACATGAAAGTTGAAATTTCCTCGATTTTTTGTAAAGACAGTGCATGTGCTGTGTTGGCCACACCCCCACAAATTTAGTTTTAAGAGAGCCCAGAATGTCTTCTTAAAGGGACAGCAGGATTAAGATAGATTCTATAAATTATGCATGACTTACAAGTCTCAGACTCATGTCCACTACAGTGGACAAAAATGAATTGCCGGGTCTTAGGAGGATATCTGAGTTTTCAGTACTGCAAAGGGAGTACATGTTTTATTGGGCTATATCGGGCTGAGCACCTAACCTGCTTGAGAGAATGTTATATTTGGGGCAGCAGACTTCATGAAACTGTGGATGCTGTCCAATCAGATCGCTTGTTCACAGAGGTCTGGGAGCTGGTTGTGAGAGGAGAGAGGGATTGTAGAAACCTTTATAGTCATCATCCTCCTTCATCAGAAACCAAACAGAGCACTTACACCTTTAACTTTTTGTATCTATAAGACAGAAATTAGAGTGTATTACTATTTTAAGTAGCCCATGTTTTCATGTTTATTTTTAGCCACACAGCACTTCATACACTGTCACCAGCTTATGAGTAAGTTAACTTACTCATCCAACTGGATTCAACTGATACAAGCCTAAGAAAACAGCCAAGGGGCCGTGTGGTCCCAACCAAGAAAACAATAAGCCAGTATATGTCTGAAATGATAGAATCGTTATTTGAAATAATCATCCCAAAATAAATTCAAATGGTAGTAAATGTGAGCTTCACAAGAAATTGATTACTCCAAAGGCAAAACAGTAATTGATGCTTTACAACTGATCAATCAAAGCTGGGTTTGTTTTCCTAAAATCTTATGGTGGTGTCGGTGTCCTTAAAATTGTTTTTCAAGTTGTTTCAGATGAACTGTTAGAGACTTCACTGAATCTTTAGCTTTAGGGTAAAAATGTGTTAAACATGCTAGACACAAATTAAAATAATTTGTATCTCATAGTGAGTAGGCTGATTTGGCAAGACCAAAGAGGAAACCACTTAGCTTGAAGACTTTCAAATCATAATCCAGTGTATGTTTTTCATGTTTCTTTTTCTGAATTTAGAACATGCAATGCCTCGTGATGTTCGTTCCTTTTACTCTAATATTGACTGGTTCACTATTAAATAACCAAGGCGGCTTTAAATTGATGAGGAGTCTTGCTTCATATAAAAATATAATCTTTGACAATGTTAGTTTTATATGGCAAAGTTAAAACATTTTAAATGAAACAAAGTTCAAAATCAAGAAGGATTCTACCTAACATTGAAAGTGCCCTAATGTACAGTGCTTAAAAAATTTATTAGATTACCCTAACCCTAACCAAAGTAAGGTTTATGCCACAGCTGCCCTAAATTAACAGCATTAGTAATTACCAAATTCATTCTTTATGTTTCTGCAATGGTTAATACACCAATATGTAGAAGCTCTTTAACCCAAATGATATTTTGAATGCTAAAATATAATTATTATTGTTATTTATGAATTTTCAAATTTACTGATTTACAAAAAACTAAAAAAAAAAAAAAGTCAAGCACATTAATATTTCTTGATTAATATGTCAAATTATAGTTATTTACTTGCATTCCTGAACAGACAAATGAGTTTTAGTGCTTGAATGTTATGCTTGATTAATTTCTGACTTCTCAGAGAATCCCAGTGAACCGGCTCAAATTTGGGGGAATTCAGTTTGAAATTCCTCATTCCTGTTCAAAATGGTAAAATGTGGAGAGCTCACTGAAAATGAAAGAGTCTGCATTAAAGCACTTCATGATGCTGGATGGTCTCTGAGACAAATATGACAGGTAGTCTAATAAATTTGTTAAGCATTGTATATAGTGAAGACATCATCCTTATTCATACTGGTTTTATTCAGCGCAGGCACGACTATATTGTCTATAATAGCAGTAGAGAGCATGTCATTAATGATTAGATGCAACCAGCTCTGACTCAAGACGTAGAATTCCGACCCTCAGGCATGGCACATCTGTGCTCTACTGACAAAGTGAACATTGAGCTGCAATCAGCTTTATGAGGGAGAGAAGTCACTCAGATATCCATGGGCATCAAACAAAGCAGTCATACTCAGTCGGTCATGAGAACATCAAAGAGGGGGCACAGATGATGTCTAATGGAACTAGAAAAAGGACAGGGTAAGGGCCTGTTTTCAATAAAGGCTGACCACCATAACCTCAATCTCAGAGCACTCATCACTGCTTATTGTTGAAGTTGGCTTTTGCTTTGCTAAGTACATGGTCTGCTTTCTTATTCTTTCCTTTCTGTATTTTCTTTTTTTTTCTTTTTTAATTTATTTGATAGGATTGCTGAAGTAAGACAGAAAATATAGGGAGAGAGAGTGGGGGAAGGAATGCACCAAACAGCAAGAGGTTTGGGATTTGAACCTGCGGCCAATGTGTCAAGGACTGTAGCTTCTATATAGGTGTGTGCTCTACCACTCCGTGTGCATGATTTTCCTTTATTCAAGAAAAAATAACCAAAAAACAAGCAAAGAGATCAGGTCAGGTATGTGTGCCTTGGTCCTATACTTCTCTGGCCTCCTAATGACAATCCTCCAGGTATGCAACAGGCCCATGCTCCATCTCTCCAGGTATCCTCCCAGCTGCCAACTCCATGAACGCTATCACCTTGGCATTTGGACCAGCCCACCAGGTCCAGGACACCCAGTATGTAGAGAGCTGGATTATTTTTGGCCCTTTTGCCTTTATCTTATAGGACAATTTAAGAGAGTTGGGAAATATGGGATGACACAATGGGGGAAGACATGCACCAAATATATGCTGAGACTGGTAGCAGATCCCACAACCTGTGCACTGGGGACTACAGAATCCGTATATGGATGCCTGCTCTGCCTACTGAGCTCAACCAGCACCCTACTCTAATGATTTTTTACAAACTTTTACACTCAGAAGTATTGCTTTGCATCAGTGGCTGTCCCTCCTCACATACTAGTATTATTACTTTACTAAGTATTGTTTATATGCAGTTATGCCATTATGTTGTTGCAGAGTGAATGCAACTAAACACTTAAGCTGCAAGGAAAAAGTCTAAAGAGGAAAGCTGACGACAAAAATGGAAAATACATATTCATCTTACCTGGTTCCAAGAATAAAAAGCTAGTTAGGCTTACCTCAAATAAAATTGGAGCTACAGCAAGGAATATAATGTAAGATGGAAGCACAAGACAAAGCATGGCCCCTTCAAATGTGTTTTCATTTCCCCAACAGCTGTCCCTACACCTATAGATATTCATATGTCCTTTTATAACTTTAACTTGAAAGATGATCTTCAGTGCTGTGAAAGACACCTGTAATTAACATGTAGTATTTTAATTATTATTATATTGATTACACGATGGTGTAATATTTAGTGTCCCCATCTGATAATCCAGAGAGTGTTTCGGCATTGTAGGAGCACTAGAGAGCACAGCACAGTGGACGCTTCACATACACACACAGCGCTTGTCTTTCCTATTGGTACTCCATGCACTGTACAATGTCTGCAGTGCTGCTTGCGCTCTATTCTGTGGTTTTAATTTTTGTCTGCCACTGATTTTCACGGTGTTGTTAACAAGAATATATGAATGAATAAAAGTCACTTTCAAAATAATCCTGCTGTCCAGATTTTTATTGCTGTTGGGCGAGTTTTGGCTAAGGTTTGCTGCTCCTGACACTAGGATAGATGTATTTATAATCAACTGAAAAAAGGGTTGCTGGTCTTCATTTCTGTGTGGGTTAAATGTCGGACTAAACTGTGCAGTGTACTTGTCCATGCATCAGTGTTAATTTTGTCGACTAAAACTTTGACTAAAGCCTTTTTTCCAGGACAAAAACTAGACAAAGACTAACAAAAATAGATTTTTCATGACTAAAACAGACAAAAAGTAAGTTTAGGTTTCATCAAGATGACTAAAACTAGACTAAAACATAATATAGTTTTCATCAGATATTTAAAATCCATGATATTTCTCCACTGTGGGTAAATCTGTTAAAAAAAAAAAAAACATGCATCAGTAACTCTTCTGCCTCTCGGCTGCAGAAAGCAGGGACCCCAGGTTTGGCAGGGCGCATAGAACACACTACCATTATTTGGTACCAGATGTAGGCAAGAAAGTAAATGCTTGGACTAAAAATAAAGACTAAAATGTGAGGACTTTTTATGGACTAACACTAGACTAAAATGTTTTAGAGTTTTCATTGACTAAAACTAGACTAAAACTAAAAAGGGTAGAAATGCTGCCAAAATTCCCACTGCCATGCATGCCCATCTCAACAATGTACCACTGAAGACCAGGTTTTGTTGGTCTGGCACACTCTATAAATGTGTCTTTAAGATTTTAGTGTGCATGCATACGTCTGGCCAAGCCTCATTTTACATCACAGTTCATGGCCACTGATGTGGGTCAAAGCAAACTCTGAGTGTTGAGTGTGAGAACAAATACAATCATGCACTTACTCTAAAACTATAACACTCTGCTGTTCGCCCCAACAATCTTAGGTACATAAGAGAAAACGGGATGATAAGGATAATAGGATAATGTTCACTCCAGAGACAACCTGACATACTTTCAAATAAATTAAATCCAAAAAACTTTATTTGGCCCCAGGGGGACAAGGCACTTAGAGGAACATTACAAAAAGCAAGGAGCAGAAGTCAAAAACTCCCATTTGCAAATATTAACCATATATAAAGAAAAGAGAAGTTTTAAACCATATGTACAAAAAATGTATGTCTATAAAACAAATGAACAAACGATTTTAAATATAGGTCTCAGATACTGACAGTAATGGCATTCAAATATATGAACCAAGCTGTACAATTACAGTAGAAGACTGAAGCCAAGAATGGTTTTAGTGTAATGAGACAAGGATTTCAGCTGCAAAATATACAGTGCTTAACAAAGGTATTAGACCACCTGTCATTTTTGTCTCAGAGACCATCCAGCATCATGAAGTGCTTTAATGCGGACTCTTTCATTTTCAGAGAGCTCTCCACGTTTTACCATTTTGAACAGGAATGAGGGATTTCAAACTGAATTCACCCAAATTTGAGCCGGCTCACTTGGCTTCTCTGAGAGGTCAGAAATTAATCAAGCATAACATTCAAGCACTAAAACTCATTTTTCTGTTCAGGAATGCAAGTAAATAACTATAATTTGACATATTAATCAAGAAATATTAATGTGCTTGACTTTTTTTTTTCAGTTTTTTTGTAAATCAGTAAATTTGAAAATTCATGAATAACAATAATAATTATATTTTAGCATTCAAAATATCATTTGGGTTAAAGAGCTTCTACATATTGGTGTATTAACCATTGCAGAAACCAAAAAATGATTTTGGTAATTACCCATGCTGTTAATTTAGGGCAGCTGCGGTATAAACCTTACTTTGGTTAGGGTTAGGGTGGTCTAATAAATTTGTTAAGCACTGTATATATAAAAAGGGTAATGAGTAATGATCCAATACGGAGTAAATAAAGTAGTTGTAGTGCAAGAAATTGAAATATAAATATATATAAAAATATAAACTGAAATGTTTGAAATAGACAGGAGAAAAAAGGATCATTTGTGCAAAAAAAAAAAAAGGACAAAGTTGCAGCTGTGACTGTTGAGTGGAAATCAGAGTAACTTTTGACTGTTGAGTTGTCTCTATTGCATTGTGTAATAAAAGGATCTTTCAGGTGCATCTGAAAAGCAGGTAGTTGTATTGTAAAAAGCTCATGCACGAACAGTTTGAAGAGAGAGGGGGGCTTGCTGAATGATCCGGCCCACCAACCCGAATGTTTGGAGTGTTTGTTCAGATTCTTGTGATCTCACCTCTTTGAGCCTAAAGGGTGAAAAAAGAAAACAAAAACCAGACATTCAATTTAACAGGCTTCAACTGACAGTCTACCTCCTTCTTTTGACCCTTGGAGAAAGCAACAATGTTTTTTGTTGTTTTTTTTATTTTATTTTCTGTGTGTAGGTGTGTGTGTTTTTTTCTGGGTGTCATATGTGAATTCTCCAAACCTGTTGAAGCAGAATGAGATAACCTGTAAGACAAATTCCTCCCTCAAGCAAAAAGTAAAGGAAATACAACCATACAACCCTTCTACCATCCATTTCTTGTAATACTCCAGTACTCTGAGAAAGTTTAATTCTAAAGTTTGTCACAGTCCATAATTTCAAAGCACCTTGCATCATGTATTCACTCCCATTTTTCTGTGATACAAAACTGGAAAATTCATATGAAGGATCATTAAAGGTATCAGATGGGATGCCATGTTTGTAACTTTTTTAGAATGCATGAGTCCCTGATGAGGTTGTGCCCTCCTACTGCGCCCAAGTGCTGACAGACTACGTCTTTGAGAGATTTATTAACATACTGAATATTGTCCTTGAATTCTTGCTTGGCTTTTCTCATCCTCCAGATCAGAGTAGATACTAAGCATCAGTAAGCAATATCCTCTTGTTCAGCGGTGTAGTGGTGTCTGGAGACATGGTAAGAGTCTTAATATATGCATTAAATGTTTTTTTCTGTTTTTAAGTGGCTCTTTCAACATGAGATGAACACTGTGTTATTAACACTGATGCATGTGTATGGAGTTCACCTGAAAATGGGCTTTTACTATCAGCACATTATTACTAAACTTCACTTTAGGGACTAAGGTTGAAATTAACTTCAGCCACAGAAGTGGTGCAGATTTTAGGGTGATGACACTATAGATCCAAGGTGTCATGCAAATAAAAATCTGGGTTGGGGGTGCTAGAATAGAGTGGGGTCAAGGGTGTCATTATAGAAAAACATGGGCAGAATGATGTTTTCTCATGATTTTTCAAACACAGGATATAAACAAAGGCATAAGCAGTACTGTCTCCGATAGCTGATAGTCTAAAGCCCAATTCAGACCAATGTTTATGTCAAGTCAAAACTAGCATCTGATTGTGATGGGCCACTTTGCAACCTTCCCACTATAGTAACTGAAGGAGACAATGTATAAAACAAGCCCATGAATCAAACCTTGTGGACATGGTTGGGTTTATTGAGGGAGAAAGAATTATACAGTCCTTTATTGTCATGCCCACTTCATTTGTTCACATTCAAAATATAACTGCAAATTTGATGCCCTCCTGTTTGCGTTAAATATTTACTGATCAGAGCTGGGGGAAAATGTGCATAGGCTTGCCTTTACCTTATGATGGAGTTGATATTGAGGCCTGGTGCAAAGTATTTCCTATCATCACACAAGTTTTCAGATACAGTTTGACAGTTGTGTGCACTTTTTACCCCTTATTCAACTTTAGTGCGTATTTTGTCCTCTAAAATCAATGTTGTCATAAACACCAAGAAGAGACATAGGTTACAATAAGTTAAATAACTTATGAACTATAAATTGTAGCCACTTACTGTTTTTTCCTCTGAAAGCTCTCTGTCTTGCCATTCTGATGACACTGTCTATGCCTTCATAGCCCTTGCTTTTCTAGTGAGCCTGGAACTTAGGTGACTTCCTAGGGTTTTTAAAGATTAAATGCACACCAGTAACTCAGATATTGAACACTTTTTTTCTAAAATGTTATTCATTTGTTACACATTTATGCTGCTAGCAGCTAATGCAATCAACCATTTTGCCGTTGTATCAATCTGCACACATCCTTACACTTCCATCACGCAGCCTGAATAGCCCATAATAGAGTGAAAGGGACACAGAGAGCCTGTGATGTGGCCCTCTGTGTCTCTGCAGACAGGAACTGCTTTGAATAATGGCACAAATAGAGCCAACACAAAAAAGCACAAGAACTTTTTTTGCAAATATTTAAATATTTTAAGGACTTTTTGTCACAGAATGATTATTTTTCACATTTTGGTCCCCAAGAGATGGGAGAATAAGTTTGTGCAAGAGGGTATTTTTTTGTCTTTATAGTCAGCTTTTGTAAAATTAAAGTTACGGTACTGCACCACTCATATTCTTAAAGCCAAGGTTGTCCTGAAAAAAAAAAAGATGTTTAGAGTCAACTGTGCACTACAGGGTTGATGTTTTATAAGCATTTTAAGATAGTAACAAGTAATACAAAATTGTGAAAACAAAAAGCTTTGGGCTCAGACTGTTAATATTAGCCCCTACAACAAATAAGTGATGCAATCTGATCCAGATGTGCATGTTTGAGCATCATACATTTGATCTGAATAAAACTGTTCTGATTTGCACAGTCCTGTCCCACCGGTCAAATCTGCTGAAACTTTGCTGTAGAAGAAGAAACTTTTGGTTGCAAAGAAACTGCCATCACTATTCATCTGATCACTTGTTATTTCAACTCCTCTTCGTGCAACAATATTGGATTTTTCTACTCTCTCGTGTCTGTACTTTTTATTATCTGATCAACAATTCCAAGCTCTTTTGAAGTTCTGAGTGGAAAAAGTTGTCTTGGTAACTGATTTTGTTTTGCTCCTACCATGTTTCTCTCCATTCCGGAAATGATGAAGCCGAAAGACATCACGTCACCTGGGCAGACATGTGCAGTAAGATAAAAATCTCACCAAAATGGGAGAGACAATCAGATCGAGTGTTTTCATGGACACTGATCCAAACGACTATCAGCATAAACCAGGGGTAATCAACTAAAATTCAAAGAGGTCCAGTCGGAGAAAATGTATTAAACCAAAGGTCCGGAACGTCATAATGTCTAACTTGAGTTAGTGTGATATGTGGATCTGGGTGCAATTCCAGGGACTTGTTGTGCTGATAAAATATGAACATTTTCTTTGTTTACAGCTCACCCATTTCTCCATCTGTGAATCTCTCCTTTAGGGCCCTATGAAATACGTTTTTTTTTTTTTTTTTTTTTTTTTTTTTTTGCCAAATTCCATTTTCATTTTTTGGAATTCCGTTTTTTTTAACCTTTCCACTAATTTTACCATAAAAAGAGTGTCTTGTTTATGTAAAAGAATAAAATGTTCACCAATTAATTAAAAACAACCTTAAATTTATTGAAATGGGCCACAGTTGGCCCATGAGCCACAGTTTTGATAACCCTGACATAAAATAATTATAACCAGTGTAACAGTTAGATATTTCCAACATAAGACACATCCACGTGTATAATCATAATCCTAACTGATGTTCCTAATGTAAATGAAGAAATCCTTCTGTTCTCTTAAACAGAGTGATAGTAACTTAATAAGAAGGTCATACTAAAGTTAAATGGTTAAAAGTAAACCTGTTACCTAAACTTTTCTTTATCCTCACAGTCTGTAACAGTGCATACAGTGTGATGCTGCATTGTGTTTTACTCCTGACTGTAACTTTTCTCTCCTCATTTCCCTCCATCCTCGCTGTCCGTCTGTCTGCCTCATATTAGACTGCGTTAATGCAGACACGTATTGGCTCGTAAAGCAACCAAAGGGAATTAGAGTATCTACGGGGGAATTATTAGGCTAATTGATACTGATGATGGAACATCATTTAGCCTGCAGAACTTCGAGTCCATCTGACTCGAGTTTGAAGCCCTCAAGGGGTGAGTAGGTGAGAGGTGTGTCTGTGCCTTTCACAGAGTCTCTCCATGACTCTGGTGTGGTGAGGTAAAATAACTCATTGCACGGATGAGTTTTCTTGAAGGTTCAACATTATGTCGTCCCGTGCTGCCCCGTGTTGAGCTAATGTTTGCTGGTGTTTTGTGCAGCTGCTTTAACATGCTGTTATTGTTTAGGAGGGGGTGGGGTGAGTGTTTGTTACGTGAGGCACAAGTTGTGCCACGCTTTAGTGTCCCCCCGGGAACATATTCCTCAGATATACGTTCCTCTTAAATAAAAACCCAGCATTTAAGTCAAATTCATTCAAATTTCCATGATGTCCACGTTAAATAGTAGATTCTGTTTTTTTTTTGACCATTTCCGCGATTCTGTCCGCAATTCAGCTAACATGGAAACCATAAGGCCCTAGACTCCTTGTCTCAGCTCACTTGTCTTTTCGTCTACTCTCTTTGTCTTTCTAATGATTGTAGGGCTGGGTCCAGTCCATATCGGATTGCGTCTGGGCAATGGTAACTGTAATTAACATGAATAAATAACACAATTGATCAAGATTAATAATTAATGGGGCACCAACCCAAAAACAGGGAAAAACAACCAAAAAGGAGCTAAATTCAGTTTCAGGAATTAAATAACGATGTTATAATTATTTAATAAATGTTGGTATTTTGATAAATAGAAGCTGAAATCGCACACTGACCCTCTGAACCTAGTGAAATATAAAAATGCATATGCACAACAATCACAGAAAACTTCTCTTGATATCTATCATAGAATTTATTAACAAAGCTTGATAAACCAGAATCACTGATACTTAATCAAACATACAACTATTATAAAAATAGACTACAACAAACAAACAATTTACAAAGCAAAACGTGGGAAATGAAGGTGTAATCGCGTTTGTGTGTGAAAAAGAGAGAAAGTGAAACAAGAGGGTGAGAGAAAAGATGGCTGACATTTTAAAAATGGCTGACCAGAACCAAGGAGACAATATGGACACAGCAAGTTAAATCAACAGCACATAAATGCAACAAATGCAGCTTTCAATGAATGCACATAGACACACTTTTTACTGCTTTTTTTGCCCAGATCAAAGCCTCTTACTTGTGTTCACGGTGTGTGATTAGAGTCTGATGTCCAACAGATCCAAAAGTAAGCAGAGGTCAGTCCATTAATGTTCCTTCCACTGTTTGGGGAGCAAGTTACAAGTCCTGGAGGAAGAAAACTCTTTGTACTCCACCAGCCATTTGCTGACTGTGCTAAAACTCAATCTAAAGCAGGAAAAACCGAGCAAAAGTTGAATTCAGCTGCTCTGCTGCTTGAATAGTGGTGGAATGGTCCCTAAGGGGGCGGTCACAATGGGTTTTGTTACCTGTGGACCCCTTGCAGAGTCTCCTCAGGTCTACTGCTATCAGAGCAAAAGTGTATCCTGCCGCAAGGGCTACTGGGAGGATGAGTCTTACTCGGAAGATGACTGATTGTTTGAAAGTTTAAACCACAAAAACAGACCTCTGCACTGTTTGCTAGGCCTGAGTTTCGTTGTCCAGTCTGGTCAGAAAACAGTCCTTATGTAAATACAGGAAAGACAAAGAGAAAAAAGTAACACTGACCACAGGGGGTGCCAACATCAACATAAAACATTACTTTCTTACAGAAAAGTCATGTTTTTGGCCTTCAGAATGTACCTGCAGTATTTACTCTCTTCTTGACCCTACTTTCCACCATTTTCACAAAGTGCTGTGAAAAATCTTCAGATGCCCACTGCCCCTCTGTGTTCACCAGTCTATCATTTATATCCTTTGTGTGGTGTGTCTTTGTTGGGGAGGAGGGAATTCTCGCAAAAGTTCACCAACTTCAAGGTGCATGGAGAAGAGAGTGGATTTATAAAAGGTCAAAACTTCAGCTATACTTCTATAAAGCACAACTTATGGGAAGGGATGTAAGAGAGGAAGGGGATTCGATCAACACAGCTCCACTCATTTTTCTTCCTTTGAATTTATTATGGTTGGATTTCTTTTCCTCTGATGTTTTTAATTTTCTCTTTCATATTTTATTTTTTTTCTGTTTTTATTTTAAGGAATATATGACTGAAAGTATTTAAATCCATTTGTAATACATAAAATAATAATTGCTGCTATAAGTTCCAGCACAAGGCAGTTTAAGAGACTGGCCCGCCCAAGTCAAGTCAAAGTTGTTTAACAAATCTGTTCACTGAAGCTTTAAACCAGTGTTTGCACCAAGGTCTCTATATCTAAAGAATCTGCATCAGTGCGGTTAGAATATTTCAAATCTACACTTTCATCAAAATAACATACATGAGCTCTGTCCTTGAAGACTATAAGTAGATTTGCATGACAAGGAGCCAGACACAGATGTCAGTGCTCTCTGTCACTCTTTTCTGTGTATTTGTCTGTGTTAGTGCATGTGTGTAAGCACTCAGAGGCTGCACGCTGCTTCTCCCTGGCTCCTGATGGCACTCGGCTTGGTATGCCTGGGTAAGCACTGGATTGCTTGGCTGTATGCCTAAGTCTGTCAGCATGCTTGTGTGTGTAAGTGTGTCAGGGAAAGATTGAACGTGTTTGATGACAGAAAGAAAAGTAAAGTAGAGCAATACCATCATAAGGTGCTGAGTGAATATTCCTCCCATCTCTGGTCCTCATCCCTCTCGGCCTGTGTGCCTTTCATGTGCCTGTTTGCTCACTTGTCTGTGTATCTGCCTTTTCATTTCAAAGTTTGCTCGCCGCTCTGTTTGTTTGGTTGTCTGCCCACCCAGAGGCCTGCATATTTGCACACCTCCGAGGCCAGTCTGCCAAAGCTTTCTGCCTGTCTGACTGATCCCACATTCTATGTATCTGTCTCTCTCCTCCAACATGTATTTGCCAATCATAATACAATATGGCTGCTTGTTTGTCTACCTGGCTACTTGTGTCTGACCTTCACCTCTGTCCTTTTTTGTCTTTGGAACTTCAGTTGGATGTTTTTTTTTTACCATTGCAGTGATTTTAAGCACACCATTCAAGTATCCAAGTCACTTTCACATTTCTCTTTCAGCCATTGTTTTTTCAATGTAAGTGGTCATTATTGACTGCATCTGCCTGTTGCACCCTATTTGGGTATATTTTACAAAATCATTGCATGCTTTTGCACCTGTCCATGCACCTGTGCTGTTTGCATGTACTTACTGTACAATCCAACTTATAAGACACCCTCTCAACACCTACAGTAGTTTTTTTTAATGTAAATAACACACTAATACTACTGATAGGATAATGTTTTATAAGCCTGATTTAACTACTCTTAGAATTGTCACAGTGATCAAAGAGTCCCAGTTGCTGAGTTGTCTATCATATCCCATGGTGGATACTTAGTTTCACTGGTGTAGAGTCTAATAGATACTGTAGTTAGCAAACACAAGACTAAATAGTAGTAGTTTTATGATGATTTATTAAGAACTAGACAGCTTTTTACCATAGGCAAAGTTGCTGTTCTTCTCTCAAATTTAAAGAGGAGAGGTCTCTTATACAAAGTAAGTAGGTGACATCATCATGAACTTTAAGTTTCACCTTCTTCCAGACTATGCAACACGCTATGCTGGCAGAGATGCCTGAACATTGACTATGTTCAACTAAGGAGCATGTCCTCTGATCATACAGACACATGTCTCTGCAAGATATTTCATCATTCATGATAGATGCGTTCACAGCATAAAATATGCATCATATCAGCTACCAACATTTCATACTACCAGTATGACATGCTGAAACATGACTTGTCACTCCAGATGCAGCCACCACCATCTCACCCTGCCCATGACCTGGCTGACACCATTGAAAATTCACCCCCATTCATCCTGTACTGCAAGTAACCACTTCACTGCTCAAAATGTGTAGAATTATTGCAAAGCAGACTAGGCTAGGAGCACCACCTCTGAATGCTTTTCTTCCTCTTTAGATCATAATCCTGTATTTTAAGATAACGGTGTTTCCCTGTAAGTAAAACTTGTGAAGTCCTGGTCTGGTTTTAATGTAGCTCAAAGATAAAAAATATTGGTGGGCGTGTCAATACAGCAGGATCAATATAGCCTGTCAGAAAGTACTCATTTGGCATTGGGACTTTTCAAAAGAACTGACATACAGAAAACATCCAGTAATGCTCCTCTTCCAAGTGTTTCATGTCATTCTACTCAGTCTGCAAGGCATATGGGGGACAAAGGGAAGAGCTTTCTGGGGCTCTGCCAAATAGGGGGCGCATGGAGGTCAGTAAAATCATGATCCATTGTAAAGTTAAGTTGTTATAACCATACTTTAACTTGAAAAAAATCATTTTATCAGAGCAGCACAAAATTAGTTTGATATATTAATGCCATTGTACCATAAAACCTTTTATTCAAATGTAATCTCCCTTTTGTAAAGCAGAATTACCCTTTAAAAAGGACCTTTTTGCCTTTAAGAGCGGCAAAATCAGTTAAAAGTGACAATAAGTGGCACAAATTGGTTAAAAGTGGCAAAAAAGCGGTGAAGGTGTGTTAGAAATGGCAATGAAGTTTAACAGTGAAAACAGAAATTGTAAAAATTGGGTAAAAGTAGCAGAGAGTGGCAAAAATATGTTAAAAGTGTCAGGAAGTGGCTAAAATTGATTAAAAGTGCAAAAAAAGTGTGGAAAATGGGTTTAAACTAGCCATGAGTGCATGGCTAAAATTGGTTAAAAAGTAAATAAAAGGGGTGAAAATGGATTTAAAAGTAGCTTTTCGTTGCAAAATGACCTAAAAGTGGCAGAGAGTGGATAGGTGAAAAGTGGCAAAAATTGCCAATTATTTATTAAAAGTGCCAAACAAGTTCCTAAACTGGGTTAAAAGAGGCATTAAGTTAGCGTGCCGTAGTCGAGTGGTTAAGGTGCACGCCATATACACAGGCGTCTGGGGTTCAAATCCGGCCCGTGGCACTATTTCCTGCATGTCTCTCCCTGTTCTCTTCCCTGTTTCCGACTCTATCCACTGTCCTATCAAATAAAGGCCAAAAATAAATCTTAAAAAAAAAGAGGCATTAAGTTGCAAAAATAGTTCAAAATTTTAAACAACAGGCAAAATTGGTGATAGGTGTCAAAAAGGTTTTAAAAGTGGCCAAGAAAAAGTTGAAAAAATGGTTGAAAGTTGTGAAAAGGTTTGAAGTGGGAAAAAAGTTGCGTACATGGGTCAGAAGTGGCAATAAGTGACGAAAATGGATTTAAAAGTTGCAATAAGTGGTGAAAATGGGTGAAACAAGTCGTGAAAAGCAGTAAAAAGTGGCACACACTTAACAATTTCAACTGCAGCCCCAATAATAGCTTGATACACTTTTCAGCTCCAAAATAAGGTAACTGTTAGCCAAGATACTAGCACCTGGAAAATGGACTTAAAGAAGTAAAAAGTGAAAAGTGTCTTTAAAGTGGCAAGAATGGAAATAAATTAAGAAATAATTAAAAGTGGCCATAAGTGGCATAAATGGGTTAAAAGTGGCAAAAAAAATAGAAGTTGCAGAAATGGGTTTAAGCTGTGAAAACTGATTAAACTAGTGGTGAAAAGCCTTTAAAAGTGACACGATTAAACGATTTTAACTTCAGACCCAGAAATACCTTGACACATGTTTCAGCTCCAAAATGAGGTAACTGTTAGCCAGGATGTTGATCCAACACACATGCTCTACCATCCTACATAAATTACTACTGCTAGGGGACCATTCACTGGGTTTTTCAGGGGCTCACACAATTCTGTGGGCAGACCTGTCTTGTGCTGAGACAGCACTGCTGCTCTGCTATTTGTGTCATGTGACTGAAGATTTATGGGATGTAACACACAGGCACACACATGCTACAGCACCTGCACTGACATACAACACTTCTCAGTCAGTTCTGTATGAAATTGGAGAGAATGCAGAGAGATCAACAGTTTTGTGGTGTTAGTGTTTCCGACCGCTACAAACTTTTCATCTCCAAGTTGGGGAGACCAATACAGGAGGATGATGTTAGACCCCAGTTTAGACATTGCATGACAGTTTTCACTGAGCCAAAGCTACAGGTGATAAATGCCAAGAGTGGAATAAGTGCTGTTTTTGATGCAAATGCAAGTTATTTCAATTTACTTAACTCTTTGCACGTGATCTTAATTTCTAATTCTGCTGCTGAACTGGTCCATGGCCCGGTGGTTGGGGACTGCTGCCCAAGAATACACTATCACTTAATCGCTAATGCAGCTGATTTCCCAGATTTAAGGAAAATATGCCATAATGTGTTCATATTTGGTCCCATCCTCAACAAGGGAGCCTTGCTATAAAAAATGTGCGATTTACAACAATGAAGCTAATAGCCACATGCAAGTTGTCATCTCCTGAGAGTACCTGGTGTCAGTATAATTGCTGTTACACTTTTATGGGATTTGACATCTCATCTTTACAATCAGACACAGAATAAGAGCTGACCACATGGAACAGATTTATTTATGGGGGTGTTTATAGCTGAATAGTACACATAGCTGGGGCAATAGAGCTATTAGTGGCAGTAATCCATTCTTGGTGTTCCCCCCTTTGCTCTGCTCAGTCTGATTACTGATCTACATTTAACTCCCTGCCTACTTCATCTTTTTTCTTGTCACTTTCTGAACAGTTTGATTTAAGTCTTCTCCTCAGTTATAACAGCTTCTTTCTTCCCCTCCCCTTCACACTTCCTCTTTCTACATTATTTGAGCTCTATATAAAATGTCATCACTCTGGATCATTTTCTCTGTGAGCAGCAGGGGCGAGAGGGAAGGACAAAGGTGAAAAGGAGCAGCTGCTAATCAGTGAGCATGGGAAGGAAAGGCAGATAGGGAGACAGGATTGGAGAAGAGCAGCATCTTAACTTTTGAAAGTTTCACCTGATTTTTTTTCTTTTCCGAGAGGGAAGGATTGGGGAGAGACAGGGAGGGCCGCGGAGGAAAGAGGGACACAGAACGGGGAGGGAGACTAAGTGGATTAGAATAAAGGACGGGCATGGAAGAGAGGAAGAGAGAAACATCAAAGCTGTTGAGGGAAATGGTGCCTGGCATAGGAGAGAAAGAGAGAAGGGGAGAGGAGGAGAGATTCAGAATGAGGCTAAAAAAGAACTCACAGTACTATTACTTATCAAAAAGCTGACAGTGGGCTTAAGTTAGCTGTCTGACAGCTCTAACTAAAGATCTGAACCTTCCATCAGTCCCTGTGGTCTATCAAAAACACTCAGAATATATCCTGAGTTCATTTGGGGGCTTAAGAATAGGAATTTACTTGAGTTTCATCATTAATTTGATTTTAAGAAACTGTTCTTGCACATTGCTTGGGTTCATGTTCGTGTCATGAATCATTCCCTTCAATCTTTATTTTCAGCACGCTGGAACAATTCGAACATTATGCTTTCAATGCCCTCTATTAGTCATTGCCAGAGATGAGAGTTACAAAAGTGGGTTTGGCATAACAATAACTTAGGAATACAATACACTACAAAAGTGCACTACAAAACCTCACAGTCGGTCTTTGGCACTGCAACTGAAAAGTTTCTATATCTCTAGTAACTTAGCCCACTCTTTATGGATCCATTTCTCTGATTCTGTTAGTGCCAGAAAACCCTGTGGATGTACTAACAAGCTTTGTCACATTAGTGTCTATCAAGAGAAGCACTTAATTTCCCAGTACACATCATACCAATGGAAACTGGAAAAAAAAGCCTCCAGCGATTGCTTTCTCTGACCTAAAGCTGTCAGGAGACATGGAGGAAAGTACACAAGTAGAGTATGCTCAACTTACGTCACCCTGTAGCTTTGTATTTTAAGCAGTATGTCACCTGTAGTCTTCAGGGATTTATGATCATTGTATAATCCCACAGAGGCAGTGTGTTGTCAAGTTTGTACTGCACCAAGTGTTTAGGATGTCATGGCTTTTTCATTTTATCTGTCATTGGCATTATGCCAAGTTACCTTATCATGCATAAGATAACAATCCTCTGTTTACACACCTAAATGAGAAAGAAATAGAAGGAGGAATTCTGAATCTTACTTAATATAATTTTACTCTGATGCATGGGTAGGGAGGAGTTTGAATGTGTTTTACTAGTTAATTTAAGAACCGTTTAGTAGGGGGTAAAACAGGAGACTGTTTTGCTGTTAATACAGGAAAATAATCTTGCTCATCATCACAGTCATTGCTATATAGAAATACAGTAAGTATTCACACTCTTGGATGTGTCACCCTTTTATTGGTTTTATAAACCAATCATAGTCAGTATGTTTTTAACAAAGAATGTTGAGTTAGGTCATGCAGTATCCCTATCTACACTATATTACCAAAAGTATTCGCTCACCTGCATTGACTCGCATATGAACTTAAGTGACATCCCATTCTTGATCCAAAGGGTTTAATATGATGTTGGTCCACCTTTTGCAGCTATAACAGCTTCAACTTTTCTGGGAAGGCTTTCCACAAGGTTTAGGAGTGTGTTTATGGGAATTTTTGACCATTCTTCCAAAAGCGCATTTGTGAGGTCACACACTGATGTTGGACAAGAAAGCCTGGCTCTCAGTCTCCACTCTAATTCATCCCAAAGGTGTTCTATCGGGTTGAGGTCAGGACTCTGTGCAGGCCAATCAAGTTCATCCACACCAAACTCTCTCATCCATGTCTTTATGGACCTTGCTTTGTGCACTGGTGCACAGTCATGTTGGAACAGGAAGGGGCCATCCCCAAACTGTTCCCACAAATGAACAGTTTGGGGATGGCTTCAGCATACCAAGCTGAATGCTTGGTATGCTGAAGCATTCAGAGTTCCTTTCACTGGAACTAAGGGGCCAAGCCCAGCTCCTGAAAAACAACCCCACACCATAATCCCCCCTCCACCAAACTTTACACTTGGCACAATGCAGTCAGACAAGTACCGTTCTCCTGGCAACCGCCAAACCCAGACTCGTCCATCAAATTGCCAGATGGAGAAGCGCAATTCGTCACTCCAGAGAACGTGTCTCCACTGCTCTAGAGTCCAGTGGCGGCGTGCTTTACACCACTGCATCCGACGCTTTGCATTGCACTTGGTGATGTATGGCTTGGATGCAGCTGCTCGGCCATGGAAATCCATTCCATGAAGCTCTCTACGCACTGTTCTTGAGCTAATCTGAAGGCCACATGAAGTTTGGAGGTTTGTAGCGATTGACTCTGCAGAAAGTTGCCGACCTCTGCGCACTATGCACCTCAGCATCTGCTGACCCCGCTCCGTCATTTTACATGGCCTAACACTTCGTGGCTGAGTTGCTGTCATTCCCAATCACTTCCACTTTGTTATAATACCACTGACAGTTGACTGTGGAATACTTAGGAGTGAGGAAATTTCACAACTGGACTTGTTGCACAGGTGGCATCCTATCACAGTACCACACTGGAATTCACTGAGCTCCTGAAAGCGACCCATTCTTTCACAAATGTTTGTAGAAACAGTCTGCATGCCTAGGTGCTTGATTTTATACGCCTGTGGCCATGGAAGTGATTGGAACACCTGATTTCAACTACTTGGATGGGTGAGTGAATACTTTTGGCTATATAGTGTGCTTCTGAACAGGGGGGCCTCTTAGGAGTCTGGGTGGCCTGTCAAAGCATGGAGAGTAGCCTGTGGCCTCATTGGTTGTGCAATAGCAGGCACTCATGACCTTGGGAGAGGGTTGAATCATTAATTCCCATTCCTACTCATCAGTAAGTGTTTGAACATGAAAAGAACAATTCAATTTAAACCTCCCTCTTTGTCCGTTCCTGTGAGAGTGTAATGGGCTTGTCTGAGACCCACAGATACTTATGAGTGCTTTGAGTCCAGTCATTGGCTGTGATGCAGCATTTTCTGCTCACTGGCTGGTACATCCATACACTAAGGCAGCACAACAGTTCATTATCACCAGTGTCTTCTCATGAATATAAATACTTTTTTAAGGTTTGCAGAGTGTAATGAAACTTTGATTTAATGCTGATTACATTTGTGTCCATTTGCCTTATGTTCTTTAGACACTTGGACACATCTGTGACATAATCTTTTATATCACATCGCATTTGTGGCCAAAAGAACCCTAATCAATGTTAATGGCCTTTTCTTGCCCAAGTGACCCATTTGGTTAATGCATCTCATTAAGAATGAGAGCAGTGCAACTTTGATTTGTTTCTCAGACTCGTGGCCATCTGTGCTTCTAACTCTGTGCTTGCTCAATTTCATGACTACAACATCACGGCTCTGCTAACAGTGTTTGGTGGCAGGGTGTTTTTCCCTGCCTAGTTTTTAAGAATTATGTCAAATTAGGTTAAAAGTTTCATATGTTGAATGCATCTCTACTTCTCAACCATAGATTTTAAAATGTTCATTTTACAGCAGAAATAATCGTTTTTTTTTTTCAGGCCGCTTCAAAAAATGTAATCTTAATAACTCACGTCTTAATGAAGAACAGTCACAGAGAGAGACTGCATCCACATTTCATACTGTCCTTGGACATTCACAAGAAAACATCAACATCAGATGCAAACTTTATAAAGACTCAGTCGAATTTTTCTTTAGATAAAGTCATTTTTCCAGGTTAAGAAAAGTGGACTCATCATGTCCATGGGTTGAGTTGACCTATTTTGATGCCAAATGAATGCAAAATCAAACTCAATATCATCATAAAAATTACATTTTTTATGTTAAAATACAAATAAATCAACAGGCAGTCACACATGTAAACACGGAAACAAATAAGCATGCACCAACCCTAACAGTCTTGCTCTGCTGATGCACACACAGACACCATCACCGCCAGTGCTCACAGTGGAGGGTGCTGAGGTGTATCTCAACCATGGCCTGCTGTCCAGCTCTCATTAAACAAAAAAACAAAACAAAATTATGATTCTACTGAGGCATGGATAAAAATCCCTTATTTATGTATGGATTTATTAAGTCATCCATTTATTTATTTTGATAAACACAGGTGCAGCTAAAAAATAGAATATAATGAAAAGGTTATTTCTTTTCCTGTGATTTAATTCAAGAAGTGAATTTTTATTTTTGGGTTTTTATTTTGGTCCTCTAAATCAAATTAAGTCCTACCTAAATAGTTTTCAAGTAATTATTAGGGTTAGGGGGTTAGAGTTGAGGTAAAATACCCCCTAATTATGAGAGTATTGCCATAACATTACATACATGAGCAATAACAAGGATATGCTCTTTCACATGGGACTCAAACTTCAGCTTTCTTTTTGTGAGTTTTGTGTTTTTCTGACACAAAGAGACTTTCTTATCAGACATCTCACTTCCTCTTTAGCTCCAGGGGTAAATACAACAGCAGCTAGTGGTCACTGCCTAATTATACAGACAGAAACATGGCTTGTAATGAGGTACTGCACAATTGACATACATCGTTGTATTTTTGCTGAGGACAGCTTTTTTTCCCTATGGCACATCATTTCTTCAAAGATGAAGCCTTGTTGAAGTCTTTATCAGGAGGTTGATTTAGGTGAAGGAAGTCCGGATTTAGAGAACAGGTTTTCACACTTTCAGTAGCAAAAGAGCTTGGGATGATTGTCAGTGTTTGAGAAGGTTTTGCAAGGTTTTCATCTTCCTTGTAATTCCCTTTGTGCTTTGCAAAGCTCTGGAGGAGGAAGAGAGGTTTGTAATTTAAGCTAAATATCACAGCCTTGATGGCTTTATACCTTCCTTGTCTGTTTATCTTTGCATCATGCTGTCATATGAGAGCTTGTCACATTGTCTTCCCTCTACAAACGTAGAGGGAGTATCTCCCAGCAGTCTCTTTAGGCACCTTGGTGGCTGAAAAAGTTCTGGGTTGGATTTACTGTGCCAATATCAGTTTCATTCAGTTTGTTGCCAAGAGCCTTTATCTCCCCCTCTAAAGCTTTGTGGGACTGCTGCAGCTCTGCAGAATACTTTCATCTCCTTTAGGCATAGACATTCCTGCTTTGCTCCTTCAAGGCTGCCTGCTGCCTCGCCTTCCATGAAGGACAAACCGCTCTGTGGAGCTGTCTGAATTGCTTCCTCTAACGGACCACAGTCTGACACAATGTTTGGCCACTTTGTAAGAAGACTGACAGATGTGTTTCAGAGTCTTAAAGGAGATTTAATCTAAACCTGAGTTTATAGCTGTGCAATAAGGAGTTACAGCAAAGGTATTATATATTGATATGATCACTATTTTGACCTTTGAAGCCTGGACTGTTTTCCAGACTACACAGTGTCTTTACATTGTCCTGACTTTACCTTTCAAGTGCGTTTTACAAAGATGGAGGGGGCCCATCAAAGTACCTCCTAACACCTCTGTGTGTGCCCTGTTTGATGTACAGTGCTTAACAAATTTATTAGACCACCCTAACCCTAACCAAAGTAAGGTTTATGCCACAGCTGCCCTAAATTAACAGCATTAAAAATTACCAAAATCATTTTTTATGTTTCTGCAATGGTTAATACACCAATATGTAGAAGCTCTTTAACCCAAATGATATTTCTAATGCTAAAATAGAATTATTATTGTTATCCATGAATTTTCAAATTCACTGATTTACAAAAAAAACATGAAAAAATATGTTGCACACTTGGACAAAAACAGGGACTTCCAGGTGCGCATGGGTTCGTTTAATAACTTTAAACTGTAAATACAAGAACACAAGCACATCACTTTAGCGTGGCATCATACCAGCGGGCATCTCGGTCTACTGAACAGCATGTACACTTACTCACTCACAGACACGCTGCTTATAAATGTCCATATCTTCTGTCATTCACACTCACTCTGAAAATATTCTGCACACTCACACAGTACAACTCAAAGCAGGAAGTCTGATAAACTACTAGCATCTTCGCGGGCAAAACACGTCAGGTGCGGCACTTCAAAGACTATCAAATAAGTTGCAAACTTCGACATAATGTTACTTATTTGCACTCACAGACGTCCGTTTCCACACACACTCGTTACACATCTGTTCCGTTATGTTTATACATAGTTTCACCACAGTTTAACACTTTGCTCACCTGTAAATACAAGAACACAAGCACATCACTTTAGCGTGGCATCATACCAGCGGGCATCTCGGTCTACTGAACAGCGCGTGCGCAACTGTGCATCAGTAAGACCACTCGGCTGCCCCAAACAGTGCCTGTGTAATCTTTACTCGTTTCTACCACAAATAATCCTGCTAAAACTCTACTAGTGTTCTGGGCATGAATATGTCAGGTTGGAACTGAACTAAGTAATTTACAAATTAATATAAAAATAAAATATATTAAAGGGGGGGGTTCCTTGAGCTCATTTAAATGCACAAAAGTGTCCATCAACACGCTCCACATTCCTACAGGTCCCACAAATAGTAAAGCAAATTAATATTTCTTGATTAATATGTCAAATTATAGTTATTTACTTGCATTCCTGGACAGAAAAATGAGTTTTAGTGGTTGAATGTTATGCTTGATTAATTTCTGACTTCTCAGAGAAGCCCAGTGAGCCGGCTCAAATATGGGTATAAAAAGGCGAATTCAGTCTGAAATTCCTCATTCCTGTTCAAAATGGTAAAATGTGGAGAGCTCACTGAAAATGAAAGAGTCCGCATTAAAGCACTTCATGATGCTGGATGGTCTCTGAGACAAATATGACAGGTGGTCTAATAAATTTGTTAAGCACTGTAGGCAAGGCCTGGTGCCTGAGTAGAGCCTGTGATGATGAGAAGAAGGAGTTTTTGGTCATCTTGACTGTTTTGGGGTTAAAATCAATGCAACGTGCAAGTGGATGTTGGAAATGACAATACAGTGGGTGAATGCATAAAGACAAGATAAACACCAAGACAGATAAAGAAAAGATTCCAGTTGAGAAAAAAAAAACTACATGATGTCTAAAAATTCAACTAATCTTTCATCTGTAAAAGTTCAAATATTTTAGCTGTAGAACACCAAAGACCTGTTTGTTAGCTGCCATTAGGAAACAAAAGATGACGGCAGGTGACGGGTGTCACTGACTGCAGAAATGCTGAGTTACTGATTAAGCATCTCTTGGCATAAGAAACAATCTATATTATCTAACATTATTAAGTAAATAAATTATCAATCAAGTTATTGTATTTAACAGTGAAAAGTACAATAGATTAATTCCAGTATGTGTAATCATCAAAGTGTCACAGTTCAATGGATAAATAAATCCAGGCCACATTTCTTCCATAATTGACCAGTTTTTGCCTTGTTTAACCTCTTGTTGCTACTTTTAAACCCTTTCCTGTACATTAACTGCCAAATTTTTGCTTCTGTAACCCATTGTTGCCACTTTTCACCTATTGTTGCCACTTTTTGCCCATTTTTGACACCTTTAACCCATTTTGTCCCTTTTTAACCTGCTTTTCACTTTTCTTTCATTTTTCTGCCCATCGTTGACCCTTCATTGCTACTGATGATTGCCACTTTCTTAACCCATTGTTTCTTTGAACCCTTTTTCCACTTTTTACCCTTTTATGTTGCCATTTTTTGCTTAATTTTTGCTTATTTTGAAGTTTTTGTTTCTTTCAAGGTTATTTAATTATATTTCCTTCCAAGTTATTTCAATTCCTTGTACTTAACTCTCTGGCATCCTGACATTTGTTTACACCATGGCTTGTCTATAATGTCTGACATTTGTTTCCTAATGTGCCTATTCACAATGCAAACATTAACAGAAAAGATAATTCTATTTAAGAAAAGGGCATGTATTTTGGAAAAGAAATTTAGTCACCTTGGATAAAAATTCAATGTCTATGGTCCACTCTGTCTTTGGGAATGGGCATGGATCTGGGTTGCGTCCAAATACCTCATTTAAGTGGCTATTAGACTCTTTTTTACCCGTTTTCCTGTGTTTCACAGTGGACAGACAGCAGAATTTCAGTTTTTTGCAACTCAGCCCAGCTGAGCAGTCATGTTGTGAGCTGAAAGTAACATCAGCGCATACCCGCTATTTCACTCAAAGGCAACAAGAGAACAAAGAAATTGGTCCAGGTAGGCAAACAAAGTCAACAGGGGTGATGCTAAAGATAGCTTAAGTCTATTTTTAGGTCACCAAACTATTCAGAAGGCAGGCTAAAGCCAAAGTCAGGCCACACAATTTTCTTTGGTCTGTTATGATGATCACTACATCAGATCACAGAGTCATACAGTTGTGGAAAGAAGACTGTAAACAAGCATACTGCATTTACGTTTTTCGACTAATATGCCAGCTTGATGCTATGCTAACAACAGTGACCCACTGGCTTTCCTCAACAATATTTCTCTGTCTGTCTTGGTCAATGAAGACCCATCATAAAGGCAGGGATGTTGTTCTAAGAGTCCAACAACTTTTCTCTGTCTCATAGTTGCATCTCACAGCACTAAATTCATCAGTCTTCTTTCGCTCTGCCAGGCTCAGAGTGGCTGATCTGGAGAACCGGGAGGATTCCCAGTGAGCCAGTCTGGTTTCAGGGCCTAGAGGGCCAGTGTACAGTGACAGTCAATAGATCTTACAGGTTGCAGTTGTCAGGTGCAGGCACTAGCACTCATTGTTTGAGTAGCGTTCCCTCCTTTTCTCTTCCTGTAAATCCCTCTCTCCCCCTTTGTCAAACATGTCTGCACCCTGGAGTCTGATACCCTTGAATAAAATCCATTGCAATCAATTGCCTTCAGCTAGCAAAGCAGCTAATCAGTAAATAGAGTCCACCTGTGTGTAATCTAATCTCAGTCTAAATACAGCTGTTCTGTGAAGGCCTCAGACGTATGTTAGAGAAGATCAGTGAACAAACAGCAACATGAAGACCAAGGAACACTCCAGACAGGTCAGGGATAAAGTTGTGGTGAAGTTTAAAGCATGGTTAGGTTGTAAAAAAATATCCCAAGCTTTGAACATCTCATAGAACACTGTTCAGTCCGTCATCCAAAAATGGGAAGAGGATGGCACAACTACAAACCTAACGAGAAATGGCCATCCATCTAAACTTACAGGTGGGGCAAGGAGAGGACTGATCAGAGAAGTAACAAAGAGGCCCATGGTATTTCTGGAGGAGCTGCAGAGATCCACAGCTCAGGTGGGAGAATCTGTCCACAAGACAACTATTAGTCGTGCACTGCACAAATCTGGCTTTTATGGAAGAGTAGCAAGAAAGCCATTGTTGAAAAAAAAGCCAGAAAGAGTCTTGTTTGCAGTTCGCCAGGGGCCGTGTTGGGGACACACCAAATATGTGGAACAAGGTGCTTTGGTCAGATGAGACCAAAATTGAACTTTTTGGCCTAAACACAAGGTGCAATGTGTGGTGGGAAACTAACACTGCACATCACCCTGAACACACCATCCCCACCGTGAAACATGGGGGTGGCAGCATCATGCTGTGGGGATGTTTTTCTTCAGCCGGCATAGGGAAGCTGGTCAGAGTTAACTGCAAGATGGATTGGAGCCAAATACAGGGCAATCTTGGAGGAAAACAGGTTAGAATCGGCAAAAGACTTGAAGCTGTAATCACAGCAAAAGGTGGCTCTACAAAGTATTGACTCCAGGGAGCTGAACACTTTTGCACACCACTCTTTTTAAGTTTTCATTTTATTAAAAAAATTTGAAAGCCATGTATAGTTTTCTTTTCACTTCAATCATGCGCCACTTTATGCTGATCCATCACATAAAATCCCAATAAAATATATATTTACATCTGTGGTTGTAACGTGAAGAAATGTGGAAAACTTCAAGCGGTATGAAGACTTTTGCAAGCCATCGTATTGTGGAGTATTGGAATCAAATAGTGTTTATATGTCATTGTCCACTTTTGAAAAAAGGAAAATTAATGCTTTAAAGCTAAAACAGAAAAATTAAATAACTCATTTGAAAAGCAAACATTGCTTTTCTTGTGTTCTGGCTACAGACCACAAGAGACACATTAACAACAACATGCAAGAGATGCTGGAGAGTAAAAGACAGAAGAGAGGAGCAGCTGGGAGGGATGAGGGAAAGGCAGATAATCATGTGTTTGACATTTCAGTGTCTGGTGAAAGAGAGGATGGGAGGAAAGACGGTGAACAGACGAGGGATTAGGGGTCTGAAAAGCAAGGCAGCCTCTCTTAAGATGCTTTCCCTCTTAAAAGCAAGTGGGAGGAAGTGAGAGGAGGGCCTGTGGTCACAACCAGAGTCGGAGAAAGTACGAGGGAAAAGAGATGTGAGAGGGGAAGAGAGAGGGAAAAGTGAGAGAGCACTCCTACACTCGGCAATCTGTTATTTCTAAAAACGACCCTCCGGGCTCTCAGGATGGAGTGACGCATATGTGGATACTTTGGATTTACTTGCTTTATAAACATATATTTAAAGCCACAGGTACAGAGAAAATAAAGTACATCAATTATCAGGAACTGCACAACATGAATCTAACAACTCCCACGAGCCTGCCTATTTAAACAGATCTTATAACTGTACAAAAACTCTAATCTCCAATAATAATGAAGGTAAAATGGCTTTATAATTTCTTATTTGTCTGCCAGGAGCGTGTTCTACCTTCATCACAAACATGTTGTTTTTTTTAACTGTTTGTTTTTTTTCTTTTTCTGGTCCCATTTTCCCAACAGAAAAAAAGCATAACAGATCCACTTATCAGATTTCATTAGGTCTGTCAGAAATGTTGTTTAATCTTTTGCATAATCTGGTCGCTGGGACGAAGCCATGAAGTGCTGTGTGAAAGCCAAGATGTGACACAATGAGGCTGAACGACAAGCCAAAAGAATCCAGATCATCATGTTCCCATAACTAAGGACCCTTTTTTTAGATCTTGTGAACTAGATGTAGAATTATAAAGTGGGGTTTGGTTTTTTTTTCTCAGCCGTAGAATCACTCCCTGGATGTCTCCCTCATGCAGTTTTAATTCAGGAAGATTACCTTTCTAGTGTGACAAGCGGGGGGAAAGTAAATGGCAGATAAAAGAGTTTGAGGTTCTTCAAAGGGGTTTAAAAAAGACTAAATGTTTGTATGAAACATCTGTCTGCTGTTGGTTCTGAAAATACAGAGAAGACTGAGAGATACTGATTGCAAGATTCAAGGTGAACTCTTTATATTTTTAACAAAAAATGTGCAGAAGATGATCTTTTTTGAATGAATTTTACCAACACAACCAAGCAATTTGGATGAACTTGAATATAACTGGCATCTTTAATGCTAAATGACACCTAGAGTCCAGAGGAAATAAAAGACAGAGAATATTTAATAAGCAATCTTACAATCTTATTTATACCTCCCCCATTAAAAAATAGTTATGGTGTTGCACAAATGTCACAAAACAGGGAAATCAAGGTACACACAGTTTTCTTCAATACACTGCTCATTACAAGCTCATTTCCTACACACTGCTTCTTACTAGCTCATCTTCATCTGCTGAATATCATAAACATTCTACTTTTTTCTTTTACTGGTAAAAATCAAATGTAATACTTTGAAAATTACTAATTGACTTTAAATGTTGACATAACTGACTTACCTGCTAGCTGTAATTTATTTTACTCATTCATTATACATCCATGTTGTTTCATTTGTACATGGTTTGATCATTTTGGCTAAAATAAGAACACAAAACCACTAGCATATTAGCTGAGCACAGCTACATTTTACATGACAGAATGATTCATGTGTTTCATGAAGGCCCAAGATGCCCACATTGCCTGTATTTATGGGTGTAGCACAGCGGGGAAAATGGGTACTGATTACCTGGGCCCCCAGTAGGGAGGGGCCCTTGAGAAACCTGCAATGAAAAGTATGTTTTTATTTATTTTTTCTTAGTAATAAGTGTCATTATTGAATCAAAAGCAACTAAATTAATCAGTCAACGGACTGAAATTTGAATAGAAAAGAATAAAATTAAATGGGGGGGGGGGGTGATGACAGAAGTGTCATGTGACATGTGACAGTTTTAGATGATAGGTCTTCATAGAAGAAAAGTGTAGTTTTTTTAGTGGAGCAGAGTGAAAAGAAGTGGGATCTACAGTTATCATCGCCCCTTGCATTCCCATCATCCTTTGCACTCCACTTGCTGGCTTGAACTTACAGCATAAAAATGGCGGATGCTAAACCAAACAAGAAGCAGAGTGACAAAGGTTAATGGAAGCTCAAGCGACTTTTAAATCTGATGTGTGGAAGCGTTTTGGTTTCCCAGTGTCAAGAGATGGGAAAGAAGAATCATAAACATTATGTAGACACGCAGACTACAGTGACTTACTTGATAAGAAATACAGGTGACATAAGGAGCAAAGCGAGAAATCATCATCCCAAAAAGACATGCACATTTTAAGGAGTTTTTGAACACATTACTTACATATAAGCACAAGTGCCACCTTAAAACTGTTTTCCATTCTAAATAGAACGTTTTTTAGGATTTTTTACAATAAATCTAAATATACCACTTTAAATCATTTTAAATGTCTTCTATTCTTTTTTAAAAGCATCCTGGGACCCCCACTGTGTTTCTTGTGACCTCTGACTGATGAAAAGGGGGACCAATAGCACTGATTCACAAAAAAGAAAAGAAAATTGGAGATACAAGGTTATAGCCTGATGCCAGCAATATGGACAATCATCACTATCAGTAGGGACAGACTGTACAGGTAGAAAAATCTCCAGAGAGGAGCTTCTAAGAAGAGAGGAGAAACACTCATTTAAGGGGAAAAACTGAATATCAAACACAGGATGCTGCTTAAATCTGTGACCCCGTCACTCCTCTTAAGGAGTCTCCCCAATTTATACTCAAACAAAATATCAGTCTTTCCTGTCAGACAGACTTACACACACTCTAGAAAACTAATCCTCTGCTCACAAAAGTACTGATGGACATTCCTCTGCCATATGTGCATATACTGTATGAAAAGTAGGGGTCTTCCTCTACATTATGCAAATTGCCAAAATTGTAAACAAAGTAGAATATTCCAAATGATGAAATAATTTTCAAAAATATGCAAAACTTTACCATTCATTTCAGACAGGTCGCACCATAAGACAGTCTGTTTCATCTCCCAGGGGGATAAAAAGGTTTAAACTAAAATCTCCACTATGTTCAGTAAAGTTCGCAATGTGCAGTTTCTAGTAACATCTCTTTTCACAGTGTAGACTTGGCACTCCTGCTCGTATGATAGTTAAGCTCTCTGCCCACAGCACTAGTATGCTCTTTAATTAGGGAGTCTTTTAATCAAAGCAGTCCTCCTCAAAGTTAATTTACTTAACTGTGTACCAATATTTACTCTGCGCATCACTATGAATTCCAGCATGTTTTGAGTGATGCTGTGTCTTACGATGCACAATGAATATGGGAGAATTCTTATTCGCATCAGGTCATGTGCAGTGAATCGTGGTGGCAGCTGCTCTTGCAGTTATGCCTGCATGTGTCTCAGCATCTGATATGGGTATATTGGTCTCACTGGTCTGTATGATGCAGCAAACTTTTTAGATGGAAAAACTAAAGTGCATCTTAGGGGCACTGATGTTCCAGCAGTGAGGCCACACACCTTAAAATGAGTGCTGTAGCCCCTTCTAAATGGGCAGCTCAGGTTCACATCCAACCTGTAGCTTCTTTACCACATGTATAAACATGCCATAATTGACAGAGAAAGAAGAGACAGCATTCCAGGGCCATATCAAATTCTGACCAAGAAAGCATCATTACTGGTTTGCTTCCTGCCAAGTATTTTTTTTTTTTTTTTTTTTTTTTTTTTTTTTTTTACATTTTCGGACCATCATATTTCTGGTAAATGGACTGCAATTTTCTATATTTATCTATGGCTTAGTCTTCTGACCACTCAGGCACTTTTTGCACTCTTCCTGTTCAACACCACCAAGGAGCAGTTGTTGGATTCAGTGCTTTGCCAAAGGACAATTTAACACAGAATAGAATAACATAATGAAAAACTACGAAAGATGGTTTGTCAGCCCAAAATCCGTGGCAACATGCTGACTGCTGAAGCAGGGATTAAACCACCAACTGTCCAACTGGAAGACCACCAGCTCTACCACAGAGCCAAAGCTTCCCCAATATCTCAAAAAGTTACAATCAAAATCAAGCAAAACTTCTGACTACCAAAAATCTTCCATCGGAGTCTCTCACTTTCTATGAAACTTTTAAAAGGCCTCAGTCTTCCAGTGAGCAACAATCCAAGGTCACAGACGAAAACCTAACCAAATCGTAAGAATAGATTCAGAATACAGTAGATCACCATTTGAAAAATTAGCTATTTTCAAGTCCAGCCACAAATTTTCTATTGGATTGAGGTCTGGGCTTTGACTCTACCCCTTCAGAACATTCATCTTGTTTTCTTTAAACCATTCTGTATAGCTTTGATTGCATACGCCAGGTCATTGTCTTGCTTCCAAGCCGTAGTTCTCTTTCAGACTGAATAAGATTGTCACATTCATTTTACCCTCTACCTTTACAAGCCTCCCAGGGCTGGCTGCAGAGAAGCATTCCCACAGCATGATGCTGCCACCACTGTGCTTCGTAGTAGGGATGGTGTGTTTGTGGTGATGCAATGTTTAGTGTCTGCGTCTTGTCTGATGGCCAAAAAGCACCCATTTTGTTCTCATCAGACCAAAGAATTTTCTTCCACTTGATTATGGAGTCTCCCACATGCCTTTTACCATACTCTACATTTAATCAGAGTTTTCTTCAACAGTGGCTTTCTCTTTACCATAAATCTTTGGCTGGTGAAGAACCTGGGCAACAGTTGGGGTATGCAGAGTCTCTCCCATCTCAGCTGCTGAAGCTTGTAACTCCTTCAGAGTAGTCACAGGTGTCTTGGTGGCCTCTCTCACTAGTCTCCTTCTTGCATGGTCAAACAGTTTTTGAGGACAACCTGATCTAGGCATATTAACACATGTGCCATATTACCTTAATTTTTTAATGATGGATACAATTGTGCTCTGGCAGATGTTCAGTGCCTTGGAATTCTTTTGCATCCAACTTTTCAATACTCTTTTCTCTGAGTTGTTTGGACATGATGTCATGGTTAGGGTTAGGGTATACTATATTACTGATTAACCAGTGACTGGACCTTCCAGGCACAGATGGAAGATTTTAAATTATATTGACTATGATTGATAAATAAAATCAATAAAAAGGTAAATCATCAAAGGGGGTGAATACTTTTCACAGGCACTGTAATGCTGTTTGCACTTTTGCCTCATAGCAAGAAGGTATTTGGCCAGACAGGTCACTTCTGTTTGGCTACCTGTTCTTCCCACATATATGGGTTCTTCCGCTCCCTCCCACAGTCCAAAGGTGGGATTGTGATTGTTTGTTTCTGTATCAGCCCTGTGATTTCCTGCTGACCAGTCCAGGGTGTACTCCATTCCCCACCCAATGACAGCTGCCCTGTGACCCCTTGTGGGACAAGCGTTATAGATAATGGATGGATGGTTGGATAAAATATAGGAGGCAGAGGTAACAGAACGAGCCACATATTCACCTCAGCTCAACCAACAGGCTGTCAATTACAAGTGTGAACAATGAAAAAGTGCACTCTTAATCCAGTCAGCCACTTTTTATCTTGTCACTCACCATGTGTGTTTCTCCTTCACAGGTTTCACAAACTGTTGAAGACATATTTCTTGCATCTGCCTCAGAACTGTCAAACTGACAGCAGACACAGATTCGCTCTACAAACGGACAAGATCTACAAGGATGCACAGGCCCATTTCTATCGCCTGAGGTGAATCATTCACTCTGATCTTGAAAGAGGATTTTCACCATGAAACTTTTGAGTTTTTACTCACTTTAATATGTGCATGGTCACATTTTTAGTTTGTACAACAATAGAGTGTGGATTTTGGTGTAGCTCAAAGAGTGAGTGCTCCTGTAAGTGCTCACGATCAAACAGAGCCGTTTCTACCTAGGTCCTGTCGTTTAGCCTGCAGTGACATTCTGCCAGCATGAAGTAGGGTCAGACTACTTCATGCTTCACAGACTCCTCAGTCTCCTGGCAGCACTTTAGACTCTTAGCCTCATCCACACAGAGGAAAAGGACAGCACTGTGTACCCCCTTTAATGCAATTTGGTCTTGCACAGTTGTATCATCAATTCATCAGAAGAGGAATGATGAAAACCCATAATACACCTATATAAAACATGTGATTCAGGGAGGAAATTCATGCATCTTTCACATAGGCAGAACAGGTGCTGCCACTTAATGAAAAATATGAAATATTTAAGATGCATGATTCATGGAGCTTAATGGGGATTCCTTGGTGAATCCCTGTTAACCCTCATGCTATTATGCCAATTTTACAGCAGAAATAATAAAGTTTACACTCTAAAATGAATTTTCATCTCTGTGGGTCACATTTTATTGGTTAAATCTGGAGTTGGTTTTTAATAGCTTATCCATTTTCATTACAGTAGTTCTAAGATTTCTTACTTATTGGGACTTATTTCTGCTCTGTTTTAATCCCTTATGGATTTGGACAGAGACTTTTGTCTATAACTGTGTTCAGACAGTTGCAAGGTTTTGGACCAGTGAAATTAGACGAGGGAAGTTTTGGCTTTATTATAGCACTTCCAATCCCAAGGATTTACAGGGTTTACAAGCCCTCTTTAATCATTTTATTAGTTTAAAAAATGTAAAATTTACTGTGACTGACTAACAACAGGTCCAGTGTGTATCCTGTTTCTGTATAACTGGGACTGGCTCCATACCACCAATAAGTGGTGTAGATAATGGATGGATTGATGGATGGATGGATGGTAATGGCAGTTGTGCCTTACAGATCAAATTTACTAAACAGGAGCATAAATGAGCTTTACACTGTATACTAACTACACACGATGTGAGTGAGCCTTGCAATAGTCACCCTGGCTACAATGATAACTATTATAGTAGTCAAGAAATGCATGAATGCAAGGAATGTAGCGTGACGCATTGCCACACAACTATTCCCATCTCCCCATTTCTATTTTCTTCTGTGTTGCTCATACAGAGATCAATAAAGAACAAGGAAAGAACATGACAAAGCATCAGGAGTGTCTGAGGAAGATATTTCCTTACTTTAATTTAAATTTCCTCTCCCAGCAATGGATAGGAAATTGAGAGTGTTCTGCATTAACATATCCACATTCCCGTTTGAAATGTATTATGCCCTGACTTATGTCAACACTGAGACAAATCTATTTGACTCAATGCTGTTAAAAGCTCAACAAAACAAAGAAACCATTTTGTTTGGCCGCATTAAGAGTTGAAGCGCATGGTGTCATATTATCAACAAGGGGAGCCTGAAAATCACAGGGCAGAGGATTGCATTTTTAACAGCTGTAGTGTGGACAATGAAGGTGTGATGCAACACAATGCAATGTGAGGTCTGATGCTCGCATGCTGTTAGGACAGGGTCTTAAGGGATTATTAGGGGCATGGCTGATGTGACTGATAAGTATAGGTGCAAAAAGATGTTGTGTCAGGAGACTAAAACCTCAGCTCAACTGCTTGTTTCTAAGGCCAAACAGCTGAAGGTTGTTAGGTAAAAAAAAAAAAATGGGTTTCATCAACTTAGATGGCTTTTTCAGCTTGATTTTTCTGAGTTGAACACATTTTAAGTTTTAAGTAAACAGCACTCAATCTTTCTAGGTATTTTTGTAATTGTACTCAAATTATTTGACAGCCACCCCTTAGAGTTTTTCCATAATGCCTTTGGGCATTATACACTGTTGCACCATGAGTGAAGTTACTGACACAGTTAAATAAAAAGGCCCACCTGTGGTGTCAGAATTATATTTGATGAAAAAAAAAAAAAAAAAAAGATGTACTGCACTCTGTCAAAGTGCACCCTCTGGATCAAATGCACTTTTCAATCTATGTATATGGTGTAGAATGATGAGTTGTGAGACGTGCATAGTTGTCTTATTGTCAGGAATAGATGTACTTTCTGCAGCAGCAAAATTTAGAACCATCTTTTTGCTAAAACTGTGTAATACAGTGTATTTTTAGGTGCAAAAATATTTCACAGAATAAATTTTTCATCAGCATTGTGTTGACATGTGCAGCAAACTTGGACTTGTTGATGAATTGGATTGTGAAGAACAAAGTATTTGGTTAAATTATTGGCTGTTTGGCCAATGAAATAATGCTTTTTGCTGGCCTTTTGAACTGAATTGCACTCTATTGCATAGGTGTTCTGGGTATTGTTTCCAGGCTGTCTCTATCAGCGACTGTAAGTCTGAGCAAGCGAGGTTATCACAGAGAGATTTAGAGAGGGAGGCAGGGGGAGGGAATCATGTCACCACAGAAGCAGTTATAAGTCTCAGCTGTGTGTGTACGAGTGTGTGCGTTTACAGGAGTATCTATGTGTGTGAGCCTGTGCGCTGCATGTGCACGAGCTCAACAGTAATAAGCTTGTTGGAGCCTCCAGTTCATTTATCAGCCTCCATTCAGAGTGACCTTCAGCTACCCAGTCTGTATTCTCCACAGTGATGCACACACACCTTCTCCCTCAAACACACACTGTTGAGCAGTTGAGCACAAAAAGCAAGCCCACACAAAGACAAGAGATAAACTTTAGGGTCCTTATCATCTCAAACATAATCAGCAAATGAAGATATCTTCTGAATGCATGTATAACTCATTTTTGGCACTTATCTAGTCCCAACCCGGCACAAAATACAGAGATGATAGATGTTCAGTAGATGAGTGGAATTTGTCATCCTGTGGTTCCTTTCCCCTCTGTAATTGAGATAATAATAACTGTTAAATCAGGCTTGTCACTTTGAGCTGATAAACGGCCTGCCAGCTGAAACATTATTTGGGTTATAAGAGCCTGATTTTGAGCATTGCTTGGGGATTCTGAGTAGGGTGTTCAGGAAATCTAAACTTAAAACAAAAAGTAAGGCAATTTGTGTTTGGTACATTATTTCTTTGTTGTAACAATGCTTCTTGGCAATAAATCTTATACCGTTGGAAAGCCTGTTTATTACCCTTTTAAATGATGCCATATTTGTAAGGATCATGTATTTGTGGGATGAGCAGCAGAGTTGAGTGTGTGGGTTGTGCCCATGAAAAATGTGCCAAATCTTCTCTGCCAATGCCAAACAACTGATTCTGCCATTGACTCTTGTTTGGTGTTTGGTGGATTGGATGATTGAATTTCGAAGAAACAAGACATATTGACAATTTAACAATTTATTCATTTAACAAACAGGAGCCTCAGTAGTGTGTGGAAGAACTATACACAGCCACAACAGCCTGGCACTTCCTTCTCATGCTGGTCACCAGCCTGGTCACACACTGATGTGGGATGGCATCCCATTCTTCAACCAGCATTTGTCGCAAGTCAGCCAACGTGGTTGTGTTGGTCACTCTGGCACGAACAGCACACCTAAGCTGATCCCACAAGTGTTCAATGGGGCTGAGGTCAGAACTGCTGGCAGGCCATTCCATCCTCTCCACTCCCAAATTCTGGAGGTAGTCTCTGATAAACCCCGCTCTGTAAGTGCTGTCATCTTGGAGGATAGAGTTCAGGGTGAGAAAACAATATTCTTGGGGTGTCGTCTTCTTGGGACGCCACTTCGTGGCCTGTCTCTGACATCCCCCGTTATATGGAACTTGGTCTTCAGTTTGGAGATGGTACCAGGGCTCACTCCACACAATGCTGCAACTTGGTTTTGCGGAACACCAGCTTGAAGTTGCCCAACAAACAGGCCCTATCCAGATCAGTCAAACGTGGCATGCTGATTCTTGAAGCAGATATCTACTGACCACTGTAGCAGGGCCCATGCTCACAGGTGCTGCCAATCAGGCACCTGATTGGCAGCACCTGTGGGTACCAGAAGCTCAAAACAAGAGTCAATAGCAACAGCAAAATCAGCTGTTTGGCATTGGCAGAGAAGATTTGGCACATTTTTCATGGGCGCAACCCACATATTCAGCTCTGCTGCTCATCCCACAAATGCATGATCCTTACAAATGTGGCATCATTTTAAAGGGTAATAAACAGGCTTTCCAATGGTATAAGATTTATTGCCAAGAAGCATTGTTACAACAAAGAAATAATGTACCAAACACAAATTGCCTTACTTTTTGTTTTAAGTTTACATTATGAGATAGACTTGGCACAAGTAGAATAAATATAAGTACTGCAGAACTTTGGAGCCTTGCAAGACAAGCCAAAAATGGAGTGTATAGTACTTTCACAAGCCTCCTTTTCATCTGAAGTCCCTCCAAGAAAGCTCAGGTTCTGTTATAAGAGTTAACAGCTGTTCCAGGTTTAAATATTTTAGCCTATATGTGGAGAATCTGGCAACTACTTCAAACCATTATTTCTCATTTTAAGAGCATCTAAAAGAAATGAAAATTCAAATCTGTAAAAAACAATTAAATTAAAAAAAAAAGAAAAAGAGCATCAGGCCATATGTCACATTTCTAAATATGTCTCCAAAATCACTACTTTTCAGAGAATCAAAAAGTATGTGTATTTATCAAATAAATAAACATTATAGATGGTCATAAAACCCCAGAAAATGGGCCTTCCTCCCAGTTAAGATTTATTAATGATAAAAAAGCATGTGTGTTGATCATTAGCATCCATGCTAGCGTTCTGGCTAGCAGTTACCTGATTTTGGAGCTGAAAAGTGTGTAGAGCTATAATGGGATTCTGAAGTTAAAATTAGTGATCTGTGACACTCTTATCAATTTGAACCCCCTTTGGCCACAGTTTGCACTCATTTTTCTCTCTTTTTTCCATTTCTAACAATGTTTTGCCACTTGTAACCCCTTTTCATTAAACAGCCATTTTGGCAACTTTTTTTGCCACTTCTAACCCATTTTTCCCACTTTCATGAGTGCCACTTTTTTTTTCTTTTTTTTTTAACCAATTTCTCTGCTTTATAACATATTTCCCATGTTTTCACACATTTTTGTCCTTGTTTGCATTTTTTGTAACCCAATTTTGCCCCTCTTATCCCATTTTTGACACTCTCTGCCCCCTTTTTCCCACTTCCCCTGCCAATTTTGTCGCCTACGACTCATTCTTGCTGCTATTTACTCATTTTTACTCATTATTTCCCCCTTAAAGTTAACTCAGTTCTTTCTACTCTATCCTTAGCATCCTTAAATTAGTGCACATCATGGCTTACCTATTAAGTCTGACATTACGTTCCAAATGGTTTAGTCAATGCACCATCCACATTATTAACATTGCCAAAAAAGGTCATTCTGTTTTAAGACAATGGGTTTACATTACGAAAAAAAGGCTATATTGTAAAACATCAGTAAATAGATAAATAAATGCATTTTTGTTGCTTTGATAAGAGAGGTTATTATTCAGGTCAGCTCAGGATGCCTCTCCTACTGTTCTACTAACTTACTTAATAATTAAATTTCACTCTTGCCTAGCTAAGCTTAGCTGTATACCAACAGTGGCTCTTAAAAGTCTCCATAGCCCCCTGTTAAAATTTCAGACTATAAATTTACTTCATTAGTGCACCTTTCTCATAATTTAGTCTTTTTGGGTATAGTCTTTCAGAAAATTTGTCATCTCTTCCTTTCCAAAGTTCTTAAAAATCTGTCAGATTACAAGGTCATTTGCTGTGCATAGCCCTCTATAAATCAGCCCACAGATTTTCAGCAGGATTCAGGTCTAGACTCTGGCTCAGCCATCCAAAAATGTTTATTTCTTCTGGTGAAGCTACTCTTTTGTTAATTTGGATGTATACATCACTCTGAAAGGTGAAAATCCTCTTCATCTTTGATTTTCTAGCAAATGCCTTCAGGTTTTGTGGCAGAACTGACTGGTATTTGAAAATGTTCATGATCCCCTTCACCTTGACTAAAACCCCAATTCTAGGTGAAAAAAACAGCCCAAAGCACTGTCCCTACCATGCTTCACTGTGGGTATGGTGTTTTTTTTCTAATTTTCTTGTCATGCCTGGCTGTGGGTTGGGCTGGCAAGATGGAAGCCTGTCTTATGATGGAAAACATCTAAGCCTGGCTAAATATGTCAAAAAATAAAATATGCATCAAGTCTCCCAAAAGCATGAAGTAATGGTATAGTCTGAAGGGACCAATGTCAACTATTTGATCATCATTCAACAAGGTATGTTTGACACAAAAACAACACTGAACATCAACTAAAGAACACCAAACCTATGATGAACAATGGCTGGGACGGCATCATTCTTAGAGGTTGTTTTTCTTCAGCTGGAACTGGAGTTTTGGTAAAGGTGCAGAGGAATTGTGAACAGTTCCAAATTCAAGTCAGTTCTGGCACAAAACATTCAGGTTCCTGCAAGAGAGCAGAAGATTTATGGGAATTTCACCTTTCTGTGTGACCAAGACCAAAAGCATACTCTCCAAATCTAAAAATGAATGGCTTCACCAGAAGAGGATAAAATTGTTGGATGACCCAGACAGAGCCCAGTCCAGCTGAAAATCTGTGGACAGACTTACAGAGGGCTGTGCACAAGAAATGCCCCCTTAATCTGCCAGACCACTCTTGTAAGGAAGAGTTGGCAAATTTTGCTTTGTTTTGATACACTATAAGAAAAATTTGGCTGCCTGAAAATTACACCAACATGGACTGTAATGAGATTGTGTTCAAATACATGTACTTTAATATTGAGTGCCCCCACCACCACCACCTTTTTTTTTTTTTTCAGCTGATGAGAATGAGATTTTGGAGTGTCTCTGGGAATTTATGCCCATTCATTCTGTAGAGCATTTATGAGGTTAGGCACTGATGTTGGACTTGAAGGCCTGGCTCACAATCTCCATTCCAGTTCACCCCAAAGGTGCTTGATGGAGTTTATGTCAGGGCTTCTTATGGGACAGTCAACTTCCTCCACATCAAACTTATGAAACCATGTCTTTAAAGTCATTGCTTTGCGCACTGAGGCACAGACATGTCAGAATAGAAAAGGGCCTTCCCCAACTGTTCCTTCAAAGTTGGAGGTATAGTATTGTACAAAATGTCTTGGTATGCTGAAGCATTAAAAGTCACATATTATGCAAAATTCATTTTTTCATGCTTTTCTAACAAAAATATTCACCCTTGGCCTGTCTACAATACCCCCAAGAATCAGATCCCTCCCCCCTCTCTTTCCCCACCTTTCAGAAAATTGTGCTAAAACAAGCCGTTCTCAGATTCTCCCCTCATGATGTCATGTGGGGAGTTAGCACCGCCCCCCGGGTTTGGTTGGTCCTTCCCGCTTGGAAGAAAGTTGTGCCCTCCTCTCCTGATCCGGCCACACTGATTAAGCCACATCCATTTCCTGAGAAGGGTGAGGTCAGGGGAGGAGTCAGACAGATCATTAACATTGAAAGCCACAGACACAGACATAGCTTGTTCTGAGCAGGGCTGAAACAGGGGGGTTTTAGACATGCAAAAATCCAATACTGGAGGGTTTTTTTCAGCAACAACCTTCACAGGCATGATTTGGGGACCTCTGAGACCAATTTAAACTTGTCTTAAAAGGGTAAAATATGTGAACTTTAAGATTGCCCCTCACCGGAGATAAGGGACCAAACCCTGAAAAACAGCCTCATACCATTACCCCTCCTTCACAAAACTTCACAGTTGGCACGGTGCAGTCGGGCAGGTAGCATTCTCCTGGCATCTGCTAAACCCAGACTCGCTAATCTGACTGCCAAACAGAGAAGCATGATTCATCACTCCACAGAGCATGTTTCTGCTGCTCCACAGTCCAGTCTTGATGTGCTTTACACCACTCCATCTGACACTTGGCATTGGACTCAATAATGTGAAGCTTGCATGCAGCTGTTCAGCCATTGAAACCCATTCCATAAAACACCTGATGCATTTTATGTGCTTACTTTAATGCCACTGGAAGTTCAGAACTCTTCAACAATGGAATCTGCAGAGCATGGTTACTTTTGTGCACCAAGCATCTTAGCAGTCGTTGACCCCACTCTATGATTTTACGTGGTCTTCCACCTCCTGGCTGAGCTGCTCTTGTTCCTTAACACTTCCACTTTACAGTTATGTCACTTAAAGATGATTGTGGAATATCCAGCAGGGATGAAATTTCACAAACCATCTTATTGAAAAGGTGGCACCCATTACAGTACTGCTGGGTCTGTCTTTAACAGAGCTGCTGCCAGCAGAAATCAAGCTGAGTAGACCAGCTCAACAGGCAGGAAGTTTAGCATGGGAATGCATGGGATATCCAGTCAGTTTCAAATTAGAATACAATGTGTGGATGGTACATAATATATCCTTTACTATACCAACTTTAGATTAAAACACGCACCAAATGAATGACAAATCAGTCTTTGAAAGACAAAGTAACACCCTGTTGTATGCCTTTTATTCCTTTGTGATCTTGTGACATCTAGTTTCCAGCTGCTCTGGGCTGCATGCGCTCTGCTGCAGAAACAGATCCAGCGGGTCACAGCGTGAGCTGTCAGATGAAGAAAAGCAACACTGTAGACTGATCGCAGCCCACACAGATGCTGTGGGGTTTATGGGTGGCAACGTTTAATCTTCCCACCCAGTATGTGACATAGAAAAAAGGTATACCTGTAGAGTAAATATGGTCTCTTGGGTTAGACTTAAGAAATGATGTGGGGTAACTCTTACTGGACTTACAGAAGAACCACTCAATAGTCAGAAGAGGAGTACATTACCCCCGACAAGATACGTTTTCCTTCAACCATTTTTCCTCATGTACAAACACACTCAGTTATCAAGCTCTTGACTGATTATAACTATCTTTATACTGTTTTGCCTTTTCATAAGCAAATTTCCATATTCTTCATAGTTGTTTGACAGGTGATTGTTATTCACTGATTCAACAGAAATGCCTTCCTATCCTCTAGAGTGTTTTTTTTCTCTCTCCGTGGCAGCATACAGATAAGCCAGCAGTAAACTCCTAAAGGTTAAACTGTGATTACAGGGGGGCTTGATGCTCATGGTAGGAACTACACAGACAGACAGCTAGAAAACATCCACACTGAAAGACTCTCTAATGGTCTTTCAGACTTTGATATTTGGTTTCTTTGGAAAGATGTCTTGCTAACAATAGCAGCACGATAACAGATAAAAGGGAGCCACAGGCAGACATAGCAATCTAGTAGATAAAAAATAGCACTTTATTTGTTGAGGCCTCTGTATTTGGGGTGCAATCCAAAGCTGGGAAACAACTTTTCTTGCATTGCAATACATCAAAAACACAAAATGCACACACCAGAGAAAGAAAGACTCAAGTATAAGGGGCATGCATTCTTCACATATGCGTACACTGGACACCTTTATACAACTTTTGTGTGGAATTTTGTTTGTGATCATATTGTGCAAGTAATAGCAAGCATTAAGAACCTTTATATTGATATTTACAAATGAATTTGAGAGTATTTATGACATGCTTGTGGGTACCAAATTAGCTCAGTTGGTAGCTCATATACACAGGCTACAGCCGTGGATGCAATGATTGAATCCTGATCCTTGATCCTCCTGTCAAAATAAATGCATTTACTTGCAGTAGTGGCCGGCAATTCAAACACAAAGCCATGCTATGGACTGTATCAATCTGTCTATGTTTTTAATCAAGTAATGTAAGAAAGTTTGAAACTTCTCTAAATGTATCAAAGTAATTGGTTATGCAGTAAAGGAAAAGTCTTACCAAGTTGACATCAATGATTTACCAACCATCGTAATCATGAATAAGCCAATAAGCCAGTGGAGTTTAATAACCAGGGCTTTGATTGCTAAGGTACAACGTTTATGAATTATTAATTATGATAATGAAACATCTGCTGTGAATTATTGAACTTCTGTGGGAGAGAAATGACAACACATTTCTTTAATGCATCACCTGCTATTCTTAAAAAAGATCATTTAAAACAATTAGGGGTGTATCACTATCACTGTTATTTAATAAACATCGCTCATGTCAGCCACATAAACATGCTGGGAATTCTAATGGAAGGAAATAAGGACAGGGATAAAAGCATATAGTAGTTAAAAGTAGTTTTGAGATAAATATAATTTATAAATCAAGTACTCACTGATCACTACTTGGGAAAATCAGCCTCAGAAACTTACAACAATATATATTGTAAGGGCCTTTGTTCACCAACACTGTTTGCTCTGGCAGCCCCCATGTTGATCTAAAACCAATGCAGCTCAGTAAATTCACCATTCAGCCTCCTTTGCTCAAAAAATAATGCTATTCTTTCTTTGTATTCAGAATGCTAACATCATGGGAATAATCTGACTTGTTTTTTTCATGGATAGAGCTGCTACTGCCAATGCTCAGATGTAATTCCTTCAAACTTGCATAGTGTTGATTTACTGACTTAAAAAGAAAATAAGCATACAGGGCAATATGAAACAGATCTTACACTCAATACAAGTGGTTTGCAAAATGCCCATGGCCAATTTTTCCGTCTTTCCCGCTTCTTTTACATCTTTTCTTTTCCTTCTAATGACCAGAAGGGGGGAACTCCAGATGCTACAGACAGACTTCCAATTGAACCTTACCTGAGGAATACAGTATTGTATCATCTGCATAAAGATGAACCTTACAGTACTTTAATTTTTCTGCAATGTCATTAATATATAATGTAAATCAAAGCAAACCCAAAATTGATCCCTGGGGGACTTCTTTGCTGATCACTTTGAAGGTAGACCTTACTTTGTCTGCAACAATTGCTTGAGACCTATTTGTTAATTTTGAAACCAGGTACATGCAGTCTCATCAACAGCGACTTTATAAAGCTTGGGTAACAGAATTAATTGGTCAACTGTGTCAAAGGCTTTTGACGAATCAATAAACATGGCAATACATTTTTGCCCATTATTAATTGAAGTGATTATGTCATTTACTTATGATTGTACTGTGACCTGATGTGAACCCTGACTGATGGGGAGAGGAATGCTATTTGAAGCTAAGTAGGTGCGCAGTTGATGATCAACCAATGATTCTAATACTTTTGCAAGGCAAGAAAGTTTGGAGATGGGCCGGTAGTTGTTGATTTCACCTGGAAAGAATGGTACAACTAAGGGCAGAGTTATACGTTTTAATTGATGAGCCAAGTTAGAGTGGTAGGCAGCGCTGATGACACAGGCTGCTGCTGAGTGCAGCCTCTCACTCTGCCCCTCCCCCTTGTGTGCTCAATCAGCTCACCTTATAAAAGGCACCTGGAGCTGAGGCTAGGCCTCTTGCTCCTTGCTGACCTGCTGCTGGTGGAGTTTGGTGCTGTGGTTATGCTGTTGTTGGAATTAAAGGTGAGAAAAGAGTCCCTTTATTTAATTTTAGCAGTGTTCAGTTGCTTAACTAAAATACCTTCTACTGCAGTGGTGATCCTGGAGTGCTGTTTGGTTCCCCATTTGAAGCTGTTGTCTTTCTAACAAAGCGTGGTTGAACCTCTGCTGCTGTTTTTGCCCCTTTTGCTTAGCCCCTTTAGTGGTTGTTTTTGCCCCTTTTGTAGATGGTTTTGCCCCTCTTGCTCCCCCCTTAGTGTTTATTTTTGTCCTTTAGTTTTCTTTGGTGTTCTTTTGATTCTTTAGCACTAGCCTTTTGTTATTTTGGGTTGTTTGGTTCTCTTTTGCATTGAGTTTGCTTTAGATAATAATTTGGTTGCATTTCATTATTTGAGTAATATTGTTCCATCGTCATTTGAATTATTTTTGCTTTAACCAACTGGGTTTCATTTGTTTTAGGTTATTAATTCTGTTTTGTTCTTTTCTAGAGTTGGTGTCCCTTAGTTGGGAGGCTAGGCACCCAGGGTGAGGGCTCTCCACCTTCTGCATGCAAGTGTAGAGCACTGGGTCACAAGTAGGCTACACCTTAGTTTGTCTGAGGTTTGTTATGGTGTTTGACATGCTGAACCAAGGGTGAGTAACAGGTAGCACCCCCACACCTTCCTGTAGTCTGCCTCTCAGCTAGTGGCATCAGTTCCACCTTTTTGGTTGACTTACTTTCAGTTAGGACAGCAGTTGTAGTTTTAATTCCTTTTTAATCATTTATACTAGGCCTCTTTTAATCATTGTTAAAATAAAGAATAATTTAAATTCACTTCATTAGTTGAGTTTTGCTTGTTTAACCATCATTTCCCTTTTCAGCTGCAGCTCCTTTAATTGCCTTTTCATTTGAATACTTAAAATTAAATCTTGTGTTGAACCTCTTCTCATGCCTCCTCAGTTCTTACCTGTGTTGCTTTTAATTTAGTGTTTTGGTCAAGGTTTAAAGCTAATTATTTCCTGGGGTGTAAGTCTCCAGGTGGCATTGTTGATACTTTTCCTTATTTAATCCCCTCAAAACAGCGCTTTGCCACATTAGGATAGAAATATTTCCAAATCCTACTCTCATATTCAGTTAAATTGATCACTTCTGGTTCTAAAATACCACACAGTGATGGCATTTCCTTGTCCTGTTCAGCCAATGACACCATAGTTTCAAACATGATCGGGTTGACTGCTGACATTCTGCTCATAAATTTGCAGAGACTCCACCCTTTGGTGATAAAGACCCAGCGCTCAAATACTCAACTTGAAGCTAAACTAGTGGGCTCATCTGTCACACAGAGTGCATCAACCACATTAGTCTGTGCTGAGTGCAGTTCTGTCTGAAAGTTTTCCAGCAAGTTCTCAAAGTTTCATGATCAGAGCGTCTGCTCAAGTTTTCAGTGTGCTTGTTGGAGTGAAGCTGCCAATTCTCACTGTAGGATTGCACACTGCTGCTGTGCATTACAAAGATGGTAAACGCTCACTTGCTCAAATCAGGTGCTCTAACACGTTCTTATTCTCACTCATTGATTGTTTAAAAAATCATTTTAAATTTGGTTAAGATTTTGTTTTAAGCACTCAATTCTTTTGACATGAATCACGTAAACATCCAGGGAGAGGACTAGCACAAAGGAAGAGGAAAGGTAGAGTGAGGAGGGTGTCAGTGACTGGAGAAGAGAAGATGTCACCATTGAAAGAGATGGACATGGGGACAAGAGGTGGAGTGAGATGGAAGACAGTGGGTAGAGACGATAAGTGATTTCATTTCAACATTTTTGGAACCATTTTTTTGAATAAAAAATAATCATTAATGCTACTTTTCTATTGAAGCCGCACAGTCTAACACCAAGTCCACAGTAGGCTACAGAGCTCCAATGGGGTGTATTTAAGTTTTAAATGCTTTGAAGTTCTAAATAATGCATGCCAATAATTGATGGATCCAAGAGCTGCCCCTTGTCCCCGAGTGGCCGCTGCAGTCAGCAGAATTTCCTCAGCTGAAGCCGAAATGCTAATCAGGGATTTTTAATAAGTACAAAGATATGCTCTGTGGACATGTCATAGCAACATCCAGAAACTGTGGAAAATGGCTGTTTCATTTAAACCACCAGAATACATGTGTCAAAACTTAACATATTTCCTGATGATGGGTATTTCAGCCAGTTAATTACACTTCCATAAAGTTGGAGGACTCACAAGAGGCAGGTTGAGGAATGAATGGTTGTAATTAAAGCAGCAGCAGATGCTTTATCTTACTTTCAGTCAAAAATGCTTTGATGGATCCTTCATTTCTCATGATGTAGACTAACTCAGTTGTCTTATGTTAGACACCCTTACCCTAGGGCAGGGGTCAGGAACCTTTTAGGTTGAAATAGCCATTTTTGCCAGAACCCCCTTCCATAAAATCTTTGAAGAGCCGCAAAACACATTTGAACCTTCCAATAAAGGTGACACAGTCAGTAAGCCTAAGCCTTTGTCTATTGACATAACTGATTTAGCAAAGGTATGTGGCCATCCACTGATATGTTTTATAACACCGATAACTCTACACGTAGTAGTTATTTTATTCTTACTTTGCATTTTAATCATAATTATCATTTCAATAGATTTATGGATTTAGAATTACAATAGAAACAACTGCACATTTTTTTATTTTTATCCATAAGTGCTATTATCAGCCAGTGATTATTTATTTTTATCCTTAATGATACTGAAATAATCATTATCATTACTTCTTTATTCATCAAAATACACTCCTTACACCTGCTGTCAGACAGAGTTAATGCAGGATAATGTAGTAGTCCACTGTTCACCTATGGATGAAACCTGCTCCACTTCATCTCCTCTCTCTATGCTGTCTGTCTGTCTACGTCACATACAGGTGTGCAGTAGGAAAGATGCGCTTTGGCGTGATCAATAAACAACAGCATCCATGATCACTGGGTCACAGACTGCATTAAACCATACAGTCAGGAGGACAAACCGAAGCAATCACAATAATCACTCCAAGTATCCATGAGAGAATCAGCTCTTCACAGCTACCTCTCTGTGTGGGACACGTCAGCACCGCGGACGGCGCCACATTAACACACATGACATTTTCAGCACAAACATCAACAATCTAATCTTTCACAACACAAATGCGCACTGGTACACAGCCTTGCATTCATTGAAAAGCAAAGATATTGAAATAATCATCAAATGTATCAATCTTCTGAATGATAATATCGAATTCATAGCAGCAGAGTAAAAAATAACAATAAAATGTGAGCTTACCTGTTTATTTTGCTCAAACAGCCAACTATTGATCCCTTGGCCCTCTTTCTCTCTTTCTTTACCTGACTGATGCTGCTAAGTGTGAACTTGTCTTAGTTTTTCACGCTGTTATTAATGTTATCAATGATCACATTCTCCGCTGACACTACTTTAGTCCGACGAACACGCCAACTTAGTAAGAAACTTGTCAAAGTTGATCATCGTTTTCACATACTGACCGTCCTGCTTGCTGCTAAACCAAATTTCAGAAATTCTGAACTTAACTTGCGTGATGAGCAAAACTCCTGCTTCAGGTGTCATTTGTTACAAGACAAGTTTGCGTAGCGCCATAGAGGCACAATATGACGCATTTTTTGTAAAAATAAAGTCATAGGTGAATGAAAGAGCTAAAAAAATTTTTGATAAAATATACAAAACTATCTCTTTATAGCATTACAACAAATATTCGTCTAGTGTAAAACAACAAAAAAAAATCCTTTATTTCAAATTTGGCACAGCTGCAGAGAGCCACTTGGGAGCCACCCACCCTAGGGTGACCATATGTCCTGATTTGACTTGGGCAGTCATGTTTTCAAGCTGCATGTCCTGGGTCCCAACAAAAATAATTAAAACACAAATATGTTCCAGTCTAGATCAGTCCCTGTCTCAGTTTTGACCACTTAAAATACCTAAAAAGTGCAGCATTCTTGTAACATGTATTTTTCTGTATCTGTCAGTCACTGTTGTTACTAAGACTGCTGTTGTTCAAACCAATAGAAAAACATCACTAATGCACCATTAGTTAAATCAAATCTGATTTGTATGGCTCAATAGACCCAAGCGTGCCACTGTTGTTAAGCTAGCCAAGCTTATTATACAGACAGGCAGGTCTGCCAACAGATGTGGTTGGGCCCCTGACAAAAAAGGATAATAGGCCCTTCTTAGTTGTGATTTACTGATTGTTATTAATGCATCTGCATTGAAACAATAGCAATGGTGCTAGCACACATTCTGGCTAGCGTTACTTAATTTTGGAGCTTAAAAGTGTGTCCAACTTTTATTGGGTTCTGATGTTTAAATGATTTATTTGTGCCACTTTTAAACATCTTCCCACCAATTTTTGATCATAGTTTCCCCATTTATTAATTTTTGTACAATTTGCACCCATCTTTGGTACTTTACGCCGATTTTTGCCACATTATAACCTAGTCTAATATTTTTTTCTGTTCTTTTTGCCATTTTCAACAGATTTTTTCTTCTTTTGAAATCCCATATCACCCCTGAATTTGCTCTTTTTTGCCACTTTTAAACCATTGCCACTTTCAGCCTATTTTTAACTTTTTTTTTTACCCATTTTTGCCAATTTATACACATATTGCCCCTTTTAACTATTTTTTTGCCACTTTCAGAATCCCATTTCACCACCTTTTGTCCTTTTTATAGCCACTTTTAACACATTTTGCTGCTTTTAATCCCATTTCGCCCTCATTGCCCCCAATTTATGCCACTTTGAAACCATTTTGCCACTTTCTGCATGTTGTTTCCTTCATTTTCCAATTATTTCCACCATCAACCCCTATCACCACTTGCCTTTTGTGTGTTATTTATTTTTTATTCATTTATTTTTTTTGTAAAGAATGAAACATGAAGTATCCTAGGGTTAAATGTAGGTATGAAAAGCTTGAGCACAATTTAAGGTGACAGGTGAAGACAGCAGTTCTGTTGAATGCTAAATCACCTATTATACAAGCAGGATGGATAACAGCTTGCAAGACATGCAATAACATTGGTGTCAACTCTACCTGGCAGAAAAGCTGTGGTTTGAACATTGTGTTTGGATGTTCTTTTCTAACACCTTCTCTGTGAAAGAGGGTCATCGGGTTCCCATTAAAGAAACACTGTACCAAGGTTTAATACAGGTGTCCTTGTAACAGAAACAAGTACAGCATCTTTTTTTTTTATCTCTGAAGTGTTTACAACAAGCTTTTGATTGTAGACCCACAAGTGAAGAGTGTGTTTGAAGGGCTTCTTTCCCTGTACCTGTTGAAAACACAATTGTCTGTTTGGGTTTGATAGAACTGCCAGTCAGTCTTCAAACAGAGTGTTTGATTTTACCATACATAACAGACACTTTCCTTTAAGCCTAAGTGACTCATGCTTATTTTCACTGAAAGAAACAAACAGCTTTGTCAAAATAAATTATTGAAAAAATGAAATGATAATTCTTTTTTTAATTGTCTGTGCCGACAAAACAGCGGTTCTAGTATATATTTAATGAATACCTCTTCAGTATAAGTAAATAGTCTCAAAAATAATTTTTAAATGCAAATGTAATCCAGTATACACTAACTTGTCACTTTATTAGGTACACCTTGCTAGTACCAGGTTGGACTATCTTTTGCTATCAGAAATGCCTTAATTCTATCTGGCATAGATGCAATAGGTGATGAAAACTTTCCTCTGAGATTTTGCTCCATATTGACATAATAGCATCACACAGTTGCCGCAGATTTGTCAGCTGCACATCCATTGTGTGAATCTCTCGTTCCACCACATCCCAAAGGTGCTCTGTTGGATTAAGATCTGGTGACTGTGGAGGACGTTGAAGTACAGTGAACTTATTGTCATGTTCAGAAAACCAGTTTGAGATGATTTGAGCTTTGTGACATGCTGATTTATCCTGCTGGAAGTAGCCATCAGAGGATGGGTATACTGTGGTCATAAAGGGATGGGCATGTCAGCAACAGTACTCAGTTAGGCTGTGACGTTTGAATAATGCTCAGTTAGTGCTAAGGGGACCAAAGTGTTCCAAGAAAATATCCATCACACCATTATGTGTTGATACAAGTTCATACCAAGCATTAGAATGGGGAAGAAAGTGACTTTAAATGCAGCATGGTTGTTGGTGCTAGATAATCACTGCGCTGCAGAAAGCCACAGCAATCAGCTAGCATGACTAAACCCCGCCTGTAGCTAATGCCTTGTTCTCCTCAAACGACACTGATTGGTCTGAACAGCATGCTGTTGGACACAAACAGTGTGGATTGGAGCTTCTCAAGATGGATTTGCCTGATGACAGAGATAGAGTCTGACAAATTCATCTGCTTTGCAAGGTTCATCATGATGGAACTTTGCTGCCCTGTTGCTGAATCGCATTCATGTTCTGTGCTGCTTACTTGTGACAGAATGAGATTATGCTTTGAAATCGGTTGCGAATTCAATCACAATGAAAACAGTGTCCCAGATTTGGAAATGTCATTTATATGCTGTTACTGTACATGTACTTTGCAGTCACCCCTTCTTGTAAATGGCTCTTTATTAATGAACAATTAAGGTTTTAAATGCACACGTGGCACCTTTATTGGTTGGCGCTAAATGCCTTTATACTAAGCATATGATTAGCTCATAGCAAAGAGCAAACATGACAGATTTAGAACAACCACACGCCAAAACAAAGGAACAAAATGACACTTGACCACATGGAGTAGAACAAAACAAAGCAGAGGATGCAAAGGACAGAGTGAGGACCTACCAGGACCAGAGTAAAACAGTAAAGGACAAAACAGAGCAGGGCAGGGGCAATGTGTTTTATCAGAGACAGAGCTGGGGGGAAAATCTCACCAGGGAGCTCTTGTCAATAACAGCTCCAAGTGTGTGTGAAAGAGAAAGACAGATGCATGTGTGGTTTTTGGAAGAGAGCACACTCCCAGTTCTCTGTATGAGGCCCCTCATCTGTGTGTGGGCGTCAGGATACTCGGGACAGAAAAAGAGAGAGGGGAGGAGAGGGACATGGCTAAATAATGCTGCTATTACTGAGACCATTAAGTGCATCTCTGGCTGAAAGAGAGCTACCTACTGAGCACACTCAGCACAGAGAATATGAGGATATTGTTATGCATGGGTAACAAGTGTAGTGGTTGCCTTGAGACGATTCTTTGAGATTTCTAACTTTTATAATCCCTGTTTCTACTGCACGGAGCTCTCTTTCCTCAACAAGGAGTGTGAGTACTTTACTTCTTTGGACACTAACTAGACCCCCGCCTACAGTAGAAACCAACCAGGAGGCAAGTTGGGCCCTACCTTGTCTCCTGGATCACAGACTACCTCACTGGTAGGCCACAGTTTGTCAGACTGAGGGACTGTACATCGTACTGTCTTCTCTGTTTTGCACCTTGTACACAGGTGAGCTTTGGGACAACTTAAACATGTGACAAATGTAGTTCTCTGATGACTCTGCCTACTTGACTACAGGAGGACGAGTCCCCATCCACAGCCCCAACCATGCTGGGGCTAGGGAGGCAGCGCCAAAAGAGATACAATCTGAGGCTGGGCAAGCTGATCAGGCATGCAAGCTCTGTGGTTGGCAGTGGCAGAGAGGCAAACTCTTGACAAACTGCTGGCTATAATGGACAATAGCAGCCACCCTCTGCACACTGCCATCACTGTCCAAAGAAACATGTTCAGCAGCAGGCTGCTCTCACTGAGCTGCTCCACAGACAGACTGAGGAGATCCTTCCTCCTGAGAGCCATTAGATTTTACAACATCACACTGGGGAGGAGTGCAAGAGGCCAGGTGGGAGGCACCAACAATACATGGACAGTAATAGTGTGCAATCCGGTATTAATAATAGTCATAATCAACAGCATACACACCTTATTCAAAACTCCATTAATGCACAAGCTTTGTGTTCATCTGCACATATTTATTTTACTGTGCCTCAGTGATACTCTCTATATTTATTTATAAGTGTCTGGGTTTTTTTTCAGGCTCATTGAGTCTGTGTCTATAGGCCAGTCAGGCTTTCACATCTGGACACTGCAATTTAACTCCTTTTTTTTTTTTTTTTTTTTTTGCACATTTGCTCAAGCTTTGTCAGGTTGCACAGGGATCAGGCCTAAACAGCCCTTCTCATGTCCAGCCTCAAATTCTCTTTTGGATTTAGGTCTCTGGGCTTTCACTTGGACACTCCAGAGTGTAGCCGTCAATTTATGCTTCGGGTCATTGTCTTGCTGGAAAACAAATCTTCTCTCAAGCTGTAGTTCTGTTGCAGACTAAATAAGGTTGTCCTCTAGGATTTTCCTATACTTTGCCACATTCATGTTACCCTCTACCTATAAAAGCCTTCGAGGGCTGGCTGCTGAGAAGTATCCCCACAGCATGATGCTGCCACCGTCTTGTTTCACAGTGGGGATTTTGTGTTTGTGGTGTCCATCAAACTTTCATGACATTCAAATTTTTTGAGATGTACCTGTAATTGCATTCTTTTTAATTTTTGCACATTCCTAATACCCAATAACCTGGCACACCAGATGGATGTGTTTTACACATCTGGTAAACCACTCATAGACAGCATTTGGGAAAGGGCAGAGCCGTTGAAAAAGAAACTAGGAGGGTGATTAGATGAACATTCTGTCTGTCACATCTTTACGGGCCAGTTAGAACAAAAAACATGTGACGGAGCTGCTATCAAGTTGTGCCCCTACTGAAGGAGTAAACTCCATACAGAACTGAATAGCACCAACCATGGTGACTGTAGACATGTCAGTATACGACTTTTGTCTTTTTTGAAAAGAAAACAACTCAGTGCTGTTCTTTGTTCTTCTTTCACACTGGCCTCTCGCTGCTTGCTTATGTCACACTTCCGCTGCGCCCGAAAGTACTGCCCCGTGACGCTGACTGGTCCTGTCACTTTCCAATCGGGTGCAAACGGTTTAGACAGGAACTTTGCAAGATAGATTTGCCAGTGAGAAACACGGAAAGGGCGAATCCATCTGCTTTGCAAGGTTAAATACCCAAGCTGTTAATGTTTCTTATATTTCTCTTGTTTTTCATCCTTGTTGGGTTTGAAATGGAGCAGCTGAAACTTAAATTTCCTTTGGGATCAATAAAGTATTTATCTAATCTATCAAACCTATCTAACATCAATTATGGGTAATAAAAACAGACATTTTTCAACATCTCTTGAACTACAATCAGCTAATATATTATGCTGTGGGGGAAAAAAAGAAGTGATAACACCACCAGCAATTTTCTGGTTTCTTTTTTAAACAGAGGAGTGTTCTCTTCATATTATGCAAAATTGTAAGTGCATTTTATGAAGAGTATGATTACCGCCTCTTGAAACGACTTACTACATAATCCTGCTACTTAAATTGATCAAGAACAACTGCAGAATATAGCTGTAGGCAGCAGTTTGTGGATTCTGGTCCTTTCAGTTGCAAACAGTATTAGACAGGTTTCCCAAGCTGAAAAACATCACTTTCAGTGGATATAATTTTTCATTAAAAGAGTGAAAACAATCAAACTTCATCTCATTTTCACAAAGCCTGCAGCATTTTAAGCAATGGCGCACACAAAGTTGTGTTTTTTGTCTTCTATTCAGCAGATTTGGATAAAATTTGGTGTTTTTATTTAAAAGAGAGCTTAGGATCTCACCAGTGAGTGTCATCAGGATTAAATGAAATGTGTTTGGACTTACGATAAAACGTGATAGGCCATGCCAGCTTTTGCTGAAGATCGCTCTTCAGATTATGATTACTACTTGACTTCAGAGCATGAACACCCATTTTGGTCAAATTCTATCGATCCAGTATTGACAGCAAGTAATGTTTGGTTCAACACCCAGCCAAACTTGAAAAGGACTGCTTTACTTTATTTGACACTTGGGACAACTCACTCTTTTTCTTCTTGTCAGCTCTAATTTTGTCCCATTCACCAGTGCACTTTTACTTTCAATTCATTCCAAGTAAGAGCTTTTAGGATGATTAAGTCGAAACTTTCAGTCAGCAGCATTTAAATTCAATACAACCCTAAGACAGGTAAATAAAGTCAATCACAACCCTAAAAAGCTCAAGTAAATCACAACTTTAGCTTCTTTTGGTGAAGCTGTGAGTTGATTCCTCTTCCTTTGTCTTATTCTATGTTTGTCTGCTCTGATGCTGAGAGTCTTTGCAGGTATTATGAGTTTGTTGATTAGCTCACAGCTGGCCTCACAGCCCTCTGAAACCCTGCCGACCTCTGCTGGATCAGGGTTACAGAGCTCCGGATTCTGCTTTCCTCTCTCTTCACACCAGTGCACTGTCAAACAGGTCTGCTGAGGCATAACATTTTGGGGTTTTTTTTGGCACATGCATCAGGGTGCCTAAATAAAATAAATCAATGTTTAAGATGATTTGAACATGTGTTGAAGTGTTGGTTCCATTTTATGTGTCAGCTCCATTCCACACAGTGTTATTGGTCAGTAACTTGAAAATAAAATAAGATACCCTCTGCAGATATTATCAAGCTTTCACCAGTGATTATCCACAACAAATTTGGTCAAATCAGACTTGTGGCTGAGGAAGAGATGTCAAAAATGTGATTTTCAAATCATTCATCATGGTGGAAATCCATTATGGTTGACTTTAAGTACAGAGGATGTACTTAATCCTTGCAGGGTGTCTTGAGGGTGCATGGGAATTTGCTCATACAGTCTAGTGCTTTGAGGACTTGAAGAAGGCCTGTGGGGGGTACTGTGGGAATATGGGGACCCAGGGCTGCTGCAGCAAGCCATCAGGTCCCTGCAGAACCAAAGTGAGTGCTGTGTCTGCTTCCAAGGCACAAAGTCAGACACGTTCTTGGTGCCTGTCGGCCTCCATCAGGGCTGCCCCTTATTGCCAATTCAGTTTGTGATTTTCATGGACAGGATCTCAAGGTGCAACCAAGTTTTTGGTTTGGTGACCTCAGAATTTAATCTCTGCTTAACCTCCAATTTCCACATACAGCGACCGTGCCGTGATCCGCCAGCAAATCGTATGGCAGAGCAAATCGCTCCCTCTCTAGTCTATCAGAGCATTTCCACAGCCAGCGCTCCAGACCAGCAGCAGCGCATGCCTGTACCGACACTTTGCTTCCCCTGTTCGAGATACACTGCAGATCTTTTTTTAGCACCGGCCACTGCCAAACCACATCAATCCCCATTGATCAGAAAGCTCCAAAAGAGGAAGTCACAAGCGTCGAATATCCAGTTCTTTAAAAATACAACACAATGCAAAGACTCCCAATTGTAAATCATTACTGTATCAACATTACGTCTTATGCTGCAGAGAGAGCAAAGGGTCACTGAGAGGTCAGTGGGTCACAGAGCTACAACGGTGCCATTGATGAGGAAAAGTTAACTTTTGGGGATATTTAGCCCAAGAATTTTGCATAAAACCACAGATCCTTTAAGCAAACATTAACCTTTTAACTTCCTAGTGTACCCAACCAATGGCGGAAGCAATAATATCATGGACTTATACCAGAAAGGATGATAAATTAAGCCCCAAAGGTAAAATAGTCTGCTGTTGACATACTAATCCTGCGTGAAATCTTAGTTCCTCCATGATCCCTGCCCTCTGATCAGGGCTGCTCTAGACCAGCTTCCAGTGGGCGAGGCCGCTGTGCTCCGGTGTGCAGCGCAGCTATCCTATGTGGAAATTGCGGGTAATGCAGATGATATGGTTCTGTTGGCTTCTTCTGCTGGTGATCTCCTGACGAGTCAGCACCTCCAAGTCCAAGGCCATGGTTATCAGCAGGAAAAATGGTGGATTGCAACCTCCAGATTGGGGAATGCCCCCTGGTTGCCTTCCCATGGAGGTCTATTGGGTGTTTCCAACCAGGAGGAGTCCCTGAGGTAGACCCAGGACTCACTTGGAGAGAATATGTATCTCATATGGCCAAGTCTCCCCCAGGAAGACAGATGTCTGGACTTACTTCCTAAGCCAGCTGCTACTGCAACCCTGCCCCAGATAAGCTGAAGAAAATGGATTGGTGGAAGGACATTGAGCTGGACATGTGTGACAAATTTCAAATCAGCCAAACTTACTGTGAGAGGTGTAGCCTTTCGAACATTCTTTACTTAATTTCTGCATCTCTGTCTGGTCAATTTGGTTCATATCTTTGTGAAGGTAAAACATGGGATTTCCAGTTGCCAGTTGAACTGGCAAGTTTTCATGTTTCTTGCACATTGCATCAGAAAACTGAGCATTTTTGACAGAAAAAGTACTAAAGGATTTTTCTCTAGTGGTGTAAACATGAACCAATCAGAATAAATACCTAATCTCAACTGATCCTTAATATTCAAGTGCATCGCTCCGTAGAACTCAAAATCAGTAATGCAATGCAATACAAATCATTTGATGGGCCAACTTCAGTGTCAGAAACTGCTGCTTGTTATCACAGGTAGTTCTGCATACTCTGTCACAGCGTCTTCAGTCTCACAAGACTTGCTTTTATCTTTCCACTAGTACTGTAGGTGGGTAGGTAGATGGGTACTGGCAAGTAGTTCAGTGTGTTACATGGAGAATGGCAGAAGCATCTTACAGTTCTCCACCTCAGAATTTAAGTCACGTGGATCTATGACAGAAGACAAACTTTCTTAAGTCCTGTATGCTTTGAAGAAAAGTGATTAAGTTCAACAGCAGGATACAAACTTCACCTGCTGCACTAACAGACCAGAATATTCAACACTTCTCCAGTCACAACTCTGCAAAGTCTTTGGTTATCATCGTCAGCTAGTTTTATTCCTGGTCTGACAGCTGTACCTTGTTCTCAAGAGTGATTGGTTATGAGACGTTGAATGCATTGTGTCCAGTTCCATGACATTAAACAGAGAGAATTTCACCAAGCTGGTCATTAATAAAGAATGACAACAATCAAGCACAATCCAGTAGACTTAACAGTGTCTAAATGACATATAGATGTTTCCTTTTACTCTTTGTATTTTTTAAAAAAGTGTTTTCCCCTATTTTTATGCACATGAAAATAGTTCAGAAATCCAGTACACTCTCAAACTGAAGACACTGGTGCAGCTGAAGAGACCCTGATACAAATTCGTCTACTGGTGACACAAACAATCTTGGAGCTTATCACTGTTTATCAGGGACAATGTGGGTTACACAGCAGCCAGCCTGCAATGACATTTAAAGTTCGACATCCGGCGGGTGATTGATTTATTGAATGCAGGAGGAAAGCAGATTTGTTAGATATGTTGTCACCTGTATTGCGCCTCTTGTTGTGTTTTTTATTGCACAAGGAAGCTAATGGGTGGGAAAAATGCTGTTTGATTTCTAGGAAATATTGAGGTCGCTGCCTGATTAAAAAAAAAAAAAAAAAAGCTAAAGAAAGAATATGATTGCTTCCTCGCTGATTAAAAAAGATAGCAGTCAATTCTTACAGTGGCAAAATAAAAGGTTAGATGTTTTTCAGGCTATGGTTTAATATAGTACTCACAGGTACTACTCCAGTTCTTTGTTAAAAGGAAAAGCTTATTCCCATCTACATTTAGAACCTGAATACTCAATGCAATATTCAGCTTCTACTTTGTGCCTGAAGAAAAGCCACTTTAAAGAAATTACAGTCATTATTTCCACCAACAGCTAACATTTCCTAATACCTCGTTGAATGCTCAGGGTTTAAATGATCTCATGTCTTTCTATAACCACTTTTCTTTGGCCTGGAGTTATTAAGCATAGGGCCCTATTCATTAACGGGATTGCGGATGGAATCGCAGAATTGGCCAATAAAAACGGAATCTACTATGTAGATGCTGCAGGTCCCAAGAGTTTACTCTGAACTGGGTAAATTTGTGTTCAGCTACTGTGCTCCTATAATGTGGAACAACTTACAACAAAACCCGAGGATTAATACACTAGTTTCTTTTGGTAAATTTAAGATGATAATCTCAAATAATTTCACCACAATGTGTAACTGTTTTAATTGATCACACTTGTCTCGTTCTTTAGCCTGTTCTAAATGTGTCTGTGTTGTATATCAACATCATTGTAAATGAGGGAAACCTCGATGATTTTCAAGAATTAAATGAAGGTTAAATATATAAATAAATGTAATGCGGAAGTTGAATGAATTTGACTGAAATGCTGTGGGGGCTTTTTTAGAAAGAGGAATGTGTATCTGGGGAATATGTTCTGGAGGATCACTGAAGCGTTGCACAACTTGTGCCTCTCTTCACAAACACTCACCCCGCCCCCTCCTAAACAATACAAAGCATGTCAAAGCAGCTGCACAAAACACCGGCAAACATCACGTAGCTCAACACAGGGCAGTACAGTGCGATATAATGTTGAACCTTCAAGAAAACGCATCCCTGCTTCGAGTTATTGTACCTCACCATACCAGAGAGTCACAGAGAGAGAGAGGTGTGTCTGCACGAGGCACACAGCTGAAGTCCCAACTTGAAGACCTGCTCACCCCTCAGAGGCTTCAAACTCGAAGCAAACGGACTCAAGATTTTACCAAGTCCCGCAGTCTAAATGATTTTACATTCGAGTATCAATTAGCTTAATAATTCCTCCCGTAGATACTGTAGTTCCCTTTGGTTGCTTAACGAACCAACACGTGTTTGCATTAACGTAGCGGTCTGATATGAGGCAGGCAGACAGCAATGTATGGAGGGAGATGAGAGAGGAGTAGAACAATGCAGCATCAAACTACATGCACTGTTGCAGACAGAGAGTAAAGAAAATTTAGGTAACAGGTTTACTTTTAACCATTTAACTTTAATGTTACTTTCTTAAGTTTAAGTTACTGTCACTCTCTGAGAGAACAGAAGGATTTCTTCATTTACATTATAAACATCAGTTAGGATATGATTATACAGGTAGATGAGTCTTAAAATGGTGGAAGTATCTGACTGTTACACTGGTTATAATTATTTTATATCAGGGTTATCCAGACTGCGGCTCCTGGGCCAACTGTGGCCCTTTATCCAATAAATTTAAGGATATTTCTATTAAAAAAAATAAAATAAAATGGATTTCGTTGGGTCTATTAGCACATTATTGATAAATCTCGTTTGTTTAAATGATAACTGTTGTGTTGTCAATTCATGCTGTTGCCTGTTGATCCCTGGATGTTATGGGGTGACAAGAGGTTACATGTCAAATTAAATTTTGCTGTTGCAAAGAACTTGGGTCAGTATTTTCATATCTCAAGTTGTAAAGATATCCCACTGTTTAAAGCTTGCTTTATGAGCTTAAAATGTGTGTTGATTCATCCTGAATCGTTCCCAGAAAAAGAAAAAAATAAATAAAACAGGCTGTTTAATACTGCTAAATACCATATCTGTCACCCATCACAGCAGATGTTTCAAGTTTAAGTAGGATTTTTTTTTTTTTTTTTTTTTTTTAATGTGTTTTTTTTTTTTCCATCTTCTGGTTGATAGTCTTGTTAGGTTTTGGTGGTCTCTAGTAGTAGCGTTAGAGTCACAACATGAATTGCAGGGTAGATTTTCCAACCAAAACAAATGCTTTCTTCTTTTTCTTCTTTTCTTTATGCCATCACCTACTGGATCTGTTACTAACATTCAGTAGAAAGCAGCCCTAAGCAGCAGGAGAATTATGAATTGCAAAAAAACTACTAAATCAAAAGTAAGAGTAAAATGTATTATTTGCTTCTCACTTCCGATTTATGATTGGCAAAAAGGCTGGAAAAGTAAGTGGTACTAATAAGAAAGCAGCCAGAGGAGCATTTTGCAAATAATGAGGTTAATTGGCAACAGGAAAGTGATATGGAAAAGGAGAGATGTTACCATGTATTCTTGTTGTGTGGTAACTCCAGGTAAAAGCAAAGGTGCGCTTAAAGAGATAAACATAGTTTGTCTGCCTGGGCTATCCTCAGGCATGTTTGCTTGAGTCAAGGATTAAGTAAAAAAAAAAACCTTTATTATCTCAGGGCATATCTGATAAAAATCCATGAAAATCAAAGAAAAGCTCTGATCCTTTTTCGACCTACACAGGATCTACATCAGGACATGGTGGTACAAGACACAGACACAGGTGAGGTTCATTTAAAAGAATCATGTGACCCAAGGGCTAAAAGAACAGCAAGATATAATTCAAATGCAAAAGAGGTTTTCAGACTGCATATATAACCCCAAATGGTTCATGTAATTAATTTTTAAAAACATACCAATATCATAAGACATATGCCTGAAGATAGCCCTAATGGCTATCACTTTTTTGACAGGTTCATAACATGACTGGGTATAAAAGGAGCATTCTAGTCGCTCAGAAGTAAAGATGGGCAGATGTTCACCAATCTGGGAAAAACTGCATCTAAAAATTGTGTAACTATTTTAGAAAGAGTTTGAATACCCCACTATCTGCAGTATATATATGATCACCAAAAGATTCAGACAATCTGGAGAAATGTCAGTGTGCAAGGGAAAAGGCTGAAATCACTGCCAGGGCTCAGGAACATTCAGAAATCACTGTCTGAAATTCTTTTTGGAAACCATTAAATGAATAGGCCTGTTATCAGTACACAGTTTAAAAGCCTCTCTGATGGTATGGGGTTGCATTGGTGCATATCGCGTAGGTAGCTTACACATCTGGAAAGACACTATCAATGCTGACAAGTATGTAGAGGTTTCAGAGCAACATTATGCTCTCATCCAGACAACATCTCTTTCGGTGAAGGTCTTGCATATTTCAACACATGCCACATCCATTACAACAGCATGTATTTGCAGTAGAGAGTCTGTGTCTGCTGAACTTGCCTGCCCTCCAGTTCTCACCAACAGAAAACATTTGGCACATCATAAAGCAAAAAATATGACAAAGAAGACCTCAGATGGTTGAACATAGAATCCTACATAAGACAAAAATGGGACAACATTCCTCTCCCAGGACTCTAGCAGCGGGTCTCCTTACTTCTCAGATGTTTACAGACTGTTGTTAGAAGAAGGGGGATGCTACACAATGGTGAACATGGTCCTAACTCTACTTTTTGAGATTTGTTTCTGCCGTCAACTTTAGATTGTTAGCATGGCTGATATTTTAACACTTTTATAATACTTTCCTAAAATGGAAACTTTCTAAGCATAAAGGAATTAGAATTATAATGAAAAAGATGAAAGGGGTTAACTACAGTTGTCTACAAATGGTATGGAAAGACATAGCTTTAGTCTTTAATAATGTTTTAATGTTTTTGTTTTTGTTTTTTGTTTTTTCAATTAAATCACATTTGCAACAAATGTATGCTTATCACCTGTCAAGCCACACCTGAATACTATGCCCCTGGTGAGTTTGTGCCTCTGTTGGTTCCCTGTTGTCCTTGCAATAAGCCATCTGCCAGCACAGCTGTTCATCATTTACTCAACGGTAACTCTGCATATTTAGAAGCCGTTTTCTAGTGGCTGCACTCTATTTTGCTGTGCCAGTTTGTAACATGTTTCAAGGACGAGGAAACCCTTTTACATGGGCTGTAGGCAGCAGATGAGGTGGCACGTATGAAGTCAAATCCTATCAGTAGATCACACGTGGCGTTTAGTGGGGAAGCCTTCTAACGTGTAAGAGTTATAGGTGCGGTAAAAGTCATTGAGGACAGGTAGGAAATTGTGTGCAGCCATCCTCTTTTCATATGGTAAGATAAGGAACAGAACAACCTCCAGATTTTAACTTATTGTCTTAACCAGGTTTAATGTGCACTATGAAGGTCTAAAGTCTTTAAATCAGCAAAACTAAAAGCCCAAAATTCAGCTGTGAAGGTTCTGGATTGAACGTCCTTCCAAGAATGGCATCAATCACTTTGCAATTAGCTTCAAAAACATCTGTTTAGTCAAAGTGAAAAACCATAAGGCAGCTTAAATATTTATGGTAGGGATAGAGGAGCACAAGGGCCTTGAAATTGACAGATTTGTCATTGAGATGAAACCTTGTAAGAGAAACCTTTTACTCTTGGGAAAAGAAGAGCTGGCTGAAGTTGACTCAGTTAATAATTGTTTTAATCAACTTTATTGTTAAGCACTCTTCATCTTTATTCACCTTTCAACCCTGGATTATATGTGGGACAATTCTTGGACAGGTATAATAATTTCAAAGAAGATTGTATTCTTCTTTTCAGTTATTAGTGAAGTGTTTCCCCATGTTTGCTGACATATGAGATGTCATACATTGGGAAGTAAATCAAGTGGAGCAGGGATACAACAAACAGTGCCATAGAGGTCATGTATACACACTGAGCTTGCCTATAATGCCAGAAAATAATAACACTAACACCCATTTAATCATGTTCTGACACATGTAGACATGAACACTGACCTATATATTTCTATATATTTTTAGCACTTTCCTTGCATCTTTTCAAACAGGTCATTTTCATTGCATCCTTATGTGAAGCAGCCAGTCTGTTATGACTTAATTGCATTAAAGGAAGGGCTCCACATAAGCCTGAACCAGCACACATCCACCTGCACCAAGGTCAGTCTTCTGTCTGTGCTGCCTTTCCAGCGTGACTCTGAAAAAAAACTACGAGAAAGGGATAAAAAGTGTTTTTTGAAAAAGCAGTGAAATGTGTGAGGAATTTAAAGGAAGGTAAGAGGGCAAAAACACAAACAGGGTTTGCTCAAGAAGGAGAAAGAGTAAGATGATGAGGGTGTGGGAATGCAGACAGAGGCACAGAGGTGAAGGATGAAGATGCAGCATAAGAGGAGGCGTAAATACGGACGGAAAACAAAAGTCAGCTGAAGAGAAATGAGACAAAAGATCAAGAGGAGGTTAAAAATGAAGGCAGAAAGAAGAGGAAATTAAGGTGACCTTATTATCTCGCAGAATGACTCAATTAACTCTGAGGTCTAATAACCTGACTTAATGAGACTGGCTGATTATTAGTATGCAGGTTGGTGTGTATCCAGGGAAGTATTTGATGTGATACCTGGACATGGTTCACTGCATATTTAGTGTTTAAAGAGCAACTAAACTCTCAGACCACCTTTTCAGCTAAAAAGCAATGACTATGAGAATTTTATGAGTAAGGAAATTTGTGTTTGGTAGATTATTTCTTTGTTGTAACAATGCTTCTTGGCAATAAAACTTATATCATTGGAAAGTCTGTTTATTTCCCTTTTAAATGATGCCACATTTGTAAGGAATATGCATTTGTGGGATGAGCAGTAGAGCTGAGTATGTGGGTTGCGCCCATGAAAAATTTGTAAGATCTTCTCTGCCAATGCCAAACAGCTGATTCTGCCATTGACTCATGTTTGGTGGATTGGATGATTGGAGTTTGAAGAAACAAGACATATAGGCAATTTAACAGTTTATTGAAAACAACTCACTGCTGTTCTTTGTTCTGCTTTTAATGAAGAAATGTTGTTAAGTACTTATAAATCTGGCGCTTTAGCAGCATCCACGCTGTCTTCCGCTAAGTTGCCCCGTCCTCTTGTTGCTGTTTGCTTAAGTTACGACTCTGCTGCACCTGAAAGTACTGCCCCTCGATGCTGATTGGTCCTGTCACTTTCTAACCGTACCCAAACAGTTCAGACAGGAGCTTTGCAAGATGGATTTGCCAGTGAGAAACACGGAAACGGGCGAATCCGTTTGCTTTGCACAGTTAAATACCCAAGCTGTTTAATGTTTCTTATAGTTCTCTTGTGTTTCCACTTTTTCTACTGGACAAACAGTCGCATTCATTACATTCCAGTCAAAGAACAAAACATATGATGCAGGCATGCACACTCTGCACACACTGGAGAATTACATAATACAAGCTTGACATGCAGCCATTCCTGTTGTTCACTATCAGTGGAGCCACTTGGTGAATTAAACTCTTGTCATAGCAGGTTGGAAGAAGAGCTAAAACATCTTTTCCACCAATAACATCTTTCAGTTCAGTCCTTTGCTCTTCTTTTATTAAAGAAATGTTGTCCATATCACATTAAATACCTTTTTAGCTGCATCCATGCTGATCTTGTCAGTCACCATTGTTCACTGGCTTGTTATGAAACCCAACCCTGCCAGTAGCTACTGCCTCATTCTCTTCAAATGATGCTGATTGAAGCAATCATTCTTAGACCCGGGACAAACACTTCAGCTCTAAGCTTTGATGGATGGATAGGCCTGATCAAATATGCAAAATCTTGCCAATGCCTCGGTAAGGACAGTTTGCTATTTCACACTCAGGTATCTTATGCACCTTTGATGGTGTTGACAGCATGAATGGGTGAGTGGGCATTTGGCATACTTTCTCCTCTCCCAGCCCTTTTCATGCCACTTAAATAGCATTTTTTGGCAATCCACAGAATATAGTCTTTGTTATTTTTTTTTTTACTTGTGCTTTTCTTTCATGAATTTTCCTTGGTTTGGCTGACACTTTGTCAGGCTAATGAGTGAAGATGCCCTCGTGGCAAAGATTGCACTGTCCGTTGTGATAGCAGGGTCAAAGAAATTAATTTATGAAGTGTCCAAATTCTGCCACCCTGAAGAAAAAAACTGTTCCTCTCTGTCTCTATGTCGCCCTGTCTCCCTTGGCTTTCTGTCTCTCTTTTTCCCTGACTGCTTCTTCCTTTCATGCTCGCTCTCTTACTCTGTTGCCATTCCTCACTGTCTCCCTCTGATTTAATAAAAGTGGCAGAATAAAAGGGTTTACACTCAAAAGGAAATCACTCCAGGGAGCCAGGAAAATAGAAATAGCCTGTCTTAATCATCATTTGCACATTGCAATAACACGCGCAAACACGTATGTGCGGTTTGAGAAGCCGCCACACAAACACGCGTACTCCATGCTTATCATTATCACGGGGTTCCAGGCAGCAGATAATCCGGTAACAGTTGACATTTAGCAGCCTGTTGTTCGCACAGAGACATTCAGCAGAAGCCCTGATTAACACTGGGCATTAACACATTTATGAAGACAAGATTAACAACAACTAACAGAAAATACATGCCCTCGAAAGCTACAAACACAGGCCGCTACACAACAAAACAAAAATGTCTTTCTTTGTCCACGGTACAGCTTTTGTGAATTGTGCTCATGGCACAGCTGATGGCTTTATGCTGTCATTCGCAGACTATTGATCAAAGTATGAACATATTCTGGTCAGTTTATACACAGTGTACTAATCTCATTTTGTGGCATCATTCTTTCAAAAATCTACATGTTGACATTAACTAAAGAGTACAACAGAATTGGGTGTGAGGCGTTTGCAAAGTAGCTTGTAGGCCATAGTTAAATTCAATTGCCTAAAACACGCACAAGGTTTTAACTTGCCAGAACTCCCTTTTAGCTGATTTGCAGTTGATTCCAGGAGTTGATTTTCTTCCAGATCCTAGAAATCTGGTCTAATGAAGTGTGTGTGTGTTTTGCTTTGTCTATGAGTCTGTGTGTTGATGCAGTAGCTCGAAGGCGCCTTTATCTAGCGAAGGAAATGGATGAGTCTAGCAAAGTAATTACACAGCTATAATGCACTCATCAATATTTAGGGGTAATCACAGGTGCTGAATTCACCCAAGAAGAAAGAAAGGAGAAACAGAATCAAGCTTCTCTACAAGCCTATCTATTGTATTCAGAGAAGCACTGGACATCTGGAATTAGGGCAAATGCCAGAAAGGCCACCCAACTACAGGCCATTTGGGCCAATTGGAATAGCTCATTATTCCACTGGAATAAAAGCAATTAATTTTCTCATTAAAGTTTTAATTTGAAAAGGTTATTGTACATTTCAGATCTGCATTCGTTTGTGATTACCTTGAGGTAGCAAGGGTGAAAAGGCAGGACAGAAATTAAATCGAACATTTGAAAGTTATAGGGCAGCGCAAAAGAAGATGAATCAGTGTTATAAACAACTTAAGATAATAAAAAGAAAGCTACTGAAAGTGAGAAATCTTTTAAACTAATGGATTTACTTTATAAGCATACCTAAAATTTGGTTGCCAGGCAACCAGAGCAGTTGGCAGCAAGAAAGATGCACTCTTAAGTTATATCTTGGACTTGTAGTGTTTTTCACAATTAAGTTGACAACATACGTTGAAACCTGTGAAAACATAGAAGATGGATGGTTGAGGACAGCTTTGAGAGAAAGAACGGGAAATTTTCATCAAGACAAACCCAAAAAAGGTGAAAAGAAACAGCTAACAACAATTGCCAGTAACTGCAACAGAACACTGCCTGATCAACAAGAGACTACTGAATGCTACCTATTTAGGTAGCATGGGGCAGCGTGTACAAACGCAGCGGCCCGGCGCTCCATCACTAGCAGCAAAACAAAGCCCTGCACACACACACCAGAACTGACAGTGTCCCCAAAGAGTTTACATCTTTCCTGAAAGAGATTATCCAGAGAATGGGGCACTCAGAGACTGACAGGAGGAGGACGTGGAGCAGCACGACACCTACAGCCAGTGGGGAGGAGTCAGCGACGGTATTGTGCAAGAAGGCAAGAAGACAATAAACAACTATCTATCTATCTATCTATCTATCTATCTATCTATCTAATAAATTTAGGGTTTTCAGTGTAGCTAGCAACAGTGCTACCTCAGCGAGCAGTGCAAATGTGCTGACAAACTGTTGTTACCTCCGCCAAGGATGTTATGTGATCTGGAGGGTTTGTCTGTGTGTTAATTTGTTAGCAACATAACTCAAAGAGTTATGGAAGGGTTTTCATGAAATTTTGATGGTGATTTTTAGCATCTTGCAACTAGTGCTCTAACTCTCAGACTGTGTTAAATGATTGTCGGCATCAGCAAGGGTAGTGACAAAACTGCATGTTGTTTGTGCTCTGTGTTACACTTTTCTGTTGTCTCCTCAGGTTTTAAGGTCTTTTCTCAAGCTTTTATGTGAGCAGTTAGATTGTCGTTTTGAAAAATGCAAATGCAATGGTCTTTATTACCCCAGTCAGTCACTGATTGTATTTCAAACAATGTCTCTAACATTGTTGATCTTGAAGGAGTAGCCTACATTCAGTGGGCTGCAGAGCCTTAGCTCTCAAATGGTGGTTTGGAACCAAAAAGTGAATCATAACACCATTTACATTGGGTCCAGATATGTAAGTAAAAACATATGTATGGTTTTACTACTAAGTCAACAGAAAGTCCATTCATTCCTATGGGAATCTCTGTGATGTTTTACGAGACTGTAGAACTCCTTCACTACATTATATTTTCTCCCAGAAGATGCTGCAAGATTTAAAAAAAAAAAGACTTTTGCCGCAGATTTCGAAGAGACTGTATGGTCGTGCTCTAGCAGACAAGATGCTAATTGGATCGCAAGCTATAAAGAATCATATTAGTCAGCATAAAATGCAATATCAACCACTTTGATATGGAATATATCATGATTTATCAGTTCAATCATTTTAGTAGTGTCAGATATTTATAAACATTTAAGTAAACTGTCAGAAGGGATGATTACATGAAAATTAAAAAAAGGGTTACTTAAGATAAACACAAACACTTAAATGGCTGTGCAAGTTAGCTTTGCTTGTTTGGCTGGTCATCTGTCCTTTTCTGAAATATATACTGCTTTCCTGGGAGGCCAACTTCTTTACTGGTTTGTTCATGTGCAATATTAGTCCTGCTTGATCTCAGTTATCCCCTGAACACATAATCTAAGCTGCTTAATAGTGAAAAACTGACAATATTATCCTCTCCCCAATGGCTACAGGTAGTTTACCAGCGTTTTATCCATGTGTAAAAAGGTGCACTTCCTTGCATTGGAGGATGAAATTGGGTTGGTCCATCTAAGACCTATTTTCATCTCTTTTCAACCAGCTAAAACACTATTACAACATCAACCTGTCAGACACACAAGTTTAGATTACTGTAACAGTGTTTTCACAGGTCTGACTACAAAAATCCATCAGACAGCTGCAGCTCATCCAGAACATTGCAGATACTTCACCAACACAGAGAAAGTAAGGCACATTACACCAGTCCTCAGAGCTCTCTTCCTGTGAGTGAAAGGATAGATTTTAGAATTCTACTCCTGGTTTACAAAGCACTGAATGGACTTGGCCTAAAACATCTATTGGCTCTTTTAGTCCTTTATGAGGCATCCAGACTCCTCAGGTTCTCATGGTCAGGGCTAGCTGTTCTCAGATCCAGAACCAAGCACGGTGAGAGAATAAGCTTCCACTTTTCTTACTAGTGGAACAAACTACTGGATAAACTGAAGCTTTCTACATCTCATTTAAAACATGTCTTAAAACATTTCTTAGTTACTGCTGCCTTCCCAAGTTTGTTTTCCTCTTAGTTCTTTTAAACATTTCATTTAATTCAATCAATATCTATTTTTGTTGATCTAATTTCATAATCTACTTTAAAAGTGATGTTCATTTTTTTTCTTTCTTTTGCTGCATGACATTCTCTTAATTTATTTATTTATTTTTTCCTTTACCTTTTTAACAATGAAAATGTTCTGATTTAAAAGGCATTTTTTTTTTCTCCAAATAATTTCATAGGACATGTTTTTTTTAATTCAAGCCGGTAAAAAGTCGAAGGAAGATGTCACGCCATTGATGTAATTTCACCGTGTGGAATTGTGGCTGATATTTTTTCAAACTGTGATCGATTTTTGACATGCACACATCTGGCCAATCAAATCACTTGTTGTTGACAATTTGTAAAACAGAAAAGCAAAAACGTCCTCCCTAACACCACATGATGTTTGTCCTTTTTCATACCTGTCTGTATCCAGCTCTTAGTTGTTTTTGTCTTATGTAGCCTGGTAAGAGAGGGAGACAGGCAGCCTGGCATGTCCATGTGAACATAAATACTCTATTCACACAGCTGGAGCCGTTTCCAAACTAACGAGACTTTAGTCCAATGAAACATTTAACAACACAGTCATACACACCTCAGACATACAGCTGATAAATGCTGCAGATGAGTCAGCTCACTGACATTACTCCTCTGGCCAGTCAGTAACACAAATAGATGAGCCTGTCTGTTCACTGTGGGGGGAACTCCTCTCTTTCTCTTGCCGTTTATTCACATCGTCTTTAATGTGTAAAGGCCTTTACACTGTGAAGCACTTTGAATTGCTCTGTGTTTGAAGACAGAATATAGGGATTTGCAAAACCCTTTCTACAGTGCCTGAGAAAGGTCACAACAATTGCAAACGCCACAACACAACAACATAAAGCCACAACGTAAGTGACCGGGCCTCTGACTGTATAATTGGTCCAGACTACCAGGGACTCCTGTTGCTGACGGACAAAGTGACTGAGGCAGAAAGTTACAGAAGTTTTAATGAATGAAGTTGGAAAAGTATGTGAAAGTAAGCTATTGTTTTGTAGCCTTTCAACCTATAGTCAGTTGAATAAGGCACAAAGACTAGATATTTGATGTTCAAGCTAATAAATTATTTTTAAATTGTACATTCATTGGGAATTTGGTGCCTGCAACACATTCCAACTGGAACAAGAAAAGACTTGGAAAATTGTTGAATGCTCAGAAAACTTCTTCAGGGAAGTGATTTATTGGTAGCAGGTGGTAGGACCACTGTTGGGTATAAAGGGGCACTCCTTTAAGGGTCAGTCATTCACAATCAGTGATGGTGCAAGGATTGTGCATGGAAAATAGTTCATCAGTTTATTAACAATGTCGCTTGGTTGCAACTGCAAGGAATTAAAATGAAAATCACCATGTATAGTTCACAATACCATTAAAACAACAGAGTCAGAAGAAATCTGCACATAAGGCAAAAGGCCGAAAATCATTAATAAACACCCGTTACCTTCTGTCCCTCAGATGGCACTGCAGTAAAACCTGGACTCTGTCTGTGATGGATATAATTGTAGCATTGTAGGTTTGGGAACATATCAGAAAACCATTGTCAGTTAAAAGAGGAAGCTGCTGCATCTACAAATATAAGTTGAGACTCCACCATGCAAAGCAGTTATGACCAACTCCTCTGGGTCTTAGCTTATCTGAGATGGACTAACCTAGAGTGGAAAGTGTGCTGTGGACTGAAGAGTCCATATTGTTTTTGGAACTTATAGCATTTGATTCCTCGCTAAAGAGGGAAAGGACCATCCAGACTGATATCAAGGCAAAGTTAAAAGAAAAGCTTCTTTGATGGTGTAGGGATGTATTCATGCTCAAAGCATGGATTACGTGCACAGCTGTGTGGGCACCAATAATGCTTAGAGGTACATACAAGTTTTGAAGCAACACTTGTCCACCCTTTTTGGAATAACCCCCTTCTGTCACAACTACTTATGGTAATCGAAGCAACAACACCCTAACACCATTTTGGCCCTTGGCTTGATATTATTGGTGTAAATTGGCCCTTAGGATGGACTTAAGGTGTAACCTTGGTGTAGAGCATAGAGTTTGAATGTAGACAGTGATGAGTTTGAGTTTAAAAAATGTTTAAAGCTCACTTTAAATAAACTTTGTGTTATATAAATGTACCTTCTGTTTGATCTCCCTCTTTCATTTTCTTCTTGTTTCCTCTTTTCATACCCTCTCCTCCTCCACATCTTTCATTCTTTTCTCCTTACATATCATTTTTTTTCTGTTCTTTGCTTCAGTACCATAAAAAGAACATCAACACAAAGCCTCACTGTCTCTTGGAAATACCCAGAGACAGAGAGAGAGCGGCAGAGGAAAACAGAACATTAAAAAAAGATATGGAACAGAGAGAAACACCTTGGGAGACGGAGTGAAAGAGAGCAACAGGGTCATGCTTGTAATTACCCTGTTGATTTCTTTGACAGACACTGAAATCAAGATTAAGAGACAGGGAGTTAAAGATTTAGATGAAATGAGTCATTACAGTGTTCACATGTCCTCTGTTCTGCCACTATCATTTGCCACTTCAGGGTCTTCTGTGCTCTGATTAGACCTACATGTCCTGGCACAAAAGGAACACTGTCATGTACTCGAGCTTATGGGAAAATGCAAGTATCAAACCCACACTCACTCATACGCACTCTCCTTCACAGTCATTTGCACCCACACCTGCATGCACTGAAACACAACAACCAACTGTAACTCTCTGCATGGTCACAGCTGCACTATAAAATGTTAAAAAAGCCAATTCAGAATGACAAAAGAGGGTAAATGAAGCAAAATATGGTGAAAATTTTATTTGCAAACAAACAGACAGATGGAGGAGTGAGTGTAGAAAAGAAAATAGATCTTGAAAGGTATTTAATGCAAGAGATTTCTTTTTCAAGCAAGGACTGCAGTTCTTGCCTCTTCTAAATGATATCTGATTACATTCATCCCTTTTGGTTTCAGCTCACTGTCATTTTGCACCCCATTATATTCAAGGAAAGTTAACAGTAGCTGTATTTCACACAAGGCTAAGCGAAAGCCATCATTTTTAGGTTATTTTACAATTTATATATTTCATTTTACGTTCCATCAAGACTTCCATCAAAGTTCAAAATGCTGTCTTATACAAATAATAATCTTAAAAATATCTTCTTGTGAGGGGTTATCTACTAACAGGGTTTCCTGACATTCAAGTGGTTAGCTCAATATGGCCTATATTCAACATTAAAAGAACAAAACTTGTTGATAGTAAAATCTATCCCCTACCACAGTGGTTTCCAACCATTTTCTTTAGGGAACCCCTTGCTTGTTTCAAAGACAAGCTGACCCCCCTAAACCCTATCAAAAAATGATATCAACATACTGTTACCGAAAATCAACATCCATTTAATTGTTTTATTGATAAAATCCTAAGGTAATGACTCTTCACAGGTTTTTCTAACCTGATATCTATCCTCCAGGTTTACACCAGACAACTGTTGCGTCTACTCAGCAGTAGGTGGATCAGCTCACAGGTGGGTCCAGACTCACTGTGTCTGTGGCATCCATTTGGAGCTCACTACTGTGAAGATCTGCCCAATGAAACAGCTCAAAGATGCCAGACCATTGTTTCTTGATATCTGACTCATCTGTAAGGATCATGTCATCTGTAAGGACTGCAGAGCAATGCTGAGAGGATACAGCTGCCTGAGGCTCTGTATGGCCAGGCGGACTGCTCAGTCCCTAAGCAGTCTCAAGTGTCCACCTACCAGTACATAGTCAATCTCATTCTTCATGACACCATCAAGCCCAGTGCCAAATCAGGTCTCCAGAACCATGATCCAGCGATCCTAAAGATCAGACTGATGCCAAAGTCTAGTAGCATTAAAGAACTCTCCTGTAATTGTCCAGAGCTGTGTGGACAAACACATGCCTCATAGCCCTGCCTGTCATTGGCAGTAGTAGCACTGAAGTCACCAAAAACAATCAAGGCATCACCCCTGAGTACTGAATCTAACACCAAGTTGAGTATGGTGTAGAACGCTTTCTTTGCAGAGAGATCACTCAACCCTGTTGGAGCATAGACTGCGACGAATGAGACTGAGTCCAATAACAGGGTCATTCTGGCGTGCAGCAAATGCTCATTGACAGGCCTTACCTCCAATATCAATGGGGCCAGTCAGCTCACAACCGCTGGACCAGTAGGTGTACACCAGTTTTGGCAGTACCAGGACTCACCTCAGGCAAGTCAGCAACAGGAAACCCAAGCCAAGTCAGCTCCCTTGATATCACAGGAATGTGAGAGTCCTCCTGAAGAGAAGTCATGTTCCAGGCACTGACTTAACAACACTTCCTCAAATTGAGCTAAAACAGCTGTGAACCAGTCGACAACACCTCAGCACCACCAGCAATAGTCAGTCTACCTGATCAATGCTTGTGCAGTGATTTCCTTCTCATCATGTGAGGGGCATCTCATCTGTCAGCTGCAGCTTCAGGAGGACTACCCCTTTGAAAATCTTTCAGGTGTTTACCTGAGATGTAATTTTAGGGCGTGGGGGTGCAAACGCTTTGAACCAAGAATCCGAAGGCAAGGGACGCCCAACCCTGTTTCAGCTACATTAGCAACTGCCTTCACCCCATGATACCTTGGCCCTGTCCACACGGAGACGAATTCAGGAGTATATGCAAAAGTTTTTTGTCTTATCATTGTTTCATCCACATGGAAACAGCATTTCGGGAGGCCTTTAACACCACTTTTTGAAAGCAGGTACCAGAGTGAACAAATCTGTAAATGTTTACCATTTCATCTCTGTGTGGACGGCCAACGGCATCTTTCCTGAAACGATTACGTCACACATAGCGTAGCCCACTTATGCCGCATGCGCATGTCAAACCAAAACAACAGTGGCGGATTACAGGGTGTGTTCGTGCTGCAGAAGCTATTGGGCTTGGTATGACTTTTACAGGAAAAGCTGATGCTCCTTTACCACCACAGCGAACAACATATACCATGTATTCTAAAATCTAGCACGGAGAACAACCAGAAGGGCAACTAGGAGAAAGTTTGCAGCAGTTCTCTGTGATCTACCTCTCTCTTTTGGTGCATTTCCGTGGTAGCAATACCATGCTTCTGCGGACATTTCCTGAAATGACTCCGTATTTATGGAAAACTTTTTCAAAACAAAACAGAAATATAATGTTTGTATCTCTGTGTGGACAAGGCCCTTGTGTGAATTCTGGGTGTGACTTCTGGTGCCCTCTGTCTCTGAATAAGGAACTGGGGCTTTACATTTCAACAATAAAGATAAAAACAAAAAAAAAGTTCAAAGTCATCTGCCACACGTCAAAGGCATAATGTGATTATTTTGCTGCCTGCTACTGTCAAAAGATGAGAGGACATTATAAAGACATGTCCTCATATAATAAACAAAACCAAATAGACTATTGTTCATTTTATTAGCTCAGTATCAGTATTTACTCAGTAAAAAAGTGGGTTGTGTTGTTAAAAGAGAGGGTGCACAGCCTTTCATACTTTAAAGCAGATGTAGAGGTCAGGCAGAATCTTAACATGTCTCATCACCATGTCTGGGTTGTACTTTCACTGTCATTGCTGTTAGCTGCTGGCCCGTCAGCACAAAAACACAAACAGCTTACACTGCTTACCACTAATAATAAACCAATAAAGCTCAACATAAATATCAGCATGGATACTTTAGCATGCATCAACAAATATTTCAGTGTTTGGATGATCCAAAATTCTCCTTTTTTTCACACTGACTTAAAGTTTATCACTAAAAATATAATCTAGTTGAATATCTGTTACAATGAAGCAGTGTTGGCTAAATTGAGGGGCTGCTATATCACTGGAATTTTCACAATTGTGTACAGTCACATCTACAGATGAGCCCCTGGGAATAAGGTGGATACAACATAACATTATTTATGTATAACTCCACTTGCTTTCTTTTTCAGAGCTTTGTAGTGTGTCTGAGAGACTGTGACTATTGGCCTGTAAGTCAAGGTATTAAGCTTTACCTTTCTCTTTTTGACGGCAATGCCTTACACACAAACACATGATTCACAGTCCCAAGTGTAACATGTTTCTCTCTGTGTGGTCAAAAAACAAGGTCAATCCCAACATCTTGGGCATGCCAACTCCACAGGCGACCATGCTAGCCAGGTCATTAAACAGACCATCTGTCAGTTTACAGGAATTCAGCCACCCCAGCACAGTAAGAGACACCATATGTGAACATGTGTAAAGAAACATGAATTTACATAAACGTAATGTGAACGGTTGCACAAACAAAAACTGAAGACAGACCCATGAGTGGAGGCCATTGGAAATAAACATACCATAGCCCACTTGGCTTTCATTTAGAGTTTTTTGGTTTTTTTTTTTTTTGTTTCTGTTTTTTTTTTTTTTTTGCAAATTTCAGACAGGCTTTCCTGTGTTTAACTCTGAGTAGAGGATTCTGTCTAGCCAGTCTGCCATAAGCCTAGATCAGTGAGGGGTTGCAGTGATGGTTGTCCTTCTGGATCTTCGTCCCATCTCTATACAGGATCTGTGGAGCTCAGCCAGTGACCATTAGGTTCTTGGTCACCTCTGATGCTAAGGCCTTTTCCCCCTGTTTGCTCAGTTTGGCTGGGTGGCCAGCTCTAGGAAGAGACCTGGTTGTGCCAAACTTCTTCCATTTGAGAATTATGGAGGCCACAGTGCTCTTGAGAACTTTCAGTGTAACAGGATATTTGCAGCCTTCCCCATATCTGCGCCTTGAATGAATCTTGTCTCTAAGATCAGAAACAGTGTCCTTTCACCTCATGGCTTGGTTTTTGCTCTGATAAGCACTGTCATCTGTGAGGCCTTCCATAGAGACAGGTGTGCCTTTCCAGATCGCGTCCAATCAATTTATTTTACCACAGGTGGACTCTAATTAAGGTGTAGAAACATTGCAATAACCATCAAGAAAAATGTGAGGAACCGGAGCTAAATTTCAAGTGTTTTGCAAAGGGTCTGATTACATATGTCAATGTGATATTTCAGTTTTTATTTATTTTTCATAAAGATGCAAAAAATTCTAAAACATTCCTATTACTTTTCATGAAAAAAATGCATCAGGCTGCAATGTAACAAAAGTGAAAAAAGTGAAGGAGAATATGAAAACTTTCCCAACTCACTGAACGTAAAGTTAGAACAACTCATACTGGTGGCAAATTTGTGTTCCCTGTAAACTGTGTGCAAAATATTTCCATTCTCCTGTTCCTGTCAAACCTTTAATGTGGATAAGTAATTAAATATTTTGTATCACCGAGTGAATCATCCTTCTGCATATCATATCTGTAGAAAAATTAATACCATCATTTTAATTTACCTGCTACTGGGATAATATATCAATAAAACCCAGAGGCTGTTATCACTGAAGATTTAAAATTAACCATCCCTCTGTCTCATTTTTTATAAGCTGCAATATATATAAGGCTCTAAATCCACCATGGCAGATAATCTTGGCAAAATAAGAGGACTGCGATGCTCTGTAAGTCTTCATACTAAATTTAACCTTGACATTTAAATTTGCATGTTAATTTGAACTGATGAAAGGAAGGTTAAAATTAAACGCTCCTGTTGTACTTAGTGTCACAAAGAGCAGGTACTGTATCTCATAGGACTGACTCATGGTTGGATTTTATTTCACAGTGACATTTAGCTTGGCTTAATCATACACTTCAGCATACATACCAGAGCTGTTATGATGCTCAGTACCTGGTTATGAAAACAAAAGTCAGACATTATTCTAATAATCATTCAAATCATTTGTTCCACATGAAAATGCGCACAAAGTAGAACATCATGCTTCATAGTACCAACTTTATTTCCCACTTAATGATGTCACTTCACCAGTTTTTACAAAGCTGCTTCTGCCTGTTGGTTCTTTCTCCCCTAACTTTGAACAGATTTGTGGATGAGTGTTTGAAAGCTCTTAATCTCCATGTTCGGCTGATCAGTTTTCCAGCTGTCTGGATTCTGCTTGAAGACTGGCTGGAGCGCAAAGCGTCTCCTTTTGCCAGACTTGAATCTTTGCCATGCAAGTTTTTCAACAGCAGCTCTTTACCTGCAGTGATGCTGGTGATGGGTGTGTTCCTATTGTTTGTGTCACACTAGTTTTCCACTTCTTCATGCAGTGATATTCTTAGAGGGGGTGGACAAGCTGTTTAGATCCTGAGAACTGGAAGCACCACAGCTAACTTTCAGTTGAAGATTTACAAGAATCCTTGTCCAGCAAGTGTGTGAAACAGTTTAGTTTGTGGTTTAGACAGTTTAATTCATGACTACTCTTGCATCTTGGTGCCACTTTAGGACGTCTGTGCAGATGGCATGTTTTGTGAGCCTAAATGTTGTTCTCACAAGAGAAAGAAAGCGAGTGAACAGGACATGAGAAGATGCAACAAATGTTTCTTTTTCTCCATGCAAAGTTGCCTCTTGCCGGAGTCAGCCAATGATCTTGGCAAATTTGTTTTCTGGCATTTTCCTGGTGTAATTAACAGATTTTTATAAAATTCCAAAAACCTTGGTATTTCTTTAACTGATTTGATTTGGTTGCTCTATATATCTTTTGTAGAGACGATTGTTTTCAGCCTCCGCATTTATCAAGTTTCTGCAGGGAGGTATTTAATACAGCAAAATAGACTGCTCATTTTGTCATGGTGTTTATATCCAGGTCAGCAAAGTACAGGACATTAACTTTTTGTCCTTTGTCAGCCTGAAAGTGAATCAGAAACATTTCATGGGAAGGAAATCACTGCTGTGTTAACAGCATTGTGTGGATAATCAAAGTTCAACTTATGTCTGAGTATTTCACGTATGATGTATAACTTAATAATAATTAGACACAATTTTCTTAATGTCAGGTCAGTAAAAATGACATTTCTTTACATTAGGATTAAAAAGAAAGTCTTCATCTCTCTTCAGCAGAAACGCATGCTGTGGCTCTTAAAAGAAGCAGCACACAGATAGAAGCATGCCAGCCAGACTTCAGCCTGAAACTGTCCCAGACTGAAAAGAGATCAACTGTTATTATTACTAAGAAATAGAATCAGAATCATCTTTACTGGGCAAGTATGTTTACGCAACAAGGAATTTGACTCTGGTTAGCTTTGCTCTCAATGTACAGAAAATAAATGTCAAATACAAAAATAAATAAAACTTAAAAAAAAAAAAAAAAAAATATGGTTTAATTGTCTACAAGCTTTTATAAGTATTTTTTCTAATATATACAAGTCCATGGGCAGTGTTAGTATGGTTGCAAAATTTGTAAATGGTGAAAGGATGCTAAGTAGACATGAACAGAAGTATATTCAAGGATGTAGGCAGATTTCTACATAGTCGATAAGATCATTGATGTTAGCTGAATAGTTTGAATGTGCATATGAGGTGAGGCTTTTACCACAGTAAGACACAGGGTGTGAGCAAACTCTACATTCGTGCATGCAGCTCTGGCCCACCTCAGATCCTTCAGTGCCTATAAAAAGTATTCACCCCCTTGGGTGTTTTACCCTTTAATTGATTTATTAATCAATCACAGTCAATGTAATTGGGCTTTTCTGACTATTAAAAAACTCTTTAATGTCAATGAGAAAACAGATTTCTACAAAATAATGTATATTAAATAAAAATAGGTCATGTAAAAATAAGTGATTGCCTAAATGTTCACCCTTTATAAAGTGACTGACCTAATTCAACAGAGGTCCAGCCAGCTGCTGCTAGTAGTCTCACAGTGAAATGGGGATCAAAGGTCCAGTCACTGGTTAATCAGTATGGCTACTATTACACCATGAAGACAAAAGAAAACTCCAAGCAACTCAGAGAAAAGGTTACTAAAAGTATAAGTCAGGGGATGGATACAAAAAAATCCATGGTACACAACTTCTCCTGGAGTTCAGTTAAATCCATCATCAAGAAATGGAATGAAAATGGCACATGTGTAAGTCTGCCTAGATTCAAGCCACTGTTGACGAAAACATGTGAAATCTTTTCTTGAGTTTGCCAAAAGTCATGTGGGAGCTACCATGATCAAGTGGAAGAAAGTTCTCTGGTCTGATGAGACCAAAATTATGCTTTTTGGCCATCAGACAAAGATCTATGTTTGGCAGACACCAAGCACTGCACATCACCACACACACACCATACTCACTGAGAAGCATAGTGGTGGCAGCATCATCCTGGAAGGCTTGTAAAGATAGTCCTTGAGGACAATCTTATTCAGTCTGTAAGAGAACTACGGCTTGGGAGATGATTTATTCACAAGCAAGACAATGACCCGAAGTATTCAGTAAAGCTATATTGAAATGGTTTAGAGACAAAAAGGTGAATGTTCTGGAGTGGCCAAGTCAAATTCCCAGACCTCAATCCAAAAGAGAATTTGTTGCTGGACTTGACAAGACTTGAGTAGTTTTGCAAAGATGAGTGGCATAAAATTGCATTGTCCAGATGTGCAGAAATCTGCTTCACTTTGATATCAAAGAGTTTTTTAATCAAAAATCCAAATTATATCGACCATAATTGATTACTAAAATGGTTAAGCGCCCAAGGGATAGAATACTTTTTATATTCACAGTAAATGTTCTGTTGATGGCAGCTGAGGGACAGAACTACTTAACCAGACACTGTCAGGTGAGGCATAACATAATCCTACATAATCTGCCTTCAAAAGACAGTCTGTATGCATCAATTGACTTATTGTGTTTTTTGAACAAGGAACCATTTACTCTTTATGAGAAATTTCATTTTTAATTCTGTCTGGGCCTGTATAATTTTTTGTAGAGGCCTTTGGACTCCTGACTCATTATCCAAACAGAGCCAGTGGTAAGATAAAAACTTAATAGGCAGTGTACAGTGATTTATTCTTAGGAGCAGGATTTGGTTCTCCTCTCTTTGCATGTCTCAGTAAGTAGCTGAAGGGCTTGTCTAACACAGAATGAGCTGGTTTAATACTGCCAAAATTTCTGGAAAACTATAAGGGACTTTAAAACAATACTTATTCCTAAAAGTTAAGATATGGGATCTCTTTTGTCAATTAAATAGAGTTTAATAAATTTTCCATAACATAGTCAAAACACGTTGCATGTATACACTGAGTTCTTTACCAGAAAAAAAACATTCACTGCACAAGATACTGATGTCAGCAACCGCTGGAAATCTTGTCAAGTATAGCATCTTGGTTTGGATTGATGGAAATTTGTTTCTGCTTACATCATGCCCTCCTTTTCTTCCACAAGTAGTTAAACCTCTGGACCACACTCCATGCATCAACTGCTGCATCCACTTTCCAAATCTTGGGTGCTTTTCCAGTCCCAGATTATGCTCAAAGCTGCTGATTTTTGAGAGGAAAGCTTTCAGCAGAGCCTGGGAGGCCATGGAGATTGGGGACACACAGTGATGCTCTCAGGTCAGTGTCCCAGTTAGATTTCCTTTGATTTTAGACAGTGTAATCAGGTTGACTGCAGTTAAACTGTAGATATTGAGTATTGGCCTTCAAAACTGGTTGTGTGGATTTCCTTAGTGATGCTGTTATGCTAGGTGAAAACATTTTTTCATTTATAAAACTGGGTTTGTTACTCAAACCTTCTATACAGATGCCTATTGAGGGATTTCTTCTTAAGACTTGAACTGTGAAAGGCATTTATTCTTCCCCTCCACAAAACCCTAACACTTACATGCATCACCACAAATAAACTCAGGATCTTGTGATGGCTGCAGTGTCTAATGTGTCTACCTTTTCTCTCCACATACTCAAGAATGCTTGGCCTTGCCAGATCCCCTGCATTTGCTTGACCTGATGTTAACAGTAAAGAAAAAAGCACTTAGTAACAAAAGTTCAGCGAGAAAGTGTCTTTCCAACAGCTGTCAGGAAATCCTCCGGCTAATAAAGTGCAATACTCTATTTGATCACTTTATTATTCTGTCTGCCAAGCCTTTTAATGTAATTTTATCAGTATTGAAAGGAATTAAAAGGGTGAATCCATTTTTGTTTCTTTAAAAAGACATAGTGGCCACCACACTTATCTGACAACCACTTATAACCCTGAAGATTAAGACTTAACATTAAGAGGCCTTGATAAATTAATATGCACTGTCAAAGATTAGATTTGTGGATTACTCAGTGTTTGGCAACAAAAGCACAGTTGGGGTTGCCTGTTACATGCTTAAGAGGTTTCAACTTAAGAGGTTTCCCCTGCTAATCTTTTTATTTAAATCCATTTGAAATTAGTTTGAAAGAGTGTAAAGATTTGGATAGCTTCTGTTGACTTCAAGAAGGTGTTTGACTCGATGAGTAGAGATGCTCCCTGGAGGATTCTGGAGCTCTTGATCCCATATTCACTCATCCAGCTGGAGTGTCTTTTGGCGATGTCCAAGGCACCGATCTGGACTTTGCTGATGATGCTGTGATCCTTGCATAGACTGTAGATGTCTTTGTGGGGGTTCTTAACTTTTATGTGAGGAGGCTGCAGCATTGGGAGTGCACATATTCCAGGCTGAAACAAAGATCCAGGCATTTGGGGATGCCTTAGACGCTGCCTCCGAAATCTGTGTCTGTTAATGTTGAGAGCGTGGAAGTTGTAGAGCAGTTCACCTACCTTGGCAGTGTAATCCAACAAACTGTTGACCACGAGGCTGAGATCAACTGCAGACTTGGACTCCCTCGTGGGACGATGGGGTCGCTGAGAAAGACAGTCTGGTGTCGTCTGAGCACGCAGACTAAAGTCAGTCTTTTAGTTCTTAGTCCTTGTAGTCTTGCTGTACTTTTGTGAAGCCTGGACGGTGACTAATGCCCAGAGGTGCCGACCGGGCAAGTTTGTGACAACTTCTTTTTGCCGTATTTTTTGGGCATCATTGGAAAGATGGTATGCCTAATGCTGAGGTGAGATGGGAAGGGTCAGCTGCTTGATATGGGAATGGCATTTGCACTTTTATAGGTACCCAGAGGGCTGGTCCAGAGGAGGCAGCAGGGAGGATATTTGCAGGGATGGGGCATAGGCCTGGCGCAAGCCTGGACTACAGACATCAGGAGGCCAGAGCAGCACAAGACCAAGGTCGACATGGGAAAGTGCAAAACCAGCATATGTTCCAATACCTTACCTGACCTCTGATGTCTGCTTCAGGGGGTTTATGTTGCATTTATTTTAGATAATTGTATTTGGGTTATCTGTAATGTCACAAATGTGTCCTTTTTATATGTTAAAATACTTGTTGAGATTTTATGTTTTTTCTAGTAGAGGTTTTCTAGTACTTTCTACTGTGAGGAGTCCAGTAATTTTAAAATATGTTTAATGTTTTGATACCTGACAAAACTACTGATAAAATGCAGCTACTGTGCTTATTCCAGGTAAACCCTCATGGACATTAATGCAATAATCAATTTGCACGTTCCTAATTCAATACATTTAATGAATGGAATCAATATATCTCACAAGTTATCTTAGTAAGGTTAAGAACTTGTATTTTTTTCCACAGCTAGTTTGAGATCATTTATTTTCTTTGAAAGTTTTTCCCTGTAACTACACACATTGGCAGAGGATTCTGTTACACTTTGTCATCACTAAACTATATCGTAGCATCACATGCTTTTAACAACTGTTATAAGATGTGTCACAATCTTCCTCTGACACTAATCACACTAGTGTCAGCAGAATTAGCTGTGACTCATGTTAAGCTGTGAAACATGATGTTTGCCTTTGTCAAGTGGATTAATATCAGATGATCTCATCCCTGCCCCCTTCCTGTCATTGCACTTTTTTCAGTAAGTCCACATCTACCACAAAATGTCATACATAGTTTATAAAGATTTATTATTTTATCAAGAACATATGCGGTATTGTCCCATGAGTCATACATTCATTTATATGCATCTTCATTTTCTAGTCTTACTCTCTATTGGAAAGATGACCAATAATAAAGACTATTTGAGGAACTGTGACACTGGATCCCCTCATGGCTCCTTTTCCTTCACTGATTGCTCCTTTTCTTACCCTTCTTGATATTTATTCTCATAAATATAAGCAAACCTGATGCAAGCTTTTCCACTTTTGTTTTCCTCTTCAACCCTCCTCTTTCTGTGATACTTTGACTGTTACTACACTCAGTCTACTATCTTCCTCTTCATTTTCACCACTCCACTGCTTCTCTCCCGTATGTTTACCACAGTCCTCCTGTTCTAGTACTTTGTAAGCTCTCTTATGTTTATATACGGAAGTGTGCAGAGGAGAGTAGTGTGCAATGCTTAGAAGCTGCTGCTTATGTCAGTAAATGTTTGTTTATTAGATGTTTATTTCTTGGTAACAGCAGGGGGCACTGCTGCTCCTTTAATACACATGCCTGCACAGTCAGGGCAATATGTTACTGAAACAGTGGGAGGCTATTTCTTGGCGGCATTTGTTAAAAAAGACCATTCAAACTATAAAACTATCACTGCAAGAAGAAGCCAGAACATTGAATCATATTACTTATCTGAAAGACAATGAGGTATTAAGATCAGAACAGGGCTATGGGGGGTTTTAAAGACTGAAGACAGTGTGGAAAGAGCTTGTGAGGCTGTGTAAAATTTAATTAAACTATTCTGAGAGAAGATTTAGTGTCCTTACCTCATTCAGGAAGAATAAAAATTCAAAAGACTTAGTTTTCAGAGTGAGCTCTAGCATTATTCTGAGTCTCTGAAAAATACACATAGCCTTTAGTATTATCTGATATGTGATATGACTATGCGTCTTCTGCTAGTTATGCACATGTGAAATTGTGATCTGTGTAAAGGGAAGTCATCATCTACTTACTTTAAGCAGTTAAGTTGCAAAATAAGAGAATTCCAAGACTGCTTTTAAATATAATTCAGCCACCTTGAATCTAATTATCTTCTCATTCCAGCTATGGCATTTGGCTCACTGGCATAAAAAAGGCTAACAGGTGTTGAAGTAAATGAGAGGTGAGCCTGAAAACTTAAAAAGTTTTCTGTCTAAGGAGAAAAGCTACCAGGCTTTCTCCAGACACACTCGCTTGGAGACCAGGTTGAAATGCCTAGCACTTAAAATGCTTAAGCCTTGTCTCAAAGAAGACGTACCTGAAGATAGCCCAGTGGCGTCTCTCCTCTAAATGTGTATGTGATTGTTTTACAAAGAAAAAAAACATTACCCTTATGCCAATTAACATTTCACTCAGACCTTTACAGCTCTCTGTAGAGTCTGATTCCCAGTTGAACAGCTCTTGAGCCAAATTTTATTCTTTTCAATCCAACATAAAAAAAAATTACCCATCTAAGACATTTATTTCATAATAATGCTAAATAGCTACATCTGTGGGTTGTTCATTATTAAAGCATTTCTTATTGCTTGGGCATAACAAGTCCAAGGTATGTATTCATTGGGTGAAAAACTAGTTAATGAACCTACTGAAAGCTGTCAAGTCCAAGGTATATGTATTTAAAATAATTAGTAGACCATTCTAATTAGTTTGACCCTCCATCATGAGTCTAGGCAAAGGAACGGTCCAGATATAAAGATATGTACATGCCTTTTTCTACAGTTTATATGCTCTTTATCTGAGGAGAGACTCTCAGATTGCATTTGCTGTCTCAAATAGGAGAGGAATGAAAGGCAGAGAAGACATGATATGTGGTTCTGATTTCCCAGAGCCCTGAAAGCACCGTTTCTATAACGTCATCCGGTATCCCAGAAGCCTCGTCACCAGGAAGTGGTATGCCGGAGAGATCTCCGGTGTTGTTTTGACAATGATGGAGGAAGAAGAATTTGAATTTGCGGAGGATTTGGAGGCTATTCTGCATCTAACCCCAGAGGTACAACTAGCCATTGAACAGGTAACGAGAACAACAATGTTACTTTGACAATTTTAAGCCCTGTCAGCTGTTTTATTCAAACACGGGAGCTGCTAGCAAGCTAACCCGACCTACGGAGTCCTTACTGGCCATGTCACTGCCGAATAACCACCGCTAGCTATGTTAAATGATTGATTTAACACTTTATTAATAGCTAAAACAAAAAGACATTGACATGAATATGCTAGAAATTTAGGTAACCATAATCTGGCACCATGTATAACTATTAAAGCTGTCATTGCCCCGTCGCTTCTCGGTGGTGGTCGTAAATGTGAGATTAACAGTGCAGGTGCAATTACTTAAGAGTCTTTATCAACATGTATGCCTAGTTCATGAATGGCTTTTAGTAATGCAGGAAACAAATAATGTCTTTTGAAGAGTTTAGTTTGGTGGGATTCTGCATAATAAACCTTGCATAGACTGCAGTACATCATGTTTAAGATATGCGTAGCTTTTCTTATTAAAGAAGTCAGCGAAGACTCAGCCATGACAAGCTATGATTTACACTCCTGTGTATGTTCTTACAGAGTTCAACAGATGTGTTCAAGGCATTACTATTTTCAGTCATTATTGTTACGCCTCTGTCAGTCATTAATTTCTACATGAATGTTGTTTGTTTCTTGTGTACTAGGTTTTCCCCAGCCAAGACCCTCTGGACAGAGCAGACTTTAACGCTGTTGAATACATCAACACACTGTTCCCGACTGAACAGGTACGGTGAATCCACACAGAAATACTATATGGGGGGGCAGGCTGAACTGCACCGTGATATCCAATTTAATGTGGACCAGCCAATAACTACCTTTCAAATAAGGAGACAGACATTTTTCTGTGGCCTTGTCACAGTAGCAATGGCATGTTTTATATTTTAATGCTGCAGTGGCTCTGATCTATTCAAAGTCATAGTCCTGTTAACCAGCATACAAAACAATGGCTATGAGACTAAATCAGCTGAATCAAACCATATTTTTTTTCTTTCCCAATTCATGAATATTTTTCACTATAACATATAGAAGTGTCTATTGTAAACAGTGTTCATCCCGGACCTTTAGATACTTCATATTTCATAATCCATAGAAGCTATACAATTTGCTATGCCTTATATGTTCATTGATGAACCTTATAATAATAATAATAATAATAAATTTTATTTATAGAGCACTTTTCAAGAACTCAAAGACACTGTACAAAAGTAAAAACGCATTGCTTACGGTGTTTTATTTTACTCAAGCAGAATCTGTCCCCATTAACACTGAGGACAAGGGAATTGACCTGTCCTGTGTATATAAGTTATATAGACTGTAGTCCCACACTTTAAATGGGACATATTGTGAAAAAATCCCCTTTTCAGGCTTTTCTAACAAAAATACGTGCCCCTGGCCTGTCCACAATCCCCTCAAATACTAGAAAAATCTTTTCCCCCCTCTCTTTCTCCACATTTCAGAAAATCTGTGCTGAAACAAGCCATTCTCAGATTTTCCCCTCATGACCTCATGTGGGGAGTAAGCATTGCCCCCATGTTTGGTTGGCTTTCTCTACTTGGAAGACATCCACATCTACCACAAAATGTGGTAGATGATCTTCCTCTCAGCCACCAGCTGAGATGCTGAAAAGCTCAGTGGGTTATCCTGCTGACTTTGATCAGGGAGATTGATGGATCGAATCCCAGTCAGGTCCTTAACTTTGGATAAAAGTGGCTGTAACAGGAGTGCCACATCCATTTCCTGAGAGGGGTGTGGTCAGGGGCAGAGTCAGACAGCTCATTAACATTTAAAGCCACAGACACAGAAACAGCTCTTTCTGAGAAGGGCTGAAACAGAGGGCTTTTTAGACATGCAAGAATCCAATACTGGTGTGTGTTTTTTTCAGCTATGAACTTCACTGGCATTTTTTGAGACCAATATAAACTTGTCTTAAAAGGGTAAAATATGTCCCCTTTAACTGAATGCTAGACCTTGATTAAATGTAAAACAAAAACAAAATAAAATGGGGTTTGTGTTAGCCATATGTGTACATGTGTGTAAATGCATGAGGCCATATTTAGTTATCATTTATTTAGATATTTTAATGTGAGTGCTCTCAGATCATAAATATAAATACTTAATCTGTGTACATGCTTTTGTTTGCTCCTTGTCCATAAGAGGTCACTGTTACCTTTTAGTTTCTGCTTCTGGTAGAGGGCATGAATTTTTGCAACTGAAATTGTGGTTAATTGGCACTGAAGGTATGATTTGAAGCAGAGTTTTACAAATATGCTTTACAAAAGCTACAAATCATAAAGTAATATTCAAGGTTTTCGAGTGTATAAGAGGAGAAAATATAAGGGATTGTGCAGTCTACCCACTGCACTCAGTGGATTGTGTGCACAGGCTGTTGTAAGTGGGAATACAATATTTCTGAGATTTTCACATTGCAATCTTTGTGATTTATTAAAAGACGTTTAGTGAACGGAATTTTTATGTCTCTTTATTCTCTCCAGTCTTTGGCTAACATTGATGATGTGGTCAGCAAGATTCGTCTGAAGATTCGGTGAGTTCATGTCTACAAGGTCTTTGCACACCTTTATTTCTGATGTTTTTTTTGGATATGTAATCCAATTTTAAAAGTCTCATACTCAGAAATTGCTCCGGACTCTTAGTCCAGTTCATTTATTTTTCCATTCATTGCGAAAATTCACAGTACCAGGCAAAATAATCTTTTAGCTGGTTGGATGCCTGTGAGTACAAATTTGTCTTTTATCTGTCATGTTTAATGATTGATATCCACATGATACATGGACACAGTGTTTAAAGACATGTTTCAGAGCAGGGGGGCTGCAGCTGCTGCTCTGAATAATCAACCACCGACTGAAATGATTTGGACTGTTGCAAAAAGAAAAATGAAAAAACTAAAATCTGCTTTGAATAAAAGAAACTAATAATGGATAAAAACAATCAGTGTCAGACTGTGTTTTTGTATTAAAAACAAAAGACTCAGGCTTAACTCCCTCGTATTTTTCTTCTGGTGTTTACTTTTATATCTCGGTGTCACAAACTAATGCATTCATGTTATACTTAATAGGCGCCTTGATGACAACATCAGGACAGTGGTGAGAGGCCAGACCAATGTGGGCCAGGATGGCAGACAGGTGAGTTGAGCTGCAGCTTACACAGAAACATTTGGCCTTTTACACCAGGTATCAACATGAGTCCTGTGTGATCTGATCAGAGGTGGAAAGCTTTTAAGTATAGGTTGGAAATGCACTACTGATCTATTAAGGAGATAAAGCTTGGAATATTATTAAAAGTCTGGGCTGCATATGGCCACATTCCTTCAACAGTATTACATGAAAGCACTGCAGAGCACGGATGATGTTAAGAGTCAAAACCCTCAATTGTCATTCTGACATGATTTAATAGTACTCTTTTGGTCACATTCTTTGGGTATTCTTTTAACAGACTCCTCCTTGCCGTTTTGTTTATACTAAATATAGTCCAAAGGTCTTATTATTAAAGAAGCTTTGATGTCATGTCAGATTTTCTGTCCATATTCCATTTCTCTGTCTCCTTTTCTCCCAGCTCACATCAGCGATCTTTTTACTCACTCTCGCTTTCTCACTCTCTGTATCTAACATCAGAACTAGTAACATAGGTAGTGGTGCTCTAGTAGTCAGATAAAAAACCTGAAACAGTCACTGATTGTAGTTTTTGCTGGATAGTTCATAATTCCTCCTAACCTGACACACCAGGTACACTGTTTCATATATCCATGTCCTGGAATATATTTTGCATCTGTCTGGGCAACCGTCCATAGACTGTAAGTGCTGAACCTTCAGTCTGCCTTGTTCATTACGGTCCTATCAGAGCAACAAAATATAATGCAGTGGGCATGCTCAATCCCAGAGAGTAATTTACATAATGTGATCTTAGGCAGTCACTATCGTTGTTAACTATCAGTGGAGCCATTTGATGACACAAAACTTGCCCAAGGACACAGGGAGAAGAGAAAAACATGTTTTTTCCACCAACAGAGGCTTTCAGTGAGGTTCTTTGCCCTTCTTTTTTTTTTTTTTTTTAAATATGGTCCAGTGTGATAAAATCTGCCTATATGGCCACATCTGAGCTAATTGCCAGCCACCATCGTTTACAGGCTTGCAGAACAACTAAACGCCACCCATAGCTACTGCCTCGTTCTCCTCAAATGATGCTGATTGGTCAAGTCATTGTCAGACGGAGAACAAAATGCCAAATGGAGCTTTTTAAGATGGATCTACCTGATGACGGACATGGAATCTGGCCAATCCAGTGGCTTTGCAAAGATGAATTCAGGAGTCGGGGAGAATGCAGCTAAAGAGAGTGAAGCAGTAAGTTTCTTACTGAGCTTCATGTAACAACTAAGGATAAAAGAATGTTCATAATGGCCAGGACATTAGATCTATGTATTATTTTATAGATAGTTTAATACAATATTTGTTATACTTTACAATATTTTGGGGAGTTAGTTTTAGTTAAAATGAGAACTGGTCATGTGTTTTGGTACAATTTTGAAGATTTAAAGAAAAGTCTATGGGTATTTGATCTTTTATTATAAACAACATATATCTATAACCTTGCAAAGCAGATGGATTCGCCCGTTTCCGTGTTTCAAGCTAAACCATCTTGCAAAGCTCCTGGCATAACAGAGACATGAAGTCTGTGTTATAAAGGACCTGTTAGGATAAAACAGAGTGTGTTAAGTTTCTGTACAAAGCACATCAAGAAATTTTATCTAGAACAGGATTTTCTCTGTCCTTTGTAAGTTTGTGGTATTTAAAAAACATTTAAAGTATTGAAATGCAGATAAACTCTGCATGTATTTGCAATTAGAGCAGGAAAATGACAGTTGATTGCCAGTGGTCACTGAAGTTGCCTGAGCAGATGCACCTGCTGCCATACTTAAAATTGTCAGCAGGATGAAAAAGTGGAGTGGAGAAAAGAGCTTTCTGACTTTGGTTTCCTTTGTCCTGTGATGAATCTGATTCACTCAGGTACCACAGCTGGTAAAATAGGCTAAATGCGTTTTGGGCCTGCAGTAAACACCAGCAGGCATTTTTCCGTCATTTGTGTTGCTCAAAGCATTGCCCCTCTGCTGAAGTTAAAATAGTGCAACAGATTTCTCCTGATCCAGAAAAACATGCTCTTCCCGCTCGCCTGCTCTTTCCTTCCACATTACTTCCATGGAAAAGGACAAGATGACTCAGAACCATTCCCACTGTCGCTCTTTACAGAAAGCATGTCTGGGAAATAGATCCCTGGATGTAAATACTTAAATTTCTCCTGAACCCAGACAGTTGAGTGCTTGCCTGTTCGTGTGGAAGCATCAAGAAAAAGAGTAACCCGTTTTGATGTAATCCAGGTCCTTTCTCTGCAAATGAGCTGTGGCTTTAAGGGAACATGACACCTGATGGGTGAGCTGTGTAAGTTCTTACCTGTTGACATGATTAGGTGTGTGTTGTTGTCAGGACATCTGGCCATGGTGGCCCTGTCTTTCCCTGTTAGCTACTGTTTGGTAGCAGGAAACGCTCTAAATCCTGTCCAGACCAATAACATTACACAGTCACACACAATAATTTCAGTTTGTTTTTCCAACCCCACAGTGGCGTTCCAACTTTTCCAAAGGGAAAAAATCTTTTCTACAGATGGATGGATGGAGAGGTGTTCATTTCAGCATGGTGGCTGAAACTTAAGGACAGCAACAGAATAAAACTATTAAGATCAGCATTTTAGTGATGACTGATGTTGACTGAACTCACTGACTCACTGAGTTAAATGCAATCCTCAGGTTGAAACCAAAGACTATAACATTTATGGAGGGAGATGGAGAGAGAAAAAGGAGGAAGTCTGGAGTGTTTATTCTCTAAACTGACTTTTATGTTGAGCAGGACAGTGTGGAAATGTGACTGTCTTAGCAGGTAGATCCTGGCAGGTTAAAGAGCTGATATTCAGTGTGTTGATGGTTATGTGCCTTGATAATAAAACATTCAGTTATTTGTTGGTTAAGAAAGAGCCTAAAGCCTGGAAGTAGTTGTCATACTCATAAGCCACCTTTTGATCCGTGGATACATAACTTTTTGTTTAAGACTGGGTTTATCTTTGCACCAAAGAAAATTAGTAAACAGAAATTTGTTTAAATTTAGAGTCAGGAACTTTAAAGCTGTAGATGAAATTGTTTATGTGTAAGTCTTTGCTGTTTGTTCTTTAAAACATTTCAGCTCTACCCAAAAGAGACAGAGGTAAAACTGTCCACGCATCCCTAATTGCAATTAAAATGAAAAGGGCCATTAAGACTAAGTATTTCTGTCACTAGGATATAATCTCAATTCCAAGTTGATACTTAATTCCCTTTGATTGCCACAAGAAAGGTGAATCCTCAACATCAGTCATGGAAGTGTAAGAATTAGAAGACACTGACTCTCTTAAATTCTGGTTAATCCATTATTTATTAATCACATTCAGAACAGCTGGTGAGGAAGATTTTGGTTCACAAAGTGGAAATAAAATGTGATCTGTGTAAATGTTGTGTTTAAAATCATATTGATAGGTTCACTCCGTACTGCTGCAGATTGTACAGGCTAAGAGCAGCAGAGCATTGACAATTGGAAGGGTGCATCCCTGGTTTACTCCAAAAGGGAACAATATTTGGTTTTCTTCAATATGTTGAACTCCTGTACATAAAGATGTCTCTTCTATTCAAAAATACATTGTTCTCACTTAAGCATTGCCGTGTTAATACCTTTTAATACCTGTGATATAGAGCTGGGTGATATGGCCTAAAATTGATATCCCAATATATATTTTTGCTACATCCTGATACATGGTATATATAGTGATATTTTGAAATGTCCTCTCAGCAGCTGTATAATTTTTAATTCAGCCCCAAATGACACTAGTTTGGTGATTAAACTAGACTGTTAATTGGATTTTTAATAAAATTGTTTGCAGAAAGGGTAAAAATCAATATAAAGTCAAATTTAGCAGTTTTATTATGAAAAGGACTTCATTCAGTCTTTTACTAATAAATCAAAAATACATAATTCACGAGTCAGTATTTTACAGTGTATGGAAAGTCCTGAAATGTTTTCTGTGTTATGTTTACTGTTGCTGATTATGATTAATATTTTCCTCATTAAGGGTGAAGCAAACCTACACAAAAATCACCAATCCTGCATGCAGCCAAAGGCCAAAACCCTGCAGTCTAGTCCTCCATTCAGGCTAACAGCTGTGATCATATTAGTCCGTTACCTGTACTTTGATATTGATTTTACATCTTTACTGTTTAACCTCAGGGTCAAAGGTCGGCACAGACATAGAGAGCATAACTAGAAACCCTTGGCCAGTTTGGTTCCAGCTGAGGTTTATACCTACAAGAGTGCATTAACTCTAGACCATATTGTTTGGATGTGTTAGTCTTACTTTGAGGAAATTGACTTGGTATTATTTCATGTAATCTAAATGTCCAGTTTAATTTGGACTATCACCAAAAATCCACTTAGCTGCATGTAAGTTGTATCTGAAAGATAATAGAAAAAAAGCATATTTATAGTTTTTTCCTTTTGCAGTATACAGTACTGTACAGAAGTTTTAGACATGTAGAGTGCTAACGGTTCTTCACAGGTCCTGATGTTCCACAACCTCGGGCTGAAGAGAGGAGGGAGGGCGGCCAGAGTCAGTGTCGACACGTTTGACACGTACGTGCGTCGCTCAGCAGCCAAGGTTGAGCTTAACAGCATTTCTTTTGTCCAGCCTTTGCACCCCTGGTAATACGCCCAGCAACCACCAACAGTTTTCAGGTGCTTAGAACATACACACGACAACCAGGGGGTTGTGGCAACCCTCCTACCCGCCCTAACAGTACCCCTAGGCTATGTTTAAGCGCCACATCTACCCATAACTCCGCCCTAAAGCTGTGGTTTTTGTTTTGTTTTCATCAGATTATTTTCCTATGCCCTTGGTTATGTACAAATACATCCAGAGCATGACCTGCGTTGTGTCAATCCTCCTTCCCGCCCAAGGGGGCCCTCAGGTGGGCGTACTCACCTTTACACGCCTTATTTCAGTCCAAACATGCCTAAAACGTCTGCACAGTACTTCATATTGCATGTTTATTTTATTGAAAAAGAACATTTAACCAGATGAATGAAGTGCCTTTTTTATTTTATTTTATTATTAGAAAATAGACACTGCCCAATTCTAAGTCATAGTCTGCAAAAAGAGAAAGTTTCCTCCATACATGAAGTTGCCCAATGTTCTTAGCTGCCTGTTGTCATGGAGACTTCATGCACACCTGCTCCACAGGAGCTCATTATCATCTGCTAATGAAAGGTTATTTTTCATTTATTGCTTGTTGTTTTGTAATGAAAATAAAAACTGTGAAGGCCTCTTGGTTGGAATCTATTTTTGGATGTCTGAGAAGCTCATTTACAGGACCAAACATTTGTAATCAGTAACTGCCTGCCATTTACATTCCTGGTAATTGACTCACACAGACACACGTTTCCACATCCTAATAGTGAGGCTGTCCTTGCTGCTTGCATGGATGACAGGCTGGCATTTACTCCTTATGTCTGTGTGTATTTGTGTGTGTGTGACTGTGGTATTAACAGGCCTCCAGCTCTGGGTGGTCTCCCTATAGAATTGCCATTAATGTAAATATTTAATGTTAACTCAAAAAGGCTGTCTCAGAGCATGTTTTACTTTCCAGGCTTTCATCTTGTCAGAGCTTTCTTGCACTGTCACTTTCCTCCATCTGTCTGCATATTTATACTTAAGTAACTTTACAACTTTGTGTTTTATGTCCTTTTATTTCTCTAATAAAAACTGGGTCACCCTCTGCAGATTCTATCATCTTTGCCTCTTTTATGTTAAGGGACTCAGTGTCAGTAAAGCCTATTAAACGTGACTACCACATCATCTGAAAACAGCAATTCTGCCAAAATGCTTGTGTTGTTTTCCAGGACTAAATATGAAAGGGAAATTAACAGTTTAGAATATTTCTAGAATATTTCTGTTTATATCATAAACAGCTAAAATATAGCCTTGGATATTATTTCTGTCGTTTTAGGCCTAAACAGCAGTTTTAGCACACAAAGGATAAATAAATAAAAAGCATCACCTTAGCTATTTGGAAACACCCCTTTTTTTAATTTGTCTTTCTAAATGTTTACATGACGGCTAATGCTTAGGCACTTTCCAGACAGTAAAATAAACCTGTTTGGCTGATATTATTTATTATCTGGCTCTAAACTCAGCACCATTAAAGCTACACTGCTGTCTGTAAAAGGGATGAGTGAAGTGCATCCAAAGCCTGTTCAAGCTTTTGAAAGAAGCTCCCTGTTCCTTTTTAACTCTATAATACTGCTGCAGAACATATGCTGCCTATTGCATGTTAGAGATCCACTGGTGTGTGAGCAGATAACATCTTGAGCATGGAGGCGCCTTCTGGGCAGTGGGCTCTCTCACTCACACTCTCTCTCTGCTTTCCTCAAGGCTAAACGCAGGAAATGAGCGCTAGGAAGCAAGCCAGATTGACTCAGCTGAGTCTGCAGGAGCGACAATTGCAGCCTTGGAGCTTCTGGCCCCTTTTTGCGTTCACTTTGTTTGCTCAAAAACTCCTCGAGGGAACCACTTTAAAGATTCAGAGGCACTCCCTTCCTCCTCACTCTCAGATCAAAGAGGAATCATTTAACTCGCCTGCAGTTTTCCAATTCATTTAGTCAATCACCCAACAAGCAAAGGGTTGTTTGAAGCATGAAAGAAATCAGGACAAATGCAAGCTTAAGTCAGAATTTGCTCCTCTTGACTCAAGGAAAGTCATTCTTCTTGACAAAATCATAAAATATGGAATAGAAGACGTTTTAGAGTGAACTGCCAATATGGTTCTGTTGTGATTTTATGACCTTGTCACAATCTGACTTTGATTGCATCTCTATGACACTGTCACCAAAATTTGACCACACACAGGAAGGACAATGAATCCTCTGCAGTCAGTGCAAGCTTTATTTATGTTTGTGTGTGTCTGTCTGCGTGTGTTTGAACACTCACTGGTGCTTGTAAAAGTGGTAAATTCCTTGCACAGCTGGTGCCGGCTGTTAGCATTCCTTATGTGCATTTGTCGGTGTGTGTGTGTGTGTGTGTGTGTATGTGAGAGAGAGAGAGAGAGTCTGAGGAAAGTTGTGTCGCACAGCATCAGGGGCCAAGACAAGCCAATTATCTTGGCATCAGATGTCGAAGCACAATCTCTGTTTGGGAGCATCAAAGAGCAGCTGCCGTGTCAGATGATGGGGAAATATTAGAACAGCACGTTAACTATCTAACAATTGTAACTGTCTGATGTTATCTAATCCGCTCTGGCTTTAAAGGCTGTTAAAGCTGCTAATATGCTCTTTAGCCTTTATAGTGACAGCCTTTACACAGAGATTAGCCGTATGGCTCATATGTCAATCTAACGGTTCACAATGTCAGATATCCAGATACCCGTCAATTAGACAGCCAATTAGCTTGTTTGGTATTTTCTTCTCACTGGGACTGGGAGCAGGCAGCTGGGTAATTTATCACATGTCAGGCAAAGTGTTGAGTCTAAAATAAAAACATAGCCCAGGAGATGTCTGGTAAACTTCAAATACAAGAAAGTTATTCCACCTGTTGTCCCTTTTGATAACAATATCCTAAAAGGATATAAAGGAAAGTTAATTGATGCATTTGGCCGGATTCATGAATGTATTTTACAGTCAGCAACAGCTGACATAGTGTCTGTGTTCTTTGCCTTTTAATCTGACAAAGTCAGAATTTACTAGCTCTAACATCCAGTGTTTTGAAGAAAAGAGACAGTCAAAAGAAAGACAACACTGGTTTAAGGAAAGAGACAGATGCGGGGTAAGCTCACCTGCACGTTACACATCTGGGTCCCGGCCTTGCTTGCTGTAGAAGGCGTTGCAGTGATTGGCGAGCCCAAGCTTTGTCTAAGTTCAGCTTTTGTTTGGTTAGCCCATTGTTCATTTCCCACATGAAAACCAGTCCAAAACAATTTGCAAAACAGAGAAGAAAAGAAAGTGAAGAGGGACTCTATTTCTTATGATTATCATTCATAACACAAATCAAATCAAATCAAAACTCTGGTGTTCACTTAGAAGTTTAAATCATTTGTATTTGTTATAGAGCTGTGGAACATTTCCAGTGTAATAGTTTTTAATAATAACATTCACAGTGAAAAACTTACCAAAAAGTGAATTTCTTGCATTCTTGCATATAGGAATTTTTTTCTATAAACAGCCAAAGCATTCTTGAGGGCTTAGAGCTTTCAGTTGATTGGTTGATGAGCTTTCAAACCAAACATGCTTCAGTTGGACAAAGGAGAGAGAGAAAGAGAGGGGGGCATATCATAATACTATACATATTATGATACAGAGGGTATGATACAATACATACATACATACCATGCTACACTTTTAGTTTGAGTGATAAACCTTTCCATAACAGAAATAACAATAGTAGCTCTTCTTTTTGAAGAGAATAACAGCAAAGGCATAGATTTATACTTGAAATGTCCACCTTTGTTGTCTCCCGCTGCTGTTTTTCATGAAGCAATGATATTCTGGTTTCATTTCACTATGAGCCCACCTTTTCTTGCAAGAATGTCTTTTTGCTTTCCACCTGCATTTAACAAAGGCAGCACAGTTTCTGTAATGCCCTAATGAGTGGGGATTAAACAGCATGACTCACACTCAATAATCCACTGCCTGAAGCCATTTTTATCAGCTACACTGTACAGCTCAGGTCTTTACAAATAAAGCATAAAAGTACTACTTGTGATTTTCTAATTCCAGTTAGAAGTTGAGGGAAATTGTGAATTTACCTGTTATTCAGTGCCTCGTGTAGCTACCCTGGCTGTAGTTGCTAACTGCTAATTAGTCTGGTGTCTTACCATGTATAGATGGAGAGTGGCTATGTTAGGCCAGTATTTTACCTTGTTTTTGCAAGGTTTAAAATTTGAAAAACTCAGTATCTTTGCTTTCAGTGTTGCTGTCAGTGGATGGACTTTCTCATTCAGGTGTTTGTTTTGATGTGTGGCATCCATTTTAGCATCTGCTGACACCTATTGGCTTTTATGTTAACTGCACCATAGGAGATGTGCAATTCAAAACTGCTGTTATTCAGAGACATAAAATGTCATTTTCTGAATGTTTCAAAGCATTTACACACTGAAAAACTTGGAAACAAGTCATTAACATAGCAAAAATTTGCATAAAAGAGCAGGATTTTGTATGTTTGAGTTTTACTGCCAGTGTCTCTGCTTGGCTCTCTGTCACAGCCTTCCGCCTGTAAATCTGTTCCAGTAAGTCCAGTTATCACCTCATTGAAATGCACAACTTCACATTTATGAATATTGCAGACAGACAGAGTGTAGGAGAGAGACAGGGTCATCTCACGGTCGCTAAAATTTTTTCTTAACTGCCTGACAGGCTGACTTAAATTATACAGTCGCTAGAAAAAGTATGTGAACCCTTTGAGATTTCTTGGATTTCTGCATAAATTGGTCATCAAATGTGTTCTGATCTTCATCTGATTTGCAACAATAGACAAACACAGTCTGCTTAAACTAATACTGCACAAAAAATGATATGTTTTCATGTTTTTATTGAACAAATATGTAAACATTCACAGTGCAGGGTGGAAAAAGTATATGAACCCTTAGGCTAATGACTGGTTGACCCTCCTTTGGCAGCAATAACCTCAACCAAATGTTTCCTGTAGTTGCAGATCAGACCTTCACAACGGTCAGGAGGACCATTCCTCTTTACAAAACTGTTTCAGTCCAGCAATTTTCTTGGGATGTCTGGGGTGCATCGCTCTCTTGAGGTCATGCCACAGCATCTCAATCGAGTTGAGGTCAGGACTCTGACTGGGCCACTCCAGAAGGCGTATTTTCTTCTGTTGAAGCCATTCTGTTGTTGATTTACTTCTATGCTTTGGGTCGTTGTCCTGTTGCATCACCCATCCTCTGTTGAGCTTCAGTTGGTGGACAGATGGTCTTAAGTTTTCCTGCAAAATGTCTTGATAAAATTGGGAATTCATTTTTCCGTCAATGACAGCAATCCGTCCAGGCCCTGAGGCAGCAAAGCAGCCCCAAACCATGATGGCCCCTCCACCATACTTCACAGTTGGGATGAGGTTTCGATGTTGGTGTTCAGTGCCTTTTTTTCGCCACACATAGCGTTGTGTGTTCCTTCCAAACAACTTAGTTTTGGTTTTATCTTATGGACAGAATATTTTGCCATTAGTGCTGTGGAACATGCAGGTGCTCTTTTGTAAACTTCAAACGTGCAGCAATGTGTTTTTTGGACAGCAGTGGCTTCCTCCGTGGTGTCCTCCCATGAACTCCATTCTTGTTGAATGTTTTACTTATTGTAGATTTGTCAACACAAATGTTAGCATGTGCCAGAGATTTCTGTAAGTCTTTAGCTGACACTCTAGGATTCTTCTTCACCTCATTGAGCATTCTGCGCTGTGCTCTTGCAGTCATCTTTACAGGACGACCATGCCTAGGGAGAATAGCAACAGTGCTGAACTTTCTCCATTTGTAGACTGTCTTACCGTGGACGCATGAACATCAAGACATTTAGAGATACTTTTGTAACTCTTTCCAGCTTCATGCAAGTCAACAATTCTTGATTGTAGGTCTTCTGAGAGCTCTTTTGTGCCAGGCATGGTTAACATCAGGCAATACTTCTTGAGAACAGCAAATTCAGGTGTGTGTGATTTTCATAGGGCAGGGCAGCCTTAAGCAACACATCCAATCTCATCACATTGATTGGACTCCAGGTTGGCTGACTCCTGGCTCCAATTAGCTCTCGGAGAAGTCATTAGCCTAGGGGTTCACATACTTTTTCCATCCTGTACTGTGAGTGTTTAAGCAGTTTTATCAATAAAAACATGAAAACATATTTTTTGCACGGTATTAGCTTAAGCAGACTGTGTTTGTCTACTGTTGTGACTTAGATGAAGATCGGAACACATTTGATGACCAATTTATGCAGAAATCCAAGAAATCTCAAAGGGTTCACATACTTTTCTAGCGACTGTAGATCCCCTTAAAATGTAAAGGCTATGTTATCCTATGTACTGTCAGGACAGAATTTATGCTCTGAAATTACACATCATGGGCTGGAACAAGTGAATCCTATTAGTTATGACAATTAAAAAGCAAGACAGAAACAATTATATGAAGTTATTTTGTCTATATTTTTGTCGTAACAGTGCTGTGATCAAAGAAATCACTTGAATATGGGCAGGAACATGATGGCTATCTCTGAATCAAATGCTTTTTAAGTGCAACATAATGAGATTAAAAATAATTTACTGCAAAAATAATGTAACATTTTTGCACTGGCTACACTATCCAAGATCAGGCTGATCTAGAAATAATGCAGTTTTATTTATTTTTTTTTTTTCCAAGTGACCAATCATGTGGTTGAGTGAGTGTGTTTTAAGTTGCCTCTAGCCTTAGCATTCATGCTCAATGTGTTTACATTTTACTCCTTGAATGAAGGTCTGGCTACAATGGCTGTTATTTTACACCATTGAGATGCAGCCAGATAAAGTGAAAATGAACTATCAGATACTATCAGATTAATTTTTGCAAATTTAGCTATAGAAAAGTAAAAGCTTTTTGTGTAGTCTAATCTGCATTAGCCTGAGTGTGTGATTGTAAACTTGAGTTACACATCTTTATGTTTCCTTCAAAGTTAGAGCCAAACTTTTCTGTTTTCTATGCCATTTCCTTCAATTTCTTTCAGTTGTTCCAGCTTTAGGTCTTATTCTTCATGTTGCCCGTGTTTGTTTTTCCCCAGGCTTTGGAGGAGGCCCAGATTGCCATCGGGCAGCTCTTTGGCAAAATTAAAGACATCAAGGACAAGGCAGAGAAGTCTGAACAAATGGTAGGTAGAAAAACTCACACAAAGAAAATTGTAGGCTGCTGATGCTTATCAAAGATGTGACTTCAGCACAGAGGAGTAACCTCTTACTTGTACAATAGAGGACAGAGGTAGAGCTATATAAAGTCAAGGTGATGCACCTTCCATGTGTCTGTTACAAGTAGCACTATGTGTGTGTTAGTGAGAGTCAGAGGAAGGTCAGGAGGCTGGGTGAGCAGACCCTCCCTCAGGAGGCATGTAGGAGCAATTGTTTCTCTGACCAGAGGGTGTGTCTGTCATCTTGGTCTATTTTTCTTTTTCATGTTGTTCTATTCAGTGAACTTTTCTGTTTCTTCTTGCTCCTTACTTTCTCACCTCTGCACTTTCACTGATTATCACCTGTTCTTTATCTTTCACTTTTATGTGCTCTATATATTTGACTTGTCCTTGTCTCTGTACAGGTAAAGGAGATCACAAGGGACATAAAGCAGCTGGACCATGCGAAGCGCCACCTCACAACATCCATTACAACCCTCAACCACCTGCATATGTTGGCTGGGGGCGTTGACTCTTTAGAGTAGGTACAATCTTATTTAGCAGATCAGACAAAATTTTGCTCAGCTGCACCTTAGAACATTAGTTAATCATCCTTTATATAGAGATGACCCAGAGTTAATGGTAAACCTATCAAGCATGTGTTTATTCTGCTGGAGTACACCAAAATACCATGGTAGAGCCCACACAGGCACAGGGGTTACATGCAAACCTCAAACAGGAGGCTTGTAGATTCAAACCAAGAACCTCATGCTGCAGAGCTGCACCACTGTGTGGTCCAATCTCACAGCTTATTAGGTGCAAATCAGGACTCCACATTACTTAAATACTCATTAGCTGTGGTACACACTTAGTTTAAGAATGAAGTTCTCTTGCTGCCAATATGGCTGAAGTGATTTTTATCAAACCATCACAAAACTGACAATTTACGATGATAATTAATCTGTTACAAACACTGCAACCTGCTGCACCAGCTATGTGCAAGTTATTTCTTGAGTTATAGCATAGGTCCACTCTAAGCCCTACATTGGAACTAGTTGAGCTGTACCTTTAATAGTTTAATCCTTTGGTTGCACCACAGAGGCATAAGATTTTTCTTATAGGGCTTAACATCCAACCTAACCAAAATATGGTGCAGATATGACATTTTCACTCAATCTAACCAATCATTTAAAATAATTTTTAATGCAGTTTGTTATAGTGTTGTCTTTTTAACTGCAGTGAATCTCACAACAGCACCAAAGGTGTATGCAAAATACAACAAAACAATTTGATTGGGTGATAACTAAAGCACACACCATTAACCTAGAGCTAGTTTAAAATAAAAAGAAGGAAAGCTAGTGGTGAAATTGTCCGAGACATGAGATAATTTTGTGGTACTTTTTTTAGATAGCAGAAATTATCTCTGCTCACAGAAAATGAAATCTTTTCTGCCCCTCATCATCTTTGGAATTATCCTAACTTTAAAAACTCAATAGAACAACAGAATTTACAGACTTTACACTTGCTTTGTAACTCTGGCCTACATTCAAATTACTTTAGCTGGTGCAGCACCTTAAATGAGAGTGTAAACTCCGTCAGAAGATATAACTTTCATTCAAACTAGGCTACATTTGAACTAATGCATAGCTGACACAACCCTAAGCTTGTTTGAATGAAAAACAAGAAGAAAAGGCCATAGCATTTTGCCCTTTTTCAGATAGTTATTGACTTTATGACAAAGTACAAAATAATTTTAATCTTTGGCACACATATCTGAAATATATACCCTCCTTTTAAATGTAACTGTGCGTCAAACAAAACAGACCACAAGCCCTTTGATTGGTGTGGCATAGGTGTGTAAAGGTACATGTATTCATACCGAACCGATTCGGTACAGGCCTCTCGGTATGGTACAGACGTGTACCGAATGAATACATGTGGAGCCGAGCTCATACATCAAAACCAGAAAACAACTCACTGTCACACTTTCCTCACAACCACAGCAAACGACATTATTAACTGACAAACGACATAACTGACATTATTTAGCAGCTGTACCGCTAAAAGCACGTGGTCCAACGGACCAATCAAAGCATTTGAAAAAGCTCCACTCAAACAAGGACGTCACTGTAAAGAAGAGGAACAGCAAAGTCTTACCAGCCGGTTATAAATTTCTTATTCTTTAAGATTGTTTTTATTATAACAATGGTGGTCTGGCTCTGTGAATCAAATTAACTATTCTGAAGTGGCCTTCTATGAGCCCTGATCTAAATCCTAATGAACATCTGTGGAAGGAGCTGAAATATGCCGTCTGGAGAAGGCACCCTTCAAACCTGAGACAACTGGAGCAGTTTGCTCATGAGGAGTGGGCCAAAATACCTGCTGAGAGGTGCAGAAGTCTCAGTGAAAGTTACAGAAATCGTTTGATTGCAGTGATTGCCTCAAAAGGTTGTGCAATAAGATATTAAGTTAAGGGTACCATCATTTTTGTCCAGGCCTGTTTCATGAGTTTGTTTTTTAAAATAATTCTGTTAAACCACAATTCAAAAGCAATGTTTGATTTTCATTGGTTAATTTTCATTGAATTTTTATTTATTATCATTTTTGTCAGATTCAAGTTATTTCTGTGACCATTGTAGGTTTTTCTTTCATTAACAGAGGGGTACCAACAATTTTGTCTAGGTGTGTAAATATGTCAATATATCAATGAAAATAACCTAGTAACTCAAAAATGTATTTATTTAGTAATATTTTTAATAATTGAAGAACTTTTGGAAGGAGGTTACAGCATTATTAACAATATAAATGTAATTTATTCAGCCTATTTATTTTAATCCAATTTAATTAAAAAATTAAAATTACATTTTATTTATTTGCTTCAATTACCGTACCGAAAACGTACCGAACTGTGACTTCAAAACCAAGGTACATACCGAACCAAAATTTCCCCATCTATGTCTCTCATTGGCCCAATGAATACAAAAAAAAAAATCCCAGCTGATCAGCAGCCATACATACATCTCTTTCAATGTTTCCTCTCTCTTATTCTTTGCAATAACTGGTTTTTAATTAATTGCTCAGTATTTATCAGCTTCAAATCCAACATAATGCGCCTGATTTTTATTGCCATGGTTCCCTGTATAGAAGCAAGAGCTGTGGCAGATCAGAAAATCGATTCAGCATAGTATCGCAATATTTTCCAAGGCGATATTGCATCAGTTCACGTCCTCAAAGAATCAGGCTTTTCAAATTAATTGCTAATATGTCTATGATGCTGGAAAAATAAAATCTGTTGCTTTTTCTATCCTCTTGATAATGCTGAAGCTCCCATTGTCCAGTGAGGTCAGTAGAGGTGATGGTCATAGGGTTTGCAAGGAGTGCAGCCTGAAAATAAAATACAGTGGAAATATGACAAATATTAGGGCAAGCCTAATGCTGAATCAGCAAAACAGTTGAAAATTGTATAGATAGAAATATATTGCAATATATTGTATTTCAATGTATTGCAAAATGTTTAAAAACACAATAATATTGAATTGGGACCTAAGTATCATGATAATGTCATATCAGGATTTCCACCCCTTGCAGCCACGTCAAGTCAAAAGTAGCTCACAGTGGTGTAGGCCACCTTAATGTAGATTCAGTGCAGAAGTATGAAGCAGACTATTGCCTTCTAAGCTATGAAATCTTTAGATTTACAGAAGTTTACATAAGTGAATGCTGTCAATGTATGTACCAATGATAAATTCAAAGCCAGTGTTTTTTATGTGGAAATAATTCATTAATTTTACCTTGCAGAGCAATGACCAGAAAGAGGCAGTACGGGGAGGTAGCCAACCTGCTGCAGGGAGTGGTCAATGTGCTTGAACATTTCCAGAAGTACATGGGAATACCCCAGATCAGACAGCTCTCTGAGAGGTAACTATTATGCACACTTCATACACCCAAACATAATTTTTAAAAACAAAACTTCAGGGAACCCTTTTAAAGGCATCAGCTCCTGAATCAGAGTTTTGGTGCCTTGCTCAAGCTCTCATGGGGTTTAGTTGACTAAAAAAGCAGCTGGTTTCCAGTAGCCAGTTCAGATTTGATTACTAAAATATTCCAGAGAGTTGTTAGAGTCTGTGGATTGATATATTGTGCTCACTACATCCTGTTTACACAGATATTAAAACACAAATACGTGTAGAATTCCACATAGGAAGGAAACCTGCTGAATAGTGCGCCTCCATTGTAAAAGATTAAAGACATATTTTTCTGAGCATGTTTGTATCTCTGTGCGTGCGTGTTCCTTTCGTGTGTGCATGGTGAGCGTGTGCTGTGGGTTTGTGCATTTAAAGCACTATGAGCATGATTTTTTATTGTTCATGAATACAACACGTCCATCCATCTGACAGTGTAACATGTAATTATTGCTACAATGAAGGAGTGTTTGTTTACTCTGGAGACAGAATCTGAAATTGGTCTTTTTGTAAACAACCAAGCACCCTCTGAGAGAATTAAACACGCAAATACCAACACAAAATGAAGTGAATTGTAATGCTTTTGTTTCCCACACATCTGACTGAATTAGTTTCCATATATTATGTTTTTTCCAAGAATCAGTTTGGGACATATTAGTCAAGCTAAAGTTCAGGATCAAAATAATGCTGCTCTGCCAAAAAAAAAGTTTGACCTTGTGTTCTGTTTTGACTGAGGTGTGGCAGACAGTGTTCATACCAAATAACAGCTGCGTGGAAGAAGTGACTCTGCAGAAACAGATGATAGGAGACACATTGAAGGGGGAGATATGGAGACAAGGTAGACAGCTGGATACAACCAGCTTGCAGAGTATCAAGGCTTCTGTCCAAGAAACATGGAGCAGGCTGATACAACAGCCAACACAGCACTATGGATAGAGCTATAAGTAAATTCACACTTGTAAAGCAAGCAATGTTTCAGCTAAACATAGGCAGCATTATGTAGAAGACTAAGAGAAGATAGGAAATTACAGCCAAAACTTTATCAAACCACTTGTACTCAATGGTTGTAAAGTAATAAAGGACTGCATATTAAACAATCTCATGTATAAAAAATATCACATTTCTTAAAAATAATTTGAGATTATATATCTGGTCTTAAAGAAATCTAAAGAAATCCTTCAATTGTAACACAATGTGCAGGGTTACAACGTAAAAGGTCTCTGACATTTCTTATTTCATACTTTCTTAAATTCAGAGGCATCACCCACTCTTTTTCTTCATAGCATTTTATGATACAGTGTCCATCAATCACTCTTTATCTGTATAACACAAATTCACCAATGCTGTCTCAACACACTTTACAAAGAGGGCTAGACTGTATAGACTCTTTGTTACATTATTTACAACAACCCATCAATCCACCATGAACTTAGCACTCAGCAACATTTAACTAAGTTGGCATGGAAAAACTACATTTTCACTGGCAGAGATTCAAGCAGCACCAGACTCATGATCTAACCATCTGCTAAAGGCATGGGTGGTGTACATGGATAGAAAGTGAGAGATGTGTGGAGAGGAACAAAGAGAATGACAATAACGAACAACAAAAATTTAGATCCATAGATCCATCTTAAGCTTATTTTACTCTATACAATGCCTGGGATTATGGTAACAATATGTGTGGAATTAGTAGTGATAATCAAGTAAGATAAAAGACTGCATATTCTAATATTATGAGGTTCATGCAGATCCTTGAAAAATCTTAAGTTACACATTTCAAATTTAAGGCCATATAAGGTCTTAGAAAGTCAGATTTTTACGAATGAGAGGTCTTAAATTTAACTGGCACTTTGAGTAAGACATGTCCCTATCCAATCCTTGTTTCCTAGCCATCCTGATATGATTTTAATCATCTTCCCCCACACATTGTTGCATAAATAATCTCCATAATTTAGGGAATTCATCGTTGGATGTTCTAAATTTCTTTGGAGAGGACCCCAGACCCCTCTCTGATTTTGTCTGACTTACTGTGATTTCATAAACACAGTACTGTTGTCAAACACTCATCCAGTGCTCTAACATCAGGGCTACCTGGTTGCCCGTTTAAGTAATTAAACTGATTAGAATCAGCTTAGCACACCTTCCACCTGCTCAGCCCCAGTGTGTTATGATAAATACCAATATACTGTACATTGATATAACAGAGGCATTATATGTGCCAGACATCATCAAATTCAGGGGTTTATGATCCCAAAAATGTATTTTGCCCTATACCATTTGACATTTTGCCGACAGTTCACTAAATCGGAAAGTTCAGGCTTGGAGAAATCTAATGCCTTCCAGTTTTGACAGTTAATTATTAAAAAAACTGATTTTAATTTTTCTCAATTTAGGTTTTGGAAAGTCTTTAGTTTGATTTTTAAACTTGTGTAGGGACACTGTATTAGCGATAGGGATGGTTATCAGCTGTTGATGGCTGATTTTGGCAATTATAACGATTAAAGTTGAGAATTTCTCAGATTCACTTTAACACTTATATTTGTGTAAACAGATATTAAGCCGATGTTGACGGTTGATGCAGTTTTAAACACGATGATACCATGTGATTTATTGTTTGTCTCAGACACCAAGTCCTACACACATTTTCTCCTTCTACAAAAGAATCAACATCTGACACAGTGTACATGTAAACAGAGAAGCAGATACTGGTGCAAAACACATTACATCTACATATTATCTGTAGACTACATTTAAACTATTACATTTTAAACAAATAAATGAAAAAGAGGAATTAAAAATGCCTTTAAAACACCAAGGTTGAGAACTGAATAGTTACTATGGCTGCACCCTTTATGCAGAATATTTTTCAAAATACAGTAAAGTTGCATTTTGTGGTACCATGAAGCCTTTTTAAACAACAAGTGTTTTAAGTATTAAAGTACTTAAATAATTGCAAATGTTTTTAATGTGAAAATATTGAAAGGGCGTGTGTGCACAGAGGATTATGTACTAATTAATGTAACTATTTTATAAACTACTATGTATATTTTATTCTGGTTAAAATTTGTTTTGTGGTTTTAACAAATCTGCCCAGCTAAAGAATAAAGTTTAATACATATTTAAATTACACTGAATTTTAAAAGCCGATTTTATGCACAAAGTAGTGGCAGAGATTTTAAAAAATCATATCAATCAATAATTTTTCATTGAATAAAAGTTAACTGTGTTTTAGTCATAGATCTATTCATAGCTCTGTGAAAGTAGGTATGTCAGTGTCAAATATGTGTGGAAACAGTGGCAGGATTGTTAGCTAAATGCATAGAAGAGCTCTCTCTACAATTTCTTGACTCCAGTTCTTGTAATTTAGTAAGAGAGGCCACTCTTTTTCCTGTCAGGACTCTGAAGCATGACTAAATGAAGACTTTTCAGCTGTCACCCTCTGCACAGGATCAATTTGTATTGAAGTCTTTCCATCGTCTTACTTGATCCTTATCACTGTGCCAACTTCACTGTGACTATCTCATTTGAGCTGGCAGGTAGTGACACAAAATGCAGCCTCAGACTGGATCCAGCCAGACCTGCTGCTGACAGCTAGCTCTCACTCACTCAGATAAAACAGGTGTAGACTCTGCTCCACACTAATGCTGACCACTCCGCGGTGGAGAGTCAAGTATTTTGCTAGCAAGGGGGAACTTGAAGTGAAAGCTGGTAGATCAGTTGGCATCCATTTGCGGTTATCTCTCCACCCTCGCCTGTTTTCTCTGGATGATTGTCAAGGCTTCTGGTGCTGTCCATGGGTAACCCAGCCTGGTTGCAAACAGACCCTGGGTGGACAACAGACTCAGTCAGATCACCTCATTATAAGCATTTCTCTGTCACTGTCGTTGTTGTGATACTGAGATCTTCACATTCAGAGAAACCAATGTGTGCACTGTGCTGTGATATTGGGATATGAAAACAAATGTTGGAAAATGTTTAAGGATAATCATAACTATCAACTATGCCGATAAGCCATGACATTAAGACCACCTTTAAAATTTAAAGCAATCCAATACAGCAGCTTTACCATGAACTCTGTTATTGCTATTCTTTTACATTTTTCATTTTTGCTGACATGGACAGAAAGTGAAACTTTACCTAATGTTATGTTTTTTCTGTTTATATGTATTATATTTAAATGTATCCTCAGTATGTTGCGCACTCCATGCAATCTTGTACACCCCTACCTCCTACTACAGCTTCAATAATAAATGTAAAGTAGTAGTCTAATGAAGCTTCTGTATCAAAAACACTGGCTGGACTTCTGGAAAGAGTCTGCAAATGAACTTGTAATTAAAAGGATGATAGCTTTATATGCTTTGAGTGTGTCTCTCTGTTATTGTTGCCCGCTAATTAAAAAAGATTGCTTTTAACTGAATGTTGGCAATTAAAAGTCCTTGGGTGTGCTGAGCTAAAATTTAAAGCCTTAAATGAGGTAAAAGTCTCAAGTGTATTAGTTGCTTCCAGTGTAATTACCAAAGATTAAATATATCTAAATGACTGAGAGAACAATGAACCAAGATTTGCTATTGGTTTTTGTTTTGTCTAGGGTAAAGGCTGCACAGAGTGAGCTGGGAACTCAGATCCTTGCAGACTTTGAAGAAGCGTTTCCCTCCCAGGGCTCCAAGGTAAATATTTGGGTACAATTAAAAAAAAAAGCACATTTGCTTGTATTCAGTTTCTCTGAACAAATGAGGAAATGCTATGTTCTTACCTTGTAAAATTCATGCAAAATTGTTTTTTTTTCTTTCTTTTTTACATATCCAGAGGCCAGGTGGTCCTAGTAATGTGCTGAGAGATGCCTGTCTGGTAGCAAATGTACTGGACCCACGCATCAAACAGGAGATCATCAAAAAGTTCATCAGGCAACACCTCTCTGAGTATCTGGTTTTATTCCAAGAAAACCAAGATGTAAGGAAAAATTTCTAACATAGTTTTTCTATCAAACTTGTAAAACAGTGAGTAACTTGCATTATTAAGAAGGTAGTATTTTGGCGTTAATGAAAAGTGTGCTGCCTCGTTGCTCAGGTGGCATGGTTAGACAAGATCGACCGCCGCTATGCCTGGATCAAACGGCAGCTGGTGGACTACGAGGAGAAGTATGGACGCATGTTTCCTGAGGAATGGTGCATGACAGAGCGTATTTCTGTCGAGTTCTGTCACATCACCAGGTAAATAAACACACATACAACATACAGTGTAAAAAGGTCTCTAAGAACCAGCATCACAAGTCATTTTAACTTAAATGTTATAATATGAGCCTGAAGCTCAAATCATTAGTATTTTATGCTGAGTTTCTATCCATAGGAACATGAATTAAATGTGGTTAAATGTAAAAGGCTAAACTTTTGCGTGCCTGGCAGCCTTTCAGTGAAGTTGACGTAGGTGGCCTACATGAGCAATGACCCAGTGACCTCTATTCTCAGACTTTTCCCCTCAGCTACACAAGAACAGAATTGGGGGGCCCTGTTTGTTTGTTGCCCCATGCTGCATCTGTCAACAAATGAACACAAAAATGAGATCTTGCAAAAAACTCTTATTTTTTTTCATGAATAAAGCAGTAGAGGTTAGGTTTTTACGTGTGTTAGACTTGAATTTGTATTACCTCTAAAATGTCTCATCTGATCCTTGTATAACAATGATGTTATGTCCTTTCATGTGTGTGTTTTTGCAAGGGTGGAGCTGGCTAAAGTGATGCGAACACGGGCTAAGGAAATAGAGGTGAAGCTGCTTCTGTTTGCCATCCAGAGGACGACAAACTTTGAGGGTCTTCTAGCAAAACGCTTCACAGGATGCACCTTAACGGACATACCTGGAGTAAGCAAAACACATGTCATTATTTATTCTATCTCTTTTTTACCAAGAAAAAAAGTCTCATTGACGTATAAAATCACTTATAAAAGGCAGTCATGGCCTGAACAACAGCATAGAAAATACACAAATACACTCCTATTACACATGCAACTCTATCAACTATTGATCCATGCCAGATCTGAAGAAGTGTAAACACACTGATATGTGATCAGGTACTCTAATTGAACACCAAGTTAGGTATAATAAAAGTACATGTATTAAACCACTAACAACAAAATAATAACAAACAAAACAGACAGCATGCATATGAGTCCAGTTAAGACACCGTGTCCTCGTTGCAGCTTTGCTTATATCAGACTGCTGATTTATAAAATTTGTGTTCCATACAGAGTGCTCTCGGTCCCAGCCAGAACTGTTTCTTTTTAAATTCAGGTCACGCTGACGTGAGTAGGTGGAAGCATCACATGGAGAATGTGCAGATCATGATCATTGTATTGTTTAGGCACAACTAGGCCGAGCATGTTTAGAATTGGTGAAATTCAGGCTAAAACAGTGGCCCTGTTATGTCCAGGTCAATTTACACCCATGCCCGATGGGTTCTGTAATTCGATCAGTGATTTAGTGTGGTGGAACTTTATAATTGGACAAGTTTTATCAAAGCGTCCTATGTAATGGTCTACACAGATGGAGAAGAAAACAATGTAATCTGGGTTTAATTTGAAGATTTTGTTGTATTTAAAGAAATTGGCCTTATATTCAATGGTATTGTACGTTTCGAAGGCCTCAGTGATGGGAAAACTCAATGTGATACTCCAGTAACAATGCCGTTAAAAACAAAGTTTGATCTTTGTTTTCTATAGCAAAAGAGGCCAGACAGCCCTCTTGAACCTACTAACCCTTTTCTGGAGGATGAGCCAGGCGAGGATGGAGGCACAGAGAAGGATGAGGATCTGGCTAAGGTAAGCTGTCCTGGAATAACTATAAAACATCTGCCTGTGTGCATCAAGTTTGAAGAGAAGAATCTGATCTAGCTAAAGTGCCTATAAAAGTATTCACCCCCTTGAATTTTTATCATTTTATTGATTTGATAAATAAATTATGGCTGTTTTTGACAGAAAAAAAAATACAAGAAACCTCCTTAATGTCAAAGTGAAAACAGATTTCTACAAAATAATATCAAGTTAATGAAAATATGTAATGTTAAATAAGTGACTGCATAAATATTCACCCCTATCAAGTCAATATTTAGTAGATGCGCCTAGACCATTTCTGTGTAGCTTTTGCTGTATGCCTCGGGACATTGGCTTTCTGGAAAATCAATGTTATCTCAAGCCGTACGTAGTTCTCTTGCAGACTGGGCAAGATTATCCTACAGGTTTTTCTTACATTTTGCCACATTCATTTTACCCTCTACCTTCACAAGCCTTCTAGGGCCGGCTGCTGAGAAGCATCCCCACAGCATTATGCTGCCACCACCATGCTTCACAGTGGGGATGATGGGTTTGTGGTGATGTGCAGTGTTGGGTGTTTGCTACACAAAGTATCTTGTCTGATGGCCAAAAAGCACCATTTTGGTGTCATCAGACCAAAGAATTTTCTTCCACTTTACTGTGGAGTCTCCCATGTGACTTTTGGAAAACTCTAGTCGAGCTTTGATATGAATTTTCTTCAATGGTGGCTTTCTTTTTGCCTCTCAGTTTGTGATGGCCATCTTGATAATGGATTTAACTCAACACCAGGGGATGTTCAGTGCTTTGGAAATGTTTTTGTATACATCCCCTGACTTATGGTTTTCAATAAACATTTTCTCTGAGTTGCTTGGAGTGTTCTTTTGTCTTCTTGGTGTAATAGAGCCAGGAATACTGATGATTCAATGACTGGACCTTCCAGACACAGTTGGCTTATACTACAATCACTTCAGACATATTCACTTATTGTAAGACTACTGTTACATGTTTTTGTTTAATTGACATTAATTTGTAGAAAATTGTTTTCATTTTGACATTAAAGAGGGTTTTTATTGTTTTTTGTTTTGTCAAAGAAGCCTAATTTTAATGACCACGATTGATTTAAAGCTGTAAAGTGGCCTGCCTGAAATGTCATGGCATCACAGCAAACAAGGAGAAAGAGCTTGAAGATCCTTCACTGTCATTTAAGTCTCCAGTTCAGGAATGCTGCGACTTTTTGATGTAACAACCCTGACTTTAAACTTCATCAGTTCATTTTTCTGTTGGATTATGCCACTCTTAGTAGCCACTCTTTGATGGCTTGATGAATGATTACCCAATGAGTAAACTTTTAAATACAAAGACTTGTACTGGGGTTGAAATATAACAGACACTGAAGTGGCGCCTAAGCATGTAGTGGTGCTAATTATATGAAATATTAGAGTGGTCTCTTAATTGTTCAAGAACCTACTCTAAGAGTTATTCTACCAGAGTACGTAGGTAGTGCAGTATGTTGATTTCTAATCTCTTCCAAAGTTAAAACATTAGTGTTCATTTGTTAAAAAATTATTACATTTTTGTTTTGTTTTTTGTATTGGTCACGGACTGTCAAGTTCTGCATCTTTTTGTTTGCTTAACCAGTTGTCATTTTCCTTGAATTAAAGATCTAATGAGGATATTTTATTTGAATGTTGGGAAAAATGTACTCAACAAAAAAAAATGTTCATTTTATTCAATCACTAAACCATACATAGAGGAACCAGAGAGAGACATACAGTATTTTTCAGTAGTATCTATTTTTATTCGAAGCTGTGTTGTTGCCAGTTTAGTTGGTACACGATAAAACTTCTGCTTTCTAAAATAACATCTCCACAATTATGTTATCTTTCACTGTGTCAGATTTCACCCAAAACTGCAGCCTCCAAAATGGTCATAAAGTTGAACTGACACCTCTATAAAATGGATTTAAGATTTTTCTCCTCCAGAAGTTGGGAATAATGGCAAGACCGTTGTAATGGACTGCATTAGTTGTAGCTAGGTTGAGCTTAGACACAGAGAGCTTTGAAGGCATTACTGTGGCAGAAATATAATACACAATACACTCATAAATTTGAGCTGCAACTAAAACATGCAATTTTACAAATTTTTCATTTTTGTTATTTTCTTTTAGCCCCGGAAGCCAAAAGCTCCAGACAATCCTTTCCACGGCATCATCTCCAAGTGCTTTGAACCTCATCTATACGTCTACATAGAATCCCAAGACAAGTGAGCAACTTATGCAAACATACATGCAGACCAAACCAAACAGTGTTGTGGTACACAGACCCTGAATCAGTTGCAGGTTGTGTGTAAAGCTGGCACATGCGTCCTTTTTCCAAGGCCCACTCGTAAATCAGATCCCCCACCTCCCATTCTACTTTATTGCCTGTTCTGTCTTTCCATCTCTTGTTCCTGTTCAAGCCTCCATCTCCACTGTGGCAGAAATGTTTCCCATTAGCTGCACGACCACAGACGCTGGGAGAAAAAGAGAGGGAGACTGAATAAGTGCTGCCACAGCAGATCTGCCTATTTTCATTCCCACCTCTTTTTTTCTTTTGGTACTCCTCCTCTGGTCTCTTTCTGTCTGTATAATTTCAATTTAATTCCTCTTTAATTTATCTTTATCACTTGGTCTTCATTATTTAGATAGATAGTTCTATTCTATTTCTCACCCCTCTTGTCCCAGCTGTGATGATCTCTCTGAAACTGAACACAGATCTGGGACTGCCGAGTCTGCATGCAGGCCCTTGCTCTTGGCTTTGTGGAGCGTTAAATACTATTGGTCTGTCCAAAGGAGCAGGATTGACCCATTCTCCATCCAAAGGCCTTTAACCAGCAGCAGCCAGATCAGCTTGTCCCCAGTGGGACATTGCAGGAGAGAACAGTGGTCTCCTTGTTTTGTCATTGGCTTTCGTTCCAGGGTTTAGTGGGATTGGGCCACACCAACTGACCTGTTGACTGTAGTAATGAGGACTTTTATTTGCTTTGAATAATTTCTCCTATGAATATATATGATTCCCTTTCTGTCTACCCATTACTTTATTATACCTATATATGAGGGTTAGGAACCAACCATATGGTTTATTGATTTTTTTAGTGTAAGTGTCTTTAAACCAACCCACTGGCATGCCCATGTGTGTAATTGTATGTTTGTGTTCGGCTCCACAGGAACCTGGGTGAGCTGATCGATCGGTTTGTGGCTGACTTCCGAGCACAAGGCCCACCCAAGGCAGGCACGGAGGAGGGCGGAGCAGTGCTGCCAAGCTGTGCTGACCTTTTTGTATACTACAAGAAGTGCATGGTACAGTGCTCCCAACTGAGCACTGGAGAACCAATGATTGCCCTCACAACCATCTTCCAGAAATTTCTGAGAGAGTATGCGTGGAAAATCCTCTCCGGAAACCTACCCAAGTAAGGATGACATAGATTCAGTTAAGGACACAGTCAAAAATAAGTCTTTTTCTCTCTTACATTTCTGTTTTGTTTTGTTTTATTTTGTTTTTTCAGAATTAATTTTAGAATTTAAGTTTTATTCTGATAGGAGAGTGGGTACAGTTCAATCAGGAAGACTTTGTCAAGAAACACACATGATTTGCAGCTATAATTGTTAGCCGTTATTAATTAGCACTTAGTGCTATTTTTTTATATTTGGTGTTGCTGTTCTGGGATCCCCCTGCCCTTCCATAAACCTATACGTGAAAAGCCTTAAACAGGGACAGCACATGTTCCTGCTCTTCCTATGCCGATAAGAAAAGCATAAGGCCGGGAGAGAAGCAGCAAAATCCCAGAGCAGAGCAGGCATCAGTGACACCAGAATGACATTAAGTCAGAAGCAGAATGAAGGAAGAGCTGGGGTGGAGGAAGGTTGCAAGAGCAGCTAACAGAGAGAGCGGCAGAGCATAGCCAGGCAAGGGCAGTTTAAATACAGTAGCATGAGAGCAATTAGCCAGTAGCGTGCTTAGAGCCAATCAGCTAGCCGTCAGCTGATGTGCGCTTGTGCGAGATCAGTTGATCTCAGTTATGGCATTGCTTGACTCTGTGGCCTGCCTGAACTAACACTATTAAGAACTACTCAATTAAGAAATCATGGATAGGGAGTGGAAAATGACATGCAGGGAAGGAGCCACAGGTTGGGCTTGAACCCAGGCTGCTCACTTTGAGGACTACAGCCTCTGTTAATGGAGCCCTACCAGAGTTGTTGTTTTTTTTCATCCAGAAGATCTTTTACCGAACACACTTCCTTAAAAATCAGATTTTAAACAGTTCATGAACAGTCTTGAAAAGTCTTATTTTTAGGCATCAGAATTCTTAAATGATAGAAGCCACTTTGACACAAGTGTAAATACTGCAAATCTGCACTTTCTGGTAATATATTGTGATTTTTTTTTTTTTGTGGATTTGTTCAAGTAGCATTCCAACAACTCCAAAACGCTCTCATGGACAAGTCGTGACCTGTACATTCACCCCACTATGAAATAATAACGTATAATTACGTAACATTACAACACATGAAGCAAATACTCAGAACTATTTCTTGAGTGAACCACTGGGCGGAGTGACACAGTGCAGTAGCCATGTCTGGAGTGTAGTTCCAGCTTTGCATTTAACTTTAAAACATCTCCGTCTCGTAATGTTCCATGATTATTTCATAGCGTGGTGAATGTACAGGTCACGACTTGTCCACGAGAGCGTTTTGGGGTTGTTGGATTGTGTATTTGATGAGTTTGATGAGGGAAAGCAAAAAATTCCGTCTGTTTACATAGCGTTAGCTGTGCAGCTGGTATAACGGTCCCCCCAGATCTAGAAACAGCTTGCACCGACAACTAAAGGAAACAAACCTATTATTAAGACTACAGGAATTATGGCAATGGGCGAATTTGCCAAAATGTTGAAGTATCCCTTTAACTTTGGACAATGGAAATCAGACCACATAAAATCTGTTAAGTGTTGGGCGTTATTTGAAAAATAAATCAATGATCTTAGTGGGACTGTTCTGGTTAAATAAAGGTTGAGTAAATTAATAAAATAATCACTGTCCATATGCAGTGCAAAAATGGCATTTCTTTTCCCTGATGACTCTTAGAAAGTCTTAATTTTGATTTAAAAAGTATGTAGCAGCCCTATTATACTCTTCACATAAACACACTGGTACCAGTGGTTTTTCTAAAATTAAACTTCTTTTAGTTCTACAACTAAAACCAAAGTGAGATTCTATGTAGAAATGAAAGGTGGGCAACAGTGTCCTACTGTTACAAGGTGCTGAATTGACATCAAGTTTACATGTTTCTGACTTTGCCAAATAAAGCAACTTCAGAATTAAGCCACTTCCATCTTGGCTGAAACACTCCACACTATGGTTGTTGCTCAGGCCAAGGTGGATTTGGCTCAAAGAGTCTTGTAAAGGCGAGTAGCTGCAGCCGCTAAGGAAGCTGAACTGATTTACTCAAAGTGACAGAGAAAACCCTGAACCCCCTTTCTTTCTTGCAACATTACATTCTTTTCCAAAAGGTTAGACTCCCAGTTTTGTCTTGTTTTAATTTTGTACCATGTGACTTCTCTGAATATTATTCTAACAGAAAAACATTTAAACAAACTAAACAATTATTTAACCCAAGATTTATTGTTCATGTTTTCTGTTGTGCCAAAGACCTAATTTGTTTCTTGAAAACAAATTATTGCACTGTTGACATCATAATAAACTGCACTGAGTACATTTTTTGTCAGTCCCATATCCACCCTCCTGCTGACAAACACCCTCACAAGCTTTCACTCACTATGTTGTAGCCCTACAGAAATTCTCTCCATCAGATCCCTCATTTTCAGGCAGTACCACAAACAGAGATTTATGTCAAATTAACTTTTCACAAACAACTCTGTCACGCCCTCACTTGTTCACCCTTTTGGTATGGTGATTGGCCTGTTTAGGAGTTCAGTTTGCAAACTTAATGCCTTCAGTCCCTGCTGTGTTTGATAGATTGGGATAGCATGTTATGAGAGATCTGGAGTTGGTTACACTGTGGCAAAGCCTAATATGCTACCAGCAAAAACATCTCTGGGTCATTGGCCACATGAGAGCTCATTGCTGGCTGCAGTGTACATACAGGCATGCTCTTTTTCTGCATTCATGTTAATTACACACTTGCACTTGCAGACTAATGCATACCATATTCTCAGTCATAAATAAACACAGTACAAAGATGCACTCAAACGCTACGTGAGTGTGCACACTCACAGTCTCACACAGACGTAGTTGTGTTGGGAATTGGTTTTGCAAGGCTTTGGAAGGGGCCCTCCAAAGGAGCTTGAACTATGTTGTGGTTTTACCCACATGTCTCTGTTTTGACATTTATTAATGACTTGGTTGCCGCTGAAGCCTCATTGTCCAACGTCCTGACACTGGTGTCTGCTCGTAGTTATGCCTTTTGTGTCTCAGCTACTTAAACTGCTGTTCTTTATGTGTGGTTTAAAAGGATATTTTACACAAAGAGCTCTTCATTAATCTCAAAAGGGACTTACAAGTTTTAGAAAGAACAGCATCTGGGGTGTCATCTCAACTTTTTGTCCCACCAAGTTACATTTGAACTGAGATGCATGACATAATCCATCAGTCAACACAAACTTTTAATATGTAGTTTGTAAATAGACAGCAATAACCCAGAATTTATAGATGTCTTTAAACAAGTTGTATCACTTTGCAACAGCTCAATCTTTTATTCTTTCTGTGACAGTTTAAACACTACAAATCAAATAGAAACTGATATTTTCAAATAAGATTTGGCCCATTTTTAGTTTGGCCCGGTTTGGTACAATAAACCTTTATCCTTGCTTGCGTTTCCAGAGACAACGTCCATCCAGCTTTGCTCATAGTGATGGGAATTGTGGCTTTTTTTTTTTTTTTTTTTTTTAGAGATCTGGATCATCTGGTTCAGCTCAGTAATAAGAGCCAACTTTCAGCTCCCAAGCACCATTTTGGCTTTTTGCTGTCGATCAAACCCTAACACAAAAACAGAAACAGACTCTCAAAACTTGTATGGTGCAGTGGTGTGTTGGTTTTTGTGCATTATTACCACTGTTGCATGGCAGGTGAAGATTCCTTTGTGAGTCTAGCTCCAGTCTTTTACAGTCACATTTGGGGCTTTCCATTACATTGACCAGCTTGGCTCCATTTGATTTGTCTCGGCACGACGGCCTAGCACAGCAGGGGATTTGCTTTTCAACCACCACCAAGGAATCCATTTGAGGTCATTTGCGTCTAGAACTGATGACACTGCGTTTTGAGTCAATGACATTAACTAGCTGCGCTTTAGTAAGCATTGTTTTGTTTTGCAGAAGAAGGAGAGGCACCCATTGTTTCTACCTCAAAGTAGTTCTTTTATCAGTGATCCATGAGGTATTTTAAGTTTGGTGCAGCGGTTGCTTTTTTAACACATCTGTGTTGCCTCCTCAAATGATGGAGAACTGCTGTGACTGCATTGGGCCCTACTTCAGAGTAGAACCATTTTGGGCACAACACAGCGCAGCGTAGCTTCATGCAGGCAAACTGGTGATGGAAAAGTAAACCAGCACGGCTTGGTTTGGATCACCAAGGCCAAAAGTCATAGTGGAAAAGCCCCAATTGGTACCCCAAAAGTAGGATGGTACCAATCAGTTGTTTTGGTACCTTTTTCCAACCTTCGACTGTGGAAAGTCAAATATTTGGTCATCATACTGCACCAAACTGAACCAGACTGCTTGGTGGATACATAGCTTTTGGCGTCACTCTATGGGGACACTTACAGTTCTTGTGACTGGATTAGTGAAGGCGGGACACAGCTGTACATATTTGAAAAGAAAAATACAAAACATTAAAAAAAACAAACCCTGAAGTATTCTGGGTGACTTTTCTGTACAAGCAAAAATAGAGGGCTTACATCATAATCAACCAGTGTTTAAAAGTATATTGTATTACATGCGAAGAGTTAACACAATAATCTGATACTGGCAACATTAAAATAGTAATGTTAACAGCTAAACGAACTGGATCAGACCAATAAAGCACAAATGTGCATTGGCTTGCAGTGTCAGCAGTATTGTGAAACAAATTTTCGATCATTTGTGAAAAAAAAAATTATCTTCAGTAAAACCCCACTGTCTCTGTGTTTTTCTCTTTTTTTTCTGTCTGTTGTTTTCTCTATCTGTGCATCCAGATCCAGCAGCAACAGTGGGGTTCTCACCATCAGCAGTTTACTGAAGGAAAAAGAAGGCTCGGAAGCTGCGAAGTTCACAGTGGACGAGCTCTGTCTGATCTGTAGCATCCTTAGCACTGCGGAGTATTGTCTGGCTACGACACAACAGGCAGGCACACACAAATAAGACCTCTGCTTTAAACTGAAATAGGATTTTATCAGTGTAAATGCTGGAGCAGATTAGAGATGTCTTTCATGTAGCAGCTTCAACATGTTTTTCCAGTGTTTCATAAGCATTTTGGCGAAACTCACAGTATCAGTTATGACTACTACACCATCTTTAATATTTCATGGCGCAGTTCAGTGCAACACTTGCACAAACATAAAGATGAATCTTTCTCAGGGTTTATGTTCATGTGTTTGTTTGTGTTTCAGCTGGAAGAGAAGTTAAAAGAGAAGGTAGACAAAGTCCTGGTGGAAAGAATAAATCTGACTGGGGAGATGGATACTTTTAGCACGTAAGTGAAAAATGCAGAGCAACACATCAGTTTTTTGTCATTTAAAAACACCTTAAATGAAAAATAGGGTGTTTTAAGGGTGTAAATGCTTTGCTTTTATGGTTTTAGAGTGATCTCAAATAGTATCCAGCTGCTTGTTCAAGATCTTGATGCTGCCTGTGATCCTGCTCTAACTGCTATGAGCAAGGTTAGACACAATCACACACAGTAATACATTTATTTTGTAATATATTTGATGTTTGACATTGGGATTCATTTTTAAAAAATGCATTTTTTGTGGAAGCCACCAGTAAGCATTAAAAAAGCTATTGTTTTGGTATGTGATGACAACCGGTGTTTACACTATAATTACCTGCAGCCTCTGGTGCTAAAGGCCCCCTCCCTTCATTACTCGTTCTCTCCCTCAGATGCCATGGCAGAGTGTGGAGCATGTTGGAGACCAGAGTCCTTATGTGACATCAATCATCATGCACATCAAGCAAAATGTTCCGATCATCAGGGACAATCTGGCCTCCACGCGCAAATACTTCACACAATTCTGCATCAAGTTCACAAAGTAATATACATTTCCCAGGCATCTCATTATTATACCTAAAACCCATGATTACAGGTTCCTAAACTTGATGCATGTGTTTTTTGTTTTCTCTCCTTAGTTCTTTTATTCCTAAGTTTATAAACCACCTGTTTAGATGTAAGCCGATCAGCATGGTGGGAGCTGAACAGGTAGGTCTACTCATATTTATAACAATGTTTTTACATAGTTGTGCATTTGTATGCATGTTTATGTGGCATTTATGTGTATCTTTCCCATCAGCTCCTCCTTGACACTCACTCCCTGAAGACAGTCTTGTTGGACTTGCCCTCCATAGGCTCCCAGGTGAACCGAAAAGCACCTGCCAGCTACACCAAGATAGTGGTGAAAGGCATGACACGTGCAGAGATGATCCTGAAGGTGAGCTCCATAGTAGTGTGTCCAAGTGTGGGCCTAATCTTCTTTAGACTGATGTTAGAAAATCACCTAAACTTTCTCTCAATGCAAGCAGAGATTAATTTAAACAGTTTACCTTTACTATTTAAACTTGGAATTTTTGACTGATGGTTTTTAATGGGAACCTGAGTTCAACTTTTGAGGCAAATTGTTCTATTTGACACATCATCACAGCAGTTCAGTCTTAATGGACACTTTGGATTTTATGAACTCAGGTGGCGAAATTCAATCTTGACATCTTTACAACCAAAGCTTCAGTTCCTGACCTTTAAAGGCTCGGAACTTAACATACTCTTTACAGTAGGTGAGGTCTGATTGAGCTTTCTCTATCTCGTGTTTGCCATTGAACAGTTTTAATGGTGAAACACTGACATTTCCAGTTAAACATTAGCTCTGGTGTTGACGCTTACACTTGACCAGGAATAGTCTTGCAGCTAACTGCTTTTTCCACGATTGAGGCTCCATCGTTAGAAGTAACAATAGACCGAACAAACATTTATCCCTCGAGTGTTTGTGGTTTGAACAGCGAGCCAGTATTCAAATGTCTGCTTGAGTCACTGGAAGCTTGGAGGCAGACTATCTTGGAGTTATTTTGGGATAGAATAACCCTTTAATTGTGTCTTTAACCCCACTAACAATAGCTCACTTTATGAGCATGTTTTCTATAAAATAACCCACCTCACATGTGGATTGGAGCTCATGCAGTGCTGGTTTAATGAGCGCGAAACGAGCAAACACAACACACTCAAATGTATGTTCCTCAACACAGTGTGTGGCTGATCTCAGCCAACGGAAAGGTGTGTTTGTTAATAAGTGAATGCATGCAACCATGCATTTACTCACGAAAACACTCTGTCACATGTGCTTTGAAATATTTCGGATGTTGTTCTTCAGTGAAGAGAGCAAACACAGGATACAGCCAGTTAGCCGAGCCTCAGATTTACCTTATGTGACCCTTGAGGACACTGGTATGTGGCTGCCATAGATTTAACCCCACCCTAATTAAATGTCCCCAGAGTGTACAGAAATGCAAACAGAGCACCCGCCTGCCTGGTCTTTGATTTCCCTCAGACTCCCAGGAGGCCATTTTTCCTTCCTGTAGTTATCGTGGTTGGACTGTCTTATAAATGTGACTGGCTTTCACTTTGCAGGGAAAAATAGTATCTTAATGGCAGAAGGCATGCCTTCTGTTGCACTTACTCTGCTCACAAATTCACATTTGATATCCTCTTCTGCTTGTTTTTACTGGGATGCAAACTCCTCCATACAGTCTGTTTGAAGCTTGTCCCTGGAAAACTGCCCTGAATGTATACACAGGAATTTCCACTCATCTGCCCCACATTAAAGAGGCTTTAACATTATAGGAGTATAGCATGCATTCACATCTGCCTACAACTCTCTGCGCTTTCTGAATTCAACTCCTAGCTGCCACTTCAGCTGGAATATGATCTATATGGTGTTTGAATAACTCCCACAGATGTAGCCGGCGCTGCATGGAGGCTTTGGAGAGATAATGAGTGCATAGGGTAGAAATCTGATACTACAGGACAATTCTTTAAAAACATCCTAATAAGAAATACTCTGTATAAGACAGAATATCATTTTGATCATCTATCTATCATATGGTCCTCTAAAGGAAGGACTTTGCTCTTAGCAAGATGGCTTAAAAGAATAGGTTCTGTGATTGCTTGTTAGTATAACCAACTATTTTAGAAGAGCCACATGATGGTTTCATCTGTGAGCGTTTTTAGTCTTGGAGGGAGTAAACCAATAAAGGAACGGGAATGTTTTGTACTACAACCAGCACTTTAGCCACCAGCTCTCTGCAGAACCAAACTTCCTCTCAGGTAATTGCTTCCACCTTGAGCTGAGACTAAAACTTCTAAAACCTCATCAAAGAAGGTCAATTCAAGAATTCCTCAAGCCTCAACAATCGTTTTGAATTACACTCTGTGATGTTGTGACTTGTAAGAAAATTTGACTCACCTCCACCAAGTTACCACAACTCACTGGGGCTGTTGATGGTTGTGTATTCATACCTAATGGTTCAAGGGTTGTTTTAATGATGACTCATTAATGAAAATTGTGTCACTGATGATCTAAATAGATTGTAAGGGACTATGACCTTAAGTAGAATTTTTTGGCAACTCCAGAGATGCTTAACAAGCTGTTAACACATCACTGACATTATCTGCTATTTGAAATTAAGCAAATATATGCTCATTTTCACTGAAGAACTCATGGAGTGTTAACCTGCAGTCCCTGTTAAATATGAAAACATTCAACCCAATATATAGCATCAATTTAGAGTAGACAGTTTTCACTCAAGATGAAAACATCAGTCTCTTTAGCTGCCGAAAACATCACAGCATTTTCCAGCTTGTTGCTACCTCACCCTCTTTTATACAGCCTGTTCACTACTAGAGCCTGTGTCCATTAGAAAAAAAGATCAGGGGTGGAAAGTAACTAATTACCTTTACTCAAAGTACTGTTATTAAGTAGATTTTCCATTTTGAAATCAGTACTTTCCTGCATAAGTAACTTTAAACCAGAGTAACTGTACTTTTACTTGAGTACAATACCCTTATACTTTTTCCACCTCTGTTGACTACATAGTAGCACGTAAAGAGACAATGGTTCTACTCACATCCCAAAAAAGCTGTTTCAAAAACTGGAGTGTTGATATCTCAAAGTTAAAGATTTCAGAGTTGATTTAATCTCCAAAAATGCTATTTTAACTCTACTCTGAGTGAAATGGTCTTCAGTGTTGGAGTTATTTGGCAGTATTGAGCCACCCTTGATAGTTCAATTCTTTAGGGTCAATTGATTGAGGCTCCACCCATTGTGTTGTCAAATCTGGGGAATGTGTGGGTGGAGTTCCCCATCGTGCCCTTGGGCACAGTGTTTGGTTGTGTTTGGATATTGCTTGTTGTACAGTGATCCTGGTGGGTTGTTGTTGTTGTTTTTGATGTGAGACTCATTTGCAGTGAAGTTATCCACCGAGTTTGAGTTCCCATCTTCCCATCTGTGACTTAAAGTGTTTCTCAAGGGCACAGAGTACATATTCTTCGCAGTATGAATTGCCTTGCTATGAGGTTGACTCTGCTTGTGCTTGTCAGATGAGACACACCTTGCCACATCAGCATCAGTATGTGTCATGGTATTTATCATTTAAACCCCAGTATTAACATCAGCCTTGATTTTAACAATTGGTGCATCTCAAATATTATATCTAAATATATCCCTGTTAGCAAAGTAACTATAAAAAATACAATTAGCCAGTAAGTAGTTACCGCATCATTAACATTGATAAATAAACCTAGAATGCTGCCTTAAGTAAGTAAGGTAAGTATGGGACACGAGACATGCATCCAGTCATGTTTAATTTTGCTATAACAGAGCTTTCAATGGAGTGGTTTGAGTGCAAAACATTTAATTTAAAATCTTTTGATAAGTGTTATTTGACACATTTATGACTACATTATTGAAGAAATGTCTTAGTAAGGAATTAGTTCTCAGATTTTCACAATATTCCTTTCCTGCTAATAACACTGAATAAAAAAAGTGTAATGTCCTGTGTCATTTGCTTTCTGCTACTCATTATAAGCCATCCCCTTCCAAATCACAGACAGTCATTTATTAATTTTAAAAAAGAAGAAAGTCCATTAGTGTGACTTTGGCTGATTATCTTTTACTTCAGCTCCTTGAAGTATTTCTCTTCAGTTTCCTATTCTCCTACTAAGATCCAATCCCTAATTGTTACAGGCTGTCAAAATATCTGCTTTGAGTGTAAAGTTGAATATGTTTGGTTTTCCTGTTTTGTGAACCAGAATTCAGTTCTGTTCAAAGTGCATAGGATATCGTCTGTGTGTCTAAGACAGCCTCTCCTGGCCGTTAGATGCCTGTGAGACGTGGCTGTTTTCCACGCTCTTCCAGCCCAGCCCACTGCAGCTCCAGCTCTCTCTCTGAAGTTTTCTTTTAGGGACTTTTTAAAAGGCACCCCCCCCCCCCCCCCCCCCCTTCAATTCTACCCTTGTTCAGCCTGAATGTTTTAACCCCCCTCCTGACTCTGTTTCTCCCACTCTCCATTTTAATGCCCGTTTTTCTGTCTTAAACTCTTTCTCCCCCTTCCTTTTCCTTTTTTACAAGGTCCCCACAGGCCTTTCCTTTGGCCTGGCTCCAGGACAGTTGCTAAGTAAATCACTGGGGCTAGAAAGAAAGCAAAGAATTCCACACTATCCTGAGCCTGTGCTTCCCTCTCCTTATCTCTTGCTTCCACCTCACCTTCTCATACACTTTCTAGTTAAAGGATTGTGCTTGAAAGGACAGCTCGAGTCTTTTTGAAGTAAAGGAAAAGGGAAACATTTGTGAGATGATCTGTGTGGGCATACATATGCATGAGAGGGGAGGTAAGGATCTGTCAGCCATGTGTTGGTCTGCCTGCAAGAAATGCTATCTGATCCATGTTTTCCACCCAGTCTCTGGCATTGTAAACAAGAATGACTTATGCCCCATTAAGCTTTTTTCCTGAACGTTTTTGACTAATGCCCAGACTCATTATACCCCAAAAATAATTACCGGTAAAACCACTTCTTAACCACTGATGTATGGAGCAACTGGTTTGTAAAAGGAAAAAAAACAAGCATGGACTGAGCTACTAAACATTAGTCTCTACTCTGTTTGCAGCTAGTACTACTTGGTTTTGTCAGTTATAGCTCCACTTTTCCCTCATTTGGGCCTTAGCTGCCCATATGGGATAATTTCTCTCTTCATCATTTCATCTCTTGGGTCATCCCATGATGGTTCACGGCAAAGCTGGAAGGGCTGATATCAGCATTAAACTGTCCGTTTTTTTTACAGGTGGTGATGGCCCCACATGAACCTCCAGTGGTGTTTGTTGATAACTACATCAAGCTCCTGGCTGATGGCAACCCTGAGACCTTCCAAAAGATTTTGGACATGAAGGTTAGTCGATTTTATTTAGAGGCATAGCTCAGACATTTTGGAAACATGCTTACTTTTATTCATTCCTGCTGAAAATTAAATGGGAAGATCATAGCTTCCGTTGCATTTAGAAATGTGATACAGAGCTGGAACTAGCAGCTGCGTAGTAAACTTAGCTTGGTTTAGTTTAGCACAAATAAGTTGGGAAGATCTACAGTGCCTATGAGAGTATTTAATACCTTGGATTTTTTTGCTCCTGAATTGATTTTTATTATGGATTATGGTCAATATAATTTGGCTTTTTGACTAAGAAAATTACAAAGAAACTCTCTTTAATGTCAAAGGGAAAACAGATTTCTACAAAGTATTGTCAATTAGATAAAAAAAAAATATGTAAGCTAAAATAAGTCTGCAAAAGTATTTACCCCCTTCAAACTGACTGACCTAATTCAACAGAGGTCCAGCCATTTGGTGCTTGTAGTGAAATGGAGATCACCTGAGTGCAGTGAATGTGTCTCAAGTGATTGGAGTATTAAGCCACCTGTGTCTGGAAGGTCCAGTCAATGGATAATCAGTCATCCTGGCTACCATTACACCATGATGACAAAAGAACACTCCAAGCAACTCGAAGAAAAGGTTACTGAAAAGTACATATAAGTCAAGGGATGGATGCAAAAATGGATGCAACCTACGAGTACTCTGAAGGAGTTACAAGCTTCAGCAGTTGAGATGGGAGAGACTCTGCATTTAACAATTGTTGTCTGGGTTCTTTGCCAGTCAAAGCTTTATAGGAAAGTGGTGAAGAGAAAGCCACTGTTGAAGAAAACACATTTTGAATGTTGACTACAGTTCACTAGAAGGCATGTAGGAGACCTCATGGATAAGTGGAAGAATGTTCTGTGATCTGATGAGACCAAAATGGTGCTTTCTGGCTATCAGGCAAGACACTATGACAGACACCAAACACTGCATATCACCACAAACACACCATCCCCACTGTGAAGCATGGTGGTGGCAGCATCATGCTGTGGGGATGCTTCTCAGCAGCCGGCCCTGGAAGGCTTGTAAAGGTAGAGGGTAAAATGGAAGCTTCAAAATATTGGAAAATCCTGGAGGACAATCTTGTTCAGTCTGCAAGAGAACTATGGATCGGGAGAAGATTTGTTTTCCAGCAAGAAGATGACCCGGAGCATACAGCTAAAGCTACACAGAAATGGTTTAAAGACAACAAGGTGAATGTTCTGGAGTAGCTGAGTCCCAGACCTCAATCCAATAGAGAATGTGTGGCTGGATTTGAAAAGGGCTGTTCATGCCTGATCCTCTCGCAACTTTTGTTGAGAAATTTTTCAAAGAAGAATGGAGTAAAATTGTAGTGACAAGATGTGCAAGCCTGACTGAGAGCTATCCACACGGACTCAGTGCTGTGATTGCAGCAAATGGTGCATCTACTAAGTACTAACTTGAGGGGGGAGAATATTTATGCAGTCACTTGTTTTGGATTAAAGTCCCTGTAAAGTGCTAAAAAAATCTATATATTGGTTTGTTATATGACAGGCCAGTGTGTTATGGACCAGCAGGTCAAATTTCTGTCAAATAAAACCTCTCTGAGTTTATAAAATTAAGCTTCAAAATCATGAAAAGTGAGGCAGTAAAATCTTGTGTGGGTGTGTCGGATAATTGAGCTGAAGCCACACTCACTCACAAGAAGCACCATCCTCGCAAATTAAAAAAAATGCTACGACCTGCCTGGAGGAATCATCTGTCTGTTCTGCTGGGCCTGTAAGCTCTGTGTGAGTCACCAAAGAAAGTTTCATTTTCAGTTTCATTTTCTCATCATGTTTTTAATTCTTCAGGGCTTCCTTGTATCTCATTTTATGAGTTAAGTGAAGTTAAGTCGCTCTCCTTTTTATGAGACACCTTTGTTGTTAAGTTGCTGCTAAAAATCCTCAATTTCCATAAGCTGCTCTTCAAAATAAAGTCCTCAGTGATGATTAGCGTTGGAGGCTTTTATTGTGACAGATGTGGCAGGAATAGACTGTATCTATCATCAGATACATGACTAAAGTTTTGCATCGCAGCAATAACAGACATAAGGGATTAAACTGTTTCTGCTTGTAGAGAGTCAGTCACAGTCTGTTTCTTTTAATCATCCAGGACTTTATACAAGTGAAATCTGGATTAAAACACACCTACAGCAGGTAAAATATTTGTTCCTACTGAATCTTGTTCAAGTGAAAAATAGAGGAGTACTTGGGATGTTAGCCTGCCCCACTGACCTCATGTTGACCTCTAATCAGAGTGCAGCTGCCTGGCTCTGTGCCAGAGCAGAGACAAAGTCTGTCCTGGCACAAATCTCTCTGTAATGATACTTTAAATGATCCATAGGCCACTGTGGCTGATAGATTTGGTAAATTTACTTCACAATAAACAAAAAACAGCATTTAACTGATTTTTAACTTTCAATAAAAGCAGTGACATCAGATCTTACATAGATCTCACATTTACAGCAACCTTATTCCAACAAATCTAGTGTGTTAAGACACAAATTTTGGACTTAGCTTTATGGGGACTTTAAATATGTTATTACTTTGTAGAAATCTGTTTTCACTTTGGCATTAAATAGGATTTTTTGGTCAAAAAAGTCAAATTATTTTTACCAAGATTGATCAAATCAATAAAGCATAAAATATCCAAGGGGGTGAATACTTTTTATAGGCATTGTAATTACATTGTATTTGGTTAGCTTGCTCTGCTCATCTTATCATATTTTATTTTTGCTCATCTTAGTTCAGCTTTGCTTGGATTAAAAAAGAATAAGATTGGAAGGTCACTGCATCTTTTACATCGATGCACCTTTTTCATACTGCTCTCTCCATCCTCCCCCTACATTTTTCCACTCAGCTTTTGCACTCTTGTGGAGGCTATGCCATACTTGGTACCATCCAAATCCTGGGTGTGCAGAGTGAAAGTTTAAAAAAATTCTTTATCATAGCTGTGACACATGTAAAATAATAAAAAAAAAATACTCCCAGGATCTAGCTATGAAGTGTTTTATGTTTACAGGGACTGAAAGAATTAATCTTTTCTTGTAAATATTGGATTGAAATTATAAAATGTTGGAAAAAGGAAAATGTTATTGTCTACCAATATGTAGATTGTGGAGTGATTTTAAAGAGTATAGTACATGTTAATTGTGTAGACAATTTCTTATATTAGTGTCATAAAATCTTGTTACACAAAGTTTTGATTTCTCCAGCAGTGTGGGGAGTTTGTCCCAAAGACTGCTGCTAAATTCAAACCCTTCATCTGAACCAAGGTAGCTTCATTTGGGACATCAGATGGAGTTCATTTCACATTAGCGTTACATCTTAGATATCCAGCTGAACCAAGTACTTGGTTAGATAGCTTAACTGAACTCAGAATAGCTCAGTTTAACTAAGTTTAGTTGGGTGTAGTTTGGCTCATTGTATCGGGGTAAAGAGTAGGCTTGTCCTGTACAAAGACAACAAAATGTGCTTGCAAACAACTTAAACTGGCGTAATATTTCCATGCAATCCCTCTAAATTTACGTGTTCTCTCATTTTGCTTTTTTATTTGCTGCTCTCATGTTTTTATCCTTAATTCAGTTCCCTATTTATTTTGTAATCTTTTCAACCGGCACATTCTCAATAATCATCCTTTAATGCTTTTCTGTTTACCCTGTGTTTCTGTCCTTGTGTTTGTAGGGCCTGAAGCGCAGTGAACAGAGCAGCATGCTGGAGCTCTTCAGGCAGAGGCTACCCACCCCACCCTCTGGTGCAGATGGAGGCCCCCCTCTTTCCTTCAGTGCCCCCACCCCTGAGCAGGAGTCCTCCCGCATCCGCAAACTAGAAAAACTCATCAAGAAGAGGCTATGAACACACAGGAGTAGAGAAACAGAAAAGCTGCAGGATGAGGCTGCATTTCTGTTATTCATCTCAAACAAGTGATGCTTCATGCAGTTATCATCAGACATTATACAAGGAGCAAAGAGCAGACTGAACTTTCTGACTGACTGTAATATGAACTCAAGATGATGCTGGATTATGAAGAAACTTCCTCAACTGCTACATGCTGTTGCTATATCATTTACTTCTGAAATCTTCATTTATTTTCTTTCTTTTTAACACTAACATCTGAGCTTTATATCATCAGTTCATTGTCGCACTGTTTATTTGCACTCCCAATACTGAAGGCCATGCTGTTAACTAATCTGTGATTATGAAGCCTTGGGTGTCCTCTGTCAGATGAGTCTAATCCAGGATGATTACAGGAAGCCCAATCTTAATTTAACATGTTTTGGACAAAATGTATCACATGATTGGCCATGTTTTTTTTTTTATTTCAAGCATGATGTAACAGGTGGAAGACAGGAAGAAGATATTTTGAGGTTTTGATTGTTTTCATGATTTGTGGCCCTTACATGTTTTTCTTACTTTGATTTTTGAGTGCCCAAGTGTGAGACAAAGATCTGCAGTCAGACACACGGTTAGCTTTGGCATGGCATTTGAAATCCCTCAATGTTGACGCGAAAAGCAGAATCCACTCAAGTCTTTTGACTTGGGATGTTGCCCATGGGGCAGAGGTATGCTATGGATCTGTGCAGTTAGCCCAAAGTATGACTTAAAACAAGTTTTTACGTTTTGGCAACAACCTGTCTATCTACCCATCCTTCCATATCCACAGGGCAAACTGTTTTTTGGAAAAAAATATCTTTAGTACAAAGATACAACAATATGTTTTTTCTCAGCTTTCCTAAACAATACATGGGTCTTCAAGTATTAAAGCAAAGTCAAGAACCACACATAAGTCTGTATAAAGAAAAGAAAAGCCAGTAGTCCTGGTATGGTCACTCATGTTGATGCTAGTGCCTACAAGTTCAGTAATTCCTCATAAATCAAATGTATCTGAATCATCGTTCACATTCCTGCCTTCAGGTGTAAGATTTTCCTGGTTTGTATTGTCAGAATTGTGTGTTTCACTGGCAGTTGTTGAACACTATTAAAACATTGCCACCTCTGCCCTTGTGCTTCATCAAATGGGTGTAGCTGCTTCCATTTGTGCACAATACCAGGAAAAACATACCAACCTGGTGTTTCTAACAGGGTCCAGCACTGAATGGGAGCTGGAAAAGTTCCCATGACCAACCTCGTCTCAGGTTGCCGCTTATCATCAGTCCAATCAGGAGCCAGTAAACGCCTGTAAAGGCGTTTCTTTTCCTATGTTTGTGAATGTGAAGGCCCCTCTGAGGGGGGAGGAAGTTTGAAGACGACCCGCGAGCTGCAGGAGTCTCACAACTTTTCACAGCTCGCTCTGATTAAGTTAATCTTCCTCGGGTCTTCGTTTGTACGGAGTTGAGTCGTGCTTTTATATGTTTCATTTTCAAATCGAAGGTTTTTTTTCTGTTGTGGTGTTTGTGCTCGGATTCGGTTGCAATCAGCGAGCCTAATTACCGCCCGGTCAACGATATTTCCAGCGGGTAGCCGGGCATCCTTTCCGGGGAGAGTTTCGCAGTAACTCCGCTGGACTTTGCAACCAAACAGACGGTGAAGAAATCTGCTACCTGGAAGTATTACTCTTTCGCAATCTGCGTTTTACTCACTGGAGTTTTGCAACTATTTTTAGCTAGAAATGGTTGGCAGGTTAAACTTGCCAAATGTATGTGAAGGAGATACACTGGATATGAGCTGCAGGAGTGACCGAGGACTCGACAGCCCGGACTCGGGGCTACCTCCGAGCCCCAGTCCCAGCGCCTGGCTGCTGCCTGTGTGTGCGGAGAAAGCCGGGGCCGTGAGCCCGCTGTCCGAGGATGAGGGAAAGGGATCCCTGGTAGGTTAATCTACCTTAAATGCAATCTATTGGCAGTGAGGCAGTAGGACAGAGACTGTGGCCAAACAGATATTAGGGTAGCACATAAATTATCTTAAACAAGTAAAAGCATCGCTAAGAATCATGGTGTAAATAGTACTGAACAAACCTTTTCTGTTTTTAAGTCACATGCACTAGATCTTCTCTGATTCCAGCCATTTTTATGGAAATAAATAAAATGTCTGCTAATACTTGACAGATCCCTGCAAGAGCTTGCTGCATGTTCTGTGCAGCTGAAAAAAGTGGGTCACTGGAGCACTGAGCTGGGCCAATTACACTACTGACTCCATGTGTGTGTTGTTGACTGTGGGGCTGATTTTTCTTATTGCAGGTTCCAGTTTTACCCTCTGGACCTTTCCAACAGCTACAGCCATCATCCTTTGGGGAAGGCATAGCACTTGATCCATTACCACCAAAGGAAATCAGGTGGGCTGGCTTTGGTATGACCAGGTTTATTTAGCATTAGAGGCTCTGTGGGTGTAATGATTGCTCCAAAACATGCATCAGCTACATACTTTTAAGCAACTGTGAGCTTTTTAAATTTTGTGTTATTTCAGTGTGGCATATCCTCTTTTTGCTGATTTTGCCATGTTCAAACCTTTCTCTCTTCATTACACAGTATTGGGTTTGAAAATATCTTTCAAAAAGTAATTGATCCTCTTGCTCATGTTTTTTGTTTGCTTTTGTAGATCATATAGAGCATCTGTATTTTCAGTGTCACAACCAGAGAGAAAAAAACTAACATCAGTCAAGGTGTCTTAAAGTCAACATAGTGGGTGCATACTTGACTATGGCAAACTTTGTATTGTGGCATGACTGTCACAGACTAGTTCTTTCAAATTTAAACATTCAAACTTCCCTCTGTAGATACACTTCATCTGTGCACTATGACTCGGACCGCCACTTCATCCAGGGTGTAGCCCTGCAGCCCACAGGTCAGGGCCTTGAGCACTGCAGGCAGACCATCATGGCCATGCCAAACAGCACCTGGCGCCACTACAAGACACAGCTGGATTTCCAGCCTCGCCATCGGCTCCAGCAATTCAAAAGCACCACCATCATCTACCCCAAGAAAACCAGTGCCATCTACACTACGGAGCTGAGCTATGACTGCCACAGAATATCCAGGCGCTTCCTCTCTAGCGTGGAGCTGGAGGCTGCAGGTCGCAGAGAGATACCTCAGTGAGGATGGAGACAGGTGGCTGATGTTATTCCCATGGCTCCTTCTACTGTAGCTTCCCAAGGGCTGGCTGCCTCTGATCTGCTGTGTTGTCTTTTTAATGTTGTGTAGCCTCTAGACTGTACAGAAAGTACATGTGCTGTGATATTACAGCATATCGGATATGGACAAAGTTGGCAAAATATCTACTCATGCTCTTCTACACATGTTCATTTTTCTGCCAGAGGATGATCTATAAGTTGGAAATACTTAATTCAGCAGTGTGTTAGTTCCCAGAGGCATGCTCACATTCAGTTGGTTAGTATTGACTGTGGAGTTGACTCATTTAGTTAAAGCTAAGGAGAATATATTTATTGCCTTCAGCAAAGACACTCTTAGTGTCATGAAGTTTGTAAAGTTTGCAGATGGATTGATTTTAGATTTTAAATAGAAGGCCTGTCTTAGTCTGATGAGTGTGTTTATAATCCTAGAAATGTGTGTGTTTGAAGCCACTAATGTAAAATAAGGTTTAAAGCAAGTAGTGTGTAAGAGGGAGGAATAGAAATGTAACGTAATACAGAGTTTGGATGAATGCAGATTCTCTCGCATCATCCACAGGATGTGGTGAAATATAGCGTGTAGACACAGCTGGTTTCTTCACAGGGTATTTTTTATTTCTGCAACATTAGAACAAACTTTCTCCAAGTCTTCTCTCAAGACATTTGTTTAAGTCATAATTCAAAGAACTTAACTGTTCAGTGTGACACTAAAAACAAAGTGATTTAGTAAGTAGTATAGATTTATTCCAGTGTGGTATTTGTTGTAGAGTTTGTAATATCAATCATCAGCTTAGTAGTGAAAATCACAAGCTGCATTCCAGTTTTATCACTTTCCTTGGCTGACATGGTTTGAAATTTTATTTATTCTGTTGAAGCTATGAGATTTTGTCAGCTCTCCACAGCCATGGAAGGATATTTTTGATGTTCTTTGTGCCCTGATGATGTATCTTATGTCGCATTTTTTATTAGTCACTTATTAAGTGCCGGTTTGAAATAAAGTCTTTATAAGTCTAGTATTTTTGTATTTATAAGGTCATTTTTTGTTTCATCTTAAAATATGACAGGTACAATCTAGTTTTATTGCAAAGTACATTTTCACATACAATGAATTTGACCTTAAGTTTGGAGAAAACAACATAGAAGAAGAAGAAGAAGAAATATGTTAAGAGGTTAGAAACTTAAATCCATTATTACAGAAAAAAATAGCAAAATGAAAAATAAAGTACAGTACAAAATTACAAAGGTATGTACAGATGTGCAAGTGTAATGGGGATTTTTAAAGGATCGTCTGCAGTTGTAAACAGAATAAATTATAGGTAATTTTTGGTTCAAAAAACATCCAGCAACTGATTAAATAATTAATATTTTCCTCCTTTCAAACAAGGTTCAGAACTACTTAAGAACAGAGCTGTTACGTGTTTATATTGTACTTCCAAAGACATTTGAAGGTGGTAAATGTTAAATGTAAATTATAAAAATTACTTCTAATTTCAAAATATTATCAAATTCAATTGAAGGAGTTTTTGGTTCTCTTGAAAGGTAAATTACATGTTCTCTGTGAGTGAACTGCGAGGGCTCATGTTAACTTATTTTTATTATGTTGCTTTCATGCCCTCTTCTGGCCATGTTGGGATTTGCCAGCACACCTAGAAAGGTAATAACAAATTTAGAGCAGGTCGTTCTGCACACAAACAACTGGTAGAAAGTTATTTAGGAAAATCCCAATACAAATTGAAAATGGAAATGGTTGATACACAGAAAACACTTCTTTACCCCATTTTAATTATGTTTTAACTTTTGTGTTTCCTATTTCACAGAAGCAAATTCAACATTACATGACATTTTCTGAACTTATTACCACTGAGTATCTTTTATTAATTGGTGTATAATGATGCTGTATAGTGGTTGTTCTACTCATCTGTTTTAAAGCAGGGTCTATCAGTTTAACTGAAGAGATCATCACAGAAGTTACAGGTAACCTCATCCATATTATTACATATTGTGTTTTTATGTTGCACAACATATCAGATCCATGAACCAGGTTTGTATTGCAGTCTTGTAAAGTTGCAATGGTTAGAAACCTTATACAACCCCAATTCCAAAAAAGTTGGGGCACTGTGTAAAATGTAAATAAAAACAGAACGCAATGATTTGCAAATCTTGTAAACCCATATTTTATTTACAGTAGAAGATAAACAAAATATCAGATATTGAAACTGGGACATTTTGCCATTTCATTCACAGTATTTGCTCATTTTGAATTTGATGGCAGCAACACAACTCAAAACAAGAACAGAGGCCAACGAACGGCTGGAAAAGTGAGTGGCAGCAATGAAAAACAGCTGAATGAGCATTTCACAACTAATTAGGTTAATTGGCAACAGGACAGTGACATGACTGGGTATAAAAGGGGCATTTTAGACAGGCATAGTCTCTGAGAGGTTCACCAATCAGCAAAAAAAACTGTATTTAAAAATTGTGGAGCAATTACAAAAAGTTTTCCTCAATCTAAAATTGTAAAGACAGATTATCCCACAATCTACAGTACATCTCAGCATCAAAAGATTCAGAAAATCTGGAGAAATCTCTGTGTGCATGGAGCACGGCTGAAGGTCTGATGCATGTGATCTTTGGGCCCTCTAGCGGCACTGCATTACAAACAGGCATGATTTTGCACAGTTAATCACTGCATTGGCTCAGCAACGCTTCCAGAAATACTTGTTTTTCAACACATTTTACCATGCCATCCACAAATATAAGCTGAGGCTGTATCATGCAAAAAAGAAGCCGTATGTGAACACGATCCAGAAACGCCACCATCCTCTCTGGGCTAAAGCTAATTTAAAATGGACTGAGGCAAAATGGAAAACTGTTCTGTGGTCAGATTAATCAAAATATGACATTCCTGTTGGAAACCATGGACCCTGTAGATGAAAGAGGAGAGAGAGACCATCAAGCTTTTTCAAATGCCTTCATCTCTGATGGTATGGGGTTGCATTAGTATACTGTGGGCAGCTTACACATCTGAAAAGGCATTGTCAATGCTGAAAAGTATATCGAGATTTTGGAGCAACAAAGGCTCCCATCCAGACAATGTCTCTTTCAGTGAAGGCATTGCTTATTTCAGGAAGACAATGCTAAATCACAAAATGCATCCATCACAACAGCATGGCTTCACAGAAGAAGGGTCTGGGTGCTAAACAGGCCTATCTGCAGACCAGACCTCTCACCAAACCACATCACAAAATGGAAAATCCTGAAAGATGATCCAGAACTGTTGAGCAGCAAGTATCCTACATCAGACAAGAATGGGACAACATTCCTCTCCCAAAACTCCCGCAACTGGTCTTTTCATTTCCCAGACATTTACAGACTCTTGTTTGAATAAGAGGGGATGCTGCACCGTGGTGAACATGGCCCTTTCTCTACTTTTTTAGGTGTGTTGCTGTGGTCAAATTCAAAATGAGCTAATACTTTTCATGAAATGGTGCAATCTCTTGGTTTCAACATATGATCTATAGTTTATGGGTTCAAGAAATTTATAAATCATTGCATTCTGTTTTTATTTACATTTTACGCAGTGCCCCAGCTTTTGGGGATTTGGGGTGGTACAATTAGTCAGACATTGTGTTAATCAACCAGAAAAGGATGTATTCCCTCCAAAATAAGCATTTTTAAGTGTATCTCTGGCATTTTATTTTTCTTCATCTTGACTTTTTGAAAACATTTTGACAATTTATCTATTAGTTGTACAAAACAATCTGCAGGATGGATATAGCTGATCCAGAAAATAACCTAGAAAAACTATTATTGTTATTGTTAAAATCAAACCAATGATGCCATAAACTTAAAATGTTTGCACATCTTTTCTTGTCTCAAGCGGGCCTTCTTTTTAGCAAGATATTTAACACAAACTGAATGCTATTTTCTTTACGTTTGTTTATCGAAATCTGCGGTGCTACTTATTCCTACACACCCTGAAGGCAGCAAAGCATGAACAGGCGTGACGTAGAATTTATACCTGGGACTTTCAACATAAATTTGGTCCCTGTTTCGGAATTAAACACATTCCCTTGTATGCCTGCTGTTACTAAATAGTTGGGGGTTTATGCATCTTTTTGAAAATAAAATATATTACGAATACAGTTGTATTGGGTTGTATGACGTATTAGTTCAGAGTTCAAACCACGCCCCCTCTTCCCGCATGCTTTTCTGTTTCGTGAATGTCTAATGTAGTGGAGTAAACATAGCCGTATCTTTGTGTCTATGTGCTGCAGTGAGGGGGTATAAAGAGTGCACCGAGTTTAATGTCGTCTGTCGAATTTATTCGCTGCCAGACGACAGACAGGCCCTCCCTTTAAACCAAACTGCACTATTACACACTCCGCTCATTTGCTGCTAGCTGGCTAGCAGTGCTAACTAAATTGTGAATAATGAAGAATTCAAACAGTAACATCAGTATTATGGACATGTTTGAAAAGGGGAAAGTCTTGAAAATATGTGCGCCAATGGTTCGATATTCAAAGTAAGTGGGTTTTTTTCTTTCATGGTGATAACATACTACGGCCCATGTGTGTTTCCTTTAACGTGAATATGTAGCCTGTAGAGTTTTGTCTCATTTTTACCGGACTTTTAAAACGTGTGTTTCATGCATATCATACTTCTATTTTTCGTCCTAAGGCTTGCTTTCAGGTCCTTGGTGAGAAAATACGACTGTGACATCTGCTTTACCCCAATGATAGTTGCTGCTGATTTTTTGCGGTCTGTCAAAGCCAGAGACAGTGAGTTTACCACCAACCAAAGTGAGTAACCTCAATGAGCTGCTGTCTTACCTTTATAGACCCGTTTCACCCTCATCTCTAATGCACACCGAAGTGCTGTTGGATTTCACTTTATCATTAAAATATACTTGAACAGCCTGGTTGGACATCCATATTTTCATGTAGTTATTGACGATAAGGAAAGTACATAGTTTACTGTACAACTCCTCAGTAGCTATTATGGCTAAGCAGTAAAACAAAATTGATGATAAATTGCAACATGTCTCACTGTAATTTTCAAATTTCATTCAATAGCCTATTTCTTTGACTTGATATGTGTGTTAAAAAACAGTTTAATACGTTTTTTGCAGCAGCAGCAGCAGCAGCAGAGATGTAATGCTCCACAAACATTGAAGCATATCTTTTTAATAGTTTGCAAAAAAAAATCTTCTCTTGTTTATTTGTGTATATTTTCCTTATTAAAAACCAGAATGGCATAAGAACAATCATTTCCTTTGATGAAACCATTCACATCAAACGTGCAAAAAGTGTCAAAATAATGGCAGTTAGATATTTAAAAAAAATAAAGTTCACCCCTAGTTGTCATGGTAAGTTAAGTATAGAAATAAAGATATGTGATTTATACTGATTCATGCATCATGTTATGTCATCCTAACATATTCAGTATGCCTGACCTATTAGAAAGAACAGTTTAGGTTTAATCTATCTAATATTGTGTTGCTTATCATGTAGAATGATTTATTATCCATGTTTGTTGAAAAATGCAGACGTTGAAGAACTTAAGAAGTAATTGCATGTCATTTGAAAATGCAGTGTTGAAAAAAGAAATGCAATCCCACAATTATCCAAAATTGTTAAGCCATATAAGCTGCTCAGTACACAGTACATAAATTAAACTTTAAATTAAATACTTTACACTTTTACTTAAATAGATTTATAGATCACTACTTTTACCTCTACTTAAGTAAATTTTCACTTTATTTTTACTTGAGTACAATCTGGTTCTTTTTCCACCTTTGCCAAAGCATGGCAGTATTCTGTTTCCTCAAAGCTTCACAAATAGCAAAACTTTCTCTTTTTTGGTACCAGATGATCATCCCTTGATAGTTCAGTTTGCAGCCGATGATGCCCAGTCTCTAGCTGATGCTGCCTGTGTGGTAGCCCCATTTTCAGATGGAGTTGACCTAAACTGTGGCTGCCCACAAAGGTGAAACAACAACCCTTTATTTCAGCACTCTGTTTAATGACTGAGTATTTTTTAAATTTACTCACTTTAAATGGAAAGTCACTGAAAATGCTTTTTTGTTTGTAGATGGGCCATGTCAGCTGGGTATGGTGCATGCCTCATCAACAAACCTGAACTTGTGAAAGACATGGTGAGAACTGTCAGAAACCAAGTGGATAATCCGAACTACACAGTTTCCATCAAAATAAGGTAAACAAAAAATGGTTTTAAGGTTAATTAGGATGTTGGATGTTTTTTGCACCTTTTTTTCCTAAATTCCCAAACATCAATTTCAGTTTCTTTTATGATTAGGTAATGAACACACAGAAACATGCAATAATGACCCATGTTCTAATAAGGGGTCAGAATGGAAACACATGAAAATAAAGTTAATTTCTTACACAGAATTCACAAGGACCTGAGGCAGACTGTGGATCTATGCCAGAAGGCTGAGTCAGCTGGTGTGTCATGGATAACAGTCCATGGCCGTACATCAGAGGAACGCCACCAGCCCGTCCATTACGATGCCATAAAGACGATTAAAGACAGTGTATCTGTCCCTGTAATAGCCAATGGGGACATTAAATACCTCCGTGATGTGGAGTCCACTTACCAGCTTACTGGTGTTGATGGTAGGTTTGTTATTGACAAACTGCGAATACATTTGTCAGCTTGTGGCAAAAGCATCAGTGAAAATCTCCATCTGAAACATTCTTGTCTTGATTTACTGTTTAGGTGTGATGGCTGCTCGGGGGTTACTTGCTAATCCTGCCATGTTTGCTGGCTATGAAGATACTCCTCTGGAGTGTATATGGGACTGGGTGGACATAGCTATAGAGCAGGGCACTCCATTCACCTGCTTCCACCATCATCTAATCTACATGCTGGAGAGAGTTAGTTCCCAACCAGAGAGAAAAGTGTTCAATTCCTTATCTAGTACCTCAGCTGTCATAGATTACCTTCAGAACACATACGGGTCAGTGCATGATCTGGAAACATAGCCAACATGGACACATCATAATAGGTTCTAACATTTTATACTTTGTATTTTTGATGCCAAATAAACATTAACGGTGAAGTTGTGTCACTGATTTCTGTCCTCTTTATTGTCATATATTTATTTGCTATCGCAGAACCAATCTGTAAAGAATCTGGCAATTTCTCAGATCTGATTATTACTGCTTATTTTAAAATGTTAGGAGTATGTGTAACTGTTATAAGGTGTTTTTACTTTTTAATATTTTATTTCATGCTTTTGACTAAACATTAAGCTCATAAAATTGAAGGTAGTATGCTTACTAAAACATAAACTTTAAAATTAAAAATGCACATAATATCATCCAGTGCACTGTTCTCAATCATAAATTATGAAGGAATAAACGTTATCATTTTCATTTAATCCTGGCAGTTTTCAAAGAAATAAAATCACTGGTACAATGATACAATTTATTAGCCTCCTGCTTATTAGGGCAGGAAGTCTTAAACTTTTCAGCCAGCAACCCCCAGAATAAAGGTGCGAAGACCAAGGACCCTCACTGTACCTGAGGGTGGTTGAAGCATAGTTGAACACAGTCAAGAAAGGTACTGTGAATACTTTGTTTAAACACTGCTTTGATTTTAGCATTAATCTCACCAAATGGCCAAGGTTTTAATTTTACATTTGACTAAATGTATGCGTATATTTTAATAAAAGGGGTTCAAATATAAAATTTGAAATCACTTTGAAATACTCTTCATTTTTGGAAGGCATCTGGCGACCGCCTCTCAGTGTCTCACGACCACCTGGGGGGTCCAAAACCCCACGTTTAGGATCAGTGTCTATGGTTTCAGGGCACAATGCAATTTGTATTGTTTTTTGTTAATTATGGTCCAGTAATGTTTAAAGTGTCAAAGCTAAATACATTTCGACATGTCAGTGAATAGCTCAGGGGCCCGGAGGTCATTTGACAACACCTTTAAAAATAAAATCAAAACGTCCTATGTCAAATCTCCGAAAAGAAGCTACTTGCATAATCATAACTCCAATTAGAGTTTGTAAAATTAATATAAAGACTGATCAAACAAACAACTAACGACGCATTCCAGTATTATTGTTAGCAACATCATGTCGAGAAATAATAAATAACCTTTATTCTGAAAATTTAGACCGGAAGCTGGGTCCTTGAAACCCAAGATGCTATACCCGGAAGAACGTAAAAGAGCGGACAAACTTTGCTCTGCTTGATGTTACAAGTTTACCAAAGTTAATCTTTATTTCCCAGTGTTGTTGGTAAGTTATGTCTTCATATATTAATTTAACGTACAGTTACAATCTTAATTATATATGGTTTTGATTTTTAACGAGTAAGTTTACCAAGCTACTTCTAAAATGCCCTAATATGGTAAAGATTTGCCTTCTTTTTCGTAGGTCACTGTATTTTAATTTCATATTTTGGATTTATTATTCCCTCTAGCACGCAGCCTCGTTTTTGGCGATGTGAAAACCTAATGAAATTGATCAATTGTTAATAAAGTTTCATTTACATAAAATGGCTAAAACTAGCTTGGCTGCTTTTGTCGTCCTTCGTTGAAGCCAACAGACGAGTCAGGATTTTTAACTAAATATTTATTTTTGTAAGAAGAGCAACCTTTGATAGCTTGTATTTAGCATAATTGCTTCTAAAATGTGCATGGCGCCAACATTATCTTTCTGTTGTAGCATATTGCATGCGGTTGCGTTATTATGTAGGTTGTAAGATTAAAGTAAAACGTTTGACCTGTTAGCTGTGGCCTTAGTGAGTTAACGCCCAGGTATGTGAACTGTGAACACACTGAGTAAGGAGCTTGTTTTCTTAACACAGACTTTATTGTTTTCCAAGTTGAATAAAGTCATACATACTTGCTAAACCTCTCCGCCAGAGTATTATGTTCTTTGTATTTTGTGTCAGAGGGACTGTCAGAACACTGTTCATATCTGTTATTGTGTAAATCACTTTTTCTCCAGGAACCTTAACCAGACATGGGGCTGCAGTGGACCGCTGTAGCCATCTTTCTCTATGTGGAGATTGGCATTCTTGTCCTCCTCTGTTTACCCTTCATTTCAGCCAAAAGGTAAATATAACAGGCCCAGAATCATGTCAGTGTGTCTGGTTAGTATCACCACAATATGGGTGAGAAATCAGTGCAACAAAAACAAGGAGCAAGAGATCCAACAAAGAGACTGATGCTTGTTCTTATCTCACAAAGGCTTGCCAATCTTGTGTTGCATACTGATTATTGAAGTGCATGCTGCCAACATATAAATGCTTTTTTTAACTTGTGTTGCTGCAGGTGGCAGCGTCTTTTCCAGCTGAGGATTTGGGGCTTTATGTCGAGGTTCTGGAACAAAGTGTTTCTCACAATGATCATCATACTGATTGTTCTCTTTCTCGGTAAATGAAGCATCATGTGTGTTAGGTTTGTCTTGCATCATTGTTGATCCAATGGGTAGTATCTCTGGTGGGAAATTGTTACTTCATCTTGAAATATTTTGACTTTAGGATCCGTATAGTGTTCTGTAAGGGAATCAGACTTTTGCTTTGGGTATCATTGAGAAACTGTAAGCTTGATTTTTTTACTACACTCTAGATGCTGTGCGAGAAGTGAGGAAATACTCATCTAAAGAAGTGGGCGCAGATGCCAAGCTGCAACCCAACATGTTTGATCACCTGCACATGAAGCTGTTCAGAGCCCAGAGGAACCTCTACATCTCTGGCTTTGCTGTCTTCCTCTGGCTGTGAGTTTTTTTTATATCAGTATACACAAATAAATGACTTGTGTGCATAACATGTTCCCAGAACTAAGTGTGACCCCTATATTATGTTTTTATTGGACTAGTATTCCCAGTTTTATGTTTGCAGGGTTATGAAGCGAGTGGTCACCTTGATTAACCAACTGGCATCAGTGTCTGCGAATACAGTTGCTCTCCAGGGACAGGCTGACAACGCTAACCAGACTGCTAAGAAATGCATGGAGGACAATGAGATGCTGAAAAAGGTAGGCATATGGTTGGTTTTTAACAACTGAGGTACATCAATTTTATAACAAACAGGAAGAAAACTCCAAAGCACTCTCTTTAAGCATTAAAATGCCTTTATTTTCGTGGCATGGTCTTGTGTGGACCTTAAAAACACACTTCAACGTGTTTCGGCATCAAGCCTTCATCAGGAAGTCAAACTGAAGTACATCAGTGTTGATTGAACCACTATGACAAAATCTATGTGAGGCAATTAACATGTTTAATTGACTAACCAACTTGGACTGTCTTTCTAATCAGTATATGAATGAGTAATTTTTATATCATGCCTTATCATGATAAAAGCTTTCCAGGGAGACTTTTTAAAATAAGGAGGTCTGGACTTCACTCGTTGTTGTTATCAGGGCTTTAAGTACTCCAGCACTGTGCTGGATTTGTAATGCCACAGAACAAGACATTACCATTCATGTTTCTATTCACACATTGAATTTCAGCTGATCATGAAGAGAATGAGAGCAAAGCATTTTAGGAGACTAGGGTTTTTATATTGCACCTTAATATCCAAAAAGTCCCTTTAACACGACTGCTTTTACAACAAACCAGATAACAAAACTAATTTGTAAGTTTCATCAAGCCATCAGTTGCATAAATTAATCTGAGTTTGATTTAGACAAATATAAACATTGTCTGCATGTTTATCATTACATAAAGGCTCTCTAACCCAGTTAAAGCAGTAATTCTGCTGAAATCATGCATGTTTAAGTGTAATAGGTACATTTGTATTTTTTCCATTAGAAACAAAAGAGGAAATCTCATTACTTTTCCAGTGGTTAAAATAAATAATATATAAATTCAAACAGCAGTTTTCTCTCTCTTTTAGTGCAGTTGCTGTGTCATTTTGCTTTTTCCAAATATATTTATTCACATTATGTTATTATTGCAAAGCATTAGAAGTATACTGAACAGTTTGAAATAAAATAAAGAGAACACGATATTACTAATACAAATGTTTACACTCATACATACATAAACACATTCAAACTAAACTTGCATGTTTCATTTAACTGAAATAAATTGCACTTAAATGATAAAATAAGATAACCCCCAAAAAGCATAAAACATAACCCAAATACCCATTTTTTTTTCTTTCAGGTTAAGCATACATTTCTAGCTTCTGTAATATTCATATATGGCCCCCAGAGTAGTCTTTTTGTTTGCCTTTAGCAATTAAGCTAGTCTTTCCAATACAATCTTATTTTATTACTTACTGCTATTACATTTATGTAGGCCTATTCATCATTACTTCTCATTATATTAATCTGACTGAATCAGTCTGCGATCCTTTTTGTGCAGAAGTGCCAAATGATGCACTTAACCACTCACTTTTTGTGAAGAATCCTGAGTTAACATAGAAAGTTCATGTCTTTGTGATACCCAATATTTCTAAGTCAAGCTTAGGGCTTTTTTTTCTAACCTCTTTGCCCAAAGAAAGCCAAAGAAAGGGTTGGGGGAGCTCACCTCAACGTTTACCCCTCAGGTGAAGATGGCATAATAGTTGACAGAGTACTTTGAAACGAATGGCACTTGGCATGGATAAAGGAAATTGGACGAGACAGCAACCTTTGGAGAGTTGGTGGAACGTAGGAACGTAAGGGAGATGGTCACTTGTGCCACTTAATCATCAGTTAGTCAGTACATATACATGCAATTAGAAGTTACAAGATAGTCTAAAAAAGCTAGACTTTAAAAATACTTAACATATTAGTCAAACTAAAATCGTACTGAGTGAAAGTTGTACTGACGGATGCCTAGATAACGGGGTTGAAGATCAATTTACTCTTACATGCATATAAAGCTCATTTCAAAGCTCACATTTAGCTCTAGATGTTAATAAAACTACTCATCGGAGTTCTGTGTAACTGAGAGTCACTGGGTGTATTTCAGGCTCTGATGGAAGGGAAAGGAGATAAGGCTACAGCAGAGGGCATGGAGCTGCTGAGGAAGGAAGTGGAGAAACTACAAGTAGAACTGAAGAGCTCAGGAGAAGGTGAGTATATACATGTATGCACATGTCCACTGTTCCAGTTTTTTGTTTGATACTTTAAATTCTGAAAAAAAAAATCAGTATTTGTGAAGACTAAGAGGATGCTGATGTGTGCTTGTCCCTGCTGCAGCCCTGAAGAAGTCAGAATCTGAGGCTGATGTAATGAGGAAGCAGATGGAAGGGCTGGCCAGAGAGTATGACCGACTGTTGAAAGAACATCAGGAGCTCCAGGTAAAAATGAGCCCTTTCTGATCTCTGGATAAAATCGCCACATCAGGATAAAACTCAAAATAATCAACCTCAAAACAATTCTCTTTTAAAAACGCATTTTCATCAATGTTGAGACATTTATGGACAGTAGATCCTGTTCATTACTGGTGAAAAAATGAAATTTCTTTTTTCAACTTTTCAGAATCTTCAAGACAGTGGAAACAAAAAGGAGGACTAATCGACCAGAAAACCTTTTCTCAAAGGTCACATGGCAGCACATTTTTCCCTCACATATCACCTTGTGTCACAGTTGTGCACATCACATCACCAGGACAGGCTCCTGAGGTTATATGAGTAATGGTTTTAAGGTTTTCTGTTGCTGCTTGGCACAGCATGATAAAGACGACCGTTTTTTAAGTAATGCTGCAGATTGATTAAAGGCATTTAAAGAGAAAACAGGTCTGATTGCACAGCACTTAAATCTTTGCAGGTGGGATCGGTGTTATTGGTTTGCGGCACTTGTCTTAGTTTGGAGTGCAGGATTTGTCTCAAGCTGAAGAACTGAGTTTTGAAAGAACATCTATGAATGTATTTTGATACTTTGTTTTTTTATTACTGTATGCGGAAACCTGCCACACCCACTTCCAGCTTAGCAACAGTATGTAAATTCAGAGTGTGCTTACAGGGCTGTGCAAATACAGTTTGCATGTACAGTTTCACATACACGTAACATTTGTTGTATTCCACCTGATGAATTTTTTTAACCAGAGTAGGGATGGTGAAAGATGAGGTTGACATTTTTAGATAATTTAAGTTTGTTTTGTCTTTTGGTAATTAATTTGTGGTTTGATAAAGAAATCTGCAGGGTTAGTCTTAATATTTAACACATAAAAGAGGTGGAAGGAGTTCAAATAGGTCTTATTTGTGTTTCTGGGCCACACAATTTCCAGCATTGTTGTCTGTTTGCTGCACTGTTTAAAACATTCATTTTTAGGATGTTTGGAGAGATATGTGTCATGAAAAGAGGCTGCTTAATTTTTACATTTCCATTATTCAAAAATCTTGTTGCTGTTAAAGCAAGGAGAAGCTTACAACCGCCAAATGCTTCCATGTCTCTTTCTTAATTCCAAGTTAAACAGTTATTATGTTCACCATAGTTAATGTGGTCATAAAATGTTTTTTTTAACCTTTGTGTTCCTACACAGATAAAGATTGAAGTGCCTTTTGGGTGGATGTAGTTCTGTTCGTCAAATAAAGGTTCATTTCTTTACTTTTTGCCTTCTTGAATGAAATCAACACTCTCACATGTTTTGATTCGATATTAAAAGTTTTATTTTTAGTATTACATTTATGATATTCTTTGTATTTTTACAAAAATAATCCAAGAAAATTATTTACATTCTGATTTCTTAAATGCAGGTAAATGCCTTACATTATTGAGATAATGACCTCTTTCCTGCTCTTCTCTAAAAGTGTGTACTTGCCTGAGCCTGAGTTCAAACAGCAACACAGTCACTACATACTGTGAGTTACCAAATGGTACAGAGCCAATTGCAGGAAACATCTTAAAAAAGTATAATATACTATACATTTACAAAGACAACAGTGTAATTCTTTTAAACAACTGCCTTAAAATACAGCAGGTTATTTTAACAGATTTAAAGTAAAGGTTTATCATTTTTTTGATGAGACTGTGAAGTGATTGATAAAACCTGAGAAGAGCTTGATGTTTATGTTGTGGGTTTTGGCACTAAAGTTTAGAAAGAGTAAAAAAAAAATCAGACTGACCACTGAAACAAACCATAAAGACAAGGACAAAATACAGTATAGATTTTCTGTTAATGGTGCAAGAACAAAAACCTGCCATGGCATGTGGCAAACACCAAATACAAGAACAAAGACTTCCTTCTGTTTCAAACCAAACTAGCTGTGGAAATGGAGATGCATCGAGTTATAACCCACATAAAATCTATTCATAGTTCATAGTGTCAAGAGTGTAGATTTTAAAGCTACTGTTAGGAACTTTAATCTTCTGCTGGGTTTGGCGCCCTCCTATGGACACACCATTATATTTCAACTTGTTTGTTTCTTTCCTATACTTGTGCACAGAAGAGGACAATGGCCACAGAGTTGTTTTCTATGAGTTTCTCAGAATTTAAGACTGTCCCAACAGCATGTGAGCATCACAAATTGCTTCAAATTACACAACTAATTGTGTAATTGCTAATTGCCCATACTGCATCCATAAAAAAAAAAAATTCTGCCCTGTAAATTTCAGTTCGCCCTCGAACAGTATAACATCATCCGCTCTTATTTTGAAATAATTTGGGGGGGCAAGACCCTCTGGCTAAAATCCAATTAATTTCTGACAGCCACTGTCACAGACAGAGTCTGTATATCTCAAAACAGAAAAACATGCTAAAACTTTTGCAATAGAATAGGAATAAACTTCTGTTAAGGGTAAAAGTAAGGGTTAGGATACCAAAAGTTAAAATTCAAAAACCTGACCTGCATAACCTGATTATAAAATGTTTTATAAAGCTGAGTAAACAGTCTGCTTACAGGAATAAAGCTCATCCTCCATGAAAATGTTCAACCAGCCAGTGTAGCTTACATAGCTACTGTACTACATAGCGCAGCTACACAGCTAAAATAGCTAAAGCAAAGCTCACAAAGCAGCTATATGAGCCATGTATCTTCGTTATCTGCATAGCTAAGTTACCTTAAACTACGTTTGTTAAAACTTATGTTTCTAAAGATAACTTAGCTATCGATTATTGAGCTACATAGCTAACATAGCTAAAGCTACACTCACAAAGCAGCTATATAAGCTATGTAGGTACATTATCTACATAGCTACCATAGTTTTACCTGTGTTTGCTAAAGTTCATGTTGCTAACACTAACTTGGCTACAATGGCTGATAAAATAATGTTAATTATGTAGCTAGCTAACAGCTCTATTTATTAAGCAAAGTTCCTCATCCATGCCCATCCAAAGTGCATCACTTGTAAGCTGTCAGGACAATCCAGTAGGAAATAGATCAAATGATTTTGTAGCTGATGCCTGGTCACATTGCTTACTGAAGACTGACATTTTTCCCTCCAAAATCTACAGAAAAAGTCACAACAAAAGATATTTTTCTGTGGCCCTAATCCTTTTCCTTTCTGTATACTTAGTATTCTGCTCCGAGACATCCTCCTGTTGCAGTTTAGTGGTCTACCTTTATAACTACTTTTTTTGGTGGAAATGGCCACTTTTGATTGTCTGACACTGGCTAGCTGCCATGAAAAAAACTATAGAAAAAAACGTAGTCCTGATTATCTTTTCCTGCTTTTAGGGCCATTTAAAGGCATCAGTATTAGTTCTTTTAGAACCATTTAAAAAACGGTCATGCAAGCTTCAAGTCTGTGATGACATGAAGTCTCCCTAATGGACAAAGATTTAGACGGGATCCACTGGTACTGGTTGAAACTGAAAAGTGCTACTAGTGGCCTCTTGTGAGTGTGAAAAGTTCCTTGTCCTTTGGTAAATACAAAGGAGCAAGTTTACATCCAGAAAGCACACAACACAAGCAGCAATACCATGAAACATGACAAGGGAAAAAAACTTTTTGTTTCCAAATGGGTGCAAAGACTTACATTCAGTCTGGTATTTCAAAGTTAAATAGTATTCAGATCTGTATTAAGCATGTTGAAAATTGCACTCCAGTATCAGCAAGAAGGCTGACACCTTTATTTAGAGGTAAGGTAAGTGAGCGAGGCACATACGTCAAATCCAACAACTCTCAAGTCCTCTTAAAGCTACTGAAGTATGTGTTAAAACTATGGTGGCCCTGATGGTCAACAGCACATAATATTTAACAAAATGGAAAAAAAGTTTTTTGAAAACCATAAGCATTTCAAGAAACACAAAAACGTTTCACAAATGCAAAAATAATTTATAGTGAAAGCAACATTTCGCATTTTTCATGAAGCATAAAATCCTTTCATGAAATGCAGAAAAAAGTAAAAATATGTAATGAAGTCCAAACGCATTTAATGAAATACACACATTTGATCAAATGCAAAAACACTGTGAAAATGAAATATTTGTATTTTTCTAAAGTTTTGCACTTTACTTTTTTGTTTCATTAAGTATTTTTTGCATTTGAGAATTTTGTGTTTTTTAATCTAATTCTTGTGGGTTTTTTTAATTGAATGTAGTGTGTTTCATAGGGTATTTTGTATCGGATAAATTATTTTTTGGGGTTGAGTGAAATGTTCCTCTGTTTTCAGTGAAATGTTTTCACAGTTGACCTTCAGGGCCACCATATAAAAAACTAAACTTTCACATTTCTTTTTTTCCTGACAGAAAAAATATTTACAGTCTTTTAGCTGGCCTTGCTTTATCCTTTTTCTGTCTTTCTTTTTAGTTTATATTATTAAGGCTTTTGCTCTGGTTTGTAAGGCCACATCTCTTCCTCTGTTAAGGAACAGTTGGGTCAGGAGGAAATGATTTGACGTTAAAGGAAAATCCAAAGAGACAGTTTTATCAGAGCTGTTTTTTAAATAAAACAGTCTTTTTTTTTGTTTTTTTAGAAGGCTGTCAACTCTTGCGTCACGGATAAATCCACAAAAAAAATTTTGTAAGGAAAAAAAACAGCAAATACATTCAAGAAACATTTCAGTTGTATCAAATTTCTGTCTTAGAAGGTTTAAGGAGTACAAATACAAAATGTATGCTCTTTATAAGATGATTGGATACAACGTCATTCCCTGCAATTCTCAGTTGTGTGTTTGTATCTTTATTGGATGTATGTGCATGTGTATGTTTATGCTCATCTCTTGTATGTGAGTGTTTGCATTCATAGAAGATGGGGCGTGCTTGGTGTGTCACAGCCGTGTCTCCCTGTCTGTGCTGTTGTCTGAGGTTTGCTGTGATTGGTCAGAATTTGAAATCACAAACTCCTCTTTCCTGAGCGCCTCCAGCTCAGCCCCTCCGTTGGCAAGAGCTCCGTGGATGCCGTTCATTTCCTCCGTCTTCAACTGTCGACTGAGCAAAATGAAGCCTGGGATGCAGATGATGAAGGAAATGGTTCGCAGGCTCAGAGTCAGACCCAGGTACGCTATCCTACAGAAACAGCAGGCAGAAGGAGTTGAACTTCAGAGAGGAGGAATAAAAGCTTTGGTAGGCTATTCAGAAAAACAAAAGTCTAAAGCATGAATTTCCATGTTTTGGTATGTTCATCATTTGAATGATTAAAATGCAATGCAATAAGACATCTATGATCACTATATGAGATGAAACATTAATCTTCATTTGTTTATTATTCTCTAGTCTTAAATCACTTGCATGCACTTGATCCTTTTTATTTTTCTGTACTCATTATGGAAGTCACCAATGGTATTCTTGCTCATTTTAAATGGTTTCAAACTAATAAATTAGCTTTAAATGTAGAAAAAAAATGAATTATTTTATCTTTGCTGGGAAGAAAAAATATAATCCACAATTAATTAAATGGCATATTGATAATGAACAAATTACTCAAGTCACATCAACAAGACTTTTAGGGATCTTGATTGATGAAAAACTCTCTTGGAAAGATCACATCAGTTTTGCAGCAAGGTTACTAAATCTCTGGGTATTCTCTTAAATATGTGTTCTTTTTCACAGTCCTCATGTATATTAACATTGTACTAGAGTCTTTGATATCTATACTTAACTTACTGTCATATCGTATGGGCCAGTACTTTCCTCACATATCTTCATAAGCTCCCATTGCTGCAAAAACTTTTTGTGAGAATAGCAATTCTCCAAGTCCTGAGATGTTACTTCTCCACTTTTTTTGACAATTTATGACATCAGTATCCTTCAGATATGTATCGTTATCTTTAAAATGAAGTACAAGAGTACAGACTTACCAGAAATCTTTAAAACAGTCATTATTTGTAACTCTCAAGTTAATTTTTTATCGACCAGACAGAACAATAACCAGTACCTAGCAGTGTATCATAAATCTCAAGGACAATACTCAGTCAGAAACCGTGGAGTCCAGTTGTGAAACACAAATTTTTACTTACTATCAGAATTTTTTGTCTCTGTCTCTACAAGATGAGGCACAAAAATGCTTTAATGTCAGTAAAGTTTCACAGTGAATAGTCAATACAGTTCAGATTTTGTTATGCCTGCTATTATTAGTATTATTATTATTAATAATATTTCTGTTATTTTCTGGTACAGTTATTGCTGTTTTTTCTGTCTTTTTTTAAATGGTGTATTTAATTTAAATTAGAATAGTTGATATTGTACTTTGTTGTAGTGTTACATTGTTGACCACAGGTGAGGTTTTTGAGATAAGCCTAAACTGGGCTTCTACCTCACCTGCGTATGTGATTTACTTTTATTTACCTTTCTTTGTCTGACTGTGCTTTTATAAACGTGCTAAATAAATGAAACTAATATTATGCAGGTTCCTCTGTTCTTTCACTACCTCCATTCATCTCTTTCAGGACTCACCCTGTCTCACAATTTCAAAACGTAGGCAGTACAGTCATTTAAAGTGGTGGTTTGAGGTCAACGATAACAACTACATTGACCACACACTGCTCATAATACCTTGAATTCATAAAATATTAAAGGACATGAAGTGACACAAATGCACACTGTTATGCATGTTACTGTTATGTAATTTGGGGAGGAGCTCAGGTAGCCAATGAGGCTCCTTACTAACATGCTATTCCCCAGTTTTATCTACCATCCTATCTAAAATAAAGAAGCCCAAAAATAAATCTTAAAAAATGACAATAGTTTTAACTGTCAGAGGATACTACAGATACAGCCATGAGGACATCAGGTGGATAGGTTATCTGTAAGCAGAAACAGGAACTGCAGCTCCACTGCAATCCAGATTAAGTTTTATTTGTTGGCCTGTTGTTCATCAAGTGTTTATGTTTAATTATTCATTGTGTATTTCCATATGAATTTGAGTGTACCTGTATGCAGTGGTGTTGTAGATTCTACATGCTCCTATGCCTCCACACCTCTTCTGACCCCATTTCAGACATGTGGTGTCTATAATTGCTCCGAAGTAGATCGGCGCTGGGATCCCTGCTGCAGGATCAAAAACAGATTTTCACCATGTTTTGCCCTCACATACATAACAATTCTACTATTCAAAGCAGTCAAATAAATATTTTAACAAGGCTAAAACCCAGATTTTTTTCAGAATCACAAGCATTATGAAATGAATCAATAAATTATTGTCATGTGCAAGAGTTCATCTTAGCCCTGAAGCATTTAAACATGCTTGAAAAAGTTGTTCTTACCAAGGGTACGTGTGGCAAGAGCATGAAAACCCAGTGCTAAAGATTTTAGCTGTGGTTTGATGCACCTGCAAAGAGAAAAGTTACAGTATACAGTTTAAAGACTATAAATTAAAAGCTATTAAAAGTGAAAATAAATAAAAATAAGGGAACAAGTGATCCAGGCTCCTTATGTACGTAGTTAAAGTCATGGTCCTGAATTCTGATACACAGATGAACAGAATTGAAAACATTGCATTTTCATAAGCATAAAAGAGGACTTTACTATGTTTATTACGGGGTATTTTTTTGCATTTTTATCTACACTCTTTTTGAAAGACATCAACTAAGCATTAAGGATAACTATATAGACATTAAAGGGACAGTGTGGTATTCTTGACTTTGTCCTCTTCCTTAGGAAATGTATTGGCTGCAGAAGATGAAGGTCAGTTTAGCCCCTTTATGGAGGGACTGACAGGAGTGCCAGCTTTGAAGCAGCAGCTATACATCACTGCAAAAATTCATCTAAAAACAATGACCTAAAAATCAATGATGATGTACATGTCTGCCATTATCTTTCATTGCACCACTTTACTACCAGCAAGCTACTTTCATTGAGCACTACTTTGGAGCACCACACACGTCATCCCCCTTCTGCATCACACTGATCTGATCAGCTGTTCAGCTCTGCAGGCTTTGTAGAAGACAACAAAAACAACCAAGCTAAAAAAGTAAACAATATTACAGCACTTATGACTAGATACAAGAGGATGTTTTTACTGGCTGGAGTATACAAAGGTAAAACATTTGCAGATGGAGACTCATCTGGTCTAAAAGAAAGCGGGGAGAAATTGAACTAAACTATGAGCCATGGACAAAAACCGGAAGAGCTATGAGTGTGAACTGGTAAATAAAGCATAGGACCTTTCTGGATCAGAGGATAGCAGCAGTTCACTCATGCCTGCATTGTACTAAATACTGCTCATTTTCAGGGCCTTCTTTAATTTTCACAAACTAAATTGGAAAACCAGAAAGGAAAATTGTCTTATAATTTCTTTTATTCTGCTCCCATTTTGAGCTAAAATAACATACTTTATAATCTTTGCTGCACTGTGGCAGCCAGATAATCTTTAACATTTGTCCCTTGGAATTATATCAAACTGGAATAATATACAAAGTCAAAACGCAAATATCAATCTTCCCAGCAAAATTCAAACTTACACTACAGAGATTTTCTACTGATACATAACATAATCCAAACAGGTTTATACTGTATCCACAATTTCATTCTGTGTATTTTTATCAACAAGTAGGTAGCTTTTTTTGTTGCCTTGACATGATTCAACAGCTGTTGAATGTGTTGCATCAGCTGATCTTATACATGTTTGATGGAACAGTCCTATGAGTCTGAGAGGGAGAAACAAGGGGCATTACATGTTGCTCACACCTGGGATGCTGTCCTCAAGAAGCTATAGTTAAGCTGTATAAAATCAGCTGATAAGCCACATAACAGAAACATCATGCGACTCTTCTGAGGAAGACTGCAGGAAGTTAGCAGTTGAAATTCTTAATTGCCCTGCTTCTAGCTACATCTCTGACCTTCTGGTACCACATGAGCCGACACGTACACTGAGATCCTCTGTGAGAGGTCTTTTGGTCAGTCCCAATACCAAACTGAAAACAAAACGGGACAGAGCATTTGCAGTGATGGCGCCAAAACTGTGGAACAATCTGCTCAATGAGATTGAATCAGCTCAGTCAGTAATTTTGAAGACACACTTTTATTGAAGAGTCAATCATTATCATACATATTTTCATTAAATTTGGGGTTTTGTAATTCCTTCAAAAGAATTTCACGTCTTTTATAACTGTTAATTATTAATCTTATGTATTAAAATTTTACTTTTGTTTTTTCTTGACTGTCCCTTCACTAATGAATAGTGACCTGCCTGTTTTATGTTTTAAATTTTTATTTATTGCTGTCCTTGTAAAGCACTTTGTAACTTTGTTGTGAAAAGTGCTATATAAATAAGGTTATTATTTTCTCATTATTACCTCTGCCAAGGAGGTTATGTGACCAGCAGCGTTTGTTAGTTAGTTTGTTTGTTTGTTAGCAACATAACTCAAAAAGTTATGGATGGATTTTGATGAAATTTTCAGGAAATGTCAAAACTGGCATAAGGAAGAACTGATTAGACTTTGGGAGTGATCCGGATCACCGTCTGGATCCAGGATTTTTTTAAATGATTCTGTACTATTGGGAGATAGGGCTAATGGCAGTATTAATATTACATTCACTATTGACATTTATCTTATGTAACACCACTTCAAAAAAGCTGAACTATCCCTTTAACAGTTAAGAGGACAGAAACTCAACTTGCCTTTCATTGAGGCTAATGCATTCCATCAGGATCAGCTGATTTGGCTTTAGGAGATCTTGTACATGTGTGTGTCATGAGTAGGGGCAGTTAAGGCAATATTGTTGCAATAAGAAATATCTATTTTTAAATGACAGATCGTTACTCCAACACACCGTTAGGAATTTTGTATACATAAATCCTCACCAGTATTGCAGCCAACTGAGTGTGCTGTGTTAGAGGACAGTATATCCTGATTTTAATAAATGTTTTGGTTGGGGCAAGGCCACATGAATACTGCATGAATACCTAACATTAGCCTTGCAGGATACAATGTCTTTTTAAATGTGTATATCTGCTTATCAACTATGATCGTGGACCAGCTTGGGGGAAAACAACTATAGAGATCTCCCATGACCTCTAGCAGTGCATACTCCTTTTAAATCATCACCTAAGAAATACTGAAACCAAGAGGCATTGAAATGCATTTGCAGCTTCAGCCATTGAGGTTAAACCTGAGCTAATTGAGCTAATTGAGCAAAATAGAGCTGCTCCCAGTTATGAGTCATATGGGCTTTCAGACATTCACACAGAAACAACTCACAATAACACAGGAAAACCAGCCTGCAGTTAGCTGTTCCTACTTTTCTTTGCATGAGCGTTGACCCAGATACAACATATCATATATGTTCAAAGCACAAAAAGCACCATCCCTTTCATATTCTTGCACTTGACCCTTTTTGAAAAGGTACTTTTAAAAAATTAACCAATCATGTGACAGGTTGAAAAAAGGAGTGGGTGAGTCAGCTTTGGTGTCACAACCCATTTTCTGTACATTTAAAAAGACAAAAATGTTTGATTTAAAACATGTTTCTTCCTGACAGACAGACTGCTGCTGTCTGACTTTAATACTCTTCATAATCTAATAAACAGAAACAACTGACTACTAACCCACCCAGAAAAAAGAATAGTTGAAAAGAAGTTTAAAAACACGTCTCCACTCTGTCTAAACAACGTCTAGATTTAACTGAAAAGTGAAAAGTGAAAAGCTGTAATTTTCAGGTTATTGAAAAGACGTCTCCATAAAAATCTCGCTGTAATTTTTTTAATGTCATTTTTAAACGACTTTGATTGGGCTAAATTTGGACCGAATCGGATGGACAAAACATAGCTCAATTTCCTACTACTATCTTTTGACTAAATTAAGGCTGACGGACCGAATTTAGACTGAAAAAAAAAAAAAAGGCTAAATGATGCTGAGTGTTTGGTGGGAAAGGGTAGATTTATATCTGAATCTTTTGATTTTGTTTTAACATGTTTTATGTTTGAAGATGAATCAGAAAACAAATTAAATATTAAACTCCATACTGGTTCAATCTTTAATATTGATTTTATTAAATGTATCCTCAATATTTCACCATAAATACTTATTTTAAATACTTTTTAAAAAATCCCTGCCCATCAGTTAATGAGCCTTTTAAAACTTATGATGCTTATATTCTCTTGAAGGTCCGTTGAGTCCGTTTATCATCTGTTATAAACTCTGTTTCTCCTCCATTATTTATCTATGCTGTTGCTGTGAAGTTTCTCTGACATCCACTGTGCAGCAATGTCCAATCAGAGAGTGATATCCAATAAGGGGGAGTGTCTTTGAGTAAAAAGAGGTCCAGGAAGCCTGCTCTCATGCATCTCTGCTCATCGGTCTTTAAATCTCAGTCCTCAGTCTTATGGCTTCGGTCTTAAAACCAGTTAAGGGTCTTTGGGATGGTCTTTAAGATGGCGGATCAGAAACTACTTCCGATTGGAGTGAAGACCGAGGACTGAGGACTGATAAATAAGAGACATGGGATCTGCCTATAGACTCAACAAGTCTCCCTGGCCTTATTTTTCCAGCATAAGATCAGAAGCTGACCATGGATATCAGTGAATTCAATTGACTATTGACTGTGTTCTCCTAATCATCACCATCATATCGAGGCATTCTAAACCCAGGAGATCATATGCCTGGAAACAGATTATTTTTGAACCATTTAGACTAATGAATCCAAGGTTTATATGTGTAACAAAGACACACAAATGTGTTAAGGTTATCAGTAACGCAAGACAGCAATAAAAGAGCAGCTATAAATGTCCAAATAATTGTTTCTGTGTATTGTGATCCTAAAGGAAGTTAAATAAAAGCTTTCAGAATTTCCTGAAATTAGGCAGACAATTAGATCTATGGCCCTTATGGCTTTTTTCTTTGAAAGTAACTAAATAAAATAAATAAAACTGTAACTGGAGCTAAATATATCACTGCCCCAACTTCTAAAATTGGTACAGGCTAAAAACTTAATTAAGTCATGTCACAGTTCTCTTACATCACATTTCTTTTTAACCACAATCTGACCTGATAAGAAGCATGTAGCCCGGCGTGCCCCCGAGAGAGATGATGAATGAAGTGATGACGGAGAGAGCCAAGAAGTACGGGAACATCCTGTCACAGTCATCTGTGTGAGGGCACTGGCCTGTACTGGCCGTAGAGTTACCGGCAATGCCCACACAGCTACAGTTAGAGAACACCTGCACAGACGAGCACAGTGCAACCCTTGATATCAGGACATAGACACATATATAGGAAAACGGCAATATATGTGCAAGTATGAGTCATGAGTATGTATGAACATTCATGTGCAAGCAGAAATGGATGAGACAAGATCATTGTTTTTACTGAATCACAAAGCTTATGGTGGAAATAATCACAAGATTTTATTTCCACAGTTTACAAAATATATCAAGCTTTACTGAAATGCATCACAAGATACTGATTAAGGTTATTTTAACCATTCTGGGAAAAGAATGTGTATTAGATAACTAGGACTATTTTTAACCGCCATACCTAAAGTATTTTAATCTGTAGTGATAATGTTGAATTTCTCCAATTACATTTGTCATTACTTAATTAATCTGTTGAAATTTTGCTACCCTGTGTCAGTTTCTTTCCATCTCTATATCCCACTTTCTCTGCCCAACCAGTCATTGCAGTTGTCTGTATATAAATGTGTCTGATTCTGATTTTGAGTTCAGCCAGTTAAAAATAGTTTTTTCCACATGTAAAAGGCAAATACTTTGTTGAGTCTCTATAAATAAAGAGGTGGGAATTGCAAGGTAACAAGAAGATACAATAAGATGATTATGTAACAATACAGTACGATTGATAAAATAAGTTATTGAACAATTCGATTTGATAATACAATATACTATAAGATACAAGATGAGATTATATGTAACAATACAGTACAATATTACATGATATGATGCAATATGACATGTAACATGTAACATGTAACAATGTACAGCGCAATATGATACAATCCAATAAGGTATGATATGATTCAATTCGATTAGATACGATTTAATAAGATACGTACAACAAGATCAGTACACGACAATACAATATGATACAACATGATATGATATGATATGATATGCAGTAGTGACATCATGGTGTGTCCGATCAGCAGAGTAACCTATTTAGCGTACCATATCTTCCTTAATTGAATACTGCATATTTGTATTTGGCACCAATTGTGAGTTCTCAGCTGTCACTTGTCAGTTAGGACAATAATATATAGCTATAGAAATTTTTTCTCACACCCCCAGTAAGTAATAAAGTGTACCGTATAATCCTGCTGTGTATGTGTACTTTCCTAAGATCACTTTTGTTAGGATTTGGTGCTATATGTAACAAAGCCAACAGGTTAGCTTAGGCAGTTATGTCGAGCATAATGATTCACACCTGGCATGCATCTTAATCAAATCTCATGACTTGCATCCTCTTAACTTAGTGGTCAATTTAAGCTGCATGATTTACGGACTCTTCCTTTGCTCTGCAATTGCCTGCCCTGCCCTGAATCAGCACTGTGCTCTCGCTTTCAACCCACCTCCACCCCAGCATCCACCTGTTGGCTCCAACTGGGAGGTGTTAGGTGTTAGATGTTATCACTCCTCAAATTCTGCATGTAAAATAAATCTGTGAGAAGCAATGAAGTCGGAGCCTGACGCCAAACATGTAATGTTGCCATAATAAATGCTTGAACAAATTACAAATGCTAGATGACTGAAATAAATAAATAAATATAAATAAATATGTATATAAATAAATAAATATGCCACTGAAGTAGTGAGGGATGTTTCCAGCCAAGATGCTCTTCCTCATAATTATAATCTGAGAAGGGCATGTTTGCTTCGTGTGCTACACAAATAAATTGTCAGTAAATGCAGTAAGAGATTCCTCTTTTAATGGTTGGTAGTTACTGCAAATATAAAAACTGTCTACTTCATTCAGAGGTAAACTTCAGGACAATAGTATTATATTTTTCTGCACATATTATTCAGTGTAAGGCATGGCTATTCTGTTCAGACAAACATGCTAGTTTTCAGTTGCAATGTTACAACCTTGAAAACTCACTGTGTTTTTTCCTGAACCAGCAGAACCCGTGCAGCCAGCAAGACAAGGAGAGACATATGTAATGCCATCCTCTCCACAGACTGGGTCCCACTCACTCGCTGAGCACAAACACATAGAGTTGCAGGTTGTGAACACTGACTGTTCATAATGCGATGCAGTGTCAACACTGGAGGGGAGAGAGACAGAAAAATACATGTGAGAGGCAATTATTCAATGTACAGTTACACACCGTTATTATTTACAGTAACTCTTACACACATACACCTTTATGCATACTGGTGTTGTTTTACTAAACACTGGGCTGAAGCAACATGACAAGCGATATTAAGACACATTTAATGCAGCAAATAAAAAGCCATGTACATTTAAGAGGTCTTAATGTGAATGTTGCTCTCTTCTCTCATTGATAAACCTTAAAATTATCTGGATTGTTTTAACAGCATATGTCATTATTTAGTCTTTAATAGGGGCCAAAGATGAAATAGCAGATTCTATTCCTATTGATCAGTCTATATGTTTCTGCTTTTTATGTTTGCATTTGTCATATAATTCTTTCAGACATCGCCGACTATGCCCACCTGATGTCATTTCTGCCTACAAACTACTCTACATTTTCACTCCATGATAATCATGCATTACACTGGAGAAAATCAATAAATTCTAACATTAGCTGTCACCTCACAAAGCATAAACTCTTGGCTTATTACTGGCTCACTAACACATGTTTAATGTCATTCCACTTCTGTGTACATAACTGGCAGCTAGTAAGTGTCCCATGTCACTTTTCATCATCACACGTCACTTTAATTGCCATTTACTGCATACACAGTCAATTGTACAGTGTATGCCTCCAATGCTATTTTAGTTTATTTATGCTGCTTACCCTTATTTGTATTTGGTTGTTTTTTTTTACCAACTTTCGTTCTGTCTTGTGTTACAGCAGTGCCAGAATACCATTTTTTTTCTCCTAGTCGCAGTGAGATTCATGTTTGTGTGGTACCATTTTGAATGCTTTGATTGATTTGGTACTGTAGGAATATGTGTACTTTTACACCCCTACTGCATATAAATGTATATTTAGTGTTAAATTAATAACAGAATTGACTATTTTGTGAATATTTAATTGTTGTTTTGCAGATTTTGCTTTGGCAACAACTGTTGTTACCATTCATGTCATTACAGCATCTTCACACTGAACATTAAATACACACAAAGCAGTAATCAAGTAATCATTCGGGTAAATTAATGACATAAAACACTGATTAGAATATATTAAATTGAAACCAGATTTTCTTTAATGTACATGTTTATAACATGTTTATAATGTGTAGTCCCAACACACCCTGTAATTATCTATGACTCACCTGTTATATGAAAGTGTCACTCCGGCTACCTTGGCATTCTCACAGCTCATAGCAAAGAAGAACAGTGACAGAATATAACCTATCAGAGATGTGCCAAAGGCAAACTTGGCTGCTCCCATGATGTTCAGCTTCAGTCTCTTCATCAGCAGACCTCCAGAAAACATGCCCAGGGCCACTGCTGGGATGTTGATCACTCCTAAGATGATGAGAAATAAAGAAACAACACAGGATATGAAATGACCAAGAGTAGATTAGATTATAAATTATAATTAAAGGCTTGATCTGGATTAAAGCCAAAACAACCAGCAGGATAATGTCTCAAAATTTACTGTCACTATCACAAACAAGTAAACTTCTGGGAATCATCAGTTAAAAATGGGCCTTTCTTTTCTAGTCTTTTCACTTTAACATCAACTCAGTTACCCCCCAATGGCTGCCACCTTATTGTGGTGGTGGTGGTGGTGGTGGTGGGGGGGGTTGAGTGCCTCAATGATCCTAGGAGCTGTGTTGTCAGGGGCAATTGTTCCTGGTAGGGTCTCCCATGGCAAATAGGTCCTAGGTGAGAGCTCAGACAAAGTGCAGCCATAGATCCCACTTGACATATCCCACCCAGAACATCATCACCCTGGCCAGAGGGGTACCGGAGCCCCACCCTGGAGCTAGGCCTGGGGTTGGGGCCCACAGGCAAGTGCCTGTTGGGGCCCCGTTGGGCCCAGCCCGAATGGGTGACATGGGTTCATCCTCCTGTGGGTTCACCACCCACAGGAGGAATCAGTGGGGTTCAGTGTAATGTGGATTGGGCAGCGGTCAAGCGGAGACCTTGGCAGTCTGATTCCCGGTTACAGAAACTGGCTTTTGGAACATGGAACGTCACCTCTCTGGTGGGGAAGGAACCTGAGCTGGTCCAAGAGGTTGAGAGATACTGGCTAGATACAGTTGGGCTCACCTCAACGCATAGCTCGGGTTCTGGAACCAAACTACTCAAGAGGGGTTGGACTCTCTTCTTTGCTGGAGTTGCTCCAGGTGGGAGGTGGAGGGCAGGTGTGGGCTAACTTATAGCTCCCCGGCTCTCTTCCTGTGTGTTGGAGTTTTCCCCAGTGGATGAAAGGGTTGCTTCCTTGTGCCTAGGGTTGGGGAACGGGTCCTCACTGTTGTTTTTCCTTACATGCCAAACAGCAGTCCAGAGTACCCATCTTTTTTGGAGTCCTTGGGACGGGTGCTGGAAGATACCTCTACTGAGGACTCCACTGTTCTGCTGGGGGACTTCGATGCTCACGTGGGTAATGACAGCAGACTCTCTGTCCGCACTGTTTACAGTGGGGATGGGGAGCTCCTGACCTCGACTGAGAGTGTAGTTGGGCAGTGGAAGGAATACTTCAAGGATCTCTTCAATCCCACTGACATGTATTCTGTGGAGGAAGCAGAGCCGGAGTACTCAGGGGTGGGCTCACTCATCACTGGGGTTGAAGTCGCTGAGGCAATTAAACAGCTCTGCAGTGGCAGGGCCCCAGGGGGGATGAGATTCGCCCAAAGTTCCTTAAGGCTCTGGATGTTGTAGGGCTGTCCTGGTTGACACACCTCTGCAACATTGCATGGACATCGGGGAAAGTGCCTCTGGAGTGGCAGACCAGGAGGGTGTGCTACAACTACGGGGGGGATCACAGCCCTCAGCCTCCCTGGTTAAAGTCTACTCCAGGATGCTGGAGAGGAGAGTCCAGCTGTTGGTTGAACCTCGGATTCAGGAGGAACAATGCGATTTTCGTCCTGGCCGTGGAACACTGAACCAACTCTATACCCTCGCAAGGGTGATGGAGGGAGCATGGGAGTTTGCCCAACAAGTTCACATGTGCTTTGTGGATCTGGAAAAGGCTTATGACCGTGTTCCCCAAGGTATCTTGTGGGGGTTGCTCTGGGAATATGGGGTTGATGGGCCGTTGTTACGGGCTCTTCGATCTTTGTATTGTCGAAGCACGAGTCTGATTTGCATTGCCAGCAGCAGTCGAACTTATACCCAGTTAGGGCTGGACTCCACCAGGGTTGCCCTTTGTCACCGGTTCTGATCATAGTTTTTATTGAAGGCATTTCTAGGCACAGTCAAGTGGTGGACGGTGTCAGGTTTGGTAGACTTAGGATTCCGTCTCTGCTTTTTGCAGATGATGTGGTCCTGTTGGCCTCATTGAACACTGACCTCCAGCTCGGTCTGGGACAGTTTGCAGCCGAGTGTGAAGTGGTTGGGGCGAGAATTAGCACTTCTAAGTCTGAGGCCATGATTCTCAGCCGGAAAAGGGTGGACTGCCCACTCCAGGTCGGAGGAGAGTCTCTGCCCCAAGTGGAGGAGTTCAAGTATCTCGGGGTCTTGTTCACGAGTGAGGGAAAGATGGAGTGGGAGATTGACAGACAGATCGGTTCAGTGTCTGCAGTGATGCAGGCGTTATACAGGTCTGTTGTGGTGAAGAGAGAGTTGAGCCAGAAGGCAAAGCTCTCAATTTACTGGTTGATTAAGTTCCAACCCTCACCTATGGTCACGAGTTGTGGGTAGTGACTGAAAGAGCAATATCTTGAATACAAGTGGCTCAAATGAGCTTTCTCTGCAGGGTGTCTGGGCTCAGCCTTAGAAATAGGGTCAGAAGTTCAGACATTCGGGAAAGACTCAAAGTGCACCTGCTGCTCCTCCGCATTGAGGAGCCAGATGAAGTGGTTTCGGCATCTTGTAAGGATGCCTCCTGGACATCTCCCTGGGGAGGTGTTTCGGGCATGTGCATCTGGGAGGAGACCCCGGGGCAGACCCAGGACATGTAGGAGGGATAAAATCTCTTAGCTAGTCTGGGAACGCCTTGATATCCTCCCAGAGAAGCTGGTGGAAGTGGCCAGGGAGAGGAGTGTCTGGGCTTCTCTGCTGAGACTGCTGCCCCCACGACCCGGACCCGGATAAGCAGAAGAAGATGGATGGATGGATGGATCAACTCAATTAACATTAAATATGCAGCCAAAGTCATTAGTGCTGGTTCAAACTTAAAGATCCGTTTTCAAAAGTCAGTCTGGTCAGTGCAGAAATCTCCATTGATAAGAATTACTTTTACATAGATAATTTTACCTAATGCTGTGAGTGCATCTTATATGTAATTCCACACGTGGTTAATAGGGAGAATTAGAACATATGAAATGGAGGGGGGAATTCAAAGTGTATAACCATACATTTTGAATATGTAGAAAGAGATCACAGGTATATGAAAGCATAAACATGTAAAAATATTTATACTTTTAAAGTATAAGTTGTTCATATTCCCACACTAGATCTTATCAACACAAACCAAGCACACCTTGAGAGTGTACAGCAAGCCTCTTCTGATATGTGCTTTTTCCAGGTTTGGACAAACAAAGAACTGAAGTTACAGAGAGCAACTATCATGCAACCTGCCCCATACCCATCAGAAAGTTGGCCTTTGATGCAGACTGCCTGAAGTGCTGCTCGATGTACTTGGGCTTGTAGGTGACCATGCCGATGAGAGAGTTGAGCTGGATGATCGTCACACACAGGTAGATCATGTATACTGGGTGTCCCAGCAGGGTTCGCAGGGTTGGTATAAAATCTGTTGAGGGATGAAAATCTGAGTTAAAACATACCCATCTAAAAATGTTAAAAATGCAATATAAGGAAAAGAAAAGACATAAACAGTGTTAATGTGGGTAGCTGTTTTGATTTCAGTCTTAGTTTAAGCATTTATATTTAAATGTTCTCTAGTTTTAGTCTCATTTTAGTCATTTTAGTCCATATAGTTTTAGTCCAGATTAAGCTGATGAAAATTCAGAAATATTTTTGTCCCGCTTTAGTCTATAAAAAGGCCTCACATTTTAGTCTATATTTTTCATCAGGGTATTTATTTTCTTTAATTTAATCAGCCAAAGTGTAAACTAATATAAACATACAACTCTCACAGTAATGCACCATCAATATACTGTATCACAGTGGAGAAATGTGATTTTGAACAACAGTTCAGCACTAACATATTAGTCTTGTTTTAGTCTCCTTGACAAAAACTAGACCTAGTTCAATTTTCACCCAGTTTTAGTCTAGTCTTTCTTATGGGAAAAAGCTAGTCAACAAGCATTTGTAGTCATAGTTTTATTTCACGAAATTAACACTGCTTGTAAAAAATATTTTGGCTTTACATTCATGTATAATTTTATGACTTGTACTGTAACTGACTACAAAGAAATGTATAAAATTGACTTTGTTTAATTAAAAAGAAAAAATACACAGCATAGCCAAAAACCCTCACAGCTTTAAGCTGGACAGCAACAATATTGCTTATTTGGTAAAAATGTAAGGTAATCATGGTGAAATATGGTGCAGCTTGAATGCATTTTTCAACTACTGTATTACAAAACCCATTCATCTTATCTTACTGTACTACTATAGTTGAAGAGCTGTCTGTCTGTCTGTCTGCACTTCTCAATTTGCAAACCTCCCTGTTGCTCCATTTGTCATTCATACCTGTCAGAGGGCTTCTTGGGTACACTGGTACAGAACTGGAACCATGACAAAATCATAAATATGTATATATTTTCTATAAAATCCAAAAATTGCTGTTTTTCGTTTCAGTTTGCTCCCCCTCACATTCCCATCCACCAGTACGGCTGATGTATGGTGAGTGTAGCGTGTCACTGCTTGTTTGTGCTGTTGCTGTGTTGTTGTGTTTCTCTACGCCTCGATCGAGCTACAGTTAAATTTTTTACTCTTTCTACTACTAATCACCACTGTTTTATAGCTGTTGTGCATTTAGGAGTACAGATAGTTAACTACAAGCACCCTTGCGGATTAGCTGCTTTTATCTTAGCCTCCCTTTCCTTTTTTACCACAGCTTAGCCTAGCTTAGCCTCACCTTCTCTGTCTGCTTCTCCCGGACTGCTTAGTGTGCCAGATGTTCGGTTTTTCTCAGTCTTCCTTTATCGATAATGGTATATGTATTTAATGTAGTTCAATTATAGCTCTGGAGGACAGGGTAACTCTTTTGGGAACACAGCTCCACACCACTGAACCCAAACCTTTATTCCCAGCTCTAGCTAGCCGGCCCCCTGTAGCCGGTGCCCCCCCTGCAGGTCCCAATCTGCCGAGAGAGTGGATGGGTGACTGTAACATATTTAATTTACGTTACAGTTAATATAATCTATTAGTGCAAATGTGCATGTGAGATGAGGCTTTTCCACGGTAATTTAAGTCACAGTTAGTAGATTAATTTGTGAAAATGTGCATATGAGATGAGTGAAATGGATTCCTGAGACTACACAAGTCAGCGGGCGTAGTGAGGTGTAGTCCTGCTACTGTAGAGCAGGCTTGAAATCAGAATCAGCTTTGTTGGCTAAGTACGCTTACCCAACAAGGAATTTGACTCTGGTTAGCTTTCCTCTCAATGTACAGGAATTAAACATTAAATACAAAAATACATAAATTTGCAAAGTAATAAAAATAAGGTTTTGATATGTACAAGCTTTTGTTGTTATTATTTCTAGTTTCTATAGTTAAGGGCCTTTAAGTCACAAAATATCCTTATTTATGAAAATTACCATCTACAGGACCTAGTGTTAGAATTAAAAAATGATGAGTTGTAGAAAAATATAAATTATGTATGTTTAACAGAGAGCATATGTTTACTTCCACATTGGTCCTTACCTTTGGCCATCTCTATAAAACTGGTGTTTTCATTGACAGGATACTTGTGTTTCAGAAGACGGGAGTCTTTGATAAAGCTTGTCTGCTCTGGTGTGCGCTTTTCTGTCCCCCGGGACCCCGACACGGGAAGGGAGCGTGGCAGAAACCAAAATGGGATGGCAGAGAGCAGTGTTATGACCCCAGCTATCAAGTAGCCCAGCCACCAGGCCCCCACCCAGCGAGTGTCTGCTGGGGTGATGGTGATAGTTTCTGTTAAGGAAGGAGCACACATGAGATTAAATAAATGCTCAAGCCCAACTTCGGTTGATTAAAGGAGGGGCCTTGTTTTAGTGGCTTGTGGTTTCATATTTGGTACGATTTAAAGAGACAACTATATAGATTTTTACTGGTTTTTCACTTGTCTCCATTGTCTTTGTGTCCTTGTCTCTTCATCCTTTCTTGATCTTGTTATTTCCTTAAAATGGTTCAATTTTTTGTCTTGGTTCTTCTTCTCCTGCACTCTGTTTGATTGCAGCTTATTACAGGACTGTCCTCCATCTCCCCTTCTCCAAGCCTTGTTCATTAGCAAATTGATACTAATCCTGTACACCTGTTCTGAGTCTTGGAGCTGTACACGTGCTGCATGTGAAGCATCTGATAAAGCCATGCCTCAGTTTTATGAATGAAAAGACCTTTTTCAGAGCATGCATTCTGATCTGGATGGTAAATGGAAAAGTACAGGTTTGACAAATAACATTATTGGTGGCTCTCTCTTGTATTCAAGTGTCACAGGAAGGCAGGGCAGATTAACACAGAGCCAGCTTTTACAGTAAACCATAATCAGTCATTAATGGGATTGTATTTTGTATTGATTCTTTCAACCTAGGTCAAATGTTGTCTTTAGAAAAAAACATTGAAACAAACTTGAGGAACTAACCAGACCACTGCAAGGGACTCTAAGAAAAGCATCATATGCTTAGATATGTGAAGATGTTTTGAAAAAACGAATGGCTAAACACACATTTTACTATTTCATTCTTCGTGATTCCAAGATAGTAATAGATGAGGACTCTAAATGCCCCCAGAAAAACCTAAAATTTAATAGTTAGTCTGGTGTCAATAGAAATGAACCTGTGTTTAAACTTACCCATTTTAACAAATCCAATATCCACATAGATTTTGGCACAAATGGAGCCTAAAAGGTAGCCAAACACAGGTCCCACCACTGAAATGGTCTGCACACAGCCTAGGACATGAAAATACACATAAAGAGACACAAAAACACACAAAACATTTAGGCTAAGTATGCAAACATAGCACCCATCCATCGGCCTGCCCACAGAATTGTCTGGGTTCCTGACAAATCCAGTCTAGATCCTGCCCAGTTTGGATTTATTGATGGTTTCAATGCATGAGTGTTGGATTAGTAGCTTTGTGCTAGCGTCATGGCTAACAGTTACTTCATTTTTGAGCTGAAAAGTGTGTCAAACTATTTTTGGGTTCTGATGTTGAAATCATTTATTCGTACCACATTTTAACCCCTTTTTACCACTTTTCTGCCCATATTTGCCTCTATTAAATGCCACTATATCCATTTGCACAATTTTGGCTCATACTTGCCAATTAAAACTCATGTTTGGTGCTTTAAACACATTTTTGCCACCTTTAACCTGTTTCTGGTACTTTCAAAATCCATTTCAGCACCTTCTCTACCAGTTCTGCTGTTTTCAACCTATTTTTGCTACTTTAAACCCGTTTTTGCTTCTATATTGCTGTTTCCCCACTTTTTCTGCCCGATTTTGCCACTTTCTGTCCATTGTTCTGTCTTTTAATCCATATATGCGACTATTAACCCATTTTCACCACATTTACACCCATTTCTGCAATTTTTGACCACATTTTACAAATTGTCAGGCCTCTTTAAACCCATTTTGCAGCTTTAACTACTTTTTCACCATTTTCTGTTAATTTTTGCCATTTTTAACCCATTCTTGTCACTTTTAACTTATTTTTGCCACTTTGAAATCCTCTCTGTTAGTTTATATATATATATATATATATATATATATATATATATATATATATATATATATATATATATACATATATGACACTCTGATGCTAACACAAAAGAACATTTGCTGATTGGATGAAAGCATCAAAGCACGGAGGTTTGATCTGGAGTTAAAGATTCAAATGTGAAGCATCATTGTTTTAAACACTTTATAATGCATGTTGCTCTGTCTTAGTATATACTGTAAATCAGTATGTGTGACAATAGAATAGCACTGTGTAGTATTTTATTTAAATCTTTGACCACAGTGTCTCAACAGTGTGACATAGTAATGATAGAGTGACAAAGGATACTTTGGACCAGCTAAGCAGCCTGCTGGTTCTGGCTTTATCACAAATGGGGATTAGGAACACAAATAACTAGGACAGCTAATACCAAATCAAACCAAACTGAAGGTTTATGGATTTATGGATTGAAATGTACGGTTACATTGTTAAATCTCAGTCCCTATGCGTCTGATGTCCTGAATAACTTGAAAACAGAAGCAAATCTGGCACACTTCCTGTTATAACTGTATATGTTTAAGGATTAAGGTGGTAAAACATTGGTAAACTTAATCAGCTGATCTTAGCTAAAGCTTCTGTGAGGAACTCTCCGTCTGTGTAGATTGTAGCCCCCCTGTGTGCAAATCAGTATGTTTCATCTCTTTTCACATTTTGTCCTGTACAAGTAAAAGTTTTCTCTGACAAAAACTTCACCATGTTTTATTTTGGCAGTCAAATGCATCACTCACTTCATTGTAGAGAATGAAAAGGCTTTTTGTTCTGTTTGCTGAAAATCAATATAGCAGTGACCATAAAGGTTAAAAATATCTTCAGAAATTAGCTTAACTGTCGCTGATGTCCTTGTTTGCTTTTGCAGCTCATAGAGGGCCATTTATTGTATTTGGTTGGTTCCACAACATGAGGAGCACTCAAATTTTACAGATTACACCCTTAGTAGAATATACACTTGATAACAGAGAAGTTTGAGGAAAATATGCACTGCAGATGAAACATTTCTAAAACATTTAACAATGTCAAGGCAGTCTAAAGAATAAAATTTCTAATTATCTTTATAGATTACTTTGTAATTAATAGTGATGTAAAACAGTAGCATTAAATTTGCACTGTTAACAGTAAATACAGTTAGCCCAGGTATAAAAAGAACACAATGAGGAGCCTTGCAACCATACCCTGAACATATGATATGCCATTATTTAAGACATTACATATGCACAAATAGGGGAAATTATTCCCTGCTTTGGGACAGAGATAAAAAAAAATCATGTATGATGCAGAGGTTTGTACCTGTTAGAAAGATGATATACTTATCTAGTTACATACATGAGAAGTACCACTGCATTTCTTCATTTACATACCAACATATAGCGCTGCATTCTCCTCTGTAGCAAAATCATCAATATAAGAGATCCCAAGTGGCTGCACAGGTGTCTCTCCAATCCCCCGCAGGACATTTCCAAGGAGCACGTAGATCCACATTGACAGGTTGGAGTCACCTTCGCAACCTGCAGGAAAAAGGTGAGAGTGACTAGACAATCATTCTTTTATAAAAAAAGTGTTTCTTTCTATAATATAACAATTTAGACATTCACATTCTCATTTTTTAGCACAATTCACAAACATTAAGTACCATACATCTCATTTAAAATCACAAGAAATAATAATAATCAAAATAATAATGATAATATTAATAATAATAATAAATTACATTGTGGCAAAATTAACAAAAACTAACATACATGTCAAAGATGCCGTCTGTATCCAAGAGATCAAACATTTGCTCAAAAAGGCCCAGAGAACATTAACGCTACAAAGATTCAGTCTTAATCACTTACATTTCTTGTTGTTTAATATGATCTGAGTATGATGTGGATGTGTCTTAATGTAAATACTCACCTGTTGCTGGCACCTCTGATAGTTTACCATCTTGTGTTAAATCTGCTGATGAGTCAACCCGACAAGGAGACGGGTTCAGTGTTGAGTTCACAACCCACCGAACTGATGTTTCAAATTTATACCTGAAAAAATAATATGATTGAAAATAAGGCCGCTTTGTAATAGGGAAGGGGAAAGCTTTACGGAAAGCACGTTTCTTTAAAAATCATGTCTGAGAGATTTACTTTTGAAAAGTTTGTTGAACTGAATCGAGTTAGATAAATACTTTATTATCCCAAGGGAAATTCAAGCATTGAGTAGCAGCTCACACACGTGACATGTGTCATCTTACATTTAACCCACCCCCAAGTATGATTACCAAACAGATATTTGCATAAACTTTTACAAAGAAGTGGAACCCTTACTAAAGTAAAAATATACTAACATTTCAAATTAAAATTATACCTTAACCAAAAGTTACATAGAAAAATAAAAACAGAAAAAAAGACTGTGCAGGAGAAAACAAATGAACTTAAATATAATTTAAATTACAGATACGTAATAGACCTGTTAAAAAACAGCACAGTAGTGCACCAGTGTTACCATGTTGGTTTTCATTGAACAGTAGTTGAAATTGTGTAATTCCTTGATGATTCAAACCCACTATCTAATTCAGGGCCAGTTTGTAAAATAACATACCAATTTAGTGCACTTTGATTTACTTTCTGATCTGATTTGAACTAATGGAAACAGGGAAAATAATTTTTCTCTTGCAAGCCACCAAATGCCATTCTTGTGAAAGTAAAAAAGAAGCAAAACCTGCTGATGAAGCAGCAAAACCTCTATAAACCCTGTCATAACTCCAGAATCACGTTATCATAGGGTAAACAACCCCAATCTGATCCATTACCAACCTCCCTGAGCTGCAGTGACTAATATATGCTCCCTTCAATGGTGAAAATGGTATCTGATTTAAACTGCCAAATCATACACCCCTGATTATTTCTCATACACCTTTAAGTAACAGGTTGTTAACTGCCGGCATGATACAAGGCAAACAGCTTCATCTGGCCTGATTTTCTTATAAGTAATGGGCAATTTGTGATTTTATCATTTCAAAGAATATCTAATTTTTTTCCCCCCTGAAATTTATGGCTCCTTTTAATTTGTTTGATTTTTTTTTAGACTTTTTCTTAACCACCAACAAACAAATGAGATGCACAGTCAAACAACAGCTTTATTATTCAATTTCTGTCCAAGCCTGGGTATGATTTTACATTTGTTTTTTTCACAGGGCTGATTGGCTAGAATTTTTAACATAAATATGCATACACTAGTGCTGCACAATCATGATGGCAGACTGGTGCACAAAGGCTGTGATTGTTTTTGTATCAAGTAGTATTTGAAAGGTTTACAGAAACACCTGCAGAAATGCCTCTTAGTAAATAACATTTCCATTGCATTGCACTTTGTAGAAGTAGAAGTACCTTTATTTCCAAAGAAAGGAATACCTTTTATTTTTTTGGAAAATATTTAGTTATTTTTTAAAGCAGTACCATAACAACTCAAGGTTTTATATTTTGTATGCTACTTAATATTTTATATGTTATTTAGAGATTAGAAATACACACTTTAAAATGATCACTATTTCTGAATTTTCCCTCTATAAATAAGCAAGTAGCCTCATGATACTATTAATGTGTTATATAATAATTGCATTCACACATCACAATATTGTCCAGTGTAATTGCATATTATTACCAAATCATACTGCATTAGCATAAAGAACAAATTAAAATGGTCGCAGACTAATGTTTGTGCTGGATAACTTTAGTGCAACTGCTACAGATATTCCTAAAACTGAAGTGTTCATCAGAGGCTGAGTCCACAGTTGAAATAAAAATACAAATCTTTTTACCAACCGTCCGATGATGAAATGAGGCAGAGCGATGATGAATGTGCCGATGGACATCAGCACGCACCCCACTGCAATGATCTTAGGGCGATGGAGCTTGGCCCCAAAGTAGCTGACAAAGGCTATCACCAACAGGTTACCTGGATGGACATAGACGTTCAGTATTATTAGGGATTCAACAACGTACACAGACATACAATGGAGAAAGGCTGGGACAAAATATATACATTTGAGAGGACCAGACATTTACTGCTTTATACACTCCTGTCTGCAGCTTAGGCTTGAATTCACGCCTGCATGAAATGTTCATATAAGGATAAAAATCTGTGCCAGGCACTGCAATACTGAGGATTCATCTTAATAATGCACTCAAATATTTTGAGTTCTTATATATTCATGTAGAATATGTGACAAGAAAATTGTTAGCTCAGCTGATTCATATGTAATCTGACAGACAGATGGGTTTGTGTTCTCACACGTCAGACTTTATCCTCGTGCTCCTGGAGACTTTTCTCATCTACAGCATGTAACAACCAAAGTGTTAGATACAGATCAAACAATGCTAGTCTCAAACGTGGATGTTCGCTCTTACCAACTTTAAGTGCAATTTAGAGCCTGACATCAATGGAAAACTGGCCCAGCCAGATAAGCTTATGCCCCGGTGCCTGACCTTATTCTATTGTGAAGGTTCATTCACTGAAATGACGTCAAACCCCTAACAATCCTTCTCTATTGACGTCCATGTGTGTGATGTGGATGTTTGTTTGTGACTGCTGAGAGAGAGAGAGCAATGAGATGTCCAATAATTGTTAATAAACAGGTGTGTCTAAATTCATGTGTGAGTGTTACACAGGCTCACATAGTTTTTAAAACTGTCAGTGTTGTGACCTTAAGTAGTGTGGTGTTATCCGAGGAGATCTTTGTTTGCATCCAGTTAAAGGTTGTGTATTTTCTGTCTGGTCCTTTCTATGCTTGTATTACAGTATGTTCTAAGTGCATGCTATGAATAATTCACTTATCATGTGTACAAGAACAGAGCCTGAGGCTGATCAGCTGAGCTCATCTGCATGAAGTGATCTCTGGTAAACTCAGCATCTACTCTCCATTCACTTTAGTAATGTGTTGTTTCTTCACTATTTTCTCTTTGTTTATCCTCCTCAACCCTCTTGTTCTCACACTTTCCTTTATCTCTTTTTTCCTCTCTCCATGCTGCCCTGCTCTGCCTCTTAGGTTGCCTTGGCAACGTTCCTATAGAAAAAGCTTGTTGCCAAGGCCACATGAGAGAGGCAGCTTTCACAAGAGATGGAAAGATGAAGAGCTTGATGGAAAAAGTTAAGGGATATCCAGCTTCTCCTGTGTCAAAAGTAGCAACCTCGCCTCCAGCAGGTAACAACACCTAACCTCCATCAGCTAGGTAACTCACTGTAATAAGTTCACAGTTGATATTTGAATGTTCTTTCAATTTTCCCTCCATCATGGGCCAACACTGCTTCTCTCAAAAAAGGAGGAGTACTGTTGATGACCTAAGAAGAATTTTCAGAGAAATCATGTCTCTTTGGGTCTCATCTTGCTCTGCATTCTGTGTATTATTTGTAACATAGATTAGACATTTCGGCGGAATGGATTAGCCTTTCAAAAGTGTTCAGAAGACTATAATTATTATGTAGTAGTGGGGACCACAATTTATATGGCCCACAGTTCTTGTGGTATGTATACAGTAGGTCAGGTCAGATGTGAAAGCCCATGCTGATTCAGCACTTCCCCACGTCAACCTTGGCCCTGTACTGCTCCGGCCTCCTGATGGCCAGGCCTGCGCCAGGCCTGCCTCAACCCTCCAGGTATCTTCCCAGCTGACCACAGGACAGGTATGCAAGAGTTCTCTAAAACAGAAGTCATGTTAAAACTTTGACCAGTAGCCCCAGGCTGAGCTGAAACAGTTGAGACCTGTTTAGACACCAGCACCATCACCAACATTCAGTTTAGATTTACTGTGCAGGGATTTCCTCCCAGTCTGGCAATGACAGTCCCAAGGGGTTTACCCCATCGGGGGTTGTGTGTGCCTCACAATTGTAGGTGTCTAATGCAGTTTAAGGCAATGGGGTTGCAAGCCCTGGGCCCCGAAGGCAAGGGTCGCCTACCCACTTTTAGCTGCTTTTGCAACTGCTGTAACTAGCACTGTATACAGTACGGCTGAGCGATCTATTGTTTTACAACTGCAATGGCAATGTGAGCTTCTGTAAAATTCACATTGCAGGATATTCAGTGCTACTTATAGCCTGAAGTGCATCATGCTGCTGCCTTAATGTCCTTCGGTTAAAATAAAGACCACAAGTTTTCTCATATTTTTTACTGCCTGAGACCACAGTCAGTGGTGTGAGAACGAAGCACTGTGAATGCAGAGGTTGTCTGTCTTGTGCAAGTACATTCAGGCTACTGTAATGCTACTACAGGACACAGACAACGGCAGAGCGTGCCAGGCAAAGCCAATCTCGAATGAGTTGCCATCGTGAGTTGCACCTTGTCATGGTGTTTGTTTATATATGGCTCATTAACAGCAGAGATGTGCTTTGTATTTACTTGAATAGCTTCATGTGTCCACTGGTTACATTTTATTATTTTTTAATGCAGTATATATATCTCACAGAGAAGAATCTTTTTTAAATTTCAGTTTCTTTCAATATCATTTATCCCCAGAATACAACAGTACTACAGGCTAGATTTACTGAAAAACAGAAGAAAATCTGTGGCTTCCAGTATTAGCTCTCTGTGAAAGCCTTAAAGTTGGCCTTCTACAATTAGCAGTATAAATATTTCACCAGAGAGGTTAGATGGAAACACATAAAAAGGACAAAGTTACAATTTTGTGGCAAGTTGCATTGTTTTTTTTTTTTGTAGAATCCGTGGAATTTAACTATTAAGGTCCCTCATTGAGCAAGACATTTACTTGTGATTATAATCACAATATAGGATCCAGCACATCGACAAAATGCTCTAATGAGTAACAGCTTGTTACTCATTAGGGCTGGGGATCACAAGGTAATAATCAGATATACGATATGACCTGGGACAACATGACAGACAAGACATAGCAAGATATGATGCTATACACAATTATACTTAATATATAGCCCAAAATACTGGGTAATAGTTGATCTACTGCAAGACAACCATATACTGATTTGATTAAATATTAGATTGCATTAGATTTAAAGTGCCTTTGACAAAAGTGCAGATAGAGCTTTCTACTACTTACATACAGTAAAAACAATCAACATAAGACAGGCGACCATTAAAATATAGGGATGCATTGATACCACATTATTCCAGACCAAGTACAAGTACTTTAACTTACTCACTGATACCATACACAAATATGAGTACTTAACAATACCATAACTTTTCTGAAAATTACTTTTGAAAGTTTGTTTTATTTTCATATATATTACTCATCCCCCATTTTTACATTTTAGCAGTGCATACTCTTTATTCTCTTCTTGATACTCAATTATGTTAAAATATCAACAAACTGCAGACACAGCTCCAACTTTGACGACATACTCATCAGTGGCGGCTGGCCAATAGAGCCAGACACACATTTAACAACAGAGTATGGATTAGAAAATAAAATATTTTAAAATTAAAAAAAAAAACATTGATGTGTGTATATGTTGATGGCATGATATAGACCCAGCAATATGTGATTTTAACATAATACAAGTCATCTACAGAAAGAAATCAGTATCTATTCAGTGTTTCCTCTTCTTTTCTGTATGCTTTTGCTGTTCTGGGACTACTTTCAAAGTAGCCCCGAGGAGGAAGGTTTAAGATGCGGTTTCAATGATTAACTATATAAATGAGTGACACACAGATGAGCCAATAAGCGTGCTTAAACTGAAAACCCCGTCTTTTACAGGCCTGTGGTACCATCTTCATCCATATCAAGAAACTGTTCTTCCTCACACATCCCCTCATCACCACACCTCTGCTGCAGGGAGAAAACGTTCCTTTTCATACTGCAGGGAGAAAACGTTCCTTTTCATACTGCAGGGAGAAAACGTTCCTTTTAACACTGCGAGATGCTGCAACATGCAGAATAACCTTCAGAGCACTCTTCAAGTCTTCATCACCACACTCATGAAAACAGCTGAACCTGTAAGGTGGTCTCTACTCTGAAAATGACGGAGACCTTCCTGAGAGACAGGGTTTTCTAAATGCTCAGATGTCTAAGACATTTCTCATTTTAGTAGGAGAGTCTGTGAGAGGTTTTTCTCTCTAAAAGGAGGAAGGATCCCACTACAAACCAACATTTCTGACCTAAATAAGAGAGTTAATGAGAGTTTTGCCGGTCAGAAAGGCGAAGGAATCGAGCCACAAATCAGCTGAAAGAAATACATAATAATTCTCATCAGTAGTTGTCCCCAGACTCATTTGTTCAAAGTAGCTTTAACTAACTGAATGTTATATTTATTTTTTAAAACTATTTTGTAAAAGGAACTAATATGGTTCATGCATCACGTTTATGGTATGTGGATTCAGGTGCTTTGATGGAATATTTTGCTGATAAAGCCAAGTGACAGGAGAACAGATTGTCTTTGAGAAAAGAGTAACATTTCTGCAGCAGAAATTTGTTTCAGATTAGAATCTCTGCATCTCAAAGCTCTTTGATACATGGTCCTATCCATTTATATGTCATTATTGGTAATCGTTCTACATGTGCACTTACATGCTGCATGTCTCTGACTGTATCTTTCCTTGATAATGTATCCTGGTGAGTTTTAAAAGTTTTATTAACTCAATTTCATTTTTGAATAAAATGACTGTTGTATATTAAACTGAAAAGAAGAACTGTTGTTTTTATAGTTTCACCTTTTGACTATAAAAAACAGACAATGTGCCCTGTAGTTAAACAGATTTAGGACTGCCCCACTAAAGACGTTTTTCACCATCAGCCACTCATACTCACATACTGAGAACAATATCTGCAGTGTTTTATAAGTACGAGTACTCAGACTCGGTATCGGCACTGTTATCTGTTTACCCTATAAAAATAAAGCAAATAATTCATCAAATACCATAAAATAGATTATCATACAAATGAAAGTAATAAGGCTAAAAACTTCACCAAGAATTTAAGACAAGAGTAAAATAATGTTTATAGGCTGGCTGAACATTAATAAGGCTGTTAGCTTGTTTAGCGAGGAGACTGATTTTGTATCTCTATATTCCCTAGTGCCCCCTCCTATCATCACTTCATCCTTTCACTGCTGTTCTGTCTTCCTCTTGCCCGTTTATCCCACTTTTTCCTTTATTGGCCATTTTACTTCCATTCACAATCTCATTTATGTTCTTGGCAGTGACATGGTGAGTCAGATTACCAAGGATATTTGTTTAGATGCAATATCTGAAACCATATATTTGATTATTGTATAAAATGAGTCAAGAGGATATATTGCCATATTGATATTTTGTCCCACCCATATTACATAAAAGCTAATATATTCACTGATAAGGTCTTTATGATGTGTCATAATTGGTTCCAAATACACTCCATGCCAAATTAATGATAGAAGAATGTTTTCATTGGTTTTTAGTGATTTTGTCTTCTGGTATCCATCCTGAATTTTCTGCATCCAAACATTATTTGTCCCAGGGGAAACTCTCACTTAGCAGATAAAATGAGTCAGATATGTGCAAGATAAAGTTGAATGTGATGTTTAATAAGCGTCTGCACTAAGCAAGACAGTTTGTGCTGCACTTACACCACAAAATATTTTGGAATTGCCTGAAGGGTCTGTCAGCCTGCAGCTGCTTTCATATTCAGATAAAAGCCAGTGAATGCCTCATGAATCCTACATGCATATAGTACCACTGAAGGCTGATGTTCAATAAAAATTACAGAGAAGTTATTGCATTACAAAACCTCAAATTTCCTGGAGTTGAGCAGCTCACAGCAAAACCAGGTTGAAGCCTGCTATGTCCCTACTTGACGCTTTGATTCTCCATGCTTACACACCCATCAGACCTTTTCTTAGAAGCCTGATGAATCCTTTATCTACAGCTTGAATATCTCTGTGATTCATTCATATTTCCACCCCAAAGACAGAAGTGAGAGAAAGGTGGGGAGTCCATGACATAGAGGCTGCAAACAGAACAACAAAATAACAGCAGAGCCTGGCAGGCCTACTCACCTATCTCAAAGCTTCCATCAATGACACCTATTAGGTAACTGGGGATGTCAAAGCGCCTCTCCAGCTGAGTTATTGTGCTCTTCATGTAGCTCCCTGACAGAGCCTTTGCAAAATAGGCAAAGGACAAAGCCACCAGAAACATCTGGGAGAAGAGGAAGAGGTGAAGAAAGGAGAGGGGAAGAAACAAAGAAAGGGATTTTGCATTAAAACGCACAAGAACAGGGAAATGCATTTACTCAAATTCATTCAAACTTCGACATTTCTGAAGCTTTTTAAAACAATATAATAAATGCAGATTAAAATAACCACATCTAAAGGTTGATTATACAAATTTAGAGCAAAACAATTTGAAGCAAGGACAGAAGATTAAATTTGGTGGGGACAACTGATCCAGTCCAGCAGAGATGTTATATAAGGAGGATGTGAACATCCAGCACAGGATTTAGAAGATGCAAGAAAAACAGGCTTTAACGATTTTAAGAATGGAAAGTGTATCACCAAAATCTACCTTGTTCATACGTGTTACTCTTACATAATGTACAGCAGAATGAGAGAACAAAACAATATTTTCCTACAACATAATCTGAAGTTTAAACCTTGTTTTTTGTAATATGGATGAAATGTACAATATTAAGCAAAACACAAAAATAGGCATATATTTTTACTCTAATGCTGCTATTATTCATTGTTAGTGTGTCTCATACTGTGATGAGTAAAGCAGGTCATGGAGGATAACCTGTGCTCTGTTTCTTTTAAAGACCCTGTAAAGTGATAATAAATTTGTATTTAGGTTTGTTGTATAACAGGTCACTCTTGTGAACCCATAACTCAAATTTCAGTCAGTTAAAATATCTCTAAATTAGAAAATTAAGCTTCAAAATCATGAAAAATGAGGCAGTAAAATCTGCTCCAGGTTGGTGTGGGCATGTCTGTACAATCCTCTCAAATTTAAAATATGCTACAACCTGAATGTTGACCTTATGATCAGAGTGCAGCTGCCTGGCTCTGTGCCACAGAAGAGACACAATCCATTTTCAGGCTCAGATCTCTGTTATGATGCTTTGATGATCCATAGACCACTGTAGCTGATGGATTTGGCAAATTCACCTCCCAATGAACAAAAAAAGAGCATTTAACTGACTGTTTTCTTTCAATAAAGGCAGTTACATCAACTAACAACAGACTGTACTGAGATGAACTGCTCTGTGATTTTATATCATGGTGTTAGAGGGGTGGGGTCATTCCCACTGTGGGCTCATGACATCATGAGCCCACCGGTTGGCCCCGCCCACATGAAACCAAGTGAAGAAGAGGTGAAAAACTTTCTAACAGTCTAAATTCAGAATTCATTCACATGTAGATCTCAGTGTTTTCACATGTTTACAGCAACCATATTCCAACATATCTAGAGTGTTAAGACAAAAACTTCGGATTTTACTTAAAGGGTCTTTAAGAGCTGCCACACAAACTATTTGAGTGTCAGGAGTGACTGCATGTGCAATCTCCTGTTCAATGACTTCTTAATGGGAGCTGCTGCTCTGCCTCCATGCAGCCTCTCAATCTAGAGAAACACTTTTCAATTAAAATCAATCCTAAAATGCACAGCAAGCCAGTGAAGATAGGTTAAAATGGGGGAAATATGGTCAAATTTACATTGACCAGTTAAAAGACAAGCTGCAGCGCTCTGAAGGAGCTGTAAATGATTAAGAGAGGCTTGGCTGGCACTAAAATAAAGAGCATAACAGTAATCAAGACGAATTGTGATGAAAGCATGCATAACCTCCTCAAAATCATTAAAAGGTAAAAAGGACTTGACCTTGGATAAAAGATGAACATGATAAAACTGTCTTTTGCAGCTGCATTTATCTGCAGATCAATTTAAAAATCTCTGTCAATTATCACCCCCAGATTTTTTGCAGTCTTTTAGAAACAGCTCAATAATGGCTGGATCTACACTGGGGCTGGAACAGCCTCCATGGGGTCCAAAGACAGTGACTTCAGTCTTGCTCTCATTTAGCTTTTAAATGGTGCCATATCTGTAAGGAACAAGCATCTGTGGAATGAGCAGCAGAGCTGAGTTTGTGGGTTGCACATACTTTAAAAATTTTCCAAATCTTGTTACAACAAAGACATAATCTTACATTTACAAATTTCCTTACGTTTTGTGCTGAGTTAGTGATGACAATGATGATAACATGCAGAATTCGACATGTAAAAACACAGACTCCATTAAATATAGATTTGGGGGGATTAAACTTACATTAATTCGTTTTAAGGTTGTTATACAATATATGATATACTTACAACACAAAATCTTTCAGAGCTTAAAATGCTTCTAAAATCAGTCCTGAGGGCTGCATGTAAATACAGCTGAAAGCAGAAGTTTACATACAGTACACTGACTAAAAAGACACAGAACCTTTTTTTCCACTAACATTAAATCTGACTTAACTTTTCCTGTTTTAGGTCAGTTAGTTTAAAAAATATATATTTATATTTGCTAAATGCCAGAATAATTACAGATTTTTAAAAAAACATTTTTCATTACTTCAAAGTGAGAAGTTTACATTTTGTTGGCCGTCTTGTTGCACATGCCTCTTCAGCTCTGCCCACAAATTGTCTATAGGTTTGAGATCAGGGCTTTGTGATGGCTTCTTCAAAACACTGACTTGGTTGTCCCTAAGCCACTTTGTTCCTAATCTGGTGGTATTCTTAGGGTCATTGTCCATTTGGAAGCCCTGTTTGCCCCCAAGTTTTAACTTCTTGGCTGATGTGGAGAGATGTTGCTTCAATATTTCTACATAAAGTGCTTACCTCATGATGTCACCGATGTTGTGAAGTGCATCAGTCCCTCCTACAGCAAACCACCCCCACAACATGAAGCTGCCACCCCTGTACTTCATTTTTGGAATGGTGTTCTCCCCTGCTTCAAATGTAACGATGGTCATCATGGCCAAACTGTTCAGTTATACTAGTAGTTTTAGGAGACCACCGGACATATCTCCAAAAATTAAGTTTTTTTATACCTGTGTGCATTTGCAATCTGTAAACTGTTTTTTTTATGTTGCTTTTTGAACAATGGCTTCTTTCTCACTGTGTGGCCTTTCAGCTCATGCTGGTACAGGACTCGTTTCACTGTAAATAATGACACTCTCTTACAAGGTCTTTTGCTTTTTTTCTAGGGTTGATGCACACATTTCTCACCATAGCACGTTCATCTCTGGGACACAAAAACTGTCTCCTTCCTGAGCAGTATGATGGCTGATCATTACCATAATTGTTTGAACAGATGAACCTGGCACCTTCAGGCATCTGGAAATTGCACCCAAAGATAAACCAGTCTTGTGGAGGTCCACAAGACTCAGTTAACCTACCAGAAGCTTCCAAAGCCATGACATCATCTGGGCTTTCACTAACTGTTTAAAGTAAACTTTAAAATAAACTCTCTCTCTCTCTCTCTCTCTCTCTCTCTCTCTCTCATTATTCTGGCATTTAGCAAACAGAAATGTTTTTGGAAATCTTGGCCTAAAACAGGAAAAGTTTAGTCTGATATAATGTCAGATAGTGAGAAAAAAAGGTTATGTGTCTTTTTATACAGTGTATGTAAACTTCTGGTTTCAACTGTATAACTTTTACTTTCATTCTTTTCTTAACTATTTCACTGCATTCTTCTTAATGAAATTCTTTTCTTCACACTGAGGCTTTAATCTAATCAAACGGCCCATGCTACTTAACAAGTCCCACATAATCCAACCCAACCATGCTGCTCTCTGTCAGAGTTACACATCCTGTCACAAGTGATCACAGAACAGTGGCTATTAAATCAGGAAGTCAGACCAGTGTTTCATGATAAAGTCATGAGTGTTTGATATAAATGGTGCACAACCAAGGAAAAGTATACTGGTAGCAGAGCTATCCTTTCAAACAAGAAGAAAGCAATTATATTACAATAAAAAAATATAAACAAAATTCAGACAGAAAAGCACAGCTGAAGCTGCAGAATGTAAGAGATACCTAGAAAAAAAACTGTGAATATTATTGTTCCAGTATTAGGCGTCATTGATCAGTCTCAGATGTAGGATGATATCCATATGCAAAATCAATGCAATGCTTATAACTTACTTGGAGATAACAGTAAAGAGAAAATAGTGAGGCAATGCATAGAGTCTGTAAAACTGTAGGCACATTATTTGCAGTTACACATGCAATATACTGCACAAGAAGCTGAATAAGGCTGTCTCAAAATTTTCATTATTGTAATATTTTCCAGTAATATTTGCTCATTTTTAACCATTATTATTGAAACCAAAGCTTTAAGACATGCAAATCATCAGCCACGTTTTTTTAACCAAAAACTGTCAGAGCAAAAGAAAAAGAACTTCCCTAATCACAATATTACACTGGCAACTTCTAGGTTAACTTTCATGCATTTAATGATGCAATTTTGGTATAAAAACAAGAAATTACTAATTATCAGGTGCTAATTCTGGTATCATGACCAAATAAAATTCATAGTATTTCGACAGCTCTTCAGCTTAAAGTGCCAGTACTCAGAGCTACAATACATGATCTGATAAACTGCCGCAACCTCTCCAAAAAACTGTTTATATCTGAAGAACAATTGTGAGGGCCATTAATAATGGACACAATCATTGAAAACATAGCTCTTATGGAGATTAAAAGAAAATAACCCATAAACATTAAATTTCTTTAGAAATTGCTAAGATTTTGTTTGTAAGAGAGTTGGAGAAATATGTGAGAAAAGACTGTAAGGTCGCTGGGCTGCTGACTGTTGACTGCCACTAAGTTCATGGGTTGAAGTAAGGGTGGGCAATTTTTTCAAGTGCACTCTGTGTATCGAGTTTTTGTCCACATGAGATGTATAAAATGACTGTATCGCTATCATGGAGTATAAGTTGTGTAGGAGTTTTAAGCTGTCAGCTTGTAATTCTCTGGAGTTTCGCTACTCCTACTGTCTCCTTTGCCCCTCTCTCAGAAGAGAGATACTCCCCACCCATCAAGAAAACTCCCCTCCTCACATGCGAAGATGCATTCAGTTTCCTCCTGAAACTCTATGAATTTACATTGTTTGGCCACGGAAAAGTGCTTTCACATTTTTTTCACATTTAGTATCTTCTTTTCAACAATTAATTGATTTGGGCTTCATAATCATCCCATGCACGAGCACGCATGCTGATTGTTTAAGCCAGACTGGAGTTAGCTGTGCCCAGATGCAGCTGAGTCACGTTTGTTGAACAAGTTGAGGCTTAAGTGGAAGTTATAGCTAATTCAAGTCAGGCCAATTCAGGAAGGCTCAGCCTTTGTTAGCTACTTTAAATGAACCCCCCCCCCCTTGTATTTTGTAATCTTGTCCCTTGATTTTCACGTCCAGTTTGACTTCCTGGTGTTTTCCCTCCACTGTGATCGTGCCATTAGTCTCACCTGTGCTTGAGTCTGAGCCTCACCTGCATCCCGTTATCCCTGTGTGTATTCACTCTTTGTGCTCCTGTTCTTCTGTGTTAGATCATCATATGTCTCTGCTCATTATTCTCCCTGTGTATCCTATTTTGTGATTTCTGGGTTTTTGGATTTGTGTTTTGGATTTTCCTGTGGACTGAGTTGTTTTAAGTATTCTATTCTAACCTTTGATCTTTTATTTGAATAAATCATTTATTGTTTTCAACATTTGGGTCCTCCTTTATGTTTTTCATTTTTGATAAATGACAAATTGTAATTATGATCCTTTTGTATAATCAACAATAGTAAACATAACATGAAACATTTAATAACTTCCCATACACAATAAGGCTGTAAGATTATTATTGAATTTTTTTCTTTTTCTTCTTTCACAGTATTGTTTATTTTTATTTGTAAAAGCTTGCAGTCTTCTTAGACATAAAAGTGTGCTAGAATTATCCTGATATTGATTTTACCCTTTCTCCATACAAAATTTAAAAAAAGAAAAATCCAATAGATGGTTCTACTGCAATCATCATTCTGGTGTTATTTTATGCATCAAAGGGTTGAATTAGACATTTAGCAGTAAATTTAGCAGGTAAAAATATTGCATTATATATTGTAATTTTAGTTTTAGGCTTCATTGCCCAGATCCCTTTTCTAGTGGGTGATTTTAGCCATTCCTGGGATATCAAAGTGTTATATACAACAATTGAAATCTAAAAAGGTTATATTTGAGTCCAAATGGAATTTTGCACCAAATCTAAAGAATATCCCATGTGGTGTTTCTGAGATATCCCATTCACAAGAATAATGTGTACATGATGGACAGATTGATAGAAATGGACACATTGGGGGGGGGGGGGGGGGGTCCAAACAGGAACTTTGGACTATGGCATAAAAGTTGTAAACTACTGTGCAAATAGTAGTTTTGCATGTTTATGGACAAAGTAACTGTTCCAAAACAAATATAGAGTCACACAGGAGCCAAAATAACTACACATATCCAACATCGTAAGAACTGGGACAAGTAGATCCCCGTTATTCAATAATTATAACCAGAGCACGTTTTTATTCCTTCCTGTTCATCTGACCAAAACTCCTTTTATGCCCTGTGTCTTTACGAACAAATGACATGAGGCTGCAGCAAAGACAGGAGAAGAACAGAACCTTTGGGTTGTCCATGCACTAAGTGGCTGTAATGTGACTGTCCATTGTTTTCAGTGGTGCTTGTAAAGATATAAGCCATGGTCTAACACAGCATCACATCCTCTAGCTGGCTATGATGTGGTTACATGAAATAAGCAGTGCAAATAAGAGTCACGTTACACCAATGATCTGGCAAAGATCCACCAATGTAAAAAAAAAGCACAGTGGCTCTGGAATATTATTTTTTATATTTCTGGAATATAACTGAAATATTTATTCTGAATAGATTAACCTTAAACACAAATAAACCAATTTAGCATACAATCCAACAATTTGATAAATTGTTGAAAGTTAAGCTGACTATGCAGCAATATTGCCTCATAGATTTATTACACACTGGGCTTTATCTTCCTCTGGTGCTCCATCAGAATTTATTGAATGTTGTATAAACTCCTTAGTGAGTAGCCAATACTATAAACTTTAAACAGCTTCTCTCTTTCTGCTTCTCTGTTACTGCTTAGTAAATAAACCTTATGGAGAGTCATTTTAATTCAATAACAGTTATCAAATAACAATAAGACGTATGCTGCATCTCATCATCTCTTGTTGCTCTACTGATTTGGATACTACTGGTGAAATTTCTTTCTAGAAAGAGTCATGAATGATGCCCATTAAATTCAGCCAGTAATGAATAACTTTCTGGGAAAAGCGTCCTGCTCTTTAGCCGATTTGCAACAATGGTTCACATTGTGACATTTTCATTCAGGGCTTTCAATTGTTTTCTTTTCTTATTGTAAGAGCCAAGCAAGCTGTGGCCCCATTGTGATTAAAGATCACTAAAAAGCGATTTGCGTTTAGATTGTGTGAAAATTTGAACAAAGCCTCTTTCTGACCTGTGACCCGCTTTATTTCTTAGCTCATTGATGTCACACATCTAATACATTTGTGCTAGAGCCACAAACAAACATGCTGTTTAACATCATTTTTAAGAGGGACGCCTAGAAGCAGTAACAATATCCATGCACTAAAATGGACAGATTGTGAAGATTGAGTCCTGAGGAACATAAAACACTAAGACACTGAAGCACCAAAGTTCTAGTCTAATGACTGGAATTAACAAAAATCAGAGAATAACAATGAGCACCAGATTAGAGTCGAACAGGCTGTGCCATGTCCCACCCAGCCAGTTCGAGGAGCGAAACAATCCTGAGAAAACATAAAATACAGCCCTGCCATTGCCATCAGTATTATGATAAGCTGCTTGAACACCATTGTCTCAAGTTACTTTCATGTGGGGAAAAAGAAACAAGTGTCTGATCTCATTTAGGGCTTTACCAACTTTCATGTTGTTGGTGACAGACAAAGAAGCCAAAGAAAAGAGTAAAACTTTATTATCTTAATCTTTCTACAGAGAGAAACGATAAAGACAACTTAGTAGACTAACACATTTAGAATGTCATTTGCTGAAGTGAGTTTGATTCAGGGGTCTTTGAACAACTGCTACTGTTCAAGAACACAAAGAAATCTCCTTTTATTCATCCTTTTGAATCTCCTCAGAGTATTTGCCTCTTGAATATTCAAGAAATATGCTTTTACATTTGAAGAAACTCTGAGGCAGTTCTTTTTTATTTGAAAGAAGTTTCTGTACTTTACTCTTAATATTGAGGCTCTGCCCTCATTCATAAATTAAATGCACCCTTGTTGAAGCAGACCATAAAAATCAAAACATGAACGCACTTTAGCAGTAAAGAGTATTTTAATCTTATTACCCCTACGATGTGATCGGCAGGGTCTGTTTGTTAGTTTGTTTGTTAGCAACATAACTCAAAAAGTTATGGACAGATTTTGATGAATTTTCAGGAAATGTCAGAAATGGCATAGGGAAGAACTGATTAGATTTTGGGAGTGATCCAGATCACCATCTGGATCCAGGAATTTTTTAAAGGATTCTGTACTATTGGGAGATAGGGCTAATGGCGGAGGTCTGTGCTCCCCAAGTGCTTATAAAGCAATGCTAAGGACATTTGGCCTACAAATCACATGCAATTTTTTCACACAACAAATATGATTCACAACTTTAATGTTTTTCCTTCCATAGACTTTACTCAAAACAATTTTTGCTTTTATTTCATCAATAATAATAAAAAAAAGCAAACTGATTTCCCTCATTGGTTTATTAGGAAAAAAATGTCCTTTTTGGGAAAAACCTAAGCTGTAAACTGCAGTTGTTTTTGTATTGACTATAAAGGTTGCCTTTTTGTTAACATACGCTTAATCAATGCTGGCAGCCATGTTTTGTTTTTGTTTTTGTTTTGTTTTGTTTTTGATTTTCTTAGGTAACTACATTTCATCTTCATTTTTCTATCATATTTTTGCAGTGGAGGGACAATAAAGCATGTGATTAATGTGATTTAAGAAATAAATGCACTAATTATGGGCCTTATCAGATTACCGTGGAAGAATTAATGCTGGTAGCCCTAACAAAGTTTTCAAGATACCAGAATTTTGAATTTCCATTGAATAGCTAAAATCAGACGATATCAATACCTGTTTCAATAAGGCAAACAAAAACTGATTTTGTGGATACACAAAACTGGAAAATATGTTTTTCTTTATTTTAAATTTCCAACCTGCACATATAAAGTCTCACTAACAGTTAGCCCATACTGAATTTTTTACAGTATTGCTTATGCGATAAAAGACAAAATAAATGAGATATTTTTCACAAAAAGAAACATTTAGTTTCTACCTAAGAATCAAACATTCCTCTGAATAATCATGAATAAACAAGAAGAAGTGTTTGCAGTGATTTCTCTCTCTATATTTTCAGCTTTACTCAGATAAGACAGCTGAAGAGAGAGAGCGGGGGAAAGACACGCACCAAACATCACTGATACTGGGAATAGATCCTGTGACCAGTGCGCTGAGGACCATAGCCTCAGCACATGGGCGCTCGCTCTACCCACCTAGCAAAACTAGCACCCTATTTTCTACTTTTCTTCAAAGAGCACAGTAATACCCCCCACCACCACCATCATTTTCCCCCCATTTATCTCAGTAAACTACGCAGCATGCTGTCTGGACATTATTTACGCTGATATTAAAGCACAGTTATCACAAACAGTTATCACAGACAGTTTTCATGGGATGGGGATTTTTATCACAGTTTCATCTCTACCTGGCATAAAGATAACCTAAGTAATCTAAGCTAACATTACAGAAGCTGATCTTGTATGAAAACTGTGAACCACTGACACCCAAGTGCAGTAAACTATTTGACCTCAAAGGAAAGAACTAAGGTCATGTGAAATCCTTCATATTTCTGAACAGGAATTCCTCACTAGTGACCTTAGGAATAAAAATATGAACTCTTTCTCTGCAAGCTATAATAAACAGCAGTATCCCTCTCATATCTTCATCATCATCAGTTTGAAAGACTTGTGTAATTTGGTTATTTAGTTACTGGTACATGCATACCAGTATGCATGCAAGCATACATAATTTAAACATGTGACCGCTCTCTAGCCCACTGTCTCTCACCCGCACACTCATCCTAGAAATGTTGGTTTTGTACCTTTAGGCTGGGGCAGGGAGTAGAGCGTGGCTGTCTGGCGACGACGGCGTCACTGCGCCCATTCCCCTGTGTGCGTCCCTGCTCAGCTCCCATCCTCCAAGATGGTTTCTGTCACTCCTTAGCAGAAGTCTCCCAAGTAATGCAATTTCTTGGCACTGATGCATGCAATCCTGCAAACAGATAATTCAAGCATGTGACCCACTTCTCATCATCAGCACAAACACAGACACATGTCTGAAGCAGCCAACTCTAACACCAGTTCTACAAAGATCTGGGTGATGTTTGTAGTTTTACTGTGCAAATTTTAACCACTTTTCAAAGTATCTAAGCTTTATGTTCCTACTTATCAGAGCTATATGCCTCTTTTCAGGTCAGTTAGTGATGTCTTGTGAGCAAAAACAATAAATCCCTTGTTATAAATGTAGTAAAAGCATAATCTTAAGCTTCCTAGCTTTATTGCCCTGATAAAACATAATATACCACCAAAAAGAAACTTTTGTGATTTCAGTGACTGTCTTTTGGACCGAAACTTCTCACTGTTCAAGTGACAAAGTTTCTTTAAAATTTGAGAAATTGTAATAAAATTAATTTCAAAGAATACATTTTCTCCAACTTTGACAGATTGTTGCTCTTAAAGTGAACTAAGGTGTTTCTTAATTAATCTTTTAAGACTTAGCCAGTGTTTACTCCTTGGCCCAACATCTGCTTATGAGGCTAGAGAAATGTGTCAAAGTTGGATAACAGTTCTTTGGTTTGTCATATGCAATGTTCACTCCTTGTCTTGTAACTGAGCCTGCACAAAACTTTTTTGCAACCTCTATTACCTTTGTGCATCTATTTTTGGCTCTAAAACATGTGTGAGTGATGTAAATATTAAGGTGTAACATAAAGAAATATATACATATGGAAAAATATTTAAATTGGAAAAAGGCAACAATGGTTAGAAGGCTTTCTGGACCATTTGCCTCTACTTTTTATAAACCGACATTAAGTGTTCATCGCTGTGCCAGTTTCCTTCATCAGATATTTGCAGCAGAACTTTCCTGAGCCACTCTATGCAGTTTCCATACTGTGTTTGAGAAGGGCCAAACATGATTATGCCACCCTCAGCTGAACTTTATTGACACAATGGTCAGCAGGGTGAGTCAAAGGAAAGAGGTGTTACATTAAACACTCACATATGCTATCCATTCTCAGTTTTATAGCTTCTGTGTAAAGAAGAGTTGCTGTTGCTTGAATTGATTCCACTTTGATGTCTAACTCAACACAAGAAACAAGCATAAGAGTTTCATAACTTGACTTTCAATTTCATAACTTGACTTTGAATTATCATAACTTTTATAACTTGCTGTTGTTGCTTCAATACCTTGAAAACTTTTTTGTCTCTCCCACAGATCCTAAATCAACTCTTTTTGGTGGTCACTGCTCAGTGATGGAATGTTTTGTTTGGATTTAATTTCAGAAAAAATAAATTTGATGGAAAATTTAGCAAAAATGAGTATCAACATTATGTAAATGGTTGGGTTTACAGTTCATGTCAATTTGCCCTCTAGCATCAAGGATATTAACTTTGAAATGTAAGACACTGCAATCCATTCAGCACTCCTGCCTCACTGATAACATCTGGCCTCTCATCTCTGCCCTCTAGTTGTCTTCTTTGCTTCAACAGAAAATGAAACCATTGCACTTATGTTTTCAAACATACAAAAGGAAATCCTTATGTCTTTTAATGCTGATAATTGTATTCAGAAACAATACTAAAATAAACACTCAGTTTAAAAATGAAAGAGAAACTGATTATTGTAACTGGATTTAGCAGTGGTTTAAAGATAGTGCAGGGAGCAGAATGAGGACGTCATGTGTATGCAGTTATGCATTGTTGTTGTGTTTGTGCAAAGAGGAGTAAAGTAGTGCTGCATAATTAATCCAATCACAATTGCAGTCATGATTTTAGGCTGTGCAATTACATAATTGTATAAAAGGCTGCAATTAGTTCTGTATTAGGTAGTACTTGAAAGGTGAACAGAAATGCCTGCAGAAACGCCTTTAATTTCAAGGTAGTGCCACTGCATTTTGACATTGTAGAAGGACCTTTATCCACAAAAAGGACTTACTTTTATTTGGGGGGAAAATATGAAGTTACTTTGAAATTAGTACTTTCAAAACTTCAGATTTTATATTTTTATACTACTGAATATATATGTTTTTTAGGTAAGAAATACACACTTAAAACCATCTTTATTCTCTACTTCCAAGCAAGTAGGCTCACGATAACATTTAGGTATTAAATTGCAATGTCAATTACAAATTGTGATATTGTGTAATATAATCACAGTCACACAAGTATTACCTGATTGTGCAGAATGACAATAAACATATGAAGTTTGTGCCCAGCACTCCAAGAGTGCAAATTTTGTGTTTTTGTACATACAGGAGTAAATTCAGGCCTACACAGCCTCCACAGGATTGTTAGCATCTTTATTTTTTTCTTTAAGTCAGTGTAATGATGAGCCATCCTAAGTGGCCCTCCTGGCATATGTCCAAATTCCAGATGGCCAGTCTGTCACTGTCACTGTGTCACTTCAGAGGCATCCACTATTGGGCTAAATCTACACTGCTACCTTCATGTGATGGAACATTTTTTTGAAGTATAAGGCAGACCGCTTATGATATCATGAACTGAGAAGTAAAATATAGGACTGACTATTGGAAAGGACTTCACAATACAATACAGTTAAACATGTTCAGTAATTATGATCTTGAGTTGGAGGGCCACTGATCTTCCTTCAAGCAGGTTGGACAAAGATGAAGTCACTCTTAACAAACCACATATCACAGAATAATCTGGCAAGATAACCTCTAGAACCATCTGATAACCAAGCCCTTGCTGACTTTAGTCATAAAGCAGGAATCAGGATAAAAATATGCAGTATTATTTTGTATGCATGACATGATTCAGTTGGATACTTTGACATTAAGACTGCATCACCCATCCTCTGTTGAGCTTCAGTTGGCGGACAGATGGTCTTAAGTTTTCCTGCAAAATGTCTTGATAAACTTGTGAATTCATTTTTCCGTCAATGACAGCAATTCGTCCAGGCCCTGAGGCAGCAAAGCAGCCCCAACCCTTAATGGCCCCTCCACCATACTTCACAGTTGGGATGAGGTTTCGATGTTGGTGTTCGGTGCCTTTTTTTCGCCACACATAGCGTTGTGTGTTCCTTCCAAACAACTTAGTTTTGGTTTTATCTTGTGGACAGAATATTTTGCCAGTAGTGCTGTGGAACATGCAGGTGCTCTTTTGTAAACTTCAAACGTGCAGCAATGTGTTTTTTGGACAGCAGTGGCTTCCTCCGTGGTGTCCTCCTATGAACTCCATTCTTGTTTAATGTTTTACTTATTGTAGATTTGGCAACACAAATGTTAGCATGTGCCAGAGATTTCTGTAAGTCTTTAGCTGATACTCTAGGACTCTTCTTCACCTCACTGAGCATTCTGCGCTGTGCTCTTGCAGTCATCTTTACAGGACGACCAGCCTAGGAAGAGTAGCAACAGTGCTGAACTTTCTCCATTTGTAGACAGTCTGTCTTACCGTGGACACATGAACATCAAGACATTTAGAGATACTTTTGTAACCCTTTCCAGCTTCATGCAGGTCAACAATTCTTGATTGTAGGTCTTCTGAGAGCTCTTTCATGCCAGGCATGGTTCACATCAGGCAATGCTTCTTGAGAACAGCAAATTCAAAACCGGTGTGTGTTTTTTATAGGGCAGGGCAGTTTTAACCAACACATCCAATCTCATCACATTGATTGGACTCCAGGTTGGCTGACTCCTGGCTCCAAATAGCTCTTGGAGAAGTCATTAGCCTAGGGGTTCCCTTTCCACCCTGGACTGCAAATGTTTACATGTTTTGTTCAATAAAAACATGAAAACATATCATTTTTGTGCAGTATTAGTTAAAGCAGACTGAGTTTGTCTATTGTTGTGACTTAGATGAAGGTTTTGACTTAAAGCTAGACTAAAATGATTGAAATGACTCAAATGTGTCAAACTACTGAACATTCTTGTTCACCCATTTAGACTAAATCTAAAATAGCAGCCAAAATAAAATAACTGCATAAAAACAAGAGTACAGAGCTATAGATCTGTTTATTAGTCCAGTAGACTATAATCACTGTGAACCTAACATAAAATACTGTGTTTTGCTTATTGCTCACTTGACTATTCTTATGTGACTCCTCCAAAGCTCAGGAGCCTGCCTGTTAACCAAACAGCAATATCTAGAGGCACTTACAGTTTGTGATAACAACAGAGGGCAATAAAGGCATCCTTTTGTTTGTGGTGTTGAAGGTGAAATGCTCCTACAAAGTAGCTTTGGGATGGAATGTTGTTGCATTGGACAGTTGTATTATTCTTTTTTCTCAACCAGTCTCCCTCTAGTTCATATTTTGCAGCCATTCAACCCTTACACCTGTGGCTCATTACTACTTTTTAGTTGTTTGTTTCACTTTGCATTTACCTTTTTTTCTTTTGCAAAATGTGTTTAAAGTTTTGAATGTGAAACACTGAGTTTGTAACAAAATAAGTCATGGGGACATTCTTCATTAGAACCCATTAACTACAAGATATATTTTTGTTTTTATTTTGAATCAGAAAGAGAGGATGTAAAGTTAGAAAATGAGGTCACCCACTAACTGAAGTTGCAATCATTTTTGAAATTGCTGGAGATTAACGCATGGTATAGGTCAGTGGAATGAAAAAGGGTTGTGAATCTTTTAGTATCTTATGGCTGAATATGACTCTGAATCCAGGGGTCACACTTCCATTCAAAATAGATTTTCAGTTTAAACCCACTGTGGAGTCACAATACATTTCTAATTTATTAAGGAAGAGTGCTTATTTCAGGATCCACTCCAGTCAAATACACTAAGAAGCTACAACAAAAGATTTTTCATATCCATCCCTTTATTTAGATTTCTTAGATGTCCAAAGCTGGTAAAATAACATGAAACTATAATCGTCAGTTTTTTAAATGCTAAATGAAAAACTAAATTTTGACAGGCTTTGTAAATCAATAACTTTGACAGATCATGAAAACACAATAAATATACAATATGTAAAAGATTTATTTTTCTTAGCCTACGTCAGTCCTCTTAAATAGGATCAAACTGATGAGAGTAGTTCTTTACTCTGAATTTAAAAAAATCACTAGGGGTGGGACTCTATCTTAGTGTTTTTACTTCCTCTTACATCTTATCACAGAACAGTCCCATCTTTATGAAGGGAAGCCGTAGCCTTAAAAAACATTGATATTATGTCGGGCTGTCAGCATTAATTTACCACCTGCAATCATTTAAGATCCATACTTAGTCATCTTTCTGTAATCGCATGCTTTATTGTCCCTTAGTTCCTTATGTCCTTCCAAAATAGAGAGCAGGTCTTCCTAACAGGAAGTCAATTACTTTTAGTTTAGGAGTATTAGGATCAAAATTCAGTGCAAAAATAGCTAAATTTTTAATTTGTGACAAAAGAGGAGAATAATCCTAACTGACAACACAAATACAATTAATCTAGGGCTGTCAATAGATTAAAGTTTTTTATTGTGATTAATCTCACAAATTTCATAGTTAACTTGATATTAATTGCAAATTAATCACACTTTTTTTGTCTGTTCTACATGTACGTTACAGGACTATTTCTCAAGATTTAAATACCCTTATCAACAACAGTGGACAAAAATACTCTCTTTATGCAAATGTTTGTTCATGTCAACAACCCAAAACAACAACAGATAATGTCCAGATATAAATAAATGAATAAATCATGCTGGTCCTAAAGTGAGTTGGCCCACCAGGAAATGCCTGGTATGCCAGATAGTGAGTCCATCCCTGCTTGCAGAGTTGTCTGAGCGTCCCCATTGTACAGCATGGCTAAAGGGGGCGTCTCTCTGCATGGCGGTGTGCTCAGCCAGCAGGTGGTGTGGGCTATTTAACACTCTACGAACTCCTGATAACTCAGTTCAAGTCGAGAGTAAGAGAATATAACTTCAGTCTTATCTGGCATCTGGATCTGAAAGCTGAACCTGCCATTCAAAAGTCTCTGTCCTTCATCCATTTCTGCTCGCCTGCACTGCATCACAACGGTGCCGCTTACTGATCTGGCAAACTACGGGATGGGTCGAGGGTCACACAGAACATGCATGCGTTAATCGTCTGACAAAAAAACTAGTGCCGTTTAAAGTAATTTGAGTTAATGCGATATTAACATGTTAACTTTGACAGCCCTAAATTAATCACAATTTTAAAAAATCGAATCATAAAACAGTCTTAATATAATGACAACTTTTAGACCTTTGTAACCCACTGCTTGGCCAAGCTAATGTTAGCTTGTTAAAGCTTGTCATCAGATTGATCCTTATTCACTGACGGACACAAATTTGATTGTAGGATACAGTTCAAATGTTTAGTTGAATGAAAGCAAGATAGGCGAAATCAGTGGTTCTCAACTGGTGGGTAGGGACCCAAAGATGGGTCACGGAGTTGTTTTCAATGGGTCGCCAATGTGTATCTGGAAAAAATGGTGGAAAAAGTACATATAAACATGCGTTCACACATTATTGTTACTCTATTTTACTGGCATAATGGTAAATTTTCTCAATATTTCAATGTATCCATCTACTTTTCTTGGAATATCAAACCCTCTTTCTCATAACAAGCTCATCTCTTAAAATCTTTAGAAAACTGCAAAACATTTCCACATTATCATGTGAAATATGAGTAAAGAGGGTTAGTTTTGTCCTGTTTTCATTTTTTCATTTGGTAAATATGAGTATCTTTGACATTTGGGTTGCAATTTGTAGTTAAAAGAATGCTACATCAGTTGAGAACCACTGGACTAAATGATTTGATTTACTGTTTCATAGACAGTAAAAGTAGTAGTGCATCAGACAGCCTGACTTACACACCCCCTACTGTACGGTGAAGCATTGAAGGAGGAGAGGGTGCACAGAGGAAAAATACCAGCAGTGGGCTGGCTGTGGTCAAACAAGCAGCTGAGGAAAATAAACAGCATGTTAGAGAACATTGATTATTTTGTAATTTAGTTGGATATTACTAAAATTATTATTTGCACTTCTGATGTGAATTTCGTCCAACATCTCCAGGAATAAATACTGTAATGAAGGCTAAAATTAACAATAACAGCCTCATTTGCAAGCTCAGTATTCATGTATTCTGATCTATTAAGTTGTGTATACAGAAGAAAAGAATCCATAAGCTAATTTTCTTTCCTTGCATTCATCTCGTTTCACTTCATTATATCCTTACTGACCTCTTTCCCTCTCTTTCTATGGACTCTTTCTTTCTAAACCCCTAACACTGGACTTACTTAGTTCATGTATTTTCCCCCTCCTCCCCAGCTCATTTCCACTAGTCATGTGAAGCAGTAAATGTAATTGCTCCAGGGGCCTGTGTTTGTGATCACTATGCAGCAAACACCACCATCACCATTTCTGTCAGAGAAACTGCTGCTGAGGTCACATGTAACAAGTTTATATTTCACCCCAGATGATTTTTCTGTCCAGAAGACCAGAGCAGACCAAAGGAGCTGGTTAATCGCCATAGTTTTTTTCCCCAACTCTTTTTATTACATTTTTACGACATTACAGCGAGATACAGAATCAGTCGAGTACTAAGTAGGGGTGTAAATCACCAGTTTTATCCTGATACGATATGATTTCGATATTTTGGGCAACGATACGATTTTTTCTGATATCAAAAAAATCTGCCACGGTAAAATTTTGATTCGATTTGATATGGGGCCCAGGATCGATATCAGATGATTTTGTGCAAAAATTTCACACAGTTACAGAAAAAAAACAGTTTCTGCAATTAAATTATAGACAGGTCTCTGTATTTAATAAAAAATGTCTTTAACAAAAACAACAAAGATCTGATTACCCATGATTACCTTTAAATTAGGAACACAACTATGCACATTTGTGTTAAAACATATTGATTTAAAACAGCAAACATTTTCAGTACCAAACATTTCATTTCCTCACATCCCCAGATCACTCTAAAGCACCAATATGGACTTTTTCTGCAACCCTTTATAATAATGATCAAAATGTTTGGCCTGTGCTTCCATTTTAGATTTTTTTTCTTAAACTGATTTACACACATGTGGACGTCAACAGATATTTCTGCTCTATATCAGCCCTACTCATACTTTACACAGGGGCCTGTTAATGTGGCAGATAGTTCATTTAGTTTATTCACCTTATGGGATTTAAATGGGGTGAAACATGTGGCATATGATGTTATATAATGATGCTTTATCATTTTTTATTTATTGCAACCTTGATTTTAATAAATGGAAAGGTTAGACAGAATACTAGAGCAAAGGGGTGGGGGGTATACAGAGAACAGCTGTCCTGCTTGAACCACATTAAATTTGGACAGCTTATATTTTCATTATAAATCTAACGTGACACGGCGATGTAAAACAAGTGTATCAAAGGAGATATGTCTGTGTCCCTGTGTATCTGCGGTCTGCTGAAGACAGCACTCGCTTCCTCAGCCATAACAAGTGGAGTGTTTTTATCCATGAACGATCTCACACAGCGGTTATATACAGATAAAGACGCAGATGTAGTCGGCAAACTAAGGGGAGAGCTCAATCCTGCATGAATCCCCTGAACATCTCCCCAACCCTCCCAACCCTCCATACACCCACCCCTCCCATGTCCCACATTGTTATGGTCAAAGTGCATTGCTGATTACAACACAAGTATTGAAAACATTAAATAAAATCATACAAAATTAAAATATATAAATATAAAATAATAATAACAAATAAATACAAATAATAAATGTGTAAACAAGAAAACTATTAGAAAAATATGTGAAAAAATAAGATTCTAACTTAAGAAAACAAGAATGTATAAAAAAGTTAACAAAGATAGTAACAAAGATGTTGATATAGTCCAGGGGTTCCCAAACTTTTCAGCCCATGACCCCCAAAATAACAGTGCCACAGACTAGCGACCCCCGCCGACCCAGGAGGTAGAATACAACCACACAGATGCGCAGATGAAGGCCAATGCAAACACATGTATAGGCCTTAACACAAAAGAACAAAAGCCAAACACCTTCAACATTATTTTATAGTCACTTTAATATATAATTATGTAACCCATATACAAGAAACCTTCGAGTATGAAGAGCAGCACTTTGTCATCTTTCAATGTTTAAAAAATGCGCAGGGGATGTCTGTGCGTAAGCGTATCAGTAGCATCAAGAGTGCACACCTGCATTACTGCTGGCATGTGCAGAACATTAAGATTCTTTTTGTAACTTTAACAAATCACTGTAATTTCTTACACTTACCTAATGAGATGGATGGGCAATATGCATGGAGCAGAGCAAGTCCATTCTTGGTTTAATTTCCTCCACATTTAGCCGTGCTCTGTATTTATTTTTCATGTAAGTCATCACTGAAAATGTTTTTTTCTGCACAAGTAAGTGGAGCCAAAGGGTATCAGTACATCCATAGCTGCCTTGGAAAGCTGTGGGTATTCCCTCTCCATGGAAATCCAAAACTTCGCAAGCGCCATGGTGTTAAAGGCTGTCTGTAAGGTTCGGTTACTTGACAGTTCAACCAGTGTGTCCTCCAAGTCAGATGTCAGATAAGATGCCCTCACAACAGTGAATGGTGATATTATCCAGTCGTATTGCTCCGGAGCGATTTCCTCTGGAAAATACTTGTCAAAGTGCTCCAGGAGGGACTGAAGGTGTGGTATGATTGACTTCTTCACTGTATTAACACTGAGTGCATTTTCCTCCATGAATTCGTCCAGCTCAGAAAACATATCGATCCTACCCTTTTTCAGTCGCGCTGTCCAGCGTTCAAGTTTCCTCTTGATTGTGTAGATTGTAACATTCATTGACAAGATGCTGGTGTTTTCACCTTGCAGTGGCATGTTAAGTCTGTTAAGTTTTTCAAATATACAAGTATGCCAGCCTTGTTAACCAGTCAGGATCAGTGAGGTGGTCAGCGAGCTGGCAACCGTGCTCCATCAGAAAAAGGCGCACCTCATCCCGTAGCTCAAACAGGCGGCTGAGCAAATTTCACACACACATGAGCACATGGAACAGCAGGCCCTAGTGCTCAGATCCCAGTTTGTTGCACAGAGTGGAAAATAGTCTGATGTTGAGTGGACGTGATTTTATGTAGCTAGTTGATAATTTTTATCGCAGTGTCAAGAACATGTTTAAGCTCTGGTTCAAGTGTTTTGCTTGCAAGACTTTCTCTGTGAATAATACAGCGTGTAAAAATTCTACTGGTTTAGCTGCGAGTGAGGGATGCTTGGTTTTCAAGTGCCTGACCATTTTTGCAGGCTTTAGGCTCCCATGTGCAAGTACCTCGGTGCATATCACACATTGCGGATGTGGAAGTTCATTGATGATGACACAGACAAATCCATACTGGATGAATTCCTCTTGATATTTTCTGCATTTGGCTTGCTGCTCCAACAGATGATGGATCTGTCCCCCTGTACAGGAGGTCGATGCTTTTGCCAACAGAGGTGATTTTGTCCTCCCAGCCTCCGCTAGCTTCTCCTCTGCAGGCCTCTCCCCAGTTGTCGTGACCTCGGCTGGGTTCTCCTCCGTAGCTCTCTCCGCTGGCCTCCTCACTGGCTCATCAGTTTTGTCTTTAGCTGGTATTAACCAATGTTTCATGGTGACTTTAAAATCTTTAAATCAAAATATCACTAAATTAATTCAGCTGTTTTGCATTACCTACGTACACATGCCGCCGTGTGACTCGTGCTGTTGTGATTTGACCTGTTACGCAAAACTGTCGCTAATCTGCCGCTGACCCACCATAATATTCTCGGGGTCATGGGTCAACTAGAAGAAAAAAATGAAAAACAGTCCTTTTCTGTTTTTTTCATGATTTTACTCAAATTTTCACATGTATTTTGCGATAATTTAACCATAAATATGTAAAATATGCAATTTTGTACTAACTCAATTTTTGTTGTTTGTTCCCCTGACATCTGCTGCGACCCCAAACCTGTGGGGGGGTCGCGACCCCCACTTTGGGAACCTCTGATGTAGTCATAGCAATCTCTCTCTCCTCCCAACCCCCAGCCTCTATTCCTGTCTAAGACGTTCCATCGGCATTCTCAGGTGTTATAACAATCTTCTCACTTATGAAGTATAACAGGGGGCCCCACGTCTGTTGAAAAGTTATTGAAGATCCCTTGACGGAAAATCTTAATTTCTGTAATTGTAGATACTGCAAGAACTTCCGAACCCACATATTATGGGTTTATATGCGCCTAGCTAGCAAGGTGGTGAAGGCAACAATACGCTTAGTGGTCATGGGCAAATTATCTGTTAGAGGAAGGCCAAAGAGCTCTGAAAAAGAATTTGGTTGTATGTTTTTGTTTAGAGCCTGCTTGAGAGTGTCAAAAATGTCAGACCAGAAGCTCGTTAACCTCGGGCAAGTCCAAAACATGTGTACATAATCCGCTGGAGACTGCTTACAATGATTACATACATCACTGCGATTAGGATATAGTCTAGCCAGTTTAGCATTGGTTAGGTGCACTCTATGCAGCACTTTACATTGCAAAAGGCTGTGCCTGGCACATATAGATGAGGAATGGACCAACTTTAATATTTCTCTCCACTGACTCTCAGAAATGTTCGTCCCCAACTCATTTTCCCATACCTATTTAAGCTGTACACTGGATTCTGGACTCAGAAGGGTAATTTTTTCATAGGTAACAGATATCAGCCATTTTTGTTCAAAATCAAGAGAAAGAAACAGATCAATTTCTGCCTCAGGGGGCGGTTGGGAAAGAGCGGAAACTGTTTCTGGATAAAGTGTCTTATTTGGAGGAAACGAAAGAAATGGCTAGTGGGTAGAGTGAACTTTGATAACAATGACGCAAAGGATGAGGACACTTTTTCATACAGATCATTAAATGTTTTGAGGCCGTTGGTCGACCACACTCGAAAGGCACCATTAGAGCAGGCCGGGACAAAAGAATGATTGTTAAGAATGGGAGCATGTATCGAAGCCCTGTGTAGACCGTATTGTTTCCTAAACTGTAGCCAAATTTTCAGTGTGTTTGTCACAACTGGGTTGTGAGACACCTTGCAGACGTTTACAGACAGGTTTGAGGAGATCACAGAGTGTAGAGAGCAGTGAACAGATGACAATTCAATGTGAACCCAAGGGGGGCAATGTCTGATGGGCTGTAACGCACCCAGTATAACAGCTTAGTAATAGTGCAGGCCCAAAAATAACTGAAAATTTGGAAGTCCTAATAGCCCCTCAGATTTAGGAAGCTGAAGGACGCTTTTACTAAGACAAGCAGGTTTATTACTCCCAATGAATGTATTAAGTTGTTGGTCTAGGGAAATAAAAAATGATTTACTTAAACAAATTGTGACATGTTGAAGCAGATATAAAAACTTGGGAAGAATAACCATCTGATGAGATTAATCCGCCCTGCTACAGACAAGGGAAGAGAAACCCACCTTGAAAAGTCTTTTTTACATTTCTCGACTAGTGGCTGAAAATTCTTCAGAAACAGTTCTTTAGTGTAGTTTGCAATAAACACCCCTAAATATTTAAAGCCTTCTTCAGCTATTTTGAAGGGAAATATGGAGTGTGAGAGTCACCTTGCCAGATTATTTACAAAAAAAAAAACTCTCTTTTTTTAATATTTAATTTGTACCCACATAGATGCCCAAACTGGTCCAAGACTGACAAGATTGGAGGAAGGGAAGATATAGGGTTTGAAATAAATAGCACCAAATCATCAGCATAAAGATCAATTATGTGCACTCTACCAAATAGGGTGATACCCTCGAATATATCTTGACTCCTACACCAGATGGCGAGCAGTTCGATGGCTAGATTAAATAACAAGGGTGAAAGTGGACAGCCCTGACGAGTCCCACGCTGAAGAGGAAAACAGGGCGAGTGAATACCGTTAGTGTTTACTGAGGCAGATGGGGCAGCAAACAAAAGTTTGACCCAGGAGATAAAATCAGAGTGAAAACCAAATATATTTAAGATAAAAAAAATAAATATCCCTACTCCACCCTATCGAAGGCCTTTTCCGCATCGAGAGCCACTACAATCTCAGGGGACTTAGACGCAGGTGACAAAATATTATTTATTAGCCTTCTCGTAATAAAGAAGGATTGTCTACCCGCTGTGAATCCTGTCTGGTCTAATGATATTATGGATGTCATTACCTTTTGGAGCCGGGTAGACAGAACCATTGCAAGAATCTTGCAGTCCACATTTAAAAGGGAGACTGGTTGATAGCTGCTGCAAGAGGTAGGGTCTTTGTCATTTTTTAAAGGTAATGAAATAGATGCTTCTGACAGAGTTGCTGGTAATCTACCTTCAGAAAAGGAGTCATTGAACATTCTAGCTAAAACCCAGACGAGTAGTGCTGAATATGCTTTATAAAATTCAACAGTAAAGCCATCAGGGCCAGGCGATGTCCTATTTCGCATAAACTGAATGGCTTCTTGTACCTTGTGCGATGAGATGGGTGTACCCATATCCCTAGCTATATTTTCATCAATTTAAGGGAATGTTAAAATGTCAAGAGGATTGGAACCAACAATGACAGTAGGGGAATATTCAGAGGTATACAAATTGGTGTAAAATTCAACAAAAGATTTATTTATATCAACTAGATCAGAAGTGCATCTACCGTCGGGCAGTTTGATTTGGGAGATTAGTCTAGAGGCACTTACTGCCCTGGCCTGTTGTGCCAATAATCTCCCCGCCTTGTCCCCGTGCTCAAAAAAATTTGTCTGGCTTACTGTAGCTGTCTCTCTACTGTATGTGTCATTAATCTGTCATGTTCTGAATGTAATAAAAGCCGCTTCTTCTGTAACTCAGGAGACGGTGAAGTGGAGTTGATCCCATCCAGTTCAAGCAGCTTATCTGTGATTTCCTGCAACCTAACCCTTTCTTACTAACCCTTCTCACTTGCCCAATGTAAGATATAACCTGTCCTCTGACCGTAGCCTTCAGCTCCTCCCACAGAATGCCACTACTGATATCTGGAGTGCCATTTAATTCCATATAGGAGCAAATTTGTGTTGCAACAAGTTTTTAAACTTGCTGTCTGCAAGCAAGTAGGAACTGCATCTCCACAAGACAGGGTGGGCCATGCTACATGGTAAATTGATGTCAATTGTAGTTGGGGCATGATCCGAAACAGCTATGGAATGGTAATCACATGCACTTACATAGTGTAAAATATTACTGGATTACTGCCAAATAAAGAAAATATAAATATGACACAAATTTGATGAATTTTTGAGACGTGGTTATGCAGTTAAGTAGTGACTGTATGTTGTTTTAACGCAATTTTGATTTTTATTTATAAAAGGTGTATACGTTGATTTACTGCTCTGAATAAGGCTGTGATGAGCAGTGATATAAACGTGTCACACTGGCACCTGTCTGCTGCTTACAATGAAGGAGAGAAGAGGAGGAAAGGCAGGATTACGTGCTGCAGCAGTTTGAATGTAGGCCAAAGAAATGCATGTAAATCAATGATTTTACTGCTTGAAACATTTCTAATAATGATCCATGTCTGAATGTCGCAGATTTTTGCTTGCAGTTTAGAGTTGTTTTCCACTAGTGTAGCACACGTTTCTTCCAATGTTAGCAGGTGTTTTTCTCATTCGCCTCCAGCAAGGTTATTTTTTGCGTGTGGTCTGACACTGTGACATTTACTTTGTCCAGCTTTGCCTCGAGTGTCAAAATAGCAGTCTTGAAGTCCGTGGAAAGGGCCTGCCGGTGCTCTTCTAGAAGGTTAGCTATAGCCGACATGGCTAGGAGGTATTAGACTTTGCACTCTGGTCTCTTGCGCTCTGTCTTGTCGAGTATGTCATCATTTCGGATGATATACTGTTCAACGCGATATTATCACTTATTGGATGATACTTTTTATTCTGGCTTATAGGATATTAGAAGGTTGAAAAATGAATTGTAGCAGGAGCGAGGCTCAACGTGCGCTTACTCCATCTTGCCCCCTAATCAACAGGTTTGACCTACTTTCACAGAATTAGACCAGCAGCAGCTTTAAGTGGCCAATATGAAGCTGCAGTCATTTAAGCTCTAGCTTTAGCAAATAAAAGAAAGAACAACAAAAAGCAGCAACTGGAACCTCTTTATTTTAGTCCCAGTCTGTTGTAGTCACTCTTCTGTATCAAATGCCATTTAATCTGTCACTGTTATGTAATGTTTGGTAAGTGTAGAAGTGGCTATTAAAGTCACTCAGATGTCAGGTTGATGACATGTTTAGCATCATTCATTCAGTGAATGGGCAGGAAAATGAGCATGTATGAAAGCTAATGGACAATATAAAGAGAAGAGCATAGCCATATCATCACTGTTGAGAGCAAACCTCTTATCTTGAAAACCATTACTTTTCAGGAAAAGAGACAAGCTTTCTATAAAGTCAATTACCAGTATGTGTTATTAAATTATTCATATTTTACCAAAATCAAGCTAATATGTAACAAAGTTTTGGACCAGAAATGTACAAAGAAGTTCCATCTTTGTTAAAGAATCTACAGTCCAAAGCAATTATTTACATACAAGCTCTTCTTATCATTAGTTTAAGATTTGTAAAAATCACAGATGGATGTAGAGGGTAACCAATAGCAAATGAAACTAATACAAATAGAGATGCAATGTTGCTGCCAAATAAGGTCAGGAATTAATAAGCATGCTTCTGTGAACATGTGTCACCCTCATGCTACATAATTATTCTTCTTCCACAAGTATTTTTCAAGGAATTGAAATGGGCAAATTGATGTTAAAAATTGCAACATAGTTACCGTATCCAAGGAGGATGGCAGGCAGACTGATGTCGTGCAACAGGAGCGAGGGAGAGAGAGCCTACAGGCAACATCACACTATTACAGGTGGTGCCTCTTAAGCACATTATTAGTATGGATGAATGGATGTGTTACATTTTTACTGGTTTTCTAGTAAGTGTAATTTACAAGTAGCTTTTAATCACTTAGATAAAAGAATACCATGCTCTAAGATAAAACAGGTATTATGTATGAATTGCAAAAGATTTTTAGATAAAAAATGCATGTAACAAAAAAAAGCAAGCATTCGATCCAACATTAACTGCTGCCCGTCCTCCACAAAATGTAGAACCATTGCTGCAGTGCTTTTCTGTGTCTGTACAGAAATATCACATAAAGGGGATGGTTATCACTTTAAAATCCTAAACCTGTGTTGTACAGATAACAGGTGATCTGATGATAACCTATTGATTGACATCTGTGATACTGAGATCTATTAAATAGTTAAAGCAGAGGTCATCAACTACATTTGTACAAGTGCCAGCTTGTTTTGAGTGCCACACTTTCAAATATAAAGTCCCTAATGCCTATACTGCAGCCAGCTAAAAGGGGATGTTTCCAATATTTAGCATATTTCTGAGGTTGCCACGTTGTCCATAACCAAGTCCGACACTCATGTGCTGCTTCCTGATTGTCAAAAAACGTGTGCAGAAAACAGGTATGCTGTTTTCATTTTCAGGCAGAGACTTCTTTTGGGGGCCAGACTGTGAGCCTTAGGCCCCCAGGCCTCCAGTTAATTATCACCCAGTTAGAGGTAAATCATCCTCTGGTACAGGGAGCACAGGGAGCTCAGATGGCATAGTGGTTAGTTTTCACCCCATGTGCACAGGCAGCCCAGGTTCATGTCCGGCCTGTGGCTCCTTTTCCACACGTTTCTCCCGACTCTCATCACTGAGTTTTGGTTGTACATTTACAGCTTTTAAAGTTAAAATTTCCTATTTTTTTCTCATTAATTAACAACTGTTTTTTACTTAAGAATTTCAAGGGTTTCTTTTCTTCAAGATTAATGGATCATCTTCATTTATTTATCTGTTTTAATGTGGCCCTTGTACACTGTTGTTGATAGTTCATACATTGATGTTTTAGTAGGAGCAAGTGTAAGTGGGCCAATTATGATGGGGTTTTTACAATGGTAACAATTAAAACTGATGCCAGTTTTTCCTTGTGGGAGAAAAAAAAAGAAAAAAAAACACTGGTTTACAGGTCCCCATAACCACTTTGCAATCATTGTTTTTGTTCACTAGGAGCAGAAAAAAGAGCGTTTCCATATAAAGATAAATGAAGCCTAAACACCTGTTTACTTGAAAAAACATTAGCCTATAGAAAGGTTTATGTAGACCTTTGGCCACCTGGAAGCATATGGGGAAAACATGACCATGAAATCATCATCCTTATTATTATTATTATCATTATTATTATTACTATTATGATTATTATTATTATTTTACACGTGAGTCAATTGCCCAGGAACCATTCAGGTAGCCTACATAGTGTTTATCAAAGTGGGCCCCCCACGTGGTTGCCAGAGACTGCTAGGAGGGTCACAAAGGGATGAGTGGAAATAAAATGGAACAAAATAAAAAAATTTACTAATTACATGACATGTGACTGTATCATTTTCATGTTTTTTTCATGTTATTGACACAGATATCTCTATCTATATGCCAATGGTACAGTTTTACAGTTTACTATTGTTTATTTAACCTACAGTTAAATATTGTCAAGAATCTATGTAATAACAAGAAAGACAAATTAAATTTAACAAATACATAACCAGACGGAAGTTGTGACAAAACCTGCTTACAGTACCATTTCTGGAAAGCTAATTATTAAGAAATAATAGACTATAACATAAGAAAACTGTAAAGAAATGAATGACTTAATTACAAGATTATAACTCTTAAATAACAATAAAAGAATTTGTATTTATAATTTTTGTTATTCACCGTGGTAATAGAGAAGGGCTTGTAAGAGGCTAATGTAGGTATGGCAAAGTCTGGGAACCCTTGCCGACAACTTGCATTATGCATTTTAACACTTCATTAAAGAATGTAGGCTATTTTAGCTGGCCTTTTTAGCTTATTCAACAAAAAAAAATAAAAAATTAAAACTGTAACTTCATTTTCGCCCTAAATGAGGAAGCCTACTAAAATGTCAACACAAACACTGAAGTAATAGACCCAATCATTTTTTTTCTAAAATTATTGCGACGCCATAGGCTACCTCTAATGTAGGACAAATAAGCTAGTTGACTTTAACAAATAACACGAGCTACTACTCCTTCAGTATCTTAGATAATTAACCTACTTTTGCAATATTCGACAAAAAGCATCATGTCTGGAGTAAAAACACAACTTACCTCAGTGTCTCGTGAAGCCGTCGTCCACTTGCTCGGGCTCAAAAGATTAAACAGCCAATAAGAAAGCCAGGTAACCTCCTTTCAGCCCTCTCCGGTTGAACTTCTCACGTGGATGGGAAAGGAGGAGAAGCGGCGACTCTTATCATGAATGCTCCGAGACCGACATGTAGCTTCAGAGTTCATTTCCAGCCGACTTTTCGGTCTCTCCCTTCGTGTAGACTAGTCCAGATCAAGAAGGGATATGTATCTCCAACATCTCGTTGGAGAAGAACAAGGTGGTGGACATCAAAGAGGCGCCGCTTGGAGAAATGGTGCGTTCAAGTGGCCCCGGTTCTGCTGCAGCTGCTTTTTCTTGAACCGACCCCAATTAGAGAGAGAGAGAGAGAGAGAGAGAGAGAGAGAGAGGCTCCGGCTAAATAAGCTCACAAGCTAACTTTCTTAATCTGAAGCGCCCTCTCCCTCTCTCTCTCTCTCTCTTTCTTCTTTTTCTTTCTGTCTCCCGCCCCTCTGCCTCCCTCCCTCTTTCTTTCCTACCCTCCTACCTCCCTCTCTTTCTCTTATTTCTGTGCAATTCACTTAAGCTTTATTGGAATCATTTCTCAAATCACTAACAGCGGTGAAGGTTTTATCTAGAGATTCCTACAGGTGCTATTTAAAAGCATCCAACACTTCAAGATCAAAAAGCTTAAAATTCCTATGTTTGTCTGATCCCATCTATGATTCACTCCTATGTTATTTAATCATTGAGCATTTTGTGTAAACCTGCCATAGCCCCTCATTCTGCCCTTTTTTCCAGTGACTTGTATTTACTGATATGGTTCAACTGGAGATAATCAGCCATCTCATTGCTTACAGAGAAATTGTTTTGCCACAGCCACACAGGCTACGAGCATATGAAGAAATGTCATTTACCAGTTTTGTTTTAAACAACTGAATTAACCAGAGTTGCCTTTTGGGGCAGACAGATTAAAGCTTTCACATAATTATGGTTATGCGGGAAAGAATCCTACAAAGGACCCTGCCTTTATAGCCTATGTAAATTGCTCAAGCCAAACTGAAGAGACGTTCCCCATTTGGGTTACCAGTTTTTCTCTTCCTTTTCCTCTCATTATGAAGCACCTTTCCTGTCACACAGTAACCTCTACAGTCACACTTGAACGAGCTAAAATGGCTATCATCATGTAATTGCAACTGTTATTTATTTTATTTTATTTTTATTTAACCAGGATTTATTCCCATTGAGATACAAAAATCTCTTTTACAAGGGAGTCCTGGCCAAGACAGCAGCATGATAAGTTTCACATATATGACATTAAAACAGGACATAAGACCTAGGTTACATAAATTACCAAATCAACAGCTTTCAGCAGAAAAACACAAGCACACACTGGTCAAATCTTCCCTAACTCTAGTTTTGAAATCTCCTAAACTAACACAGCGCTCAAGTTTAAGATGACCCTGTAACTCTGACTAAGACAATGGAGCAAAAACTGTTATGATTTTATAATATTAGTATTAGTAGCTGTTACAAGACAGTCTGGCTGCAGACTGTTGATCTCAGATGGCCCTTGTTGCAGACCATTAATCTAGGACACAATCTCTGTCAGAACAGAAGTGCTGTAATTTGCCAGTGCAACATATTTCCAGTTATTTTTAAGCTGAACTTTATCCATAAACCAAGTCTGGAAGATACAGTTGTGAACGATCAAATTGCAGACATTACAGACTAAGCAAAATGTCACAAATAAATAGATACACGAACGGTTGCTCAGATTAGCTGCTTAACTAAAGTAAACATAGCTACGCTAGCTCTGTAGTTAATGTTACTACATAAGCCAGTGTTGCTGTAGCAACATGAGCTTTAGCAAACATAGCTACAGCTAACGTAGCTATGTAAGCTACATATATGTAACTATTTAGCTCACAGAGCAATGTAGCTAATGTTACTATGTAAGCCAATTTAGCTACACATAATATAGCTACATAGCTTATGTAGCTAACATTAGCTTAGTAGCTTTGACAGTATAGATATCGTTGAGCCTCATGAGCTTTAGCTATGTAGCTATGTTATCTAAGTATGTATGTTTATGCAGCTATACAGAGCTATAAAAGTTACATTTGCTATGTTAGAGTGTTTTTACAGAGGACAAGCTTTGTTCCTGTAAGTGGACTGTTTACTCTGCATCATTACACATTTTGTAGTCAGGTTCTGAAGGTCAGGTTTTAAACTTTAAACTTTTGGTATCCTAACCCTAATTTTAATCCTGACTCTAACCAAACAGAAAGTTTAGATTAACAGTCTGCGAGAGAGCCGTTGTAAATCTATGGTCTGCAGCCAGACCCCTATCAGTTATTCAGTTACTTTATCTATTCAAATACTCACAACTTTAAAGTCCACCAGCTCATTTGGATTGGTGCACAATGAATCTTGGCAGCCACAAGGAATGCACATGACAGATTCTTAATTGGCCAGCTAGCCCCCTAAATTGACCCATTTTTTCACTTGATTTTCACTTTACCTTTGATAGGCCAGATACCTGCTACCACTGCTACAGTTAGTTCTATAATGGTGTAAAGCAGTCAGTGCCTGTCATTCTGGCTTCTTGCTCCACATGAAACCAGATAGAAATTGTGTGAATGCCAAATTTTGGGTCTGGTAAAGGTAGGTGGTGTCACCTGGCTGAGCTGCATGGACATGTATAAAATAAAACTTTCAGAAAGACCATGGAAGTCCCATCTATCACTTCAGTTCACACAATAACGTAGACATCCTTCCCTTTGACAGAAAAAAAAAAAATATATAAAAGGAAGATACCTTAAGTTGAGATCTGGTGACATGCTGAACCTGTCTTTTTTCTTCTTTAATATGTTAATCATAGTTAAAATGTTCGCTGTGTTACAAGGATGCATACCTGCTGGTGAATTTTGACCTTTAATAACTCTGATTATGTGGTTGTTTTTGCTTACGTTCAACCGTTTTCTTTATTGTAAGGAGAGTCTATGGAAAGCAGAGTCTCTGAAGACATGTACTGCTGCTTAACAGTCAAACTATAGTGCCAATGTGGGATAGATATCTCCAAGTTTCCATATTGGTTGAGGAGGAAGTCTCTATATTCAAAGACATGCTCTACATTATGTTGTGTTTCTCAGTTAAGTGTTTCCTGTATTTTTCTCCATTAAGTGGAACGATTTTTCTGCTTGACTACAATGTTCACCTTACCCCATACTTACAGATCCTATTATCATCCAAAGACACTTCAGAATGAGGCACACATGTGGAAAAATAAGGTGGAAGCAGATACTGCCATGTTCTTGTATCAACTTGACTTGATTGCATTGGCAAGCCCAACGATCAGATGGAGTGCATTTTATTTCTAGTCTTTCTATAGTTCTTCTGTACACAGTTTTGTTATCTTGGCTTGGAATAAAGCTAATTTGAGGAGCTCATTGTAATGCATAATTATATGGTTCTAGTTGATTTTCAAATAAAAATTGTCCAACATTATCCTTTCAGATAAGAAGCTTAAGTAAGAAATTATTTGATTAGATTAGACTCAACTTTATTGTCATTACTCAAGTGCAGTACAAGGTAATGAAATGCAGTTTGGCATCTAACCAGAAGTGCAATAAGTGCAATAAATAGCTAGTGCAAGTAGTAGTAGTATTTACAGAAATGTACATTTAAAAAAAGATATATGACTTAATTATAATATGAATTAAATAGTTTGTTATAGATATAATTTACAGATTTTGAGGTGAGTATATGGGGCACAGATATGTATTTACAGGATATTGTATGCCAAAGAATATAATACAGACTATATTGTGGTGCAATAAATATATATATGTGTATATGGATATATATTTGAAAGATATTAACATAATATACAGATTGAAGACATGTTACAGATATGAACATTCTATACAGATTTAAATACTATAGACATATTATACATAGGTGTGACAGACATGTGAGAGTATGACCAGCAAGGGGGGTGGGGTCTAGCTGGGGGGGGTGGGGGGGGTGGGGGGCAGAGTTCAAGAGAGAGACAGCTCTTGGGAAGAAGCTGTTCCTCAGTCTGCTGGTCCTTGTCCGAAGGCTCCTGAAGTGCCTGCCGGAGGGCAGAGGGGCAAACAGTCCATGGGCAGGGTGGGAGGAGTCCTTAAGGATGCTGCGAGCCCGATGCAGACAGCGTTCTCTCTGGATGTCCTCAATGGCTGTAAGAGGAGTCCTTGTGATGCATTGGGCGGTTTTCACCACCCGCTGTAGCGCCTTGCGGTCTGAAACAGAGCAGTTCCCGTACCAGACGGTGACACAGCTGGTCAGGATGCTCTCGATCGCACAGCGGTAAAAGTTCACAAGTACGGCTGAGGACAGGTGGTGCTTCCTCAGCATCCTCAGGAAGAAGAGGCGTTGGTGAGCCTTCTTGACCAGGCTAGAGGTGTTAGTGGACCAGGAGAGGTCCTCAGCAATGTGGATCCCCAGGAACTTGAAGCTGGAGACACGTTCAACTGCCATCCAGGTGATGTGAACAGGGTTGTGCGTGCCTCCTTTCTCTCTCCTGAAGTCCACAATGAGCTCCTTGGTCTTGCTGGTGTTAAGGAGCAGGGTGTTCTCAGCACACCAAGCGGCTAGGTGCTGTACCTCCTCCTTGTAGGCTGTCTCATAGTTGTTGCTGATGAGGCTAATCAGCGTCATGTCATCCACAAACTTGACAATGGAGTTGGATCCATGTACTGGCCTGCAGTCGTGGGTGAAGAGGGAGTAGAGAAATGGGCTCAGCACACAGCCCTGTGGTACGCCTGTGTTGAGTGTGATGGTGGTGGAGCAGGTGTGTCCTGACCTGTCATGCTGGGGTCTGTTAGTCAGAAAGTCCATAATCCAGTGACAGAGGGATGAGTTGATGCCCAGGTCTCCAAGTTTAGTGGTTAACTTGGAGGGGATGAAAGTGTTGAATGCTGAACTAAAGTCAACAAACAGCATTCGTGCATGAGTTACTATTGTCCAGATGTGAGAGCACAGAGTGCTCAGTGGATTTGCCCCATTTTGGGAACAGTTACAAACACACTCATTTCACAAATCGTGTATATTCTTATTCTGTTGCTTTGTCACATGGCGTCCATGAAATCTAAGGACTTTGTGTAGCTCAAAGTCCAGATTAAAACACATCATGAAAATAAAATCCATAGAAAATAGTTTTGCTTTCATTATAAAAATATGAAATGATAGTTTCACTGCCAAAAAAAAAAAAAAAAAATCAGTTTTCCCTTGATTTAGATCAGTGGTTCCAGCCCTTCTGCCTTTTGGGCCCCCTTACTTGTATCCAAGAAAAGGGGAGTGCCCCGGGACCCCAGAGAATAAAAAAGTGATACATTGTTGTCAAAAATCCACTGCTGTGTTATTGATTAAGCCCTGAGGAAATCCCATTATGACAACCTCAGACCTGACAAAGCCACTGCCCAAAGGGGGGCCTGACCCCAGAATGGTAACTAATAATTTAGTCAGTATCAGAACTGTTGACATTGGCATGCTTATAATCATTCATGCTCTATTTATGGGGATAATGTATGAAGAAGGCAAAAGATATTTGCACATTTAAGGGCAAAGCCATCAGTGGCTTAATCTTAGGGTGAATTATTCACATCTTTAGTTAATTTACTGTGTTCCAGCTCAGATGATAAACTGATACATTGCTGTATTTTTTTCTTTGGGTCATTTAGTGTTCATACTGTACAGCAGTATCATAAAGCAGGCTGTACCACACAACACCATGCACTGTCCTTATGGTAACACATGTGGTCACGTCCTGTAGCATGGCTCCAAGATGCTAACTAATATTAGCCAGTTAACCTACTACTAAAATGAGCGATGGCTTGACTTGGAGCAGTCAGGTAGTCAAATGCCTGATCAACCTTTGGGCAGATAAGTGTATTTGTGTAATGTGGGACACCACTCACAAAACACAGAAGTTTACAAATTAGTGAGTCAGCATGGACCAAAGAGGCTTTCGACAAACAGTGTTGGCTGATTAGCTTGGCAAAAGCAGAGGTTTCAGTAATATGAAGGACAAATTAGCCTAATTCTGTGAGCTGGACAAAATTCTCAGAACTAAACTTGTTGAACCAGTAGATGTTCTTGAGTCCTGTGACATTGCTACAACTAGCACAGTTCGGTGAGTAAAGTTAACCAGATGCTATTTTTATGCCGATTATCTGTGTTCATTACTAATAGTTTTCAAGTCTAGACTACTCATGAGCCCACCAGCTGTTGCTAGGTCGACAGCATTCTTGTTGCAAACGAACCTGTCCAGGGTCTAATGAGAAGCAAGTTGGACATCTCTTGTAGGCCATCTTTCCTGCTTGTTCTGTTTAGCATCATAGTGTTGTTGCTGTGTTCACATGTCACACCAAAACTGCCCTTTGTGGAGCAATTTTTCCACACAATCCAGGTGTAAAGCACCCTTTCTAAGGTGTAAAGCTGCAAACAAGTTAATTACCGTAGATGTCACTTTTAATCACCTGTAAAGTACAACTTCCTTTGTGTCTCACTGCATTTTCTGAACCTGTGAAAATACACAAGTTCACATGGCCATAAAGACTGCCTGTGCTTCCTGTGGGAAGTTTACATTTTCTTTCAGTGGTATGGCTTTCTCGCACATTCCAGTAAAATGCATGTCACTTAGACAACAGACAACCACCTTTGCACCTTTTGATATCAGTGTTTTTTCCAGAGAAATGTCCCATCCTTTGACATGCACGGTGGACCCACCCTGTCTCTATGACCCAAAGTTTGAAATTAAAGACTCTTCATTGTCTTTTTGTTAGCATTCACTGTTCTTTCTTTGTGTAGACACTGACTGTTACATTTTCTCTTTAGAGACACAAAAACTTATAACAGAGGTCACTAATAAGGAAACTAAAAAAAACAACACAATGAATGAAACAGTCAAAGGTAAAAATGGATTTCTTAAAGGTGGCGAGGGGTAATAGTTTCCAAAGTGCCACCCACTAATTCTATCAAATTGATAGACAAACTTGGTGCTAGTAGTCTCACAATAAGTGAACTGGAGATCACCTGAGTGCAGTGAATGTGTCTCAAGTGATTGTTATATTAAGACACCTGTGTCCATAAGGTCCAGTCACTGGTTAGTCAGTATTCCTGGCAACCATTACACCATGAAGACAAAAGAACACGCCAAGAAACTCTGAGAAAAGGTTATTGAAAAGTATTTGTCAAGGGATGGATACAAAAACATTTCCAAGGCACTGAACATCTCCTGGAGTTCAGTTAAATCCACCATCATGAAATGGAATGGAAGGAATATGGCACGTGTAAATCTGCTTAGATCAGGACATCCTAACAGAGTGCAAGAAGGATAGTGAGAGAGGCCACCAAGACACCCATGACTACTCTGAGAGTTACAAGCTTCAGCAGCTGAGATGGGAGAGACGCTGCATGCAGCAACTTTTGGCCAGGTTCTTCACCAGTCAAAGCTGTATGTGAGAGTGGCAAAGAGAAAGCACATTTGAGGAAAACATACATTAAATTACAACTACAGTTCACCAAAAGGCATGTAGGAGGCTCCATGGTCAAGTGGAAGAAAGATCTTCTTCAGACAAGATGCTATGTTTGGCAGACACAAAACACTGAGGATCACCACAGAAATGCAAACCCATAAATTGTCTGGGACAGAATTAAATGAGCTGAATGGAACTGTTCTTTATAGTCAAGGCTGATTATGACTAGAAAAAAGATCCTTTAAAACTACATGGCCAATGAACAAGGTTTGACTCAAATTACATCAACAGTCACAATGAATCGATGACCAAAGAACAAGGCAAACACATTCGAAGCATTTATAAAGTCTTATTATTCAACAATATTCACATTACAACATCAACACTGCTCTGCTAGTGACATGTTCTAATAATCCCAATATATTGTATAGTTACTTTGTAATACATTATCAAGAGGCACTTCCAGTAAGTCTGGCAATAGAGGAGCTACAGTATTGTGTCTAAATTACAAAACAGTAAAAATAAATATTTTTCTAAAAGTTTTTTTGTTGTCATAATATACTTTAGAATCTGTACAGTATATATTTTTATACAAAGTCAAACAATATCTAGAAATAAAATGTCATATTCCACTTAAACAAATATGGGTGAATCACACAATTTCCCCATCCTGTAGATATTGCTACATGTGTTAAGTGCAAGATACTGGAGAGAAGAAAAGAATAGCATCTGTGTAGATATCTGCTATAGTAGATAAAAACATAACAGCTTTGTTTTTCTTGCTTTTAAGTTGGTGAACAAAATGTTTGTTTTGGTTTCCTTTGTGGAGAACAAGGAAAGCTTGTGACTATAGTGTTCAAACAATGTACGGTATACATACATACATACATACATGTGGAAATGGTATGGCACAGAAGCATAGCCTGCCTTTTAAAAAGGCTGCAACAACAAACAATACAAAAAGGAATGTTTTTGGTTTAAACCATCAAAAGAAAGTACAAGGGCTTCAGTCTGAGAACAGAACATTTCTATTGTAATGCAACTGCAGCCTATTGATATGGCATTGAAATAAAAACAGACACTTGACACTTCAGATGTGAGAAACTCCCTGTCTGGTAGATAAAGGTTTACAGATTTTTATGTTGCTTTAATCTGCCCTGTCGTCACATGAGAACCGCTACAAAGTATATGCATATCCAGACATCCTCACCGGGTTCTAAACAACACGCAAGAAACGTGCTTGTACCAAGGATCATTTTGTGCAAATCACAAAAAAACGCAGGGTTCAAAAGTGTCTTTGGTTTGCACAAGTTAAACCAATGTGCAACAATTCCCTACTTCTACCCATTCAAAAACTGCTTATACTGACATTTTACAAACAAACTGTCATGATTTTGTTGTAGACCCTGTACTTGAGAAGATTTCATGCCTGATTTTTTTTTACACAAAAATGCAACACAAGATTTTATTCAGCCATGTGACTGAGTGTTGACCCAAAAGAAAATGAAACAGAAGAACAGAGCTTTTATACTTTGGCGGCCAAGGATGATTGCCTTTAAATCAGAATGATAACCAATTTTCTCACAAAGATTCTGACCTAAAACCAGCAGATATTTGATACTTCCTACAACTAAGAAAAGTACAGTATTATTAACTTAAACATAAACTTTTCTCTTAACCCTCTAAAAACCATGTTTATGCCAAACTCCAGTGGTTTAACCTCTGTACTGGCTGTACTTTGGTGTCTCAGTACGCCTTGACATCACTTAGGGGTTCGATAAGTCAATGGTTAAGTTAATGGTCATGAGAAAGTCTTTTTCAGACTAGTTTAAAGTTGCCACTTTTATGAATCTGTAAACTAAATGATTAGTGATCATTTTGCAAGAAATACTGCATGTGTGTCCTTAACTCTGATGTTATGTATTGATTTTCCAGCCTTTGATTGGTTTCCACTAGTTTACAAAATAACAAGTCTATTAACAATCTCTTTGAATTTGAGTCATTATTTGGGTAGCTTATTAAAAGTAACAAGTAGCAGTGTTGTTATACAGTGCAGTCCTTAAATACAGTGCTTAACAAATTTATTAGACCACCACCCAAAGTAAGGTTTATGCCACAGCTGCCCTAAATTAACAGCATTGGTAATTACCAAAATCATTTTTTATGTTTCTACAATGGTTAATACACCAATATGTAGAAGCTCTTTAACCCAAATGATATTTTTAATGCTAAAATATAATTATTACTGTTATCCATGAATTTTCAAATTTACTGATTTACAAAAAAACTGAAAAAATAGTAAAGCACATTAATATTTCTTGATTAATATGTCAAATTATAGTTATTTACTTGCATTCCTGAGCAGAAAAATTAGTTTTAGTGGTTGAATGTTACACTTGATTAATTTCTGACTTCTCAGAGAAGCCCAGTGAACCAGCTCAAATTTGGGTATAAAAAGGTGAATTCAGTTTGAAATTCCCCATTCCTGTTCAAAATAGTAAAACGTGGAGAGCTCACTGAAAATGAAAGAGTCCGCATTAAAGCACTTCATGATGCTGGATGGTCTCTGAGACAAATAGGGAAAGACATAAAGTGTTCTCACAGCGTGGTCAAGTATGCTTTGCAGTCAACTGCCGAGCAAACATCCAGAAAGGCCTTAGATTTGCCAGGGGGCACAAACACTGGACTGTTGATGACTGGAAGAAGGTACTCTGGACAGACGAGTCCAAGTTTGTTTTCTTGGGTCAGCATCGTCGTGTTTATGTCCGCAGAAAAGCTGGAGAACGTTTTGATGCCAAACGCACTGTACCCACACTGAAACACGGTGGAGATTCCATTATGGTATGGGGTTCCATTTATGGATACGGCATGGGCAAATCAGTGAAAATCGTCAGTATCATGAACAAGAACGTCTACCACAACATCTTAGTGCATCATGGAATCCCTTCTGGACTGAATCTGACTGGTTGTGGATTCATATACCAACAAGTCAATGACCCCAAGCATACTTCAAAGCTGTGCAGAGACTTTTTGACCAAGAAAAAGGAATCTGGAGTACTGGAACTGATGGCCTGGCCAAGACAAAGTCTGGATTTGAATCCTATTGAACAAATTTGGGATTTAGTAGATTCAAAGATTGATCACACAAAAGTTTCATCTAAAGCAAGTCTGTGGGAACAGCTAGAAACTATTTGGAACTCGATAACAAAAGAGACTGTGGAAAAGTACATAAAAACAATGTCAGCAAGAAAGCAAGCTGTTATCAAGGCCAAAGAGGCCATACAAAATATTAAGTTTTTGGTTCTTATGTGTAAAAAAGGACTATTTAGTTATTTCCTTTGTTATTTGCCAATAAATAACAATAGCATTTTTTGGGTTTTTTTGGAAGATTTTTAAAATATTTATATTTTCTCATTTTTCTGACAGGTGGTCTAATGAATTTGTTAAGCACTGTATATCTCCCCCTAATTTGACTAACAGTGATAAATTACATACAAAATTCCTTACACTTTCTTAGAAGTAAAATTGTATTGGATTGTATCATGACGTGTTGTATCATATTTTGTTGTGTCATGTTGTGTCGTATTGTGTCATTTTGTATCATACCGTATTATGCTGTATTGAGTCGTGTAGTATCGTATTGATTGTTGTGTAGTGTCATGTACTGTATCGTACTGTGTCATGCGATGTGGTATCATATCATGTTGTATCATATGGGGTGTGTTGTATTGTATCCTGTTGTTTTGTACTGTATAGTATTGTATCATACAAAGCTGTACTGTCTCAGTCAAGTTGTATCCTACTCTGCCATGTCATGGCATGTAATGTTGTATTGTACTGTATCAGATGGAACTGTGGTGTCATGTTGTGTCATGTTCTATTGTATCGTATTGGTGTCATGTGGTATCGTATCCCACTGTGTCCACCTGGTTATGTAAAATGAGGGCATCTTTTCCACTTGACCACTCCCATTTATCTGATTAAAAATGGAAATGGAAAATCAAACACACAAAAGCTGTAACATTCTGAACTGTTCACAACAACAAAAATTGTAACCCCCCACATTTGATCACAGCTTTGACAATGTCTCTTTGTAAAAGTGCTGCACTCTAAAGTACATACTTGTTGAGTTCAGAGAGTGAAAGTATCTATATTGACTAATGTGTCTCCTTTACAAGCAAACTGATATCCCAAATATAACAGAAAATCATGGGATAGAACGAGCAGGAAATCCGAGGGGAGATTTGATAAGATTTCATGTGAGGCATGGATTAACTGTATGCTATGTGGGGTATTTTCAGTGCATGGAGTTCAAGCCCATTCATGTGTGCTCAAATAACTGCTGTTTACAGGAGGAAGAAGGTTTGATTTACAGTGTTATTTTTAGACTGAAGCTACGTTGCTATACAGAGCTTTCATAAATCAACTTAAAGACTCTGACTGATGCCTTACATGACCCAAAAATGTGTAAATCAGTCCTATATGAGCTGATTTTACAGATCCTGTTAAATCCTACAGTTAGCCATAATAGCCCGGTACAAGGAGAGGCTGGTGGAAACATTTAGTCCAGGAGTTACCTTGTAAATTCAACTGTCTTGCAGTATATGCCATAAACATTATGACATTAATGTTGGAAGGTAAATCATACATTACTTTAGGGGTCCAAATCCCTGCGTCTTTTTCCTTTTTTTCTGTTACCAAGTAACAGCAGTTCTTTTTATAGCGAACTTTTTTCTTCCAAGAAAATTGTGTTGTTCAAACATTATGCTGTATTACAGATTATGAAGCAACCTCTAATTCCCTTAAAAATATCAGACTTTGAACACTTATTAAGTGCTCTCAACTAGAGCACGAACAGTAAGCGCAGGGTTTGGTCAGAACAGGCTTTCTTATTCATAGAATTAAAAAAAAAAACCTGCACCCTTTGGTAAGTGCAGGGAATGAGCAGTCAGCGCTGCACATTTTAGCCCTCCTTTATACAATGGGCATTTTGATAACAGTGCTATGGATACAGTTTGGGATTTAGACAGCATTAGGGATATCACAACTCTAATTGAGTTGAGAAAATTGGGTCACAGCAGGGCAGGTTCTGCCAGTAAAAACTTAGTGTCTGCAAACAAGCCCGTTAAATAGATTGCTTAGTCTGTTCTCATCCAGTGTTAGTTAAGTATGCCAAATGGACTTGTTACGTAATGCGTTTGAAATCATTAGTGGATTTCTGTATTTCTATCTTTCACTTGTTTTTTACATTGTATACTGAGTTAAAGAGATCAAACCTGGAACTTGTCTGCATCATGTCCAGTGACTGTCCAGTACAGTAAAATCCCAAATTGTTGTCCTAGACTCTAGACAAATTGGAATATGGTTGTTGTAAATGTGAAAACATTGGAATTTATGCTTTCTTTCATCCATTCAGAATGTAACTTTTTTAAATTTGAGATGATCATATTTCTCCTAAATAAGCATGGCTTCAGATTATTCACCAGACACGCCCACACCATCCTGGAGCAGATTTTACTCCCTCATTTTTTATGATTTTGAAGTTTAATTTTATAAGCTTGGGGATGTTTTATTTGAACTAGGGGTTCAAAACAGTGGCCTGTCATACAACAAACCTAAATGCAGATTTATTTTCACTTTACAAAGTCTTTAAAGTGTTAGGAAAACTTGTAAATCCTGATACTTCTCAGCTGTTCTTTGTCATCGTGTGCCATCTCACCTAATCTCTGACTTAAAGGTTGATCAATTATCTGCCTTGCCAATTATTGGGGCTGTTATTCAGCATTTAGCCATGATCTGTGTTGTGTTTGATTTTACTGATCAGATGAAACTAATTATTAAAAAGTATGCTACTTTCTTCTGTGAACTGTATCTTTTCCTGGCTCTGTTTCACCTGGCAATGCTTTCTGATTGGCTAGATACCCCATTAGTAATAACCAATGAACACTGAAGCCACTGAATCATTTCCTTTTAGTTTCTTTTGCTTTTTCCTCATTTTCTGCCTTTCCATCTCTTGCTCAATCCTGCCAGTGTAAAAAATGTTTAGTTTTTCCTTGTCCTCCTTTGCTGATGTATCAAAAGTAGTTTATTTCAAGCTCTGAAGGCAAGGATTTCTGGCATGGAGACTTTGCTCTGTAATTCAAAGCATTCGCTCACAGCCATATTTAGAAAGCTCCCTTTAGAATTGTCTAGGCTGGCCTTACACTGATTCTAACCCCAACAGCTCCCAAACAGCTGGGAGGCAGTGGCTAGATTACCGTCTTTGTGTAAAATCAATGTAAATACGCTCCACATCACTGTCTGCAACATTACCACATTAATGCATCAGTAGTTATAATCGGTTCAATATATTATTCTGAAATGCAACTGTACCTTTGTTTTAATAAGTATCTTTTGTTTGTCAAGATTACATGAGTCATATTTTCAATCAAAGACTTCTTCTTGTATCAGAATATTTTACTACTTTTATGAGAGTGAAAAAATCAGAGCACTTGCTTGTTTGGTTCATAAATAAACCAAGCACAAAAACTAAGAAAATTTGTGTTCGGTAGATTATTTCTTTGTTGTAACATTGCTTCTTGGAAATAGATATTATACCATTGGAAAGCCTGTTTATTTCTCTTTTAAATGGTGCCACATTTGTAAGGAACAGAGGAACATGCATTTGTAGGATGAGCAGCAGATCTGAGTATGTGGGTTTGGCCCATGAAAAATTTGCCAAATCCTTTCTGCCAATGCCAAAAAGCTTATTCTGCTGTTGCTTTTGACGCATGTTTTGATGTTTTCTCATGGTGTCAGCACTTAGGAACCATAGGCTGTCTTCCACAGATTTGCCATTAAGGTTTACAGGACGATATGGCTGCTGGTTTCATAGGGCTGCCAGGAGGCCTGCGATGAACAGAGGTGTCAAGAGTATTCACATTCATTACTCAGGTAGAAGTAAATATACTAGGGTTTAAAAAGTCTTCTGTAGAAGTTGAAGTATCAACTCAAGCTTTTTACTAAAGTAAAAGTGTAAAAGTACTGGTTAAAAAACTACCTAAAGTATTAAAGTAAAAGTAATGTAAGGGGGAAAAAATGCCATTAAGGACAAAAGCTTAGGCCGCACCACAGGGGCCAATAGTGCACTACCCCACCTCCCCAAAAACATTTTTCTTAAAGGCCATCATGACTATGAAGTTATATTAAAATGTTAATGTTGAAAAATTTAGGAGGCACCTGTTTCAGCTGCATTTATGCCCATTGAAAATGACAATGAAAATACATTCAAGAACCATATATGTGTACTACTGAGCATTAACGTGTTTCGTGGAGCGGAGGATATAATGACTAGTTGCCCATAAGTGTTGGTCTTCCTGACTACCAACCTCCTCGCTGGTGCTTGGTTGGGACATTTTGGATCGTGTACAAACCAATAGGGTGTCAGAATGGTAATATGTTTACTTCTCATCCAACCACAATCAAATTAACTCTATCCAGATGGCGCGATTTATCTGGATAGGTTTTTGGGGTTTTTTTGTGTGTGTTTTTTTGAATGATGACAAGCCGGAATGAAAACAAGCTGAAATGAAATAGGAGTAACGAGGCTATTTTTACAATGTAAGGAGTAGAAAGTACAGATAATTGCTTGAAAATGTAAGGAGTAGAAGTGAAAAGTTGGCTGAAAAATAATTACTCCAGTAAAGTATAGATACCCAAAATTTCTACTTAAGTAAGGTAACGAAGTATTTGTACTTCATTACTTGACACCTCTGGCGATGACTTCCCTTCACTGTCTGGCCTGTTTGTGCCAGTGTCAGTAACACGTGCGCGGGAACCTGAGCATGTGGAGGAACGTTATGTTCAAGGATGAGTCCAGATTCTGCCTACAGCAGTTGGATGATAAGGTCAAAGTGTAGAGAAGACATGGAGAAGGCCATCTTGTGATGGACTTGAGGACAGACTCTGCTGTGACGCTCACCGAAGCACCTCTACATCATTGCCGCCTCGTACTGTGGCGGCAGCAGTGGCTTTAAAAACGCTCAGCATTTTGGGGGACTCCCCCGGCAGGGAGGCGGATTTCAGGGTAGCTACCGCGCGGCGGGGTGAAAAGGGCTTAAAGAGGACGGAATGGCCTGCCAGCAGTCCTGACCTCAACCACATTGAACACTTGTGGGATCAGCTTAGGCGTGCTGCTCATGACCAACACAACCAGCATTAGGCTGTTGTTGCTGTGTATGGTTCTTCCACACGCTGCTGAGACTCCTGTTTGTTAAATCAAAAAATTGCTAAATTGCCCACAAAATGCATGTTCCTTACAAATGTGCCACCATTTAAAAGGGCATATCAACAGGTTTCCCAAAGGTAAAGACTTATTGCCAATAAGCATTGTTACACCAAAGAAATAATCTATCAAACACAAATTTCTTTACTTTTTGTGCTGGGTTTATATTAACTTTTAAACATGTAAAGGAAATAAATCAAACATTTTTATGACTTAAACTTCACAATGGCTCATTTTAGTGAAAATTCATATCAAGGTTAAATGTCAGTATTCTGTATCAGTCATCTTGGAAAAACCAATACTGGCCAAGCCCTTCATTGAATGATTCAACTGTTATGCTGAATGGGCACAAATTACCCTGTAGTGACAATAATAATAATAATATTAATAGTAATAATGATAATAATAATGTACCATAGCGTTGCCTAACATAACCCAACTTATTATTGATTGCAAACATACACAACTCTGTGGCAAAGTAATTATCACTGCTGCCTAAAAATCCCCTTAAAGCCACTAAAGAACACCACACACATTTAGTACATTTTGATTTACCTTTAGAAGGTGTCCCCATGGCAAAGCAATAAGTACTAGATATCTTTTCCTGATAAAGTGCTGACAAAACTCAAAAAAGTTGTTTTAGTTGTACAAAAATGTGCTCACATACACGTTGCCACCAGACACAAAGTACCTGCTACAGATTAGCTGATGGATACACAAATCTCTGACTGGAATCCCCAGAGTGCCCTAGTTTCTCCTTAAGCATCACATCAAATACACTGTACTTCACATCCCTGAAATACTTGGAAATGCAGGCCATCACGTGATTTTGAATTTACTGGAACTGGCTCATCTTCAAAGGGTTACATCTAGAGGAAAAAGTAGAAAATGACAGAAAACCCTTTGATAGACAGCTACAAGTCAAGCTAAACAGCTTTTTCAATCTCCTCCTTCCTCTTTTATTAACAAGCCTCATTACGACAGCTGTTCAGCTTGTCCATGCTTCCCTTCATCACCCGTCTAAATCTCAGAAGACATCAAAGGAGAACCACAAAACTTTCTGTGAGACAAACGCTGAATTATAAGTAAGAACCACAAATGGAGGGAAAAATCAATTGGTGGTGGTCTCTTTGAATATGTTCAGATTTCACTGAAGTTTCAGTGGAAAAAAAAGTGCAATTTTTCTTCTGTAAAATTCTTCTATACCTCATACTTCCCCCTTTTATTTGCTCTTAGCAGAGAATAAACTATATGCTTCGTTTAAAAAAACCCTGACAATAACACTGAGGGTACCAAAAAGCAGAATTTGATATAATGGAGCTTTAACCATGTACAGTGCCTATAAAGTATTCACCCCCTTTATTGATTTTATGAATCACAGTAAATATAATTTGTCTTTTCTGACAAAAAATACAAATAACCGTCTGTAATGTCAAAGTGAAAACATATTTCTGCAAAGTAATGTCAGATGAACCAAAAATGTCATGTAAAATAAGTGACTGCATAAATATTCACCCCTTTAAAGACACTAACCTAATTCAACAGAGGTCAACCCAGCTGGTGCTAGTAGTCTCACAGTTAGTGAAATGGGGATAGCCTGAGTGCAGTGAATGTGTCTCAAGTGACTGTTGTATAAAGACACTTGTGTCTGGAAGGTGCAGTCACTGGTTAATCAGTATTCCTTGCTACCATTATACCATGAAGACAAAAGAACACTCCAATCAACTCAGAGAAAGGTTATTGAAAATTATAAGTCAGGGGACGGAAAACAAAAACATTTCCAGGGCATTGAACATCCCCAGAGTTCAGTTAAATCTAGCATCAAAACAACAGAAATATTATGGCATATGTGGAAAGCTTGTAAAGATAGAGGGTAAAATGAATGCAGCAACATGTCCTGGAGGACAATCTTATTCAGTCAGTAAGAGAACTACAGCTTGGGAGAAGATTTCTTTTCCAGCAAGACAAGGACCTGAAGCATAGAGCGAAAGCTACACAGATTTAGTTTAAAGACAACAAGATGAATGTTCTAGAGTGGCTGAGTCAGAGCCCAGACATCAATCCAAAAGAGAATTTTTAACTGGACTTGAAAAGCGCTGTTCACACCTGATCCCCATGTAACCTGACAGAGCTTGAGAAGTCTTGCTAAGGAGAATGAAGTGAAATTGACATGTCCAGATGTGCAAGTCTGATTGAGACCTATCCACATAGACTCAGTGCTGTGATTGCAGCCAAAGGTGCATTTACTAAATACTGACTTGAAAGGGGTGAATATTTATGCAGTCATTTACCTGGCAGATTTTTATTCCATTGACATCACAGTGTAGAAATTTGTTTTCACTTTGCCATTCAAGAGGGGTTTTTTTGTCCAAAAAGTGAAATCATACTGACCATGACTGAGTCATTAAATCGGTAAAAGGATAAAATAATACTTTTGGTAAGTACTGTATCTGATTTAATCTTTTAATGCAATAAATAAAACAAATATTGCACAATCTGTAATATCTAATGTGGGCAATTTCTTATTGATGTAAATCCTCTTGGGTGATTGGTGGCTGTGAGTCAGCACTGGCCCAGGCCCATATGGCTTACTGGATTACTTTTTGAAACATTTGGCCTACATACCTAAATTACAGCGCACAAAAAGAACAATTTCTTGCTGTTCTGAACATCATCACTGTACAAAGTAAGCAAGCAAGCTGAGAGGTGACCTAAAAGTGTAGATAAGTGACATTTGCCTAACACTTTAACATGTTATTTTAAATTTGTCTTGTGAGTTGGTTTTCCACAGAGTTAGTGCTATGGTCTTCCTGGTCACAGAGTTAGTGCTATGGTCTTCCTGGTTATAAGTGAATGAGTATGAAAAAAATAAATAGAAGGGGGATATACAGTTTAGTGTCATCAATGCTTCTGTTTCCCTTGAGTTTCCTTACACAAAGAGCAATGCCTGTTGGATATCAGAAGTCAAAGCTGTCTTAAATAGAGCAAACAGAAAATCAAGCTACAAGTAAAGGACAAGGACACTGCAAGTCCTTGTTTTTCTACAGTATTCTACTTTCCTGAGTTGTGTGGACTGGAGATGTGTAGGTGTGCTGGACTGGCTTTGAGTAACAAAGACTAAGAGAAAATATGCAACTAAAGACAGACATTGTTTGACATGAACAAAACCTTGTTTTGTATGTTTTCCCTTGAGCAAGAATAAAGCTTTTATAGCAGCAGGGTTCTTTGTTTGACTTCCTATCAGTTCTGAATATGGAATGTGTTTTTACTGTACTGAATTGGACTGTGTGTGTCTGTATACACAATGTATTACAACTGGCCCTTTTTCAGTCTCCCTGTGAGATCCACACGGCCGAGCCTCAGTGGACACAGCTTTTTCCCTGGCTTTCATCCCATTGTCTTCAAGGAAAGGGGGCTTGATGCACATCCTCAACCAGCTGGGTGTCTCCACAGTGTACTGACAGCATAGGAGTAACGGAATGGGGGGGGGGGGCATGGAGACTCGTGACAGTGTATTACTCACTGGTGGAGTGAATCTGTGAATGAGCGTGGTTGGCCTGTAGTGCAGGATGGGCAGCCTGGGTGAGGGCAGGGCACCAGATCCAGACTGAAACCAACACAATAACAAAAACAAAGACTGTCCCATTCACTCTTTTTCTTCCACAGTCATGTCATCTTTTGCTCATCTCACTCTTCTCTCCATGTCAGAGGAACTGGGCATGCATCATCCCTGTCCTCAAACCCAGTATTATTGTTAGGCACGTATTACCCAAAATATCTTCTACAGTGTTGTGTCAAAGTGATGTGCTGGCTACCATATCAAGAGTTCTGTTAGAAAAGAAACATTTTTAGACAACGTTCATAGTCCTGTTTAACTAGGAAGTTCATGATATCACTCTGGTTCCTCCTCTTTGTCCCCTGAAGTCTCTGATTCTGGAAGGATTTCTTCTTCCTCTATAGCTGGCACCTCTTCCCTATCATCAAGGCCTTCAGGAGAATCCTCCTCTTTGCTTGTTTGCTCCTCCTCTTCCTCATGAATGGCTGTGATTGGATCAGTTGTGCTGCTGATACAGTTCTCCTCTTTTTGTGCCTCCTCCTGGTTTTCTGCAGCTATGATCCTTTTCCACATTTCATGGTTTTCTAGAAGATGCTGTGTGATCTGGCAAAACACTTTTCTTCTGTTCGCCTTTTTGGTTTCTTGCCGCTCTGAAAGACAGCCAAAAGTCAATGACTAGTTTATCACACTTCTCACAAAGATTATTATGAATAAATTTTTCTGTTCTCTGTATTTCAGTTTTATAGTTTAGAGATAGAAAGCTTAGCTTAGCATAAAGAGTAAAACAAGAAAAAAATCAAGCTCCCCCTGACTGATTCAGTCCAAGGTTTTCATAAATGTCCAGTGGGAGATTTCTCTAAAGCCCCAAAACATCAGATTACCCTAATATCAAGCAGCAACTGTAAAGGTTAAAATGAAGCTAACATGGAAGCTAGAAAAAAAAGAAGTTTCAAGTGGCCACTAGAGGCCGACTCTAAAAGTGAGCCGATTTTTCAATTCATCCCAGCTGTTTTGGGGGAGGGGGTTTAACATTAGTATTGGCCAGGGGTGGAAAGTAACAAATTGCATTTACTGAAGTTACTGTAATTGAGTAGTTTCTCATCAACATACGGGAAGTTTCAGAACTTGTTGATGCATCTTCATCTGCCACCTCCTCCTCTTCCTCCGTGTCTTGTCCTTCCTTCACCTCCTCCAGCTCCATCTCCCCCTCAGGTGGGTCCACCCAGCGTCCTGGCATGAGAGCAGCGGAGTCATAGGAAGAGCACAGAGGTCCCACTATGTGAGTTATGAACGACTCTTGTAGTTTGGCGAGCTGTGGAGCAGACCGGTCCATAAATGGGCTTATGGGAAGACCAAGGCTTGCTTCTTCATCACCCTAGAAGTTTAGAAACATGAACCGTAAAGTCAGATACATAGAACTGATGAAATATAAATGAAACCTGGATTCTAAAAGAGAGAAAGAACTTTGACTCCACGATGTGTCTGTAGGCTCTCATTCATTTTTGTCATGGTTATTCAAAGTTTTAATCCAAGGGCCAAGTGGAATGGGTTGAGGTTCCCTAAAATGTTTCAACTCTCCTCCAAAACGCTTACGCTAGCCTTTTTGAGGAGAGGCCAACATCAAGAGCTTGACCAAGTACAGCCGCCCTTGGATCAAAACTTTGTTTAACTTTACTCCAGGGGTGTCCAACTTCTTTCACTAAGGGCTTCATACAGAGAAACATAAAGATGACTGAGACACACTGATACACAGTGAATCCAGAGAGAATTCAGCCCCTTTACTCATTTCCTTTTTTGTTATGTTGCAGCCTGATGTTACAATCTGCAATTGTTGTAAATTGACTGATTGTTGAATATGCTAAAAATCAGCCTGTATTACAGCCTTCATTTATGTCAAACAAGGGAAACAATCATTTCTAAGGATTTTAGGGCAGTCAATCAGATCTTGGGGTCCCTAGTCAGCTTTTGCTATAGGATCCTCTACTAGTCAGGACAAGTGGCGCTCTTCACAGCAAAGAGGGGGAGACAATGACAGCTGCCATAATCCTTCTGTCTTTATTCATCAGGGCATGGCGAATTAAAAGAATGAATGAACAAAATGTTTTCCCTTTCAAAATGTTTGTTTACAGATTTAACACAGGAGCATTGCCTGGAGTCAAAATTAAGAGGTACAAGTCAAGCACAAGTGCCATGTTCTAATGTTGGGCATATTTCATTTTTTGAATATTTTTGAAAACTTAAAATAAATCTGCTTTTGCAGCATGCTATAAATCAATTCTGACACTAACCCTACTGCAGCAGTTTCAGACATTTACAAAGCATCTAAAGAAATAATTGGTCTTGTTTTATCATAGTCTTTTTTGCTTTTGTAGGTCATAAAAAGACATCAGTATTAATTCAGCATGTCGCACAACCAGCTAAATACAACACAAAAGAGCTTCAAATGAGTTTTACTTTAAATCATCTTTAAAAGTTGGTGGAAAATGCAAACAGCACAAAATCAGGTAGCCCCTCTGTTTCCTTTTGACTGCATATGAAAAGTTCCCTTCTTTATATAAATCCACATTAGTCACACCAGGCAAAATGCATGCAAAAGACAAAGAAAGATGCACTATTTCTTTTCATAGTCTACTGACTTGGTCAAGGAGACAACAAAAAGAAAAAAACATAAATTCAAACTATGGCTGATCTGTTTGTATAAACAATAACTGATGCTGTCAGCAGGGATGTGGCCGTATGTGTTTATGAAAAATGTCAACGCAGAGAAGTACTGACATATGACACTGGCAAGAAATTCTCAGCACCAAACATTACACATTCAATTACTGTCAGCCAACAAGGATCAGAGGTGTTCTGATTGTCATCCTTTAGATGCCTATCATGTTGACGGCTGTAATAAATCAAAGATGACTGTAATCTCATAATTGGATTCTCTCTGCTTATTGCATTCAAGGTGTCACTTTCCATCTTTATTATAGGTGATAATGATTGTAACTTCAGAATACTCTGTTGCCTAGTGATGGAAAATATGTGATTCTTGAAATATTTATGAAAAAAAGAGGAACCATTTTATGTCAGGATTTTTACTATTATATGACTATTGACAATACTGGTGGCTGAAATCAGCTTTGCTTTTGTTGCATCTATAGGGTCATAGTTCCATATATTCTGAAAGTCTTGTTTTGTGCTTTTGTGTTGTTTTCAAATGCCAGGTCTTGAAGAGCAATTGAGTAGAAGGACAAAGGTGGTGGGGGCTCATATTACTATGGAAACTTGAAATCTGAATCACATCAGTGCTCTCCATTAGTTCATGTGTGTACAGTATGTATACTGATCTCACTCTAATCCATGTGCATGCAGAATATTTATGTATAGAACTGAATCTGTTGCCACTGAGAGTCTCTCTTCCATTCTGGTGATCCTTCTCTGAGTGACTGTAAATGACTGCTAACGAGCCTGACCAGTGAGAGGAAAAACAAACCCAGGATATCTTTTTTCATTGCAGAAACATAAAAAATGATTTTGGTAATTACCAATGCTGTTAATTTAGGTCAGCTTTGGCATAAACCTTACTTTGGGTGGTGGTCTAATGAATTTGTTAAGCACCATATGTCATGTGTTATCTTTTTGCTATTTGTATTGTATGTTCTGTTTGTGCTCTATACTATGTGAACATGGTCTGAGTCACATAAAAAAATGAAATGAAATGAAAATTCAGAATGGCTAGTAAGTTTAGATAACTACTAGCTAGAGAGGCTGGTGAGCAAAAAATAAAATGTTAAGTCTTATTTCTTAACTCATATCTATCAGTTATTAAATATGTTTTTTCATTGATAATTAAAGAGGTTTAGGAAATTTTTAGTCACATTAAATTATGCAAATTCATAATTATTCATTTTAAAAACAGGATCTTCACTTTGTTTCAATCGTTTTTTTTTTCACTGTTTACATATGTTTCACTTCAATTTTGCTACATTTTCTAAGAAAATTTTGTTCGCACCCAGATACATTTCTAAGTTCACATTCATCCATTTTTGATTGAAGGACTTTCAGTGGAAATACTAATAGCAAGGAAGAGGGATTTTTTTTTTTTTTTTTACTATTTTCTCCTGTGAAAGAGCATTTATAAGCGTACCTGTTCGTAGAACTCGTTGACGATCCCCTCGGTCCACTGCAGGTGCAGCTCCTTACACTTCAGTGGTCCATTGACATCAGCCAGCTTGATGCACATCTGACACACCAGCATTCGATCGTTCTCATTGGTCCAATCAATACCTGACACTCCTTCATCCCCCACCTAGGGACATGTGCACAGGAAATAAAAAGAAACACTGATAAACATGGATCATATTTCTTACAGACTGTTAAATATTATTGAGGATGACATTTTTATAGCAATATTCAACAAGTGCTGGTTTTACATGTTTAATGACTATTGTCTCAACAAATTAAGATTTTTTTTCTATTACCTTTGCATTAAACTCTGCAAGAAAGTCAAAGTGCTTTTTGAGGTCTGTGGCCAGGATGGCTTCAATGACAAGGAAGCGGAAGCGCTTGAACTCCACATGTTCGAGATTAATCAAGAAGTTGTACTCAGGTCGAGACATGAAGAGGTTCCATGCTGCGGCCGCGTGATGATTTTCCAAAACTGAACGATCGTTGTATAGAAGAGCCTACAGTGGGTACACAAGAGGAGAAAATTAAATCAGTAGTCAATTATGTTGTTGAACATGAAACACAATGCACCTTATTTCTTGTCTCACAGCTCTGTGAGACCTCAGTGGATACAAATTTTGAGATTGCTGCTTGTAGCTTTAATGCTGCCTTTAATCTGCTGTGGTGAACAGGCATTCATTGATGGAGAATAGAACTGATTTTCCCCGGTATCTATCCTTTTTTCTTGAAATCACAGCGCTCCTTTTGTTATTAAGGATAATTTATGGGGATGTAGAAAAATAAAACAGTAGTCTGATGACTGTGATAGGCCACAGTCTATTTCTGTGCTTTGCATCTTTGGAGGTGTGACACAAATCAAAGTCTAGAGCTCAAAAAAATAACAAGGAATTGCTCATGAATCAAAATGTATGGCTATGGGTCCTCTAACAGTTTCCATACATCGCAGTGATTTTGAATTACACTATTTCATTGTGTGTTATTTGGTTTGTTGGTTGGAAAATGCACAGTGACAGCTTTTGTGACACATGAATAGAGACATCTATCTGGTTGTTGCATTAAGTTAAACTGGTTCCAATTCACACAATGTATATTGAGATAAGGGCTCTAAACATTGCCATTGTATATCACTCTGCCACACATTTGCATATGTCTTTTACTTACTGTCATACTGTTGTCATGGCAGACCTTTCTTGTTTATATCCTTAAATCAAGAGCTTTTTTTGGGCTACACTCAGACGAAGCTTTTACTCATCAGTATTACTTCATAACATAAAAACTGACTACATTAATGCCGATGCCATTGTGTGCAATGATCTCCCACAGCCCCTCCTGAATCATGTTTGTGCTAAATTACCTGTGGTGCACTAGTAGCTACGAGAAAGGCATTGGTTCTTCCAGGATGGTCATAGTCGTGCATGGCAGCAGCTACATACAGAGCCATGAGCTCAAGACCAGGGATAAGACCTGCCAGAGAGCCATATCCCTCCGTCTGGGCAGAGTTCATCTTAGACACCACAAAGCCTGCAGCACCAGGTGTTATGCCGTTCTCTGAGTCTGGGAGAATTGAAAAAAAAACAAAAAAACAAAAACACAGATCATACTACCGATTTTCCTCTATGCTAAAATAGTTCCACATCAGTTTTTCTTGTTAAAGCTAGTGCTTTTAAGAGTGTTAATCTAAAAAAGAACTCAAGACCAGTATACACAGTTTATTGACAGGTACATTTGTGGTAAGTGAATAAAAATGAAATGAAAAGGCATAACAGAACAAATCTATGATTATCATGGCAAGGAATGAAGCCAATGCAGAAGTGCCAGAAGCTGTAGCTCCTCAAGTGTACACCAGAGGCCGTCTTCAAACATGAGACAGTTCCCATAGAGCTCAATATTAAAATATCAAACTTTAGAGCAGAAAACAGATGTTTACAGCCAAGTAATATCATCAACAACTGGAAAAACAATAGATCATGTTGATTTATTCTTATCTAAACCAGTTAATAATAATAATTATAATACATTTTATTTATAAAGCGCTTTTCAGTAACTCAAAGACACTGTACAATAATAATAAAATACATTACACAAAAAGAAAAAGTCAAAAACAGGACAATATCACAATCAAACAGAGAAAACAAGCAAGCAAGCAAACAACCTTACAAGACAACAACAGACTCAAACACTGAAAGCATTTTAAAAAGGTGAGTTTTGAGCAGTGATTTGAATGTGGATGAGTCCTTACAGTCTTGGATATGTTTAGGGAGTGAATTCCAGAGGGAGGGGGTGGCTATGGACAAGGCTCTATCCCCTCAGGTTCGGTGCTTGGTTCTTATTGGTGGGGATCGAGGTTTGGCGAGCGAAGATTACGGGAGGGGGTGTGATGGTGCAGCAGGAGGTCCGTAAGGTGGGGGGCTGTTGGTTTAAGGCTTTATGGGTGAGGAGGAGGATTTTGAGCTGGATGCAGTAGGAGACAGTGAGCCAGTGGAGGTCTTGGAGGACAGGGGAAATGTGGTCATGGGAGCCGGTGTGGGTCAGGAGACGTGCTTCTGACTTCTGGATGTATTGAAGTTTATTGAGGACTGTTGAGGATGTGCCATAAAGGATGCTATTGCAGTAATCAAGTCGGGATGTGTTGAAAGCGTGAATGAGAGTTTCAGCTGCAGGGAAGGAGAGTAGTGGATGGATGCAGGCAATGTTTTTTAGGTAAAAGAAGGCAGTTTTTGTGAGTTGGGTGACGTGTTGATCAAAGGAGAGGTGACAATGATATTGAGATTGTGGGTGTGAGGTGAGGGGGACAGAGTGAAAGAGTCAAATTGGAAGCTGAAGTTATGGATGGGTTTGGTGAGGGATTTTTATGTCAAAGAGGCAGTTGGTTAATGTGGAGTGTTTGTCTGTGGTGATGGAGGTGGTGGAGATGTACAGTTGGATGTCGTCAGCATAACAGTGGAAATTAAGTCCATGGTGGCGAATGATTTGACCAAGGGGGAGCAGGTAGATTATGAATAGGAGGGGACCAAGCATCGAATCCTGCGGTTGCCTTGTGTCAGGGGAGCGGTGGAGGAGGAGCAGTTGTTGATGTGAATGAATTGTTGTCAGTCCGTGAGGTATGATTTAAGTTAAGCGAAATAAGAGTAGCCATCATATTTAAACTGATGAGATCTGAATGTTGAACTGAAATAAAAATGTTTCTGTAATTAGCTCTCTCATTCTATCTCAGTACTACGTTCTCCCCCTCCATTTTTTTTACTGTACAAGAGAAAAGAAAGAGGAAACTTAAAAATGTGAAAAATCCAAACATATGGTCCTCATTTTCACCCTCTTTTAATTATTTTGTTGCAGATTTTCCTTCCTTTATTGACAAGAAATTTTAGAGACATAGGTGATTAAGCCAAAGAAAAAGATAATAGGATTTCCTTGGAAGATGGTCAGATTGAGAATAACCACAGCCATGATTTACAAAACTCTGACCTCATGAAAATGCACATGCAGGATTCTAAGTGTGGGATCAGGAAGCTTTGTAAACCTAGTAAAAAGGTAGGGGTAGTGGTGAGTGGTAAACCGGTATTAATACTATCACTGGTAAAATTTTTGCATTACCATCATCACTGGTTTAAACGCCTATGTTGTGCTGTGATACATTCCAGCATTATGTATAGCAAGGTAAGTAACCGAACGTCACCCACGCTTACCATTGTAAGCCCGGTAAACAGGTAAAACGTGTAACTTCCTCTCCAAGTTTGATGGCTGTACCGCAACAAAGTCAGCCTGCCTAGGGCTTTAACACAAGCTGCATGCTGCTTTGGTGTGTCTGTGTGTGTTTGGTGCGCTGCAGCTATTCATCTTACAACAGCTTAAACAACTGTTTAAAGGTGTGTTTTAACTTATGACTTTATTTTTTTATGCCATGACAAGCCAAAGATCTAGGCTGTGACGTTAAATGAGGTCCAAGAAGCTAGCTGCAAAAACTTGCTGGTACGGCAGGCAAAGCTAAGCTTAATCAATGCTAAGCACATGACTTCCGTCAACCTCTTCACAATAAAAGTCCGCGGCTGTTATTTCTCTGAAACGCTTTTATTGTGAACGCTCTCATCAGGAAATGTGCTCAAGTCATTGGCAGCTTAACACACCTCAGCAGGATAGAGATTAAATGTAAAACTTGGATAGCAGTCTGAAAGAACTAAACATAGACAGCCTTGTGCTCCTATGCTTAGATATAAACTGAGTATGCCACCAAAGGCTTGTTTTAAGGGGAGAAGGGGGTTTATAGCACCTGAATTTGGATTTTAAAGCATTATCTCTTTTAATTTTGTAATAATACGATATAAAACTGTTATCATCAAAGGCAACAAAAATACTGTGATATGATATTCAGGCCATATCGCCCAGGCCTAGTTAGGGTAAGCTTATAGAATACTATTGGATGTATTTAAGGTCGTCCTCACCAGTGTGTATCCCGTTCTCAGTGAGCAGGGTGGGCAGGCCGGGCACAGGCTGAGTGGTGAGGTACCAAACAGCATGAAGCACATCAGTGGCATGGATCCGGTTGTGATCTGAGCAGAGGGAAATAAAATGTTAAATCAAATTAGCCGGAGGCAGCAAGACTGCTGTGATGAAATCCAAGCTGGAGTATTTTGAAACCTGTAACACTAAAAAACTAAAAACACACAGTGGAGGCCCTTCAGCTAAAAAAAACATCTGAACCACTGCTGACGTGATGCATTTCTGCATTATAACATGGGTTGATCTTCCAAAAAAAGTGTATTCTAAGTAATGTTTTTCAGAATATTAAAAGAGAAAAAGACCTCTAAAATGTTATTGCTCTTCCACATAAAGGTGATTTTATTGTCCATCTATTGAAGGGAGTAAAGCTTTTTTATCCTGGTATTACACTGATTTGCAAAAATATGTTCAAAATTAGAAGACAACTGAAGCCTTAACCCATCTACTTACTCATTTTGCTCTAAGCTACTCATTGCAAGCCAAAGGTACTGTTGAGTTATATTTTTTGTCAATAAAGTGACACTGATAAGCACAACTGCTTCTGCTACTGATGCAGAATAAGAAGCTGAGAAAAGACAGCGCCATCTTCTGGTTGCATAATGAGCATTATAATTTATACTTTTGAGCAAATTGATATAAATTGCCCACATACAGTACAATCAGACAGTAGCCCCTTCACCTTTTTCAATTTTTCTATGTTGTTGCTGGATGCTATGGAAAAATAATCTTTCTCAAGTATTCAGATTCTTTGCAACGACATTTGAAATTTAGGTCAGAATTCTCCCATTGTTCCCAATCTTTGCAGAGATGTTTCTACACCTTGATTGGAGTCCACCTGTGGTAAAATAAATTGATTGGACATGATGTGGAAAGGGACACACCTTTCTATAGGAGGCCTCACAGTTAGCAATGCTTTTCAGAACAAAAACCAAGCCATGAGGTCAAAGACTTGTTGCAAGGCACAGATCTGTAAAAGGCTACCAAAAAAATATGTTGCACTGAAGGTTCCAAAAAGCATAGTGGCATCCATGATACTCAAATGAAAGAAGTACTGCAAAACCAGGACTCTTCCGAGAGCTGGTTGCCTGGCCAAACTGAGCAACTGGGGGAAAGGGGCCTTAATAATGGAGGTGAACACAATGGCTACTCTGATGAACTCATAGATATCCTGTGTGGAGATGGGACAAAGTAAAAGAAGGACAAACATCACTGCAGCCCTCCACCAATCTGGGCTTATGGCAGAGAGGATTGACAGAAACCTCTCCTCAATGCAAAGCACGAGAAAACCCATACAGCTTTTATGTGGAGGGTTTTGCAAACTTGCAAAGTGGGCTTTCATGTGTAAGCCTCAGAGGGCTGCAGTGATGGTTGTCATTGTGTAGCTTTGTCCCATCTTCACACAGGATCCCTTGAACTCTGTCAGAGTGACCTTTGTGTTCTTGGTCACCTCTCTCACTAAGGCTCTTCTCCCCCCCGAGGCCACTGTGCTCTTTGGAACCTTCGGTGCAGCAGAACTATTTTTGTAGCCTTGTCCAGATCTATACCTGTCTCTAACTTCTGCAGGCAGTCCTTTGACCTCATGGCTTAGTTTTATCTTTAATAAGCATTATTAGCTGTGAGGTCTTCTATAGACCAGTGTGCCTTTACAAATCATGTCCAATCAATTTAATTTACCACAGGTGGACTCCAGTCAAGGTGAAGAAGCATCTCAGCAAAGATCAAGAAAAATGGAAGGCACCTGAGCTAAATTCCAATTGTTGTTCTCTCAATCTGATATTCCAGGTATTTTTTTTTATTAATTTGCAAACATATTGACCAGATGAAAAAAAACACAGTTGTAATGGTCAGAGCATAAAAACCTTTTTTTTTTTTAAAAAAACTCTATAATAGTTTGCATTTATATTTAATTGTTTTGCAAAAAAAGAAACTCAAAGATTGCAGGTGCTTTTACAATTTAGAGATGCATACAACCTGAAAAATGTTCAGTATGAAAGCTCCTGAGGGGGGCTTTTATCTATTGTTGAGTCCCTTCGACATTTGAAAATAATGATAAACAAAGTTTATCAGTATGGGCAGTTAATTACTATAAATGTTAACTATCATATCAGGTATGAAAACTTTCTGTCAAAAGTTCCAGCCAATGCTTTGGTGTACACTTATACTGCACAACTTAATTTTTTTAAGTTTGCTGATATGTATGACTAATGCCAAATCAATGGATCAACTTCAGTTGTTATCCTCATTCCTTAAACTTTAAAATGGCTCTAAGAACTGACATTTTACCTTTGAACTATAGCTAGTTTTATTTTTCCCATTTGAGAATTTGTTTCTTTATTATCTCAAGCACTTTGTCAGGACTGTCTCAGTGAACCACCCTGCTATTAAACACGTTGTTTCATTGGCAGAATTCATTTAAATAGTATAAGCTAAGCACAAACATAAGCTGAATAAACAAGGGTAACATTTTTAATTAGTGCACTACAGAGCTCACTGTCTGTCAACAGGTGTAGTGCTGCTTATAGCTCTTACAAAGGCAAATGAAAATTCCTATTTTTTTATATATTGTATCTGTATCAAAAATAGATGACTTTAATCTTCAATTTACTGAATGTAAGTACTTGGAAAAATTGTAGTAATCATTTTAAATCAAATATTGTTTATCTTGTTTTATGTCTGTTTTAAAAAGATGGACTGTAACAGAAAGAGTAAAGAAGTCAATTCCAACACATGAGAGGCTTGGTGTTCTTCACAATAAAAATGCTCTTGATATAGAAATATCAGAATCAGCTATTATGAGTTTGGAAATATCTGCATATCAAAATGAAAATACCCTTTGAGGCTTTTATTCACTTTTGTAGTCCATGAAGAGGCATCAGTGTTAGTATCAGTCTGTTTGATTAACAATTAAAACACTCCTCACATGTGTTTTAACATCAAATGACAAACAAAGCAGTGTTTAAGATATAATCATCCTCTGAAACTTGAAATGTCTACCTATTGATAAAAGTGCATGAACATACTACAAACTACCTAGGAAGTCTGTTCATGGTGCCGTTTTAACTAATGAAGCAATACTGCCCTCTTGTGGCAGATAGAGGCATCATGGGTCTAAATAATTTACTTAAACTGTTAAATAAATACAGACATATACTCACAAGGGATGACCCTGTACCCATTCTCCAAAGCCCGGAAGTAGTTCATGAACTCTTGTACAGGAATTCTGAAGGTCTCAAACAGACCCGTGTCCTCAAAGAGGAGATAGGAAACCTGGGACACAACATGAATGAAACCTACAGTGAAACTCATGACTTGTGAAAAAATACCCCTATTTCCAAAATCTGAGTCTTACACTGTTTGTGCTTCAAGCTATGCTCCATTCCCTCTGCTAATGTCACAACCACATTTAGCTGCTAATTAGATTCATGTGAATCTTTCCATTAGTCCTTTAAATTCAATCAGTATTTATATGTTTTCATCAAATAAATGTCACGTGGAACGCAACATTTGCTCTCTAATTTACCTGACTGAGGATGCAGCCTGTTTTGCCGTGTGTTTTTTCTACTAGACTGAAAATGGGAAAGTTCCAATTGTTGAGCTGATTCATAAGTGGCTCCAGAGCCGGCATCACGAGAGGCTCAGGCACCAAGACTGGTTTGTCCTGCCAGGAAAAAAATCACAGAATAGAAGAAAAGACAAAGGGATACATGTATTTTGAGTATTTCGGATCAACATTGTGCCAACTCTAGAGGGCATAGTAGTTCACACTGAACAGTTAATGCAGATTGAATGACAGTAAACTTAAAATAATAATAATTCTTATTCACTGTTATTGAGAGGGAGTAATTGATTTATAGGCTTCACAGGAATTTGAAGAACTATGGGCACATTTAAAAGCATCTCTCATTACTGAATTTATCCCATGTGACGGCCTACCTCTGGTGATGGCAGGAGTGGGTGAAGTATGATACCCTCTGCCAAATACTCCCTGCATCCTTCCCTTGCTTCAGGAGGCTTCTTGCCTCCCTCTCCCTCCTCCTCATTCTGTGCAAAGTCACTGCTGTCACTGTGGTTGGTCTCATAAGTGCTGTCATAGGTGCTGTCGTAGTCTGAAGATGCTACAGCGCGCTCATCTAGGGGAAATAACACACTTAAGACACTTAAAATTACAGTGAGAGAAGTCAAAGAGAAGTTTGTGATGAGTGGAAGTTTTCAGCCTATAAAGTAATCTCCTGAAATAATGTACTTTTATTTCTGAGTTTGAAGTATATAAAAACTTTGATTCTTATTTTTTTTAAAATCCTTATAACAGATGTCTTTCATATTGGGAACCTCCCAGAGAATTAATCTTCTGTTATAATTTACAAAGACAAAACAAAAAGTTATCATTGATTAATAGTTTTTATTTCATAGTTTTTTTCTGCATAAAATAAATTTACATGTGTATGTGGATGGAATAGTTGTTTGCTGATTTTTTTCATAGTTCAATATAAACAGGGAAGTACTACAAGTGTGCCCAAAACCACTTACTAAATACTACTAGTAGTAATACTACTAGTACTTTATACTAAAACAAATACTGTGTCCTAAGGTAATAATAAGTATGTTATTCTACATCACCTGAAAATCAGTAATCTCTGCATCATATGACTAAAAGCTATATAGGACTGGAAACATCTTTTCTGCCATGAAAGGCTTTCTGTGCAGTTATTTGGACTTCTTTGCTCTTGTTTTGATAAAGAAATGTGGCCCATAAAACTGCCACTGTGGCTACATCTGAGCTAATCACTCATGCCAAACATTGAGATGAGCTTGAACATCTTTTCTGCCATGAAGAGCTTTAAGAGTCGTTCTTAAATCTCTTTAATAACAAATAATTATAAAATCAGATATAGCTACACTACAGTTACATCCAAGTTTTCAAATAATTGTTACACCAGCTGAAGCTGTTGCTACCAGTTCCCGCAATAACTAAAGCCGCCTGCAGCTACCGCCTCATTCTCCTCAAACACCTGATGATAGACGTGGAATCTGGCCAATCCATCTGCTTTTGCAAGGTTAGCAACCATTTGTCTCTAAGTAGAATTCAGTGACAATATAGACATGTTCATTATTAATGCTCCAATATTACAGTTTCATTTAGCAGACATTTTTGTCTGAATCAATGTACTTTAAAAAAAAATCAATTTAGATTTTATTATTTCCTTCAAAAACAGAAACATTGTAAACATTTTTACAAGAGTCACTCATTTGCTTCAAGTTAAACAAAAGGTGATACAACTATACTTAAACACACTGGTAAGCTAATAAACTTTGTATCATATACCTTGCATTGAGCCCATCGTCCTGCACATTTACAAGAATAAGATAATAAAATTTTATGAAAACATATTTAAGGACAAAAAGGGAGAATAAAGTAACCAGGAAGCCAATTAATTATTAATAAACTATAACAACATAAACAGCAATAATTATAATAATGGACAGAATGAAAATAATGAATTAAGACATGAAATTCGTAATAAAACATAAATAAGTATAAAAGTCACTTCATATAAACCACAACAGTTGCAAAAATAAAATACATTAAAACAAAACCATACGTGTGCAGATTAGCAAGCAGAATGGCAAATTTTGAAGGAAACCTGTTTTTTCTTTTTTTTCTTGCCCCCTCCCTTAAGCCAGTCAAACCTGGGGCACTGTAGTGATTTAGAGTTTGATTAGATCTCCTGGGTCTAAGATTCTTTAAGAGACACAAAGCAGGTGTTAGTATAACTTCTTTTGCTAAGCTATCACTAATCTTTTCCATAACTCTTTTCCAGTAAGTGGTTAATGTAGGGCATGTTAGAAACATATGAGAGATATCACCTTGATCTATTTAACATCGCCAACAAAGGTTGGAAAAACTTATCCCAGCCCTGTGCAACTTTACAGGAGTCCAATAGAGTCTATTGAGTATTTTAAACTGAATAAGCTTAGATCTGGCATCTCTCATGGGTTTTAACATTTCCCTCACAAGAGTTGTCCTTTTATCTGTTTCAAAAGTTCTCTGCAGATCTCTTTCCCACGCAGCTTTTAGGTCTTTGTTAGAATCACTAAGACCTTCTAGTAAGTATTTATAAATTTGGGATGCCAGGTGTGGTAATTCGCAGAGTACTTTAAATTTGGAATACACAGGAGTCGGGATAGGTAGCCCAGTATCTGGTGGAGTTGCTTTAGTAAGACAGTCCCTTAACTGTAGGTACCTCCAGAAGTCCTTACTGTTAAGATTATGTTTCTTTGAGATTCTCAAATGTTCTAAAAGTATTATTATGATACAGATTTCCTATATTTTCAATACCCTTTGAATGCCACTCTTTCCAAAAGAACATTTTCCTTCCTATCTTTAGTTTTGGATTGTTCCAGACTGGGGCTGACTCTATAAGGAAGGAGGATATACCCTCTCTATTGTGCATAGAATGCCAGATGTCTTGCATGTATGTGCAAGCATTGGATTCTGTGTTACAATTTTAGGACACTGAGTTAAATAATCAATTGCCTTCAAAGGAGCCATCAAATCATCCTCCATATCTACCCATGTGGGACTAATCCCCCTGCTGGAGAGTAGAGATGTTATGTGGGTTCCTGTAAAGCCTCCTGGTAAAGTCTCATATTAGGTAGTCTCAGTCCTCCACAGACTTTTCCTGCCTGATGTCTTTTGAGTCTCATCCTAGCCTTTTTCCTGCCCAGATGAAATGGCTGATCATTGTATCTAAAATTTTAAAAGTGGTGTCTGAAACAGAAAGTTTAGGTGCTATTGCCATTTTAATTACCTGAACTCTTCCCCATAATGAAATTTTTAGTTTGTCCCATCCCTTTATTAGGAGTTGTATCTTATTCAAGGCTGGGTCAAAGTTATCAGAGATAATATTTTCCAGCCCCGAATTTAAAAAGTATACCCAAATGCTTAAGGTTTTTGGTGACCCACTGGAAGTTCCAGTTTCGAAAAGAGATGTGAAGCAAGACTTGGATAAGGGCGTCACCTCACACTTGGTGCAGTTTATCTTATATCCTGATATGCCTGAGAATAAGTCCACTAAGTGCAATAGAGGTGAGACAGATCCATGTGGGTCTGAAATCAGGACCAAAATGTCATCTGCAAAAACGGATATTTTGTGTTCTTGCTCCCTCCATTTCAATACCCTTTATTGCATTATTTAGTCTTATAGCCTCTGCAAGAGGTTCCAGAGCGATAATGAAAAGGAGTGGTAAAAGTGGGCCGCCTTGTTTTGTTCCACGTCCTCCCGGGGAAGCGTTTGATCTTAAACCATTAGTTGTTACAATAGATTTGGGTTGTTTGAGGGTGATTTGAATAATATTTTGAAGTAAGATTCCAAATCCAAATTCTTTGAGAGAGATATTTAAGTAGTCCCAGCAAACCCGGTCCAACACTTTATCTGAATCTAATACACGGTGTGCCTGCTTAAGAAAAAAGTGTAATTACAAGTAGTAGGGTTTAACAGTCTCCATGCATCCTGTAATCCAATATCTTCACACAATGCTTGAATAAAAACTTGTGTCTTAGATGGCCTAGACATGTGGTTCCCTGATCTATCCAGCAACCCATCCAGCACTTCACTGAAATCCCCGCCCAGGATGACAAGAAAATCACCTAGGTCCAAAATAATTCTCTTAAGTTGGAGAACGAAGTCGGGGTCCTCCACATTTGGTGCACATAATTATTTTCAGTCCTGATATGTTAACCACAAGTATGAGTACACGCCCTTCATTTTCTTTATATTCCTGTTGGACCTCTACATTTAGCTTTTTTGAGAATAAAATAGATACTCTGTGTCTTTCTTGGCTAAATTTGCTGTGATAAGATTTATCAATCCATCTATCATGTATTCTACTTGTATCCTTCCCCAAGAGGTGTGTTTCCTGAAGCATCAGTACATCTGCATTCTCATGTTTCAGATAGCCTATTACCTTACGCCTTTTGACATATGAGCCTTGGCCATTAACATTCCATGAGGAAATCTTAATAACACTTGTGTCTGTCATTAATCTGTGAAAAAAAATTGTCATGTATTTCCAGATCAGGTCAGATTCAGACCCCTTTAGTCCTATCCAGTGCCACCAACAAAACACAGAACATGACTGGCTTTCATTCCCGTTACAAACTAGAACAATCCCACAACGAAGAAACCCTCTGTCTATTCCCCTTCCCATCCCCCAACCAAAATGCCTGTCCATATGGCGTGTACCAAAGTTTTCTTAGTGTTGCCACAACAGCATAATATAAAAGGATCTTAATCACCGTATTTAAAGTAAAAAATAAGTACATGGAAAATACCAACCTTACTCTTAGCCTATTAATGATAGTACCAGAAATAAAACATGTTTGCTTTTTAGAGATACATCAGTCTCTATTAGAAAAGCAAGGAAGATGAAACAAAGTTAAGTTTAATCAAAAGAAACCTTCGGGTCCATAAGCGATTTGAATCAGGCTAAGTTTAACATAACTGTCCTTGAGTTTATAAAATACAAAATTAAATTAAGGTCCTGCATGTACAGGTGCATCTCAAAAAATTAGAATATCATGAAAAAGTTTAATATTTTTTGTCACTCTTTCTGAAAGTGAAACCCATATATTATAAAGACTTGTTACACATAGAGTGAAATATTGCAAGCCTTTGTTTCTTGAAATGTTGATGATTGTGACTTACAGATAAGAAAACTCAAAATTCAATGTCTCAAAAAATTAGAATTTTACATAAGATCAATGAAAAAAGGATGTTTTAAACAGAAATGTCAGGCTTCTGAAAAGTATGTTGATTTCTATGCCTTCAATACTTGGTTGGGCCTCCTTTTGCATGAATTACTGCATCAGTGTGGCGTAGCAAGGAGGCGATCAGCCTGTGGCACTGCTCAGGTGTAACTGAAGCCCAGGTTGCTTTGATAACTGCCTTCAGGTAGTCTGCATTGTTGGGTCTGGTGTCTCTCATCTTCCTCTCTACAATACCCCATAGATTCTCTATGGGGTTCAGGTCAGGCCAGTTTGCTGGCAAGTCAAGCACAGTAACACCATGGTCATTGAACCAGCTTTTGGTACATTTGGCAGTGTGGGCAGGTGCCAAGGCCTGCTGGAAAATGAAATCAGCATCTCCATAAAGCTTGTCAGGAAGCATGAAGTGCTCTAAAATGTCCTGGTAGATGGCTGCGTTGACTGTGGACTTCAAAAAACACAGTGGCGACACCAGCAGATGCCATGGCAGCCCAAATCATCACTCACTGTGGAAACTTCACACTTGACTTCAAGCAACATGGATTCTGTGCCTCTTCACTCCTCCTCCAGACTCTGGGACCTAGAAGAGTCTGTTGTCCCCCATAGTGGGGGAAAACAGCTTTGCTGAAAGTTTGGCTGCTAGCTTGAATGCTATTAGCTCTCAGCTGCAGGGACAGTAACTGGTTAATTCTTTAGGCCTTGAAGGTTTTTTGCTCGTGTGTTTCTGGATTGGTTCATGTTATCAATTTAAACCATTTGGCGATAATATAATGTAACAAAGGCTGTTACACGGCTCCAGCTCTTCAGCACAACTCCTCGCCACATCACCATCAGAAGTCGAATCAATGTACTTTTGAGAGTAAGTACAACACAAGCAAGGATCTTAACAGGAGAGTAATGGTAGTGCCATCAACATCGTCATCTTTAGTATCAAACTATTAAGTGTGGAGTTGTTCTCAAAGAACTGGGTCTTGCAAAGCAGATGGATACGCCCGTTTCCTTGTTTTTCACCATCTTGCAAAGCTCCCATCTGAACCGTTTGGGCCCGGTAGAAAGTGACAGGACCAATCAGTGACGAGGGGCAGTACTTTCAGGCGCAGCAGAGTCGTGAGGTAAACAAGCAGAAGCAAGAGCTGGTGCAGTTATGGAGGAAGAGATTAACGTGGATGCTGCTAAAGTGCCAGTTTTATCAGAACTTGACAACTTTTCTTCATTAGAATAAGAACAAAGAACAGCAGTGAGTTGTTTTCTTTTCAAAAATGACAAAAGTCGAGTACTTACATGTCTTTAGTCGCCATGTTTTGCATTATTGCTCAGTAGCTGTGCACGCGCAGCTCTATAGCAGCGACACCATGTGTTTTGTTGCTCTGATTGGCCCATAGAGATGTGACAGACACAACGTTCACCCAATCACACTACAAGTTTTTTTCAAAGCCACTGCCGTTTCTCAAACCTTTCCTGTTGAAGCTTTCCGAGACGGATGTGTGAAACACATCCATCTGCCATGTCAGGTTAGCTACAAAGGCATTTTGGGGTAATTTAACATTTAAGAAGTATTAAAATACAGTTATGTTTATATTTATGCCACATGCTAGTTGGTTAGGGAGTTCTGCTACTTGGAAACACCCAGTGTATTTCACTTCCATACTTAAAAATGCCGGCTGGCCTAGTGTAATTCCAAGGATTGGCATTCATTAAAGTGCATACTAGGAATTTTTAACATACCACATTCTCAGTGTGATGCCACATTTAGTATGAATAGTGTGAAGTACTGGTTTAGACACAGCCTGTATCTTGGTCTTGATAGAAGCTGCTGAAAGTTTTGGGTGGACCCAGGAACTTTTGGGGGCAAAATTTAGGCCTGCTGTTCTTTCTTTATTATTCTTATTATTTATATTATTTTTATTTTCAATTCTGTAAAGCCTTTTTTTTTCTTCTAAAATAACAATTTAGTAGATCATTTTCATAGTTATGTCTTAAGTAAAACTGTCTATTTATTTATTTATTTATTCATTTATTCATTTTACCTGGATGGGGTATTCTGTCTCCTTTGTCTGTAGAGTCTACACCATGGTTGAGTCGATTGTTAAATGGCCTGCCACAGCTGATAGAAAGCAAACAAAGACACATTTAACACATTTAAGTGAAACATGTTAGTCCGTTCTGGTAATTTTTTCTTATCTTATAATTGAACTGGCCCCTGCCTTCTCACCTGTGACTGATAAACTTTCACAAATTTTAAAAAGATAGGTCTTCATACACTTTTCAGCCTCATTTTAATTTTTAAATATACATTTAAATATACATGTTCTTATAACATAACGGGAAAATGAATTTAGCATCAAGTGTTTTACCTGCCACAGAGTGATGGAGGCCGCCAATGAGGTGTTGTGGAGCTTGGGGCACTCTGACTGTGGGTTAAGGCTCTGTGGTGGCTCTTAGGGGCCACAGGGCCAGGGGCCCGCTCTGTCAGGGGCCCAGCAGGCTCAGGCAGCTGCACTAAACATGACTTTGAGGTGGGGCTGGAGACTGGAGTGCCCTGGACAGGTGGAGATGGGCAGGGAGAGCTCAGAGGTGACACGTTGGTGGGAGGGAAACCTGAAAAAGAAAAAATAACACTGAATCTAACGTTTGTAACATACTTTACTTCATATTTGAAGTCAGGACTGACACTCATACCTGGTCTTCCCAGTGGTTTGCTGTAGATGTGGTTGGAGGTGACAGAGGCAGCATAGGAGGCAGACATAGAGCGACCCTTTGAGATTGTCATCATCATCGAGTTGTTCCATGTTTCACTGATTTAATATAAAAAAAAGAAAACACATAAATGCATTTCCTCCACTCTGATGTTTCTTTCTGTATAATTTATGTATTTTTCTTGATGGCAGTGTTACCTCTCTGTGGTGTGTTTGATGCTGGCTGAGCGGTCTCTGCGTACAGGCCCGGGCTCGATGGTAGGCAGCCCTGTAGCTGAGGTGGTCGTGGTCCAAGTTGATGATATTCTCCTAAGCAATCCTGGGGGGAGACTCCGCCTCAGACGCTGTAACGCAGATACAAAAACGAATGTTGGCACACTCACTGAGGCTTCACAGGGGTGGATGAGGCAAGGAAGAAACCACCAGAGTTCATGTGCATGGGATCCTCAGATTTAACAAGGTTTTATTTTTTAAAAATCAGAATTACTGCAACTCTTCGACCAAGGCCGCCCATAAGGGGGGATAAGGGGGAGAGCTTTCAGGATCCCAGCCAATTGGGGGGCCCATTGAGGTCAGCAAAATCCTGATCCATAAAACAATGTTAAGCTGTGATAACCATTCTTTTTTACCCGAACAACAACAAATCTTAACAAAGCAGCAAATAATTGATTTATTTATGTCACAGTATAGGCTTCAAAGTTAAAAACCTTATGTAAACATGTAAATCCCCCATTTTTAAAAACTGAATAAAAAGGGGTTAAAAGTTGCAAACATTGCTTAACAGAAGAAAAAAAATGGGTGGAAAGTCATAAAAATGGCTTAAAAATGGTAAAACAGGCAAATAAAGTGGTGAAGAGGGGTTACAAGCAGCAATGAGTGTAATAAAGAGTGTCATTCACTTCAAATTGGCAATATTGCGTACAAAAGGAGATAGTATTGGCAAAAATAGGGTAATGGAGGCGAAATGGGCAGAAAAGTGAAATAGGATTAAAAGGAGCAAAATGGGTTATAAGAGTAACAAATTGGTTTAAATTGGCAAAACACAAAAGAAAAGAAAAAAGGGTAAACAGAGGCAAAAAAAAAGTAAAAGTGGCAAAAATGATTTAAAGTTACATTGAAAAATTTCAGAATATCAGAATATTTTTCCAGTGATTTAATTCAAAAAGTGAAACGTCCAAATATTATAGATTAATCACTAAAAAATTAAATATATTTCATTACATTGCTTTGTTTTAATGTTGATGATTTTGGCTTACAGCTCACAAAAATCATAAATTCACTATCTCAAAATATTGAAATATCAAAACAAAGTCCAACAAAGGATGTATAAAATAGAATTGTTGACCTTCTGGGAAATTATACTTATTAATGCAATCAGTGCTTGGTTGGAGCTCCTTTTGTACAAATTACTGCATTTGTGTGACACGGCATGGACCCAGTCGGTCTGTGGGACTACTGAATAGCTCCATCAAGCTCCTCAGCAGCTGGAAGCATGAAGTGCTTTAAAATCTCTTAGATGGACTTAATAAAGCCCAGTTGACATGGCACCCCAAACCATCACTGACTGTGGAAACTGAAAACACTGGACTTTAAGCACCTTGGATTCTGATTCCTGGTGAGACGTTGATAACAGGTGTTCAGGAGTTGCTTGAGACTAAGAACACAACACTTACAGTATCACCCATTTCCTGGACGCAATAGCAGTCACCTTCTGTGGCTTAGCCTCCTTGTGGGGGTGACAATGACATTTGCCAAGTCAGCAGTCTTTCTCATGATTGTAGTTGTGTGAACCAGAGTGAGTGAATGAAGGAAGAAGGAAACTTTTCAATAATATTCTAATAATTTGAGATAGTGGATTTTTGATTTTCACAAGCTGGAAGCCATAATCATCAGAATTAAAACAAAAAAAGCTTAGAATATTTCACTCTGTATGAAATTAATCTAGAATTCATGGAAGTTAATTTTTTTGAAAAAAAAAATCATAGGCAAAAAATTTCTCATTTTTTGAGATGAAGCTCTAAAAAATTCTAAAGCGTAAATGTAAAATTTCAAATCCAAACATGTACAAGCTCTAATTAAATATTTTAGTATATACAGGCCATATTTATATACAGCACTGTTGTAAGGAGCGAAAGACTGTCTGGAGAGATAAAACTCCAATTAGTATTTAAAATGTGATGTTTCAGTCTAAAGTACATGTTCTAACTACAAGGGGAAGTTTTCTTGCAAAAAGAGTTCTTCCAGACAGTATTTGCTCTCTTAGAGCATATGGAGGACTTGAGTGGTAAGTAGAAAGAAGTCATGCTTTTGTTTACCCCTGTAGTGACAATCTTTCTAGAGATGTAAATTTTGTTGTTCGGCCTTGAGCTACACTCAGTTATTTGTCGGATTGTATTTATGTAAAGTTGATGTATTTTTCTAAAAGGGCATTTCTCTGTCATACAAACACACACATTGAGGGCATCAGTGTATAAATTTTCCCACAGTTCTGAGAAAAACCATCCACCCATTTTTGCCTGTTTCATTCTTTGGTATATAATGACACAGACACAGAATTAAAGTCATTGAAAACACACAAATACACCAGTAGCGGTTAACATGCCTGCAGCAGTGAAGTAAAACCAATAAAAGGCCTCTAATGGGGTGTTAAACTGTAACACAGAAGTAGGAATAAATGTGGGAAAGGGGAGTAAAAGGGAAATGCAGTTTAGTGGTCATTTATTGCTTTTCTTAGACTTTATTATTGCAAATTGATGATGTAGTTTTCTTGAATAAACATCTGAGCTTATAACTTATAAAATACTGGAGCAGATGATGTCTGCTCATGCATAAAAAATAGCAGTAATATCAACTATTCTGACACTTTTACTAAGAGATGTACCACAGCCATCTATATGTCCAATACTCTTTACAAAGCCACTGTAGCAAGGCAACAAAAAGTAGCTACATCACAAATTTTAACTCTTTTCCACATGCAGACAAATGAATCCCCATTGAGTCAAATTGCAGCAGCATCTGTTTGAGTTGCACTACATCAGTAGAGCATGTGAGTGCACTCAGGCAGCGTTAAAGCTGCTTGTCACTCTCCTGGTAGGCTGTCCTTGCATTGCATCACACGCTTTATTTAGTTTCCTTGCCACCTAAAGTGCCCGCAAACATTTTGAAGCGCTGGCCTTGTAAAACATTAAAAAGCTCTCTGGAAGATTGTGCGTCATTGTTTGCAACATTAGAGCTTGATGTTGTGCCAGCAATGAGGGGGCAAAGAAAGGGGATGTATGCAGAGGGAGGCACACCTGGGTATACTGGCATTTAATGCAGCTTTCATTAACCTTAACTCATGTACTGCTGGATCTCTTCAATTTGAGTTCATTTATTTAAATCTATCTTTATTTTCTGTCTGTATCTAACTGATTAACTTAAATAATTAATAGGATAGCTACAGATTTGATAATCAGAGCATTTTTGTGTAAAGAGGGATTCTGCTGCATATGTGAGGGTTCCCCAAGGGAGCTTTGTAAATGGTAAATTTTCCTGTTGGAGATGAAGACTGCTGTTTGAAAAGGTCAGATCACAACACATTGAGCTTAGTCTGGTAATTCTATGAGAGGTGCAATGTAACTTGTGCTTAAATACAAGTCATCGAGTGACTAAATCAAATGTTAAAATCATAGACATCACATCTGTCAGTTTAAAGTCATGTTTTTGAACACAAGCTTATCTGCACAATTGTCACTTTTAAATGTCCCTTTTGACATTTTCATACTTCAATTTTTTGGTAATTTTTTCTATAATTTTTTAAAGCAAAAATTTCTATGATACTTATTGGTCCTTTATCTGTTAAAGTGTTCCTTTGCTGTTCAGGAGAGATTCCCCATGGATTTCATTATATCTTGATATAGTGATGACAAAGTTAATCTAAATATTGGTTTCATAAGTTGAAAAGAGTTATTAAAAGTTCTTGTGTCTTATTTAAAAATGAAGATGAAAGTTTGGGTTTCTCAGATGTAGATGTAGGGAAGTCTTTCCCAAACTTCAGTCTGCTGCTGCCCAGTTTGATACTTCAGAATCTTCTTGGGCCCACCATAACCCTTGTAAACTTAATATGAGACTTACATATTTACCTTTTATCATTCATACATTTGTTTTATTAACAGGGAATGAATGAATGCTTTGCTTTCAGATAAATTAGCATTGCTCAGAAAGTGTTTGCAGTTTCACAGAATACAATGAATAAACCTATGCCATTTGTTTTGTTCTTATCAGGCATCTGCAAAGCCAATTAAATCATCTTTTCTAATATGATATCTGTGAACACACTCTATGGCCCAGCAAACTCTTCCCAAGAAAAATTAATGTCTGAAAAGACAGTGATAAATTCTTAAAATCAGAAAGCAAGTGGCACAGTGGAAAGTCTAACAGATGGTCACCAGTTAATCCAACACCAGTTAAGCCGTGACACCAGTTGTATGCATCAGACCAGGCTGAACTGCTTTAGACATTAATTTTGCTTTATTACCGTACGTACCTTACATATTTTTGCCCATTAAGGTTCCAGATACAGATAATGTAGAATGTGCCATAGGGTCTGCATTATGTCAATACTAGGTTTCCACCAAGCGGTCTGGTCCGTTTCGGTACGGCACAGCACACTTTTTTTTGCGTTTCCATATAGCAAAAGTTGAAAAGGGTCCCAGAAAAACGATCCATATAGTCAAACTTTTTTGGCACCCTTCTGTAGGAGTACCAATCTTTTCAATCCGTCCTGCACTGCACTGCATTCTAGGCATACAGCGGTTTGCCCCTACAACAGTAAATGCTCTTGCCAATTGATGCATTTCTAGAGCAATTTCCTTTTTTTTTTTTTTACATCGATCAACAGGCTGAACAAACTGTATCTCATCTCGATTCATGCACAATCTCTACTATTTTACACTCAGTCTTCTTACTCATTCTGGGACACAGAAGTCATCAATTAATATAATTCACTGGTGGTTTAAAATGCCTCTTTAAGTTCTTTGTTTTTTAATGTAAATGATGTTTAGTCAGTACTATGTTCAGTAAAAGAACATAGTGCACTCAGACACATTACCTTTGGGATAGCCAGTCTGTCGGTTTTGTCTGGACCTTCCTCCGAGTCAGAGCAAGTGTGTGTGTCTGCGGGGAGGCGGGGCCGGTGGAGCGGCTGCAGGCTGATCTGGGTGCTGAGGAGGTTGCTAACGGCCTTCAGAGATGTGCAGGTGTTCGGGGGCAGAGAGGGGTCGGCCAGCAGGTCTGAGATCAAACCGTGCGCCTCCCCCATCACCGCAATGTCCACAATCACACTGGTGCCTGAGGACTGGAGAAGAGAAAGAGTGAATATCAAAAATGAGACCATTGTTTGATAACGATGGGATGAACACACGTCAATATACACTGATGTATGCAGCTTTTGTGTTTCTGTGCTAGGAGAAGGAGATGAAAGTGTATGGGCACTGTGTGTACGCCTGTCTTTACTTAATTAACATTTTTCTGTCACAGAGCAGAAAAAAACAGCAAAAAACACACTGTCTGATCTTGTACTGCATAGTCAATAGTTTGGTTAAATAATGTGAAACTTCAACATTTTGACTGATTACAAGCTTAGCAGAAATGCTGCTACATTCTACCATTGACCATTTCATGTTGTAAAAGTTAGAAAGTATGAAAAGTCGTTACCAATCCCCTGTTTATGTGTGAAATTCAACTAAAAACATGTTGAACATATAGCCATACTTCAAGTTAAAACAACATAACAAATGAAATACACTAAAGTTAGAATGAAGCTCATATTAACATTTAACCACTAACCTACCTTACAAATGTTATTTTAGATAATGTTGATCAACATAAAAGGAATTCTGTCCATTTCCCATTTGCAGTAAAAGTTAGCAAGATAACCATTGTCGGCTAGCAAGAGTTGATGTAAGCTAGCCAGTAATGGTTTTAGCCTAGAATACTAGCATTAGCTGTTTTCCAAGATGCTAATCTGTTAGGACAACATGAAACTTAGGTATTTTCCAAATTGCATACCTTTGTTACACGTTAAACATTTTGACTGCATAAGTGTGCAAAGTGCATTCACACTGAGAAGTATACTAAAAAGCAGTATACAAGTGGCACACACAAAACCGTTAAAATAATTGAGGGTGGAATGATGGGACACTTCACTCCTCCAATGAACGCCATGTTAATGACGTAGTGGATATTGTTAGCATACTAGCTAACGTTAGCATTTGTGACCTATAATGTGATATTAGCAATGGCAGCAGATTTTAATCATGAAAGGCATTTAAGGCAAAACAGGTTCACTTTCTTTAAGTGAGTAATGTTAACATGAAACACAAGTGACAGTAATCTATTATTAAGTAAAAATAGTTGTCAAATTTCAACGGTAGCGATTAGAGATTAACTAACCCACTGTGATCAAGTGCTGTAGTTCATTTAGATGCAGTGTAATATATTATACTAACAGAAGTATGTGATTTGAGCCACACTGGAAGACTAGAATACAGTATACTACTGGTGCAGACAAAAATAATTTCATTTAGAACTAGGGTTGCCACCTTTTGAGCATAAAAATAAAGGACACCCCACAATCACAGGTCGGAGGAACGGGGTGACTGTACCATGACTACTATTACCACTCTTTGAGTTTTGTTGTGGACGCCATTGTTTACTTTTTGGAGTTTTTTTAATAGGGCTGAATGATTTGAGAAAATAATCTAATTGCAATTTTTTTCATCCAATATTGTGATTCCAATTTAGCATGCAATTATTCTTCAGGTTCCTCATCTTATAAGCTATTCTATATCATAACACACAAAGCTATTTCCCCAGAAATTTATACTGAACAACCCAAAATCTACAAATAAATGTTCCAAATTTCTAAGAAATAATAAAGATTTATAAAAGTGCCCCCTTCCCAAAATAAATCAAATCAACATCCTAAAAATTTACAAATAAATTCCTCAAAATAAATAAGAATTCTAAAAAAAAAAAAAAAAAATCTAAGTAAACTCCACCCAAAAAAATCAAATCAACTTCTTAAAAATTTACAAAGACATTTCCCAAGTTTTCATGAAATGACCCAAAGTTTCAAACCTTATTCTCCCTGAAATTTGAACCAAATTCTCCAAAATTTACAAATAAGTGTTAAAAATTTCCCTAAAATACCTACAATTTTCTAAACAAATTTCCAAAGAAATTCAAATTAAAATTCCTAAAAATTTCAAATATTTCTCAAAACATTTTCCACAAAAATATCTACAAATTTCTTGGCTAATTTTCCCCCAAAATTCAAATGGATCCAACAAAAATGTCTTATTGCAAATATGTTGTCCTATATTGCAAATCTGATATAATTTGTAATAAAGGGAGTGATGAATTTATGTATCAACAAATCAGTGGCAAAGTAGTATGTGAGGGATGAAAATACAGAACAAATCCTGTATTGACTCAAAACAAGACGCTGCATTTAACTGTCAAATACAGGACGTACTGTATTTTAAAGGAACGGTGGAGACTTCTCACCCTCAGTGAACATGCTGGCTAAAGTTAGTAGGCTATCTGCAAGCTAGCAAATATGCTGTTTAAATCAGGCATAAAGCATTTAAGACAAAAATGTTAATTTTCTTTAGGTGAAAAATGTTCAAATGAAATACAAGTTAAAGGAATTTAACAGTGGGTGAAAACCTTCTAATTTGGGTGATAATCACATAATGTCTGTTTCAAATTCACTACCTTGTCAAGATTAGTGGGCTACTACTACTGCACTTAAGTGTAGCCTACTGCAGTAAAGCATACAATCAAAAGTATGCAATTTGGACACAGACTTATCTTTTATTCCCTTCTAGTTGTCTGATTTCTGATATTTTGATAGCCTACTTTTCTATAGGCCAACACATGTTTTAAAAGAATACTATTGCTATCAGTTTTAAAGATACAGTCAAAAAGTACTGCTGTGTGCAGAGATTTCAAGCACATTTCAGCTGCAACAACAAAAGGAGAGGGTATGTGAAGTCAAATGTTCACAAATATGGAGGTATCTCATTTGTTGCCTCCCATAAAGATATATCAAGTTGACATCAGTAGAAAACGGCCATAATATTTAAAGGGTAAAAAGTACTAACAGTAGCCTACTACAGTTTTATAAAATATCACTAAAAGACATCCTAGAATCTCCTTTTAAAAAGTAGCACAACCATTACACCCTTGCCATTCTACCCTACCTAATTTAAGCTTCCATCGATCAATGTATTGACTTTTAAGCCCAAAGGCTCATCATGTCAAATGTGTATCAAGTGTGCTTCAATAATGGATTCCCCAGATAATGTCAACATGTGCTAATCAGCTCCTCTTTAGCTTTTAATCAATGTCCTCACAGAACATACACACCAATCATATATTTGTGTACAAATATCACAGTGCATACAAGGAAAAAAGGTAAGCTTGAAATAAAATACAGTAAAAAATAAATAAATAAATGAAATGGTGGCACACACTGACTGAAAAGTTTATGAAAAATTAATTTGGTGATAAAAAGTTCTTAGGTCTTTTCTTTTCAGGAGTTTTTCAGGAATTTTTACAGTCACAAGTCACTTTCTTGTTACCTTAAATTAATGTATTTATAGCTGCAAATAATATGCGTTTCTTGACGAAGTGGCCCTGAATGAACTGCATTTTGTATCTTTGTCTAATATTAAAATTTGCTTGATGATCTGAGACATTTTAATGTGACAAATATGCAAAAAATAGGAAATTGGGAAGAGGGAAAGGTTTTTAAGAGCTAGTTTATACAGAGTCAAAAACCTCCTCTGGTGCTGGATCCATATTATATTTTAACCAAAGCACAGCACAGACATTATATCATAGTGGACTGTGGTAAAAGGTGGACAAGGGATATGAAATGTCACGTTAAATTAGTATGAGAGCGAGACAGTAACACAGGGAAACATTGTCCAAAAACAGCAGCTGAATTATATAGTCTTATTTACAAAAATAAACCACTTAATTAACGATGAAGTGAAGTATTTCTTGACATCTTTAGAAGGAAAATGATACAGAATAAAAGTAATCCAAACTGGTAGTGTTTGAAAAGTATATGGAGCAATGGAAAGCTTTCTGAGTCTTTGAATCCTGACATCCCAAACTGGTCTGTTTCCAAACAGTATTCCCATCTTTCCTCCCTGCATCCATCTCCCCCTCACTGCACTGACACATGAAGTGAATGAACTCATGTGATCATGCCATCCATGAGCCTCCACTCTCCCATCTGCCAGCCCCCCCCCCCGGCTACTGTGTGAGGAAAACTGGCAGCAAATTCTGCTTTTGCCACGCTACTTGAAACAGTGCCCGGACTTTTTCACTTTGGCTGTGATTTTGTGGAGCGCTTTTCATATCTTGACCCTATGAGTTGGCTTATTTCCCTCTTTTTTCTTATTTTGCTTCCACTTTTTCTTTTGACTGTCTTTAGAAGAGCTACAAAAGAGTGGTGGGGGAACATGGGAAGCATCAAAAGCAGAACATGATCTCTGACTTGAACAAAGTCTCAGATAATGCTCAGGATTTGTTTCCGTAGACAGATTGTATCAGCTCTTCAAACATGTCAGAGATCAGCTGATGTGATGAGTAAACGCATCAAGCACATAGGGAGATAGTTTCCTGGAAGAGCTTGTGTTTGTGAGAGTGCATGTGTGAGTGTGCATGTGTCACCTCAACCTGAACAAAACCCATTAGACCACTCCAGAGCTTTATGACATCCTGCTATTGTGACATTCAGCCATTACCTGGCAGTAATGGACTCTGGTCAGCTAATGTCAGGGAGATAAAGGGGGCTGTAATATGTGTGTGAGTTTGTGTGTGATGCAGCTGTTTTTAAAGCATGTTTCCCCGTCAGAATTTTTTACCCCAGCATTTGTAACGCCATTCTGTGTAGAAGCATGAAAACTGATGGAGCACTACAGAGCACTGTTTTGGTGAGACACAGCAGAGAGGGAAGGCAAGGGAGAAGGTTATTGAGCCCTCCCAGCATAAAGGCCCAGAGGAGACAGCAGGGGGAGCGGTGGTCAATGAGTAAATCAACAATGAATGCATGCACGCACTCACACAAATCCCAACATACATGTTCCAGAATTGCCCCTTAGGATCAATCTGTCAGGCTTTCAGGGTTTACAGAGCAATCTGTGCACAGATAGATAGGTCATAATCAACCTCCATATCCAGTGTAGTAAAACACAAGACAATATGAAGTGATGTGCAGGATAAAACAGAGAGAGACATGTATCAGTCAAGCTTCTAAGCAAGGAGTTATTGATTTGAATCAGTTGTGAAAGCATCATCAATGCTCAAAGGCAAATCAATATGTAATCAGAATAAAGCTGCATATGTACATGGATGTGTGGTCACGCATTAAAGTGCTTCATATATTACAATACTGACATAATACTAGGCAAATCATGTTACAGCAACATGAAAACAGCTGTGTTGATGCTTAAGTCCACATCTTTCCTATAGACACGCTTTCATGTCATCCAGTAATTTGCATTCCTTTTGTTTCGTTTTGTGTTCTGTTTGATCATATGATTTACGATGTGATTTGATTTTCTCCATTTTAGGGCTGTCAAGATTAACCACTATTAATTAAGTTCTAAAATTAGGGCGCTATTTTTTTTTTTTTTTATAAAGTCTAGTGGCAGGCTTCATCATCCCTTCCAGGACACTTTGGTTAAGGTATGTCAGCATCTCCTTGCAGCTACAGTGATGTTGAATAAGTCCATTACTACTCCCTAATGTCTCATTTCACTTAAAAAAAATTAACAATCCATAACAAGTTCCTTTTTCTGTGGCTAAATTTATGAATAATCTTTGATCTGCCTATAGAAGCAGGTCTGTCTCCAAACAGGAAGTCAATTAACCTTGGTTTAAGATGGTAGAAAACACCAAAATGACACCAAAGTGGTTTGAAATGTAAAATAGTGGAATTTTGAAATGTGATATAAAGGTTTCTCTGTTTTTATGTCTTTTGGAAGAAAATTGTGTTTTGAAAGTGCTAGATAAGTTAAGTTTTACTAAATTTTGAAATACAGTTTGGTTTAGAGGTAGCTGTTCTTTGACTCTCCATAAAATCGTCCTCATTTGGAGCTTTGCGCAGATTCTGTTTGTTTTAGAAGCTTCAAATTCTTAAAATTAATAATAAATTATCACTTCTTAGGTGATTCAGATCACATTTTACCCCTTTCAGCACACTTTGGTTAAGCTACTGCAATGCCACAAGTCACATTGATGTAAAACAAATACAAATCTATTGTTGGTTTTTAACTTTTTAACTGACAGCAAAGGGCTGGTTTTAGCTAATGGAATCATGTCAGATGTCCTGGTTTCAAGAACAGTCCCCCCTCCAGGGTTATGTTCTGTCAACTCTTCTTTTATTTTGTACACAGAAAGCTGCGGGTCTTGTAAAGACGGTAGGATGTAGACTGGGCAATTAATCGAAATCTAGATTAAACTGCAATATGGCTTGCTGCAACATTCAAATGGCAAAGTGTGGCATATTCTAACCTAAAATATGTATTTGCAATATAACCCAAAACAATTGCAATTATATATTTTTTTCAAAATTGTTCAGCTGTAGTTTAATCTACCTAATATTCTTTTGGCTATAATATAGAATAATTTATTGCTTTTGTTTGTTGAAAAATACATAATGAGGAATAATGAGGAACCAAAAATAATTACATATGATATCGCAATGTTGTGGGAGAAAAAATATAATTGCTATTTTTCCAAATAGTGTGGTCCTGGTGCCTGGTTGAATTCTCTGATGATACAGCACTCATAGCACTTCCTCAAGGTTTGGAGTCAGATCATGATAGTGCCCTTCCTGCTTTTATTGATTGGTGTGCAGAAAACGTCCTTGACCTTAACATGCCAAAAACAAAGGAGCTTAATTTTGATTTTAGGAAAAACTGTGAGAAACCTAAAGCCAGCTCTATTCATGGTAAGGATGTTAAGATTTTTGATGCATAGAAGTACTTAGTAACAGTATTCAATTCCCAATTATGGGAATGATTTGAACTCTAAGTGTGTCATTAAGGGAGGTCAACAAATTATCCACTTACAGAGGAAGTTTAAGTCCTTTAAAGTTTGTGACAAAATGTTGGGGCTGCACGGCGGTGCAGGGGTTAACTCCGTTGCCTCACAGTAAGAATGTCCCTTGTTTGCCTCCTGGTCAGGGCCTTTCAGTGAAGTTTGCATGTTCTCCCCGTGCATGCATGGGTTCTCTCCGGGTACTCCGGCTTCCTCCCACCACCAAAAACATGCGCATGAGGTGAATTGGTGACTCTAAAAATTGGCCGTAGGTATGAATATGAGTGTGCCTGATTGTCTGTCTCTACATGTCAGCCCTGCGATTGACTGGCGACCAGTCCAGGACGTACCCCGACTCTTGCCCAATGACAGCTGGGATAGGCTCCAGCCCCCCTGCGACCCTGACCAGGATAAGCCGAATAGAAAATGGATGGATGGGCAAAATGTTGGGTATTTTCTAGCAAGCCTTCACTGAAAGTCACACAGTCATATTTTCTTTTATCTGCTGGTTTGATGGCTTGTCTGTCAAAGACAAGAACAGTGTTTACACTATTGTTAAAATCTGCTCCAAAATAATTGGAGTCAAGCAGGTAATCCAAAAACACTACAGTAAAAATTTCCCAACATGGCCACCTCCCATCCTCTGAGGTTACTTTAATGCCATCAGGCCACTGCTTTAGAGCGCCTTATTGGAAAAAAAACCATTATACTAAGTCTTTCATACTTTCTGCAATCAGGTTGTTGAACCTTGATAGTAGTCTAATGGTCTAAACAACATGTTTTATTTTGTTTTCCTTGTTTGGCATTTAACCACATAGGGGATTGAACTGTGTTCTTATGCTGGTGGCTCTTTCATAAATTCTACGAATGTAGACTTAACAGTGTAGCTGCAATGCAATTCAAATAGTGTATCTTATTTAGTCTTTTTGTCTGCTGCTGCTCTTAAATGTGCATTTAATATTTGCCTGACCCTGGGTGTGTCATCCTTAGAGGGGCCACAAGAGGGGGTCATCGTGCCAATGAGCATCTCTGTCAATTCAGTGACTATTGTCTCTGACATTTCGTATCTGCTGTTGTCTGTATATGATTGTATGGACTGGGTAAAATGCAAAAAACAAATTGCCCTTTAGGAAAAACAAAGTTGTCTGAATCTGAAAAACTGTGCCTTAATGTCTAAACTCACTAAAACAAAATAACAGCTAAGTGGATTGGTTTAAAGCCATCTGCATCGCATGATTTCAAACCTTGTTGCTTTTTATTGTTCCTTCATGTCAGATTGAAGATTTATTGTCATTTTCAACCCATAAAAATCATTTTTCCTTGGTTAAGTTCATGTGATTATATTCAATCCATCTGATGTTTCTTTTATTGTAGCCTAATTTAAAATTAAAACAGGTATGTATACAAACACAGAAACTCTCAGCTTCAGTATACGACAACAAAAAAATCCAAAATAAGGCAAATAGAGTCCTAAATGCAAGATAGTGTGAGTTAAAAGTGGAAAATGCAAAATTAAAAAAAAAAAATTCATTGCAATTAACTATGGAAGTTCTGAGATTAATATGCATCAAAACAATTCTGATTAACTGACGACCTTAGTTATAAGATACTGAGTCAAGCCAGACACACTAGTATCACTCAGTAGTAGGGCCTGCATTGACATTTTGCAGGCTGTTGAGTTTTTACTTTGCTTCAGGTGTTTTTCAGTCTTGTCTTCAGAAAATTAACTTGGTCTTAAAAGTTGATAGCTTCTCCTCTCCTAGACTCATACATGATTTCATCAATGACTAGTCAGAGTGGACTCCGCTTTTATCACATGACGGTCAACTTTAAAAACTCTCAAGTCATACAACCCCTACTCAGCAGCCAAGGCCAAGATCAACAGTATCTCTTTTATCTGGGCTATTTCACCCTTGGCTCTTGGGACATCAGCAGTATGACCAGGGGCACAGACTCCACCTTGAATATGTATACTTCTTTTTCAACAGATTACTTTCCCATGCCCCTGGTAATAAGCAAGGACAACATTCATTCATGATTTCAGTTGTTCTTTACCCACTAACACTTCTACCCCCTTCAGCCAGACATAGCTCTGAATTGTCTATTAAAGACATAAAAGTGAAACTGCATCACCATAAAACATCAAAGCTGGTCAGGCAGAAATGCACTGTAAGGGTGGGAATAGCAAGGTGACACTAAGATGTAATACAATGTGAAGCTATACAGATTATGTGACATGACACAACAATAAGATACAACATGTTAGTGTAAAATATAATAAGCGTGACAACTTGATAAGACACAATGTGATTCAGTGCTAAATGACGGCAAAGAACAGGACAGGACAGGATACACGTGATGGAAACATCACATTATAGTGATTCTGTGATAACTGATATATATTGCAAACAGGCCTGGCTCTAGCCATTTCGGCACCTACACTTAGCACTTCATCATCACTTGGTAGAAAGTTAAGAAAGTTTACTCATTAATAAGGTAAGATAAGATAAGATATATTATTGAATATTAGCATAGAAACTTTTTCCATATGATGTACTGAAATGTAGAAAAGGTTTCAGTAGAGACCTTACATTATGATTTGATATAACTACAACATGCGAACATATGAGGATGACATTGGGTCTATTGGGGCACAACCTAGACCTCAGTGGGTGGTACTCTGGGCACTTAATATACAGTCAAATTAAGCACTGGAAATTTGAAATATGTACCTCAAACTTGCTTTGGAGTTTGCATCACTGCCTGATACCCTGCTGAGTTCTTCTTTGGCTGGTTAATTTTCCTTCACATCACCCACATTAATGTCCTAAACTCCACCAAGAGGAGTTATGAATTGGTGAGATGAATCGGCAGAGACACCTGTTGAATGTTGAATGAACTTTTCTGATTGTCTGACTACTAGAAACGCTTTTGCATCTTAGATCACACCTAACCATTCATGCCAATACACTCCACGCTCACACACTAATGGCAAAGGCTGCTATGTGTAGAGACCATCAATATTAACTGAAATAATATACTTTATTATAGGCTCAGTAATGAATTGATTGGAAGTAACCACATATGTTGATAATTAGAGAAAGACTGCCTTGCAGGTAGATTTAATAATGATAGTAACAAAACAATCAGAGAGGACATGCTTCTGAATGGCATCAAAACTTTTTATTAGCTTTTGAAACAGAAGAGGTGGAGACCAACGGCAGAATGTCCACCTACTAGTCAAACTAGGATGATGTTGATCTGTAGAATGATTTAAAAAAAAAATATATATAGAAAATAAAGAGCTAAGAGAATTTTTTAAATGTGTTCCAATCAAAGTAATGAAGATATTTTAGCCAGTTGTGTGATGGCATCAGAGTATGATTAATCATACATTTTTTCATTACATTTTTCAACCCTGTGATCAATTAATGAAAATTAACCAAAAACTTTGATAGCACTAGCTTTAATTTGCCCCATACCCATCTATAGACATTCACATGCCACTGATTCAGAAAATGGGAGCAGATTGGGCTTAAATGTCCAGAGTTTTTCCATGCTTAAGTTGAGGCAGAGGTGTTCCCATTCTGATTGTGTGCACTCTGAAATTTCTAGGGGAAAATTTTGTACATTTTAAAGTAAAAAGACTTGCACTTTGAGAGCAAAATTAAGAGTATAGCTCTAAGAAAAAAGTAACCGTTTAACCATTTTGTGCTCTCTTAGTACTTAGGCCTGGGACACACCCATTCCAATTTGATTGGCCAATTCTTCTGTTCTTTCCAACTGATTCCTGGTCTGAACTCCTGATATAGATTTGGATGATACCACTTTTTTTTCTTAAAAAACTGTTATTAACATCAAAAAGCTTTTTAACCCTTTCTTTAATGGATGTTGAATGTATAATAAAACACTGTCAACTTTTCATTAAAATAAATATATGAATGAACTAGAACAGCAATCAGAGAGCGCAGACCTCCGCCATCTGCCCTATCTGCCAATAGTGAAGAATCCTTTAAAAACATTCCTGGATCCAGATGGTGATCCAAATCACTCCCAAAATCTAATTCGCTGATTACTCCCTCCCCGGTGGGGTGGAAACACGGTGAAGCAAAGCATTGGCTTTGCTAATTGTGGAAGTCATGGCAGAGGGTAAATATTCCTCTATGCCTCCCAGCATTGTGAGTATTCTCGCTACAATTTGCTGTCTTTCTCTCTGTTGCACTCTGACTCATCTCCTTGACCGGGCGTGCGTCTTTCAAACTCTATAACCTCCAAAACTTTGGATAAGTTACTCGTGTCCGCCATCTCCTGGTGTCAAGTGGTAACAGCGCAGACCACCACCATTAGCCCTGTCTCCCAATAGTACAGAATCCTTTAAAAAAATCCTGGATCCAGACAGTGATCCAGATTAGTCCCAAAATCTATTCAGTTCTTCCTTATGCCATTTCTGACATTTCCTGAAGATTTCATGAAAATCCGTCCATGACTTTTTAGTCATGTTGCTAACAAACGAACAAACAAACCACCTGATCAAATAACCTCCTTGGCAGAGGTAATAAATCTTTAAAACTGATCATGTAGGTCAGATGGCCAATATGATCATCTCTCATTTTAACTAAAACCAATTCCCCCCTAGAAAACTGTCTCTCACACCCTTTATTTCCTTTTATATCCATTTCCTAATTTATGCTGGAATTGTTTTCGCTATATATTTGTTATTAAATCATCTATTTGAATGTGACCTAATTTCTGGGTTAAGCTTACATTCTACTAGGATTAACACTCTGTTTATCCATCTTTGTTTTATATAACTCTTTGATAAATAAAATAATGAAATGGATAATTTTACTGCAGCTGCAGCTTATGACTTGAAAATGAAAATTCTAAATTAAATACCTACAATCATTGACTGACATCAGATTGATGCTCAATCTTTGTAATCACACACTCACATGTTGACTCTTCTCATTAAGGAAAAGCACATTTCCGAAATACTGTAGCAGGCTACCTAGCCTGTGTGCGTTACAGACAGAGACGATGAAGTGTGTGCATATACTGTTTAAGGTGATTTTATATACTAATCCTATAACTTTATGTTGGAGTTAAAAAAAAAGACATCCACCAAGTGCAATGCTTGTCAGAAAATAAAAAAAGACTCATGACGTCAGAGCTTTGAGGGCTGGGGGGCTGCATGAAATTTACTTAAGGCAGCCACCTTATAATTTTATATACAGCAGAAACCCTGGTGTCTTGCCAAAGGTCTAGGGCTGAACCATTTTTTTTACTTCCTCTTCTTAATGTTTCTCAAGAAACAAGCAATAAATCATTGTATATTATAATGAACACAATATTTTTTGGATTAAATTTAGGCTAAAATTCTGAAAAATATCGAACTGTGATTATTCGAGGGAACTGTGAGGGACTATAAACTGTAATAAATGATATTATTGTGAGGGAATGATGATTCTATGTCTACTCATTTTTCAATAAGACACATAACACTTGAATGTTTGCATGATGTGTAGTGCATAGCATCTCTGCCTCAGAAATGGTATCAAATTGGTATTTTGACACACATGTTAGATGAATGAAATATTACATCTTTTGTGATTTAAAAATTGCAGTAGGTCATATTGGGATTTAATTTAAATGATAATTAATGGCCCTACCTTACTGAGGACACACCCTTTTTTCTCCCTTCTCTTATTTCTCATCTTTTCCCTTTCACATCAGCTACCCCCCCCCCACCCCCACCCTGTTTCTGAGAGACAGTCAGAGGATCTGTAGGCAGATCAAGCATAAAGGCAGATGGTGAGCACAGATATATAGAGAGAGATAAAGAGTGACGGAGAGACAGAGCAAGAGAATGAGAGGAGATGAGTCCACGGGCAGGCCGTGTTTAGTCAAGTGAAAGAGAAAAACGCTCATTCTAGCAGAGCCAGCTGAGCTCCAACACAACCAAACCTCTAAACAGGGTCAGTGCAGGGCTACTGAGGAAGCTGTGAGTTGTTTTTCTTACAGTTTTAAACATATAGAAAGTCTTCATTAGTTTATGCAATAGCAGGAAGGTTGCTAGGGGTTCTGGATAGAGGAGGTTGACTAAGTAAAAATCATGTTATAGTAGCAAGCATATTAATCCTTGACACATTTAAATATTGATATGGTAATAATTGGTAATAAAGCAGGAGTTTTATAAAGAACACAGGCTATCTTAGGTGTTTTATAGGCTTTTCTCTGTTGACAATGTGCAAAACTGACACAAACTCAATGGATATTGATTGCATTCCTCTTTAAGATCGATTTCCACAAAAGATAGTGAACAAACCACTGTACCTGACTGAGATAGGCTCACAATTAAATGCTGCACAATAAAATAGCACACATCTCGGAACAATAGTGGCCCAAAAAGTGTCTTCACTCTCCTACTTCACTCTCTCACACGCGTAATTGACCTAAAAACTGGGCTGTATCAGGAAGCTTAATTTAGACATTGCTTCAAGTTGTCCTATTTAAACCATCTCATCATTACTAATTAAATGGCTTTCCTCTTGCTGCACACATGCATGTGCACACTCACACAAACACATGCACATAGAAGAGCATACATAAAGGGCAGAGATCCAAGTTAAATCAAAACTGAACCTGTTTAGGAGGATGTATGTAGTCCTGATGGCGTCCCATGATGCTCGCTGAGTGCCTCCTCTGCATCATTCAGTTTGAAAATGGCCAAATCTAGATTCCTATAGATGTGATTCAAAGTGTTTTTTTCCCCTTTCTTGTGCCCTATAATCCCAGTCACGAGAGTCTCAATCCAACTTGCATTTGAATAATGTATCCCAGTGACAACTCCTCGCCCTCTCCTCTCCTCTGCCTTCCTTCTCTCTGCTCATCGTCACTCTTCGTCTCCCTCCCTCTGTCCTCTCACCCGCCCCTGACTCTGCATCTGCCAATTACAAATGTTCCCAGATGAGACGACCTACAGCGAACAGCAGAAATCACCTCTATTGGAAAAAATATCTAGTTGCCTGGAGACATGGGGACAAAGATCAAAGCGAGATGTCCGTGAACCATAAAACAGTCGTTTGGGGCTCAGTTGGCCATAGCCATACTACACCCACAACTTGTCAAGTGATTCCTGTGATAGCAGGTGATGCATGACAACCAAACAGCGTGTGACATGTGTTATCATAGCAGGGCTTTCTCCGCCAAGAACTTATTGATTCATCAAAGGTCTATTAGAGTGGAGAGGCAGTTACTTTTCAAAGCTGCAGCATCATTAACAGAATGGAGAACACAAAGGATAAAATCAATCCACTATGTATACAAAAAATAAAAATTACATATTTGCTAGAACATGTATGAATTAACGTGGTCAGTCTTACTTTGAAAAACAATTTTCAGTCAGTCAATAACAACACCTGTTATTAAATGACTTAATTTATGATCCCCCTGTAAAAAGGCACCATGCAACAATCTGGCAATACAAGGAGGTAATAAAAGCCATGTAGGGTGACAGGCACACCTGCTTTGAATTGATAAAAATGTAAACAAGACTTTCTCAAACTTCTGCTGCATTCCTTTCCCTTTAAATCAGGACTTTTTCCCCCAAACTAAGTCAAAGAAATTGTCAAGTTGATACATTTTGCATTGTGTTTCAGTGTTTCAAAGGGTTGCTTTCCAATCTTGCTAACCTTATCTTGTGCTGCTGCTAGCATGGTAGGGTCCTTGTTTTTTACCCCTCTTTATTACCTCTACATCACTTCCAAGGCTTTAAGCTTGGCTTGTATTACTGTCTTGAATTTATACCATTGGTAGCACTGCATACTTGTGCAATAGTGTGTCTGCGTCACTCAGCAATACTCTACTTAAACACCACTCTGACTAGTATGGCTTTTATGCCTGTTCCCGGTCCTGCTGACACACTTCCTGCTTATCTGTGTACAGGAAACTGTGGCAACTTGAACTGAGCATTTCGATGTTAGTGTTGGAGTTGATAAATAATGAGCAGAAGTTGATTATGCTGCTGTTATTATATGGACGGAAAGAAATTGAAGGAGGTGGAATATGAGGCTGCTGAATCTGTGAAAGCAGAAGATTGAGGATTTTTTACACTATTGTGAATGATATGTTTTTTTGCCTTCTAAAAATTAAAAAACTATTAGGAAGCTTTAGTCATTATTTTAAGACTAAGACTGTTATTTATGGAAACATAGTCAAGTTTTGGAAAGCACAGACATCAAAGAACACAAGTAAGCAATGTTAATTTTGGCAGCTGGTTTTAGTTTAGTTTAGTTTAGTTTAGTTTAGCTGGTTTTAATTTAGTTGATTGCAATGAATCAAGATCCACATTTAGTGTAATCATTTTTTTGTCGTGATTAATTGCATGCTTTATTTTCCCTTTTAATTCACTTTGGTTAAGGCATTTCAGCATTTTCCTGAAGCCACAGTGATGTAAAATACATTTACCACTGCTCCTTAATGGCTTATTTGACTTTTAAAATTTTACAGACAGCTCAGTGGACAAATCAAAGTCATCTGAACCTTTTTTAATGATTTCTTACTTTCGTTTGAACCCATAGCAAGTTCCTTTTTAAGTTAAAATTAAAATCTTTGACCTACCAACAGTCGATTACCCATAGTTTAAGGCTGTAGAAAATTGTTTAAAATGACACAAAAACAGTTAAAAGGAAAAATAGTGGAATTTTAAAATGTCATAAAAAGGGTGCAATTAATTGCAATTACCTCACAAATTCTGAGATGGATTGCAATCAAAGACGTGTATGTTTCTCCTCTCTGGTTATTTAGTGCAGATTGCTGCTCTGCATAACAGAGCTGCAGTGATAAACACAGTTTAACAAGAAACACTTTTGAATGAAGTAGAGTGACATTAGAACTGGAAGCTGCTGCAATCCTGTAGGTACTGTATATCTCATTTATGTTTTGTGCCTCATGACAGACCATGATAATTCTCAGCCATCAGCTGTGCATGCTGCTGCCCAAGCCCCCTGCTTGTACTCCATCAACCCCATCCCCTGACACCTGTAACATTGTGGTCCCACTAGACATTTCCAAGTCAAGTAGAAATCTACTCATCTCTGCACTCCTACATAGCTTACTTGTGATGTTGAACTGAGGATTCTGTTCAGTAAAAACCTGCATTCCACTGGAAAGTAAACCACCATTTTGGTTCTATGCAACAAGGTTGTTATAGTAAACTAAGATTAACTAAATAATTAAAACTAAAATTCAAAAATCATTTTGGTTTACTGAACGAAATAAAAACTAAGCTTCGCCAAAAAATGAAAATTAACTAAAACTGTTAAGTGCGCTTCCGAAACTGACTAAAATAAAATAAAAATGGAGACAAAACATCCTTAATTTTAGTCTTTGACACAACCATACTGACTGGCACCTACACACAAGTCTGGGGAGTGTAAAATTGCCTGATTTGATTGGTTAAGACTTCACACAGTGGTTGTTTATGTCTAGAGTTGTATTCAAACATCATTAATAAGAAAATAAAATGATAAGTGACGAGAAGCCTGTTTTAATATGTTTTTAAAAAATGTATTACGCTCACTCAGCCCCGACATCTATCCGTAAAAGACTAAAACTAAAAAAAACTAAACTAAAACAAAGCATTTTTGCAAAATAAAAACTAAGCTAAACCAACAAACCAGCAGTCAAAACTAATAAAAACTAAACAGAAATTAAACACAGAAAGTGAAAACGAAATAAAAATAAAAACTAATGAAAAATCCAAAACTATTTTTATAATGTTTTGTAAGTAGCTACACCTCAAACCAGTAGGGTCACTCTTTAACAGCTTTTTCTCTATCATTATATGAAAGTTATCCATGAAACCAAAACATTAGTTTCTCAGATCAACCTTATGGAGTCCTTATGAACTGAGTCCTCATTTCAAACAAGAATCAATGGAGGCAATGGAACTGAGCAGTGCATATTTATGCATTGTTTTGATATTGTTTTGATTGAGAGCAAACTGGTATAGGAAATTTTACTTACCATGCATTTACTTACAATACTTAAGATATAAAATCTTTACAGATATTCACTACTGGGCGCAAAGTTTTTAATCCGAACACAAATGTAAGTTATTTAATCCAAATCTGCAGTTTGAAAATATTCTACAATAATGAGTGTTATGTGTAGTACTGAGACAAGAGTGATGCCAAACACACACATTCATCCTCCCATTTCCACAGGATTGCACTAACCTGGGATCTGCTCAGAGCTCTCTTGTAGTCCCACTCTTGCTGGCACATCATCTGCAGATAAAAACACACAAACAGAAGCTTCTGTAAGATACCTGTCCACTTTAAACAGAAATATCTCAGCACAGAATGTCCTTTCTCTTCTTCTGTCCCTCCTCCCATCAAACTCCTCTCTCTGTCATCCCGTCTAAAAATAAAAGAGGAGCAGACGCTGCTCATGATGAAGAAGAAGAGGAAAAGAACACATCGGCCTTAATGCTGGAGGGCTGATCTGCATACGGCTCCCGTGCATCGTTTCCCTCTTACTGTCTGCTTCCTTTTATGATTACCACTTTTGTTCAGTGGAAGAAAACTGTAATTTAATTTCACAGTCACACCGTGAGTTTTAAAGTTTCCAGGGGCAAATTTAACAGACTACAGGTTCACCCTTTTCTCTTGCTTCAAAGATTCTCAGTTAAATTTCTCACAAAGTTGTAACAGATTGTCAGAACAGATATGAATATCCCAAATCATACATCATTTTTCTTTTATAAAATGTCATATGAATATATTCTTATCCAGGCACAAATTAAATGAAGGGGGATAAAAGAAGAACTGAGAGTGATAGCAGAACTGTGATTTAATGAACTAATAACCAGTGTCTAACCAAGTGCCAATCTTATAAGATGAGGACAATGCAGAAGTAGAAAATGTGAAACTCCTCAAAAGTCCACTTCAGGCTGTGTGCAAAAACAAAGGAACCCCATGGAGGGAGTAACATGTCAAAATGCACATTTTACAGCACAGATAAACATGATTAATGTTGGGTTAAAAAATGGCACAAGTCCCAAAGCTCACTTCTATGTTGGTCAAAACTGCGCAGGACATTAATTCTTTAATATGTTAAATTTAAATGTTGATTATATTAAAGCAAACAGTTACACATATATTTACACCATTTGGGATGGCACTAATATCCCCTACAAGGGGTGCTTTGAAGCTACAGTCCTACCTGCTCTACTGCCTTACAGTGGCTTTGGCTTCAATACATCTCTTAAGAAACCAGTTTGTGACATCACAGAAACTACATCAATGTTTTACACAGCTGATGTACCCGATAGGGGCCTATTTAAGATATTCAAGTAAAAGCATGATGCTTGTGCCCTACTAAAAGGATAAGCACTCAGTGAAGAGATCCCTAAACCCAGTTAGGCCCTTAATTTTGCCCCCCACATGTCAACTGTGCAGACTGATGAGCAACAAGAAGTCAGAGTCCAGAGCCCCCCCAATCAATGCTAGATCACTGGTCACCATGCCAACAAGGCGAAATTCTGTGTCTACCACCTACCACCAGGCCTGCCCACAGAAATGTCTGGGCCCCTGAAAAACCTAGTAAATGGGCCCTTCTCAGTTGTGGATTGTTGATAATATCAATGCATGTTTGTTGGATCAGTAGCGAAGCTGAAAAGTGTTTCAAGCTGTTAACAGGTTCTGATGTTGAAGTTATTAATTTGTGCCACATTTTTACCACTTTTCCGCACTGTTCCCTCATTGATGCCATTTTTTTTCCACTTTTAACCCATTTTTGCCACTTTTTTTTGCAACTTGCTGCTCTTTAACCCCTACTTTATTTGGCCATTTTTTTCAACATCTTTGTCACTTTACACCCGTACTTGATATTTTTTGTTCCATTTGCCACTTTTAACCCCTTTCCACATTGCCCATATTTGCATTGTAGGAATTAATTTATGCCACTTTTATCTCATTTGTGCCTCTTTTAACCCATGTTTGCCACTTTTTAACCCCTTTCCACCTCTTTTATCTAGCCATTTTTGCAACATCTTTACTACTTTAAACCCATTTTTTCCACTCTATAAACCCTTTTTACCACTGTTCCTGCCAATTTTGCCACCTCTAAACCAGTTAGGCCACTTCTGACCCATTTTTGCAGTCATTCAATTGTTTAGTCCATCTTAATTTGAACAAAAAAACATTACATCGGCCTCCATAGCAGTTGAACGTCTTCCCTCTTGAAGTTGTGTCAGTATCAGCCTCAAAAGGATCCATGTCAGTAAGGCTAAACTTAAATCTAAACATGCTGAATGTGAAAATGTCAAACATGTCGCACTTAAATTTTGATGACCTTTAAAATGTAAAGTGTTCCCAATATCATAATAACATCTGACAGTGGAGTTTAATTTAGACACAGTGGGATCACAGTTTTGGTCCACAGAATGTTCTTCTCCGTTTTAACCCTGACTGTGTGATCTGCACAGACGAAGATAGTTTATTTTTGTGTTTTAATTATGATCTGTTTTGCAGTGTAAATTTAAAACAGTTTAAATTAATTACCAGGCTAAATTGTTATCCAGGCTGATTTATTTGCCATCTTGAGATAAAGAAAAAACTGCCAACAATCATTAAAAGTCAAAGTGGTGTCTTTGATTAATGGAAGCTGCTTTACCCACAAACTGCAGCATTGACATCTACAATGAATTTAACTGTCTTTTTTTGCTATAGATAATCCAAATGGGGAACAATAGCATATGCTCCAGTAGAAAGCACAAAGTTGTACGTACATTATCAACCTCATTCAAGGAGGCAAGTGGTTCATTCACGATCTTGGAGAAAAGGACCGCGCTCCCCACAATCTAACAGTAACATGGCTACGTCTCTGACGGGTGGAGCCTGTCAATACCTGCAAAATTCTGCTATCTACTGTGATTAAGTTCATGGTCGTGGATAAAGTGGGCAGTAACTGTTGAGATCTGTGTCTAAAAAAAGCAGGCATCTCCTGCAAATACGTCCCCCGCCACCAGACTGACTGAAGATTCATTTGTAGCCAGGTTTCAACTTGGCAGAGGGCAGTATGCACAACACAAAATGTTAATTTAAGTAGTAAGATGTCAGTAATGTTGAGATTTGGACTCTAACTGATAGAGACACACATCGGCTTTCAGTGAAAAAAAGGAGTCTGGGGATTTAGTTACTCTTTAAGCTGCATATGCACAATGAACAGAAGTATTTGTATGGAAGACTAAAGGGCCAAAATGAAATATATAAATATATAATTAATTAAATAATTAAATGTGTCACCAATTATTTAATATTGGAACTAAATCAACAAATATATAAATAAATATATAATTATTCAATTAATTAAATGCATGTGTTATTAAATAATTAAATCATTAATCAAATGTGTCATTAATTATTTAAAATTGGTAATATATAAATAAATAAATAAATAATTTATGGAATACATAAATAATTAAATAAATGTTTAAATAATTATATAAAATGTTCATTCATTCTATGTAAAAACACATCTGCTTATTCAACTATCTATTTAATAATTTCATGGTTCCTGCTCCAGCAGTGCATCATGAAATAATTTCATCCTCTCCCATCAAACTCAGTGGGCGGGACTAATGCTGATCGAGTCACAAACCATTGCTTTGGTCTGCAGGGTTGCCAGACTAGGAGGTTTCCCGCCAAACAAAGAAACAAACAAACATGGCAGCAATCACTTAGGATCTGCATGAGCTCTCCCGTGAGTTGATAACAGATATTGTTGTCCTGGCAGAGAATGTTGATGCTGGAATTTCAGACCCTGACCATGTGGCTAGCAAAGCAGAGGGATTTATTGAAATTCTTGGAGTTATTTCCGCTCTCTCTGACCAAGATATTGACCAAAGAGTGTTCGCAAACTTAGAAGTTCTTCATCGCTTCTCCTGTACTGGGCCGCAACACACACAGACCAGGACGCCTGGCTTTTGACATACCCACTGCCTTTCTAGAGCATCATCATGTCAATAAGATTGTCCTCTTCGAAACTCCAAACCTCTCAGTAATTTCACTTGCTGGAAGCCCACACCGGACATGATGCTATAGACCAGCAGTGGGTATGTCAAAAGCCGTAATTAATGATGAATTTCGACAGGTAAGTAAAGCTCCTGTTCATCATTTAACTTAATGTATTGTTAAACTTGTAACTGATGTTAGCGTGGCCGGTGGCCTTGATTGTTTTGTGATTAGCTGTAGCTAGCATGCTACTGTAGCCGCATTTCGCTTGCTGCTCAATTAATGTTGTTTTTTTTTGTTATTAGCCATTAGCCGCGGCTAGCAGCCTTTAGCTAGCTAACGTTACTCAAACGTGTTGTTTTCTCTTAAAGTTGCAGAGTGAAGCAGAGAAAAGTCGACCTGCAACTAAACAGAAGAAGCAAGCACAGCCAACTCTACCTCATGTGTTTGACAAGCAACGAAAATATGACCCCAAGTCACCAGAAGCTGTGAAACTAAACAGAGCTGTGGCAGAGTACATCTGTGAGGATCAGGTTCCTATTTACACAGTGGAGCAACCTGGGTGCATATTTTTACTATTGTTAATTTTAGATTTTTGGATTATTTGCACTAAGTTAAAAGAATAATACCTCAGCCTTAAAATATTGTCAAATTGTGTTAAATTTGGGTTATTTATTTTGCATTTATTTGCACTAAGTGAAAACAATGTGATTGTCTTTTTTTTTCATTTTCTGATTGTCATCTTTTATCCCTGCAGTATTGAGTATCAAATATTTTCCTGGGTTAAAAGCTTTAATGCTTGCTAGCAGATTTTACATTCAGAAACACATACATTGTTGTCTTTCTCTTTTTTGCAACATCAAAGTAATAAATGATTTACACATTGAACTGACTGCAAAATGTGATGAATGCTTGCAATAAAAAAGGGTTGTTTGAATAAATCCTCATTTTTGCTGTGATTGTGTGTTGTTTCTGTGTGCTGCTCTTGCTGTCACTGTGTGTAGGCTGACGTATAAAATGGCATTAAATGAGCTGACCTGACAGTGCGACTGTCATCCACTGGAGATGACTTTGCATCTTGAATGGCAGATGAGATAATCTGCCTAATACAGCGGATTCATGTTTTATGTGAGCTCCTCGGGATGAGAGGGAGGTTGTTTGGGAGAATAAAAGCACTGTAATGCTGAATCACACTGAACTCCATGATCATGTAAAACATTGAAGCATGGTCTTGAATTAAACCAGTCAGTAAATGAACCATGGTATACAAAAGAAATGATTCTCCTTTTTTCTGTCACAAATTTCAGCTTCTATCATTTACCCAGTCTATCAGATCCTCTCCTGTGCTCTGCTGTCCTTTGACAACCTCCATTACAGCTCAAATACACTCCTCATGTCAGGTCTATAAGAGGCAAGGGAATCACACAGGTTCTAATGCAATTCTGAGTCACATAATCTTTGACAGCTCCATCATTCAGTCTTAAGCAGAGTGCTGCTAATTTCATTCATGCAAATACAAGGAAAGCTACACACTGCTGCATCATAGAATTAGTGGTCATGTGCAAAAGAGGATGATACATCTAGACATACACACCTGAGTTGTACTTTCACATTCACACATGAGCCCTCTGCAGACTGCAGGGGGAACTGTTATTGTTGACATAGCTGGTGTCAGGGGTGTTTTTGGAGTATGCAAAAGATAGATTTGTTCACAGGGAAGGACCTTGATGTAGGTCAAATTATTTCACATTTGGCACATTTTAGCACAATTGGGACATTGGCTAGACAAATTTGACATTTTTTGTATATCTAATAATGTTCAAAATTCAAATCAGGCTGATTCCCAGCATGCACTGGACCGAAAATAAGTCTGCACCCTTGACAGCCAAGTCAGACAAGCACAACAAGACATGCAAATCCACAGTAATCTAAAGAAAAAACATCATCAATTGTGACAAATCATCCTTTGTCCTAAATTAAAGTTACTTTTTGAATACCCAAATTTTAATTTATAATATTATAAACAACGGGAATAGTAAATAAGTAATGTAGATAAAGATGATTACTAGGTTCAAGTCTAGTGCTGCATGCTTTCTTCAATCTCATTATAATAACAAGATAAATCCAGAACCAAATGTTCAAATGTTGTGACCCACTTCTTATAAAAACAACTGCATGAAAGCTAAAAATAAAAAATAATAAATTTCTTCAGCTGTCCCCTTAGGTTTAAAGAAAACAACCATTTCTTTCATTGAAAAGAAAATGTTATTTTAATCAGCACAAGTAGGCTACATGCAAATACTATGTGTCTGTGTCTAACTGTGCATGTTGTGATGTCCTACGCTAAAGCCATGTAACGGCCAAAGAGATAAATGACACACTTCTGCGCACACATACACTCACTCGTGCACACCCAGGCTCAAGAACAGCCAAATGTGCATGCATGCACCCACATACACACATAATGTACGTGCAAACCTTTGCACACAAGCTCTTCTTTGTTTGTCACGACTCAGACACTCGAGTCCTGAAAATCCACCAGGCCAGACCAAATCCCCTACTGACCAGCAAATGTTCTCACTAGATCACAGCTGAGGCAGGAAAAGACACAAAAGCCATATATGGAGGGAGAGAGTGAGTGATGAAGATGGATCAAATTCTAAAGGACAACAGTGTACAGTAGATAGAGAAATACTAAACAAAGCTTTTTAATTCCTTCTCTGAAAATCCAGATCAGATAAAGGGCCAGCAGGTCAGACATTTCATTTTCATTGTAAACCAGTAAAGCTAGAAACTAACTCACAACTGGCCAAATCTTTGCAAACAATTATTTTAATAATCATGACTTCTGTAGATCTATTGTAGGCAACATCATTTCATTATAGTTAGCAATAACACATTATGATCATTACATTTAATTGAAAATATCAAACGGAGGTTTAACTTTAATCTTTGCTAGACCACACAGATGTATCAAAACTCATTTAGTCTGAATTCATCAATCAATCTGGGTTAGCTTGCATGCAAGTGGGCAACAGAAGGCACATCAGCTACATTTGCAACTTGTTGGCTTTAGTTTTCTTGGATGCATATTGATCTGGTGTTTCAACATTACTGGGTAAATGGATCAGACTATTTGCTGAAACAATCCCCATCTAAATAACTTACAGAAGCTTAACTAAGGATGTTCCCCGGCGTCCTTTTCCCTATTCAGCTAAATGCCCATTCAAATTGCGTTTAGCCGACCAGTCTTTAGAGGAGAAAATGCATAGAAAACAGTCAATTTCATCACAGGGTCATTGTGTCAGAGGGTCTGATGTGAGTCTGATATGTGGTGTAGAGCATGGCTAATTTAAGCAGCTGGCTCCGCCAGCCTTCTTTGGAGATTAATACCACACAACCCTCAACAGCAAAAATACAACTTTACTTTCATTTTCTAGTAAATGAAAACTGCCATACCACACTGTTCCTATGATATGCTAACCACTAAGCTTCTTAAATTTGCAACTGGCGAAGCGCAAGGGAGTGGCAGGAGGCTTCATTTGGCTCAAGTCTATTAAAAATGATAGGCAGTTAGTTTGACTGATTTATAAATCTTGCACAGGCTAATTTAATTTTAACAGTTTAACAGGATAAGCGCATGCATCCCTAGTTTAATGTCTGTTACTGGAAAATATTTTTAACTTAAAGAGTAACTAGACTCTCAGGTCACTTCTTTCAAATGAAAACTCATGTATACATGGAATTAGTACTGTTGATCAGTTAGGGTCCATGGGGTATAGCAACTGCCCTCTGCAGGTTGGAACTGTCTGCTGCAACTGATTTTTTTTTAAACTTCTACTGGCTGATCAGGTGCTAAGTGTCATATGTGGTGCCATCTGTTGCCACCACAGAGCTCAACAGTTTCCATCGATACCTTTTCTTGACTGGTACCTTCACCTGTAGCAGCTGACAACCGAAGTTCATGGATCCACCAATCAAGACATTTCTGTGACACTCTAGGATTGTGGGTAATGTAGTGCTTTTGACTGAGATTACAAATAAACCTTGTGTTTCTTAAAACAAGGTTGATAAAATACAAACTTGTGTCTTCTACATGACCATTGTTTCACACTAAGGCAGCTCATGGTAAGCCTTACTTTAAAGGTTATGACATAAATAAGTAAATGGTCAATAAGCAAGAAGGAGAGAGTGGGTGTGTCTTATCCCCTCTCTAACATCCCTTTCCATGATGTTCTAAAGGCATTTTTTTAATTCCAGGGTAGATGCTCCTCAGCTGAAACTCTGGGGTTTTGATGAAATCCCAGATGCAAATTTTGACCAATGATAAAGGCAGTCAACTTTTGTCCAATGTTATTTTGCACAAAGCATTTTTATCAATATTAGCAGACTATTTTTTTGCATAATTTCCTTTAAAATGTCATCCAGTTACATGTACCTAAGGGTTACCTACACAATTATGAACTGTAATGAAATAATGCCATTTCAGAGAAGATGTACTTTTGTCTTAATCATGCCCTTTGAATGCATCCCATTATGGCATAATGTTAGTTATTTACCCAGAATCTTACAAATCTGTATCACTGCATAACATATGTTGGAAGAGTAGTATTGCACCTCAACCATGTTTTGTCGTTTTTCTTGTTGTGTTGTTAAAGCAGACAGTTTCTGTAATGCCTCAGCATATTTTTATACACGGACTGGCTCACAGTGACCCCAGGAATCACAGTTTACCCACTCAACAGAGCTGACTTGGCAAGAAGACTTGGCAAAGCTGGCCGTGTATGCATAGTTTGCCTGTGTGTTCATGTTTTTGTGAGACAGAGAGAGCAAGAGCAAGAGAGAGAGAGAGAGAGAGGGAGAGAGAGATGGGACTCCTGGGCCGGATAATGAGGATTCACCCACATACACACACACACACACAGACAGTCAAATTAGACATGCACTCATCCCCACCATCACTCCAAACTGTGTTAGCGCCGCTCACTGACGCTAATTGTTTCCAATCAGTCTATCAGGGGTCCTGTTGATGCACCATGAAACCAGACCACACCAGCAATTGCGTATTGATCTCATTACATGCTAACGTCACTCTGTCAAGCATGTGTTTGGGTGTTTGCGTGCACGTGGCATGGACCGACACATTTGTCAGGCTTTGACAACCAAAACAAAAACTGGAACTTTTATAACTAGAAAAGCACTCGGAGAGTGCAGACCTCCGCCATTAGCCCCATCTCCCAATAGTACAGAATACTATAAAATATTCCTGGATCCAGACGGTGATCCGGATCACTCCCAAAATCTAATCAGTTCTTCCTTATGCCATGTGTGACAGTTCCTGAAAATTTCATCAAAATCCATCCATAACTTTTTGAGTTATGCTGCTAACAAACAATCTAACAAACCCTGCCGATCACATAACACCTTGGTGGAGGTAATAAATAAAGCTTTGAGCATGTAACCAATGTAAAACATCAAGTATGGCTAGTTATTAAGATAAGGCAGCTATGCTTGCAGCTACAGGTAGTACTAAGTCCCGGTTTTGAACATCCTCTGTCCTAATTTCCATCAATTGGAAAGCTACCAAAGCAATGCACTATGCTTGCAACACTAATTTGTCAATGTTAATCAATGTTTTTGCCAAAAACATTGCTGTTTTTAACAATAGATAAACATTACCGGTGCATGGTGTCACATAGGCTAGCCTAAAATCCCTAAGAAGAAGAAAAACAGTTTGCATGCATCAGCGAGATCAAACTTATTATAGAACTGTATAAATTATTCTATCTTAACATTAAATTTCAGTAAGGACCACATTCTTAACAAACACACATGATTTGCAGTTATAAATATTTTTCATTATGAACAATTATAAATCTACTTATTGTCATTATTTATTTTTGAAGGTTTTGCAATTCTGGGATCCCCCTGCCCTTCCACATGCCTACATGGAAAGCATCAAGCAGGAATAGCACACGTTCCTGCCTTTCCTGTGCCTACAACGAAAGTCTGAGGCAGGGAGTGAAGCAGCAAAAAAAAAAAAAAAAAAAAAAAAAAAAAAACAGAGCAGAGCACACATCAATGACAGCAGAACGACATTGATTAAGTCAGAAGCAGAATAAAGGAGGAGCTGGGGTGGAGGACTGTTGCAATAAGCAACTTGCAGAGGGAGCAGCAAAGCATATCTCAATTATGTGGCCGCACTTGACTATTGGGCCTGACTGAGCTAATGCTACATGTTCAACTTTTATAAAGTTTTGGTTAATCTTGGGAGACATGTTTTTTTGTTTGTTTGTTTTTTTTTATCTGAAGCATTTTATATGCAGTGGAAAGGTGCATTGAGAAAAAATAAGATTGCACTACGAGTTCAACTTTTGGGTCTGTGATAAAAAGTGTTACCATTTAGAGGTTTGAAAACACAGTCACCCTCTGCTAATGTAACCCAGTCTATGCATTTATCAGATAAAATAGTTAAAAGTGTTTCTGAAGCCCACTGATTTCAGAAACATCAGCCAACACTCAGGTCTACATACAAGCAAAAGCACTGAAAAGGTAACAATGGCATCAAAACATCCCAAGTGGTAAATTCAGTTATTGTTAGCATATTTATGTAGGCTAAATAGCATGAAACATCATTCGAAAAGAAGAGAGTGACACAGTTGATTGACTTATAATCCTAATCACAGAATTTGCCTTCCTATAATCAAGGAAACATGACTGATGAGGAGGGAAGGCAGTGTGCTGAGGGGCAGTACAGGTATAGCCAAAGAAAAGCATTGTATTGGTCTATGAGACAGGTGCCAAATAGTAACATCTGCTCGACGTCTAGTCTGAGAGCTGCATATGCTAATGTTTTGGTCAGATCTTCAGAAGTTGAATCAAGATGTTGCTATGAAAAAGTACATTCGGCTAGATCAGTATAAACAGCTTTCAAAAGCCTTCCATGTACAAATGGAAAATTAGTTCATGCTGACATGGAATATAAATGTAGTGCTTTTAAAAGCATAAATATTTTCATTCTTTCTTTGCTTTCCTATCTGCTTTTGTCTTCTGTGATCCCTGTGCTGATGGCAACTACCAACATAGCCTTTGGCAAGTGTGTGAGTGTACATGTTTGTGTGTTTCACAGCAGAGTTGCATGACTAAGCCTCTGCATGAACTGTCAAGTAAATTCATGCTTCCATCAGCAAGTTTAGATTTCTGTATCCCATCCTTATAATGGCCTTCTCATATAGGACACATAAGCAGTTCAAGAAACAGTGGTTTAGTTTTGGCGTGTGAACACTTAATAAAAGTGCATTCTGTTTAATGGGACGTTCTACATTTCAATATGTATTAAGTGTTGTTACCCAAGCTAACAGCATCAAACAATTAAGATGAATTAAGATGCAGTCACAGCTGAGACTCACCACCCTAAAAAAGAACTCTGCTTCATGCTAGAAAAGATAACTAGTGAAGTGTATTTACACTAAAATTCCCCAGCCAACCTGAACACATCATCAAACAAGCGCAAGTTGGCTTGTTAAGTATGCTAATTAGCATCTATCCTGCTGATTTCAACACGGACTTCAGCACTGGATGACTTTTTTAACCAATGGGACCTACTACAAAGTTTGGGAGAACTTTTCACAGCCCAACTTGGTGAATAAAGAGGCTAGAGCCGTGTAAAATCTGAGGATAACTTCACCTATGACAAGCTGCAGACATGATGGAGTCCCTCTCCCCCTCCTCCGAGGCTGACAGTTGAAGGTACTACGTTTAGAATTGATTTGATTCACAAAACCAGAGCACCATTGCTATGATAAAAATATCTCAAATCATGGGAGAGTCATAACCAGCTGGTGAGGCTTTTTGTTGTTCCTCCTTGTTACAGTGACGTTCTTGTTTGAGTGGAGCCTTTTCAAATGCTTTGATTGATCCGCTGGATGACGTGCTGTCAGCGACAGACCTGTTGAATAATATCAGCACTACTGTTGTTGTCTTTGTCCACACAAATGTAACAAAACTGTTACTCCTTTTGGTTTAAGTTACCTACTTTATTCATTCAACCTAGTTTCTTATCTATTCATTTAAATAAGCTATTGTATTTTTTATTTAAATGTATTTATGTTAAGTTGATTTGGTGTTTGTTTACATTTGACATTAAGTGAAAGTTATATAGGCTATTCAAATCCAAATCAAACTCCATCATAACCCACCACCACAAATAGATTCCGGTCCTGTGGGAAACACTGCAGGCTGTTGTTGTCGTTTGCTGTGGTTGTCAGGACAGTGTAACAGTGAGTTGTTCTCTGGTTTCCCATCTGTGTATGAGCTTCGTTCCACATGTATTCATTTGGTACATGTCTGTAACGTACCGAGAGGCCCGTACCGAATGGATACGTGTGAATACACGTACTTTTATACCCCCTAGTCATCAACCCTTTTTTTTTTTTTTTTTTTGGAAAGCTGAGTAAATTCACTACACACACCCAGGCCTGATTACTGCCAGACCTGTTGAATCAACGGATCACTTAAATAGAACCAGTCTAACAAAGTGATTTTGGCTGGAAGCTCTCAAAAAGCAACACCACAACCAATGAAAGAATTCAAGAACAGATGAGAAACAAAGTCATCAATGTCTATCAGTCTGGAAAAGGTCACGAAGCCATTTCTAAGGCTTTCGGAATAAAGCATTCAAAGTAAGAGCCATTATCCACAAATGGAGAAACCTTGGAATAGTACTGAACCTTCATCATTTTAAGGGGTTAATTATTGATAATACAAAGTCAAAAAAAGAAATTAAAGCAATGATAATAAGGGTACTTAAATAAGATTAAAAACATCATAAAAATATCACATAGTATTATCTGACTAATAGCTGTGTGCATTCATTCTCTTGCAGCATCTACTTCACTGAATTTTGAATTAACTACATCACATGCAAACAGGCCCTCATGCATGCATAAAACTCAGCTGAAGCACACACACCATTTCACCCTGGTCTTCCTCCCTCCTCCCTCCAAGTCTCTGAAGCTAAGTGGAGTGTTTTTCTCTCTCGTTGTTGTACTTGTGTTAGGCCACTGACGCCAGCTTGTCATTCTCTACTCCTATTACTGTGAGAGGGGAGTACGTCACAGCTCCCACAGCCCACTTCTCTCTGTCAGCTCTCTGCTCCTGCTGATTGACACTGACGTCGGCAGGCGTTAGCATCTCAGGCTGAGCCCCGTGGGAAAGGCATTAGCATCCGGACACTGGTCTTCCATTTGGAGCTGAATACATAATGACTTGCATCCCTATTTGTGCCTGTTCTCCTTGAAATTTGGCTCTTTCGTGTTTCACCTCTAAAATCTCTCTGATGAGACTTGAATTGAATTGCTAACAGATGTTTCTGTTTGAACAGGTACTTCTTCAGAGAATGTGTGGTGCAAAAGTCCTTCCTTAGGTAAATTCAGTTATGTCTCATTAAACCACAAACATTCAGACATTGTTCAAAGTGATAACATGGAGGAAATCATGAACTAAAACAACATGTAAATATTGTTGGAGTCACCATCAAAATATAAGTGGAATAAATGATAAAAGAAATAGCCAAAACCTTTCAAAAATATTTCCCTGCACAGTAACTATAAGTATTCTAAATCAATGTAGGATCATAGAGATGTCTACTTATTTTTGCCTTTTTTTTTTTAGGATTTATGATGCACAATCTGAATCTCGGATTAACAAAACAAATGACGAGGATCAAGCGGAGTGTTGGTGTTAATCAGCAAAGGCTCACAAATCTGGTAAAGCCAAAAGTCTACCAATCACTATTGTTGCATTCTTCATACAATCAATTTTTTTTGTTTTCCAAAAAACTGTTGAGCTTTCTTTTCTTTCTTTCTTCTGTGTTGCTATTTTAACTTTAAGAAGAACTTGTGGAATTGTAAACTTTTCTACAATATTTTAAACTTCAAGTTTTGGGAAAAAAGATACCAAAAACATGTATATGGTCTAAGGTTAGGTGGTAATGTGACATCCTGGTATCTTAAAATAGCCACGGTATTCCTTGAGTAAACACCATTAAACAATCTCCTGTGTATTGTGTACATTTATCATAAAAGCTTCAAGAGTGTCTGTTTCCAGCAGCAGGAGCACTGCCTATGTTTGATGGTGTAACAAGTCACCAGAACTCCTGTAAATGATGTAGAACTTGTCTCAAAAAGATAAAATAATTAGATGCACTCATACTTGTGTGATCTGTGCTATCGTCTTTTTTATAGTCAAACCTTAAAAAATTCAGCTCAAATTAATGCAATCTAAGGTAATATTAACACTGCAAAGCCAGTGGATTGGCCAGATTCCATATGTGTCATCAGGTGGATCCATCTTGCAAAGCTTCAATTTGAAATGCTTGTTCTTGGTCAGATGATGTTCTTGGTCGAAACAATTCCTCAAATTATCCAAGTTATACTATTCAAAAAATTCCTCGAGGCAAATTATCTGCCTCAAGGCTTCGCTTAAATCAGTCTTGTATCCATATACGCCCATGCTGTAAGCTGGGTGTTGCACAGAATGCTATTTGTGTGGCACAATGCACTTGTTTTCGCTGTTACTATAACGTAACATGCATGATGTGAGGCGGGAAAATCCCGAGGGAAGAGAAGTTGATGCACTGATGTTGACAGGCACGTGTGCTGCATTTTTACGCATCCACTGGCTGTGGTTTCATGGCAGATATGGCACTATGCCTGCACCGGAGAACCTACATAGAGCTCTGAGTTTACGCGCTGCCTGCATGGCTCGCTGGTTTGAGACAGCGCTCAGTTTGTGTCTGCAGACTTCAGGGCATTTCATAAACTTCTCTAACTAACCCGACGGTTTCACAGATGACAGTCAGGCTTCACGATTCAAGTCCTGCTTTAGTGCTTCCCCCTCTCTCTCTTCCACGTGCGCACGTTATACATTTAATTACCTCCACCAAGGAGGTTATGTGATCGGGTGGGTTTGTTTGTTTGTTTGTTTGTTTGTTTGTTTGTTTGTTTGTTAGCAACATAACTCAAAATGTCATGGACGGATTTTCATGAAATTTTCAGGAAATGTCAGAAATGGCATAAGGAAGAGCTGATTAGATTCGGGGACTGATCCGGATCACCATCTGGATCCAGGAATTTTTTAAAGGATTCTGTATTATTGGGAGATATGGCTAATGGCAGAGGTCTGCACTGTTACCACTTTACACCAGGAGATGGCGGACATGAGTAACTTATTCAAAGTTTTGGACTTTATAGACTTTGAAGGACACACCCCTGGTCGAGGAGACGAGTCGGAGCGTAACAGAGAGAAAGACAGCGAATTGTAGTGACAATACTCACAATGCTGGGAGAAACAGAGGAATATTCACGCGTAGCGAAGCCAATGCTTTGCCTCACCGTGTCTCCACCCCACTGGGGAGGGAATAATCGAAGAATTAGATTTTGGGAGTCATCCGGATCACCATCCAGGAATATTTTTAAAGGATTCTTCACTATTGGGAGATAGGGCTGATGGCGGAGGTCTGCACTCTCTGACTGCTTTTCTAGTTATAAATTATCTAAAATTCAGCATACTGACGTCTAGATTCCAGCATATTTTTCAAAATCTTTTAGCATCCTGAATAATTTGATATGACTTAAACTGAAAATGAACTGACACCAATTAAATAGAAACACCTTATTGCCACAGACAGTGACTGAGACAGAGACTAAATAAGTTAAAGTTCATCATCATATAGTCAGGATTCAACAGGTCATAGAAGCAGCGTCAATGTGTTGTCCATGTCAGTGAATGGTCTTAAAATGTCATATTTATGATGGATGAACTCACAAACAAAAATGTGCAAAAATGCCTTTATCTGGTCTTTACTATGGTTGTTATCAACATAATACACAGATGAATACAAAGTGAGGATTCATCACGAGAGAGGGAGAGAGAGGGGAAGGGGGCGAGCCAGCAAGAGAGAAGGAAACAGTAGGTGCTGCTCTGATAAGTCAATCACCCATTTGAATGACTTGAACTAATGTGAAAAACACTAACAAATGGAACCTGTTCTGTAAAAAAGTTTCACCGTCAGTGTGTAAACATGATAAGCACAACATGAGCTTGATCTTCTTAATGTGTGAAAAATTTGTAAGAAAAAAAAAAAGATTTAATGTGTGAAGGCCTTAATGATGGTCAAATTATCAATAGCATGTATAATTCAAAAAACAGCTGTATTCCCTTCTATCTAGAGTACCTTAACTCTGGAGCTTAATTGTCAGTCCAATGAGAAACACTGCTGTCACAGGCAGCGGGCAGCTGAATGTGACAGCATACTGGCCAGCTGACTGACTTTTCACTAATGGGAGCTGCTGCACAATAAATGCAGAGGAGCCAATTTTTGTTATATGTTGTATGCCGGTTAAACATTTGTGGTTAATGTTTTGTCTAATTTAAAATGTTTCAGCTATATCTGAACTGCCTTATTCAACTCCGACTCAATAGACCAAATAAAAACACACTGAACAGCATCAAAATGAATCTGAAAGTCTTAGCACATCTGTGAATAAAGATCACTGTTTGGGGAAATTGCCCACAGGGCAAGCAGAACCTCACAGGTGTTTTCAATCACTCTAGTTAATTAGGCATCATGGTCGTTAAGGGAGGTATTAACACAGCTGAATCACTAACGACTTGTGTAAATTGCCTCTGACTCATAAGTGAGATGAAGCTAACAGAGTGAGGGAGCTGTCAGTCAAGAACTGTCCTCTTCACAACCATACTGTCCTTTGATACTGCTTATGTCTTCAGCAAAGAAGCAAATTTATTTGTAAAGGTTTAAGGTCTATCATCACCTGCAAACCCCACAGGAAACCTGCATGATTCATTATACTAATAAGACCATACCAAAGCTGTGATTGTTGTTGGTATCTGTGAGTGAACACAAGAGGAAACACTTAAAGGAACCAAAACAAAAAGGGAGAACATGTAGAAAACATGAATGGGAGCATATCTCCTGAGGAGTTTTGTCTCCAGGCTAGATCACACTCTCAGCTTATTTCACACCAGAGCAACTTCATCCAATAAGGACTGGCTTATTGAATTCGCCATTGAATGAGATTGGACAGAGAGGTAGAAATGGACAGAGGTGGGAGGAGGATGAAGGCAAAGATGTTGGAGAGAAAAAAACTGAAAGAAAAAAGGGAACACATTGACATTAGCAAAAGTTGCATCAGGCCTAGAGGAACCAAACCAGCCGAATGCACGTGTCTGTGTGTGTGTGTGAGAGAGAGAAAGAGAGAGAGAGAGAGAGGGATGGAGACAGGGAAAGAGATGGAGTGAGAGCAAAAGAGAGAGAGAGAGTGTGTATGTGTGCCTGTGTGTGCATCATCCTGTGTACACATCACAGCCCAAGGCCAACTCCTTCGTCTGCTCCTTAGATGAGAAGCGAGCGCTCACTTTGTGCTGCTTTGGCTCAGCTCAGAGAAAACAGGAGGCCATTTATAGAATGAATCCAATTATTTCTAAATACTGGAACTTGACCTGGAATAAACTCTCTGCTTCATACCTGGTTAAACTGTTCTGGAAAGGAATTCAGAATCAAGCACAATTCATTGAAAAAAAAAATCAGAAATTATGTACAAATGTCTAGCTACTTGTCTGAGTAACAACTTTGTGATGCAGTTCAATTTGATTTACGTATTTTTACATATTTGTCAAAGATATTAGAGGGCCCAACATGGAACACTACACAAACAGCATCACTGTAGATAACCGCCTGAGTCAGAGATTAGTGCCTTTCAATATTCTAAAACACTTTCATTTGTATTTTAAGTCTATTGATACGTTTCTATTATTTGGCAGAAATACAAAATGATGACATTACATTCACAACAGAAGTGTTTTTATCTTTGCAGAGCTTGAGTCAAAGTTATGGTTCCATCTATTATATTAATTTTATATCCTGCAAATTAAAAATCCTTATCTTCAAACCTGTAAATATTTACCTTTTTTTTTCTTTTTTTACATTTGGCATTTGAACTCATCATTGGCTACATACAGGATATGTTTGTCTAATTTAATTCTAATTTTGAGGTAACCAGTCTTTCTGTTTTTTTTTATCCACTCATGAACTTCAGTTCTGCCAATTCATCCAGGAATTTCTACACTGGATGAATTTCTTAAACAATTAGGACTGCCTACACAGTTTGGGAGCGCTTTCCAGCACTGAGCTGAGCAGACGAAGAAGAAAATTGCCCTATAGCAGCTGAAGCCAGAGCTATTGCATCTTACTCCCAGCATAGCATTTGACTGCATGCTGGCAAGTAGTCTTTTATTCTTCAAGCTAGCTGAATGAACATTTTGGTTTGGACTGATGCACAGTGCTGATGTGTTTTAGCTCATGTTCCCCTTGCAGATGTATGTTTTTACACCAGTGATCATAACATGGCATTGTGCCACAGAGCCTGTTAGACTCGACAGCAGCATCAATAAGCTGTTACTGGTTTATGGGTTTCAATCCCCATCCCTATTTATGCTTCACCAGCCTTATTTTTTAAATATCCTGTTTTCTAGTCACATATTCCCTCAGCCTTGTACCAATTCTATGCTCACACACCTAATATTCCCTTAGGCCTGACACACAATAAAAGATTTTAAAAATCTTGACAGATTTTGAAAATGTGAGGGACCTTGCACATAACGACAAATAACGATAGATTGACAGATTTAAGGTGACAAACACAGCACACTACACACAAACAGAAACTGTTCACTGACAACTAGAGTCTCAACTCTCAAAATTTAAAAATCTGGCAAGGTCAAATGCTACATAACCCCCAAATTGGCACTGGCTGTGCAGGGTAGATCAATCCAAGCAGGAGGAAAAACATGGAAAGCATCCAGTCAATTTCAAAATACAACACAATGCATGGACTTTCAGCTGTATCTCACCACTTTATCAATGTTACATATTCTGTGGCAAAAGGGCCAAAGGTCACTTATAGATCAGCAGGTCAAAATCCAAGAATATCAAAGTAAACAGTAAATCTCTTCCATAAAGGCAAAATAATCTGTTGTTTATACACTATTCCAGTGCAATGTCATAGTTAACCTGTGACTTTGTGATCTCTAATCTCCAGCTGCTCACCACTGCCCATCACTCCAGAAACACATTCAGAGCAAACCTCTGCATTCTGGGGATGTGGCCCAGGTGGAATATGTGGAATCTGAGGGTTGGAGTAAACAAGCTGCTGCTAGCTGTTAGCTACTTGGTACATCCATTGTAGTGGCAAATATGGTCCATCTTCTCTCCTTGTCAGTTCAGGTTTTACAGGGATGTTTTTGTAGAAACTCTTGTGTTAATTTTTTATTTCTACGTTTAACATCACCATGGCAGTGTTTCTTGTGCTTCCCTCTGTAGTCTAACCCTCCCTCATTGGTTGTCACACTGTTTCACGTGGCATAACAGGTGCTTCCCCCACATAACAGGAGTTCGGATAGTAATACTGATCATGTTTAATATTTACCATTTCATACTCTGATCATCTTCCAAGTTAATAGGTAAGGGTTCAATCACTCTTACCACACCACACAAGGGGAAATTTGTTAAGATAATCCGTAAAACTATAAGATAATTTGGTCTTTGCTGGCTTTGGTCAGAAGAGAAAATTGGGCCCAAATATGGCCTGATTATCCTGAAGTGTATGCCTTACCTTAGCTACACATTTCCCTGCCATATGTAAGATTTTTGTTCCCTGACTCCATGGTTGTCATTGTACATGTTCTAACCATTGTTCTCCAAAGCTTTTATTCCTTTGTATTGTGTTTTTTATGGCATCAAACAAATCCAGTGTTGACATCCATGCTTACTGTGCAGAAAGGAACTGCTTAAAGCAAACTCAGCACATTGTTTGATGCCAGTTTAACAAAACTTCATCTTATTAAAAAGTCTTTCATTTCCAACTCAAAGTATAATTCATCATTAGCAGGGGACAAAGAAGCAGTCAAGTATTCAGAACACAGACCAATATTAGCCTCCCTACTATTTGCTTGCTCTGCAAGTTTCTGTTATATTTCCCACTTCTTCTGTTTCTTTATTTGTTTTTTAGAAAAGCTTCTTGTGACGAATTGTTAAATTTAGTCATTCAAAAAAAGGTTGAATGAATATGTAGTGAAGTTAAAGACACAAAGAATCGCCTTAGTCATTTCCCCTCCCCTAACCTGACATGCCAGGTAAACTGTTTCATATCCATTGCATGGATATTTTTCGAATTTATCTGGGAAAGCTCCCGTTACAAGTGTTTGGGGAGGGCAGGACTTTTAAAAAAAACATTTTTAGACACTGATTGGATGTAAACGCTTTGTCAAATTAATTATGAGCCAATCAGAGTGACAAGATACAATGAGGTAGTAGTAGGATTAAATGTGCTGAAGATCACTCTGTAACTGAAAATGAAACATTTCAGTTTGTAATTGTGCTTGGGTTCCTCTCATTTTCTCAGATAGCTAATGAATTCTTATTCAATTTAAAATCTCAAAGGATTATGATTAGGGCTGTCAATAGATTAAAATTTTTAATCGCAATTAATCTCACAAATTCCATAGTTAACTCGTGATTAATCGCAAATTAATCACACTTTTATGTCTGTTCTAAATGTACCTTACAGTACTATTTCTCAAGATTTAAATACCCTTATCAACACAAGTGGACAAAAATGCATTATGCAAATGTTTGTTCATGTCAACAACCCAAAACAACAACAGATAAAGTCCAAAAAATTCTCTAGTCTGAGATCAAAGATACTGAACGCTGTAAAAATATGCTGAGAGCATAACATGGTAAACTCAAGCCACAACAGATGGAGATACTGTCCTTAATGTAACATTACTGAACAATACTAATATAATATATAATATAATAATGTAGAGTCAAACTTTAGACTTCTAGAAGTTAACTCCTCTGTTCTCAGCAGCTGAACACAGAACAACAGATCTCATCATCACACATGGACATAAAGAAGTCAAGTCTCTGCTGAGAGCTCAGCAGTAAGGCACAGACACATCTAATGGTGTTTCACTGTTCTGATGTGAGTAAAGTGGACACATTTGCCCCGCTCAAGAGAAAAAGCAAGTAATTACTTAAAAAATGTCTGCTATTATTTATCATATTTTACTTTAAAACTAAAAAATGAAGTCCAAGTGTAAAATAAATGCTGACAGTAAGAAATGACTGTCATCAGTCCAGTAGATTTACTGGAATGATGTCAATATACACAAGTGAAGCCTCTTTTCAAAACTCATGAACACACAAAGTAATAGTCTCAGTGGAGAACTTTTAAGGTGTACTAAGAGGACTTAACCATCTCTTCATTCTTCAGATCATAGAAGAGCTCCGGGTTTAATCTAAAACCATTTTTTTCTTCCTAAATAAAGGAGACCCACAGTCTAATAATGCTTTCAGCTTATATTATGATGCTCTACAGAGCTCATTCACTAACCTCTGCTCTCCTGTCACACACCAGCCTCTGCTGCTCTGTCTCCTCCTCTTCCTCATGATGCAGCTGTACATTCACCATGCATCAGACAATCTCCTATAGGGACTGCAGAGTCTTTGACAGTTTTGCAGCATCTTGATTGACTTTTATTTAAATTTGGTGTTTATTTACAGTTCCAGTCGATCGTTTTAGTGAGTTTCGTTTTTTTCACTTTCAAGCAGGAGCTGTGTGGGGATGAGAGCAGACTTTTAGGAGACGTGATCGGACCAGTCAACAGTCAATAGCGCAGCTGTGGTGCCGGTTCATGGCAGATATAATAGCCTAAATAAATGAATAAATCATACTGGCCCATAAGTGCGTCGGCACTCTGGGAAATGCCCGGTATGCCGGATAGCGAGTCCATCCCTGCAGAGTTGTCTGAGTGTCTCCATTGTAAACAAATCCAGCATGGCGAAGGGGGGGCGGCTCTCTGCATTAGCGGTGTGCATAGCCAGCGAGTGGAGCGGGCTATATAAGACTCTACAAACTCCTTGTAACTCAGTTCATGTCGACAGTAGGAGAAAATAACTTCAGTCTTATCTGACATGATCTGAAAGCTGAACCTGTCATTCAAAAGTCTCTGTCCTTTATGCATTTCTGCTCGCTTGTACCGCATCACGACAGCGCAACTTCCTGGTCTGGCAAACTACGGGATGGGTCAAGGGTCACACAATCCACATTAATTAGAAAAAAAAAGTTGCATCTCTGCACTTAACACTTCCTGTTTACATTCTCCAAAAAAATACTGAAAATTTATTTCCAAAAGTAAGTCTAACATTCTAATCTACTGAATGGAATTAAGGCTATGAATAATGAAACAAACATATGATAAAAACAATTTAAACTGAAATGTAGTGCATATTAATATCTAAATTATTTAAGACATGTCACAACACAGACACACAGTGTCTTATATAACAGTGAGTGATGCCAGCTGAGGACACAAAATTACTGCTCTTGGCATTTGTCCTGTGAAAGTTGGACGGAGAGGAAACCGGGTGAGTCTAAGCAGTACAGAGAGAGACAGGAAGAAGAAGAGAAAGATGGGGGGTTGGGGTCATGAGAGGGATGAGGAAGGCAGAGGAAGTCACTGAGAATGTAAGAGATACATATAGAAATAAGAGAGAGAGAAAGAGAGCTGGAGGGCCGGAATATTTGGACTATGGCCAGTAACCTGAGGAAATAACTCCTAGACTTCAAACTGCAGGTCATGACTCTGAAATATTGAACCAATGCTTTAATGCTTTAACATTCACAGTTTATGAAAATACCTTTTGGAAGAGTCAAGTGTTAACAAGACAGAAAGACTGAGCAGTGTTTAAATCCAGGGCTAAGCCCAAACTTAGGAGGGCCCAAGGGCATGCCTTCCCATTAAGTTTTTGCTTATTAAGTAGTTAAATTCACTATTTTCAAGCAATCATTCATGCAAATTCATGTTTAAAACATCAACAAAACTTTACATGACTTGGTCAATAATAATGTAGTTCTTTTTATTTTTTAAAGCCTCCTTCACAGCAAACATCACTGATTATAAATGCAATTGTTTCCAAAGTGTGTAAATTATTCTAAAACTACAATACACTATATCTGCAGATTTACATTAACATATATAGGGTATGGCTTTATTTTAAAGGTATCCAATTGGCACTTATTTTTAAAAAGAGCATAAAAATTTTAATTTTTTAATTTGGGTTTCTGGATTTATTTATATTTTCATAATTACAGAAAATGTTCAAATCTAGTACAATGCTAAAACTATTTTTTCATAGTGCAACATTAGCTCTTACAAGTAAAATGTTTAAAAAGTTTGATTCTATTCAGCCAGTAAGAATGAAAGGCCTTGTCCACTGATATATTTCAAATAATCAATTTTTGCATTTATTGATCATAACATCACTAAGCAGAAACAAGACTAAGTTTAAACCTAGTATATGACTGACCCCAACTAATGCCCGACTGTAGTCTGACAGAGTGATTTTGTCATTATTGTTGTTGTTTTGTTATTATTTTTAGCCAAATTTATTGTAACTGGTTGCTTCAATTTATACACGTAGCTACATGTTGTCCTCTCTCTCTGTCTCTCTCCCTCTGTGTGTCTGTGTGTGGAGACCTGAGCAACATCATACCCCCCCCTGCTTTTCTTCTATTGCATCTGATTGGTTAAAAGTTATAGACAGAAACAAATGCACCAACACAGACACATCACTTCAGCCATGAGGAGAAAATATTCTTCCTTTATTCTGTGCACTTTTGTACAGGGAGGGGACACATCACTACAAGAAACACACGAAAACCTCTTCTCTGCACAAGACAAGCTTTCAGTGTGGTTCTCTGCTCTGAAATTACAAGAAAAGTGGTCCAGTTCTGAGTAAACTGCAGCGGTCCTACAGCAGCATCCAAGCTAAAAAGCTATTCGTACTGCGGAGCAAATGGCTCCCTCTCTAGTCTATCAGAGTATTTCCACAGCCAGCGCTCCAGACCGGCAGCGGCATATGCTTGGACCAACACTTCGCTACGCTTTCTTCGAGATAGCTGCAGGTCTATTTTCATCGCTGGCCACTGCCAAACCGCATCAATACCCGTCGATCAGAAAGCTCAAGAAGATAAACTCACAAGCGTAGAATATCCGGTTCTTTCAAAATACAACACAATGCACAGACTCCAGATCGTAAATCATCACTATATCAACATTACGTCTTATCCTGCAGCGAGAACAAAGGGTCACCGAGAGGCCAGTGGGTCACAGAGCTACAATGGTGCCATTGACGAGGAAAAGTTAACTTTTGAGGGCATTTAGCCAAAGAATTTTACATAAATCACAGATCCTTTCAGCAAACATTAACCTTTTAACTTCCTAATATACTCACCCAATGGCGGAAGCAATAATATGATGGACTTATACCAGAAAGATGATAAATTAAGCCCAAAAGATAAAATAGTCTGCTGTTGACATACTATTACTGCGTGAACTCGCAGTTCTCCTATGATCTCTTCCTGCTGATCTGGGCTGCGCGCCGTGGCACAATGCTCAAGACTTGCTTCCAGTGGGCGAGGTCGCTCGCCTTAGGTCGGAGTAAACCCACGGTGCTTCGGAGTGCGGCGCAGTTGTCCTATGTGGAAATTGCGTGTAAGTCCGAGCTAACCACTCCACTAGCAGGCCTTATATACAAGTAGTCATACCACAAAAATTTACCCCTTCACTATCACACACTCATGCCAAAGCGGGTTGGCAGAAGAGCGAAAACACCCTTTCTGCCACAGAAAGCTTTTAGTGTTGCTGTCTTTATTTTTTTTTTAATAAAGAAATGCCCAGTTTTGACAAAAGTGTAGCTGTGACTAATTCAGGGATTTTGCTCCACTAGTATCCATTGTATACAAGCAGTCACACAAGAAACCCTTTCCCCCTCAACTATCACATAGTCATGCCGAAGCAGGTCAGCAGAAGAGTGAAAACATCTTTCCCAACATGAAGAACTTAAAGAGTTGTTTCGATTTTTTATTTGATACAGAAACGTGGTCCAGTTCAAGTAAAACAGACAAAATGCTAAAGCTATATCTGAGGTACTTCTAGCAGTGAAGGCAGCCATTAGAGGGCTTTCAGTACAACTAAATACTGAAGGCGTGTAAGCTGGCTGAGTAAACGTGTAAAGGTAGGCTAGGTATTTCACCTATGATCGTCTGTGATAAAATTAGAATTATATTCTACATTCGTACTTTTTTGGAAGTTCAGAGGTGATTGTATGGCGTAGAGCTGCTGTCTGTGTTGTCCCATACCTGGTGTACAATTTTAAATGAGGTTATTAGCGTTATTGTGCTTAGCTGTTACTTTTCTGTGTTGTACATGAAGTTGCAACAAGCCTTCATGTTAACTCATGCAGACTCTAATATTGTTGACAATTCCAGAACCTTTGTGTAGGAAAAGCCTGTTTACATTTCGCTTTTGACGTGCTGTCATCGTTCTGTTGTTTCTTGTGCAGAGAGAGAGAGAAAGAGAGAGTGAGGAAAACTGAACGTGCAAGCCTGTGTGTGTGCATTACGCAGTAAACAGAAGGACAAATAGGAGAGAAAACAATCACTTCAAATGCATGAACCTTCTGCTATTTAACTGTATGTTATCATAATTTCTGATAAGCTCGGTGTGCCATCAATATGCAATAATCCAGAGTTTTTGGAATTTAATAGGCAACAATCCCGGTCGATGTAAAACCTATAATTTATTGTTTATTTCATTGCTGAGCAAAATGGATTCTCCATGGCTTATAATTAACAAACAACTTATTTACAGTCATGGCTCCAATAGACGTGACTCTGATATGTTTAGAGTTTACAGTAATGAGAGCAATGATGTTCTCACAGCTGACCAGCTGATCCATGCACAGTTAGCGCATTTATGATGCATTTTTACCAATACCGTGAATGGATTGTGGGTTAGGGGGTCGGGCATAGTGGGTTTGGGTCATACCCCTTTTTATCTTCTTTTAATTTATCTGTGTGTAAAGCACTTTGTGCTACATTTTCTTGTATGAAAAGTGCTTTACAAATAAAGTTTGATTGATTGATTAATTGATTGATAAAGAGGCCCTATTAAATTCAGTCTGTTTCAAAATCAGCTAAAAATCTTTCCAGGAGCTTTAAAGTACCATGTTTTCATTTAAGAGATAAAAACCAGTGGATCACACTTTGGACCATATGGACCTCTCAAGTAGACATTTATGTTGGCTGCATCTAAATATATTATTTTTAGACGTGTAACAGGACAAGGTCCTGAACCAACATGATTCAGGAGGAAATTTCTCCCCTACAACAGAAGAGAGGAAGTTATGAGTTAAAGGTTAACCTTTCTCCCTTTAAGGCAGCACCATTAAATACAAGTTTGTACTGCTGTGATGTCAGATACACTTGAGAGCACTTTTAAAATGTAGCATTCAAATGTCCAGATGAGACCACGAGGGGACTTATTGTCTCTCAAAGCAGACACCCTCTGGCAATTAGCTGCTGTATGTACGTCATCAATGCGTGTCTGCTGCGCATGTGCGTGTAACTTGTAAGTGTGAATTATGAGAGATAATGGAAGGGAAAAACACTCCCAGATGCATGTGATGTAATTATACCCTTGATTATCTGATTGGGTAATCTACAGGCCGGCTGGAGGCGTCCAAGACAAACACAGTGTCAGCAGACTGTTGACCTAGCATAAACCGCTAAGAAGCACACACACTCACACACCTGTGTTTGAGAATGAGCTCAGTGATGCAAAGATGGAGTAAGTGCCAAACAGAACAGCTGTGATGAAAGATGGGGTGATTTACAGTCATTACAAAAGTTGTATTTGTTTTTTCTAAGGGAAAATTAACATCTAATGTTTGCGTTAGTATGGTAGCGTGTCTTTCTTTTTTAGGTAGTAGATGAGAGGTTCTTCCTGGAAGGGGTTCTCTTAGGGCAGCAACAGAGGAATCTGAGCTGATAATTGTGTTGTAACAGTTGTATCTAGTATACACACATATATGATGCTGGCAGTAGATAGCATGGTTTATGTGTGTGCATTTATATAAAGAGTAGACTCTAGTGAGTCAGTGATCTGACCTACAGTCATATCTGAACCCATCCACAGCAGAGATCCTGCTTCACAAGAAAACACCACATCTGACCAAAGGCTTCACAAAGGCTACATTCTGTGTACATGTGAGTAGGATTAGTGTCTGTATACACAGTCTTTTATTATGCACTTTGATGATTCAAAAATGAGATCTGATAAAGAGGCTCCATTGAGCATCCATACTCAGTAACATCTGGTCTGAAGACACAGACAATGAATTAACTTAGTGCCTGATATGATGGATGAGACTATAAGTCTTTAACCAACAGTCTCACCACAATAAGCTGCTAATTAGAATGCTAATTAGTAGCATGCTAACTGCTTATTAGCCATTATTAAGAGCTTGTAAGGACCTTATTCTACAAGACCATAATCTATGGCTAAAAGGCTGTTACCTGAGAGATTTCACTTAACCTCCCTATTACTGCATAATAACACCAAATAAGGATGTCGTTCACAATTATTATGATCTTATCATGTTTTGCTTAGTATGGCCCTTATAATCCAGTATTACCACAGGAATAGTTCTTCTTCCTTAATTACTCTGAATAAGAATGGTCTCTGAAACAAAGATAACATTTCTGTTCTTAGTTGTCTTAATTATTCCTAGGCTAATTGAACATTTGTAACTCAGAATATGTAACCCAAACTAAAGTGAGGTGTTGTTCATCATTAATTTACTTGCAGTTTCACAATTATTAACAAGTAATTTTCACATATTCACAAGCTACCTTTTCTTTCCACTTTAAAATTCAATATAGCACACAACAAATGCAATTGATTGTACATATTCTTGTAAATTTAGAAGTTTAATGACAAATTTTATACTTCCTGGCAAGAGAAATGGGTAAAACTTTCTAGGGAAACTTGTTGGGAGACAGTCACAGCCCGCTTCTTTTAATCATCCAGGACTAGATACAAGTGAACTATGGATTAAAACACACCTCCATTAAGTAAGCCCCTTGACCTTATATAACCCTTATGAACGTAGCAGCCTTGCTCTGTGCCAGAGAAGAGACCAAGTCTGTTTTCTGGCTCAAATCTCCGTTATGATGCTTTAAATGATCCATAGGCCACTGTGACTGATAGATTTGGGAAATTTCCTCACATGAACAAAAAACAGCATTTAACTGGCTGTTAACTTTCAAAAAAGGCATCAGCTAACAACAGATTGTATTGAGATGAACTGCTATGGGATTTTAAATCATTGTAGCTGGGGGGATGGGGTAATTCCCCATTGTGGGCTGGCGATGTCGCCAACCCACATATTTGCCCAGCTGAAGTTAAACCCAGCAAGTAAAGGGGAGAAAAACTTTCTAATGGTCTAAATCCAAAATCAGGTCTATGTAGATCTGAATGTTTTTACATGTTTACAGCAGCCTTATTCTAACATATCTAGTGTGTTAAGACACACATTTTGGATTTAACTTCACATGATCTTTAATGGCTCTGGGGCTGTCTGATAATTGGCCTGATTTCAGCTCTGATTTAAAGGGTTAACAGGATGAGTTCTGAAAAATTTCTCTCACTGAATGTAAGAAAAGTGTAAGAAAAGTATAAGAGTGGGAAGAGGAAAAGATGGTGCAAAACCTATGTTGAAACTGTTCAAGTATGGAGTTTTTTTTTTTATTTAATTCTTTACTTTGAAAATTAATCTACAATATAGTCACCTTTTATTTTATTTTTTGAAAATCAAGCCTTTTTATTTGTTTTATGTCCTTTAATGGAGGAAGCCTGTTTTTTTAACTGACAAAGATTATCTTACTTGCAACAGGAAAAAAATAATTCTATTTTATCAGTATTGTTTTATTATTATTATTTTACTACCAGTTGATGAAAATACTGTAATTTTCAAAGTTTATAATTAACTGGACTGAATCATATCACAGCTTAGATAAAATGACATGACTCCTATGCTTTAACTGACAACCCCTGCCCTGAGAGATTGCAGGGATCCCACACTAACTGAGCCCACATGGATATCCTTTTTTGGGAAAAAAAACAGGAGGAAATCCCATATCAAAATGTATGAATTTCTACCTCCTCTTCTGCTTCTCGTAAAAAACTTAAAAAAGGGAAATCTCGTCAAAGCAAAAACTTCCACCAACTCTTCCCTGCTCACTGTCTGCTACATCAATGTTTACCGTAAAACAGACGTACACAGACATATGGACTAATCCAGACTGCTTGTCGATTCTGCAACCCCCTGCCCAGGCCGACATCCCTCCCTCTCCCCCCTCTCACCTCTCACCGAGCATATTTTGGAGCTAAAACACACCATTGAATCGAGTAACAAGGCAATCCTTGTCCAAGGCCACCAAACCTAATTTGGAGAACCAGCAGGGAAGCCACTGCATGTGTGTGAATGTGTGAGCACGTGTATACAGTAGTGGCCAGGCTAGGTTAAAATTATTTGCTGCTGCTTTTAAAACCCAGAAGCACTCACACAATCACTCACACACTCTTCCCCTGGCCCTCTCCTCTCTCTCGCGCTCTCTCTTCTGGAGCATGTGGCGCCGAGCCATATTCACATTACGTGGATACAAACACAAATGCACAGGTGATACTAGTCACACGTACCATATGTGGTGGACACGAATTTGCCTCCGCTCTGTCGGTGTTTTTATGTGTGTGAGGATGTGATAGTGTGTTTAGAGCAGCATGGAGTGCTCAAACACAGGGAACCAGAGAGATAGTTGTCCTCTTACCATCAACACTTCTGCTGTGCTTGGCAGCCATCCTCCCCTCTCTCCCCCCTCTTTTCCTCACCCTCCCCAGCAGATCTTTCAACACTCTGTCTCTCCCTCCCTCTTTCTCTACTCCTCTCTCATGCAGTCACTCCTGCATTAGCTCCCCTCAAGCTGGTTTGCCTCCCCTCCTCCTCCTCTATCTCTCATACGTTTGGCTGCTTGAAAGCTGCTTGGGGCTGGATGCTGCCTGTGCCAAAGCTGGCAGCTTTTTTTCAATCACTCCCTTCTTTTAACCCATCTTTGATTGAAATAAGGTTTTCTTTCTTAGCATCACTCAGCTTTTCTTGTTTTCTTAGTATTTTTTGTGACTGAAATAATTCGCTGAAAACGGCTGCAAATCTTTCAACAACTTCCTGGACATGAAAGTTCCACCTTTCAACATTTTCTTCCCTTAAAGGTACAATACGTAAAATTTTTGCACTGCATTTATAGTTGTAACAAGTTGGATATTCCTAAGCATCCGATTGAAAGCAAAATGTGTTAAGCCAACAAGTCAAAAGTTAAGTGAAGACTTTCTGCAAAAAAACTATGCACTGCAACTGCTTAAGGTCAGCTTCTACTCCCTTTACGTACGAAAATGTATACATCCTTTTCAAACGATGTTACTGTCACTGCCCACATACTTCCATGCGTCCTTTATGTTGGCATGGATGTTAACCAATACATCCACCGGGGGTGCAGCCCAGAGTCAAAAGTTTATGACAACAACAAACTCAAAAACAAACATGGCGACTGATGAGGAAGTATTGATAATGTACCTCTTGCATAAAATACAAAAAACGGAGGCAGCGTTGTAGGAGGCGGTGGTCGATGAGGCCGTCAAATACATCGCGACTGGAGGATTGAGAATTCTTTTCTCTAGCACTGCCAATGAGAGAAATTGATGACGAGTGTCATTTCCAGTACTTTAGGATGTCCGCCAGGGCATTCGATAACTTGCTTTGCCGGGTTGCCCCTCACATCCAGCACAAGTTGCACAGCATGCCTGTGAGTGAGGCAGAGTGACTAGCTGTCACCCTGCGCTTTCCTGCTACAGGAATCAGCCAGCAAGCTTTGGCAGCAAGATTCAAGCTGGGTTCTGCAACTGTGAGCTGCATTGTCAGGGAGGTGTGTCATGCAATGTGGATTGCGCTCAAGGATGAGTTAGTGTCTTTTCCAGAGGGAGAACAGTGGGAGGTGATCAGGAGAGACTTTTGGGAGCTGTAGAATTATCCCAACTGTATCGGGGCCATAGATGGAAAACAAGGGAGAGTGAGAGCACCAGTCAACAGGGGAAGTAGTTTTTTTAACTACAAAGGTTACTTCAGCATCATCTTAGGGTGCTTTCACATTAGGCCCAGTTGATTTGAACAGCGCTGCGGCGCGATTCCTCCCCCTCCCCCTTACCCTGCAAGCTTGCTTTCACACTAGCAATATCGAACAGTGCCCAGGCACACTTGCGTATATACTCAGTCTGAAACAGCAGGTGTCGGTATGCATGTAGCTGGTTTACAACCCCGCAAAGGAGGAGAAAGAAGAAGAAGATTGTTTTTGTTTTGACCCGGCAAAAAGTCCATCCTGCATCCATGGATGATAAAAATCACTTTTAAGATGCCAGCAACTTCGCTCCTCATATCTGCACATCTACATGCAGCTCAGAGGATTAAATGTGCTCACGCTGCACAGATACAGCGGTTTTTGAGGTGACAGGAGATTTTTTACTGCCTTTGCATCTCCTCTCACTGACTCCAACCTGTGTTCACCTGTAAGGTGAGTCACAGCAGACCATTTATTGACTGGATTCTGATGATTTCCGCCCTTTATTGAGGAAAATTTTGAAAAAACTGCCACGCTGTATAAAGAAGTTTAGCTTTTACGATGATGTCATAAAGCTGATACGACGCTCTGTCCCGTATCTGAGTTGCATTCACATCTCATCTGAACTGTGCTAGAGTCCACTTGAATCACGCCCGAGACCACCTCCCCAGGTTGGCCCGGTGCCAACCTTCTGCCATTAGCCCTATCTCCCAATAGTAAAGAATCCTTTAAAAAATTCCTGGATCAGATGGTGACCTGGATCACTCCCAAAATCTGATCAGTTCTTCCTTATGCCATTTCCTGAAAATTTCATCAAAATCCGTCCACAACTTCTTGAGTTATGTTGCTAACAAACAAACTAACTAACCAACAAATGGACAAACCCACCTGATCACATAACCTCCTTGGCGGTGGTAAAAAGGCCACAAAAGCCTGAACACAATAGCTCAGTACAGCACATAATCTGTTTCATGTTCAGTCATGTCAATTAAGTAAAATGAAAACATAGTGACATATTGTGTTCTATCCAAGGCATAGCACTTGATTAAATGTAAACAGTTACACTCCATTACTGTCCAAAGATAAAAATAGCACTTAAACCACTGTTATGTGGGAAATTAAGATTCCTTATCTCAAAGTTTCATTTCCTGGTTAAAAACTTTAAAAAATCAGTGTACTTAATATAGAATTTCATGTACTTTACCAAATACGACATCTACAGAAAGAGGCCAGTAAGAAACTTTTATTCAATGAAAGAACTGGCAATTACAAGAGATAACAGTGTAATCTACTGTTAACAATAAATAAAACAGTGTGAGCTCATGTAAAACATTTCTAACAAGCATTGGAATATGAGCTCCATAAAACAACAAAGTGCACAAATCTGTGGGCTCATGTAAACAATTCAGAGCAGAATGTAAGCTCCAAAAACAAATCAATAAACTGCAAAAACTCAAAATCTTAGCAAGAATATTTGTCTTATTTCTTGTCAAAATTTCTCATTTATAGTTAAAAAAAAATCTCTTTACACTAAAATTAAGATCACCTGAAAAAGTAACTGTTTTTTTTTAGACAATTTTCACTTGCTTCAAACAAATTTTCACTTGAAATAAGTCGGAAAAATCTGCCTGTGGAGCAAGATTTTTTTGCTTGTAATATGAAAAAAAACTTGATCCACTGGCAGATTTTCTACATATTTAAAGTGAAATTTAGCCAGAAATGAAACATTTTGGAAAATATAAGACAAATATTCTTGGTAAGATTTTGAGTTTTTGCAGCGTAAACAGTGTTACCCCATGTAAACAAAAAATAAAGTGCAAATTAACATTGTCATTCAGGAAACAGACAATCCATCATCTGGAAAGTGGAACATATGGGTCCTTTAAGCAAAAACGTCCAAGCTAAGATTTGTTTGTAACCACTGTGTAATCTGTGTCTAACCTTGTCACAGACACAAAAAGTGCATTTATATATTGTTTACTTATAACAAAGCATCAGTTGCTGTATTTCTTTTACTAGCCGTTTGGCGTCAGGTTCAGGAAGTTGTAGCAAAAAGCTGTTTAGGTAGGTTGTGAAAAACTTTCAATGATGCTCTCTGCCCTTGTTTTAAAAATAAATGTTCAGTTCTGACTAAACTGCTGCTGTGGCTACGTCTGAGCTAATCACTGTCATTGTCTACAACCACTCATAGTGCAACTAATCCTGTCCCCCGATCACAAACTCGTAATGAAGCAGGTCGCTAGAAGGGTGAAAAACATCTTTCCCACTGTGAAAAACTTTCAGTGTTGTTTTTCTTTGTTTCATGTAGAAATGGGGTCAAGTTCTCGTAAAACTGACACTAAACAAGAGCTATAGCCAAGGTAGTCATCACACTGGAGGCAGCCATTGCAAACAGCTTTGAGTACTACTAAACCCCACCCATAGCTACCGCCTCATTCTCTTCTAATGACTCTGACTGGTCCAGAGAGTATTCAGTTCAGCACAAAGATTGTAGATTGGAGTTTTTTGAGATGGATTTCACTAATGACAGAGTTGGAGTCTGGGACATCTATCTGTTTTGCAAGGTTAGCTAACCACCGAGCTATGGACCATTACCGGTGTGTAGGTCATTTGGTGCTAAGTCACACAGGAAGATACATCACTTATTTTATTTCTATTTTTATTGAGTATCAGAGTCTGAAAGATGTTTCATGTTGAAAATGACTGGATTCTCTAAGCCCACAGCTTGTTAAAATAAGTAAATAAACAAACGTTGTTGGACAGCTTCTTTGCAAAGGTGGAAAGGAATTTGAGAATGCCCACTAACTAAGCATTATGGTGAGTTGTTTTTATGTTGTTTGTTTCATTTTATTTCTCCACATTTATCCCTCACACATTAATGACCAGTTCATGAAAATGCCGTCTTTCGGTACAAAAAAAGTTGGGGACTATGGGCATGTGGCTAATGTTAGCAAACATTCATGTGGCAACTGCTGGCCTCCAATCCTCTTTACAGGTTAGTGTCCACATTCTTGTGTTGGATATCATCCCTCAATGCTTTGGATTTGAGCATAATTTGACACAGCCTCTCGACAACTTTACCCCAATTTTCTATATCCAAGTCGTGTCTACAAGACACTATCAGTGCTATGAGTTAGTGGTTGTTTGTATCAGACTGTGTCAATAGTCATTAAGAACAGCTACAGTGGCTACTATTGGCAGGTGGACTTCCTACAGTTCAAACAGAGTATTTGACCAGGACTATTGGCTTGAAATAATATTTAAAAATGTAGAATTAGTTTAATCACTTCTTAACTGTGGTGCCAACTACAAAGGGATCCAACTTGTTTAGCCAGGTTATCAAACACAACGCTATGGACGGAAAATGTTTTGGAAATGGTGGATGTTGCATGACAGCCTGGTACAAAAAGAAGCATGAACTGTTCCTGGAAGCAACATTCAAATTTTGTGCTGCTTACTTGTGATGGGCCATGATTATTCTCTGCCATTGGCTGTGAAAATGCCGAGCTCCATCACCCAAACCCCCATAATGATGTGGCCCCAGTAGACATTCCCAGGTTAAGGTAAGGCCTAATGCACTGCTCAGCTCCCTGTAAGATGCGTTTACAAAACAGTAACCCCCTTGTTTTGTTTATGGAAGTATTTCACATGATAAGAGAGAGAGGTAACCTGGCATGCCACATGGATGTGTTTGACACATCTACATGGAAAACCACTCATAGACAGCGTTCAGGAAAGGGCAGAGTCTTTGAAAAAAAAAAAACTCGGAAGGTGATTGGATGAACCTTCTGTCACATCCTTAAGTGCTAGTCAGAGCAACAAAACACGTGACGTAGCTGCTACCTAGCTGCGCCTCTACCAAAGGAGTAAACTCCATAGACTCCATAACAGCATAATGACAGTAGACATGTCAGTACACGACTTTTGTGTTTTTTCAACACTCAGTCCTGTTCTTTGTTCTTCTTTTAACGAAGAAATGTCGTCACGTTCTGATAAAACTGGCACTTTAGCAGCATCCACGCTAATGTCTTCCGCAATATCTGCACCGGTGTCTTGGTGCTGCTTGCTAACGTCACAACTCCACCGTGCCTGAAAGTATTGCCCCTTAACGCTGATTGGTCCTGTCACTTTCTAACTGGGCCCAAATGGTTCAGACGGGAGCTTTGCAAGATGGATTTGCCAGTGAGAGATACAGAAACAGGCGTATCCATCTGCTTTGCAAGGTTATGAGAAAGGCAGTTAAAACTGGTTAACGTTGCAAGCTTCTCACAGGAAAGCCACCTTTAACAGCTTTTTTTTCTTCATTATGTAAAATTCATCCATTAATTGCACCAGGAACACCTGTGTCGGATGTAGGTCCCTTCAGGCAAAAGTTTTTGTAAAATGACGTAACATTTTAAAAAACTGCTTGTAGTAGAACTGTCTGGTATCATCGTTGCATCAGTTTACGGGATGTGGTCAACAACTACTTGTGAAATAATCAGAAGCTTGAAGCGTCACCCCATTTCTTTGGGGAAGATTTCACCACTGTGCAAGGTTGATCTGTTTCAAGAAGCAAGGGGGCACGCAAAATCGAGGGGTTAGGGTGCTTTGAAATGTAACTGAGCCTACATCACCTATAATAGTTTATAAACAGCAACAACCCTAAAATCACTTACTGTACGTTTTAGGAAAAAAGAACCAAAAGTCTTCCAGAGTCAGCCATTATCAGTGATTCTTGCTGGTTAAAAAGGTGAATAAAATATCACCACGTCACAAAAAAAGAACAAAACTCTCCATTATCTCCATGGTGTTAAATATGTGACACAAAATCACAAATCTCAGGCAGGAGCAGGTTGTGTGTCTCTAAGGGAATGTATCTGCGTCAGTGAGAGAATGTGGGCCTTTCTTCCCTCAAATAGATCTCTGGGCACATGTTTCTGCTTCTACATCAGCCTCCATCCTCATCCTCTCTCACAAAAACACTCTACATGATGCTGAGTAACAGCTCTGAGTGATACTGACTTACATGCTGGCTTGTTTTGACATGTACAGCTTGAAGACTCTTATCAGAACTTGGTCATGTTTTGAGAGTGACGAGCTATTTTGACAGGAAACTGAACAAGAAAATACTGAACAACAAAATACTTGGAAATATTGTTCTTATCTTAGACCTTCTATTTATAGCTGTGGCTATCTTGTACAAAGCGAGTGTTTTTCAATTGCATGTGACCCAAAAACAACTAGCTGAGGCCTTTCCCCTGAAATCCCCATCCCACTGAGACCCCGGCTAAAACACAAACAACTTCTGTCAAAACACAAATCATCTGTGTGGAGCCAAAGCAGAAAAGATCACTGTGGAGTCATGTCAAAATCTTCAAATATTTAGACTCAACAACACATAAAAGGGATTTCTGGCATAACATTAATGTAATATGTACTACATAGAAGTACAACAGTAAATTAATTAATCCCATGTCTTCAAAACAGAGAGAATATGCAGAATAAAGTCACCAAGGTGATGCTTTTTCCAGCTTGCAGCTCAGCAGAGTGTCTGTCTTGCCTCTGGCTTGGCAGGCTGCACCAGGCAGCTTCATAAATACTGCAGAGCTGATGTTTGAAGAAAAGCCCTGCTACTCTCAGGTATAACTGCACTCAGGAGAGCTTCATTATCCATAGTATGGATTACTGTACCAAAGATGATATGACTTTTAGAAAGGAGGGAGGAAGTAGACAAGGAAGGAACCAAGAGAAGTGACTGAACAGTTCTCTCCAAAGGTCTTTGAATGTTCATAAATAACGTAAGCTAACAGTCAGAATCAGAACTCCACCATGACTGACTGGAGTGCAAAATTAACATGCACATCATTTCAGTTCACATGTAGTACTAACCAGAGGCATCAGGGGAAGTAAAGTGTTATCTAACAATATTGAATAGTAATGGCAGGGTTTTTGTTTTTTCATTCATCGACTTGTCCTCGTTTTACTGCATCATCACTGAGCGGTGTAGAGTTAGAACTTTATTTTTAGTGGAATTTCATGCTGGTCCTGTTCACAAACTGAAAAGACTAACCTGTCTTTGAAAGGACCCCACCCTCCTGTCAGATTCAGATAATTTCACATCCCTCCTTCACTGAACAATTACCTCAGGTCAAGTTTTCATGTGCATGTGTAAAAATGGCTTACTACTAAGCAAAAGAAGGTTTCAAGAAACAGATATCTGCATAGAAAATTTGAATTCACTTTGTATTCTGTTTGCATTTGTGTAATCCTAATAAGGGATAAGCAGATGCATCAATAAAACATCAGTATCGGCTGATACTGGCCATGTTTACAAAAGCAGCCATTGATCAAATGATGTGGAATGAACCGATATGCTATTTGAAACACAGGAATACAGTCCATAAGAAGAGCAGTGTTGTGAATAACAGTATAGAGAAACACATTATTGTAATCAGATTACATTTATCTGTAACTCGGTAATTAAACACATAATTGTTGCTAACATCAGTAATCATATTACTGTTAATGTTTGAAATCAATGTGTTACTTTTATTGTTTTAAGTTCTTACACTATTTGTGACAGAAAATCTAATCAAAGTCCTTTTTAATGCTTGCATACGTTAACCTACTCTAACAAAGTAGAAGGATTGGCCAGATTCCATTTCAGTCATCAGGGTGATCCATCTTAAAAAGCTTCAATCTGAAAGGATTGTGCCAAGTCTGTGAACAGATCTGACCCATCAGCGTCATTTAGTTGTACTTGAAACCAGTAGCAAAGGTTGCTGCCAGTGTAGCGATTAGCTCAGATGTAGCTATACAATAGCAGCACTTTTACCAGAACTGGACAACATTTCTTTAAAAAAAAAAAAAAAAAAAAAAAGTCACAGAGTCACACTGAAAACTTGTCATGGCAGAAAAGATCATTTCCGCTCCTCCCCTCAGCTGCTTCAGTGTGAGTTTGTTATGGGTGGGGTTTAATTTTACTGTACGCCATAGGCTGCTGGTGTAGCAGTTAACTTGGATGTAGCTTTAGGGACAGATTTTATCACCTCTGGGTAGCATTTCTTTATTAAAAGAGGAGCACAGACCCACACTGGGGGCTTTTCATGGCAGGGAAGATGTTTTTGCACTTCTACCAACCTGCCTCATTATTAGGTTTATCCACCAACAAGCTCCACTCTTTGGAAACTACAACAGCATTTGCCTGCCGAGCTCATGTTACTGACAGGAACTGTGCATGACTACAACCTCCTTTTTTCTTGTTGCTGTGATTGGCCCATAATGAATATGACGGACAGAGAATTAATCCAGTCACCTTTAGAGAATTTCTTGAAAACTGCCCTTCCCAAACACTTTGCATGGGAGGTTAAATGTATCCCATGCAATGGACGTAAGAAACGGTCTAGCTGGCATGACAGGTTATGCTTACACAGCATTCATCAGACAAGTGATGTTGGCCGGATCAATGGAGAAGGACAGACATCTTTTGAGGTTTGGAGATGTGAACACTACTTTGAATTTGTCGCCCAAAAAAGACCAGAATGTGACAGCAACGTGCTTACACAAAGCTGTAGGTGTGTAATGACTTACATTTTGAATAGAAACCCCCAACACTAGTGCAGACTAGAGAATAAATCCCATATTGCAGAATCTCTAGGTAATCTCAACTCTAAGTCCATTTTTTACATTTAGTCAAACTGTAAACAGTGACCTGTGTCCAAGTCCTGGCCACAATGTCTCTCAGTTATCTATAGATCTGCCATCTAAAGTGGAAGTCTATAAATATATTTCACCCAAAGACACTGAAAAAGATAAGAAATAGATAACATAGAACTTTATTTTGAGAGAAATTCTTGTATCAGGTTGTTCCAACATTAAAATACAAGAGCAACACAAAAGAGCATATGATTCAGTGTCTTTCAAAGGAAAAATAGAGGAGTGATAGGTTTAATAACTGAGAATGATTGACAGATAACCAGAGATGAGTTAAGCATGAGCCTATCTAAGTTGTTGAAAGGAGAGCTGGTGCATTACAGTCTGCAAGGAGTGACTCATTTCATACATCCTGGGTTAAATGTCATATCTTATAACTACAAGAAGCTACTTGTGTATGCATTTGTTAATTAGGTCACCAAAATAAATTTTAATCTTAGGTAAGCAATGCTAAAACTAAATACAAAGACATTTCTAAGCCTAATTTAGGAGTGTATTTTGAATCCATCCTTTTTCTACGCAGCTCATGCCATTTAAGGTCAGGATGGTGGGTGGGGGTGGGGCCTATCCCAGCTGTCACTGGGTGAGAGACTAGACCCTGCGCTGCTGTGCAGCCCCACTTTATTATAAATAAATGTGCTAAATGGTGTATGTGTAAAAGTGAAGGAAGTCACTGACACAACTCACAGAGATTGATCAACTTTTGTATAATCATTGTAATCCAATTTCTAACTTAAATGTTGTTTCTGTGCAAGGTTTCTGATCTTGTCAACACTTTTTGCTGCTGCAGGCGGAAACTGGACTTTGTAAAGAGGGGCAAAGAATTGTAACAGTGTCTTTAAGACTATAAAAATGTTCCTAAATACAATAAATACAAAAACACAACCAGCCAACAACACTAAAATGCTACTATATTTCTTCAACTACTTCAAACTCAAAGTGCAGCCTGTGTTTTATTCCTCTCTGCCCCCTATATTAATTTCCCTGTTCATGTGAGGGCTTGCCACAGTAGGACACAATGTCCTTAACATTTTTTTTTTGTTTTTTTTTTAATTTAAAAGTTAAATCTTTCTTCAGTTCTGTTCCAGACATCATGAGGTGGAGTGTGTAATGGAGCTGTTAATAGTGCCAATAGTCCACTCAGTTAGCATTCCCTGGATACCATCAATGAACAACAGAGTAGCAAGAGTCACACAGACAGAGTGGGATCAGATCTAAATTTTTCAAATGATCACAAATAACATGCATTTACAGAGGAAATTTAGACTGTTTTAGGTGTCTACATACAGGATTAATGGCTAATGCTTAAAGCAACATTTGCCACTCAAAGGAAAAGTTTGTCTACATATAACTATAAACATTACATTGATTAATAAAGTGAAATTAAGTAGAGCTAAAGCTTAACAACTAAACATGAGTGAAAAAACTGTGTATTTTTGTGTGTTAGAAAAAGTATGAATGAAGAGTATTCAAAATAAGCATTAATAACCTAAAAGGAGAAAGTGGATTTTGATCAAATGTCTAGTCTGCTTATTGTACAATTCTATGAGGTCCACAGGCTAAGGATGCTGATGCATCAGGATACCTAATTTCTAGTGAACTATCACATCTCTTAAATTGTTATTCATATGTGCTCATCTGATAGTATATTCACTTTATAATACTCAATATGTCTGCTTTCAAAGTAGGTTATCTTTGATGTAAATGTGAAGGCTACAGATAATCTATATATATATCATTTGAATCATCTATCTTATTTTACTTCAACACATTTTTCTTTAACACTTTGTTTGATACCTTTGTTCTGATTTACAGTGTTGTAAAAACTGAATTTCTTCCACTGAGGGATAGATAAAGTGTACCTAATCTAATCGTGTACCTATGAGATTAGAATCTGAAAATCAGAACAAAGTTGTCATCAGAGGTAAACAGAGCAATGTCATCAGGGAGGATCACTCAGTCTTACTCTGGGAAACATAGCATAAGATCACCCACTCAGGATAAACCGTGGATTCTTGCAGAGGATCATTCATTATCTCCATCACCAGTTCTTTTTTGTGTGTCATAATTTTTTTTCCAAAATTAGGGGATGAGGTGGAAACAAAAACATTTAGATGCACATGTTATCATGTGTCAACAAACCCCCAAGCACACACAAAAAGAGCTTTGATTATTCAAGAAAAAATGAACATAAGACTGTTATCTACAGCAAAAAAGGTTGTATCTTCTTACTAATGTTCACCAGAGATAAGGAGTTTAGTTCAGACACACATAAATGGTGTTTTGACAAAAACAGCTTCTGATTTATGCTCAAGATGTCCTTTCATAGAATACACATGATCAATTAATGCATCAGACTGTAGTTCAGTCACATTTCAAGGAGAAGGCATTTTGAAAATTTCAGTTGTTTTTAATCCATATATTAACAGCTTTCAACAAAAGAAATTAGGGATGCATGTTTTGTTACTGTAACATGGGCATTTGTTATAAACACACTGCAAAAGTCAAAATTTATCACAATATGTAAGGAAGATAATTCAACTATGTCATCCAATATTAACAGATTTACTTATAAATTTATATAACATTATTATTACTAGGGCTGTCAAGATAAATTGTGTGATTAACAATAAATTAAGGTCCACAATTAGTGCACAATTTTTTTTTAATCACAATTAATGCTAAATGATCCCATTCTTCACACTTTGGTTAAGCCATGTCAGCATCTCTCTGCAGAAACAGTGATGCTGAGGTCTACCTCTGATCCTTCATGTCTCATTTTACTTAAAAAAAAATACTCACAGACAGTTTAATGGAAAAGTAAAGAGTCATCTGCACCTTGTGCTATCAAACATTTACCTTTTTGCTGATTCCTTTTTTCTTTTTCAAAACTCTACAAGTTTCTTTTTCCCTGGTTAATTCCATGATAAAATGACATAAAAAGATGCGAAATTCTGAGATTTATTGTGATTAAAAATGATCTTTTGGCAGCCCTTACTATTAAACTTACACAAGCCTTAATTAAATTAAATTAAATTATGATTGTGAGCAGATCAAATATTAATACCCATACCTAAGGCTTCATACACTTTATTTTGGGGGCTGCAAGGTGGTGCAGTGGTCAGTGCTGTCACCTCACAGCAAGTAGGCTTCTGGTATGAATGCTTTGTCATTCATAAGCCTTTTGCAGAGTTTGCAAGTTCTCCCTGTATTCATTGAGATAACTTCTATAAAAAAGTTATTATCTATACATTTAAAACTGAATTTACAGTCTACAGTCTCTTTGGTACAATTTTCTATTCAAATGTGTAAAGTTAGTTTATTATCAAAATATTACATCTTCTATTTGATTGGCTAGATGTCACATGAGAATCTGCCAATCAACACATAAGCATGGAGCATGGATGCCACTTACATAGTGAGTGTATGGCATCACTTCCTGTATTGCAACTGTTACAGTGTTGCTCTGGGCCAATTCTCACGCTCATAGAGCAAGGGCTATTTTTCCCCCTTCATTTTTTTTATCATGCAATTTTACTTTTGCTGCATGAAGTACATTTTTTCCATCAAAATAAATGCATATCAGTTCCAAATATTGGTTACCAGACTTATGAATCACTAATAATCACAATAAGTATTGTCCCTGAAAAATCAAAATTGACCCCTAATTTTTCTTCAGTTGTTTTTAACCTTTCTTTTGCCCAAGGCACAGCTAAGATCAAGCCAAAATCTCAAGGCACACTGTTTCCACATCCACACAAAATAGCATCTTTAAAATTGGTACACGTACTTTAGTTGTTGTATGATTATAGCAATAATATATGGTTTAACAAAGTCCCAAGGTATGGGGGATGAAAAAATGAGATATGATCATTCTTTCACTTGCAATGCAAAAACAGTAGGAGTATATGAATCCTCAATAAGGTTTCTAAATTAAGGGCAAGTGTTTTAATAAAAGTCAATGAAATTCAAACTTTGGCTGTATGTTATGCTATGTGCTCCTGACCGTCATTTGGAACTGTAAGCCAAATCAACTGGCCAGTTTCGCATAGTTGACCGAAACACTGGACCTCCTCTCTTTGCCATTTAGTTTTAATTCTTTTTTACTCTGAATACAGTGCAAAATGTGGGAACACTTCCTCCAAAAATACACTTTAGTGAAAGCAGAGTTGTTCATTATTACTCAGGAAAAAACAAGTATGCAAACGCCACTCAATTACAGCAACAGGAGTAAATGAAATTCCTTTCTTTCTGCCCCTGGCTGCTATCAAGCAGCTTATTATAAGAAAATATGTTTGAAACTCACATGGATGGTGTCTTATAGTACGCCTGAGTTAGCTGATAATATAATGCTTAAAATTGGGTCTCACTTTTTCAGTGATGCTTCCTGCAGAGTTGTTATGTCTCACTTAAAATTGCTCATCAAAATTTTGGAGGTGAAAATTGAGGGATGTTTAGCAGAGGATCACTCTTCTTGTTAACCTTACCATGATGATTTAACAATAAAAAAGATGGTATTTAGATAGGGAAGATATGATCACAGAATATGTAACAAATAAGGCTTATATTGCCTGATTTGAAAAGAGATGTATAGCATGGTTTTATTCTGAAGGACTGCAAACTCTGGCTGTTTGTACTCTTTAGTTTAAAAAAAGCATTATTGATTTTTTGTATATGGCCATTATCAACAATCAGCATAACAATCAGCACTGTTTAAGGCACAATTCCCCTTTCAAAGCACAAAGATAGATCTGTTACAGTTTTACAGGCCACAATAGGACTGATATGTCAGTAGTATAAAATAAAACATTGCTCTGTGGCAGACAAAGCTTACACCTGCAGGATTGAATCAGATACAAATGTGATTTGTTAAAAAAAATCTTATAAGTGTCATGATATGTAAAATATTGCATTTTGTCAATGAAACTGAGCCAACATGATGTAAGAATGAATGTTTAGAGGTTGAAATCAGAGCTATTTTAGGATGTGTTTCAAGCTGGATAACACACAGATATGCTTGAAGCTCACAGCTCGCTCATTAAAGCAACAGTCAGGATAGAGTATATCCACCTCATTCATGGATTTCTATCCAACTAATTATCATGGCTTAAAGTTTAAACTACATCACATATAAAAGAAGTTTAGAATGAAGGAGGCATTACTTAAAAGAATGATTGACAACCATTTAACAGACCGTTCAAAGTGGGGGGGGGGGTTCTTGTAAGGACACTGTTGTAGCAAATTTAGCCTTTCAAATTTGGCTCCATCATTTATTAAAGTTTGAGAGCACGTGCACCACGCCACTGGTCAGCACCCAGGATAAACAGACGCTTTAGAAATATTTAGATTTGACCTCACACCTATGCACGCGCTCACAGGAACACAAGCACACTTTAACTCGGCATGCTAAGTGCTCCATCCATTTGCTTATCAGCAGCACAAACACAGCGCGAGCTCAATGATGATGACCAAATTAAGAGCAGAGGCAGGGGAGAGAGCGAACAGATGATGTTGCAATTCAAAGCACCATATCAGGCGTTATTCACAGATGTAAAACTACTAAGAGGTCAGAGTATCACTATAGGCCTATGGAGCTCACAAATCATCCTTATCATAATAACGCTTGTTATGACTATCTACGGTGTCCCGTTTGGTCCGTTGTCACGAAAGACTCGCGCGTAAAACTGTCACACATGTCAGCAGTGACAAACAGAGGACAGGATAATGTCTACAGTTACTGAGAGGTCAAATCATTCACCGTGATGTGACAAACGCGTCCAAACTTGGACTAGTCTTACCTGGTCCCGCGGAATACATGGCAGCGAAGTCCTGCGGTGGGACTTGCTGTTGCTCTGACTGTGAGCCATCATTTCCGAGGCCGCTATGGAGCTGGACCTCCGTCTCCTTTTGAAGACAGGGATGTCCTCCTCCTTCGCCCCGGTCACAGAGCCACAGCACCCCGTCCCGCTGGTCCCTGAGGCCGGCAGGAGCCGGTCAGCATACCTCGCAAGCAAAACCCCCAACAGCCCCAGCAGGTAGGCCAGGTAGGGTCTCCAGCTGGCCCGGACCCTGCTCAGAGAGACGAGGGAGACGGCCCTGATGACGCTGATGAAGACGAGGATGGACACTCCCTGGCGCAGGCGGACGACAAGCAGAGCCCCGCTGCCCAGGCAGCCGAGGACTACCAGGGTCGCGGGGAGGGAGAGCAGCTGCTCCTCGGCGCCGCGCAGGAGCGACTGTGCCGCGGCTTCGCCCAAGTGGCAGACCGCTAACAGAAACACGGCGGTCCGGATGAGCACCCCGCAGCGGATCAGATACAGCCCGACCCAGAAGAAGGCACATACGAGTGTAAAAAGAGGGTAGATGCAGTTACACGCAGTGAAAAGCAGCTCCACAGCGCAGCCCGCCGCGAAATGAAGACTAGAACCCGAGCTATTTCCGCTCCTGCCTGCATCCCAGTCGACCAATCTGAGCAGCAGAGCGAGAATAACGGAGACGGAGGCAACGCAGACAGCAGACGACACTCCTCGGCGAGTCCATGTCACGGCGACACTCAGCCACGACTGGCTCCCTGCGTCCTGGTGCAGCGGCGTGACACATGTCTTCACGTAGCCGTTGCGCTCCAACGCAGCCCGGGGATATTTTTCATGAGCGCTTCTCGATGAACCTCTGTCGCTGTCTGCCTCCAAGGCCATCGCTATCAGTCACTCAGACAAATGCTTGAATGCTGACCGTTTTAGAAAACATAGGTTTAGTCTCTACACGTTCCCCTTAAAACTCCCATCATCATGCATGCTCTCTGTGCACCAAAATATTTGACAGTGCCTCAATATCAGAGTTCAGCAACTCTGCAAAAGATTTTAAAACTGCTTAATTCAAAATCTAGGGATTGACAACTTTTTCCCTACTTTTGTGGTGCAGAACTTCCCCATTACATTTGGTCTAGTTGCCCCTTGTAAGTCAACCAGTGAACCAAAAACAGCAACCCCTGGCGTTTCACACATCTAGGCCACTGCTTCCACTCCTTTCCATAGTCTCTCTCTCATCCTCTCTCTCTTTCACTCCCCTCCCACTAGACACTATCCCTTTTTTTGTGCCGCTCCGGTGATTCCTCCCTCACGTTTCAGCCCCTCTTCCCCATGTTTCTGCTCACTCCGCAGGCTGCCCTGGATGTGACTCAGTTCAGCAATGGATGGATGCCATGTTTACATGAAGATTTCCTGCCTTGTTCAGGAAGATGGAGGAGGCCCATTAAGAGAATTAACCGTGATGATCCTGTAATATATTTCCACAGGCACTGAAGTGTATAAATGGGGATGAAAAAGGGACATCATAAGGGCACCACATAACTTTAAACTACATCATGTATCAGTCAAAGCTTGCTTAAATCACCCATGTCAAACACTTCCAATATAGAGATGAATTTATACTTAGAGGGGAAATTGGTTCTTCCAGAATTAGGAGGTAGCTTTAATGGATGATGCTCAGAAAAATCAAACACACAATGAAACCAAAAGCACAACACTACCAACCAAGTGTTGGCTGTTACAATCTTGCAAACCATGTTTCTTTTAGGATTAAAATCCTAAATCTGTCTACCGTGTGGCTGAATAAGTTAGCAGCCTTCACCTGTTTGCCCTACATTTTATGAGAGGATTTAATAAGATGTGCTGCAGTCACATAATGCTCTTTTTCTCTCTGGTACTAAATGAAAAAATGATTTGGAAGAAAGCATTGTGACAGCATTTTTAGATATGATGTCAGGCTAGCTGTGGGCAACTAAAAATATTTACATCAAAGAATGCTATCTTTAATAGTATATTAATATAACCTGGCACAATGGATTTGCCAGTAAGAAACACGGAAATATGCGAATCTGCTTTGCAAGGTTACACTTAGACACAGTGGTGCAGAGTATACGCAGGAGTAGAACTTAATTGTGCGGTTCCAGATTTAAAAATCTCATTAATTTTCACCATAGTGGATTTAACTATTGGCCATGATTTCAGAAATATCCAAATTAGATTTATCCCTAGCTACCTGGGTGGGAATAACATAAATCATATAAAAGACAAAAGTTCGTAATACATCAGCTTCTTTTTAAGAAAAACATTTAATTCACAATTTCAGCCAAAGATATAACAATCTCATAATCTTAAGCTGGGTGTGCACTGCGATTTTCCTCCGATTCAGCCATGAATTTGGAGTTGCACAACTCCAAAGAGAGTCAGTCGGATCGGGTGTCGTTTGTTGTGCTGTGTACAGGGGCATATGACGGCCGACCACACCCCGTCGTACGACCACACAACCTCACCTGACTGGCCAGGAGGATTTCTGGCATGTTTGATATTTTGGTCGTACGACTCCAGACACCATACAGTGAGAGCAGAAACGCGAGCATAATAAACAACTTTGGGGGATTGTTTTCCTTTGTAAACTGTCAGACAACGTCCAAAATTACCATGACAACAGCTAGAATGACTTTCTGATGCACCCCGTTTTGATATAGGAAATAAACAAGCAGGAAATATTCCTCTCTGTGGACCTGAGGTGATGATGTTTGTGTGTGTGTGGGATAGAGAGAGAGAGAGCGGGAGAAGGAGAGAGGGCGGGAGAGGGAGAGAGAGCGGGAGAGAGAGGAAAATGAATGGAGACACTTCACCCTGAGTATGTGAGTCTTTTTAAAAAGGAAGTTCTGTGGTTTTCTGTCACAGTCCGTCCCAATTTCAGTGGCACAGTGTAAGGCACACAACTAGTGTGCGATGGTCGTGCGCTGTAAACGATTCAGTCGCATAGTGTGAGATGACATTCTGCCATGACTGTGGTACAGTGCTCACTCGGCTTTAAGGTGTTTTCACACCTGAAAGTCCAGACCAAGGTTCGTGCTTTTGGTGAATTGTATATTTGCTTTGGTTGGTTTTGGTTCACTCTGGAATTACTGCAGACAGACTTTGCATGACAAACCTAAGAGATATTGTCATAAACTACATGGGTTGCATGTCTCTTTAGTTCGCATTGATTGAGCATGTAGCTTGAATGTAAAAAAAATATGTGCTACTACCACCAGCACCAACTCATAGAGCAGTATGACTAGCCAGAGTTTTCCTTATGAGCTTCCTCATTAGATGAAAACTTTATCTTGTAGACAGGAAGGGAGACGACAGTATGTAGTCCTGTAAGCCATGGCAATGCTGACTGAGGAGAGGTGAGTGGTGTTATTCATGGAAGTACAGCTTTTTTGTAAAGCACGGCACACCTTCATGGCCTTCTGCTGCCACTGTTTCTTTATCATTAGGTGGCACTATTCTCCCTTCGTCTTGTATCCTCTCTCGTTCATCCCCTTAGAAAACAGTTGGAGAGTTTCTGTATATTTATGTTTTTTTTTTCCAGTTGGACCCTAATAACATGGTCTTTTCTCTCCATGTGCCTCTGCGGCTGATTTTGTTTTGGCGTTGAATTTTTCTTTTCTGGTTCTCATGCCAAAATTTCCTTTCATCGATACCAAGGTTTGAACCTTTCAAAATAAAGCTTTCACACTGGGCATGAACCGGGCCATGGTTCAGTTTGGTCCAAAACCAAGACCATCTCTTTTGGTCAGAACAGGGTCAGGCCATTTGGTTTGGCCCATGTTCCAGGGGAGGTTTATACCTGTCATTGTAGTGTGGATCAAACTGAAAAGTCCGGACCAAAAACATAAGTCTGACAGCACCCTACCTCTGATTGGTGGGGTCTGATGTAGCCATGGAAATTTCTACTTTGCCTGCAAAAAAAAAAAAACACTGTTGGCTGATAATGAAGATAAAGCATGTCACCAAAGTAAGTAGCAATATATTTAATACCTTGAATTTATATAGCGCCTTACGAGAAACCCAAGGACGCTTTACAGGAACACATAGACATGGACAAACTATGTGAGGGGTAGGATGAGTGTAAGGGGTGGTTTAGTGAAGACTGTAGGCTGTGGTGAACAGGTGGTGCTTGAGACGTTATTTACAAACAGCAATATGATACAACATTGTCATTTAAAATTTAAACACTAAAACAAAGGCACAAGTGGAGAAAAGGAGCATTTACAGTATGAGAGTTTGAAAACTGTCATTCACAATTATCAAATCAGATAAAAAATCAGATCTGAGCAAAAGATCAGAATTGAGCAGCAAGGTATGCAGTGTGAATGTAGCCTTAGTCTTCATAGAGCAACCTTTCTCAACTGTGCCTTCTAGTCTTCATTATTTTTCAATACATTTTGACTGGGGTAACTTGAGATTTTTCTCATTTTTAAAAGTTGCCTCTAAATGGCCACTTCTTGATACTGTCTTTGTGTGATAGTTGAGTAAGGACACAGGGTTAGTCAATCAGATGCAGAGTAGGTTGGGTCATACTTTGAGATATCTGATGATGTGTACAGAGTTGGTAGCATCCTTTTTATCAGCTTGCTTACCTTATCAAAACATCATAATGATCCTTACTACCGCAGCAAAGGTTGAGTACTTAAATGCAAATAAAAGGCCTATTTTTAGATGTACGTAATATGAAGAGCAGTCTGTAGTACAGGCTGTTTATCCTTTGCTTAGATGGGTCACTAAAATGTGTGGCATCAGAGTACATACAGTACAATATTAACTAGCATGAGTGATACTGACATTTGACAGAAATTTGGCATGCATTTAACTTTGTAGTTTGCCCTATGTCCCATCTGTTAACATGGTGGAGTTTGGGTTTATGACCTAAACTCCAGCCACTCGCTGTGGGAGCTCTAAATATTTCAGCTTTACTCCCAAGCAGCTGTTTCTCTATCTTAATTCACAGTCCATGTTTTTCTATGTGGCCATTTTCCTTCTGGCAGGTTGGTCTAATTATGGTCCATTTTTGACCTGAAGATAAGAATATGGTGACTTCGTGAAAACCACTATTTTTGTTCCTTTGTGGATTATTTTTTTCTAAGCGCCTTGGCTTCTCATGCTCTCTGCTTAACCATCTGCCTTCCTGGAACATCCCTCTCTTTCCTTCTCAGCTGTCAGCACCGTGCACCAGATGTTTTAGATCTTCCTCTTTATCCTCCAGGATACTCATCCTCTCCTCTAGTCTTTTTTTTAGACCCCTTTGAGTGCACACTTTTGTGTCTCTCTAAGGAGCTGCTATATAGCCTGCAGTGTAATCTTGTGTAGCTGACATGTAAGCCGACAGAACTTTCTATATAATTCATGACATTTTCCCTAAGCAGCAACATTGTGCGTTTGTTCATCTCAAACCATGTATACTGCCACACCATGTTAGACCTCATATTTGCTCTGTTTTAGGTAAGATTTGTGAAGCATGGTGTAATAACTTGCCCCTCTGTGTACATATGTACATGTGTATTTGTACCATCTGAACACAGTGGTTTGTCTTCAACTGAGCAAACAGAGAGAGAGGGTCACTCGAAGGAGGCGAATGGTTCACGAAAATGGGCGACTGCAAAAAATTGGACTGAGACCATTGGTGAAGCAGAGGTACAACAACTGACAACAAATCTGACCATTTTCTGTGTCTCTTCATACAGTGAAGTCATTTAGACCACGTCTGTTATTCACCTGCAATCTCAGATCCATCATGTTTAAATATCAAGAACACTACAATATATGAACAAATGGCACGCCTACGTATGTGTAAACGTGTACAAAAGCAGGCACAGGAAAGCTTATGTCTCACACTCTGAGGTAGAGTTACAGAAAAACTACGGCCACTATCACAGCCCCGAGAAGCTGTTTTTTATCCATGGATTCCTGAAGGGTTAGCAGACACATCATATCATGCTGCTGATGCAATGCCATCCTGCTGCCCAGTAAAGGCAGTCTTTCTAGTTTACGGATAGAAACTGGTTTGTCTGGCGTTTCCTGCTCTGGTCTGATGACATCAAGCATCAGCAGGAGTTCACATTGAACTGGGTGCATTTTTTCATTTCCAAAGAAAAGGTTGGACAATATACTGTGGGGCTTTTCTGGGAGTCACGCAGATTTACAGCGAGGTTTTTCCACTTGTAAAACGTAGATATGACTTGTAAATACGACACAAGACCATAAAAATGCATATTTCATTACCACAATATAAATTTCTCCTCTCCCCTACCACACACACACATAGAAACCTATAAAGACATTTGAGCTGCGTGTTCCAAGTGGTTACTGGTGTGAACAGGCCACTGGTAGAGATTTATCCCTGGTGGGGAGTAACAAGCAGGATATGATACATTTTCTGCTGGACTTACTCATAAACAACTCCTAATCTATCATATGGTAGCAATTAGGACAGACAGAGCTATGGACAAGGTGTGCATGTGTAAGGGGTGCAGGTTGAGGTCTTGCATGTGTGTGCTATTACTGGAATTTTCTTTTTTTCCTGTTTAGCTAAGCAGTTCCATTAAATAGTATTAAATGAATAATGGAGAGAGAACCTTCTAACTGTAGGTGTCTTGGTAGGCTCTACAAGTTTATTTTACAATCATATTTCTAAAGGATAAGACACTTATAGAGTTTAACCTAAAACATACATTTTTTCTTAAACTGGGAATGCATACATTGTCCTAGCAGATCACTGGTGGAAATGATCAATGACATCATCTGGTTTCAGAGTTGTCACTGTAGATGACATTTTGAACTAGCTTTATTTACAAGCCTCCTGCAAGACTTTCAGTTAAAGATATTGCTTTGTTCTGATCAAATATTCAGAAATCTGACAAAAAACTTTTGCGTATACTCCTGAATTCGTCTCAGTGTGGACGGGGCCTCAGATGCACCTTTTTTGCAGACCACTATTGTTAGACTGTCAGTATGGAAATACACTCAAAAACGTTAAAAATGAAATCAGATGAAACTTCTGGTTAGGATTAGGGTAAGGGTTAAGGTAAGGTTAGAATACCAAAAGTCAAAACCCTGGCCTCAAAAAACCTAATTACAAAATGTTTAATAAAGCAGACAAAACAGTCTGTTCACCGGAAAAAAACCTTATCCTCCATTAACACCCTAACACAACTAACAAAGCTAAGGATAAAGCTAACAAAGCTACGTTAGCTACATAAACTAAAAACATAGCTGAAGACTATACACCTTTTACAGTTTTGAAAATATCATAAAATCATATATTATTCACGTAATGTAACTATGTAGCTAAGATAGATAAAGCTAATGAAGCTATGTGAGCAACATTAGCATTAGCTACATTTGCTTAAAATCACTTTGCTGTATTGGCTTATGCAGTAGCAGTGGCTGTGTCCAAAACCACTCACTTTTCCCTACTCCCTATCCTCTCTATAGTGAGCTGCATATAGTAGGCCACATAGTAAACTCATCTTACTACTGTAATTTTCAGTATGTCTGTCTGTCTCAATTTGTATGCCACACCATTGCTCCAATTGTCCTTGATACCTCTAAAGATTTGGTGGGTGAACTGGTTCGAAACTGGTGCCATGAAAAAAATCACAAGTATACACATTTGGGCAGCTGGGCCATGTGATGCTTTGATAAAGTTCCGCTAAAAAGTGTGTGTACTTTTTAAATAAGTAAAAAGGAACACCTTTAGTGCTCCCCCTAATTTGTTGTTTGACTATCACCTCACATATGCATTGGCGCACAGTTATTTGGGGAAAAACCACCCCATGCAAACTGCATTAAGCATCTAATGATGAGGATGGAAATAGTACGCCGTAAAATACAGTAAGGATTGGCCTGCTGTCTATGAGGGCTAATGGAAGTGAGCAGCAGTTTTTGAGACACAAAAACTTTCCAGAGATCAGGCAACAATTTCCCCTATGTATATCGTAGAAATAAATGTGTCAGTAAGTTTGGTAAATATAACTTTGACGTTGCTATTACTAAGCCATAACCAGTAGTTGAAACAGTCTGAGACTCCCAGCTGCTTTTTTAAATCCATGTGTGGCATCCGACGCATGACAAGGCTATGGTTGTTTTCTTAGACTTTCCTTTATTCAGAGAGGAAACTCAATCAGGGTGGTGCTTTAGTAAACATATCAACATTGTCTTTAATTAAACACAGTCTGTTATTCTGAATATTTAACCAAACCCAGTATGAAACTCTGTGGTGAGCCTGCCGCTGACAGCTGAAGCTATTCTATCTGAGAAGGGAGGATGTATTCTTTTTAACGTTTTGTCTTGTATAAGAAAGCTGACCAAAAGGCTTTTGAGTACAGCAAAGTTTCATTAGCCAGGACTTTGTCTGAAAGTTCATTCAACTCTTCAGGTATGTCTAAGCAGAACATAATGGCTTAGAAGGTAACTTAGAAACTGCACTGGAAACTAGAAATGAAGGATAAATTATATTGAACAAAACTGAAAATCATCACAAGCGCTGTACATGGCCTGCTTCTTCCTGAACCTCTTGTATACACTCAGCATCTTCTGTTACATCTATAAGGATCATCACTGTGATGTGCTTTTAGGGATTCATATGGTGTGATTTCAGGTGCTACTCAGACAGCATCTTAGTGTGTCACTGTGCCCAAAAGGCTCAGAGAGTAAGGAGTCAAAACTGTGTTCTCAAATAGCATTTATGATGTTAAGCAAAAGAAAGAGAGGCATTGGGAATGGATGAGAGAGTAGTACTTTTATTGCTGCACGGTGCTTACAAAAGTCACAAATACACACACAGGGACAAAGGCACAGCCTGTTTTCTCCTTAAACAGGCAAGCACAGGCAGAGTGTTGTCTCTTGCAGCCAAACAGGAGGCCCATGACATCTTTCTGTGTCAGAACATGACAAATTGTTTTATGTGACATTATCCAGAAAGGTTATGACAACATGAACAGGAACCATAATGTTGAAAAAGCAGAAGTTGCATACAGAGGTGCAAGGTTGTAAATCTGATCATAAACTAGAGATAGACCAGAAGCAGTGACAATGAGTGTAGGTTTACTTTTTTACAGTAATGTGCCACCACAGTGAGCAACTATGCTTTGAACAAGCGTGAGCATATAAAAGAGACTGTTGGAAATGTTTGACTCATTAGCAGCCGTTATATGATTGGCTAGACAGAGGTGCTTCAGAAATGCTTTCATTTTTTATGTAAAGCTTGACTTCTGATTTAAAAAGAGTAGAATTTTCAAATTGAATGTGGTGTCCAAATGGCCAACACAGGTCTTTCATTTCTACTGGTGTCCTCATGTGATGTGGAGGTTATTTTTAGTTTTTTAAAAATGTGTTTCACAGCATTTCTCTGTGTGCGTGTCCAGATTTTCAGAGGCCAGAGGCACAAGTTAATAAAAACAGTAATTAGTCACCATGATAAATGTAAAAATAAAACTGTAATCACGAAGATTCAGCCAATCATTTGGAAATTTGTAGTGTTTCAAAAAATACCGGCTGTTGTATCATAAGAGTATGTTTTCAAATGATTATTTTTGTGTTTTATTCACAATAATGGGAGCCATATGTCCAGGAAATATTTGAAGTTCTATTTTGGAGTCTGCAAGTAGTAATCATTTTATTTCTGGATTTATTATACAATAATTACTACCTTTTGGATAATAACTGGACTGATTATGGCACTCCATCCTTTGCATCAGGGTTGTTTGACAATAGAGACCCAACATTTTACCTCCAAGTCCGGTTCATTTGGTCCAGATGGTGAATATTTGGTCCAGAATACCGTAGTCTGCTTGAGGAAGTGGTCTCATGCACGATTCATGGGCATTCAAGTACAGTCATGGACGATGTCAGTAAAATAAAGCTGTAATGGGAATTCTCCTGTCTAATTAAAAACCAATCTATACCTGGTAGACATGGAAGTAGGACGAGAGTCTTTGTTGACATCTCAAAAATAATTTTTAAAAAATCCATAGAAGCCTGCAGGATGGAATCCTTTCTTCACATGGGGCATGAAAACTGTTGATGCAAGAGGCTGTCTTTTTTTTTCTTGTTGGCAGATTTACAAGCCAACTATGTGCATACTACCACCTAATATCAGTTTGTGTACCTATGCAAGTGTGCTTGGGAATGGAACAGTGTTACTAGTGTAATAGCAGACTAGCAGGGGAGAATAAATTGTGCTTGAACACAGTGAAGGCACTATATCTGCTCAGTTATCAGATCATCAACATGGTCTGCAGGTGATATTACACAGTACAACTGTCTGAACATTGGTATGATGACATGGCACATTGTGGTTTGCTTTAGCTAGAGAGTTTATGGAAGCGGTTTTCATTTTGGTTTTGTGGTTGAGAATCTGCACTATTGTCTTACCTAATCTTGTAACATCTGTGCATGTTTAATGTTAACTGTTAATACGTAACAATCACAATGTCTCAGTGTCAAACTCCTTGTTTATTTAACCATAGCTGGCCAATAAAGCTGATGCAGCTACATCGAAATAAATTTACCATAGGGCCAGTACTTCTTTTTAATAGTCCATTATTCATTTTGAAAGGAAAATCAGAATTAACATTTTGTCATAAGCACCAGTTTAAATACATTATGTACAATGAAAGGAAAGGAAAAGGAAAATAAAAGAGAGAGAAAAAAAACAGTCCTACTCCCGCTGATTTACATCGAAGTTCATATACATATATATTCGTCAAAATTCATCGAAATGTTAAAAGAAAAAAAAACACTTGAAAGTATAAAGCAAATGTAAGAATATCGAGTTTAAATTATTTTCAAGCATTATTGTGCCATTTATGATGGCCTCACCTCACCAGAATACAAAAGTAAATCAATAAAAGTAGGCGGTAGGCCAAGGCCGCTATCTGCTTTAGTTTTGGAAAATAATGATCTCCACCAAGGGAGGAGCCAGATTTCTCAAATTATGAAGATTATTTTTGTTTTAATCAGATTCTGTTTAGTATGACACTCGAAATATTTGCACTTTTTTTTTTTTTTTTTTACTATTGTAACCTATATATATTTTTTATTATTATTATTTTTATTCAGCTCGTGGAGATGAACAGCTGCCGCCGCATGACTCGCCGCTGGCCCATGACGCTCTTCAGCAACATGGTTGATGTGAGCACGTACAACGCCTTCATCCTGTGGCTGGAGGTGCAGCCAGGGTGGAACAGGGGAAAAAACTTCCAGCGGCGGTTATCCCTACATGAGCTGGGGAGCTGCCTGGTGAGACCGGCCATGGTCCTACGGCAGCGGATGCCACGTACTCCCGGTGCTGCAGGGATTGTGGAGGCCGCACAGGGCAACCAACGACCAGCTGCAGCAGAGGTGGGGGCAAAAAGGAGATGCCATCTCTGCCATGGCAAAAGGAGCCTGTTTTCAAGGAGCTGCTCCAAATGTGGCCAGGCAGTGTCGGGAGCACACTATTTGGATTTCCTCAACTTGCATGGTGTAACATGTATATGCACACGTAAGCTGTTATGTCCATCTGTTCCAATGTTTGTAATAAATGATAATATTTCAATGCAGTCCTTGTTGGTGCATTTTTTTGTGCACTAAGGCAAAATGTGTAACAATTATTATAAAATCTGATATTACACAAAAACAAAAAATGAAACAAAATCAGTGTTGATGCCAATTTTTGACACTTCCAGGACCTGATAATCCCCACCCATCACAATCTATTTTGCATTTATGGAATGAAAAATTTTTCACTTTTTGTGTTTTTTGGTCTCATTTTAGACTCAAGTTCTGATCATAAAAGCTGGCATTTTAGGAGTTAAATTTCAGAAACACAAGGAATATTTGATATGTACGGTGAGGACTGAAGTTAGAGGGATATTTCAGGACTTTTGAAGTTGGGTTGTATGAGGTACTTGGCTACAGTAGTAGCATTAGCCTCCAATGAGTTCCGTGTAATTTGATCCCGTTGTTATTATGAGCTCAGAGAGAGCTGGCATATAGCGGCTGTAGATGGGAACATGTTGTCAGCGTAAAATAAAGGGATATTTCAGGATTTTTGAAGTTGGGTCGTATGAGGTGCTTGGCTATAGTGGTAGCATTAGCCTCCAGTGATTTCTGTGTAATTTGATCCCCTTTTTATTACGAGCTCGGAGAGAGCCGGCGCATAGCGGCAGTAGATGGGAACAAGTTGTCCTCATAAATTAACGAGTTTTACGAAAAATGGGCCAAGAAAATATGTTAAACTGGTTAAACAAGCACACCTCCTGGACACCACACATATCAGCCATTAGAGGAAAAGGCGACAGTCATAAGCTTACCTGGATGACAAATTTCCATTCGGCCCTTCAAGTCGGGGTTTGTTTTTCCAATTTATTTTCAGAAAGTTGAAGAAGGTCTGCAAAACACCGGCGATTAGGCAGGGAATTCTGGATGGAGTGTGATGCAGACTGCAGGCGTCTGTGAGCTGCTATCCTCTGATTAAGTTATGTTCTGAAAAAGTGTCACAACTAAGTCCAACTCATGACAACAGCAGCTCTCTGAGTGGGTTAGCATGGATTCACATTTTTCACACCTACACCACCAGGTAACTCGGGATCTCTCCTACTCTAAAATTTCAAATGAAGGTTCTCTGGTCTCTCTTTCAGCCCGCTGTATAAGTCTGGTCTGTATCCATCCGGTTCATACAAATATCCTCTTGCATCCACAGTAAACGGCACATCATCATCACTGATGCCGAAATTGCTCTTTATCTTTGTTTTAGCTTGACGGGGTGTTATTATTCCTGAAGAAGTCCGCAGACCCACACAGCTGACCGGCGGATGTGTGAAGTAAACAGTGAGCGGAGGCGGAAGGATACAAATTGGCAAAAGCTGCATCGTAAGTTAGTGCCTGACACAGAAGGAGTTTTTGGGAGAAATAAAGTGCTGTGTACGTTTTTGACACAGTGCACAGGCGAGCTGACATATTTCCTTGGCCCTTTTTTTCTTAAAACTTGTTAATTTACGCGGAGAACATGTTCCCATCTACAGCTGCTATGCACCAGCTCTCTCTGAGCTCGTAAAAACAACAGGATCAAATTACACAGAAATCACTGGAGGCTAATGCTACCACTATAGCCAAGCACCTCATACGACCCAACTTCAAAAATCCTGAAATATCCCTCTAATAACGGTATCCATGGAAAAAAAATGGAATTATGTGTTTTTAGATAACATTTATATAGCTTTTTGTATAAGTGCATTTTTTGTGCGCTAAGGCAAAATGTGTAACCATTATTATAATATCTGATATTACACAAAAACAAAAAAATGAAACAAAATCAGTTGACAAACTGCTCCAGGTCTCTCAGACTTAGGTGCCTTCTTGCAACAGCAGTTTTGAGATCTCTCTATAGGTGTTCAATGGGATTTAGAGCCGAACTCATTGCTGGCCACTTCAGAACTCTCCAGCGCTTTGTCTCCAACCATTTCTTGGTGCTTTTTGAAGTACAGTGTTTAATGAATTTATTAGACCACCACCCAAAGTAAGGTTTATGCCACAGCTGCCCTAAATTAACAGCACTGGTAATAACCAAAATCATTTTTTATGTTTCTGCAATGGTTAATACACCAATATGCAGAAGCTCTTTGACTGAAATGATATTTGTTATCCATGAATTTTCAAATTTACTGATTTACAAAAAAAAAAAAGAAAAAATAGTAAAGCACATTATTATTTCTTGATTAATATGTCAAATTATAGTTATTTACTTGCATTCCTGAACAGGAAAAAAATGTTTTAATGGTTGAATGTTATGCTTGACTAATTTCTGACTTCTCAGAGAAGCCCAGTGAGCTGGCTCAAATTTAGGTATAAAAAAGTGATTTCAGTTTGAAATTCCTCATTCCTGTTCAAAATGGTAAAACGTGGAAAGCTCACTGAAAATGAAAGAGTTCGCATTAAAGCACTTCATGATGCTGGATGGTCTCTGAGACAAATATGACAGGTGGTCTAATAAATTTGTTAAGCACTGTACGTTTTAGGTCATTGTCCTGCTGGAACACCCATGACCTCTGACGCAGACCCAACTTTCTGACACTAGGCCCTACATTGCGGCCCAAAATTTTTTGATAGTCTCCAGATTTTATGATTCCTTTCACACAGTCAAGGCATCCAGTGCCAGAGGCAGCAAAACAACCCCACAACATCTTTGAACTCCCACCATGTTTGACTGTAGGTACTGTGTTCTTTTCTTTGTAGGCCTCATTTAGTTTTCTGTAAACAGTAGAATGACGTGCTTTTCCAAAAAGCTCTACCTTAGTCTCATCTGTCCACAAAATGTTCTCCCAGAAGTATTGAGGCTTACTCAGGTACATTTTTGCAGACTCCAGCATGGCTTTTTTATGTCTCTTTGTCAGCAGTGGGGTTCTCCTCGGTCTCCTGCCATAGGGCTTCATCTCATTCAGATGACGACGTATGGTCCGAGCTGACACTTTTACACCCTGAGTCTGCAGGACAGCCTGAATTTGTGTGGAAGTTGACTGAGGATGTTTATCCTCCATTCCAACTATCCTGCGTTGCATTCTTTTGTCAATTTTTCTCTTTTGTCCACGTCCAGGGAGATTAGCCACAGTTCCATGGGCTATAAATTTCTTGATTATATTATGCACAGTGGAAAAAGGAATTTCAAGATCTCTGAAGATGGTCTTATAACCTTAAGATTGTTCCTATTTTCCCACAATTTTGCTTCTTAAGTCCTCAGAAAATGTTTGGCTCTTCTTTCTCTTCTCTATGCTTGGTGTGACACACACAGGCTCACAACACAAAGGCTGAGTCAACTTTTGTACATTCTAACTGGCTTCAGGTGTGATTTCTAGATTGCCAGCACCTGTTACTGCCACAGGTGAGTTTAAATAACATGCTTAAAATAATATGATTTACCCACAGTTTTAAAAGGGTGCCAATAATTTTGTCCAGACCATTTTTTTGAGTTTTGAGCAAAATTATGTCAATTTGCCAGGGGAATGGTACTGTCTGACTGTGTTGTGCCAAGTGTAAAGTTTGGTGGAAGGGGAATTATGGTGTGGGGTTGTTTTTTAGGAGCTGGGCTTGGCCCCTTAGTTCCAGTGAATGGAACTCTGAATGCTTCAGCATACCAAGAGATTTTGGACAATTCCATGCTCCCAACTTTGTGGGAACACTTTGGGGATGGCCCCTTCCTGTTCCAACATGACTGTGCACCAGTGCACAAAGCAAGGTCCATAAAGACATGGATGAGAGAGTTTGGTGTGGATGAACTTGTCTGGCCTGCAAAGAGTCCTAACCTCAACCCGATAGAACACCTTTGGGATGAATTAGAGTGGAGACTGAGAGCCAGATTTTCTTGTCTAACATCAGTGTGTGACCTCACAAATACGCTTTTGGAAGAATGGTCAAAAATTCACATAAACACACTCCTAAACCTTGTGGAAAGCCTTCCCAGAAGAGTTGAAGCTGTTATAGCTGCAAAGCGTGGACAGATGTCATATTGAACCCTATGGATTAAGAATGGGATGTCACTCAAGTTCATATGCGAGTCAAGGCAGGTGAGCAAATACTTTTGGATATATATGTGTGTGTGTATAAATATACATAGATGTGACTGTAAACACAACCGTTAGCCGATGAGTAATAAAGTTACATTCAACACCGCTACTTAAAATGATTTCTGTAATCACAGTATGTAGTTTGTACATTTTTTTAGTTACTGTAACCTCCTGTACAGTTAAATATGAATGTACACAACTATCTAAATCCAAATGACTGATAATGAGTCCATTCGTTCGTCTGACAGCTACGACAGATCTTTGAGTCCAAGACAGTTTTCCAAGTGTGCCATTGGATGAGAACCCCGATTATGTCATGCATATCGGACCCCAAACGTAGCTGTCTGCCCTATTTGCCGGTTAAAATAACTTATAAAACTATCGATTATAGAAAAAAAAATGTGTAAGAAGTGAGCATGACAATTTTATTTTTACATGGACTGAAATGAAGATTTAGCAGTCAAAAAATTAGGTATTTCCTCGCCAGGGATTGTCTAAATTCACGTTATCTTCCATTGGCCCACCGCCTAAAGCCTTTGTACATTGATCAAACTTTGTTGTATTAACATCTCATAGTGATCAATCAAAACTCAACAATATCCCATAGCCAAGGAAGGATCTGACATTATGCGAAGAAATAAGTGTGGGCCCATAAACAAAAAACTGCAGTCAAACTTCTGGGTAATGATGAATGGGGTCTTTCATTGGCACTGTTTTCTCCACCTTTCTTCAGGTTGCCATCATGGTTTTCCACCAAAAACCTTTGATCAGCTGGCTCTTTTTTTTTTTTTTTTTAATTTGTAATTCCTAAGGACCTTTGCACTGACTGTTTAAGGCTCAATAGAGACATGGAAAAGGCAGAACAGAAGGCAAATCTACATGTGCATGTTTCCTGGTGGGTCAGAATTTATAAAGAGAGAATTGTATGAAAATGTGTGCACAGTTTTACAAATCCACTTTATTTATTGAATATGCCAAAATGAGGTCTGAGTGCAGTTTTAGTCTGGATATTATGCATGTTGTTTAAGTAGTTGATAATGAAAAGTCAAATAGTGCTAACATGGAAAAAAGAAGATTGCACTGATGATATTCAACCTATTTTTAAATATAGTCATTCATTGACTTACGAAACTATTCGTTTATGGAGTGTCATGATATTATTTCAGTGCCTAACAGGAATAGAAAAGGGAAATGTTGATATAAAACAAACATTTATGCTGACATTGGTACAGCATGTAATAGATTATCCATGGACAGTAGGTTTTTACCTCCGCCAAGAAGGTTATTAACCTGACACGCCAGATGGATTTGTTTCACACATCCATCTGGGAAAGCTTCAATGGAAACGTTTGAGAAAAGGCAGAGGTTTTAAAAAAAAAAAAAAACAGTGTGATTGGATGAACATTCTGTCTGTCACATCTCTATGGGCCAATAAGAGCAACAAAACACATGATGTAGCTGCTATCGGGCTGCGCAGCTACTGAGGAATAACGTGAAACATGGCGACTATAAACATGTAAGTGCTCAACTTTTGTTGTTTTTGAAAGGAAAACAACTTACTGCTGTTCTTTGTTCTTCTTTTCACGAAGAACTGTTGTCAAGTTCTAATAAAACTGGCACTTTAGCAGCATCCACGCTAAGCTCTTCCACCATAATGGCACCAGATCTCGTTGCTGCTTGTATACGTCACGACTCTGCTGCACCTGAAAGTACTGCCCCTCGTCGCTGAGTGTTCCTGTCACTTTCTAACTAGGCCCAAACGGTTCAGATGGGAGCTTTGCAAGATGGATTTGCCCGTGAGAAACACGGAAACAGGCGTATCATTCTGCTTTGCAAGGTTAGAAGGTTATATGATTGGGTGGATTGGGATGGATTTTCATGAAATTTTCAGGAAATGTCTGAAATGGCACAAAGAAGAACTAATTCGATTTTGGGACTGATCCAGATCGCAGTCTAGATCCAGGAATTTTTTTAAAGGATTCTTTACTATTGGGAGATAGGGCTTATGGAGGAGGTCTGCGCCTTTACATCAGGAGATGAGGGACATGAGTAACTTCAATCCCAGCAGCATGTTTTGGGTGTGTTTCTATTCAAAGTTTTGGAAGTTATAGAGTTTAAAGACGCAAGCCCGGTCAAGGAGACGAGTGAGAACGTAACACAGAGAAAGACAGCGAATTGTAATGAGAATACTCACAATGCTGGGAGGAATAGAGGAATATTCACCCTCTGCCATGACTTTCAGTCGTCCGGTGAGACCATGGGTGCTTCCGCCATGACAGTCCACACGTAGCGAAGGCAGTGCTTTGCCGCACTGTGTCTCCACCCCACAAGGGAGGGAGTAATCGGCGAATTGGATTTTAGGAGTGATCCAAATCACCGTCTGGATACAGGAATGTTTTTAAAGGATTCTTCACTATTGGGAGATAGGGCTAATCGGGGAGGTCTGCACTCTCTGAGTGGTTTTCTAATTCACTTTGTGAAGTTCTCCCTATCTTGATAATACAACCGTAGTTCAGTTTGAATTTCCATCAGCCGAGCCATCTATAAGATTTCTAAAGAGTGTTTGACAGCAACAAGTTAAGATGAAACCTTTGATTCAAACAAACATCTTCTATTTTCTTGAGCCAATTAGTGAATTATTTAGAAGATTATATATATTGCTTATATTGTTCCCCATTATCAAAGACATTATGTTCATTGAAGTGTTACAATGTTACAATGTTACAATGTCATTTAGCAGACGCTTTTCTCCAAAGCGACGTACATTTGAGAGCAAGAACAACACAAGCAATGATCTAGACAAGAAGAAACAACATCAGTAAGTGCCATCAAGTGCTTCAGGTCCAATTGGACGCAAGTGCTGCCGTGTAGAGTTTAAGGCAGAGTACCTAAAATATACGTTGTTTATGTAGTTGTTTTTTTTTTTTTGTTTTGTTTTGTTTTTTTTGTTGTTTATGTTTTTTTTTTTGGTATTAGACAGCAACAATGAATCAAGGAAAATGTGGGATCACTAATCGCCATTCATTAGACTTCACAACAACTATTTACCAAGTACCAAGTGCTGGATCATTCCCAAAGAGCTGGGCAAAGAAATCCCAGAAGTAGAGCAGGACAGTGCGAGCTAACTATAGTTGGGAAACTCATTCAACCACTGGGGGCAGCAGTGGAGAATAGTCTGGCTGAGACTCAATCTACTACTGGGGACAACAGTAGAGAATTGCCTAGCTAAGTGCAAAGTGTTCTCTGAAGAGCTGGGTCTTTAGCCTTCTCTTGAAAGTAGACAGGGAGTCTGTAGATCGAATGGAGTTGGGTAATTCATTCCACCATTTAGGGACAACAGAGGAGAAGAGTCGAGCTAGTGACTTAGGAGCATGATGTGCTGGAAGTACCAGGCGCCTTTCGCTGGCTGAGCGTAGTGGGCGAGAAGGGGTGTAGACCTGGATGAGGGACTCCAGGTAAACAGGAGCAGTTTTAGTTACTGCTTTGTAAGCAATGATTAGAGTTTTGAATTTAATGCGAGCTGCAACTGGAAGCCAGTGTAGAGAGATATAATGAGGCGGGTCATGAGCTCTCTTGGGTTGGTTGAAGACCAGGCGTGCTGCTGCGTTCTGGATCAACTGCAGAGGTATAACTGTGCATGCAGGTAGGCCTGCCAGTAATGAGTTACAGTAGTCAATACGTGATATTATAAGAGCCTGTACCAGGAGTTGTGTAGCATGCTCTGTCAAGTAGGGTCTGATCCTCTTGATGTTGTAGAGGCGGCAGGATCGAGCAATCGAGGCCACATGGAGCTTGAAGGTTAGCTGGTCATCAATCATGACACCCAGATTCCGGGCTGACTTAGTGGGCAAGAGATTATTTGATCCAAGCTGGATATTGATCTGCGGTTCCATAGTGGGACTGGCTGGGATGATAATGAGCTCCGTTTTGGGCAGGTTGAGCTGAAGGTGACGTTCCCTCATCCATTTAGAAATATCAGCAAGGCAGGATGAGATCCGAGCTGAGACAGTTGTGTAATCTGGTGGAAAGGACAGGAATAGCTGTGTGTCGTCTGCATAGCAGTGATAAGAAAAGCCATGGGAGCGGATGATTGCACCAAGTGAGGTGGTGTATATTGAGAAAAGTAGGGGACCAAGCACAGACCCTTGAGGCACCCCTGTTGATAAGCCATGCAGTTTAGACACTCCTCCCTTCCATGATACTCTAAAAGATCTCCCTGTGAGGTAGGACTTAAACCACTGTAGGGCAGATCCTGAGATACCAAGTGAAGAGAGTGTGGAGAGGAGGATTTGGTGGTTTACTGTGTCAAAGGCAGCAGACAGATCCAGCAGTAAGAGAACTGAGGACTGACCAGCTGCTCTGGCCAAGCGAAGTGATTCCGTTACCGACAAAAGTGCAGTTTCAGTAGAGTGGCCCGCCTAAAGCCAGACTGATTCTGATCAAGTAGATCATTGTTCTGCAAGTGTTCTGAGAGCTGGTTGAAGACTGTGCGCTCCAGTATTTTTGATAGGAATGGGAGAAGTGAGACCGGCCTGTAATTTTCAACCAGGGCTGGGTTGAGAGTGGGTTTTTTGAGCAGTGGTGTAACCCGCGCTTGCTTGAAAGCAGCTGGGAAAACACCTGTGGACAGAGAGGAGTTAATGATACAACTCACAGCAGGGCTGATTGTGGGCTCAATCGCCTGCAAGAGATGTGATGGTATCGGATCGAGGGGACAGGTTGTGGGCTTAGAGTCAAGCAGAAGCCTGGTGACCTCGCTCTCACTTAGTGGAGAGAATGAGCTAAGTGATGCATCACTAGCTGGTGGCAGAAAACTGAGTTGGACAGGCTCAGAGAATTGGTTGCTGATGGTAGAAACCTTGTCAGTGAAGTAGGAGGCGAACATGTCTGGAGTCAACATACTGGAGGGTTGTGGGTTTGAAGGAGAGAGGAGCGAGTTAAAAGCAGAGAAGAGTTTGCGTGCATCAGTGGCAGCACAGATCTTTGATTGATAGAACGCCTTCTTAGCAGATTTTAGAGCAGAGGTAAAACAGGACAGTTTTTGCTGATAGGCACTCAAGTCAGTGGTTTGTTTGGATTTACGCCATTTTCTCTCTGCCGCTCTGAGCCCTGCCCTTTGGGTTCTGATGACCTCAGTGAGCCAGGGACAAGGTGGAGTATTTCGAATAGGCTTAGACACCAGAGGGCAGAGTTTGTCCAGAGAGGAGGTCAGTGAGGAGCAGAATGTGTCTGTGGCCTCGTTAACAGTGAGTGTGAAGGACTCGTTACATGAGGCTAGTGCAGCTGAGACCTCGTCAGACAGCTGTGTTGGGTCAAGTGACTGAAGGTTTCTGCGGTATGATCTTAATTGAGTAGTAGATTGCTGAAGTTCAGGTAAGCCAAGTGAGAACTGAATGAAGTAGTGGTCAGAGAGGTGAAGTGGTGTTACACTCAAATTAGCCGTGGAGCAATTGCGAGTTAGAATCAAATCCAGTGTATTACCAGCCTTGTGTGTAGGAGGCGTTTGAACCAGTTTCAAGTCAAAGGAGGACAGTAGTGAAATAAAATCAGTAGCCTGGGCTCTATCCAAGTGGATGTTCATGTCACCTATGACAACCAATGGTGTGCCATCATCAGGCATGTCTGAGAGTAACATGTCCAGTTCCACAATAAAGTTGTTCAGGTGACCCCCAGGTGGGCGGTATACCACAACCATGTAAGCCTTTATTGGGGCAGTGACCTGTACTGCATGATATTCAAATGAGGTGTTATTGTCCAAGGGTTTGAACTGGCTGAAGTTCCAGCTATGAGAAAGAATAATGCCTGTGCCACCTCCTCGGCCGGAAGAGCGAGGTGTATGAAAGAACACTGCATCAACTGATAGAGCAGTTGGTGTTACAGTGTTCTCAGGGCCAAGTTTCTGTCAGGGCTAGGACCTGAATGTTAGACAGTTTAGTGAGGGAATTGATGAATTCTGCTTTGTTAACTGCAGACTGGCAGTTCCAGAGGCCAACTGTGATAAAAGGTTGTGGAAAAGAGGCATTCTGCAAAGTGGAGAGATTATGCAGGTTTAGCTTTCTGTAACTATTGTGCTTCTTTCTGTTCCCATATATGACTTGTATTTTTTGGTTGCACATGTTGCGTTAGACTGCTGGGGTGCGTTAGACTGTTATGAGGCAGTGCTGCCTGTCGGTGGCCTTGCTCGGTGGACTCGCACAGGTAGACTCGCTGGTCTTTACCCAATGTGGTCTTCACACAATTGGGCTTCCACAAGGGCTGACGCTTCAGCGCAGTCTGTGTACTTATAGAGAGATATGCCACAGATGTGCACAATTGAGTTGATTGTGCACAGCCGCTAACCGCCCCAGCTGGCAAATTTAGATTCAAACTCTCTTAAAGCTTGGACTACAGTGAAACTCCGCCCCGGCAGTTTACACTTTAGCAATCAATAGAGGGAGCCACACGCGTCAACTGCCTCACCTATTGTTGCAGAGAGAGTGAAACTAACACGTTCAGCCTAAGCAAAACTGCCAACAACCTACTTCCAACTGAAACAACCAAAAGCAGATTCCTCTTACCAAGTAGCATCTCCCTTCCTATCTCAAAGATCAGAGCTTGTTCTGCTGGCAAATTTAGATTCAAACTCTCTTAAAGCTTGGACTACAGTGAAACTCCGCCCCGGCAGTTTACACTTTAGCAATCAATAGAGGGAGCCACACGCGTCAACTGCCTCACCTATTGTTGCAGAGAGAGTGAAACTAACACGTTCAGCCTAAGCAAAACTGCCAACAACCTACTTCCAACTGAAACAACCAAAAGCAGATTCCTCTTACCAAGTAGCTTCTCCCTTCCTATCTCAAAGATCAGAGCTTGTTCTGCTGGCAAATTTAGATTCAAACTCTCTTAAAGCTTGGACTACAGTGAAACTCCACCCCGGCAGTTTACACTTTAGCAATCAATAGAGGGAGCCACACGCGTCAACTGCCTCACCTATTGTTGCAGAGAGAGTGAAACTAACACGTTCAGCCTAAGCAAAACTGCCAACAACCTACTTCCAACTGAAACAACCAAAAGCAGATTCCTCTTACCAAGTAGCTTCTCCTTCCTATCTCAAAGATCAGAGCTTGTTCTGCTGGCAAATTTAGATTCAAACTCTCTTAAAGCTTGGACTACAGTGAAACTCCGCCCCGGCAGTTTACACTTTAGCAATCAATAGAGGGAGCCACACGCGTCAACTGCCTCACCTATTGTTGCAGAGAGAGTGAAACTAACACGTTCAGCCTAAGCAAAACTGCCAACAACCTACTTCCAACTGAAACAACCAAAAGCAGATTCCTCTTACCAAGTAGCTTCTCCCTTCCTATCTCAAAGATCAGAGCTTGTTCTGCTGGCAAATTTAGATTCAAACTCTCTTAAAGCTTGGACTACAGTGAAACTCCGCCCCGGCAGTTTACACTTTAGCAATCAATAGAGGGAGCCACACGCGTCAACTGCCTCACCTATTGTTGCAGAGAGAGTGAAACTAACACGTTCAGCCTAAGCAAAACTGCCAACAACCTACTTCCAACTGAAACAACCAAAAGCAGATTCCTCTTACCAAGTAGCATCTCCCTTCCTATCTCAAAGATCAGAGCTTGTTCTGCTGGCAAATTTAGATTCAAACTCTCTTAAAGCTTGGACTACAGTGAAACTCCGCCCCGGCAGTTTACACTTTAGCAATCAATAGAGGGAGCCACACGCGTCAACTGCCTCACCTATTGTTGCAGAGAGAGTGAAACTAACACGTTCAGCCTAAGCAAAACTGCCAACAACCTACTTCCAACTGAAACAACCAAAAGCAGATTCCTCTTACCAAGTAGCTTCTCCCTTCCTATCTCAAAGATCAGAGCTTGTGTGTGATCTTGTGTTACTTGTGATCAGTGTTACTGTGCCCTTGTCTCGCAGGTTACAAAGGAATATTTACACATGATGACAGAATCAAGACAATATCAGGATGTATCAGCGAGGTTGTGTAAGCAAGGGCGATCAGATAACCTGCTGTAAGCCAAAAATTAAACACACAAACTCAGATCCAGCTCTAAGCACTTCACAATGATGGATTACACTGTTACAACACTTCCTCCAAAAAACTACAGGACTGAGTCTGCACAGTGTCTGTCAGGACAAAGATGGGATGTTGTTATTAGCACTGCTAGCTTTGACAAATATGATTTACATCTGTTGTTTCAAATGTATATCAAAGACAGAGTTGAACTCTAGTGGAGCTAAACCAGATGGGGTTGACTCATTCATTACACTGTATTTTTCTTGTGTTTCTGAGTTGTCCATTTGTCTTGGCCATTCTTGTGAGCACAACATCTCAGGGATCCTTAAGACTGCACAAATTTCCACTGTGACTTATGAATGAACTGATTAGATTTTGGAGGTCATAGGTCATCAGTCAGGCCATTGGGCATCATGTTCATGCCGTAGTTGTAAATACAGTATATCAAGAAGTTTTCAGACATGTTCCTTAAACTTTGCATAAGTGCCCACTCTGACTTGTGGATGAATTGATCTGATGTTGGAAGTCAAGGATTGAAATCATCGGGTCTCATGTTCATTCTTGGTTGTGAACATGATTTCTCAAGTACACTGCAAGGGACTTTCTTTAAACTGCACAAATTTCACTTTGACCCATGGATGATTGGATCAGATTTTGGAGGCCATTTGACAAATGTAAAGGTAATCAGGCCCTACGTCCATCCCTTGCTTGTGTATGTGAAATCTAGAGAAGAGATTTTCTGATTGATGAATTAACTAATTACAGCCGTTGCACACTGGCTGTGTGTTTTGCTGCTTGCAGCCGACGTGCATGGCTTTCATACCCATTGCAAGTTTGCTGCTTGTTGGCCGCGTCTCCCTGCTGTCACGGTGTTGCCATTCTTCGTAGGTTTTTCCACTATAACCTCCCTAAAAGTGACTTACAGCACTTAAGATAATGAGTCAATTTCACTGGTTTTCCTGAGATTTAAAGACATTAACTTTTATGACAAGTTAACCAGTGTACCAGGCACTGGTGAAAAGAATTATAGAAGAGAAGCTAACTGATTCCTTTTTTCTTCCATCTGGATGAAACAGAGCATGATTGGTGCAGCACAACACAGAGCACAAATGCTATTACAAACTCAGTTGTGCACTTCTTAGGCTAAATAACTCTCATACATCTACAGTTTATATGTACTAAACCCATATCAACACACATGTACACAATTGCCCACTCAAACACTTTTTATTCCCTCCCATATATGTATCCAGGTTTAGTTTACATGGCACAGCTCATCTAGTCTCAAAGCTGGGTAAATGTGCATCATAAAGTATACAACATCCTGGATTCATTAATACAACAAAACCAAACATGACCAATCTGCTGTGCGTACTCTTAATTACAATATTTATCAAAGAAGCTCTTGTCCTCCTGACATTATCCAGTCTAGTATGAGTTGTTCTTTGCTTTTGAACCTTATGCTAATAGCCTATTTAACCCTCTTTACTATGCACGATACTGCTCTATTTGAACAGCACATTTGGCTGTATGTGGGCAGACGATTGTATCATTTTCATTGGTTTAACAATAGTCAGAGCTCACATTAGAATAAGATAGCGGTTCCCAATACTGATGTCATTGCAATATGAAACAAAGATTAAAAATGACTATGAAAATAGAAGACAAATAGTCTAATTAGAAATAATCACAATATACTGTGTAATAAGTGTGATTTGAGAGTGACACTGGGATTTTACAGCACTTTTTGTATGACTAATCCCTTTATAGAAAGTTTGCCTTTCTTAAAGAAAAGCATGATTATATTAAGGGATGGCTTTTCACATTTAGGGAAATATTTTTTTGCTGTCTTAAGGAGATTTTTATGGAAAGATCAGATCTGACCATTATGAAGCCTTGAATTTCTCCCCTGTTTCTCTCTGTATCGGTGCAGGCTCTCTTTTGGCAAGTCACCAACAGAGAATCTGCAATGTCAAACTTTTATTCCTGAGGCTAAAGTGTGTCCCTTATGGGTTGATTAGCATGCAGCTTTTTTGGTTGCTCTTGCAACACTGACATAGCCACTTTATTCCCTTTATGAATCCACCATTTATTCATCTTAAAGTTACCAAAATGAAATGATCATTCTTCCATTTTACCAGTAGTTTCCTAATTATATTAGACATTGAACAACCTGACAGGTTTAATGTTACGCATCATGAAAGCTTAAAAGTGATGGAAACCTTTACAGAGTGGAGCAGTGTGACAGAGAGCTGGAAGAGAAAAAGGTGCAAAAAGGGAGAAAGAAGGAGAGAGCCTGTGGGGCCGGTGAAGCTAATGTAACTTTGCCAGGCTTGATTAACATCAAACCAGCTCAGTTTCCCAGATCAGCTAAAACACTTACTCATGTATACATGCAAATGCACACTGGATAAACATTATTACATCCACTCTTGGTTGTCATTGATCAGCTTTGGCACTATCCAGTCCTCAGATGGAGCTTTCATTAACATCACATTACTCTTTCTCTGTTTATTCACCAAAACAGAACAGGGGCAAGAGGATGGTAATATTCTAATTAGCACTGGGTTATTTGTCCTGTTGTGAAAAGCAAAATATATCCAAATAATTTCTTTCCTCTCATATTTCTCCCTTCAAAAGTATATTTTAAAAAGATATCTTTAACGTGTTTCAACAAGGAAAAAACATTGTCCACAGCATCCAATGGGCTAAAAAAAACTGCAATGATAAAGTAAAATCGTGTGATTATAATTTCGAAGCCTATCTTGACGAGGAGCTTTTCTAAAATGAAGGTGAATTCATGCAGACAGACAAATATGCCCACATATGGTTGCATATACAGTGCTTAACAAATTTATTAGACCACCCTAACCCTAGCCAAAGTAAGGTTAATGCCACAGCTGCCCTAAATTAACAGCATTGGTAATTACCAAAATCATTTTTTATGTTTCTGCAATGGTTAATACACCAATATGTAGAAGCTCTTTAACCCAAATGATATTTTTTTTCAATAGTGTGTTTATTTTGGTTTTCAATAAAACAAGCAGTAATACATAGAACAAATAACAGTAATAATAATAATTTAAAAAACAGCAACAACAACAAAAAACAAACAACAAAAACAAAAAATAAATTCAAATAAAATAATAGTACAAATTACAACAGAACACAGTAGTGTTGAATAATACTCAAGCAATATTACAACCATAGTCATCGCCACTACAATCAAATACATTCATAATGTAATAATGTAAAAAATAATAATAATAAATAAATAAAATAATAATAATAATATAAATAAATAAATAATAATAATAATAGTAATAATTCATAAGTTTGCAGCAATGTCCTCAAAATGTTGAGGTTCTGTTTTTAATTTCATGCAGTGTTAGTTTAAACAAAGAATTTTGATTTAGTTTCATTCTTAGTTTTTTGACTAAAACATTTTTAATTTAAGTCAAGATCCAAACAAATAATTCTTTTTTTCGTTTTAGTCTAGTTTTGTCGATGAAAATGTCATGTTAATTTAGTCGACAAAATCCACACTTGTTTTTGTCTCACAATGATATTTTTAATGCTACAATATAATTATTATTGTCATCCACGAATTTTCAAATGTACTGATTTACAAAAAAACTAAAAAAATAGTAAAGCACATGAATATTTCTTGATTGATATGTCAAATTATAGTTATTTACTTGCATTCCTGAACAGAAAAATGAGTTTTAGTGGTTGAATGTTATGCTTAAATTATTTCCGACTTCTCAGAGAAGCCCAGTGAGCCGGCTCAAATTTGGGTGAATTCAGTTTGAAATCCCTCATTCCTGTTCAAAATGGTAAAATGTGGAGAGCTCACTGAAAATGAAAGAGTCCGCATTAAAGCACTTCATGATGCTTCTCTTTGAGACAAATATGACAAGTGTTCTAATAAATTTGTTAAGTACTGTATATCACAAAAACACACAAATCATAAGCACATAGAGGTGACCACACAGGAAAATCACAAACAAAATGGAGAAGCAGCATCAGTACAAAGAGCGCAACTCTAAGGTCGGAAACAGCCAAGTGCCTGGATGCTAAACGTCTGACTCTCTTCAACAATCACACTTAACAGAGAGAGGCAGGATGGTTCTCCCAGACACTCTTTGTTTCTATTAGTTGGATTTTTCGTGTGTGTTTTATGGTGTAAAAGATTACACCATGTAGCATTAATCATTGAACTTTACATCCCTGCTGACTGTACTGCAGTAGTCAGCGTGTTACCATAAAACAATTTGATTAGACTGTTATCCTTGTCAAAGTACATATGCACATGCCAAACCATATGTCAAACACAACTTTACAGCTCTGTACATTTTGTGCGACACAACATGAGCAGTGTCTCCTTGTCAGTCCATTTTCTGTCCTCATTTATGTTGTTTGTCTGGGTCGAGGCCCAACATAGGACTTGTGAAGCATGCACAGTAGGCTTAGGCCAGTTTGAGTTTGACTGAGGCTAGACATGCAAGAGTGAATGAACTCCCAACTGCATGATTTAGGTGTGCAGCTCTGACTTTGAAAAAAATCAGCTTGGTACAATTTTAGTCAGATTAACATGTTTGCATATATTTGAAAAGCTAAGTTTAAAGACACATGATGGCTGGATCTTGTTGTTATCATGTTAACGTGTGGATAGTATGACCCTGTCTTTTCCTTACCATAGAGACGGTCATCTTGCTGTCCCTTGTTGAATTCCGCACATGTCCTGAATCTGACACTGATAGTCCTCTATACTGTATTTTGTCAATTAAAAATTCACAAAATATTGCATCCCTTTAAGTCTCACTCTCATAATCAGGAAAATCCTGAAAAAATATAACTTTTACAATATTTTTACAGGGCCCCCATATGTCATAAATTATAATAGGTCACAGCAGATGCAACAATTTCACTTAAATTTGGATCTCCCTCTCTTCACACAAAAACATCAATTTAAGCAGGTGTGAGGAGAGGTTACTGTGTCCCTGTAGCATCCCTCAAAGAAGCCTGGAAGCCTGCCAGTGCACGGCCTGTCCAGGTCGGCTGTAGTTGCCGACATTAGATCACCTTTCACAATTAATAAACTCATCCATAATCTCTTTTTTCCTCTCTCTGCTCTCATTTACAAGCATGTAGAATACCATGCTCTGCATTCTGAAACGTTTGAAACATTTTGGTATGTTATGAACGAGGCTCATCTTCAAGTGGGCCATGAACCCTTGGGAAACATTTCACAAGTTGTAACTAAAGCATTTCTTAACACCAGGAAATCAAAGCACTTCCACACGTCAGATTTTAAAGTTGCTGGAGCCTCCACAATCTTAAAACTTTCAGTCACTCAGGTCTCCACATAGACTGATCCTCCCTCACCAATTGTAGCATCCATCGTTTTCGCGCTGTGAGATCAAACTAGTGAGTGGAGCACAAAGGATGATTGTACAGAAAGGGTCAATGGTAACTGAAATTCCCACTTTCCTATGCTCTGCTTCACAAAAAAAAACTACACTTGCTGTCCTTTAGACCTACGTTTGAAACGGTCACATGTCCATGACAACACTGGGGCGCTTTTGTCTCCACGATACCACATTATTCCCAATACCGTTCCATCTCTAGTATTTACACAGTGTGTGGATACATAGTGATCCCAAACAGAGGGAAAAGCATCCCCCTAAGTTTAAAAATCCCCCCATGTGAAGCATCGGGTTTGAACTGAGATGAACCAGACAGTGAAAAAAGTGGATTTTAGGCCCTGGATGTGATTATTAATCATTGTTGTAATAGTCACCTGTAATGATATTTGGGGTTGAAGAGGTGATGTCATGGTGCTGCCATGTGGATGTAGCATACATGTCAGATGTTACCCACCACCCACAGTTGCTGAAGTAGGTGCTCAGTGGAGTTGACTGCCCTCTCAAGAGCTTTGAAAGTTAAAAAAGGGAACATTGGTCATAGTACAACTTAGGGGAATCAAGGGGATTTGACAGTTTTACTGCAGCAACATGCACTTTGGAGAATACTTGTAAGAATTTATGTATAACAAAAAAAAAATTGTGCGGTAAGGAAAAGTAACATTACTTTTCCTTTCGTTGTCCCAAGTGAAATATAAATCCTGTTCAACTCAAAGTTTTCGATCAAGTAAACAAGATATGATTAAAGCTCAGCAACCAGGTTTGTTCTGAGATAAAATATTTCTCTCTCTCTCGCTTCCAATCACTTCTTCCATGTCAATTGGCAGATGCTGTACTTGTACTAAAATAGAAACCAATCCTGAGGAACAGCATAGTGGACAAGCTTCTGCAGCACTCTGTTCTGGATTAGCCACCAGTATCACTGCTCTACCACCAGCCTTTGGATGTTTTAAGTTAGTTGGTTTCCAAACAATGAAATGCCCCCACAGTGGATCAGACTTTGAAATAACTACTTTTTTATCTTTTTTAAAAGAAAGAATACATAACTGTATATAAAGTCAACTCTTTGAACACATGAAACCAAATCTGTAGAGGGAAACCACCAATGTAGCGTTACATTCTGTTGCAGTCTGGAATTATTGCTGGGATGTTGCAGAAAATACTAGTATGTTTTTCTCTCAATCCATTTATCTTGTCTCACATATTGCCTCCTTAGACTTTGGGAACACATATCTGAAGAGAACTGAATTCCATCAAAGGAGGTGCTTTATTGCAGTCATTTGTTTTAGCCTAATATCCTTAACCAAAAGAAAGGGGAAAAATAGGACATTTTACTGTTTTTATTAGACTAGATAGATCTGTTACTGGTTATAATATCTGGGCTGTAGAGACCGTATAAAACAGGGCCTCTTTACTGAACTTTAGTTTGAGATTTTACTTCTGTTTAAATGCTGAACATTAAGTCCCAAATTAATCAATGCTAACCTTCCAGGAATCTGTGATATGATCCCTTTTCTTATTCACATTTTGTTTTGCTAGAATATCCATTGGACAGCTGAGGCTGGCGTCATCCCTGTTGCAACGCCAGGCTAAGATCACAAAGATACACTCAAGAGAAACTGATCCAGCCTATCTGTCATGCTTTGGTGGGACTTCTTACTCTTTTAAGGCCCAAATGCTGCTACAATGTAAAGGCCTCTGTATTGCCATGTAGTGACCAAAATAATAAGCTTGTTGATACAAACTGTCCATTTGAGATTTTCCAGCAGAGTTGCCACTCTGGTCATGTTCTTCCCGAAACTGTAGAAATGACTCCCTCCAGAGCTCCTCACTGGAGAAACAAAGAGGACAACCATTTGGACGACAAAATGATTGCACAACATTTCCCATCTGGCCTGAAAATGTCTCACGAGAAGCTGCAGGTTTCCAGGACAAGTGATCTTCTGGGGAAGTCTTTACAAAAACTTACAAGCATTGCACGATTACATACTTTAAATTAATGCAGAATTCCAACATACTAGCAAGCAACAGAGAAGCATTAGTAAAAGCTGGACCACTAAGTCATCATCCTCATGAGATTATTGCCCAGCAAGGGAGCCATTACTGGCCCATTGTAGCAGAGTCACACGGGCTCACACTGAGCATAGAGACCCAGGAGCCAAAGTAATTGACCTTATTTGTGAAACCACAGATACAGCTGAGGACAACCAAAGGGGTGAGGAGAAAGACCACTACTTTTGAATGATCACATCTTTCGTTAAGATGTCATGTAAGGGGGGCACAGCACCTATTTTCACTTTATTTTCAAGACTGAAATTTATTTTTGTCATTATCTCCAAATAACAAAGCAATTTTCCCATGTCTCTCCAATGTCTGTCATTAGTTGGGTCCATCTCACAAAGCTGAAACATTTGTACCTAGTCTGAGAATTAATGGACCAATCAGCATCATTCAAGGAAAAAGAGGCAGTAGCTACAGGCCTGGTTTAGTTTTACTGCAATTTGTAGGATGTAGCTATTGTAGCAGCCTTATCCACAAGCCTACGTGGAAAGCATCAAGCTTCAAAATGCAAAAAGAAGAAATGGGAGTGAGACAAAAAAAAATTAAATAAGCAATTTATTAAAGACAACAATTAAACTGAAATAGGCTGTTCATCAGCTGATCAAAAGTTTAAGACCATAGCTCAAAAAAAAAAAAAAAAAACGTGGAAAACCCCCTCAAAACAGAAATAAAAGTTTCAAAAAAGGACTCAGTAATGAGTAGCTCCATCGTTCTTGTTGGTCACTTCAAAAATTAGTTTTGGCATGCTTGATGCGAGTGTTTCCAGGAGGCTTGTGGGAACAATGCTCCAAGTGGTGAAGATGGCTTAACGAAGGGCATCCACTGTCTGGAACTGATGTCCATTTTTGTCAACTTCCCTTGCCATCCATCCCCAAAAGTTCTTAACTGGATTTAGACCAGGGGAACATGCAGGATGTTCCAAAAGAGTGATGTTATTCTCCTGAAAGAAGTCCTTTGTCAGGCGGGCATTGTGAACTGCAGCGTTGTCCTGTTGAAAAACCCAGTTATTACCACACAGACGAGGGCCCTCAGTCATGAGGAATGCCCACTGCAACATCTCCACATAGCCAGCTGCCATTTGACGCCCCTGCACAACCTGAAGCTCCATTGTTCCATTGATGGAAAAAGCACCCCAGATCATGAAGGCACCCCCTCTCACATCGCAATGGGATCTCCTTGTCATGCCAGTAACGTTGGAAGCCATCAGGACCATCAAGGTTAAATTTTTTCTCATCAGAGAATAAACTTTTTTCCACCTTTGTGGAAGGTGGAAACATGTCCCATGTTTGGTGCTCCCCCTCATGGTGCAAATAAAAAATTTAGAAGAGACCTCAAATTTTGAAAATTCATGCTGAGACGTGCTGAGTTTCTGAGATGCAGCCCTAACACTGACTGCTGCATAGCAACAGCAAGGAGCGCTGCAGAACTGTGACATCACAGTGCCAGTGCGGACCAAAACATGGCATAAACTCAAAATACTCAAAATGCAGATATCTAGTGGGTTTTTTAGTTCTATACACATACTACAGATACAAATAACTATCAACAAGATGAACTTGTCTGATCATGCAGGGTTCCTTTTGAGAAATTCAAAATGACTGTCTTACTGTGTCCAACCTCAGCAGCAATGACGCGTTGCAAGAGACCTTGTTTATGCAGCTCAACTCAGACTATGCCCAAAGACAGAAAGCATTTTTGCCTTTGCCATCAGAAGGTCATGACAGTGTGAATACCTGACAGTAAATGACAGTAAAGACACATTTTTGCACAGATTTTGGCTTTTAAAGGCTGTGGTCTTAAACTTTTGATCAGGTAATGAACAGCCTATTTCAGTTTAATTGTTGCTTTCAATAAATTGCTTACTTAATTTTTTTTGTCTCATTCCCATTTCTTCTTTTTGCATTTTGAAGCTCTACATAGAACTTTCTTAAGATCCTACAATGCAAAATGTAAATTCTTGCAATTTTTTAAGTGGTCTTAAAATTTTGATCAGGAGTGTATTTCTGAAATCTTTACTTTCAACTGATGGCTTTAAGTCCATCGACTAGTGCTAGGGGACCAGAAGAGCTTATTGTAGAAGCAGCTACCACTTAACGCTGTGTTAAACTGCTGCACCGGGTATTTCCATTCTTAATCTCCTCAAAACATGTTAACATGTTTACACCACCTGAACACTGCAGAGGAACAGATATTAATCTACATAATGTACATTTCTGTTAGGTTGGACACTAATACATCACAGGGACACAATTTAAATTTAAAATCAGAAAAGGTGGAGCGAGTGCATCCAGTTGAGATACAACCATCTTGCATTCAAAAAAATAAAAACAAAACTGGCTAAAACATGTAGGTCACAACAACGTCTCTACTGTACAGCACTAGGGAGAGGTTCTTGCCCACCAGGGGGTAGTTCAATGAATGTGAGAGATCACATAAAGGCTGTGAATTAATAAATATTACTATCTTGTGTCTGCAGCTTTAACATGTTCTGCAGAAAAAAAAACGAAGTGTTTCCCTTCATGGATGTAAAACGCAAGGAATGATAGGAAGAATATTGCTACACCTATAGCTGCACACACACAGATGCACACAAAGGTTATGTGGATGTAGACACAAGGTTACAGCGCTGGGCTCGTGTCCAGGAACAGAAGGTCACCGGTTTTACTCTATAGCAGCAAAAAGCCCCAGAGGAGGTAAGAGCAATAAATGAGCCTCACAGTCACCGTCATGATGCCACTGACTGAACGGTAAAAGAATTTGGCTGTGCCATGCTGTTTCCAGGTAAGTGTATGTTTTTGAACCTTGATAAATAAACACATTAGTTACTCATGAAGTCATTGCCTCATGTGCTTCTTCCTGTTTTCTTCTTCTTCACAATTATATCCACTAATTCCTCTGTAAAGCAGCCCTGAAGAGACTTATTTTGTAAAGGTTGTGAAACATAAGTAATGAAACTCATTCTGATAAATGTTTTAACATCAGAGTATTTGTAACAGTTCTTCCAGAAGTACAGCAGTTAGCTTGCGTGCTACTTAAACCCATGTTTTCATAAAGTGTAGTCAGCAGCGTTTGGAACTTTTCATTTTTTTCCCCTAAATGATTATTATATTTTTTGGGTATTTCAAATCTTGGCTTAACAATAGTACACGCAAGTGCCTAGTAGAGATGCATGCCCTCAGACCTAATTGGTTTGGGCTAAGCTCAGGGTTTTTTCTACTCCTTGTTCCATTCCTGAAAGGTTAGCACTTTGTGGCTATTTCCCAGGAGGCCAGACTTTACTAATCTTGCAAAGCTGATGGATACGCTGTTTCCATGTTTCTCATTGGCGAATCCATCTTGCAAAGCTTCCGACTGAATCGTTTGGGCCCAGTTAGAAAGTGATAGAGCCAATCAGCGACGAGGGGCAGTACTTTCGGGTATGGCGGAGTCGTGACGTAAACAAGCAGCAACAAGAGGCTGGTGCAAATATGGAGAAAGACATTAGGATGACATGGATGCTGCTAAAGCGCCAGTTTTATCAGAACTTGATGACATTTCTTAATTAAAAGAAGAACAAAGAACAGTTGTTTTCTTTTCAAAAACGGCAAAAGTCATGTACTGACACGTCCACAATTGCCATGCTTTGCGTTATACAGGTCTTTATGGAATTTACTCCTTCGGTAGGGGTGCAGCTCACTGGTGGCTACGTCACGTTTTGTTGCTCTGATTGGCCCATAAAGATGTGACAGACAGAACGTTCATCCAGTCACCATCCAAGTTTTTTTCAAAGCCTCTGCCCTTTCCCAAACGCTGTCTGTGATCGGTTTACCATCCAGCATGCCAGGTTAAGACTTTACATCAAATAAATATTATCAATAAACATTATTGAAGGGTTGAACGTTGGGATTGTTTGTGGTCTAGGTCGGCAGATATGGATGGATTCCGGTAAGAGAATCAGGGTCAGGAGAGAGGATTCACACTTGGAGTGGTTTATTTAAGATGTGGATGTGTGTGTATTGTGTGGTTTTATCTTATTGAACAAACAATTCATCTGAAAAAATGCTCCTGTGGCTGCTGTGCTCCTTTTGTGCTCTGCACCGAGTTGCTCCACACAGGTTTTCTTGCATGGCGTTCGAAAGTTCTTCCAAGATGTCATTTTTTTTTACAGGCTGTACAGAAATTTTTTTATGAGCAGGTTTTCTAACAATTATGCTGTTGGCTTTGCCCGTGCTGTTGTCATCTTTCTGAATATTCTAGCTAGAAAAAAAGAAAAATGAGCAACATGGGCATTTCAATTACCAAAGTCGTCTTCCTCAGCTCTGTGCTATGCTCAGTATTGAGTCGGAAGTTTGTTAGGTTTCATTAGGAGTGCTATAGTTTCATAACCTGACACGCCAGATGGATTTGTTTCACACATCCATCTGGGAAAGCCTCAATAGGCAACGTCTGATAAAAGGCAGAGGCTTTAAAAAAAAAAACTCTGAGTGTGATTGGATGAATGTTCTATCACATCTCTATGGGCCAGTCAGAGCAACAAAACGTGACGTAGCTGCTATCGAGCTGCGCGTGCATAGCTACAGAGAATTCTTTTAACAAAGATATGTTGTCAAGTTTTGATAAAACTGGCGCTTTAGCAACATCCATGCTAATCTCTTCCTCCATAACTGCACCTGCTCTTGCTGTTGCTTGTTTACATCACAACTCTGCTGCATCTGAAAGTACTACCCCTTGTCCCTGATTAGTCCTGTCATTTTCTAACCGGGCACAAATGGTTCAGATGGGAGCTTTGCAAGCTGGATTCACCAGTGAAAAACAAGGAAACGGGCGTATCCATCAGCTTTGCAAGGTTAGCAGTTTCAGGAGGCGAACCACAACTCAACTGTGCCTGTTCTGATATTTCCCTGAATTTAAACCTGACCATCCCGCCCCCTTGTTATTACTTTCTGCACTGCTCCCTCTCACCCTTATGTTTTTATATTTTTGTCTTTCCTACTATGTGTAGGGCCTTGAATGGTTTCAGTGGGAGCTATGGTGGATCCTCATAGAAGCTTCCGCAAATCAGTGTTGAACATCAACTTGGTAGTTTATAATAATCAGTCAACTATCATAAATAAATGTTAGGGCGCATTCACACCAGAGCTGTTTGGTCCACTTTAAATGACCTCTGGTCCGTTTTCCCAGATAGTCTGGTTCATATTAAGTGGTGTGAAAGCTCACACGAACTCTGGTGCGGGCAAAACAAGTGGACTCTGGCCCGCTTGAAAACAGGGGGGTCTCGGTCTGCTTCCAACCGAACCCTGGTGCGGTTCTTTTGAGGTGTGAAAGCAGAGTGGACCAACTTGTGAACCAAAGACAGGAAGTGGCATAAGGTCTAATGATATCCAGTTTTATATGTGATTTAATACACTCAAAACATGTCGGTACCTCGTTTGGCGTCTGTGTAGCCATAGCAACACATCATAGTCCGAGCTTCTTAATTCTTCTCATGTAAAGAATGACATGCTGGACAGCTCACTGTCTCACTGGCTGCTCATAATGCCCCAATGCAAGAGCAGAAACCCCAAGACAGTGTAAATTAGGTGTTTTTTCATTGTTTATGTGGAAAAAGACCGGCGGAAGGAGCTGGATTTCCCAAGCGGCAACCTCCGTTCCTGAAAAATGAAGCCAATGCGCAAGTGCAAAAAATTGCTGGAACACCGGAAGTACCGTCTGGACACATGTTAAACAGTCGGTTTTGACACTATAAATAAACTGGTTTACAGTCTGGTTCAAAAAACCAAATGTGTCTCATTAGCTAGTGTCTTACTGTGCTCCCACTGTACAGGGGGGAATTTTTTTGTACCACGATCATTTGGATTATATTTAGGATGAAAGCTGATTGGCGCATCTCATTTGATTGACAGATAGCTGGGCAGCAGTGTTGGGGGTACTGCGTTACAAAGTAATCTGTTAGAGTACTCAGATTACTTTTTTGAAGTAACGTAACGCGTAATCCCGTTATTGGTTACATTTTCACAAAAGTAATCCGTTACTGAAAGAAAAATCCCTAATTTCCTCTCTCTTCCATGGCTTCAAAAAGAGAAAGAAAAAAAGAAGCTCCTTTAAGCATCTGCTCTGTTTGTCCTTCTCTCTTCCTGTAGTCACGTTGACACCTGCCAGCGGAAGGTAAACATTCTGCGCCATTACACGCACATTGTTAGCTTGTTTAGCCAACGAGATTACAGAGAGGAAAGCAGGCCACTGTGGAATTATCCCCATTATGATGTTTTTTGGATGAAAGGGACAAGAACAGCATCCTGGTGAAATGTAAGTTTAAAAGCTCTGTTTGCTTTCACTGAATCAGCTGTGCAGCTGTTCCACTTATGTGCGGTTATTACGCACAGTGTTGGAGAGATTCTGTCTGCCTCTGCTCAGCTTGTTGTCTGATTGTGAGCATGTTAAAGAGCTGTAAAGGTTTTCTTCTCTGTTGGTGGTGTTCTCAGGCTGCAGAGATACAGATTATGGGCTGTAAATTACGCTGTACATGGGCATTGGATTGTGCACATTCAAAAGCAGACGTGTGTCGTTATGTGTCGTTTTTAAGACCGCCAAGTGAAATGAGTGGCTAAAGGGTTTTAATATTTAGTAACGCAAAAGTACTCTAACGCGTTAGTTTTAGAAGTAGGTAATGCAGTAACGTAACAAATTAATTTTCTCAGTATGTAAGGCAGTAATCTAACGAGTTAGTTTCAAAAGTAACGCTACCCAACACTGCTCGGCAGGCAGAAGCTTTGTTTCTGTCAACCAGAATGCTAGCTAGCAGGCTGACAGGAAGTCCCGGTTAGTGAGCAGGCCGTTAGGTTGATCCAAAGTTCGGTTGAGATGGCGATTTCAATATGGAAGCCTCCACGTTTGAGTCTGCCTATTGTAAGCAGACGACTGATGTCACAGGGGGTTTGTCCAATTCTTTCTACAGTCAATGGGATTTCCCCGTTTTGTCTTCTTCTACGCTGGCTTTTCCTCTTGGTTGCCGTTTGTTTGTGACGGCAGCGCCCCTAACGGGTAGAGGTTGTAGGTGTTCAGATGGTTTGGTCCGTTTGGCCAAGAGCAGTATGAATGCAAACCAAACCAAAGGAAAGTGCAACAATGTTGCAAAGTTTGTTCCAAAATGGACTGAGTCCCCCAGACTATCAGGTGTGAAAACGACCTTACATTGTATCCTGTTAATGGTAAGACATGGTTTTTACATTCCAAAGTGCAAATAACTTTAAAAAAATGTAAATCCTACATAGAGAATAAAGCACACAGCTGTAAAAACCCCACCACACTACTGCCTGCTCTTTTCCTGCCTCTGCTTTCCAGACTGTCTGTTTCTTATCGTCCCAACACCTTCCCATAGGAGCTGTGGGCTCACAGCAGCAAAGAGCAGGAGGGAGGAATAGAGGGAGGGAGGGTGAGAAAACAAAAAGAAAGTAGATGGAAATGCAGATTAATGTAAAGTCAAATCCCTGGGGATTGCAGCAATCACATTAGCTTGTGCAAACAAGTGCCCAAGTGGAAAATTCACATCATACTGAAGTTGCCCTCTATTCAGGGTACATTGTCTTTTATTATTAGAACAAATGCAGCCAGATGGTCCATGTGCAAGTTTTTCCCACCACTTGAAACCTTTTTTAGATTAAAACAGGATTTGTAAGTCATTGTTCATATGGCAAATCCACTGATAGTGAGGGTGGATTTAAGTTATTTTAACCTAATCATTTTATCATGTGTTAGCAGTTTTATTAAATGCTTCATATATTATAACACTTCTGGCTCTCTCATATCTTTGAACACAGAAAAAAACAATTATTTCTATATTAAGGGAACATTAATGGGAACACAAGCTGACAGGCCTGTGATCAGCCACATCCTGGACTCACTGTCACTCTGCAGGTCATCTCTTCGGTTGAGTGACCGGTTTAAAACAGTTTGTATTGACGTAATTTATTTCCCACAATCCCCAGGGGTGTTCTTGTGCTGAGTATATGAATTTCTTTCTGCCTTTCCTGTATAACACAAGTTAAATGAAAGCCCTGCTCTGACCTCACTGCAAAAGCATGTGAAGTTCGCCTCAAGAATGAGGCATTGTGCACTTTCTGAATATGAGGCTTGTTACCTTCATGAGTTAAGGTTGATATGTCTGATATGTGATTAGATTTAAAGACCTTTCAGGTGTAAATGTTTAAGTAATGTTTGGGTTGACAATTTGTTTGGAAATGTATTTAAAATATGTTGACCCTAAACCCTTCACAGGTTATCAGACGGTCCTTGTTTTGCTGATGGTAAGTCCTAGACAGTTTTCTTAATCCCCTCTCTGGAGTCAGTTGGTTCAGGAAAGCGTTTGTTAGTAAATGTTAAGGTGTTGCTGTAAGGACTCCAGGGAGTAACAAAATGCTTATTTTTTTATCATAAGTAGAATTTAAAAGTCATTTCAAGTTGTCAATGGTCCTTGTACAGGATTTGTGTATAGGAATGGGATCACGTCTCCATTTATCCTCCCATCTTAGATCAATAAAGTTTTACAATCACTTGCGTTGAGACCGTTGCATTACAGAACAGAGTGTATTCACTATACACCCTCTATGTTTGCACACATCCATCAATATCCATGAATAATGCATGTGCACAACTTCATGTGTGCAGATTTGCATAGTTCTCAGACATGCATACATACCTGTGGCTCAAGGGTCATGGTGGGGGGACACCTCTCTAGAAAAATAAACAACTTACTTTTAACAAGATTTTGAATGCCATGGTTAAAGATAAAGGCAGGGACTGTATTTGCTGATTTAATGCAAACAGCTTCTGTTACAGTAATAAATGTAAAATGCATCCATGTAATTTTTATGAAGGACTGTGCTTTAAGATTTTATGTTCAAGTTTGTCCTCTTTTTCTGATGACTTACATGACCATGGAGTCTGCATGGCATGAGCCACAACAGCTGCCTCATTTTTGCACAGCCTGTTTATGGCACTGAAAATTTGTGAGCACTTCATACTTGTGAAGTGATATGTCAGCATTTCTCTGCAATACTCCACCACTGTCCTGCTTGTTTTTGTACAAAGTAAAAATAATCAAATTATGTTGGCACTGGAGCTGATAATTATTGAGCAGCAGTTGTATTTTCTGAAGTTATTCGAAGAAGAAAAGCATAGACTTCAGAGGTGATTAAATCTTTGACAGCTGAAGCAGAGGACATGGGTTTTTGTGTTCGCTTGATCACTTAGCGACATGAATAAGGACATGCACTCCTCATATTTTCAGATGCCTGCAAATAGATTTGATGAATTTGTTCCTTGTCCACAGCTATCACTCCATACTAGAAAGCAAACAGTGGAGCAGACTTGCAATCCCACAATGCTACCCAGCAGACAAATCACAAGACTTGTGGTCTTTGTGTTGATGCTTTGTTTAAAACAGTTAATTGATGAGTAAAGACACCCAATTTATCTACCTAGATACCTCAAGTGTCTGTACACATACTGTATATGTGAAAGCATGTTTGTGTGTCTATTTTGCTAAGATGTATTAATATCTGAAATATTATTTTTTCATGATAACACGTTACAGTAAAGTACAGATATTTTGCATAGATAATGGGTATCAAATGAGTAACCCCCTGGTATCCCTAAAAATTGCTGCCTCATTTTCCTCCTAGTGCGCAAAAAAAGCACAGGGGGGTTATTGTTGTAAATAAAAAAGTTATATTAATTTATTTTTAATAGTTTTATTTTTTCCCGTTTTGGTCAACTTGTGCTCTTAACAAAAATACTAAATACTCAATAATTGTCATATCTGTTAACCCTATGAATGCCATGCTTGTAACGTAAACAAACTAATTTTTTTTAGGAAAAAAAACCACACAATTTGATAACTTATTTGTGGATGATTGCAGCCTGGCATATACCATTGATTATTGGCAACATTGGTTAAAATGCATTGTTATTTTTTTTTGTGAGGTCAGTTATTCTAAAATACATTTTTCACCCTGCTGTGCAAAAAATGCACACCTTAAATCATGTTATAAAATATATATTTCAAAATTGTTTTACTGTTAATGAATTATATTTTTGTCATTTGAGGTCAGCCCTAATTATAAATGTCAAATATTCATTCATTTTAATTTTTTAACCCCTTACATGCCATGTTTTAATGCTGGTGTCATTGCAGTCTTTTCTTTTTCAGTATACTACATATGTAAAAGAGAAAAAATGTGAACAAACTGCTGCACCGTGGAAAGAAATTTAGTTTTTGATGATGCCATATAGCTTGATATGGCACTCTTTCACTAGTGTGAAAGCCACCTCAGACTCCATCACAACATCCAAGGCTTGTTGGACCTCCTGACTAAATTCTCTCTCTGTCTCTAGAAATTCAAAGTAAGAAATGGCCACTTCTCATGTACTGTCCCTCTTCACACCCCACTGCAGCTGCAGGTGTGTAAACAAAATCAGGAATTGTTTAGGTTTATTTCTCTTTCACGTGCAGGGGGATGTCCCCTGCATAGGTACCTCAGAGCTGTGTAGTTGTGTGTATGTCATTCTTTACAGGTTTGTGGGATGTGTATTTGTCAATAAAAAGTTTCAGAGGGCTTTTGATTTTTGCACAAAAACTACAGATGAAAGGGGATGAAAGAAAAACTGTTCACTTATGCTAATTGGCTTTTTTAGGAATAAGGGCATAAGGTCATGTAATTTACACATGTTCAGTTGCACAGACACACAATCACATGCACAGACACACTCACAATCTCACACACTGATCTGCACTTAAACAAAACTGCAGAGAGTTAGTGAGAAGGAGAGCAAAGGCCAGTATAACACTGAAATCTGGTGGAAAACACATGTATTTCCTGCCCTTGCCCATATATGGTAAAAGTGGCGTCACAGGGTAAAAAAAAAAAAAGGTCCAGGTGCAAATGTAAAGCCCCAACTCTCAAATGAAGCCCAGAAACCAGAAAATGCATGATTCATGCCTTAATGGTGTATGGATCAAAAGAAGTGGTTTGAATAGGTTTATGTGTGCATTTTTTGCACACCAGGGATATTAAAGCTATAAAAAAGGTTTACTTTATTTATGTTGGGCTGATTGTTGTGGCTGGGACAGAATTTTAAAAATTGTGCAAAAATGAACAAAAAATACAATACATGATAATATTAATTGTGAAAGAGGACAAAGTTTTTAAAACAAATATCAAGTAAGTGTGCATTTTTGGCACAAGGGGTACCAGAGGGGTAACTACCAGTGTACCATTACTTGATCATTTCATAACAAATAGATAAGTAATACAAATTAAATGGTAATAGGTAACAAAGGAATAGGAAACTACTTGTCAACCATTAACAAATGAGTAACTACTATCATTCACAAATTTTCAACTAACTACTAGTCAAACACTAACCAACGAGTTACTTATTACTAATTAGGTTTAACTATTGTGTAACTTACTATTAATAAACCACTAACAAAGGACTAACTTACTACTACTTTATAACTACCAGTTAACCATAAGCGAAGGAGAAACTACAAGAAAACCACTAACGAATCAGTAACAAACTACTAGTTAACCATAATTGAATGCATAACTAACTACAAGTTAACCAATAATGAATTTATAACTACTAGTTTACCATTAGAGAAGGGTAGTTACAAGTAAAACCACTAGCAAAGGAGTAACTCGCTATGAATTAACCATTAACAAATGTGTAACTAACCACTAGTTAACCAGTAACAAAGAAGTAACTTACTATGAATTAACCATTAACCACTAATTTATAATTTTGTGATCAAAACAGAAAGTTTTACTAAAACAATAATTCCTTTCCCCAAGCAACGCCTGAGGGCTTGACTTGTAAATAGGGCAGGCATACGAAGTCACAATGAAACAAACTATACTGCTCAGCGCACTTTCTGAACGGATTTATCAATGAAAAGACGTGAAGACAAGTGAGACTGAGAGTCATCTGTGATCAGACTTTAAACCTTTACGTTAACATGAACAGTCATCTGACAGAAAGCTTAGTTTTAGCAGACCAGCTATTTGAATAAACAGAATAATTCCCCCTTCTGCACTATGAGGTTACAGATATGAAACGGACCTGTCCATGCCCTACAGGTGCTAAAGTCCGCCAGACACGTCAATATTTATCAGATATTATCAGAAGTGCTTCCTTTGCCTCTGTAATGAAATAATGGCTTCTTTTCTTTTGCTTGCTGTAAAATACCAAATAATAGCTGTTCGTCTCAATCACTGAGTAGACCAGGCGTTTATTTGGGACCAGGCGGCTATTTAGAGCAGGCGATTAATTCCTTTCTCATAAAACTCTTGCTTAGCAAAATTGGAAAAAGATGGTAAATTTAATCAAGGTATTTATTTACACCAGTATGAGTATCACCTTTACATTTTTAAGACAAGATTACAGTACCATAGTTATACTTTTGTCTTCTTTTGTCAACTCAACACTCTCTAAACACTTTAAATACTGGTAAGGAACTAAACAAACACAAAGTTGACGACAGACAATTTAAAGTTAATGTCGTATTTTTTATTTTTTCGCTGCACCGGGGCATGGCGCTGCTATCTCACTTGAGTAAACCAGCAAGGGACGGGGGTGCCCCAGCCAATGAGGAAGCTAGTACTCACAGCCAATCAGGCTCAGGTCAGAGGGAGTGTTCCCACTGGCCATTGTAGCTTCCGTATCTCAGCTCAGTGAGACGTTGATTCAATGGCGGAATTACGGCGGTGTTCGGTCCTGTGTAGATTTTGTTCATGATGAGATGAAACGTTTTCTTGCCTGTGATTCGGCCATTGATATCAGTGGAAAAGCAGAGCAAAATCACTCCACGAGCAAAATCACTCCACGAGTGCTTTGCCACTGTCAGTATTCAATTTAGCTGACATTTTCATCCATGGCAAACCATGAGTGAAACACAGAGAAGAACAGGAAGGGAGGGGAAGTTGAGAGTTGATTCTATATGGATCTCATCTCAGTCACATATCAGAGCTTTAAATAAATTACACCCCATGTTTATTTGGAACAGCCGTTTATTTGTCAAGATGTACTGCCACATCCCGCGGGTAATTGGGTCCTGGCAGTTAATTGGGACTCGGCGATTATTTGGTATTTTACGGTAAGTTATTTGAATCTTCTTAGAATAGTTTATAGCAGTTAGAACAGGAGGGAAGTGAGTTTTTTGCGACACTCACCTCTCAGTGTTAAGGTGAGCCTGGAAACAAGTACATCGGATAAGACCGCCTTACTTTACTGGTCTTAAACCTGTCATTTTATTTATGTCAGTTAAGTGACGGTTGATGCGGGTCCACAGGCTCCTTAGGCTGGCAGCGCTGTACTCCCTGCTAAGAAAATATGACTGTCTCAGGTTGCTATAGTTACTCCTACGGAGCAACAGTAGTAGTGTAATGATTTTTTTGACCGGAACTACTTGTGAAGTTCGAACGCTGTCCATATATCAGAAGTTAATGGACACCAATGGAATTTCCAGAGCCAATCAGAGTCGAATATTTACCAAGACCACGGTATAAATAAGGTTAATGCAGAGCTGAGCGATAAAATGATGACACCACAAAGAGTCACATTCAAAGTTTCAGTACAAGCATAAAGGATGACGATTTTAATCATACAAAGTATGTATGATTGATTTTTACAATTCTCCTAACCTTGAGATGTTTTCTTGCTTGATAATCACTATTCCTTACCTATCTTTACATTCAAATCTTTTTATTTGGATGATCTTAGTAATGACAGCCCAGTGAAAAATGCAACATCAAATCATATACATATTAGTTGCCTTTGAATGCATGGGATGTGATCAGGCAACATTAGCAGAGTATTTATATGTTGTGTTTCAATGTACAGAAAGCAATACACATGCATGTACCAGCATATATGTTTTACATGTAAACATCGGATTGAATTAAAAATATACACTGTTTGGTTTGTGTACGACGAGCCAAATGTGGATTACAATGCAGGGAGCATGTGTATTATGTGTTTGCACTGCTGATGATTAGAGTATCACTGTATACTCCCTCCGTCTGTCTACCCATCAGAAAGCTCCCTCATGCAGGCAATGCTCGTCCCATGCCAGCATTGATGTCATAAGTGGCCCCATTTCTAAGCCTCCTATTGGTCCGTCCAGCGTGACACATCTCTGGGTCTGACATACAGTTAACAAATTCACGTCACTGTAGTAAGTGGTCCGATCACTCTCTCACACCTCTCGGCATTTCCTTTCCAGTCATTTGTTTCTGTCCTGCTCCTTTTTACCCCCACTGCAGTAAAAGGAGACACCCAGTGAGCTGTGTGTTGATTGGCTCAGAGAAAACCAGCCAGTGATGCGTGTTGATGTCAGAAGCAGGAAAAGACCTCAATACAGCTTGACCTCCAGTGCATGTGTGGGTGTGTGTTTTGAGAGCTTGTTTTCTTGAATAATATGTTTTAATAACTCACTTTGCATTTCTAATTCTACATTAACATGATTATCATCTGGTTTTATTTTTAGATCCCTGCAGATATTCTCATGTGCAAGGGAAAAATAGAACAGTGTCCAAAAAGAGGTCCATAAAAAGCAGGCTAAAGCAAAATTAAACAATGCAAATCACCCCGGTCTACAGGAGCAATCTCACTAGTATCATCTTATAAAAGCTCCTTACAAGCATGGATGAAAGATGATGAACTGATGTGATTAGATTTTGAAGAGTACCTATACACTGGATTAGCTCTCTATATGAATAAAGCAGACATTAGGGAGATTATTTAGTCTGTAATCCTAAAACCAGCCCAGATACTGAGAAGAATGGACATGTCCAAAAAATTTTGGTTTTTAATACCCATTCAGTACAGCCAACAGGTAATAGTAAAAGATTTTTTTAAGTAGACAATAAAGTGGAACCCCCATGGATATAAAGGCATCATATTAGACCTCACAGCCCCATCACACGGTGGAAACATCACCCCAGTCAAAACAACCTGTCCATGTCCAGTTTTAAGAGATATATAATCCCTCCAGAGGGTCCTGGGTCTACCCTGGGGTCTACTCCCCGACCAAAGAGTGTACTCCAATAATTGGGGTATCACAATACTCAGCCCCCCAGGTAAAGTTTACTCTAGGGTGCTGGAAAGAAGACTCCAGCCAGTTGTCGAATCGGTAACGGATTTACAATGCAGATTCCATCCTGGTCATGGGACAGTGGACCAGCTTTTTACGCTCATAGGGCCGTCTTGAGAGAGCATGGGAGTTTATTCCTCCAGTCTACCTGTGTTTTGTTGACCTGGAGAAGGCTTACGATTGTGTCATGTGGGGGATACTGCGGTAATATGGGGTCCTGGGGCCGCTGCTGTGAGCAGAGCATTTAAATGGATAATCAAATAACACATCATTTGATTTCTTGTGTTTCCTGATTTTTTTCAATTTGTCATGTAAACAGCAGAATGAAGCATAAAAACTGGACAAACACACCTAGCTTTTTGCCCATGGGTCCGTTCCATTACATCAAAGTAAAGTATTCAAGCAAAAGAAGAAGACAGACAGATGCTGATTTTATTATTGTAGGGGACTTTAAACATTGTAACCAGGGCTGGCTCTAGCCCTAGGTGCCAAAATAGCCAAAATAGTATAGCTAGAGCCAATTTGAGCAACAAAAGTTTGGAGATGATTTGAGATAAATAAGAGGATTTCATTGAGCCTGTAAAGGCACAGCCCAGACCTCAAAGGGGCTCTATTTTGATGGCATTTCATGTACTCCATGCATTTTATATGCTATTGAATTAATTGATGAACATTTGAAATGCATGTCTTAACTGTTGTTTACAGATAATATACTTTAACTTTTATTGTTGAAATTTGGAGTCTATATGCATTTCTTTGACCACTGGTTTTATGTCATTATTATTATTGTTATTGATATTGTTATTATTATTGTTTGTTCTTATTATTCACAGACATTCTCTAAGCTCAATTTTAGTCATTTTTTTAGTGTAATGCTGCACTGTTTAGCCTCTATTAGCTGTCACTGTATGTCATTGATTTCTTTCTTCATAAAACATTGTTCTTTCTCCTTTATTCTGCTGTCTAGTCTAAATAGTGTATAATATCTCAATTTTAACTGAAAGTCATATCAATTTAAAATACTAATTTTTGTTGTAGTGTTAGTCTCTACAATGAAAATAATTTCTCTTTCATGGCATACAGAAATCCAAGGAAAATCATTGTCGATCTGATATTTTAATATTCTGAAAATCTAGTTCATGACAACATGCTGGGATGTGGAGATATTCTAGAGAAGAAATGTAGGATATCCATTTTAATATTTCTTCATCCTCTGTTGCTCCTTGTTAACATTCAAATGCATTCCATTTGTGCAAAATTCATGCGCATCTTCAGTATTTCTTAGGCCAGTCTTTCCCAAATGTCTGTGCACAATGGCCCACTTTAAGACTTTGAAATCTTTGGGTACCTTCAAAATCTTCATTTGACCATGACATGATCCTCAAAATATTTAAGTCGTTATTCTTATTTCATAAACAGAATTTTAGAACATATGCCTAGTTTTTAGCGTGAGTAACTCCACAAGCCAGTGTTGACGTTGCCATAAATTACACTTAATGAGTGACTAGCATTCAATTTATTTACACAGGCATCTGCAAGCCACATATTTTCTGAAATATATCTTTAAATTGTAGTTTGACAATATAAACCCTTTCCTAGTAGAGATAATGTAGCATAGTATAATGCCAAAGGAGTGTCACCAGTTTGTTCATCACCAGTTAAACAATGACACCCATTCTAAAGACAATAAATATTCAAATGGGACATGCAAGTTAAATATGCATGCTTGTTTGTTACCGAATAGACTTTAAAGAAGCATTTGACATGTTAGAGCATCTTAAGATAATTCAAAACCTGATTTTTTTTTATTTCACAAAATGATATCAGTGGGTTTTATAGGCCTCCCACAGCCCACCTGGAGCGCACTCAGCCCAGACCCTGGGGAGCACCGTGTCAGTTGTTACCTTCTTCCTTCAGAAATAGCAGTACCCGTTAGCTCCACCATTTCCATTGTATGATCAGCATTTCTGTAGATTATTTGAGAGGATTAACTCTGGCATAACAGGTCATCGTGAGCTCTTACATAGTATATGACAGCTTTAAACCACTGGTAATTTTACAGCTATTTTTTATTTATTTACTTTCTTTAATTTATATTTATTATATTCCAGCCTTAATATATTCAGCAAATTATTATTTTTAATATTTTTAGACGACAGACTAACAATTACCCCCATTTTACGCAGTAAAGGCCCTTACTTTTCTCTTTAACCTGAATCTGAGAAACCATTCTTATGTATTCTACGCATCTTTCATGAATAATTTATTTTTAACTTTCACTAACAATTGGTAGAGCACCATCTCATTCAGCTTGTAGCCCTCAAAGTACAATTTCTTTGGGAATTACACTGCTTTATCATGATCACATCACTACAACCATTCCCATTCATCTTTTATTGATCTGATAAATACAGATAAACCTGATCACCTTTGTACTGAGCCATCAACAGGTGTGGGATCATATTTAGTTGGCTGACTGGGATTTTAGAGCTTGAATATTATGAATCAAGTAAAGGAATACTAGTTTTACTTCTCTGGACACTGGTAACTACAAGCACGCTGAAAATGGTGGTTGGCACACATGATATACATGCAGGCATAGTTAAGCATCTATCAGTTAGCTTCAGCTTTATGATAATGATAACATTTATATGATTCTGCTCTCATTGATTGGCCTTCTAACATTCACCATCATTCATGTTGAAATTCTTTTAGTTTTATTTATTTATAATTTTCTCAATCTCCTCATTTCTTATTTCAGATTCTCATTTTATACATATATTACTATTTATTATTTATTTACTTATTTATTCTATTGTTTATTTATTTATAGTAGGTATTAATTTGTTTTAACTCAAAACACCTATATACTTTCAATGAGTTAAAGCTACTAATTTGAGCCTTGACATCACTATCATTCTTTCATTCAACTGCGGCATTATGGGCGGGCCTTATGGGCCTGTGTCCACCCACTTGTCCATTCGGCCCACCCTAAAAGTTTTGGAGATGATACACTTTGCTTGCTTATTTTTTATATTATATATACGTTTTAATCCCATTTAAAACTAAAATAAAGTTTCATTTTAAAAACATGCAGATTTATGACGTCTGGTGTGAAGTCATAACTAACCATATCAGGACATATTATGCTTGTAAAACTAGCGCAGGTGTGCTCATGCGCACACGTCTCAGACCATCAGATGATTCATTAGGGACAGAGAGAGACACACATGTGAAGGAGAGGGATATAGCCTAAGTCTCAGCATGTTAAAGTCAGAAAACGTCCTAAATTTTATTAATTTGGTTATTAATGTTTAACTTGTCTGACTTATTAAAAGTCAAAGTGGTACCAAATGAAGAGCCGTTTGGGAGCCAGGCTGTTCCTGCTGAACTGAGCCGAATAATCTGGATCTCTGAAGAGAGCTGGAATTCCCATCATCCTAAAACAGCTGTTGTATTTGATTTTAGGCCAAGTCTCACCTTATAAAAAAACAAACTGGTTTTAGATTCATATTCTCTTGTAGTTAATTCATATAAAGAAAAGATAATATTTTATTGTGTAACCCCCTCAAGTATGAAAAGTAGCTCCTAAGTAAGTAAGTTTTAAATGACTTACTTTTTACTTTAGTAGATTTATAGATCACTGCTATTACTTCTTAAGTAAATTCTATCCCAAGTAACTTTACTTTTACTTAAGTACAATAGTCTAGTACTTTCCCCCCTCTGCTCAAAGTCTAGTCCTCCTCATGGAAAAAGGCTTTTTGACAATTTTTACATGGCATAAGGAAGAACTTTTTTTTTTTTTTTTTTTTTTTTTTTTTTGGGAGTGATCTGGATCACTGTCTGGATCCAGGATTTTTTTTAAAGCATTCTGTACTATTGGGAGATAGGGCTAATGGCAGAGGTCTGCGCTTTTACCACTTTACACCAGGAGATGGCGGACATGAGTAACTTCAATCCCAGCAGCATTTTTGGGTGTGTTTCTAGTCAAAGTTTTGGAGTTTATAGAGTTTGAAAGATGCACGCCCAGTTGAGGAAACCAGTTGGAGCGTAACAGAGAGAAAGACAGCGAACTGTAGCGAGAATACTCACAATTCTGGGAGGAATAGAGGAATATTCACCCTCTGCCATGACTTCCAGTCGTCCAATGAGACCATGGGTGAGACTGTCAGTGCATCTGTTGGCACCGGCTTTGTCTCACCATGTGTCCACCCCGCTGGGGAGGGAGTAATCGGCCATGGTGGCATAGACTGCATAGGTGTATACTTAGAGTTATTATTATACATATTGCTTTTGAATAGAACACAGTAATGACAAATGCTTGATGTCTCAATTCAACTTCAGGAATAGCAGTTTTCCCTCGTGTCTCAAGATCAGCCAATCATCCATCTGACAAGCTGACTGGAGCCTGTAGGCAAAAACATATTGATAAGTAGTTCTGACTGTGAATGACAGTGTGAGCTGTGCTTTAAAGAAACACAGGACCCCTGAAAAATGGGAGTCCCGCTTGAATACCACAGGACATCTAAACATTAATGTCCATCCATCTGTGAAAGCCCCGTTTTTGCCTGTGGTGGTGTATAATTTAGAGATTTTTATGATGCATGTGCTGGTTTTTAGGAAACCTTGTCAGCCAATATTCTACATATTGTGCATGTCCATATGGTCTGGCCTAGTGTTCTTTTTTTTCCAAACAGGGAAGAAGAAGAAGAAGAGGAATGCCACATTATTTGGCTTCAGTGGACACTCGCATGGTTCACCACTGATATTGAGTGGTTGTGTAGTGGAGGATCTGCTGGTGTGTTTGCGTGTGTGAATGTTGGAAGCGGCACGAGAGGTGCATCGCATGTGGGACTGTTATAGCAGTCATGCATATGTGAGCAAATGTTAGTATGGCACAAATAAAGACATGCGTGAGGGAGCATTAGTCTTTAAACGGTAGCCTACATGCAAAATTAGATATGACATCTTCCTTTCGAAGTTACTACATTTGAAAATTTCTGACCAATTAGTCCCATAAGTAAGATAGTCTGTCTCTTTTTTAAATTGCTCTTTCAATGCCACACTTGTACATTCAAAGGGTTGCAAACATAACTTCATCTGAATAACTCCATCTAAATCAGCATAGATAAGAAATACTTTGAACTGCTTCACAACTTGTTTAAATGAAATTTTATCAAGCATTTGAACTTAATGAACCTGCAAGAACCTGCAAGCAAAGTGAATTCTGCAATCAAAAACCTTTGAAGAGTATTGAATGTAAAAATTGCAAATGTCTGAACTGAGCCATTTCTGCTAAAATTAGGTCATCTGATGGTGTCTGAAATTCAGTCCATCAAATTAAAAACAGCTGGTCAGATATCTTTATCACAACAAGAATGAACAAAGCATTTTTTTTAGATGTGTAGTGAAATTTCACCGCCACACTACAATGGTGCTGACAAAGGTATTAGTGATGAGCAGGAATCATACAGCCTAATGTTAAGCATTATCATGATGATAAAGAGCCAGTTAAAATACACTACAGTTCCCCTTGTAGGGTCAGACTATTCGCAAAGTAACTTAAGCAACTAGGAAAGCAGTCGGACTACTACCACTGTTGCAAATCAGGTTTATTGTGACAAATTATAGACTTTCTGCTTTTTGCAATGAACAAATAAAACAAAAGCAGTTGAAATAGCTCAACACAACAAATGCTTTAAGTGGTTTCCCTAAATTCAACTGAAACTTAACCCCTTCATGCTGAACAGCATTTTGTACTTAGTAGAACACCCTTGCTTCTATGACTGGCTGCATATGAGATGCATAGTCAGACACCAGCTTCTGGCAGCATTCCTGATGAATTTAAGCCCATTCCTTGTGTGCAACAGCCTCTAGTTACCTCTGCCAAGGAGGTAATGTGATCGGCAGGGTTTGTTAGTTTGTTAGTTTGTTTGTTTGTTAGATTGTTAGCAACATAACTCAAAAAGTTATGGACGGATTTTCATGAAATTTTTTTTAGGAAATGTCAGAAATGGCATAAGGAAGAACTGATTAGATTTTGGGAATGATCCAAATCACCATCTGGATCCAGGAATTTTTTAAAAGCATTCTGTACTATTGGGGGTTAGGGCTAATCTGATCTGAATTAAAGTTCTTCATATTAACAACAAAATTCTGCGATTCAACTCATTTGGAAAGAAATTCCATCCTGATCAAGAGGGGTGGTTTATGCCAATAGTCATTCAGATCAGCATCCATGAAAACACTTGATCTGATCATCTCTCGCTGTTCAGGGTGAGCTTTGTCTCACTGTGCATGTCTGCCCCACAGACAGACCATGGTCTGTTGCTGATACAGCTTTTCTTCTCAAAGCTTTAAAAAAGCACCAAATTTTTGATCAGAGAATATAAGGTACAGACACAAAATAGTCAAACAATCAATACTTTCCATAAGCAGGAGTTGCCTTTGAGTGCCTTTGCTATTTTTTGTATCCTGTTCCTTCTTTGTCAAGGGCAATAATTTCTTTTCTTAACTTTTTGAACCATTCTTTTGACTTAGCCATATTTCCAACATACCCCTCACAGTTCAGGTCTGAACTAGTTTAAATATCAGTATTGATATCGTACTGACTTGCAGCTGGTGTGTTTGTGATGTTAGAACAGAGTTTGATTTTGAGCGCAGTTAGGACTGTTTAGATGTAATTGTTTGATTTTGACCTCAGTATCAGAGGTTTTGTGAAAGGAACTTGAAAACTGAGATTTGTGTTCAGTGTTTAGAGAAAGGGGCCAAGAGTTTGAGAAATGTGTTTTAGCAATTGTGGCAAAACTGGATTTGTTTGTTCTGCTAAATGCCACTAAATACTGCACACTGTACCTTTAATAGGGCCATATCTCCTGCCACATGATGGCAGTATGGTAACAACATCCAGCTTTAAATGGGAAAGTCTACATAAAGCATGTTTAAAAGCTGAATTAAATACACCACATAAAGGTGATTTTTTCTGACAAATGCTACTGCACAAAACATGGAAAAGTTAAAGGTGCAATAAAAAGGCACAGTTTTTCAGCAAACAAAGGATAATAAAGGACATAAAGAACCTGCATACCAAAAGAAATAATCTCAATGCAGATTCAAGTTTACTCTTATCTTTTTTTAATTATTTAGATTTAGTTCAAGCTAACATGCAGCCTCTACAGCATTAATGAGCTGCCCTGAGGCTGCTCACCATTGAAAATGCTTGCCCTAACTGAAAGCTGGGAGGAAAAGCAAATATGCAGAAAAAAAATGCATACTGTGATATGAGCGTGTGGTCTTAGTAAGAGTAACAGGCAGTGACATTATTTAAGGTCAGACTACACCTAACCTCATTAAATGTCACTGCATGAGAGTTCAGCACTAACATTTACTACTCTCAAACTCACAAGTGGCACACTGAGGTTAAAAATAAATAAATAAATAAAAAACTAAAAAGTTCAATATGATGGTATTCCCATTGCACACATTAATTAAAGGCTTTATTCATGGATTTACTTGTATTGGCATCTATCATGCTGTGCCCCTCATACCCAGTAGATGGTGCTACAAGCTAAAGACACTCATGAGTCTGATCATACCGTCTCCAGACAGAGAATTTTAAACTCAGAAGTGCCTCTGTAAATATTTTGCTAGTTTTGTTTACATGAGTTTGAAATGTTCCACAATGTGTCAAACCAATACAGAGCTGCAATATAGAAACTCTACAGCGCTGAGCCAGACTTACAGAATCTGTCTAAAATCAATCATAGAGATCTACAACAAGAGAATCTTTTGTTATGATGCACCTTAATGCTGCCACCAAACAAATGTTAATATTTAGTTAAAGGCTCCAGGAAACCAATTAAACTGCTTTATTTTGAAATTAACAGGGAATCTGTAAAATTAAAGCTATATTTCTGTTTTTATTTTATAACAAATCTTAGACAAAACAAACCCAACACAAAAAACTGAAATCTATACTTATGTCTTAATCTTGCCTGTATGTGATTTTACAGTAGCAAAATCAGCGATCAGTGATATTTTTGATATCTTCACTAACATGCAAGCATGTCAATATTACCCCCATAATACACAAACACACCAACAAAGAAAAATAAAGCATAAGCACACTCTCCCTTTGATGGATAGCACCGGCTTTATAATAACACAGTAATCTTCCTCCACCTGTTCCTGGTCACAACCTGTGTAGGTGGCAGTCTGTGTGTCTAATTGCTTGTTTGGCTGTGGATGTGATCATCCCTCCTCCCTGGAGTCTCTGGCGCTCTCCACCTGCTCTCACTGATCACTCAGGGACACTAATGAAGTTACACCAGCCCTCATTTAGACACTTAAAAGCTCCAGTAGCCGCCCTGATGGCAGGCCAAAGTGCTCCACATTGCTTATCCTCTGGCCTCCCTCACCTCGGTAGACAGCTCGGCATTTCACATCAGACAGCAGATTCACTGCTGATGTGCCTCAGCTATGTCTACTGCTGATGGATATACAGTACATCTACATGTCAGTCACTTATTCTTAACTATATTACCATGTAATATGAATCATAAATGACAGGGCCGTCACTAGGATTGAAAGATGGGGGGCTTAGCCCCAAAGGTTGTGGGTAATGCTTGGCATATAGTGTGCACCAATTTTTTTCTTCACACCTTAAAATGCTTCATTAATTAATTGAATAATTATTAGTTGTAGAGCATTTATCAGGACCTATAATCCAGCACACTCTCTTCTCCTTAGAAGACTGTCCTTTCCTGAGCCTTCAGGAGGGCTTCCTTTTTTCTAATAACAGCCTGAGCGAGTTTGTGAGTTAGTATTTGAAAGTTTTTATGTTGTTTGAAAACATATCAATTAATGCATTTAGTGAAATAGAAATGTAGTGCATTCCTTAATCTATTTCGTCACTGTATTTACTGTAATTATTGTTGGGGGGGCCGAAGAACATTTCAGGGTGGCTTCAGCCCCCCCAAAACGGCCTAATGACGTCCCTGATAAATGAGTATATATATACCTTTACAATTAGTGATGCATAATAAGTACGCTTTCGGGCAGCTGACAACTAATAAGATTACTGTTATTAGTTTTTCAATTGCTGATTTTTAAAAGACGTATATTTTAATTATTTATGCACATCTGGGGGTAAGACAGGTGAATATGTTGTGAGCAGAGAAATTTATAATCAATTCTGACATCACTGATCTTTAGCTCAAAACAGTTCTGACTTTACAACTATTATTAATTCCTTTTTTAACTACAACTAGAACATTTATGTACCAAAAATATAAACTAACAACAGATATATTTTAGTTTTGAGGGGATTTCCTATCTTTACTTTTACCATGATTTAAATTTCAATGTATTGACAAACTGTCAAATTTGAAATTTCAATCAATTAAAACTGAAATATGTCAACTATGTCATTATTTTTCTCTGAAAAGAAGATATAGTTTGTCACAGATTAGCACACTTCAACCAAAAGACATACCTTAAACTTTTAGTTTAACACAGCAAAATGGCTTAAAATCTTCATAGTTTAATGAAGAAAGCAGCATAAGAGACATCGATGTGGCTCTTCATAGGCACTAAAGTCCTTGGTGTTTCTGCACTGCAGGCAGCTCCATGTGGATATATTCAGTATGGGAATGAACTTATAAAAGAGCAGGGGAGTTAATTATTGAATTACTAAGGAAAGCTAGCTTCAAGGTTTTGCTTCTCTGCACAAACATGCATGTACTGAACATGATTTTCAATTTTGCGAAATTTAGCCATAAGTTTTAGCCTGACACACCAGATGGATGTGTTTCACACATCCATCTGGGAAAGCTTCAATAAGAAACATTTGAGAAAAGGCAGAGGCTTTGAAAAAAACTGGGAGTGTGATTGGATGAGCGTTCTGTCTGTCACATCTCTACGGGCCAATCAGAGCAACAAAACACGTGACGTAGCAGCTATTGAGCTGCATGTGCGCAGCTACTGAGGAATAATGCGAAACATGGCGACTTTAGACATGTGAGTACTCGACTTTTGTCGTTTTTGAAAAGAAAACAACTCACTGCTGTTCTTTGTTCTTCTTTTAATTAAGAAATGTTGTCAAGTTCTGATAAAACTGGCGCTTTAGCAGCATCCATGCTAATCTCTTCCTCCATAACTGCACCAGCTCTTGCTGTTGCTTGTTTACATCACGACTCTGCTGCGCCTGAAAGTACTGCCCCTTGTCACTGATTGGTCCTGTCACTTTCTACCGGGCCCAAATGGTTCAGATGGGAGCTTTACAAGATGGATTCGCCAGTGAAAACAAGGAAACGGGTGTATCCATCTGCTTTGCAAGGTTACATAAGATTATCTTTAAACGAGTTTCCTCTTTTCTGTGATTTTCTTTCACATAAAAATGAAATTGATTGTCATATGCAAACTGATATTGCTTGGGTTGGGCCAAAAATGTGTTGCTGCATTTTTCATTATTTTAATTTTCATAAATCAGCAACACAATTTACATCGGTCGGTGGGCTATTACAATATTTAAACCAATATAAAGTGTATAAAAGATGCTGAGTGACCATTCAGTATCAGATTATTTGAAAAATACAGCATTTTTCTAATTCCCTGAAAAGGGGTGATTTTGGCGAAATGAGGTTTCTGCCTAATGGCTGCATTATGCAAAACACATTTTTTCAACATTATAAGGCCAAGCTCACAGCTCTGGTGCACTTAATGCACAAGGAAGCAGTAACTGTAACATTACATGTAGAATATAACACCATCTTTTCTCTACTTTTATAATTTGATTGCAAAAAGCTTCCTTCCATAAAGTGGCTGTATGTAATGATGCAGAAGCTGCAGAAGATGTTTTTTTTTTTTTTTCCAAAGTGCTTCAGCAAGTGGAAAAGCTGTTAATGGATGTCAGTTTAGTGAGCCCATTAGTTTTTACAATCTGTAGCAGCCCATACTTTACCTATTCACCAGCCTATAGAGGCCTTATCATGCTGTGCAGAGACACTGTATGAAGAAGAGAGGATTTCTGGACCATTGCCCACAGCAGATAGAGCTCTTAGTGAACTAAAGCTGTCTTCCAGCTCATTACCTCGACCTCAGCAGTACTAACTGACCAGGGTTTGATTTGAGTCAGCAGGAAGGACAAGCATGCTCCAAGAACCAAAGACACCCCTTTTCCTTTAGTATATTTTAAATTGGTAAAACAAGTGGGATGGAAATACACAGAGGAACTTAATCATAGTCCAAACATCCTCATTCCATGCTACATTTCATTCTGAATTATCCTTTTAAATGTGGGTAACAGAGCATAGCATTCATTAAAATGTATGTCAAGATAGCATGATATATCCATGCATCTACACTGCTTATTCCATTCGGGGTCGTGGGGCATTGGAACCAATCCCAGCTCTCATTGGGCCAAAAGTTGGGTATGCCCTGGACCAGTCACACGTCAGTCACAGGTCTGACATTTAGAGACAAAAAATGGGTACACTCACACCAACAGTCAATTAAGAGTCAACAGTTGAGCTAACAAGCATGTCCTCTGACTGTGGGAGGAAGCCAGAATACCCAGGGAGAACTCACATATGCACAGGGAGATTATGCAAACTCTACACTGGAAAGCCTTGTCTGACGGGGATTCAAACAAGGAGGCTCTTACTGCCACAGTGAAGCCCATCATAACAATTTAAATTAATCGTAAGAATGAAGGATTTAGCCTGTGCTGAAACTGTAAGAAAACACTGAACATAAAGGTTCACTGAAATTAAAATACACACAATAAACTTGTTTTCTTTTTTATATTCTCATTTTCTGTTAAAACATTTATGGATTTATTTGTCTATAATTTTACAACATGCCACAAGCCCATGCACACAAGTTTGTCATTTTCACAGGTAGAGTAAGTAAACAGGTTTGAGATGTATAATTATATGTGAAATGCTACTCTAGTTCCAAAAAGCAGGGACACTGTAAAAACTTTAAATAGCAACAATAAGTGATGATGTTGACCTTTCTCTTTGACATTTTAGCTCTGCAAAGCTGAGTCTTTAGGTCATTTTTATCTCCGCTTCTCATTTACAAACTGTTCAATTTGTGTATTTGCTGCAAAAAAAAAAAAAAAAGCTAAAGCATATTAATGAACAGCTGTCTATGCCTGTGGATTATATGTGCTGAGCCAGTGTGTTCATCAATATGAGTTTGAACACTGGGTGTCATTGTGAGGCTCATATGTATGAGGTTTCCAGGGTCTATGCCTTTAATTTGAGCGAATGTTCTCTCTCTCTCTCTCTCTCTCTCTCATTGGATCACTTCCTTGCACTTCCACTCAAGCAATGCAGCTGACTTCATTTTCTATTTTAGGAGACTTGATCTTGTCAGGCAGTACTCGGTGTCTCTCAGATATTAAAAAGGGCATCAGTTTGATGTAGAAGTACTGTAATGTCATTCATTCAGAGTAGAGCTGTTTCTAAAGGAAACTGATCTTTTACATCAGAGAAGGACAAAGCAACTTATTTTGGACTGATTTTGGGCCTCTATAAATCAGTGGCTCTTAACTGGTGGGTTGGGACCCAAAGGTAGTAGGTTGGTTAAAACCTATTCACTCAGACTCACTGCTGTGAAAGTGAATCTACTAAATACTGACCTGAAGGGGTTGAAAATGTATGCAGTCACAGAATTTGTACCCATGTCAACAGTTTTTTTCCTCCTATGCTACTGTCACACCTAAGGACTATCTTTCAAGCTTTTAGCAACCTTACACATCTGTCATCTCAAGTGACTGTTTCAAGCTTTTCCTGTGAGGAGATTTTAGATGGTTATGAAGGATATTGACTTACTTACTATAGTGTCTTTAAAACATAAAAAGCTAAAGAGACCATAAACAACCAGCTTGTTGATTTATATACAGTATAATATGGCTATATATATTTAAACATCCTTGTCCCTGATGTCATGGGGTGGGTGGGTTAGGTGTTGGTTGAGCAGAATTATAGTCCAGCCTGACTGTTAACCGCCTAGGTTGTTAAATTCTACTGCCAAGAATTACATTTAGTGATATGTTTGAAGAAAACAGAATACGACCTTATTCTGCTCACACTTTATTTCAGTTCAGTAGATGATCTGCACAGAGATATGGGCAACCTGTTGACAGGGAGCACAAAATGTCACAGGTTCTTCAGAAAAGATTTAAGCTTTCATTAGAGCTTGTTTTTTATTATTATTATTTACTCTCCAAACTCTTCTGAAAGAAGACTAACAGTAAGTTATTTAGGCCCCTGAACTACCAAATCCACCCTTGTTATCATCATGTTTTTTACTTTAGTTACTCTCTTGTTTCATTAAAGCAGTCAAATGTTTGTTAAATGCATGCTCACTCAGCAGGTGGGCTGAAGTATGTTTTTCTTTTCTGAACGAAAAGATAACAATGTCGACAAATTCTCACCTCCCACTGACATATAACCTTCCTCTTTGACTGGCTTGTCTTTGCTTTGCTGCTTTGTTGAGGATCATAGTTGACCTAAATCATGGCACACAGTTAACCAAAGTGCGAAATTTTCATGGCTCTGAACTTCTTTTTGCAGCATGAATGAATTCTCTATGATGTTTTTGTAACTCTACCAAGAACACTTCAATAAAACATTGTGTGTCAGATGTTACAGTTGTCCATTATTCATGGCTTTGACTTGATTGGCCAAAACGAGGTTAGACTCATAGGGAATTTTGCAATCTCCCTGGCCCAGTTGTTCTTAAGGTTTAATCTGGATAAGAACAATCCTATAACAGTGCAGGTGACGATGATGATGATGATGATGATGAAGACAAAGAAAACAATGCATTAATGATATGGACAACAACTCCGCGGTGGCTGGTCCGCAGTTTTCCCGTGGGATTGGGTTATTTTTTTACGTACTGCCGCGGGTAGATTTTGTTATCCGCGGGTTGAGCTTACCCATTATTGATGTATTGTGTATGTATATTCAATGTCCGAAGCAGAATAAACTACTTTATTTACCCTCAAATACAACTAAATCAACCAACAGAGAAGAAACATAGGATATGGAACACAACCAACGATCCGCTGGGCCACACTGGCCGTAGACATACACGCCACACACAAAAGCTTAGCTTGGACTAATTTTTATCGGCCATTGGGCTAGAATTGTCACCCAGACCTGGCAACCCAGAATAACATGTCAATAATGACAGTGATAATGGTGACATTAAATTGTTGTTAATGAAATGAAATTATTTTATATACCTATGTCTTGCCTCTTAGCCCTACCGGTCAGTACCTGTGCCATCAGACTTGCAGCTGGTTGTGTTGCATGTAGTGGCTATAACTGGAGTATCAGGCAGTGGAAAATAGTTCTATTTCAGCTCTCTCCTGTGGTACAAATGATTACCTATTAAATTGGTAGAAAAACAACTTTGTTCTGTATAACTCAATGAAAATATGAAAAAAAAAAAAAAAAGAAAGAAAAGGTCGTTCAAGCACCTGGATTCTACATACTGTAGATTTACCTTTTTGCTTTAATCATAACTTTGCCCCATCCAAGTGTGATCAAGAATTTACTCACAAGCGAAAAGGAATTTAAGAAATTGCAGACTTGTATATAAATAATAATTTAGCATCTTTTATGGAGCTTAAAGAAGCGTATTCCCCATCACAAGACCATTTTTCAGTACTTAAAAGTTCAACATTTTATTAATAATATTGACAATTTGGGAAACTTATCGAACAAAAATCCTTTATATGAATGAATCTTAAAGATCTTGACTATTGCTTTGAATAGAAATGTTAGTTTTTTTAAACATTTTTTTGTGCTTTGTGTGCTCCTTGTTTATACAGAGAACAGTGGACAGAGTCAGAAACAGGGATGAGAGAATGAGGGCAAGATCTGCTGGAAAGGAGCCACAGGCTGGATTTGAACCTGGGCTACAACCTGAGCCCTCTGCTATCTGTGCACCAAGAAAATGTTAAGTTTAATATCATTATAAAACGACTTCCTTGCTTCAATATGCCTTGGCAATGTATTTAGTTGTGAAAGAACAGTGAAAGCACAACAGTGATTATTTGATTATTACGACAGCTCAACAGGAGAGGGAATTAGCAATATGTACCAGAAAGAAGAAAGAAAATGGGCCCACAATACTTAAATACAAGCTAGCAAAAATTGCAATAATTGAACAGCAACAGTGTTATTTACTTATTTACATGTAAACACCTTCAACTGTGGAAGGGCCAAGACCAGATTATAAGCAGTGTGCATGTACTGAAGAGAAAAGCGATTGAATTTCCAGGTAACCTTGCATATCTGAAAAATAATAGCATAGATAATTTGGCATGTAGTTGAAGAGCGATGGAAAATTGTTTCATGATTATAGGAATACCTATGGGAATAGATAATGAGCCCCAGTGAACTTGACCTTTGACCTCCACCATTTGTGCAAAGGTTAAAGAAAGACATCTAGCAATATCACATTCACAATAATGGCTCCAATGGGTAGAAGGACAGAAGGACAACGGGACTGTTTAAGGGATGGACAGACACTTAACTTCTAATGGTTGGTAAGGGGCGGCTTCACAAGAAACCACCGGGTTGCACGAAAAGACATACATGAGACATGTGTGAGCCTCTGAGCAAAACATAAGCAAACTGAAGGAACACAGTGTGAACACAGAGCTGAGAACAATGAACCCACAAGGAGTTTGACAACACTTAGTTTTAGAAGATAGTAACAAATTGATGTATTACCAAGTTAATATTTGATATCTGCTATTAATAAAAAACATAATGCATGTTAAGTTAGCTTTCATGGTCATATTTCTTTTGATCAAAACTCTCTCAGATCTGCTTTATAAATCTCAGTCTCTGAGTGTGCTCTTCAGATCATTGATATTAACATGGTTAAGACACAATCTGGCATCCTGCTGGTTGTGATGTGTATATTTTTGATGTGCAAATGTTCAGTGATTGGAATTCCCTCATAACATCACTGCTCATTTCAGAAAATTGCATAAGCAGCCATGAGCCTATAGCTTTATCTACTACCAAATAAACACTGAATAATTATCCCCTCCACTGATTTTGTAGGGTTTGTGTTTGTCTTGTGTTTACTTGAGAAGTGCAGCACACACTGCTCCAATCTCCCTTTCTCAGAAAACCCAGCAGTATTTATTCCTCTGGAGCAAAAAAAACATGTCAGTATTGCAACAAGCCCTTAATTCCTGCCATGACCCACACTATGTGATCTGTGTGCATGTGTGCTGGAGTTTAGGTGCTATTTGATATAAATAACACATTCAGAGAGTCAGGGTGCATGGATAACAGAGGGAGGGAGAGGGATGATTTGCATTGTTTGTTGAGGCAGGATGCCACAAAAGAGGAACAGTATCAAACTTCAAGCATGTGTTTGTGCTCTCTTGTTCATACCATGATGATGCTTTGACCTTTGATTGCATGCGAATTCATGTGGGAAAACAAACAGACCTCTGGAGCACATGCTACTAAGCTGGAGATAAAATATTTGTCAGATGGGTTTGTTTGTGAAAGAGTTACTTTGAGCTGCCTGTTGTTCCTTGATTCTCTATGACAGGGGTTTTAAACTCAGTCACAGTAGGGGCAGGATTCTGGATTCAGGTCTAACCTGAGGGCCTAACAGGGCCCCCTTTTTAACCATAAACTGTCAACCTCATTTTCACTAGTAATAAAATATGAAAAAAAAAATTGCACTGATAATAAATGATTTTGAGGTTAAAGTCTCATAATCTGAGAAAAGTAAATGTATTAGTTCAAAAAGGTCAGAACATGAAACTGAAATTGAAAAATTATGTTTTTTAAAGGCAAATTATTAGAAAGAAGTCAAAATCCTGATTTGAAAAGGTCAAAATATAAAATAAATTTGTAATCATGAAATTAAAAGTCAAATTATGATTTTAATTTTTAAATTGTGAGTCTAAAAGATCAAACTGTGGTATTATAAATTTGAAGTAAGGAGTTGAAAATATGAGATAAAATACAAAACAATTTGTTAAAAATGTCAAAACATGACAAAAAATTTTAAATTATAAATGTAAAAGCTCAAAATATTATATACAAAGTCAAAATTATGAGTTGAAATGCTCAAACTACAAAATAAAAAGCCAAAATCCCAAATTTGAGTCCTTATTGTGACATGAAAAATTTAAGATATGATTTTATTTATTATTAATTTAAACACAAATCAATTTCTTTTCCAACTTTCCTGACTTTGTATGTAAACATTTCTATTCCTTACTTTTTCAGATTTTATGACTTAACAAGCATATCTTAAATCATCAAGGATAAGTTGACATTTTTATACTTGAGGAAATCAGCCCCTGGGCTTTAAGTTTGACACCGCTTCTCTATGACTAATTTGTGTGTTCAAATTCACGAGATGTAAGTCTTTTATTACCTCTGCCAAGGAGGTTATGTGATCGGCAGGGTCTGTTAGGTAGTTAGTTAGTTTGTTTGTGAGCAACATAACTCAAAAAGTTATGGACGGATTTTGATGAAATTTTCAGGAAATGTCAGAAATAGCATAAGGAAGAACTGATTAGATTTTGGGAATGATCCGTATCACCGTCTGGATCCAGGAATTTTTTAAAGGATTTTTTACTATTGGGAGATAGGGCTAATGGCGGAGGTCTGCGCTCTCCAAATGCTTTTCTAGTTTCAAATAAAAACCTGAAAAAAAAGAAAAAAAAAGCTATTACCTCCAGAGATCACCAGCCTTTTTCAAGCCCTTTGAACTTCCACAGCTTGACCTGGGGCTAGCGGCAACCCTACTTTGTTATTTTTTTTTTCCATAGAATATGTCCCCATGCCACAGGTAATATGCAACTGAGGTTTAACCCATTAAAGCCTGAAAACACAAATTACAGCCTGAAAATTCTATTTTTTTAAACTTACAGTAAATGTTTATTTAACTTTCTACTGAAATCCAAAAAAATCAAAATTTCCATAAAAATTTAACACATATATTTTTTGTATCTCATTTGATTCATGAGGTGTTTTTGGTAACTGATAATCCACTTGATGGCATTTTTTATAATTTATCAGATTGTATTCAAAAGTTTTAGTAATTTATTGATCATATTGATTAGATAGAGGTATCATAAAAGTATTTATCAAATATGATACAACAGGCTTTAAGGTGTTAAAGTAAAATATTTTCAATCCTTTTCTAGTGCTGAATATTTCTTGGGAAATGTCTATCCACAGTAACTATGTTTTAGCTATTGGTTCTCATTCATGAATATCTTACTATATTATTTCTTAAATTTGTTCTTAGTAGTTTGATCTCAGATCTGAGGGGACAAATACCAAAACAGAGCAGTTATAGTGACCATATTTCTTTCTCCTGATTTTTGATAAGTAATCAGATATATAATTCAGTCATTTTAAAGCTGACATTGTGAAGCAGCAGAATAAGTGACAGATGTGCTACCCATGAGTAAAGGTAGGTTATGGATGTTGTGAATATATGTACTTTGATTTAGCTTTACTTGGCTGACGTAAAAGGTGGCATCATTTACATTTCTACAAGCTATTTGATAAAAATCAGGTGTAAAACTGTGTCAAAGGAAACACACTGACACATAATTTTCCACAGGAAGTTTGACACTTCTATTTGTGATCACATCCTGATTGCATCAGGGGGGTTTATTAAAAACAATATTCTAAAAATATATTTTAGAAGAGAAAAACTTCCTTTGAACAGGTGAATGAGGAATGAAGAATTCCCCTACCAGTTATAAAGCAATAGCCAAAGGATAAGATTTGTATTATCTTTAAAAAAATAAGACCATCAGTGACTTCATTTTCTGCTATAATTCCTCCTCACACAGTTCAAAGACATTTATCATTCTCCAGCAGAGACCCTGTATTAAATCTCAAAGAATGGTTTTGCATCATTTAAAGTCATGTTGAGATGTCTCACTGCAGATAATCTAAGACAACTGTATGGACATAAAAAGTTTTTTAAGAAGTTTTTACTCAGTCTTTTAGCTTTGCTTTAAAATCAGGGCAGTACTGCAGTTTTTTTTTTCTATCATCTGACCATGAGCTTTCACAGTGTCATTGTTAGGATAGATGGGCTGGTGTGGCTCTATTGTTGTCTCAGACTCATTTAAAGGCCATTTAGTCCCCTCGTGCTACCACTTCCTTCCTGCAATTCACTGTAACGTCATTGGTGCTATTTGGAGAGCAAAGTGGCATCATTGTGTAACAGACTGTAAGAGGAAGACTGGAACAAATGTCTGATATTGCAACAGGGAGATTAAAAACGAACGAGTGCACAATCTCTGGGAGAAGATGAAATTCGAGCAAAGAGGTAGAAATAGATACTATAGTCAGAACTATGGCCAAGTTTTGAAAGCTTGTGTCGGATCATGATTTACCGACAGAGTGAGCTGAAATGTATCCAAGCACAAATAATACCTCAGACTGAAGGGCAAATATTAGATTAAATAAAACCGTATGTTTCCGGTCGTTTATCTACATCAGCGTGTGCCAGCCTGCCGTTATCTGGGCACCCTGTTTGCACAGTAGCCATAAAGTTACAGCAAAACATTAGCAGCTGTCGTGAAAAGTCCACGGTGATCGCATGGTTAAAAGTTAGAATGTTAAACATGTTTTAACATGCATCTTAAGGAAATAGAAAACTAAACAATACAAATATGTTTAGGAAATCAAAAGAAATACACTAAAATTCAAACTATCAGAAACAAGCTTTAAAATACTTCTCATATTTTGTGACAGGACCATTTCTAAAACAAAAGCCAAACATTGTAACTTGGAAATGATGTCTGCACATCTGTGTCTTAAAGAATTTATTTTTATTTGCAAACTCTTTAAAAAAAAAAAAAATACAAAGAACATGTACCATTATATAGCACAATAATCCCATTACCACTTTAGTTTAAATGGTTTAAAGCTGCGTACAGGAATTCCTCTGATTGTGGTTCACTGACTACACTTGGATTATAATAATGTGCACTGACTTCTCTTTTACTGGAGTCAAAGGAAAATTGACTGATAAGCCCGATGACTGACAGATCCTTAAAGATCTCCCATCAGTTTATACATCTCTCTGCAGAGCAGCAAGTTGAAGACTCTTTAATTAAATGGGGAGTGATGTGAAGTGTGTGTGTGTTTCTCTGTTTGCATTTCTGAGGCCATAGAGCTGAGCTGGATGAGAAATCTGAGCTTGGTTCTGCAGCTTATGGAGTCAAACCTTTCTGAATGTACAGACAGAGCTACTGTATATTCAGAAATGTACAAGAGTCAACAGTTACAGTGTCAGCAACAAATTCAGGCAACCAACTTGAAAATTATGATCCCGTTTTTATTGAATCTTGTAAAAGACTTCATCTTTGGTACAAATCACCTATTCGGAATTACATTTTTGTTTCATTTATAGTAAAGGCAGAAAGAAACAGCAGTCAATCAAATTACGAAACTCAGCGGCAAAGACAATCATTATTCACTGTCACTCGGCCTCTCTCTCTGCTGTCACAAGTGTAAATGGGGTGATTTCATCATGGGGCATCTTTTCAGGTGTTAAGTATATGTGTTGTACACTCACATATAATAAACAGCTCTCAAGTGTTACTGATTTTGGTTTACGCAATTGTTTTTTGAGCCTTCTCTCAGCTTTACACTACCCTGAGGTTTGTTATGGTAAAAGAAGACAGTTATCCTGAAAGTGTGATAATCATCTTTTCCTCCTTGTTTTTTTTTTCTTTTTTTTCAATGTGATTAACAATACAATCTCTTGCTAATCCTGAAGAAATCAGGCAATCTTTGGCTTATACTTATCCAAAATTTCATAAGATTGGGTTCCCTCAATCAACCAATCAATCAATCAATATTTTTTTTTGTAATCTATAACCAAAGTTATCTCAAGACACTTTAGAAAGAGGGCAGGTCTAGATTGTATTTATTGATGTATTATTATAAAGACCAAACACTAATCACCATGAGCTCAGCACTGTCAGTATTTAGCCTTATAAGAGTTGAATGACTAATTATATAAAAAAAGGAGAAGGTTAAATTGGTTACTTACTGTGTTGGAAAGCATATGATCAAACTTTATTGTATTGTACAGTACTTCACTGCTATGAGCTGCATGATTTGATATTAGCTGGTCTTTGCTCTTCAGGCTTTTGCCTTGTGCCTTATTCAGTTGAGATGGGTTATTCTGAAAAATTATTGATTTATCTCTATACACTGATATATTCATGCAAGTCTGGCAGACAATCTGTCTAGTTTTCAATTTACAACTTGATGGTTACCTGCTTGACAATCTGCCTTGAATGCCAATCAGCATTTAGATTGCCTTCATCATAAACAATCAATCCATCTTTCATTCAGTAACTTAGCATTTTTAAAGCTTTTTTCTTCTCTTCTAGAGCAGTGGTTCTCAACGTTGGGGTCAGGACCCCATGGGGGTTGCGAGAAACTGAGAGGTTCTCTCCACTCTACACCAATTTTTCTAACTTTAACCAGTTTTTTAATCACTTTTTCCCATAATTTTAACAAATTTTAACACATTTTTGCCACTTAAAATCCATCTTGTCCATTTAAAAACCTTTTTACAACTTTGTTCTGCCTGTTTTTGCCACTTCTTAACTAATTCTTGCCACTTCACATGTAACATTGCCTCTGTTGACCCATTATTGCTTCTATTAACTACTTTTTTTTTTACTACATTTTACACCCATTTTACCCATTTTAACAACATTTTACTATTTGATATGCTCTTTTTTGCCAGTTTAACCTATTTCTGCCAATTTCTGCCTATATTTCTGTCTCAGTTAACATTTGTTAACGGTTAACGTGTGCCAGTTTATTTTAATTTTTCATCCCATTTCACCAAAGTTTCCACTCATTGTGGCCAATTTAAAGCCTTTTCAGACACTTTTTAATCCCATTTTACCACTATATATGCCGTTTTTCCACTTAAACCCATTGTTGCCAATTTTGCTTACTTTTTGCTACTTCTAACCCATTTCTACTTTTAAATCCCATCTTACCACCCTTCCCACAATTTTTTTCGCCATTATTAACCCATTTGAGCAATTCCAACCCATTTTAATTCTGTTTTAAACAAAAGGGAATTACATTTTTTAAGAAGACCACTTACCACACAAATTTAAATATATATATATTTGTTTATTGACCAGAGCTATTATTCAGGTAAAATATAAAATATGGATACTACAGCTTAACTTTACAATGTGCCATGATTGTGCTGACCTCCATGATCCCCCAGTCAGGCTGGGCCCTAAAAAGTTCTCCCATTTATCCCCCCTTATGGGCGACCTTGTCTGCACATGACTATTCTTGAATGCGCATGGCTGTGTTCAACCACTTTCAGGCACAGTGGGGGTCCCTGGTCTCTGGCACCTTTATTTTGGGGTCACAGGCGGAAATGGTTGAGAACCAGTGTTCTAGGGCAAGGGTTCTCAAACTTTGTGGGGCTAGGGACCCCTTACAGGGCAAAAAATTTTCCAAGGACCCCCACATACCCCTCACGCTGATTGAACAAACATAAATACAAGCTCTTATCCACTTAAGTGTGGTTTCTCACTTTTTGCGATCCTTTGTGCAGCCAAATACAAAACCCTCTTTGCTTTTTCTGAGGTTGTGGTCAGGTTCACCAATCGTGTTTTTTGGCAGATTTACTCCTCACCCTTTCATCAGCAAAAAATCATTTGTTTTGTCCTTAAACTCTGCGTGCTTTGTTATCAGATGATGCTTTAGCTTGGCGGGCTTCATGGCTTCACATGAAGACACACAACACGTGTTGGTCTTCTGTCGCTGTTCTCAATAAAACCGAACTCCAGATAGCTGTCATTATATTTTATCAGTTTTGCTGGTTTGGGCCAAGGATCACTTGATGAAGTGGATACGTTTAAATATTTATCCATTGTTGCTAGCTGGACCTGCGCACCAAATGTTTCCTGAGTGAAGTGACTGATGTGTGACGAGTGACAGATTTACGTGATATCCCACAATCACATCTGAGTTTTTATTTGCCCAAAGCTGACCTATGTGGGAGTCACTGGTTTATTATGGTTGTTTAATGGCACTGTGGTCCCTAAGTATGTTTTTATTTGCGTTTTAATGACATGGTATTCTTTTAATAATTTATTTTAAATCATTCCATGGACCCCATAGCTGTGGTTCGCGGACCCCAGTTTGAGAACCACCGTTCTAGAGGACAGATCTGAACCACTTTGCTTTCCAAAATCTGCATCACAGTGTGTTTGTGTCAAGATATACTTGTTGTACAATATTTAAATTTCTACATTCTTTCAAATACAAGTACTAATATGTTATTTACATATATAAGCCTGAAACTGAAATTACCTCCAATAATATTCTAAAGCCAGAGAATTTCTTAGTTTTCATAGTTATAATGGCCTGTGTGTTGACGCTACACCAGCCATGACAGACACAATATCTTTATAGTTGCTATGGAAACATTGTATGTTTGCAAACATTATTTGAAATTCATTCACGAAACAAAACAGTACATATACCTTAATGAGTGCAGCCTTCTACTGGACAATGTCCTCAAGCCCAAGCAGCGTATCTCTACTTGCAACCTTTTGTTTCTGTTTTCATTGAGAGCCCCTTTGTGGCAGAATTTTAATACTGTGAATTCAATGCATTTTTTTCCTGCACATATTTCTTGAGTTAGAAAAATGAAGCCTGTTTGTGTCTAACCATTTACAGATGAACTGAAACTCACTTGACACAGGAGCACCCCTGGTCCCCCTGTGAACTAATCTACAAACAAATATCACTGTGTATGTAATAGTTGTATCTAGACAAGAAATTTAACCTCACAACTGTCGCTTCTCAGGTTACAGTTGGACTGTAGGCAGGCCTGCCCACAGTTTTCATTAGGCCCCTAAAAAACCCAAGTATTTTTTGCCACTTTCAACCCATTATTGCTGCTTTTTGCATTTTTCCCCCTCAAGCTGTCCTTGTTTCCTATTTACATTTTACATCTGACATTATTTTCCAAATGTTTAAGTTTAATTTGCCCGTCACCATTGTTAACCTTGCCTTAAAAAAGGTAATTCTGTTTTCAGAAAAAGGGTTTACATCTTAAAAAGGTCCTTTCTGTACACATATCAGTGAATAGCAAATCACCTCTGTTGCTTTGATAAGAGTAATTTTTAGGTTCAAAATAAAATATGGTTATTTCAGCTTAACTTTATAATGGCCCATGATTTTGCTGACCTCCATAGGCCCCCCTATTTGACTTTCTCCTCTTTCTCCCTCTTATGGGTGGCTTTGATTGCAGGTAACTCAGATTAAAAAGGAAGCCATGTTTTTCTATTGCTGGCAACAGTTGAATTACTTAAAATGTTGGCCATCATTCACTGAGGCATTTATCCTTGTCAGATGTCAGACAATAGATTCTTAGAATCGTTTTTCTCACTTAGACTATACACAATTTCACCTTAACTTCAAATACAAATATCCACCCTGATTATTCTTGTATCCTGAATATCTCCAGAAACCCTTCAACCATGCCTCTGATCCCACATGCCCTTCTTCATTTAAAGGCTTTTTCATCCATCACACTGTTGCTGCTGAGGTCATGTTCTGTTTACTGTACAGTGAGTGCTGGCAACAAGGCCACAGACACACATGAAGGCACACACAGCACATATAAACACATGTGATGTTCAGTACCCTCAGAGGGAGGCCGCTCAGCTTTGTTGCTCGTTGTGTGTGACCATCCGTGAAAAAGATCAACAAAAGAGCCTGGATTCGCCACGATGTCTCAGCTGTAATTGGATGAAGTCCAGCGTACACATATGGGATTGGCTTTCATCTTGTTAATAACGTACTGTATGTCACTGTCAAAAAGGCAGTGGAAGATTTAACGAGCATTCAACTCCCTCTATTTATTACTTCATTCAAAACCACCTGTAACCAGAATTAGCATTAGCTTTGAACTGGATTCTAATATTTCTGTTTTTCTCAGTCATACATGAAATACTGTGCCAAAACACCGCGATCGATGCATGCGGTATTGGACTTTACCAGGTCAGCTAGGTGGCTCAGATGAGCAGTCACCATGGCAACCTACCAGTCAAGTTCAGGATGGCCCCTCACTAATCAGCTGTGCCAAAAAAATATGCCATCTCTGCTCCCAGAGGATCCCATGGGCTTGATTAAAATAACCTTCTCCTGTCATGAAGGAGTCAGACAGACCAGAATTTCAAACACAAGATGATCTGTGAACAAAGAGGGACAGAAAGTGAGCTGTGTAGACGGGAGCACATGAAGTTAATTCAAAGAACAAATCATCTATGTACTTTACAGTTAGTGGCATGACGCAAGAGCACCAGTAAACATCTATAAACACTATAAATGGAAAAAAAACAAAACAAAACAAAAACAAAAATGCTTTATGTTAAGTGGCAGGGATGGACATATATCTGTTAATCCATCAATAGTTACCAGCACAATTTTGTAATATTTTTATCTTGAAAAATATAACTATTAACTTCTGTATTTGATTTCCATTACCAACCTTTTGATTTCTTTGTTTCACTTGTATCATGTGTAATGCCGGCCATGGAGAGAGGGGAAAGAAAGTCTGCAAAAGATGTTAAAACTTTTTGTCACTATGTGGCGCCAGTGGGGCCCTAACTTGCCTTGCTCGCAACAAAAGCATAACCACTTTTCTGAAATCCCCCCTTTACCAGTAGGTGGTAGCACCCATTAATCTCAGTGCTCAGGCCACTAGGAGGGCCTTTAGGGCCATTACCGCTTGCTCTTCTTTAATTCTGTCCTTCCTTTCCTGAACTGTCAAGGTCTCTATGAATAGCTTATGAACGCATGAACATACAGTGCTTAACAAATTTATTAGACCACCACCCAAAGTAAGGTTTATGCCCCAGCTGCCCTAAATTAACAGCATTGGTAAAAGTTGGTAAAACCAAAATCATTTTTTTATGTTTCTGCAATGGTACACCAATGGTACACCAATATGTTGAAGCTTTTCAACTGAAATGACATTTTTAATGCTAAAATAGAATTATTACTGTTATCATGAATTTTCAAATTTATTGATTTACAAAAAACCTAAAAAAAATTAGTAAAGCTTATTATTATGTCTAGATTAATATGTCAAATTATATTTATTTACCTGCATTCCTTAACAGAAAAATGAGTTTTAGTGGTTGAATGTTATGCTTGATTAATTTCTGGCTTCTCAGAGAAGCCCAGTGAGTTGGCTCATATTTGGGTATAAAAAGGTGAATTCAGTTTGAAATCCCTCATTCCTGTTCAAAATGGTAGAATGTGGAGAGCTCAGTGAAAATGAAAGAGTCCGCATCAAAGCACTTCATGATGCTGGATGGTCTCTGAGACAAATATGACAGGTGGTCTAATAAATAAATTAATAAATTAAAAATCCTTAAAGTTTTGCCATGTATTCTATTTCCGCAAAAATCCAGGGGTCCAGAGGTGACACATGATATAACAACCACCCTCTCTTACTTGAACTGAAGTATTTGTACAAACACAAAATTTCTGCAGCCAGGTTGGAAATGGATTTTTTTCTTGCTCTCTCATCACAAAACCCTTTTAAAGCCAGTAACTCCACTTTAGCAGACATTTGATAAACCCTAGAATCACTAATTTCCTTGCTCTCATTTCTGCTCCAATTAGAATACATCCTAAAACTGGAAAGGCTTTATGAATTACACAGAGCAAAGCAGATTTTGACCTGATGCAGGGTGATTTTTTTTTTTTAAGTTGTACAAGAGAGTTTTTGTTAATGTTTTCTCATTTGGAGCAGTTTCTTTATCACCTCCAACCATCATTGAGCCACTAAAACTTGGCTTCAGGAACAATTCCTAAAATGACTAAAATTCAATCAACATTAAAGTTTATTGGGAAAAAATGTTCTTTGTAATTTGTTCATTACATTCAATAGATGATTGTTGTGCAGGTTAGCAAGATTTCCAAGCAGAAACCTGTGGTTCTGACAACTAGGACTAATGCAGAGGTGGAACCAACAATTTCCCATGTCCATCCGGCTGATGGCACCTGCCTGCTCACACCTTACAACTTTTCAGCTCAGTGCAGCTAAATCACAAGATCACAAGTTTTAAAGCTGCAGTTCCTCAAACATCCACTTGAGGCTGGCTATGAAAAGGGAAGAAAATCCTTTTAACACCCATGCTAAAATGGCTATTTTGACAGCAGAAAAGACATGGCACAGTTCACAAAAACGGTTTTGATCATATTACTCATGCTTTATTGGTACACACTGGGTGGTTTTTTAAAGTCACTTCAGGAACCAATGGGTGACTATGTCCAAGTTTAATAAAGTTTATGCTGATTTCACTTATTTTAAAGGAGCGTAGGATGCAAAAAATACAAATACAGAAATCTCTTACAGAATAATGTAGTTTTTTACATTTTAAACAGTGTAAAGTTGTAGGGCACATCATCATGACAAGAATATGATTAATAGATGTGCTTCTCAAAGCCTTTGAGTGAGATAGCTCTAGCTAGCTGATCCTCAGGATTAATTCAAAAAGGTTGGCAGCTTACACTCAGACATGAAAAATGTCATTCTTGATAACACCGGTGTGTATGTAGCAACCTCTTTCGTCTTTGTTGGAACAAGACCCTCGTATCTTTGTTTGGTTTTTTTTATAAATCAGGGTTGGTTGTTTGAAGTCACGTGATCCTGATGACACACAAATGTCAATGCGGGCCAGGAAGTAAAAGACACCTGTTAGGAATCACTGGGAATAGAGGAAAGTACCTGCACAGTTTGCATGATTATTTTGCATGTTATGTTTGACCTTTCATCTGCACCACCTCAACACAAGATAATATCTCTGTCTGTTCATGTACATCACTTCATCATTGTTTTTTTATTCTTTGACCTACTTATGCCTTTAGAATTACAACATGGATTTTAAAAAGGGCTTAAAGAGGGGAAAACCATATTATAGTTGACATGTTTTGGGTTAGAGTCAAGTTTAAAATCCTAGCTGGTATGTATTCAAGGTGCTGAGTGATCCTGCCTTGGCTGTAAAATTACTTTTGCCACTCACCATCAGCTTATAAGAACATTTCACTGCCAGCTTTATGTCTTGTAATGCTCATTTGGTTGTCTCAGGAAGTTTAAATAGGACAGGAAGACTGCTTCTTTGGATGTGGTCATGTATTGACTTGTGCTTGTGGCTTGGGCGGCCTGTGGCTTCAGAAAACATCTGCAGAACAAAACTCAACCTTGCAATGCCTGTTGCAGATGTTTATGGTGTAAACTCAGATTTATTGTAGTTATTAAAAAGTAAGCATATGATCATGTTAAATTGTCTTAGGATTTGTTTCTGTTTTTCCTCACAGCCTGTCAGAAAAGAAGAAGTGGGGGAGCACATCTGTTTGATCATGGGTGTGAGTCAGTCAACAGAAAACCTACGTCATAGTCAGAGTTCAAGAGAGGGACATGTGCTGCAACAGCGCTTAAATAGATGCCGATGTTTGGAGAAGTCGAAGCTAACCGTGACATGAGTTCATGCGGTTGAAGTTACAGGCTAGGTGAGAGGAAGTGTGCTGTGATGTTTTGCCTTTCTGTGTACTCAGAGGTGGAATGTTTGAGGTTCTGATTAAGACTGACTTTATCCAAAAAACAATCAAATGCAAGTCACGGGAAAAACAAAGTCTGTGCCAAGATCTTGCTCTACTTCCCATAAATTACAGTAATCTGAATCTTGAGGCTGGAATGGTGCAGCCACTGCTTGTTTTGATGTTAAAGGTCTAGGCTGTGCCATGGCAACAGGGCATGCGGGGCAGAGCCTAAAGAGGAGGAGGAAGAAGAGAGGGAACAACAAGGACTCCATCAGAGCAGTTTTTACAGACTTTGCTCTGAAAATAATCCTAAATGGCTGCAGCTGGTTTGCATCCCCAGACAAGACAATAAGATTTAAAATATGGGGGAGGGGGGGAATTAGATTGAAAAACATAAAGCATGAGTCATGAGGATACTATCTGTCTTCTTCTCCTTTGGTTTCATGGCACTATCAGTGCTTGACTCCCTTTTTCTCCCCGTTGTTCCTGCACTGTTAGTAACTTGAGTAAGGCCTTTAGAATCATCATGTCAGACACAGTTCACAGGATAACAGACAAGAAATTGCTGTTTGTTATCCAGTTGAGCTCTGTGTAGACGGATGCTGAATCCCTCGTATGCCAAATTGCAGAAAACATGACACTGACCAGATGGATGTGATATATATACCATGCATTAAATATCTGAAACTGCTTATCTGCTGCCTCAGGTCAAGATTAATAAAAATCAAGCACAAAGATCAAACATCTGGAATTTAAAAAAATTAGTATGTGAATTCCCATTTCACTCCCCTACTCTCTACCTGGTCCTACTTTTACAACAAGACCTTAGGTCACTAGCTAGACTCTTCTCTTCCCTTCTGTAGTCCCCGGATGGTAATCACCAAACTCCATTTGATCCTTGCCACCTTTAAGAAAAAGCTCAAGACTCAGCTCTTTAATGAACTCTACACATTCTGTGATATTGATGATTCTGATTATGTTAATGTAGGTGATGATGAGATCAATGATAAAGCAACTACATAGTGTTGATGATGGTGACTGCACATTTTTCCAGCTGTTCGGATCAATCTGCTTTACGTGGATTGATGCGGTTTGGCAGCAGCCAGAGCTGAAAGTAGACCTGACGCGTTTCCAACAAAGTGGTGAAGAATGCCGATTCTGGGACACACCTGAGATGAACTGGAGCAAAAACAGAGAAACTGCTCTGACTGGATAGAGAAGGAGGAATTTGCTTAGCAGAGAAGCACCACAACAAACACTGATGTGAGGGGGTAACAGACGAACCATCAGAGGTCCACAGGTAAAACTAGTCCTGTACCAACAGTGCTATATTCAGGTTCATCTTTTTGTTGTTGTTCTGTAAGTGTTGGTAGGTATACTGCACCAAGCCAGGCTGACTGTTTTCCTGTTTCAGTCTTTATACTAAGCTAAGCTGATCCGAACAGAGAGACATGAGTGGCATCAGTCTTCTGTAACTCTTGTAAAGAAAGCAAATAAGCAAAATTTCCCAACTGACAATATACTTTTCGGTTGTTTAAATGTATCATTTAAGCCGATTGAACCTACTCTGCCACATTAAAATGTATACATTTCAGTAGATTTCAAGTCAGTAGGTTTCATTACAATTCAAGTAGGATCCAATGCAACCTCTAGGCTATACTCTCATTTTGGCCCAGCTCTGCTCTTATTCTGTCAGCAGTCTTGGGAAAGATTCTGCCTGTGCAAGCATGTTGGATAAAAGATGCGTGTGTGTGTGTGTCGGTGTGGGTGTGGGTGTGTGTGTGTGTGTCGTCCATCAATTATTTGATGAGAAGTTACTTCCATCTCTTCCATCAAGAAATTCATTTGAATTCCTCTATACTTAACAAAAATTGTTCCATGAGTATTTGTCCAGATGTGTGTGATCTGTTTGACTTTTCAATCATCCCATGGTTGAACTCCCCTTCTTTGAGAACATGGAGTCCTAATGATGCAGTCACTGCTGATGGCTGCATGTTTCACAAAACATCACTCCCTCATGATGGACTTTATTGGTAGTTAAATAACGGATTAACCTCCTTAAGAATATTTTCATGTTCAACATGCCATTCATGTCTCCAAATGGCCAGTCTTTGTGTGTGTGTGTGTGTCAGGTTCTTCAAACACAAAAAAAGCAGAGGTGTGCTTGTTTTGAGACAACCTTTGTGACATTATGCAGAGCTTTCATTCTGAAAAAGGTCTTCAGTCGAGTCCGTGAGAGCCTTAATGATCAACCAGCCTACACTGTCTGTTAATCCAAACTCTGACCTTTTTCATCCTCTCTCCTCTCATCAATGCAAAGTGTGTTACTGTATTCCACCTGTCTTTGTTTTCACTGACCTTCAGGAAATCATTGACTGTTCTTCAACATTATGGACAAAAGAAATGTCTTTCACTCACAAACACAGCAAATAGCACAGACTTCTTTAACTAAGTTACCTCTGGTTTACAGACCTCCTGGTCTAGAGTTTATTGATCTGATCCACACACATCAGTGCTCTTCATTTAAAAGAAAAAAATGTACATCTGTGAGTCACCTGAAATGGATACACAGTCATTCATTATGCATTTATGCATTTCTATCTTATAACCCCAAATAAAATGCAGAGTCTTCATTGGCTTATCTCAAATACTATAACCATATGGTTTGCACTAACCCAATCTCATGACCACTGGCTATCATCATCTATCTTCCTCTGACAGCATTTAAGAGCTTGTTTTTCTAGGCACATTGTATATAATCCTATACTCGTGGGAAAAGTGATTCTTTTCATGGGTAGACCAATTCAAGACTGCAAATAGTGTCCTGACAGAGGCGGTGTCTCACAGTAGTAGTCTGCAAAAGGGGAGATCTGAGATCTGTGGTCTGAAGCCAGACCACTCTTGATTTAACCCTGCTAATTTGCCTGGATATATCACAGAGTCCTTATCCTTTACGACTCCTCAAATGAAGGAACACAAGAGATTTGAAAATGATCAAGACCCTGCAGTAACAACAGGCTATGATAACAAGCCAGTAATGCTAAAAACAAAGACAATGGACGTTAGTTATCCACCTCTTAAACACAGGATGCAAGAAAAAAACTGCTCTACTGAGTGAAGTCATATTTTACTGGGAATATTGCCACTCTGGGCTGGATTTCTTTGTATTTTCACCAGAAATGTAAAGTTAAGTGGCGAAATGATTGCAGACATTCATGAGGTCACTGCAAACATGAACGTCATCTCCACTCAAGACTTTAGACAGAGGTTTTTAATCTGGCTATTGCTGTTCCTCTATAGATTTCTTAAACTTTTCATTTCCACCTCTGCACCTGCTCCACCAACTGAACCAAACCGGCATCCTTCCCCCTGTTATTTGATTTTCACATGGACTAAGCTGTGTACACCAAACAGTACAGCACAAGCTACAAATGCACTGAAAGTCCAGACCCCATATGCAGCTTCCAAAATCCATAAAAAGAGATGAGCACCAACCTACATACTGTAAAAGATTATTTCAGGCATTCTCTAGCATTTTGTACTGCACTTGGTGACTTCAATTTTTTCTCAAGCCTTGAAAAAATTTTTATCTGACCAACTCTTAAAAAAAAATATCCAGCTCTGCCAGGAGCTCAAACAAACTGTATCCTCTGACAACATGTATCACACGAGGAAACAGGAATTTCTACTTAACCTTTTGAACCTGAGGCTGTTTTTTCATCTTTCCCTCTCTTAGGTTAGTGATACTGTCACAACATGTCTGAGCCAGAAAGGTGTTACTGAGTTATTTTAATCCCATTAAGACAGCGATTCACTAGAAATTTAAACTGCCCAGAAAAATGCACAAAAAAAATCTCACTACCATGTTATTCAAAATGAAATTTTGGTCAGCTTTATTTCTCAATTTACAGTATGTATCTCTAATTTTCTTGTAAGTTCTATGCATTTTTTCCAGCATAAACCAGGACAACTATTATGAAAAAAACTCAAGAAGTAGTTAGATGTTTGTTTTCCAGACTTAAAGGTCATTGCACCATTGTGACCCAGTCAAATGTCTCAGAATTAAGTGTGCAGATGTCTTATGAAAAGTTAATACCATGAAGTTAATGATCAAACTCTTTTACACAGTTCCACATTACACAGAGTGGTGACTTTGCCACAGCGCTATAGCAGCTCATACAGTCACACCCTAAAGAGACGTGTCTCGTGATCAGAGTCTGCATACAGAGGAAATTAACGTGATCCACATGCCCCTGCCGACTCTCCACTGCCACAGCTGTAAGCTGTTCTGCTCTGACATTCAAAGAGTCTCATGAGGTGAAACAGTGATCCTTCCAGGCAACCATTAGTCCTTCTATTCTTTGCTTGGCTTCTCCCATCTTGCCACTTCTTTTCATTTTCTGCGGGCTAATTCACAGGGATCATGTAGCACTGAAAGTCTGACCAGGGAGCTAAACTCATCACTTTTGTTGCCTGTATGTTTTCTGCCACTTGCATGCGTTGACATCTGTTTATGCTCAGCAGTCTGCAGGGTGTTTTATGCTGCTGTTTGTAAAATAAGTGTCTAAAACAAGCTGTTTCAACAAACAGACAGCAAAGCTACAGCTTTCCATAAAATCTATCAACCTAACAGTGTATAGCACAGTCTGCTTGTGACTGATTAAGAGGCACAATGTGTAGTAGTATTTGCCTGAAAACATGAACATTTACTTTGTGGATGTTTTTCTCTGTTTCTCCCACATCTTCTGGTCTATCTGATTAAAATGTAAATTCTTACCTTTCCCAGTAATTATTGATCAATCTAAAAGGGGCTATTTTTTTATGTTTGAGTTTCATAAATAGCATCAAGAGGAGCTGAGGGATGAGGAAAATAGCGGAGAGGAGGTTATCACATTACATAAATGTTATGAGCCTGAACCAGAGTGGATGTCTGCAGTGCTCACTGTGCACAGAGAGCAGAGCAGTGGCCTACTTTCACTCCTTCTTTCAACTTCCAGGAGCAAAAACTGCAGACACTGAGCAAAACATGACAGTGTTTGGTCAAATAACAAAAACCTGCAAAACAAGCTGGATTATTTTACATCCTAAGCCCCTCATGCTGCGTCAAGATGTCATGCTTTGATTATTTTTTGTCATTTCTCTGTCTCTCTGATTAGTTTGTAATGTGCACTTGTTGCCAAATTCATTCAGAAGAAAATTCATTCATGTCCATTAACGGTCATGCGCACAAACCACTCTTGTAATTGTGCATCTGTGTGAGAGAGAGGGGGATAGAATGAGAAAGAGCCCACATTTAGTAAACAGTGCACCTCCATGTACCGGTTACACTGGGAGCAGTTTCATGGGAGGGTTTACAAGCTGTGATACTGTCGCGCACCGACTACCTGCTGTCTCTGAAGGGAGAGGGGCAAGACTGGGGGCGTTTCCAGCAGTGGCGGCGCGTTGCTCTCAGACATTTCTTGCGCTCCCAGCTGTTGGGTTGAAGCACCGGTCGAGCGCAGTTGGTTACTGTATCAGTGCATGAAAAACAGAAGGGGTCTACCCTTTATGAAAGATGGAACATGAAGTCTGGTTTAGAATGAGCTAGAACGTCTGCAACACCGCGTAGAGGAAACACCACGAGTGCGACGAAGAGGGGCTTGCGCGCTTTGGCACAGGAGGGAAGCTCCAAAACGCTTGTTAAGGGGAAAAAAAAAAGCTCGGCACATTTAAACTCAGAGCATGTTACCTTGGACTATTTTCTATAAATTAAATTCATAGTTTTCAACTTTGGATCAAGACAAAGGGGTGGGAAGTGCCCGTATCGTGCTTTTTTGGCTCCCTCAAACCGTGTCAATGCTGGAATGGCTTGTTGCTCTGTGCATTACGATCCTGGTGGTACTAATCTGGCCAGGCTCCGAATATTTTGGCAGCGAGAGCAAGACGGATGCTTTGCTTCAAGGACTGGAGATGTCTCAGCAGACAGTGAAGGATAAGACCGGGAGGCGCTTGTCAGACCGAGATGAGAGCGACGGAACCGGCGAGAAATCGCGCGCCGTGGCATTAATCTGCAAACCATCGGCTTTGGCGAACTACCTCCTGAAACACTGCAGGACTTTCAGTCATTTCACGCCGTGTCTCGGGTGGACGTGGCGGGCCAGCGCCTTCCTGCAGAGTGTGTATGAGGCGTGCTGGCCGTACGACAGCCCGGTCCAGTTCGTGCGGGACAACCTGCAGCTGAGCGACGACGGGCTGGTGGCCCTGGACTGGGCTGTGCCATCGTACCAGAAGCGACGCAGGACGTCCAGTCACTCCACTAGTCCAGTCTTGCTCATCATCCCCAACTCTTTTGGGAGGATCACCAGAAATGTCCTGAAGGTAAACACTGGCTTCATAATTTTACTGAACAGGGCACAGTTATCATACCATGGAGATAGTCTTTAAATAACAGGTAACTATATCCACGAGGAACCTGATCAGCATGCCACACACACACACACACACACACACAAAAACAATAGTTCTTAAGGAAAAGTTAGATAAATATTCCAGCTGTCAGAGGAGCATGGCTGGACCTTTCTCCAATACTCAGTAAAACGAATAATAAGAGCATAAATGTTAGCTGTAGACGACAGCAGCATCATAAATCACATTTATAGAAACCCATTTATATCCATTTCTTTGACAAAGGTTAAGATTCGCTCACTTTATACTGGGTTTCAGCACGCGTAAACATGCTGGGAAAACTGTGTCAATATGCAGATCATATAAAAATTTACCCTTTAAAAAGGCACAAGTGTTTGGTGGCAAAAAGCAGAGACCAAATATTCAGAAATCCATATTTTAAAACATGGCTCTTGTTTTTGCAGTAGAAATAGCTGTAAGTGCAAAAAGCTGTCTTTCGGTTTCAGTTTGAAGATCTTTAAGGACATAAAAGCTCAACTTTAGAGGAAATATTTGTCTTTTTTTTCTGCTACACATTTCAAAACACAGATAACTTCTTAAGTCTGCCAGTATTTTTCTGTATGACCTGAGCGGGCTTCTTATCCCTGCTAAAATTATAATGCAGTAATTTTATTACAAATCAATTCAGTGGGAGACACAGGGACAATAGATAGAAAACTGTAGTGTTGCGTTGAACCTGATGGTAAGATGTGCAATGAATCCTCAAAAAATCAATTTTAGAGGGTTGTTTTGGAACAAGACAAACTCTTGGGAATTTTGGGTGCTGTGTTAGGTAATCAATAGGGACCCCTCACTTTGAATGTAGGACTGATTTTCACTGCTTAAGAATTTAGCCAGAGGTTAGTTGTCCTCAAAAATGTTTTTTTCCCTTTAAAAAAAGGATTGATGTTAAACAATAAAAAGCCAGATTTTTTTTTTAAATCAGAGGGGTTTAGGGATCAGAAACATGCAAGGAAAATATTTAAAAGCTACATTAAGGGTCAGGAAACAGGCAAGCAACATGCCTAAAGACACAAAACACCCTGAACACAACAAGTTTAAACTCCTCCCTTCTGGTAGGCTGTACAGGGAACTGTAAGCCAGAACAACCGAACATGGAAACAGTTTTCCCTTAGCCTTTAAATGTGACGAATGCTTAACAGTCACTGAGACAATCTGATGACCACTCAACAATCATTGGGTCAAACTAATTACCATTCAACAGTCATTGAGTCTATCTGATGACCACTCAACAGTCATTGAGTCTATCTGATGACCACTCAACAGTCATTGAGTCTATCTGATGACCTCTCAACAGTCATTGAGTCTATCTGATGACAAATCAACAGTCATTGAGTCAATCTGATGACCATTCAACAGTCACTGAGTCTATCTGATGACCACTCAACAGTCATTGAGTCTATCTGATGACCACTCAACAGTCATTGAGTCTATCTGATGACTACTCAACAGTCATTGAGTCTATCTGATGACCTCTCAACAGTCATTGAGTCTATCTGATGACAAATCAACAGTCATTGAGTCAATCTGATGACCATTCAACAGTCACTGAGTCTATCTGATGACCACTCAACAGTCACTGATTAATTTTGATGACCACTCAACAGGCACTGAGTCAATCTGATGACCACTCAACAGTCATTGAGTCAATCTGATGACCATTCAACAGGCACTGAGTCAATCTGATGACCACTCAACAGTCAATGACTCAATCTGATGACCATTCAACAGTCACTGAGTCAATCTGATGACCACTCAACAGTCACTGAGTCAATCTGATGACCATTCAACAGTCACTGAGTCAATCTGATGACCACTCAACAGTCACAGATTAATTTTGATGACCATTCAACAGTCACTGAGTCAATCTGATGACCACTCAACAGTTACTGATTAATTTTGATGACCACTCAAAAGTCATTGAGACAATCTGATGACCACTCAGCAGGCACTGAGTAATTTTGCTGATCACTCAACAGTCACAGAGTCCCTCTGATGACTTCACCACAGAAAATATATGTTTTTATTCAATAAGCACCTTAGCCCTGCTTAATGTAAAATATCCTGCATGGCCCCTCCTGATTGTCTTTGTTTCAGATATTCAAAGAAAGCTCACTGTGGTAAAATGCCTGACTTCATGAGCATATTTGCACAAATTAATCTACTAACCATACTAATCACTTACTTAATCTGTTTACTGTGCCTCATCTTATATGCACCTTTGCACTAATCAACCATCTTAAATTATGTAAAATACTTCATGTAAATTGTGTAGTCAGCATCCTTGCACCCTTTGCACATCTTGCAATCCTATCAATGCACACAGACAGAAAAATTGTTCTGATTCATATATATATATATATATATATATATATATATATATATATATATATATATATATATATATGATTCATTTAAAATAGTTTATCTTGTTTAAAGTCAGACAGTCAAAAAGGTGAAAAGACATTTGAAGATGCTTATTAACAACTGCCACTGGAGCAAAGGGAATCCAAGCTCAGTTTGAAAATAAAAGCTAAGCTGTAAAATGAGCAGAGGCAGCACCTGTTTTTCAAACTGCTCTTTCAATACACTCACTGAGGTAATTGAGTGAGGGATTACAAAGCATCGCTTGACTTGAGAGGCCTGGGGAAGAGCAGCGCTGCTCCACATGAATGCCTGCTGGCTCTTGACTCTGGGCACCTGGTATCACCCTAGTTCAGTTGATTTCATGTTCTTCATTTTACTAGCTCTGTGTGCAGATCAGTGACAGCATTTTTGTCAGAAACAAGACTTGTGCAAGAGCTGAGCACACTTAACAAACCACATGTGTTTTGACACTAAAATAACGTGAAAAACTTCTGTTAATGTGATGACATCCTGGATCGAGGATGACAGAAGGGAGGGAAGTGGGAATAAATAATTGGGAGGCAGAGATGGAGAGCAACCGTCACCTTCAGACCGATTTGAGACCCAACAGTCATCATCAGAGTAGAGAATATTTGTAATGCTGTCATCCAGTTCTGCTCTGGAGAACTGAGAGCTGAGGCACCACAAGGGATATACACCAATTAAGATTGCTCCTGTCACTGTTGAGTCTCTCTGTATATAACTGTGTGTGCCTGTTTGTCAGAAAGGCAGATAAAAACGGCTCATGTTCGTGTGGGCTTATATGTGGGTCTATATCAGTAACACAGAGGAGAAACTAAACAAAGAGGGGAATGCAAACTCCATCCCTCTTCTATTTAAAAAGCACATTTTAAAAACGGATGCATTTCATTCAGACTTTTACACTTGATTCCTTTAAAGGAACAATATGTTGAATTTTCACACTGAAATGTCTGCTCCATGTGTGGATAACTGCTCGGATGGAGTATGTGGAGTTTGATTATCAGCCTGGGCGATTCATCGGCCAATTATCTGTATCGGCATTTTATTTTACCAATAATTGACTAAGCTAATTAATCAAAAAGGATGCTACTTTTGCTCTGCCATAAAGTGTGTTTTACCCTACCACTTAATTTTCACTCTTCACAGTCTAAATTAATGTCTTTTTTTCAACACACTCTGATTGGCTAGATACTGCACCTGAGTGCAGTGAATGTGCCTCAAGTGATTGTAGTATAAAGACACCTGTGTCTAGAAGGTCCAGTCACTTGTTAATCAGTAATTCTGGCTACCATTACCCCATGGACACAAAAGAACTGTCCAAGCAACTCAGACAAAATGTTCTTGAAAATTATAAGTCGGTAACCTTGCAAAGCAGATGGATACGCCCGTTTCCTTGTTTTTCACTGGCGAATCCATCTTGCAAAGCTCCCATCTGAACCGTTTGGGCCTGGTTAGAAAGTGACAGGACCAATCAGTGATGAGGGGCAGTACTTTCAGGCGCAGCAGAGTGACATTAACAAGCAGCAGCAAGAGCTGGTGCAGTTATGGGGGAAGAGATTAGTGTGGATGCTGCTAAAGCGCCAGTTTTATCAGAACTTGACGACATTTCTTCATTAAAAGAAGAACAAAGAACAGCAGTGAGTTGTTTTCTTTTCAAAAACGACAAAAGTCTAGTACTCACATGTCTCGGTGTCTCATGTTTTGCGTTATTCCTCAGTAGCTGCACACATGCGGCTCGATAGCTGCTATGTCACGTGTTTTGTTGCTCTGATTGGCCAATAGAGATGTTGCAAACAGAACGTTCATCCAATCACACACAGTTTTTTTTCAAAGCCTCTGCCTTTTCTCAGACGTTTCCTATTGAAGCTTTCCCAGATGGATATGTGAAACACATCCATCTGGTGTGTCAGGTTAATAAGTCGGGGGATGGATACAAAACAACTCCAAGGCACTGAACATCCCCAACGGTTCAGTGAGTGTGGCAAAATATAGGATAATCCTGTTGACAGTCTTATTCAGACTGCAAGAGAAATACAGCTTGGGAAAAGATTGAATTTCCAGGAAGACAATGACCCAAAGAGTACAGAGAAAGCTACACAGAAATGGTTTAAAGACAACGAGGTGAATGTTCTGGAGTGGTTGAGTCAAAGGCCAGACCTGGATCCAGTTGGCAGGAATTGTTGGCAGGACTTAAAAATAGCTGATCACACCTGATACCCGTGCAACCTGACACATCTTGAGCGGCTTTGCAAAGAAGAATGGAGTAAAATTTCAGTGTCCAGATGTGCAAGCCTGACTGAGACCTATCCACACAGACACAGTGCTATGATTGCAGCCAAAGGTGCAATCACAGTAAAGGTTCAGCCATTTTTATACTCAAAGGGGCCAGTTTAATAAACAGAGGTGAGTAAGATGTGGGAATGAGCCCCACATTCAGTAGGCTGTGATCTCCGTTCAAAGCAGCGTGTTGAAAGGCCGTAAATGTTCCAAGGAGCAGACATCCAGCTGGTGCAGCCATGCTGCCTCGTGATTTACATGCGTCACACTTTCCTGACAAAGCAGATAGATTTGTGACTTTGTGACCTACTTACACTCAACGTTCACAAGTGTTTAATTCAGCATGTTCCTGGCGCTCATTTTACAATCATGTATTTGTCATTCCACATGGGTTTAAAATATGATATAATCTGCTCATTATTTGTCATTTAGCTTTCAACACTTCACCAATTGATTTTTGGGCCATTTATTTTGATTTTGCATTGCTTAAGAGAAAGGTGTTGGAATTTTCCAAGAGCCTCGTGGCATAGGAAAATAGCTTAGCGCTAGAGCAGTAAATGTGGGGAAAGTTTACCATTAGCAGTCATTAATGGATCAGCGAGAGGTGTAATAGGAGCATTAGAAGTTAATCGTCTGAGGCTTGGAAATTTCTCTTTCACAGAATCAGTCAAACCAGGACAAAGGGAGTGACCCAATACAGGCAAAGGGCATTTATATGGCTGCTTTAAGAATAGTGTTTATCCAAAATTAAAGAAAATGTCAAGAGATTTGATGGGGAAACAGCACAATGAGAGGGCGAAGAAGCAGATTTGATATTAGAACAGTGTTTTCTCAGCTTGATAGAGTTAACACATGGGTGTCAATCATGCATAGCCTTGCATAGCTCTTGTTTTTGGAATAAAATGGCTTTAGTGCAAAAAGCTGTTTTTGGTTTGGTTTGAAGCTCTTTAAGGAAATTAGAGTTCATAAGAAGAAAAGTTGCAGATTTTCTCCCTGCACCTTTTTAATCACACTGATATTAAACTATAACTTCTTCTCCTCACTATTCCATGTAGCGTTTCAGTGTTTAGCAGCATTATCTTAGCGTTGTTAAATAATCAAGTGTGCCTCTTGTTTTAAATGTTTTGAATGCGGCTGAGGATTCTCTTCAAAATGTAGCGAGGGGAAAAACTGCCTTCATGCACATTACATCATAGCCAATCCCTTGCCTTTGTGAGACTCCACAGCACTACAGATCTAGGCCATGTTGGGAGAAAAACAAAGATTTTTGTGTATCTGATGTTTGGCTGATGAAATACAATGAATTTAACCAAAATGTATCTTGTGTAGCTTCAGGGTCCACACAATTTCTTGCCAGTCAGAGGAACATTTTATACAAATAAGTGTTGGCATTTATGATGCATCAAAAACAGTAACTTTTTCTCTGGATCTTCATGGATGAGTATATATATACAAGATGTCAGAAACTTTTATTGAGCAGTGCTAAAATTCAGATTGGTGGGTCTATACAGAGCCTTACATAATCAGACTGTTCAATTACTTATCTTTACATGAAAGATTGGAGTGCAACAGTCAATGGAGCCTTGGATCAGTAAAAATGTGACACACAGTGGTCACTGCATCAACTTAAATGTTATAAATTAGTTGGATCTTATTAAGGACCTTCTGCCTTTTATCACACACTATAAGACCAAATAGTTGAAGACTGTAAAAAAAATGGAGTCGTGTTAACTTAAAAAATTCCCCAATACTATTTCAGGACAGGAGACTTTTTTGTTCCATGAGTCAAGTTACTGTCTCAGAGAAGTCCCTCATGTGGGTAGCAGCCATAATACAGTATATCATGGATGGTGTACTGAACATGATGTAAGCGGACTTCCTGGTTCAGTGCTAACCCTTCAGTCATAGTTACTTTAAAGGAGACGTATTATGCAAAAATCACTTTTTCAGGCTTTTCCAACACAAATATGTGCCCCTGGCTTGTCCACAATCCCCTTAAGTACCAGAAAAATCCATTGCCTTTCCCCCTCTCTTTCTCCACCTTTCAGAAAATGTGTGCTGAAACAAGTCGCTCTTAGATTTAGCTCCTGGTGACCTCACTAGGAGTGTAAGCACCCGCCCCCAGGTTTGGTTGGCCCTCCCCCACTTGGAGGGAAGTTCTGCCCTCCTCTCCTGATCCTCTCAACTACCAGCTGAGATGCTGGATAGATCAGTGGGTTATCCTGCTGACTACTGTCTGGGAGGTTTATGGTTCGAGTTCTACAGTCTAGCAGTCAAGTTCTAAACTTTGGATAAAAGTGTCTGTAGTACCAGGAGTACTGTATCCATTTCCTGGGAGGGGTGTGGTCAAGGGCGGAGTCAGACAGCTAATTACCATTTAAAGCCACAGACACAGAAACGGCTCGTTCTGTGAAGGGCTGAAATAGAGCAGTTTTTAGACGTACAAAAATCCTATACTGGAGTGTTTTTTCAGCAACAAACTTTACAGGCATGTTTTGGTGACCTCTGAGACCAATTTAAGCTTGTCTTAAAAGGGTAAAATATGTCTCCTTTAAATTTTCCTACTTTGAGTGGCATGAATGTCCAAGATTGAAGTGTGTGGAAAAAATGAGGGATAACTGCAGTGGATAAGGAACATGAATTTTACGAAAAATACATGTACATGTTGTTTTGAGTTAGGTCTAAACAGAATTTTTAAGTAAAGGAAGGTTTCTGTATTTAAGTTTAACTTAAAAGTTCAGTTTACCAAGTAAAGTGAATTACCTGCTACTAAACAAATACAGTTTTTTTTCAGTAATTATTACCTTTTTTGTTTGTTTGTTTGTTTGTTTGTTTGTTTTTGTTTTTTTTTTTTTTAACTTAGTTGCCTCTAATATTTGAGTTCTAATAACTCATTGGGGATTGCAGTGTAACTTTAATATTTTAACCTGAGTCTACAAAAATGGTATTTCCGCTACTTTAAAACTTCGATGTTATCAGTTTTAATAAAAATTTTGAGTACTTTCAATTTTTTCAGGTTTACAGTGTAGCTGGTTCTGAATACTCTAGCATAGCATCTTCAATCTCTTGGAACTTGTGTTGACTTTTTACCTGCCTAGGTAGCCAGGTGTGTTACATGGATCATTACCAAAGAGTCTAACAGTTCTCAAACTCAGAAATTAAGTCATGTGGACTTAACATGAAATGTCTACCCATACACTTTGGAGAGAAGTGATTAAAAATCATAGCTCCCAAAAGATCTCACCTGCTGAGAGACTGCATAGCTAATGTTCAGCCAAGATCTTAACACTAGCATGCAGCACAGATGTAGCCGAATATTCAAAACTTTCTTCCAAGAAATCCTTGGTTATCACATCTAGAGCCTGTTTTATTCCTGCAGCTTACAGCTGTAATGTGTTTTTAAGTGTGAATGATTTCCTAACATAATAAATACATTTTGAGCCCATTGACTTGGTAATAAACTGAGAGCATTTCACTGAGCTGGGCATTTTTTAAAGAACAAAAACAGAAATGTTTGACCCCCCTTTAATTGTTAAATTGTCTGTAATTTGGGCTTTGTGATGGAATTAAACATTCTGTATTCATTGTTAGCAGGGATTCATAATGCCACTAAAGTGCACAAGGCAAAGATTACTGTACCAGTAAAAACAAATGTAATATTCTGAAATGATCTTGTTTTGTTGGATCAAACTGGACCAGATTAAACTGGAATGTATCATTCTATAGCCTGAGTTGGGTTTCTAAAATCATTCTGTAGCCTGTGACTCAAGATTTGAACAGAATCCTCTTGAACACACTCCTAAATCATGTAACATAAATGTTCTACTACATTACCACATGAACTCAATCCTCCCTGCTTGAAAATCTTACGTTGTGCATCTAGCTCAGATGAATGAATCCCACAGGCCTGTTGAAGAGTATTTGAGGCCAACTGTTGACCTGGATAGAGGACAGAGCTTTGTGATGTGGTGCTTTGTTTCCTGTAAAAGGCTTTTAATTAAATAACATCCTTCATTTAACTTGATTTGTGACCACATGTCCTGATGAAGATGCTGAAGCTTGTGAAATATTAGAAGAGCTTTTCTAGAAGAGGATCCGTGCTTTTAAAACACCTCAGAGAGAATATTGTGGAGTTATTGGAGCCCTGTTGTATTTATGTCTGCGTCATTGTTTCAGCACAGAGGGTGGGCAGGATAAATGCGGCCTGTGTCTGTATGAGAGCTGGCATGCTGTCCAGTGTCTGGAGTCCCTGCTGATGGAATTTGTCACTGAGCTGACGGTTTGTCAGCTCTGGCAGAAAACTGCAGGGGAAGCTACTGTTTGTTTTTCTACCGTTTCGACGATGAAGCTCAGATGTCTGAAAAGAATTCATATGGTCAACATTATATTAAAGGAAAGCTAACGAAACTAGAGATCTCATATAATGAAGGCTGCATTATTATAGTTCTTTGTTTTTCATGTAAAATTACTGAATCTGGTGAAATCATTCCCTATTACTCCCCTTTTTCCCAAGTAATCACTTCACCTTCAAATAGAAAAAGACAAATATTATGACAGATGTTGGCTTGAAAATATTTATGAATGTACTAAAGTCTTCTTCACTGGTGTCTGACCCTGTGCTGTTGTTACTCATCCCTCACTGCACCTATGAAACCAAGTGATTCAGTGATGATCACTGCAGTGTCAGGCAGTGGTTTTATACCTAAACGTTTTATTAGTTCCAGCATTGGCAGCCATGAATAAATCTGTTCACACTCACTTCACCTAATTTAATCTGAGCTGCTACATTCATCACCCAGCCTCAGCTCTCATACACAATTTGAATCATGAAATATCTGATTGTTCATCTCAATATCTGCAGGAATTAAACTGAACTCAAGGGATTCATACTGATATGAAACTGCTCTCTTCCTTCCTCTTGTGTGATCCTCTTAAATCACAATGATTCAAAGTATTATACTGAAGGGGAAACAGCTTGTGAATACATTTAGAGAAGATGTGTTTGTGTATTAGCTCTAATCACATCTTTCCTGACACGTGTGGAAATGCATCTAAGAAAGGTGGCATATCTGCAGAATGAAAACTGAATGTAACAGATTTCAGTTGCCCCTATTTTATTCAGAAAGTCTTCAATGGGAAACCTTCTGAGATGAGACACAGCTGAGTGGCTCCGCACATACAGAAAGAAAACGTCCACTCTTTACATTTCCGTACACACTGTCATGGATCGGATGATTTATTATAGATGACAGAGACATGCCTTTATTGTCTGGAGAGCTTTAAATATCAAAACTCTTCCATCCAGACTTTTCTAAGTGTATGTAATTTAATAATCAGGCTAAAGTTTCAGTGGAAGGTAATGACAGTTTGTGTTGATCTGTGCAATGTCTCATTTCTTTGGCTGATTTTGTTCATGTGTAAGAGGTGTTTTTACACAGAATCTTATCAATCTCATCAATGCATATATCAAAAAGAATCTTTGTCATGTCAACTTTATTCATAAACAAACTTTGGTAGTTACATTCATGAAATAACCACACTGCAAACATTACAGACTAAGAAACATTTGATAAATAAAACCAAGAAAAAGGTCAGAGGTCTAATCCACGATTAAATTATGCATAGATCTGTTGTAAAGGTAGATAGCTTCTTTAGCTTTAGCCAATGTTAACATGTCACTGAGCTATGCAGCTAATGCTACTTCATAAGCCAAAGTAGATACATTTGCTTTAGCAGTTGAGGTTAAGCAAACGTAGCTAAAACCAGTTTTGCTACATAGATAAAATAGCTGCGTAGCTTAGATGGCAATATCCATTAGCTTCATAATCTTAAGCTTTTGCTTTAGCTACATTAGCTATGTTTATACCTTATTTATGTAGCTCACGTAGCTTACAGAGCTACATTATTTTGCTGCTTTAGAATGTTGTCATGAAGGACAACCTTTTTTCCAGTAAATAGACTGTTTACTCAGCTTTATTAAAAATTTTGTTACCAGGTTTTGCAGGTCAGGTTTTTAACTTTAAACTTTTGGTATCGTAGCCCGTACCTCATGGGTGTCCAAACTTTTTCCATTGGGGTCCACATACAAAAAGGATGGTGGGGACATTTTCATATTCCTCGCCCTTGTGGATATTTAAAAGCAATAAAACCAATCTAATATGCTAAGATATGCCAAGTTATTGAGTATGCCTAAATGGTAAACGGCTGACAAGGTCAACAGACAATCATTTTCAGGATTTTGGGAGGACGATCAGATTTCAGACGGCCCTGTTCGGCGCTGGTTACCACTGGCTCCACCCCTGAAATGTCACCGGTAGTGCTAAAGATAAAGTAATTAATGTGGAAGTTATACATCAAGACATTGTTAAGACATTGGTTGCAAGTTTGTTTACTCTGTACAGTGTTATCCCAAATAAGTCACAAAAAGTTTTCGAATACATTTTTTTCAAAATGTTTGTCTACAGAATTGACATGGTAGCACAGCTTTGTGCTGAAACTACAAAGTTCAGTGCAGTCAAGGACAATCTTCATGTTCAAATGTGGGCCATGATTAATTTTTTTATCGAGAATTTGCTGAGGGCCAGTCAAAAATGGACCGCGGGCTGCATCATAGTTTGTACACCCTTGCCTTGCCTTTACCCTTACCCTAACCTAAATTAAAGTTTAATCAGATTTTATTTTGAAAGTTTGGGGTGTATTTCTGTTCTTACAGTAATGGTCTATGAGAGGGGGTGTATGAGAGCTATCTGCAGCCAGACCCCTCTCCTACAAGTACACAGATACAAGTACAAAAGAAAGACATTTATGAAAGAAAAGGAAATTTTGGCTGGTGTCAGCACTAGTCATTTGTCTTTGCTGCTTTGTGCTATTTAGTTAGTGAGTATTGACAATATAGTATGTTTGATTTTGTTTGTTAGCCCTGTTTTGACTGGCAAACAGTCCAGGGTGTGCAGCTTGGATTGGCTCTCATGTGATAAAATGTGTAGATAATGGATGCATTACTCTCCATTCTTTACTTAAGTTTAGAATTACTATTCACTCCAACATCTAGTAAGCATGATGTTATTGAATATCTTTTTTCTGGATTTTCCCTGCCCAGATATCTGGCACATCACATTTCTAACAAACAACCATTACTCTAATTATAGCTTACTGAAGAAGAAACAAAGCATAGAGATATTTCTGTCCATGGGGCAGCTGACTGAAAGAAAAGACTTCCTGCCAGAGACATGAGATCACAGGTCTCTGTGCTCAAACACTTCCTACTCTCATGTGTCAGTTTTGGCCTTCAGCCCAGTTCAAGGAGAAGCTGTGAAGGCGGAGGCTGTCTGGGCTGATCAGCTTGCTGTGGGCAGCTCATGAAATTTGCCATACAATTTGAGCCAACGTTTGGTCTCTTAAGAGTCTGAGGACAATAAGACTGCCTAAAGGGTTGAGCCCCTCTATTTTTAAGCTGTTACACAGGTAGACAGCACAAGAGTTAGCAGTTGGTTAAACTAGTTATTTGACATTAAATTTTCTATGCTAGCCAGGGCCGCAGATCATAAACTTGCTTTGGCTCTGTCTAAAGGTTGATCCCTCCCTGTCTTACTGCCTGGATGCAAATCACAGAGTTGGGTTATGTTACTTTATAAAGTGACTCAACACTTTAAAAGAGTAATGCTGGCCACAAACTACACAATTTTAACCCAGTTTCTGTCAGGATTTGCCTCCCCCGCACAATCATGCGCGTGTACCCAGAGTGGAGGCTTGTTGTAAACAATTATTGTCTGAATAATTTTGAAGCGTGTGGTGTCAACACATTATGTTACTGCTTACAAACACATTGTAGCCTCCCTGACCCTGAATGAATATCAAACACATCTGATATTTATGATTCTGCATCGTAATGCCTGTGACTGAATAACTTCAACAACCAATGAGAGCGAGCAGACCGGGTAGCATCACCAGCTGGACCTTACTTTCACCTCACACAAACATAAACACAAATGAACCTTCATTCCAGTCAGGATTTTATCCTGATTATTTGCCTTGTTTTATGGTTTAGCTGCAACTATAACATGCCAGCTGGTACAGTTTATTGTGGAGAGACAGCAAGCCAAGGGTATCGATAGACATCCATGTTTGTTTTTTCTTCTAAAGTCACGCCATTACATGAGGCTGTGGCAGGTCAGCAGATGTGTGGTCTCAGTGGTCTCACAGTCTGTCTGAGTTGTCTAGAGCAGTGGTTCCTTACCTTTTTTCTGAGGGCCCCCCTACTCATATTTAAGAAAAGATAAACCCCACCATGACCCAGTTGGTAAAATTAAACATAAATTTTAATTGTTCATTGGCAATATCCCAACATAATTGGCACACATACACTTGTTCTTGACAAAAGATCTGTATAAACTATCCATTATTATGATGGTGTATAAGGGCCACTCTTCTCAAGTTTAAAAAGTCACTAATTTACAAGACAACACACTAAAAGTTGTAAGTTATGTAAGTAAAATGTGAAATTTTGTACAGTCATGAAGTCGACGATCCAACCACTGTTTTCAGTTTGGTGTCTCACAGTATTTTTCCTGCACACTGTTGTAAATTTACGTAGAGTGTCTAGTGTCAAAATTTAAGACATTTTAAACTTAAAAATTTTCTCTTTTTTTTCTCATAAAATTAATACTATGAAATCAGAAATTCTGAGTTTTGTTTTCTTGTAAAAATTCAACTAATCTCAAATATTGTGATTTGTAACTTTTTTGACTTTCTTGCTCAAAAACTAATGGATCCTCTTCATTTTTTCTTCTGTTAGGTTGCCCCTAAAAGTTATGTTTCAAATCATGTTTTTAGAACAATATATGTACATCTAATTTTGATGTCAGAGAAGACAACCCCATAACTGTCAATTCCTAATAAGTTCCTTCTTCTCTGGTTAGTTCATGTCAAAATAATGATCGGCCTTTCAAAATAAAAGCAGGTCTGTATCTAAACATGAGGTCAATTACCCATAGCTTAAGACAGTAGAAAAATCCAAAATGATACAAAACCAGCCGTGAATGCAAAAAAGTGAAATTTTAAAATGTTATTTTAGAAAAGGGTGTAATTAATCGAGATTAACAACAAAAAATATTAGATTAATCACAATTAAAAATATTAGATTAATCACAATTAAAAATTTCAATCTTTTCACAGCCCTACTAGCAGCACATGTGCATTGATGCAACTGAAGGTTTATCTTCTGCAGGTAGGCAGCTACCTGTCAAAAAAGTCAGAGAGGAACAGAAACTTTGTACATACTCTGGGATATTCCTGTTTTTAGTCAGATAAAAGCAGACGTGTCAAGTAACGAAGTACAAATACTTTGTTACCTTACTTAAGTAGAAATTTTGGGTATCTATACTTTACTGGAGTAATTATTTTTCAGCCTCCTATTACTATTCCTATTACTACTCCTATTTCATTTCAGCTTGTTTCCATTCTGGCTTGTCATCATTCAAAAAAACACAAATAAAAAACCCAAAAACTTATCCAGCTAAATCACACAATCTGGATAGAGTGAATTTGACTGTGGTTGGAGGAGAAGTATAAACATGGTACCATTCTGACATCCTATTGGTTTGTACGCGATCCACTGCACCTGCACACACACAAATAACGTCACACTCCAGCAAGGAAATAGCAGACATATGTAGCCTAGTACAAAGATGTTTGTGGCAGAGACTCAAGAGAACTCGAGCAAAATGTCCCAACCAAGCACCAGCGAGGAGGTTGGTAGCCAGGAAGACTAACACTTATAGGCAACTAGTCATTATATCCTCCACTCCATGAAACATGTTAATGCTCAGTGGTACACATATATGGTTCTGGAATGTATTTTCATTGTACTAAAATGTGTTCGTTTTCAGTGGGCATGAAGTCTTTTTAAACCCTAGTATCTATACTTCTACCTGAGTAATTAATGTGATTACCTTTGACACCTCTGGGTAAAAAGTAAAGGTAATCAAGTTTATTGCTGTTTTCTTACTTCCCCCACCGAGTGATTTACATTTTTTGTTACAATAAAGAGTAGACACCATCCATTTTGAGCTAATTAACAGCAAACCACCTGCTGAAACATTATGTAAGCACAAAGCACAACCTGTGTAATTTGTGGCTTAACACATCAGAGACCAGGGTACATTATTTTTACAATAAGGCTTGTTAAGAAGGCCCAAAACTATGTCAGATTACTTCTCAATAAAACATTTTAGTAAGCATCAATCACCTCTTGTCTTTTCCTGTAATGTTGTTTAAATCAGTGGTTCTCAACTGCTCTGGTCATAGGACCTGCCACCACCTCCAAAACAAAAAAATTGCAACCCAAATTTCTGAAAAATTCCAACTATTAAAATTTATTCAATGAAAAAGTTACAGTTGTAACCCTAGATGGAACAAAACATATGACGGAACAAAAGACTGTGGAAAAAAGTAAGGACATGCATGCAAACAGATTATTTCACACTGATTTGCAGTAATAACTTTTTTTTTTTTTTTTTTTTTAGAATATTGAGAGGGGAAGACATCACCATGGGAAAACCAGCTTTCTTCTCGGTATTTCTTTCCAGGATAACTGGATAAATTAGTTAGAATCATAAGAAAACAAATAGAATCATTTTCCTTGTCCAGCAAACATATATGGAAACATGTCTGACTAAAGCTCCCATACATTTTAGATGGCCTACTGTACCACAGTCTTGTTTTGTTTTCCTCCTGGGGATCTACTGGCAACCCACTGAAAAATGACCCACTAGCTGAGAACTAATGGTTTAAATTACTTAAAAAACTGTCAACTGCATTGACTTAAAAATGCTAGCAAGCATGCTAGAACTCCCAATTAAATCTTTCCTGTAATTTTGTATTTTTATCTCTACAGTTGTGTGAGACAGCGCTCTCCCATGGCTACCTGCCGGCAGTTTTTAACCGCCGCAGCCACAACAGCACCCCGCTCACCACCGTCAAGCTGCAGCAGTTTGGTGACCCTACAGATCTGCGTGAGGCTGTGCGTTACATCCGCTACAGACAGCCTGCAGGAAGACTATACGCAGTGAGCGAAAGCACCGGGTCTGGCCTCCTCCTGTCCTACCTGGGAGAGTGTGGGTCATCCAGCTACATCACTGCGGCCGTCTGTCTGTCGCCCGTGTTCCGCTGTCAGAGCTGGTTTGAGAGTGGGTTGTACTGGCCACTGCAGTGGGTGCTAGTGCTCTACCAGAAGATATGTCTCAGCAGGTACAGAGGGAGGAACTAAAAGTTAAGATAAGATAAAATAAGATAAGATATTCCTTTATGAGTCCCACAAGGGGAAATTCCAAATATAGGGGGAGGGAGGGGAGACATGTTGGCCTAGGTTAGTTTTTGGGGAATGAGTAATGGTAATAGCAAATTGTATCAAACACTGATTTAACATCAGGTGTTTCCATGGCAGCACAAGTTGTCATAACAGTTCTGTCTGGCAGCTGCCATGAAAAGACAAAGACCATTACTGCCATAAAATTAAGAAAATAAAATAAATAATACAATTTCACTGCTTTGAGAAGTGTTGGAAATATTTGAGTTTATGTAATACTCAAACTAAGATAAAAATAGGAGTTGTCGTTGTTTAATTAAATTAGATACTTCAGTGGGAAGATTCTACACTTTGTACTTTTAATGTAATTAGTTTTCTAAGCATTTTCATAGAGAAATAGTTGGTTGGATGAACTCATTTCCTAAGGTGTCTTGTTGTTTCAAACAGCAGCTAAAGCTAACTTAGCCGTGCTAGCTACAATATTAATGTTACTACATATGCAAGTGTAGCTAAGTTAGCTGTAGCAACGTGAGCTTTAGCAAAAGTAGCTTGAGCAAACAGAGCTACACAGATAATGTAGATATGTAGCTTATGTAACTGCTTTGTGAGCTTAGCTCTGTAAGCTCTGTAGTTTACACAGCTAATGGAGCAATGTAAGCTACGTTGGCTATGTTGGAATATTTTCATGGAGGATCAGCTTTTGTCCTGTAAGCAGACTATTTACTGGGCTTTATTAAAAGTTTTGTGAATAGGTATGCAGGTGCTTTTAGCTTTAGGTATCCTAACCCTTACCTTAACTCTTATCTAACTGAATGTTCAATCTGATTCTATGTTGAAAGTTTTAGCATGCATCTCTGTTCAGTGATAGACAGTGTTGCAGATGAATGATCGATCAAAGGGCCTTCAGAAATGAACAGGCTGCAGCCAGTCTATCTTGTGGGTCCCACGGAGACATTCACAAGCTGATAGCATACATAAACTACAGGACATACCTTTAAAAGCAATTTGTTTTTTAGTCCCTTACAGGGCTTGACATTTACACCCAAATGTGGGTGGATTTCGACCATGGTGGGTAGCAGCGTGACTCTAACTAGCCACAATGGAGGGTTGAATTTATCAGTGTCACAACTTATGCTTCACTCTGACCGTGCTTGTCTGTTAGCCGTTATGATTTAGGCTTGTTAGAGAGAGGCCATCCAGCACATACAGGCTCAAACTTCCCTCCAAAATAACTGAAAAGGCTGGTCTCTTCATCCATTGGTGCAGTTTTACGCAGCGCCAAGGGCTTTGATGCTGCATGACACACATAAACATGACACTCACACACATATACTGATACACACTCGCACTGACGTGTTGGTAATGTAGACTGAAAGCTTCTATCTGCAGCGGACAGGAGGAGTTTGACACTCAGCATTCGCTGGTGGAGATTTGTCAGAGTGAAAATTAGAGATGTTCTTGTAATCTGCTGTAGTTTTTTCCTAATAAACAGCAAATTAACAGTATTTTGATATTAGCATAAACTTAATATCCATTGAAGAAAATAAAAATCTAAGAGTCTTGACTCTTAGATTACTGACTCTAACAGTGAAGTATGCCATATCTCTGTAGTGTGCTGTGTACAGGGAGAGGTGCTTTATTAAGAGGAGAGCTGATACTGATCATACTGACAGGGAAACTAGAGCATGTGTGTCATTTTGTACCTTTTGTACCAAATTTGGCATATAGCTCATAGTTTCCAAGCACCAAAATTGTGGCTAGTGGAAATACCGAGTGGCTAGTAAGTTTGCTAAACCACAAGCCACTGTGGCTGGTGAGCAAAAAAGTTAATGTCAAGCCCTGGTCCCTTACCATAAAAAACTTGGACATGTATGATGATAGAACAGCCAAGCCTTAAACTGAGAGATGACCATCTATATCCCTGAGCCACTGAGCATTTTGCAGAAAAAAATGATATGAAAATTTTTAATGTTTTGGGTGGGGATGTAAGACATGACTCCACTTGTTTTGGAGCTAGGCACTTCACTCAAGACAGAAAAATGAACAGCTGAATCTTCTCTTTCAGGGAATATATCACATAGTGTCAAAAAAGATGATAAATGAAGTCTTCCACATTAAATATATCTCACAAAAATCTAAAGCAGAAATATACTTAAACTGGGAAGATGGTGAATTGTAGTGAGCCAGCAGGGAGGCATGGTTAAAGGGCATTGTAGGAAAAAAACAGCTGCAATCAGTCCCTAACCATTTGCTGCAAAGGCACAAACAATTAAGGAACAATCAAGTTACTGTAGCAACAGATGAGCTTCTCAGTGTCAAGTCATCAATTCTGAGAGACGGCGTGACGCAGGTAATGATTCTTAAATCAGAGCTACGGAGGAATTATGAGATCCATGCAGCTTTTCAGAATTTATGTAGTGATTTTCACTTGTTTTCTATGCTCATTTGTTTTTTCATGTGTGTACTCGTAGGTACAAGACAGTGCTGGGTGAGACCATACAGACAGATACCCTGTTTTCCAGCTGTTCCTTGCGTAGCTTAGAGGAGTCACTGTTCTGTCAGACAGCACATTCAGCCTTTCCAACAGGAGCACCATCAGGGAGCAGCAGCATCTCTTCAGGTGCCTGGGACACTTACTGGGAACGTAACGAGCCCTTAAGAGACGTGGATGAAGTAGCTATCCCAGTTTTGAGCGTGTGCGCTCAGGATGACCCCATCCGTGGTGATACCCAATCCACAATCCCCTTGGAACTCTTTGAGACGAACCCACATTTTTTCCTCCTCCTGACTGAACGTGGTGGCCACTGTAGTTTCTCCACCCAGCCAGGGGAAAGTGCAGTGGGTGTTGTTGGTTGTGCGGCGGTGCCCAACAGTGTGACGGAGAACCGTGGTACCAATTGGAGCCACAAAGCTCTGCTGGAATTCTTCAGAGCCACTACGGACTTCTTTGCAGCGGAGGAGAGAGCAAAGCAGCTTGCGGCAAGGAGGAGAGGGCTGGGGGGAGGGGCAGGAGGGAGGGTTTTCCGCCACCGCAGTGTCAGTACGTGTAAACGGATGCCAGCGTGTTCTCATAATATCCATGCCATTTACAACTGGCAAAGATCTTACACACGATGAAGGCGGATATAGACTATGATACTTAAGGCTTCTGTCTAGAATATATATGTGAAGAATTCAGGTTGTTTTGTACATATTTGACACTCTGCTTTCTAAGTATTTAACAAGATCGGAAGTGCTGAAGTAAGGTCACTGAGTCAACTTAAGTTAAAAATAACTGCTTGGTGTCCTCTCACAGTTAATGTGATGCATAAGACACAATGGCTGTAAAAATAAAAAAAAGCATGACAGACCGGTAGCTCACATGCAGCATTTATGTGGAACTGTTAAACAGCTGACACTAAAACCCCAAAATGGGTTACTTTTTCTATAGACTGATACAAGTCTCTTCACTGTCAGCCCCTTAAACTGAAGGATTCTGTCAACACACACTTACATCTGCCTCACGTTACACACTTTGCTGTATTTGCAACCATGACTGGCCTAGGGCTGTTGCAATACCAGATTTTAAACTTCAGTACAATAGTAGCAAAAAAAACAAAACATACTAATACCTGCATCTGTCCCATAGTGACGAAAACATGCCTTTGGTCCCCACTATTATATAATTCTATGTTTTGAATTGCCACAAAATTACAGACAAACTCCTGCATACTGCACAAAGACATCTGCAACGTTTTGATACACAAAGTAATGTTATGCACACAGAGGTCATGATTTGTCTTTGTTGACAAACCAGCTCCCATAAACTATATTTTAATTATTTATTTGTGTAAGCAAATTTGTGTAAACAAATACCTGCATAAAAGTAGACAGGCTGCTTCATGCATCTGTTGCATACAATACATTTTACATTCATTCTGGAAACCACCCATGCAAAGCATTCGGGAAGGGCAGGACTTTTGAAAAACATTCTCAGAGGATGATTGGACGAAATTCTGTCTGTCACATTCATCATGGGCCAGTCAGAGCGACAAGAGAAAATGAGGTGGTAGACATGCTCAGCTCCAGTAGTAAGGTGAGCTCTGCAAGCAGGGCGTTGTCACAGGTTACAGATGGCGAAGCTTGTTGTTGGTTTAAACTCAGGCCTGTCGGGAGATGTGCAAAAACTTCTTCTCTGCCAAGAATAGTCTCTGAAGCAGTTCGGGAGGGGAGTGAAAGTATCTTTATTGTCATGAAAAGCTTTCAGTGATGTTCTTTTCTGCCATTATACTATAGCTACATCTGAGCTAAAACTGCAACATTTAGCACCATTACCATCGGCCTCCAGTACATCTAAACCCCAGCTGTAGCTACCACCTCATTCTCCTTCAAATGACGCTGATTGGCCAGATCTGTTTTCAGGCCTGGCACAATCTTTTCAGACTGGAGCTGGATGGATTTGCCTGATGACAGACATGGAATCTGGCCAACCCATCTGCTTTGCAAGGTTAGCATAAAAGTGAAGCTAACAGTCTATTATAGTCCAAACATTTAAACTGGAGCCATGTAAACCCCGTTCAAAAAACATGCATGTTAATTTTTTTTTTCTCCTCTAAAGGACAGACCTGACAAAGCTTGAATTTGTACTTGGGTCATCATCATCAATGCATTATTAAACAAGGTCCATAATTGAGGTTAAGCCACTGAAACATCTCCTTGCAGCCACTGATGCCAAATAAGTTCACTAATGCTCCTTAATGTCAGTTTCAGTTTTAGAATCCTAGACTACAATCCAGAAATCATCTGCACTTTGTGTTATCAAACATTTACTTTTTTACTGTTCCCTTAATTTCCTTTTCAATCCATAACAAGTTCTTTTTTCTGTTGTTAACGTCATGCTCTAATTTCGATCTGGACTTCCTTGTTTTCTTTCAGAATAAAAGAGGTCTGTATCCAAACAGGAAGTCAATGGCCCTTTATTCAAAACAGTATGAAAATCCAAAAGCAAACAAGAACAGCTGGAGGCAAATTTAAAAATGCAAACAAAGAGTAGATTAGTCAGAATTAACAACAGAAATCGAAGTTTTAATTGTTAAACGACTTACAGCCCTTCTTTTGTCTATACAAAGCTGCATCCTGGTGTTTCTTGGGCAACCTTTATTACCTTTATGTGTGACAAAACAAAGTTCAAATTAGTTTTTTTTTTCAGGCTCATAGCACTGAAGTGAATACAAGTGGTACCTTACATACAGTCTACTTGGACCCATTAGAAGAAAAGAGCTTTTAGGGGGAAACCCCACGGAAAAGGAAGGTTTTCCTTTAAAGTTCTTCATCACTAACTGCTGGGTTCAAAGAAAAATGCACCTCCATTCCCAAATACAGTGTAAGGTATCTATCAGATGATGACAGACGATGATTGTTGATGGGCTTTGAGATGGTACTGAAAGGTAAGATACCAGAGACTTTCCCAACACACACCCTATGTTTTTGTGCAATGTAAACAGAAAGCAGGAGGTTTTTTTTAATTCGTCCTCCTCCCATGCACCTGTGTTATGAAATTGATGTAATTTTAAACGTTTTGGTATTTTCCCTACTAAAGATCGTTCAAATAACAGATATTGTATCATTTTAAAACTCAAAGTAAAAGAGTATTAAAGAGTCTGGCAACCTTAGACTATGCATTGTTGTTTGAAACACTTTTGAGCTTGACACTTACTGTTATGCGTCATGGTTATTCTTATTCTGACAAATTGTATGCAAATGTGTTGAAAGCATTGTGTTCAAAGCAGAAAGAAGAATAAATCTGGGCAGACAAACTGAAGTAAATTTGGGCTAGATGTCAAGCAGGATTATTAAACTTCATTATGCTGTTGTACACTGAGTTTACTGTGTTGAATGTTCGTCACTGTTTTTGACCTGTGATGACCGAGTCCATTTATAGAGAGTCTGCATAATGAGGTTATGTTTTAATGAGCTGGGTGGCTAAAAGCTTTCTTTTTCCTATCTCATCAGATGGCTGCTTTGGCACTGAGATAAAGTGTTTGAAACGCAGTATAAAGAAATTCTTTGGGCCTTTGGAAATGCTGGTACAAAGTTTTCATTCCTCGGCATGGGTTAATAAACTTTATCAATTAAATGATGCATAGTGTGGTGTTCTGTGTGGTGGGACAAAAAAAAACCTTTTCTTGGATGGATAAAATTTAAGAGGAAAAGAAAAAAGGGCCAGGAATAGAAAAATACACATCAGGAACAAACACTACCAAGAGCTGTATGTCAGTGAAGTTTTTTGATTTTATTTTGTTTTGAAAAATGATTAAACACCTTTTATGTACAGTTGAAACCAGAAGTTTACATACACTATATAAAAAGTCACATAAACTTTTTTTTCTCACTGTCTAACATTAAATCAGATTAAACTTTTCCTGCTTTTGGTCAATTTGGATTACCAAAATTATTTCTATTTGCTAAATGGCAGAATAATGAGAGAGATCATTTTTTAGACAATTTTTTATTATTCACTTGAGAGTCAGAAGTTTACATACACTAAGATTACTATGCCTTAAACGATTTGGAAAAGCCCAGATGATGATGTCATGTCTTTGGAAGTCTCTGATAGGTTTATTGACAACATTTGAGTTAATTAGAGGCACACCTGTGGATGTATTTTAATGCACACCTGAAACACACTGCTTCTTTGTGTAACATCATGGGAAAATCAAAAGAAATCAGCCAAGATATCAGGAAGAGAACTGTAGACTTGCACAAGTCTGGTTCATCCTTGGGTGCAATTTCCAGATGCCTGAAGGTGCCACGTTCATCTGTTCAAACAATTATACACAAGTATAAACACCATGGGAATGTCCAGCCATCATACGGCTCAGGAAGGAGACGGATTCTGTGTCCCAGAGATGAACGTGCTTTGGTTCGAAAAGTCCATCTCAACTCAAGAACAAAAGCAAAAGACCTTGTGAAGATGCTGGCTGAAGCTGGTAAGAGTGTGTCATTATGAACAGTCAAATGAGTCCTGTACCCACATGGACTGAAAGGCCACTCTCCCAGGAAGAAGCCATTACTCCAAAAGAAACATAAAAAAGCCAGATTACAGTTTGCAAATGCACACAGGGACAAAGACCTTAATTTCTGGAGACATGTTCTGTGGTCTGACGAAACTAAAATTGAACGTTTTGGCCATACTGACCATTGTTACATTTGGAGAAAAAAGGGGGAAGCTTGCAAGCCTGAGAACACCATCCCAACTGTGAAAAATGGGGGTGGCAGCATCATGTTGTGGGGTTGTTTTGCTGCAGGAGGGACTGGTGCACTTCACAAAATAGATGGCACCATGAGGAAAGGATATTATGTGGAAATACTGAAGCAACATCTCAAGACATCAGCCAGGAAGTTAAAGCTTGGGTGCAAATGGGTTTTCCAAATGGACAATGACCCTAAGCATACTGCCAAACTGCTTACAAAGTGGCTTAAGGATAACAAAGTCAATGTTTTGGAGTGGCCAACACAAAGCCCTGATCTCAATCCCATTGAAAATTTATGGGCAGAGCAGAAAAGGCATGTGCAAGCAAGGTGGCCTACAAACTTGGCTCAGTTACATCAGTTCTGCCAGGAGGAAGGAGCCAAAATTCCTGCAAACTATTGTGAGAAGCTTGTGGAAGCATGTCCAAAACATTTGACCCAAGTCATACAGTTTAAAGGCAATGCTACCAAATACTAATGAAATGTATGTAAACTTCTGACTCTCAAGAAAATAATAAAAAATTGTCTAAAAAATGATCTCTCTCATTATTCTGCCATTTAGCAAATAGAAATAATTTTGGTAATCCTAATTGACCAAAAGCAGGAAAAGTTTAATCTGATTTAATGATAGACGGTGAGAAAAAAAAGTTTATGTGCCTTTTTATATAGTGTATGTAAACGTCTGGTTTCAACTGTATCTCATATTGATGGAATTAAGCTACTAGAGCTGTATATAAGTGAGGGTGAGACAGAGAGAAACTTCATTCGATTGATTTAAATGAAATATTAATGCTATAATTCAATCATGTTCAATATGACTTGGCTTTTTTGACAAAAGAAATGTACAAAAAACAAATTTCTACAAAGCAATGTCAATTAACTGAAAAGATGTAACATAAAACAAGTGTTAACATAAATATTCAATCCCTTCAAAGTGACTGACCTAATTCAACAGAGGCCCAGCCAACTGGTACTTTTAGTCTCACAATTAGTGAAATGGGGATCACCTGAGTGCAGTGAATGTGTCTCAATATTTGTAGTGTAAAGACACCTGTGTCTGGAAGGTCCAGTCACTGGTAAATCAGTATTACTGGCTACCATCACACCATGAAGGAAAAAGAACACTTCACACAACTCAGAGTAAAGGAGATTGACAAGTATAAGTCAGGGAATGGACACCAAAATTTCCAAGGCACTGAAAATCCCCCAGACCTCAGTTAAATCTATCATGAAGACATGTAAGGAGTATGGCATATGTGTAAATCTGCCAAGATCAGGCAGATTAGGTGTGGGAGACTCAAGTGGAAGAAAGTTCTTTGGTCTGATGGGACCAAAATGGTGCTTTTTGGCCATCAGTCAAGATGCCAAATACATATCACCACAAACACACCATCCCCACTGTGAAGCACAGTGGTGGCAGCATCATGTTGTGGGGATCCTTCTCTGCAGCCTGCCCTGAAAGGCTTCAAAAGGTAGAGGGTAACATGAATGTGGCAACATCTAGGAAAATCCAAGGAGACAGTCCTATTCAGTCTGTAAGAGAACTGAGATTTATTTTGCAGTAAGACAATGACCCAAAGTGTACAGCGAAAGCCTCACAGAAATTGTTTAAACACAACAAGGTGAAAGTTCTGGAGTGGCTGAGTCAAAGCCTAGACCTCAATCCAGTAGAGAATTTTTGGCTGGACTTGAAAAGGGTTGTTCACCCCTGATCCCTATGCAATCTGACAGAGCCTTCAAACTTGTGGTGCATAAATTGCCAGTCATTTCAAATACGTTGCATTATGTCATATTAATGTCTCATAATATTAAAGTTCTCAGTACTATTCTTTAACCATCTTTGAGTTTACATTATATCACACTAAGGTTGGGATTTTTGCTCTTGTGAAACCCCCTCCTGTATCAGTGCTCCCAGACATTCCCTATGAAAGCACAGTGCCCTGCTTTGCCATGCTGAGTGTGTGTGACATTCACCACTGTGTTTGTCCGCCCACTGAGCCTTATCCATTCAGACAGCTGGAACACAGCATTGTACACACAGACACACACAAAACACGGGCCCGTAGACACACTGTCAACAAGCATCCTTGCTGTCACACATACACTCCCACACACAGTCAAGCCATTGCTTACATGCATGATATTCATATATACACTCATTATCTGGAGGAAGATGCACCATCTCACAAAACAAACAAACCTCCTGTGACACAAAAAAAGACAGAGGATATCTCATTAAAAATCTCCCTATATTCCCATCAGGCTTCTTTCTCAGTGACCTGAAGAGATATCAAGTCAAAATTAGGTTTATTATGAACAAAATAGAAAGAGTGGTTTCAACTACATGTTCCATTTGGTATCTTAAAAATACTGAGACCACAAGTCCACAAATCTGGTTTGTCTGTATCACAATGTTGTAAATAAACCTCATACACCTGCACACAGCTGTCATATTTACTCAAGGAGCCAACATCCGTGTCATGGATTTGTTTCTCAGCAAATAGTGTTAAAATGATTAATGTTAAAGATGGAAGTACATCTTTTCTATTCTGGGGAAATTGTACACAAAAGATAGTTTTATCACAGCTGTGTCTTGAAAATGTAGTGACAATTTAATGCTAGAGAGGCTTACTGTAAAATAGCTGCTGGGTAGTGGCAGACCGGGTTGGTTGTTCCCATTCTTAAAAAGGGGGACTGAGGGTGTGCTCGACTTATTAGGTGAGCTGAAAGACAAAGCTTTCAGTTTATAAGTTGATCTACCTCCCAACCCTCACCAATGATCACCAACTCTGGATAATGACTGAGGATAAAGTCACAGGTACAAGAGGCTGAAATCAGTATTCTCTGGAGGGTTCTGGGCTCAGCCTTAGAGATATAAATACATATAATTTCAAAAAATTTGATACTGTTTGGAGTGACTTATAGTCAAGTCAGCCATTATTAGCAAATATTTAACCAAGAGTAAGAGCTGCCACTCTCAGAAAAGCTATGCTCACCTCACTGGTTGTAAGCTGAATATCGTAGACCAGGATCAGTGGAGTTTAAACTTATCCTCCTCTTTTATGGCAGAGATGCTGCTCGTGTCTTGTCTACATCAAAGAATGAGGACAAACTTGAAGATCTGGTTAAAAAGTTTGTTTTGTTGTTTCATGCTGTTCTTATCTAATGTTGATGTCTAAATAAGAACCGTCATATGGAGGCAAACAGGTACAGTATGGTAGATTTTTTTAACCTGGCATGATAAACACATACTTGTCAGTCCATTCATGATCGCTGAGGTTTTCCACGCAAACTTTCTGCTGTGAGAGTGCCATTTTCCCTGCATGAGAATCAACTGAAGACCTGTTTCTTGCATGTTTTTACTGATAACTAAACTGCAAATTAGCATCAAACTCAGTGATGGACAACATGACAACTCTAGAATTATTTACTTAAAATCTCTCTTTGCACCCCTGAAACTGACTGCAGTATAGGTAACAGGGTCTGAAAAGTGCATACATTTGGAAGAAAATAAAAATATTAAATAAATGATATGGAATGGAGCATCATTTTTATTTTATTTCAATTTATATGAACTCTGTCTCAGCATCTATCAAGAAAAATGCTGTCCCTTCTACAAATGTAGTTCGTGACCCCTGCAGATCTTGTTACTGCTGTCATTTCTATGTTTCTGTATGTTTGATAGTAACCAGCAGACATCCTTAAACCCCATTTTTTATTCCAGAGATAAAACTGACTAGCACACGCACAAAAAAAATGAGCACAGGTGACAGCAGGGCTTCAGTCCAACAAAAGAAAGAGCATCACAAAAGCTGTCCTCTTTTATTTTCAGTCATTGTAATTTATGCCGTGCACAGTCTGCAATAACTGTGGGCTTCATTGGCCTGAAGCAAATAAGCAATTAAGATAAAGTTGCCCTTTCTTTATCTTATTTAATTCAGACCAAATAGTCTGCCTCAGTGAACAGAGAGAGATTTAATTTAACTGACTGATAGTTCATTAACAAAGAGCCTGACATTACCATCTTTTTGACTCTTTTTCTTCATTGGTTCTCTTAATTATGATACACTGTAAAAAAAATTCCGTTAAATTTACGGTAAAACGCTGGCAGCTGTGGTTACCAGAGATTTACTGTAAAAATTACGGTGAGAATGTATGAGAAAAAACGGTGTTTTCATTCTACAACTGTAAATATTACAGTTCAAACCTGTTTTTTTTTTACTGTAAATTTCTGTTAAAAAAATACGATATTGTAACCGTTTATACAAGGATTTGCTGTAAAAATAACAGTTATACTGTAACCATATTTACGGTAATTTGCTGTACAACTTACTGTAATTTGATGTAGAAGTTACAGCTCTATTACAACATTTTCTACAGGGATTGGCTGTAAAAATAACGATAATGAAACAAACCTGTTTACGGTAAATTACTGTAAAAACACCAGAAATCCTGTAAACCTAAATACAATCTATCTCAGTAATAAAAACAATAGACCCGTATAATGTTAAACGGTATTTTATTATAACTACTTAAATTTTACAGTAAATTACTGGCAGCTGTGGTTACCAGAAATTTACCGTAAAAAATACAGTACAAAACATGAGAAATTACAGCTGATATTTGCAGATTTTACGGTAGTAGCAAAATACTGCCCAACTTTAAATTTTACAGTAAATTACTGGCAGCTGTGGTTACCAGAAATTTACTGTAAAAAATACAGTACAAAACATGTGAAATTTCAGTTAATTTGCTAGATTTTTGCAGTAGTGCCCTAATACTCCTACTTTTAACAAAAGATTCAAGCTCTCTGATAAACAATAAGAAACTCTGCAGTTATATGTTTGCAATAAAAAACCTTTCAACACATCTGATAACTTGTCTGTATACTCACAAAGCAGTTTAGATCTTGGAAAAAAAAGCTTGTGTCCATATGTATGACAGGTAGTCCTTGGTGTAATGCATGAAGATGAAACAAAGTCACTTGCCCCTAAATGATTCAAGAGTAATGAGTCCAGTCTTGACTGAAGAAGGCCTTCCACTTGGGAAGCTTCACATGGCCAAGAAACTTCATCTTCTTGAAGACTCGAGCACAGTTCATCAGGTGTTCTACTTTGGACTGGCTCCATCCTCTCTGCAGGAAGTACATATACAAAACAAAGTTAGAGTGATTCAGTGCTTCAGTTTAATGCCTACACAGATGTAAATTTGAGAAAACTAGGCTCTAATAAGCCATGCTTACAATCAGCACAACAGAATAAAATAAACAGTGTGTACAGTACATACAGATCGCTTCTATAATAGAATATGGTGAAGAAACGCAAATGTACCCACAAGTGCCAGCTATTAAGTCAGCAATCACCTAACAACAGCCAATTACTTTTTCCGTTATTGATTATAATGAGACAGTTATGACATATTAATTGCAATTTGCTTTTCCTTTATAGTTTAGAGCTGTGGTGCCCAGGCTTGTATCCACTGAGCTCCCCCCTCCTTCACATATCCAAGAAGATATGGACCCACACAAAAAAGTGACATAGCTATTGCTGTAAAAACTAAACATAAATTTGAATTGATGTCATTATTTAAAGCAGTTTTAATTTTGGCAGATATTTTTAATTTTAGTCTTAGTTTTAGTCTTTAAGTGAAATGAATTTTAGTTTCAGTCACATTTTAGTCATTTCTGTCCATTTAGTTTTAGTCCATAAAAGTCCTCACATTTTAGGTTTTACTTTTAGTCCAAGCATTTATTGTCTTGCTTAAATCTGGTACCAAGTCATAGTAGGATGTTCTCTGCACCCTGCCAAACCTGGGGTCCCTGCTTTCTACAGCTGAGAGACAGAAGAGCTACAGCTGCATTGTTTTTTGACAGAATTACCCACAGTGGAGAGATATCATGGATTTTGAATGTCCGATGAAAACTACATTACATTCTAGTCAAAAACTAAACTTAGTTTTGTCAGTTTTAGTCATCACAGATCTATTTTTGTTAGTCTTAGTCTAGTTTTGTCATGGAAAACAAAGCTGTCGATGAACATTTTTAGTCATAGTTTTAGTCGTAAATTAACACTGGTTTAAAGCTACACACAATAGCCCAAACCACAAGTGTTAGCAAAAGACCTTGGTATGAACCATTCATAAGGGTTATATTGTGATTTTAGGTAGTTGAACCACAAGATAAATATTTGCAAACTATGCTCTTTATTTATATATTTACTTGTAAGACCACCCAAATAAATATAGAATTTGCTTTTACATGTAAATATAATATATAATTTTATATATAATTTCTATATAATTTCCCTTCGGGGATGAATAAAGTTATTATTGTATTGTATTAGGGTAAGCCTACCCATTAAGCCCAGGCACCATTTAAGCCCACTTGCGACTTTGAAGTCAATTTAAAAAAAAAAAAGAGGGGCCTGTCTTATGCTATACATTATTTTGTCCAATCACACAATTTCTTAATTATATGTCAGTTTTGTTTGACACCAATCACATTTGTAGATATTGAAAAGGCCTGCCTACATTTGTGCAGTCTCAAGGAGGCTCAGATAAAGTCGCCTCAAAACTTTGGTGTTTTGGGACCCTCAGAAAGAACCTCTTTTCAACCATTTTCAGCCACTGACTTGTTAAGTACATTCATATTATGTAATTTGAGAGATTATTGATTTGTTTTTGTGTATAAACAGGTAGTTTTTGTAATTTCTTACTATTTAGTTTTATGTGAAAAGATGAGTCATGCTAGCTAGCGTAGCAAGCTAATCACTAGTCAATACATGTAGCCCTACTGATAGATACACTGCTTAATGATTAAAAATGATAAGTACACAAACTAAGTGTTTTCTGATTCATTTTACATAAATCTTACATAAAACTTTGAACAAGAATTCCTTGATAATTCAGAAAGTTTGGCAGAAGAGGAATAACTATGATGGCAAGTTTTGCAGCATATTTAGCCTACAGGCATTTCTTTAAACATTTGTTTAATTTTGGTGAGAACATATTATCTTCATTTCCTGGTAGTCACTGTAGAACCATTTAAGCCCAGTGTGTTCCATTTAAGCCCATCTTGTGTTTCAATAGAAAAATGACATTTTGAGGTTTGATAGCTTTTCGCTGTAATCCTGTGTTGGATGTTGTTATACTAACTTCATTAACACGAGTACATCACAGATCACACACTGACCAGAAGAATTGCTATGTCAGTTAATTTTGCATCATAATTTGTCTACAGTGAGAAAAATGCCAACAAAAAGGAAGAATTACAGCAACTGTCCTAAAATCATCATTGTTACAGCCAAACATTAAACCCACCTTCAATAAGATATTGTTGACGCACTGTCATGTCATTTAATACTTTTAAAAACAAATACATTTTTATTTTGTCAATATTGAATCAAATTTTGTAAATATTAAATCAAATGTTCAATGAAATGTTAAATACTGAAGCCAATGAAAATGAGTTTTAGGCCTATTTAGTCATGTTTGTGGTGGTCCATTGTTACAAGCCAAACATTAAATCCAAGTTCAAAAAAAGAAATTGTGTTTAACATGTATAACATGTTACTGAATGAATATGTGTTTACTACCTGAAAAATATAATACATTTTTATATTTCAGTCAATAAATGTGGTAGTGGGCTTATTTGGAACACAGATGGGCTTAAATGGTACCGAGGTACTTTTGACTTTATTCATAGAATTTCTTTAATTTGTTCTTTAAAATATGCTTATGTAAATAAATATACTTTCATATGAGAGATTAATCATTCACTTTAACAAATGATCATGTTTATAAACCATCTTAGTGTCTATGAAAAATACGTGAACTTAGATTTTGGTGGGCTTAATGTGTCCACTTACCCTAAATGCTTTGGGGTACAAAAGGATTTTGCTGTAACAAAGATGATGGGCGCTGAATTTTAAATCAATCATAATGAAAACATATGACTCACACAGAAAACTGTATTGGCCCCCATATGGTGTGATCATCAGAACACTGAGAACAAGCTGGACAAAGCAGTGGCATGGCAGTATTCTGGGTATTTCTACATGACCAGATTAATGCAGTGCTTGGTGTAAACTACATAAAATAAACATAAAATGGCTTCATGTTGCTTAAAGAAAGATTAATCTAAAGAATTTATTGAGGTATGTACAAATGCTGTGCAAGGCTTACCATTATTTTTCCTTGATAACTGGCCTTTTTAGAAGAGTGGAATACCGGAGACAGTATAAAGTAATGGAGTCCTAGTCACCACTAGCAGAAGAAACAGGACCTTAAAAAAGAGTAAGGAAAAATAGAAAGACAAGGTAAAGCACCAAATCATGTCAACTTAGAAGTTTTGAACACTTATGTATGCACTGATTGCAAAGTACTATCCAATTTTTGAATTCACTCAAAAAAGAGTGGACCCAATCTCTTCTTGTCCCGTGAGCTGAATGTCTTGTCACATCCCTTGTGTTTTGTGGCAGAAGCTACAGCAGACACAAAATGCAGACATACATGTAGAGTGATCCAGCTGTTAAGCAGTTATCAGACGGGTGTTGCTGTGTTTATATGTTCTTCTAAAATCAACACTAAGCTGTGACTGGTGCTACCCTCTCCACTTAGAGTGTGTGTTGATCCCACAGCTCTGTAAGTCATCTTGCTTGCCCTTGCGCTTTTTCTGCTCACAACAGTTTTGGTTTAGAAAAAAATGCTGCACATCTATTTCTTTTTTGTTTTTAAATTTGAAAATTTGGATACTATCAAACCTAAAAATCTGAACCAGAATCTTTATTGTCATTGTACACAAGTACAACGAAATTTTGCACAGTTCCATTCAGTGCAATTATTATTACCTCTGCCAAGGAGGTTATGTGATCAGCAGGGTTTGTTTGTTGGCAACATAACCCAAAAAGTTATGGATAGATTCTGATGAAATTTCCAGGAATGTCAGAAATGGCAAAAGGAAGAACTGATTTGATTTTGGGACTGATCCAGATCATCGTCTGGATCTAGGAATTTTAAAGGACTCTTCACTATTGGGAGATAGGGCTAATGGCGGAGGTCTGCGCTCTCTGAGTACTTTTCTAGTTTATTATTGCAACTGCTCTGGGATATGTGCTGTTTTTCAGTCTGTTAGTTTTGGCTCTTATTGTCCTGAACCGTCTTCCTCAGGATAGCAGTTGTTACAGGTGACAATAACACAGTTATAAAAATAACTGATATTGTATCATATGATGCACACGGCTGAAAGGAAATAAAACATTTTGCCAGCATTACACTATACCATATAACTACCTCTAAAGAGGAAAAATTATTACCTCTGTAGGAACTCCTGAGTGGATCCCAATGCTGGTCAATGCATAGCATGAGCTGCCTTGAAGCCTAGCAAGAGGCTCCTGGGAGGATGATAAAAGTAGAAAAGAATTACAAGCAAATCATCCATTACCATCCAAATGAGTCTTTAAAGTGTTTCTGAGATCCACTTACTACAAAAACAATACATGGGGCAGGCTTTCCACTGGTACCCCATCTGGCAAGAATGTTTCAACAAGGCAAAAGAGGTTTTCTTTTTTGAAACAGGAGAGAAGCCCTTTATGTCCTCTGAGCAGCCCTCCAACTGTCCTCTCTGACTCTTGAGCTTTGTGGCATCCTGCAAAAATCAAGTGAGCTATTAAATCTTTAGTGCCATGACACTGACGTGCACATATCCCCATTGTGCATTTAGGAGGTGCTGGAGCCAACAGGTAGTGCCCAGGACCACCACAGTCCACCACCACACTATCCACCTTATTCCTGGGGCCGCTACTGCAAATGTGAATATGGGCGAAACTTCCGGTGCCAAAACGGAAGTAGGCTACATTAAATACATGTATTCTAGTACAGCAACTAACTATAGACGCTAACAAAGAACGACAGTTGTTTCAATAGGAATTCTTCTGGAATTTGTAAATATTTATATTTTTGTTATCACATGTTCACATTGTTTGTATTATAAGCTGTAGATAAGTAAATAAGGTGGATACCACATTATTCCTGGGGGTCTACTGTAGCTATGAATGGAAGTGGAACTTCCAGTACAGTAACAATAATAGCAAAATCATGATTTTTCCAAAGGCTTACTAAAGTGATTTAGTGTCAACAGTGGTTGTTCTGAAATAAATAAATATTTGCTGTAATAAATACTGCTTCATTTTTGTTAAATCAATGAGCTGAAATGTTTTAATCATATTTTCTGTAATGCTCAGTACCTGTTGCTATGTTCATGGTACTAATATTATGACAAAGTTAAATATGTCTCTCACAACATGCTGTCCACTGTCTAAGTGCATCGGGGATGTGATTCTTTTAGTATTAATTTATCATTAATTCTTAATACAAAACTTGACATTTACCAAACTGAAGAGCTGGCAACTTGAGTCATGGATAATTTTATAAATATAATTCCCATATTTAAGAGGGATTAGTTTGTAAAATGAGAATTTCAGCAACTCCACAAACTAGAAATGTATCTTTTTATACTGATATAAAGCTAATAAAGTTAGCTAAATATGCCCTTGTAGGTTATCTAAAGTAATGTCATCAATTTGAACTCTCCAGTAGAGGCTAGAGAAATAATAATAATATTATCCCATCTGAGGTGAAGCAGTCTAACTTTATGTAGTTTGGTATTAAAATTGCTTTAATAGTCACGTTTAGCATCTCGTTTCTATGCAAAGTCCCATTTAGATAGAACGGAGCGGAAGTTGCGCCCATATTCATGGAAGGGTAGGAATAAGCTGGAAAGCCTACTTCAGGGGACTCTTAACACAGATATGAATATGAATATGACTCTGAACACAGATATGAATGTGACTCTGAAGAGGAAAAAATCCTTCACCTTAGGTCGCTCTGAAGCATCAGTGCTGCGGCGGGACTCTCACTTTTTGGCTAGGGGACATCACGGTCACTCCCACCTCATCTGGAAAACTCCGTCCTTTTTCTTTCCCTCTTCCCAGTGTTCCCAGTATCCAACCGCCCATTTTTTGTGCATTTTTCAAAAGTCTGAAGTGGGCGGAGTTAGCTCTGAGCTTGGGGTTCACTTATGGTCCCCAACACAGCAAGTGTTAAACGTTCTCCACGCTAAAATGACAGCAAAAAATACAAATCAAACAGCAATGTTGGCTGGTCTAGAATTGAAACAAAATGCCTCCTGACCCATTTAACTTCTACCTATAAACACGTGGTGTTACTGAATGAAAAGAACTCAAGAAATATTTGACACTACGACAAAAGAAGTTCTACATACCTTACCAATAGCTCGTAGGCTGAAGCTCCGGGTGACGTCGAACTAATACACGCCAATGTCCTGCTTTGTATTCCATCTTCGTTTGCAGCCCGTTCTACGAGCAGACAGCAACTTTATGAAATATTTCCACAGAAGACACGAAAACGCTGTAGTTTACCAGGCAGCCGTTGGCGGTTTGATTTTCCAACGAACCACACACGCATGCGTATAAGGTCCTTCTTTCCCCGCGCCTGCGCGAAACCGTATTCGCGCATGGCAATTGACTGCAACCACAGTGCGCAAACGCATTTCGAGAAAGCAGCACTGTTTGTGTACATGGAGGGAGGTACCTGAAAACTGTTCACTCTGCAGCTCGTTTCCAAATTGTTCCATTTTTAAACACCCAATCGCTGTTCTAGTACAGACAGAATAGAAATCGTTCCTGTGTAGACAGGGTTGAATGGCGACGAGAAACAGTTTTTCAAAATTATTTTTATATATTTATTTTTTATATTGATACAACTTTATTGAACAGATTCCAATAGTTAATACAGCATTGGCACATGAAACAAAACGTATTTTCTAGACATAAATAACCCCACATACAGGTAAAAAGAAGTTTAGATTAAATTACATAAGGTATGAGAAGTAAATTAAAATTTCAGAAACTAAACCATGGTTTCATATTGTTTTTTTTTAAGAATTTTTTTTCCCTTAGAAATCAATTTGATAGACTATATGTACAGTTCCCATTCATTTTTAAAACTGATTATGGAGGGTTTCTTGTCATTCTATTTGCATTCATGTTTAAGTTGTTTAACCAGTAAAAATAACTATTGTATTTATATAATGTATATACTATATATTCAACTGTATTATATACATATTATATATACAGTATGTATCTCTCTCTCTCTCTCTTTATGTATATATAAAATAGTTCTTTCCAATTACCTTGTTATATTTCCTATCGGTAATATGTGTCATCCAATTTCAGTTCTGGAAGATTGACTGAAACATTAAAGTACATCAATGTATTTTGTGTTAGATGCATTAAAGGAAGTGGAATGGCTTTACAAATGCAATGGCATTCTTTGTGAGAGCAATTAACATCATTCTTTTCCAATAAATCAGTTAAACTAAAATAATTGACCACTTTCATCCATCAAATTAAGAACAAACAAAATGATTTTTGGTACCATTCTTGGTTTCAATAAGGTTTTCATATTAACTGTAACTGTCCGTTTATTTCACAAGGCAGCATCATGTGGTGTAGCACTGAGAAACAAATGTGGACATAACAACAAATTGGTGCTTGTTCACAGGTTTTGCAGGTTGACAGGTTTTACTGTATTTTCTACAGAACTTTCCTGATCATGCAGTATTTTTAACCTCTTGTCCCTGCTAAAATTACGGTATGTGATTGCAATTTTTTTCACAGATTTTTACTGTGAATTTAAATGTACATGAGAGAAAAGTCTGTAATTTTAACAAAATACTACTGTAATTTTTAGAGTAATTGCCCGTCTTGAAGATTACAGTATTTTTCCTTTATTTTCCCAATCTTCTTTCGTTTAAACGGTACAATTTTGTAATTATTACGTACTTTAATTGTAAAAATTTATGTTTCATACCGTTGCTTGATTTACAGCAATTCTGTGTATTTTATACAGTAATATATGTTTATTTGTTTTACGGTCTTTTACTGTTGCTATTTGACAGTCTTTTGCCGTATTTTCTACGGACATTTTTTACAGTGTAGGGATTGAAAAAAGAAAGAGACACCTTGAATAAAACAAATTTGTTTGATTTCAGCATACATTGAGTATCGAAATATGAGTAAAAAGGAGCAAATTGAGACATGTAAATGCATATATTTGTTCAGTGGCTCACCTGGGAAAGCATCAACTCTACAAAAGCTGTTTTCTAATGCTGATGGCTACAAGACATGGGTAAACAGAGAGGAGATTGTTTACATGTGTGTCTGTGTAATACAGTTTGACTGCCTCAAGAATCATCAAAAATTTCCCTTTGATAAATGAAAAAAACCACACAGTCTTTTTAGTTTCCTCCCAGTTTGAAAGAAAATGTAGTTTTCTAAAAATTCATTGTTCATATCAGTTAAAGTACCTGCATGAGTGGTCTTTTGCTTTGTTTATATCATAGTTTAATTAAATTTTGTGCTGTGTTTTGCCTTCGACCCAGAGAAGGAGACTGCCCTGTTGAATCTGAAAACATGAATGAGAAAAAAACATCAAACACAACCTAGACATTAATTCATGCTGTCCATTGAGTTCCCTTGAGAGCTCTTCCCATCACATTGACACTAGTTGGACATTGGGAATTTGTGTTATGCCCAAACCTTTTCTTGAGTACCATTGCCGGAGCCACACAGAACTGTTTCACCTGAACGTCCCTTGCCAAAGGGAAGAGATGCCAAGGACAGGGAGTCCTATGTCAAGTGGAGTTCTGTAAAACATTGCCATCATCACATACTACCACAGGACAACAAAATGGATGATGTAAGTAATAAAACTATATTTTTATTTAACCAGGAGAAAAACATGACATTAAAAAATAATCAAAAATGAGCAGCCATACAAATACAATTTAAAAAGCATAGAAAATTACCAGCCAAACAGCAAGCACCTGATAAGGCCAACTACAATCAAAACACAGTATTCAGAACATCTGCAGCCAGATGTGTCTGCCTCAAAGCCATCCAATGCTGAGTTTTAGGTCTTTTTATAAGTCCTTTCAGGCAGAGGGAGCAGCAAATTTAAATACCAGCTCTGTTTTAAGATTCAGAGGGACTGTATGTGCTCTGTTTTGTGGAAATTGGTAAACCCAGATACAACCAGGCTGGTCTGCCTTCAGAGTAATTTAATGTGCTCTGATGAGACAGATTAGAAAGCTCTAGCAAAAAAAAAAAAAAGACATTAAAGTAGCAGTGTTAACTTATTAAACAATTCCTGGTGAGATTAAGAGATATCATGATGTTTAAATTTCATATCCTGATAATTATGACCTAAAATTTCATGGGTATCAGTATTATCATGGTATTTTTAGAATTTGCTGAAAATCCAAAGTACAGATTGATTTTAAATCATTTCATCAAGTTTAATGAAAACATTATAAATCAAATTAGCAGTACAGGGACTAACCTATTCACCTTTGTTTTCTATAATCATGAGAAGTAAACAGTAAACCTTCATCAGATGTGCTAAAAAAGGTACTTTGCATGTAAGGTCGTAGAGTTTAAGATACTTTTTTAAAACCACATGCCCTAGACGACACTCATTGTTTTAGGTGTTTTGGTAGGACACAAAATTACCACAGTTGCCAACGAAATACAGAAGTACAAATCATATTTTTAGATCAAAAGTTTATTATCAACCTGAGTCCTTATTAATACTACTAATGATACTTCTCTGTTTGGTGTAAAGACACTCATTTTGATAGAAGTTACTGTATAAGATGAATAGATGTTGAGTTAAACAGTTATTAAAGTTTAAGATTTTAAATGCCTTCACCACTGTAGGCTAAAATGGCCTGGATGTTTCCTGGTTCTGACCTAGCTTGTATCAGATGCCATCAGGCCCCAGCTACTTTAGAACATATGTTTTGGACATGCTCAATATTAAACAAATTCTGGTCAGATATTGTCAACACCCAAAGATTGATACGAACCCAGCCACATCAATTTTTGGGTTTGCTCCTGTTAATGGTGGGTTAACCAGACATCAGTCAGATTTGATAGCATACTCAACGTTATTAACCTGCAGGCTTATTCTACTTAACTGGAAATCACAGATCCCTCCATCTCACTGGCGTTGGTTATGTGAGGTTCTGTCATTCCTCAAACTAGAAAAAATGAGATGCACAGTTTAAGGACCTAGTGCAGAAATTTAAGAAAACTCAAATAAGTTTAATGCCAAGACCCTAGATCAGTAACCCTGCACATCCCTACCCTACCCTATCCCCTCTTTCTCTCTCCTCTTTGTGTCTTTGGTGTTGCTTGACAAGACCAAATCTTGTCATATTTATTCATATTGTTGTTCCTGCAAATACAAACAGTCTATGTGAGAATATGCAACATACGATCATGGAAATGTCATATTCAAGTAGACCTTTTTAACACAGAAAGCTTTCCATGGCAGACAAGATGTTTTCGCTCTACTCCTGGTCTGTTTCAGTATGGCTTTCCAATCATTACGGTGGGCTTGTCTGGTGTATGCAAACAAGCTAAAAGCTAATGGGAGGCAGGGGAGGATATTTTCCCTTTAATCTGGGGGGGGGGGGTATAAATTTAAGTCACCAGTAACAATAAATTCCATAGAAAAAAGGATGTCACCGGGCTGTGTGACATTGTTTTTATACAAAACGTGTCAATTTTGTAATTCTTTCAGTTTTATGGTATGTTTGTTGTCCGTATGCTCCATTTGGAGTTTGATTTATTTGGGCAATATTTTAACAGATCAGTGATATTTATTTTATTACCTTTCCCAGATGTATGTCAGATAAATTCATGTAATGGATATGAGTCAATATCACATGTCAGGTTAGCTGTTTCCTGCTGACAGGGCTTTATGTTTTAAACTTTTGGGATCCTTCAATTCTCAATCCAGAGACATTAGGGACAGCACAACTACACACCCCAACAACAAATCACTCTGCCAGAACACACAATTCAGTCAGGCATTTCTACAGTCATCCCAGACAGTTGTGGTCAGCTATACACTAGGTTTTAACCTAGTCTTGTTCCTGTATTTTTTTTATGACAGACAAGTAACAGTTTGTTGAAATGTTTGGACTACTAAAGTAAGTGCAGACTTCCTCACACTGTTGCAGGATGTTGCTGCGAAGTTTCTTATCAGCTGATCTTGTGCAGGCTTAATTACACGATTTCTGTTAACAAGGTCTAAAAGCACGAGTCATCTTATAAACAATAGGTTGAAATTTTGACACATTTAAAATAATGGAAAATCCTCCAGATACAGTTTTCTGTCATACTGTGGAGTGATTTTAATGAGTCTGCTTAACCTCGTTATGTGGAAAACTCGATATTTCAATGATGTAAAAGGTGTTACATAAACTTCTGGTTTCTGTGGCAGTGAGGGGAGTTAGTCCCATGGCTGCTGAATTTAAATTCTATGCTTTAATGGATTGAGCCTTCTCGTAGCAGTAGAACAACGGAAGTGACCAGGGATCAGACTGAGATTAATGCAGATCAATTGGTCAGATTCCTTGACGGTCATCGGGCAGATCCATCTTGCTAGACAATTGTTTCAGTAATCTGGAACTACTGTCATAGAGGAAAACTTAATACTTTGAAAGTGCTGATATTGTTCCACACTACATAAAGTTACTACACTTTTGAAAGTGTTAAATTAACACTTACTTTCTTCATCATAGAGGTGTGACTTTACCTGAACAACCCGATAAGGACAGATTCTTTTCTACTGTACACCTCCTCTGTAGCCACTCAATACTTAAAGTAAACATAGATTAAATACGCTTTACTTGAGATGATTTTAGACAAGTATTTTTACCTTTACCTGAGTACAACAGTCGTTCACTTTGTTCACCTCTTATGAGCGCCTGACATTCATCATACACATGTGAACAATTCAGCAGTTTGAAAACGTGTCATGAATCTCATATAATTCTCCGAGAAACTTTATAAAGAACAAATTCAAGAAAAATCATAGGTAGATATTGATGAATGAGCCTCTTTTGCTAGCTGTAAGAAATATGATTGAAATGTGATTGAAATGTGATTGAGAGGGTCACTAACATTTATTATCAATAGTTCATGCTGAGCCCTTATCCTGAACACAACCTGCTCTGGATCAGGAAAATCCCACTCCGTAGTGCAGCTGCCATATACAGATTAGTCTGGACACAACAATTAGACAACAATTAGAATATTTGACATTTTATTTGAAACTTTGATGAAGGCAAAAACATAACTGTTACAAACATACGTTATAAGGGAAGCTTCAATAAAAAAGAAGAGTGGACTTGATCATAAATGCAGGGACACTGCAACATTCAATAATGGGCCCCTGAGCTTAGTTTATTTCACCTGATTTCTTCAGTACATACAGGAGAGAACATCAATTATCTTATTTATCTTTTGGCAAGAAAGGGAAAACCATGCCAAACTGTTTTCCTGGTGTTTTTTTCTTGTAAAGAAAAAAATATATATATTTGTATTTCCATGAACGAATGTCTCCACTGGATGTTTTCATACAGTCTGTGATAAGAGAAGACTTACTAAGGCTTAGAAAGTTTATCCAGTTTTCAGCACTCTCCCCAAAGTCTACATGAATCAGTTCAGGGTCACAGAGGAGCAACTCAGTACTTCATTGTGATAATGCTCACTGAACACACTCCCAAAATATCTGCCTAATTCTGTCTTTACTTCCAAAGTGACATATCATATCTGGTGGAGTCAGCCCTCATATTTTGTTTTCACAAAAAAGGCAGCCATAGATTTTGTACAGTACCTATTATAATAAGAAGCTTTATTTTATCGGGGTCGCCCTGCAAAAAAAAAACAAAAAAAACAAAAAAAACAAAAACGACATGATACAAGAGAGAAGCAAGCACCAGGCAGGCCAACAAAGAGAGAGAAAAGATGAACAAGTTTGGGTCACTGACAGTACTTGGGTATGAATAATAATAAGCTTCACTGGCCTCATACTGTAAACAGGCTATAAACAGGACTGCTTGTCTCTTAAACACCACAGATAGTGCCATAAAATGTTAAAACAGAGAACCAAATATGGAGTCCTTCATCTACTGAGTTACTGAGACTGTTGTTACCACTTTTATGTTATCATAAAATTGCTCTCAGATTTGTTTGCTGTTTCAGAGTTAGTGTGCCAAGAGCTCTGTGAGGTTTACATGCTTGTATTCAGTGTAATATGGTGTCTCTTTGCTTTATAGTTGATTACAGAAATGTATGTTTAAACCTTAACTTTGTATTTTAATGTTTTTTACCCAAGCAACATCTTCTCTTTGACTATGAAGCAGTTTACCTCAGATCTTCTATGAATTTTTAGGTAAAATATTAAAGATATTCTTTCTTTATTAAGTATCACACAGAGCAGTGTTTTTTTTTTAATCAAGAGATCATATTTTATTGGATTAGGCAATTCAGTTGAATATCTTGGGCTTAAATGGTCCTCTTGGCTAATCAGAAATGAAATTCAAAAAAACTTGGTTTTATAACCTCTATAAGACCTATAGACCATGTAGCATTTGAGATCAGTGCTTGTGTTTTGGTCAGCCATTAATTTGGAAGTACTATTTAAAAAGTTAATTTATCTTAAGGAAGTTTCCTCATGCAGCGTGGAATTAAAAGGCCACAGCCACAAAACTGGGGACAACAGAAAATACTCTGATCTGTGGCACCATCTTGTGGATTTTGTGGAGCAGAGCATGGCTTTTTTCACAGTTGCAGCTGTAAACTGAAGGTATCAATGTTAGATTCACCTTTAAAGTGTCAATGCTTGGACAAATTGATTATGAGATTTTAACGCTGAGAGAAAAAAATAAATAAATGTAACCAAATTTTGCTATAATCTTTGGTTTCCAGGCTGGGGTTAAAGACCCCAAAATCTTGGAGGGCTTTGTGTTATCTCAAAAATTTGATGTTCACATAATTAAGTAAAATTATGAAAACCTGCTAATATTTGATGGTTTATTCCGAGATCTTTTGGAAAGAGCAAGTTTGTGTAGGCCCATTTTGTTGTTATTTCATCAACCTTCTGAGCACCAGTGTTAATTTTAGCAGCTATTTTGACTTTAGTCTTAGTTTTAGTCTTTAAATGAAATGCATTTTAGTTTTAGTCACATTTAAATCAATTCTATCTTTTTATTTTTAGTTTAGTTTTAATCCACAAAACTCTTCAAATTTAAGTCTTTACTTTTAGTCCAAGCATTTATTTTCTTGCCTAAATCTGGCACCAAATCATAGAAGTGTGTTCTATGCAACCTGTCAAACCTGGGGTCCCTGCTTTCTACTGCTGGGAGGCAGAAGAGACACAGCTGCATTGTTTTTTGACAGATTTACCCACACTGGAGAAATATTGTGGATTTTAAATGTCCGACAAAAACTACATTACATGCCAGTACAGTTTTAGTCATATTCATGAAAACTAAACTTAGTTTTTGTCATTTTTAGTCATCACAAATCTATTTATGTTTTCTCATAAATCTGTTTAGTCTTAGTCTAGTTTTTGTCATGGAAAAAAAGGCTGTCGACGAACATTTTTTGTCATAGTTTTAGTCGACAAAATCAACACAGCTGAGCACTAAGCTATTTTACAATTTTTCTTGCCTGAACTTGTTATCTAAAAAAGCTTGTAAAACATCAACCCTACGATGTACAGTCAAGCTCCAAACATCCTTTTTTTTTTTTTTTACAATAATCAAGGCTTTAACAAATGTGTGCTGCAGTTATGTCACTTAAATCTAGACCAAAAAGAAAATATAAAATATTCAAAATATTCACTTTTTTTTAAAGCAAAAAAGTTCATGTGCTTTTTTTTTAATTGGCTGAATTTTAGCCACTATTTAAAGCAGTTCCTGCCTGCAAAGCATGACACAATGATGGAACAGCCTGCAATGGTTGTCACAGCCCATGTGACAACCATTGCAGGAAAACAATATGCTGGCTAATGTTAAGCTCGCGGCAGAAAGGATTGGAAAAAGGATGAAAAGATGTTCAGTATCAGAGTTACTGGTATGGATTTCATTTTTAAAGACCCTGGAAAGTCACCCAAGTTCCATGCTTACTAATGAAGTGTCCATAGAGGCTACAGAGGCATCGATAGTGTCATTAGAACAGCAAGACAGGGGGCTTCCAGAGGAAACAAAAGTAAGTGGCCACAATTTTAAAGTTGTTTAGCTTTTCGCAACCTGTGTCTCATCTTGCTGTATCTGACACTGGTCTAAGAGAGTTAATAGTAACAATGTAATAGGAAATATTGGAAAACGTAAATTTTTCTCAAACAGACGTATGCGTATATTTTATGGTATTTATACAGGTTTTGGTTGGATAGTGCAACTTCAAGAAAGGAAGCATTACAGGTTGCAAAAGAACAATTATATTTGTTTCATAATGATATTTAGAATATGTTTTAGCTAAATTTAATGGCATCTAAAAGAAAATCCCCTAAATAGCATTTTGCTTTTTAATTGAAACATGCAAACAGAAATGTCTTGGGACCCCAAAAGTAAAGTCAACCAAGACAATGAAAACAGTCTGATAGCACTGAAGAAATAAACTCTTGAAGTGCTCTGCTCCCATCTGTCCATCCATAACCCTTTAAATATTGCACGTCTGTCTCCTCCCTGTGACCTGGTTTTACAGAGATGCCTTTTATCAAGACCACTCAGCCTCCTCACCCATCCAAATTACGCAGCAGTGCTATCTGATGTCCCCATGTGCTGCTGCAGCATCCAGCAGATGGAAGCACTGACATGGTTTCAACCTGGAATGTTCCACACTGTAACTGGTCCGGGGGTCGACTGCGCTCTGACAAGACACAATGACGCAGCTATCTCTGCTTTTGGCTCGGAAAACTGTCTGTATATTTAGCACCTCGTTTAAAATTAGAGCACAGCACATGGGGAATAAATTAAGCTGCAGTTTAAATAGATCTCTGCCAAGTCACACAAAGTGGGCTCAGCAGACATATGTCCGTAAATACTGCATGCAGATGTAAAAGAGGGTATTAAACTCTGTGGGACCTGCAATAGAAAACTCTTTGACATGGATTTTACAAAGCAGCATATTCAATATTGATCCTCTTGAGGAAATGAGGCCTCTTCTTCAGTGGACTTTGGTAGTATACGTTACAAAGGTTATCTTATGTCGCATGACATGAGGAAGACCAGCCTGAACTGATCATTATGCTCTTATCTAATCTGTTTATCCATGACTCCAGACCCTCACTCAAAACTATAACAAGACAAAAAAATGACATTAGCGCTTATTAATGTTCACAGAAATTAGTCTGTGAGAGTTTGTAAAACTTATAAGGACTTCCAGACACGCTCTATGATGACTAAAGTCTTTAAAACAAGTATTTATTTTTTGTTCCTTTAACTTTCACATGAATTTTCTAGCACAGTTAATGTAAACTGTCCGCTTCCAAAAACATTCATAAAATATTATACTGTATATAACTAATTAGTTACCGTTTTTTAATTTTTCTTATCTTTTAATCAACTTTTATCATTATCATAACTATCAAATTTTAAAAGATTTTCAGGATTTTAATTAATCAAATTCCATTGTCAGTACATGATGTCTCTTTTGTTTCTTTTGAAGGAAAAAAATCTGAAAAAATCACAGTACTTGATATTTCAAAGATTAACAACAGTACTGATTTAGACACCCTATGTATTCTTGTGTCTGACTTTAAAACTACTCCACATTAAGGACAAAACTGTTCCCTCCCAAAAGGAAATTATGTTGACTTTGGACAGTACAGAACACTGAACTTTTTTTTTTTTTTTTTTTTTTTTTTTTTTTACAATATTAAGGAAATAAAACATTCCTTCAGTGCCGATGGGCTGAACGCTGGAAACTTTTCTGTCATTTGGTAGGCTAGCAGAAAGTTTGTTTGTTTGTTTGTTTTTGGTTGTTGTTTGTTTGTTTTTTCCCCTTAGGTTAATTTTGAATTTCTCTTTCTTTATCCCCATGAGCACCAGCATAAGCATAGGCATATGCTATTCCTAAAAAAAACATTTATGTGTGTTTCAATGTTCTTTATGTATGGAGTATTTGTATGTAATCTGCTTGATTAAGTCATGGACTACAGGAAGAGTAGCTGTGGTTCTAAGCCAAGGCTAATGATGATCCAGATACACAATAAACAAACAGTTAGTTTAGCATTAGCTCACATGAACAGGGAGACATGTCAGTGCACCATGTGGTTGAACTCTGTGCCTTTGTGTGGGTGTTCACCTTGGCTCATGACCCGTCTGATAGTGGATTAATTCCTTATTTAATCAAATGTGTTTAAAAATATTTGTGTAACTACTTACTACAAAATAAATCTCAAAACAATATGAAAGACTTTGGAAACTGTATGACAGATGTTTTTATGTTCAAAGTAAATAAAACAATAATTGTTGGCTTAACACCAAACAACGAGCTATATGCTGCATGTCCTTCTTGCAGGATCTAAGACAAACTTCCTGTTTACGGTAAGTGATGAGAAAAATAATATCTAAGTAAAGCTACTTTAAATGTTGTAGCAGTTAGGAAATAAATGTTGTAATTGAACTTCACAACAATGAATTTAAAGAAGTTTTATAACAAGCACATTCCTAAAATCTCTTTTCTGGCTTGCAGTTTGTGTGCCAGGTTTGAACAGGAGCGGGTCGGTAAGCTTTCAGCTTTAGTAGATTAAATGTTGGTGTAAATCTCAGCTAATCATCCAGTTAATTCCCAGGTCATCAGAAAGTTTCAGGACACGCTCCCTACCAGCACAGGACGTACACAAACACACTCACACCCACACACACTGACAGCAGTGCAAAGAAAATGTGTCTGGTAACTTTGAATAATTGTAACGTGCTGACTTTTTTAATTTGATGTGTTTAATTTTATTGCTTTTGTCTCGTGTTCTGGTTCCTGTTTTGTGATGTCAGTTGGCTTTACTGTGTATGGCATATTGCATTTAAAGTTCTTCATAGTTTCTGCAGATTTTAGAATCATTTTATGCTTAAAATGTGAGAAAACAGACTCCAATCAACTCTCATAAACAACTCCTAAAGCAGAAATCCCTGCCTTTAATCCCAAAGGGAAATAAAAAGATCCTCTGGGTTGAATCTTACAGTCTAATATGCAAATCCAATAAGTGTCAGAGGGTTTGCTTATTTCTCCTCTTAACATACACAAGAATTTCAAATATGTAAAACATCTATTTAAGCACCTGCTAAGTCAAAAGAGAGCCAACATGCTGAAAACTGTTCTCAGCAAGCCTGACTCCAGCTCCACAATTTCCCCATGTCATTTACACAGCTGGTTACGTCTAAGTATGTCAGACTCAGGCTGCAAGTATTTGTGGCTAGCCTGTAGCAAATTCCTCAACTGTCACATTACATGGGTTATACAGGGTGTGGCCATTCTCTGCTGGCAAGCAGCTGTTAGCTTAGCATATCCACTAGCTAATGTGTCCTTGTGTCATTTTTGTGTGAAGGGACAAGAGAGGGGACGAAAGAGACACGTGTGAGAAAAATGAAAGAGAAAAAGAAGGAAAAATCAGATTCCTCATCAGCCTGTGTGAGTGTGTGCATCTCTCTTTGCACATGTTGCATGTATAAGCATGTTCTTCTCTGTACGATGAGATTGCTGGTAAGTAACCACCTCTCCTTCAGGCTAAATTGTAGACAGCCAATGCTGGAACATCTAATGCAACATGACAGTTAGCCTGGTCGGCCAAACTGTCTGTGCACACAGTCCAAACAGTCCTGGCAACTAACTACAACCAGCATCTCTTCAGACAAGTGCATGGAGGTCAGCTAAAGCGGGGTCAATCCCTGTTTATTTCACTTCAATTCAAATAATTCAGCAACATAAATCATGCTTGTGGTGATGTTTTGCTCTCCAAATGAGTACAACAGGCGGTCGCTAATGTTGCACAAAATTCTTGAGCGCAAAACACTCAAAAGAAGAAAACTGAGCAGAGCTGATGTATAGTTGAAGCTCCTGATAGGAACTTTTGGGTTGTGAGCAAAATGATCTTATCTTAAGGCTGATCTTGTCATGTGCAAATGTAAGTGGTGTTTCCATCCTGATTTCTTTCAACAATCAAATGCATAACTTACCTTTGCTTTCACATCTAAGACATTTCCTACTAACCTTGAATCAAAATTGTGTTCATGTGTAGGGGTGGAGTGTTAGTGGGGAGTATGGGTTTAAATATGTATATTTGCATATGGTCCCTACAAAAGACAATTATGTTTCCATTATTTACCTTCTTTCATTTATCCAAACTAAATTATATTTAATATAAGTAGTTAGTACTGGTAGTTTTTATATTTCCCTCTAAAAATCCTCTGGGTGTGGATTTCATGTAGGCTGTTTGTAGGATCCTACCACACCCACACATGTATATCTAAAGTTTTCTCTTTTTATTTTTCAAATTATGTTTTATCATGTCTGTGAGATGAATAAAATATCATAACAAAAATTAGCATCGGTAATTAGCACTGACTTTAAATGTTTTGCATTGTTGTAGTGAAAAGTTACTGTTCACTTCTCATACTGGATCCTTCCTTGCCAAATATTTAACTAATCAAAACAAATAAATGCAAATAAATAGATTACAATTAATCTTTGCTGTGCAATATGCAAAAAAAGACTGATGCGTGCCATCCAGTAGACTGTGGTAGTGGTTTCAATCAGTAAAAATTACAACATAGAAACAGTCAACTTTCTTCCTTGTTGTAGCATTTACTTTGTCTGGGTATATAGAAGTATGCTTTATTGACATTTTATTCTTATGCATGTACTTTAATATGGAGTTGTTCCCCTTTTTGCAGCTATAATAGCCTCCAGTTGCCACAAATTTGCCAGCATAGCGTTGTCCAAAATGCCTTATTATGCTAAAGCATTAAGACTGTCCTTCACTAGAGATAATAAGCCTAGCCTAAACCCTGAAAAACAGCCCCAGAACATTATCCCTCCTCCACCAAAACTCACAATTAGCACAACGCAATCAGGCAGGTAAGGCTCTCCTGGCAGCCGCCAAACCAGACTCACTCATCTTATTGCCAAACAGAGAAGTGTGATTCGTCACTCCATCCAACACATTCCCACTGCTACACAATCCAGTGTGGGTGTGCTTTACACCCCTCCATTCAACGCTTAGTGTAGGATTTGGTGATATAAGGCTAACATGTGGCTGCTTGGCCATGGAAACCCATTCCATGAAGCTCCTGCCACACAGTTTTTGTACTTACATTAATGCCAATGGAAGTTCAGAACTCTTCAGCTATGAAATCAGCTATGACAACTTTTGTGCTTCTCCTGACTTCAGTATGGGTTTGAATTGCCCACTGGCTCCATCATCGAGAACAACAATTGCAGCTACTGAGCTAACCTTATGTAGTCTACTTACCATGACTGCACATACCTTCTACAGCATATGTCTTATTGCTCTGATTGGCCCGTGGTGAATGCAACAGAGTATTTTCTTCTTTTATTTTCTTATTGTCTTGTTTTTTGGGCTGTATCTATCACTGAGTTACTTTTTGCAGGAAAAAAATTCTTCAATTTAAAAATGCATTTCATGTCTTATGAGAAATTGATTTATCAGTGGAAGGAAATTTGAATGGCAAGTTACTGAGTTCTTAAAAGATGTCAAAAACCTGTTTTTCTCTACTATATTTCCTCCGCGCCTTGCTTTTTTTTTATATATATAACTGCTTCTCTCTTCTTGTGTAACCCTTGCAGTCTTGTGAAAGCCATTGTGCTGTATGACAGAGCAGCAGCAGCAGATGAGGGCCAGAGAGCAGCAGGTGGGCTACCAGGACACAGCAGGGCTCATCTTTCTCCTTATCTGCAGCACAACAGTACTGTTTGCTGTGACCCGACAATACTTTAATACTAAGCTTCTCTTCCTTTTTATCCCTTTTTTAATTTTCTGTCTTATTCTGTGTTTTGTGGATGCAGATAGAAAACACTTGTTTGATGCTGTAGCAGTGAGGGCAGGGCCTGTGTCCCAGGCAGCCAGTTTGTTCTTGTTCTGCCATGTTTTACAGTGCAGGCTTACATAAGTAAACAGCCCGTGCACAGCTGCTTTCAAAATGGACTCCAGGATCTATTCTCTCTCACAAACAACTAAATGCTGGCACACAGATATGGCATGTGTCTCCTAATGCTCGTAAACCGTCCAAACAAGAACAAAAGTTTTCCTTTCGGACATTTTTTGCAGTCCAATGCTGTCATATCAGAGCAGGCGTCACCCCAGGATGTTTCCTTGCCCTTGGTGCCTGTCTGGGCTAGACGGCTCTGAAGAGGGCCGCAGATGGAGACTGGAGGGGAGGTGGGAAGGAAAGAGAGAGAGGAAGAAGAAGAGAGCAGAAAGTAGGAGGCAAAGTGAGAAAAGGAAGGAGAAAGAATTAGGAAAGGGAAAAGTAGACAAGGAATGAAAAGAAAGGAAGATAAAAGGTGGACAAGAAAGGGAGAGACAGGAGAGGAGTGTTTATGTGTGTGTGATCAGTGTTTGTGGGTGCGTGCATGTGCAGAGTGAGCCTCCCTGGAAAAATACCAGCCTTCTTTCTCACTTCTTTCACTGATACGTCTCATCACAGTCCATCTGGCTGAGTCCTGCTTCACATACCCACCCAACACCACCATCACCCATCCGGTTGGTGCCCTCACCTTTTATTCCTTTTTTATATCCCCCACAAACAAGCTCCTTTCTTTTCTTCCATGCTTCAGGAAGTCTCACAAGAAATGAAAGTCTGGCCACAAGATTTAACTCATAATGTGTAAAAAGTCTATGTTCGACCTCATCAATCCTTGCAAATGTATGTAGAATTTGAGGAGCAATGAGACTTCTTAAACTATTAGCAGAGTCCACAGATGGATGCTGGGGTTGGAAGTAAGAGCACAGTGTTGATGCAGGGCAGAGCTGGCAATGACAGACCAGGGAGAGGTCAAAAAATCTTGCTGCTTAAATAGACCGCCAATTAGGAGGATTTTTGTCAGGAGATTGGATAATGATGTATGTCAAGTGTGAAATCAGTGCCGTTTGAGTTGTCAGCCTGAACTAGCTTCCAGGCATCGTCCATTCATGTGAATGTTGGCTCCAACTGTGACATTTATGAGTAAATCAGATAACCAATCTGACACTTAGTAAGGGCGGATCAGTTCTACCATTTTAAATGTACATGTCCACAAAGTTAAAACAAGGATGTGCTGAAAAAAAGATTAATTATGATTGCATGTAAAAGAAAAACTGATGGTTTAAAGGTGGGGATGCAACACTGTACTTAAAGGGATATTTCAGTATTTTTGAAGAAGGGTTGTATGAGGTACTTGGCGATAGTAGTGCCATCAGCCTCCTGAGAGTTCAGTGTGCATTGCTCCCACAAACAGGATACGCTTTGGGAAGCTAGGCTACACAGTGCTACACACAGATGTAGTTACTCAGTCTAATTTAGCAAATTTAAGGTAAAACTGGCCGAAATGACAAAGCCTGCAGATGCAAACAGCTGTTCAGATACACTGAGGTGGAAGAGCATGAAGCAAGCAGCCAAGGGTTTCGTACTTACCTGTCTAGGAGAGCACATACCGAGAAAAAACGGCATTGTTTGGGCAGCAGTTGAGTCAAAAAAAAGTGGAAGTTTATCAGTGGTGTTATCTGTGAGCAGCAGGCGTCTGGACGCACGCTGATGGCTGTCACCATTGAGGATCTCTACCAGAGCTAAGGGATTCTTGCTGATGCAAAGGACAACCTCAGCCAGCACAAAGATGCATACCAAGTGATCAAATGGTCAAATGGATGACACTCAAGGAGGACACTGAGACATAAGACACTGATGACAATTTAAAGACTGAGTAAATGGTATTATTTCTTTGATACATCACAACAAGTTTATGATTCACTGTCTTAACCTGAATAAACAATGAACGGGAATGGGCTGGCTGAAGGGGACCACTTATGTTGGTCGACTGGTGAGGAGGTCACAGTATGAATGGAGCTGTTTTGTGGTTAGTCATTAACCCTCACAGCCCAGAGATAGGAGGAGTTTTACACCTATCCAGTGAAACTCAGGTAACCCTTCCAAGTTAAATCCAAGTTAAAAACACTAAGGTGGCTTTCACTCTATAGGGATCCGAGTGCATTTAAGCCCAAAGTCCAGTTTGTTTTGGTCAGTGTGAATGCAAACCGTGCCCTTTCATGTAGCCCGGGCCCACTTGGGGAGGTGGTCTCGAGCATGGTTCAAGCCCGGTTCGGATGAGATGTGAATGCACAGGACAGTGTCATATTTGCTATATAGCATCATCGTAAGAACAAAACTTCTTTCCGTGGCTCAGCAGTTTTTTCACATTTTGCCTCATTAAAAGGCGGAATCAGAATCAACAAATGGTCTGTTATGACTCACTTTATGAATGAATGCAAGTTGGACTCAGTGAGATGAGATGCAAAGGCAATAAAAGTAACTCAAAAACCACTGTATCGGGGCAGCTAGAGTCCATTTAATCCTCTGAGCTGCACATAGATGTGTAGATATGAAGAACGATGTTGCTAGCATCTTATAAAGTGATTTTGAAAACATACATGGTGGCAGGATGGACGTTTTACCAGGTTAAAACAAAAACAGTCTTCGCTCAGGTCATGACCTGAGTGGTTGCAACAGCCAGCGGATCGGGGTGGGGGTCAATGAAGCCATGGCAGGGTTTGAAACAATCGGGCCTAGTGTGAAAGCACCCTTAGAGTCACTATAATACTGACATTATCCCTGGATTTAGCTGTAGCTGAGGTTATTGTTGCGGCATGTGAGGAGGTTGTGTCGATTTTTGTGCCCCCTGTGGACAAAGGATCCTGATACTGTTAAGTCAACATATAAGGCCTAAAATAACTTTGAAACCACAAATATGCAAATGCATCATGACTGACACACGTCCCTGCGTCAGTTTCACGAGTTGGCTATAAACTTATCTGACCCAGATGCAAGATAGATGTTGATAGAGGCAGTGTAAAGGAGGAAGAGGAGGTGTGCAGTTACCACAGCAGCAGAGACAACAATGGCTGAAAGTTTAAATAAAACTAATAAACCAAGTCCACAATCCTCCACATCTTTGTGATTTTTACTGCAGTGAGACTAACATGCCTGTCAAAGAAAGATAGATAAATTATGTTTAGAAGTCTGTGTTTATATTGGAGAGTTTCAGCTGAGTTCAGGCTGTTTGTAATAGTTTTGTTTTTACAGTATACACAGCTGATGAGTGTATTTTGAAATTATAAATTTAAAAAGTAGAGTAAAAGCTATTCCCAAGTACTCTTCCTGTTTTCATCAACTGCTGCAACATCATTTACAAACAAAATCAGCTCAAAGTCACCAGTTAACACAGTCTCTGATTAAACCTCTACACCAGGGGCGATACATTTATGCATGGTGGAGAAATGTTGCAGACAGTGTTTTAACCACTAGTCATCAGTCTGAGCTGATCTGACGCTACTTTTGATTATTGATGTTAAGATTACGTTAGTTCTGATCTCAGCAGTGACGTGAAAGTAACCTTGAGTGTCTCTGTGTTTATAGTTTATATCCAGCGCATCTGCTAGTTTTATAAGAATGGAGCTCTCTGGTGTACCCCTTAGAGGTTTCTTGTAGTAACACATGTCACAAACAGACAAGTTTGTTTACAATAAGGCATGACACAGCTGGATTCATATGCGAATGCACATTGAAACTGCATTTATCTCTAGACTGAGTAATGTTTTCTGACTCTGAATTTCATCCTACACTATCCTAAATGTCAAACATTCAACTCTCGGTCATTTTTAAGGGAATTCTTTTCTTTTAAGGCTGTTCTTGCTTCATGCTTTGACTGCCTTGTCTGACAGCTACCCCACAAGAGGAGAGACTAATAACTATATGAAACAATCAAACTACTCTTTGATGGTCTGTTTTACTTTTGTAGGCCATCCTTATTAATTTTAGCCTGTTTCATACCCAGGAAAACCTCCTCTCAGGAGCTTAAAGGCTCAAAAGATCAAATAAACACCAGCATATAAGGTTCTTGATCAGACTGCAGAAAACGTTCATAACCTTCTCAAACTTAACTCTCAAATTAAACTAGAAAGTTTTGAATGTCTGATTACACTCAGAGGACTACAACATGAAAGGCACGCACTACTCTTTTCAGGTTAAAAGGAGAGAAACAAGCAATAGACTGACATTTAGGTCTACAGTAACAGACATGCTTCTGTAGTCTGATTGGTACCTCATGTGAATGAAGCCACTGAATGACTGGCTATTTATAGAAGCAGGAAGTGAGCCACTGATGAGTCACTGCTACTTCCTAAAGAACTAAGTGCAGGCCCGATACAACTCAGTATCTTGTAATTACCCAAAAACTCCTAAGAAGACGACAGGAAGACAAATCTTAGACATCTTAGACAGAATTAGAGTGACAGAGTGAGTTGTTGAGCTTTGATTTAGATTAAAGTAACATCGGTCAGGATTTTTGCAGAGTTTTAAGTGTTATGTTGTATTTTTCTCCTTGGGTCTGGACCTCTGAAAGTACAGTAAGCATTTCTAGACATTTGGAGTTTTAAGTCTTAGTTTTGGGGATAAAAGAAAACAGGATACACTATCAGAAAAGCAGCTTGAAGTGTGAAGAAAAAGGCCCATTTTGTTTTAAAGGTTACAGATGTCAAGGTTTCACTTGACTTTGACAACTGCATGGTTCTGTGGTGTTATTAACACAAGAGGAGAGACTATCAGGAGAAATAATACAGAGAAATAATACAGGCAGTCTTATCAAGACTTAAAGACCCCGTAAAGTGAAAATAAATCTGTATTTAGGTTTGATGTTTGACAGGTCCCTGTAAGTCTATAAAATTAAGCTTCAAAATCATGAAAATGAGGCAGTAAAATCAGATCTAGGGTGGTGTGGATGTGTCTGTTGAATGAGCTGAAGCCACGCCCACTAAGGAGGAATACAATCCTCTCAAATTTAAAAAATGCTACAATCTGAATAGAGTGGTGCAGAAATGAGTCCTTGAGTCCAGTTCCCTCGTCTGAAAGTCCATGGGAGTTTTGAATGAGTTTTCGGTTAAATGCCAGAAATAAGGTCTGTGGTGAACACAAGCTCAAGGGAGTTTAATGTTTTATCCTGCAACATAAAACACATCTGAAATGTGCCCCATCTTTGAATTGTGTGTCTTTTCACATCTTAATAAAGGCGGTTGCTAAAGGACAGCTAACAAGAACTACAGCATTTGTCGGGAAGACTATACATCATCATCCGAAGCGCGGCAACTGAGCGTGCCGTTCACTTGTATCTGCAGGTGATGACGTTAAATTCAGCTGACAATGTTGTTGTTCAATATAGCATGAAGTTAGCTTTTTACTTTCATCAGTTAGATTAACGAAACAGATATGATGCTTATATTATCAGTTTATGAAGATTATCTTTATGAGCAAAACGTGTAAGTTTCATAAACTTTTATTGGACACAGATCTTATTTTCAGCAATAATCCAAAAACCCTTTGTGGGCCAGTGACATCACCAGCCCACATATTTGTTCCGCCCAAATTAAACCTAGCTATGAAAGGGGTAAAAAGCCGTCTAATGGATTAAATCCAAAATTGAGTCACATGTAGATTTCAGTTTCACATGTTTACTGTAACCATATTCCAACATATCTGTTGTGCTAAGACACAAATTTTGGATTTCACTTTACAGGGTCTTTAACATGTCAACTGTTGCCTTTAATCAGACATGAGTGTTTATGAGGCTGTAACTGAAAGTGAGAACAACCAATTGGTAACTCACTCTAAGATCTAATTTCTTCTAGATCAACATAAAAACATGAGTCACCACTATCAAAAAAAGTCCAGCTTAATATGTGGTATCATATTGCGAAGTTCCTTAATTTCTGCAGCAGTCTAAGCTCTGAACAAAAAAAACTCTTAAATTGATGTAACATTACATGAATGGTTGCGATTGGCTCGACCAAAACCAGGCTTGATATTAATCTGTCTTCCAGAGCGAATCGAACATGAGCCTGCAGATTTTTTTGTCCTCCTTCATCGTTGCTGGACTTGTGCATGATGGAAACTGGCAAATCTCAGAGCTCATGTGTTGTCTGTTCAGTGTTCTCCCACGTACAGGCTGCATTTGGGATAAATGAAAACTGGTGAAGGCTGCAAATATGTACGAGAGCTTTCTCCTGCAGCAGCCAAGTTAAGTAATCATACTGATTTGTACCAAATAAACTGAGCAGCACCAGCATAACTATGAGTGGGAAAGATTTATCAGCCATCACCAAAAATGCACATGAAAATCTGATCAAACAGTGCCTTCTCCTGAGAGAGGTGGATACCACTATGGATTACAATGTACCCTATTGTAAAGATATGGGTTATACAGGTTCATTTTTGAGCAGTATTTCTCATTTAAGGCCAGGAAATGCACAGCAGGCATGTGTTTTTTATTTTATTTATTTTATTTGCACAAGAGATATACAATTTGTCATGAAACTGATACATCTTTCACAGGGAAAGAGTAAAGTGAAGACTGTGTTGGTGAGGGAGGAAACCGGAAGGGCTGATAATTAGACCTCACCCTATTATAATTAGACTTTGTAACAAAGAATTTAGCCAAGAAGCACACAGACAACACAGCTGTGAATGGTTTACTTAGAGGTCATACAATTTGAAAGAGTCAGAGGTACTTGTGTGGGGGAGGTTTGAGTGAACACACACCCAGACGTGACACCTGTGGGGAGAAAATCAGCTTAATGTAATTCGATGTCAAACAGGTTAAAATGGCAGAAAACCAGGATCACCTCACCGAACTCTCCCTCTCTCACTCACTGTAGATAGATAGATAGATAGATAGATAGATAGATAGATAGATAGATAGATAGATAGATAGATAGATAGAATAACAACAAAAAAACAACAAAAAATAACAACGATTTTTTTTACATCATTGATACAGTACCTACTGAGTCCGTACGGATAGGTGGCTTTCACATTAGGGGCCTGGTCCCGGATCCGAGAGCACTTGAGCCCAAAGTCCAGTTCGTTTTGGTAGTGTGAATGCAAACGAACCACGCCCGGGCCCGCTTGGGGAGGTGGTCTTGGGTGCGATTCAAGAGGACTCTGGCACGGTTCGGATGAGATGTGAATGCAACCATGCTCGGATACGGGACAGAGCATCGTATCAGCTTCATGACGTCATCGTAAAAACTAAACTACTTTCAACAGCGCGGCAGAAATCATCAGAACCCAGCCAATTAAGGGTCTGTTGTGACTCACCTTATGGATGAACACAAGTTGGTGTCAGTGAGAGGAGGTGCAAAGGCAATAAAAGTCTCTTGTCACCTCAAAACCGCTGTATCTGCGCAGCGCGAGTCCATTAAATCCTCTGAGCCGTAGTAGATGTGCAGATACGAAGCGCGAAGTTGCTGGCATCTTAAACGTGATTTTAATCATCCATGGCTGCAGGATAGACCTTTTGCCGGGTCAAAACAAAAATGATCTTCGCTCAGGTCATGACCCCAGTGGTTGCCATGGTAACTTCTTCTTTCTCCTCCTTTGCAGGGTTGTAAACCAGCTACGTGCATACCGCCACCTGCTGTTTCAGACAGAGTAAATACTCAAGTGTGCCCTGGCACAGTTTGATCTTGCTAGTGTGAAAGCAAGCCAGGGGGGAAGGGGGAGGGGAGGAATCGCACCGCAGTGCAGTGCGAAACAACTGGGCCTAATGTGAAGGCACCCTCAATCTTCTCCCAAGCCGTTGTTGTCTCGGAGACTGAATACAGATGTCCTCCAGGATTTTCCTATATACGTATATATTTTTTAAATTTAGCCATCTACCTTTCTAAGCCTTTCAGAGCTGGCTTCTGAGGAGCATCCCCACAGCATGATGCTGCCACCACCGTGCTCCACAGTGGGGATGTTGTTTTTGTGGGAGTTTGGTGTCAGCCAGTGGTGAAGTGCAGGGTATATGGTATAGGGAATATACCCACTTCTGCACAGTGCAGTGTCTTGGCTGACCAAAAGCCCCATTTTGGTCTCATCAGACCAAAGAACTTTATCCCACTTGACCATAGAGTCTCCCAAGCCTTGCCCGGTGAAGAACCCAGGTAACAGTTTTTGTATGCAAAGTCTCTTCCATCTCAGCTGCGGAAACTTTTAACTCCTTCAGAGTAGGCATAGGTTTCTTGGTGGTCACTCTCACTAGTCTCCTTCTTGCACAGTCACTCAGTTTGGCCTGATCTAGGCAGATTTACACATGTGCCTTATTCCTTCCATTTCTTGATTATTGATTGAACTGTTTTATCCATTCCCTGAATTATATTTTTCAGTAACATTTTCTCTTAAATTCTTGGTGTGTTCTGTTGTCTTCATGATGTAATGGTAGCCAGGAGTACTGATTAGCCAGGGACTGGACCTTCCAGACACAGGTGCCTTTATACTACAATCACTGAAGTCCCATTCACTGCACTCAGGTGATCCCCATTTCACTAATTGTGAGACTACTAGCACCAATTGGCTGTTGAATAAGGTCAAAAAGCCCAATTATATTGACCAAGATTGATTTATAAAATTAATAAAAATATATCAGGATATTGTGTTCTGATCAGCCTCCTACTACTAACTTTTTCTGTTTGCTGCTGTATCTCCAACTTGGTGGTAAGATCTTTGAAATGCCAAACAAAACTTGAGCAAAATTGTATATCGCTGTCGAAAACCAAAACGTTACAGTTAACTGAATTTTTACTTTCTCCTTTTAACTGGTCTAAATTTATGACAATAATAAGCCAGTTTTTAGTTTTATCACTACAAGGCCAGGATTAGGGTTAACCTTCTTGAAAAATTAATGCATACTCTCAGGTCCAGATTTCAAGAGGTTCTCTCTTTGCTTGTCTTAACTGGCATTGTGTAAATGATGCATAAGTGCCTCTCCCCACATCTAACCCTGTGTTGGGGTACCAAAGCCTGCCCTTTTTTCTCTGCTTCCACAGAAAATTAATTGATATCAATTTCCATTAAACTTTGCAAGACATGAAAATACTGTCTATTTAACAGTCAAAAATAGAGCATTTTAATGATCATAAAGTGTGATTTCACCACCAAATTAAATTCCAAGACATCAAGCACTGTATCCACAAATATCAAACATCAGCCATGGACACCTCTGTATGAATTATGTAATTTGTCCAAGTATAAACCACTTCTTAGCCATCAACTATTCCTGCGACTATGTCATTTGTTCTGTCTGGGTGCCTGTCTAGGCATGTCGCAGAAAGGTCTGACCCACCCAAGTCTGGATACGACTGCCTGCATGGCTGCTTTCCTGAAGGGTGTGAAGGGGTAGAGAGGGGTTTGGGCTAATGGAGAGACTTGGTGGGAAGAGGAGACGGACGGCAGGAGAGGAGAGGAGAGGCGGGAGGGAGGGATCCTGTAGAGGAAGAGGAAAATGTGGGTCAACACAGTCAAAGCTCTGTCACATGTTCCAGTCAGCTGGAATCTCGCCTCTAGTCCAAACCAGAATGTTATGTAAGAGGTTATTGATCCATGAGAGTGCATGTCGGAAAACCGAGTGCCAGTCGGAGCTGGGGCCTCTCGCTGGTCTGTCTGCCGCAGTGCTGTCACATGATGTCACAGCATGGAAAGCAGACTTGTTAGAGTGCTGCTGAAGGGGCCAACTGATTTGACAGATTAATGCAAAGAGAGTTTGAACCAAACAAAAGATTTGGATGATATTAATATTTAATTCATTGGTGTGAGAAAACCCTGGCGCTATGACACTGCAAAGTGTAAAGAGTAGCCTAACAGCTCTTTTCGCCAGCCCTCATTACATGCACGTCTTTTTTCATGTCTTCCTATCAGCGTGATGTCATCACTTTCAGCAGCCCCTGTTCTGCCTGCCTGCCTCCATCTATAAGCTTCAAAAGGCCCTTGCTACATAATGTCTTTTCCTTCTCTAACTCAAGCGCATTTCCGTCGCTATCATCATTAGTAGAAGGAGGCATCACACAAACATGTTTGCTTGGAAAGACTGAGGTTGGATCAGACTGTCTGAGGATAATGTGTTCTTTTTTCCACCAGCAAGGCTAATCATATCAGTAAGTAGGCCTTGGCCCTGCATGTGGCAACCAAGTTAAAGCGTATGGAAATGCTGTTCTTCTAGAATGCAGACACAATTTTGGCAGTGGCATCTTCGTCCTTGCATACAAATGGCTGCTTAGAGTCTCTATCTGTTGTGAAGAAAAGTTAGGAGAATGATGTAACAAGGAGAGACTCCCAGACCAAAGTAACCCTTAACTTAACAATCTTGCCACACTTGCAGTTCAGTGGTTAGTGTCACCTGTAACTATGCAGTTAATCCAGGCTTCAGGTACAGGAATGATTTGGCTGACATCACTGCCACAGCATGCTTATGAAACAGCTGGATGTGGATCACATGAATCAATGAGGAAACAGCTGATTCCTTTTTTTCAGCTACAAGAAAGTAGGACAGTCCTTTAAAGGGTTCAGGGTTTAAGTGAGAACGTGTCCTGGAACAAACAAGCTCAACGTGGAGAGGTGACGGAGTCCGAGGGCAGAGGTTACACTTCACTGACTGCACAAAAGTCCAACAAGCACGACAAGGAGCGCAAAAGGAGGACAGAACTTTGGACCAATGTATAATCTATATCTTTAACTACTGCACTCATGGTTATCATGCAGTATCAATGTAGCATGCACAGAAAAGAGCATTATGTATGTAGTTTGCATGTTTTAACATTTATATCCCCCTTCAGCAGTTCTGTAGTCACCTAACAAGCAAGCACATCTCATCATACCACACTCAACCAGTGTTTTTTTTAATCCTTCTCCCTCTTTTTCATATGGGGCAAATATATTTTGTTTGTGACTTTGCTGACATTTAAGAACATAACGTACCTTATCTATGTGAAGCATGCTCCACCAAGTAAGAGCTCTCAATACCGCATGAATACACAATCAGTAATTCAGAAAAGCAAAGGAGTCTGCAACACTTCTACTAACATACTGATAGCTTTGAAAAGAGACTGATTTACTATGCCAGGATTACTTCAAAAGTATCTTCATCTCTAATAAGAACCCATGAAATGTCAAAGATGTACGTTTTTTCACTGCCAACCAATTCAGATCAAGATTTTGGACATTTAAACCTCTGAAACAGAGATTTGGTCCACTGTCACTTATGATGTGCCATTAATGAAAGTTTACTTAAAAAAAAAAAGATCTAGCACCTTCATAAATCTTCTCTCTTGTTGATCGTATTACCCATGTGCTGTATCCTTAGATATTTTACAGATAGGGGCAAGGGATACAAGGTATTTCAGTTATCACCAACTTTGACCTTTGGCTGCATCGTTGAAGGAAAAACATGGAAGGTAATCTTTTTAATCTCAAACACATTTTGGAAGACTAGAAATTGACAACATATTGTACTCACTGCATGGTGTTAGATGTGTGCTAGAGAAAGCAACAAGCAACCTGGAGTGATCTACATAAACTCATGGGGAAGAACATGTGTGTTTGATGTTTGGGGAATCAAAACAAATTTCCATAGTTATACATTGCAGTGACAAACACTATAAGCAGACAACTTAACAAGAATGAATGAGAAACTCTTTGGTCAGATATGACAGGTTGTGTCTTTGCAAAAACTGGACCCATGCAGGCCACATCTGGCCCACCAGCAGGTCTCAACAGATCTGTGAGATGCTTTGGGGAAAAGAGGGAAAATTTGGAAAAATTTTCATTTACAATATTTACCAATTGAAATATTTCATGAGTAGTTGCTGTTACAGCCTTACATAGCAATATTTATAATCAGTAATCAAGACTAATAACTTTATCATCAGTGCATGCCAAACCGTTCAAATCTATCAAAAATATTTTTTGTTATATGATACAAGGGCAGCACAATATTTTTGTCTCAGTTGCCCAGACCTCTTGCTGGTAAACCCTTTATCTATTATTTAGCTACTTAACTTAGCAAATCTGGCCCCCCTAATGTAGAATAATGACAATAACATTGTCAAGTCCTTAATATCCTATTTTATGTTTGCATTTAGAATCCCTTTTGGGCATCCCAATAACAAGTTGACTGCACTTGCATGCATTTACTCTGCACATTGACAGTTTGTCTTCAGTGACAGCCTGCAGTCAGAACTCCTTGGCTTTTAATGCACATACCAGCCAATGCACAAATGCAACCATGCCCTGATAAAGACTTCCCGTGCAGGTTGAAACCGCTCAGTGTTTTCTTTGATTTTTAGTGATTTTTATGAGATATGCCCTGAGCAGGTCAAGGCTTTATAAATTAATCCTTGACTCAAGCAAGTGTGCCTGAAGACAGGCCTGGTGGCGCCCCCTTTTTCCCATGCTTCTCAGGCTTACCGTGGTTTGGTATCCCCTGCATCCTGTGCGCAATGAAACTGTTGGCAATACAAATGAATGAGAGTTTTAACCATGAGCTAAGAGCCCAAGAGTGTCTCTACTACGAGGAAGGACAGATGTGAATAAAACTCAATTTTACTTACTAGAGGACAACCATTGTTCATATCAGTAAGGCAGTCAATGTGGGGGGTGGGGGGGGGGGTTAATGCATCCCAGTGCATTTAGCAGATACAATACCAAACCAATCCATATTAAGACATCCCAGACCATGCATTGAGGTGGTCGCACACTTAGCATTAAGGATTACCACAATGGCAAAAACAGATTTTTATCCATGTTAATGCATGGTACAAACCGAGTCTTAGTGTATTTTATAAACTGGTTCCTCTAAATAACACAAAGTTGTTGACTGTATTTTTCAGAAGCTTCCTCTTCCCTTGCACTGGTAGGTGGGATGCTGGAGGTGGCTGCAGTTGCTGAATTACTGCTAGCTGCATATATATATATATATATATATATATATATATATATATATATATATATATATTTATATATAGCCCAAGTCTTGTCACAAAGGTGTGCTGTGCTATGCTGACTGGTGCAGGCCTGACCAGAACAATACTCTGGAGTATACTTCTCCTGTGTCCTAATGGAAGTTTCCACTGCTGCTCCAAGACATGACTTCTTCCCAATATTGCTTCGTGTTACAGTAAAAGGAAGAAGGAACAGTGCCTGACCTGATCACAATGTGGGTCATTTAATCTTTAACAGAGCTGAAAGGGCCAACTCATAATCTACTGCAGTTCTGTGTAACAGTTTAAGAATGACTCAGCAAGTCTTTTTGGAGAGGGAACATATAGAGAATGCATAGAATATTATAAACTAAACGTATATCTTTAGTGATGTTCCTCAGACAGTGACTTAAAATGCAAGTCAGGTCAGAAGTAATAACAGTCAGAGAGCAATTACAGGCATCAGTACAGAAAGGTTTAAGACATGTTACAGATTGTCTTTAGTTTTGTTCCACTGGGAGGAACATTGCAGCTTAATAGAAGTTACACAGCACATCTTAAAAAGGTTAGTTGTGACTTGGCTGTATTTTTACCAAAAAGAGGTAGGTGTTGTTCATCAACATTTTACTGATTAAAAATCTGTCAGTGATCTGAAAGACCAAAGAAATTCCTTACCATTTCCCTCCCTCTTTAAGAGAGCAGAGGAGTCAAAAGGGCCATCTCATTGAGCTGTGATTGCTTCAACGATTGGGCAAGCTTCTCTTCGTCATTCCTAAAATGGTAAACATTTGGTTAAGGGTTAATGGTCTGGGTAGATAAGTGTCAGTATGTCAAAAATGTTGTCAATAATGACTTTTGGCTTGTCACAAGGCTGTGTAAGAGTCCTCCTGTTGGAAAATCTTATTTGCATAAAGCATTCCAATATCATTACTGTATGTGTTTGAGTCTCCAAACTCCATCACCTGATATGTTTTATTTTTTAACTTTTGAGCATCTGCATGATCTATCTCAGAAGAGATTAAAGGTGTCAAAGAATGAAAAAATGTCTTGTACAAACTAGAGCTGTCAACTTTAGAGGCATTCATTTTTATTTAATAAGGTTCATGATTTGTGCATTCATTTTTTAAAATCATTATCAGTTGTATGCTGCATTGTCCCTTTCAGCACACTTTGGCTGAGCTCCTGCTGTGTCCCTCTGCAGTTACATTGATGTGAAATAATTACACCACTGTAACCTTGCAAGGCGGATGGATTCACCAGAGTCCTGTCTGGTGTCAGGCAAATCCATCTAGCAAAACTCCGATCTACACTGTTTGTGCCAGACCCAAAGACAGGTCTGGCCAATCAGCATCTTTTGAGGAGAGCGGGGCAGTGGCTACGAGTGGGGTTAAGTTGGAACGTGTGCCGTTAGCAAAGGCTGCCACCAGTGTAGCTGTTAGCTCTGATGTAGCTACAGTATAGGGCTTCGGGGGTCCTCCCCCAGAAAATTTTGAAAGAAGTATATGCAATTTCCCACATTCTGGTACATTTTATCATGTTTATAGATTAAAAATGATCTCCCTCTTACATTTTTTCCTTGGAGCTGACATGGTCTGCGATTACTGACAATTACTGAGGCACTGGGCATTAGAAGATTTTGAAAATACTAAACTTCCCAATAAGCCATGTGACATTTTCCTGAACTACCTGTCACCTTTCAGCACTCACCTCAGCAACAGAGCTGTCTCCACTGCCCCACCCTCTGACTCACTCTCAATATCAGCCACCTATATCAGGAGACATGGAGATGCATTGCATCATATTGATAATTGAAATAAGCTTAATGTAGATTGTTCATATGAAGATTTCTGTGATGTAGCTAAGTCATGTTATTAGCATGTCAAATACATAGGTAGTATAGCAGCCTAATAATTATGTAGGCTACATTAGAAATGGGCCACCTCCCTAAAACATGACTGAGCAGTTTGACAGTACAGAAATTGTCAAATGTGTGTTCAGACCTGGAGTCTTTTGTTTAATGGACGCTGTCAGAGAGAGGAATAACGACATGAGAGAGAAAAAAAGTGAGTAAAAAAGACCCTAAATATGTTTAGAAGTACAAATGAACTTCCTTCTGTCGATTCTTGTTTTTATAACGTCACAGTTCCAACCCTCATCCTTTATCTGGGCTTAGGACTGGCAAAAATGACTCAAGAGAGATACTGTGGCAGTTACTTCAAATTGTATTTTTAGCTGTCTTTTAATTCTTTTTAATTCTCTAGAGTGCTTTGAGACAGGGAGGGGCTCAGGGCTGCACCGCTGCTCACTGAGAGGAGCAGCAACAATACGTGCTTTCACGTCAGAGTCTCATAAAGTCTCCAGTAACACCAGAAAAAGTCGCTAGATTTGTTGCTAGTCGCTTTTTTAAAAAAGAGTCCCTAGAGGGGTCTAAATACTCGTTAAATATATAGTGACAAAGTCGCTATGTTGGCAACACTGCTCCTGCACAAGGTGCCTGATGAGACCGACACCAGCCTGCTAGGGGTGCTAGCCTGCTAACATTCTTATCAGAAAAGCTGGCTGTGTTTGGAAGAACGCGATTTAGCTGTTTGGTCACTCAAGGGAAAACTTGGGCAACTCTAACTTACTTTCCTTTTCTTCGAACAAAAAAAAAAACTCCTTGTGTCCATCTCTCATCTGAAGAACAGTCAAAGAAAATATTGCAGCAAAAGCTGGACATTTTGACATTTGTTGTTGCTGTCATTAATCTGACGCTCAGTCTCAATATGCCTGCGTGAAGCGGCTGTGTGTGTCGGAAACCAGGAAAATGCGGAGTGGATTGCTATTGATATGGGTATTCCCCCTACTGAAAAAATGGAACGGATTTGATTGTGAAGTAATGGAAAGAACGCTGGAGCAGACCGGTCATAATGGCAAATGTGGGGGGGTCCAAATGACAGTTTTTTCAAGGTGAGGGGGACGTGACCCCCCCCCTTAATTGTATTGTGGGGACACCCATGCCAGGACCACATTTCTTTATCAGAACAAGAGCAAAAATCCACACCAAAAGCTTTCAAGCTTCAAATACGATGGTAGCATTAGCCTGTCTTGCATCAGTTAGCACTGGAGCAGCACGTCTACTACCCCATCTTGCTTTAGCGCTCTGATTGGCCTGTCATGAATGTGACAGACTAAAATTTTGTCCATCTTCCAAGGTTTTTTTTTTGTTGTTGTTGTTTTGCAAAGTCCTGCCCTTCCCAAACACTTTGTATTGGAGGTTTCCCAGATGAATGTGACATATATCCTTAGGGTAAATATATGAAACCGTCTATGTGGTGTGTCATTCCAATTAGTGTTCACTTTCTCGTTGCAGTGTTTTTATGAATCAGGCTTTATAATTAAGAATTGTGCTAACAGATCTTTAATTCTCCTCTTGAAGTTTTAGTGTCGCTGTTGTCAACTTTCTTTCTTTAGAGAACCCTATCCTCTAAAGATGACAGATCCCAATACTATGAAACTTATCTAGCAATTTAGTTCATATAAGCCAGATGGAAAAACAAAATAAGTATCTATCTACATTTTGAGATGGTTTACAGTGTAATGTGTGTTTGTGGGTGAAGCAAAGCCTCTACTCTTAAATGCATGAAGTCGAGCGGAGTAGAGCGATGGAGAGTTGACCACTGCAGTGGTTGTTGCTTTGCATGCAGGCTTTATTTGTAAAAATCTTAGTAATGAATAATAGAAATCAAAGTAATATGTGTTAATTTCAAAAGCCCTACTTGCCCCCAAAACAATATTTAATGGATTTGGACATCTATGATATTTCACTTTATGTAATTTCTAATACCTTAAAGCTGAGTACTGAGGAGGTAGCAGAAAATTCCACTGAAGAATGTACAGACAAGGTGAGTGTTTGATAATTAAACCTGACACTGACCTCTGTCACCTGCATTCAGCTGCTATGTTCAGTGAGAATGGAGATCAGGACCTTTCAGTCAACAACTCTCTGGTTGCCAAAGTAAATCCCCCCCCCCAGATATTGTCCTAAAGAAACGTTGTTGGTGTATCAACACTTATCAGAGTATTAGAATTAAATCCCACAAATGTTACCCAAGCTTGTGTGTACACTGCTAATGGACTCTGCTCAGTCTTGACCAACCAGCCTGTTGAACAACCTGTTCTCATACTTCTGTGATCGGCTCAAGAGGAAGGGCATGATTGCCTGGCCTGATTTTGAAAGTGAAATTTTCAGCTTCCTTCAGATGGCTGCGAGCACACTGGCCCTTTAAATCGCTGCAAAGTGTCATCTCACACGCACCCAACTTTGCTGAGTCATTGGGTTCAGACTTCTTTTGTAACCTCCACCCAGCAGGGCTTCTCATTGGCTTCAGTCTCCGTACAGCACTCCACGTGGTTGGCTGCCAGCACTACTAATCAGTTTCTTTTCGCCAGAGGCATTTCTTAAAGTGACAGAGGTGCTCCCCTTACTCCCCTGTGACTGATGTCTGAGTGACAGTCTGAGAGGATCAGGCCTGACAAGCCCAAAGGAGTTTATGTGTCAGAATCATGGAAAAAGAGAAGATGTGTGGAAGACAGCTGATAGACAAGAAGGGGGACTGAAGTAGTGGGACAGATGAACACAAGAAGGGTAAAATCTGAAGCTGAGGGACTGGATTCTCAAGTGATACAGTATAGGTGAAGGTGAAACCTCTGACTACCAGCGGGACAAGTTCACTGGATGTCAGCAACTGTAGGTAGTCTGCACAAACACTGAGATATTCATAAACACCTGCATGCGCCTACATGAATGGTACTGTTTGCAAGTGTACCCATCCAAACTGATGCACCTCAGCAACCACCAGATGAATCCTGGAAAGATAAAGGAATTTCTTTCTTTGTATTGGCAGCACCCACAACCTCAATTTCAGAGCATTTGTCACTTGGTTCTTTTGTCACTTCCACTTCCCTAGATCAGTTTAAAATTGTTCTGTATGCTTTTATTATTGCTTTTATTCAAGATAAAGCAAAGAGAGACATAAAAGTAACAATAAATGATTGTATCCTGGCATAGGCAGCAATTATATACCTAGATATTGCATATTAAGTGAGGTACACACATAAAGATAATCTTGCTGTTTTTGTCCCGATGATCCCCCTTCCTGACCAAGGACGGCAAACGCCCGATTATCTTATGTCTTATAGGATTATCCTGTGGTCTGAGGTGTGCTGTACTGAATTTGTACTGATAATTGGCTCCGAAAACGGTTGGTGCCGACAACCATAAATGTTAAACTTGTTTAATATTTACAACCAAAACTCTTCATTTGTGTGGGGCAAGCCGACTCCCAAGTCATGACTCCATGAATTGTGAATTTTAATTCAATATTGAAGTTTTTTGAGCTGATCGTTATGTATCAACACAAATGTAACACCAAAGGTAGCCTGTTGTGTTTTGTTTGTGAAGTCACTTGTCCAAGCAGTAACTACTGTTGCTGGTGGGCAAATAGCTAAAGCTAAAGCTAAATTAGCTACATTGGCTTGGTATAATATATATCTAGCGTAGCTATGGAAGCAAGCCACCATTTGTGTAACTTTCTAAAATGGGTCTACACATAATTTAATTTTGGATAAGAATTTTATTCTGAATGTTTAATTAATGTTACAGCTAGAATTTGTTTACAAATAAAGTTCAATTTGAAAAAAGTGGAAATACATTATACCTGCAAATTAGATCAGTTATGTCCTGAACAATGCAGCAGCCACAAGAGAAGCCGTCAATCAGAAAGCTCCAAACAGGAAGTCACAAGTGTAAAATATCCAATTCTTTCAAAATACAACAAAATGCACAGACTGCTAAATTTTAAATCATCACTATATCAACATTACATCTCATCCTGCAATGAGAAGAAAGGGTCACTGAGAGGTCAGTGGGTCACAGAGCTACAACAGTGCCATTGACAAGGAAAAGTAACTTTTGAGGAAATTTAGCCATATAATTTAACATAAAATCACAGATCCTTCAAGCAAACATTAACCTTTTAACTTCCTTATACTCACCCAATGGCAAAAGCAATAATATCATGGACTTATACCGGAATGGATGATTAAATTAACCCCAAAAGGTAAAATAGTTTGCTGTTGACATCCTATTCCTGTGTGAACTCGCAGTTCTATGTGATCTCTGCCCGCTTATCAGGACTGCGCACCACGGCGCAGCACTCTAGACTTGCTTCCAGTGGGCAAGGTCACTCACCTTTGGGCAGAACAAACCCCCGGAGCTTCAGTGTTGCATAGCCATCTTACGTGGAAATTGCAGATTAGATATGCAATCTGCAGTCAGACCCCTTCCCTAATTTGGACTCACAGAGCAGCTGGCGTGACTTCAAATACTCAGTCTTGTTCTAGTACAAAGTCTTACATGAATCCGCCTTGGCATCATTACCGTAAAAACCTAATAACTCACCTGTACAACCATTGAATCAAAGCAATAAATCGGTCTGAAGAAATATAATGTATTTCACTCAGTGAAAAAGGCAGGAGAAAGTGATGCTATCAAACATCTTTAGGATTTATCTGCCCTTTCACATGGCTTAGTTGATCCTGAGTGGCTACGATGGTTTTAGTAATATCCTCTGCAGACTGCCAGTGCTGAACTTTCTGACTCATGGCTTGAGGCTGTCAATTTCATTTGTAAGAGTCAGACACAAAGTCCCCCACCTGTTGTGCTGTGTGACTATGTGCATTGGGTATTTTCTCTGTTTGAGGAGCTATCACCTGGCTTAAATGGTTTCCAGATAGCTCCTTGCCTGACAGAGGTGCCGACCGCCTCATGGAATCTATTTAAGAGAGGGATTTATGTACTCGGCAAGCAAGATCACAATTAAGGCAGAGGGAGAGAGAGAGAGAGAGAGAGACAAAGTCAGAGGAGTGACCAGACAGAGAAATGGAAGTGTGATATGTGTGTGGAAAAAGCGTGGCCCTGACAGGTTTTATTGTTGCACTTAAATGAAACCATTGTTTTGGGCTGTTTGGAGAGACACAGGAAGCAGCATTAGGTTTCCCCAGAAACCCACAACCACGTCAAACCAGAGGTGACATGTACAGGCTCGCTTACACAGTTATGAAAATCATTCTTTAATAAAGGAAGGCTGGAAACACAAGCTGCATTCATCATTTTTGCTAATTATGCTGATTCACTCAGGCTTTTTTGAAATCACATTACAGGTCTGCTGCTTCAACCCAAAAGAAAATGTATTCACTTAATTTAGCTCACAAGCAGCAGAAGATCTGGGTTTTTATCATTCACTCGTATTGGCTATCTGAACCAGTGCACACGTTTTATGTGCACGCTTTGACATAATAAGCTTTGACATAATTTGACATAATAAGCTGTAATGATGTTCAAAAAATATATAGCAAATTAAGGGAACTAATGTATGGTAGAATTATGAATGTCTCCCGAATTTGTAAGGAAGAAGTTGACAGTTATGCCAGTGTTTTATGACAAAACAATGACAAAATAGGACAGTAGACATGCACAGCTCCAGAGCTAACTTGAGCTACACAGACAAGCACTGCTGTTATATTTGAATGGCAGAGCTTGTTGGTAGCTAAACCTGTAAGGAGACATGCACAAACAGCTCCTCTGCTAAGAGAAGGTTTGGCATAGCTCTTTGCTCTTGTTTTATTAAAAAATATGGTAAAGGGCTTTATTTATTAATTTGCCGCTTTTCTACAGCTACATCCGAGCTAATGGCTACAATAGCAGCCATTGTATACACAAGCTTACGCTACAATTAAACCCCACACATAACGAATGCAAACTTATACTGGAGCATACTTAGGAGGGCGAAAGTATTTATTCTGTCATGAAAAGATTTTAGTGTGACTCTTTACCTCGTTTCAAGAAATGTGGTCCAATTCTGATAAAACTGCAGCCATAGCTACATCCAAGCTAACCGCTCCACTAGCCATTTCTATACTGACTGACAATAACCCCCTCCTTCATCCTATAACGATCACAAACTCATGCCGAAAGAGGTCAGAAAACACCTGTCATGAAAACCTTACAGTGCTGTTCTTTGCTCTTTAATTCATATAGAAAAATTACTCTAATGCTGCTACTGCAGCTATATTAAGCTAACGAAGCTATGTTGATTAGGGGAGCAAACGTAGGTAGCATAGCTGAAGACTGTACCATTACAGTTTTGCAAATCTCATAAGCCCAATAACAGCTACAGAGCTTACATAGCTAAAACAAACATAGCCAAAGCTGATGTAGCAAGAGCTATGTCAAGTTATGCTACATTTGCTAAAGCCAAGTTGGCTACTTTAGCTATGTAGCTTTGTTACCTACCAGTCTATCTGCTTTGCAAGATTAACATTTTGTGCTTCTAAATCCAAATCAGCTGACTTCCCCACAGGCATTTTATGTAAGATGAGACACCAGAGCTGAACAAGGATAAAAGTTAGTATTGCATCTAGTTAAAAACTATTCTCATGTTTCAAAAAAGCGCATGAAATTACCATGAAGCTAAATAATTCCAATGTATGTCCAAAAGAAGTCATCCTGGTCAAAGCTTCCTACCACTAAAGCACTTTTGGTCCAATAGGGGGGTTTCTGGGGCAGCTTAGGGCTGTGCTCAACATAGATGGAGCAAACTGTGAGCCATCATTAGGTTGATGTTTGGGTCGGGTTGTTAGACAGAATCCTTTTCAGTTAGTCCATACCACAAGGTAACATTGTGTCTGTTGGAAAAGTAACCCTAGCATAAAAGTACAGAAGCAGAGTGGGATGTTGTTGATTTGCTATTCGATACAGATAGCTCAATATTTCAAACTTGATGCAATCATTTCTTTTTCATAAGTCAAAAAAAACCTTTTAAAAGCATTAAATCCACTTTGAAATATTACAGAGCTAAACTAACCTCACACTCTATTCACTAGAAAAGCATTGATTTGATCTTTCTTCACTTCAAATACCACCTAATCAACCTTTCAGGTACATTGAGTCAATACTTAGCCCATTATAAACCTCTGTAAATACAAAGGATTATTCATATAATGGCCAATATTTGGTTATGAAGGTCTCCCATATCAAACTAAAGCAGCATGTTTCTTCTGTGGTGTGTTTATTCAGCATATAGGAACATTTTTCTCAGATCTGCAGCAAAGATGTGTGTGCGTGTTGGTGGGTGTGCATGTGTGTATGTTTGTGTGAAAGAGACAGAGAGGCAGAGAGAGAGAAAAGCACCATCTCTAAGAAAAAAAAATGAATGCTGTGTTGTCATAGAGAATTTTAGTTAGCAAAAATCAGGAAAAAGAAAGAGAAGACAGCATCAGCCATCTCACCATTTGGTGTCAGATCCGTGCAAGAACACTGAGAAGACGTAGGATTGGTTTCTTGAGCGATGTGTGCCTGTGGCGCATTCCTATCCTGCTTTGTGAATGCATCAACATAAATTGAGGCGAGGGATAAAAGCTGTGTCACTGTGCTGAGGCGGCATTGTGTTACTGCCTGTTTAAAATATGTTTCGACAAAAGGTTTGGCAGGTTGTTGCCTTTGATCTTTGTAACTTCACCACTTCGTGCCTCTGATAAATCCAATATGTTGCCCTTTAAACTTAGATTTTGACTCAGTAAACACATTTCTAGGCTGAGTGTGCTGATACAACTCAATTAGCAAGCAATATTTGTGTTCATTAAGAATTCATGTACAGCAGCTCAAGTTTTTGATTATGTCATGACAGTCATCATAGCTATGAGACAAGTATTCTGTCCACGGTCCATGACGGCCTGCTTAAAGTCTGAAGTTTACTTAGTGTAAAGTGCAGCAAAGCCCTCTCTGGGAAGTAGACAAGGTGGGTGGGGGGCTCAAACAAACAGAAGACTTACAAAGTTGACCTGGATTTGTATCCTGTAACCTATCCAAACTGCAAGTCATGTAACATTTACATCTGGTTAATGTTAAGGCCAGAGTTTCCGCTAGACTTTTTTGTCGCCAGTCAAAATGACAAGCAGTCCTCAAGAATTCGGGCCATTTAGAACAACTACCGGACACTTGCTTTAACATTATTTTGCTGCATTAACAGCAACAAAACGCATAAATCTGAAATATTGTGATACATTGATACATACAAGTGCACTAAACGGGACAGAGGACACATTTTTATTTCCAAACCTGACCCAAAAGACAGTAGAAACCAAGCCAGCAGTAAACCTGAGTAATTATTACCCTGTTATTAAAGACCAGTAGACACATACACGTGATTAGACCCTGGATATGACTGCACAAAGACTTTCTCTTACTTTTCTTTGTGTAAGTGGTCTAAAGTATTGAAATGAAAGCTGCAAGCTTTTCCTTTAACACGCAGTCAGTTACACAATATACGCCTACGTTAAACTCATAAACAACAGTTAGCTTCACATTAGCACCGTTAGCCTGTTAGCACATTGGCCGCTACCATAACTTGGCAAATTACAACAGCCAAATACCATCCTCCACCGACAACAACGAAGCATCCAAACACATAACTCCCCAGTGCTCTGTTAACTGGACACCGCGTTAAATCTCTACATTTCAAATGATAAACTAGAAAAGCACTCAGAGAGCGCAGACCTCCACCATCAGCCCTATCTCCCAATAGTGAAGAATCCTTTAAAAATATTCCTGGATCCAGACGGTGATCTGGATCACTCCCAAAATCTAATTTGCTTATTACTCCCTCCCCGGTGGGGTGGAGACAGGGGCAGATCTACCAGGTGGCATGGGGTGGCAGTTGCCTGTTTAAAATAGTGGCATCATTTAGTTATTTGGTCATAATTTGTTTATTGTCTTTCATCATGTATATTCTGATTAATAGCTTTACTTATGTGCTACAATTAGGGAGCCAAACTTTACTGAGTTAGCAAAACTTAATTCGAGACTTTCCATGTAAATATCAATTGATAATGTGATTAAATCAACAAATACACTTTTCCATGGGGTGTCACCCCTAAAAAATCTCCTGCCATCCTCTTGCCACCCCATGAATATTTTTCTAGATCTGCCCCTGGGTGGAGACAAGGTGAGGCAAAGCATTGGCTTTGCTACATGTGAAAGTCATGGCAGAGGGTGAATATTCCTCTATTCCTCTGAGCATTGTGAGCATTCTTGCTACAATTTTCTGTCTTTCTCTCTGTTACACTTCAGCTCGTCTCCTCGACCAGGCGTGCATCTTTCAAACTCTATAAACCCCAAAACTTTGGGTAAGTTACTCATGTCTGCCATCTCCTGATGTAAAGTGGTAACAGCGCAGCCCTATCTCCCAATAGTACAGAATCCTTTTAAAAAATTCCTGGATCCAGATCCCTCCCAAAATCTAATCAGTTCTTCGTTATGCCATTTCTGACATTTCCTGAAAAATTCACGAAAATTCGTCCATGACTTTTTGAGTGATGTTGCTAACAAACTAACTAACAAACAAACCCACCCAATCACATAACCTCCTTGGCTGAGGTCATGAGTCTTACTGTCAGTTGTCTAGTATCAGTCCTCATAATGATATAATTGTTGCCTCTGCTAAGGCTGGAAATCCAACCATCCTGGTTTATTTGGACTAGTCTGGAAAAGACAAAAGCTCCACAGCAGATAGTCCGGTCCAGTCCTCCTCTCATTGATGGCTTATCTAAGACCGCTTCTGCTAATTAGCCAGGACATCCCGACCATTAACAACCAGGAAAAGAGACGGAGCCCTCGCTATCAGCTCCAAGCGGTCCATGCCGTTCTGAACAATGCAATCCTGTGTTGACTACATTCCAACTTAATCTGAGGCTCGGTCATAGGTAGATTTATCAACGTCCACTACAACTCTGCTTGGCGTAGGCCTCTCTCTCGCTGCTGCTGCATCGGTGTTTCAGCCACTCAGCTGTACAGCTCCCTTTGTTTCAGCCTCTTCATGAAGCAATGGCTAACTCAAAATCCTTCCATACCGCTCATGATATTAAGTCTTTGGTTAACCAGGAAAACCTCACTGAGATTAAAATTATGCTTTCCGAGAATGTTCTGGTCAAACTTTACCTAGTCTCCAGCAGCACTGAGCACGCTCAGAGATAGGCTTGGTTTGACGTCATTCTTGTCATCTTGCGTCATCTTGCATACTACGCAACTTAATTAGCCATGTGCTCACTGTCTGAGGAGCTAACCCCAGCACTGCAGGACAGTAGGTGTAGTAAGATTAGGCTACTTTGAGTTTATATCAAAGGATTCTCACACCATGTCTTTGAGGTTAAACAAATATAACATGCCAGTATTCAGTATTTACTTATCTGGTCACTGGCATATTTTCTGACAGACATTTTGACTGGTTATATTTTTATCTGCCAGACATCCGCTCTTCAAACCGGCCAACGACCGGCACATGCTGGATAACGGAAACTCAGGTTAAGGTACACACTTATTTTTTAGCTCAAGGAAAGAAAATTAGAGGGTTTTTTTTCAAGTTTTCAAATGTAGAATTTTAACACTGACTTTTGGTTACACATTGGTTACACATAGTCCAGAAGGATGTTTTCCCAAGACAGTCTGACTGCAGACCGTACATCTCAGACACCCCCTCTCACAAACCGTTACTATGAGACACCATCTCTGTCAGAGCAGAAGAGGTACAATGCTTTTCTGGTTTTGATTCCACTTTATTTATAAACAAAGTCTGGACGTTACATTCATGGAATAAATTAATTGCAAACATGACAGACTAAGAACATTTCATAAATGAGACACAGAAAAGGGTCAGAGGTTAAATCTGGGATTAAATCATCTATAGACCTGTTTGCGAAGTAGATTTGCGAACAGTGACTTGCTTTCATAGTTAAGTTACCTTCGTAGCCAGGAAGCCAACATATTTGAGTTAGATTTAGCAAAGGTAGCTTAAACTGACAAACTATGTAGCTACTTTAAATTGATAAAATATGGGTTTATGAGATTTGGTCCTATCCAGGGGTAAATCATGTATAGATCCCATAAAGGAAGCAGATACACAAACGATAGCGCACTTTTGCTTTGTTAGCTTTAGCCAAAGCTATCATAGCTATGCTAGCTATATAGGCAGTGTTACTGTGTAAGCAAAATCTAGCTAAATTTACTTTAGCAACATGAGCTTAAGCAAGAGCAGCTAAAATTAATGTAGCTATGTAAGCTACATAGACAACATAGCAACATAGCTTATGTAGCTATGATTAGCTTCATAGATTTGTTAGTTTAGATAATGCATGAGCTTCATGAGGTTTAGCTTTAGCTACCTTTGTCATGTAACGCAGTGTCACGTTATCTTTGCTACGTTAATGTTTTCATGGAAGACAATAATTTTTCCTGTAAGCACACTGTTTACTCTGCTTTATTAAACATTTGTAGTCATGTTTTGCAGGTCCATTTTTTTACTTTCAGCCTTTGGTATCCTAACCCTGACCTTAACCCATATCCTAAGCTAATTGAAAGATTTCTCTTTTTTTTTTTTTTTTCAAATTGTAGCATGCATTTCTGTTCTGACATATGAAATGTTGCCTACTGTGTCTTAGAGTCACGATCTGCAGCCATACCCCTCTCAGTTTGCCTGCCAGGCATTATAGAGGTGGGGCTGAAGAAAATACTAGTAAGAGTATACCCACTTCTGCCGACACCACTACACCACTGTTAATGTTAATATAAGAGTTTTAAATTTTTGTGGCATGGGTAAGGTAACAGAAATAGCTTCCTTAAAATTTTGCAGTTGCAATTGGACATATCTAGTAAACATGTATTTGTTGTGTATTGTAAGGTCACTACGGAACACTATAAGGATATTCTGCAAAAGGGGTTATCATTTCAAGGCCATTTGTCAGAACAAACTTAAATAATACATAGGTTTGTGAACATCCTGTGTGATGACAATTGAGTCTAATTATGATATGAAAGCAGTGCTATGGCTATCATTTTCAATGTCAACTTGAATATTCAAGTCAGAATACCTCAGTTTGCTTTTAAAGCACGATTACCTGAAGAGGGAGAAAAGCTGTTAAAAAGTGATGCCACCAGCCTGGTCTGCAACACTTTATCCCAGTTCATCTTGCACAAGAAAATGGATACATACAATACACAATGAAGTGCACCAAAAAATACCTCTCAGCATTGCTTACTGGTTAAATGGTTGCATGGTAAATAATGTGCATCCCTCTTTTTAGGTAAGAACGAAAAGGTACTGAAAGTGCACCTTACACATTCAATTCTGTGGTTATATTCAACTGCCACTGTTGTATCTCAACAGTGGCGGAGCCAATATTACCGGCAGAGACCTCATCAGGAAAATTACATCATATGCACTTCATTTTACCTCCAGTCCTCAGAGTTTCCTTCTCTTCTGGCACATGATTGCTACATTTTTTCACCATTGCGAAGGGCATTGCAGCTCATGCCATTCCCTTTTCCAAATGTAGAACTGTAGTGACTTCAACAAGACAGCCTCCAATTGAGGTTTCCATCCACGAGACATGCAATCACTCATATGGTAGTTGAGCTCAATCCTTACTTCACTCAAAAACCACAGGAATTCTGTGTTTGCTTAAAAAAGATACACAACTCAATGCAGAAAAAATGCTGAGAGGTTTGGCATATTTTCGGAATCAGTATGGAGTCTCCATGTGCAAATTCCCCTCATATTTCTAAACTTGTAAAAGTATTTTTTCAATTACTTAATAATGAATCCAACATATCATTTCCCTGAGTCACCATATTTATCAAAAACATAAGGATGCCTAATCTGGACATAATAGCTATGGCTTGGTCTATTCCAAGATATGTAACTTATTATTAAAAAATGTGGACATTGAAAAAGAGACTTTATGAAAAACAAGGAGGTATAAATCTAAATGGAGTGGTACATTATGAGTTAGTTGGAGAGTTGACAGAGGGGGTTGCTGTGAGTTTGACATGACTCTCAGCTTTTTGCTGCTCTGAGGTATAGCATTTTAGTAGAGGAACCTTCATTTCAGCTTTGAAGGAAAATTTCTCTGATAAAGTACCATTTCAGGGTCTCTCATACTCGAGTGGTAAGTGACACCATATAAGCACAGCAATAACAGCAATAACTGTTGAAAACAAAAAGCCAATCAGTCCAAGTGGTAGTTCTGGTACCATTAGAATATAAATAAAGTATCAGATTACATTTTAAAAAACACATTCAACCTAATGCCATTTATTGTTGCATAATGGTAGATGTTACTGTTTCAATTTGCTTCCTGTTGTATTTCACACTACAATTTCACAGTGCACATAATATTCAAAAGAAAAGTCGGCTAACCTGGTGTTTAATTTAAAGCTGTTTCAGGGGAGAAGCTGTAGATGATATAAGAGGTGGTGAGCAAGTACTGTTGGGTAATTAAAATCGGGTAGATCTTGCAGTCCTCTAGTTGTGTTACTAGAAAACACAAAAGTTGCTTTAAAATATATTTTGTTCGCTTGCTGTGACTTTTGGCCTAATTGGGAAGGGCCTCATAACAGTCTTGTTTCTAATTGTTTATGATTCTATCCACTGTCTTCCACTATCAATGAAGGCCTAACATGCCCATAAAAAGCCTCAGAACTCTATTTTTATGCTATGTTGTGCACATCGTATGAAGTGTTTGATAAGCTGGGGCTTAGCACAAACTTAAAATGATCCAGGGGTACGTTTTTACTCATCTTGCAGTTATATACACTATTTCAAGCAACCTTTAATACAAATGTAGATTTGAAACACCAAAAATCTATATGTCACTGATGTAGTTCCATCTTAAAAAGCATTCTATACGGGATTTATTTTTCTTTTTTAATTACATAACATGAAAGGGGAATAAATTTAGTGTAAAGTTTAGAATTGACACTATTCATTTTCAAGAAGACCATGAAAAAGCAAAATGTTGTTCAGGATTTTGATATACAGTGTTTAACAAATTTATTAGACCACCTGTCATATTTGTCTCAGAGACCATCCAGCATCATGAAGTGCTTTAATGTGGACTCTTTCATTTTCACTGAGCTCTCGACGTTTTACCATTTTGAACAGAAATGAGGAATTTCAAACTGAATTCACCTTTTTATATTCAAATTTGAGCTGGCTCACTGGGCTTCTCTGAGAGGTCAGAAATTAATCAAGCATAACATTCAACCACTAAAACTCATTTTTCTGTTCAGGAATTCAAGTAAATAACTATAATTTGACATATTAATCAAGAAAAAATAATTTGCTTTACTATTTTTTCAGTTTTTTTGTAAATCAGTACATTTGAAAATTCATAGATAACAATACTAATGATATTTTAGCATTAAAAAAATCATTTGGGTTAAAGAGCTTCTACATATTGGTGTATTTACCATTGCAGAAACATAAAAATAATTTTGGTAATTACCAATGTTGTTAATTTAGGGCAGCTGTGGCATAAACCTTACTTTGGGTGGTGGTCTAATAAATTTGTTAAGCACTGTATTTTCAAAAATACAAAAAAATGGTACAATGTTAAAACCATATTTCATGATGCTGTAAGCTCTTACAAGTATAATAAAAATTTTATTTTGTTCAGTTTGACTACAAAAAATTAATTTACATTTTTATTTGTATACTTTGAATGATTTCTCTTTGCATTTATTGATCATAACACTAAGCAGCCTAAAACATTTTTGGCCTTTGAGAAAACATTCAGTCCTGTAAGCCACCCCTTGCTCCACCTCTGTTCAGGGCACTTTTCTTTAAAATTCTTAATACTCATTTTAATTACTGGGGAAAAAACGTTTTAAGTGGTCCTATCTCACATCAGATTTGAGGCATGCCTTTATGGCTTTGTGGCCCCTTGGTGCATCAGGCCCCAGGCCACAGCCTACCTTCACCTTATGGCAAATCAACCTGAGATGTAGTTATAAGTAGCATTTGACCTTTGCCTTAAGGAAAACGTTTCAATTCCACATATGACAGGACAAATGAGCTTTTTGAATGATGACTGTTGTCATGATATTAGTAAGCCACGGCTCTTAATTGTTTAAAATATGGTTAATTAGGCCTGTAAGATTTCATTAGATGTCCTGTTAGTGTAGAAAAGTTCCAAGCCCTTCACAAATAATACTTCCCATCGCCTAATAGGTCAGAGGATGAAACACCTCCCATGGGCGGATGTATTGCCATTGGTCATTGTTTCTAGCTCCCGCCTTGTTTCTCACACTCTTCTGCGCTCTCATTGGCGGACTCACCTGATCGTCATCGTGCGTATGTAGTGGGCGTCCGCAGTGATTTTTCCGGTCCGTTTATGATTGGCTGTCGTGGTTGTTGACGTCACAGCGCTGCCAGCTGATCGGAGTGAGAAGCCGGTTTGAAGAGAGGAGTTGGACCGGGGAGAGAGACCAGGGAAGGAGCCCCGAGGAGAAACGACCATCGCGGGGTGGGACCGACATACCGGATACTAAAACTGGACCGTTTTTTACGTTTGTTTTTAGAGGTTTACACGTAAAACAGCGGAGTTCACGAGACACTAAGCGACAATCTTTAAGGTGTGAACTTGTGGGCTTTGCGTCTCGTCGAAACCTCTGGAGCTGTCAGAAAAAAATGATTGAGAGTTAAGGTGTGGCTGGGGGGTTTTATGAGGCTTCAGCGGTGAACAAATGTTACAAAACCGACTGTTTCTACTGTAGAGAGCTTAGTCTCTTAAAGCTTTAAAGACCCTCTGTCCTTTTCCATCCAGGAACATATTACATAACAAACGTATTGCCTTCTTCTTGTGCGCACCTTTCTGGCGTATATCCCTGGCTGTAGCCCAAATAACTGGACTATTACGCAGTTAAGAAGTACGTCAAGTGATTTTGACTGTTTAGCGGGTCGGTGTAGTTTCATAGGTCTGTTAAATGTAACGGACGTGGCAACTTTACAGTAGCTAGCCATAGTGAATGCCACAGGCGAACTGGGCGTGGGGGAAACAGTCCGAACTGAGCCCAATAATCCTCAAATATGCTCCAAGCACGGCAAAAACTGCGCATATTTGACATTTGATATTTGGAGTGGCTTGGTGGAGTCGGTGGATTTACCTGGAGCAAAGTAAGTGCGACTGTCAGATACATTTTAACAAACTTTTTAGCGGAGGTGACATTTAAAGGCCACAGGGGAGGGCGTGCTTCAGTGTTATCCCAAGTGCATTTTTGCGTGTTGTATAGCGTTATTAAGGCGAAGTGGCTCTAGAAACTGAAGAGACGGAATGATATGATGCTCGAGGTGGTGTGTCGTTCGGTTGAGGCCTGTAGAAAATATTTTCAGTGTTATGGTACAGTAAGAAACAGGAGGGGCGAGTGTCTTCACAAACGCTAGTGCGTTGAATGCATCTAAATCAAACTGGCAAACAGCTTCATGTTAGGAGTTGGGTCTATATTACAGCAGTCCGCGCGACTTACCAAAGAATATCGAGGAGGCATCGCTTACTCTCGCGATGTGTCTCTACCCCAATAACTCATAGTCATAACTGAGTGCACAGGCTGACTGGCCCTCTAATTAAGATAATCTTTAAGTCGAAAGGAAAGCAGATAGAGTGAATTCCTCAAGGCCCCACCCTTTGTAGCGCAACATGGATGTGGAGAGTTGCCCCCACCTCCTCCTCCTCTTCCTCCTCTCTCCCTGTGTCTCTCCCTCCGCGTCATTCATTTCCCCTTTCAAGCTTCTCTTCTGCTGTTATTTCCCCTCCTCAGTATCTCCAGGTGCCCTATCTACAGGGGATCGTCTCATCTTTTAACCTACTTTGGATCTGGATCGTGTTCAGGAGCTACTTCCACGAATCCTCAGAGGTGTTAATAGGTGGAGGTGAGTGAGGTTGTGTTTAAGTCAGCTGCTTTGGTAATAGTATAGAGCATAATCTTTTGGACTCTGACTCCTAGTTTATCCATGTCACAAACTGATGCTTCATGTAGCCTAAGTTTTTCACAACAATTTGATGTCAATGTCCCTGTTTTTGTTGTCCACTTCCTCTACCATCACCCTGTTTTTTGCTGTTCCCATCAACCTGTTGCAAGTAAAGACACTGTATGTACTCTGCCCCCCATTTCCAATGGCAGGGGTTATATAATCATATAGGCGGTGTATTCAGGGCCCTCCAACCTTTGCTTATGCAACCCTTGGTTTAGAGATTTCAACATTAAGAAGGGCTGTGGGTCAAAATATAACTTATCAAAAGTTCAGGTTCCAAAGCTCAAATTCTTTTGGAAACAGCCTTCAATCTAGTTAGGATCCGGTTAGAGCTACAATTTTTGTCCTTTAAACGTCAGCTGAACTTTGTCTCGGACCTTGTCATCTCTAATCTTTGCAAGCTCCTGATGATAACCTTACCGTCTGCAATTAATGGCCATTTCTCTTGGCTGATGACTTGCTTTTTATCCCTCCAGGTAGTTGTTTTCTGGGATTTCTCAATTTCGGAGGGCCTCCCCCACTCCTGACAAGCCTATTTGGTTAAATTGCAGAACTATGATGTTCTTATTCCTTATCCCACATGATGCACTTTAAAATGCTCTAGATTTGCTCGTTAGCCATGGCTCCCCCCTCTACCTACTTTTTCCTCAAGAGTGCCTGGCCTGCGGTAATACCCCACCCCCCCACCCCTTCAGTATGAATGGTGAATTATACATGATGCTGCAGGCCGGGTGGTCAGAGTCCGAGCTACTTGACACATGTGGATTATCAGGATGCCACTATTTGAATGTTTTCAAGAGAATTAACCTCTTAGGGCGACAATGTCCCACCCATCCTCTATAAAGGAAGTGCTGTGTTGGGACTAGTTGAGCCAGGGTGATTTATTTATAAGGCCTCATTGTCACTGGTTATAATGACACACAACGGGTGTTAAATGCTTGGTATGCAAAAAGGATGTGAAATAATAGTCATGGTTAGATGAGTCATTGTGATTTTAGTTGTCATGCAGTGAAAAACACACAATGTGTGCAGTGTCAGATTTTCATGAAAAAGCAGCTGTGTTCCTCCTTTTTGAGCTGATTCCTAAAGTGTAAGACATTTGAACCCTACTTTTAAGAAGTAACTCCCCTGTTGTGTTTCCTCTGCCCTCTGCCCCTCTTCTTGTAATCTTGTTGGAGTGTATGCTTAGTCTAGGCTCTGGTTGTTTAGCCACATTGGATTGACCTGGGTGCATGTGTGTGTGTTAGTGGTTGGTCGTTATCGCTGCATGGCTAGATGTGATTAATACAAGCGTCCAGCAGTGACGTCCATTGCGCCACTCCCCAGACACTCTCACATACACACACACAGAAAGGGCATGGAAGAGGGGAGAGGGACAGGAATGTGATGTTTGTGCTGCAATTTAGTGTCCCTGTGCCCTATAATCTAGAGTCAAATGTCAAGAAGTCATCTTGAAAGTTTTCATTTTGAGTGCATATGAAAGCAGTTATCTTTATGTGTCTGTGTGTGTTCGCTATATTTCATGCAAATGTGAGTATGTTTGCGGGTTGGCTAATTGGGAAGGGTTTGGTCTGACTAACAGGCCTTTCACTTAGCTAACCACGGAAAGATCTGGAAGCGTTTTGCCGTGTCTGACATGCTGTCATTGATCAGAAGTGATTAACATATAAAAATGTCTCTTTGATGAGTCACCTCCTCTACCTCCTCTACCTCCTCGGCTAACTTGAGCTTATAAAAGACCAAACCTCATAGTGACTTGTTCTTACCAACTACCAGCTGACTGTTATTGATGGCCAACCACTGAGGAGAAGATCTGCGGTGGAAATGCGGTAGCTGCAGTGAGGTTGCACATTTTTATGGCCACACCCAAGCAGCCTCTGAAAGCTAACTTAGGCTGATTTTTGTTTTTTAAAGATGCACTTTTTACTGCATATTTACATTTGTAGGAGTACAAAAATGTGTGTTGGATGAAAGTATGTAGTTAAAAACTAAGAAAGTTCCTTGGCAGGTGATGCCATGCTGTACGAAGGTCTGTATGTGTGTAAAATCGTCTGATAAAGGGACAGATGCATTCCCTGTCTGTGCCTACATATGCTGAAATGCACAGAACAGGGGTGTGTGGGTGTGAGCAGCATGGCAGAGCTATAGTAGTTAGTGATGCAGCGCTAACTGTATTCAGATTGAGTCCCACGCTATATTGTTACAGCCTCATACTGAGAGAGTGTTACCACTCCTTAGTAAGGCTATGTGTGTTTTACCAGACCAGCCTCACACTTGTATGTGCAACATATGTTCCACTGTGTGCACGTCTGGTGGAAAAGTTACATGAGCAATGAAAATGCATAAACTAACAGACAAGTGACAGTTAAACTGCTATTGCCACAATGCACAAGCATGCGCTAGCTTGTTTGTAATGGTAAGTTTTATATTGACAGTTGAATACAGGGCCTGCATTGTGTTTTCCACATAAAGTTGCCAGTATGGATATAATTCAAACAATATGATTCCCTTTGATTTTCGTCCCTGATATGTGTGAGTCTGTTTCATAAATGGCATTAATTTTCAGGTTTCTCCCCACAGTCGTGTAGGATTTGCATATGCATGCAGATAAATGATGGAGGAAGATAAAGAAAAAGAAGTAGAGCTAAAGAAATGTGATTGTAAGTTTCTTGTTGATTTGTGATATTAATATAGGTTGTATCAGTGCTGTAGCATGCTCAGCTTTGGGCTGGTCTCTGCAGGGCCAGCGGTGAGGAGCAGTGGGCCTCTCTGCAGACCAGCTGGAATGTGGACCATATGTAGCAGGCATCCCAGGAATGTAACTCGGCCTTGCTGAACTGACCAACCTAAAGACTCAGAGTGAGCCGAGCAAGCCGAGGAGGAGAGAAAGGGATAAACTAAAGGGTGGAGCAAAGGAAGATGATATTACAAAATGTATCACGCAGGAGGAAAAAAAAAGAAAGGAGATGGAGGAAAATGAAAGCTTGGAGGCCAGAAGAAGAAAGCATAATGAAGCACACGAGAGATGAGTGTTTACAGACGTGATTGTGGGGAAAGGGGAACAACAGATAGGCCTGTTGTAAATTTGTGAGTTTTGCGCTAGCATCCTAGTTGTATTGCAAATTGATTATTTTCTACTATTTACTACTACTATCTACTATTGTCCAGCAATCAAGGAGAGTGATGGCTCATTTATTCAGTCTTAAAAAGGGATTGCTGAAGGTTTCACAAAATATAATAAAAGCTGGTGTTCTTTACTTTGATTTGATTCTATATCAGCCTGTCCCAAACTTTTTTATTTCATAAAAGAGGATTTCAAAGCAAATGCCTGTTTTTTGAAGACATCAACACCACAAGAAGAGTTAGCATAACCAGTAGCATCAGCATAAACAACCATTTTCCTAGTAACATAAATGCAGCATAGTCAAATGTTTAATGGAGTCTCACCAGTTAATTCAGCACCAGTGAAACCATGACAAACATTCTGTACATCAGACCGAATAAATGTGGCAAAGGTAACGTACATTAAATCTTTTGGCTGTGTTTTGTTTGATTTCTTGGAAGTATTTTAATATGTAATCAAGTACTTTATGAGCATTTAAACTTTGTTTTAATTGTTTAAAATTATGTTTACATGAAGTAAAAGGCCTCTTGCATTCCACCTGCAGTACCCCCAGAGTTGACCAGTGGGCATGCCTCAGACTCCATGACTTTTCATTTAAATGTAGGGATCAATTAACCACAGAAGCATCAGTACTGTAATCTATTCAGCAAATTGTTTATTACTTAAAGCTCCTGTGAGGAACTTTTAGTTTGTGCAAATTTGGTGCCCCCTGTGGTCAAAGCAGTTTGTCTTATTTCTTTGCCGGTTTTGTTCTGTATTGTTTTCTGATAAAATTCTCACCTGACTTCTTTTTTAAAAGTAATCATATTACTCATTGTGAATCTGTTTGAAAAGGCAATTAAAGACAGAAATATTATATCTGTCTGCCTTACAACCAGTTAACAGTGCCTCACAGGAGCTTTAAATGCCAGTACATGTGACTGGAAATAAAAACCATTATGACCTGAGCTGTTTGTTTTACGTCAGTAATCATATCCATCTCATCATGCTGTAACCTGTTCTATTAGCAAGAAGCTTTGTTGAGCGATAAAAGCTGCTGGATGCTAACGTCATGTTGTATCCAAAGTACTCAGTAAACACCTGTGCAGTAAAATAGGGGATATTAAATAGGGTGTGACTGCTATGGATGAAATGGGGATGTGTATTATTATTATGTGTGTCAGACTGCAGTGTTCTTCCAGCTCAGTAACTCAGGGTGAATGTCTGAAATGTCTCGTCTCTGTTAGCTTAGCACACTGTGCTCTCAGGCCATCTGGGTACAGCTGGGGCCAGAACGGCAGGAAACACACTCACTCACAGATACACACACTTACACAAACATTCCCTTTTTTTTTTTTTTTTTTTTTTTTAAGTCTGACATACCCCGACCGTGCCCCCTACTCACTCACACTCACCCTGTTCAGTGGGGTGTGATGGCAGTTGACCTCCACTTGCCACACTTTTTCATTGACAAACCAAAATGTCATCAGTTTATTGTTTCATCTATTGTGTGTACACAAAATCCTTAATCCTTTTCAATCTAATTAGAAATGTAGCTCATAAAACCAGAAGCCATTAAACCAAATTACAACATCAGTGTTGTGTTGGGGCCCACCCCTTTCAGAGTGGTGACCCTCTGCAGTGGGAGATGACAGGCTGAAGACAGAACATTGAGGGCAGCACATAGTAAATTTATGTCTTGACACAAATGTAAAATGGTCACATTAATTCAGTGTGGTTGGCTGAGTAAATTATGAAATAAACTATGTAGGGTAGTGGCAAGACAGGAACTGAACTCCTTTTGAGTTTAGCCTTGACTCAAACCGTGTACCACCAGAAATGTAAAAATAAGTCTGAACTGTCATTATAGCTGTTTCTTAAATTAGCAAAGCTGATATAAAACTTTCATTTTGAATATTGGTTGGTTTTAATGTCTCAAACTGTTCTGCCATGATTCATGTACACACTTCTCACGACAGTTTTCAGCATTGGCATGCAGCTGTTTTAGCGTTCTCACTTCTCTAATTTGTCAAAATCAAAACTGTACCACCTTCTCTGTGCACAGACAAGTTTGCAGTAGTTCAACAGGCATCAAAATTAGCCCTCAGAAGTTGGTGGAGACCAAAAAAGGCAATAAAAGAAGAAGGGGTTAACTTACATTGCTTTTTCAGAGTTAAAACAGATTATTAGTAGTTCATGAGGCCATTAACCGGTATTTGGAACTGATATGCATTTTTCACCATTAACAAAATCTGCTTAATGTAACACAAGTAAAAAACACGTTAAAGAGAAAAACAGACAATTTGGCACAAGCTCTGTCAACATGAGAAATGGCACAAAACAGCACAGTAGCAGCAGGGAAACAAGAAATGATGCCATGCATTCCCTGTGGGCAGGACATTTACAAGAAGTACAGTCCCAGAGTCAGCACAATAGAAAAATACATGAACATGACATTATACTTTACTCACATTGTGGCTTATTTTGAGTTGTTTCTGTCAGATACAGCCTTATTACTCTGTCATTTAAAAAAAAAAAAAAAGATCATCAGAGGAAGAAGCTGTATCAATTATACATATTTGGTCACTAGAGGTTTACCATTCATGAAAATTAGGGTGGACACTAGCGTTAAACAAGAAAAAATCTTATTTGACTCAGCAACAAAATATATAAGGAGTTAGCATAAAATCCCTGAAAAGTCTTAAATCGTCCATAATTGCACATTTGAGATTTATGACCTTAAATAGTCTTTAAAATGTAAGACCTTTCACAAAAATCAGACTTTTTAAGGGGACTTTGACTGAGACATGTTCTTATATGATATTTGTTTTCCAGACAACCTTAAATAAATTTAAACATCTTCATCCACAAATTGTTGCAATAATATTCTTCAGAATTTTAGGAATTCAGTGATGGATGTTCTAAATTTCTTGGGAAGGACCCCCCCCCCAAGACCCCTCCTTTATTTTATCTGTATCACTGTGATCAAATACATATACTTCTGTAATACACTAACGCAAGACATGATAAAATTTGCACGTTTCTGACCAAAAATTTATTTTTGCCCTGCACCATTAGGCATTTCGTAAAAGGTTCACCAAATAAAAAATGTAGCCATCGTCTGGTGTACCCAGAAATCTTATATGCCTTTCATTTTGCGCGAGAAATGATATGAATTTTTCCCAGTTCAGGCCTTAAAAAGTCTTGAATTATTTTTAAAGCCTGTAAGACACCTTTTGGACACAACAGAGATGCTTGGTAAACATAAGTGTTCATTCTGCATCATTTGGCCTGTGAATGATGTTCATCAATAGGGCCAATATCAGCTGATACCATTGTTAAAACGCTGAATTGGTGCATCCCTATTGTGCACCCATGCAACCTTAGTTTGCTGAGGCACCTGGCACCTTTTCTATTCATGATGGGGCCATAGAAGTGTACCGTGCAAGTGCTTGGATACAGCCCAGTGAGAGTGTGCCCCGTGACTTAGTTTCATTAAGAATCCCATGAAAACATTCTCGTATTTGCTGGATGCACATCCACGTGTAAGTCGACATAGTTCAGAGAGAAAAGTTTGGGATTCCCTGTAGACGGTAGTGACGAATATTTCCAAAATGAGTCAGACAGGGATGGATTTCTGGTAAAAAAGACTAAATACTTCCACCTTGACTCAGAACAAACTTGTGTGCATAAAATCATGAGCTGTGGGAAATACAGCTCAGTCCTTGTTCATTGTTCAGAAAATTGAACTGACACAGTACTACATATCAATCACTTGTTTTCAATATTGGTCAGTACAGAGACGGCATGTTCTTGAATTTTGTGACTTTCTGCCCTGGTGTGTAGTTTGAATGGGTGGGGTGAAGTGATGAAAACAAGGAGATTCTCGAGTTTCGAATCACGCATACGCTGCCACTTCTTATTCCTTTAACCTCGAGGCATTTCCTGTCTTTTAGCATCTAAACTAAACTGCTATAGTTAAAGAAGGGATGACAGGAGGGGAAAGATATATATTTCTCTTCCTATATATTCATGAAGAAAGAGAGCGAGAGCAAGCTGGGGAGGGGCTGAATTTGCGGGGACTACCGGGGCATGTAGCCAGACACAAAGTGATACATACATAGCGCGAACAATGTACTCTTTGACACACTTCTTCCCAGCAGTAGGAAGGGAGATGACAGCCGGAGGAAGCACACAAATCTTTTCTTTATGTTGGGCCTCTACCCAGCGTTCACACCCCAACTTCCAGCCATCTATTCTACTGTCCCTGGAGCTTTCCCTCTCACTCCTGCTGTAATCTGTGAAAGAATGATATGATCTGTGAGCGTGTGTGAAGGAATATGCCACTTTCTGTGTCCTTCACAGCGAGACATGCTCATACATACACATAATCTGCAGTTTTAGAGTCATGCTGCGTCATTGTCTCATCTGTGCATTGTGGGAACAACCGGTTCAGGTTGTCTGCTTCTCATGTAATGACATCACATAGGCAGATACTATCCACGCCTGCTTTTCTTCACACATGCACACATTGCACACTCCATACGGTTCCCATGCATTCCTGGCTCCAGTTGCTGTGTTTAAAATCCTGTTAGAGGGTTTACTGGAAGGACCGTTACCTCTTCCTCTTTCCCACCTGCTGACTTCCTGCCAGTTGACATCGCCTCTTCCTTTAGCAAATAACCAGCATGCACTCAAAGGAAATCAGAGCATTACCAAGCTTTGCTCCTCGGATCAAAGAGTTGCTGCAAAATTTGTCAGTGTGAGGGAAACGGCTGTGGAAATAAATGCAGTCAGGTTGTATTTTTGGAGCAAAAATGCCTTGTCGAGATACAATGGTGCATGTGTGTGTTGCTGAGTCATTTGTTTGTGCCATGTTTCCTGTGCCCCACCCTTGCTGCTGTCTTTCCCTGCATCCCCCAGCCCTCCAGCTTGGCCCTGTATAGAAGAAAATCTATTATTTTTGCATTCTGGGACAAAATATTTTAAGGAGTCTCATTAGCCTTTTTGGGCTGGGATGTTCAGCCCTTTTTTAAAAATGTGTGTCATTCTTTTTCACCACTGGAAGTTGTTCTCTAAATATCTGAATCATTAATATATCACCAGATAAATAACATCCGCAGGCACATATAGAGATTATGCAATATTTAACATGACAGCATAACAGGCAGTGGGTTCATATGTACTCATAGGCTTATTTTCTGATGAGCTGCATTTCTTAATTCACATGGCATGAGAGTGTTAGTGTGAGAGAACGAGCTGTTCGTGCTTGTATAAAACAGGGTGTGGGCCTTTTTTCCCTTCCTCATTTCCCCATGCATGCATACATTTGCTCACTCAAATACCTCATGCATACACATTATTCTCCTGCACAATCACTCCCAGTCACTTGCAGCTTGTCCCCCATATCTAAGTCACTTTGAGAAGCGTGCAGCGCGAGTGACGAACGCACTCTGACAGAGTGCTAGTGTTAGCATGCCTCTCAGAGAGGATTTGCTCTTCAGCAATGTTTGCTTGTGCAAGTGTGTCTCTGTTAATGTATATGTGTCCTGAAATGTATTCCCTTTCTTCTCACTAATCCCATTCAAGGCTGCAGGAGGGAAGCACTGGCAAATATATTGATCCACTCTGAACTTGAAAGCTATTTGTCATGGCCTTGGGTGAAGGATTATAGGCGCTTGGTACACACATGATCTAGTGCAGAAGGGCCAAAATGCTTTCAGTGTAAATATGTTCGATAGCAAATACTGGCATGTGCACGCATATCAAATGGATTGCACAAGTTGGATTGCAAAAGAATTCTTAAAAAAATCTTTTTAAGAAGTGCTTTAAAAAATGATACGATTGTAAAATATTTTTGGCTAGTTATTTCAATGCAAGAAGCAGAATTTAGACATTTGGTGTTGCCTTTAATCCATATTTTATCACCAGAGCTGAAGGGGAAAATAGATTTAATAAAAAAAAAATATATATACAGCTGACCCTGGAAGTGCTGCAGTTTCCAGAGTGATCAGAAAGTCAAGTCAAAATGTATTTATGTAGCATATTTAATAGGGGATTTTTTTGTTTTGTTTTGGGTTTTTTTTTGCCAGATATGCTGATATTTACAAAATAACTCATTAAAGCCTGAAAACACAAATTATAGCCAGAAAATTCTATTTTTTTGGGACTGAAGTAATTATTTAACTTTCTGCTGATATCCAAATAAACAAATAAATAAATAAATCAGAATTTTCATAAAATTTAACATATATATTTTTTGTATCTCATTTGATACATGAGTTGTTTTTGGTAACTGATAATCACTTGAGGGTATTTTTATCATTTATCAGGTTGTGTTCTGAAGTTTTTTAAAAGTAATTTATTGATCATATTGATTAGATAGAGGTATCATAAAAGTATGTATCAAATATGATAAAACAGGCTTAAGGGGTTAGTTATAGCCAATACCAGTATCAATACTGATATATAAATGTAGGAGAGACCTCAAACTTCAGTCCATAAAACACACTTTAAAGATTTAGAAATGAAGATGAACCAAGAAAGAGACTTCAGCTGATGTTGGTCGGTTGGTCCTGCCCTAAAACCCCAACAAACTTAAAACATATAGGCCAGTATTTACAGACTGTATACTAGTTGTGAATATCAACAGAAATTTTCTATCTACAGACCTGGATAACTAACTTTTAAGGTAATATCTGCCAAGATCATAATTCCCTTTATTTAAATTACCTACACTTGAACAAAGTCCTCTATGTGTTTAAGACGATATAAAAGGAGAGGAGAGAGAGACCACATCTCTGACTGCCCCTCCAACAGACTGTTTTTTTTTTTTGTTGTTGTTGTTTTTTTGAGATTCCATCTGTGTCAGAACGTAAATACATGCTTGAACTTTAAACCTTAGTTTAAAGTTATGATAAGAGTTAGGATACCAAGTTAAAAACCTGACCTGCAGAGCCTGATTACAAAAGGGTTAATTAATAACAGGAGAAAAGCTCATGCTACTGTACATGAAAACATTTAACGCAGCAAACATAGATTATACAACTCCGTTCGCTGCGTAAGCTACAAAGCAAATGAAGCGACATAGCTAATGTAGCTTGCAAGGCTAAAGCTAAGCTTACAAAGCAGCTACATAGCTAAGTCGTTAAGTTATCTATGTAGCTTCATTGGCTTTATCCACATTTGCTAAAGCTCACATTGCTGAAGCTAACTTAATTATATCGGCTTATCTATATTGTTAATTAAGAATTAAGCCTAACAAGTTGGCTTTAGCTAAAGGTTAAAAACCTGACCTGCAAAACCTGTTTACAAAAGGTTTTTAAAAAGTTGAGTAAACAGTCTGCTTACAGGGGAAAAAATAACTTGTCCTACATGAAACATTTAAAGCAGCAAACGTAGCTTAGATAGCTTTGCTTAAGCTGTGTAGCCAGTGAAGCTTCATAGCTAACATAGCTAAAGCTAAGCTAACAGAGCAGCTACATAAGCTTCATATCTACGTTGTCTATGTAGCAGCGTTAGCTTTAACCACGTTTTATAAAGCTCACATTGCTACAGCTAACTTAGTTATATTGGCCCTTTTTATAATGTTAATAAGTATCTAGCATAGCCGCAGAAGAGGATAAGGGCCATTAAAAAAATAAATTTTGAGTTGCAGATTGTTTTTACTTGTGAGAAACCTCAGAATTCTGAGTTTAAAGTCAGAATTCTGAGTTAAAAGTCAGAATTCTGAAATTAAAGTAGGAATTCTGAGGGGGAAAAAGGTCAAAATTCTGACTTTTTTTCTTGAATTCTGCAAAAATTCTTTAAAAAAGTCAGAATTCTGACTCCTGAAAAATGTCAGAACTCTGAGATTACTGTCAGAAGGCTGACTGTAATCTCAGAATTCTGACTTTTTTTCTGTGGCCCTAATTCTCCTCTGTACATAGCTGTGTTAGCTTTAGTTAAAGCTTACTGAGCCAGAGCAAGCCACCATTTGTTGATCTACCTTTAAAACAGGTCTATGTAAGACCTCTAACATTTTTCTCTATTTCATTTATGAAAAATGTCTTTGCATGTTAAGGTTATTAATGTAGTTATTTTGAGAATTTAACTTCCAGACTTTATTTACGAATAAAGTTAATTTAAAAATGAATTAAAACTGGAAATACACAGTACTAAAAAAATTATGGACTTCTGTTATGGTAGAGGTGGCGTCTCAGATGAACAGTCCATGAGAGTTGCTGTCCGAGACGTGCAGTCTGCAGTCCTTCCCCGCTTTATCTCCTCATTTTCCAACTATCTACTGTCCTTTCAAAGTAAATGCATAAAAAGTCCCAAACTAATCTGAAAAACGATTAAAAATAACAAAAATAATCCAAACACAATTATATAAGTTACAAAGAAAATAAGTGAATCTTTTACATTAAATAAGACTTTAAAATTATGCACTCCCTTTGAGAACTTATTTTTGGATAGCATTGTGAGATATCGCCATCTATTTTCAGTTTCTTGTACTGTAAGGAAAAATATCTGATATTAATGCTATCTGAACTTAACGGTTAAAGGACTTAATCCCTCAAAAAGGAACAATTTAATGTCTGACCTGGGTATTATCTCAAACTGACTTGAAAGTGTATGATTATACAGCTCTTATTCAACAAACTTCTTCTGGGTGTGTCATGAGGTTGCTATAATAAAACTAACATTCGCTGTTCTGCCAAGCTTGTGGCTTTCAAGGGAAAATATTTTAGATTTCTGCGATACCAAGAAAAAAAAAAAAGAAGAAGAAGGAAAGACGAGGGCCGGGTGATGCTGCTTGTGAAATGGATATTGTTGATGCCCTTTGAGGACAGATAAGAGACTTATCTTGCCAGAATCTGTTGCAAAGCTGCTGTCATCCTCATAACATAGCAGGCACACATGTAAGATTATCCTGCCCGTATAGAGCACTACTTTCCTTTGTTGTGGTTTTCGCTTTGCATCTATGTACGGCATACAATCTGGATTTAATCTTTGTATGGTAGTATCTGGTGTTTGCTCTCAGCTGTGTCACAATGCAGGGGAAACATTGACTCATATTAGCAGGATGACACTGAAACTGTGCAAATGTCACAGCTCAGACAGGATGACTTTTGGTGTTGATCCTGGATACGAAGAAACATTCCTAGGATTGTTCCTTGGGCTTCCCATTCTTTCGTGTTAGCCAAGTTGTTCCATGCAAAGCGCTCTGGGATGTGTTACTGGCAAGTACTTGGAGATTTAATCCATTTTCAACCCTGCTTATGTTTTGTTAATCATACTTTCTGAATGAGATATGGTTGCATTTATTAAAAAACACAATTACAGCGCAAACTAATGAAAAGTGGGACATACTGGAGACGAATGAGGGTATTTCCTATCCTCTGGAGGTAGTAGTCAGATCATGCTCTCTTTTGGGGAGTTTGACAAAAAAAATCAGCAGGTTATTTCTCTGATTTTTTTATGCATCACAGTGACCTTTTCTTCCAGTTCACAGCAGATAAAGCATTACTTTACTCAATCCTAAAATCAGTGTTAACCTTTGCCTTCTCCTTCATCCTCACCCCACGTTAACCATCACCTCATCTCTAATCTTGGTCCAGTTTTTCTTTGGTTTTAGCCTAAGGAAAGGCTGACAACACCTGAAACACAAACATATGAAACTTAAGAATAATGTCTTAGTTTGCTCACAGTAGTCCTTGTTCTCCATGACTTAAGTTATCACTTGTGCAATGCCAAGTGTGCTTGAATCACTCCTCCGCACCGTGTACTTCTTGTGATACCATGCTTGTGTGCATGCACACTTTCAGAAGCCATTTTCAGCCTGTTGCTTAGGCTGGCTGTAATTGTCCTGGGAATTGTCAGCTCTGTGTAATAAATCACTCCTCTGGTACACTGTGTTCTCCACTCTGGGATGGCCTCTGTGTGTGTGAGTGTTTGTGCGTGTGTGGTGTGTATGCGTAACATATCAAGAGCAGAGGAAAAGAACAGCTAACAAGAAATATAGGATGAAAACTACATTTACAGGAAGAAAGCGGCAGCTTTTCTTTAATTTGCCTGGGGAATGACTCAATTTTCATGCTATGTGCAAAACTAACCAATGGGCATAACTGCTGTGTAATGAGGACGTGAATTAATTTAAGAAAGTCCTTTGTGATTTACACCTTTTGGTGCTTAGTCTTGTGTTTCTTTCAATTTCACCCTCAGCCTTGCATGTCCAGACAGTATAGAAAACATGTTTTCCTCAGTCTTATTTTAATACAGAATTAATTAGATTGATTTTCCATAGGGACTAATGGAATTTGACATGTGAAAATAATTTTACATTGCAGTTGACTAAAATAATTGTATTAAATTGACAAATTTAAGGCAACATAGGGGTATGGTATAAACCTGTGGGCATGAAGTGTTATAATGTTTTCATCAAAATTTTTCTTGCATCATTGTCTAGTTTGACACCCTGACCTGAAGTCAGCGATGTCAATCCTGATGCCTACCAACAGGAGAGCATTTGCTCTTATCTTTTTGTCATCATCACATTAAACAACTTCCCAATTTTTCTCCCTCCAGAGATTTATTGGTACATTAAAGCTGGCCAGTTGATTGAGATATACATTAAATTGCAATATGGCCTCCTGCAGTTTTCATATCACAGAAGGTGTAATATTGCTTTATAGTGGCTTTCAACCTTTTTTTTGCCCGAGGCCCGAGATCAAGCCATAATCTCAAGCACACTTTAACCACACAAAATAGCCTCTTTTTATAGTAACTTAAGCTGTTGTATAGTTGGGATAATAATATATGATAGGGCAAATTTTCACATGAAGACTTGCCCCATCAGTGTGGTACATCAGTGTGTCTCACCACACCATCTCATAACCACTGGTGGCTAAAAATATCAGTTTAATACATTTTTTTTCTTTGCAGCAGAGATGTATTCTACAAACATGCAAACATTCATGCAAATATTCAAGTGTAGTTTTTTTGAATAGTTTTCAAAAAATCCTATTTTCTTTGGTTCTGTAGATGTTTTTCTTAATCCAAACGGGAGTGATGTAAAAATGGTCATTCACTTCAATGATGAGGAACTTAAAAACAATTGCATTACAATCAAAATATTTGAAAAAAAAAATGCAATTAGATTATTCTCTCAAATTAATCAGCCCTAGTGTACATACAGAGATTTTCTTGATATTTTATGACATTCTTACCTCAAGATGCATTAAGACTGGTATAGATACAACATCAATAAAAACTCAAGTCCAAGGCACCAGTGACTTGATATTTTTTTTTGCTTTTATATGTCAAATTTGGTACTAAAATGCTACCATTTTTAAGTCATTAAGACAAGATACAGGTAGTGATGCACGATAAGTATTTTTTTTTTAACCGATACCGATAACTGATAATTTCCTACTTCTGATGGCCAATATTTTTTTTCAATTGTTGATTTAACAAAAGAAGTTTATGTATGTGTTTATGCACATCTGAGGGTAAGAAGGGGTTAATATGTAGTGAGCAAAGATATTTATAACTAATTTTAACTAATATCACTTGTGTTTTTCAAAAAACAAAGAACTATTCTCACTTTATAACTGTTATTATTGTTCTTTTTTTTTTTAAACATTTGTGTACCAAGTACAGCATACACAAACAACTTACAGGTTTTCCCCCATAAAACCAAATGATAACAGGCTGTTATGCTTAACAAATGGGAGATATTTGGGGGTCTATTTTTTTTTACTTTTCTGCTTAAGCCAGAATTAAAGCGAGCTGATGTTTTACATAAAGATTAAAAATATGAACTGACATAGGTCATATCAGAGATAGGTTAAGAATGTAAAGTCCACTGTGGTCTGTGGCTAAACTTCTGTTCCTAATGTCGATCAGACTGAATGAAACCACGTCAAACAGAGCGTCTATGAAAGTAGCCGTTGGCTCGGTCCTAATGCCCGCGGCTGAGGCTAGTGGCTGCTGCCGCTTTGTTTTAACATCATTAGGATGATGACTCTTAAGTGACTTATAAGATCCGTCTAGGACTTCTTTCTACTCTTTGTGACCTTTGCAGGGCAAATTCTACACACACGGTCGTGTTATCCCCCCATAAATACTGAATAACGCCACCATGTTGTTAGCATTTTAGCATAGGGGCTGCTTCCTCTTCTTCTCTGGTGCTTAACAGCGGGTCGTGTACTGCGGTGCCACCTGCTGTTTTAGAATGTGTAGTCTCATGAGAAAGAAAACAAACGCCAGCACTGCCGTGCTGACAAAAATATATATGTTATCGGGGCTAGTCGTCATGATATTGGACTTATCGGAATGACATGATAATTTCATTTTATCGGCCCGATGATTATCGGACTGATAGTTATCGTGCCCAGTGAGCCGGCTCAAATTTGGGTATAAAAAGGTGAATTCAGTTTGAAATTCCTCATTCCTGTTCAAAACGGTAAAACGTCGAGAGCTCAGTGAAAAAGAGTCCACATTAAAGCACTTCATGATGCTGGACGGTCTCTGAGACAAATATGACAGGTTGTCTAATAAATTTGTTAAGCACTGTATGTTATGTTTCATTTCTTCCAATACTGTTCTGCTAAATGCTATTAGGCTTAATATTACACACTGCACCTTTAACTACTTTTACAACTCACAAAACTCCTGTTTTTTATTTTTGCCGCAACTGTAACACATGCGTAGGATTTCATTCATCCTCCATGTTTGTTCTTCTTCTAAAGATGTTTCTGTAAGATCTCATGTGTGGGATCTCTTCTGTGAAATGGTTACTACATTGGCATGTGTGTGGCCTCACGGTCTGGCTGCATTGTCTCGTGTGTGGGATTATAATGCTGAAAGTCTGTTGAAACTGTCCTTATGTCTTTGGTCTCCCTTGTTTTTAAAATCAGTTCAGATTTAAGTTGTCTAGTGTGTGGCCAGCCAAAGGCCATTTACAGCTGAAAAGATAAAATAGTGGATAAGATTTTTACTTACACTTGTGCATGACGGGGTCAAAATGAAGTAATCCAATGCCACCAAAATGGACCTGATACAAAGGTTTCACACAGGAACTGTAAGTGTTTCTTCTACTGAGATGTAGCTATATTGTGGTATTATGCCAGGGGAAGGCTGTATCATACTGGGGTCATGTTATGGTCACCAGTTTGTGGTATTGAACCAGTGCTGATCTAAAGCTTTGTGTGTGCTGTTTCTTTTTTTCAACGTTTTGGTCTTATCTCCCCCCCGTAAAATGTGATCTATTTCCTTGTTAAAATACAATCTGTCAAGCACAAGGAGAAACTAATCTCCTAAATGCTAACAAGGCCAAAGCAGCTATCGGGTGCCTCTTTACACATTTAGCCACAAAAGGAGAAGCCTTTGCCCTGGATCTCATCTCCAGTATTACACACCTCCACAAAGGATCCCTCTAGATTCAGTAGAAGATCAAGGCCCACTGCCCATTCACTGTTCCGTTTCCCAGTGGAAGAGGGTCACATTGAGAGTGTGTGTTTGTCTCTGCAGTCCAGAGCTTTAGTAGCGAGGGGTTCGTTGAGTTTCCAGGGGTTGCTGGGTTCGCAGAGCTGCTGGGAGCTAGTTTGCCCAAAGTCCTGTCCTTGAACTGTGAAAGAATATGCTGCGAGGGAAAGGCTTTTCAGACTGACTGACTGCAATAGTTGAAGTCAGGCCAGCTGAACGGACGCCAGGCAAGACAAATCCTGGGTTACTTGTGAGTATTACACAGTGGCCAGCGGAAAGGGAATGTTAAAGTGGTACATCACAGGAAGGCTTGCCTTGTCAGGTTTCATTTCCAATACTTAATTGTGACGTGGTTAAACTTTTCAAAAGTATTTCATTGCAAAGAAAATGACAGGCCAGACTGGACTTGTGTGCACTCTTTAGGGTTTTGTCTTTCTGCCAAAATTTCTCAGTCTAACGCTCATGTGGGTGGACTTTTATGGGCTTTCTGAAGGTGAAATAACCAAATATTTTACATGTTGGTGAAGGCGTCACACACCCAAGGGAGTGGAAGTGTCTAAACTGTGAAGAAAATTCCTTCATTCAGGCTTCTGAAAGCTGAACTGCCCCACAGGACAGTAGCTGTTTTCTATCAGGAGTTCCAGGCTGTTACCAAAGGACAGGCTATCAAGCTAGCAAAGACTTCTGTGTTCAATTATAGAAAAAATGGCAGGCAGAATGCTTCAACAGTAGGCTGGCATGTCTGATGCAGGCTAACTCACCGCCTGTGCACGCACACAGTCTGTCTGTTGACATGCATTCACATTTAAAGGCACTGTAAACCGCAGAATTCAAAAATAAAGGACAAAGGAATGTTATAACGTGTTTTTTGTTTCTCCTCTGGTATTTTAACTCGACCTCCTCCTCCTCCTCCTCTTCCTCACCTCTCTCCCACAACAAGAGCCCTGTAGAGTAAGCCCAGGAAGAAGGAGTTTGTGTGCATGCCAAATATTGCTAAATGTTAAAGTCAATGTGGAAGAGCCTAAAGATGGAGAAACCACTAAAAAAAAAACCTTAGATTTTTAAAAACGTGGTCATTTCTTTCATATATTGGCAAAAAAAAAAAAAAAAAGCGGTAACTTTAGCTACTGAATCAATCTTTCCACTTCAAATCACATAAGCAGAGACTATTAACGACTTCACTGATATTTCCCTGCAGGTTATGGTATTTTGTAAGCGCCCGTTGGCAGACCTACAGCAGTTCTTCACTGGCAAGCTTTATGTCCTCTTGTACTAGCTAAAGCTGCCAGCTGAAGAACTGTTGTGGTCGGCCCTTTCCTGCATCAAGAAGCTGTCAGTCACCGGGAACAACACCAGGATAACCAGTGAATCAAGTCAAGACTCTGAGGGAGAACCCTGTTACTTATACGGCATGTTCATGTGTTGACAATCACACCATGATACCTGCTGTATCATGTAACAAAAGTATTGCATCATGGGAATCGTTGTTGAGATTTTTTTAATGATGGGTTATAATATTGTTGCACGATGTCTACACACTTCTGACTTTTGCCAGATTTGCAGGAAATGCACCCATAAACTTGGGCAGTCACATTTAAGTCCTTTTCAGCGTTCCAAATTTGAAACATGACAGTAAATATTAGAGTCTCAGTTTTTCAGACTTTTTTTCATGGAAATTTTGTTGAAAGATATTCCTGAAAGTGTCAAAACACAAGCGTCTTAAAGAGTCACTATACTTAAAATGCCGGAATTTGTGTTGTCACGGCACCACCATTCACAACTTTGAAACAATTCTAGTAAAAATAAGGGAGATCAATGGATGTTATGAAACCACTGCAACAAAAATAATAGTTGTGAAAATCTTATATTAGGTAATTTATTGTTGTCAGTTACCAGAAATTGCAGGAAAACTCCAGCACACTGACAGGCCTGCCTGCAGTACTGACTGGGCCCCAGAAAGACCCTCCCTTAATCTGATCTATTTGTTTTGCATGTGCCTTATCTTTGAAAATGCTTGCTCCTACATGTACATATTTAAAAGAATAGGTAGGCACACACACACATCACATGCTAGGTACTTTACAGTATTTTTTAACTCAAAGCTAGCCTAGTCTGGTAGTTAGGGCCGTTTATGACAAGACCACAATGCAATTTATATAATCTGACATTAAATGCATACAAAATAAGACTCAGCATTTTCAAAAGAGGATTTTTGTTTTGAAACTGGCAACGTTTAGCTTAAGCAACAGTTAATCCAGTATGGACATTTGTTGTAAGATTCTGTAAAGGTTTAAATTCAAACAAATTTTTTGCGTGGCTTATATTTAGGGGTGTGATCAGGGGCGGAGTCAGAGAGCTCATTAACATTTAAAGTCACAGACACAGAAATGGCTTGTTCTAAGCAGGGCTGAAACAGGGTTTGTAGGGTTTGTAGACATACAAAATTCCATTACTGGAGTGTTTTTTTTCCAGCAACAAACTTCACAGGCATGTTTTGGTGATCTCTGAGACCAATATAGACTTGTTTTAAAGGGGTAAAATATGTCCCTTTTAAAAACAAAACAACAAATGAATACTTGGAAAAGGGGTATCAGCCTTTATTAAACAACAGCTGCAGCTGAAATATTACAATTTGGCAAAAAAAGTTCCCTAAGTGTGCATTAGGCTTTAAAGTCTATACTTATACATTGGCTCCAGTGTTTACCATCTGCTGAAAATAGGCTTTTGGCGATATATTCATTGATACACCTAGGTCTCCTAAACATATTCTTCCTTGCCCCTCGTGGCATACACCATTTCATGCAGTCAGATCAAGCCAGCAAGTTGAGCACTAAGGATGATGGGAATGCAAGGGCAGATGGTAGTAGTTGGCTGTAGTTTCCACTTCCCTTCGCTCTGCTCCACTAAGCAACTAGACTTTTTGCCCTTTAGACCAAAGGTCACATCTCCACAATGACGTCTATCACCACGGTACCTTGACATTACAAATACCGTTACATCTCTAAGAAATACTTAGAACACACTAAGACTAAACACTAAGAAACCCTAAATTTGACTATTTTTTAACATAATGAGATTGAACCTACTAAACAGCTTTAATAAAAAGATTAGGAATTTTTATCATAACTGTTTAACCATTTATTTGACAAGACTCACAACTGAGGATACCAGTATCAATTAACAAAAGGAAGCTGCTCTTTAAGGCATGTTCTCCACTGCAGGACACGAGCCATAGAAGGCAATTTCTAAAATTTTGACCACTCAGGGGTAATCTGTTGTTTACTTTTTGCAAATTTTGTTTACTTACAGTGCACCAAAAACAGCAAATTTAGTCCAAATCAGATCAAATCATCTTTATTTATATATCACTTTACACACAGCACAGTTGATCCAAAGTGCTTTAAAGAAGATAACATTTAAAGAATAAAAAGAAACAGAAGGAAATGAGTCGTATTTAAAAGTGATAAAAAAACAACTGCTCATAATAGTGATTATTATGACAACAACAATAATAATCACAATAATAAACAATATTAAGAGAAAAGCCAGTGAGTGTTCAGCTAGGGACAGTTTAAGGCCAGTGAGTAAAGATGAGTCTTCAGATGGCTCTTGGAAATCTCAATATTTGCAGAGATTTGGATGTAGTGTGTGTGTGTGTGTGTGGGGGGGGGGGTCCAAAGTTTTGGGGCACAGATAGAAAGGCACTGTCTCCATAACTTTTTGTCCTGGTTCTCTGGACAGACAGCAGTTGTTGTATGGGGACAGGAGCTCAGTGATGTAGGAGGGGGCCAAGCCATTTAGTGCTTTACAGACAAACAGAAGGATTTTGAAATTGATTCTGTAGGTGACAGGTAGCCAGTGCAGGGAAGAAAGGATGGGTGCTATGTGGTCTGTCTTTTTTGACCTTGTGAGGTTTCTTGCTGCTGCATTTTGGACAAGTTGAAGCTGGGATAGACAGGAGTGTGTGATACCAAAATATAGTGAGTTACAGTAATCGAGACAGGATGAAATGAATGAATTGTTGACTAAGAAGACACCAAAGAGGCCTCTGTCAAATTTTGTCCACCTAGAGGGCCCCAAAGATGACAATTTGCCATTTTTTCCACTCAGAAGGTAATCTAGAGTGTGCTAGGTCAAATTTTGTCCACTGACAGCACCAAAAAGAGCTCTGTCAATTTTTTTTTCCCCAAAAGTAACCCCCCCCCCCAAAAAAAAAAAAATAACAGCAGTTGCTTTTCTCATTGCTGCTCTTTTTTTCCAGTTTTCCTAACTACAACCTCATCCCTCTTTGTTTTTACTGTGAAATACATCAGTGTCATTCCCTTACTATTGTTCCTTCACTGTGCTCATTTGACATCTACTCCACAGCAGAAGTAGAAGGCATTCACAAAATGATCATATAGAGGATAGCAAGCTTATTGTTTAAGGTCTTGTTCACTTTTTATTTGTCATGGAGAAGCATCAGTATTAATTTCAGTCTGTTTTATGATCTGTTTTTAATTCTCTCAGGACCTTTAACTCTATATTTTGTTAATTTTAATAAAGTGAGTAAACCTTATGACCACATTAAGTGAGATAATAACAAATGCTTCACATGACGTCCATGTTTCAATGTATTTTGATGTTGATGAGTTATTATCTCGTCCATATTTTTGGTTAGTTTCTTCAAGTGTTTGAACTCTGCTGATGTTTGCATGTCACGTTCGGTTTAGGTTTGTTGCTTTGTTCTCCTGTTTGCTTCTGCATATGTCAAAGCACTTTGTTAACCCATGTTTTTAGAAGTGCTATAAAAATAAAGTTATTATTATTATTATTATTATTATTATTATTATAATATGCTATTCAAGAAAGTGTTGCATCATCCCCTTTTTCTGCATTTTCTCCTCTTCTCCCCTGTGTCATGAAAGTATAAAACATCTCCCTTCTCTAACTGCCCAGAGTGACATGCAGAAGAGCGCACATAAAGAGACATGGACATCTTGCCTGTGACCTTCAGCAGTTATAAACCAAAACTTCAAGAGAGAGGGCAATGCCCAAAGCCGGATATGAGAGCCAGTGTGTCCCTTTTAAAGCTGCCAGCCAGAGCCGAACAGAGGGAAGGAATGTTCTGGGGCCTTAACAAAACCAGATGCCCCGGCTTACTCCCTCTCTCTTTCTCCCTCTCTCTTTGCACACATGCTCCCTGTTGCTTTCCCTTAACCTGTTGAGCTTCAACCTCACGCTGCAGATGGAAGCAAAAACTTGGTCTGGTTTCCCGTCAGTCTCCCATTCTCCTTATCGTCTTGCTGGCTCCTCTTTACCCGTCTGGCCCCGTCCTCCACCCCCACAACCCTCCTTAACTCAGGTGACATTAACTCCCACACATGAAGGGAAACACAGACAGAGCTTAAAACACTCACCCTCCTGTACATCCTCCTAAGGCAGCACTGCCAGTACCCGACACACCACAACACTGGATATAAGGGTCACATATTGACCTTATGAGTTGTGTAGGTTAATTTCAGGTCAGTGACTTGCCACCTTGATCCTCTCCAAGGGAATCTCCTGTGAGTGCATTAAGAGATTGTTAGAGGAAGGATGCATGAGGCTCTAAGGAGAAGCACTCTCAGTAAGATGACCTAACGTGACTTTTCTTTTTGTCTTAAATGTAAATACATGTCTGTGTTTGTATGTGTATGAATCCATTCCCTCTCTCCCCCTCCTTCTGTCTCATCCAGATGTACAACACTGATGACATCACACCCAGGTGGCACGTACCTGTGTGTCTGCCAGCTGCTGTGCCAGCTGTGCAGGGCGAACAGGCAGGATCCGATCTCAGAAGAGAACGAACAATCAGCTGTTACAAACAGAGAGACATCATCAATGGAGCATCAAGTCAAACTCAACACTGTCAGTCAAAAGATGTGCATTATCAGGTTAAGGATATTTGCATACATTTATAACATTCCAGTCTTTGTCTTGCCCCGTCTCATTTTGTTAAATGTTTTGCAGGTTTCAAATTTAGAATGTGTGCATAATAAAAAACAATTTTGCAGTTTGATCATTAAACTGCTTGTCTCTGTGCTGTATTCAGTTGAATATGGGTTGAAAATCACTGTTGTTTTCACATTGTACAAAGCGTCCCATTTTTTGGGGGAAGCAGGATTCCTAGAGCACATTAGTACAACTTTATCCAGGATCTGAGCTCCATGACTACAGAAGAAAATGACTCTCTTGTGAAAATGGTGATTATCTTGATCAAAAGCTCATTCTGGTCCAAAAGAGTGCTGGATCCATCTTCTGCACTTTAATGAACGTAAAGGAGGACAAGTGATAAAAAACACAGCATTATAGCACAGATCAGCTCCACATCATTTGAATACAGTATGGGTAGGCTACTTTGTTTTTTTTATTTATTTATCATTATCAGAATGTTTTAATTGGTCCACTTGCATTCAGAATGAACTACAGCACTCTGGTGTAAATAACCCACTTCCTGTTTGACACATGCAGTGCATTAAGAAGATATTCAGACCTCCTTCATGTTTTTCAATTTTCTTATGATGCAGCCTGATGCTACAGTAAAAATTGTTTTTATTCTCAAGCTATACTCTCAGTAGCCCATCATGACAAAGTGAATACAGAAATTTAGAAAATTTTGCAAGTGCAAAACTGGAATATTACATTAGCACAAGAACCTTTGCAAAAACACTTGAAATTTAGCTCAGATGATTCCCATTTCTCTTATTTGTTGCTGAGATGTTTCTACACTATGGCTGGAGTCCATCTGTGGTAAATTAAATTGATTGGACAAGATTTGGAAAGGCACACACCTCTGTATAAAAAGTCTCACAACTCAAACAATACACAATTCAGCATAAAAACCAAGCCATGACGTCAAAAGAACTGCCTGCAGAGCTCAGAGACAGGAGTGTTGCAAGGCACAGCTTTGGGGAAGTCTTCAAAGACAATTATGTTGCACTGAACATCTGCAGCCTGTTGCACCAGCTATGCGCAAGTTCTGCCTTAAGTTATGGTGTAAAGTCCACACTTAACCCTACGTTGAAACATTAAGTTCTAACTCAAGTTGTGTCATTCTTCAGCTGCACCACAGAGACGTAAGGTTCAGCTTAACTAGTAGAGATTTACATCCAAACTAACCAAAATTTTGTCGCAGATGTGACGTATTCTCTTTTACCAATCACTGAAAAGCATTTTTTAACCCCGTGTTTGCTACAGATGCTAACGGCTAAAAATAACGTTTGCTAACTGCCGTTAATCATCAAATAGCATCCAGTGTGGATGAAAAATATGACAAGGCGTTTTACCTATGTGAGTATTGTGAAGCCTACAGCCTACACCTGGAGCCAGTATAAAATAACAGTGATATGGTGAAATCGCTAATAATACGAGATAATTTAACAGTGGATGGCGGAAATGATCTCTGCTCATGGAAAGCAACAGTGTTACTGATCATGGAGAATGCAGCGCTGACTCCAAATCTGAGGTAAAATCCTCAACTCCTCATCACCCTCCAGCTTATCACGTCTTTTAGATCTATCACTATGACAGCCATATTCTACGGAGGACTTTACACCTAGTAGGGGGTAGATGTAAGATTTAAGTTATAACTTACACCTATGTTGAAACATCACAGCTGGTGCAACACCTTAAATGTTAGGAGAGTGTAAACTCCATCATAAGTCAGACCTTACGTTCAAACTAGGCTACGTTTGAACTTACACACAGCTGGCGAAACCCTTAGCTGACCTCTGAGTCACCTCTCTTACTACGGCCCTTCTCCTTTGATTGCTCAGTTCAGCTGATGACCGGCTCTTGAAAGAGCTGGTTGTGCCAAACTTCTTTTTTGTTTTTGATATTTTCAATATGCAATAAAAAACAGTTTTCACTTTGTCATGATAGGCTACTGAGTGTAGATTATTGAGAATATATTTTTTGGCTGTAGCATCCGGCTGCATCATAGGAAAATCGAAACAAGTGAAGGGGGTCTGAATACTTTCTGAATGCACTGTATATTAAACTGATGAAAGCATGTGAACAATAAGTTTTTTGGTGTGTACACATGTCAGTAAGCTGTGTAAGTCAACCTTTATTCAAGTTAAACACTAAGTCTGAAGATGAGACCTTGTCTAGTTCTTTACCAAGTTGATAACTGGGACCATGTTTTGGTAAAGCCACCTTTCCTTTTGGACGGATAGATTCACAAGCAAACATGAATGACTGCTATCTAAACCTGCATGGATACCATTCAATTAATACAATTTAAACTCTGAAAATAACTTCTAAAATACATCATTTATATCAAATAAAAGAAAGGCACAGGACCTTTGGGTGTCAGAGGAACTTAATAGACTCATTAATGCCACTGATCTCTTTTTATGCAAGAAGTGTTCTGAAATGAAAGCAAGCTTTAATTCAGCCAGTAATTTGTACTTAAAGCATTTTTCCCTTTCACGGTCTTTAATGAACATCAGGCCGGCATCTGCTGAGGGTTTGTTAGCACATGAACATCTCAGCAGGCTGTAATCTATTCTTGCTGTTCAGGAGCAGCTTAAACCCTGTGAAAGATGTCTTTAAAAAAAAGGCTGATGAAGAAACAGATGAGCAGCATCTCTCTTTTTCATATATTGAAAGGTTGAATCAATCTTTTTGAAGTTATATGGCTGACTTTACAGGCCCTTGTTATTTATCTATAATGGATAGCATTAGCTATATGTTTGCTTCTTTTCAAGCTGAATTATGGAAATACAGTAATTTTAAGGTAATTATATGTATTTCTTAGCCCATCAGGATAACGTTTTGGCTTTATTTTCTGAAAGAAAGTAAAGGTTGACCTGCAGTGGCATTAAATGCCACAAGTCAGAGCTTTGCGTGTTTGCAGAAGACTCCCTGACACAGTCTTTCCTCTGAGGATTGGGTTGCCGGTGCCCTTTAGACTATGTAATACCAGTCACATCTTTGCACAGCATGTATAGACATCAGGCTGTTGACTTTGACCCCTCGCTGTTAGTAGATTAACTTCATCTGTTCAAGTTCATCGGGCCCTCATGGAGAAGGTCACAGCAGCAGTGTTTTTAAGAGATAAATCTAACTCTACTTTCCATTTGCAAGTGAGACACTCTACCTGAGGACATCCATAAAGATCTGATCTTTTTTCTTATCACTTCTCTGGTGCTTTCAGTCTAATGACTAATGGAGAGAGAGACCATGTGTCTTTGAAAACAGAAAGTCATTCAAAGCACTAACGGAGAGGATGCACATATCTGAGAGTTTTGCTACATTTCCAGTTTTTTTGTGTGTGTGAAAGTAAATGAATGAATGCAAACACAGAAGGATTTTTTAAAAAGTCTTCTCTGGTGTGGTGTCTGCTGTCCAGCCTCTTAAGTCAAAGCAGGAAGACGCTCCAAGGCCGTGTCTGAAGAGGTTTACAAACCTCCCCTAAATTCTTCCCAGTGGGTAAAATCATGTGAAAGCTGCTTAGGCAGATTATCCCTGCCTCGACGGCAGCTGGCAGCAAGATCCTTGGGACTGCACCTGACTCAATATTGGCGGTGATGCAAGCGGAGCCCGTGGTGCGGTGAGCTCCCACAATCCTCTGTGACCTTTAGCCCCTAAGTTGAAATGTGCACCCTGAGGTTTTAATGCAAGCAGGAACTAAACGCGGAGATCTCACACACACACTGGTTATGTTAGTTCTAAACTAAAAATAAAAGTAACATTGGTTTAGTCATTTTTTATTGATTTAGATATTAAATTGCAGAAATTCTCGTACTGCACCTTCAACTTTGTGTTAATGTACATTAATTCAATATTTAGAATTTCTTGTACACTAAAAGCTCCTGTGAAGAGTTTTTACCTGGTTATGAAACAGGTGGGAATTCTTCAAACTACACCATCAGTATTTAGACTGAATATTTCTATACAGTTATAATAATGCCTGAAACTGCAGTTGCAGGGTGGGTGCCACATGGAATTACTGACATCAGGCTTCTGAGTGAGTAGTTTTACAGCTGACAAGATGACATTTTTCACTACTTACACATATACAAGAAAGAAATTTTAGGATATAGAAGGTGTTTTGTCCACAGGTAGGCTAAAAATGCCAAATTTGAGCTCCCTTATTGGAGTTTTAGATCAGTGCTTCTCAAACTTTTCCACCTGCGAACCCCAAAATAAAGGCGGCAAAGACCCTCACTGTACCTGGAGGAGGTTGAACAAAGCAATGCATATTCAAGAATAGTGCAGAAAAGGGGGGATAAAGGGGGAGGTCTCTGGGACCCAGCCAAACTGGGGGCCCCTAGAGGGTTCGCAAAACCACGGTCCATTGTGAAGTTAAGCTGTAAAAACCATATTTTATATTTTAGCTGAATAATAACCACTCTTATCAAAGCAACACAAATGTTAATATATTCATTTGTGTAAAAAAAAAAGCCTTCTTTAGAGGATAATAACTTCTGTTAAAATACAATTAAAATGGGTTAAAAATTGCTAAAATTGGTTAATAATGGCAAAAATGGTGGAAAAGGTGGTGAAATTAGATTTAGAAAGAATATATTTTGGCAAACCAGGCACAAAAAGTGGTCAGAGGGGATTAGAAAGTGGCTGAAATGGCTTTTAAGGGGAAAAAAATTGTGGAAATTAGGTGGAATGGGGTGAAAATTTGATATACACTGGCAAAAATGGGTTAACTGTGGTTAAAATGGGCAAAAAGGGGTGTAAAAATTTATTATAGAGGCGATAATGGATCAACAGAGGCAACAATAGGCAGAAAGTGGCAGGAATTTGTTTAGAAGTGGCAAAAACAGGCAGAAAAAAAAGCGATGAAAAGGGTTTCAAATGGCAAATTGGTGTTAAAAAGTTATGAAAAAGGGATTGACATTTGGTAAAATTGGTGTGAAGTGGCAATAGTGTAATTTAAAAAATATTCTTAGTTTTTTAAAGGCATCTGGTGACCCCCACCCAGTGTCTCGCAACCCCCAAGGGGTCCTGACCCCAAGGTTGAAAACCACTGCTTTAGATGGCACAACTGGAATGAGGAATCAATGAACAGATTTTATTATTTCATCAAAGTTTTATTGACAATATTTTAATAACAACTGTCAACATTAATGCATTAAGCACAATGAATTCAGGTCCATAATAAGTCCATCAATTCTTCTTAATGGTGATTAATCATATCCTTCAGTCCAGTTCAAGTTCCTTTTCCAGTGGTTAACATCATGCTATAATTGCTGATCCACCCAAAGTCCCTCATCTGCTTCCAGGTAAATGCAGGCCTGTCTAAACAGGAAATAAATTACCCCTAGTTTAAGGCGGTACAAAACCCAGAATTAAATAGAATTTTTAATTCAAAATAGTGGATTTTTTTCTTTTTTTTTTTAAGGGTACGCAATTAACTGTAGAAATGATGCATTTAATTGCAATTATCGTAAAGTATTAAACATATTGTTTTCCCTTAACTTACTCTTGGGCTAATGTGAAACATTGCCCCCTAATATTCAAACAGTCCATAAACATTGATCGAGCCTGGTTCAGTGAAGATTTATGAAGAGCTCCAAAATGTCAGCAGCTCACTCATGAAAGATTAGCACTAAAATTGTGGTGATCTCTGCTTCTTCTCTTCACTCTTCTTCTAAAAGTCAGGGATTTATAACCATGATCTTCTGTTTTGTTTCATGCAGACTTTTTATGGGGGGCTGCCCAACTTTGGTACACGAACAGTGAACAAAGCGATTTATTGGAACAGTCAATAATTGTCTTTAAAGAGTCATAACTCACTGTAATGGACACAGCCATAAATCATACAAGGACCTTAAGTATACAGGAAGAAGCACATTGCTGGCAGTGGCTGCTGAATGTGGAAACACAGGGAAGAATCAAGACTACAAGGAAGTAAAAAAAAAAAAAAAAGAAAGAAATGGTTGAGCCTGCAAGACAAATCAGATTTTCAACCTCTATTAGATCAACTAATGCTAAATCAAGGAGGAAATGTCCTTAAATGTGTTGAAAAAAGGTTTAAAATCAGATTGGAAACCAAAGTACAGCCAGGGATTGAGAGCTTACACAAAGTAGCCTACACCCACTTACTACTGTGCTTAAGCCAGAACACATCCTGTCTCACAGGGGCCCCTACTCGTGATCTGTTCTACACATTGCAGCCGTTATTTGGCCGGCACCGAGCGCTTAAAATAGATGGGAGATCCAGATAGGTGGGCTGAGAGGCGAAGGAGAGAGAAAGTGAAAAAGTGAGGCAGAGAGTGGGATGTGGGATAGTGTAATAAAAAGAAAGGTATTGTGTGTCTGCAGTCTGCACCTTACACAGCTTCACTCTGTGTGTGGTGACATCAGTAAAGGTGCTCTTCACAGAGGGCCTGTTATGTAATGGTAGAGAAGTCTGACCAGGAGTGACGAGACTAGACAATCTTGTTAAATGGCTGTGATTGGCAGAAGCACGCACGCATGCACCAACTGAATGTATAACATACAGTATCAAACATATTCACGGTTTAACACAAACAAAAAAGCATGCACACACACTATGATGGGTCTATATCATGAAGCAGACAGTCAGAGCTCCATACATGTCTATGAGCTGAGTGGGCCGCAGAGAGTGCAGGCTTACCCAACGCAGATATAAATAAACGAACGGCCTGCACCTTAAGACGGTTTTGTCTGGGTGGAGGGCACTCAGGGTTCAATGTAACCTGACAACTTAATCCCTTGTAAGAGAGAGAGGCAGAGAGAGACCAGCGATCATGGTGCCGTCTAGCATTTCCAAGCTACTGTTGCTTATTAGCGCTCAGAGAGGAACAAACATTGGCTGTTTTTTTGGGATACAGTTCAGCGTGTAATGCAGGCCTGCATACTGCGGTCACATCCACTTATAAACAGACACAAAGACTTTGGCTATACTTCTACACTCACATTTCGCCGTGGCTGGAGTATAAATTTAGCTCAAGTAGGTGACAAGACATTATAAGATTAGGGAAATAGTTTTGGGACATTTTGGGAGATATTTTTTTCATCCCACTACAGGTTAAACAGGCAGATCTGTCATGGCAGACTTCATGAAGATACCACATCTTGCAAGACATTTTGTTGTACATTTCCCCCATTAAAATAGCTTCAAACTGGTAAGAAATGTATATGATAAAACAGCAACTTACAAAAATAGTTGCTGTTTTGTAGGTTCCCCCATTATGATTCTCTATGCTAAGCTAAAAAGCTGATTGCTGTGCAACTGCACCAAAAATTATACTTTACACAAAATAAGTGTTCCCCATTATTTACAGGGTTTAAAGTTACAGTAACAGGTTTTTAAAGACTTTTCAATGAGCTTGGCAAGTTGGGTAGCCAGCTTTCTCAGTGCCGAATTAGGTGCACAATATTATTTTTTTTTAAGCTCAGTGCCACCACGGTGCGAATGATATTTGACTGTATCGTAAAAGTAAGAAATTTGCATTTGATTTGTAGTTTTATGAAAACTCAAATAGCCTATGCAATTCATAACAAAATGTCTCTTTTCTTAAATAAAGCCTCTACACAGAAAATTATACCACAGATGTCAGTCTGAGAAAAATTTGGATATTTTTATCATTGAAAATGAATAAAACCATTTAAAAAATGTTTATAGTCTGTCATTTAAATATTATCTTTAACTAAGACCCTTACTGATCTCTTATTGACACTTATTACTAAGAAAAAATAAATAAAAACCACACTTTTCATTGCAGGCTTCTCAAGGCCCCCTCCCTCCTGTGCGCCCGGGTAGTCAGTACCCTTTATCCCCCCTGTGCTACACCCATGTAGAGCCCTATGATAATGGAAAAAATATGTCCTAAAGAGGGGCCTGACTCACCAAGTTGATATGTCTTGATGCGCTTAACATCTAAAAAAAAGTCTTTAGTCCTTTTGCACATGAGAAAAGTCCTCACAGTCAAATTCCAAACATAAGGGCGTGATGGGTTACCGCTGTGTCAGATGGTCTTAGCTTGTTTCAGAAAAGTGTCATTGAGCAATTACAGTGAATTGACGTTAATATGTGGGACAAGGGCATCCCACTTGGGACAGACACATTTCTATCAAAATACAGGATGTCTGGCATACTTAACAGTTGGAAATCCTACAGGCAAGCCCTCCCCCGTCTTCAGTCTTTAAGCTAAAATATGCTATCTAACTTTAGTTATACAGTAGCACTAGCTGGGAACAAAATGGATAATTAGCATGTTAATCTGTGAGTTTCAGCTTCAGTCTTTATGCTGAGCTAAGCTAACTAGCTGGGCCCTGTATCAACCTCAAGTTTTGTTGATACCTCTGTATCAACAAAACTTCATTTTGTAGATGATAAATAACATTATTTGCAAACTTGACAGTTAGAAATGCTTCAAACGTTTTCCTACCTTTTGCTGTCTTTATGCTAAGCTTGGCTAAAACGGCAACTAATTAGAAGTAATACTCATCTTAAATAAAACAATCACAAAGTGTGTTAATGAGTGAGTGAACATAAACAAAAACAGTTTGTTTTATATGATTTTGGGGGCTTCTATGCTTTTATTTGGAAATAAAAGCAATAAAATCAGAAACTGGGTTCAGTGGGAGTTTCCCACCATTTCTAGCCCTTATGCTAAGCTAACTTTCTGCAGGTTGTGGCATTCCTTAAGGTAAAAACAAATACATCAGAAATAAATATCTAAATGGAGGTTTGTCTTTACTGAAAAAAAGAAAATCTCAATTTGCAGGGTATTAATTAATGAGCTTATAGACATTAACACAAAACACAGGTTGCTATAATGCAAATGCAGAGCTCATTTCTCTGCATGGGGAATCATTAGTAATTGTTTGATCTGAAAACTGTATATCAAAAGTCGTATTATCATGGCAGTGATATAATAGTGATATAATTAGTGGAGGATTTTGCAAAAAATTGAACAAATACATTTCTTGATTGTAGACCTGTACCGAGGAGATAACACAATCTCTTGAGCGTCTTACTGGTTTCTTACTGTTAGTAAGGAATGTAGGCCACCTACGTGCTTCCTCTAATTTTACTGAGGTGAAAAAGAAGAGGCTGAACTCATCCTCCAGTGTCTTCTTTTGGATAAATGCCTACAACCAAAAGAAAAGACCAAGAACACAGCTATAACCTGTTTCTAGATAGATAGATAGATAGATAGATAGATAGATAGATGTGCAGTATGTGTGTCTGTGAGAGTAGCCTGACCTTTCATTTCAGCTGCCTGCGTCAACCTCTCTATGGAATGGAAAATGTGTGTATGTGTGAGCAGTATCAGGGCGTGTCCCTTCTCTGTGTGCATCTCACGCATACTTGAGGAAATTGTCAATAGTTGCTCACGAAGAGCAGGACCAGCTCAGCCTCGTCCGGCCCCCTGAGAGCACATGGTCCATATTAAAGCCCTTCAGATGCTGCCGTCTCCCACAAGGGTGTGCTTACTGTTAAGGTTTCCTTCCGTCCAAAGTCTCCCTATTTCAGTGGTCGTCCTTGCTAAGGAAATGACATTGCGTTAGAAATAGTTCTTCTGAGTGGATAATCTCTCCCGGGAGTTTTAGCAGAGACTTTGGAGTTCACTGGGTTTGTGTTCATTCATGCAGAGAGTAACAGTGGACTGTGATACTGTAAGGCTCGGATCTATGCATTATTCACATAACTTGGTTGAGCTCCAGTGCTGCGAAGCAATACAGCCTGGCCTCCTTTTGAGGAAATACAGTATGTCTCAAGGTGCTGACTTTAAATCAAAGTGAAAGGAGCAGGAGTCAGTCACAAGGTTGCATTCTTTAGCAAAATATAACCTAATCAATTGTCATTGGTTTGTGATGATCCCAAGTCCACATTTAAAGTCCCTATACAGCAACAGCTTTAAGATAAGCTACATAGGGGGAAATCTAGATTCTATTTTATGGTAGAAAAAAAAAAAGTATTCAATCATTTTAGGATATGTAGTGATGCTGCAATAATAAACAGCACAGATGTTATTTGGTCTTAGACATGAGGCCCCAGGCAGAGTGCCAAGAATAATCAGAGCTGTGCTGATACTCAAGATAACAGCACAACCTCATGTGCACTATTGCTCTTACACAACACTATAAACAGTAATAAAGCAACATCAGAATATATTTCATCTTATTTGTTTATTTAAGCTGCTTTGTGGAGTATTTAGCCGGTTATGAAACAGACTGAGGTCAATATTGATGCCTCTATGTGGTCTATGAAGGCAAAAGAGGCCAACAGGAGCACGTTTAACCACTTCTATATGATAACACCTCTAACTGCTACATACATCACATTAAATAATTGAAAGGCATCGAAACAGACTTGTTTTGACATTTTTCATAGCTAAGCATTGAGTAATGCATTTGGCAGTGAAAAGGCAGCAGGATGTGACTTTGTCAGAAAATTGTAGGTTACATCATAACTGTGGTGCTCTGTGTGAAGTGACTATCCCTCAAGCCAGCCAAATATTACACATGTGCAGCAAAATTACTACCTGCAAGTATGAAATATATGGCTGGGTGGAAAGAGCGTCTCAGTGTTATAGAATACACTACTCACTCATGTGCAGGACAAGATGTGATCAAGCCTAGGTAGAGAGTAGGTAGAGTTCAATGCCCAGCTGCAGTCACATTTCGATATGGCTAGAAACTTAACTATGAATAGTTCCCAAAGCTGCATCAGTGGTGTGTGAATGCGTCCAGATGCATATTAATGGGATTAGTTAATACTGATAGCAGCCTTTGTCATCAGTGTGTAAATAGAGAGTGAATGTGCAAGTTTGACCTGCAGGGTAAAAAGTGCTTTAAGTAGTCTAGACAGCTAGAAAAGTGCTATACAAGCACAAGTCCATTTACCAAGATCAGCAAAGAAAAAGGTGTACCACTTAATCAACACTAGGTGCCATGATGAGAGGGCTGTGGGTACAGAGACACTTTCATCTGAGACACCATATAGAGAGAGGAAGTGCAGTGATTTGCCAGTACAGTGTATTTGCAGGTTTAGATTAAAGGACTATTCATAAAAGAAGTCTGGCAGTAACATTAATGAAATAAAACGAATGTAACAACACAGAAAGAAGCATTTCATGAATTAAACAGAAAAAAGTCAGAGGTCTAACACAGGATTCAATTATGTATAGACATATTTTAGAAGTAGATACACAAACGGTGGCTTATTTTAGCTTTGTTAACTTCAGCTAAAGCTAACTAGCTATGTAACTGGCATTAAAACATAAGCCAACGTAGCTAAGAAAGCGTTAGCAAAGTGAGCTGTAAAGGTCGCAATACTAAACAGCTGACGCTGTAGGTTATATAGCTGCTTTTTGAGCTTAGCTTTCACTATGTTAGCTACATAGCTACATTATCTAATTTGTGCAGCTAAAGGACTATGTAATCTGTGTTGGAATGTTTTCATATATTTTTTCCTAAATTTTTGGTCCTTTATGATTTGATTTCAAATTAATTTCAATTTATTTAGGATAGCCCCTTAGGATGCAGCATCTCATTTTCGAGGGGGTCCCATTTGTCTAAAAGTTTTAATGTGTAGCCTACTTTGTATTAAGTACGTTTATCTTTTTATATCCATTAACGTGCTCTTAAATAGCCACATTTAAGAGCCAGTTGACACTTGCTTTGGTGGTGTAAATCTTTGATTTCACCTTGGGGAAGTTTTCTCTAACAATTATAAAACAGAGTGACACAGTTAAAAGTCCAAGTACCAACATATTCCATATTACAGCACTCATTAAATGCCTCCTATCCCTTTTATTTACTTGGTCAGATCTAACTGTTGTACAAAATAAGATATCGATCATTACATAATAAACTAGAAAAGCACTCGGAGAGCTCAGACCTCCGCCATTAGCCCTATCTCCCAATAGTAAAGAATCCTTTAAAAAAATCCTGGATCCAGACGGTGATCCAGATCATTCCATAAATCTAATCAGTTCTTCCTTATGCCATTTCTGACATTTCCTGACATTTTCATCAAAATCCGTCCATAACTTTTTGAGTTACTTTGCTAACAAACTAACTAACTAACTAACTAACAAACCCTGCCAATCACATAACCTCCTTGGCGGAGGTAAAAAAATTGTGTTACAGTAATCCGAGTTGGACAGTTTTACATGCAGAGTTTCTGTATCTTTTGGAGCTTAATCCATCATCCTCTAAACAGGTAGACGATAGGTCTTAAGGTCTGGCCCAGGTTAAGTGCATCGAGGTCAGACAGGACGGCGGCTGGACAGCACCCACTTAATCCCTTGACCTGGTCAAACCAACAGATTAGAGCAGCTTGTTGGGGGAAATACTCAGGTTGATCCTGTCGCTCTCTGTTGGCTGCACTTCAATCACATTCAATATTTCACTTCCCCTTTCTCTCATCCCCACTGGCCTGGCAGAAAAGGTCAATACAGCACAGTGGCATAGCTTGATCGCTGCGCAGGACTACTCTTAACAATGAGTAATGATGACAGTGGCACAGACACAGGCAGGATTTTGTAATCAGATGACTTCATGTTATTTAGTACTGTTAAAAAAAAAAAACAGAAAAGAGACAATAATGTAAGAAGGGTAATATCGTAGCATAGCATAATTTTAACTATTCTAAAACAAACAAGCTGCCCAGAACCAGTAAACTGATGCTAATCTTGAACAACTTAACCCTTACTTTTAAAGACAAGAGTTTCTTTTGAGCATCAGTTCAGGACCTACCGTCTGCTCCTAAATGGGGAAACATGACCAAAATTTCAGATATTGGTCAGTGCAACACATCAAAAAAACAGAGATAAAGAGGAAAAATAGCATGTTTCAAAAGTGTTTCAAAGACTTTTTGGTGCAGTTTTTTTCTAAGGGACACATAGATCCACTGAAAAGGGATCCATGACCCACGTTTGGGTCCCAACCCACCAGTTGAGAACCACTGCTTTACAGCAGTATTTGTCTTTATTGCTCCAGATATTTTTATATGGACAATGGATTACAAAAGTGTTGGTTTAGACAGTAAAGCTTTAACAAGTGGTTTGAGCTTTTGTACGGAGAGCTATGTGAGCTGATATGAAAATGAATATCAAAGTGGTGTTATGTGCCATATAAAGAATAATAAAATGTGATGTTATTCATATGGTATGCATCTGAGGTCTACAACATCTGTTCAGGGAAAATAGTTGAGTTGCTCCTATTGTTTCTATTGATGCATGAAAGACAGCCAACAGATTCTTCTTTTCCTGGCGTGCAACTAAAGCAGCAACGCTATAAATCAGATTATTAAACTTCTCATGTTTTGTTCTGTAGATACAGTCTGTAAGTTATACAATCACAGTTCAGGTTTGTTTTTGTTAGTCTTCCAGGTAATAGAGAGAGGTGGGTTTCCTATGTGCTGTTGAAAGCAAACAGCAGGATTAGATCTGCCTAGCTCTGAGTGGTCCATTAGGTCAATCAGCTCCATTAGATCACAACATTGTCAGACAGGGATTTGCTTGATCTTTGTCAGTGTCTCGTCAAAACTAAACCATAGGTCACCACTGACACCATGGACAATTTAACAGCCACTAAGATATGAGAAATCATGCATACGAGTGCAGATATACACTCTTTAAATGAACCCTTAAAAAGAACCCCTGCCACTGAGGTCAAGAGTTGGAGGTTAAGTTTAAAACACTGATATAATTACATCATAAATTTATTTTATTCTGTTACTTATTTTTATTTTCTTCTTTGGTGGTATCACTGATGCACATTAGTATATCTGTACTGCTTTACTCCCCTGCACTTTGAACTGAGCCTTGGTTATTAAAGAAGTCATGTATTTTATCATAAAAGATCCCTTTATTAAATGTACAAGATATTAAAGTTTTTAAACCTCTTGTGAGAAATTTAAGCCGGTTATAAAAGAGACTGAGATAAACACTGATGCCTCTTTATGAGCAACAAAAGCAAACAAGACCATAAGCATAGAGACGGGCTATTTCTACATGGGATTAATTTATTGAATGTCTAAAACTGCTGCTGCAGCGAATATTATGAATCACTAGGCCCCAAAATACCTTTTTTAAAACAAAAAATGCAGGCTACCTACTAGGGCTTCCAAAGGATTAAATCTTAAATCCTAAATTAATTTCAGAATTTCTTTAGTTAAAGGTGTAGTGTGTAAAATTGGGAATACCGTAAAATACCAAATAATAACCGGGGCATTTATTTGTCTCAATCACTGAGCAGACCAGGTGTTTATTTGGGACCAGGCGGCTATTTGGAACAGGTGTTTAATTCCTTTCTCATAAAAATCTTGCTTAGCAAAAAATGGAAAAATATGGTAAATTTAATCGAAGTATTTATTTACACCAGTATGAATATCATCTTTACATTTTTAAGACAAGATTACAGTACCATAGTTTTTCATTTTTTTTCTTCTGTCAGCTCAACACTCTCTGAACACTTTAAATACTGGTAAGGAACTAAACAAACACAAAGCTGACGACAGACAGTTTAAAGTTAATGTCATACTTTTTATTTTTTCGCTGCACCAGGGCATGGCGCTGCTATCTCACTTGAGACAACCAGCAAGGGACAGGGATGCCCCAGCCAATGAGGAGGCTAGTACTCGCAGACAATCGGGCTCAGGTCAGAGGGAGTGTTCCTATTGACCGCTGTAGCTTCCGTATCTCAGATCAGTGAGAAGTTGATTAATGGCATAACTACAGCGGTGTTCGGTCCTGTGTAGAATTTGTTCATGATGAGATGAAGTGTTTTCTTGCCTGTGATTCGGCCATTGATTTTAGTGGAAAAGCAGAGCAAAATCACTCCATGAGTGCTTTGTCACCATCAGTATTCAATTCAGCGGACATTCTCATCCGCGAGGAGGTACATAAAGAGAGGGGGGGAGCTACGGAGCTCAAACAGGGAGAAGAACAGGAAGGGAGGGGGAGTTGGGAGTTGATTCTATACGGTTCTCTTCTCATCTAAGTCACATATTGGAGCTTTAAATAAATTACACCCCGCATTCATTTGGAACAGGCCTTTATTTGTCAAAATGTACTGCCATACCTGGCGGTTAATTGGTATGTTACGGTATTAGCGTCAGATTCTAGATTGTTATCTCCACAATCTTAAAAGGACATCACCTGTTATTTGTTCCCTTCTGTGTTGCTGATAGACATTAGGCAGATTTTCTCTCACTATTAATTTCATTCAACTTGTGTATCACATTAACATTAACTTTTTTGTCTTAAATGCCTTTGTCTTGGTTGAACTGTGCTGCTGGGCTAATAACACATTAGCTTGCTAGCAGTTGCTAACATTAGCCAGCATGCTAGTATGCTAATACTACATCACTGCCACGCCCCATCGCATTCTTTGAGGGTGCGAAGTGTTCATCGTTCCACACTCAATTCTTGGATGGTTTTGAGTGCGCCAGTGACACACTATGCTAGACGCATAGTCTAGTATGGATTCAGGTAGATGGAAGATTATGGCTTGAACCTGACCCTGGAAAAAAAAAGCAACAAGGAAATTGTAAAGGATAAATGTTTGATATCACAAGGTGCAGATGATCTTTGACTTCTCCAATGAGCTGTCTGTGAGTTTTTCAATTAAAATGAGACATTACAGAGCAGTGGTGAACTTACACAGGTGGAAAACATTGCTGGTACCCCTAGAGAAGGAAAAACCCACAGTGGTCACTGAAATAACTTGAAACTGAAAAAGTAATTCAAATGCATTTTATTTTCAAAGTGAAGTTTAAATTTGATGGTATTGTTGTGTGAAGGGCCCAGAAGTTTTCAGGTTTCAGACTGAATTGAAAAATAAGGAAGTTTGGGAAAGGCTGAAACAATTTCAAGTAAACCCACAAGTAATAACAGGAGCTATGTGCATGTAAAAATATTTACACAACTTGTTTAGACACTTGTAATTCTACACAGAAAGCCTATGTTAATTAAGTGTGTCATGAAAATAAAACTATTATTTCAGTCTCTCTAAAAAGCAGCATCATTATGGATGTGATTTTACTGTGAAGTACAAAAGGAATAAAAATAGATTAATTCTGATTCATACTATTGAGGAGAATTGATTTCTTTGTGCATCCCAGTAAATGACCTCATTCATCTCTAAATGATATGATCATGAGCAGAGATGATTTATCACATGTATGCACGTAGGTCCCAGAATATTCCCCTATAGCCAGCTGGTCCCCCTGGGTAACCCAGCTCATGTGATAGTGTGAACTGTGGAGGCGGCTGTGTCAGCAATCACGCTGTGAGAGAGTGTGTGCATCTCATTTTGTGTTATTATTCCTTCTTTTTTACTGAAGATGACAGAGCTTTATCTAATATTTCCTCAGTCACCTTTTAAACAAGTGAGCAGCAGAGCGCCTGTATGTGCTGCATGAGTGTTTACGTGTCATGTGCATTTGCCCTTTGTCCCGGCTGCTATGTGTTCTGGTATGTAGCTAAAGGTCGGGGCCAGGCGGAGAGCAGGACGACAGGGGCCCAGTCAGGGGGGGAAGAGCCGTGCAGCCAAAGGGCCAGCAGCTTGGATTAGGAAGGAGCCATGAATATTGGAGCACAACAATGCAAATCCTTGTGTGCACCGGCTGAAAGATTACAGGCTATAGAATGCAAGAGGAAGTAATAAGTTAGTGTATTTATAATTTACCTCCACAGAGGCTGCATTAAGCACACAGTGAGGGTAATTTAAGAGCAGCAGCTGATGTGTGCACAAGCCCACAGCTAATGTGAGCTAATGTGTCATTCCAGAAGCTTCTCGCCTGTCCTAATACACTGACTTCATAGGGCTCCAGAGCAGGCTGTAACTGAGGATTCTGCAAGTCAGGACAACTACAGCACAGATCCACACATGCACATACATTCATTGAGTTATACAGCACTTCTCCTAGTGGACAAAAGAGGCACTGCAGGGACAAAAGTCCCCTCTCAATGAGGTTTACAGAACAGTGTCACCTCTGACTCTTTGTGCTTGAATTTATAGCCATCGATCGCCTTACATATCAGACCCACAGCTGCATGTTACAGCATGATAAGACTGGATTTAAAGGGACAATGCATTACTTCACGACTTTAACCCAGACTTCTCTCAGTCAGATCAATGTTTAAAAAACAGAAAAGTGTCATTCTTCTGTGCTTTAGTCTGCCCCTGTGCTAATCCAGCCGCAGAACAACATCGTCATTGTCTTGTTGACTCATAGCAGAACTTCGAAAGGCAGAATTGGGATGCTGCCATTTGTTATACAATCTGTTCAGATCTGTGGCCTGCAGGGAAATTAAAGCTCAGAAATATGTGCTAGTGGAACATTACAAGGGTAGGAAACACATGAACACTTGTAAGACCCTATAGGTATAAAGACATAAATAAGAGTCTCATTTAAACCTTGCAATGTTAGATGCTTAGGCAGGCAGGTGTTTGCACAAATTCCACATCTGTATTCTATGAATGAAGGTTGTTTGCACAGCTTTCCTCCATTCAGGCCACTTTGATAAATAAGACACACACTGTTTGAAAACTTGAAAATAAGATCCAAATATGAAATCCTCGGGCCCGAGGATACGACGGGCCTGATTGAACAGCTGCCATCTCACTTATCCTTTCAAAATCTTTGTAGGAAATACAAAGGACGATCTGGAAGTGATAAAATCACTTCCTAATCTGGAAGAGAGGAGGAATAAGAGGGAGTTGTTTTTAACAGTTTTACCTATTAAAGATGTGGTTTGGTAAACCCAAATATTTACTCTACCTAAATCGAATCATTTTACATTCATCAGATTCATACAGATCCAAGACTCACGCACCTTGTATATCACGGCAAAGACTTATTGGACTGTAGAAGCAATTTAACATCTAGAAACTATAAAAATCAGCAAACATTTGCAAGGGCACATGCATCCAGTGTTTAATCGTATTGCAAGTAAATCAGTTTCCTGTTATTTTTCAAATATTCACTGTGAAAAATGTTATATAACACTCTGATTTCACACGATGCCTTTATGATCACCTGTTCAGACAGGTCGTCATTAGCTCCTGAATGATTTCACAAAAATGAAAGGTATTCAGTGTTACATCTATTACGTATGTCAACACAGAAACACTCTGGATGTCTTCCAGAAACAAAAATATTTATGAGTCTTGGTTGAGCTGAGGTGAGCACATTTTGTTTTCCTTTATGCCCCAACTCAATCGATTTAACATGCACCACAGTGCTAATCTATTACACCAGATGGATTTGTTATACACATTCATCTGGAAAACCTTCAATACTAAGCATTTGGGAAAGGGCAGAGGATTTGAAAAAAACTCTAAGTGTGATTGGATTAACACTCTGTCATATCTTTACAGGCAAATCAGAGCAACAAAACACGAGACATAGCCGAGACCAAGGTGCACATGCGCAGCATGGAATAACCGAACCATGGCGATTACAGACATGTCAGTACACAACTTTTGTCAGTTTTGAAACAACAACTCAATGCTGTTCTTTGTTCTTTTTTTTTTTAACAAAGAAATCTCGTTAAGTTCTGATAAAACTGGCAGCATCCAAGCTAATCTCTTCCACCATAATTGCACCAGTCCCTTGTTGCTGCTTGCTTATGCCATGACTCCGCCACACAAGTACTGCCCCTCTTCACTGATTGGTCCTGTCACTTTCTAACCAGGCACAAACGGTTCGGACAGGAGCTTTGCAAGATGGATTCACCAGTGAGAAACAAGGAAACGGGTGTATCCATCTGCTTTGCAAGGTTAGCACAGTGCAGCATTCAAGCAGAACAGATACCAATAACTAACCAGAAAAGCACTCAGAGAGCGCAGACCTCCCCCATTAGCCCTATCTCCCAATAGTGAAGAATCCTTTAAACCATTCCTGGATTCAGATGGTGATCTGGATGACTACCAAATCTAATCTGTCAGTTATTCCCTCCACGGTGGAGTGGAGACACGGTGAGGCAAAGCATTGGCTTTGCTATGTGTGGACTGTCATGGCGGAAGCACCCATGGTCTCACCGGATGACTCAAAGTCATGGCAGAGGGTGAACATTCCTGTATTCCTCCCAGCATTGTGAGTATTGTCGCTGCAATTTGTTGTCTTTCTCTGTGTTACGCTCCGACTCGTCTCCTCGACAGGGCGTGTGTCTTACAAAGTCTACACACTCCAAAACTTTGAATAAGTTACTCATGTCCGCCATCTCCTGGTGTAAAGTGGTAACAGCGCAGACCTATCTCCTAATAGTACAAATTCCTTAGAAAAATTCCTGGATCCAGACGGTGATCCAGATCAGTCCCAAAATCTAATCAGTTCTTCCTTATGCCATTTCTGACATTTCCTGAAAATTTCCTGAAAATCGGTCCATGAATTTTTGAGTTATGTTGCTAACTAACTACTCAGTATCTGTTAAAACTCTAGTATGTAACATTTAATGAGAAACATGTAGAATCAACTCTACTCCCCCTCCCTTCCTGTTCTTCTCCATGTTTGGGCACTGTAGCCCCGCCCCTCTTCTCACATACCTACTCGCGAATGTGCACGTCAGCTGAATCAAATACTGACCATGGCAAAGCTCTTGTGGAGTTATTTTGCTCTGCTTTTCCACTAAAATTAATGGCCGAAATACAGGTTAGAAAACACTTTGTCTCAGCATGAACAAATTCTACATAGGACCAAACACCGCTGGTAACTCCGCCATTGTATCACCTCTCACTGAGCTGAGGCGCAAGCGCACCTACTACAGCGGCCAATAGGAATGCTCCCTCCGTCCTGAGCCGTAACTGGCTGCGAGTACTAGCCTCCTCATTGGCTGAAGCATCGTCCCATGCTGGTTTTCCTCAAGTGAGAGTGCAGCACGAGGAGGCATTGCAGAAGTGTGTTATTTTTTTAGATTGCTTCAACAAAAAGACCCTGACGGGTTGTGTTGTTTTTGTGGGCATACGACACTAGAAATAAATTGCTACTGCAGCTGTAATGACCGTAGACCTCATTTACAAAGCTGCCTCTTTCAGATGATGTCATACTCTATGACGACTACGAAGTCAGTGGACACCAGAAATCTAAAGGCAAAAGGCCACATTTCAAGTTTTTGAAAACCTGCGTGCTACCATCAGACGAGCTGACACTAGCATTCTGCCTCTTGATAACACTGTTTGAAATAATGGAAATTATAGAAAAGTTATGTGAACGCAGAGTAAATGACATTCAATTAGAAAGTCTGCAATAGAGATCAATAGATATACGGAAGAGGATTAGGGCAGTTTTCGAAGTGGCCCTAATCCTCTTCCATAATAAATGATGTGTTTCATATTACAAATATCCATCCATGTTGTGCAGATGGCCAAGCACTTAAGTTGGGCCAAGCAGCTCGAGTTCAAATCCAGTAGCTCCTTTCCAGCTTGTCTCTCCTCCAATCTTTCAGAAATATTGAAGGAAAAAATTACCAATACTGAAGTTTTCATATTTTTATCTAACTAAATGTGTTAGTTACTTCTTGTGCTGACTATGACTCTTCAAAATAACATCTGTATTACATCCCAGGTCCTCCCAGACCACAGAAAGCAAAACAAAAATCATAACATAGCTTAGCCAGGCAAACCTTAACCACTTAAAATACACCATGGAAGATGTTTGGAATTCTGTTATACACATTACTGATGTGTGCGTGTTTAATACTGTGTGTCATCCATATTTCCAGCTGTGGGTACAGCCCGCAGGCAGAACAGTGCGCCCAGCCAGCTCCTCAGTGAGATTGCTCCTCTGTCATTGTGTTCCTGGTGTGTATATGTGAGTGTAGAGAGGAACAGGGTGGGGCTGAAGAATATCTGTGCATTTTTCTTTACCCCAGAATGAAGCAGTGCAGAGTAGGCAGATAAACTGTTTAAGGTGGATTTCTGAGAATGATAGCTATTCTTTATGATCCTTAAAGGCTCAAAGTCAAAATGTATTGAGCAATAAGACATTCTTATAAGCCTATAGAAACCTAAATTTTAAAGGTTTTTTTTTAAAGCTAAATGGCCCCATTTAGCATCTTTAAGCACATTGTTTAAGTCGTACTGTCATTTTCATTGGGTCATGTACCAGAAAAAAATGTCACAAAAATTCTACGGTGTATTTGCATTTTGAAGTTTAGGCACTGATCTCTTTGTTCTATCTCATCTTTATTTCCATCTCATTTCAAACTGCCTTATTTTTCATTAAAAATTTCTGGTTTTGATTGAAATTTGAGTGGTCCTTTGTGGTTTAGGAGGGGATGGAGGGTCCTGACCCTATAGCAGTTGAGATTTGCTGGTCTGGTGTGTGCAGTCAGAGAATTATAAGATAAATCATTTGAAACTCCCTAGGACTGTGGTCTCTCACATTTTTAAAGTAGTTAATTATTTAAGCATCATCTAGTGTGTGGCCCGCCTAAGGCTCAAACTGCAACATATTTCATGAAATTTTTCATAAATTTAGGTCATGTTTTCTCATTGGTGAGGTGGTGGTGGGTAGTGAGGTCATGAGAGGGGTCTGGCCACACATCAGAGCTCTCAGACACCCCCCTCTTGTAGACCACTGCTTAGAGACGCCACCTCTGTCAGGACAGAACACTTTTCCTGTTTTAGATTTTTTTTAATACAGTTTAATTCCTATACAGTCTGGATGTTACTTTCATGAAATAACTACATTGCAAACATTTAAATAAAACAGATAAGTGTGCTTCACACAGGACATTAAGATACAATGAAAAATGGAAAAAAGAAACACACAGCATTGACTATGTCTCCCATCAAGCTGGGGCCTCTGAGAACCATCGTCTGCAGAACCGACAGTCTTTTAGGTTATACCACGTGGTCTGCACTATTAAGGGAGGGTATCCCATCCAGCTCTCAAACTTTGTACTTTCCTTGTACATCAAATCACCAAAGACATTTAGCATTTCAAAACACTCATTCTAAACTTTAAAAAAAGTAAATTATTGTTTATTCTAAAAAATCAAAGTCTCCTCTGTATGCAATATGTTAATAATCTTGCAAAGCAGATGGATACACCAGTTTCCTTGTATTTCACTGGCGAATCCATCTTGCAAAGCTCCCATCTGAACCGTTCTGGCCCGGTTAGAAAGTGACAGGACCAATCAGCAATGAGGGGCAGTACTTTCAGGTGCAGCAGAGTCGTGACATAAACAAGCAGCAGCAAGAGCTGGTGCAGTTATGGAGGAAGAGATTAGCGTTGATGCTGCTAAAGCACCGGTTCTATCAGAACTTGACAACATTTCTTTGTTAAAAGAAGAACAAAGAACAGTACTGAGTTGTTTTCTTTTCGAAAACGACAAAAGTCCAGTACTTACATGTCTGTAGTCGCCATGTTTTGTTTTACTCGTCAGTAGCTGCGCACGAGCAGCTTGATAGCGGCTACGTCATGTGTTTTGTTGCTCTGATTGGCCCATAGAGAAGTGACAGACAGAACGTTCACCCAATCATACATACGTTTTTTCCAAACCCTCTGCCTTTTCTCAGATGTTTCCTATTGAAGCTTTCCCTTATGGATGTGTGAAACACATCCATCTGGCATGTCAGGTTAATATGTTAATGTAATCATAAAGCTTGTAAGGCAGCCCCCAACCTGCAAAGTAATCAATCATTTCCAATATAGTAACTCAAAAGTATCACAGTAGGCTTAATTAGACTTAAATTTTATAAGAAAAGCAGTAATTGCAAGACAAAAGGCCTATATAAGTGTTAGTAATAACACAACATGAATGACTTTCAATTTGTAGTTTTTACATTAGTGATACCATTGCATTGTGGTACCGAAAGCAAAAACATTTATTCATTATTCAAAATGAACTGCATAAAAATTATTGAATGTTGTCATGCTAAATTATTTTCAGTCTTCAAAATACTAAGAGCTGTTGTTCTTTTTTATTAAGTGGTATATTTTAAATGGGCATTAAAGAATTCTATTTGCAGTAGCATTGGTCACATACTGGAATCCTATTCCTATCTTCACATAGTGACCCCCCACTCTGTTCTTGTTGCACCATCCTCTCCCTTTTAGAGCTGCAAGGTCAGCTCTGCTTGTCACTCTGACAGAGACTGAAGGATATTCTCTCTCTCTCTCTCTCTCTCTCTCTCTCTCTCTCCCTGGCCTATTCCCACAGCAGAGGCACAAAAGGTTTCCACATTCATAAACATTATGCTATGTGCGTGTATGCTGTGCGTCATGGAAGCAGCCCTCCCTCAGGCGTTATGTATATGAATGAATGGTTTCACACAGGGAACAGCTCCTCCCCAGGAAATCCATGACTGTACTTTCCAGAAATAGAGTATGACTTGCTTAAAGTGGAACTAATGCATCAGCAGTGGGTTTCCAGCAGGGCTAAATGTGATGGAGGCGGGGGTGTACCTTCTTGCTTGTATCTGAACCTGTTGTTTAAGTACGCGTTTGCATGCAGTTCAGCAAAGCACACTGGATTTCCCACACTAGGCTGTACATGCAGCAGACCCTGATGTGCATGCACATCTGCACACGCACAAATGCACCCAGACACCCATAGAAGGATGTGTAGGCGATGTGACGCAAGAATAATGAGTCATTTGGACACAAAGAATGAGTTACAACACACAGCATTGACTATGTCTCTCACAAGTTAGGTGGATCAGGAATGGGACCAGAGGTGAAAGACAAAACTTGACCAAGAAAGAGAAAATATGAGAGTAAAACCCACGGGTTTAAATTTAAGAAAATGTCTTACAGACAAGATTAATGACACTTTTTAATGTTTTCCTTAAAATGCACAATTAGAATGATGTAAAAGGCTGTTACTATAGCAACACAAATCTGTCATCCAAAAGAAGCATCCCACCATATGCCTGGTTTTTCCACAGAGAAGGATGAAAGAGCTAAGACAGAAAGAGGAAGAACAGTTTACTAATTTTTAGAATAATTTAATTCTATTAAAAGGAAAGTATGCACAAATCGTCAACCTAAGCATGCTATTATCACTGCAAATAAGTTTAATGGACAGAAGGACTTAAAAGGATTGCCTTTTATTGGGTGTTAGAGCAGCCTAAGGAGGAGACCTGTTTGCATCTAACAATTTAAAGGAGTTGACATTTAAGCATATAACACACAGGGGTCAAGGCGCCATAAAATATTCAAAAGAGGTTGGTCAGAGGTAACCTACGGGGTTTCAGGCTTGAGAAATGCAATCAAGAGTTACATACAACAGCGTTTTCAATATTTAGCATGCTAGAAAGCCAAAACCAAAGTCAGCAAAGGCCCAAATATCTGATGGTTCTAAAGATCATCTTGCTTGACAATCCTGAGGTGTGTTGGGAGTAATCATTTTCCATGAAATCCAACTTGTAGCATGGATCTTTATTTCATTATTTTACAGATTTAAACATTGACTTAGCTATCATTCAGCTGGTTTTACAGACATGTTTACAGCGACAGTAACACATGAAGATGAGAAGATTTGGAGACTTGGTTCCTATTGACTCTACCACGTGTATGGTAGACTCAGTTGCATCTTGCATCTGTGTTCCATTCATTTTTAAGGACAAGCACAGGCAACATGTCAGAGAGGGGTCTGGCTGCAGACCCTACATCTGTGATGCCACCCTCTCCCAGATTGTCTCTGTCAGAACGGAAATACGTGCTAAAACTTTCAAAATAAAATAGGATTATCTACCATCTAGGATTATGGAAAGGGTAAAGCTAAGGGTGTTAGGATATCAAACTTTAGAAAGTTGAAAACTTACCTGCAAGCATAATTACAAAAGGTTTACTGAAACAGAATAAACAGTCTTACACGAAAAAAAGATTGTCCTCCAGGAAAACAAGCCAACCCAGCACCACACATAGTTTACCAGCTCTGTTAGCTTTATAAGCTACGTAGCTATGGAGCTACAGTACAAATGCAGCTAAAGCTAAGCTCACAAAATAATTAAGTAAGCAGTGTAAGCTACATAACTACCAGTTTAAGCTACTTTTGCTTGAGCTCACACTGCTAAAGCTAACTTAGCTACATTGACTTATGTAGTAGCATTAGATTAGATTAGATTAGATTAGATTAGATTAGATTAGATCAGATTAGATTAGATTAGATTAGATTAGATCAGATTAGATTAGATTCAACTTTATTGTCATTGTGCATGTCATAAGTACAAAGCATCGAAATGCAGTCTGCATCCAACCAGAAGTGCATAAGCAGTAATAAATAACATATGATAAAATATATACAGAGTGCTAAATGTGTGAATGATATGAATATAATATGTGTCTACATAAATATCTATTTATGCCAGGTATGAATAGGTTAGTAACAGTTATAACTAGAAAAGCACTTGGAGAGCACAGACCTCCGCCATTAGCCCTATCTTCCAATAGTAAAGAATCCTTTAAAAAATTCCTGGATCCAGATGGTGATCCAGATCACTCCCAAAATGTATCAGTTCTTCCTCTGCCATTTCTGACATTTCCTGAAAACTTCATCAAAATCTGTCCACAACTTTTTGAGTTATATTGCTAGCTCAGCAGGGGTAATTAAAGACTACGATTTTACAGTATGTACAGTGGTGGAAGCAGTGATTATTATTAAATAGTATGTACAGTATAATACTGTAGAGTTGATTGTGTAGCTAGCATTGCTTTGTTAGCTTTAGCTTTCGCTGAAGAAGCTGAAGTGAGCCACCATTCATGTAACTGAGTAGATAATAAGACCTCTGATCTTTATCTGTGTCATTTATGAAATGTTGCCTAGTCTGTTATGTTTGCAATGTGGATATTTCATGGATGTAACTGCCAGATTTTTTTCCGAATAAATTAAATGAAAAAAACAAACAAAAAAACCTAAAACTGGAAATAACTTGTACTGCCAAATTACAGTCCTTCCATTCTGCCAGAGACGACATCTTACAAGAACAGCCTTGAGAGAGGGGCAGTCAAAGAAGTACAGTCTGCAGCCAGACTGTCTTGACATGTCAAACCATAATGGTAGTACGTGGTAGCCATGATGCGACCAAGTAAACATGGTTGGCAGCAAGTTCGTATCTTGTCTACTAGACAATCAAGCTGACTGAAGAAGGAAAAACAACAAACACAGCTATGGCGACTATAGTGAAAGTGACTCATAGAGTTAGCTGGACATCAGAAACGAAGGACCAATTTGTTGATTTGTAGCAGTATACAACATGTCCAGTAAAGCATACCTTAATGGAGCTGACAAAGACTAAAGTTGAGCTGTACTAGCTACCACAATGGATATAATACGTTGCAAACAGCTAGCCCCATTTAGCTTGTTGTTACATAACGATCCTAGATCAGACCTTTAAACTTTCGCTGTTTTGTTAATGGTATGTTGCCTAGTCTGTTATGTTCACAGTTTGTTTATTTTATGAATGTAACATCCAGAGTTTGTTTATTAATAAAGAAGAATTAAAATAATATACGTAAACTGGAAATACTTTACAGTACTTCCGTTCTGACATGAATGGCATCTGAGATGAAAGGTCAAGGAGAGGGGCTGTCAGAGATGTATGATCTACAGCCAGACGGTTATGTAGTTGGTATGCCTATAATTTGAAATATTTAGTGGGGATGCTGAGTAAGCGTCCACACTATTGATATTCATGTCGGCCATTTTCTTTATTGCTGTGAATCTTATCTGTAATAAAGACAAAATTTTCTTCTTCTACTACCACCGGTTTCTTTCTGTTGGCTTGGATTGTCTGTTTGTTATAATACACTTCTTAACTACACTCATTCATGTGGCTTATAGTAGAATGTCTTAATTTTAAAAATTATTCCCCCCAGAAAACCTTAAAAAAGGGGAACTTTGTTGCCTTTTTTCACCATTTTTTGCCTCTTTTCACACATTTAAGCTACCTTTTGCCATTAAATACCACCCCTTTCCAGCGTTTTAACCTATTTTGACTTTTTTTTTTTGCAGCTTTTTACCCATTTTTTGCCACTTATATCCCATTTTTGCCCCTTTTCACCATATTTTCTCCCAATTTTCACCCTTTTCAACTACCTATTGTCGTTAAATACCGCTTTTTCCTAGTTTTTGCCCATTTTAGCCACTTCTTATTGCCACTTTTATCCCATTTTTTGCCCTTTTTCACCATTTTGTTGCTATTTTTCACCCATTATGCTACCTGTTGCCATTAAATACCACTTGCTGCCTCTTTTTTGCCCGTTTCTACCACTTCTTTTTTCCACTATATCCCATTTTTGCCCTTTTTCACCACTTTTCACCCATTTCAGCTACCTTTTGCAACCAGATACCACATGTTTCCTATTTTTTGCCCATTTTTTTCCACTTTTCACTGCTTTTTGTCCATTTTAGTCACCTTTCACTCATTTTGTGCCACATTTCCACCATTTTATGTCACCTATAACTCATTTTTTGTCACTTCTCTCCCATTTTTTGATACTTTCTGACCCAGTTTTTTCCCCATTCTTGCCCTTTTTCAGCCATTTTTGTTGCTTTTTGACCAAATTTTGCCACCTTTAACTTATTGTTATTGTACTTCAAGCTGTTTTTGCTTCACCTCTTAGATTGTGGCTCTTGCAAAGGAATTTTTCAACAATTTGGCTCTTTGGTTGAACAGGGTTGAGTAACACTGCTGTAAACATTAACTCCACCGTCCTTAGCACAATCTCACACACCTTCAGCCTTTAGACTCAAGAGACTACTCCGTAAATAAGGCAGTGTTCAATCTTTTTGTTGACTAAATTCTATATTTTTAGCATTGATTTCACATTCTTTACAAATCAGGTATTGCACCCTTCAGCATTTATGCTATTTCAACTTTCTTTCCACTATCTTCAGCTATTTTCATGCTATTTTCAGCTATTTATATGATTTTTCAGCCATTGAATACCAATTTCAGCTTCTTTTAGGCTATTTTAATGCTATTTAATGCTATTTAATGCTATTTTCAGCTATTTTTGTGCTTTTTGGCAATTTTCAGCAGTTTTCCCCCAATTCAGCTCTCATCATCCCCATGCAATTTCAGCTGAAATTGCAATTTTGATCTCATTATTATTAATTTTCTGTGCTGGCTATCTACTCCTTCATACTTTGTCGTAACAACACTGTTCAAACTTTATTCTAGTCAGCCTCTTGCCAGGACGATTGCTATGACTTTTCTCATTTCTAACTTTTATACTTTTTAAAATATTTAACTTTTTCTACTCTTTTTTTGCTCCATTGAAATGAATGGGACTTTTTCTGCTTTTTTGTACTTTCTTTAACTCTTCATAATTTTGGCATTCCTTGGGCTATTTTCACTATTCTACTATCATACTCTTCAGCTTCCTGTGCTCTTTACAGCTATTTTTAATTCTTTTTATACTATTTATACTTTTTTAACTATTTGGCTTTTTCTAAAACTAAAATAACATTATTTCAGCCAGTCAGCTCTCTGAATCCTCTAAAACTCTTCCACCTTCTAAGACTTATAACTTTAGCTCACTTCCACGTACAGACTTCATTTTTTCTTTAAAACGTAGACAATCTCTTCAGCTATTTAGGAATATTTCACATTATTGATATCTTCTATAGATTTCTAATAATCACTGATCAAACTTCATTAAGATTTTGTCTCTTTCAAAAGTTTACCCCATTGGGGTAAATGGAGAGGCTTAGGGTGAGGACATCACTGCTAGAGGGGGCCAAAGCTCAGGATTCCAAAGCAAAACTTCCCAAAAAAAAACCTGCTCCCCTGAAAAAAATTCTTGCTCTTAAAGCATGATTTTTTCACTTCCCACACATAAAAAATATATCACAGCATTCAGCAACTTCTGCTGATTCTCATGATATCTTTGGTTTTCTGCTAGCTTTCATAACTATGGCTTAAATTGATTTTGTTTGATTGCATGTACTGCATGCTCAGCTCAGTTTTCTGAGCTGTCTTTAAAGGTACAATGTGTAGAATTTGGCTGCATTTCACCAAACAGAAACGGTGTACATGGGATATAATGTTTATATATCTATGTGAAGTATGTTAAAATAAGTGCACAATCATCCCCTTTAAACTTTCGTTTTCTTTTTACAAAATTAGAAAAAAGCTTTATAAATTTACATTACCGCAGGTCGCCCCCACGGAGGCTGCCATATTGAACCGCCATGTTGTCTACGGCAACGTTTTGGGGACAGAAAGAGCAAAACGCGATTTTTAAATACGAACCTGCCCGCCGGTCCTGAAAGCTACCTGGAAGGCAGGTGGAGAAGAAGACTGACCTATAATCTATAAAAATAATGGTTACAAAAAGGAATGAATAAACCCTCACCTCGTCACTGCTGTAAATGATGTCCGGCTCACGATCCTTTTTGGTCTTCACATGCTCTCGTCGCCTAGTGATGTGACGTTTTGGTAACAGATCGGCTCATTCTGAAATCTGAACGCTAGATGTCGCTAAAATGCCAAATTCTACACATTGTCCCTTTAAAAGGAAATTTAACAGGTGTGACTAACTACCTTTGATCTCAGCTGTGATTGATCAGCTATGTAATGCATGCAACCATTACCATGGCAACCTAGAGCCCTACAACAAATGAAGCCAATGCGGAAGTGCAAAAAATTGCAGTACAGCGAGTGTCCACTTTAGGCTGGCTCCAGAAACACTAGAAGTCCCGTCTGATCACCTGTTAAACAGCCGGTTTTTACACTAGCAATAAACTGGTTTACAGCCTGGTTCAAAAAACCAAACATGTCTCATTAGCTAATTTCTTCATGTGCTCTCACTGTACGGGGGGTGAATTTTTTTTGTACTACAAGTATATTGAGAAAAAACCTCACTGGGGACTGATTTGAGCGTCTCATTTGAATGACAGATAGCTCGGCAGGCAGAAGCTACGTTTCTGTCAACCAGAACGCTAGCTAGGTAGCTGACAGGAAGTCGAGCTTAGTGGGCGGGCCGTAAGGTTGATCCAAAGTTTGGTTGAGACCGTGATTTCAATATGGAAGCCCCTGTGGATTGGCTTCCATAGCAAGAGTTTGCCCATTGTAAGCAGACAGCTGACATCACACAGGGTTTGTCCAATTCTTTCTACAGTCTATGCCCTACACACACACACACACACACAAATTCATGTATCAACACTCCCCTTAATTATTGCATACATGTGGCTTTAATTTATTGTTTTTTATTGTTTTTCACATTATTATAAAACAATGTGCTCATCTGTAAATCGTAAGTCAAAATTTTCTTCTTTACCTCCGCCAAGGAGGTTATGTGATGGGCAGGGTTAGTTAGTTAGTTAATTAGTTAGTTAGTTCGTTAGTTAGTTTGTTAGCAACATAACTCAAAAAGTTATGGACGGATTTTCACGAAATTTTCAGGAAATGTCAGAAATGGCATAAGGAAGAACTGATTAGATTTTGGGAGTGATCTGGGTCACCGTCTGATCCAGAAATTTTCAAAAGGATTCTTTACTATTGGGAGATAGGGCTAATGGCGGAGGTCTGCGCTCTCCGAGTGTTTTTTTTTTTTTAAACTACTGTTTCTGTTTCTTTCTGTTGCATCACATTGTTTGTCATAATACACTTCCAAACCACACTCATACATGAAGCTATACTATAATGGATTTAAAACTGTAAACAATATCTCCACCATCTTAACCACACCTCACACACATCAGCCTTTAGACTCAAGAGGCTCCGCCTGTCAATAAGGCAGTGTTCAATTTTTTTTTTTACTAATTTCTATACTTTGAGCAATAATTTCACATTCTTCACAAATCAGGTATTGCAGTCTTTTATTTTTGTGCTATTTCAGCTATTTCTATACTATTTTCAGCTATTTCTATACTATTTTTAGCTATTTTTATACTACTTTCAGCTATTTTTATGCTATTTTCAGCTATTTTCAGCAGTTCTTCCTCAGTTCAGCTCTCAGCATCCCCACGCAATTTCAGCTGGAATTGCATTTTGATCTAGTTTATATATTATTATCTTATCTTTTTTTTAACGATGTTGTCAATGCTCTTCTGTTTGTTTTTTATTTTATTCTCAATACCTCAGAGCTGCTTGACAGTGTTCTTTATATAAATTATTTATATATATGCCTTGCATTGCAAGTTGTAGGTTTATTTTGACCTTTTAAGGTAGGACCTGTATCTAAAGTAACATTATTCGTGTTACACGGTGTCATCTACAGTAAAAAATGCCTTGAGTCCACAGAAACTGTTGTCTATTATGTTGTATGTTAGCAACGCTTAACGAGGCCCTGTGTGATTAGAAAGAGGGCTAATTCATGCTGTAATACCAATCTCATCCACAAGAGAGCATAAAGTCTGTTTCTTTCCTGTGTTTCGATATCTGAAAAGTACATACCAAGCTGTTGCCCAATCCTAGTTTGTCCGTTCAGTGGAAAGAAGTCAAACTTGATAGTATGTTGCAGCACTTTCCAAGGATAAAGAGACCTTATTTAAATAGAGATAAGGCTGCAGCCTTGCCTGATAAATTCATGGTGAAATACCCATTCCTCCCTCCATGCTCACAGACCAAACACAAGCCTGTAAAGTTATACAATTATAAGCTCTGCCAGGGTGAAGTTATGGGGTTTCTTTTTGTGCAATTAGCAGAGAATAGGGCATTAACACTGGGTAATGTTTGGGAATAATTGCCCCCTCAAACTGCTTGCAGACTTTGTTAGCAAACTCTACGGGAGGCTTGAATTGCTCTCTCACTCTCTGTCAAATACGCACAAACCCAAGCACACACACACTCTGCCCAGATGGGAGACAGATGTTTTATAGACAAGGTCAAGGAGTCCATACAGTTATTGTCTGCTGCAACAATTCTTAGTATTCTGCAAGTTGTTCAGATCCCCACATCCACATAAATCCAGGAAATTTCCTCTGGAATGGAGAACATGTCCTACTCGCACAGATCTATTTGTGTTTCTTTTTTTTCCCCTCTCTCTCTCTCTCTCTCTCTCTCTTTCTTGCTCACATACACATGTTCATTCTGGTGTCATGGCACATTTAACTCAATGACATTTACACTAAAGACAACAAATCATTCCTTTCAAAAACTGAATCCACTTTCTGTCACCCCTACTCTGTTTTTCTTTTACTTTCTAAAACTTTCTAAGGTCTGACAGGTTTTAGACAAAGCACTCGTGGTGATGACAGATGCACAAAGCGACAAAGAGATGATTAAACATAAGGAGAAGTTTCTAATCTCATTATCTCTGCCTAAACTAATCCATTCAAAGCAACACCTCCCAGCAATCCATACCCTTTTACACATATTGTATCCCTCACATCGTACACAGACATAATACATTTATATGCATAGGCATAAACGGTGATCAATACAATTAAAAGAAGAAAATGGCAGACATGCAGGATACACTGCTGCTGGGCTCTGAGGGAATAAAGAAAACCATCCTGCATGGAGGATCCGGAGACATCCCAAAATTCAGCACTGGGGCAAAGGTAAAGTAGACCCTTTGATAAATGCAAAACAGTAACATGAAATCTGTCTTTTCTTTCTTAAATTGGTTCTAAATTCAACTATTATAGAATAATTTCAATAAGTCTGTGCTATCTGTCCTCATAGCTCATTAACAGAGTAGAAAAAGCTCTAATTAAAACCGATTTCTGATCAATAGCAGCTTTGTTTTGTATGTTTAAAGCTCCTGCCAGTTTTTAATTGCTTATAGATCAGGCTGAAAGTAATAATAATGCCTTTATATGAGTAACAGAAGTAAACAAGACCATCAGAGACAAGACTAACTCTCTCTGAACTGTTATTTAAAATGTCTGAAATCACCACTGTGGGGTAGGTGTAGGACAAGAGGCTTTTGCTGAAACAAAAGTTCAGCGTTCAGAAGACAATATTATGAAAACAAAAATATGTAGATCTGCTTCTTATAACAAATTACATGAATTCACACATGCATTTCCCACTGAGAAATGGCCTTCAAATGTCTGTGCAAAAGGCCCACTTGCATATGGCTTTTGACAGGAATATTAATGTGCATGAGTGTGAAGGCTTATTTATGCTCTATATTCACACACAACACATGATAATAGTTTGATGTCCATGCTTTTTTTATTTCATGCATATATCTGCAACATCTTAATGTCTGCAATAATCAGAGAGGGGTCTGGCTGCAGAGCTTATACATTTCTGAAGGCCGTTCTCACAGATTGTTTTTCTGACACACCATATATTTCAGGAGGGCTGTAATTTGTCAGTATTTTCAGTTTTAAATTCAAATTCGTTGATAAACAAAGTCTGGCAGATATATATAAGGTCTATCTTAACTAATATAAGTTTACCTTAAACTAAGCAAATAGCACAAGTGGGCGTGTTTTGTAGGGGGTGTGGTTTGTACGGTACCTGCGGCTGCAGTTGGGTATAATTGGCCCGATCAGTAACTGCCGTAAAATGCATCTATAGGCTGCCGAGTGGATGTAGACGCGTTTGCACAAATTGGGTTTCCGGGACGGATCGGGTAGCAACATTAACTAAGTTGATAACATATATAGCTGCTTTGTGAGCTTAGCTTTAGCTATGTTAGCTACTTCATAAGCTACTATCTATGTAGCTTATGAAGCTAATGGAGCTATGTAAGCTACACATGCTACATTAGATTGTTTTCATGGAGGAAGAGTAAGCAAGACTGTTTACCAATTTTTATAAGTTTTGTAACTGGGTTTTGCAGGTCAGGTTTTTCTTAACTTTGAACTTCTGCTATCTTAACCCATACCTTAACTCTACACGGAAGTTTAAGCAGATTTTATTTCAAAAGTTTCAGCTCGTATTTCCATTTTGAGATAAACGACATCGCAGATGGACAGTCAATGAGAGTGGCCATCAGAAATGAGCAGTCTGCAGCTGGACTGTCTTGGGGGCAGCGTTGAACAATTTAGCCAACTATTCAATTCAGAGCAGCAAACACAACCAAGAAGAACAATAATATGGGGAAAAGTGGTGAAACCTTAGTCAACCTGCTTGTCTATTTTACATTTTATATTCCCCCTGATATATTTAGACCATGACAGTGATTTTTACCAAAAATGTTAACCTGTTGTTCATTTCGTGGCTGTTCATTTACATAGCAACAGATTTTCGGGCACTTAAAAACTAATTTTGAAAATGGCCTGTTGCAGCAGCTATGTGCAAGTTAAAAAATAGTTAAGTTACAACTTAAGTTGTGTCATTGTTTGGTTGTACCCTGAGTCAAAAGGGTTAACTAAACTAGTAAAGTGCAATATTCAAACTAACAAAGTGTGTGATGTTTAATGTAAATAAAGAAATCTGTAACCTTGCAAAGCAGATAGGTCTGTGAGACTCCATGTCAGGCAAATCCATCTTGCAAAGCTCCAATCTACAACGTTTGTGCCAAAACCAGTCAGCATTATTTGAGGACTGCGAGGCAGTTACGGCCACAGTTAGCTCGGATGTAGCTATGGTGTAGCTGCAATTTTAGCAGAACTGGACCACATTTCTTTGTGAAATAAAGTTCAAAGAACAGCACTTAAAACTTTCCATGGCAAAAAAGATGTTTTTGCTCCTCTGCCGACCTGCTTCAGCATGAGTTTGCTACCATTATGGTCAGGGTTAAGTTGTACTATACAATCGCTGCTACTGCTGTAGGGATTAGCTTGGCTGTAGTTGTAGAAAAACAGCAGTTTAATAAGACCTCAACCACATTTCCTTATCAAAACAAGAAAAAAGAGCCACACTGATAGCTTCTTTTAGTAGAGATGTTTTTGCATGCATATGTTAGGCCTCAACATGAATTTTAGCCACTGACGACCTCTACTGTTCAAACTCTCCAGCAGCGATAACCTGTGTGGCTTAGATTATCTCTAAAACTGCACATGTCTACTACTTCATTTTGTCTTGTTGGTCTGATTGGCTCGAGCTGACACTTTTGCACCCTGAGTCTGCAGGACAGCCTGAATTTGTGTGGAAGTTGACTGAGGATGTTTATCCTCCATTCTAACTATCCTGCGTTGCATTCTTTTGTCAGTTTTTCTCTTCTGTCCACATCCAGGAAGATTAGCCACAGTTCCATGGGTTATAAACTTCTTGATTATATTACGCACAGTGGACAATGGAATTTCAAGATCTCTGGAGATGGTCTTGTAACCTTGAGATTGTTCATATTTTTCCACAATTTTGCTTTGTAAGTCCTCAGACAATTCTTGGCTCTTCTTTCTCTTCTCCATGCTTGGTGTGACACACACAGGCACACAACACAAAAGTTGAGTCAACTTTTATACATTCTAACTAGCTTTAAGTGTGATTTCTATATTACCAGCACCTGTTACTTGCCACAGGTGAGTTTAAATGAGCATCACATGCTTGAAATAAAATGATTTACCCACAGCTTTAAAAGGGGGCCAATAATTTTGTCCAGCCCATTTTTGAGTTTTTGTAAAATTATATCATTTTTGGCTTTTTTTTCCTTCTGTTATTTTTTTTTATTTTGTGTTTGTGTGTGTGTGTTGTTCCAGTGCACATAAATGATAGAAACATGTGGATACCCCCCCCAAAAAAATTGTTATTGCAACAATTTCTGGGAGAATTGAGTGTATTTTCTGGAAAAAATTCCAGGGGTGACAATTCTTTCGTCCATGACTGTAGATGTTTTTTTGTATCATTTCAGACATAATTCAGCTAAAAGTACCAAGCTAATAACAAGGCTGTTATTGAAAGCCTGTTAAAAAGCATGACAAAGATATTTAGGTTTGTGCTCAGTATGCATGGCTTTATTACTGCAGATTTATGGATTTAATTTTGGCTTGTGCCAATTTAAAGCTCATTCAGTTCTGCATGATGGCTTCCACATTGCTGCTATTCCCGTGGGTTCCCAGTAGAGGCTGATAGAGGACATAAATCTCTCAGTGCCCTTTTAATGTGAACAATGTATTTAGAGCTTAATCAATACGCTTCTCCAGCAGGTCTGACAAATGAGTCTAACTTGGAGAGGGCTCATATTATAAGGGCCCTCTTCAAGGACCCTTTCTGAAACCTGATTCAGTCATATCACTATAGGCCTACTCATGCTCTCTCCTATATAAAACATATTTCTCAGATTTACTCTGTTACATACCCTATATAAGCAAATATATGTCTGCCATTGTTCTAATCTCAAATCAGTAATTATCTGGAGTCTTTTGTGGCAGCACTATTGTTGCACACATCCTGTCAGATGTTAGATTTTACTCTCAAATAGAGATGACCAATGTAACCTCGATTTTTTTTGTATTTTTAAAGTAACAGTATTATATAGCAGAACAGTATTATAAAACTAAACACACACACATGAAGACACAAGCAGCAACCTCCAAGGTTGAAAAATGGAGCCACTGCAGAAGTGCAAAAATTTGAGAATAAAAAAACCTCAGTGGGTGATTTGATAAACATATCACAGTCACTGCGGGCCAATCAGAGCCACAAAAAATGATGTCGTAGAAATGTACAGCCAGGTAAACTACATAAGGTGACCTCCAAAGGCAGCCGTCATAGTTTACTATCAGTGGAGTCAGTTGGTGAATAAAACTCATGCCCAAGAAAGTCAGGAGAAAAGCAAAAAATATTTCTCACCAAGAAAAGCTGTCACTGCAGTTGTTTGCTCTTCTTTGAACATTTTTTTCCAGCTCTGATTAAAGTAAGAAAAGTGATAAGAAAAGTGGTCCAGTGGGATTAAAATCTGCCTCTGTAGCTACACTGAGCTAATTCCCTGTTCCAATTTCTAAGTTGCTAGCGTACAACCTCATTCTCCTTAAATAACACTGATTGGACAGGCCATTCTCAGAGCAAAACAGATGAATCTGCCTGGTTATATATATGAAATCTGGCCAGTCTATTGGCTTTGCATAATTACTTTTGTGTGTCCTCAGTGGTTTGACTGAGGACAAAGGATACATCATTAAAGAGACTTGAGATGCACCCGCATAGTCCTCAGTTATGTTGGATCTTGGGCCTGAATGTGTGGTCTAAAGTTTTGTTCCTTTCCTGTGACGTTGTATTAAGCTGCTGCTGCTAAAAACGACACATGTCCTGATGTGGCTGTTTCATAATGAAAAGTATTTAAAAAACATAATAAGTAAGGGCTTTGTTTTAAAGAGTTTGCCTAAAAATAAACAAATTAAGTCAGCTTCAGCAGCAAGTTTGGAGTTACAATACTGACCACCACTCTTTTGACCATGAGTCAGCATATCTTTTAGCAGGTAGACCCACTGTACATGAGATGCAGTAGACACTGGCACCCACTCTGACAAAGGGTGTATAGCTTCTGTCTGGCTTTAACAAAAAAGCAATAATAGGACTAAATCTGAACTGCTGTCTGTTCTTGCATGTGTTCTTACATTGGTAATGCACTGGATCTGCATTCCTGGTGTAGGCATAGATACTGGTTTACCAACCATCCGATTCCAAAATGTAGATTAGTTGTTGAGTTCACATTTGGTCAACTCAAGATAAAGTTTGGCTAAAATTCAAATATTCAGGTGAAGTTCATAAGAAATTTTGTCTCAAAATAATAACTTGTCAAAATCAGCGCATCTCCACTCTTAATTGCAGCCCTGCTCATAAGTATACAATGTGTTTGATTATTTTCAGACTGAGAGGCCCACTTTTTTAAAGTTCAGAATCAGAATCAGGCCTGATGCAAAATACATGTACCAATGCAAAGAATATAATGGAAGGGATGTATATGTACAACAATTTAAAGGATGTTTGGGAGCAAACAGTTTACAACATGAAATATTGTGACAGTGTGCAGTGTAATCAGGAAATATTTAAGTCCTGTGTGTGTTGATTATAAACCATTTTTGATTTAAGACAAAACTAACTTATACAGTAACTCTTAAAGAGTTTAGCAGTAACTATCTGCAGCGGCTGCCCGTACAGAAATGTGATGAGTTTTTAACATCACTTCTACTTCAAAACATGGGAGATCCTCTTGAAAGACAGATTTCCCCCTCTCTGTCAAATGGTTTCACTTTCTTGGATGTTACACAACACACAACCTTGGCATGTCTGTCCTTCATCCTGTCTGTGTGTCTGCTCTGTTGAATAACTGCACAGTGTGAAGCCCATGATGTAACATTTTTATTGAGACTGTTGTTCACATGTGTTTACTCCCCTGTTTCATCCACACAAGTTTTGACAAGAGACAAACTTTTTTTTCTCATGCAAATAAATGAAACATACTCAATGACCGTCTGTATTTTAGCTCCAATATATCTACCCTTTAGGTTTTCAAAATTAAGATGCATTTTATAAACTTTGGAGCCAGTCTCACTTTAAAGGCTCACATTCTGTAAAGTCTTGAACCAAAGAGTTTTAGATGTGTTCTTTTTTCTCCAGGTGACGTTCCACTTTCGTACCCTGATGTGTAACGATGATCACACAGTGATAGATGACAGCAGAGCAACAGGTACGCCCATGGAGATCGTGATTGGAAACATGTTTAAACTGGACATCTGGGAGACTCTGCTGTCCTCCATGAGGGTCAGGGAGGTGGCTGAATTCTGGTGTGACACCACTGTGAGTGTTTATTGATTACAGGTGGTATGTGTTTAGATTTGTTACCTTGGTTTCTTGTTTGGTTGAGTTTAGCACATAATCTGTCAGTAAAAATCTCTATACAGGGTGAAATCACAGTGCAGGTGTGGAAACTGTGGGCTGATGTCAGTTTGAAGTATCAAACATAAGACTAGGACATAAGAATAGAACTTTTATGTGCTCAAGCTATAGAGACAACACTTGCACATAAAGAACAAGCAGCTCCTTGAGATTTCTCTATCATGTATTAAAATAGGCGCATAAAAGTAGATGGGAAATAACAGGAAATGCATAAAGGAGATGCAGCTACAGAGGCCTTAAGTGGACATGCATCCAAGCATTTTACTTTTATCTCTGCTTCCTGTGAAGATGAGTAATGTTCTTTCCTTACTTATGTCATTATCTGAAGATAACAAGTGTTTTTCCTTTGTATTGATTTCTTGAGATTGCAAGAAAAAGAATGATATTAACTCACAGGAAACTGAGATAAAAATCAAATCTATTGGTGTCTCTCAGCTGAAGGCCAACATGAAAAAGAGGAGTGGTCACTCACAAATTTTTAATAAAGTGAGCTGCTTGAACTAGAAAACATATAATTATCAAAAATGAATTATTTAAAAGGTGTTATTTATGATAAACACTGAATGCACATCCTCAGGACATTTCAGTTTAGAATGATTTTATTGGGTTTTTAAAATATATGAATATACAACATATCTAGAAATACACTGTTATTTGTGTATCTTATGTAATCTGTAGTGTGTTGTGTCTTGTCTGTGTTCCTCAGACTGTGTATGTGTGTGTTTGTGTGTGGGTCAGAGATAGATGGGTTGAGGCATGCTGTCGTTAATCTGCAGCAGCCTCACTTTTCTCTAATCAGCTCAGATTCCTGCTGAATCAGCACCGCTGCCTCCCCTCTTCTCTGATTAGATTTGATGGGGCTTACAGCATTTATTCAACCCTCTGAACGGCACGGCTGCAACACACACCCAGATGCATTTGCAGTGCAGTATCATTAAAATCCAGCAGAGGGCAGGCTTACTTTGTTAAAGTAATGGAAAAGATGTTGAGATTGTTGTGCCTCACTAAAATTAAAAAGTGCCATCAACTAACAAAACAAGTGTAATGGTTTTCAAGAATAGAAAATACTTTATACATATTTTTTTTTGAAAGTTTGACAGATAAATGCATTATGACCGCAAAAAATAATTGTTTATGTAAACAAAAATCCCAAAGATGTGAATAGAAAATCTTGCCCTGTTGAAACATCATCACTTAATTGCAGAAGGTGTTTAACATTGTGTAGATTTTTATATTTTACTTTATACTGACCAGATGGACTTTCTATTTCTGTTTTTTTTTTACTCAATTTGTGATCAAAACCAAGTCTACCCAATAAAAAACAAACAAACAAACAAAAAAACCTAAGTAATCAAGAGTACAGATGACACCAATGAAATAGAATGGGAAAATACCATTTTTGTTACACTGTGCCTTAGTCCTTCAACAGGCTAGAGAATTTACTTGACATGCATGACCTTTGACATTTTGGACCTTTCAGAAATCTGACATTAAACCTTCAAGCCTCTATTTGTAGTTATGTTTTAGAGAGGAGTACCTTGCAGAACTTGTATGCAAGTTTGGGCCAAAAACTGAGGCTTAAGTAAGGCATAGATGTAGCTAGTAGACCTACCTGAGGGCACCATCAGGTGGTAAGGAGGATGGACACAACCCTGGTTGTTCTCTGGATGTCCTTGCATATTTCCATGAGCATGTGGAATTAATTAGTTTAAAAAAATGACAATTTCCACACCTTTAAGATGTAGTATGGGGTGAATGTGGCAAGTAAGCACGACCTTGGGCTCCATCTGGGTGGGATGCAGGGTTCCCACCAGCCCTTGGTCATGCTGTGGATGAAAACTGCCAGCAGTCTCTGGGAGTATCACCTAGGGTGGAAAGGCCTAGCCAAAAGAGCTAGAGTATTTTGAGAGTATTTTGCCAAAGTATATAGCTTTCCTCGAAATGTAAACTCACCGTCATAAAACAGAATTACCATTCTTAAACTAAACCATTTGGAAAGGAAAGTCAGACTTCATAGCTAAACCTTTTTGTGCACAAATGTCAGGATGCCAGAAAATAAAGAAGAAGCTGAGACAACTTTAAGAGAAAATATTAAATAATTGTAAAAAAGGTAAAATGGTGCAAAAACTGACAAAAGCTGGATGAAGAATGACAACAAAAGTGGTAAAAACAGAACCTAAAAGGGGTTACAAGTGGCAAAAAGGTTTAAATAGTAAACATGGATATAACAAGTAGTAAAAAGTAATTAAAAGTGGCAAAAATGGTACTAAAAATTTTTGAAAAGGTGTTAAGAGTGGAAAAAATGGTTAAAAGTGGAAAAACAGGCAGAGAAATTGGTGCAAAAAGGTTACAAAGTGGCATAGATGTGTTAGGAGTATTATAAATGGGTTCAAAGTAGCAAATGGGGCAAAAATTGGTTAAAAAAGGGTAAAAAAAAATAAGCATAAAGTGATAAAATGGGTTAAAAGTGGCAAAAATAGGCATTGGTGCCAAGAATGGATAAAAAGTGTCAAGTAAATGTGGTAAAAATGGGCTGAAAAAGTGGTTAAAAAATGGCATGTGTCACCAGTGCTACTGATCCAGCACACACATTGATACCATCAATAGACCACTGCTGGGGTTGGCTCATTAACTGGGTTTGTCAGTGGCCCCAGCCAATTTTGTAGGTGGGCTTGCTTGGCGCATACTTTAAAGTTTAAGGAATGACGTTGAAGAAAACAAAGACTTCAGCTGGCATAGGTCCGACCTGAAACTTGACAAAGTTAATTGGCCTAAATGTGCAGTGGATATATGCTGCTATCAGTAGTAAATATCGGCAAAGAAATGCCATATCTGCCGATACTGATATTCCAATGATATAGTTCATCCCTAAAAACTGTCTCTCCTCTCCAGCACACTGGTGTTTACCCACTTGTATCAAAGAGTATGAGGCGCATCGCTGAGGGCAAAGACCCAGTGGACTGGCACATCCACACATGTGGTATGGCCAACATGTTTGCCTACCACAGCCTCGGCTATGACGACCTGGACGAGCTGATGAAGGAACCGAAGCCTCTTTACTTCATCCTGGAGCTGCTCAGGGTGGGTCAGAGCAGAGATGACCACATGAGTTTGTGTAAACCTAGGTTCAAGGGAATGAATACAGGAATATACTGCATCTCTTTGTAGTTCTGTAATGGTGGTTGTTTTCATATTACTCACACTTATGTGTGTGACTGACAGGTGCAGCAGCCCAGTGAGTACAACAGGGAGTCTTGGGCTCTGAGTGATGAAGAGAGGCTTAGAGTGGTGCCTATCCTGCATGGACAGGGGAACAAACTCTATAAACAAGGACACTATCAAGAGGCCACGCAAAAATACAAGGAGGCCATCATCTGCATAAAGAATGTGCAGATCAAGGTATTTACTGTATGTTAAATCAGTGCTTCAGATGAGTAGATCAAGCCCACATCAAAACAGCTTTTTCCTCCTCAGGAGAAAGCATGGGATGTCCCGTGGCTGAAGCTGGAGAAGATGGCGAATACCTTAACCCTCAACTACTGTCAGTGTCTGCTACACATGGAGGAGTACTACGAAGTCATTGAGCACACCAGTGACATCATCAATCAGCTCCCAGGTTTGCCCTGAACATTAGCATAAATGTGGCATTAAAGCAATGAGGATTTATTTGGAGTCTTTTCAAGCAAAATTCTGATTGTACTCAGTGAATGACCCCTTTAGAGATGGTTGATATAGCCTCACAGTTAATCCAGCCTGTAACAAGACAAGTATATTTTCCCTCTGCATGATTAATGGTAGCTGTAAATGAAAGCTTCATGTGCCTATAAAAGTTTCACCCAAAACATGCATACACGGTCTGTATGTGTATATACTTTAGAATACTGTGTGAAAGTCTGTATTTAATCTCCAGGTGTAGTGAAGGCCTTCTACCTGCGAGGTAAGGCCCACATGGAGGTGTGGAATGAAGCCGAAGCCCGGCAGGACTTCAGCAGGGTGCTGGAGCTCGACCCAGGTATGAAGAAAGTCGTGAAAAGGGATCTGGCTGTGCTCAACATGCGCATGGAGGAGAAGAACCAGGAGGACAGGGACAAGTACAAGGGCATGTTTTAAACACGAGGGACTAATGCAGAGGTTAGAGAGTCAGTTATTAAGTTACTTTTTCATAGACTCTAAAATACTTTCTTATTTCATGTAGCAGGCCCTTTGTTAATAATATTCATGTTTTGCAGGTAATGATTTTGCTTGTATGAAGGGGTATAAGTGTTTGTTTCAAGGTTAAGTATACTAAACTTCTCCAGCATGATGACTGTATGTTAGTAGTGTAGGTTTGCTAGAATGAAAACCATATCCTCCACAAAGTACTTTTTTCTCCCCTTTTGAGGCTTAATTGAGTCTCTGTGGTTTCTATGGTGGCCAACAAGTGCAAAGGCTCTGCGACAGACAAAATGTTGAGAAACAAGTATGGCATGCTCGGAAACTATGGAAACAAAAAGCAAATATAAATGTAAAAACTAATGAAATGCACATGGCAACAAACTGTGATGGAAAAAAATAATGTGTAACCATCTTTGCAGGGCATTTTCAGACATAAGTAGTTTTAGTGATGTTTTCAGGTCACTTATTTAAAGCCATACTTGTAGGAAAACATTTGTCAGTGCTTTGCTTTATTCAAGATTGAAATATCTTAACACAGGCTGCATTAAAAGCATGAACTGTTTTATGTAAACTGTTGATCTTTGCGTATCATACGTAGAAGAATTCAGTCAGGACAGCCCTTTTGGATTTTTACTTTAAGAAACAAATATTGACTGTATTTAACAGGAAACAGCTCATTTTAAGGCCAACCATTTTGACGCTACAGAAATTAATTAATCTAGGAGGTAATAATATAACTTGAAATTATGCAATACTCTTTTGTCATTTATGAAAAAATAATCTGTTCCTCACAATAAATATTGCAAAATTGTTAAAGTTATGTGGATATTGTGTTTAATTTGTATGCCTATATTCCTGAATCTAATGCTATATGTATGGAAGCCCTGAGTGGAAAAAACAGTTTTGTGCAAAACTTTTAGGCATGTTTGGGCAAAAAATTTAGGCAGAAGTAAGGTGTACATGTGGTGCGTAGGTCTGTCCAAGGGCACCATCTGACAGGAAGGAGTTGCACAACCCTGGTCATGCTCTGAATGTCCTTGCATATTACCAGGAGCACGGGTAAATAATCTGTTGAAAACATGGGAAAAGAGTCCCACTTTTAGGGTGGAGTAAGGGGTGGCTATGGTGAGTAAGCATGGCCTATGGTAAAGTCCAAGTGGATGGTAGGTTGCCACCTACTTGTACTTTGTGGTTGTGCAGAGGATGTCAAGGGCCTGAAAACTGCCAGTGGACTCTGGAAGTATCACCAGGGATGAAAAGGCCAAACTAAAGAAATGCTGTTGAGCTTGACCTTGGCTGCCAAGTGACACATAGCAGCCAAGGTCAGTGTGTATGTGTGAGTGTGTGTGTGTTATCATGTGCCAAGCTTAACTCTAGCCAGCCCCCACTCCAGATTGTGGCACACTGGGCCTCAAGATGAATCCTAAACCATGTTTATCATGATGAGACCAGCATGCCTAAAACTTAAGCACATGAATGTATCTCCATCGTTTTGTACTACTCCAAATCCCTGTGATACCAAGTGAATTATGGTTGTTTTCTGGAGATATGAAGAAAATATTTACATTCAAAGGAAGATCAGTTATTATTTCGAGATCAGAAGTTCTATAGGTCTATTTTTCGAGAAAAACAGCAATGTACTCTTTATCACAGGAAAACAGATTAAATTAACTATATGGATATATTTCCACTTAAAACTTTTGATACTGACAAGCAGCACCACCATCACTGTAGTTTTCCAACATCATATGTCATATTGCCACTTTATCCTTAATATTTAAAAGGGACTGGAGTGAAGTAGACCTGTTTTTTTAATAGCTGCTAGTGGCTCAAAATACAGGACGTTTCCTCACAAAGTCCTATAAGGACATTGGGCATCCACAGGGTGGAGCTGTGGCCGTGATTATTATTCTGTTGCACCTGCACTGTCCTGGAAAATCAGCTTGAGTCCTGAGCAGCACTTTCATTTTCACGAGGAGTGGAGGGGCTCGTAAAAATAAATGATCTTGGCTGCACCCACTGCTTCTTCCTTTTCTATATCTTTAAAAGATCCTGCTGCAAAGGTTTGTTCAGAAGAGATGAGGGACAAAGCTTTACTAAAAGGGGAGTTATGACTAAAAAATTTGGGGAAAGCAATGAAACCAGAATTTGACTGCTCTTGTATTTATGCTCTGACATGAAATATAGGATCAATAGTGTGACATCATAGCAGCAGCTCAGTTTCATTCAGGGAATCCCCACACATCACTTTGTGCTGCCCTCCCCTTCCTTAGCACAGGTCACTGTGCAGTATAGCAGTCACTCAAGGAAATGAGGCGGACGCTAATGCACCAGTCTAATGATGAGAAAAATCAATAACTGCAGATCAAAGGGAAAAAAGCCCAGAGAGCATCTTGATTAAACATTCAGGCTTTATGTTCAGCCCTTTAAGGCACCTTTACTAATGCTGATCTGTTGGAAGAAAAGAAGATGAAAAACTGAGGTTTAATACAAAATTCAAAGGAGATTATTAATCATTTCCTTTCATCATTCAAAATTTTACAAATGTCAACACCAGAATATCCAAATCAATGTTTGCATAAGTGACTCAGAAAGAGTGGATTTAGGCGTCTTCTTCATGTCATGCCATTGGGCATTAAATCAAAGTGTGTCTATGTGTACAGTAAAGTCTGCATAGCAGCACCATTCTCCGCTGGCTCTCCTCCATAAACCTCTGGTGCTGATGTGGAGGAGAGGGGGAAGAAAGGGAGGAGGAGAGAGGGGCTCCGTACCAGACTGTCCTGCACTGTTATCAGAGGCATTAAGTTAGACAGAGAAAGCTACAGGAAGTAGCGTCAGTCGTTCATTCAAAATAAGTTTATTCAAATAATTTTTTTGGACTATGGTTTTTGCAGTTGAAACGATGTGTTCTTCATACTTATTCTTCATTGAGCAGTAGTGGACCTAAAAAAAAATCATTTTTTTCTTTAAAAAAACCTGTGGCCTTTCATAAACCTTCACTGGGTTTCATTTAAATCTCTGTGTCTGGTTTAGTGACACTTTACACGGATTGAAAGAAGAAACGGGAAGGACCAACATAGCTCTTAATATCAGCCAACCTGCACTATCATTTGAACATCATACAAATACTGAAAAATGTGGGAAATTTTGTAGCACTGGTGGACTCAAAGGGGGGTGGGGGGGCAGACCCCTTGGTGCGCCCATATTTGAAAAATTGCCCTCTTTAACGCCTTTTTACTGAAAAACGTTGCCAAAGGGCCCTCATTGGTGCCTTCTAAATAGACAAAATTAGACAAGTTGCCCTCTTAAGTGCCTTCTATGTAGAAAAAAATGGCTTAGTGCCCTTTAGTTGGATATATGAAAAAGTGCCTCTCGGCTGCCTTTAAATGGACAATGATAAATTGCCCTTTATGCTGACTTTCTAGTGGACAATGTCCAACAGTGGAGAAAATACAATGCAGTGCTATAAACTCCTTGGTATAAAGTTCATTTTCACTGACCTTCTCCAAAGTCTGTCTTTTGCTAAATCAGTGGTTAGATGGTTTGTAATTCCTTGTCTGTTTTTACAGAGGAGTAGCAGGTATATGTGAATTTTTTTAAAAATTAAATCTTAACCAGGATTTCTAACAATTAAGCGATAGTTTTTTTCGCAAATTTTTGAACGATGATTGCACACAGCCCTCTGAGTCGTCTGCCACTTTTTTGCAGAGTACTTTATCTAAGTTATACAAAAGTTAAAATTCTGTTAAATCATTATTTTTAGATATAACATTCAAGCGTCCTGAGAAAGAGGATATTCATTACGCTAAAACTGAAGGAAAAATACACTCACGAAATTCAAAAAGGCTAGACAAAAAAACTGGTAAGATTTAGCAAAGTCAGCAAAAAACAATAAAGATAAATTATTAATAGTAACAATTATCTTAAAGTCGCTTATTTGTTTAATGACGCTGTAATATGCAGTTTTTAATTTTTTTTTCCTTTCTTTCTTTTTTCATGAAGCTTTAATTTTGCGGGTCTTCGCCGGAAGTGCTCTCTTCTAATCATGTTACCTTGACAACGGTCCCAAGTTGAGTTAGTCTTCGTGCTGCTGCGGTGTGAAGACAGAGGAGGGGGAGAGGAGGAGAAAGTGGTCCACTAGAGGGTTTGCTTCGAGAGAGACGCTTCGTTTTTATCCTCCTTTATTTAGACAATAAAATAGAAACACTCAGACTATTTTCTTGTTTACAGACTAAGTTAAAGGAGGAGTGGTTGGAGTCCTGACTGAAGGCGGGAAACAGCAGCTCTTCAGCTGAATCGTGTCTACTTGGATGTACCAGAGAGAGGAGGGAGGTTTCCCATCACAGGTAGTTTGGAAATGACTGGATTTGAATGGAGAGGAGAAAGGATTCAGAAGAAAGAATGATATCTGCAGGGAACACGCTGCTTACAGGTTTTATTATTTTCTTTTAGAGGTTCGAGCTACTACACTGAGGAAAAAATTGTAGTCCTCCATCACAGGTCGGCTAAAGTCCTCCAGGCATAATCAAAAACTTGGCCTCTTCTGTGTAACACCGCAAAACTTTAATTCGGTTGTATTATGGGATGCCATTGGGTTAGTTTTAGTCAGTTTTAAAGATCATTTGTAAACAATTCTTTGCTGATTTGTTTTTTTAACTGGGACTTAAACATGGCCATCAACACGGACACTGACTTCCTAAAGTCTAACCTGGGTGAGGGTGGAGGTGGCACCCAACCCGGAGACCCCCACGAGACGGAGAAACTCCTGGCTTTGAGCACCGAGCCCGGGGGTAACGGTATGAAGATGTCCCCCTCCTTCACAGTCAACATGGACACCGACCAGGGCCTGAAGCCCGACCAGAACGGCCACAGTGAGGGGTTGAAGACGGGCTCTGCCGGTCAGCTGGCTGCCTCCGCCCCCCTGTCCCCCTCCAAGGCCAGCCTCAGTCGCTCTTCCACTGGAAACGCCATGGTGCACGAGGTCCCCAAACCCAAGGATTACCTCATCCTCGTCATCATGTCGTGTTTCTGCCCCGTGTGGCCCGTCAGCATCGTGGCGCTGGTTTACTCCATCATGGTGAGTGTCACTTTTTTAAGCTTTACCAGGAAACCAAGGAGAAGAAGAAGAAAATTCATCAAGCAGGGAATGTAAAAGTGAAAATGATTGGTCATATAGAAGCTTATATTCTCACTGAATGCTCTAACTTCTAAAGTTAACATTAAAAAATGAGCTTTGGGAATTGTCTTATGTGATACAATTGATGGAAATGACACCAAAATAAAAACATTTTTGACTTTGTCATTATAGGCTATAACCTGCATCAGTAATCTCCAGTTAGTGTCATTATGACCCTTAAAATAGTTGAACAAATATTTTATATAGTTTTTATACCATATAATAAGCTCTTATGAGCATGCTACAAATGTCTACCTGTTAATTTAAAAAAAAAAAAAAAGAGAGATTTTAGAGAAAATTTTTGAAAATGATGGGCATTAAACCACTGAAAAGTAGAGTATTCATACCCAATGGTTATCATTGTATCAAGAAATGTATTAATTAGGGATGCACAATATTGGATTTTTGCTTATATGCTGATATTTACAGTATAATTGAAGCTGATATCGACATGATATTTCAATGTAGTTCAGACCTAAAACTTCAGACCTTAAAACACACAATTTAAAGTTTGAAGATGAACAAATGAAAAAATTCCAGTCTTAAGAGTACACTTTAAAATGTTACGAATGATGCTGAAAAAAAAGAAAAAGACTTCAACTGACGTTGGTCTGTTGGTCCAGCCTCAAACTCCAAAAATGTATTTATTCCTACGGCCCATATGTGATAATGATACAGGCTGATTTTTATAACCACAATACTGGTTATAAATATCAGCAGAAATATCTGCCAGTACCAATATCATACCAATAATATCATGTATCCCTAGTATTAATGTAGATTATTGTATGAATCAAATACTTAAAAATGCAGGAAATAGAAATAGAAACTTTGAATAAGCTTTAACAAATTGCCCATCTCACATAAACTGAATCATGTAGCTGACAGTCCAGAATCAGGGCTGTATGATTTTCAAAACACATAAAAGCAACAAATTCACACCTTTTATGGCTTGATGTGACAAATATAATTTATCACTTGTCATTTCAACAGTTGCAATCAATTGCTTCTTCTTCTTATTCTTTTGGGGCTGTATTTATTCAAACATTGGGAGCAGTTCCAAGGAAACAAACTTATGTAGAGGTTGTTTTAATAAAATGCTGTACGTTATTTTATCCAAGTATAAATCTATCTCAAAATTAATTTGAAGGTTACATTGTGAAAGCAATCTGTTTTACTGTGTAGCTCTTGATAAAGCCAAGAATATCTGGGTTTTCTTCACACACGCTCACACGGAGCGCTTTCAATTACCTCAGGTCTGCTGATTCCACTTTATCATCTCACTGAACGATTCAGGACGTTAGAAATGCCGATGCACGATGGAGCTGAGTCATTAAAGTCACACCAGCCAGCTACAGATGCTCAATCTGCGGCTGCTGCTGTTTAAAAATCTGTCAGTTTCTAGGTAGCGATGAGGGACGGCACCCTCATATCTTCCATTTAAACTAAGGATTATTCTGTGGGTTCTGCACATAGTCTGTAGTCATTTTGCTGCACAAGAGTTGCAACAATCTTGCTTGAGGATGTGTTGAAGAGCTGACTTGTGTTAATAAAAAAAAAATGCATTTCAGGGCGCCTTTCAAAGCACTCAAGGTCATCTTACGAGACAAAGTTAAAGCAAGACATAAAAAAGACAACAATAATATATAAATTAACAATTAACACATTCAAGTTTGAAAAGATGGGTTTTGAGGCAGGATTTGAAAATGGAAAGAGCGTTACGGATGCTTGGTGGGAGGGTGTTCCAGAGGCAGGGAGCAGGCTCTAGATCCCATGGTGGTCAAGTGAACGGGTGGGAAAGTGAGTTGGATAGAGGAGGAGGGGGTGCGGGAGGGGGTACTGGTGTTGTCACTCTGCTACAGAGAAAAGGTGCGCAGTAAAATGGCGGACAACTTATTGAAGGCTTGAGTAGCATTAAGGGATGATTATATGGAAGGAATTAACAGTGTGGCACGAGGAAATCTTGCTGATAAGTTTGGCACTTACAAAATCTACTTGCAACAGCATGCATATCAGTAAGAGCTGAAGCAAAACTACATACAAGCTTAGGAATAAACGTTCACAGTTTATGAGCATTAACAATGAAGACATTATGAAATCTTAATTTATTGCAATAGATAAGAAATGATTTTGAGTTTCAAAGCCATGCTTTTCCACCGAATATGCCTATATGTTACCTATCAGATGGAGGCTTGAGCAATGGCCATGTTTTCACAGGGGTTTGATGCAGTCAAAAGAAGCTCAGGGTTTTTGCCGCCTTTCAATTCATGTTTCTTTTCCATTGCCTTATTCTGAGTATGAAGATATTGCTTTTAGAAATAAAATGTTTTTGTATTATGACCTGTGACACTGGCAATCTTTTACAATGAATTTTTATTTCCGTTTGCAACAGGAACATGCAGCTCTTGGTAATCTTAGGTGACAATACAATGGTGATATAGTACAATTTAATTCTTAGAACATTAACATTAGAGTTGTAGTCATTAATGGTAATTCTCTACAACCCTGTACAATATATCAGTGATACTGCAGCAAAGTTAAATCATTGATATTTAAGTACGCCTATCTTGAAAGCCCCACATTTGATCTCCTTATTACACTTATGAACAATAAAACAATCAAACATTCTGTAAGTAGAGGCTTATCAAAAAGCTGTAGATGGTGTGATTTCATTGTTGCATCCACCCACTCCTGAACTTTTACACAGACAAATATCACTTTTACTGAACATTACAGCAGGACTTCATCCAAGCCTGGCAGCTCAGTAATACAGCACTGTCACCCTTTAACATGTAATGTTCAGTATAAAAGTCTTCAGCACGCCAACACCACCTGTGATGAAAATCTTTGTATTTGTACACTTGTCATATGAAGTAATGAAACAGTACATCAGGGTTGAATCCCCTGCTGAATAATACAAAGGCCCTTTATCCTTACAGTCCATGCTTTTTTCTATGGGTTATCCTGTGGGCACTTCAACTCAGACTGCTTCAGTGTGTTTGATCTTTATTCAGGTCAGAGGACATTTTTGGATTACAATAACTGTAAAAGCTGTGACACTATAATGGAGTAGTTAATGCTATTTTAATCTTTACTTTGTGAGTTTAGATTTTTTTTTTTAGTTTGCTTGTTTTTCTAAGATTTTTTTTCTGCCTTTATTAGAGAGATAGGACAGTGGCCTGAGCCGTAAACAGGGGTGAGCGAGAAGGGAAAGACATGCTGTGAAAGAGCCACATGCTGGACTCTAACCCAGGCCGCTTCTGTGCATTGTGTTAACCACAAAGCCATCCATGCCCCAGAATCAAACATTTTAAGGTGAGAAAATATAATTATAGATAAAAGTAGGCCTATTAGTATATCTAATTGTGTTTTTTTTTTTAAAGGGGCATGGTTGATTTGATTGCCAGGCTATTCGCTAAGAGGCTAAAGGCTTGTTTTAACTCCAGCTCTTTGCCTGTTGCCAAGTTAGACCTGATGCAAAGTGTGTATACATCTTTAAGACCTGATGAAATGCTGGCGTGTTTTACCTTTGAGAAACTGATTCAGCGTCTGTGTCACCAGTTTTATGACACTTGACTGATAAACTGCTAACCCTACATGCCAGATCAACTTTTTCAAATATTCATTGCATGGATATTTTACATTCATCAGGGAAAGCTCCCGTAGAAGTTCGGGAAGGGCAGGACTTTCAAAAAAGTTTTCAGATTGTGACTGGAGGAACATTCTGTGTGTCACATTCATGATGGGCCAATCAGAGCGACAAGACAAAATTATGTTGTACACATGTGCATCTTTCGAGCTGACAGTTTACTACAACCGTAGATTGTTTAGCGGAACAATGCTGTGACTAGAATTGAGGCCTGTCGGGAGATGTGCGAAAACGTCGTCTCTGCTAAGATAAGCTTTCAGTGTGGCTCTTTGCTATTGTTTTAAAAAGAAATGATGTCCAGTTCTGATGAACAATTTACCGCCTCGTTCTCCTTAAAGGAAGCTGACTGGTCCGAACAGTATTTGGTTTGGCACATCTTTCTGGATTAGAGCTTTTCAAGATGGATTTGCCTGACGACAGAGATGAGTCTGGCAAATCTATCTGCTTTGCAAGGTTAATGAACTGCAGCAAGATTCACTGAAGTACACTTGTGCAACTGGGAAGTTTCTCAGTAAACCCTTAGGTTTTAGGAGGTTGTTTTCAAAGAATACTTTGGTTTTAGAGGGATTTTTTATTTAGGCCGTCTTAGGTCTAAATTGCCCGGACTGGTCTTAAGTTAGGTGGCTTTAAAATTTCTAGTAAGGTCAAGGCTATTTACTGCCACTGTTTAGTTATGAATACTGGAAAAACCTCCTATTCTAAGCAAGAGTAAAACACTTTACTGTTCATCACACTTCTGCTTCACCAACACCACTTTCTTTTCGCTTGTTATATAACATTAAACTGACCAATCAGAAGTAAGCTCAAGGTAAATGTAGGGGGAATCACAGTGGTAATCTTATCATAGTCACAGTTATAGATTTAGCTGAAAACGTAACAAATAAGTATACAGATAATGATAATAACAACCACAACAACAAATATAATGATAATGATAAGAAGAGGAAGAACTTTGTAAACTCAAATGTGTAAACAGTTCATTACGCAAATGTTTAAATATTGCAAATGACTAAAAATTGAACAGTCTGTTTCACTATAAGCGTAAACAGTGAAAATAAAGATTAAAAAATTTAATAAAAAATACAAACAAACCTATTCATATTCTTTTGTGACATTCAGGGTTATATTCTACATGTGTCTACATTATATCTTTCTTTTTTAATTCTACCTTTGAATTCAGTCAACAGCAATAATTAATGGAGTTCACTTGTACATTCAGGCCTGCCCACAAAATTGGCTGGGCCCCTGAAAAACAAGTGAATAGGCCCTCCCCAGTTTCTTTTTTTTGTGATTTTTTTCCCAAGTTTAACTTATTTTTGATACTTTGCCATTTTCCCCTCTTTAACCCTTATTTTCCACTTTATAACCACTGTTCATCATTTCCCAACCATTTTTCCATCCTTTTTTGCATTGCAGTAACCATTTTTTTCTTTTTCATGCCACTTTTGCCTCTTGTAACCCTTTTTGCCACTTTTCAACCTCCTTCCACCACTTTTTTGCCATTTCTTTTCCACTTATAATCCATTTAGGCCACTGTTAACCTATATTTGCAATTATTTAATTATTTACCCTTAAAGGCGTCACACTTGCTTTAACTTTATTTTCTGGCATCTCTACTTAGTGCAAATCATGGCTTAGCTATGAAGTCTGACATTCATTGTGCCCATCCACATTGTAAAGGTAATTCTGTTCTGAAAAAGGGGTTTACATTTTGAAAAAGGCTTTAATAAACTTCTGCATAAATAGATAGAATTATTTTGTTTTGTTGCTTTGTTGCTACCACAAATGTTGATGTATTTGAACCAGTTGAGTATGCACTTTCCTGTAGCAGTTACAGTACACATAAACACAGCTTTGTGCATTAAGCATCTGGCAATAGTCAAGCAGGAGTCTTTTAGTGGCTTCAGTAGTGATTGTGTTGTGTCAGGATCTTAACTCTGATGGCAGCTTAGTTGCTTTTGGCACAGCTCTTTGTGTTTTTCAGCCCACTTTATTTCCTGAAACTGTACCGGGCCAACACTGAAATCTACGGGGAAATGACACAGGCGATGCAGGGAGCCCATTAGTTCTGTAATATCACTCCTGTGGGCTCTACACACCAAAGGGAATATCAGGCGGTATCCACGAGACAGCCTGTACTTCCCTGAGTGAGCCATCATCATGAACCCACTGACATTCACAAGTCAGCTAATGGCACGCAGCAAGTGTGTGTATATGTGTGTGTGTGTGGGGTGTGTGTGTGAGAGAGAGTGTGAGAGAGAGAGGGAGGCTTTGACAGAGGGCAGGAGAAAGAAAAGTGAAGGTGGGGGAAACTGGAGCTGGCCACTAACTCAATAGAAGGCGAGAGAAGTCAATTTGGTTTCTCTGCAGAGGGCAGATTGCAGCAGTTAGCCAACCCCGCGGCAGCTATCAACATCCTCTCTCATTCCTGGGCGTAGTATATGGGAAGAGGATACAAGCCCACGCAAAGAAGATCAAAACATTATTCTCTACAAGGGCAGATGGGTGTGAGAGAAATGGAAAATGGCTATAAAGTAGTTCCTATCACTGGATTAGAAGGAGACTGAATCAGATAGCATACTGATGTTAGAGAAGCGAGCCTGGTTAGGAAAACAGAGGTTTACAGCAGTAACAAATGAAGCAAAAGTAATATGAGTGAGACCGCAAGATGTAGCATCAGAGTGGAGGCTCGTACTAAGTGCTAATAACCCCTCAGCCATGTAAAGTGGAAACTTCTGGAAAGTTACACAGAAAAAAGGCACTGTATAAACCATACTAAGATGGTGCAGGGCAGAGGAACAGGGGTAAAAAGCACAAAATGGCATTTTTGAAAACAATACCGTAAATTGTAAGGAGTGATGATGAATAAAGAAAAAATCTTTAGACGATGGAGGTCTGTTGGTCCAGCCTAAAACTCCACTAACTTATTTGAATATTTACAGCTGAAGTGGGTAGATTTTTATTGCCAAAATACTGGTTGTAAATATCAGCAGAAATGTTCATATCTGCTAATACAGATCATTTACTTTTAAAGCTACTATCTGCCGATATTGATATCATAGTGATAATATTGTGGATCCCTAGTTTTGATATATGGACAACACAAGTCTGTTTAACTCTTGGGGCAATTTGACAATTTTTGCCTTTCTTATATAACTTTCACTCTCATTTGTAAGTTTAATTTTGTTTTTAAAATATATTATACAATACTTGTATGTGTAGTTCAAATATGCCTTTTTTGGGTGGAGGCAGTATTCAGTCTCTTGACTATGATTGTAGCTGCTGGGACAGTGAAAATGATTAGTATAGTTAATATGTAAATATCTCAGCTATGTGATGTCCTATCACAAATGTTTGGACACAAATTATATAGTTCTCTATTTTTCTTCATTTTTTAAGCCTATAAGGAAGTTTTGTACTTTGGGCTATTCAACCTTTTTCAGTTGGCAGGGAGGTCAAAAAAATGATTATTTTAAAACATTGCATCTGGTCTGAGGAATTTATACTAGGGGTAGGCTGATTATTGGCCTGGCTGATTATTTCTGCTAGTATTTGGCATTTAGCAGATCATCAATATCAACATTTTATCTTATTGATAATCGGCCAAAATTAATCAATTCAAAGATGTGCTACTTTGGCTCCACTGTAAGGCTTTGACTCTGGTTTTGTTGTAACTCTCTACAGCCTGACCTAATGTCCCGCCCACAACACTCTCAGACTGGCTTGATGTCACGCAAGTGTCAGCCTATCAGCACTGAGGCCTGAGTGGCACTGACACAGGGGGTGTGCAGCATCACTTCCTTTCTGCTGCTACAGTGTTGTTTTTTGCCTTTCCCATGTTGACACGATAGTGCTAAATTGTTTACTTACCATAAGTTTTTAGTGTGTAGTTTTACTTTTGCAACATTAAGTACATCTTGTTTGTTAGAACAAATGCATATCGTTTTCAGATTTTGGGTATCTGCACCATGTGTTACTAGTAATCAGTATCAATATCAGCTGTGAAAAAACAATATTAGTTGACCCTTAATTTTTACACTTTATATTCTTTATTTTTATACAGTGGTGGAGTGGTGGCAAAATCTATTATCATACTATTTATGTCACCAGCATATATTCAGGCCTTTGTGTTGCATCTGACCTGACATAATACATGGAAAGTCAGATTTCTGTGTTTTAATCCTGTAAAGAGCAAAATGAACAACCATTAAGCACAATCTGCCTCATTTAGCCTTGTAAAAGAGTCAGCATCTTTTTCTTCTAACAGATGGTGCATTGCTAACAACAGCAGCCAAAAGTTACATCCATCATCACCCACCAGCACTTCCAGCAGCAGGACGGCCTAAAAGCCGACTTCCAGCTGGCTGCTGCTACAGATCAGTGAGAGATTCTGTGGTGGTGAAGGCTTGCGGCTGGCAAACACGGATGAGATGTGCAGTCAATTATGTGGATTGGAGAGGCAGAGCCTATCCCAGTAATGGGAAGGGCCCAAACTGCAGGAGCATTATTGCACGCTCGGCAGATTTGCCGGTGAAATATGGACTTCGAATGCTGCACTGAATGGATGATTGTGGGTGTATGTGGGTGTGTAGGTAAATGCCTTTTATTAGCAGTCTAATACTGTGGGTGTAAAGGAAGAGCCGATCAGTCTTTTGTTTCCAATAATATAAAACTTACTGAAAAGCAGAGTCTGATATTTAATAATTATAAACTTATTCATTCTCAGATTTACAAAGTTAAAGCACATAAAGCACATATCATAGTCGTATTATTCATGCCATGACAAAAACAAGGAGACTATGCTTTTAACTAAAACGTGAAAAGGTTTGATTACAAAATATGAGTTAAAGGGTTAACAACTGAAGTAAATGTCAACTAAACTAACATAGTAGATAACTAAACCAAAAAATGTAGAGCGACAAGGAGTCGATGCTCTGGGGATCAGAGCGAGTGATGATTAACTGCCAGCCTTATACACCTAGTGGAATGGCCAGATCTACCCAGGTGTGGCAAACCTCAGCTACCAACCAGCACACACACACAACCACAACAGCAGGCCCTAGAAACAGGAAGCCATCACATTCACTCTTAAATAAAAACAGAACATATAGAAAGCTTAGACTGTTGCATTGAAGGTGTATGTGAAGGCGTAAAAGACACATGGGGGAAGGCCACCATCAGTTTTTCTGCAAGTCTTTTTCCAGGCATTTCTAGCTTTTACAGCCAGGAATCTGTAAATAATAAAAGCATTTGCTTTTATATAAATACTGTTTAAAGTTTTGTTATAGATCAATAATCAAAGAAAGATTTTATATTATCTGATACCATTTATACTAGATTTTAATTCCAGGAGTCTATTTTTTTTATCAACATTGATGCCAGCAAACGGTCACTAAAGCAAAACAGTGCTACATTCTCAGAATTTTGTTCTATGATAGTGTAACTATTTTAAGCCCTATTATTTGTTTTCTTAGCATTCAGTCTAGAAAGTGCATGCTCATTCTAATTTTAGTTTTAGTATCTTTTGTTTGTATTTCACTTATTATAACATCCTTTACCAGGAAAATTAGTGTAGTTCAGTGACTGGTAGCAATGCTATAACTTAAAATGTGTGTGTTTCATTTATAAGTCAGTTTATGATGAATACCTGAAAAGCATATAAAATCTCCACCAGTCTTAGCTTTACTTAAACCTCCTAGGACAGGCCTATTCAGTTAGCAGCCCAGGGGCCACATGCGGCCCAGAACCAACCCTTAAGTGGCCCAGCCTGTGGTCATGCCAGAGATGCAGGGGGCAACCTGTATCACAGGTTGCCCTCTGCCCTCTGCTTTCTGCATCTCAGAAATTCCCACAGTATTTCAGACCATAAATGCAAAACTCTGTGTAGCCTAGTAATAGTCTACCTACCAAGGTTATTAAAGTTAACAAAAACTAACTAAATAACAAAAACTAAAATTCAAAAATCATTTTAGTTAACTGAAAGTAAATAAAAACTAAGCTTTACCAAAAAAATGAAAACTAACTAAAAGTGGTACTAAAACTGTTTACAAAACTAAAATAAAATAGAAATGTAGAAATATCCTTAGTTTTATTCTTTGGCACAACCATACTGGCTGGTACCTACACACAAGTCTATGGAGTGTAAAATTGCCTGATCTGATTGGACTTCACACAGTGGTAGTTTTATTTCTGGATTTTTATTTAAACATCATTATTAAGTAAATAAAATGATAAGTGAAGAGTAGCCTGTTTGAATATGTTTTTAAAAATGTAATATGCTCATGCTAAAAAACTAAAAATAACACTAAAACAAATAAAAACTAAACCAACTCTAAGCATTTTTGCAAAATAAAAACTGAACTAAACCAACAAACCAGCAGTCAAAACTAATTAAAAGTAAACTGAAATCGAACACAGAAAGTGAAAACAAAATAAAAACAGGAAGTAATGAAAAATCCAAAACTATTATAACCTCGCTACCTACAATGCACTGCGTTGTTTTGAAGCATGGCTAACGATGCGGACAGAAGTAGCCCCAAAATACAGAGTATAAAACATGTCCTTTTCAACTGTAGCTACAACTGCACACATTTAGTTTTTTTCAAAATTATCACCTGTCCTAGGGAATAATCAAATTCCCTTTAAGGGGTAACTACACCCAAAGACCACTATTGTTACAACTGTATGATATATATATATATACACACACACACACACACACACCCAACACACACATATATATATAGAGTGCTTAACAAATTTATTAGACCACCTGTCATATTTGTCTCAGAGACCATCCAGCATCATCAAGGGCTTTAATGCGGACTCTTTCATTTTCAGTGAGCTCTCCACGTTTTACCATTTTGAACAGGAATGAGGAATTTCAAACTGAATTCACCTTTTTATACCCAAATTTGAGCCGGCTCACTGGGCTTCTCTGAGAATTAAAAAATTTATCAAGCATAATATTCAACCACTAAAACTATTTTTTCTGTTCAGGAATGCAAGTATATAACTATAATTTGACATATTAATCAAGAAATAATAATGTGATTTAGTATTTTTTCAGTTTTTTGTAAATCAGTAAATTTGAAAATTCATGGATAACATTATTAATTATATTTTAGCATTAAAAAAGCATTTAGTAATTACCAATGCTGTTAATTTAGGGCAGCTGTGGCATAAACCTTATTTTGGGTGGTGGTCTAATACATTTGTTAAGCACTGCATATGTTGTTGTTGTTGTTTTTGTTAAATTTTTATTTTTTTTTTTTACTTTGGTAGCTTATGATAAGGCCCATGGCTGTCCAAAGTTTAAAATTAAATTCCAATTAAATTCCAAATTGTTCAAAATTTAAACTCAAGGGTAGATGCACCTTAGCTAAAACTCTGTCTTAATAAACTGTATCATATACATGCAGAAATAAGAAATAAGTTGGGGGGGGGGAGGATTCAACACAAAAAGAAACATCCTTTCCATTTTTTTTAACTTGGAATGTGCACAGTCAACATACCAAATAATGTGTTGCCAACCTCCCCAGTTGGCACCAGAAATACTAGTCAGTTAAATTTGTATGTTTTTTTATGCAGACCCTTAATGCCAGTCAATCGTTGCACCCAAACTGTAATGCAGCCATTACCTTGAGTAATGGGCCCAGCTTATGGGCCTTCTTTCCAGGGTTCCCATGAATCCTAAAACATCTTAGATTGGACTTTAGAAATGTAAGGTCATATAAAGTACAATTAGGGAAGCATGGTGTTATTGGCATGACTTTGGTATAGATTAGCCAAACACATTGGCAGTAAAGAATGTGTATTTGGAAGGAAACTACTGTTAGAAATTGACTTTTAAGAGAATTTGAAGATATTAAGAGATGGACTCTGGTTTAAGTCTGTGTTTGTTGGCTTGATGCTAACATATTGGGAAAACTGCCATTAACGGGCCAACAGATTTAACATTATTTAGTGCTTAATTTAACTTGATGATGCATTTTACTTGACAGCTCTGAGAAAAAAATAAAATGATTTGGTTCTGAAGAAGAACAGCCCTGGATCTGTCATCTGGCAGTGGTTCAGATTTCAAAAGGAAGAAATCGAACCAGATTCACCAATCTGTAAAATATGCCAGGTAGTTGTACCGTGAATTTGTTTAACCACCTGAAGTGCCATCCACTAGAAAACGAAGAACGCCTTAAACTCTGGATGTCCACATCTCCACCCACACTAGAAATGTCTAAGGAACCAGCCTCAGAGCCAATGACCCTAGCCTCCTCATTTGTCAAATTAATCCCACAAGACAAAAACATTTCCAAATGAAAAGAGATTATGGTAGCAGTGCAAAACACCTCCCACAAATACATGACTCCAGTTAGTGCTTTTTGAAAGCCAGGATTTGAAAATCTCATAAAACACTCAACCCAAAGTATAATTTTTTAATTCTTGCTGAAAACTCCCTGCCGGAGTTTTCCATGTCAGTAAGAGAAAAGGGGGGCCGGCAGTTAACACGTGATCCACTTCTCCACATCTATGGATCTCTGGTACAGCAGAACCATTGAACCTTATTTCTAACCTTATTTCCAACCACAGTACATTATATCAACAACTGGGAGTTCAAAAGTTTGCAGACAAGCTGTTTTCCCAATGATCTAACGAGACAGCTCCTTGCAGAAGGTCTGAAAGATGCCCTCATGTCATGAAACTCATCAGAAACTTGCCAGTGTGCATCAGCGCTGATAAAGAAGTAAAGGAATCAGAGCTGTGAGCCCTAATGGGTGGACAAGAGTACTCTGTTTAGGCAATTGGCTGGCTCCTGCAATCTCTTTAGTCAAAGATGTGTTCAGAGTGGACCGGACAGGCAGGACTTTTTAGTTGTAATAAACAGTTAGGATGTAATTTGTTTTAGACAAGGCCTTTGCTGATGCCTCTTGATAACAGCACTGTGCTATGAACTAAATTGCGAAACCTGACCCTGGAAGCTTCCTAGTCTGAATGATTGCCTCATCACTGATATCCTAAATGAAAGAGGCATACACCATCTTACCCTTGTGTTTTTCTAGTGCTAACTCCTAACTATTTGTTTCCAGTTCCAAAGCTCACCAAGACATAAATGCAATTAAAATTTATAAGCCTCAGCAGCTGCAAGAATGCAATTTATAGCTCCAAGAATGAGAACTTTGCCATCATGGGTCTGACAGATTTGATCATCTGACCGCATTGAGTGCTTTGCAATTTTAATGGAGATTCCACTGTAACAAGGCTGAACTTAAAAGCCCTGTTAGCGGCCCCTAGAGGCTGTGATGCTCATTACACCTGAGACCAAGGTGGTTTTAACAAAGACTCTGATGCGTACCAAAAGCCTTGTTTTTTTTGGCAGGATTTTAAACTTAATAGCATAGAAATCCTAATCCTTGGTGACTTGTTGTTAGCAGCATTTTGAGAAAAATCTACGCACAAATGGGAAATAGACTTAAAGAAGGTGGCACAAGATTTAAAGTAAACACAAAAAATAAAACTGAATTGGAAAACTGAGAGAAATTAAAAACAAGCAATCCTTATTTGGTCCTAACAGTCAGTAAACAGTCTCCTGGTTGTACACTGTCCCTCTCCACCAGGCTGCTGCTGCTGCTGGCCTCCATTATTAATGACAAGGGAGAAGGGGAGCACTCACTGACTTACTAGCCTCCATCTTCCTCTGCTGAACACATGAACCTCAGAGAGAGTTGTGTGTATGTGTGGCTGCTGTGTACACTGGAAGCACAATGAACAGTGGACAGGACAGTTTGAGGGTAGAATTTCCCATTCAGAAAACAAATATGACAAGGCTTCCTCCCACTGTAAATCAATACAGACTTTCATCAGCCGTGCTAAAGGGCGACTCCCACTAACCACACACACATACACATACATGCACACACACTTAATCTTGTGCAGCCCCTGAGGCTAACCTTAAAAGGTAGCTTTATTAAACAAGGTGGTCTTCCATCATTTCTTTCTGTTTTTCTTCATAGGCATACAGAAAACATTTATTTATTTCTGTTGTCATTAATGTCTCCGTATACGTGGGCTACACAGGCTGTTTTTCTATTCGAAAGGGTGTCCGTTGATTGAAGGTGCTGATGTTGCTTTTCTCAGTGATGTGAGTCATGATCAATAACAGGCTCCACTGGGACTGTGTCAGTACCACAGCCTCAGTGCTGGAAGTGTGAGTGAAAGACAAAAATATCTTAAATTTCTCTGTCAGGAGCCTAGATCGGCACATGCATTGCATTGATTTAGCATTTGGGCCTTTAGTCATGTCAGGATTGTGCAAAATTTATGTAACATTTTAAAACGTTCATCAGAATTTTACTCTTAAATCACGCCAATTGAAGTGAATCCAAATTACTTCTAGCTGATGCATAACAAAGACATATTACACTGTGACATACATCACACACTTTTATGTTAGAAGATCAAGTAAAGTGCTGACTAAAAAAATATTTTTTCATGTATATTAAACACAAAGTACTGTAAGGTAGGTCTTATTCGTAAGATATGAAAGGCATTAATCATTTTAAAAGCATGAAATTAAGTAAAGATAAATTAATGAAATAATTTATGTTTTGCTTGTGTTTTTCACATTAAAATTCATATGAGGGGTTTCTATGTTTTATTAAAATACTTCTAAGTTAATACTTTAGAGCAGGATAAGTGGCAGACACAGGCCTGCAGATACAGCTTTTACTGGCATTTTCCACTTAAGAAATTCAGTCATTGATACATTTAACTGTTAAAGGTATTATATGCAACATTTTGAACATTAACATAGCAGATATCAATAACTACGGCTATCAGGCAAATATAATAATCTTTTTCGAATAATTAAACATTTTAAAGGGTTAATTGGTAGGGGTGTAAATCACCTGCTTCACAATACATTGTTAATATATTGGACAATGATACAAATTTCCAGTACCACAAAATCTGTCATGATACAATTTTGGTATGACTTTATATGGAGCCCATAACTGAAGAAAGAAAAGAGACCTTCGTTGTTCTGTACAGGACCATGAATTACAAACATAGTATGGACATTTTTGTTAAAACATATTGATTTTAAAATGCCAAACATTTTCAGTACCGAACATTTTTATTTCTTTTTATGTAGCCTAATCTGATCATAGAAATCACCAATATGTACTTTTTCCAGTTTGATAATCTTGAGTAAGTCTTGTGACCTTTTTTTTCCAGTTGAGATATTTTTCCTGAACAAATTTACACATACGGCTTCAACACTTATTTCTGCTCTGTTTCAGCCCTTTATACCTTACATAGGGACCTATTAATATGGCTTATACTTCATTTGCGATTTTACAATACATTATCATATTTTAATGAGATTTGATCCATGGAATGTTGTGTTAGAGTGATGAATCTGTGTTATTTTTGATTTACTGCAATCTTGATTTTGATAAATGGAGGGCTTATAACTAGAAAGGGGAGACAAAAAGAAGTAAAAAGAAAATAGATTTTTAATTTCAGTTCTTCAGGTTTTTCTTGGTTAAATAAAGCACTGTTACACACCAAAAAACCTTCATGACTCTTCTGAGTTATGTAAAGTTAACTAAAGGAAAACTGTTTAACTGTTGAAGTTACTGTAAAGTAGTTTTGATGACTCACTGAAAACCAGTGATCAAACGGTGACAGCATTTACGCTTTGAGGAGCTCCAGTGTGGTTGCCTTCTCTGTTTTCATGTAGCTCTGGAAGGCTATGTATGAAATTATTGTTACTCATGATAATAACAATACTGTGCAGAAGTTTTAGGCATGTTTGGGCTGAAAGTTGAGGCTGAAGTAAAGCATGTCATAGCGAGTATGCCCACCTGAGGGCCCCATCGGGGAGGATTGACACAACCCAGGTCATGCTCCCGATGTCTTTGTATATTACCAAGGGCATGGCAAAATAATCTGATGAAAACGAAACAAAAACCACAGCTTTAGGGCGGAGTTATGGGTAGATGTGGCGCTTAAACATAGCCTAGGGGTACTATTAGGGCGGGTAGGAGGGTTGCCAAAACCCCCTGGTTGTCGTGTGTATGTTCTAAGCACCTGAAAACTGTTGGAGGTTGCTGGGCGTATTACCAGGGTTGAAAAGGCTGGACAAAAGAAATGCTGTTAAGCTCAACCTTGGCTGCTGAGCGACACATGTACATGTCAAATGTGCCGACACTGACTCTGGCCGCCCTCCCTCCTCTCTTCAGCCCAGGGTTGTGGAACATCAGGACCTGCGAAGAACCGTTAGCACTCTACATACCTAAAACTTCTGCACATTACTGTAGGTTGGTGAGGCGGGCTGTCTGCAGTCATGGGATCCTGATGACAAATGTCAGATGGGGAGCAGGGAGTGTAGAACATGAGTTTGGAATCAGTGGGAATGAAGGAGAGTTACTATGTCAAGATACCAGCTGGACCTCTGTGATGCAATTTTTTACGTCAGTGGGTATGATCCCTACACTTATTTGCCTGGGGTGGAGGTAACTGATATTGCAAATGGTTTAGTCCTGTAGACATCTTACTTCGCATCAAAGGAGACAAGGGTCTTAATGAGCATTGTGCTGAGGTGAGAGGCTAGCTACACCCCTAAACAGCTTTTCTCCCTCATTTTGTCACAAACATGCTTTTAACTGCAGCAAAACTGCTCTTTTATATGAACAACAGGAGCTGGTTCCTGTTTGAGAGCCAGTTTCTTTTCCATTGTGTTGTTCAGTTAATATACCTTTAAAAGCCAAAATGGTACCAGCCAGATGAAAAGCTGTTTGGAAGCTAAAGACAGAGTCCTATTAGTGAGCTAAGACAAATGACCAGATCTCTAAAAGAAAGAGATATTCCAGCGTAATGAGTGAGGCCAGATGGACATCAGCTGTGGAAACACAAGCCAGATACTACCATGACAAACCGTGATCAACTGTTCTAAACCAGATGGTCTCTAGATGCGAACCTGATGACATCCTTTAGACACAGGTCTTCCACTCAGTTCACTAGCCTGCCGTTAGTTGCAAACCTTTCAGCAAGCACTTTAGTAAACTTTTTGATTTATTTTCATCAAAGATCTGTGATGATTCACACCCTACAGCAGTGCTATGCTGCCTTTGGTGAAATGGTGGCCTACTGACTTCAGTCTGAGTAGCTGCACTTGCAAGCCCATCTCACAGTTAGTAGCTCAAACTCAATCTACCTTGGTGATGTTTCAGTTATCTCTTACAAAGGCTACATATTACTTATAACTTGTCAGCTGAGCCAGTTTGGAGTTTTTTTTTAAAGTGAAATCCACTGCTCAAAAGCACTGTAGTGTTGTTATTTCCCTCTACAGCAGCAGGAAGACAGCTTAGTGACAGGACACCAAACAAGACAAATTGGCAGAGAATGATGAATGAACAATTAAAATATTATAGCCTTGTATTATAAGACTTTAATCTAATTGTGACCAACATATCATGCTGGCAGCCCTATTAACTCATAATATCTTCAGATAATGACAGTGGATTTGTTGTTCTCAGCTCTGTGTTTCCACAGATGGGATAGTGCTACCAGTCTTCTTGTTTATGTTTGGCTTAGAAGCTCAGTTATGTTTTATACATGTTCTTTCTTTTGTTTGTTTTTTTCGTTTGAACCCCTCCCTCTCCATCTGTAAGCCTAGCAAAGCATGTAAGCTAGCCTGAGTATAGCCATATAATCACTGGCATATCCTTATTTTTAAGGCCATACTCAATCTGCTTCCCTCAAACTTGTGTAATTTGATGTAAAAAGTGCTGGGTGCTACAGTCTTGGCTCTGTGACTCAGTCACAAGACTTACTTTTGCTGTCTGTTCCCAAAGTTCCTCTTGAAATGGTTAAAAGGAGTTTCAGATGCACTGTTCCTGTAGCTTGGAATATGCCGCAGGAAAATCTGTCTAGGGGAGCTGGTTTCTTTTAGGGATGCACAGCATTGGATTTTTTCCAAATATATAATATGCCAATGTTTCCAAATTACTTCTAGCTGATACATACCAAAGACATATTTAAATGCAGTTCAGACCTAAAACTTCTATCCTTAACAAATACAGTTTTAAGTTTGAGGATGAACAAATGGACCATTTCAGTCCTTTAAAGTGTAAGGAATGATGTAGAATAAAGAAAAAGACTTCTGCTGACATAGATCTGTTGGTCCAGCCTAGGTCTGTTCATACAGCCAGTATTTACAGCTGATGACAGGCAGATCTTTAAAGCCAGAATATTGGTTTTAATATCAGCAGAAGTTTTCATATCTCCCAATACTGATACTGATATGCCAATAATATCATGCAGCCCTTGTCTGTTTTTAAAAGTAGATTAAAGATGTCTGAGCTAGATGCATCAGTTCGTAGATGTTTTGACTAATGATTTTCTGCTCTGTGACCTGGATTTAATTTGGCTGTTTGTAATAGTTTTTATTCTTCACGTCTGTGTCTGTCTTGAATGTGTTGCTGCCTCTCTTGCCAGGGCACTCTTGTAAATGAGATTCTTGATCTCAATTTGGTTTTCCTGGTTCAGAAAAATGTAAATAAATAAGACAAGAGTTAACACCTGCCCACTCAGTGAGTCTGTATCATGTGGCATAAAGGAAGAATGCTGTCCCAAAAGTACAATAAGGCTGTTTGTTCTAAAATACTTGAAAGAAATCAGAACCAAACCATCTTTGGCTAAAAGTTTGAACAGGGAGTTTTTAATGCACAAAAATTTGTATCTCTTGGGAAAAAAAAAAAAAAAAAAAAAAAAGTATATTTTCTGTTTTTTTTTTTCTAAAGCCCAAAAAAGTAGCTAATACATTATGTTCTATCAAAAATTAAAAAAAAAAAATTAAATTCTAATTTAAAAGTACCATGAGACTTGTATAAGTCTGTAGCTATAAGCACCTGGTTCAGTGGAGCACCCCAGGGTTTCACTGTCCCCTCCTGAGTGCACTATGGGATCTACATCAGCGACAGCCTGGAGACAGAGATGCTTTTGGGAGAGTAAAAGGAAGAAGCCACTAAAGAAGAGCAGGAAAGATAAAGGTCTCTCTCTCTCTCTCTCTCTCTCTCTCTCTCTCTCTCTCTCTCTCTCTCTCTCTCTCTCTCTCTCTCTCTCTCTCTCTCTCTCTCTCTCTCTCTCTCTCTCTGCAGTGTAATATTATCTTTCTCTGAGGCAGCCCCAACTCTGCACCCTCGTATTGATTGAGTGAGCCAGTCAAGAAGACACACACACAATTTATTGTGATTTCATGTGCAATCCTTGGAATTTTTCTTTTTTGAATCAACTGTGATTCATGACGAGGGAATCTCTTTGATCTTCATAAAAATATTAAGAGGACTGTATGAAATATGGACTGACAAACTAGTAGATTTAAAGCATATTTTCTGCTAAATCAACATTTTACCCCCAACCCCACTATTTAACATCCCACCCCATTATACCTGTCCCTTGGTTTGACTGTTGGTTAATTTTTCCCTATACCTAAAGATAAATCAATTTTGCGTATAATTTCTAAGAGTAAAATAACAGTTTTTATCTTAGTTGGTATGATAGGCTGTATTTATTCCTTATTCATATTAAGTGGTTACATTTCTGGGTATGTGGATATTTAGTTAACTACCTCGCCATGCAAAAGTGTTGCTGTGTGGTAATGAATATAGATGAGACTATTTACTGCTGTACTGCGCACAGCATCTGGTGAAAGGACAGTTTCAGCACCACGGACAGCACCTAATGTAAAATCATGCTGGGGTCACACTGCAAGAGCTTTTTTCTCAAGGTCTTTTTCCAACTTATCCTTCTTTGGGCCCACATTTTAACTGAGTATGAATGAAATTTTTCTAATTTTAATTACTTAACTAAGTCCCAATTCTAAATGGATTTATGGACCCAAACATTAGTCAGCATTGCTGGTGAGATATCCTTCAAAAACCAAAAATATTTTGGCTAAGAGGCTCAGTAAGTGCTACAGCAACATGATCAACACCATCATACCACCAGCAGCCTGCAGTATTTTCACTCTGCATGATGGATGCATCCAGTCACACAACCAACACGAAACAGCAGGAAGTGGAAATCATCCAAGCAGCCAGGCGGTGTTTTTCCAGCTCTGCCTCATGTAATGTTACTCACCACAATGAAACCTGCTTTTCCTTTTGTTATATACAGAGAGAAAATTTTTCTCTGTTTGGTCAATAGCTTGTAAAGCCAGGGCAGATTATTACACATTCTTATTACTAAATGATTGATTAACTTATTAACCAGCTGCAGACTTCTAGACACTCTGTCCATGTCCTAACTCCTGTCATACTGTTTTCATCTCTGTCCTAATGCCTAGTAACATGTTTATTTACTTTGTCCCTGTGTGTTACATCACATATTTATACAAGGTTAGTTGTGTACATACAGTGTGTAATATATTTAAGGAAGAAGGTGGGTGGTGGTAAAGTATGCATCATGACGATACTGTGTTCACTGTGTGACGAACTGATTTCATCTTGATTTTTCTACAATTTATTCAACAACCTTCTTTGTGTATGTCACCTGAAATTAGTTTTGATTCAAAATTTTGAAAGTTGGGTCATTACAACTTGCTCTAATGTTTCAATCATCAGCTAAAATCCTCAAAAAGACCAATACACCTCATAATATCTGTGGCTCTTGTACATGTTCATCAGGGGGGTATTAAATGCATTTTCCAGTACTTAGTGACTTTTTTTGTTTTTTGGGGCCTTACAGCATTGTGCTCTACAATATTTGTGCACTGTTTATGCCTGAACCATGCACCCTTTCTTAGAAATAAGGCATATTCTAATCCTCAAAATTGTCATTTGCCACCACCTTGCCCAGGGTTGGAGCCTGAAGTGCTAGATATCAGTGGTTTAGCCCAAACTTAGGGGGATCCAGGGCTTTCAAAGATTTTTTTTTCTTTTTTACTTATCAGGTAGATGTATTATTTTTTTCAATTAATTTTAAATACAAACTTTTCATTTAAAAAAGAACGTTTAAAAAAAAGTTGGCTCCCAGATATAGATTTTTTATAATCCTCTTCTTGAATTTATGTGCCTAGCACTCAGCAGCAACCTGAAAGAGTCTGTGCTGTTAAAACATTCAGCATAGTGATCACAGATAATACAGTAACACTGTATTCCAGGGTTTCAAAAAATAGCCACAGTGTTGCTTAAATTACTGTCATAAAGACATGGCTGTGTGATGAACGAGTATTTATAATGAATTCCTCATGAGTATGTGTCTGTTTCGACCAGCAGCACCATTGCCTGCTTGTGTATGAAGATGCTTTTAATGTGAAGACAGAACCCAAGGGATGATTATGTCTATGCTGGTATTGGAGAGCACTACTGAGGTTATTTAATGTGTGCAAAAGTATCACATGTTGCTAGTTCATGACAATAAATCAAAGTTTATGTCTGTAAGACTATTTAGGCATCAAACAGTTTATTTCATTTTGGAACTCTTGAAAGCAATTCATGACTGAGTGTTCCCATCTGTCATGTTTTACGCACAGATGCATAGATTATTCTGTTTCCATACGTAAAGCAATACAGCATTAAAGTGATCTACAACACCTTTTCTTTTTCATCCTGTTGGCTCTAGAGTCACATCCTTCCATCAATCCTATTCTGACATTCCGCTATAAACAATTTCATCATTCACAGCCAGGGATAAACTGTTTTGTATTTTTTCCTTCATTGTGCTCGACAGCATCCAGGAGACAAGCAGCTTTACAGAACTGTATGTGCCATTTCTCAACTCAGCTGTCAATTGTCAAAGAACACAATTGATAAATATTTTATGTCACTGTCAAAGAGCTGCTTTAGAGTTCAGCTGATGCTAAGAGAATTTTTTTTTGGTGTGTGTGTGTTTGTGTTATGTGTTAAAACTGCGGTTCCTTGTAATTATTTAAGTGGTTTTATGAATGTTGATACTTTAGCTGATGTTAAGTGTGTCTTTCACTTATCTTGATAATTATCAAATATCAAGGTAGTTCTTGTCGCTAGTTGCTTTGATAAATTAAAGCTAACCAGTGGGTTTACCTATTGGTTGTCATTCTGGGTATTTAAAGTAGGTGACTGTGCTGTTTTCAGACTCAAAAAGTACTCTGACTGTTTTAGTTTGTTTATTTTCATATGTATTATTATGATTATCATCAGGTAATTTCACCCTATGGAGGTATTCCAGGAACAGTGCCTATAAAATTATCCACCCTTTTGGATGTTTTACCCTTTTATTGATAATATAAATTAACCATTATTTGGCTCTTTTCAGACAAAAAAAATACAAAACAAGTGATTGCATAAATATTCACCCCCTTTAAAGTGACTGACCAAATTCAACAAAGGTCCAGCCAGTTGGTGCTAGTAGTCTCACAGTTATTGAAATGGGGATCACCTGAGTGCAGTGAATGTATCTCAGTTGACTGTAGTATAAAGACATCTGTATCTGGAAGGCCCAGTCACTGGTTAATCAGTATTCCTGGCTACCATTACACCATGAAGACAAAAGGACATTCCAAGAAACTCAGAGAAAGAGTGATTGAAAAGTATTAGTCAGGGGATAGATACAAAAAAAATTCCAAAGCACTGAACATCCCCAGATTTCAGTTAATATATCATCAAGAAATGGAAGGAACATGGCACATGTGTAAATCTTCCTAGATCAGGCCGTCCTCACAAATTGAGTGACCGTGCAAGAAGGACACTAGTGAGAGAATTCACCAAGACAACTATGACTACTCTGAAGGAGTTACAAGCTTCAGCAGCAGAGAGACTGGAGACCTGGTTCTTCAGCAGTCAAAGCTTCATGAGAGAGTGGCAAAGAGAAAGCAATGTAAAACAAAACTCAGACCAAATCTTGACTAGAGTTTGCAAAAAAGGCATGTAGGAGGCTCCATTGTCAGGTAGAAGGAAGTTCTGTGGTCTGATGAGACCAAATGGTGCTTTTAGGCCATAAGACAGGATGTGGTGTTTTGGCGGACACCAAACACTGCACACCACCAAAAACACACCACTGTGAAACATGGTGGTGGCAGCATCATGCTGTGGGGATGCCTCTCAGCCTGGAAGGCTCTTAAAGGTACCTGTTAAAATGAATATGGCAAAAATATAGGAAAGACAGTCATATTCAGTCAGTAAGAGAACTACAGCTTGGGAAAAGATTTTTTTCAGCAAGACAATGGCCTGAAGTATAAAGAGAAAGCTACACAGAAATGGCTTAAAGACAACAAGGTGAGTGGTCCGGAGCCCAATAGAAGCGTGGCGGGACTTGAAAAGGGTTGTTCATGCCTGATCTCTGTGCCCACTGTCTGAGAAAAAAATGTAGTGTCCGGAGGATGTGCAAGCCTGCTTGAGACCTATCCACACAGACTCAGTGCTGTGATCTACTAAATACTGACTTGTAGGGGCTGAATGTTTTTGCAACACTTATTTTACATGACATATTTTAATTTAATTGCTAGTTCTTTGTAGAAATCTGTTTTCACTATGACATCAACGTCAGTTTTTTCTTTAAAGTTTGTCACCCAAGGTGAACAATCAATGGATGGATGGATGGCAGCTTTAGCGCCCCTAGATCTGACTTTGATCAAAAACTATATGCTCAATCCTTTTGTTCTTTATGAATGAGAGTAGCTTGAAGTGGTGCTGGGAGATTAATTGAATTTCAGTTATACTATAGTTCCCCACGATCATGAAAAAGAACTATCTACGATTTAAAAAAATGACTGTGCTTGATGACATTTTCCACTTGTTTTATCCTGAGGTTTTGTCATGTGTGGTAAACGTTTCAAGCATTTGTTTTGACATTTGGGCTACAGAGGTAAATCAATAAAAACACCACGAACATATATTTTCTTATGTATTGGAATTAAATAAAATCTTTCTCAGAAATTACATATTTTCATGTGTTGCTTGGAATTCAAAGTGCTTAAGTGTTAAGTATGTTCAAGTTTGATAAATGACAAAAACAGTGATTAATCGTATTTAATAACCGTGATCTCAATATCAACCAAAGTTATCGGGATAATGATTTTGCCATAAATGAGCAGCCCTAGCTTTCAGTCATTATTCAAAATGCTATAGGTCAATATGGATTGCATTACCCCATTCTTGCACTCTTTGTGGGTCACCAGACTTTGATTTGATGTTTACACTCTTACATAACCTCCTGAGACCTGAGGTTCTGTTTGGAATGCATTTTTAGTTTCTTTCACTTATTTGGAATAAGTAGGTCCCCTCCAAAATCCCCGAAAATTTCAAAGAAATTTTCTCAAATTTGTGTGAAAATTCTCAAACATTTTTTGTAGTATCACATAAAATTCAAATATTCTCAAATGTTTATTTGAAACTATCATAAAGCCTACACATTCCAATAAAAATTTTCCACAAAAAAAAAACATGTAAAAAAAAAAAAAGAAGCAAATTCCCCGCTGAAATATCTTGCCAAAATTCCCCCAAAAATCCATAAACATCCCCCAAAATTCCTTGAAAATGACTGAAATTAAAAAGGACAACCCACCCCACATTTCCAAGAAAATTCTCAACAATTTACAAATAATTTTCCCAGGTTTCTGGAAGTAAAACTTAATTTTTCCCAAAAAATTTTAAATGCATTTCCCATATTCCCATGAAATTGGCACAGAATTTCAAAGTAAATTACCCCGAAATATCTTGCTAAATTCCAAAAAAAAAGAATCTAAAACTTTCCCCAAAACTCCTGATTTTGCAAAGCAGATGGATAAATTAAATTAAATTTCCAAGCAAATTCCCAACAATTTAAAAATTAATTTCCCAGGTTTCTGTGAAAAATACTAAGAATGTCAAGGCAAATTCCCCCCAAAAATCAGAATCAAATTCTCAAAAATTACAAATGCATTCCCCAAATGTATATGAAAATTCCCCTAAAGCTTCCAAATTTCCGTAAATGTCCAAACAAATTTCTAAAATTCCTATGAAAATACCAAAACATTTTAAAGCAAATTTCTACCAAAACTTTTAATGAAACTTCTACTCCAAAAGATACAAACATATTCCGAAAATTTCCTTGAAAAAACTTTAAAATTCCAAACAAATTCCCTAAAATATCCATGAGAATATCAGAAAATATTATGGCAGATTTAAAGCAGATGACTTGAAACTTCAAGGGACATTCTGGACTATTACGTCCAAAATTCTAGTAGCAGAACTAAAACAAAATTTGCGTGGTCTTGGGAGATTGGATGTATTTATGCTGGTTCATGATAGATGTATTTAGAAAGATAATAGAGTCAGACCAGTTTGATGGCATTTATCTCTTCTGCCAGTGTTTTATTCTGACGGTCTCATAATGTGGGAATACACAAAGATGTCTTTCTCAGTTTTATGCTTGTTTAAGGCAGGGCAAAGGAAAAAAGAAGCAGGATTATACATTTATTTTTTCTTAATTTTGTTCATGAAAGGGCTTTTTTCTATTATAGCTTTGATTATATAGAGGTTTAATGGCTAATATGTATCCTTCTTTTTACTATCCAGGCACATTTCAGTGTGAGACATCTTTAACTGCTGCTGTCTTTTGCATTCACTACTTGACATTAGACTTTACAAGCAATTCATTCTGAGGTATTCTGCGTGGCTCAGGAAGCTATAGATAAATTGCCTCTCCAAGTAAAGGTCCTTCTGTAAATATATCATGTCAAAATTCTTCTGTGGTTTCCTCCTGACAGATGATGCACAACTTTTTTCTTGATCAGTTTGAATGGGATAAAAACTCCATTTGAACATTTTAGTTATCCACTGAAAGTCTTCACCTCTTGACTACTTTAAAGAGACTATTTCAGTCAGGGGACTATCACATTTAATTTCTTAATATAATACTCTCTTCTCTGACTCTATTCTCTCTCTAATTCCTTATTTAAAGGAGGAATATACAAAATATTTGTGAACTTATTTTATATTTCTCTTGGAGGTTTTATAGAGATGTGTCTGAAGACAGAAAATGACATTTGTCACTGATATTTATTAACGTAATTCCCAGTCATTATTTTCTCTGTCTTATAAATTTTAGAGGTTTTGCTTCAGAAAATATTACCCTTTGGTGATTTGGTTTATCACTACATAAAATGCTTGGATAAACAATTTCAGCCAAATATTCCTGTTGCTAATACCTTGTGCTTTTGTGTCTCCAGTCCAGAAACAGTCTCCAGGCAGGGGATATCGACGGGGCCAGGAGGTTGGGTCGACTGGCTCGTCTGCTCAGTATCGTCGCCATCATACTGGGCGTTGTCGCCATCGTAGTCTATGTCTCATATTATGGTATGCAACACATTTTAGTACACAATCATACAGTGTATCTGAAAGATAAAAACAAGACAGTACTTGCTCTGTAGCTAAGATGGGTCTGACATATAGTCTAAGAGATGACAGGTTTATGTTTGTGCAATGTATGGTGAAATCTCAGCGACCTTATGATCATGCATTTATCTTGTAATATTTCTTAGCTTTTATATGGCTGAAATATGTTGTATATTATGTTTGTATGTGTGCACACCATTCAGTGTGTATTAAGATGGACGGAGTAACAGCCACCTGATAGTGAAGCCAAAAGCCACATGAGCCACATATACCCCTGTCCAGTCTGTGTACCAGGGAAGTTTGAGACCAGCAGCAGGTTTGCTGTGCTCAGCCTAACCAGCCAGCATCAGTCACCAAATGTCTTGCTCCTCATTTTGTCAAAGCAATATTACTGTATGTCAGCAGCCATCACAGGAGTATTATAATTTCATTTTTGTACAACAGATGGAGGAGGCTTGTCCATATAATTTTACAGTCAATGGTACACACACATGCTGACACACATGTGGTGGTAACAAGTGTATGACTAAAAAGAGAAGCTACTGCATTACAATTACAGTGTGATATACGACACTAGCTCACATGCAGGAGTTGTGTGTTTTTTCTATATTCAAACTCAGCACATTTTGAAGAGTTGTGTGTGTATGTCTATGTGTGTGAGTGTGGACTGATTTAGCACTGCAGAGACTGTATTTGGCTGACTGTGCACAAGGGAAGCTACCCTACCACTCCCAGCCTTTGACAGTCACAGTCACAGTCAAAATAGTGACTCTGATGGAGAGCTGAAGCTGTCTTTGTGTCATTCTGTAACAGTGCCACGCTTCTCTTCTTCTTTCTCTTGCAGTGAGCTAGTCACACAGATGACCTGAGGGGAGAAACTGACATGGAAAAGCCAGACAATGGATGCAACAAGGGGGGAAAAGGCCCATTCAATAAAAAAAAGAAAAATGAAAGTACAATACCATATTTTATGACCACCTTCAGAATGCCAAAATAGGAAACTCATGAGTGCAGGTACTGCAGCAAAAGAAAAATCATTCAGAGATGCATGCATTAGAATCCAGTAACAATTGCTTGACAATAAACCCGATGTAGAAATGTTCAGGTGAAAGCAGAAGAGAAAGTAAAAGCAGGTTTGAATGTGGTCAGGATCATTCTGGGAGAATGGACTTCTTAAAATGAAGAGGGGAGTGGTTAAAAAGGGCATTTTCTTTGTGATGGAGCTGCTTTAAAAATGCACCCTAGGTTTGGACTTCAACCTTTGGACAGCTGCATATATCCCTCATATTATTCCCTACTGAACCTCTTGCATTCAAAACATATACCGCTACAAATATATTTGAAACATGAATATTGAGTATATATAGATGTACATTTTATAAAATGTTTGTATGCAAAGTGTTGCTGAGTTTGTTAAGACTGTCACAGTGGCTGCTCTGTCAGCATCAGTGGAAAGAGGGCAGGGAACACATTTTTAATTTTTGTTATAATTTTTTTTAATCTCGAAAAATGAGACCAACTGCATGTCTGAATGTAAATAAACTTCTGCCTTCCTTCATCTTAACTGTTATAATCCGTATGTAAAAGCTAAAAGGTTTGCACATGGAAGAGTGATTTGTGTATATTAATGTGAGTTCAGCCACTATGAATGTGTGAAGACTGTGGTCTAACACCCACAAGTCTCCTAACAATGCCTTGCTCTGGCAGAGAATGCAACGCATGCCAAACTTCTGACTATCTTTTCATTTCCGCTGTTACCACCTTGTCCATCAGTTTCCTCAGTTAAACTTCATTCCACATATAGATGGTTACCTTCCTAAACGTCATTCTTTCATTGTTATACACTGACTGTTAATGCCAGTTCTTCACTGACTGTTTTCTCTTGTATTGGTATGAAATGTATTTATATATCTATATATATGCAATATGTACGCATGCTACAGGCCAAACAGGCCTTATATACACATTTTTATTTGTGTAAATGAACAGGCCTCTGGGTTTGACAGAGTAGCAACTACAAGCATTTAAAGAATCTTAATTGAAACTCAAAGCACGACAGATTGTCTGTATTCATTACTTTATCAAAGAAAGTATTTAAAGGCCTGTGACTGTACAGGTCTGTTACAGTGACACATGACAGGCTTATGCTACAAGCACAGGTTACATCACTGATACACCACGTAGCATTATATAGGGTTTTTTTGGGCATTATTGACTTTTTCTTGGAGAATCATGAATATTTGGAAAGTTAAAAAAAAAAGCTATTTTTTGTTTGTTTGTATAAGGGCTCATACAAGCGAAAAAGAGTAATGAAGGATGAAATTTCTATGCATAGATACCATAAAGTCCTAAATTAATCATAACCACTGTAAGACTGAAACTACTATAATCACAATGTTTAAAGCTGAAATTGGTCATTGTAAGTGTCATTCCTGCTCATACTTGTACTAAAAAAACGACATTTTACAAACATCTAACAGCAGCAAACACCCAAAGATTCTCCATGTTTACCACCAAACTACACTGAAAATTTATGCATTACTTTGTTGGCAAAATGGCTAATCATTTCAGTAGGTGACACAGACTAACAAAAGTACATATTTTTCATCTCTGCCACTGTTGTTTCTGATCTAAATGTCTATCCTATATGCTCTTCTTTCTCTGTAAAACAGGTCAAACCAACATTTCATCCCTGAATACTGATGTGTTTCTTTAAAAGTATACTGTATGTGCCAGTTTTCATCTCTGTGGTGTACATTTTGCATGTCTGGAATAAATGTTACCATGCATGAGCCAAGTTTTGCTGTTTAATGGTGCACTTTATGAAGAGTTATGGGCTGACTAACAACAGAAGGGGGGTGATGCAGGGGGAACATCTAGCATGTCATCTTAGTCTGGCATTTAGCATGTAATAAACACTCCAGGTTGTCCCTATACCAAACTGAAACTGATGTACTACTAGTAAAATTCATAAAATATCAAGTGTGTTTCTGTGCCACAACAACAAAAATAAAAGATCTCTGCTTTGTTGACAGCCGTTGAACATTTCTTGAATTCAATCTAAACAAATATTTAAAACTCCTGCACATATTCTAAGATGTGGCCAAGTGTTTGTGCATTTTGGTCAGCCTCCTCTATTTCTCTTATTTGCAGCTTTGGGTTGGAAATATGACAAAAAATGTTGAGTTTTTTTTTTTCTTTTAAGTTACAGGTGATCATCACAACAACAATCTTTTTTGACAAAAAAATACCAAAAAAAATTCTTTAGTGTCAAAGTGAAAACGGTTTCCTTTGGCTGATATCACAGCTCTGAATCCGTGTGGATAGGTCTCAATCAGGCATGCACATCTGGACACTGCAATTTTACTCCATTCTTCTTTGCAAAATTGCTCAAGCTCTGTCAGGTTGCGTGAACAGCCTTATTCAAGTCCGGCAACAAACTCTCGATTGGATCGAGGTCTGGGCTTCAACTCAGCCACTCTACAACATTCACCTTGTCGTCTTTAAACTGTTTCTATGTAGCTTTTGCTGTATGTATGGGTCATTGTCTTGCTGGAAAAAAAATCTCCCAATTCAAGGTTCTCTTGCAGATAGAATAAGATTGTCCTCTAGGATATATTTCTTTATTTTTCCACATTCATTTTACGCTCTGCCTTTAAAAGCCTTCCAGGGCTGGCTGCAAGAATCATCCCCACAGGATGATGCTGCCAAAACTGTGCTTCACAGTGGGGATGGTGTGTTTGCGGTGGTATGCAGTTTTTGGTGCAAACAGAGACTCTTGTCTGATGGCCAAAATGCATTGATTTTGTCTTATCAGACAAAGAATTTCTCCCACTTGACCAAGGAGTCTCCCCAAAAACCTTTTTGGCGAAAAAGTTTTGACTGCTGAAGAACCTGAGCAACCGTTGTATGCTGTGTCTTTCCCGTCTCAGCAGCTGAAGCTTGTAACGCCAGAGTAGTCCTAGATATCTTGATGACCTCTCTCACTAGCCTCCTTCTTGTACAGCCACTCAGTTTGTGAGGACAGCCTGATCTAGGCAGATTTACACATGTGCCATATTTGTTGCATTTCTTGATGATGGATTTAACTGAACTCCAGGAGATGTTCAATGTCTTGGTTTTTTTTCTTTATCCATCCCCTGACTCATTCAATCACCTTTGAGTTTCTTGGTGCGTTCTTTTGCTTCATGATGTAATGGTAGCCAGGAGTACTGATTAACCAGTGACTGAACCTTCCAGTGTCTTTATATAACAATCACTTGAGACACATTCACTGCACTCAGGTGATCCCTATTTAACTAATTGAAAGAATACAAGCACCAATATGCTGGATCTCTGTTGAATTAGATTTAAAGGAGGTGAACATTTTTGCAATCACTTATTTTACCTCACATATTTTTATCAAATCAACATTACTTTGTAGAATGTTTTTACTTTGACATCAAAGAGTTATTTCGTAATCTCTTTAAAAAAGCAAAAGCCAAATTATATTGACCATGATTGATTTATTAAATCAATAAAAGGGTAAAACATCCAAGGGGTGAATACTTTTTATAGGCACTTTACAAAGTAGAGCAGAGGCTAACAGGGTGAGATCTTTCTCCCATACCTTGGTTGATAGAATGGCAACACTTAGGGTTTGATCCCAACCAATCATTGTCATCATGATATCACCTGTCATCTTCATGACAGTGCACAAGGTCTTAGGATTGTCTGGGAAGTGTGTCAAACTGTGTGAAACATGGCTACAACAGAGATGCTGCGTGTGAGCTATCTTGTGCTCTGAAGAGAGAAAAAAGTGGGAATCATCCCAATTTATCAAAAAGAGGACAGCATGGGCTGTATATTCTTACAGTGTAATCTAGCAGATGCTTTTATCCAAAGGGATGACAATAAGACAGGTGTTTCAGAATTTAAGGACCTTGCCCAAGGGCCCATACTGGATACTTATCATGCCCTGACTTGGATTTGAACCATCCGTCTCCTATACCTAAGTCAGTGATGTAACCCACTGAACTATCCAACTCCCATACCTTCAAACAGAAAAGGAGGTGTGAATGTGATAGCATATCAACAAAATTAGTCCAGTCAACAGTAACAACAAAAACAACAAAAAACAAAAAATACACTAGCTAAATGCAGTTATGGAAAAAAATTTGTTTATTCTGATCGGGATATGATTTGTTTTAAATTAAGCAAGACTTATTATCACAGCCCATCACCCTTTCCTTGAATTTCTGGCTATGCTATCTGTGTTGTATGTAAGCAGGAGGCCCCCCAGGAGGAAAAAGTTTGGATCCAGAACCACAGCTCCATCTAGCGATAACAGTCCTCTTCCTCCTTTTTTTACCAGCAAGCTCAAAGGCAAAAATGCAGTCCAATTGGTCAGTGTCAGGTTAATAATCAGGTCCATTGTAAAGTTACAACTATATTTTATCTATAACTATTCTTGACAAAGCAACAATAATAAATATTACATTTGTTGATGCCTCAATAAAATCTGTTTCAAAATGTAAATTCCCTTTTCTAAAAACTATACAAGTTAGTTTGTTAGTTTGTGCTTGTTTGTTTGGGAAGTATTATGGTGTGGGCAGGTATATTGAACTACACTATTTGTCTTGGAATGCCAAACTTTATAAAAAATGCCAGGACTGGCGCAAAAGGAGAACAAACAGAAAACAACTTGCCAGGGAACTCTGAACCCCAAAAAACAAAGAAGATGCTTTTCAATCCCAAAAGGAAGTGAACATAATTCTGAAGGCAAGCACCAAGGCTACTGATCCAATACACATTTATTGATACTAATAAATCATATCTTAGGAGGGCGTGTTCGCTCAGCTGTTCGAGTGCCAAAACACATCTGCAGGCAGGCTTTTGTCAGGATTATCACTGATTCGGTCCCACTATGAGAGCATGTGTTGTTCTCAGTGTTCATATTTTGGCTGTTTGATGCTTGGTGTTGATGACGCAATCAATTCAAAATATAGCTAATATTGTGCAGTTAAATCCGGTGTTGAGAGCGATTTTTTCCCCGTTTATTGGATCACACTATCTTGTACAGCTGTTTCTGTTATATTTCTTCATACAGCAGCTTCTTGTCCACAACTTTGCCTCAAAGGATGAAAAACATCATTTACCATTACTGCCATTAGTGCTGATTATAGATGGTCACTGAAAAAAATTACAACAATAAAATAATTGGCAAATGTTGCCTCTCCTAGCCACACAAACCACAGACTCATGTACTCATACAATCCTTTGTACAGAAGAAAAACACTTCAAACATTTCAATCCTTCCTCCAACCTAGGTTACAGCTTTTTCGGAGGTCTTCAAGCTGCCAAAAAGTGTCGATTATGTTGAGAACAGCTCCTAAATTGAATCTTAGACTAGATGTCAAACTTATTGATAAGACATCTGACGAGAAACAGCAAGTGTATTTTTTAATACTTTCCAGAAGCCCTCTGACATTCCTTACAACTATTACATTTCTGCTGTTGTGAGCACACATACTTGGGTTTGTCAGAAGTTAGTGTACTGCGACCCTCCTAAGTGAGAGAACCTGGTGCTTCCTTCTGCCCTGGAAATGTTCAGTTTGAAATATTCAGGACTTCAACACGTCAGTACCTCTGCTGTCTGCTGATGGCGGTTTCACGTCTGCTCTAAATTTAGACTCCAGCACAGGGTTCCCCTTCAAAAGAAAGTGAGGTATTCAGGGACTGATGGAGATGCTTGTGTGACTGCTGTAAAGCAAGAAAAAAGGAAATTCATAACAACATGCTAAAACTTCAGTCTGCCTAATTTTTCTTTTTCATGCGTTTAGACATTTCTTTGTGAGGACTACATCAAACATAGAGAACGAGGACAAAAACCCAAATTTATCCTCTTCAGTCCATTTGAAGTGAGCCTGTTTTATTTGGATTCAAGTCCAGAATCTGCCTGTAGCTGAGAGACAAAAATCACATTGATGTTTCTCACATTTCTGCACCACCACCAGCAAAAAGCACCACTTTCATCTAACGAGTCAAACTCAGTCTGCAGTCCCTTACGGTCTCATATGATTGCTTCAGCTCCAGCCTTCAGTCAGACACGCCACTTTGTGTTCCAGATGGATCCCAATCAAATAGAGCGGCCTGGGCACTGCCAGGTACACTGGAGTAGGACACATGCAGGATAGTTAACAGGTTCAAAAGATAGTCATCAAAGTAGCGCTTTCTTTCTCTGCAAGAGGGACTGGAAATTTGTGCACTAGAGGCAACAAAACTGTATTCCTAATATACCTCTTTTTAAAAGCGACTTTATCCAGCACTATATTTAACATAAACTAAATATCTCTGTCTTGATGACTGTTTCATAGACACAGCAGCTCCAACAGTCCACAAGTGATATGCATGTATGGATAAAATCTTTTGGACAAACAGAAGTCTCAAAAGTTAAGCTGCCTTTTTACTCATTCTTTAACAGAGAGAATAACCTATGACTATAAATCTCCATAGATGTGTCGGTCTTTTATGTGAGAAACTCACATTTAAAAACAGATTTCAGTGTTTCTTTGAGCTTGGTCAATTGAACTTGCAACCAATAGGAGCCACCATAAGAAGATGCATCCTGTTACAATTATAAGAATAAAGAATTTATCTGGTTTTGAAAACTAAAATATTTGAGGTAAGGTAAGAATTAAACTAAAATTCAACATATTGTAGCTTTAGGTGCGAGTCACGCTGTTAAATCCCAACTTATTAGTTAATTACTGATCTGTGGTGCCTACGATTCATGCACATGTAAAGTAAAAACACATTTTGCAAGTACAAACAGGCTTATAGTGACATGAAGCATTGTTGTATGAAAAACAAAAGCAAGAGTTAACAGAGTGAGACATTTTAAGTTTAAAAAGTTAATTAATATTTAATTTGTATATATTAATAACTTAGTGGTTAGATATAGAATATGCTTATTTATTGATTTATTAAATCTCTGACGATCAGTAAGTAAGTGTTTTAATTTAAAGGATCCTTTAAATCATGCCATTGTTGTTATCCCTACAATTAAGAACTGCTTATGTAGTGAATCTGTGTAGGACGTTTATTATGCAAAATCAACACATATTGCTATAGCTGTTGTATCATATTCTTTGTATTGTGATGCATTTCTTGAGGCCTTTGGGAAATACCCAGGCCTGACACACTATCAGTGATTTCGGTCCATCCAGAGGAGCAAGCTGTTGTCTTGGCATTGTTATACATGCACATCTTTGTAAAATGGGATATTGAGTAAAGGTTTACTCATTCCTGTGATTTTCTTTATAAAGTTAAATTTTCATACAGTTAACCGACCTCGCTGGATGGTACGGCCATGAATGGCACATTGACATTCCAGTTAGTACGTTAGTTTATATTGAATGTATAATGTATGCTGAATGTATACTGAACGAATTCTCTGTCCCCACCCACTACTGGGTGAAAAATTCCATCTAAAATGAATGGCAGTGACGGGAAAAGTTTGAATATTTAGCAATTAAAAATAAGAAAACCATACTTTTTAAAGGGCCAAAAGACCTACAATCAAGATGACAATGAAATGAATACACTCCTGTAAATTTTGTATGCCTCATATCATTTTTTCTTTTTGTGTGGGTCCTAAGACAGCAAAGCTTTCTTTAAGATTCTGGTGCTGGGTGGGATCCAAGGAAAAAGGTCCATAGCCAGTGTTAGGATGTTAAAGTTCTGACCTTAACTCAAGCAGTCCATAGTTTGAATTCAGCAGGAAACCTTGGTTTCTTATCAAGAAGAAAAGAAAAGAAAAGAAAAGAGTCATGGAAATGTAATATCAATTATACAGGTAGTTCATTTTAACACGCCCTTCTCACAAATGAAGGGCCCATGCACTTTTTAGTAGAGTTAAAATCATGTATTTTGTGATATTCATATTTTAGTAATTAATAGTTTCACACACTCTTTTACACATACTGATATGAATAATTTATTAATTCACATTTTACAGCCCATAATGATCCTTCCATCCCAACTTCATCATTTAAAAAGGACCATTCAACTAAAAATCCTCTCACCTGTGAAATCAAAATGTGTCACATACAGTCACAGTCTCATCAAACTTCACTCAGTTTAAAGTGAGTTAACAATAGAATCTGTTTAAAATCACGTCTTATTTGTACTTCTGGTCTTCACTCCTGTGTTGGCAGAAGAGCACCCAACCACAGCCCTCCATCAGTCCCACCACTAAATACAAGTTCAGCAGTTCATGTTTGGTCATATTTGTTCTTACGTAAGAACTGGACCAACTCAAAGTCCTTAGGCTCAGGGAGGTCTCCTTGTTCCTCCATCCACTGAGCTCAGTGTCCCGGGGGTCCCAAGCTACAAAAGAGCAGAGCGATCCTGCTGTTTTAAAGATCTCACAAATGTCTGGGTGTTCAGTGAAAAGCGTAAAGCAGGAGGAGGATGGTGCAGACGCCGATCACTGCTCCAAGGATGAGAGAGTCTCTTCTCTTCCGCAGGTTGATTCGCTGGATGAGGTTGTTGATGGTAGGGAAACGGTCTCAGGAAGTCAAAGTTAAGGAGTGCTGCAGGAATGTGAGATTCTACATTTTTGACCCAATCAGAAACAGAGTAAGACAAAAGCTGTAAGCATTTTCTAATTTCTAATCTTTTAGCACAAGTGAAATGAACTTTTATCAAGTGACTGGTTCATGAAGGACAGTATATGATAACTTGGAAAACATCCAGTAAGTTAAAACAGTCAAAATCACAAGATAGTTTGGGTTTCTGACCTGACCTCTTCCTGGTACATCCCTATGAAAACAAAGAACCACTTTGTACTAAAGAAAAGCAATGTGTTAGCATTGATTTCTGATGTACTGTCAATGTTTTAAGACCAAGAGTCTTCAGCGTTTAACCTGTTATCAGCTTTTTGCAGAACAAAGGATACTGGCCAGCGTGTTGACCCTGCTCTGTATGGACTTCAGCATGCCCCTCTGAGAGGTCATGTTCTCCTTGGTTGCCATTGCAATACTGAAGAGGAAGAAAGAAAGAGATGAGCTCAGAACTGATAATACACAGCAAGTAAGTCAAACTGGATGAACATTTAGTCTTTGTCAGGAATTGTTTTTGGAGAAATTATCATTTTAAAGGAAAACATGTAGTCTAAAACTAAAAGCAGCAAAATCTAAACCAGTTTTTTGCTATTTTCGGTCTGCCTGTATTTTCTATGCAAAAATTCCTAGAATCACTTTTAAGCCAAATCAAGTCATAGACATCTATTTTTTCAGGACAACGTGGACTATCAGAATATATGTGCCACAAGGATGTCAAATAAACATATCAAGAGTTACAGGACAAGAAAGACCAACTAAAAGAACAAAACAGATATAGAATCTCATTGAAATTTATAGAAATCACACCCACATCAACAATAATCAAACCAGGGCACAACTTTTAGTTCCTACAGGCCTCGCGTAGAGAAAAAATAAAAACTTTTTAACCAACAACCAAAAGAAACTATCAATATCTCTGTAAAACCAATTCACATTTGTGCACATGTGGTATTCAAGTGCGTAAAATGTGCATGTATCCCATTTCAGTAATACAAACGTCCTCTTTTCATTATTTGGGCTATAAAGGACTGTTTTTTCTTACCTTTTAAAGTGGCAGATAACTATCTTGTCTCTGATTTTTGACTGGCTCTGATTGGTCCCTACCACCAAGAAACCATGAAGTTGTCTTTTACCCCTGGTATCAAATGGAGGACAGACAGCAAGTCTGCTACATCTTTCATTGCATAAAACATAATAAATAGTCATGTTTTCATGGATTTAGCAATGTGGATTAGTATCAAAGCTCTGAATAAACATTGCTCTTTGCCCCTGGATTGAAATGTTCTGGAAGGGAAATGAACGTCAGGAGCCGTCCATAGATTAGCAAAAAGGTAAGCTTCCTAACACAATTTACTCCATAGAGATGTGTCAGCTTGCTGCTGATCCTGTGGGGTCCTGAGTGTAAAGGGCTTTTTGTCTTTATTTTGAGAGGACAGGTCAATAGATAGTATAGGAAATCAAAGAGAGGAAGTGGGGAATGAAATGCTGGAAAGGATCCACAGGTGGGACTCAAACCCTGATAGCATGCTTCCAAGACGTCCCCCGGATATACAATATACAATTTAGTAAAATATGGAAAATATGGTTTGCAGATACTTATTGTACTGATGTGCGAAGATCTAAAACATAGCATGTGTTCACTTTCCTCTGCTAGACAACCTAAAAGTATCCAAGTCTGTTTGTGTTTGTAGATTTGTGATTAGTGCTTAAATAGATACCAAAAGGTTCTGAAGTCATCTTCATGCCTTAAGGAAGGCCATTATGCCCATTTATAAAACAAGCTTTATCCTATCAAGATCTGCCAGCAGTGCGTATGACAGTCAACAAGACTTCTACAAAGATTGGGGAGAGTGGCTGTAAAAACCTCAAACTCGGGCCTACATAACCAGTGCAACCTCGCACTGGAACGTGCATAGGGGCAGGTTGGCGGAAAAGTTTCAGGTGCTGTTTTGGTATCTGTTACACATGATCAATAAAAGCTTGTTTGCCCTATCACAATAGTGTTTCATTGTGAGAAATCAGTGTAGAAAAAAACTGAAAAAAAAAAATCCTCCAAGCAAGTCACATTTGAACAGCATAGTGACAACTAATAACATCAACTCCTCTCCCAGAGCGACAGAGCCCAGGAGGCACGTCAAAACATCATGAAGAAATCACTCTGGGATTTTCACTCGAGTGAAAACAGAGACTGGTTTGGGGACAGCTTGTGTGAGGGGGCATGGCATCGCCTGACAGTCCGCAGTCTTAGCTTGGAGCAGCGTCATAGGGATCATGTTCCCCTCAGTCAGGTAGGAACACTTTGCTGACTCCAGCTGTTTCTGCGACCTCTTATCCTGATTTTAACCAGCTCAGGAGAATCAGAGCTATAGGAGTGGGATTCCTTTAGCCCAACACATGAAGCAAGTCAATGGTCAGAGTTTAAAAACAACCTGAAGGGGGGTTCAGACTGTCAAGTAAACATTTAGGTGAATAATAGTCTTTGGCTGGGCTGTGAAACTTTTAGTTTCTTGCGGTTCAATTACATTCAAATTCTCGTGGCTGTGATTTGTCTTGAAACAGATTTTGAATTTAATTAAAATGAATGTTTTTATAAAAAGGAAGGCATTGGAAACTGTGATTAACTGAAGATAAAACAAAAACAAAAGAATATTTGAGATTAAATCTCCCAGACAAGTCTTTTACACAGTGGTGGGTAGTTACAGTACTCAAGTAAAAGTACTGTTACTTAACAATAATAATTACTAAAGTAGAAGCAAAAGCACTCATGAAAATAAGTTCTTGAGTAAGAATAAATAAGTACCTCGTTATAAAACTACTCAAGTAGTGAGTAACTTCATTTTGTGCAATTTATTGCAACATATTATTCAGGGGTAGTGATGTGAACTGCACATTGTCATAAATAAAGTGATATAACTTGCCAAAACTAATGACAAGATATTTAAAAAATGTAACTTAATACTCAAAGCAGCAGTCAAGTTATGTTTGTTAATCACAATTATGGGATGAAAAATTCAATATCATGAGAAAAAAAAAAACCCTCTTTCTCTCATAATAGTTATCTTATTTCTACATGATGATTTTAATCTCACACATAAATTTATATCTTCCAGTTCTTACATTATAATCACATTATCTTTATAACCTCCACCAAGAAGGTTATGTGATCAGCAGGGTTTGTTGCATGTATCAACATAACCACACGCACATGATAAAAGTATCACCTACGACATAACGTTAAAATATGCCGTGTAAAATCACATTTGTGGCAGAGTTGCATAGGGGGTTAAACACGTGACGTCATTTATCACTGACACAACTGTGTCTTTGCAGTCTGCAAGTTAAAACGGAGATTTGAACTCATACATTTAGCAAACTAGCAGTGCAGTCGTTAGCTTGTTTAGCTTGCTTACCATAACGTGCTTTCTTAGATTTGACATGCTATTTTTGAAGCTTGAGATTTCCACAGTTATAGTAGACACAGTAGGCAGCGCATTATGTGGCTGTTATGCCTCGTTGTTTGAAAGGTAAAGAGTCTCGATGTTGGACCAGGGATGAACATGCTCCTCTGAAGGAGACGCAGGTATTACATCTTCAGCCATTATCTCCAACTGTTGATATTTAAGGGGGAGGGGTCACTCCTCTGTTTACTCTGTGATGCTGAGGATTTTACCTCACGCTGCTGTGAGAGCTCAGCTGAGTGTAAAAAAATAATTAATGAAAATACATTATAGACAAGTAAAAGTAGCGACCAGTGTATTGCCCAATGTAACGGAGTAAAGGTATAGAAGTATAGTACTCTCAGAAGTAGGGTTTTTAAAAAAACTACTCAAGGACAGGAAACGGAGTAAATGTAACGCGTTACTACCCACCTCTGCTTTTGCAAGCCAATTTTCAGTAAGCATTGTTCATGGGATGCCAAGATAAGATAATGGTAAAGGAAGTGAATGAAAAAAGACCACTGAAAGAAGAAGAGGGAAATCAGGTGAAAGGACATAGGGTGAATACAAAACAAGACATCTGTCATTTGTTCAGGCCTGAAGGGAGAGTAAGGAGCACTGAGATAGATGACGCCTATAAATCAGTGAAGTGAGAGGCTTTCTAAAGGGACCGTTTCAGTAATTTATGCATGAGGGATGAAGAAATCACACTTTCAAGGCTATGAAAAGAATCAAACTTGTTTAGTCCAAACATCAATGAAAAAAAAAAAAAAACAGTCAGATTTTGTGCCCCAACAGAGCCAAAAAATCATTCTACATTTCTCCCAGCTCCACATGATGTTTAATTCATTCATGTTTTTGAAGCTTATTAGACAAAAGATACTTGGGCCATGTTAAGGTTCATTCCCGACAATCTTGAGTCAGGAGAGCTGGTAGAAAGAAAAAGGAGGTGGGTGGAGGTTTGACATATGCATATGTGTTCCTGTATGTGCAGGACAGAAAACAAGTCTCACCTTATTGTGTCATCCATCAGTCTGTCCGAGCTACAGAGGTGGAGGAGGAGGAGAGGGGTGGGGGAGGAAGAGGAACGAGAGGTTAGTTATCGACGTGAGGCAGTTAAGCAGAAAAAAACAGCATGGCATGGTAATAAGGCAATAACATTGGACTGGACATTGGACTATGATCATTTATCAGCTCCCACACAGTAACAGACCACAGCCTAATGTCATTTAGACATTTAAACCTCTGTCAGTTTATCTCTCTGTAGCAGTCTGATACTTGCTTTCATGGAAATGTCCTGATGGCACCATTTTCAGCACATGACTCTGTTATTGTCCCTGCTAGTGAAAAGTATTAGATGTACCCTCTTCATGCTGGGGACTATGGTTGCGCTATGTGGGACAGCCCTGCGGGGTGCCGTTTGGTGCCTCTACACTGGCCTTGTCTCGCCATACAGTTCTCAGATATGTTCAGTTCATAATGGCTGCTGTTGCATTTTGATTGCAATCACAGTTACACTGTCATTGTATGGTTGCTGCACAGCCTTATTTATTAATTGATATATCAGCTTTGTCTCTCTATTTTTGTTGTTGCCCTCTCATTTAGTCCTTTAAGTCACTGTTTCTAATGTCACGTGATCTCACCAACAAAGGGGAAATTGCTTCAATCCCATTTAAAATAGTTAACAAACGCTGTTATCCAGAGTTATTCTGCAGAAAAGGCGTAACAAGTTTTGTTTAGTTCAACTTCTGCTCTGGTATAATTCTCACACAACAGATCTTCACTGTCTACCCAGGGCTTCATTTTCTGCACAGCATCATCAAAGAATGTTTCATTCTTGTTTTACTCTACAAGACTATTAGGCAAGCGCACATAAACGCACAAATCTCTTACACTGTAACACCAGTTTTGTGTCTTAGGTTGGTCATAAACAACACTGCTCTCAGTGGTTTATCCCATAATTGGAATCAATTTGGATAATGTTCCAGAGAACCAAGGGAAAACAAACAAACAAAAACAGCGGGCATTGTGTATCAGAGCTCGTTCAACAGCATCCACACCCTCTCTGTCAAGCCCATTATGTGGTTTCTGTTAAGATCTTTACCCATGTTAGAGCCTGACCAAAGAAACAGGAAGAGAAGTAAGGTCCCTGATAGGTTCCTTCTTTAGCTTTATCAACTGATTGCCCCAATCCAAATCTAAAGACTAAATCTAACTTTATTTTGCAAATGTGTTATTTGATGTCAGTTTCTAATGATACCAATGATTTTCTAACTGTAATTCCACAGCTATTTTGTGATGGAGAAGTTTGCATGGTCCTTACTGTTTCTAGGCTATGACAGTGAATATTAACGTATAATTATGTAACATTACGACACATAAAGCAAATACTCAGAACTATTTCTTGAGTGACCTACTGGGCGGAGTGACAGTGCAGCAGCCATGTCTGGAGTGTAGTTCCAGCTTTGCATTTAACTTTAAAACATCTCCGTCTCGTAATGTTCCATGATTATTTCATAGCGTGGTGAATGTACAGGTCACAACTTGTCCACGAGAGCGTTTTGGAGTTGTTGGATTGTGTATTTGATGAGTTTAATGAGGGAAAGCAAAAATTCAGTCTGCTAAAATAGTGTTCGCAGTGCAGCTGGTTTAACGGTCCCCCCAGATCTAGAAACAACTTGCACCGACAACTAAAGGAAACGGACCTATTACTAAGACTATAAGAATTATAGCAATGGGCAAATTTGCCAAAATGTTGAAGGATCCCTTTAAGAAAATCACAAATCAGAAAGCCCAGGTAAAATCCTTTTTAAGGGCTAAATGTTAAGTTTCATTTCATTTTCTAGCCATGAATTTCTGCTCTGTGAGCAAGCAGAAGGTCAGGGTGAGTAAACATGGATCTGCAATTACTAGAACCAGTTCTACAATAGATTCGCTTTAACAGATCATCGATATATTCTATTTCTTCAGAATCTAAGATCTGCCTTTTGCACACCCCTAGCTAAAACCAAATAAAAGTAAACACAGAGCAATATTACATCTGGATATAGAGGATATTAGAAGAGAAATATATGGTAGTGGAGGTCAATCTATCCCTTCGAAAAAGGTAGCATGTCTTCACCCTGACAGAACTAATACTATTTCTGAATCTCAGTCACCTTTTTACTTTATCATAGAGGAAAATCAACCATGAGGTTCAGTATGTGCATATGTATAATTGGCACGTGTGCGCTGAGCTAACAGTTTACTTTATGAAGCAGATGCTGGGCAGCCCTCAAGGAGTTTTAAAGATGCCGTTTATAAAGTGTTGACTCAAAGAACAACTAGTAATCCCATAAAAGAAAGTTTTTTGAAAGTTGTAAAGCAGCTGAGCTAAAAACAATGTTTCCAGCAGGCAGACCAAACACTGCAGTAAAGCACCTACAAAACTAATAAGTACTATTTAGAAACTTTAAATAATTTGATTGTGGGCAACAAAAGTCACTTATGTGACCAAGTATTGACTTAGTGCTCTCTGAGAGGAAAGGCCATTTCAAGTTTATTTATTGATGTAATTACTGTGAGACTGATCCTGCTAATGACGTTTAATTTTAGGGTACTTCTCTCTTCCTGTGGACCAAAAAAACCCTGGCCTTAACCAATAGTGTAGATGGTCATAATCACTGAAAACTCAATCATTAGCTTATCTTAACCTCATTTGTTCAGTTCAGATAAAGTTCATTCATGTCACTGGCAAGAGTGTATAACAAAGGTCACTTAAATGAGGGACTTTTCCTTCCATCACAAATGTGTTGCCCATTAGAGCAGACACTTCATGAACATTGCACAGTTACAGTGTGGACCGGACAGCCTTTTGTTCTTGGAGCACAGCTCTACACACAAAAACCAATCTGTTATTTGGCAGCATTTTGTAATGTCTTATCTGTCCTTCTCACACTAAAATTAATTGGTTTACATGAAATAAATCTAGGTGGGTGAAATGGGATTGTAATTGGCATAAAATATTGGCACAATAAGGCTGCCAGGCAAGTTTGGCACAAATTGTTTTTGGACCCAGAGGGTGCAGCAAAGAATAATTCAGGGATGGGATGTCATGATGCAAAGTACAGTGGATGGTGCAAGCCAAAGGGAAAAGCACATAAATCTTTTTCCTAATTTAGTTATTTCAAAAATCCCACAATCCCTTTATTATTACTCGATTATTACAGTGCAGATGGGTGGTACATGTACAACAAAATCAGAAAATCTTGAGAACCATGACCAAGGCTTGTGAGCAAATGACACCAAACTAAAACTAGAAAAACACTCAGAGAGCGCAGACCTACGCCATTAGCCCTATCTCCCAATAGTAAAAAACCATTTTTAAAATTCCTGGATCCAGACAGTGATCCAGATCACTCCCAAAATCTAATCAGTTCTTCCTTATCCCATTTCTGACATTTCCTGAAAATTTCATCAAAATATGTCCATAACTTTTTGAGTTATGTTGCTAACAAATAAACTAACTAACTAACAAACCCTGCCGATCACATAACCTCCTCGGTGGAGGTAATAACCCATAACAACATACTGGCAAATGACTGACAGAGAAAAATAAACCTTTAACTGTCTGTCACTAACAGTCTTCACTCTTATAAATCATGAGCTGAAGAGCAAAATGGAGGAGTAGCTGTGTGCTGAAGGGAGCCTTGATTCATGGGATTTTTATATGCAGCTATGAGATGGACCAAAAGATTTATGCTTTGCTCTATCTGACATCAAACCACAGCTGTAGTGGTGAGGCTGATTGTGCCATCACATTCAGGCCTTCTGCGGTTTCAGCTCTGAGTGGGTGCCTTCCATTTCCTCGGGTCAGTGGTGTTTTGCAACAGTCATTAAATTGCTCGTTAGCTTAAAGCTAATTGCCTTTCACACGATGATGAATTAACCGACCCTGCCCAAATGCTCCTTTGCTCTCTCTTTCCATTCATGGAAATAAACACAGAAACATCTGCATTCTGAACTGTTACAACCACTGAAAAACGATGCTTGCACTGGTATCACAGGTACAAGAAAAAGTCTAATTTATTTCTCTTTCTATTCAATCATCAATTCTTTGCCTATTCAAGTAGCATTCTGAAAGAAATACTGTAAAGCACCATCTGAGAATAATGATCTGCCAGACTGGCTTTTAGATCAACATGAGGCAACAGAACGAGCCAGGTAAACTGAAACGTTAATTACTCTGCTGAGGAAACAGCCTTGCTAATCTTGGCAGCAGTTACAGAAAGCAAACTGCATCAGCAGCAAAGAAGAGAAGTGGTCACAAATCAGAGCTCCAGGCTGATTCAGAGGGCTCTGCTACGTACTCAACACCCTCACACAACGCAACACTCAATAAGGTGATGGTATCTGTTACATCACCATCATCATTTAATCAGCTTTCAAGTGAGATTTACAGAAAACCAAGCAAAAGGTTTTGACATAGGAGATGCAAGAATGAGAAATGTAGTAAATACTGAAAGTCTGTTCAGAAATGTCAGATTCCTGTTGTGTGAATATTGCTGACGTGCTAAACAAAGCCTGTGTCATAAGGGCTTCGATCCAGTATTTTCCATGCAGTCATAGTCCTTCCTGGAGTAAAGCACAGAAATTAAGTGACCCAAATGCCAAAGAACAATTATATATTTTTTAATTACTATTATTTAACTCATACTGCTCTTAGTCTTGTTTGATAAAGCTCTGACTGCTAAACTTTCCAAACTGAAGAGGAACTTAACTGGATGCTTCCCATAAGATAGAGAACGCAGAGGCACTTTACCCACAATCCTCAGGGCTCTTTTACTGATTACATTAGCATAGCAGGTAGGGAGCAGCTCAGACTGAACTTCCCTAGATGGGAAACAAACAGGCAAACTCAAAGCAAGGGCTCTCAATCGGGGATGAGGAGAGTAATGAACTACTGAACCAATAAAAACACCACTGGTCTCAGATTTCTGGCTGTGTCTTTTTCCTCTCCTTCTAATTGTTTCACATATCCGCTACATGCAACAGATTTTGCATCCATCTGGGCAACAGCCTATACATGGTGTTTGGGAGGGCAGAACCTTAAACAAAAATCTCCTTGGACTGGACAAACATTCCATCACAATCAAATGTACAGGGCATGTAAGTAAGAAAACGGCATAAAGTAAGCTAAACAGGTAGTCCCTATTATCGTTCACTATTGACGGATCCAGTTGGTGAATCAAACTCATGTCAAAACCGATCAAGAGAAGAGCAAAAACATCTTTTCTACAAAGAAAATATTTCCGTGTAGTTCTTTACTCTTCTTTGAATAAAGAAATGGCCAGTTCTAATAAAAACTTCTGCTATGGCTAAATCTGAACAAATCACTTCACCAACAGCCATTGTTTACCAGCTTACAGAACAACCAAACCACGCCCTTAGTTACAGCCTCATTCTCCTCAAACAATGTTGATTGGCCCGTCAACTGTAAGACGAGGCATACATTTTTCAGATTGGAGCCTTGCCAGATTGATCTGCCTGATGACAGACAGAGAATCTAGCCAGTCCATCAGCTTTGTCAGTTAGTGGGCCCTTACTAAAACAACCCTGCCCCTTGTTGCTGCTTTCTGATTTTGTCTGTTATAGTTTTATACCATATATATTTCTACAAATATCTACTTTTTTAAATGGTATATTTATTGCTTTTCTATCCCTGTATTGGACGTGCACAGCATATTTCATTGCACACCCTGTGTAAAGACAATAGAGGTGTTTCTGATTCTGATTTAAAGACTGTAATTCTGATTAATTAATTAATTGCCTTACTTTGAACCAACACCACTGCTGTATGAAAAAAAAAATCTCTATCTGACGTAACAACGTTCTCAGAGTGACCACTCCTACCTTTGCTCTTGCAGCATTCACTCTTAATGCCCCCCCCCCCCCACTCTAGTTTATTCATGAACACTGACCTTTATAGCAGAGTGAGATGGAAAAACGAATATAGAAATACAGAAGGATGGTGGAGGAAGATGAGTGAGATGCTCAATAGCATCAAATTACAGTTCAATTACCACATGCTTAATATCAAAAAGTGCTTGCAGATTGCTATTGAATGCTGGCAGGAGAAATTGATTACCTGCTCCTGTTCTTTTGGTACTTACTTCATCTTAAAATTAGAAGCATCTCATCACATGCATAAAACAGCCAACAGCAGACTTTTCCCCAGATTGGATTTTCAGAATTAGGGATACCCCGATTGATCTGTGACTGTTCATTATTTGACAGTTTTCACAAAATATTTACAGTGCTTAACAAATTTATTAGACCACCTGTCAGATTTGTCTCAAAGACCATCCAGCATCATCAAGTGCTTTAATGCGGACTCTTTCATTTTCAGTGAGTTCTCCACGTTTTTACAAATTTTAAAAGGAATGAGGGGTTTCAAACTGAATTCGCCCAAATTTGAGCTGGCTCACTGAGCTTCTCTGAGAAGTCAGAAATGAATCAAGCATTACATTCAACCACTAAAACTCATTTTCCTGTTCAGAAATGCAAGTAAATAACTATAATTTGACATATTAATCAAGAAATATTAATGTGTTTTACTATTTTTTTCAGCTTTTTTTAATCAGCTCATTTAAAAAATTCATGGATAAGAATAATAATGATATTTTAGCATTAAAAGTATCATTTGGGTTAAAGAGCTTCAACATATTGGTGTATTAACCATTGCAGAAACATAAAAATGTTTTTGGTAATTACCAATGCTATTAATTTAGGGCAGCTGTGGTATAAACCTTACTTTGGTTAGGGTTAGGATGGTCTAATAAATTTGTTAAGCGCTGTATATATTCAAAAGATTATACTTGATGTCTCTCGTAACCAAAACCAATCACTTTTGGGGAATATTCTGCTGTTTGGAGCTTCAAGAAGCACTGTGTGTGCATAGTAGAGTGTATATAATTGAACTGACAGCCCATAAGTAAGAAACAAATCGAATGCAGAACCTTTGGCTGTTGGCTTGAAAAAAATTATGTCAGATCATCTGCTGCTGCTGTGGATCTGTGATCCTCCTCCATTCAAAGCAGCCACGGCAAAATCCTCCAGACTTTGCAGGTAAAATCCTGAGCTGAAATCTGTGTTTAAACCAGCTAGATAAAAACAAATGATCAGACTAACAATGTCACATAAGTTTACATTATGGTGTGTTTAAGATCAAGTGAGTAAAATGACCACTAGGTAGAGGTAAATAAAATGCTAACATGGCCTGGTCAAAAGTAACCTCAAGAAAAGGAAACTTAGGGTTTAGCAAGAAACTTGAATAAATATGGTTGTTTGGGGGGGGTTCTGTTTTGCTTTCTTAGCAATAAAAAATGACTGCATCAGCTGTATACTGCAACCAACATAATCTGTGACATGCTTTAATTATCTAACTTTTGGTTCTGGTTAGCCTTTTAAAAGACTAAAAAAAATCGTTATCAGACTGTTTATAATTGTGCTAATCAATTCACACACATGAGCACATGTAATCTATTCACTAAGACATTGTGTAAGTCTGTTGCTCTTACTGTAGGATTCTTGTGCATTACTCCGTGGGAAGATTTGTTTGACTCTGTTGAAGTGAAAGCATGTTACTGACTGAAAAAGGATGATTTTTGTGGTCCTCTCATCAGGTTATGCTGCCACCTGTATGAGGTTCCAGTGTACTACAGAACTAAGTGGACAAAAAATAAACAAAGCTGCTACAACAAACATAAAATATGATCCATGTCTGCAGATCTCACTCAATGATCAGTATCAGCAGGAAAGAAAGATCTGTTTCGGGCATCTCTAATTAGACTATTAGGTTAATTGTTACGGAAACTTGGATACAATAAAATCTGCTCCTGTCATTGCTCTTACTGAAGTTGCTGTGGTTGTTAAGGTCAGGAAAACAGCTGTGTGCTTCCACCTTACTTCTTCTCGACACCCCTGCCAGCATAGCTCACTGTCCTAAAGCATCCCAAGAGTCACTTTTATCTATCGTTGACTCTTGCATGGGCAGATTTTCAAATGTAATAAGTGGGAAGGTCTGACTTATATGAAACCAAGATTTAAGATGACATCTTAATTACAGTCAGATTCGGTCTGTTTCTTTGGTTCTGTTGAGAATGAATGAAAGCTTAACCCCAAACCTCTCCTCTTCTTCAAGTATCCCTGCCCTACTTTGTAAGACCAGATGATTGCTCTTGCCACATTTCAGCTCTTTCTCTTCAGACTCTCTTTTCCTGTTTTATGGCTCTAATAGGATCAATCAACCGTAACCTGATTCTCATCTCCACTCTCCTCTTTCCCCTCCACTTCACATCTTCGTCAATGGTCTGGGAAAGCCCTGTAACATGGGATGTGGTTTAATAAGATAACTCCATTAAACATATACTGATCAGTTTCCCTGGTACAAGTTTGGCTGCTGAGAAAGCAAGACACAATGTCAAGCCAGAGGAGATTCTGAACAATGATCTCTCTCTGTTCTCCACTCATATTTCTGAGATTGTTTTATTAGCAATATTCAGATTGGCTTGGTTTTATAAATGAGGATAGAGACAGTCTTATCTTAATAATCTTAGATAATACATTTTCATTTCCTGATTTGTAATGCAAATACAGAAAAGAAAAAGCTGAAATAAACAACCATGTTCATTTGACCTTTTCCTGTTGTCTAACATTAAATGTCTCAAGACAACTTGAAATAATGTTTGAATGTTCCTTGGAGATATGATACAATGCTAGAGAAATTGAGCTTCAATCTTCTAAAGCATCATTAATTCACTGACTTAAGAGGTGTAGCAGTGTTAGCAATACTTCACTCTATGTAAAGTTCTACCTCTGAGTCCTGAACTTCCACTGATAATCTGTCCTTATTGTACTTCTCAATAAAGCACTCTGTTATTTGTAAGTTTGTTGAAATTCTATGCATGATAATGTCCTCAAGGCATTGGTGTTTTTCTCAATTTTTTGCAACATTAGGACATAAGCAAGTGGTTTTCGAACTTTTTGGCCAAAGGCACACTTAAACAGGCCTCAGGCAAAAAAAAAAATTCAACCCTTAAACAAGGTACACCAGACTGAATGCATATCCCCTATTCAAGTACACATACTGTAAAATTCATGTAAAAAAATCTGCTATTTTTTTCTTGTAGAAATGTCTTAATTCACAAAAATAGCCACAGATATGCAGGTTTAATTCCATACAACTGTATCAAACCTTGGGAGTCCATGATCACGCCAGCATGTCGTTATCATGTGCTTTTTTTGGTATGTGACAGGATGCAAACAAAGCCATATTTTGCATTGCAATGAATTTGATAAAAAAATATACACATAGGGGACAGTGTTCCATACTGTACTGTACTTGAGAGACAAGCATAAACCACACCGTGTCAAATGACATAAAGCATGTTTGAGACAAAGAGGCCTACGACGAGTAATAATTGAGGCATTATTATGTCAAATGGCTGAAACAGGAAACACAGTCAGCCGAAGACAGAATCAATCAGACTGCTTAGTATTTCAGGAAATTATCCTCAAGCCTCAGAAATGTTAAAAGCTCTTCTGCAGTTTATTTTTGTTATGTTGCAGCGTGGGTTTTATAGTGTGTATGTGCCCTGCTGACATCCAATTTTACTCTCTATGCAGGGTATCTCACACACATATCTTTCTCCCACACACATAAAGAGATTTCACAAACTTTAGCGCCTCATGAGCTCCAAAGTCAGCCAAATGATACCAGGACATTAGTGAGATTCCTGGCAGAACATGGTTTGACCTACTGTGTCGTGATGAAAAGTCTACCTAATTTCCAAAAGGCCAAAGTTACCACATTATGTAACAGAGCAGAGAATGTGTATGCAATTTTTGTGAAGTTCACATCATATTGCAAAATAACTAAGTCTTCTCCCTTTAATAAACCAGCAGATTTTAATGTGATCTACATTTCACTCTCTCTTAAACTGTACACCAAGTTCAAGATTGATGAAGCTGCTCCCTGAAAACACAATTCCCATCTGCTAGAGTCACAGCATACAGAGATAAAGTGCAAAAAGGTGCAAGAGGACACAGCCATAACAAAAGTGAGCTGCTGCTCTATCAAACCACTGTAAAGTTATCCCAGCTTTTATGTGGGGATAGAATTTACCACTCTTAACTGCTGGGATCAACAGAATCCCCGAGAGGAGATGCATCTATAAATTCTATTGACTCCATTCTAACTTGAAAACAAGCAAATTCCGTCAGTTTCCTCGCAATCTCAACTTATGTAGCCTGTTAGCTTGGGATGAAAACCCTGGTTTTCCTGTCATAAGGAGTTTTGTTTAATTGTGGTTTGGCATCTGGACTTATTATTTTTGTGACGTCAGGATAAAACTGCCAGGTTCTCCATTAAAACGATTGATTTTTGTCATTATCTCAAAATTAAAAAGTCAGTTTTCATGTCCTGATGGGATCATTGCAACCTAGAAAACAACAAGGGGCTGGTAACTGTGAAAGGCCAGACTCCAACATGCCATGCTGCCATTGCCCCAACTGAGATACGTTAAGCTTATTTCTATGATTGTTTTGTTCTTTTGCAACCCTGGGGATATGACTTGAATGTACAGGTCACTACTTGTCCACGAGAGTGTTTTGGAGTTGTTAGATTGTGTATTTGATGAGTTTGATGAAGGAAAGCAAAAATTCCGTCTGCTAACATAGCGTTCGCGGTGCAGCTGGTTTAACAGTCCCCCCAGATCTAGAAACAGCTTGCACCGACAACTAAAGGAAACGGATCTATTATTAAGACTATAAGAATTATGGCCATGGGCGAATGTGCCAAAATGTTGAAGTATCCCTTTAAGTAAGTCTTTAGCAAAGACACTCTTTATCATAGGAAAAAAGTAGTGCATGCATGTTTGCTTAGGGCACTGGGGTCCAGGCCCCTAGGGATCTCAGGGGGGGCAAGGCCTCTGTATGCACTGATGCCAAAATTGGTAGGAATGCACAATATTGAGTTTTTGCAAATATCCAATATACCAATATTTTAAAAATGTATTTCACTCCTTTTACCAATGTCGATTCGAGCATGTAGTTCAAACCTAAAATTTCAGTCCTGGAAATAAACTTTCAAGTTAAAGGAATGAAGATGAACAAAGAAAAGACTGCAGCTGACGAAGATCTGTTGGTCCTGCCATAGACTCTACAAAATTTTTCATATATATGGCCAATATTTAGAGCCGATGTATCAGTTGTAACGGTCACAAATGTTTATATCTGCAGCTATAGATATCTAACTTTGTAAGTTAATATCTGCTAATATTGATATCATGCTGTTAATATTGTGTCTCCATGATAATTCAATTTGCATACATCAAATCAATTATTACGATAAAGCACTTACTAGCTAGCTTATACAAAGGTCTTTTGAAAGAACCATGTGTAGACCCTGTTTTTTGTTGGAAAGGTATTAATTAGGGCTGTCAGAGTTAACGCATTAATATTGCGTTAACTTAAATTAATTTAAATGGCACTAATTTTATTACGTGTGTTCTGTGTGACCCTTGACCCATCCCGTAGTTTGCTAGATCAGGAAGTGGCACCGTTGTAATGCAGTACAAGCGAGCAGAACAGGATGCAGGACAAAGACTTTTGAATGGCAGGTTCAGCTTTCAGATCATGCCAGATAAGACTCAAGTTATTTGCTCTTACTGTCAACATGAAATGAGTTATCAGGAATTCGTAGAGTCTTAAATAGCCCGTGTCACTCACTGGCCGAGCACACCGCTAATGCAGAGAGCCGTCCCCTTAGCCATGCTGGATTGTTTACATCAGAGACACTCAGACAACTCTACAGGGATGGACTCGTTGATCATGAAGAATGAAAAGATGGTTACACCTTAAAAGTTCTCCACTGAGACTTCTTTGAGACTTTGTGTGTTCATGAGTTTTGAATAGCAGCTTCAAATTTGTGTTTATTGACATCAGTCCAGTAAATCTACCAGACTGATGACAGTAATTTCTTACTGTCAGCATTTTATTTTACATTTGGGCATTTTTTAGTTTGAAAATAAAATGATGATAAATAATAGCAGACATTTTTTAAGTAATCACTTGCTTTTTCTGTTGAGTAGGGCAGATGTTTCCACCTTACTCACCTCTGACCACATCAGAACAGTGAAACACCATTAGATGTGTCTGTGCCTTACTGAGAAATAGTCCTGTATGGTACATTTAAAATAGATGAAGAAAGTGTGATAAATTAGCGATTCATCTTGAGTTAACTATGACTTTGTGCGATTACTCGCAATTAAAAATTTTAATCTATTGACAGCCCTAGTATTAATATAACTCTTTAAATTGGTGGTAATTTTGTCAGCAAGGTATCCCTTTTATTAGTGAGAGTCCATTGGAGGCTCAGCTTTTCTTAGATACATGTAAAGCCGGCTACATGGAAAATAATTGGGAGCCACTAGCTTAGGGCTTCAACAGGGATCCACTGAAATATCCTTGATAGCTTCAAATGTGTCATAAAATAGAGATGTGCACTTACTTTCTCAGATGCTCATGCTCCTTCAGAAACAGCTCTGTTCGTCTGTTGTTGACCCCCGAGCCACTCTTGTATGTCCTAAAGAGGAAAAAACATAACAAGGAAAAACAAAACAGTCTTAAGTGTTGCCAAGACATGAACTATTCATAAAGCCTGACACAATATTCAACAACAGTGACAAGATGGTAATTTATGCATTTAGGTGCTGAAAAAAAATTACCATATTCAGTCAACCAAAGTCAAAAAATGCAACCTCCTAAAACTCCACATAAAGCCCCTCACAACAAGCTGACAGTGAAGAGACAGTCTACTGTCTTCAGGCTGAGCATTAGCTGTAGCTTTAAGAGTAAATCTTTCACTGATGATACGTGTCAGCACACCACCACCTTTTCCCTCTCTTTACCTGTTCGATTTTTGTCTAAGCACGTGCTTCAAAGTCACTTGTCCCTGTGAACTTTAGTGGTCCACTGGCATTGATCATGCTTGCCAAGTTACTCATACTGCCAAGATTTTTTGCTTAATTTCTTTATATCTCTAGTTCACTGTGGCTACTTCTTTCCTGTGGGATATTTTATGTGATCAGTTGATAAAAAGCAGACAAAACTGCTGCATGGACCGGTTTGATCAAATATCTAATGGTACCGATACCACTGCTTCCCCAGTATGTATTTTACAGTAAAAGCCTTCTTGTGGTTCACCAATGGAAAGCTTTTAATGTGAAGCAGGCAGCAGGAAATCGCCTTGCATTATCGGTAACTTGACACAGGAAATAAAAACTTGTATGGTCAAAGCAGAGAAGATCAGATCTGACTGCTATCAGCTGGTAGAAAGCCAGAGAAGCTTCTATCTGAAACAACCAAGGTTCTTAAGTGTTGTCTTTCTGTGGTCACAAATAAGTACTTTACTGCAACGACACATATGTGGGGCAAGAGATAGTTATCCTATTGCCAGGCAGAATTATAAATGCCATAATTCCCCACTTTAATAGTACTTCCAGCATTAAGGATGGGACAAAGAATTATTGATACAACAAGATACAACATTATACTGTTGTCCTGGCTACTGTGTTACAATTGTTGTACTGCTGGTGCCAAAAAAAAACCAATATCTTTGAATCTTTAACATGGCACTGGAAACAGTTGGACCCACTGTGTCACTACTTTATGACTCCTTACAATGGCACTTTTAATGTAAATACACAGGTAACATGAACAAAATGAACTGGCCAAAGAAGAACTTAGCAGCAGGGATAAAAGATGAATGCAACAGCACAAAATGCCACATACAGAGTTGGCACAATACAAGAATTTCTAATTTCAGTTTGGTACAAGTTAAAATCAAACGATCTTAATAAATTTAGCACAAAAAGTAAGGCAATTTGTGTGTGGTACATTATTTCTTTGTTGTAACAATGCTTCTTGGCAATAAATCTTATACCGTTGAAAAGCCTGTTTATTACCCTTTAAAATGGTGCCACATTTGTAAGGAACATGCATTTGTGGGATGAGCAGCAGAGCTGAGTATGTGGGTTGCACCCATGAAACATTTGCCAAATCTTTTTGAAGTTCTAAGCTCTAAGTTTACTTGTTTTGATACCATGGCAATAAAACACCCAAAACTACAAGAGTTAGGTGTATGTTTTTTGAATTACCAACCTGCACATGAGGAAGGTTCAAAATAATACGATTTTCCTAAAATGTTTATGACCTACCTTAAATCAAATATTTACTCTGAATTATCATTAATAAACCAAAAGATGTGTCTGCAGTGAGTCTTCTTTGTCTTTTTCCTATCTTTTTACTTATTTAGGTCATTTTCTATGCGTCACTGTTTGTGCAGGGTTGTGAGGCTGTCATCATTTGACAGGTTGGGATGTAATGGGAAACTTTTAGGGACCAGGAGACACTGCTGTCTCTCTCCTCTTCTCTAATCTGACACTAACATTACCATGGGCACCTCTAAGACATACTTAAGAGATTTGATTAAGTGTATTTGCTGACTCATGAATTAAACAGTTAGCAAGGATAGAGAGGTGTTGGTGTGTTTCTAACTTCATTAGAGGGTAACGGCTGTAAAACTATCAGAAAAGAGTATCTTCTCTCTCCATATCCCCGCTATGTTTTAGTAACAGGACACCAGCACTCACTCTCACTTGGCAGTGTCTCCCTCTCTCTCTCTCTCTCTCTCTCAGCTAACAGTCCTTGGGTTTAAATACAAATGTTAAATTTTTGGGGGGTTTTTTCAGAACTTCAGCACTTTCTGTGCTATTGAATGTAACAACAATGGATACTGTATCATTGGAGGCAGTGGTTCTCAACTGGTCAGGGATCAGGACCCACCACCACCCCCTTAAGAAAATCACGAACCAAAATCTTTTACAAAAAATTACACTCAAAATTTGATTTAAGAAAATTGTTGGCGTTTTAAACCAAAACAGAACACAACGTAATTGAACAAAGGGATGGGACAAAACAAACTGTACAACAAACAATCTGTAAAAACCACACCATTAAAAGAACTTGCATACAGACATCCTATTTTACTCCATTTTCCCCAGCCAGTATGGAAATTTGAAAATTTTGTCTTCATCTTAGGAAAACCAGTCTTGCTGACCAAAGAAAAGGAGATAAATTGGCTGAAATCGTAAGACACAGACTAACATTTACTCCTCATAATAGGATAACCAAAAATAAATGTATGAATTTACTGTATATCCACTTCAGGGCTCCTGTAAATAGACTTCTGGACAGATTGTTTTTGTTTTTCTGGCACACATACTGACCCACTGGGAAGAGACTTGCGGCCCGCTTCTGGGTCCTGACCCACCAGTTGAGAACCACTGATGTAAAGCACATGGTATCAAACAAAATTATCAAGTAGCCTATCCAAAGTTTAGACAGCCTCAGTCAGACTGTGGTTAAAAAAGGTTAATGGATGTAGTTTGCTAAGTAACAATACATGAACAGAACTCAGAATCACTGAATTGTGATTTTACAAGGACCATGTATTTGGTATCTAATTATATTGTACTGATATTGATTCTACAGTATTGAGAGTTACGCTGCAATTCCCTACCCTATTCAGCATTACATATCAGAGAACACAACCTCTATACTTTTACCACAGCAGTATTTAGCCCCAGGTTTAAAAGGTGTCAGAAACAAAGAAGCTATAACTGTGCATCAAAGTAGCCAAAGACAAGGGTTTTCTTGTTATACCACTCAGAGGGCAAACATGTAACACCCTTTTTTGATCACTTAATGCAACTCCAGCCATTAGCGTTCTGTAACATCTGACTCCAAGTGCTCTCCTGGGTCTCTGGTCATTTCACACAGCCCCAGTCTCTGTTCTGGTGACAATGAGAAAAAGAGCCGGGGAGGTGGCAAATTTTAGAGTAAGTACACAAATGTGTGCCATAAACATCAAACCACACCAAGCTAACTGAGAGCAGCCCAAGAAAAATGGCCCTTCTGCATCCCCAGTGTGCCATCAAAGCCGCTGAATGGAAATGCTATATTCTTCGCACATGCCACAGGGGCTCTGCCTCAAGCCCAAGCCAGCCTCCCCACCAGCAGAACTGATGCGTCTGTGGGGCTACAACTGCCTGTTCTGACAGCCAGCTTCATCACTCCTGCAAGGCTTTTTAAAAGGGCATGAATGTAAATCACCAGTTGGCTGTCATTTTTGTTGCTGACATTTAAAATCAAACAGAGGCAGAGAAAGGTGTGTGCTACAGAGTGTGTCTTTATGAGAACATGTTTTGCTGACCAAGTGAAAGACATTGATACCGTGTTTGACAGGGTTTCATTTTCCTCATTTAGGTGTTTGCACAAACGAGTCAATGTGCACTATTTCTTTTAATCAGTATGGATTTGTGTGTGCAGCGTAACAGTAACAGTGAAACGGTAGATTGTACAGTGAGGAGCCCTGGAGTTACACCTTACCAAGATCACTACTGCCCTCTAGCTGAAGAAAACATTAAAGGTTTAGCTGCAGTAGAAAGGTCCATCATGTATTAATGGCATGATTGGCTGTAAATTAAAAAATAAGGTAAAAAAATGTTCAACACTTCAGTACTTTAAGATGTCAAATGTTTTTGAATGATACATTCTCTGTTCTGATTGATCAACAGCATCAAAAGTGGCTGAGCTTTATAAGGTGACATCAAAGTACTAGAATCATTGGTTAATCATCAACTGCGCACCTACCTAGCTTCAAATAACATTCTCTCTCCCCATCAGTCAGGGTTCACATCAGGTCACAGTACAATTTCAGCAGCATCACATCATAAATTACATTATCACTTCAATTGATAATGGTCAGAAATGTGTTTCCATGTTTGTTGATCTGTCAAAAGCCTTTGACATAGTTAACCATTCTCTTCTGTTATGCAAGCTTTCTACAGTTGGTGTTGATGAGACTGCATATACCTGGTTTCAAAAAATTGTTATATATATATATATATATATATATATATATATATATATATATATATGTGTGTATATATATATATATGTGTGTATATATATATATATATACATATAAATATATATATACATATATATATATATATATATATATATATATATATATATATATATATATATATAAACATATATACATACAAATATATATAAATATCGCAATATATCGCCCTGCTCATAGTATCGTAGTATATGGCAATAGATTGATATTGGCACCCCTGTATCAGGATATGTACCCTATTGCCAGATTCTTGCCAATACACACCCCTACGTTTTCCAAGTAAAAGTCCAGAGAAACTACCTTCGTATGTACATAATGCTTTTATTTTGAAAGCTCCCGGCATGCTTCCACTATACACTGAATCCAGTCACTTGTAGGGAGTTTTATTGAGGTAAAACAGGAGGAATGACAGAGCTTTGACAGCAGGGAGACAAAACCAACACGCAGCAAACTCACGTCTAGTAGGAAAGCTGTTATGGCAGCAATGGCTGCAAGCAGAAAAAAAATGTCTGAAACAGTGATTCCTGCATAGGAACAGAGAGAAGCGCTCACAGGGAGCACTGAGGAACTACACACTACCAGCACAGACCAAAACATGGCGGCCTCCTGGGGAGTTTATAAGCTCAAATTTACTCAAACTGCAGATATCTAGTGAGTTTTTTGATTCAATATACATTTGAGAGATACAAATATCTATCCAACAAGATGAACTTGTCTGATCACGCAGGGTTCTTTTCAAGGTGGTCAGCAAAGGATTCCCACAGGGATTAATTTTGGGTCTGCTTCTAGTTACATAAAAGATCAATGACATTGCAGGAAAATTAAACTACTGTAAGGTTCATCTTTATGCGAATGATACAGTACCGTACTCCTCAATATCCTCACAGTCAAGCTTTGTCCCACTTACAGTCTGATTTTAATGTATTCCAACAAGCGCTCATTACTGGTGAGGTAGCGTGAGTGCTGTCTGCAGCAGACCGCAGATGTACAGAAAGGGAAAAGTCCACTTCTGCGTGTCTCCTTTGATACACTTATTTTGCATCGCCGTCGCACATTAGATTTATAGTGAAAATAAAAGCTCTCCAAACTTAATGTGGTTCAAGCAGGACAGCTGTTCTCTGTATACCCACCACCCCCTCGCTCTTGTTATGAAGCTGCACATCACAGGAGCGCCTTTGATAATAAAACTTTGCTCCAGTATTCTGTCTAACCTTTCCATTTATTAAAATCAAATTTGCAATAAATAAAAAAATTATAAAGAATCATTATATAATATCATATGCCACATATTTTACCTTATTTAAATCTCATAAGGTGAACAAACTACAAAAATAAACCTTTTGCCACATTAACAGGCCCCTGTGTAAAGTATGAAGGGCTGATATGGAGCAGAAATATCTGTTGAAGTTCACATGTGTAAATAAGTTTAAGAAAAAAATCTAAAATGGGAACACAGGCCAAACATTTTGATCATTGTTATAAAGGAATGCAGAAAAAGTCCACATTGGTGCTTTAGAGTGATCTGGGGCTGTGAGGAAATAAAATGTTTGGTACTGAAAATGTTTGCTGTTTTAAATCAACATGTTTTAACACAAATGTGCATAGTTGTGCTTCAAATTTAAAGGTAATCAGCAGTAATTGGGTCTTGGTTGTTTTTGTTAAAGAGAAATTTTTATTGAATACAGATACCTGTAGGGGCAGCACAGCGGCACAGCAGCACGGCGGCACAGTGGCCAGCACTGTTGCCTCACAACAAGAAGGTCGCTGGTTCGCTTCCCGGCCAGGGCCTTTCTGTGCAGAGTTTGCATGTTCTCTCTGTGCACACTCCGGGTATTCCGGCTTCCTCCCACCACCAAAAACATGCTAATTAGGTTTTCTGGTGACTCTAAATTGCCCGTAGGTGTGTCTGTCAGCCCTGCAACTGACTGGCAACCAGTCCAGGGTGTACCCCGACGACAGCCGGGATAGGCCCCAGCCCCCCCACAACCCAGAATGGAATAAGCGGTACAGAAAATGGATGGATGGATGGACAGAGACCTGTCAATAATTTAATTGCAGAAATGCATTTTTTATGTAACTGTGTGAAATTTTTGCATAAAATCACCTGCTATCGATCGTAGGCCCCATATCAAATCAAATCAAAATTGTATCACGGCAGATTTTGTGATATCAGAAAATATCGTATCGTTGTCCAAAATATCAATATTGTATCACATCGGGACGAAACTGGTGATTTACAACCCTAGCTCTCACCTCTTTATCTGTCAAGATGGGCTGTGAAAAGGTCTGCCAATTTTTGTAGTAGGTTCTATTGGTTGAAAAAGTAATCCAGTTCTGAAGTTCGTGTTGAAGTTGGCAGGATAGACGCTAATTAGCATCTCAGAGCTGGATCACTTTAAAACACCAAGGTTTAGAACCGAATGAGGTAGGACTGCATTTAGTGTTGCTGCACCCATTATGTGGAATAATTTTTAACTGACTGCTAGATTGCCCTCTTTGGTATCATACATCGTTTTAAAGAGCTTGTGTCTGAACTACATAAGGAAAGTGACTGCAGCTGCTTTAAATTGTTTTTATTAACCAGGGCATGGGTTTACAAATTGTATGTGTTTGTGAATGTATTTGTATGTTTTTTAATCCTGTGTTGTGTTGTATTGCTGCAGGGCACCCCTGGAAAAAAGACCTTGGTCTCAGTGGGTTTTCCCCTGTTAAAATAAAGGATAAATAAATAAATAAATAAAATATGCTTATGAGATGAATAAATCAATCAAAAACTGCTGGCAAATTCCTACACAGTGTCTAATTTGCACTCATAGATTAGCAGTGTTTTGCTTACAAGCTTACCTGCAATTTTTCATACTTGAAAACAAGAAAATTCCCTTTATATGGTGCCTTGGGCATTACTTATTGTTACTGTAGTATTGAAACAGTTCTCAATATAATTTTATCTTTAGGAGTTTAATATCAAAGTCTAAAAACCTAATATCATGATCAAGGACTCGCTAGAGGGATTATATAAAAATAAGTGGAGGAAAATGTTTGATAACCCCATTCAGAAGTAAATACAACAATAACATGCTGCTCTTTATACACAACTAATTCTGCAACATAAAACACTAAACAGTATTATTTGTCATTTTCATGACGATGCTGGAATGGCCTAAATTAATCTCATTGAATGGAAACAAGACATCAGAACAGTGGAAATATTGGTGTCATCTATATTTCTCTGATAGTATGTAAAATATCTTTTATTCAACTTCAAAAAGTGTTATTGCTGATTTGCTTTCTTACTTCAATCAAATGATCACAAAAGAAGCGTCAGGGATAAAAAGGTGATAAGGATTTCAATTTTCACAAACTGCATTATAAAAAAAAAAATTCTAATTATACATATTCTTTTTTTGGTGGCTTTCATGTCTCATGAGGTCCTACCTTAACACTTCCCCGTGCCCGCCTAGCAGTGATCACTGAGGAAGCTTCCTCCCAAATGAAAAAGTTTAATGTTTACTGGGACTAAAGACGGGGCGTTTATTGCACGACTTTCAGTCCACCTGTTATCTAAGATTCCTACCTCATTAGATGTTCTCGAGCACATTACTCATTGTTAGGCTTAATTTCAGGTCAACAACTCAAGCTCATTTAGATGCATTACATTCGTCAGCAGCGAGCCTGTAAGTAAGGTCAGTGGCACTGCTTAGCAGTGTGATTTAATGAGAAGATTGAGCGAACTGTAGCATGTAGTGCTGACCTCACAGCGTGTTACTAACCGAGTGGATATAAAGTTGAAATCTCATTACTTATGACAACAAATATTCATCAGACTGTAATGACTGCAGGTGCGTTTATCAAGGAAGTCTGAATTAGAGTCACCTGAAGAGTAAAATAACTTATGGTCGAAGAAATAACACATTAAGTCAATTTTTTGTTAATTAGTACAAAAGAAAGTGAATTCTCTGAAGAAGAAAAGTCATGTCTCTGCTAAACTCAGCTTTTTAAATACAAACAGCTCTACTACAGCAGGGTATATACAGAAAACTTGACATTAATTTAATACTTTACAAAACTTTTTTCAAGGCCCTCTCAATACCAGACCTCACTGCATCTTTGACTTGTAACCAGTTGCACCGGTGACACTGTTGTTTCGAGCAGATGGAGAATAAAATGTGATAACATAGTCAAGAAAATGACAATAGTATAGGTCATTGTTAATGCTAGCAGCGCGAACATTAGAGACTTTGTATTAGTATTTCACGGAGGAAAAGTTTCACTGCAAAGATGCTGTTTATTTGCAAAATCCTGATTTTTTTTTTTTTTTTTATATCAGCCTCAGCACCAACCACTTCTCAGAAAACTGGCATTTACCTGTCATTTAGATGCAAACATTACTTGATCATATAGTTAACTTGCTAGCTAGGAACATGGCAGAGCTTTAAGGAAGCAAGGATAGCTCAGAGCATAAATAAGTATGTAGACTGACCTTGGAACTGCTGGAGATCCATCTGAATACAGACTGTGCTTAAAACTAAAAGTGAAAACTAAAGCAGATAAGCAAGCCTACTCCCTCTTTTGAGAAATATCAACAAAGTGTAAGACCTTGTGGTCTTGCATTTTAAAACATTTTAACACTTTTTAAAATAATTAGTTTTTGCTTAATTAATTTATCAATTTTCAATAGTTTTTAAGACCCTGCAGACACCCTGTACACAAGGCAAAATTTGTGATTAATCTGACAAATCCTGTAAAATGTTAGCAAGTCTCATCCCAAACCTCATCTCCAACACCTTCCCCCCCCAACCACTTCTCAGAAAACTTGATTTGCCTACATGCACACATCACTCAATCACAGTTAACTTGCTAGCTCGGGACACCACAGAGCTTTAAGAATGCACTGATAGTGCATTGGGCAAGAAAATAAACAATCCTGCAGACTGGCTCTGGTGAAGTCCAATCAAAATTTCCCATATGTGCTTAAAATTGAATGCGAAAACAGAAACAGAAAAACTAGCCTACAATCTATTTTAACAAAAAGAATGTAAAATATCTACAAGATTAAAAGCCTTATGGTCTTGCATTTAAGAATCTTTTTATACTTTTTGAAAGCCTTAGTTTTTGCTTGATTGCTTTATTAACTCTAAAAAATGTTTTAACTCTGCATACACCTTTTACTGTACAAGTACTGCTATGATAGATAGGTACTTAGTGGTCTGAAAGGGACTACTCTCTTTAATGTGGGCACAGGAGTAGCCACAAGCCACTTAGTGATGATGTGTGTGTAGTTAAATATGTGTGTAGTGGCATTACGTGAGTGGGATTCTTTGTGATTTTGAGGCACTAATTGATAAACATGATTACAACAGATTTTTGAAGAAAATCATCATATAAGCTGTTCATACTAAGGATGGTATATTATAATTCAATCACAGTCATATGAGCTTAATGGTCCCTCTTAGACATAAAAATACAACATTGTATGTAACATGCTAATAATACCTAAAAGTTATAACACTGATAATATGCTATTGGTAAAAGGCAATAAAAAATTAAAGGAGCATACACTTCTTCTGTTATTTTCAGGGATGCACAGTATTATTGGTATATCAGTATCTGCAAATATTAGCTTAAAAAGTGAAATTGTCGTATTGGCAGATACGAACATTTCCGTATCCTATATTTACAACTGATATTTTAGCTGTATAAATCAGCCAAGACCAACACAACTACTTCAGCTGAGTTCTTTAGTTATCAGTTTAGGACTGAAATTTGTTCATCCTCAGTCTTTAAATTGTGTGGTAAAAGGACTGAAGTTTTAGGTCTAAACTACATTTAAATATTAGCATCCGTATCCATATCCGTATAGGTATCAATAACAGCCAAAATTATTTTTTATTTATCTGCGAAAATCCCATTTTTTAATGTGCATCCCCAATCAATTTGAGAAAAATCTTGTTTATCTTGCAAAATAAGAAGTATGTGAAGTGAAGAAGTAATATAAGGGCTGACAGGCTAACATAAGTGTCACCTTTGAATGAGTAAATATTCCACATTACAGCCATCAAGAAGATTTAAGGGAAGCCGTTTTCACAATGACCAACCCAATCTATCATACTGCTGTATATATTTAAGAGCTGGCCAATGTTTTCTGTATGTTGTGTGATTGCTTCATGTCTCCTGCCATTAAACAAAATGTGCATTTTACTATTAAACAGTATTCTTTATATTTAACATCATTTATGCATCTGTTCCTTTTTTCTGTAAGGCATACTTTAATTAAGCATCCAGACAAGGAATTTAAAATCTATAATCTGTTAGCTAAATGAGACAAAGTTATAATATGAACTGACTCTGAGGTATCTGCATGCTTGTTCGACTGAGGGAGGATCAATGGGAATCCTGCAGAGCACACTGTATGCTCACTGCTGCGTCTTACAGATCAATAAGCCATAACAAAAAACCCCGACAAGAGTCATGGTCTGAGGGAGCCTCCATCTCATTTCAATACGCTTGCTCACGACTGAGCCAATCTGCAGAGAGGACACACTTTCTCAATGCAAGGCCAAATAGGCAATGAATTATCTCAGGCAAACGTTTTTCAAGAGCGTGCCAGGTGGAAGTCAAGGTTCAACTATCCCTGTGAGGGATAAGGTCTAGAATACAGAAGCAATGTAAATAAAATTCAGCCAGTAAGATCAAACACACACAATACATCACATGACTATGTGTGTTTTGTATACATCACCATGTACAGTTTCATGTGAGTGACACAGACTGCATGCTTGCTCTGCCTACCCATTTACTGTGACTTTACCAGTCAATACATTTAATAACTTATCGATATTTCTATGCATTATGAATGAATGTAGACTGCATAGCAAAATAAATCATATATTTTGGCTGGATACTCACTCAATGTCTTTCCTGACAGAACCAAGCAGGTCTTCTCTTTCCCGGATGGCCAAGAAGTTGCCTTTGGTTTTGTGGAATTCATGTGTGTAATCCTGCGTAGAAAACAGTTTCAAATGAACATGAGGAAGAAAAAATTTAAAAAGGTGTTCCCCAGATTCAGAACATGAAAGAAAAGGTTCCTATAATAAACAAGATGAGGTAAGGGTAAAAGATTGAAAGAATTGGGTGCAAACCTGTAGGATGTCTCTGTGCCTCTGTAGTGTATGCATTAGTGCAGCATTGATAGAAGTTGTTCCCGGTGCGTTTGTGTACTCTGCCATCTTGTCATTCACTGCAGTCAGCTAGCAGAAAGTTAGAAAATGACAGGATTGACCAATGAAAAGACTAGAAATCAGGTAAACTATGAGATAAGCAGATAAGGCAGACGCATACAAAGACTTAAAATAAAAAATACTACTCTTACAAAACAGTACAACACAACAGCATCAAGAGCCAAATAAAAAAAACATTTAACACAGGAATGTCTTTCACAGGAAAGAACTGAAAAATATTTCAGATGATGGGGATGATAGGTATTGTACAATATTATTAATAGTATTTGGCAGTGGGAAGGATGACTGAAACAATATTACAACCCTTTTCTATTCACCTAAATAAATAACATTTAGGCTTTTAGGGTCCAGTGCAACTAAAAATGAAACCAACAGTGTACCCCATCTATAGATGAAAAACAAGAGCTTGAACACAAATCCAAAGCTGTTTCTTTCACAGACCAATGTCCCATAAGAAGTGACTCACTTTTGCCAAAAGCTGTTCAATCTCCACCGACATGGTGTCAAACATCCTGTCCTGGGTGGAGTTGTTTAACAGTGGGGTGGTGTCTGACCTAAAGAAGGAAAAAAACAAAGATGGGGATCAATTATAAAGATGATTTAAAATTGTTTGTGCTAAATAAAATATAAAAGAAAATTTAGAACATGCTTATTGTATCTATTTAATAAAAACAGACTGGGTTGGTCTGACTGGTAATACTGATTACAAGGTTTATAACTAAACAGGATTTTAGTATCATCTAGTATAACATGAAAAGTCATGCACATTTGTGTTCAAATACTTTTCATTTTGTGGGTTTCAGATCAGTTTTCGCTTATGTCTGAATAATTATAATAACTAGCGAAGCACTCGGAGAGCGTAGACCTCCGCATTTAACCCTATCTCTCAATAGTAAAGAATCCTTTAAAAAAATTCCTAGATCCAGACGGTGATCCGGATCACCGTCAAAACCTAATCAGTTCTTCCTTATGCCATTTCTGACATTTCCTGAAAATTTCATCAAAATCTGTCCACAACTTTTTGAGTTATGTTGCTAACAAATGAACACACAAACTAACAAACAAACAAACCCACCCGATCACATAACCTCCTTGGCGGAGGTAATAAACAATTAATTTCAGTATATTGTGTTCAATACCAAAATGTTAAATTAAGAATGTCGACATAGCTACAGAAGAGGTGTGCTTGATCTTAAAATTAAATCCCTAGAGTTCTCAGGGACGAAGCCTTGATTACAAAAAGAAAAAAAGAGTTTACTGATTGTGTAACAGTCCTTACATGCATAGGGAGATCTCCTACACTTTGAGTTTTATACTTGATGAACAACACACGTGTTAATGATAAAGCTTCAACAATGCATTGTTCACAACTGTTCTGGGCCAACGTATCCCGGCTGGGTTTGTCCACAGCAACTTCGGTCATACTAAATATTTAATAATCACTGTGTCTGTTCAAAAATTTTTTGAATATTTTGGGGTTTTTTTTTATTAATGTGATGAGGGACGTTGCTATAAACATTGAAGATTAGCCACTGGGGTTATTCTTGCATAATCCTAGTATTCTAACAACATAAAGCACAAGAAGCTTGAGCATGTTTGGTTCTCCTGCTCATTTGTGAGTTGCTACATTTTTAAACCTACAGTCTGCAGTTTTACAAATGTACCTTTAGTAGTGGTGTTGAACATAAGCTTTAACACAATGCAGTACAGTGCAGATATGGCTGAATCTGCATTGATGCAGAGGCAGAACATAATCGATGCATATTGACCTTGCTTGAAGATATTCGCCCTTTTGGACCTATTGTAATTAATCAAAATTTAACCAGTTTCCCTTCCAAACAGGTCTGCTTTTAATGCTTTTCATTATTTGTCTATTTCAAACTTTTCTCTTCTCTACAGCAGCATTCATCACATGTGACACTGCTCAACCAATCAATGCTTTTAATCAGACCAAAGTTTGAACACAGAACCACTCAAGAGTTTGCAGAGTGCAATCTACTGACAGAAACCCAGAGATATGACCCAAGTAAGGGAGAATTAGAAAAGGCAACAGAAAAAAAGAGATAAATAAATCAGTAATAGACAGACTTTTATATGTTCATTACCCCACTGACAGTCTAAAATATATATATTTTATATCCAAGATAACAGAGCCACTGTAAATTAATTTGTTTTCTCTGATCATATTGTTTTCTTATATGCTATTTTTAGTAATTTAGTTATATGTGCTGCTGCCTGTCTTGGCCAGGACACTCTTACCACAGAGATTTTTCATCTCAGCAAGGTTTTCCTGCTTAAATAAAGGTTAGATTAAGAAAATATAGTATTGCATTTAACGGGAAGTAGTGGCTGATTAAATTAGATTAGTTTCATGATTGCATTAGCTCTAAAAAATAAAATAAAACAAAAGGCTTTATGGCATAATAGTCCAATGACGGTAAAAGGCGCTGTTATGTTGATGTAGCTATTAACAGGTGGTTTGACATGTTGTGAAGTGTCTGTGCAGTTTTCAGTGAAGCTTCTTTTGTCCTACTATTTCTAAATAGCCCATGACATGCCAGACCCACCCCCTACTCATTGTTTGACCCTACTCGGATGTTGTCTACTTTGTAGGTGTGACTGATAGTCTGATCTTACGTGTCTCCTCGACGTCCATCCCTGGTGCTGCTGTAGCTGGTGCACAGCTTGCTGAAAGAGACCAACTTTAAGTCAAGTTCAGTCTCCAACTGTCTGGCCTGCTTCCGCAGATCTACAGCAAGGACACACAAAGGAACACTTTAGCATGTGCGTAATACTTGTATTACGAAAGCAGAAGTATTAGTACGGAAACCTCTATTATTAAAGTCGCATCATTAAAGTTAGCCGAGAGAGCTAACACACGTTAATATTGGCCTGGGGTTATGACACTTATTTGACTTGTTAACAACTACGGGTTTAAACATCTGACACAGTGGACTCAACACGCGTGGGGCTGATAACCTGTTTAGACGACGTGACACAGATTTATCTGCTGAGGGAGTAACGTCAACTTGCATGGCGATGTGTTAGCTAGCTTGTGGGAGCTATTCGACACATAACCAGTTAAACATAGGGTGAATAATGCTCATACAGGGTCAACTGATGCTTGAAAATCTAATGACAATGTATGAATAGTTCACAGTTCGCCACAACAATTACTGTTGACTGTGTGTCGAGTCAAATGTCGCTCCCTTACCTTCCCAGTAGTTGCTGCCACCTATTCCTGCCATCTTTGTTGTTCTGGGACGTCACCAAGTTCCGGGGTGCGTCACGTATCCGTGGAAGACGTCGTCGCTACTTTACCAGGGATTTTTTCTTCCTTAGCTGAGACTCACAGGCAGCTCACCACCATTCTCCAAAATAAGCTCCCCATGTACGATGTCAACAGAAAACTTTTGCTTGACAGATAAATTGTATGGGCATGCACTTTTTACGTCATCTAGTGTTTAAGCCTTCCACTCTTGCTATATGCTATATATAGCCATTTATAAGTTGTTTTGTTTTGTTTTGTTTTGTTTTGTTTTGTTTTGTTTTTTGCAAATATATGCCCCTAAAAATGTTCACTCTGATTCTGGTTGATAAAGCAAAAAATAGTAGATTTATATGGAGTCATTATTGTTGCAAAACTGAAGGTTTTAAAGAGTTGAGAGCATGACATATTGCTTTTAGGCTCAGATTTTTCTCTAAACTTTCAACCTGCGCTTAAAACTGCCTCCATGTGCTTGGATTATTCTGTTTGTGCTTTCCCTTAAATCTTTAGATTCTTGATTATATTCCTTGTGCTTGTGTTTAAACCAAATGCAAGTATTAATGGGAAGTTTGAAGAAAAATGTGAGCTCAAGCCATGCCTTCAGAATGTTACAGTATGCTCTTGAGTTTTGCAACAATGATTACTCCATACATTTAACATGTTAAAAGTGGATAATAAAACTAAAAATCCTGTGTGCAACAGTGAGCACTCAGAAGCAGGACAGCTAATGGTGGACGTTTGAAATTTAAGTGGCACTCATGGTCTGTGAAATGTTCTAAAACTGTTTCACATCTGCAATGTCAAACAACTCTTTTGAGGGTTTTCAAAGCGGATTTTCTTGGTGTTTTGTGCATGAGGCACCTACAGAGAGAGCAGGAAAGGATGCCCTAGAGGGAGGGCAAATGCTCTCACTAAAAAAGTAAAAGAGGATCTGAGATGGATCAGAGAGGACAGAGGACCCACTTGTGTTTGTAAAATGGACACACGGGAGGTGTCTGTGTGCTCCACCATCCATCCTGCATTTTCAGGCGAGACAGTGCAGAGGAGGATGAAAGATGAAGATGGGCACTGGACTGTGAGACATTCCTTGTCCCACACCTGTCATTGCCTACAACAGGAATATGGGTGGTGTAGACCTGTCAGACCAGCTAATCCAATATTACTCCACTCACCGAAAAACTGCCCGCTGGTACAAGACCCTGTTGCTGCACTTCCTGGACATTGCCACGACAAATGATTTCATACTGCACCGTGAGATGAGCGGTGTCTAGAATGTGCAGCCCATGACACACAAAGATTTCATGGTGGAGCTGGTGTGTGAGTTGTGTGGCATAGACAGAACAGGTGCTCCCCAGACCAAGAGAGCTGACCACCCTCCTGTGCCCATCAGCACAGCCACAGATGCTGGACAAAAAGCCACCAAAGGCAGGTGCAAGTGTGCCCACTGCCTCCTGGTGGATTAAAGGAGTGACACACCCTGGAAGTGTCAGGCCTGTGATGTGCTCCTCTGTCTTGTGGTGAACAGAACGGTTTTTTTTTTTTTTTTTTTTTTTTTTTTTGAGTGGCACAGATGAGTTCTGTGGCACCTGTGTTTGGTTTTGTAAATAGTTGTACAAAAATGCCTGAGGCATAGCCTGCTTTTTCATGTAAATAGTTGTGTATAACTTTGTTTTATGCTAAATTTGCATAGTTTTTTTTTTAATTTACACTTTATAATTGCATTCTAACTTATAAAATCAGTTCATTAAACATGTCTGTGGTTTTCTGAATAAAAAAATCAACTTTTTTCTTACTCGAATTTTAGTTTGTAGTGTGGTTTTAGGTCCAATGTGTCAATACAGTGTCAAAATGAAAAAATCACTGCAAAATGACAAAACTGAGGTTGTGCTGAAAAAAATTACACCAAGCATGGCAAGGTAAACAGTTTTTAAGGTGAAATATAAAGGTAAAATCAAAAGAAGTAAAAAACGGCCAATTATACCCAAGATTCCTGAGGGTTAATTTGTAACAAAAACAGTACAGTCAGGGCAAGGGTATTTGTGCCCCAGTCAGATCACCAATGGGATGTGGCAACAGCATTAAAAGAAGCTGTAAAAGCATTTCCTCATATTCTGATATCAGCAACGAGGCCCATTCAAGCTGGGTGGAACAGTTCTTCATATAAACCATTGTAGGTTACTTGCACAAACTTCTGCAACTCTAAGCCCATCAGAGCAAACTAAAAACCTCTTGAAAAGATAGAGCCCATCTTTTCAGTTCAGCTCGTTTTGTTTTACTGTATGTGGTAATGAGGACACATTTTTGCATTCATGTTATGTTCTATGGTTAAAATCCACAGAACAGCCACAACAGTGTTTAAAGAGAAGTTTCAGTGCAATGCAGAGAGCTAGAAAACAAGCAGCAACCTGGGAGGATCATATTCACATGTTTATGTTCGAGCAAATATACAAATCAAAGCCATTGAACACTACTTTTTATGCAGATTTCAAGTTGTTTTCATTCAGCCTCTCAGCAATGCTTCTCAAATAAATGTGAGAAAAATGTGTGTTCAACATAATGCAACAAAAGAACAAGAGAGCAGCTGTGAGGTGTTTTATTCCATCATGTTTCATGTGTTTGTTCATATCACAGACGTTTTATGAAATGTTTAGTTGTGTGCATCCATTATTTTCCCATCCACAATAGGCAAACATTATTTACAGCTGATTCCAGTTCATATAAAATCTTCACACCAACACTGCATGACTCTGACACACACAAAACTTTCAGAGCTCATAAACAATAATATGAGAAGAATGAAAAATGACAAAAAGTGTCTCTTTATATAGAAGTCAGGTTAGGCTTTATCGAAGACAGCTGCATTTGTTCAGGGGAGGGGAATGAGGCTCTTCTCAAAGTGGAAATCAACAAAAAATCTTTCCAAGTAGACACTTCAAACTTAATGAACTGTAAATGATGAAAACATAGGATCTTCAATATAAGGCATGATTTTAATGATCCAGTGCAATACTTTTGATTCACTATGATGAGCAAACACCGTTTTGAGCATTTGTGTTTATGACTTGAGACGTTGTAGCCCAAGATCAAAGTCTTGCATTACTTATAACACCCCCACTTAACTTGCATATATGAATACAAATCTTACCCTTACAAATGTATAACAAGAATTTTGGTATATGTGATTTCATTGCACTGGGCCTTGAAGTCATGTCATAAAGATGGCATTGACGTAAATTCAGAGTTAATGACTGCTAATGGACTGACACATCAGGTCTGATTTTTGCCATCTAAACTAATGCTAGGCAGGGGAATAAACTTCAACATATTTAAATGGAAATAGAAATTATGCTCCTTATTGTAAGAAGTCATGACACTGTGAAACACATAACTTTTTTCCAAAATTAACACAGACTCCATGTGCATGATAGTTTAGTTTCTTTGCATGTTCAAAAAGTTTGAAACTAAAACTGGCCAAACACAAACCTATGGTTAAAAAGATTTTTAAAAAGGGAAAAATTACATTCTTTTCATGATTACATTTCACAATACTCAGGTTTTTAGCCCTGGCCAATGATATGGGAAAATCCTCCTCTTCCATTTAGTGAAGTGACATCCATGCACCATGAGGTCATCCTACACCTCCTGGAGATTTTTCATTCATGCTTTTGTCCGGTAAAAGACTCTCACTGATGTTTCAACGCTTCTCTCGTGTTTTCAACTAGCCCAGAGTCACCTGTGCAGAAAAAGTGCAATGTTGGATCATTTTTTTACCCTTCCACCTGAGTAAAGGATGGATAATCTTACGATACCAGAATGACCAAGTTCTATCTATTCACTATGCTGCTTTTCTCAGCCTGAGCGGACTGTAAACTCTACAGAAGCCAAGGCACAATAATGGATTCAGTCTTCCAAAGGCTCGGATACTTCAGTGTGGCAATTCCTCCAGAGATACAAATAAAAAAACAAGATAAAGCTTCCAATTTCCTAGCTTAATCCAGTTCTAAAAGAAAAGCATGATATCAGAGGGGAGATAGTTTGAGGTTTAGCACTTCCAGAGTTCATTACACACCCACCAAACAAAACTTTATTTGGACTTGTATCTGTGGGAATCCTTCAGCTCAGCAGAACGGATAGTGGTCAGAAAGGAGCACTCCTGTGTGGCTAGGAAATTAATAAACTGTTGGGCTCGAAACCTGGACGGATGAGGGTCAAAAATGGACCAAATATTATTATTCAGTTCTTCTTTTGTTCTTCTGATCCAACAAAGAAAGTCGGGTATTCATTTCAAACACAAGCAGGATGCTCTCCAGTTAATTTAGTAGTAGTAGTAGTAGTGACTGAGTAACAGGTGGGTGAGTCCACAGTTTGTTGGTGTGATAAAATAAAGTGTCTTTATTCACTAAAGTCTCAAAAGAGACAAATCAACCTGTTCCATGTTGAACAGGAGTTAAATTAAGGAGATGATCAAAATAAAAAGAAATTAGACCACCAGCCAAAAATGTGGTGATCATCAGATTTTGTTGGCATAGAGTGTCTCCTCATCGCTCTCACTCTCATCTTGGAACTCGTGGGCAAGAAGCGCCTTCTTGGATCCCATAGAGGTGAGTCGGATCTCGTCATCATAGTCATCTCTGTGCTGCCGCAAACGGTGAAAACCGTCCTTCTGATGGTTCGATTTGGCTGTGCACACACACCAGATGATGCATGCCGTCACCACCAGAGCTGTCATGGAGGCCGCTGCAAAGAGGAAGGAAAAGACAACACAGCAATTTGTATTAGAGGTTCATTCTAAGTTTCAAAAAGCTGGAGTAGTTTTAATAAAACTATCAAAGCATGGGTTAGAGGTTTTACAGCATTTAATCAAAAAGTTACTTAAGCTTCCTTTTGGAATATTTTCCAATTTTAACAGTCAGTTTAGGTTTTCAAAATTTGACACTTGTTTTACAACAATACCATTGCAACTGTTTCATTGATGGTATCAAAAGTACCAATGCTTTACAAATTACTACATTTTTAGTTATATTTTTAAGCAAAAGCTGCCAAGAAAAAGAGCAGAAAAGCAATTCCAAGTCAAAAGAAGCCCAATGATGATGTTTTCCAGTCCTTTTGGGTTCTTAAAGATGCAAGTTAAGTTTGTGTCTCTTACAGCACTGTGTACAGTTCTGCCACTAAAAACAAAGAAGAAAAATCTTGGCACATCTATTTCAATTCCATTAAAAAATGGCAAGTAAATTCCTGCACACAGTCACTGATTTTATCACTTCGTGGCTGAATCCGTTAACTTTGCAAAGCAGATGGATGCACCCGTTTCCGTGTTTCTCACTGGCGAATCCATCTTGCAAAGCTCCAGTCTGAACTGTTTGGGCCCGGTTAGAAAGTGTCAGGACCAATCAGCAACGAGGGGCAGTACTTTCGGGCACGGCAGAGTCGTGATGTAAGCAAGCAGCAACAAGAGGTGCAGATATGGCGGAAGACATTAGCGTGGATGCTGTTTTCTTTTCAAAAATGACAAAAGTCATGTACTGACATATCTACAGTCGCCATGGTTCGCGTTATGCAGTTCTGTATGGAGTTCACTCCTTCAGTAGGGGCGCAGCTTGGTAGTGGCTACATCACACGTTTTGTTGCTCTGATTGGCCCGTAAGGTCTATTCAGAAATGTTTAAACTAACTCCTCTTGTACTGAGAAAGCTATCAATGCTTACACACAATTGTTTCTGTCTATCTTTGACTCAAACTGTACATTTTGATGCTCTTCAAATCAGACCTTTCATTTTAATAGTCTATTGCATCTTTATTTTACTACATTATGCACTAATTGCTACTATTATTATAATAATCATAAACGCATTTAGATTATTTTGAAAGTAATTTGAAAACAATTTACAAAAGACTGAAATATAAAGAGCTACATCAGTAAAATCAAACTATTTCTCATCCTCTTTAAGTACATCCATATTTAAAACACTAAAAAGCAATATTTCGATCAATAACACGTTTGTTTTTTACAGTAATTCAGAGAAATAGATTATTTCATCGTTTTGCGGTGTCTTTCTCACATGAGCTTTGACAGTGTTGGACAGACGCACAGATAAAAGTGTGTCTTAATGTGTGTGCGTTGGTGAGTGTGTGTCTCTGCTCTGTTGTCAGACAACAAACGGGGCGCATTTACCTGGGGCTAAAACTTCACTTTTTGGGGCGCTAAAAAAGAGAGTTTGTTTTGCTAAGTTTACCGTTGCAGTTTACAATGGCCTGATGCGCTACACATGTTAAGCTTCTGACTGATGATACACGCAGCAGATAGCTGGTGGATGTGAGACTGACAGACAGTGAGATGAGAACGGGACATGATAAAGCACCGACTGAATCAAATTTACAAAGTCACATATACCGGCACTATGAGCACGAACTCGCGAGACTGTACAAGTTTCCAGCAGCAGCATTTAATTATTTCACACCGTTATGATGAAGTTGTTATGCATTGGCGAATCATGCACAGCTCCGGGTAGCACACACAGGAGGGGTTGGAGTGGTGCTCTGGATGGATCATGGATTCACTCTGTTTCCTCATTACCTGTCAAACCAACAATTTTAAAGTGTCCAGGGCATCTTTGTGGTCTTTTATAAATTCCAGTAAGTATTGTTTTCTGTCAGGAGAGCTTTTGATGTCTAGACAATATTGATCTCGCGAGATGATTTTTCACATCAACGAGACATCTCATGACGTTTTGATCTTGTGGCACGAGATCTTGTCAAACCCCTAGTAAATAGAAATTGCAATTGAAAGAGCATAAAGTTAAAAAAAAAATTATTAAAAATTTGACAAGTTATAACAAATTTGCAAGTAAAATGATCAAGCAAAACAAGGCAAAATAACTGAATTAGCTAAACAAACTTTAAGGACAAATCTTTTCTAAAGCACAATAAACACATTTTTTTAAACCCTAAATTTATGAGCTCAAGTTTATAGCAGACCTCAGGTAGCCTGGAAGCTTGTTCCACAGGTGGAGAGGATGATCCAAAACGCTGCCTCTCCTGTCTAATATAACTGCTTATCTGAGAGCTGCATCATTTTCTTTCAAGCACTTTTTATCTCTTCATCTCTTTGATCATAGACCCCAGCATGGCCGCCATGCCCCATCAACTCAATGGTATATGATATAGGTTCCCATGCGATACTGCTGCAAGAAAACTTTGATCCAAAAAATAATGATAATTTGTGATTATTCAAAGTTCAAAATTCTTAAACCGAGATCCCCATGCACAGCTCAGGTTGTCAGGTGCTGGTTGGTAATAGGACCAAAGTAAACAAAGATTTGATTGTTCTTTTGTTCCTGTAACTCTGTTGTATTATCTACACCATGTTTGTTGTTATGCTGAGTAATCTGGTTGATAATTGGTCACGTGACCATGTGTTTTAAGCACATCTGTGTATGCCCAATTGATTATGCTGGGCAAACCTCAAGAAGCTGCACGTGAAACACATTGTCCGCTCATAATAAAGTCTGAGTAAAGTAATTTCAGTGCGCAGCAGATTATTTCTCTTTGTTCAAAATCTTTAATCATGACAACCCTAAAGTCAATACTGTCTCATGTTCATTAACACTTACCTGCACTGGCCACCACAAACGCTTTGGGAAGCCCAAAGATGCTGTTGTCCATGTCAAACTCAATGATGATCAAGCTAGCAGCTTTACCGGAAGACACCACCACCTGAAACACAGCAAAAAAAAAAAAAAAATTATTTCATGAGCCCCTGATCTTCCAGCCAGATTTATAAACAATATAATCCCTAACAGTGAAATGTTACATTCAAGAAAATTCTGCATCCTTTTTAGTTAATATTTTAGGCTTTGGTTGCCTCTGAGAACAAAAACAAACTACTGCAGTAAAGCAAACTCAAAGGTATCTTAAAAGCTCTGAAATGTTTATTGAGGTTCTGAACTGCTCAGAGGAATTGGACGTTGGTGATAAAGGATTCAATTAATTAAGGGGACTGTTATTTTTATGGGAGCGTTACAAACTTTACCCCACACATGCATCAACAAACATAAATTATCTCACTCTACCTCATCTTCTTATCCATTCAGGATGTTTCTCCAAATGGCTCTAAATCCATTTAGCTGTGTTTAAGCTCCTGACAGAAATGGGGCTGTTAATCACCTGATTAGCAGGCCTCATTTGCAGGTGTGACTGCTTAGTTTAATGTGTTGCAGGCTGTCTTACATGTCTAAAATAGGAAATGGGCACTGGTTCATAAAACATCTAAAAATGTTAAGCTTTTTCCTGAGAGGTAACTTACAGGAAACTCATATATCACTTTTTGAAAATGCTTGATTTCTCCTAACAGTAATCAAGTCTTTATCCTTTATTTTGTGTCATTATTAAGACAAAGATTAGAAAGAGGATTTCAGATCTGATTAAGTAATGTTGTCTGAACATGTACCCAAAGAATGGTTGCAAAAGAGTAAGTTTATCTCTTGTTTTTTAATTTCTTTTACATAATCAGTGTTATTTTATGGTTGATTTTTGACAGAAAGACCTTAAACTTAATGTCACTCTAACTTCCAGTGGGATGAAATGCGTTCCTATGGCCTGAGGCAGAGTATTCGATGTCCTAAAAAATATGGGGAAACTGTTAAGGAGAGGAAATACATGGTGGCCCCGACACATGACTTGGACTTTCTGAGAGGAAAGACTGAAGCCGACCCCCAGAAGCCCCTGGATGACAGGTATAAACGAAATGCTGCTGCTCTTCCAGATCTCAAACAGCCTAGTAGAGACACACTTCTCACTACTGAAGACAGGACCTCATTCGGCCAGCCTGCAGGACCTCTGCTGATCCACGGCTTCACAGTACCAGAGTACAAGCAGATGTATCATTCTGTGGTGGATCCCCTGCTCTTTAGTCCAAGTGGGAAGCTAACAGCGTACAGTCTGGAGCTGGGCCGGGACATTAAGGAACATCTGTTTAGAGAGCTAGCCTACCCCACACTCCAGATTTCAGAGCAGAAAAATGGCAGGCTAGAGGTGGTGGAAAGGTTTTGTGTGCTCCGACCTACACCTTTCATAGACATAGACAGGAAGGGGAAGCCATAGTGGCATTACTCCACTGACTTTCTACATGAGTATGTTGAAATTTTGTTTTATTTTTGTCTCTTTATATGTTATTTCAGGTTTCCTGTTCTATTTGAAATGCTACTCGGAAGACTTGTTCAATTAGTTAAAGAAAGAAATGTCAAATGTTTGACAGAGTAGCATCAAAATCCTGTTCAAGACTATTATGCACCAGCTGTAAGGGTAAAAATCTGCCCGTGTTGCATTTAAAATAAGGGTTTATGTTCTTGGTACATCAAACTATTTGCTTAAAGTCAGTCAACTATTTGAATTATGTAGGCACAATTGTGTTTGTGTATTTATATCAGCTGTTCAGAGCACATGAGGCTGAAATGTGGACAAAGCTTTCAACACTGTCATAAAAATATTCAAACCAAATACTGTAAGACTTTGGTTTTACTTATCTCCATCAACATGAAATGCTGATATTTTTTCAAATCATTAATATTGTCATGGCCTATTTACACTTTGTTGCAGGGCATAAAGTTTGTACTATGAGGCAAGGAAAACATACCCAGGCTTTCTGAAGCTCCAGCCAATATGCAGTTAGAAATACTGTGCTAGTTATTAAATCTTTATTAACTTAAACCCTTTGCTTCAGGCTCCCCACATGATTTCAACAGTGTAGGCAGGTATATGTATTTGGTCTGACACTTTTACTTCATAAAAATGGAGAATTCAATAATGTACTTTTTTGCTGCAAACCTTAAAGCTTTGTCATTGTTTTTCAGTTACTGTACAGATGATGTTGTGAAATATCTAAACAGTATGTGTAACTGTAACATGGGTTCATTCTTAGTCTTTAATTTCATATTGATACAGTTCCAAAACTTTCCTTAATACCTAAGCAGAGGACCTATAATGCCAACTGTCAAAACAAACAACTATGAAATGGTGCTATTCAGATAATCTACAGCTGAAACTGAGAATACAAACTGCTTTACACCAGATTCACTTTGCAGATTAAGCTGGTGATGTAGTCATGTAAAAACAGCCTCTGAAACTTCAAACATAAGACTTAAAGCACCAGCCCCACCTAACTTCTAGTTTAATTCACGTAGCTGTGTAGCAAGGTTCTGCATAAATTTCAAGTGACAGTAATTTCCATTCTTACTGATGTAAACTGTATCCTATTGCACATCCTCTGAAAGTAAGCACAGTCCTTGCTAGAACAGTAAACCATGTATAAAGAGTACAACTGTGTACCTCTTGTCGTTGTTGTTGGTAGCCATCTGCAACAGCTTCAATGTTGTGGTTGCCGGGAGCCAGCAGGGCATGGAAGTATCCACCCTCTGAAGTGAAGACCCTCACTCCCCCATTCAGAACAATGATCGCCCCAACAATAGGCTTTCCAGTCCTATCCCTCACCACACCGCGCACCCCTTTATGGACCTGGATGAGGTACAAACAGAGGGAAAATTCAACACGTTGAACACCTTATGAAAAGGCTACAATACAGTGTTTAAGACTTGTAAGTAGAAACATTAACTTTCTAATAACTGTTTTGACTAAATCCCACATTATACCTCAACCAGCATCCTGAGGAGAGCTTTCTTGTTCTCAGCCCACAGAGTAGCCAGCTGCTCAGCAGGGGGATACAAACAGCAGCCAGTGTACACTGTGATCTCAGGACAGTGCCCAAAGTCCATACTGAAGTCCTGAAAGAACACATAAATACATGAAACATCATCGGGCACACACCTTTTTCTGACTTGCTTTACTTCTCCGTTTTTGCAAATAAAATAAAATTAACTAAAGGTGACCAAGCCTTTTCTGTACGGGCCCCTAAGTTGGGGAGCCCCCTAAAAGAGGAGCTCAGTGAGGCCAATGCGCTGTCTTCTTCTAAGTACCTTTTAAATGCACAAGTTTGGACCTGCTTTTTATTGATTTTTGAGTTTTAATACTATATTTACATACTGATATGATTATTAATTAGCTTTGTCATTCTGTTGCTACAGAGCACTTAGTAAAACACCAAACCCAACAGTAAAATCAGAGAGAATTACCTTCATGCTCCCCATGTGACTCTGTCTCTCTGCTGCCCTCATCACGCCATCTGGGATGTTACCTACTGAGTAACAGAGAAGTTTATTTCTGCTGTTAATATCTGCAATATTATTAATGATTTATACTCAAAAGCATCATAACTAAATGATTTATTTAAAGTGCAAGTGATGTACTCTGGCCATTATTTAAACATCCAGTGTCCCCCAGGTGCATCTTTGGATGGTTGCTGGCATAAACGCCTGCCAGATACTTCAATGTCCCTTCGTTTTCAACTGAAATAAAGAAAAAAAAAGTTCACACAGAAAAACTCTTTAATAAATGTTAAACAACAAAAATCAAAGAGATTTGTTGTGATTTTCTATTTTGTTGTAGTTAAGTATAAAACACAGACTAATAATGATTTTAACTTTATACACTTTCAAAGACATGAAGAAGAGTACATTAGTGTTGGGACTACATTTAATTTTTCAAGATTATGTGTGACAAAGAGAAAGTTTAAAGCCTAACTGGAAGAATCAAGACATTGTTAAGCCATCAAAGCTCAAAATACCATGTTTCTCCTGTAGATGGTGCCAGATAGAAGAAAATAATTTCTGTCAAATATGCTGACCACAACTGTGTGCAATATCAAACATGGCCCCATTTTAAACATACATTTATATCTACATGAGTAAATTACTGCTTGTAATTGAACTCACAGGAAAGTTTCTTTTACAGTGTTGAAAACATGAATCAAAGTCAAAGTTGTTTCTGCATTAAGGTCTTACCAGACTGTACAGGCTTGTCATAAGGATAGGTAGCCACCAGGGAGCCTCCATCCAGTGCCACAGAGAGAGTGTAGCCTTTATCTAAAATCAAGTCCATCATGGCTCTGGTCTCTGGTTGGGCCTTGACAACACGCTGTGATGCATTGCCTAAAACAGGGGAAAACAAATCATGGACAGGAAATGAGGTTGATAGAGTAGGCTGTGAAAGTTTTGACATGAATTTGAAACATTCCCAAGAGTTGATTGAATAATTTCTCGTCTTTATCAGTGTCTGTCTCTTCATCAAGTTGTCTAAAAAGCATTTTCAAACAACTGACCAAAGAAATCTGTGTCCAGGTCCTTCCCATTAGCATTATTCATTCCCCGAGTGGAAGTGCACTGTTTCTCAATAGCCAGCTCTCTTCCATCTGGGTTGATAGACGGCACAATGACGATCCGTGTCTCATTGACCAGCTGGGAAAGGAAAAGAAGGAAGGAACAGTTACTGACCTGAAAAACTAAACAACTCTTACACTCAAAGCAGCGTTCATTTTGACAGCTATTTCAATTTTAGTCTTAGTCTTTGTCTTGAGATTGCATGCCTTTTAGTTTTAGTCGTATTTTTGTCATTTCCACACTTTATAGTTTTAATCTAGTTTTAGCTGGCAAAAACTAAAATACATTTAAGTCCAGTTTTAGTCCATAAAAAGTCCTTAAATTTCAGTCTTAACTTTAAGTCCAAACATCTGTTCGCTTGCCTGATTCTTGTATTAAATCATATTAGCCTCTTCTGTGCACTGCCGAACCTGGGACCCTGCTTACTACATCTGAGAGGCTAAAGAGCTACAGATACACTGCGTTTTGACATATTTACCCAATGTGAAGAAATATAATGGATTCTGAATATCGGACAAAAACTAAATAACATTTTAGTCTCGTTTTGTCAGAATTTTAGTCATTAACCTTCAATTTTAGCAAGTCTTAGGTTGCACTCACAGTAGGCCATCCTTACCATGCCTGGTCCCGTTTGAGCCTAAAGTCCAGTACGTTTGACCAGTGTAAGTACATTCGTTCCGTGCTTGGGCGCAGCATGCTTCACAGCCCTGGCACGGAAGGATGAAGTGGGCCTAGGCACGGCATGGATGCAAATGAGGGAGCCCTAGTGCTGGAATGTGACCTAACCTGAATTAACAACAAAAGGACCTGCTTCAGAGTGCACAGAGCACACCAGGCAGCAGCTACATGCTCAACAGACACACTGTCCTAAAGAGAGATAAAGAAGGCAGGATTTTTTTGAGAGAAATAAAGAGAGATCTATATAATTTGTCTAATCTTATTTCAACAAGTTACAAAGATTTTATCAGAGCTGAAGAATTTAACTTCGCACAGCTCCACTACGACCTCGTTCTACTGTAATGAATCCCAGCCCAGTCCATATTTCTGACCAGTTTCTAGCAAAGTCAGGTTTTAATGACTGTGAGAGGTATTTTCTGGTTTGTGAAATAAAGCTTCTTCCCTTGATTGAGCCACAAACAGCAGTTCACAGGATAACAAATACCTTTCATCCTCCACACATAAAGGACAGTCTGCCAAATACCTGGACAAGTGTGTGGCGGGGTTAATCACACGGCTGATTTAACCTCTCTTTATTATGAAATTATAATGCCAAACTATTATACACTATATTAATTCACCTATGACTCTATTTTATGTCATCAAAAAGTGAAATTGTGGTCTTGATCAATGACGTTTGAACAGAACATAATTTATAAATCCTGTGGCATATTCACCTCCAGCTCTCATCAGATGGTTAAAATTGCTCACGTTGCAGTAAATAATCTTTTAATTAAAGATTAAATCCTGCTCTGGACACAGGTTGTTCTTTGAGATGAGAGCTTGTTTGGTGCAGCACCGAAAGCTATAAAAAAATTATGCAGAGAGATGGCACATCATGGCACATAAAGGAATGCCAGGGGGACTCAGATAGCATACGGACACGTACAAGAACGGCTGTAGGGGTCCAAACGAGTCCAAAAGTCAGGATTTCATTCAGCAGGAGAATGATCAGTTCAAGATTAGGCGCCATGCTGAGGAATAACTCTCCACAATGAACCTCTCTCTATCTCTCTCTCTTTCTCTCTCTTTTCACTGGGCTCTATATAGTTAAGGTAGCCTACTGATCTCAGGTCAGCTGAAATAACCCATGTGTCAGATCAGATATCGTATAAATCTGTTGCTATGTTAAAGCCTAAAAACAATATTTATGTATACTGAGTCATCAACAAGTATAAATTCATCAACAGTGGATGCTTCATGTGATGACATCGGTGATGTATCCGTGCTCAGGCCTGGATGTATTGAGTAGAGTGAGTGCGGGCCAAAGGGGGGGGGGGTCAAATGGGCTTTAACACGGTACGAATAAAGCATGGATGGCATAGTGTGAGTGTGCCCTTAGATTCATCTTTCTCATGGAAAAAAAGGTTGTCGACTAATTTTCAGTCAGAGTTTTAGTTGACAAAATAAACACTGCCTCAGACGCAAGATCAAAATGTTACAATTAGTGAAAACCCTGCTCTGCAACCGTAGCTCATTGCTCGTTGCTGTCTGAGAAGTATACTCACCCTGGTGATGGCTGGATCCTTGCCATAATTGATACACAAGAGGGCAGCAAACTCCAGCAGCAGCTCTGTGCTCACTGGGGCATTGCCATGGATCCCTGCTTCAAAACGTATCTTTGGCTCTGATGGTTCAGCTTCCTCTGGTCTGTTGGAGATTTCCAGAACCCAAATGGTTCTGAACTCAACACTTTGGCCAAAGCTGGAAACAGATAATGAGAAAACAAAATACAGGTTATTATATAACTTAAGTAAACAGAGCAGAGATGATCAGCATTGACTTTTGGCAAAGAAATTTGAAAGCTATAAAGAAAAGACAAAACCTGCCTACCTACGTAAAGACGTTATCTTAGGAAAGTTCAGAGTAAGGCCTTTCAAAAAGCTTGACATATCTTTGTAGCGTCTGTAACGGAAGCTGCCCTCAGTGGCTGTGTTCTTGACCAGCTCTTCCAAACCAGGGTCCGAGGAGAGTTTCTCAATCAAACTCTCAAACTCCTTCTCAGAGGGGTTCTGTGTGGGCTGGGCTCCCTCAGAAGAATTACCATAGGGTTCAGAGTGACTACGTGTCAATTTAAAGTTCACAACCTCTACTCCATCCTCTGGAATAGTGGCATAAGTCTTTACAGATGCATATCTGGAAAAAGAAAGTTAAAGTTGGCATTGTTTAAAATAAGAGAAAATATCATAAAAATGTAATGCATCTATTTTTTCTTTTGGAAGTTTAAATCTTACCCATGGGCAGAGGCTGTGATGTAGTAGGTTCCAGGAGTCAGCAGTCTCCAGTAGTCTCCAGTGCGTGCTGTGCTGACATTGTGGTCGATCTCCTCCACACTTATGGTAGCATTGGGAATTCCAGTGCCATCCCTGATGTCAGACACAGTCCCTTTTACTCCGGTGTGAACCTATAGAGAGAGATTATCACAGGGATGTGAGTGAGTGAAAGACTTAAGTGGGAAACTGACAGTACTGTAAAGATTAACGCTTATTACCTGGTGGATAAACTGAAGCAGGGATCGTCTGTTTTGTTCCCAGTATTTTGGCAGGTCTTTAGCCATGGGGTATTTCACACAACCCAGCTCAATGGTCACCTCAAAACAGTTGGTGTTTAAGTAGTTCCAGTCCTGCATGCCACCTAAAGAAGAAGTGCTCTTTAAACTCCATCTCAAACATGACTTTATTTTAAACCACAAGTTGGAGGTTGAAGTGATTTTATTATCACTTAAGTTTTAAGTTTTAATGCACAGAAGCATAAAAAACTCTTATAGGAATAAGATGCAGTCGAATTTGCTTTTAACATTTCATTCTCAGTGTCAACAAGTCTTCAAAACAGTAATGCAAAATTATTTTGGAGGGAATGCTCCTTTGAAGAACAATCAACTGACTACACTGGAAAAAACTAAACAAATATCAATAATATCAACCTTTAATGCATTGACAGGCTATAAAAGACCATTTTAAATTGGTAAAAGATTCTGGTGGCATATGTTTTTTATAAAAATGCTTACAGATGATCTTAATCAAAACATTCAATATAACAGGGACTTATGTTGAGATCTTGAGTAAGTAATGAATATGGTGATCAGATGAGTACCTTGAGGGTTGTGGGCATACCTGGAACGCTGTACCAGTTGGCACCATTGGTGATGCCGTCCTCAAAATACTCCTCAGGGTAGAGATCCTCACAAGGGTGTCCTTTGTGCATCAGAGGATTCTCCTGCAAAAACACAGCACACAAGTGAGAAAAAGTTAATCATGAGAACTGCTGTACTTGAGTTATCAAACAGCATCGACAGGATTTTTCAGTTCCAGCTCAGCATTTTAATTTCTTTGATTTTAAATACACCATGAAACCAAACTTAGACATTATCCTTGGCTGCACAAGATCCAACAGAGAGAATGTCCACTTACCTGTGAGTATGCTCTGGACACCTGCTGAAAGACTTTGTCATCAGGGGACTGACTGTACTGATTCTGTCCTTTTTTGTCATCATCGTAAGGGTAGTTGACCACCAAGGAACCTAAATTTACAACACAAAGATAAGACAGAGCAAACCACTGTAATACAGTCATGGATGAAATTACTGGCACCCCTGGAATTTTTCCAGAAAATACACCATTTCTCCCAGAAATCGTTGCAATTACAAATGTTTTTGGTATACATGTGTTTATTGCCTTTATGCGCATTGGAGCAACACAAAAAATCCAAAGAAAAAAGACAAAATTGACATAATTTTACACAAAACTCAAAAAATGTGCCAGACAAAATTATTGGCACCCTCAACATAATATTTGGTTGCACACCCTTGGAAAAAATATCTGAAACCAATCACTTCCTACAACCATCAACAAGCTCCTTACACCTCTCAGCTGGAATTCTGGACCACTCTTCTTTTGCAAACTGCTCCAGGTCTCTCAGATTTGTAGGGTGCTTCTTGCAACAGCAGTTTTAAGATCTCTATAGGGGTTCAATGGTATTTAGATCCAGACTCATTGCTGGCCACTTCAGAACTCTCCAGTGCTTTGTCTCCAACCATTTCTTGGTGCTTTTTGAGGTATGTTTGGGGTCATTGTCCTGCTGGCAAACCCATGACCTCTGACCCAGCTCTCTGACACTAGGCCCTACATTGCGGCCCAAAATTTTTTGATAGTCTCCAGATTTCATGATTGCTTGCACACAGTCAAGGCACCCAGTGCCAGAGGCAGCAAAATAACCCCAAAACATCCTTGAACCTCCACCATGTTTGACTGTAGGTACTGTGTTCTTTTCTTTGTAGGCCTCATTCCATTTTATGTAAACAGTAGAATGACATGCTTTTCCATGATGCTCTACCTTAGTCTCATCTGTCCTCAAAATGTTCTCCCAGAAGGATTGAGGCTTACTCAGGTACATTTTGGCAAACTCCAGTCTGTTTTTTTTATGTCTCTTTGTCAGCAGTGGGGTTCTCCTGGGTGTCCTGCCATAGCGCTTCATCTCATTCAGATTAAGACGTATGGTCCAAGCTGACACTTTTGCACCCTGTGTCTGCAGGACAGCCTGAATTTGTGTGGAAGTTCACTGAGGATGTTTGTCCACCATTCCAACTCTTTTGTAGGTTTTCTCTTCTATCCACGTCCAGGGAGATTAGCCACAGTGTCATGGGTTATAAACTTCTTGATTATATTACGCACAGTGGACAAAGGAATCTCTAGATCTCCAGAGGTGGTCTTGAAACCTTGAGATTGTTCATATTTTTCCACAATTTTGCTTCATAAGTCCTCAGACAACTCTGGGCTCTTCTTTCTCTTCTCCATGCTGGGTGTGACACACACAGGCACACAACACAAAGGCTGAGTCAACTTTTATACATTCGTATTGGCTTCAGGTGTGATTTCTAGATTGCCAGCACCTGTTACTGCCACAGGTGAGTTTAAAGCACATGCTTGAAATAAAATGATTTACCCACAGTTTTAAAAAGGGTGCCAATAATTTTGTCTGGTCCATTTTTTGAGTTTTGTGTAAAATTATGTCAATTTTGTCTTTTTTCTTTGGATTTTTTGAGTTGCTCCAATGCACATAAAGGCAATAAACACATGTATACCAAAAACATTTGTAATTGCAACAATTTCTGGGAGAAATGGTGTATTTTCTGGACAAATTTCAGGGGCGCCAATACTTTCGTCCATGACTGTATAAGCAGTAATCCTCTTTATACCATCAACTAAAAAATCCTTTGTCTTATTACCATCTACGAAAAAATAAAGAAAAAACAAGAAAACAATTTCAATCTGTTAACAACGTAAACAAAGTATAACAATCAACAAGTAACTGTGACACAAAAAGGCAATTAATTCCTTCCAGAGTTTACAGAAGGGCTTTACCTCCATGGAGGTTGGCTGACAGAACAAAGGGGGTGCTCTTCAGCCAGTTCATCACAGCAATGGTCTCTGGCTGTCTGGGCGCTGTGATGGTGACAAACTGGTCAGGGAAGTTGCGGTTCAGGTCAAAGTTGTTGCTGTTGTTGCGCCCTATGTAGCCTTTCACATCACCTGTAAAGAAGCAGTTACTTGTGATGAGTGGCTGGCATGTATCTCCATTTGTAACCACATCATGTTCCTGCTTAGAAAGGTGAAAAATCTCAGCAACAGTCCCTGTTTTCTCCCTGTAAGGCTACAGCCACTGCTATCATATAGCATGTACTAACACAGGCAGACAAAGGAAGTGCTTTCTGTTACTTTTGTTTTCAAAGAAAAGGAGGATGGTGCATCTTCAGTGGTTGCAAACAACCAGATGAGGTGAGTCCTGCTGTGTCTAAGGAAATAAGGGTGTTGCATCTTGCTGGTGAAATCAGAAAAACAGCTTACTTGCAAAATATTGCAGAAAAATGCTAAAATGCCTACCTCATAAAGTCACAAACAGCTGGTGTAGGAACTAGTTTGTAACTTGTTTGTGATCCCGCATGATTACCACGTTTATGTTTGTACTTTGGATATTTTTCAGGACCTGTTTCACTGAAGACAGTTGTACATTTGATAGCATAAGCAGCAAACCCCAAGGATGTTACTTAGGTGATCAAATTACTGTACAACACTTGTCATTATACACCTTTTTCTCATTTATCCACAGTAATATATCTAACACCAGCTTTCAGGAAATGCCACTTTCTTATTGCCTCTATAATTACTTTTAATTTTTGCTCACGTGTCTTTTCTCCTACCTTCATTGGCTACCTCGTAGCCATCCGGGTTCATAGAAGGCATGATGTGAATGCGAGTGTTGTCAACCAGCGTTGTGACCTCCTGGTTGGTGCCATAATTACGGCACAGGTACTCAATGAGGTTGAGCATTAACTCACGGCCCACCACTTCATTACCATGCATGTTAGCAATATACTTGAACTCGGGCTCACCTGACACAGACACAAAAAGAATGAAGTCAGATTGATTAATCCACATGGAAAACCAAGGTTCTCACAACAAGTAAACAAAAATATGTATAATGTTATTCATTTAAAAAAATAGGGCATGTGAAACATAAATCAAAACAGCGTGAATTGTTTCCAAACATTTAAAGCCCACATTCATTTGTAAATAGCACAGAGACTAATATCAAAATTTGAGAGTGAAAGATTGTTTGAATTGTTCTAAAAAGTATACGCCCATGTCCAATTTGATCACAGCCAAACGGTACAAAAAAGTTGGCAGAGCGTCATGTTTAACACTTTGTAGCATCACCTGTTTTTAACATTTTAACACTCTTAAAGCCTTTCTGTAATTTTGAAACTGGACCATTTTAGCTTTTTTGCCATCCAGTGTCACACATATAGAGATTTCTGCAGATTCACTGAGTCTTTTAATGTATATATTAGATATTATTGAGATGTTAAAATCCCAAGAAACTTTGCAATTTTCATTGAGAAAAAAAATAAAAATAAAACTACATTGATTTATATAGCACCTTTAAAGGCATAAGCAAAAAATGTTGGAGAAAATTGAAGTACAAAAGTAAACAAAATTAACACATTTGAAAGGAATGGAAATGACACAAACAATCTTTAAAGTCAGTTAAAATAGTAAATGATAAAAACAGAGGGTGTTAAGACAGCAACAAAAGGATAAGACATGGATAAATAGAAGAGATCAGCAGAACGAATAAAAGACTGATGAAAATGAATAGATAATTTAAAAAGGCATTAAAAAGACATTACTAAATCTGCAAGCTCCTTGGGCAGGTCTTTCCAAATTTTTGTTGCACATCTTTCACAGAGAACCCTTTAACTTTCTTATACTGAGTCCTAACTGGATACGAAGCGAGCCAGCATCAGCAACAAAATCAGCCTGATTACACGAATTTCAATCTTAGAACCTTGACAACGTGCAAGCAATGCTGTATGTTTTCCCCCTTCGCCCTGTTCCTGTTTTTCTATTGCTCATATTGAGGTGGGCAAAGAACAAGGAAAGAGGGATATGACAAAGCATCCAGAGCGTCTGATAGGATAATTTTCTTGATTTTCTTTTATTTTTGTTTGTTATGTTTAATTTGCATTTTACACAACATCCTTTTAAGGAAATGGGGTTGTGTGTTTTACACATTTATTGAGGCAACCATGTAAGACATACCATGCTCATGGACAGTGGGGTTGTCTGAGATGACCATCACATAGAGCTCATGGCCTTCCACGGAGCGTCCGACAGTGTAAAGATGTGTGATCAAAGGAAACTCGCTCTTGTACTTGCGTAAGAAGAGCTCCATGTCTGCATAGTTGTGGTGACGAAACTCCTCTGGCTGGACAGTCTCCTTCTCATTTGGAGGCACAGAGGTGCTGTTAGTGTTCTTGGTAGAGGAAGAGGAGTTGGTGGTGGTGGAGGTGTCTGGATTTTTAGTGGCTGTTATTGAGGATGAAGTCGTAGTATAGCTGCTTGCCACCTCACTGACCACAGGAGTTAATGTGAAGTTAAGTTCTGTAGCCTTGCCCTCCAAAACCTGGACTCCCTTCAGTGTAATTGATGTGTATCTGTGGGAGACAGAAGACAAAAATATATGCATGATGATTCAAACTCCACCAGGGAGTGGCAAAATAAGATAAAAGAGATGCTGTAAGATTAAAAAAAAAAAAAAAAAAAAAAAAAAACTGGTCGGTGCAGCTTTTTTTTTTAACTTTCAACAAGGAAGTGACTGAACAACCACAAGAGGAAGTAACTTGTTTTGCTTTAGTGCTGTACTTGTGGGAAAAACTGGCAACTGAGCTTCATTGTCTGTTCATCTGAAAAGCTTGATTACAATTTTTTTATTGTCACTGAAGAAATTAAATTTGAAACACAAAGTTTTGTTAGGGTTGTTGAACAATGCATGAGTTCTGACTTTAAAACCTGCAATGTGAGGTAGGTTCAAAGGCACTTCTCACCCTGGAGCGACAGCTGTGATGTTGTATGTTCCTGGAATAAGGAGGCGGTAGTATTCCCCATAATCTCCTGAAGTCAGGTTATGGTGAATGCCTTCTACTAAGATGCTGGCGTTAACAACAGCAGAACCATCGATGGCCTCTTTCACATAGCCATGAACCCCTATATGGACCTGCAAGACAGCAGCATTTTAATTATCAAGAACACTTATTATCAGACAGGCTTCCTTGTAGTGTTGTACTTCTGTGCTCCTGTAGCCAGGAATCTGCTGCAAGAAATTTGTGTCTTTAGATCTGGTCGCTTAAAATTGTTTTTGAAGTAGATTGAAGACATTGGAGGAAGATGCATCAGGTTGTAGATGCATTGCTGCCACCCATCTCAGCCATGATACTCTTTCTAAATGAAATTCTTAATCTCAAGGAGGTTTTCCTGGTTAAATACATTTTTAAGAAAATAAATCTAAAATCAACAACCAGAAAACATACAAAAATAAATTTTGCCATTATTAAAGTAGTGTTATTACCTACCTGTTCAATGTAAACTAGCAGTGATTCCCTGTTCAGATCCCATTCCTTCTGCAGCTCGGAGGCAGGAGGGTATTTACAGCAGCTCAACTCCATGGTGATTTCCAGACAGTTCCCATAGAGGTAGTTATAATCCTGCATCCCACCTACACAATAGACTAGCACTTTAGTAAACAAGCAATGGAAAATGGCTAAGAGTCCTTAAAAAAAACATTAAACTTAGCTGAGAGGAATCAATGCCGACACCATGTGTGCTATCACTTAAAGAAAAAACATGCACAGTAAATGATCTTCTTGATTATAGTTAATAGTATAAGCAAGGCTGTATAGTGGAACATACAGTGCTTAACAATTTTTTATACCATCTGTCATATTTGTCTCAAAGACCATCCATCATCATCAAGTGCTTTAATGCGGACTCTTTCATTTTCAGTGAGCGCTCTACGTTTTACCATTTTGAACAGGAATGAGGAATTTCAAACTGAATTCATCCAAATTTGAGCCGGCTCACTGGGCTTCTCTAAGAAGTCAGAAATAAATCAAGCATAACATTCAACCACTAAAACCCATTTTTCTGTTCAGGAATGCAAGTAAATAACTATAATTTGACATATTAATCAAGAAATATTAATATGCTTTACCATTTTTTCAGGTTTTTTGTAAATCAGTAAATTTGAAAATTCATGGATAACAATAATAATTATATTTTAGCATTAAAAATATCATTTGGGATAAAGAGCTTCTACATATTGGTGTATTAACCATTGTAGAAACATAAAAAATGATTTTGATAATTACCAATGCTGTTAATTTAGGGCAGCTGTGGCATAAACCTTACTTTGGTTAGGGTTAGGGTGGTCTAATAAATTTCTTCAGCACTGTGTATGTCGCACATGCTAGAAAAGATTTTTTTACCTCATCACACTGGTGCAATGACAAAGTGGGAGGGGTATCTGTGCTTGCCAGGCATGCAGATGTGATTTTAGTTTTAACCTTTAGCCCCAAAAACCTCCCACTCGACTTTTCCTGGATATTTGAAATTCATACCCAGTTCTTTAATTCTATATTTCTGGCACATTTTAAACTCAAGTTGTATGTTATTCCCTCCTGTCCTCTGCATCTGGAGTATGAGCAGTTATGTAGCTGATATGATGGCGAATAAGAGACCTGCAGCTGCCAATACAGACCGGGCAGGCTCAGGGCGTACGTGCGTCATTAATCATCAGTGGAAGGTTGTTATTTAAGCTGTGTTTGTTTTGTTTCTTAAAGTAAATTCACTTATTATACATATTAGTCAGTTACTGGTTGGTTTTAGAGATGTAACAAACATTTTATATGTGGAGCCACAAGTTTTTCTTCTGAGCTACAAGATTGTCAACCTCTGTTCCACCAGTGCAATGGGTAAATAAAGTTAACATACAGCCCTGAATCAGGGCAGATAAATGGAGTTCATTTGTGCAACTGTGAGCATAAACTTTCTTTCAAAGTTTGGTCACTGAGGTCAAAGCATCCTAAATGTCATCTGTAAAAACATTTACTAAAGTAATTTTTTAGTCAGTATTGATTACCAAAAAGAAACCCCCAAATGTGCCTGGCCACTCAGTTGGCAGAGAAAGAAGCCCCGTCTTTGGCTCCTCAGTGCCACATTTTAAAGACTGTGTTTAACGTGGCATCAAGCCATGACATCTGCAGTTTGCCAGCCAATCAGTGAGCCCTCCTGTGAGCAAAAAGGAGAGACACACAGGAGGGCAGGTTGTTCTGCCGACCATCCCATTGGAGCGACAGCAGGCAGCCACTCACCCAGGCTGGAGGGTTGCCATGACTGCCTGTCGAGTGGCCACAAGAACCCAATAAAACAAGCCTCCGTTTGCCAGCAGTCAGAGTCAAAGAGCTCAACCAGTAAACACTGACAAATAACTCAGCAAAGACTCCAATTTTACGTTATAAATGTAACATGAATACATTGATACTCAAATATTTAAAATCCAGTGGTTCAGCACTCTACATTACAAAAGTCTTATGTGCCCCCTTAAAACCTCCTCACTGACTGGAAATAGGAAGAATTGCTGTAAAGAAAATTACAAAGCTTCCCTTTAAAGTTAAGGAGAAAAAACAGCAGGCTGTGAAGCAGTAAAGGCTTTGAGCACATGCAAACCAAAAAAATACAAGCTAGAAGTACAAGTTCCCCTGAGTCACCAATGGTCAACCCACAGCTGTTCAGCAATCTGAAACTCCACAAGGATGGACCGGCAGCCAAGTATTTTACTGGAAACTGGACATGGCAATTTAAGAAGAAAGAAATCCTCACAAACCATGTTTTCTTAGCCAGCATTTACCCAGGAGTCTGGGAGAATGGAGCAGAGAACAGAGAGAACAGACAAGCTTATTACTGATGAATACAGAAAAGGACATCCCCTTTGTTTCAGTACTTTACCTGTACTTACTAAGCAGGTGGGTGCAAACACACCTAGGACAATAGGGACCATGCCCTCTGAGCTTATTTTGAATAGAAGTGGTAATAAGAGATGTGCTGAGGTGATTCATTTGAGATTTAACCCCCAACAGAGCTGGAAAGCCATTAGAAAATATCACCTGCTAATGATGAGCAAACAACCCCCCTGGCTGTGTGTGGAAATCTGGGCTGGGCTTCTACAACCTGACAATCCATATGAAGGTGTTTTCTCTGGGTCACAAGACTGAAGGCATCCCTCTTAGCTAAGTGACTTTTAAGTTGTTCAAACTCAATCAAATACCATTGCTCTAGAGTAAACAGCATCTCCTATGCAGATGGAACACAGCAAACATGCACACACAAAGACCCAACCTCAAATATCCTGCCCATGTCCCGGATCCAGTGGCACACCCTGAACTTAGCAGGAAGACACAGGACAGAAAAGCACCTGAATGTGCTGTGCTGAGAGCGGGGGTGTTAACAATAAAGGATGACCTCAGTCACCTTTCTTCAAACTAAGAGTTTGTTAACATGCATTTACATATGTTTAATTATTGTATTAGTCTAAGGCTGGACCTTTAAAACACAGTCAGGTTCCCACGTTAGTCCGACTGAAAACATGCTGAATGGAATTTCTTAAAGTCATACTAAAGCACATTTTTAAGGTGGTTGGAGATGGATTTTCTCTTGCATGACCTGACTGGACAAGGAGTTCTGTGCATGGCCCCCAGTCTCCATGATAGGCATGACCTAGCAGTTGAACAGCATGCTAAATGAAGCTGCTACATGCTGACTTTTGTAATACTGCTCTTTTTACATTGCTTTTTTTTTAGTATTCTTTGTTTTATTTAAATGACTCCTTTGTGTTTGTTTTTCTTATTCTGCTCATGTTTCTATTCATATTCCCATATTTCCCACTGCTACAGTGTGTACAAAAGCCACTGTCTGTAACAACTGAATTTCCCTCCAGGATAAGTTAAGTAGCCTATTTCTGATTCTGAGTGTGTCCTTATTTTCCACATGCAAATCTGGATCTTTAGATTATCACAGCCATTGAGTTGTACTACAGTCAAACAACATTCTGGACTTTGTTCCCTTGTTTTCCTAAACACAGTCACATGTGCTTATAGAGACATATCAGATTGCAATTACTAAGCCTGCAGATTTAATGACCTATAAAAAGTTTAAACTCTGATTTTGATACAAAGTAGCACAATAAAATTGAAATTCTGTGACACAAAGAGCTGGAAAAAGTTTCATACTACACAAAAAATTTCAAATAATTGGACAAAACCCTGCGGTTTAAAAGTAACGATAATTCTTCTCTGCAGCTAGACTGTGTCAGGAGATCAAGAGTCAACATCACATTTCAAGCTGAATAATTATTTCAAGCCTAAACTGCCAAACAAAAAGGCTCCTGTTCCTAACTCCTTGTGCTGGCTCCATGCCTGAGCCTCCCATTATGACACACAAAGTCCTGACCGATTCATCATCTGCCATTAGCCCAGTTTTAGCAGCACTGACATTGCCCATTCAGAGTAATGAGCCAGGTCAGACAGACACAAGAATTGTCCATTCACCTGGTTTTCCTTCTAGTAGTTCATCCTATCTTGATATACAAACATTTTTGGTTAGAGGTATAATGACTAGCTAATAATACAGCCTGAAGCTTGCCTGCCCAAATACCTCCTTTCAAGCTAGGAAACAACAACAGTGGCATTCACCTAAAAGAGGAGAACAAGAGTGCTTTGGTTATAATCTAAAGCTAGCAAACAGTGTGATAGGTATCAGCATAATGGAATAATACCTGCAAAGGGTGAACTCTTTAGAAATATATAAGGTGATGTTCAGGGTTAAAATCAAACACATTTGCACAGGAAGCTTGTTAGGGGTAGCTTTTGAACCAGCAAGCTTAAATTAGTCAAGAATCTGTTCTTAAAAAGGGTCAAGTCAGCAATTTGACTGCACTCTAGCCAGACCAAAATGGACTTCAACAAGGCTACTTAAGATTGAAAGATAGGAATGCACTCTATCTTATCATCAAATAAAATAGATAAATCATCCCATAACAGTAACAATATAATTCATAGCACTATTAAATAGGGCTGATAATTGAATGAGAAAACTAATCCAGCTAATCACATAGCTACGCTGTGATTAATCATGATCAATCATGCATTTCATTTTCCTGGTTTTTTACTTGTTCATGTGCAGATGTTTGTTGTCTTAATTTTAAAATGAGAACCTCATCAGCTTACTGTAGATTACTTTTGCGTTGTTTTGCAAGTTACTGTACCTGGTCATTGTTTGTTTTTAGAACATGCTCTACGTGACCCCTTTAGCTCTCCTTTGGTGTCTGTGTCCCTACTATGGCATATTTTATGCTCTGCTGTTACTATCTTTTGTGTTTTGCTTTGTTGATGTAAAGCACTCAATTAATTGCTTAGAAATTTGTAATACTGAATGTTTTACTACTGCTTCCTCACTACAAAGATTTTAACTCAATGAGTCTGCTTTATTTGGAAGAGCAGTGCGGTAACCTGGAGCCTCAAATATCACTACCTCTCCTGCCCTCCCCTCTTCTCTGTCAGACTTCCAAAACAAAAGCAGACAGTGTGCTGATCAAGTTTCTACCCAAGACCTGAGCCATTTCTTACTCAACCTTTGAAACTGTGAAATACTTTATTGAGCATGTGCACAACCTCTGACTTTATAGACTGATCTATGTAGAGAACATTATTGATTATGTTATATGTATATTCCTATTTGATAAGCTAAATGAGGCTGTGTTTAAATTGTATGAATGTACCACTTAGGTGAAGCATCTAATTTTGTTGTTGAATAATGGCAATAACAATATACTGATTCTGGAAAAAAAAAAAGCCGCTTTTATTTAGCTAGCAAGGGACACTTAATCAAAGAACTTGGATACAGAATAATCCCTACCTATGCTCAGAGTGAGCTGCCATGGTGCACGTCGTGCTGCTCTAACACCCAGTAATTGCAGAATCTGACAGACCAACCCTGAGCTTAAGTTCTTACAGTTTTCAGCATTTTGACACCAGTCCAACCAAAAATCAGGCCTCACTATAAAGTGCTTCAGAGTATTTCAGTGTGTTCACAAAACATGTAGACTGTCACACCCAGCTGCATTATGAAATGCAACAGTTCCTACATTTACTCTGAACTTTGATAAATATCCTTTTTTACTGGGGTCATTGTGTGAAAGAATAAAGCTATTTAAAACTGTTGCTAGGCAGCTTTGGTGTGAAAACTGTTCAAGCTGCACTCCATACAGTAACTTCAGCTTTTGTAATCAGTTAAAAACTGACTTAGACGTGTGATACGCTGAGAAAATCTTTCAGTCACAATAGTTTGTGTGGTGCTACACTAATAGAGAAAGAATTTGCAACACTTGCTTTGAGGTGAGCTTCTCCAGGCAGGTTGTTGCTTGTACAAACCCACATCTGCTCTACACACAGCAACAATAAAAAAACCTGTTGTTGGCTGTAAGATTTGTATCAAGACTGATCATAGACTGTGATTAGAGCTTTGCTTGCCTGTTGCCCACTTTTACATCAAAAGGTCATCAATTTAAGACACAAAGACCCAACTTAGCTCTTGTGATACATGCCCTTCCAAATTCACAAACCATTTCTCAGTCCCTGCCTGAGAAAATAAAATCCATGACAAAAGGGTTCATCTTACCAGGTACGTCATACCACTCAGCCCCATTGGTGATGCCATCTTGAAAACTTTCCTCAATCATATCAGGGCAGTTTGGATGACCAGTTTTCATCACAGCATGGTGCTGTGAATACACTGTAGCCAAGTAGCGAAACAGGCTGTCATCTGCTGACTGGCTGTAGTGGCCCTGTTTCTGGTGGGAGGCTGAGTCATCAAAAGGATAACTGGCAACTACAGTGCCTCCATGTAGGTTCCCTGACAGCACGAATCTGAGGAGACAAAGACACATTTAGGAAAAAGGCTCCTTGAACTGAATGAATACTTTGAACATGTTTCATCAAGGTTCTATTAAGAAGGAGATTGAGCACTAAAATAGATTTTTCATTTAAGAGATTTCTTTTGCCCTGCTTACTTTAAGCAGCATTGGGCCACATAAGCCTTCTGTTCACTTCAGAATGCTTTAATGCAAAAAATAAGGACAGTGAATTGTCTTCAGCAGCAGCAGTACTGTGAGAGACAAATGACCTGTTTTCAATAGGCATACAGGAATTTTAGAATTCTATGGAGATAAAGCTGAAAAGTTGTGTTTCTATCTGTCAAAACACATGAAACAAGAACTCTGCTATGGGATTTAACTAAATTAATCTTGTATAGAAATTGGATGCTGCTTTTTACATAGCAGACCTTGATTTAGACAGAAAGGGAAACTATAGCAGGCTGCAAATGTGTGAATGTAGGGGTGGTAGTCTAGACTTTCTCGTTATCTGGTAAATCATACCATCTGTATGAGCCACACCTGCACTAAGAAGATTATGAGTTAACTTGTATGTAAGCCCCAATTAATGGTTGCAGTTAAATAGCATTTTTAATGTAGTATTTCTTGAAGAAATTGTTTTGGCCAGCTTGTTTTGATGACTGAGAACATAACAACAGTCAGTGTAGAAATGGTTAAACTGCCCTCGGTTACAGTGTTTGTTGCTTAACTATTCACTAGCCTAGCACCCCCTTCACATCCAAAGAACTTCCATTGTTTTCATAACTGCAAAAATAAATTGATAATCAAAATAGTTCCTTCTTAAGTATTTATCTTTTAATTAATCAATAAATCAATCAGCCATTTCAGTTCGGCCCATTATTATGTCCTGGCTGTCCTGAACTCCAGTTCTTCACTGAGTTAGTCGTTGACAGGAATGTTTGTCACTCTCCAAACACATCTGTTGGATACACATTAACAAAGATGTTTGGGATGAAGTTTACCAAAGTCATTCCAGCCTGTGCTAAGGGCAACACATCCTCAAGCAGAGGATTATGGGTGCAGAGGTCCTGGGGAGACCCCACAGTGCATCTCTGACAAGAGAGTAAGACTGGCAATATTTATTGATGTGGGTTTGGAAACATTAGTCTCTATTACATTAATGATCAATAGTATTGAAATTTGCAATGCTTTAATAAAAACTGATCTTCGCTTTTATATTGCAACCAAACGATGCTGATGTTGTGGTTTAAAGGTGACCATGTTAAGTGTGAGCTGAAAGTTGCAAGAAATATTAATAACAGGGCTGTAAAAGATTAAAGAATTTAATTGATCTCAAGTTTTCTGCACCCTTTAATCACATTCATAAATTCAACTATTTTGCTTTTAAAACTGTTTTTGGGTCATTTTTGATTTTTCTACCATCTTCAATGAAGAATAACTGACATCCTGTTTGGATACAGACCTGCTTTCACAAGTAGACTGAAGATTTTAACATGAACTTAACCACTGAAGAAAGAGTTTGCAACGTACTGAAAAGGTAATATGTGAATAGTAAAAGGTAAATGTTTGATAACCCGTGGTTCAGGTGACTTTTGACTTGTCAACTGAGCTGTATGTGAGTTTTTTCAACTAAAATGAGACATTAACTAGCAGTGGTGGACTTATTTTACATCACTGTGGCTGCAGGGAGATGCTGCAGTGGCTTAAACATGTTTGTTGAATGTGAATTCATTAACTGGGGATCTTAGTTAATCGCAATTGCTGCGATAAATGTGTCAAATTAATTTCATCAAAACGTTTCCAACATATTTTTACAAAGCCAACAGTGTGCTGGAGTTTTACTGTAATTTTGATATCTGGAAAGAAGAATGCTCCCTCCCAGTACTAAGTTGTTGTTTTTTTTTAAACTTGCTTACCATGCTATTGAAACAAATAGCCTACTCAAATTATTTGGCTTAACCAGTGTCAGTCAAAGTCTAACACTGTAATATAGTGACACACATTCTCACACTTTCAACCATAAAGCCAGGACGCAGTCGTGCTCTTCAGGCTGTGTAGGATTTTGTCTGCATTTCTATTAGATTTCTATTTTCTGATAAGAAAGACTCACTTTTTCTCCTGGATCCATCTGATGACAGCCATGACTTCAGGGATAGTATCTGGGCTGGCAGTTGCTCCATCATACTGGTCAGGAAAACTCCTGTTCAGGTCCATGTCTTTGGCATTATTTCGACCTCCGCTGTCGCCGTTGCAGTCCCCCTCTTTGGACCTCTCAAAGCCGTCCGGGTTCATGCTGGGCATGATATAAATATCCGTTGTGTTCACCAGTTCAGTGATGCGCGGTTCTTCTCCGTATTTAGCCAACAGGTATTCCACTAGGTACACCAACACCTGCCTGGACACGGTTTCGTCTCCGTGCATGTTCCCGACGTATTTAAATTTGGGTTTCCCTGGTGCGTTCGTGTTGGGGTCCTTGGTTATCCGCATCACCCAGAGCTCCCTGCCCTCCACGGACTGACCTATGCTCGACAGGGCAGCTATATGAGGGTAGCTCTGGGCTAAGGACTGTAAGCGTCTAGTCAATTCAACATAATTGTAGTATTTGGTGTAAGTTTCTACCGTTTCCTCGGTCGAAGGGGTGACGTTTCGGAGCTTGCGACGGGTACTGGCGTCACCAGGGGAGACAACAAGAGAGAAAAGAAAGACGAAAAGTGGCAGCCGTAGTTTCGACGTCAACATTAAAAGCTCCCAGGCGTGTCCCATGTTGATGCTTTTACACCATTCGGACTTTTGAATGAAACAACATAAAACAGGGTCTAATAATTCAGACGTGTTATCTCACGATCACCTGAGCTATTTCCGCTGTCATCGGGCGTCTGGCCCATAGGTTTGGTCTGCCTGCCAGTTTCCACCTACTTCCGTTCTTGTTACGAGAGGCGGAGCAATATGATTACGTCAAAATTTAAGGTGGACCGATGTTGTAGTACATTATTTTCACATCTTTTTTCACAGATATTATGGTGACCTGGAAACACGAAGCAAAATTACAAAGTCTGAAGCATTTTTACAATACTGCAAACAGATTTACAAAGTCTGAAACGTTGTTATAAAACTTGGGCCACTTGGTACGCCCCCATTTTGTAAAATACCATTGTTTGTAAATGTATTTCAGAAGTTGTAGAAGTGCTCAACAACTTGTCTCAGCTCATGTTAAAGTTATGTGTAAATTTATTTTGTAAAATGTAAATATAGCATTTTGAATGTAATTTTTTGAATTTGTTTTATTAAATGTAAAAAATGTTTTTGCTTGAAGTATTTCAGACTGTATAAGTTTGTATTAAACTTTTTGAAAATTTGTTCTGTAAAATATAAATTTGATTTGTAATTTCTAAGGGGTTTTTCTAATTTCCGTTTGTTTTATGAAAAATAAAAAAAAGTTTTGGTTAATGTAAATTTGTTTCAAGCTTCAGGCCACAGTATATTAACACTGAAACATCCCACAAGGGAGACTGTTGTCAAACTAAATTCGTTATTCCTTTGGAAAAACCACTGGTGCATATTTTGCTTTCATGAATATTTTTGTGATTTAACATAGAAGTAATTTCAACATTCTTTCAAACAGCTGTCAAATTCACAAATACTGGAAACTAAACCTTGCATGACAAGATTTATTTTTCTGAAGAAGAATAATGGTGTGATTTATTCTGGTCTTATGTTATAAAAGCACTTCAATCAGTAGAGAACTATAGTACTGTGCAGAATCCTAGGGCATATTTGGGCAAAAATTGTGGCTGAAATAAGGCATTGAAGCTGCAAAGGTGACTGAGGGGCATCATAGGGTGGGAAGGAGGATTGACACCACGGCCACGCCATACTCTGGATGTTCTTGCGTATTACCAGGGACTTGGGGAAAATAATCTGTTGAAAAACTAACTACTAACTAACGAACACCTTAAGGCGGAGTAAGAGGTGGATATGGCGAGTAAGCATGGCCTGAGGTCAGGTCTGCCCAAAGAGTTAGCTGAGCCCCTAACAAACCCAGAAAATGGGCCCTCCCCAGTGGTGATTTATTTACAGTATCAATGTGTGTGTTGGATAAGTGGAATTGATGCTAGTATGCATCCTGGCTAGCAGTTACCTCATTTTGGAGCTGAAAAGTGTGCCAAACTATTACTGGGTTGGTGATGTTGTTGAAATTATTTATTTGTGCCACTTGTAAACCCATTTGAACCACGTTTTCCCACTCATTTTTGCAACTATTATTTGACATATTTGATCAATATTTGCTCCTTTTTGCCTCCTTCTCACCACTCTACAACTATTTTGCCACGTTTTAACCCATTTTTTTTTCACTGTTTTTGTCACTTTAAACCCATTTTTGCCACTATTCAAATCCAGTAACACCACCTTTATCTGCCTATTACATTTTATTCAATTTTTTTACACTTTCTAAAACCATTTGACCATCTTTTAATCCAATTTCTGCCATTTTTAAGCCATTTGTTGCCACTTTTAAACCCTTCCCAACCCTTTTCTGCCTATTTTTGCCTCTGTTGGCCCATTTTAGCCACTTTTTATGCCCATTTTTGCCACATTACACCCATATGACCCTTTGAAAACTCTTTTCACAATTTTTCTGCTTCTGGGGATCAATTTTCGGCTCTTCAAACACAAGTTTGCCACTTGTAGCACATTTCTGCTACTTTTGAAATCCCGTAATACTACTTTTTCTACCCGTTTGTGCAACTTTTAACCTAATAGAATTCTGTTGGAAGTACACAATTTTAAGAAGGCTGTATACTTAGGCATAAATAGATTTTAAAATGCATTACTTGCTTTGATAAGAGTGGTTATTATTTAGTAAAAAAAAGAAAATATAGTTATCACAGCTTAAATTTACAGTGGACCATGATTTTGCTGTCCTCCATGGGCCCCAGAAAGCTCCCCCCTTTATCCCCTTTTCTGGACGGCCGATACCTAGGGTATGGTCCAGGTGGGTAGTAGGGTTGCCACAAGTCCCTGATCTTGCTGTGGATGTCCCAAAGGCCCGAAAAATGCTGGTAGTGTCTGAGTGTGTCACCACGCCTTTGGTGCAAAGGCACGGGCGAAAGAGATGCTTTCGAGCTTGACCTTGGCTGCTGAGCGACACGTCAAGCTTGACTCTGGCCAACACCCCCCTTCTCCAGCTTGGGTTGTGGCACATCAGGCCCTGTGATGAATCCTTACCGCCATAATGATGGGAAATCCGACTCTTTCAGTGATCTGGCTCATTCGGCTCAGCAAAAAAGAGCTGGCTCTTTCGGCTTCTTAACGGCTCTTCATTTGGATACCATTTTAGCAATGTTATTACAAAAGATTGATATTCTGGCAAAATCTACTGTCTCCCCAAAACATCTTGTGGGTTAGATGATATTTGCTCACTGGCTGGGATGTATGACCCACCTGACATAAAACATTAATGTTACACCATCAAACATGAGTCCTTAATCCATGGTGTGCCTGAGGTAGGGGATAAAAGATCATCCCTACTAATCACCGTATGTAGGTGTGCTTTGTTTAGTGGGGCTGGACCTGTTCTGGGCATTTTTTTATTGCATTAGTCTAAACCCAGTAAAAGCATGCCCTAAACAGATATAATATCTTAAAATGATTTGATACACCCTTTAGTATCACTGTTTCATTTTGATTTTGGAGTCTTTCTTCATGCATTAAATGCATGTAAATATTTGAATTATTTACATTGCAGATTGTATTTTACATTCTAAAAATATTAGGTAACATTTTTATTCAATAATTCTCTGAATTCTGTTAATCTATGTATGTGAGTAATAGTCTCAAAAGCACATGTTGATGAGCATACTGTATACACAATTTTCAAGTATTAAATTATCAATCTTACAGGCTACCTGAAATAGTGAGCTGTTAATGTGAGTGTATTTTAACTTCAAACAATAAAAATAAATCACAACTGAGCACAAATGAGTTTAGCAGCATACTCTTGTCTGTTTATTTCTTGTTGCCTATTCCATCTTTATTTATCACATAGCAGCACCATTTTACCCACAAATAAGAGGAGAACTAACTGAGTGACATCACATCTTTGCCAACATGAGGCCTTTAACATCCTCTTCTTCCCTCCTCAGTGGGGCATCAGTCAGGAGCCTTTCTTCAGCGGTTGCTCTTCCCTTTCTCTTTGTTTTCATTTAGCAACAAACCAAAGTGTGGCAAACATGTTAATTCTGAAGCACCAGAAAGTGTCAGCCTTGCTTTCACTGACACGGCTGGTCAAAGCTTGGAATGATTAGGTTAAGGAAGAAAAAAGGAGGAGGAAAAAGGAGGTGGAGGAGGCGATGGAGACGGTGAAGAGCAGGAGGTTTGGAGAGGACGCTGAAGTTCTCACTGCTGGATCCGACGAAGCGACTGCACCTGGAAGGACTGAGCATGGGATCCCCACTCTCTGTAATGTTTGTACTCGCCACCATGGCGATCACACTCCAAGATGTACTGGTAGCCACGGTAGCCTGGAAACTGGTAGCACACCCAGCTAAGGAGGAAGAGAAGATCCGTGATTTAATGATAGGAAATTTAATAAGATTGTAAATATGCATGCTTTAATGCAATGTGAGAAGATAGAAGCTGATTAAACAACAATGTTAATCATTCTTATTTACTACAGTACAGTGTGTCTGCAGAATGGAAGTGCTGGAGGTAAAACATTCAGGTTTTGCTCTTATAATGGCAAAAAGTTTATGAAGTCTCTTCATGTGGTGCAACATTTTAATTTTATCCAGATAAGGACCACTGCTCTTTCACCCAATGATTTTAATGTTTATTTGTATAATAAGTGCCCTATGGAGTTTTAACATGGATCATTGGGAAATAAAAGCAAAACCTGTGAAAATCTGTCGATTAAAAGGAAGGAAGTGACTTACGAGCCGCTCTGAACTTGCATGGATCCAATTTCATTGTTGGCCCAGCCCATGGCCTGCAGAGAGGGGTAGTCATCGTTGACCTCCCACTGACGTCCCATGAAGTTCTCCTTCTCATACAAAATCATCTTGGAATCCTTGTGGTTCTGTGTTAGAAGGATGCACAAAAACAAGTTCTTGCAGAGAAATGAACCGGCAATAACACCAATTCTACAGTTTCTATATCACAGACACATGGAACAAGCTCATATCGCATGCATTTACAACTATGTTCAGTGGCAGGTGGAAAAATGCTTCTATTTCTGTCCATGTTTAAGAAACATGATTAAGTTACTTACCAAGCCAGGATTAGGGCTTGGCTCATAAGATGGGCTTTTCAAGTGATTCACAAAGTACTTCTGGATTGTTTTGCACTATTCTCTCTTTGAGTGTTGAGTCTTAAATCCATCAGTCAATGACTTACAATACGGCATTATTCATTTGCACCACCTAACGTTTGCAACAAATTTAACATTAAACAGGCAAATACTTTGATGCAGTGTTACTTTATTCTTGTTGGAACGTGGGCACATATTTTAAAAGCAAAACTCAAAACCTACCTTTTCAGACTGGCCTTTAGAGATCATCTTAATCTGTTTTAGAATTTTAGGATTCATCTCACACTATCTTAAATTCAGGATTGTCTTTACTCTTATTATATCAGAATTTCCATGTTATCTTTATGTGTTTGTTAACTTATTTTAGCTCATTTAACTGAGCTATCTTTTAGTGTCTTTACTCTTTTTTTTAGCATCTTTTTATCCTGTTTTATTTCATTTTATCTTATTTTTATATTATTTCGTTATTTTGTTTTTACACTTATCTAACCTCCAGTGTTAATGAAGTCAAGTAAGTCTCTGTTCCGACAAATCCTTTATTTATGACATATTTGTTAATGTTGTGTATGGACTACTGGGTGTACAGGGTGGGGTCCAGACATATGCTCTTTTATCTATTAATTTTGTTTGTGTGTTAAGCACTTTGTGCTACATAGACTTATTGATTTTTAAATAAAATAAATAATTTCATGGTTGAATAAAATTTTGCAATTTTACATTGGTTGTACCACCACCTTACATGGTAAGTGTACCCCAAAACTGTAATTAATTGCATTTTTTTTAAAGATGTGATGCCTTATTTACCTAACTGGAAGTAAAGAAATGCTTTAAATTATATTGTTTAATTCACCAGCTGATCACTGGTTGCACCATCTGACATTTTTGAAGATTTTTGTAACATTTTGTACATTTTGTAAGACCGAACAGTTGAATGCTGTTACAAAAGTTTACTTGTGTTAACATAAAAATCCCAAATAGCTATTTCAGCTCTATTTTTTTAGTTGTCTGAACACATTTTAAGTTTTAGGTAAACAGTACTCAGTCCTGCCTTTGGGCATCAGACACTATTGCACCATGAGTGAAGTTACTGACTCAGTTAAAAGAAGTCCGGTCTGCAGGGAGCAACAATAATATAACAGAGAGGGTATACTGAACAAGATTGAAGAGGATTTCTTTATTCATTTTCCACTTATTGTCACTAATAGTAGTTTAAGTTGAACCACCTTGGGTGGCATTAATGTTGAAGATTAAAGTATGTGGTAGAAATAATGGGAAATTTTTGGTGGTTAAAGAACATTTAGCTTTATCAAAACAACATAAACATGTTGTTTTGAGTTAGATTTTAACAGATTTTTTAAGTGTAGGAAAGTTTCTACTGTGCAGTGTAACTTCTAAAAGTAAATTTAACCCAGCGTTAATGTGCAAGAAATTATTTTTAAAAATATATTTCCACTACTGAAAACCTTTGACGATATCAGTTTCCACAACAATTTTGAGCAGTTTCTGCGTGTTCAGTTTTACAGTGCACCTGACAATGAAAGTGTACCTCACCACCTGTGACTGAAAATTAATGATTTTATCTTTACTTGAAAAGGATCTACAAACCATTTCACTTGGCCATGAGTGTCAGCTTGAGTTAAATCAAGGATAAATTATGCTACAAGCTGTTTTAACTTCTACATTCCTAAATAAACTACTGCATGATTATGTTTGCTCCACCCTGACATTTAACAACTTGCAAAATCCAGAAAAGTAGTTTTTCGATGATCTCACCAAAATAAGTAATTCTGCAAACATTTATTTATTTAAAAAAAAATTTCAATGATAAAATGATGCTAAGGTATTCTACTTAGAAATCTCACAATTAAAATTTTGTTTTTTAACAGCATCAATAATCTGCTCATTTACTCAGATGGTTGCACCACCTGATATTTTTAGGGCTTGAGATGCCAAAATATTAAACTAATTATACAATTCAAATTAAATTTAAATCAAAACAAAGTAGGTTTCATAAAACAAATTGATATATGCCATGAACTGATTTTTTTTAAGTAAATGATACATTCAGACACAAAGAATATGCACGCCATTTCATTAACCCCCTTACAAATGTTCATGTTTAGAGATCTGATTGTGTAAAATGCCCACATTCAAGCATATCACATAGAACTTTATTCTTAGCATCAATCCGCTGGCTTTAAGTTTTCTATTGGATCTAAATTTGGCACATTTTAACTTGAGTGTATCTGGCGACACATGAGAAGTCAGACATCAGGAAACAGTAGCATTTGGAGTATTAAAGAGACTCACAGCAGAGCAGATGGGGCGGAAAGACATCATCCTTTCAATGTGGTAGGCATTGCTGCCACTCCATGACTCCCAGTGTGGATACTCTCCTCTCTCCAACACAAACTGCTGTCCACAGAAGCTGGAGTGCTCATATCCTGCCCAGCTGTGTCACGGTAATAAAGAAACATGAACAAAACAGGAAGGAAACTTTTAAAACTGACAGATCCTCATATTAAATCTGTTAGAAATCAGTAAATTTGTAGAAGGTTAGAGTGAGTTTCAGAACTTGTAAATTAATCAATAGCAATAATAGATGAAAATATAACATACCCACATAGCATTCTTTGCTTTGCATTACATAATAGGTGGAATTTAAAATCCTTCCCCTCACCTCTTAAAAGCCAGGCATCATCATACCTGTGAAAGAGCTCAAAGTGCAATGGTAGCACTCCACACCATAACTGTTCCAGACTACAGGCCTGCTCATAAAAGCCCCCAAAAGTAGAATGGGAGGTAAAGCAATCATCAAGCATCTTTGAAATCATCTACCAGTCAGAGTCTGGGAAGAAGAAAGCTTCTCTGCTAAAGAGAGCATGATTATGACTCTTTTTTGATAAAGCGTAGAGTCAGGGCTTGCTCAGGCTTGGCCAGCCCTTGTTCTGTGCTACTATGGCTTAGACTACCAGAGACATAACACACCAAGCACCTCTCTCTCATTCTCTGTCTGGAAAAAACAAAAATTGAAACTAATTACATTAAAACACATAAAAAGATGTGTGATACACAGTAAACAGTAATGACAGGACTTCTTTTTCACAAACTCGTTCTACCATTTCTTGGGGACCAAAATGTGAAATAATAATCATTCTGTTAAGAAAAGTCTTCAAAATATTCAGGTTTTTACTTTCACCTCTTTGTATTGGCTCTATTTGAGCCATTACTCAAAGCAGATCTGTCTGCAGTGACACAGAGGGACACATCACAGGCTCTCTGTCTCTCTTTCTCTCCATTATGAGCTATTTAGGCTGTCTCCTGCATGATCTAATTGTTAAGACGTGTCATTTGAAAAAGCATGATGCAATGGCAGAGGATTGGGAGATCCAAAATGGTATTTAGAATTAGCTGCTAGCAGCAGAAACAATCAAAAAAAGGGTAAAAAGGGATAAAAAGACATTCAATATCAGATTTACTGGTGTGGATTTCATCTTTAAAGACCATAGAATGTCACCCAAGTTCCAGGCTCACTAGAAAAGCTTCTGTATGGAATTCAAAGGCATGGATAGCATCATTAGAACAGTAATAGCAGTAGTTAATATTGGCTACTGTGGATAAAGTTGTAAAATGATGTGTGGTCTTACTGAATAATAGTAATAAAATATGTAATTTGTCATAGTATAACTTTGATTTGGTTCAATCTTTCTTAGGTCAACTCTTAACAAATATATCTTTGTGATTCAAATAATTTTAGAATTCATTAACATATTTTTAAAAGAGTTCCTCTTTGTTCGACTTACGCTCCACATTCCACCTTCAAGGAGCGGATGTTGTCCACTCCACACTCCATGATGTTCTGGCAGGCTGAGGTAAACTCCAGTCTCTTTCCCTGGAAGTTCTCCTGGTCGTATACTGTGATCTGCAGAGGGGCACACAAATGCATACATGTAGTATGCACATGCCAAGTGTACACACTGATGTGTGTACAGATACACACAACATTGAATTCATCAGGACAGGCATGGCATTAAAACAAACACCAATAATCTTCTTCACAATGTAATATCCCACTCACCTTCCATGGTCCCTGTGGGCTGGGATTATTCTGAGCCATGCTACAGTGGATTTCAGAACTGATTTACCTGCAGTATGGAGAGCATGGAGAATCATTATTATACTCATAATCAAAGACTTATAAGGTGACGGTCCATGCATTGTCTGTCAATAACTCCATGCAAGCTAGAACATGTTCTCTAGTCTGTTTAAGTTACCAGTATCCATGTAGAGGGCTTATTTTCTCAATGACAAAACTGATTAATGCTTTTATTGCATATTAGCTCTGCTGTATTCAGTCATATGAAACAGCCTACAAGCTAAATTTAAAAAATAACCACAGTCATTCTGATATTCAGTACAACAGCACTTTATACAGTGCAATATCTATTTTATATTACAGCTATGAGATGCATTAAATGAACTGTACACTTATCCAGCTTTTCTTCTACACTTCCCATCAGATTCACCACACAGTAGCATACTGATGGCAGAGACTGCTTTGTAAAGTGTTAGTGATGACAGCAATGCCACTTGAGGACAGCAGGAGCTGGTTTCAAACCATTAAGAAAGAACACCAGTCTTACCATAAAGCTACAGCCAATGCATCATATTGATATGTTTATCCTCCTGTTTCATTAAGTCATTTATTTGCTTCTACCATCACAGCTAGTTTCACTACCTGATTACAGCTGTCTGTTGCCTAGATCAGGGCTTCTCAAATTTTAGTGAACTGGCTTTTACTTTGGTATAATGTGTGATTCTGTACAACCAACCTCAAGACAAAGGCCATCTCTTAGTGTTATTTATCAGTGTTCACTATATCTGAAACAAAGCAATACACAGTTAAAAGCTTTAGCGCTTTTGTACACAATATTAGCACTCATGGATTGCTTTTTGTCCAATCAAATAACTTGGTCAGAGCTAATTTTTGTTTGTAGATCATTTTATCAAATGCATGTGGCTTCTGACCTTTCAACCTGCTCAAGCATGCTGCTGGTGGAGGCACAGAGCTCTTTTATCCCCCCTCAGTTTGACTATAGCATTTGCATGTCTGACCCCAGTCTATACATTCACATGGCTCAGCAGAAACGGCGGAAACAAAAGACACAATCATGTAAAGCCACAATAGTCTGCGCACATCTATAGGATGAATGAGTTTAGATGGAGGGCTTACCTGACTGGCCCCAAAGAATAGCAGTGCAGTGCTCACAGGGGGGCTCCACAAAAACGTCGTCCTGACCCCAGACTTAACGGACCTATTTATACATGCTGGTGCTGAAAAGTAGCTGGGCCTGTGGGTCCAGGCAGGAGTCAGCACATTGCTGCTCCAGTCATTGTTCCACTCTGAGCTGCTGGGCTTTAGTTTGCTGTAGGAGGACTGGATGGAGGGCACTGTGCCCAGTACAGATAAGCACAAGCTGCAAATGGGCCATGACCAGTGGGCTGGACCACCAGGCCTGGCATGGCCTGGTCCAGGAAGCAGATCATCACACATGTGGTTGGTCCTGGGGCAAAATGGAAAAAAGAACATCCAGAAATAGTGGCTAAGGGCCAGAACACTTTAGCTCTTTAACATTCAAAGTGCTTTTTTGTCCATAAAACATACTCTAACAAAAAACCTTTAAAGGTGTCTACTAAACAAGAAATTTAGAATTATATGAACCTACTTACAGAGGTTATTCCACACTGCACTCTGTGTCCCATCTATGTCCGATCCACCTGAAACTGACCCCACATCTCCTGTTCTTCACCTTTTCACTCTCTCTTTTGTATGTGCGGTAAAGCTGCTCAGTCATGCACACACGCAGTCATAGACAGAGACAGACACGCAAAGGTCTCATGCAGTCACATACATTCAGGGACACAAAGGGTACATTCACACAACTCATTTGAACAGGAACAGTGAATGGAGAGGTGAACTAATACAGTCTCTGTTTAATATTTCAGAAAGTCCATTTAGAGTGAATTAAAGTTTATCCTGCACCATTTTTTGCTCTTTGGGATTATCAGTTAAAGGTTTCACAAAAAAGACTTTTAAAAGTGGGGTTATAAAGTAGTTTAAACAATTCAGTAAATATTCCAGTCACTTGACCCACAACTAACCTCAGGACAATGCTGTTCGAGAGAAAAACATAAGAACTAAATTTAACACAAAAAGTAAGGAAATTTGTGTTTTGTCGATTATTTCTTTGTTGTAAAAATGCCTTTTGACAATCAGTCTTATGCTGTCTGAAAGCTTGTTTATTCCCCTTTTAAATGGTGCCACATTTGTAAGGAATATGCATTTGTGGGATGAGCAGCAGAGCTGAGTATGTGGCTGCACCCACGAAAAATGTGTCGAATCTCTGCCAATGCCAAACAGCTTTTTCTGCCACTGACTCTTGTTTGGTGTTGTTTGGTGGATGAATGATTAAAAAACCAGTGTTAATTTTGAAAGCTGTTTCAAATTTTAGTCTCAATCTTAGTCTTTACATCAGTGGTTCTCAACTGGAATTACGACCTTAGTTTTGAAGATTTTTTTGATCAATCAGAAGTATTTAATTAAAAAAAATTATGGAGCTTGGGCCTAAGACAGTACAAAGGGTGTTTGAAAAAACAATGAAGAAGGACAATACCTGCATGCTTTATAGAGTCTCATTGGCAATTTGGCACAATTTTTTTTCCTAGGCACACATCTGCGACCCACTGAAAAAGTCTTCGTGACCCATTTTTGGGTCCCGACCTACCAGTTGAGAAACACTGCTTTAGATCGAATTCCTTGCAGTTTTAGTCACATTTTAGCCATTTCTACCCTCTATAGTTTGTTGAAAAAAACTCAAACATTTCAGTCTAGTATTAGTCCATAAAAGGGTCTTGCTTTCTAGTCTTTTCTTTAGTCCGATTATTTATTCTTTAGCCTGAATCTGGTACCAGATCATGGTAGTGTGTTCTATGCACCCTGCTAAACCTGGGGTCCCTACTTTCTACAGCTGAGAGGCAGAATAGATACAGATGCAGGGTATTTTGACAGATTTACCCACAGTGGAGAAATATCATTGATTTTGAATGTCTGATGAAATTCAAATTATATTTTAGTCTAGTTTTACTCATCTTTATGAAAACTAAACTTTTATTCAGCTTAAGTCATCAAAGATCTATTTTTGGCTAGTCTTAGTTGGAAAAAAGGTGGTCGACGAACATTTTTATTTTTAGTGAACAAAATTAACACTAGAAGAAACAAGACATATTGGCAATTTAACAATTTATTCATTTAACAAACCAGGGCCTTAGTAGTGTGTGGAAGAACCATACACTGCCACAACAGTGTGGCACCTTTTCCTCATGCAGGTCACAGCCTGCTGAGGGATGCAGTCTTCTCCACACTTTGACCTTATGATCTAACTGCTGTAGGCTGTTCTTGATTCTCTTCAGCCGTGTCATCTGGTAAACCTTGACTGCAAATGTATAGAAGACAGTCTACAGTTCCTAAGTGCTGACAGGATGAGAAAACTGTCTTTTTGGCATGTCAAAACTGGAGTCACTATAGCAACAGCAGAATCAGCTGTTTGGCACTGGCAGATAAGATTTGGCACATTTTTGACCGACACACCTCACACTCAGCTCTGCTGCTCATCCCACAAATGCATGTTCTTTAGAAATGTGGCACCATTTAAGAGGGAAATAAACAGACTTTTCAATGGTATAAGATTTATTGCCATGAAGCAATGTTACAACAAAGAAACGATCTACAAAACACAAATTTCTGTGCTAAATTTAGATTAACCTAATTTATCTACCAAGAGGGAAATACATGCACATATACAGACAGGTTCCTATGGACATGCACTAACAGGGAGATGTCTGAATGAGGGCTGCTGCCCATGGAGGAGCACCATCTAAGTAGTCAGGGGTTCAATGCCTTGCTCATGAGCAGCTCAGCAGAACTCAGGAAGTAAACCAGCACCAAACCACTCTGAGGATTTGAACTGGCAGCCCTCCAAATCCTCACAGACTGAGCTACTGCATTCCATGATTCAGCATTATATCAGAGACCTCACTCTTTCTTACGGACAACCTTGTATTTGCTGAGCAAGCACTTTTGAAATGACAGTGCTGTTGCTGATGCATATGATGACATGGAGATAAACTAGATAATACATGTATTTAGGCTTTATAGCCTCAGAAGCACATCTTAATCCTTGTGTTGTGGGTGAAAAAAAGAGAATTCAATTCAAAATTATACAGTGTATAAGAAACAGGCCTTTATATACTGTCAAAATGCATAGGCATAAAAGGTTGTAATGGTAACACAGGAAATAAGAGAATTATCCCTCTGAAAGGTTCTTTCTAGCAGCCAAAGCACAATTTTTTTGTATGTAAAATAATGTAATTCTTTCTAGTTTTATGATTAGAATCAAAGGAATAATCATGTAGTCATCTCTGTTCTTCCTTGGTTCTGCTCTGTATACATCTAAAATAGCTCAGATGTCAGAATTCCTGTTTGTTTTTCTGTATTATATATGACATTTCCTATGGGGTCTTTTTTTCTATGCTCTAATAACTTGCATAAAAGTTCAGACTGTGTGCATCTGCCCACAGGCCTTTCACAGCCATCTCAGATCTGCACTCATATAATCAAAACCACAGCAGATGGTAGTCCTGATGTTTTCATTTGAAAGCCAGGTTACAGAGGTTTAAGCAATACTTTGACAAATACTCTCACCCTGCATTCTACTTAAGAAAAAGTCAGATCAAATTTTTCATTTTGATTTTAAAGATGTTTTACACATGTGGCAATGATTATTGTAATGGTGCATGTGGGTCACTGTGTATGCACAATGAATGTGTGCATGTGGGAAATGTATGAGAGGTGTGTGTGGGAACACAGCCTGTCCAGTGCTATAATACACAAAGTGAGTCTAACACTGGCGTGTTGAAAACAAAAGAGAGAGAGATGTCACTCCTGCAGTCAGCACATTACACACAGAGCTCAAAGGCTTGAGCTGGCTGCACCAAGGATCAACAGAGAGAGCAAGAGCCTGGAGATGAAAGAAAACCAAGTTACTGGAAAATGGTGAAAATGTGGGGAGTAGAGCAGAGAAATAGAAAAAGAACAATGGGACAAAAACGTTTAAAAGGAGTTTAAGTGCAGTAAGTGCAGACTGTGTGCATGCATAGAAAGCCAGCCAAACTTTCTGCTGATGGCAGTGACTGTGACTCCCTCCACCCTCATACAATAGAGCTGGACGACAAAACATGCAGCAGAGTCAGCGCAACGACTCAACAGATTAACAGCCTGACTTTTGACCCCACACCATGCTCCAAAAAGCTCCCAGCCAATGAGAAGTCAGGACCCAGCCTGTATAGACCCATCCTGGATGTGAATGTATTTATATATCCACACAGACAACGCCTGCGTCCATCACTTTCTCCAAAGGTCGGTCCAATTCAGTCTGCAGCTGTAACTGTAAGTTTGAACTTTTAAAACTTTCTGACCGTCAAATAAATGCTAGAATCAGAGGGGAATGTGGGGGTTTGTATAGTTTTCTGTTTTGCTGACTCTCACATAAAGGCAATAAAAAAGCAGGGGAAAAAGGACTCTCTTAAATCTCAAATCCTAATTTAAGACAGTCATGTTTAGATGAAGGAAAGTTGTCAAGCCAATTGGCTCACTCTAACTCTTAAAAAGGACCATGCAGCCTTGAAAGAAGTTGTTCATAGAGGCTGGTAAATGGGTAGTCATACACAGGGAACAGTGTGGAATAAAATTTGTAAAGAAAAAAACATCAGGTGAACAAATATTTCCAAAAGGATGCCAAGAGGAGGATTAAAGGTCATCAGGTCACATTCAGCCTTTGCAAGAAACATTTTTATGCATCATTTTAAAGAAATCAGCTTTTTTTTTTTTTATTAATTCTTTAAATCTAAATTGTCTAAAAAGAGAGACATTCTTTGTTATGTAACCCGACAGGGAATTATTTAACCCCTACACTTTAGAATAAGATAAATAAAATATTGAGCTTACTTAAACTTGTTGCCTTAAAAATGGCAAACAAACTAAAATTGTCTTTTGTGAGTTCAAATGACTTATTTTAAATGTGCGGCGATTACCCTAACTTAATATTTTTGAATCATAGATAATGCTAACATTATTTTTTAAAGTGTGCTATAATACTTTTAAATTAATTATTCTAAGTGAGATTCAGATGTTAATTTGCGTTTGCATTACTTAAGCTAAATCATCTACTTTAAGAGTGCAATACTTCTAAATCAGTAAATTCAGTGCACTGTAAATCCTGATTTGTTCATAGAACTCAAAATATTATATGTAATCAATTACCTTGAAAAATTAAGTAGTACTCATTGAAAAAATAGTATTTTCTAAGACATTTGACGTCACCATCCCATGTATGTAGGCTAAAGTAAGCAACCATATGCAACGATCGCTGTTCCTGGCCCACTGGACCTGTAGCTGACGTCTCGTTAGGTTTGGTGTCCCATCCACTCCACTTTAACATTGACCCCAAAGGTGGGACCTCTTTAACTGTGTAAGTAACTTCACCCATGGTGCAAAAGGGTTGAATGCCCAAAGACGTTTTGGGAAACTATGCAGATTAAGGCAAAGATTAAGTCAAATAATTTGAGTACAATTACAATAAATACTTAAAATGTTTGAGTACTGTTAATTGAAAAATAAAAATGAGTTATATCAACACAAAAAATTGAGTTGAAATAGATGTTACTGATTTTTAAATTGACTCAATTTTTTAAACAACTTTCATGTTCAGTCTTACAGTGAAAATGTTCTAGATATTTAATTTGTTTAAAAGAGGTGAACTTAAGTAAATTAAAGTGTTTAGCTCTTTTGACCCAGAGGTACAAGAAACTTGTTTATGATAAGTTTTTAGAATTGGTTACAAAAACTGAGTTAGTTTCATTCAGTGTTTCTCAGCAAAATTAATGTTAGTTTTTACAGTTTAGATGCAACATGGAAGAATAACTTGGTTATCTCCTGTGTCAAAACTCTCACTTTGCTGCAGTACTGTTAGCACTGTCTTACAGCAGTGGTTCTCAATTGTTCTAGCGTCAGGACCCACCACCTCCTCCTTAATGTCAAAGTCTGACCCAGCCTTGAGTCAAATTCTCAATCATAACCAAAAGTTTTTCATGTCAAATTTGACAATTTGGACTTGAGATGGAACAAAGAGATTAAGGTATATCCTTCAAAATACACGCATATCAGAGAAGTTTGTTTCAGGCACACATTTGTGACCCACTTATGGGTCCTGACCCACCAGCTGAGAACAAAAGTCCTACTGCATGTGTCTGTGCTCTAGTTATAGGTGCAAAAAGGTTGCCAAATACTTTAATCAGAATGCACATTTGGACTTCACTTGAGTGCAAATGCATCTCTTTTTCCCATGGCACGTCATGTTTTTTAAAATGTTTTATTCTGATAGGGCCGGGCTGTCGATAGAGTTAGAAACCAGGGAAAGAGTAGGGAAAAACATGTGAGAAAGTAGCTACAATTGGGCTACCTACTTTCACTGTAGCCATTTCATTTTAACCTTAACCTTGGTTTTAAATGAAGATTGAGGAACATTTCATTGTATATGAAAGTGTGCTCCTTTTTTTGAACTTACACAGATTCAGATTTTTTCTTCAGAGGCTTGAAACACTGGACGGTAATAGTCACATGGTTCCATGTTTAAGTTTAAATGTTTGCTTGAGCAGCTTAAGGATCCCTCCAAAGAGTCCCTCTTAAGCACACAATAATCTCTGAATATGGCTGACTGACTTTGTGCATCTTCTCTCTTTAGACCTGATCATGTCTCACTCAGGTGCTCAGGGCAGCATTGGCAGCCACTCTGCTATTGGTCTGCGAAATCATAAGGTAAACCAATGCTTTTTGAAAATATAATTTCGTAATTTGAAAACATGAATACGAAATTTTGACTTGAAGAAAAATGCATTAAGTATGTTGTACTTTGCAGATATACCTCTATGAATTCGAGAACTTCCAAGGTCGAAGGATCGAGCTGTTTGGCGAGAGTCGTAACCTGTGTGAGAAAGGTTTAGACAAAATCGGCTCCATCAGGGTAGAAAGTGGACCGTAAGTCACTGAAACTGTGCTTGAAATCTGTTTAAACACTAAAGCACCAGCATTGAGTGAAACATTTCTGCATTTGTTTGTGTCTTTTTAGCTGGGTGGGTTATGAGCAGCAGAACATGACAGGTGAAATGTTCATCCTGGAGAAAGGAGAGTATCCCCGCTGGGACACCTGGTCCAACAGCTACAGGTGTGACCGCCTAATGTCGGTCAGGCCTGTGCGGATGGTGAGTTAGGATCAGACCGGGGATATTTTCAGTGTCTGTTTTTGGATTTTATGAGTCATCTTGCTCCATTTGTATGGCTCATTCATCTTTTATTTGCAGAGATAGGGCTTTTTATTGTTGCAGTTGTACTTTTATTTATAGGCTGTGACATTGCCAGTGCTGCTGGATTAGGGTTTTTTTTTTGTTTGTTTGTTTGTTTGTTTGTTTGTTTTAGCTGACATACAACTTTGGTCCAATTTTTCTATTTCTCAGGCTAAGAAAAAAATATTCATATGTAAGGTTTGACTTTTGTTTGGTTAGTTTGTTTTATACTACAATGATTTGTCTCTGAATTAATTAGTAATTTAAGTTTCCACAAGCCTTTTTAAAGACAAAAACTACTCCAACTGTATTTGTGGTGTTGGTTTAGCTTATCTGATAGATCAGGAGCCAAATTACTGGAAGAAATGGGCCGCATTCACCAATCATTCCTCAGAAGAAATCAGGAGAGACTTGAATACAAGTGAATTTTTCTTTTTTTTTTTTTTCAAATTTTGATGAAAGAGATATGTGTAGGAATAGGATAGGCTACCCCCGATGGAGTCTAGACACTGGTGGTTGTGTTGTTAAGGGGTGCAGGATCAGATGAGTAGAAGACCTATGAGGATCTGGATTAGATGCTGTTGAACTGAATGGAGGTGGCTGGGATGGTGGAGGATTGCAGTATCCACAGTGAAATGACAAGCTTACTGTGAAATAGAGGATGGCAGATTTACAATATGATAGGTGCACGATGATTGGAAAAACTGCACCTGGTTTTAAAATGTAGAAGTTTTAAGGATGAAGCTCCATACATGAAAGGTAGTGATGTTGTTTAGCCGCATTGTTCTTCACCCTATGACCTTTATTCTTCTAAAATTGGACGAGAATGTGACCCTGACTTGACCCTGCCACATAAACATCACCTTTCTGTACTAGCAGATGGAAACATGATCTTAATCTAAAATGTGTTTTTTGGATCTTAATGTAGGATCCACAGGACCATAAGATCTGTCTATATGAGTGCCCAAACTTCGAGGGACGCAAGATGGAGGTGTGTGATGAGGACATTCCCAGTCTATGGTCTTACGGCTTCCAAGACCGCGTCGCCAGTATTCAGGTCACAGGTGGAACGTAAGTAGTTTGATTTAGGCGTAAAGCTGCAGTGAAGAGTTTTATTTAGTCATGAAACAGGCTGAATGGATGCTAATGCCTATTTATGTGGTACAAAAGTGAACAAGAATATCAGCAAAAACACTGATTATTACCATAATGCTATTTTCATGCCTTATACAACTGCTGAGGAGATTAACAGCACACTGCAGAAAAGCTTATAATTAAATTTTCATGTCAAATACTCACAGTGACTGTGAGAAAGGTGCAAACACTATGTACAGGAAAATCACTAAACAGCTGGCAAGAACCAAGATTTACACAATGTAAATTTCCCTACAGGAGCTTCAATTTAAATTTATTGTTGGTGTGGATGCAGTAGTGGCTGAGCTATCCACAGGTTTGGTAATTGACATCCATTTTTCTCCACTTCCTCACTCAGCTGGGTGGCCTACCAGTATCCTGGCTATCGTGGCTACCAGTATGTTCTTGAAATGGGCCCTTACAAACACTGGAACGACTTTGGAGCCCACCATCCCCAGATTCAGTCCATCCGCAGGGTGAGAGACATGCAGACGCACCGCAGGGGCTGTTTTGAGATGACTGCGTAGACACGAGTCTGACACTCTGTGGGCTAAGAGGAGAGAAGAGCAAGGGGTCAGGCCCGCCATGCTGCTGACCATCCCTTTGAAGATTCTTCAACAGCCACTTAGCTGCACACGCTAGTAGCTTTTGAATATTGTTATTGTTTTTACTGGTAGGATTTGGGAGTATGTGGCTTCGTGAATAGTTCTTATGAGAAGTTCTGACTGTCACAAACTTGTAAAAACCGTAAAAATGGTAGCAATGCTCTTTGTCTACAGACCTCATAGAAGGACACTAGGATTTATCTTATTTATGAATGATTTAAGTTTGTGTTTATTAATTTGTTTCAGTGCTATTATAACCATTTATCTTATTTTTATTTACCATGTGTTCAAACTCAGATGATGCCAAAAGGCCTGATCAAAGCACACTCTTGCTCTATGGCATCCACTGATTTCAGAGAGGAAAAGGGGAGAAAAATCTCATCCCTCCTTACAAAGTTCTACCATGGACAGCTCTCAACTGTGAACATGCCCTGCAGTTAGTTTGCCAGGCAGAAGGAGGCGCTGTCTCCACATCAAAGAGCAAAGAGGTTCACTTAAAAACACTCTCAGCAGGGAAATGTAGCCACCAGGGCTGTGTTTTCAGCAGATGAATATTTTGCTTATCTATGGAGTTGTCCAGTAGATTTGCATTTTACACTTTCTCAGGGATTCTGGCATCTGGAACAACTCTCCAATAAAAACAGCAAAATAAAAATACTTTAAAGTGAAATGTCAGACTCAGGTCTTTATTTGTTTCCATTCTGAGTCCAAAAATGTCTTGTGGGCCTACTTGATTCTATAACTGTACATTTAATCTGTGGAGCATTTTGGAATCCTTCTGCTTTTGAAAGAATATACAGTGCTTATATAAAGTATTCATCCACTTGGGTGATAAATCACTCATGGAAAATATCCTATATTCCTAAATATCCTATATTTTGCAGCATTCATTTTACCCTCTACCTTTACAAGTCTTCTGGGGCTGACTGCTGAGAAGCATCCCCACAGCATGATGCTGCCACTACTGGGATTCAGTGGGGATGGTGTGTTTGGGGTGATGTGGAGTGTCTGATAGCCAAAAAGTGCCATTTGGGTCTCATCAGTCCAAAGAACTTTCTTCCACTTGACGATGGAGTCTCCCACCTGTTTCTTGGTGAACTCTAGCTGAGTTAGAATCTGAGTTTTCTTCAGTGTCTTTCTCTTTGCCACTCTTCCATAAAGTTTTGACTGGTGAAAACCCAGACATTTGTTGTATGCTGTGTTTCTCCCATCTCAGCTGCTGAAGCTTGTACTGTAACCACTTCAGTGTAGTCACAGGTGTCTTGGTGGCCTCTCTCTCCATTTCTTTCTTGCATGGTCTCTCAGTTTGGGAGGATGGCCTGATCTAAGCAGATTTGCACGTGTGCCATATTCCTTCCATTTCTTGAAGATGGATTCCCCTGACTTCTACTTTAACCTTTTTTCTTAATTGCTTGGGGTGTTTTTTGTCGTCATGGTGTAATGGTAGCCAGGGATACAGCTTAACCGGTGACTGGATCTTCCAGATGCAGGTGTCTATACTACAACCACTTGAGACAAATTCACTGCACCCAGGGGATCCCCATTTAACTAACTTTGGGACTCCTGGCACCACTTGGCTGGACCTCTGTTGATTTAGATAAGTCACTTTAAAGAGGGTGAATATTTATGCAGTCCCTTATTTTACTTTGCATATTTTTATTTAACTGAAGTTACTTTGTAGAAATATTTTCACTTTGACATCAAAGAGGTTTTTTTTTTACAAAAAGCCAAATTATATTTACCGTGATTGATTTATAAAATTGATAAAAGGGTGAAACATCCAAGGAAGTGAATATCTTTCATAGGCACTGTTTATCTTTTTTTTGCATGCCTTTATTTGAGAGGCCAATACAGTTGGAAATAGGGAAAAGAGTAGGGAATGACGTGGGATGGGAGCTTGATGTCAGACTTGAACCCCAGCCACATATTTAGCCTCAAAACATGAGGTGAAACCTAACTGCTAGACCATCTGCACCCAAGATAATTGTTCTGATATTTGCACTGAGTTTACTCCTGTTTCCTGTTGGTGCCTGCATCTACAGTGAGAACCTAATACATACCCACTCTCCAAGGGCAATAACTAAAAAACATACTGTCCACATTTCAGACTCATTGGTGAACTTATTGAAGCATTAAGCAACCAAAAAGACTGATTAGTTATAACACCATGAGGACAAAGTTTTATGACTAGTTGCACTAAATGAATGATTTTAAGCAGGCAAAACATCATTTTGAGGTGTTAGGCTGCCATCATCGTGTTTATAAGTTGCTGTGCAACCTAACACTGCTTTAAAAGCAACGTAATACCCTGTTGAGTCCCTACAGAGCCAAACCTAAGGATTTTTTCCCATAGCTTTAGGTTTAGAGAAGCTAAAAAGCTCAGTGGGAGCTCGGAGAGTCAGCACAACATTAGGCTAACTCATCCACTTGCTAGTTTCGAGTTAGCAGCTTACAGACACAGTAAAAATAATTTTATGTTTTCCCCCATCACTTAATAAGTTGACTGGCATCTGTTAGATGAGAAGCGAGAGAAGAGTGATCATAAACAGCTCCCATGTGAAGCTCAGCCATTCACGCGCTGCTGTGTGAGCAGATGACGAGGCGCGCAGACCGTGAACCACGCACGCAGCACCGCTCAGTTTAAAGCCAGCGGATTTGGATTAAATAGCTTGTGAGAGAGCCGATGAGCCTCGAGCGCGGGAGGGTGGGAGCCGAGGGCTGATTTTTATCTTTTACCGGATCGAGAAGGGGAGGAGGCAGGGAGAATGTTATTCTTGTAGCAGTAGCACAGAGCCTGTTTGCTGCTGCACGGTGTATTAGCCAGCCTAGCGCGCGACTAAAGGCTGCGACGCAACTAAATCTCCTGCTCCTGCGGCGACGAAGCCGAGAGCATCAGAGAGGCTCAGCTCCTGCCAGGTTGCGCTCCGATCAGACCTCTTCTGTTGGACATGAAAGTGCAGCAAGGCTGCAACTCAGGAGACATGGGGATCCCGGTTACTACTGAAGAAGAACTGCGCAGAAATACCGTAATAACGCCCGAAGATGTGCTGGGGCTGCAGAAGATCACCAAGAGTAAGTGACCTGCTGCTGTAATTGGCAGGATGTGAAGAGTAGTTAATGCCGTACAGTTAGAGGAGATTAGTGCAAACCATCTGCTGCCTCCTTGTACTCAGTGTATTTTTGATGAAGCATTTCCTTCGCTTTTCGAGGAAATACACAGATACCATGGACAGCGACAGTGGAATGCGCCCCAGAGTCTCTATAGCTTTAAACAAGACTCATCACTTCTTACCGGTGTGTGTTAGAGTCATAAAGCTCTACAGGTTAACCCAAGGACAGTTACGTATCACTTATGGGTCAAACGACGTTTTGACTTTTCCTACAAATGAAACTAATGTGTCTTTGTAGGTGTCCGCATGATTGTGGGTGTTTAGAGCACACTGAGTAGGCACAGAGACCGAGCACTTTTTGTACTTCTTGCTTCTCAAATCCTGCTAAAGGAAATCTGGCTCTCACTACATCCTTACCCCGAGACACCTGTGGCTTTACAGGGACTGTAACAGGTGGCCAGAGATGTGATCAGCTGATTATAGCTCGTCTCAGACAGTAAGTCAGCCAGGGCAAATGCAAGAAGAATACTGCCAGGATTCTAGTTAAAAATGAAACTGTTATCGGGTTATGTCATGCAAACAGGGCTATGGAGTATGGCCTGTGTACATCAATGGGACTGTTCAAAGTGGATGGCTAGTGTCTAAACTAATCAAATAACCTAAGCTTATAAGAAGTTTTTTTTTTTCACCACTATTTTTATTCTCCATCAATTAATGATTGTTTTAAAATATATTCCGGTGTCTTTGAAGTTGGGTTTTATAAAGTAGTAGCGAGAGTTGGGGCATCTAGCGATTTCTTTCACCATTGCCACTTCAAACAGGAAGCACTTGGAGAAGCTAGGCTATACAGTGTAGCAGCTCTGCATAATTTTGCAAGTTTGGGGTAAAAATTGACAAAATAAAATGCTATTTCAATTGTACACTAAATTGAAAAGTAATATTCGTTCATTTTAATGTTTTAGACGAGTAACTCGCATACATAAACAACTGTTCAGATACACTGAAGTGGAAGTGCACGTAGCTGAACCCACATTGCGAAATAGTGCCTAACACAGTGGCTTTTTGGGTCAGTGATAAAAGTCTTCAAAAATATTTCTGTACAGCATACAATTGCCAGCGTTGTTTTTTGACCCATTTTAACCCGAAACTGGTAAATTAGCCCTTCCTGCTTGAGGAGGCAGCGCTCACTGAAATCACTGGAGGCTAATGCAACTACTAATGCCAAGTACCTAGCATACAACCTCACTTCAAAGATAACGAAATGCCTTTAAGTTAGTGTAGGCTAGCTACAGGCCTGATAAGAGTGTAAAACAAGAGTCTAAACTTGTATTTTTTTCAAGGTTTTCCATTTTTAGAATAAATATGACACATTGAAAACATAACAGACTAAGAAACATTTCATAAATGATTCAGAGGTCTAATGCAGGATTAAAACATGTATCGACCTGTTTTAAAGTAGTTACATGAATGGTAGCTTGCTTTATCTTGTTAGCTTTGGCTAAAGCTAACATAGCTGCACTAGCTATGTAATCACACATTACTATGTATGCAAATGTTGCAAAGTTAGCTTTAGCAATGTGAGCTTTAGTAAATGTAGCTAAAGCTAACTTAGCAACATTGATAATGTACCTATGTAGCTTACATAGCTGTTTAGGGAGATTAGCTTCAGCTACATAGCTATGTAGCGCTGTTATCTTTAGATACGTAAGCTATAGCAATGTAAGCTTAAGCAAACGTAGGTTAAGCCGACTTATCTACGCAGATAATGTAGATATGTAGCTGCTTTGTGAGCTTTGCTGTAGCTACATAGCCCAGTTATCAATGTAGCTTGCACAGCAGTAACTTATAGAGTTACATAAGCTACACTTGCTGCGTTAGAGTGATATCAGGAAAGATATTTTTTTCTTGTAAGAGGACTTTTTACTTGGCTGTATCAGGTTTTGCAGGTTAGATTTTACAGGTTCGGTTTTCTAAACCTTACCCTTACCATAACCCTAAATGGAAGTTAACTGTGATTTTTTTTTTCTATTTTTTTAAGTTTTAGTGTTTATCTTAGTTCTGAGATGTACAGAGTCTCAGACCATCAGAAATGAACAGTCTGTTGTCAGGCTGTCTTGAAAATATCTGGATTAAAATCTCAGATGAACTTTTTTATTATTATTATTGACTCTCATATCATCATCTGTCCATTTGTTTGTTTTCTTTGTTTTTCCTTCTACCTCCATACTCAAATCTTACTGGGCCCCATCAGTGCAATCATACCTAAATCACTCATCATTGTACTGCAATCTTTGATCTCCACTGACATCCAAATGCTCTGTATTATATCAGGAATATTGTAACACAGCTTTTTCCAAAACAAACAAAAAAAAATTATATAGCACAGAGAATCATTTATCGTAATGCCAGGTTGTAAACTAGCTTGTTTACATAGTGGATGCTCTGAAGACATTCACTGACCGTATACAGCAGAAAACTGTAAAAATATTAAGTTTGTATAATACTGGCTACAATGCTACAATTCCATATCATGTCCACACTGAATCTGGTTCTTTATTTCCTGTTAAATCACTACTACTCAGAAATGTCTCCCCAAGGCCCAATCATTTCAAACATCAGACCATTCAAAACATCTTTACTGCAGCGATAAGCATGGTGTGCAGCACCCTTCAAGTATCATTTTCTGAAGGGAGAAAAGGAAAATTGCAGCTAAAAAAAGGGGAGCACAATATGTCTCCCCCTACAGTGTAAATGATTTTTTTTTTTTTTGAAGTCGGCCTATGGGAAGAAAATGCAACCATTTGGGGCAGCCCACCTCTAGTGTGCCAGAGGGGTTCAGTGAGGCACAGCACCTCTTTGTAACAACAATGGAGGGAAGCAGAAAAGAGATCTTCCAGAAAAGCTGCCATGATATCATACCAGTGTGCATGAAAGTTGGTTTAATACATATGCATAGCAAATATTTACAGAAATACTGCTGTTCAACATAATGAAGGATCTTTTCAACCTTCCTCTGGCAACAGCTAGGACAGATGCATCCCAGCGTCAGAGGTGTGTGATTCAGTTTTCCTCAGTTAAGATGAACGCATCCTTTCCAAGACATATTCATATATATTCCAGTGCTTTTCATGTTCCCGCATTTCGAGACTTGTTTTTGTGTGGCTGTTTAGTCATTTATTAATGCCTCTCTTGTCTCATAAACTCTATCTTATTTAGATTGTGTGTGTGTTACTGAGTCAGGGCAACAGAATAAGGTTTCTTGTGCATAACAATGGAAAATGCTCTTTAGTCTGCAAGAGTTAAAAAAATAATAATTTATCAACTAAGGCAGAAGAGAAAAAGTCCTCTTTACCTGCAAGTAACAACACATTATACATTACATCATATAGCTATATAACCAAAAATCAAAGAATTGTGTCAAAATGTGGTATTTCTGTTGTAGTATCTTGATATCAGGTGTTCATCATAGATGGATGGGATAGGTGGAATTATATCTTTAGAGCCTGTATTAAACAAATCTGAATCATTGGACTTAAAACAGACTCGTCATTTGCCATCATGAGGTTATACTAGACAGAAATGCAGTAGCTCCTCCTTAGGCCATGGTCGACCATTTCACCAAGTGTATGTTTTTTTGTAATAATTCCAACAAATGAAGGCCAAAACAAGGCAAACGTACTAAAAATGTAACCTTTTTGCAGGTGTTGAAATGTCAGTGTGACTAGCCCTGTCTAACTTAGATGAAATAAGAACAATGGATGTTATCTCAGGGCTGTCTGAATCCAAAAACTGCATCACAACTTGTGCACTGTGTGACACAATAAGTTATCCCAGTGACAACAATTTTACTTTTCTTAAAGCTGCAGGGTAAAAAAAAAAGAGCTTATATTACACAGCTGTTCAGTAAGAGTGTGCATTGCATATATTAGGTTTGCAACAGTTGCATTCATTTTTTTTCTTTGCAGGACAAATTTGTTTTGTTGTTTGTTTTTGTTATAGTTTTGTTAATGTACAGTCTGAGTTTATAAAAAAAAATGAAATTACTGCAGTAATTTTTCACGCAGTGGTCCAGTGATTCAAGTCTTAGCCTTTAAATCTCTTTTTTCAAAAGGTTAACTAAAAACTTTACTCAGACCAGTCAGTATGTGTTTTTCAATGGACTCTGAATTTGTCTCCTATGAATTAACTGCAACACAGAGGATCTCATAATGTCCTAAATTAAGAGGAGAAACTATAGCAGTTGGGGAAATAGCTCTTCTTATGTTCATATGTGCACCTCACAGTTTACTGAGGCTAGACTTTTGAGCATATTCTTTGGCACAGTCCTAACAATTACTGCAGAGGGAGCGATATAAGAGATAACAGCTATTGTCCTGCTGCTTCTCATGTTTTTGTATGTGCTGTCTGTGCCATACAGATGTCAGTAAAGGCCTCACTTTGTGGAATAAGGATGTACATTTTACTGGTAAAAATGCATTAAATGGGAGGTATCATGACAAATCCACTTTTTTGGACATTTGCACGTAGATATGGGTCTCTGAAGTATCCGCCTACAAGAAACAAGAAAGAGAAAAAGCAAATCCAGTTTTTCCTTTTTGGGTCTTCACCTACTGTAAAAAACATGAAATCTGACGGTCAGTTCAGAATCTGCACTCCTTTTGATGTCATAATGAGATATTAAATGATACCCACCCCTAACCTGGTATCTACAACCAAAGCCGTGGAAAGACAGGGCTGTAAATTAGTCAGCACAGAAGAGAGCTGCAGAGAAGGAACTATTTTGAGAAGGAACTTAAAAGAGACACAACAAAACAAGCACTCTGAAAAAGACTGTTTAAGGCTAGTTTATATGGGGTCAAAAACCCTCTCTAGTGCTTGATCTATATCATATCTTTTTCTGGAAGTACAGCACAGATGTTTTATTTAGACTACAGGGGACTATGTTTAAAAGCAGTATAATATGTCCCTTTTACCATTTTTACTAGTGTAGAAATTACACATATAAGAAATTAAAAGTGAGACAGGTGTTTGTTTTGTTACTACCAGCTGCCAATTTCCAAGTAACTGGGTCAGTTTTAAAATTAAAAAGCCAAAACTCCCAGTCGCCTTCATAATGATGCTAACCTACTGGCTTTTAAGGCTTTGCCAAACCAGATTCTGTGTCATACCGCTGGTATTTTTGGATTAAAAGGATCCACACTGGTGTGTAATTATGCTCATCCAGATGAGTTACTCAGTCTGCTTACTATTATACTAATGGGTGATCAATTATTTGGCCTTAATAAGTCTGGGACACAGAGCAGTGTTTTATCTAGGGAGGGCGGGATCTCCACTCTGTGATGTCTGCCAACACAATGGATACAGCTTTAATTAAAATTGATTGGTGCTGCCTGTTCTTAATCTCCCATGCACAGCTGTCACAAGGTTACTCTTTCAGGGTGATCTGACATGGAGACAGACGGCTTGTCACACATCAGTAATTGACACACCTCCATGATCGCACTTGACAATATCTGTGATTTAAGCAGCTGCTGGCAGACTCTCCTCTATTCTCCTGTATTTCATATCTGTTTATGTATGACTATGGTAGTTTAGATGAAACGGTGAATGTTGAACCTTCTCCTGATGGGATCAAATTTCTGAAGGATTTGAATTACATTAGATTAAATAGGGATGATCCTCAACAGTTAAAAAAATATGTTCTTTATGTTGTGTTGATAAAGAGTTGAATGAAAAATAGCAGGACTCAAAAAGAGTTTCATTCACATGAAAGAAGTTAATGGAAGATAACAGTAGACAATAAATAACAATTATAGCAGCACTGGTTTGGGTGTTTTGGTCCCTGGTTTCATTCACAAAGAGGAATTACAGTAGATGTAACAACTTTGCACATAAATCCTTTTGAAAAAAAGATTAATAATTATACTCGGGTCCAGTAGAATACTGGATTCTGATGGGTTGAATGGTGTCACTTAACTCCTAAGAACACCTGCTAGTTCAGTTAAAACTGTTGGTACATAAAGTAATGTGCTATCTTCATATAAGAATGTTAGTTAGCGTTAGTGCTGGTTATTTCAAATGTATGGAAGGTAAAGATGAAACATTTTACTGTCAGCACTGATTGAAGGTTATGGTTAGGGTAGGGGTGACCCTTTAAAATTAACAGTACTACTAATCACATAAACATTTGTTCACAACCCATTAGTTTTTCTGCTACAGCCCACAAACCCATCTTCTGATTGTGAAAATCTTGATTAGCAATAAAACCATGGTTAGTTTGCTGTAGCTAGTCTCATTTAACATGCAATGAAGTTACTTGAACTTTATGTCATCTGCAGTGTTACGTGTTATTTTCTGTTAGTGCTCCAGCTCTCAACGTGGGGATCCCCTTGGGGGTCACGAGACACTGAGAGAGGGTCGCTAGATGCTTTCCAAAAACGAAGAACATTCCTGAATGATTTCAAATAGTATATCTGACCAATTTTTCTAAATACAAATATGCATAAAATATACACGTAAATAAATACATGGTAGTTTGGTCAGATTTAGTAGAAGTCAGAGTAATCTTTAAAAAATCCTCCAAATGTAAGTCCCCACTCTACTATTCTTGAACAGTATTCTTTATTTTTGGGTCATGGGCTGAAACGTTTGAGAAACAGTGTGTTAGTGGACAATGAGATGTAGTTTTGTGAAGATTAATTTAGTGGATCTTTATTTTTCATAGGTTGAGATCTTTCTCTATGTTAGAATTGGTGGTGCGATATTGCTTTACATGTGATGCATCATATTTTTCATGTTTTTTTTTTTTATTGCCAGACAGTGAAGTTCTTGTTACCTTAATATGTGAGAATAGTATGAATCTATTTAGACTGATATAACACAGTTGTCATTGTGTTCATTATTAGGATATGTCATGTTGTGCTATGAGACAGAGACTCTGTAGAAGTTCTCCCTCATGCTGCTGCTTACCCAGAGGTTTATCACCATAACAGTGACCACCTCTATCATACCGTCAGCTTTCCTGCTATATAGCCAAAACACTCAGTGAGCAGTGCCAACTATCCCCAGTGACTAAATTATAGCTCAGACCCATTCTAGTAAAGTTATTTGGAAAGCCTTAGGAAACCAGTGAACCAGAGATGAAACTTGTTAAAAACTTATGTTTGAATTATAAAACAATTTTGGGACCATGTTGTAAGTCTCGATAATATGGCTCATAGATGGAAATAGGATTTTTAGACACAGCAAAAGTGGCCAGACACAAAATCCTGGTAACGGACACCTCATAGACTGCATATTGTATTGTGCTGAAGATGTTGTATTGAAAAGATAACGATGATTTTTCCACAGAATTACTTTTAAATAGAATTATTGAAGCAAATAGATGAGCTTATTGGTTCAGCACAACATTTATTGTATTGTATTGACACATTGGTTTCCTGTTTTTTGATTATCTAACTTGAATTAAAAACATGCACTTCTTAACTGAAGTGGTCACTGTCCACAACCACTTTTTTATTTTTGGAGCATGATAGGGAAGGAAGGGTAGGGGGTGTAAATGGATAAATCCCCAGTCCATACTCAGGTATGTGTCTTACAGTCAGAGATGGGTGTGTGCAGAAATATGTGGCGTCATGCAGAGCATCAGAAATTGTGTCATTTATTGTGAGCTGCGCTGAAGTATGACATGCTGTGCAGTGTGCTTCCATGTTATAAAAGTTTCCTGATCACAGAATGCATGCACTGACTTGCATGAGTCCAGATCTTATTAGAACACTTGTCTTTATCATCCAGCTTTTGCAGCTTCTCTGGTATTTCCACAAACATGATTTTCAAATAGAACATTTAAAGAAAATTACATGTAATGGGGTGGTGATGGGGTCGGGAGTATTTGAGATAATTTGCACCAGCTTGATTTCTTATCGTCTTAAAAAAACCTTCAAGGGATGACAACACTTGCCTGTCTATGGGATACACAAAGCCTAGCTCAATCTGAAGGTCTGCATAACATTTCTCCCAAAGCTCAGTAGAAGCTCGGACAGCTTTTATGTATACAATCATACAGGTTCTTGGCAAAAAGCTCTTTTAGACCCAAATTTACTGTTAGGTAGCAAAGGAGGACATTACTTGAGAATATACAGAGCAACACATTTTGTCAAGGAAATGGAATCCAGAGTTACTAACCTGCATAAGCCCTAAGTCATTCTTGGCTAGAGAAGCGGTACTAATGGTTCCAATTACGATTGGTTGCCATCAGTTAATATCATTTTAATAGTGTAGATACACTTTAGATGCATTCTTGTAAGTTTCCACTGGGATTGATACTCTATGTAAAATGAGCGCCCTCTGCCATCTCTAATGGGGCTACTGCAGACTTGAAAAGTTTAGCCTGTGTACTATAGCCAGTCTAAAATATACTGTCCCTTTGCATTTTTGGAGCTTATTACTACAAAAGTGACAATGACAGACCGATTGTGTTTTTATTTGAATAAACAGCATTGGTGCCAAAAGTGAAAGTTTTCGACTGGTTCATCACACAATGCAAGAAAGAGTACACAACAATAGCACCAACATAACTTCAGAGTGGTAGGAACTTAACATTTGTTCAATATAGCGCAGGTTATTTAAGAGAGTTCACCTGTGTTCATACTGAAGCTACCAAGTTGTCTTTGTTTGTAAGACTAAACCACACCACAGACATTTTACACATACCAAAAGTTTGTCTTGCTGTCACTAGTTAAATGGTAATCACCAAATTCTGCGGTTAAGATGTGAGGATGTGTGATTGAGTGAACGGATGTCATTTGTAACCTCTGCTATTTTAGTTTATTTGTGGTCTTCATGCCTATTAGTATAGCTTTATATTGACTGTAAAGATGTGCTGGCAAGATCAGTATTCTCCTGTGGAGATGTTCCAATACCATTTATTCCTTCCTACTGATTCTGATACCAAGACACTGGGTATCTGCTGATGGTAAGTGTCGATCCGATACCGGTGTAAACTTACTGGACTGACAGTGCTGTCAAAAATTGGCACATTATATTAGCCCTACTGTGATTCAGAACATGGCTCAACAAATAGAAAAATAATGTACAGCCTCTATGTGACCCTTAAAGCTGTTTTTCCTGCTAAGTATTGTCCATTTTACTGCTAAATATATAAAATATATGAAATAACAACACGGGGCTACATCACAAGCTCCCTCTCTTTCTTTCATTATGTAATATACAAGTCATATCCGTCATGATCTGCATGTTTAAGCATGTGCAATTTTAACACAGTAATGTCATGATGGAGCAGCCTGCCATTGGTTGACAGCCCCTCGCAAAGCATTCAGGGAAAACAATATGGGGTCGATGGGGTCCAATAAATGATCGAAAATGGGTTTTGAAAAATGGATTAAAGAAACATTTAATATCAGATGTGCTGGTGTGGATTTAATCTTTAATGTCCCAGAAAAGTCACCGAAGTTCCAGGCATGGGTTGCAGTGGAACGGCTTCAAGAGGGGAAAAAAGTAGGATGCTACGATTTATTTTTCAAAAGTTACTCAACTTTTAATAACCTGTGTCACTTCTTGTCATACACTACACCGCTGAATCAAATTGTTAAACAATACTCACCAATACCAAACTCACATTTTCTGCAGAATCAGACATCTTTCCCAATACTGGTATCAGAATCAGAAGGGCTTGAATTAAATTAGCATAGAAAACATTTGTTTTCAACCTCTGATCAAGCCATGAAGTTATTCACAGGACAGATAAAAAAATATTTCCTTCCTTCATCCTGAATAAATAAATTTGTTATTCTAGCACACATATTTGAGTCGCAGCTGCAGTGGTTATTATGTCACCTCGCATCAAGATAATATCTGGTTCAAATCTCTGTCAGACAGAGCCTTGAATTTGCAGGTTCTCCTTGAGAATGCAAAGTTTTTTTTATCTGGGTACTCAGGCCATGTTAATTAGGTTAATTGGTGACTAAATTGCCCGTAGGTGGGAGAGTGACTTTCTCTACATGTCAGCCCTGTGACTGACTGGTAACCAGTCAAGGGTGTGCCACACCTCTTGCTCAGTGAGAGCTGGGATCAGCTATTTGTATGCTTTATGTAAAGCTACAGCTACAGGAAGTTCGCTTGGCTTGTTAAAAGACTAGAAGCGGGGGAAACAACTAGGTAAAATGGCTTAAGTGACCTCTCTGTCACTCATCATGTCTTGTTTAATAATTAGTGAGCATTAGAGCTAGGCTACTAGTACACAGCAATAAGGTTACCTTCACACAGAGCCAAGCTAGCTGATTCCCCTTGTTTCAACTCTTAATACTGTGCTGAGCTAATTTTTTGTTGTTGTTTTCTGGTTCGCCGGCACTCTCAATGAAGACACTGCAAATACAATATTCTCCTTGATAAAACTCTAATGAAAAATGTCATTTTTCCACTGACTGACGCGTGCCAAAGAAAGATCAGAGGACTGAATCTCATCTGCATTCAGCTGCTCTGAATACAACCTCTATATGAACTTGAACATCTGCCAGATTGCCTACAGGTGCTGTAAACTAAGAGACATGAAGCAATCATTCATACACAGGTGTGCTCTGTATCATGGTATGCACATCAAGGCGTTATGCTAATGTCACTAGCTGCCTCCAGCTATGGATTATTTCAGTGTGAAGACAAGTAAACATGTTCACATTGTTCCCCCTCATGTTCTGGGATTAATTCAATACACTTTCTTGGTGTTGATTGGCAACCGAGGAGTCAAACGGAAAGAAAAAAGCATGCGAGTCAATCCCTGGGGTTGAAAGTCGGTAACTCCAGGCTAATCTGCCGGATTAGGGAGCTATAAGTGGCAGCTCGCTTGCTCTTTATGAATGCCACTTTGGAGTCAGACAAGCTGTGCGTATCTGAATACAAGAGCACGACATTACTTAAGACTTCGTGCTAATTTTACTTTCTGTCAGCTGGTCTTTTCAAGACTGAATCTACTCCACTGGAAGGCTTTTGGTTTTGGTGTGTGACTAATGTATGTTTGCATGGACGAAATTTAAAAAATCATTAGCAAATAAAAGATTGATATGGAAATAAAAATCAGTTTTGGAGTAAAGAAGGAAGTGTATATTCTGCTGCATGCAAGCATAGACTTGTGTAATCATGGCAGTCAGATCACCTATGAATAGGGTAAATGACACATCTCCAAATTAAATCCACAGCTGATACACACCCTCTTAATATTCTGCATCTAATCTAAATCAGACTGATCCCTTCACTTCTTTATGGCTCTGAATATTATAAAACAGTCTCAGTCTATAGGTGGAGGCCTTAGGTATAGCTCTCTCTGACATGGATCATTTCATTTGCATACCACTGGTGCCTAACCTGAGATACTCCTCTTTGATTTGCTCTTGCTCAGCTTGTTGTTGTGGAGCAGTCAGGTGGATGAGGGGAAGGAAAAAGATGGGCTAATCGAGCTGGCACACTATCAGAAGCAGCGTTGCTAGGAGACAGTGTTGAAGGAAGTGAAGTGGAGCACTCTGAGTGTGTGCGTGAGTGTGTGTGTGTGTGCGCGTACTTGAAAGAATGAGGGATAACAGTAAGACAGAAATGAGATACGTCTATGAAAATCACGTTTAAGCTGCTTTGACTGGAGCATTTAACCTTCATTGTTTTAACACAAGGTGAGTCAGAAAGTAGGAAATAGTGACCAACTTTGTCAGTAAGTCCTTTAGCAGTAGTTTGGTCCTTCATTTGTCTGCATAGATGTACCGTTTAATTTAGAATGTAGATTTCCCTCCATACCCAATAAGAGGAAAAAAAATAAGTAAGCAACAATAAATTATTGTAAAACTATTCTATCATTAATGTTAAATTATTGTCTAAATGCTTAAGTTGACAAAGTGAGAAGTATATTTACTCTTCTTCTTGTATCGAGTAAAATAAGCTATTAAGATGGCTAACTCTTTCAAATGTAAGGTAAATGTTCCTGGAGTTTGTCAGTTCACTTAGTTCAAAACTGTAAACAGTTAATATTAGCTTCACTGTCTAACCAGCAACATTAAAAGTCTGAGTTCTAATATGTTATTTATTTATTGTATTGATGTTTCAAAAGTATCCTTTAAAAAGCAGTCTAATTTCCAAATTATATTAACATGCCAAGCTAAAGCAACATGCTGATAGCTGTAGTCTTGTAAAGGAAATCAATATAAGTAGTAACTTGGCACACAGTGCCTAGAAAAAGTATTCACCTTCTTGGATGTTTTACCCTTTTACTGATTTTATTAATCAGTCATGGTCAATATAATTCACCTTATTGGCAAGAAAATAAACAAAAAAAGAAATCTTTAATATCAAAGTGAAACAGATTTCTACAAAGTAACGTCAATTAAATAAAAATATGCAAGGTAAAATAAGTGACTGCATAAATATTCACCACTTTTAAAGTGACTGACCTAATTCAACAGAGGTTCGGCCAATTGGTGCTAGTAGTCTCATTATTAGTGAAATGGGGATCACCTGAGTGCAGTAAATGTGTCTAAAGTGACTGTAGTATAAAGACGCCTACTTCTGAAAGGTCCAACCACTGGTTAATCAGTACTCCTGGCTACCATTACACCATAAAGACAAAATTACACATCAAGCAACTGAGAGAAAATTTATTAAAAAGTACAAATCAGGATGTATAGAGAAAAAACTTCTAAGGTACTGAACATCCCCCAGAATTCAGTTAAATCCATCTTCAAGAAATGGAGGGAATATGGCACATGTGTAAATCTGTCTAAATCAGGCCATCCAACAAACTGAGTGACCACACAAGAAGGAGACTAGTGAGAGAGGCCACCAAGACGCCTAATCTGAAGGAGTTAAAAGTTTCAGCAGCTGAGATGGAAGAGACTCTGCATTGCCCTGGTTCTTCATCAGTCAAAGCTTTATGGGAGATTGGCAAAGAGAAAGACACTGTTGAAGAAAACTCATTAAATCTTAACTACAGTTCACCAAAGGCATGTGGGAGACTACATGGTCAAGTGGAACAAAGTTCTTTGGTCCAAATGGTGCTTTTTGGCCATCAGACAAGGTGCTATATCTGGCAGACACCAAACACTGCACATAATCAAAAGCACACCATCCCCACTCAGAGCTGTAATTGTAGCCAAAGGTTCATCTACTAAATGCTGACTTGAAGGGGGTGAATATTTATGCAGTCACTTGTTTTACATTACATATTTTTATTCAATTGACATTACTTGTATTTTTTGGGGCAAAAAATACAAAGTACATTGACCATGATTGATTCATAAACTCAATGAAAGTGTAAATATCCAAGAGATTAATACTTTTCTAAGGCACTGTAAGAATAAAGTCCATGTGTCTAAAATGTCCATTACAGTGTTAACAATTTTTCATTTAAAATTCTTAATCTTTATTCTACCGGTGAAAACCTTGTTTACACTTTCACTTTATGAAGGTTTTACCACAATATGAAATATATTTTGTAATTGTCCTTAATAGTCCCTGATCCAAGACCAAACATCTGTTATCACTGAAACAAAGCAGTGGTTCACCATGAAGAAGTAACACTCATAAAACTGCTTTAAAACCATTCATCAATAACAAGGTCATATTTATATGAAATATTTGCCTCCATCTCTTTTCCTTTCACTGCACATGCTTGATCTTGTTGAGAGCATATTTTAATTGATACTTTTACTAGGGGTGTGATGAGAGATCAAAACACCATGAGATTTCTTGTGGAGGAAAAATCAGCAGCAGCTCTCCTGACACTAAACAATACGAAACTGGAAGTTAAAAAGATCATTAAATATGCCATAGTCACTTTAAAACTGTTGGGTTGACAGCTAATGAAGAAATTGAGCTGATCTGTAACCCATCAAAATCACCGCTCCAACCCCACCCCCTCCTCCGCGTGCGCTACTCGGGGCTGCACGCGATCCGCCAATGCATAACAAGTTCATCATAACGGTGTGAAATGATGAAATGCTGCTGCTGGAAACCTGTGCAGTCTCTGTGAGGAGAATACATAGTTTATTTAGTTCACATATGCACACAGACTCTCTCATAGTGCCGGTATCTGTGACTTTGTAACTTTGATTCAGTTGCTGCCTCGTCATGTCGTCTTCTTGTCTCACCATCTGTCAGTCACACATCTATCCGCTGTTGGCTGTGCTATCATCAGTCAGAAGCTTAACATGTGTAACAGACAGGCCGTTGTATACTGCAGCGGTAAACTTGGCAAAAAGAAACTCTATTTGAGCTCCACAGAGTCTACTGTTAGCTCCAAAAAAGCAAAGTTCTAGCTCCAGTTAAATGCGCCCCGTTTGTTGTCTGACAGCAGAGCAGAGACACACGCTCTCTCTCCAATGCACACACATTAACACATGGTCATCTGTGCGTATGTCCAACACTGTCAAAGCTCATATGGAAAAAAGACCACAAAACGATGAAATAATCTATTTCTGTTAATTAAAACAAACGTGTTATTGACTGAAAGATTTCTTCTGAGTTTTAAAATATGGATGAGAAACTATTTGATTTTATTGATGCAGCTCTTTATATTTAGGTCTGTTACAAACTGTTTTAAAAGTACTTTCAAAATTATCTAAATGCTTTTACTATTATTATTGTAATTGTAGCAATGAGTGCATAGTGTAGTAAATTAAAGATGTGGTCGACTATTAAAATGAAGGGTTTGATATGAAGAGCATTAAATGTACAGTTTGACTCAGAGTTAGACAAAATAAACTGTAAGCACTGATGGCTTATTCAGTACAAGACGAGTTAGAGCTCACGCTGCACGGATCTGTGCCACAGGCACACCCGTTAATAAATTGCCTGGTAACTTTTGAACCTTAAGTCATAGGCACTAGCTTGTTTTTTTCCTATGAAAGCTTTCCGATGTGCCTTTCTAATCATGCATTCATGGCTCTTACAGAACATTTTCAAGTGAGCCTGGAACTTGGCTGACTATCCGGGGTCTTAGGAGGACAGTGTTGTCGTATATAACAATAAGTGACACAGTTTATGAAAATGTTGATAACTTTTGAACCATAAGTCATAGACACTCTTTTTTCTCTGAAAGCTGGCCGTTTTGCTGTCCATTTGCTACCCTCGATGCTTCTGTAGCCTTAAAGAACGCCATTGTAGCGAGCCCGGAACTTCGGTGACCTTTTGGGGTCTTTGGAGATTAAATCCACTGCGTTACATCTGATAATAAACATCTTTTTATCCATTTTTTATCCATTTTTGATCATGTACTTTGGCTTTCTTCAGTGGGCAGCACCATGTTTGTTGACATGCAATGCATTGTGGGAGGGGCAGTCAACCAGTTGCGTCTCTACTGCTTTGGAGTAATGGCACAAATGAATATAACTGCAAAAAAGTGCATGGACTTTTTTTATGTATATATGTAGATATCTAGAAAACCGTTAGTCACAGAATGTTTATTTTTACACCGTTTTGTCCCCAAGAGATGGGAGAACAAGTCTGTGCAAAGAAAAGGCTTTGTCACTATTGTTAACTGTGTGTTATTAATAAGAATCTGTGAGTTTCAAATTCCGATTTGTTTTTTTTTCTTTTGTCTTTAGAGTCCTATAACTTTTTAAAATTCAAGTGAAATTACTGTATTAGATATATTCTTAAAGCCCAGGTTGTCCTGAAAAAAAAAAAGTATAGAGCTTGACTGTGCACCACAGGGTTGATGTTTTATAAGCTTTTTATGACAAAAAGCCGAGACGAGACATGATGGTGAAAAAAATAGCTGTGAGCTACATTTCTGAAAATACCTGAATGCTTTGAAATTATGACTTTCAGCTGTATAACATATTATCCACCCATGTATTTTTTTTTTCCAAAATTTAAAAAAAAGTGTAAAATCTCAACTTGTTTCGTGTCTCGTGGGCTCAGATCTCATCTCGTCGCATCTCGTCTCATGAGATAAAAGTCTCGGCAGACCTCTAGCTTTTACAAATCTTGCAGACAGCACAGTCATCCGTCTTCAGTCTATTATTAAAGCTCTAAAATCAAAGTATATTTGGTGGGGAGTGAGTAACACGCTGTGTTTCATGCGTCTGTAGGTGGTACATGGTTTTGTGTGAAGACTCAAACTCGGCTGAAAGTAAAAGTGACTTCACTAGCTGTTCTTTCAGATGAAATGCTCCATCTGTCTCGTTCAGCAGGTTTGGCAAGTCTCCACCACGACTCAGAAAATACATCAATCAGTCATCTGCCCAAAAAGAGAACTGCTTAGTGACAGTCGCACAAAATGCACATGCACACTTCTTAAAAAGGATTTTCTGTTAAGTGCCATTTTAGGAAGACATGATGAATCCAGTAGACGACACATTTTTGGGGGCTTTTAGAAATGCTATGCAACTAAACTTTCAAAAATGGGAAAGGAACCGAGTTTTCTCTAAATATTTACTAGATTGCTTTGGTAATAAACAATATCTATACAAGTCACATACAGGAATTTTTTTGCAGTCTTTTGGATGTGAAACAAAAAATTGTAGGTTGATAATTACTCATGTTTATATGTGGTTGCAAGCTAAGAGTAAACCAGTTTGTAAAAGTCAAAGCTCATAACAATTTAAAGCTCCTGTGAGGAACTTTAAGTTAGTGAATTATGGTGCTCCCTGTGGGTCAAGTAATTCCTTTTATGTCCTTGTGGATTTTGTACAAATCTGTTAGCACTGTTTATCATCAAATATAGAAAAATGTGCCATTACGTAATGTTAATCCTCTCACACCTATCCCAAATCAGCAGTCTCAGGCATTAATAGTAGCTATAAAGAAATAATAATCCTTCCTACAGGAGCTTTCAACTAAGTTGTTAGTCTTATGTAGTGTATCATAATACTGAGAAGTTACAGAGTACACCATTATCCTTTTATAATATCCTAAAACTGCTACTTTTTCTTTTTTCTGACAGCAGAATAAACATGGTGCATTGCACATAATACATGTGTGCCCACACAGTACTATATATTACTACACCGTGTGCAGAAAACCAGCAACACTAGTGAGGAATTCCTCTTTATCAACTGTGTGCCAGTAAGTGGCTGGTTAAAAGTGTAACTATGGTTACACACAGTTTGCAAAGTGAGATTACATTTTTTTTTTTTTTTTTTTTTTTTGGGGGGGGGTTATTTTTATGCCTTTAATCAATGGAGGGGACAGTGGATAGAATCTGAATTAGGAGAGAGAGTGGGGAGAGACATGCAACAAAGGGCCACAGGCTAGATTCAACCGCTAGGCCATCTGCGCACCCAAGAAAGTGTACAGCCAGCTCTACCCATCTCCTAGAAATGTCTGTATTTGCTTCAAAAATGAAGAAAAACTTTTACACTATTCTTTTGTATTTTATATTTCTGTTAACCCTTATAATCTGTGTCTAATACAGCTTTAAGTTTTCAATGATGTCAAATTTCTAAATTAAAATTTAACAACCAATATATCATATAGCAGATAGATTCGCCCATTTCCGTGTTTCTTATTGGCAATAAATCTTGCAAAGCTCCTATCTGAACTGTTTGGGCCAGGTTAGAAAGTGACAGGACCAATCAGCAACGAGGGGCAATACTTTCAGGCGCGGCAGAGCCGTGACGTATGCAAGCAGCGAGAAGAGGCTGGTGCAATTATGGCGGAATTGCACATATTAGCGTGGATGCTGCTAAAGTCTAAGTTTTATCAGAACTTGTCGACATTTCTTTGTTAAAAAAAGAACTGAGAACAGCAGTGAGTTGTTTCCTTTAAAACTGACAAAATTCGTGAACTGACATGTCTACAGTTGCCATGGTTCACGTTATGTAGCTCTTTATGGAGTTTAGCCTAGTCGCAGGGTTGCCAGGTCTGTGTGACAAAACCAGCCCAATGGCCGATAAAATCTAGCCCAAAACCAAACCCAATGCTGAAATTCAAAATAACATAGTTAAAACCTCTGCCATACTCCATGTATTGCTTGAGTGCCCGCAGACATTCTGCTTTTCTGTGAGTGGCGTGTATGTCTGTGTGCCATGTTCCACGATGAATTATGGGTGTCTGGGTATTTATATTTCATATTTGGACATTTACTGCAGTTATGTGACTCTGTTAACTTAAAGGGATGCTTTCTATTTTTTTTCCTCTAATTTTTGATACTTTTAGCGAAAGGGGGAGGGTCCCCATGTTTTGTCTTTGCCCTGGGCCTCCAAATGGCTAAAACCAGCCCTGCCTCACACCTGCAGCTCCCCCTCACAAATCATTCTGTCCTGCCAGTTTGTTGCTTCATCATTAGTACGTTTAAGATCAAATAAAACACCCATGTTTGGACAAGTTTTACTCAATTTGACATTATTTTAAGATGTGATCCGTGTGTGTTTGACTAATTGATGATGATGCGCATCACTAAAGTCATCATCAAATACAAGTATGGGAGAGCATCGGCAGGAAATGACTAAAAAAATGTGTTAAAAGGAGGGCCGACTCAAAATAATTTTACCCCATTGCTTTGGTGCCCCCCATATTGCGGCGCCCCTATGCATAGGCTATATGGTGGATACCCACTTTTTGCGCCACTGACAAGACATAAAAAATGGGTCTGCTCAACCCACAGACAACAAAATCTACCCGCGGCAGTACATTAGAAGTAGCCCGATTCCGCGGGAAAACCACGGCCCTGCCAACCCTCCCTAGTCGGTATAGGCACAGGCGCAGCTTGTTAGTGGTTATTTCATGTGTTTTGTTGCTCTGATTGGCCCGTAAAGATGTGACAGACAGAACGTTCACCCAATCACCCTCCAAGTTTATTTTTCAAAGGCTCTGCCCTTTCCCAAACGCTTTGTATTGAAGGTTTTCCAGATGGATATGTGTGTAACACATCCATCTGACATGTCAGGTTATCATAAGAATCAATAAAAACTTAGAAGCTCTGAAATGGACTGGATTTTCAAGATAAAGCTGCAATCATGTTAAAGAAAGTCCATTAGATTCGCTCAAGTAAACTGTTTTCAAATACAAAATTAAAAGCCTCAATATTTCAAATCAAACTCTTGTAATCTCATAAGGCTGGATTTTCAACATAAAAGCCACCATTTCAAAGTAATTATCAATATATTAGAATTGAGGTCAGAATCTTTAGTAACTTTGAGGCCATAAAATAGAGTAGAATTTCAAAATAAAGTCCTAAATAATTTCAAAGTAAGTCCCTTGGAATCTTTTAAGTAAACAGTGTTTTCAAGTTAAAAACCTCAATTATTTCAAACCCAATTCTTTACAATCATCTTAATGCCGAATTTTCAACATAAAAGTCATCATTTGAAATTCATTTCTTTATATGCCTTTTAAGTACAGTTAATTTAAAGGATTCATTTAAAAACTTAAGCTTTCAAATTTAATCACTTTGGTCCCTTTCATAGGCTGGGCTTTCAAAATGAAAGCCTCTCTAAAAGACTCACCCTAAGGTAAGACACAATTTTAGAAGGACTTTCCCTTTTAAAACAGGCTCTACTTCCTTGCAGTGCTCGTTCATATTCAGCAATATGTCAAGACAAAGGTGCCTTTAAAAATTTATTCAGGAATTTTCTAGTTTAATTTACCATAACCTAACAATACAATTTCAATATCCCACTGTATTCCAGGTCCGGCTTGGAGTCATCCTTGGCACAGTTCATTGCTTTCTTCAGTCATTTGATATAGAGTTACTCTTAGGTTTGGCAAAGTTTTGCAGAGAGGGGGCCGAAGTGCAGACCTTTAAGACAAGGACAAAAGGCAAAACAAAAGGCCTACTGTGATAAGTCCAGGAATCAAACACTTATCAAAAGGTCCAACTTAAACTCCAGCAAAAAAACAGCACAAAAACAAAATAGAAGCCATAAGGACAGCCACATGAACAGCAGTAACAGAGCTGAAAACGCAGACTAAATAAGCATGAGGTAATCAGACACAGGTGAGACTAACCAGACACAGGTGAAAACAGTCACGGTGGGGCTCACAGTTGCAAAGGAAGGAAGTAAAACAAGACAAGACACACATGGGGCAGGAACTTACAAAATAAAACAGGCATGAATAAAATCAAAGACCTCCAATATTTCAATATTTATTATGTTAAATAACACATATTGAGGCTCTAATATTTCCTTCACCTAAAGCCCACACAACATGTTAAAGTGGGTGTTGTTTGTGTTCAGTGCTGCATGATAATAGGCTCGTCTCACAGTGTCAGGAGTTTAACACTGACAAACAGTTTAACACATTACATAAATCATCTGTGCTGACAACAATAAAGAGGCTGCATTTAGTTGTCTGCATTTCACTCATCCATATCCTCAACCCATGACCAAACGTCCATATTACATTTTGCTCATGCACTGTCATGTTAAAATGTACAGTGAATAGAAAAGAAGAGTTGATAGTGATTACCCTAAAAATCATGATTTAATCCAGTGGTGAGAGGTTTCCATAGTATTTTTCAACAGTATGGGGGAATGATGGAGTACTGATTCATACAGCAGCTGTTTAGCCCTCTTGGTGTAGTTTACCATGGAAACACTGTGCCCATGATCTACAGTTTGTTGACAGCATCGTCAGACATAAGCAGATGCACTGTATATCTCAGTGCATGTGCAGAAAGATGCAATACTATGCAATACATATTTACATACAAACTGTGAAGGGTATGCAAAATATGTACCCATAATCTCTGCAAATATTAAAGGTAAAGGTGCATTTTCTGCATATATGCATGCACAGGGTTGGTTTTAGAATCAGAGCTTTAGGGGTGGTCAGCTCCTAAACACATCGTGGCACGTAAAATGGGTGGGGTCTACATAAAAAACAACAAAAAATGTGTTTGCTGTTTGTGAAAAAGTCTGGCTGCAGATCATACATTTCTGACAGCCACTCCCACAGAACATTCATTTGATACGTCGTCTGTGTCAGGATGGAAATGCATGCTAAAACTTTCAAAATAAAATCAGATTAAATAGCCATTTAGGGTTAGGGTAAGGGATAAGGTAAGGATTAGGATACAAAAAGACAAAAGTAAAAAACCTGACCTACAAAAGATGATTACAAAAACATTTTAAAATAGTAATAGTAAACAGTCTGCTTACAAGAAAAAAGCTCGTCCTCCAAGAAAACATTCTAACGCAGCAAGCATAGCTTATATAGTTTCATTAGCTGCATAAGTTACGTAGCTGACGTGGCCGAAGCTAAGCACTCAAAGCAGCTATGTAAGCTAAAGTAGCTACGTTATTTTCATATACATTTGCTAAAGCTCCATGGCTAAAGCTAACTCAGCTATTTTGACAAATGTAGTAATAACGTAGCTAACTTAGCTATATTAGCTTTAGCTAAAGCTAACGAAGTATTTTGTATCAGTTACCAGTGACCAGTAAATTGCTTTGTTGCTGCAGCAAACATTTAGACAGCCCATCATCTCATGCACACATAGATACACATAGTTAAGTATAATCATATCTGTCTATCTAACTTAACAATACTTATTAATTAGAAAATACAAACATGACTGATATTTAAGATTTATTGTTACTTTAAAGCATTTCTCTATGCAAGAATGTAGAATATATATCAACCATGCCAAAACTGATTTGAACATGCTTTACACCTGTATGAGCATTAAGAACTTAGAGAATGATGTAATGTATGATTACTATACAGGTGAATAAGATAAATGAGACTAAGAGATTGCTTTTTTAATTTTGAAATCTGTATGTTTTTATTGATATTGCAAGACATTTTTAATATGGTGAAGTGAATGAAATACTAAAAAAAAAAAAAGACTACCGCAAAATGTGATTTTATTCTTTATAGGTTTAAAATTAACCATGACATTTTTCAACCTAAAAAGAGATATTTTTATTCTGAGATTCTAAGAAATTGTTAGATTGTGCCAAATATCCCTTCAGCTTTATGGAGCTGTTATAAATATCCGGCCCAGTTTGTGAAACAGGGAGCTCTTTATAGACCTGTTCCACAACAGGGCCACTTTTAGACCAGGTGTCAGGTATAGCATACTGTTCTGTATGAAAAGATTTATAAATACCTTCTAGCAGGTGGCTAAAGCCTGCGTGGCCCATCTGCTCTCTAAAACCTCTGAAAACAGCCTGAGTTTGTGAATGCGTGGAGTCATGTATATGCTCTCAGTGATCCTGAGTGTGCGTGTTTTTTTCATTTTGACCTCACTGTCCCCTCACTGTCTTTTTAAATGTGCTGCATGAAGTCAGTGAAGACCCTTCGACCCTTATGCAACATATACTGCCAATAATAACTGCCCGAACCATAACCCTAATGAGATAGTAAGTGTGGGTTTGTGTATAAGTGTGTGTGAGAGTGTGCGTATGTGTTTTTGAACCAGTCGGTCCATGTGATGGTAAAACACAATAAGCCTCTTAGCTTTAATCCTGTCCCAATGGAGGGGGTGTCTCACACATGCTCATACTCTCTCTCTCTGTTTTACACACACATACACAAACATACGCACAGTCAAATATGTCATTCTCACAGGATATTTGCCTTTCTGTCTTGCAGTGGGTGTGTTTGCAGCATTATACAAATGAATGTGAGTGTAGGTTTTTGTTATTTGTATTGTGATTGCTGCCCATTCAAGTGGAATTTACTTTTGGACTAAACAAAAGAGAAATCTCATCTAACCACACAACTACACAAGAGACAACAAAAACAAAAATCTCACAATAAACCACTAGAAAACCTGCATAAAAAAGGAAAAATATCATAATTCACATATTATTCACACATTATTCTTTGAATAAATGTCACAATAAATTAACAATATAGTTGCATATATCTAAAAACTTAATTTGTTATTTGTGAAAATAAAATAATTCAAGGGAACACATAAGGCAAATTCTAGTTCAAGCGTTTTATCACAGTAATAAGTAAAAGGCCTGCTGTTGTGGTAAATCAATGAGAAAGTTACTTCATTTATAAAACCTCACACTTACTGATGTTATACAAGTGTTTCACTGTCTTCGAAGATCCTGAATAACACGTTATGTTAATGTGAAGTTACAGTAGAAAGTGTTTTACAACAAAACTAGGAGGATCATTTCAGCATGGTGCAAAACTACAGATGAACCCATAACAACAGGTATGACTGTATTTCTGTCCGTGTAAGAGTACATCCTAATGGTTATTTTTCCCTCTTTTCTAGATTATCTTTGTTCTCCAGAAGAAAACGTCCACATGATCGACTTCACCAGGTTTAAGATCCGTGACATGGAAACAGGGACAGTCCTTTTTGAGATTACTAAACCTCCAGCACCAGGTCAGAACACACACTGAATAAAAGACTGACACATTTTGGGTGAAATTCTATTTGTTGCTCATTGTGAAACTTTTATTTGTACCCATCTTTTAGTCAATAGTGGATTTAAAGCGATTCCATGTATAAACTGATATTGTCCTACTGTCTGCTGTTCAGCAGGAGGAAGAAAGCAGTGTGACCCCAACGCCGGCCGTTTTGTCAGATATCAGTTCACCCCAGCCTTCCTGCAGTTGCGGCAGGTTGGCGCAACGTAAGTGAACTTCTAGTAAGGGCAGTTGGAAGTGTACACTTATAAAAGCAGTTCAAAGTGCATTTTTTAAAGGGCACTTTAAATGACACACCATTAAGAGCATTTCAAAGTGTAAATTTTTAGGGGCATTTTAAAGTGCACTTAAGGGTCAAACCTGTTAAGGGTATGTAAACACTTTGGATCAAACTTCAAAATAACTGATTTTAAGGGCACAGAACTCGTGTTTAAGAGCATTTCAATTTGTACAATTTTAAGGGTGCTTCAAACACCAAACTATTCAGGGCAGATATCTGTATACACTTTTCAGAACACTTTGCAGTACACAACTGTAATTGCGCTACAAAGCTGACATTTTTTATGGGCACTTAAAGTAGATACTTTAAAGGGTACTGGCAAATGCACTCTTTTTAAAGAACCTAGAAGTGCACACTTTGAAATGAAATCTTGAAAGGATATGTAAAAGTGAAAACTGTTTGGGGCACCCTAGTCTTAACAATTAAGAAAATTTTACTTAAAATAAGCACATTTTGGGGGTATCTTAGAAGTACACAATTTTGGGGCAAAAGAAAACATTTAGGCAGTATTTAAAGTGCACATTCTCAATGAGTTTGGAGTGCCTCTTATACATTAAAGGGCATATACATTGCACATCAAAGTGGCAAAGTTCCACTTCAAAGTTGCCATAAAAGCTTTTCCTATAGTCACTTTATGTAGGGTACACTTTAAGGGCACTTTAAAGGAGACATTTACTTTGACATATCCAAGAGGCCAAACAAAGGAGGAATTCAAAGGGCATACTTTAAAGGGCACTTTTAACTGCACACTTAGAAGTACTTTGAAGTTTTTAATGACAAGTGTGGAGCGTTTCTCAATTATTGAAGGACACTTAAAATGCACACTTTAAATTCTACATCAAAGTGGCAAAGTTTCATTTAGAATTTGTCATTTTTAGGGCACTACAAAGTGCATACTTTTCGAGCTCCTAGACATGCACACTTTTAAGGAAACTTAAGGGTGAGTAGAAGTCCATTTAAGGGCCCTTTAAACTGCACACTCATTAAAGCATTTCTTAAAGTCATTCTACATAGGGCACTTCAAATAGCACACACTCTAGATACTGTGAACTAGACACTTAGGACATATCCAAGACAGAACATAGGAGGAGTTCAAATTGCATTCTTTAAAGTGCACTCTTTAAGGGCATTTTGAAGTGCCACTTTCATGGCACTTCAGTGTGCAAGCTTCTATAGTCACTTCAGACAGCAAACTAAAGGGTACTTTTATATGCACTCTTTTAAATAAAGGGCTGACTGATATTTAGTGGACCCTGCTGCACTGACAGAAGACACACACCAAAAGTAGGAGGTGTGTGGGCGTCAGAGTGGGTTGACAGGCTGACGAGGATGAGCAGTCCAGCTCCCCTGCTGAGTCAGGAACTGAATATCTGTCAGCATTCATGTGTGGTGTTTATCATCAAACTCCCACTCTGTGACTGCGTTCAATCCAACACAACAACTGATGCATCAGCATGAATTAGTCCTAATGGAAAGCTCGATGTATACCAATTAAAAAGTGTATTGTGCTCCACAAAATGATAATGGTGTAATGTTTTTTATTCAGCATCAACCCTGGTCAAAGACAAGTATTAGTGGTTCTTGAAGAGAGGTTTTAAAGGGCAATGTTCACATCTTTCAAAATGGTTTTTCTTTCTACCATTTTAGCTTTTATTGTAACCTTTATTGATAATTAAGTAACCTAAAAAAATTTAGTAAAAAATAAAAAAACTGAAAAAATATATAAACTGGATCAACTGTAGCATTTTTCAACCTGTCTGATTGGCCTTACACTTTACAAAATCTGCAAAAAGCCTTTAAAACCCACTCATGCTTGGATTTTGATTTAAGGATTGGGACAATTAGCTGTTTCAATCATTTCTAACTTTTTATATATTACTATTTAAAATCTTTAAATCTTTTAAATCTCTTTGCAAAGTTGATGGATTGGCCAGATTCCATGTCTGTTATCAGGCAGTTCAATCTGCAATGATTGTGCCCAGTCCAATAATGACCAGACCAATCAGTGTCAGAGATGGTGGCTAAGGGCGTTTAGTTGTACTGCCAGCTGGTAAACAATAGCAACCAATATCAATACCAATGTGTGTTTTCATCAATTTGGCACATCTTTTCTGCATATTTGGGCATTTTGGCCAATTTTTTTGAACTTTCTACCTATTGTCCATTTTCTGCCTCTTTTGACCAATTTTTGCCACTTTTGAATCCTATTTCACCTCTCATTCTGCCCATTTGTGCCAGTTTAAACCTGTTTTTGCCATTTTACATCTATATTTTGCCTCTCTGAACCCGTGTTTGCCTCCTTGACCCTTTTTGCCATTTTCCACCTATTTTTTCCTGGCTTGGCTTTGTAAACCCATTTTTGCCAATTTTAACCCGTTTAATTCTGTTTTACAAAAATGTGTTTACATTTTGAAGAGGACCATCTACTTCTGCATGAATAAATTAAAAATATATATTTGTTGCTTATATAAGGGTTGTTATTATTCAGGTAAAAAAGATAAAATATTGTTATCACAGCTTAACTTTACAAGGAACCATTTTGCTGACCTCAGTGTGCAGAAAGCTCTCCCCTTTATCACCCTTGTGGCCGGCTTTGCATACAATGGATATATGAAACAGCCTATCTGACATGTCAGATTATCATTTTTCATAATTATTTGCATTGATTCAGATTCAAAAAATGGCCCTTTGAGCCTAGAACTGCCACATGGATCAAATTTACCCCATAAAAAAATCTCATATTTTTGCTCCAGTTTTGTTTTACGCCATTAGATAAACAATTGAGATAGCTATGGAACCCCCACTCTTGCCATACTGCCTAACCAAAAGTCATAATCTAACCCTACATGGATACAACAGGCAAAGATCATCATCTGACAGTGATCAGGTGTTCATTGTCTGTGGTTAAATAATTGTTCTTGATCAGTGCTCCTTATGAAAATAATGCACTCTAATAATGGGTACATTTTACCTTCTAACAGTTTTAGGTATAAAGAGACCCTATGCAGTTCTAGTGTGAAATAGTTGCCTAGGTTGGATAATCAGTTTCCCCTCACTGTCTTTGCAGAGTGGAGTTCACAGTCGGAGATACACCCATCAACAACTTCCGCATGATTGAGAGACACTACTTCCGCGATCAGCTGCTTAAGAGCTTCGATTTTGAGTTCGGCTTCTGCATGCCCAGCAGCAAGAACACATGCGAGCACATCTACGAGTTCCCTGTGCTGTCTGAGGAAATCAGTGAGTGTCACAACTCACATGTAACAGTGTTAGACAATTACACCCACACTGAGATGTTTTATATGATGTAACAGGATTTAAAGATGCAAATCCTGAGTGTTGTGTTTCTTCTTTACTCCCAGTGCGAGAGATGATCCTGAACCCTTATGAGACACAGTCCGACAGCTTCTACTTTGTCGACAACAAGCTGGTGATGCACAACAAGGCAGACTATTCCTACAGTGGGGGGCCGTAGAAGAAGACCCCCCCACCACCACCACCACCTTTCACTTCTCCCTGTTTTAGACATTTTCCATTATCTATGTACCTCTGCAGGAACAGAAACAGATGAACTGATGGACGATCCACTCTTTTCTCTCTACTGTTAACTCAATGATTTTACATTCAGGTATTCAGCTGCCAGACCAATAGATTTCCTCTTTTTGCCTCTTTGCAGGAACATTGAATTCTAACAGTTTAAGCATCAGTGTGTGTGTGTGTGTGTGTGTGTGTATGTGTGAGTGAGGGGGTGAGTGAGTGAGTGTGTGGGCAGCAAACACATGCAGTGTCTGTACATGCTGTTGATTTCAGTCTGTGTACGTGGGTTCCTCTTGATCATCACAAAAAGTTTAATTTACATTTTGTAGGTTTTGATAGAGATAAGTACGAAGAGAAAACAGGACAGAGTGTTATTTGTTCTTACCAAACCAGACAGGAAGCACACCAAGGGATAGCGTTTTTTTGTCAATAGTAAGTGTATTAGCCACAGGAGAAGCTGGTCAGATCAGCCTCTTTATTGAGAGACCAGCTGGAGTGCTGGCACAGAGCTGGGCTTTACATAGCTGCAGATGGGACTGTTTGTCCCATTTACTTGTCTATTTTAAAGAAAAACACACCAAAGGAATCACTGATGATGTAAGTGTACACATTATAGAAATACCATGTGCTTTATTTTGCTGTCAGCAAGCCAATTTGTTTGGCACTGTACCACAACCTCCACACATGGTGTTCTTCTTACAAATACAGTACTGGACATAACTTTTAGGCATGTTTGGACTATAAGTTTAGGATGAAGTTAGGCGTAGATGTGGCAAGTAAGCCACCTGAGCAGGAAGGAGGATTGACACAACCCCAGTAGTGCTCTGGATGTCCTTGCAAATTACCAAGGGCATAAGAAATAATCTGTTGAAATAATAACTAAGTTCTCATCTTTAGTGATCAATAAATCAGTAAGGGGTGGATGTGGTAAGTAAGCGTGGCCAAGGGTATTGTGCGTAGGGTTGCCACAAGCCCCAGGCCATGTTGTGGATTCCCCAAGGGCCTGGAAACCGCTGGCAGTCTCCAGGCATATTATAAGGGGTGAAAAGGCCTATACAAAAGAAATGCTATCAAGCTTGACCTTGGCTGCCAAGTGACACACGTGTGTCAACATGTGTTGAGCCCCCCACTCTCCAGCCCTGGGTTGTGGCACATAAATCTTTAACACCCTACATGCCTAAAATGTATGCACATTACTGTACATCCATCCATTACCTACAACACTTAGACCATTCAGAGATGCAGAGGGCTGGAGCTGATCCCAGCTGTCACTGGGACACCCAGGACTGGTCATCAGTCAATCTCAGGGCTGAAATATAAAGACCAGGTACCCACACTTCAACAGGAAACCTAACAAGCATGTTTTTAGTCTGTTGGGGTGAGCCAGGGTACACAGAGAGAACCCTTGCATGCATGGGAAGAACTTGCAAACTCCACACAGAGAAACACTGTGTGGTGGGGATAACCACCAGGCCAAAGGGCAGGCCACAAAAAATATGTTGCAAACACATTGTTATTTAAAAAAAAAAAATTAAAAATAACAATTTTACCTTACAGTATATATGGAATGATGCAATAGGATATTTTATGCACCAAAGCTTTCATACTGAACAACTCTCTTTAAAAGACATTCGTCAAAATTTCAAATATTAAACAGGACTACTCATGAGGCTAATGGAAATTTGTTTTCAAAATAATTTAATGGCCTTTTTGTATTGTACGATAAAACCCACAGTTGTGATATGTCTGCTGTGAATTAAAAAACAGAGTAAGAATAACAAACTCTGATGCTGTTACTGCTCTGTTTCTGCTGGATAATCTTTAACATTTGTGGCTTGAAATTATCTCAGAATTTCACAAAACAATTATCAGTCTTCCCTGGAAAATTCAAATTGAGTCACACACCATGGACCCAGTGTGCTGCAGGTAGGAGAACATACAGTATATAACTACATGCATGGTGCGTCATTAAGTATAGTGCTCTAACAAAGTGGCTTGTTGAAGGCAAAGCACTGATTATGTCACAAAATAACACACCCCTCCTCCATCATTGATTGCTGGGTTGTTTTTTTTTTCTTAAAATGAGTTAAAATAAGTCATAAAGGGTGCTGAGAGGTTGCTATCCTTGATGCACTGGTCACTGTTTCAAGTCCTGAACGAGTCCTGGTTGAAGACGATGTAATCATAATTGATCACATCATTGCAGAGGTTGGCAGGTTTCTGACAACGTCCCAGTGCCCACTAAGACCTTTGTCAAAGTCTTTTAAGAGACTAGCTGCTTTCTCCCTGTTAAGCAGGTCAAGGTACTCCAGCATCCATGACTCCTTTACGAAGCATGCTGGCTTTCCACTCCATCCAGTTAAGAAGTATCAGCCTTTTAACTGAGAGACAGCTTAACGGCCAAATGCGCAAGTTTTATTCTTTGGCTTACTGCCTCAAGTGAAAGCAGTAGAAAATAGAGGAGGTGCAGTCTCAAACTCTGATGTTGTGTTCATCTGACCATGAAGACTCAGCAGCTGGATACCCAGTCAGTATTTTAATAAAGGGGCTGGGCTGAGCAGCATCTCCTGTGGCTAATGTACCTACCATTGATGAGTACCTCATAATACCCAACTTCAAAAAATCTGAACTATCCCTTTAAAGTAAATATAAAGCTTTATGAATTATCCCTTAAAGATCAGCATTCAGCTAGTTTGTGTAGAAATCTTACCCCTAAAGTTTTTTAATTTCAAGTAGCACACATCTGAGTGACTTTGGTCTGCCATCGCTCATTTGAATGACAACCAGAAATGTGTACTTGTCTGTGAATGTGTCATTTGTTGTTTGTTTTTATGTTCATAGTACTACTAATAATACTTCAGGAGTGTTTTTTTAATAAATAGCCATTTTGAAGTGTCAGACACCTACTTTAGCCAAAAGTCAGATACCAATTTTGATATCCGGATGTTCTCTGTAGTACTGAACACTGTGTATACTTTAATGATCATAAATGTTTTAAGTACAAAATGAAGAGTATGTAAAGTTTGGACGGCAGATACTCCATCACTGCAATAAATATGGATTTTTTTCGAAATTTTGATGTAATGTCATTTTCACAGATTATGGCACATTGCACTGACTGGATAAGAACTATTTACAGTACAGTTAAATAAAAACAAAGTAGACATATGCCATAGAGGTAGTATACTTTTAGTGCTGTGTCCTTGTTTATCTGTATGATTAAATTTATCTGATCAGCCTTGTTTCCCTGCAGGTTCATGATTCAGTTTCATGTATACGGTAGCTTCAGCTGACACAACAATCACTTTAAAAGTATATACTCAAGATTTTCACACTTTCAGGCACCATTTAAGCTCAGTTGAAGCAAACTCATATGCTACAGCCTTACAGTCCTAGAGGTACAGGTCTAGGCTCTAATCCTGTACGTGTCTTCCTCCTCTCTCTTTATGTTTCCTGTCTCTCTTTGGCTGTCCTATCAAATACAGGCAAAAAGCATTGAAGTTGGTCATAGGTTCTGGTGTGCTGATCTAGTGTACTGTATATACAGTCATGTGCGTAAGTTTTAGGTGTGTAGGGCACTGAGGATCCATCATGGGGCCTGATATGCCACAACCAGGACTGGGAAGATGGGGAAGGCAGGGGCAGCCGGAGTCAAGATCAGCACGTCCACACACGTGCATCACTCTGCAGCCAAGGTCAAGCTCAACAGCATCCCTGATGTCTGGGCCTTTTCACCTCTGGTGCTATATTACATGACTGCTGGTGGTTTTCAGGCCCTTGGGACATCCACAGTATGCCCAGAGTCTTGTGGAAACCCTACTACTCATCCGGATGGTACCCTAATCCTTGCTTACTCTCAACATCCACCCATATATCCTGCAGTGATGAACTGTCTTTACAGCGAAACACAACTTAAGTTCCACCTTCATGCGATGCACATCTTTGCTAACATTAGCAAAGACGCTAACAACAACTTGGAATCAAGCCATGGTCACACCACTCTCCTCAGCTGTTTCAGGACAGTTTTCTTCAGCTGCTCAGATAAATGCTGAAAAGTGCTCCAAAACGTTGAGCAAGTCCTGTTTGTTAAAAGAAATTAATCCAGTGTACAAATCCACAGTGGAGTTAGCAAAACTGAAGTTAATTAGCAAACCTTAAAAGCTGAAGACTGAAAACATGATGCGTTCAGGTAACTTCAGTAAATTAGACGGCTGTATTCTGTATGTTCTGATATGTTCAAATGTCACATAAAATGGGAAAATGTAGTTTTTCATGAGAAACTTCAATAATAAATACAGTAGTGAATATGTGTTTGTATTGAGGGATACACCATAGATGTGACAGACTGAATCATAGCTTTTTAACTCAAGCACTACTCGGCTAAAACCACTTGTAGTTAAAATATTTGCCCTTATTTTGTCTTTCCACCAAACTATAGAAAATGTTGATAGTTATATGGTATATATATGGTGTATATATAAGGACTTGGATCAGCAGTTTCAATGTGCTGTACATAGACTTACAAAAAATGAAAATAAAACACTTGACAATAACAACCTTTAAAAATGTAAAAACATAAAAATATACTTAAACTATTTTTTAAAAATACTGTGATTAATCATGATTAATCACAGCATAGTGATGTGATTAACTTGATTATTTTTTAATGGAGTAACAGCACTAGTCTAGATAATACCACCTGTATAATGTGTGAATTTAATTACCTTACCATGGTAAGTTATGATGTTAGGGCAAAGAGTTCCCCAAGAGTTCTTGGGGAAACAGGAAGTTGCTGGTCAGATGCCATGTTATCACTTTCTGAGCGATGACCTATCTCTGATAATCTGAGAAAAATAATTCTGGTTCTACTGTATCACAGAGAGTTGAAGGCCATAAATGAAGTTAACCAGATTGACCAGTATATGATTCCTTGCCCCATGAAAGGTAAATGTGATCACTTTAATTCCCTTGGCTAAACCTGAAAATTAAAAAGTGGACTCAAGTGTGACTAAAACTAGTTAACAGTGTAGCCTTCGAATAAAAGAATAAAAATAAAAATTACCTGGCACAAAAATGCAAGCGCAATAAAAAAAAGGCATTAATGAATCACAGAGAAAATTTCTCAGATTTATTTCAAATAACACTTTTCACTCAGTTTATGACATAATACTTTTACATAATTAGAGACTGGTTGTACGTAGAAACCCAAAGTGCTAAAATAACAACTGTTACATAAAGCTGGCAGGTGGTCTATGTGGTCTCATTCCTTTTATTCTGGTTATTTAAAGGTGAAAACAAAAGTACTCAAATTTACAGAGAACTTCAGAGATGAGACAGTCAATAATGATACAACTCCTCCTAAGCTTAACAAAGCAAAGTGTCTCTGCTACCATCTTCTGTGAGAACTTGCGTACTGCAGTGACGCCATGACATCACGTGTCATCACCCATCCAGATTACTTTGCTTCCCACATCAGTGTCAGTGACTATTCGAAACTACCAAACTATTATTCATGGGCTATAGTTAATGAGTTTTTAGTTTTAAAAACTATGCTTCATTTTTTATAAGTTATAAACCAACTGAGAGCATCGGTATAAAGATTCTTTCTTTCTTTGGTGATTCACTGAGTTTATTTCATCATCTGAAAGCACTGCTGTTGACTTACTGACCAAAGAACATAAATCTGTAAATAGAGCCTATTTTTTAAACTTTTCTTGGCAAAGGTTCACAGCTAATGAACGTTTTATTGTTTAAAGAAAGCAGAATGAGAAATTTACCTAAACACACTAAACAAAATCAGCAAAGAGAGACATGGTATCACTGGTCTAAAAGGGTTGTCAAAACTGAAACAGTCCCAAATCCTCACAGGTAGAAGTTTTCTACAAACAGCTAACCCTGACATTTTCTACTAAACTCTGTAGAAGAAGAGGGCTGCAGATTCTTTTAATTATGGTCTTTTCTTTCTTCTCTATTAATGACCTCATTCACATTGTCAAATTAGTTTCATGTCTATTTAAATTTTAAATATAGTGCTCTGGAATCACGTCTGTTAAAGCCGTAAAGGCCAGTTCACACTCGGTCCTCAAGTTTTGTTCATATTTATCACAATATAGAGAACTTTACTCCTTAGACTGAGATTTATTTAAATTACAAATATACTGTGTTTTACCAATTACAAAATTAAACATCCATTTTCTGAATTCTAACCAGAATATTGTGAGTACTTACTTGTAAAGGACAATAAATAATTGGTTTAATATTAAAAGCATGACAAAATTATCTAGTTTTCCTGTTTCTTGTCTACTTATTATTCCTATTCTATGTTTTTGCTATTTAATATGGAGCTGCTATAAATAAAAATAAATCTATGAGAAGAAAAAAGTGTTTGAAATAGACAAAACGATCCAGAAAGAGCTCTTATTTGATCAGGCTTGCTTGTTTGTGAGAGTTGAGACAAACAGTGAACCTCTTCACACTGAGTCCCTTGGCAGAGCCTGTCCCACAGTGGTAAACAGAGGTTAAGATGGGTTAAATAACCACAAAGCTAATACTGTGGCAGAAATCTGCCAGTGAAAACTTTCCCCTTTCAATTTAACACTAACAGACAGGTTATAGAGACAAAAGAATCATTACATTAGGGAGATTGGTGTGCTACAGGAAGAGGTCAGGTACCCCGCCAGGTTCTCCACCCCTGAATAAATCCCAGGATGGAGTCCATGCAAAAAGCCGGGCTCATCAGAGTGCGCTGTGTTTCCTTCTTCAAACCCAGCCTTACGCTGACAGGCAGCTGTCTCGCTAGCAGGAGAAGGTGTGATCTGTAAGCAGCTTCTCTGCAGGGCGGAGGTCGTGGACGGGGTTGTGGTGGTAACTTGGGTGTCAGATATCAGGCCTTCTTCTCCTAGCTCCTCCCACAGGTTACCTGAGTGTATGAAGAAACAACAGGTGGCTTCTGAAGAGTATTTGTTGTCAAGCAGTAAACAATAGTGTTTGCTGTAACCACAGAATGATCTTCCAAATCATTTTTCTCGAGAAGGGGTGGAGACATGTTGGCTCAGAGACATAAAAGCATAGCTCACCGGGCACAGAAATAGGGCAGAGTGGAAATGAAAATAAAACTGTTTTCTACTGAGGCCTTATGTAGACATGCAGCAAAACATTTTATTAACTCAACTGTTTTCTTATTATGACAAGTAAATTTTTGTTGTTTTTTTCAAGAATTAAAATGATTTGGGCACACAGATAGTGTGGTTTAACGTGTTACCCATGTACGTGGGCGGCCCAGGTTCGAATCCAGCCTGTGGACCTTTACCGCATGTCTCTCCCCACTCTCTTCCCTGTTTCTGAGTCTATTCACTGTCCTTCCTCTATCCAATAAAGTTGTGAAAAAGGCTAAAAAATAAAACTATAAAAAGGATTAAAATTATTTATCTTGTTTTCAGTGTTGTTGTTTTTTCCACGATAATGAATTACATTCTGCTGTATTGTCAACATCTCCAGAAATCAACTAGTTATTTCTGGTTTTCCTGCATTAAAAAGATAAACAAGTCAAAGTGCAAACTCTTATGCACTCAAATGTATCTGTGCTCATGGCTGCCATAGTTTTCTGTGACAAACTGTGCATTTGAAAAGATCTTCCAAAAAAAATACAAAAACAAGTGTGGATCATCTTTCCATAAGGGAACCCTCACATAAACTCAAAACTGTTTCTACCTGAGGAGATGTGTTGGGTTTCTTCAAAAAGGCAGCCAACACACCTCCTGCTTGTTTTTTTTTCAGCATGTCATTAATTGTCATACCTTGCAGCTGAAGATCAGTCAGACTTGGGTCAAGAGCATCGATGTCATAACTGGCGTCTCCCTCCAGCAGAAAGTCCTGCATGCTTCTGTGGCCAGCGCTGTAATCTGCCTGTGCCACACTGTAAACAGGTGGCACCTTTTGAGCCACGGGTGAGTTCAGGCTTCCAGTAACTGTTGACTGTCCATGGGGTGAGTACAGGGCAAACGAGTTGCCGAGATGAGCCGCACCAGGGGGAAGGTAGCAGGGCTGCTGGGGTTGAATATTTGCATAATGTGAACGCAGAACAGGTACACAGGGTGGATGAAGCTGGGCTGGGCTGCAGGCCAAGGAGGTGATGTCGTAGGCAGGAGCCCCTCTGGACAACAAAGTTGAGTTGGTATAAGGTGGCAAAGACCTGAATTTTTCAGGTCTCCCTCCAAACAGCTGGTCAAGGTCTTCTGTAAGAAACAATTCATTTATCAAACAGTTTAAATCAGCACTACAAGTTTGATCAATCATCTAATAAAATCATTTCACTCTTTTCTTTCCCAACACTGTGTCTTTGTTACTGATGTCTATCAGTATGTCTAAGAGACCCACCTGGCTTGGCCATGCTCCTTCGAACTGTCACAGGGTCTTTGCGACGCCACTTGTGCAGCTCCTCTTGCATTTTCTCCACCTTGGCTGGATTGAGAGCCCACAAGCAACCTTTACGGGATGAGTTCCCATTTTTGTTCTCCACCTTCACAAAGCACTTGTTCAAGGAGAGGTTGTGACGCACAGAGTTCTTCCATCCATCTGGAGCTGTCTGGAAAGGTGGGAGAAGAGTTGAAAGCAGCTACTCCATGATTTGTCAGGCTGCTGCAGCTTAAAACAGTTACTATATGTGCATCTTTAACAATGAGTTAGAGCAAACCTTAAAACTTTTTTCAAAATAAAACGTGAACAAAAAAATTATTCATAATCTGTGATACCATGACTTAACCTCTATAGATATCAGATGGTCTGTGGTGATATTTGTTAGGCCCTGCCTGTACATACATGCACCTTTGTCATCAGGGTGATCCATCCCCTAATCATGGCGTGATTAGGGGATGAGTCAAGCTGCACAACCTTTTAACCCAACTACAGCACGTTATCCAAATCTCAGATAGAGAAAATTCACCAAGCCATAGGGACGTATCACTCATGAGTCAGCTCTACTGTCATGCTTCAGAGGTTTCATGGAAGAGTCTGGCTGAGCCACTGATGGCCCATTACAGTTGTCTGAAACCTCTTTGTGCCACAAATTATATCCCTTGGGTGGCAAGTACCTCCTGGATAAGGGCTGGCACAGAGGACCCATGACTGCCACTCTTTAGATACTTGGGAAACTGGTGAGTTTGTGAGAGATTTACCCAATGTGGCTCAGGTGAAGTCTGCGCTAAGGAAGAAGAAATAGAAGGTCTGCACAACATCGCTTTTAGTGATGTAAAGCCCAAACAAAGCCTAAGGCTCAGCTGCTTTCCCCAAAATGGGCAGCGCTCCATACAAGTCTGCAGTGTAAGATGCAACCAGATGGTCTGAATCCCTGTTGCTAAACTTCGAGAAAGAGCCTGCCATCAGTATTAAGAGTCACTCAACGCCTAGAAACAAGAATGCCCTGACCACCTGTTGGACTCATCAATGCATGAGTATCAACATCCCACTTCTGCCATCTAAGGGAAGTTTTAAAGTTCCTGATCAGAGATCCACTCCCAACAAGTGACCTGACACAGTCATACAGGCATAACCCACAGACACAGCATTTGCATTTTCATTAATTTGGATGATTGAGCTCTGGCAGTGATTTGGGGTGGCAAAAGAAACCAACTTTAAACCTCTGGATCGAAATATGTTTCATTACATATACTTTAACATGTCTGGTTTGACAACAAGTAGCCTTTACAGCAAATAGTGTTTCTGCATGGTCATCTCAGAAGGAGACTGAAAATAAGCTTCAGAGTTAGCTTGTCTCCCAAGGAAGGAACTGAAATTTTGACCTGAATGCACCTCAGCACCTCATTTCTCTAAAATGAGATTTCGTCTCCTCTTCTCTGTGAGGGGAGAGTTAATTCATCCACAACCAGGATTATGAGTATGTAGGAGCAATCATTTAGGAGTCTCAAATAATAGCTAAGGTTTTTTTTTTTCATTCAGTCCTCCATTTCCCATATCTCCTTGTCATGTTTTATGAAGAGATGCCAAGTGTTTTTAAAGAGAGACCACTAGCTGATTAGTGTATTTAATTCCAGTCTCGCCTCATGGGATTAGGCACTAGTGCCTGGTGCTGAGCAGACTCCTCTCAATTCTGCCATCAAATATTGTGTTAACTTCAGCAGAATATGACTGAAAGCAATAACACTAATCCTGATGCCAGCATTAAATATTATGAATATCATTTCTTGTCCCCCTTCACCACCTTATTGACCCAAGACCTTTGAAAATACTTAAAACAGTGCATACTTATGTAGACCATGATCCTGATAGCTTTAGGATAGGAAGCCTCCACTACAGCAAATATACCAGTTTGCAAACATCTCCAAAGCAAGTTCTGTTTGACTTCTCAGATTTTAACAATTTTAAGTGTATAAGGGTCAAAAGTGACAAAGACTTACAGTTTAAATTAAAATCTGCAATTTTCTGCTGTTTTGAGATGTTGAAAACGTGTTGTGTTTGGAATAATGGAGAATAAAATGCCAGGTGCAGCAGAGCCAAGTAGTGTTCAATTATAGCTGCCACTGGATGCCAGTTTGGCTTAGTGGGTAAAGCAGGAACCTATGTACAGAGGCTGTAGTCCACAACCCACAATTCCAGGTCTTGGCACTATTTAGTGCATGTCCTCCCCCTCTCTCTTCCCATGTTTACTGTCTCTCTTCAGTTATCTTATTCTGATAAAGGTGAAAGCACACAAAAGTCATCTTTAAAAAGAATGTTGCTGCCAATATCCTGAGCTTTTTTTGCCCTCTGATTAGGCAACCAGACCACTGTCCTTGTCTTGTCTTGTCTTGTCCTGGCATGCATGCAGAGTGGGTGGATTGATCTACTGTCCTCTTCTGTTACAGTACATGGCGTTATGCCCCCTTCATAATTACTATACGCCTTTTCCCTGTTGACCTTGCTGACAAGTAAGCAAGCATTTAACAGGTTGTAAGTCAAACAGTGAAAATGTGGAATAACTTCATAGTTCTGTATGTTTCATACACATACAGTTTAATTTTGGTCAAATTAGATGAACCCCATACTTCTACTTTATGGTGATATACAAAGGCATACGACATCATGTATTCTGCTGTGCTAAGCATGTACGCAGTTAAACTTCTGAGTCAAAGTCCAGCAAGGAGTCTGGAGCAAGTTCTAGTCTTGTTTAGTCTGTTTGAAGTGTTTACATGTGGGAGAAAATCAGTCTCCAACCACATTACTAAGTCTTAGACTGATTTTGAGAAATCTGATTTAGTGTGATGTTGAAACAAAAATGTTTCAGTCAGACTGACAGCATTACTCTACTTTTTAAAACTGCATGTAAATATACTTATTGTAAGTTTCACCTTGTTCTTGAATGTGCATCAGAGTCAACACCCTTTTTAAAATCTAGCAATATATCTTCACTGCAGTCTAAATACAGAAACCAGGATGCCTACCCTTCCTCGAGGGTACATCAAAATCTGTATCTAATTTTGCACCATCTGCAACATATATCTGATATCTGCATGTCTTAGCAAGTGTCCACTGAACTGAAACGAACTGTAAGATACATGAACATATTCAGAGAGCATTCAGATGTGTCTAAAAAATCTCATCTTTTGCTACTATGACTTCTCTCGGTGTATCACTAATCATCTGCCTCACGTGTTTTCTGGCCCTGCAGCCTGAGTTTGATGTGACATGCAGCTGTTTGGAAAGCTGCCATCTATAGAGCACCTTCCTGAATATGAATGGCAGCAAGACTTTGAGCTCTTTCCAGAGGTGGGTCTGAACTGATTTGATGCATAGATACCTGGAATCCTTTGGAAAATGTACAGTGTCAGTGTCAGTGCAAACAGGGGTTCTTGAATCTCCTTCAGGACTGATAAAGTATCTATCCATCCATCCATCCATCTATCCATCTATCCATCTATCTATCTATCTATCATCTATCTATTGACAGTATTTAACGTAGCAGTTGGATAATTTAACAAATATCAAACAATGGGTAAGAATTTATAATATGCTTAATTCCTGCAGTACCTCTTCAACAATGCTGAACCATGTCCCTAAGCCTGCTTTATCCTTCTAAACTATCTGTATACTCACATGCTAAACTGAATACAAACATCCCGTCATTTCCCTCATTATGCCAGCCTCATGCCTTAACACGTTTTACCAGGTCGCTCTCATGTCACCTAGCTGCATGTGAAGCACATCACTTTTATTAGTGAATCAGACATTAGAGGGATCCCATGCGAGTAATTAGTGTCAGCCACAACACTGCGGTGGTTTGGATGATCTTGCGCTTACAAACCTGAATGTGAACTTTTAAGCTACTGTAGAAGACTAAGGCTAAGACTCTGAAACGAGATAGAGAAAGCAGAGTGACAATCTAATTTTTTCCATTTAAGGTGTGTTCACAACAAGAGGGAAGCCAGTTTCTTAGATTTGTGATTACACAGCAATTTTAACAACAATAATAGAAATACAAGGAAACTTGAACAAACATGGCCTGGTCAGTGGTATTTTTAGTCCTAATTTTTGCTCCTTCATTTTGTTCCTCCTTCTTTCTTGCATTCAACCAATTAAATAATTGTGAGTTATATAGAAATATCGTATTATATAAGACAAAGACTCTTTAATGTATTGCAAGCTCTAAATCTCAACAAAACCTTTAAATATGCGCTCATTTGCTAGCTCAGTTAGATGGGAAATAAGAATTTTTCAAAAGTCAAAAATCAGGAGCAGTAAAATAATTGTGAATTTTTCTGGTTTTCATTTCTATTAACTGTGGAAAAATGACAAGAAATTGGTCAACTTTTCAGCTCAGTCATTACCTCATTATATGAGCATTTTCTTGTTGAGTTTGGTCTCTTATCCCCAGCTGAGAGTTTTATATAATATGATGATGATTTGATTAGTAAAATATGGCTCCAGTAAGATAAGAATGAGCACTAAACCATGTGATGTTTAGCAAGTTGCATGTGATCTAGTAGTCTTTACTTTGGCAATCTGCCAAGAAGAAAGAAAAAGTAGAAATCTGTTTCCAGTCTTTCGATAGGGTCATTTCTTGCTCCAAGGTCAATGTACCTTACGGATAGTGGATTTATTTTAAACGAGACACTCAAAATTAAGAAACAAGCTGTTTTCCAATTGTTTAAAAATAGGGATAATAAATAAAACATGGAATAAACCTGCTCCTGGCCCAGGCAGGTTATATTTAACTGGGAATGAAAAAACAGAAAAGAAATAAACTGAAAAACAAATGCCTTTCATCCTACTGTTTTCATGTTCCGATCAAAAAGGAAGTTCAAATAACAGAACACTAGAAATGTAACATTCTTTTTTCCTATGTGTAACCCACTGCAGGTGTTATGAGAATCTAATTACCAGTGCTCTGTTCTTTGATCCTCTTTTTTTAGATCAGAATACAAAAACAATAAGATGAAAAAAAACTTTTTTCGTATATTCGTTCCTTAAGGAAAACGTAAAAAGAGAAATTGTTTTTTTCTTTACATTACCGATTTAAAATGAACTGTCTCAAAGGGCCAGGGGCAGATTTTTTAACATTACACTGACTCTCCAAAATACCACATTGGCAACAGCTAAAATACCAAACTCAAAAATTGGAGTTGACAAAATAATGGGTTACATTAATGTGGATGCTTCAAAACCTTAATATTTATGCTCACAGGGAAAGAAAAAGGTTTTCCCTGTGCAACTGCTGAACCTGATGTTTAACAGTTGCTTGAATTTAATTGTGATCCAGAGACATAAAGTGTAATTAATACCTTAAAATAGGGAAAGTGTTCAGTCATGAAGCTGTAGATCTCACTGACTGGCAGGCTTCCTGTTTTACTGTTCCTCAGAGCCATGAAGATCAAGATGCTAGAGTCATGAGGGGAAAAATCATATTGAATTTTAAATAATCACTTTATTGCGCTTATTCTTCTTATCTTAAAGCGACAGATATGAGGTGTCATCAAATATAACAATATTATAATTATACACATTGAAGCTTTAGATATGAATAAGCACAGACAGACAAATTTAAATGATGGAAACATTTATGTGGCACCATGTTACCTGTATGAATAAATGGGCTTGGGGAAGAGAGACTGTGAGGGGCTCTCCTGGTGGGACTGACTTGGAAAACTTTGGAGAGAATACTTTGAGCTGTTGGACTGATCATTGTTTGGGTGAATTCTGGATGAGACCTGTGGAGATACAAACAAATATCAAATTCAAACTGACTAACAACAGGTGTGGTTCAAATCAAATATTCACACTTTTTCTTTCATTAGCTGAAGCCTATTTATGGATTCCTTGACTCTTGTACCTGTCAGTCACCTCTGATAATAGAAATGTCTTCTCACTGTCAATGCCCTGATTTAGTCTGATATTTTCAATGGATTAATAGGTACAGACACTATCTGTAACTCAGCTACTAAAGATTATTGTGACACCTTGAAAATGCAAAGTAAGCCTTAGTCTATTTATCCTCTCTTTTTCAATGTTAGTGTTAATCATTAAAAAAAACTCCCTTAAACTTAAGTATTTGTCTTTATCCAACAGACTCCATACCTGTTGTAAAGGGCTCAGTGAGCTGTAGTTTGGATAGCTCTGAGACAGGAAACTGGGGGGATCTACTGGTCTGACAGCTGGTGGTTCTGTGTAACAACTCTGAGAAGGAGAAAGATGATTTTAAGGTTTATTCCAGACTTTGTTTTACCAGGGCAATCAATGACAGTCAATCAAGTATTTACTGAGGTTTCTTTTTTTCTCACTTTCAAATTATATCTTCTGATGTTTATTTGTGTTATAGAAGTAACCACAATATTGTCACCATTAAAACTGCAAGAAACAATTTTTGGCCACTAGGAGGCACAGAATAATCTTTCGGCTGATATGGTAAACTTTTAAAGATTTTTTCCTCATCCAGCCATCCAGAAACACAACACAATTGGAGAGGGGTCTGGCTGAAGACTGCAGATCTCTTGCAGACCACTACAGTGAGACACCACATCTGTCAGAACAGAGGGGACATCATTTCCCAGTACAATTTTTCAGGAGGAAGTTCTGGCTGTTAGAGTCATTAAATAACCAAATTGCAAGCATTATAGACCAGCAACTTTCCATAAATAGAACGGAAAAAGTCTAATGTCTAATCTGGGATTAAATTATGTATAGACTTGTTTTAGAAATAGTTAGGTTAACATTGACTTCATTAGCTTTAGCTAAAGCTAACATAACTTTGCTAGCTAAATAGTTAAGGTTGCTACATACGCCAAAGTACGTGCAATAGATATAGCTAAAGCTGAAAGCTAAAGCCAGTTTCCCTTCACATAGATCCTTCTAAAACAGGTAAAGCCTTAGCAAAAAAAATAGCATAATCTAATACAGTTAACATTGTTTGCTTTAGCTTTAGCTATGTTAGTTATGTAGCTATATTACCCACATACTTAGTGTAGCTTCCTAAGCTTAAGATTTAGCCACGGAGCTGCATAAAGTACATAGCTTACATAGCTAATGTAGCTTCATTAGCTTTAAATTTAATTATGTTGGCTATGTAGCTAGTTAACTTAACATAGCCATGTAGCTAAAGCAACTTTGTTAGCTTGCACCTTAGCTATGTTTGATATTTTTCATGGGAGACAAGCTTTTTTTTCCTGCAAGGAGACCTTTTACTCAACTTTATTATACATTTTGTAGGTATTGCAGATCAGGTTTTTTACTTTTAACTTTTGGTAGCTTAACCCTTCCCTTAACCCTTCCCTTAACCCTAACCGGAAGTTTAATCCAAATTTATTTTAAAAGTTTCTGTCTAGATTTCCATTCTGGCAGATGTGGTGTCTCACCGCAGTGGTCTACAAGGGGGGCATCTAAGAGCTGCTGTCTGCAGCCAGACTTTCTCGCAAAATTGAAATCCATTAGCTACTGTCTGACACCAGTCTGGGCTGTAGCAAACATAATGGGTTTTTGGTGGGGCCAGGAATATTCAGATTAGCAATAAAAATACTTTTTTTTACAAATGACATCATTGTTTATCGGTCTGATTGGCAGTTTTATAAGGTGAATTCAGTCAAAGTTATTAACATGTAAAGGACTATTTTTAGATGTTAATTTGCTCTTAGTGGGCAGCTTTCCAGCTTAGGGCCAATGCCCACAGAAAGCAAATGGAGGATACTAATCGGACTACTAATGGAAATGGAGAGAGCTTTTGACACCCAAAATCTTTTTTGGATTCTGTTTGTCAAGATTGCCATAAAACTGTACAAATATACGTATATTGACCACCTGGAGGAAAAAGAAACAATTAAGAAAACAACATATATAATGGATAAGTTTCACTTATTAGCAAACATTTGACAATTTACGCTTTCAGGAAGCACAATTATTGTTCATAAAATTCAGGGGTTTTTTGCTCCTTAAGTTTTTTTTCCATCTCTATCAACCTTAGAGTTAATTTGGTTCTTTAGGTACTCCATGTTCCACTTAAATCCCCAAATAGTTTTCTTCAACAAAGTAACAGGCAGGAATAAAGTGAGTTTACCATTTGTCTAGAAACCTGAATGTTGCCGTTGCACTGATCCCAAGACTTTGCTGCTACATCATTTGAGCTGTGTGAACAATTTTCAGGGTGACACCCATCCTGCAGACAGCTGAAGGTGGACAAGTGCAGTCTTAGGCAGTCCGTGGTGGTTACTGCTCCATCGCTGAATTGTTGATGGTATTGATGGTAATGGTCTGAGCCCACAGGACCATGTCCCAGTCCTGATCCTGAACCAGACATGGTGGTCCGGTCCGTGCTGTGCCTTCGGTCAGCAGCTGCAGGTCTCAAGCTGAAGGTGTTGATCTCCTGCTGGGAAAGGCAGACGTTGTTGCCCTCTTTAGTCGGTGTTGTGATGATCATCACAGTGGGTACAAAAGTTAAGGACAATCTACACTAACTGTTGACAAACCAATCAGGGCTGGGCTTAATGTGTAAATCCTGTCTCAAATCCCATTTCTGGACCAAGAAGCTGCCAAGATGCTTACTGTGAATCCCCTGAGGCCATTAAAACCTCCTGACTGATAGTAAATAAGCTGTTCCAGCCAGTTATGTTCATAAACATTGAGAAGTTTACTTCACAGGAGCAAGAGAAAACATAGTAATACTAATAAAGGGCCAGAGCGGCATGTGAGGAATAAAGATTCTTGAATGTATACTATAAAAACTATACAAGATAAGACAGTTCAGCTATTAAGCCATCAAAAAATTATAAAAAAAAAAAAATAAAAAATATATTTTTCTGAATTCAGGGTTGAATAAACAGATTTTCATCTTTAAAAGATCCTATTAAATAAAACGCTGATTATGCTGGATTAAAATATTTGGCCTTCATAGAAAGCAAAACTATTTGTTTATGTATACTTTATTTAACTCCCAAAAATTCTGTTTAAAAACACAAAGACCAGGCAACACAGTGAACACTTCATGGACAAAAGTATTTGGCTGCCTGACCAATACACCTACAGGGACTACAATGACAAGGCTTTTTACAAGATTTTTTAGTGGTTTTTGTGGGAATTTGTGCCTCTTCATTCTGTTTAGCATTTATGAGGTCAGGTACTGATGTTGGAAAAGCAGGACAAGCTCACAGTCCCCGTTCCAGTTTCTCCAGGTGCTCAATGGGGTTGAGATCAGGGCTCTGTGCGGGCCATATAAGTTCTTCCACACCAAGGTTGTAATAGTTTTAGATAGTTTTCATTAGTTTTTATTTTTATTTTGTTTTCACTGTCTGTGTTCAATTTCAGTTTAGTGTCAGTAAGTTTTTACTACTGGTTTGTTAGTTTAGTTTAGTTTTGTATTTTGCAAAAATGCTTCATTTTAGTTTAGTTTTTATTAGTTTTAGAGTTAGTTTTAGTCTTTTTTTGGCTACAGGTCAGGGCTGAGTGAACATCATACATTTTTAAAAACATATTCAAACATGCTACTCTTCACTTATCACTTTATATATTTAAAGATGATGTTTGGATACAACTTCAGACATATAATTACCACTCTGTGAAGTCTTAACCAATCAGTTTAGGCAATTTTACACTTTGCAGACTTGGGTGTAGGTGCCAGTCAATATGGTTGTGTCAAAGACTTAAACTAAGGATATTTTGTCTCCATTTTTATTTGATTTTGGTTAGTTTTGTAAGCACAGTATACAGTTTTAGTTAGTTTTAGGGTTTTTTTGTAAACCTTAGTTTTTATTTAGTTTCAGTTACCTAAAAGAATTTTTTTAATTTTAGTTTTAGATAACTATAATAACCCTGATCCATACCAAACTTGTCAAACCTTGGGTCAATCCAAAAAGTAAAAAAAAATTACCTCCTAAGTCCACAGGGTCAAGGAAAGGTGGGAGTAAGAGGATCGGAAAGGAGAACCGCAGTGATTAAGAAATCCAACTACACTTTCCCTCGGTGGATGTTACGGACGTGACGTGTGTTCTTGTGTAAAAGCTACAATTTAAATGTTGATAGACTACAAAATTTTGCATCTATCGCTTGATGCATTCACTGTGTTGTTGAGTGTAGCGAATGAAACATGTGAAAACCTTTGTGATAAATATGATAAAGATAATAATTAAGATTTTTATAGCCTGATATCTGTTTAGGACAAGGCACCGTGACTATGAACATCTGGAGCAGCAGAAATTTTTCTTTTAACCTGATCTCTCCTCATAACCGGTATGACTTGATGAATGATCTTCAAGTCCTTTTATTTTGCAACAGTATTAAATCATTTTCTTGTATTCTCTACCTATCCATTCTTTATTTAATTCTCGTTTCTGTTGCTATAGGTCTACTCTGGTTCTGTATTACTTTTAACTCTTTATTTGAAAACGACTACAAACAGCACGTAAAAAACCTTCATTGGTTACAGATTTTCCTTGCCTTACTTTTGTTATTATGATGAGAAATATCATAATCACAATATGACAGTATGACAACTATATCACTTGAAATGTTTGTGATTTAACTTTCATCACACTTACTTTACTATTTCAAAATAGCAAAAAAAATGCAGTTTGAAATATTGACTGGTCAACTGATTTACTGTTTAGATAAAATATGGAAATGAAATAAAATAAATAGTTATCATATGTGGGATGATACAGTTGTCATTTCTGTAATATTCCTTCATTCATCCCTGTTTCTGCATCTTTATCATATGAATTATAAGCCTGACAGTGAGTTTTATTGTGTGGTAGGGAAGTTAGTCAGATAGTTTTGATGAATAGCCAACAGGTGCATCATTTTAAATGAAGTTGAAGCAAAGACTTGTGGATCGTCTTTTCATCTCCCCTTTTGTAAAGGCTGGTCTAGTATGTCCTATGCTAAAGGAGATAATGAGGAAGTAATGAAGCTCCTCTCCTTATCAATTAGAGAATTCGAGCAGTCTTTGTCATGGCCAACTCTAAAATACTTCCAGGTCATTTCACTCAGGACTTTTGGAATGATCCCCATGTCTCTATAGTCCTTGCTTTGTGCACTGGGGCATCAGACTGCCAAACAGAAAAAGCGTGATTTGTCACTCCAAAGAAGGCATTTCCACTGCTCCACAGTCCAATGTCGGTGTGCTTTACACCACTCCATCCAATGCTTGGCATTGAACTTGGTGATGTGAGGCTTGCATGCAGCTGCTCGGCCATGGAAACTCATTCCATGAAGCTCCCCCACACAGTTTTTGTGTTTACATTAATGAAGTTCAGGACTCTTCAGATATGGAATCAACAGAGCATTTGAGACTTTTACACACCATTGCACCTTGACAGTCTTTGATCTTGCTCTGATTTAACATGGCCTTCTGCTTTGGGGCTGAGTTTCTGTTGTTCCTAAACGCTTCCGCTTTCTAATAATATCACTTACAATTGACTGTGGAATATCCAGCAGGGATGAAATTTCACAAACCGTCTTTTTGGGTTGGTAGAATCCATCACAGTCTCACAGAATGTTTGCAATGGAGACAGCATGGCTAGGTGCTTGACTTTATACACCTGTGGCAATGGGTCTTATTAAAATACCTAAATTCAATAATTAACAAGTGTGGCCAAATACTTTTGTCCATATAGTGTATGAAGAACAGCATAACATAACTCAAATTGGACTGAAACTAAATTTATTTCCAGTCTTACACAGAAAAGGCTATTTTGGGTTAAGTAAAAAGGCCTAAAGCACGTCAGTACCTGTGATTCTGCCATCTTTTGGCAGGAGGTCCCACAGGGCTCACAGGTGTGGAGGCTTGCCTCAGGGGTTAATGTTAGAGACCTGCTGCTGCTGCTGCTGCCAGGGTAAAATGTGGAATCTGACTTTTTGCACCAAGATCTGCTCCTGTAAAAAGGGAAAAAAAACATGTTTAATTTAAGTTATCATGGGAAACTAGAAAAAAGCTAACATGTTTATGTAGTCAGTAACAAACCGTTGATGCTTCTTTCAGCTCACCTGCCCACCAGAGATCTGCAGGCGCTCCACTTTATCAAATGTTTACATTAACAGAGCTGGCACCTGCATCAGCCACACACACAATGTCACACAAAGTTGATAAGGAAGTAGTTTGACATTTTTTCTGCCTTACATGTGATGATCAGTGTACGTAATATATCATTTCATATCTGTGGGAAGCTAGCTGGTTAGCACAGCTTAGTTTTGACTTGACAGCCTGTTTAGACAATGCATTACTGATCTGTTCTGGGCATTTGGATGCTAAGTGACTGTACTTTAGTACATGTCCCCATTCTTTACATTGACAATATGTCTTTAGTAACTCATTTGTTATGCAACAACAGCCCATACATCATCTCCGTGGCTCTCTTTTTGTGGCTTGGCATTCCTAGATGTCTAGATGTGCACTGAAGCCGCTCACAATACCAATATGTAAATTGGGCAAATTAGCAATGAGCTAAGAGGCTATCTGTCCCTCTTTAACAGTTTTTCTCCCTCATTTTGAGAGGAGCCATGGTGTGTCGTTCATGGGCAAGCCTTCTTCTTCCTGCTGTTGCTCTTTCTGTGAATTAGTGAGCTTTAGAGGTGCAAGTACAGGCAGATTTGACAAGAAAGCCAAGAAACTTATCCAAAATATCAAATTGTTATTTCAATTTTTCTAATCAAAAAGAGAGGAAAATGCTAAATATAAAAATCACTTTTTTTTTTATTTATGATCTTTAACTCAACAGGAAGCAGGTCTTTTGTGTTATTTTTACAAAGCACTTTCGGTCACTGATCTCCTGAGATCATATCAGCTGAATCCTCATCCTACTGTACATCCACAAGATGAATTATACCGCCCTTTGACAGAAGGGGTGCAGGCGTGGGAACAGTTAAGATCATTTTCAGCTCTACTTTTTTAAAAACACCAACGTTTGACATTAAAGGATGTGAAAGGTGCAGGGGCACATTCAGCTGAGTGTAAAAAAAGTGTTATCTGATGCTAGCACAGATGACAGACACGTGGCCTAGGTTCCAGTAACAGTAACCTCAACCCTGACATAAACCAAGCTCATTAAAACTGCCAACAAACCATGGCTGTTAGGTCATGTACAGCCAAATAATGCTGAAGCAGAGAAAATGGGATCAGCCTGGACTGTGTGTGGGGGTCTGTACTTGTGCGTGCAAGCGAGCACGCAGAGAGGGAAGTAGCAATCGAAGCCCTTTCTGTTCGGATCAAAGGAGGCTAAAGTGTCAAAGTGAAAGTTGAGAGATTGCCTTTTCACCACTGTGGCAACAAATCCTCTCCTCTGCTTGACAGACACTCTGCCACGAGCCAGAACGGATGCACTTACAGTAAGAGAAGTGGAAACTTAAGTGGTAATGTGCATGCATGTGTGTAGTGGTACAGTGAACAGTATTGACAGTATTCACACAGTGGCCATGTCCCTTTAACAGAATAGTTGTTCTGCCCTAAACATAGCTTATGCATCAAGGATGTCATATAAGCCAAACTTCTCTGGTAACTAAGTTCAAAAAAGATGCAATTTTCTGCATTTGGAAGCTTTGGAAACCAATGGCAGGAGAAGTTTTTTTTAATCATTATTCAGTATACAAATTTGAAGAAAATCTTTCTCTTCACATCAGTGCTAATTCTGGTAACAATTTTAAAGTTAGTCTTAGTCTTTGGATTACAGTGTTTATTAGTTCCAGTAATGTTTTAGTCATTTAAATCTATTTAGTTCTAGTCTAGTTTGAGTTCAGCAAAACTCAGAAACATTAAAGTTCAGCAGTTTGAGTTTTTAAAAAGTCCTTGCATTGCAGTCTTTACTTTTATTTACATCTTTAAACAAATTTAATCATCCAAATTGTGAAAACAGTATAAATGTAACCACAAAGAACTGAGATGTTCTCTTAATTTTTGAAAATAATTAAGACTTGGAGCAAAAAGTATGAAATGCATGACAAGAGAGGAAAATATCTCTCATGATTGATTATGGTCTGAGTCAGAAAAAAATATGTGTAGTCTGCTGGATTAGCTATGAGTTAGTTATGGTTTAAGTTATCATGTTAAGTCCATATTAAACCCTACACTGACACAAGTTTCAGGTTTTAACTTAAAGTTGCACTGTGATTGGCTTACTTCATCTGACCAATCAGTGAACAGCATTTTTGGAGACTGTTACCGTGCTGCCTTCAAACTAATTAGATTATCTCTCAACAGACTAACAGGTGACTGTTAAATGCAGTTAACTGATAAATGACAAAAGTGTATGCAAAATATGTCATAGCATTGTGTAAAGGTCATAGATGTGAAATAAAGACTTTGAGAGTAGTGAGAATATGATGGACATAGTATAAACATAAAGCAAATATATAGTATGAAAGGCACAAACTGGGACCAGAGCTAACAGTTAAACTTCGAGGGTCAATGGAGACAATTATAAAAATTATCATGAAAGGTTCAAATAAGCCTGTATGTGTCATTAGTTTGTATTGGTAGTCATAGATATGACAGAGATTATAAACAATGATACCTTTGTGCATATAAGTTGGCAGGTTACACCACCTGCCTTTCTCATTTCTTGGCTATCATGAGATGTCACCGAAGACATCTTCATAGAGTTTCTCTCTGTTCCTGGAGCCAAATATTTTATAATTTATCACCTTCCATGTCATTAAGCAAGTCATGAAGGGCATTTAAACAGAAGTCTTCTAAAGCATGTTGACAAGGGCTTTGAGTCATGTTGAGGGCAGGTTTGAATCACTGAATTAGCAATCTTTTTTTGTCTATTTAATAGTCTTTTTTTAATTTTGTAATTGTTTTTATGACTATACTTCCTTTTTTCAGGTTTGTATTTTATTTGAATGTGGGGATTCTCTCACAGCTGCATGTTTGTATGAAAGGGGATTAAAAATGAAGCTGAGTTGTTAAATTTAACTTAGTATTCTACAAATGTTTGATTAAATTTGAAATTATTTATTTCATACAGGTTACCTTCAGTATTATAATAATATTTTTTGTCTTTTGGATTTTGTGTGTCACTTGAACTACATGAAAATGGACTCCAAAATACCAGTTTGACTCAGTTAGTTTTAAGTTGAAATATTCATTTTTTTGTTAGCTACTAGTGCCATCCTTTAGTTTTGTTTAACATTTTTTAAGGTTTAAAAGATACATAATGACCTCTGCATGTTTGCTGTCTGGGTAATACATTGGAAGCAACATCTGAAAAACTCTGTTAGGGAGTTTCCTTAAACTTTGCACTACCGTTTAGACTCAAAGATGAACTGATTAGATTAGCATAGGTCAAAGGTCATGATAATTTTGAACATATCTCAGTAACACTTTGAGGTCCAGGTCAAAGGTCAACAGCAGTTCATTCTGTGCTTTTGAGTCTAATATCTCAAGGATGCCTTGAGAGGTTTTCATCACAATTTGTACACACATCCATCTGACTCATGGATGAACTAATTTGATTTTGCAGATCAAATTCAAGGTCGGCTGGCTTAATGTTCATCCCTTAATTTTCAGATATTTACCCCTCACCCACGTCACCCTTATCCTTTACCCACCACACTTTGACCGTTCAGCACTCGTTAGCCTTACACAGACATATAACCGCCAGGCGGTAGATCTGTTATAGAGCTGCTGATCACAATAGGCAAGTATGACAATCTGCCCAAGTAACAACAAAAACAGGTTTGCTTACCACAGTCATTCAGCCTTTCGATACCCACCCTAAGAGATCCCTTCTGATTGTGCATGAAATGACAAGGATGGAAAGAAACCCCATATGCTTCAATGTATTTCTAAAATTTGGATCATCTAAATGATAATGATGATGCATTCTGACAATTTTTTTTCTCTGTTAAGAAGCTCACTGCTTCAGATAAAACAATCACAAACTTAGAAATTATTGCCAGGTCTTGGCTACGTTTTTGGGGTTTGGCGTTTTATTGGCTGCTGACTCAACCAAGCATCAGCCTAAAGCAGTTCAAGCTTGTTGAATATAATATATTTTTTACCTCCGCCAAGGTGGTTATATGACCGGGTGGGTTTGTTCATTTGTTTGTTTGTTTGTTAGCATCATAACTCAAAAAGTTGTGGGCGGATTTTGATGAAATTTTCAGGAAATGTTAGAAATGGCATAAGGAAGAACTGATTAGATTTTGGGAGTGATCTGGATCACCATCTGGATCCAGGAATTTTTTAAATGATTCTGTACTATTGGGCGATAGGGCTAATGGCAGAGGTCTGCGCTCTCCGAGTGCTTTTCTAGTTAAACCATGTTGAGCTGATTGGACTGAAACAGAAAAACTGAATTGGCATGAGTGAAGCTCAAAGGTAACTGGGACCTTTAAATAGTGAGAAAGAACCAAAGCGAACAAACCTGTATCCATGCTGATGCTGCTGTGTGTTTATTGTTTTAAAACATTCCCTCAAAAGGTCCCTTTACCAGCAGTATTTCCTGTCTTTCCATTAGCAATAGTTTAGTTACAGCTCAAATTTGATGATGGCATTTATGCTGTAAGTCAGGGGTGTCAAACTCATACTGGGTCTGGGGCCAGATTTGCTCCAATGAGAGGTTCTGAGGGCCGGACTATTTAGGCCAGGACTGTCAAAGTCAATAGCTGATTCTGAATTTAGGCCTAACCTAAGAGCCTAGCAAGGTCAACATTTAACTATAAACTGTCTTCCTCATTTTCATCATTAGTAAAATATGAAAAAAAATATCACACTGATAATTATTCATTCTGAGGTGAAAAAATCAAAATGTTAAGTATAAAGGCTCAAAGTCTGACCTAAAAATCCAACTTATTAGTTCAAAAGGTCAAAACATGAAATTTAAAGGCACAATACTTTTTTAAAAAGGCAAATATTTGAGATAGAAAGTCAAAATTACAAGTTTAAAAGGTATGAATATGACTAAGAATTTTAAATTGTGAATCTTGAGGTCAAAATCTGATATGAAAAGGTCAAAAAATGAAAAAAGTCAAAATCATAAGTTAAAGTCAGAATTGAGATGCAAATGAAAATATGAAATGACAACATTGATTTCTTTTCCCACCTTCCTGATATTTTATCTAATTATTTGGACTCTTTCTTTACTTTTTCAGATTTTAATAATTTAACGAGGATATTTTAAATCATTAAGGTAAAATTTGCACGTTTATACTGGAGGAAATCTGACCTTGTACCGGTGGGTCAGTTATAGAAAGATCTTCTGATCATGCAGGCTGGATACCACTGTACCACAGGCCGGATTTGGCCCCCGGGCCTTGAGTTTAACACCCCTGCTTTAGGCCCGACAGAACTGAGTTTGGTTATTTAAAAAAAAAAAAAAAAAAAAACTCTAATTTTACAATCATCAGACTTTTTTAGACCAAATGTGACTCCTTTAAAGGATGCATTAATAAAATCTGTGGTTTTATGTAAAATAAAAATACTGTTTTAAGCATGAGAATAATGGCACCACTGTAAAACTTTAGTATTGAGAGATTGGAATACCCAAAATACAATTTGAATTTATTTACATAATTAGAGCTATTGTTATTCACTTCATATAAAACAGTTCATTTTCTGCTTGCTTTGCTGTTTTGCTTTTGTTGCTTTTTCGTAATTCCTACAAAAAAAAAGATTAATTTAATTTAATTTAATTTAAACTACATAAAACATGAGTGTCCCTCCCTGTAACAAAATTTATTCTAGTTATTGTCACAAATTCACTGTGGCCTATTTCTTTTTGTTTGTACATTTACTCACAATTTTTAGACAATTTCAACTAAATTGGTCTCCATAATATTTTAGAGAAAACAGAATTTAGAATTTCACTAATGAAATATCCTGTTTTTAAAAGTTATTTCAGATTTTTAAAAAAGTAATAAATGCCATTCCATTGAGGCAATTTTGCTGATCATATTTTTCTTTTACATTTGTAACTTTGACTATATTTTGTATATACTCAAAATAAAATTTTTTACACTGTAGATGAGGAATTTTCTAAAAGTAGTCTCTATTTTTTTCCCTTTGAATCTGTCCCTGTTTGTTCTCTTTTATAGTGTGTATGTAAACTGCAATTTTTTCCTATTTAATTTTTGCAAAAATTATGACTTATGAGGAACAACAAATGTCTTTTTTGTTAGCTTAATCCAACATAAAGGTTCTTCACATTATTAAGAAGTGAATTATATTGTTTTTAGTGACAATATTTGAAACTCTACCTGCATACTTTTCTGTGAACTCACACTCCCCTCCAAATGTCACATGTGCTGCCATTACTCCCAGCCCTGGCAACATATCACCACCCTGATTTGCAAACAGTGTGGAAAATTCCCACGAAAGAGAGCAGTTATTTTTACCGGCAAAGGCTAGGAATAACGCCAATGGGTATAAAACGTTAGAAGTTAGAGCCAACAAGATAGTGTAGTGATGTTTTATTTACACCACTAATCTTATCTGGATGATTTAACTTAGGAGAGCAGTTTGGTTTACGGGATAAGAGTTGATTTTAAAAGTATAAAGGATGGAAGTCTCTGTGTAGGAGGGATCCTCCTGTATATTGTGCAGATTTTTTAAGGTGTTTTTAGGGGATAAATTTTCCACACTATTTATCATTCTGATTTGAGTTTTTTTCAGGGATAAAAAAAAGTCTGTTTTCATAAATCTGAGCTGCTTTCCCTTAACTGATCAATGCACAACATGAGATCCACTGAAATGCATTTCAACAACTTAAGGGATCGAGTGTTTGCTGTTTAGGCACCTCAGCTGTGGAACGACCTTCTGGAGGATCCTGGCATATTACATCAGTATCTTCATATAAATCACTTTAAATTACTTAATTTAATCAAAAGACTTTTTTTATTGTTATTTTTTTTATCCATGGTGATTAAAGTATCTATCTGGTGTCTCCTTTACTCAGCCATTATTTCAGGTTGTTTTTTCTGTTATTATATTTCTTTTTGCTTAGCCTTACAATGTCATGTATTCACTTGGGGATTTTTTTACATTGTGTATTTACTTGGCTTTTTTAAGATGTAGTTGTGTATTTATTTTGGGATTCTTTTTTACAGTGTATATATACTCAGCTTTTTTATGACATAGTTGTGTATTTATTTTGGGATTCTTTTTTACATTGTATATGTACTTGGCTTTCTTACTGCATTGTTGTGTATTTATTTTGGGATTTTGTTTCCTCATTATGTATTTTCTAGCCCTGTTTTTTTTTTTTTTTACATTGTTGTGTATTTACCTGGTGTGATATGTTTTGGTTTTTTACATTGTTGTGTACTTACTTGGGGGATTTTTTTGATTGTGTATTTTGCATTTGTTATTTCGGCCTTCTTCTACAATTTTGTGTGTCATATTTTGCAGATTTTAGGATATATGATATTTTATTTAGAACTGTTCTTGATCAGTGCCATGTAATGTAAATTTTTACACTTTTTAAACCTGCTGAAGTCAAATAACTAATAACAAAAACAAAGTACCAACAGAAAAACTTCTACAATGAAAATAAGAGAAATTTTTATACAAAATATACCACCGATCTTCTGATTTGTAGATGTCTTACTGAACCAGAACTCTACTGAGTGTAAGAATACCAGTGCATTTATCATTAACACTGTTCAGATTTACATATTTGTAAAGTAGGGCCAATTAATTCATGTTCATGATTGTTAGAAACAAGTTTAGGCTAATTGTCAGGCAGAGTTTAACCAGTGGCATTGACATGTGAAAGTAGCCACTCCAAGTTCATAAGGATTAACCTACATTCATTGCCTGCAGCAGTGCCAAGTCTCTGCACAGTTCTGCTCTTGTAAAGTTGAAGTGAAACCTAAAGTATGAATCAGAGCAAACAAAAACATTAAAAGCTGTTGATTTAACTCACCAAGTGGTGCAAGGTTGCACCAATCAGCAACCACCCCCTCTCCTCTTTGTGGATTGGTCGTTTCTCTCTCAGGTCTGCAATCTCTGTCAACATCTGTGTCCGCTCTCCTCGTGGATCTGTGCACTTCACGCCTCCTTCGCCCTAACAGTGCAGCACTTAGATTAGATTGTCTAAATATGTATGAAAATGGCTGATGGGCTGGTTTCAGATTTTGGCAGCTCAGAATATCATCCTCATCCTGTGTGTGCGTGTTTGTGTGCATGTGTTTGGCAGTGGTCCAGTGCAGCCCAGAAACAAGATATACAGAAAGAAAAACCTGCTGCAACAGGTTCCAAAAGATCTACTGGTTCAGTCATTGGCAGCTGGCAGCGCTCTCGTTCTCCTTCTATCACTCTTTCCTTGCCTTACTCAATGGTTACCTGTATGAATGGGACATCAGATACAGTGTAGATCACAGCCAGTGGCAGTGAGCGGGCGCCATGCCCTTGTCTATGAGCTCGCCTATGGCAAAGGCTGTCTTGAATATGATTTAGTTCCACTTAGCAATGTGTGCACAAGTAAACACAGGCAGGATCATTTGCAATACTCATGCAAAGTCACAAGAACCAAAAGCACTGGCCACTCTTGTAAACAAAGCAGCCAATCCATAAATGTCACTTTAAGATACAAAGAAAAGGAGTAAATGTCAAAGCTAATGGACATACCTCTCAATTAGGCTGTTGTGGTCTGCAGGATGAGAGGTTCCTACACAGGGTTTTAAATGCTCCATGAAGCAAAGCTGGGGGGCTTTCTTGAGAAATTTTAACTTGAGCTCCTTTCTGAAACTTTTACAGCAGCAGTTTGAGTCTAAAAGAGCGAGGGAGGGAGAGAAGTAAAGGAGAAAGTAGAGAGGGAGAGGGAGTAGCAGGTATGTCAATACAGGTAGATTCCTATCCTATCCTCCCAGTGAACCAGGAAAACAGTAATACCCTTACCTCGTAGCTATAGCTTGTACAAACCCTGCATGTCCTTAGTGAGAGGGTGAGGCAGAATGACAGAGAGATGGAGGATTAATTACAGATTGAATAAACTCTTGTGTTACAGTGCAAGGCCTCTGCATAACAATCTAGCTGAAGGCTCTTTCTGCCAGAGATGGAGTTCTTAAGGAGGGTGTAATGTGGGAACAGATTCCCATTGTACTATGGGAGGAAAGTCTTCTAGCTCTTGCTCTCAGGCCTAATATTGTGTTAAGTAGAACAAAAATGCCACTGACTCTTAAAATTTGAAAACGCAAAGCTGTTTTTCTTAGTGGTCCCTGTCCTAAAGTGTAAGGCCTATTTCTTAGTGTTTTTAAAAAATGGCACATCAGCTCACACAAAGAAATAAATTATGGCAGGTTGACAGGTAACTGTCATCAAAAGATTTAATCATGCTGATGGCTCATGCCTATCTGTGCACGCACTTTGGATTCTGCTATTTTTAAATATGCACCTTCTCTTCAGAGTGGCATTTAGAGATGCATGTCCTAACTTACCTATCTTGCAATGATATGAGCGAAATGATGTCACAATAGCCCTCTAAATACTAGAAAACCCCTTGATAAACACGCCTTATAAGGCCTGCTTGGTTTAAAAAAAAAAAAACATTTTCTGCAGTCGCCTGATGAGCAAAAACTGGAATGGCTATCTTAGTTGGATGTGTTGAAACTTGCTAATTTTGTCTCAAAACCCTTGAAAAGAAGACAAGATCATTTATTTAAGTAATTAAGCTTTAGCTTGTCTCCATCTTCCTTTTCTGTTCTATGATGAAGAAAGACCTCTGCACTCTGATCCTGATTTGTTTAAAATCTTGGTATTATGTAAGCCCATGTTGACTGGACATGTGATTCTATGTATGAAACAATAATAAAATAAAAACTTCAAACTTCTAAAACATATCAAACAAATTAAAAATTTGAATAGATTCTTGAACTTGATTGAAAGGAGTAAGAAATACTTACTTACAGTGGCTCCTGATTTATGCCATTATTATTATATGTCAAAGGATGTTTTTGACTAGATGCTTTATTTTCTTAGGAACTACAGAACTAACATTTATATAAGTTAATGTAAAAGTTTACACTTATTTTATTCTATCTTCTAAATCTGACACAACTTTGACTCCTGATGACACTGTCCCAGCTACTTAGTGTAAAACATGTTTATCACTGCAAAGACCATTGTAGTTGGTTTATCTGATCAAATATAATCATAAATCAAAAAATAAGAGTAAAATAAAGTACATGTAAATCAAATCCCACCTTTCATGTCCCATGAAACTAATTTATGAGTCTCTTTTGAAAATTTAGTGAAAAATATTCAGAATCCCTGAGGCAGTGACATTTATTACCGACACCACGTTCTGGCTCAGCGTGAGGTTATTTAAATCAGCAACCACTATTTCTGTCCCAGGGATATTTCATAATAAAATGTGCAGCTGTTTTACTGTGTTAAATCTGAAGTAAAAATATGATCCTGTAAATTGCCCTCCTTTTAAACATCTTAGCACAAAGTGATATCAAGGCTGTCCATACTGCAATTACACAGGATTAAACATAATCTTGATATTAACCCAGTTAAATACGGACTCACTCAAAATAAAGAAAAGCAGAATTAAACACACAGCTTGTTAATTTTTTTCTAAAGATCACAAGGACACAAACAGGACTGACTGATGTTATGGCTTGAAAAACACTAAAGCTATCAAAAACATATGAAGTGTTATAAAGCTGCTCTCTTACCTCCAGTGTTTAACATCCATCACTTGTTCAATAACTTCTATCAAAATGAAAAGAAATGTTATCAAATAAAGACCCTCTTGCCCTTGTTGTCTTTTAGGTTTTACTGGAAGAATGCTCACCAGGCTGGACTAAATATTTTGGCTTTCTAACTGCATCCTTGTTTGACCTGTCTGTACTTTACTTTTACAATTTTCAAATCTCCTTTTGCTCTGAGCTTTCACATGTAGCAAATTTATACAAAATCCTGCCAATGCTTTCAGTTTCCTATAATTGATTTCCCGTACCTTCAATTTTGCCTTTCTCCCTCATTGACCCTTGAAGGGATTTGCCTTCTGTCCACTTGGATCTCTTTAAATCAATTGGGGACCCAGTGGTCCTAATCCTATGGATGGCAATGAGATTTGAATCCATCATTTATTTCAACAGTCTCAGTGGAAAAAGTGCAGTGAACCTGCAGGATCTGTATACCAAAGATTCATGTTCTATGATAACAAATTTTCTGCAACTTAAAGACACCATAATAGTATTTTTTTCAGAGTTGCATTTAGTAGTTGATACTCTAAGTTACCAACTAAATGAAGAAATTATTAATGTAAGGACTCCACACTCTAGCCAGCCCACTCTGAGAAATAATTACACATGTAACCGTCATTTTTGGACTATAGTGAGAAATAACCCTGCCTGACTTCATCCTATACAGCAGTGATTTTCAACCACTGCGCCGCAGCACACTACTGTACTGTGAGAGGCCGACAGGTGTGCCGTGAGAAACTTTACTTGATAGGTTCAAGAAATATATCTGAACAGGGTCCTGGTCAAAATTCAAACCAGATGAGATGCCAAGTGTGAGTGGAGGTCAAAAGAAGCCAGAAGCGGTGAGTTCGAGGTAGTACAGGTAGTAGTACCTTTCATTTAGATTTACTCTCATTTGACTGTACCAGCTCCACTATGCTTGGTGTGTGGGGAAAAGCTGTGCCATGGTCCCGAGCAAGCTTAAACGCCATCTCCAAATGAAACATCCATCACTTCAAAACAAGAACACAGACTATTTTGTTTGCCTGTGAAAACAAACTGAGAAACAGGCAACTTCAATGAGAAAAACCACAAAGGTGTCCAAGAGCTCTCAAAGCTAATCACTCAGTAGCTGAACTCATAATGTGTCATTTTGTAACATTTTTGGCTTGTGGTCTGCCTTGGAAGTTTTCTTAATCTAAAGATGTGCCATGCCTCAAAAAAGGTTGAAAACACCACAATACAGTATTCAGAAAGCATTCAAACCCCTTCATGTTTTTCAGTTTTGTTATGTTACAGCCTAATGCTAATGCTAATGCCTTTGAAAAAAACTCGAACTGTGATTGGATGAACATTTTGTCTGTCACATCTTTACAGGCCAATCAGAGCAACAAAACACGTGACATAGCTGCTACCAAGCTGCACCCCTACCAAAGGAGTCAACTCCATACAGAACTGCGTAATGCCAACCATGGCGACTATAGACATGTCAGTACACAACTTTTGTTGTTTTTGAAAAGAAAACAACTCAAATGCTGTTGTTTGTTCTTCTTTTAACGAAGAAATGCTGTCAAGTTCTGATAAAACTGGCGCTTTAGCAGCATCCACGCTAATCTCTTCCGCCATAATGGCACCTGCCTCTTGTTGCTGCTTGCACACGTCACAACTTCACCGTGCCCGAAAGTACTGCCCCGATGCTGATTGGTCCTGTCACTTCCTAACCGGGCCTAAACGATTCAGACGGGAGCTTTGCAAGATGCCAGTGAGAAACATGGAAACGGGCGTATCCATCTGCTTTGCAAGGATAGCCTGATGCTACAGTCATAAAAAAAAAAACCTCATTAATCTACACATAACAAAGTGAAAACAGGATTTTAGAATTTATTCACATCTATGAAAAACAAAAAAACTGAAACTTGGATAAACACTTGTTACATTTTTTAAATGTGGAAAAATTTATCATCAGTATTTTGACACAGGATTAAGATTTGATTGTGTGGTTGACTGTTCATCGGACTATTCATCCTAATGAAGTAATAACAGTCCAGTGAAAACAACAAAGATACTCCAGTGTTTTCTATCCTGCATGTCCAGTTCTTTCTGAAGAAACTCCCAATGTGAGGAAGGATGGAGTAAAAGCTGCTTATTTGATACTCAAGGACAGCTCTTCAGGCATGCTAGGCTGTTTTGGCAGGAGTTTTCAGGGGAGCTGTACATACAAAAGTCATTTGTCTGCCCAGTCCTCCAGTGCTAGAATCCTGATAAATTATCTGATATTGTTCATCTCCTACAGTTTTTTTCTTCATCTCCTCTTTATAGAGTTGATACTCAAGGGGTATGGCTAATATTTGCCCAACTTGGAAAGGTGTCTAACTGGAACATGGCCACCCCCCATGTGTTAATGGCAATGTTGATGGTGATGACTCCAATAATGTTCAACATGAATCCAGCTTTTGCCTGGAGAGGAAAAAAATCAGAAAATAATTTTATATTTTGACATTTTGGTCCTTATCAAAGGCAATACAATGTGCAGTCAACATCCAATCAGAGCAGGTTTTAAGGCAATCTAATAATATTAAGTCGGTTTTTTAAAGAGGCATGTATACATTACATGTGCAGTCTCTTTGAGCTTAGTTATAAATTGGACTATTAATACTCAGGATATTTTGTTTATGCAAACAGAAAATTAGGATTAGATATAAGGATTACGATAATCTTCTTATCTCAGAAATGGATGTGAGCTTCTATCCAAAACTACAAGCATATATTAAGACATGTACATGTCCTATTCTGTGAGGTCTTACCATGTCCATGACTTTGAGGTTGCCATAAGAGAAGGCGATAGCATTGGGAGGAGTGGCTACAGGCAGCATGAAAGCCAAGTTAGATGCAAAGGTGCAGGGAAGCATGACATAGAGAGGGTGTATCTTTATGGCTATTGCCTGGAAAAAAAAAATCTACAATTACACACAAGCTGAATAAGCATATTACTCGGAATCATGTTTCATAGTTGCTCTATTCAAACAGTGCTGATAGTAATTAAAAATTCAGTAATAAGTCATGAAAACATGTAGGAATTATCTTGTGCTTTGTCTCACCATTGAGGCCAGTATGGGCAGGAAGAGTGTTGTTGTGGCTGTGTTGCTGGAACATTCAGTGAACATGGCTACCAGCAAGCACAGCAGGATGGAGATGGCAAAAGGCGGGATGCTCTGCAGGGGTATGAGACTTTCTCCAAGCCATGTAGAAAGTCCAGATTTCTTAATGCAGAATAAAGATAAAATATTATTGTTGGGTAATTCAAACCATGGGCTTAAAAACAACCTTTATTACCTCACTTCCTTGGGCCAAAGCAAAACCCCCTCCCAGGAGCAAAACGATGTTCCATGGCATCTTTTCATGGACAATGTCCCAATTTAGCAGGGGTGGGGGGGCATTGGCTGATGTCTCTATTAGATGGGACAAAAATGAGTCAACAGCTCCCATCTTTACAACTGATGGACAGATATTGTTGCATATACTGTAGCATACACTATCTTTTATTGTCTATGATGCTTTGAACGGAATGAACCCTGTAAAGATAAAAGAAATGTGATAAACTGCCCACCCATTCAAATCCTGATTTTAAAGTGAGCTTGTTACTTGACTTTGAAGAATTTCTTTTACAATTTTCAAGAAGCAAAACAGACTTTGGCACTTCAAGGGCTGCAGAGGGATACCTTTCAAATAAGGTGTGAATTAATCACCATGTCACTTTTCTGTGTTCAAAACAGACTGCTCTTCCACTCTTGTGGGAGCAGAGATGACCCTGTTGTTTGAGAACAGATGAAGGACACACTTAACTTAGGTTACCAAGGAGGGGGAAAAAACACGGGTGCTCAAGTAATTTGTCTAAGTAACAGAACAGCTAGAACTGTTTGCAGGACTGACCTTGGTGCTATCAGGCTACAACTCAGGAAGCAGTTGTGACAACACCTCTATGAAGCCCTGATTCAGCAAGATGAGTTCTCACAGCTAGAGAAGGCTATTGCCTGTATCTTTATTGGTTACAGGACAAACCTGTGAAGGATAGATGTTGCTATTAAACTTTACTGCTATGTTTATGGGACAGGTTTTGCTGAAACCAAAATAAAGCATGGTGCAACAGGTTAAGAAGACTTCTGAACAGGCTGTGCAGACATTCAAAGATAGAACCTAAGAGACTTCAAAAGAAAGTCTGTAAGACAGCATATTAACTTAAGATAGTTAAAGCAACAGCCATGTAGGAGTGAACCAAATATACTTAGAGCCCCCCCCCTGCTGACTAGCTGTAGAATAGCTTTTAAGCTCCACCTCTTCCATGTTAAAGACGGGATGTGGATGAAGTTATAAAGTTAAATGCACACAAAACCATTACCCACGCCGATGAAATTGGCAGGGGGTTATGTAAAGGGTTCTGTATCTTTGTTTGTTTGTTTGTTTGTTTGTGTACAAGAAAACTCAAGAATGGAAAGTCCGATCTTCACCAAATTTTCAGGGAATATTGGGATAGTGACAGGGAAGAATTGATTAGATTTTGGTGATGATCCGCGCACCCATTCGGTTTTTCTCGCACTTCGAATTTTGAACACCACAGTAATCAATGGGAGCGTGAGTTCCTCGGTGGCGCTGCTTAGGCGTGGGTCTGCCGCCTCAGACGGCCATTCTAGTTTATTTCTAAACCCAGATTCTGTTGTGATACTTAGGGGCCTTGCACATATGGCATGATAGCTCATAGGCCCTTACTTCATGGACCCCACCCCCTGCATCCCGGCCTGCTTTTACATTTAGCAACCTCATTCCATTCCATGTATCAACAAGATTCTAATGATTTCCAGCGGGCAAGTAAAAGAGCTTTGACAACTGCTAAACCATTAAAAGAAGTTTTGTCATTATAATGGGCTGTAACTCTATGTCCCAAATCAGACACCGTTCCATTTACATCTCCAGCTATCCATGCCAGGGTCAACATGAACTACACCCAAGACCACCTCTTCAAGCAAAACTAAGCACAGTACCTTTGCATTCACACTGACCAAACAGGTCCGGTCTAGCTGCAGATGATTCATCTTTGACAGCCACTCTCACAGACCATTCATCTGAGACGTCTATTATCTCAGAACAGAAGTACACGCTAAAACTTAAGCAATAAAATCGAATTAAACTTCCATTTAGGGTTAGGATAAGGATTGAGGTAACAGTCAAACACCTGACCTGAAAAACCCAACTACAAAACATCTGATGAAGTAAACAGTCTGCTTACAGGAAAAAAACTGGTCCATTATGAAAACATTCTTACGCAGCAAGCATAGCTTGCATAGCTCCATTAGCTGTATAAGCTGCATAGATAACAGAGCTATATAGCTAAAGCTAAGCCCACAATCATTAAGTAAGCTATGCATCTAAGATATCTACATAGCTAGGTTAGCTATAGCTACATTTGCTGATGATCATGTTGCCAGAGCTAACTTAGCTATGGATAAGGAAGCAACATAGCTAACAGAGCTACATAGCAAAAGCAGCTAAAGCTAAGCTCCCAGAGCAGCTTTGTAAGATACATAAATATGTTATCTGCATAGCTATGTTACCTAAAGCTATGTTAGCTTTAGCTACATTAGTTGAAGCTATGTTTACTTTAGCTATGTTTCCTAAAGCGCACATTGCTAGCACTAACTTAGCAACACTAGCTTATGAGGTAACATTTAATATGTAGTTAGTATAGCTTTGTTAGCTTTGGCTAAAGCTAACAAAGCTAAAGAGAGCCACCGTTTATGTAACTTCTTCAAAGATCGGTCAACGCATAATTTAATCCCAGATTAGACCTCTGTCCTTTTTTTGTTTCATTTCTAAAATGTTGCTCAGTCTGTAATGTTTGCAATGTGGTTATATCATGAATGTATTATCATTGTATTATTATTATCATTTTTCTGAAGCGTTGTTTTAATCAGTTACTTGATGCAATGGATAAATTGGGCTTTATGCAACATTCTCAACCAGATGCACAGATTACAGAGGAAAAAGGGGGGACAAAGCATAAAGGTGAACAATGAACGCAGTGAACTCTCTATAAACGTGAGAGTCTGCTTTCCACACCAACCCAAGAATCTGAAACTTAATAAGGAAGTTAAATGTGTTCAGCAATCAGCAAAAGAGGTGTGGTGTCAGTTCCACTAGCCAGTAGCCTTCTGCATTTCTGTTCTCTTCTCTGTCCTGGCTTCAAATTGTATCACTAGCACAATATGTCCCACCCCTCTCCAGGGGTATTTTGGCTTCACTTCTGTGCAACATAAAGAGATATAAATGCATTGTCCATGAAAATATACAATCAGTGGTTGAAACTATTATTGTGTAGATTCCTCTGAAAAGATTTTTTTCCCACACTTCTAGAAAAAATATCAAACAATGACAGCATTGATTTATAGAGCTACACAAACATATTTAAAAGATCAGTTTTGTTCATCTTCCAATTGTCCACCAATATTTCATTTTAGTAACAAGTTTATTATAGGATATGAGAAACAATGCACCTGTAAACACAAAAATACAAGTCACATGCCAACCTACCATCCGCTGACCCCCCCAAGCATCTGGGAAGTTTAGACGGTATACAGAAGAAGAGTGAAGACATTAATATGGCCACAGTGCCATCTGTAACGTACCTGATAAAGAAACACATTTTGGGTATTAATTTTGAGATAACACTTGAGAGGACGTTAGGAAACACTTTTTAACTAAACCCAAGACAGAGGATGACAGGGTTAAATCACTGACTCAAACATCTGACTCTAGTCCATTTAAAGAGTATAACATCTACAAACTGCCAGAACCAAGCACTGTGGATACCGTTGACCTTTCCCTGTTGACTTGTTTGTTCTATTTAGACTTTAACAGCCATCAAAATTCATACTCACGTTTTCTCTTTGTTGAAAAGCACAGTGGCCCAGCCTGGCATGAACCCAGGCTCCCTGGTGAACCACAGAAGAACCAGCAGTGTGAAGATAATCAGCACACAGACCTCGGCAAAGCTCATGCCGCCCAAATGTCTGAAGTCGTTTTTGATCACCTGGTATGCCTCCTTGTCACTGTCTTTCTTTGCGCAACAACCAAAAGACTTTTTCAAGCTGAAATAACAGAATGTGTATTTAAATTATCAGATTTTAGCAGTAATAGTAATAAAATGTCATAACAGAATAACAGCAATCAATGAAACATACTTGAAGCCAAAAAACATGAACTGCAGCCACAGCCAGGACAGCGCCAGCATTAGCACCATGTTTGGGAAGGAGAAGGCAAAGAAATTTGCAAAGTTGATTAGGCCTCCATTGTCTGGGAAGAGCCTGTTGAAGGCAACATTTAATCAGAAAAAGTTAAAACACCAGCATCTAACTATGTATCTTGGTTGATAATTGAATCCAGACCTGAGTAAAATGTGTGTTTATTTAAATGTTTGGAGGCTTTACTCATTTATTTGGCCTTGCAGGATAACATTGGGAGTCGTTCCAGTGAGGGTGGCTGTCCCACCGATGCTGGCAGCGTAACAAACACTCAAGCTCATGCCTTTCCTCCAGTTCTCATACTTTTGCTTTGTCTTCAATCTGCGCTGCTCAGCCACTGAACTCCTGTCACAGACCTCTAGAAGGACAAAGATCAGACCTTCAGCACTAGAAACACAGTAATTTCTGAATAACTGTTTGTCCATTATTCTTAGCAGTTTTGTTTGTTGGCGTTGGATCTACTGGTATATCATGTCTTTGAAAAACATACTTGATGTGTCATCAGTTTCTTTTACGTCTCTGCTCTCATCATCTCTGTCCGTATCTGTAAAAATAGATTAGATACTACTAAAGAGTAGAAATGAAAGAAAGATTCAACATGTTTTATAAATTAAAACATAACACCTCCACATACCCATGTCAGAGCTGCTGTCCTTTGCTTTGAATTCCTTCTCACTGCTCTCTTTCATGTCCCCCATCTCAAACGCCAGATTTTCCTGGCCATCCTTTGAAGCAGCCATGCCACAATCCCTCTCTTCAGCATTGGCCTCTGTATCACTGAGCTGTCGTAGCACAGCACTGGTAATGGGAAGCATCATGGCTGTAGAGGCTGAGTTACTGATCCACATGGACAAAAAGGCTGTAGTGCTCATAATACCGATCAACAGGCTGCAGATGATGTACAACAATGAGGAAGAAGAGATGGAAGGGACACATGTTATGATTAGCGCACCATTTGTGAACAGCTGACCCCATACACCACATTTCAGTTGCAATATGGGTAGATCAAAGTATGTAGAAAATACGGTTGCTCACAGAGACGGCTTCACCCCCACTATAAGCAGAACGTGAAGGGCAATCCTCGTGTGCAAGTTCCACTTCTCTACAGCCATCGCAACCAACAGCCCACCGATAAACAGCATGTTGGAGTCTTTCAGGTACTGCACAGCAACCTTTAAGAAGAGTTAAGAAAAATAAGGAAAAAGGCAATATCCAGAAAAGCTCACAAGGCAGCACAGATTGACTCCTTGCTTGTTGCAAAGAGGGAAAAGTAATACCTCTGATGCTTGCATGATGCCCAGCATGGGGTAGAGAACAACAGGCAGCAGGGCAGTCACAGCCAGAGGGAGACACTCTGTACACCAGTACAATGCCATAACAATGATCACAAAGCCACATTTTGCCTCCTGTAATGACAGATGAGGTTGTTGCTTTACTTGCTAATAAATGACTAAGCACATATAGTACAGTGATAGTGTGTAGCAAATGGCATTAAATCCATTGATACCCTGGACAAAAGTTTTGAAATAATGCTTGCTTGAGAAAAAATAATCACGCTCATCATAGACTGTAAGGTATGGAGTCCCTGAAGTTCAAAAGAGTAGAAAAAAAATTGTATTTTGTTGTAACAAAATGATATAGCTATTCTACACACAAGACAATTACAGATCACGTGTGCAAGTTAATATCCTTTTAAGACCATGCATGTGCATAGGAGGTAGCCTAATTGCATTTAGGGTTTCCTTCCTTCTGCATTGTCATAATTTCTGCTATTTTTTAGACAATTGTCCACAATGTCCATTAAAGTTCAAGTAATGTGCTTGAAATGTTGGGGGAATTTGCATTGAAATTTTTTAGTATTTACAAGGAAATTTGGGGATATGTTTGTACATTTGGAAAGTTTCTCTGGAGGTTTATGGAGAATTTTGCTTTATAATATTTTGAGCATTGACATTGGGATTTGGGAAATTTGTTTATTTGTGGATGTCCTTTAAATTTATTTATGGAAATCTCAAGGGAATTTGTTTGGATATTTGGAATTTTTCTGTCATTTTTTAATGGAATTTTAAGGAATGTATTTGTAAATTTTAGGAAATTTGATAAGAAATTTTGTGGAGACTTTTCTTTAAAATTTGGAGAATTTGCCCGAAGTTTTTCTGGTATCTAAATGGAATTTTGGTAATTTTTTTCATCTGAGTCTTTAGGCTTTATGAAAAAACTTCACTAAAAAACTCTTGGACATTAGAAGAACTTTGGGAACTTTGCGTTTAATGGTATACTTTGAAAATATGCTCTTTCACTGAAAGTTTAGTTAATTTCTTTGAAATTACACCATTTCTAACTGAAGCACCACAAGAACTGACAGGCCTATACACAGGAAAAACATATGCCATGAAACGGTTCTAGCGCTGTATTTTCTGCAGAAACAGGACTTCGAGAGTTTTGGGCACATCCCTTTTTAGCGAAAAATTAATTCCTTTTCGAATACAAGCCTGAAGCTTAAATTTATCAAGTCCCTCTAATCCCAGATGATAACTTTTGTATATGAGATAACTGTCTTTATATATCTAACTTGTGTGTAGATAACCTTTTTCTGCACAATAATCACATAATGAGCACAGGATAGCATCTGTATTTTTTCAAAAAGGTTTTTATGTTTTGTACACTAGATAACTTGTTGTTCAAGCAATTTAAGCCAAAGATAACAACCTGTGTAAATTTCACTGTTAGGAACTTCAAGGGCTTTTCTTGGAAACAAGTCGGGGGGGGGGTCAAAGGAGAAAAGCCTAAGAACCACTACCATAGACAAATCACCATCTAATTATCAAAGGTTTATCTCTGTTAAAACAAACATCAGCTGGGAAGATAGTTGGGCCGCTGAACATCATTCCTTTTATTGAATTTATCATAAGATTAAGATTATCATAAGATTACGCATCACAAAGGGTCATTGTCAGGTATCTTATCCTGCTTCTAACAAGACAAAGTAAAGAAGTGCAGCTGCACATCTATGGTCCTTTGTGATTATCACTGAAAACACCACTTAAAAAGCTGTTTGGTTTGTTGGTTTTACTGTCCAGTTTTATTACAATAAGGTCAAGGTTATGTCCGGACCTTTGCAATGTTTTTCCTAATAATTGCATTCCTTTGGTTTAGAGCTTATAAACTATAAACATGTATTGTTGCATCTCTGTCTTTATTTATGCTATTTGTTGTATTATATCAGCATGTTTTAAACCCACTTAAATATTGCAAAATCACACATGAAATGCTGAATTGGACATCTGCAATGAAAACTTGTGTTAGATTTCTTCAAAAAGCTCTATACGGTAAACTAACTCTTTGTAGACGCTGTCCTCATGGGGCGTCAGGCTGTTCCAGTTCAAGTCTCCTGAGCACAACTGAGCGTCGTTTTACATAAAGGTATTTCAGACAGAAAAGCTCTGCTGTTCTTCATTCAGAGTTTCCGGCATATAAACTGAGTTTCTGACATGTTTTTTACTAATATGGTCTTAAATGGTTCTTTGTTTGCTATCTATGGTGTGTCACTCATGTATCACACTGTAGCTTGGGTAGTTTTTATCAATTTAAAGCAAAAGCCAAAGGTCAAAATCAGACATCAGAAATAACCTATGAATTCCCATGATCAGATGATTGATTTGACCCCTTAACCCTGACGGTGCAGGTGACATTGGGACACTGAATTTCATCTTGAAATGTTTTATCATTTTAATCATTGATCATTGTTCCCCATCTTAAAGAGCAATTAAAGGAATTCAAGCAGCAACTTAAAGTCTTTGTATCTGACTCTACAGTGAAACTCTAAAGTGAAATTAAAAAAAAAATCAAAGTGTCTGAGAGGAAATTCCTGTCTGTTTCAGTTTTGATTTATCACTCATGATAAATACTTTTAATACACTTTTTTGGCAATGCAATTGATTGCTTCATCTGATGCCTACCCTGTGGCAGCGGTTGCATATGTCCTTGAAAAGAAAAATAACTTCATCTTTGTCGATTTTCTTACCGGGGTTTGGATCACCAGCGGCAGAGGCAGTAGTAAAAGAGGAGTCAGGATTATCATAAGGTAATTCCTATATTTCCATAGAACTTTTGGAAATCCAGCCATGATCCACAAAGAGTCGGAGCGAGAGAATATCAAAGAGACCGTAACAGACAAAGTCAAAGAGTTTATGGCGGAATAAACAGTATGTCAACCTTAGAAATAAATTAAATATTAACTCAGGATCGAGGGGCCGGTATGGACAGGGTGTGTCTGCAATCTGACAGGGGGATATAAAACGTGAGATACCATAAGCTACAGCCTTCAAGGGAAGGAACTGATGTTATCTTAATTACAAGATTTCTCTTGTGCTAAATTTGTCTCAGGTGCAAAAAAAAAAAAAAAAAAAAAAAAAAGGGTAAATGTGCTCTATTGTGACACTCAGTTTTAGACCATTAAAAGGTTTAACACCACAAATCAGCACAAGCATATCCACACATCCATTCATCTAAAAAACAAGCACAGTGAAAGCGTACCTCAGGAACAATTTAGAGTTCAGTATCTCAGCCTGTAGCCAAGCAAGTAGAAGGATTTTTTTTTTTCGTTAAAGGAGGACCCTTTCATAGTATCTCCTCTTATATTAAGATTTATTTTAAGTCAAATTTGAGAGCACAATGCAAATCTAACTGGAGCTCGGAGCAGGGGTTTTACTGTTGAGGCCAACAGCAGGCAGTCATAGAAATCTCCGTGTGTCTTGGATGGTTCTAGATGGCTAGTGCTTATTATGATTTGAATTAACAAAAAACATGAAGAGGAAGACTAATACTGGGTTTTATGACATAAAGACAAAGCAAGGCGAGTCTGGCATGTGGACAAAATTCTAATTTACAAATTAGAAAGTCACTGACAAAGATGGATTAGAAATGGTTTCTTTGTTGCAACAAATGTAAAAAATCACAGTCTGTAGAAAGAATTGGACAAAGCCTGTGTGACTTAACTGAACTTTGGATCAACCTAATGGCAGACGAGAGCCCGCCCACTGAGCTCAACTTCCTGTCAGCTAAACTAGCACTAAAGCAAGCATTCTGGATGACAGATAGCATCTGCCTGTCAAGCTATCTGTGAGTCAAATGAGATGCAGAAAATGGTGCACAGTGAGGTTTGATCAAAATGATTGTGGTATAAAAAAATTCACCCCCTGTACAGTGTTAGGCTAGTTAATGAGACATGTTTCATTTTTTAAAACCAGGCTGTAAACCAGTTTATTTCTAGTTTGATAAACAGATTTTTAACATGTGTTGTGTACGTGACTTCTGGTGTTCCTGCAGCTAGCCTAAGGTGGACACTCACCGTTTTTTGTTTTTTGTTTTTTGTTTTTTGTTTTTTTCATTTCCACATTGGCTTAATTTTTCAGGATCGGAGATTGCCACTTTGTAAAAAAGTTCTGATGTTTACACCTAAGATTTACCTAGCACATCTGGGATGACCTATGTTCTGTTTCTCTGATTTAAGCACTTTTCCCTGTACAAATTAAACAAACAACACAGCAGGGGTGGAAAGGAACTATTTACATTTATTCAAATTACTCTAATTCCGTAGTCTTTTAGGGTACTTGTACTTTTTGACTACATTTTGAAATCAGAACATTCACTTTTACTTAAGTTTTGACCAGAGTAACTGTACTTTTACCTGAGTACTATACTCTTGTATTTTTTCTACCTCTGATGAGAGAATGATTCCACATCAGAACAGCAAAAACATGGAATGTTGAAGATACAGGGTTAAACATTTTAGAGTTGATTTTTACTCCCAACTTGTAATTTTAACTCCATTCTGAGTAAAAAGGTCTTCGGTGTTTGAGTTATTTGACAGTTTTGATCCACCAGTGTTAGTTAAACTCTGTAAAAAACCAATTGATATAAGCTTCGCCCCCTGTGATTTCAAAACTAGAGAGATATATGGGTGGAGTTTCCCATCATGCCCTTGGTCAGAGTGTTTTGATGTGTTTTATATTTGTTTTGTTGTGTTTGGATGTTGCCTGTCGTACAGTGATCCCTGCTGGGGTTCTGTCACTCATGTCTCTGGAGGATTATTGTTGTTTTTGGTGCGGGACACATTTGTACAGTGGCCGAGAGGTCTCACAAGAATGCATATTCAAAACGCTTTGCAAAAAGCAAAAAACTTGACGACATTTGAGAAAAACACAAAAACAGAAGTTCACAACACAAATACAAAAACTTGCTGCAGCATATGAATGTATGTAATTTGTAGTGTGTTTTTCGTGATTTTTAATAACTGTAACCTCCTGTACAGTTTAATATGTATGTAAACAACTATCTAAATCAAATTGATCAAGTCCATTCATTCATCTGACAGCTTACGTCATGCATATCAGACCCCAAACGTAGCTGTCCGTGCTGTTTGCCGGTTTAAATTACTTCTAAAACTTATCGATTACAAAATAAAATGTGCAAGAAGTGGAGCTGATGAACGAACAGTGTTTACTTACTTTAATTACTTGATCCAAGCATGTCTTCAGTTAGTTTGCGTTGTGGTACATAACTTTATTGCTAACAGAGCCATTAGCAGGCTAGCAGGTCTGTCCCTAATAACGGCCCCACTTCCGTTGTGTTGTGACTTTTTTATTTGCATCTGCTGAGCCAAGTTGTTGTATTTTTGTGCTGTTGTGGAATCTGTTTGCCTCCGCGCTGTGCTGAGTTTATGTATCCATGCGCGGCGCTGAGTGTTTGTATTCATGCGCTGCAGCAAGTTTTTGTATTTGTGTTGTGAACTTTTGTTTTGTGTTTTTCTCAAATGTCGTCATGTTTTTTCTTTTTGCAACATTTTGAATTTGCATTCATGTGAGACCTCTCGGCCACCATACATTTGCACCATGAGTGAAGTTATCCACTGCGTTAGAGTTCCTGTGACTTTAGCTGTTTTTAAAGCACTCAGTGCATATTATTCATCAGTATGCGTTGCCTTGCTTTGAGGCTAACTCTGCTTTGTTCTTGCCAGAGGAGACCCACCTTGCTACAGATTGTTAAGGTATAAAATATTTAACCCTTTCAAAGTTGTAGTGTAACTGTATCAAGACACGTGTTAAATTCAACTCAGTATGAGTTGAATAAATACTCTCAATCCTGCTGTATATTTTACTTTATTATAGAAGCGTGACTTTAACTGAGCACCCTGGTTGAAGATGTAATCTCTTGTTGTTCTTACCATTCAGGAAATATCATGTTTTATGAGAGCTGGGCAATTAATCAAAAAATAACATTTAAAGCCTCTAACCAACATAAACCTGCCTTGGCAATTATTTAAATTTTTCCCCTTTTCTTGGAAAAATTTGACTTTTTACAAAAAACATTTACATTTCAGCTGATGTGTGTTTTGATTTCAAATGTTTTAATAAATAACCATAAATTGTTAATCTGTGCATGTTCCTTTCAGTTGGTTGCTTTAAGATTCTACAAATATTTACAGAAGAAACTGAGAATAATTGTTCATTAATTGTAATCAAGGTAAAAAGTTCAATTAATAATGATTGTGATTTTTGCCATAACCGCCCAGCCCTATGTTTTACTGTAGAATTCCCCTGAAGCTTAAACTAAACTCAAATAACTTTTACTTTTATTTGAGTAGATTCATAGACCAGTACTTTTACTTTTACCCAAGTTAGTTTCAACCAGAATAACCTTTAGTTGAGTACAATAGGGGTGTTCTTTTTCCACCTATGGAATACAGAGAAAAGTACCTAACTTTGCTTTAGAGGCTAACACTGAGCTCATCATCAGGACCTACTGAAATGTTCCTGCTGTTTGTTCATGGCATACCAATACACTTTTTACAGTCAATAAATGGTGTCCAATGCTGTGGATATTCAGATTCTCAATTTAAAGCTTCTGTGATGAGTTTTTGTTCAGTTATGAGACAGACTGACATTAATATTGATGTCTCTTCATGAGCTACACACAAACAAAACCATCAGCAATGGCCAGAGAACAATTATTTCTGTATTTCATCAACATTAAAAACTGAATTGCTAGGGTTGTTGTCTGCTGAGGAGATGGATGATACCTTTGACTGTTAAAAGACAGCCCGATTATTGTTGTTGGTTTTTGTTTGTTGATTTTGTTTTTTTATTTAAAAAAAATACCAATTACACAAGAACAGGAAAACAGCAAATGATAAGAGGGACAACTCGGTCCACAGGAGATGCCAAAATCTACACAAACTAAGTTAACCATAGGAGCTTCAGGGACCACAGATGTGATGAATTAGCTTTATAGCAAACTCTGGCTTGACAGTTTGGTTTTTGCATGGCCCCTGTCAAATAAACTAATACAAATTACGTAAAAAAATTACATTAAAATGCCCTGTTGTAAATTAAAGTTGTTATCTGAAAATGGTGCATTTGCAAAGGTTTATTGTGGGTACAATTGGGAAAATACATACTTGTGGGGTGTACTTCTAAGGTATAAATAATTTCCAGTTATTTTCAAAGTTACATTTATTGTTGTACTCTGTTGAGGTAGTGCTAAAATTGTTATATTGTGTGAAGGACCTACACATTTCTCCTTTTTTCTCTATTTTATGGATTTATCTGCTTATTATTTTCTTAGTCAATCAACAGGTTTTGAAAATTCTGAAAAGTCAAGCAAGTTCATTATGAACACTGACAGCCAGACGTGGCAGGTTCATTATGAATGGTAAGAGAAAACTAAATGCAGACACTAAAAATCTAAAAAAAGCATTTTAATTGCATGAATTTTAGTTTTCAATGATCTAAACAAATTCTAGAAGCTGCATAAATGAACTTTTTACATTACCCCATGACTCCGTGAGTTTAATTTAAAAAAAAAAAAAAAAAAAAAAAAACAGTGACATAGTTACCCTTAATAAAGTCTGCCAGGAAAAACAAACATAGGATTCCCACTCATGACTTGAAAAGAAAGCAGGGGAGTGCTATCAATGAAAAACAAAACAACTAGCTTGAAGGATTAAAGGCTTAGAAAATAAATGATGTAGGCGTGAAACAAAGTTGTGATTCCTTGGAAAAAGCCTCCCAGAACTGAAATGTAGACAAACCAGATCGTCATCCTACTGAGTGAGCGTGCGTGTGAGTGCAGGCTTTGCATGTTTACATTCATGAAGTTAAAAGGTCTGTGTACGAAAGTGATGACTGATGTTTTATATCCTTAAGCCTACCTGAGTTTATATCTGATTCTGATCAAAGTTCCCAAAAACTTATTGCACTTAACTTGCAGTTTTGTCTTTCATTTGTACAAAAAAATCTTCTCTGAATAAGAAAATAAAATGAAACGAAGCCTGCAGGTTGTTTCTTGTCAGTAATGTCGAGCACAATCATTCACACCTGCCATGTATCTTAATCAAATCACATGACTCACATCCTCCTGAACTAGTGGGCTATTTAAGCTGTAAGATTTCCTTTCTCTTCCTCTGCTGTATCGCTGCGTCTGGATCAACACTGTGCTCTCGCTTTCAACCCACCTCCACCCCAGCTTCACCTGTTGGTTCCGACTGGGGGGTTTAAGCTGTTATCTTATCACTCCTCAAATTCTGTATGTAAAATCTGTGAGGAGTGATTAAGTCGGAGCCTGACACCAAAGATATTATGTTGCATAATGACTGCTTAAACAAACTTTAATGTGAGATATTGGCTGAAATAAATAATTTATCAATTACGATGTAATAAAATGGTTTGTTGGTTGTTTATGTGCCTTTAACATATACAAAGATTGCTAACTTTTCATGGATATTTCAAATATGGATTACAGGATCAGTTTACAGTGAACAAGAGTTTTGTAAGAAACAAGAATTAGAAATAACTCAACCTTACACTTTTCTGATTAATCATTTATTTGCATTTTCATGCTCTAGTTTCCATATTTTTTTCACAAGCTTTAAAGTATTATTTTACAATTGTAGTTAAAGAATGTAAAGGCTGGTTTTAATATATGGTTGTATAGTTAAGGTAATACATTGTATTTGCTTAAATTGCACTCACAGGACATCTGAGGATAAATTATGACCCAATGTTTTGTTTTTAATACTTATGTTTTTTTCCAAATAGAAGATTTTTTTTTTTTTTTTTTTTTTTTTTTTGAAGATTTATTTTTGGGCATTTTGTACCTTCATTTGACAGAGAAGGATAGTGGATAGATTCAGAAACAGGGACAAGAGTGGGGAGAGACATGCGGCAAAGGGCAATAGACAGGATTTAGGCCGCCCCAGAAGAAAAACTATTTTTAAAAATCAGCATACACTGTTGTGTAAAAATTGCACATACATGTGGAGGTGACACAGGTGCTGTTTAGTCCAGGCACTGGCCTTGAAGGTGTCACTGTATGCACGTATTCATTTTGTACCCTCTTACCTAGTAAACTGAAAAAAAATTTGGTGTTTTTAATTACCATGATCATTTTAATTTTGTTCTGCAATATTTTAACAAAGCCATCAAGTGTAAACATCACAACAGAAAGTCTATGCTTACACTTTAAATACAAATGAAACAAGTTCTAGCATTCAAATCTGTCCATATTTTGTACTCTAAATTGAAATGCAGGAAAGGGTTGCTGATAATTTGGAGATGGTTGATTTTCAATACCACCATTTTTTCCCAAGTGGTTTAAGAAAACTTACCAGCACTGGCTTTTATTACAAACAGTTCTGCACACTTTGAACTTCCCAAAACCCAATAATATCAATAGAGGCTAAGACAGCCAGATTTCAAACTTTGCATGTGATTTATGGATAGTGTTATAGTTAGGGTGTGACTGTTGACTGTACTGAATAGTGCACAAAGATGCCAAGAATGAAAGAATCCATTTTTTATCATTTAGTAAACTATTTCTTCTGGTGTAACAGAAAACGGCATATATTTAGTTCCTTTATTTAGATTATTATTTAAAATCCAGCCCCAATGAAATACATGGAAGATTTACCTTCACCACGATTAAAATACAATAAGGTATTGAGCTGATTGAAAAGATGTAGGCAGAAGCTCATTCTTTCTTTATTTACTGAGTGATGCAGGACAGAACAGTAGAAGTAAAGGGACATGTTGACATTAATATTAATAATAATAATAGTAATTATAATAAAGAAAAGAAAAAAGAACATGGGAAGGAATTTTAATATTCTAGTTGAAGGTATTGTTATCTCAGTGTGTGCTCTAGGTGAGTGTGTAGGTATGTGTTTAGAAAATGGGTTACAGGGGCAAAAATGTGGAAAAAAATGGGCAAAAATTTGTTACGTATATGCAAAACAGGTAGCAAAATGGGTGGAAAATGGTGAAACAGGGACAAAAAAGAGTGGCAAAAATAGGTTGAGGAGACTTAAGTGGGAGGAAAGTGGCAAAAATAGGTTAAAAGTGGCAGGGAAAAAAATGTTGCATTTACGGTTGGGGTAGTTAAAAGGGATTAAGAAGTGGTTAAAAATGGGCAAAATGTGGAAAGATTAAATGGTTAAACTTTGAAAAAGGGAAAATAATTCAATAAGTAAAAATATTTTGCAAAAAATGGTTATAGATGAAAAAGGTTGGGAAAAAAACTGGCAAAAACAGGTTACAAAAGTGCAAAAAATGGGCGACAATGGTGAGAATGGGTTAAAAGGGTGGCAAAACTTGGCCGAGGAGGCAAAAATGGTGGAAAAACTGCAAAAAAAATGGTTTAAAGTAGAAAAAAAGTTTCAAAAAATGGTTGAATGAAGTTGTGAAAGGGGGTTTAAAAGAGGTACAAAAAAGGCAAGTGTGGCACATGGGTTAAAAGTGGAAAATGGCAAAATTGGTTGTAATGCTGTCCAAACTTGTTAAAAAGTGGCACAAATAAATAATTTGAACATCGGAACCCAATAAAAGCTTGACACACTCTTCAGCTGGAAATAAAGTTTGCCAGGAAGCTAGTACCAATGATATCATCAATAAATCTCAACTAGGAGGCATTCATGGGTTTTTCAGGGGCTCAGAGGGGAATTTGATGTTACCGAATAAAAAATGCGTATTAGGCGTTATAGGTGTTTCATTTAGACAAGAAAATATCAATACTGCATGTTAGCAGGCAGTGGTGTGCACAGACTTTTTCAAGGGCAGGGGCGAAAAGAAAAAAAAGGGCACATACAGCCCACTGAAGAGGGCACTAAGTTTCGCGTGTTTTCGTGGTCACTTTAGACATGTTTATATGTTAAACAAATGGCACGTTATACAGCCTTAAAACAGACCAACTAGACAGGCTACTCAAGTTAGTTTGTAGTTAGGATCCGCATCCACATGAAATGTGTAGATTCAACGTTGGACTGTGAAGAACACAGAGAAATAAATAAATAAATCCCTGGGGTCTTCCCCCAGAACATTTTCAATTAAGTAGATGCCATTTCCTGTATTCTAGTGCATTTTAACACCATGTTAGCACCAGATAATCCAAACGGGTTCTGTGAAAAAAGCCATTGCAACAGTAATGTTTTATAGTATTTCTTGGTCCTAATGGTCTTCTGGAGTTTAGTGTGTTTTCTTCACCCATGAGAGCAGTTGTGTCTTGCCAACCGGGAGGGCACTTAAGCACGCGTTTTTACCACCCAAGTGGGCAGTTTATCATGTGTTTTGGCTCCAAAGAGGGTACTGTAGCACGCAACGCCCCGCCACCCTGCCCCCCTGCCCCCCTCCTGTGCACACCACTGTAGCAGGTTTTGCTCAGTTTCCTTAGTTTGATAGATGCGTTTGACTGAAGCATTAACTATTGTGCTAAGTCTTACCCAAAAAATGTAATTCTCCTCTTCGTCCACATGGGAGTGCTGAGCTCCAGCTTTATGGTGCAGCAGTAGCACGTCCTGTAAGCTGAGCTGGCAGATAAGTTACTGTCAAACTCATTTCACTTCACCACACTGTATCTGTCAAAAACTCCTAGCGTTGGCATGATTTCCTTGTGAGCTACGCAGCTCGTCACGGAGTTACGTAAAGGGGCAGAGAGTGCGTCAATGAGTTAAAGCACTCAAAACAGAATTTAGTGACAATACCACAGCTCATGTGTTGAAGCGAGGTCGGGCTGTCATGGACGAGCGGGACACCGCAGCTATCCTTCCCGGAGATGTGCTCAGCGCCCAGGCCACCGACGAGGAAATGTCCACATACGGCTCATGTGGACTCAAAGAAAAAGATGAGTCTGCCGTTTCGACCACCCGCTCCTGGCGGCCACCTTTTGCATGCACGCTGCCGGTGACTGTGGAGCCGGTGATGTTCTTCGCCATGTTTTCAATTGCCCTGCAGTCACCTTTGGCCACACAGTATGTGTGGGACAGAGTCAGCGACGAGCTCGGCTACAACGGCTCCAGGAGGTCCGGCTGCCGTAACGACTCCATGCCCACAGATCCTCTACAGGAGGTAAAGTCATTCCCTGTATTTAACAAATGCCCGAGATAAATTACGTTCACCTACAAAAACCTGCCTGACGACGCTGTTTTTTGCCATGTATGATTTAAATCCGCTTCTGCAAAGAAAGAAAGACTCCTTCACTACATAAGCCAATTACTTATACTTAACGTGCACATTTTCTGCACAAACTCAAGTTTGATCTCTTCTTTGAGCCGCAGCTTAATTACAAAAAGATTATAACGGTCGTGAAATAGGTTTTAACGTAAATAAATCAAAGCAAGACACATTAATATTGAACATAAAAGTCATGGCTTATTTTTCCTTAACCCCTTGTCCATTAAGTGTTACAATATTTAAAATTAGTAGCAAATGAAGTTTTTGTTTTTTAATTTATCGGAATTGTAGCCCCAAAAATGATGGTATATTGATGAAATAATTTTCATGTACTAAAAATTAAAGCTTGAATCACAAGCACAGTCTGCAAGCATGCATAGTGGTGTAATGAGGATAAAAATGTTGATATGAACATGTACTTGGAAAAAAATGCAGTGTTTTATTATGACACTCTTAGAATGCAAAATGCAGGACCAATGTTTCATTAAAGCAATGCAGACCTAAAAGGCATAAAAGCACGTGCAATAAGAAGTAAGATGTGATAGTGAAATATGGAAGGTCAATCTGTGCCAAAAGGTAAAATGATTGAGAAACAGATCTGCTACATTCAATAAGCAATAAGGGGCCAATTTGGTCCTTGCTGAATTGAATCAAAGAACAGTTTCATCCATGAGGAACAATAGTCACAAGTTGAAACTAAGCAGATTAAGAATTTGGAGCCAGTAAAAGTGTTTATTAAGATCAGCAGTTTTCAGTTCTGTTCTGCAGGACAAAGAGCCTGATGTTTTGCATTACTCATCTGTCTATGGTCAAAATTGCTCCTAGCATGCATTATAAATATGAATATAGTCTGAATAAGGGCCAAGTAATGACCAGTTAATGATAAGTGTTTCCAGTGTAACTGTTCTGACCTGTTTGATCGATGAATTCGCTTGACCAGTTTTTATGTATTTTTGCAGCAAGTGCAAACCTTGACAGCCCACTGGAACCTCTACATCAGTCTTGGAGGATTTTCTGTAGGACTATTGGTGGTGCCTCTCATAGGATCTTGGAGTGACCTTGCGGGTCGTAGACGTGCCCTCATCATCCCTAACCTGGGAATGGCTGTCCAAGCGGCGCTTTACATCGCAGTCATGTACCTAAAGCTTCCTTTGATCTACTTTCTCGTGGGCAGGCTGCTCAGTGGCCTCACGGGGGAATTCAACGGAGTCTTGGCTGCCTGCTTCTCTTATGTGGCGGACATCAGCGACAAAAGGACACGCACTGTCAGGGTGGCTGTGTTGGAGGCTTGTCTGGGCCTTGCAGGGATGTTTGCGAGCGTCATTGGCGGGGAGTGGCGAAAGGCACAAGGGTAAGAAATGTGCATGTATCACAATGTCCAGAGAATCATTATTAATACAAGAGCATGTTTTTATTTCTGTGACTGTGTTTAGGTACATCAACCCGTTCTGGCTTGTTCTGGCCATTAACTTGGGGACAGCTCTGTATGTTTACCTCTTTGTCCGTGAGTCTGTCCCGCTAGACCCAAGTGCCAAGCTCCTCACCTACAAGCATCATAAAAATGTCTGGCACCTCTTCTCAACAGGAGGCACCACTGGTCAGACAAATGGAAGCACTCATAAATACAAACTGTGGCTTTACATGCTGAGCTTCTTCCTGGTGGGTACTGTACACTTTGGCAGCAGAGATTTGTATGTGCTGTATGAGCTGAGCTCACCACTTTGCTGGGGTTCGACCCTCATTGGCTATGGAGCAGCAGCTCTACAGATGGCCTACCTCACCAGTCTGATTGGGCTGAAGCTCATGCAGAACTGCCTGAAGGACTCCTGGGTGGCTGTGGTGGGTCTGGCCTCTAACATCTCTGGGCTGCTGGTTTTTTCTGTGGCTAACACGACTGAGCTCATGTTCACAGGTGAGAGTGCAGAGTCATGCAGGATAAAACATATTTATCCCAACTCTGTTTAGAGCATTTATTGGAGCAAATAATTAGCAAAGTTGTACTTTGCAGTACAGGGGGAATTCAAATGAATCCAAAGTAGTTGCACAATTTAGTAAAGCCTGTTGGGATAAAGCAGATTCATGCATACAATAACACTAGGAGGATTTAGAATTGTTGCTCACAAATTTACAAGGCAGAGTAGTTGATTCTCAAAAATGAGAGTTTTGGCCTTTCGCATTTCTTAAACATGTTTTTTTTTTTCTGCCACCAGGTTATGGTCTGTTATTTCTCTTCATTGCTCCATTGCCCGTGCTCAGATCAAAGCTGTCCCAGCTGGTGACCCAATCAGAGCAAGGTCAGTCATTAAATATGTAGTAGATACAGAATGTCTTAAACCCCCAAAAAATGTTTGCAATGTGATGTGAGGACCGTGTTGAGAAAGTCAGTTGTTGTCTTGTGTAAGTGTATCAGACGGTTGGGACATATGGGGAAAGCTTGCTTGCAGGTTGTATACATAATTGTGTGCTTTCTTTCCCCTAGGCACCCTGTTTGCCACTGTTGCCTGTTTGGATAGCCTATGTTTCCTAGTGGGCAGTAGCCTCTTTAATTCACTCTACCCCCTTACGTTAAATTTCATGAAGGGGTTTCTCTTTCTCTGTGCTGCCATTCTCCTCCTCATCCCTGCTATGATGATTAGGTGAGTTTGCCAACAGTTTAAAGTTTTCTTCATCATTGTGTTCTTTTCTAATCCTGCTTCATCTAAATTATCAGGACATGACTCTCTACGTGCCTCTACATGGACCACGAAGAACAGTTACAACCTTATTAAAACATGTCAGAAGAGGAAGTGCTGTTGTACTGGTCATCAGCAGAGCTTGGCTTTGTGCATGCAGATATAGAGTAAAGGTACAGCCTGTAGATGTACCATTACAGACTGTACCTATAATAGTACCATCTTAGAGCGTGATTGGGCTTTTAAAAAAGGGCAACAGTAGAGTGTGTTACTTAAAGTAATAAGCAGACATGGTATTTTTTTTTTAGAAATTCAGTATTTACAAACCCCAATTCAAAAAAGATGAGATGTTGTGTAAAAGATGAATTGGTAACTGGGGATGGTGCCATGATTGGGTATAAAAGAAGCACTTTTGAAAAGCTCAGTCATTCACAATCAACAATGATTTGAGATCCTCCACTTTGTGAAAGCTTAGTGGGCAAATAGTCTAACAGCTTTTGGGGCAATGTTCTTTAAGGTGAAAGGCGTTCAGAGATTTCCCTATCTAATATGTCCCATATTATCATCAAAAGATTCAGATTGAAAAAACTCTGCATACAAAGGGTATGTGGGTTCAGGATCACTGAAAAACTATTGCCAGTTAGCACAGCACATTGCTGCATCTAAAAATGTAAGTCATGCAAAGCAAAAGACATTAACAACATCCAGAAAAGCTGCCAACTTCTCTGAAGTCAAGCTAATCTGAGCTAGACTGATCTGAAGTGGGACAGTGTGCTATGTCCAAACAGTCCACTCTTAAACAGTAGAGGTGGGAGAAAAAATTCATTCTTTATGCATCGTGCTGTGGAGGTGAAAGATTCTGAATCGATTAATAAATGTCCAATAATCCTTAATTGATAATAATTTAAATATTTGATACTGTGGAACAGCAGGAACAAAAAGGTGGAACCCTTGACACGCAACGCGTAAGAGCAAGATTTAGATTACCAGTTGTTCATCTGTAAAAAGGACATTTTTTAATTTTTGTAACTCCAGATATGTTACAAGGAAAGGATGTTACTACCTTTGATTCAGTGCAATTGTACACACATCTTCCATTAGAGCATAGTGGAAATGTAATTACTCCTTTTTTCTAAACACAAATGTAATGATTTTATGATATCTGACACAGTGAGAACAACAAAAATGTAAAAACAAAAAAACAAGCGCATCAAAATGTATCAATAATCTATTAAGAATCGAATCATAGCCCTATGAATCATAATTGAATCAAATCATGAAGTGCCTAAAAAGTTCCACCTCTTGAAAACAGTGACTGTTCAGTCCTCCTGGCTAAAGAGGAAAAGAACTATCCAGATTGTTATCAAGACAAAGACAAAAGGCCAGCATCTGTGATAATGTGAGGGTATATAATAGCACGGGTAACTTGCACATCTGTGAAGGCACTGGTAATAGTGAGATGCACCATTAATAGTTAAGGGTCTACATATACTTCTATCCAGACTTTTTTTTTTTTTTTCAAGAAAGCCCCTGCTTATTTCAACAAGACAATGCCAAGCCACATTCTGCAGGAGTTACAACAACGTGGCTTCACAGTTAAAGAGTGCATGTACTAGACTGTCCTTCGTGCAGTTAAGATCTGTATTGTATTGAAGATGTATTATGAAGCGCAAAGTACAACAAAGGAACCCATGCATTGTTGAGCAACTTAACATGTGCATCAAGAAAGATTGAGGAAGCAATCAAATTCAAATACTTAAACAACTAGAAAAGCACCTGGAGAGCGCAGACCTCCACCATTAGCCCTATCTCCCAATAGTACAGAATCCTTTAAAAAAATTCCTGGATCCAGTCGGTGATCTGGATCACTCCCAAAAGTTATTCCTTATGCCATTTGTGATATTTACTGAAAATTTCATCAAAATTCGTCCATAGCTTTTTGAGCTATGTTGCTAACAAACAAACAAACAAACCCTGCTGATCACATAACCTCCTTGGCGGAGGTAATTAGTGTCTTCAGTCCCCAGAGTGTTAGCAGTAAAAAAGGTGAGCTAACACACTGCAAAAATGCCACAGTCTCAAATTGTTTGCAGTGTGTTGCAGGCATCAAATTCAGAATGTATGTGTATTAAAAAAAACAAGGTCAATGCATTTAAACATTAGATATCTTGTCTTTATGTTGAGTTCAAGTAAGTATTGGTTGAAAAGGATTTCAATCACTGTATTTTGTTTTTATTCACATTTTATACCGTTCCATACCTTTTTGGAATTGGGGCTGTAACCTAAATTTAAAAACAGCATGTGAATCACATTTCTGTGATTTTTATGAATGGAAAGAATATATAGATATGGAATTTGTTGCCCTTTTGCCTTTCCTCTATATTGCTCACATTGGCATAGACAAGAAATAAGGAAAAATGGAGATGACAAAACACCAGGAGTATATGACAGGAATGTTTTCTTGATTTTTCTTTGGCTTTCATTATTCAATAGAGCTTGTAAGCTTGTTTTACTAAGGGGGGCAGTGGTGGATTCATATTTGAGTTTAAGAAGTTGTGCTTTGACTTTTGTTAACCTGGAGGCTAAACTATTTAGGTCAACACCATCAAAAGCTCGTCAGTACAAAGCACCACACTTTTATTGTCCATCATCAGAATAAAGATGCTACATGTCAGATTGTTTTAAGGGGTTTATATTTAATCGAACAATGAGCGTGCAATACTGTGCAGTGTATTGAATATCTGATGCTCGCACGTTGTTACTACACATTATGAGATGAAGGGATCATTAACTGGTAATAATGTTTGTTTCTTCAGTGCTCTTCAGTGTTTAGACTACAAGAAGGGCCACAGAGACTCCATGATGTCCTGACCTGAAGAGGGACAGAAGACAAGAGCCTGTCAAAGAGTTAAAGGTCTCAATCTATGAGGTGAGCTGCTCTGACACAAAGAACCCATCATAACCTGATGTATGATGGGAGAGACTTTTGATTCTAACACAGTGCCATGGCAGCTGGCTGCTGTGGGGATTTTTTAATTTAGTTTCACAGAAATGATGAAGACAAAATGAAGACTGAACTACTGGATGACGTTTTAACAAACTTTTATGTCATTATGATAAGATACTGGAGAATTGGGCCATTACAAATCCCTGTTCGCTCTTAAAACTAGCCTTTGTCTTAAGAAAATTCATCATAGAAATGGTGCTATGACCAAGACTGAATATATGCATTACGTGCATAGTTTGAAAAATGCCCAATTATGTGCCTTAATCTTCTTTTTTTTAATTATATACAATATATCATGCCAGAAGCTCTAATGGTACAATGCAGATAAAGCTGAATTTAAGAGGAAACTTCTTAGTTGTTGAGTTAAGAATGTTAAACTTTATGGGTTCTTTGTGATTTACTTTAAGAGGGTAAATTTGTAGCTTGGCATATGAATCACCTGACACAGGTAGCAAAGCTGTTCCCTTTTTAGAAAGCCATAACAGACTTCTGTGGCACTTTACTTTAGTGGGGCCCCAGTGACAGAATAATTTTATAGTCATAAGTGGTAAACCAGTAATTTCTGAAGAATAAGGGGGTACATCCTAGGAAGAATTGGTATTTTTTAAGTGATAACACAGATCAAGGAAATACTTACACAGTAACAATGCATTAATTATGAAGTAATTCCACATAATATTGTGGCTGGTTGGTATTTAAGTGGTAGAAATAAGATGATATTTCCCGTTTAAGTTGCTTGATAATTATCGGGTAATTTCTTTATTTTAGCACACTAAATTAGGTGAGGTCTTCCTGAAAAATGTTCATGTAATTTTCAGGGTTAGGGGTAAGGTTATAGTAAAATACCACCTAATTACCAGAGAATTTACACAATATTAAAAGGAATTACTTCATAATTAATCCATTATTACTAAGTAAACACTTCTTGAATATTACTATATTTCAGAGTTATTACTTGTTGAAATACCAACATATTACAAGGTAATTTCAACCTTATTCTTGAGAAATTACTGGTTAATTGCCACTTATTACCATTAAATTGCTAGAAAATTAGGACTCACTAAAATAAAGTGTTACCCAGTCTTCCAACAGAAAAAGTGGACAATAAGTTTAAAGCATATAAACTTAAAACAAAAAGCGAGGCAATTTGTGTTTGGTACATTATTTCTTTGTCGTAACAATGCTTCTTGGTAATAAATTTTATACCATTGGAAAGCCTGTTTATTACCCTTTTAAATGGTGCCACATTTGTAAGGATCATGCATTTGTGGGCATGATCTGAGCAGAGCTGAGTATGTGGGTTGCACCCATGAAAAATGTGCCAAATCTTCTCTGCCAATGCCAAACAGCTGATTCTGCCACTGACTCTTGTTTGGTGTTTGGTGGATTGGATTATTGAAGTTTGAAGAAACAAGACATATTGAGAATTAAACAATTTATTCATTTAACAAACAGGAGCCCCAGTAGCGTGTGGAAGCACCATACACAGCCACAACAGCCTGGCTCCTCCTCCTCATGCTGGTCACCAGCCTGGTCACACACTGCTGTGGGATGTCATCCCATCCTTCAACCAGCATTTGTCGCGAGTCAGTCAAAGTGGTTGTGTTGGTCACTCTGGCACGAACAGCACACCCAAGCTGATCCCACAAGTGTACAATGGGGTTAAGGTCAGGACTGCTGGCAGGCCATTCCATCCTCTCCACTCCCAAATTCTGGAGGTAGTCTCTGATAAACCCCGCTCTGTGGGGGCAAGTGTTGTCATCTTGGAGTATAGAGTTCTTGCTGACAGGGTGACGAAAAAGTATTTTTGGGGTGTTGTCTTCTTGGGACGCCACTTCGCAGCCTGTCTCTGACATCCCCGTTATATGGAACTTGGCCTTCAGTTTGGAGATGGTACTAGGGTTCACTCCAAACAATGCCACAACTTGGTTTTGCGGAACACCAGCTTGAAGTTGCCCACCCGACGGGCCCTATCCAGACCAGTCAAACGTGGCATACCGATTCTTGAAGCAGACATCTACTGACCACTGTAGCAGGGCCCATGCTCACAGGTGCCAGAAGCTCAAAACAAGAGTCAATAGCAACAGCAAAATAAGCTGTTTGGCATTGGCAGAGAAGATTTGGCACATTTTTCATGGGCGCAAGCCAAATACTCAGCTCTGCTGCTCATCCCACAAATGCATGATCCTTACAAATGTGGTACCATTTAAAAGGGTAAACAGGCTTTCCAACGGTATAAGATTTATTACCAAGAAGCATTGTTACAACAAAGAAATAATGTACCAAACACAAATTGCCTTACTTTCTGTTTTAAGTTTAGTTTACCCAGTCTTGTGAATGACGAAATTTGTATCTGTGAATTTTAAGTCTTTGTCTGCAATAGAAACAATCCATTTCCAATCCCAATACTGATTCCTGATCAGTAGAAGTTGTATGGTCAAACAAACAAAAAAAGTCCTCATAGCATATTTCCTGATTGTTTCTGTTTATATAATTCAGTTTTTAATGGCAAAAAGGGCACTGAGGAGAAATAACCTTTATTGCTTGCCTGCTGTTATACTGATGTTTAATAGACTGGATGTTTTACTGAAAAAAGTGTTTTGAGTGTTTTAAAATGTTTGTCATTCTGTGTATGTCTTTATGTCTTCACAATGTTGAAAATTTAACAATGAGCCTAGAGATATTTGTTGTTGTGTTTTGAAAGTCAGATGCTGCTGCTACTTAATTCATGAACAAGAGACATACAGGCCAGTAACATAAAGTCATTTGTTAAAATAAACATTCAGTCATGTGAGGAGATACAACTTCATCATATGTTCGCTGAGGATGGATACTGATGTAAAGTTGCTTTCTAGACTTTATTGCCGCTGAGTCAGCAAAACCCTTAAATCAGGGGTGACTGACTGCATATAAAGATGTGTCAGCATTTCTATAAATGTTTTTCATTTCAGTTGTACAGAATGAACAAAAGTATTGTCGGGTGACTTGTTTACTCACACATTTCAAAGTTCAAACCTACCAAAGCCAATGATTTGGTAAAGTTGAGCTATTTTAACAACCCCCCCCCCCCCGTCTATGTTCAGTAAAAGCAAGTACTTAAAAGTACAGGTTTTCTGCTGCTCGAAGCTTCTACGGTATGGAGCTATTATTGTTGCAAAAGTATCTGCAAATACATACAAAGATCTGTGCACAGATCTGCAAATGCATAGGGAGATTTGAAAATGCATGCACAAATCCACAAATGCATGCACAAATCCACAAATGTGAGTACAGATCTGCAATTGCATGCACATATCTGCAAATAAGTGTTCAGATCTGTAAGTGTGCGCAAAGATTTGCAAATTCGTACAAAGACCCACAATCGATGCACTAATCTGCATATATGTAGACCAATTTGTAATTGTGGACTTAGTTAATTTTGGTTCAGAGTTCATTGTGTTCTATTTTCCAAACAAAAATCACCATTGTGATGCTGTATGAGCCGGGTGATTGATAGAGTGGTCTGTAACATTTATATTTGTATTAACAGGCGAAGGGAAAGATTGTCATTCTTGAGCGAATATGATAAATGGCACTGAACACTGATACATTTAAATTACATTATGACGTGTTAATGGGTAGAGGGGATGGCTGAGCGGCAGTGACGCAGCCTTGGGATCATGAGGAACAGGGTTCGAGTCTAGCAGTGTTTAGCAGAGTCAATGAAGACTCTCTGACGGAGTATATTCTTTATTAAATAGTGGATCTCTCCTTGCTGTACACTGGGGACAAAGATACATCATGCTGGCTGCGTTTTTGCTTTCGATGCAGGATCAGCACATTGGGCAGAGCCAGGGGACTCTGTGGTCTCTAATTTCAGAGTTTTCTCTGGTAGCCCACGGCAGAACTTGAGCTATCGATGACGGTTTTATGTTGGGATTTCTTTACTCACGGGACTGAGGAGTGATTTTCTATTTTAAGAGCAGCTGATGGAACCATCGGCGTAATGTCAGAGTCAATAATCAAATATAAACAATGTCTATTTCGTGCGAACTGTCATGGACCGAAACGAATATTTCGTTAGGTCATTTTCAAATCTGCCTACACAGTTGCAGATTTGTGCACAGATCTTTGTACGTATTTGCAAATACTTTTGCAACTATAATAGCTCCATACTACTGTGCAACAATAAGAAGTGTTAATGCACTTCTTCATTCTTACATAAGTTACTGGTTGGATTTTGATGCTTACTCCACAGGTTTAGATAAGATAAGACTTTATTCCCAAACTACCCAGCAGTACATAATGAAAGTAAACTGAAGGGCTGTGTCGATACCTTGTGAAACAATTAAAAATCAACACAAACAAGGGGTGACGCTGATAAGTGACACAAAAATATATTCTAATATTTGTTTTTAACAAGCAGGGGTCACTATTGCTGACATTTGTGGCTTCTCTTGTTCAATAGCAGTGTCTGAGGAAGTGAGACATAGATATACAGGAAGCAAGTAAATGGTTTGTGGTTGAAAATGTGTCTTGTTTTAAAGCAAGGGTGTAGAAGCTGGGTCACTATACAACCTTAAGAGAAGAAAGTATTCATTCTGTTTTAAAAGAAAAAATAAGAAAAATATCTTGCAATTTCATTGACAGAGAACTGAAATTAAAGAATCATCTTTTTTTGCTTATTGACTTTAATCTCATTTCTTAACAAAAGTTTAAAAGTTATGCTAAAATGATCTGATGAGCTCTAGTATCATGATGCATGTTGTGTCTTGGGTGTATCGTTAAATCTGTATTATGTTGAGCTCTACATTTTTCATTCAATTTATGTACACACACACACACACACATTATAACATCAGTTTAAAATAAACATGCCCAAGTGGCACAGCTCCTGATTCAGGTCATTGTCACTGACTAGTATACTCATTTTTACGTGAACACATCTGCACTTTTTTTAAAGACTGAATGCAGATGTTTTTATTTGTGGTGTCAGTACTTTAGCTGAAAGAAATCGAAGTACCTTAGGGCTTTTAGAGAGTTAAAATATGTTTTATCAAGACAACATACCAGCTCAAACTTTGCTCTTGCTAAAGCAGTTTCTGGCCCAAAAACAAATCGCAGAGTTTTTCTCCAACCTTTGTAATAGTGTTGATTCACCACTGACCCTACTTGAATCCACCCTAAATGTCAAAGAAAACAACCAACTTGGTCATGAATTTGGACTTGCTTTGTTGTGCTTTCTTCATCCTTGTTGACCATGGTGTTTTCCATTGCATTGACTGCCCTTTTGTCTCAGAATCCAAGTTGAGTGGAATATCCTAGTTTCATCCCTTGTAATCACTCCTTCTAAAAAAATCTGGGTTTCCTTAAATTCGTTCCTAAATGTCAACACAATTTGCTTGTGTTCTTCCTTTGGATCAGGAGAAGTTTTTGGACAACTTTGGCAAACACTTTTGTCAGTTTCATGCAAAATTTGCCAAACTGTCTCTTTATCAATGGAAACCATCTCTGCTATCATTCTTATACTGAGTCGTCTAGCATTTTAAACATCTTTAATTTGTTGAATTTTTTCATTAGGAAATTGTCTGAGTTCTTAACCTTACATGCTTTTAAAGCTAAGCTAAAAGCATTGGAGAGTGCCTCAATAATGTGCACGTGTTTTTCATAATCTGTGATTCCTCATTATGTTGTAATGTTGTTTTAATTGTGTTTGTATGTTTTAACTGTGTGTTGAACTTTGCTGCCTCTTGGCCAGGACTCCCTTGAAAAAGATGTTTTTAATCTCAATGGGATTCTCCTGGTTAAATAAAGGTTAAATAAAATAAATTAGTTTATGGTGTGCGTGGACTACCAGAACGTTCATCGCCTTGGACACCCTCTCTGCCTTCATCAAATCTTTTGTGGCATTCAAACACACGTGCACACCCATACACCTCAGTTAATGTACAAAAAGATTCAGCCGCTGTTTTGTTCAATTCACCAAAAATCTCAAGTTAATGCGTTGCTCAACTTTTAAGCTAATCATTTTCTGGCGCCTTAGCAAAAACACGTGCACTCCAATCAGTAGTTAGCAGTGAACTAAAGACGTCACTTATTGGAAACTCACAGTGGTTGTGCGTGAATAGCCAACCTTTAATATTTAACCCTCAGTGTGTCTGTGAACCACGTGGTTTTATCCTCATAAGCGTAGTCTCATTATTTAATAGCCATACCTTAATCAGTATCATGGTTAAATTAAGTTATCAGCATTACAAAGCAGAAAGAAGAAAATATAGTGCTCCCTCCTCTCTCCATGAAGCACAGAGCACAGTCCAAACTCCATGCAGAGCTCCTCCTCTCTAAACCACAAACAACACTGGATAGTCCCTGAGCACAGGCCCAAGGCCAGCATGCACACAGGGGTCAGGTCCTGGTGGCACCGTGAGGGAACAAGATCTGCCAAATCAGCTTCAAAACACACGAGAGAGGTTTAAAGGTTAAGTAAATAGATCTGTATAGAGATTATTTTGGACTCTGGGCGATAGTTTGCTTAGTTCAAGTGGTCAAAGCCGTTGTTCAGACATATTGTGCAACAAACCAACTTAAAAGCTGTTGTTTCTTGAACCTAATCAGTTGTGCAATACTTATTGATTGTTATGTTTTTATTTATTGCAATGAGCCTGAATCTTTTTACAAGTTTTTGAAAAAGATTTGTCAGATTTACTTGCTCATAAATGTCAGACAATTCAATGGCGTCAAAATCAAATATTTCACTTTCATTTTCTTTTCAACACATTTTATTCTTTATCATGTTTCAAAGAAAGAGGTTGAATTACTGTATGTTTGTTTCACACTAAAACATGATTAAGACGTAAACACTGAATTTCTACTTGGAAAAAAGTTCATGTCAGTTATACAGGGAGCATATTTGTTATACTACAACAATATGAGGAGGGCATCAAAGGCAAACAATATTAAGGCAAGATCAGGCATAAAAAGAAAAGTTGTATTCAAGCTATGATCTAACCAAACATGTAGCAAACTCATCTTGATGCCAGTTAATTTGCAAAACTGCTGGTTAATACATTTTACGTATTTTTATTCCAGCAACATTAAAGCAATATTTTAGTGGTTTTGCACACGTAGACATTTAGCTATTTTTTCTTTTTAGTCTTGAAACCCTCAGTGCATCATATTGCTGGATATTGTTGTTTTCACTCTACTGCAGCAGAGTGTGTTATATACAGATCTAAACTGTGATGGATAACACCTCTTGTCTGTTGTAATGGAGGTTTAATGTCTGACACTGTTTAGTAGCTGCAGTCTTCAAACTTAAATCACACAGACATTTTAATTCAAAGTAAGTAAGTACACCAAAGGCCAAAAGTTTGGAAGCAAGGCCAATACAGGCCACACATTTGTAGGTAACTTCAAGTTTGTCTTCACAATGCTTTTCTTAAAAATCAGTAAAATTTCTATGGATTTTGGGATGTATTCACTGCATGATCAGACTTTGCTTTCATTGGTGAGCACCATTTTCCACAATTTACCTTTAGGTATACACTGATGTTACCAGACCATTGCTGAATAAATGTTAACAAAAGGAAGTCTTAGTTTTAGGTGAAGATTTGCAATAGTCACAACTTCAGTAGCAAAAAGTAAAACAACAAATCACAGTTAGCATTATTCATTTAAGCTCTTTGGCTTTTGATAGTTTGCATACAAAATGTGTTCATTGAAGAAAGAAGGATACACTGAATATGCCTAAAGGTGTCCAACATAGGGCTTCACTACACCCTCAAGAGACAAGAAGAAACTGGAAGTTATGATAGAAAAAGGTCTGGAAGAAAGAGGGTTTCTACAAAAGCAGAGGATAAACATATCATTGTCACCAGCAAGAGAGAACAGCACCACAAATAAGGGAGGATATCAACTCATATCTCTGACAACTGTGAAAAGATTTTTGAGAAAGGCTGGTCTGAAGGGTTGTGTACCTGCAAAAAAAAAAAAAAAAAAAACACTACGTTTGCAAAGACCAAGAGAACGAGATATGAATGGGAAGGAACACAAAAATTGGACAGCAAACAAGTTCTCTGGACCAATGAAAGCAAGTTTAAACTTGGTTCAAATCTAAGAGTCTGTCTGCAAATTCAAGCACCATGCATAACACCCACAATAAAGCATGTGCAGATGTTTTGTAGGTGATAAAGTAGATTTGTTTGAACTAAAGAGTTTCATGAAGGAGGAACAGTACCACTCCATCCTCCAGCATCATGCAGTTCTGGACTTAGACTTGTGTGTTTGTTTTGCAGTAAGATGGTTCTTTCAAGCTCTGTTAGGGTAAACTAGACTAACAAGAAGAGTAAGGTGGTCTTGCAAAGATGGTGTGACCCTCTCAGTCTCCAAACCTCTCTCCAACTGAGCTTGAGTGGGACAAATTGGATCGATCAGTCAGAAAAGTGTGTCCCATGAATGAGCAGTCTCTCACTGATGAACTTAAGAAAGCTTGAAATGCAATTCCTGTCACATACTTTAAAAAAACATGTGGAACAAATGCCTCATACATACCATGCTGTTGTTAAAGCCAGAGAAGGTTACTTTGAAGAGAGCAAAGTCTAAACAATAAAAACCCAAGTACCATATAAATATTTTAAAAAATATTCTGATGAGTGACTCTTTATATAAATAACCTTTTTCATTTTTTTGCAAAGTATACTGATGGAACTGATCTTTTTTAATACATATTTGATCTTGCTTCCAAACTTTTGGCCTGTAGTGTATGTATAACAGACTTAAATGTATAACACTTTGATACCTTTTATCACAGTCCAATCTTTGTGTTAGAATTCTAAAGTATCAAAACTTTAAAAACCTACATTAATTTCAAGAGACACGTTGATAGGACTTTAACGAATCAATCAAAAATTGCTGGCAAATTCCTGCACATTGTTTAAAATCGCACAAAAATGAAGCCTAGCAATAGTTCATGCAGGACCCGGTAGCCAACCAACAACCAATTATGATCAGCTGACAGCCAGCTTATCCCAATTATCGCCTCCCACAGCCAATCACAGCTTTTTCTCTCAACATAGCAGTGAATTTAAATATGATGTACTGCTCACTTGTCTCTGCTTGCACCACACTGCTGCTTACGCTGGCCATGCTTATCCTCCTCCATCCCAGCCTCCTCCTTTACAGTAAAAAACTTGTTGCACCCTCATATTCAGATTCATTCTACCATGTATTAATTGCTTTTGACTAATTTTATTGTATTCAGTATGTATTATCATAAATGTCTCTATCCATGAGGGTTTCTAGTCATGTACTCCCTGGAAAGTCAAAGCATGCTGTTTGACCAACCCAGGGAGCATCTTCTGAGCAGACCCTTCTCCACCGAGTAAAACTGTATATCCATGTTGCAATAAAATGGTCAAATGTATGGCAAAAGTGTTCCTGACTGAAACATTACTACTGTCCTAGTAAGAAAATGTGCCTAGTGTTTTTGATACAACTTAGACAGTGTGCAAGAGTTTGCCTGCAGTTTGTGGCAATTTAGACAAGTAATTATCCAATATGTCCTGCCTAGTGATGTATTTTTGAGTTTTACTAGTATTATATCGGAGTTTAAAATTCCAGTGTCATTAAATCCTAATTTAAAGGAGGTAACAGTCCATTTCCTGCATGTCAATTAAATTAAACTGATATCTCACCCATTTTTACAGCGGGGGAGAATGTTTAACACCAAAGTGGAATGATTCTTGCCTATACATCCATGTACTTTTATTTAGTTAACTTGTGTTGCAGTTTAACTTGAGTTAAAGCTCATTGCTGTCTGTACTAGTCATGCATCCATCTTCAGATTACGTCCACTATTGACTCTAACACCAAAAACAAATACAAACATCTGCTGGGAAAGGTTTCTTTTTGATCACAGTTGTAACACACTAACAAAAAAACATGTCAGTAAACTCAGAGACCTGCTTTGGTCTTAATAATGTACATAATGCAAGGTAAATAAAAATGATCGTGTATAGTTTATATCTTGACAGATGGGTTAGTGAATGCTTTAAAAATTGCTATAATGAATTGCTGGGTGCCAATGAAGGCTGATCTATCACAGTTATATTCCTGAGACAAAAGGCATATACTGCACCTGGTTACATGTACACAGCAGTGTGAGGGTGCTCTCATTAAAGGCGCACGTTTGTTATATACAATCTGAAATGAGTCGTTCTACAGTATATCAGGTTTTAGTGTGTGAGCATGTCGTTGAATTCACATGCAGGCAGAGCAGAGTAATAAGCTGCCTGCCAGCTCACAGTTGGAGATGTTGAAATTTGGCATCCTTGAAAGTTGTTCAAACCTGGAATCTGTCACTTTATTTCTTTTTCTGTACTTTGGAGGCATCTGTGCTGTCCATTTGGTCTTGTTGTCCTTTCAGAAAGCGTAGGATCTTCTCAATAGTGGCCTCCTGATATTCATGGGACCACCTGTGTCAGAATAAAATATGGATTCCATTATTTACAGTGGAACTCTAGTTTAATGATCTTTTCTTTGACACTTTTTCCAAACAATGAACAGGGTGTATTTATGAATTATTTATTAAGAAATAAAAGAGGCTTTAAAATATTAATAATCTCAGCCTGAAAACAGAAATTGCAACAATCACGCAACCAAAACTTAAACTCTTACATTAGCTGTTAAACCTATTGACAAAGGGATTTGGGAAAAAGATTAAAGCTAGCTCTAGTTTTAGCTTTGGTTTATTTGAGTTTTCTGAAAAATCAGGGACTCACTTGATGCCATTGAAATTGAGAATTGCTCTCATGTCCTCTGGCAGGGACATGGGGTCTGGCCACATGAAATTGTCTGTGACAGGCACTATGTTCTTCTTCCCAGCCAGGGCTGTTACTATCTCCTGCAACATTAATGATTTGATTGTTGAACAGAAAAATGCGATGTCAAGACAGCTGAAGCACAAATCCCTTGAAGCATCTGCAAGCAAAGAAACATCTGATCCCCTTTTTTAGATATCAATATTTATGAGCATGGGGTCTCAACAGTTTACACAGGGAATCTGAGAGTGAAAAGATATCAGAGGACATCCCGTCATTCTGCAAATGACAGAGGCACTGATTTATTTGCTTTTTGTAAGCAGTAGAAACATAAGTTATCTAAAGACAAAGAGCAGAAATATGAAAGGGACAAGTGGCTTCCCTATGACAATGCAAAACAGTGCTTTTATAATTAACAGCACTGCAGCTAAAGATCAAATAGCTATGACATCCCCTTATGATGGAGCTTCTATTTACTCACTTTTCCCTTTCAAATTTGAGTAAAAATAACTATGTCATTATATTTATTGAATTCACCTTTCATGGAGCGATATTTTGGGAGGGTTTAAGTGGTAGTTCACAATTAAAGATGGACCGAATCTTTGAACCAAGACATGATAAATAAAAAATGCTACTGAAAAAAACAATCAAGGTTAAGTGCGGACAATCTAGATGTCATATGCATGCTCAACTAAGGACTCACGTCAGCGTGAATATGGAATACCTTGACAAAAGCTCAAGGCGTCATCATTTTTAGTAATCTTGATAAAAGAAGACTTTAACATGGAGCCCAAGGCATTAGACGATTTCTCACCTTATGCACCCAGTCCTTCATGGCAGTATCACCCATGCACTTGTCAAGGGCATTGGCAGACAGGACCAGGATAAAGTTTTTTGCCCTCTGTACACTCTGGATCAGTTTGTCCTCAAATTTACCAGCCTCCAGTTTTTCCACATCAATGAAGACGCTGTATCCTCGAACCTGCAGGTGCACCTTCAGAAGACTTTAGACAGGGAAAACAAGAAAGTCAGTGAAAATAAGCCCTGAGGATGGCATAAGATGACATCATCATTGTTCCTGCTCTGGCCCTTTTTTACTCTTCTCTTTTTTTCCTTTCCCACAAATCTTAACTATGTCATGGTTTCCATCCTTTGGAAGTCACATTTCAGTGATGTAGCACAGCCACACACATCTGGCCACTGTTAGTGTTGGTTTGTTCATAGGATATAATGGGAGCAATTGTTTAGATCCATATGGGATGGTGCTGGTGTTTTGGTCTTAACAATACAAATATTGAAAAACTAAAAGAGCTTTGAAATCCAAATCCTCTTTCGACAAGACCATTTCTTTTAGTTCAGCCAGAGCTGTTTGTGATGGCTCTGAATGTTGCGCCCAAGTATGTTATCCTTGAAATGGGACATTGTTCTTGTCTGAGCTCTTACCTCGCCAGCTGGGATCCAGTAGTTCGGCGGTAGCTGATGAAAACATCAGGCCCTGCAGGCCGGGCGTCAGTGTGACATGGCTTTAATGGTTTGCGACTAAAGGACAGGATCTTAGCTCTGTGGACTCCATTTTCAATATGGCAGTCTTGCTGAAGCTGCTGGTCAGTCAAGTGTTGAACATTGTTTCGATCCACTCCTGACTGGACAAGTCCATAGGTGTACTGACGGAAGCGAGGTTCTACATCAGCTAACCAGTCAGCCATGTTGTTTTGGTCACAGGTGGAGTAGTTGGCATAAGTTTTCAGCACACGCAAGTCTCTCAAAAACCTGGAGGTGAAACAGGAATATCTCAGACAAAAATCAAATTCCGTGTCAGACACTTGCTGATGATTTGTGCCACTTGCCTTTTGCGAGTAAGGCCTATAGTCATGCCAAGGTCAGAGGTCAGATCCTGCTCTGTGATGTTCAGCAGGAGGTCTCCATCCACCTGGAGCTCCTACAACAGAGAACGGTCAGAAATATTAGACATCATGTATACAAGATCTAGAGTAAATGTGTGCATCTCAGTGGTTTAACATACCTGGAAGCGGTCACAATAGGCACTAAAGCCAACCTGCTGCAACCAAGTCTGGACCTCACAGGATTTCCAGTTGGGCACACTCGACAGGATACGTTTCGGCACTTCCTCTCCCATCATACTCAATGCCCGCTTCGCAAGGGAACAGGCTGTGCCATTGCTTGAGTACATGACAATTCTCTTTAGACTCTGCACTGCGCCGATCTCTTGAAATATCTTTAAAAGGAAAGCAAAATCAAATTCAGTCAGAACTCTTACCAGACAGTGAAATCTGAGACTTACTGAAGTAGACAGTGATTGTACCTTTGTGTTGCGCTGACGAGACTTGATGCTGGTCTCAACGCAAAGATAAAAGGCAGCAATACACTTTCCCTCCAATCTTGTGCCATCCAGTAAAGGCAGAAGATGCTGCAGATCAGACGCCGTCCTACCCTGCATGCCATCTGCACTATCCAGTAAACTGCGGGCAAAGTCATCCGGATCCAAAGATGCGATGAACGGCTCCACCAGCTCCAAGGTTCCAGACTTCACCACCTCCTTTTCGATTTCTTTATTAGCAGCCAACACAGTCACAGCCAGACATGCATGGAAGCGAATAAGTTCATCCTCTTTGGAAAAAGCCAATGGGAAAAGCCACTCAGCTGCCTGTTTCTCGATCATCAATCTCTGGCTGCGGTGGCCGCCGTATAAGGCACAGTTTGCTAGAGCCACAGCACAGTGACGGAGAACTGTGGGGTCTGTACCTCTGCACCAGAAGAGGAGAGCGTCCAGGGCCCCATTAGAGATTAAGTGGATAGATGTCTCCTCAGTGTGTTTGAACATGTGCTCCAGGATCCCTGAAACACTGCGGGCCAGTTGAGCATCTTCTTGCTGTCGAGTCAGGTTGAGAATGACCCCAAGACCCAGGCGTGCTATGTAATCTCTGTCAATGGAAGATTGCATTTGGGTTAATGAAACTGGACTCATGCAATCTGCATGATTGAAAGAAAGCTATGTTTAAGTGAAACGTTAAAGGAAACTCCTGAAAAGTGAGGTAAATATGTTTAGCAACAAAACACTATTACTCAATCATGGTTGAAACAATAATTTCACAACAGTAGATGATTTGCTAAAACGGTAATCAATCCTTTAAAGACCCTCAAAAATGTTTCTTAACATACTAGATATGTTGGAATATGGTTTTTGTAAACATGATAACACTGAGATCTACATGTGACTGAATTTTGGATCAGGACCATTAGAAATTTTTTTCACCTCTTTCGTGGCTTGGTTTTTATTTTGGCGGGGCCAATATGTGGGCTCATGATGTCATAAGCATTTAACCGAAAACTCATTCAAAAATCCCATAGACCATGGACTCCTGCACCACTCTATTTGCCAAATCTATCAACCAAAGTGGTCTATGGGTCAGTAAAAGTATCATAACAGAGATTTGAGCCAGAAAACTGACTTTGTCTCTTCTTAAAAGGTCAACAAAAGGTCAAGAGGCTAATGGTGTGAGTGCTTTCTTCAATTCAGATTGAAGATCTTTTTTTTATAACTTGAGAGGATTGTATTTTTCCTGAGTGGGCGTGTCTTCAGCTCACTCAACAGTCACGCCCACTGCTGGAGCAGATTTTGTTGCCTAATTTTTCATGATTTTTAAGCTTAATTTTTGTAGACTTAGAAATGTTTTAATTGACTGAAATTTGACTTGGGGGTTCATAGCACAGTGACCTATCATACAACAAACCTAAATACAGATCTATTTTCACTTTACAGGGTCTTTACAGCTCCTGCAGGTTAATTTTTGGTTAATGATGCTTTTGGCGACCTCTGAGAAGTTTTCTGACAAAATCTCCATCTTTATTTTGAAGGTCTAACACACATTTCCCTGTGAATTTTTGGCATGGAAAACATTTAAGGTATTTTTTGGCAGCATGCTGTTACTTCACAGTAGGAGTGACCCGCATTTGGAATAACTAATCAGTCTTGTCTCTGATGTTCATGTTTGCATTTGTAGGTTACGTAGAGCCACTTGTGCTTACTTTGGTCTACTTCATAAGTAGCTAAAACGTCCTCACAGGAGCTTTTACTCAAGCAAAAACATGTCAGCCATTCATCAATCTCAGTTCCTCAGAAATGAGAGCTGGCTGCTTCCCTGTCTTGTATCATTGTAAATCAAATTCAACCCTACTTTGCAGTGTTATTTAGACAGAGCATATAACTCAATATGATGGCAGATATTTCTCAGATGATTTTTTTACATTGTCAAACATTTGTGCCCTTAAATAAACATACATATATAACACCTACTTCTGCCTGTTTCAGACTGGATGCGTGCTGGCTGCATGGCGGCTGTGTCGCATGTCTGCTTTCATACATGGCACATGTCAACATTAATTTAAGTTTGTATTTTTAATGTATGGTCACTATAGTTTTATTCTTGGCATACCACATGCCAAATAATAGTGTTTTACATTTTTATTACATTATAATCCAAGTTTCCTCTGTTGTTCTAGAGTATACTGAGATGAAATTAGACATTTGTTATGTCTGGAAAACTAGAGAGAATAATAAACCATCCCGTGATAGCCCTCTCCCAATCTTAGCTCTATCTGCATTATTTATTGCAGTGTTGCTGTGTAAAGACTCTTCTATCATATTGAACAGGTAGTTAACTTTGTTTGTTTATCCCTCTCACTGTACCTGTTCTCTGAGATGAGGATTTGCTCCAGCAGTTTTGCAGACTCATAGGTGATCTCTACAGCAGGTGTCTGTTGCAGCTGCAGCAGCAGCTCCAGGCCTCCATCCAGCCTGATCCTGTTACAGATCTCTTCGGCCACCTGACGGCCTACAGTGGGCAGGACCCAGGCCTCCTCCACCAGCTGGTAAATCTCCGCGATGGCCCTGCGTGTCTCGTCTGAGTCTGAGGTTTCTTTGGCTGACTTAAGCCTCCTGATGGCGCAGCGAAGGGCGGGGAGGGAGCTGTCCAACACCGCCTGTACGTCCGCACTGATGCCCGGAGAGACAGCTTTGGGGTCTGGTCCTGAGCCGCTCCTGCCCCTCTGCAGCCTGCTGACATACTCCGGGACTGTGAGTCTGTCTGAGCTGAACATGATGGAGAAATGTCGGTAGAGCCTCCACAGGAAGAGAGTGAGAGAAATGAGCATCTACCGGCAGAAACACGTCGTTGCCTGCTTACAGAGTCTGTCTGTGTCTTCCGGCCGGATGTCCGCCTTGTAAACACTCAGATTCGCTAAGTAGGGCCTCTGTTTTAAATCAGTTTTGACAGATTTCCCCAAATTGCATCACCTCTGCCGTTGTCAGTCCCGGTGATCAGCGCGTAAACACTCATAAGCAGATCTGGATGTTGTCTGCGCATATTCCTGCCTCAGCAGCTTTGTCTCTTTATCTCACCGGCCTAGAGATGACTTTATGTATCTGCGGCATATGTTTGAATAAAATCCCTTAAAGAGCAAAAATCTCAGCCCACAACCACAGTCTGACAGCAAAAGAAGCAACTCCTGCCCTTTTTCCGGAGAATAACTTGTCTATTGTTGTCTGTTACTGCATTCACCTAGTTTTAGCAAACAAAGAAGCGCTGTTTTCCTGACGCTCTCTCCTCCTCCAAGTTATCCTACTCTATAACGGCATGTCACCAACAAAAACAAAAAATATGACACCCTTATGCAAAGGCATCCTGACTGACCTATCATATCCTTTGGTCAGCAGCATCCATAGGCTCTCTGTGTATCTTCAGGGGTCTCAGCACCGCCCACCGACCTCCGGAAATTACCGGAGATTAGAAGATAAAGAAGCACCCTCTCCTCTGCATCACAGCCGGTCAGAGCATGCTCAGCAGCGAGCTGCTATAAACAACCCACGCCCTCTGCTGGCAAACTGTAGAATTACTTCTGAGAATAAACCAAACCTACCCTCCTTCCTGTTTAGCACACATTTTTCTTTGTTTCTTTTTAAATACATTTTGAGTGTGTATTTTATTTAGTTAGTGGAGGGGGGGGTGTTCAGTCAGTAAGATTATTATGACACATAGATTAGGTGGTATTTAAAAAAGTATGCAGAATGAAAAAATTGACATATAATGCTTTTGCAGTATAGTGGCAGATGCTTCTTTTTCTTCTTCTCCTTTTTTTTTTTTTTTTTTTTTAGAAAATTAACAAACCCATCATCAAAGAGTGTTTACAATGGGGATAATAAATAGTGCCTTAAACTAGCTTTTTTTCAACCAAAATATTTATCTAAATTGACTACAGATTAAAATAACCATAGAACTGAAACAAAATGTCAAATATTTCCTTAATGAAGGAGATATTAAACATATTTGATATTTTGCAAAAAAAACATTGTATCAAGAAGTAGAGAGAATGAATTAGATCTCTGGTAGATTAGAATAATGAACAGAGAACCTATTGCCTGACTGGCTTTGCATTTTAAATGTCATGGTCAGTCTTTTTAAACTGCTGCCTAAGCTTTAAACACCAACCAAGGATTGTGAGCTGTGTGCTTACTTGCTTTTCTGCAGCTGTAAAAATGTTTATTATCTCATAATTTTGTGTCACAGTGTTTTGCAAGACATCCCAGCAGAGCAGTACTTTGCTCTCCTGTCCTGACCGAGGCCTCACAGTGACATCAGGTTACAAGCTACATTCAAGTCTAGACTTGTTCTTACAGCAGCTAACAAGGCCATAAAATAATAAGAGGATGATGATGTCGATTAAGTAGCTTACTCTGTTCTCTGTAAACACTAATGTCTCAGATTGCAGTAAAAGTGTAAAAGACACTTGTTCAGAGGTCAACAGAGGTCCTTACATACTCTTACTTCCCATTGATCTCCTCTTTCTCTCTGTGTCTGCTCATTTGCTCCAGTAGAGACAGATTTGCAAATAGAGTTAGAGTAAACAAGGAAGCGGGGTGACTGACACATGTTTCCAATGATTGGGAACACACAGTCTATCGTTACTGTGCCATTCTGTTCTCACACACAACAGAGGAAACATGAGGCTGAGGGCCGCCGCACTGCTGCTCGCTCTGCTTACATGCATTTTGGCTGCAGATGGTAAGTAAAAATTCAAAATTAGTTTTAAAATACAGATAAGTACTCAGAAAGTAACTAGAAGCGTATTTATGTTTGATCAGTCTAGTTACAGTAAGAATATTATAGCATCTGTGAAACAAACAACATCTCTAAAATTACATTTATACTTTTAATTTATTTTACTCAGGATTTTAAATTTACAACAAATGTCAAGTAGTTTTTAAAAGTGAACCACAGCTTGTTCTCATTTGTAGACTGATCTAATTTATATTTGTTTATAGAATATATGTATTTGAATGTTGTGGTTTATTTTATTGTTCTTACATATGAAGAGTGTATTTTTATGTCACTGATTGTTGTTTATGTTTTTATTCTGTTCCCAAGAGCCAGACAAGCAATAGAAATTAGCAACAGCTAGAAACTTTCTTTGCAGTACATCCGTTGTAAGGGTTATCCTTCATAATGATTGTAAATGAGAAAGCGATTTATTTTGTACAATGAAACATTCAATAATTAAAAAAAAAAACAAAGGTACACAAGTCATCTAGTGGTTATGTTTGTGCGCCCCATAATACAGAAGCAGGCTGGTTGGGTTCAAGTCTAACCTGTGGCTCCTTTACCATATTATTCTCTCTCTTTACTGTTCAGTCTTTCAGTGCATTTACCATGAGTTATCAACTGTGTATTTAATGCTATAGATGGGCTACTTTGTTTAAATGTCTTATCTTGTGTTTATAAATTGTTTGCATGTAAAAGTATTTTTAAAAGTAACTGACACGTGATCAGTTTAAAAATTGTTGTTTCATCAGTAATAACTTTTTTCAAATAGAAGCAGGATACATCAAGTTGATTTAGATTAAAGAGCTAACTACTGCAAAGAGAGAACAGTCCTGTTCAAATCTTTGTCACTGGCACACGGTCAAACCTCATGAGGGCTGTAATCAGAGTGAATCTAAGTTAACTTTATTATCCAAAGGAGGAAATCAATTTAGTCAGAGATGCAAAGAATATACAGAGAAGGAAAAAACACAATTAAGATTTTTCAATTTTTTTGATGTTTGTTAAACTTTCCTTTTATTCTCAGAGTCATGTATGGATCGTTGTGAGAATGGCTTTGACTCCCAAAGGAGCTGCCAGTGTGACTCCATGTGCAAATATTACAAAAGCTGCTGCTCTGACTTTGAGGTCACCTGTGGTATGATGAGTAAGAGCACACTATTTAATCAACATACATTCATGTTGCAGCTCAGAACAGAGCAGAGAAACATGGTTCTATATCCCCCTTTCCCCACAGCTCGTGGAGACACATTTGTGTTTGCAGAGGACGATGATGAAGGCGCCACTCAAGCCCCTGTGTGGCCTGCAGGCGACCGGTCTTCTACCTCCATCAGTCGACAGCAGGGGCCCACACAGAGACCGTTTACAGATTTCGGCCGCAGACACCAGCAGCGACCTGAAACCACACTAGAAATGACCAGACCTCCTCGACTGATTGATGCCATCCTTCAAAACATCCCTGTCATACAAGAACCCCTCATTTTACAGACAGCCCCACCCACGCAAGAGGTCCCCGATATGACAAAACCCCCTCCTGAGACTGAAGCAGCAGCTGGCACGACCACTGTTCCTGTGACGGCACCCACCACCCAGGCCACCACTCAGGCCTCTGACCCAGACGCTGAGATCTGCAGTGAGCGGCCCTTTGATGCCTTCATGCAGGCTAAAAATGGCTCCATTTATGCCTTCAGAGGTGAGTGATCAGCAATTTATCATTTTGTATATGTGGAAAATGTACTTATAAACTCCTTTTTTTTCCTTTTTGAGGGGACTACTTTTTTGAACTGGACCAGAAGACGGTGCTTCCTGGTTATCCAAAGCTCATTAAGGATGTGTGGGGCATCAGCGGGCCTATAGATGCTGCCTTCACCCGCATCAATTGTCAAGGGAAAACTTATATCTTTAAGGTGGGGAAACATTACATTCTGTCTCTGGAATGTCTGTTTCCTTTTGTAAATATTTGATGTTTGAATAAATACAAACTTTCATCCAGGGGAACAAGTACTGGAGGTTTGACAACGGTGTTCTGGATGAAGACTATCCACGAGATATCAATGTGGGCTTTGATAAAATTCCTGATCATGTAGATGCAGCATTTGCTCTGCCTGCTCCAGGTCACAACGGGAAAGAGAAGGTGTATTTTTTTAAAGGTAAGTGGATAAACCACATGTGCAGCTATTTCTTGGATGTCCTTGCATATTACCGGGGGCATGGGAAAATAACCAGTTAAAAGATAACAAAGTCCATGCCTTTAGCCCGGACAGAACCCTAACATGGCTTAGGGAACTGTCCAGGTGGGTAGGGTTGCAATGATCCCCTGGATGTGCTGTGAATGTCCCAAGGCCTGAAAACTGCCAGCTGTCACTGGGCATATTACCAGGGGAGAAAAAGGAAAAGGCAAAAGAAATGCCATTGAGCCTGACCTTGGCTGCCAAGCGACACACGTGTGTAAACATGTAAGCTTGACTCTGGTCATCCTACCCGCCCTCTCCAGCCCTGGTTTGGGGCATATCAGGTCTTATGATGAATCCTTAGCACTCTACATGCCTAAAACTTATGCTAGAACAGATGTTTTCAATCCTTTTTTGGCTAAGGCACACCTAAGATCAAACCAAACTCTAAAGACCATACAATATAGCCTTTTCAGAACATGTAATACTAACTTTAGTTGTTTTACAGTTATAGCAGTAATGTATGTAGGAACAGGTTCCCAGACCTGCTTCAAACCACACCATTTGAGAATCACCGTGCTAGAATATTTGCTATGCCTGACATAGCTGAACTTTTAAAGCTCCTGTTTGTATCTTTTAGTTTGTTGATTTTGGCACCCCCTGTTGACAAATAGTAAGAATTGCGTCTTTGCTGATTTTGTCCTGTGCATACAGAGTGTAGTCTTTTTTAACAAAAATGTCTCATCTTGCCTTCTTTTAACTGTGAAAATGTGTCATTTATAAAAGATCTTTGCTGTGTAAAATGTAAACAAAGGCTGTTTAGACAGCATGCTTCCAATCACTCACCTGACACCTACCCCCCTGCAGTGGCTTCATGTGTTAAAAATAACTAACCAGTCTTTATGTTGATGTTCTGATTTGCTTTTATAGGTCATAAAGAGACATCAGTTTTTACTTCAGTTCATTTTATGTTCCACAATGGAACTTTAATGTGGCTGTTCTTGATTTGGGATATCTTGTTGGTTTTTCAGGTGATCAGTATCACACATATGAGTTTCTGCACCAGCCGTCTCACGAGGAGTGTATCTCCATGTCTGAGAGATCTCCATCAACATCGTTCAGGCTCTACACTGATGTGTACTACAACAACTATGAGCGCTTCTTCAGCGAGCTCTTCTCCAATTGTGAGTTAAAATGGAAGACAACTTTTTTGTGTGTAACTGAAGCAAGTTTTTGTTTCCTGTGTAGCTGAATCTTCCTTACCTTGTTTAGTGCCTCAGCATCATGACAAACATCACTTTATTGACAAGGACTGGAAGGGCCTCAAGTCTCCGCTGGATGCTGCCATGGCAGGCAGGATCTATGTCACTCCCTGGAGATCATCAAGATATCGCCAAGACTATCAGCCTGACCAGCAGTGGGGTCGACAGCAGTACCAGCAGTACGGTCAGCAGTGGGACCAGCAGTACGGTCAGCAGTGGGACCGGCAGTATGGTCAGCAGTGGGGTCGAAGGAGGCAGAACCGTTCACCTTTCTGGGAGTCCATGGCAGAGCGGGGGATGAACATGGGACAGCAGTTTGCAGAGCGGGGCATGGAAATGGGTCTGAGGTTAGCAGAGAGGAGAATGGAGATGGAGGAGAGGTTTGGCAGAGATTGGGACCGGGACAGGCGCTGGGATCAAGACTGGGACCAGGACAGACGGAGGGACAGTTACAGGCAGAACAACAGAGGGAACTATGACTCCAGAGGGGACAGGTCCTACTGGGACCTGGTCCAGAGGAGGATGCCAATACAGAGCGTCTACTTCTTTAAAGGAGGTAACACGACAGGGATAATTTTATGAACAGCATAGTTGAACTGTTGTCATCAATAGTAATGCAATTAAAGGCAGTCAATCTTAAGACAACAGGATGTGCCACATTTTTATCATTAAGAAAGAGCAACCAACAAACATTTAGCATCTTTGTTTGATAAATAACTAGATTTTCCACCTCGGAAAACAGGAGAGCTAGCAAACAAAAAGCGATAAAGAAGAGCAAAACCCTGGTGAGACTTCTTCAAATCTGATTACAATTTATCGTACAAAGAAGGGATGTCATTTGACCAGATAAGCAAAGGCTACATACATTCAAAAAAGTTGAATTTTAACCTTTTATTGTGCTGCATCCTGAATCATTTTCTCTGCACATTTTGGTACTTTGTCTTAACTAAATAAAATTCTTTTATTTTTTCCTGGCAGCATATTTTATCTTTTTTTCTAAGAAATAATGAAATAAAACCTCTGTGTGATGAGCTGCAGATGGAGACAGAAACTCAATAATGTAATCAAACTTTGCAGAGCTCTGTCTGTGTCATAGACGGCCTTTAATAACTGCTTTCACGTGCTTTGTATTAGGCCACATGACAAACAGATGCATACAATCCCTGCAGATCTCCAGAGTTACTAAGCTGGCAAATAAAGTGTTTTCATATGTGTTAGAGGTTTCATGAAAGTTGGGTATGCAAATGTAAACTAACAGATTTTTTTTTCTGTGTTGTTTACAGCTCAATACTACAGAGTGGACCTCAGGACCAAGAGAGTTGACCCCGCCATGCCTCCTTATCCCCGATCCATCGCCAAGTATTGGCTCGGCTGTTCAGGCACCCCTGGGGCAGAGAAGTAGTTTCCAATATTTTAGGTATTTTTAAATAATTTCTGACTTTGTCACAGATAATTCCTTTAACCTGAAACAGGCTGTGTTATGAGTGGGAAAATCAATGTCAAACAAGTTCAGTGTAAGAAATAACCAGCTGCTTTTTAGCTTCAGCAAATATTGGAGATCAGTGGTTAAAGTTCAGCTGGTTTGCTTTCTGAACTGAAACAGAGCTTTATCAACATTGACTGACCTGCTTTTTACACACAACTTCATAGAAAACAGGTTCAATGTGTGTTTCAGTACTTTAGTATTAAATTTATTGCTACTTTATAGTTATACTCCACCACAATTTAGAGGCAGATATTGTTGTTTTTACTCCTTCATTTATGTTCAACTTGATTTAACACACATTATAGTACATACATTAAAACAACTTAGAAAGCAGACTTTAACCTATCAGTTAAAAATAGGGTAAAACAGCTCCACCATGACCTGCTGTGATATAAAAAATGCTGATTATGTATCAGTCCCTTAGTTGTAAAATCCAGATAGTCATTAACATGATGGTGTATATCTGCCAAAGGGCATGCTGCCCTTGTGTTTGTACTTTTATGTTTTGTCATCTGCTGATAACATTTTAATATTTGTACTTAGGACACATTTTTAACAAAGACTTTTACTCCTTTTGAATGTTTGTTGTGTTATATATACTAAATAAAAAGATAAGCACATCATCTACCATGTATGTGTTTTGAAATGATGTTGACAGACAACAAAATGTTTATTTGCATTGTCATTTGTGTACAAATATACAGTTAACAAAGAAATAGAAAAGTATAATATGATTGTGATGTCATGCTTATAAGAGGCAGATCTTGGCATTAAATAATATAAATGTCCCTTTGAGAGAAGCAAAGACAGATTATTAGTTGTGTTAGATAGTTTGTGTTTTACTCGACAGTTCTGCAGTCACTGAAAAGGTCAGGATGTTCATGTGGGACTATTATAACACTTCCAGTTTTATGATAGCTTCTGATTTGTTCAAAGGGCACTTTTCCCATAACACAGTGTACTGATTCAGAGAGTCCCATTTGATTGTAAAATGGCAGCATGGAACAGTCTCTTCTTATTGTATTTCCATCTTTGACAAATAAAAACATGAGTACAGGATTATCACAAAACCATACAGGCACAAACCGTATTCTTGTGATTAAATTACATATTTTTTTACTGAAGAAATGACATTTTCATAAATTTATTTTGAAAGACCACTTCCAGTGAGTGTGTTTATATCTCTCCCACATCAACAATTCCACAAAGGCCTTATAACACTTGCTGTTTGTACACATTTAATAAAGTATACCAAAACAAACATTATCATTTATTAACACTGTTGAATACATTATATAAAAATGAGACACTAATACATGTATTTGTTTCAGTTATTTCTCAGTTTAGCACCTTTTTCCACATCTGCTGTTTTATTGTGCTGACAGGGATGATTTTCAATACAAGAACTACGCACTGCAGCATTTTCAGCGTCCTGAGAGTAAAAATGCCTCTAATGTCTGCTGTTTTTGTTGCCACTCTCTCGGTGTTCTCAGTTGAAAATAGTTTGAGTTTTGGAGTTGCACTCATTAATCAGAATAGAGAAGGGACAGGCTGTCTGATACCAGCTTTGTCAACAACAATGGTGACAGTAAACAGATCTGACTTGTATTTTTCAATTAGCTGATGCTAATGCCAGGCTCAAATCCTTTATATTGCTTTCATTTTTCCTTGAGGATATTTCCATGAATAAAGGAAAACAATATGAACACAGAGCTACTGATAACAGAAATTATGGATTCTACGCTAGTGACAAGCGCTCTGAAAATGTGGTAAGTGATGCAAGCATGACAAGTGCTACCTATGGGCATAGGCCCGAAACCTCCTGTAACTCCTGAACTTTTGGTTTGTGTTGGCTTTGGTGCCCCCTCTGGACAAGTAGTACAAAAGTAAACGAATGTAGGGGTGTTCCTCGCAAATAATTTCAAGACAGTTTGGCTACATACAATTCATCTCTGATGGCCACTCTAATAGACCTTCCATCTGAGACGCCGTGTATTTCAGACTGGAAATACAAGCTAAAACTTATGAACAACATGACATTAAACTTCCGTTTAGGATTAATGTAAGGGTAAGGATACCAAAAGTTAAAAGTCAAAAACCTGACCTGCAAAATCTGATTACAAAACGTTTAATAAAGCAGAGTAAATAGTCTGCTAACAGGAAAACAGCTCATCCTCCATGAAAAGTAAGCTGCTTAAGATGCATAGATAACAAAGCTATGTTGCTAACTTAGCTAAAGCTAAGGTCACAAAGCAGCCATGTAAGCTACATATCTATGTATTATGTGTACCTAAGTAAGCTTTAGCTTCATTTGCTAAAGCACATGTTGCTTAAGCTAACTTAGTTATAGATAGTCACAGTATGGTATAGTGTTATTGTCTACAGTTAGAGATAACAGAGCTACATGGCTAACATAGCTAAGTAGATAATTTAACTAAAGCTAAGCACAAAAAGGCAGCTATGTAAGCTACTTAGCTATGTTAGCCATGTAGCTATGGTAGCTTTAGCTATGTTTTAGCTAAAGCTCACAATGCGAAAGCTAACTTAGCTTCATTGGCTTATGTAGTAATGTTAATAGCATAGTAAGCATTGCTATGTTAGCTTTAAGAAGCTAAGATGAGCCTCTGTTCATGTAACTACTTCTAAAACAGGTCTATACATAATTATATAAAGTTGAATTAAAAACATATATGTCTAAAACTTGAAATACCTTGCATCGGCAAATTACAGAACTTCCTTTCTGAGATATATGGTGAGATATAATGTCTGCAGCCGGACCACTCTAACTTATTACCTAGGGGGTTAAATAGAATTTCAGTTTGGGCTAGCCAACTAGTTTGGCCTTAAAAAAAAGACTGAAAAAAAAAATCAAAATTTGGCCCAATTATTCAACAATGCTAAAATCAGGGTTGTACAGTGTGCATGTAAATGGTGCCAGTTTGGGATGCAGATTGTGGCTAACTTTAGCAGTGCTAACACCACCAGCATTTAAGGCTCAATTAGGTATACGTTTGAAATGATACGAATAAGAATGGAGCTTTCTGTCTGTACTCTTGTGGCAATGCCATCATTTTCTGTGCTTGTTAACATCCAGACAGTTGAGTAAAGGGAGAGAGCCTGTTAGCTGAGGCTGAAGCTAGTCCATAGCTACAGCCCTTTCTAGTGGCTAGTGGCTGCATCACAGTATTAAAAACAACAAGGACCAACATATTCAAATTTTAATAATACATTCAACTGCTTTGTTATTTTGGTATCAGGCAGCAGTTTAAACATTTGTCAGCTGGTCATGTACAGGAAATAGTTTTATTAAACACCTACCAAGTGGCAACAGTTTCAGACCTTATAAAAAAAAAACATTTTAATTGTAATGTTTGTTCATTTTGTATAAGGAGGCATAAGGATCGGCTTCAGTCTTTCGTTTCTAGTTGGATTTTGTGTTGTGTGTGGATCAGACCTGCTGATTAAGTTTGTCAGAGGTTATGAGTGTTTGATGCAGACATTTTCATAGCAGGGTTCATCACTCACACTGACCACTGCAGCTTCATTGGTGATGACCTCAGTGATGCTTGCAGCATCCCCTGCTGGTCCCACAGTCAAGTAAGTGCTCTCAGTGTTCCCTGTACCCGGGCCTCCTTCTGCCCTCTGATCTGACCCTGAGTCAGCTAAACCCACCTCTGGCAAGCTTTTCAAAATAGACGACAGCGGCCTCTTTGGCGTGCTGCTCTCTGATGATGGTGTGTCATTACCACCAGCCGAGTCAGCAGGCTTGAGGGCACTGTGTTTTCTCCTGATTGGCTTACACACCCCATGGTCCACTCCTGAAGGACCCCCCTGCTCCCACACATTCGCCCGAGCTCCCAACTTCTTCCTTGGTGGTTTAGTGATCCCTTCAGTGGTTCTAGGCTTGGATCTGGTAGACTCCTGCTCTCTTTGTCTCTGGAGGCTGCCAAGTCGTCGCAGCATGGCCTGAACAGGACCTTCAGAGCTGGACTCAGTTTTTGACACCGGCCTGCCTGCTTTACCCACTGTCACATACACTGTGGTGACCTTGCTCGAGCTCCCTGCCTGAGCTTCTGAGGCAGATGTTGGCAGCTGAGTCCCTTTGTGAGCAGCTGGGTTGGACATTGTCCGTCTTCGACCTGAAGCCCCTGGGACCTGCAGGGTAGCCCTGGATGGGGTTCTGTCTACTTCATGATCTCCTGTGTCACAGCTTGGTTCCTCTGTCACCTGCAAGTCCACTTCATCCTCCCTCTCCTCCCCATCAGCTCCATCCTCCTCCCCGGTTGCAGCTGTACCCCCCTGACTCTGAAGGGCAGACAGCATCAGTACCCCCCAGGGTGACTTGGGTTTGTTGCGTGAGAGAGCAGCTGGGTCCTGGGCCGAGCCACGCCTCTCCTTAGGGCTGAAGCGGGTACCTTCTGCAAAAGAGACAGATGGTCGCTTGGCCTTGGCGTTGCTCGAGGTGCGAGGGATGTTAAAGGGAGAGGTAATGTCTTCACTGCTGAAGCCGGATGGGTCCAAGAACATGTTGCACTTTGAGCTCATCTCCTGAAACTCTCCCCCCGCCACAGCTGGGATGTCTGCCAAAGAGACACACATGAGAAGACAGAAGGGGTCTGCAGTGGCAAAAAACACCACAAGAGGGCAGTGTATGGTTAAACGTATGACTGTTCCTACCTTCTCTTGGAGGAACACAGTAGAGCGCCTCACCCTCCTCTTCATCACTGTCAAAGGATGACCCTTCAGTCACCCAGCCAGAGGATGGAGGCTCAATAAAGCTGTGGTTAAACGTCAGCTCTGGATCATGGTGAGACACTGAGTGTGAGACATTGAAATGAGGTTAAACTTGTACTTTTATGTCATATCAAAAAGAGGCATTAAGAGACCCATTATTTCCAAGAGCAAAGGAGTTGCTATTCAGTTTTTTTTACTATTAATGTAATTTCTCTCTCTGTCTCTGTCTCTCTCTCTCTCTCTCTCTCTCTCTCTCTCTCTCTCTCTCTCTCTCTATATATATATATATATATCACTTGTACTAGTGTTTATTCACTTATTTTTTAACTTTTTAACCTAAAAAGTCTGAAACACGAAAAAAAAAAAAAACTTTTAACAATCTAACACAAAGACTGAAACCAAACACGAATCTGTAAACTTGCCTGTTCTGTTTAATTCTAATATGTTAAAAAAAAACTTAGAAGCTCTGCTTGAGTTTAGTGGTGTAACTGATGTAGAAAGTTGACATTTCAAGTTTAAAACCTTGAGTTTAACCTTTTTAAAGTCCTTTCCGAAAATAAATCTTCAAAATACTCATCACGAAGTGGGGAAAAAAAAACGAAACCACACCCTAAAAAACTTTAAGTGACCATAATACACAAATAAATTTTATTTTATTCATTTGTTAAGTTTATTTGATAGGGACAATGCAAATTACATAGTGCAACTCCAGCCTGATACAAACAAGTTAAAAATAACTCTATATGTTTCACATATAGAGATTATAGCTTTTGCTAGTTTCCATCTCCTATCCCTTGTCAGGCTTTCAGAAAATGACAGAAGGTAAAAGTAGAGATATCAAGTTTGCATAGAAATTGCATTAGGCAGGTACACTTGACTAAAAAATAAATAAAATTAAACGGCAAAATAGTACAATTTTACATCATAATTACATAAAATTACAGCAAAACATAGAATAGTTAAAAGTGCTCACATCTCTGATTTTGTTTGAGCCACTGTTTAACATTTTTGTTAAAGGTCTTTGTGTCTTGTGTTAATTTCATATCAGTTGCTAATGCATTCCACGTTTGAGAGCCTCGTATAGAAAAAGCTGACTGTGCCAGGGAGGGCTTACGGTGGGCAATTTTGCAATTACCACTAGCTGAGCTCCTGGTGATCCTACCACTGGTTTGTCTTTTAAAAAGTTTACATAAAATTTCTTGTGCTAAATTTTGTAAACATTTAAAAAACAGTTTCAAACAGGAGAATTTTATAAAATTATCAAAGCTAAGCAATTTATGGATCCTACCCTATCCTATCCTACCCTGTCCTATCCTATCCTATCCTATCCTGTCCTTTCCTTTCCTTTCCTATCCTACCCTATCCTTTCCTTTCCTTTCCTTTCCTTTCCTTTCCTATCCTATCCTTTCCTATCCTATCCTATCCTATCCTATCCTGTCCTATCCTACCCTATCCTATCCTTTCCTTTCCTTTCCTATCCTATCCTATCCTATCCTTTTCTATCCTATTCTATATTATTCTGTCCAGTTCAATCCAAGCTAATCCAATCCTATCAGTCCTATAGTATCATGATGTATTGTATAATAAAGAGCCATATTGTATTGTACTTTTCCATTCCCTACTTTACATTGCCATTCTTTATTAGATTAGATTTCTTTATTGCAATTGTAAGAAAAATACAATGAAATTTAAGGCACAAGCAGAGCTGGTTAGAAAAAGTAATGAATATAAATGGGGTATAAAGCACTACTCACAAGTGCCCACATTCACAGCGCCAACATATAAAATAAGTAGGCTACTGCTAACATCAAATATTAAAAGATATTGCACAGAAATTTAAATTATTGCACAAAATGTCAGTTATTGCACATCATGTAAAATGTCCTTTTTGTACACAGTGTGGGTTATGAGTCACTGGCTGTGTGTCTAACTGTGCTGCGTTCAATGTTGTGATGGCTTTGGGGTAAAAACTGTTAAACAGTCTGGTGTTTTTTGTTTTTGCTGCCTGGTATGCCTGCCTGAGGGCAGGGGTTCAAACTGATGGTGGGTGGGATGGTATGAGTCCTTCAAAATGTTTGTTACTTTCTGGAGGTGAAATTATCTTTAGGGCAGGTGGGTGTGTGTTTGTTCTTTTCCATGCAGCCTTGATCGCTATATGGTATTGCATCATGCCATTCAGTGTGGTATCTTATTGTATTGTCTAGCATACAAGAAATATTGTGCTGTCGATCTTACCAGTGACACGTGGCAGTCCAGATGACCAATCAGAGATGCAGGGAAGGGCAGCACCAATGTTAGCCAGGACGCTGTATACGTGATATTTCATCCGCACTGACCAGCCTCCTTCAGCCAAGGTTGCTCTGAGAAATAAATGATCAACAATTACAGAGTTAAAACGCAGCACAAAGTCAAAATTACATCAACTGATCAGATGATAACTAATAATTCAATAAGTACAACATCAACCATATTACAAAAGTGCCACAGTTACCCATTAAAGAAAAAGTAATAAAGTTTAGACATTTATGGACAGGGTGTAAATGTTCTGGTTGCTTCTTTTAATGACCTTAATCTGAAGAGTAAGAGCTTTAGCTCCTCAAGTTAAAATGCAACATAACTCAACAGAAGTCAAAATCAAGCCCAAACTGCCTCTGGTCCATTTTTAATCTACAGTGTGATAAAATGACATGATGATAGACTGATGTACATTACAGACCTGTCTTTACCATCAACAGGGCCTCCTCCACAGCACAGACAGCAGCAGAGCACAGCAAGGAGCACCAGGAGCAGCGGGACCAGCACACCTGCCAGTACAGACCCTCTGACACCTGATAAACACACAACAACAGTCATGTGATGCAATTCATGTTTAAATCATAATCATTACATTTTTAAGTGTTGCATGCATTTTGATGGCAGTTGGATGTACCATTCGAGCAGACACCAGTGACTGGGTGACACCCAACGCCCTCACCACAGTCACAGGCATACGAGCAGTTGATTCCAAACTGCAGGGCCGAGCAGCTGCTATTACAGCTGAAAAGAAACAGAAAAACATAGTTACACTCCCAGGGCAAACAGAAAGTCCTGTGTATGAATGCTGAGTCATCATCTATTTTAGTTCACAGTGAAAACAAAACATCATGACTGATGGACATTACAGTGTAGGGAGGAAAATTAAAGGGACCATGATGGTTTCAACTTAAAACCTCTGATTACATTTCTTTTTGTTTTGCCCAGTAAGAAAAGCAACATTTTGCTTATTTAAGGAAGAAGTTTGAGATTGTTTATTTATGTTTGCCAACTGTCTGTTGGATTTGTTTTTATAAAAACAAACAGCACATTATTTGTAAGAGCACAACTGGTAAAAGATTACAAATGTCAGAAGTTCCTTGAATGCATCTGTATGCAATGCCAGTAGAGCTCACCTCTCTCCCTGAAAGCCTGCCTGACAAATGCATCTTCCTGTCACGGGATGGCAGTTACCATGGAAACAAGGGCTACACAGGAAGCTGCAGGCGTCTCCAAACGTCCCGTCAGAGCAGATCTCATCACATCTAGAGAGAGTACCAAAATGATCATTTCACATCCAGTTTTTTCCATAGTCAAACTTGTTTCACTCTTTATTTAGTCATCTTAATGGTCACAGTCATAGTCATCTTGGTCTGTCCACCTTTGTTTCGGACTCTGTTCAATTAAAAACTGCACTCCATAAAGTGCATTTACTAAACAAGTAAGCCACGAATTCATTTCAACAAAGAATTTCACAAACTGAGGGAGAAAAGCTGTTAAAAATGCCTTCCTTGTTTTCCCTGCAAGCAACTTGAAAAAGTTAAACAAAACGTTTGATTTTACCCTAGAACCACAATAATTCTCTCTCTATGTATATATTTAAACAGCTGGCAGGTAAAATATAGCCATCATTAGAACACATTATATCATAAATAGCATTGATCAATAGTAACTATTTAACTACTGACAACAGACAGCTCATTAATGACAGAGAACTAGATCACAGTTAAAAGATGACTCATCTACAATTGTCTTAGGACTGATCACTAATTCCTGATATTTCCCACCATCACATTCATGACTTGATTGCAAATCTCTTGACACTTCACAAAAACAAATCTCCTTTTTGAAGGCAGTGAAGCATGGCATGTCTATTGTTTATCTGCTTGTGTGAAATATAAAAATATTTAAGAAACTTATTAAAGAAAATTACCAGCTAAAGAACCAAGACTTACATAATCTCTCAAAAACACAAACTAAAGTTATCCACAAAAAAAATTGGAATACTTTCAATTTTGGCAAAATGAAATAAATCTCACAATGAATTGGAATATTATTGTTATTATTGAGTGTGAGAAACCCCAAACAAAGAGGAATTTTAACAACACACAGTCTCAGCAACAATGGACTAGAAATTTAAACAGGTCATCATAAAAACTGGAACCAAAAAGAAGAAAGGAAATAAGAAACACTTTTCATCAGGAAGAAAATGGAAGATGAAGTCCACTTTCTCGTCATCTGCCCGCTGTCTGAAGCTGTCAGAGCTGAAAGCTGTGAGCTCCTTCAGCCAAAAACTTCTACTTTGGACAGACTTTGAATCTAGATTTAAATTCATTGTTATCAACATTATTTTGCCTTGACTGTGAATAATTTTGTTGATTGTTATTACTTTGCTTTAGCAACAATGATTCTCACCATCCATGCTAACACAGCCTTTTGAACCTTAAAAATAAAACAGAAGGAAATTTATTTTTTTTTAATGGGTTAAATTTTACCTGCAGGGCAGTTCCAGGTAACAAGAACCATTTAAAAATTTGGACTCATGCAAACAATTTCTAATAATGCCAGCTCCAAGAACACACCTACAAAACACACTTATGGAAAAGTCAGTGACTGGCTTTAAATTTTTTGTCAATTCAAAGTTGGACACTATTGAAACACAGCCTCAGGTAAACTTTACACAATAATAATACATAACTAGAAAAGCACCCAGAGAGCGCAGACCTCCACCATTAGCCCTATCTCCCAATAATACAGAATCTTTTAAAAAATTCCTGGATCCAGACAGTGATCCAGATCACTTCCAAAATCTAATCAGTTCTTTCTTATGTCATTTCTGACATTTCCTGAAAATTTCATCAAAATCAGTCCATGACTTTTTGAGTTATGTAGCTAACAAACTAACTAACTAACTAACTAACCCTGCTGATCACATAACCTCCTTGGTGGAGGTAGTCATTTTAGACATTTCTATTTTTTAAATGCTGTTACTTTGAAGTCAATATGTGTGCTTAAATTTGGTAAATTAGTAAAGTTCTGAGTGGCTTTCTTGTTGTGTTGTAAACTACTAATGTTTGTTTGGGACATGGACTTTGAGAGCAAACTCACTGCTGCTGGAATTTCCCACAAAAATGAGTGAACCAACGAGGAAGTACATAAAAGTTTCCCTTTCTAAACCAAAATAACTGAAGCACACAACAGACTCCTGTAAATCCATTCTTATACAACTGTGAAATATATTGACATTAAAATCTGGGGTACAGAAAAGCAAGCTTGTTCCTTACGGTAGATGAAGCTGAAAGGCTATAGGGGTTTTCTTTGATTCATGAAAGCTAGTTATGCCCTTAAAATGTGTCTTAATAAAAGTGATTAAGTTGGTTCTTAAAATCCTTTTTTAGAAGTTCATTTAACCTTTTAAGACCTCTAAAGTTGTTGAGATCATGAGGATATAAAAGTATTTGTTGGTATTTAAAATGAAAGTGTCAGCCTCTCATGTTAAAATATTAAGCAATTGTGGAAGTGCATAAACTGCAGTTCCTCAAATGCCCACTAGAAGCTGGCTGCAAAAATGCTCCAAGTCCCATTACCACCCATATTAAAATGTCCTTTTTACAGCAGATATTAACATGCTCACAGCCTGGTTTAACAAATGTCACTAGTCTAGCCTAACTTTATAATGTTAAAATAGTCAAATTTTGATTGTATTAAGAGCTATGCATAATTAGGAGCATTTTTCTTCAAGTTAGTTGGAGTCAGCATTTCCATTGTGGCAACCCCATCACTACGCTTCAAATGCCTCTCCAGAAACCGTTGGGTGTGATGTCACTGCTACGTATCTATGTTTCACCATCTTTGTGAAGAACAGCCACTGGTGATCCTGTTACCTTCACCCTAACCTCTCAACAGCATAGCCTCAAAAATAACACCTACCTGGGTCCAGTCAATCCAGAGTCACACCTCTGACATATTCCAGTCTTTGGATCACATGGTTCATTATTTTTACATCTTGGACACTCTTCCTTGCATCCATCGCCATAGTAACCAGGTGGGCAGGGGCGGTCACATCGTGTGCCGTTCCATCCAGGCTCGCAGGCATGACATTCTCCATCAGTGGCTGAGCAGCGCTGTTTGTCTTTACAGAAACCACAGCTAAGGACAGAAACTAAAATTACTTTCAGCAAATAAGCATTTTTAACAAAGACCCTGAGCTCATACCCACCTCATTGTACAACCACTGCCGTACTCCCCCTCTCCACAGGGCTGGTTGCAGAAATCCCCCTTGAACCCTGGGTGGCACAAACACTGCCCATTTGCCAGGTCACAGCTGCTGTGTGTGAGGTCACAGTTACACCGTCGGTCACAGCTGGGTCCCCACCACTCTGGCTCACACTCGCACACCCCTGTGCGCTGATTACACGGCGACAGATAGCAGTTACACGTAACAGGACATTTCAGCCCCCAGTGGCCCCTGCGGCACTGGCACCGACCTGTCAGCTGGTCACAGCCGGGGCCCACAGATCCCCCACTGACGCACTGACACGGTTTGGAGCAAATGGACGACCACCAGCCATCGTCACAGGTGCAGTTTCCATAAACGGGGTTGCAGTGGCCGTGTCGGGCACACTTACAGGCATACTGGCACAGTGGGCCCCAGCGGTTTTGGTTACAGGTGCAAGCACCAGTAACAGGATGGCAGCGGCCGTTTGGATGGCACGGACACACCTTGCGACAATCTGAATCCCAGAAGTCAGGAGGACAGCCTGGTACAACCAAACATATAAAGGTAAGGCATAAACTGTGTAAAGACAATGAAACAAAATGACTGAATACAAAATAAAAGCTGCACTCTCAAGTTTTTTTTTTACAGTACAAGTCATCTCCATTTCAGAGAAAAATAGTGTTTTTTCCATGTCTATATTTGACAGCTTTTCTGTTCACTGTAACAGTTAAAATCATTTTAGACACATGATAATTATAACATGTAGCAATGTGCTTGTTACTCTTACTCTTTATGACCTACACAACAAGAACATCAGGAAGATTTATCATTTAATAGTTATGTTGCTCACTAACAGTCAGACACTGTGCCTCAACTCAAGACCTGTAGCATGATGGACAACCTAAAATTCTCCAGTTCCTGGACAGTGACATATCTTATTGTTTACCTCTCTTCTTAATGTTTAAGTTGAAATATATAGAACTCTGCCAGTGATACAGTAATATCCTACAGTGTTAGCCCTGTTCTGTTTTGGCTTTTTTGTTTTTATTTCCAAGGGTTTATCAATGGCCACCCTCGAAATCTGATTGACCATCCCTGTGGCCACCCCAGAATTAAAAAATGGTTTTCCTTTGTCTGTGGCGAGACTGAGACTTTAATCAGTTTTACAGGCTGTGTTGCAAGCTGTCTGTAGCATTCTTTGTATGGCGAATTTGCTTTTGTTAGAACTGGCAGCTTTAAACCCCTTTAAATGAAATGAAGGACTTCATTGTTAGTGGTTTAATTAGATATGATCAGTGACATCAGACAGGGTAAATAAAAGTTATTCATGTGAGCATATGGCCACCTCTGCATAGTTCACTGCCACAGTTGGGTTGCTGCAGTCAAAAACTAGTCTGAATATGTGACTGGGTTTTTTCTCTCACTTTGTTCATGCTCCAAGAAAATCATGAAAATGAAAAAACTATCTGTGTACAGTGCCTATAAAAAGTATTCACCCCCTTTACCCTTTGATTGGTCTCATAAATCAATAATTACCTCCACCAAGGAGGTTATGTAATCGGCAGGGTTTGTTAGTTTGTTTGTTAGTTTGTTAGCAATATAACTCAAAAAGTTATGGATGGATTTTCATGAACTTTTCAGGAAATGTCAGAAATGGCATAAGGAAGAACTGATTAGATTTTGGGAGTGATCCAGATCACTGTCTGGATCCAGGAATTTTTTTAAAGGATTCTTTACTATTGGGGGATAGGGCTAATGGCGGAGGTCTGCGCTCTTCAAGTGCTTAGTTGTCAATATAATTTGACTTTTTCAACAGAAAAAAACAAAAAAAAAATCTCTAATGTCAAAAATTACTTTTCAATCAATCAAATAAAGATATGTGGTGTGAATTAAGTGACTGCATAAATATTCACTCCTTTTAAGTGACTGACCTCATTCAACAGAGGTCTGGCCATTTGGTGCTAGTAGTCTCACAAATAGTGAAACTGGGATCACCTGGGTGCAGAGAATGTGTCTCAAGTGATTATAGTATAAAGACACCCGTGTCTGGAAGGTTTAGTCACTGGTTAATCAGTATTCCTGGCTAAACATTTCCAAAAGAAGTTAGTTCATCCCTTCATCTTCTACAAGAACAAGGACTGAAATCAGCATGAAACATTCTGGAAAATTCCCTGCATCAATGTCAGTTCCCGGTCTGCAGAGATGTCGAGAGGGACCTGAATGCAGCCTCCACCCCATACCGGAAGTCGGAAATTTGCCGCCATATCTTTTCTTCTTATAACGGAAGTTACTTGAACTGAACGTCTTCCTCGTTTTTTCTCCGTGCATCGCCGCCATAGGCAGATCCGCCACATAAGCAAATACAAGTAGACAAGAAATACATGAGTTTTCAGACTAACAACACAGTGATTACGTGACATTTATTTTAATAAATCGATATATGATAAAAATTCAGGTATTACTGAGCACGGACATAATATGCTGGTGGGCATTCTTGTCCGCTCCACAGGATTTCTTATCATTACCGCGTGCTGAACTATAATAATAAACAAGAAAAGACAACTTGTGACAATCACATACTCCTCCACCAGTTGCACAGGCTCCGTCTAAAAATGTGCATGCAACTTCGGACTGATTTAACTCCTATAATAATGGTAATATAACAGACTTTACTTAGATTTATCATCATTTAACTCCTATGTTAATGATAGTTCTAAAAAAATATAATGAACTTTATTTAGGTTAAGCATTATGAATTAAGCCAGACTTCATCTAAGGTTTACTGTACGATTTCATAAATACTACAGTGCTCACCAGCTGCTCTCATTATCATATTTTTACTCTGCAGGAGGCTTTCATTCTTTCTGTGATAAGGGGAATATATAAAGAGAACACTATTTCCAATAAATTGTTACGTAAATGCTCAGCCTTGTCTGCCGATGATTCTTCAAAGCGGCCGCTCACAGATGTGCAGAAAATAAGTCAGAAGAAAACCTATTCCTTCTATCTAAAATTAAAAGCCACTGTTTATGACACCATGCCTTCAGTTTGTGCAGCTTACTCATCGCTTAACAATCTGCATGCCAACCTGTGTCCTTCTGTGACTGACAAAGACACCTCCAGCAGCCTCTCAGTGTGCTGTCAGCATGAAGACCGATGCGCTTTTACTAATCTATGGTGTTGAAGTCAGTGATAGAGACCACTGGCTGCAAGATTTTTTAAAAGATTAAATAACCTCCTTGATAGTCCATGTGTGCAAAATGGAAAAGGTCTATGCATCTGTCTGTGTGCGTGTCCTGAAATGCAATATCACCCTCATTATTCCAGTCTGTAAAAATGACGGACAGCCTTCGAAATTCTCCGACCTCCTTCAAAAAAATTCATTAGTGATGGTTAATATAGAATATCCGGTTAACGACCACTGAGTCGTTATATTTTGTATATATATACAGTGCTTAACAAATTTATTAGACCACCACCCAAAGTAAGGTTTTTGCCACAGCTGCATCATGAAGTGCTTTAATGCAGACTCTGTCATTTTCAGTGAGCTCTCCACATTTTACCATTTTGAACAGGAATAAGGAATTTCAAACTGAATTCACCTTTTTATACCCAAATTTGAGCCGGCTCACTGGGCTTCTCTGAGAAGTTAGAAATTAATCAAGCATAACATTCAACCACTAAAACTCATTTTTCTGTTCAGGAATGCAAGTAAATAACTATAATTTGACATATTAATCAAAAAATGATAATGTGCTTTACTATTTTTTTCTGGGGTTTTTTGGGGTTTTTTTTGTAAATCAGTAAATTTGAAAATTCATGGATAACAACAATAACTAAAGAGCTTCTACATGGTGGTGTATTAACCATTGCTGAAACATAAAAATGATTTTGGTAATTACCAGTGCTGTTAATTTAGGGCAGCTGTGGCATAAACCTTACTTTGGGTGGTGGTCTAATAAATTTGTTAAGCACTGTATACATATATATATATATATATATAGTATCCCTATTGGCCTTAAATCTATTATTAAACCTACCCCCAAGTCTCAAAATAATGACCCCAGAGTTCTGTTGAATTATAGGGGGATTAGTCTCCTCAGCTGTGTCTACAAACTTTACTCTAGTATTCTTAATGAGAGGTTGTACTGTTATTTAGAAGCATCTGATTTGTTGGCAGAAGAACAGAATGGATTCAGAAAGAAACAAGCCTGTATTGATCACATATATTCCTTATCCACAATAGTCTGTGCGAGAATACAAGATGGGAGGTCTACATTTTGTGGTTTTATAGATTTTCAGAAAGCCTTCGACTGTATTGATCATGAGCTTCTCAATTTCAAATTGTTAAATGTGGGTATTGATGGAAAATTTATAATTCTTTAAAGCTATCTACCAAAACCCAGTATCTTGTGTGCAGGTAAATGATAATAGAACAGGTTGGTTCCCAACACCATTTGGTGTAAAACAGGGTGATGTGCTCTCTCCTACACTGTTTGCAATCTATATAAATGATTTAATCAACGAAATTAAACAAACAGCAACTGGTGTTCAAGTAGGTGATCTAAAGGTAGCCACCCTGCTGTATGCGGATGATATAGTCCTTCTTGCAGAGACTGAAATTGACCTTCAGAATATGTTAAACAGTGTTTACTGTCGGTGCAGTAAATGGAGATTAAAGATAAATAGAGATAAAACTCAGAATATGCATTTCAGGAAGAAGGGGCAGTCACAAACTGAGTTTGAATTTTGTTTTGGTTCTACTCCCCTTTTATTTACTGAGAATTACAAGTATCTAGGATTGGTTATTGATGAACGCCTTACATTTGATGAAGGAGCTAAAGTTTTATCAGAATTTGCAGGTAGAGCTCTGGGAGCTGTCCTTAATAAAGTTAAACTTTGTTGTGATCTTGGCTATAAAACGTACACACAGCTGTATAAATCCTGGGTTTGCCCTATATCAGACTATGGTGCAGGGTTTTGGGGTTACTGTAGTCCATCCAGATGTGAAGCAGTTCAGAATAGAGCTATTCGCTGCTTTCTGGGCATACATACAAATGCCCCAAAATTTGCATTCAACAGTGATATGAGTTGGGAACCTTGTGCAGTGAGACATATGGGTGACATGGTGTGGCTATGGAATAGATTGATCAATATGCCAGATAGTAGACTGACTAAACAAATATTTAACTGGGACATGTCCAATAGTTACACCTGGGCAAGAGGAGTAGCCAAAATATTTGATAAGGCTGGTCTCCAGTATATATATATAGGAATAAATGAAGGTGTCATGTCAACCAAATCAAATCAATACTTTTTGAGAAGTATAAACAAAATCGGGCTGAGGAAGTCTTATGTAAACCTAAATTAAGAATTTATAATCTGGTGAAAAGAGTTTACAGTCCAGAGCTCTATGTTACTCTAAACTAGGGCTAGGGCTAGGGCTAACTAGGCTAAGAGAGCTGTCTGTGCTCAGCTCAGATGTGGTATCCTTCCTTTTGCTCTGGAAACAGGTCGCTTCCATGCTGTGCCTGAGGAGGAGAAAACGTGTGTGTTGTGTGATTTGAGTGAAGTTGAAAATGAAATGCACTTTTTATTCTGTTGTCCTCTGTATCACAATCTAAGATGTCAGCATTTCTGTAAAATGCCTGCAGAGTGTCCTGATTTGTTTTCTATGTCTGATAAAGAAAGACTCAAATTTTGTTCACACACAAAGTGCTTCAACTTGCACAGTTTGTGCTGAATGCTTTTCAGCAGCTTAAGAGGACACTTTATGTTTGACTAAAGCTGCTGTCTAATAACAAGTGTAAGGTCTAATTGCTAAGGAGCAACATTATTTAAAATTTGATTTGTTTCTATCTGATATGTACTGTGATGAGTTGCTCTCGGTTTTGCTTGATTGCTCTTATTTGTTTTGTATTTCAGTGTCTTGTGAGCCCGTGGGGGCTGGGCACCTCTTTTGGTGTATGGCACGATAATAAATAATAATAAATAAAACTTTAAAAAAAAAAAAAAAAAAAAAAATATATATATATATATATATATATATATACACACACACAAAATAAAAAATATCTATGCATATATGAAACTGTATTATATATACAATTATTTTATTTTAAATCACGGAGTACATGTTTTCAATTAACTGAGAAAATACAAGAAAGCAGATTCTGCTTTAATGTTTTATGCTCTTGTCTCTGGCAACATGGCGGTGACATCGGTGTCGAACCAGCCAGGCAATCTCCTGTCACATATTATGTCTGTGTTCAGTGATACTTGAATTTGGATCGTATATCAATTTATTAAGATTAATGTTATGTAATCGCTGTGCTTGTTAGTCTGAAAACCCACGTATTTTTCGTCTACTTGTATTTCCTGGTGAACTTGTCTATATTAAAATGGCGGCGACACATGGAGGAAACAACGAAGACGTACAGTTCATGTGACTTCCGGTATTAGAAGACAAGGTATGGCGGCGATTTTCCAACTTCCGGTATGGGGTGGAGGTCCTCGGCTGCATCCAGGTAATCTTGGAGATGTCACTATCATCCTTTTTATCTTATTTTACCTTATTTTATTCATGTTATTCCTTTTATTGTATTCTGGTGAAAGAGTGCTACTTAACTTGGCTTGCTTTAAATATGATGTATCTTTAGTTGCTACCTATGTGCTGTCTTATTTAATTTTTATGACCTGTCACATTCCTCTAATGTGTATTTGGTGCACCAAATAACATTGGTGACTACAGAGGGAGTGGCAGGTGCACTATAAGCTAGTCCATGTAGGTTTCTGCATCATCTTGTGACAGTATAGACCTCCTTTTGTTATTCTGTGTGTCACATTTCGTTGGTTGATTAAACTGTGGGATGGATGTACTGATTGTGTCCATGACAAATTTCCCCTAATCAGACAGTAAAGTCTAAATGGTATTTTGACATTAACACAATTTAACTTTTATATTTAATGTAATGCCTTCAGTGTGAATCAAACAGACTAAGTATGTCATGTTTCATGACTATCTGGTGTTTACTGTCACTCACGTGTTTTACAACGAGCTCCAAAGTAGCCAGGTGGGCAGTGACACACTCCAGGATACACACAGATCTCATCCTTCTGGCAAGCCTGTTTTCCCTCACACACAGCTGCACGGACACGTCATACAAGTAAACAGGAAAACAAACATGAAGTAAGTAAAGGCACCATTCCTTCAGATTCTTGTAGCTTAAAAGATACTGGACTCACGGATAGTGCACTCTTTTCCTTCTTGACGCCATCCGGTGCAGCACACCAAGGTGGAGGGGTTTCTGAGGGTATACACAGTAATTTGATTAGCTTTGAAATCCTGACACTTTGAAAAGTATATCCTATACATCTAGAAACACTGACAGTGAAAAGGAAATAATCTGAAGAGTCAGAAATTTTCTTGCACAGCTTATTGGGAAAACCTAATCATCGTCACAGAAATGTTACCAGTATCATTCTTTGTATTTCATTGGCTCTTGCCATGATCCCTCTGTAGAGAAACAATAAAGAAAGAAAGAAAACATGGGTCGGTGATGGTCAAGTTAAGCTGTACCTGGGATTGTGGCAGACGTTCCTTCCAGCAGGGTCCAGTGTGTTTGAGACAGACAATGAACAGCAGAGCAGAGCAGTCAGAGCTCTGAGGAGAAGCTTCATCTCCCCCAAGTTTCAAAGATGAGGAACCAGTCCTAAATGTCTTTGTCTCTCGTCTCTATACCCAGACTGTCCCTATGTCCTTCTTCCCTTAACTCGCTCTCCTTAGACTCAGATGGAGCACAATGAGGGGCAGTTATCTCCGTCTGCCCTCCACCCTCTCCTCATCCCCCCTCGTCTCTTTCTCTCCTGTGGGTCGTCTTGTGGCTAGGTTGCAGCCAGGGAGGTCAGAGCCCCCACATTTCCTCTTCCCATTTCCTGGGGAAGTCAGAGCGACTTCCTTCTATTCAGCCAGACGCAGAGCTTTTTAAAGATGGATTGAACAGTAACACACAAAGATTGCCGCACACACTGGTGAGGAACATGTACACCCGGGATGCTCACCCGCTTTTCCCAGAATCAGTCACTCATGGATTTCCAGGAGGTGATGAGGAACTTCTTCATGCTCCTTATAAGTCTATAAGTGAGGACAAGTTGACCATATCATCACTTTTTATTGAATGGTGCAAAACAAACAAAAAAGATAGAGATCAATCTGATTTTAATACACATTGGTATTTAATGGATTTTATTGAATCTTTTCGTAGAATTTTTTTCATATTCAATCACTAAAATGCACTTGTATGGCAACTGACATCTTAAATACATGTTCGGCAGCAAAGACTCTCATAAAACATGGCTACAAAAATAAAACATGAACACAGTATTCTAGGACAATATGATTGTAAGCTCAGACATTATCATTCAGTAAATACAAAACCACTGGCCTGTCATTGTCTCAGTGCTGTAGTGTTACAAAGCTAATGTGATTGCTTCATGGTGACGTGTCAGCTTATGGAGGAAGAGGATAAAAAAAATGAAGAATCATTTTTAATTTCAACAAGAAAGTAACATTTTTGCAAAAGCTGACCACTGTGTCCTCACATACTGTTAGCTCATGGCACCATAACACTGCAAAATCTCAAATCTAAACAACTTTTTTTTTGTTTTATTTTCAATCAAAATATACAATTACGCTTATTTTAAGCTACACTCAACAAACAAGCCTAAATGCCTCATTTGCTTGTAAAAAGTAGGACTAGGCAATTAATCGAAATTTAGATTATATCCCAATATGTGTATCACAGAAGGTGCAATATTTTAACCTGACATCTGTATGAAAATACCATTTTTTTGCAGCACAGATGTTATGCTTTACACATTATGCAAACATTCAACTGTCAAGTTTTTCTAGAATAGTTTGCAAAAAATCATACGCTCCTTTTTTGTATGTTTTTCCAATGAAAAATGAGAAATGACCTGATCATTCCCTTCAACACAACAGTTCATGTTTTTTTTTAATCATTTAGCCCTATTTACAATGATTTTTTTCTTGTGTTTGAGAAATGTTATGAACTCACTCTTTGGTTGGTACATAACATTTCAAGACATCCAATGAGAAATTCCAGGATTTTTGTAGTTAACTGCGATTGATCACACCCTTTTTATCTACAGTTTGGATACAGAGTTGCTTCACTGTGGCTGCAGGGAGACGGTGTAGTGGCTTAACTAATGTGTATTGAAAGGGACATTAAAGCATGCAATTAATTGCGCAAAAAAAAATTGGTGCACTAATTTTAGTTTAGAGTTAATTAATGTGATAAATCTTGGCAGCCTCAATTGCAGAAAAAAATGTTTAATTACTGTGAGCAATTCCAACTAAATATTCTTTCAAATTCTAAAGAATATTTTAACAGACCTTTTCAGATAACTGTGATTCTAAGTAAGTATAAGTCATTTTTACTAGAAATCAGGCAAATAGCCTTGCTTAGATGAGAGTTTTTGCAGTGTTTCAAATAAAACCAGCAAAAGGCATCAACTTTGTTCAGTTGCTGCAAATTTAAGTCTTTTTTAAACAACACACAAGTGAGTTAAGGCTCAGGGGGTTACAATGCAAACACTGCTGGAAGAGACCGCTAAGACAAAGTTCTTCTCCTGTCCTTGAGCATAAAAGTGCTTTCAATTAAGAAAAATACATAAAATGGTTTTAAAACACCACTATACTGAGGTAAAAGATTCATAAACCAGATTGGGATAAAATCTTGTTTAAAGTTATAAAATAAACACCCTCTAGTGGAGCAGAGCTGAACCTCAAATATCATTTCAAATTTTGAAAAGAGGGGATAGTTTTTTCTCTCAGAATATAAACTTTTCTGATGTTTGTCTTTGGTTTTTGCTAAATCTGTTTATGGATCTATATAAATAGACTGTATGTAAATAATGACTATTATGATGACTGTACCTGATTTGAAGAATGCCTTTAAATACTGTAAATACTCCAATATGTACATGTACTGTTTTAGCACTGCCATGACAAAATACAAGGACTTTGTGCATAAGTGACGAGAAAAAAGGAAAAGTAAGAATGAACAAAACAATCAAAAACAAATCTCAGGAGTTTGTTTAAAAATGTTCACACTTTCTCTTTCCTCACACTTACACAGTGCCTCTGTGTCACACATCAGGGCTGCATTCAAATGTCTTTGTCGTGGTTTGTCCTGAGTCACAAAAACACTGTAACCGTAGGGAGAAGGCTGTCTGTTGACTCTCTGTTGTCGGTACCGCTCAGCTCACAGAGACGCATGGTGCTCCATCTCATTAGAGGCCTCAGAGTCCTCTATGATCTCCCAGGTGGAGGAGGAGTTTCTCAAGTGGGTGGGGCTTCGGCTGCTGCCTGACCGCGTCAGGAAGCCAAAGCTGCAGCCGGCAGAGAAGCAAAGACAGACATGAGGTCAGCTCTACAGGCAGGGATTACAGCTAAATATAGGGCAGGATTGACAAAGATTTCATGACGTGACAGCAGAGAGAGAGAGAGGGATGAAACTCATGCTGTGATTCATGGGTGATGTCTGATTTGTTTATGATTGACTTTTTATTGAAGTGTAGGAGCAATTTTACTGCTTTTGCTTTGCATTTTAATAGGGTTATAGTGCAAAGAGCTATGGTTATGAAAGGTCGAATCGATTGATCCTTTTTCATGTGTGTGCTCTGTTCGTTTCCTAATGAGAGAAATGAGCTTAAAGTATTACTTTATGAGGACGTTATATTTTTTGCTAATAAACAGAAGAAATACCAATATAAAAGGCAACAAACAGCCATTACACAGATACACAAAACTCCAGAAACCTCTCAAAATTGAGCTGCATGTGTAAACACAAACTGATGAGTTTTTCAGCAAGTTTTTCCTGTTGTGAAATTTACACAAGAAGTTAGTTAACTCCTTCATCGTCTACAGGAAGAAGGGGTGAGATCAGCAGGAAACAGAATATCCCCCCGCGCAACTCAGAGAAAAGGTTATTGAAATTATAGGTCTAGGAATGGATACAAAATAATTTCCAAAAGACTGAACATCCCCCGGAGTTCAGTTAAATCCATCAAGAAATGGAAGGAATATAACGCATGTATAAATCTGCCTAGATCAGGCTGTCCTGATAGGAGACTATTGAGAGAGGCCACCAAGACACCTGTGACTGCTCTGAAGGAGTTACAAGCTTCAGAAGCTGAGATGGGAGGAACTCTGCATACAAATACTGTTGTCAAGGTTCTTCACCAGTCAAATTTTTGAAGGAGTGTGGCAAAGAGAAAGCAACTGTTGAAGAAAATTCATATTAAATTTCAACTAGAATTTGCTAAAAGGCATGTAGGAGACTCCATGGTTAAGTGGAAGAAAGGTCTGATGAGACCAAAGAAAAGTTGTGCGTTTTGGACATCAGGCAAGACGCTACGAATGGCCCTCCCTAAACAATGCACATCACCACAAACACACCATCCCCACTGCAAAGCACAGTGGTGGCAACATCATGCTGTGGGGATGCTTCTCAGCTGCCAACCCTTGAAGGCTGCTAAGGTAGAGGATAAAGTGAATGTGGGAAAATGTAGGAAAATTCTGGAGGACAATCTAATAAAGTCTACAAGAGAACTACGGCTTATGAGGACATTTATTTTTCAGCAAGACAATGACCCAAAGCATACAGCGAAAGCCACAGAAATGGTTTGGAGACAACAAGGTGAATGTTTTGGAGAGGCCGAATAAAAGCTCAGACATCAGTACAACAGAGAATTTGTGGCTGGACTAGAAAAAAGTCCTGTTCATGCCCAATCCTCCATGCAACCTGACAGAGCTTGAGCAGTTTTGCAATGAAGAATGGAGTAAAATTCCAGTGCCAGATGTGCACGCCTGACTGAGACCTGTCCACACAGACTTAGTGCTGCAATTGCAGCCAAAGGTGCATCTAAATAATGACTTAAAGGGGGTAAATATTTATGCAGTCACATTATGCATCCAAGGATGTGAATACTTTTCATAAGCACTGTATATCTTGCAACTTCATTGCGATCAGTTTTGGTCTTTGTTTAATACCCTTTTTCTGAATTGGGATGCTCTTTTCCCCCTATTTGCTGATATTGTAAATGCATCTATTGACATGTAGCAGTGAAAGAAAAGACCAGCAAAGACCTGACTTGCTTCAACTGGCATCTTGGATCTGTTGTAAACATTTAACTGTGAATTATGGGACACATATAGAGCAACTCACGAATTAGGCCAAGTGATCCCGAAATTTTCAAGAAATTTTCACAGGTGCGTGTGTGAAAAGGCCTAAAGATTGATTTGAGACATCTGTGTTTTCAGTCCTCAAGGGTCGTCAAACACATTCTTTACTAAATCAAATTCTCAGTCAAAGACTCCCCCTCAGTCAGAGTCACGGTACTTTCCCAGAGAAGATGCTGGGTAATTGAGATTTTCTACTCTCACAGTCTGGGTTGTGGGTAATCCCCAGTCAATATTCTATATTAACTTAAACTGTCCACCACAGAATCTCAACACATTTCTAGGAAGGCAGACTTAATATTTGGGTTAAAACAAGAACATGAGAAACACTTGAAATCAAACTGGTTGACTCAATTAGACCTTTCAGTGTAAACATATTAGAAGAGTAAAATTCTGAGAACTTTAATGTAGAGCACTAAGTAATTCATGCTTAAATGGGTTAATAGCATAAAATGTGAGACATCAAGGTTCACATCATTCTCAGGAATCTCATCACATGACGGCTGTTTCATTTCTTCTATTATTTCAAACACACAGTGTTAAGATAATCATGAGCTTGAGGAGAATTTTTAGTATTTAGTTTCTACTTAAACCTCATATACTGGCCTTTTTGGTGTTGAGCTCTTCCTGAGAAACAACTCTGTAAAGATAAAAACTGTCTTCATAATGTGTGCGGAATTCATCTCATACTTCACAAATAATGTAGTAAAAGGAGGAAGAGCTGCATCATTTGATTATGTTGACATAGTCACCTCTGTAGCAACACTACTAAGCTGTTTAAATAAAGTGTTTCAAAATACAAAGATCTAGAAAGATAACTCCAGGTTAGGGCTGTAAAGTATGTGTTTACTGTGATTATTTGAATTTCAATAGTTAATCACAATCATGAATATAACCACACTTAAAAAGTTTATTTATTTTGCATTTCAAAACACATTTTTTAAAGTCCATGTTACCAGTTTCTTGATCTGGGAATCAATTGAATGCAAAGAGATGTGCTTTATGATTTTGACTTTAGCTTTATTACCAAATGAGTGCTGCACTGACCTGGAGAAGGAGACAGCTTCAAAATGTTTACTCTGTGAAGTACAATATTTAACACTGTTATACATTAAGACGTATGCAGGAGTGCATGTACAAAATGACTCACCGAAGTCCAATGATATGCTGTTGATGTGAAAGTATTTGAACTTTACAGGAGTTTCAGTTTAGTTGTTTTTTCTGTTAAAGAAGCCTGATTAAGTTTAACAATGAAGCGAAGAGACTGTCTCAAGAAACTGTACTTTGAGATGCATTAATTGTGTACTTTGTACTAGTTTAAGGTAAAAGGGTTTTACTTCCTGTTTAGATTAAAACCTGCTTTTATTTAAAAATGGGAAATCTGCTCAGTAAAAATAATGGTTTAAACACAGTAAAAAGGGTTTGAATCAGGGTGGGGGGTGGGGGGTGGGGGGTGGGGGGGGGGGGTGGGGGGGCTATCTCAGCTGTCATTGGGCGAGAGGCAAGGTACACCCTGGATTGGTCACCAGTCAAACGCAGGGCTGGAGCTAGACTGGAAAATTAATCATTCTCAGCGGATACCTTCGTTATGACAAGACTGAATGAGCAAAGCATTTTTGTGTTTACATGTGCCGTGAAATTTTCCTGCCATGCTATGATGGTGATGACAAGGGAGATTTAGTGATGAATTACTCTCGTGCACCTGTATATGCTCAAATGTCATGCAATATTATGGAAAAAAAAAAACAGTCAATGTACAGTACAGTCCATCTTGCAGAGACAGATTTATTGTGCAGCAACTTAAGAAATAATTGTTTTAAATTGAGTGACTGTGAGAGTTGTTAATATTGAAATAAGGCATCGTCTCCTAGAGCTGCAGCGGTGAGAACTGGTCTTACTTCCATTACGAACGCCCTTCTTCTCTTTTAAATGCCTGATAATTTCCCCCTTTTTATAACAGCTTTGATCTTTCATATCTGAATGCTTGCATTAAGCAGTGTAGACCAAACTTGTACTTACAGGTTTTGAATGCGTGACTCAGCTGGTTTATCAGTGCCATCAACTTCTGTGCCATTTGCTTGTGTCTGCCCAAACAAAGAACTCCTCTCATCCTCGTCACTGTAAGGAAATTTAAAAAACAGATATGCTGGCCTCCTCATGCATTTCTACACAGGTTTTCTAGAAAAATGTGTGGTTTATTTGTGTGCACTAATAAAGACCTGCTCTCGCATTCGTTCACAGGAATCCCAAGCATTTTCGCTTTAATGAGCTTTCTCCTCTTATTTATGGCCGAGCGGACGGCTTCTAACAGGAAACCTGGGCATCTTTCTTCATTCAGGATCTCCCTGCAGGAAACACAAGCAGTTTAATTGAAATGGTAAATCATTAGGAACAGTTCTTTGTAACTATAAAACTACTTGTACATCTATCAATGGCAAAAAACAGCCAATACAGCTGGAATTAAACTGACCACATAAACACAGCAGACTAACCTCTGATAGTAGTTGAGCTCCTCCTGCACCAGGAACAGGTTGGTTTTGAGCTCATTCCTCTCAAACAGGATATCGCGAACCTCCTTCTTTGTGAAGCACGGCTGATCAGGATCCTTCTGGTCAACTGTTTGCCTTTTAGCTGACATACGAGTAGCTTGGCTGTTTGACTGATGGGAGGACAGAGAGTCACAAATAAGTGGATTTTTCTTAAGGGCACAATTTAAAAAGTAAATGTTATTTGATCAGTATAGTAGGCTCTTACTTTATTATTTTAAATCTAGTGCCTACAAGAATGTTAAGAAGTAATAGCAGCAGGCTCTTAAAGTTAAGTGATGTTATAGTTATAATTATATAGTTATGTTATAATCAGACTAATGTGTTCGCGACTATTATGCTTGTTAACTATTTTCTTGGACTTGAAATACAGAAGTTGTAGATGTGTAGGATGTGTAAGCCTACAGGGTTGCTGTTGGTTTTGTCGAGCTGTGCGAGGAGGTTTTCGATCTCTTTGTTTTTCTCCTTCAGGTCGGCCTCCATATCAGCCTTCCTCTCCACCGTGCTCTTCAGCTGAGCCTGCAGCACGTTCTGTTTGTGTCGCAGCTCTGCGTTCATCTTCATGAAGCGCTCCAACTGCTCCTGGAGCTGCAAAAACACAGACAAACATATATATTCATACAGTCTTTTTATGAGACGATGCTTTAAACCAACTAAACAGGTTTGAAGTCAAACAGACACTGTCCATATGTCTCACCAGAGATAAATTCATGAAAACCTAAAACAAAAAAGTTATGACTAAATAAAAATGGCATTCAATCTGCAAAACGGGAGGGAAAAATGTCTCTTTGCATGGGACTCGGAGGACCGAATGTGTGGGGGCTGAAAAGGGCAAGGAATGAAATCCAACAATGTCAGCACAAGAGCAGCATTCATTTAAAGGAGGGAAAAAATTCTCAACATCTACTTGAGCAAACAGAGAAACTAGTTCACTTGACCATGAGTTGTTGTTTTACTCAGGTCAACTGACAGGGAGCAAAGGGTAAAGCACTGACGATTACACGCCCAGTTATGGCTGCTATTTAAATCATGTTGTAGACATACATGCACGTGCAAACACACTAACTCTGCTTCGACTTGTTTTAAGTGCAGCTTAATCCTCAACTCATAACTCTGGGGGTAATCTCTGCACTCTTTACTTTTTACTCATGTTGTCGTGAAAGCACTGTGTTTTTATTGGTGCGATTTACTTTATAACTTTGTTTGTAGGTAATACAATAATCTAACAAAACTCATAACTGTTTTTATGAAAATGGCTGACCTCAATGTAAGCAAATCAAGTGCAGAGGCCACAGCTGAAACTATGTTAGCAGTGTTTGTGTTCCCATGTTTTACAGGTGTCAGAGATAACAACTTTTATTTCCAGTCTAGAAATCCCCAAAAGACAAATAACATGACATCATCATATCTTATTCTTCATCTGAGATCTTCTCTGCATGGATTTGTGACTTTCACAAAGAATTTGTCACTGTTCACAAAGACAGAAAAACGGAGCATGGCACGTTTGCATGTATTTCTTCTTACCGCCTCCACCTCTTTGGAGATGGTGGTAATCTCTTGAACTTTTGCCCTCAGTTCATCTCTCTGCTTGTCCACCACCTCCTTTAGCTTCAGCATCACCTCTCGCTCCTGCCGCTGGACACGGTCTACAGACACACAAAAAGACATAAACACACACATTAACCTTAAACATACAGGTGTTTTAATCCATTTTCTGTAAATCTTCTGAGAAATGCTGACTGGTTGTTCTTAGAAACTTTGAGTCAGGATGACAAGTTTCAGGAATGGAATAACGGGCATCTGTGCATTATGTAGTTAACTGGTAGCCAAAAATGCACTTATCTGTATTGTTGTACTGTTTAGAGTAACTAAGAGTATCAGCAGAGGTGCATCTACCCTGGAAATTTAAAATATGCAATTGGAATATCATAGACAGGGTTGGGAGAGGGGAGGGATACAAAAAATCACTAACTCATTTGTGCTATCCCCATTAGCCACAACATCATACAGTCCATGCTACTTTTGCAGATTTGCTCACGTAAAAAAGCGCCCTGTGGATTCAGTTGCTCTCTAATGCACTAAATAAAGTGATTATTGCATACTGGGTGAAAAAAAAACTAAGCTACAATTTGCAGCTGCTATTTACATCATAAAAATGTGAGCATAGTCTTAAATCTTAAACTTCTTTGAAAATTAAACTTTGAAGTCCACATAAAATAAAAGCTAAACAAGTATTTTTCTACTTCAAAAATGTGTGTAATACTCATCATGGAACTATGCATAACATAACTGTAGTACATGATCATTAGATTATACAGGCTGACTATGTATAATGAAGTGTGGAAGAAATGAGAGGAAACTGCACACAATTTTGATGTTTGACAAAGTCAATGGAAGTAAATATTTCTTGCTTGCTTCTTAGGCCGACAGCGTAACGGGTTAATGGGTTAAGAGAACTTGTGTTGCTCACAGCAGTTTACAAACAAAACGTGAGGAAAACTCAACAACAAAGTTAATCAGGATAATCCAAGGAACATTTTTTCAAACAAAATACTCTCAGCTAGGTTAGTAGATTATCCGCGAACATGAGACTGTGTTCAGACAGACATTTCCCTGCTTTCTTTCTCTGTTAATAAAATAAACATACCACAGATGACATTTGTGTAACCTGTTTTGTTTAAGGAGTACTGATATCTAGAGCATTTATTTTAAAACTTGGGCAAATAGAAGCAAAAATTCCAAAAGCTAGATAGTATTCAACACTGGATGATATTGCTATTTCATGAATCAAATAAACTGAGTCTGCAGGCATGCTGACTCTGCAGCAAATAAGAAGCTGTGTCTTTTAACCTAGATACGGAAAACTCCTTAAAATGAAATTCCCGTGCATGAACTTAAATAATCAGCAGCACGGTTTTTAGCATTGCCTCTGCTGAAAGGGGCATGGGAGACTAACAAAAGTCACATTCAGACATGAAATTAATAAACCGCATTAACTGCCACTTGGCTTCTTGTCAAATAAATCACAAAAAGTATGTCTGAACAAGAAAACATGAGCCAGTAGAGAAACTGTTGTTTTACTTTGTAAAAAAAGGGATTTTAAAAACTTCTAGTCTGAATTATGAAGTAACTAGTCCCCCCCTTTTGTGTCAATGTTGTGTTTGCGACTGCATTACTAGCATGGCAACGACCAGTAAAACTGCTTTTAGGCTCGGTGAACGTGACTGTTAACCCACTTATTTGAATATGTACAGTCAGTGAGGGGAAGTTCTTTTACAAAGATTTGCATCCTTACACTAGATGAAGAGAACTGCAAATGGTCTCAAGGTTTATCTGCTTCATGTTGCTCTCTAAGCAAAGAGGAAATGAAAGTGCTATCAATGCAGTATATTTGAAGGTAATCAGGTGCAATGCATGCTAGATTTTTTTTGTGATGTTCACTTTTGCTTCTTCAAGGGTATTTAAAATGTTCCTGGGGATTGGTTTGGTAATCTTTACATTTTAGAGTTGGATTTAGGCCGTCATGTGTACAATAAACAAAATGCAACAATGACAAGCTGCTTTTGGAACAAACTAAGCATTTTTGGAGCTGATTTTGGACATTATTCAATAAACAAAACCCAGAGAACAATTTAATATTCACTTTGTTACATACCTTCATGTGCATGACTGCCCTTCAGCCTGCACTGCAGCTCCTCTCTGTCCTCCTGGAGCTGCTGTACCTGTACCTGGAGCTCCTCACACCTCCTTTTCCACTGCTGCTCCTTCTGCTGCAGCTCCTGCTTGGAAGGACAAGAGACAGGCAGTAAATCTATGGCCTTAGAAATAGGATACTGAAACTCTGAAAAAAACTAGATCTGTTGCAACTTGTTCTCAAACTGGCTTTAGTATAATGTGGTGAGACCTAATGGGTGTGTCATTACGTTCTTAAGTCATTACACATATTTTGTTCAAAAGGTTCCCTTGACATTTCAGCTGCCAATTCTGACTTCTTAGAACCACACCTCTTCATTTTACTTCCCAGCACTGTCATGTCTACAGTGTAAATGGGTAAGACATGCTAATGAATTAGTAGCACAAGGCAAGAAATAATATGCCGGGCAACTGACAGCACTTCAGTTGCAAAACATATAACAAATGCTTGATAAAAACCTAGGTGGTACATTTTCAAAGCAAAATTATTTGGCTTTTCATAAAAGACTTGAAGAGTGGTTGTGAAATAGTCTTAATCGAGTTATTAATGAATCAATAAGGACAATCCAATTGTTAGGCTCCTGTTGCAAAAGTACAGTACTTTTCTCCTTTTGCATATGCATGCATTTATGTAATAGCTGAATTTAAATGTAATTTTTAACCTGACATGCCAGATGGATTTGTTACACACATATCTATCTAGAAAACCTTCAATACAAAGCGTTTGGCAAAGGGCAGAGCCTTTGAAAAAAAACTTGAAGGGTGACTGGGTGAACGTTCTGTCTGTCACATCTTTGCAGGCCAATCAGAGCAAAAAAACAGGTGATGTAGCCACTAACAAGCTGCGTCTGCGCCCCTACCAACTAGGGGTTATGTAAAGAACTACATAACATGAACCATGGCGACTGTAGACATGTCAGTACACTACTTTTGTCATTTTGAAGAGAAAACAACTCACTGCTGTTCTCAGTTCTTCTTTTACCAGAGAAATGTCAACAAGTTCTGATAAAACTTATGCTTTAGCAGCTAATGTCTTCCGCCATAATTGCACTGGCCTCTTCTTGCTGCTTGCATACGTTACATCTCTACATCACGCCCAAAAGTACTACCCCTCAACGCTGATTGGTCCAGTCACTTTCTAACCGGGCCCAAACGGTCAAGATGGGAGCTTTGTAAGATGGATTTGCCAGTAAGAAACATGGAAACGGCCGTATCCATCTGCTTCGCAAGGTTATGTAATTTTGTCATGTCCTATCAATACCACTTCGATGCATGACGTTACAGTATTCTAACCAGAGTTGAAAAAATTACACAACTATTGTACTCATGTAAAACTACAGTTACTGTGGTTAAAATTTACTTAACTCATAGTAAAAGTACAGATCTATAAATCTACCAAAGTAAGAGTAAAAAGGTATTTGATTTAAAGTCTTTAAGTACTGGTAGCTACTGAGGAGTTGTACTGTAAAATATGACCTTTCCTTATTGGCAAGATCATAATGTCAAATATACAGAAAATTGACAGTGTTAATCAAACTCATATAAACTTAAAACAAAAAGTAAGGAAATTTGTGTTCAGTAGATTATTTCTTTGTTGTAACAATGCTTCTTGGCAATAAATCTTATACCGTTAGAAAGCCTGTTTATTTGCCTTTAAATGGTGCCACATTTGTAAGGAACATGCATTTGTGAGATGAGCAGCTGAGCTGAGTATGTGGGTTGCGCCCATGAAAAATGTGACAAATCTTCTCTGCCAATGCCAAACATCTGATTCTGCCATTGACTCTTGTTTGGTGTTTGGTGGATTGGATGATTGAAGTCTGAAGAAACAAGACATATTGACAATTTAACAATTTATTCATTTAACAAACAGGAGCCTCAGTAGCCAGTGGAAGAGCCATACACAGCCACAAGAGCCTGGCACCTCCTCCTCATGCTGGTCACCAGCCTGGTCACACACTGCTGTGGGATGGCATCCCACTCTTCAACCAGCATTTGTAGCAAGTCAACTAACTTGGTTGTGTCGGTTACACCAGCGCAAATGGGCCTGACGATGAAAGGTAGTCATGGCAGGCCTCCTGGCAGCCTTATGAGACCGGACATTGGCTGCGTGCAGTCTGCTCCGGATTGCCTGGGCAGAGAGCTGTCGACCATATCATCCTGCAAACATTGACTGCAAATCTGTAGGAGACAGCCTACAGTACTTAAGTGCTGACAGGGTGAGTAAAACGGTCTTCTTGGGGTGTCGTCTTCTTGGGACGCCCACTTCGTGGCCTGTCTCTGACATTCCCCGTTATATGGAACTTGGCCTTCAGTTTGGAGATGGTACTAGGGCTTACTACAAAAAATGCTGCAAGTTGGTTTTGTGGAACACCAGTTTGAAGTTTCCCTATAGCACAGGCCCTATCCAAATCAGTCAAACTTGGCATGCCGATTCTTGGAGCAGACACCTACTGACCACTGTAGCAGGGCCCATGCTCACAGGGGGTACCAGAAGCTCAAAACAAGAGTCAATAGCTACAGCAAAATAAGCTGTTTGGCATTGACAGAGAAGATTTGGCACATTTTTCATGGGCGCAACCCACATACTCAGCTCTTCTACTCATCCCACAAATGCATGCTCCTTACAAATGTGGCATCACATAAAAGGGTTATAAACAGGCTTTCCAACCACGTAAGATTTATTGCCAAGAAGCATTGTTACAACAAAGAAATGATCTACCAAACACAAATTTCCTTACTTTTTCTGCCAAATTTAGTTTAAATTAAACACTTCAAAGGTGTCTACATTGGTCCACACTACATACTGTAGTTAAATTAACCTTTTAAAGTGTTAAATATTTTAAAACATGACAGAGCTGCAGCAACTCTTGAAAATCTGTGGCAAGATGGATATCCTCTGGCCAGAACAAAGAAAAGAGTCAACCTCATAGTACTGATGAAGAATGGGGGCTCATGCATCCTTTAGGAACACCTTGAGTCACAAACAGAAACTCTAACTCAGTAGATAACTTCAACCATGGTGTAAATGTGTTTCACATCAAAATCAAAATGTACTCAACAACTACAAGCACCAAAAATCACTACTACTTTCAGTAATTAGAGTAAACGTAATTAGTTATTTCCACCCCTGGTTCTAACACTGTAGTATCATCTGTATGTAACTTGACCATCTGTCTTTTAGTTCTGGCTGTCAGTGTCATTTTGTGACACTTTTCACTCAAGCTCCAAAAAAAAAATATTAGCCTCTGTCTGACACAAATGGGTCTTTGTTTGATAAGCAGAAAAGGTTTTATTTATTAAACTTTGGCCGGATTAACCTTTTTCAGGAGGGGCGCACGTCGAAAAGTTGATTATAATTATTGTTTATCACAAAATAATCACACTATCCAATAAAACTGGCCTGGGGCCTATTGGCCGACTTTATCCTATTGGTAACTTAGTGTAATGAGTATCATTCAATAAACTTCTAAATTTGTGGAAACCACCCAGAACAAGGTCACATCAGGGGACTGTTCATGTGTTTGGTTGTTGTACGTCTCCATTTATCCTTATTTATGAAAAAAAAGTCTGCTTAAAATAGAATATTGACGGAAAAAGAATTATTCCAAATCTTATTTATATTGTAAAATTCAATGTGCCCTTTATTGTAAGAAAAAATATATGTTAATAAGGGTAAATAAGCCAGGTGATAGCTGTCTACTTTATTAGCCACTAATGTTTTAATACTACCAAAACTAGCAGAGATCATGATGCATTTCTTAGCTGTACAAATGTTATTTTCTTGAACATGAACGCCATTTGCTATAAAGTAAACATTTGGAAAATTTTATCCATACTGCCGCCCTCATCTACAAAAGGTTTTAGCTAATGAACCCTCCAGACGCGGTTCATCCGGGTTATCAGGGCTGGTTAAACGGGTTGACGCTGGTGGTTTATATCAGTTAGTGAGGACTGGTAGTCTTTATCAAATGGATATGTTAGTAAATTAAACGATATTTATCAACAATACGGGCATTATTTCAAAGTTCGTGAGCTAAAGCACGTCTATGTTGTTCTTGTTCTTGACAGTAATAGTTAGCTTGATTGGTTATTTGCCAAGTCTTCAAGCCAAAACAGAAGGTACACGCTGTTATGCAGCTGTAAAGATGGTATGAAACACGCAGTGGTTGAGTTATAGGCATGGCGCCGTCAGTATATCGTTTACACAAAACAGGGTGGATTTAAGGCTCCCATGTTTCTCACCAGTATGTCATGTTTATCGTTGCCCTCCTCGCTTTCTTTCCCTGCACGTTTCTTCTGCTGCTGCAGCTGTATCGTCTCGAAGGTCTTAAGCAGCTCTTCTTCCTTCAGTTTGTGAGCATGGTTCCTCGATGCGAAGCTCTCCAGCAGCTCCAGCACTTTCACTATCTTAGGTACCAGACCCACCACGCTGTCTTTGCCGCAGCCGTCGATGAGTTTCTCTACCTCGGTGCCGATCAGTTTGGCTATTTCATAGACATCGTCCACGGTGAGAGCTGAGAAGCTCCTGTCGAAACAGCCCTCTGAGTGTTTTCCGTCTGTTTCGGGTCCCTCCATGTTTGAGTCCGGGTAGCTAGCTTGACATGCTCTGTCTCAGGAATCAGTCAGCGGCACATGACAGCCAGCCGAAGAAACCGGAGGATTATGAAAATGGAAACAGCAGATGAATGCTGGTGTAAAGTTTACAGTACGTTTATTTTTGAGGCCACGCTACTGACGGACACGTCTGAACTTGACCTGCTCCTCTCCCAACAAGAAGTCTGGCATGATCACAACATATAAACTCAGCCCACTAAGAGAAAAAAAAAAAAACAAGAACACGGAGTACACTGAGGCACTGTGCGACAAGGCTGGACAGCCTGTATAACAGTGCTTCTGCACTGGAGTCGCAGCAGGATCCTCCTACTTTCCTGACCAATGTAATGCGAGCACAACCACACTACACGTAGAAACTCGTCTGCTAGGTCGAGCATACTGATGCATGCACCAGAGCGTGAACATTGAATTTCCTCTGCAGCTTTACAGTCAGAAATGCTGACCTATAACCGTCCAATGAATGTCAATCAAAAAAAAGTTAGATACAAACGGGTTTATAATGCGGAAAAACCCAAATAACAGGACTATGTACAGTATAACTGGCCTAAAGCAATGGAGACCTATTTTTAAATGTGGGCCACATTTTGAGGACTTGGTAGCCAAAAATGTGGGCAGAAATCAAGCCAAGCTGCACACTGATCTGGTGGCCAAGCTGACCTGTCGCCACTCTCAAAAGGGGAAGCATAACAAAAAGTTCCCCTGTACAGTCAAAATGAAGAAATGCTTGAACCAATATAATAAAAAAAATCAGCAGATAACAATCACATGAGAAGTGTAAGGAAATTGTGGTGTTTATTTAAAGCCAAGCTACAATGTCACAGACATGTACAGTATACATAGTAAAAGAGCATTGCTGGCATGGAAATACAACTTTCAATTTCATTTCTCAAAATGGCTCTGGGGAAGTACATCTTTCACTCTTTTGTATCAAATAATACACTGAAGTTCTGAACTGAATCTACACACAAATGCAAAGAAGTTTGTATTTCTCAGAAGTCACAAAAATGCCATAGCCTGACATTCATAACAGGAAATGGCAGGAAACAAAAGAAAAAACATCTTTAGAAAGTATCAAAAAAGAGGAACACTCATTAAAATTTCCTACAGCCTTTACATAAAAAATCCCAAACATCATAGTTAGGTGTGTTCTGTGGAATTATCACAGGGGCTAGTTTGGACAGACTCCACGTGATTTGCTACAGTGCTGTCCACCAAATGTATCAAGGGCAGAATGTCTGCTCTCAGGCGTACATGTCCTCTCGGTCTGCGTTGTAGATCTCACCCTCCTGCAGTGAGGCAAAGTTCAGGAAGTGCGAAGGCCGGTGGACTTCATGGTAGAACTCCTTGGGGTTTGCGAGCTGCAGGTCATACTTCATGTTGGGGTCATGGCGCACACCTGTAACAAGAACAAAATGAATGGTGTGAACTCAATTATTCTGCCACAGATATAAGAGCTTTATAAACCTTGGTATAAATATTAAACTAAATACTGAGATACTACGAAAAGAAAAGGAAAAGGCTGTTTGCATTTCCAATTAAATTATTTAAGTTGAGAGGCAAAACTTCTAAGAAAAATCAATCAAACTGATAGAGCAGCAGAGTGGAAATATCAATGTATGGCACAGACCACTGTCACAAAGGAAAACAAACACTAGTATTGAGGCTATGCGAGTTATAGCCACCAACTTAATGCATTAAAAGTGTAGGAAAATGTTGATTTCAATAAAAATAAAAGCATGTACAGACCCATGAAGTTGTAGTTCCAGGACACCTGGCCAGGCACCATGAAGAAGCCAAGGAAGCGATCAGAGAGCAGCATCTGCACTCTCTCATAGTGGGACGGCAGGTAGCCTTTGGGGTTGTTTCCCTTGTCTGTGTTTTGTCTGCCCCACTCATAACCGCTGGGGGTCAGCTTGTAGGCTGTGAGCGTGCACGAGCCAGGGGTGAAGCTGGAAAAAGAGGACAAATGCATTTGAAAATATAGGACAAGCATTATCGCATCAGTTTCACATCGGGTATAAGTTTTAGGACAAGACATTACCTTTATTAAAGTCATGGTAACATTTTTAGTGACAGTAGCAAGATATCTCAGATTAAGAATCGGATATGCTATTTAAAATCCTAAGTTTTAAATTTGTACATTAAATTAAAGTCAACTTTATGCATGTAAAAGGCTATAAGCCTTTATGTCACTGACATCAGTGAAAACATTTTGCTATTTATTTAGTTAATGTAAGTGTAAGTTAGAAAGTAAAATAATTATATCAAGGACACAATTAGAGAAAAGTATTAGATTATGTAAATGTTATATATTCAAAACATCAAATGCTGATTTAGGATTAAGCCCAAAAACCAGAGCAGAAATATTAATGCACATCATTACTTTAACTGGCAGGCTAACAGCAGTGAGTTACGCATTGACTGAGTAAAATGGTTTCAGATCATACTTTTTGCAGACTCTAACATCATGTGAATTTAGGCAGCAAGAGTCTTTGCTGACAAACCTACCTGCAAGTAATGATGATGGTCTTTTCTCCATCCCAGGAGGGGTTGTCAGCCATGATCTTTGCATGGGTGGTGACATCTTGTGGGGACAGCTGCGGTGACTCATTGGGTTGAGTGTGGATCCAGCCAAGGGGTTCCATTTCCTGTTTAAAGAAATAATCTATTAGAAACTGAAAGGGAAAAAAGGGTGATCTATGCTACAATTGAAATGAGTTATTTTGTCAAACAGCATCAATATCTTACTTTAAGATATTCATGGCCAGGCAGCTGGTTGGGCAAGTGAACGGTCTGGTGTGTACCCCATTGTGGAACCATGACGATACAACGGATCTCCTTTACCTGGGGGTTGTCTGGTGGGCTAGTGCCATAAAGGTAGCCAGCAATCTAAAACAAAAAAGTGCATCATTTGTTTATTAACAGCATATATGAGAGACCTTGAACTAAACCTGAAAACAAGGAAATAGTAATTTGATAAACTGCAGAACTTTGAATGTCCTGCGTACCTGTGCTCTCAGATCTGAGATACAGATGAACTTCTTGAGGACGTTCTTGGGCAGGATGTAGGTGTAACCCGTCTCTTTGATGTCATCAGAAGACACGTAGATGTGGTTTGTTCGGAGATGGAGATTAGCAGCAGAAATGGCCCTGAGAATAAGAAACATTAAAGTCAAATATCACGCTAAGTCCTTGTCCTGGTTTTGGTTTTGTTCTTTACAGCGTATCCAGTCATTCTGGTAAAACAGAGTTAAACTTTCTGCACACCTGACTCTCCACTCGGTCTTGGAGGAGAAAGTCTGGGTCTCATAGTTGGAGGTGGTAGAGGTGATTATCTCGTCACCGTGTTTGTTGACAGTTCTCGTCTGTGTGGCCGTAAGCTGTGACTGCTCTTTGGTCTGCTTCTCAATCTCAGCAATCTGCTGACGCTGCTGTGACGGTGCAGAGATCTCCATACCAAGGATGATGTCACGGATCTCAGACTGTGTGAGCGAGGCCACGTTGACACTGGATGGAAAAAAGAAGGCATTAACTATTAAATACATATTAGGCTTTATTCTGGTCCTTCAGCTCACATAAAATCCTGAGCTTACTTGAGACAAGTATTAAGTTTAGCTTCTACTTACTTATTCTTTTTGCCATAATCTGCCAGAATTAGGTCTTTGAGCTGCACTTCCACCTTGATCCACTCCTCATCTGTGAGCGTGGGCCAGATGTGATGAGGCTCGGTGATGGTTGTTTTGTCAGGTTTTAGGATGACCTTGGCACGATCATTGTTGACGTGGAGAGCTCTGAGGATCAGGATGAGTCGAGAGAAGGCCTAGATATAGAAAAGACCCGCAAAGGCAAACTATTTACACACATGGGAGTAAGATGTCTGCAAAAACGAATGCAAAAGAATGAATGTTTTTTGGAAATCTCCTGATGCTCTAATACTTGGAACTCACTGTGTAAGATGAGATGGTCTTAAGCCAGTCATCATAGAGATTGAACAGCACCATCTGAGGCTCTGTGGCCTTCAGGATTAAATCTCCAAACTTCTCCACTTTTAGGCAAGCCTGGAAAGGCAGCTGCAACTCAGAGCCTTTGATGACAATGTTGGGGAAGTCAAGCAAGTGGACCTGCACAGAAAAAAACAAATTAGAGCAGTGTTCAATTTCCAGAAATTGCAATTTAAATTATCCTCCAAGGCTTCCAAATATCATATCTGTTGTAAGCATGAAGGAATCGCACCTCAAGAGGATCCAACATGCCTTTCCTGGTTACAATAATCTGTTTTGGCTGCTCTTCAACAGGAAGAGAGCGAATCAGGGCAGCCACTTCTTCAGCTGTCTTCCACTTGGCCAGCTACAGGGACAAAGCACAAACACAGTTCAACAAACAGGAAGGAATAACAAAGTCTGCTTAGAGTAGTACACATTTCTTGTCATTCAGAACTGAAACCATGGTTGTCAAATCAATACAATCTGTTATTTTAGTGACCGAAACAAATAAATTGAGCAACATAAAATCCTACATCTATTTGATTAGACAGCAGAGGAGAGGGAAGACGGTCAAGACCAAAGAATACAATAATCATAAAAAGCTCAATGTCTTGAGTAAAACTTCAAATAACAGAATAAATATGGAATAAAAATCGGTAAACATCAGAGCCAGAAATATTTGTGAAAAACAAAGAGAGAAAGAGAGGGCTTGTGAATATTACAGTGAGTAGTGTTAAAGCAGGGCTCACCTGTCCCAGACGTTTCTGTCCCGCCCACACAGAAGTGTGAATGATCTTGAGGAAGAGCTGACCGGTCCTGGGGTTGAAGATGAAGATTGCTCCATTGATGGGCTTCGTGGTCAAGTTACCCTCAAAGGTCTGTTGTGCAAAATGAATAAAGCCACATAAATCACTAACACATTTCCTTTTTTAGGGTAGGATGACTTTTAAGCAAGGATTAGAAAAAAAAAGTCTCACTGCTCACCTTGTGGATGGTGACTCGGTACACATTGGTGTCATCGACAAACCAGATGATCTGGTTGGAGAAGAGTTCACCATAGTTCTGCGAGGACAGGTACGGCTCAGTGGGCTCAGAGGAGTACAGCTGGAGACCTTTGCGAATGCGCTCCCTGAGCACATACAGGGCGGGGTTGGCCTTCATGATTTTGGCCATGGCCTGCTGGATCAGGGGCTTGCTTCCAGGGAACCAGTTACCATAGCCACTACAGAGAAAAATAAATAATAGTGCTAAATGTTAATTTTAAAACAGGATTTCCTCTTAAATACCCTGAGACTTTCAGCTGAGCTGATCAGACAGACTGTCACAGAGAGTTAAACTGGTGACAAACAAGTTAGAATCCAAGTGTGAAGACTTCATAACTAACTGCAGAATATGCTTGTTGACATCAACAGGTAATTGCTAACATCCAAAGTGCCAAACAGTATTCTGGCTTAATTTCAAACACGATAAAACTCCAGACCATGCAGTCAGGAAGAAAACTCTGCTCTGCCTTGGTTTAACACCAATCAATGCTTTTTTTCTTTTACCTTAAACTAAGAAAACGGTTCTTAATCACTGTGTAACCTTTTGTATTTTCATGTTCCTATATCGGCCATCATAGTGTCATATTTGTGCTTTTATCAGTCTTACCTATGGAGGTTGTAGGCCAGGTCGATAGCAATGAGCACCCCAGTGGGAGATGGGTAGATACTCATGTTGTCAGTGGTGTAGTCCAGGAACTTGGCTCTAGCGTAGCGCTCGATGTCATGAGAATCATAGTCACCCCAGCGGAGCTGAATGTCGATCCAGTACTTTTGCGTGGTGGTGCTGTCCATCACATCCCTGTTTTAAATCACAGAAAACTTGATAAATGATCTTCAGTTTGCTCTGTAATCTTACTGAAGTCATTGACTATCTCTACAGGGATGTCACTGAAGCACTAAGTAAAAATGCCTCTAAAGTCTTACTTTGAGTCAGCAAGTAGAGATGGTCGTGAGACGTTCCACTTGTACGATGCAAAGAGGAGGATGTCTGCACAGGATGAGTTCATCTTGTAAGACTTCCTGGGGTGGATGGTTTCCTTCTGCACTGTCTCAATCTCTAGGGCATCCAGCTCCTGATCAAACACCTAAACGCAGACCAAAATGACCAAGTCATTAACACACCAGGTAACAAGTCGTATTATTAACACTGAGTTTGCCATTTTTCTGCTGTTGGTCCATGTTAAAATTGTGTTCTTGAGAAGGCAACATTACATGACATTAAAACAGAAACCTCACCTGACAGAGATCCATGACAATGCTCTCATGAATCTTCTGCCACAAGTGAGCTCTGAAGATCTGAATGAGAGAGATCTTCAGTGTGGGGATCTTGCCATGCATGAAGATTCCAGTGAGGTCAAGCTGCACCTGGAAACCCACGTACACCTAAAAAGGAGGAGGAAAAGTACACTTGTGAGTTAAAAACAACAATTATCAGCATCAAGTTGTCCATTCACTTTTTTTCACAGGGCCACCCAAAGTAATAGATCTGGGAGGAGTAATACTGACGTTTGCCCTGTTGATGGTGGGCGACCACCAAAGAGTGAAGCGACGATTGGGGATTTGATTCAGACCAGACCTCTGGGCATTTGTCAGTTTCTTCCATTTCATGGACTCCTCAAAACCACTGGCCTTTTCCCTGAAAAATAAGAAAAAAAAGACTTTTCATCAGGGATATCCATGTTGTAAAACCACTGCTTGAAGCATCTATAAAGTGAAGTAAACAAAACTGGAAAAATGCATGAGTAATTATATTTTTGTTAATGAAGCAGATCAAACTTCATAGAATATTTGAATACTTTCTCTTTCAGCCCAATTTCAGATGACCTAAAAATCCCAACTGTTCTCAAAGTGCTCTCACCAGAAGAGACCCTCCCAAGTTGGGAAGTAAGTGCCTTTGAAGAGAGTGTGTTCAAGGATGCCCTCCACGCCACCCAAAGCCTGGATCATGTCTGTGCGGTAGTTGTTCAGGTTCCACAGTTTACCATCATGCCTCTGGTGGGTCCACCAGAAGGGATTCTGCTTCAACACCTGCACCAAACCCAGAGACATCAATGTATACATGCACACTGATGGTACATTTCTTATTTTGAAACATCTAAACTTTAAGCATTTTTGGTGCATGCATGTTAGCATAATTCTTCAGCCTCACGTGCACCACAAGGATTCTTTTTTATGGGTTTATTTTGCTTGACTCACGTTTTTTCTTCTGGCCTCATTTCTCAAACCATTAGTTGTTTTGTTCTTTAACATTCTCATGGGATCTCAAAGGCTTACAAGCAAGACTTTAAACTTTTAATCTACTTTGGCTAAACAGTAGTTAATCTTAATTCCTAGACTAGACACGTCATTATTAATATAATAAAATAATATGGCATGCATAATAATGATCTAAAGACACTTTACATTATATTGATGCCTTTAACAAACCTGATACTGCTTGAAATCTGTCCTGACTCTCCAGCCTTTGTCATAGGCCAGTGTGTGCCTGTCCTTCTGGAACAGAGTGTTGATACGGGGGATTCCTCTGTCCCACGAGTCCTCCAAATCTTCAAGCGTCAGACGCCTGGAAAACAGACAACAGACTACTTACTGCATTTTCTAGCTTAGCCCACAACTTTTAAAATAAATATTAATCAGTAAATGTAGGTCAGTAGTTCCTGTTAACCCTTATTCTTAAATGTTGATGTCTCTCCCAGGTCTTTTAGATGGTAGGCTGAGTGGTAAAGTACCTGTTCTGGGCGATGGCTTCCTGTCTTTTGAGAGCATACTCTGCCCAAACTCTCTGAGAATCGATGAACTCGCTCTCCCACGGTTGAATGTAGCGATACAGATTAGGAATCAGTTGGTCTTCTTCGTGGCTCATTCCAGACCTGAAGTGGGTGATACCCACATCTGTCTGCTTGGACCACCTGTCAGAGAGGAAGAAGATTTAAAGCCCAGGCTGCTCATTTATTTACAGACAAGACAAAAACTACTTTAATGGTTCTCACCGCAGGTCTGACTGTGGGATGAGCACATGGCCCATGGACAACATGCCAAGGCCTCCTAACTCTTTGGGAGTGTAGAAGACCACCGGAGGGAAGCGGCTTGGCATTTTGGAGTTCAAGCCAATCTTTATACGGGTCTGGATCTTGTTCTCACACTTAACCAGCAGGTCCAAGAGCTCCTGTGTGTTCACCACGGCCTCACGGAAGTATGTCATCAGTCCAATCAGAGCTGTGTTCCATTTGTTCACAATCTGGAGAAGAGTAAGACATTATGAGAGACAATAATGATCAAAACCATTACCTTCTAATTATAGAGTGTTACAGCCTTGCTTTTTGGTTAAAATCAGCAGACCTTAGTGAACGTGGTGGATCCAGAAGCCATCAGGATCTGCCGCACTCTGTTGTGGAAGCGCTGCATGGATTCATCGTCAACACGCAGGAAGCACTGGGCTGTCCTCTCTTTGGTTACCTACACATGCAAATACAACATGAGAATATAGAAAAGGTACCATTACTATTGAAAGATGAGGGGAGAGGAGGAGTGACTTACTCCTTGTTTCACTTCCTCACCTCATTCTGCAGGTTCCACACTCCGTCCTTGTGCGTGAACTCTTCATAGCTGGTGCGACATTTAGGCAGGATGCGGCACTCAAAGCCGCACATGTTGAACAGCAGATTAGGGTTGTCTTTGCTGTAGACTGACACAAAGCTGTTCTCCCACTGAACTGTGGTCACTGATCTGGGCAGGCGGTTCTTAATGTCCCAGAACACAGCACGTCCACTGGGGAAAATAGGAAGAAAACATTACAGCTATTTATCTCTAGATCAAGTGTAACATATACAACAAACTCTGTTTCCCCGCTGATATCTTGAGCTGAGACTCACAGGTTGACATCATGCTTCATCAGTCTCATGCGGGCGTCACGGGGCCAGCACTTCTTGTTGTTATAGCCCACGATGTTCTCATTGTTGGGGTCTGGGTGCTCTGTGAGATATCTCTGAATCAGATCTCTGGCTTCATCAGCAGAAAACCTAAAGCACCAATGAGAAAGTAAAATAGGTTTCAATTAAACACTCAAACTCTCCTTGTAATGCAAATAAACTTTTATGATATATCATTTTGTTGGCTAAATCCTACCTAAAGAAGATGTGGATGCGGTCAATGTAGCGGCAGTAGAGTCGGATCGGGTGGGCGCTCTCTGTGGCGGTGTCCTGGAAACTCAGGAAGTCGTTGGGCATCTGAGGAGGACCGGCCATTTCACTGGCACGATGCAGGCCGAGCACCAGCAGGTCCATCACCAGGCCGTAGTACTGAACAATGAATGAGGCAAACTGCAGCCCTCTGATGATGCCGTAGGAGTTGGTGTGGTTCATATCCTAGAATGATAAAAAGACAAAAAGCGATGAAGAGGAAAACTGTAATGCACATTACATCACGCAGTAAAACCCTTTTCAGAGATCGTACATAATTATTAAAATAATGCAGAGAAAAACAAAGAGTGCCTTTACCTTGTAGTTGATGACCACGTTGTTCTTGGCAGTCATGTAATCAGCTATGTTGTGATCAACAATAAGTCGCAGCAGCCTGTTAAGCAGTGTCAGATCGATCTTCTCGTACATCTTTTCATATCGAGATTCCAGCATGACGTTACACTCCCCCTCAGCAGTCTCCCACACATCCTGCAGGTTGTTTATGCCTGGGAATTATCAATAAAAAGCCTTTAGATATTGTTCGACTTAAGTGCATATGAGGCTCCCATGGTATGCATATAAAAAAAAAACAGTCCTTTCTGAGGTATTAATTAAGGATGCACGATATTGGATTTTTGCCAATAGATGTTTAAATATGCTTTACATAACAAACTAGGATGGCTGTCTGAGGCGGCAGACCCACACCTAAGCAGCGCCACCGAGGAACTTATGCTCTCATTGATTACTACGGTGTTCAAAATTTTGAAGTCCGAGAAAAACCAAACGGGTGTGCAGATCATCACCAAAATCTAATCGATTCTTCCCTGTCACTATTTCAATATTCCCTGAAAGTTTGGTGACGATCCGACTTTCCGTTCTGGAGTTATCTTGTACACATACAAACAAATAAAGATATGGAACCCTTTACATTACCCCCTGCCGATTTCATCGGCGTGGGTAAAAATTCAGTCCTTTGAACATAATTTAAGGTTTGAGAATAAAAAAGAAAAACTTTTTTATTAATTCTTATATAAAAGTTTGAAGAATGAGGATGAATAAAGAAAAAGATCTCAACTTACATAGGTCTGTTGGTCCAACCTAAAACTCCACTTATTTAATGGTATATATGGCCAAATTTTACAGTCGATAATTTCTGATATTCACGGCCAAAATATCAGATGTAAATATCAGCAGAAATTTTGACATCTTCCGATACCAGGCCGATTATATCATGCATCCATAATATCAATGTATGGAGCCTGACCTTGACACCATTTGTAGACCAGCAGTGGTGGAGGTTCAGTGTCAGCAGGTTTAATCCAGGGTGGGAACAAGCGTCGTTTGTCTGCTTCGTACCACAGGTACTGGTCAAGGTAGGCATCAGTAATCTTCTCCAGGGGCTCCACATCATATACAGGCACCAGATGACTGTACAAGTCCATGAACTCAATGCCCACCTGTGAAAGATGAGGCACTTTAAGGACTGGCATTTATGACAGGTAACAATCATGTTTAAAATAGTTATATCAAATAAATTTAAGGCTCTGACAACCATTTTTCAATGCATATTACTGCCATTAGCTTCAGTACTCAGGCTTTAAGTGACTTATTCCTAAATGCAATTTATTTCCTAGAACTCTATAATGTAAAGGGGTTTGCACATGACCAAAAAGTACTCTAATACTTTAGAAAGTCAGGAGAAAGCTGTTTTATGCTACTGATGTTCTTATAAAACTCCTACAGATGTTTTTATTTGCATGTCTTGGTTCTGACCTCTTTGAAGGCTCTCTGAGTGAGAAGGTGACGTTTAATCCTGGACAAGGCCTCGTGAGGATTGTCGTATGCCTGCTCAATCAGCCCTAGCTCCTCCCTCTGACTCTGGTTCAGACGAGACTTCACACTGGTGGAACATAGCGACACATGTTAATGATGCAGACTTAAAGACAGTTACGAGTCTTCTTTCTTCAGTTGAAAGACATATGCTGATGACGTTTTAATCTTGTTTACCTGTATGCCTCCTTGAGCCTCTCCAGGGCCAGAATGAGCAGTTTGGTGTCGTGTTTGTAGGACAGTGGAGGGAACGGGATGGGTGAGAATCTCCGACTCTCCAGCCAGTGAACAGTGGTGGTGTAAATGGCGACTGCCTCTTCAGCTGTGATGTAGGGACCATCCTAAAGTAAAAAAAATAGCACTTCATTAGAGAAGTTAGCCTGTGAACAAAATGGCTTGTGTGGCCTGAATTAAAAGATGAACATTCTGCAAATTTGGCTTATGTAATACGGATTTGGGCTATTAGACAGAGGTGGATAGTAGCACGTTACATTTACTCCGTTACATGTACTTGAGTAGTTTTTTGTTTGTTTTTTTTAAATCCTACAAGAGTAGTTACTGAGCAGAGTACTTTTTACTATGAAAAAACTATACTTCTACTCTGTTACATTGGGCAATACACTGGTTGTTACTTTTACTTGTCTATAATTTATTTTCATTAAGTATTTTTTTTTAAACTCAGCTGAGCTCAGCAGCGTGAGGTAAAATCCTCAGCACTACAGAGTAAAAGGAGTAGTGACCCCTCCCCTTAACTACCAACAGTTGGAGATAATGGCTGAAGATGTAATACCTGCGTCTCCTTTAGAGCAGCATGTTTATCCCTGGTCCAACATCGAGACTCTTTGCCTTTCAAACAATGAGGAAAGACAGCAACATAATGCGCTGCCTACTGTGTCTACCTAAGGCGGTGGAAATCTCAAGCTTCAAAAATAGCACGTCAAATTTAAGAAAGCCCGTTACGGTAAGTAAGCTAAATAAGCTAACAGCTGCACTGATAGTTAGCTAAACATATGAGTTCAAATCTCTGTTTTAACTTGCAGACTGCAAAGAAATGGCTGTGTCAGTGATAAATGATGTCATGTGTCCAACCACCTCTGGCATTAATTACCGTTATGTGGTAGGTGATACTATTATCATGTGCGTGTGACATATCTCTAATATCAGTGATTATACCTAACATGGTTATAACGTGGGGCTAGTGGGCCAAAGTTGTCTTTGGTTTTAATAAGTTTCAGTTTGGCTTGCTGAATTGGTTAAGTGATAATCAGGATAATAATTCATAAATTGTAGCTAAAAAGTAAAAATCATAATAAAAGAAGGGCCAAAAGTCAGAAATGGGGACAATTCATAAGATTGATTTCATAAATATGAGCCAAAAATCTTTAACACATGATAAAATAAATATGTGATCAAAAAGTAAGAAATGCAAGGTACAAATTCATGTATGAGAGATTAAAACCGTCTTGTAGACATAACATAACTGTAAGAAGAGAAGAGTCTGATTTTTCTCATTATATTGAATTTTTCATCTCATAATTTTGATTAACAAACATAACTTGACTGCTGCTTTGAGTATTAAGTTACACTTTTTATTTCTTGTAACTATTTTGGCAAGTTGCGTCACTTTATGTATGACAATGTGCAGTTTACATTACTTCCCCTGAATATGTTGTAATGCAATACGTTTTAATAAGTTGCACAAAATGAAGTCACTCACTACTTGGGTAGTTTTCAGTGAGGTACTGTTTTACTCTTACTCAAGTACTTATTTTCATGAGTACTTTTACTTCTACTTGAGTAATTATTATTGTTAAGTAACAGCACTTTTACTTGAGTACTGTAACTGTGTGCTTTACCCACCACTGCTATTAGATTAGCCAGTGAACAGTGTTATATAAAGACTAATGAATAGGAAGAAATGTTTGGATGGTGAGTGGCCAACTGCAGCTGCAGCTGTGATAAAAGTCACCAGCCATGTCAATATTCCTCCAGTTCTTACGCACAGGCAAGCAGTCCAATGCAAGTGCGCCTTTGTAGGAGGATGTGTTGAAAGCTTTTTTAGCACACTGACAATCAGCCATACTGTTGACTGACAAAGGCAAGTATTTTTTAAACACTACTCAAAATCTACTTAAACATAACTTACCAGCAAAAACAGCTTACTAATATTGAAAAAAAATATATCATACAAGGTGTTTTAAGTTCTACCTAATTGAGCTTTCCCCCCATGCATTACCTTCAGGTAGTTGTGTTGTCTCTCCTGCTCAGCCTTCAGATACAGACGAGTCAATCTCCCCAGGTTCTTCTTGCACACCGTCTTATCCACAGTGGCTCCACGACGTATTCGCTCACGGTTGTAGTGGGCCGTGTTTGTCCACCAGTCAGCTTTGGCCTTCACATAGCGCAGGATCATGTTCTCAATGGGCGTGGGAAGGCCAGGCACCTGCAATGAAGGGAGAAAAATGAAAACACTGATTGAGCATCTGCCGCACTCTATTTTACATGCATTTTTTCTGTTTTTACAGTGAACATACTATGTTCTTAAGGATTTGTTTCCATTTTGGGTCTAATATTAAAAGAAATGTTTGACATAATCCATAACAAAAACAATGCTTACCAAAAGCCTCTCTATTGTAAACAATATCTAAATTACACAAGGTAGAGAACAACAGACCATAATGCAACAACAAAACACAGGACATTTGAGTCAAACAAATCTTAAATTCAGATTCCAGCAGTGCTGGAAGGATCCCGTGATTAATCCTTATTCGTTACTAACAGAGCATGCTCTCTCATACAGGCCTCAGTCCCAGCTGATGTCATCTCAGTAACTCACTAACCTTCCAGGGGATGTTGGCCTTCCAGCACCTCCAGGACTCACTGAGGTGCTGTAGGATTGTCCTGGCCTTGTTCTGTTTGATGCCCTCAGGCATCATGTCCAAGATGTCGTGCATCACAGCAGCACGCAGCTCCAGGTCAAAGTGAGACTCCACTCGCTGTTTGGTCACTGTCTTGGCTACGCCCTTTGAATGACGGCCTGTTGGGGTAGGTGAGAACAGCTATGCTTCAAAAGAAAGGTTCCTGCTGATACAAATCACTGTGCATTATAGATGAAATCAGAGTGGCTTTTACAGTGTAAAAGGAATGTACGCATACCTTCAAACTGCCTGGCCAGCAGATTTCCCAGCCACCTCTCCAACAGTGGAGTGATTCCTCTCATGAAGAACAGCCACACTCTCCAGCCTGGAGCCCAGAAGCCACAACCTGGACCCTTGCCAACAGGGCCCTGGTTAAAAAAAAATGTCCTAGTTATTAAAAGAGCAAAAGAGCTGGTGCATCTTTCCACACACTGTGGTTTGAGTAAAACTATTAAAAACTTCCTATAAATACGAATAAGTTGAAGACACCAACAGTTGGAAGATCACATAAACTGTGTTTACTTACAGTGTTAAAGCGGTAGTAGATGAGATGCTTGAGATCTTTGCACATTCGGATTTGTCTCATCAACTTGTATTTGTAGCGATACATGCCTGTCAACTGACCCACATGAGCGAAGATGTACTGCAACCCATCAGCCAACTATAATAAAATGTCATAATAATAGACTTAGTCAAGTATTAAGCAACCACGACCAACAAGCAAGGTAGTGACAGACAGGTCATTAGTTGTCCGATACAAAATTACATTTGTCTTGCATGTGGCTTAAAATTGTTGCTGAACAAACCTGGAAGGCATCAACATTTCCCAGTCTGTACTGAACATGGCTGTCCACCACCAGCTTGCTCAGACGCAGCACCTCTCTGCACAGGTGGAATGCATTGCCAAATCTGGACTTCTTTCGTTCCTTGGGGACAGAAACACAAACACTATTGTAGGTATATTTCGGACAGACTTCACAAAAATGGACATGGAAACATAATAGGATTAAATCATCCCTTCCCGGTTATTCAGGCACAGTAAAATGCTAAAACTGTTACCTTTGTGGTCAGCGTCTTGACAGGCTTCAGGTTGAAGTTGTAGTCCAAATGCAGGTAGTTGAGGTTCTTACGGTGGATAAGCAGATTGAGCATGTTGTAGCCCTGTCTGCACACCTGCAGACCCACCTCCACCCAGTCTAGCTTTGTGGACTGGAAGAACTTGGTGGCCTTGAATGAACGGAACAGATACCTAAAAGACAGAGGAGGCAGAAGCTTAAAGAAAAGTTGGATGAGCAGACTAAGTTTTACTAATAGACAGTTACAAGGGAAGTCCAAACTTTTCCTCTCTTGATATTCACCTCTTCTTCTGGGCCTTTGGTGGTCTGTGTTTGAGAGCGTTGAGCACGTAGTACTTGAGCAGTTTCTGGTATGACACACGAACTTTCACTGGCTGTCCAGCAGGGCAGTGCTCACGGTACCTGAAGATCATACCGACAGTTTTACATCTGATTAATGTTAACATGGCTTAATCCTCCACAAAGCCTGATCATCTGTTGCAACACTAAATTATAAAACATGAACTTCTAGTTCAACATGATGCGAGATTTCTCACCAATTCTTGATCAGGGGGATGTCAATGGCACGTCTTGTGCGTCCAGATCGGAGGTTGAAGGGTCTTGGCGCCCACAGCAAAGCAATGCCGTTAGCTGTGTTGTCTGTGTAGAGTGGGGTCTCTTTGAGGAAAGGCTCCACGTACTCAGGCAGCTCAAACTCTTCATCATCATCAGGAAGAGGCTCCTGACTCTGCACAAGTTTAGATATCACAATAAATGAAATCTTATAAGTAGGTAAGGAATATTATAATGGCAATGCAGAGGCTGAAGTATATCAAACAATCTATTTCATAAATATAATTAATTAAACATTAATATTAAATTAATTAATGTTTGACTGGTGAGTGGCAAACTGCAAATACAGCCAGCAAAAATCAGAGTCACCATTCATTTCAATGTTCCTCCAGTTCTTACGCACAGGCAAGCAAACCAATGCAAGAGCGCCTTTGTAAGAGGACTTCAGTCAAACATTCTTAAGAGGAAGAACTATTTCTGTAGTTTTGTAGTCGACGTTTAAAAAAAGGCTAAAGTCAGCCAAATTCACCCACACCTACCTTGACTGAGTGTCTGTGTGAAATGGGGTTGATCAGAGGGTCAAAGTAGAACGCTGGAAGATCTGGATCCTCAGTCTTGATGAACACCACGTTTGGTGTGTGATACCTGCAGGGACAGTCATGCGTGTCTACTTATTTCTTACACCCAGCAGAAAAAATTATGATTCACTAATTTCAGACAAGAGTCACCTAAACTTTTCTCTTTAATTCGTCAATGAACTGTCTCTTTAAGAAAAAGCTCATTCATTAATTTCTCACCAGGTGAGATGAACATGATGTGGCAGGTTGTTGTACAGGTAGGGGAAGGCAATTTTGTACTCAGTCCTGATAGGCTGTCGAATGATGATTTTGTTGATGTCATTGAACTCATTCCAGTCTTCATCTCTGCAGATGACAGATACAGATCAGCTATGACAAAAAACAAGCATCCTCCAATACTTTTGGGGGGTAAAAAACAGGCTTTTCATTTTAACACCAGAGGAAAATTGAATATTCTAACAACAAAAAGAAAATCCTCAGAGCCTTACTGGAGGTTGATGTCCCTGACAAGCGGCTCAAACTTGGGCCCCCCTGGTATGGCCATATTCAAGGCCTTTGATGTGAAGAAGGCCTTCAGGTCAAACAGGTAAAAGTAGTTGAAATCCACCAGGTCAGTCAACAGCTGATTGGCCAGCCGATACAACGTGGACATCATAGGCAGTGTGAACTGCCAACGACGGTATGTGGTGCCATTCACAAACCTGAAAAAGGAAGAGAGTTTATTTTATCAGCATCATATTCAATTCTTAAATATGGCGTGGGTGACACGATAGCTTACTTGGTTGTGTCTTTGAGAGGCTGATGCTCATAAAACCACTCTACGCAAGATGAATCCTCCTCAGGGTCCAGCTCCATCTGAATAGCCTCCAGAGGTTCCACGTCAAGGATGTTGTCAGCATAGTCCAGCGGTGGCTCCTCATCATCAAAGGGTGGAAAACGCATCCTCTTGAAGTGTCGACGATCACGCTTCTCACGACGCATCATGATCCACATGGTGCTGAGAAGGGGATGGCAGATACCAGTCAGAATATTTTCAAATGAGATGTGGAAGTATCATACACTACTAACAACCATAAAGACCATGATGAAAAGCATGAGATAACACTCTCTCACCCCCACTGAGCAATATAGACTGGCTCTATCACCCAGGGGATTTCATTCACAAAGGAAATAGCTCCAGTGATGTGGTAGAGGACTGGAACATCTCTGATCTGCTCCCAAGGCATTGGCATGTTTTCTAGCAGCTTCAGCACAGCATGGGGCATGTACTTCAGGGCACTGCTCAATACAAAGAAAGAGACACAGTCAGTCACAGCACCACTCATATGTTAATCTATGAGCCAAAAACTATAAGTGGTCTTTCAAAAAAACTAAATCAGTTAAATTGCTAACAAGTCTTTTGGATCCCACCTAGAGTAAACCTAGAATTTTAACTCTGCAAATGTGCTATTGCATGACTTGTTCTCACCCGAGATACACCCTCTTGTCATGGCGAAACTTTCTGTTGGTCATGTCTCCATGGTCTCTGATGATTTTGCGAACATGCTCAGGTGGCATGTCTTCCTTCTGAGCGTCCACAAAGCCAAACTTCCTTTTCTCTGAGTAGCGCTTTGCTTGTAAGTGCTGCCATTTTCTTGCTGTTGAGTTAAAAAACATGTAAGGCATGGAAAGAAGATTATCGAGGGTGCTTTGTGATTTACCTATTGTGAGTAAAAGACACGCGTAGCACTGAGGTAGCGTACCTTTTTCTTGCAGTTTTTCCTCAGTCATAAAATCTGGGACTGGTGCAGGAGGGGGTACGCCTGGTGGCATCCCAGGAGGGACCCCTCTGTAGGGGAAGGTAGCCGTCATGGCGCCTCACTGAAAAACAGCAAACAACTGTGTAAAGATGTGACCAAAATGTTTTAAAGTGAACGCTCAGAGCATCTGTCCTTCAGTCTGTTGTGGTCTCACCGCGGGAATGAGGTTAAAAAATACTAATTTACAAGACTACACAAAAGAAGTAAATTTACGATGAGTCTTAATTTCAGATCGAACTTTTTCTCCAGCGCACTCTAATATTTGTTGATTGCTCTCCACCAAGTCCCAATTCAAGCAACACTCAACCCATTCACAAACAGATCATTTATTTAAGTTAGCTTTGCCGAACGAAAACAAACTCGTTTGAGGTTCGTGCCGATACCTGCAATGATGAAGTTGGTATATATTCCTGCTCATTAAAACAATATTTTTTTATCACAAACATAATTTTATTTTCAGTTAACTTGCTATACGGTAACTTGTTAGCTTTACAACATGGCTTCCTGCGCGGCACAAACTGTTCCGTTGCGCACAACTTGTAAGTCTACAGACTGGCCACAATACCCTATCTACAAACGACGCTACAAATATACTACAAGTTACTGATTCTTTTAACATGAATTTCACACCATGAAAGTAAAGCTTTTACATGTAGACTGTACTCTACATATTGATTAGGCCCAGCGTGGATAAAGGGGTACGCAAGCCAAATGCTAAACGTTAGCATGATAGCTAACAACTGATGTTAGGTAATAACTTAAAAATTACTGCAAGTTACATACCTCGCTACCTTCACTACCGGGGTAGGAAGAAAGTCTTATCCAAAAAACACAGCCAACTACCACAACATTTCTCGCTCGAATGAGTATTGTTTCAGTGTTGTGTTGACTTGTCTTCATTTAACTGTATCACGCACGATAAACGACGGCAGCCACACGATGAGCGTAGTTAAGTGGAAATCACAGACAACTCTTACGCCGGATACATGTCTTTCAGTGCTGAACAGCGAGTCGCCTACGGTGAAAACTACGCATACGTTGGATAAGCGCAACAACGCAAATACCCGGATGATGTCGTTGCTGAGGCGCTACTGCCCCCGACAGTGTCGGAGTCCATACTGCAGGATCCAAAATAAAGGCACGACAATCACACTGCCACAATTAGGACACCCTTAATCAGTCAAAATTATAGTTTTAATAATTTTCCCATTAAATAGAATAGCAATATAAATTTTTTTTATTGTAGTCTCTGACTTATTAGGTGTGCTTTTTAAGAGTACCTGATGGTGGCCCACGTGTATCCAGGACGTTTTCTGAGTTCTACCTGCAGTGTTTATCTTTGGACCGCATCTTTCACTAAATATACTGCGTATCTTTCCCCTTTTCAGTGTAAATATAGAAACTGATTAATTTCCCAGTCCGGCTGAGCTGAAACATCTTGTCCAAATATCCTGCCTCAATCCAGATCAGTGGCTCTAAAGTTTGACTCTGGGGCCTACGACCACCTTCTTATGAGAAATTGTGAACCAGATTTTAAAAAATCAACTGTTCAAATTTATTTAATCCAAAATGTTGCCGTTAGGACTTTAGATAGAACAAAACATTGTTGAACAAAGAGGACAAAAGAAACACAAAAGCTCATAGTCACAAGAGCTTGCATATGTATTTTATATCTTTTACTCTCTTTATCTGAGACAGCATAGATGTTTTTATTTCATGAGGAAGTACCTTATTATCTTAGGGAAACCAGCGTTTCATCCGAAGAAAATTAGATAAATAAGTGAAAATCTTGGAAAAAGAGACTGGAGACTACTTATTTCAACACGAAAGCTTAGGTATATAATAGACTTTTCGCCACAGTTTTTTTTTCCAGGCACTTGGTCTCGACCCGCTGGAAAGAGCACTGTAACCCACTTTTGAGTCAAGACCCACCGGTTAAGAACCAGTGATGTAGACGACTAAGGAATCTTTGAATTATTTGTTGTCCTTACAAAACCACTAAAATCAACAAACATTTCAGATTTTTGGTGCAAATGTTTTATTTTCTCCTGAAATAACTATTAGATACAGAATATTATCAACTTACAAAATCACAGTAGTTATAGTAATCTTTGAAGTTGAATTTCTGCAATGTTTATTTTTTCCAACTTATTTGTTCTTTCTTTTATTCTATTTTATTTATTCTCACAAATGCTTTAACTGTGAATGTGTCTATGGTATTATTACACTTTTATTCTGAAAAATAAACCGGAAAGCGATAAAGGAGGGACAGGTCTGGCACTACTATTCATGTGAACCATACATGCCATACCACACACCGTGATTGTTTTCCGTACTTATTTGACACTTCTGGTGTGAAGCTGAGGTTGCTACGACGTGATGAACTCCGGCGGTGATAACGTGAGGGAAAACGTGAAGGTACGTCAGGATACGAAACTTTGAACCTTCACGCAGAGTTTTGGAGAAGTTTCCAACTGCACCAGAGTTCGTTTGTAAAGTCATTTTTTTCTGTAATCTAAAAGCAGAATGGACGTTTTTCAACTTACTTCGAAACTACAATTGGCTATTGTGAAATTTTCTCCCACTAATGTCTGTCAAAGTCAAAGGAGCACGTAGGTCAACTTCGTGTCACTAGATATTTTAGTAACGATTGAATCTTGAAATAACAGATTTGGTTTCGCAAACTTGTGGATGTTGTGCAAGCGAGTGTCAGTTCAGATCAAGATTTTCCTCTTGGTCCATTGTTTATGAAACTAGCTAAATCTTGTTTTTAAAATGTGAATATGTGTTAAAGCATGCATTTAAACAGTGATGTTAACTCGTGTGTCCTGTGCAGAAGTTCTATGGCACTCTGTTGGAGTGCACTGTGGACTTGAAGACAAGTGCTTCCGCCTGCAGCTTGGCCATCCGCCCGGTGCAGAGTGTGGCAGACGCCCTGAGCCAGGTTCACCCGGAGGTATTAAAAAAGTACGGTTTGCATTCAGCTTCATTTGTGCACCATTAACATCTTTAACAATTACTGAAACATTTTCTGTCAACAAAGCTGTCTTATGGCTCACAACTTATTTTTGTTCATTCACCACCAGAGGGTTTCTCAAATGAAATTTGCAATCAATAATAACTGCTTTTTCACTCAGCAATAGCGATTGCACTTAACTCACAAAGGACACAATTAGATCAGACATTATCAGACAGCAGGGTCAATAATTAACAGATTAATAATTCTTTTATCTCAGGACACAAAGTGTTACTCACAATGACTCTGCTGATGTATAGTTATAAGTTTATTATGTATGGTGCTGAATGAACATATTTCATAATCTTATGTCCTGTGATAAAACAGGTGGCATGTCAATAAGGTTAAACTTGAAGTTACAATAGGTTACAACAAGTTGAAGTCTCCATGTACAGTAGACGCTGGATAGCTCATGCAAAAATCCAGTTGGGGAGCAGTTTTACTCATGAATGACATTGAATCTTCCTGGAAAAAGATTACCAACATACTGTATGTCGTTTGCAATATCACCCCATTTGCCCCTGAGCTTTGAAATCAACACACTCCTAAGCCTGCAACGTTTTTTTTTTCTATTCCCCTGCACCCTTTTTTATTGGTGCAAAAACAGTTTTGTAATCAAACAACTTTTGAGTGTAAAGTTATTACCTCCACCAAGGAGGTTATGTGATCGGGTGGGTTTGTTCTTTTGTTTGTTAGTTTGTTTGTTTGTTTGTTAATTGTTTGTTAGTTTGTTAGCAACATAACTCAAAAAGTCATGGACGGATTTTCATGAAATTTTCAGGAAATGTCAGAAATGGCATAAGGAAGAACTGATTAGATTTTGGGACTGATCCGGATCATCATCTGGATCCAGGAATTTTTTAAAAGATTCTGTACTATTGGGAGATAGGTCTGCGCTGTTACCACTTTACACCAGGAGATGGTGGACATGAGTAACTTCAATCCCAGCAGCATGTTTTTAGTGTGTTTCTATTCAAAGTTTTGGAGTTTATAGAGTTTGAAAGATGCACGCCCGGTCGAGGAGACGAGTCGGAGCGTAACAGACAGAAAGATAGCGAATTGTAGCGAGAATACTCACAATGACGGGAGGAATAGAGGAATATTCACCCTCTGCCATGACTTTCAGTGGTCTGGTGAGACCACGGGTGTTTCCGCCATGACAGTCAACATGTAGCGAAGCCAATGCTTTGCCTCACCGTGTTTTCACCCCACTGGGGAGGGAGTAATCGGCAAATTAGATTTTGGGAGTGATCCAGATCACCGTCTGGATCCAGGAATGTTTTTAAAGGATTCTTCACTATGGGGAGATAGGGCTAATGGTGGAGGTCTGTGCTCTCTGAGTGCTTTTCTAGTTGTTTATGTTTTACATCTCACTAAGAATCCTGCTTTCTTACTGGTTTATTTGAGTTAGTTTTTGTTGTTTAAGGCACAGAAACTACCTCTAGAGCAGTGATAACGCGTGACTCTTGAGCCACATGTGGCTCTTTATTTTGATGTTTTGCGGCTCTTTCATTCTTAATTTGAAATATTATTTCCCCAGAAAACCACAAGAAGGGAAATTTTGACCTCTGAAATTATCCATTGCAAGTCACATTAATCAGTTTGTTTCCCACACTTACACAGTTGGCTATAATTGTCAACCAATCATTTTTATTTGTATATTTCCATTGCCCTTATTTGCTTTTTTTGTTACTACTTTTAATTCATTTTTACTGCTTGAAGCCCACTTTTGCCACTTCTTTTTTCCCCCTTTTGCCATTTTTGCCACTTTTCATCTCTTAGATTGTGGCTCTTGCAAAGGTATTTTATAACAATTTGGCTCTTTTGTTGAGCAGGTTTGAGTAACACTGCTCTAGAGCAAACCAAAGCTTCCCCTTGAGCATCAATTGTATGGTCATGAACCGACTCTCTAATTATTATTTTCCACCAGATTCTTCGGTTGTGGTCTTCCTTTCCCAGCGAAGCTTGAAGGCTGCAAAGTCCTGGACCTTGGCAGTGGCTCTGGCAGAGACTGTTATGCCTTCAGTAAACTTGTTGGACCCACTGGACACGTGACGGGGATTGACATGACTGAGGAGCTGGTGATTAGACATGCTTTAACACAAATTACATGACACTGGATTTCTGTACTTGATACTAATTTAACTTGCATTTCTTTAGATCCAAACTGCTTGTCAGTACATTGAGTACCATCAGAAGAAGTTTGGCTATGAGAAGCCCAATGTCACGTTTGTAAAGGGATACATGGAGAAGCTCAGTGAGGCTGGCATACAGAATGACTCAATGGATGTTATTCTGTAAGTGCTGAGCATGGTTATGATTCTGCATGATGTGCTAATGGGGCATCTTTATATCTAGTATTGGATAACATCCTCTCTTATACATGCAGATCCAACTGTGTCATCTGTCTATGTGCTGATAAAAAAGCAGTGCTACAGCAGGCCTACAATGTCCTGAAGGTTTGTCTGAAGAGGTTCTACCAACATCAGCATCTTACTACAAATAATGTAAATTAACTTACTGTTTATTGTCCTCATTTTCACGCAGGAGGGAGGCGAGCTGTACTTCAGCGATATGTACGCCAGCAAAGTTGTTCCTGAGCACATGAGGGATGATCCAGTCCTGTGGGGTAAAACAAACTTGTATTTCTAACACAAATTACTCGGTATGATAATAAGAGTCCCAACATCCATGACCTTCAGCATTTTGGTTTTAAGCAGGGGTGTCACCAGGATTTCTGGGCCACATGAAAAATATATCAAATTGTGCTTCTCCACCATGACCTAATTTAACCCTGCAATATTGTTACTACCACACAATATGCAGTATAATCATCAGTGTTAAATCATTCTCCCAGAGTGTTGAATTTAAATAATTTTTTTCAAGTTTGTTTAATTCTCACAGGTTCTGAGTGAAATTAACACTTTGGAAAGTGTTAATATTTTAATTCCTTGTAGCATTGATTTTTAACACTCATAGTGTTGTTTTTCTACACATTAAAGCAGAGGCTCTCAGACTTTTCAGCCCACAACCCCCCAAATAAAGCTGTAAGAGTGCATAATAGTTGAACACAATTGTGCACATTCAAGAATAGTTGTGTGCAGACTTACATTTTAAGTCTGCATACAACTGTATGTGTAATGTAAGTCTGTACATTTTTTTTATTTTATTTTAAATCTCACCAAATCAACATGTTTTTAATTTACATGCAACTAATTTTCTGAATATATTCTGATAAAAATGGTAAAATATTCCCTTTGAAATAATTTTTAAAATATTCTGTTTTTTGGAAGGTATCTGGCAACCTCCTTTCAGTGTTTCACAACCCCCACGATGAGAACCACTGCAGCAAAGTGGTCTTTTAAAACAATGTTACGTTATTTCCTTTCACTTTGGGAGTAAAGTTGAGGTATTTATAACTTTAATTGTTGACTTACTGCAAAGCACTTGTTATACTAAATGAAGATGGCCACCTAAAAACTTTGACCAGATCAAGTGTCCTATGACAAGGATCGAGCAAAGAGTCGGATGCAGAGCTAGAATGCGCCCCAAGTTGAAAGTCTGCACTCAGCCTTTTATTATAGACCATCCCCTACCACAGACAGGAACTGGCCAACTTAGTGGATAACTTCAATCCTAACAGTGAACACTGTGCAACATGCAACATCTAAAAAATATCTTAACACTCTGCCCAAGGGCATGATGGAACCCCCCAGATTTGAAATGACAACAGGTGGAGCCTCAACCATGTGACTCTCTACAGAGTTGGATTAACATTAATGGGTCAACACTGTAAACTAACTCCAACACTGAAGGCCATTAAACTCAAAATGGAGTTAAAACACAGTTTAGGAGTTAAAATCAATTCTGAGATGTTTAACACTAAAAATTCAACTCTCCAGTTTTTGCTGTGTATTTTTTGATACCACACACTTTACAGGATACAGTGCCTTTAAAAAATGAGTACTTCCAAAATTGCAAGCAAACTGTTGCACACCCTGTCAAAATTGCAAGATTAAATTGGTGATGTTTGTGCCAATGTATTTGTGTAACTTAGACAGTGTTTACTGAAAAAACTGCCCTGTTTTTCTTTCTCTATTGTTGTCTGCCTACGTCCCTAAATGTTGGTATGTAGCTCTGGCCAGCAGAAGGAAAACACAACTCATTGTGTATGTTACTAGTTTACTGAATTCCATGTTGTCATGATGGGGTACTGTGTGTAGATTTATAGGAATAAAATAAACTTAAACAACTGTCATATCAGGCTCCAACATAATTAAATTGAAAAAGCGAAGGGGGTCTGAATACTTTCTAAATGCACTGTCTACCTGTGGCTGACGTCTTTGCATCTTGGTTATAGGTGAAGGAATGGGTGGCTCCCAGTTTTGGCTGGACTTCATAAAGTTGGCCGTTAGCATCGGTTTTAGCACTCCACAACTTGTTTCAGCAACCCGCATTGAGATCTACAACAGTGAACTCAAGGAGAAAGCAGGTAACATAAGAGAGCATTCAAAATTGACGATCTGAAAGGTTAAGTTTTATTGTACTACAAAGCCAACTCCTCATTTTTCAGGGGACACGAACTATGCCTCTGTCACTTACCGGCTCTTTAAGCTGCCCAAAAATGCAGTCCAGTCTGTGGCCACAGTGACTTATAAAGGGACCGTGGTAGATTCTCCAGATCAGCTGACCTTCGATTCATCCCACAGCTTCAAGGTGTGGCAGATATTACATGAACGATGAGTCAGTGGCTGAGTGTGCTGGTGAAAATTATGAATGCATTGCTTTCCACATTATTAAGCAAATTACATTTTTCTCTTATTTCTCTAAATATTAATGCAAATGACAGTCAGAATATTTTTCGTCATCAGCCATTCGAGCATAACTCAAATGTTTTTCAACAAACTTCATAATGATAACCGTTTTTTTTTTAAATAAAAACCTCAAAATGCACTGTTCCACATTATTATGCAAAACAGAGTTTTAAAAGATTTTATAGGTTGTAAAGAACTGAAAATGGTCATTCATTGAATTTGCAGCATTTGGTCATATTTACTGAAATCAAAAGCTACTTCAATCAAAAACATCTTAACAGGCCAAGTGCCATGTTAACATAGGAGCCCTTCTTTGACATTATCTTCACAATTCTTGCATCCATTGAATTTGTGAGTTTTTGGAGAGTTTCTGCTTGAATTTCTTTGCAGGGTGTCAGAATATCCTCCCTCTTCCTCATGGCGCGAGCGTCCTTGGGTAAAATGCAATGACGTACTGACGTTTTATGGTGACGCAATGACGTGGCTCCAACTTGGCTCCTTGCCGGTGGAAAACCAAACCGCTTCTTATGAAGAACGTGATTAGAACCAACTAAGCACTGGCACAAGCACTAGCACTGAACGAGCACCTGGTTCTTTTGATGGAAAAGGGGTACCAGAGCTGCTGTTTTGATGTGAACTGCCTCCCACCCTCATAGATCTTTAGCTTGAGGATGCCCCAAAGGTTCTCAATAGGGTTGAGGTCAGGGGAGGATGGGGGCAACACCATGAGTTTCTCTCCTTTAATGCCCATAGCAGCCAATGGCAAAGAGGTATTCTTTGCAGCATGAGATGGTGCATAGTCATGCATGAAGAAAATTTTACTACAGAAGGAACTGCTCTTCTTTTCGTACCATAGAAGAAAGTGGTCAGTCAGAAACTATTTGCCGAGGTCATTTTCACATCTTCAGGGACACTAAGGGTCCTACCAGCTCTCTCCTCATGAATTCAGCCCAAAACATGACTCTGCCACATCCTTGCTGATGTCACAGCCTTGTTGGGACATGGTGGCCATCCACCAACCATCCACTACTCCTCCATCTGGACCATCCAGGGTTGAACAGCACTCATCAGTCAACAACACTGTTTGAAAATGAGTCTTCATGTATTTCTGGGCCCACTGCAACCGTTTCTGCTTGTGAGCATTGGATAGGGCGGCCAAATAGTACATTTATACACAACTGCAAGCCTCTGGAGGATTCTACACCTTGAGGTTGGTGGGACTCCAGAGGCACCAACAGCTTCAAATACTTGTTTGCTGCCTTGTAATGACATTTTAGAAACTGCTCTCTTAAAGAGGGGGAATTATACTTTTCTGGTTTTTAAAACATAAATATAAAGTCACAATGTTGAGTGTCCATACTTCACGTCTGCAAATTTTCAAACTGCAAGATAAACGTATGTGGCAGTAATCTTGGAATTAGAGTGTAAACTGATGAAAATGGTTTGTTGGGAATCTCTCCGAGATTTCTCAGAGATCCTCCCAAGATGAGATTTAGATGGAGCGAACTGATGAGGTCATCACAGTAGGATCTCCTGACTGGTTCGTCCGTGCTGCAGTGGAACAGACTGCCCCCACAAGATGAACAGAGATGAATAAATACACCTTTAAGTGCGGCGAGGGATAAGTCCACCATTATCAAAGTCATTTAGTAACAGTAATTAAACACTTACCAAACAGATAAGTCCTTCTCTATCCTTTGCTGCAGCTGGTTTTCTTCCCCCTCTCTCTCCAAACTATCAGGGTCAGACTCTGGGTCTAACACGTACGGACGTATATCAAAATTCGCCATATTTTACTCAGTCGGACCAGTTCATTTAAAATTTACAAGTACTAGCATAGCAATATAGCCACATTGAAGGGGGCGGGCACAAAACATTGAGTCCTGCCGCCGGCCAGCCTCCGGAAAATCGGGCAGTCGGAGGAAAGCAGGTCTGTGGAGGGGGGCAGGTGTTAAAGAGACAGCAGCGAAAACGAAGCGTTTCAGACGGAGGTTAAAATAAGGGTTTTTCAGTTTTTTGAGCTGTAAACCATGTTAAGCTACTGTGTGGGTATCAGAGAGATGGTGTAAAACTGTGAAAAAAGGCATAATACCCCCACTTTAATCTGATGAATTTGTCTGTCAGAAACCCTCCTCATTATGCCTTTATCTGCATGAACCCGTCTGTGCTCTGAATCAGCCACGTATTTCTTCACAGTACGATGATCACGATTAATTTTTCATGAAGTATCTAATGTTTTCATTCCTTCTCCAAGGCATTGCACTATTTGAGGGTTTTTGGCAGCAGAGAGACCCTTTTTCTTTCTCATATTGCTTGAAACCTGTGGCCTGCTTTATAATGTGGACCAGTGCATTTTGAGGTTTTTATTTTTTTAAAATTAATGGTTATCATTATGACATTTGTTCAGAAACATTTGAATTATGCTCTAACGGCTGACAACTTGAAAAATATTCTCATTTGCATTAATATTTAGGAAAATAAGAGAAAAATGTCATTTGCTTAATAATGTGGAAAGCGGTGTAGGTCTTAGGTGTTGTGCTTGCACGCTCATCATATTTAAATACCTGATGATTCTACAATGATATTAGAAATGTGGGTTTTCTTCTGTGCTTTGCAGAAAGACGTGGCTGTGGAGGTAGATGGAGAGATGGCAGCGATCCTTCAGAATTCCCGTTTCTGTTCAGATTTCCACATCCAGATCTCAGACAAACCAGCTCAGCCCAGCTCAGATTCAACCCAGCAGGTAGAGGACATGTTGTGGGCTGGGCTAAAGTTTCGACTAGTTTTAAATGGTTCTTTGAATCAAATGTACTGGCTAAATTTTAACTGAAGATTTGTGAAACTGACATCAATTCTTTTTTTTTTTCTCTACAGTATTGCCACCTCAATCCATTTCAGCTGGCTGACAAACTGGGGTCCTCAGTGAAACAATGTTCAAAAATAAGCAAATAAAGATAAAGCTGGATTCTGAGGAAACCAAACAGTCGAGTTAGACTTGGTACAGAAACAGAACGGATTAAAACACAAGCCAAATGCTTTTAGATGCTAGCAAATATATTCTAGGACATTATATAAAGATCAAATTTTGTGACACAACTTTCTGATGCAGTTAAGAGAAATTTCATCAAATGTTGACACAACATTAATATAATGATAACTATGAGGGTCCTAAACTAAAATTACACATTATTACTAACTGAATTAAGCTTGTCAAATCTTGTTTTCATTTTCTAACCATTATGTATGCTACATGTAGCGGTAGCCTATCTCCATGATCTCCAATCAGACAACAATAACAGTAAAATTGTATTGCCTGTGTTTGAGCTCAATTGTATTATTCTGCAACCTGACATACCAGACAGACTGTTTCATACATCCATTGCATATTTCACATTCACTTGGGAAACCTACCAAGCAAATTTCTTGGGAAGGGCAGGCCTTTCGAAAAAATTCTCAGAAGGCTATTGGACAAACGTGTCTGTCACACACCATGAGCAGAACAGAGCGATAATACAAAATGAGGTGATTGGCATGTGCTCAGATAAAACTCTGGCTGACCAGGAGAAGAGCAAAAGAAATCTTCTCCATCAATTGAAGATTTCAGTCTGGCTCTTTGCTCTTGTTTTAATAAAGAAATGTGGCCCAGTTCTGATAAAACTGCCGCTATACCACAGCTACATCTGAGCTTATCACTACACTAGCAGCCACTGTACATACCATCTTAAAGTAAAACTAAACCTGCTTGCAACCATTGCAAACCATGCTAAAGCAGGTCAAGAGAAGAGCAAAAACATCTTTTCTGTCATGAAAAGCTTTCAGTGCTGTTCTTGCTCATAATTTTAAAAATAAAATACAGTCCAGTTCTGATAAAACTGTTGCTACACTACACTACACTACGCTACACGAGTGGCTCCCACTGCCATCAGCTTCCAGTATAACTAAACCCCACCCATAGCTACAGCCTCGTCTTCCTGACGCTGATTGGTCAGATCAGTTTTCAGACCTGGTGCAATTGTTTCAGACTGAAGATTTGCAAGATGGATTTGTCTGATGAAAGACTTGGAATCTGGACAATCCATCTGCATTGCAAGGTCAATTATTCTGTCATCCTGCACATTTAAACTTACACATACAGTTAATTTACTTTAAGTTTATCTTCCAGTTTGCAGGTAGTTTATTTAAACAAAAAAATACTCATGCTGTATTCAAACCTTCAAACATGTCCATAATTGAGAATCTTTGTGGTAGAAAAATTAATGCTACTAAATCACCCTGTCCGACACTGACTCTATGGTAGCAGTTTAGGCATTACAAATACTGTACCCATACAGAAATAACCAGTCATGTCACTTATGGTGCAGTTTCCTTCTGAATGGAATAAAGAAGCATTTACTGAAAAGTCTGAAGGATTGGTCCAATACCTGAGCATTAGTACAGCACAACAACACATTCAGACTTTAAAAACAAAATGTAAAATTAAAGGCAAGTCACTAAAGCATATAACATAAATCTGAGTTTAACAGTTTCACAGTCAGCTTTAAGTTGTACACTAAATAACTGGCTGCAATTCTGTTGTTAATAGTTGACCTTAGTATTAATAGTTTGAAATAAGTTGCTCATAAATACAGTTTGGTGGATGTGTAGTGACTGTGTTTGGAATGTCAGTAGATAAAATAGTAAGAAAATGACAGTACTACACATACAACTAAAATTTCTCGATATGGTATTATGCCATATAGAAAGTCCAGATTGTGACAGGTGAGTCTGCTGCTAGTCTTCTTGCATGTGAATTACACAGGACATTCGGTGAGAGCACAAAGAGTAAAATCAATTGTGCTAAAAGAGCTCTGATTGGCTTTCAGGCACCTTCAGGCAGTGAGGGACGCAATCCAATTTGTCAGCATTAGATGGCGAGAGAAAAGAATGGCAGTATCCTGAGTGGTGTTATTCTGGATACAGCGTGTCTCAGGTTACATCTGCAGTTCATCAGATCTAAACAGTGAGAAAGAAAACAATCACCAATGAGTAAAACCTCAACCTCAAACCACTATTTACATCCCTGTTTATTGTTTATATGACTTTAAGACTGTCAGCTTTGCTTTTGGTGCCGGTTTATCTTCAACATACCGGTAACACTAGTCTCTATCATGAGTACACAACATCAATAAAATAAGTTATTCTAAGATCCTTTGATCAAGAGTAGATAAAAGAGGGCATACTGTCTCCTGCTGTAGCAGTGGTGGACATGCCTCGGTCAATAAATCTATGTACTGTGTGTAAACTGGGACACAGACAGTAGTCAAGTAAATCCACCTAACTGAGCTATATCTGTAGCTCGGTTTAACTGTGCATAAAAAAATACTGAGATATTGTCTCTTGTTTAAAAAAGGGTTTATTACAGAAGATAAATAAACTCTTGTATTTATTTTTGGTCCTCTGTAAACAAAGCTGTGATGATCTTGTATGTACATGTGTAAAGGATTTTTTTTATATATAAAAAAAACTGAGTGTGGCAAGCACACATATGTAGCAGTACTATTTTCAGGCATATCATAACCAGTTAAAACTCAGGAGCCTCACAGGAGCTTTAGATATGTCGTCTCATAGAGTAAAACCTGCAGAGGACGATCATCCCTGTTGACATCGCTCTGTTGAGCTTTTTTTTATGTCTTTCAGAACATTGTCTTGTTTCAGTGATCCATCAATTTTTTCCCAAGCAAAAAGTATTTTTTTCTCAAAGACACTGTCTTAAAATTTTTCTTTCCCATACCTGCATCTTACTTAATGGTGGACTGCTGAAGTTGGGAACAAACTGGTAAAGATGGTGCATCTTAGAAGAGCACTGATTATGTACAGGAGTTGACATCAGTAAAAAAAAAAAAAAAAGCTACATGGGAAGAGGATTAGAATTTTAACTTGTCCATTGGACAAAAACTTCAAATAAATGGCACTGCATATGTTTTAGCTGCTGGATGTGAGCATGGGTTAATAGTTGTAGAACTTCACTCAGTGCTTGCTTAACAGCTTGTCTCTACTGCCCCCACATGGCCAGAAAAGTTACCAAAGTTTCAGAGTCACAAGGAACTTTGCATATTAAGTCAAGACATGTTAAGAAAAAACATTTTCCTCTTTTTGCCATGATCTGACCAATATGAAAAATTAGGAATTTGTCATGTTTTCAAATTTTATTGAGCAGAACAGGACTGAATTTACTACTTATGCCTGTATATGATCCACAAAAGTGATTTGAGTACATTATGGTTTATTGTATTATGTGCTTTGTGTTGGACCCCTCTAAAACAAGATGGTTCATCTTAAGAGGCTATGCAGTAATTAATTTAATTCGTTTCATTACGTCTTTACAGTCATTTCTAATGGCTGAAATTGCTGCAGTGGGGTAGGATGCTACTGAACTGTTTGCTAACTAAAGTGCCTTTTTTTCACACCTCTCACAGAAAATACTTAGAGAACATATCATATCTTAGAAAATAGGATGAGACTTTATGTCTCTGAACTTTACTTAAGCACCTACAGGACACTGATCAGAAGTCATACAACTTTACAGGCAGGGGCAGATGGACAGACAGAAAAATTAAAGCTCCTCAAAGAAGCTTAAATGTGCATAGAGGTTATTCTGTCTAGTTTGTTTGGACGTAAATGGCACTCACTGAGCCTGAGTCTTTGTTATAATCTGTCCAGCAGCCATCATCTCTGCAATACGAGACACAGCAGGATCAAACATCAGGCTGGAAGCAGCTACCACCACCTCATCTCTGTTATTAAAAGAGAAATAAATAAGTCATGCACATATATTACTCATTCATATTCAGCTGTATGAGGAGTATCTTTACTGATGTTTACTTTATGTAATACGCCAGGAATTTTCTTTCTTCCACTTTGCCTTTAAATACTATTTCTGTGTATCCTTCTCCATAGCCTAAAAAGAGGAAATGAAAACAGAGAAATGAGACTTGGTAAAGAACGAGTTTAAATATTCATAATACAGTGGCATTTTCCTTTTAGTACTCTACCAGCATATCTGATACTCTTCCCAAGCAGCACAGTCCAGAAAAAGGGGACAGACTCGATTTTGGTTGGCTTATTGAGCATGTTTAAAGCTGCAACTCTTCCTAGGAAACATGAACAAGTGTAAAGATAAATCAAAATGGACTTAGAACAAGGCTTTTATTTAATTTCTCTCATAATGTTGTCGAAGCAGTTACCCTGAGCTTGCGACATTTGCCAGTGACCGATGTTGACCCTTTGATCCCCACGAATAGTCAGAGGGAAAGAAGTCACATCTCCAGCACCAAAAATATCTGGAAGATTTGTCCTCATGAACTGTTTGAAAAGACAAGAGTTAACTGAGTCAGCACTATGCTAACAAACAAATGTGTGCACAGCTGTTCAATTTGTTCATATGGACACAATAAACTCAAAGACTCAAATAATATATAACATCCATGTTTGAATATCAAACAACAAACAAGACAAAGCTGTAAAGCCATTTCATTAGCTCTGTCAATATGAAGGTTCAGCTGTACACTTTTTTCTCTGTTGGCTGTGTGTTACCTTGTCAACTATCAAAGCTTTCCTTGAATCCACCTCCAGCGTGCTCCCAGTTAGGAAATCTGTATTAGGGATTACACCTGACAAACAGAGATTACTGCATTGGATTTTTGCAGAGTTGCACAGAAAAGATGATCACACAAATATTATTATTCAAAGATAATCAGAGGAAATACAAAAAGCAGTTTTTAACTAATGGTTTCATTTGTTAAGGGACAAACACCATGGAAACATACCTGGTCCTATGTGAAAAAGTAATTGCCCCCTAATCCTAATAACTGGTTGCAATGACTGGCAATGAGTCACATCACTCTGTCTAGTATCTATCTAATTTGTCTGACAATCTGAAACACTTCAGTGTGGCAAATATGCAAAAAAAAAAACCAAGAACTCAAGAAGAGGGCAAATACTTCACAACACTGTATAGAAAAACAAGTGTGTTTAATGTTTGTCTCATAATTCTGATATATTAAATCTTCCTGTATTTATTGTTTCATGTGTCTAATTGTGTGCTTTGTTTACACCATTCTTGCTGCTACAAGTTTGTAATTTCCCCTTGTGGGACTAAAATAGGAATGTCTTATATAAAGATGCAATCACCAATTCCAGCAACCACCACATCTGCATCCAGGACTGCACCATTCTTCAGCACCACCCCCTTCACCTGAAAAAGATTAATCAATTAACTCAACTATAAATCAGTTATAATTCATTTAAGAATACACATTATAAGCACAACAAAATTTCAGGGTTAAATGACATCAGTCTTTTACATTAGAGGGCTAATTCACAGCGCTATTTTAAGCCATGATATTCATGTCCCTGTGATGTTTCACCTTCCTTATGAACATCACAAAGGCATAGTGGTGGGGCAAAGTGCTCCTTGTCTGTATCATGCCCAAGCTGAGTCAATAAACATCTTAAGGCCTAGTGATGGCAGAGCAAAATGCACTGTGAAAACACATACAGATATTTTGTCACAGCCCTAGCAGAAAAGAGTTTTAACAATACAACAATTGAGGCTCAATTTCACTTGGCTGCCTCAGTTTCGGGCTCCTTGCACTCTACATGCTGGCTCACTATCAGATGCTCATGTGACATTTGAATACAATGGGGTCACTGTTATATGTTTTCATCAATGCTTGTGCTGCTTATGAGAGGAAATGTTAAAATGTCTATTGCTAATGACAAAAAAACTACAAGAGAAACAGCAGACTTACCTTGCCATTTTCTCCTTTGATTTCAGTAACTTCATCATTCATAAAGAACTTCACATTTTTTTCCTCCAACATCTAAAAAGGAGAAACTGTAGTTGAATTTGATCAAAAGTAATAATTACTAAACAAAGGGGTCACATGCTCTGCTCATAAACAAGTCAAAGGCCTTCATTTCCAACCATAGACAGCATGAAAATGGACAGAGCAGCTGCCTGGGATTGATGCCAAAATATTTGCTGACTGGGATGCAGTATAGGTCATGAGCCCATTAGGGCCTTATTTTATATATTGGAGAAAAAGACCAGTTAAATATACTTAGATATATTTAACTAGAAAATATTTGGATTTGAGTTTCTGCAGTGTTATCTCATCACTTCTCTTACTTGCATACACATCTTGCCAATGTCTGGTCCCAGAGAGCTTTCATACGGGTAACTTTTAGAGCCAACCACAGTCACGCTGGAAGCTTTGTCTGATAAGAAGGATGCCACCTCCATACCTGTTGTAATGAAAACAATTCAGCTGTGTGGAAGATTTAATGTGTGTTCAGGTAACCTTATCTTGCTGTGACAAATATTTTCATAGCTAAATATAAAGACAGATGGTTGTAAAAAACGAAATAAATAAATAAAAAAGTTAATATCTAACCTATGAATGAGGCTCCTATAATGACAGCTTTGTGACCCAAACAGGAGCTGTTAATCTCTTTGGCATCTTCGTAATTCTCCAGTAACTTCACCCCCTTCAGCTCTGAACCAGGACAGCTGAGCGGCCGTGCTCTGTGAAGAATATAACAACTTTTACATAAAGCTGCTGTGGTAATAAAGACAGTGTAAATCATGTCATTTATTAATGAATATTTCCATTGCCTTCGATCTCCTCTGTCTCAAGACACCCACATGACAGAGACTACTAACCTGCAGCCAGTGGAGATAAGCAGCTGGTCATAATGCTGTAAAGTGCTGTCACTCAGCTTTACGGTCTTATTGGCTGGATTCACAGACACCACCTGCAGCACAAAACACACTTATTAGCATAACAGAAATAAAAAACAGCTTTGTTTCATTAGTTTATAAACCACAAATATGCTTCTGACCTCCTTCTGTGTCAACACTTCGATCCCATACTGCTGATAAAAGTCACTTGACCGGAGAAGGATGCTGCCGCTGTCTACATTCATAGCCTGAGAGAGTAAAAGACATCAACTTTAAAACAATCTAGAAACAGGCTGTCAGCAACTCAGGCAGAAAAATCCCATTGTTACCTTTCCAGTCTGGTTGACTTCTTACCTTACTCAGTTTGGGTTTATCAAAAGGAGTCAGGTTGTCTTTGGTTATGATGATGATTCGACCTTGGTAGCAGTTTTGCCGCAGTGTTTCAGCACAAACCAGCGAGGCAGGGCCTGAAAAAATGCAATAATTAATTTGTGTCTTTGTTTTCAGAGACAAACTTTTAGAACTGAATAAGACTTAGCCACCCTATGTCCTGCTGTACAATTTCTAGATCTTGGCCTCTGTCTTTATGCTACTAGCAGGGATGTGCATTTCCACCTGAAGTCCTTATTACTGTTTTCAATATTTCAAATCCATTTGCACAATACTATATCAAAAACAGTGCTCTGCCTTCAACCTGACAGCTGGTTTCAAATAAAGAAAAAAATCAAATCTTTGAAAGGAGCCCTCCTGTATTTTTCCATCTAGTTTTTACCTCCTCCTATCACCAAGACAGTGTGTTTGCTGTCTGGCGCCTTACTGCACATCGCCTTAACTCGCCTCGTTAACTTCAGAGTCTGAGGGAAACAAACAGAGAGGAACTTCTTTTAAAAACTTTTCCAAAAAATTACATCATTTTAATTTTTTCGATTTAAACTGCTCCCTTACGTTTTTGTTGATGGAAACATACACATTCCCATCCTCAACTTTGACCTTGAAATAAAGAAAAGACAAAGATTTTAGCCAAGAATTAGAGAAAACAGTTTATAGCACAGCCAGTTTTAAGTGTCTGCATCTTTTACAAGAAAAATGGGAAATACTGTGAGTGAGGAAGTATACTGAACAACAGCATGTTTTGGATCTATAAAGACTGTAGTTAAGTGCAGCTTTTCTTTTAGTGAAAATGAAACTTCTCTTTGTGGTATTGATACTTTGAACCTAATCTGACTGTCTGTATTAATCCTAATTGTTTAGGATCAATTACATGGTAATACAGTGTAATTATTAATTTTTATATTTGTTTATTTTCAAGATCTTTCCTTTTTGAACCTCTTTTTGTTCAAGACCATTTTTTTAATAATAAATCATTTTTTTCCTATTTTATTGTTTGGATTACCCCATATTATCATCCTATCCTTGGATTTATTATCCAGTTATTATTGAAATTTCTTATCACTTATCTAGTTTATTTTCATGTGTGATCTTTTAGTGTTTCTTATCTTAATTATTTCCTTCTACTTTATTATTGTATTCTTCTATTATTGCACTATTTCATTAAGTATTATTCTGGGGGATTTTTGTGCCTTTAATGATAGAGGAGGGGGTGAGAGTTTGGGAAAGGGCCATAGACAGGGTGCAAACCTGTGCCGCCTGCGTACATGGGGCACGTCTCAACACTCTAGGCCAGTGGTCTTCAAAATGTGAGGTGGGCCTCCCCTGGGGGGCATCACGGGACTTTAGGGGAGGGGCAAAACCATAAACCAGAAAACAAAGATGATTTGCTTTGCTAATGGGTAGATTTATAGTATATATAGTTATAGTTTATAAAATTAGGATTTTCCTGCATTAGTCCTGATGATGCTCAAAAGCCACAGTATTTAATTTGCAAAGATGTAGAAGCTAATGACAGCATAAGGTGGTGCAAACCCAGGGTCATGTTAAGACAAAGCACTAAGCCTAGTGACCAAACCAGGGAATTTTTTGACAGGAAGTAAACAGAATTTCAGTTACTGAAGTAAACAGCCTGTACAAATTCATGTTTACATGTGGGCACAAACTGAAGGCTCTCCTCATTGTTTGGTTTGAATTAATAATTTCACATTTAGTTGTCTACTCATTCAGTTGTTGATGTTTTGTTAAAGGGAAAGACATAAGGGTTGATACTGCTGCGGTTACTGTAGAATATTACAGTATATTTATGCTTTCATTTAAATGGAATTGTAGTTTTAGCACTGGGTGATATGCCTAGAAGTTAGGTACAATGAGTTGGAACTAGGCAAGATGAAGTTTTCTTTTCTTTTTTTAACCAGGAAAGCAGAAAACCAGAGACACACAACAGAGGTGCTCATTTGGTTGTTGTAAGAATAACTAAATAAATACAACAGAAACTTCATATTCACTGCCAGGACACTGATTTTTTTTTGATCCTGTATGAGTTCCACTCTCCCACAGTGGCCAGTATGATTTTGAGTTATTCTTTTGTATGTTAACTGACAAGAGATTACTGCTGTTAAAAAGGCAGCAAATAAAATAGAAGTCAATGTTGGCCCTTATAAACTTGTTTTACCTTGTAGATGGGCAGGGAGTCCAAACCTGGATACTCTTCAATATCTCCAGTTCTAATATTAAAGCAAGCGCCATGAAAGGGACATCTCACTCTGTTACCAACCAAGGCACCTGAATTATCAGAGGAAACAAAACTGAAAGACCTCTGACAGAAGCATTTCTTATTATATAGACATTAAAACTAAATAGTAAAATGAGGTTTACCTTTGGCAAGAGGACCATTGTAATGAGAGCACTGGCCTCCAACAGCACTGTACTGACCCTGGGTAAGGACAAGCAACACCTTCTGCTCTGCAACAGTAACTTCCTTCATCCTTTCAAAAAGAGAAAAAGGTTAAGAAGATAGATAGTGAAAGAAAAAAACTTCCAAAAAGGATTACTCTTACAAATTACAAGCATTTTTTACTCACTGCCCATCCTTAAGGTCAGCCTCCTGACATACAATTTCAGTCACATACTCCTGCCCTTCACCTGGCTCTTGGCATTGATTCATCCCTGCAACACAAGGACTTCATTAAGAAAACTAAGAAACATGAGCACTAGGAGGACTGGCTTGAATTACTAACTGCTTTGTTAACAAGGTTATCCATGGTGACAGTTGCAGGAGCTACAGAGCTTTATTTGTTCAGTGTAATCTGAAGGTACTTTTTCCCTCCAGTAACTATAGAGATACATGAGAGGGTTGTCACAATGATGTAATTTTAAACCTGGAGATGATAAAACAAACATTTTGATATCTGAATCAATACCATGGCAAAAACACATAAACAGATGGGGAGGAAATAAAGGTTGCAAAAACCAAATACTGGTTGTCTAGTGTTTAATTAACAAAACTGGAGGCAAACTTCAAACTTCTATCTTAATTTGTTCAGATTTTTGAGAGATTCAGTGAACTCGTTTTTATGCCAATGTCTTTCTAGATAGATGGGTCATTTGAGATTGAATCTGGTATCCTTTTAGACGTGTGATATCGAAAAGATGTCGACTTTAAGGCATTTTTGACAACCAAATTTATGGCTAAATGCTGAGGTAGTGGGTGTGATGTTTAATAAGCTCTTCAAGGATTTGCTGAGAGCTGCAAAACATGTTTTGTGCTTCTGACCTATAACACACCCTTTATAAGACAATAGATGTAGCAATCAGCAGTATAGCCCAACAATGCAAGGCTTGCACCTAAAATGCAAACAAGCATGACTGTGCACATATCGGATCTGCACCCGCTGTACATTGTCTACGGTGAACTGCACGATAAATAGATTAAGCTGAAATTACAGATCTTCTTGTGGTGGCTGTTTATTCGCTATCAAAATACAACACAGAAATCTTAGAAGTGGTCGAGCTACGCCGTCCGCTTTATAGTAAACCGACCAAAAAATTAGATCTATTTCAATGTAGCTGAACTCACTTGTTTTCTTCGAACGAGCGATGGCCAGAACTGATGCATATGTCGCCTGGAGAGAGCTGTCCACAGAGGCAAAATAAACGTGGGTCGTTCATGAAAACCAGAGCCGGAGAGCTGCCCACGTGACAGCCAATAAACGCCCGGGGTTTCTCACGAGCTCCTCCCAAACCAACCGGTGCCGAGAGGGGAAGGAAGAGATGATGGCGTGAAGATTAACTGATAGACTAATTAAGAAAGGGAAACTTAAGCATAGCATGCCAAGCAGTTTTGAATGACAGACATTTTTCTTTGTTCTTTATTTTATTTTTGAAAGCCAATTAATTTATTGCCAAATTCCATGGATTGTTCATCAATGAAGGTTACATTTCAATCCAAATCAATTCAGTTGACTTTCCGTTTTTCTCGTGCAATTAAATTTTAATAATTCCTGATATGATGAAATAAACGGGGCCACATTTTCCATCCATACTTTACCAAACATTTCTGTGAACTAAAACTGATAAACACGGTATATATTTTGGTGAACGATGCAGTGCTGCACGGCTCTTGACCAGTAGATGGTGCTGTTGGAACAAATATTATAGCAAACATCCATTTTGCCAGGCTCCAAGTGTTTTTTATGTCTCTCACTGTCGGTGTAAAAGAGACACAAGCTGGTTTAAGGCTCACTGCATATATTACAATGATCTACTAGTATATTATGGACTGTATCTGGGCGCTTCAAAGCACGATGCCAAGCCTTTAATATTTTCTATTTTTAGCTTCAGTAAACTACTACTCCCACAACACCACGGTGTTTTGTGAACGAATGAGAATGGATAAACATCATGTTGCCTTCGAGTACTCTTCGTAATTCGAATTTTTGTTCGTCATGGATTGCTTTCTAGTTATTTATAGGAGTTTCCGCATACATTGCACACTGATTCACCTGTTAATTTGGGAAACTGATTGGTTAAACACTGTTTCTGGGGGGGGGAAAACAAAATAAATTTTAGTGACAAAAGTATTTTTAGACGCGCATTGAACTCTAAATCGACCCAAGTTTAGCTCTAAAGTCAAAGCCAATCTCTTTGAAGATATTATCTGATACAGGTTTGTTTCTTTAGCTGTTCATAAGTATCAAATGTTATTCAATAAAGAGGGAGGGTAGAAATCTTATTTTGATTTTCAACAGATATGTCAGGTTGTCTCTCTTTAAAAGCTATCAATCACTTTTTCATGACAGCCCCAGTAATTGCCACTTATCATTTCTGAAGTTGCTTTTCAAGGGAAAAATAGAGTATTCATCAGGTACACTAGACAATTTACTTTTCTTCTTCCAGAGAAAAAATCCTCAAAAGAACACACGGCTGTTTTAACTGTACTGTTACAAAACTCAATCATTTTTTTTTTACCAGTGGAAGAATAACTAAATGATAAATACTGTCTAATATTTTCCTCAGTTGGGGTACCATCATCTGCGATATTATTCATCTCTTTTTAGAAACCATCATTCTAAAAAAATAAAATGTAAAGAAAAAAAAAACAAAACAAAAAACAATCATCATCATCATCATCATCATCATTATGATAAAAATGATAACTGATAATAAAACACACACACACAAACCCTGCTGAAATTAAGAGGTTATCACAGGAAAACCAACAAAAAAATTGCTAGGGATGCATGTCTACTTAGAGCCTCCATGATAAAGCAAACCATTCAACCATATTAAAAGTAATGCTGTAAGATTTTTTATTAATTTCAACTAACTGTTCCTCGGAGTTAATGTGTGCTTAAGAAATGTATGCTTATTAATTGTACTCTGGGGCCATCACACAACTTGCTAAAGCAGTGGTTCACAACTGATCAAGTGTCAGGACCCACCAATCTCTCCCCAACAACAAATCATGACCCAAATTTCTGACATTTTTTAATCTTATCCAAAAAAAAAAACGTAATGGACCTGAGATAAATCAAAAGATTTGATGGAACAAAGAGACTCGGACCTATCCTTCAAAATAAAAGCACACCATAGACTATTTGCTACGTATATATTTTTTCCAAAATGGCTTCATGACCCACTTTTGGTTCTTGAACCACCAACTGAGAACAAAAGGGCTAAAGTAGCTTTGTAATTTTGGCTGTAACACATGTGAAAGCTCTCTGTGTCCTTAATTTTTATAGTTTTATGGAAACAATGTTTGTCTCTACAGTTTAAAACCATTCTTGATTTGCTAGTAAACTGACTTTCTGTCCTTGGTCTTGACTTCTGTTTGAATTGCTAGTAGAAAGTTCTGATGCCAATCTGAAGCATGGTTATTTTGTTACGATTTTCTTTAAATCTACCAGCCATGCAATCTTTCTTAATTACTGAAATACGCTATAAATTGTGATTATTTAATAACAAAGTTTATTTTTTAAATTATTTTTAAATCAACTGACACTACTAATTAAAAGCATCAATTCTCTCTTGATCAGGTTTAACTGACAGCTGCTTTTAAATGTCAAATGTAGTTAAAAACGATATCCAGCACATGTTTGTAATGAGGTAAAATTTTACATAAAATAAATATTCCTTAATACTCCGTCTCTCATTAATTTAGTGTGCCCTGTCTTTAGTTTTTCAATTTAGCATTTCCTTCAATACCTGAACGCAACATAACACATGAAACGTGCTCGTGGACACGCCCCTTTTATAGTAGGGCGGGGAGACGCCGTTGTTTGGTTTCTGTTGATGTCAAAAAGTTACACAAGGGAGGGATGATTTTACAACAGGACGGTTTCACAACTGGAAACGGGGCTTCAAAAGTCAGACCATATAACACTGCTATATCTCTTACCCGTGGTCACATAACCTTCTTCTGCTCAGGAGAGAAACCTCATAAACACTGAACCCGTGTCAGTGGAAATCTTTAGATAGAGGCGAACACGCCTTTTCTCGCCTTTCACAATCCTGTGAATGCCGAGTGAGCAGCAGTGACTGTGAATCCTCCGGTATGTTAACGTGATAGTCTCGGTCGTCGCTAACCAGGAGCTCGGAGTCGCCTGAGTGTTTGTCGGGCCACCGTCGTATCGGCTGCGTTTTTTCCTCTCATATTGGGGACCACCGTGGTCTGAGAAATTAATTGCCTACTAAACAATAGTTCAGCCATGGAGTTGAGTTCAGTGATTTTAACCACCGGAGGCTCCGTCGGATTTTTCAGACTGGTCAACACAGGGGTCGGGAGGCTCCCCATGCCTGAATCCGCCTGCAGAAACGCGTGGAAATGGAGAAATATTGCCACCTCGTTTGTGCACAGTCTGATCACTGCGATATGGGCAGTGCTTTGGTAAGATTACCAACTCTAAGTCAGCTAGAAACCCACATTTTAATACAAACGTGTGGATGGGGAATGATTTGTTGAAAAGTGCTGAACGTGGTTTCATAAATGGACGCTGACTTTGGCGCGGTTTATTCAAAAAGTCATGAAATGTATTTGGTATTTTAATTACCATTTTACTTTAACAGTGTTCTGACTTTGTTGCTTTTCTTTACATTATCAACATTCATCACATCGTAAATTTAAGTTTAAATGATGTAGTTTTATATCCACCAACAACCAGTAATTCACATTTATGTTTAAAGCTCCTGTAAAGATTTTAAGTTGGCTATGAAACAGACTGGGGAAGAACGGATCCCTATCTACTCAAGACCATCAACATATGATTATTTTTATGTACTGTTTTACTGTAGCCTCCACAGTGGGTAAGATTACAGCTGAAGTAAATACAAGTATGCTGCAGAACCATCCCTTTCAAAAGCCAGAGAGCAGATTTTTAACAGCAGCTACAGTAACATTTAACCAAAGATAAAACCAGCTTCAGAATAAGAGCTACTGCTATGTTCACATGTGACAATAAATTCGACACAAACCTAAAATTCCTTACAGGAGCTTGAAGTTTCCTAAAGTCAATAAACAAAAGAATACCAATGAGGGTTTTTTCATCTCTAAGAGTGTTTTCTGATCATGTGTTTTTATTTTTCAGCTTTTTCCATCACCCAGAGATGGCAGAGGATTTGATAGAAACCTTCTCTGTTGTTTCTCATGCTTTGGTGTCCTTTTCAATCGGTGAGTAGCATCTCCCAGCCTGCTGGATCTCTAATTTGGCTCTTGTCTGAATGGGAGTGTGGTGGTGTTTTGGAAAGTGTGTTCATACATAAGGGAGTGAGACTATCTGTTCCAACCTGACCTCACCCATTTACACTCATGCTGTCAGGGCAGTTTTAGGCCAAGTATTTCTTTTGTCTAGAGAATTTTTTTTTTAAATAATCCTGATGTTTATACCTAATCAGTGGAATAAGTTACAGTTTTCAATGAAAATGTCAAAAATTGCTGAATGATCCTTTAATAGCTTTGCATCAACTGATATGTCAATTAAATGTTTGAGAGTTGGTGAAATCTGCCCCACTTTATCCAATTTAAACCAGAAAAACAGGAATAGGACAAGAAAACTTGTGAGAGCTGTAATGCCACACTGCACTCACATAATGTACACTACATGACCACAAGTATTTGGCCACAACTGTTAATTATTAAACTCAGTTGTTTAAATCAGACTTGTCACAGCTGGATAAAGTCAAGCGCCTAGTCATGCAGTCTCCATTTGCAAACATTTGTGATACAAGGTGGGTTGTTCTGAAGAACTCAGTGACTTCAAATGTAATACTGTGATATGACGCCAATTTTGCAATAAGACTGTAAAATTTGATCCTTGCTGGAAATTCTACAGCCAACTGTAAGTGATATTACTAGACAGTGGAAGTTTTCAGGAACAACAGAAACTCAGTCACAAAGCAAAAGACTTTAAAATCACAGAGTGGGGTCAAATAAAAAGTCTCCAACACTGATTCCCTCACTGAGAACTTCTGCTGGCATTAATGTAAGCACAAAAACTGTGCGGAAGGAGCTTCATAGAATACGTTACCATGGCCAAGCAGCTGTGTGCAAGCATCACATCAACAAGTCCAATGCCAAGCATCAGACAGAGTAGTGTAAAGCATGCAGACACTAGACTGTGGAGCAGCAGAAATGTGTTCTGTGGAGGGACAAATCACACTTCTCTGTTTGGTAGCCAGATGGGTGAGTCTGGGTTTGGCGGATGCTGGTAGAACGTTACCTGCTTGACCGCATTGTGCCAACTGTGAAGTTTGGCGGAGGAGGGATAATGGTATGGGGCTGTTTTTCAGGGTTTGGGCTAGGCCCCTTATCTCCAGTGAAGGACAGTCTTATGCTGCGCTCCATTTGTCATCGTAACATGTATTCCAACTTGTTTTTCCGACTTCTGACCGGAAGTGGCAAATAGAACATCTCTCCAAGTCGAATTTACAACTTGTGAACTCGGTATTGCACAAAGCACCCCGACCTCGACATCCAAACATGGCACAAAGTTTTAAGTGTAGTAAAAACTTTGATTTTGACCTGTTTTTAGAACAGTGCCTGACCTCATAAATGCACTACAAAATGAATGGGCATAAATTCCCACAGAAACACTAGTTGCAAAAGGGGGACCAACTCCATGTTAAAGTATACAATGTCATAAACTTCCTGTTGGTGTAATGGTCAGGCAGCCAAATACATTTGTCAATATCGTGTATCATTGTTGGGCTGAAAGTTACATCTGATCACAAGTCTTTAGCAATTTTCTTATTCTAATGAAGAAGTCAACTTATAAATTAAATATTTGATTTAAAAGCTGTGGGGTTGCAAATATTCTATCTGCTTATTTTTCCTGCACATTCAGGTAATAATACTTTTTTATTTTAAGGATGTATTGTCAAAATGTCCAAACTTAAAATTTGTCACTTGCCTTTACCATGTCTGTAAACCTCTCTTCTTTAACTACTGGCGTCAAACAAGAGAAACCATAAGCAGACAGCACCCTTACTGGTTAACAGAGCATAGCAAAATTAATTTTTATCAAATTGATTCAAAATCTCCGTATTTGTTTCAGTTTTTGCTTGTATTGCAAGGTATCCCTACTGGTGAAACGTTCAACTATGTGGCACATCAACATGTGCTGTAGTCATTCAGTTATCATGACACTCTTGTTCTCGGTTAATTAACTTCTACTGGGAGTTCATAATGTAGGCTACCAAGAAATCATTATTTTCTCTCCCTCAACCAAATTAGAGTTTTGAGTAAGTTAGATTTTTCTTAATTGTATGATGTTTTTTTTCTCAGTTCTGTTACCCCACATTCTCAAAATAGAAGCTCACCATGTTTTTTCTTTTTATTATTAATCCCTCAAACTATTACGGGGCAACTAGTCCGTCTTAAATACACACATTTATTGGGTCTGTGCTGGGCAACAAGTACTCCCTGAGGATTCCCGGGATGTTTGACATTCTTTCAGGAAGCCCAGCCCTGGAAGCTGGCAAAGCAAAGGAGCAGTGTCGGTATGTGAAGATCAATGGGGGGCATTATTATCAGTCCCAGGCACCGGGCGTAACCCCGTACAGTCACGTGACATCACCAAGACAGCAACTACGCAAAAAGTCAGTCAATTTATGCAGCCATCCAAAGCAGATGCCAGGGGACAGAGAAAAGGGAGTCATCCTCACAAAAAACAAGTGGAGCGCTTTTTCCAAACCATCCCACTGGAAAGTGGTGTGATTGTGAGGCCACAGGAAGTGCAAGGAGGAGCTTTGTACATTCAGGCATCATGAAACACCATAAATGAATCTCACACTGATGAATGGAAACTTTAGCAATGCTTAGTGCTATGCCTAATGGAGAACTGCCACAATAATTGTTTGGAGAAGCATGTTTCATGTGCTTCAAATACTCAGCACTCTATTTTCTAGGTTGCTTTACATGATGACTCTGTTTTTCTCTCTATGTACGATGTTTCACCCAGAAATTGAATCATACACTACCTCTAAAAGGCTGAAATAGTAAAAGATTCTCCATGTCTACATTTTTAAACATTATGTAAAGTTATCCCCACCATGTCTCTGCAGGTCAAGTTTGCACACACTGCAGAAACACATAGCACCTGTAGTAAGATGTTTACTGCAGTGGCTTGGAAGACTTATCCAGTTGTCTTAAAGGGGGACATATTTTACCTTTCTAAGACAAGTTTACATCAGTCTCAGAGGTCCCCAAAACATGCCCGTGAAGTTTGTTGCTGAAAAAACACTCCAGCATATCTAAAAATTCCCTTGTTTCAGCCCTTCATAGACACTTTTATCCAACGTTAAGGACCTGACTGGGATTTGAACCATCAATCTCCCTGACCATAGTCAGCAGGATAACCCACTTAGCTATCCAGCATCTCAGCTGGTAGCTGAGTGGGTCATTAGAGGAGGGGGAAACTTTCCTCCGAGTGAGGGAGGGCCAACCAAACGTGGGGGCAGGTGCTTACTCCCCATGTGAGGTCACTAGGGTTAAAATCTGAAAACAGCTTGTTTCAGCACACATTTTCTGAAAGGTGCAGAAAGAGAGGGGGAGAGGGAATGGATTTTTCCGGTACTTGAGGGGATTGTGGACAAGCCAGGGACACATATTTTTGTTAGAAAAACCTGAAAAAGTGATTTTTGCATAATATGTCCCCTTTAATCCAGTTTCTCATACATAACTAGGTTATTTGAACAGAGATGTGTTGGTGGCGTTCATCAACCTTGTCTGACAAACAGGTTTGTAAGACAGGAATTTCCCTTTCATCATGTGAACACCCAATAAATCTCACTCTACAGCATCCCAAATACAAAGAAAAAATAGATATATTACTTTGGATGATTTAAAGAAAAACTGTTTTTTCCCTATTTGAAGTATTTTTTGTCAACCAATGTAAACTAAGTTTTACTCTTTTTTCACTGTAGAGATCATCATATATACTGAGGATGGGTTAAGCATTGTCATCAGACCAACATTGGTGGGATTCACATTCAGTGATGGATTTTACTGTTACTGGAAACAGGGTAATATTCGTGTAAAGGACAGGATAGTGAAAGTTGTACAAACAAGGCAAGATAAGAGAATCTCGTTTATCACTTTAATTCAACAAGTCAGGTTGATAGTTGGCTTTTCAAGGAAAAGGATGACTCGAACGCAACCTGTTAACAAAAAAAGTGCTGTTGTTAAAAAGACTACTAGAGTTTCTCTGCCTGGTGCTGTTTTGGAATAACTATTATGGATCAAATAATACACACAAACCAGTTTTCCTTTATGGAGCTCTTTTAAGGGTAAATTATTCACTGGCTTCCATGGAGTCCATTTATTTTTTGTCAACTCAAACCTATCTTCTCATCATCAAAAAGGTCATGGTGTTAGATTTCTTGCATAATGAGGTTAATTCCAGTCTCACAGAGCGCTCCTTGGTCCCCCGTCCTCAACACTTCATTATTTTTCCAGCATTCGTAATAGCTGTCACCATGGATACAGCTGGTGGTGGAGGGGAAGGGTTGGGGTTGGTGGATATGAATAGCCCCTCTCCAAGACACAACTTGGTTGCCGTCGCTGTCACCATGGAAGCAGCCCCCCCCCCAACACGCTCAATACGCTTGAGGCTTCTCTTGTCAAAAGGATGTGGCGTGATTTGGTTGATTAATGAATAATTAAGATGAGTATAACATTAGCTAAACGCTGTCCTTCTATCTCCACAGGTTATTTCATCTATGATTTCTTTGACATGGTGCTCAACCAGAAGCTGAGTCAGTCCTGGGAGCTTCTCTTTCATCACTTGGTGGTAGGTTTTTACAAAGATTATTGACCCCAAACAGCTCTCCAAAGATGTTTTACCTTCACTGTAACTGAGAGGTTGTCAAATCCTGCACCCAAACACACCTGTCAGAAGCAGAGGCACTGCAAAGACAAATACCCGTCTTTCTTGTCGAGTGACAAAAAACAAGTCAGGGAGGAACAAAGAGGCAATCATTCCACAGTGACGCCCACCCCCACCCCCCTCCACACACCCAAAAAAAGCATTCAACCTGTTTTCATGCCTTGAGAAAGTTGAACTCCACCTGGCCGTCCGTCAGTCTATTACAATCCATGTAACCACAGCAATGTCTCTGGAGAATCCCATCAGAGACGGCCATCTTTATTACAGGTTGAAGCTCAGCAGGTTGATCTAAAGGCAGATTTTTCCAGATGTTTCAGCAGGTTGGATCAGTTAATCCTATAATACATAAAATGAGCTGAAGTGGGAACTACTGCCATATTGAATATTTTCTCTCTTGGCTGTGTGACCTACATCCAGGAGCATGTTTATGATGTGTATCGCTATCTGTTGCCAAGTGCTGCTCTTGATATTGTAGTTTCTTGGTCGGCTTATGAAAGCTGTTTATGATTCATATGGGTGGTACGTTGCACATGTTTACAACTTTAAGGAAATATTTTATTATGTAATTAAGAAATTAGGTTGTTGAGACTAGATTCTGCTGCATTAACACAAAATTAAACTGCATTCAAACCTTTTATTCACAGATCCAAATAAAATATATGTGCTATAATACCTATATAATTAATATATAAATGCACAGTAATGGTGTATAAATGTAAAAATAGTTTCTATGTCATATGGACTCTTCTGTCCTAATGAATATTTTCTTTTAAGTAACATCTTGGCAGTTTATGTATTGTCAAAGCTTTCAGTTACGAGGTCAGGCGGAGGCCTGGAAGTAAACAGAGCATTTTGTTCTACAGCTCTTTAAAGGTGCAGTGTATAATACTTAGCCTATAGCCATTAGGGGACCAAACTTTGTAGGAATGGAATATAATATAAATAAATATGTCTAACTAAATTGGTGTCTAATATATAAAAATATCATAAAATAAAATTTTATTTTTTCTTAACTTACATAGGGTAGGTTCCCCTCCATGGACTCTGCCTTCTTGAGTTTTTGCATCTTGCATGCTTTTACAGTACAACAGAAGGAAAAAAAAAAACATTTAAAAAAATCCACTGTTTACCATGATTACCATAAGGAGTTATCCTCACAATCTTGAATCTGACTGTTTGTTGTAGTTAATACTAGGTTGTTTGCAATCAGGTGATCTGGAATGTCCATTTGGGGACATCCTTTCATAATGAATGGGAATTGAAGGAAAGTTTGTACTTTTCAGCTATAAATGGACCTCTATACTGCTTTTGTCATCAGAAAATTTCTACATTCGTTAAATATGATCCCTACTCCTTATAAAAACGTGATTTTTTAAATTCACGATTCTAGTACTAAGCCAAGGGGCTAGCTGAGCCCCTGTAAAAGACAAAATCCTCACTTTGTCACAAACATAATTAAACATGATTTATTTGAACCAAATAAACCTTGTAGGGTAAGGGACCAAGTAAAGATGTGCCATTCACAAACGAGCCTGTGCTATTTAACAGCTCTTTAATGTGAGCCACTGTATCCAGCTCCCTCTTGAATGCCAGTTTCCTTTCCTCTGACTGTGGTCCACTATAAAGTACCTGGGACACTATTTCAATCATTAAAATCAGAAAATTCAGAGCAAGAACTTTGATTCAGTGATGTTAACATACATCCCTAAAGAAAGCATCATCAGCATTAATCCACTATTTGTTCCTGTATGGGTTTTCTTTCTTTGATGGCACTCTGTAGAAGTGAAACCTGGGCTTGTCTCCTCATTAGTTAGCCAGCCAGTTGAACAAGGACTTTCCTTCATTTAGAAAAAACCCATAGTTACTATCAACTTTTCTTAAGTGTTCCTATCTGCCAGGGGGCAGTTCTATGGGGTAGGACGTCACCTGAAACCTTAGATATTTTATGTTTTCCTGACACAACAACTTTAAATTTTTAATGCAACCCCCTTTTTAGTATATGTTAGACACAGACAGACTTTCACGGAGACTGAAAATGTGTCATAACTGGCCAAAGTTTTATCAGCCAGCCCACATTTGTACTGGTCATCCTATCGTTGGATGATAAGATGTGGCAGCTACTCTCAATAAACATGACATAACCACTAAAAAAGATCGAACATTCATAAACTGTATATGAAGATGGACAGAGTAACAGCCACCTGGGAATGAAGCCAAAAGCTGTGTAGGTCATAAGCCTGATCTCCTCAGTGATATCAGACAGGATACGGGTCAAACAGAAAAAAAGAGGAAAAAAACATGTCATATTGATTTTTGTCGATTTTTGTTGGTGCTTATTATACTGATTGCCATGTCTTTGCTCCAAATAATGTGTTTCTTAAGTGGCTGTCTTTATTAGTGCAGAGTGCTTTCTTTCAGGCTAACTTCATTAGCACGTTGAATGGGCGCTACTTTGTGATGTTATGAACCAAAAATTGATTGCATTCATGGTGAAGATATACAAGTTTTGACTGGAGGTTGTTCAACATTCACCTCTAGCTTTGCTATAATTGCAGAGAAATTCATGTCTGTTCCCAAAGGCATACACTATCTATCAGACAATGATAGATAATTGCTGATGGACTGCAAAATTGCCTTGGAATGAGCTCAGGTGTTGAAGTGTTGATGGTTGTGCTATCCTGTGACATCTTGACTGAATTGTTTCCCACCAGTCCAGGTGAGAATCTGTTTTAGTGCTGGCAGACTTAGGAGTCATTTAGGATTAATTGTGGGAACTGGCTCCAACACCACCCTTTGTTGTTAAGGCAAAAGCCTCCCAGAGTTTGACAGTTGATAGCTGTGTCCTCGTCCATCCCCCCCCCATCCCCCCCCCCAAAAAAAAGTCTTGTGTATTTTTTTCTTTACTTCCTGGAAACAGAGTGAATGGACGCTTTTGCCGGGCCAGCTGGCCTCAGATTGTCACTAGAGTGTGGGAGGAACGAGACTTCTCGCTCATTCAAGTTGCTCTCTGTGTCTCTCAGCAGGAGAACTCTTTTCTTTGTTTCTCTTACACCATCATCAATACAGTCATCCTTTTTTTTCCTGTAAGTTATTTACCCTGGATTTTATAATCTTTTATGGGTAGCCATCCTCCTTTGGCTATCTAGCAGTCCTGTCCCTATCTGGCTTTTTTCTTTGACACTTTGTTTTTATTTCTTTTCAGACAGCATTTATAGACTGATTTGTGTGCAATAAAGCACAATAAAGTGTAAGACATCAGGACTTACTATGTAAACATGGTTAATGTACTGGTCGTCACCCTGGTGTAGCACTGAACCGTGCAGGACTGGCTGGTCACACAGTCAGGAGCAGTTTGAACTTTAAAATCTCTTCCATATATTGAACTTTCCATTGATTATCTTTACAAATTATATATATAGAACCTACAGCCAAGACATGTATATGTAACTGATAAAATAAAACCATGTATGTGGAGATACAGTTGACTAGAAAATATTACCATGCCTGATTTAAAGCATACAGGACAAAATATGCACCACAAAAGATGAATGTAATGTGTCGAAGCTTTCATATTTGTTGAGAAAAATTTGAATTTGTCAACAGCTGGCCTTCAAAATGATGTTAAATCATTTTATTTGTATGATCTCAGATGTAAGCCATAAAACAACTGGCTGGCAAATGACTGCAGGATTTGACTAAATACTGTTTTAAATGAAATGCTTGAAGTAGTGTGCATCTGGCATGCAAATTTATATTTTTACACTTATTTTACTAGAGGTTATCAGACCTGCCATGCACTAGTTATACATTACCAGGACACAGGATCATATGAAGGGTTGTGACATGTAACCATCTTAGGTTTTGAGCAGGGCTTTTCAGCTAACTTCTGAACTCTTTAGGGATGTCCCTGATAGCCGACTCAAAGACCAATCATCTTCACTCTCACTAGGAGGAAGCAGCATGCAATATAACATACAAATAAAAATACATGCATTTCAGAGCAATGTATCAAAACACACAAAGAAGTAAAATTTGCTCCCGGCTCTCACTGCAAGAAAGGTAGAGTAGCCAGACTCGCTGCCTTCTTCTCCGTGCGGTTTTAAAAAAGCCTCGCCGACAACAAATGTGTTTTTAAGCGCTCTGCTCAGACTCCATTGCAATGTCGCATCCTGTGTTTGAGCCAGTCTGTGATCCTTCACTGACGAATTTGAGTCAGGGTTTTACACAAGTAACCACTGCATCTGCTTTTTATCAAAAAGGTGCACACTTCATAAATCATAAATATGATATGCCAGCTTCTTCCTCTTCTTTGTTTGTGGTTTAATAGCATTTGGCAAACACTTACCTTCATTACTGCTACCAAGATTGGCAAGCAAATACTGTCACATTTGTTTACTCTTCTTTCTTTTTTAATGGTTTGGGCATATTCTTCATGTGACTCTACTAAACTATACTAAACTATACTGTACTATACTAAACTGTACTGTATACTATACCGAACTGTGATCCCTGAACCGTGTCCCCAAACCATGATTGTTCAGGACGAATACAAAAACCGTTACATCCCTGCTGTTAACCCATTTTTGCCACTTTTAACCAAGTTTGCCACTTTCTAATACATTTCAACAACTTATCATCCTTTCTGCAACTGTTAAGCCATTTTGTCACTTTTTAAACCCTTTCCATCACCTTTTCTGCCTATTTTTTGCCACTATTAATGTTTTTTTCCTCTTTTGACCTGTTGTTGTCTCTGTTATCCCATTTTTTTGCCATTATTAACCCCTTTCCACCACTTTTTATGCCAATTTTTGCTACTTTAACCCATTTACACCGTCTTAAGAAAAAGGGGTTTATATTTTTGAAGGCTATATGCAACGGCATAAATTAATATAAAAAATACCTGTTGATTTGGTGGGAGTGATTATTATTCAGGTAAAAAATGGTTATCACAGCTGGATTTTTCACTGGCCCATTATCTTGCTGACCTCCATGGCCCCCTCATTTGATTGGGCCCCAGAAAGCTCTCCCCATTGTGCCCCCATTGTGGGCAGACCTTCTACCAAGGGATGGGACCGATCCGATCCAATATCGCTGTCAGGTCCAATATGGACTAAATTAATAGATTGGATATCTGACTGATGGCGCCGATCCAAGTGACCAATCCAAATCCATCCTACAGTTTGTGGTAGACCATGAATGCACCGCAGTCTAACACAAGACAGTCTGTGTGTAACTGAGCTAGTATTAGTGTTCTTAGTGATATAATTACCTAGTAGATTAAACGTAAATCTATATTTAGAATAGTCAAAACTAGTCTAAAGATGAGAGAACACAAAGAAGAGTGGGTGTGATGTTAGCCTGATATACTCTACAGCGTGGCTAGCGCTGAAAGCTAACGCAGACCCCCTTCGTTCCTCTTTGCAGATTAATATCGTGCTTTGCTATTTAGGGTAAGCGTTGCTGTTTCTAACTTACACTCAGTTGTTGTTGTTTTTTGGATAATGTTCATATTTATTTTTTAGAAGTAGTTCAAATACATTTGTTTGGAATACATTTAAATTCAATTCATTTTTGTTTTTTGTTTTGTTTTGTTTTTTTTTTTTGCTTTTTAATAGGAGGAGCTGGGTGGTTTTTTTCTATAGTCTCATGTAACCTCACATATTAAGCCAACAACAATAATAATTGTTTATATATATATATATATATATATATATATATATATATATATATATATATATGTGTGTGTGTATATATGTATATATATGTATATATGTATATATATGTATATATGTATATATATGTATATATGTATATATATGTGTATATGTATACATATGTGTAGATGTGTATATATATATATATATGTGCATATATATATACGTGTATATATATATGTGCATATATATGTATGTATATATATATATATATATATATATATGTATGTATATATATGTATATATATATGTATATATCGGAATCAGTATCGGTATCGGCACATATTTATCGGAATCAGATTGGAACTGAAAAAAGTGGATTGGTGCATCCCTACTTCTACCAACCAGTTGTAAACCAGCATGATGGAGCAGTTTGACAGGATTTGGAACAAGAAAATAGACTTAACGTGTTATTTTGGTTGCGTTAAATGGAATATAACTCCTCATCTGAAGCAATGTCTACCTAAACATCACAGTATGGCAATTCTAGCATGCTAAAGTTAGCTACATTTAGTGAACCAGTTTTACGTGGTTTACCCACAGATACTGTGATCCCTTGTTAAATAGCTCATGACTGTTTTCTGCGAGTGTCATTGCAGTGGTCAAGAGGCAGTCTGAATTTGTGTTTAATCAACTGAAATGTAAAATTAGCCAACTTTGGACATCCCTTGTTTGTTTCCTTTTTGTCAAACAATATTGTTTATTGTCTAAAGTCTCTGTCCATTAGTGCTTATTTACTCAAAACACATAATAATTTCCATGTGCTTTTTATTTCCATAAACTACTGCAAAAGTTTCCTCTCTAAAACAAGCATACGGTGGAGCAGGAGGAGGTGAAACAGGAGTTTTGTTAATCCCTGTTGTAGCCATCCTAGAGGAATTATAAAGGCAAACATTCCATGGAAGTTTTTTTTTTCTTTCTTATTGACTGGAGTTGAGATTAGCAGCTTCTTATTTCTGTCTGAGAAACATGTGGACCCTGCCACAATCACTCACGCCTGATGAGATCCTGGCAGTCGTGACCCTGTGTTTCCTTTGGAGAAACAGGAAGTTTTGATAGTTCAGCCTGAAATGGGACGTCTGTTTCTGAGGAGGTTAAAAAAGTAACATGTAGCGCTTTTAAAATATCTTCAATGTGAGAAGTGTTGGAAAACAGAGCAGTGTTAATGAATTTAGTCGTTTTTTTCACTGTTAAAGAAATGTAATGCAAAACCAGGGTTGTGAAAAATCCTCTCTCGCATATTGAGTCCACTTCAGCCTTGTTCACCCATGACTCCTGGAAATAGTGAGCTTATGATTAAAAATATGGGCCACAGGAGAAAGATGCCAAGCACAGGCAGAAAGACGTGCTATTATTTTCCATGGAGAATAAGAGCTTGTGAAAAGCAGTATGTCCAATGTTCCGTTTGGAGATTTCTTTTTACTAATAATGCCAAATGAATCCATTCCCTCTCTTTGTGAGCCCACATGGGTTGCAGACTTTCATGCATGTTTGCTGTTATCCTCCATAAATGTCTCTCATCCCCTTCTCATTAGGGTGAATTCAATTATGCTGATGAGAGAAGCAAGGGCTGACACTCCTGAAACAGATCAGGGCAGCGCAGGTTAATCAGCTGTTTAAAGAGACGTGCTGTTTCCAATCGCATCTGCTCTTCACTCTCTGCTTTCGATCCACACAGGCTCTGAAATGCTGTCTTTCAGGCATACATAGATCTTTGTTGTGTAACATCTCATTATTATTTACCACACTCTAACAGAGGTGTGTCCACGGGCTGCAAGAGATGTCCCCCACTTTGAGATCTGATTGGCCATATGTGATGCCTTCCAAAATTTCCAAAGTATGACTACTTGTTTGTGCTGCATTACAACAGGCTGTTGTTTTTAATGCACTTTAACATAGGAACTTTGAGGATTTATTTTCTCACTAGCAGCACTCTTGACCTTAAAATAGAGAACTTCTCACTGGTGCTTAATAGAGATGTTCCAAAACCATTTTTCCATCCCAATACGGATTCTGTTACCAGACTGTTGGGTATTGGCCGATACCAATGTAAACCTTCTGGACCGACTGTGCTGTGGAAAACTGGCACATTATTTCAGCCTTACAGAGAACCCAGAACATGGCTCAACAAATGGATAAATCAAAATAATGATACAGGGGGCCACATTACAGCCTCTCCATCTGCCTTTATAGCCATAATGCTCTATTCAGACTATCTCCATGATGATCTCCATGCTTAAACATGTGCAGTTTGACACAGCATGATGTGATGAAGGAACAGCCTGCCATTGGTTGACAGCTCCTTAGAAAGGGAAAGCCTTTTAGCATTCGAGCTAGCAGCAATACATGATCAAAAATGGATCTAAATAAGATAAAAATGTTGTTAAGTTAAAAAACAAAAAGAAAAATGAATCCTATAAACAGGAATAAAAAACATTTTAATTTTTGTGGTCACAGTACATGAGTGGAGACAGAGAGTGCAAAATGTGCAAAAACTTAGCCTCGATCAGGCTCTTTACAGAATATAAGGAAATGTGTCAGCCTTCAGCCACATTTACTCTTACACTGATAGTAAAGGTTTGACATGATTTGTTAACACCCTGTTGAAGCGACTTATTTCCCAACTAGCTTCTGGGAAAAAAAACTCAAACCATGTGATTTGTCACACACTACAAATCATGTATCCTATATCTCAGAGCAGTGGCTTTCAACTGGTGTTTCATAATGTGTGTCTGGCAGAAGTAAAGAAGTGTCCAAATGTCTATGCGGTGCCTTTTAATCATATCTGATTTGCTCTGTCTCTCTGTTATGCCACATGTCTTTCGATCCAAACTGCACTATTTGTCATTAAATTTATGTGATTAGTTAAGAAAATTTGGGTCAGTTTCCACTAAGGAGTTGATGGTTTCTAAAGTTTTTGACTCTGATTAATCTCAGCATATACAGGGTTCATGTGAATATTCCTTCTGTTTAAATTGTCCTCTTTTATTTTGTTGTCAGTAAGATCAAGTCACATAGCACATCATGCAGCTTCCCTTATCATTACCTCCGCCAAGGAGGTTGTGTGATCAGCAGGGTTTGTTTTTTAGTTTGTTTGTTAGCAACATAACTCAAAAAGTTATGGATGGATTTTGATGATATTTTTAGGAAATGTCAGAAATGGCATAAGGAAGAACTGATTAGATTTTGGGAGTGATCCGGATCACCGTCTGGATCCAGGAATTTTTTAAAGTATTCTTTACTATTGGGAGATAGAGCTAATGGCGGAGGTGTGCGCTCTCCGAGTGCTTTTCTAATTAATTATTGTGATAATGCTATGGGGTGTGCACTGTGCAGTTCACAACTAAACATAGAATGAAGTTTAAGGAAAGATGTCCCACTTTTCCCTCCTTCAGCAGAGGAAGATAAACCCGTAAAGAGTTAAATATGTCTCCGTTTATCACTGAAAAAACAGCATGCGCTTTGTTTGTATTTCTCCTTACAACCTGTGAAATCCTCTTAGGTGCTCACGCTCAGATTTTCCATGTTTTTAAACTCAGCCTTGGTCATTTTTCCTCTCTGAGGTTAAGTGGGGAGGCCCATACCAACCTCAGATATGAATGGAACTTGCCTCTGTTTACCAGGCATGAAAATAGATATTTGTGGGTGGAGCATGGAGCGGCGTGACGTATCAGATGGAGAATGTCAGTTTTGGAGGCAGGATACTGTATCTGGTTGTTGGCCAAGTCATGACACGCATCATTGGAATATTATGTCTTATGGATCTCTACAACTTTAACTCTGAAAAACCTGGTTATCTTGTACTGTATCCTGTTTTTCTTTGTTTCTTCATTCTGCTGGATGCTGTTTTTTAAGGACAACGACAGGTCCAGCAAATAAGATTTGTAATAATCTGTTATTTCTAATCCTAAAATCCACATAAAGTCTTCACTGTTACACAAACAGCTTGTCTGTGTCCTAATTGTTCATATTTACAGTCCACATAAAATAGAGAATACAAAACCCAACATTTAATTCCAAACAATCAAATCAAACAGATGAACAATTGTAGAATTTAAAACCTAAGACATAAACCTTACGTAATGGTCAAATGCAAATTTCAGTGCATTCAAAAAATATTCAGAGCCCTTCACTATTTAAATTTTGTAATATTGCAGCCTGATGCAACAGTCATTTAAATTTACTTTTGTTCTCGCTTATCTACGCTTAATCACATAAAGTGACAAAGTGAAAGCAGAAGTTTAGGAATTTTTGCTAATTAATTGAAAATTTTAAAAAAGACTGAAATATCACATTGACATCAGTATTCAGATCTTTTGCACAAAACATCACATTTAGCTCAGTTGCCTCCCAATTCTCTTCATTAGCTGAGATGTTTTAACATCTTGAGTCCACCTGTTGTAGGAACTACCAGGAACTATCTACAGAGCTCAGAGACGGGATTGCTGCAAGGCACAGATCTGGAGAAGGCTACCAAAAAATACTGTGTTGCACTGAAGGCAAAAGTTACCCAGCCAAACTGAGCAATCGGGGGAGACAAGCCATAGTGGAGAGGTGACCAAGAACCTGATGGTCACTCTGACTGAGCTCCAGAGATCCTGTGTGGAGATGGGACAAAGTCATGGCAGAGAAGCCAGACAGAAGCCTCTATCCAGTGCAAAACACATGAAAGGCCACTTGGAGTTCGCAAAAAGCACCTGAAGGATTCTCAAACTGTGAGAAACAAGATTTTCTGGTCTGATTAAACCAAGACCAAACTGCTGGTCCTAGTACTTAATGTCATGTCTGTTGGAAATCAGGCACCGCTCATCACTTGCCCAATACCATACCAAGAGTAAAGCATGGGGGTTGAAGCATCATGTTGTGGGGGTGTTATTCAGCAGCAGGACTGGGAGACTGGCGAGGGTGGATGGCATCCAACCTGACTGAGTATGACAAGACTTGCAAGGAACAATGACATAAAATCTCCCAGTCCAGGTGTGCAAAGCTTGTTGCATTCACTGAGACACTGCACACAATGACAGAGATTTTCAGGGCCAGCAGTTCCTGAAACCCTACGGCTGTAGACAGTTATAAGTCCACTGAAAACACTTAGTCCAACTTTTGCTTTCCTCTCTCTCTGCCTCAGTGACAGGTTTTGTGGTAGCTGTTGTTATTTATTTATTTATTTATTTAAATGTTACTACAGTTTCCTATTACTTGAGTGCTCCCACATCCTGACACTGACACTCTGAGGGGTGGGATGGACAGGCATCTATCTCATGAACATAATGATTTAATCCAAGGTGGGTACTTCTAAAAGAACAGATGAAGTAGATTTCAAGTTGTTGGTCAAACTATTTATTGAGTCAAAAATATGAAAAAGAAACTGTCTGTAATTAAGTGACTTGCTGGCTGTTCTGCTGCCAGCTTGTGCTTGTGGAAATCCCTGCCATGGATTCATTTCCAACCACCCAAAAGTTGGAAACCTGCATCTATAGGTTGTGCCACTTCTCTTTTTCAACATGCACCTTGGAGTGGCAAACCAAATAGAATAGGTTTTTAAAAAGCTCTAGTGTCAACATTTTGTTGGCTGAACTGTGAGCTGCTGGAGCCTCTGTTGTTTTTGTGGAGGTTTAAGAAAAACATATGGTGCAGAAGGATACAAAAAAATACTTTCTCTCACTCTTAGAATCAAAATAAGGACATACTGTTACATGAAAAAAAGAAGAATGTGGGCTTCAATTTTTTTGGCGGGAAAAGATGAAGATGCAGGTGTGTGTGTGTGTGTGTCTCAGCAGTGTAATTTTTTTAGGCAGGGAACCCCTGGAGCATCCCCCTACTCTGTGTTTATTCAGACATGAAGACACACATCTGGTCTCCACATGAACCTCAGATTCTCCCGAGAGAAAGAGAGAGAGAGGGAGAGAGAGACATTCTTGGGCCTCCAGCTTCCTGAGAGGCTTTCTGGCAATGCATGCACCCCCTCAAAACATCTCTTTGCTGCAGCTCCACTTCATATATCACACATGCTGCCTTGTTCTCAACCCCCCTTTTCCCTGTATGGCGCCAATCCCCCCCCCCCCATCCGCCCACTCTTTGCAGCTTGCACCACCCCCTCACATGGCTACAAACCAATGAGAGCCCACCAGATCCTGTAGTATTGTATCTTGTTTCTGTGATATCTTTCCTGGGGCATGACTATTTGACATGGAGGAATTTTCTTTGCAATATATTTTTTTATAGTGAGAAACAGCGGAGAGAATGTAGAGGCAAGAAACGGCAAACTCCACAGACTGCAGGATTCAGTTGCTGATATGAGATATATAATATAATATTACTGATATAGACCAATATTAGACATCTGAAGATGACTATGGATGTTCAGAATGTGCTTTTAAGGTTTCTCAAAAACCCTTATAGTCAGGCATCATATATATGTATGCAGTCAAAATGTTGGGTTGTTAGATACTTTTTAATACCAATTTTTAAACAATGCAATCCACTTTAATGAGCAATAAAATCATTAAGTGCCAAGGCTTTTAAAAGAACGATAGGATAAGATAGTCAAATAAATGAGGAATTAATGCATTAAACAATGCATGGAGCCCATGGCATACTGTCTGAATTGCACAGGGGTTAGGGTTAAATCAGCAACACAGTTTTGTGAGTTTACTTGCAATGCTCAAAGATTTAAGACTAATAAAGTTTCCAGTATTTGTAGGTTTGGACTTTCTTCTTTAATCACAGTGACAAAGAAATCAGTATCAGTATCTTTCCATCTTACAGGTATCATATTACCTCTGGGGATCAATAAATTGTTATCTTATCATATAAAAGCTTAAAATTCTGGTATTTTGACAACTCATATAGGCCACTCTTCATGAAGTATAATATTTTATTATCAACTGTCATTACACTTGGGTTACATTTTAATTTTGGTCATTATCATGTAATGAAAAAAAGCAGGCCTGAATCCAAACAGGGAGTTTGTTAACACTGTACAAAAATCCACACTAACACAAAAACTGTTTTAAATTCATAATGGAATATTCATAATGCAACAAATTGCCTATTAGATCGATTTATAACATGATATTGAAAAAATGGACCACTTTAGGTGCCATCCATTCTCACCAGTATAGGCGAGTGTAGTGAGCCTTTTTTAAACTTTTTTTCCAGCCTGCAGGTAGAAAGCAGAAAGAGCTGTTGTGTTACACACTCTCACTCACTTGGCACAGTTTCAAAAGAAGCTGTAGTGTTTGAAAAGCAGAGCACCCTAAAGGAAGATGTGAACTTTGTTTACAATTGGCATAATGAGTGATGTAATGCTGAGAGTAACACACTTTGTTCAGAAATAGGAAGGAGTCGACACAGTATAAACCATTTGTCATAGCCGAAAGGAGCAGGGTGGGGCAGAGAGGGAACCGTGCGTTTGTTCTCCCTGAGTGCCACGCCTAATAACCGAGGAGAGGAGCGTTAAACAGATAGAGAAACTTGGCTGAGGTCCAGCCTCTGTGGGAATACCAGAGTACTTGCGTATGATTCCTGAAACAATGTGGGTGGGTGTGTGAGCATGAGAGTGGACAGCGTAGGAACAACCTCACACTGAACATTTGTTGTAAGGGGTTAACCATTTCAGTGTTTTCCGTGGTAATATGTGTCACAGAAAAGCTGTAGTATCTCCATCAGACTCACTGGCCACGATAGGACTAAAGCATTCAGTACCCATATTTTACATTTTTAATTCTATCATATTCTAGTATTACTGGGGGAGAAAGGCTTGCTAATTTGATGTCTGTAAAACACCATTTTCAAAGAAACAAAAACATGTCTTTCTTTTTTTTCAAACAGAGGCTCTCAGTGGTTTACTGATCATCACATCTCATATTTATTTACAGCTCACACAACTACAAACACTTTAAAAATCAAATATACATGTCCAGCTCCTGGTTAGCTAGGAAAAATTGGGGTTAACAAAGCCGTTTTAATGTTATTAAACATGCTTTAGTATATCATGTTAATTTAATCTTAATAAAACTGAATTGTACATGAAATTGTTGAGCACAGTGACAATCAGAGAAAGGTAAACAAACAAAGCCATTATGCAGAGTGTGTTAAATCTGATTGTTTTACAGCTGTTGTGCTCTAAAGATCATTGAATCAACACAATGAACAGAGGAGAGAGACAGAGGAGACTCCTTGCATCTAAAGGTTTCCTTAACATTCTGACCGATGGATTTATTTACAGTTCACCCTAATTACAGTAATATTCTTGCATACTGTCTGGAAAGTCTTTATGCTTGGAAGTCACATCACTAAGCTTGAACAAGTAGACACGCGTGAATATTAAATAACATAAACCCTAGAGGTCTAGAAAAGCACCACAGAAACTCAAGCTCATAACAAACAAAAAAAAACCCGAATATCTTTAGATTTTTTTGTATATAACTCTAAATAGTTTTTGTGCAGTGATGATGAAACCATATGAATCAGGTACACACTGGTCGAGAGAGGTCTGGCTGCACACCTAATATTTCTGACGACCACGCTTATCACGTTCATCTGAGTGCCGGTACAACATTTTCAGTTTTCGTTATTTGTTATAATTCAACTTTATTCATAATCAAAGTCTGGCAGTTACATTAATTAAATAATAGCATTGCCAACATTACAGACTAAGAAACACTTTTAAAATATAACAGAAAAAGGCAAGAGGTCTAATCAAGGATTAAATTATGTGTAGACACGTTTTAGAAGTAGTTACACTAACAGTGGCTCACTTTAGCTCATCTAACTTACATAATTAACGTTACTATATATGAAAATGTAGCTAAGTTAGCTTAAGCAATGTGAGCTTTAGCAACCTTGAGCTTAAGCAAGTGTAACTACAGCTGACTTAGCTACGTAGGTAATGTATCTTACATACCTATGTATGGTACATTGGCTTTGTGAGCTTAGCTGTACCTATGTAAGCTAAGCTATGTTAGCCACAGTCAGACTGGCTTGCACTGTTTGGCTCTGAGTCAGTTGCCATTTCGGTACAGTGTAATGAGGTTAAAATAATTTATTAAGCTGCAAAAGGCTTGTTTTGTACATTTTTATTTCATTTAGACAACTATGTGGGTGCACTGTGGACACTGTTACTGATTGGGTTGATCAAGGGATAACTTGTATGGTTTTTGCTAACCTAAGACTGATTAATCTGTCGTTGCATGGGTGTTATTTCTGCCAAACAAGTTTTTTTTTTCTTTCAGCCCTAGTTTAAACCGTTTAAGCTTTAAGTGAAGCTGCTAGACTGTAGCTTTATTTTACCCTCCAAACATAAGAATGGCATAAACTTTACATCCATTTTTCAGTAAACAAAGCAAATAAGCTGTTTTCTACAAATTTTTAGAAGTTTTGGTTTGTGTCGACTGGGGTGCATTTACAGTAAGTAATTAATTGTGTTTCCACTGTCAAAAGGTACCAAAACAACTGAATTGTACCATACTACCTCCGGCACCCTTGTGTTGGGTAAAAAGCTTACCGATCCAACCCAAAAGGCTAGAGGTATGCTCAGTGCTGGCCTACACTGCTGCCTACCAAGTAGGGGTACAGCTAGCCATGGAAACACGAGCCAGATCAGGTTTACAGTGCCAAACTGTACTGAACCAAACCATACTGACTGGTGGAAATGCACAAGTGTTACCGTTTAATTCTTGCCTGTTGTTTGAGTTTAATGATAAAAAATCTCAACCAGCTTTATTTTTATAACAGTCAGATCCCTAACTGTGAATGTTGGTTGTGGAAGATGTCAGAAATGGCTTTTTCAACAGCATGGAGTTCCTGTTCCTTTTGAGCATCAAGCTGAAATGGAGCAGCTTTTGCTGACTTCATCATGATTTCTTGGTCTCTCAAGGATGAGGCAGAGGCTGAGACATATATTACACATGAGGTGATGTAAACCTCCACTCCTCCTTTCACACCTGGTATATGATTACCTCGAGTGACCACAGTTGACCCAAACTCACCTTTTACCAGTCATGGACCTCCCTGATGTGTCATGGGAGAGTGGAGAAAAGGCTCATTCCCAGAGCCTGCCATTGAAATAACAGGCATACCTTTAAAAATGAATTCCCGCACAGTAATAATTGATCATATTTGGTTTAAATTATTGTGTCTGGCACATCCAGTGGCAATCTGAACGGATGTTTGTGACAGTGAGGCTGTTGTCAGCTGATGAGGCTTAACGCAGGTCGCATGATAGTAGTTAGAACCACCGCCCCTCTGTCCTACAGATTATTGTGTGTGTGCTACCAAACTTTGTGCTTTCTCTGTGTTACTAATCTTTACTGTCTCATGTTTCCAAGCTCCCCATCCTTCCCTCCTTTTCTACTAGTGATGAAGGCCCTCCTACCTCATCATCACACCACTCTGCTCTGCCTATGACCAGATGGCTCCAGCACGTCTTTGCAGAGCTTCCTATTAGTCTCCATATACTTCACTCAGCTGTTTTAAATCCCTGTAGAAGCATCACTCAGGAAGCACTGCCTGTCCAACAATGTTTTCTCAGGACACAAATCAGTTATGTGTGGGAGAAACTTTTGCATCTGTACAGAGATTTGGAGTGGTAATTCATTATCCAAATGCATTTCAAGCCTTTTGCATTTTATTTATGGCAACAATGCTTTACATAAGGCGTGGGAGCTGGTGTGTTTACAAAACCCCATGTGTTTACCTTGTTATAAAGGAGTAATGATAGCTGTAGTTATATTTGGCGAGATTACTCCTTATCCTGTTCAAAAAAGTTTGCATGTGTTTGGTTAACACTGGTAGTCTGCCATCATGTGACGGTACTGATGTGCGGACATGTTCAAAGACTGATTTCATTCAGGGAGATATTTATGAATTACTGGGGGGATAAACTCACCTTTTAATCTAAGTAATCTTTGATGTATGGGTTAAAGGTGTGTTTTTTCTTGATTAATTTGTGTTTGAATGCTATATTTGAAGGCAAAATATGTAGAATTTTCAGACTCAAATGACTACATTAAATTACTAGTAGTTTCGATATACACTTTTTAGCTTATTACTTTAATTACTTTATTTATTTCCAACAGTTTTCAAAGCATGGGAAAATATTGAATTTTATAGTTGTGACAATCAGGCTGTCAGTCAGTAACATGCAGAAAATCATCCTGGAAACACGGATGTTCCATGACCTTGCAAAGCAGATGGATTGGCCAGATTGCATGTCTGTCATCAGGCAGATCCATCAATGTTTTGTATTAGGTCTGACCAATCAGGGCGGCACTAAAAGCAGGGTTTAGTTGTACTGGGAGCCAGTAGGAATGCCTGCTACCAGAGTAGTGTTTAGCTTAGATGTAGCTATAGTATGGCAGCAGTTTTATCAGAACTGGACCACATGTCTGTATTGGAACAAGATTACAGACCCACACTAAAAGCTATTCATAATGGAAATGGTGTTTTCACTCTTAGGCCAACCTGCTTCGGCATGGATTAGTGATCAGTAAGGGCAGGGTTTAGTTGTACTGTGAGCGAGTATGGCTTCCGCTGGTATAGCGATAAGCTTGGATATAGCTATAATATAGGGCGGTTTTGATAGTACAGAGACACGTGTCTATTAAAACAAGAGCAAAGACCAACACTGAAAACTTTTTTTGATGAAGATTTTTTGCACTTCTACTGACCAGCCTCGGCATAAGTTTTACCTAACAACAAACTCCACCTTTTGTAACCTGTGACAGCAACTGTCTGCTAAGCTCAGAGCTGTCTACCGCCTCATTTTTTCTTGCCACCCTGACTGGCCCATAATGAATGTGACAGAACATTTGTCCAATCACCCTGCGATAATTTTTTGTAAAGTCCTGCCCTTCCCAGATAAATGTGAATGAAATGCATAAATGAAAGTCTATTTGGTTAAATGTCGGATGAATGACTGCTTGATTCAACAGTGTGAACTGCTAATGCAACCTGCTGTTCTTCTGCTGTATCTTATTCATGTTTTGTTTGCACATTCTATTGCACAAGTGCACTCTGGACCACGGTGGACCATGTACAAGGCCAGATTCAGGTTCCCTGACTTTTACATGTGCCTGGATTCAAAGCACTTGAGTCAAAGCCTGAAGGTACACAGCCCAATTAAATAAGTAATAGATGCAAACCTAAACCTTTGTAGTGAGGGTGTAGGGATCCAGATGTTCCGCCATATTTCAGTGATGTATTTGCTTGTTTATACTTCAGCTTCTGGTAGCCTGTGAAAAGACCACTCACCATGTTTTTCTTTACACAACCTCTGACATGAAAACACTCCTGCAATAACAAGGTAAATAGGTCACATGTTTGAAATATACCTAATAATCTCAAAACAAATATGGGTGTGGACGTGCTAGCATAGGTATCTACTGTATGTCTTTCTTCTGTGATCTAAGTGAAAATACTACTTTGTCACACAGGTGTGCAGGTATTTGTATGTGTGTGTTTGTTTTGGTGAAACTCCTTAGATTCTGGGTGTTGTTCAGAAACACTGTGACCACTAAAGCATGCTGAGACTCTGGAGAGGAAGTCCATTTTATTACTCGAGGTTGTGTGTTTGTTTGAGAACATGCTACCTTCACAGACACACAAACTGGTGTGTCAAGACTCCTGAAGCTTCCTGGGTTAATGAACTCTGTTGCCTTCCTCCCAGCCCTTTTCTTCCTCACATGGTGCTATTATCATTCAGCACTCACTTTGTCCATTGTTATAGACAGGCTGTGTTGGTACTGAACTTGAAATTCTTCTCTGACTCAGAGCAAGTTATCAGCTGAAGGCAGGGAAACTGGTTTGACATGGAAATCCTTAATTACCCTTGTGCTTGTTCTGACTATTGTCAAGGAGTGAAAATGAGATATGATTTATTCAATTCATTTAAAATGAGCTGGCCTTTTCCTCTGCATCTGAGGTGTAAAAGCAGAATCAGACCTCATTATTTTAGCCAGGTTTTGACCTGATTGTGTTGTCACTGCCCATCGTCAAACATTGGACCTTAACATGAATACTGTGAGTGACTAACACCCTCCAACCAAGACACCTCATGGCCCCAATTTGACAAGACTGCCATGTCAGAGTTTCTCTTGTATCTTCAGTCTAGTTTTACATCCTGAACATCCATGACCTGGATCCTGAATGCTTACCAACAGGATTGTATTTACTCCCTGGCACTCACAGGCAAAAAAAAAGATGGTGAAGAGAAAGAGAACTCTTACCTTAAGTTCTGTTTGAAAGATAGCGAGTCCATAATGCCCTCTTCTTTATACACAAGGATGAATCCACAATAGTTTCTTCATTGTTGTTTTCTTCTTTTCAGAACACGACTGCTAGCATCGTACACAGCACTTCTGTTGTAGCCATGACTGAAGACCTTTGAACTGCCTCCATAACAGCTTATAAATGTGTGTACAATCACAAGATCAGCATTTGACACCTTGATGATAGCCAGCAATGATTGGTCAGGATTAGATACTTTACTCGGCAAATAATTCCAAATCCAGTTAAATGCAAACTTGGTATGTGTTTATTTAACTAGAGGCATCCCTGCAGGTTAGCATCCACATTCCTGCTCTGAATGTCTACACTTGCTTTGGGTATATGCAGGTATAACTTGGACACAGCCAACAAACAATTAAAGGGGACATATTATGCAAAAATCACTTTTTTAGGTTTGTCTAACAAAAATATGTGCCCCTGGCCTGTACACAATCCCCCTCAAATACCATTTGTGGGTGGTTTGTCTCAACAAAATCGCAAAAAAAAAAAAAATCAATAATTGCTTGTTGAATCTCACGATGAAACAGGCAGGCTTTGAACAGGAATAGATGAATGGTTAAACTGTTAACAGGTAACGCTACATCCTGATACTGTAGGGTGTCTGAAAACCTGCATGCAGAGTTGAGAGGATGCAAGACTTGCAGATTTAAGCTTCATCCACCTCTATATTAAAGCTACACTTCCACCAAACACTTCAGGTCTAGTGCCCTTGATATTACCCACATTTATGCATTTGAGTATGGTTGCTTTTACAAGCCCTAATGGTTATTTTATCCCACTTATGCATGTCATGTAGATATCTAATCTCTTCATGACAGATAAAAGAAGTAAAAAATAGCAAAACATCTCAGCTGTCTGCAGTTTTAAAGGTCCATCCTGATGTCACAATGGGAAAGCTAAGCTTGATTGGTTCCGTGCACAACACTGTACCACTTTAAGTGAAAATAAACAGCAAAACAAAAATTGGAAAGACATTCTTGCTGCAGACCATAACGTAAATCTCTGTTGGGCCTTCTCACAGACGGTTCATATCTTATGCCATCTCTGTTAGAACGGCTATGTGGTAATTTAATGGTACAAAATACAATATTTCCAGTTTAAGATAAAAAATAATAATATTAATCTATTTTATTCATGAACAAAGTCTGGCAGTTCCATTCATGAAATACCCACATTGCAGACTAAGAAACATTCATAAATAAAACTGAGGATAAAGGTGTAATCTGGGTTTGAATTATTTTTGAGGTAGTTACGTGAACAGTGGCTCACTTTAGCTTCATTAGCTGTATTTAAAGCAAACATAGATACACTAGCTACATAATTAACATTACTACATAAGCCAATGTAGCCAAGTTAGCTTAAGCAATGTGGGCTTTAGCAAACGTAGCTAAATGTACATAGTGTAGGTAATAATAATAACTTTATTTGTATAGCACCTTTTAAAAACAGAGGTTTACAAAGTGCTTTGACAATAGAATTATAATTATGTAGCTACATAGCTGCTTTATGAGCTTAGCTTTAGCTACATAGCCGACTTGCTAATGTAATGTTATCTATATTGTTTATGCAGCTAACAGAGCTACATAAGCTACGTTTGCTTGTTTGAATGTTTTCATGGAGGACAAGTGTTTTTTTTCTGTCAAGAGACCGTTTACTTGTTTTTATTGAATGTTTTGTAATTATGTTTTGCCATTCAGGCTTCTAACTTCTAACTTTTGGTATCCTATCCCTTATCTGAACCCTGACCCTGACCCTTATTGGAAGTTTAATCCAATTTTATTTCTAAAGTTTTAGTCTGTATTTCTGTTGTGACAGAGAAGCAGCTTACATGTGAGAGGAGCCATCAGACATGTGCAGTACTGCTGCCCAACCCCACTCAAAATTGGTGGAAACAAACCAACTAACTCCACCTCATGATGTGCTTCATACTTTCCGTTCATTTTTTAACCTTTATTTTTTTCTCAACAAGTCTTTTTACCTCTAGGTTACATACAGTTGAACTGAGGCTGTTTAATTGTACACAAAATTATCTTCAATCATAAAGTAATGGCAACATATATCTCTAATACATCCTTGAGCATGCCCACTCAAATATGTCCCCCTTTCATAAGGCCACATAATATAACTACACTGTTAGATCTTCAAACTCATATAAGGTTTTTCTTTTGTTCCTTTTATAATGTTTGAATGAACCCCTTAGAAAATTTTTAGTGAAGAATAATAAGTACAAACACTGAACTATTTCTACGCGATTGCAAAAACAGGGATTAGACTACCTTAGGATGTTACCTTAACCTTAAAGCTATTTTAACTCACAGGTGTTATCTGTCTTAGAATTCATGTTTAAGGATAAATCATCCTTTTGACAACCTTACCTAGCCCTGATTCTCCTGTCAGCCTGCCTTCTGAATAATGACTACCCGATCGCTCAACACATAGTAATTAATGTCAACCCTTGTTTTCCATCAGAAAAACTTCACTTTGTTAACTTTATTGGTCTACAGTCAGAGTGGCGATTTGTTTAAATTACAAAAGACAGCGTTAAGGGTAAATATGTGTGTTTTAAATCTTTATTCTTAGCTATTTTATCCTAGTGTCCTCCCCTTAAAGTGGGACAAGTGGATCTCTCAGGAAGCGGTTAGAGAACATCTAATTGAGCCCACAGGGAAAAAAATAGAAGCAACAAACATCACCGGCACTTTGTTTTTCAGCCCTTTGTTTGGATTTTATAATGGCTATAAGAGCAGGTTAATGTATACACGTGGAGTCCAAAGTTTAAACAGAACTCCCTTTTCTTCCTCTATTCCCTTTATTTGTTGGAACCACTAACCAAAAGCTCACCATCTGTAATAATGTGGGTGACTGCGCTTAAAATAAGGCTGTTTAATACTTTCAGACCATTTTAATTCTCTACTAATATCATAATGTTAATTATAATGTTTTACTTAAAATTTCTAGTTTATTAAGTATTGAAGCTTGTGGGGATTCTCATTAAAAATGACGATTGATATTGGCTTTTTTCAGCAAAGATTCTTTAAAAAAGACTGACTGTTAAAGAGAAAGGGATGAGGTTTTTTTCACTGTAAACCACTACACAATGAAATCAGCAAAGAAATAAAAGGTACCACTTCCCAAGATGAACAAACCACATAAGTTCCTCACAGGAGCTTTAAGATTGATCATTTTGCTTTGTTTTCAAGACTGACCACAACGTGTATTTGATATTATCCTTCACATATTTTGTTATCTGATAGTTATCACAATTTATCATACTTAACATATCCTTTATCAAATACAAGCCATTCACAAAACTACTGCTGCACTTTACAACCATTACCTTCTCTTATTACATCATTTCAACACGTGTCCACTACTAAAATATGACTCAGTTTTAGAAATACCTGAGATCATATTTTGAAGAGGGCTCACTTTATGATTGTTTTTGTCTGTTCACTACAGTTTCTCTTGTGTCTGAGCTCCTGTACGTGAAAGCCAGGCTTCAGAGAGCTTATGCAGCAAATCCAGCTAATGCTGAATCACTCTGATCATCAGATACACTGGGGATCTGGTTTGGTAGGGAAGGGGATTACTGTGGTTCTTTGTCTGGTTTGGGTGCTGACAGCAGTACAGGGTCTGTGATCTGGCCCTGGCCCTTAATTGATGGCAAAAGCTCGTTTCACACATGGACTGAACTTTTGAAAAATTTCCGAATATTTTCAAGATTGGCTTCCTGTGTGGACGCAAATTGCCCAAATTATCACCCTGACCTTGTCTGATTTTTTTTTAACCTGCCTTTTCTTTTTTTTCATTCTTTGTTTTATACTACAAATGCATCCAATCTTACTTTTTTGATAAATGCAAAAACTGCCATCTTTGTAAGTTGGCATGGATGAGTTTTGAATGGCAGTGGTGAAATACTTACTCAATAAAAGCAGCAAATACAGTCAAGTGAGCATTGATGAGTTTAAGCTAGCAACTGCTGTAGGATACAAAAGCAAAAACTGTCAATTATGTTTGCATTTAGCCAGCTGCTTGTGTTTTTTAAATATGTTTACCTCCACCAAGGAGGTTTTGTGATCAGCTGGGTTTGTTTGTTAGTTAAGTTAGTTTGTTGGTTTGTTTGTTAGCAACAGAACTCAAAAAGTTATGGATGGATTTTGATAAAATTTTCAGGAAATGTCCGCAATGGCATAAGGAAGAACTGATTAGGTTTTAGGAGTGATCCGGATCACCGTCTGGATCTGGGAATTTTTTAAAATATTTTTTACTATTGGGATATAGTGCTTTTCTAGTTCTCAATATAATGTAAATGCTCTATCTTAGCAGGTTAGCATGAAGATGGTTTAGCTGGTGTTTAAGCTAGTGAGTGTCTTTTCACTCTAATATCAAGGCAAAGGCTGTGTCAGTAAGTTAGTATGGATGCGTTTAAGCTAGCTACTGCTGTTTTATTTTTCGTATAAATATAAAGGCAAAGACGTGTCATCTTTGCCAGCTAGTTGCTTGTGTTTTAAAAAATATGTATTTTTTAAAAATTAATGTTAAGACTGTTTTGGTGTATGTCTGAGAGGTTTAAGCAAGCATTTAACTAGCTAGTGTCTTTTCTATGCATTCTGATACAAAGAACAATACAGGAAAACAGTAAAGCCAATTATAAAGGCAATGTCTGTATCATACAGTCATGGATGAAAGTATTGGCAACCCTGGAATTTTTCCAGAAAGTACACCAGTTCTGCAGGAAAGAACATGTGTGTTTTATCTATTTTTCCGGCCACTTCAGGTGTCGTCTTCGCTTTGTACGTAAATTATGCTGACGTCACCAGCTTGCCCATTAGCTCAGTGGTAATATAGATATCACTCGGGAGACCGGGGTTCGTGTTCCCATTGTTTTATAAATATTGATGTGTGTATGGCCTCTGTGTCATAGTAAGTTAACATGGATGAGTTTATGCTAGCTGTGTCCAATTCTACTTTAAGACTGTCATCATAGCAAATTAATAGCACAAGTATCAGCTTGGGTTTACATCACCTAATGACAGTGTTTAATAGCTGTTGGAATTTTTTAAAAGGTTCTCATTTAAATGTTTTTAGAGCTATAGCTGTGTGACATATTTTCCAAACTTTATTGTGTCTTACATATCTTCATTTTTGACCTGTGAGCCTCTGAGCTGTCAATGTTTATAACTAGATAAGCTAACAAAGGGCTTAGACTCACAGAGCATATCTAAAACTCATAAAGAGAGATTACCACCATAAAACTAGATGCACATGAAAGAAGATAAAAAGAACTATACATTTTTGTGATTAATAAACATCCAGAAAAAACAACAATGGTGTCTTCAGTAGTATAGATTCAACTGTCTTAAAATCAAAGTCTCTTTTTTAAACATTGTATACTTCGGTTTCATAAGAGTTTGTTTTGACCTTTCAAGTCCATGCTTGATGGTGTTTTATGTTCCCAGATCAGATTAGACTTTAGATTAGCTGCTCTAAAGACCGCCAATATATGTTTAGAGCTGCCCTGGTGTGTGAGTGTGGTTATGCATCAGTATGATCTTGTTTTTGAGAGGTTAAGGTCAGAGATAAGGGCTTCAGGAGATTTTTGTGTCTTTTTTTCTTCTTTGTGTCCAAACCAACATGAATGTGTGTTTTTATAACACACACACCACTCCTTCATGTGTTGTTTTTGTTGTGTGTGTAGAGGTTGTAAATGGAAACGAGCATGTCTGTGTTTGTGTTAATCTTTTCTATGTTGTGTAATTTTCTATCTGCTCCCAGACTTAAAGATGTCTTTTTTTAAACAGTATTGTTAATAGGTACATTAAATAATTAAACACACAAAATTGGGAAAAAAAAAGCATTTCCTCAACTGTCCTCTAAAGGCTGGCTGCAACAGCCCAGGAAATCCCATCAACAGCCATGTTCAAAGCTTCCTTTTTAAAACACAAACACACATGTTCAAAACCCGATTCAAGTAGAATCTCCTGAATGACTATTTTATTTCTTTGTTCACACACACTGTAAAGGGGTAAAAAAGTTGTGACTCTCTCATTATGATAATTTTGAGGCTAAGAGATTTGGATGATTAGGGCTCATCTAACTGACTGTGGACAGGATGAAGCGGTTTGCCGACATCAGGATTTGCTTCAGAGATTAATGGGTGATTTCACTGAGACTACATCCATATTTTCTTCAGTAAATGTTTTTTTCCCCACAACAAAGCAGAGTAATACTCTGAATTAAGGATGTTCCATGGTGTGTTATTTCCTATTCGGTTTAACACCCATTTAAATAGCTGACGTGGAGAAAATGCTTAGAAACAGTCAAATTCATTACAGGGTCACAGTGTATGATGTGATCCTGATAGGCTTGTAGAGTGTGGCTAACATTAGCAGCTAGCTCCGGCAGCTTTCGTTCCTGTTTGCAGATTAGTAACGTTGTTACTTATCTCTTCAGATGAGTAGGTATACCTGAGTATAACCCTAACAGCCTACATGCAATTTTATTTCCATTTTCTAGTTAAAAAAAACTGCCATACCACACTGTTTGAAGACAGGCTAACTGCTAAGCTTCCCTAGTTAATGTCTGGCAAAGTGCCGGGGAAAGCTCTGACAGGAAGGAGCAACCTATAACGGAAGCTACAGTGACTAGTAGTGGTGGGAGGCTTTATAAGAGTTTTAAAAGGGCTTTTGACTGCAATTTCAGTGCCGTGTTTATAGAAAAATAGGTAGTTAATTTAACCAACTCATAAATCTTACGCTAGCTAATTTTATGTAGTGTTTATTGGTTAAGTTTTAGGCCAAATAATGTCTTCCACAGTGGTAGTAATACTATTGCCACCTTACTTTTGCTCAGTCTAGAATCGGGCAAAAGTGGGGCTAATGCAGGATTTAAGACTCCTAGCAAAAATCTCCTTCCATACTGGCTTTACAGAAATGAGCGAAAGATACCAGAAGTTGTTTTGATTTAAGCATTTTTATTTTTCTGACTTTTATGAATGAGATCTAATGAGGCTTCCCTGGCATTTTGAGTAGTCTTAACAGTAAACTTGAGGGACTACATCTTCATTTTTCACTACCACTTGGTTTATCTATGTATTTTGTGGTGACCTGTGCCTTAGTTCAGTTTTGTTAATTTGCTGGGTTCTTGGTTCACTGCTTATTTATTGATCTAAAAGCAAAAATATAAGGATCTATATCCTGTAGGCTTGTCTTTTGTTGTTTTTGAAATGTACATCAGCTGTTTGATAACACATCAGTCACCATATGAGAGATGTGAGACCTCACAGCAGAAGATTGTCCTCAAGCACCATATCAAACAATAGATTATATATTTTGCAATTTCACAGTCAAAGCCAAAAAAAGAAGGGCTAAATGGATGTCTATTTGTCTAACACTGATACTGATAACTGGGGATTTTAGGTCTTTATCACTTTTCCGTTTTATCAGTAGAACACATTAGCTGCAGATTAAAAGAAAGGGAGGTTGCTTTTTGTGGAATTGAGTGGTTGCCTGAATGTCCAACACTGTTCCTGCAGCTTCAGCAAAAAGCAGCAGGTGTGAGTGAATAACTCAGTTACATTTTCCCATTAAGTTTTATCTGCTTTTCTATATCCTTTTGGGGCTGGAACAATCAAAATAAATGATTCAGTTATAGTTTCTTATCCGTTTAAATGATAGTTTTATATATCAAAGCGTAAGTTACAAAACATAGCCCAGCCTTACTGGCTAATGGTTGTTGCTGTTGTCTGCCTCAGTGACTTAAACAACAGAGTGTCATGACAAATCTTTAAGGTGTTTTCCAGACTTACCACCTGTATCACCTCACATAAGGCATCTGTGGCTGTGCTACAGAGGAATCTCACAGCAGACTGACTGACCAACACTGTGGTGTGATCTTACATACCGATAACTGTGCGTGTGTCTGTGTGGTGTGTGTATGTATTTTAAACAGGAAAGCCCCGCGTTCTGTTGACATAACTGCTTCCTCTCCTCACACATCGACTGTGATTAAACCTCCCGTTTGTGTTGCTAAATGCGGCGCTTTCACTGTCGTCATCATAATTATTGGTAATGTTTGTCATCTCTTTCCCTGTAACCTGACAGTGGTTGATTTGTTTGAACTGACGTACATGTGAGTCTGAGTCACAATCCTCTCATCACTGTTTTATTAGTCATGTTGAAAATTAAAATATCTTTTTAGTTATCAACATGATCAGACAAGTTAACATTGTTTGAGCCGTTCTTATTGATGATTACGATTTTTTTCCCCAGAAAACTGAAATTTGTAGACATAAAAGATCAATTTTTTTACTTCTTTTATTGAGCCTTGGTATGACTAACCCACAGTTTCCTAATGACTAACATAACCATGACCTAATATAGCTAAAAGCTCTCTGTTAAATTACAGTGAACCACAGCACTGCCACAAAAAACTATTTTGGTGATATTTTTATTGCAGAGTACTCTTGATTTCCATTTAGTAAGAAGTTGGTTGATTTATTGGTTGACATCTTAAACTGAATATGTTAAAGCTCCTGTTAGGACTTTCTAGTGTGTTATGGATTGGACTGATTTTAACATGGTTGCCTTTTTATGAACAACAAAGTTAACATGACCATAATCAACCGGGTTGATTAATTATATATTGTACATTTTGATGCCTGAAACTGCAACAGTGGGGAAGGTGTCAGCTAGATGCTGGAACAACCTTTTGTTTACATTTTCCCTACAACAAATTTTTTGCAGAGTGATTGATTTCTTTGATTGTTAAAAGAAGCAGAAAAAGATTTTTCCGTGCTTGACACTACTTACATGTACAGGATCAATTCTTACAGGTTTATCTTGTAAAAGTAGACGAAGCTAAACAATGAAAGTTATGCACAATACGAAAGATAAACCTGAAAAAAATGGTATTGATTGCCACATTGTCGCAAACATTCATTCACACATTAATTCATTAATTCAAACTTATTTATACTCGAGTTCGTTGAGAGGCAACCCTCATTTATAGTGACATATACAGACTTGGAGTTAAATGTTAATTAAACAGGAGTATAAGAAATGTCCCATAACAATTAAGTGCCCTCTGTGAATATAAATGCAATCCAATAAGAAGTATGTTTGTAAAGCAGTAAGATGCAGTTAAAGCTTTTTCTACTCTTGTCTCACATTAAACCCAAATATCCATGCAGTGTCTATAGTTCAGAGACGTATGTACATTACTGTACATCCATGAAATAATAAATGTACCAAACCGTTTGAATATTTCCTCTTTTTTATGATTGTCTTGATTTTTACCTCCGTCAAGGAGGTTATGTGATGTGATGGGTGGGTTTGTTTGTTTGTTAATTTGTTTGTTAGTTTGTTAGCAACATAACTCAAAAAGTTGTGGACGGATTTTCATGAAATTTTCAGGAAATGTCAGAAATGGCATAAGGAAGAACTGATTAGATTTTGGGACTGATACAGATCACTGTCTGGATCCAGGAATTTTTTAAAGGATCCTGTACTATTGGGAGATAGGGCTAATGGTGGAGGTCTGCGCTGTTACCACTTTACACCAGGAGATGGCGGACATGAGTAACTTCAATCCCAGCAGCAGTTTTTGGGTGTGTTTCTATTCAAAGTTTTTGAGTTTATAGAGTCTGAAAGACACACACCTGGTTGAGGAGACAAGTCGGAGCGTAACAGAGAGAAAGACAGCGAATTGTAGCGAGAATACTCACAATGCTGGGAGGAATAGAGAAATATTCACCCTCTGCCATGACTTCCAGTCGTCCAGTGAATACTGGGTGAGACTGTCAGTGCATCTGTTGGCACCAGCAGGCAATGCTTCCACCATGACAGTCCACCCATAGCGAAGCCAATGCTTTGTCTCACTGTGCTTCCACCCCGCGGGCCACCGGGGAGGGGTAACTGGCGAATGCTGTGGTGGGGGGCACATGGGGACGGATCCAGGAATTCTTTACTATTGGGAGATAGGGCTAATGGCGGAGGTCTGCAATCTCCGAGTGCTTTTCTAGTTTTCTTTTGTGCAACCACTGCCAAGACAGATAAGGAAAGAAGTGAAGCATGTCCAGTGAAAAGGAAACACTTGAACTTGAAACCCTTTTAAAACCAAGGACACATCCATTAATGTAAGGGCCAGTTATGGTCTGTTTTCTGCCAGCTCTCCTCACATGGCCCTGTGCCTGACCTACTGCAGAGCATCACATGACCGCTGTTAGAGAGACCATCCTGTGACCTCAGAAAAAAACACACAAGATGCTTCTCCAGCTGAGGCATGGCTGATAGAAAAGGTCATTCTCTCACACAGTAATGTATCTCATGACCTACAATAACTAACCAAAGACTTCACTGACTTTTGATTAATCTTTATTTGCTGTATGCTCTACTCCCATCCTCTGAAGAGCTGATGTGGCAACTAAAGTACAATGTGTCTGCACACGGTTAGTCCTCCTGCTACACTGCGAGTGTGCTCTGAGTGTGAATGAAGCTGGGGGTTGTTTGTGTGTGAGGCGGTGCCAGCTCCTGTGGAGGGTTTGGCTGAACAGTCTGTTATGGTATCAACACACTTCTGTCGTCTAAATTTTACAGCTGCTGTTAATGTGTTAGACAGAAAATTTCACCTCTGTCACAACCTTTCAGACACTGTAATCCTGCCTCCTGGTGTGATGTCAGCGTGCAGGATTTGTCGAGTAGAGCATGTCAACTGTTTGATTGGTTTGGAGTTGTGTTGCTGCCATCTGGTGGAGATTTTCAGTTGGTTACCAAACACTTTCATAAGTGTGCATCAGCAGAAATGACTCATTAGAGATGTGTCCTTGCATGTGGTCATTAAGTAAAAGTCAGAAGTGAGAATACTATCATATACTACCATGGCCGTTTACAATATAAATACACTTAAAGCTCCGATGGGGAGATTTTACCTTGTCACGAAACAGACTGAAAACTTTTGTGAATCCCCCTGTATGACCTGCATGAGAGACAGACCACCAGAAAGAAGATTACTGATTCTTATACAGTTATTTTAGATGGTTTGAACATGTCTGCAGGGAAAGTGTCAGATACGCTGATTACAAGCAGACTGTGGAAACAGTATTCTGAATTTTATTTATTTTTGATTTTTTTTTATTTCAAAGAGTCGTTGCGAGTTTTATGTGAGATATTCTAAATAGGACTGATACGATACGATCAATACAAGCCATCTATCTGTATCAATACGATACAGATGGATAGTAACCTTGCAAAGCAGATATATAAGCCTGTTTCCATGTTTCTCACTGGCGAATCCATCTTGCAAAGCTCCTGCCTGAACCGTTTGGGCCCGGTTAGAAAGTGACAGGAACAATCAGCGCCGAGGGGCAGTACTTTCGTGTGCAGAAGATTTGTGACATAAGCGAGCAGCAACAAGAGGCCGGTGCTATTATGGCGGAAGACATTAGCGTGGATGCTGCTATAGCGCCAGTTTTATCAGAACTCGACAACATTTCCTCGTTAAAAGAAGAACAAACAACAGGACTGAGTAGTTTTCTTTTCAAAAACGACAAAAGTCGTGTACTGACATGTCTACAGTCGCCATGGTTCGTGCTATGCAGTTCTGTATGGAGTTGACTCCTTCGGTAGGGGAGCAGCTCGATAGCAGCTATGTCACGTGTTTTGTTGCTCTGATTGGCCTGTAAAGATGTGACAGACAGGATGTTCATCCAATCACCCTCCAAGTTTTTTTCAAAGGTTCTGCCCTTTCCCAATCGCTGTCTATGAGTATATCTATATGTTTTCCAGATGGATGTGTAAAACACATCTATCTGGCGTGCCAGGTTAGATTGACATGGTGTGAGACAATGTTATACTATATTATATAATGCGATATAATACAATATATATATGATACATAACAATACGATACAACATGATGTGATACAACATGATACAATACAACATGATATTATACTCTTTATTGTTTCCATTGGGAAATTTATCTCTTGGAGTCTGTATAAATAGGGCCCTATGATTTCCGCGTTAACGGAATCACAGAATTGGCCAGTAAAAACGGAATCTACTATTTAATGCTGAAATCGCAGAAATTGAATGATTTTGACTGAAATGCTGTGTTTTTTAGAAAGAGGAATGTTTATCTGGGGAATATGTTCCAGGGGAACACTAAAGCGGGGCACAATTTGTGCCTCTCTTCACAAACACTCACCCCGCCCCCTCCTAAACAATACAAAGCATGTCAAAGCAGCTGCACGAAACACTGGCAAACATCACGTAGCTCAACACGGGGCAGTACAGTGCGATATAATGTTGCATCCGTGCATCAAGTTATTTTACCTCATCACACCAGAGAGTCACAGAGGGAGACAGAGAGAGAGAGAGGTGTGTCTGTGCACGAGGCACACAGTTGAAGTCACAACTTGAAGACCTGCTCACCCCTTGGAGGCTTCAAATTCGTGTCAGACGGACTCAAGATTTTACAAAGTCCCGCAGTCTAAAAGATGTTACATTTGAGTATCAATTAGCTTAATAATTTCTCCCATAGATATTTTAGTTTCCTTTGGTTGCTTAATGAACCAATACGTGTCTGCATTAATGTACCGGTCTGATATAAGGCAGACGGACAGACAGTGAGGATGTAGGGAAATGGGAAGAGAACCGTTACAGTCAGGAGGACACAAGGCAGCACCACACTGCATGCACGGTTACATACTGAGAGAGTAAAGAAAATTTAGGTAACAGGTTTACTTTTAACCATTTAACTTTAATGTGACCTTCTTATTAAGTTACTGTCACTCTCTGAGAGAACAGAAGGATTTCTTCATTTACATTATGAACATCAGTTAGGATGTGATTATACACGTGGATGTGTCTTAAAATATTTTAAAAAATACACAGTCAAGTACTGTGAACCTATTACCTCTTTGTGTACAAAATTTAATAAACAAAACTGTGAAAAAAATATATATTGAAAATATCTGACTGTTACACTAGTTATAATTATTTTATGTCAGGGTTATCCAAACAATGGCTCCTGGGCCAACTGTGGCCCTTTTTCAATAAATTTGAGGTTATTTATATTCAATTGGTGAACATTTTATTCATTTACATAAACAGGAAACTCTTTTAAGGTAAAATTAATGAAAAGAAGAAATGAAAAGGTTAAAAAAATGGAATTTGGTAAAAGATAAAACGGATTTCTTAGGGTAAAGGAGTATGAGCAAAAACGAAACTTAAAGAGGTTCAAGGGAAACCTTAGAAGGATTAAACTTGGTATTTTGTCCATAAGGGGTACTGAAATAAACCTAAATATACTGTAAGTTCCTCAGATAAGCTTTAATCTTTCCAGGTTTGTTTAACAAATGTTCTCAAAAAAGTTAGAACAATCCTAATTTAAATATATGTGATTTAATATATGACTTCGCTTGATATTGTCAACAAATTAAAGATTGGTGCGTTTCTGCATTTTATATGTCTAGGGCTCTCAAGTCAAGGACCCAGTCTTTCATCATTTTTATTTACTGATATTTAACAATGATGCTAGCAGTAAATTTCTTTTGTTGTTGTTGGTTTTGTCTCAGTGTCATTCATTGCTTTGCATGCAATACACCTTTCCTTTGTGAAATACAATTTTAGAGATTTTGGCCTTTAGTGATAAGTTACATCTACTACATTCACACTGCGGTTAAAAGTGACCCAAATCTGAGGTTTATTTTGGGTCATATGTGACTCATATCTGATTGTTTTTTCTGACAGTGTAAACTGCACAAGTCATGTCGGAAAGGACTTTTTTTTTTTTTCTTATCAGATTCAGGCCACTTTTATGTGCGGTACTAAATCAGATACATATCTGATCCTGGACTGCAGTGTGAACAGCAAAACAGAAAAATCAGATCCCATCAAAAGATCAGAATTTAGCATTAATGCCTGAAGTGTGAAAAAACCTGTAAGACAAATTGAAATGTAACTGTCAAGTATAATATATTGGTTGATCATTAGTTTTGTTTCTTTCCCTCTTTCTTCGCTCCAAGTTTCTGAGACATCTTTTGCAATCTCAGGGGACCCCAGTAAGGAAAAACACTTGTGTAGGCGGCAGCTCAACTACTCTATCATGTTATATCAAAGATAAAGAAGCAGTATGTCTAAAACTTATGAATGAATTTCCTCCTGGTACAGATTCTCAGTTTTAATATTTGCAATACTGCTTCTTCAATACTAAGGCATTCATTTAATTTTGGAAAAACACAGATTTTTAAAAATTGTATTGCTTACTTGCCTTTTACAATCTGTCTGGCATGTGGGTGTCATTTCTGAAAATCAAATGATGAAAAAGTCCATTTGATGAGCTTCTTGCCAGTACTGTGTAGTAACACATTATTACCTCCACCAAGGAGGTTATGTGGTTGGGTGGGTTTGTTCGTTTGTTTGTTTGTTCTTATTTAATCTATTTTAGTTGTTTATGGCCAATATCACCAAAACGTATCTCATGGAATACAACTTACAGAGCAGATCTGGACCAAACTTTTTGTAGTCTTTAAAAGACCCGGTGTTTATCCAACATGAGTCAGTACTTATCAGCACTTAACAGGTAGAAACCACAAGTAGAACCGGACTTATCTGTGGACAGCTGTCTGTTCTAACTGAATTTTTGGCAGTATTTGATATCTACAGTTATTGGTATAAGAACAACAGTAATGAAACATGCTGTCCATTACACATCAGAAGTATTGTATTTGTTTGACCATACTAATCCTGTTTCTCCTCCCTGTCCTCTCTAGGTGATCACCTGTTTTGGCCTCTCGGTGCTCTCCTGCCGCTATGTTGGCTTTGCTGTAGTCGCCCTGCTAGTGGAGATAAACTCCGTGTTCCTCCACCTGAGGCAAATGCTGCGAATGGCCAGCATGGCCGTCGGCACGCTGTACCGGGTCAACAGCATGATCAACCTGGGCACGTACGTGGTGTTCCGCATCAACACTCTGGCCTGGATGACCCGCTGGTTGGTGCTCAATAGGGACAAGGTGCCTCTGCTGGCATACACGCTGGGCAGCGTGGGCATGGCCATCATGACAGCCATGAACATCGTCCTGTTTTATCGCCTGCTCAGGAGCGACTTCTTGAAGAGCAGCACCCGGGAGACCAAGAAAGAGAAGGAGATGTAGAGAGGAGGGGGATGGGACACAAGAAGGATGACATTCACAAACACTCCTGTTCGTCACTGTATGTTAATTTCCTGCAGCTGAGATTTGGTACTTTCTTCTTGTCAGTGATTTACTCAAAACTAAGAGATGGGGGGGATCTTTCTGTCTTTCAGTCAGACTTTACAGGTACATAAAAACAGTTTTAATAAATGGCCTTACTTGAATAAAGGATCACACTCTGCCATTGTGCTTAGAGCTACATTTAGTTGTAGTTTTAACCTCTGTAGTTGTTTGTGTGGTCCAGTCATCCTTAAGAGTTATTAGTGGATCACTAATGGAAGAACAATGTAGGCCTCATAAAACCAAAACGCCTTATTGTCCTGAAGGGTGTTTCAGCTAAACCTGTTTTCAAATGTAGCTCATGGAGACGCTGTCCGAAGACACCTCCAACACTCTGACACTTCCCTAAGAGAAACACAGGAAACTATTTCTTATATATTTAGTCATATCATAAGAGTTACCTTTTATTCATATATATATATATATATTCTATACATATGATACAGTTGTGGTTTATCTACATTAACAAATATTTACCATTGATTTAAAAATCAGTGGGATCCAAACCTTATTGTTGTTTAACACTCGCACTGCAGAGGTGAATTTTCTCTTTTATTTCCACCGTATCACCTCAACTAAAAACCGCCTGCTACCTCAGAGGGCTTGTAACTCTTTTCTGCCTCTTTCTAACAAGCTTTGCTGTCAGTGTTTGGCAGGGTTTGCCATCGAAGAAGAAAAAACTTAAGAGTAAAGATAGAAAAAGTAAAATCAGTCCTGACTTGAAAAAAAGAATAGGGTGATTTAAAAAAAAAAAAACCTGTAATACCTTGAAGTGGTGCTTCAGTATAACAGATTAGATTTTACTTGTGTGAAATTTGACGGCTATCAGTTGTTTCCTTTTCTTGCAATGCCAAATTGTAATTTAACACAAAGGTAAAAAAGATGAATTAAATATATTAGGCTTTACATGCATCATAAATAATATACACTATAACCTGTTTCATGAGGATTTGTCCTTATTGCTACCATTCTGCTTGTAGATTGTGGAGGAACAAAACAAATCAGTTTGATTCTGAATAAACAGCAGCAGCAAGACCTACAATCAGCTATTACTAATGACATTAATGAATTCATTGTGTTTTGTATTCCTGTAGCCATATTTGATAGTCGGCAGTCAGCAGTAGGAGCTTTCAGGCAGGTAGAAGTTATTCTCCATTCGGCCTGTAGAGGGCAGCACACTCCTCAACATCACAACACCAGAGCTGTCTTAATTTTGAACCATTTAAATAGAGCTGCACCTCTTGCCTTTAATTGAGGGTTTCTGGCAAGCAGAGAAACAAAAATAACTTTCTGTCTGAGATCTGTGAATACAGCAAACTGTCAAAAAAGAAGACCCTTCTTGGCTGTACACTCTTGATGCCATTTCTGGTGATGTTGCTTTTTTGTGTGTATATTCATTGTTTTTGGGGGTGATTTTTGTAGATTTGTAATTTATTTTTACTAAAAAGAAGCTGTTCATTGAATATATAAAGGACACAATGTTAAATGGATTTTCTGTTGTGAAACCTTTGATTATATTGGAACTGAAGTGATTATGTAAGTCATGTTTTTGCAGGGCATTGCGCCACTTGGGACTTAATTTTCTTTCAAGCTGATATTTTTTATTCTTCATGATCATCACAGCTGTAAAGAGTCTACATTTATGCCCTAGAATAAGGCATTGAACATGCATAAACATACTGCACTTGCTTGCAGTTGCTAGAAACTAATTTTAAACATATAATCGACTGTTATTACCTGAATGCAGCTGGAACAGCTCATGAATTTTCTCTCTGTCCAAATGAAAATCAAGACAACACTGCACTAATGGAAAAAGCACTGTTTTAGAGGAACTCAGTAAATTTGGATTATTGATGTTGTGACTGATTCCTACATGCCTTTTTAGATCATGAGTAATGGAGCAGTAGTGATATTTGTTTATCCTGAATGTAAATTTTCTTTCAATTTTTGAGATTGATAGGGCAGCTTAACATTGTGGTTGTAGTGAAGACAACTGGTGACAATTGAAGTTCTTTCTAACAAACAAAAGGCTTATACTTGTGATGTGCTGTAATTTTTTTCTAGATTATAATGTGTGATTTGTTCTTTTTCCTGCTCTGAGGATTTTTGATAGCAGCCAGGTTGAGATTTCCTCCTCATGTTGAAGCTGTAACAACACTGAGGAGTCTAAGGCCAAAAAACAAGCCACTGTACTGCCCTCTGTACTCTGATTCCTCTTCCTTCTTAGCTATTTAAAGCTTGATTTTCATACTGTGATTCTTCAAACAACCCAGAAAAAACACTTAATTTAATTAGCTGTTTAATTTTGGGGTAATGGAAACAAGGAAAAAGGTTTCTGCATGTATTTGCAGAAAGCAGAGGTTATGAACTCGTACTCCACTCACTCTCATCTTAAAGGTTGTTGTTTTACTGCAGCGGCACTTATCTTTTCTTTAATAGCTCCATTATAATTGAAAGTAAAACTTAAGTATTTAGAAATTCTGTCCATGTTAATAATTTAAACATATAGTTTTGACAAAGCTTAGACTATTAACACTGTGCAACTTGTAAAGGACAGAGAAACCCCTTAATAAAAGGAAAAAACAAGGAAAACTAAAGCCAACAAGAACAACTGAGGTTGTGAAAACTCCTCTGCTTTTTCAGACTGTTGTGTTTCACAGATTTTTGTCTGTATGCATAAATATAACTTTTATTTTTTCATATTTTCGCAGAAATTGTTTTGTAATTATAACTCCAGTTCATATGTTTATAAAATGACATTATTCGTTTAACATGAAAATAAAAATCAGAGTAATACATGTTGTTTTTCTTTCCTGACACATGCACTCTCACAGACGGTTTTAACTCCAGTACATTTATGAATAGTAATTTTAGGTCCAGATGCTGGTTGGCTTTTATAAAAAGTAGAATAAGCTGTATAAGGTGAAGGTTTCGATATAATACAAACTATCAAAGGAGAGAGGAAAACTCAGAAACATTAATGGGGTGCGCAGAGACTGTCGTCAAAGAGGGTAGCCTGCATTCAAGTTGAACTGTAGCTCCTTTTCCACGTTATTCCCCACTTTCTCCCAGATTTCCTACTCTACAAGCCCAGATAAGTTACTTTAAAAAAAATCTAGAGAACAGGTTACATTGAAAAACATCATGAACAATGAACACTTAGGGTTAAATGTTATATTAAATTAAGTTAAACTGAATGTGTTATTGCTTGGACTTGTTAATTTTAGTTTAGTTTAAGTCCATTGCTTTACATCGAGTTCATTAAACTCCCTTTTTTTAAAGTTACCTGTTTACTTAATATTTGACAGTAAACTCTACTTAAGTAGACACAATTTAGCGGAGAGGGCTTTACACAATGATAATTTGAGGTCTTCTTGAGTTGTATACAGACTTCAAAACTGACTCGATAAATTGAAAAGTGAACAACTTTTTTGAATCCTACCCCTGACAGGTATCCCATAGAGTGGTAAAAACTAAAATTAATTTTTAAAAAACTAAAATCTAGCATATCTGCATAATAAAAACAAAATAAACAAACAGGCAGTAATAACTGACTAAAACTAATCTGAAATTTCAAACAAAAGAAAAAACTAAATAAAAATAAAAACTAATGAAAAATCAAAACTATTACAACCTTGGGGGCGAACAACTTCCACATGGCAAAGATGTTGTACTGAAGAGCACTTCCTGGGTCATAGTGCACCTTTCAGTCTTTATAACTTGTTGTCAACTAAATTAGATTACTTTGGGTGGCATGATTGGCATGATTGTTCAAAATTGAAATGGATGAGAAACTGCAGTAGATGAGAAACATCTTAAGTCTGTTATTTAAGTCTATTTAAACTTCATGTAAACTTTATATATATATATATATATATATATATATATATATATATATATATATATATGCATGACTTAAGTTTAAGTCTAAGTTTAAGTTTAGCCAAATACTGGGGCAGGAATTTTGAATGCAACCAGCTTTCAGCGCCACAGTACGTTATGGATGCCCTAAGAAGACATACATCCATTCACTCTGTTTCACCCAACTTTCTTGTTGCAACAAGTAAATCTAGGTTGTTTTACAAATATCTTAATTTTTATCTTAATTTTTGTGTTTTCTCAAGCTATTTAGAAATTAGACTAACTTGTTATCAGAGAAAAACCTGTGCTGTTTTCCTGAGATAGGATGATAATTAAATAAGTTTAGATACTGAGAAAAATAACCAAAATTTACCTAGTCTATGTACATAAGTTTATTGCTCTCACTTGAGAGGATAAAATTTTAAGTCAAAGACATTATCATCCAAGAATTACAAGAAAGTTTTCTGTTTCCTCTGTTTTTCCGACTTAATTTTTTTCTGTCTTCCTGAGCTGGTGATATGGCTATCTTGTTAAAATGAGAGAGCGATGTCGCTTATGCAAAGAGACAGAGAAAAGTTAAATGTTGGCAAACAGAGAAAAATACTATTAATTTATTCTAATACTACTCAAGCAAATGCAATGCCCTTTCAAAGTTATCAAAAAAGTAGTAAGTAAAACATATGGAAGAATGTCCATTTTGGGCTTCCATACGTAGCTAGTATAGCTAATGCTAAGTTTTTGAGAAGAGTCTAGCTGCAGCCGCTACAAACCACGCCCCTACAAACACGCCCCATCGATCCATACAATAATGTAATTCTAGCCCTAACCAGTGGAATTTAAACGCTAAAGCTAAACCCGGAAAGCTAATTAATCACAATATACACCTACACCAATGAGCTACCCCTAAATCTAACCAGCAGAAATTAAAATGCTAAACCTAACCTAAAGCTAATTAAGGCCTATCTAAACTAATCTAAGTTAACCTTAAACTAAACAAATAGCACAAGTGGGCGTGTTTTGTAGGGAGCGTGTTTTGTAGGGGGCGTGGTTTGTGCGGTACCCGCGGCTGCAGTTGGGTATTATTGAAGTTTTTAGGTATTTTACAGAGGCTGTTACACTTTCTTAACGAACAGCCCAGGTTTTGCTTGGCTAAGCTAATGGCCAGGGGAGCTGATATTAGCATTTGTCTCTGCCGTGAAATGAGGTAAAAGTATGGCCCACATTCAAATGAAGTGGAATTCATTCTTGTAAAGTGCAAGTAGCCTTTTGTAGCCTACCTATTTAGGTAATCTTAATTCTCTTTCCCCTACTGCAAATACAAGTTTGAAAGGCATCTAGACCTAACAGCATAGTTTTATTATTTTTAGTAAGAGGGAGTAAACAATATTTCTATTTCAGATACTACTGGTTTTAACTGTTCTTTTCCTTTTTTCATTTCGTTTTCCCAGGCTACTCCCACGCGTTCCGTATTGATCCTCCTTACGTATCACGTACAGCTGATCGGGGCTGTATCGTCCAATCAGCTGTGCTGCTGACTCCGTCGTACGATGTTCTCGCGTGTACTGCTCACGGCGGCTTGTTTTCATCATTTCCCAGCTCAGCCGTCCACAGCATCTCGATGTTTCAATCGGTGGGCGAGGAGAGAAGGTGCGCATGTAGAAAATGGGCCGCGCATTTCTCCTGTGGGCTTTTATATCCACCGATTTGACAGCATCCCTCTGCTGGTGATGCTCGACGCAGATGTTGCCGCGAGGAGCGGGTTTGGCGGAGGAGCGCGGTGCCTTGCATCGCCTTGTTTGTGCATTTCTGCGCAGTTATCTGTCCTCTTCGTCTTCTGATCAAACGGCGTCACATGCAGCTGAAAAGCTCTTTAACGCATCAGATAAAATGTCTCTGGGTGAATGCAGCAGCCCACAGGATTTGGACCAACACCAGAGGCCAGCATGCTCGGACCAGAGGACGTTTCTTCTATAACGAGCGCGAATCAAACTTACTAGATTTTGGCACTTAGCATCAATTTAAGGTAAGCTGAGACATCTACTTCAAAGAAAAATAAATAAGTGATATAGCTTTATCCTGGTGCTGATTGGATGTTTATGCTCTCTCCCGTGATTTCTTTGATCATCAATACAGTATTTATAGCTCCTGCATGACCTCAATACACTGTCTCTGTTTCTGTGTTTCTGAAGAGAGCAGTGTTTGCAGTGTGAGAAAGTAACGTTGAGCGTATGGAGTTTTGCAGTATGGTTACAATGTGAAGTTGGAGAAGTGCAGGTGCTGATGAAAAAAACCTCTAATTTCCCCCCCTCTGTCTCCCTGAAGACTCAGCCATGGGGGATGAGAGCAGCCTGTCCCGGCAGATAGAGAGTGTGGAGAGGAGCATGGTCTTCCTCAGACAGGAACACCTCACTTTACTCCATGGCCTCCATCTGGAGATCCTCTCCTTGCAGAAACGATGCTCAGGTGAGGTGCTGCAGCTGTCGTTGATGTGATAGTGCATGTATGTGTTAGAAGAAATTTGATGGGACCGCCAAGTTCCCACATTCAGGAGTTGCTACTTATTCAACTGCAACTTTTCATTTAGAGGCAAGGGCATTTAGATATGGTGCTATAAAAAAGACATTTCAAGGTACTGAATTAGCTTAGCTGATCAAGCAGGAGCCCATTTACAGAGCTCGAGTCCTCAACGCACTGGTTGTGGGATCCATTCCTGATCCCAGTGCTATTTGGTACCAGTCTTCCCCCTCCTTCTCCCCATTTCTCCTATCTCTCTTCAGCAGTCATATCAAAATAAAGGCACGAAGCCCCCAAAAATCATATTTTGAATAGACAATTCCATGATTTTTACAAGGTTTTTCTTCTCTATACAAACCATCAAATCTGCACTTAGTTATGCTTTAATTCAAGTAAAACCTCAAATAAAGAGAAGCTAATTTTAAATATTTCGCATCTATTAAATGAACAGCTTTAATAATATTTGGTCATCAAGAGAAATTGGCTGCTGCTGTTGAGCCCCTGTGCTTATTTACATTTTGAAGTGCAGTTATTTTATTTTGGAGGCTAAACAGGCCTCATTGTTCTTCTTTGTGTGCATGCATGCAGCATCAATCAATGCCAGACAATGACTACATGGTGATGTCATGCTACAGTTCCTGTAGACTGCATCATTTCCTGTTTTGAAACTAATGGAAATTATTCCATTTAACCAAGGCAGCAAGTGCATGTTAACACACACACAGACACACATGTGCATTATACTGTGAAAATTTCCTTTTTTTAATTGATCTCCTTGAAGCCTAAGCCCAACACTCACATCCACACAGTAACATAAGACAGAATCTTTTCCTGGTGTATCTAGCCTTTTAGAGGGCAAACAATTTTTAAATTGAAGCGCACACACAGTGTGTGCTTAAAGATCCATACACACATATCCATCATGGTTAATCCATAGGTTCTTTGGCTTTAGTAATCCATATGAGAGGGATTGTAGATAACAAATACAGGAGGGAGAGAAGGGGGGAGGGGTTTATTTGTGTGTGGGTGTCTGTGTGTGTGTGTGTGTGTGGGTGTGTTTGAGAGGGAGAGATGGGGTGAGCTGGCTCAGAGCCAGTGTGACCAGTTGTGTAGAAAAAGACTGCCCAACCCATCACTTATAGCTCTGCTGCTCCCACATCTGCTCAGTGAAGCTGCGTGTGGTGGTTACTGTGTGTTTTAGAGTCCAAATGCAATATACTGTATATCTACAATAGTCATTATATTAAGTTTATCATCCTCTCCTTCTTTTTCCATGGTGGTTCCCTCTCTGAACACAAAGGGCAGCCCAACTGATGCCATGACTGATAATTAATAGTTATGAATCTGCATAGAGTCAATTTTTTAAATATATTTGACAGAAAACCAAGAATATTTGAAGCCTAATCTTCAGAAATATAATAGTTTTGCATCCAGAGAGTTTCCCTGCATTTTCTCAGTGTCAAACCAACTTCCTTAGAGCTCATCAGCATGAATTTATATATTTCTGCAGCAGCTGGAGACATGAAGGTACTCTTCAGCTTGTATTGTACTCTAACACAGTTCATTTATATATTCTTCAGATGTCTGCAGAACCACTGCTTTGCTAGGATTTGTTGCTTTGTTCCTTTACGGCCCAGCATTAGCTCGAGCAGCTGAACAGAACGTTTATTTACAATTTTTTGCATATTCCAGCATACCACCATAAGAGATCCTGGCAAAGAAATTATAATATTAAATAAATGTTAATATGAATGATTACTTTGATATTCATGTGCATTCTAAAAATATTGAATGTCATGCGAAAGTCCACTTTTCCCCCAGGATTTACTTCAAAAAGTTAAACTTCCATAAATTGTCGATCCATCTCATACAAAGTCAGATGTTACAAAACCTTTTTTGTTTTAATGTTGATGATTATGGCTTACTGCTCACAAAAATCAAAACACACTATCTCAAAATACTATGATATTGTGGAGAAGTCCAATTTGCAAAGGTTTACTGAGCCTTCATTCTTTCACTCTGGTTAAGTACACACAACTGCAACCATGGAAAAGACTGCTGACTTGACTTTAGTTCAGATGACAGTCATTAACCCCCTCCACAAGGAGGGTAAGCCACAGAAGGTCACTGCTGCGAGGGCATGCTTTTCTCAGAGGCTGTATCAAAGCACACTCATGGAAAGTTGACTGGAAGGTAAAAAGTGTGGTAAGAAAAGGAGCACAAACAACAGGGATGAGCTCAGCCTTCAGAGGATCATCACACAAAGCAGATTCAAGAACTTAGGGGAGCTTCACAAGGAGTGGACTGATTCTGGAGTCAGTGGATCAAGAGCCACCAAACAGAGACGGGTCAAGGAAATGGGTACAAGTGTTGTGTTTCTACTGTCGAGCCAATCCTGAACCAAAGACAATGTCATCAGCTTTTCACCTGATTTAAGGAGAAAAAGAACTGGACTGTTGCTCTGTGGTCCAAAGTCCTGTTTTCAAATGAATCTTCATTTTACATTTCATTTGGAAACCAAGGTCCTAGAGCCTGGAAGAAGACCAGAGAGGCACAGAATCCAGGGTGCTTGGAATCCAGTGTTTGCTGACCATGGTATTACTGTGCTTGATTGGCCAGCCAACTGGCCTGACCTGAACCCCATAGAAAATCTCTGGGGTATTGTCAAGAGGAAGATGAGAAACACCAGACTCAACAGTACAGATGAACTGAAGGCTGCCATCAAAGCAGCCTCTCCTTCATAATAATCCAGCAGTGCCACGGACTGATTGGCTCCAGGCCACGTTGCATAGATGCAGTAATTTTGGCAAAAGGAGCTCCAATCAATTACTGAGTGCATAAATGAGCATTAATTTCCACATTTTTTTTCAACATTTCTGTATCATTAATCCTTTTTTTATTGATTTTTTTGTGATGTCCTGATACTTTTAGATAGTGGATTTCTGATTTTTGTGAGCTTTTATGATCAAGATTTAAACATAAAACCTCCTTAAATATTTAACTTCGTAATTATGAATCTAGAATATATGGAAGTTTCCCTCCTTTAATTAAATCACAGGGAAAAAAAAAATTATAGCTGATTCATTTAATCCTTTAGTAGAAGAAAGCAATAGATGGAACATTTAGGTACTTTATCCTCAAATTTGTAAAGACTGGGCAACATAAATTCACTTTAACTGAAATAGGGTTTAAACCACTGTGCAAGAGAGTCCGACGTATTTTCAGTTAGTCTGTAAATACACTGAGGTTGACTTTTTGAATGCAGAACTACGATTCAGTTTCACTGAGACTGAAGTTTAAGTGAATGTCATGCACAGCCACAACAAAATAATATCTGTTTTGGGCTAAACCTTGACTTGAATACATTCAAAAACCTGTAAGACCATGAAGATGATCAGTAAAGTGGGAGGTTCAATGTGGGCATGTAATAGTTTGTCAGTTTATTAAATATATGTCGCTTTTGATTGGAGGGAAAGTCCACAGATGTGATGACTGTTTTCAGAGAACCCAATGCCATACAACAGTGTTGAATTCTAAGGTGAATAAAAGACTTAAGATGTGCGATCTCTCCTGTGTTTTGAGGGCTGATAGTATAATTGTATCATGCTAATTTTACAGGTTATCAGAAGTAGTTTTACTGAACTGGTACTCACGTACCTCCATACATACCAGCATGTCTGCTCTACTGAATGCTGTCAGAGATAAAGGAGCCTAATTCAGCCTTAGAGATGACTGAGTACAGAGTGCTCTCCTCATTGTGTGTTGGCTCTGACACCTGCTGAGTCAGTCCAAGTTGCCCTTTATATGTTCATAAAACTGGTGTCAGAGGGGTTTTCTTAGTAAGTGTTGCTGAGCTTATATCATGGTGTATGTTGTAAATATAACATCAAAAGTGTGCTTCATAATCCGAAAGGATGAAAGAATAGTGTCACAGTATGAGAACTTTAAAAAGCATTGTATAGTGAATTAAAATCGGTATCTACTCTATGAAGAATGGATAGCAATATTGATAATATGCAGAATAATTTAAGTGTTTGCCTTACAGAGAAGAAATGTGATAAATTGAAGTCAGTGGTGCAGGTGGACACAGAAGGTTGTAGTTTGCACCAGCAGTGATCACTTCTTTTTTGTGCCATGAAGTCCCAGCAGCCTGGCAGAGTTATGAACTTGGGGAGTAGGTAGCTGAGGAGAGGGTGTCCTGGATCATGTGTGGGAGATTGAAGAGGTGATAACTTACCAGTGCAAGTTTGCATGCTGTTTAGAGCAGGAGCCCGAGATGTTTCTCTTTCAAGGTTTCTGGTGTCATGTTAGATCATGCCACTGTTATGATCAGTTATGTCTCTGCAGAGGGAATAGATTGCTGAAACTTGAAATAATGTAGACGTGTGTAATAATCTGCTTGATTCTAATGGTGAAGTCCAGTCATAGTTAGAGATCAAGTCATGAGCCTTTTCTGCTGTGTGGTTCAGAGGTCCTCAGATGATGGAGATCAAGAGCATGGAGCAGCAGTGTGAGACTGTTCTCATGGTTGGGGTGTAGTTTTTTTTGCTTGTTTCCCCTCTGTGTCTTTGTATTGCTGGCTCTTTTAGTCACATGGGTAAAAGGTAAAGATGCCCTGATTTATTCAGTTTTCAGGGCAGTACAATTGGTTGTCTCTTAAAACTGGAAAATAATCAAGCACTAGCTCTGTCAACATGAGAAGCATTACAGTAGCACAGGAAACAATGAAGTGATACCAGCTCACACTGCACCTTAGCATTTTTAAGTTAAACTGAATGAATGTCAGAGTAACAATAGGAACATTGTGAGTAATGACTATTAAGTTTCCACCTCTGCTTCATTTTAGCAAGAAAAAAAATCTGCAAAAGATAATTGTTCTCTAAGTCTTATGGTTGCTATCACAGAGGTTTACAGGAACAACAGGGAGTCTGGAGGTTGGCTGTGAGGCTCGCTGCTGATAGGCTCATGCAGTTTGCAGGTGTGAAAGGTGTGTGCTGCCTGCTCACTGGAAGGGTACAGCAAGGTTGAACTGAGAATATTGCTGTGCAAATTAGCACTTCTTTGTAGCGCTGCCCTCTCTGTGTTATTGTTCTCAACTCTGTTTCCACATCAGCATAAAGGGGCTTACACTGCCTGTCTCCTTGTAACCAGCAGCTAAATCAATTCAGTTTATGAAATGGGAGCTTTTCCTCTGATATGATGACTTTATTGTGTTTATAGAAATCAATTAAGTGTGTGTATGTGTGTCCTTGAGGAAATCTATTCCACAATCAAGGTTGAACATTGAAATAAAACCTTGAATTCTCTGTTCAGCGGTAAAAGATCAGTATGACCTACAAAGCATTTCTCATTGTGGATGTGGTTGCAATGTGCTGAGCACCTCATTTTCATTCTTTAACTGTTGTTTCAAGAAATAGTTCCTTGAGCTGACTCCCTGCAGTTAGATTAACTTCATTTAGGCTCTTGGCTATAGTTAATGAGGGTAATTAAGATAAAAGGAATACTCAAAGCGTACTAGATAGAAGCAAACGGTGGATCTGTTTTTCTCGACACCCCCCTCCGAAGCACCCCTACCCTTTCTTTACTGTCTTTCCTCCTCCCTTCTTCATGTTCTCTGTCTGTCTTCTTTCATGGCAGATGCATGGAGTTGGTGTGTTGTGCTGACTGCAGAAGGATGGAGAAAGGGTGTGACAGAGAGTGAGAGAAAGACAAAAAGAAAAGCTGGGATTAACACATCTGCTGTTTCACATAATATTTTTTGCATTATAAAATGAAAGTCCATTTTTTATTAAAAAGTTAAAGTAAAGTAAAGTAAAAACTAAAGGGTCTGCATCTTTTTATGCTACTTAATATTTGTATGTTTTGAGTAGAGAAATGTACACTTTAAAACTGTCATTACTCTCTGCATTTTCCTTGATAACCAAGCAAGTAGACTCATGATACATTTATGGATTAAATTGTCATTGCAATCGCAGACCGTCCAGTGAAACCGCAACCGCACATTGTTACCAAATCGTGCAGCACTAGTGGCCACTACACCCCATACCTACGGGCAATTTAGAGACACAGCTTATCTCAGCAAGCATGTCTTTTGCCAATAGGAGGAAACTGAGAGACCCTACACATACACAGGGAGAACATGTAAAAACCACACACTGATAAGCCGTGTGGCAGGGATTCTAGGAACCTTCTTGCTGTGAGGCATTAATCCCTGCAACACCATACAGCCCTTGTGTAATGTCTCAAACAAAACATTTCATTCTGCTGTCTTCAACAGGCATATGTATCACATATGGAGAATCTTTGCTGTGTAAAATGCAGATGTAAATTGTCTGACTGCATCCAAATGAGCTGTATAGGATATATTTGTTGGCACTGGTGGTCTAGTTTGCTATTGTAGCTCATAAAGACTTATTATTACTTATTACACTCAAACAACAAATTTCATGGGGCACCAGTAGTCCAGTGGTTGTGTCCATGCACCCTATGTACAGATAAGATAAGCTGAGATGTAAGACAAGATGTAAAGAGAAAAATGAGAAAAACTTTATTGTCCCACAGAGTGAGAAATTTGTCTTGGGCTCTTCCCCTAGCTGTGGCCATAAACAACAATCAACAACATACACATTACACATGAAAAACACTTTGACATAAGACATTGAGTATTGAGAAATAATTCCCTTAAAATCTAGAATTTAAAATCCATATTCTCAGAGCACCAGTACAAAAATGCAAAGAGAAATCACAGTCCAATCCATGCCTTTCTTATTTGCTGCTATTTAAGAACTGTATAGACACAGGGATTCATGAATTTTTAAACCTTTTCAGTCTACAACAGAGAACCCTGAACGTCTTACCTGAGGGCAGCAGTTCATACTCTGGAGATAAAACATGACATGGATCATTTACAATCTCAGTGGCCGGCCTGAGAGCAGCCTGCTCAAAATAGTACGCAGGGATGTGTGATTTTTACCTCCTTTTTTTTCCCATTCAGTATTAATCAGTCACATCAGTTTGGATTATAAGTGCACAGACAGGTTACCAAACCAGGCTGCTGTATCATACCGGATTAGACTTATTAAGACAGCCTGATAGAAAATAAACCTAAACTTATGGTTGACTCCATGAACCCTCAGACAATGTAGGAAATGTAACTGTTATTGTAATCTGCTACTGAAACTCTCTACATGTGTGTAGCAGGTTGGTGAATTATCAATGAAAACATCATGATTTTTAAAGGGGACATATTATGCAAAAATCACTTTTTCAGGTTTTTCTAACAAAAATATGTGCTCCTGGCCTGTCCACAATCCCCTCAAGTACCAGAAAAATCCATTCCCTTCCACCCTCTCTTTCTCCAGCTCTCAAGAAATGTGTGCTGAAACAAGCCGTTCTCAGATTTTACCCTCATGATGTCACATGGGGAGTAAGCACCTGCCCCCAGGTTTAGTTGGCCCTCTCCGCTTGGAGGAAAGTTCCACCCTCATCTCCTGATCTTCCTCTCCCAGCTGCCAGCTGAGATGCTGGATAGCCCAGTGCGTTACTCTGGTGACTTTGATCAGGGAGATTGATGAATTGAATCCCAGTCAGGTCCTTAACTTTGGATAAAAGTGGCTGTAACATCAGGAATTCCACATCCATTTCCTGAAAGGGGTGGGTCAGGGGTAGAGTCAGACATTTCGTTAACATTTAGAGCCACCGACACAGAAACGGCTCATTCTGAGAAAGGCTGGAAAAGAGGGGTTTTTAGACATGCAAAAATCCAATACTGGAGCTTTTTTTTCAGCAACAAACTTCACATGTATGTTTTGGGGACCTCTGAGAATAATATAAACTTGTCTTTAAAGGGTAAAATGTGTCCCATTAATATGAGGAGACCTGTGCAATGATGTGGTTGTGGATGGATACTGGTTTGTAATCTCAGGCCCCCTCTTGGGTCAAACACTATCTCCTCCGTTTTACTGCCATTTAAAACAAGATGGGTTTTTTTCACACCAGTTCAAAAATGATGTAATTTCTGGGAGGTAGTCAGATGAACTTAAAACACTGAGGCAGCAGCACAAGGTAGTCTGGGTTGCAACAGATCAGCGCCACTGTAACAGAAGCTGTTGTCCTCAGTGTGGGCAGCCCAGGCTTGGATTCGGCTCGAATGCCTTTCCCACTCTCTCACTCGATCCACTATCCACTGTCCTATCTGTCTATTGAAGGCATAAAAGCCCAAAAATATGTTGCCAGGAAAAAAAAAACTCTGCAAGTAATAGGACACCTCACAGGACAGTCCACAGAAAAGCCCATTAAACATTTGCTGCTAACAAACATACAATTAATGTTATCAAAATGTAATCACTTAATTTTTTGTACCATGTGCTCTAAAATGATGCCATCTGTTATTTTAATGAATAATAATATCAAAAGAACTAAAGCTTTAAGAAAAGCACAAATTAAGCATATAGTGTAAGTTCAGGCAGGTCATGAAGTCAAGCACTACCATTATAATTACAACCCTCCTCCAACCCAGCTCCTCCTCTATTCTGCTTCTAACTCAATCAGTGTCATTCTGTTGTCATTGTTGCCTGCTCTGCTCTGGGTTTATTGCTGCTTCTCTCCCTGCCTCAGGCTTTCCTTGTAGGCACAGGAAAGGCAGGAATGTTTGCTGTTCCTGCTTGTGATCCCAGAACAGCCACACCGCCACATATATATATATATAAAAAAAAGTTGGAAAAAAAAACAACAAGAAGTTACCCAATATTTGATGCCAAGGACTTTTATTATTCTTGCCTGATTGAAACAGGTAATAATGTAATAATATATTTGACTTTTATTGGGATTGTATGAAAGTTAAGATTACCCTACATTAGATTAGCTTGTAAAAAAAATGCAGCATGAGCCAGAAGCCCCTGGGAACAGGCATCAGATGAAGAAATGGATATGATACATGACTTTTAAACCAGTGTTTTGAGAATTCAAGGTTAAGAACAGTCTCTGATATGTGTTGGTAGTTTGCTTCATGAATGTGTGCCTCTAGGCAGAAACACTTGCTCACAAACATCCCTGAGTTTAAGTTTCTGCTGAGAGTTGAAATTCATCTGCTGTCAGGGCGCCTTGAATGATTGACAGGCCAGACAGCCTGACCCCCTACAACCCTGTCAGTGACTCTGAAGTATTTTTTTTTTTAATCAGGCTCAATCCACTGCTGTAAAAAAAAGACTACCATTCACCAGTTGGATTCATTATGCTCACAGAATTCATTTCCAAATCTCATGTCAGTCCATTCATTTCTGTACTGCACTGACATGAGATTTAATCCACCTGGTATCTAAAACTGCCTGTGTGCCAGATTTAATGTCATATGATATTTGGATTAACCAAATCACAGTTCACCATTTAGCTTTATTTCTGAAAAAGAAAATCAGACAACCATGTGGTGAACAAAAAATTTCCCAGATCAGACAGGCTGATCTGTACAGAGAGCCTAACGTCTGTCTGTTTAATGACACAATGAACAGCTGGATAGAAATAGAAAAGAACAGACGATACTTTTGTCAGTTTTTGCAAAGATTTGTCATTGTGTGAATATGTGCCATTTAAGGTAACGCATTAAGACAAGGAGGCACATTGAGGGCTATTCTAAGACACTTTCAACTCAACATATGCGTAATTAAAGTAAACTCAGTAGAGCTACATTAACTCTTGTGTTGTCTCAGGGTCAAAAATGATATTCCCCAGTCTTATTTAAATTTGTTTAACCAAGAGAACCTCATTAAGGCTTAAAATAGAACTGCAAGGGTGACTTGGCCAAGACAAGAAGCAGCACAAAAATCAGAGTCATTCAAACACATCTCTTGGGATTTTGTTTTGCATCTGTTATATTTCTTATCTAATTTTGTTGTTCATACCCAATTTGGTAGGGATTGATGGTAAAAAATTTTGAAAAAGACCAGTGTTCGCAGCCACATTCCTCATTGTACAGTAATAATAATAATAATATCTTGAATTTATAAAGCGCCTTTCAAGAAACCCAAGGACGCTTTACAGGAACACATAGACATGGACAAACTATGTGAGGGGTAGGATGAGTGTAAGGGCTGGTGTAGTGAAGACTGTAGGCTGTGGTGAACAGGTGGTGCTTGAGACGTTTTTTGAAAATGTCCAGAGATGGAGCGCTACGGATGTCAGTAAATAAATAATTGCTAAACAATGTCACCATTGTCAGCAAAAATTTGTCCTGAAGGTGTCTGTGACGATGGGAAGGTCTGTTTGCAACAGGAGATAAAACCCATCTACAACATGACTGAAGTAACAAAAACTACAGACTAAGGCAATCAAACGGAAGTCAACCTCTTTAAAACAAATGTTCTTGGAAATCACCTGGGAGAAAATGTGTGACAGGTTTTCCACGAAGAAATTCCCCTTTACAACACCATCAATGTGCTGAATTCTCAAGTGTGAACCTTTAAAAATGGCTGTAAAGTGTTTGATTATCTAACACAAATACAACATAAATGTTTTTTTTAGCTGATGAATTAATTCTGCTCATATTGCAACAAGCATTTCTCCCTTTTTTTCAGCCTCTATTTGTTTGCTGTGCAGTCCCTCTCAAAACAAATTGCACAGTGGGTAGTTTTTGTGAGTGAATATTGATTTCAGTGAGGAATTCTTCTATGGCTGATATATCTTATCAAGGTTACAGTGCAGTTTTTTTTCTTCTGAGTATGACAAATAATGTAGCAGGACATCGCTGGCCTAGCTGGGCTTTAGACTGGCAGCCTTTGATGTAAAGTTTCAGATTTAGCCTTATAAATTATGTATGCGCTCACTGAAAATGTGCTGCAAACTGCATTGAGCATCTGTTATGTTAACCAGCCGCAGCGGCAAACACAAAATGTCAGAACAGAGCTCTAATAAGATGTTAGAGCATCTATAAGATGAAATGTGATATCTCTCGCTCTGTGTAACGAATTGTTTTTTGTCTTTCTCTTGTGATTTTCAGAGCTGACAAATGAGCTGAAGGTGAAGCCTCCAGGCAGAAGCCAAATAGGTATGCTTAAAAGTCTCTTCAGTGCTCATAACCTCTTCTAAATACACGTTTTTAAAACCCTCGCCATTTCTATTAGGAATCAGAGCTCGATCTGAGCCTGCTTTATATGATCTTGCATTTTTGCTGTCTTACTTTTTTATAGGATATGCAAAGACAGACATGTCTGCTTGTTTTTAGCCTCAACCCCCAATCTGCTATCACTCTTTGCCTGCACCCTTCTGTCCTCACACCCAGCCAACCGCAGGAGAAAAATCCCTGTCAGCCACCTTCTCAACCATCCTTCCTGTCTCTCTTTATTTCCCTGTCCACAATGACAAGCGAGATACAGGCCAGATCATGAGTGCAAGCTGCCTCTGTGTTTCTCTTTATGTATATTTTAGCTTTTTTTACACTTTCCCTGCATGTATTCAGCAAAGCTGTGACATATTTAGCTCATAGCTGACATTAGCAGGACTGTTTGTAGCATCCAGATGCAGGGATAGGCACCATTTTGTCACAGCGAATCAGAAAGAAAATGTCAAAAGGCTGCATGAACATGAAGCAGAGTCAAGCTTGGCTGAGCCTCTCCCTATTTTCCCTAGGACAGGTTATCCCTCCCTCTGATCCATCAATACAGCAACAGCCCTTTGCTTCCCCTCACCACACCCACCCGGACAAATTGATCCATTCGCTTTTTCTTTTCCTGCTCTCGTTTTTCCCCGGGCTGTCCCAGAGGAGGTGTCCGCTTACAGACTTCACTGAGACGTGGAGCCTGGGAAAAGAGAGAGGAAGAGGTGGAAGGTAATGAGAGGTAGTGAGAAGAGCCGTTAAGGGAGCTGCAGATATAGAGGACAGGAATGGATGAATATGAAGATCATATTAGGTGGTATGGTCTATAGTTAGCATATGAGATAGGGCTGGGTGTGGTGACAGGCGACACAAATCCTGAGATGGATCAATCCTGAGATTATCCATCCTGGAAGACAGAGGGAGAGAGGCGAGCGGGGCAATTGAAGTGAAGGACAAAAAAAAATACAATGAGGGGATTCATATGGACGGATTATATGGCAGGAAATTGTGAGAAAAAAGGAAAGCTCTAAAATGTAGCTGCTTTGACCTCAAGCCAAAGGCTTTTATCAATCTATAAAGCACCTTTTTATTACATTTCAGCCGAATATGAATTCAAATCTTTAAAGTTTCACCTCCCTCCACCCTCTGGGATTCTCCTGCCCAGCTAACCTGACCTATTTCTGCCGGCTGATGCGACACCACCCGCCCTCTGAGGATGTAATCTCCTTCTCCTCTGGCAAGCTGCAGCTCAGTCAGCCCTGAGGTTGCAGCTCTGACTTTTTCTTCCACACCTACCGCTCCTCTGGGGAATATTACAGGAATGAAAGGTGTCTACAGAGGCAGAAAAAAAGGAACAATAAGCAGTAAGTGTGTTAAACCTGACCCTGACAGAGAGGTGCAAGTTCATTCAGAGGGGAAGTAACAGGGTTTTATCTACCAAAATAACAGCACTAGTGGATGTCATAGAATTAAACCAGTGGACTTTTAAGGAACAATTGCATGGACTTACTTCAGGTATAGTGTGCTATATATAGTAGGTACCGTTTTCCTCTAAATAGTAAGAAAAACTGGGCTGGCTTGTTTTCTCTCTTTTTTCATCTCACATTAGATCACATTCTTAGTTGTCAGGCAAAATGACAGATTTTTGGATTCAAGCTCTTAGTGCGAGTTGATATGTAATTTCTGGTAAGATAGCACAAGCAGGCTCCAACATCAGATCTGTCTCAGTAGCTATGAGTGAAATTGTTTTTGGAAAAATTAAACATCAAACAGGCGTGTGGAAAATTAAAGAGACTCAAACGCATAATCAAAAAGACTTGGTGCATTGCTACATTATAGCCTCAAAAGTTTGAATTAAAATAAGGTTGTATTACAATGTGAAAGAGAGTTAAAGAGGCTGAAGTTTGTTGCAGGGCTCTTGTGTTAAATCACTTTGATTTTAAAGGTGACAGTATGACCATGCAGGGGTTAGTGCTGATGCCACAGCAAGAAGGTTAACGACTCGCCGACCAGGTTGATCTTGATCAGACAAAAGCTTTTCGACCAATCAACCAACCGATCAACTGAATGGAGGCTGTCAGCCCTAGTAATCCATTGACCCACTGACTGCAAGGCTGAGCTCAACCAGACTTGGACTCGTGCATGGGGGCGATGGGTTTGCTGAGCAAGACAGTTTGACCTTCCCGGTATCTGAACAGAAGTCAGAGTCTTTTGGTCTTTGATCCTCCCAGTCTTCCTACACTCTTGTGAGGCCTGGCCGTTGACTGATGAAGGCACCAACTGGACTCCTTTGTGAGTCCAGTCAGTGTGGTGTGGTATCATTGGTTAGACTGTGTGTCTAATAATGATGTGCTTAGGAGAGCGGGATGGGAAGGGTCAGCTGCTTGATGTGGGAACAGGAACCCGGCGTGCTTTCCAGGGCCTGATCCAGCTTGCCTCATACTGGGTGCCCATGACCCAGTGGGCTACTCCAGTCGCCAAGAATGGTTATTTCTAATTATCGTTGTGAATTAATAAACTGTTTGTAGATACAGTAAATATCAGGGAGTGTATCTAAGGAATATTTTGGTGTTAGATGACAATGAAGAAATTTACTCCCCGAGGTGTGCTTGTTGACTATTAACACTAACATTTCTGTTTAATCTCTTTGCCAGAGCTACAGGAAGAAGAGGAGCTCCTGGAGGCCCAATACCGACAGATGGAAAACCGTCTGGCCGAGCGGGAGAGCACCTTAGGAGAGCTTCATAAGGAGCTGAGTCATAAGGGGGTTCTGGTGGGAGCCCTCAGAGCCAATCTCAAGGAAAAGGAGCGCCATTTCCTAGAGGAGCTTAAACGCCGCAGCCACTGCTCCACCATCCTCAACACAGAGCTGCAGAAACAAACAGAGGCAGCAGCGTACCTCTCCTTCCAGCTGCACGCTGCCAGGCAGAAACTACACCACCAGCGGATGCAGCAGAGGCAGGGACTCCTCAGCAGAGCCAACAGCCAGGGGTCCCAGTATGGTGCTGAGCAGAACTCCGTTTCCTCTCCACTGATGCCATCAGGAGCTTCCCCTTCCTCCCCTGTGGTCAAACCTAAGCGTAAGAGTGTGAGGGCATCTTCGAGAGTAGAGCGTGCCCGCGAGTGTGTGCCTATAGAGAAAGTGCTGGGCCCCGCAGAGCCCACGGCCATGCCTGACCCTGCGCTCTTCCTCCACCCACGAAGGCACAGGGCTCGCTCTCGGCACACTGCGGCACAGAGACAGCCTTCGCTTGGCCTGGAGAAGGAGGATGAGGAGGAAGGAGGAGGGGAGGGGCCAGTGGAGCCCCAGGAAGAAGCTGCAAAACTGGTTTCTTCAGCTGCAGCGCCCCCTGCTGCTGAAACCAAAGCAGATTAACAACAACTATGACCTGTGCTTGTGACTGCAGCTTGTATGATTATCTACTGTCAGACTGTTACTGCTGTTACCTTTGGTCCTGCACCTTGATTGAACTGAGACTGGTTTTAGCTTTTGAATTATATTACACTTATTGTGACACTTTTTTAAAACAAGGACTTTGATATATAGCGTACATTAATTGCAAAGCAAAACTAAGTAAATGTCACTTTAATTCAGTCTTAAAGTTGAATTAGGTATCTGTTTACACTGGTGTCACATGCTCATTTTCCTCTGGGGCCTTATTTCAAAGTAACCCCTTTCAGATGAACAGTGATGTGAGTAGCAGACATTTAGTCAGAGTCCTGATGTGTGGCCCAACCAACTGTGACCCCTCAAAGTCAACCATAAATCAACCATGTGACCAAATGTTTGTGTGTCCCCTGACTGAGACACAGCTGAAAATACCCAGAGTGCTGTGCACATCCGTGTTTGTCCTACATGTGAAAACATTTTTTTTTTTTTGGAAAGTAGTGGTTCTTATTATGTTTCAACAACAGCAGACAGGCATGGTATTTTTGTTAAATATTTCATCAGTTACAACAGCACATCACATATTTGCTTAAAATATCATTGCTTTAAGATTTTTTTTATGTCTGGTTATACATATAAGCCCTAAATCCACTAGTAGCAGCACTTTAGGGAACACCACTGCAAGGGAAAACTTTATTTGATACAAGGCCTGCTAATACAACCTTAGTTCCAAAAAAGCTGGGGCACTGTGTGAAATGTAAAAACCTAATGCAATGATTTACAAATCTCATAAACCTATATTTTATTCACAATAGAACATGTACAACACATCAGACGTTGAAAGTGAGACATTTTACCATTTCAAGAAAAACAACAGCTCATTTGAATTTGATGGCTTCAACACATCTCAAAAAAGTTGGGGCAGGGCAACAAGAAACTGGAAAAGTAAGTGTGACCAATGAAAAACAGCTGGAGGAGCATTTAGCAACTAATTAGATTAATTGTCAACAGGTCAGTAATATGACTGAATATAAAAGGGACATTTTAGAGAGGCAGAGTCTCTCAGAAGTAAAGATGGGCAGAAGTTAACTAATCTGTGTAAAAAAAACAGCATCTAAAAATTGTGGATTAATTTCAGAAAAATACTCCTCAGTGTAAAATAGTGAAGACATTAAATATCCCACCAAGTACATGATATCATCAAAAAATTCAGAGTATCTGGAGAAATCTGTGCACAAGGGACATGCAAATCACTGCATCGGTTTAGGAAAACCTCTAGAAATCCCTGTCTGTCAACACAGTTCGGCATGCCATCCACAAATACAAGTTAAAGCTGTATAATAACAAAGAAGAAGCCATATTAGAACACGATTCAGAAACTCATTTAAAATGGAATGAGGTGACATGGAAACTGTTCTGTGGTCAGATGAATCAGTTTTGTTTTTTTGTTTTTTTAAGATTTATTTTTGGGCCTTTTTTGGGCCTTCACTGGATAGAGGAGGACAGTGGATAGACTTGGAAACAGAGAAGAGAGTGGGGAGAGCCATGCTGTAAAGGGCCACAGGGCAGATTCAAACCCGGGCCACCTGCATACATGGTGCAAGCCTTAAACCGCTCTACCATCTGCGCGCCCAGATGAATCAAAATTTGAATTATTTTTTTAAACCACAGACACTGTGTCCTGTAGCATAAAGAGAGGAGGGACCATCCAGCTTTTTAGTAGTGCACAGTTCCAAAACCTGCATCTGTGATGGTATGGGGTCGCAACTGTGTCTATGGCGTGGGCAGCTTACACATCTGGAAAAGCACTATCAATGCTGAAAAGCACAGAGGTTTTAGAGCAACATAAGCTCCCATCCAGACATCTCTTTCAGGGAAGACCTTACACATTTCAGCAAGACGGTGCTAAATCACATATCACATTCATCACAACAGCATGGCTTCACCGCAGAAGAGTCCAGGTGCTGAACTGGTCTGCCTGTAGTCCAGGCATTAACCAATAGAAAACATTTGGACAAAATGCACCAAAGTAGACCCAGGACTGTTGAGCAGCTAGAATCCTACATCAGACAAGAATAGGACAACATTCCTCCCCCAAAACTCCAGCAACGTGTCTCCTCAATTCCCAGACATTGACAAACTGATGTTAAAGAAGAAAGGATGCCACACAGTAATAAATAAGGCCCTGTCCCTACTTTTTTAGATGTATTGCTGCCATGAAATTTTAAATGAGTTAATATTTTTCATGAAATGGTAAAATATCTCAATTTCAACATCTGATATGTTGTTTATGTTCTACTGTGAAATATAGATAAAGTTTGATTGATGGATTTATGAAAAATATGGGTTAATGAGATTTGCAAATAATTGCATTTTATTTTTATTTACATTTTATACAGCGACTTGGGGTTGTAGTATTGCATTTTGTCTTCAGTATACAAGGTACTGATTGCAGGTAAATGTAGCAACATTAGCAACAGCTAGCTTACCCAACATTTTAATCAAGTTAGCCTCTGGTTAAATCGATGAAATGAAAATGCAGACACAATCACAATATTGGCTTAAAGCTCATGTAAGGTACTTTGGTTTTGTGTAGATATGGCACACCCTGTGTATTGAAGTGGTATGTCTTATGTCTTTACAGCTGTTGTCTTGTACATGTGTGAGTTTACTGACAAATCTCATCCTGCTTTCTTTTAAGAATCAAAGATTTCACTCACTCCGTGGATGTGTGCAGTGGGAAATAAAGGGGAAAAGGCTGTTTTATTAGTGTGTGGCTTATAAGTCTGACACGTACCCCACTGCAGCAGTTTTAGGCATTAGAAATGACTTCTAATCAGTCTTGTTGTTTATGGACTTGTTCACATTTGTGAAACATTTGGAAGCATAAATGCAAAATTCAGTCCATTTCATAACCAACTTAAAACCTCTGACAGCAGCTCTAACACTTTTATACGTAGGCGTTATCTGTGGTGCAGATGAATTAATACACTTTTTTCAGGCTGAGGAATGTAATATAATAAAGACACACACAACCAAAATAAAGATGCACACCATAATACATGGTACATCATAATGTATGTAATATATTCTTTTCTCAAAATATACATATACACATATTTAGAATGTATTGCAGCTTAATTTCATATTTGAAAAAGCAGTTAAAATCGGATAAAAATTTCCCTTTAAAGCTTCTATGAGCACTTTTAACAGGTTGTGAAACAAAAGGAAAGTGACTTCATGCATTAATATGACTTTAAAAAAACAACAAATGAGTTTATTAGTGAGAATAGTTAGTTGTTTTGTGTGGAAATTTTTAATACCTGTAACCACTTCTTTGTGGCAGGTGTCAGGTGAGGAGATCAGTTATGACTATGAGCTTTTGTTTACATTTTCTAAAGCAGCTGTTTTTAAAAATTGATTTTTTGACTCTTAGGATAGCAGGATGATTTTTTTAATGAAAAGGGGACAAGCTCAATATAGAGACAAGATGTGCTGTGGTCCTGAAGGAGCGCCAAAATTAACACAAACCAAAAATTACTCACAGGAGATTTTCGTGTGTTTCCACCAAGCAGTCTGGCTGGGTTCAATACAGTTTGCCATGGTTTGGTACAGCTGGTCTTTTGCCCCCCAACAGCTCTTCATTCTGTACCATTTTAGAATTTTAATTTCTATTTAACAAGAGCAACAACAGGAGAAAGGCTGTAAAATGAGAGAGTTGTTTGCAACCACATAAAGAGCAGCCTCTTTCATGAACACATGACTGCATGACTTGTAACGTGTCTTGAATCTAATTGTCATTTCAACCTAAGCAGTACCCTACAAGGTTTATTTGCTAAATATTATCTCACTGTTCCTTTTAAAATCATGTTTATGTCACATTAAGGGAGAAAAGTTACTCAGTATAAAACATGGCGTGTGTCTTTGTTCGTTACTACAGCTGTTGCATATGAACTGTTCTTTTGACCAGTCAGCAGACTGCAGAGAGTCTAGCTCCACCTTTTAGGGCCACATTGGTATGCTTGGTACTCTAACAGAAGGGTACCAAAAAGGTTGGACAGTACAGATTGGTTATTTTGGTACCTTTCCTAACTTTTACAGTAGAACCGAAATAATTGCTTAACTGAACTGAACTGGTTGGTTGAAAACAGCTTTTCATTGTATATTGTGGTCTGTTTTTATTTTCAATTTGTTTTCAAAGGAGTTTCAAAGACAAAGATTGACTAATTATTCTTTTGTGAGGTAGAGAAAAGATCAGACAGCAGTGTTGGCCAAAGGAACAAAAAAGAGTATTAACATGTTCATTTGTAACTAAAGAGACAGTGAGGGTCATGTGTGCTGCTGTCAACCTGTTGTGGTAAAGTGACAATAACTTCTGGTTTATTCAAACATGTGTTTCTCTCAGGTGTATTTTGTGTACCAAACACTCGCACACATACAGAAGGCTACTTCAAGTTGGTCTTTGAAATTGTTGGGGTTTCTTTTCACCTCAGGAAAAAAACGGACAAATACGAACATGACTGGAGTTTTTGGCACTTCTTTACGTGCAGCATGATCTGACCTGTGTGTGTCTGAAAAATTCCCAGAGTAGCGGTGTCAAACGTCACATTGAGACAGGAACCGGGGTCAGTCAATGACAAGACAGCAGGCTCAGCAGAATGCTATTTGAGTGTGTGTTATGTAAACGCATGCTCATGTTGGCCTCTAGTGTAACAAGGAGCAAACAGCACCTTGAAAAGAGCATTTAACACTTGTACTTACTGTATGTATTGCTTACGTCTCAAAGCTGATCAGAATTTATATTCCATTCAGCCCCTTTTTGTAAGAACTGCCTTCTAACACATGAGCAGTGGCTTAGAAATGCAGAGTGGAAACTGAAGAGATGTGTCTTCACCCCAGTATTCTGCTGCTTTGTTTAACTTTTATAGGACCCTTTGAGATTTGAGCATAAACCTCATCCTGCTATAATTTTAGTCATGATCTGTCTATACTTGAGCCATGAGGTAACTGAGCATCAGTGTCTGCAGTCTCTGAAACGAGCCTTCCTGTAGGACTGAATTTAATTATGACAAGTTGCTTTAGCGTTATTTTTTAGCATTATATCCTCAATAAAGCAATATATCAGTATATTTATATATTAGTAGTGGGTCACGTCAAGGTGGTTTAAAAAAAGTGAGGTGTTAAAATAGATTTTATGATTGTTTAACTTTGTATTTTGAAACTGTTGAGCTTAGTATGTTTTCTTAATATTTTTCTGAATTGTCTAATGAGTTGTTTAATTTTGCAAAGCTCTGTTGATTGTCACTGAATCTGTCTCTGATTATTGTTATATTATAGAAGTTACATCTAAGTGAGACTTCAAAGATATGCTGCATGTGAGGCAGTATTGAGCTGATGAGCATATTAAAACTATATCAAATAAGACTGTTGGGTATAAAAATTAAACTAAATCCTTTTTTCTGTTGAGCCAAAATGCAAATGTGACTTTGGTTTCCATTCGTCTCTCAGCTGGTAAGCCATTAGCATGACGGTGTGCACTATTTTAGGAGACAGACGGGGATAAAGAAATAAAGCTGTCTTGCTGAAAACAGTTTTTCCCGAAGCAGGAATCTTGAGCCTAGACTGTTAGACTTCATGACTTCATTACTGAAGGATTTAATCCAAATGGAGCTGCAGGTAGATTAAACTCTCCATTCACCTTTCATAATCAAATCCTGCACATCACATTGACACCTCATATCGTATTCAAGATTAACTTTACACGGGTGTTATGTAACCACTTGGATAAATAATCAAAGTACTGAGCGTCTTGTATGATTCTGCAGAGATGTGTTTGCTAATGAGCCAAAGAGGCCCACCACTGACATTAACATGAAGATGAATGGTGTGGTGCCTTATTCAAGATGTCTTTAATGAATATTTCAGCTCAAGAGAGTCAATCTTTACCATGTGATTTGGTTTTTCTACTTTTCAGAGCAACCTTATTAAATCTTGCATCGCTATATCTAGTCTCATTCACAGAGAAGGTCTTCCATCTTTCTGAATGCTTAAATGTTAACCAGAATACTCTAAATAATAATAATGACAGACGACAGAAGAAGCGTCAGGTATCATGTGGTCAAATCTAGTTGAGGTCAATGAAGTTCATTTTGCTTCATACAGGTATTTCAGTGGACTGTAAGTTGCACCATGAAGCATCTTGTTCAACATGTTGTCTCTAGCAATAATGCTGTGTGGTAGCTGACATGAAATTCTCCAGGTTGTTGTACACTTTGATGAGCATAAACTATTGACTGATAACCGCATATACTGTGTAAGCTTCCTATAGTGATCTACTGTACACATTGGAATAAAATGAAGGATTGTCTAGTCTACTGTCTGCTTTTTATTGTCAAAAAACTTTTTGATTTGAATGAAACACAGGATGCATTTAAATGGGGATTTAACATGGTTGTGGTTGATAGTATCACTTGGAGAAGTACTGATTCAGCCCATGCATCATGTTAAAATGAATGGAATAAACTGATTAAACACTAATTACACCACATATTGTCCTAAATCATGCAGATTATCTACAGTGACTACATGACTAAAACATAATTTTTCATGCTATCAAGATTTGTACTACCAAGCCCTCTTGAGTGATATAAACGATTCCTTTGAAACCCTCAAAGAAAACCTTTCAACTCTGCCTTATTTCCTTCTGTAATTTGTGAATAGGAGCTTAAACCTCCCAAAAGACTCCTAATGTCTGCATCCAGTAGAATTCACTCCATGTTTCATAATGGGTTCAGGCCAAGTAACCCCCTCCCCCTTTAAGTGTGTGTGTGTGTGTGTGTGTGTGTGGGACTTCCATTTAGCCACAATCATTGTAAGGCTTTAGTGATGTTTGTCCCTCTGGAACTTTATCCCGTCTCTACACAGAATCTCCGGGGCTCAGTCAAACTGACCATTAGGCTCTTGGTCACCACTCTTGCTAAGGCCCTTCTCCCCCGTTCCCTCAGTTTGGCAGGCTCTTGGAAGAGTCCTGGTTGTGCCAAACTTCTTCCATTTGAGAATTATGGAGGCCACTGTGTTTTTGGGAACCTTTACTGCAGCAGATTGTTTTTGTAGCCTTCCCCAGAGCTGTACCTTACGACAATCCTGTCTCTGAGCTCTGCAGGCAGTTCCTTTGACCTTTAGCTCTGATATGTCAGCTGTGACCTTTCTATAGAGAGGTGTGTGCCTTTCCAAATCATGTTCAGTTTAATATACCACAGATGGACTCCAACAAAGGTGTAAAAACATCTCAGCAAAGATCCAGAGAAATAGGGGGAACCTGAGCTAAATTTCAAGTGTTTTTTGCAAAGGGTCTGAATACTTATGGCTATGTGATATTTCAGTTTTTTAAGTTTAATTAACTTGCAAAATTTTCTAACTTCTGTTTTCACCTTGGGGTGTAGGTAATTGAGAATAAAATGGAAGTTTTTCAAGTGTAGCATCAGGCTGTAACAACAAAACTGAAAAAAATGAAAGGTGTCTGAATATTTTCAGAAGGCACTGTTTATGTCATTTAAATCAATTTCTCTGTGATAACATGTACATTTTGTTGTCTTGAGATATTGACCTTTTATCTCATCTTGGAATAAAATTGCAGTTTTTCTGCAAGAGAAGGAGTTAATTTTGGTCATTTTCCTGAGATATCAAGAACTTAATTTTTTACATTGGGAAAACTACTATCTTCATCTTGAGCCAACTAGATAAATAATATTGAACACCAAAAAAACAACCAAAACGTTCTCACTAAAAAATTGAGTTAAATTGAATGTATGGATGCATGTCCTCCTTGGGCCTCTGTGGTTGCTAGCCACTTGTGTTGGTTTGTTTTTATAAGTACCATATTTTTATTTATTCTTTTTATGACAATGGCACTGATGCTTCACTCCTGCAAGCTCATTAATTCAATTTGATAAAGTCACACATGTCACTCATACACTGGTATTTTAAGAGGACTAATAATTATACTACTAATAATAACTCTATTTCCCCCTTGAAAATAGATGTTTAAAGAGCTTTGACAGGCACAGGCAGGAACTCAGTAAAAAATACATAATTAGCATCAGTAGGCAGGCCAAACAGGGAGAAGTCAACAAAATTATAATCAAGGAAAGAATAAATGCAAAGAAAAAGGTTGATAAGAAAAAGGTTCAGTAGTAAAATAGGTCTTCAGCTGTTCAAATTATGCAATGCAATTTAAAGAAAAAAGAACACAATAAAAAGCAGTAAAATGACTTAGATCAGCAGAATTATTACACAGCATTATAACACAGGAAATTAAAATAAAAATTATAAAAAAACATACATAAAAGATCAAATGTGTTCTTAAATGAAAGAAATAAAGGAATGTAAGTACAGAACATCAGCTCAGATAAGAGGCTCTGGACGGAAAGAAAAATTAAGAGCAACAAAATGAATAGAGGAAAATGTAAAATAATTTCTAAAACAGGTGACATCCCATATAAGCCAGTCTGTAAAAGTTGGTTTAATAAGCAACCGCAGTGGAATGAAGCAAAGAAGCAGAAATAAACCAAGAGCACATACATAATTTTAAATGTCCTTTAACATTATTAGAAAGATGCACCAGGAGGCGAGACACTGTTGGAAGTATTTTAGATAAAAATATATTTACTACACAAACAGTCCTTATAAAAGGGAATCATCTTTAACTTAGGTGTTGTGTAAAGACCTTTGAAATCATAAGGTGACTATAAGGAGCTGATGACATGTAGGTCAAGCTTGCAGACAGTCAAAACAATGACTGACGCGTTTGTTGGTAGTTTTAATACCAGTGTAGTGATGTTTATTTTAGCCTTTTGTAACCGCTATTTATCTTCCCCAAAAGTCTACTCTTTGATTGCTAAATAAAAATAAAATTAAAGTTTTAAAAGTTTGATGTATGTGGCTTTCCGTAGCGCCACGCGCAGTGGGTGGGGAAGTGCAACCCAGTGCAACGCAAAGGCAAAGAGGTCAAGAGGAGGGGTTGAGAAAACCACGTGTGCGCGGCAGCACCATGAGCAGCACTGTCCTTCCTCGGTAGACTTGTTTTTGTAAGCCTGTACCCTTCGCATGTAGCCAGCTGGCCTGCGTTAGCCGGAGAAGCAGATTGTTTTCTATTTCTTTTACAGATTCACGTACTTACACAAGGCTGCTGCTGGGACTTCTTTTTCTGTTGCCACACTGACTGCCGACCATGGTGAGCAAGACAGATGACATACCGGCGTCAGTGCCCAACTGTAATCCGGTTGATCTTGCGGATGAAGCCGGAGATGGAGCCCAGGACAGCAAAGAAAGCAGCAAGACACATCTGAAGGACTCCTGCGGCTGTGGTGAGACAATGCAGCAGACTGTCTGCGTCATATGTTATCAGACTAATCACAAATAATAAATACCATGATTACACATTTCGTAACACTTGCAGTGACCGTAAAAATCATTTAGCCAGCATAACTGTGCATCATCAGAGTGGATTATTCAGATTGTACATGCTTGTGTCATCTATCTCCGTGCTTTACTATGTGACTTCAAAGTCCTCAGACCAAAGGTTGTGGTCTGTGGGGTTCACCCCCCCCCCCCCCCCCACCATCTCCTTGGTAGCCTCTCAAGTTTACAGGACTTCACTTAGCAACTTAGCAGCATTGCTAATTAGATGTGTACTGTCAAGTCTTGTATATTGCACCTGTGCTAATTAGTGTGCTAGACGTTCTCCCAGGATTAGGTCAGTTTCTACATTCACTGGTTAAAGTAGTTGGCATGTAGTCCAACCTTACACTGACACTGCTTTTGAAGCAGCCTAACGCCAATAAGTTAGCCGGTGTGCTAACATCAGAGCACTCGTTGGGTATGCAGCTAGTTAGCTCACCGGCTAATCGGCTAACTAGCCACCAGCAGCTCCTGTCACTTGACGACAGTTCGTTTCATGCCCTGAAGGAGACATTTCGTTGTGAATAAGCTGTGTAATCGGGTTGAATATAACTGGATTCTACAGTGAATGCGTTGTTAACATCACCCAATGCAGCCGCTAGGGATGTGCTAACATATTTTGACGCACATGTTCGGTAACAGCGTGTTAGAGTAATGAACTGAAGGTCACCTTCAGTGGAGCTGCACACTGCCCACATCTAAATAGGGGGGTTCAGTCACATGCTGTCGTTTTATTTTACGTTTATGTGTCAGGCACGGTTTGTAAATGATGTGCTGTATCATTTTAGGGGGGGGGTTCAGGACTGCTTTTCATACGAAGAGGCTGCTCACGTCACCTGCCCGGCGGTGCTAACGGTTAAACGGCCCCCCTCCTCCCCGCAGCAGCAGATTAAATCGAGTGTCCCTCCTCGACCGGGAAGCGGAAGCGAGCAGTTGCAGTGAAAAAAAGTCATGATAGTGCATTGCACAGAGAGAGGGAAGGTTACGCTGAATATATGAACAGCCGTTAGAGCTGGTGAGTACATTGTCAGATGAAAGTAGGGTTGCTGGCAGCAGTGTTGTCGGTAGAGACAGATTTAAGCGATCGGTGCACTGTCGACTTGTGAAGTTCACGTTACTCAACTCGTAGAGCTCCAAAACTCTGCTGCAGCCTCTGTCGCTGTTTGACACACTTGGGACCTTGACTTTTCTCTGTCATTTCATGGTTGTAAGTGTTACTGCTTTACCTGACCTCGTGTTGCTTTGTTTGTATTAATTATAAAGGTTGGATTGGCTGAATGGTGACTTGTGTATGTACTGGACAGACTTTAAGCGTTATCACAAGCTCACACAGCAGTGGATGCTGCAGTTTCGAGCTGACCTGTTTTATTGCAAAGTCGATCAAGAAACTAAGTTCCCAAGCAAAATGTCCGTCATCTTTACAGGTATGTGGATGCACTGCTTGTTTCATCTTATGTGACACTGTATTCAAGTGCAGAAAATGATAATCTCCATCATTAGGACCAGATATTTTATCCACTTGATGATTAATGCTTTTACCATGAACTGGGTTTTGCTGTACAATTGGCAGCCAAGAGACTGTACCAGTGTTGACACATCTTATATGAATGTAGCTGCAGTGTTTTCACAGGACACGACAACGCAGACTGAATATAACTAACTAACTTAAGTTAGGGTCACTGTTAGGGGTTTTAAGGTGCTTATGATGCTTCATACATCTGCTGAGCAAAATGTTCCTCTATTTGATGAGTGTCATTCCTTAATCCAAAACAATAACGAATAAATTCAGTTAAGTCAAAAGTTATGTATATATTGAGGCTAGGGGAATATGAGTAGCTGAATATTTTAGATGAAAAAGGCAAAGGTCAGATAATGGTGAAAAGCAAAATGTTCAATCTATGAAGAATTTTGTTGAAATTCCTCTTTTAATACATTTTTCTCTTTGTCTTTTAGATTATCACAAGAAACTGTGACAACATGCTCACTGCAGTATCAGAGACATAAAATTGTATCACTTTTAAATAGCTGTCTTTATCAAAAAACAGAAAGGCTCCATACTCCCATAATTGAGAATCCATACATTTGAAAAAATGGCTGTTTTTCTCCTTATTGACTTGTTGGTTTTCCTAAACATTTGCTTACTGCCAATTTCTCTTAAAACAATCTGTAGATAGTCTTGCATGCTCTTCATGTTAGGTATTTTTGTAGTCCCTGTTATCATGTGTTATTGACATATAGGTATAGATGTGATGTTTTTGTTAAAAAATAGTCTCAAACTGTCTGTGTACTGATTGTTTTTTTCAGTGAAATACCATGGCAGATGCATGACTCAGGGTCTGTCTGTTCACCAGGAGGTTGCCACCTTGTGGTGCAGCAGATTTAATAGCAGACAGACCTTTTGCTGCTGCTGTCTTTTTTTTGTCAGCGTTGTCTGGTTGGTTAATGTTGCCATGGCAACAGTCAGGGTCGCCTCATGTCAAGGGCTTCAGAGAAGATAGATAGCTAGCTGCTGGTTTTATTGCTTTGTTATCGAAAGAAGTGGGTCAGCAATTCAGGAGGAGAAATGGGGTCTGCTACTGTGTAAAGCAGTCAACCTAATTTAATTGGGTCTGATGCTGATTCTTTATTGCCTTTATCTGAATGATGTCCTTGTTTTATTGATTTTTAAACTTTAGCTAAAGCACTGGAGGAATGGAACAACAACTGCTTTAATAGGAAAAAAGATAAGTGATTTTTGTGAGTTAAAATTCTTTTGATAGAGCTTCATTGTAAAAGGGATTGAAAATGGAGAAAATCTTATTTAATCCAATCCAGTCTTTTTTAGGATATTTTATGGGCTTTATATGCTTTTATTTAGAAAGAAGGACAGTGGATAAGGTTGGAAATAGGGGTGAGAGAGTGGAGGAGAGACATGCAGGAAAAGAGCCACAGGCCGGACTTGAACTAACTAGGCCATCTTTGCTGTTGGTTAAGTGTGTGAGAAAGTGGGTTTTCAGCCAAACAAGCAAGTTAAGTATGTTCCTGAAAAATTTCTTTGATTTAGCAAAATGTGTAATCTCTAGTCAGATTATTTTACCTTGAAACCTTATTGACATTAAAAGTCTCTTTATCTAGACTGACTTCACCAGCAACAGCACATTCTGACATCCTTGTCTATTAACAGATCCTGTAATATCTTCTGCCCTGCATATAATTTACCACAACAGTATGTTTCATTACCAATGAACAGGAAATGCATCACTGAACAAATCTTTATTTTTCTTCTGTAGCTTAGAGACGATGGCAGACACAGTGAGTCATTGTCATTGTTTAACTACTTGACCATTTCTTTGTCTCCCATTTCTGTTTATCTTTCTGTCATTAATAGTGGCAGAATATGTCAGTTTTGCAGCATATCCGCTGCTGGATCACCTCTGAAAGTACTTTAGGCACTTTGCACTTTTTCATCTCTGATGTGGAGATTGCCATAAAAATGGAAACAAAGTTATTTGTGGAACTCTACATTCACAATTTGTTCCTTTTATAACTGAACTACAATTTGTTTGAATAAGTTAAAATGAGTTTGTAAAAACTGCTCAAATATGGGAGTATTTTACTCAATAGTCTTTATTGATATGACAGTGATGCAGTTTTCAAAGGACTGATGGACCCATCAAAAACAAACAAACAAAAAACAAAAACAACCTGAATCTGTAGCCTCTTGTGTATCTGTAATGTTTAACCGTTAACTCTATCAGTTATGTAGTTAGCTGCAGCAGACAGCTGTGTTCAAAGAAAAAGATATAAACCTAAATTTGACTTTCTCTACTCTCCCATGGACAGCAAACAGACACAATAAATGGGTTAGTTTGCAGCTAGAAAGTGTAGCATTTGTTGTTAAAGAGCCTGATATTAGACCATATGGTGGTGGAGATAAAAACGGCACTAAAAGATGTGCTTACATTCATTATGTGAGCACAAACATGGTTTCAAATGAATGCTAATGCTGCTTTCAAGCTGCTAGTTGTCTAAATGCAACAATTGTGTATATATCTTCTGCCTGTAAGTGACCCAAAATGAATGATTAGTTATTATAGAGAATCGGTCATGAGTTGCATGCATTGTCTCAAGTTTCCAGATAAAAAGAGCTCAGATCTGATAAGGCTTGAAACGCTTCTCTACTGATACTGAAAACAAAAACAGCCACATAACACCCAACCTGCATTTTCTTCTAGTTAGAACATTATAAACTCCGCTCTGAAGTCATCATGTTTGTTGTTTAGTGTCAACAAGTTGCCACCATCTCCTTTTCCTCCTCCTCCCTGTTCCTCCTGCTCCTCCACCACCATTTCAGCTCCTTGCTCAGGGTCGTGGTCCAGTTATGAGGCCCTCCCCCCTGGCCCCCGTCCCTTCACTAACCCTGACGCTGTTTATCCTTGACAGTGCACAAGGACACACTGCTGGCAGCAAGCAAGTCCCAGTGAAAAAAACAGGTGTCAGACATCAACGTGCTTGGCCCTGCTCCTTTTGAATTTATGTACCTGGGAGCTGCATTGATATTCATGTGATTTTTCTCTCCCATCTGAGCTGCTGTCTATGATGAAAACAGTGGGAGGTATATTTTATGCAAAGTTGATTAATGAGAACAGCTGTCCTCTCACTCAGCGTTTTTATATCATTCTGGAGCCATTCAGAGTTGAATATTTGGTGGATTAGTTGAAAAGGCCGCTTTGTTACTCATTTGTCAGATGTCTTGATAGAATCATTGCTGACCTGTGTGTTGTAGTTTCAGATTTTTGGAGAGCATGCACTTCTTGGAAAAGCTTCTAGTGTCAATGATTGATGAAAATCAGCATCCTGTTACCTGTGTTTGGTAGGGATGTAACAATAAACGGCACTTATGATACAAGACACATAAAGATACAGGCTGCACAATGGTATTTTTTCCAGGTTTTTCAAAATAATTTTCTTATCTTAATTAAGATCAAATTATATCGATTTAAGAATGACTCTTAAACTTGAAATTTCTGACGATAAGCAAAATACCCGTTTTCCTTACTCTGGCCTTCTAAGTGTAAGTAATTATTCTTAGTTCTTAGTTAGTGCTTATTTTTCTTTATAAAAAAAATGACAGTTTCTTAAACCTTTTGTAAAATGTTGTTTTAAATGTGAAGATTTTAGAACAAATATATATTTTTAGCACTACTTGGGTAAATCTCTTTGAAGAGAGTTGCAGTTTATGTTTCTGGCACTGAAGCACAGAAAGCCTTTAACACAGTTAATTTGCTCTGCTTTCATTGAAATCCATATATTGTGACATTGATTGAAATGATCCATATTTGTAAAAAAAATGTTTAATTATCTTGTGAGGTCCCATCCCTGGTGCTCAGTTGTTTTTGTAGATTTAATTTATATTTGGATTAAATGTAAGGAGACAGTGACAGCAGCACTCTGTGGCTAAGCTTTGTCCGCTCCGTTCATTCGTTCATAAATATTTTAGGAGGTTACTGGTGAGGTCATCCAGACACGAGTCTGTGTTTGTGTCCTCGCTGCCTGGCAGCATCTCAGTGTTTTCACATGGGAGAAAAGTTTTGTTGCATGACTGATCGTCCAAAGGTGGCGTTTCCTTTTGATCAGATGGTTGACTACTGACAGCTAAAGAATTGTGGCGTACAGAGCTGTTTGTACAAAATACGTCTAGGTTTACTTCTCAGTTTGTGTTTCGGCTTTCTGCAAATGGTTTTAGCAATACAAAGTGTATTTTTAGGTCGAGGTTATCAAATTTTCTACCATTAAAAAGGTGGAATTGGTTTACTGATGATCTGTTTCTCTTCCATGGCAGGGCACAGTGCAGATACAGCCATGGTGAATGGTGACGGGGCTCACGGGCACACAGAGGAGACAGAATCCAAACAGGATGGGAACTGTGAAGCGGATGGAGGGGAAGAGTCCAATGAACAGGAAGTGATCGTGATCCAGGACACAGGCTTCACCGTTAAGATCCAGGCACCAGGGACAGAGCCATTCGACCTGCAGGTAAAGCTGCAGGCTAAAACACAGTGCAACGTACAATCCTAACCACCTCAGTGAAGATATTTACTTTTACCTGCCACATGGGAGAAAGGAGATATTTGGGCTAGTTCACTTCAATGAATCCAAAAGTTTCAATAATGTTTAAAAATTTATTTCAACAGTTTAGGTTTCATATGGGCTTTTAAACTTGTACACTTCCACTGGCTTTTCTGCAGTTGAACCAGTACTATTTAGAGGCTTTCTATGTACAAACACCAGGTTATACTGCAGTATGCATGTGAAAAATATTTCAGCAAACCAGTTTTCCAACCTGAATATTGACAATTTCTGAACTAAATGCAGGTAGTTTAACCTCCCTCCTTCTCTTTTTATCAGGTATCTCCCCAGGAAATGGTTCAGGAGATCCATCAAGTGTTGATGGACCGTGAGGACACCTGCCACCGCACCTGCTTCTCCCTGCAGCTGGACGGAAATGTGCTGGACAACTTTGCTGAGCTCAAGTCCATCGAGGGTCTGCAGGAGGGCTCGCTGCTCAAAGTGGTGGAAGGTCAGATTCAGACGCTCTTAGCTACACCAGCTTGTCAACTTTTGAGCAACTTTTGAGTTATTGCCAAATCGAATGTAAAAGACACACTTTAATACTGTTTTTTAATCTAAAAAGTTGGCTAAATCCTGAATACCAGTTGGATCGGTATGAAATGCTTAGACACACTCCCTCAGTCCTTCATACGTGCAACTGTCACACATTGCATGCTGTTCGACAGTTTTCCTCATTCAAATTAGCCCCCAGTCATGTGTATTTCAAACAGTTGCTTCATTGCTCAAAGTATGCTGGGATACATAGCAACCCTAACCAAACTGGCGAGGGGTGAAGCCATTTTTCAGCAGCTTTTCTCTCCCATAAAATCATAACCCTGCATCTCAAGAAAATGCTGATATATCATTGTTCAAACCGTATTTGATCATCACCGATTCTCCACAGACCAGAACACATTTTCAATTCTGCTTTTAGCTGGAATGCTAGCTTATACTCTCACTCAACCAACACCATCTGCTAGCTCATATCGCCAGTCATCAAGTTCACTGGATCAGCAGGCCAATCTCCTGTGTTCTGGTATCATCACAAATGATTATCTTTAATACAAGTCACTGTGCTTATATGTCCAGGACTGAGGCTGTACAAGTCATACCTCTGAGTAATGCCTATTATTTTCTTTTTTCTTATGCTGTGGAGACCCCCAAAAAAACAGACTTGTATAGAAGTGCAACTTGTATTACAGATTTGATGGTGCCTTACTTTGTGTAAAATTATAAAAACAGCACAACACTTGAGAACTAAAAGGTATTAAACTTTACGTTATATTGATGAAATATAAAATAGTGGCTCAGTAATCGACTCTTAAGATTGCAAACATGATGTAGTTTGAAAATCAAAGATGATGTATTTCACATGAATTTTCTTTGGAAGGACACTGCAATTAACTAACTGCACACTGAACCAAAACATATCATTTGAAGAAGATGACGTAAGACAGTATTGGCAGGGGAAACCTGATCCCTGCACTTTTTCTATATCCTTATGTTTGGTATTCAGAGTGTTCCACCATGATACAGCCATGATGTGCTCCTACATTTGAGCTTTAATGGTTTACTCTCCATCTACAGCCTGTTTGGGGCATTTCATTTAGCTGCAGGCAAAAAGCTAACTGAATTGTCCGCTCATTACTCTGATCTGTTCCTCGTCAAAACGCTCCCATCTGCTATTTATACTCTGTCTGTTTCTCTCCTCTTTACTTCAGAGCCGTACACGGTGCGTGAGGCCCGCATTCATGTGCGTCACATCAGAGACCTGCTGAAGAGTCTGGACCCTTCAGATGCCTACAATGGGGTGGACTGTAACTCTCTCTCCTTCCTTAGTATCTTCACTGATGGTGACCTTGGAGGTTTGATACACGCTATAGAAACAATCTGAAACATGAATGTAGAGAAATGTAGGTGGGCTGCAGACGCTCACCTCACTTGTTTGATGTTTGGTGCAGATAGCGGTAAGCGAAAGAAGAAGGGCAATGAGCTGGAACAGATTGACTGCACGCCTCCAGAGCACATCCTGCCTGGCAGCAAAGAGCGCCCCCTGGTGCCCCTCCAGCCACAGAACAAGGACTGGAAGGTGAAGCGATGCCGTCTTTGAAGTCCAACTTTAGGAAATTCTAATTTAAGAAGAATTTTAAAGAATTTATTAAAAAAGGAAATGCAAAGTGAAAGTCAAACCCTCACTTAGAATATTTTTCTTCTTTTCTATTAGCCCATGCAGTGCCTAAAGGTCCTAACCATGAGCGGCTGGAACCCTCCACCTGGAAACAGGAAGATGCACGGTGACCTCATGTACTTGTACATTGTGACTGTGGAGGAGCGCCATGTTAGCGTCACTGCCTCAACACGCGGCTTCTACCTCAACCAGTCAGTCAACATTTCATCTTAGTGTCTTGCTGCTCTACCAATAGAGCAAATATTGTCCATAAACTACTGATATGTACTGTATGCACACAATGCATGTAAAAGTCAGAGCTGTATATATATATGGTAGAAATTTGTTATGTGCAACTGTATTGAGTTGTTAGAGGCACAAGCAGTGGCTAGACCAGCAGGTTCAGGATCCTAATTTTGGGATTAGTTTAGATGCCAGAAAGGACTTATCCCTCCAATTAAAGAGGTGTAGTTGGATTAGATTTCAGGGTAGAGCAGGATTAATTTTTGGTTTTAAAAATTCCATAAGAGCCAATAGAAGCTTTTCTCAGTCTAGCTTCTCTAGAGTTCCTAGTATAATGATGAGCACAGCATATGCCACTTAGGAGACCTAGTTCTTTTCCAAGCTTTCTTAGAATAAATGTTTGGTTTTTGCAGTGAAAACAAGCAATATTGATGACCGTGTGTATGGTTGCATCTTCCAGATCTACTACCTACACCTTCAACCCTAAGCCAGCCAACCCAAGCTTCCTGAGCCATTCTCTGGTTGAGCTGCTGAGCCAGATCAGCCCTGCCTTTAAGAAAAACTTCACTGCCCTGCAAAAGAAAAGGTAAAAGCCTGTCTATGCCTTTTTGTTGTCTTTCTTACCTGTGGTTGGTTTCCTTTCATGCTGATAACTCTATTCCAGCACTTAGGAAAATTGACATCTGAGGGTTTTTTCTGACCCATACCCTCTGTTATCCTCTCTCTCTGCATTTTTGGCAGCTTCTATTTTGGGGGGAATTGTTACGCTTCTGGCGTGATTCTTTTTCATCGATCTGAAGCTTACTGACTTATACATCAATTAAATTTTACCAGTCAGTGGGGATTTAGTTGCTCAGAGTGCAAAATGAAAACCTAAAGAAGATGTCATATCTAATAAAAGTAAGGTCAGACGTCATTGTTTGTCATCTATTGGCTATGTTTTCTAGGAACAGCTCACTACGAGAGTGAACTTTGTTTAAGAGTTCAAGATACATGAAAATAATAACTTAAAAATTTTTCATGTTTTGCTGTAGAGTCCAGAGACACCCTTTTGAGAGGATAGCCACGCCTTTCCAGGTGTACAGCTGGACAGCCCCGCAGGTAGACCATGCTATGGACTGTGTCCGAGCCGAGGACGCCTACACCTCCCGCCTGGGTTATGAGGAGCATATACCTGGACAGGTGTGAATAAATACAGCAATAGCACACCAGGAAAACATTTGTTTTTAAACCATCAATATGGTTGTTAATTGTGATTTCTTTTCAGACCAGGGATTGGAATGAGGAACTTCAGACAACCAGAGAGTTGCCCCGGAAAAACCTGCCTGAACGCCTGCTGAGGGAGAGAGCCATATTTAAGGTACTGGCTGGATCATCATTATGTGACTATACAAATGCATCTCAAATATAACAGTATTATGCAAGGTTTTTGTTTTGTTTTGTTTTGTTTTGTTTTTTACCATGATTTACTTTAAAAAGTTAAACTTCCATAAATTCCAGATTCATCTAATACAAATTTAAATATTTCAAGACTTTTTGGGGTTTTAATTGTGATGATTAGGGCTTACAGCTCACAAAAATCAGAACTAATTGACTAAACCACAATCTAAAAATATTAGAATATTGGGTAAAAGTCCAATATGCAAAGGTCTCCCGAGCCTTCATTCTCTTATTGTGGTTCATTTCACTCAACTACAATCATGGGGAAGACTACTCAATGACAGATGTCCAGAAGACAATCAGTGACACCCTTTACAAGGAGGGTGAGCCACAGAAAGTCACAGCTGAAAGGACAGGCTGGTCTTAGAGGCTGTATCAAAGCACACTCATGGAAAGTTGACTGGAAGGGAAAAGTGTGGTAAGAAAAGGAGCACAAGCAACAGGGATGAGCTCAGCCTACAGAGGATCATCACACAAAGCAAATTCAAGAACTTAGGGGAGCTTCACAAGGAGCGGACTGAGGCTGGAGTCAGTGGATAAAGAGCCACCACACCGGACATGCAGGAAATGGGCTACAAGTGTCGAGTCACTGCTGTAACTCAGACAACATCATCAGCTTCTCACATGGGCTAAGGTGAAAAAGAACTGGAACATTGCTCAGTTGTCCAAAGCCCTGTTTTCAGATGAAAATCAATTTAGCATTTCATAAAAAAAATCAAGGTCCCAGAGTCTTGAGAAGAGATCCGAGAGGCACAGAATAAATGGTGCTTGCAATCCAGTGTTCAGTTTTCACAGTCAGTGATGGTTTGGGGTGCCATGTCATCTGCTGCTGTTGGTCCACTGAGCTTTATCAAGTCCAGAGTCAACATTGTCAGCCATCTACCAGGAGAATGCTTCCATCTGGGGAGCAGAGATCATCATAAATCATCATTTATGGAAATCATGATTTCCTTTTCCAGCATGTGCCCACAGTGAAGCCAGAACTACCAGAAACTGGTTTGCTGACCAGGGTGCTTCTGTGCTAGATTGGCCAGCCAACTGACCTGACCTGAATCCTATAGAAGTTCTCAAGGGAAATGTCAAGAGGAAGATGAGAGTCCAGACTCAACAATACAGATGAGCTGAAGGCTGCTATCAAAGCGACCAGGGCTTAACACCCCAGGGGTGCCACAGACTGATTGGCTCCATGCCACGTCACATAGATACAGTAAGTTGTACAAGAGGAGCTTCAACCACTTACTGATCACATAAATAGCCCAGCATTTCTGTATTACAGTGCCGTGAAAAAGTATTTGCCCCCTTTCTGTTTCCTGTATTTTTTTTTTTTTTTTTTTTTTTGCATAAGATCTCAAAAAGAAATGCATCATGCCATGATCCAAAGAAATTCAAGAACAAATGAGAAACAAAGTGATTGAAATCTCAGTCTGGAAAAGGTTACAAAGCCATTTTCAAGGCTTTTGGACTCCAGCAAACCACAGTCGGAGCCATTATCCACAAATGGAGAAAACTGGGAACAGTGGTGAACCTTCCCAGGAGTGGTTGGCCAACCAAAATGACTCCAAGAGTGCAATGACAACTCATCCAGGAGGTCACAAAAGAACCCAGAATGACACCTAAAGCCCTGTAGGCCACACTGGCCTCAGTTAAGGTCAGTGTTCATGACTCAACCATAAGAAAGACACTGGACAAAAATGGCACCCATGGGAGAGTTCCAAGGTCAAAGCCACTGATGACAAAAAGAACACAAAGGCTCGTCTCACATTTGCAAAGAAACATCTCGATGTTCCCCAAGACTTTTGGAGAAATTTTCTGTGGATTGATGAGACAGAAGTTGAACTTTCTGGAAGGTGTGTGACCCATTACATCTGGTATAAAAATAACACAGCATTTGATAAAAAGAACATCATGCCAGCAGTCAAACATGGGGGTGTCAGTGTGATGGTCTGGGGCTGCTTTGCCGCTTCAGGACCTGGACCACTTGCTGTGATTGATGGAACAATGAATTCTGCTGTCTACCAGAAAATCCTGAAGGTGAACGTCTGGCCATCAGTTCATGCCCTCAAGCTCAAGCACTCTTGGGTTATGCAGCAGGACAACGACCCAAAAAATACCAGCAATTCCACCTCTGAATAGTTAAAAATAAACAGAATTACGTTTTTGGAGTGGCCAAGTCAACGTCTGGACTTAAATCCAATTGAGATCCTGTGATGTGACCTTAAACAGGCAGCTCATGCCCAAAAACCCTCCAATATGGCTGAGTTAGAACAATTCTGTGAAGAAGAGTAGGTCAAAATTCCTCCCCAGTGATGTGAAAGACTCATCACCAGGTATGATGTCAGGTATTGCTGCCAAGGGTGGCCCAACCAGTTATTAGGTTCAGGGTGGCAATTACTTTTTCACACAGGGCCAGAAAGGTTTGGATTTTTCCCCTTGATAAATAAAATCATCATTTAAAAACTGCATTTTGTATTAACTTGGGTTGCCTTTGTGAGATATTAAAATTGGTTTGATGATCCGAAACATTGAATTGTGATAAATATGCAAAAAAATCAGGAATCAGAAAGGGGGCAGGTGTTTTTTCACGGCACTGTATAAATCTATTTTTTTTTTTTGGACTGACATTTTGTCATATCCTAATATTTGAGAGCTTGTAGATTTGTGATTTGTGTGAGCTGTAAGCTGTAATCAAGATTTAAACTGAAATGCCATGAAATATTTTCCCTTGTATGAGATAAATCTAGAATATTTGGCAGTTTAACTTCTTGAATGACATCACAGGGAAAAAAAAAACTTTTTAATATTTTAAGATGCGTTGTGTAATTCAGGTCAGATGATGTAGTGTCACTTAAACTGTGGCCCCTCATCCAACAGAAAATATGATGCTATTGTCATGTGAAAATTTCCTACTTGATTTTTGTAATAGCCTTCTCTTCTGCATCTTTAATACCCCTTTGTTCTTCTGCAGGTCCACAGTGACTTTGCGGCTGCTGCTACTCGAGGTGCCATGGCAGTAATCGACGGAAATGTAATGGCCATCAATCCTGGAGAGGAAACACGTATGCAGATGTTCATCTGGAACAATATCTTCTTTAGCCTAGGCTTTGACGTGAGGGACCACTATCGGGAACTGGGTGGAGACGCCGCTGCCCACGCTGCACCCACAAATGACTTGAACGGTGTACGAGCGTACGGTGCTGTGGATGTGGAGGGGCTGTACACTCTGGGCACAGTAGTGGTGGACTATAGAGGGTATCGTGTCACAGCCCAGTCCATCATCCCTGGGATCCTTGAGCGTGAGCAGGAGCAGAGCGTCATCTACGGATCCATCGACTTTGGAAAGACGGTGGTGTCTCACAGTAAATACCTGGAGCTGCTGGAGAAGACAAGCAGGCCACTTAAGGTCAGAAACACCACATTTTATACATTCAAGTATTTATTATGTGATTTCTCTTCTGTTCATTAGGTAACTTATGTGTGTACCGGATGTGAATTTTAGGTCCAGAGACACAGTGTACTAAATGAGAAAACTGAGACGGTAGAGCTATGCTCTTCTGTCGAATGCAAGGGCATTATTGGAAACGATGGCCGACACTACATCTTGGACCTACTTCGCACTTTCCCTCCTGACCTTAACTTCCTGCCTGTGGATGGAGAGGTGCTGTCTCCAGAGAGTCAGCGCCAGGGCTTCCCCCGCCAGCACCGCCACCGCCTTGCTTGTCTACGCCAGGAGCTCATTGAGGCCTTTGTTGAGCAGAGGTATGTGTCTTTAACCGCATGACATCACTTCTGAGATTTTCCATGTGTTCATTTGCTGATTCTTTACCTCCCCAGATATCTTCTCTTCATGAAAATGGCAGCACTACAGCTCATGCAGCAGAAAGCAAACAAGGACACAAAGACTGACACAGCCGCTATCACAGAAACCTCAGAAACGACCTCAGAAAGCAAAGATGATACAACCCAGACACAGACCGCTGCATCAGATTCTTCCTGTCCAGCAGACATCTCCATAGACAGCACAAACCAGACAGACAACAGCACTTCTGCTGCTTCACAGGCAGCCAGTGACGGTGAAGAAAACTCCACGAAGCCCACCACAAACGGGCCTCTTGAGCTCACAGCCACCCAGAATGGGGAATGCAAGAGCCCACTGGAGGGTAAGGAGTTTGAGGAAAGTATTCCAGGATTAGCTCAGGCCAAAGAGCTGGCGGAGACCTTAGTTGCCGAAGATGGATCTTGTATTGGTATGTCCCCCCCAAAAAATTCTAAAATGAGGCCAAGACAATGCATGGAGAGCAATTCTGGTGAATTTTTCTCATACAAAAGTTGTTCATTATAGAGGACCTATTTATGAATTTGTAGCTGTGTGTAGAAAATGTGTTTTGTGAGGTGCATTAGGATGTATAAAATCAAGTAGAACATTAAAACATAGAGAAGTGGATTGTAGTCACTTCTTTTCACCAGACCAGCTGTCCCTGCTCAGTCCTCAGCCTGCAGAGGTGACAAGTGTTGGCCCCAAAATTAAATCCACCTTCCCCTCACTGTTCAGCCTGGACTGTGTCACTCAATAATCGTCTGCCTTGTGTATTAATCCAAGTATGTGTTGGAATGCAGAAATAATCTTGCATTCAATGATTTGTGTGAAGCCCAGTTGACTCTGAATTACAGTAATCTGCTTGTAAAACACACTGACTCAAACTGTGGAGTTTGTTGGCTAAATGACATATTAATAAATGGTGGTGGGTGCTAGACTAAAGCTATGTCCACAGTAAGCTTAGCAAGTCATTGGAAAATCCATCTTGAATGTTATCTGTTTAATGATCTAAGTTAGCAGCATAATTGCAAAAATGCACATACAGCATATAAATGCAGATGTAATAAATTCCAGTTTACTGAAAAGCAGTTTACACTTCATGTATGGAGATCCACTAAGTTATGGATAGTTCAGTGATCTTATAAAGTATTACGTTATTCGGCCACAGTATCAGTGGTCATCAGGGATGTTGTTCTGCATTTATCTGGAATTTAGATATTCCTGACTTGAATTGTTGATCCATGAGAATTCATTAATACTCAAGTGTGAACTGGGCATTCTAACCAGGTATGGTTACAGCCACGATATTTATTTGTTTACTTTTTTAAAAAATCCTATTTGATCCATATAAAATCACTATTTGACTTTTTAATTGTCCTACTTTTTTTTTTTTTTCCAGTCGCATATGTGGTTCGTAATGTTGCTATCTTGATGTGGACATGGCTTTCACTGTTATGCCTCAGATATGTTGATATAAGGTGTCTGTATTACTTTTAACATATTTACATCTTTTACTTTCATGTTAAAACAGATCCCAAAAGCCGTGAGGTCGTCCTCAACGCCTGCAAGGCAGTGGGCTCCATCAGCAACACGTCTTTTGACATTCGCTTCAACCCTGACATCTTCTCCCCAGGTGAGAATATTAGTCTTCTAGAAAATATTATATGGTATAGAATAATATATAATATTTAACTATTGTATAATATATAATTATAATTACAACAACCAATACAAAGCAGTTGATGACTGCATTTATATTTCTGATTGTTGTCCCTTTTTCTTCTGTTGTTGCTCTTTGTCCTGGGGTCATTGGAGATTCCTTTTGGGATGCCAAATCAGTTTTACAATTTTATGCTGCACTATTTAATGGGACATTTATGTTTGCAGTACACATTATGGGGTTCTTAGCGAATTCCACCCTAAACCACTCACCTTCTCCAGCATAATAAAAAACAAAATCAGTCACTGGAATAACTTGACACGCCAGATGGAAAACCATACATAGACAGCGTTTGGGGCAGAGCCTTTGGAAGAAAAAAACTTGGAGGGTGATTGGATGAACTTTCTGTCTGTCACATCTTTACGAGCCAATCAGAGCAACAAAATACGTGATGTTGTAGTCCCAAACCGAGGTGCACCACAAATGACGAATAAAATTCATAGATAGCTGCATAATGGGAACCATGGCGACTGCAGACATGTCAGTACATGACTTTTGTTGTTTTTGAAAAGAAAAGAACTCAATGCTGTTCTTTATTCTTCTTCGAACGAAGAAACGAAGCATCCACGCTGATGTCTTCTGCCATAATTGCACCGGTCTCTTGTTGCTGCTTGCTTACATCTTGACTCTGCCACACCCAAAAGTACTGCCCCTTGGTGCTTATTGGTCCTGTCACTTTCTAACTGGGCCCAAACGGTTCAGACGGGAGCTTTGCTGGATTTACCAGTAAAAAACACGGAAACAAGCAAATCCATTTGCAAGGTTACCACTGGATGGTATATGAGCTAAAGTCACAGTTACGGATGTTTGGCTGATAAAAAAGAAACACTTGTTTTAGACCAGAGCACAAAGGCAGGGACCAAAGGGGCAGAGCATGTGAAGAAAGCCTATTAGCAGAGGTGAAGGGGGCCCCTTCTAGGCCTTTGAAATGGAGATCGTCAGGTCAGGACTAGACTGAGTCCAGAACTAACGTTATCCAAGCTAGAACCAGCAATCACCTCGACCCACCTGCCAAGGATGGCACAGAAGGTAGACTTGAGAAGCAATAACGAACAGAAAATGAAGTTGTTGCGGCATGATGGCTTGCACCTTCTCAAGAGTGGGTTATCAAAATAAAAGCTGGGAAACACTGATCTACACTGCTTGTCTCACTTGGGGTCACAGGGATAATAGGATAACAGAGATTAAAAATAAATAAATCAACAAAGATTTTTTAGGTTTATTCTGAGGATTTTTGTGCCTTTATTTGATAGAGGAGGATAGTGGATAGAGTCAGAAACAGGGACAAGAGCGGGAAAGAGACATGCGGTAAAGGGCCTCAGGCCGGGTTCGAACCGGGGCCATCCACATATATGGGGCATGCCTTAACCACTCGGCCACCTGCGCCCCATAAATCAACAAAGATTATATAGACATCTACATAGCTGGGGAATTGGACAATACTTCTATAAATGGTGGCTGAAACGGTCCTATAAATATGATGTGGCTGCAGTACGCCATGAAACTGAAGTGTGTCACCTCTGAAAATGATAGATCTTTTCGAGACATTTTAGTTAAAGAGCAAGAGATAAGTATATTACTTCATCCGTTTAACACTTGGGCGGTCAGATTATTCACCATGCAAGTTCATACTTGCTAATAGGCATTTTTAGCACATTTGCTTCTAAATTTCCTTCAGAGTGATAAAAGGTGCAGTTGACTTGCAAATCAGCTACCAAATTTAAGACTAAAAGTCACTATGTTTGTGTTTTTTGAACCAGGAGTACGTTTCCCGGATGAGAGTGCAGATGATGTACAGAAACAAAAGCAGCTTCTCAAAGATGCTGCTGCCTTCCTGGTTTCCTGTCAGGTCCCATCACTGGTCAGTGACACAGATACTCACTCAACCAGAAAATTTAACCTCTATATGACCTGGATCTGTGTGTCTGAGTTCAGATGATTGTGTTTTCTGCCCAGGTTAAAGACTGTTTGGACCACAGCTCTGTGCCCATGGATGGAGCCACACTGACTGAAGCCTTGCACCAGAGAGGCATCAATGTCCGCTATTTGGGCTCATTGCTGGAGTTTGTGGACAAAACTCCTGCCAAAGCCCAGCTAGAGCACTTTTATGTGAGTCTGAATGATACAAGTCATTCAATCTGTTACTTTTCGTGTTTCTCATTCTAATGTTTCCTTTCTCATCATGTAGAGAATAGGCATCAGTGAGCTCATCACCAGATGTGCAAAACATATCTTCAAGACATACCTCCAGGTTTGTACCATACAACAGACATCATCAAACTGCTGCTGCGGGAAAGAAAATGTTCCTTTTGATTAATATTTAATAATTATTTGTGTCATGTAGGGTGTGGAGTTGTCTGCCCTTTCTGCCGCTGTAAGCCATTTCCTCAACTGCTTCCTGAGTTCCTTCCCTGACGCAGTTGCCCACCTTCCTCCTGACGAGCTGGTGTCGCGCCGCAAAAGCCGCAAGCGCCGTAACAGGGTACCTGGCAGTGGTGATAACACGGCGTGGGCAAGCTTGACGCCCAGCGAGTTGTGGAAGAACATTGCCTCTGAGGCCCAGAGTTACTATCACTTCACTATACAGTGGTGATGACTGCTTCTACTCAAATGAAACATTTTAAATATCATATTTACACATTATTGTTTGTTTTCTGTATGTCTTAGTTTCAAATGATTGTTCTTCTTACAGTGAAAGTGTGGACCAGGTGGTGGAGAAATATGGCCTCCAGAAAATCACTCTGCTCAGAGAAATTTCAGTCAAAACTGGCATCCAGGTAACTCTCTTGAGGTTACAGTGACTGCTCATTGCCTCTTTAAAAATCATCATTATGACTTTTCCTCTACTTTTGCTTGTCTCTTAGATTTTGATAAAGGAATATAACTTTGACAGCCGCCACAAGCCTGCCTTCACAGAAGAGGATATCCTGAATATTTTCCCTGTCGTGAAGCATGTTAACCCCAAAGCCTCAGATGCCTTCCACTTCTTCCAGAGTGGACAGGCCAAAGTGCAGCAAGGTAAGAGGAATTTATGATTAGGACTGATTAGTACATAAAAACTCTGAAGTGAAATTAACCATCAGAAAAAAATCCACTTAAGCAAAGCTCACTGAATCCTCCTCTCCTAGGTTTCCTGAAGGAGGGCTGCGAGCTGATAAATGAGGCACTTAACCTCTTTAACAATGTGTACGGAGCCATGCACGTTGAGATTTGTGCCTGCCTGCGTCTCCTGGCACGCCTTAATTACATCATGGGAGATCATCCTGAGGTAGGCATAAAAATATGACACCTTTTACTATCAGCAATTTAAAGCGTCCTGTTGATTCCATGTCACTAAATTACATTTGTGAAATTGCCCACAGGCTCTGAGCAACCAGCAGAAAGCTGTTCTGATGAGTGAACGAGTCCTTGGCATTGAGCACCCCAACACGATTCAAGAATATGTAAGTTATCAGAACCACTGAAGGATGAATTCATGTATTAAATGCTATAATAACCCTCCTAACTAAATATTTCCTCGTTTCTCCTAGATGCACTTGGCACTGTACTGCTTTGCAAATGGGCAGCTGTCCACAGCCCTGAAGCTGCTGTATCGTGCCCGTTACCTCTTGTTGTTGGTGTGTGGGGAGGACCACCCAGAGATGGCGTTGCTAGACGTGAGTTTTTACCATGGAAAAGCATTAATATTGTTGCTCTCTGTATTGAAATTGTGACAGCTGTTCCTGTTCTTTTCTCTCTTTATGCAGAGTAACATTGGGCTGGTGCTGCACGGAGTTATGGAGTATGATTTATCACTGAGATTCCTGGAGAACGCCTTGACCATCAACACAAAGTACCATGGACCCCGGTCCCTCAAAGTGGCCCTAAGGTTAGGAGAAAACCCTCTTCATCATCATATGTAGTGAGTGACCATTTGGCTGATATGGCTTACATTATGGTTACCTTGTGACATTTTTTCAGCCATCATTTGGTGGCAAGGGTTTACGAGAGCAAGGCCGAATTTCGCTCTGCACTGCAGCATGAGAAGGAGGGTTACACCATTTACAAGAACCAGGTAAAACTCTACCCCACTTAGAACTGTCACACTGTTCTTTATTGCTTTTAAAAATGTTTAACATCTCATCTTTTATCTGTTTGTCTTCCAAGATGGGAGAGGCACATGAGAAAACCAAGGAGAGTTCAGAGTACCTGAAGTATCTCACCCAACAGGCTGTAGCTCTACAGAGAACCATGAATGAGATCTACAAGAACGGTTCTAATGCTAGCATCATGCCCCTCAAGGTGAGCACTCAAGATGTGTTTTATTGCTTCTGTTACATGTGATATGTTGCTGTGATTACAGTGATACTATGGTTTATGTTTTCTCCTGTCTTCCAGTTCACTGCTCCCAGCATGGCCAGTGTCCTGGAGCAGCTCAACATTATCAACGGCATCATCTTTATACCACTCAGGTAAAATGAGAAAAAAGCTTTATGTAATGCATCTTTTTGGGGGATTTTTTTCCTCACCAAAGGGAGTTTTAAAATTAAATCAATCAAACAATCTTTATTTGTATTGCACCAATTATTAATAAATAGTATTTCAGAACACTTTTCAAAAAGAGCAGGTCTAGATCGTGCCTTTTGTTATAGTGATTATAGAGACTCAGCGCTGGGCTAATCCACCATAAGATAAACAACTCACAACATTTAGCAAAGTATCAGTGTTTGTATTGTATATAATACGCTCAAGAAAATACAGTACATTTCATGTTTGACTTAACAGCAGCTAGTCCTGTGTGTGTAAGCAATGTAAACAGCTCTATATATTACAAATTAAATATGTATTTAATTATGCATTAATAGAGAGATAAAGTAAAAGATACATAGAGATGTGTCATCTATAACTCAACACCCCTTAAGTTATGCAACACAACTTGTGAATGCATTTATGACTATTGTAAGGCTGATTTACTTAGTTGTTTGGGATGTTATGCATTCAATACCCATACTTTTCTGGAATTTCAGCTGACATAAATCCGAAGAGCCAAAACTAAGCCTAGAGTCTTTTTTTCAACATGAATTAAAGTTATGATTTTTCTGGTATTTCCCTTCCAGCCAAAAGGATCTGGAGAACTTGAAGGCGGAGGTTCAGAGGCGGCAGCAGCTGCAGGAACTGGGGAAGAGTGAGGAGCCTTCTGAGGACAGCCCACTGGAGCTGGAGGACAAAATTCCCATAGATTAAACTCTAAAATGCCCTTAACACGGCTACTATCTGCTATTGGGGAGGGAGGGGGAAGCTGTGACTTAACAGCAATGTCACTGAGCCTGTGGAACTGAGAGCCAGGCGGTTTGAGTCAGCATTGAAACAAACAGGGGGAGGGATGGGGGAGGGCAGCTCAGAGAACAAAACTGTATGAACTGCAGGACAAAACCGTACAGAGAGGGGACTTCCTACAAGGTAGGAAAGAGAGGGAGGAGAAAGTACAGACAACATAGAATCAACGTTAACATGCAATCTAACAAATCCCCGGCCTGAAAATCTGCTGATGCAGATGTTAGCTGTAGAGGTACGATCACATAAAAACACATGGGGATAGCCAGGAGAGGGAGACCAAGGACGACCATGACATTGTATACCAGAGCCTTATCCACTTTACCATATTCCCCCAGTTCCTCTCAGCTCAGACATCCCACAGCACTGTTAGCCCAGGACCATTTTCTGCCCCACCATTCCCTAAAGGGCCTCGGAGACCTCGGGGATGTAGCTAGCCCTCCCCCCTAAATGGCGCTCGAAATGAGGAAGCACCAACCCTGTCCTAGAACTCAGGGGTACTTTCTACTGTGCACTAAGACCACAAAACAGTCGCTAAATTTGAGATTTTTCAAGTGGGGCTTCAGAATGTAAATTCCTTCCTCTTTGGCTTCCTTGAGCCACTTTTGCAGCAGCCGCACATCAATCACACACATCCCTGATGGTTAATCAATTTAACCGTTCTCTCATTTGTACTTTACGACATCCCAGGTGGGTGCCTGCTGTGTCCAATGGTTCTCGTCTCTCTAAGCAAGAAAATAATAGTCACAACAATAGTGAGCCTCCAACTGGTTTGATTTCATTTGCTGGAATTGTTTTCTTTCTTTTTTTAAGTGATGGGTTTTGTAAAAGTGCAAAGGAAAATAAGAGGGTATTTTACGCCTATTGATCATCAATTAATTTAAGCCATGTCTGTTTTATAAAAAAAAATGTATAGAAGTGGAAAAAAGATGTATAAATCTATCAGATTTAGACAGGTGCTTGATTGATGTTAATGGAAAAAGCAGATTTGAAACATCCACTTTACGCAGTAGATTTATCTCTCTATATACTAGCTGTTCAATATTCTATTTTTACACATGGAAAGAATATGTGCATGTATGTTTGTATGTGTGACAGTGTGTGTGTCTCTGTGTAGTCCAACAGAAATTCTAATGGCCAGGGATGTTGCTGCTTCTGCTGCTGCTGCTGCGTAGTTCAAATACAGGCTAAAAGCAAACGTTGGCTTTCCAAATGTTTTATTTTTCTACTCATAGTTGACCTGTTGGATAGCTAATGCCTCTTTCTTTAATCAGTCATGGCTGCCAGTGTTGTAAATCTATTTCTGTATGAATTGGTACTAAAAGAGCCTCTTCTCACCACAGGCAGTAGAGACTGATTTGTTGTTGCTGGGAGTTATTATTTTTTTCTTTTCCATTATTTGGTCATCTTTTTGTATGTAACTGAGATAAAAACCAGCCAGAGTGTCTGTTCATTGAGCGGCGTTTAGTGCACTTTCTCCTGCTGTTTGAATGTGCGGTTATGTACACAGCACAACCAAAAGTGGACAAAGGAAGAGCTGCCTCAGTGTGATGTACCAAAAAAGACTGATAAAAGGTTTGTGTGCGCTTGTATACATGCAATGTATCCCTCCCATGGCAATTTATTACTTGATTGTTGCCGTGTCTAAATGTATGATTAAAGCAATAGAGAGATGGTGCTGGAAATGATTGTTTCTCAAGAATGCATTTTTACCAGGTAAAAAAAAAAAAAAAAAAAAACAACAAACAAGAGGACTACTTTCTGTATTATCCGGATAACCTGAAAATGAGGGAGCTGTGGGGAAAATAACTAAAGGAGAGCTCTTAGGACTGGTTCGGCTGTCACAGTGATTTTTTTTTTCTGACTGCACCAATAAGATGATGTCATAACATCAGTAACAGAGCGTGGTGTGTATTGTGCCTATTGTGTATGCTTCTGAATGGAACCAGGGTGATGACAGGTAATAACTTTATAATATATGCTTCTTGATTTTGTTTTTATTTTGGGCTTGTTTTATCATGTTTTTTAGTTTAATTATTGATTTTCTTTTCTTTTGTCCCTGCTCACTAAGCCCTGGCCAACAGTAATACCAATCGTGTCCATAGGGTGGCACACCAACATCTGTTTCAATCTGGGGGACTTGCATTGGCCTTTGCTGACACTTGTATTAGTGCTAGAGCACACAGTTACACTAAAGTAGCAAAAGAGAATAATAGTGATACTGACAGCAAGCATTTTCTGATTAACTGTTAGTCCATAAAGGTGTCCGAAATCGGAATCTGACATCAAATCAGCAGTATTCTGATTGTCTGGGTATCTCCCAGTTTACAATAGGAACATTTATGAATGATTATTGTTTTGTGCAAAGATAAAGTTCTCTTTGTTACACATTTAATGCAGTGCTTTTGTGTAGTTGGAAGCACTGATTGTTCCCTAGAGAGTCCAGTGGAACATTTGTGTTTTGAATTAAGTTGTACAAAGATTTGATATGTAACTAGGAATTAGAATATGAGCAGACTTTAAAGCAACAATATGGTGTAATAAATCCAAACTAAGGGCAAAGGTTTGTATTTACATTTAATTTGCATACACATCGTTTCCAAAGTATGAAATGTAATGCAGATGTAAAATATGGATACTGACATGACATACAATTAAAAAGCTAAAAATGTACTTTCAAGACATGCCATTTGTGCTAGATAAACTTCAAAGTCTTCGTAAGGAGGAAAATGCTCTAAGCTACCATGCACATTATGCTGCCCACCAGTTATCACATAATTGTCACTGCCTGAGACCTGAAAAGATGATTGCCTAAAAGTTTTGTGCTCTATTAGCTGATGAAGTTTCTTATGCACAAAGGCGTCTTAGGCCAGGTGTTTGAGTCTGCTTCCTCTGATGTGTGGCATTTGTGTGTTGCTCTTTACAAAATAACAATCTAACTATATTTTGGATTGAGTTTGCTTTTTTATATGAAAATAAATAAAATTATGCTAGTAAAACTTCTGTTTGGTTTTGATAACTTGTACATGATAGTCTAAGGGTGGAGCAAGCAGTAGCAACTTTCTGTAGAAATATACCACTCTGGATTTTACTGAAGATGTACAGACGTCACTGCATTATGGTTTGTATTACTGAATCATTAAAGTAACCTACTTTTTGTTTCTATACGCCTTAGATAGAGCTGTTTGCGATGTATAACCATAAACTGCAATGACGTTTAATCTTTAACTTTTTTTATGATTGGTTTTATCTGAAATCTGTAGTAGACGTTGTCCGGTCATATAGCATTATATTTTAATTTAAATATTTTGTTCAAGATAAATGCTTTTCAGTTGCCATAAAGTTTAAAGTAAAAAAATATACAGGATATCTTTATACACCTCACATCAAGGACGTGCGCGCTCCCGTCGATCCGTGAACGCGAGCTTCGTGCGCGCGACCATCTGAAGGCGAATGCGGTAGGCTAGGAAAAAAACAAGCAGGCAGCGCCGGAGAGACAAGACGGGCACAGTTTACCTCCACATCACAAGATCATATTTTGGTGCGGAAATTTCACGCCCTGTCGGGTCGTGTTACCGTAGGAGACGGCTGTGGACATTCACGGGAGGAAACAATAGGGTGAGTTCAACTAATTTTGAACTGTGAAGCCGGTCAGAGTCGAAGGAATCTAGCGTTAGGTGGGGAAAATGACGATGTGGCTGTAATTTTTGCACCTCCTTTTTATGTCTCAAAATGGCGGATAGGCCGCTTGGACTGGAGCAGCAGGTACCTTGTCAGCGGAGTTTATCCTTGTGGTCAGATAAACAATCTTGTGCACTTACACTATTAGACACGGCTAACGTTGGCCAACTGTATAAGTTAATTGTAGCTAATCGAACTTGCGTGCATTTTAGAAGGCTGTGGTTTTAAGTAGAGGTAATGAAGTGGCTAACTTTCTGACTGCATCGCCGGGAAGCTAACTTAGCTAACGTTAACTTTGGCTAACATTAGCTAACGATAACCAGAATTACATACTGTTGCGTTAACGGTGGCAGCGTCGTCAAGTCGACTTAAATTATCAGCGACCACGGTCAGTTTAACAGATACTTATGTGTACAAATTACGACAAAGGTTTCGTGAATTACAGTTGTATTTAACGTACTCCACAAGTTAGTAATAGTCTGTAATTAGCATAGTCCGAAGCCTCTCAACATCTATGCCTTTGTTGTAAAATGTAGGCAACAGGACGTTACCATTGACATCTAATGTTATCTTTTAAGTTTGCAATGAATTGTTGGATATCCAATAAATTAATTGGTGATTTCGGTGTAGCTCCATTTGAGTGCTGCGTTCAGTGTTAGCATTAGGAAAGGGCGTAATGAGTCATTTTTCCTCCGGTTTGCGTTTTTAAACCTTTTATTGAGCAGATATTATTGCAACTTGACTACAGATATCGTCCTTGCTAGCCCTGCATGAGTGAGTGTGTTTGCTGTTTATCGCTGTCATCCTGCTGGATGCTCGCTGATGGCTGCTGCCATGCTCAGCTGAGGCTCTCATCATTTCTGCGCTTCATGCGGTTTGTTGGCACAGTGTTAGAAAATCAGGGTGGAGCACATCGGAGGAGCCGAGTTTGTATGTTCTGCGTCTACCCTGTGCTCAAGTGTCTGCCTTGTTTTCCGTTTGCACTGGCTTTTACTAATCGTTTGGATGAATGACGGTGTAAATGTAGGGCTTTTGTGGACTGAGGGCTTACACGCTGGGATGAATGTAAATCATCAGTGAGGTGGCTCACAAGGCTGTTCGCGGAATTTACATACCTCTCTTATACCTGGGTTTTGATATTTGATGTAAACTAGATTAGGAAACATTTTCTGAAACACGCGAGACAAGTCTGAAGGGATCGCTTTGCAGATGATAGTGATTGAAACGGGTTTTTGGTTCATAAAGGAAACACCGGCTGGGTGCTCTCCTCTCAGGTAAGAGCATGTGTTCAATCCTGATTAAAATGTTTCCATTTTGAAGACATACTTATTTTAACATCTGTAATTGAACAAATATTGGCGCTTATGTGAGTTATGTAAGAATGTCACTAACTCAAATATTGGTTGAATCAGCTACTAACTTGACCATACTTAACTATCATGCTTAAATACTCAGAACATTTGGTGAGCGTTAACCTTCAATCTTTCACAGAGCAGATGGATCTATTTTATGTATTAACCCAGCTAGATGTGTCCTTAGCTCTGATATTATTGATGGCCTATTACTTGCTAAGATACACAATTCTGAAATCTGGCATTAAAGGTGGACCAATTTATCTTATTTTTCTTAAAACAAATGTAGTTTCCGGGCTTTGAAAAAAGCTTGACAGACTTCGTGAAAGTCCTTGAACACAATTTGATTCTATTAAATGTATCAGAAAAGCTCCATTATTTGGTCATGATGTAAATAATTCAGAACACTCTTAAATTGTGTTTCTCAACCATTTTAATTATTTAGATAAATACATGTTGTTGGTTTTGGTGTATGTTTTTTTAAGAAATGGCTGCATCATTTTGTTTGCAGCAACTGCAGGTGCCATTGGATATCGTTTGTTGCCTTTGCCTCTTTGTTAGTCCAGAGTTTTATCACACCTTGATTTGAATAAAAGAAACTGTGAGGGCTCTATTAGCACTGGATACACAACCCTGTTTTTGTTGCTTTGTCCACTGCAAGAGCTGCTGTGCTGGCACTTGTTGCCCGATCAACAGGAGAGTAAAGCGTAACAGATCTTTAGGGGTCCTCTGGTGTGGTTGGAATAGTCTTGTAGCAGTGAATGTTGAGCGTTGGGGGTGTTTGTCTTTATTTTGTGTCAACAGACAATGGAGAGCCTGAGAGGCTGTTTGTCTTTGTGATTGTGGCGGGCTGAAGGGCAAATAGATACCCATATCATTCTCCTTCCCAGTGCAGAGGTTGACCTTCCAGACAGGCTGCCTACTGCTTTCAGGCTGGTCGTTACTGGCCTGTTGCCAGCATAAACAGCCTGTCAATCAGCAAAAACGGATGTTCTGATATCGTCCCCCTGACACCCTGTTTAGATAGCATCTTTGTGGAGATTGTGAAGAACTGTCTGGCACTGTTTTTGTAAAACTCGCACTTTTTAAAAAAAGATTTCTAGGGGCTGTTGGGTTGAATTTAGCTACCACTTAGGGTTTCTCAAAGAAAATAGAAGTATGATTTGAACAAGCTTTGTTCTTAAGAGCTTGGTAGCAGAGGCCTATATTTAGCTAACATGAGTAAAGGGTAGGGCAAGTAAGCAAGTTTCAATTTAAATCATGATTTGGGCTTTTGACAATTACAAAACCAATATCATCATGATTACGGATTACTGCATGCCATGCTCCACTTGTTTTGCCATGCAATAAAATGTTTCAGTGTTCTTATATTTTTGCTATGAAATTATTTTTCTGTTTCTTCATGATAATTATCTAGCATTATTTTTATATATGAATGTATTATCCATTAATTTATTTTTCTTTAATTTCTTGTTTTTTAAAGTGTTAAGAGTGTCAGTAAGATGAATGCATGTTATGCAAATGTTGTAAGAAGAAGTAATTGTGTTCCATGACCGTTATCTCAGTAGCATATAAAATATCGGCTATGATTTTTGCCCTAATCAAGCAGCTCCAACATGACTCTTCTAAATTTAGAACTCTTAATATTAGGGCTGACAGCTTTAATTTGATTGTATGGTCGAAAAGCTTTTGTTCAGCCGAGATCACTCGGTGAGTCGACCAGGGTGTAGTATTTCTGGGTTTTATGCCTTTATGTATGAGGAGGACAGTGGATAGATTCTCAACAGGGATGAGAAAGTGGCGGAAAGACATGTGGGATAGGAGTCATATGCCAAACCTGGGCCAAGCGTGTACATTGGGCACGATCTAATCTCTGGGCTATCTGAGTGCCCCAGAACTATGACGTTTCTTTTAGTGATGCACGATAAGTGTTTTTTTGAACTGATAACCGATAATTTCCTACTCCTGATGGCAGATAACCGATAAGAACCTATCATTTTTTTCAATTGTTGATTTTAAAAAAGAGGTTTATTTGATGTAGCCTATTTATGTACGTCGGGGGTAAAAATGGGTTAATATGTAGTGAGCAAAGATCTCTATGATGAATTCTAACTGAAATCACTCCTGTTGACATCAAAAAACAAAGAACTATTCTGACTTTACAGCTGTTTTTGTTAACTTTTTTTTTAGTGAAACATACGTGTACCAAAGTACAACATACACAAACAGCTGACATAGGTTTTCCCCCTTTTTGCTTGAAATGAATTAAAGTATTTTGAGAAGTGGTCAAATCTGACATTTCAATCAACTAAACAAGAATTCAGGTGACTCGTCAAATCAGACATGAAACCAAATGATAACAGGCTGTCATGCTTAACAAATGGAAGTGTTGTTTTACATAAAGATTAAAAATATGCACTGACATTAATCATATCAGAGATAGGTTAAAATGATAAGTACACCGTGGTCTGTGGCTAAACTTCTGTTCCTAATGTTGACCAGACTGAACAAACTATATCAAACAGAGCAGGCAGGGATACGTCTATGAAGGCAGCGGTGGATCAGGAGAATGTCAGACTGATTTTATCATTTATTAGAAATGCACCTTTTGGCTCTGGCAAACTTTCAGTGGTCTCCAATGCCTGCTGAATCAACACTACCTAGCTTTGGCTTGGTCCTAATGTCACGGCTACTGCCGCTTCATTTTAATGTTGTTAGGATGAAGACTTTTAAGTGACTTATAAGATCCATTGTGTTAAACTTCTTGTGTTAGGACTTTTATTCTGCTCTTTGGGATCTTTGTGAGGCAAATTTCACAAACACTACACCGTGTTTTTAGCCTCAATAGAGTGGTGCAGTCGTGAGGTAATTTTGTAGGCAAACCTGGAAGTTAGCGTAGCATGGGTTCCCTCAGCGTCAAGCCAGGAGTAGCCATGGGATTTCTCAAAGGGTTTTTGGATTATTGCTGAAAATAAGCTCTGTGTCCAATAAAAGTTTAAGGAAACTTGCACGTTTTGTTCATAAAGATAATCTTCACTGGCAAAAGTAAAAAGCTAACATCATGCTATATTGAACTACAAAACGGTCAACTGAATTTAACGTCATCACCCGCGGATACAAGTGAATGGCAGGCTCAGTTGCCACGCTTCGGATGATGACGTATAGTACGCTGTAGTCCTTGTTAGCTCTCTTTTAGCAACTGCCTTTATTAAGACATGGAAAGATACACAATTCAATGGTCGGGAACTTTTCAGATGTATTTTATGTTGTAGGATAAAACATTGAACTCTCTTGAGCTTGTGTTCACCACAGACCTTATTTCAGGCATTTAACCGAAAACTCATTCAAAAACCCCATAGACTTTCAGACGAGGGAACCGGAAGTGCTAAAATGCTAACTAACTTCCGCGTTTTAGGGCTCATTCCTGCACCACTCTATTCGCCTCTTAGCGCTGAGGCTGCTTCCTCTTCTTCTCTGGTGCTTAACAGCAGGTCACATTCCATGGCACCACCTACTGTTTTGGACTGTGTAGTCTCATGAGAAAGAAAACAAATGCCTTTATTATTGGTGGATTTTATCGGTAAATATTTTATTATCGAAATAATAAAAATATTCAAAATATATGCAATATCGGCCAATAATTTATCAGTGCCGATAATTATTGTGCATCCCTAGTTTCTTTCTCAAACACTTGATGGCATTGTTTGCATGTCTGTGTGCATTTTTGGCTTGACTATGTGATTAATATGCTGTTCCTGTGAGCTCTCTGTCTGTTTTATTGGCCCCTCTACCTGTCTGGACTTCCTCAGAGGATATGTGCAGCGATCTGCTCATTAGGTCATTACCTCTTAAGATAATAGTTGGTGATTTGATTTGATTAGTTTTAGTGCCATCGGTTGTTTGAATGAATCAAGGAACAAACAAGGCTGGTGATTCTTGTTTATGCAAGTGTTCTTTTTTTAAACAGACCTTCTCTGACGAGCTGCTGAAGAAAGATTTTTCCAGCTGTTAATTCTCCTGAAAAAGGCCCCTTGCAGGCCATAACAGCAGCAAATAGAAAGCTGAGCCAGGTGTGTGCTCAATTAGTGATAACGCTTTAAGAGAACATTTCTCTCTGAGTGCCTTTACAAATAAAAGCCATTCTAGAAACAGGAGATGATCAGCAACACAGTAAATATTTAAGGTTCAGATTCTGCAGTTACATTTTTATATATGACTGATGTTTATGCAGCTTATAACAACACGGTCATGTAGTTTTTGGATTGTTTGTTGGTATGTTTGGTTGTCTACTGATGTGGGTATTTAATGTAGCAGAATAAAACTTTTTTGTAATCATGCTCAAACCAATGTTGGACCCGGTAAAATAAAAGATAATCTCCCTGGAAATAGCTCATAAATAGCTTCGTTGTGCACTGTTTGGATTACATTAAAGCTTTGTTTTGTGTTAAGTTATGCAAGCTAATAGCATTTTAACTTGATAAAATTACCAATTGTTAAATTGCCTTGCCATTGGCAAAGTTTAAGGGTAAAAAGTTCCCCTTTGATGATTATGAAACAGAGCCTCTTTGATTCAGTCCTTGCTCTGAAATTTCAACATGCAGCGACCACCTTGATGTTCCTGTCTTTTAAGCACTGCTCTAAAGTGCAGGTCCATCTTTTGCGCTAAGGGTAGGCAACGTTGATAGTGTAACATTCAGAGGACAATGAGGATGAAGTCATGGACGGAAAATGAAGATACTCTGGATTCCAGCTGTTTGAGATGTTTGTTTTTCAGTGAAAAAGATGACATAATGGGGCTAGCAGAAAACTATGAATAAGAGGTGACACTGAGGTGATAACCGTCGGCATTGTCAGCATTGCTGTGATGCTTTTCTGATGAGTTGCTGGGACATAATTTCACACTAGTACTCAACTCAAGACTTTTTACTTTGGTTGTCTTGCATTGTGCTTCTTATGGATTTCTCTTTGTTCAGACATGAAAGTGTTAACTATCACAGTTCTTGTGAACAAACCTTGTCCTCATACATGACAGACTAAGTAATGCAAAAATGTAATGTATTGTTGTCTAACATGATTAGATATCTACTGCAATTCGCAAATGGTCTATAAATTAGTTTTTGAGTTTATTTCACATTTCTTCAGTTTTCAGCTGTTTGTTTTCTTGTTAAATCCTCTTTACTCTTTACAGCTGTGATTGATTCTAAAGTGGTTTTCTCATTTAGGTACCTTCTTTGATTATAGTGAACTGATAGACTAAAATTTTTTCATTCAATAGTCTTCATTTTCAATAATCATCATATGAAGATCCATCCTATGTGCCTGCTTTTTTTTATTAATGCACCAACATAATTACAGTGGGTGTGGTTCATTACAGTGATCACTTGGCTTTTGGTGTTTGCATTCTGAAACAGCGCGACAGAGGATGTGTGTCCATTATTCATGAAAAATGGCATTTTAACAGGACGTAGCCTGCTAGGACTCATCAGGAAATTAAACGTCACCTCATGAAACCGTCAGTGCCACTACTGTAGGGGGATCTTTTATTGTGCAGTTCCTGCTGCTACACAAAGATGAGAGAATCAATAAGAGGGAGAGACATCACAATTACCATCTGGGGGCAGATTTATAGATGCACCACGACTGCAGCCCATTCCAACAAGACACAACTACATTTTGTGCTGAGCCAATTAGCCTGATTGTGTGGTTGTGTAAACATTTTGCTCAATACTGAAGCAACAAATGAGATTTGCAGAGCGAGGAGTCTAACACATTAATGGATGCACATAGCGGTGACAGCTGCCAGCAGCAGACCGGGAAGTATCAATATACAGTAGATGACCCAATTTCACACATTACAGCATGTGTAAAGGTTGATGTGTTAAAAGCATACCTTTAGATAGGGCTGGGTGGTGAAATTAAGTCAGTACAGAGTTATCATATAATTTATATCAATAACAATGAAAAACTTAGAACATATTTCTCTTGGAATTAATTTTGTTAGCCCTAATGTAGCAGATCAGTCGATAGTTTTTCACTTGCAAGTAGGGATGCTGCTAATGACTATTTAGACAGCTGGCTTGTCATTTGTTATTGAAATGGTTGGTTCAATATTTTGACTTTTTTTGCAGTTACTTAATTACTCTTGTTGAGGCAGTATACCATGAAAAATCCAAATTCAAAATATGTTTACATAAATAAACTTTCTTAAAAGTTAAATACTACAGGTAGCCTACATCTCAAAAATTAGAATATCATGAAAAAGTTCAATTATGTTTTGTCACTTATTTCACAAAGTGAAACCCATATATTATATAGACTCAATACACTTAGAGTGAAATATTTCAAGCCTTTATTTCTTGAAATGTTGATGATTATGGCTCACAGATACTGAAAACCCAAAATTCAGTGTCTCAGAAAATTAGAATATTACATAAGATCAATAAAAAAAGGATATTTTAAACAGAAATGTTAGGCTTCTAAAAAGTATGTTCATTTCTATGCACTCAATACTTGGTTGGGCCTCCTTTTGCATGAATTACTGCATCAGTGCGGCATGGCATGGAGGCGATCAGCCTGTGGCACTGCTCAGGTGTAATGGAAGCCAAGGTTGCTTTGATAGCAGCCTTCAGATCATCTGCATTGTTGGGTCTGGTGTCTCTGATCTTCCTCTTGACAATACCTCATAGATTCTCTATGGGGTTCAGGTCAGGCCAGTTTGCTGGCCAATCAAGCACAGTAACACCATGGTCATTGAAGCAGCTTTTGGTACGTTTGACAGTGTGGGCAGGTGCCAAGTCCTGCTGGAAAATGAAATCAGCATCTCCATATAGTTTGTCAGCAGAAGGAAGGATGAAGTAGGGATGCACTATATTATCAGCAGTAGGCTATATCAGTATCGGTGGATAATAACTTAAAAAGTTAAATATTGGTATTGGCCGATAATAAAATTTACGCTAATCTGTACGGCCGATAATGTGGCGTCAGCAACAACAAACTCAACATGTCGGCTTTGGGGAATAATTATGAGGTGTGGGAACAAGACAGCAAGTAACTGTTTGCATTGCTTGTAAAGTACATGTGATGTGTGGAGGAGCTCGGCAACGTGCCTGTAACACCACCACTTTAATTTACATCTAAAAACCGTCACCCTGATGACTACAAGGACTTTCTCAAGATAAAGAATGACAAAACTTTGTGCTAGGGAAAGCTCGTCAACAGCCTCTACTTAAGTCATTCAACAAAGCTAAAAACTACAGCAGTGACCACCCAAAGGTAAGGAGCTGAACAGGAAAATCATTGAATTTAGCTCTTGATAATCAGCCTTTCAGTGTGGTAGAATAAATGGGCTTCTGTGGGCTAATGATGCATTTAAAGCCCTGCTACGTTATACCTAGCAGGTGCTTGTAGCCTTACTTGAACTGCAAAACTTAGTTTCTAGTCATGTAGAGAAGCTCCTTGTTAAAGCTAAACATATTAGCCTCACCACAGATATATGGACATCAAGTGTCTGTCTGTTAGCATGTTGAGCCTCTCTGCCTCAGTGGATATGAGGATTTCACTCTTAAAAAGCCTGTCCTGCACTCACAGGAGTGCTCACTCAGCAGCCGCAATTGCAGCTGTTTTTGATAACGTTTCGGATATGGAAAATGGACCAAAAAATGCCCATGTCATGCTACATGACAGTGCATGAAAGATGGCAAAAGCAATAACGGACTTCTGTGTGCCAAGTCTCCCGTGCACACTTGAAGGTGCATGAAGGTGTCCTGTCTCCAGCATTGGAGATGTGGGTGTCACTGTGTTGTTACAGAGCTGTTTACAGGGAAATACCCATGAAACTTGGTTGCTTAGTTTGTGCTGTTTAAAGCAGGGTCAGGAGAACTACTTCAGTTGAGGATTTATTTCTTTTGTTCGTCTTTGGTCTCAAAAATTTAAAAGCATATTTAAGCTCTGAACTATAGCTAGAATTTTTTGCATTTAAGAATCTCTTTTTGTTGTTGTTGTTGTTGTTATTTAAAGCACTTTGTCAGGAGTATCTCAGGGAGCCATCCTGCAAACTGGCTGAGTAATAAGGAAAGTCAATCTAAATGTATAAGCTATTGCTTTTTTGCACTGTGTAGCTCAGTGTCAGCAGGTTATTTTGCTGCTTTTTATTGCCCTCAAAGATGCAGATGACTTTGGCTGTACTGTTAAAAATACATGTAGCATGTAATGCACATGTAACCCAAAGACATTAGCCTACTGTAAGTTTTTCATTAGTGTATGGCTGTATTTGAAAAAACAATACATACTCCATTTCTGATAAAAATCAAATGTTTTGTCTGTTTAAAAAAAAAAGGACTACCAATATTTAAAAATATATATATTTGTAGCACAGAATGGCATTGGTGTTATTACAGTGGAAAAAATTTAATTAAATACCGGTGTTGACCAAAATGAGTTTTAAAATATCGGCATATCGGATATCAGCAAAAATCCAATATCGTGTATCCCCAGCATGAAGTGCTCTAAAATGTCCTGGTAGTTGGCTGCGTTGTCTGTGGACTTCAGAAAACACAGTGGACCAACACCAGCAGATGCCATGGCAGCCCAAATCATCATTGACTGTGGAAACTTCACACTGGACTTCAAGCAACGTGGATTCTGTGCCTCTCCACTCTTCCTCCAGACTCTGGGACCTTTATTTCCAAATGACATGCAAAAATTACCTTCATCTGAAAAGAGGACTTTGGACCACTGAGCAACAGTCCAGCTTCTTTTTCTCCACAGCCCAGGTGAGATGCTTCGGACATTGTCTCTGGTTCAGGAGTGGAAGGAAATGCCACATTTGTAGCCCATGTCTAGGATTCGTCTGTGTGTAGTGGCTCTTGGTGTGCTGACTCCAGCCTCAGTCCACTCCTTGTAAACCTCCCCCAAATTTTTGAATGGATTTTGCTTGACGGGCCTCTCAAGGTTGCAGTTATCCCTCATGCTGGTGCACCTTTTCCTACCACACTTTTTCCTTCCACTCAACTTTCTATGAATATGCTTGGATACAGGCACTCTGTGAACAACCAGCTTGTTCAGCAATGACCTTTTGTGGCTTACCCTTGTTGTGGAGGGTGTCAATGACTGTCTTCTGGACATCTGTCAGTCTGCAGTCTTCCCCATGATTGTGTAGCCTACTGACCCAGACTGAGAGTCCATTTAAAGGCTCAGGAAACCTTTGCAGGTGTTTTGAGTTAATTAGCCGATTAGGGTGCGACATCATGACTTTCCAATATTGAACTTTTTCACAATATTCTAATTTTCTGAGACACTGAATTTGGGTTTTCATTATCTGTAAGCCATAATCATTAAAATTTCAAGAATAATAGTAAATAGTAAAATAATAGTAAAGGCTTGAAATATTTCACTCTATGTGTAATGAGTCTATGTAATATATGGGTTTCACTTTGTGAAATGAGTGACAAAAAATATTGAACTTTTTCATGATATTCTGCTTTTTTTAGATGTTCCTGTAAATAATAACCAAAGAGTTTGCTCCACTGTTTACGGTAAGAGTGGAAGAAGAAAAGAAGATGTTGAAAAGGAGAGAATATGAGATGCAGTGTTTTAGGTTAAAGGTTTGGGCTAGAGGCAAAAAATATAAATGAGGGGAAAATCACTGTGTGCCTGTAACTCTAAACTGTTGAGATAAATGTCAAAAAGTATTTTTTAAAGAGACATTTATCAAGCCTTCTTTTAATCAAGGTTTGATTGAATGCGATATGAGGATGTGTCAGGATTCATCAACATGGGTTGCTTTCTCAGTTTCCTTTTACTGCACATGGCTAATTTTTTATCAATGGAGGCAAGCTGTCCAATGAATATAACTCCCAATGCCTATGTAAATTAATTAACATTTTAGATTAAAATAAATAATATACCCTACAGAAAATCCTCAGATTTTAACCAGTCTGTTTACTTCACTTCAAAAGGTACCAGGCCTTTATACAAGGCCAAGTAACTGTAGATATCAGTAGACAAGCAAAAACAGACTTGGAGATCAAATAAAAAAGTGAGCTTTACTTACACTGTAATGTTCATCACTATTGTTTTATTATACCATTTAACCAATGATATTAAATAATACAAAATATCCAATTGCATAAATAAAATGATAAAAAAATGTTTTTTATTTTACGTAGGTTTGCATTAAAAATACGAAACAAGTTAAAAATTTATCTTTGGAAGAAGCATATTAAATGGGATTAATATTTTAAAATATGAAGGTTTGGTTGGGGTTTTCTAGTTTTCTGAATATATGTATTTCTGACAGTTCACTAGAAAAAGATAGTAATATGGTAATACTATATCCTGGGGTATTAAAAGTAGCTTTGATTACCATCATGAAGATGGTGCTGTGTGATGAGCACACATTGATAAATTCCTGAGAATATGTGTGTTTTTCCACCAGCAGCTACACTGCCTGTATATGAAGATGCTTAAAAAGTGATGACAAAATAAGACAGTTATGCAAAAGACGAATACACACATATATACTTGGGTACAGATACTTTCACGCCATGGCTTGGCAAGGTTCTAAATGGGAACCGGCTCTTGGTTCCCATCCCTTGACGCCAGGGTTAATTGATCCTAAAGGCTTCGTAACACCATGTTTTCTGTTGTCATTTGCAACAGAAAACATGGGCAGAACGTTACTTTTTCGGTGAAACCTGCATGGAACCAAAACAATTTGAAATCAGCTATGGTGCATCAGTTAAGTCTACTCGTTGCTGTTGTATGCTATGCTGTATGGCTTTACGATGGCAGAGGGACACAGCAGTGAAAGTTTGTATCTCCTGAAGAAACAAGTGAACTCAGAAATGTAAGCAGCATTATGGGTTTACCAAGGATGGCCAGGGAAATAAACAGGACGAAGGGGCCCCGTCTGCAAAACCTGCTGTTAAAAATTGCTGTGAGAGGCTCAAACACCTAAAACTTGTTTCAGCATATCTGTGATCATGTGACCCAATCCACAACAATACTACAAAGAGGAAGTAATACATATTTATTGAATGACATTTTGTTAGAATGTTTAAGCATCAAATTGGTTAATACTAAATGAACGTGTCACACAATTAGTTTTCCGGTTTTGATTTAGTATTTAGCTACAATACACTGAAACAACTGAATGGCAGCATGTTGTCTATGGAAGACAGTCATGTTGTATTAATGCAGTTCAGTTATTAATTAAACTGCAAAACATGAGTCCAGCATGGTATTTTTACACTTAAAGTCAGACTACACTCAGAAGACTCCTGAGCAATTTCTTGTTCAGCCTAGTCTTGACAAAGGAATTGATTGGTTGAGTAGTATCTCATGTGATCATTGCTACTGTAACAACAAGAAAAGCCGCGACATTAAAGAAAGACTACCATGTAAATGCATGGACAGTAATGGAAAACAGGTTATTATTTGAGTATTTATGGTAGGTCAAACTGTAGGGGAATGTAAACAAAGTCAGTATGCATCAGGGCACAATAGTCCACATTCACATAACAATGCATAGGGGAAATTATTATTTTCAACACAACTACTTTATTCCATGAGAAGCATAGTTCTGAGTGTTGCAGTGTAGGTGGTAAAGCAAGTGAGGAGAGAGACTGGAGGTCAGGGCATGTGTGTGCGTTTATTATTAATTACATAAGCAAGAGTACTGAATTGTACTTGAGCATATGAAAAACAACATGATGCATCAACAAGATATTCCTTATTTAGCATGCTGCCCTTGATGTTGCATCAATACAAAGCACCACACTTCCTTGTCTCCACTCAAAAATAAAAGACCCAGCTACTCTACTATTTGCATGGGACAATTTAAAGTCACGGACCCTCGCTCTAATAAAATAGCTTGCAAAAAGCATGTAAAATACTGTATTTAAAAGTCAAATACATTTTCGTCACTACTGAAAGTCCACTAGAAGTTTTTCTTGGCTTGGATTATCCCCCTCCCCCCCGAACACAATTCTTATGAATTGTTTGTTGAAAGAGAAAGCAATTTCCTTTTAGAAGCAAGCATTTTCTAGATGTTAAAATGTTATATGTATATGTGTTATATTTGAGCAATGTGCAGTTAATTTCTGCATAATCGTGGTTATTGGGGAAGCCATGGTTATTTTTCTGGCTATAATTGTGAATCAGAATTTTCAGTCATATCCCGATTGACTGAATCGTTGCTGCTTTTTATATTTTGGTCATTTATAACTGTCTTTCAGCAGAATCAAGGACTCTTGTCTCCAACTGTCTTGAAATGAGGAGAAATACAAGTGTAGCTAAAGATAGCATCAGCAAAGCATACAGCCTCCAAGGCCCTGTTGCAGAAGAGCCCCACAATGATACTAAACATGAAACTGCTTTATTCTGTTTTTTTACCAGCGTTGTCACCAAGGACATCTCTTTGGAGAGCTGGAGTGCACTGTGGAAATTCCGCCCCCTTTGAAACCTAGAGAAAAATGACTACTCAAGGAACACTGTCCTTGAAGCACAGCTAAATTTGCTAGCAGAGGCTCAGCATTCAGCCTGCTCAGTGGGACCAAGTGCAGACGAGCATGTAAGATAAGATTTGAGAAGATCTCAAAACTGCTCTTTAAAGTGTTCATTTATTAGCATGCACTATTTTGATTGTTAAAAAATCAGAATACAGACTTAATAAGCTCATTAAAAACAATTTAAATAAGTTGTTATACACTGAAATAAGATTAGCTAACCCTTTGGTTTCTTTAGAAAATTCCTCTATTTCCAGAATACTCTTCAAACTAGGCTGGATATTTGATAAGTGATAAATATTGTAATATCGGTTATGCAGAAATGGGTATTTTCACCATACGTACTTACATACCCTGTCCCCTTCCTTCCAACCAAATAAGACCTATTTTTAGTTTTAAGCCTTCATGTTATTGTGTTATTCTACCGCTGTGACCCTCAACCACTGCAGAGTAGTTGGGCAACATCCAGAAACCCCCTGCCTGTCTACCGTAATCCACACACACAAGTAAGCAGACATTTGGACTTGTGTCAGGTGGTGACATCAGGGTCCAGAGTTCAGCTGCTGGCTAGGTCAGATCACTTTCTGTTTCACAGGCTTTATACAAGGTCAAAGTGTCTTTATGTTAACTTTATCATTTTAGTGGAATGGGCTTTGTACCACACTGGTTAAACCTACAGCCATCATGTTTTGATATATAGTAGGCTTGTTGGTCCTTAAGCTGCTGTCTCTGCAAACAAAAGCAGGAGCGAAGGGGATGAAATTCTCCCTGTGGTGATGTTGCTCCTGCATCATCAGCTGAAATGAAAGACGTGTATATTCCTACACTGCCGGAAGCTGCAGTGTTTCCATTCATCATGCCTACCCCAAGTGCAACCCTGATTCCCTCACTACTCTGCTCTCATTCAGTAAATCTAAAGCTTGACGTAGTCTCCTGCACATGCTGGTGGACACATGTGCCTGTTTGTAGTTTTGTCAGTTTGTTGCAGATCTCCAGAGGGAGCTAAATTGGTACCATTTGTTTTAATGGTCTGGCAAGGATTTAGTCAGGCTTTGCCCAGTAGATTAAGAGGCTTTTGGTAGTTCTCAGTTAGTATTCTGGTGGGCACCTGTTTCAGTAAAGTGCTTTTCAAGGCATGGGTGCAGTGTAAAAATAGACCATCACAGTTTTGTTATATTTATTGTTCCTCACATCAGCACTCAGAACAATAAATCAAGTTTCACACAAACACTAATAAATGTTCGCTGACACTAACAGTCATAGTGATTTCATCATGCCATGAGTCAGGTCAGCCAGCTCTTGTGCTGTGATAATGAGTGGAAAGGGTCGGGCACAGCCGTTACTTGAGCCCACTCTGCTGTGTTCTGTTTTTCTTTTCTGTTGGCAACCTGGGAGGAGAAGTACGTTACTCGAAGAATGTGGGTCAGCTCTGTATGTTTGTGGGGAAAGGAATTTGCAGCAGAGCAGACAAGAGCTCTTAGACCAGACTTGGTGGACAGATTTTTAAAGGTAGATAGTAGTGGAGCTGAAAAGCACATGAATGTGGTGGTATGGATAAAGATGTTTTATAATAAATTACCCAAAAGATGCTTTATGCCGTGATATCTTTGCTTTTTGAGTTAGATTATTCTTCAGGGGGGGCTGAAAAAGATTGCATTTTTTTTATTGTGTGACTATTAACATTGTTGAGAGCCCTCGGCTATTTATTCTGCATGCAAACTGGCGCAGACATTGATGCAGCACTCCTCTGGCCTAAAAACAATTTCTTCTCCACCCACCTCTCATGTTATCTGTCATGCATACCTAATGCTGACTTTCCCCCTCTCTCTCCTCTCTAGATGCAGTGTAGATTCGTCTGGTGACTGCTCTGCAGGCTCTCCACTTGTCTCGTCCCTGGAACCAGGTGATTTGGGAAGAGCAGATTCCTGCATTTCCCTTCTTTCAGTCTGAGTCTTTTTGTCGGGAAAAATAAACAACTGCCCACCACTGGAGTACACAGCTCGTCCCTGCCCGTGTTGCTCGGATCAGCACAGCTCATCTCCTGACTAAGGAGAGCGCAGCAGCTGCACAAGATTCACCTTCTACCAACTGATCACTCCTGACCCCGCCCACACTGCCCTGTCACCATGGTGCTGTCACAACGGCAACGAGATGAACTGTAAGTTGCCTACGCACTTTTCATAACAAGTGGCTGAGAAATGAAAATGTTGCATTCATGGTAAATGGATTTGTACATGCTGTGTTGGCAGTGTGGAATATCTGCTACTGTTGCATTAAGGGAGAAGACATTTTACATATTAGTTTATTTGAGATTGACTTCCTGTACTCCTTAAAGCTGCCTAGAACAACCCATTCTTCTGATGTCTTAAAAATTATTTTGGTTATAAATCTTTCTATTTATTATTATCTTGATATATCAGATAAATGTGTATCTTATAAATGCTATAAATCTATTAAAAAACACTCTATATGATTACCACAAAAGTTATAGATATAAGTTATAGGGGGTATGCATTAGGTTAGTGATGAGAATAAGGGAGGAAAATTTTTCTTTTTCTTTTTTCCCCCAAATTTAGTTAAAGTTGTAAAAGGTGAAGTTTAAAAATTTGGAACTGTTTTTTTTTTTATATTTATTTTTGGCCTTTATTTGATAGCACAGTGGATAGAGTCGGAAACAGGGAAGAGAGCAGGGAGAGACATGCAGGAAATAGTGCCACATGCCGGATTCGAGCCCAGGTCGCCTGTGTACATGGCGCGCGCCTTAACCACTCGACTCCCGGTGCGCCTGGAAATGTTTTAACTAGTTACTCTCTTGCACTGATTATCACTGCATCCATACAGTTTGTCTAGCCATGACTCAAACAGTGCTTTTTGCCGGCTCTTCGTATCAAATATTTGAAGGTGGCTTTTTGCTGCCACACGGCAAAGTGGCAGGGGCAAGTTCCATTTAATAATGGACTATGTCATTGGAGCTGCAGTTCTGCATCTATTAGGGGTGTAAATCACCAGTTTAATCACGATACAATACAATATCGATTCTCAGAACAACGATTTGATATTTGCAGATATCACAAAGTCTGTCACGATTAGATTTTGATTTGATTTGATTTAGAGGCCTGCGATCAATATCAGACGATATGGTGAACCCATTTACCTCAATCTATTACTTTTCACATAAACAAAAAAACACAATATTGATACTCTCTTAGCTGCTAGCCGTTACCTGCTATCTGCGCTTAGCGGTGTTGTGACTAGTGGATGGGTGGAAACTGTCATAACCAAGCACATGGGGGAATTTTCAAAATAAAATCGTAAGATTAAAGTGGTGATTAATATTGATGTTTATACTTTCAATCAATTTGACTGAATCATTGCTCAAACAATCGATCCAGATCAATGAATTGTTACACCCCTAGCCACTATGTAGCCTATGTAGCCTCAATCTTGCAAGGAAGCTTGCAATCTTGTGCAATCTTGTGTCATTAGTATACATTTATGTCACTTTTCCAGAAGGCCATGCTCCCATCTGTCATACCGAGTGTCAAAACATTCTGAGAAATGACTGCCTACAGAATAAAGAAAAAAAAAAAACAGAAATAAAACAGGTGAATACCTACTTATATCAAGAACAGTTAGACCTAACGCAGGTCATTTGCATACCCTCTATTTGATAGTAACAGCTCTGTTTATGACTTTAATGTATCACTATTTTTTAAAATTACATCCTTAGCCAAACCCAATTTTGTGAACATCTTTAGCTGACCAGGAAATTAGATACGCAGTTACTTTTATGTAAGAAACTAATGTTATGAGTGCAAACTACTCAAATTCTAACAAATACCAGCTATTCAGGCATTGATTTTTCCCTCTATAAGAGAAAGAATCTTAACTACAGTGTAAAAATCATTTTGCCGAGTGAAAAGATAAGAAAATAAATAATATAGAAGAAATGCCCACTGCTAGACACATAATAAGGGTGATGGTGCAGCTGATAGCTAGCCTGCCCCACCTTGAGGTTTCTAGAGTGTCACAACAGTAAGACTGAAAACAGTGATGTTCCAGTCCTTGTCAGAATTCAAGCAGCTGCTTTGTCTAAACCGTTTTCAAAATCTTTCCATCTTTCACTCTCTGATCTTTGTGTTTATGTTTTGGCTGTCCATCATCCAATCAAATGAGTGAACCAAACAAGCTAATCTGCTGTTATGCTGATCTGAATACCAAGTTTCTTCAAGCTGTAGAGGGACAGGAGTGCCAATAACAGTATCAACAAGCCCAATAAAGAGCTTAGAGTTGGCCTGCTCTACTGAGCTCTATTTATGCACCTTTCAAACCATCAATGTCAACTGTTCTTACAGGCTAAAAGAGGACACGCATGTCCATTACATGACACTATACTGTTTGCTTTCATGCATGGAAGTGTATTGATTATAGGAAACAATTTAAATAAGGAATTTTTTCTACTTCAGGAGGAATCAATGACTGGTTGGAGGGTTCCTGAGCTCCCCTGGGGTGTTTTTGCACAAATGTATTGATCCTCCACCTACACAACCCAGCCCTGAAAATGTTTAGCATTCTCCATTTGCCCTTTATGACTTTAAGAGAAGCTCATGGTGTCATATTTGCCCCAAAACAAAAGCAATGAAGAAATGTAGAGTTTTGACAGGCTTCATAAACCTGTTCTTTGGATTCCTCCAGAGAAACATTGTGGACAAGATGGCTGAGATTTGCACACAGGTTTTATGCACAGATACACACATTGCATGCAGACAAAGATATTTCTTCATGTGTGCTATGGAGTAGATGCAGAGTGGGTGAAAAAAGAGAGAGAGGGGCTGTATTAATGGGAAGAACTGTAATTTGGCCTTGCTGAGTCTGTGAGCCTGATAATTAACCCCTGAAGCGTGGGGTAAAAAGTTAAGGCAGCTAAATGTGAGACATTAGATCATGAGAAGTAGATGAGACGACCTTGTAGAGTTTCTGTCTGTAAGAATTTCTAATCTGCTTAAGAAGTATGAATTTTGTGTATTTTGAATAGGACATATGGGAAATAATTTCTCTTTTGATGTTAATTTTCTCATTCTTTTCTTTGCACTGTCATTGAGAAATGCATCAGCAGTCACATGACAAGGCTCTTAGTATTCCTGACTGTTTTTGTGTTTTTAGATGAGCTCTGTGGGAGGTGTCTGTTGGTATGGAGAGATCTATTGGAATGCTAGTCTTTTATGCTAATTGTTATTCAGAGGAATCAGTCAGGGACCCCCTACACTCCTCTTTCTTTCTCCTCTGTTGCGCAAATCTGCAGCCCCATAGCAAACAGGAAACTAATGTGGGACCATCGCACCACTTGAAGCCACATTCAAGCTTTATTCATCCTGTTGGAAATGTTGCCCAGCTCAGTTGTAGCTCTCATTGATTTGTTGTCGATCCCCAGGATCTCAGGTCCTAACAGTGGCCTTCTTATGAAGCCTCCTTGGAAACCTAATGGCAGTTTTTAATGGGGCAGCATGGCAAAGGAGTTACAGGGAACAGTGACCAGATGACTATCTGCTCTCCTCTGTTATGTTTTTCATCGAGTCCCATCAAGTGTTTTTTAAGGTCTTGTTTACAGTCAGAAAAAAACATACACTTTGTTTTTATTGAGGTCATCCCCTGCATGTTTTAAGGCAGCAGCTGTTCACAAAAATTCAATAATTGCAGGGAAGCTGCATAAACTAGTGTGTGCAATTAAAACTAGGGCTGCAAGCAGCACTGAAGGGTGTCTTACAATAGGTGGCACTACAGCAAAACCATTAAATTAACCTTGAAATCTGTAGAGAGGAAGACCCTGATCATACATGTGAAATTTGAAGGCTGAGTCTGATGGGATGTTTCATTTGAGAGTTACACCCACTTCCTGTCTCATGGCGAAGAATCAAAATGGCTGCTATGGCCACTGGAGCCGTTATTGTGAAAACTGGCGGAGCCGGTGAACTTCCTGTTTGGATTTTGGCATGGGTCCAAGAGGCTTTTTTGTAGGTGCCGTCATGGTGCATGTCCTGCTCGAAGATCATCTGCCTAAGTTTTACGGTGTTCAGGGGCTGAATTTTTAAAGTGAGGGAAGTGGAAAAAGTGGCAAAATTGATTTTGTTTTGTCAGAAGGGGGCGGAGTTATTGATTTCTGATGTTGGTGCTTAATTTGATAGAGACTCCATGTGTTATCATCAGTGAGAAGTTTGGTTATGATTGGTGTAAGCACTAAAAGGTTATGGACAATAATTGTTGCTTTTACACCATGTGTTTTTGAGAAAATGGTGAAAGAAGTGGTTGTCAAAGTTTGGGCCCTTACAACAGCCCCGCCCCCTGATGAAAACTCCTGCAGAGCACAAGCTGAGATCTCCATTTTGTCTAGTTTGAGGAAATAACAGTCTGGAGTCCAGGAGATGACCCCCCTCAGACGAGTTCGTTCAAATGCGAGGACTGTAAACTGACCAGAAAACAGCCAAATTTGGACCCTTTTCTTTTAGGATGTCACTTCCTATGCATTTTAGAGGATGGTCCCAAGAGGGCTGTTTGTTCGTCTAGTCATGATACATATATGTACCAAGTTTCATGCATGTTGCTCAAACCTGTGGGCGGGGCTCCTGAATACCAGCGAAAACCAGGTTTGGGGCCCCTGAGGGGCCATTTATTGAGCGAGATGAATGGAACCACCAGAATATGAAATTTTTCACCAGAATCTAATAAGCCACTAAATTTTGTGAGTTTTGGAGCATGTTAAGGCCCTGAAACATGCAAAAGTTGGGACCCAAAAAAGGGATTCCTACAGATACAATAGGGTTCTTGCACTGGTCAGTGCTCCGGCCCTCAAAATGTGTTTGCTGTTAAATTGTACTTACATTTTAAAGCTTTAAATGTGTTCAACAGATCACAAGGGAAGTTTTTTTTGTCTTTACAGTCAATCTGCTCCTAACATATTTAGCCTAAACGAAGGCCAGCACCTTAGTAACCTTGTGTAACACTTTGGAGTATGTTAACTTGATTTGGGTTAAATTAAATTATATTAATTGAAATAATAAACACTGGAAAACTTAGATAACTCAGAAAACTCAGGTTTGTCTCAAAGGAGCCCAGGATGTGTGAATAAGGAAACAAAGGCCAAAAGTTAAGTTTAAATTAAAAGATTAATGAATAATATTTTTTAAAGTAATAAACACAAACAATTTTAAACATCAATTAACGATGAAGAAGGAAGGCCTTTAGAAAAAAGCACATAAAATTAAAGCTGTTCTTTCTTCTTTGGGAAAGGGGAAACAAAAAAAGAAGAGTTCGTTTGGGTAGCTCTCCAGTCTTCAGACAGATCCAATCAGGAAAGGAGGCGGTAAAAAACCTGACCTGAAAAAGGGGTCAGTAAATAAAAACAATTACTATTTATTATCAAACTCTGTTGTACAACTTCGCTTCATATCCAACTCTCATTACGAGAGGACACAATTTAAGCAGTATACAAATTAATCAATGATATTAAGCAATTCGTTAAGAAATAAAGTTCTCTTTTTCAATGCAATGCATCCAAACATTCGGCAAAGCCGATTTACAATTTACATCTCAAGAAAGTTAACAAACATGCATACAAATATGTCAATGACAACCGGCGTGCAGCTGCCCACAGCTTAAAGTAGCTTTTTTCTTGATTAGGTTTGGCAAAGAAATCTCATTTAGTGGGAGTTTTAAATTTCTGCACTCTCTCAAACTCTGCACATATTATTGAAATAAACAAAAGAAATAACACTCATCACTGAGTTTCTAGAAAGTAAGAATCAGTCATTGAAGTCGGTGCATGTAATCTTTGATACCATCCAGCCATGCCGCCTGTGTGCTCATCAGGTGAGGAGAATGAAAGAGGAAGTGACCTTGTGCACCGGATATTTATGGGTTGCGAGATGAGCTTGAATTGGATAATTATTTATGGATTGGTGTGCGGTATAGATGTTTGTAAACAAAATGAACAGTATAAGGAAATTATTAAATAAATTTGGGGAAGAAAATAAATGACCAGTTGTTTGTTATGACAGGCACAAGTTCACTCCTGCAGGCAGGCAGGATGGCTCAGTGCATATAAATTTACATTAATTCACTGGGTTACACTTGCACTGAGCAAAATAGATTAAAAAGAGAACTAACCTTTGTCTCCCTGGACTGGTTATGTTTTTAAGAACTGAAGTCAGATGCTGTGATTGCGTTGCATCTTCATAACAACTCTATTTTTGTGGGCCTAGCCAATGAAAAGCACATTTGTGTTTCTTTCCAGGGTCAGGGGACTCGTCCCTGCTGGCGTGAAGTAAAAATAGATGCAGAACAGAACTCTCTGCAGCTCTTAAAGACCTGGAGGCACCCATGTGCAGATGGGTCTTATTCTTTTGAACTCTCTCTCTTTACTTAACAAAGAAAGTCCTGCTAGCCCTATCCATATCTTTGGCTACTAGATGCTTCATGTGATTTTACCCCTTTGAATTGTCCCTTGGCTGTTAAAGTGATGACATAAAAGAATAAATGCCAAGACCTTGAACATTTAGAGGACAAAAAGGGGACTAAAGAAATGTAAAACTAAGGACTGCATCTGTCAAAGCTAATAACTGTAGTTTACACCGAAATGGAAATCTCTTTCATACACTATTTAATCCTCTAATATTTGTGCTTAGATAGCATTTTGTCTTGCATGAGTCTGTAGCCTTCATGCATCACTCTGTATCTTTACCAGAATTAGCAATTAACAAAATGAGTTAATGAAAGGAAAAATGGAGGAAGCATTGCAAGCATCTGGAAGTGAGGCCAGCGCTGCAGATGATAATACTAGTCACAAAGATGGGGTTAAATAATTAAAAACACACAGATTTTTCTAAAAGCAACTCATACACAGGTTTACAGAGGCAGATTTTCCATTTTTTATCTGTATTTACTTCAGCCAACAAAGGATGAGATATTGTCTTGTTTCAAAAATAGCAGTGCATGCTAAAGCAAACTTTTATACTGATTTGATGTCTTCAAGATTTAGTAGACTTTTGTCATGAGCATATACCTTTTTGAAACACTGCATTGTCTGCAACAGTGGGTGACCAGATTTGTAGATTATAGGGCAAATTTTCTACCTTGTTCATTAACTGAACTGATTGCATCGATTACCCCTATGTGAGTCCAGAGCTGCAGTTTTTCACACGGCTGTCACATACCTGTGGTTGCATGTTAGTGTTTGGGTGTGTCAGATTACTCCCTCCTGAGGGACAGCACAGGGAGGGACTCTGAGTCCTCCATTTATGATGTGAACCTGAATTTCTCTTTTGGAGCTCAGCGCTTTGATTGTAGCCTCTGCAGAGGGAGTGTAAGGACAGATCACTTGATGCTGCATCAGGTCTGGTTCACAGATAGATTGACATGGTAGCAATCTTTGTTTTCTTTACCAGCTATCCCATATCAATCATTTACTGCCCTTTGTATTTGAAATATTTTGTTTAAACAGGAGACCAATTTACTGGATGTAGTAGCATGGATCATCTGCACATTTACATATTAAATGCTTATTTGCACAGAATGTATCCAACTTTTATACTGATGTTTCCTCAACAGTATCATTTTATACATAACACAATTTAGGATTTTAAATGTGTCGCTCAACATTCAGTGCTTAGGCTGTAACAGCTGATCCGTGTGAGAAGGGTTGCTGTGCATGCGTAATGATCCCAAATTTATAGAGTGCAGATACACACAGTGCTTAACAAATTTATTAGACCACCACCCAAAGCAGTAACCTTGCAAAGCAGATGGATACACCCGTTTCCTTGTTTCTCACTGGCAAATCATCTTGCAAAGCTCCCGTCTGAACCATTTGGACCTGGTTAGAAAGTGACAGGATTAATCAGCGACGAGGGGCAGTACTTTCAGGCGTGGTGGAGTCGTGACTTTAGCAAGCAACAACAAGAGGCCGGTGCAATTATGGCAGAAGAGCTTAATTCATAACTGGCTGGTGAGTCTTTTTTTTGTTCCTCCTTGTTACAGTGATGTTCTTGTTTGAGTGGTGCCTTTTCAAATTGCTTTGATCGCTGGACGACATGCTGTCAGCAACACATATGCTGAATAATGTCAGCGCTACTGTTGTTGTCTTTGTCCACTGTTGTTTTCTACTGTGAAACAACATGTTCCTAAACAGGACACATTAATCTGGGAATATTCAGGCTGTTGCTGTCGTTTGCTGTGGTTGTGAGGTTGCCAAGACAGTGTGATATTGAGTTGTTCTCTGGTTTTCCATCTGTGTATGAGTTTCGCTCCACATGTATCCGTTCGGTACATGTCTGTACTGTACTGAGAGGCCTGTACCGAATCGGTATGGTATGAGTACATGTACCTTTACACCCTTAGTGCATACTGTATGCTTATTATAAATTTTGATGTGTGGATGAGAGAGTACTGTTTTCAGGCTGATTATACTTTGTGATCTGAGTTCATACTGCAATGCAGTATGAACCAGAAAACACACACACACACCTCATGTTGGAATAACAGAAAAAACAGTCTTGGACACCTAAATTGGATGTCTTATCCTTGAGTGAAGCAGAGAGAAGGGGGATTTCTCCTTTGAAGTTTTCTCCTGGCTTAAGAGTTGATCATCTCTGCAATGCTTGCAACTAGTATGAAAGAAGCCCTTCCTGTTTCACATTGAAATTTACTGCTTGAAGATAGTCACTAGTGTAAAAAGCTTTGAGATGACTGGACTTTTGGTAAAAGCAGAAACTTGCATAGATGAACCCAATTTTCTCATTGACGTTATTTGTTGAATTGATGGTTGGATAATTATTTGTCTGGATTGTCTTCATGTCTCAGTGACCAGCAAAAGTGGCTCTTTGTTATTAGCCAAGTAAGAGAAAAAGTAATTTGGTCACAGTTTTCATGGAGATATAGCTGTAACCAGCAATTATGCAATCATGTCGCATGACTTTGGTGGAATGTTTCTGGCAACAAGCTATCAGCTGTTAAGACTGAGGAATAAGCTTAACTTTTTTAACTCTGCAGGGGCCTGCTTTGTTTCTGTACACACCTTATACTTTGCTGAATATTTCACATAGTTCTTTACATGAGAGAGATGGCTGCATGTAGCTGATGAATGGTGCCTGGTGGTCCTGATATTTCACTAAGTATAAGCATGAATTGCAAGTTGTTTGTTTGACTCCACATGCATTTCCAGATTCATTTCCAGGAAGTAAAATACGGTAATTGGAAAAAAGAACATGAGATTGTTGCTCTATCATGAAAATTATCTAGAAAACATTTGATGTATGCTTTGAAGGTCTGGGAGAAGGTGGCGGTCTGAATTAGTTGTCATTATAGGTTTGATGTTTTCTCAGCAGTACTTCAGTGGCCTTGCTCCTTGGATGTGTGTACTTAACAGAAGCAATGGTTACATCACCAGCACTGGCCTACTGTCCTCCACTGTTTGTCTGCACCTTCGTTATCATCAACCTCTGGTACAGTCTCTTCAAGCTTTATGAAACACATTCACAGCAAATTTCTGCCTCATCTTACAGAGTTTGTGCTGTTGTTTTAAAACACTGCATGTCAGGGACTGTTGGGGAGCAAGTGATGATGAAAAAGGAAGTTAAATTTAATGTGTCAAGGGACCTTTTTGAGTGTTGCCCTTCATCCTATTAAACATTTATCAAGAGTTCTTAAAGATCGAACAGGTCCATCTGTTGTCTGGTCTATAAAGGCTCTTTTTAAAGGCTTGTGCCTATAAACAGATATATGGCACAGGTCAGCAGGCATGCCAGGCAAGCAGAATCTTTCATCTTTTAGGATTTATTAGAGTCTGTCTGTTGCTGAGTGGCACACTGCACTGCATTTGTTGGCTGGTGTTTCTTAACACTATGCAGAGTAGGTGGGATGCTCGATGACTGGTAAATAAAATGTCTCATAATTGGTGTTTTGACACCAATTATGAGTTGTGTGCCTGCTTGATGACTTTTGCTCAGACATTGAATGTCAAAATGAGCATCAGGTATGACTTGGGCCTAATTATCTGTTGATTTAACAGGAATGTGAATTGTAGGTGACTGTTCTGAAGGATAAAAAAATGTGTAAAGTCGCTATTAGGGGTGTAAGAAGTTATCGATACACTAAAATAATACGATATTTCGTGACACAATACTTGGGCTTGGTGACTGTGGCAAAAATCAAAGCACGATTATAATACTTTTAACCTCAGTTACGATTAATGAACAATTAACCCCACACACACAAACACTCGGTGTTTGCTGTAAGTATTTTTATAAATTGATGTTATTTGAATGAAAACAAATAAATGAAAGAAACGTGATTTATTTTGGAGGAGGGGGGTGTCAGGCAGTGGTGAGCGAGCGAGAGAGAATAAAGCAACAGGCGTTGATCTGAATCATCATTCATCCATCTATCTGTTATATTTCCATGGTTGATAGCCTCATGATAAATGAGCAAACTTTGGTGTTTAAGTGAGGTTTCGGTGGTGAACAAGTGCGGTGGATGCAGCAGGAACAGTTTTGAATCATCAGTCACCTTGGGCACATACGAAATTTCGCATTGATATGGAATCTGTTCTGGAAAAAAAACAGGAAATAAAATGACAATTTCTGCATCAATGTTCAGACATGATTAGAACAACATGAAACAAGCTCATTGTGCAAAGGTCTTAACACTCTGCATGCCGAATATAAAGAAATGTGCAATATAAAGAAAAACCACTGGGTAGTTATTGTAGTTTAGGTTTTCCATGTTGGAGTTACTTGTAAAAACTCTTGTGATAATACATTACAAACAGTATTTAAATTCAGAAGTTTTGACGTTATATTTATTTATGTTTATTATTGCATATTATTTTAAAGTACCTAAAATTGGTACCGGTTCACAGGTACTGGGAATTGGTACGGTACCAGTTCAAATGTGAAAGGTACCCATCCCAACTGACCGCTAGCTGGCAGCAGGCATTTGACTCTTCCCTCTTCTCCTCTGTTTAGACACGGAGATCAGCCTTCCGGTCTGAGCGAGCCAGTTGCTTGTGCCTACCTAGCAGCATTCATAGCGGATTTGTGGACTTATTTTGGCTTCCAAAACATAAAAGACAGTACAAACTTAGACACGAGTCAAGTCATTTGCAAGATATGCCACACCAGAGTGAAATACTCAGACAACACGACAAATCTGAAAACTAGACATCAAAGCAATGGTCAAAAAGAGACTTGTTGAGTCTACCTTTTTACCTTTCTTTGACTATGGTGATGTTTTGTGTATGAATGCTTCTGCTTAGAGTCTGCAGATGTTGGACAGTAGGGGTGTAAAGGTACGTGTATTTGTGCCGAACCGATTTGGTATGGGCCTCTCGGTACGGTACGAATGAATACTTGTGGAGCCAAGCTCATACACAGAAGGAAAACCAGAAAGCAACTCACTGTGACACTATCCTGACAACCACCCAACCACAGCAAACGACAGCAACAGCCTGAATATTCCCAGGTAGAAGTTTCCTGTTTAGGAACACTTTGTTTCCCAGTAAAATACAACAGTAGCACTGACATTATTCTGCAGCTGTGTCGCTAAAAGCACGTCGTCCAGCGGACCAATCAAAGCATTTCAAAAAGCTCCACTCAAACAAGAACGTCACTGTAAAGAGGAGGAACAGCAAAGTCTTACCAGCCGGTTATAAATTTCTTATTCTTTAAGATCGTCTATTATAACTCTGGTGCTCTGGCTCTGTTAATCAAATTAATTTTACCTTCATATGTCAGCCTCGAAGGAGGGAGAGACGGACTTTGCAGCTGCGTCCTAGGTAGAGATATTGTCAGATTTCACACGGCTCTAACCTCTTCATCCACCAAGATGGGCTGTGAAAAGTTCTCCCAAACTTTGTAGTTGGTCCCATTGATTAAAAAAGTAATCCACTGCTGAAGTCTGTGTTGAAATCGGCAGGAAAGACGCTAATTAGCATACTTAACAAGCTAACCCACAGTAGTATGATGATGCGTTCAAGTTGGCTGTGAAATTTTGGTGTTTAAAGAATGGGTATAAATATATCAATGTATCAATGAAAATAACTTAGTAACTCAAAAATGTATTTATTTAGTAATATTTTTAATCATTGAAGAACTTTTAGAAGGAGGTTACAGCATTATTAATGATATCAATGTAATTTATTCAGCCTATTTATTAGGGGTGCACTGATCGATCGGCCAAAATTGGTATCGGCGCCAATTTCCTTAACTTTAGGAGATTGGCGATCGGCCGATCCTTGTAAATAAGATCGGTGGATAATTGATTAATATAATTAATTAGGATTTTTAAACCTGTCTGGATGCCACTGTTTTAACTGATATTTCATCATTACTGTACCTGTTGTTTATCATGAACTGTGTAAGTCTGAGTGTGTTTGATTTTGAAACTGTATAACTGTCATTCTTGACCAGGTCTCCCTTGAAAAAGAGATCTTTGATCTCAGTGGGACTAGCCTGGTTAAATAAATGTCAAATAAAATGAAATAGCGATAGCGAGTGATCTATGATGATAGATGCATTTCGAAAACAAGCATGAATGACTGACATAGTACAGAAATAACTATGTTAAAGTACACGTTTGTAGTTTGTAATTTAAATGTAATCAGGGGCCTTAAGTTTTAAGTTACAAAAATATTTTTGACATCAAGCACCCATTCAGTAATAGCAGACTACAGGACCTCAGCACTATTTCTCCCAGAATGTGTCGATGAGAAGACTAGTTTAAGCTCACTGGTCATTAGGTGAGCTGTGTTCATCGGAGGTCCAGCTGTTATTGAAACACTATCTGCATCTCTGGCTGTTTGACTTAAGATGACACATCCACTATCGCAAAGTTTTCATCTGCTCCTGCCATGGCAGTTTTGTTTACCTTCGGCTCTCAGGTCAGCTGAAAAAGAGAGTTTATGGCGTTGAATAAGCAGAGTTCAAGGCAGGCAACACCCCCTACTGTTCAGAGTATCGGTACACAAGCTGGGCCGTGTCAATTTAAATCTCCCTTTAATTGCATTGATTCGTAGACAATTCAAGATATATCCTTACATCCCTAATGCTTAGCATGCTGACCAATTTCTGTGTCTGGCATGGACACTGTGGAGCGTGTGCAGAGCGCCTAGTCTAGCTTGGTCCAGCATTTGCATTATCTAGGTCTGCAAGTCATCGAGAAATTCAATTTTTTACTATTTATGTGAGACTAATGTTACATGCACTCTAAAAGTCCAATTTTAGTCAGACTAACACTATAATTCATCTTTTTCTAACTGCATGCAAACGTATTTACTCTGAAATTGGTTTGATGAATGTGGCTAACTTCATCAGGGCTAGCCACCACTGGGCATGGGGTACATTTGTCAGTTTAACTTTAGATGGCTTTATATCCATTTTGTGAATAAATTTACTGCTAAATGTCAATGTTACATAATGCTATTGATCTACTCTGCATCCTACATCCAGGCAGTAGAGATGGATAATAGGCCCATTAATTAGAGTAGCAGTGGTTGACACAAAGAGAGGTAGGACAAAATCTTGAATGAACAATCACAGGTCGACTTTGTTTATCATTGGCTGTCGGACTTTATCTAGCCACCCCTGATAACTGCTTTCTCTCTGAAATAACCTGAACTATCAATGAGTTATGCTCTGCACTTTGATGGTCATTACTTTGAATTGTGTCTGAACAGGATATTTCAGGTAGTCAGAGAACTTTGTAACATTCAAGAGAGAAAAAGTTATATGATATGATACAAAAGAGAGTTATCATGCAGTAGTAATTTACAGGAAGTGATGTCACTGGTGGATGATACTGGCTGACTCATCTATCTTCTCTGAAGGATTTGGTCATACATTTGTCTCAGTTTATGTGGAGGATGACTCCCCCCCCCCTTATAACACATGAGAGAACAGCTTGGCACCAGAGGTCTGACTGATCTGAACATTGATACAACTCCCCTGGGACTAAATTTCTAGAAGACATGAGTTTCAGTATTTTCATGCAGTTTGTGAGAAAAGGGAAATGCTTTTCATTTAAACAAATCACACCAAAGTTACAGCTATAATACAGGCTTTCAGACACACTTTTGTTCTTTCTCTCCTCTTTATCTGTTTTCTCTGTCCATGCACACACCCTGCTCTCCTCTTCCCTATCTCCCCATCACATCATCTAGCTGTGGGCTGCTGGTAACCATGGAAACCACGGGGTTTGTTCTCTTTCTGTCGACACTAGTACACATCTTTTCCCCCTGATTTCTTGTCTGTCTCTCTGTCTGGGGACTGGTCATGTTATAAGCTGCATGCTATTGTGTGGTTGTTTTTGATTCATTTACTTAGCCACATGTAGGGTGAAGTGAGGGTCAGGAGGTACGGTTAGACACTACTGAAACTCTTTGATTGATGCAACACATTAAAAAACGTCTAGGAGGTGTTATGTTTAAATATCAGTGCCCCCTTTTTGGTCATTGGCTGATGGTTTTGTAGTGCTCTTTTGTTCTCGCTCCTACAAAAAACCCAGCAAACTACAACAACTGAATATGACTCATGATTACTACATACAGCCCTGGAGCTTCAAACAGACAGCTTCACTGTGTGGTTTGCATTAAACAGCATGTAAAAAGAACAGAGAGTAACAGACTTTACATCACTTTTCTTTTATAATGTACTGTCTTCAACAGTGTTACCTAGTTTTTACTTTTTCCACTTTGTATATCATCATTGTTCATGTCAAGTTGGTGGATTCCATGCAAAGCAGCATGTAATTTATCCAGTACCTCTAAAATGATTTTACTCTGAGTTTTCCCAATTGGCATACAATATTTTCAAAAGAAATACTGAAGACTTTAATGTTGCTGGCAGTTAAGAGTTTAATAAATAGCAGTGAGACATCTCAGAGGCTAGGGTTGCTGGAGGCACATCTGTTTATACACATTCCTCTGACACACCCACACTACATCAAAGCTTCCCTTGTGCCTTAGCTTCCCTCACCTGCTTATACACTTTCTCAGACACACAACCCCCGCCCCCCATTTGTCCAGTCCCCCAGCAGACAGCCCCGTCAGAGGAGTAGATAACCTCCTGCTCACCTTGAGGTGTAATAAGGCGCTGTTGTCAAGGGGATTCAGGTGGGCAGAGAGAGAGATGGGGTCTCCAGGGCTCAAAACTGACCAAAGGGGCACAGGGGCACAGCCTGGGCTGACAGATTGCACCCCCCCACTCACCCCCTCTTCTTATTGGCACCTCAAAGCTCGCCTGCCTGACAGCTTGTCTGGATACTCCTGCCACTAATGGCTAGCAGTGTGCAAATACAGGAGGGCTGCATAAAGGAAATATTGTTTAGCATTGTAGGAAAACAGCTTTTAATCAGTCATTTATGATTTCATTTTTTTTTTTATTCTGTTTATTAATTTCACTTTGCTGTAGATCAGTGGTTCTCAACTGGTCAAGCCATAGGACCCACCCACCTACTGTAATGTGAAGTAGGGACCCAAATTTATATATATATATATATATATATATATATATATATATATATATATATATATATATTTTTTTTTTTTTTTTTTTTCAATTATTAAAAGATGCTGAAATTTGGACCTTAGAAGGAATAGAACACAACAAAATGCTGAACAAAGAGACCGGCTAACACTTTGGGAGGACATGCATACAAACATTTTATTTCACTGTGTTTTATCATTATAACACATTTTGTTTTGTTTTGTTTTTTTTGTTTGTTTTCTTTTTGAAAGGTGACAAGACATTTACAAATTATTATATGGAAAACTAATGTTAATTGAAAATATTTCCATTCAAGATACGAGGAGAAATTAGTGAAGATCTCAAAAAACAGTCAGAATTTACTACATTTTCTGCAAAATAAAGGATAGATGGATATATGGATAGATGTCTGTCTAGGGCTTCAGTATCAGAGATATTTTGCCTTTTTTTCCTGAAACCAGTTCACGAACCACTGAAAGCATCCCCATGACCCACTTTTGGGTACCGACCCAGCAGTTGAGAAGCACTGCTTTAGATCAATTCTTGACAAGTCTGGCAGATGATGGAAAAACTGAAAGTAAAAACAGAGGATATTAACACTGTTAACAAAAAATAAAGAAATGGCTGGCCATTTGTTTAAAAGATTTTCTTCTTTTAGAAGGTTATTAAATTTATGTATTGTTCGTCAGTGGTAAGATTGGGGAACTCACCTAGAGACTATTAAGATGAGATTTTACAGCATCAGAAAACATACAACCGTCACAAAAAGATAGATAGCCATTTATTGTCATTGCATTTTAAAAATACAACAAAATTACGTTTAGCAGTCTCTTGAAGCAGCAGACACAGTGGTCCAAGGGGTGGTTAGAAATCTGCAGCCTCACGTTGTCCATCCTGCTGGCGAGGGAGTGGGCACCCGGGAGAAAGAAGCTTGGTATGACAGGTTTGTGTGGGGCCGCTCTTAGCCTAGCCTGCAGCCCGGCTTGTTTGTCCTGCTCCTGCCTTCTCACACAATGCCGTCTCTTCCTCCTTCCCACTGGCTGTAGTTGTCGTGCTGCTCCGTGTCCTTCTCTTTTCAGTCTTTGAGTCTCAGTCGGGAAAGATGTAAGCTCCGTGGGCATGCTTTCAGTTCTGCTGTTAGTGCAGGGCTTTGTTTTGCTGCGAGTAGTAGAGTGCCGGGCCATTGCATTCGTATGCGCAGCCCCATGCTACCTCAATAGGTAGCATTCAGTAGTCTTCTGTTGATCAGGCAGTGTTCCATGGCAGTTACTGGCAGTTGTTGTTAGCTTTTAAGCAAAAAAAAACAATTATAAAAAGCAATTCTAAGTAGCCTACATTTTTATTTTTTTTCCTTTTAAATGCAATATTCAATATTTATATAAACCAACATGTCTTGATTTGTGTCTAAAATATTCAGAGCATAAACGCCACAGGTTTTTGGCCAACTGGGACAAAATCATGTGTATCCCGTTAAATATTAGGTCAAATTTGCTGGTCAGGTTGGCACAGCTGAACCAGTGGAAATCCTGGTGATACAGACAGCAAATCATGACAACACTGTAAATGAATTACTCTTATATTATAGGCTAATTTATCAATGAAACCCTGTATCATGTTTGTTGTAGAAGTACACAATGCAATGATTTAAATGTAGGGTTGCATGGTATTATAAAATGATGATGTAGTATTTTTCCTTTTGCAGTTTCTATTGCAGTATTTTTAAAGGCAGTTCTGTCAGTTAATCAGATTATTATTATTTTTTAAAATTTCTTAAGGTAATTCTCTGATTTCAGATCTGTATCACCTCCTATATTTATTCTTTTCAACCCTCTGAGTGACTTGCATATACACGGAGGAGTAGAAATGACACACTAAGGGTAACCAGATAGAGCGACCTGTTTGTTCATAATCTTTACAGATAATCTTGTGGCTTGCAACTGCATTATATGTAGCCTACATCGTGAACCATCGCAAACAATCTTCAAAGCTACATTTAGTCTACATGACCAACCCTGTGATTGTAAGGTTCAACAAAACCATGTTGAGCTGCTTGTGGCTGACACAACAGTTCACCATGTAGCTGCTAGAAGTAAACAATTAGTGGCACACCCATGCTTTAATCACAATTGCAGTGGCAAGATGATATATCATTCAGCCCAACTATAGTGGGACTACTTTAGTTTAATTTTTGATGATACAACAGAGATTGTGAAATAAGACTACTAGCTATTTTTTTAAAATATTTCTCTCCATGTAGAGTATAAAGACAAGATGGCACAAACTTTTTAATACACTCAATGAGACATTGTGGGTGATAAAAGCAACCCTTATAAATAATTAACTTTTCTGCACTCTCATGAGAAGCTAATTAAATGGAAAACAAAGGCCTGAACTGTTGAGACTCACTGACTTGAAGCTCATTAATAACTCTTGGTAAATTGAGCTGCTGCTGAGGCTGCAGTCGTAAACCGGACCTGTGTGTGGCTGCGTGTTACCAAATGTGTGTCTTAGCGGTGTGTGGGTTTCCCTTTTGATTGTCCATAAAATAAAAGGGGTAGAGAGAAGACAGTGTGCTTTCCCTTTTTGTCCCATCTATTGTTCATCCTATCTGGGTACCTCTCTTCAAATTGAAATTGCAGAACAGATGCACACCTGATGTGGTAATTTATGCATTCAAAGAAGTTTAGGTGGAATAATGCACATATTCAAAAGCTTAAAAAGTGCGTACCCTGTCTCTGCATTCTTCTATGCCTGTGTATTTCTCTGTATTTGTGTGTAATGTTGGGATTTTCTCTGACTCTCATTCTTCCTGATATGGCTATAGGGAGTTATCCCTTTCCGTTATTTGCCCACAGCAACAAGAGCTCATTATAGAAACCAGACAGATGTGATCTCGATTTGTGTCAAATGGGTGGAGAGGATGGTGTATGTGAGATAGCAAGAGACTGTCTGTGTACATTGTTTAAGACAGCACTTAGTGTTAGTCTGCATTTGTGCATGCAAAGCACTTTTTATTCTGCTGCGAAGAGTGAGATAATACAGTCTGAATGTGTGAAACCATGGTAAATGTACATCTCTGTCTGGCACATTTCCTGAACATGCCCATTTTCTCTTTGTTTTACAGTGTTGAATACAACTTAATATCCCATGTCATTTCCCATGGCACTTTAACAACTGTCTTGTCTGCTAATCAGCAGAACTAATTATGGGCCCTCTTTGTCTTTTCCAGAAATCGAGCGATAGCCGATTATCTACGTTCCAATGGATACGAAGAGGCATATTCAACTTTCAAGAAGGAGGCGGAATTAGATAATGTGAGTAGATTAAGGGTGGTCACATACATCCGCACTGCCAATAAGACCAATTTGTACACACAATGATGCCTTGATTTCCCCCTAATTTGTCATTTTAGTTAGCATGTTCCCAAGTGTGACCAGGAGCACCTGCAACCAATTATGGGGGTCCCTATCTGATTGAGGGGGTCTTTGCTGCATACTCCTGTTGAGTAGTCTTAGCAGAGCATTTGTCATTATTTGTATTTGCTGTTTTTGAATTTGGTTTAAATACATCTATAAACACCTAAAGATTTTAGATTTTTAAATTTCATGGTGTTTTAAGTTGAACTGCATGTGTGCATTAGCATTGAGTTAAGTCAGTTCTAAGTCAATCTCTAAAGCTGTATATATGAAAACATTTTCCCCAAGGGTTTTAAAATACTAAAAATTCAACACTGTTTTGGATGCAGAATATTGGCTTTCAGGTGTTGTTTTGAGTGAAATGAAATGTTATTTTAACCCCCATCTTGGAGAATCACTATTCAGAGGTGAAAATGTTTATTTATGAAAGTGCTTCTAACTTTTGATTCCCTTGCTTCCAGACATTCAGGAATTCCAGCATTTGTATGAACCACAAGCTCACACTCCTGCTATTATTCATCTTCACCCCTTTTCATTAAACAACCTTGTCATCTCAACATTTTTTTTCTCTTCATCTGTACAGCACTTCCTCATGTTTCACCTTGTGTTCTAGTGATTCCCCACCCCCTTCTCTTCTGTGTCTTTACTCGCTCTTCTCCAGAGGTTTTCTCGGTAGAAACCCTGTGGAAGCAGGCTGAATAATAGATGAACGGCACAGAGAAAAGGTGCACCCTGTTGGGTATGAGCAGTCAGCTTCTCACACACCTTGAAAACGCCATTGTAAACTGCCAAGTTATTTAAAAGGGCATGTAGTTTGGTGTTTAAATTTCAAGGCATTTTCAAAGGTCTATGGTTAAAGCAGATTAACTGTTCTTTAACAGTTTCCTTTGAGGCTTGAGCCGTGGTTTAAGGTTAATAGTATGTACATCAGTGTGCAGTTGCAGATTTTCAAAGGAGAAATTATTATTAAAGGTCATTCTCATTGTTATTTTTATATTTTTGCCTCTACAGAAATTGTGTAAAAGTGCATGCACATATGTATGGTGGTAACAACCCACTGTTAAGAGACTGGTTGTGCTGCAGTGAAGTCTGGCACTTCTCCTGTATATGTTTTTGTGTGCATCTCTGTGTGTGTGTGAATGTGTGTGCTGTTGTATTGGGCAGTGTCTACAGGCAGATGGCAGATTAGATGATGGCAGACATGTCCATAGTGGATTCCCTGTGCTCCCTCTCGGTTTTCTTTCTCCTTCATTTCTCTGCAGAGCCATTCATGCCTTTGTCTTTATTTACACCTCCTGCTACTCTCAGGATCCCCCTCCTTTCATTGTGTGTTCTTGATCCCAACTCTCCACACCTCGAGAATATCTGCTTTTGTTTGCAGCTGAAGCTGAGGAGCTAGCTGTGAAATTGGAGCGTGTCGCTAATTTTCTCCCTCACTGACAATTGTGTCTGTCTGTCAGTGTGGATTTTTGATGCTTTGATAGTTTGTTGCAGCCTCAAGGCAACACCATGGCAGCAGAACTGTTGTATTAAGTTTTGAGAATCGGACAAAACCAAGCAAAGAAGGGAGTTACTTTTTGTGTCAGTAACGACACTTTATTCCGGTTCAGTTAATAATGAAAGTAACCATTGGTTGCAGCACCCGCTGAAATGTAGTAGCAACAAGGAGAACATGCCACCACATTGTTTTGTTTCTGTCTTGGCAGTAAGAAACAGACTGTGCGTGCCATAAGAGTCATTATGTAAAGGGTAGTGGCCAGCTCATGGTATTAGCCTGCAGGTGGAATCAGGCGTCTGTCTGCCAGGACGGCCACAAGTTAACTTCCACCGCTGCCTCCAGGACCGGGTGTGTAGCTGTAAGCTGCCTAAGCCTTTCTTGTCTGCAGGAGATTAGCTTGTGTGAGAAGGATTAGGACTAGGGTGTGTGTTTATGTGTGTAGTATGCATGTGTTTGTGTGTATGTGTGCTGTACAGTAGGTTGGCGGTGTCTGGCAGTCAGAGTTGGCCTGTGACGGGTGTGTAAATAATTCTCTGTTCTTTCTTACTATAGCCAGCAGACCTCAGCATGCCACCCCAGCTGGCCCCCCTCCCACAGGCCTCCCAGATAATGCTGAGCCCTCCACTTTGATTGGCTTTCTTCGCATGTTTTCCTGATATCCTTTTTGTGCCCCTTCCCCCTCTTTTTTTCCACAGAATGAAGAACTGGATAAGAAGTATGCCGGCCTTTTGGAAAAGAAATGGACCTCAGTCATCAGATTACAAAAGAAGGTTTGTAAAGTTTTTCACCATCACAGAAAGCCTGTGGGGATTGTAGCCTTGTGAATGGTTCGTGACATTACTGCTGAATCCGCTCTTAACACAGAAAGGAAGTCTTACAAAGCAAAGAAAGCATTAATCCAATAGTAAATAGATTTTAATTTGTTTAAGACTGACTACATTAAACTTAAAAGCCAATAGTTTATCAATCTGTAAATTCACTCCTTGATGGAATTATCCAATCATTCTTATTACTGTGCCATATATTCTCTGCCTCCACTCTGTTAAATGTACCTGTACATACCTGCAGGTGATGGAACTTGAATCCAAATTGAATGAAGCTAAAGAAGAGATCACTTTGGGTGGGCCTGTAAGTCAGAAACGTGACCCCAAAGAGTGGATCCCACGCCCGCCAGAGAGGTACGCGCTGAGTGGCCACCGCAGTCCTGTCACCCGCGTCATCTTCCACCCAGTCTTTAGCGTCATGGTGTCTGCCTCAGAGGATGCAACAATAAAGGTAAGTGCTGTTGGTCAGTGTTTGATAATGTGCTGTATTTGTTGCAGAGGTTCAGATAGGACCATACAACCAATACTGTTTATATTGCATATGAAGACTGTGAGTAAGGTCAATGTGGGTGATATGGCCTAAATATCACATCACAGTATTTTCTTACCTTCACAGTAACGGTAGTATATCACAGTTTTATTGAAGGAGCCCTAGTGAAGGAATATAACATAACTTGAATTAACAACAAAAGGACCCAATTCAGAGCGCACAGAGCAAACCAGGCAGCAGCTACATGCCCAACAGACACACTGTCCTAAAGAGAGAGGCTGATAGAGATGGCAGGATTTTCTTGAGAGATGGAGGGAGAACTGTATATTTTGTCTTATTGTATTTCAACAAGTTACAAAAATTTTATCAGAGCTGAAGAATTTAACTTTGCACAACTCCACTATAACCTCATTCTGCTGTAATGGATCCCAGTCCAGTCCATATTCCTGACCAATTTTTTGCAAAGTCAGACTTCAACAACAGAGTTTTTTGGTTTGTGAAATTAAGCGTCTTCCCTTGATTGAGCCACAAACAGCAGCTCACAGGATAACAAACACCTTTCATCCTCCATGCATAAATGAGAGTCTGCAAAATATGCAGGCAAGTGTGTGCTGGGCTTAATCTCACGGCTGATTAAACCTCTCATTATTAGGAAATTGTAATGCCAAACTATCATCCACTGAATTAATTTACCTTTGAGTCTTTCGGGCGCTGCGGAGTCTTAACGTAAGCAAGCAACAAGAGGCCGGTGCAATTATGGCGGAAGACATTTCTTTTCAAAAACGACAAAAGTTGTGTACTGACATGTCCACAGTCACCATGGTTTTGCGGCGTTATGCATTTCTCTATGGAGTTTACTCCTTCGGTAGGGGCGCAGCTTGATAGCGACTACGTCATGTGTTTTGTTGCTCTGATTGGCCCGTAACAATGTGACAGAATGTTCATCCAATCACCCTCCGAGTTTTTCTTCAAACCTCTGCCCTTTCCCAAACGCTGTCTGAGTGTTTTTCTACATGGATGTGTGAAGCAAATCTCTCTTTCTCTCCTCACTGGACTCTGTATAGTTAACGTAGCCTACTGATCCCAGGTCAGGTGAAATAGCCCCAGTATCAGGTATCGTATAAATCTGTTGCTATTTTAAAGCCTAAAAAACAATTCTCATGTATACTGAGTCCTCAACACGTATAAATTCATCAGCAGTGGATGCTCCGTGTGATGACGTCGGTGCATGACGTATCCATGCTCAGGCCTGGATGCATTGTGCAGTGTGAGTGCGGGCCAAAGGGGGGACAGGGGAGGGGGTCAAATGGGCTTTAGCATGGTTAGAATATGGCACGACACGGATGGCCTGATGTGAGTGCGCCTTTTAACTCCTTGTTTGCTGAGGTGTGTCAGGCTACTGAAAGCACCACATTTCCTGACGTTGGCCTTCACCATAAAAGCACTCAGGGAAAAACCACAACTATAGACTTTTATTGTGAAGGATTTATCCACGGTGCCGTGCTTTTTATTCGTTAAATTTAGCTTTAGCAGCGGTTCTAGCAAGTTTATGCTACTGTAGAGTCTACAGCTACTTTTCTGACCCCATTTAACACCACAGCCCACTTCTTTCAATCACGATGGACTTAAAACAAGTAAATCATAAGTTTAAACACACTTTTAAATAGTTTTTAAAGCAGTTGTAATATGAGTGGCTGCAGTGCTGGGCTGAAGACAAACCGTCTTGAGCATTCTTGAGCACAGAGTAACGAGCATTATGTTTTTCAAGTGTTAAACTTGAACTTGAGGATGACTTGTTGTCTGAGAATTATTCTTTACTCCTGGTTTATTTTTAACTTGTGTCAGTTCTGGAGAAAGACACAAACTGCAATCAATTTGTGGAGAATGTCTTTGCTGTCTGCTCCATGTGCTTCTGTTTGTTCTGCTTTAGAGAGAAGAGATGGCTGATAATTTCATGCTCTAAAGAGACATGGGAAGAGAGAAACATTTTGTCAGACTATTTGTCTGTAGTAAATAAACTTGGACTCTGTATAATGTTTGCCTGCTTTGGTTTTTGGGCACAAGGTGTTTCCTGCCTTTACACTATAGGAGGCAACACATTACATAGATGTATACACTCTCTGGTCACTTTATTAGGTATCCTATTCAGCTGCTTGTTAACGCAAATATCTAACAAGCCAATTACATGGCAGCAACCAGTGATTTTGGGCATGTAGACATAGGCAAGAAAAGGTGCTGAAGTTCAAACCCGGCATCAGAGTGGGGAAATAAAGGTGATTTAAATGACTTTAAAGGTGCCATGGTTGTTGGTGGTCTGGCACCTTTTTTTATTTCTCTATCATCCAATTTTGGTTAGTCCACTTGAATTGTACCTTTACTTTCTTGTTCTTGGCTGACTGCAATGCTACCCAGTTTGTTTGTTTTTTTGCATTTTTCACTTCAAGGTTTGACCTGTTGTGCATTCAGAGATGCTGTTCTGCATACCTCAGGTGGAACAAGTGGTTATTTGAGTAACTGTGACCTTTCTGTCAGCTCCAACCAGTCTGGCTATTTTCCTCTGACCTTTGCCATCAAGAAAGCATTTTGGCTCAAAGAAGTACTGTTCATCAGGTGTTTTCTCTTTTTTTAACTATTCTGTTTTAAGATATTGTTTTAATTTTGTAACCTATTAACTATATTGCTGATTAAGATTATCGATAAAGCATACACACAGGAGCACTTCTCTGCCTCAGGTGGCACAGCAGGTGCCCTGTGTCCATAGTTTACAGTCTTTGCCATAATGGTTGCTGGTTTTACTCCTGGTCAGCAAACAGAAGTCATCCTACACTCTCAGTTTTCCCATATTTCTTAATAAACGCACAATCAAAGAGAAGCAACAATTTGGTTGAGACATGACGTATATGTCAAGTTAGGGCAGGGACTGTTTTATAATTCACTGTAGCTGTGATCATCTATGGGGCTTTTATGATGCTGAATGTATTAAATATGTTTGGACTAAAGCAGGTAACCTTCCTCCCGACATAACAAAGACAACTGTGGTGGTCTCTCTTACTAATTTGGAGCTCAGTAGCAGGTCTGTCACACACATTGTTTGCTCCCTGCATTAATACTTCTCCTCCTCTTTCTTTTTTATTATTCCTTGTTTTCAAGCAATGCCTCCTCTGACTCCCTCCTAGACACGCCCTTTTTCTCTCATCTCCCTGTTGTCTCGGTTTCCCTACATTCCATATATAAACTCCATGATGTGTCTCTGGGTTATTTTTACAGCAGCAGCAGCTCTCCCTCGCCTCACTGCACAATGCCAATACTCTGCTGAGCTATTTGTTCTGTATATTTTATTCATGAGACAATGAGAGACATGTGTACATCTCCTTGGCTACACCCACACAGCAGGGATTCCTCTCTGCGTTTTGTCATCTTCTTTCTTCCTCAGGACACCCCCAAACCCCTCTTCCTTCTGCAGCCCCACCCCCCCAGCATCCTGCTTCATTTATCTCCCTCTTAAAGCATCAGCTGCCCCACCATGACACCTCACCACCAGAGACATCCCTCCCTCAGGAGGAGACAGGTCTGGGTCCACAATCTAAAAATCAGCCAAGCTTCTTTGCACCTCTTTTTCTGAATGCCTCCTCTCACTGTGGCATGGCCCCACTCCCTCTGTGTCCTACTTTCTCCTGAACAGCTCTGTTAAATTTTTAACAGAGGAGTAAACCTTGTGCTCCTTGCACTCATTCACTGACTGAGAGGCAGCCAAGACTGGAAATAAAACTGAATTGTTTTGTTGTTTGATTTAAGTTTTTTTTTTTTTATTTTGCTGAGAGGTTGTAATGGTTTGTTGCTTTCAGAAAGTCAGATGTTAGTGTTGGTAGTCAGATAGTGTTTGTAGCAGTGAGCGGTTTATTATTGAAACTGTTTTTAACTATATTTAAGTCAGTAAGTAATTGAGCCATTAAACAATTCTAGTAATATCAATAGTTGCAGCTCAAGACCAATTAACTAATACCAATTTTATTTAAAAAATCCCACCCTGAATGCAAAGATTCATAATACACATGCCTGTTTGGTTAATGTGTAGTGAGAGTGAGCTGCTGTTTAATTTAGCTTAGCATCATGATGAGAAACAGGGTAGACAAAAGCCAGGCTCTTAACAAAGGTAACAGTGCTAACCTAACAGTCCCTTCTTAAATATGCTCTGTCTTAGAATTTTTTTATTTACAATAAATCTGTGCTTAAGCATTAACTTGCCTTTTGTGATTTTGATGATTTTGTGACCTAGTTAGTTTATGGTCCAGGCAAAAAAATGATTTGGAGTCATCATTCCTGGAAGTCCTATTTCACCTGTGGTTAAGCTGCATGATTTTCATACCTCAATTTAGGGCTTACATTACATTACATTTTTATGCACACCAGTTGCTTTTCTTTATTAAACTTTAAGTTTTTATATTAGTGTCTTAAAGACATTTTCAGTTTTCTAATATAACGTTGAGTCGGCCCTCTGTCAGTGGCTCTAACACACACAAAGTAGAGGGGACAAAAGAAGAGAAAGGAAGCAGGTGAAGGGGTGTATTCCCTCATAAACGTTGCAAATACACTTGCTCGATATTGTGCTATTAAACATGCTCAAAGTGACGGTTAGGTTAATTCCTTACTTAAACCAAAGCTCACTGTGTTGGGCTGAAACACACTGCAGTGCATACCTAGGGCAGTAAAATAAATGAGTAGCATGTCCATGGTGCAAATGGATATTAATGTGAACTGGGACCAAGTGCTGCTGATAGCAGAAAAATACCCATTTAAGACCTGCCTTGGGTGATTGAGCACGTGCCTTGAGTGTCATGCCACTTTGCGATGGCAGCAGCATAACCTGTGGCTTATATCGAGAGACAAACTAACTGGTCATACACAGTGCTCAGTTCCCTGACTACCGATGGTGATATAAAGACCGGTTCAGACAGCTCAATTTTTTTGGTCATTGATGTTGGCACCATGTTGGACTATGCAACTAAAATCTTGTCCAGTCTCGGGTTAGACCCTGGCCACACTACAAGTGTGACCCCAATGCTCAACATATGCTGACATCACCACTGTCGCCGTGAGTAAATCAGATTTCTGCTACAACAGAAGGGCTGTGTGTGACAGTGTTAATTTCGTCAACTAAAACTATGACTAAAACTATTCGTCGACAGCCTTTTTTTCCATGACAAAAACTAGACTATGACAAAAATAGATCTTTGTTGACTAAAACTGGCAAAAACTAAGTTTAGTTTTTGTCAAAATGACTAAAACTATACTAAAATGTAATTTAGTTTTCATCAAACATTTAATATCTGTGATATTTTTCCACTGTGGGTAAATCTGTCAAGATGCAATGCAGACGCATTGCATCTTGACATAAATCGTGGTCATGGGGCGCCTCGGACACGTTGATTTTGTCACATTACAAGAGCGTTTTCATTCCTGACGGTCATAATTGGGCCCTAGGTCTGATGATGAGCTGCAGTGTTGCAGTCGGGTCAAAATCTGTCTGAATGTGTGTTGGTTTTTGATGTAACATAGTCACAATCGCCATTGTGGTTGTAAAACAGTATATGTTCAGCCCTACTTAAATCCCACAAGTTTTGATTAACTGAGTTTGTAGCTACAAAACTGTAAGACAACAACATTAACATTTCCTCATCAAATTTGGGTACCATCAATACTTGCAGCCAGAGAGTATAAAATAAAAGCAAATGTTCAGTAAAATGAACATATTGTGTTTCTCACCAGGATCTACATGTAACATAACATACTACTTTAGTTGTTTTTGTGTTACCTTTTCATGAAATAAAGTAGTGTGAGGTAGTAGATCCAAGACCAGGCTCAAACAGATGGTAATGCTATCTACCTAACAGCAGCCATTTCTTTTCTACTTAAAGGAGTATCAGTATCTACTTTAATCAGCATCTACTCCTTATTACCAGACCAGGTAGAAAGTCGGCATCAGCATACTCAACCCGGCTCTCAAGTCTCAGATTTTTTTTTTCCTTTTTGCCGTTTGTCTTCTCATTAGTAAATGCAGTTTGACAAACCATAGTTTCGGTTTTTTTCCCCTCACTGTATCTGCTCTCACTCATTCTTCCATTTTTGTTTAGCATTGCTCTCTATTTTTCTTCTCTCTGGGCCTCATCCTCTTCTCTCTGTATTCTTTGTCCTCTCTGCAGTGCTCATGTGGCAGACCTTTCCATGCAAAGATGTTACCTTGAGTTCTGCTCACAGTATGTAAATCAGGAGGTCTAGGGTGTGGTGGGGTGTTCACTCATACATGTCATGCAGAGGCTGGGCTAATTTGAACAAGGACAAAGAGTTGGAGGGGCAGTTTGCCTATTCTCACTTTACTAGCGACATTTACAAAGAAGGTTGATGTTTTGTAGTGGGCATTTGAATGCCAAAATACGTAAAAGAATGTAAGCTATTAATCAGGATGGAAATGGGGAGATTTTTGGCAGCTGTTGTTGTAATACACAGGAGCTGTGCCAGTAGGAATCATTGGTGACACAGAGTTGAGTTGCAGGTAGTTCATGGATTATGAGTGCCTTACTTGCTGCTGCTTAATACTGTTTCATGTGTTGGCTGGTAAACCTGGTGTACCTCCAAACACATTAGTGGCACTGATCTTCCCCTGGATAAACCCCCCATGCACTTTGGACCTCACAGCCATCTGTACTGTCTGTAGGTTCCTTTTGGGGGGAGGAGAGGGGTCTCCTGTCACCGTCTGCCCAAATCCCCCACGAAAAGAGGAAAACCAAGATGGGTTGATCCCCCTCCATGACAAACCGTCTGTCTGCTTGAGAGTCAGAGGCATAACAGCTTTCTCAAGACAGAAAAAACAGGCTTACTACAGTCCACTATATATTCTGTCTGTACTCCATCTGGATATGCCATGTGCAGCACAATAAACGGTCTATGCTTTATATCAGGACTCAACCTGTATCACCCTGGCTCATGTGTCCCTGTTACTACATTGTCTGACGTGTCGAAGGTTCAGTAACTTGGTGTGCAAAGAGCATGTGGTGTCTGCAAACTGTGGCCTAAATGATGTGTTAAGGGGAATCCCTTTGCAGTTTTGTAGTATCTAATCACTTTTCCTTCAGCATATCTTATTGCTGAAATTGCTTTGCCCTTTCAGCTTGTTTTGGCTTTTTAACATTGTAGATGACATTGGGCCACAAATGATGTTACTAGTGGGCACTAAGGATTGATTTAATATGATGCTTCTTTTTAGCAGGCTAATTCATTACCTATAAATGTTTGTGAAATTCGTAGGTTCCTGTATGGTTGATGTGTAAAATTGTTCTCTTCTGTAGGTGTGGGACTATGAGACAGGAGATTTTGAACGCACACTGAAGGGCCACACAGATTCGGTGCAGGACATCTCTTTTGACCAGACTGGAAAACTGCTTGCATCTTGCTCTGCTGATATGACTATCAAGCTGTGGGATTTCCAAGGATTTGAGTGCATCAGGACCATGCATGGTAAGGAAATAATGATGTTTGTCTTTATTATGATAGTGTCTGTACAGTGTATGAGCACTTTTTGACCAAGAGAAACCTGATGCATTGAGCATTTAATCACAGCTCCTTTCATTTATTTTATCTTTGTTAACAAGCTCATTTGTTGTGTCAGTCAGTGCATCATAAATGTAGTTTGTGACTGGACCCTGGGCTCAGGTGGTGCATGCTGTTTGTTATCACATTTGATGAGCTTCAATCTGCTCCACTTCACACCCCCCTATGCAGAGATCCAAATCCAATTGGTCTTCTTTAATAACCAAACTACTCCACACCACAGTGTACTTCTGCAGCCATTTGGATGTACCCTTTTTTAGTAAACAAATTTTAAGGCCTTGCAGATTGCTTCCTTACTTATCTGAGGATCTACAACATTGGCCATTTCATCATTGAAGTAGCTCTTCTTCATACACCCCTCTTTTACACCCCAGTTACTAAATAAATCATGGCAGCTTGGTCTACATTTGTCCTGCAGCCCTCAGTTCAGGAATCAGCATTTAAATTTTTTTCCCGTCTTTGAATGTGATAAGGTCCCCCATTAACCCACCACCAGCAGCCAAAAAATATGAAACCTCAGCATTTCTAATTTTGTACTCTTTTCAAAAGTGCCTGTTAATGTGTAACTGTGACACGACATGAACGGTTGTCAGTGAAGTGAATAAGCCTGCTTTGCAAGCAGCTCAGAAGCATTTTTATATTTATGTTAGATTTGTGAGTCCTGCAGTCAGTGCAAGTAAGCAACAGATTTTATTGGTTACCTTTTTGTTGTTGTAAACGAATGTTTGGCTCCTGGCACAGGCTCTGAAACAGAAACACATTCAAATGCTCATATCTGTCTATTAAACTGATCTCAATCTCTTTTTTGGTTTCCCATCATTTCCCTGACATCTTTTTCCTGTATTCACTTTAAATTCATCTCCTCAACCTTTCCTTTGTGTTCCATCAACTCCTCCTTTTGTTCACATCTTTTAAAAAAACAAAAAAACAACAAGGCTAACTGGTGAAGTAGATTAGCGCCGATCTGGAAAGCAGTGTAATTATCCTCTTCAGCACCAGATAGCACTTTACTGTGTAGCTGTCACCCATTATTACAACACGCACACACCGCTAAGCTGGCCTTTTAAAGTATACTTACTGTTGTCTATATCTCTTTAGCAGCTTAAATATGGCACAGTGTCCGGGTAATTAGGCATTGCTTATTCTCCCTGGAACAAAGTAAGCCCAAGCAAATTTGCTACCTTTCTTGTCATTTAATTGGCTAACTTTGACCAAACCCTCTGATTTGTGGCACTGGTGGTGACTGTAGATGTATGAAAAGTTGAAAATTAACCCAGAAGTGTGATGAAAATATTAAGGGATAGTGTGTTGTGGTCTTAGCGGTCCATAAGGATGTGCTTTGTCATGGTTTTTGTTCCTTGCTTAGATTTTGTTATGGTGTTTTCTTTTTTCCAGGGCATGATCACAATGTTTCGTCTGTAGCCATCATGCCCAATGGAGATCACATTGTTTCTGCCTCGAGGGACAAAACCATAAAAATGTGGGAGGTGGCAACTGGGTATGCAACCTCATAGATATCTTTAAAACAATTCTGTTTATTTAAAGCATGACATTCTGTTTGGTTGTTTTGTTATTTATTTATTTGCTTTATGTGAATTAGCTACTGCGTGAAGACCTTCACAGGACACAGGGAGTGGGTCCGTATGGTGCGGCCCAACCAGGACGGCACACTGATTGCCAGCTGCTCCAATGACCAAACGGTGCGTGTGTGGGCCGTGGCATCCAAAGAGTGCAAGGCTGAGCTGCGGGAACATGAACATGTGGTGGAGTGTATCTCTTGGGCACCAGAGAGCTCCTACCCCACCATTCTTGATGCCACAGGCTCTGAGGTAAGGGACTTAATGACTAAACATACATGTTTAAATGCTGATTGTTTACAGAGGTGTCTCATTGGATCCTTATGTCTTTTTGTGATAGGAAACATAGCTTGAAGCAGATATTACATGGGCTAGACAGTACTTAGACAACAGAGACTCTCTGACATGTGAACAGGAAATTTTTGAATAAAGAGAATAGTGTGTGTGTACACAGAATATCAGCATAGCCTCCAGTCAGCCCAGTCTCATTCCTCATGCCTTGTGATCTGAAGCATGTCCTATCATCCTCTTGTCAGATTAAAACAATATTGCCCCAACTGCAGTTGTCCCTGTCTAACCTGTGAGATGTGGAAAATGGGGATTCACTAGCTCATTTTTGGTGTTTGGTTTCCTGCATGGAGTGAAAATAAGCCAAGGTTGTGAATTACTGCCTGATAAATGATAAACACTGGATAAATACACTATGGAGGCTTGACTCTAGAGAGAAGCCTGTTGTTGCACAAATGTTTGACCATGAGTGCTTATAGTTTTCAGCAACACAACACCTAACTGAGGGATTTTATTTAGATTATCTGTTGCCCTGGTTGACTCACATGTGATGTCCACTGTTTTTTGTAACTTTATTAATACATAACAGTGCATGGGTAGAGCAATTCAGCCCCATTTTAATTCTAACACCAAGACTTTAGTATAGGCAGATACCATGTACCACTCAGTGCCAGTGTGATAAAGTATGTATTACTGTATTGTTTGTGGACAAACACTGACTTTGATTAACCTATGAGCTGTAGTTATCACACAGTAATTTATCAAAATACAATGTGGTTTTGGATCAATAACTGGCATCCTTTTTTAAAACACTAAAATCATATTTAGGCTATTTCAAAGAACAGTGCTGCACCAGGATCTAAATCAATCTTAAATGCTTCTATCTGCATCTGCGGTACCTGGAAAAAACTTCACCTGAGGCAAATGTTAAACAGTCACAAAATGAAATAAATGAAGTGTTCTATCTCAGAATTATAAAACTTAAGTTCAACAAAATATATTCATGTGAAAGAAAAAAAAAACACATGCTTTTTTTGTTAATTGAATCCTTTGCCTTTCAGGCACAGCAAAAATGTTGAAATGTTAATTTCATGATAAGCCTGAATTCTCTTTTAGATCTTCATTTTTATGTTCAAAAACATAGAAACAGACCAAAACTATGAAACAGAGCTTTATTGAATCTGGTAATTGTTTGGATGGACCTGCCAGCCTGTTTGATCGCAGTCTACCTAGGTGCAGATAAAAGTATTAGGCATGTAATGACTGTTTGAAAACAAATCTTAAAGAGAATTTTTATTTTCTTTTGTGCCCTCAAGTCCAAGAAGAGTGGAAAGCCAGGCCCCTTCCTGCTTTCTGGCTCCAGAGACAAAACCATCAAAATGTGGGATGTTAGCACGAGCATGTGCCTTATGACACTGGTGAGAACCGTCTTATCTGAAAGGCCTTTAGGCTAGCGGTTTTAAACTGAATGATATATTCTAAGATTTCTGTAAAATATAAATCATTTTGTTCAATAAGAAGAACTGGTTTGGAACTAGTGTCCATTTTTCCCACAGGTTGGCCATGACAACTGGGTGCGTGGTATCCTCTTCCACCCTGGAGGCAAGTTCATTGTGACCTGTGCAGACGATAAGACCTTAAGGATCTGGGACTACAAGAACAAGCGCTGCATGAAAACCCTGTGTGCCCATGAACACTTTGTTACCTCTCTGGGTAAGCCCCTCTGACCAAATGATGCTTTATTTTAGCTTTTGTTTGGCCCGTTTTTCCTCCTGAAGTTGCAGCACTAACCTCTTTGTTTTCGGCTCAGTGGACAGTGCTGGTTTCACATGCATCTGCATCTGTGTTTGCCAAATGTTTAATATTTGAACAAAAGCCCAGTTTTTCCATCATAGTGTGTTAAAAGTCCTCGGGGTTGCAGGAAGCTGGGGGTTTAAAGGTAGACAAGGGCTTGAGGATTTTCCCGCCTCCCCCTCCTCATGTCTACAGCTTTTCAGCAGATCAAGGCTCAGGGAGCTCTCTTGAGGAGCTTCTCAGCCAACTTTTCCTTGGCAAGCTGTTTGAAACCCAGTCCTCTTAAATCCTGGTTCAAACAAAGAGGATATCGCTGTGAGCTATTGGTGTGATGAGTTTTGGATTGGTGTGAAAAGATAAAGCACCTTTTGTGTGGCATCATTGAAACAAAACATATTAATCTCCTCCTTTTCAAGTGTTCTTTTGTCTATCCATGCACAAACAATAACTCAAACTCCCTTCAGCCCTCAGTCTCACATCATTTGCAGGTTAACTCATCTTTTATAGAAGAGTTGTTTCGTTTGGTATTTGGTAACTAGTTGGTGTTTAGACATGTGTACATGTCACCAACATGACTTTCATTGAAGATGCAGGCTATAGTAGCTTTTCATAGGGATCTGAGAAACTTGCACATTTAGGAGAAATTATTTCTTCCTGTCAAGCTGAAGAAGTCAGAAGAATGAAGCTAAAAACAGTGTAATTGTATAAATATTTTTTTCTTTTCAGTACTGATTCCAGTGCATAGACTAGAAAACTGGCCGATACTGAGAACCCCTTCATTATCTTTTTTTTTTTTTTAAGGTTTATTTTTGTGCATTTTTGGCATTTTTTTGGGTTGGTTTGATGTGTGACATGACTAACTGTTCAGAGCACTTATGATGATGGAAGTAAGTGCAACAGGGCAGTAGTCATTTAAACTGGATGGAGTGGGCTTCTTTGGCACGGCTATGATGGTGGTGTCTTTGAAGCACAATGGAACAACAGCCTGGCTCAGAGAAGTGTTGAAAATGTCTGTGAAGACATCCTTGAGCTCCTCTGCGCAGTCCTTCAGTAAACAACCCGGGATGTTGTCCGGACCCACAGCCTTGTGGGTGTTGATTGGGGAGAGTGACCTCTTTACACTGGCTGCGGACAGGCATAGAGCCTGGTGGCTGGGAGGGGGTGGACTCTTCTGTGGAAGCCTGTTGTGTGCTTCAAACTGGGCAAAGAAGCTGTTGAGGTTGTTAAGCAGAGCAATGTTGTCGTCACAGATCTGTGGTGAGGGTTTGTAGTCCATGATGGTCTGAATCCCCTGCCACTGACTCCGTGTGTCTCTGCTGTCCCTAAAGTGGCTGGTTAGCTTCTGTGTGTAGTCCTGTTTAGTTTTTATGCCTCGGGACAGGTTGGCTCTCGCTGTTCGTAGGCCATCTGCATCCCCAGCTCTGAAGGCAGCGTTCCTGACCCTCAGCAGCCTATGGACCTCTCCTGTCAGCCAAGGCTTCTGGTTAGCTCGGGGTAGAAAGGACGGCACTTACTGATCATAAACTCAGCCAGCAGTGAACAGTGTTTGCACCTCACCACAGCGTCCCGACACCAAGTGTCACTGATGTAAACACAGACCCCAACGCCACGAGTATTTCCTCCATTGACAAGTGCTCGGTCCGCTTGGTGGCACGTTAGCTGGTCCAGCTGAATGGCTGACTTGGGAATGTCATTTAGCCATGTTTCAGTGAACACAAAAACACAGCAGTCTCTTATGTCATGCTAGGCAGACCTCAGCAGCTGTATGTGATCCATTTTATTGTGCAGTGAATGCACCTTAGCCGGGAGAATGGAAGGGGTAGCTGGCCGGTTGGGATTAGTTGCTAGCCTAGCCCGGATACCTCCGTGCCTGCCCCTCTTCTGCTTCCTCTCGCACCACCTGCGGTATCTCCTGTCCGTGGGGGGAGGGTAGCAGTAGAGTGTAGCAGTAGGCCAGCGAAGTATTCCGAGCTCCTCCAGAGTCTCCGCTTGTGCGCGCTGTAAAAAGTTGCATTGTGCAGTTCTGCTGATGTGTAACAGAAACTGCCTACTGTACTTATGCTCAGGTGTAGACAGACAGGACGAACACGACAAACTATCCGACAAAGAACTATCATAAATAAAAGAAAACACTGTACTATCGGGACAGAGAGGGGCTGCTGCATGTGTACTTGTCGCCATCTTGGAACCACATGCAGAGTCTGTCTCTTGCATGTAAAAACATAAATCGTAAACAGACTTGAGCTTGTATAGCACTTTCTAGTCATCTGACTACTCAAAAGCGCTTTTACACCACAGGTCACAGCTATCCATTCACACCACATTCATACACTGTATGACTGTGGCTGTTAGTATTAGCTAATCCCGTGCATATGCAGTCATACCCATGTACATGCCACCGATGAAGTAGTGGGAGCAAATTGGTTTTCACTGTTGTGCCCAAGGACACATTGACATGTGACTGCAGGAGCTGTGGCTCGAACCCACAACTTTCCAGTTGCAGTGCAATCAACTCTTTTACCGAGTCACGGTTGCCCTCAAAAACACTGAGGATACTGGCAATGCTGCTGCAGTCCCAGATATACTGGCAAGACAAGGCAGATGCTTAATCACAGATTTGAAAGAATTGTATTCTTGCTAGCAGCAGCACCTTGCCCCAGTGCTTATTAATGCTACAGCCACATAAACAGACTGTTAACAGCGTTGATAATGATGCTGACTATATCTATATTTCACAAAGTGAAGTGTAATGTGAGTCAAAGGTAGTCCAATATGGTACTTTTGTTTGAACTTGAAAATTCTGCCATATATAATTAGACCTTGTAGATCTGTTTTTCTTTGAATTATGGGAAATGGTCATTGATGACTAGTATTTGAATTGCTGGTCTTGTAATATTTGTTTTAGTATTTCTCATGGTAAACAGGGTTCATGTCTTTGTTTTTTCTGATAATCTTTGTGTTTCTTCCACAGATTTCCACAAGGCTGCTCCCTATGTGGTCACTGGGAGTGTAGATCAAACAGTAAAAGTGTGGGAGTGCCGCTGATTTGGACCTTGGAGGATTGGACCAACATCCCAATTACCCAAGCGTTCCTCTGGATCTGACCTCCCCTTCCACCATCCCGCCTCTTCTTTCAACCCCAACCCCTCCTCCCCCTCACCTAACCCTGAGCCTCACCCACACACCATCATCATCTCCTCCTCCGGCTGCACTTAACACCATGGTTATCTATCCATCGCTCTCTCTGGTCCAATAACTATTGTCCTTCTATGTAAATTATTCCTGGATGTAGATCGAGCTATTAAATGTTACACAAAAAAGTATTCTTGCATGGTAATCCAAAATTGTATACTGTAAATTTACATAACGTCTAGAAGTACCATAGGTTTACCACGGGGCTGGCCGTCTGTCACGCAGCCTTACCGACCAACCGAAGGCAGATGTTTTTGACTGGGTGTAAAATGTAGGGCACTAAAAAATGATAATTTAAGAAATGACAGTGTCTTTATGTGTAAGATTTATTTTGTCTATTTTTTTATTTAGGATTTTGTTTTCTCTGTTTTTTTTCTCTCCTTCACTGTCATAGTCTGTTGGTGCCTAGCTTGATGAAACTTTTGAGAGATAAGGAAGGAAAAAGCATATTTGATGCGATAAGATACGATTGTCTGTGGGGCTTTGTTATTGAATAATCTGTAGCTTTATAACATCACTTCTCAAGTGTGCATACCATTTCTCTTCATGTGGAACTAGGTAATATTTTAATGGCTGTACATACGAATGTTTCAAACGTTTGTCCTTGGACCTTGGGGGCTTTAAAAGAGCTTTGTACTCTTGTCATAGTGGCACATTAACCACTGATAGGCTTTAGATAAGTTATCCCATCTAATCAATCAGCACAGAAAAAGATAAAATATTTAAAAAGCTGCTTTTGTGAAATAACCTCACTGTTTTTCACAAAAGCATAAATGTAAAGAAGTTTGTCTGGCCTTCACCATCAGTGAGCGCTGTGGGCCACAGGACACCTGAGCAGAGTTCAGGGATTACACCTGTTTAATCTTGAGCACTTGATAAAGTCCTTCGTTGTGTCTCCTTTTAGGAGACGATTCCTTGTGACCTTGCATGTCAGACTTTCAATGAACTGAAGCTCCACAGTCTACTTCTAGTCCTCTTAATCAGTCAGTCTTGGCACGGTTTGGTTTACTGTAGGAGCTATATGAAGTCAGGAGATGTTATGTTGGCCCATTGCGCTTCTGAAGACCATAAACAAAAGCCATTGGTGGAAATAAACCTGCTGACAGGAAACATTAAAGTATGATGAAGAGTCAAAGTGAGCCCCCTGGGTTTGATATCTGGGATGTGCAAAGATCTCTAATTTCTGAGGGTAACAATGTTTTGAATAGAAAATTCAGTTTTCTGTGAAAATATGAAATGTAAATTAAGCTTGTTATTAAGAGATTTGGCAATTTTGTATTATCGCACTAATGGATGAACTGGATGGGAATTAAAGAATAGTGAGAACGCTAGCAGCAGACATGCAATGTGATCTGTTGAAGGGCCTGATGCTGAGGCTGCTCCTTGCTGATTAAGGAGGGCAGTGGCAGCTCCTGGATCAGATATGGATGAGACTGCTGAAAAACCTGAGCAAAGAGCTTGTCCACAGATAAATCCCCCTTCAGACCACATCAAACATATGCAACGTCCTCTGAGTGGCTTTTCTCAAATGTTTAGCTCTTGATCTTTGTTGAGGGGTCAGTTCAAATGAGAACATTTGTGGAAAGACTGGAAAATTACTGTAAACCAGTCCATACTGTAGAAACAACCATTCCACTCCTTGTGAAGGAGAAAAAATGAAATATCTTGCTTCTAACTGTAGCTGACAAGGTGATTCATAAATCTTGCACATCCCTCTTTTCACAACATCTTTGGTCCTTGATTGATGATCAAAGACAACATTACAATTTGATGCTGTTGATAAATGCATAAACCTATAATTTCTAATTAGCCTTTTCATTCCAATGCAGTTCTTGGCTAATAAAGAATTCCACTGCTTAACTGATCTTATCTTTGCGTCTTTGCCACGTTTTTCCTCTTCCTGTGTGTACTGGATGTGGTGAACTGCTGCTCAAGCTCCTGCTAGTGGCTAATGTGAGCCTAATGTGACCTGTTGATGTAGCACTGCTGCATGTAACCCTGCACCAGGGGCAGAGCTGTCAGAACAGTATTATTGTTAAAGCTTGAACACTGAAGCTTTCCCTTCACTTACCTATTAGTCTGAAGACTCTTTGTGCTTAAATTACCTGAATTTTTAAGAAAATAAAGAAATTTGATATGAGAAAATTGACATAGCTCTCATATTTATACTAATAATATATACCTTTTGGCTTCCAGCCGTTTAGGTTAGCGTAACATAAAGAGAGGACACGAATAGCCTACCGTCTCATAGATTTGATACAAAAATGCCACTTTTACACCTTTGAGCTTTTTAAAACCATTATCAAGTAATGAGCTCAAAATGGATGGCTTCAAGTGTCATGGTAGATATGATTATTGTGCCTCTGAAATTTAACACAGGGATTTTCCAGGACAATTTCAGCTAAAGATGAAGTTTAAATACCTGTAAACTATGTAGCCTCCTGTTATTCTCTGAACCAGAACAAGTCCCTTTATGGGAAGTCTGGTTGTTTGCTAGCAGTTTACAATGAAGTTTTATGCTAAGCTAAATGGGTACTAGCTCAAGCTATATATTTACATTAAAGTATTACAGTTTTATGAATGAACTCAACTTTCAACTATGTGGGAAATTCAATGAACATGTTTCCAAAGGACACCTGTCCTCTTTGGTAGTCCATTTAGCTGGGTTCAGACAGCTCTGTGCTATGGTTGTAGAATGGCTGGATTTGGTGTTTGTGTGATGCAATTTGAAGGTGTTTATTCCCCTTCTTCTGTAACTGCAACGGGATTGTGGCAGACTAGGATGTCCCAAAGGAGAACCCGTTTCTTTCAGGGAATAAAATGTATGTCTCCTTTTGGTGTGTGCCCCCTTACAAAAGGTCTATTTTTGTTTGTTTGTTTTTTTTTTAAGCTGTTATCTCTATCCCTACTTCCAAGGAAGACTTTGGATGGAAAACCAGCAAATTTTGTATGACAATTTGGCATGGCTAATGAAGATGCCACTTTGTTAAATGTTCTTGCTAAAGCCAAAAATGGAGACGTTCTTCTGTACAATCTGGTTTAGCTTGATGATTCAGCCTCTCTAGGTCCGACACTGTTTGGCCAACTTTTGAAAATGAAAAATGGCTCTAGTCTCGTCAGGATCACGCTATGACATGCCAGACCGTAAAATGTATATGAAAATCTACTTCCTCTCCTTGGTTTTATTCAAGGAAGGCTGTTAATCAAAGGTCAGGATGATGTGTGTTCTGTTTCTTTTTTAAAATAAATAAATAAATTCAAAAAAGCTACAACACAGGTGCTGCCGTTGTATGCAAGTGTGTACCCTGTGGAAGAAAATCCCCTTTTGCCATTCGCAGGTCCCAAGCAATCCCTTTGCTGCACTGGTTGGGTGTGTGAAGGGACTGACAGACAAGTTTTGATTGTCTGTTGGCTTTTCCTTTGATTTCAAGTCCATCTGTCCTCTTTACCTGTCCATGAACCACATTTGAGGGCTTCAGACTGCACAACAAGCTCCTACAGGAGAGCTCATGATGTTTTCACCACTATGGTCTCACTCATCACTCAGCAAACTGTTAACAATATACCTGGATGTCATTATTGTTTGCGATATAATAAAAGTTGAAAATCTACTTCTATGTTATCCTGTTTATTTGTTTTAACTTGTTTTTCTTCAACAAAAGGTAAATGAGTAGTACAGCTGTGTGTTAGGAACAGTACTGAAGCAAATGTACCTTTCCAAATACAGGTGCATCTCAAAAAATTAGATTATTTAAAGGTTCATTTTTTCCTGTGATTTACTTCTTTAAGTTACAGTTCCCTAAAATTCTAGGTTCATCCTATAGAGAGTAAAGGATTTCAAGACTTCTTGTTTCAGTCTTGTGATTACTGTTTACAGCTCACAAAAATCCACCAAAATATAAGGATAACTGATCTTATGGCTATATAAGCCACAGATGGTCACTGTTGAATGGGCAAGCTCTTATTAGAGTACTGTATCAAAGTATATTTATAGAAAGTTGAATGGAAGGGAAAAGTTTGGAAAGAAAAGGTGCACAGGCAGCAGGGAGGGCTCAGCCTTCAGGGAATTGTCAAGAAAAGCAGATCCATAAACTTGGGGGAGCTTCGTAAGGAGCAGACTGAGGCCACATAGACATGTCCAGGAAATAAGCTACAAGTGTCATGTTCCTAGTGTCAATCCACTCTTGAACCACTGATGTCATAAGTGTTTCACCTGGGCTAAAGAGAAAAAGAACTGGACCGTTGCTCAGTGGCCCAAAGTCCTGTTTGTAGGTAAAAGTCAATTTAGCATTTCATTTGGAAATTAAGGTCCCAGAGTCTGGAGGATAATTATAGCGGCAAACAATCCAAGGTGCTTGGAATCCAGTGTAAAGTTTCCACCGTCAGCAATAGTTTGGGGTGCCATGTTATCTGCTGCTGTTGGTCCACTGTGTTTTGTCAAGTCCAGAGTTAAAGCTGTCATCCCAGGAAACTTTATAGTATTTCATGCTTCCATCTGCTGAGAAGCTTTATGGAAATACTGATTTCCTTTTCCAGCAGGACTTGGCACCTGCCCAGAGTGAAGCCAGAATGACCAGAAACTGGTTTGCTGACCATGGTTTAACAGTGTTTAAATGGCCAGCCAACTGGCCTGACCTGCACTCCTCAGAGTATCTCTGGGAAAATGCCAAGAGGAAGATGAGAGACACCAGACTCAACAATACATATGAGCTGAAGGCTGCTATCAAAGCAACACGTGCTTCACAACACCCCAGCAGTATCACAGACTGACTGGCTCCATGGCACTAAACTGATGTCATAATTCATGCAAAAGGAGCTCCAACTAATCATTGAGTGCATAAATGAGCATACATTTCCAGAAGATTAACATTACTGTATTATAAATGCTTTTTTGGACTGATATTTTGTGATATTCTAGGAATTTTAGATAATGGGCCTTCATTTTTGCGAGCTGTAAGCCATAATCATCCAACCTTGCAAAGCAGATGGATACGCCCGTTTCCTGGTTTCTCACTGACAAATCCATCTTGCAAAGCTCCTGTCTGAACTGTCTGGGCCCGGTTAGAAAGTGACAGGACCAATCAGCAAGGAGGGGCAGTACTTTTGGGTGTGGCGGAGTCGTGACGTAAGCAAGCAGCAACAAGAGGCCGGTACCGTTATGGCAGAAGACTATGGCAAGCGGTTTTAACATTTAAAAGTTAAGTTTAACTATCCGGAATTAACATTGTAGATATCAACAAAGTCTCTCCGACTAGTCGTAATTACATTTTGAATAGGCAGAATTTAAATTCAAGATATCTGTAATTCAGTTTTGCCTTGTCAAAAAGAACATTTCAGATATCCGCAAATACAGTCTGCCTATCCACAATTGTCATTTCAGATATATCTGAAATGTTCTTTTTGACTAGGTAAAATTGAATTATAGATATCTACAATGTTAATTCCAGATAGTCAAACTTAGCTTTTAAATGTTAAAACCGCTTGCCATAGAAGACATTAGCGTGGATGCTGCTAAAGTGCCAGTTTCACCAGAACTTACTGACATTTCTTTGTTAAAAGAAGAACAAAGAACAGCATTGCATTTTTTTTCTTTTCAAAAATGACAAGTCATGTACTTACATGTCTACAGTGGCCATAGTTCACGTTCTGCAGTTCTATATGGAGTTTATTCCTGGGTATCTGCATAGCGGCGATAAGGTCACGTGTTTTGTTGCTCTGATTGGCCCATAAAGATGTGACAGACAGAACATTCAACCAATCACCCTCCGGCTCTGCCCCAAACGCTGTATATCAAAGGTTTTCCAGATGGATGTGTGAAACACATCAATCTGGCCTGTCAGGCTAATCATCAATGTTAAAGCAAAAAAGTCTATTTCAGAGATAGAGTGATGATAGAGTGATGAATCTATAATATGGAAGTTTCACTTCCAGAATGAATTCACTGATTAAACATCTTTATCGTGATACACCAATTTTTGAGAGGTAGGCTACTTGTGGCAGTTCAGGCTTATCACAATTAAATTAGTCATAAAATGTAAATGTTGTACAAAGTATGTATATAGAGCATATAATATACATGATGTCAAACAAAATAAAAGATGGTACAAAATGAGGAAGACTTAGGGAGAATACCATTTAGAATGATTTTAAATAAATGTGATCATTGGGGCAAAAAAGATACAAAGACATTTGTCTGCTTCTCTTCTTGAAAAAAAGCCTCTGATGTATTCTCACAAGAAAAACATCTACAGTTAATTATCCTTTCAGACTTTAACATCACCTTATATCCAAATACAAACCGTTTTTTATCATCATTGTTATTATTATTTATTTTGGATTCAGTTTTGCTGAACGGGAAGCAAATTTGAAACGGTTGTAAGTTTCATAAACTTTTATTGGACACAGAGCTTATGTTTAGCAATAATCCAGAAACCCATTGAAAAATCCCATAGGCTCGACGCCGTGGGAATCCATGCGACGCGAACTTCATAATAATAGTAATAATAAAATAATAATAATAATAATAATAATAATAATATCTTGAATTTATATAGCGCCTTTCAAGAAACCCAAGGACGCTTTACAGGAACTTCCGGGTTTGCCTACAAAATTACGTCACGACTGGAACGGTCTTCGTGGTGACGTCAGCACGCAATGCCATAGAGGCGTGACGTGTCGAGCATCCAGGAAGAGAGTTGCAGTAGCGTTTGCCCAACGTGAGTCCTGCTTGTATTCTAAACAGTTATAATCTCTCATTAATTCAGACATAATTCATAAAAGGATTTATCAAAAAAAAAACCAGGAAATCTTCAGTAAAGGTAGGCTTAAACAAAAATACGCCACAAATTAGCATAAAATGTAAACTTACGGCGAAAACAGGTTCACAGACACCGTGACTTTTTTTTTGACTCAGCTCTCTTTTCAACAGTACCAAAAGCTCGAAGTTTACAATGCTGATAAGCTAGGTTTATTTTCAGTGTAAAATAAAAGTTCTCAAATCTTCAAGTTAGCTGCTTCAAATTTAGTGATTGCTATGTTTGTGTAACAGCTGCTGCTATAGTTTACCTTCTCGGTGCTTATATCTCACCCCTTCCTTCCTAATTCAGAGCTCTAATCATGGCTCTGAATAAATCCATGCATCCCCGAAACCGCTACAAAGACAAACCACCGGATTTTGGGTACCTGGCATCCAAATATCCAGACTTCCAGCAGCATGTGCACACCAGCCTCGCAGGGAGACCAATGTGAGTAACCCAAACAGAGCACTGTTTATGTCCTAGCTCAGCACTCAGACAGCATTTTTTCATCCTTGATTTCAGCTTTCATCATTACCATACCTTACATTTATACCGGACATCTTGGTTTCTAACTACAGGAGGGTTTTTTACCTCAGGAAATTAAAGCTCAAACACTGTAATTCTTTTTTATTCCAGTGTATTTTATTTACCCATTTGTCATGAAGTGATGAATTAATTTTTCTTAAAGTCTTTATTTTTGTGTGGGGAAAAAAACAAAACTTGCAGCTCCCCACATGAAGTTAATTTTTAATCCTTGATTTACAATCGTACTCCCACAGATCTTGAATTAGATTGTGGCTTTCCAGGCCATGAGGGCAGGGGTTGAAGTATTTTGTTGCTGTAGATCATCTACCGTGATTTGTAGATGACCTGGAAACCTTGGTATCTTCGTACAGTCACACACAATTTATCTGTGTATGTGGTTATTCAATTTAAGGTAGGGGGGTGATGAAAATTTTGGAGTTTCCTGAAAAAATAAATAAAACAGGAAGTGAGCTGGAGATGGATGGAAAATAGGTGAGAAATTCACGGACAAATGGGAGTGTTGGCAAGTACAGGTTTTTTCAGGGATTACAGGGATTTGCCATAATACACAGTAGGGCTGCTCCAGCAGTTATGCCAAAAATCAATTTTAATCATGATTAATTTGACTGATGGAGAGTTCAACAGCCTGCACACTTTTTTTAGCAGCGTTGGTTCGGAAGTTGATATTTGACATTCAGATCCCCCACAGACATGTAGAAAAATCCTTATTGATGTGCTTTCAATGCATGGACCAAGCTATCTAGCTACCTGAGCACTCATTACTATAAACATTTGATTCAGCAACAGTGAACAGCCTTCCTTTGCAGGCTCAGTACACATTTCTATTGTAACTAGAGACCCCACCATCAGAGACGTCGCTGTGAAACTCAAGGATTGTGAGTATTTTAGTATCTTTATCTTGGCTTGCGAATAAACTATGTTTTTCTTAAAATTAGGCTGATATCTTTATAACTTTAGTATTTACAGCAATGGTTCTCAACGTATGATGTAAAGGAGGGAGGGTGTGTTGCATTTACCGCACATAACAAAACCTATGGACAAAATAAGCACAACATAGCATGACTGGAGTAATTTAGTGTATTCTAAATCACATACTTCTGTTCGTATACTTTACTGCTGTGTAATTCAGTAAGGTACACAGCACTAGTCTGAACAGGGTAGTGTTGTCCCAAATTGTGCACTGATGTTTTGCACTTAGAGTGACAATGGATAAACTGCCTACTTTTTTTGTGAACAACTTTTTTATTGAATGGATAAACTGCCTCCTTGATCTTTTTCTGCTTCTTTTGGTAATGCTGAATTGCAAACTGATGTAAGGTGAGTGTTTTATTTTAACACTACTTTCTCAAAGGAAAGGAACTTATTTCATTGCTTTAACACCCCAAAAATTTGATGACATCCTCTTCTCCTTCTCATACTGGCTAAAAATGTGATGGCATGTTGACTTCACAGTCCCTCTATCGTTTTATTATGAAACCATGTTGAGAATTTTGTGGCATTGCTTCCGCTATGTTATTGATTTGGTGTTTGTTGACGGTGGGAAGTGTCCTTCTTTTCCACACTCAAAAGGATGGTTTTGAGTGAGGGTCAGCTGTTACTAATTTTTAAGGCCTATATTGATACCAATTATTAGTAGTGTATGACACCAATGACGGATAATTGGAATAGATATGCATTCATTACAACAAACAACATGTGCATGGCCTCTGTCAACATAAGAAACAGCACAAAGCAACACAGGAGCAGCAGGAAAACACCGTGATGTGACACCATACACTCCCTGTGTCAGTGCCACCCAGGCCTCAAGGTTGTTTGCTTGGCTGGTGACATCTAGCCAATCAGATAGTGTTATGGGAGGGTAAGGGATGATGAAAGATTGTGGAGAGTAAAACACAGCGAGAGAGGAAGACACAGCTTGCAGTGGAGTCAAAATGCACCTTTTAATTTATTTGTTTTATCAATTATGGATAAAATAAAATGCTGATACCGATTATAAGAAAAGTGCCAAAGTTCGGCCTCAGTAATCACCAAGGCAGATAATCAGTCTCCCCATAGTTTTTGGTGCACCAGTAGTTTTGTCATTCTTTTCAATGTGGCACTGTTACACTCAAAATATAGGTATTTAGCACAGAAGTATGCGATTTGAAACACGTTGATGTTTACTCTTGTATATCATGTTTTCTTTATTGATAAAAGCTAAAGCATAACGGCAGAGGCTCACTAATTTAAAACTTAATACTCGTAAAAACACAGACTAGGGGCTCAGCCTTCAAGAGGAGTTAGGGCTCATCTTTTCCAACAATCTTCCAATTAGTGGATTCAATCTTCTTAGCTAGAGCTGCACTCATACGGATTATGGCTTCATCTTTCAAGGTTACTCAATCCAAACATGAATATAAGGCTATAACATCATGCACAGTATTTAAGAAGCATGTCATTAAACATCTCTGTTGATTTATTTCATGAACATTTGCATTTAGTAAACAGCGCTCCACTATCCATCCATATAATGTGAAAGCAACATTTTTTCAATCACTGCCTTTTAGTCGCATGTTGTTTTACATCGTTTTAGAATAAAAGAAGAATAATGTTTGGCTGTAGAGTTCAGGGGTCTACACATGGCTCTTTTTCATGAACTATACTGAGCCGTGAACTCATACATTATGTTAGAGTCTGGCCCTGAGGACCCAATTCAGCAGCGCTACGGCCCCAGCTGACTCAGTCTGATCTTTACTGCTCATTCAGCTTCTGGCAACAGCAGGATGACGACAAAGCCTGGACACATGATTAATGAGCCTTACATCAAAAGATCTTTTTCCTTTTTACTCCATCCTCTGTTTGTGGGTTCCTTCTTTTTTAGTGAGACTTCTCAAAGTAAATGTGAGCCACAGTTTCAAAAAGAAACCCCATTTCATGAATGGATGAGTGTGTCAATCAAAAAGTGCCCCGTTAGTCTCCAAACATACAAACTATAGGGCTTGAACATGGCTTGTGTGTGAGTCTCCCTGAGAGACTGAGAAGTCATGGTGTGAAAAAGTCCCGGCTGGAGAACAAAGGTGGTGGGTTTGGTGTTTATGTCAAACAGTGTGAGCTCATGAATGCCTTTTTTTTCTATACCTGTAGATGTGGAATTGTGAGCTGTGGTTTACATAACTTAAATCAATGTGGATCTTTATTTCTTCTCATTTATGTAAAATAAAGACTGATTAGCACAAGTATACATACCCAAGCTAGCATGTTTGATCATGTTATCTAGTTAGTCTGCTGTTGTGTGCCTTCTAAAGTGATTAACCTTGAAAACATTTAAATCCGACCACTGTTTAGCAGAAAAAGGACAAGTGATACAGTGAATATTTACACTAAAGCCTGCATTCCTCTTGATCTAACAGTTTTAGACTACAGCTGTTGTTCACAAAGAGAGCTTAAGTTAATGTCAGTATGTACCAGTGTGCTTTAACTTCTTTTTACCAATACCTCTACAGGAATGAGAATTTTGTTTGTAGAATAAAGACTGAATAGGGTCATATATCTAGCATTATTGCTGCTTCTTGCACAAAGACATTTTTGAATAAATGTGGTATTCATATTTGTTATAAATGCAGTGACTGGATGCCAGTTTAGCTCAGTTGGAGAGCAGATGCCCACAGAGTAGAGGTTGACTGATTACCAGCCTGGCCGATTATTGAGACCAATGGCATTTTGCAGATTATTGGTATTTTACTTTACAGATAATCTATTAAATTAATTAACCAAAAATGTACTGCTTTTGCTCCACTGCAAAATGTGTGTTCCCCTATGGCTTTATTTTCACATTCTCACTGCATGTCCTGCATGCAACTCAATCTGATTGCATGGAGTAGGGCCTTATAAAATCCATTTTTTCCATTTTAATTTTTTTTGGAATTCTGTTTGTTTACCTTTACACTAATTTAACCATAAAAAGAGCATCCTGTTTATGTAAATTAATAAAATTTTCACTTTTTAAATAGATATAACCTTGAATTTATTGATAAAGGGGCCACAGTTGGCCCAGGAGCCATTATTTGGATAACCCTGATATAAAATAATTATAACCAGTGTAATGGTCAGATATTTCCAACATGTTAAGACACATCCATGTGTATAATCACCTCCTAATGTAAATAAAGAAATCCTTCCGTTCTCTCAAACAGAAAGTGATAGTAACTTAATAAAAAGGTCACATTAAAGTTAAAAAGTTCAAAGAAAACCTGTTACCTAAAATTTTCTTTACTCTCACAGTCCTGTGTTGAGCTGCGTGATGTTTGCTGGTGTTTCATGCAGCTGCTTTGACATGCTATTATTGTTTAGGAGGGGGCGGGGTGAGTTTTTATGAAATGTGCCGCAGTTTAGTGTTCCCCCTGAACATGTTCCCCATACATATGTTCCTCTTTCTAAAAAACACAGCATTTCAGCCAAATTCATTCAATTTCCGTGATTTTCACATTAAATAGTAGATACCGTTTTTATTGGCCAATTCCGCGATTCTGTCCGCGATTCCATTAACACAGAAATCATAGGGCCTTCCATGGGTGCCAGCCAATCAGCCCTTAAGCCTGGGTACCACTGACAGGTAGCGTGTTGTATCACTTCTTGTTTTCATGATAAAGCTGTTTTTTGCTCTGTGCCATTTGTCATGCTGATAGATCTAGAGCTAAATTGTTTATTTTACTTAATTTTTGATCATACAATTTTACTTTTGCCACATTAATTACATTGTACATCATAATAAACACATATCGGCTCCAAATATTGGTTATAAGTCTTATGAACTACTGAAACCAATATTGGTCGACCCCTAATACAGAGGCTACAATCCTCAACACACAGGTGAGAGGTTCACATCCTAATCCTGCTGCATGTATTTCCCCACTTCCTCCCCATATTTCTAATCTCTGTTCAACTGTCCTATCTAATAAAAGCCAAAACAGAAAAAAATCTTTATAAAAGAAAGAAAGGGATGCCGGATCAACTCACTTGGTGGAGGGGGCGCCCATTTGGTTCATTTTGAATTCAATACCTGCTGTATTTTGAGGCCTATTATTTTTGAAAAGGAGGCTTTTATGTGAGTTTTGGGATGTTACATCACACTGTGTAACAGTTTCTCCTCTGTTTGGTGTCACTGCTGAACAACCATATATTTGTTTCCATGGCAACAGCACACACCAAAATTGTGCTGATGTAAACTTTGCTGACCGTCTGTTTACATGCTCACTATACACACAGCTGCTCTCCCACTATGTTGATGAACAGAGACACCTGAATGGATGGATCACGAGGGGCCCTGCAGCCTCTGACAATACTCCTAATTTCTTCTAAATAAAACACAAGATACTTCTGCCCAATAAAGAGGATCAGCGCTCAGTGAAGAAATCCCTAATCCATTACTATTTGCCACCGACAGGTAGTAAGAAACCTGCACTTCACCAGGGTTGTCAAGTGGGAACCCTCCTTCTTCAGTGTTTTGTCCAGTTAGTCCCAAGACACTTCCAGAGGGCTGAACAGTGATCTACAGAGTCCCAGAGCCACCCCCTCCATGCCAGCTCTCACCACCCACCATGCCAGCACAGAGATGTCATCTTACCTATCATACCACATAGCCCACACAGCCTCAACAGCATGCCACCTTCAACAGAGCCAGGCCCTGAACATGCAAACTCCAGGTAGTGACAGTGCCGATACTGCCTTCCTTAACACCATTCATGATTACAGTGCAGCAATTATAGTACAAACATCTAAACTGCTCCACCTGTTCACTGTCACTAAAGTCTTCATTATACCGTCTCCCTAAGCGCTTTACTGGCTTCTCCCTTATCGACCATATTTCTTCCTCATCTACAAAAAAACTTCCTGTCAACAATCTTCCCTCTGGATACTGAGATACTCTTGGACTTACTAGGCTTGATCTTTGTGCTAGCCCACTTGAGACTCTTATTTAGTCTCTCCAGTAGCCCTCTTGCCCATGGCACTGTCGTGGTCACCAGTGTCATGTCATTCATGTAAGCCCTGATTGGTGGGAAGCGCATACCATCCTGTAGTCTCTCCCCTCCTACCACCCACTGTGAAGCTCTAACAATGACTTCCATCGCCATTGTAAAGGCTAGAGGGGAAATCGTGCAACCTGCCATAATACCTATCTCTAGTCTTTGCCAGCCTGTCGTAAAGTTTGCAGTACTAATACACAACCTAACATCTCTGAAATACATCTTCACTAAGTTTACCACCATCTCTGTCACTCTAAAGAAATGAAATGCCCTTCAGATAAGACTATATATGAGGTACTGACCCAAATGCTTTTGCTAGATCTAAAAATACCATGTGTAACTCCCTATTCTCTGCCTTAGCTGCCTGAATCTGATGCCAGATCATACTTGTGTGCTCTATGTACCCTGCAAAACCTGGGATCCCTGCTTTCTGCACTGTTTTGTTTGTTAGTCTATTTACTTGTAAATAACTTGATAACCTCTTTGTCATGATGCTGAAGAATATCTTCCCCTCCACATTCAGGAGTGAGATGGTACGAAACTGGCTCAGATCAGAGGACTCCATCTCCTTATGAATCAGGATCCCCACTGCTCTACACCAGGCTTTTGGGATAGACCATTTCTCCCAGACTAACCTTAATAACCACCACAGGAACCTAAGGACATCAGGCGTGGTTTTTATAAACCCTGTAGGGGACTCCGTTTGGCCCTGGGCCGAAGAAGCCTTTGCATGCCTTACTACATCCTGCACTTCCTTCCACCTTGGTGGTTTAACATCCATACTAAACTCCATCTCCCCTAGTGGTGGCATGTCGGGTGGGAGGCCTAACTCCCTGTTCTGTCCTGGAGCTGAATGCGTTCTTTTTAAATACTCCTCTACCTCTTGCTTTGATGCTCTAAGCTGCCCTCCCTTTTCCTGAATGTACAACCCTTTAGTAAACTTAAAAGGATCCCTATAAAATGCTGTCCTACTCTGCTCCTTAGTTGTTCTGCTCTTACCTCTGCTCTGTTACCAGCCTATTTCTTATCTCCTCCTGTAAAACATTAATTCCCGCTCTTTCCTCTTCTGTAGCCTTCCTCCACTGTTTCCTTAACTGTCTCTTCTCCATTACTAACTTATCTATCTCTTTCTGTCTTCTAGATTTAGCTGGCTGCACCCTCTCAACCCTGTTTCTGTCATGCACTCCAAATCTTTCTACACCATGTGCATATATCATATCTCCTATCTTCTCTAGCTTGTTTACCATCATGCCCTTGATCCCTTCTAATGACATTGCAAGGTCCCTATTACCTAAACCTCGCAGGTAGTTTTAGATGAGACGGATTCAGGCTGATGGGACTAACTTTGAAAGGAAAATGGCAATTGCACAGACACCGCATGAAAAAAATCTTCAATGATCATTGTAGTCTCTAGTTAAGCTGCTTCATCAAAACAGTGAAAGACAGACTACTGTTGACATGGCGGGCTTGTTACAGCTAACAGTGTACTGTTGTGTTATCATGTGGATGAAGATTTTTTTGAGAACGTAGCACTATTATTAATGTTATTTGGGCTTTTTGTCTTATTGGATAGTATAGTCAGACATGCACCAAACCAAGACAATCCCATAACAAGTGGGTTGAAGACCATAGCCTCTGCATGTGGGTGTCCGCTCCACCAACTGAGCTAAACTGGTGCCCAAGTACAGGGTTATTTTGAAAAACAAATGAGGAGATACTCCATTTTCAAAAAAATGACCTGCCTATCTTTGGACTAAGTCTTAAAAGCAAAATCAGTCGGTTAAGAAAACAAGTTGTGGTATCATATTTCGAGGTACTGTTTTGGCTCGGGTAAAGACAAAACTATAAACTAATTCCCGCCTCTTCTGACTCTGGCTGAGCACATTTTTAAATATATTTCTGAAAAGTTGGTTCTGTTGTTTTTTAAGACACGTCATTCTGTCATTCCTTCTCATTTAGACGTTATTGTTGTTCTTTGTAAATATTAACGTCAGTCAAACAAAGCCAATAAATGATGAGTCTAGGAGCTGCCAATCATTGTCAGACTTTTTGTTTGAGGTCTGCCGTTTATCCATCAGGACTTCAACGCTTTCCTTCCTTTTTGTTTTATCTGAAACGGGTAGCCCGTCTGCTCTGAGAGGAAACCTCCTGTTATTGTGTGTTATGCAGATGAATGCGGACATGATGGCGCTGTAGCAAATCTCAACATCTGTGTGTGACGGTGAACATGTTGGTGTGGGCTGAGTCTTTGTGGCTATGAGGTTACTACAAGTCAATCATTTTACAGTGGGCGTACCGTGCATGTTTGGGCACGCTGTGAAACTCCACCTGATGTCCATCTGTGACAGGTGATAATTATCAGCCTGGAGTGTCCCACATCTGTCCGTCAGACAGAAAGATGATGGACAATGGGTGGATGGTGTTAATGCAGGAAAGGAAATAAAACAATGGTTGGTTGGTTGTTGTAGATGAGAGTGCATGATCTAGTATGTTTATCTATTTGAAGTCCAAGTTCTTCCATTTCATTAAGGGGGAGCAATGCCCTGGTCTTTAGGGACTTTGGGTTTGGAACTGAAGGGTTACAGGGTCATCAGGGTATTACAGAAAGTCTGCTCTGGTTGCTGCTGATTTAATTTCCCAAACACTGCTGAGGTGCGCTTGAGTAAGGCACCAAACTCCCCGCTGTCCGAGTGTGCTCTGACATCTCTCTGTTTTTGCATAGCCACCAGATCCTGTGTATGCATGTGTGTATTCCTCACCTTTGTGTGTAGTAGGAATGCACAATTAAATGTACAATAATTACAATCACAACATGGCTAAGTGCAATATCCTAATCACCAGAAGCTGCAATTATTTTGATGAAGATAAATGTGCCATAAAACGGCATCATGATGAGGTACTGCAGCACCGCAGAAATGTTCTGTTTTCCAGATGCAATCAATTATGAGTGCTTGATCATTGATGTTTGGTAATAAAGTTTTTCACGTCCTTGAGGGAACATCGTAGACTTTTTCTGGACAAAAGAGGTGGACGTGCTGACATTTCACAGATAGTTTCAGCAGCTCATTAGTGAAGCTGTAGTCAGGTAGTAGTTAACACTCTTTTTCTGCTATATGAATGAACATACAGGATTTTCACTTCATATGTGGCACCAGCTCTGGCTGGCCATCTGCAGAAATTTTGCTACTCTCCTCCATCAGTCTGTCATTCCATCAGTGAGGGATTAGTGTGGTTTTGTATTCCCAAATGAATTCATCTAGTGGGTTCTTTAAGTATTTAAGAAGTGAGTTAGGGATGAGCGTAATCTTGGGGAGACACTCACGCAATCCCTGGGGGAGATACGCCTCCCTTCATTTTGGGATCGTCAGTGGAGAGGACTGATAGCGGCCGACAGAGAGTCAAGCTCAGACCAGAGACTGCTGGAGAAGAAATGTGGTGGATGTAATTGGAAGTGAAATGAGGACTAAATAAACCCTGAAACAGTCTGGATGTTGGTTTCTTTCAGTTCTCAGGGAAAGGAAAAGGGGGCTCGGATCAGGAAGATAGAGGGGTGGGATTAAGAGGTGTGAGTGGGTATTAAAAATGCAGCAGCCTGTGTGGAATTTAATTTGGTAGTCATTTTTTTAAGAGCTGAAAGAAAATCAACCGAGAAGGATATTCACTCCAGTAATTCATGAAATGTTATATTTTTTTACACATTCCTGGCATTAGAGACAGCATGGATGAGTAACTGTTGATGGCTATGCTAACAAATTAAACTGATAAACGTAAACCTTTAAAAATGAACTTGATGCCCAGCAGAGACATTACCATACAGACCTTTTTATTATCTGATGGGAGCGAGGGGAAGTTGTGGCCTTAGGAAGGGCATTATTTTTACATATTTCATTTTGTGGAGAGGAAGTCATGTGCTCTGTGACTTCTCTGTCCTTCCCTTAATCTGATACAAAATGATTTCTAAATGGCAAACCCTCTGCTTGAAATCCTGTTTAAAAAAAAAAAAAGAAACTGGGTTGTCATACAGTCCACAGGTTTTTGCTGCAGATTTTATTGGGCCATTCCTCACTTAGTTCAGTCCAGTGACTCTCATATGTTTCAACTAGGGCTGAAACGATTCCTCGAATTATTCAGGTGATTCAAATCAAAAAATTCCTTGATACAAATTATCTGCCTCGAGGCTCTGCTTAAATCAGTCATGTATCCATATACGCCCGTAGCCTGGACATCGCGCCGTTTGTTGCTCGGCGTGCTGTGTTTCACACGGATGGCTATTTGTGAGGCACAATGTACTTGTTTTCGCTGCACGACTCGCTGGAGTGAGACAGCGCTTAGTTTGTGTCTGCAGACTTAAGGGAATTTCATAAACTTCTAGTTTATTGGCCCGACGGTTTCACGGAACATCATCAGGCGTCAAGATTCGAGTCCTGGGCTTTCCCCCTCTCTCTCTCTCTCTCTATCTCTTCCGCTAGCGCATGTCATACATTTAATCATAAATTATTTAAGACTCAGCGCACTGACGTCTTGATTACAGCGTATTTTTCAAAAAGTGTCAGCATCCCAAATAACGTTATAAGAGTTATATTGATAATAAATTGACACCAATTAAATAGAAACGCGCTATTGCCACAGACATTGACTGAGACTAAATAGGTCAAAGTTCATCATCATGTAGTCAGAATTCAACAGGTCACAGAAGCAGCTTTATCCCTTAAAATGTGTTCTCCACGTCAGTGGGTGGTCTTAAAAGGTCATATTTTTATGGTGGATGAACTCACAAACCAAAATGTGCTAAAATTGAAAGTGAACACACTTTGAAAACTAGACCATTTCCTGTGATCTAAAGGTTGACCTTTCAGACACCATCAGACCACTGTGTGAATGATGGAGCTTTATTGTTGCTAAAATGTGAAGTATTACACACATGTATAAAGTGGTGGATGTTAAAATGATGGTGTCCCTTTACTTTAATCGCTCCAGCTACAGTACAGTATGGCATGTAAAACAGTAAGCCGTATTAACATTTAAGTATTAGCGGTAATAGCAGTTGTAGATATCAATAATTGCTTTTTGACATGTTAGACTTCCAAGCCGACATATCCACAATGTAATTTTCACTAGTAACAATTCTAATTAAAGATATCTACAATTCATTTTTCACTAGTGGAAATGCTCATTGTAAACATCTGTAACTTAATTACAACATGTAAAATTGTGCCATTGACTTCTATTCAAATTGAATTACAGATATCTGTAATTCACATGTAATTCAGAGTCGACATATCTATAAAAACACATTTTGACATGTCGCAATTCTAATTAGTGATATCTACAACTCAATTCTCACTAGTAAAAATGTTAATTCTTGATATCAACAATTCTATTCTTACTAGTGACAAAGTAAATTTATGATATCTAGAATTGTTCTAACATTACAAATATCATAAATTAATTCTAGATATCTAAAATGCATTTCTTACATGTGGAAATTACATTATTGATATCTTGACCTGGAATTGTTACATGTAAGAATGTAATTACAGACAGCTGGAATTGCATTTCAGATATCTGTAATTACATTCTTATATGTAATAATTATATTAGATATATCTACAATTTTCTTTTTAACATTTCAGAATTGAATTGTTGTTATCAAAAATGGAATTAATCACAAACTTTTTTTACTAGAAGTTAGTTGAAGAGATTTGTTTAGATTTGAGATTTCTGCTTGTTGTGATTTGACAGGGTTGCAGACACCTTGTTTTATTTGTCAAATTTATTTAAAAGAACACTAAAATTAAAGAGATAATGATTGCCAATTTTTGTAATTGTTTTTTAAAAATGGATTTTTATGGTTTTGGTCTTTTCTCAGTTTGTCTCTGTCTCAGTCTTGACTTGGTCTTGACCCCCAGAAGTCTTGGTCTTATCTGGTCTCTGGCAAGTCTTGGTCTCAAAAAGTGTGGTCTTGAGTACAACACTAGTTACCACTCTGTTTTATGGCGTCTTTGCCATATTTAAGTTTATGTCATAATCGTCAATCTACCCCCAGTTCCTTAATTTCTTTCAGAATTAAAGCAGGGTTGTTGTTTTTTTAATCAACTAAAGGGATTTTTCTCCTGGAACCACACAATTGAGCTCTAGCCAAGGCAGATATTTGTTTGGGGCCCCTAGCTGGCAAGTAAGGGGCAACTGAGTGCTGACAAACTTTAAACAACAGCAGTGAATTAAAATGTGCAACTATTGCAATGACAGTAGAAGACCGCCCTATGGGGGCCCCTTCTGACAGCACGTTTGTTTGTAATATGGACATCATGGGCCACTGTCCTCATCCAAGTAATAAGTAAAAACCTTTTGTATGGTGTAAGGTGCACATGGTGCATCGATGAAAATCACAGTATATATGGACACTTTACACTCTGCAGTTGTCAGTACAGTACAGAAAGTCTATTCTAAGAATTTATTCACTTTAGGTAAACACTTTTATTCAAACTGCAACAAATGTTTTTTTTTTTTCTATTTTTTATTTTTTTATTTTTATGGGGTAACAGGAGCTCCTGGAGAAAACCTTTCACAGACACAGTGGACCATGTGCCGCCCTGACAGACAGAAAGCTACCTCCTATCCAGCAGGACTTTCTTTGACCCACTGTGCTGCCCAGGCCTGTTACAGCCTCCCTGAATCTGGAGGAGGGGGAGGGCAGAGTGTGGCCAGTCTCCGGAGGTCTTCCATTATCTTGTCCATCTTGTACTGGCGCCAGCATGATGGAGTGAGGGCTTTTTTGAACTCCCTCCATAATGACACGTTTTCCCCTGCCTCTCTTAGTAACCTGGGCACCTCTCTCAGCAGGACGATGCAGAAGTGCGTCTTCTCCTCCAGCTCGTCCTCCAGGCTCTCCAGCCGCTCGTTGACCGCGTCTCTGCTGGAGGCCTCCTCGTTAATTTTCTGTTCCAGCATCTGGATCCTGTCCTCCGCCTCTGATAGCTGAAGGCTGACACCCTGTAGTTGGTTTTTCAGAGTGTCAGCCCTCGACGTTTCAGCCTGCAGATGACTGGTCTTAGATGCTATGAGGTCTCTCCCGTACTCAATGTCTCTCTGCAGGACCTGGATGTTGCCTTGCTCAGTCTGCAGTTTGAATTCCAGGTCACGGACATAGCTGGTCTGTACCTGCAGCTGATTGGTCAAGGACTCTATCTGCAGGGAGGTATCAGTGTCCTTTCTAGAGGCTTCTCTCTGGAGGACCCACATATCCTTCTTGAGAGAGTCTATCTCGGCCGACAGCCTCTGTCGGACCTCCTGAGCCTCTCTCTGCAGGGAGTCAGACCTCGACACTTCATCCTTCAATCGATCATTCTGAGAAGACACAAGATCCAAGAGCTCTTGTATTTTCCCAGGATCAACTGATTCCTGCTCTGGTGCTCTGGAGGCTGGACGTGAATTCTCCAGCTGCATTCTGAGGTCTTTTATCTCCCTCTCCTTGTCCTGTTGGGCCTTTTCCTGAGCCTTTATTTGATCACGCTGTAAGTCCAGCTGACCCTTTAAAGCTTTTAGCTGCATGGCTTCTTTTTTGGAGGCCTTTTCTGGCATGGTCTTGTTCCTCTGCTTCAGGACCTCGTTCTGAGCTCTCAGGGTCCTGGTCTCCTGTTCCAAGACTTCTATCTGAGCTCTCAGGGTCTTCTCTTTGTGTGAAACCCCTGAGGCTTTGTCCTGGAGCTTTTTATTCTGAGCTTCAATGACCCCGATGAGCTCCTCTTTGGTCTTATATGGATAAAGGCCAAAGTTCACCTCAGTGAAGGATGGATTCAGGTGCTTCAGCTGTTCCTTCAGCATCCTGATCTGTTTTTCACTCTCCATCCTCCTGTTATGCTCTGCCTTCACCGCCTCAAGGAGATCATTAATCTTTTTGTCTTTTTTGTTGTTCTCGGCCTCTAATTTGGCTTTTGATTTTTTCTCCTCTTCCAGCTTGGAGGACACGTCTTTTAGCTCAAGGGACACCTCTTTGAGTTTGCCAGTCCGGTCTCTGAGCTTACTCTTTAGACTCTCAATGTCCCGCATCCAAGGAGGGCGATCATGGCCCTGTAATGGTGGGCGAGGGGGTCCGTATTGTTGATGAGGGGGTCCATGGTGTGGTGGACCAGGGGGACCGCTGTACGGCCGATATGAGGGTCTGTTATTTGGTGGGGGAGGGGGTCCACGGTTGGGATGTGGTGGTCGTGGGGGTCCGTGATAAGGGTAGCGTGGAGGAGGGGGTCCCCGGTAGTGATTTTGGTACTGCCTGGGACCTCCTTCCTCACTTTCTTGGGGAGCATGTTTTTGCTCCTCAGTTGTGACCTCTTCAGCCTGGATCTGATCGCTGCTTGTCTCAGGCGTTGTATCGACCATTTTTTCATCCTCAATCTCTATAGACTCGGTGCTTTCACATTCCATGTCCATTAAATCCCCCCAGCTAATTGAACAAGTCTCTGTGTTTTCAAATTCCTTGTCCATTATATCCCCCCAGCTAATTGAACAAGTCTCTGTGTTTTCAGACATTTTTTTTGTTTGAAAAATAGCCTTGAAATCAAAAAGTCTGAAGACTTCTCACTGAGCGATAATCTCTGATCTGCTCTTTAAATCTACCTCGAAATCAAAAAGTTTGAAGACTTCTTGCTGCTCGATGATCGCTGATCTGCTCTGTAAGTCTGCAGTGGTTGAGGTTTGCCTAGTATATATAGCCTTCTAAGAGTGACACATCCAAGCCATTTGCATTGATGATGTCACAATATGTCTAATTCCATTTAGGAATTCCACCATTTCCTTGGTTACCAATTTGAAATCAAATGTAAACAAACATGGCCGCCCCGGCATTAAATGCAAGGTGCAACACTAATCAACGGTTCTATCAGGAAAAATAAAATGACTAGTGCTGTTTTGAAATGTCAGTAAATTGTGTTTTATTCAGTTGTAACTCAGTAGTGTTTTAAAGCTCCTGTGAGCCGTTGACGGTTCCGCAGGCAGATTCACTAAATTCAGGAAATTTTATCCTGTGTAAACGGTCAGGAAGCATCTGAAATCCCAATGACAACTGAACACTGGGGAAAAAAAAAAAAATTCAAAAAGGTTGGGGCACTGGGTGTAAAAGGAGCATTCTAGAGAGGCAGAGTCTCTCAGAAGTAATGATGGGCAAGAATGAAAGTGTTCAAAATTATAAACCATGTTATACCAAGAGCTGAGAGTGCGGCAACAAAGGGTCTTTTCACACTTGAGAGCCAAGATCAAGGTTCACATTTTTGGTGCATTATATATAAACTTGTAGGGCTGAAACGATTCCTCGAATTATTCTGGTGATTTGAATCAAGAAATTTTGGGGCTTTCTCTCTCTCTCTCTCTCTCTTTCTTCCACTAGCGCATGTCATACATTTAATCATAAATTATTTAAGACTCAGCGCACTGACGTCTTGATTGCAGCGTATTTTTCAAAAAGTGTCAGCATCCCAAATAACGTTATAAGAGTTATATTGGTAATAAATTGACACCAATTAAAGAGAAACACACTATTACCACAGACATTGACTGAGACTAAATAGGTCAAAGTTCATCATCATGTAGTCAGAATTCAACAGGTCACAGAAGCAGCTTTATCCCTTAAAATGTGTTCTCCATGTCAGTGGGTGGTCTTAAAAGGTCATATTTTTATGGTGGATGAACTCACAAACCAAAATGTGCTAAAATTGAAAGTGAACACACTTTGAAAACTAGACCATTTCCTGTGATCTAAAGGTTGACCTTTCAGACACCATCAGACCACTGTGTGAATGATGGAGCTTTATTGTTGCTATAATGTGAAATATTACACACATGTATAAAGTAGAGGATGTTAAAATAAATGTGTCCCTTTAATGACAAATTGGAAAATAAAAATAAACTACAATAGAAGAAATAAAGTGTTGGCACCCAAAATTTCCTGGGAGAGGATCCTTAAAACCCCAAACATGGCATAATCTAATGTCATTATTTAACTTCCTTTCCTTGTAACATTAAGAAATTTAAACCGTCATTAAGAACTTCATTGCACTTTGTAAAATATATTTTCTTTAAAGAATAATACCAATTTTTAATATAGAAGTAGTTCATTTAAGGGACCCAGCTTCTTTTCTCATTTGTCTAGTACTACTTCTCTTGAAAAACCCAAAGTGACTGATTAAAAAATGCAGTATTTCTTATTAGAGTACTCGATTAATCGTCAGAAGAATCGACAGAGTACTTGACTACAAAAAGAATCTATTACTGCAGCCCTAGTTTCAACATTGTCGTTATCATTGAATGGATATTGTCGAGCATCACATTTTTTGAGTAATCATGCTAACTCAACTCCAAACTGAAGACAGAGAAAACTGACAAACTAAGAGTCCAATACGGTCAATCCAGCAGAATTCTGAAACAGTCATTCCCTGGCCAACAACGTGCCTGCTAAAAAGTTCCCTTAAAGTGGTTTAAGGTCAAAGTGAAAGATCTTCCAACTGATACAGGAATAACGGTTCAAAAATTTTTGCTATGTACTAAAATATAGACTATTGTTCTTAAACAGAAATAGTCTGATCATCTTAAGTGCCATAAATAAAAGCCACCACTATTATATAGACCAGTGATTCCCAAAGTGGGGGTCGCAAGACATTGAAGGGGGGGGGTCGCGGGATGCTTTTGATAAATCACAGAGAAATTTCATCTGATTCAAATTAATAAATTTTAGCTATTATTTTGAAAAATATTGTTAAAATGGGTTCAAATTAAAATCAGACGGCAGTTATCAGGTGAATATGGGGGTCCCTGATCTCTGAAGATGTTTTTTGGGGGGATCAGGGGCTGAAAAGTTTGGTAACCCCTGATATAGAGTACATAATTTATTTCAATCAGTTCACAATGTAATGAGATTTACGTGGAAACTTACTACTGAAGTACTTTTAAAATAATACAAAAAGGAGCTCATATTAATGTGACTACTTGTTACTCATTGTGATGCATCAGGATATCAAATGAAATTGTTGATGGGAAAATCATTAGTGAATCAAACTGTGGTACTAGCTAAGAAGCACAGTCCTACATAAAATCAAAATGTCTAAGCTTCTACAACTTGACTCAGATCAAAGCAGAACAGTTGCTTGTGTTAGTTTGAAGCAGACATGTTTATCGATGGTCCACCTACTTTCTTGTCATTTTTCTTTTACGCTGTTTTTCACCTTTCCTCCAGTAATCTGCTATTCTGCATTAAAAAAACTAATCAGGAGAAGGAAAACATCAACATAAAATCATCATGATAATTATCACAACAGAATCAGTCTGAAAAAAATGTAGTTGAACTTTGTAGTTTCACCCATCTGATAACATGGAGGAGGTGGGGCGTTTGACCTTTACTGCAGCATGTCAGCAGGGGGAGCTCTAGATATTTTGACTTCACTCCCTGGCGGCTGTTTTCACGTCCGTTGTATTATATAGCCCATGGTTTCATCTGTATAATTCTATCAGAAAGTATTGGTTTTCTCTTTTTATTTCCATAATTAGGGACAAATGTGCATTCCTGTTATGGTAATAAACTGTTGGTAAAGCATTTTTCTATATTTTTTTAAATGATATACAAATGTTAAAGGTGAGAAAAAAGGTCATGTGACAACTTGTCATTTTCTAAAACACAAATGTATTCGTCAAACAAAATTCATAATTGTAGTGATAATATTTTTAGAAAAACAGTGATCTCAGCTGTTGTTGCTTGTTATAGTGGGATTTTAAATTAGCCAGGTTTTTTGCAACTTGTCTGCACTAAAACTGTTTAACTTGCTATTGTAGTTTTAATTCATTCAATTTTTCAGTGATGCACTCCTCTCTGCTCATGTGAGAGCTGGAAATGAACATGAAAACACCTGACACAAGAGAGTTGTGGCTAATAAGCAGAAAAAAATCCCTGCACACTAAAGTGAAGTACCTTGAAGGTCACCTCTCTGTGGACACAGGCAGAAAGAGCCTGTATGTGTGATCGTGTATGTGCATGCTGATCATGTAGTGTGGAGGTGAGAGTGATCTGTTTGTCTCAGCACAAAACTCCACTAAGCTCTAATGATGCCTCCACTCCATCCATCTGAAGAGTTTTCTGCCTTGCAGCAGTTTTATCTCTTCTTTTTTACCTGCAGATCCCTCTTCCTCCACCATGAGAACAGTACAGTATCTTCCACAACTTTTTACCCCCAGGTTTGTCCCACTCTGTTTCCCATCGAACACGTCGTAGCCGTAAGCATGCAGCGATGCACCTACGTGGCAAAACAGGGCGTAAATTCGCGGGCACGCTCACGCTCTGTCTGGCATCAGCCATTGTTCCAGCGTGGCCAGATTTGCGTGCTCCCTTCATCTGTTCAGTAGGTGGGGTTGCCATGGAGACGTGGCTTCACAGTGCTGCTGATGGGAGTGATCGGTTTACACTGCACACACACTCTCTCACACTCTTCAGGCTAAAAATAGAGGACTGGCCTGAGCAGCCTCTCTCTTTCTGAATATTGATCCTTATCTAATGATGCCTCTGAGGAGGAATGAAAGAGGACAGACCATTTGAGAGACAGACCGTCATTTTAGAAAGGAGTGAGCATTATGCTGATGCATTACTTCTCTCTCATTAAGCTGATTCTTCCTTAAAGCTTAGGATGTCGTCAAAGTGTCTGTGTCTTCTCTGGTTGTTCCTCTGCACATGTTGTAGTTCATCCTCAGAGCAGCCAGGTGTTTCTCTGAGAGGTCACACTCTCCTCTGCCGCTAATTAGACCACACCATTAACCTAATATGTTCATTATCTGAAGAGACAGCAGGTAAGATTGATGTCACACTCTACAGGTAAATCACTTCTCATTTGTACCTGCCGTACACATGGCTGCTGGAGGGTGTCAATGAATTTATCAACCACTGATTTTATAACTCCAATTCATAACAAATGTTATCTTTACAAAGGCCGCAGGTCTTGACTGTACTGTTTGTTAAAGTATTTAGAAACCTAACGTTGACCCAACATGAGCACAGCACTAAGCAACATTTAGCAAAGTTATCAGTAGCAAGGAAAAGTCTTCTTTTAACAGGTTGAAACCTGGAGCAGAACTAGAGTCAGGGGTAGTTTATTGATCCTAAATGAAGCAGTCAGCAACCAGAAACATTGGAGCAAGAAAAACGTCAGTTTTCAGAGATGAACATTAGAAAAATGGCCTCAGCTACATTTGCTGAGGGGTTTAATGCCTACTTTTAAAAATACGAGAGTAGAAAGATAATCAAGAGCGAGGAAAGAGGAAAGAAGTGTATGTAATTGCAGTTTTATCCTTTCATACGGGAATATTGTGAAAATCTGGTTATTAATTCCTTCATTATTGTGTTTGATATCTTATGTAAAAAAAAAAAAAAGTTAATGTGAAAGATCAGAAAACTGCAGTTCTTTGAATAATTGCCTGAAGCTGGCAGTAAAAGCAAAAAACTCCCCAGTAAGCTTCATATTAAGATGCACAATTTATAGCAGAAATAAACCTGTGTACAGCCTTGTACTAAAAAACATTCAATAGCCAATTTCTTTATTCTCACTGCACAGGGTTGGGTTTATTTTAAGAGAGGAAAAAAAATGTTCTTTATAGCTTATCTGGGCTTTTATGTGAATCGCACTCCAGGACATTGTGGATTTGCTTTGACTTCAGTATTTCAGACTAAAGACCCAAAACTACACAAGTCAAGTGGGACGTAAGCTCAGCACACCACCTTCTTTTCTGTTTTCTTCCTCATCAGTGAACATCTTCGTGTCCTGACTTGAATATGTGTCAAAATCAGATTTAAAAATCTTCACACTGCCATCACTCAATCTGTGCTCAGGCTGCTTCGTTTTCACAACAACGTGACCAGGGTCCAGCACTTCTGCGCTTCTTGATTCAGTATTTATTGATCACTCTACTGAGGGAAAATGTGTTTCAAATCTTGCTATTGACTGATTAATTCATGTTTTTTGACTGGATTCTGACCCTTAATGAGAAAGACAAAGGGCCTGCAGGAAAGCAGGAGTTAGAAAAGATTACTTTAAAAGTTTAGTTTTTATCGTGCTTCAGAGAGGCTTAGACAGACTTTGGTTTACACCATAGCAGGTGGGCCAAAACTCAAAGCTGTGCCAAAATAAATAAATAACTAAATTAACCTTGGCTCCTGCTGGACTTCCATTATATTTGCCAAAAGGCTGAATTGGCCTCTTAATTTTGAAATAAGCCGTTCCAAAAAAAAAAAAAAAAACCTTTTTATTAATCTTGCTGTATCTTCTGGATCACTGAGTGGGTTCTCCATCTGTACCAGCGGTACATATAATGTTTTCTGATTGGTTCTTCTCGCACTGAACTATGGAGGCGCCAGACGTTGCCATCACCACCATGAGTCTAATTACATCTGCCAAGGTGTGAAAGCACTCAGCAAAGCTTTAATTACACCTATCTCGCCCACTCGTTTTGTCTGCCGTGCTCGTGCCTCTTGGTGTGACAGCTGAAATCATTAAACATGTCGAGAAGAAAACGACGAGACAGACGAACATGTGGGACTGAGAGTTGGGAGGAAAATGTGTGAGGTCTGTGGATTGTTGTGAATTTGAATTTCATTGTGATTAACAGAGGGGTTGTTTGAAATGATGGGCTGCTTATCTCCTTATTGTGCTCGGTATGTGTGCATCTGAGTGTGTGTGTCCGTGTAATGTGAATTAAGGGGGTTCAGTGCAGAGAGCTGCAGAGGGTTAATGAAGAGCTGCATTAAGAGAGTTCACTAAATTACTGTCATGCTGCCTCATTGGTAAAAGTGAGAGGATCAGCAAGACAAATTAAAAATCATCCTGAAAAAGGATTCAGGGTTTATATGAGCTTGTTTTATTTTGTAGTTTGGCCACCAGTTCTCTCAGCCATTAAGACTTTGCTTTGTTCAAGCTAAAAGCTAAGACTTAAATCTATAAACATCTTCTATGAAATAAAGGGAGTCTCTGATGAAGCAAAAACAGCTGATCCTAAGCTTTTGTATGTGCAGGTCAACCAAACTGGATAGGCCAAGAAAAAAAGGAAGAATCTTTGAATTATTCCTCAGAAATTGAAATAAAAAGCCCAAAGCCTTAATTTAACCCTCATAATTGATCAAACAGGTTTAGATTGCAGACCAGACAATCTCTGTCAGTTTTCAAATGTGAGAGTTTAGTAGTATCAAGAGCACCACTATTTACACATGCAGATATTCAAAGTGCTGTACAGGGTTTAAAACGTAACATTTATCATAATGCGAGTATTAAAAGACAGCAAAAAGACATTAAAATTAAACTGATTAAAATTTTAGAAATCAAGATAAAAGAAAGTTGCTTTGAGCAAAAAGAAGAGCTTTAAAAATGTATTTTTTAAAATACCCTCACACTGAACATCTGCGCTGTGTGGCTTCCAGTGTTTTGTTGCTCCTAAGTACAGAGTCTTAACTTCTCAATGGATACACATTCACCTGCTGGTCTTGACTAAATTTTGTGGATTTAGGGTTTTATTTATACTTTATTTTAATTTTTTTTTAAGTTGACAGAATATAAAACAACACTGTCGCAGACAGATTCAAACAGGGGACAAAGAAAATACAGTTATATGCCAAGCCATACATATCTTTGTAGCTTACAGATTCATAATGCACAAAGGTTTTCCAGTGTGACAGGAGTAACACTAATAACATAAGGGGATACAAGCAGATCAGCACAGATTATTCTAATATCAACTTTGTTTCCAGTGATAGAGGTTTTTCAAATCTAGCATAGGTTATCGCCTCTTTGTGATAGGTACGTTTCCCATTTCTTCCACAGAGCATCACACTTTTCCTTCTGCAGTCTTAGACAGAAGGTCAGATTTTCCATGCATTGGATGTTTTTTAACTATACCTGCCCACTGACTGATCGTGGGTGGTTCCCTACAGAGCCATCGCCTTGTTATGGCCTTTTTTTCTTGCTGTCATAAATATTCTGAGGAGGTATCTGTCATTTTTAGGGAGTTTTGGGTCTATATTTCCTAAGTAGAAAGATAAACAGGTAAATACAAAACCATAGCAGAGGACTTTTCTAACTATAGTGTAAACATTTTCCAAGAAGGGTTTGAGAACAGGGCAATGCCAGAATGTATGTGAATGATCTGCCATAGAATGACCACATTCTCTCCAACAATTGAGCTGGCCACTGGATTGTTTTGATTTTTGTTTTGGTGTTATAAAAAATCTGATGAGGTTCTTCCATGAAAAATCCCTCCATGATTGTGAGACTGTAGTAGTGATTTGTGTGTTGATCATATTTGTCCAGTCCTCAGAGGAAACAGCCACCCCCAGTTCCTTTTCCCATTTTGCCTTTACATAATCTGTTGAGTTCCCTCTTAGTTCAGTTATAAACCTGTATAATTCACCTATAACCTTTCTTGAACCTTTTTGTTTTATAAGCCTTCATGAAAATTTGTGTAATACCTGAAAAACTCCCCGATATAGACCCTTTAACATTCTGAACAAAGTAATGACAGAATTGGAGGTACCTATAAAAATCCTGTCGAACAAGGCCATATTTTTCTGACATATTTGAAAATCCATTCATTCCTGTTCATCAACCAACAGACACAGGGCTGTGACTCCCTGTCTCCTCCCACTGACTGAACCCTCCATCCTTGGCAGCAGACATAAAACCTGGATCATGGATTGGCCATGTCAAGATTTTAGTTTCTTTTTGAATGTTAAGTTGCCTCATTAAACTAGACTAAATAGCTAGTGAAAAGCTGATCCACTGACTCTGGTATTATATTGTTTGATGGTAGATGGCTGTACTAGCAAACTCTGTAGGGGTCTGTTAAACAGTGAGAACTCCATGGTTTTCCATTTTGCGAAATATGTTTGGTCACACCAGAGAATCAGTGGTCTTATCTGTGCTGCAAGACAATAGTCTTTAAAGCAAGGCAAGGCAATCCCTCCACTGCCTCTTGGCAACTGTAAGGTTTTAAATCTTACCCTAGGGGGTTTGCCGCTCCAAATGAATCAAGTTATTATCTTGTCCCAGTCTCTAGATTGGTTGTCAGGAACTTGAATGGGTAAGGACTGAAATAGGTAGAGTAATCTGGGTAAAATAATTGTTTTTATCACCATTGTTCTATTTCCAAGATCCAGAGGTAAAGATGCCCATCTATTGAAGTCCTGTTTTATTTTTATTGGTGTTTGTATGTTATTTTCATAATAAAGTTGGGATATGTCCTTTGTTAATTTCACACCTAAATATTTCATACATGTAGAATCCCAATTGAATTTGTACATATTTTTAAGTTCTGGTGATGGAATAAAATGGATCACCAGAGCTTGTGTTTTATCAATATTTAGCGTGTAGCCTGACAGGGCTCCATGTTCCTGTAACATACTCATCAATATAGGAATACCACTCTCCGGATTCTTTAGACTGACCAAGACGCCATCTGTGTAAAGGCATATTTTGTACTCTATCTCTAATGGTAGTACCTTCTAAGTTTGTATTTTGTCTGATGGCCTGGGCACGTGGCTCGATAAATATATTAAAGAGTCCAGGACTGGCTGGGTAGCCTTGGCTTGTAGATGTATAGTCCTGGAAAGCTTCCATTAACCTTGATTCTGGCTGTAGGGAACATATATAATGTTTTGATGCTATTCATAAACTTCTCATGAAAACCAATTTTTTCCATCACCTTATAGAGAAACCCCCACCCCACCAAGTCAAACGCTTTTTCTGCATCCATGCTTAGCAGAATGGCTCCACATTTTTCTCTTTTTACAAACTCGATGGTGTGGAGAGTCCATTTTATGTTATCCTGGGTCTGCCTACTGTGAATAAATCCTGACTGATCTTCATCTATCAATAAGAGCATAGTTTCCTCCAGTAGTTTAGCTAAAATGGCTGCAAAGATTTTATAGTCTTGATTTAGGATGCTGATCGGTCTATACACTCCACATTTCCTAAGGTCCTTTCCCTCTTTTGGAATCACAGGAGATGATTGCCCCCCTCCAAGGTGGAGGAAGGATATCCTCCCTGAGCGTATAATTGAAACTCCTGTGTAATATAGTAGATTTATTTTTTAACAATCCCCTGTAGAACTTGTTCCCAGTCTGTGTCCAGCTCTAGGCTGCCCTGGAAACCCCCCGCAGGGTTGCTGTGGTGGAAAAATCAAGCTTTTTTTCCCGTAACATTTATCATCAAGTTTTTTATTGAGCAATTCAATATCAAATACATTTGTTTTGTACAGTTAAGTCTCATTTTCTTTTTTGTACAAGCATATGTATTATTTACAAAATCATGAAATTTATAGAACCAAAACTCAAGGCAATAACATGAGATGTTGTGACAGTACAATCTAATCTTTTTTACTCAGGTTGTAATGAAATACCTAACTTTACTAACTGTTAAATCAATTTTGATGTTAACATTGTTGATATTGATACCAGGGGGCTGTAATGTCTAGCTCTCATTCAGCCTGTACGTCTGTCTTCTAGTGTGAATTTCAAAGAACCAGAGGCAGTGCGAGCGCTAACCTGCACCCTACTGAAGGAGGACTTTGGTTTGACCATCCAGATCCCTCTGGAGCGCCTCATTCCCACCGTCCCTCTCCGTCTCAACTACATCCACTGGGTGGAGGACCTCACTGACGGCCAGAAACAGCCACGCAGGGGCATCGACATCGGTACCAGCACTAATATACTTTTCATATAGTGTACATCTGTTGTTTGGTTTTAATTATAACTTTTATTTGGACATGCTCACATTCAAAACAAATATAAGTTTTTCAGTCAAGTGCTGAAGATGCCACACATGTGATTTTCATGAAACCAAAGGATTCTTTTAGCTAATCCCTGGGATTTCCTATGTAGTTTCTACAGACTCGTCTGACTTTGAGATCTCAAACTACCAGCGGACTGTCCATTTAGACAGCTCAGGAAGTGGCCCCAAAATATTTTTTACTTTTAGACAAAAAATTTCCTGAAGATTGTTTTTTCATTTCTTCCCATCTTGTATTTTTTATGGGATTGTATTTTTGCCATAATACTGCAGTTTCTAGGCTGAAAAGCTGTGACATTGGCTTTTTGTTTCACATTCACCATTTTGACGCCTCATCCAACAAACTTCAAAAAACAAACACTCTTTGAGAAACCGACAGCACTAATTGGATGCCTACATGTCTCATCTGTCAGGGGGTGGGTGCTCTTTTGGAGGATCATGATCTCAAGCAGCTAAAGTTAAAGACTAAAGAAAAAGACCAAAGATCAAGAAGAGAGCAGCAGGTCAGGGGGAAAACATTGATGCATGTTGAGAGTTTGGAGTGGTTTTGCCCCGGTGAATTAGAATTTGAGCCCCGTTGCTCTTGTTTATTCTTGCTGCGTTTGCCTGCGGCTCAGAGCAGCAAACAAAATGTCAGATGATGCTTCCAGCTGGTGCAGATGAGTCCTATCGTTCCCAGTGTTCCCAGCACTAAGCAGCCAAATCCCAGTCCACATGTCACAGCCTGTTTGTGTCTCCCAATCACAGAAAAAAAAGCTGCATGTTTTTTAGTTTGTATTGTGCTGCAGGTGTTCCAGAGTAGGCGTGGGCACTCTTTAGGGCCTTGGGTGACTGATTGGTGACCCTGAATCTTTCTGTAAGCAGATTGAAGTTGTCTTTTCTTTGATGGATCACCTCTGGGTGCTTCCTTTTCTAAAGGTTGCCGTGTCTGTCCAAGTCTGGACTGCATTATGCAGCCTTTTATCCATGTATAATTTAATAAAATCTGCTGAATTGACTTTAATTGTCCATGATGGCCTCAGAATTAAACCGTAAAACAGTCATTATCTGAGAGGCAACTTTGGCTCAGAAGTAGAGCAGGTTGTCCATTAATCACACATTTGGTAGGAAAGCTCTCCCTAAATAGAGTCTATTTTCCGTTTCAATATCGCTCAATAAAATCAGAACCATTCATCATCCTAGTTAACACACTCATGGGTGTCTATGTTTCCTCAGGCACTGGTGCGTCTTGTATCTACCCCCTGCTGGGAGCCACAATGAATGGCTGGTACTTCCTTGCCACTGAGGTGGATGACATCTGTTTCGACTATGCAACGAAAAACGTGGAGCAGAACAACCTTTCTGACCTCATCAAAGGTAGATGTGGTGTACTCACAGAAACAGAACATTTTCTGTATCAATTTATCTGCAGATTATTTCCACTGTAATCTATACATTTATAAAAAGCAAAAGAACTGTTATAAAATCAATTATCATGGTTATACAGTTCCTTGCCTTTTCTACCCAACCAACAATACAAAAGACAAACCTTTTTCGACTTTTATAATGGTAGTTTGATTGTTATCATCCGTTTTGGACTGGGTTTTTCTTTTTCTAATTAAAATGAGCTATTTGATTCCACTCTACATCTCACAGTCACCTTACATTCATATATCAGGCATTTAATAAAGAAAACTAGAAAAGCACTCGGAGAGCGCAGACCTCCGCTATTAGCCCCGATCTCCCAACAGTACAGAATCCTTTAAAAAATTTGTGGATCCAGACGGTGATCCGGATCACTCCCAAAATCTAATCAGTTCTTCCTTATGCCATTTCTGACATCAAAATCCGTCCCTAACTTTTTGAGTTATGTTGCTAACAAACTAACAAACAAACTAACAAACCCTGTCAATCACATAACTGCCTTGGTGGAGGTAACAAACCAGTGGTTCTCAACTAGTTTAACTTCAGGATCGACTATGACCTCCTTAATGTGAAATCTTGACACAAAATTTAGAAACATTTGGCCACTTAATTTTATTTGATGTAAAATGTTTCAGTTTGGACATTAGATGGAGCAAAGACTTAACAAAGAAACAGGAGGAAACAGGCAGTTTTAAAAAGTGCATCATTACAGAAGCCCTGCATTTCATTTATTTTACTCGGATTCCTGAGATAATGAGGAGACTTTGATTGTTCTTTTCTGGAGATCTTGAGAAATAAAGCTCAGTGTCGGTTTATGCTCAGAAGTCATACATATGTAATCGGATGACTGTCAGCTGACTGAATTATCTGTCAGCACTATGGACCAATCACAGCTCAGTCTCTCAAAAATGCGGTCCATTTAGATATGACTGATTCCCCCCTCACCAACGCTAATGACGACATGCTGCAGCTGGCCAAGCTTCACCTCTACTTCCCCATTCTTCTCTTTTTTCAGCAAAAGCTTTCGTTGTACCATCATATTCACTTTTAGGCTAATGAGAACTGGATAGCTACCAGACTAAATCTAATTTTCAATGCACTATCATTGGTGTATCTAACTGTATGGGGGTTTCCTAGTACTGCACTCCCTGGATTCAACGCATGCTGCTTGACTAAGCTGGGTGCATTTTTTAAGCAGAGCTTTTATAGCTAAACAAAGCTGTATATCTATTTTGCATTAAGTGGTTTGTTCTGTGATAAGTGTTCATGACTGAAAGTTATGCATTAACTTGATAAAAAAACAGCTTTGTCAGTGGAGATAATGAGATAATGGGATAAATACGTCAAGAATTGGAGTACTCATTATCACAGCAAGTTGGCCCACCGACAAGATCTCCTCGACCCACTTTTGGGTCACTACCCACCAATCAAGGATCACTTGTCTAGTCTGATCAGATAACTTCTTGAGAAGAAACTGTAGGGGCGCTGCTAGCCCAGCAGTTAGTTTGCATGCCTCATGTACAGCCTGGTCCCTTCACTCTTCCCTGTCATGTTTCTTTAGTTAAAGTAGCATCTAGACTCTGCCAGAATTTTTAAATGTTTTTCCAAACAGAGTTCCCTTACTGTAACTGTGATTTAAGATGAGCCTTGATGTTTAAGCCTAGTGGTAGATAAACAAGGGTGCTTGTGGAAACTGGCCTTGCCATAAACTTGTGGAAATCCTGTTGTTTTTGGTACACCAATCTCTGAGTGGTGGTGTTTCAGTGCACTTTAAAACCACAGTTCTCTCATGTATGTTTCATCAAGGCTCAGTCATGATTGTCCAATAGTGTCCACTGGTCATAAAAGCTTTTACAGGGCATTCAAAGAAGCATTCACCCCCTTGGATGTTTTACACTTACACTGATTTTTTTTAAATCAATCACGGTCAATAAAACCTCTTTAATTTCAAAGTGAAAACAGATTTCTATAAAGTAATGTCAAATGAATAAAATATGTAATGTAAAATAAGTGATGGCATAATATTCACCCCCTTCATATCAGTATTTAGTAGCTACACCTTGTGGATAAGTCTCAATCACAGCTTGCACATCTGGACACTGCAATTTTACCCTGTTCTTCTTTGAAAAACTGCTCAAGCTCTGTCAGGTTGCACAGGGATTTGACCCTTTTAACTTCCTGCCACAAATGCTCTATTGGATGTCTTGATGATGGATTTAACCGAACTCCAGGAGATTATCAGTGCCTTGGATAATTTTTGTATCCATCCCCTGACTTATAATTTTAACATTTTCTCTTGGTTGCTTTGATTGTTCTTTTGTCTTTATGGTGTAATGGTAGCCAGGAATGCTAAATAAACAGTGACTGGACTTTCCAGACACAGGTGTCTTTATACTACAATCTCTTAAGACAAATTCACTGCACTCAGGTGATCCCCATTTCACCACTTGTGAGACTACCAGCACCGGTTGGCTGGACTTCTGTTGAATTAGGTCAGTCACTTTAAAGGGGGTGAATATTTATTCAGTCACTTATTTTACTTTACATATTTGAATTTAGATGTCATTACTTTGTAGAAATCTATTTTCACTTTGACATTAAAGAGGGTTTTTTGTAATTTGTTTGTCAAAAAAGCCACATTGTATTGACCATGATTAATTTATAAAATCATTAAAAGGGAAAAACATCCAAGGGGGTAAATACTCTGAATAGGCTGTAAATCAAATTACCACCCCTGCCTTCTCTCTGCGTTCTAGTTGTCAAAGTCCCTCAGAAAACTTTACTGATGGACGCCTTGAAAGAAGAGACGGAAATAGTTTATGACTTCTGCATGTGCAACCCTCCTTTTTTCGCCAACCAGCTGGAAGCAAAGGTAAGACTTCTCTTCCTCCAACATGACAGTCTTCTTTGAATATTAGAGTTTCCTGGGTGTCAACAACACTTGTTGACTAACTATAGAGCACCTGTCACGAAACACTATTTGTTTACTCACTAGTAACAGTCTTCTAATAGGATTTTATCTTGATCTCTGTCTGTCTTGTTGCTGCTCTCCAGGGGGTTAACTCCAGAAACTCCCGGCGCCCTCCTCCCAGCTCGGTGAACACGGGTGGGGTCACGGAGATCATGGCAGAGGGAGGAGAACTGGAGTTTGTCAAAAGGATCATTCATGACAGCCTGCAGCTCAAGAAACGCCTACGGTGAGGAAGAGGCTTTGACCTACAAAATTGAACTTTCATTATTTACAGCTGAATTTTAGTGTGTAGAATCAAATCGAAACCAGATTTATCTCACAAATTCAGAATTTTTAATAAGCCAGGGCACAGAATTAGCAGGTGGAGGAAGACGAGTGCTGCACTTCTGAGAGGTTTTAAATGGTTTAAAGAGAGCTGCAATGAAGAGGAGGTGAATAGTACAGATGGGTTGCTCATAGATGGAGCTGTCACCCATAGTGGCTTTAATGATTTTGGCAAACATTCAGCTTGCACTGTATCCGGGGGCCCACAGGGAGCAGCTGTGTTTGGGTGGGTTGATGTGTTGGAGGATGGGGGTGTCTCCAGTGGCCGTCACTTTACCCTACCCGGTTAGCAGGGCTGTCAGTGGGGCAGCAGAGTGCGACACGGGTTGAGGGAGCCGCAGAGTGCTGCTATTACAACTGATTAGACATGCCACACCTGCTCTACCTCCTCCTACTGTGTGTGTGTTTGCATAATACGTCAGTGGAAAGACGAGCAGCCCTGAGAGGAATCTGATCTCTACACCTGCCTGCTCTCGTGCAGCTCTGAGTTACATTTGTGTGGTGAAGAGGAGCTGATCTATTTAACAAGTCTAAGGCTCAGGCCAACCAACCAGAGCTGGCTGTCATTCCCAAAAGCATGCTGGGACAGCACAGCCACCAGGTGTCCATGGAAACGCTGCCAGCTTCACCGATTGGTCCTTTGAGATGCCCCACACCACCCCGCCCTGCTGCACTCCCTCCATTTTTCCTCTGAAGTGTAATTACTGTCAAAAAAAGGGGCGAGCCAGATCAGTTACAGTGTAAAAATAAAAAACAGCTAGAGATGAGGTAATGCTGCTCATCTATCCTGCCATTGATATGAAAATGACCACCTCTGGTTATAAGATTAAAATCACACAGCCATGCTTCAACATGTACAGAGGTGGTGAAGAGTGAATATGGATGCTAATGCAGCTGCACCCTTTAATGCATTGAAAAGGCCTGTGTGGAGGGGTGGAGGGGTGGAGAAAGGAGCCTGGGTGCTCCTCTTCTTGATCCTCCCCACTGTGACCAAAAGTGGGGAACATCTGTGAATATTAGAGCTCTTCAATATTTTATTATGAGGACTGCAGCTGACATACTGCTCTACCCCGCCCCCTTCACCCCTCTGGTTGTCTTCATACCTTCAGAGATGATAAAAAATATCATCACCCTTTGCCACTTTCACTAAACAAACTGCTTTGAATTTGAAGTTTTCCTTTTTAGTCAATGGTTGTGACTAGCTTTTTAATGAATTTATGTTTGAGGAGATGGCATATCCAAGGGTTCAACACCACTCAGTGGGCCACTGGATTTTCTTCTCATGGCATGAAGCACCAACAATTATTTGCATTATAGATGAATCAGTCCACTATTTTCTTTTTTGACTTGAGATTAGTCTTTGAAGAGTATGAAAACCATCAGCCCTATGTATTATTGAGTCATACTGACGAAGTGTGTATACCTACAGATATATATTCTTAAATTAATTAGAATAGAGCATGTGCATGACTCTTTTCTTAATCCCACTCCTGCTGAATTTCTGAACATTCCTGCCTGCACCCTGCACAGATTCTGAAAACCCATCCAAATATTCAGAATAACAGACAATGCATTTAATTTAAGGCAATGTTAATATGTGCACTTAAGCACCTCCCTGATTAAGTTTCCTCTTTAAATGTAATAGCAATGTAAATGCAATGTGAATGAAGTTTCTTATTAATAGTAAGGTAAAATTAATATTTACCAACCCTATTTACACATCATTTATCATCATGTATTTTAAAGTCATACAGAGGTGAAATTGTTTCCTGATGTCTGGAAAGTTTGTGTGTCATAAAAAAACAGTATTGCATTTCCACCAGCTCTCACAGGCAGTAGGCTAATCTTTACTTTAATAATGCCATGCTGTTAGCATCCTCATCATTAAATGCTGAATGCAGTAAGGCAGATTTGGGTAAATCTGTATGGAAAGGGGTGTTTTTTCCCCAAACAACACCATATGAACTCAGCGTCTCTGAATGCTGGTACGTAGTTACATTGATAGGCCAACAACACAGTAAGGGGAATATTAAAGCTGTGCCTTTTGACTTATTTACTAAGTTTAGTGTCTGCACTTTTCTGTGGAGCTTTATCAAAGCATCACACTGCCCACCTACCGTGACGCGGAAGTGACAGTGACATCCTCTTGCCAGAAAGTGACAGAGTCCCACAGCACCGCAGCCTCAGAGTGATCTTTTAAGGTGGGGGATTTTCCCCTCCAGAGTCCCCTGAAGCAGGCTGTAGTGTGGTGGTGGACAGTGGTGGTCCTGAGCACTACCTGTTTAGGCTGTTGGCTCCAGCACCAACGTTACTGAAGCTGGAGCTCTCAGAGCCGAAGCAGTGCAGGTGCAGAAGAGGATTGGAGTGGTCTCTGAATGGTAAAGTCGGTTAGAGGCGGTAACCTTCTACCTTTTCCTGTATATAGAGTTGGTGACGTAGAAATCCACTGATAGTAGGTTTCTACGTCACATAGCCCTGTCTATTCATAAAATAGTTTTGGAAGCAGATGTCCATTTTAGCTAATTAAAAGCCATAAAATGCAGAATGTTATCAGTTTGGTGCAAATGTCAGAAATAATACCAGCATTGATGTGTTTTATTGTAGTTCCTTCATAAACTTCAGTGTACAGCTGGAAAAAAGGTAAAGTTTTCACCACGTCTTTAAGGTTAATCCAGGAAAGTTTGTAACCCTCTTTGTGTTATAGGTAAATGATATTTTAATATCTTGCTTTTACAAATAAAAAGGAAATTTAAAAACAGCCCCAAAATAATTTTAAAAATAAGGAAATATAGCTATACCATAAATAGTGTATGCTGTGTTTCCAACCATCAAAAAACAAAACAAACAAAAAAACTAGAAACTTAATTTACAATTGAAATTTGAAAGAAGTATAGCAAGCATTATGACTATAGTGCTAAATTTAAAAAAAATTATGAAGTAATAGAAATGGTAAGGATAAAATAATTTTCAATTATATTTAATCCATTTCTTTATTATCTATTAACTGACTCATCTTATCAGCTTTAACCCTGTTTTTTTGTCAGGGACATGGGGAAAAAACAGCCTAACCTCACTTTGATGTAGATGGACCTAATGCAATTTTTGCTTTAATTGATTTACTTTGCATTAATGCTTGAAAAATAACAGAATATAATCTTTGATGAATAATTTCCAGTAAATTTGTACAAATCTTAGGATGGTTTGTGCAAACTGGCCAGTTCTCCCCCAGAATACCTCTCAGATGTGTTTATCTTTTTCCTCCATCTCTCCCCAGCTGGACTCTACTGCACTTATTGATCAGGACCAACCTTATCTCTTTATTGCACAGCAGTGATTATTGATCCAGCCTACACCAAAGGAGGACTTCAAAACGACTTTTCCTCTGGTGTGACTGTGCACTTCAGGATGTTTTTTCTGCTTCTCATGTTTTACTTTGCTCCCTAAAGTTCGCCTGTGCTCCTTTTGATCTTTGCTTGGCAGTTTAGCTGCTACACTAACACAGCGGCACACAACCTGTTAATATGTGTTCTTCTTTCCTGCAGGTGGTACAGCTGCATGTTGGGGAAGAAATGCAGCTTGGCACCTTTGAAAGAGGAGCTTAGGAAGCAAGGGGTGAGTACAAACCAAAGCAACACGCATACCTGCATGCACAGCTTTAATCTCGGTTTGTCCATGTCTAAATGACCTCACTTTGTGCAGGGTAAGAAAACAGCTTGTTAAAACAATCTTCTTCTAACCACTCAAACCTCAACAATCTACTGGGACACAGTATGGACTTTTGAAGTGGACAGTCGTCACTCTCAGAGCTGCAGATACTCTAAGAAATCCAACACATCAGCTCTTTTAGATATGCTAGCTAAGCAAACAAGCTCTGAATGAGCTGATGTCTGTTAGCAGTGCATGACTGGATCACGCGGTACTCTGTAGCTAACATGCTTTAGCCTCATTAGCCTAACTAATAGTCTGAAACATGACTCCTGACGGCTGCAGGCCTCTGGTCCTGAGCCAGTCACTCCCATCCCTCAAACCTCCTCCAGAGGTTTCAGGATGCTGTTGCTGCTCATCAGGGTGAGTGTGGGCCTGGCGTGAGTCCAGAGCAGAGGCTGTTTCTTCTTTTCAAAGTGTGTGTAAACAGAAACCATGGCCTAGTTAATATGCTAATGCTTTTATCACCCATCACTTGACCTTCTCTCTCCATCTCTCTTTGTTTTTGTTTTTGTTTTTTTTTTATTTAGAAAATGTGAATATCTTGGATACAGAGCTCTTTGACCACAGCCCTTTTAACTCAGTGACCTGCTTCCTCTTCTTTACCAAAGCAGCCTTGGGAGATACTTAAAGTGCTCTGTTAGCACTAGGGCTTTCACACCAAATGTGTGTCTTCTTCACACCACAGGTCTTTGTTTTCTCACTGACAGATAGACAAAGATGTTGTGGAGCTCAGTGGAGCCAAAAGTCATCAAATATAAAACATATTGGATCTAAAATGATGTGGTTATGTGGAGCTGCTATACATTTACACCGCTATCCAGATTATTAAGCAAATTACATTTTTCTCTTATTTTCCTAAATATTAATGCAAATGACAGTCAGAATATTTTTAAAGTCATTAGCCATTAGAGCATAATTCAAATGTTTTTGAACAAACTTACTGTAATAATAACCATTATTTTTTTTTAAATAAAAACCTCAAAATGCACTGTTCCACATTATTAAGCAGGCCACAGGTTTCAGCAACATGGGAAAGAAAAAGGATCTCTCTGCTGCCGAAAAGCCTCAAATAGTGTAATGCCTTGGAGAAGGAATGAAAACATTAGATACTTCATGAAAAATTAATCGTGATCATCGTACTGTGAAGACACTTATGGCTGATTCAGAGCACAGATGGGTTCGTGCAGATGAAGGCATAATGAGGAAGGTTTCTGCCAGACAAATTCATCAGATTAAGAGAGCAGTAGCTAAACCGTCATTACAAAGCAGCAAACAGGTATTTGAAGCTGCTGTTGCTTCTGGAGTCCCACCAACCTCAAGGTGTGGGATCCTCCAGAGGCTTGCAGTTGTGCATAAACCTACTATTCGGCCGCCCTATCCAATGCTCACAAGCAGAAATGGTTGCAGTGGGCCCAGAAATACGTGAAAACTAATTTTCAAAGGTCTTGTTTACTGATGAGTGCTGTGCAACCCTGGATGGTCCAGATGGAGGAGTAGTGGATGGTTGGTGGATGGCCACCATGTCCCAATAAGGCTGTGACGTCAGCAAGGAGGGGGCGGAGTCCTGTTCTGTATTCATGAGGCGAGAGCTGGTAGGCCCCTTTAGGGTCCCTGAAAATGTGGTGTGAAAATGATCTCGGCAAAGTATGAAGAGTTTCTGACTGACCACTTCCTTCCATGGTACAAAAAGAAGAGCAATGCCTTCTGTAGCAAAATTTTCTTCAAGCATGACTATGCACCATCTCATGCTGCAAAGAATACCTCTGTGTCATTGGCTGCTATGGGCATAAAAGGAGAGAAACTCATGGTGTGGCCCCATCCTCCGCTGACATCAACCCTATTGAGAACCTTTGGAGTATCCTCAAGTTAAAGATCTATGAGGGTGGGAGGAAATTCACATCAAAACAGCAGCTCTGGGAGGATATTCTGGCATCCTGCAAAGAAGTACAAGCAGAAGCTCTCCAAAAACTCACAAGTTCAATGGATGCAATAATTGTGAAGGTGATATCAAAGAAGGGCTCCTGTTAAGATGTTTTTGATTAAAATAGCTTTTGATTTCAGTAAATATGACCTCCTAATGCTGCAAATTCAATGAATGACCATTTTCAGTTCTTTACAACCTATAAATTTTTTTAAAACTCTATTTTGCATAATAATGGGGAACAGTGCATTTTGAGGTTTTTATTTTAAAAAAGTAACGGTTATCATTATGAAATTTGTTCAAAAACATTTGAATTATGTTCTAACAGCTGATGACTTGAAAAATATTATGACTGTCATTTGCATTGATATTTAGAAAATCAGAGAAAAATGTCGTTTGCATAATAATGTGGAACGCAATGTATGTTTATTTATTTATTTATTTTTTGTTCCAAGCGGTAAACATGTCTACAGGGAGAGAGAATGGAGGGAGACATGCATTATCCTTTTATACCAGCAAGGAGTGCATCAAAGGCTGTAGCTTTTGTAAATGGATGCCTGCTCTTGCAATTCTTTTAAAAGCTGAAAAATTAACAAATTTGAGTATTTAAGACTTATCCAAGTGAATAACTTTTCTTCAGATTTCCTCCATGATTTTCTTTTCAAGTGCCAGTTTATATATAAGGCATAAACAAAATCACAAGTGTTCTGGCATAACCAAAAATAACAGCACATTGCAACTCATGGTAAAAGAGAGGTCTTAGATTTTTCACTAAAACTGATCCGTTTCAGTGCAATTAAATCTTATCAATCAGCTCTTTGTGCAGTGCGCCCCTTGCTGACTCCTTCCTTTATTCTCAGGTGCCTAAAGTGACGCACACAGAGTTCTGCCAGGGCCGGACGATGCGCTGGGCTCTTGCCTGGAGTTTCTACGATGATGTGATTGTTCCGGTGAGTTTGAAGACTTCATTTCAGATTCAGAAAGTTGTTTTGTGGTTCTAAAGGCTGGAGTAACATGATAAATACACAGAAAGGTAATCTTTACAGTGTTGGTCATTTTGGTTGTTCAACTGCTTGTCTCCAGCAGCTGAATGTTTCTGAAAACCCTCCTCAATTATGTAAAACCTCAGCAGACTCTCTCCCTCCAGCCCTGTTCCATTAAAAGCACTTATTTCTCTCCCTCTGGGGAGATGTTGATGTGATTTTTAACATGCTGTATCCAGGCAACAGTTACCAAGGCCAGGACTGTGTGCACACAACATCAAACCATTGTCTTGTCTGGACAGTAAGAGGGCCAGACATAAATAAGAGGAAGAGACGGGGAAAAGGGTATGATGCTGGAGTGAAGACAGGGTACAAGAAGGTGGGAGGACATCAGGAGGTCGTGAGATGAGGACTGTTTGCATTTTGTTGGTCTTTTTTGGGTTTTGTTTATCGGTCTCATCTCTCTTTTGGCCTCTTCAGCATGAAAGCAGTTGAGCAGAATGATTGGCCTACATTTCCTCTTGTGACCCTCCTCCTCCTCTTTCACGCACATTCGCCATCATTTACACTCGCCATCATTACAGGGCAGACCCCTCGAGCATGTGTGTGTCTGTGTGTGTTTGTGCTCATAGTGAAATGACAGAAGTTTCTGCAGATGTAATTCCATGCATGGTTGACCTCCTCATTCTGCCTGCATGTGTGTGTTCCTATAGACGTCTGGTGCATCTGTATGAATGCATGCTCTTATATATATATGTGTGTGTGTGTGTGTGGGTGCTCATTAATGTTACATATAGACTTTAACATATGTGACACGCATGCAACTGTGACCTACTAAACCTTATATTACCAGGTCAACCCTCAAACTGCAATTACAACCATTACCCTTACATTACATTTTCTTTTCCTTACTGTCCTGCTCGGTTTAAACCTCATTTATTCAGTTTGGTGACACAGGAAACTGCAAGCAAAATCAAACATATTTCTGAAAGCTACACAATCAATGTATTAACCTGAACCTAGGTATATTCTTTATTGAGCACTTATCCTTTTATTAGGGCTCAAGTGTCCTGTTTTATTTCAAATTACCTTTTATTTCCTCATATTGAAAATGGTTCCTTTTTTACTTCAGCTTGAAATATTGAATCAAATCTTCCAGATTGACTGTATGAGAGAAACTTTACTTAGTGTAGATTTTTTGGGGTGGGGGGAAATTCTGTTTTATCACTCATGGAGAATCATTGCAATGGAAAATGTAGACAAAGGTTGTTAGTGACTTTGCCCCCACAGCAATGGTTACAGAATACACAGCTGATGGCAGTTCACACTTATGTAGCTGTCATGGCAGCTCGGTCATGGTCAGGAGGACAAGACATGGACTTTTAAATATACAAAAATTGTTATTATTGTTATTATTTTTTGCATTGAAAACTGTTGGAATTATTTGAGGTAATGTAGTTACTTCTTACTATAGAACTTAGGGATATATAATTTTCTAAATTAATGTAAAAATTTAATTGTGAAAATTCTACATATTCTATCTTTTTAGTAAAATAAAACTTACTGTAAGACACATTCACAGCAAAAGACCAGATAAACATGCTATTTCAATATATTAAAGAATAAGATCTGAATTTCTTGTAATATCTCAAAAAAATCTGCTAACAGGGAAGAAAATGTGACTTTTGTGTCTTGAAATTAGGTGTATTAACCAGCATAGAAAACACATGCAATAGAGATTACATTTGAGTTTTTGCAGTGCAGAATAAAAACACATGGACAGAATAGAGACTGGAGGCTGGCAGGTTTTATCTGAGCCCCAGGCCATATTGTGTTGATGTTGTTGCTCATTCGGGCCTCTGGTGGTAGGAGGGTCAGGAAGGTCCTGGGTTCAGAAGTCAATGCAGTGATGTTCAGACTCAAGAGTATGATTTACAGTGTTTGCCTAAAGGTGAAATCTGCAACATCCTGTTTCTGCTTTTTGTATGACGCACAATGTGTTGTACTGTACACACATGTATTTTTGTCTGTGTGTACTCAGAAGGTCAAGATGGATGATTGGATGGCATTATATCCGGAGAGAGCGGCTCTTATCAGACTTGAGGCTTTTACTGTGGCTAGTTTCAAAATGAGACGAGGCTTTTATTGTGAGGTTGCCATTTACCCACGTTGTGTATGTGTGTATTATGTGTGTATGAGAGCATGCTCTGAGGTGAGAGTGTGGAAGTGGGATTAATAATGGAGTGGAAGAGCAGAAGAGGATGTCTTTCTATGGAGAGGAGTATGTGTGGATGTAAACCATGGTTTTAAAGCTCTTTGTCTGTTGATTTTTGTTTGCGTCTGTGCTCATACTCCTTGTGTTAGTGTTTTTATGTACTCCAGTGTGAGTGCTTGAATCTGTGTCAAGGATGCAGTGTACAAACAGACAGGTTTGGCGTGATGGATTTTATTGATTTCCTCTCCTCGTACAGTGAGCTGCAGGGCTGCAGAGGGTAGTGGAGGAGAGAGGGGGAGACGTCTGTGAAAAACAATAAGAAATGAAAAGAGGCTCTAACAAGCAGACAGACATGCTAGCTTCTATTGTCAGCCCATTAATTAAACATGTCCATCTCATTTGAACATGTTTCTAAAGGGTCCGACATTTTAACTCATAATCAATAGATGATCCTGGCAGTAAAAAAAGCTTTTTTTATGGGAGTGGAGGTGTAGCTTACTTTCAAAATAAAACAGATGCAACAGACATGTAAATATATTAATCACCAGAATATTAAGTCCTCTGATGCATAAATATAATCCAGTAAAAAAAAAAACTTGTCTAAGATCAGTGCAGCAGTGTGAAGGTCACAGTGTGCTCCTTCCCTGTGCTGTTTGTAGGTCAGTCGGCCATGCTGTCTGCTCCGTCACAGTGCAGTGTGGGCTGCAGACCCCTGCTGTCTCCCCGCTCTCCGACACTCTGCAGAGACTCTGGAAGTGCAGCGTGGGCATGTTGGCCGCAGTGGACGCGTAGGGGACGATCAGTACGGAGCATCTGTCGTATTCAGACACAGTTCAGTAATGACCTCCACCGCCATCGCAGTGTGACATTAGAGGGATTAGAAAGAAAGAAGCGTGTTAAATTCTCCGCAGGTTCAGGTGCAGTGTGTGTGGTTAGAGTGCCCTCCTGTGGTGTGTGATGAAGATGTAATGTTGTAACTGTTGTTCACTCAGACTCCTAAAACCTTCAAGTCTCATCTTATACAATGATTATATGAGTTTCTACCAAAAAAAGATATGATTTCATATTCCCACATGCTGTTTGTGCTCTGAGAACTGCAAAGCAATAAATGATTAAGATGAAATTATAATCAGAATAACAGAACGAACACATGGTGTCTCTGATGTGACCACACCCCAAACATTTGTTTATGCATTTCATTTGTATTTATATAACCAGAAAAACTTAACTGAGATCAAGAATCTTATTAAAAGGTGTCCTTGCCAAAAGATTAAGCACCAAAACTATTAGAGCTACAAACATAAAAACTACTGACAAACACAGAGCAATCAAATCCTGGGTCACAGAGCAGAAAGTCAGGGGCAAAACCTCTATAACCTGATGCATCTTCTTTTACAACTTTACTATTTAGTTTTAAAGAAACCTGCTCCCCAAAATACAAAAATCTCCTGCAACTCCTTTGATCCATTTCCAGACAGACTTTGGAAACAGATCGCAGAAGTCTTGCGACTGTGTCACAGATCTCCCTGTATCTCCCAGCACTTTTACGTGGCTAAAATCACACAAGTATGCTGGAAGCAGGTTAAGTATAGCATTATAAATAAGACCATGCCAATGATTTTGTCTATAATTGGTCAATAAAGGCCACCCAACATGCTCATACAGAATACAATAATGAGTTAGGGTCTTTAGATTGGTAATGAATCTCAGTGCCTCATAGCGGACAGTATCTAAAGATTTAAGGCTTTGAGGAGTTGCATGCGTGTAAGACATTGCCATAATCTATCAGAGGTATAAAAATGGCAGCAACACGTCTTTTCAAGTCAAAAGATGAGCAAAGTTGCAGCTGGGTTTTTAAAACCATCTTGAGATGTAGTAATAGAAGGCAGGTTCAGTGGCTTTTTCTTGGAGTTTGTAAACATCATGAATTTTGGTTTTTATCAGGATTGAGAATAAACTGTAATTTATGCACAGTGTGTTGTACTGCATCAAAGGCTTCTTGTAAGCAACAGAAACGTGCTGTGTAGTAGGGGAGCAATAAATGACAGTGCTGTTTGCAAATCAATGAAAATTTGCACTGGTAACATTTTGACCTATCCTTAAGTTGAAAATTCGAACGGTCCCAAGTCTGAGCCCTGAGGAACACCAAAGTATATAATCAGTGCTTATTTATTATCAAATATGTATTTTTCTTTTCATCTGTGTTGTTTTTGGACCCAAATATAGTACCAGAAAATGTAAGAATATATTAAAGTTCTTCCTTAATATAAAATACAGCATTGGACATGAAAAAGATACTGTCATACATATTATTATTCTTTTGTAACTTCACTGAGACATATAGCCAGATTTGACCCCATATCTCGGTTGCCCCTTCCCCCCTGTACTTGTATTTGTATGGGTAGTTTTAATACAGAGCAGTTTGGGAGATTACATCTGACCAGCAAATCTAAATAAAGCACTTTGAATTTGTTTTTGTACCCCTTTGGGTGTAGAAAGAACAAACTGAAGAGGAGCTCTTCACTGCCCTCTGCTGGCTGCCTTGTTGTGGACTTTTTTTATAGGGTTATTTTTGAATTACTACCATCACTGATGTTATGTCTGATCAAACATCAGCCTCTGTTTCTGTGGGGTTTTTTTATCAGCTGTTTCGACTTTGTGAGCCATTGTGCACAAATGCGGGACTTAAACTCACAGAAAAGACAAAAAGAGAACAGACCAGATGGAAAGGTTCAGATGAAAAGCAGCAAAAACATTTAGAGTTAGAATCTTCAAAGTGTAAAACTGATTTCTTTGGCAGGAGGACATTATCCCCTGTGTTGTAATTTATCTAGAGGTGAATCTTATCATGCATATTTGAGACTGGAGCTTATCAAACTTGTTGACTGTGTTACCACAGGTATCTCTGGGATTGTTGACATCAGCCAGGCAGCACTGTTTCCTCTGTCTGACCCTTTCATTTGTTTATTTTGTACCCTCTGAAATATTTTAAACTCTTTTTCTACATGTTTTACTATTACAGAAGATTGACTTTTACAGTCTGCTGGTAAATGTTCCCTAAATCTCTTCTTTGTTGTCAGTCTCCTCCCAGTAAGAAGCGTAAACTGGAGAAGGCGAGGAGGCCGCTGTCGTTCACACTACCAGGGCCCGGAGTGACGGAGCTCCAGACCAAGGCATCGGCTTTAGGATGTACTGTTAGCAGTCCTGTGGAGACCATCGCTGCTCTGCTGGAGAAAACACTCACTGAGCTGAAGGTAAGCTTTAAGTCTAAATTTGTACAGATATCAGTGGACAAATGGGATAACAAGTTTCACCCCTGCCTTTAAGCACTAGTAGTGGTTCAAAGATTTAGCCAACTTATCAGGGGCCTTTGACCTCTGGAGCATTTTGCATGACATGGCATGTGTAAATAATGGTCAGTTTGGCACTTAAAAACATTTTATTGCTAAACTTTTAATGTGAGGGCTCAGTTTTTGTGTAAATGTACCCAAATAGAATAAGAATGATAATGGGGAAATGGTGGGATGAAATACAAAGTTGGTCAATAAAACCTCAAACCTCTGCCTCTGATCTTAATATTGATCTAAGTAGAAGTTAATAATTTTCCTGTCAGGGTTTACCTCAAAGCTATTTATTACTTTAACACAAATCTGCAGTAAACTTCATCATGTTTTGAATTGTGTTGTGTGTGTCTGTGTCTCCACAGGTGCTGCACAAACGTGTTCCCTGCAGAAAACAGGAGCAGAGTCTTTTCCTAACAGCCATGGAGAACACGTGGATCCATGGGCGTCAGAAACGACGTGAAGGGGCGCGTCAGCTGCGAGAACTTCCCAGGGCACCTCAAACTGCTGGAACCTGCTCTCAAACCATTGCAGTCACAGCTGCTTCCACCACAACTCCTGCATCTGAAAACCAATCAACTACCACACACAACGCCCAAGATGACAGCACTCACAACCGTGCATCTTCTGTAGATGAGACGAGTATGGATCTAACATCCAACCCAAGTGGAGAAAAAGAGGTGTCAGAGAGTGTATCAGCTGGAGATGTGGACATGAAGTGCTCTACAGGAGGAGAACAGGATGCTGGCTTAAAGGAAGCGCCTGCTGCAGCCAGTGAGCTGCCCCCAAACCCTGCTGCAGTGGAACACTTCCTGTTTAAGTGTCTGCTGAACGTGAGTCCAGAGGAAAGTGATGTTCTGATAGAGATGCATTGGGTGGAAGGTCAGAATAAAGACCTGATGAACCAGCTGTGCACATACCTGAAAAACACACTTTTAAGATCCATTGGAAAATCCTGAATGCACACAAAATACAGGTCAAGATAAAAGAAAAAAAGTTGTTTTTCTTTTTTTTTAATTCATTATTTTTAGAGATCTTTATTTAGTGCCTCCACTTGGGAAGTTTCTTTTTGAAAACTTAAATCATTATACTGTGCAAAACTTTACACAGCTTTTTGGAATTTGAAGGGTTGATTTCACTTCTGGATGTTTAACCCAGTAGAGGGAAATGTTTTATTGCAGTTAGTTGAAACACCCTCTGTACTGCTTTTACACTTTACCTTTTAAGGTAGTGTGTACTGTACATTAGTATTGAGTATTCAAATATTTTCAATAAAAGATCAAGGTTTTCTACATTATGATGCATCTTTTGTCCACAGTGATTCATTTTGGCCTGTTGGTTTAATAATAATGTAGCACCTTCATATGTCCATAAGAGGGCAGTGTATGTGTCCCTTCCATGCCCACTGAATGAACACTTTCATCAATGTTTTATTAGTGAATGAGAAATGGATCCTAAATTTGCACAGCAGTAGTTGACACATCCTAACTGCACACACACCATGTAATTCAGGATGTTCCTGGAGTTCCTCTGTATTTCCTGAGAACCTTTACTATTGTTTCCACTGTTGGTACTCTGTTGTAGACGGCATACTTCCTGATTGGCGCTGAGAGAATAATAACAGGAAAAGAGACCTAAATATCCAGGGCTGTTTGAACAGAGTCGCATTCATTGTTGGTGTGTTGTTAGAAGAAAATAAAACAGAGTTCCTGTATGATCCTGATGAGCAGGGACTTTGGATCCACCAACCATAAAGTCTTGTGAGAGCATTGCCAAAATGTAAAGCAGGTGTTCACTGTTGTATGGCTGTGATATCTCACTGATACTGTAGACTTAAATGGCCCTTTTTAAAATTTTTTTTTTTTTTTGTGTTTGACTTTCCGTGGCTTCTTTTTCTTTTTTAATACATCAAGCTCATATTCTTGGGTAGACTCCTGACTTATAGCTCATGTGGCCAAAGCTTTAATTACAGCCTATTTAGGAAATAATTATACGTATAAATTGACTCAAGCTTGTATAATTGACTCATTATTCAAAGACGTTACTGAAATGAATCAGATTGGATCATTAATTATTCATTTTCAGGGCATAAATAAGACCAAGTTTCCTACATTTGCTGGTCGCAGCCCCTGAAGCCTGAGAAACTGCAACTTTTTAAAACATCTCACTAGATTGTCAATTGGATTTTGTTAATTTGATCATTTGAAACTTCTGACTGTCAGATAAAAACTAATGACAAAGATTTCACCTTGCCTCCTATTGAGGGCAAATTTTAAATGATGTTTAAAAAAAAAAATACAACTTAACATTATTGGGGTGCTGATGGCCCAGTGGTTAGGTTGCGCCCCATGCATGCATGTGGCCTAAGGCTCCTAACTCACCTGTCTCTCATTCCCATTTCCAACTCTATCCACTTTACCCATCTCTTTTAAATATCTTTTTAAAAAATTAACATTGAAAGAATACTGAAAAAGCAGTCATCGGTACTTAAGCTTGGTAAAGCCTTAAATTAAACAATAAAGCAGACCAACCTTTCTCAGCCAGGATGCCTTCAAAATGCTTTACATCACCCAAGAACAGCCATGAATGTGTAAAATATTAAGTATCCCAGTCTTATTACTCAAAATTGTCTCATATGCCCCTTTCTTGAAATCGTCTCGGTGTTGAGGTCAGTGAGTGAATACCCCTTCACCAGTTGAGCAGGTGTGCCAAAATGCATCATTGTGCGATTTTAAGGTTTACACCATTTTTCTGTTAAAATATAAACATTTTAATTGTTTTAAGAGATTAAGATAAGATATTCCTTTATTAGTCCCACAAGGGGAAATTTCAATTCCAGTTATTTAAGAGAATTATTTTTCTAATTTGATTACTAAATAAATTCCTCAGCAGTCATAGGAATGTGGAAATGTAGTTCATCAATATTTTGTTTGGGGTGACTTAAGATTTTTTTTTTTTTTTTCATTTTACAGGGTACCTTGACAGAAAAAGGCTAAATCTATCAGTTTTATATACTGGGAATACAATGTATATTGATTTTAAATTACAGATATTTAATAATTGTTCTTTCTTAAAGTTAGTAAGAAATAAACACACAAACTCCGTCTGTACACAGTGGAATCCTATTAAAATAACACCATCTGCAGCTCATACTGTTTATTTCTAATCTACAACACATTGCATTGGTTGTGTCCATGTGTACGAGTACCATACATAGCTTTTCTACACGCTCATTGGTCGTTAAAACGACACATCATTGCAATGTACATTCACCGCACTCGTGGTCGCTTACAATTTGTGGAAATAGTTAATTTACGTCAACTGGCCAGAGCAACAAGTAGGCCTTAACGATAGTGTTGCCAGCGAGGCGAAAACGGTGCAACTTTCCTTTATATAGAGATATTTCGGGACAAGCAAACGCTGCACTGCTCTAATAAATGTAGCTAAAGCAGATCGTAGGGTATGAAGTTATTTCTTGTGATCATTTTAAAGTAAAGCCTTTTCTTCTGCTTAAATGGCGCCTTTCAGTCAATTTGATTTCAAGCGATACAACTCCAGCTATTTGCTTACCGCCGGCATTTTAACATGTTTCTGAGATAAAGACAGAACAGTGGTCAGGAGAGTGTATCGCCCGTTTTATAACGCTGACGGACATGACTCAGCTCAGAGGAGAAGCTTTATAACACAGCTATTGATCCCATCCCAGTCTCTGTCCGGGCTTTTTTGTTTTCTCTCTGGTGTGCATGGGAGGGAGTGTGCTTGTCTGGGGGCGGATACAAACGGTGCGTGATTCACAAACCTTATTTGTTCCCACTACTTTGAGCGCCATCTTGTTTGTAACTCTCCTACGTAAGTGGTAGAGTTTCTATCGAGGGGGTACCCGATTACCCTTTTCCGAGCTTTATACTGGGAACCTCTCCCCTCTCTACCCAGGCGCTATAGCGTTAGCTTTATCGCCTGTTTCTTGAAAACGTAAGCCACGGTCTTTCCAACTGGGCAGAAATGAGCATCGAAACGCTTCTGGAGGCAGCCAAGTTTTTGGAATTGCAAGCCCAACAACAGAAAGCACGTGGTAAGTTTGTATTTTAATTAAAATATGGGTTACGTATTACGACGCTTTGTCGCGTTTAAATATTGACTGAAAAATACTCAACAGTTGGTGGAAGTGTGATGGTGAAACAGTTATTCAGCTGAAGTGCAGACAAACCATATAAACGTGGATTTACAGTTGTTATCCGTGAACTAAATACTGAATGAAAATCACCGGTTTGCTTGGAAATTAAATATGACTTGTAACTGAGACGAATTTTTGTTTGTCAGTGACGTTTGAGTTTTACTTTCAAATTCGTTCTGATGCACAGACGCATTGCAGAGTATCTACTGTAGCTTTTAGCTTCAAACTGTATGTTAACCTAAATCACAGCTGTCAACAGTAGCAGATAAACACTCGCAGGGCGCTGCAGTATCAGAGGTGACTGCATTGAAAGCTGCTCCATAGACTGCTGTTACAGACGTAGACTGCACGTAAGCTCCAAAGTAAACTTAACATTCTCCCTCTTTTTGCTTTTGTTTGTCAGCTTATTCATGACTTAAAAATACTGCTACCAAACATTAACGAAAAACATGGGGGGATAAAGGGCGGTGGCGCAGTGAGTGCCAAGCTTGTTTTACATAATGACCTGACAACGTCTGCGGGGGATCCGTTTTCAGGCTTCCCCTACATGAGTCTGTGTCCTTCAGTTATTCCACCCCCATTAATATACATGAGGCTGCAGCATTAAAACATCGTGTTCCTACATGTTTCACTTCTTTCCGATTGTCAATGTCTTTAAAACATAAAAGTCCTTTGCCCCTCAGACGCTCGTGGAGAGCTTTGTATGTCTGTCGATGACGTATACCAGCCAACCACGCCTCCACGTCGGGGAGCGTTGGAGCGCTGTCTCCGCCTCTTTCACCACGTGCGTGCCGGGCAACCCCTCCCAAAGATCGTGTATGAAGAAGATGAGTCACTCCTGCGTGCAATCGGAAGAAATTGCAAAAAAGAAGCATTTTTGTACTGAACTTGTATAGGAAATCCATTGGTTTTCCCAATGAGACAAATTAAAACAAAGACAAGCAGTGCATCCCAGTTCAGTGAAATACTCATTTCTACAAGTCTTCTAAATTTCATGATTCCAAGTATATAAAGCCAGTTTGTTTGATTTCTGTAGCTGTTCAAAGCTTTATTAATATTTCAGTCACATAAATACATGTTAATTAGAAAAATTAAATGTTGCATCAGACAATGGGCCATCAGAGTGGTACTTCTGTTCAAGCAAAGCTGTGAGACAGATGAAGGTGTCCTACAGCTCATCTTTCTCGATCCATACATCTACCAGCTAGGGTTGGGAACCACAGAGTACCTCACAATACCATACATGTTACATGGTCCACAATACCGATATTATCATGATACAGTGGTTCTGTGATAATCAATATATTGCAAGAAAATTGTATAACAATATATCACAAAATATGCCAAACTAAAGAACACAAAATAGTTGTAAAATGGTCAAGTGCAGGATTTTTCAATTTGTTCAGTGCAATTTAGTGTCAGTTTCACAGAATTTGACACAGACCAAGCTGAAACACTGAACATAAAGTGCATAAAGTCTTCGCACATTTATGCGGTTTATATATACATTTATACAGTGTATGTATATACACAATTTATATAAAACTACTATGTAATTTTAAGTTAATATGGAATATAAAAAAAAACTGTTAAACTATTAAAACATGTAGTCCTGCATCATCTAGCATTTTAACTATCTTTGTGCAATCTGAAGATGAGGATTTTCCCCATTTTCTGCACTGAATTAAATGCTGTCAGGATTTTTTTAAAGAAAAGGGGAATAAATCAATATAGAGTAAATGCATTCCAATCTTTTATATTTCATGTTTTTAAGTCATCACATAACAACAAGGTGTTTGTGGATAGAGACTATGGGAGACAAGCCGGTCCTCAAGTCCAGCAAGGACTGATGGACTTTGTTGTGGGAAGGGCATTACGTGACAGACCACAGGTTTTTTTCATCGTATTACCGAAGTCGTCATTCGTAACAACACTAAGACGGTGCAGGTCCTTACAAAATAAAACAAAGTATTGACTGTGTGATTATGGTTTCATGAGTGCAGACCAAGCGGGAACCTCCGATCCTGAAAAATGTGCTAAAAAAGTACAAAAAATGGCTATACCACGAGTGTCCACTTGAGGCTGGCTGCAGGAACACTGGAAGTCCCGTCTGGACACATGTTAAACAGCTGGTTTTTACTCTAGAAATAAACTGGTTTACAGCCTGGTTCAAAACACCAAACATGTCTCATTAGCTAGTTTCTTCTTGTGTTTCCACTGTACGGGGGGTGAATTTTTTTGTACCACGATTGTTTGGATTATATTTAGGATGAAAGCTGATTGGCACGCCTCATTTGATTGACAGATAGCTCGACAGGCAGAGGCTCTATTTCTGTCAACTAGAGAGTCTAATGCCTGCTGCCAGCTAGCGTTGCCTGTCGCCAACTAGCGGTCAGGGGTTGAACCATAAACTGCCACACCAACAAAGTAAATTAATAATTAATTAAATATTGATACTGCATTTTAAATTATCGCTACAATATCACCCCACAAAATATCGCAATATTTTAGTGTATCTACATTTTGTACCACCCCTATTCCCTGCTATTACATCATTATATCTGTATAATCATATCTGTATATCATATATATTTATATATATCATTATATTACATTATATCCACCTTTCACCATTGGACTATAATCTTTATTCACTAAAAAAGTTAACGTACAGCTTTCTTCCAGTAGGTCTGCGTAGGTATTTGGGAGGTTTTCATATAGGACTGGGCAGTTAATGGAAATATAGACTGAATCACAATACAGTCTACTGCCATTTTTAACTCGCACAAGGTACAATATTTCTTTAACCTAATATGAGTTAAAATACCAGATTAAAACTCTTTTGCAGCAGAGATGTTGTGTCCCACACATCACGCAATCATTCAAGTGTCATTTTTTGGACTAGTTTACAAAAATCCTGCTGTCCTCATTTTCATATAGGCTTTTCTTATTTAAAGATAGAATGACATAAAAATGATCACTCCCTTCTCTCCAGCTACTCATATTTAAATTTCAATGTCAGTCAAAATAATAACAATTTGATAGTTTTTCAAAAAATTTCAGCCCCAGTTTAATCTATCAGATATTGTGTTGGATATAATACATAATGATTTATTGCTCACGTTGTTAAAAAATGGTATAATGAGGAACTTTAATTGCAATCACAAAAAATTACGAAGACTATTTTCCCATTAATTCAGCATAATTTCTATAGCATTCTGTCTTCTAAATTTAAATCTAACCCATCCCATTTCCAGTAAAGGCAAGCACAAAAATATAACATTTTTTGTACAGCTTGATACCAAATCCCTAAAGTTAATACTAACAGCTGAGCTGTTAAAATCATTTGTAGCTATATTTGACTCAAACAGCTTTATTTTCAAGCTGAATGGGCTAAACTACTGCCCCATGTTGAGAAAATGCTAAAACAAGTTCCCTTTGGTTGCTTAAGGAGCCAGTACATGTCTACATTAATGTAGCGGTCTGATTTGAGTCAGATGGACAGACAGCAATGTATGGAGAGAGATGATGAGAGAACTGTTACAGTCAGGAGCAGAACAATGCAGCATCACTCTGCATAAACTGTAACAGACTGAGAGAGTAAAGAAAGTTTAGATAACAGGTTCACTTTTAACCATTTAACTTTAATATTACTTTATCATCAAGTTACTATCACTCTGTGTTTAAGAGAACAGAAGGATTTCTTCATTTACCTTATAAACATCAGTTAGGACCCTGTGTAATTATACATGTGGATGTGTGTTAAAATGCAGGAACTATCTGACTGTTACACTGGTTATAATTATTTTATATCAGGGTTATCCAAACTGTGGCTCCTGGGCCAACTGTGGCCTTTTTTCAATAAATTAAAGGTTATTTCTATTTAATTAGTGAGTTTTATTCATTTACATAAACAAGACACTCTTTTTGATGGTAAAATTAGTGGAAATGTTTAAAAAAAAAAAAACTAATTCCAAAAATTTAAATGGAAAAATGGAATTTGGCAAAAATAAAACGGATTTCATAGGGCCCTAATCTTCCTCCAAGACCTGTTGCATTAGATAAGCTGACCTTGATCTGTATGATTTATTTCATGTACTGTGCATAAAATGCCAAAAATTTGAGCACAGTTTTGATGTGTACAAGTGTGTTAACAGTGCTTCACAAATTTATTAGACTACCTGTCATATTTGTCTCAGAGACCATCCAGCATCATGAAGTGCTATAATGCAGACCCTTCATTTTCAGTGAGCTCTCCACATTTTACCATTTTGAACAGGAATGAGGAATTTCAAACTGAATTCACCTTTTTTTTTTTTTTTTTTTTTTTTTACCCAAATTTGAGCCGGCTCACTGGGCTTCTCTGAGAAGTCAGAAATGAATCAAGCATAACATTCAACCACTAAAACTAATTTTTCTGTTCAGGAATGCAAGTAAATAACTATAATTTGACATATTAATCAAGAAATAATAATGTGCATTACAATTTTTTCAGTTTTTTAGTAAATCAGTAAATTTGAAAATTCATGGATAACAATAATAATTATATTTTAGCATTAAAAATATCATTTGGGTTAGAGAGCTTCTACATATTGGTGTATTAACCATTGCAGAAACATAAAAAATTATTTTAGTAATTACCACTGTTGTTATTTTAGGGCAGCTGTGGCATAAACCTTACTTTGGATGGTGGTCTAATAAATTTGTTAAGCACTGTACATCCAGCAGTTTTAAAGACTTTGGAATGTGCCGTCGTTTTTCACTATTATCATAATGACGACATTTGTATGTTGAGAGAGGCTCAGAGTGAGAGCTCCTGCATGTCTCCAGCTCCTTGTGCCATGCTGCATTGAGAGAGCAGAGTCCTCCCCCTCCTCCTCCCTCCCTCTCTGCTACTGTAGAGCAGGTCACTGCTTGCAGAAAGTAGGCCAGTGTTTCTGTGTGCTGCTGCAGTTATATAATTTCTATAGAAAACCCTCTTGTTTTTAGGAGTGTTTCATAGGTTTTCACTTTACAAAAGACCACACAGCATCATGCGTGTATTGGCACTGTGCTACTAAATTATCAGCCACTTATAATGAGCCATCTTACAAAAGCTGCATAGCAAAGAGACCAGAACATCTTGTTCTTTCCTACTTGTTTTGACTTTGAGACTTAGCTTTTTTACTGCAACGCCAAAAACACACACAGCAAAAGTGAAACCTCGAACTGTGAAAAATGATACTATTAAACAGCCTTTGAGCCTCTCAGAGCTAGGAAAAAAATTCCCTTTCACATGATTTTTACAAGAGTCATGATCACAAAGTATCACTGCCCTTAGGCTGTGCGTGTGCATGTACGTTTGCGGATTGAGACTATAAAGTTTGTGAACTTTGAACTCTTTAGCAGCTGGACAAATACACTTTTGGTAGATTATTATCTGTGGGGAGTTTGTATTTTGTATGACAATGCTGAAAATGTTTATTTCCAAACAGTGGGTATAACCTTTATGTCGAAAGAGAAAATCTCAGCAGTATCAGTCACACTGAAGATTTTAAATGTTGATGAACAGTACTAAACACTGATTAATGTAATATTACCTGCTTACAAATTTAACCTGCTTTAAGTTAACATAACCACTTAAATTGCAAAGAATCTGTTACTGTATTATGTTGTTCATCTGCAGATTTTGAGGAAAACCCTAGATAAAACTAGTGCAGTCTTATTACACTACCTGAAATTCTTTATTTCTATATATTCATACAACTGTGCTGAAAGTAAAAGTTGAGGGGATTATGTGGGTGATGAAGGTTTCTTTCTTCTCTGTTTTGTTTTCTGTCCTATTATATTTTCTCTGAAAATATTACAAGGATCAGTTTAGATGAAAATGGCTTAAGAAAAGTTTTGATTCAGTGTTGAGCCTTACTTTCTTTAGTGTTGAATTGTATCATTTTCTAATGACCTATAGTGATTCCTAACCTCATATTTTCTATCAAATCTTGTATTTTGTAAACTGAAGTTTTAAGTATGCTTTTTTGGCCCTTTTGGCTTTATTCTTTGCCAAGTTACTTTATAATGAACCTCCTAACATGTAGTTAAGTCTAGTTTAGATTTGAGGTGAAGTGCTGCAGAGCTGCAGTGGTCCTCTTATGATGGAAATCATTTCTATTTCTCAACATTACAGCCATGATAACAACACAGCATACATATATTACAAAAAGGTTGTTTTATTTTGAATGGGAAGTATGATACGGCTGATGAATATTCTTCTTAGCCCTCTATTATTGTCGAAACTTTGCAGTTTCACATGAGCTTGGACTATCTACTATATCATGAGCAAGCTCCCATATATGTTCATAATTAAATCTTTAACACATGAAGTTATATGTTGTATTAGGTAGCATTTAAAAAGTCAAACACACATTTAGTGGTGAGGAAAAGTGAGAGATGGGTTTTTAAATGGAAGTAAAGTGGATCTGTACTCCCGTTCACTGAACAACATGGTCAGAAGACTGTGGCTGGTATTACATTACAGTAAGATGAACCTTTTAAGGAGCCAGCATTTTCTTTGTTTTATTCAAGAGTGTTTGAGTCTTGCTGGGATTTTGTAAAATATTCTTTTGTGCCTGTAACAAAAGCAGCACATTTCACTACTGAACCATGAAAAAAATCACATAAGAATCTGCCATCTTTTACCCTTTTGCTATCATTTATTTGGAGTAACTGTTGTGTTGATAGAAATTTGCTGTGAGCAGCTGATATGGTGTTAGATAAGCTCCGAGTTCTTAAGTTAAACTTTTCTATGTTTTGATTTTTAACTTTAATCTTAAATATGTTATTATTAGTATCATTATTATTATTCAGAAAAAAAAACACAAGTCCATCAGGATGAGTGTGGCCTGTTGGAGGCCATTGTTTGTGTGCATTATGGAGTTTTACCATTAACTCTTAAAACATTATGTTTGCACCTCTGCACTCGTCATATGTAGCTCTTTACATCACAACCACTACCATAGATCTGTCTGTGATTGTTTTGTAAGTTAATAAGCATAGTGTGGTGTTGTGATTGATGTTACCTTAAGTGTTTACCTTGTTTCATCAACAGAGGAGGAACTGAGGGAGAAGCAACGTTTGGAGCAGCTAGCAGAACAGAGGCGTTCTGATGTGAACCATAATGTTGTCAACACAACCAATGTTTCCAAAGCAGATGAGCTCCGCGCTGAGTGCCGCCCAGCACCCATACTGCCCTCTCTGCCTCCCCCCTCCATGCCCATCACAGTCATCCCCATCCCTGTGGTCACCCCCAACCCTACAGGCTCACCAAACCTGCCTATTGCTACGCTCTCCCCTCCAGCCGCTCCGACTCCTGCTGCCACTCTGCCACGCTCTCCACAACCCAAACCCGACCACCCGCCCTTGGTGCTGACCAACAACCACAAGCCTCTGATACAGAACCACCAGCATCAGCCGCCGATCATTGCCCTGACCAACAACAGTAAACCACAGCAGCAGACACACCAGCAGCTGGTCCAGCGTTACCCTGGCTCCATTGTGTCGTCTCCCCAGCAGCACACTTTACTTCCCCAGCCAGGCCCTGTGCTCCAGCAGGCCCCTCAACAGAACGGCCCCATCAGCCGGGGGAGTCCTACTGATGATGGCCGCCAGCTAGACAATAAGAAGAGGCCTGGAGGGTGAGTCAAACCTGGTTCAATGTTTAAAATCAAAAAAGAATGTTTCTAATTTTTATTTGTCCTAATTTTATGAGTTCTAACCAGACAAGAATTTTTTTACTCTTACCCCTCTAAACCATGCAAAGAATTTTGTTGCATTTTAAATAAAGAAATACAAAACAAATGTCACTGTATTTAACTGCAAAAACACTTAAGCCTTACCTTAAATTGGGCATGCACAGAAAACCCCTGTCATTAAATTTACCCCTATGGACAAGGCAGTAAACCTCCTCTTTGATTGATTTTCATCATTCCCATCACTCTGCCCTTTTTGACACCAAATTCTTACTGTGCTCTCATTTGTGCTCTTACAGGGCAGGCACAAGAGAGGTGCATAACAAGCTTGAGAAAAACAGGTGGGTTCAACCTGTCTGCTATAGAGCCTCTTTAAAGAGAGATATCCAATATATTTATGTTGCTTTTGAGTAGTGTACCATTCACATAAAGTCATAGATTATTGTTCCTGTCGCTTCTGTTTTACAAGTTTACTCTTAAACTAAGTGAGGCCTAAATGTATTCATCACAGTTTAATTTTAAAGTTATTTTTGTACTTTTGTCTATCTATTTTGAATCATGTTCTTTTTTCAAAATTGTTAATCATAAGAAAAAAGGCCAGGTGTGCCATTAGTCCAGTCTAAAATCTACCCTCTGTGTCTTGTATCAATCAGACGAGCACATTTAAAGGAGTGCTTCGAGACGCTGAAGAAGAACATCCCCAACATAGATGAGAAAAAGACCTCCAATCTCTGTGTGCTGAGGAGCGCGCTGAGATATATTCAGGTGAGCTGCTGGTATCTGGGCTTTTGGTTAAGACTAAGTCTTACCACTAACTGTGTGAGCTGTGCAGGATTTAAAATGTAGTAAGGCCAGTACTTCAGCAGCTTTTTCTGCCTTTTTATTAAGTAACTTTTTCAGGGAGTGAATATTTGCGTTAATGCTGGGTTAAACTCAAAAATGTGCAGGCTTTGTTATTACAATGTTTAGCAAAGACTTGACTATGAAAACTGGAGATGCCCATTCATACTTTTACATATCATCCATGGGAGTGATTGACTGATCTGCTGCCAATAGGGGTCATATTTGGTGTTCTGAGATCATATACAAGTGGAAGAGGAGCCTGTTATAAGCAGTGCTTTAAGTGGAAAAAAATAAGTGCCGGTACTCTCTTCTCATACAATCCCAGAACTAATTTTGGCGGTATGGAGCAAAAATCATATCTCAGTAGTAATTTAGCTGAATGGCTATACATGTTTTATATTTGAATATTTTTAATCTACAAAGAAAAAACAAAAACAGTCACCTCTAAGTCAAATCCACAAGGATAAAATGTCCCGGTGTCATTTTTATTAACAGCAATCTGATCATTGTCAACATGGACATGGAAAATTAATAAAAATAAACGACATGTTTGTGGGGAAGACACTATTAAACAATAAACTCCTTAAGTAAAATAAGAAAAATGAAATGCTATTTCCCCACTAGACTCAGCACTGAAATAGATGATTTTGTGGTCAATAAGCGTATTAGTGTTAGTGATTCATAGTCCCAGTATTCCTGACTTTCTCTTCATGATTCCCTACACCATCCACTGTCCTGTCCTCTCCAAATAAAGGCAACAAGCCCTTAAATAAAAAAACCTATGAAATAACAATATAAAAAATAAAACAAAAATATATACTGTTCATAAAAGGTAAAAAGGCTCTTTGATAAAATAGAAATATAAAATGCAGTGAATTCAGTAGCTGTTCTTTGTCACCAAATGCAGAGATTAATCAGCCCCTCTCCTCACTGACACCTGAGTCTCCGCTCCGTATGTGAGCTGACTTTGCCTCCGTATATCCAGGCTTTTTGTCTTCGTCAGTGAGTCAGCTGTTCTTTAAGCAAAACTACAGCCCCCGATCCTTTCACCAAAAGTCTGATCGGCCATTTTGAATACTGTTATTAAATATGTTATTGGTGTTGATGTCTCGTTCAGCGGCAGTACGAACAGTGTCAGTGGAGCATCAAGCTCCTTGGTGGAGGAGGTGCTGCGCTTGCGTGCTGCGCTTGTGTGCTGCACCACTGTCCAGGAGAGGTGAACGATTTAATCTCTGGTTTTCCCTCCAACAGTGGCAGGTGAGTTCACCTGCCACTGTTGAGAAGTGACGGTATGCTGGAAAAAGTCCCGGCACGTCAAAGGGCAAAATTTAGAAGTGCCAGTACTGCGTACCGCTGCACACCAGCCCACTTAAAGCACTGGTTATAAGGAGCATAAAAGTCCTCCTTATTCAGTTAACAAAATATTTTTACTGACTGGACAAAAACCTCTCAAGCAGTAATGCAACAAGTATCCTACAGAAATTATACAATGTGGTGATTCATCACGTGCTAATTTATGTGAAATAGGTTAATGGAGTTCTTAACAGAACAAAGAAGTTACACCTATTCAACAGGCTAAACACTTTGAAGAGGCTAATAAATAAATGGCAATATGTTTCAGGACATTAACTAAGGGCATTATGCAACTGCTGCAGTTATTTTACTCTGTTAAAATAACTGCAGCAGTTATTTTAACAGCGTAAAATAACTGCAGCAGTTATTTTATGCTGTTAAAAAAAAAAAAACGCTTTTCACCTCCAGACAACTCTACTCAATCAGTTAATCAGACTTCAGTTGGGGCATGCAGATGCCCTAGCAATCTACAGCACTACCCATGTATCGGGTCCAAAACCGGCCTGTGGCCCTTTGCTGCATGTCTCTCCCCACTCTCTCCTGTTTCCAGCTCCATCCACTGTCCTCCTCCTATCAAATAAAGGCACGAAAAGCCAAAAAATATATCTTAAAAAAATAAATAACCGGACTTCAGTTGTATAACACCAATTCATAACCAAAGTTATGTAAAGAAATTAGGGCAGGTCTACACTGTATGTGCTGTGATACTATTCATAAAGAAATATCCAACAGGAATCCATCATAAGCTAAGCACTAAGCAACATTTAGCAAAGTTTCAGTGGAAAACTTCCCTTTATTGGGCAGAAACCTCAAACAGAATCAGACTTATGTTGAACAGCCATCTACTGAGGCTGGGTTGGGGCTGAAAAAGTATAGAAGGAAAAGCAGAAGGAGAGAGGTAAGGGAGATGCAGAAAGAGAGAAGGTACAGAATTTACTCAAGTTTGTCTCCAAAATTTCCTTTTCTTTAAATTACACTTGAACAAATCATGGTGACTTTTATTTACCTTACCTCGAACACATCATTATTTAACATTGCTGCACCATTTTGTAAGATAACTGCCTCTGATTCAAAACAGATTTCAAGTAGGGATGCGCGCAGTTAAACGGCTAAAAGTTTATCAGACTAGCAGGCATGAGATTTATGAGTCAGTTAGACTAATTACCTATTGTTTAATATACACATGGGCTTGAAATATCGGCCTTTAATGCCCTTTTAAACTGCGATGAACCTACCGCCACTAGAAGCTGCTGTAGCTTCAGTGAATGGCCGCTTTCTGTCTGAGCTCTCCGCCAGCACGTCACCAGATGTATGTAATATGAGAAGTGTAGCTGTTGGCGTGTAGTAGGGAAAGTGCGGTATGACAGTTTTTTAAGTAGTAAATGTGACGAACCTCATGAGGTAGTTCAGGCAATAATTTTGAGCGCAATGACCCATACCTGATATGCATCTTAAGCAAATCACATAACTAGCATCCTTCTAAATCAGTGATCTATTTAAGCTGCAAGATTTCCAGTCTCTTCTTCTACTCTGCTGCTGCCCTGGATCAGCACTGCACTCTCGCTTCAACCCACCTCCACCCCAGCATCCACCTGGCTCAGACTAGGGGGGTTTAAGATGTTCTCTCATAACTCCTCAATTCTGCATGAGATAAATCGGCGAGGAGTGATGAAGTCGGAGCCTGACACCAAGCTATGCTATGCTATGCTACCATAATAAATGCTTGAAAATTATAAACATGAAATGCCTGACTGAAATGGAAATAAAGTGGTATGAAGGTTAAAATCACATGTACTCAACAGAAGTGAAAAGAGGCCACATATCAAAGCATGATAATCTGCAAAGAGGAACAAAGGCTGGCGTAGCTAGCTGCTCCTGTTAGTGGGTGTGCTGTGAGCTTGATTTACTCTGTACAGCGTGGCTAACACAGTGACCCTGTGATGAATTTGACCATTTTATTTTATTAGTAGTTTAGTTTATTTATAGTATTTCGTACTCTTTAGACTAACCGGTTAAATGTAATTTAAATGAGTGTTTAGCTGAATGGTGACATGGACTTGGGGGATCTTGCCATTACTGCTTTGGAGGAGGAGGATGACTGATCTGCAGCAGCATATTAGCTGACAGTCTTGGTGCTTCATTTTAGTTTAGTTTGATTCACAGTGCTGATGTGCTTAATCCTTATTGGCTGGCTATTCAGTTATTTAATTACACTACACCATACACACAACATCACAGATACCACAGTGTTAATCACAGGTTTGATCCTATCATGTATTTGAAATGAATGTCTGCCAATAAATGTCAGCTGCCAGTAAATTGGTGTACCTGAACTGCAGAACAATGCAAACTACATTCCTCTGTTGCAAGTCTAGGTGTGCAAGAGAGTGTGATAAAAAAATAAAACATACTTTTTGGTAAGAGCTTTCAAATTAGATGACAGTACCTATATAAACAAATGTATGAACAAAATTTCAGAGCAGTATGCTTTATGTGTGCATATAATGTATACAGTACATCATTTGTTGTCACCATATTGAGTAAACCATTGAATATCCTCCTATTTTAATGGACTCTTTAGCATTAGGAATGTATGCCATCTCCACAAGTGCCTCCCCATGTGTCTGAGTCAGGCCCTTGCTGTGAGAGAGTGGTGGTTGTAAACAGCTGGTGCAAAGGTCCCCTTCTGGCCTAGTTTAACTTCTCAGACTGTCGAGCGTGTCATAGTGGGTCATTTTTCTCCTATAGATAGATAATGTAGGGTGGCAGCTGTAAACTTGGAGAGTTCACCCATAGGCCCTGGTGTTGCAATATAAGAAGTGTTTTGGGGTGTTATTGCTGTAATTTGGGTATTTTCATTGTTATTTGTTTTGTTATGCTTACCACATCAGTGTGTGTGCTGATATCTCTGCTTATTTAATCCAAGTTCTCCAAAAGAACGTCGATTTTTATGTTTCTGCTGTGATGTAGCTGTGTTGAATGTGTTCTCATGTACAAATTACAAAGGACTGTGTGCTGCTGATTGGTTGCTCTGAGTAGCAGCAGTCTTGTTGCTCCGTGCGTGTGGATACCGAGGGAAACTAGGACAGCGTGGGTGCAATGCTCGTCACCCAATCTCCCTCCCTCTGCCCCCTCTCTGTGTGATTAAGCAACGCAGTGCTCAACGTGCTGCCTTCAACTGGCTGACTGACCTGTCTCTGTACAGCTGAGCCTGACCAGTGAGTTATTTAAAGAGAACAGACAAGGAGAAAATTACATTTGTTTCATTCAATTTTTTGCCAAAATGTCACGAGAAACCGTAAAAAGTAATGATCACCATATTGCATCATCATTTTTTTTCTACTGTAGGTCACAGGAGTTAAGCGGTTCTTTTAAGTTTACTCTTACATGCCTTTATGTCATTAGTACGCTTGAGTGGTTGTTTAGTTTTGGAGGGGTGGAGTAAAACAAGTGAGCGTCAGGTAACAGGAAGCCAAAACAGAACAAAACACACGTGCTCTCTCTGTCATCTTGACATGGGTGGTACAGACGCGTGTTCTTCCTGCATACAACTCCCTGAATGCTGCCTCTCTTTGCCCCCTCCCAGCAGAGAGTCAGTCTGCACACAACAACACAGAGCTCAGGAGAGGTTCAAATAAGAGGCTTTAGGCTCAGCAGCACATTTTATTGGATTTATCTAAACGGTTATCTCATGTATTAATTTGGAAATAACTGCTGTTATTATATTGTTGACTACTGACTGGATATTTAGCTGTTTTTATAGAAACTCACTGGCTTAACAAACAGCCCTGTGGTTCAAGTTTCACTTCTTCGTTTAGCTTTAAATCAGAATGATTGCAAACAACCTCAAATAAACATTCAAGTCCATTCGTTTACTCCTTTTTTATCAAGAAACTTGCACAGGGGTTTAGGTTTTAACTTCAAGTGTACCATATCATGTTTCTAAAGGATCTCCCCTGAGTCAGTGGTGTTGCTGTGAAAGTCGAGGCTGTAAAATAAGCCTTGATGCATCAAAGCTCCTCCTCTCTTCTCCCCCTCCCTTCCTCCCTCCATCCTGCCTCTCTAAGCTTTTAAGGCCACATGAGCAGCAAGCACATGGCTAGCCTGAGCCGCGTGACGTCACCCCCCGTGCTGGGCCTCCGCCCAGCACTGCAACAGGCAGGACTCACCGTACCACCAGGCTTAGCTACCAGCAGCAGGGAGGGAACATGGAGAGGTAAACACAAGGCTCGGTTTACTCCTCTCATGCTTCATTTCCCCCTCGAAGCTGACTGAACTTGCTCCTCTACTGCTGGTAGCCCAAGTCTGAAAAATGCTGTGCCATCTGCTGGGGAAAGCCTAGAGTTTAGAGGTTGAGAAAAGTAGATACGTGTTTTTTTCGATAATGACTTTAAGTGTGCATGAAATGGCAAATTTCCTAAGAAGCACAGCCTTAATAGAAAGCACTGATTGTGTTGACATTTTCTGATTCATTTTGCCTCGAATATGAAAGATAATTAGCTGTTCAAGCTATGCTTTTAACATTTCAAGGTTTATTTCAAGTCTCAGCTCAGATACTGTGAAGTCTCAGTAAATTTCCTCTTGTATAGTTTTGAGTCATGACTGGAACCTAAATCAGTCTTATTTGCTGTCTTAGTTTGTGCATTTGTGATTTGGTTTTATAGAGTAGTGTGTATTTTTTGGAAGGCTGTTTCCTGCTCAGTTAAAAGAAAGGCTTTACATGTGTAAGAAAACTATATATGAGGAGTCTACCTACAGAAGCTTGGTGTGGACTCTAAGCCAGTCCTTCACACACACACAGTGAGGTAATTAGGTCAGTTATGACCAGCACAAGTTTTCACACTGAAATGGTGCAAAAAAAGTGGGATAGAATTTTAACAAAGACAAGCCTTTTATTGTTGAAGTGAGGCACCGCGTGAGGTTCACAGTTCCAGCTTGAAGGCACTGTAAAACAAGGGTTTATGGTTACCACACCATCACAAGACCTCTGCAAAGAAGCCTGATCAGTGAGCCAGGCTGAGCAGCATGTCTGCAACGTGGCCTCCTGTGCTCCTGGCCCTTTAAGAAACCCAGCCTTGTGCTGTCTGCTGCAGAAGTGAGTCAGTGAGTACAGCTTGTATTGCTCTCTTTCAATCCCGCTATCTGCCGCCCCCTCCCTCTCCTGTTCTCTGTGGGGCCATGTGCTCGGCACTCGCATTGCTTGTGACAGCGCTTGAGCAGTGTTTACCTTGCACACACACACGCACTCACACAATGCAGCCGAGCTGTGTACTGATCTAGATTTTCACATGCAAACACAGCCGAGGTGGGGCCATGTGCTGAGAAACAAAAGGTACATGGCACCTTGTGTCCTACCAACCTGCTGACATGATTAACAGGCTGGTGAAGTCATGCGTGATCCATCTGCGATGTACTCGACAATCAGGTTTTACCTGGTTAATCTCAGACTAGCTGTTTAAAAAGAGAGGCTGTGTCCACCATTAGAGTTCAGTGGGTCTCTGTGTTTGTGGAGCGTTTTCCATCTGCATGAGTCATAGTTTGAGGCATGCACAGTTGTGGCTTCACTCACGTAAGGCTGCTGGCTAAAACTTGAGGGTAACAGTGAGACAGCCAGACATTTTGGTCCACGTATCACATTTTGAACACTGTTTATTCCATTAACTTCTGCCTCTCAGACAATCCATCTGAGGTAGATGTTGTGTGTGAGAGAGGGAGAGTAAAACAAATTCTCCACACAGTAAGGAAATATTTTCTATAATTACACCCAGGTTGAGTTTTAAAAGAAACATTCGTGCTGAAATGCTGTCAGGAAAAACAAGACAGAACATAAAGGGAACATAAAGGGGTGTGCAGTCTTTTGGGTCACAGAGGAAACCTTAAGAAGGTTTTCAGCTGTTTCCATGACAACCAGAGATGGGGGCATTTCAGTACATCATGCATGGAGACTGAGCATACTGCTAGTGTATTCAGACTGAGGAACAGATATCAGCAGCTTTAGTTTTGAAAGGGAGTGGCTGTTGATGGCAAATATTGTCTACATGTTAATGAGTCCATGGTAAAGAACTTGTTTTTCATTCACCAGTGACAAACTCATCAGGCTCTAAATGAATGTGCATGTTCACATTAGTACATTTCCATGCTTCCAAATGGTGTAAAAAACAATACAACTTGTTTAAATTGTTGTGGTTTTACAGAAGTCCTCAAGAGGAGGAATCCTACTTGTTTGTTTTAAACAACACCGTTGAATGTTATAGTGTTGATTTGTGCTTGGAAACAAGTGTTTAAGGCAGATTTAGACCGATGCATCCACCTGGCCGATGTCAGCTTTTTGGTTCTGTGAGCAGTGGTGTCATGGTGCCCGCACAAGAGGGTATACTCTTAATTTAAACCCCATATTTTTTAGCAACCCATTGAGCAAAGGATAAATGCCCTGTGTTATACACTGGTCTGCATATTTAATACACCTAAAAATAGGCTTTTTGTATTGGCACATTGACCACCAACTTCTGCTTGTTGACTTCAGGTAGCAAGGATTGTAATTAAATTATGATGAGGGATGCACGTCATAGAAAGTAGCGCCACCTGTTCTGTTACTGTTTTCATTTATCCAGAACTGCAAAGTATGATCAGTCCTACTCTACCTCTGTTTGGCTTACCCAACCAAACATTGAAGGCAATAATGAGTCATAGCCAATAAAAGGCAGAGTAAGATGGGCCATGCCTTCCCCACTCTAGGGAAAAACATACTAAAACGTTGCTACATACTACTGAACAATTTGCATCAAATGGGCTTGAGAAGTGGGTATGCTTTAAGGAGATTAAAAGAGAACCCTGCGCTACACCGCTGACTCTGAACCTGTGGAGGAGCTGCACTGGTTTATATCAGGGGTTAAAAAAAAACTAATAAAACAACTGGCTATGCAAGAACCCACTGATGTGGGGTCTAAATGACCAACATGGGCATCAGTTTTAGAGGAAAAAGTAATTAAGTGATTTTTAGGGCTGGTATAACAAGAAAACATTTCTAGTAGGACTGCCCTTTATGCAGCTGTACTCTCAATGTTTTTACATAGTTGGTTTAGTTAAAGTCGATTTAAACACAGGTTATGTAAGGACCAATACCTGTTCACATATCTCCACAGAGCAATGCGCCTGAGCTGGGCCAACAACAATTCAACAACTCAGGATAGTACATGTCACTTTGAGCAGTGCCTGATCATAACAAAAGAATAACTGGATATTTTTGCTGGCCACTGTAACCTTACTAAATATTACTTTATGCCTTGCTCATGGTGGATTAATGTTGGGTTTTTGTAAATAATACATCAAAGAGTATGGTCACAACCTGCGCTCTTTCTTGATAGTCTTCATAATACATTTTAAATAAATTGGTGCTTTACAGATAAAGATTGACTGATTGAAGGAATGTGTATCAACACTGTTTATGTAAGAAAAAATGTATGCTAATATTTCATAATTGGATTTTGATCAGTATTGGCCTGTAGCGAAAATAGTGCTCTTTGGATTAAGAGTTTATTAATGCGGATTTACTGGTGCTTAATTGTGTTTTTGTCTTAGCTTTCTTTTGCCAAACTCATACATGAACAGTACTTCCTCTGAGTTTCTGTTTGTGTGTGGGAGCTGAAATCACCCTCGGTAGGACGGTGTACAGGCGCAGACTGCTTGGCCTGTGCATTTCTAATCCTGGATAAGGACTAGAGACAGGTGCCGAATTACACAAGGCCCGCCTTTTGTCCCCCTTTGCTATTTATACTGTAGTTGTAAAAATGCACAGATCACGCTAACAGACATCCCTACATAAAAAGATGCAAAGATACACAACACAACACAATGACATATTTTATGATCGGGTCTTTTACTCCTTACTGTACAAATAATCACATTCACATCTATTTCAAACTCTCTCTTTCTCACTCACACAGAGTTTACCTCCTCTCATGCACACTAGAACACGGTGGCATGAACACTAACAGGAAGTCCACTCTTTATGATCCTGAGTCATCAAGTTGCTGGTTAAAGAATTCAGTGTTATTTCCTTAAAGCCTCTCCCACTGAGGACATGATCAGTACTAGCTGTGATGTTTTACCCAACATGAACTTGAAATGTAATAAATCAAATAATGTAAATGACTTCAACACACTAATCCCCTGCAGCATTAACTCTGTCTGATCTGTGCTGACAAATTTAAATGTTTATGTGGACCTTTTTTTCTTATAGTTTTGGTTGTTCTCTCTTCCTCCTCCTTACTGATCTTCAAGCTTTTCTCCTGTTGCTGTGCACAGAAGTTCAGCTCAGTTTATTTGTTGTTTTTTTTTTTTTGCCTTGTGTCAGCTGACGGGTTAGGGGAAATTAGGTCACAGAGAGCTGCTGCCTGGAAGCACCTCCTACTTTCCATACTCGTCTCCTCCACCTCCTTCTTCCCTTCCCTCCTGCTCCTGTAGCTTTGTTATTTTGCTCCCTGCACACAGGCTCTGGTTGCAGGTTTATTTTTAAATCATTATTTGTTAGACTCACTCCATATTAATCAGCTGTAGGCACACAGGCTTTAAATAAAAGGTTTCTATTGAGTTTTATTTTAGAATTGTGTTTTTTTTTCTGCTTGAGTTTGAAAAGAAGCTTGTTAGTAAAGGTTAATAAACTAACACCTACACTTTTTTTAATGAAGTTAGGCTTCCATAGTGGTTAGACTGAAGTATTCAACTTGTTCTCGTATACTAGAGAAAAATTATGCTTTTTTTTTTTTTTTTTTAAAGGAAGTCTTCTTGTTAGTCATGATTTTGTACAATGCAGCTTTTGTCATGCTAGATATGTTCAGACAGTTTGATTAGAGTTCTTAATGTTCTGATACAGAATAATACCTGCCCTGTGAGAAATATTTAATGTGCTGGAACCAAGATAGACTTGTCCATTTTGTGTCTCACATTTTACCACCTTTTTTTATTATCTACTAAGTATGATCTCACAGAATAACTAATTTGTGTATACACTGATGGAGATTTGCAGATTGACGTAATTTTATATTTCTAAGACATATAACAGCCTCAACAACTAGGGGTGGGAATCTTTAGGCAACTCACGATTCGATTAAGTTGCAGAGGGCCATGATTTGATTCTGAATTGATTATTGATGTATTTTGATGCTTTTTCTTTGTAATACATTACTGTTGTTCTCACTGTGTCCACTAATTATAAAACACTACATTTGAGTTTGGAACAAAAAGATCCTACCTGCTTTCTGCAGCGATGCAGTGACTTCTGTATTGGTTTCGTTGAAAGTGTCTGGGTGATAATGCACTGCACGTCGGAGTTCCGCCTTTTTGTTCTGACTTATTAACGGTATTTAAAATTTAGATAAACGATTATTGGTCATTTGTAAATCGATTCAGAATCGTCCAACTCTGAATCTTGGTGCATTGAAGAATCGATTTTTTGCTCTCTTGTCTGCATCTTACTTTTGCCTCTACTTATTTGTTGAACCCCTTACTATAGCACATTTTAAACAAATGGCTTATCACAGTTATGTATGGCACAATAATGCCTGCAGCAAGAGCCTGAGGAGGAATTCACTCACACTGTCAAATACGAACATGACATTTGATTATGAAATGTAACTGGACATGTGAATCTTATGAAGTGGTATCAATGTGTGAATTCACTGACAGCAGCTTGTCATGGAGCAAAACAAGTCTAAGATATGACATTTTTTTGTTGTATAAATCTTTTGTCTTCTCAGACGTTAAAGCGAAAAGAGAAGGAGTACGAGCATGACATGGAGCGACTGGCCAGAGAAAAGATCGCCACTCAGCAGCGATTAGCAGAGCTGAAGAACGAGCTGAGCCAGTGGATGGATGTGATTGAGATTGACCGAGTGCTTCGACAGACAGTACAGCCTGAGGAGGACCAGGCCTCCACCTCCACTGCCTCAGGTGAGGATGACTGCCAGGGTGGAAGTACTGGAGGGCTATAGGGCTGCTGATATTCAAATATTAAGAATATACTGAAGAAATTGAACATTTTGGATGCTTTAAAACAACACCTTATGCAAACATATTTATTGGTAAAAACATGTATTAACACAGAGTGAATTGTCTGTTACAGAGGGTGAAGACATTATGGACGATGACCTGGAAGATGAGACTCCACCCAGAGCACAGACTGCCTTACCCGCCGTGCCTCAAAATATGAAACCAGAGCTGCACAAGTCTGCAACACCCATTCAGACCCCAGCCCCAACACCCACCACCACCACCTCTACCTCCTTCATCGCTCAACACATCTCCATCCAGCATAAACCCCCTGTGCACCAACCAGTGCTCCAGCCGCTGCCCATGACTTCTCCGCAGCCAGTGTCAAAGCCTGCAGCCCCCCAGACACTCACAACCACAACATCAAGCAACCCCACTACCCCAACCCAGCCCTCGATCCCCACCCAGACTCAGATGGTGACCATGTCTAGCATGCACCCCACAGTTATTGCCCACGCTTCAGTGTCACACCCTTCGGTCATCCAGGCTGTAAACCACGTCATCCAGGGAGGAGCTCCAAAACATATCACTCACTTGGCTCCCTCTACCACCACTAGCTCTGTTCAGTTAGCTCCCACTCACCAACCCATCGGCCACATCACCGTACACCCGGTGGCTCATCTGAGCCAGCATCTACCTGCTCTCTATCCCCAGTCGGTCGCTGTCACACAACCAACTGTAGTTGGTCACATCGCCCACACCCTAAACCATGCCCACCCTCAGGTAAATGGCTCCGCACCAAGCCAAACAACCACAGCCATCGTCAGCAAGCAGACCCAAATGGTTACCCACCACCCGCAGCTTGTGGGTCAGACGGTGCTCAATCCCGTGACAATGGTGGCCATGCCCCCGTTTCCCATCAGTACCCTGAAACTGGCCTGAACACTGCCAACTGGACCACTGGGCTAGAAGGAGGAGATGCTCCACGACAGGGCAGACCCATGGGCCTCAGACTAGGCCAGACAAGGCCACATGAGGGCAGAAGAGTTGCAGGGCACCTCGCTGTTCAGCAACAGAGATTCACTTTCTTTCAGAGATTAAAGAGCTGATATAAAGACAGGAACAAGATCAAATTCAGCCCTCTTTCAGTACTAGTCTGCCATAGCATCTGCAAATCTTGATCCTGAGTTAAAGATATGCCAGGTCGCTTGAGGTTGAAAGTCATCATGTTGAATATAAGGGGAAGGGGGGTTTGCAGGTTTAGATCCCCCCCAACATGGTATTCATTGTTGCAGATTAAGGAGCAGAGGTTTGCTTCACATGATAGCACTCTGTTACAGAGTTTAAATTGTCCTGGCTGATGGCTAGACTTCCCACTATCAGAGTGGCTGTTGTGGATTAACCAACAGTACATCTTGTACTCGAGAGGCTACGTCGGGTTTTGAGGGCTGTGGCAGTGTGGATTCAGAGTGCTTGACCCGCCATAACCAGCAGCACATTGGGAATGTGATTTAGAGGAGCTCCCCCTCTCTAGAGGAGGCACATGCTACAGGGTTTGAGTTAAACTGTGGACTGAACTCGCAGCTCCTGAACTGGAGCTGCAGTCCTTCAGAGTGCTGCATACAGCAATGGCTCCCTCTGCTGGCTGTTGTGTTCAATTTGACACAGCTGTCCCTTAACTAAGAAAGAAGTCATGGATAATACTAATTGGCATATTGGAGCAACAATAATCTGAAAATAGTTTTTAAAAATTGTAAGAGGTTTTATTACAACTTAATGAAAGTCAAATTTCTGTCGGTATTTCCCGTACTCATACTTGTGAGTGTATATTGTTCACAACAAATCCAGTTGGATTATCTCACAGATGCTCATAGATTTTAAATACCTGCCAAAAAGGCAGTTCTTTTCCATCAACGTATCCCTGAAATGTAAACATGGTGACAGACAGATTGGGTGATTACATTCTTAGAAAACAAACAAACAAACAAACAAAAAAACAACAACTTAAATGCGCATTAAGATGACATTTGAATGTGATTGAATGAAAAGGTCCATAAAACATAGCAGGATGTGTTCAGTGCAGTCTTGCAGGGAAACAGTAGTAGGATGAGTATTTGCATGTTGGTAATGCATTAAGAATGCAGCAGTTTTGTCAGTCTGTGGCAAGTGGATAAATGATTTATTGGTCCTGTCAACCATCACTTTTGATTTATATCCATTTATTTTGATATGCAAAATAAAAACAATCTGCTTTTTTTCTAAGACTATAAATTTCCAAAGTTAGCACTGTGATCATTTCTGTGAGTTAATGAGCAGTAAATCTTCAGTTCAGCATAGCACTTGTTGGTGCACCAACATGCTGTGTTCTCCTGATTTATTCTGAATGTACTGACCTGTGAAAGGATATGGAGTAGCATACTCATCAGATGTTAAGCCCTTTTGCTTATACTTTATATTACGTGTATGTAAAGTGAAACATGTAAATGTGATTTTGTATTTTATGGTATATTGTTGCTTGATTCATTTTAGGAGTAATTTCTCTTTGGTTTAAACTTGATAGTCAAATTATGTTTTGTTTTTTTAACCCCCTCCTGGGACCATAAAGCGTAATGCTGTTTCTCATAATGACTAAATTGATCCCATGTTTGTAAAACATTTGGCCATTTCCAAGTATTTACTCATTTTGATGCAACATAACCGCACTGGAAATTTCCCCCCAGAACTTTAAGATTAAAAAACCCACATTAAAATTTAAGGCGACTTATCCTGAACAATTTGATTTTGAAATCCTATTGGAGCTAAACAAAGTGTGTAAAAATAATAGGGATTTAGATACTTGAAAAAGCAACAATATACTGGTATGTTTTCCCTATGGAGAAAGTTTAAGTTGTATATAGCCTGTAAATGTTGGGCTGCATTTAGATCTATTACTGTATTATGTTAAAAGCTTGGGGACATATGTAAAAAATGAAAATTTTATTAAAAAGATACTTAATAAATTGTATTACACTAACAAATGTCTGAAGCTTTTTTTTGATGCTGCAATACAAAGTTGGCAACTGAAGACTTTGAGGGAAGTCAAATTAAAGAGTGCATCTAATTTAAACATTCAGGTCAGTTTGATTCAATTTTCAAAATCAAAGATTCCACTAGAGCTATTTAGATCTTTTAAGAAATTGTACACCACCAAGAGTATAAAAAAACAGCAGGTTAATTGATGCTCTACATTGTTCAACAGGACATGTTGAACTGTAATGTGAAGCCTACATCTAGTACATATATTACCAAAAGGTACAACTAGCTAAAACTGCTACTATGAAGAATAATATTTCATTTTATTAACTGTAAAACTTTAAAAAGCTGAGAAAAATATTTTAAAAAGAACTGCAAAAACTTATTCTCTAAAACGCTTATTAGCAAGCTGCCTCAACACCTTAGAAGGCATGCTAACATCATTTCTTTTACGACCGAATGAGAAAAAAAATATATGTAGTTTCGAGAAAAAAGGAAACATTTCTTAAAATATGGAAATAGTTGACTGAGTTTTTCTTCTTCTGTTCATGTGTCTTGCTGTCTCTGCTTGCTCTTCGGTCATGACAATATGGCGTCAAATGTCATTATCTAAGCTAGGCCAACAGGCTAACGGCCGGGCCTTTAACGGCTCTAACGTTAAAAGCTGACTCTCCTTACAGCAGTTGTGTGAGTGATGAGGTGGCGGAGCAACAGGAAGCTCTACTGGTGCATATTAAAATATTAGAATGATGGTACAAAAAAGTTTTTTTGTGATTTTCCATATATCAGTGGTTCCCAACCTTTTCCAACTCAGGGCCCACTTGTAAGTTTCAAAAATTTTCGCGGCCCACCTCCGACCCCATATCCTGATACACAATATATATCGCGATATTTTGAAATGGCCTCTCGGCAGCTGTATTAAATTCAGCCCCAAATGGCACTAGTTTGGTGATAAAAATGGACTGTTCTATTGGATTTTTAATAAAATTATATGCAGAAAGTAAAAATCAATATAAAGTCAAATTTAGATGTTTTATTTTGAAAAGTACTTAATTCAATCTTTCACTAATAAATCAAAAATACATAAAACAAGAAATACTTTGTCTTTTACAGTGTATGGAAAATCCTGAAATGTTTTCTGTGTTAAGTTTACTATTGATGATTATAAAATTATTATTTTCCTCATTAAGGGTGACGCAAAACTCACCAATTATGCATGAAGACCTAAACCCTGCAGTCTAGTCCTCCATTCAGGCACAGCTGTGATTATATTAGTCTGCTATCTGTGCTGATGAACGCTGGAGCAGTTTCTGACAAGTTCATGAGATGAGAGCATCTTTAGACCTTATTCATGAAGCTCTCCTGTGTGATCATGGGAGAAAAGCTTGTCTTGAGGCAGGAACATTTTAACTTCTCGTTGTCTGTGTTTTGAACTGTAAGGCTGAGATAAGGCTCCGTTGTTGTGGAGAAGTGGATCACATTTTTCCGCTGCTGGACGTCTTCTCTCTGACATGTACGACTCTGGCAGGGAGTTTTCAGCAAAATGTTTGCACCCAGGCAAATGTCGTATTCTGGGTTAAGTGTCTTTATGAAATTTTTAACATCCTGGCTTCTCAACAACACTGGGCTCATGTTTTTAGTGACGTGTTGTGTTACTCCCGCCGTTATCTCTGAGTCATCTTGCGGCGTATTTGAACGAATACCGCTTGAGTTCGACCTCTTCCTTTTCAAAGTTGAACGGCTGCTCAACGCTGCAGATCCAGAGCTGTTTCTGTCTCTAAAGTCAGCTAACTCCCAGCTAACTAGCCACGCAGTTGCTGTGTTTACTTTCCTCTCCCTTGCTTCTCGCCGCTGATGCGCATGTGCACAGGATTTTTCTGAATGGGCGCAGGCGCAGGAGAGAGAGTGAGCTCTCTGCTGTGAGAAATGCATTCAGGGACAATGGGAGAAGTAAAACTCCAGAGAGAAATGCACGCTGGCGGCTCAAAACTTCCACATAATTTATACTCGAAAATTTGCGATATGGTCATTTTAACGACATGCTACATTCACAGACCGAGGGTGACCAGGTAGCACCAGAATCTATTTGTGGCGGGCCTAATTTATTTGTGGCGGTCCGCCACAAATAAATGAATATATGGGAAACACTGCCATATAATGCGTTCTCAGAGCACTTTTTTAAATTCAAGATTGAACATAAAGGACTGAACTGAATACAGGAGAAAAATGTTGGAAGCTCCACAGTTGCTAACACAGCATCTGTAACATGTTGCAACACCTTCAGTATTACAGCTTTCAAGAAGCTGTCAACACAATAACCTCTAGATAACAACAAAAGTTCCTGTCTGTCATTAGCTTGTCACATGTCTAATACTTGAAGGAAAAACAAAACAAAATAATGAAAAGAATATTTGAACATTTCTAATATCCTTTTAAATGTAACTGAGTTTCAACAATAAAACACTTCGTTATATTTTTATTTTTATATAATTACACCCCCCCCCCCCAAAAAAAAAAAATCACACTATTTTGGAAATGATTTGGCAGCCCACTTGCAATACCTCCGTGGCCCACCAGGGGGCCGCGGCCCACAGGTTGGGAATCACTGCCATATATAATATATTCTCATACAAAGTAAAATTTTTCAATACTTTTTGTTTTAATCTTGATGGCTACAGCTTGCAGCTCAAAATTTTAGAATATAGTGGAAAAGTCCAATTTTCAAAGGTTTACTGAGCCTTTATTCTCTTACTCAGGTTCAGTACACACAACTGCAATCATGGGAAAGACTAATGACTTCCCAAATGTCCAGAGGACAATCACTGCAATTCTCCACAAGGAGGGTTAGCCACAGAAGGTCACGGCTGAAAAGGCAGGAGATCTAGGAGTCTGGGGAGAGATCTGAGAGGCACAATCTCAGGTGCTTGGAATCCAGTGTTTTCAGTCTCCACAGATAGCGATGGTTTGAGGTGCCATCATCATCTGAGTCAATGCCAGAATCAATGCTGTCTGCCATCCACTAGGAGAATTTAGAGCAGTTATGCTTCCATCTGATGAGAGGCTTTATGAAGATACTGATTTCCTTTTCCAGTAGGACTTGGCACCTGCTCACAGTGAAGCCAAAATGACTAGAAACTGGTTTGCTGACCATGGTATTACTGTGCTTGATTTGCCAACCAACTGGCCTGACCTGAACCCCAAAAAGAATCTCTGGGGTATTGCCCAGTGGAAGATGACAGACACTTGACTGAACAATACAGATGAGGAAAAGTCTGCTATCAAAGCAACCTGGGTGGCATAACACCCTAGCAGTGCCATAGACTGATTAGCTCCAGTTAATCGCGTGCAGGAATTCATGCTAAAGAAGCTCTAACTAATTACTGAGTGCATAAATGAGCAGAATTTTCCAGAATGTCAACATTTTCGCTTTGAAAATCCTTCCTTTGGCTGACCATCCATCCATTTTGTATAACACCTATCCCGATCAGGGTCGCAGGGTGGCTGGAGTCTATCCCAGATGTCATTGGGAGAGAGGCAGGGTACACCCTGGACTGGTTGCCAGTCAATCGCAGGGCTGACATATAGAGACAGATAACCAGGCACGCTCACATTCACACCTATAGCCAGGTTTAGAGTCACCAATTCACCTAATGAGCATGTTTTTGGTGGTGGGAGGTAGCTGGAGTACCCGGAGAGAACCCAGGCATGCACGGGGAGAACATGCAAACTCCACACAGAAAAGCCCTGACTGGGAAGCGAACCAGTGACCTTCTTGCTGTGAGGCAAAAGCGCTAACTCCTGTGCCGCCGTGCAGCTTTGGCTGACGTTTCGTGATATTCTTATATTCTGAGATAGTAGATTTTTTATTTTTGTGAGTTGTAATCATAAACATTAAAACAAAAAATGTATTGAAATAGTTAACCTTGAATGAGATTGAATCTAGAATCTGTACTGAAGTTTCACATCTTGAATTAAATAACAGGAAAAAAATGAAGTTTTTATAGTTTTCAAATTTTTTAGATGCACCTGTACCTTCAAGTCAGAAATGAGGAAACAAAGGGCCCAAGTTACTGCAGATTCTGTAAAAGATCATGAAAAGTTCAAGCTTGTTTTTTACAACATAAATCACAACCCAGTGTCTGATGGAGACATGAAATTTTACCCATATTTATTACAATATTAGAATTTGAGCATAATGTCCTCTCTATCTGCACATCATCTATAAATTTATTACATAAATATACTTCACCAAGTAAAATAACAAAAGTCATATTTAATATAAAACAAATTCTGAAACCAAAAAGCTTGAGGAATGTTTTTCTTCTTTTACAAAACAAAGGTCACACAACATGGCAGAGTCATTTCATTATTAGAGAAAAAAGTTTAGGTTTTGCTGGGGACTCAAAATGAAAAGCCAGAGAATTAAGTTCAACCAATACATTTGATCATTATTCTTTGCTTTCATAAGATTGAACAAAAGCCACAATTATAAAAGGAAATCAAAAATTTGGGACGTTGCAGCCTTGGTTTGAAAGAGCAACAGTTAGTTCAGCAAACATCAAACTCATCAACTCACTACATATTCCATTGCTCACAAAGAAACAGATCATTTTAACTGGTCTGCAATCAGATTAACCTTCACAAAATGCAAGCAAAATAAATACACTGCATGGCCTTTGATGCAACCCTCCGCTGCTTGCTCACCTTGTGCAAAATAAAGGGTCTTGTCTGAAAACACCTCTAGACACTTACAGGTGTCGCCAGCTGGCTTTGAAACAAATGTTTTGGGGGCTTTCTCAAAAATAAAATAAAATAAATCGTAATTTTTTTTTTCATGTAAACAGATTAAATGTTGATATGGTGATGAGTAAGCATTGAATTAAGACTGGCCAACAATGTAAAGACCCTCTAAAATCATGCTGATGGTAGAGGTGGCAACTTTTATAAACATGCTGATAAAACTTAATTTAAATGACTCTGAGCCAAATAAAATAACCAAACATCACCTTAAGAAAACAATCATCCATACAGTAGAACAAATGTTTATGAGTGTTTTATAGAAAATTAAATTATAACAATATATATGCATGTTGAACCTTTAAGATAATAAAAATAAACGCTTGCACCAGAAAAGTGTGCTTAACAAAGTCTGAGCAGGTCACCTTATGAAACCTCATATCAGATTGATATACGAGTCAAATAAAATAAAATAAAAACCCTGTGATCAAGTGGCTAAATAATGTTCAGATAATTGAAACATCCGTACTATTACAGGCAACTAAAAATCCCTCAAACTAAAGCATATATACCTTAATTCTTTTAGAGTTCAGACAGAGCAAAAAACAAAGGAGTGAAGGGTGGAGTGTTTTGCAGCATTGAAGTTGTGATGTCGGACTCATGAGAGGATAATTAAGCTGCAAATGTTCGATGTCTTACCACCTCCTGCAGGTCCCTGATTCTTGTGCTGAGGATGGATGTGTGGACACAAAGGGATGTCAATGTTCTAGAGAGGAATAAAGGTTTCTGGGTGCTTTTTGTAAGTCCCAGTTGCAGAGTGACGTGTAGGGAGTGTAGCTTGTGCCCTGTGTTAATAGGCTTCCTTCTGAGTGTGCATTTGATCCTGGATCCTCTGCAGCATCTCCTGCATCCGCCGCAGCTATGAGGAGACAACGAGACAAGTGTCAGTTAGAACATCACTGCACGCTGCCTTTTATATGAGGTGATTATTAACATATGACTGCACACAGATAATCAATAACAGGCTCAGAGTCAAACTGATCTCTGGATCACGTGACCTGGGCTGAAGAAGTGCATGGGAACACTGTCATCACCTTCACTAGAGTTTATACTCAAAAGTGCTTTAAGACGGGAGATTATTTTCTCTCATTAATCTCTCAAAACTGTCTGGAACCCAAGACAATGCACTTTTAATTTTAATGTATTTGTAGTAGCTTAATTTTACTTTTGTAAGTCAAATATTGCAACCAGTGGCAAAAACTATCTTTCTTAACATAATACATAAGAAATGTTCCATATTTGGAGTATTTAAACTAAACAAATATCACCACAACCTTACTTTTTCTGTATCAAACTGATGATCATGCTTTAATTTAATCACTACTTTGGATCAGGATGCAGTATAAAGATACTTATCACATTTTTCCACAGCTAACTGTGGCATCATGATTTGAATGTTTATTCCAAAAGCAGTTAAAAAAAATAAAAATCTAATTTGATATTTAAAACAAATATTTCATATGAAATACTTGAAAATGTAACACTGCATTTAGAAATTCTAAAATCTATTTTTAAAATAATTTCCAAATAAACTTCTGTTGATTATTGAATTATTATTATTGAGTTTTGAAGCTCTATTGTCATGTTTTAAAACAATAAACAAAACAAAAAAGAACAACTGAGAAGAACTGATTTCTTTATTTGGTAAAATAAATATATTAAAAGGGGAAAGGGAGGCAACCTAAAGAATAATGGCTGTGTTGATTCGACTTTAAACAGATGTATGCGCACTTCTTCTTTAGCTTCAGTGGAAATAAATTACAGTGACTGTATGTAAAGGAACAAATACCTAGGAACATAGAAGAATGATTGAATACTTCAATTCCCCTTTCACTGACAATCTGAAAATCACATCTTATGTAACTTTATTTAGCCTCTTGGGTTTATAAAAATATGGTTGAATGAGAGGACTTGTAAGGATAGGGGAGAAGGGGTTTCAATGTTTATTTTACACAAATTTGTGTTTTTGAGGCTTCTCGTTGTCAGCCTCCGAAAACATGACCCACTTGCTTCAAAGGAATCTGATCTGTAAGCAGACTCAGTGAGCTGGAGACACTCAGAGGGCTTCATCAGCCATATGGTCTATGTGTGTAACTGGACAGGGCAGAGGCTCGAACTGCTCTGAATCATGTTCACACTCATGATGCTCATGGTCATCATGTTGGTGGTGTGAGTCTGGTTCGTGGTCGGCATGCTCTACCTCCTCGTCTTTTTCTCGGATGAGCTTTTCTGTCTCGTTGTCTGCGACTCCAGGCACCACGGGGATGGGGAAGTCTGTGCCGCTCTCCCTGGTTAGTTTACTGGAGAAAGATTCAGGATAAAAATGAGATGAATGTTTTAAGAAAAGGCTCAAAAGAGGCTTGGGCATTACTTATTTATTTCTCAAGTCAAATTCCTAGTGAGAAGTGACATCCTCATTCTAATCCACATTTCAAGCTGTCCACCCACAGCTGCTGCCTTATTAACACTTTCCCTTTTTCAAATAAATTGAATGATTTGCATTTTCTTCCCCAAAAGTATCATTTTCTTAAAAACAATCTCTATAGATATTTCTACAAATTTTCTTCCACACTTCTAATATATGTCCTGCACTGTAGTGTGGGCTTACTTGCGGTTGCGTTCCTTCACCACCATGCGGGTCATGCTCTGGATGCACTGGGCTCTGTAGTTCTCATAATGAGTCTCCCGGGTCACGTCCTTCAGGTCTTGCATATGTGTGCGAACGAGCATGTTCCTCAACTTCACAAAATCACAATGTGCTGCGTTTTCCACTAAAAACATCAGAGTGAGTTGGATTAAAAATGTATATCAGTATTAAAAGGTAAGCAGTGTGTTGTAAGGGCTACTGCAAGGCACAGGATTCAGAACATGGGACCCCCTCGAAAACAAGATGCTGCATCTCAAGGGGCTATCCTAAATAAACTGAAAAATTGAAAAACATTTGATAAGCCAGGAGAACAGCACCTACCCTCCACAATGCCCCATGGGTAGAGTCGTCCTCTCACCCTTTTCCCTTTGGCCTCCACCACCGTGTTACTACCGATCACCGCAAAGGGAATGCTTTCCTGGTGACAGATTGACAGATTGTAGATGAGTTTATTTTTAAGGAGGTTAAAGCAAATGCCTATATACAAAACTATTCAATCTCAACTTTAATCATGAAGTACTTCTTTCATTTTTAACCCTTCCTATGCATTATTCAAACTCCTCCATCTTTTATTCCCACTTCGCTCTTCTCCATCAGAGGCGACTCAAGGACGCAGTCAGGGAGCGAAATACGGTATACTGGCAAACTGAGTGTACACTCACTGCCAGCTCATGAGCCAGAAAAGCAAAAACCATTGAGTCATCAAGACTGTGTAGTCAGTAGTGAACTGACTTCTAAGGTCTCACATTAAAGAGTCTGTACATTTATTTCAGCATCACCTCTTTGCTTTCTATTGTTAATTGTTTTGTTTTTAAAGAAAAATTCACATAAGCATCAAGTGTGCAGAAAAGACAGGATAAAGGGATAGAGAGAAGAGGCAGCTCTGACTCTCACCTTAAGCTCAATGTCTTGCTGCTTAAACTCCTCATCTTCATCAGAGTCACAGTCAGGGAACTGATATATCTTGATACCGTACTGCTCAATCTCCTCACGGATCTACAGGGAAACAAAGCAAAGAGATAAAAGTGACTCAAAAAGCTCTATAATTTGATCAGTGATGATATGGCATTTATTTGCTTAGTCAGAAACTAATGATTGAGTTCAGTCTATGCTATTACAGTTCAATCAAAAGTCAGTGTTAAGAACAGTTCCTCGATTAAGATCAGGCTCACCTTTATTTTCTTTTTCTTGACCTCATTTGGGGTGAGCGTGTCAGCTTTGGCCAAGATGGGGACAATGTTAACCTTCTCATGGAGAGCTTTCATAAATTCAACATCCAAAGGTCGGAGGCTTGAGGAAATACAAAACAGACAGAAACTTCAGGTGAACTGAGACATGATAGCTTTAAAGAAAATAAGTCTAAAGTCTTGGCTGTGCTCCTAGGAATGCACAATACCAATACCAGTATTGGGTATTATGCTGATAACAAGCCTAAGTACTCATACTATTAAAACATTACAGATACTGCACTTGGTATCATTTTAAAGCATGACATTAGCCTCTTATTATGTGAGCATGTAGTCAAAGTTGGAGCCATGTCAGCAATATGTTGATATTTTAAATTTCAAATGAGGATGATGAAAGTAGAGGAGAATGAAAACTATGCACTTAGACCACCTCATATTTGTCTCAGAGACCATCCAGCATCATGAAATGCTTTAATGCAGACCCTTTCATTTTCAGTGAGCTCTTCACGTTTTACCGTTTTGAACAGGAAAGAGGGATTTCAAACTGAATTCACCCAAATTTGAGCCGGCTCACTGGGCTTCTCTGAGAGGTCAGAAATGAATCAAGCATAACATTCAACCACTGAAACTAATTTTTCTGTTCAGGAATGCAAGTAAATAACTATAATTTGACATATTAATCAAGAAATAATAATGTGCTTTACTATTTTTTCAGTTTTTTTGTAGATCAGTAAATTTGAAAATTCATAGATAACAATAATAATGATATTTTAGCATTAAAAATATAATTTGGGTTAAAGAGCTTCTACATATTGGTGCATTAACCATTGCAGAAACATAAAAAACGATTCTGGAAATTACCATTGCTGTTAATTTAAGGCAGCTGTGGCATAAACCTTACTTTGGATGGTGGGCCAACAAATTTGTTAAGCACTGTATATGGTATAACTAAGTAGCCTACTCATGTTTGTACTGTATTGGTGAGTGCCTTGCTGTAAGTGCTTGTTCTCATCTGTAAAATTATGGTGTTGGTGCATCCCTTTTGATACCGTACTTGTTTTCTCAGTGATGAACTAGAAACACAAGTTGCAAGTTTTGAATTAAAAAAATTACAGCTGGGACTGAGATGAAAATAATGTCTATTAGTAGAAAACATGTGGTGAGCATTCTAGCGATGACTGAATTTGTTTTAAGTCTGACTGCACCGGTTTCATTGCACCCTAAAAGACACTGATTTAATGTCAGATTTTAATGCAGCATTGAGTTTTTCTAGTCTGCTCTAGTGTTGGCAGAGGTTTGCTCTCCAAGTGACCTCTTAGTGCTGAGTAATGTCTGAGGCCCACCAGAAGAGGGAGCAGTTCCTCCATCAGCTTGACTTTGTAATGCACTGCAGCATTACTTGAGTGGCTTTATTTGTTCTTTATAATGAGCACAGTGATGTGGAACGGTGCATGTGCACAAATGCAGTGAAAAGCACCACATCAGCACCGAGCACAAAGAACTGATCAGATAGAAAGCACTGCAGCAGACATAAATTCACCTGAAGGCAGCAGAGAATTGCTTTAACTCTCTTCAGGAGCTTTCTGCATTAACAATTTATAGAGCTGCACTACAGTGTACACTGGTTCTTTAGACATTAACATTAGATCTTAATTACCCATGTGGCTATATGTAAACACTGTACATGAAAATCCATGTGATTTTGGGACAAAAAAGACTATTACTTTTCTGAAACAAATCCCTGTAAACTGTCAATATTTTACACTGCAGTAGACAAAGGTTGATAGTCTCCATGAGTAGGAATGATGAAAAACAAAGAAGTACAGCTGCAGGTTTGTCATACCCATGACCAAACGGTGAGATAAAATAGAGGCAGCAGTGGACGCGGTTGTCCTGGATGTTCTTGCGGTTGAGGCCGCTCTCGTCCCTGAAGTACTGCTCAAACTGTTGGTCGATGTAGTCAGCCACTGACTTCCAGCTGGAGCGGAAACACACAGGGACATTCAGTCTCTGAGGCAATACACTCAGTGGAACTACTGCACATGACTTTTTAAACACAACTGAGCTAAGAAAAGGTTTTAAAGCAAACTCAGTGACCAGGCTAGTTTGTCCATAGAAGATGTCAAACATTTACCATTCAGTGTTGTTAACAGCATCCCCGAAGCCAGGGGTGTCCACGATGGTGAGCTTTAGTTTGACACCTTTTTCTTCTATATCCACTGTATGTTTGGTGATTTCTACTGTTTGTGTAATACGCTCTGGGGAATGGATGCAAACAGACTGCTTTTTTAATACATGCTGTCACATATAGTATGAAAAATCCCCAAACTAAACAGAAAAAAATGCTCACCTTCAGCATTGAGCAACTTCCTATCTTTGTACAGATCTGTGAGAAAGAGACTGTTGACCAGAGTGGACTTTCCCAGGCCAGACTCCCCTTCAAACAAAGAACAGCAAAGGAAAAATGAGCCAGGTTTAAGACTCTGTGATTAGGTGTGTCTTTGTAGTCAATGTTGGTCTTAGGATCAGATTTCGGCTTATGTGGAGATGAGGATTTACCTGCCACCATGAGCGTGAAGTCAAATCCCTTCTTCACTGACTTGCGGTGTACCTGGTTTGGCAGTGTCGCAAAACCAACGTATTCCTTGTCCTGGTCCTTTTAAAATAAACACAATATCAAAATCAAATGTCAGGGAAGTACACATTGCCTTGCATACTGAAGTGTTTAAAAATGGGTTTTCGATACTGTTTTCAAACACTCAAAAATATGTGTTGGTTCTCACTTATGTAACAGTTCAACAAACCAAAAGTAACGAAAGCAAACATCAGCAATCTAAATCACAACTGCTCCACCGAGAGAAAATAAGATCAGATCAACCTTGTCTTCAACAAACCTTCACAAGCTGATACACCAGTCTGAAGACGGACTGTTCAACACATAAAAGCACACAAACATAACCGCCTCTAAAGCAGAACTAAACCCCCGAGATGCTCTTTCTCTTATTCGTCTCTATGCTGTGGTTCTTGTGTTACCTCGTTGTTGTTGTATGGGTCGTATCGACCCCACGGACTCTTGGGTCTGGTGGGACTGACAGATGAGGGCACTTCAAACTCCACACTCCTGCTTTGTGGTATACTGGATTCAGAACCTGAATCAGACTGTGCTCTACCTGCCACAGGGGGGCGCAAATATGACGGGGTGTGAGGGCGGTCTGGGCCCTCGGCTTCCCTGTCTGCATCATGAGGCTCGTGCCCATGTTGGTGTTGATGCTTGTGGTCATGGTGGTGGTGGTGGTGATGGTGGCCATGCCCTCCTTCGTGGTGAGGGTCATGCAAAATGTTCTCCACTTCTGAGTCGTCTGATTGGCTCGAGTGCTAGAGAGATGCCGTGATTGAAGGGGGTAGTGGAGACAGAAAATAGGAGGTCGCAGAAAAGACACAGTGGAGTTTCAACATAGAGAGGAAAGGATGGAGATTCAGAGGGTAGAAATGCACACTTTAAATGTGTGTTACACACTCTAAATTTGTATTTGATAAGACATTTTTAGAGTTGTGCCACCAGTGCTACCAGGCATCTACCTAAGGTGTATCTGTGTGCTATCTGTTGTTGTGAATCTCATTGTACAGAGATATGCCAGGCATTTTTTTCAACATTATGTATCTAAAAGCTTCTGACACATTTCATTTTTAAATTACAAAAAAATATGCTTCTCTGTTTTTCTTATTTCAGATAAATATTTTAAACTTTAGGTCAAAAGTTTGAATTATATTTTCTGGATTTCTTGCAATTTCACCCTGCACTGTACCAGGATACTCAGCTGAAGAGACTCCAGTTACCACAGATTATAGTCTCCCTGCTACTTGAGCACACAGATAAATAATGCAGTGGTCCTCTGAAAGCAATGAGGACATTTACATTCAGCTACTGGTTTAGACTGCTTTACATATCTGCTGATGAATAATAGTAGATTGGTTGTACGTTTTGGAGAAAGAGACAGAAAGTATTAAGAGGTAATGTGGATTTTTTTTAAAAGTGCTGAGGCTTTTACTAAACATTAATCTAAAAACTGAGTTCAGGTGTTTTAAGATTCACCGCTGGTACCTCTTCAGCATCATGATCCCTGCTGTGATTGGCCGAGGCAGGGCGAGAGTGATGCTCATCTGATGAAGAGTGAGCCTCATGGTCACTGTCTGCCATTGCTATTGGGGCCACAGTACACTCTGCAATCTCCAACCAGAAGGAAGAATGCATGTTGGAAAAGAGTAGGGGGGTTATATGAGGTACAAGGGGAATAAGATGCCCAGAGTCATCAGGTGCAGGTTGGGACAACAAGAGGGGTGAATACGTTCAGGCACGACCATGGAGAAGACAAGAAGGAAAATAAAAAAATAATTATTAAAATAGGCCAAAGCAAGGACAAAGGAAACAACAACATACCATTTAGTAGAAGAAATGGTATGACTGCAGAGCAGATAAGACGACTTTGTGAGAGATGACTGAGCTGTGCCTGATGGCAGTTGTTTCCATGTTGTCTCCAGGTTCAGTGTTGGTGTAATTTGACTTCCTGCCCTTATAGTACCGCCAAATGTTCTTAGCCTTTCTGATAGCGCCCTATCAAGTGTGTCAAGCATTATTAAAAATGCACCAGTGTCAGTGCCAACAGGTAAGCTTATCTGTGCCAGCTGCAGTTACATAATGCAGAGGCATTAATAGCCTGATGAAATTTTTACATCAAAGGTACAAATACATGATTCTGCAGGAAGATTTCGCTCATACAGCAGCTCTGTTTTGCTACGAGGATATCAACTTTAAAGATCAGACATTTATTTTTTAACTAAATTAAAAGTAATATCTCATCAAATTGTCCTGAAATATTTTGTCATCCGTTGTTGTTTTTTGTCCTCCATTCTCAGTCTTTAGCTTTAATTACCCTGTGATTTAGAGCTGTAGGGCAGAAAAGAAATTGATTGTGTCAGTTTAGGAAATCAGTGCCCTCTTTTACTGTGCCACAAACCACAGCATAAAGATCGATGTCCAACATGGTGGATCCACTGACCTAGAAGATACAGCGGAATGAAACGCTATGACAACTTTGAAGCAGAAACATTCATCATTTAATCTCATACTTTGTTTTTTGGTTTTAAAATGCTCAAGCTGGTTTTCCTCAACTAAATCAAGGATATCCTCCTAGTAGAATCAACACAGCAGCATGCAGAAAAACAACTTTTCATACATTTAAGCCCTTCCTTTCTACATATAACTGGCATTGTGAAATCCTACACAACCCCCACCCCCTACTCTCAGAGCCTCACCTGTGGTACCTTTTATCAGCACGTAGAGCCTCTTTTTCCTGCCTCTGCGTAAACTGCTCCTCATGCCCACTCCACCAGGCAGTAGGAAGCAGAAACAAGTGGCTCCAGCATTTATACGCCTTCATCCCAGAGGACACACCGCCCTTCAGCCCTATCGAGCCGCTCAACGCCCCGGGAAACTGATTAGCAGCATTGACGAGCCAAACATCACAGATCAGAGGCCATGAACCAACCCACACATGATGCACATACTGGGATGCTGAAACTACCCTGTTGCTGTGTTGTTTTAAAATAAAGGGGCTTTTGTGGCATGACACAACAAAATTATACAACTTCAAATAATCTAATTTCGCAGATGCATACTTTACATTAACATTTAAGGATCAGCAGCAAAGCATATCCCTAAAAAGCTTAAAAATTAATACATAATAAACTTTTTATATACCAGCATGCATGTCTTATCAATCTCCACCAAGCATAAAGGAGATTACAGGACAAACACCATGATGACATTGTCTGAAACTATAAACCTTTCACTTGAAGGCTCAACATCACTCCTCCTCCCTCATCACACGTCTCATACCTCCCTCCCTTTTATCCCACAGTGGCATTCCTGAATCCTGAAGCTACCTTTTGAGCTGAAACTCTCCTGTAAGCCCACACATACTATAAAACTCCATGGTCTTTAAAACAAAGCAATAAGATCTTTATGGGAGACAGACGCCCATAGTACTCTTAAGCAGTTGTAAATAATAAACTTCTCCCTACTGGACAAACCTGGTCATTAATCCATGACATCATGCTTCATGAGATTAAACTATTTAAAGCAAAAACCTACTAAGTCCTTAAAAGGTTTTCAGATTTTTAAGAAGAAATTCATTTGGTGCCTTAATTGAATTTCAATTTGTATACCAACTTGGTGGCAAAACCCATTTGTTTTCTCTTGGGCTCCAGACAAGACATTATGACAATCAGCTAAAACTCTGGAAAGATGTCAAGAAAGCAGATGTAAAAAATGAACAAAGATGAGTGCAGCTTAAGAAAAAAAAAAAATTTGTGATGGAGCTGTCATGTTTTCCTAAGAGACAGACCATCCAATCAGATCTTACTCTGTGGTCACGGTGGTACACAGCTGCATAAAGGAAGAACTACTCTGGGTTTTGACATGTGTATTACTTTCTCCTCTTACAGTAATGATCTCTTATAATGTCAAATGATCTTAGCTGCCTAAAAGAGAAAACAGTTGGTGAACCTTTACTTTGTTCACTCTTTCCATATTCAAATGTTCCACTGGATCATTGGATCTTGACTTTATAAAGCAATTAGTTTCTCCTGTCACTCAGAACTCCTTCTAATTTCATCTGCTGATTTGCTCCTTTGGAATCAGTTAATAAACATCATTTTCCAGAGATCGACTGCAGTGCAGGTCTAAGTTTGACAGTGCCTGTAGAAGTATTCATCCCCTAAGATGTTTTACAACGATTTGACAAGAAAAAAAAATGACCAAAAAACTATTTAATGTCAAAGTGAAAACAGATTTCTAGAAAGTAATGTCAATTAAACATAATGCAAACAAAGTGACTGCATAAATAGTCAACCCCTTCAAATCAGTATTTAGTAGATGGACCTTTGGCTCAGCACTGAGTGTAGAGAGTTCATCACATTTGGACACTGCAAATTTTACTCATTTACCTTGTTATCTTTAAACCACTTTAAACCATTTCTGCGTAGCTTTCACTGTATGCTTTGGGTTGTTGCCTTGCTAAAATAAACTTTCTCCCAAGCTGCAGTTTTAAAGCAGATTGACCCCTAGGTTTTTCCTATATTTTGCCACCTTCATTTTATCCTCTACTTTCACAAGCATTCCAGGGCCAGTTGCTGAGAAGCATCCCCACAGCATGATGCTGTCACCACTGTGCTTCACAGTGGGGCTGGTATTATGTTTGGGGTTATGTTCAGTGTTTAGCGTCCACCAAACATAGTGTCTTGTCTGATGGCCAACAAGTGCCATTTTGGTCTCATTAGACCAAAGAACTTTTTTTCTTCGTGACCATTGGAGTCTCCCACACGCCACTTGACAAGTTGTGAGACTACTAGCACCAACTGGCTGAAACTCTGTTGAATTATGTCAGTCACTTAAAAAGGGGTGAATATTTATGAAATCACTTATCTAACCCTTCATACTCTTATTCAGTTGATATTACTCTGTATGAATTCATTTTCACTTTGATACATAAGATATTTTTTGTATTTTTTTTTTGGTCAAAAATGCCAAATTTTATGGACCATGACTGATTTATAGAATCAACAAAAGGGTAATGCATTCAAGGGTTGAATATTTATACTTATAATTTGTACTTTTTTAGGCAGTGTATGGCCTCATGTAACAACTTTATTCCATAAAGGACAAAAAATCAACATCATATAAGAAAAATGGCTTTGTATTTAATCATTCAATTAGCACCCAAACAGTAACATCCAGAAAAAGCTGTCTGTTTGTAATGAGTAAAATGTAGTCTGATATCAGCCTGAATGGCATTGCAAAGCCAACAGAAACCCAATGACAGGCCCGTGCCTTTGAAGCAGATAAATCAATAAACTTGTGAAACATGACTGAATGAATTGAGTGGAAATACACAAATCAATCCAACTCTGGTGAGCTATACTATGCACTGTAACGAATCTCTGTGTTAATTTAAGTATAAGAAAGAAAGCTTCATGGTTAGCCAGCTAAAGAAAATGAGAAAATGTCAAAGACCTTTTTAACAACAAAAAACTGCGGTCTGACTTTGAAATATCCCTTTATACAAGTACTGTGATATTAATTTAATGGTATGAAAACAGTCTTTTATAACTGGAATAAAACCTAATGGGCTTTGACATCAATTTCACACATTTTCATTAGGATAAGACCAAGTCTCTCTCTGGAATGAGTCACAGCTGAGACCTGAAGCAATTACAATTTCCATAACAGGCCGCATTGACATTTCAGCTCGTCTCCAGGGTTTAGTTCATTAGGACTTATAATAAGAAACCTTTATCATTAGCGGGGCCATGCAGCGATTGTTAATGTTGAAACAGAAACACTGAAAGAAATCTCTGCACACCTCTGACTCACCTGAGGTGTGCAGAGTCAGAGGACAGGGAAACTTAATGACATAGGCTCTTGCAGACTTTCTCGCTTTAATACAAACATACTTATTGGGTCACAAACTCCAAAGTGCCATAAAGCAGCTACGGTTGTAGAGTGATATACATAACTTGATGCCTTAGACAAACTCGTAACAGAAAGGCTTCAAAGCTGCTATGTGACAATTAAGCTTTCACATACATTCACATTTTCTACATCAGCAAAGTTAAAGAGTCACAGAAATTAAACAACTTTGTGGACAAAAAAATGCTGATAAAAGATACTGTAATTGTTAAATTAGTACCTCTTTGTTTATTCCTGAAGTATTCATTTAAAAAGTGCTTCTTGTGTGTTGATGACTTGTAAGAGACTCACGTGCTGAACTTCAACTTGCTGTTAGATCTCCACTTAGGAGGATGTGCTGCACTGCTATGTCTTGTTTGTCATGTGACTTGAGGTAAGAGGATGCTAAAGCAGCAATTTGACCTCAGAGTGTATTGCTTTTACAGTATAGACCCAGACATCCAACCACTTTAATTAATTTTAATAAGCAGTCTGAGGAGCAAATGGCAGGTTACTGCACAGCAACAGAAACAAATGATACCCTTTTAGGCTTATCAAGGAGACCATTGTAGGAAAAATAGCCTCATGAGGATGTGGGACATATTTTATGAAGGGACTAAAATCTTTATGGCAAGCCCACTCAGTCCCTAAACAACAATTGAAGGACGTGAAACTCAACGCAGCATAAAGAAGTTGTACGGTTGACTTCGTTGCTTTGATACTCTTGGATGGTGTTAGTGGGTTTGGCTGCCACAATGCTGATGGATGATGACTTTTTGCATGAAACACAGCTCTCAGGGGAAAGACCACTTCAAATTCTCCTTGCATGACATGGGAAATTGCAATCAGAAGCTGCCAGAGGTCATAAAGAAACTATAAAGTGTGTTATTTTCCATCTGTGATGAAAGCTGAAGGAAACAATCCAGCTTAAGTACAAATAATGCAATCATTTAAGGAATGCAAAATCATTTTTCCTGTAGGTGTAGCCCCTGTTGGTAGGAGGGCTAACTGAGCTGTAAGACATGAGATGGTGCATGTAGTGTATTTGCAGTACAGTGTGATGTAAAGAGGAAAGCATTCAAAGGTATTAAGAGAAACAACACTCCATGTTTATTCCTCTTTAGCGAATGTTGTGGAATGAACAAGACTGAATACCAGTGAGGTTTCCCCTTGTGGTGAGGCCAGTAGCAGGTGGTGAAGTGAGCCATGTGCGCTCTGTGTGAATGCTGTGTTTGTTTGGATGGTTAGAGCAGGGCTCTGTGTGAAGCTGGCCCAGTACAGAGAGAGAGAGAGAGTGAGCGAGAAAGAGACCGAAATAGTCCCCTCTCCACACACACACACTCCCACAGCTATAGAGCTGATGCAAATTCCCACGTGACCAAAACTCCACATAGTCAGTGCAACAGAAAACACAATTATTGTTTCTCTCTGCTTTACAAAGACAGAGGAAGATATAAAAAAAAAGGTATGGGTTCACTAATGATGCATGCATCTCTGGCAGAAGTATATCCCCATCAGTAAACAATGTCTTCACCGTCAGAGGCTGCAGCTCTCGCTACACTCTCAGTGCATTAAGCTGTCACACCTGATAAATACATGTGCATTTTAACATCGAAGAGCCTGACAGCATGGGGAGGCTCAGGAAATGCACTCCAGTCACGTGTATAACCTCTCAGTAGCTTAGCAGAAAATCGTCATTTCTTGTCAAAAATCATATTAGAGCACAAAGCCTGGTCACATGTATCCATGTGAACTGAATGTTTGTGAATCAAACCCTGACTCATGTGCATGCACAGGAGAAAACCTGTAGCCACAAACAACTATGCTACAGGAAAACAGAGTAAATCACACACAGATAGACTTAATTGCAGGGTCAGCAAAAAAGAAGCAACAAGCACATACCTCTGCATCACTTTGAGTTTCTGAATTAGCTGCCATGTTATCCCTTTCAGATCCAGAAGTACTCCTCTCGTTTGAGAAACGAAAGAGAAACCAGAAAAAAAAAAGGCCCAGAAAAGCTCCTCAGAGAGAGAAAGAGTGTCACTTCTTTAGTTTCAGGGCACCCCACATTACATAAGAGCACCTATTTTCCCTGCCTCACCAATCAGAAGGCATCCAGTTTTCTCTTCCAGTCCACTACAGCACCCCCTCCCCAAATTGGCCCTGAAGCGTCTTCATCAAAACAGGTACACCTTAGATCTCAGCTACTCTGCACCTTGGGCATTTCAATAGCTCCACCCTGCTCTTGTTGTGGCCAATGTGCAGCTGTTATGCAGATGAGAGAGCGGCTCAAGTGTCCGCAGAGCTGCACTGGCTTTAAAAGAAGAAGAGATGCTCTGAGTGGAGCAAAGTGCCTCCTGTCTTCTTCCAATACAAACTCCTCTCTTTCTGAAACTCACATTTTAATATCTATTCATCCAAATGCTACACAGAATAACATTTTTTGATTTTACAGGGATTAAATACTTATTTGTGTCGACGTCAAGTCGATTTTGCTTATAAAGCACATTTGAAACAATATACACTGACAAAAGTGCTCTACAAACTAAGGCAACAAAGTGAGATTTCAGAGCATCCCCATCTTAATGAAAAAATCTGAACAATGAAACAAAATTAATCTGAATGAAATAACAGAGTAAGTCAATTTAAGAACAATAAAGAGCAAATATGAAACCATAAAACACAATGATAAAAGACTATCTGGTTGATATCCATCCATGAATTGTCTTCCGCTCATCCCGGATCATAATGGCAGCAGGCTAAACAAGTCCACCCTGACATCCCTCTCCCCAGAAACATTTTCCGGCTCACTTGGGGGATTCTGAGCTGCTTCAAGGCCAGATGAGCTATCTCCAGCGAGTCCTTGGTCTACTCTTGGGCCCTCTTTCAGTTGAATGTGCCTGGAAAACCTCCACTGGGAGCTGACAAGAAGGCATCTTGATTAGGTGACTGAACTACTTCATCTGGCTCCTTTTGAGGTGAAGGAGCAGCAGCTGTTCTTCAAGATTTCTCCGGATGTCTGAGCTCCTTACCCTATGTCTAAGGCTGAGTCCAGCCACCCTCCTGAGGAGTCTCATTTCGACTGATTGAACTTGCAATCTTTAGGACTGGGCACGAGTACCATAGATGAGGGTTAGAACAAAGATCGGCCGGTAAATTGAGAGCTCTGCCTTCCGGCTCAGCTCCCTCTTCACCACAATGGTACAGTACAACGTCTGCAATACTGTTGATGCTGCACCAATCCGTCAAATCTCACGGCCCATTCTACCCTCTCTCATGAGGAATAAAATATAGTGAGTAGTGAGGGGACAGAGTTAATTAGAGTGGAAGGCCAGTTGGGTTTTGAGCTGTGACTTAAAAAAGTTGAGGGACTGGGCAGATCATATACTGAAAAAATGGCTCATAATATTTACTTGATTAAATCCTTGTAACAATTTGCACACACTATAATTAAGTAAATTTTACTGTTCTATTATCATGTACAACCTACTTGCGAGAATCAAATATACTTACTGACAAACTTAAAGTTACAGAATAAATTAAGCAAATTTTACAAAGCCAAATTTAACTCATAATTTTATCTACTTGATCTAATTTAGTAAAGTCAATTTAAGTTTTTCAGAGAAGGGAACATTAGTTTTACCAAAATATGAAGTAAATGTAATGTATCTTCTATGTTTACCATTATGAAACTATTAAGTATTTTTGAATTATTCTTTCTCTGTTTAACATTATTAATAAATTAGTTCTATGAGGTAAAAGAACCCTGCATAATCATGTATGTTGCTAATTTACTTTTGTTAAAGTTACATGATTTATAAAAAACATTTAACAGAATTTTGGCAGAGGGATCTGAATGACATCAACAAAGACTGGAATGGATATTGGGGTTTTTGATCCATAAGTGTACTATGAATTAAATGGTAAAAGCAGAAAAACGCAAAAATCAAGATATGAAATCCATGCATCAGAGTAAGACAATAGCAGCATGCATATGACTTCATACAAAGGCCATCACATCCAACCCAGACCTCCCAGCTGGTGGTACCAGGGCCAGAGCCACACAAGAGGACTCAGTGTGTGTATATGTGTGTCTAGAGTCTAGAGGTGATTTGTGGCCTACATGCTACAAATAATCTTTTTATCTAACACACACTTTCTCTGTCCCCATTCTCTCCTACAAACACAGTTAAGTGGGCCACAGCACAAAGCTTTTTCCATTAATCTCAATAGATCTCTGTGCCTTAGAAGTCTTATAATACGCTTTCATTCTTGAAGAATTAGGATTTTGTGATTAAGATTTTGCTTTGTACAGGAATGAAAGGGCTGAATGAGTGTAAACCATCTACAGCATGACTTTATACAGTCAAAGTGACTTATGGCCCGACACTGTCTAAACCACAGAGACAGATGTCTAGTTTAAAAAGCTCAGCTTGTGTTTGGGTTTGGATCTAATCTGCAATGTTTTGCTTAAACAAGAGAAAGAGGGGCAGAAGAAAAAAACAGCAGCAGAATTCAGCTGGGAATTCTTTTTCTGCCTATGGGAGGAAACGTAACATGATCCCAATCTTAATAGCTCCAGCTGCTAAATGTGCCAGCTTATACAACAGTAATAACTACCATAAGTAGTAGACAGAGCAACACAAATAGTATCAAGGCAACAGACATGCCAGTCTAACAAACCGCACAGTAGGGAAATCTCACTAAATCCCCTTTTAATGTGACACATGTAGAGAATTGGCCTTGGTGAGATGAGAGAGCGCAGAATGTGATGCAGACTAGCAGACAGGCGACGTTACTTCCTGTAGGGAAGTATAGTGTAGGGGTGGATGACTCCAGGTCTACTTTAATCCTTGGTGGTCGGCCCTCATCATGAGGGTCATTATTATGGACTGTCTGAAGGGGCTGGCAGTGCCTGAGGGACAGATGGCATTAGATATAGAATGTCAGGCTGTATGCACATACATTAATGCACATATAACACTCCTGCTTTGTCATGTATTAGCCAGTACACACACAGAAGCCAAGAAACAGTCATGACAGTAGAGTGCTGAGGATCACATTGCCAGTCATTTGGAGAAACAGCAGACAAATAGAGAGGAGTATGATCTTTAAGTTGAATCTGCACATAGAATACAGTTAAGCGTGTGGATTTATCAGAATGTAATTCACTTGATGCAGAGGACACAGCATATGAACAGCACCCAATGAGAGCAGGCAGCTGAGGGAGGGCAGTGCCACCTGCTGCTTATGACTGGACACAGCCCTATTTTCGTGTACATGAGCTTAGATGCAAGGTTTTTTATGTGCACATCTCTGACATGCATCCAACTTTTAACAGAAGAAAAGCACAACTGTTATAAATGGCATTAACTACCTTTTCTATTCAAGCAGGTCACTTCAGAAAAAAAAGCACAGCTTTTAAGTAAAAAGTAATTCACTATTTTCCATGAGCTGCACCAAATACTGTACTTAAAGAACCTGCTCCCAGTCCAAGCACTTACTATCATCTGACTTTGTCCACAGCAGGGTTGTCGGTGCATGTGGACACTACAGAGGAAAATCCAGTAAAGAATGTAAACCTGTGTTGTTTGAGGCAGACAGGAAATAAGCAGAAAATAAGAATTGGATATACATTTTCACCCAAGCAGTCTGAGAAACTGGATGAAACATCTGAACTGCACAAAGAACAACATGCAGTGGACTCTGACGCCTTGTGAAGCAGATCTCCACCACTTCTGCAGGAACATAAATATTGTTCCACAATAGCTAGGACCGAGGAGACGCTGGATCTGCTGAACTTACACTTCCTATGCTTCCTCCTCCATTCAATTAAGGCTCTTTATCTGACACAGAGAAATTCCTGTTGGAAAGCAGCTAAAGCATTTATTCAATTTGTTTTTTCCTCTTTTTAAAGATGGCAGAGTGCAACAAAGGCTCATGTGGCTCTGGTGAGGAATGAGGATTTCCGCTGGACGTCGTGAAGAAAGCGAGAGGCTTTTAGAGATTAAAATCAAGGAATTCCATTATTCATTTTAATAATACTGTACATTACAATCCACAGGAATCTGAGGACTTGGAGGGATGCAGCAGGTATTTACAGTATAATCAAGGGTGCTCATACCCACACCTGTGGCTTGTTCAGCCTGCAGAGCCACATGGAGAGTGTGACTTCCAGCTGGTCCCAAATCTGTCTCAATCAGTCCAATCTACATTGTTCTTGTTTTACTCATTCCTCTAAGATTTGCTGAACCAATGCACAAAAACTCAGAGTGAAAAAAAAATAAGGCAATCACAGCCACATTAAAAGTAATCTGTACTTGTACCGCTCTGTTTGTAATTCTTTCAACCAGTTTGTGAAGTCTGAACTGCTTCATTGGCACCCACATAGATGGTATAATGTGACCTGGGTAGATTAGTGTAAGAAAAAAAGGTTCAAGATTTGAAGCAGATTTAGAGCTTATCCAAGTCTCACACGTGTTTACGCAAACTGCCAAATTTATACTTCAGAAGAAGCAGCAAAAGGTTGGGTTTCCTCTGAACTCACTTAATGCATTTCAGTCCACCACCTTTGGCAGAGCCGGACATTTTAATGAGATGTACGTCCTTTCAGCCATTATTAATCAAGTATGTGCGTGACTCTGACTGGAAAGCTGCTATTAATATGTATTAACGTTGGTGCGTTTCACCCAAACAGACCAAAGAAAAACCAACACCTGTGAGCAGAATGGCAAGAGCAGACAAAACACGCTAGCCAAGCCAACATCTGCAGGGTGGTGACCTCAGCCTGCCCTGCTGAAAAAGGAAGTCAGTGGGTTGTTGTGTGGCCTTGCTTCTGCAACACTGAATTCCAACCCGTCTAAATGCCAAATCACAAGAACACAAAACCACCTTGTGTGATTTTTGGCTCCTGCTGGGCCTTATCACAACGCTACCGAATAGGGTGAAGTCTAGAGTTGGAGCCACAGATCTGCTGAAACAGGGCTGGCATTGTGTCTCATACAGATTCAATAAGAGAAATTACATAAGTGTCTGGACTGGGTTTCCTGTGTTTCCAAAGGTACCAGTCAACTGGAAAACCAACATAAAGTAGATAAAGTATTCTCAGATTCATTACTTTAACAGTAGTTAAAGAACCAGCAGTCTGGTTGTCCTCAGGGCAGACCATGCTGGAGGTTGAGTGTTCATTGCATCATGTGTAATGCACATGAAAAAGTTTGCACTAAAGCAAAACACATGCCCCGGAGGTAATCTGTAATAACTTGCAGCTTTACTACAACATTAAAGTTATCAGCCTTATTCTGGATCATTTAAATTTAACCTCCTGAAGATTTTTTAATGACTTAAAACGTGCTTTTGCTCGTGTAAGCCAGAAAAAAGTCTATCTAATTTGCAATCCAAACCAACATCAGTAATGCCTTTTCCCCCACATCTACATCAGTGGGGTCCATTTCTACAACTGCAGCCACCACCTGGTAAAACCCCTATTCTAAGTGACTCCAGCAATGCAGGCTTCAAAACCCTTGCCACAGAGTTTTAAATCTTGATTTTGGCCAAGTTCAACATCAACTGAGACTGGATTCAACCATTAGTAGTGTAGTAATAATGGTCTCCCTGCTGTTCTTTGATTCAAGAACATACAGTGCATCCTCTTTTTCAATTTTTTTTTTTATGTTGCAGCCTGATGCTACAGTCAAGTAAAAGTAATTTTCAGTTTATTCAACCGACACTCAGTACCCCATAATGACAAAGTCAAAACAGAATTTTAGAAATATTTGCAAATTCATAAAAAAAACAACTGAAATATCACATTGACATGTAATTCAGACTCAGGTTTCTCCCATTTCTCTTGATCGTTGCTGAGATGTTTTGCACCTAGATTGGAGTCCATCTGTGGCAAAATAAATTGATAGCCCATGATCTGGAAAGGCAAACACCTCTCTACAGAAGGCCCCACAGCAAACAATGCATATCAGAGCAAAAACCAAGCATGAGGTTTAAAGGAACTGCCTGCAGAGCTCAGGGACAGGATTGTTGCAAGATACAGATCTGGGAGGGGCTACAAAAATTCTGCTGCAAAGAAAGATCCCAAGAGCACAGTTACCTTCAAAATTCTCAACTGGAAGAAGTTGGGTACACCTAAAACTCTTCCAAGAGGTGATCGTCCTGCCAGACTGGGCAATCAGGGCCATAGTAAGAGAGGTGACCAAGAATTTTATGGTCACTCTGACTGAGCTCCAGATCATGTGTGGAGACTGGACAAAGTTCCAGAAGGACAACCATCACTTCAGCCCTCCACTGATCTTAGCCTATGGCAGAGTGGCTAGACAGAGCCTCTCCACAGTGGCCTTCACATAGTTTTTTTGCAAACTCCAAGTGGGCTTTCATGTGTTTTGCACTGAGAGGCTTCCGTCTAACCATTCTGAAGTATGCCATGCAATATTTCAGGGATTGTTTTTTTTTATAAACTTGAAACAAAATGTATTAAAATTCTGTTTTCACTTTGTCATAATGGGGTACTAAGTATAGATTAATGAGTAAAAATGTTTTTTGTCAACTTTAGCATCAGACTGCAACATAACAAAACTGAAAGAAGTGAAAAGGGTCTGTGTACTTTCTGAATGAACTGTGAATGGAAGTTGTGGCTTTCTGCTGCAATCTGGTTTACCTGTGGACTCAGCAGTAGAAGGAGTTTTTCCACTCATCTTACAATATTGGCGAAGAAAGCTATCACTTTCATGCTGTCAGTAGTCAAAATGAAAGAATATGAGTAGACTCTGCTTTGGAAGAAACGCTTTTTAAATGAAGTTCATTAACAACCAAGAAAGACATCATTTCAAAAAAATTATATTTTGCTCTGTTTTGATTATAAATTGCAACATGCCTACGGATAAAGCTGTTATCCACTTGTATTTATATACTTTTAATTCTGTTTCTTTCACACCACAGGCCTCTTAAGAACAGCACCATGAATACATTATCTCAATGTGTCAATTATTAGAGTTAAGACATGAGGGAGTGAGGGAGTGTTTGATTAATAAGTGTGATTTCAGCTTGGAGTGGACACCCATTGTTTTAAATCCAACCTACTGTCAAACACTTAAAGGCTTGTATTTCTAGCTCTGTCCATCAGTCTGTTTGAGAAGCCTTTCTGCAGATGAATGAAACATCTCAAGAATTTAACTAAGTCCAACTGCCTTTATATTAAGCCAATAATGACCATATCTGGATGAGTGAGAGCCTTCTCAGACATGTCAGATACAACAGTATTTATAAGGTCATTCTAGGTAAAACATTTGCAAAGGTCAGTATACAATATGCTCTGCCCCTGAGGAATACAGGATTCACTGTGGGGTGTGGGGATGGTAAAATGAGCTGGTCGGCAAATACAGGATCACACAGCACTAACCGTATTTTCATTTCATAACGTCCTTTCACAGGAAAATCCCCAACATCTGTAACAAGTTGGATTGTCTCCTGGGATCATTTTAAAATATAAAAAATAGGAGTGCACTGTATTGCAGATTGAGCTTCAGATACCATCCATCCATTTTCTACACCGCTTTTCCTGTTCAGGGTCGAGGGAGGGCTAGAGCCAATCTCAGCTGTTATTTGGCAAAAGGCAGGGTACACCCTGGACTAGTCACCAGTCAATCGCAGGGCCGACATATAGAGACAATCAGCCAAGCACTCTCTCACTCACACCTTTGGCTAATTTAAAGTCACCAGTTACCAGAGTCACCAGAGTACCCGGAAAAAACCCATGCATGTGCGGGGAGAACATACAAACTCTGCCCAGAAAGACCCTGACCTGGAATCAAACCAGGAACCTTATTGCTGTGAGGCAATAGCCCTAACCCCTGTGCCACTTCAGGTACCAAATATTCAAAAATTAAGGTCACATAGTGGTGCATATCCAGAAGTGGGTAGCAACACGTTACATTTACTCTGTTACATGTACTCGAGTATTTTTTTTTTTTTTAATCCTACTTCTGAGAGTAGTTTTTGAGCAGAGTACTTTTTACTCCTACTCCGTTACATTTGTGATTAAAAAACAATACTTCTACTCCGTTACATTGGGCGATACAATGGTCGCTACTTTTACTTGTCTATAATATATTTTCATCAATAATTTTTTTTACTCTCAGCTGAGCTCTCACAGCAGCGTGAGGTAAAATCCTCAGCATCACAGAGTAAACAGAGGAGTGACCCCTCCCCCTTCACTATCAACAGTTGGAGATAATGGCTGAAGATGTAATACCTGCGTCTCCTTCAGAGGAGCATGTTCATCCCTGGCCCAACATCAAGACTCTTTGCCTTTCAAATGACGAGGAACAATAGCCACATAATGTGCTGCCTACTGTGTCTACCTAAAACTGTGGAAATCTCACGCTTCAAAAATAGCACGTCAAATCTAAGAAAGCACGTTATGGTAAGTAAGCTAAACAAGCTAACGACTGCACTGCTAGTTTGCTAAATGTGTAAGTTCAAATCTCTGTTTTAACTTACAGACTGCAAAGACACAGTTGTGCCAGTGATAACTGATGTCACATGTTCAACCACCTAAGCAGCTCTGCCACACATATGATTTTACCGACATTTATTAACATTATGTGGTAGGTGATACTATTATCGTGTGTGGCATATTTCTTATATCGGTGATTATACCTAACATGGTTATAACGTGGGGCTAGTGGGCTAAAGTTGTCTTTGGTTTAATAAGTTTCAGTTTGGCTAAATTTGTTGAGTGATAATCAGGATAAAAATTCATAAATTGGAGCTAAAAAGTAAAAATTAAATAAATAGGGGCCAAAGGTCAGAAATTAAGCCAGTTAATAAGATTAATTTCATAAATATGAGCCAAAAATCATTAACACGTGATAAAATGAATATAATGTGATTAAAAAGTAAGAACTGCTAGGTATAAATTCATGTATATGAGATTAAAATCATCATATAGAAATAAGATAACTATATGAGAATCAATTTTGTTCTCATTATTTTGAATTTTTTTCTCCCATAATTGTGATTAACAAACATAACGTGACTGCTGCTTTATGTATTAAGTTTTTTATTTTTTTACTTTTAGCAAGTTATACTACTTTATTTATGACAATGTGCAGTTTACATTACTACCTCTGAATAATATGTCGTAATGCAATACGTTTTAATAAATTGCACAAAATAAAGTCACTCATGAAGTTACTTACTACTTGAGTAGTCTTTTAATAAGGTACTTATTTACTCTTACTCAAGTACTTATTTTTATGAGTATTTTTACTTCTACTTGAGTAATTATTATTGTTAAGTAACAGCACTTTTACTTAAGTACTGTAACTGTGTGCTCTAGCCATCACTGTGCATATCAGATATACAACTGCTGTATCAGTGTCATAAATTTGGTTGCATGTTAACACTCGCCCCCTTGTAATTTTCAGCATGGTTGAGGCCAGTATGTCCAGAAATCGGACATGCAGGTAAGTGTTAATGAAAAAATCATTTTCAGCATTTTTTACTTTCACTGCCTCAAATCTCTTCAACAACTTCAACCCTGACCACTAAAAAATAAAAAATAAAAAATGTAATGTTACACCCTTTTTATGCCAGTTATTGTACACCATGTCACTGTTATTTTTATAGTAAAAAACAGAAAACCACCATATTTCCCCTATAAAATGGTCTGGAAAGAAAAACTTTTTCAAAATAAATACAGTCTTGGCTGTGTTAATGATGAGTAGTAAAATTAATTTTGATGCATTAAAATTTTTTTTGTAGTGCCATATTTTAGCTTCATCTGTCCTTGTATGTCCATATTCTGGACATACAGAAAACTGTTAATAAAACAGTCTTTTTTCAACTTTATTTTATTTTATTTATTTATTTTAAGATTTATTTTTGGGCATTTTTGTGCATTTATTAGATAGAGGAGGACAGTGGATAGAGATGGAAACAGGGTCAAGAGTGGGGAAGAGACATGCGGGAAAGGGCCTCTGGCCGGATTCGAACCCGTGCCGCCTACGCACATAGGAAGCGCCTTTAACCACTAGGCCACCTGCTCTCCTCAATTTTATTTTTTAACTTTCACTGACTCAAATTTCTTCCACAACTTCAAGCCTGACCACTAAAAAAAAAAAATTCAAAGTTAAACCCTTTTTATGCCAGTTATTGTCCACTATGCCTATGACTTGGATTCAATGAGATAACGTCCATGCTAAATGGATGAGTCTATCAGAGCGAAAAAACATGCCAGTTTTTCCATCCTTTTCTCAAGCCTCCTCCTCTACCAAATCATACGCAAGCAAATGCATTTGTTTATGTTAGGTTTATTTTATGTACAGGCATAAAAAATCAGAGGAAATATGTAGGATATGAATCACGAACACTCGCATTTCCACCTCTAACCAAAATGTGAGTGCGATTACGCTAATTACGCGCATATATAAATCTACTGCATATTTGAGATATGATACATTCTCTCCTATTGATCGAAAGGACCCGTGCATCCTCATGCATGTCCATCCACTTGCTATGAAGTGAGGGCAAAGTTGAAATTGTCCAAATGTCCCTCTTTCTTAGTCCTAGACTGCAGAACACTCCACTTATGGCATGTCCAGCTGTAAACATAGATACAGATTTGCACCCGAGCACACACGTAGGAGCACACAAACTTTTCCTTACACATGTAGCCCACTCTCAGACATCCATATCTTGTGGCATGAATTGTTTCATTTAATTTTGATGATGTTTAGTTGATGAAATAGCAAACACTCTGAGTCCATGGAAGAAATCCTGCATGTGCGTTGCTGAAAGGGTTAAAATAGTGTGCTGGCACTATCTGCTGGATCACTGTGGAATGGTGAAATTTAGAGCCCTGGTGATTGACTGACAGCATAGAAAAGGTTGCTATATGTTGTTTTGGTGCCAGAGACACACAGTCAAAAAACGTGTTTTTAATGGAAGTCTATTGTCCAGATTTTGGACAAACAAGGATGGATGGAGCTATTTGGTGTCAGTAGAGTTCTATGGGCAACACATTTTTTTTTTTTTTTTTTTAATATGAAGAAAAATAATAACTTTGGCCAAATTTGATGCCTAAATCTATAAAAATGCGACTATCAACTCAAAATAATCATGATAAAAATGATGAATGTCCTCAAAATAGACATAGTAGGATCTGAGGGTTAAATAGTATATTAATGCTCAAAGCTCACACAATGAACACAATGCAGAAGAAAACACAAAGCAGGCCTAAGAGCAAATGGTTTGTGTACATGTACACTTTTGGCTTGCAGCCTGTTGACAAAATTCTCGCCTACACTTTAAAGAAAACGTGTTACTTCAAGTGAGAATAATTTAGAAACAATTTAGATATCTGAGAGTGTTTGATTCTAATAAAGGACAAAAAAAGACTCATTACTTTCCAAAGAAAGCAGTGAGTGGCAGGTGTGTGGATGAACATGTTGATGTCAGATGTCAGAGGAGAATTGGCAGACTGGTTCAAGATCATCAAAAGGCAGCAGTAACTCAAATAACTACTCGTTACAACCAAGGTATGCCCAAAACTGTATCTGAATGCACAACACGTCACACCTTGAAGCAGATGGCCTACAGCAGCAGAAGAACACACTAGGTGCCACTCCTGTCAGCCAAGAAAGGAAACTGGCTCACTCTGGCTCACCAAATTGGACAATAGAAGATTGGAAAAATGTTGCCTGGTCTGACGAGTCTGGACATTCAGATGGTAGGGTCAGAATTTTGCGTAAACAGCACAAAGCATGGATCCATCCTGCCTTGTATCAATGGTTCAGGCTGGTGGTGTAATGGTGTGGGGGATATTTTCTTGTCACACTTTGGGCCCCTTAGTACCAATTGAGCAGTGTTTAAACACCACAGCCTATCTGAGTATTGTTGCAGACCATGTCCATTCCTTCATAACCATAGTGTACCCATGTCACAAAGCTCAAATAATCTCAAACTGGTTTCTTGAACATGACAGTGAGTTCACTGTACTCCAGTGCCCTCCACAGTCACCAGATCTTAATCCATCCTTTGGGATGTGGTGGAAGGGGAGATTCATATCACCCATGTGTAGCCAAAAATCTGCAGCAACTGCGTGATGCTATTATGTCAATATAGACCAAAATCTCAGAGGAATGTGTCCAACACCTTGTTGAAACTATGCCATGAATCATTAAGGCAATTCTGAAAGCAAAAGGGGGTCCAACCCCCATGTACCTAATAAAGTGGCCAGTAAAGAGTATATTAGAAACCCAAACGAATAGTGGAAATGTAACATCAACTAAGCTTTCAGAGCTTTGCATCGGACATTCAGTTACTCTCATTAGAAGCTTTAGTGACTCTTGGGGTGGTGCCTGACTGCTCTGGGTTCCATAATTGTCCCCTTTTCTTACCATCTGCTCTCCTCCTCACGGATGTAATCCACTTCTTTAATCTTAATGCCCAAACAGACCAGGAGCCACAAAAAAGAACTTAACACACATTAAAAAGCTCAGAAAATTCAACAAGAGTCACCACACACACTGCACACCTCGCCAACTGACCCATCTGTGATGCCAGTGACTTAAGCACTTTTAGGCTAAACATATAAACCAAATATGTGATCAGCATGCAAGCTATTCATTTGAGATTAATACTCTTTTGTGGTATACGCTGCACAGCTGGAACAAAGCTAGAGAAACATCTGCCTGCCAGGAGCAGTCCCATACAGTTATAATCTGCACTGGCTTTAGTAGCACTGTCACCAATAAACATTAATCTAAAGCACATGTATAGCAGACCGAGCAAGTCCAGACTATTATTAGTACAATACAAAGGGCACAGGTTTCCTGTTATAGAGCCCCAACTAGTCCAGAGGATAAAAATTAAGATGAATGACTGGTCAAAACATCAGGCAGTCGATATCACCTTCAAAAACAAAAGATGCCTGATAAAAACATGACCAGTGCATCATTCTCTTCACATCACCAACAAGGAAAGGTTGTCTGTGACAGAAGGTTGCTACTGGTAGCTGAGCTTATCTCACTTCACATCACATGTCAGATGACACACTTACCATTCTGCAGATGGCCAATAAGACACACACACATGCACAACCCAGCAGAGGATGCCGAACGATCATGAGCAGCTTCAGGTCTGTGCGAGGAAAACCTTTTGCGCCTAAAGCTCAAGCAGAGCTACTCAGTCTTAGAGGCAGATAATAATAACGTGATGCTGCACAGACACACACTGCACCCCTAGGAATGGCTGGCTGGAGCTAATGCTGCAGAAAGAGCAGCGATGGGGGAAAAGGAGGAAAGGGAATGAGGAAGGAAAAGGGGAGGGTAAGGGAGTGAGGGTCACACAGAAGGAGAAATGAGCTTGAACACATGGAGATGATGGTAATAAAGGATATCTTAATTTTCAGACAATCACTTCAAACCTAATTATCAATTGATGAAGAAAGTTTCACATTCTTTACGCCTGGAATTGTCATAGGTAGTATTTTAAACACTTGAATTATCTCTGTTACTTTACTATATGTACTACAGTTGTTAAACAGAATAGTAAAACTTCTACAGAAGCTTTAGTCTGAACCTTAAAATACAAGTTTTGGAGAGGGCTACCATGCCTGATTTGATTGGGTACATTCTGCCCTGGTTAGAGTGTGTTTGGGTAAGCTCAGAAGGCATGATAATATTTATTAAGGCTGTGCAGCGCCAGCTCTCACCTACACATCTAGGGTGAGTTTTATTAGGCATTATCGTGTCAGAGGTAATGCTTGGCACTCAACTCGTGGGTAAAACAAAGTTACATAATTAGTGTGGGAGTACTTTTTGCTGTTTATTTTCTTGTTTATGACCTGCTAAAATATTTAAGGTCACCATTTCCTTAGAACTGTATCAATGATTAATGAACGAAAGAGAAAGCATGAGTTGTGTAAAAATATGTCTGCAGATTTAAGGAGCAAAACATACAATTCCTGAACCCATATCCAGAAGCATGAAATTAAGTATAGCACATGGTGTGTGTCAGCTGCATCGGCACCTAAATGTTACACAAAATTATGCTCAACTGGTAGCTTACTACACCTGCCAACTTCCCTGTGCTTTATTTCAACAACAATACTTAGACAGGGAGTTATGCTATTGAATTTGTACAGATTAAGAATCAATTGAGGAACATTTTCCATACTGTAGGCTGTGATGTGTTGCACTCCTTGTATTTCTGCAGGAAAAAAAATGTAAATGCTATCCTCACCTTTGAAGGAGCTGCTAGGAATCATCATTTGTCTTACAATTATGGTTCACTTGGACAAAGCATGCATGTCTTATCTATTTCCTTATCATAACCTGTAAAACAGACATGGTATCAATGAATAATCTACTTCTGCTTCATTTTATCCCAGTAATATCAATCTTACTGTGGCTTTTTGCAGGGGGAAATGTAAATATTGGATCTAGATCTGATTGCTGAAAATCGCTTTGTCAGGATCAGACCACTGACTGGCATTAAGAACCTGCATAGATAAAGTCTAAGCCGATGTCATTTCTTCTATGTCACATTGAGCCATCAGTTTTAAACTAAGACAGTTTCATAACAAGTTAAAAACTCCTCACAGCACATTCAAAGTGGGTCATTGCACCATTAATAAGGTTTTTGTGAAGAGTCAATTGGGGCCAGGACATAGTAGAGTGAAAAACAGAAAGTAAGTGAGTGAGGATAGATGAAAAGAGAGGTGTTCATAATGCACTGTATGTAACCTAATAACATTTAGATTTGTTTCAGCAACAAAGTCTGTTTTTCTATTATTATGGAGAAAATGTAGTACATTTTCAATCACTGTCAGTCTTTTATATGCTCCTGTTGGAGTGAAATTCTCCCGTTTCATTTGTTGGAAGTGGACTTTTTCTTAAAATAATCTCCTGCTTCTATTCAGGAGCCAAGAAAAAACAAACAATCCTGTTCTGGCAGCAGAAATAAAACCTGTTTTTACCTGGCTTATGACTGAGACTGAGTTAAATGCAAAGAGCTTCAACAGGGGCACAAATTTCCAGCTCATCTAGGGATGTAAGAAGGCTGTTTTAAGGGAGCAGCAGTCAGAAACACTAAAGTTGAATGGAGTGATGAACTCCACTGCTCAACAGCCTTTGGGGTCACCATTGCTGCTGGGAACAGTTGGGACTGAGCCACCACAGCATAACATGACAGTAATGAGGAGAGAAGGATGTGGGTGAAGGGCATGTTGGGAGGAATTAACAGCAGTGACAAGAAGATAGCAAGAAGGAGGGAAAGGCTTCGAGCAAGACAGGGATTAATGCAGAGAGATCAAATAACATCTCACAGCTCTACATGAGAGATGTTTTTTTGTTTGTATACTCTGTCATTTTGCTGGCATGACCCCATAAGGACAAAAATGGTCAGCTTGCCTTTGAAGTGAAGTCTTAAAGTTCACATTCCTACATTTCATTCAACACTGCTCCATAATAAAAAGCTAAACATGGCTATGATCACCAGAGAAACTTAACATGGCAAAAGGCCTTGGGCACTTTGGAGAGTGCTCTGTTGCTCTCTGTTAGAGGCATTCACTGAAAAAGTCATTCCACCAGATGTTCAGAGTATTATCTTTATAAACCAGAAACAGTAGATTTATGTCACACAAAGTGACCGAAGCACACACTCAAGAATGAGCAGAACAGTCCACTGTCCCTTTATACAGTCATAACATAAACTGAGTGATGTAAATAATCACACAGATCGTGATGTCAAAGGCTAACTTTTGTCCAACTGACTGTCGTGCACTATTAACCTCTTCAGCTGTACACATTATGAGTGGATTGTAATCTGTCAGTATGTTCAAACTGTGGACAGTGGGTGACATTAATCTGTAAGGGGCTTTATTGGTTGTAGACCATCTGTGACTGAGGAATAAGAGGCCATGTGTTGATATTTGTTTGAATTAGAGTGTGATGGCCATGGCGTTACGGCTCTGAGGTAGGCTATAAACTCCAAGATGTGTGTGTGTGCATGTGTGTGCATGTGTGTGAATGTGTGTTTATATGCTCTGACCCTCGTGTGCATATTTATCTATCAGTGTGAGTGGACAGATTGCTGACAAAGCTGCCATCGTCTAGCCAGCAGCTGTGCTGTGCTAATAACAATAATCCAGTCAGCCACATCTGCAGCTTCAAGCAAACTATGACTTTTCTACAGGAGAAATAAAACGGCTTGGAAATGAACAGTGGAGCTCTGATTGTGTCAAGTATAGATGGCAGGTATATTTTTAGACTTACGTTATGACCAATTTTAGAGAGAAAAAATCAAAGACTACAATAACTATGGCTGATATAATGAAATTCTAACTCTATACATCAAAAATAGACCTTATTTATGCACTAATTGTGCAACAGTTTTGACCCAATAGTGCAGAAGTATTCAGAAGAGTATGTTTTATTTCAAATACATGTCTTTACCGTAGAGTTCTTATAATGTAATGTGAAGAATTAAAGCACAGATTGTGAGCAGGAGCATGCTCAGCTGACACATTCTCAAGTACAGATACGGATATAGCAGACTGATTATATCAGACTACAGACATATAAGTAGTGTTGCTCTCTGCTGCTGTAGTCTTAGGAACCAACACCAACTCCTTAAAGTCCCAATAAAGTGATAAAAAAAAATCTGTATTTTAGGTTTGCTGCATGACAGGCAGATGTGTTATGAACCACTCGGCCAAATGTCCGTCATGAAAATATCTCTAAGTTTATAAAATTAAGCTTCAAAATAATGAAAATTAGGCAGTAATGTCTGCTCTAGCATGGTGGGTGTGTCGCGGTTGAATGTGCTGAAGCCACATCCACTCATGAGAAACATGATCCTCTTAAATTAAAAAAAAATTCTACAACATGAATGGAGGACTCATCTGTCTACTCTACTAGTTACAGCTCTTTTTATGACTCACCAGTGAAACAATCACATTTATGTAATGGCAATCAAAGCGTCTGTTTAAAAATAATAACGTTTTATTTTCTCATTCATAATTTGATACTTCAGAAATTCCTAATATTTCAGTGAAGTGAAGTTTGATGTGAAGCTGTGTCTCTTTCCAGTTTATGAGACGTCTTTGTTCTTAAGCTGCTGCTGCTGCAAAAAAAAAACCCTCAATTTCCTGTTGATGCTCTTCAAAATAAAAGTTGTCAATGATGATTATAATAGGAGGCTTTTATTGTGACAGACTTGTCAGGAATAGAATCAGATACTTGCCAATCTTTAGCACTGCAACGCTAACAGACAGGAAGGATCTAACTGTTGCTGTTTTGAGAGACAAAGCCACAGTCTACTTCTTTTAACCATTCAGGACTAAAGAAATTGGATTAAAACACAACTCCAGCAGGTAAGATGTTTGTTCCTGCTGTAACTTGATCAAGTAAAAAACAGACAAATACTCCAGCAATTAACCTGCCTCCTGAACTTACAGTGAACTATGGCCAGAGCGCAGCTGCCTGGCTCTTTGCCGGAGCAGAGATAGAGGTCAGGGATTGATATTAATGTTTTCTTTCACAAATCCCTGTTTGATGATTTTAATGACCCATAGACTGCTGTAGCTGGTGGATTTGGCAAATTACCCTCACAATGAACAGAAACACAGCATTTAGCTGGCTATTAATTTTCAATGAAGGCAGTGACATCAGCTAACATTGACTGTATTTACAGAGAGAGAGTTTTTTTATTGTTATAGGGTTATGGTTGGGGGGGTGGAATAATTCACTGAGGGCCCTGTGACATCATCGGGCGCTATATTTGCCCTGTCCAAATTAAACCTAGGTACAAAGTGATGAAAAACTTTTAAATGGTCCAAGTTCAAAATTCACTCACACACAAATCTGGGCATTTTCACATGCTTACATTAACCTTATTCTAACATTTCTGGTGTGACACAAATTTTGGATTTTACTGTACAGGGACTACAGTTCAGCCTTTAAATGGAAAAATGTATGATTATGATTGACAAAGAGACAGGACAAAACAATCATGCTTAAAAAGCAAACCATCAGTGAGGTCATGAGAAGATTTGCAAACATACATTACTTCACTTGATTTCCAGTGATAACATGTAAATTTTGGCTGTTTTTAGATAGCTAAAGAAATTAACTCACTGTCATGTGAAAACCAGCTTCATTATCACAAGAAAAAAGCTGGGAAAAACAACAAAAACAACAAAAAAGTGTTTTCTCTTTCTTTTTTTTTCATTACATTTATGACCCAGTGAATATAGCTACACGACCCATTTTTGGGTCCACACTCAGTAACTGAGAACCATTGCTCTAGGAAACAAATGATGCTTTGGTAAATAAGGAAGGAATTTCTTATTCATATAAAATATCTTGAGCTGCAGCTCCAGTAAATAAAATTGCTTCACATCACCACATTCAAAAAACATGTCATTGAGATGCTAAGGGCACATCCCCTGGGAAAAAAACTTTCCACTGTGTGAATCTTATAAAAAAAATAATTTGAAGCTAATGTGGGCAGAAGGACTCAGCAGTGGGTGCCTCTACCTCACCTACAGACATCCTGCAGAATGCAACTTTACATACTTGAACAGAAAAAAAGCCTAATTTCTGTGAGTGACTTTTCCTTCTAGTTCTCTTCCACAAGTTGGGAGCAGGCATCTGATTGCTGACCTTCGTCTAAATTCTCAGGCTAACTCTATTAATAGCCCAGACACCAGCAAGCGCAAGACTCCTAAGTCAGCAGCCAGAGCTCGCTGGCCAGGCCTCCCTGTAGTCTGGCTCTGGATGGACCAACTGTTGATTAGCAAGAAAAACAATGCTCCTGGACCACTTTCAAAACTTGTTAAAATTAGTCATTCTCTACTGTTGACCAGAAAAAAAACACAGCTAGAATGTCATCAGAAGATGAAACCTGTGGTCTCTAGAGCAAATGGCTGCACAAGTCTAATATTTGCCTCTATTACTGCAGAGAAGGGGGCAACCCTTTTGGCAGGACTCCTGAGGAAACTGGGCAGCAATGTGAGAGAGAAACCGCTCAGACATCTCATTCAGAGTAGGGAAACTTTGGTCTCCACAGAAAGATATTTAGAGATTATTGGTTTTCTGCAGCTCCAACACTAACAAGAACTAGTGGTAAATCAAAAACTTTCCTTCTTCCAGCGAGAGATTAACAGCTTCTGATAGATGCCTCCAGACACGCCAAACTTCTGTCACACCATTAACTTTTAGCTTGAGTGCTTCATAGTGGCAGAAACCGAGCACTGAAGAATCTTTGTGTCACACAGGAATTGATATGTTTGTGTGGGGTTGCCCTAGGGGAATGGTACATGTTGTCTTTAGATGTCTTGCAATGCCAAGATTCCCGGCCCACTTGTGTTGTAGTTTCCCAGTGAAAACAATGTCATAACCAAAGTGGCTGAGTGGAAAAGACCACAAAGTGCCATTTTAGATCTTCATATTGTGAGAGCTACATCTTACTTTCCTCCTCTGAAGTTCCTCCCTGTAATCCAATCAAAAGTTAAAGAAAACAACACCACCCCCTGTGCTTCTTGTGTTTAAAAATGACCACTGAGAACTTACACTCACCCATAACAGGGTCACATACTTTAAACACCAAGTTTTTCCTCACTGTGCTCACTGTGTGTTTTGTAATTTGATCGAACACATCATCAAAGGTTAAACGCATTCCCCCTTCCTCAGGGTGCTCCTGAAATATGCCACATTCCTCACAAACATAAATATCACAAACAGGCCGCACAGGAGGGTGGCTGGCAGTCTTCAGCTGCTGCAGATAACAGGTGGAGGCCAAAACCAAGGACACTGAGGGTGTTTATTTACTCTTCAGGGTCTGTTCTGTAGTTGGAGACTACAGCGGACCAAAGGACTCTCTAAACTAGCAACAGACTTCAAAGGCACATTAGTTTAAACAAACAAATATAATCTATTTTTAGTCCACAAGTTCTTCTAGGTAATCCCAGAACCTTGGAGAGAGAGAGAGACCTCTAGAAGTTAAATTGTTATCAGTCATCTATTCAACAGATGATCTAAAGCTTCATTTTTCCATCACAGTTTCCTCCAGTTTATTGCCAGCAAGAAGCCAGTTTAGTTTCTATTGTAATAACAATAACACAACTTTTCTTTGCAAAATTGAGCTTAATTAAGGCTAGCAGAGTAGCAGTGAGTCTCAAAGACATAATATATTGACTTTGAAGCCAAATGTTGGTAGAATCCAGCAGGTGCCCTACACAGTATCTCACAGCATACAAGCCAATTTTGGAGCAAGCTCATGGCTGAAGATACAGCCCACTTCCAAAAGTAAACTCTACTTTGACCTTGGAGAACTCTAGATTTTTATGGGAAATTGATTTAATTCAGCTGAAAATACACATGGCCCTGAGAAACACAGACATTTGTACATCACAGTTACTTTGATACATATTAAATGTTGTCTTTTTGCTCTCTGGTCCTCAGTGTCTCTGTTTTACTCTTTTTTCCATCAGTGATCCTATAAAATAATAGCAGAAGTGAGTGTGACATCAGTCTTTTGTCCAGATATTTAACAGCTGGATAAGAAGGCTGGGAGTCTCCTCCTTGCGCTATAACCTTAGTTCCTTTGTCTTTTTAAGACAGTCTCAATAAAAAAAAATAGAATCAAATTAAAATAAAAAACACTCCCATTGGATATCATCCATAATAAGTTGCCCCCAGCTAGCGGATGTTTTTCCTCTTTCTATTCAGGAGTCTAAAAAGGAGAAGAGAGTTTGTGACCATAAAATGAGGAAGTCATTAGTTGTTTGGCAGCTTAAATACTGAGGCCTGCTCCATAAAGCCGTCAGTAATGGGCACCCATGCTACATGTCCTCTTAACCTCTCAAGGTCAAATGAATACACAAACACACAAAATAGGAGACACCTGAAAATAAACCCACCTCACACAGTGCAGCAGTAAATGAGAGTGTGGTTTCCTGCCCGTCAGAGGTTTCACTCTATATTTTAGCAATTTAGGTTGAAACTTGAGCAATTTAATTGTGAGTTCAATGGGGTAGCCCCAAATTACAAAATAAAAATAGAAGAACAGCTATAGGGAATATGAGAAATATTAGATTTTTTAACTTTATCGCTGTATCCATAGGCAAGAATGGATTTCAGTATTTTTAATCAGGTGACATTTCCAGTACACTTGCCTTTAATAAAAAGTCATTAAGAGTGTTTATAGGTCCATAATTAAAGGGTATATACAATAAAAAATACCCCCATCCCCCAAAAAGGAAAAAAAGAAAACCAGCAATGTGCTGATGACCAAAGAGTCAAACCGATATAAGGTATGGAGATCTAAACAACCTTTTTCCCAGTAAGTAGACTTTCAAAAACCTTTCTCTTACAGTGTATTTTAATTTCACAGACTTGCTCTTTGGCACTGCATATAGAGACACGTGGAGAGACATGGATGCCGGTGTGGTCTAAGCTCCTGGATAATAGTGAGGTCGACATGCCACAGGTATGTGAGTGTGTTTATGTGGAGGTTAAAGAGAGAAAGCCTGAAAACCAGAGGGAGTGAATCCTGAGACAGACTTTTTAGACAGACAGGAGCTCCTTCGTACCGGAAGACAAAAAGGAGGAGATTTATTTTAAAAAGACGGGAGCACATGAAAGGGGAGAGAGGTGACATGGGGGTCACGCTCTACAGGGATAGAGGGAAGCAGGAGAGCCATGTCTTCTCTTTGATCTTTCAATGAGACACACATGTTGCTGCATTCACATGGTTTGTATGATCCAAATTCTCCATAGACACACTTCAGACACCGAATTCCAGCATTTGTAAGGAAACTGTTTACAACTGAGGATTCCCAAATCACTTACAGTACAAAGCTGCTACAGAAGACTTAAAATAACATGTCAAGATCACAGCAGCAATGCCACTAATAAAAATGATGCTAAGTACCCAAAAATAAGATGATCCTCATTGATATATATACTGTAGTTGTACTTGTGAACTTGGTAGTCTGACTAGCACAGTCTGATCTTTAAACATTCCTGGCAAATCTTGTAAAAGAAAACAGCCTGACAAGAAAATGAAATTGATTTTAAGACATCTTACACCAGTTTGTCAGTGCTATTTTACTGCTATTTCAGTGTCTGATTTCAAAGGGGCTGTCTGCATACTGATGTGGATAAGGTTAAACACATGTACCCACACACAAACACAGAGTCAAATGTGATATGCAGAGGAAGAAAAATTCACACACTATGCTCATGGTCAATAAAAGTGCACCTGGTCCTAGCCTGCCCCCATCACATTTCTGATACTGTTTACTCACACTGGGCAAGCAGCTACTCTCTGTGTTTGTGCACTGCCTATCTGTACGCTGCAGTTGGGGTCCCCTGCTTACATTGGCGAAGAGGTGTGGAGGTTAACGATGTGAAGGGAACAGCAGATTCATAATGCTTCAAAGGGACTCACTGACTCAGTCACACATGTTTCCTTTCTCTGTCTTTCAATAAATCACTGCCTAAATTACAATAAAACTTTTTATAAATGTTGTTGTTTTTTTCTCAAACTCCCAACCTCCATCACCTCCATCTATCATCATGTCACAGCATGCTAACACATTTCTCACTTTACCAGCAACAAAGTGCTCAAATCTGATATCTCCATGTGTGTAAGTATCTGTTTTGTCTGTGTGCCTCCAGGTTGAAAGTGTGGGTAGAATACAGTAGGGATAAGCAATCAACTGGTTTCTCTAGCTGCATTTTTCTTTTTCTATATAGGATACCAGTGGATTTCAGGAGCTGCTCCTTTCGACAGTCTTTCACTCTTCCCCGCAGTTGTTTTGGGTCAGATGTTGGAGTTAAGGCATACCAGGCTGAATCCAGATAGAGATTTTATGTCCTCCAGGGATGTAACCAACATTTACTACATCCCCTGTCCTCAAGAAGATCTTCTTCATCTCTTCTGCTCTTCCTTTAAGCTTGCCTGGCATTTCCTCTCCCTGTCCCGCAGCATGATGGGAGCATCTGGAAATGTTTTCTTTCAGGGTGCTGCAGCTGAGGACCATGCAGAGTTTGGACATGCAGAACTGTCATCTCTTTGTATTCATGCACACAGACTCACACATGTGAAAGAACATCTACACACAGTTCTGCACCCATAGCTAATATCAGATGTCAAACTCTTGTAATATTAAAACGTTAAGTAGCAAAAATAATCTCAAGGCTAAAGGCAATGTCAGAGATATTTTACTGCTGATGGGTAAACACGTGTTGGATATGATGATGAGTAACTTTAGTTGGCATTTGAAAAACAAGGCAACACAAGGCAGTCCAAGATCTCAAACAATAATAATGATAATAATAATATTTGTAGACTTTGCATCATATTTAAAACCTGTCAAAACTTTTAAATTAATGTTGTGATAGAAACATTTTAACAACTGTCAAAATTTGTTAAATGCTTTTGAGTCTTTCCGCTGCCTGCAAACTCTCTGACTTTGTTGGAGGCATCTTGACTTTTGGCCCACTCTGTTGTTCCCTTCAAACATCACTCCAGCTGAAACGTTGCTCTTGCTATATGTAATCAATCAACCTTTATTTATACTCAATATCACTGAGGGGCACCCTCATTTACTATGGTGTCGAGTCAATTACAGAAGAAATCCAGAGAATACAAACCAATAGAAACAGAGGAGAGACTGTAATTTCATCACAAGTAAAATATCATCAAGTTGCATGACTTAAGATGCAGTATGAAAATATACGAGGTACAGTATTTCAGAGCTTACACTTTAAATGGCTCTAAACACTTAACAGAGTGTACCTACTGTGTATCTGCATCATTACAATGTTTTTATTAGGCCTACAGCATTTTTGTCCTCATATCATAACGTAAGTTTGTCTGAGTTTTCCCTATATGGTTCCATTGAAGTCACCAAACTCTGCAGTGTAGCTTAGTAACTGCATGGAAGAGACCCAAACTGAGCCTTACACATCCCTCCATATTAAATTAATAGGCTGATCTCAGAGCGATGAGACATGACTGCTCTCCAAACCACAGAATGAAAACCTGGAGGAATTTGAGAGTCATCCCACGGGATTGGAGGTTAGGAATAGATACCACAAACACTATAATAGTGCAATGAGGGCATGGTATCTGAGTAATCAAAAAAAAAAAAAAACAAAAAAAAAAAACCACCCACACTAGTGATGTAAATCAAAACCCCAACTCCAGTGAAGTATGGCATTTTTATAATATCATATTTATTTGAGTCCTTACCTGACAAAATGGATAGATCTTGTTTTCCCTTTTTGTTTTCATCTCTTTTTAAGAAAAAGAAAAAAAAACTAAGTTTGAGCTTCAACTAGTTGATGTTTAAACAGCATGACAAATGGTTACAGTGGAAGCTGCAAGACATAAGTCAGATTCAGCAAGTATGTAGGTGCACTATAAAGACAAGATAATGTTATTGAGTCTAATGGCCGTTTATATCGTTTATGTTAACACCATGTCAGACTATGCAGCAAAAAGCTTCTCATGTCTTAATGGACAAATTGGTAAAACTACAAGTATGATGCTGACCATTACTGTATACTGTCATCAGGACATTATCTGCTGTCTTTAAGACTGTGCATGAGGTTATGAGTGGTGTGGAGGAGTGTCGAGGAGTGTGAACCATAGCTACAACAGAGGCAGTGTGCGTAATGCTAGTGGTCCTTTGCTCTAAGAAGAAAACAAAGAAGAAATGACACTGGACTTATTTGATTTATCACCAGGAGTGCAATATGGACTGGCTACTCTTCTAATACTTGAGGTGTGAATGTGATAGCAAGTCAAGAACATTAGCTTAGCTTAACATCGATATGTATGCAACCTATTGGTCAGTGACAGGATACATATCGTTGCTGTCAGGTAGGCCTGTGCTTAAAAAAAAAAATTGTGAATTCGGCGATATATTTTCACGTGCACCTGTCCGATATGTGTACTGATATGATACACATTTGGCGCAGTTAACAAAAAGGCCAGCAGATGTCAGAAGATGATGCAGTGCCAGCTCACATCTCACACAGAAACAAGCTGACACTCACATTGGTAAAATGGATCATTGCTCAGAAAGTCAAGAGTTGGGCATTAGTAATGCAAGCTGTAAAAAGGCACGCAGTGATGCCAATCTTCATCACCACACAACACCAGGCTAATGAGCAAGAAGCAACAACAGCTAAGCTTGCTGGGCTAATCTGTGTTGTTCCACTGAATGACACTGTAAACTCAAAATAACCTTTTTGTATCATGGCCTCTATATGTCGTGATATGACACGAAGCCTGCAAGTTATTTCTGTCAGTAATCTCAAGCACAATCATTCACACCTGACACGCATCTTAAAGGAGACATATTTTACCCTTTTAAGACAACTTTATATTGTTCTCAGAGGTCCCCAAAACATGCCTGTAAAGTTTATTGCTGGAAAAACATTCCAGTATTGTATTTTTGCAGGTCTAAAAACCCCCTCTGTTTCAGCCCTTCTCAGAACGAGCTGTTTCTGTGGCTTTAAATGGTAATTAGCTGTCTGACTCCACCCCTGACCACACCCCTCTCATGCAATTGATGCACCACTTGTGATATTACGGACACTTGTTTTTCCAAAGTTTAGACTGGGATTTGAACCATCAATCTCGCAGACCGTAGTCAGCAGGGTAACCCACTGAGCTATCCAGCATGTCAGCTGGTAGCTGAGAGGATCAGTACACGAGAGCGGAACTTTCCTCCAAGTGGAGGAGGGCCAACCAAACCTGGGGGCGGGTGCTTAGGCCCCTGGTGAGGTCACTAGATGTACAATCTGAGAATGGCTTGTTTCAGCACCCATTTTCTGAGAGGTGGAGAAAGAGCAGGGGAGAGGGAATAGATTTTTCTGGTACTTGAGGGGATTGTGGACAGGCCAGGGACACATATTTGTGCTCGAAAAGCCTGATAAAGTGATTTTTGCATAATATGTCCCCTTGAATCAAATCATATGACTCGTGCCTTCCTAGACTAGTGGGCTATTTAAGCTGCATGATTTCCGGTCTCTTCCTCTGCTGCATTGCTGCGCATGGATCAACACTGTGCTCCCACCTTCAAGTGGCACCAATGTATCCAATAGAATCTGAATTCCTTCAGTTTACAGACTCTAGATTTAATGTTGGCAAATGATGATGCTAATGCTAATAATATGCTTGCTAGCCTCTTTTGATCTTCAACAGTAGATGTCTTAAGTTACTGCTTTATCATATTTTCTATCAAAGTCCACTTTTTACTATGCATGGTGTCAAGCAATGCTGGCTGATCCAGCTTAAAATAACCAATGTCACCGCAGCCCTGAGCTTCTCAAAATTTTAATGTTGGTTGTAACTCGACTTTTAAATGAGTCATGTATCATGGGTCATGTGTCATTAAACAATTACCATCCTATGGTTGCACAAATGATGAGCTCCTGGCACTCCTCAAGCTATGTTATCTGCCCAAGCTATGGATTCTCCAGGAGCCACTCTATGGAGCTACTCCATTCTACACATCGATGAAAAAATCACAAGCAGCGGATCTTTCTTCCAGTGGCACCAAAACCTCAGGAGAAAGATTTGACCCATCAAAGACTTGAATCAAATGCAACCTTTCCATGTTTGAAGAGCTGCATCTGCTCTGCCTTCCTCTCTCAAAGCATATCAGGTGGTTTGCTGGGTTAAGAATAGCACAGTGCCTTTATCGACTAAAACGCTGCTGGATGCATATCTTAACCAGATGGTATATTCCTCTAGCTGTAATGGTGCACAAGAAGAATGACCTGAAGGTGAGGCACGCCCAGGTCTATCACATAGTAGTCACTAGGTAACATTAGGAAAAATCAATACAGCTCAATATCGCGATATTTTGTCTGGTGATACACCGTATCGTCTCGACCACTAAGTATTGATCTTTTCAAATTAATTGCTGATATAAACTGAAGTCTTTGAAAATAGAAAAATAAAATCAATTGTTTGTACAGTGGGGTTGGCAGAGGTCATGGTTATAGAGCAGGAGAAAGTTAGTACAACAAACATGGCAGCACCAGGAGAAGGACATTAGGAATGCAAGCAGGGCACAGATGAGATGGACATGACACATTAGGTTTGCAAGAAGTGCTACATGAAAATAAAACACTGCAGAAATACTGCAAACATAAGGGCAAGACTAATGCTAAATCAGCTGAACAGTTAAAAAATGGTATAAATAGCAATATATCGCAATATATGGTATCGCAATATATGGTATCGCAATATTCACTGTATTGAAAAAATGTTTAAAATTGCAATAATATTGAATCGTGACCAAAGTATTGTGATAATATCATATCATGGGGCCACTGGTGATTGCCAGCCCTAGGCATCATATTCCTCAAGTTGCTTAGGCACACTTGGGAATGACCTGAAGGTGATGCATGCCCAGGTCCGTCACATAGTATAATCATATCTTAGCGTTTGGCTCCCTGTTTGTAACTTTTGGGGGTTTAAGCTGTTATCACTCCTCAAATTCTGTATGTAAAATCTGTGAGGAGTGATTAAGTCGGAGCCTGACGCCAAACATAATATGTTGCATAATAAATGCTTAAACAAACATCAACCTGAGATTATTGGCTGAAATGAAGCCTGCGAGTTATTTCTGTCAGTAATCTCGAGCACAATCATTCACATCTGACGTGTATCTTAATCAAATCACATGAATCACATCCTCCTAAACTAGTGGGCTATTTAAGCTGCAAGATTTCCGGTCTCTTCCTCTGCTGCATCGCTGCGCCTGGATCAACACTGTGCTCTTGCCTTCAACCCACCTCCACCCTAGCATCCACCTGTTGGCTCCGACTGGGGGGTTTAAGCTGTTATCTTATCATTCCTCAAATTCTGTATGTAAAATCTGTGAGGAGTGATTAAGTCGGACCCTGACGCCAAACATATTATGTTGCATAATGACTGCTTAAACAAACTTCAACATGAGATTATTGGCTGAAATATATTGTATCATGAGGCTGTGGGAAATTACCAGCCCTCGTGTCAGATCAGGGTGTCGGGAGGTGTTCCTAAAGTTCATATTTGGGTCTGATGTTTGATGATAGGCGGAGACAATGCAATCAGGTCAAAACCTACCTAATTCTGGCAAAGTAAAGGTTCCTAAACTTAATCTGACAGGACACATCTGATTATTATCCACAGTCCTATTCCCTGTTTCATAAAGAAAATTTCTTAAACTGTTGTAAATAATGGCTGAGGTCGGACTGAAGCTGTAAATACAATTCATACAGTCAGCAACACATCCATTCACACCACTGACTCTCAGCTGTCTGTAGACAGACAATTCAAGAGTCTTAAACAAAGAACAGCTGGAGCTCAACTCGAATAACCATCAGATAAATCCTTAACTCCATTCAATCACAGAGGTCAAACTGCTTGGATAACCTCAACACCTGCCCCACTTCCTTCCAGAAAGCTAACCCACAGAGGAGGCAGAACAGAACAGTGTTCTCTCTGGTGATGCTGTAACATTCAGGCATAGCTACCCGAGTGTTGGGACCTCGGTGGGGGCCATGGGAAATGGGCTGGGATTATTTTTAGCGGGTGGGGGGGCTTGGCAGGGGCCACTTCTATGAGGCTTTAAAGGAATGTCTAAAGTCGCCCTCTGACCAAATGTTGCGCAGAGTGCTGAAGCTGGATAATGGGAGGCTAGTTCAGGCTGACGTGGGACATCTGGACATGAAGACACGAGCTGGTTAGTTTGAGGGTCTGGTGAGTAGGCTCAGCAGGGGCAGGAAGGAAGTGTGGAGCATAGGATGTAAGAATGTCAGAGGAGGACCAAATAGGGCAATTCAGTCAAGCATTTAAAAGCCTTTCTCATTTCTTTCAATAAAAATATGTCATTCAGCAACAGTCTGGGTCTATAAATAAAAGTTGCAAACAAAATCTGTGACAAGTACTTTGCTCTTATCTTTTGCAAAACTGAACTTTCATTCTTTGATAAATCTAAGATGGTGGGTTTGTTTTCAGGTTGGTGTTTAAAACACCATAGATGTCACTACTGACATCAGCATCTAATAATCAAAACAAACCCCCCTTTAAGTGCTCATCTTTCACCATCTCTTCATTGTTGTCGTACAGTGTCCTCCTACTCAGTCAAGTGTTGCGTGCCTGTTCCCTAGTGCGATTGTTTGCCCTCGCATCAAGCCCAGAGGGCCGCCTGTCAAAGCTTAACCCACAAGCCAAAACCCCAATGATGCTACAGCCTCAGTGCCCACATCACCACTGTGCCATCATCATACAGTAAATCTCACTACATGTGAATAAAGCCAACACACTCTACCCAGCAGAGAGTAATACACAATGATGGGTCAGATTTCACTGATGAGTGGCACACCACACTATCTCACAGAGGAGAGTGCCACTAGCGTTGGTGTAGATTCAGTAGGATAATCTGATGGATGATGCATATAGCACTGAGCCAATTTAAGCATAATGTTAGTACATTCAAAAATGATGGTGTTTGGGAGTCAGATAAAAACAAATGTGACTACATCTTGTGAGGGAAGTAAAACAACTTATAATTAAGTACAATTGTATCGTTCCTGCTTGAGTCACAATATGTGTCACACCCTGCCTTTGACATTCCCCTGGCTTAATTACTTGCAATGTTTTGTTAATAGAAATATGTACTGTATGTGTTTCTTAAACAATAAAACGTCAATTACTGGATGGGTGGGTGTGGAGCTGCATATCTTCTGATTCTGCCAATCCAGTTTGGAAATGAATGTAATGAGTGTGCACACACTGGCACTGACAGCAGAGGAGAAAAACAGGCACTACAGGGAACACAGAGGAGAGGGGAAAACTGGCATCCACTGCAGCAGCTAGCAAGCTAATGGGCTAATAAAGTCCAAGTATAGACTGCCTACACTTTGGCTGCAATGGCAAGCAGCAATTGAAGACACAGGAAGCTAATGGCTAGTTGAGTAAAAGCCACAGAGGAATGCACCATGGTGAATGTACTGTAAGTGTGTCTCAAGAGAGACAACCATCCCTTCCTCTTCTTCTCCTCTGTCCACCGCTGGCACTGCCCACAAACAGTGACGTCTTTCTCTATATGTGTGTGTGAGTGTAAGAGAGAGAAAAGAGCTATGTGGTGTTTTGGGCCAACAGAAAGAAGCCACAGCCAACCTCCTCCTCCGTCACACCCCAGAACTCTGTATGGTTTAAAGGCACTTCAGATATGTAACCTGGACTGAATGATGGCTTTCAGAGGAAAGATGCATTGTGTTTATGAGAGTCACACAATGGGTGTGGTTTGAAGGGAAGGAACTAAATTTATGCAGACTTGGACATCTGCTTATTTAATCACATACCCTGCTACAGGAGAAGTTCCAAACCTCCATGAGAGTAACCAGTGAATGCCGGCCAGGAGCCTGCAGCAGCAGGAGCCTCTGTGCTGAGGACAGATGTTGACAGTCTCTCCTCAAGGTGTTGCCTCTGTCAGCATACACTGCAGGTTTGTCACATAGGCTTGGAATGCTGCTGAGGAAGGAACCAGGGTTTGTCACACCCATACGGATCCAATCCTCTACACCCATCTGCAAACTGTTTGGGCTTAAAAACAAACATGCCTCCCACCTCCCTTTCATCCCCAACTTAGCTCAGCCAAACACAGCTGCTGGTTCATAGACAGTTACATGTGGAAGAAAGGGGGGGGGGGGTAGTTTTGACACAGAGGCGGCAGGTTGCTAGCTACTGGAAAGGCTAGAGCAGATGAGCACCATCACTCTGAAGCTAAGGTATGCCTCAGGCGAGCTGCTGACTCGGCTGAAAGATTTTCAACCATAACCCACTAAAGAGTGAAACTCAGACAAAGGCAGCAGGTACATAAACCGAGCCAACACACACACAAAAGATTCTCTGTTGTCACTTTGTGGCGAGACAAGGAACAAGAAAATCTGGGCTTGGAAACACACCTACTCTCACTCAGCTATTCTTTTTTGGTGTCACGTAAAACCCCAAAGCACATAAGCACAGAGAAGTCGCACAAGTTCAGAAGATTCTCAGTAAAAAATCATATGCTCACTTGAACACATTGTGAAGAGAGGTTTGTAGTGTGTGCAGTCACAAAATATTTCACATTATGACTGGACAACAGGCATGGGATTTAAATTTGATTTTTTGATCATTTCTCCTCTATCTAAAAACAATGCCAAAGCTCCTTTAAATTGAACAGAGCCAACACAAAATCCTGCATGATTACCACTGCCTATAAGGGCTCAAATCTGCTGTCATCAGGAAGCCACAGAGACCCCTTTATTGTGAGATAAGTGAAGCCAAATCTCCCTTCACCAATGACAAAGTTCATTTTAAGCAGCATGACGAAGAGTTGGTCTGGTTTCTTACCTCATCATCTGGTCAGAGAAAAAGGGTTGATCAACAGGAGCATCCACATCCAACGGAGGTCAGAACACATAGGAGAGGAACAGAAACAGGGGATTGTCAACATGATAAAAAATAATTGATGTAAAACAACTGAAAAAATGAGGTGAAGAGGGTTCATTATGTGAACTAAAGTCTGGTAATAATCTGCTTTACAGCTGACTGGTACAAAGAGTGATATTTTGGATCTGACCTTTTTACAGTAGTCAAAGATTGACAACTGGATCATCTAGTTTCTGGATCAGTCTGATGTCATTTATTTCAAAAGAGAGGAAGACCCCGCTGCTGGTGCTGACATGCCACATAAAACCTGTTCTACATTATGGATTAGTTACAATTTTACTTCACCTAAGGGAGTTTTTGTTCACAAATGTGAACAAAAACAAGGCAAGAAAATATTTTTTTCTCTTTTTTATTATCAAAAGATGTCTTTTTTCCAGACCAACCAGTCGACTCATCAGCTGACTGAACAGAGTGTCTGTTGAAAGGCTAACCACCCAGTTTCCACAATGCTACTTTTATATCACTAATGTAGTTCTATTTTTGCACAGCTTTTGAAACCAAAAAGTTTCACTTGAACATGCTAATTATCACTCACACTCACACAGACAATAATGTGCCTTCCCTTGTTTTGATTTGAAACTTTTTGGTTTTGAGCAACACAAGACATAGTGTGGACAAGTATCACAGTACAAATGTCATAGGATTAAATGAAATTAGTTGCTAAGAAGCTGCATGCAAGGTTATTGATTAACAAAGAGTAACACAAGGGTTCCTGGTAAATTTTTGAAATCATTAGAGGGCAACTTCATTTTCAGTCATTTCTCCAGAAACAGGGTTGCACTCAAACAGGGACTGCAGATGGCAATAACTCAGGATACAAAGCTATTTTTGACTGCACAGATTTTAAACTAGTATTTTTATGCTGAAAAAACACCCTGCAGGTCTCTAAAGTAATTAGCCCAGAGTCAGTGCTTATTCATGCTGTCTGCTGTTTACAGTTTTTTTTTAAGAGTCAAGACAAATTTCTTTACTTCACACCGCCTCTCCTGTGACACTTACTGGCAGTGCTACAAATATTGATTCACTACTTTAAACTCGGAACCATCACTGGCTGAAAGCTTGTACAAACCGAGCTGAGACACCGGTCAGAGGACTGAAATGTCATTACAGCTTCTGCCATCATTAACATCCACTTCAGGAAGAGCAGAAATGTAACAGCTGGCAGGCAGTGCCTTAGTGCTCCCTGCATATGGACAATATATAATGTATGAGCTGCATGTTACTGCTGCTCTTTTAAACAGAACTGATAGTATCGCATAACTCCAAAGGAGCTTTGATTGAAATTACTGTGGCAGGAAGACATGTAAATATGACTCCTGTGCACTGTTTGCAGAAAAAACAAATAAACAGATAAATAAAACACTCTTGACAACAGCACTCCAAAAATGTCTGCTAATTTAGGTCTGAAAACATCTCATTATTGAGATCATGTGATCAAAGTTAAATTCCTCTGCTATACAATAGCTACTTGCTTGACTTGTTAATTTTTCTTGTGGTTCATCTTTTGACCTACATGCTGAGGTCTCGCATCAGCGATGCTGACAGCGGAGCCACAGGCAGCGGTGAGGATGTTAGTATCTCTCCACAAGGCTTTCCCTGAAGAATGTTAGCAACTGCTGACTCTGCCACCCATCCACACCACACTCACTTTCCTACTGTGGGCCTTTTTAATCTTTCTTTTCAAGTAAGGCTGGGCTGATATTGGTTTAAGAAAATAAAAAGAAAAAAGAAATAACAAATATGCAGCATTTTTAGTTAACTGGGCTATGGGCTTTTAATAAAGGGGTCCAAGATGGGAGGTGCACCTATAGCTTGCACATCAGTTCAGCTGAAAGTGGAGTTGAGTGAAAAATAATTGTTACATTTTCTATTTTTTACGGGTCTGACAGATAAGTGTCAGCAATTTTGCTAAGAAATGTCACTAAAGATGTTTTTCCAGAGAGGTGAAGCAGTCAGTAGTTACACACATCACCGCCAAACATGGAAAAACTAACATTTGCACTTATCACTGCACTGCAAAACCCAAAGTAGCTCCTCTAGGAATGAATTGGCAGAGGAGTTGCAGGTGAATGATAGGGTTTACATTTTCACTTTCAGGCTTGGAAAGCAAAACACAGCATCAAAAGTAGAAAAAAAAGGTAACATCATTCAACACAGCTTTGAATAGAACTCTTTTTTTATTTTACATGCGTTGATACTAGGTTTTGTGTCAATATATTCTTGTTATTTAGTCACATATCTACTAATAGCTTTAGGTGGAGGGTGAACAGAAACAAAGCCTCTCCTGGAGATGATCTACCTTACCCTGGAACTACCCTGTTGGCTTTGGTGCATATTTGCAATTGAATATAATCAGCAAATTTATTTGCTATTACACATGAACCCATTGCAAAGAAGACCACAGAAGATTAAACCTGGTCTCTTGTCAACTATCTGCATGAGAGCACTTTTCCAACCCTTTTCTCCTCACCCTCTTTGCCTAAAACATACACACTCCTCCACATAAGTACTTGCAGCATGGCAAAAGTGTCAACTTGCCAGATGTTTCAGCGTGACTGCAGCCTCCTGTGCTCCTTATCATGAGACTGCTGTGACTGAAAACAAACCGCTTCTTTTCTTTTGGGAACACATACAGAGCTGGGACCTGGCATAGTTTTTAGACATGATAAGAAACGGGTGATCTGAGTTTGATACAGTTTGAAACATGAAACTAAATCTATGTGATGCCACTAGACAGGCATATAGTAGGGTAGAAGAGTGAAGCAGAACTGGACCAGTGCATCAGCTGATATTATATAATTGCACTTGATTCCATTGCCAAGTACAGTATGTGTGCAAGTACGAAGAATGAGAGTTCAGTTAAAAGTTCACTCAAAATGTAAACACAGCACATTAAACAGGGTGGAAATATATAACTCAGCTAAAACAAGGACAACAAAGCTAAACAAAGACTCTGTTTACATCTAGTATCAAACTGTGGGTTCAGTGATTTCATCATAAATGGAAGGACTTCAGTAACAGTTTCACTTTATAGTATCATGTCTCCAGTGTCCACTTGTGTCATCGTTTTCAACTGGTAGGAGACAGCATTGCTCTTAAAGTTTTCAATGGTGCTACAGCAGATGAGATCACTTGAGGGGGGGTCCTTAATGTGGCCCAAGACACAAGAGTGTTCAAACTACTCAACTGATGTGCAGAAGTGCACCAAAGACCAAATCTGTAGGTTGCAGGATTTGATCTCATTGCGTCCCTAGAGATGTATCAGGGTGCCTATACCATTATTAGGGCTGTCCACTTGTGAACCCATCATCCAGTAGAGATGTTGATGCAAGGTGTAAATACAAGATAAGATAAACATGAAACTTCAATATACACTTTAATGAAAAAATAAGCAAAAATAATTTGAATATCTACAACTAACCAACATTATTTATGTATGTAATGCGCAATGAGAATAATATTGATATGATAAACAAAAAAAATGACCCTTTGCCATCAACAATTTAAAACTATGTCATCACAATTTTAGTTAATACATACAAACACATTATGATAACCTTAGAGCAGACAAAGCCATGAACTCCCAAGGGGGTCACCAACCTCTGGTAAGTAACCAAGGTTCTTCAACACTTGCCTCGTTCTGGACGGCAGGGGAATGAAGATGATCCCATCTGCCATTGGGCAACAAAGCAGGGCACACCCCAGGCTAGAAGTCAATCACAGGCCTAACACGTATGACAAACAACCAGGCTCATCCACACCTACAAACAATTTAGTCACTAATGAGGCAGCGGGAGATCATGCAACTCCTGTCTGACCAGGATTTAAACCATAAACTTTCTTGCAGTGAGGTGACAGTGCCAACCACTGCACTACCAGCCCTACAGATTAAAGGACATACACCAGGGATGTCCAGATACCAGAGCTTAAACATTGATACCGTTCTACTAAAATGCAATATTTACACTTGTTTTAATACCACACAATAAGATAAAAGCCTAATCACTTAATACTGATTACTTCAGTACACCGTTTTCATTGGTAAGTGTATTTGTGCTATTTAGTGTGAAAGTGTTCGCATGATACTTTTCATGAGATTTCTGCCTCTCCTAGGCACTTGTCTTGTGAAATATATGTAGCCTACTGTTTTTGGTACCTTTCAATACCATACATTTTAATGTTTACTGGTCTTTAATGGTGTTTTAAAAATATCAAACATTTGGACAACTTGAATGTACAGGCCTATATGTTTACATACGCTGGCATGAAATGCACAGGATTTTTTTATCGTCAATGATATGTACATGTAAGCCTTTGGTCTCTTAAAGAAATGCCTGATCTTCACTCATCATGCAGTTTAAAAAGCACACTGACTATCAAACTGAGCCAGAGCTGCCGGTTTTAGAGTAAATATAGCTACAAACAGAGTGGTGGGGATCCTGCAGAAGCCCCTCAGTCCACCACTGAAATCTAGCTCTATCTTTTCCTGTGTGCTACAGAAATAGTTTAGTGTGGTGAGTCTTGGTACCACTCTTGCATAACTGCAGAATTACAGTGTGCTGCCGCCGTGTCCCGTGCAGAGCTCAGGCTGCAGGATTTTCAGGGATTTTCGTTTAGCGGAACGAAGTGTACCCTCTGTCCTGTGAAAGTATCATTTTTCGGCATGCTTTTTTGGAAGAATCTCTCTTATCATCGACTGAATTTAAGCTGACAGAAAACCGGGACCAGCAGTGACGCCTTTGTGCCCTTTAACGGTGTCGTTAATGAATAAAACGCGAATTAGGGAAATGTAAGGATAATAACGTATCGATGTATTTCAGAACACAAGCGACATTTGCCTGAGAAATATAACACATTTTACAAGAATGAGACATTACTTACCGTGGTTAAACATTGTGGACCGAAACCGGTGGTTGCTGGACGAATTTTCCATCTTCCAAAGTTTCAGTTAGCTAGCGCCAACGGCTGTAACCTCCTTTCTTCTTCTCCTTCTTTTTCTCCTTCTCCTTTTTCTTCTTCGGTATTTCCTTAATTTCCTCTCTCAATCTCAACTCAACTGCGGTGAAATGACAGTCTGTGTGTTGTGTTTGACCGGACAAACCCGTCCCCCTCCTAGTGTGTGTCTGTGAGTATGACTACTCGGTAGCAGCACACACTCACGCGCACACATCGCAGCCGTTCTAGAGTGACGACCACGGCCTGTCCGATGACGTCACGAGACAGCAGCGTTTGCAGCAGCGGCGTCGGAATGAAAACAATCGCACGTGGATGTGATGGGAGGGGTCACATGCTGCACCTGCGCGAAAAGAAGCAGTATTCCTGGCTAGCATTAACAATAATCAGGTGTGTGTTAGCGGAGGGGTGGATGAAGTACATACACAGAAAACGAATTTGTGTCTTAAACAAACTGTATCAGTTATCATACACACTTTTATTACTTGAACAGTGTCCATTTTTTAAGTAATGAATTATGATAGGAGCTACAACTAAAAACCCCATTAGCATAGGTTAGCTTTCATCTAAATGTAAATGTAAATGTACTTTATACAGCCCTTTACAACACCCCACAGGTGACAAAAGTGCTTTACCAAAAATCTAATAACATTAAAAATACAGCACAAGACATGGTATACAACTTGGCGTATTTCCTTAAGTAACATACTCTATCTCTGGGTCGGTATTTTTAATTGTTTTCTGATATTGTCAAGTGTTTACTCCAGTATATCCTCAATTTACAATGTTTATTTGCCTCATTCTGCACTTGAACAAATACTTGGGAGCTATTAGGTCATGCTTTAGTGATGGGCTACACATACAAGGTTTAGGATTAAATGCCTTTAAGTACAAAACAAATGTACGGTCAATAAAATAATGATGCATCAGAGAGAAAACAATTTTTAAAAAATCTGCTAACAGTAATGTGTCTGCATTCTTGGTAAATACCATGCTTATTTAGCCTTTTTCGTGATTAGGATTAATTTTCCTCCTGATATTTTGACAAAAATTTAACATTCAACAGAGCATACCCCTATACTTTCATTGTAAAATTTCAAGTCAAAGACTTATTTGCAATTGACTGTTTTTTAAGGGTTGTTTATTAACATTTAGTCCAATTAAGGTCCAGATTTTTCTGCCACTGGTACTATGCTGCATTTACATTTTATTGGTCAAACTTTAGGTTTGTGGCCCTTTTGGTTTAACACGGAGAGCAACTAGTGACATCTAGTGGCCGGTTTGTTAAGAAACTTCAAATTAATTCACATTTCCTTCTTGGTGTATATGCAAGGAGTATTATTGGCAACTTAACCTTTCAATACCCTGCATGTATATATTTGGACATTACATTTTTTAATACCATTTTCTGCTCTTTGATTTTTTTCAGACATTTTTCCAATTTTCAGGGAATTTGGATATTTTTTAGGAATTTCCTGGGATTTTTGACTATTTTCAAGGCAATTATGTGTACATGTCTGAATATTTAAGAGAGTTTTAATTAAAAGTTTTAGGAAAATTTGCTTTGAAATTTATTGGCATTTTCTTGAGAATGTGGGGAATTGGTTTGGATGTTTGGGGTACATTTCATATGAAGTGTTTAAGTATTTCCATGGAAATTTGGGAAAACTTGCTTATAAATGTTTGGGAATTTGATTTACCTTTGGGTGGGAATTTTATGAAAATTTGGGAAATGTGTAAACATTATTTTAAATTAGGGATTTGGGGAAGAAAATAATTTTCATAGAAATTTTAGGGAATTTGATTGGTGAGGGATTTTGCTTTGAATTTTTATGATATCCAATTGAAAACTGGGATTCTTTTGTTTATGTTTGTGAATCTGGGAGGGATTTTTTTGGGGAGGTGTTCTTTTTTAAAATTTCAAGAATTTAAAGGAAATTCCATGAAATTCTCCATCATTTGGATGCAATTTGGGGGAATATATTCATACATTTTGTAGGATTTTGGTAAAAAAAAAAAAAGGGAATTTGCTTGAAATATTTCAGGAATTTACATGGACTTTTGGGAGAAATTCACTTGGAATGTTTGGGCTTTATGAAGTTTCCCAGCTCAGGTCTATGCTCAGGTCTCAGGAGGCTTTTATAGCTCACTCATCTCCTCAGCTGATATTACTGTGTACCTGTAGTAACACTGAGGGATCTAGACTTTTCTCATATTACTGGTTTGTCATACTTGTAAGTGATTCAGGAAGATAAAGAAAAAGTTTATGCGACTTAACCAGACTTTTTTTTAATTACTTCACATAAATTGGAAGAGAGACGTGATCATTAAAGAGTGAACTCTTTACTGTGTTTTAGAAGCAACAGTTTTATTTTTAGCTGTGACAAAAGGGAAAAAAACAGTCGCCTCCTCAGTCTAAATGTTCACGTTCAGGATTAAAGTGCAGAATTTTTTTCACAGCTTGTGTAAAAAATTAAATAAGACAAAAAGAAATATAATATTAAAATATCAAAACTGACAATGGAGATCTGAAAAATATAAATATTATACAGAACAAGATGAAATCTCATACAACACAGTATCAGCAATGATATTCAATCCACTTGAATCAGGTTTGCACTAATGACACATTAAAAAAAAGGAAATCAGTTCACGTTTGAGTCGTTGGCAAGGCTAGCTTACAACAAAGGCACAGCATTGTTCAGAGGTAAAGATCCTTTGCAAAGAAGTGCTGCGGCGACATTCTCAGTGATCATCAGCTTCCTCACAGACACACCTAACATGCTCGACATGGCTCAGATGGGACTGGAGACGGAAATACAGCAAAGCCACTAGTGTGTACGGTGCATGCCCACGAACAAACACATCACCAGGGAGAGGGTGCTTGTTTTACAGAAGCCTATTTTGTGTTATCAGCCAAAACATTGACAGGTTACATGCTCTGTGAGTCTCACTGTTGCGGTTTAAAGTCTATTAAGCTGCTGAATTTACTGAATTAAGTTAAAGTTGCTCCAGAAAAAGTGCGGCCCTGAGCCAAAAGAGTTGTGATGAGGAGAAAGTGGTGAGAGGTGAGACAGGCAGGTTTTAAGTGCTCTATTATCAGAAAGACCTACAGTGGTTGCAGCCTCCGTGGGCATCACATACAAAACCAAGCAGTCGGAACAACACAGGACATCATTCACAAAGGACCGTTCTGTAGGCAGCGGGCAGAGCTGGGACCAAACATCCTCTTGGTAGAAGACTTTCTAAGTACCTTTATTGGTATTTTAGTCCTATTAGAGTTGGAAAATCAAAATATAGTCATTATCCGACTTTCTGTGCAAAAAATTCAGAGGAATTTAATAGTTTTTTTCAAAAACAATTTTCAAACCATGCACAGAAATGCATTTAACAATCAGAGCTGTTGCTATCAAGAGGATGAATTTCCCAAGTCCCATTTTTACAGTTGAAAGGCTCTATCAGTGTCTTGCATTCATATAACAACCTGAACCGACAAAGTTTATTTCCTTATCACAAGTTAGCCCAAGAGAGGAAATTAACAAACATGGCTTCAACATGCCATTTAGTTATATAGTGCAAATTAAAGTACTCAAATCTATACAAAAAACATTTCAGTGGTTAGTTATATATGTAAAAAAACAGATGCTGTTTTTTTCTCATTTCCTTCTCAGCCTTACTTTCCCTATTCACTTTTTTGTCTTTCATTCTTTGTTTTCTTATTTAAAATGGCATAATTTAGTGACAAGAAGAGCTTGTGTTAGAAGCTGAGTTGACTTAATACATCATGCAGCTTGTGAAAACAACAGCAGGAAATCAAGGAAAAGGGTTGTAGTCAAGGGACAGAAAAAGTTTGTTCGAAGGTGCAAGAGAAAAAGAGAGGGTGGAAGAGATTATTTTTGAGGAGTGCACTTATTAACGCAATGCACACAGACAGGAGTTAAGACAGACTCATACATAGAGTGGTATTTACAGATCACATTTACATGTAAACAAACCGCGGGGTGTCCGCTGGAGGAAAAACAAATATGTGGACAGACATGATGAGGCAGTACCTGATGATGTAGTATCTCTACACCTGGACTGTACAGTACATGAGATAAGAGTGAATAACTGTGATACCTCATGCCAGGTATAAACCAAAATCCAGCCATGATTCATGATTAAAAATACCCAAAAAATGGGCTAAGAGGGGGTCAGATTAGGAGTGTGGATGCTTGTTGATATATTGCTGACATATCAAGGAAAGTTTAATTTTTTTCTTAGTGTATACATTTTGTTACATTAATAAGTCCCCTTTTCTTTAAACTAAATTTACTAATTGATCTTTCAAGTTAATTGGGTGATCTTAAATAGCTGGCAGTGCGTTTAACATTTTCTACCTACAAAAGGACAGTTTTAATCAAAGAAGAAAACCAGCAATCATGTGTTCCATCACAGTCAACAGTGATGCCTAGTCAACATATGAAAAACACCTTCAAGTGTTCAGAATCTCTCCTACAATGGATTAATTGCTCTCAAATTTCCCAAACTAAATATAATCAGAGTTTATCATAACGTTAAGATATGGTTCTGTAATCCAAAATTACAATTAAATTTACTCCAGCACAACTTATGTGTGTATGTGAAAACTCTGAAATCTCTTTGTGGATGAAAGAAAACAATAAAATGCAACATCAAATGAGCTTGAACTGAGGGTGGGGGGCCATAACTAGTAATAAGATTCCTCTTAATTTCAAACACTAACTGCTCAAAAACCTGTCACAGTGGTGACAATGTGTTAAAAGAGCAAGAAAAAAAAAAGGTTTGGCTGTGCCCTATTAATTGCAGTCAAACTTTAACTCTCATTATTTTCAATTACACTGGTCAGCCAATAAAAATATGGCAATGTAGCATACGTATATAAAATATGTCTTTACATTTACAATATTTAAAACATTTACAATGTTGCCAGCTATTTACAGTGGTGCGTGTTTGACTGTGTAGGATGACATGTCAACATGAATAAGAGCTCTTTAAATTGGGAGACATACATCAAAATGTATGCAAAAGATGTGTACCTCATTGTTAAGTCAGTGCTACATAATAAATGAGGGAGGGGGGCGATGCCACAGACACGTGTGGATGTAGGAATTTGTGACCTAACGGGGTCAAAGCAACACGATGAACCAGGATCTGACCTGACAGCATTATTTACAGTCATGCACACTTCAGTGAGCTATTTAAAGCTTGAAAGGGTTTGTTTGACTTGTACAAGTGGACAGCAAGTGGATCTTAAACAAACAGATACCTCTTCTTTGTGTTTTTCAGAAGATCAAATTTGAAATTCAAACCAAAAGCAAACCAAACTCACACAGAAACACCTGCAAACACATACAGCACAATATACTCTGGAGAGGCCTAAAGTGAGGAGGCTGAGGGTTTGCTGTAAGCTTTGTTTTCGCTGAATCCACATTTATATGCACACTATATTAAGTACAATAAGTATCTATGAATGGAATAACCTCTAAGGTCAAAATCTACACGAGTCATGATCTGAAAGTTGATTGCATATGACATGTTCCACTTAAGCTCCAGGTCCAGCAGAACCAAGCTACTGTAGTAAATCTCTCTTGATTTGACTTAAATAAGTGTGTGCATCTCGATTAAGTGGCTCTTCAGATCCACGCTCTCCCCCTGAGTCTACTCGTTCAGCCTGAGCCAACCCGCCCGCAGCATCTGCTTCACACATGAAGGAGTGTTTTTACACCGCTCCTCCAGCCACTGAGACAGGAGATGGCTGCCCTTTTTGGGGTTAACTCCAATTTTCCTGCTCCTCCAAAGCACGTTTGACTCTACTCTGGATGTTCAGGGTGAGTGTGCAGGCCGTTTTCAGGGCGCATGATGCTGTGGTTCTCCCAGAAGGCCTTGTGCAGCTGGTCCAGTTCAGACATCAGGGGCAGACCAATGTCCAAGTGCATCTTTAGATTCTCCAGCCACTCGTCCAGTTTGGAGAAAGCAGGCCTAAAGATTGAGAAAAGAGAGATCAATCTGATTTGTAAGAGCTTTTGATTTCTTCAGATTCAACTTAAAACACAAGACAAAATAGTCCCCATGCATAGACTAAGCTTACAAATAGTATCAGAGTGAGTTGTACAGGTTTTAAAGTCAAAAGTTGTGCTTCACACAAGAGAAAAAGTCAGAGCTACTGAACATGCTATATTAGTGTTAGCTACACCCTCCAGATGCAAAACTCCTGAAACTTTGAGTGATGGGGCAGATATAGTTATGTTGGGTGAACTGTCCCTTTAGGTAACTTTTCAGAGCAAATTTAGTGCAGATGTCTGACCGTTTGTCTGCATCAAGGTCGCAGCACACAACAGCCATTGGAAAGAAGGCGGGGGGACAGTCTGGGGGACAGTAGTGCTCCAGGAAGCCAGACACATTAAGTCCAAAGTCCATTGCCCTGGGGAGGTAGTCTGGGTCCGCGTTCACCCTGCCAATGATCTGGAATAAAACAAAAAAAAACAACAACAAAAAAAAACATAACAAGAGCGTTAGAGGAGTTATAGATAGAGCTGTCAGAGTAAATAAGAGAATCACCCTGCACCAATCTGCTGGAAACCAGTAAACCAACCAAACTGAAGCCAGTCCTTCCCAACAAACCACAACTACCAATCGTGTGCCTGTCAGAAACCACATGAAGACAACACTGCTTTTCCTCTCTCTCTAATCCCCGCTCTGTCCTCTGGCTAATGGTGTCCATCTGGGGAAGTCATACTCTCAGTGTCTGAACTAAACTGTTAAGCCTGAATTATTATGTGGGTGGTGTGTGTGCCAGGCCCAAAGCTAACCACTGGTGCTGGATTTTCATCTGGAAAAAGGCAACTTTTCAGGTCTCTAAAGAGCCCTTCCAGAAACACTGAAAAAAACAGGACTATTCCCCTCATTAAATGAAATAGCTTTTTTGCAAATACAAGGATGTGATAAAGTTATGAATCCTAAAACTCTCGGTAAGTTATTCAGTGGAAAAACCCAAAATGCAAAGTTAAGCAAATTAAAGAAAGGTCGGTGTTCAAAAGGATTAAGGCAGTTTTACACCAATGAAAATCAAAATTTTGTAGCTGAACTTGTAAAATTTAAAGAATATCGAAACTGCCGAGTCAGCTAAGAGTCAGTTGGGTGTGAGAGGGTTTAAAGGGTTTAATATTAAAGGTACAATGAAAGCAGCTTTTGCATTTGACAAGTAAGCACCATTTAAACTTTAGGAAAGTTATGAAGTATTTTTTAGTTCTGTACAGAGATTGGAAGGTACTCACCTCACAAAGCATGATGCCGAAGGAGAATATGTCAACTCTCTCATCATAGCTCTTCCCTGGGTGGAAAAAGTAAAGTATAATCATTTTGATGTTCAGAGCTGGTCTTTCTGCTCTGTCCAGGTCAATGACTTACAGTGCTATCAACAGCTTATAAAGATACAATAAATTCCAAGAGGATTATAATGGAAAATTGTTGGAATAGAGCAGGGATGTCCAAACTTTTTCCACTGAAGGCCACATACAGAAATACATATGGATGGTGGTGCCTCTTTCATTTACCACGCCTTGAGAATATTCAAGTTAGTGAAACCAATTAAATGTAGGTTATGATATGCTTAGTGATTGAGTATGCTTAAAAGGCTAGTTGATAAGGCATATCAGCAAAGCATTATAGTCTTTATTTACATGACAATGCTCTGCTTTATTTTCCGTCTTCATTTTCAAATAGTTCCAAGTGCAGACAGCAATATTTTGAAAATAATCTCTGTGCACATGAGACCACAGGAAACATCAAAAACGCTGTAGTATACAGGCCAGTAGTTGATGGTGTGATTTTGCAATGAAGCAAATCATGCACAGGCGTAGAGACTCTTTTTTCTTCTTCGCGCATGTGTGAAAAACCTACTCACACATGGCAACTGACTGCAATTGGAGTGCACATATGCATTTTCAGAAAGCTACGTTATGCCTGTCTACATGGAGATGGAGACGGGGGCGTTTTAAAAACTTTTCACTTTGGAGCTCGTTTTCAAATTGTTCTGTTTTCAGGCACCTACAATGTCAATCATGTGTAGACAGCCAAAATGCAACAAAAGTTTGGTGTTTTCACCTGAAAACATGTAAACAGGGTGTAATTATTTTGGGAAAGCCAATCAGATTTACCACCAGCACCACTGGCTCCACCCCCGGACTGCTGTTGGTACTGCTAGTTGCTGCCGTAATCCATGCTGGCATTATAAATCAAAATGTCATTCTTATTTTGGTGCCAAAATGTTTACCAAATACAGTGTTTTCTCAATTGAATCACAAAATAGCACATCAATAAATTTTTCTTGTCAAAATGCTTGCTTACAGAGTTAGCATGGTAACGCTACCTTGTGCTGAAACTAAGATGTACAATACAGTCAAACACAAGCTTCGTGTTCTAGTATGGGCTATATTCAATTTTGTTTCTAGAATTGCTGCAGGCCAATCAAAAATGGACTGCATCTAGCCGTAGCTCTTACTCCCGGCAATATAGTGACTAGTATTTCCTGTGAAAATATAACAGCTTATGTAAACAAATAAAGTTTTTGATTTAATTGAAAAGACACAAGTGAGAAGTGCCAGTACCGTGGATCATCTCAGGAGCCATCCAGTACGGATTCCCCACCACGGTGTATCTCTTCCTGCGGTCAGGCTTCTTCAAGCCGGAGATTTTACCCTGCGATAACTTCTCCTCATGCTTATCGTCCACCATGAGTCGAGAGAGCCCAAAGTCTGCCACCACTACAGTGTTGTCCTACACATAAAATAAAACCGTTTATTAGCTATGCAAGAGGAAGTGCAAAAAAAAAAAAAAACAACTTTGACGCTTTATTAGAAAGCAAGATTCAACTTAAGCTTTATGTGGACCTCCCATATAAGTTCATCCACACAAATCTTTTGTTCTCCAAGTGACACATGTACTGAACAATGCTGTATCTGTTTGAGTAGGGAAAGCTGGAAGTTTCTGCTGCAAGTGACTTGTGTGGAGCTTGTTTTAAGAAGGCTTAGTGTGTTATAGCTACTGCCAACAAAGCCCTCCTTTGTTTTTGTATTTGAGGCTCTGCAGCACATGACAGGTGCAGTGAGTTAAATCCTCAAAGAAAACATACTGCATATGCTTTGGTATGTTTAACACACACATTCAGGAGTGTACAGGAACACTCAAGCTCTTACCTCTCTGACCAGGCAGTTGTGTGAGTTGAGGTCCCGGTGGATTATGTTCATGGAATGCAGATATGTCTGAATGGCAGACAGATAGGTGGATAGGAGAGCACAGGGAGGCAGGAAGGAGAGAGAATAAACAGAAAAACATGAGCTTTAAGAGGTGATCAAAAACACATGCAAGAACAACAATAATGCCTTGTTTCATGAGGCTGGTTTCATAAACACAAGAATCCAGTCTTGTCACACATTCATCATTGTGCTCATATCAAGGGAAAACATTATGAAGCAGTGGCCTAATCCAGCAGGAATTTATGCTGTCATCTCTGGAAGGGGTGGAAATGAGTGCAGACATTGTAATACAATTATTGTAGCACACTTACGTAGCCACTAGAGGGGGACAGAAAAGAAGATAACAGAAACTGCTTTTTCATGTATGGATTTCACTACCCTTACTAGATTTAGAATAAATATTTGATAAAATAATCCACACAAATACTTAAATGTTTCTTAGTCTTTGAACTCACCATGCCTGCAGCTATGTCCTTTGCAAAACTGACTCGCTGGTTCCAGGGATAGCTGTTGTCCTGTGAGCAAAAAAAATCCTGGGTCAATAAAAACTAAAGACACCATGCAAGGCTTCATCCAAATAAGCATCATATCATATTGGTGCCTCCATTATTAATATGTTACATACTTAATCAATGCTGGTGAGGGAGTAGAAACATTTTTCTGTGCTGCTTAAAACACAACTCTCACCATCTTTTTGATGATTTCCCTCAGCGTGCCTCCCTTGATGTACTCTGCAATGAAGTTGAGCCTCTTGTCCTTGTAGAGCACTCCAATGAATTTGAGCACATTGGGGTGATCAAGACAGCGCATGACCTTTACCTAATGAAACAAAAATAAGATATTCATTCATGAACTCTACCCTGGACTTTAGCTGTTTTAAGTTTTTAAGTTTTGCAAAAGAGTCACTGAAATAGTCTTACTAATTAGTAATACACAAGGTGGACTTATGGCCTTCAAAGTACAGAGTTCTAGTTGAGCACTGATCTCTTCTGCACTTTGGTTAAAAGCCCTTCAGAAAATCCCAATTATGGTACAGGGTATTACTTTACCTTTTTCAATGTGTGAAGTGGCGTGCAGTTCAGCGTTTTTTAAGATAATTTCTATTTATGTAGGTTTGTTTCCTAAGACGGACTAGTGTGCCTGCTGTTCCTGAGGGTGGCAGCAGAGAGCCGATTTTAATCGACTGCTTACTTTAAATACTTCAAACCTCCACCTACTAAATATATGGGTTAAAGGCAGTGGTTTTTGCCCAAGGCACACCTAAAGTCAAGCCAAAATCTCAAGGTTCACCATTTTCATGTACATACAATTTTGCCTTTTTTAAAATATGTTAAACCTATGGCATCTTTTGGTTATTTTATAGGTGTAGTGATAAGGTATGGTGGTACAAATTCCCACAGCACAGCACAGCTAAACATGCCTTAAGGCATACCACTATGCCTCAGCACACCACTGGTTTAAGAGACATATACTTTCAGTTTAAAAGAATCCATTCTTGTGTTGGTCTTAGTGTTTAGATATAAATGTCACAAACCATGAACCATTGTGTCAAACAATAAATAATCCTAGCATTGACTATTTCTCCTGTTGGTCTCAGTGCCTGTGGCTGCATTATAATAATTCCTCTTACTGTAGAAATATATAAAATGGTCTCAATTGCCTTTAACCCTCGGATCCTACTATGTCCATTTTGAGGACATTCATCATTTTTATCATCATTATTTTGAGCTGATAGTCACATTTTTATAGATTGGGGCATCAAATTTGGCCAAAGTTATTTTTTTTCTTCATATTAAAAAAAAATGTGTTGCCCATAGAACTCTACTGATGCCAAATAGCTCCATCCATCCTTGTTTGTCCAAAATCAGGACAATAGACTTCAATTAAAAAACACGTTTTTTGACTGTGTGTCTCTGGCACCAAAACAACATATAGCAACCTTTTTTATGCTGTCAGTCGATCACCAGGGCTCTAAATTTCACTATTCCACAGTGATCCAGCAGATAGTGCCAGTGCACCATTTTAACCCCTTCAGCAATGTATGCAATGGATTTCTTCCATGGACTCAGAGTGTTTGAAGCGCTATTTCACCCACTAAATATTATCAGAATTAAATGAAACCATTCGTGCCACTAGATATGGATGTCTGAGAGTGGGCTACACGTGTAAGGAAAAGTTTGTTTGCTCCTACGTGTGTGCTCGGGTGCAAATCTGCGTCTATGTTTACAACCGGACATGCCGTAAGTGGAGTGTTTAAAATGCTACTCCCGGGGTCTGCAGTCTGGGACTAAGAAAGGGGGACATTTGGACAATTTCAACTTTGCCCTCACTTCATAGCAAGTGGATGGACATGCATGAGGATGCACGGGTCCTTTTGATCAATAGGAGAGAATGTATCATATCTCAAATATGCAGTAAATTTATATATGCGTGTAATTAGCGTAATCACACTCACATTTTGGTTAGAGGTGGAAATATGTGTGTTCATGATTCATATCCTACATATTTCCTCTGATTTTTTATGTCTGTACATAAAGTAAACCTAACATGAACAAATGCATTTGCTTGCATATGCTTTGGTAGAGGAGGAGGCTTGAGAAAAGGATGGTAAAACTGGCATGTTTTTCACTCCGATAGACTCATCTGTTTAGCATGGACGTTATCTCATGAATCCAAGTCACAGGCATAGTGGACAATAACTGGCATAAAAAGGGTGTAACGTTGATTGTGTTTTTTTTTTTTTTTTTTTTTTAGTGGTCAGGCTTGAAGTTGTGGAAGAGATTTGAGTCAGTGAAAGTTAAAAAATAAAACTGAAATAAGACTGTTTTATTAACAGTTTTCTGTATGTCCAGAATATGGACATACAGGACAGATGGAGCTAAAATATGGCATTTGGCACTAGAAAAAAAATTTCAATGCATCAAAATAAATTTTACTACTCATCATTAACATGGTCAAGACTGTATTTATTTTGAAAAAGTTTTTCTTTCTAGACCATTTTATATGGGAAATATGGTGGTTTTGTGTTTTTTTACCATAAAAAATAAAAATGATATGGTGTACAATAACTGGCATAAAAAGGGTGTAACATTGAATTTTTTTTGGTCAGGATTGAAGTTGTTGAAGAGATGTGAAGCAGTGAAAGTTAAAAAAAAAATGCTGAAAAATGATTATTTTATTAACACTTATCTGCATGTCCGATTTCTGGACATACTGGCCTCAACCATGCTTTAAATTACAAGGGAGCAAGTGTTAACAGTAAGAAACCTTTATGATTTGGGGCATTATTGATACATTAATTGCAAATTCCAAAATCAGTGCATTAACTTTTTAAATTTCATTAATCAAATGCTTTATTGTCCCTTTCAGCACACTTCCAATTTAGTCACTGCGCCATCTCCTTGCAGCCACAGTTATGTAAAATCAGTACACAACTGCTCTTTAATGTCTCATTCCAGTTTAAAATCTCCTGGACAGCTCATACTAAAAGTCCATGGTCATTTGCACCTTGTAATATCAAACTAATCAATTGTTTACCTTTTAATTGCTCCCCTATTTCTATGGTTCCTTTAGAAATAGGAGAGTTCCTTTTTCTATGGTTAATGCCATCATCTTCGATCTACCCAAAGCTCCATCCAGTTAAAGACGAGACTTAAATTCAAAATGAAACAAAAAACAATTCTGAATGTAAAGTAGTGGAATTTCACAATGTGACAAAAAGGGGGGTCAGATTTTCCCCTTGGGGGTTTGGGGTTAAAGCTTTACAGAAATTGGAATGTAAAAGGTTACAAGTAGCTCTACTTCCATATGGCACCTCATAAAACATTTCCCTCCCTGAGGGTCCGGCTGTAAAGGATAAGGAGGCCAGTCCCCATTAAACACACAAGTTAACTTGTTTTATTGCCCTTCGAACAAAATTTGCTTGAAAATTTACTTATGTTTTTCTTAGTTTAAGCAGAGAGTCTGTGAAGCATCAAAGAAGATCAGAGCAGAGTCGGTAATAAAAGAAGGACGACCAGCTGGTGGGAGTAATAATCAGGCTTCATTGTGATTTGTTTTATAGCCGCTCTTACAGCCCACAACCATTAGTACTATCCTGGCCTCGTTATAAATCTAACACTTGCACTCCTAACTTAGCTGGAATACTTTTCCTGAACTTCAAACATCCCAATAAGGAGGGATGATTTAGTCTATGATACTGAACATCAAACAGGAGCATCAGAGCTTTGGGTCACTTTGAAGGTTACGATAACTCTTACACAAGTTCTGTGTATAAATCATTCTTTGTTATCTTTTCAAATTAAGGAAGGGAGCAGATGAAGATTTGTGAGGGAGGGGTCAAATAGTTTCTGCTCATCTATAATATTTGAAAGAAAAGGACTTTATTAACAGTCCTGTTTCAAAGGTAATTTTATGCTTTTTACTTTTATTTATTCAGGCAAGAGAACTCTTCATTTTTATTCAGTCATCCTGCCCTACACACAGACAAGCAGCTAATTATATCCACAGTGCCTAGACAGTGCAAGAAACACTTTAATTCTTCAGCACAAATTTTACAAGCAAGGTAGGGTGCTTTTTACTCCAATTCTAACAATATGAAGAGCAATGAATCTTCACTTGTATCTACAGTATAAACGTGTATTTAAGGAAACGGTTCATAAGCAACACTGAAGATAACTGAGCAAATATTGCACTCCTTAATGACGTAACATTTGGGATTGTCCATCGACACTCACCTCCTTCAGGAATGTCCTTTGAGTCTCATCATCAAAACGAATCAACTCTTTCATCACCATCACCTCCCCCGTCTCCCTATGGGTCACCTGTAACAATACAAATGGATATGTTTCATCCAACCTTTCTATGTAAGCATGAGAAGAAATATTTTATATATATATTATTTATATATATATTTAAGAACCCTAGAAGGGTTTAACCACACATATCAAACCTCCCTTATATCCACAATTCTCCTTGTCTCAACACAGCCATTTTCTAGGCAAGGTATGTGCATGGATCTATGCATTCTGTACATACACTAATAAAAACACATGCTCTCAGTGTCTAACCTTGATGGCCTGTCCAAAGCAACCCTTCCCCAGCACCTCTCCATGAATGAGGTCAGAGGGGCGGAAGATGCGGTGCGTCCGATTGGAGACAACTCGGAGTGACTCTGATCGATTGATGTCTTTCCTCTGGGAGATGGGGGATGGTGCATTGCTGGAGCCTGGTGACTTATCAATGCTGTAGCTCCGCCTGGAGGAAGAGAGAAAAAGAAGGAAAAGGAAAGAAGAGATGAGGAGGAAATGGTGAGTAAAGGGAATAACAGCAGGTGAGTATGTAAGCTTTATTTAATGCAGCTATAACATGCTAAAAGGCAAGAAAATCTCATACACACACTAAATTGCTCTATTATGTTACCAATATTATTTACAAATTAGGCTGAAGGACTTTAATGAATGCTTGAAAAGTCAACACCAATTCTTTTTTTGGAGGTTTTACTGTTCTACAAGTCAAAGAACAGGGATGAGAGAGTTGGGGAAAGACATGTGGGACAGGAACCACAGGGTGAACTTGAACCTGGACTGCCCAAGTACACAGGGTGCAACATAACCACTAGGCCATCTGTAGCCTGATTTGTTGTATTTTTTACACAAATTAAGTTAAGTCAAACAAAATAGAAACTTCAAAGCAGTTAAAAATTGCTGCCATGAAGAGTAAGAAAACCAAATGTTGTAATATCAATGTTGATGTTAATCAATGCGATAAACTGCTGCTGTTAGAAGTTCAGTAACTACAAGCTAAATTTATAAAACAAGTTTTAAAAACTCCCTTTTCACAAAAAAATCCCCAAATATTTTTTCATGTATAAGCAAACATATGCAGCTCAGTGTTAGGTTTATGCAGGACACAGTAGTCATATGCACAGCTGTGATTAGCTGATCCCAATTATCGCCTCTCAGCTCCCACAGCCAATCACAGCTCTTTTTCTCAACACTGTGGTGTATTTAAATATGATGTATTTCTCACTAATCCATGCTGCTGCTGATGGCAAAGCTTAACCTCCTCCACCCCAGCCTCTTCCTCTATCGCATAAAGCTTGTTGCACCCTCATATTCAGATTCATGCTACTATGAAGCAATTGCTTTCGAAGTAATTCTATTGTATTCAATATGGATCAATATGGTCATAAATGTATCTATCCAGATGCGTGTTTCTAGCCATGCGTTCCCTGGAAAGTCAAATAATGCTACCTGACTAACTCAGGGAGCATCTTCTGAGCAGAGCCTTCTCCGCAAAGAAAAACTGTATATCCATTTTGCAATAAAACAGTTAAATATGGATATACAGTGTTCCTGAATAAACTTACGTGATGATCCGGGATTTCAGGTTGTTGATGTCGGGGTTGGGAGGCTGTGTGATGGGCAGGATGGGGCTGGGGCCCTCTGACAGGGGAGTGGATAGGGGGCCATCCACTTGCTCCTCTGCCGATGAGGAGCCCACCTCTTGCCCCTGACTGTGAGGGTCATGTTCAATGGTGAGCTGCAGCAGCCGGCTAGTCTCCTGGATCAGGAGATCAATCTATAAATAAAATAAAAAAGTTACTTTGTGGATACAAATGCCTTTCAGTAAAGATTCAGTAAAGATAGACAGATAAAGGAAACAACTTCAAGGCACTGAAATACCTTCAATTTCATGGCATGCATGCTGTAAAAATGAAGGGATTTTTAATAGTTTAAGGCATTATGATTGTTTAAAGAGAATGCCTTGGATTTTTTTACTAATTAATTCCATGACTAAACCCAGAACCAAAAAGCACCTTGAAGATGCCCTTTTTAAGTCCAGGAAAATCCCCTTTCAGCAGTTTTTTTTTAATTTCAGTAACAATGTGTGAGGTGGAATGTGGTGAATACCTCATCTAGAGGGACATTGTGAATGGGCGTCCCATTGATCTCAAGGATCCTGTCTCCAACATGAATGGAGTTCTTTACATCCGGACTGATGCAGTCTGCGTCCACCCTGAATGAAACAGAACAATAAGTGGAGAATAATGTTAAAGTAAACCTTTCTGCACTATGATTTTTTTTCTGCTGGACAGACTTCAGCTGTGATAAACCTTCAGCTCATTTAAATAACAGTAGCTCAGATTTCTGCTCATTTCCTTTTTCTTACTCTCCATTATACATTTTAAATGAATCTCATCCATCACATTGTCTTCCATTTTTAATCCTCTCTTCTTCTTCCTTTGTCCTCCGCTAAGCCGACCTTTCCTAGACTCAGTGTCATATGTAGCTCCCTTTAACACAATAAACAGAAACAAGGACACAAAGACTCACTGGGAGACTCTGACAGTGTGTCCGTGTTCAGGACTGTAACCGTTTGTCGGGCTGAGCGGCTGGTCGATGGCCACAGAGAAACCTCGCCCTCTTCGTCCGTTGTTGCCCTCTGCCGTGGCCGGGATGGACACGAGCGTGACGGTGTGGGGGATCCGTGAACATGGAGAGTCTGGCAGCGACACAGGGGTGACGATAGTCTGGTAGTAACAGTGACCGCTGCAGATGGAGGGAGAGAAGGAGAAGATGAAGAGAGAAGTAGTGACTGAAATAGCTAGAAAAGGTTATTAGATTTTCAGACTCTACAACAGCTGTAAGAATCATCAGGGAAACGTGAAGTACTGATTACAGGCGTTTTAATAGCATCACATGTTGTTTACGAGCATCAGCTGGGTTTGAGAAAACACTGTGCTGTCATTGTTCAGAGCTGAGGGTCAGTGTGACCCTTCATTGGTCAAAACCTGCTCCATAAATCTGTTTTATTTTCCCAAAATCATGCTGAGAATGTGAGGGAGACTCATTAAAGAGCAACACAATGATTCACAACCAGCACACCAGTGCTTCACGATCAGTTTGGACAACTCTTTTGTAAACTGCAAATTTTGCTGATCTAACTTAAACCCAGTGAATCAGGCTCATCTTTCAATTAATCTAATGGACTGAGACAATCGCACTGTCATTATTGGCTCAGAGAAGAGGACAAAGGCTGCCCTGTGTCTCTGCAGTTTGGTTTATATTGAACACTCTGTTTTTGAAGCCTGAGGCTTGTGACAGTCACACTACCCTGGGGCTACATGAAGCAAGAACAAACTGAACCAGGGACAAACAAAAACAGAGAGGGGTTTTTGTTTCTTTAGTTTTACTTGAGCCAGTAATTTTTTACATCTTCTTTTAATTTAAACAAATTCTCTACCTCACCATGGCTTTGCCCCCCTTGTGTTTCTTTAAAGCCAGGGGTATCCAAACCTTTACCTACGAGGGCTGCATGCAAAAATCTGTAGGGGTGGTGGTGCCATTTTTAAATGCCATACCCATAATAGTACAGTTAGTAAAAACAATCTAATTTAGGTGAAGATGTTCTTAGTAACTGGTGATGGTAAATGGTTAATTAATGGTTTTATAAGCCAAATAGCCACGATTTTAAGGATTTTGGGGAGGCCAATCAGAATGCAGGGTGCCTTCGTTGGCCCTGGCTACCACTAGCTCCACCTGGGGACACCATAAGTACTGACATTTGCTGCTGTAATCCCATTAGGGCATTAAAAATGGAGATATTATCTTTATTTTGGTTGCCAATACATGTACTATTTAAAGTGTTATCTAAATGAAAAAAAAACACATCAATATATTATTCTTGTCAAAATGTTTGTTTACAGAATTTGCATGGTAGTAGTGCATCTGAAACTAATGGGGACAATACCATCAAGTAGGAGTAGACAGGTTATCAGCCATGTTGATTATTGATGTTGATATGGATTTGGCTGAATATCTGCATTGGCATTTATCTCGCTGATAGTTGGTAAAATTGATCAATTAAAAAACAAGTGTGCTACTTTGGTTCCACTGCAAAGTGCACCTTCCCCTCTTGCCTTATTTTCCATCTCCACAATCTTACCAAATGTCCTTTATACAACACACGCTAAGTGGCTTAATGTCACATGAGTTTTATCATTTTTATCAATCAACACTTGGCCAGTGAGTTTATGGTATCACTTACTGATTTTCTGCTGCTACTGTGTTTCTCTATACTGCTTCTCATGCTGACAGATCTTTGGCTAAACTGTTTTCCATCATTCTTTTGAGCATGCAATTTTACTTACAAAGCACATTTTATACATCAAGATGAATGCATATCAGCTCCAACTATTGGTTATTGTCTCATGAGGTACTAATAATCGGTACTGGCCCTGAAAATCCAGTATCGATACTCTCACCATCAAGCATAGGTTTCATGTTTTAGTGTGGGCTATATTTTAATTTATATTCAAATTTGCAGCGGACCAATCAAAATGATCTGTGGGCCACATTTGGTCCCCAGGCCACGGTTTGGACACCCTTGTTTTAAACTCTTTCTTCAGACTTTTCTCAGTTTTTCAATTTTTTTCTTGTCTAATCTGCAGTTTTTTTCATGTGTAACGATGGTACAAGGAATAGTTGTCTTGTTTGTGGTGCGTTCAGGAGCCATGGGTAAGAGAAGGTAGTATCAGTATTATCACTACTTGGAGCTTTCATGTACAGAGCCTGGGTCAGTTCAAAGTGGTAATATTTTGGGCTATGATGGCCAGGTAGTAGAGGAAGTAAGATAAAGAATGCCTGTGTGTTGACATGTTGGGTTATGAGCAATAGTATGGAGCAGGGTGGAGACACTGGAGATCACTGCTCAACCCTCCTGAGGTGAGGATTCTACTTAATGAAACACCAGTAAAGGAACGTTGGCAACTCTGATGAAGTTCTAGCCTTTTATTGCCCATTGGTCTGCATAGTTGACATGTGGGTGCCAATATTATGAGCATAATTGGATTTAGGGACTTCTTGACTGGGCACTTATCCTTTCAGTAGGGCACAAGTTTCTTGTGTTTGTTCCACATTCTCTGTCACCACCTCACAATAAACCTCACATTTAAAAATGTGTTTGTCTTAGTGGAAATTCAGTGTGAAAGTTACCAAAAAAATGCACCACAGACTAAGCTCCAGAATTAACAATGAAACAGTGGTTGTTGTAAATTTGTGTCAGACGATGCCACAGTTTGTCATAATGTTGACAAAAAGTCCTTTGAAGCCCAAAGCAAAGCACATGAATTCAAGACTTTGCCAGTCAAATTCTGCTTTAGCCTCTTGTTCATTTTTAGTGGCTTTGGTTGCACTTCAAAGGGATTTCAGCTGGATTAGCTCACTGCCTAAGAGGGGATTAGGAAACCAACCATAAGAAAGAAAGTTTGGTTAATTCAAGGGAAATGGAGCACACCACAAACTTCACAAGCTTTGATTTTACAGTATTAAAACATTACAATATTATAAAACAAAGTCTGTTTGACTCTATAACATTTTGGTGCTTGCATTTTTATAACTCCATGCTTGATGCTCACCAGTAAAGTTTGGATCTCTCTACCAGAGCGTATGTGTCTCCATCACCGATGAACGCCCTGCAGTTTAGACAGGTGAAGCATTCTGGGTGATATTTCTGTTCTCCTGCGACCTGTCAGTGAAAAAGCAAAGGCACAGTTAAGAGAGCATTCTGCCTGACAGGCTGTCAAAGTGAGTTTACTGATCCACAAGGACCCCTGGCAGGAATTTACGGGAGTGAGTTTTTTTTTTTTTTAATTAAGGTATCTTTATTAGTTTCACAAATGTTAGCAAAATACAATCTGTCATACAATTGGATAAACTTACATTTTTTTGTACAAAACATAACCACGAACTCTCATCCCACTTTCCCTATTACACCATAAAGAAAATAATATCAAACTAAACAAACAAAAAAAGCAAATGAGCCAAACACAAACAATAAAAGGGGACAGGGGAATCTATACATTTATACATTAAAAACATCTAAAGTGTTCGTCTTTTCCACCTGGTTAAGAACTGGTTGCCAGACCCTATAAAAGTTATCAGTGCATCCTCTTGTAATGTACCTAATTTTCTCTAAGGTCAGATGGTACATGAGGTCTCTGATCTATGTGTTTAAGGTAGTAAAATTCTCCTTGCCAGGAGTGTAGAAAATGCTATCATTTTTGTATTGTGTGAATTGATTTTGAGATCTTGCGGTACTGTTCCAAATATTGCTATTATGGCAAAAGAAATGTGCGTTTAACTCTTCTTCCCATTGTCTCTTAAATTGGACCAGGGGTTCTTGGTTATAGGAAATGAGAAGAGTATAGATTTTGCCAATAAATCCTTTTAAGCAGAATCTAAGTTCCAAAACAGACTCAAGAAGAGAGGTGGGTGGCAAGGATGGAAAGCGAGTGAGTATGATGCAACCGGAGCAACAGGCAGGAAGAGAGTGTAATGAGTGGTCGCAGAAGTGGGGCGAGGTCTGGTCACTGAGGGTAATAGTGAAACAGAGATTGAATTTGCTCCTGCCAGATCCCCTTGCAGAGCTCAGGGCGGTTTACAAACAAGGGAGGGAATTGAGTTATAGACATAAAAACCGAGCAGGCAATGAGCAGATTCATCATAGTGGCAGATCTGAGGATGACGCTGCAGATGGAGGTTTCTAGCTCAGACCAAATGCTGCTGAAGTGATCAAATAAATCATGTTTACTGCTGCTCATTAGACATATTTGCCCTTGCTTGTTGTGACTCTGTTTGGCGGGGAAATCAATAAAGTGGTACACACTTCACATATCAGAATCGACCCTTTTTAACTCCTTCAGGTAAACGTGCACCCATCAATGCAAATGGCCCACCCACTCCTATAACTAATGACTTGTATGATTAAACATGAGCTTTGATGTTAAGCACCGAAGGTCGAGTCCACTAGAGCTGTTCACTCCCTTGAGGCGGTGTTTGTGGTTTTATTTTGTGCACTGGGTGGCAGAAAATTTTTGAGGCAGTGGGCCCCCTGTCAGCCCAGCTCAACTGCAGTCATCTGCAATGCTAATGAAGTATAACGGGAATTAGGAGGGGCATTACATGGATGAATATTGAACAAAGAACAATCAATTAAACGCAAATAAAAAAAGGGAAACTGAGGAATTTTGCATTAAATACTCCCATTATTTGAGGATAAAATAGATCCCTGTACCCAATTTCTTTACAAAAGGATTCACAATCTATAATGCAGAGAACATTTCAGCACTATGAAAGCTTAATTTGTTTTTATGTTTGAGTATTCAAATCACTAAGGAGAGAAATAGAAGCTCATGAATGCATCCTTTAATGAAACAGGCTTGAAGGAAAGGGTACTCTCTCTTTATGGTGCACAAACCTGAGACAAAACACTGAAATCTCAGACCAAAAGGAAGAAAATCTGAAGATCAAAGAACCAATAAAACCAATACGTACAGCCATATGTCTGCAGCCCCACCCTTCTGGGAGAGCAGCATACACAAACAGATAAACAGGCTGCATGGACCCTCAGGTCACAGTACAAGCAGATTAATTAAGAGCTTCTTTAACTTTATTATTAATCTGAGCAGATCCTTACAGCTAAAAGAGAAAACATGCCACCACTTGGCCTTAAAACGGGGAGTATGATAGCATCCTGACACTATTTTTGGCTTTTCTAGCCTTGGATTTACTGCAACACAAAAGACTTAATAGCACATTAAAGCCAACATGAAAATAAAGGATCTTCCACCTTTTGCTGTGAATATTGAGATATTCATGCATAAACAAGCTTATAACAGAGAGACCATATGGGAGGGAGAGAGAGAGAAGGAAACAGAGATGTAAAGGCTTTGGTAATGGACAAGGGAGCACGGCAGCTGTAGGGCTTATTGACCAACTTAATGTCTTTACTTCTCCTCCATGCAGACTCATAAAAAGATGTAAACAATAACTGTCTGACATCGCTAGTGAGAACAAAAACAACATATCAGAATAAAACGAGGATATCTGAGGACTTACAGTAAGAATAAAGAAAAACTAAAAGAACATTTTGAAGTTCAAAACATCCATTTTGTCATTATTTAAGCAATAAGGGTTGTATGTCACTATCAGCTTTCTCTCTCTGTTTTTACTGTGTTTATGTGTCACTTAGGTAGGGCACTATAAATGGGAAAGACAGGAAGAAAGGACAGCTGGATGGAGATGGGTGTGTGACTCTGAACACCCTCACACTACGGCTGCCACTTGCGTGCCATGCAGGCACATAAACATGCAAAGACACACACATCCATTCTGCACACACCCTCTCAAACCCCATTTGACAGGCAACAGCTGCTGTCCTCACAGTAAGTGCATATTTCCTCTCCAGACTATCAGTGTATAGAGGCAGATTCAGAGGACTAGAAATTTCAAAATAAAGCCTTGCTTTATTTGATTTTTACCCATGTGACTGCTTAACCAACGTTGTGCAAAAGGCAGATTCAAGAAACATCACATGAACCGATACACCACTGGTTCCACTTTTTATCCTCACTAAACACAGATCTGCATGTGTCTCAAGACTGGGGGAGAGTATTCTTTTTATTTTTGAATTAGCTCATCATACTCACGAGTTTGTGACTGTGTTCAATGCTTGTGTAGCCTTGTGTCGTCTTTTAGACACAACAAAACAGACCCTGTGAGCACGTGTCGTCTTTGCAATGGTTAGCATTTGTGATGAGGTTAAAGGAGAAACCAGGTCAAGGTGCAACACAATGGTTGTAGTTAGCCAAAAAAATTAAGAAATAGCGTGATGTTTATGGATGACTATGAGAAATTTAGCTGAAGTATCAAAGAGCTCTTGTTCCGGAAATACCTCAGATTTTATTATATTTTAAATTAACAAAAGCAGACATACTCCAGCATCTTCAACCTATTTTACCTAGTAACCTTGAGTGAAAAATGTTTTCAGACACTCTTTGTAAGCAAAGCATAATAAACTTGACATTTCTAGGGGTTCTTCTGGTTCCACAAACTATTACAGGATCTGTCTCTAAATTTTTGTGTCACATTAGTCATCCTCTGAATTGTTGTTTCATCAAAACTTATTCTGTAAAAACATGTTATGTGGTGCTAGGCTAAAAGTCAATGTAGCAAAACATGGTTGTACCATATTTTACTGCAAACAGTATTTGAATTGTCTTGCAAGTAAAATTATTGGTGTCACATAACCTGACCGGTCTACAACCTTTTATAGGAGGGTAAACTCTATGGCTCAGGACATCATACAGTGTCCTGATCATCCTCTCCGTGCTGAGTTTGATCTCCTACCCTCTGGCAGGAGATTCAGATTACCACAGGCTAAATCCAACTATTCTATTTTCACTACAATATAATGATGGTTCTGTCTTCAGTTGCCCTTCAAGGTATTTGTGTACTTGTCCATTTCAGTGTTGTATCTAAACTTGTGTGATTGTGTTCCCTATGTTTTATGTTTTTACCTGCCTGCAAAGCAAATTTCCCTTAGGGGACAATAAAGTTGACAATGAAGTTGAAGTAAATTGTATGTGGGCTTCTTTCTTAAATGTAGTTTTAATTTTAGCATTATTTATGCATTCAAGTGTTTCAAAGTTAGCAAAAACACAGTTTGTGATGAGACAGACACATCAGTTTATGCTAGCATAGCTACAAATTTCATTTGTTTAGATTGTGTTATGCTACTAGCATAGCTATTTTTATTTAATAAAACTGAAATTATATATCAAGTACAAGGTTTGAAATACCAGAATTTTAAATAATCCTTTATACTTCTCCCTTTAAATGGCTATTTGCTAGCTAGCATAAGTTTTGCTAGTTAGTCAGGTATGAAAGAGTATAAACACATTTAGCAGTTACTGACTTGATATAAAGTTATAACTAGGGCTGTCAAATGTTCTAATGTTTTAATCGCGATTAATCTCAGCACTTTTGTAACCACAATTAACCTCCCCATCTTGCAGGTATAACTTTTGTTTAATTTTGGATTTTCTAACCATCTTAAGCTACAGCTCACTTCTTGTTTAGACACAGACCTGCTTTTATTTTTTTATTTCAATATATTTTTGGGGCTTTTTATAGCTTTATTTAGAAAGGAGGTCAGTGGATAGAGTCGGAAACATGGATGAGAGAGAGGGGGAATGATGTGAGGAAGTATTCACAGGCTGGAGTTGAGCAGCAGATGACTTTTGACTTATCCAGTGAGTTGTCTGTGAGTGTTTATGAGGTGAAATGAGACATTAACAAGTGATGAACTTATTTAACATCACTGTAGCTGCAGTGAGATGCTGAGGTGGCTTAACCAAAGCGTGCTGAAAGTGAAAATTAAACATATGATTAAAAAAGAAATACATTAATTATGAAACTTAATCAATTGTGATAAATGCATTAATTCTGAGAGTAGTAGTTCTAACATATTAGAACCGTCTTTTGACATCCAGCCTGTGTTCATTTAATGTTAAGTAAATTTTAACCCAAAACACATCCTAAAGGGCTACATTTCAGTGTGTATTAAAAAGAGCAGCTGCAACTGCAGAAAGCTTGCCAAATAAACAGTAGTTTAGTAATGTAAAGTGCTGTGAAGTATATTACTAAGAAAATATTCATGCTGAATAATGTCAGCTCAGTGGAAATATAAGCTGAAGCTAAAAAGGACACTGAAAACTATAGGCTCAAATCTTTACAATGGTCACAACAAATGCTTTCACACCAGGCTGTTTGGGTCCTTTGGCCCTTATTTGATTTTAATGATTTATATGTGTCACCTCAGGTCTGCTGAGGAATGTGAACAGAGCCTTTTAGGCTGTTTGGAGGAATTTATGATGCTCTAATTCTCTCAGTGACACTCAACACCTAAGAAACATGTTGGTAGTAAGTCACAAATGCCTAATGACTTCTTCAGATTGTCTGTCACACTTGTTGAAACTTTCTGAAGTGATGTCTGGGTAATCACCTCTCTGGATGTTAAATGTGAAAAGTGAAGCAAACAATGAGTCATAGTCTGGGGGGAAAACTGAATGCAAGAGTAATAATACAGAAGTATATTTAAAATAATATCCAGAAGTCCTCTATCTTCTTCTTGAGAATTTCCCCTTTTTATCATCCAGTGTTTTTCACAACATTAGACACATTTCAGATATGACACATAAAGCTTTTCAATTTCCTTATATCATTTTGAATTTTCCTTGTTATCAATGAATTATATTTTGTAGCTAAGAAGGCATGAGTTTAAATAAATTGGAGAAAACAGAGGCCAACTGTGGTCATAAATAAAACCATGAAATGAAGGAGCTAAAAACATTAGCCCGACTGAACAACAGTATTTATGGCAACTGATAAACCTAACACTGTTAAGATTATCATTAAAGTCACTGCAAACTGAAAGCAGGCATTCATAATATTAAGTTTTAATAATGTTTCAGCTTTATTAACCTCCATGATGTTTTAGCATTATGTTAAAACAATTTTCAATGTGGTCATTAAATAATTTGATCAAGGGGTTCTGTTGCTTCTCCAATAATTAATTAAATAATTTAATTGTATTCAATAAGCATTGTCAAAAACGTATCTATCCATGTGGGGATTTCTAGCCATGTGCACCCTGGAAAGTCAAAGCATGCCACTTGACTAACCCAGGGAGCATCTTTTGAGCAGAGCCAAGTAAAACTGTATATCCTTTTTGCAATAAAATGGTTAAATGTATTTCACTGTTTATGTCAGAGCTGCATGCTTTTTTCAATAAACCCATCACAGGACGGTCTGTAGCACAATAAATAAGGGCACGCATCTCAACGACACATGCAAAGCATTCACACTCAGCATGTGAACATTTGATGGAGTCCAGGATACACAAGCCAGCGCTCCAACAATTTGGCCAACAAGATGAAGCCCCAGTTAGCCTTCAGCTACCTGCAGACTAACTGATGTCCTTGTGGGGTTAGTTACAGGGTTATATTGCACAATGGCTGAAGAAAGTTTGGTTGATTGTGACATTTTGGCTAAAATAAAAACAGAGCTTCTCCTATTTTAATATTTTTAGATGAAAACTTGTTGAATCAGCAAAAAGACACAGGAGCTACAGCCATCATGTATACTAGAATAATTCCCTAACTAATTCAAGTCATAATGCCCTTGAGACATTGAACCATGCTATTGCATATTACAAGTTTTCAATAGAGTGTGATCAGAAACCTCCGCATGCCCTTTGGTCCTATTACATCTACAAGCACCACAAAAAACCTTCACTCGGGCCCGCTGACTTCACTCCAATCAGGCTAAATGTGGAATGGTGATCTCATCACAACACCGCCTAAGGTGCTTCTGAATGGCCTTGCTAAATAATGGGAGATCTGGCTCTGCTCAGCCTCACATTTGAGGTAATGAACTTGCCTCTAAAAGCCTCCCTTCATTATCTGAAGTCAAAAACACAGTCCATATGTGACCAGGCTCCCAGGATGAACAGAGGACTGGTGTTTTAAAATGACCTCATGCTGATGTTTGGAAGAAAGCTGCACGTGTATTGGGTACTTGATACTCCCTGTAGAGACAAATACAACTGGGTCACATCACAAAAAGGGAATTCCTATGGCTGCAATAACTGACAATGTAGCCAAGATGTTTCACACGGCTTTTGGAACAGAAACAAAATCAAAGAATACATGATACTGATTCCCTTTAAGGCTTCCTACTGTAGACATCATTTAGGCAAACACAATTAAACTGAAAGCCTGAGAGGGAAAACAGTGAGCCACATTGATGCTCTCTGAATGGAAACCCCCCTTTAGCTACAAACAGTACAGTACCACACACAAGCCTGAGCTTTAGAAATGCTGGAAATGTATTCAGCTTCTTCCTTCCTCTCTGCACACTGATGCTTTACACTTCAGCCTGCATGTAGGTGGTTAATAAAAATAACACAGTCACAGTGACATACTTATCTGCCTTGACAAGTGTAGCCCATCTCTGATTCTGCACAACTGCATGCTTTAAAACTTGTCTTTTGATTCAGGGAAAAATGGTCTCTATAAATAGGACACGTGCCATGGCTCATCAGTTTTTAATGGCATCAAAAAAAAGAAAAAACTGGAGCGGCGTGCGGGGAAAGAGGAACAGATTTACCCAGTGATGCACTGACCCACTTTAAAAACGAAACACAAAACACAGCAGCTACCAGAATAATGCTTCAGCTTTAGTTCACAAATTAAAGACATAAAAATGGAAAGAGTTTCTGCAGAGACAACAGCTCTCATCCTCCTTACCAGCCTTCGCTCTACTGTACATCACCCATCAGACCCCTACTAACCCTCATCCTCATCCTCATCAGCAGCAGACATCATCCTCACCTTCTTCTCCTTCTTCCACAGCCTGAGACAGCAGAAGCTCCAGAAAAACAGGTCTCCCACCATGTCAGCGAGAGCTGGCGTCTCTCCCCTCGCTCTTCTAGTTCATTCTACCGATGGAGGCGATTCTCCCACTGTCACAACAAAACACTGGCAGCGGCCAAGCCGGCCGGAGAGACGGAGCTACCGGGGGAGGGAGGGAGGAGGGAGAGAGAGAGAGAGAGAAGCCCAGCCTCTGCAGCTGAGCTCATCTCTGAATCAGTGTCACTCCTCCCGGCTCTCTCCCCCACCTCCCTCCCGCTCTCTCTTACTTTTGCTATGACCTCATCGTTTCCTGTTTGGCCCTGCCCACTCTTGCACACGCGCCACTCGGCTGCTTCAGCCGCACATAGACACACATGAACAGCTCCCCACCCCCTGTATCTTTGGTAAATTCCTCTCTCCTCCCCCTCGTCTCCCATGCCTCTGTTCCTGCAATCAAATTTCAAAACCTGAGAGTGACTTATGGGACATTTTGTGAGGAAATATTGTTCTAAAGCTATTTTTTACATGCTGTTTTTTATTTGCTTTGGTATATTCAAGTAAAACCAACATATAACAACATTGTTTCAGCCATATAGCTGCAAAACTATAACTTTATTTCCAGACCTGCTTTTTTAGAATCCCTTGTGATTGATTTTCTTTTTAACTAAACCAGTCCATTTGAAGTCAATTAAATGTCTGAAAATTAAAAAAAAATGTCTGAGAGGCCCTTAAATGTTTACAGTTTCAAACTTGTGAATAGAACCAAACTTTAGGTACTGACTGTATTTTGAGAAAGAATTAAGCACTGTTATTTAACTATACAAAATATTAATAACAGACTGAATGTCCTAGTCATGTTAACTTCTTGTAAACTTTCCATTTTTAGAAATGTATGTGACCATGTGAAAATGAAACCAAAGAATGTCCCAAATTTCCAGTTCTAATAGACAGATATGTAAGCCACAAGTACAAACTTGTCACGTAGGGCATTAAAAACCCATGATTACCTAGTGTGATCTTTAACAGGGCCATACAAGTGACATCTTTGACCTTTCCTTCCCCTCTCCTGCCTTGTGTAATCTCTCTTCCTCTGTTTATCTTCTGCCGTTGAGTCATTCTTTAACTCGCCTCACTACATCTCTGATTGTGTCTCGTCTTTGTTATCTCACTTTACCCCTAAAATATGTTCTGTATGCCAAGTGTGGACCACTCCCCACTTCCAGGCCAGTACTAGAGAGTCCCGAGTGGACAGATATTAATAGACGGTCAAATGGAGTGGGAGATGTCTGGAACAGAAACCTGATTAAGTTTCTGTGGGAGTGAAGCTACAGCAGAGAAAAGCTCTTTGCAAACAACATCCAGAGCAAAGGTCTATGGGTGAATAGCAAGCAAAAGGAGTTTAATTAAACAGACTGTGTACAGAATTATTTTCATCAGCAGTTAATTAAAATTCCTTTTGGTTTTACCGTGTGTAAGCCTTCATATATTAGTTTCTGGTTCCCCCAATGTCTACAGTCTGATAACAAAAATCTTTCAAGCAAAATCTTCCTGAAGTTCAGCAGTTTCTTGAATAGTTAAAAATGAGAACATGCTTTGTTCAAGTCCTGTGTTCAGAAACATTAAATGTGTCTCCTGAATTGAAAGTTAAAAATAGAAAGTCTAAAAATAAATTCTTGCTTCATAGAAATGTCTCAATGCAGCTGAAAACTTTGTAAGAGGACAAATACTTGTTTGAAAGTTTGTATCTTTTCTGTCTCAGACAAGAGGAAAATCATTTTGAAGAAAGTGGGCGTTTTAAACAGTGTAAACCAAAACCAATGGGCAAAACATCCAAGGGGTGAATACTTTAAGTCTCCGTGTGGATTCATGAAGTTGTGGCATGGAATTAAACTGGCAGAGGAATCTATTTATTGCTAAAACATTTGGCATGTGCAAAATGTTGAACTTCATATCTTATAAAACTTGGTGTCATATAATTCAGAAGGATAATATATTACCTTACCAATATTTTGTACCACCATTATTTAACATACTCAGGTTTTGTCTTGTGTGCAAAGGAGCCCCCTTTAAGCCAAAGTAACATGGACTCACTTTAAAGTTTAAATATACATTTGGCACCAACAGAGAACTGTTAAAGTGTAATTTATGTTGCAACCAAACATGCAGTTGGCTGTTGTGTGAAACCCAGCAACCCACAGTCTCGTCACTGGGGGGGTTTCAGCCTACAGAGACTGCAGCTTTCGTCACTGTTTCCACCTCAGAAAGAGGAAACACCAAACAAGTGTCAAATTACGGTCACATTTTACCTCAGTGCTGATATTCTGTTAAACCAAAAAATACAAATGAAATATCACACTTTGAGAGGAAAGCTGAAAAGAAAGGTTGAGGCCACTAATCCAGTTGCTAAGAAAAACAACACTACTTAAACAGCAACATTTCTACAAAAACTATTTCCCAACACTTATAACACATCTGCCTTCACTTAGTGACATAGTAATGATCAGACGTTTATAGAAAGTAACAGCAGATTCCCACTCAACCACAGAGCAACCTCACAATGAGGGGAATAAGAAATCACATTGGATGTGGGACTTTCCAAAGAAAATATCACTGTGTCTCAACATTAATCACAAAGGACTATCTACTCATAACAATATAAGGTAATGAACAAAAGAAAAAAAATAAGCTATTGGGAAAGATACTGGGATAGGACGGGGATGGGGAGTGTCAGTAGGGTACATGATGTAACTGTCAGGATGTGTGATCTGTATTTCATAATTGTACAAATGATACCCAAAAACCCCAAAGAATCCCCAGAACTCGAACTTTTTGAATTTCACTTTTACTTGTTCAGGAACAATGAAAGAAAAACAAAAAAACAAAAAACTCCCCACGTCTTAACCTTGACACAAAAAATATACAAAACAGCAAATTCATGACTTTTCTAGTGAGTTAAATCAAGAATAGAAACTGATGGACTTTCTCTTAATTTCTTGCTTTCTGCTTTCATGGGACGACGCTGGAAAAAAGGGATTTTTGCATGCATGGATGTTAGGGACTCTGTCATCTTTTGCTCACCTTCAGTCTAGGGCTGTCACGATATCAGATTTTCACTTCACAATTATCGTGGGCAAAAAATGTCACGATAATGATATTATCAGGATATTGATAAAAATGTAAATAATAATGGGACAATTAATCTAATTTGTCTTTAACTTTATTTATGTTGTGTTCCCTTTTTTGGCAGATGAATTACACTCAAAATACCTGTCTAAGGAGGTACTGCAGCTGTTGTGTCATTGCGGAAGGTCATATTTCTTAAAAAATGCAGAAATATTAATAGTAAGATTTTTATTTATTCTGTAGCATGTGCTTTTAAGCTTTTCAAAGTAAAAAAAACATCTGATTAGTTTTTGGTTTTGTTAGTTTGGCAACAAGAATGAAATTTCCATGTTGTGATCAGCAGGGCCAATCTGTTTATCAAAATCCAAGCTATTTCTTTTTACATTCATCAGTTATCAGAGATAACGCACTTTCACCAGAGGTAAAGATTCAGGGCTTTTGAGTTAACATTAGGGGCATAGACCCCACGAGCCACCCCCCATGGCTCCACCTCTGACTGATAAACTTATCCACCACACAAGATTTACATTATCCTAATGCCAAAACAGTGTCAGAAAGGTAGGGTTATAAACACTTTATGAAAGAATTAATTACGGACATATTTCAAGAGCACCTGCAGCAGTTTTTAACCAGGATTATCCTGTTAGCTCTACTAAAAGAACTGAGTTAGATGGCTGTGTTGGGATCAGGTCTGAATTTAATTTTTGCACTAAAACTGTTTAAGTTAGTAAACAAGGCACAGTCTAATTTCTTTAAATGCGCACAGAAGCTTCAATGCTCCTCATAGCGCTGCAGACAGTATCAGCGTCTCCACTGCTCTGATCCGCGTCATGACGCACAGGAAAGGACACTGGCACAGAGATTCTGAGCCAACATTCTGTTATTTGAGGGGAAATTCCTTCTATCCATAAAAATTGGCCTCTTTTCATAAAGCGTTTAATTTGCGGACAAGGACAGGGACAGAAAGGAGCAAACAGAGTAAAAACGAACTCTCAGAGAGGGCTGACAGAGCACTGCGCTCTTTGGCACTCGCGAAAAATGATCAGGAAAATAATTCCATCTATGGCTTAAAAAAACAAAGGATGTAGTCTGTAAATACCACCCTAATGTTACTCTTATCAATATTGCTCAGTTAAATTAGTCCAGGCTGCCAGCTGCCGATGTTTTTGGAGTGTTGTAGCTGACGAGGATGTGAGACTTTTCTTTCATGCTTCATTCAGTGAGAAAACTTGGTTTAGAACAGTGAAAAAACCTTATTTGTAAAGGGCAGTGCTTAAGTGAACGCAGTATTATAATTTCTTAACCTGAATGCAGCTTCTGTCATTCTGTGCATTACATGGATGGTCCGACTTTAGGAGGAATTGGACACGCATGTTGTGCGTTAAGGTGAGAGAGAGGGATGACACACACCGCACCAGCAGGTGTTAACGGTCAGGAAATCAGGGGGAATGGGCAGGTAGGGTGTTAGCTGTCCGACGCAGGTCTCTATCTCTACATCCTGTCCGTTAAGAGCTGTGTGAACCAGCAAAAAGATAACTTGTTTTCTCTAAACGTCTTGCTGAGCTCACAGTGTGCGTATGCTGGGGGTGCGCATGGAGAGAGAGAGAGAGAGCGCTGAAGTGAGGCTGGAGGGTTTCAGAACAAGGGGTGCAGAGGTTAGAGGAGAGCAGGAGTTGATGATCTGTTACATTGATGGGCTTATTAAAAATGTTCAGGGCTCGTGACGGCGCTGGAGTGGCACTGGATCATTTACACGATATTATCATATGCACATTTTTAACACGATATTGAAATTTTATTTTTTAATACCACGGTTATCGTCAATACGGTATACCACGACAGCCCTATATGTGAATAGAGGTTAGTTCTACAAATGACTACAATCAGAACACTGAGAGAGGGTTGGGGATCTGAGAGCCTAGTGCACAAGTATCTAATCTGCTGAGTACTGTAGTGTCAAAGTCATGTTAACCATAACTTTTCTGTAAAGTGAAATTTTGCAAAGGCTCACAACAACAAAGCGTTGTTGTGAGCGTCTTTCCATGACTGAATGACTTCCTGAATTTCTGCTTTTGAGATTTTGAAATATTTAGTCTGATAAAACTTTGGGAGAAGCTTCTGATTCACACCCAATCATGCACAAACTTGTCTATGACTGAGAAGGTAAGATAGGAGGACCGTAAACTCTAAGTTCTCTTTCTTTGACTTTAGATAACGGCGTCTGTTATATTTCCCCTTTAGCTGCACTATGATTTAGTAAAGGTGGTGAAAACATGCAGCATTACTTCATTTTTTTACAGGATATTGTATGTATCTCTATGTGATGGTGGACTAGTTGACTTGACTTTGAGAGTAGATCTTCATAACTTTAATAAAATACTGTTAAAGACTCAAGAGCATAAACTAGCACTAGCATTTGTCCCTTATGGCATGGATATAGTCTTTCTATTTCTGGCCATTCCATAATATAATTAAATCACAATTTTGGAAAATTAGGCCAATATCTACAGGTTCTAGCTAATTTTTGTGTGTCAGTAGGCACTGATTTCACAGATGAGCCAAAATCCTTGACTGACTTAATTACAGGCATAACTCTCCCTCTTTAAGTCTACATGACATATATCATCCATCAATGAAGGCTAGACTCAAGGACATGACGATGTCCAGCCTTTTCGATAAGATAAAAGAGTGAGAGTGATAAACTGTGAAACCAGACACAGCTCCCAAACTCTGCATATCTAACAGGTCGATGCCTGGCCATGCTCCAGTCAGCTGGCTCTCAGCCCTGAGCTGTTTGCAGAAAGGCAGACTGAATTTAAAGTGCGATTGGAGATCACTGCGCATTCATTTGTCAGGAGGAGGGGTGCTGGACGGACAGAGTGAAGGAGAGGTGGTCAGAGAAGAAATTCAGTTGCTTCAGTTAACACAGTATCCAGCACATAAATCTGCCTCAGTGTGGGGGTAAATAACTGAGAGACATCCTCTGGTTGAATTGTTACTGCTACATCAAGGCAGAAGGTACCAGAGGGAGCTGAGGCTGCAGATACTCACCTGTGTGCATCTAAATGCACACACACCAGCACATTCATACTCTTCTGTCTTTCAGGTCACACCTCCATGCTCAAAAACTTCAGTCTTAAAAGGAGTCATGAATTCCTTGCAATCATGTCCTAGTCCTCCTTTCCATCTTTAAGTTCTTATGCAGTTTATGTTAAGAATCCATGTCCAAGTTGAGTCAACCGTGCTGGTCATGCTTATGTTTTTCTTTGTTTATTGACAAGAAACCAACCATGGATTTCACTGGCTGTTGTCTGATCGGGACATTTGCCTTTGGGGCCACAGCCAAGTTTAAGAGGCTTCCAGTGGCCTCCAGCATTCTGTTCCAGCTTTTAGTGATAAGGGACGTCAAAAGCATTATTATAGTATGAATAGCAACTTGAGAAGCAGCAATAAAGTGTTTTTGAGAAACAACCTCTAAAGAGAACCTGTTAGAGAAAACATAGAAAGCTAAATTATAGTTTGATGGAAGAAATTGGATTAATTACGATGGACACAGGTAGTGCAAAAGAAATGCTAATGGATGACACTCCTCAGACTACAAAGGGAAACTTGAAAACATTTTAAAGCTAAAATCCATTCCTGCAGATTCTGCATTTTTATGTGGGGATTAGAACAAGCAACACCTGACAGCTCATTCATTCATTGGCTCATCCCATTTCACAGGGGAAGATTTCATCATTACTCTGCAAGGGGGCACTAAAAATCAAGTGGTTGGAACAAAAGTTAGCCAGTGAAGAATAAGAAGAATTTAGAATAATTTCTAAAAATGCTGAAAGCAATCAACAAATCAACAGTAAAACTGTGTTTGATATGATCAAGACATGCAACAAAAGCTCAAGAGGACCTTATGGGTAGAAGATATACTCGATGACCTGATGAAACAAGCTGAATGATGCACATCCTCTGTTTTGATCATTATCCATCCCTTTGGTCTCTGATGAAGCTTAGCATTAGCTCATGCAGGACAGAGAAGTCATTTGCCCAGCCGTGACCAGCTGATCCCAATTATCACCTCCCAGCTCCCAATCACAGCTCCTTCTCTCAACACAGCAGTCTATTTAAATATGACGCACTTCTCACTAATCCCATCTTGCGTTAATGCAGACAAACCACACTGCTGCAGCTGGCAAAGCAACCAGCAGGGGGCAAAGCTTAGCCTCCTCCACCCCAGCCTCCTCCTTTATAGCATAAAGCTCGTTGCACGCTGAAATTCAGATTCATGCTACTTTGGATAATTGCTTTTGAGCTAATTTTATTGTATTCAATACGCATTGTCATAAATGTATCTATACTGGGGGTTCTAGCTGAGCTTTCCCTGGAAAGTCAAAGCATGCTGCTTGACTAACCCAGGGAGAATCTGCTGAGCAGCGCCTTCTCCGCCAAGTAAAACAGTATATCTTTTTTGCAACAAAATAGTTAAATGTAGGACCAGAATCTTCAAGACTGAAATATTTTAAGTCGAGATACTAAGGAAAAACTTGAAGAAGCAGAAGACACTCAGAATAATAATGGTGAGAGAAAACAACTATGCATATGTGTAATAAACCTAAATGGGTAATGTGTATGCTTGTTGCAACTGCACACTTAAAACTGGAGCATAAAGCCACTCAGTGATATCATTCCCATCTTTCTTGGTTGTGGTTGCAGCTCATAACACCCAATCTGTTCTATTTGGTTGTGTTGTGTTGCTGTTGAAATGTAAGTTGGCATAAAAGAACACATTGTCCGTTAGCTTTTAATTAAGAAGATTCAGATGACCTACTTTTTGTTAAAAAGTGCTATACAAATAAAGTTATTACTTTCTTGTTACAGTTCAATCTCTGAATAAATCTGTAAAAACTGTCTCCACTGGCTTTCAGGTGTCATTTGGGTGATGTTCAATGCTCTGTTAGTTGTTTTCAAAATTTAATTTTGAGTTATGCTGATGTCATAGACAGCCCACATCCTGGTATGAAAGCATGAAAGCAGGATTCAAGATTAGGGTAACTACTTAGCTTCCCTGTGTATCAGCATCAAAAAAACAATAAAATACTGTTCTCCCAGCCCACAGCAGTCTAACAGAAAAGAACAACTTTATACATTTTTTAAAGCCTCCAATAAAAATAATCCTGCCATAAAAGTTAAAATAAGATCCTGACTAAGAAAATACTTAAAACAAAGGGAAAACTGGATCTAATACAACACCAAATGATCCAAGCACAATAACCTCAATAACAAAAGCTATTTTGAAGGTGTTGAAATCCTTTAAAATGCCAGCACAGCTTCTTGTTTGTCTCTAGCTGACCATTAGTAACATGCCTCTATCTGCAGGCTGACTCACATCTTCATCACAAGGCCTGAGGTGTTTTCAGTGACCATGACAGCAGCTTTTTCAGGTGCAGTGCCTTTAGTGAATTTCAAAAATAGGATTGTGGTTGGCCGCTAATCCACGCAGAGTGACTCTGCAGGACATGAGTCGACTTCTCCTTCACCCTCAGTGTCATACTAATGCAGGTAGCTGACCTTTATCTACACATTTATACAATCATCCTGCCCACTTAAGCTGTTTTGGCTGACCGATCTCAAATTTGCTAAAGGGAACCTGTAGAGACGGTCAATCAGAGTATTCACAGAGTATTTAGAGGAGATATATACCAGAGACAGAAAAGGAGATGGTACAGCCATCTTGCCACCTAATTCACTTTAGAGTCTCCTCCATGTTTCATTACTGAGATTGCACTGCAAAGGGCAATCTGTCTGGAGGCAGGGGAAATGATAAAATACACACTTGTGTACATGCACACTCAGAGATGCAGAGAGAGGCTGAGCCATGACTGATTTCTGCTCACTGTGGCCATGACACATGACCTGCTGCAGGCTGCATGGTGCATGATGTGTCCAGGAGGCAAATGTGTCAGAGACGATTCTTTATATGCAGTGAATGAACTCAGCTTTTTATTTCAACCAGATTTTTCCTGTCAAAGGCCCACAAACAGGCTGTGAATTATTGATTTAGTCAGGGGGATGGCTTTGGGGTGGCTTTAGATTCAGTTAGTGCCTCAATTCACCACCAGACATATTGTAACTCTACATTTTTTATTAAAGGATAAAATGTCTTGTGTTGTTCAGAGTAGGAAAACCTCATAAAGACTCAGCAGTCTTGCTGCTCTGTCACTTACAAAAATGGCAAAAACTCTGTTTATTAACTCTGAAAATACATGTGACTGGGTTACACTGGGAAACATTTCAAAAGGCATGGGATTTAACAATACCATACTTGTCACTATATTTGTTTTTCCACATTTTTGAATGTTGAAATCATTTTCTATACAAACATCTGAATGCAGTCATATTTATGAGATAAATTATTTTTGTATTCAAAGTCTCCGTCATTTGATAGTTATGCTATTTCTGTTGTTTATCAGACTCCTGCAGTATTTTCTGTTTTAGTCCATTTTTTTGCTCACTTCACATTTACACCCCTGGTGTAAGACAATACCAAGTCTAATCCTCAAAGGGCCTCAGTCAAACTGCTCCTTACACCCTGTCCCTGAACTGCATTTGGGCACTCTGATGAAGGGTCTGCCATATCAAGCATCATTCAAATACCTTGGAGTGTGCAGTTTAACTAACATGTTTTACACAATCATAACGTTTTCCACAGCAGAGAGTAAAGCATTCTACCCTCAGTGCCACAATATAAAGTCTGATACCCTATTCACATGGGATTAGTATTACCTAGGGACCTCTGGTAATTTGTAATTATCATGCAGGATGTGTGTGTTTTTACCTGTAATGTAATTAACTGAGTAAAAGTTCCAAGGCAAATTATCAACCATATTTCAGTGTACACAGAGGACCACAGGTAACACTAATTCCATGTGAATCAGCATCTCTGTAATTTAGGGTGGTAATTTTGTGTTTTACACTCTGTGATGCTATTCCTGCTCCTTTCTCTGATTGAAAGAAATTATAATCGAGGCTGCACAGGATATTGTTCAATTTTTGACACATAAACATTACTAATGGTGCTTTTCTTTCAGTAAATTCCACCTTATGTTCAAAAATGACCTTATTTCATTTAACTTTTTTATTTAAACTTTACTATTCAAGTGTACATGAGTGCACCGCTACTCTCTTAATACGCATGTTGTTTCTGCTATTCCTCCTACAGTTTCTCTTTACAAGTGGCTGATCTTACCTTCGTAATATTTAGCTGTATATTTCAAGCATGACACAATACACGTTTTGAATAATGCCACTGAACATTCACTATCCCAAATTGAAAGAGTGCAGAATAATATCCACAGCATAAACTGCATAAAAACTGTTAAAAGTGGCAGGAGAGGTTCATACTTAACACAAGACTCGCTCTCTCATACATTAACCGGAGGAAGGCTCGACTTTCTTCCTAGCCCTCATCATCTCTGTCTTCAGCCCTGCTTCAAATTCATGCTTTCTGTTAGAAATTTCAGTAAATTCAAGAACATAACAGACTTCACTAATCCTGTGCGAATGCACCACAGCAAACACTGTTGTCAAAGGGTAATTCACAGATTACCAGAGGTCCACAGGTAATAATAATCCTGTGCGAACAGTGTTTTAGACTTACTGCTGCAGGGTTGGGTTGGGGATCTAGTCTATAATCAAAATAGTTGTTACTTGGGTTACTTTGGGTCCCAGATTGTGGAATGAATTGCCCCTCGAAGTTAAAACATCCCCCTACCCACCCTATCGATTTTTAAATCATGTCTTAAAACTAATTTTTATTCTTTGGCTTTTAATCCAGCACAAGAGTTGTGTGATCTCTGTCCTTTTATGTCTTTTATGGTCCTAACCCCTGTGTTTTTATGGCTGTTGTTTGTTTTATGTTTTTATGTGTTTTTATTTCATTTTAAATGTTTTTATGTTGTTCTTGCCTGCTTTTACTTCTTTCCTCTTTATGTTTTTTACTTCTGCGGTGTTTGTGATCACTTTGATTTTGCTGTGCAGCACTTTGGTAAACTTGAATGTTTTTAAAATGTGCTATATAAATAAAGTGGATTGGATTGGATAAAGAATGACAAAATTTCATGCCACGGAAAACTCGTCAACAGCTTCTACTTAAGTCATTCGACAAAGCTAAAAAATACAGCAGTGATCACGCAAAGGTAAGGAGCTGAACAGGAAAATCACTGAATTTATACCTCTTGATAATCAGCCTTTCAGTATGTTACAATAAACGGGCTTCTGTGGGCTAATGATGCATTTAAAGCCCCGCTACGTTATACCTAGCTGGTGCTTATAACTTTACCTGAACTGCAAACTTCGTTTCCAGTCACGTAAAGAAGCTCCTCATTAAAGCTAAACATATTAGTTTCACCACCAGTGGTGGACAGTAATGCCGTACATTTACTTGAGTACTGTACTGAAGTACATTTTTTCAGTATTTGTACATTACTTGAGTGTTTGTTTTTTTTGGAAACTTATGACTTTCACTCTACTACATTTCTAGGAAGCTTGTCGTTACTTGTTCCTTTTGGGTTCAGCATAGCTTTGTAGTCAGATGTTGGTGTTTTTCTTTTCTAAAATGCAATTGGCCACACGCTGTGCTCCTCACAGAGGGGAACCAATCACAGTCACCGCTCACACCTGGGATGGATTTGGAAATAGGCTATGTCATCCTCACTCTGTATAGCAAACTCATGCCTTCATTCAAACAAAACTCGGCAATGGAGATGGCAGGAGAAACTCAAGCTAAAAAACCAGAACACCCATGGCCATATCTCAGCTCAACTTTTACTTGAACTTGAGTAAGATTTGACCGCAAGTATCAATACTTTGACTCAAGTACTGGAGTTGAATACTTTGTCCACCACCGTTCATCATGGATATATGGACATCAAGTGTCCTCCCTGTTAGCATGTTGAGCCTCACTACCTCAGTGGATAGATGAAGATTTCACTCTTAAAGGGATACTTCAACATTTTTGCAAATTTGCCCATTGCCATAATCCCTATAGTCTTAGTGAAATAATAATGGAACGTTACGAGACGGAGATGTTTTAAAGCTAAATGCAAAGCCAGAACTACCAAGTAACTACAGCATGGCCATAGGCGCGCACTGTATCACTCCGCCTAGTGATTTACTCGGAAAGTAAAGTATTTGCTTCATGTGTCATAATGTTACATAATTATACGTTACTATTTCATAGCGTGTTGAATGTGCAGGTCACAACTTGTCCACAAGAGCTTTTTGGAATTGTTCGATTGTATATTTGATGAGTTTAATAAGGGAAAGCCAAAAATACCGTCTGTCTCCATAGCGTTAGCTGCACAGCTGGTATATCAGTCCCCTCAGATCTAGAAACAGCTTGCATCGACAACTAAAGGAAATAAACCTATTACTAAGACTATAGGAATTATGGCAATGGGTAAATTTGCTAGAATGTTAAAGTATCCCTTTAAAAAGCCTGTCCTGCACTCACAGGAGTGCTCACTCAGCAGCCGCAGTTGCAGCCACTTTTGATAACATGTTTCGGATATGGAAAATAGAGAAAAAGAACATGCATGTTGTGCTACGTGACAGTGGGCGTAACATGGCAAAAGCAATGACGGACTTCTGTGTGCCAAGTCTCCCGTAGATAGCACTCTGGCTGTGCACGAAGGTGTTCTGTCTCCAGCATTGGAGTTGTGGGTGTCACTGTGTTGTTACAGAGCTGTTTACAGTGAAAGCCCAATGAACTTGGTTGCTTAGTTAGTTTGTGCTATTCAAAGCTAAGGAGAACTACTTCAGATGAAGTTTTATTTCTTTTGCTCATCTTGAGTCTCAAAAATGTAAAAGCATATTTAAGCTCTGAACTACAGCTAGATTTTTTTTGCATTTAAGAATCTATCTTTTTCTTGTTGTTGTTATTTAAAGCACTTTGTCAGGAGTATCTCAGGGAGCTATCCTGCAAACTGGATGAGTACTAAAGAGAATCAATCTAAATGTATAAGCTATTTCTTTTTTGTACTGTGGAGCTCAGTATCAGCAGGTTATTTTGCTGCTGATTATTGCCCTCAAAGATGCAGATGACTTTGGCTGTACTGTTAAAAATACATGTAGTATGTGATGCACATAAGCTATTCATTAGTGTATGGCTGTATTAAAAAAAACAATACATCCTTAATTTCTGATAAAAATCAAATGTTTTGTCTGTTTCTAAAAAAACAGACTATTAATATTTTAAAAATATATATTTGTAGTACAGGATGGAATTGTTTTTTTTTTTACCGTGGAAAAAATGTTATTAAATATTCATATCGGCCAAAATGAGTTTTAAAATATTGGATATCCACTGTCATGCAGTGCTAATTATTTGTCATGTCATAACTTGAAAAATATACATATACATGATCTGTGTTTTGCATGTGATATATGAGAGTCAGCCTCAGCAGTCTTTGTATTTTGAGGTATCCTGAACAAGCAGAACAATTCTGCTTTCTGGGACAAAAAGAGCACCAAAATTATTCAACGTGCTGCCTAAGCACAAACACAGCTTTAGCTGAACAACCTCAGCAGTGTGGAGTTTATTCGGAGCAGAGAGATTATCACGCAGGCACATAAAATAATCTGCAGCCCATGCAAAACTGCATTGTGCTGCAAGTTCTGCAATGGCAGGAAAATGCTATCCTTTGACATACAAAGACAACAGATTTGGTTACATAGACATGCAGTATGTATAAGTTTCATTAAGGTTTTTATGTGATTCAATCCCCATTCAAAAAAAGAGAAACGCAACCCTCCTTTGATGACAGTACCTTGTCTTTTGTATAATGCAGCAGCACTTATCAGCACAGACTCAGTCTGTTGTTTGTCTGCTCTCCGCTGTTGTGACCACATGAACCCCTCTCCTCTCCTGTGTCACAACAACAGCTCCAACTTTCACTGCAGGTGTGTAAAACAATCTGACAGAGTCATCAGGGTCAGTTACAGGTCTGGCACAGGTCCTACCTGCATTGTGTTTGTTGACGCACACCTACAGGTGAGGCTGTAAATGTATGCGCTCATGTTTGTGTTTAAATGTGTGCTGTGGGTGTCAAATCTCCAAGCTGTAACTGGAGCTTAGACGAACAAAGTCACAGGAAGTTGATGAGAGCCAGCGGATGGATCTTCTTACCATGATTAGGCCAGTAGTGATCGGGTCGTTGCAGCCATGGCACAGCTCCCCAAATTTGGCCCAGTAGTCTTTCTTACAGAAGAGCTGTCCATCTTTTTCATAATACCAGTGAGACAGGGAGGCACTGCACTGACAACACCTGATAGGAGAAGACAGAAGAAATTAATCAGTACTTTCTTGATGGGACTTCGCAGATAAAATAACAATTTTACTCATTTAGCTTGACCTTCAACATGAGCAAAACATACTAATCTAGATATGCTTAGCAAAATCTGTTGTAATATTGTGCTTTGAGTGGGTTAACAAGGCCATTAAGTAGAAATGTAACTTTCAATAATGCAATGTACAGGCAATAGTATGGGAACTGGCACGTTCAATGTATGTCAAGAACATACTGAGTAAGACATGGTGCTCTGTGGAGGGTCTTTACGAAAAAAAAAAAGCCACAGACCAGCTCACCTCTGTGCTGTTGTTGTGGAGAGGTTTCTGGAGCAGTCACAGGCACTCAGCTGAAGTGTGTCTGCTTTTTTCCACTCTATTCTCTCTACTTTACTGATCCTCTCCTATGCAAGAGGGCCTGTGACCATGAAAGAAACCACTCCACAACAGCTGAGAGATGAGCTGATTCACGGCCTCTTTTTTTCTTTGATGTAATGTACATACCCATTCATTTGTAGGACTGAAATCAGAAAACATTGCCCTTTTTAACCCATTAATTTTTGCTGAAATTAGACAACTGTCAGACAAAGCAAGGAAAAATCACCCTTAATAGTAACACTTTCCTACATGAGTGAACAATAAACACAGTGATTAACAACCTCAGTTTGTCAGAAAATCAGCAGCTCAACACATCCAGGTACTAAAAATAAGTACACATTAATTGGAGGTGTTACTGTGTTGACAGAACATCATGTTATCTTATAATGAACTACACTCTGTAAACTGTACTTTAAGACATCTAATGACACCCTGCAGTAGCCATAATTATAGTATTCATGTTGATAAAACATCCTTTAGTTGATCTTACACTCACCACCTCAACAGAGGAAGACAAGATAAATAAATGAGATCACACCAAGCTACACAATCATGACTGGGCCTAAAGAGACATAGGGATGTGGTAATAGGGGAAAACACACTGACAAAATAGCACGATAGCACTGAACTACAATAACATGTGTTTGATAAACACAACCACATTTATGATGACCCATCTTCAGTCATTACTGAAGCAGGTAATACGTCGAACATTCATGTAAGTCAAGATTTAAAGGCTTTCTTGGCATTTCCACTTGACTTTAAAGCTTTTATAGTGCAGTGTAGAGCTTACTTGTTACTGTGAGTTAGCACAGTCTTGTTATTGTCCTTTTCAAAGGGTGAGCCAATGAAAAAAAGGGAGTTAGCTTAGGTTTGCTAGCTCTCATGTTTTAAACAGTGGTGTAAACTCAGCACTAAGAGTGAAGAAATGACTTAGGACTCAATCAGTGTGTCTCAAATCACTTACTTCTGTTAGTATAATGTAGTACAGCACATTTAAATGCAGTAGGGAGTACTAAATCACAGCAGGTTAGTATTGTCCCAAACCTGCACTGCTGTTTTGCACTTACAGAAATGACAACAGCTTAACTGCCTCTGTTTTCTTCTTCTACGTCTTTACAACAGCAGACGCCTAACACATTAAGCTATTATCACTCAATTTGACGTTTGTTTCTCTTATTATTAAATTCATGTAACTTGTATTTTATGAAAACGCTCTTCAATGAAACAGAAATACTTTTGCTCAAATGTCATTTTCTTAAATGAAATGTACTGCTGTTGCTAATGACACGTTAGCTAGCTAGTAATGCTAACGCTAGCACTAGCCTGCTAACAGTACAACATCCCCAACAATATGGCGTTGGGGATATGGCTGATATATACAGCATCTCAGAAATGTATGGTCTGCAGCTGCAGACCACAGCGAGAGTCCCTTACTTCTGCCAATTTATTTCCACTGATCAATCATGCTACTGTTGCTACACAGCAAAATCACCAGTGTTAGATTAACACTGAGTGTTAAATTTAACACTAGAAAAGTGTTTATATGTGTCCACACTTTTGAGTGTTAATTTAACACTTTTCAAAGTGTTACTTTTTTTTTTTACACTGAACCAGTGTTACTCCGACACTGTATGGTGTTAAAAATTTACACCGAGTAGTGCTGATAGTACTCTACACTGGTGTCAGTGCTAAAAAATTCAAAAATTGTAATACACTCACTAGTGTGATAACACTAGTGAGTGTATTACAATTAACTCCAGTGGGTGTAGAATATTATTTATTAATAACAAGATATACAAGTCTCTCAAAGAAATTTAAATCAAGTACACCCAATATCATTGATTGCCACCTCACATTGTATAACTGAAACAACAAGAGGTATTTTGTGGCAATCATGGAGCAATGAGGCAGATTCAGAGCTGGAACATGCTCTGAGTTGACAGACTGCACTCTCTCCAATAATTTGATAAAGCTATTCTCACAGTCAGGACGTAATCAACCTAGCAGACAACTACACTCATGGTGCAAAAGTGTTTAACGTCAAAAACTTAAGAACTCTACATAATTCAAGAAGCATGTGCAAGTGAATCCCAGCAGTGATCCCTGTAAAACAGGCAACACTTAAACACAGCTAGACATCTGAATACATCTAAAACATCTAAAACACATCTATACATACTGCACAAAGGCATGATGGGAAAACTCTGCCCTCCAGATTTGAAAATGTAGTAGGCGGGGCTTGGATCAATTGACACTCTACAGTGTTAGAGTAACACTAGTGCATTAACACTGTCAAATAACTCCAACACTGAAGACCATTTACTCTTAATAGAGTTAAAATAACACTCTGAGTGTTAAAAGCAACACTGAAATGTTTAACGCTGAGAATTTAACACTCCAGTTTTTACTGTGTATCCTCTCTTGTCCAGTCTGATCGCTACTGAGCATTATCAGACTTCTTAGTCTATAGAGATCTGTCTGGTCTGTCCATCTGTCACCAGAGTTCAATGACAAAGCTGCTCCTAAAGCCCAGAGTGATGCGAGTCTGAGACATCTGACACTTGCAGCATTAGAGCAGGAGGACCAGCAGTTGAATAAGATGGTGATGAGAAGCCTGAGAAGAAAAGACATGAGAAACACAATTCTACTTCTCTTATGCTTTCATAATAATCACAAACAAGTTTGAAAGGGTTTTTGTCTGGTATATTAGACCACAATTTTAATATAAGAAAAGAAGGTTAAAATGCTGCATTGCTTATAATACATGTTGTCAACACTGAAGCTCAAGAAATGCTTCAAAACAGCACTAAACTGATCTTTGTTTAAAATATATTCTGCATTTTCATCACAGCTTGTTTGCATGTCATGGTGGCTAAGTAGGCCCATTCACTCAGCATGAGCCCATAAACCAAAATGTGTGCTAATCCCCTTACTGTGATAAAAGCATTTCTGTGTGAGACAGTGCCCTTATATCTGCATGCTTATGGGCTTGTATGTCTTTGTTTCTAATCTGTATAAATCTCTGACTATCACAAACAGGACTACGTGTCTAAATTCTTTCCCAGCTCCTCTTCCATCAGCTTTCTGGCCTTGTCCCTGGTTGGGTCATCTTAAAACCAGTCTGTATGAACACTGTTCATGTCTTTGAAGGCTGGAGCACAATCATTTCTATGCCTGAACCTTTCTCAGCTGGCTAATATTAACCATGAGATTTTGATTGCTTTATTTGTGGACGCAGATTCACTTTTCATGAAAAATCCAGCAAAGAATTCAAGTAGTGTCCATTTTTTTGGCTTGTAGAACCTACCAAATAAATTGCCAATATGTAAATTTAACTAGAAAGAATAGAAATATACAATGATAGTCAATGCTTTCAATTCATTTTAACATTTTATACTTGAGCCCAGTGCTTCCATAGTGTGAGCTGCAACCTCCTGATGGGCCCCAGAGGTACTGCACAATAGGCTGCAAAAGGAAAAGATTTAACTTAAAAGTAACCTTTTTATTGTTTATTTTGTCTGATGAACAGAACCAGTGTCATAGTTTAACTAGTGCTGAATTAATTGGTGACACATTAAACATTCTGCTAGCTCTCCAGTTCTAAGAACTTATCAGTACCTTTGGTGGCATAACACCACTAGGAAAGTGTTTTCAGAGTCACAACCTATGTTTGAACAAATTAATTTTAGAAAAGAAAACAGGTGGCTTTTTTGAGAAGCCTGATCAAAACAAAATGAATAGTGGTGTCTCTTTAATTGAACTTTGTGACTCCATGAACATTTCCATTTATGTCTTTGTCTTTGAAAGCCTTCACATTAAAATTCTCTATATGAAAAATATGAAGGTAAAAATTATGAGTCACATGTTACACTTGTATGAGGGTTTTGGTTGTAGAGGATATCCATCCATCCGTTTTATACCGCTTATCCCGTGCAGGGTCACTGAAACCTATTCTAGCTGTCATTGGGCGAGAGGCAGGGTACACTGGACTAAATTTTTTTAAAGGTTAAGGACATTCAGAGAGTTGCTTTTCTTGTTTCTTGTTGTTATTAATACTAACAATATCAGTTATTTGTGAGAATAATCATCACACACATTGTTATTGTTTATCTCCCTATCCTTAGGTCAAGTACTCCTCAACACCTAAAGACAAGGCTCAGCTACATACAGTGTTTGAGGCTGGTAAGTACAAACTAGTAAAGGACAAATCTATAGATTCAGCAGAAACAGCAGCTCTCTGTGACTTTGCCGAAGGGCTTGTACCTGCACATGCACAAACACACATACCCCTGCAGCAAAGACACACACTCGCAATTCATCAGACAGACAGACTCACATCCTCTTCTTAGCATCTGCATGCAGAGCTTTGGTGCAGCTCAGCAGATTGTGGCGGAGCTGCTTCAGTATGCAGCACGTTTGGGTGAGACAAGGGGGGGAGGAGGGGGACTTGGAAGTGGGTCAAGGCTTTCAGGAGACGTCCGCAGCGTCGAGCCAGGAGCTACTCAGCTGTCTTGGCTCTCTGACGCTCGATAACAGCTTTTTACTTCGCATGCATCCTGCAAACCCCTGCTGGGACAAAGTCATACCTAGGGAGGACACAGACAGGTGCATGCATACGTACACACATGGAGGAAGGAGAGAGCTTCAAAGTAAGACCTCTCAAAGCAGAGCTGGGAGTGGCAGCAGAGAATTAAAGATATGGGTGAATACATTTGTGACTCCCTGATGGAAAAGCCAAATTTTTGCCTTCAGGACAAAAAATGTATCTCAGAGGTGGAGGAGAGAGGCAACATCTCTCGGCTTCAACACCATTCTTCAATGAATATATAGTACAGAATGAATAATTCTGTACGAATAGAGAAACATACCATCAATAATAACAAAAATACTTTGCTTCTTTCAGTTATGTGTGCTAATGTGCGTGTCTGTGCTCACATTTGGGGGTTTTGTTACTGTGTTTGTGTGCATGGGACTTGTAAGAGGATTACCAGTGTGAGAGACTCAGGGAGAGTCTTTGCCTGCTCTGCAATGATGCTTTAAAATCGAGTTAAGTGAAGCTCAGCAGCCTCCATCCCCTTACTGTGATTCACAAATGAAAGACTAAGAGCAAACTAATTATTGCATGACCTCTAACAAACAACCAATAACAATATTCAAGGTTATAACAATAAACAAGAAAATGAAGAAATCTGTCAGAGTAGTAAAAAAGAATGATTAAGTAATGTGGATGATCAGACAGAAAAGGCTTCCATGCACAAGTGAGAGGCAGAAATGCAGATTTGAGGCACCATGAAACCCAGCTGGATCCCCCCCGGGGGTCAGGAAACATCCAATAACAGACGATATGAGAATGTGGGGTAGAGTGGTGTAAGTAAATCTGCAACTGTCTGCCCCCCCCTAAATCCCTGATGGAAAAACGTTAAAAGTGTCTGGGCGAGTAATAAATTCCTTAACGGGTCAAAAGGAGGCCGCCTTTTCCCCGGCCTCTCACCTTCACTGTCTGACTTTCCTTACATTTGAGTCCAGCAGAGAGCTGTCACAGTGATTTACTCACTGTCTGCAACCAGCAGAGGCTACTTTTAATACTCAAGGAGAAAATGTGTCATCTTTGGGTCACTGGATCCAAATCTGAGCGGCAGGATTTCTTCAAAAGTCTCACGAAATTGTAAAGAACATTTATGAGATCATGTACAAAGTCACTGAGAAGACATTAAGACTTTACAGACATGCTACTGGCTCTGTGAGGCTGACATATTCAGTGCTAATAGGTGCTACTGTTTTTTAGTTTTAAAAGATTATTATTACTTTATAAATGTTTTAGCCATTTTTGTTTGCACTTCTTTAACTGAGTACTAAAAATGCCAACTCTAACCAAAAACAAGTGCACAAATTAAAAATTTGACTCAGTGATACAAATAAATGCCATAGGATAAAAATTTACTGGAACTTGAGTTCATTTTTTGGGGCAAATTATCCAATAGTTTCAAAAATATTTAATTTTAAAGAAAACTGACAAGCCAACCAACATCATAGTCCACAGATATGCCGCTAGCATGACTAAAACAAAAAAAGAATTAAAAGAAGAAAAATATCAAAACACATATAAAAATGGCTCTAATTTAAGGCGCCAATTTAAAGAAAAGCTGCAGAAAGTCTCAAATTTAGAAAAGCAGATATTTGAATTATTCATAGTAAATTAAACAGCAAAAGCTGAGGTAAGTTTTAAGATTACATTTAAAAATTGTTGCAATCCTATTAATACTTGCAAATATTAAAAAGAGTGTACTCTATTTCCCTGCTTTTTTGTTTCCTCCCATGTGAAAATTTGTCTGTAGGTTATCTGTATGTTTTGTTTTCTATCTGTGAGGGATTTTCATGAAACTGGGTAATTTGTCCATAACTTTTCAATATTGTGTAGTTGTCAGTGTCATGTTCTGTTATACAAAACTTTTTATTGCAACATAAACATATCTATTTTAATGTGTTTCTATGTGCATACATACATAAATTATATGTTTTAAATCATGACAGACTAAATCTCCATGCTGTTCTGGAGTTAGGCTGATATTATTCATACACATTATTTCCAGTGAAATCTTCTCATTAGACAGTTTGATCATATAATGTGTTTTTGAATGACCGTGCCTCCTGTTTATCACTGTGACAGGCTGACCCGGTCGATACCTATCATGACTAATCTGTCCCCTGTTGATACAACAGAGCAGCAGCTGAATGAGGAAAACATCAGGTCTGGTCTGAATGAATGGAAGCAGATTCCTCATGGGACTGATGAAGATGAAGATAATGAAAATATAAATATATTTCACTAGAAATGATGACTCACACAGAACAAAGCGACATAAAACCAGTTCTCATCTACAGTAAAAATATAAAATATGTTACTTTACTATTGAGTATTTGGATTAAAATTGGGCAAGAACAATTAGTTAACCAACAAAAAGATCACTGTTGATGTTTTTGATATTTGATTCTTAGTTTCTATTAAGTTTAGCTTCTTTTGCCTTTAATTTAAGTAACTGTAGAATCTTTGGGTTTTGCACTATCAGTAAGACAAAACAAGACAGGCTCCAGAGCCCTAGATTTAAAAGTGGCCCTTTTTTCAGCTAATACTTTCAAAATAAAATCAATTTTCCTAATTAAACAACAAGCTTTTAGGGTGGTTAACCAAGACAATCCTCACAAAGTGCTTGCAATAAGACAAAACACATTACTAAAAAACAGGTAGTCTACAAATACAAATATCTTGGAACAATTATCAACTCTAAACTGACCTTTGAGAGAAACTGTGAGGCAGTCTTTTTTGTCTGAGGAAACTTGCTCGTTTTCATATTGACAAAAGTTTAATGATGATTTTATTCTATCGAGCTTTAATTGAATCTGTCCTGTCCTTTTCCCTAGTTTCATGGTTTGGTAACTTGTCTTTTAAAAACAAAAATGCTCTTAACCAAATTGTAGAGTGGGCAAGTGGTGAGCAACAACTCAACCCATCAGACCTTTATTCCTCACAGCTGCAGCATAAAGCCAGCTCTGTTCTCCATGACTGTTCTCACCCATTAAATTCAGAGTTCCAACTTCTTCGCTCTGGTTGCTGCTTTTCTCCTAAAGACAGAACAAAATGCTACAGGAACACTTTTGTACCTGCAGCTTTTGCACTTCTAAACAAAACGAACACAAGATGATGCACTTTAACTGGAATGGAATATGTATTATTATTGTATTATTTTAGGGAGCCTTCAAAAGCACTTTAGCACTCCTAGAGTATTATTTTAGAATGGATGTCATCTAGAGCACTTTATCATGACATGGTTTTAATCTTCAATGTTTGTTTTGGCATTTTAATGTCAGCTTTTCATGAGTTTTGTGGATTGTGTCTTGAATTGTGAATCATTGTTTTTTTGTCTCTTGGATGCTGAACTCCTGTCTGCACAACAAATTTACCATTTTGGGTACTAATAAAGAACCTTGAACCTTATTCTCAAGTGCAATGAGTAAAACTAGCTGTGGTTCAGACCTAAAACTTTATACCTTAGGACCCAATTTAAGTTTTAGGTAATGAAGATAAGTAGACAAAAAGGCTCTCAGCATGGGTAAGTCTGTTGGTTCTGATACAATCTTGAGGTGAAGCATTATATACAGGAATTTTTCATATCTGCTGACGCAATAACTAACTTTGTTAAGCTGTTATCTACCAAAACTACACTGAGCTACCAAGGGATGCACTAATGCATTGGTACAACATTGGAATTGGCCAGAATGGGCCATTCTGACAAACAACAGCCACTGGTAAATACTGTGGGCATGAATGAACTAATGTCAGAAGCAGATATTTATTTTATATGATATCAATTTGATGCATTAAGCACTCCAAACTCGTGCTTTAGAGAGCAGATGTTTTATTGGACAGAAGATGAGGGTAAGAAGAAAGAAGGAACAACTCTGATCTATTTCCATGGTCGAACGTGAGAGAAAACTATGGCAGTGTGGGGGTTTTACATTTAAAGTAAAGATAAAAACAAATCAGCATTGGCATCCGCCATGGGCTTAAGTGTTACTTTAAACATCTGACTTGTTTCAATCAGCGCATCTCTAATGCCAGTAATATTGTGCACCCTAGCCTTAGTCTGTTGCCCCAGGTTGTAAGTAAATGTAAATGGATCCTGAACTTTTCTTGTAATTATGGGTAAAGATTGAATAAAAGAAATACAATGAGTGATTAGACAAAAAAAATGTTTATTAGTCCACAACAGCTTATATCCAATCAAAACTAAAAAGGGTTGGGGCCTCACTAAAACACACACAGAGGGAAATGGCAGATTTGAGAGACAGTAAATAATTAATGTGTGTTAAATGAGTCCATTCATTTGGCTGCTAAGCTGACACACAGGGTGTTGTGGTTTCATGTCTTAAATATGAATCAGGCCTGCAGCTGCCCAGCTGAAATAGAAGATGATGTCCTTATTATTTACATAGATCTTCAGTATAAAACATGCATGATCCATTATGTTTAAATATTCTGGGATTCTATAAAAAAATAAAAAATATATATGACAAATGCCCATCTCAAACAACCTGGAGCACAAGATGATGTATCTATCCAACAAAAGTCTAATATTTCTGATGTATTATTTATAACAAAGAAGCAAATTCACAACCAATAAGAAACAAAATAATTTTCACTATATCTTTCTCAAAACTGACTAAAACTACTAAAAACTATTAGAACTGAAGAAAATAATCAGTTTACAATTGACCAAATACTAGAGCCCTATTATGAATGAGGGACAAGGAAAAAATATCAATATAGCATTACATTTTCACCCTGACTCGTGTGACACACGCCAAGTATTGATTTTTGACTTTAAAAAAATGGGGCCTCTTATTTGACTCAGTGTGTCACTACTTTAAGACCCCTCACAGTGGGTGTATGACATTGATATGGGTCACAAAAAAACAGAAGATAACTGTCCAATGAAGAAGATGACAACAGGATAAAAGATGAAGAAGAAGATGCCAAGATAATGTCCGACGGAGAGAAAATAAGTTAACATGATTAGAGGTGAAAGTGACACAAAACTGCAGTGAATAATTAAGGTACAATATACATTAACTTTCAGGGCTTTTACAGTTAATCGGACATGGTGTTGTACCATAAAACAATTGTTTCTCTATGTATAAATATTACAGAATCACTGTATCGTATAATGCTAGTTACCCTGGCATCCCCACTACATACCAGCCTGCTTCAAGTCAAGTGGCACCTCTTTTCTTTCACTTTAAGACTGAACCTTGAAGGCATCCTGATAGAATAAAACCAACAAGAGTCTCATCTAACTCCCACTTCATCATTGCTGACCACCCAGCTCTGAGCAGCATTTTACATTGTGTGTGGGTGAGTGTGGGTGTGTGTGTTCGCACATGTAGCCACAGGTCATTAAATGACGTACAGGTTGACACTGCTACAGGAAGCAGGAGGAGGCAAAAGGGAAGCAGCGGTTGTGTTCTGGTGGAGGTGTGAGCAGGTTCATGACCAACTGTCTGCAAGATTTACGAGGAGGCCCACCTCTGAAACACACACTCACAGGGATATGTCTCCTCATTAATTATTAAATCTGCCATCATCTGCGTCAGCCTCAGATGGACATCCATCTCCTTTCTAACTGCACAGACAGCAGAAAACGCTTATGAGTACTTCTGATCAATAAGCCGATACTCCACTCTGCTCTGCCTTCAAATAAAATCAGGGGAAAAGACAATAAACGTCAAGAGCCTTGAGCCTGAAACAAATGTGTCTGCTGCAGAACAAAAAGAGCTTAGCTTTTTTTAAATGCAACTGCAGGCTTAGCTGAAATCCTCAAAGACAGAGAGGAAATACAACCTCTGGGAAAGAGAGCAAGGGGTTGTGGGTAGGAGGGGTGCATACACAAACACTCACATAGGGGTGAAAGTCATGCCAAGGAGAAGGCAGACATGTCTGGGGAGACCCCTCGCTTCCCCCCTCAGAGAGGACACAAATAGATGGAGATTCCTGGTTTAACGCCAGGAATTCTGCTGCTGCTGCTATTCTCCATAAAAATCAAAGGAATTCCTACACTGAATAAAAAACAATTAAACCGGTGTGTGTTTGATCCACACACACATTCACACACATACATTCAAGGACACATCAGTCCCATTCCCACGAGCCCCTTATTTGTCCCCCCTCTTTAACCAACCCTCCCTCCTCCTTCTCCATGGCAACACAGAATGCCACAGTGATGATGTCACCCCCACACATAGAAACAAGGGCATTACCTCATCACCCCCTGCTAACCCCCCCGATCTCCATTTCTATTGGCTGGTTTCCACACCAGCTCATCAGCATTTAACATTAACCCTTTGAATAGATGTTTTTGATACATTTTAATACCACACAGGGCTTTGCATGTTAAACAGTAGCTGGAACAGCGCCCTCTGGCTGCTGCACTAATGTTTCAGACTGTGGGACGCCCTCTCTTTATCTGTGGCCTGGTGGTCTTTTTAGCCAGTAAACAGGAGCCCAGTCAGACTGTGAGTAAATGATGTGCAGCAGCACTTTCCTTTGTGATGGTTAAGCTGCCCTGAATGAGTGACTGTCAGCACGGTTGGTCTGGAACCTTCTCTCTTGTTCTGCTGCAGGGAAGTAATAAAAAAGGTTTCAGTGAGCTCAGAGAGCATGATGAGTGTTCAGCAGGATTTAAGAGCAGACAAAAAAACCTCAATTTATCAGGGGAAGCTCTGCAACATAGATAAAGGTGTAGTCTGTCTACACTTAAAAAGACTAAATTACTATTAATCAAAGTATTGATAAAACTTATACAGAACCAAGACAAAAATTCTTTACTGCAAGATTTTTGTAAAAAAGAAAAAAAAAAAAGCATAAATAGATATAATTATACGGGTAATATTAAATTACAGGAAATCACTAATAACAAACTAAAGCAGTAAAGAGCTGACCAAATCATACATCAACATCAACTAAGGCAGGACACTTTACAAGATAACTTACCAAAATTTGGCTCATTCCCTCAGTCTGACCAAAGTCAGCAAACACCCAATCATCTGATTGTTCTAGAGATTATCCAACCAGATTTTCCTGTGGTGTGAGTTGTATTAAGAGTGATTTTACCCTCCCAAATTTGCTCTGAAGGTGATCAGGGCCGCCTGATTTCAAACTATAACAGAGGACAGCTGAGTCTGTGGATTGTTGCTGCCTGAAGAACGGGGTTCCTGCAGCCTTTGAAAGATCTAACTAAAGCCTTTTCAAAACCTGAGCTGAGTAAAATTAATATCACTTTTGCAAAAGAAAAAATGAAAGGAATGTTTGAGTTCATGGAACTCTGGACCCCAAAGAAAAAGGAACTTCTTATAGATTGAAAATGAAATAATGGAACATTAAAAAGGTTCACATGACTTGTGACTTGTCCAGTGAGCTGTCGGGAGTTTTGAAAGTGAAACAAGACATAAGGGAACAGTGGTGGACTTATTTTACATCACTGTGAATGCAGGAAGACATGACGTGCCTCAACCTAAGTATGTTGAAAGAGATAATAGCACACGTGAATATATAGCAACAAAAAAGTGCACCAATTTTGGACCTTAATTAATTGTGATTAACTTGATTAATCTTGACAGTCCTATTTTTTGAGAATCCAACATATTATTACCTGCATTCTAATAAATATTTATGAAACAAATTGTGGTGGGAATTCAGAAATACAAAATTTTTGAGTACATTGTCTAAATTTATGTTTATTTACTTGGATTTTGCTTTTAAATACTCTTCAACAGGTAGGTCTACTATATGGGGTAGGCTGGTTAGACACTAGACAATTTTCAAATCTTCAGATTTTGAAAATATTTTCATCATTTTTAGTGGGGATTTTAACTTTATAATTCTATTCTTAACATTATTTTCCTCCAAATGCAAACACTAGACAGTAAGTCCTGACCATGGGTAGGGCCTATGATTTCCACGTTAACGGGATCGCGGAAGGAATCGCGGAATTGGCCAGTAAAAACGGAATCTACTCTTTAACATGGAAATCGCAGAAATTGAATGAATTTGACTGACATGCTGTGATTTTTAGAAAGAGGGAGGTAAATCTGGGGAATATGCTCCAGGGATCACTAAAGGGTGACACAACTTGTGCCTCACTTCACAAACACTCACCGCCCCCTCCAAAACAATAACAGCATGTCAAAGCAGCTGCACGAAACATCGGCAAACATCACGTAACTCAACACGGAGCAGTACAGGGCAACATAATGTTGCACTTTCAAGAAAACACATCCGTGCTTTAAGTTATTTTACCTCACCACACCAGAGAGTCACGGAGAGAGAGAGAGAGAGAGGTGTGTCTGTGCATGAGGCACACAGCTAAAGTCACAACTTGAAGACCTACTCACCCCTCGAAGGCTTCAAACTCAAGTCAGACGGACTCGAGATTTTATAAAGTCCCGTTGTCTAAATGATGTTACATTCGAGTGTCAGTTAGCTTAATAATTCCTCCCGTAGATACTGTAGTTCCCTTTGGTTGCTTAACAAGCCAATATGTGTCTGCATTAATGTAGTGGTCTGATATGAGGCAGACAGTCAGACAGCAATGTATAAAGGGAGATGATGAGAGAACTGTTACAGTCAGGAGCAGAACAATGCAGCATCACACTGCATGGACTGTTACAGACTGAAAGAATAAAGAAAGTTTAGATTAGAGGTTTACTTTTAACCATTTAACTTTAATATTACTTTCTCATCAAGTTACTATCACTCTGTGTTTGAGAGAACAGAAGGATTTCTTCATTTACCTTATAAACATCAGTTAGGATGTGATTATACACGTGGATGTGTCTTAAAATATCGAAAACATCTGACTGTTATGCTGGTTTTTATTATTTCATATCAGGGTTATCCAAACAATGGCTCCTGGGTCAACTGTGGCCCCTTTTTCAATAAATTTAAGGTTATTTCTATTTAATTAGTCAACATTTTATTTATTTACATAATCAGGACACTCTTTTTTATGGTAAAATTAGTGGAAAGGTTAAAAAACGGAATTCCAAAAAATTTAAATAGAAAAAAAAGGCAGAATTTTGAAAAAATAAAACGGATTTCATAGGGCCCTACATGAGACCATGAAATTGCATAAGTGAGCATCATGTAGACACTGAAAATACAAAAATGTTTGAAAGGACATGTCAAGCAGTACACTCGAGCAGCTGTCAGCTAAAACTCTCTCTTCAATCTACAGTAGTATCAACAACACTATCAACTGGACTCATCAGACAGCCTTCAGATGTAATGCTGTAATGCTTGTAGACAGAACGTCACAACTCTCAAAGTTCTTACTGTAGATTTTTTTTCATCATTCCTCACAACAATGCTTTAAGCAGAAATTTTTCATTCATTTTTGACACATTAGGATATACCTACCTAGGTATACCTACATTGAAATGTTTCATGTAAAGTTCTCCATTCAGTATCTTAGATTAAATATGTAATAATTTTAGAGAAAACTAGGCTTCAGACTACTTTTGTATGACAGTGTCAAAAAGCTGACACAGTTCATCCTGATAAAGGTTTAATATGAAAGTGACAGGACCCACAAAGCAACTGTGTTAATCCTCCCTTTAATCACATGCAGGCTTTCAGTCTGAAGTCTATCAGCTCCAAATGTAACACAATTCTATTTTCAAAGTGTGATTAAAGTGTTGTAGGGAGAGCCAGAGGTTGAAGCCCCAGAAAAAGCGATTAATCAAAACACATCGACAGAAGAAAAACTCCTCTCTCATCTGTGCAAATGTCATCAGCAGCAGGTTTGAACCCTGAGGCATGACGGTGAGGAGAAAGGAGTTTCTGCTGAAGATGAGGAGCAAAGTGTCACTTTAACCTGACAAGCTTCTACTGAAAGTCCAACAGCTTAAAACCCAGAATTTGAGGTCAATAAATGACAAAGGGAGGGTAAAAATACTCTTGAAGTTTTTTTGATAGAATGAAGGTGACCATTTTTCTCTCATTAAGTTGGCATTTTAAAGATTTAAATAACATACAATTTAATTTTATCCATATCAAGTATCATAAATATGTAATAATGATTATCTTATCTCACAGGGAAAAGACCAACTCAAAATCAGATACAGCTTTACTGGTCCAGTATGCTTTGACAGTTAGCTTTGCTTTTAATGTACAGACTTTAAACCTTAAATACAATAAATAAATACAACTGAAATATGTGCAAGTTCTTGCTTGGTATTTCTCTAGTATATACAAGTCTGTGTGCATTGATGGTATGGTTGTAAGATGTGCAAATGGCGCAAGAATGCTGACTAGACATGATCAAACGTATAAAATATAACAGGTGGTTGGCAGATTTACATGGGATAGGATAATTACCCATGCCGATGAAATCGGCAGGGTTATGTAAAGGGTTCCTTATCCTTGTTTCTTTGTTTGTATGTGTACAAGATAACTCAAGAACGGAAAGTCAGATCTTCACCAAACTTTCAGGGAATATTGGGATAGTGACAGGGAAGAATCAATTAGATTTTGGCGATGATCTGCGCACCCCTTCGGTTTTTCTTGGACTTCGAAATTTTGAACACCATAGTAATCAATGGGAGCATGAGTTCCTCGGTGGTGCTGCTTAGGCATGGGTCTGCCGACGGCCATTCTAGTTTAAGATAATTTACCTCAATTACTACAAATGTGCATGAGATGAGGCTATTGCAAATGTGCAATGTATTTTCTAAATATGATAATGTATAATATAACTCAATACAATATGTTATAGTAAGATATTATACAATAATAAATGAAATATCAAACAATAAGAGGTGAGATTTTTACAGAATGATACACAACAGAGAGACAAAACCATCAGATATGATATTATTCATCAAAAACTAAGAGAGGAGTTGATACAATAAGATATAAATATAAGAGGTGATATGATACTTCAGCTAATAAGAGACAAGATGATGCAGTATGATAGAAAACAAGGAGAGATGTGAAGCTGCACTCAGATAAACCGTGATAAGTTATGATACGATATGGCAGGAAAGGACAGAAGAATACGTATCAAACAATGAGACAAGATGATATAATACTTAGATATAAGAAGACGTAAAGATATGATATAGTAGGAGCTTCCATTTGAGAGCTTCACATTAAACATGTTTCTATGCAAAGTTTTCAATGAAGTTTTTCTGACAATTCAAACAGTTAGCCAGAGTTAAAACCAGAATAACCGGGTTATTTCAAATGTAGTTTATCATCTATTAACAGTTTTACAGGATGGCCAACAACTCCATCTTCATGGTCTTAAACAGATTAAAAACGTCACTGTATTTAACCAGCACTAACATTATGCATAAATAAGTAAGAAGTAAGTCAGTATCAGGGCTGAACAATTTGGGAAAATGATCTAATATTGAATTTTTCACAATATTGCAACTGCAATTTAATATGTTTTTTTTAAGTTCCTCATCTTTAATAATTTTCAGCAAAAATCATTCTACATTTTATCCAACGTAATGATATTAAACATAAACTGTTGTAGACCAGGCCTTTATATTAGAATTAAATTAGATAATGCTGGAATTAATAAGAATGACATATTTTCATGCATCTTTTTCCATCACACTGGCTGATTTATTTAACTTACAGCCTTCTAAGTAATAACCATGACAACATAAGCTCTGCCAAACTAGTGTGGTGTAAAGACATCAGTCTGAAAGTCAGTATTGCCTGTGGCTTTACGATTCTGTAAAATATCTAATTGTGATTACTTGGACACATATTGCAAATTCAGAATGGGTTTTTGTATTGAAAGAGGATGTCATTCTCAAATGTACTCAAAATTAAGAAAGGGATTTTTTTATAAATTGTTCTAAAAAAATTGACACTTGAATGCCTGCATGATGTGTCAAGTATGACATCTCTGCAGGAAAAATGTATTAAGCTGGTATTTTGAAACATTTCAGTTTAGAGAAATATTGCACCTTGTGTGATTTGAAAATTGCAGTAGGACACACTTTGATTTAATCCAAATTAATCACCCATTCTTAGTATGTATGGACTACCTTTTAATACACAGTAATCATGACTATGAGAATGTTCAAGTACAATATTATTTCAGGAGTAAAAGAAAGCAAACTAGACAACCAATGAGATGAACTTGTGACTTTCCCCCTTTGACAGCCTGGTTGTGCTGGATAACAGTTTTATCTACTCTACTAGCTTCCTGCAGACTCAGTAAAGAGTCAACATCCCTCAAGAAACACAAGTTCAAGTGATGTAAGAAAGTCGATGCCATGAAATAAGAACAGCCCAGCAGGGTTTGATTCATTGTTTGGGGGGAAAAACAGGGAAGTCACTTCAAATCATGAGATTCTGGTTCAGAAAGACAGAAGTGAGACAGACACAGGACTGATGTGTGGTTTGTTTTTGGAGGAAGTGAGACAAAAAAAACTTCAGTGAATCATCCTGAATGACAACATGTGTTTAATCTTAAATACAGTATTTTTGAGGGAGCACAACGAGGGTAATTCCTGAAATTTCTGAGCAAAAAATATATGCCAGTTTTTGAGTTTTAGAGCTGAAGGGAAATTACAAAGACATGCAATCAGTCAGTCCACCTGACTGATCAGACAACAGTCAGTAGTAATAGCTGAGATCATGAGAGTGTGTACGTCACATGACAGAAGGATGAACATTTAGAGACTTTTGTCAACTGGTCAGAAAAACACAAAACAGATAGGAACCCTGAACTGGGGTCATACATGTGGTGTCTAAATTCTTTAGTTTTTATATTTTAAACCATCTCAAAAGTAGTTTTTTGCTTAGTTCATCTCCATGTCAAAAAAAAAAAACATTCACTTGCTTTTCTTTTTCAATGGAGGCAAAATGAACAACATTTTCATAAGTATGATTTTCAACTAAATTTCACAAAGAACTTTAAAGTTGACAGAATAGTACATATTCTGCTGTGACTTCATTAAAGTAAAAATGTAGGTTTCACAAGTTCAACATCACTTGAACTTGCTGTTTGTCATAGTCTTGCAAACCATTGTAAATGAAATAATATCACATTCATGTGCATCATAGTGAACTGAATATTCTAGGGCTTTTAGACTGCTTGTCCATTTAAAGAAATCATCTCAAGCCCTAAGAGGTGATGATGAGCAGCTTTAATAGTTATGTAAAGATTTAGATTACTATGACACACTAAAATAACACAGCACTGTAAGCACACCTCAACAAACCACAGAGTATAGAAAGTTAGTAAAGATTTTAAGAACAGAGCTGAAAAAGGTTTTAAAGTTTGCCCAGTAATGGAAAAATGACATCAACCCCAACCAAATGTGAAACTGCTCCATCTACTGTGGATTTCCAGTTGATACCACTGTCTTATTAACTAAACCTGAATCACTCTCAGTCTCCTGGACTCACAGTTCACTTACTTTCTGCATGTGTTCCTGCAGTGTCGGCTCTTTGCTGACATGCTTCTCTCAGGAGCGTTGGTCTTGTTTTGACAGTCAGTAGATAAACTCATGTCAGCAGCTCTGATGTTTGACTCTCACAGCTCCACTGGCCTCTCTGTCACAACCATCACTGCCTCGCTCTCTCTGTTCCCCTCTCTTTTTCTCTCTCTCTCTTCCTCTCTGGGTGCAGCAGAGCACACAGAGGTCACGCTTCCCCATCAACTATTTCCTGCCGTTGGCCCCGCCTCCCTTCACAGCTGCTTTATTCTTCTCTTAAACATCATGAAGTTTGAGCTTGGAGCCTCTTTTGTTATGTGATCTGCCCACTTCCTGCTCCATTCGATATGTTTAAGGATTCTGGTGAAGAAAATCAAATTATCCTCTTATCCACCATCTATTAAAGCTCTTCACCTCCTCTCAGCTCATCTGATTACACTCCTCAGAGGAGCCTCAGGGTACTTTGTTTTCTAAAGACGATGGTGAAGAGACATGCTGGGAAACATTAATACAGTGTTTGTATAATCAGTTTATATCAATATATACAGTGTATACAAGTGTTTTGTTATTGTTCAGTATATTACTAAACTACTGTTACTAAAGAAACAGAGTCACCATCTCATAACTTGTTTATTTTTTCACATGTAAAATACCCTGCAACTATATGAATTTAAGCCATCCAAATGTTAAAATATTAAAAAGTTTATATTTAAATAAAAACACTAGCTGATCACTGGGTGTACAGATGGCATTCGTCTCTTATAAGTAAGATTAAACACAACATTTTAACGAAATATTAACTGAATTTATAACATTAGAGAGACTACAACTAACTCAAAATCACTGCAAACCTTCTTTACATCTTTAAATCTAATTTTGCAAAGTAAAGTTTACTTTTCATGGCAAGTTAGAGATAAACGTTTTCAACTTAAACAGGAAAAATATAGGAAAGAATAAGATTTTGTGCATCAACAAATCTGATTTTGTTGTTTCTCAAAACTCTTATGACCCCCAAAATAATCTTGTGACCCTCTTAGTGTGCTTAACCCTGAGGTTGAAAAACAAAGAACTTCAAGTGCGTTAGATGGGCTAAACTTGCTCAGATTTAGGAGTACAGAGCTGATTATGGACGATAAATAGGCTAAATAAAAATAGCTGCACCATGTAACAATATTTAAGGCCTTTTTTTTGCTTAATTGGGCCTCATTCACTTACATCTTATGATATATCAGGCATGGCAGAGTCGTGATGTAAAAAAGCAGCAGCAAGAGGCCAGTGCATTTATGGCGGAAGAGCTCAGAGTGGATGCTGCTAAAGTGCTAGTTTTATCAGAACTTGATGACATTTCTTCATTGAAAGAAGAACAAAGAAAAGCAGTGAGTTGTTTTCTTTTCAAAAACGACAGAAGTCGAGTACTTACATGTCTATAGTCACTATGTTTCGCGTTATTCCTGCACAAGGAATAGCTGCTACATCATGGTTTTTGTTGCTCTTATTGGCCTGTAGAGATGTGACAGACAGAACATTCATCCAATCACATTCTGAGATTTTTTCAAAGCCTCTGTCTTTTCTTAAATGTTTCCTATTGAAGCTTTCCCAGATGGATGTGTTTCACACATCCATCTCGCGTGTCAGGTTACTCCCAAGCTGGAAGCTCATGCACATTTTTCCTATTCAGGATAGAAAAATACTCCTTTTTCACCCATATAAGGACAGGGAAATGTGCAAACACAGAAGGCACACAGGAGTGAGAAGTGAAGTAGCAAGATGTCAGTAAAAACAGATGTGTGTCCAAGTACACACTGGACTCAAAGTATGAGAAGTACTGATTATGGCATTTCCTTTATGTCCTGTGACATTGATACTGATACAGCGGCAGTGAGGTAATACGTGCCCCCATCTGTCAGTTAACACTGCATTTCAGCTTTCCCAGAAAGTGAGTGAGCACAGCACAACAGGAGCTCCACAAATACACGAAATGAGATATGCACACATACAGCGCTGCACGCACCCACTGGATTCTCTGATCCCTTTATACCCCTTTCAGAGCTATTTTACAACCTCCAAAGATGGCACAGAGGGAGGGTCACTTCGTCCCTCAATTGCACCTCTGCGACATTCATAGTGAAAATAACCATCACAGGGGTGTAAAGCTTTAAGGTCCTGTACTGCTCTGGCTTCCTGATGGACATCCTCCAGGCCTGGGCCAGGCCCATGACCCATCTCTCCCGGTGTCTTCCAAGCTGACCACTCCATGATGCAAGCGGTTGCCCCTGGCAACTGGACCAGCCCTCCGGAACCTGGGCACCAAGTATGTGGTAAACTGGATCAGACCCGTGAAAGCGTGCTGGGTACCCATAAAACTAATATTTTACAAAAAGGTCAAACAATGCAAGGGTGAATAAAAAGTTCACCATATTTTTTTTTCATAATATCAAGTGCTAAATTTACAAAAATGCCACAAAATATTATCTAAACTTCCGTGTTATTTTGTCTTCCTTAGTTTGAGTGCTAATAAGTGCAAAATGAATCATTTTAATCCATCACATCAGCACTCAAATGTTCATAAGAATACTCACGAGTGTTTTTAGATTTTGTTCCAAGAATTTAAGAATCTTCATAAAAACATCCTTAGAAAGAATAATGAACAAGGCTCCATGTGTCTTTACTTCTTGAGTAGGTATATGTATTTGATGACTCAGTATCTTGAGGAAAAAATCTCACATGACAGATAGGAGATTTAACAAAAAATGTCTGGGCCACGTATTACCATAGCAACAATAAAAGCGTCTAAATATAAATCATCACAAATAGACTTAAGGCATCACGTTGCACGAAAGCAGACAGCCAGTTATTTTATATTTAGTACTTAATTCACACATCTCTGTTTACAATTGATTAACAGGAATCAACAACTGGTATTTCATTTGTTCCTTTTTCACTCTATTTCAATTGTTTTGTCTATAAAATAATCAAGACAGAGCAAAAATACTTCTTATGACATCTTCCAGCCTTCTTTAAACTATTGATAAATAACACTGATAAATGTATGGAAATGTCAAATTCTTAAATTTAGAAGCTGGAACATTAAAATGTTATTTATAAGTGATTCTGGTGTGTCTAATATGATCTAAAATAAACAGATCATTAATATTGTTGGGTATTATTCTGCTGATCCTTGCAGCGCTACTAAACATCCCTGACATCTGTTTGAATCCATGCTCCATTTTTGTGATTGGTGACCGAGTACTGGTGCTAATTAGCTCTTCTAGTTCTCACTTGTGTCTGGTGAGCGTTGGGTGAACCATCGACACTGTGAGAGTTCAGCGCACAAGTTCTGCATTCAGATGTGTTTTGTGACTCAGCTCAGAAAAGCATGAATCATTCGTCATGTCCTGCGGCGTCTGTCACCGGGCAGAGTTCATCAGCAGGTAGAAATAGCTGAGTCACTGCAGCCCTGCATCACATCTGTTCACTGCATCGCAGACACTCACAGATATACGCTCATACATGAATGATCACCTCCCACATGCATGCATACATTTTCTGCAGACAGATACTCGCTGTTTTAAGCAGATTCCTTTTGTTTCTAATGAGTCAGTGATGTTGTTTCTGCATACGTGAGTCAGGGTGAGAGGGACAGAAGTGTCCTGCAGTAGAGGGTCAGCTTGTCCTTGGGATGGGTTAGCCAGTTTAACAGTTTAACTTGTGCGTGTCTGTGGATTTGACTGCTGAATACATAATGTTGCAATCACTCAAAAGGATCATTGAGCACATTTTTCTTTCTGCACGTCATCAGTAAATGCACACTGATGTAAAAAGGTTGCTAGCTAAGTATAAATGAAGCAGAAGCCTGTTTTTATCCTTTGGGGCGACTGTTTGGGCAGCAAGAGAGAAGCAGAAACAGTTTTAGTGGAGCAGGACGGTGCTGCACTGTACTGCAGAGAGACTGCAGCACTGTAGAACACAGCTACATTTTAAAACGTAGTGAATTTTTTTGCATTTTTTACCTTCTTTGATGAACATTTCTGAAGCTCTCATCACTAATGCAGCTATAAAAAAACCTTTAATGAGGATGAAGAATTCAATTTGAAAAGATCCAATGATTTATACTTTAGAATTTAAATAATGTCACAAGATAATGAGACAAGAATATCATATGCAAATCACATACAATGAATAAATAACGTGCAGATGCTATTGAGCATTTAGAAATCCTCTCATTAGACGGCCATGAGAGGTAGAGACATTCCCCTAAGTCCTCTCATAATGATGCCACACACCTTCGGACTACATCTGGCATCTATTCTCAAATATCAAGAGCTACTTTAACTTAATCCCTCAAATCCACAGAGGAGGCAGTGAAACCCACCCAGGAGCTCCTTCACTAAAGAGAATGTAGAAAGACTCCAGAATAGCAGGGATTTCAGAAACAGTGAAGGATTTCAAATTATCAAACTGTAATACAACAAAGACGGCAGGTTTAAGTCATGATGAAAAGCTGTCAGAAAGATAAGGAGAAATCCAGTCAACATCTTAATCAAGACACAAAAAGCCTTAATTCAGAGCAACAGTATCAGTTGCTGGTCCACACAGGGATGGATGTTTATAGCAGACAGTTTGACTGTTTACCTTTTTTTAGGCGATTTGGGATTGCATCAAACAGGCCTATATGTTTTGAGAGAAATATGCAATGTGCAATAACAACATTGCAAAACATTTGCACTTATCTAAATTACTGTACTCAAATACTGTAAGAAAGCTAAAAAAAGCCTCACCTCATATTCACATTTGCACTAATTAATGAAAATGATACAAATTATCTTGTCTTTCTCATGTAGATCTGCCCACATCCTTGTATATTTTATTCTTCTGATCATGTCTAGTCAGTGTTCTTTGCACCCTTCGCACATTTTGCAACATTATCAATGTACAGAGACTTATAAAAGCTAGAAAAAATACCTCAATAGCTTACACATATCTAAATCTGGATTTATTATATTTTTTTCAGTTTGATTTTTTCTATATTTAATGCTTAATTCCTGTATATTGAGAGCAAAGCTAACTGGGGCTAAATTCCTTGTTGCGTAAGCATACTTGGCCAGTAAAGCCAGTTCTAGTTCTGAACTTCGGTAAATAAACATTAAAGATTGCATTTCAGCAATAACTCAATGTTACTAGATGCTGCGGGATTCTTTTTCTTTTTTACACAATAATTGTTTGCAATTATCCTTCCAAAGCTGATGGACTGGCCATACTTCATGTCTGACATCAGGCAGGTACATTTTGCAAAGCTTGCAGCTGATGCACTTGTTCCTGGTCAGAGAAGGATCATTTGAAGTGTCTTTTGAGAAGAAAGAGGCGGTAGTTAAAGGTGTGCTTTAGTGGTACTGCAGAGAAACAATGGTGACCAGTGAAGAGATTAGAGTGAATGTAGCTATACTGGCAGAGGAGCAAAGAACTGCACTGAGAGCTTTTCTTGGTGGAAAAGATGTTTTTACGCTTCTCCTGTTACCTGACACACCAGATAGAATGTGTCATATAGGCTATCCACTGAATAAAAAACACATATTTAACCTCCCGTTCAAAGCATTTGGAAAGGGTAGGACTATTCCCGCAAAGTTTCAGCAAGAGTTTACTTTACAGACTGGCTCCACTGATAGTGATATACAGTGGATATGTGAAACCGTTTATCTGGTGTGTCAGGTTAGTTTAAGGAGGCAATAAGTCCCTCCAAGTATAGCTAGAGCTAAGCTTGAGGTTTATCTCCATCAGTATAGTGTGAAAGCAGGGCCTTTATTCCCAGGATACAATGGATACAAATGTACTAGACAGCATTTCTTATATACAGCATATCTTATTGATTGTGATGAATTCCACTTTTGTGACTTATTACTAGGAATGTTCCTATGTGTCTATTTCCCCATTCGGCTAAATGCTTATTCAAATTGTATTTAACTGACTAGTCTAGAGCAGTGGTAGGCAACTGGCGGCCCACGGGCCAAAATTGGCCTGCCGCCAATAATACCCGGCCCACCAGATGGCATTGATTGAAAAACTGCCAGCCTGGCGCGCCGGTAGTCGAGTGGTTAAGGCGCACGCCATATACGCAGGCAACCCGGGTTCGAATCCGGCCCGTGGCACTATTTCCTGCATGTCTCTCCCTGCTCTCCTCCCTGTTTCCGACTCTATCCACTGTCCTATCTAATAAAGGCAAAAAAGGCCAAAAATAAATCTTTGAAAAAAAAAAAAAAAACTGCCAGCCTTTGTTCCTCATTGCAGATTAATATTGTGTTTTGATATGTGGCTTCTTTTCACTTCAGCTGAGTAGTTACATGTGAGTTCAACCCTCGACAGCCTACATACTGCTTTATTTCCATTTATTACTTATAAAACTGTCATACCCTGCTGTTCCCACTACACATCCATGCCTAAGTTTTTTTTCAAACTGCTCAAGTTCTCATATTTACATCCAGTGAAGAGCCGGGAGAGAGCGCAGGCAGGAAGGCAGCGACCATTCACCAAAGCTGCAGCTGCTCTGGTGGTAGGTTCATTACAGTTTAAAGAGGATTATAGACCGGGATTTTAAGCCTGTGTCAATAAAAAGTTATAGGTTATTAGTTTAACCGACTCATATATCTCACGCCAGCTAATATGATCAACAAAGTAAACTGTTTAACCACGTGCATCCCTACTTTTTTTTTTTTTTAAGATTTATTTTAGAGCATTTTTGTGCCTTCATTAGATAGAGGAGGACAGTGGATAGAGTCAGAAACAGGGTCAAGAGTTGGGGAGAGACATGCGGTAAAGGGCCTCAGGCCGGATTCAAACCTGGGCAGCCCGCATACATGGGGAGCTCCGCATCCCTACTTTTTACCATAATCTTTCATGGTAATTAGATTGTGACTCGGTGCACAGCCCTACAGTCACACCTGCTTGATGATAGTCAGGGTTCTACTCTGAGATTGCAGGATATTACTTGGAGAATACTGTGCAATTAAAACCAAAAACTATGAACTACTACACATATACAAATTACAGTTTCTGATAATGTATTTCCTTGGAGAAAAGTCTAGAAATTTTCTTTACCATGTTGATATTTACTTTATTCACTTGCTTATTTATTCATGCCCAAATGAGTGTTTTGCTCCACTTTGGGTTAATTTTTTTTTACTACACTCTGTAACAGAGTGTTGTAAAGACAGCTAGACAGAATCAATCAGTTAGTTTAAAGAAGAACTTCCTAGACTACTACTTCAAAACTGTAAAAATAATAAATGTAAGTTGCTACAAGAAAAAAAAGTTTTGTTGATCAGTGTTCTCTTACACTGCAACACTAACTCTAAACTATCTTACACAGAAATCAATACTTTCAGTTGAATGAGGAAATTTTACTGTTAAAGTCCACTCATAAAAATTGTAATTTCGTAGTCAAGACTTGCACAGAATAAATGATGCTTTTGCATAATCTCAAGCTTTTGAACAAACAGAAGTCAGAAAAAAAACAACGTAAAAACAGGAGAGAGGGAAACATGGCTAAACTTTCCCATGAAGTCCACGGTTTGTAGCTGCTATTTTCTGACCACCCATGGGACTCCGTTTTAGTCTTTAAATAACACTCCGAGCACTTTCATTTTACATTCCTCTCCTCTCTCTTATCATCTGCACTTCCTCATCGCTGCAGTAAAGCTCTGTAAGGGCTAACAGGCTGCAGCTGGGTATATTTTGTGTTTGGATTATAAGCTCCAGCCCCACGAGTCAAATTTTCCACAAAAGTCTCGTCTTAAATCCTCCTCTTCTATGACAATCCTGCTCTCCCCTCTGGATTTGGATCTGGGTCAGAAAAAGATTCCCTCTCATTTCTCGACACAGAGCACCACGAAGGGAAACATCAGGAGGATTTCCTGGACACGTCATTATTTAAAGACTTTTTAACCAGCTTTAATTACTAACATAGCTTTAATGCTAGTTTGATAGTTTTAATGACTGTTGTGATACTGTTTGGTGGGCAGCAGGGCTTAAAGCTGCAGGCTGGTATTTGACACCTCATAGAAAGAGTAAGGGAGCAGATACAACATGGATATCACACATGGTGATGGTTCAGATACAGAGAAATACAAAGAGGTGATTTAATTTTAAATCAAAGAAAAACAGGCAAAAATATGCAAATATGCAAAAGGTCTGAAACAAAGTCAGAGACATGAGCGCATTCAGGAGAGAAATAAAAAATGCAAATATGTCAAAAAAAAAAAAAAAAAAAAGACCCTCCCACTGAGAAAATCCTTCATCCACGATAAATCAGCCTGATGCAAATCTCTCATTTATGCACTCTCTCATCACACATAAACACACACCACATAACCATTGTAGGCTCTGCCCTGTGCCCAGATACCCTCCTCAGATTTCAGACATCCGGTGAGGGGAAACCATTAATGACTCACCAAGTGTTGAGTTTTTTTCCACATTGATCACTAATCTGCACAGCGGGTAAACAAAGTGGAAACAAGATGGGTGTAAATGATAAAACTAGTTAATGATTATCAAGCAGGACTAAGTCAAAAGGAAACTAGACAAAAAAAAATCAGCCTTTCAAAAAAAAGAAACTAACTGGACGACAGCGTTAAAGACAAGTGCTAGCTAAGTAGATATTAGCTCACCAAAGCACTTACAGTATTAACTATTTCATGCCATATCAAAAGCCACAGTTGGTATGTCTCACATTTAACTTTTTCAAACAAAAGCATCTAGAATTAGAAAACTAATCTTTAAAATGTTAATAAATGCATCATGGTGTCACTAAACATATTAGTAGGGATGCATTTATTGGATTATTGCCAATATCAGATATGTTGATATTTTAAAACTCATTTCAGCTGATACAGATATTCAACAACATTTTTTCCACTGTAAAAACACCAATTCCATCCTGTACTACAAAATATATTTTTTAAATATTGGTAGTCTGTTTTTTTAGAAAGAGACAAAAAATGTGATTTTTATCAGAAATAAAGGATCTTTTTCAAATACAGCCATACACTAATGAAAAACTTACAGAAATGTCTTTGGGTTACATGTGCAGTACATGCTACATGTATTTTTAACAGTACAGCCAAAGTCTTCTGCATCTTTGAGGGTAATATCCACAGTGCAAAAAAGAAATAGCTTAAAAATTTATATTGATTCTCCTTATTACTCAGCCAGTTTGCAGCATGGCTCCCTGAGATACTCCTGACAAAGTGCTATGAATAACGACAACAAAAAGACAGATTCTTAAATGCAAAAAAAATGTAGCAATAGTTCAGAGCTTAAATATGCTTTTACATTTTTGAGACTCAAGATGAACAAAAGAAACAAAACTTCACCTGAAGTAGTTCTCCTGATTCTGCTTTAAACAGCACAAATTATCCAAGCAACCAAGTGGTTATTTCACTATAAACAGCTCTGTAACAACAAAGTGACACCCACATCTCCAACACTGGGGACAGGGCACCTGCAGAGTGTGCATGGGAGACTTGGCACACAGAAGTCCGCCATTGCTTTTGCCATGTTTTGCGCACTGTCACTTAGCACGACATGCATGTTCTTTTTCTCTATTCTCCATATCCGAAACACGCTATCCAAAGCGGCTGCAACTGTGGCTGCTGAGTGAGCACTCCTGTGAGTGCAGGACAGGCTTTTTAGGAGTGAAATCCTCATATCCACTGAGGCAGTGAAGCTCAACATGCTAACAGGACACTTGATGTCCATAGATCTGTGGTGAAGCAAATATGCTTAGCTTTAATGAGGAGTTTCTCTGAAAACAAGTTTTGCAGTTCAGGTAAGGCTATAAGCGCCTGCTAGGTATAACATGGGGCTTTAAATGCATCATTAGCCCACAGAAGCCCGTTTATTCTACAACGCTGAAAGGCTTATTATCAAGAGCTATAAATTCAATGATTTTCCTGTTCAGCTCCTTACCTTTGTTGTATTTTTTAGCTTTGTTGAATGATTTAAGTAGAGGCTGTTGATGAGTTTTCCCTGGCACGAACCAACTTATCGGTGCATTACCACCAACAACTGGACTGGAGTGTGGAAAAAGAGATTAGGCAGTAAAAAAAAACAAAACAAAACAAAAAATTAGATTCTTTTATCCAACTCAGTTTCTCTCAGGAACTTAATAATGTCACACTTTGTTTTTCCTGCTAATTTCCCCAAAAGCCCTGTTAATGTAAAGTTGAGGTGTTTTGCCTTCGTTAGTGACAGAACAAGATTCTTCCTCTGGTTATCGTATTTCTTGCAAAACAGCTACTTTGCTGTCTTGTTCCCACTCCTCTAACTTCTCCCACACAGCCGACATGTTGAGTTTGTTGATGGCGCACGTCTGGCGTCATTGCGTTCGCTTGATTATGATGTCACATTATTGGCCACACAGATCGGCGTAATCTTATTATCGGCCAATTCCAATAGTTAACTTTTTAACTCATTGAGTGCCATTGACGTATAAATACGTATAGGGCTGGCATTCAATGAGTAAAAGCTATTATCAGCCAATACCAATATACTGCCGATAATATCGTGCATCCCTACATACTAGCATGGCTAACATTAGCTTGGCTGTATTGATAAATTTCCTTAAGTCTGCATAAGTTTAGCCAAACTAATAGTTTAAAAAAGGAAAACAAAACAAAAAATGTTTAATTCGGTAAGAACAAAGTGATTTTTACTAGACCTCTGCAGCTTAATCCTCTTAAGTGTGATTTATGCTTCTGCGTCACGTGGACGGCGTCATTTGCAATAAAAGAATTTGTTCGACCATATCGATGAGCTCCAACTCCAAACACAGCCGCTCCACCTCAGTCGCCATGACTGGAAGATAAACAAGGATTCGGATGTGAAACCATACACACACACACACACACACACACACAGCCACACCCCCTAGCGACATGGTGGTGAATTACAGAGTGACGCATTCCCTCGACGCAGAACTTCGAATGGTCAACGACGGCATCTCGTCTACGGCGTAAATCAGGCTTTACTGGTCAAGGCTAAATTAGCCAGTACTATATATAAATATAGCATATAGCATAACAGAGTAACCCAAATCTCTGGTTAAAAAGACAAATGATGCCTTTAAATGGTGGCATGTTGACCTTTTTTCACAAGAGTATACCCTATAAACCTTCCCTTTTAATACCATTCACAATACTGTTAGTAAAATTTTCTAAAAGCAAGGAGTTAGTTGTGACGCGTTTAGTGATGCTAAAGCTCATGGACTTTAGCTTTTAGCCACACAGTGGACCAGTGAGGAGCAGTTGCTTTGCATTTTTTTAAATGCTGGTAGAACAAGGCATGTTTGTGAAGCACCGCTCTTTATTAGGCTGTCAAATGTGTTTCAATATGTTTTATCAGTGTTTATTTATTTATTCATTTGAATTCCTATTAGTCACCACTAAGGTTGCAACTTACTCTGGACTAAGGCTTTGGAAACTTAGATTAAATCATAATATGGTCTTCTGCAATGCTCAAATTGCAGAAGGTGCAATATTTATTAGAACAGTTTCTAGTTTTAAAATAGTTGGTATGTTTTGTTTTTAAATCAAGAGAATGACATAAATGATGCATTCAATGCATCATTCCACACTGCAGCTGCAACATGAATCAAAATAATCAAAGTTAGATATTATTTTCAAAATTGTTCAGCCCTAGTTCTAATGATGATACAAGGCTATAAGTACATCAAGTAAGCCATTTTACTACTGTGGTTGGGGGAGCTAAATAAAAGATCTAATTCACATTGAATATTTATATTTCTTCATATTTATATTTATTCATATTGAATTGTGCTAATTTCGTTCTAACATATAAGCCTGGCCTACAGAAAAGAACAATTTATGTTTAATTTACCTAATATTGTGTTGGTAATCATTGGAATCTTTTTTATTTCTTGTGTTTGTTTTATATTAAAAACATACAAATTCTTACAAAATAATTACAAATTAAATCGCAATCCCAATATATGAAAAAAACAATCACAACTAGATTATTTTCCTTAATTGTTCTGCACTAGTTTGGACATATGCAGAATAAAAAGGCTGACACATTTGAGTCTGCATTTAGCCTGTTTGGATCTTATTTCCAGCAGGCTATAACTTTAAGACAGAACATTAAAAATAAATGAACATGCTTCAGTTTTTTTTAAATATATAAACACTAAAATATTACTGATATAACAATTAAACTGCAGGGTTTCCTAACCAGAGGCAAGGGTACCAATAAAATATTGGTTAGTTTAGTAATGACTTGCAGTAACAAGGTGAAAAAGCAGCAGTCTGAGTGTTTCACTTAAAAGTACCTGACAAGCAGCTGTTTGATTTACTACCAGTCAGAATTGAGGTTGGATTGAAGAATATGAGAGACAGAGGAGAGAGGAGAGCAGGAGGATATATTACATAAGATCATCAGGAACAAAAGCTGCAGAAACAACAACAACAGTGTGCTATTAATAATAAAGGCAAAAAGCCTGGTAAAATCTGCCCTACTTTCAACGTCAGTTACTTCACCAGGCTTATCTTGGTCCCACTTTTAACACTAGTGAGTAATTATCAGGTAATGTCTTTGCTGCACTGTCATGATACCATCTTAAAACAACAAATACTGAGAGTTAGTAGCTCCATGCTAGCCACTGTGTCCAGGAAATTGATCCATCAAACAAATATTCTATGTAACATGATGTACAATGAAAATACATGTTTTTATCAAAGTCCTTGTGTGAATATTTTGGCTGGTTATAGAACGAATGGAAAAGGAAATAATACTGATGCCTGTGTACGTCCTGCAAAAGCAAAAAGGAATATCAACCTGTCTCCTGTTCTGCAGAGCAGGTGCCACCCTGCCAAAACAGACTTTTCTTTACATTTTCCTCAGCAAAGATTCAGAGTGAGTGAAACATTTTACTTTTTATGGTGTGGCTAACTTACTTTTTGTAATTGTGGGGCCTTTTCAATAGAAACTAAACATAAAATGGGTTAATTACTACTCAGTCAACCAGAATTTCCATGTCATGGTTAAATTTTACATAATGAGAGAGAAAAGCTGTTTAAAGGTAGCAGAGCCTTCCAGCTTCATGCCACAAGCTCTTTGCAAAGCATTCTGGGATCCTTGCAGTATGAAGTTGGAGGGCATCACCACTTAAAAACAGATTTTTCTTCTCATTATTGGAAATTAATTTATGAAACAGAATTACTGGTTTACTGACAAGTACATACTTCTTAAAGAGTGCACTTCCTATTGAAAACAATATCTTGAGTCAAAACTGTGAGTAAGCCATAAAAGCCAGGCTAGGATGGATCCAGTAACACCACACTGTGAGAGATAGGATGAGATTTTTTGGTCAGAAAATGTACGGGACAAGATCAGTATAGAGATAAAAGGTCCATGGGAGCTGAAATTGAGAGTATATAATAAATATGTACTCATTTGGTTATTTATGCTTCCAGTTACTTTCTAAGAATACTGAATGTAGTAAAACAAATAATGGCACTCAGAGGAAGCACTTGCAGAAGTCTCAGATTGCAGATTGGTGCTTAAAGCATGGATGGCCATTGGTGTCACGTCTGAACCATCTGTGAGCCTCTGTCATTATGTTCTCAGATGCCCTGGGTTACATGACCTGAGGTGACTGCACTCTTCTTGATTTAGTAAACTTAAAGATTCTTTAATTCTTTCTAATGTTATTGAACATGAATTTCATGGATGAAAATGTTGATTTGATGTGGGGTTTTTTTGTATTTCATCTATGATTCTGTTTTTTGGAAGAAAGTGAGCTACACTCAGAGCTTGAGCACAGTCAGCCTGAGCTTGTGTTAGGGAGAAAAGAAAGTCTAAAAGAGCAGTGAAAGTTTATTCAGAAGCTGCTATGGTGATTAAAAAACACACAACTTTAAATAATTTCTCTGATTTCTTTTAATGCTGCTGAAACTCAACAAATATGTTGAACACTTGTTAATACTACTCCAATCTGATCCATCTCAGAAAAAAACAATTAAGACTCAAATAAAGGTTGAAATCTAAATAACGTGATTTTCATCACATAGAGGCACATGAGATCTCACTGCCCACACACTGCTGTAGCACAACAACACAACACAGAGGAAACAAAATCACCATGTTAACACAGTTTTCACTATAAAATTCATCTTTTATATCAGTTTGATGCTTCAGATGTGAACTCCTGAAGCCTCTGGTTTCTCTTAACATGAGCAGCTCATGTAAAGAGAAACCTTCCTTTGACTGAAACACACACCAGCTGATTCTTCTCTAAACAAAACCTCCGTAAAGTAAAACCGAACACACTGACCACTGTGGAGATGTTGGCCAAGGTGTGAGCAGCAGGTTTAATGCTAAAATATAATTAAATGCTCCGTTATGCTCTTAGTAGGGCACAAGAATCTTCTGTTTACTTCAACCACTCAACTTCTCTGTTCTTCTCTTCTCTTCAGATTTTTGTTTATCTATTTTTTCTTAATTTCCCTTTGCTGGGTTTTTTTTTCATATTTAATTTTGGTTTTTAGTTGTCTTGTTGGTGGGGCCATTAGGAGCCACGGGCTAGGGTAGAGTGTATCAGTACTGTCACTACCTGGAGTTTGCATGTATAGAGCCTGGCGCTGTTGGAGGTGGCGATGTTGTTTGAACGTTGACAGCTGTGTGGTAGTTAAGGTAAAGAACACCCACAGTGAGTTCTAACGTAAAGGAGGGTGGGTGAGGTGTCATAGGACCAACTGGACAATAAGTCAGTGAAGGGTCGTTACCACCTGAAGACATGGTGATGTGTTTTCTTGCCACCAGCATCTACATGGTTGACCTTTGGGGCACAGTGGGATGTAAGGATTTCATCACTAGGCACGTATGTTGAAAGTAGGGCACAAGTATCTTGAATAACCTCAGAACTATAGGTCATTTAAAAATATAAACTTGGACAAAAAGTAGAAAATTTGGTTTGGTAGATTATTTCTGTGTTGTAACAATGCTTCTTAGCAATAAAACTTTTACAGTTGGAAAGCCTGTGCCACGTTTGTAAGGAACATGCATTTGTAGGATGAGCAGCAGAGCTGAGTATGTGGGTTGTGTCAATGAAAAATGTGCTAAACCTTCTCTGCCAATGCCAAACAAATTATTTTGCTCTTGTTTTGAGATCCTGGTAGCCCCAGGTGCTGACAATCAGGTGCCTGATTGGCATGTGTTATGTTCAGTGATGAATCCAGATTGGCAGTTGGATCTTGGGGTCAAAGTGTGGAGATGACACAGACAACGCTATGCTGATGGCTGCATCAGTAGAGTAACAATGCTTGGTGGAGGCATTGTGATGGTGTAGGGCGGCATCTCCCTCACTGGAAAAATGAGGCTCATTATCACTTGAGGCAATCTCAATGCAGAGAAATATCGAGATGAGATTCGGCAACCATTGGCAATCCCATATCTCCACACTCTTGGACTGAACTACATCCTCCAGGATGCCTGCCAGCAGTCCTGACCTCAACCCCATTGAACACTTGTGGGATCAGCTTGGGCTTGCTGTTAATGCCAGAGTGACCAACACAACCACATTGGCTGACTGCAACAAATGCTAAGTTGAAGAATGGGATGCCATCCCACACAAGTGTGTGACCAGGCTGGTGACCTGCATAAGGAGGAGGTGCAAGGCTGCTGTGGCTGTGTATGGTTCTTTCACACACTACTGAGGCTCCTGTTTGTTAAATGAATAAATTCATTTGCCAATATGTCTGTTTCTTCAGACTTCAATCATCCAATCCACCAAAGAAACCAAACAAAAGTCAGTGACGGAATAAGCAGTTTGGCAATGGCAGGGAAGATTTAGCAAATTTTGTGGCGCAACCCACATACTCAGCTCTGCTGCTCATCCCACAAATGCCTGTTCCTTATAAATTTGGCCCAATTTAAAATGTAAATAAACAGGCCTTTCAACAGTATGAGATTTATTCCTGAGAAGAATTGTTACAACAAAGAAATAATCTATCAAAAACACATTTCCTTATTTCCTTTATTTTTTAAGTTTACGTAGATTCAGGCTGTTCAGGTTAGAGAGAAACTCAACTATGATGTCTCAATGAGCCTTCGTTTCTGCGGCTGTAAAGGCTGCCATAGGACCCAGTAATACAGGATGCTGCAAGACTAAATAAGGACTGAAGTGTAATGCAAACAAGCAACAGTTTGTTCAAAACCACTGAGATGCTTCTGCTTATGGCTTTGTTCATCTTCTATGGTGCCTGATCATGAGTTCAATCAAAAATGACTGAAACAGAAAGAAAAACCTGGACTAGTGGTATCCAGCAGTTCTTAACCAGACCTAGATTTGAGACAAGAAAAACTAATACAGCACATAATCAACCACCTTAGTTCAGTATGGAGTTAGCCACAAATAGCAAAATAGCATGAGAAAGAAAAAAAGAAGGAGGGAAAGAGGATGGCATTTCTATTCATGCTACTGTGCATTAAAATGTTGAATAAAAAAGTTTAAAACTTTAAGATGGTTAAAAAAAATAAATAACATGCTAGCAGTGCTGTGTTTGGGCAAGTGAGCTGGAAGTCACACACAAAGAAAACAGAACAGGAGAAGGCAGTGAAACATGGTCAGTTTCTTTCTTTACTAATCTGCTGATTATTTTCTCAATTAACACACTAATCACACAAACTCATACAGATTAGCAGCCTAAAAATAGACTGGATAGCTCAGTGGGTTACACCACTGACTTTATTTTGGGAGTTCATTGGTTCCAATCCCAGTCAGTGCATAATCAATATCTAGTTTGAGCCTTTGAACAAGGTCTTTAACTCCTGCAACACCTGTCTACCTGTCTGACATACCTCGCTCTGAATAAAAGTGTCTGCTAAATGGCATTGTTACATTGTAAGATGGACGACATTCATTTTAATACTTAGAATCTCTCTCTAATAATTACAGTGTTCATTGTGCCCTTGAATGGTTGCTGGTGGTGGAAAGATGTCAGTAAAGAGAGGATGAACTATAGAGACAGTCTCTCTAAACATGTCGACTCGCGATGTTTGTGAACCCCCTTTGAGCAGTGACTCTGTGTTACCTGAAGCAGACGGTGTGCCAGTCTGTGTTGAGGGCCTGCAGGTACTGCTCATCATAGATCCTCTGTTTGCATCCCGCACAGACGGGCAAACTTCCTCCAGCTGAAAAAACAAGACACATACACACACGCGGTCAAAGGGTAAACTGATATGTGACATTTTACAGCTCAGTATGCAGAGACTTCAATAAGAGAGCTTTGATGACATGTCATAATTACTGATGTGTGTTTGCATCTGACTTGTGTCTTTGCACCTACATCGCCTCCAATGCAAATGCACACTGCTGCTAATGGCACGCACTGAAGCTGCAGACAAATACAGACAGACAGACACAGACAGTCTGTGAGGATCGTGGAGATCAGAACGCGTCACTGCTCCAAGTGTGTTGGTGACACAGAGACAAACAAGCAGTTTTAATGATGGTAGTGCTCAGCAGGGATGTTGCTTTCATTAAAAGAATACCTTTAATTTTTGCCACCAATTATTATTTATATCTATTAAAACTTTTTAAACATCTGTTTTTTAAGTTTCACTTTAGAATATTAGAACATTTTTTCAACCAAGCAATATTGACATTTTTTGCCTGTGTGAGAAGTTTTAAGAAGGAAATGGAGCAGACTGAGATTAATACTGATGTCCTTTTTGTACCCACTTAAGCCATCAAGGTCTTCAATAGAAAGGCTGAATATTTCTTTAATTCTCTCTGACTTTAACATTAGGGTGAGACAAAGAGATTCACAGCATCCAGCTGAAACAGACATTTTTTATTCACAGTAAGTGATATAATTGACTATTACGAAAGCCAAAGATGTTTTCCCTTAAAAAGAAAAAAATTAAGGGACAAGCTTAGCAAAGAGGTAAGAGGTATCACTTTGTCCACAGGGGGTGACAAAACCAACACAAACCAAAATAATAAACTGTTAATTTCTTCAGACTTTATTGTTTCAAAGATTAAGTTGCAAAATTTAAAGCACTTTTGGAATACACAAAAAAAAATTAGTTTCTTGTTTAGTTTAGATCATTTTTTGTCAAAGGAGTGTTTGTGATGACAATGATCATTCATACACTATATTGCCAAAAGTATTGGCTCACCTGCCTGGACTTGCATATGAACTTAGGTGACATCCCATTCTCAATCCATAGGGTTTATTAAGAAGTCGGTCCATCCTTTGCAGCTATAACAGCTTCAACTCTTCTGGGAAGGCTTACAACAAGGTTTAGGTGTGTGTTTATGTGAATTTTTGACCATTCTTCTACAAGCGCATTTGTGAGGTCACACACTGATGTTGAACGAGAAGGCCTGGCTCTCAGTCTCCACTCTAATCCATCCCAAAGGTGTTCTATCAGGTTGAGGTCAGGACTCTGTGCAGGCCAGTCAAATTCATCCACACCAGAACCTCTCATCCATGTCTTTATGAACATGGATGAGATGCACTGGTGCACAGTCATGTTGGAACAGGAAAGGGCCATCCCCAAACTGTTCCCACAAAGTTGGCAGCATGGAATTGTCCAAAATCTCTTGGTATGCTGAAGCATTCAGAGTTCCTTTCACTGGAACTAAGGGGCCAAGCCCAGCTCCTGAAAAACAACCCCACACCATAATTTCCACTCCACCAAACTTCACACTTGGCACAATGCAGTCAGACAAGTACTGTTCTCCTGGCAACCACCAAACCCAGACTCATCCATCAGATTGCCAGATGGAGAAGCACGATTCGTCACTCCAGAGAATGCGTCTCCACTGCTGTAGAGTCCAGTGGCAGCATGCTTTACACCACTGCATCCGAAGCTCTGCAATGCACTTGGTGATGTACGGCTGGGATGCAGCTGGCCAGCCATGGAAACCCATGAAGCTCTCTACACACTGTTCTTGAGCTAATCTGAAGGCCACATGAAGTTTGGAGGTCTGTAGTGATTGACTCTGCAGAAAGTTGGCGACCTCTGCACAGTATCCACCTCAGCATCCACTGACCCTGCTCCGTCATTTTATATGGCCTACCACTTCGTGGCTGAGTTGCTGTTGTTCCCAGTCACTTCCACTTTGTTATAATACCACTGACAGTTGACTGTGGAATATTTAGGAGTGAGGAAATTTCATGACTGGACTTGTTGCGCAGGTGGCATCCTATCACAGTACCACGCTGGAATTCACTGAGCTCCTGAGAGCGACCCATTCTTTCAAAAATGTTTGTAGAAATAGTCTGCATGCCGAGGTGCTTGATTTTATACACCTGTGGCCATAGAAGTGATTGGAACACCTGATTTCAATTATTTGGATGGGTGAGTAAATACTTTTGGCAATATAGTGTATATACACTTGGAAATGAAAAAACTGGTTGCATCAGATTTAACAAGTTGCTAATTCCATCTGTAGTCCCATATGGAGCTGACACAAGACATAAAACTCTCACATAGCAACGGACAAAGTACATAAAATACATCTTTTTAATATTACAGAAAATTGTAAATAAATCCTACTCAATACAAAGTGCAGAAAATTAAACTGATCAACTAAAATGGGTAATAAATACATTTTTCAAAGGATCACTTCCAGGGGCTAAGGCCTAATGAACTAGACATCACATGATGTAAGTTATTCATTGAGTTATGACTTAAGATGTGTGAGAGCGTCATCATAAAGAGACCAGGAGGCAGTAGCAGCTTTATATTTTCAGAGAGGTCTGTTCAATAAAACACCTCCTTCTTGCCATGCTAGAGCCTGACCAATGAATTTGTTGTCTCAGTGGTGTAATGGGTATGGTCTTAATTTATTGCCCCATATATATTTAGTAGGGGTCAATCAATATTGTATTTTCAGGTCTGATACCAATACTGATTATTTGTAATTCATAAGATTGATAACCGAGATTTAAAACTGATATACATTTATTATGATTTATGTACCTAATATGGCAAAAGTAAAACTGCACGATCAAGAAAAACGAAGGAAAATAAACAATTTAGCTCCATTAGCATGAGCAAGAGGCAACAAAGTAGTAGGAAGGAAAACAGGATTCCATGCTCCCTGTGTCAGTGGCACTCAGGCTTAAGAGGTGATTGGCCAGTACTCATGTGACTTCCAACCAATCAGACTGAGTTGTATGCAGGACATTTTGTGAGACTTTGGAGATTAAAAATTAAGACAAGGGGAAAACACACCTTGCAGTGGAGCCAAAGTAACACACTTTTTATTAATTAATTGTATTAATTATCTGTAAAATTAACTGCAGATACTGAAAATTAGCCAAAAGACAATTATCGACATCAATAATTGGCCAGACCAATTATCAGTTGACCCCTAGTTTTTAGCAACCCATCCAGGAAAGAATAAATGACCTTTGTTGTACACTGCTCTTGCTTATTTAGTACACCTTGCCTCAGAGCCTTGCAGAGCCTTTATTTAACCAGGCTAGTCCCATTGAGATGAAAAATCTCTTTTTTAAGGGAGACCTAGCCAAGAATGGCAGTAATACAGTTTCAAAATCAAACACACTCAAACTCACACAGTTCATGATAAGCAACAGGTACAGTAATAATAAAACATCAGCTAAAACAGTGGCATACAGAAAGTTTCATTTCAAGAGTTTTCAAAAAAGATTTGAAAACATTCAGACACGAATTTCTGCAGTTTAAATTCAATCTGCAGATTGTTCCATGCAAAAAGGAGCAGAGAACCTAAAAGCCTTCTTTCCAAGCTCAGTCCGGACTTTGGGAACAACAACCTGCAAAAAGTCAAACGAACGCAAGTTGTGCAATCCATCCTTTCTTTATGCCTGATGAATGTCTACTGAAACGTTGCAAATAAATACCCCTCTTTTTTGCATGTTTGACAGTGTGTGGGAGTTTTCTTTGAACCATTTAGTACACCTAAAAGCAGGCCTTTTGTATTTTCATACTGACCACTAACTTCTGCTGCTTGACCTCAGATAGTGAGGATCAACATAAAGCTATGAAGAGGGAAGCAAGCTGATAAGACAGTAGCAAAGCCAGCTCCGTCCCCTTCATTAGAAATCCCAGAGAACTACAAAGTATGACCCACCCTGCCTCTGACTGGCTTGTCTTGATATTCTACCCGACCATGCAATAAAAAATGCTAGCCAATTAGGGTGTGTCATGTTTTCCACATCCTAGAAAAAAATGCAGCATAGATACTACTAAATGACGTTTATTAAAGTGGGATTAGAAGTGGGTAGCCTATTCTCAGCTGGTGGGTTGGGACCCAAAATAGGGTCACAAAGCAATTTTCAGTGGGTCACAGATGTGGTCCTGGAAAAGAATGTTGCAAAAAGTTTATGATGTGTTTTTATTTTCAAGGAAATGTCTCCTTCTCCTTGTTGTGTTACATCTTTTGTTCCATCTTAAGTCCAAACTTCAACATTTCCTTTAAAAATATCTGGTAGTGACTGAAAAATCTAAGAAATTTGGGTTGTGATTTGTCCAAAATGAGGTGGTGGTGGGTCCTGATGCAAAACCTGTTGAGAACCATTGCTCTATGGCAGTGGTTCCCAAGTAGTGTGCCTTGAGGTAGTTTATGTGTTCCTTAGGAATTTGCACAACCATGTTGTTACTACAACTATTCAAAAAATAAAGATGCTGTAACATGTAATAGTCTATGCTGCATGAATATGAATATGCTGAGACTCTGGCTTGATCCTGATGTGCCTTGTGCAGTTCACCTAATCACCTACCATACTGGCAATCTGTTAAATCTATTTATAGAATCAACTTATGATATCCCTTTTTGAGAATAAAGGTTTCTCAAAAAGTGAGCAGATCCAACAACGCTGAAAGTGGAAGAATCCTGCTTTCAAATTTAGCGCACAAAACATGAATTTCATTTAAACTGTATTAAATTTAATCAGGCTTGGAACCAACAGCAGTTAAAACACTTATTTCTTATTTCTAATGGCAAACTTTGCTCTTCAGAGGAAAACATTCTCTTCTGACTTCAGCTGTATGACAAGGAATGCTTTCTTGAGATTACAACCATTTCTGATGAGAAAAAATGTTCATAATGATTAGTTTCAGGAAAAAGCTGTTTGCAGAATTGGAGCAACTCATTCTGAGATGTCCTAAAGCCCGAGCATTATTTCTGTGTTTGTGTGCATTAGTCTGTTTCCTGCTGATGTTGAACAGTTCTTTGGAAACGACAAGGAGGCGGCAGCGGTCAGCAGACATCAGGATACTTTCAGCACAGTTCACTGTCTTTACAGCTCATTTGCCTGAAAACACATCATACAGCTTTCACATGCTGTACAGGGGATGATGACGCATTAATACACTGGGATGCAAAACAACAACAAACATAAACTTGGCGACACTTCAACTGTTTGCAAATGTGTGTCTGATCTTAGCAGGACTAGATCTGCAGTTAGACCATTTCACTGCTCCTGCATTACTCTCCATTAGCATCACAGCTGAGTTCACACTTTCATTTTTTAAATTTTGGGGTGTGTGTCGGTTTATATAATGCCTAAGATCATAAACTCACAATGCACTCCAGAATAAAACTTTTGATCAGACGCCACTTGCAGTACCTAAAAGCGCATGTTGTCCTCTTTGAACATGACAGTCAAACCAAATCTTGCAAAGCAGATGGATATGCCTGTTTCCGTGTTTCTCACTGGCGAATCCATCTTTGCTAAAGCTCCCATCTGAACCGTTTATAAAGTGACAAGATCAATCAGTGTCGAGGGGCAGTAACTTTTGGACGTGACAGAGTCATGACGTAAGCGAACAGCAACAGGAGGCCGGTGCAATAATGGCAGAGGATATTAGCGTGGATGCTGCTTAAGCGCCAGTTTTATCAGAACTTGATGACATTTCTACATTAAAAGAAGAACAAAGAACATCATTGAGTTTTTCTCTTTTCAAAAACAACATATATTTACTTTAACAGAACTTAACTGTCATTTTAGTCATTGTCATTCATCTGCATATTTATGTCTGGCTTACTGTTAGCTTTTATGTATGTGGCTGCATGTTTATGTTTGTCTTGCTGCTGCTGTTTTTATGCATTTTTTGTGGTTGTTCATTTATGTCTACTGCCATTGTTAGTCTTTTATGTCCATTTTATTCTGTTGTATCATATGTGTTATTTCTCAAAAGCCTAACCAGGGACAAGGACTGCAAATTAGCCATGGCTAGATGGCTTTTATACATTGCATTGGTTGCACTATAATCAAATGCAGCAATGCTTATATATTGTCCCTGATAAATAAATGGATAAATAAATAAATAAATGAATGTAGTTTTCTTTTAGTTTTAAGAATATAGGCATTTAAACTCTATCATTATTTTGACAGCTTTGGAATATCCATGTTCAGTTTTTAATTAAGGGAGGGACCCCAATGTTTTTTATTTATTAGTTTAAAAGTTGTGGCAATGTTACTGTAAATTTCTGGTGTTTGGGGGGGGGGCTATGCCCTCCCCCACAGTTTCAAAAAATCCTGGAGGAAACCCTGCATTATGTTATCATGACTCCATAAAACCAACAACAAAAATCCAATAATTATTCTTGGTTGTAGACTATCATGTTTCTGGCTCTAATAAATACAATTTAGGCTACTCAAAATCAGGGCTGGGTGATATGGACAAAAATTTAAATTGCAACTGGCAGCTCAGGACACTCAGGACAGATCTGGTCCTAACCCCAGAGGCGTCCAACAGGTGGTCATAATAGAACTTACTGTCCCCTGGGAAGACCTGATAGAGGAAGCCAATGAGCACAAGAGCCACTGGCAAATGATATGGCATGAATAGATATCAGTCAATGTTTATCTATTGTGTCCAATCAAGTTACTGCTGGCATCTAGCACAGCTAACTGCAGAATCAAAGAAGACTTTCACTTTTTGCGGGGAAGAAATTGGTACCAGTTTTTGGGGATCGGCTAGGCTGTAATTTCAAGCATTGTTATCAGCCCTCATTTTCACAATCAGTGCATGCATTCCTACTTTTTTCACCACCCCTTGACTATGGTTGATGATCAACAGAGCCAATAATGGATGATACAGATGCTAAACAGATATTGAAACCTCAACACTGCCCATCCCTACACAAAGTCAATTACTAATGCACTGCTTTTTATGCTGCATTATTTGGACTTTCATAGGCAACATAAGCTCCTTAATGCATTACAGCAACACTAACATCATCACAGCTCTATGAGACAGCATTTAAAGGCAGATATGATTCTTACAACACAATATTTCATCCCGCTGTATCATGAGAGCTTTGATGGCAGAGGTTGGCTCAGGCAGCTCATTACTGTAACATCCTGCTGGACTGTGGTTCTTTTATTGATCCTATTGGTTGGTTGGCAGGTCTGCTTTGTGCTAATGCCTTTTCTCTCCGCTCCCATAACCTCACTTTTACATTAAATAGTGTTATGTCTAGGTTCTTGATTTATGGGGGGTTCTGTTCTCATGCAAACATCTCAAAGGACAAAAAATCTTCTTTAGAAGTGCGCAAACAAACTGTGTAACCTAAGCAGGTATATAGGACAAGATGCCCCACCCGTCAAACACAAGTTTGTCACTTAAAGTGGCAGCAGTTTCATCAGATGAGCTCAACTTTCTATAATGCAAAGTGAGTCAGCACAGGGAGGGACTATTGTCAAAGTCAGTGAAGCTGACTGACAGCTACAGTGTGCTCTGTCAATTATCATCAGCAAGACAACCACACACAGAGGACAGCATTAGTGCAAGAACATTTAGAAATTCACCACAGTAATACAGAGAACTGAATTACATCATATTTGACATGAGCAACAAAGGGCAGACTTTAACCTCATTTTACAGACCAGAAAACCATTTTTTTCATATATATTACAACTTAATCAATCATAGAACTGTTGCAAAAGTGATTCTGTATGACCACCAGGATATTGCAATGTTGACATGTATTAGGCAGTGAAACATGGGGGTAGTGTTTACGCTCCATTTCATACCCCTTCCAACACATAAGCAATAATAAAACACTGTTTATCTACAGTCTTTACACTGTTAGTACACTCTAAATTCACAGGCTTTACCAAACCAAACAGCCTACTGAAGTACAACTTTTTGACCTTATGGAGCCAGCAATAAATCTATAATTTTGTTGTGAATCAGCCTTTGAAACCTTTTATTTTATGAGTACAACGATATGTTATGTAGGTTATATATTTATCTATATTGGAGGATGTACTGCCAATGAACCTCGTACATGGCCTAAGGGTGAGCACTGCATCCAAACATGACGGGTGTATCTACTTGAGAGGAAACATGGCTTCACTGGCAGCACACTGTGTTCATGAAGCCTGACGCTCCCTGCCCTCACACCGATGAAACACCAATGTCTGGTGACAGTAAACGCCCAAAGAACAAGGCAAGGCAAAGTGTTAACAGCTTATTCTAGTAGTGCACCCTCTGTGTTTACAGCAGCAGCGGTAACGGTGTTGTGTATCTGCATCTCCCGCCCCTCAGCCGCATGCAGATACACAACACCGTGGCTCTGTACCCCCTCAGCAGCCCTCTTACCTTCCTCCTCTCCCATGCGTTCGTCCTTCCAGGTGCAGCACAGCAGCATCAACCTCATTCACTCTCAGACACCGAGCTCCGGGACAGAGCCAGCCGCCTCTGGTCGACAGATAACCGGTGTGCGACCACCTCCACCACCGCAGCCCGCCCGGCGGTCGTGTTGCTGTGCTGTCGGTAGCTCCCTGCGGCGGCACACAGAGGTTCCTCCTCTCCTGCTCTTACTGCACGTTTCTGCGGCGCTTCATTCAAGAGAGCCGCTGACCAATGAAGCTCCGGAGCTGGGAGAGGAAGACCCAGGCCGGCCAACCAGGAACACTCCCCGGTTTAACGGGGCGGGGAGGAGTGGGTATGAGGAAGAGACGGTGCAGAAAAAGACCCACTGTGGGCTTGGTTTTACATACAGGGGTGTCAACTCAGTCACAGAAGGGGCCGGATTCTGAACCAAAGTCTGACCTGAGGGCCTAAAAGGGTCCACATATAACTGTCAACTCATTTTCGCCAGTTATAAATTATTGGGAAAAAGTTACCAATGATGATAAATGATGTTGTGATTTAAAAAGTCAATATGACTAGTTAAAAGTTCAAAATCTGAGATAAAAAGTCAAACTTATTTTTTCTAAAGGTCCAAACACAAAATTAGATGTTAAAATAATGCTTTTAATAGACAAATATAGAAAGTCACAATCATGTTTTAAGGCAAAAATATGGCTTAAAATTGAAAATGGTGCACCTACAAGGTCAAAATATGATATCAAGGTTGAATAATAAATTCAAAAGGTCAAAATATTAGATAAAAAGTCAAAATAATCAATTGTGAAGGTCAAAATTTGATATAAAAATCAAAAATGATAAATCGACCATTTAAAATATGAGCTAGAATGTCCAAATCACAAACTGAAAAGGTCAAAATATTAGATAAAGCCAAAATTATGATTTGAATAGGTCAAAGTATGAGACAAAAAGTAAAAATAATATATTGAAAATGGTCAAAATATGAAATAAAGTCCAAATAGTTTATTGAAGTCATAATTGTGCAATGCAAAAAAGAAAATATTAAATAAAAAACACAAATGAATTTGTTTTCCCACATTTCTTTTGATCTAGTTATTTTTACTCCATTTTTTTTAAATGACTTTAGGATATTTCATATCATCAAGGTTAAGTTTAAATTTTAATACTGGAGGAAATCTGCAGACCTCATGTTTAGGCCCGTTATAATGAGAATATGATGTGACCTTGCGGGCCAGGTGTAACTGTACCACAGGCCGGATTAGGCCCCCAGGCCTTGAGTTTGACTCCCCTGTTTTACAAGATATCTATCAAATGTTCTTATCTTTTAATTTATGCTTTTCCCTTTTTTAAACAAGAAAGGGAATCATATTCAGTTCACAGGCGCACAAATTTGCAATGGCATAGTCTCTTTTTTAGTCTTTGAAGCAACCTAAATATGTTCGTTGTTTGTAAAATGTAAGAGTGACACTTGAGTTTAAGCACTTACTTTAGGAAGAGAAAGAGACACAGGAAGTTCTGGGAGTATCAGAGAAATGGACGAAATTAAATGAATTAAAATCTTAAGGTTACAAGCAGTTGACGTGCTCATCAAGATTAAAAAGAAAAAACAGTTATGTTGTTTCTTTTACTGAGGCTAAGGTAACAAAAAAGTGTCTTATTCACACATGGGAACCTCCCAAAATTTCTTGGCTTTCTCTTTCACACTTGTCTCTCACAGCAGGAAGTTCTGCTGTTTGCCTGGAGGGTTGGGGGAGGGGCGTATACAAGGGGGATAGCAGGGAAAGTTAGGCCGTGTTCACACGGAGCCGTTTCGTTTTGAAAAAGTTTTCTTTAAAGACGGGATCGTTTCAGGAAATATCTGCGTAATCATGTAACCACTAAAACGACTGAAAACGCTGTAGTGCATATGCCAAGCCTGTATGTGGCGCTGTATTGCTGCCACGGAAATGGACCAAAAGAGATAAGAAGATCACAGAAAACTGACCCAAACTTTCTTCTAGCTGCCCTTCTGGTTGTTCTCTGCATTGGATTTAAGAACATACAGTGTATGCGTTTCGCTCTGGTGGTAAAGGAGCAACAGATTTTGCTGTAAAAGCCATTACAAGATCAGTAGCTTCTGCAGCACGAACACAACCCTGTAATCAGCCATTGTTGTTTTGGTCAGACCCGCGTAGGCGTCGTAAGAGAGCTAAGCTATGTGTGACATAATCGTTTCAAGAAAGATGCGCTTGGCCGTCCACACGGAGATGAAACAGTAGTCGTTTACGGATTTGTGCACTCTGGGACCTGTTTTCAAAAAGTATTGTTTACAGTCACCCAAAACGCCGTTTCCATGTTGAAACACCCATACAACAAAAAACTTTTGCGTATACTCCTGAATTTGTGGACGGGGCCTCAAACTTGATTAATATTGAGTGAACATATATTGAAGTACTGGGTGCACTTTTGAAAACTGAACTAGCTGATGCAACACATTATATTGAGCATTTTTAAACTATGTGTGAAGGCAGAAGCAACCCCTCTGTAGGTAGGTCAGGTAGTGATTCCTGCCTTTATAAGGTCAGTTGTGGGCAGTTATGCCCTCTCTTTGTTTGAATCCTGAAAGCAGTGTGGCAGGATTGCTTTGTGTGTGCAGGTAAGGGAAAGCAGGGGAGAAACAGATGATGATTTGATCTTAGTCGGAATTCTTATAATTTCTTGTGCAATGAGAAGGTAGGCCATAAATAAGGGTTTATGGGTTTAATTGTAGGCTTATCACTAATAATATAATTCATTTCCTAGGAAGTCTGCCCTGAAATATAATAGCAGTTATAAAAGCAGTAAGAATATAAAAGCAGTTATGTTTTCTAACTTTTTTTCTGGTTAAAGACTTAAGGTCAAGCAGTTTAAAGAGATACAAACCGTTTGCACGTTAGCTGAGAGTTAAGCACTTGAAACAAAAGTGACAGAGCGATAAGGGGGTTTAATGTTGGTTATAAAGAGATGAAAGCAGATAAAGCTATTGTTAGTGGAACTTTGCATTTTTGCTATCCTTTTAAATTTGAATTATGACTGTTGAAATAAGTATTCTGTATTCATAGTATTTTGTAAAAACAGGGTCACTCAACACTAAGGACAAAAAGTCCCTGTGGAGCTCGACACTGGTCCCCACACACAATCATAATAACGCTCTCCACACCACTCAATTACACACTCACGTGCTTGTGCACAAACGAGCCTTAAGACTGAATAAACATACTACATTACACCTCTCTGATGCATCACGCTTATATATATGAGAATAAAACATAGAGCATGTTTTTTTTATGTGTATTAGAGGGGCCTACATTGTTGTGAGGGCACATTGTGTGTGTAATAGTGAGAGAGAGAGAGACATGAAATCACAGAACACGTCATTGCTTTACACGTTTGACCTACATAGATAACTGAACTTTTATCAAGTTAACAGCACCTTGGTAAGTTTCTCTGAAACTGTGCATGTGTAAAAACACTTTGATGCAGCGGCATGGAAACAGACAAACCATTGATTTGTTATGAGACCATTATGCACATAAACTGGCATTTAAAGGGTTAACGCAATGAAGAGCGATTGAATATTTGGTATTTATGAACAGGACTCGAGCTGGTGAAAACATCACATTCAGTGAAAGCTGAAAATAAAATTCATAAGCAGTAAGTCTATGGGTTTTGTTTTTTGTTTTCAGAGAGAACTTTTAGTCCTTCAACAGTTCAGAGGAACTTTTTGTTATTAAGACACAAGAGTTCAGCTCTGATGGCCCTTTCAGCCAAAAAACCCATGTTGACCTATACTGTACAGTAAACCAAGGTTATAATAGTTTCAGATTTTTCATTTTATTTTATTTTATTTAGTTTTTACCTTTTGTTATAAATTTCACTTTAGTTTGAATTAATTTTCACTGCTGGTTTGTTAGTTTAGTTTGAATAAAATGCTCTTTCTTATTTTAGTTTTAAATAGTTTTAGCTTGAAGCACTTTGGGAGATGAAAAACATTTTAAAAATTTTTCTCAAGCCTCACGGTTTCTCAGGAGAACCTCAAGGAGCAGCAGCATGAGTTCATAATTTCCAGCTGGCTCAACAAGACCAGAGTTTATAGTCACAACTGGAAAAATGTCCACTTTACAACTGGAATTTCCTTGCCATTTCATTAAATGGCTCTGCCAAGTCATACATACATATATCAGCTGTTAAAAGCAATAAATCCTGGTCATGTTTGCCCAGTAAAAGACAACAAAGATTTGGAGGGACAAAGATCTTCTTAGTCAGAACTTAACGTATTCTGGTCCTGTGGTATGTGACTTATAGCACACTGATCTCCCGGGACACCAACGACCAGGTGGTTCTGATCAGCTCACAGGATGAGATGCTGCTGCAGAGGAATGCTCTACACAAAGAAAGAAAAACAAAACCGGCATATCACCTTTTAACACATTTTATTTTTGTTACTTAAAGAAGCAAATAAAATGCCAGGATATCTGGGAACAAGTCACATGTGTGTCGTGGAAATAAAAAAAGTGCAAATCCACACTGTTCCTCCTTCTAAAAACAGTTTTTAAATAAAGATTAAGAGTATCCCACGGCACAGGACGAGCAAGGCTCAAATACAGTTCTTACACAACACAGAGTGAAGGAACTGAGGCCAGCTTACATCAAATTAGTACAAAATACAGTACACAATTACAGAAAAAAGGTTTGCAACAGCGCTCATGAACCTTTGGTCAGTAAGCCTTTTGTTAAAGCAGCTCAAGTAAATGAAGAACAGTGGGAGCTTTATGTCTCACATGAACACACCCAAGTCTTGCTCTGTATAACAACTCTAAACATGAATAAATGCAGAAGCCAAGGACTGTTTTTATGATCACACATTCCTGATAACAATAAAGCTATGAGTCAAGCTGGTGCAAGAAGTTACAGAAGTTACATAAATGTCAATAACTACTGCTGCAATGAGACTAAACTATAGAAGCAGACTAAGGAACGCAATACTGGACAGAAGCACACGATTAAACATTCATTCATAAAATTAAACACGCCCAAGTAGTATCTCAAGCATATTTCATTATAGGTGGATCTAAAGGCGACACTGCTCTTCCTTTGGTTTTTATAAACCAAGTAGGGAGCTAACCCCTTTTATGATTGTCTTTAGCTCAGAGCACAAACTGCTCTTCATACATCACAAGTTTTCAAACACTAAAAGAGCTGGGAAATTGGACTGCATAGCAACTAGAATCAGCAAAGTTACTGAGAGCAGATGGGTTGGCCCGAGCGTCGGTTCCCGCTGCTTCAAACCCAGCAGGTCTAAAAATAGCCACAGAGAAGATGGGGGAGCAGAAACAATGCTGGGATTGGCCACATTTCATCACTTTCTGGACGAGTCTCGTCCGACACGACCCTCTGACACGGGGAGGTGAAACAGCATGGGCTGTGACACTGACGACAGGTCACTGTGCTTATTGATTCAAACCAGGAGGAAGATCATTCATGGGTCACACTGGCAGCGGATGGTTCAGACAGTCTTAAGCACAACAGTACAGTTAAAACACGCATACACATGAATGCACAAGAACTCAAAGTGACACAAACACTCTCTTTGTATTATAACTAGGCTGGTGCAGATAAAGCTTAATGATTAGAGGCACTATCCATAACATACATCACATCAGAATGTGTACAAAATTCTGGGTCGGTGGGTTTTGTATAAAAACAGACTTTAAAGTCAAGTAAATAAAAAAAAACATCTTTACATGATTTAATGGGGTTTGCATATAAAATGTACATTCTCAATCATGCAGTAGCACCATGGTTTCTTGAGGTCACACTGGATCCCAAGAGATCCTCTACTTCCTCCTCCCACAGTATTTGCCCTGGCATCCTGCAACTCCACCTGCAGCACAGAGCGAGAGGGTTACAGCTCAGTCTTTGTATACATTTGTAGTTCATTAAAACTTCAGAGGAGTTGATCAAATGTCGAACCTCTGTAGACCCCTACCCCTCCTACACCACCAAGGAAGCCCTGCAGTGGCCCGTACTTGGCTGCTTTGGCTGCAGTAACAGAAAGAAAAATGAATAAAGAACAGTATAATGACCAAAGATGTTCAAAAACATTTGTGTTGAGAGGGTGTTTGGTGTGTGATGACAGCATAGATTCAACACCACCAGCCTCCTAGAGAAGCTACCATACATTTTAGCTGAGGGTCTTAAAATGCCCTCTAACAGGTAAATACAGGTGCTTATGTGGGCTGTACGCACTTAGCAACTCACAAAACTAAAGTGAATGTCCATCACTGTTTATAAGGTCTGTTATGTTTACAAGACAGATAGAAAATGATGTCACACACAGTAACTGATGGCAACTAGACCACAACAAATCAAAGAACTTGATTTGTGCCTTGGGATTTTACCAAGATGTAACTTAAGCTGCCATTAAATATAAAACCGACTTGTCACACCAAAATTATCTAGTTTTATAGCTGACAGTTATAAACAAATGTTTCTGATTCACTGGCTCAAACGAAATCTTATAAGCCATCAAAGCTAACACAGTGTGTGACAGACTCTGCATACTGTTTATGAATATGCTTGTTCATGCACTAATGTATATATTTCATCTTCAAGGTGCAGAGAAGTTGATAATGGATCATGCCAGATCTAGAGTGCCTGGGCCCATTTTCTCTCCAAGATTTAAAAGCCAGCATCCTACAGCCTAGCCCTCTCTCTTAGCCAGTCCAATATCTGCACTGTCTGATTTAGTGTATTTCTGTTGGTGCACGCCTCATCCTAACACTAAGCCTAACACAGGGTCATTTCCCTCATTTCCAACCTTAGTAGTAGCAGACAGTTTTAACATCTCAAAACAACAGTCAGTACAATTACATGTACATAGGAAAAAGTCAAGTTATTGTTAGTCTCATTGAAACTGCGAGGGGTCTGGTTGCAGACTGTACATCTCTGACTTCTACTATCATAGACCATTCAGAGACGCCACATATCTAAGAACACACAAAAACTTTCAAAATGAAACTGGATTAAACTTTCCATTTAGAGTTTGGATACCAAAAGTTAAAAACCTGACCTGCAAAAGCTGATTACAAAACATTTAATAAAGCTGAGACTGCTTACAGGAAGAAAGGCTTGTCCTCCATGAAAACATTCTAATGCAGCAAGCATAGTTTACATAGCTATGTTAGCTGTGTAAGCTACGCAGATAACAGAGCTGTGTAGCAAACATAGCTATAGCTAAGATCACAAAGCAGCCACGTATCTACTTTAGCAATATAGCTTAATTAGCTTTAGATACATTTGTTAGAGGTCACGTTGCTAAAGCTAATGTAGCTACATTTGTTTATGTAGTAACTTTAATTGAGAAGCCAACGTAGCTATGTTAGCTATCGCTAAAGATAATGAAACTAAGCACTGTCTGTGTAAACTACTGCTAAAATGGGTCTATACAAAGTTTCATACCAGATTAGACCTCTGACCTTTTTCTCTTTTTCATTTATAAAAATGATTTTTCTGTCACTTTTGCAATGTGGTTATTTTAAGAATGTAACTGCCAGGCTTTGTTGATATTCAAAGTTGAATTAAAAAAACTGGAAATTCATTGTAGCAGCAAATTACGGCGGTTTTGTTCTGAGATATACTGCATTTCAGATGAATGGTCTGTGAGACTGGCCGGTAGAGAAGAAAGATCTGCAGCAAGACTGTCTTGCTGAAACTGGATGTTTAAAATGCATGTAAACAAATGAGTCTGTCTGAAATCATACTAAACTGAATTTCTCAAAGTCAGACTAACACACTGAGACAATGTGGTTGGAGATCAATGTACTCTTGCACGTATATGTCTAATCAGACCCAAACTGATCTAGGCATTCTGAGCCTGCTCCAGTTAAAGATCCAAATCAAGCTTCAACCACAGCTCAGTGTATGCATGTAAACGTACCGACTGACTGAACTGTCCTGCTCACAGCTTTGGAAGTTTGTTTAGATTTATATTATGTTCTTCATCTTTTATTCAAGCCTTCATGCATTTGTAATGGGATTTTCAAAAGTATTTCTTTTGTAAGACTTAGTCATTTATTTTTTTTAACATTCAAAAGCATTCTCAATACTACAGCGTGCACATGCTGTGAGGGTTTAAACCTGTAGGATAGAGCTATCTAAGAAAGCACAAGTGCTTTCCTTGAAATAATCCAACCAGCAATAATCTCCAGTGTTCAGGAAAATGAAGATTATTGTTCATACCAGTCGTGCCGTGCCATCTGCACCAAGAAGCACACACAGTACCAAACCACACAGTTTCAAATCTCATCCAAATAATCTGACATATTTCTATCCTCTGCCAAATAACACAGAAACAGCTAAAATCAGATTTTAGCCCAGATTACAATCTAAGACCAGATCAACAAGTATCACTTTGAAATCAAATGATTTTTAGGTGCCATGACAGATGTGAGGAGGTGAGGTGTTTGGTACCTTGTTGCGGAGTCAGAGGTGCTGGTACGTATCCACCTAAAACAAAAGGGAAAATGAGATGATGCTCTTAGACTAATCCTTGGGTAGAAGCACTCTGGACCTCTCTCACTAAATAAGTCTTCTAATGTTGAAAAAATATTTACTAGAGAGTAAATCACATGGGAGGCTCTATTCTCTTCACCGAGTTGTCTGATCAGAGGCTCTCAATGTTTTTAAGGAATAAAGCTAAAACCATGTTTTCTGTCTCTAAAGAGTACGGCAACTTAGGGCACACTCACACCAGGCCTAGTTGCCCTATACTGTGCCAAAACATGATTGTCCCCTACCCAATCCTCTGCTTGCCTGCATTTACATTCTTCCAGGCCTAGTCAAGCCTGAGCATGGTGATCTCTTAAATAAAATTATCATTGCATTGTAATATGCAACATGTGTGACTTTGCTTAAAAGAACATAGTTTTAGAGTCAGACCAACTCAGAGATCACTTTATTGGGTTTAAGGCTTTTGTTGGGTTGACTTGGTCAGATACATCCTTATAACACCTCCGAATTCCTCTATCATTAAAGGCTGAGCATTGGTTTGTATCATTTATACATCATGTCCACACTGCATATGCTCGAATACCATGTAGAAGCTCTTCCAACCATGCCAGGGCCAAGGAAGTGTACTGCACTTAAGTACAGCAGGAAACAGTGCTCAAACAAACTGGTCTGTCAGGTCAAACATACTAGGGCATAGTCTGGACTACCTAGTGTGAGTCTGCCCTTCGTCTATGTTTGGTATAAAATATTTTTAAAACCCATTTAGCTGTAGATAATTTAACAAACTGAGCTCTGACACAGACTGCACAGCCAAATTTTCTTTGGATGTATTTCTGGATGGGAACATTTATAACATTAAAAAGTTTGATATAAATTTGCTCCACTGTCTGTAGTAATCAAATTAATCTCTATGTAATTGGGTGCTCAGGGTGAAAAATGCGTCTGGTCATAACTCAAACACAAATTAATTCCTTTTGCAAACTCAGCCTCCCATGTGAATTAACAAGCTGGAAAAAATGAAGTTTAATGATCTGACACTAAAAATTGAAAAGCCCTTAATTAAATTGTTTTTCATGGACAAACATCAAGTTTTCATTGATAAAACTACTCAGAATTGTATTTGTACTTGCTACACAATTTAAAACAGCACAAAATCGGGACTTTTCAAGTTTAAAGTGAGATGGGCAGTATTAAAGGCTGGAAACTGGCATTTTTGATGTGGGAGATTTCATTAATACACATACAGAGGAGGCTGATGTTGAATTAGGTTTAGCTGACAAAGGACAGCATAAAGGGAAGGAGAAAGGGCAGGTCAACTTCACTTTTCAAAACAAGAGGGCTAATGGGCCTTAAAGACCCTGTAAAGTGAAATCCAAGTTTTGTGTCATAACACACTAAATACAGAGCCGTGAAAAAGTATTTGCCCCCTTTCTGATTCCTGATGTATTTGCATATTTATCACACTAAAATGTTTCAGATCATCAAATCAATTTTTATATTTCACAAAGACAACCCAAGTAAATACAAAATGGAGTGTCTGAATGATTATATAATTTTTTAAGGGGGGAAGAAAATCCAAACCTATCTGGCCGTGTGTGAAAAAGTAATTGTCCCCCTAGGCCTAATGACTGGTTGTGCCACCCTTTGCAGCAATAACTGAAATCAAGCGTTTGCGATAACTGGTTATGAGTCTTTCGCATCACTGTGGAGGAATTTTGGCCCACTCTTCTTTGCAGAATTGTTTTAACTCAGCCATATTGGAGGGTTTTCCAGCATGATCTGCCCATTAAAGGTCACACCACAGCATCTCAATTGGAGTCAAGTCTGGACTTTGACTTGGCCCCTCCAAAACCTTAATTCTGTTTATTCTGACTCATTCAGAGGTGGAATTGCTGGTATTTTTTGGGTTGTTGTCCCGCTGCATAACCCAAGAGTGCTTGAGCTTGAGGGCATGAACTGATGGCCGGACATTGGTCTTCAGAATTTTCTGGTAGACAGCAGAATTCATTGTTCCATCAAACACAGCAAGTGGTCAAGGTCCTGAAACAGCAAAGCAGCCCTAGACCATCACACTGCCACCACCATGTTTGACTGTTGGCATGATGCTCTTTTTATCAAATGCTGTGCTATTTTCACTCCAGATGTAACGGACTGCACAACCTCCAAAAAGTTCAACTTTTGTCTTGTCAGTCCACAGAACATTTCTCCAAAAGTCTCAAGATGTTTTTTGGCAAATGTGAGATGAGCCTTTGTGTTCTTTTTTTGTCAGCAGTGGTTTTGGCCTTGGAACTCTCCCATGGATGCCATTTTTGCTTTCTTATGGTTGAGTCATGAACACTGACCTTAACTGAGACCACTGAGGCCTACAGGTCTTTGGATGTTGTTCTGGGTTCTTTTGTGACCTCTTGGATGAGTCGAGTTGCACTCTTGGACTCATTTTGGTTGGCCAACCACTCCTGGGAAGGTTCACCCCTGTTCCCAGTTATCTCCATTTGGGGATAATGACTCTGATTGTGGTTCGCTGGAGTCCCAGAGCCTTGGGAATGGCTTTGTAACCTTTCCAGACTGAAAGATTTCAATCACTTTGTTTTTTTCATTTGTTCTTGAATTTCTTTGTATCGTGGCATGATGTGTTTCTTTTTGAGATCTTGTAACCAACTTCACTAGTCTGACAGCTTCTATTTTAGTGATTTGTTGATTCAACAGATCTGGCGGTAATCAGGCCTGGGTGTGGCCAGTGAAATTGAACTCAGCTTTCCAAGAACTGTGGTTAATCACAGTTAACTCATGATTTAACAAGGGGGGGGCGATCACTTTTTCACGGAAGGCAAGACAGGTTTGGATTTTTTCCCCCTTAAAAAATTAAATAATCATTAAGACACTGCATTTTGTATTTACTTGGGTTATCTTGTGAAATATAAACACTGGTTTGATGATCTGAAACTTTTAAGTGTGATAAATATGCAAATACATCAGGAATAACAAAGGGGGCAAATACTTTTTCATGGCACCGTATGTTAGAATATGTTTGCTGTAAACATGTGAAAACATTGAGATCTACATGCGACTGAATTATTAATTTTGACCGTTAGAAAGTTTGTAAACTCTTTCTTGGCAGGGTGGGAAATGACCCCGCTCCTCTAACACTTCGATATAAAATCGTAGAGCAGTTCATCTCAGTAACGTCTGATGGCACTGCCTTTATTGAAAGTTAGCAGCCAGTTAAATGCTGTTTTTTTTGTTCATTGTGAGGTAATTTTGCCAAATCTATAAGCCACAATGGCCTATGGATAATTTACAGTATAATAGAGATTTGAGCCAGAAAACGGACATGGTTCATGCATTCTGATCATAAGGTCCACATAAGGTCAAGGGGCATGCTAATAGTGTTAGTGCCTTCCTCTATTCAGAATGTAGCATTTTTTTTTTTACATTTGAGACATGCCCACACCATCCTAGAGCAGATTTTGCTGCCTCATTTTTCATAAATTTGGAGCTTAGTTTTATAAACTTAGAGATATTGGTATTGTTAGTATTTAGGTTTGTTGTATGACCTGGGGGTTCATAACGCAGTGACCGGTCATACAACAAATCTAAATACAGACTTATTTTCACTTTACAGGGTCTTTAAAGAAGCGTTCATTATTTGTTTTCTTGATTGAATGTAAAAGTTTTAATAAATTAAAGGAGTCAAAAATTTCCTTCAGGAGTCCTGTCTCTTTCTTTATGCCTTCACCTCAAATAATCAGAAGAGACTGATCGGCTTTTTGTGTCCTTTATCACCTTAAGCTGTTACCTGTGTCAGTGCAGCTGCGAATTATTCCACCCCCTGATCCAGACACAAGGATGGAAAAATAGAATTGTCTGTATTTTAAACCTTGCTGGTTCAGAAGATAGCTGGATTTTTTTAAAATCTGACTTCATGCTGGGATTTTAGACAAACTTTGAAATAAATCAGTATGAGTATGAACCTTTAAATAACTAAGCATGAAATAACTTAAGATTATTCATTATAGAAAAGTCATAAACAAAATAAAAAATGAGGCATTATTTATCATGTTCAACCGAGAGCCTTATTTATGCATCTTAATCCACACAAACTCAGACACTTCTGATATCTTCTTTTGCCTCCACCTTTTTAAGATAAATTGTTCACTTCTGCTGCCATTTTCATTGATTAATGACGTGATTAATGCTCCTGAAGGTCACTGAACAGACAGCTGTTTATCACCAACACATGTTAAATGTTTGTTATTTTCTGTGCTGATCTATCCAGGAATAATCAGCAGAGCAAATCCGATACAATATCATGTTTTTACTCTTTTTGGGTACAAAAACAGGAATACACAGTAACATCATCTGCACCTTGGTAGTACTGTTGGGGGTAACCTCTTCCATAACCAGGGGCAACTTGACCCACACCTGTTTAGATTAAAAGCAGTTACCATGGTGAAATACCAAACCACTTGACAGCAGAATTGCATATTGAGTAAAATGACAGAATTTATGAAAAAGTAAACTTAGAGTTAAACATACAGTATTTACAGTGAGCATGACAACTTGACCTAATTTTTTGCAGCCAATTATTATTCTCTGTTGGAAATCTGAACTCCTGTTTGAGCAGATTTATTGAACCATCTGTGGGAGCACTCCACACAGACAATACTATCTGTGATCACTGGGGGAAGGATTAGAGCTGTGAGTTTTAGTACGAGGAGGCTGCACTGTCAGCTGTTACTGTGTGATTACTCTCATCTCTCGCTGAGGAAGCAGTCATGATCAGAAACTTCACTTCAGGGTTGACAGTGTGTTTTTGAAAGGATATGGGACTTGTGTCTGTTACAGAAGGAGACAGAAAGTTGAAAAAAAATGCAGCAGTTCTTACCTTGCTGATATCCACCGCCTACTCCAAGATTACCAAAGCCTGTTTCAATGTAAGAAAAATAAAGTACATCAGAATAATAAACATGTTGTCATATAATAAGCATTAATTGTAACTTGATAGAGCTATTTTTGTGTCTGTAGGTGTTGTCACAGTAACTTAATCTAAATGTCCTGTGGCAGAGTTTTGAAATTTCAGGGCAGGGCTCTCCAGGGGTTTGTGTCACTTTGATGTTGTACACATTTTTTGCAAACAGAAATCAGTCGACATCTGGGAAATGTGTGGTTGTTTTGCTTCATTTACAAACTCCTAACGAGGCTGCAGCACTACAAGGATTACTGCCTTTCAGGGAACTGGTTGCTTTGAATCTTTGAGCTTTATAACTTTCATAGCAGACTGCATATACTGCTGTTTAAATTCACACATATGTTCTTCTTTTGGCCTCTCAGTTCCTCTGAATGTAACACTGAGTAGATTATGTTCTCACTACAGAGGATCATTTATTTCAAAACAACATTGTTAACTTTATTAACTTTGTCATACAGACAAGATTTATTTTCACAGCACACTAAGTTCCTGTGGCCTATTACACTACCTGGCTTTGGTGGTTTGGCTCCACCTGCACCTCCCAAACCAACTCCAGAGGGATACACCAACCCACCTGTAATAGAGACAGAAAATTTATTTTAATGCAGCAATGAAAACTGTTAAATATTTTTTGTTCTGTACATGTCTTATATAGATTATAATATCAGTGGAAAAACACTACATCAGTTAATTTCCCTTATCAAAGTGTCAATCTAACTTGACATTCCTGACCACACAGAAGCTTATCAGCATGCTGACCCAATTCCTGCACAGGAAGTGCAAAGTGATGGCATCTGCGACCAACTGTCATTTTTAGCACTGGGCAGAACATTTTGGGAATTTTTTTTAGTCTGAGAACATTGTTTATAAATGATAACAGAACATTCCAAAATATATGGAATCCTTTCTAACATTTGCAAAATCCCTTAATCTAACCCCTGATTCTGACGATGAGTAATTAATCTTACTCCCACTCTTTTTACTCTTCTCCTACAACTGCTGCGTCTTCTGCTTTCCTGCATAATTATCTTATTTTGTATTATTTTATTGTATTTTATTTATCTATTTATTTTTGATTTGTCTTGTGTCTGTGTGTTTGATTGTGTATATTCATTAGTCCCTGTACAAGTCGGACCTGAACTGGGAGGGTCGGGGGGAGGGTGGGGTTAGTGTTTTAAGACATTGCTGTAAACCTGTGCCTTATAAACCAATGCGACTGGATGACGTCTGTTATAGTGTTCAAAATTCAATAAAAAGAGTTTGAAAAAAACAAAAAGAAACAAAAATGCTGACAGAAAAGCACCATTAAGGTCTGGCACAAAAACTTATTAACTACATTTTATGTGTGGGGCAGCTGGTCAAAAACATGATGATATATGTTTTACCTCATAATTAAATATTCAAGTTTTGTCTTTTCCACAGTATCACCCCTATGCCTGAGTTCTGAAGGTTGAAAACTTGAGTATGGTTGTATTCTGACCTTGATAACCTCCTGCTGCCAGTGGGATTCCTACTCCCGTTCCTACTGCTCCTCCTGTTCCTGGTAAAGAAAAAAAAAAAAAAGAGTAAAAATACCCAAAACACGAAAACATAACAATTCTTACTGTTAAGTTAAGCTATTGATCAGGTAGTTTATATAAACAGGATCACAAACAAATACTTACCTGGTGGTTTTAAAGGCTTTGCTGCAGGTAGAGCTCCAACACCAGTGCCAACACCAGTGCCAACACCGTAAGGAACTAAAGCACAGAAAGGTTACATATAGTAGTGCTGCTGACCATCTTTATACAGTCATGGATGAAAGTATTGGCGCCCCTGGAATTTTTCCACAAAGTACACAATTTCTCCCAGAAATTGTTGCAATCACAAATGTTTTTGGTATACACATGTTTATTTCATTTATGTGCATTGGAACAACACACAGAAATACTGAAGAAAAAAGCCAAAATTGTCATAATTTTACACAAAACTCAAAAAAATGGGATGAACAAAATTGTTGGCACCCTAAACTTAATATTTGGTTACACACCCTTGGGAAAAAACAACTGAAATCAATCTCTTCCTAAAACCATCACCAAGCTTCTTACACCTCTCAACTGGAATTTTGGACCACTCTTCTTTTGCAAACTGCTCCAGGTCTCTCAGATTTGTAGGGTGCTTCTTGCAATAGCAATTTTGAGATCTCTCCATAGGTGTTCAATGGGATTTAGATCTGGACTCATTGCTGGCCACTTCAGAACTCTCCAGTTCTTTGTCTCCAACCATTTCTTGGTGCTTTTTGAGGTATGTTTGGGGTCATTGTCCTGCTGGAACACCCATGACCTCTGATGCAGACCCAGCTTTCTGACACTAGGCCCTGCATTGCAGCCCAAAATATTTTGATAGTCTCCAGATTTCATGATTCCTTGCACACAGTCAAGGCACCCAGTGCCAGAGGCAGCAAAACAACCCCAAAACATCTTTGAACCTCCACCATGTTTGACTGTAGGTACTGTGTTATTTTCTTTGTAGGCCTCATTCCATTTTCTGTAAACAGTAGAATGATGTGCTTTTCCAAAAAGCTCTAACTTAGTCTCATCTGTCCTCAAAATGTTCTCCCAGAAGGATTGAGGCTTACTCAGGTACTTTTTTGCAAACTAAAGTCTGGCTTTTTTATGTCTCTTTGTCAGCAGTGGGGTTCTCCTCGGTCTCCTGCCATAGCGTTTCATCTTATTCAGATAAAGACGTATGGTCCGAGCGAACACTTTTGCACCCTGAGTCTGCAGGACAGCCTGAATTTGTGTTGAAGTTCACTGAGGATGTTTATCCACCATTACAACTACCTTCTGTCCACATCCAGGGAGATTAGCTACAGTTCCATGGGTTATAAACTTCTTGATTATATTACACACAGTGGACAAAGGAATTTCAAGATCTCAGGAGATGGTCTTGTAACCTTGAGATTGTTCATATTTTTCCACAATTTTGCTTCTTAAGTCCTCAGACAATTCTGGGCTCTTCTTTCTCTTCTCCATGCTTGGTGTGACACACACAGGAACACAACACAAAGGTTGAGTCAACTTTATACAATCTAACTGGCTTCAGGTGTGATTTCCTAATCTCCAGCACCTACTTGCCACAGGTGAGTTTAAATGAGCATCACATGCTGAAATAAAATGGTTTACCCACAGTTTTAATAGGACGCCAATAATTTTGTCCGGCCCATTTTTTGAGTTGTGTTTAAATTATTTCAATTTTGGCTTTTATCTTCAGTTTTTTGTGTTGTTCAAATGCACATACATGAAATTAACATGTGGATACCAAAAAAAATTGTAATTGCAACATTTTCCAGGAGAAATAGTGTATTTTCTGGAAAAATTTCAGGGGTGCCAATACTTTCATCCATGACTGTATGTCTGGATTAAAATAAAGCACACACCTCCATAGGTTCCACCATAGGGATATCCAACGCCACCATGCCCAAAACCTACTCCAGTGCCTGTGGAGTAAAACATAGTGCACTGATAATCAGGCCCCCCTAAAGCTTCCTGTCCGGCCCTCGAAAGATCATTAAATTCAGAAATGTCTGCAGCTGTTAAATCCATCCCACAAACAGTTAATATTAAAATAGCTTTAGCATGACTTAACATTTGATCTGTTTTTACTTAAATATACTGTCATAATTAGTAAATATTTAAAAAAGGGTTAAGGTTGGCAGAAGCGCTGCAAAAATGGCCAGATAAAGTGGTGAAAAGAGGTTAGAGAGTAGCAAAAATGGGTGATAGGTGGCAAAATGGGTTGTGAAATGGCACAAAGGGACAAAAATGGGCAGAAAAAGTTGTGAAAAGATGTTAAAATGAGGCAAAAAATTGGTAAAAGAGCAAAAAAGGGGCATAAAGTATCAAAAATTGGTTACAAATGACAAAAAATGGTGCAAAAAAGTGAAAAGGGGTAAAAAGTGGCAAAACTAGAAGAAAAGTAGCAAAAATTGACACAAGTGGCACAAAGGGGATAAAACATGCAGGAAAAGTGGTCCAAAAGGGGTTAAAATCTTGCAAAAATTGGGTTAAAGAGGCAAAAAGTATCAAAAAGTGGTCAAAAGTGTCAAAATGGGTTAATACTGGTGCTAAATCACAACTGTGGAGGGCCCTTTCTCTGGGATTTTCAGGGGCCCAGACAGTCCTGTTGTCAGGCCTGTCTCCTTGTGGCCTGCTGCATTATAGATAATAGGGGTAGATCTCACTGGTAATGACAAAAATGTCCTGCATTTTGAAAGAAAATACAAATACTACCACAATAATATTTCCATCAGACCAAAATATTTATTTAATTTTTGTTCATGTGAAAGTCCCCAGAGTTCCTGTCAAGTCTAAGTCTGGCCCTTGTGCAAATGTACTTAATGACCCCTGACATAGTGGCTGACACACTGAATATTTATATTGCATCAAATATTAAAATTTGCACTGATCAATAATTTCCCTTTTATTCTATAACATAGAAAGTCTTGCTGGGTCAGGCAGGTGCTCCTGTAGCCTACCAAAACCCTCTACGGGACAATAAGGTTTGCCTGGTAACTGACTAATGGATCTGAACTTAATGAAATGCAGTTAAAACTGGACCATGGACTTGCTTTTGTGTCAGTCGTATGTAAAATAATGCTGAAAGGCAAAAATAGCCATAAGCTGCAAAATCTGCAGATACACAAACCTGATGACTGCTCAGTCTATCAGAGGGATAATTGGACAGAAAAAGCCTGATGCAGCACCTGCTGGTTTTATCGATTAATATTTGAATCATGACTGTCTAGACAGAATGTGCACAGTAAGATAAACTTGCAGATAAACCAGCCCTGTGTGTTTGATAGTGTGATCAATAAACATTGAGCAGAAACATAAAGGTCTATTGGTGTTATCATTTTTTTTTTGGAGTTCAGCAGTGACTTTAGACAACATAATGCTCTGTACAGTGTAAGTGCTATTTTCTCTGAACAAACAAAACACAGTACACATTCATATATCTTCCACTCAAGCTCAAAATTCACAGAACCATCTAAGAATGATTGTGTAAAGAAACAATAAGAAATCAATAGGGATTTATTTAGGCCTTCATATTCTGTCATCATGAGGCAAAAAATGAATAAACATTTATAACAAAATTTTAAGAAACACAATTAAAACCTGTTATATCTGTGTTACAAAGCTACAGACGTGGAAATAATATTCCTTTTGATACTTATTATTCTTTCTGAGTGGGACAGTCATAGAATTTGACAAAATGAACAACAGTTTAAAATTTGTCATTTTACCTGGAAAAAATGGTTTAGGAGGTTTGCCAACTGTGCCAACACCAAAACCTGCTGAAATCAGTAGTATTAAGCATTATTTTAGTCAAAGACATGTACACGAACAACCATGGCTGCTGGAATTGTCTTTGTCTCCCCCATGTGGTCAAATCAATGTATTACATTTAAACTTGTACATGTCTAACCGTTTACAGCATAAATACTGGCTTACCTCCAGGTTGTTGGACTCCTGTTCCAACTAATGAAGAGAAGAGATAAACACATGAACTAACAGACAGTTTTTCATCCTGACTATACCCTGAAATTTCCCTGCTAGGAAAACAGAAAAACTTCCTGCTGTGAGGGCAAGACTGAAAGGGCAAGTCAGGATTAGATTAGACTAGATTAGACTTAATATTTTCTTTTGAGAAGCGTATTTGCTTTCACTTTCCTCATTTTGGATCACTCACATTTTAAGTGAAATGTAGGTGTGCACAGACTGAACAGTCGATGACTGGCAGAACTTTATTCATCACAAACACAAAAAGTTTTTCACTTACTGGGCTGACCCTGTCCTGTTGTACCAACTGAAACACAGACAAAGGTTACATCAGTTAATACAGCATAATAACTAACAAAGAGAAAAATTTCAATAAAGGTCTAAAAAAACACACAGTAAAAATTTATACAGCTAACAAATGAACATGTGAAAGAAAAAAAAACTGCTCCTACCGCCAGAGGGTATAACACCTGCTCCACCTGTGAAATCAAAAACACAGTATGAGACATTTAAGTTTTGTTTTATTCTAATATATGAAGGTATGAAGAGGAAGATAAAATGTTGTGCAATATTTTCTTTATCTCAATATGAGAGACTTTTATCATATTTACCAACACTGGTGCCAGCTGTTAAAAAGAAGAAATAATCACATTTATCATTTTAGACTTGGTAAATTTTCTGAAGACTGATTGGATAAAATATTTTTGTGCTGTGCTTACCACTGGGCTGAATAATCCCACCAGCAACTGTTAAAGAAGTCCAAAACAAAAGAACATATTAAGAGGCTCAGACACTGAGCATTAATTAAGAGAGTAATTTGCTAATATTTTGACCTACCGCCTGTTTTCACAGATCCACCACAAGAGTACAAGGTGCAAAAAAGAGCAAAAAATAGCAACATTAGTAAAAGTGACTTTTAAAATGATGAACTAAAAATATCTTGTTAGAGGTATTTGTCCTTAAAGAGAAATGTGTAAAACCTAATCATGAAATGAAAGAGAAAGAAATGCATAAGTATTACAAAAATGTAACATAATAATAAAATCATGTCATGACAGCTGATAATCCACTGAATCATTCTACAGTGGGTTATTTCAATTTCATATAAGTACACAGCATTATATCTGCAGATTAAATATTATCATTATTGTTCTTCTATCAAAACCACCTTCATTTGAAATTTTGATCATGCTGATATAAAACAACTCTACTACAAAACCACAACTGGAATACATTTCAAGAAAAATAACTGCAAATTATTTCAAAAGAAACTTCTAAAGACACTGCAGAGCAAGAAAACTAAATAAATAAATGACTTGGCGACATTCAAGGATTTACACAATACTTCTTAGTCTACTACATGAATAAATCAGATTTAACAGTAGCCAACAGTCTATATATAGCAATTGTATGCATGAATTTAATTTATCAAGAAGTCAGAGCTGTTAGTAAAGACAAAAGAGTTTGCAAGATAAGCAGAGCTGAGAAAGAAACCGTCAAAAAGAAAACATTCAATAAAATAATATAACTGATAAGAAAAAAGTCCTCCTTGCCAAACTTATTTCAACTTTGTTTTGTAAATACATGTCAATTCTGACATGATCAACAGCTAATAGGAACTGACAATAAAAATGCTACGACACTAGCAGCTCCCAAAGGTAAAAGGCTACCTTTTATTGACTTTTAGACCAAAAAATATGCTTCTCAGGCAAAATCTGTTATGAATAAAAAGCTATAAATATGCCTGATTATAACATATATCACGAACTGTAATACCCTCTCTGAACAAACAAAACATAAACCTGTCTATTCTTGGAGAAAAAATCTAAATACATAAATACTAGTTTTATTGTCCCATATTTCACATGTGTAGCAAAGGCTTTTTATTCCAACTATCATTATTTATTTAGAAAACAGGACAGCATTTTTTTTTATGCTCAAAGGTTTCATGCAAACAGCGAGTCTTACTGGTCTGTGGGACCTCTGGGGTTTTGTCAGTTGCAGAAATAGACGTGGGCACTGGCAAAGACAACAGATTCAGTTTCATCTATTGTACTTTAAACAGGCATTCAAGTTGGATAGAGTAAAAAAGGTAGAAGCTGGGAGGTATACCTTGTTACTGCTGGGAGGCTGTAAGCTAGAGATGGTCAATAGCCAGTAGCACTCGCAACACAGACAACATATGAGCTTTGTGGGCAGGAAAATGATGAAGAAAATATAAAGGGCTGATGACACAGCTTTATGCAGATAACCTTAGCTGGACTGTAATTTCAGAACTGAATTCAAGTGGTGCTCCTCTCTTTACCTCCCAATTTTTGTAAACAGCCATTGTATAAAGTGTTTTGTAAGGTGTGCATGTAAATGTCAAAAATGAACAGATTTGGTTGATCACTGTACCTGGTCGAGCAGTTGCAGAAGGACCCGCATCCTTTTCTGTTAGAGCAGTAAGAACGTTCAGATTGGAACACTTAAAAAAAGGCTTTATCTAAGAAAATAAGGGACTGTGATGAAAGCATCACCTGGTTTTAGAGGGATGCCTGTACCACCTGGTACCACAACAGCAGAACCATCAGGAATACCACCGACAGCTGGCCCTGGAGTCGCTCCTGGCACAGGAAGTCCTGCTCCAGTGAGGCCTCCTATTACAGCACAAAGAAAACAGGAAGTCAGCAAATTGATGCCACTGAACAAAAAGCGTTTAAAAGGTTTGTGTAATGATGAAATACTGAAAAACCAAAGCTAAAATGTAACTAAAATCCCCATTGTGCACTCAACTCCTTCTATGCCAGATTTAATAGACAGGTGTCAGGTTGAAAGAGGATGCAAAAACTTGGATTACAGACCTGTCATATTAACTGTTTCTAATGAGTGAAGCTGAAGCCAGTGCATAGCTTTGGTTATTGGACTACTACATAGGGCCTGGACTCTCCCCTTACTAGGACAGCAATTTACTAGACAGTCAAGGTGAGAGTGAGATAAAACATACAGTACACTAAAGGCCATGCTTTCAGGAGCAGTAGAGGAGTTAAGGGTCTTGCCAAAAGGCTCTTCAACACGGAGAGGACAGGACAAGCAACTATCCTCTAAATGGAAAGCCCATAAAACTCTATGACAAAAATTTCCACTTCTGGTTTATTAAATATCAAAAACAGTGTTCTGAGTAGAATTTCCTGAGCATTACTAGAATAACAGACAACAACAGCTTAAAGGTTCTGGTGGCTGCTCAGCCCTGGAATACCTACAAAAACACATCCTCACACACATCTCTTTAAAGGTCTCTTGACTCTTTGCACACAGAGTCTGTTATTTTCAGATTTATTTTCAGATCTGTTATCTGATTTAAAAAAAAAAGTTACACACATAAACCTTGCACACAGAGTTTGAGGCGTTAATTTTCTATTCATTGCAAAAATTCACAGTAAGAGGCAAACAGTATTGTACTGTGATGGAAATAAAGCAGTGAAGATGATTGTGTGGCTCTATCAGTCACTGAAAGTGAAAACACTGGATAGATTCATCCTAGCAGACATCTTCACATATTTAGGTTATTTGCACAAGCTAATGCATCACACTGTGTCAAGTTGGAGCAATAGGGTGCAACTTTTCAATTCAGCCTCTGTTATGTGGCTGAATTTTGGTCAGATTTTGGTCTTTATCTGTGACTGTTTGATATCCATACAATACATGGCCAATTCAAGGTGTTTAAAGTCAAGTTTCAGTGTGCAAAATAGAGAGAGAGAGGGAGAGCCAGAACGACAAAGAAAAAAGAACCTGTAGCCACTGTTCTGTATAGTCAATCCCCCATTTAAATGACCCGGAAGAATGCACATTCACACACACACACACACACGCACGCACACACACACCCAAGAAAATTAAAACCTGTTCCAAAAAAATCATGATGGAGGAAAGTTTTGAAGTCAGTGTGAGAACACAATTAAGTCAACATAAGCTCGTTTCTTTTTAATAAGTCTACTTCAGATTTTTAAAAAACAGAATCAGTGAAAAAGTTTTCAGTATTGTCTCTTTGTATGATCAGTAAAAAGACAACAAATCCTGGGATTTAAACATTAGCTCTTCAGTCTTACCAGACATATATACATTACCTTGAACCCCAACCCCTCCAGGTCCTCCCGTCCCAACTCCTCCTGTCAAACCTTATAAACAGTAACAAAAAAAATTGGGTCTTTCACATGAAAATCTGAGAGTAGACTCTTATTTGTCCTCATAAGAACTCATATACTGATGTAACTCTGATATGTTTAATATGTGTGCTCCTATTATACTTACCATATTTAGCAGCTTTTGCTGCAGCAGAGTATTGTACACCTCCAGGGACACCACCAGGCAGTCCTCCTGCTCCCCCCAGTCCTGCACCTCCTAACCCTACTCCAGGACCTCCTGAAACTCCTGATTATGGGAAAAGCATTATGCCAATTAAGTGAATTGGCAAGGTGAACTTACGACAAGTAAAATAAAAAAATGTGATTAATTTGTTAAAATTCAGAAATTATTGCTGTATTTTGTATGTGTTTATTTGTCTTACCATATTTGGCAGCTTTTGCAGCAGCAGAGTACTGTCCACCTCCTAATCCTGCAGCAGGAAATCCTCCACCTGCACCCCCAAGTCCTCCGGCTCCTAACCCTATTCCAGCTCCTCCAGAAACTCCTTCATATGTTAAATAGAGCAGAGGAATTATTCATGAATGCACAGGCAACCAAATAATAAAAAGATTATCACAGAATAGGTTTGAAACATAAATGTCTAGAAAAGTTAAGATATTAAGTTGCTTATTTTTTCACCATATTTGGCAGCTTTTGCAGCAGCAGAGTACTGTCCACCTCCAGTGCCTACACCAGGAAGACCTCCTGCCCCACCAAGTCCTATTCCTCCCAGTCCTCCAGGTCCAAACCCTACTCCGGTACCCCCTGAAACTCCTAGTTAATGGTCCAGGCAGTTCATTTAAAGATTATTCAGAAAATAAAAGAATGAACATATAGGAAACAGTACTATATTAATTGCAATACATTTTTCACATGTGAAAATGTCTCTGAATTTAAAGGATTTTGGTGATTTAATTCTCCCACTACTGGGCTATGCAAATCCCCCTGTAAACCTCTGGCCACATTAAAAACTGGGAACTTGCTCTGAAATACCTTCATCAAAAACCACATTTGCATATTCAGCTGTACTCATCTGAGCCTTTATTGGATATAGATATTATGTACTGCACAGAAAGGATGAAAATGCTTCAGATGACAATTGAGTAAAAGAATAGGAAAATATGTACTTAAAAAGAAGTTCTTACCATATTTAGGGGGTTTGACACCAGCACCAGTTCCATAGCCTGTCAGTAAGCAATCAAATGATTGTGGCCAAATATTTGTTTGATAAAAATTAAACAAAAATAAGTAAACAGCAGATGCACTTTATCTGAAGCAACTTTTTCTGTCAGCTTAATCAGATCAAAAACTTACCACCATAGCCACCACCGCCAGGAAGTCCCTGTCCTGCTCCACCTAAAAACCCACCGACTCCCAATCCTGTTCCTGGGACTCCTTCAGAGGAGACACATAGAACAACTCTGATTTACACTGCTACAGTATGTATGAATGAAAGAAAGACAGTTAAAATCAGAGTTTCATCATATTAAAACCCTATGAATATGAATGAGAGAAAGAGAGACAGTAGAGGCCAGAATCTCACCATAATTTGGAGGTTTAGCTCCAGCTGCCAAAGCTACAACACAATTGCAAAAGAAAGGCTTGATTTAAAAGTGATCTAAGAAAAATTTCAAAAACACAATTTTGAGATCATGCTTACATCCATATCCTGGTAAACTTGGGGCTCTTCCAGGAATTGCTCCTCCAGCAACACCTGGAACTACCCCTGCACCACCTTGACCTTAAATACAATAAATTATTCTCAAATCAATCACATGTACTTATTCTAATTAGTGCATATAATGAAGCTATTCTTGTCTTAAGTATAGTTTTGCCTCTCAGTTATAATTCCTTTACCATATTTAGCAGCTTTAGCAGCAGCAGAAAATCCTCCACCTCCCAGTCCTCCTGTTCCAAGTCCTGTACCGCCAAAACCGGTTCCTCCAAGTCCTCCTGTGCCTCCTAGTCCGGTTCCTCCAAGTCCTCCTGTTCCTCCTAATCCGGTTCCTCCAAGTCCTCCTGTACCTCCTAGTCCACCTACTCCTAAAGAGGGAATACAGTGGGTAAAATAAGTATTGAACACATAACCATTTTTTCCAGTAAATATATTTCGAAAGGTGCTACTGACATGAAATTTTCAACAGATGTTGGTATCAACCCATGCAATCCACACAAACAAAGAAACCCAACCACAGATGTCCATAAATTAAGTTATGTGTAATAATGTGGAATGACACAGGCAAAAAGTATTGAACTCTTGAAGAAAGGATGGTGCAAAACAGCATGGAAAGCCAAAAAACTGCTGAAATCAATCAGTTGTTAGAAAGCAATCCTTCTCTTTGTCAGTGCAAATCAATGTTAGCTGGTTCAGTCCCAACTCGTGGCCTGTAAAAAGTTGTTTCATAACCAAAGTGTCACACAAGAAACATCTCATGATGGGTATAAGCAAAGAGTTCTCTTAAGACCTTTACAAGCTTACTGTTGCAAAACATACTGATGGCATCGGTCACAGAAGGATTTCTAAACTTTAGAATGCTCCAGTGAGCACTGTTGGGACCATAATCCAGAAGTGGAAAGAGCATCACCTCACTATAAACCAGCCATGACCAGGTGCTACTCATAAGATTTCTGACAGAGGAGTGAAAAGAACAATCAGAAGAGTTTTCCAAGAGCCAAGGATCATTTGTGGACAGCTTCAGAAAGACCTGGAATTAGCAGGTACAAGCGTTTCAACGAAAACAATGAGTAACTCATCCTCCATGGCCTGTATGCACACTCACCATGCAAGACTCCATTGCTGAAGAGAAAGCATGTTGAAGCTTATCTAAAGTTTGCTGCACAACGTTTGGACAAGTCTGTGAAATGCTGGGAGAATATAGTCTGGTCAGATGAGACCAAAATTGAACTCTTTGGATGCCATAACAAACGCCATGATTGGAGGACAAATGGTACTGAATGTCACCGCAAAAACACCATAACAACAGTAAAGTTTGGGGGAGGGAACATCATAGTGTGAGGCTGTTTTTCAGCATACGGTACTGGCAAACTTCATATAACTGAAGGAAGGATGAATGGGAAAATATACAGACATTCTTGATAAAACTCTGTTGCCATCTACCAGAATAATGAAGATGAAACAAGGGTGAACATTTCAGCAAGGCAATGATTCCAAACACATATCCAAGATAACTCTCAGCTGGTTTCAGACTGAAAATCAACTGAACATCTATAAAAAGAACTAAAGATTGGAGTTCATAGAAGAAGCTCATGAAACCTTCAAGATTTGAAACCTGTTTGTGTGGAAGAATGGGTCAACTCACACCTGAGCAATGCATGCAACTAGTTTCTCCATACAGGAGGTGTCTTGAAGCTGTCATTACCATGTATTAAATATTAAAGTAGTATTAAAGTATGAAATACATTTCAGCTCAATACTTTTTCCCTGTGTCATTCTGCATTAGCACACATAAGTTAATTTATGGACATCTATGGTTTGATTTATTTGCTTGTGTGGATTCATGGGTTGTTACCAACATCTGTTGAAAATTCCATGTCAGTAGCACATTTTGAAATATATTTACTGAGAAAAATGGTGACGTGTTCAATATTTATTTTACCCGCTGTATTTCCATGTGAAGTTGGTGGTGTTGACTAAACTTGTATTTAAGAATAAAAACCTGGTGACCCCAATTCTTTTAGAATCTTTTTTTCTCAAGCAGATCTTAAAATTATTCCAATTTGTGCCTGATTAACTTTTAATGCACCTAAAATGAGCTTTACCCTTTCCCTTGCGTATTAAGTAAACAGGCTGATGACATGGAGTCTAACTGGTCCATTGCCTCATTTGTGGAGGTGGATGCTAGAGGTTAAGGCCAAAGGATCATTAGGGCCAGCACCTGTTGTGGCCTCAAAACCCACAGGTGCGTATCAACAGTGAGGAAAGCCATCAGACTGAAGGAGATGAACCATGCTCACCTTGGCCATAGAGCATGTGAGTTTACTCCTTTAGTCTACAAGTGTTTAGTTGACAAGCTTGTCCCTGTGAGGGTCATTCATGGGAGCAAACTACAGAATTACGTGGTTTGTGGTTATGGGCTTTGGGCAGTGACCAAAAAGATGAGATCCCAAACATCAGCAGCTGAAATTGTTTTCCTTTGAAGGGTGGCTAGACCCAGTGCTCAATTTATCTCGGAAGTTGGTGGTCAGAACTGGGAAAGACGTTAGGCGGCTGCATATATGAAAATAAAACACACCTTACCCTAAAAAAATTCTAACAAAAGGTTTCTCAGCTGTTTTTTGTAGTATTAGGTGTCCTTAATAACATACTAAAAGTTTACCAAAGTTTGACAACTGGAAAGGTGTAATTTTCAAGATGGTGTCCAAGATGGGCAGAAAGCCCTTAAAATCGCTTGATGTGGGAGCCCTCAAAATATCATAACTTCTTTATTTTTTGACCTAGCCAATCTTGGTGTCTAACCCCATGTTTTCCAGGTCTATGAATCCATTGGACTTGTCTAAATTGCACTGACATGATTACATACTTATGGAGTACATGATTTTGTGAGATTATTGTAAGGTTTAATCTTTGTTTGGGGATGAACCAGAGATGTAAACGATTTAGCCATGCCATGTAACACCTACTCAGTACATGTTTTTGGACACATACCTGTTTTTTTTTTTTTTTTTTTTTGCTAAAACACAGACTTGACATTCAATGTAAAAGTTATTGCACCCAAAAGTAACTCAAATTGGAGTTGTATAACTTTTGATCCTAAACAACTCTGAATTAGCCCGAACAGAGGCCTGTGTTCGAACCCTCTAAAATGGTCACTCATATCAATTTGAATAAGGTGATGCATATGTAATGTATCCTCTATAGATGTTTTTGAGTATAAAGGTGGCATTATACTAAACCCAACAAAACTATATTCACAATTTTCAGCAATTCTGAAGATGTTGGAAGAGAATACTGACATTTGAAATTGCTTGCCTCATTAAAATGTTGTTGGCAGTACAGTGCATACCATTTTGCTCAAACAAAATTAAAAAAGCTACTAAAGCTAAAGCTAAAGCTACTACCAAAGCTACTAAAGTGTACAACATCAGTGAGATGAAAAAAGTCCTGGGTAGTGGTTTGTGTTCCCAGTTGCTGTTTATTCACGCCTTCACAGGATGTGATACAACTTCACGCATTTTTAGTGTTGGCAAACAGACAGCATTTCAGAAACTTGTGAATGGTAAATCAACCATCCAGTCCTGTGCAAATGTATTTCTGCTCCTACATGAAGCAAGGAATGGCATAGAGGACCATGGGACCAAGGCAATGGCAGTGTTGTTTGGCAGAAAGAGTACCGATCACTTGCCTCTTTGCGCTACAACCTTTTTAGCATGAAAATCGTTCCTGCCAAACCATTTGTTACCCCAGAATGTCTGCCTCCAACCTCAACCAAATACCACTGCCAAAGAGTTTACTTCCAGATCATGATGTGGATTGGAAAGGAAGGTGACATGAACACAGTGGATTGGGGATGGAAGCTGGTGGACAACCGGTCCCTGCCAGTTATGACCAGTAAGACCGCTGCCCCAGAAAGCCTCCTGCAGATGATCCACTGTAACTGCACAACTGCCTGCTGAACACAACAGTGCAATTGCAGGGCATATGGACTACCATGCATGCCTGCTTGTGGACCATGTCAAGTTGGGAATTGTGAGAATCACTATAATCAACCTCTATGGGAGGAAGAGTGTGACGACTAATGGTAAATCTAGTGAGGGTCACAGTGCAAAATAGTATAAAAAATAAACCAGAATAAGAGGAAACAACTGAAGAAAATAGAAAAAGATACGTATAAATAAAATATATATACATATATGTAAATAACAAAAGGCAAAAAAACAACCAAACAAAAAAAACGCATTATAAAAATTATAAAAAGTATATACTATTAAAAAATAAAACACAAAAAAATAAAAGGGGTTGGCGGTACTGAGCCTTCACGTGGCAGCCCTGTTTTGACTAATTTTACAGTACAACACAGTTCTAATGAATTTATTCTTTATTGGAATCAAAAGAACGGTTATGAACCACAGAAACCACCAACACTCGGAAAAACGATATGAGAAAGGTGAAATATGCAATTACTTAAGGGAAATTGTACTTATTTTTTGCATAAATATGCTTGTAACTAATTGCTTTAATGTATAACTCTACATGTAATCATTTATCTATCATGTAAATATGCTAATTAGAATATTACATAGCCAAAACATGTATCAGGCACCAGTATTCCTGGTCAAGGAGAAATACAAAGGAGTAATGGTCATTTTAAGGACCTGACGGCTGCCATTTTGAAAATGGGGCCTTTTTTGGAGTCAAACTTTGGTAAACTTTTCAAGTGCATCTTTTAAGTGCATCTGATACCACTGTAACCCTCTGAGAAACCTTTTGTTAGAAATTTTTTGGGGCTCAAGCCATATTTGCAGCTGACTAAAACTCAAATGAGCAAAAATAAATAAATGGGTGGATTATATAGACAGACAAGTATAATGATTTGACTGATTTATGTCAGCCATTTTCAGGCTCCCTTTGTAGTCTTGTTTCCTGATTTTTGGTATTCTTCACTAAATATTTGTTTTTGAAAATGCTGATGAAAAATACTTTCACCAGTGCAAACCAAAAAACTAACTCTGAGACTATGTTAATAGTAATGTTTGATCACCATATTTAGCAGCTTTGGCAGAAGCTGCTCCACCTAGTCCTCCTGCTCCTCCAAGCCCCCCTACTCCTCCAAGTCCTCCTGCTCCAAGTCCTCCTGCTCCACCAAGTCCCCCTGGGCCTCCCAGCCCTCTGACTCCTGTGAAACGAAGTTTTAGCAAATAAATTTTATCTCCTTGTGTCCGCTAAATGAACCAAAACAAACTGAAAAATAAAAATACTTCTGACAATAATCAATTTTGACTTTTGGCTGAAACAAAAAAAAAAATGCCATACCATATTTAGCAGCTTTTGCAGCAGGAGAATAACCTCCAACCAATCCTCCAGTTCCTAACTGTCCTCCTGCACCTCCAAGTCCTCCTGCACCCAGTTGTCCACCTGCACCTCCAAGTCCTTCAGACAATATAATTAAGGGCCAAAAAGACAAACATTGCTCTACTTTGTGTGTTCTTCATTGTAGTATGTAATTTGAATAGTAGAGACATAACCACACATTTTGGAAAACATAGTAAAACAAAGTTTAGTCTAAAAAGAACAATTTTTCTAAAGGGATTTATACATTATACCATATTTGGCAGCTTTTGCTGCTGGTGAATATCCAACCACCGGTGCTCCACCTGGTACACCACCTGGAACAGCGCCTGGTACAACGCCTGGAACACCGCCTGGTACAACGCCTGGAACAACGCCTGGAACACCGCCTGGAACAATGCCTGGTACAACGCCTGGAACAACGCCTGGAACAACGCCTGGAACAACGCCTGGAACAACGCCTGGAACAACGCCTGGTACAACACCTGGAACACCACCTGGCACTCCTCCAGGCACCCCTCCTACCCCAGGAGCACCAGCAGAACAAACAGTTAATTAAAATGTTGATGTTTTGGTCAGCTCATTTAATTTCAAGTACCCAAGTCTTATTTTTCATCCTAAAACTTAACTGATTACATAAGATGAAACAGATTAAGTAAAAAAACAAAAAAAATAAGTACGATGGTATGATGTTAAAAAGGCTTTTGATGACACACAAAAACCTGCATGTTCTCACCATATTTAGCTGCCTTGGATCCAATTCCAAGCCCTGCTCCTGTTGTAAAACAATTCAAAAAAATGAGTTCTATATATTTACGGTCATTAGTACTTAGGCAAACCAGAGGGAAGGTCCTAGAAAGAAAAATAGTCTTTGTAGGTCTGCAAGTAAGTTTGAGGGAATGCCAACCTCTTAGATTCATTTTACTTGTTTTATTGTCTTTTGTAATGTCATACCTCCTAGCACCTGCCCTGGATACAGTCCACCAGTGCCACCAACACCGCCAACAACACCAACACCGCCAACACCACCAACACCACCAACACCGCCAACACCGCCAGTGCCTCCAACACCTCCAAGGCCAAGAGCACTTGCAGCACCACCTGGAACAGAGAGCATAGGCTTAAAGATGAAAATATATTCTGCACAAATTTCACACAGCCTGTCCTGTTATTATCTAAAATAGAAATCCTTTTCTTACCATATTTGGCAGCTTTAGCTTGAGCCGGTGAGATGCCTCCAGGCCCGACTCCTATAGAAAGAAAAAGTGTACAAGACATTTTTTTCTCTACACTTGCTCTGCCTTTTCTGATTGTGAACTCCATTTCATATTAATCCATTCATTATTTAAAATAAATAAATACCAGTTCCAAATGGATAACCAGGCTTTGACCCAGGGCCACCTTGCCCTCCTGGAAGTCCAGCACCAGCTGCACCAAAGCCACCATAACCTGAAACATTATAACACAAGTCAGCATTAACCCCTAAGGTTTATACTGAGAAAACAGCAACTCAGCATGTTTGAAGAGCTCAATATCTGTACCATAAGAAAGTTTTCCTCCTCCAGGTTTTGCTCCATAAGCACCTGAGAAAGAAAATCATTGAAAAGATCCACAATTCTGCTTGTACAGTGTTGTGAAAAAGTATTTGCCCCCTTCCTGATTCCTGATTTTTTGTTGCATATTTATCACACTTACATGTTTCGGATCATCAAACAAATTTTAATACCTCACAAAGATAAGCCAAGTTAATACAAAATGCACTGTCTAAATGATGATTTTATTTATTAAGGGGGAAAAAAATCCAAACCTTTTTGCCCCTTTTGAAAAGTAATTTGAGAGGATCATATTTCTATACTCCTGAGTCGGCGTGGCTTAAGCTCATTCAACAGACACGCCCACACCATCCTGGAGCAGATTTTACTGCCTCGTTTTTCATGATTTTTAATCTTAATTTTGTAAACTTAGAGATGTCTTATTTGACTGAAATTTGACGTGGGGGTTCATAACACTGTGACCTGTCATACAACAAATGTAAATACAGTTCTATTTTCACTTTACAGGGTCTTCACAACAGCTTTGCTAAAGACAGTTGTGAATTTTCTTTAAAGAAAAACAAAACAAACAAACAAAAAAAAATCATTCTGTGTGGTTCTGAAGACACACTGATAAATACTGACAAGCAAGCAGGTTAATTGCTGATTCAGGAGAGCTTAGCAACATTGCTTTAGCCACCTCTGATAAAAAGGCTATGAAGGCTTATTCTGCTTTTGGGAATGCAAAGAAGTTGAAAACTGAGACAAACTCAAAAATAAATAAAGTTATTATGTAGAGGACTGACATCTCTGTCAGATAAAAAACAACTAATGACACATTTGAAGTACTGTGCCATCAGCCAAATCCATCAGTTGACATCATTATTGTATGAAAAAAGAACTGGACTTCTTCATACACAGTGATAGTAGGGATTCATATCAAACCTTGCACTTTGGGTGATTTCAGTGGGTATCCATGAAACACTCCTGGCTGCATTGGTCCACCATACCCTCGGCCTCCTGCAAGGAAGAAAATTGAGCTTAATCAGCTTACACCAAATGCATGAGAAAATACAGATGCATTTGTTAGTAAAACTATAAAGGTAGTTACCAGGTCCTGGACCTCCTTGTCCTCCTCCTCCAACTGGAGAAGAAAAATGTTATATAATCCAATCAGATCACAGACAGTTTTTCTACCATAAAAAACTAAATAGTTTTGACAAATTGAACAATGGTTTTGGCCGATAAGACCGAGAACCATAAATTCCCATCTGTTCAGATCAAGTTCAATTTTACAACTTTCTTTGGAAGAATGAACAATAGAAATATGGTTTCCTGATTTATTTTTTTCTCTCACATGTTCCATGGAATTTTTTTCATTATTTCATTTACTAACATACAAAGATTTAAATTCTACATAAAGCCAATGACAATAAAAAAGATTTTAAACACCTACACTTGTGAGTAAAACTAAACCTTACTTGATTTGGGATTCAGGCCGTTCCCTGTAGCAACTCCAGGCAGAACTCCACGTCCACCAAACCCTGAGGGGGCCAAGAAAACAGGTCCACAAGAAGTCCACTATCATAAAATAAATCAAGATTTATTTTTTAACAAACCTTGGCCAGGAACCAATCCACCTTGGTAAAGTCCGGGCACACCCACACCTGCCACAGATAGAGAAAGATAACATTGGATATGCTTGTATATGAACAGGAGAATAACAAAATGTCTAAAACTAAACGTGACCACAATAAGAGCAAGACAGGGTGCAGTGGAGCCACGCTGAGGCTGCTTGCAGGTTACAACTTAGGCTACCTGCAAGTATAAAAGGTTATTTATTTATTTATTTTAGTAAAATGGAGTATTAAAAACAACTAGTGTTTGGATTTAATGAACACAAATTATTTTTTGAGCTCTAACTCACTTATATGTGGAAATGGAATACAAGGTCCTTAAGCAGACATTTTAATAGATCATAGCTGTAGTTAAAATAACAAAACATAACACAACTCTAATGTTCGTCTGAATTTTATATTCCTCTTAGGCTCCGTTTTTCTGGCTTGCCTGACCAACAAGCATCAGCTAGATTAATAGATATAGACTAGGTAAGGCATTTTTTTGTTTCCATGGCTGTAAGTAAGATACTCTTCTAAATCTGAGAAAACAGATCTAAGTAAATGTTGATATAAATGTAAGGTTTATAATCTCACAAAGATGTCCAACATGCAAACCACAGGCTTAAAGTTTGTTGAACACCATGATTTTTACCATAATTAGCAAAGTTTTTCCAAAGATTGCCTGTCACACTAAGCCATGCCACATGTAATGGAAACTAAATTTGATGCAGGTCTGCTGGCCCGTGCACTGCAGCCAGTCTGCGTTCAGGCTTATGAGTTTATTGTTGAGTCTACAAAACCTGGCACTTTGGCAGCTTTCTTTCCAGTTCCACCAGCAGCACCTCCTGGAAGGCCCGTCTGAGGAATAACAGGAGCTGAAAAAAAATTACGTTACTCTATTCATTAGACAATTACACACTGTGAAAATATACACAATTCTCTCTGTCAGAACTGAGTCCAAATAACCATGCCTGTGATTCCTGCCCCCTAAGGAGCATTCAAAACACTCTTGTGTGTGTGTATCTTGCCTCCAGCAGGTACTACAGCTCCAGTTCCCGTACCTCCAGGAACTCCACCAGTGCCAAGCACAGTTCCTCCAGTCCCTGGTTGTTAGTGCACAAATTTGAAAAAAAAAAAAAAAAAATGACACTGATGAGTGCACAGACATGATAGTATATAATAATAATAATAACTTTATTTATATAGCACTTTTTAAAGCACACAGTTACAAAGTGCTTCACAAAACCCAAAAGGGGCAAACCACAAAAATATACCACAAAATACACAATTTCATGTTTGATGTACAACTCTATCAAATTCACCTTCAGTTAGAAATTAAATACTTCTGCATTTATTGACATAACAGCACTGAAAACCTTGTGACACAATTAACTTATGGTTGTTCATGCCATGGCCACTGGAGGGCCCTGTGATTCTGAAAAGAAGTAATAAACACATGCATGACTGTGCCAGACTTGACCTCTGCAAGAATTGAGAGCTTTAGAATGCCCATTGGTACTGAGAGTGAATAATCCTTCCCCACAATCCATCATCACTCCATGATAAAACAGGAATATGGCTGACTTTTAATCTAATCAGCAGAGGCAGTCAGCATGCACAGCATTTGTGTTGCCTCATCCAATGCCTCATTTCTTTGGCTATCCCCTCGTGCAGGAAATGAGCTGTCAGGTTCACTTGTAAAAGAGCTTGGCAGCAGTATAAAACACATTGGTTTATTTGTTTAAACTCTACATACTTTAATCTTAAATTCCCCACACTTTTTACCGGACAGACATTGCGCACTGCTTGTAAGTATGTGGCCTGGGAGATCTGGTGAGGAAAAGTTTGGCAAGAAAGTTTTGTGTTATCTATGCTCCTTCAAAGGAAGTAACCATTTTTCTAAGTGTCAAAAAAGTAAACAAACTTCTACAGGCAGCAGTTTTGTCACTGCCAACTAATAATGAAGTTTATTGCCATGGTAAAGTCCTGAGCCCATGCTTAATTAGCCAGCCTTATTGTCAGTAAATCATGTGCACACACAGAATGAACTTTCAGGTCATGCTAGACTCAGCTGTAGTAAAAACTGTCTCTGGTTTGCAGGTACAATAATAAAACCTGTGCACGATTTTTGCCAAAAGTGTTCTTCATTCAGAGTGACCATATGTAAAACATTCATTTTGGCTTTCTGAAACATGCAAGCACGCAAATTTATCAAAGTCCTAAAAAGATTAATGTCAGCACTTTCTATTTTTACAGTAGCCTGACATTATGCCATGAATCAACATACCTCCATGTGGTAGCAGAGGACCTCCTGCACCTGTGACCAGGACAACCAGTATTCCATTACTATTTAATCATGTACAATTTATGGAAGATAGAAAGGGAGATAAAGGGAATAACTCTCAAGGAACCTCTGCTGAATGTCAGTGTATGCTTTATGTTTTACTGCCAACTGTGAAAATTAAGCTTGAAACACCGTTTGCATCAAGCAAAAAACAGCTGAAAATGTTCAGAGGACTATCATTGTTTCTATTGTGAAACAGCAGTGACAGCTGCATCACAATTCAGTTGAATGATAACTGAAGCAGAAATATTCAACTAATATTCAGTGATGTGATTAGCTCAACAAACTTCTCTCTATTCTTTAAAGCTCAAATTGTCAAATTAGCCCAAATTTAAAACAAATCTAGTTCATCAGAGGTACACATGAGGGACTGCTATGAAAAAAGTATAGAGTCTATAACAGTATAAAGGACAAGTCATAAAAGTCACTCTTCATCTCAGATGAGAGAATAAGGCTTCCTAAGTTGTCCCATGTAAAAGGCATGTATGGTAAAAAAAAAAAAAAAAGACCAAGTTCCCCTAATTAGGGCTGAACGATTTGGGAAAATAATCTAATTACGATTTTTTTTTTCCCCAGTATTGCGATTGCGATTTGATATGTGATTATTTCTGAAGTTCCTTATCTTGTATATTTTCCGACAAACCCAAGCATTAAGTCATCCTATATTAAAGCCAGCACAATATTAGATCAAAGAAGGGCTGAACAGTTTTGAAAAAATAACTTATTGTGATGATTTTGACTCGTATTGCAAATCGGATATGAATTCTTGTATTGAAAGGAGTGATAATTTTTATGTTATTCCCACATTCATTAAGAAAAACATACAAAAATTAAGAAAGAAGGATTTTTTGCAGACTATTTGAAAACAAAAAATCCACATAAATGATTGCATGATATGTAATGCATAAAATCTCTGCTGCAAAAAAAGTTTCAAAACAAGTATTTTCAGGTTAAAAATATATTGCACCCTCTGCAATTTAAAAATTGCAGTGGGCCATATTTCGATTTAATCTAATTTGTGATTAACTGCCCAGCCCTACCCCTAATCCTTCAGTTCGTGGCAGCATTTTCCTCATGCATCAACTCAGCAGCAAAAACAAATGTTTTCTATCCAAATATTTTTACCTCTTTTGGCAGCTTTCTGTCCCAAGCCCCCTGGAAAAAATCCCCCTGTGCCTCCTCCCCCATATCCTCCATAACCACCTAAATAAAACAAAGGGAAGAGTGAGAGGCTTTTTCTATTGTTTTAAAACATTTCATCCTTCTATGAACAGTTTGGAATTTATTATTTGTAAATTCAAGATACATTAAGTAAGTAAACTTTATATATATAGCACCTTTCACAGAACAAGGTCACAAAGTGCTTTACAACAGCAACAATAGAAATCAACAAATCAACAAGGCATTAAAATATGACACATGGAAAAAATGCAAATGATCAGGTCAGTGATTCAGATATTCAAAAGCCAATCTAAAAAGACGTGTCTTCAGCTCCTTTTTGAGAGCATCTGCCGAAGCAGCTGAACTTAACTGAAATGGAAGAGAGTTCCAAAGGGTTGGTGCCACAGCTTGAAAAGCACAATCACCTTTAGTTTTTAAACGAACCCGAGGGACCACTAGGAAACCCTGATCAGAAGACCTGAGATATCTACAGGGAATGGAGTAAATGAAGTAGACATTTTTATCTTATCTACAAAGAAGGACAGAAAGTCATTGCAGTCTTTCTTGGAAAAGACAGGAACATCAGGGGGAGCAGGACTGACAATATTATTGATGGTGTCAAATAAAACCTTAGGGTTTCACTTACTATTTGCTATCAGGTTTGCAAAGTATGATGCCCTTGCATCTTGAACCATGTTGTTATATTCAAATATAAGCTCTTTGTAGTACTGACGGTGAATATTTAGCTTAGTGGACTTCCAGAGCCGTTCCACCCTCTGACATTTGCCAAAAACAGCGAATATTTTCATTTAACCAGGGGGTAGAATTTACAGAGGGGGCAAGACTGGTTTTCAAAGGGGCCACTTTGTCCAAAATTGAGGAGCAATGAATATTAAAGTTATTTACAAGATTGTTAACATCTGTGTGAGAGGAAAACCTCACTACAGTTAAAATTAAAAGCTGCAGAGAACTTTTCTGCTGAGAGAGGATTTCAAGCTCGAAACTGACCAAGATGTTTAGTGGGTAGTGAATCTGAAAAATGGGACAGATTGAATAAAACACAAGTATGATCAGAAACATGCAGCTCTTCCAAGCAAACATTATCAGCATTTAAACCAAGGTTAAGAACAAGGTCCAAGGTATGACCCTTACTGTGTGTGGGACCAGACACATGTTGAATAAAGTTGAAAGACTCTGTCATATTCATAAAATCAGCAGCAAAGCACTTAAATACAATTAAAACCAGGTGGACGGTAAATTAAGACACAATAAAAAGGATTTAAACAACCCACTTTAAACTTATGTCAACTCAATGTTATATGTTTTGTGTCCAAGTACAAAACATTAACTCGAGTTTCTACAGGGTTACTACGAGTACTCACCTCCTCCATGTCCTCCAGCACCAAGTCCTCCACCTCCAAGACCACCGCCTCCAAAACCTCCACCTCCAAGACCACCACCCCCAAGACCACCAACTCCTAAATTACCATAACCTGATGGAGAAAAAAATCACAGAGAGGCAGTAGGGCTATGCACAGAAAATACGATATGGCAAAATACAGTATTGTCATGTAGTCCCTGCAAATCAGTGCATCAATGAAGATGTTACAGATTGGTATGGATGCAAATGCTGGATGGTTTTAAAAGATACAATGCCTGTGTTGCAGTTCACAGTAAAAAGGGTAGCACCAGGAGCCAAACTACTTGATGCAGCACATATTTCAAATAAACAACTATGGATGAGAAACTCTATCCACTGCCAGCAAAACGTAAAGCTAAGATTTTAGGAGTAATTAGATTTTTGCAAAAACCAGGAAGTTGGGAGTTGAACAGAGAAAAAAACACAAGGAAAATACACGTCTACCCATGACAAATGACAAACATCAACTCCAACTTGACTCGCTACAAAGGGCCAGTGTGCATGTGCTGTCTCAGCCAGCACCGAGTGACGCGTTTGGGTCCAAATTTCCCTTGACTCCTCAACAACTTCAGAAGATCACAAAAGTCCTTTAAGTCTTTACTTGTAAATGAAGGCTATGAGCAGCCGCTTAATGAGTGTTGAGTGATTCTATTTAATCTCCCTCCTCGGTTCATTACAGAAGCTGTGGTGCATTGTTGTACACTGTTGAAAAGCAAAGAGACATTCTTACAACCTCAAGGAAAAAAGAGTGCTGATTACTGTGGTGAGATTTTAACATGGGGAAAAGAGAGGGGCGGTTACAGAAAAAGAAAACTTTTCTTTTTCATTGGCTAAAATGAGCTAACCCATCATTTGGTGTTCACAAGACATTTTCCAGGACTTGCAAGAACTTTACCTAAAGAAAATTGCTATTTCTCTTTGTTTTCTAAGAATTGGAGACTTTACACTGGGATGAGACGGAGATTACCCCCTGCTGTTGAGTAAGAATATAGGGAAAACTTCAAATAGGTTTTACATTCTGGTTTTACTGCAGTCTTAGCACTGAAGGGAGCAGTCAGGTCTTCCTCATACTAAAGACCTAAACCAGTATTTGGGCAGCAAATTCAGTCTGGATTCCTGGTTGCTGATGGGCTGGCACGTGCAAAGGGGAGGACAGGGGGAGGGTGCTGTAGCACCTGCCCCTTTGCCCCTTGATGCCCAAAGTGCCCGTTTGTCAAAATGTTTTTTTTTTCTTTTCTTTTTTTTTTTTAATCTAAAAAAACTATTTTCTATCTCTCTTTATAAACATATACATTCCTGCTTGCGCTCCTGGTACGTTCTGTAAGCAACCCCCTCCCTTCTCCTGCAGCGCAGGTGTGAGCACAGAGACAGGCAGCAGCAGACCCCAGCCCTCAGCACAGTTTGGCTTTTGTTTCTGGTGTTTCTACTCATGTAGGTGAGTGGTGATTAAGGACGGTCTCAAGTTCACAAATGACAAGACCAAACATAGTTAACGTGTGTTGCTAACGTACACATAAGAGCCACTAGCAGATGTAATAATTTCGGTGTGGCTAAGGCACTTCATCATGGTCATACAGGCTAACATACTGTACTAAAGGGGAGAGACTACAGGTGAATCCATCATCAAAATCACCGTATTGTTATGCTAATTATGCGCTTTTTAAATTTGCGCTCATTTGCACACATTTGCCAGGCATTGGAGGTGAAGAGGACAAAAAAAGGAACTAAAACAGATCACCAGTAAACTTCCCCAGTAAATTACAGACAGTTTTAAATGTTTTAAATGTTTAAATATGTAGAGGAGCTTGTTTGGAGAATTCAGGGTAAATCTACAGATGCAAACAGACAGAGGAAAGACAAAATAAACACCATCTATGTGCATTTTTAGAAGTTTTCTTTCTTTATGAGTGAAAGAAGACATGGATGCAAAAAGACCAAAATCTCTAAACTGACCACAACATGGAAACACAATGTTTTAAGCTGTAGAGTCCTGTCTGAAACAGCTACTGCATCATTTTGACTGTAGGCTCCTCATCTCACAACTATTCATTTTACTAGATATTTGATACTAGACAGACAGACCTTCTCCAGATGTGAAAGAAACTAAGATCATGTCACCATTAGTATGTGCTTATTTGGAGAGATAATACAAATAATAATGATAGAAATAATAATAATAATGATAGAAATAATAATAATAATAATAATGACAATGATAATTATGATAGATGATTAATATAAGGAAATCCTATATTCTGTTGCTTGGCTATAGAAGCTCAAATCATTGACATTTTAATCTTGTCTCACGATGCCATTTCCATTTTGTCAATATTTCCTTTGTTGCAGTGATTTTCAGTATTTCTGCTGTTTTCTCCAGTAAAATTAACAAAGTGAGCAGTAGAGGAGTGCAGATGCACTAAGCCATATTGTTGCAACAAAACATTGGCCTAACAGCAGTTTGGAAGGTAGTTTTGCTTGCTTATTTATGTAAAGAACAGTCTTTTTCAGTTCACTGTGAAGATAATGTTTATTTTGAAGTACTTTATTTCAGTTACACCAAAAGAAAGAATTTGTTATCTTGTGCAAAAATAAACAAATTATGGGGCATTTTTTTCTTTTCTTGAAAACTCTTACTACACCATGCCCCTCTCCCTAGTAGCTACAGTCAGTTATTCTAAATATTTACTAGAGACTAGCAGCATAGAAAACATGCACATGGTGTCATAGCTTATTTTGTTTTTGCTTTCTCTTGGGATAAACCCGGTGAAAACTAAAGAAGAAATTGTTTTTGGGTGATTGATTTATTTTGTAGAAATAAGTTGAGTAGGGGTGACCCGGAATAGTCTGCAATTCAACGATTCGATTCAACTATGATTCAACTATGAACCTCATGGTCGAATGTTGTTATGTAACCAAGATCATACCATTCTGACTACATGGGGCTGCTAAGCCTGAGTTTCCGTTAGCCAGAATTTGCCGGTCATTGGCCAGTAAAAAGGGCGGAAGTCTGGCAGATAAAAATATAACCAGTCAAAATGTCTGGCAGAAAACATGCAAATAACCAGATAAGTTAATACTGAATTCTTGCATATTATATTTTGTGTAATCTAGAAGATATATTGTGAGAATGGGTTAACATAGACTAAAAGTTGCCCAATCTCACTACATCTACTGTCCTGCGGTGCTGGGGTTGTTTATATCCTCAGACAGCAAGCACATGGCTAATTATATATGCACTAGGGATGCACAATATTGGATTTTTGCTGATATCCGATATGCCGATATTTTAAAACTCATTTTGGCCAATACCGATATTTAATTACATTTTTTCCACTGTAAGAAACAGAAATTCCATCCTGGACTACAATTTTTATTAATATTTGTAGTCTATTTTTGTAAAAACTGACAAAACATTTGATTTTTGTCAGAAAAAAAGAATATATTGTTTGTTTGTTTTTTCAAATACAGCAATGAAAAACTTACAGTAATGTCTTTGGGTTACATGTGCATTACACGCTATATGTATTTTTAACAATAAAAAGCAGCAAAATAACCTGCTGGCACTGAGCTCCACAGTGCAAAAAAGAAATAGCTTATACATTTAGATTGATTCTCCTTATTACTCAGCCAGTTTGCAGGATGGCTCCCTGAGATACTCTTGACAAAATGTTTAAATAACAACAACAACAAAAACATTCTTAAATGCAAACAAATGTAGCTTTAGTTCAGAGCTTAAATATGCTTTTACATTTTTGAGACTCAAGATGAACAGAAATAAAACTTCAACTGAATTAGTTCTCCTGATTCTGCTTTAAACAGCACAAACTAACTAAGCAACCAAGTTTAATGAGCATTTCACTGTAAACAGCTCTGTAACAACACAGTGATACCCACATCTCCAAGTTGGAGACACCTTTGTGCATATTCGAGTGTGCATGGGAGACGGTACACAAAAGTCTGTCATTGCTTTTGCATTGTTTTGCACATGTCACGTAGGACAACATACACGTTCTTTATCTCTACCCACTAAACATTGGACGCCCACAGGATGTGCAGATCTGGTCTAAATCAAGTTGGTTGGTCCAGGACCCAATCTGCATGTCATTCTGACCTCCAAATCAAGTAGTAGATCTGGACGTCAAAGTGTGACCTCTCCTGGACGTTGATATGCAGTTCGATATTTTAACGCTTGTGTACTTGTTTTTTTCAACGTCTTGTGGACATGAACGTCAGGTGGAGAATATTGACATAAGTTAAAAAGCGCATGAAATTGACACTATTCTATATACTGCTCACACCAGCATTTTTCTTCTTACACACATATAAATATATTTACTGAAAATAAAACAAACATCTTCTCAGGCAACCTCAGCTTTTAAGGTAACTGCTCACAAGCGGAGTGACAGAAGCTAATCTGCGCAAGCGTGAAACTATCGGCAGGAAAAATGACGTATGTCTTTTGTTAAACTGGAAGCTTGTGCCGCAAACACAGCAGACACACAGACTTGGTCGGGCTGTTAAAGAAGTACAAGATTAAGTTAAAGGTAAGTATATTTGACTGCAGGTTACCTTTTATGTTCTGTAATGTCATCAACAGTCGTTGCAAACCAGTGTCCACCTTTTGCGATTTTGTAGGGGTTAACAAAGATGGCGAACGCTAACAAGTACTAGCTCAGCCCAGCTAGGCAAATTTACAGTAAACTCAAATGTTAATGGCGGATAATAAGTCATGAACGCCATTGTGGTTAAATTCTCAACTGGGAGACATGTTAACATTATTTTACTTAGACAGCACATTTTATACTGTAGTGTAACTAACACCACACTGGGAGACACAGTTAAGTGTTTTTATCAGCAGCTTTTCATGCTTTGGTGTAACATAGTTGCAGCATCTCCACACAAATGGGCGCGTGCACGCAGTCAGGAAACCGATCAAAATAAATGTCCTGCACTTTAACCTAGAAAACAACATAGATGACGAAGAGCAGGGATGTGATGGCATAGTCTTTAGAAGCTCTGAGGAGAAAGGTGTTTGTGTAAAAATTGCTGTCAGCGAGTCCAACTTCATACCGTGTCTTCGTCATACCCGCCCCCGCGGATCATGCGCCTTTCCCTGGCCAGTGAGAGCGAGACGCCCCGCTAGACGTAAGTGTATGTGCTTAGCTGTGAACCGGCATTGTCGTACACAACAACAAATAACAGTCATATAAAACATCTTTTGATCCGAAAGTTACTTCATCAATATCACAGGATGTCTTTGCGAGGATTTATGAAATTTAATTCATGGACATAGATCCGATAGTAAATGCATTTTCCCAATTTTTATGCAATATTGATCATATAGGCTATTTCAGCCAGCTCTAATGGGGGCCACAATTGTAGAATGTTTTGTAGGTCATTTTGTCTACTAATGACAGACTTTGACATGTCCTGTAAAGCATTCTGAGATCTAACATCTAAAATTTTGACACTGAAATGAAGAAATACATGTTTAAGTCTTACTTCCTGCACTGTGATCCTTAAGCTGTGTCAGTAAAATGTTTTTTCTTTTTCTTTGTTTTTTTTTTTTTGTTTTTTTTCATGTTGTTCCCAACAGCTGCAGCAACTAGCTCATGTTGGACCATAAGGACAGAGTCCATGAAGTTATTCACTGGCTCTTCACAAGTTCTCCAATGGCCTGCTTCAACATGAAGGGGAAGTAGGACAAAACACCCCTCAAGAATACAAAATCTATCAAGCAATACAAGATGCTGTACTGAATTCCCTTGGAGGGAATTGCAGCCAAACATCTAAGCTTGATTCAGCGAAAAGAGGGGATGGAGTCATGCAATTTAATAACACGGCAACTGAGGACTTCATAAGGACACATGCTTCAGAGCGTTTAAAGCATGTGCCACAAAGAAGTGGAGGAGGGAGGTTCACAGACACTGTTGTGAATTCTCTCATGCTGTCAGAATGGCGGCATCTGGTGGCCAATAATGGTACCGCTCTGACAGGAGTAATAATTGCTGACAGGTGTGTCAGGCACACAGGTGTGCCTGCAGCCAGCATTAGAAGCCCAGCACAGTCAGGCAGATCTCCATCCACTTCCCAGCCATGCGTCCTTGAGAATGTAAGACTGTTTCTTTGTTTTACTGCATTTTCTTTACTATTTTATGTTAATTATACAAATTGGAACTTGATTGTTTGACTTAAAGCCTACGTTAACCTATTTGTTTTTGTTGACACAGAAACCATGGTTTGGATGGAAAATAAAACCTCAAAAGTGCTTCAATTGTCATCGGCTCTTTAATTTGAGACACTTAGGTGGTCAGCTCTTTAACAAGAACCAAACTAGTTTTAATAGTCACTCAGGACTGATTTTTTTGATTTTCATTAGGGGAATCTGGTCAGCCCTTTTCTTTTTCTGTGTTCAGTTGGATTTTCACCTCAGTGCTCACACTTTAATGTTTATTGTTTTATATTTTTATTCTTATTCGTGGTACAGACCAAAGATAAGGTAATTTTATTTACTGTATTCCGTACTATTGTTTTTACAAACTTAACTGCGGGTTACGCTGACTACTGTTTAGTAGTAGTAGTGATAGTACTTCTGAGGCTGCTTCCTTTGCCCAGGTGCACTGAGGCTGATAGGACACACCTGTCACTGTTCAGACACACCTGTCTCTGCTCTGCAATCAAGCCTGCAGAGACTTACCTCAGCTCCACAGTATTGCCAGCTACTTACCAGTAGTAACCTCAGCTCTCAGGCTCTCTCTCATTTATTGTGATTTCTTGTTGATTATTAATTCCAGTGCTTTGTTTGAGCTCGCCACTAATCCTGCCTCTTCTCCTTTTTTCCAGTGCCTCTCTCTGGGCCTCACCACAACCCAGCCACAGCACTCTGACTCTGGAGACCTCACCACCTCCTACACGTGGAACCTCTTCCCTTCACTGAAATTGTTAACCAATAAAAAACAATAATCTGTTAAACTTTGTCATTTTGGTCTGCATTTTGGGTTCACTACTCCTCCAACTTCACAGTGAGTTTAAATTTGATGTAGAAAAGACGTCCACAAACACCACATTTGAACAACAATTAGTCCTCCTTATGGAGGTACTGTGGGTGTCATTAATGGACGTTCACTAGATGTCGGGAAAAAAGACGGCGTCTGGAGTAACAGTCTTCACCTTCAGGGGACCAAAATTAGACGTTCAAAAATGACGCAGAAAAGACGTCCATGGATGTCATTAATGGACGTCATCTGGAGTAACAGTCTGCACCTTCAGAAGACCAAAATTAGACGTTGTTTGAACCTGTCTTTGCGCAATGGGTATTTTCCATATCCGAAGCAAGTTATCAAAAGCTGCTGCAACTGCAGCTGCTGAGTGAGCACTTATGATGCAGGACAGGCTTTTTAAGAATGAAATTCTCATCTTCCCACTGAGGCAATGAGGCTCAACATGCTAACAGGACGGACACTTGATGTCCATATATCCATGGTGAAGCTAATATGTTTAGCTTTAACAAGGAGCTTCTCTACGTGACTGGAAACAAAGTTTTGCAGTTCAGGTAAGGCTATAAGCACCTGCTGGGTATAACAGGGGCTTTAAATGCATCATTAGCCCACAGAAGTCCTGTTTATTCTACCACACTGAAAGGCTGATTATCAAGAGCTATAAATTCAATGATTTTCCTGTTCAGCTCCTTACCTTTGGGCAATTGCTGCTTTATTTTCTAGCTTTGTGGAATGACTGAAGTAGAGGCTGCTGACGAGTTTATCCAGGCACGAAGTTTTGCCATTCTTTATCTTAAGACAGTCCTTGTAGTCATCAGGGTGACGTTTTTGTAGATGCAAAATTAAACTGGTGGTGTTAAAGGCATGTTGCCACGCCTTCCACACATCACATGTACTTTACATGGGATGCAAACAGTTACTTTGCTGTTTTGTTCCCACACCTCAAACTTCTCCCACACAGCCGACATGTTGTTTGCTGTTGTTGGCGCACGTATGGCGTCATCGCGTGTGCTTAATTATGATATCACATTATCGGCCGTACAGATCGGCATAAAATTTACTAACAGTACCGATATACTGCCGATGATATCGTGCATCCCTAGTATGCCCGATGACATGAAAGCAAATCTTTCTCTCTGCGAGAGCTCAGTATTACTGGGGACTATGCAGGGAAAGTGGGAAAGTTTGACCAGAGCTTTTTCGTAAAGCAGAATTTTAATCTAAGTGAGGTTTTCCTGGTTAACCAAAGACTTAATATCATCAGCAGTATGGAGGGATTTTGTTTCATCGCAGCTGATAGTAAGACTCATTTTTCTTTTGTAATGTAGAGTTTTAACGCAGTGTCCAGTTAAGAGAGCACTTTTGTTATGTGTTTGGATGCTTCGTTGTTGTTGGTGGAGGATGGTATTTGGCTGTTGTGAGCTGCAAAGTTATGATAGTGGCCAATGTGCTAACAGGCTAATGGTGCTGATGTGAAGCTAACTGTTGTTGTTTATGTGTTTAATGTGGGCGTATATTGTGTAACTGACTGCGTGTGTAAGGAAAAGCGGGCAGTTTTCATTTTGATACTTTAAACCACTTACACAAAAAAACATAAGAGAGAGATTTATGCATTTTGCTGTTGTTAATGCCGCAAAATAATGTTAAAGCTAATGTGGTAGTTGTTCTAAATAGCCAGAATTCTTGAGGACTGCCGGTCATTTTAAACGGGGACAAAAAAGTCTAGCAGAAATGCTGTTCGACTATTAGTCAACTAAAGGCGAAACCTGACCACTCAGATTCGACTATAAAAATCCTTATTCGAAAACACCTCTAAAGTTGAGTATACAACAACTGAGGGTATTAAAATAAATTGATTATTAAGTAAGATGTGGAGGGTTTTAAGCATTTTTATTAATAGATTAAGAGAAGTGCCCTTATTCTCACTTGAACCCCTGCCCCCCAAAATGTCTGTGCACGTCCCTGCTGATGGGAACAAAAATGTGGGGAAAGATGACTGAGAAAATGAAAAACTGTGGAAAGAAGAAAAGGACAAGGAATAAAATGATCCCTGCTTGCTTATAGAGTTAAACAAACGAAACGATCTTTAAAATTTCTAACCCAACAAAAAGGAAAAGTGCAGAAACTGTGGCCCACCTCACAGTGGGTAATATTCATAGAAAACTGAATTAAATTTACTATTTTCATTGACAAAACCATAAAATAGTTACAGTACAAATGCAAAGTTAGCCAAAATTAGGGAATCAAATTAAAACATATATATTTTAAAGTATCAATATTAGTTTGCCAAACAAGGTTAACTTTAATTTGGAAGGAATCCCCAATCATCAAAAACAATATCATTCAATTGTGGAACAATGAAGGTGAGATACTCCTGAAGCTGGAGTCACTTAGTACAACAAGCTGTATGGTTCTCCTGGATAAATGCCAAAGTGATAAAATCCTGTATTTTGGGTAAACTCTGTGCTTTAGAGCAAGTTTGGCGCTTGATTCTCAGAGACTATTTCTCAGAGTCTTATTTAAAAGAAGCTATGATCTCAGCAAGCTCCCCAATCAGACACAAACATGCAGGAGTAATGACTGTTTTTGGTACAAAAAGAAATCTGAATCCTGCCAGCAAGCTAGTCCACTGAGGAACTTGTTTTCATCAATACTTATAAGCCAAAAAGTCTGGGGTGAGAGCAGCTAAGCATGGGAAACAGGCTGAACACGAGGGGGGAAGAGAGAGACGGATCAGAGTGGGGGTGAGAAGCTGGAGTCAAGCAATCTGCAGGGTGCAGGTAATGATACTGACGAAGAGGAGGAGGAATGTGCTGGAAGATACTAAGACAAATATGAAAGTGTGGAGTTTCATGATCTAGTCAAAACAAATGTGGGCACTGGTCTTGCCAAGAGCTTGGCAAACAGATTGAGCATGCAATGCTCAGACGCTAAGCTAAGCACCCTTGCAATAATCCATCTTCTTCAAAAGCTTTCAACTGCATTGCTCAAACATCCCAAGGCACACCTCGAAGAAATAACAAGCATACTCAATTTTTATATAAATCAGGGTGAACTAGGGTTTTTCCCTTTTCCTGTGTCACTTGTACTGACACGCCTAATTTGTCTAATTTTTATAAGTGAGCTCCACATACCAATAAAGTTAAAGACTTGACAGTAATACAAGAAAGTCAATAGATATTTGGAATGTTTAATGCTGAAAACCCTGAGGATTTGTGAGTCTTGTGAGAAGTGTTTCCTTAAGATGGTGCTGTTTTGTCTGGCCTTCAGGTTACAGAATATTTTTTCAGTCAGAGATGTATGTGTGTCTCAGTGTGTCGAAAGTAAACAGCAGAGATTAGGTCGCTGGAAGAGATACATGAAGACAGGATGGACTATGGAGACATTTAGCTTAGTCATCCATCATCTGGCCCACCTGTGCTCACATGTGTATGACCTAGCCTTACTTTTGGCAGTTGCACTCAGGGCCGACCAACACCTGCCACGTTGAGTTTAACTCTGTGGTTGTAGATCAGGAGACAAGATGCAGACATGCAGGAATCAGTCTGAGCAGTTGCTCAGAGTTCTGATTGACCATGAATGGAAGCCTCAGGCAGGCAAAGTTTAGACAAGTAGCAAAGGAGAAACTTTATTTAATGTAACTCTGACATCACTAGACACAGGGAAAATAATGAGCTCTCAAGTAAAAGATACTACCCAGGAGGTTGTGTGTGTTCAGGGTCATGTTAAAAAATCTGGATCGCTTTCTCTTTGGCATTGCACCACCAATTGTATATTTTTTAAGACTGAGGGCAGAGTTTTACTACAAAAGTTCTCTGTTTAGCCATATTTACTTAATGCTGTCAGCTCAAACAAGCAAGCTTTTGTAGGACTACTATTGTTACAAGATGTCAGCTTGCACAAATGGACCTGTCTTAGCTCAAACAATATTGGAAGTCTACACCGATGTTGTTTGTTGTAATGAACCACACACATGGAGAGCCTGAACCATGACCCTGATATCAAATCACAGCTTCTTGGGTGCTGCTCCCAGTACTTAGCTGATTGCTGACAAGCTGAGAGATTTTCAGGCGCTAATGTAGCTGCTTTTTTTCTCGCTGACCCTCAAGGCGTAATGGGAAACCCGAGAGACCACTTGAAACCAACTGCGTCTGGACCTTGGACAAATCAACCCGACAAAAGGTCGATGCTCTGAGAAGCAGATGGAAGGGACAGAAACCTAATACTACACAGGAGGGAAGACTGGAGGCCAGAAAAACTGGAAGGTAAGTGATGCAGGCCTGCAATGCATCACAGTTTCCTCCATTTAGACTTCCAAAAAAAGTGAGAGAAATATGGTTTACGAGCCAGTTTCCTTTTAGAAAAGACTGCTGGCTTTCACAGCTGTGCAGGGACAAGTGCACCAGCAGGTTGTGGAGGTGAAACTTATGATGGTGTGACATCACATGATTAAGCATCACAACCCCAATTAAGCACAAAAGTAAATACAAGTCCAGACGATTAGACAAAGACAGAGACTTTCTTTCATGGCAATAGAAGTGCAGTGACCAGCAGTCATACTGATTGCCTCCTGCTGTACCCTGTCATGGCACATCATTGTATTCCAGCTGGAGACTGATACTGAAATAAAGCTGGCCAGACAATGTGGCTAGTTTCTTCAGTCACCAGTCTTGTTCTCAAACTTGGGGCAAGTTCAAGAGATGGATATGAGCCAGAGGGAACAGAAATATCTGTTTTCAATCTCAAAACTGAACCGTCTTGTTCATGCTCCATTGGGGTTAGGTAAGGCAATCCTCTGTCTCAGGACCAGAGGAATACAAGGGTCATTAATCAAAACATTGTCTCCAGATCAGTGTCTTACTCTTTTCCTCCCTGTTCCTGCATTTTTTTCCTCTTGCTTTTTTCCTCCCAAAAAGGTGTCTAAGAGGTTGAGCTGACCAGACACGAGGTGTTAATAGCAGCAACTAAAGGAAGCCAAAACGTGAGAAGTGAAAGATGATTTTCTTTCTTGCTCCTTTTCCATCTCCCTTTTCCTCCCCTGCTCCTCTTCTCCCTACTCTGTGATCCAGCTGGGCCTGTTGAAGGGTTTAATTTAAGAGAGCAGAGAATTCCATGGCACAGATCCACAGCAACTGTCGGCAGACGCTCAGAAAGGAGACTTTGGAGCTGCAGCTCAGGAATGTCCAGGAATGTCTTGGGACTTGTTTCTCAATGTTTTCTTTGTTTTAGGTAATTTTTAATCAAGCAAGTAATCTAAGAACAAATGTTTGTTTATTGGAGAGTAAGAAGGGATGGATGACAACTCATATTTCTCTTTAATACAGTTGGAAACTTGGTCAGTGAGCAAAAATGTTGAGAGGTCCTATTACAAAAAATCAAAGAACAAACAGAGTAAAGCTTGGTTAAGAAGCACAGAGACGTGCTGTGGCAGGGAAAATGTTGTAATTTTCTGAGATGTCATGGATGATCTTCTTGATAACTTCATCTTCAAAGGTTCTGCAGTGGTCCTCAGAGAATGTGCATGTTATTTGATTGACAGGCAGAGTCTTTTCTTCGGCTGTGGTCCCATAAAAATTTCCACTTTTAAAGCTAAGCCCATCATTATGTTCTTTTCAGTCATGACACCAGATTTTATCAGTATCAAATTATCACACTGTTCTACATCCAAGTTAGTGGATAGATTGCATTCTTACGAGGTGATGTACGACGAGCCGGATGAAAGTGAAATGATGCGGAGCATTGCAGCGATTCCAGATCGCGTGAGACAAGTGGACACACTGAAGCTCCCCTTGCTGCCTCTTCCCCTCCCTCTCCTGTGACCCCCTCTGCTCCTTGTCACTCCTAGGTTCTCCTTGCTGTCAGTCAGGGCACTGAACTGTGAGAAGCCCGACTAGTCACATGCTGGACTAATTAAGCATTCACGTAGTCACACCACTACACTCAAAGTTTGTCCCTTTGGCTGGTGTGAACCAGCCAACTTTGGCGTCAAGCCTTTTATTGTTTTCTCCTTCCTTTTCCATGGAGTCATTGACACTATCAATAAGAGGTCCCAAAGCCTCAGCCTTGCTCTCTGCCAGATAACCCCGAGCACACTCCTGCCAGAGCTCCTACAGACAAACAGGGACAGGGTCTAGGGTTGCTTAATTCTCCAAAATCCCTGCTTTTTGGGCTGCATCCAGGTCAAAATCTGTGTAATAAAACTGGACTTTCAAACTGCTGTGTGAGTGCAGTGAGACAATGTTGGTATGGGTGGTCATTTTTTACTTTTATAGAGGACATTTGCATCATACTAAGGAGAGTGTGTGCTCTCCCATTATGTGGTCAGCACTTACACTGATGAAGCAACTTTGGCAAATTCTCGGAACCCACGCACTTGGGCAGCAGAACACACACACCATGAGGTGTTGAGCAATCTTACAAATGGTTCCAAATTAACTGTAACAGTAAAAGTCACCATTATATGTCATGTGGATTACACGCACTGCCACCATGCCAAGTGACGTCTGTAGATGCCTGACCTCACCAGCCTGAGCCCTGTGGAGTCTCTCCCCTCCACACATACATCAAACCCATCTGTGCAAAGAGCATTACTGTTGTCCCTTATTTCAAACAGGGCTAAGTGTTACATTATGCTTTACACCATATCCACCAAGTTTTTGATGTCATTGTTTATTCTGCAAGTCATATGGAGCAGAACATGCTATGCTATAAGCTTACAAGTCAACCAAACAGTTCTGCCTTTTTTCCCAGTTTCTGTGAGAGTCAAGAGCCTCTGCTATCCTACTTTTTATCCACTTCTACAGAAGTATCACTGTTGCTCTGCCAACACTGAGCCCCTGAAAATGTTCAAAGAGTATCCCTAACCCAGAGCTCATACCATTGCCTATTTTAGCTTGGCACACAAAATCAAAGCACGTATTGTAAAGGCATGCGGACAAGACAGAAACACACTGCCGGCATTAGAGTACATCGATGTACACAGAGAACAAGTGCACTGACCAAATCCATCTTTAAGAACTGTTACAGTCTCATAAGTGCATCCGAATCTAAACAGTTTGAATTTTTTAAACTATAGATGGGGCAAGAAAACCAGTCCTCAGACACAGCTGGTGGCCATGGTATGTAAAGTTGGCCAAGTGTGTTTCCTTTCCCAGATGGTCCACACATGCATCTGCCATTCCACTGAATACTTTTCTGACAACTCAGGGTTGAGAAAAGAGACGACTAGTGTTCCTCAGAATGGCTTGCCTCAAAACATGCACACTGAAGCACTGACGTTAGACTTACTGAGCTTCCAAGTCCCTCTGTCATTACAAAGGCTATGATCACTGAGAAGCCATCTGAAGCATTTCACCATGACAAACATATGGGATGCTCTACAAAGGAAAAAAGTCAGATAGATTAATTGCATCACTGACAGTGGACAGCTGTTTACCAATTGTACATTACACGTATATGGAGGTATTGCAACACACCAGGATACCTATAAGTCCTATGGGTGAAGGCTGAAGTCATTTAAAAGCCATTCATCGTCACAAGTCATTTAGTTCAGCACTGGGTCTGGATGAGTGTTGAGAAATCCAGAAATCAAAAACATTTCATGGAGGTGAGATAATACCAATGACCTAAACCTCACATGGAATAAAAGATTTAATGAAAAAAGGGAATAGATACTCAGTTAAATTCAACATTTACAAGGACATTTGAAAATCAATCTGTATTCAAAAAATGCTGTTCTGTTCTTTTCATTGCAAAGCCATTAATGTAAGCATGTGCTCATCTACACGTTGTGTTGCACTTTTCACTCCACTGAGTCTAAACTCCTCTGCTGAAATACAAAAGTGGGACTACCATTGCTTATTCGGCCACATGTCCACTTAACATGCCCTCAGGTCAAACAGACTCAGTCCACTCCCACCAGTGATTGCAACAAGGTGGTTGAACTGGTGATCTATCTTCGTGGACTCTTTGGGAAATAAAGAAATTTCCCCATCACTACATAAACAGGCCAGGCTGCCAGATGGACAAGTATGGTGGTCCATGCTCCAGACCTGCTGGCCAAAGGAACATGGGAGAAGTTGTGAGAGCATGGGATGGCTCATCAACTACAACTGCAGAGAGTGAAAACAATTAAATCAGTGGTAACTAGAGAAAATCCATGAAAGCATGACAAAAATCAGGATGGTTAAAGGTCAAGGAGCTGGAGACATGTAATTAGAAACACGTCTGACTAATTACACACCAATAAAAACTAACAGAGGCCTGATCTGATCTTTGTAGTGCTGAAGTCATTCTCATTTGTACAATGACTTTGTAGGGTTAAAGAAAATGCAACAACAACATCTGTTGGAACTACATTAGACATTTTGTTTGTGAAGTGATGGGCATTTCCAGTGTGAACAAATAAGCTGTGTTTGTTAGGTGTACATCTGGTAGGCTGGGTTTGATATAAAGAGTCTCACTGGCCGACATTTATGGTTCAAAGATAATGAAACAATGAGGCTTGGTGTAAAACAGACAAAGGAGAGGATGATGGAACATAAGCGAGTAATAAAAGAGGAAATTGCCATGGTTCACCAGTCTAAACAAGTATTGTGTCTGTATGTTTCTATTTGTGTGAAGGAATATTGTTTGTCCCCAAACCTGAGTCAGGACACATCCAGTACTTGTGTGTGGTTTTTTTTTTCTGCACATGTGCTCAAACTTACACACATATGAGGGCAATAAACGTATTTACATATACTCCTGGTCGTGCACATTCACATGCAGATGCTCCCAGTCTCTGACAGCTCAGTAGACAGGTCTGAGCCTATAATGAAAAGCACATGTGCTCCAGGAGACTAAACCTCCTCCAAGCTCATCTTCTTTTGGCTAAACACTTTCATCCTCACCTCAATCTATCAGTCTCCCTTCTTTCAGTGAACTCTCTAAGCATGTGTGTTGCACGAATGAATGCACATGAAATGTGGTGTGAGTTGCGAGGCGTTGTGAATGCCTACGTCAAATACAGTATACAGTGTGTGCAAGATTTATTGGTGCTTTCTGTTCTTTCTTTACACTGTCTCCTCTGTCCTCCCTACATCCATTTTGTCTTTTCATTTCTCTGATTTTCCTTTCTTCCTGTTATGAAGCATACAAGTACACTTATTGCTTCTTCAAATGATGACCTTGATGTGAACCTTCCTGAATTTAATATGAAGCAGACAGGTCTGAAGATGAACCAAAGATAAAATATATATATATATATATATATATATATATATACAGGCAATAAGTTTTCAGTTACAGACTGATCCACTGAATATTTAGTTGGACTTCACAATGACTGGGTGGGTGGTGAATTAACTATTTTCTTAGTAACTAAATACGAGCAATATGTTTTTCTAGAACCAACCAAAATTAGAGTGAAGAGCTGGCCACATCTTTGCTCTACTACAGGTTGGCCGGTTCAGAAATCATTAGATCCAAGATGTCAGAGATGCGTCAGAACAAATCCCAGAGACATGTTGCTGCATTGAGCAGAGTAATGAATCATCCTAAATTATGTTTGTACTGAAGCTCTTCCAAGTGTGATTTTATCTTGCACATTTTGGTTTGAAGCCTTTTTCCCTTATTTCTGGATACTTCTTTTTATTATATTTATTAAGTGGCAGTGAGCACAAAATAAAAAATTGATAAGAACAATTTGATAAGAAACATTGACCATATATTCACAGTTGCATATTTATCTGGTATTCAAGACTTGAACTGATTTAGCCTAACACAACAGCACTGTAATCAATCATACCTTAATGAGGAGTGCTTTAAAATTCTATTGCATCATAACATCAGGCTGAATGGTGAGCAATTTCCTCCTGATAATTACCAATTTCTTTCTTTCTCTTTGGCTGGCCAACTATGGGTGTACTCCATTGTTCTCCATGAGACCCAGTGTATTGAGTAGTCATGCAGCTCAACATTGTTGATCAGTTTTGTTCTGTTTTGCTTCTTTTATCATACAGAGAACTAATCACCCACAGATTTGTTTTATACTCAAACCAACAAAATTCCAAATGGTTAGAAGAAATTTCACAAATGAAATGTTAAAGCTGCCCACCTGTGAGGCCCTTGCTTTGCTTCAATATAGCTATCCAATCAAATAAAGGCAAAAATGTCCAGAAAGTATTCTTTCATTCTAAGCAAATTTTCACTGTCACCCAGTATGAGCACAGTAAACCACCGCCAACACCTTGATCCATGCACCCATCTTCCTTGGTACAGAAATTAAAAGGGCTGGGTTGGTTATGACTTCTCAGCCACACTGCTAACCAGAGGTGTGGACTCGAGTCACGCGACTTGGACTCGAGTCAGAATCGAGTCACAATTTTGATGACTTTGGACTCGACTTGACAATATCATCAAAGACTTGCAACTCGACTTGGACTTTGACATCAGTGACTCAGGACTGACTTGAAAATACTTGAGATTTTCAGTGAGTGTGTTGAGTAAAATGTGCCCCCATTCAAAGTATTCAACTAACGCAGTGATACTGAACTCGCGGCTCTCGAGCCGCACGTGGCTCTTTAGTGACCAGTTGTGGCTCTTTTAAGGCTTACTTTAACAAATCCTCCCGAAATCCTCTTTCAGTATAGGTCCACACAAAGAAGACAGACTTTAACTTCCAAATCCAAATGAAAACTTGTATATTATTACCGTTGGGTGTGTGCTGGACGGAGGAACGTGCGTAGAAGAGCACAAAGGAAGTCTGCTGGTGGCACGTCTCTTCATCAAGTTAATCCATAGAGGTGTGCTGTCTTGTGTTCAAAGTGAAGCTTCTAATGCCCTCGTTTTAACACATTTCTTCAGTCACTCCCTGCCGATGCTCTTCCATACTCGTATTTGATGATGATTTTTATGATGCGTATCATCATCAACGAGCAAAACACACACAGATCACATTTAGAAATAATGTAAAACTGAGTAAAACTTGTCCAAATGTGGCTGTCTTATTTGATCTTAAACGTACTAATGATAAATACTGTCAAAAGGGCAGAAACAGAAAAATGAAAGCAACAAACTGGCAGGACAGAATGATTTGTGAGGGGGAGCTGCAGGTGTGAGGCAGGGCCGGTTTAAGCCATTTGGAGGCCCAGGGCAAAGACCAATATGGGGACCCTCCCCCTTTAGCTAAAAGCAAAAATAATGACAGGAAACAAAATAGAAAGCATAACTTTAAGTTAACAGAGTCACAGAACTACAGTAAATGTCAAAATATCAAATATAAATGCCCAAAAAGACACCCATGATTCATCAGCTCTTTTTTTTTTTTTTTTTTTTTAGGTTTATTAACTAGAAGGCAGTCATTGTGTCCACATAACTTGAGGTCTTATAACCTAACACATAACATAACACATAACTTGAGGTTAAGAACTGGTTATAACACCTTAAACTTAATGTTGACCAGTCAAATATGTTCACTTACAAACACACAAAACCTATATGTCCACTCACACACCTATACATATACACACACTCACCGCACAGACACACACACACACACATTAGATGAGTTAAAGTGACTGTACAACGTCTTCAGAAGTTCATTTGTTGTTGCACCGCTTAGCACTGATTATATCCTGAATGCTGTGTCAGCACTCTTTTTCTGTGTGATTAAGTTCTGTCACACTGCTCTTATTGTATTTAAGTAAATAAAACTATTCAAAATGCATTCATTGTATTTGTCAAATTTAATAGATTGTTACATTATTAAATGGCTTTTTATTTGGTAAACAGTGCTTATGACTTGTAAGGACTCAAAAATTTCAAGTCTATGACTTTGGACTTGACTGGACTTGTCTTTACTTGAGGCTTGACTTGGACTTGCACATCTTTACTTGAGACTTGACTCGAGACTTGGGATTAAAGACTTGAGACTTACTTGAGACTTGTAAAACAATGACTTTCGCCCACCTCTGCTGCTAGCATTAGCTGCTAATACTAGCAGTGCTAGCTCTCAGCAGTGACAATGTATGGCTGTGTCTGACATACTAACCCACTCTCTGGCATTCAGCAAGTGTCATCTTTATGAAGGCAAGCATTGGAACGCACTTTAGATTTACAATACGCCAGGTAATAGAAAGACTGACCACAGCTCTGCAAAATGACTGTAGAGTATTTCAGGAATGATTCTAATGATGAAGCTCACATTAGTAGCTGCTATTCATAATCAAAATAAGTGGAACAATGACCAACATCTGTTGACTGATGCCATCACTTTACCAGTATGACAGACAACTGTTTTTCTGTTTTCTTTATACAATTATTATTTTTTTTTTAGCTATTTTGCCTTTATTTAGGTAGGACAGCTGACAAGAGACAGGAAATATGGGGAGAGAGAGTGGGGACCAGTGTGTTGGGGACTATAGCCTCTGTATATGAGCATCTGCTATACCTACTGAGCTAAACTGGCACCTGTGACATAAAATCCTTACAGTAAAAATTGTAACATCAATCATCTGTTTCATTTTAAAGACCTGCTTTCCTACAGCATTGTAGATAATGAAGTCTTTAGATTTATGATTGTGTTTTTTTTTTTCACTGGAAGCTTCTGATAAAATACTTGCTGCTTTAAGCCCACACTCCTTATTCATGTAAAACTGTTTTTTTAAGTCAAGCATAGATAAATATTATCTCTTTTTTAGGGTTTTTTTCTGTGTATTTACATAACCACTTTCAGATGATAAGTAATGTTAGAAATATAAAAGCTGCATTATCTAAAACATTTTTTTGGCCAGTTAATTTCCAGCTTTTTAGCGTACAGTAGATGACCGGAGTAGATGATGCCAAATCACTGCTGATGTAGAGTGAATCTAAATAATCTAAGATTCTAAATAAAATCTAATCATGAAGATAAAGACAGATTCAAGACTCTCAAAAATAGTTTTTTTTCCATGTTTAAAGATTAAATGGACAGAAAAAACATAACAGGTTGTATGTTTCTTGTTAACAGTCTTCATGATGTTCAAATGAACATGAAGACAGAATTCACCTTTGCCTGAGGCAACATCAAAAGGAAGTGTTGTCCAACGGTTGTTCATAAAGAGAAAGTTCCTTTCTCCGGCTTTCAGTGTTTTGTCAAAGCTGGCTGCTGACAGACTTCACAATTAGTGTAACATTTACAAGGTCTTGCATGAGCTACACTGCAATTCACTGCAGTCACGCTACTCAGAAAGCCAGCTGCTGTTCTCCATTACTGGCCAGGCAAGGTGCATAACTGAGGAATGCAATGTCATTGCTTGGCTTACACTGAGAATGAATGGCAGCTCTCTTCATGTGTGTATAAAAGTTTATTTATTGTTTATTTGTTTAAAAATCTATTTCAGTGCTTTTTTGTGCTTGTATCATATAATTCCTCTAACACTACCAAAATGATGCAGATGTTTTCAGCCTGCGTTTGTGATAGTCACACCTATCAATAACTTCTGATGCTCACTTTTATAATGAGCGTGAAAGACTTATGGGGTACATGGAATTTCTTGATTCACGTTTTGTAAATTTCAGGTAATAATTTTCCGATGGAATGTAAATTGTTGAAAGACGCCACTGTTGGAGAGCAGCACTGAGAGATTACTCAAGATAATTGCAACCATGAAGTGGAACGTATTATAACCCCTCTGTGAATCAAGCTCCCCTTTAATTTCAAAAACTGGTAAAACCTTAGCTGACCCTGCACTGTTTTTCTTTGTGTTAGTTTTCTTTTTTCCAGTGTATGAGAAATTAACATAAAGTGGGAGGAAATCCTTGACCCAAATTAGTTTTAATTGAAAATCACAAGGAGCTGCTTTCAAACATTGTTTGCCTTCCTTTCGCTCAGTAATTTAATATCTACCATGTCCAACTGGTGGATACAGGGACAACTTGACTGCATGCTAAAGCTCAGATCAAACTTCCCAGCAGATCTGAGCCAAAGTCAACTTCCATGAAATACTTGATATTAGGTCATTTTCACATAACAGCTCTCCTGCAACTCTTGTTAAAGGGTGGGGCTGTGGCATTCCAGAGGGACCCTTCTGTAACCTGCTCCATGTGTTATCAGGACTATAAGACGATTGCTTGCTTCCTTATCTTTCTCAACACATAGAGGTAGGCTGAGATTTTATCAGCAGCGCTTACAGGAATTAGATGATGGCTAAACATTGCTTAGTACCAATGCAGTGCAGACTGTAATACAGCAAAAGAAAATATTTACCATACAGTATCGGAGAGAAGGGCCATGGTGTGTTCCAGCACGGAGGTTTCCAGATATTGTAAGGGTCTAACATTACAATAACATTAATCAGTGCTCTGGCACCATTGTTTGGCAGGCGTTGATGGTCGTTTTCACTCTGCCAATCATCACTCCCTGATACAGCAGAGGTGGACGAGTGGAATCTCTATATAGTCCCACCCAGTTAGGACGCCTCAGATACATGCAAAGCCGGTGTAAACCAAGTCGACGAAAACATGGGGTTGATAAGGAAAACTCTGTGACAGCCAATCAAAAGACAATTTCTCTAAAGCCATTGCTCTGATTTTTGTACAGGTCATCTGTTTTTCTTTTGGATTGTGGTCATAATGCAGCCCATACATTAACCTACTTTACCCATAGGCCCATAACAATATAGTAAATTTCCTTCCTTTCAACAGGGTATGCATGCAGAAGAATTTTCCATGTTGTAATCAAAAGAATTGGTTTCCCTCTTGTTACAGTACTGATTTGTGTATACATACAGCTGAATAATGTAAACTTAAACAATGTGATGAAGTGTTTTTGTGAGAGAATATGAACAAATTTGATGCAATACCTCAATTTATTTAAATACTACATATACATTTCCCATTCTTCAACTTTGCATCACTTTTCACTGAATACAATAACCGATAATGCACAATCTACTTACCTGGTTTAGGAGGCTTTCCACCTTGTCCTATTAGGTAACAAAAAAAGAACAAAGAAAAATGGATACATGTCAGCAATGTGTTAAACTTAATTTAAAACATTTGAAGCAGTGGCTCTGAACGGCCCACTTCTCTTGGTTTAAAGCATTGCAAAACAGCATTCTCGTTTCAGAATTCCCCTTTTTATTCATATTATAAAGCTATTTTTCTTTCAAAGCCCTAAATCATGAGAAAGATTCTGCAGCTTCATACCTCCAGTGCCCAAGCTACCAGGCCCAACACCTCCTGGCACCAAACCACCTGGGCCAACACCACGCCCTCCACCTCCATAGCCTCCTGAGTGGGGTCAAACAGAGACAGGTGGGGTCATTTGGGTCAAGGCCATTTCTGTTGTCAACATTTTTTTACCATAATAAACCAGCAACAATGTTCATGCCATGTTTTCATGGCTCCGTCTTTGCTGCCATTCTTAAGATCATGCTGATCACCCCTGACTGCAGAGCTTAAGAGAAATTAGTAACAAGCCACAAATTTTCAGGGCTTAGCCTCATGATGCTTTCCAGCAAACTAGCTTAACCACAGCGGTTGGCCAGCAAATACATTGTTTATTGCCACAGCAATATCCCTAGGATATAATTATTCTTAGCTTGTGGTGGTTTGACAGGGAAGTCTGGCCATGTGTTTCCTCCTGATCTGACCAAACCAACACTGAGTGATGACGGGGAATTTTCTTAGGAGCAATCTGTTTCTTCTTGATTTTGTTCAAATAAATGCTACCTTTTTGGGTGCTCCAACTTAAGCTTGCAAACAGCACTCAGACAGAGCATACAACATCCAACTAACAACTTCAAACACTAAATGATAGAGAGCACTGAATATCACAGTTCTCAAATGTCTCATCACATCTGTTCTGCCTCCTTTCCTCACTGTCGTTCTGACAGATTAAAAAAAATAGAGGCACAGTGTCAGATTTGTTCTGCAAATGGCTGCTGTAACCATGCCAGGGTGTTGCCAACACTGTGTGATCTGTTGCCTAAGTGGACTGTACATGCAAAGCTGAGTGTATCTGTTATAGTTGTGTGAAATGACACACACCAGAGAGAATTTCTGTGGCTTTGCATGAAGCAAAGTTATGCCAATAGCCACATAGATAAGACAATCAGAAACCTGGGTGTTCACCGTGGATTTCTGCTACAGTGCTGTAACAAAGATCAATCATCTTTACACCTGAGGACATTTATACTGATACTGCTATGGTGTGATAGTATGGGTCCTAGTCTGTCAGTCAATCGACTGTGTCATGTTTTCAGCATTGCAGGATGGCAAGAAAGCACGACACTGTGGGGGCTGTAATGTACTCCACTGCTGGCTCTTCTGATCCCTTTTTAGCCTCTGTAACTTCTCTGTTACTACTTCCCAAGATGGCTTGAAGGGTGGACCAGACAGTCTCCCATTTACATCACTCACCATTCATAGTGAAAGTGAAACCTCAAATGGACTTAAATATCACAGCTTGTAAATGGCATTGTGAATTGGGCTACCGACAAAAGTTTTGGGAGGGAGAGATTAAGTTACAAAAACTCTTAAATCTTTTTATTAGCATGGACCTCTGCAGGAAGTGTAAGATTAGGACTTAAACCAAATGTCTGAACAAAGACAACATCACAGAGACCTATTTATAAATCAGATATCATGTCATCATGAAGCCAAAAACATAAAAAGGTGCAATTAACATTTTAGTTTTTTATATCCAAGCTACTGCAACAGGAGTGCAGGAACAGATTCATGATAGGCCAGATGTGATTCTTCAACATTTTATATATGGGCAAAAATCATAAATCTAGTGTCTCCTCTACTCACCTGCAGCCTTTGCGGGTTTATAGCCTGCAGGGACTCCTCCAGCAGACCCTTGTAAAACAATAAACAGAGTACTGAGTTATACTACTGCTACTTGAAGTGATGTATGAATAGATCCAAGGAATTTATTATCTGGCTTGTATCTGAATTTCTCACAGGACAAAAAAGCATGCAGTGGCATTCTGTGCGGTATTGTACATGTGACATATTCTCTTTTACCATGGTAGAGCTGGGGTTCAGGTTGATATCTGTATGGTCAAAAAAATGAATGCATGTTCTGCAAAATGTGACTAAAAAAGTAAAGTACTAAAGCAATTTTTAATGCAAACTCTGAAACAGTATTTGTGAGAGTTTAATCATTTCTACAGGGACTGGCTCATCTTCTTAGGACATTTTTTCACATGAAAATGTGGTGTTGACAGTTAGGTTCAGTATTATAAAACCTCAAGCCTTAGCTACTATTAAACCCAGAATTTATCAGCTGTTGAAGAAAATTCAGAATTTTCATATAATATGGGAGGACTTCCTATAAAGATATCATCAAATAAATGCACAATATGTAAATTCCACCAGGGGGCTCTCAATCAAAATACTAACAAGAGATGAGGAGTAGATGCACTGCTCAACACCGCCCACCTCCACTGCTTAGTTTTTATTTCAGACTAGGGCTCTGTTCAATAAAGAATTGCACCTTTTAAAATGAATTTACAAAATAGTGAACTATCTCTTTTGTTTGATGGTTGAATTTACAAATAAGAGAGAAAAACTGCTTAAAGCAAGCAATCTCAGAATACTTTGCGTGTAGCTCAGAGCATCAACATTTACCACCACTCTCTCATATCCATGAAACAAAAAGGGTGGTTTATGGTTTAATACCGAGGTCACTAATTAGTGGACCACAGTTTGGATCCAGACCCACGTGCCATCCTATCTGGACCTGTGCATACCTGTAATTTTCATTCTGAGTATCGCTTCTTTTTTGACCTTCGCAGCTTTTTGACATTTACAGTAACCTGTTTAGACCTGCTCAGCTTCTCTTATCTTCACAGTAGCTATACAGTACGTGTAACTACTAGGTCACTGTCAGTTATGGAGAACAGTAGCAGTAGTGACAGCCGGGGTTTGGTTGCATTCAAAGCCATTTCCAATGGCCGCTGTGCAGTGATGCAGTTTTAGCATAGCGTCAGTTTTACTAGAACTGGATTGCGTTTCTGTATGAAATAAAGAATAAAAACAACACTTTAAAGCTTGCATGATGTTAAAGATGTTTTCGCTCTCCTGGCATCCTGCATTGGCATGACTTTGTGATAGTTAAGGGGGAAAGGGTTAGTTGTTGTGCAGTTGGTTGTATCCAATGGCTGCTAGTGGAGTGATTGAGCACTCTTAAAGTACAAAGATAATATTTATTGTGCCAAACATTTGGACTCTGTTTCAGAGAAGTCCCTCTTTTTTGCTATTTAAAGTATGTGTTATTATTTGTTTATGTTCATAACAGAGGGAGGGAGAAGTCATAGTGAGCAACGGTCTTAAATGGAGAATGCAGTGCACTGTGCAGGGTTTTAGCCAGCTCATCTCGGCAGAAAAGATATGATATAAAGGATCAGACAATGCAGGAACTTTAAGCACAACTTCTCATTCTTTCTAGGTTTGTTTCTGGGATTTGTTGGCCTCAGTATGAAATGTTTCAGATCGATGAAGGAGAAATAAAAAGTTGTCTAACTTTTACCTGGGTCAAAGTTAAGTCCCTATCCTTCTCCATTGTTGATGTTGTTGCCCTCTGTGTCCAGCAGTCGACTGTTAACCTGACATACGTACCATACATTTGTTACAGTAGTTCAAGAGCAGGGGTGAATCTAGACTTTTTGGATGTGGGGCCCGGGCCCTGATTTGTACACTATGGAATTTAAGTTTGTGTTCACACAGACGACAGATCATCATGTATTATTATTATTATTATTATTACATTGACCTTTATGATTTAAATTTACTTAAAAAAATAATGGTAAAAAATAGAACTAAGAGGTATCAACAAATATGTTGTACAAATTTTCAAGTGGCATATGAAATTATAGTAGGACTAACACATCCAAAAGACTCTTAAAAAACAAATCATTCAAAAAAATAGTGAAGAAGGTAAGGTTATTAGTAAAAAACACAATTTATTGAAGTTGGGTAAGGTTTTATTAATTCATTGTATGAATTTTAAAGTATTTTTAGTGACATTGCAACCCCCCCCCCCCCAATATTGATTTGGGCACTGTTTAGGTACTGGTATCATGTTAAAAATATTGATTTAGCACCGGTATCAGAAAAAAGCGAAACAATACCCAATCCCATTTGTTATGGGTGGAGTTTGTGGGTGTATCTAATAGCTACTGCCAGAATTGCTGTTGGTTCTGATGTAGCTGTAGAGAAACGGCAGTTTAATCACATTTCTTTTAAAATCAAGAGCTTAGAGCCACACTGAAAACTTGTCTTGCCAGAGAAGATGTTCATGCACTTCTCTCAACTGGCTTAGGCATTAATTTTTCCACAGAGAAACTCCGCCATTAACAATCTATGACAGCAGTAATGGCACTACCATAGATATCAATAGGCACTATGGTAGCTTGTCAGCTCAAGAGTAGCGTTTGCACAGAAAGTCATTTTGTCTTGTAGCTCTAGGTGGTCCCTCATGAATGTGACAGACAGAACACTCCTCCAATCACCTTCCGAGAATTTTTCCCAAACACTTTCTATGGGAGCTTTCCCTGATGAATGTGAAACATATCCATGCAATGGATCTACAAAACAATCTATCTGGCATGTCAGGTTAATGCTCTGTCTATAGCACTGCGAATAGCTTGTTGGGGGGAGTAGGTGGAGCTACTCCGCTCCCCTGTCAGGCATTACAACAGACATCCCAGATAGTTGCAGTCACCATATGCTAGGTTTAACATAGTCTTGTTAAATTAGGGACACATGATAATTAGTGGTACCAATAAATTATCTTCAGATATTGTGAATATTTTATATAATTCTATTATTCTGTTAATAAAATGTTAAGTGATAAAATCCACAGAAAATAAAGTCTCTGGTTTACTTCTTCACAAGACTACATGTTCTGAAACAGTAGGCAGTGTTGGGTATGTGGCCTGCCATTAAGCACCAGGGATGAAAAGGAAGCTTTGGCTGGGCAGCTTATAGGTTAACATGTCTGATTGGACATATTTCTGCCAAATTCTTGTTTATTTGATTGAAATTTCAGATTTGACAGTTTAACAAGACACTTTAAATCAAATCAAGGCAAAAGTGAAAAAAGGAAACTCTTTAAAACCAAAGTATGTCAGTTGTTGTTTACTGTTGCTTTAGTTCACAAATGTGCTATTTAAAGTAAATAACATTTGTAAAGTCAGAACTTTTGTTATCATGGTTTAATGTAAAAAAGAGTAATGTAAGAATTGGTTGTAAATGTCTACTCACTACATTTTAAACTCTATTACACCCAGATTTACATAAACACATAATATAAAACTCTGTTAAAAATCAACAACTGATAAAAAAAGAAAAGATCTGTTATGTTTTTGTTTATCTTACTGGTTACTGGCAATAAGGAGTAAGTAATATCATTAAAAATCACCTCCAGTTCAGAACAATATTGTTTTCAATGTTGATCTTGATCTGGACTGAATCATATCACAGGTTAGATGACATAACAAACCATTGCTTGAGGAAAGTGGACTGCTGTAGATGTCAGTTTTTATTGAATAAATATCTCAATTAAAAACAAGAGGTAAGCTGTTGAGGTGGGCAGAGCTGACCAGGGTGTCTTGCCTCAACTCAACTAACGTCTAGTGGTGCCATAACCTAACAGAGGTCGTGTAGTGGGGGCGCTTGGGGAATAGTGTGCTTAGCATTTCAAGGAAACGATAAACCTATTATAACTGCCACCATGCCTCTGTCATGGCAGCTGCCATGACAAGAAAGGACTTTTAAATCACTAAATTAAGAATTTTTCTGGCTTTTAAACTGAGGAAACAGTCAATGTATATTAGGTCAAACACAGCTTACAAAGAGTTGTCCCTTTCACCTAATAAGACATAAATAAATGATTCAATGTTTGCTTTTCATAACTGTTCCTAAGTTTGCCTTATCATATACCTATGGGAATATCTCTCTCTCTATCTCTCTCTCTCTCTCTCTCTCTCTCGCTCTATCTATCTATCTATCTATCTATCTATCTAATCTAATTGTCAAATTTGGACAATGATGTTTGTATTCGATGCTGTTGTTATGACATACTAGAATTTCTGTGTTTTATTGTTTCTCTACAACTTATCAACACATGTTATGCTTGTAAACACTTTGTTACCACTTTACTTTGTATGTTTAGGCTTTTTTTTCTTTCTTTCTTTCTTTTTTCCCTGCCCTGACAGTCATTGCTCAGTCAAGTCTGTTACCTGGAAAGAATGCAGTTCCTGGTCCAGTTCCTCCTGTTCCGATCCCAGTACCAGTGGGTACATAGATACCTGGAACACAGAACAAAGAAAGCCATGGGCCACCCTCTGGAACTGACAATTCTGACTGCAGTGAAAGATAGCCAAAATAGTTCTCCACCATCAATTCCCTCTTTTATTGCAACGCTTGTAAAAGCATTTCTAAACAATGACCCCATTTATTAGATAAACAGACTCAAACACTTTCATCATCTGTGACCCAGACAGCAACTCTCAAATCTGTCCCTGGGATACAAATCCACCCAAGGCCAATGCAGTGAATGGGTGCACAATGAAACGTGAACACAGCCACCCCTGCAGAGCCAGGGAAGGGGGGGGGGGATTTATAAGCTTGATTAGGAGAAAAATCCTATTGTTTTCTTTCTGATGAGGTAGTGTGGTTGGAGTCCTTCCTCAGAAAGCTGCTGCACTGTGGACATCCCTCAACCCCAAGCTACACCCCCTAACCTAATTTCTGGCTTGATTTCTGGCTGCCGCCCAGAGAAACTCCTGAGATGGCCATTCTGAATCCCAGACATGGTGGCCTCACATATGTAAGGAATGGTAACGACAATAAAAGAGAGGGCGGATGAAAAAACAGCCTGCTGTTGGTCTGGGACGACTAACAGCTAAATCCGACGGGACTGCTGAGCTAAGGCAGAAATTACAAAATAATATTTTTTGAGGGAAAAACTTGGTTTATATCTCTATAAACCCAGCGCAGTGGGGAGAATGGTGCCGCAGGATTACAATGATGATGTTTAATGGTTCCTACATGCTATGTGAAGCCAATTAATTTAAGCCACATGTCAAAGGCGTTCAAGTGTTTATTAGAGAAAACTGTGTGAACACTGCACTTGAAGTTCTGTCTAAAGAGTGTAACCATTAGGGGAAGAACTTTATGAGGTATTACTGTCTGATGTAGTTCAATCAAAATGTATGATGGCATTAAAACACAGGCCAAAACATACAATATATGTGCATTTTATCAAGTTTGCCTGTATATTGCTGTAAGACCCAGATGAAGGCTGTGACCTTCTCAGTAATACAATACTAACACAACACAGATCTTCTTTTTGTTGTACAAATGAGATCTTAGAGAAATGCAGTCACTGCCAGTTAACAGAGAGAAGCAGTGGAGTGAGAATTAAGAACAAAGTGTTGGAGAGGTTGTTAAGACTTTATCGTATGTTAGATCTTTAAATAAATACAGTGACAGGCTTCTAGAGAAAATGAGTTACAGATTACACTCCCTTTGTGACAAGGATAATCAAGTATTAAAGTGATACTATTTTAAAGTGTCAATTTTAAAGAAAGCATAGGCAACGTGGTCATATTTTCTTAGATATTCATCCACTTTATAGAAGGGTAAGGGAACAAATCCCTATCTGTTTTGGTTTAAGACCAAAAAATCTTGCCTTAGGCTAAAAGCAGTAAGCAAACAGGGGTTTTAAGACTATGTTATATGCAATGTCAGCCAATTTCCCATGGTTTAGGTTCATTTTTCAGCAGCAATGTAAAAGGAAATAGATATGGTGACAGCTACCACTGAAGCCAAAAAATGACTCCATGAGAATTGTAACAGAGAATGACAAGGGATTGTCTTTTATCCCACATGGACACTGAAGACCTGGTGACCATGGCAATATTCCTGGAAGATTTTTAAGAAAGTCTTCAGACTAAGATTTAAAAAGTAACAAGTTTCTGCATTCGGCATTCAGTAATCAGGTGGCTAAGTCAATGTGTGTGTTTTTGTGTCTTTCAGTTTGTCCCCGCCATTGGCTTCAAGGCAGAAACTTCAAGTTCAGGCAACTCATGTTGAGGTTAGGGTAATTGTTCTTGATTCTGCCCCTTCATTTCACATTCAAAAGGAGGATTTCCTGTCTCGGCACTGCAAGCAAGGCAAGAGGGAGTGTGTGTCTACTCCACTTTTCCTTTTGCTTAGAATTCCATTAAGCCACTGTGCCACTTTTATCGAGTGCATTAGGTTCACTGAGACCATACATCCAAATAAGGCACATACTAAACTCTGCAGAGTGACATGACCTGCCTCAGTAAATCTGAAGAGTTCTTCGTTATCATACTAATTATTATCCTCATCATTATGCTCTGGCGTTCCTTTTAAAATGAGCCAGGTCATGGGAATGTACAGGAATGTGTGTGAAGGAAAAGATCTCTCATAGACCAAAAGGGATTAGATTTCACTGTTATCTTCAGTCGAGAAATTGCCCTAAATTCTTTTGATATAAAAGCTATGTTTACATGTGTAACATGTCTTCAGTCCATCCTGATTGGGGCTTCCAAATGCACTACTTAGCTGAATAAAGTGATGCGAGTATGACGTGTGTAAACATGCATCAAGTATTGAACCTGAATAAAGCACTTTGACATGCACAGAGCTGGTCTAATCTGCTGCAAACAGCAGGAGAAGCAGCTGTTTCTTCATACAAACATAAATGAAAAATGTGCTCGCAAGAAATCAATCTCTGTTCCGTATTAACTTGTTAACAAAGTGGACAGCAGCAGCAGCCAACACCATGCTCGAGGATTGATATAGTATGGAAAGTCAAGCATGGTTGTTGTTAATGGTTGTCATTGAAGTTTTTTTCTCTCCTCCAAAGTGAGATCCAGGTAAATCAGAAATGATGCTCCATTGTGTGTTAAATCTTCTGTTATCATTTTTAGTCTAGTTTATGGTAAGCATGCTATAGTCACCATGCAAATCAACGAAGCCTGTGTGTTAAATAAACACTGCTGTTGCTGTAGTCATCCTCCACTTAGCCCCTTTCAGTGTGACAGTTGTTATTTCCTCCACTCTCCCATCTGTGACTTTGGATGTCACATACAGCTGTTGTTACAGGATGTATCATTATGTGTATTAATTGGTCTCCATTTATGTATTCTACTGTGAATGTGACTGCAGGACAGAGTCTAAGACAAATTGTCCTACAAGACATTAAAGTGTATCATATCTTACACTGCAAGTTCAGCAATGCAAACTTAGTCAAAATTTGGGACGTGCAAGTGTAAAGAATTAAAAATACATAACAATATTAGTGGTCTGATCCTGCTGAAACAGGTTAAAAAAATTATATATATATATATATATATATATATATATATCAAGGATGGAAGAAAAAGAAAACATTTTATCTAGTGAGAGTAAGGTTTATTACACTTGGACGGAGGAAGAAAAAGCCCTACAAAGTTGACAATATGAAAAAATTGAGACAGAAAACTTGCAATAAATTACTGCCTGCTACATGCTCAAACATCAACTGCTATCACTTAAGAACAATTACTGTTCAACTTGATAAACCTTTTTTACGGTTGTGGTTTGAGAGCAGAATTGCTCTGAGTGCATTAAGAGGGTGATGATATACATGCACTCCCAGGAATCCTGACAGTGATTTGAATTTATCTTCACTCCACCTTAGACTTGAGTGTGATCCAATTTTCAGACTCAGAGTGTCAGTGAGAAAGGAATGCAGCCAGTCATCAGCAAAAGGGATGGAAGTCAAATAGATAAATAAGGTACAGTGTCCAGGACAGCATACTGACACTTCCTGCAATGTTTCAGTGTTACTCACAGTGTGAATCTATCAAATGGGTGCTTTTTGGCAACACAGTTGTGTTTTCAGGGTTTTAAAAAGTGGGCTTTAATTAGAGCTGGGTGATATGAACCAAAACTCGATCTCAATACTATTAGTTTGTTGTTGTTGTTTTGTTGCTGAAAAGTGACACATAATGTGTATCTCAATATTTTTTTCTGTAGAAATAACAAAAACATGTTAGTGCTCAGTCAGGCCCACATGGGTAACATGCTAAATATCATACAGGCTATTTTATTGACAACCAACTACATATTGTCTTAAATGCAATAAAATACTTAATATGATTATTCCCCATTTAGCCTAATCTTTCAAAGTAGATGGTCTAGTGGTCAACAAGCAATAAATACTGTAAGTGGTCCTAACTTTAACAATCTTTCTACTGAACATTTTAGACCTGCCATCTATTTTCATTTACCAAATCAAAATCAGCTTAAACTGACCTGGTTACATTATCTTACTCTTTTTCTCATTTGAAAATATTTTGATGTATTTTAAAAACTTGGCAAATGTCCCAGCCCTAGCCTGAATGAAATACCTGTCCGTTGTCATTGGGAAATATATTGATTATTATATAGGCTTGATGTCTAAATAACCATTCACTGTTCTTTTCAATCAACTAAAGAGAGTAGTTCATTTGAGGATATCAACACAAAAAATTACATCCTCCAGATATTATGCCCACACTTAGCATAAGAAAGGAAGAATAATGTCATTTTGTATCATCTGTAATGGCCTTGTGGAAGACTGCAGACGTCTATCACATCAGCCTATTACAGCCTCTATGAGCAGACCCGATGGCCAAATGTCGATTTGGAAAATATCCTGCCAGACATCATGGGTGCTAAAATGTAACATTTGTTGTCAGCAGAGGGCTTTTATTATAAGCCAGAAGTTTTATGGGGATTTTTTTCCTTTGGAAGGGAAAATCCCATCCTACCATGGCATCTGACAAATTCTCAAATGGCAGCACAACTGCAGACAAATTTCAGTCAGATTTTTGTTTCCATTCAAGTTTCTGTGTTTAATGTGTTTTAAATATAAACAAAAAAAACTTGCATAAAACTTATATATCATACACAGACACTGCGTTTGTATGTGTTGTGTTTTCATTCCTCCAACTGACTTAATCTATCAAACATAAGCTTACAGGTGAAATCAATCAATCAATCAATCTATCTATCTATCTATCTATCTATCTATCTATCTATCTATCTATCTATCTATCTATCTATCTATCTATCTATCTATCTATCTATCTATCTAAATCATCAACTGGTCAGTCTGTTTACAAGTTAAAGATATAATATGTAGAAGTTATGCACTGAAATGTCTATATTAATCTAAAAAATCATTAATAATATATACAGTGCTTAACAAATTTATTAGACCACCACCCAAAGTAAGGTTTATGCCACAGCTGCCCTAAATTAACAGCATTGGTTAAAAAAATGGGGTAAAAATTGGTAAAACCAAAATCATTTTTTGTTTCTGCAATGGTTAATACACCAAAATATAGAAGCTCTTTAACCAAAATAATATTTTTAATGCTAAAATATAATTATTATTGTTAACCATGAATTTTCAAATTTACTGATTTACAAGAAAAATGAAAAAATAGTAAAGCACATTATTATTTCTATATTAATATGTCAAATTATAGTTATTTACTTGCATTCCTGAACAGAAAAATGAGTTTTAGTGGTTGAATGTTATGCTTGATTTATTTCTGACTTCTCAGAGAAGCCCAGTGAGCCGGCTCAAATTTGGGTGAATTCAGTTTGAAATCCCTCATTCCTGTTCAAAATGGTAAAAATGGAGCTCACTGAAAATGAAAGAGTCTGCATTAAAGCACTTGATGATGCTGGATGGTCTCTGAGACAGGTGGTCTAATAAATTTGTTAAGCACTGTATACACACACACACACATATACATATATATATATATATATAAATATATATATATATATATATGTATATATATATATAAGTAACAAGTATACATGTATATATAATTATTTTGAATTAAGGTTCAATAAAAATGGCACCTCATAAAGCGTATTACTTAACAGAAAACCATTTTTTTGTTTTCATTCATTAATTTCTCATAATGGGGGAGAGATGGACTAAAAATGGACTTCTTTATTTACACTGAAAGCAACGTCATCATGGGGTAACTTCCAACCTGAACAGGGAAGTGCACTTTTAAGTACATTTCTCCTTAATTATGAGAAATTCATGAATGAAAGCAGAAAGTCAGTGTTCTGGCAAATAATTATGCCTGATGAGGTGACATTTTTATTGAACAGAGTACTCAATTCAAAACAAGAAATAAACAGCCGAGACAGAGCTGGGCGGTGCTGGTCTGTCTCGTCATACTGTGGTATTGTTTTGGTTAAGAGCCTCCTGGTAGCAGAATTTTACCTATTGTACGTTTTAAGTCTTTAGGAAAATTTATAATCATTCAAAACCTTCATTTTAACAAACAACATGTGTTACTGGACCCCAAAATGTTGTCTGAAAACAAAGGGGAGCTTGGAAATTGTAAGTCAGAACTTTTGTTAGTGAACAGAAACATAGCCAATGACTGTTTTTCCAGAGTGCCTCCCATGGTAATGACAAGTTTTACAATTGTTTTTTTGTGACTTTAAAAAGTTTCGTTTTACTTAATTTACATCAAGCCGATGAGTCATATGACATTTCCATGGCCCTTTGCAGAGGTTTTATAAAAAATAAATGCTTTAAAGTTGATGGAACAATTAGCATGTATTTAGGCCTATAAAACAAACTGTTGAGTAAATACACCTCCCTCACTCACTCACACATGAAACCTCACAGTTAATTACAAAATCCCTCATCCTTTACAAAAGACTAACAGGGCCATTACCAATAATGATCACAGTGCTGAAGTCCACATTATTTCAGCCATAAAGGAAATGTGCAAACACCTCTTTAACCACCTGCAGTAACACAAGTCCACACACCATTTTTAGTCGTTTTTAAAGAAATAAAAAAGGGATTTTGGCAAACTAATAACTGTTGTGTTCAGACATACTCAAACCAATGTCCCTGAAGAGGAGGTTTCACTTTTTGGAAAGCTCTCATAGTGCAACCCAGAGCAACAGTGCAGTAAAGCAAACACTGTGGTTCCTGGCACCCTGACATTTCGCATTATCAGACATGTGACAGCTGGCCTACTATCAGTCACCCCTCACTCGCTCTATTTTCCACCTCATGTTGGAGGGTGGAGGAGGAAAGTGTGAGGACCATCAAAGGATGTGAAAATATTGATGGGCAAATCAATCTTTTTCTGCACTCGCTCCAACCTGACCCCACCTCTCATTTCTTCACTTGCCAGCCTTGTTTCTCTGACATTTCTCAAAAGTAGGACGTCTGTCTGAGGCATGCACCGGTAAACAAACACATGGACTATGAGGAATTCATTCTAATCTTGTTGTTGCTCAAATGGTTGTCTTGGGTGAAGACTTCCTACTGGAAGATGACGGGACATCATGACAGGATAAGGAGAGTTGGAAAACCTCTGAGACTTGAATAGAGTTTGGGACAGAGTTTTCTAGAGCTGTACGTAATGACAACATCAGATGAACATCAGCCATGTGAAGTCACAAAAGCTGTTGGACAAAGTTAATTTTTTATTCCAGTCCAGAAACAAATCCATGAGTTTGATTTTTAGACATATCTATAGTTCAATGGATTGTGAAAAGAAGGGATGTGCTGTCTGATCTTGTTATCATATATCATTATGACTCTGACTGCAACAGCAAGACTGGGTATATTTGACAATGGGCTATACTGTTGCTTTCTATGCTGTCCATGGTTTTCAGCAAGCATATGCATGTACTACGTCACCAACCTCAGTTCTGTAGCAGGCCTGCGCAGAACAACAAAGGTTAAGCAGTTTGGATATATTTCACACTTGTTACGCACACACCTTCTATGACTTCTGGCAATTTACATTTTGGTCATGTTTCAAGAGGTGATGGACAAAATAAACGCTTTGGACTTAAAGGGGGAACATGGAGAACATTTTTGAACAACGGTACACTTTGTCATTACATGCATACATTTAAGGCACTCTGCCTATTCTCTACAAGAAAATATGACAACATTTATCAGCAGAGTTAATGGATGCTAAATCTATGAGCTTCACTGCAGGTATGTGAGGCTATAACATTCCTGCACATTGCAGTGCTATAGGTAATGCACAGGTTTTGAACAGATTGTGATAACAACCCCAGTTCATAATCATTCACTGGCCCAGATCAGTATCAACAGATACCCAAAATCAAAGTATCAGGTTGGTATATGAGCTAAAAAAGTTGGACTGGTACATCAGTAGTTAAGAGCTTAATTGACTATTATACCACAGTTGACTCATATCTTCAAAGACTGAACTTACAAATCTGAAACTTGGAAGATTGCAAAATATAACTGGATTACATTGTTTTAATTTAATTAAAAGAGCACTTTCTGTTTGCTAATCTTTAACCTTTCTTAAACATCGCAGCTAAGCATTTTGAATCATAAGAAAGAAGGGTCAACTGTTAAATCATGATTTATGATAATGAGTTTGACCTATCCCTTTTACTTTAATCCTGGTGAGGACCGATGTAGTTTACATAGTTTAACAAGGAAGGTTTAAAATGTATAATTCATGCCATTGTGGGAACAGGACATGTTCTCTAGTATTTGTATTGCTAAACAAACACCCATTCAAATACTGTTCTGTTTGGACCAACTTATTGATGCCAAAGGCCTAAAGGTGACATGGTACCCCCACCCATAAAGAAAGTGCATGCCTTCTAATAAAAAACAGACTACAATGTTTTCATTTCAGAGGACTGTGATTACACAGATGTCATGTGTTTTGCTCAGAATTTCACTCTGTTCTATTTCATTCTTCTTTCATTAAAAAATGTTTTTATTCTTATGTTGTAATGTTGTTTGTAAACCAAGAAAAGCCCTGACATGAGCAGGCAGTGGCGGGTGAAGATGAAAACATTCCTCACAGGAGCCATTTGAGATTGCTGGCCCAGTGAGACTGCTCGGAGCAGACCTCACAGCCTGGTGAGGGCTGCTTGCAGAGTGGCTTGAATGAATCATCTGAGTTAATGTGCGTCTTTGTGGAAAGCTTGGCACTGGTGGTCTGCAGAAGAAACATCCCAGTGGGAGATGTTAGAACTGACAATCATGCACTACCTAAGAGTAAGGACTAAACATTTTATTTTCAAGCTCACTACATGATTGTCTTTATAGAGGTGGACAGCGGATCATAAAAAATGATGAAAATCGTACTAAGGAGATGCAGATCATAACATTTGCACTGCCCATACTTTGAAGTATTTGCCTATTCAAACAAACTATCCATCCCAAACCACTGGTCTGATTCCAGCATGCTCCTAACAGAAGTTTCAGCAGAACTGAAGATACCAAAATGACAAAACGTTAGCCCTTTTGGAAGAAGCTTTAATGCCGAGTGTGACGTTCAACCCAGACATGCAACATGCTTTGATGTAAATCCACAAACAGCGGATTAAATAAGCCTATCTCCTAACTCCTTCCCAGGACATGTGCCAGAAAAAGATGCAAAGAAGCTGAAAAACAGTTCTTTCACAATTGCAAACCTTAGTCAAAGTCTACTTCCCACATGAGCACAGAATGAGGTCACCTTGCAACAAATTACACCAAACTTTTCTGCATCAACAAATTAAAATGCTTATTCAAGTTCAGCATTACAGAAACAGGATAAACTGAACAAAAACAGTACTGACTGAAAGGCTTTGGGTCTTACACAAACTGCACTTTAAATGACATATTCCTTTAATGGCAGCGTAAGCCTGTTGAACACCAGGGTGCCTCTGTGTCACATTAAACCAGTGTACTGTGGCTGGCACTCAATCTTTCCAGAAGACAGATTAGAGCCAGAGGTGTACACAACACACGCAACCAATAAAGCCTGAAGCCACACTTGCTTGGGGAATTCAGACAATCAGGTTTGGGTATCTACCAGCAATGCTGGGGTAATGCTGCAATTCATCACTGGTGTTTGTGACAGCCAAGTAATGCCATCCAATCTGCATTATTTTATCAATAGCCAGCCGATTGTCAATGATTAATGCATTGAATCTCCTAAAGTCTCAGGGCTGAATGTGGTCAGTGCCAAATGAGGCAAGCTGGCTTCAAGCAGTACTAAAGAAAACATCACTCACCCTCTTTAATTCTTTGGAGACTTTGAAGGAACATGGCAGCTCTTTTTCCTTCTTCATCTCCTACTGCTGTTTAAATTGTGCTATTAAATGTGTCAGTCATAAAAGTCAAACTAAGGAAAACTACATCAGTCAGTGTTTAAAGCTGTCTGAAGAAAATTTATTTCAAGGTACAAATCAGATGAACTGAGTAAGTGTAAGTTATTTGGGCATTTACAAGGTTTAGAAACAATATAAAGCAACCTTATTGGCTTACTTTTATTAATGCAATAAAGGAAAAAGCTTGATTAAATTCCTGTGCAGAGGAATCTGGTCAAAGAATTTTATCAATCCTCCAAGTCTGGGTTTGATTAAGTCATCAAATGTAGCAATAAAACAGAGGCCACTAAGCCTAAGCTGCTTCTATACAAATTTATCTCTTCCAAGTCCCTGGGACAGATGTTGCTTGTTTGTAAAATGCAAAGTAAGTCTGCATCCTCCATATTAAAAAGGAGAGAAAACACACTACAGCACCTACACAGGGTCATATAATAACATGACGGGGCTAATTTATTAACAAACCCCTTCCCAGATGTTTCCTCTAGGACTGTAACTCATTTACACATGTCGATGGAAATCATTCAGACAGCCCATGAACTCCATCATAGTTCAAGGGGGGAAATTTCTAAGCATAAGAGGTTATTTCTCTGCAGATGCATTAAATAAAAGAACTGGGTCTTGGTGAGGTTCATGTTGCTGAGGGATTACTGACCGTTGAACCAATCTGAGCTTTTTTTTTTTTAAGTCAGAGAGCACAGACACAGACGGAACTAGTCTGTGCGTCACAGAAATGCTTGATATGGATGGATTCAATGTTCGCTGGAGATCAAAGTTGTGCTGCTAAGCCAGTATTGATATTTGTTGGCTCCTTTACCTGCTATATATATCTCTGCCTGAATGCACCTTTAAAATCCCAGATGAAAAGTGGCTGGCACAATAAAAGAAAAGGAACATATGCTTAGAAATAGAGAAAAGAAGAGCAAATCAATTTTTACATGAAACAACCAAAGACCTGCAAAAACAAATCTGGTATACTCAGTCATCATGATCAAACAAGAGCTGGCAAATAAAGACCGATGGGGAAAAACTGGTCTTTAGAAGCACAAAGTATTTCTACAATCTAAACACAATTCATCAGTGGAGACATTTGGAAAATGGGAGATAAGAAACATAAACAGCTGTGACTTCTAAGCAAATAAATAAGGCAAGAAATGATTTGACTCCAGCATATCCAGCCCAAGATGTTTAACATGTTTTCCAGGTGAAGGCTGACTAACTATAAAGGAAATTTCTGCAAAAACACAGACAAAAGTCCAAATTAAAGCAATGCAGAGAAGGCCAACTCACAAGCTCAGTGAGAGTGAGAGAAAAAGGCATGTTCACAATCACTCTCTCTTCCTGTGTGTAACTGAGATTTTGACATGCACACTGGACTTCAATCTCAGATCTGCATTCTGCTGCTCTGTGGCATCAGTCTCCTAAATAAGACCCAGTCAAAGCTGTTCATGTGACACTCACATAAACAGCCATCCAACTGGGAGTTCATCAGGGGCGAATTTTAACTTTATTGTTTTGCTTTTGGAAAGATGGACCAGCTGGGACCCCTTCTCTCAGACATGTGTATAGGATAAGGACTGCAGCTATGTATGAGCAAGGCATGCACAGGTGTGTGTGTAGTGTATGCAAAACACCACTGTAAAGGGCACATAGGTAAGCAGAGGCTAAACCAGACTAAATACACTATGAATGTATAATAACATGCTTATATTATCATTTTTAACATCATTAAACCAATTTGCAAGTGCAGAGATCCTGTCTAAAGTCACAGCTGGAAAAGAAAAACTATCAAAATGTGTGTAACAGATATTTATTACATCTTACCTACAATTATAATGAGAGAGTAGAAGAAGACATAGCTAACAATCAAGGACTTTTTAGAGGATAACTCCCTGAGGGAGGGAGAGGCATAGACATAAATATTGCACCTGTTCAAAGGTTGGGACTGATGCAGCAAAGATCATGGCACAGTCCACCTGTAGCATGCACTTACCTCCTTGAAGAGAGGGCTGAATCAGTGCAAGGAGAAGGAGTCCAAAGAAGAGCAACAGAATGTTTCTGTTAGCCATCTCGCTCCAAAATGCACCACCCCTCTCCCGATCAGCTGGTTTTATTCTCGATTCACTAATTACCACAAGCCAAGAGTTAGAAGTTGGGGAAAAAAGAGAAAAGATATGGGACAATGAGTAATTAAGAGAGAGAAAAGACTGGTTCAGTGGATCACTGTGCTTTTTCCTCCTCTATGTCTGGTGTTGCTGTTTTTATTCTGGTCACTCCTGCCAACATTACAGACGCTGCTTGCCAGCGACTAAAGAGAGAGAGGGGGAAAGAGACACATGCAGCCAGTGAGAGTGAGAGAGAAAGAGAGAGATATAACCCTCCCTCTCATCCAGAAGGAATTGAGCTGTCAGCCAAGCATTTGCGTGGATACTGAGTGGACTTATCTAAAAGAGTCAAAAGAGAGACCGGAGGGGAGCAAAATAGAGTCCTATAAAATAACCTGTTCTCCACAGCTCTGATTTCTGCTGCCTTGTTTTCAACACATTCGACTGTTTATTCCCCTCTCTCCAGGAATCTTTGAGTAAGAGGGAAAATAGCCTAGCATTATCAGCATGTGTCCACAAAATATCAGAGCAGGACATTACAAAGCTACTGGCAGAGTGAATTAGCTGGAGCACCCTGTGCACAGTAGTTAGTAGAAACCAGTCCCTGTTTTACTTAAAAAAACAGAAGGTAAATGGTAAGTTGACTTGAGCTTGTGTAGTGCTTTCCTAGTGATCTGACTACTCAAAGTGCTTTTGACTCCGCAAGTCAAACTTGCCCAGTCATACCACATTCACACACTGAAGATGGAGGCTGCAGTGTCCATCAGTATAAGATAGGGATGGGTACCTTTCACATTTGAACCAGTACTGTACTGAATCCTGGTACCTGTGAACCGATACGGTACAAAACTGTACCCATTTAAGGTACTTTTGAGTGTGAATAATATGCAATAATAAATGTTAAATAACCTCAAAACTTCTGAATTTTCAATATCAAATATCAGTGTTTAAAAAAAGTGTTTTTAACAAATTACTCCAACATGGAAAACCTAAAATACTAAAACTACCCAGTGTTTTTTCTTTATATTGCACAAATGAAAACCCAACCCACTACCTCCTATTCCTCTAATTTACACTCTTAGAAAAATGTGCGTTGGGGTCCATGGAGGGAGAATAAGTTTAAAACAAATGAACAATAGAGTATTGAGTTAAAATAACTAAATAAATAAAGGTATTAAATTTTACTGATTAAAGTATTACAAATGAAAGTAAGCAAACTACTTCCTCTACCATGAACTACATGTACTGCACATCTTCCTTCCTCATGCAGCTCTTTTTCCAACAAAACTAAGATGCCATCTTTCCCTGGTAAGAGCAGAATCTGCTCTTCACCCATCAATCAATCATGTGACCGTCCATGCAGAAGCATAAACATCACATACAGGGTCTGTTACATTATATTTTTATACTGCAAAAAGTTAACAGAAAGTGGCAAATTGATTCATTCTGTGATGAAATAAGCAGCAAGGACAAGCCTGTGGCTCTGTCACTCCTTCAAAATCACTCTGAATCCATCCTGACAGAGCACTTTATACAGCACCAGCTGTGCCAAATTAGAGAGATGGAAAGCAAATCATGGTGTTTAAAGTGAGGATTCGCTACGAGAGAGCGAGAGGGAAGGAGGCAAACGAGCAGGAAACAGCGGGAGCCAATCAGCCATGCTTGTCTTGTTGATTCAGTCAGCTGCTACATTGTTACTCACGAGCGTGCAATGCTGCGTTTGTGTCCGACATGGAAAATTGACTACTCTTCCACTCTCTTGCAGTCACAAGGCTGCGTTTAGGTACCGAAACATGGTACTGTTTGATTTTACGTGAATCGGTACTCGGTAGTACCGACAGAATTCGGTCGATGCCTATAAAAGTACCGAATTCAGTACCCATCCCTAGTATAAGATGATCCTAATCACAGACATTCATATGCATTCACACATATGGGGTTGAGTTTCTTTCTCAAAGACAAATTGATATGTGGCAGCAGGAGCTAAGGATCAAAACTCAAACATTCCTGTTGAGAGACAGACTCTATGACCTAGCCACAGTCAGCCTGTACTTTAGTAATGAAATACTAAATTGCTCCTCCTCCATGATGATTATTGCACATAGTGGTAGCAATGATCCCATTTCAATACTGTCACTGGTAAAAATTTCTGGCACAGGTTTTTGCAACACTGTCTTCACCAGTTTTAACTGATACACTGTGTTTGTAGTGCACTCAAGGCATGATCCAGGCCATGGTTGGTGTTGCAGGGTGAACTTTTAACAGACAACAACTCAGAGTCAAGTTGTAGTGGCTAAAAGTACTCATGTAGCTTTACTTAATTCTTATCTCTGTTATACATCTTACAAACCACTTCTGGACGGAAAGAACGAGACTACGCGTGTATATGATTAACGACGGTAGAAACGGTGTGTCGCTTCCGTCCTTTAATGAACAACTGCCCATCAAACAGAACAGCATTTCTTCCATACTTAACGTGTCTACGTCATAGGTCTACGTTGACGCACATAAACTAAAGACACTAGACGTATTTTATATACATATCAATTCTAATCCCTATATAGATTGAAAATCATAATTAAAATACAAAACTATAAAATACAATTACTACAGGCTATTACTGTAACATTCAACGTTTAAATCCTGGTCTAACTTGTAAATAGAAAATGGCAGTAACATTTCCAGCCCCTAATTGCTCATTATGGGAATGACAATTACCCAACTAAATAAACTAAAGAGTCATTTGCTATTCTCTAGTCTCCATTCTAACTCCAAGTTACAATAAGATTTCAAGCAAAACAAACATAAACAACCTAAACTTGATCTTGGGGAAGCCCACTAATAGGCTGCTGCAGCAAAATAAATCTAGATATAATAGTGTCCATTTCAATGTCCTTGAGATTCTTCCATCTCGAGCAGAAGACACAACTTGTCTATCGGTCTCTCTAAGGTGTTGGTCTTCGTTCTGAGGAGGACCCGACGAACGAATCCCTTGGCATCAGGGATGGTCCTCTCCACTTTTCCCATCAACCAGGACCCTCTTGGAGCTCTCTCATCAACAATGAGTACAATGTCTCCTTCCTTGACATTTCTCTTCTTCTCCAGCCACTTCTGCCTTTCTTTCAGGAAAGGCAAATATTCCCTGGACCAGTCTTCCAAAAGATGTCTGAAATATATTGCACTTGTCTCCATCTTCGCTTGGAGTATAGATCCTCCTTTTGAAACATGCCTGGTGGGAGAGCTGGTTTGCCCTTTAGAAGGAGAAGGTGATTCGGCGTCAACGGCTCGAGGTCGTTTACGTCATCAGATGACTTGGTAAGAGGCCTGCTGTTAATCACTGCTTCTACTTCACACATCACAGTTTGCAGACATTCGTCGTCGAGAGATTGGAGCTTCAGAAGGTTGGTAAGTATCTTTCGGACTGATCTTATCTGTCGCTCCTAGATTCCACCGTGGTGCGACCCGGCAGGTGGGTTGAAGATCCAGGTGACTCCCCTTTGAAGTAAAGCCTCAGAGATCTTGGACTGGTTCCATTCCTTCATTGCCTGGCGGATTTCATGTTCTGTTGCTACCAGGTTTGTTCCGTTATCTGATCTTATAACCTCCACTTGACCTCTTCTAGCTATAAAGCGTCTCACTGCGTTTATACACGAGTCGGTATCCAAAGAGTGTGCGATTTCTATGTGGACCGCCCTTACTGTAAGGCAAGTAAACAAGACTCCATATCGTTTGACCAGCCCGCGACCACGCTTTGCTTCAAAGGGCCCAAAGTAGTCCACACCGACGTTGGTGAATGGTGGACTGTAGGTTAATAAACGATCCGGTGGTAGATTTGCCATCTTCTGTTCACTCACAGCAGCTTGACTCTTTCGGCATCTTACACATTTTGAAAGCACACTCCTGACTGCAGCATTTCCTTTGCATAACCAAAACCTTTGTCTCAGCCGAGCAAGAGTATGGTTTCTCCCTCCATGTCCAATTTCCTTATGAACGTTTCTGATGATCAGGGTTGTAATGTGATGATCCTTGGCTAGAATAGCCGGATGTTTTGTGTGTTCTGGCAAGGCTGCCTGGTGCAATCTTCCACCGACCCTTAAAACCCCGTCCTGGAGGAAGGGATCCAGTTTCGCGATTGGACTGCTCCTCTTGATCCTTTCACCCTTCTGTAGAGCACAAAGTTCCTTGTGAAATGTTTGACTTTGGCTGAACCGGATAATCACAGTTTCTGCTCTCCTGACGTCCTCAACTGTCAGATGGTTTCCTTTCAGAGTTAATCTCCATGACTGCATACGGTTTTCAACTGTCTTGAGTTTCACATCTTGACATTCTGTGGACTGAACTTGAGACTCGAACACCTTCCTTGTTTCACAAAGACTGTGAAGCAGCTCCTTTAGCCTCAACATCCAGGCAACCGCCTTCTTTAGGCTATGCCAGTCAGAGTAATGATGAATCAGCTGGTAGAGGGGTTTCGTGCTTAAGTCTCCAGCCTTGATGATGTTTACGTTGGCTGTATGCTTCACCTCAGTGTCGTCTTCATTTATCTCTCTTGAGAAGTCTGATAATACAGGCCAGTGAGACTCATTCTTGGCTAGGAAATCGGGACCCTCTATCCAACTCTGACACTTGATGAGGCGCTCTGCCTTCATTCCTCTCGAAGCGTGGTCTGCTGGTTAGAAGCCGTGTTGACATACTTCCATTGTGCTGGCCTTGTGCTTTCTCTGATTGTCGACACTCTGTTTGCGACAAATGTTTTGAAACGAGCACCATCGTTATCGATGTATCGCAGGACGGTGGTGCTATCTGTCCAAAGCACAGACTCTTTCAAGTCCATCCGAAGCTCCCGCTTCATGAGCTTGTCCATTTTCACTGCGATGGTAGCTGCAGCTAGCTCAAGGCGTGGGACTGTGACTGGTTTAAGCGGCATCACTCTAGATTTTCCAAGAAGAAATGAGCAATGGACTCGACCGTGGCTGTTCTTGATGCGGAGGTAACTAACGACGCCGTAGCCCTTCTCACTAGCGTCAGAGAAATGGTGCAGTTGTGCTGAAATCACTGGACCAAGTCCCTCTGGCTTGATGCACCTCCTGACGGAAAAGCTGGCTAACTGGCTCAGATCAGACAGCCAGGCAAACCATCTGTTTGCTATGTCTTCTGGAATCTCTTCATCCCAGGTAAGTTTCATTTGACAGAGACTCTGGACAATAGTCTTCGCAAGAAGAATGAACGGTGAAAGGAAGCCTAAGGGGTCGTATATCGAACTTACGACCGAAAGGATACCCCGTCTGGTGATAGGCATGGTCTTGACGTTGATCCGGAACTTGAAGGAGTCTGATTCTATGCACCAATTTACTCCAAGTGCCCTTTCCATTGGTAGTTCATCCCTGTCCAGGTCTAGATTCTTGATCTCCTTTGCCCTCTCATGTTCAGGAAGTGATGATAGCACTTGACGGCTGTTGCTTGACCACTTAGTCAAGTGGAATCCCCCACTCTCACACAGTGCAATGAGATCCTTGGTCAAGGTAACCGCCTTGTTCTCATTCGGCGCTGAGACCAGGCAGTCATCAACATAAAAATGTTCTAAAACTGTTATTACTGCTTCAGGCGATGACCTGTCCTTTCCATCCTCTGCAGTCCGTCTTAAGGCATAGTTGGCGCAGCTCGGGCTGGACTTGGCCCCAAACAAGTGGACCACCATCTTGTACTCACGCAGAGGTTGGCTTAGATCCCCCTGTGGCCACCAGAGGAATCGTAAAAGATCTGAGTCCTCATCAGGGACTCTCACTTGATGATACATCGCCTCGATGTCGGAGATGAGTGCGATGTGGTTGTGCCGAAACCTCGTCAGAACTCCAACCAGACCATTAGTAAGGTCTGGACCCTGTAACAGTTCTTCATTCAGAGACTTCCCCTGGAACGAAGCAGCACAATCAAACACGACACGCAGCTTTCTTTTCTGTGGGTGTGTCACGCCGTGATGGGGTATGTACCATACTCTGCCATCGTTGCAGTTGCGCTCGTGTTCAGGAACTTCCACAGCATAGCCTTTAGTCAGCAAGTCTGACATGAAGCTCTGGTAGTCCTTGTGGAAGCTGGAGTTCTTGCTGAGTTTCTTCTTCAAATTTGCTGCCCGTTGCTCGGCAACACATTTATTGTTGGGCATCACTACATTCTTGTCTCTGAGAGGCATCCCGATGCTGTAGTGCCCATCAACTTTTTTGATCGTCGTAGACACAGACTTGATAAACTGAATGTCCTCTAGTGACATTTCGGACTTCTCTTCGCAGGCTTGCTCTGGAAAGTCGTGATTGTATTGCTGCAGCAGCATGCTATCCACACCGCGTACTGAGATCCTGTTAACTGAAGCCCCTTGACTGTCGTGGTTAGACTTGTGGTGATCTTCACCTTTCTTGAGAGGGCCATTAACTACCCAACCGAGAATCGTTTTCACCGCATAAGGCCCGTCATCTTGACTGTGAATTATTTTCCATGGCTCCATCGCAGAGTGAGCGTTCATCCCAATTAGTATGTCAACGTCTGCGTCGATCTGTGGTAGCCGTACTTCTTTCTGCAGATACGGCCATCTGTCCAAGTCCTTCTCAACAGGAATGTTGTCCTTAGTCACAGGAATGTCTATGTGAGTGTACACATCTGGTAGGCTGATGTACTTGTTCTCCATCAGACCACACACTTCTAGATCTGAGAGCACGTAGCAACACACGGGCTTCTCCTGGCCCATCGTACGGAGTAACATTCGAGTCCTCTTACCATGGACGCCAAGTCGTCTCATCAATCTTTCGGAGCAAAACGTAGCGGAACTCCCAGCGTCTAAGAACGCGCAAGTTTTTATTGTGGTATTGCTCCTCTTTGATTTGATGCACACAGGCACGATAGACAAGATACAGTCGTTACCTCCGGCCCCAGTGACTGCCGATACCTCACTCTTAACTGACGCATCTTCTGGTAAAGCCGGGTTTCTACTGGTGAAGCCCTGGCCCTTCTCATGCTCAGCTCTCTCTTGGTTGGTATTTTCATCCCTTCTGCTGTGAAGCAGACTTGGGTGTTTCTTATTGCAGATTTCACACGTGGCTCTCTTTTTACAGTCTTTCCCCATGTGTCCCTGGGTCAGACATCCGAAACAAAGTCCTTTACCCCTAAGGAATTCAATTCTTTCTTTGTTTGGCAGACTTCTGATTTTGTTGCATGCACTCAGAGGGTGTCCTTTGTTGCAGTACAGGCATGGCTCTTGAAACGCATTGCTTGTATGCTGGTTCTTCCTTGATTCTGAGGCATCCCTTTCATCTGGTCTAACACTTGTAGCACAGCCAGTGGATCTCTTCAGTCCACCTCCCTTAACGGCTCTGGTGCTTGGCTTGACTTTACTTTTCTCATCTGAGTACTCTTTGACATCCCCGAAGAGTGGGTCTGAAGCTATCTTAGCTTGTCTGTTGATGTACGTTACAAGGTCAGAGAACTTTGCTCTCCTACCTTCATTCTCTTGTATGTCGAACGCCATGACTCTCCATCTCTCTCGAAGTCTGAAGGGCAACTTTGAGACAACGATCCAAAGATTACTCGGACTCTTCATCTCCTCGAGGTACTCCATGTCCTTCATGACATTGTTACATCCAGTGAGAAAGATGGCGAAACTGTGAAGAGACTTGGCATCTTCTGATTTGATTTGAGGCCATTTGACAGCCTTGTCCACATAGGCTGACGCTATTTTCTGCTCGTTGCCATAATGATAAGTCAAGAGCTTTCGTGCCTCGCTGTAGCCTTTCTGTGCGCTCATATGTTGGCAACTTCTTACGAGTTCTCTAGGTTCACCGCTGGTGAATTGCTCTAGATAGTATAAGCGGTCTTCATCGTTATCTGTACGACTGTGAATGATGTGCTCGAAAGCCTTCAGGAATGGCAGGAACTCGAATGGATCGCCACTGAACACTGGGACTTCTCGTTGAGGTAAGTTAACTAGTCTCTGTTGCGTGACCAACATCTCTGTGATATCCTTCTGTTTCAACATCACTTCGCCAAGCTCAACTGGCCTACCATTAGAGCTTGTACTGGTGGTGGTGTTGTTTTCTTTCTTTATTTGCTCGTGATATGTATATCTTACTGGATTGTGAGAGATAGGACTACCGTTTCTTTGGCTAACTTGAAGACTGCTGGTTAACTTAGGTTTAACGTCTGGAACGTGATGTTCAATGGTAGCAGCAATAGGCATGTTCTTGTCGAGGTAGGAATTCATTCCATCGCCGTCCATGTTTTCTGTGGTATCGTAATTGTTCATGACTTTGAGTTTTGCTGTGGACTCGGCGATAGCAGTTTCAACATCTAGCTCCTCCATTTGAGCCTTCAACTGAATCTCCTTGGCTTTCAGCTGTAACTCTTCTAACTGCAGTGCCTGTTTTTTCTTGAGAGCAGCAGCACGTGCGAGTAGAGCTGCACGGTTAGCTTCTTCCTTTCTACGTGCAGATGAAGCATTAGATGAGGCTTTGGATGACCTTGAATATTTGCTGCGTACACTTCCTGCTGTGACCGAACCATGTTTCTCATATACAGCGGAGACACTGTCATCTGGGTTCACATCTTCGACTGCAAACTCACCTTGCTGTGTCACCACATCATTTTCTGAAGTAGCATGTTCAATAGCCTTGGCATGCTTTCTCACTTCCACTATCCACTGCTCTATTTTTGCCAGAAAGTTCTCAAACTTCGCTATATGCGGCTCACTCCAATATAACTGATCAGCGTCCTTTTCATCATCTGGTAAAAGTTCACGTATTGTATCATTAACTTCAATAAACTCATTCAGCAATTTTGAGTAATCACTGAGATGATCCTTTTCCACCAACAATGCATTGGAATCATTTTTCATGAGGTTGTCAATTTCTTCTGCTTTGGACACAAGGTGAGCTAATACACATTTCCTGACTCTCATCTGTTTATCAAGTTTCTCTTCTAGGGCCTTTGGGGTCAACTTGATCTTTCTCCTCTCTTTAACTGGCTCCACATTGGCATCCATAGTTATTTTTCCAGTATGAGACATTTCAAAGGGCTATTCACGTTAGACAAGTCTTCTTAATGGCAAACTCTTTCTGACATCTGAAATCCAGGTAACAACCCTTTAACCTCAAAACATGTACATGCTTTCAATGAAAAGGTTCCATGAAAGGCTGTCTTTATTTTCAGAGTCGAACTCAAGCTTCTTCTGTGCTAATATGAAGAGTTATCAATAGCACTTACGTATCTTGAAATGTCCCGTGGCTAGCAGCACCACTCTCAATATGAAACACGTCAATCTTTCTTTCCGACGCTCCCGATTTCAAACACATGCAATCCGATTCTGGCTTCTTGTTTATTCTCATCCATCGCCGTATGGAGCCGTCTTGAATCAGGTCCAAAGCGCCTCTTGCGCTCCGTTGTTAGCCTCTTAGCCGGTTAGCTTCCATTCATTCATACATCTCCGGTGAACTCTCTCGTCTTGCGTACCGTTTCTAATTAATGTAGTGGCTAAAAGTACTCATGTAGCTTTACTTAATTCTTATCTCTTTTATACATCTTACAAACCGCTTCTGGACGGAAAGAATGAGACTACGCGTGTATATGATTAACGACGGTAGAAACGGTGTGTCGCTTCCATCCTTTAATGAACAACTGCCCATCAAACAGAACAGCATTTCTTCCATACTTAACGTGCCTACGTCATAGGTCTACGTTGACGCACATAAACTAAAGACACTAGACGTATTTTATATACATATCTATTCTAATCCCTATATAGATTGAAAATCATAATTAAAATACAAAACTATAAAATACAATTACTACAGGCTATTACTGTAACATTCAACGTTTAAATCCTGGTCTAACTTGTAAATAGAAAATGGCAGTAACACAAGTCATTAGCATATTTTGCTCCAACACTAGAGAGGAGCCAGCTAACAAGCCAAACCTCATCCTGTGTCAGAGTAATGAGGGCACAGTGAAGTGTATTCCTGAGACTGGAGAAGTCAGCGTGCACAGTGAGGTGTAGTCCTGGGGCCATGGCGGGCTTGAAATCAGAATCAGTTTTATTGAGCAAGTTATCTTACACAACAAAGACTTTGACTCTGGTTAGCTTTCCTCTCAATTTACAGGAATGAAACATTAAATAACCAAATACATTAACTTGCAAAGTATCAGAAATTAAGATTTAGACATGTATAAGCTTTTGTTGGTATCATTTCTAGTTTGTGTAGGAGATGGAGAGGAAAAAAAAAACTTTGATCCTCTGTCCTGTTGTAATTTATCTCACATTAAGTTTAAGAGCAATGCTTCAACTATAAATCAATCCCAACACTCATGTATACGTCACCCTACTTGTTTTTTTTTAGACTCGAAGCATTTTGATAAAAGATTAGATGACACTTGGGCATGCATGCCCACAAGTGCTGATACAATGTGGTTTTGTAAACACCTGGCGGTAATAAAAAATACTCTAATAAAATCTGGGGAGGATACAACAATTTTAGAAAATGAATACCACCCAATCCTCGCTCAGACATGAGTTCAGTCAGCTACAGGCTTGTTTAGATACTTTGACATAAATTCCAGGCTGCTTGTACATGAGTGGTCCCCTGTATCATCAGACCAATTAAATGATCAAGCAACTAAAATATATATTACAACTTCTTTTTGTTTACCAAGTATGATAATGGCACATCAGAAAATTTTTTTGGACCCCCCTGACTGTTTAATGGCCAAAAAAGTCTTCTGTTTGTACTTCAGTTTCATCAGGACACATCCTTGCCAAACACCTTTTTGCTGACAGAACTGTTATTATCGATGTGTTTGTTCTGCCCTGGGACACATTTTTGAGGTTTCAAGTCAAGAAGTTCAGCAGACTTTTTACCAACATGCGCTGCAGCCAAAGTCATTACTCCCTCAGACAGAGACCTGACAGACTGGGTCGTTGCATGTATGCTAATGGTTTCTGTTTTCCAAGACATACAGTATCCCTCAAAGCAGTGACGTTTACAATTAGTGTTTTTATTCCTTCATGCAGGTTTCCTCAAGGTGAGGTCAGGCAACTTAACAGAAAGGCTGTTATAAGGAAGGCAGGGGTTGCTTGAACTGTGAGGCAGAGTTGTAAAATGAGGCATTAGCTTCCAAATTTCACATTCTCATTAAGTACAAAAAATTAGTTTCTGTGTTAACTTACATTTCTCATCCTGTTAGACATTCATTCAACACATAGACAATTGTTGGAAAATCACAGTTTCTATTCCTGAGGTATGTTGAAATATAAACACAATCATTTTAATGGGACAGAGCCTGGGTGGTTCGAAATACAACAATTATTTAATTGGATTATCTAAATGTCGCACAAGAGTTTAATAATTATTCCTGCTTCTCTGTGAAAGTCAGCATGCATATGTGAGGCAGCAAAAAGTTAGCATTTATCATATAACTGCATGCGAAAAGCACTTGAAGGGTCAAATGAGGTATTATACAAGAACTGTTCAGTAAAACAAAGACATCATGAAAACCAGAAGAAACTTGACAATTTTTTCCCTCTGATCCCAAATATAAACACAGTTCAAGATAAAACAATGGCACATCACTTACTACAGGATATCATTAGGATTATTGTTTGCCAGAAGGAGCAACTTAAGGTCTTGTGGTCTCATTAAGTATGATATGTTATTTGAGCAGATTTAGTTTACAAATGTTATGTTATTTTCACAGAGAGCTGCAGATATTACCTGAAATATTTGTCCGTCAGATATAGCACGCCAGCTAACCTAGCCACAGAGGTTAACCACAACCAGATTTGTTTCCTTCCTCATATCTCCAAAAACAAAAGTGGTTCATCTTGGGAGGTTCCTCCAATATAATCCAACATTTAATTCCTAATCATATATTTTTAATATATCACAGAGAAGTTTGAGCACACATACCAAGTAGGGCTGGATGATATATCAAGTATACTCGATGTATCGCAGCTTTTGCCATGCACGATGTATAAAAACAAGTATATCGCGAAGATCAAGTTTTGAGCCGTCAGCGTGAATTTCTCGCTGGAGTTTTGCTTCTCCCGTTGTCCATGAACACATCTCTCACAGCAGAGAGCTCTCTGTCTCCCCCACCCATCCAGAAAACTCCTCCGCACATGTGCATTTTGTATCAGTGGCGAGAGAGGCAAGGGAGAAGAAGGTAAACAGAGCAGCGCGGCGAGTTAGTTGCGTTTTGAGACGAACAAGAAACAGCGCTGGATCTGTAGCGTTGAGCAGTTGTTCAGCTCTGAAAAGGAAGAGGTTGAACTCACACAGTATTGGTTAAAATATGCCACAAGATGACTCTGAGATAATGGCGGCAGTAAGACAGCATGTCGCTAAAGACATGAGCCCAGTGTTGTTGAAAAGCCAAGATTTAAAAAATCTCATAAAGACATGCCACCCAGAGTACGTGATTTGCCTGGGCGGGAAAATTTTGCTAAAAACTCCCTGCCAGAGTCATACATGTCAGAGAGACAATGGCCCAGCAGTGGACAAATGTGATCCACTTCTCCACAACTACAGAGACTTATCTCAGCCTAACAGTTCAAAACACCCACAACGTGGAATTAAAATGTTCCACCAGACAAGCTTTTCCCCCATGATCAAACAGGAGAGTTTCTTGAATAAGGTCTAAAGAGACTCTCATGTTATAAACTTATCAGAAACTGGTCCAGCGTTTATCAGCACAGATAACGGACTAATATGATCACAGCTGTGAGCCTGAATGGTGGACTAGACTGCAGGGATTTGGTCTTTGGCTGCATGCAGGACTGGTGAGTTTTGTGTAGGTTTGCTTCACCCTTACTGAGGAAAATAATTATTTTAAAATTAGCAATAGTAAACATAACACAGAAAACATTTCAGGACTTTCCATACACTGTAAAATACAGAGTATTTCATGATTTATGTATTTTTGATTTATTAGTAAAAGATTGAATGGAGTCCTTTTCAAAATAAAACTGCTAAATTTGCCTTGTATTGATTTTTTACCCTTTCTGCAAACAATTTTATTAAAAATGAAATAGAGCAGACTATTTTTATCACCAAACTCGTGTCATTTTGGGCTGAATTAAATACAGCTGGTGAGAGACCATTTCAAAATATTGCGCTGTATATATCAAAAGCAATAGCAAAAATATATAGGGACATCAATTTCAGGCCATCTCACCCAGTCCAAGTATATTGTATAATCCTAATGCATTTAAATGTTCACTGCATTATTTTGTCTGATGAGACTTTTAAAGTTTGCTTTGCATTTCCCAGGGAATACCTGAGATCTGATGTTTCTGTGCTCTACCCTGCAATTCAGCTAATAATGTTTTAAAATATTCCTACATCATGAATACTTGAATGATGATTTCAACTACTGAAACGTCTGTTTTTTTCGGTGAACTCATCATATGATAAAAACCACAATAAATGAATTCGTAAAGTCCATAACAGTCAATAAGAAGGAGACATTAGAAGTGCTCTCAGCACTGCCTATGATTCCAGTAAATCATTAGTTACAATACAAACATCAGAAGGACACTGGCCTAATACTGTATCCTACATGATACTATTTTTTTCAAGTTTTGATTTAAGACCAAAAACCCCAGCTGAGCAGTCTGTTTGGGAAGCAAAAGTGTATTCTGGATGAGAGTAGTGTTTTTCTCCATCTATTTGCAAGTCCAAATTTCTATTTTAGCTCATGTCTAGTATTTCTCCACTGGGCTGCATTCAGTGCTGTTTTTGCCAAAAGGCTGAGACTGAACATGGAATCTTGTTAATGAAAGGTAACACAGAAATCATTTTTATTAGTCATGCCATAAACAGTGGTTCTTTTAAACAATGACCTGGGGTGCAGATGACCTAGCAGTTGGTCGCGCCTGATGTGCACAGGCGGCCGGGTTCATGTCCGACCCTAGGATCCTCCTGCATGTCTTATCCCCACTCTATCATCCCTATTTCCAAATCTATCTTCTATCCTCTTCTATTAATAAAAGCATTAAAGCCCAAATATACAGTGCTTGACAAATTTATTAGACCACCTGTCATATTTGTCTCAAAGACCATCCAGCATCATCAAGTGCTTTAATGCAGACTCTTTCATTTTCAGTGAGCTCTCCGCGTTTTACCATTTTGAACAGGAATGAGGGATTTCGAACTGAATTCACCCAAATTTGAGCCAGCTCACTGGGCTTCTCTCAGAAGTCAGAAATAAATCAAGCATAACATTCAACCACTAAAAATAATTTTTCTGTTCAGGAATGCAGGTAAATAACTATAACGTGACATATTAATCAAGAAATATTAATGTGCTTTACTATTTTTTTCAAGTTTTTTTTGTAAATCAGTAAATTGGAAAATTCATGGATAACAATAATAATTATATTTTAGCATTAAAAGATCACTTTGGTTAAAGAGCTTCTACATATTGGTGTATTAACCATTGCAGAAACATAAAAAAGGATTTTGGTAATTACCAATGCTGTTAATTTAGGGCAGCTGTGGTATAAACCTTCCTTTGGTTAGGATTAGGGTGGTCTAATAAATTTGTTAAGCACTGTATATCTTAAAAAAAACAATAACTAATGCAATTATTTGAGAAAGCATATTATAGTATAGCTGAAGTAGTTATAATATATCATTGGCAATGTTTAAATTTTGTTTGGTATTACAGGGTAAGCTACATTTGTGTTTGAATGAGGGTTTATACAAGATGGTGAGCACACATGCAGATTACAACAGAAACTCTTTAACCTTTATAGACATAGGAGTATTGTCAAAAGATCACACAGGCACAGAGGCAACAGGAGGAGATGAAGACATGCAATGCGTGTGGATAATAATAGAGAAGAGAGAGAAAATGAGTAGATAAAGTCAGTGGGGACAAACAAGTTTCATCATAAAGCACTAATGTGGCAGGTAGGCACAAAAGTTCATTTTCAACCCAGTCATTCATACATGCAAAAATAACTGACTGACTGACAGACAAACAGAAAGAATGAACAGGGGATTATTTTATTTTCGTTTTCTGTCTAGTATATAGGCAGCATAAACAGGCAGTTGTGAGAGGAAACCAGACCTGACCTTTTATAGACTTGTCATATTGACAACTGTCACTAAGAGAAATACATGACATTACATGACACCCCCCCAACCACAAACACACTCACACTCACACTCAAAAACAAAACAAAACAAAACAAAAAAACGGAAAACTTGGGGAAACACTGACCGGGGGTTATTTCTTATTCTGCAGAGGGGAGAAATATTGCATTATCAGTTCTTCCAATGTTGTTAGGCTTTACTACAAGCAGAAGTCAAACACTTCCTATGGTGAAAATCCAGCATCTCCCAATCGATTTTGAGCCTTCTTAGTTAATATAAAAGACTCATCTCAAGCAACTTCACCGTTTTAATAATTTGGGCCTTCTTTTTGTTTTTGTCACATTATATTGCGAAACAAGAAACAACATGCAGGCATCCTTGGTTCTCTCTTGGGGACTAAGAGGAATTACAAAAAGACCCTTGCTTTAATTGCACAACATCTGCAGGCACAGTTGGCAGAATATCACAGTATAATCCACTTCAACCTTCCAAGTACATTTGGCTTTTGGCAGGAGGGAAATGAAGTCCGTCAAGACATTTTCTGAGGTCATAGCCAGAAACCATACCAGCTCACTATGACAGAAGAATATTGAATTTCTATATACTGCAGGCTTTACCAACTAACAGATATACTGAATGTTTCTTCTTTGAAACTTGATGGTCGATTTTCCTGAATTCGGTGTATTCATGACTAGACTCGCATCTCTTTGTAAAACAATATTCTATTCATTGATATGAAACAAAAGAAGCCTGTACCACAAAGCGTGGCTCTCTGTTAGCAAGATAAAGTCAGTATTAACTCTGTTTTCAGTACTGCGAAGTGCAAAGGTGGTTCACTTCTTATGGGGGTAGATGGTTACGTATACCGAAATGAAGACCTGTATGAAACCCATGCCTTTATCTCTCTAAAACATTTCGAATTGCTCAGTGTATGAATGGTGCTCTGAAAATAAACACGCCTTGCCTACTGACCATTCAGATCTCTTATTGAGGGCTGTGAGCTGATCATAAGAGAGTAGGCAGTAGAGACACTTTCCTGTATGACTTCTGATCCTATAAACCATGTGATTGAGAAAGAGTTCAATGTGCTTTAAAGTTATCATCCTACAGACAGACTCAACAGAGTTGTGAAACATATATACAGTGCTTAACAAATTTATTAGACCACCCTAACCCTAATCCTAACCAAAGTAAGGTTTATGCCACAGCTGCCCTAAATTAACAGCATTGGTAATTACCAAAATCCTTTTTTATGTTTCTGCAATGGTTAATACACCAATATGTAGAAGCTCTTTAACCAAAATGATCGTTTAATGCTAAAATATAATTATTATTGTTATTCATGAACTTTCAGATTCACTGATTTACAAAAAACTGAAAAAATAGTAAAGCACATTAATATTTCTTGATTAATATGTCAAATTATAGTTATTTACTTGCATTCCTGAACAGAAAAATTATTTTTAGTGGTTGAATGTTATGCTTGATTTATTTCTGACTTCTGAGAGAAGCCCAGTGAGCCAGCTCAAATTTGGGTGAATTCAGTTTGAAATCCTTCATTCCGGTTCAAAATGGTAAAACGTGGAGAGCTCACTGAAAATGAAAGAGTCCGCATTAAAGCACTTGATGATGCTGGATGGTCTTTGAGACAAATATGACAGGTGGTCTAATACATTTGTTAAGCACTGTAGTTGCTGAGTTCATCTGCATGAGTGGTCAGCTTAGCGAGCTGTCTTTTGCATAAGTGAAGACAGATACCTGTGTAGGCTTAACTCGCACTTTAACGCAGGCCTTGTGTCCATTCATTTACTCTGCCAAAATAACAGAATCTTTAGTATGTGTATATGGTTAAGAAAATACCTTCTGTGTAGCGATAGATCAATCTGATCCTGGCATCAGATATAAATCCAGACTTGAATGGCTACATCAGGAACTGGTATTGGACAATAGGACAATTCACAGACCCATCTATGAGCTTAATTCTATACTGTGTTTACAGCAGGTATTTGCATGTGTAGGAAGCTATCAAAAAGGGCTAATTAGTTTGGAAGGACTTCAAACTTAACCATCAACACCAACAACCTCCACAACTACAAGCATTTATGGAGAAGCATAAAACCACAAGGAAGACATGCAACACAAAATGAAACAAAGGGAAGCACTTAACTTTGTCAGCTGCATAGAAAAGATGAGAGAAACATCCCAGTAATGGATTAATGCTTGGAACCACAGTACAGTTTGTCAGCCTGTAAATAACTGCTAAAGGCACTCTGCCTGACTGAACTTATGAGAACATTTATCTGCTGAGTTAGGGCCTGTGTCCAAAGCCGTCTTTTTTAGCACTCACAGCGCTTATTTTTAATTCAAAACCAATGTAGTCCAGTGTTCTGAGCACTCAGTGCCCTGGACAGAAAAAGTGCTCTTAGTATCAGCTGTTTTTGTCACCGCGCACTTATTTGAAAACTGATCAACTTCTGGAACAGCGCTGTGCTCATCAATTTCACTTCTCCCTCGCTTGCCAACCAAAATCAAGAAGGGATGGGACTTCTGACAATACCGCAAGGGAAACTAATCTGTCTCGTGTTTCTTTGTCTTCTTTCAAGGAGAGGTCTGCTGCTGCCTTTTTACTCCTTTTTTTATGTATCGAATGAATTTATTGCTCTTGTAAAATTCACCTTAAACATCTACAAAAGGGAACCTAAAAAACAACAAATGGACAGCCAAGGCCATCAGAACCAAACTGAAGCAAAAACTTTATCACAAAAAATACTGATATCATACAAATCGGTATCTGTATCCATATCAGTGCTTGAAACGCTGGATCAGTACATCACTACTTCTGTGTCTGAACTAATGGTTTGAGTCATATTTACAATGTACTGACATAATATCTTAATACATTAGATATTAAAAATCAAACAAATTAATTGTCAAATGAGCAATTGGTCAGTGTAACCCATATCAGGCATGTATAAAAATAATATGGGATTTTTACCTGCAACCAAGAGGGAATGGAAATTGTGTGACTGTGAGATTCAGGACTGTAGCATGGAGATGGTTATTCTAATGTTAAACATGTTCATGGCCTCAGCCTACTTATACTGTAAGTACATGATGTCATGACAAATTCAACATCTGCTGAATCTGTGAGCACTATAATAGAAATTGGTGCATCCAAGGTGGACTGGCTTTCTGTGATGTTCTCAGCTTTACAAGGCTAGTATGTTGGTATGTTGTGTTCTCATGTGTTTCTTTGGGCAGGGGAGAGTTAGTGGTAAACACTCTACACATGGACTACTACTGGCACAATGAACCTTTGTTCAGTGAGTGTTTACATCTTGCTGTGGGGTGCTGTACTGGCTCCACTCTTAGATTGTTATCATGCAATAATCACAGACTGAGGTTGGCTGCCTTTGCTGAGTAGTTTCACCATGACGGAGATACTCCTGAATCTTCTTTAGATATATAGCTGACATTGAACAAACCGGCTTGTTATCCATACACTATGTTTTTAAAGCTACCAAAGACAACTCACAAAAACTCTAAGGCCATTGTTAGACTACATATGAAGGTACACTATTATCATATGTCCACCGCCTTCATCTTAGTGCATAGGGACACTACAAAGTGAGACTTTTGCAAATTTGGTGGATGAGGAGTGTGCAGCAATACAAGAAGTTATCCTTTTAACCAACCGTGGTGTCACCAACATACAGATTCAAGAACACTGGCCTACCTCCAGACTGTGTTGTACACATCCAGACCACACTCAAGATGTGGGTTCTTTGCTGTTAGCATTGCTCAGTGGATGATGCAGGTTCCAGTGAAGATCAGATCTAAGCCCAGGCACCAAGGGAAAACTGATGAGTTCTGGTAAGGGTCAAATCAGACAGCAGGGTGACTCACATTCAGCATTATAATCTCTAGGACTCCAACTTTAAGGGAGCTTTGCATGCACTGAAGTAACACATCCAATTCTCTAGGTATTCATTCTTCTTCAGTCTTTGAAGAAACAATTATGTAGTTTTCAAAATAATACATGATGATGCCCAGCTATGAGTTTTGTTAAAGTTACAGTAGAACAAAGTACAGATTAGGAATGTAAGCATGTCATTGTGACCGTTAGGACAGTTTATCTATCCAGAGCTTCTCAGCTTAAAAATTAGGCAAAGAGATGAACAATAATTCATCCCAGCTTTAAACATGACTAATGTATAGTGACAGCAGTTCCCATTATGAGCTGTGTGGTCAAAGCCAATATGAAGGCTGGTTCTGTTTTTGTTGGTCTATAAGTGACTGCTAACAGCTCTTAAAAGTGCCACATACAGTCAAAACAGTTTGGATTTGAGAGTTTGGGTCAAAAAACTGAGGTAGTACCTTCATATAGTAAGGAGGAGGTTGTTGAACTCTATCCATATTTTGAAAGTCAACACTGCAATGACAAGTCATTTGCATTGATGAGAGATCATTTTAAGACTATGACCTCAAGTTATACATGAAAGAAATACTTTTCATATTGTGAATAAGAACCATAAATAAAACAAAAATGAATAATATTTTCCTTGTTAAAAGCGAGTGATGTGCAAAATTTGGTGACATATCTATGACAGAATTCACTGGGGAGGAAAAATTATTCTTGAATACTCGAAGAATGTTTCATTTTTGGCTTATCAGAGTTTTCTCAGGCTTTCTGTGGGACTGAGGGGCAGCAAAGGGCCACTTAAGACTGAGAGTGAATATAGGCAGAAGAATTCATGGGCAATAAAAAAGTGCAGATGAAACTACTTTTCATCATGTCAGTGGTGTCCAGAAGGAGCCGTGCTTCAGATGCCACAAGCATTCGATAAGATGTTAACGGCATGCTGTTTTGGTACTACCAAAGATGTGGGAAAACAGCTTGAGGCCAAAATTATCTGCCTTCCCTTGCATTTAGCCAACTTTTCACAACCTAAAAAGCAAACTCTGAGATCATCAGAGAGCTGTAAAACTGAAATTTCCTGTTTCTACAGATCAAAGTTTCATATACACAAACTACCTTTAAGTGAATTCCATCGAGCGGCTGTCTAACTCCATTTCTCAGGGCTCAATTAAGTGTAGTGATACTCATTTCCGACAGGGAGAGTAACACACTTCCTTGACATTGTTATAACTTCCTTATGTCACCCATAACGGAACTCTTTGAGGCCAGCTCTGCGGCCAACAGAAGGGAGTTCACCACATGTGATAAGTCCAAAGTGCATTAGTTTACTTAGTGTGTACTCTTAGTGTGTGAACATGAATCCCCATGGACAAAAGACTGAGACAAACTGGGCCAATCTTAAGATAAGCCAGCAAGCTCTCACACCAAGTCAAAGTTGGTCACTCTGAAAGGAGAAACCTTCCAAAAATTTGCTCTTTCAGAATAATCAAAGGGAGCAAAGACATCTACTTTAGGAACTAAGTGGAACTAGTTATTTAAGAGATTTATTTATTTACATGTAGCTCTTTATGCCCACAGTCCATAATCTAGAGTTGCCAACCAGCCCATACTGGACACGACTTCCAGTGTTCTACTTCTCTGTCATCACTGCACAACACCTTAGCCCTGCAGTTAAGTGACACCTGTTAATCAATCACAGCCCACGTGCACATGAGGTGACACCAAGTTCAAAGCAATTGTGTCCCTTATTTGGCACTCATTTTGGTAACCCTGCCATCATCAAACAATGCGTAGTGCTGACAGAAAAGGAAAAACAGAGGGTAACATCTTTGGTTTAACAAGATCACATTGTCCACAAGTGCATGCAAAATGTGCAATACAGAGCAAAAAAATAAATAAAAATAGACGAAATTAGAATGGCCTGAATGGTCCCAACCCAAAGAACCCAAAACAAATCCACTGCAGCTGAGATTATTGTGGATAATATTTAAGCTAGCAACTTATAACTCAGTGGTGTTGAAAATAATCATTTCCACAATGCATCGGGATGCAGATGTGGACAATTCTGCATGTAGAGGCAGCTCATAATCAATGCAGATGGATGCTGTCTGTGTATTTTCCCCCTGCAGCTGTCCCTACCATAAATACTCCATTAAAGGGGTGTGCAGATGGTCGAGTGGTTTAAAACACACACCATGTACGTGGGCGACCCAGGTTAGAATCCCGCCTGCGGCTCATTGTCGCATGTCTCTTCCCACCCTCTCGTCCCTGTTTCTGAGTCTCTCCACTGTCCTCCTCTATCTAATAAAGGCACGAAAAGGCCAAAATATAAATCTTTAAAAAAACTACTCCATTAATAACTGGTTTAAGTAACTGGTTAAGTTGCAAAAATGTGTTAAAATCCCTGGGAAAAAGTGATGAAAACAGGTTAAAATCTGGCAAAATTGGTATAAAGTTATACCGTTATATATCGTTATATCAAAATAATTAGTTTTACATTAAAATACTTAAATGTGAGTTGCCATTTCGCCTACTTCTCTTGACTCTGTGTCGCTCTTTGTCCTTCCCCGCCTCCCTTGCCCTCCGAGACTTCACGAAACTCAAAAGCCCACCCCACCTCCCCCTCCAAGACCTCATGAAACTCAAGGACCCACCCCCTCCCCCTCTCACCACAACAACAGACAACATGGAGACCGCGAACAAAACGAGTGTAGTCGAAGAGTTAGTCGGTAAGAAGGAAATTGTGGCTCTATCATTTAGAAATGGTTTGGTTTTAAGACTTCAGACCATCAGCAAATTGATGTTTTTTGTAGAGAGTGCCGAAAACAAGTTGCAACCAAAGGCTTGAGCACGACAAATCTCCATCATCACTTGCAGCAGCAGCACAGGGTGCAGCACAAGGAGTGTAGTTGGGCGCATTCACACCAGAGCTGTTTGGTCAGCTTTAAACGAACTCTGGTCCAATTTCCTGGATAGTCCAGTTTGTTTGGAGTGGTGTGAAAGCTCAAAAGAACTGTGGTGCAGACCAAACAAGTGGACTCTCGTCCACTTGAAAATGAGGGGTCTCGGTCCTCTTCCAAACGAACCCTGGTGCGGTTCATTTAAGGTGTGAAAGCAAAGCAGACCAACTTGTGAACCAAAGGCAGGAAGACGCATAAAGTGTAATGATATATGGATTTATATGTGATTTAATACACTCAAATACATGTCGGTACCTCGCTTGGCGTCTGTGTAGCCATAGCAACACGTCGTAGTCTGTGCTGATTTTTTCGTATCGTGTAAAGAAATATGCTAGACAGCCCACCGCTGTCTGCTCACAGTGCCCCTGTGCAAAAGCAGAAACCCCAAAACAGCGTAAATTATGTAATTTTTCGTTGTTTATGTGGAAAAAAAGACCGGCTGAAGGAGCTGAATTTCCAGTTTTGTCTTTTTCTATGCTGTCTTTTCTTCCTGGTCACCATTTGTTTATGACAACAACGCCCCTAACGGGCAGAGTTTGTAGGTGTTAGGACAATTTGGTCCATTTGAGCCAAGAGCAATGTGAATGCGAGCCAAACCACAGGAAAGTACAAAATGTTGCAATGAGCCCTATGAAAGAAAAGGTAAAAAGTTGGGAGATATCACAAAAGCTGTGGCGTATCATATTGCTAAAGACATGGTGCCTGAGTTTTTAGTTGTAGTGGGAACATTGTAACCTGCCATAGAGCATCCTTCAAGCCTGATTCTGTTGACAGGCTGGTATTCCTAGCACAGAATCTGTGAGGTTTTGAGCAGCGGGGCCTGGCCGGCCTGCCTAAGTTTTGTTCTCACGTATTTCCTGTTTTGTGAGCTTAACACAGAGAGGCAAATTTGTTACATTGCCCATGTATGTTTACGTTGTTTCGTAAAACAAAATATTTGAACGGACTCAGGGGGCTGTTCACAAGAGAAAGCACTTTTAATAGAAAGAACTTCCAATCTCAGAGAAAAGCTACCTTGTCAGATGTAGTAAATGTTATTTGTGTTTCGAATGATCTCTTTTTACATTTTGCTTATTTGCACAGCTATATGTATTTTATTTTGCAGAGAAGAAATTTACTTTATATAACCACTTACTACTTTACTTACTTTACTTATTACTTTAATAATTTACTTTATTTCTTGATTTAATTTATTTAATTCTATTAATTTATATACAGGTAGTTTCTTTTCATGTAATTAATGTACATGTCAACCTATGCAACTGGTTCAATATAAGACAGTATTCAGTTCATGTGGATTTGACTCAAAACTAAATCTGTTTTTATTCCTTCTTCATGTACAAATATATTGAGATACTTATTGAATATCGAGATATAGCTAAAATATATTGAGATATACATTTTGGTCCATATCGCCCAGCCCTTGTGTAAAGTGGTCACAGTGTAAATCAAAAATGTTCTTAGTTTTTTTATGGCATCTGGAGACCCCCTTTCAGTGTCTTGCAACCCCCAATGGGGTCCTGACACCAACGCTGAGAACCCCTGATATAGAAAATGGAGGATGCACTGGATTGAATCGTTGGCCTGATAATTAATATCAAAATGAGGTCAAGATGAACAGCTCTATTATAATTCATACATCCATCAGAAAAGGCACAACACTGTCATCCAGCTGCAACTCCTGACTTATGAATATATATTTGGTAAGGTATATAATACATAAAAAAGCTTCTTCCTCATGTGAGCATATAAAAGTGAGTTTCCAGTGAATTGTCAAGGACTTGTTTGAGCACAAGGAGGCCCACATCTGTAGGTATATTCACAATCTATTCAACTAATATTACTAAAAACTGTTATTATTGGAACAGGTACAAATTTGGACATTACTTTTGAACTGAATTATAAATGCAGTGTCAATAAACACTGAAGCTATTGCTCAACACCACAATATATCAATGTCACAGAAAAAAATTCTGTAAAATCCAAGTAAAAACATGAAAGACTTAATGGTACTTAATGAGAGACATCACTAAATGGCAGCTACAGTAGATTCCAGTATCAACACAGCAAATGATGACCATAAACCTTCAGTAATCCTTAAGAAGAATGTAAAATTAGTGTTTTTAAAGGGAGAGAAACAATAATACTATCTCCTTCTTTGGACTGAAAATAAGCGAAGCAAAAGCCTGTCATTACTAACGTTTTTTTCTGTATTTAATAGGGATACATGATAAATATCAGTGATAATAAATTAACAGCCAATATTGCAAATATTTCATATGATTTTGTTATTCCACTAATAGAATATTTACTGCTAAAATCCAGTCATAATAAAGGTGTTGTTCTCTTCCTCACAAGACAACACACTCTGAAACAGTTGGTGGCACAGCTGGACTTGACCCATCAATAAGCCCCAGAGAAGAAGACGCCACAGCTGCAACGACAGACTAAACATGGCGTCGCTGGTGTGGGTGTTCCTTACTGTTTCAGTGGAGGATAACACAAATGTGTTTGTAAAACATTCTCTGCAAAGATCCTGAAGGAAGAAAAAAATCCTTGAGTTTAAGCAGAGTGGACCTCATAAGTCACATAAGAGTAGTCGTCCTAATTCAAGACCATAAATGGAATACCAAGCAGCAGTAGTCACTAGCATTAACACTGCTAGCATTAGTGCCGCTAGGTTTTGACTGATTGATTGATTGATTACATTTTATTATTGTGTCATGCATAAACAATATGCCCTGCCCAAATAGGCTTACAAGACACTATTATCTTTACAGAAAGACCAGCAACCAAAAGTAGTATATATTCATTCAACTAATACACTGAAGTGAAATGGAAACGGTAAGGTGTTTGTGAATGAACCTTTGTAAGCATTTGTTTGAATAGAAAAAATGAATGCCTGCGCGAAACAAAGTGGGTCAGCTGTATGAAAGAGACCACAAGAGGTTTGGAGCAGAACACTTAAATAAAAGAAAGGATATCAAAATGAGCAACAGAAGCAGCTGTTTTGTGTAGGATATTCTGACCACACAGGTAGACGAACAAATCAAGTCCTCCAGGCCTTCAAAAAGCAAAGTGAAGAAAAAAATGCATTTAAAAGAAATTACATGAACTAAACTATGCAATAAATCTCATCTCACTAATTCAACTTATCAATATTTTTTTGTTGTCATTTTCAAGAGAAGATAATATAATAATACCACACAAATAAAAAGAAGAGTAGCTATGATGCACACTTGGTAATAGAACAACAACAAATGGGGCAATAGTAGCGTCATGGATACACCGATGTACCCACTCTCTCTCCCTATTATTCATCCATCCATGCTTCTATCTCCACAATAAATGCATTGAAACCCTAAAATTAATCTGAGGGCAAAAAAAAAAAGAACAATAATAAGTGGTGCCATTCAAAAAAACTTGCTGGGCTGATAAAGTTACAGTTATTGCTTATCTTAAAGCTTGTCACACCCTCATTAGACATTTTTACAATATAAAATTATCCATAGAAGACTGGTCATAAAAACACACAGCACCCCGTTCAGGATGCAGTGTGTGTTCTGTTGAAAAGCCATCACATTCCCTGTACAGCTGCTAAAAACTGCATGCCAGGTCGGATGTTTACCTAGAGTGAGATCACATCAGATAAAATCCAAGCAATCCTAACACCACAGTGCTGAACAGCATCACAAAAGCAAAAGAATTTGACATCCAACTGTAGCAGAACTGCAGATGAGGACATATATTCAAGATTTAACGACAATTTCAGAGGTCCCACATTGATCACCATCAATTTTTAAACAAAACTCATCGCTGAACATTCAGGACAATAAAAAATAATAAATTGTCCAGTAAGTAAAAGACTAATGAAATTTAACTTGCACTTAGTTAAACACATACTACACTGACATCAGTTATTCTAGCTCTAGTTTTTGCTTTAACACAGCTGAGAGTATTGCAAACAGAAGAAAATGTAAAACTTAACAACTCTGTCAAATAAACCTCATTCATGCTATGCTGAGGAGAGCAGCCTATATACTTACTATTAAGCAAATCAACTAAGTAGCATTTTTACTTATGGTTTGAAGTGTTTTTTTCAGTGACAAGTAACTTTAGGAATGTAAATTTCATAAAATGTTAATTAAGAGTAAGAACAACAGAACAACATATCTACTTTTGAGCAGTGTTCATTTTGGCAGCTATTTTTAATTTTAGTCTTAGGTTTAGTCTTCAGATGAAATACATGTTAGTTTTAGTCACATTTTTGTCATTTCTATCCTTTTAGATTTAGCCTAGTTTTAGTCGAAAAAATTAACACTACTTTTATAATGTTTTATAAAGTAAAGATATTTTGACTGTAATGAATGAAATAGTATGTCATGATCTAAAGAATGTAGTACAGAGTAGTCACACATTTCATAGTTAGTACTGAGGAACAATATTTTGATCTTTTCATACAAAGATGCATGCAGGTTTGTAAACTGCACAATAGTTTTTACACCATGGCTGAACTCTGGGTTTACTGTGCAAGATGAACTGCTTACTATAGCTTAAGCACAGTGTCTAAGGATTCAGAGCTCTTTTTTATTGTTGGACAACAAGGGCATTAACTACAGTTTACTGTATTCAACAGGACAAGGACACAGACTGTAAAGCTTTCATGGAAATAGGGTAATAAGTCAGTAGGAAACAATCATCAGCTCAAGGGGAAGTTCTGAACAATAAAAAAAACCCTCTTGCTTTGGAAGATAGTAATTCAATTCAGCCAGCCTTGACAAAGCCTTGTACACTCCGTGGTTGAGATTCTTTTAGTTTTCTTCTTTTTTTTACCTTTATTTAACCAGGAGAACAACCTCATTGAGATTAAAAATCTCTTTTTCAAGAGTGTCCTGGCCAAGGCAGCAGCAGCACAGCCAAAGTTACAGACATACAATGAGTAAACGCAGTCAAACAACAGTACACTGAAAGAGAAAGCAGCAAGTAATTTTTAAAACCAGCTACAATCAAACACATCATTCAAAACATTTGCAGACAGATCTGACTGCCTCCAAGTCAACCAACCTCCTCTTCAAAGCTTTCAATGAGACCAGTTCACTAAGTTTTCAGGACATGTGTTGGTTCATTAAGCAACCAAAGGGAACTACAGTATCTACAGGAGGAATTATGTAGCTAATTGATACTCAAATGTGACATCATTTAGACTACGGGACTTCATAAACTTTTGAGTCTGTCTGACTCGAGTTTGAAGCCCTCAAGGCTTCAAACTTGAGATCTTCAAGTTGTGACTTCAGCTGTGTGCCTCACGCACAGACACACCTCTCTCTGTGTGACTCTCTGGTGTGGTGAGGTAAAATCGAAGCACAGATGTGTTTTCTTGAAGGTGAAATATTATTTCACGTGGTACTGCCCCATGTTGAGCTACATGATGTTTGCCGGTGTTTCCTGCAGCTGCATTGACATGCTTTGTATTGTTTAGGAGGGGGTGGGGTGAGTGTTTCTTAAGTGAGGCACAAGTTGTGCCACGCTTTAGTGATTCCCCGGAACATATTCCCCAGATACATGTTTCTCTTTCTAAACAACACAGCATTTCAGTCAAATACATTCAATTTCCTTGATTTCTGCATCAAATAGTGAATTCTGTTTTTATTGGCCAATGCTGCGATTCCATTGGCGCGGAAATCATAGAGCCCTAAGTGAGTGAGCTCGAAGTACAGCCAGATACCTGTACACACTGAGTTCTATCAGAGAGATAGTTTGTAAACCAATTGACTGTTTGCTCAGATAGTCCTGCTTTAGACAATCTGTTTCTCAGTACTACATGGTCCACTGTGTCAAACGCTTTGGTGAGGTCAATAAAAAGGGCTGCACAGTGCTGCTTGTTGTTGATAAAATCAATAAAAATCATTAAAAACTTTAAGAGCTGCTGTGAATGTGCTGTGTTTTTCCTAAAACCAGATTGGAAGTCAGATAAGATATTACTGCAGTTTAAAAAAATCCTTTAATTGATCACTAACAAGTGATTCACGAACCTTGGCCAGGACAGGCAGTTTAGAAATTAGGTCTGTAATTATTCAAACAAGTTGGGTCCCCTCCTTTGAACAGGGGGTGAACACATGCTGCTTTCAAGATGTGAGGAATAACATTTGTAATCAGAGAGAGATTAAAAATATGTGTCAGAGGTGGGGCAATAAAATCAGCAGCTAATTTTTTAAAGTATGGATCAAGTAGATCCGGACCTGCAGCTTTAGATGTGTCCATTAGTTGAGGGCTTTGTGAACCTCATAGGTTTTAGCACTATTGGACCTCTTTGCAGCCAGAATAAAGAGGAGGATTCCTTAAATCAACTGATTACAACCAGGGATTAAAAAAGAGAAATTAATGGAGACTCAGACTGAAAAAAGATCAAAACTTTTCCTTCAACACAGTTCAGCAGATAAAAAGCAAACCTCTGCTAAAGAGATTCTGGCCCTTTTCCAGAGCAGTTTAAATATAAGGATGCTACTGCTTGAAAAGCTGTGTTCTGTTGATTCATACACCGTAACAGAGGCCAAAACCAAGCAGTAAATAGACACCAATTGTATAATGATACTCTCTCAAGGTGGAAATTCATGGAGAATGGTCAAGTCAGGGAAGATCATCTGCCATAATCCTCAAAGGCGCCACAAATATCTTTCCAGTGTTTCAGTCCTGTAATAATTCCAATTTGCACAGCTTCACATTGCGAAATATGTAGCCCAAAACAAGTTCTGCAGTCCTGTTGTTAATTATGACCCGTTCCCAAACTTCCCCAGGAGATTCTGTGTATAATTTAAACCATGTTCAAGGAGAGTGTGCTGTGCATCATCTAGCGTGCTGTGTCTGAACAAGTATAGAATCCAAATTCAGCCGTTAAAATGTACATGTATTTCTCTGAAAACCATTTGTAACATAGGTTACCTAAGCTTCCTCCCTAGAAAAACAAAACTAGGTTGCTTACACCAACAAATGTCAGGATACTGAGTGCTGCAGGGATTCCTTATTTTTGTAGGTCAACCAGGAAGTTGCCATTGTATCAGTTCCATCAAACAAATGTCTGTTTCAATGGGTTTTTTGACCATTGCTCAAAACAAGCTCTGTGGCCAAAAAAACGACACTTGTACATTTTGTATATCCAGATAATTTTCACAAATTAATATAGTGTTCATATTTTTGAAGCACAAATCACAATCAGTGAAACGAAAAGCTATTGTTAGGCATTGTTGGCACTGAACCCCAGGCTACTACTACTATTAATAATAATAATAACAGTACCAAAACAGATGAGACAATGTGAAAATGTGAATGACAAAACAAAAAAAAAAATTGGAAATCATTTTCAAATTAATGCAACACAGTTACAAGACATGTATTGAAACATTCATATTTTTTCGGAAATATATACATTCTGAATTTGATGCCTGCAAAGTGTTCACAAAAAAAAAAAAAGAAAAAATAGACATGGGTAATAAATGACCACAGGAGTGATTGAGCCAATTCAAGAGCACTCCTAAGACTCAATTGTTCACAATCAACAATAGGGCTGCAGTAATAGATTCTTTTTGTAATCGAGTACTCTATCAATTCTTCTGACAATTAATCGAGTACTCTAATAAAAAATATTGCTTTTTTTTAATCAGTCACTTTTGCTTTTTCAAGAGAAGTAGTTCTAGTCAAATGAGAAAAGAAGCTGGGTCCCTTAAATGTACTACTTATATATTAGAAATTGGTATTGACAGGTTCTCTAAGAAAATATATTTTACAAAGTGCAATTTATTTCTGATGACAGTTTACATTTCTTACAATTACAAGGAAAGAAAGTTAAATAATTATATAAGATTATGCCATATTTGGGGTTTTAGGGAACCTATACCAAGAGATTTTGGGTGCCAACACTATTTTTCTTCTATAATAGTTTATTTTTATTTTTATTCTCCAATTTGTCTAAAAGTAAAGGGACACTTAATCATTTTAACTTCCCTTAGTTTATGCATGAATGTAATATTTCACATTCTAGCAAGAATAGAGTTTCATCATTCACAAAGTGGTCTGATGATGTCTGAAAGATGAACCTTTAGATTACAGGAATATGGTCTATTCCTCAAAGGGTGTTCACTTTTAATTTTTTGCACATTTTTTGTTTGTGAGTTCATCCACCATAAAAATATGACTTTTAAAGACCATCCACTGACATGGAGAACACATTTTTTTTTTTTTAAGATTTATTTTTGGGCTTTTTTGTGCCTTTATTAGAGAGAGGACAGTGGATGGAGTCGGAAACAGGGAAGAGAGCGGGGAGACACATGCAGGAAATAATGCCATGGGCCGGATTCAAACCCGGGTCGCCTGCATACGTGGTGCGCGCCTTAACCGCTTGACTACCGGTGCGCCCATGGAGAACACATTTTAAGGGATAATGCTGCTTCTGTGACCTTTTGAATCCTGACTATATGATGATGAACTTTAACCTATTTAGTGTCAGTCACTGTCTGTGGCAATAGTGTGTTTCTATTTTAATGGTGTCAATTCATTATCAATATAAGTCTTATCAATTTATTCGGGATGCTAAAACATTTTGAAAAATACGCTGTAATCTAGACATCAGTGCGCTGAAATTTAAAAGATTTATAATTAAATGTATAACGAGCGCATGCGAGAGACAGAGAGAGAGAGAGGGAAAGCACTAAAGCAGGACCTGAATCATGAAGCCTGACGGTATTCTGTGAAACCGTCAGGTCAATCAGAGTAGTTTATGAAATTCCCTGAAGTTGGCAGACACAAACTGAGTGCTGTCTCACACCAGCGAGTCATGCGGGCAGCATGTAAACTCGGAGATCTGCGTAGGTTTACAGGTGCAGGTGTAGTGCATTATTTGCCATGAAGTCACGGCCAGTGGATGCGTAAAAACACAGGACAAGTGCCTGTAAACATCACTGCATGAACCTCTCTTCCCTTGTGATTTTCACGCCTCAAATCATGCATGTTGCAAATAGCCATCCGTGTGAAACACAGCACGCCGTGCAACACACGGCGCAATGTCCAAGCTTACAGCATGGGCTATGTATACATGACTGATTTAAGCGAAGCCTCGAGGCAGATAATTTGCCTCAATGAATTTTTTGAATCAAATCACTCGGATAATTTGAGGAATTGTGTCAGCCCTTATCAACAATGTAAAGACTGCCGGGACAAATAGTGGTCTAACAGGTACAAATGTTCATCAGCGTGCACTTGCACAAAATGTAGTGTTGTCACCATCTACAATCCATAATATCATCAAAAGATTCAGAGAATCTGAACAAATTTGTGCAACCTCAAAGAGCCATTCATTTCCTCTCTGTGGGACAATTGTCTTGTGCCACTGTGTTTTCTCTAGACATTACAGAGAGAGATTAGCAAGTATTGGCACTCATAATCCCCTCCAATGTTATTCATTTACTTTGTAAAGTCTCTGAATTATTCTGGTATATGACCATGCTTCACCAAATAAGGAAAGTGTAGTAAAAGATAGAGTATGTGCCTTATTAAGTGTAAAGTTTTTATTAGATTGGTTCAAAGGAGAGACAGAACAGGAATGAGTTTTGTTCATCTGTGTGACAGTGACAGAAAGAGCTTAAAGGGATGCTTCAACATTTTGGCAAATTCCCCCATTGCCATAATTCCCATAGTCTTAGTAATAGGTCCGTTTCCTTTAGTTGTCGGTGCAGGCTGTTTCTAGATCTGGGGGGACCGTTAAACCAGCTGCACCACTAACGCTATATTAGCAGATGGAATTTGGCTTTCCCTCATCAAACTCATCAAATACACAATCCAACAACTTCAAAATGCTCTCGTGGACAAGTTGTGACCTGCACATTCACCACGCTATGAAATAATAATGTATAATTATGTAACATTACGACACATGAAGCAACTACTCAGAACTATTTCTTGAGTGAACCACTGGGTGGAGTGACACAGTGCAGCAGCCATGTCTGGAGTGTAGTTTTGGCTTTGCATTTAACTTTAAAACATCTCCGTCTTGTAATGTTCCATGATTATTTCATAGCGTGGTGAATGTACAGGTCACAACTTGTCCACGAGAGCATTTTGGAGTTGTTGGATTGTGTATTTGATGAGTTTGATGAGGGAAAGCAAAAAATACCGTCTGCTAACATAGCGTTAGTGGTGCAGCTGGTTTAACGGTCCCCCCAGACCTAGAAACAGCCTGAACCGACAACTAAAAGGAAACAAACCTATTACTAAGACTATAGGAATTATGGCAATGGGCGAATTTGCCAAAATGTTGAAGTATCCCTTTGAGAGTGAACATTTCCTCATAAAACAGATGCGCTATTGAACTGGTGAGACCACTGCCTGAAATCCCTTTGGCACATGGTTGCAGTTGTCCCACATTTGTATAATTGTAAGCTGGCCTGTTAATTTCTGAGTGTGGTTCTTGGAATGAAAATATGGATGATTAATGGGACAAAACCACTCCGTAATGTCTGTAATATGTCCACAGAACATGTTCAGGAAGGGTTTGGCATTATTGTTCTCTATGCAAGGTAATTTAGAAAGCAATGCCAGCTCGGTCAACCCTCTCCCGCATACAAACACACACACAAACCTCCTTACATTTTCTCACTCCAGTTCCCCTGAAGAACCCCTTGTGCTCTTGTTTGCAGCTGCTGTGTTTGCCTGGGAGAGAATGACGAAAGGAAAATGTGAACTAAGATCTGTCCAGGATGTGCCAGTTTTTTCTCTTTTGAAGAAAATAATGTCTGTTGTCAGCTTTTTACATATTCAATTTTTTAGCACCACCGTCTACAAGTAAACACATATTTCATTGTTAAACAGCAGTTACTGCTTTACCAATACATGAGAGCGGCAGTGTTTTCAAGCAATGACAAATTCAGTGTGAACAACCTCAAACATCCCAAAAGCACTGCTACACATATTGCACCATTTGGAGATACTGCCTGCAAGCATTCATCAGTTGGTTTCAAACAATGCAGCATCTTAAGACTACCAAGTGATTCTCTTGTGACCCTCTTTTAAAAAAGAATGAAGACAAAAAGGCATTAAGGCCTGCATAATTGAGGTATAAACTGTGAACGACATGTTATCATTTCTTTGTTTAAAGGTGTTGAAGGTGCTTTGTATTCATTAACAAATAAAGTGGGAAAGTGTGTTCAAGTGATCACTGGAGATAATAGGAGGTGATCAGCCATGATACATCGCTGAATAAAAGTAAGGCTATTAAACCTCTTTCTTTTTTAGCTTGGCATAAAATTTGTCATACAGAAATCCCTGTTAGCTCAAATCTCTCCTTCCTTGCCTCTCTGATTATAGTCACTTTGAGCCACTCCACAAGCAACTTCTTACTGTTCTCCTTACTAACACTGCTATAAGGCTCATATTACAAAAGTTGGACGGATGACAGTCATGCAGGAAAATAGAATTAGGGCACTAAAGCACCCAGCTTATGTCACTACCCAGAGTGCACTGCAATGCAAACAACAGTGGCAGTCTACTGGCGCGGTTAAAATGTCAAATGTGAGATTTGCGACACAAAGAGACTGTTTTAGAACATTTGTGGTGATAGATGGAGCAATCACAGCATACAATAAAGCCATCTGATGATGATGGATGCATTTTAGCTTGATTAATCGCAGCTGTTGTTGGACTTTCAGATCAGGTATGGGACCATATGCTGGTTCAGCACTTCACTGCGTCAACCCTGGTCTTGTACTGCTCCAGCCTTCTGATGTCCATTGTCCAGGGCTGCGCCATGCCTATGCCCCATCTTCCCAGTAACTTCCATTCCATGACCTCTGTACCAGCTCACTAGGATTTGGGCAACCAGTATACTGTGTCGGGGAAAACGTGCCAGGTGCCTGTAGAAGCACAGCTGCCGTTCTCATATCAAGCAGCTGACCCTTTCTATCTTCACTCTCTTGAGCAATCTCCTGACACATTTTTGTCAACAATACCCAAAAATGCACCGATGAAAAGTTGTTGTAAAGGATTACTTCTTTTGTTTCTCCTTTGTCAGACTAGGAATATAGAAGATGTTTTTTTACCTTGACATGTTTCAACTGTCATCTGCAGTCTTCCTCAGAGGCATCAACTGACCGCTGTGACATGTCCTTACCAGCTGTTCTACCCAGGCGTAGTCAGCCTGACGGACCTGACAGGTCTATCAGGCTGACAAGGTCCCCCCGCCATCAGATGGTCTCTTGAGGAGAGAGTTCCAGGAGTATTTGCCCCCGCCCCACCTGATTTTGACTGCCTCTTTGATCCAGCGTTTGTGTTACAAATTACAGTATTATTTATTAATTATTTAATCAGATAAAATCATGTTGTGAATTATTTAGTTAGTTAGTGACGTTTATTTCGAACATGTAAAAAAAAAAAAAAAACATAATGAAAACATATAAGAATTGTTTTTCTGAATGACCCCAAGTGTGTGGTGTCAACATGGTTATTTTACTGTTCCAAATCATGTTGTAGTCCCCCAGACCTCGAATCATAAATATCAAACATGTTTGGAATGACCCCATTACACCAATTTCCATAGAGTCCATCTGCCCTTTGTTCTGTCAACTCCTGTCTGCCACATTGGTAGAAGTGCCACTTTCGTCCACTCTGCTTCAGTGAATATAAACACTATGACTTTTTTTTAAATAGTCACAACTAGCACCATCAAACTGAACAGAGTAGGCCAGTACTGCTCCTCTGCAGTGGTTCCTGCTCCTGCTGTGTTCATCTCTTCTTCTGTGTACTGAGTGGCCCTGAGAGTTACTGGGTCTGGCTATTCTCATGCATTGTGAGCATGCAAAGGGTAATTGCTAGAAAAAGCAGCGGCAACCCCCAGAGTACAGAATGCTTATGACAAAATATGATTTCATTATTTATAACAAATGCAATATCAAGCTATGTAAGTTGAAGCTTCAGTTTCTCCATTATTCACTTTCCCAAAGAGCACAGGTAAACCAGTTAAAGATGACTCTAAAAACCAGTCAGAGGCATTACTACAAAAAACTAAGTTTTTTCTTAACAATATTTGCTCATCAAACCTATAGACTGATCAAAATATGAGCTATTTCATCGTCTCTACATGCTGATTCTGGTGATAATGAAACATTTATCTTTGTCAATGTTTTTCCTCAGGTGGCAGTTTTCTGGGAACCTTGTATTATATTCCCGTTGTCTGAACAGTAACATATTTCAAGGACCTAAGGATTTTATGTCATCATAATATCTACCAGAGGATCAGTAAATCACTTAATAGCTGGTCTCAAATAAGGTGTTGGAACACAGCTGACTCATTTCCTGGCAATGCCTCTCTCAACAAATACTTTCTGACAGGCATATTATGGACAAAATAAAATAATTTTTGGCATGTTGTGAAATAAACCTTGAAGAGAATTCACAAGACACTTATTGCATGCTATAAAAGAATGTGATTGGATAAGTACTCAGGAAAACAATTATCTGTGAAGGAAAAAACAATCCCAAATAAGAAGAGAATGCTTGTTTGATACCCAGAAAAATGACGATAGTCAAAAGGATTTGCATAATGAAAACAAGGCACACAAATTAAAAGTGATTTATAATCAACGGATACTGATTTTTATAAAACTGAATTACCTCTCACTCTGCTCATATTACTCCTCAAACTGTCGGGGTCCACCAGAACTAATAGAGAGCAATAGACACATCTATTCCTTTGGGCAATAACAAATCTCCGGTCTGTCTGGTGTTAATATCTTTGGATTACATCAGGAAACAAGAGCACCTGGAACTTCCCTTGTAAATAAATTTGAATTTACAAGCCAACCTGTGACTTTACCTCTATATTCCAAGAATCATCTGGCATGAAATGGCTTATGCCAATCCTATATGTATTTTTACTTTATATGCAATGATTCAATGAACTACAAGAATGTAAGCGTAGATGGACTATTTAAGCTTTTCTTTATAATATTAATATGTATATGTACTAGGGCTGTCAATAGATTAAAATTTTAATCGTGATTAATCTCGCAAATTCCATAGTTAACTCGCGATTAATCACAAATTAATCACACTTTTTTGTCTGTTCTAAATGTACCTTACAGTACTATTTCTCAAGATTTAAATACCCTTATCAACACAAGGGGACAAAAATGCTTTCTATATGCAAATGTTTGTTCATGTCAGAAACCCAAAACAACGACAGATAAAGTCCAGAAAATTCTCTAGTCTGAGGTCAAAGATACTGAACGCTGTAAAAATATGCTGAGAGCATAACATGGTAAACTCAAGCCCAACAAGCCACAACAGATGGAGATACTGACCTTAATGTAACATTCCTGAATAACACCACAATGTAGAGTCAAACTTTAGACTTCTAGAAGTTACTCCTCTGTTCTCAGCAGCTGAACACCGAACAACAGATCTCATCATCACACATGGACATAAAGAAGTAAAATCTCTGCTGAGAGCTCAGCAGTAAGGCACAGACACATCTAATGGTGTTACACTGTTCTGATGTGGACACATCTGCCCTGCTCAAGAGAAAAAGAAAGTAATTCCTTAAAAAATGTCTGCTATTTTTTATCATATTTTTAACTTTCAAACTAAAAAATGTAGTCCAAATGTAAAATAAATGCTGACAGTAAGAAATGACTGTCATCAGTCCAGTAGATTTACTGGAATGATGTCAATAAATATACATGTGAAGCCTCTTTTCAAAACTCATGAATACACAAAGTAAAAGAAGTCTCAGTGGAGAACTTTTAAGGTGTACTAAGAGGACTTAACCATCTCTTCATTCTTCAGATCATAGAAGAGCTACGGGTTTAATCTAAAACCATTTTTTTCTTTCTAAGTAAAGGAGACCCACAGTCTAATAATGCTTTCAGCTTATATTATGATGCTCTACAGAGCTCATTCACTAACCTCTGCTCTCCTGTCACACACCAGCCTCTGCTGCTCTGTCTCCTCCTCCTCCTCATGATGCAGCTGTACATTCACCAGCATCAGACAATCTCCTATAGGGACTGCAGAGTCTTTGACAGTTTTGCAGCATCTTGATTGACTGTTATTTAAATTTGGTGTTTATTTACAGTTCCAGTCGATCGTTTTAGTAAGTGTCGTTTTTTTTGGAATACTTTCACTTTCAAGCAGGAGCTGCGTGGGGGTGAGAGCGTGGGGTAAACGGACCTTTAGGAGACGGGATCAGACCAGTCAACAGTCACTAGCGCAGCTGTGGTGCCGGTTCATGGCAGATATAATAGCCTAAATAAATGAATAAATCATACTGGCCGATAAGTGCGTCGGCACACTGGGAAATGCCCGGTATGCCGGATAGCAAGTCCATCCCTGCAGAGCTTGGTGAGGGGGGCGGCTCTCTGCATTAGCGGTGTGCATGGCCAGCGAGTGGTGCAGGCTATATAAGACTCTACGAAGTACGAACTGTAACTCCGTTCATGTCGACAGTAGGAGAAAATAACTTCAGTCTTATCTGACATGATCTGAAAGCTGAACCTGTCATTCAAAAGTCTCTGTCCTTTATCCATTTATGTTCGCTTGTACCGCATCATGACGGCGCCACTTCCTGGTCTGGCAAACTACGGGATGGATCGAGGGTCATACAGAATGCACATGCGTTAATTGTGCGACAGCCATCTTGCCAGCCATCTTGCTTCGATAGCAGTCTTCAGCAGGTCTGTATTGTGGAGTCTGATGTCTCTCATCTTCCTCTTAACCGTACCACTAGGAATGGATGGTATTCCATTTTTAAAAACTGTCATTCCCTCTCCAAATTTTACCAGGGTACATGGTAGTACCGCCAGGTGTTTAAAAAACACATTTAAACACTTGATGCGCAATCACACCAAAAGGAGCGCCTCTACCAGCGCTTCCTTTATACCTCAAGGAAGCACTAAAAAAGGAAATCTAAAAAGCAATGTGTTTATATGGTGACATGTGCAGGATGGATGTGATTTATAGTTAAAGCATTGTTTTAACGTTTAACAAGAAAAAATAGATAAATCAGTACAGAGGATCAAAGTAAGTTTGTGGAGGTAATATGAGAAATAATGATCGACTATTATTATTTAGGATGTGGGTTGTGAGGTAATATACTGTGTGGTTTTAAACAGATAAAGATTAGACTTTAAAATTATTTCCGCGTTGTCAACAGCGAGCTTCGTCTAGCCGCTAATTCATTTTATATGAGAAGCTTATTAAAAGCTGATCTACACCTGAAAAGAAGAATTAAAGTGTTAAGTGTTAAACTCACGCTGCCGTGGATCATATTACAGCTAGCATCCAGGTTAATCAGTTTGACTTGAGAGAAGACTATCCTGCGGTGCCAGTGCTGTGCCAGCCGAGCCAGGCCATGGTGCACAAGGATATATGTGCCAGTTTACAGTATATGTGCATGTTCGTTGTTCGCCAAATTAGTCCTACATCATTTACAGTTCTGTCATCAATTTTAAAGCATCTTCACACACAGTTAGTGGTGCTGCTGGTGTAAAAAAAAAAGAAAAAAAGAAAAGGCATATTCTTGAGGAATTTATTCGCTCACCTCACAGCACCATCTTAATGACTGTAATTAAAGAAATACTGGTATACAGCTGGTATATTGGTCCCCCCAAATCTAGAAACAGCTTGCACCGACAACTAACAGAAACTGACCTATTACTACAACTATAGGAATTATGGCAATGGGCAAATTTGCCAAAATGTTGAAGTATCCCTTTAAAGAGCCCAGTAGACCGGCATTAGCAGATGACATAGCACCCCAAACCTTAACTGACTATGGCAACTTCACACTGGACTTCAAGCATCTTTGATTCTGTGCCCTCTTCTTTCAGATTCTGGGATTTCCTGGGACTCTTTGCCTGCAGTTCAGGACTGGATCCACACTAGGAACACAACACTTAGAGCTAAATTCCTGGACGTCTGTGTGGTGGCTCTTGATCCACTTTCACCAGCTTCAGTCCAGCTTCCTTGTGAAGCTCCCTTAAGTGATCCCTCGATTTTAAACAATTATAGGCCCATATCCAAGCTGTCTGTCCTGGCCAAAGTTCTTGAGTCCCTGGTTAGTGATCAGCTGAAGGATTTCTTTAAACTGAAAACAGTATTTTATCAATCTTTCAATCTGGTATTAGAAAGAGACACAGCATGGTTACGGCTGTACTTCCTGTTTTTAACGATTTTATTGATTTTATTGATAATAAGCAACATTGTGCAGCACTCTTCATCGACCTATCCAAAGCATTTGACACTGTAGACCACTCAGTTCTAGCTCATCAAATATTTAATGCAGGACTGTCAAAACATGCTGTCAGCTGGTTTGAAAATTACCTGACAGAAAGAACTCAGTCTGTGCAGATGGAGGGCCTCATTTCCAGCTCACTCACTGTTATGAAAGGTGTGCCATAAGGTTCAGTCCTGGGACCACTGCTGTTCATTCTTTATATCAATAATATCAATTGGAATATATCAAATGCAAAATTTCATTTTTATGCTGATGACACAGTCATGTACACTTCTGCTTCAACACTAGTCCAAGCACTTACACAACTACAACTTGCTTTTAACACCATGCAACAAAATTTTTATGATTTGAAACTGGTTTTAAATACAGACAAAACAAAAGTTATGCTATTCTCAAATTCTAGACCCAGACTTTCTAACCTGCCTTCAGTGGTCACTGCTCAGGGTTCTCAGATAGAACTTGTTTCTTCTTACAGGTATCTTGGTGTTTTAATCTATGATTCCCTTTCTTTCTCTGCCCATATTCAGCAGCTTGTTAAAAAATTAAAACTGAAGTGAGGTTTTTTCTTTAGAATAAAGTCCTGTCTCTCGTTTGAATCTAGAAAGAGACTCGTTTCTGCTACATTTATGTCTGTGCTGGACTACGGTGATATTTTGTATATGCAAGCCTCCTCTCAAAGCTTACAGTCTCTGGATACTGTATGTCATGGAGCTCTGAGGTTCATCAATAATTTTAAACTTCTTAGTCATTATTTTTTGCTGTATGCTCGTGTTGGATGGTCTTCTTTGTCTGCATGCAGACTTATTCATTGGTGTGTTCTTATTTATAAATGTATTCTTGGTCTGCTCCCATCCTACCTTCTGACCTACATCAGTCAGAAGAACACAGGATCTTATAATCTTTGGTCTAAGGATCTTTTCTTATTGTCTGTCCCAAAAGTAAGAACTGAACTGGGAAAAGGTTTGCGGCTCCACATGCTTGGAAAGATCTACAAAAAGACCTGAAACTAAAAGAACTGGTTTCATTGGACACTTTTAAGACAATGTTGAGCGACTTGGAGTGGGACACATCTGGCTGCAGATGTTTTGACTGATGCACTTTATCCTTTTCATGTGGGCAATCCAAGCAAAATTGTCTGCCTAAAAATGTGACTTTTCTTGGTTAATGTATTGAATTCTTGCTTTATGTGTTTGATGACTGCGTGTGTTTGTGTATAACTGTTGAATGTGCTGCTGTCTTGGCCAGGACACTCTTGCAAAAGAGATTTTTAATCACAACAGGGTTTTTTCCTGGTTAAATAAAGGTTAAATAAAAATAAAAATAAGTCCTTAAATCTGCTTTGTCTGAGAACCCCTCGAGGCCGTGCTCGTCCCTGTTGCTTGTGTACCTTTTTATTACCACACCTTTTCCATCCAGTTAAATTTCCTTGATAATGCTTTGAGAACAGCTGGATCTTTCAGCAATGACCTTCTGTGGCTTACCTTCCTTGTGGAGGGTGTTGGTGATGTCTTCTGGACAACTGTCAAGTCATCAGTTTTCACCATGATTGTGGTGTGCATACTGAGCCAGAGTGAGAGAAAAAAGGCTCAGGAAATCCTTGCATTATCCTTGAATCCTTGAATTAACCTAGACTCTTGTCAGGACTGAAATGACTGACAAGATATTAGACTTTTCCACAGTATTCTAATATTTTGGGATACAGTTCTTTTGATTTTCCTGAATTGTAAGCCATAATTGTCAAGATCAAACAAAAAAAATCAATTTTAGTATTTTGCTTTTTGTGATAAAGAATAAATGTAAATTTAATTTTTTGAATTAAATGATGGGAAAAATTATCCTTTTTTATGATATTCTATTTATTCTGTATATATGTGACATTTGGTTTATCTATTAAGATACACAACAGGATATTTGTCAAAAGCCCTTACTGCATGGCCCTAATACAAATCTGCTAAATTAAGCCCTGCAGTATTGGGCAATATGCTGGTGTAATAATTGATGTAAAACAAAAAAACATGTTAAAATATTAAACAACAAAGGCACACCCTTCTTATCAAAAACAGAGGCACATATTTACAAACAAAAACACTGACATCATATTGGTAGCACCTTTCTTAAAAACTATGAGCTTGTTGGTTTCAGATTTAAGTTCACAGGAAACAGGAAAGCACTTTCTACAGTCTATAGTTCACTCAAGCTCAAACATTTTTCATTCTTATAACCACCACCTGACTTAACCTGTAGCCCTGTTACCACACAGGGGAAAAAGAGGAGGCCCCAGTAACTTATAGGGACACTGATGGGAGAGGCATGATGGCAGAGCTCTGTTGCAGGCTTATAATTTAAGAAGAACCAATGGACATTTCAAACCAAGAAAATACTTTAGGCACAGAACACATGAATACCTGAATGGAGATCAGTCATAGAGCTGGCTGCATTCAGTCAGAGTATAAGAAGAAGGGATGCTGAAGGGACAGCTTTATTTTGGTCTTACAGACTGGTACCAAAGTGTGCAATCTGATGGACATCTACTAGACATCTGCACTGAAAGTCTTATATCTTTAAATCCAAACAAAAGAACAAAAGCATAAATATTCAAACAAATACATAACCAGTATTTGAAACGATCTTACATTCAAGAAACAAAAGGGGTTTTTTTATATTAGTGAAAGAGTTATGGGATAAAGAATTAGACATGAGGTGCTTGATAAAAACACTGAGCGCCCAAAAAAAGGATAAAGAATAATTTCATTATCACAGGTGTATACGGCAAGAGCATCAGAAGTTCCCCATTGAAAAGGTAAAACGTCAGCAAGTGCTGCTGTGCATGGGTGTGATCCATGCTGTCTGCTTCAATGACCTCTGGTTTTACCATACTCAAGGTTTTTATAGAAGGGTAGATTTGTCTTTTTAATTCAGTTCCCTCAGCTTCTGCAGCTCAATCTGTCACAACTGATCAGCACTAGGGCTGAAACAATTCCTTGAATTATTTGGGTGATTCAATTAAAAAAATTCCTCGAGGCAAATTATCTGCCTAGAGGCTTCGCTTCAATCAGTCATGTATACATAGCCCTTGCTGCAATCTTGGACATCGCGCCATGTTACATGGCGTGCTGTGTTTCAAAGGATGGCTATTTATGTGGCACAATGCACTTGTTTTCGCTGTTACTGTAAGGTAACATGCATGATTTGACGAGTGAAAATCACGAGGGAAGAGATGGTGATGCAGTGGTGCTGACAGACACGCGTCCTGTGTTACGCAGCCAGTGCCTGTGTGGCTTCATGGCAGATATGGCGCTATGCCTGCACCGGTGAACCTATGCAGATCTCCGAGTTTACACGGCAGGATTCAACAGGTCACAGAAGCAGCTTTATCCTGTTAAAGGGTCATATTTTTATGGTGGATGAACTCACACATAAAAATGTGCAAAAAAGAAAAGTGAACACCCTTTGAAGAATAGACCATATTCCTGTAATTTAAAGGTTCACCTTTTACACATCATCAGACCGTTGTGTGAATGATGGGGCTTTATTCTTGCTAGAATGTGAAATATTACATTCATGTATAAACTAGAGGATGTTAAAAAGGTTAAAGGGCCAATCTTCTTTTCTCATTTGTCTAGTACTACTTCTCTTAAAAAAGCAAAAGAGATTGGTAAAAAAAATTGCAATATTTACAGAGTGGACAGAGAACTCGATTAATCGTCAGCAGAATCGATAGAGTACTCAATTACAAAATGGATCAATAACTGCAGCCCTAATCAGCACTAACAGGAAGTTGAGATTAGGGACAGAGTGAAGGATTGTAGACTGACAGATGACTGCAGTGCACATGATACATCATTTGTTACAAACTCTTAAAACTGCAAGAATTCATGAAAAAATAGACTCATGCTGTCTGACAAAAACTACCTGTTTTTTTTTATTAGATCAGAAGTTATCAATAAAAATGTCACTGATGTCTACAAAAAATTAACAAATCCTGGAGTTTGACATTGATGATATTCTGTGTGCATGTTGTAAAAGGCAGCAAGTTTTAATTACTTGTGCAGAGGGATACTGAACTGGCCTAAAAATATAAAACATAAATGGAAATTCCAAGTCATGCTACATCATGTCTGGCTGACTTTACTACAAACTCATTAATCACACAGTGAGGCATACTTTGGCTGGCCATTATTACATCACAGATGAAATATCAAATGTCAATGCAGTATCACATCAAAGCTCAATAACAAATTCTGTCAAATGGAGACAAAATGACAACCATCATAAAACTGGAGCTAATTTGTCAAGATTTTGTGCCGTTGCTCCATAAGTCATCTGAGTAGAATGATTTGTGCAGTCAAGAGATTTGACAGGCAAGACAGAGTTACTGAAAGAAAGCAGTAAAAAGTCCAGCACAAGCACTTTCCATAGACTCTGCCAGAAAAATATCACAAATATTCTTTTGGTAAAACTATGACATGGTACATGCCTTATGCACCCTTTGTCAGTTCAAATGAAAGAAAAAGTAGGTAAAAGGGTTTGAAAAGATGTGAAAACCCAGAGAGCTTCTGAACCACACAATCTGATCATAATTGTAAGAACCCTGCAGCACAGCACATATACAATTGTGCTGTGTTCTCAGCTGCACACAGAGGCATTATTTTTAAACATGAAACAAAAATGTCAGAACTTGGCACAAAATTTGTTACTGTAATATGACTTTTTACTTGTCCTTTGGATGACTGTCCCAAAGTCAGCATTCCAACATTTGGTTTAGTTTAAAGAGTGAAAAAATAATGATGAAATCACTATAGTGAGAGAGAGGGTGTAAACACTGAATTATTCAATGATAATTTATGACTTTGGTGATATAAGATGGAGTGTGAGGAAAATGGCCTAACAATCTTTTTTCTTTTTTTTTAACCAAATACATAGACGTACAACACAGCTGAGTGTTTGACACACGAAAGATTTTTCAAGGGTCAATACTGTCAGATCTTAAAGGAAAATTATGTGTTCTTTGTAATGATCCTTCTAATTTTGGACCAAGATGACATGAGTGAAAGTGGCATGAAGAGCAACAACTTCAGCATCTCACCTACTTCCACAAATCTTTTATCACAAATTCAACTCCTACACAGCAAAAAGTCCCTGCCAGGATCAACGGATGGGTTACTGAATATTAAAATGGTTACGGCTGAAAGCTGAACTGAGCTTCATGCCAAAACACTTCAGGTCACTTAAGCTTCCACTGTGGTTATGTTTATGATGTTTCTCTACAGAGTAAGAGAAAACTGTGTCTGACATCTGACATTTACAGTGAAGTCAAAGTTGTAAAAAGGCATAACACCTTCTGACAGACAAGCCAGCACGTTAAATTCATTTCTGACATTTTAGCTCAGTATGTCATTATTGAAACTGTGGCTGCATATATGAAAATTCCATAATGTTACCCATGACACATTGTTAGTAAGGTGATGAAGTAATACATGGTTTAAGGTGTTTGAATGGTTTCCAAGCAGAAATGCTTGCCATAGAAAATCTTAAAGGTAAAAATGCCTACCAGTGTTCTTTGTCTCTTTTTTTACCATGTAATTAATACGCCCATGTTTGAGATACACACTGGTTCAATACCTAGGTCCAAATTTAGCTGCTGTCATTTGCTAATAATTAATAAAAAGTTTGCTGTTTTCATATGCCTGAAACAAGTACATTTTACACTGAAATTAACACAAAGACACTAATATGCCTGTAAAAAATATGAAAGCATCACATTTTAACACCACAAACGGGCAAAAATGGGTTTAAGGATAATTTTTAGGGGATCATTTCTGGGTAAAGGAAACACTTCATAATGTTGTCACTGCTCCCCTGGATCTCTCTGAGTTATAACAAAAAAAACCTGAGGTATAGCAGCCCCGGCTGAATACAAAAAGCAGACCATCTTGTCACTGTTGGCAAACACTGGCTCCTTCATATGTTTAATCTAAATATTCAACAGGAACCCAGAGCGCAGAAAACAACATATGAAACAGCTTATTTTATTGGAATAATGAAATGGCTGTCCGCTCTGTAAATGTTTACTGGCTTCTTTTAAAGACATTTTAATATCACAGTGTCACATCAGCAGTTTCACACCGAGCCAAAGTTAAACTAGATTAATAAATGTGTCGTCCACTGACTAGTTCCAGCATCTTATAATAACTTTGGAGTTGCAGTATGTAAAGAAAACATTTAATAAAGGCTTGATAAAGGTAATGAAATAACTCAATATGAGACAAGGCCAAAAGGCATGAAGGCCAGATAACAGTGGATGATCATATTTGCCAAAAATTTGTCAAAGACAAACAAAAACAGGCCAAGAATGTAAAGCTGTGCTGACATACTGCTAACTACAAGCATGAAACAGTCACAGAGGCCATGTTTTGTGTTTTTATTGTCATGCTTTCATAGCAATGACAAGACCTCAAAGGGAAAATAGCTTGGCAGATAATAATTTGGACTGTATTACAGTGATTTTAATACTGAGATGAGTTATTTGCATCCAGATGTTTGAATGTGTTAACAAGTTGTAGGCAATAGGTTGATGTGATACTTGATGAACTTTTTGTTCCATGGTCCAACATGTCTCTGTAACTGCCAAGACAACTGTATCAACATAAATGAAGGAAGCCATTGATCTTATTAAATCGACTCCAATCATTAATAATCAAATCCTATAGACTTGTGAGATGCACAAGTGATCTGAAAAGGGAAATAGCAAAAGTCACCAAGATGTCATTGTTCCCAGGGATTTCTGGGTGAAAATGTGAGATCATTTCCTTTCAACTTTTAGGAAAGCCATGAGAAGAGGATTTGAACCCACAGTTACATGTGGTGTTCATCTGAAAATTTTAGTTAAAATGAAATGAGCTGTGACATTCACCCACAGTGTGAAAAAGAGCATAAAGCTCATCGCTGAGGCACTCTCTTTTTTATAAACTGATCTAGTGGTAAGAAAAAACAGTGGGCGAATATTTCTTCACTAAAGATGAAGGCTTTCTGTGAGGTTCCAATCACAATCACTGAGAAAGTTAAAAAAAAAACAGCAAAAAACAGATGAATGAATGAATGAATAAAGTAAAAAAAAAAACAAAAAAAAAGCTGGAGAGAACACAGCCTATAAACTCTGTCACCATACTGGCAGAGTGTGTTACCACTGGAATTTGTAGTTTCACACTAATGTAGACACACAGTCTCGGTAAGACTGTAAGCAATGACTTCAATATAAAAGTATCTGAAGCACCACTCAGATAAGAGGTGGGATATTTCACTATTTGGTTCACAAATGAGATCCTTATTTTGAAGAGGAGTTAGGCAGGGTGAAGATCTATAAACCATCTTTTCAGCATATATAGGGTGTAAAAGGACATTTACATCCAAATGTTATAGAGCCTCTACACTGATGTCAACTCATGCAGGTCCAACCCTTTCAACACCATTGATGGAAGAAACAAAGTACTGTAACTAGAATTTAACAGAGTTACAGTTGCAATCAAAATTATTCAACCCCCACTGCAAATCAGGTTTATTGTGAAAATTTACAGACTTGCTGCTCTTTCCAATGGAGAAATCAAACAAAGGCAACTAAAATAGCTCAACATAACAAATGCTTTAAGTGGTTTCCCCAAATTCAACTGAAAATGCAACTTAAAAAGACTTCTCCAGTCTCAAAATTTTTCAATCCCAGAACTGAGCTTCGCATTTTGGACTCTTAACCCTTCCAAGATCTTATAAAAGAGCCCACCAGTGGAGGACAGATCCTGAGATGCTGAGCTCAGAGAGTGTGAAGAGGAGGATGTGGTCGTTGACTGTGTCAACACAGATGACAGCCCTAGCAGCAATAGTGCTGAAGACTGACCAGCTGCTCCAGCCAAACACAGGGAATTTATTACTGTCAGTAGTGCAGTCTCAAGAGAATGGCGCTGCTGAAAGCCAGACTAATTAGGGTCAATCAGACTGTCCTTGGACAGAAATCAAAATTGTTCTGGAAAGAAATTCCATCAGCAAGGATACTCACTATTTAGGTTTTTTAGCCTGTCACCTCTGTGGGGTCAATGTCCCAGGTTTTGATGAAGTGATCAAAAGCACCCTTCGGACTCAAAGAAAGTGCATTTACTATATTTTAATCTGAGTCTTCTAGTAGACAGGCACAAGGATGCAGGACTAGTTTTTATGCCTCCATGGCAGCAATAGCCACGGCCTATATGCCTGTGGCTCCCTTCCCACATCATTCCACACTCTCTCATTGGTTTCCAATTCTAACCACCGTACCATCCCTCATCACAAAGACAGAAAGCTGAAACAGAAATCTTAAAAAAAGAGAGAGATTTTGGAGGTCAAAGGTCAAACTCATGGGCCTAATGAGCACCCCTTACTCGTGAAAAGGATATCAAGGTCACTGGGTGTCATGCGAGCCATGACAGCCTTGTGAGCTCCTCACTATGCAACAACACCACAGCCCCCTTCTTGGCCCACCACTCTACTTTCACTGTCCTTGAAATGTGCTTGCAGGGTCATGTAACCACAAGGATGGCAGTTTTTGTTCTTTCAAAACACATGCAGTCAGGCCTGTGCAATATACTGTAAGGGCAAATTAAACAACCAAGATCTAGATTTACCAATATTCCTCCGCGCTCCTCTTTCCCTCCCCCTGGGGCACCCGAAGGTTACACCCTCCCCCTCCTTCACCACAGAGACGCGCACACAACAGCACAGATACTGATGCAAATGCTGAGTTTTGTCCCATAAGAACTGTATAACTTCGTCAGCTGTTTGGACCTGGTTCAGGTTTGCAGCTTCAGACCATTAACACACCACAGCACGCTGCAATATTTGTACAAAAGCTGTGGCAACTAAAGGACGCAGCACGGCAAACGTGTCAACATTTCAATCAAAGACATGTAGCCAAGTAGCAAAAGTGTGTCTCACTACGGAATTGAAAAGACCACTACATCCATCAAACACACACTTAAAGAAGTCAATAGCACTGAAATCTAGTGGCAGGCACTGGGCAGTAAATCGGCATCAATACTGTCAATTGTAAAAATTCTGCCACGGAATAGTCGCCATGTTTCGCATTATTCCCCGTAGCCGCGCACGTGCAGCTCGATAGCTGCTACGTCACGTGCTTTGTTGCTCTTATTGGCCTGTAGAGATGTGACAGACAGAATGTTCATCCAATCGCACTCCGAGTTGTTTTTCAAAGCCTCTGCCTTTTCTCAAATGTTTCCTATTGAGGCTTTCCCAGATGGATGTGTGAAACAAATCCATCTGGCGTGTCACGTTAAAACAGCAGCCACATGACTAACTGACTAACTCATTCACTTGTGCCACTGTAGTTAAACTGTAATACAGTAAACAGGTTAAACCTGTGGTTTTCCTCTCTTAGTTTAATGTCTGTAATAACAAGGACCATGTTCGCTTTGCAGAGCCTATCTGTTGGTCTGTCTTGGGTTGCTTCGGTTTGTTTTTAGCTAAGCACCGCTTAGACTGCTTAAACAACAGTTTGAAATGTTTTTAAACGCCTGACTCTCTAAATAAGTCCATGTTCAGTCATAGAAGCGAGCTGTGGCATTAAACGAGACAGAGATGTATGAAGAGATGCAGCTCTAAACACTGCACTTTGCAGAAAGTCCCCGGTACCGCTGCAAAAACTCAGTTAAACGACAATAAAAACGCTACTTCTGACAACTCCTTCAAAATAAAAGTCTATAGCTGTTGATATTTATTAAGGCTTTTATTGCAAAAGCCCCCAATAGGAAATAGGGTGTAGTCAATTACAGCTTGACTCACCTTAGTATTACAGAGGTGAAACCTAAAACTATAGGAGCAGTAACACAATATTGAACGTACAGAAATAGTTAAAAATAAATAAATAAATTTCATGTTATGTTCAGACATGAATTCTGTATGCCATCACAGGTTTCTGCAAATAATTGCAGCCTTTCTGGGTTGATATAAACTCTCCTTGCAGTAAAAAGATGCATTTTTGAGACCAAATTACAGCTTGCTCTTACCCAAGAGGAAAATTCAGTCGGTATTTGTTACATTAAATTCATAAAATAAAAGAAAAACATGCTTTTACTTTTTTGGTCATTGGTGTGTTTTTTCTAAACAAGAATAAGAAAAATCACAAATCAAAAATTTTTTTAAAATAATCAGGGATTCTATTTTTAGGCCATATCGCCCAGGCCTACATACAGTATATACAAGACAGGCTCAGCAAACTGATTGGACCGAGTATTCTGCCAACACATCTTAAAATCAGCAACACTGAAGTTCCTCAAAATTTCTTGAACTTAAACTTGTTCATGTCAAATTGTTACTCCCACTCTGACTGTAGCAAGTATTGAGTTTTAATATTCAAGGCATTGAGTTCATTTATGTGTCTGGGTGGTGTTTATGTTGTTTTTAAATACCTTTCTGAAAAACACTTGTTTGCTGTTGCCAATCCTGAGGTGTTCAGTTTTACTGCAGATGTAACGATTGACACATTGGAGTTAGAAACTGCTAAACTTTTGTATCTGTTTACAGCATTACCACTGGAGGGAAAATAAATGGGTACTGTGTTAACTTCTGTCAGTTTGATGCCAGAATCTGGACGCTGAGATCTGTTAAAGCTCTGTCAACACTGTGAACAAAGTGGGAAATAACAGTGCAAATGGAAAGCCTGCGGCCTAATTTGTGCCACCTGTTTTCTGTCTTTACATCATCAGATGGAAACCTCAGCTCTTTAGTCACCATTAAAACATCAGAAAACAGGTACTGGCACAGCCAGAAGGCAAACAACACATGGCCTACTGTTTGAAATGTTTAAACGGATGTCAGGGAGCATAACTCATCAAAAACACAAACATGGGTTATTTTTTTTAGGCAAGGACGGATCATTATTTACATTATGTCTAGATGATAATCACATGGGTGAAACAACTGCAGCGTCTAAGTGTGGTCTGTGTTCCTCTTAGAATTTTTTTTTGTCAAGTCCCATATTTTCAATGCAATTAGAATCATAAAATTGCATTATTGAGACTTTATGGGCAAAGTTTGGGAACTGTATCTGCATGACAAAGAAACATGGACTTTCACGTAAAGTACTAAATTGACATCCACTGAAAATGATACATTATCCGTCTCAATCTAAACTATTCTGACTCCCGGTTCGTTAGGTTACCCTCTGTGTCAGATCGCACAGTTAAGCCAAGGTGTAACGTTTCTTGAAAGTGGCATTATAAACTCTAGCATCGTATTATTGCACAGATTATCTCACAGGGTACACATTAAACATGATGGGTTAAAAATAACCCATCATGTTTTGTTTTATAACTCAACCGCTGGGTCAAAATAGCACCAGCCCAGCATTAGTTAATTTGACCCTTCAAGATAGGTTGGTCCATTTTAACCCAACAGATGAGTTAAATATTCCACCCAAATGCTGGGTCAAATTAACTCCAAATCTGGGTCAGTTCAACCATACATATTAGTTATATACCCTACCCAAAAGCTGGGTCAAATTAATTACAATTCTGGGTTGTTTCAACTACATACCAGTTATATACTTTACCCAAATTTTGGGTCAAATTAATCATAATTTTGATTTTTTTTTCTCCAACTACATATTTGATACACTCTACCCAATGCTGATTAAAATTAACTACAATTCTGGTTTCATTCAACGACACATTTGTTCATTAACTCTAACATTACAGTACAATCTATAAGAATACAAACTGAAATAGACTACCCATAGCTATAAAACTGTTAAACAACAAACCTATAACAAAATACATGATAGGTTTGGTCATTCAAATCATATATTATGCAATAAAAACTTAAACAATACTTGACTCGTCGAAAAATATTCACTATTACAAAAAATCGACAATAGAACAACTGCCCCTTTAGTGCTATTAGGTCTTATGAGGTCTAATCTGGTTAAATTAAAGGTTAAATAAAAAATTAAAATAAATAACATTACTACATAGAAATTTTTTTTACAAAAACATCAACAATAACAAAACTACTGCCCCTTTAATGAACTGGGGGAAGATTCTTGGAATGTGGATGTCACACACTGTAGTACCCCTAACTTGCAAGTTAGTATTCTGCTTTCCAGAAACTGTGGTAGTTTTGACTCCCCTCCTGGCATTTTATAAATAACAGTCCGTAAGAATTCCCACACATGTGTACATTGCTTTGGGTATTAAATGTCAACACAAAGAATGCCTTGAAGCAAACATCAATGGCCTGAAGCAGTGCATCCTGTTCCAACGCCTGTCCATCAATGATCACAAAAGCCTGAGATGCATGGTGATGGTCATTGTCCAGTGTCAGGACATAGGGGTATGGTGTAGATTCCTTGGCCTCATGGAGGTATTCCACCATATTTGTTCCAGGCTAAAAAAGACACAAAGAAAGAATGTAAGAGATCAAGTGAGAGTGTAGTAGTAAAAAGTACCAAATATCTACCAACTAGTATAGTAGAATTAAAAAATAGAAATTGTTTGAGGAACCTGAGCCTAGGGCCAGCTCTAGGGATCAACTGATTGATGGTAGCCTCATCTGATAGACGAAAACTCTCCTCATCAATTTCCTCCTCTAAAAGACAAAAATAGAAAACACCAAGACATCTTTGTTTTTACAACAGCAGAGCAGAAAACAAAGTGTGGCTAATTGCACGGAAGCTATAGTAATAAACATGCATGTTCCATCATTTATTATTACAAATAGAATGAAGCGCTGAAAGCCTACAAAAGACATGAGCCCTATTGATTTATCAGAGTCAATGTGACACATCACACAGAAGCTACTGAAAAAAAAGAGGAAATTATATTTCATAAGAATTTATACAAAAAAAGAAATGCAGTCAACTCCATGACTGTCCAGATTATCACTTTGACTAGCAATGCAGACTTGATATGCTGTGGATGGTAAAAATACAATAAAATACATTTCTTACTGTTCTAAATGTGTAACAGTTTTATGGGGCTGGCATTTATCAGCATCAATTTGAAGGTGAGGAATCACTCAAAGCAAAGACGAAGGTCCAAGTTGTTAAAGGGTTTTATTTACAGGCTGTCAAGTAGTGTTTCTGTATTTAACAAAAAGGAAAAGATAACAGTTAACTGATGGTCTTCAAGCAACAAATAATATTCAGTAATGTTCATCAGAAACTAAAGTTTACATTTAACAAAGAATTTATCTGATCAAACAATCAAAATTAGATACAATGTATTTCATAAATTAAATAGCATCAAATAACACTCAGTTTTGACGCACTTGACAGCCAGGGTAGAAATATATCTGGTCAGCAGCAGAGCAAACTGAACAATGGGCTCAGAAGTCCTTTATAGACTCCTGATTAGGCCATAGTGGCTACACCTGTGGCTGATTGCTGCAGGCTGCACACATGTGCCTGCTGATCTTCAGAGGAGTCACAGCAGACATGAAGGATCTTAACACTTACCTTTAAATTTTTCTGTAAGGTCTGTCAGCTGCCACTCAATCAATGTTTTAATAACAAAGCTGTTCATAGATCTGAAACAATCACAAAAAGAGCTTAAGCAAAATAAAATTGCTATTGTATTAACTATTCAGATATCACCATACCAAAAGCAATTCAGACTAGCAACAGAATGTAATCCACTGTGAATATAACAAGCTTGTTTATGGCTGAACAGTGAACACAGCCACCTAGTCAGTTTGCACGTGTTGCCGGCTAGTGAACCAGCTAGCGAGCCGGCAAACTTAGTAAACATGACCATATGCCCATGGGCATTATGAACTACTTTCATTAATTAATTCAGTAAATGGCTGAGACCGATAAACTGTATCCGTGAGTGCTTCCATGATAACGAAAATATAAAGATACTATTTTAATAGGTAACACAAAACAGACAATGTGAATTAGATATGTAGTGTGCACAAACCTTTTATTATTTGGGTTTTCCCGGTGCTGATATTTGTATCGCGCTTTGTGGTGGATGGCAAGAGAAGTCGACATGGTGACGCGATGATGTCATGACTTTCAAAGCACAAACAACCCAGGTGCTGAGTCAACCAATGTATGTTGGGTTGATGGATTTTGACTCAGCGCATTAGTTGCACAAAAATAACCCAAATCCCATATAAATAACCCATAATGGGTTAAACAGTTCATAACCCCACAGTTGGGTAGATGAAATAACCCAGCTGTTTTTAGTGTGTATAGTTATGGCATTTTTGTACAGTTGAAACCACATATATTGTGTCTGACAGCAATGATAACAATATTCCAGCACTTTACAAAAGATTATTCCCCCAGCATTGCTTTATAATTCAGTGAATGCCTATAATGTGAAGTCTGCTCTGTAATATTTCATGAGCTCAGAATTATTAATGAGCACCACGGTCAAACAGGCAACCTATAAATTTTCCAAGGATATCATTAAAGCAGCTGATGAACAAAGAAGCCAAAACTATGAGATCACATTCAAATAACCTTTGCATGTTATACGTCACTGTCATGAACACAGGGTGCTGCACAAAATCTGCTTGTTTTACATGTTTGCTATAAATCACTGATGTCTTCACATTTTCTTCAGGTGGATATCTTGTTGTTTTTGTTTCCTTGAACAAGCCTATGAGAAATAAAACCCTTATGTTACAGTGTTTAGAGGTCATGTCTGTTACACACATGAATTTTAATTACTTTCCAGCTAAATAAATGGATGATATTTGAAACAGTCTGCTGAGCCCAGGGTTGCTGGTTCAGCTGAGCAAGTGTTGTGTTTCACCCTTTGGTAAATACCAAGTGTACATTTCAATCACACAGATTGTGTGAAGCGTTATTGATTTTAAACTCTCAAATAGCATGAGAAAGGTTTGTAAATCTGGGTTAATCTGTCTATGCTTTGTGTGAGCTCTGTATGGAGACTTTTTCTTTAAATATTTATAGTATTTGATGGACTTACAAAATCCAAAAATTGAATTAAACAAGAATTCTTCCGAAATGATTGTAGAGCGATGTTTTTGAGTTGGCAGAAAATAACCTTATGTTTGCAATCTTGCAAGTAAGATAAAGTAATCAAACTTTTTCACTACACGCCATTCATCGTCTGTATTTTGACTTTGCTTTGACTACAACTCAACCATAACAAGAGCTAAGGTGGATTAAGCACAATGAAGTTAAATTAAACAAATTCCAAAATCATCTCCTTGTTTACAATGCATTGATCAGATGAATAAATATCAGCATATTTCCTGGACAAAATTAGATGTGATGTAAAATAAATGTTGAAATGAATACCATTATTTGATCTAACCTGAATAGAAGCCACACACCCAGAAAAAACATTAATCATGTTTAGGACAAAACAGACAAACATACTCATGTCAAACTGAGTTTTTTAGTAAATACTAAAAGCAAAGGTTACACAAAATGATTCACATCTGGGTATCATCAAAATTCAATCCTGAATCAAACCTCCCTGATTTCAAGGTCATGTTGGCCTCAAAGTGCACCAAACGATTATATCTGTTTGAGTGTTTGGCCTTAGAGATGGTGAAGCTTTCACTGGAGACATCAAAGCCGGGTTGGCTGAGTCTAGTGCCCAATACACGGTCAAATAACATCCAGCAACAGTAACGCTAAGTGACTGTCCAGTGTTGACAAACCAGACTTCAACATTGGGCTCATGACTGCAGCAGTTGAAAGACTTGGTGGAGTTACAGATACAATGTCCAAGTATAGAGCATCACAAATGCCCTGTTGGCTGTTTTGATGCCTACTATGTGATAACAGAATGCTTCAACTGATATTTCTTGGCTTGTGACAGTTTCTTGACAACAACTCAGGTTAGGAAAGAGTTTCAAGAAGAGTCACATTCAAATGGCTTTTTTTCTCAGACAGAAAGCAATCTTCACATTATGTGGTTTAAAGAATTTTAAGAATTTAAAAGTATCTAACAACATTTTGGAGTAAGAACAGGTTAAGGTGTCCGTCAAAAGTGTTACAAGGGCTTAAGTAGATTACTGTAAATGGAAAAATGTTTGGTCAGCCAAGTTTCATTATGCCTTGGGAATATGAATGAGCCATGAAGACAAAACATTGCACTAACCTTTTGATATAGCCTTTTTCCAACAAATTTGAAATTTGGAAACAAGTATTATGAATTACATGCAGCTTCCAGAACTGAGACTTGGAGGAATCATTTCACTAACTTCAGCCACAAAGAGCTTAAATCCCACTTCACTAATCTTTTCCCAGTATTAGCCTTGGTGATTTATGATGCACCCCAAAAGGTGGAGCAATTTCACACATGATGCATAGCACCACTTTCGGCTTTCCCATAATACACTCACAAAAAAAAAAACAAAGAAAGACTGCCATTAATGTAGTCTTAAAGAATTAATATGTCTTAGTAAATACATATCAATAAGAAAAGATGTTAAACTTAAGAACAAAGTGCTACATGGGATAAGTAGCACTGATACCAAAGCATTCAGATGTAATGTCTAGGCAAATGTTATTTATAAAGGAGTCTCTTGTATATCTCACCATTATCCATAATTCTTGTTAATAAGGTAAAATGCATGAAGAGACAAGGGCAATTCAAAAATGATAAGACAGTCACGTGACACTAGATGTGTAACGATTAATTGAGATCAGATCGATGGAAAGTCAAAATATCAATCTAACTCGATGCTTCAAGCTATGCTTTAATTTCGCTTTTTTTCTGTAACTGTGTGAAATTTTTGCATCGGGAAAAATCATATCGTTGTCAAAATATTGATATCGTATCGGGATGAGACTGGTGATCTACATCCCTATGTGACACTAGTATCTAGTTCTCATGATCTGGCCCAAAAAAGTCAGTGCAATGGTAAAAGATTATGTTCTGTCATAGAGTAGTTCGTTCCTCCTTTAAATCTGATTCAACAATATGACATATATATCTGTGAATCCAACTTTAAGAGAAAAACAGAAGGTACCACACTACAGTGACTGTTCAGGGTGTTCCTTCTCTCTAATGATGTTGACTTTAAAAGTAAGGCAGAAAATTACTATCATGTGAAGGCAATGTTTGCCACATTCTGTCAGAGGATCTATCCATGATCTTGACAACATCATCTCTTTTGGAGGAATTCCCCATGATTTTACTGGAACACACTGCCTGATATAAATGCGTGTATCTGCATAATAAACAATAACAAGGATGAGAATATTATCGATCAATTTAAGCCAGAGCAAAATAAACCCTGCAGGGTTTATGTCTTTAAGTCAAACCATCTGTTATGTTGCAGAAAGAAGGCACGCTAAAACAAGAAAAAACACTGGTGATACACTTTGCATTTTAACATCAGCTGCAATCTTGGAGCCCATCAACAGTCATTGTCCATCATCATCCAATAGATGCATGCCTCTGGGAATTAATGTGAATTTCTCCATAATTCTGGTGTAGCCAGAGGTTCGCACTAGGGCTGTCAAAATTAATCCCATTACTCATGAATACTTACGGTCCACAATTGGTGCACTAATTTTTTTTTTATTGGGATCAACGACACACTTTATTGCCCCCATCAACACACTTTGGTGAAACAACTGCAGCATCTCCCTGCAGCCACAGTGATGTAAAATATGTCAACAACCGTTCTTTAATTTCCCTTTAAAAAAAAAAAACCCTCATAGACAGCCTAGTGCAGTGGTTTCCAGCCTTTTTCCTGGAGTCCCCCCAACGAAAAGCTTTTTTTAATCTCCTACATTCATCACAATTTTGTTACATTTCCTCCATTTTAGTGTTCATTAAGCACAATTTTACACAGTAATTTTTATTTTAAGATGTGGACTTTAAGCAGAGTCCATACAGCTATAGCGTTATATAAGTTGCCTGTTCATATGCAATATTATAGAAGTGACATTGGCTTCGTTTATAGATCAGAAAAAATTACAAAAAGATCTCATTTAAACATAAAAAATGATTTATTTATGTGATAAATGGTCATGCAGAAGTGGCTTTCTTTTAGCTTTATTTGATATATAATCTTGATTTCTACTCATAAAGAGGTCGGGAATCATTCATCAATGACACAGTGATGTTAGTGTCACACCAGCCTGCTGCACTCTGATGGAGAGATGGAGAGCTGCTGGACTAATTCTACTAATATGCATCTTTTAAGTAAATCATGCATGTTAATCAATAATTGTGCTGTATAAAACATTTTCTAAACAACAGCCCAGGTCCAGACGTTGCCTCCCTCCGTAAAAAACTACATGGGTTCACCAAGTTTCTCTTACATGGTCATGTAATAAAGGCTGCGGTGCTTGCAGTACTGTGTCTCTGTCTTTCACATGTTTAACTCTCAGGATGCTGTCTCTTGGCACCATCAGAAAAGTTTCATAGTTCAATATGGGCCAGTTAGAGTTCTCTTAAGTTAAGCATGAAATCTTAAGTTTCAGTTTCATTTTCAGCCACGACTCCTCATTCCACTGAAGCATAAGGAGACAGGGTGAGAGAACATGGATCCATTCAAGTAAAGTACGATTCTCCCGATCTCTCAGCTTTAGCAGATTCTTCCCAATTTAAGATCGTCCTAACCCAGACCCCTAAACTAGTGCCATCAAACATTTACCTTTTAACTGTTACATTATTTTTTTTAATCCACATCAAGTTCCATTGCCAAGTTCATATTAAAATCTTTGATCTTCAGAGAAAAGGTCAGTATCTAAACAGGAAGTCAATTACACATAGCTTAATACAGTACAAACATGAAATAATAAAAAACTTTTTGAAAGCCAATTAATGTATTTTTCAATGTGATTTTAAAAGAGGATGTGGTTAGACGTGATTAACTGCAGCAACTTTGAGATTAATCATGTTTAAAAATGTTTATCTTCTGACAGCCCTAGTTAGCACTAAACTGCTTCCAGGCAAAGAGTTTCTTTTCTGTGTGGCTTTTATGTCTGCAAATTAAATGCTGTTAATTCTCTATCAGTAACATCCCAGAGTAAAACTGTTCCCCTTTTAGTATCAGTAAGATGGACGAATCAAAGCTCTACAGCACTCACATCTCATCCTCACATCTGCGGTATGAGTCTTTTAAAACAAACACATTTTAATGAGATTTACTGGCACTTAAGGGGAATATTGTTTTCTGACATAACATCATCATGGTGCAAAGTTGAAAAAAAGTTAAAAGTCAAGCTTAGTCAAGTCTGGAGAGGAAAACAACTTATCAAAATTAAATGTTTTGTGGTGGAGTTTTGTTCCCTCACTTCTGATGAGTTTGAGGTAGTGAGGGAAAGTAAAAGCTGATTGGCTATTTACACCCAGTGTCAAGCAGAATTGTGGCTCAAGTTTAAATGTTTGAATAAGGATGGTAGTTTAGCTGCATCTTCATCCAGACAGGCTATCTGGTACTCAGGCTTCCTGTCAGTTATTGTTTTCCACATGGAGTTTATTACCCATTCACATTAAAGTCTGCTGATGCATGATTGGTCATTACAACTTAGGCCACAGTTGTGCTACTAACGCAAACCAGAAGACTTAACATGCTGAAAATCATGATCCCTGTCTGTAAATCAAAACTATGGGATATCAATTGAAACAACATTGTGTCATATATTGGTACAGCCAAAAGGGTAAGCTTAAAATATATATTTGTAATTTCCCTCTTATTTGTATTATCTGAATCAAATTTTGCCCTAACACTACAACTGCCAATAAATGTATCTTCCTTGTTTTGGTAAGAACTTAAATTTCACATACAACACTATCCATATCTAAACTTCATTCATGGAAACAGTTTTCCATGATAATAAACTTCAGATGTGCAATCTGGCTCCGTGCTTTTGAACAGCCTACCGCATGTGACCTAATACTGCAAACATTTGGCAGAGTTAAAGGTATCACAGTGTCATATAAAATGTTGATAAATGTTGATGCTGTATAAAATAATAAACTAAGAACCAGTTATTAAGCATCCTGATGTTTCCTGGCCTTTCATCATAAACTATCTAAAAAAAGCAGGATATGATGTTGGAGCTTAACAGACACACATACCACATGTCTACAGTTTACTACATCTGTAGCTCTAAACAACATCTGTATTAAAAATCCCAACCAAGTACGCAATCTGTGGTACTGCAACGTGAACCCTGCTAATCATATCTATGAAGTGGCAAGTCTAACTTGACAAAATGACTGATATTCACGTTGATTTAACTGACTAAGGTAATGTACAGCTGCATATTCTTCCATAATAACACAGTTTGATCCTGAAATTGACTAAAGCTAGGTCCAGTAACAGATGTTAGGTTTCTCCTTTTTGAGGAAATCACTTTTTAAGCTACCTGTTATTGCCATTCATGGCCACATATGGTCCGTCCTCTCAAGAGATGCTGACGCAATGCTTCACAAAACTATTTAACTTTTGTGCAGCTGGATTATTAAATATTACTTTAATACTGACCTCATTTCAGTCCTCAGCTTTCCGGTCTCTGATCTAATCAGTGAAATTCAAAAGAGCATGATTCAGTACCACTGTGTCTTTATAATGATAATCAAGCAGTATACTGTAATTGTGCGTGTCCTTGGACAGCCTCTATAAAACATTAATAGGCATACAGTAATTTTCTTGCAGAGTATAGTATCACAGTCTTTACTATACAATAATAACCTGGTTTTGCTTTATCCTGAAACAAACTTCAGTGTTTGTTGAAAAAAGCAGAATTATGGTAAATACAGGAAAAAAATATAACATAGGTTAGACATAAGTTGCTTCTTTTTATGAATCAATAAGCCGAGGTAACCAGGTAACAATGACTGTGTTTACATGGACTTCAGCTCACAGGGCTCTGAACTCTCCATAGCTCATAGCCTGAGCAGTCATTCTATGTCTCCACAGTAAACTTACATGACGGTTCAGTACTGGCTGAAAAATCAAACTGTTCAGTTCACAATATATATCTAAATATGAGTGCATTAGACACAACACTCAGATCAGGTCACACAGTTCTGCTGACTGATCCGCTGCACACACAGAGGCCTGGTTGTCACTCTCTATCTGGGCAGAAGCAGACCAGCTGTCTCCCTGCCACAAATCCCCAAAATTTCAAAGAACCTGAAATAAAATGAACAGTTAAAGACGCACCTGCACAGGTAGTCTACAACTGTCAGCAAACAGGGCATATTTTCAGAGTTTCTGACAGCGTATACATGCACAAACAGAAACCCAGTTACTCGAAAAGGGGATTCTCAAGTCCATGTAAACATAGTCTGTGTTGACCACTCCTAATTATCACACTCTAACAACATACTCCCAATATCAAACATTGGAGTCAGAATACATAGGAAATAGTTCAGTTATCTGAAGTGCACCACTGCATTTTCCACCAGCCACCACTAGAATATTAATGTTATATGTAAGGAACAGAGCTTCACCACCCTCATTAACTGCACGGAAAGCTCTCTGCTTATGTATCATCGGTGCTACTCCGGGGGGATTTTTTAGAAGCTTTTTAGACTACAACCTGTTCTTCTCTCTCTGGTGCCAGCCCTCAGAAAGTCAGACACATGCACTGATAAAAAAAAAAAAAAAACAGTGAAATACTGTCCAGTGGATAAACCTTGTGCAGCACTGGTTAGATTGAAATAACAACTCTAGTCAAGATGGGCCAGGCCTCCTCAGCCCTACTTATCTGTGCTGTCTTTCATGCTTACCTTTATCACAAGATCTTTGTTCCCCTCATTCTGACTGTTCTTGTTTCTGACATCTTGGTCTTTATTTATCTGAAAAAAGAATTTAAAAAGGCAAATAAGAACAAATAAGAAGAAGAAGAACAAAAACAAAATTTGGATCTTTTTTTTCCAACATTTAATTTCCATGCACCTGAGTTTAATTGAAAAAAAAAAAAAAGAATGAGTTACCAATTGAAATTAATCACATTCTATTCAATTTTTTTATAACTTATCATTAGTGTTCCAGAAAGATGTGTACAAGGAGCATAACAAATCACAATGAAATTAATGTAGTACAGGACTTTCCACAAGACTCTACTTTCATTGTTTTAATCCAAGCATCAATGCTTCTTAACAACTTGTGAATATGTGTCAATTTTGAAGGGGCCTATGGAAAAAGTGGTTAAAAGGGCCTCTCAGCTGCAAATTAGATAGGGGTGGGCAAGACGGGAAAAAAAAATCATAGCATGAGTTTTTAAGGCCAGATCACGGTCTCGATTTTATCACAATTTTTTAATTCAATTTTAAAGACAAATCTGTAAGTTAACAACCACATAAAGCAACCTTTTTCTCTGTATAATTTTTCAAATACAGTGTCAACAAGTCAGGGATTTCTCTTTTTCTTCTTCACCATCCTGTTGGCCAATGCATTTAATATTTTAACATTTTTAAAATGATTTTATTTTAAAATTACCGAGTTGGCACCATCAGGTAAGGGGGTCTGAAGATCTTCTCCCAGAATATATTTAAGCTCCAAACATTTATTTTCCTGCATTCTGATCTATTTTTGTGGAACCAATTTCGGCATTTTCTTGCACCACTTGGAATTATTATGTGTGTCCTCTTTTGTGTTTTAAAATCAACTTTAGTTTTTACTGAGCACATTTTAACACCTTGATTTTCATTTTAAAGCAGGTCTTTAAACAGAATTCCTTCCAGAATTCCTGATACCATATTATCGCGATACTTGGGTCACAATTTGGTATTATTGCAATTTTAAACATTTTGCAATACAGTGAGTATTGCGATACCCTATATGGGATATATTGTGATTTATACCAATTTTTCAACTGTTTAGCTGATTTAGCATTAGTCTTGCCCTTATGTTTGTTTTATTTCTGCAGTATTTTATTTTCATGTAGCACTTCTTGCAAACCGCATGTGTCATGTCCATCTCATTTATGCCCTGCTTGCATTTCTAATGTCCTTCCCCTGGTGCTGCCATGTTTGTTGTACTAACTTTCTCCTATTTTATGACTGTCATCTCTGCAGACCTCACTGGACAAACAACTGATTTTATTTTTCCGTTATCATAGATTTGAGTTTATATTAGCAATTAATTTGAAAAAATTGATACTTGGTAGATGAGATGATACGATATATCACCAGACCAAATATACTATGATACTAATGATACTATGCTGTACTGATTTTTTCTCCCTCCCCTACTGTTCATATGCATTTATATCACATTTACCCCAGCCTTGTTTACAGACTGCCAAAGAAAGAAAATATAAATATAACACACAATTTGATGAATTTTTGATACATGTGGTTATGCAGTAAATTAGTGACTGTGTGTTATTTTAACACAGTCTTGATTTTTATTTAAAAAGGGTTTGAAAGCATTTATTCCAATGGTGATGATGAGCAGTGATGTATATGTATAACACTCATACCTGCTGCTCATTCCTTCATTCAAGCTTTATTTAATCTCGAGATGCCATTTAGAGCATGCTCTCATTTACAGTGACATCGAGAGTACATTTAAACAATATATGCAAGACAATAGATAAGCAAGGAGAAAGAGAAACAAATGCAAATAGACAAAGACACTTGAGAATAAGTGGAGCACAGTTTTAAAACAAACAGTTACAAACATGTACATAGTAATTCCTTATCATGTTTTGAAACTGTCCTGTGTTAATAACTAAACTTAGTTTTAGTGCTTTCTGTACAATATTCCAGCTGCGGGCTGCACAAGAGCTGAAAGATGTTTCTCCAGTTTTAGTGTTTACTCTTGGAACTTCAGGAATTATCCGGTCTCTTAAACGAGTTTGATAATGGCTAGTGGACACGTTCAGTAAAGGGGTGAGGTATAACGGCAGATGTCCAGACAGAGCTTTAAAAAAAGTAACCAATGCCTGTCTCGTCTAACTGATAATGAGGGTCAGCGCACTTTGTCATACAGGATGCAGTGGTGAGTTGAGTAACTGTCGCCAGTAATGCATCTTAGGGCAGAATGATATAGTTTAGTGGTTTAAGCGAGCTAGCTGTAGCATGCCTGTAGACCACATCTCTGTGTTCTAAAACAGACAAAAAAGTGGCTTCAATAACTTGTTCTCTACAGGAAATAGGGAAATTAGTTCTGTGTCTGTATAAACATCCTAATTTCTGTCTTAATTTTGTAACAAGTGAATTGATGTGAGATTTGAATGTGAATTGTTGATCTATCCAGATACCGAGATATTTATACTGAGTGACTCTTTCTATATTGTGACCTTCCAGAGTTGTAATGTGTGTAGTACTGTCAGCAGGATGTCTGGATCGAGTGAAGAGCATGTATTTAGTTTTATCTGGGTTCAAAATTAATTTCAGATTGAAGAGTTCATTTTTCAGTTTGTGAAGCTGTTGTTGCAGTCAGTCAGTGGCCAGTCGTGTAGTGTTAGCGAAGCAGTAAAGAACTGTGTCATCAGTGTAAAGGTGGCTATGACAGTGTGATAAAATAGATGTAATGTCATTGATATAGATTGTGAAGAGTACAGGACCTAAGACTGAACCTTGAGGGACCCCACTTTGATAGAGGTAAATATGGAGAGCAAATGTTTCTCATACTCACACATTGTTGCCTGTTTGACAGGTAGTCATGAAACCATTTTAAAGACAAGTCATCAAAGCCAACTGCTCACAATGAAGGAGAAAGAAGGAGATGCAGGATTAGGTGCTGCAGCAGCATTAATGTAATCCAAAGAATTGAACGTAAATCAATGATTACACTGTTTAAAACTTAAATAACAATGGATATCTGGAACTTGTGGACATCACCGCATCCCCCTGTAAAAAGACGCTGATATTCTAAAGTTCCTCTCGTAACTCCGTTATCCTGATGTTTATCTGCCAGGTGGAAAGACTTGTAAATAACTCAGAAAAACAATGGAAAGCAAAACAATGTCAACTGTAAAAATTAAAATAACAGTAGGCTATCTGCCTCTGCCACACTTTACTCTGCTGACCGTGGTATGCTTCATCTGTCCTCCCTGTTCAAACTTTGGCAGACCGTTAAGGATTCTGTCTTTTGAGCTCATCAAAAAACTTTCATAAGCTTTCTGCAGATTTTACAAATAAATGTTTTTGGCACACTGATGGTTCAGAAAACCAGGTTCAGGTTCACGTTTCTTTATTTGTACCAGTAGGTAGATTTGTTTTGCTTTCAGAGAGATGACAACAACCTTTATGCAACGCAGGTCACAGGACAGAAGCAACATGAAAGAAACAGGAGAAATGAAGTTCATTTAAAACCTCCTGAGACATGAACCTAACCCCCATCTATCCACTGAAAAATGACACAAATAGCTTAAAACAAAGGTAGAAGATGAAAGTGCTCAAGGTGCCATTAATAGAGCATAAACCAAGTCACAGTTTCATATAAGACAGTTAGAAATCATCTTAAGGACCAAGTCTTAAATTTCACTTTCACTTGCAGCGTGAATCACCGCTGCAATGGGAAGCAGAGGGGGAGGAGGAGAGGGAGCAAAGAGCTAGAATTAATAGAGCCGATACATTCTATTTCTTTAAGATCTGATATCTTCCTATCGTGCACCCCCAGTTTAAGACAGAGATCATTTCTTTTGTTGCTTTTTAAAACTTTTTAAACACAACTTTTTAGAACAATCCTTAGAGATGGAAAAAGCACCAAGGTAAAATCAGCAAAATTCAACGAATGTAAAATGGCCTTATTCAAATTTCACTTCACTTATTTAAAGCACTGTTGGCACACTGTTCCTCCCAATTCAGTTTTTAGTAACAACTAACAGATTAGGTTGATCTGTAATAGTAGATACTGTGTGAAAGTCAAAGTTATTTTCAAACAACTCAGATGAAAAGTAAAGAATGAAGTCAGGACCATAAATATTCAATTATTGGCCAGTCATTTGCAGCAATATTTACATTGACCTTTGTAGTTTAAACAGCCATCTGATTAGACTTGCTATTTAATAAAAATCTAAACACCATTCAGGGTAACCTTTTGTGTCTTTTCTCTTCCCTTAAGTCAGTGGTTCCCAAACTTTCCCTCTCAGGCCCTTTTCAATGTCCAGATTTGTTTTTTTTTAAACTTTATTTGGGTTTCTTATGCCTTTATTGATAAAGGAGGACAGTGGATAGAATCAGAAACAGGGATGAGAGAGCTGGGGAGAGTGCCGTAGGCCAAGTCGAATCCGGTCCGACCATGTACATGTGGCGAGCCTTAAGCCAGTAGGTAATCCACATCCTGCTTTGATTTGTTTTTTGTCTTAATTGCAGCTCAGCAGAAAAATCAACTATCTCACACAGGTAGGATGTTGCAAAAAGAAAAAGTGTGGCCAGGCTCTCAATGGCATTGTTGAATCTGAGGTGATATCAATGAATTGCTCCTACTCTGCAGCACTGAAGTCATCACCTTGTGTTACCAAGCCTTAGCCTCCTCCCCCCATCATGACTTTGCGCCCCCCTGGGGGGGCCCATGGCCCACTTTAGGGAACCACAGCCTTAAGTACTCTTACATGTGCTTCAGTCAAGTTTCTGCTGTTTCAAGGAAGTCTTTAGATGGCCTACTTTTTCCTACGCTGGTAATTTGATGTTGCGATATAAAATATTTAGCCCTTCTATTTTCATGCCCTGACCTTTATTTTGAGCAAAATCAAAAATATGTTGTGATAGGCATATTTATAGGTAACTGCTGATCTGTACGGTGTGCCAGCACTCTTGGCCTTTTATTGCAGTATGTCTAAATTGCAATACTGTCAAATTTTAGTGGACTATTGTCTACCTCTAATTCAAGCTTACACATGACTTCACTGCTTTATCTTGACCAATGGAAACAACAGCCTGTCAAATGACCCTTAACTAATTTCACCTGGGTTCTTTCTTTCTGCATGTTTAAAATCAAATGTTGTCATTAAATGACAATATCAACAAAAACAAGCAAATAATTAACAAAATATGTCACATAGCAATAACTCCTCCCAATATAATGCCTTTTCACAGATTATTTAAGCAACTACACCGGGGTGTCAAACTCAATCACAGCAGGGACCGGATTCAGGATTCAGGATTCAGGATTCAGGTCTAACCTGAGGCCCTGACAGGGTCAACATTTAACCATAACTGTCAACCTCATTTTCACCAGTAATAAAATATGAAAAAACAGCACTGGTGATAAATCGTTTGGAAAATGAAAAAAGTAAAAATGATAAGTTTAAAGGCTCAAATCTGATATAAAAATTCAATTTTATTAGTTCAAAAGATCAGAACACATATTGAAAATAGAAAAAAAATGTTTTAAAGAGCAAATATATGAAGAGAAAGTTGAAACTAAGGTTTGAAAGGTGAAAATATGAAAACAATTTTGAAATTATTAGTTTAAGAGTCAAAATATTACTTAAAATCTTAAATTGTGAGTCTGATAGTTCAAAATATGGGATTTAAAAGCCAAAAATTAGGAGTTGAAAATGTAAAAATATGGGCTAGAATTTAAAATGATGACTAGGTTAAAAATATGACTTAAATTTAAAATTGGGAGTGTAAAAGGTCAAAATATGATATAAAAAGTAAAAATATGTCACTTAAGATGTCAAAATATGAGAAAAAAATTGAAATTATGTTTTTAAAAGTCAAAATATTGGATTATAAAGCCAAAGTGAGGAGTTGAAAAGCTCAAAGTACGACTTAAAATTTAAGATTGGGGTTCTAAAAGATACAAAAGTAAAATAATAAAGTCCAAATAATCAGTTGAAAAGGTCAAAGTATGAAATGAAAAGTCAAAATCATAATTTTGAGTCATAATCTTGAGATGCAAGATTGAAAATATGAAACACAAATTAATCCCCACATTCCACATTTTATGAAATTTTTCTTAATCTTTACTTTATCAGATTTTTATGGCTTAACAAGAATATTTTACGTAATCAAGCTGAAGTTTACATTTTCATACTGGAGGAAATCTGCAGACCCTACAGAAGCGGATTAGGGCCATTTTTGAAGGAGAAAATAGTTTTGAACAAATCGAGATTAAAGTCGAAATGACGAGAATGAAGTCAAAACTTGTTTTTACTAGCGGATCATGGACGCTGTGTGTCGATGTGGCAAAGAGAGATAATCTCTTTGTTGTTATCCAATAATAAGGTATAATTTCACATATTCTTTTATATGAGGCATAATACCGTAGAGACAGTCACAGTTCTCTCTTACTGTCTTAAATATACATCAACAGGAGCACAGCAGCGCTCGTGTTTCTCTTCCTCTTGTTCTCCATCTGATCACCTGTAGAGACGCACAGGTGACAGACTCAACCTTAATGGGAGAGCGAAGGGAGATTGATCGCTTGTTTATTGATCATAGGCTGCTGCTAATAACAAAATGTTAAAAAAGGCAAAAAGGGAACACTTTGTCACGTGTTGTATTGGAAACTCTACTTAACAGTATTGTGTTTGATACATAAAGAAAATGTTACCTGCAAAACACCATGTACACGATGTACATTGCATTTGTGTATGGAATTTAGAAATAAAAACCCCCCATATGTTTTTATTGCTCTCCATGCTTCCCTTCAGAAATGCCAGTAGATTTGTTCATGTTGATGTTGTCTGTCCCATCACAACAAACACTGATCAATAAACGAGTGATCAATCTCCCTTTGCTCTCCCATTACCGAGGTTGAGTCTGTCACCTGGGGGTCTCTACAGGTGATCAGAAGGAGAGGAAGATGACAGCTGTTCTCTCCTGTTGATGTAGAGAATTGTGCCTGTCTCTACAGTATAATACCTCACATCAATGAATATGTGAAATTATACCTCATTATTGGATTTACAAACAGAGACTCTCTCTCTATGCCACATAAACACACAGCGTCTATGATCCGCTGTAGTTTTGACTTTTTTTTCATCATTTCGACTTTAATCTCGACTTTCCCAAAATTATTTTCTCCATCAAAAATTGCCCTTATCCACTTCCATAGCAGACCTCATACTGGTGGGCCAGTTTTAATACAAATGTGATATGATCTTGTGGGCCAAATATAATTGTTTCATGGCCGGATTTAGCCCCTGGGCCTTGAGTTCGACACCCGTGCACTACACATACCTTGAAACTCTCCTTTAGGCAGTCGTTTATTTCTCTCTTCTTTAACGTTTAACTGTCACGGGGCACACCCAAGATCAAAATGACAGAAAAACTGAGGCGTACACAAAAAAGTGAATAAACATTTTTGTCTAACTTTGAAAGTTTTCAGAGGTTTTTCAGATATCTAATCAGTTATGAAATGCATGAACAAATGTTTACCTTTTCACTTATTATTGCGTAGGTTTAGCTAACGGCTACACCAATGCTAGCTAGCTTCTCTCTAGCGTTAATGAGAACCGCCATAACTCTGCTGGTTGCAGTTTGTTCCCTGACTTAGTCATGTGGACAAACCACCAGTTTTATGCCTCAAGTTAAATATTTCAATCATAAACAAAACTTTTATCCAGCAGAAAAACTCACCATTGTCGGGAGACTGTCCAAAACTTCTTTTCTGTCAAAGTGGCCACTTTAAAGATAGCTAATGTCATCAGCACAAGTTCAAACGTTTAATCACAATGGCAGCCGGAAGTAATGCCTTTCTTTTTGGGTGACACCCCACGGTGTCATCCTCTACACTGTAAAAAATCAAACTTAATTCATGTGGAGTGAACAAAATTATGATTTATTGGGTTCACTTTTGATAGCTTTACTTGTTGACAGAGCACATTATACTGAGTTTCTTAAATTATGAAAGATACATATCAAGTGCATGTAAAGATTTAAGTTAAGTCAACATTTCTGGACTCAACTAAAATAAATACAGTGCTTAACAAATTTATTAGACCACCTGTCATAGTCTCAGAGACCATCCAGCATCATGATGTGCTTTAATGCGGACTCTTTCATTTTCAGTCAGCTCTCCACGTTTTACCATTTTGAACAGGAATGAGGAATTTCAAACTGAATTTACCTAAATTTGAGCCGGCTCACTCTCTGAGAAGTCAGAGAAGCCCAGTCAAATAACTATAATTTGACATAGGAATCAAGAAATATTAATGTGCTTTACTATTTTTTTCAGTTTTTTTGTAAATCAGTAAATTTGAAAATTCATGGATAACAATAATAATTATATTTTAGCATTAAAAATATCATTTGGGTTAAAGAGCTTCTACATATTGGTGTATTAACCATTGCAGAAACATAAAAGATAATTTTGGTGATTACCAATGCTGTTAATTTAGGGCAGCTGTGGCATAAACCTTACTTTGGTTAGGATTAGGGTGATCTAATAAATGTGTTAAACGCTGTATTTCTATTGGTAAAAAAAAAAAAATTACAAACTTGAGATTGTTAGTTATGAGCATGTTATGTCAGCTAAATGGCAATATGAAGCATCAAGTTGGAGCCCTCATCTCAGAGAAGCTGTGAAAATTTCTAACTATTTTATGTTAAGCCATCATATTTATTTTTACTGAGTAATACCAGAATTTAATTTTTTTCTTCAGTGTTTGTCTAAAATATTAAAGCTGTTTTTGCTAAGGCTCTGGAATGCAATAGGAATATGTTTACACTGCATGCCTTTGTGCTCAGTTCTGTTCTTTTATTCTGATATGATTATTTGTTTGGCTTTTCACACTGCAGATCAGTTCCCAAGGATCAGATATGTATCTGATTTAGTACCACAAATAAAGGGGCCTGAGTCTGATATGAAAAGAGGAGATTTAATGTGGCTTGTACTGTTCACATGGTCAAAAAAAATCAGATGTAAGTCACTTATGAGCAAAAAACAAGATTTGGATCGATTTTAACTGCAGTGTGAACATAGCCATAGACCATATTTGTGTGGGTGATCCAGGTATATTTACAGTTACCTAAGTGTATTTGCCTAATGTTTCTTCTTCTTTTTTAAAATCAATACATATAACCACTATGAGAGCATGAGGGAAAGACATCCACTCATTGTTCTCTCTGGTAAATACACTGTTTGAGGAGTGACATGTTCAAAATGTATCTTCCTATTTTCCTGTGCTCCAGGATGGTAGTTGTGAGATGCTACCCCATTAACAATAAGCATATGCAGCTCATCTGTAAAAAGTTATTATCTTATCCCCTTGAAGACATAGCATAAAAAACAATAAAAGATATTTCAAATTAAATGTTCACAGTAGAAGTGGCAATAAGAAGTAAGTTTAAATTATCAAAAGAGCATCAGTATCACCTGTTCTGAAGCCCATATGTATTACAAAGTTTGTGTTTTTGTTTCATAAAGAACCTTCTGCCAAAGGTTTATTATATCATTGCAGTTGTAAAGTAAAAGCCCTCAGCCCAGTTTAACCCCAAAGAGTAACATAGGAAATAATGAAAACAATACAGATATGAGGAAATATGGAAGCATGGAGCTTTTGAAAGCTTTAGGTGTAGTTTATCATATTTAAGAGTACAGGACTTAGAGGAATAGGGGAATTGAGTACACATGGCCCTAACGTGAGAAGGGCCCACAAAGACACGTGTAGCCTTGGCTCAAGGAGGGGCCCACTGAGGATGCCTGAGTTTAAGGCCCAGAATTCTGTGCTACACCCCTGGATATTGTCCATTCATAATCACGAATAAAAGGCCTTTGCATGCCTTTATATCGAACACCATTAAAATATGCCTAAGCAGATACTGGTTCAGTTGTTCCAACTGCAATGGACCGGATGATATAATGATTGATTCATTTATGGCAAAATGTCTCTTCATACTGAAAAAATCATGAGAAAACATGTGGTTTGAAATACCAGCATGTTTGATCAGGACAAAGAGGGAAATTATGCAGGCCTACCATTCATCCATCAAATCTCAAGAGTTTTCTCATACATGCCCACTTATGAGAAGAGGGAAGACAGCCTAGCTCTTTTTGCCTTTTGTAAAGGGAACACATTTGGGTTGTGATGAGAAAAAACACAAGTATAATCTGCAGATACCTTTGTGTGTGTCTAATGAGGTGATGTAAAAGGCTAAATTGCTTCCAGACAAATATCACATAGGTGAAAGAAGACCTGGCTCCAAAAAGCTGCTCCCGCCCTCTCAAAAATCTTATTTTTGGCCTTGAGCACCAGCCTCTTAATTTTTCATTCTCACCCCTGACCTTGCATGTAAGTGTAACTGCATTGAGAAGGAGTGCAATCATGCAGCAGCTAAGATGGAAAGGATAGAAAGAATCCAACATCAATGAATACAAAAGTTAAGAAGGCCAGGTTTCTTTATTTCCCAAGACTCAAGAAAAAACATTTTCAAAGGCTGATCAGGGGACCATTTAAGGTGAAAATGTCACATAAGCCAGACACTATAATCAAGCTTAGACCATCCAGACAGGGAAGACTCCACTGTCAAAGAGAAAAGTCACACCTAATCTGTACTCTTACATCATAATGACCAAGATGATATATTCCCTATAAATCTTATAAAAAATGAGTGGTAAAATTAAGCAGCAGCAAAGTGAATACATGAATTGTTCACACTGTAAATGGCAATTAAGCATAGAAGAGTAGCTTCCAACATCATAAGCCATTTATCTAATTTTCCGTCTCTTTATAACTTCACACCGTGTAACAATATTTCTATTAGACTTGCCCAGTGTGCTTAGTCCATGTTGTCACGTGTGTCATCCCCTCTAATGAATGACTCTTTCCTCATTTATTAAGTTATATAATTGGTCCCTCAGTGAATTGTTATGCTGTGAAAACATGTTTAATTTAGTGTGGGAATTCATTTAGCTGGCCAACAGAGCAGTAACACAGCAGCTGAAAAATGCTGCTGGGAATCTGTGTCAAAGCGTACCAAAATAAGGACACAAACATGGGTCAGACATGAAGGAGGAAGACATGACATCACTTGCAATGGGTGCAAATTTCAAATCAGCACAACTGAACCGGGCCTTTTAACAATGCTGTGTAATTTTAGAAATTGGAAGGAGAACATTTACACCAGTTGGGTACAATTTGAATTTACTGTCTTTGAGCATAATGAGAACTCTGCTTTTTAATTCATTTCCTCATATCATGGATACAGGTTAAAACATTTAACATTTTATTTAACATTATCAAATTTAGCTCCTCTGCATCAGTCTTTGAAATTTTAATCAATCTTTATTTATGTAGCATGAAATCATAACAAATACTGTCTCAAGACCATTTACAAAGAAGGCAGGTCTAGACCAAACTGTTATATATCCCTCCAAAGGAGTTGAACAGTGAGGCTAATTCTTCTATTTTTTCTGTAAAGTTCTGAGTTTGAATGAACTCAGAAGTCTTCGGAAACATTTTGTCTGCCAATTTAAAGAAAGATGCAACCAAACTGATTGGGAGGTCCTTCATCATGCAGCAAGATAATGACCCAAAACACACTGCCAATACAACAAAGGAGTTCATCAGGGGCAACAAGTGGAAAGTTTTAGACTGGCCAATCTCCAGACTTGAACCCTATAGAGTATGCATTTTACCTGCTAAAGAAGAGGCTGAAGGGAGTAACCCTCCAAAACAAACAACAACTGAAAGAGGCTGCACTGAAAGACTGGAAAAGCATCACAAAAGAAGAATGTGAAAGTTTGGGGATTTCAGTGGGTCACAGGCTTGATGCTGTTACTGCAAGTAAATGATTTGCTAGTAAATATTAAATCTCATTTACTTTAATCTATTTAAAGTCTATCTGTTCCAATACTTTTGCTCACCTTAAAATCTGGTGTTCCATTATGAATAATGCTATCTTCAAAATTGTGTATCCAATCCAGATGTAAATACCTGGAAATGAAAGCTGAAGTGTTGATCTCTTGTCTCATATCCATCTTTTGATGTCAAACCCACATGTTTTCAGTCTACAGCAAAAATAAAGGAATTGGCCTCACTGTTAGAATATTTTTGGAGGGGAGTGTGTTACTGATAATAACCCAAAATCCCAGCATTATTCCACCACGAGCTCAGCACTGGTCAGTATTAGCACAGTCACAGCGTAAGGGAAACCCCCCTTTAGGAGGGAACCTTGAGTAGACCAACCATCACTATACATTTTGGCATTTTGAAAATGTGCAGTGACATTTTTGATGTTGTGAAGCACCTATGGATGTCAACAATCCCATTACCTCTATTAATAACATTTTATTCTTTTCTAAGTATGCAGCGTTTCTCACAAATTACAGACACTTAAACACACACCCCTGAATATATGAGTTGCCTGTCCATGTTTTTGTAAAGTCTGAGTCTCAGGTCCATCAACAATCAATATATCCCTCCAGAGCATTGGTAATTCTTGGCAGCTGTCGTTTTCTTATCTATTTCAAACATTTAAATAAAAACACAGACATTTTCCATGATGTTAATAAGCTTACATCGGACATTTTAAATGTTTGAATGCCACTGTGTGCAGCGGTGCTTGATTCACTCACTGCAGTGCCCAGACAAGATAAGAAGTGAAGACTGTAAACCAAATGTCTGAAGTATTTTCTCACAAGTCCATGAACATTTCTTGGAGAGCTTTTAACAGCAAGCATGTTCGTTATGAAGCCAAAGATAATATAAGAAGGGAGAGGGAAATGGAGAAGACAGCCGGTTTGATAATTTGGCTTAGAGATATTTAATTTGCTGTAGATCCACCCAGGACATCTTGTATACAAGAGGCTGTGGTGAAGGATTTAGACATGTGGGTTTAAGAGAGCTAAGCAAAGATCACTTTTTAATATTTCTAAACTCTCTGATAAATGGCATCCATGGTTTTCTGGTGCATTAGTGAAGGATTCATATCAGCTGTTTTCACAGCTGTTGTTCTTGAGGCCTCGGTTTAGAGGAACTCATTGAATCCAAAATAAAAAAGCTGATTGCATTATGATGATTATAGAGCTGCAGGGAAGTACCAAAACCAGTACCAGCATGATCGTGCACCATTAAAATGAAGTCTTAACAAAGTACTGTTTAAAAGTACACAAGCCACATGATTGAGAAAAAAAATCCTAATTCCAACATGGGGAGATGTTTACATGTTTTGAAGAAAATGAAACATTTGAAATCCTGTGTACTTTCCAGCCTCCAAGCAGGATGTTGCAGGGTCAAAGGATTTAATGCAAAAATAAATTTACTGTCATAATAAATAAAAAGTATGGCAACCCAAACAGAGGCAGGGCAGATAACTGTGCAGAGGAAGAATTATTCTTGGCTGTTTCAAAAGAAAAATCTTACTCATCATAAACTTGTTTTCTTGAGCTTTTGAGACATGCCATACAGTTTACATTGCTGCTACTGTGCAGCAGTAAGCAGGACATTGAGTTAAGTATATTTTTGTCTAATAAAAGGCTCCTAGTTAGGAATAAACTTTCATGCTTCACTTTTTAAGATTAATTAGACAAGAATATATAAAAGTCACATATAGTCAAACCAGCACTGAGTCTCCATATAAACAGTTCTGCTTTAAATCACATTAGTGATTTACACTATGTGGACAAAGGTGTTCAGCTACCTGGCCATTACACCAACAGGGATTGAAATGACACTGTATTCAAAAACTTGTACTCTAATATGGAGTTGGTCCCCTTTTTGTAGCTGTAACAGCCTCCAAAATACTTGGAAGGTTTTTCAAGAGATTTTTGAGTGTTTTGTAGGAATTTTGCTCATTCATTCTGTAGAGCATTTATGAGGTCAGGTACTGATGTCGGACAAGAAGGCCTGGCTCGCAATCTTCATTCCAGTTCATCCCAAAGCTGCTTGATGGGGTTAAGGTCAGGGCTCTGTGCAGGCCAGTCACATTCTTCCACATAGAATTTGTCAAACCATGTCTTTATAGTGCTTGCTTTGTGCACTGGGACACAGTGATGTTGGAATGGAGAAGGGCCTTCTCCAAACTGCTGCCACAAAGTTGGAAGCATAGCATTGTCCAGAAGGTTTTGGGACTGGAGGGGCCTAGCCCCAACCCTTGAAAAACAGCCTCATACCATTATCCCTCCTCCACTAAACTTCACAGTTGGCACAGTGCAATCAGGCAGGTAATGTTCTCCAAATCTACCAAACCCAAACTCGCCCATCTGACTGTCAAAAAGAGAAGCGTGATCCGTCACACCACAGAACACATTTCCTCTACTCAACAGTCCAATGTCGGTGTGTTTAACACCACTCCATCTCACACTGTGCATTGGACTTGGTGATGTGGGGCTTGCATGTAGCTGCTCGGCCGAGGAAAACCATGTAGCTCCTTTTGCAGTTTTTGTACTTACATTAAAGAGATATTTCAGGATTTTTGAAGTTGCGTCATATGAGGTACTTGGCTATAGTAGTGGCATTAGCCTCCAGTGATTTCTGTTAAAGTTGATCCTGTGGTTATTACGAGCTCAGAGAGATCCACGGCATAATGGTTATAGATGGGAACGTCTTATCTGCGTAGTTTAACGAGTTCTACGTGAAAATTGGCTTAGAATATATGTTGGCTCGCCTGTACGCTGTGTAAAAAACATACAAAGCAATTTATTTCTCTCAAAAAAAAACCCTCTGTGTCAAGCGTTTATTTACAATGCAGCTTTTAGCATTTTGTCTGCTTCTGCCACACACTGTCATCCTCTGACCAGCTGTGTTGGTCTGCAGGCTCTACAGGAATAATAACACCACACCAAGCTAAAACAAAGATAATATGAGCGATTTTGACTTGAGAGATAATGATATGCTCTTTTTTTGGATATGAGAGGATATTTGTATGAACCAAAGTACACCAAAGAAAATCTTATACAGATGGAGAGTCAGCGGGCTGAAAGAGAGAGCAGAGAAACTTCATTTGAAAGTTTAGAGCAGGAGAGATGCCGAGTTACCTGTCGGTGTAGGTGTGGAAAATGCAAACCCATGCTAGGGATCTCTCCTGCTCAAAACTTTCAGACCCAGGCCCACAGACCCACACAGCTGATCAGAGGATATCAATGTGCTGGGGAAGGAGACAAAATGGCTAAAGGTGAATCATAGATTAGAGCCTGATACAGAGGGGTATTTTGGGAGAAATGAAGTGCTTTGTACATTTTCGGCAGGGTACAGGCGAGCCAACATATTTTCTTGGCCCATTTTCTGCAAATCTCATTAAACTACAAGGATAAAACATTTCCATCTACAACCATTATGTTGTGGATCTCTCTCAGCTTGTAATAATCACAGGATCAAATTTCATAGAAATCACTGGAGGCTAATGCCACTACTATAGCCAAGTACCTCATACTACCCAACTTTAAAAATCCTGAAATATCCCTTTAATGCCAGTGGAAGTACAAAACTTTTCAGTGATGGAATCAGCAGAGTGTTGGTGACTTTTGCAAACCATATGCCTTAGAAGTCATTGACCTCACTCTGTGATTTTACATGCTGTTCTACTTTGTGGATGAGTTGATGTTGTTCCTAAAAGCTTCCACTTTCTAATTATATCACTTACAGTTGACTGTGGAACATTCAGCAGGGATGACATTTTACAAACCATCTTATTGCAAAGGTGGCATCCATCACAGTGCCATGCTTGAAGCCACTGACTTCTTCAGAACGAACCATTTTGTATCACAAATGTTTGCAATTGGAGATTGCTCGATTAGGTGCTCAATTTTATACACCTGAGGTATACGGTCTGATCGAAAGACCTGGATTCAATAATTAACAGGTGTGACCAAATACTTTTGTCCATGTCGTGTAAGTTTAGTTTTGTGGAAAAATATATCCAAAACTACTGCCTAGGGGTTATATGCCTCTGCAGGGTCAGTGAAACTGCTGTGGTGGGTCAAAGGGAAATGGCTTCTAAGAAGCTACAATATGGTAAAACTTCACTACAACATCACAATATGCAAGGTGACCTTTGAACTCTCAGTTAACCTCCAGTCCAAATGTACCGTAGGTTGTTTCCAGATTTGAAAAAGCCTCAAAATGCTATATTAAATAAAATATTGTGCTCATTAGATTTCAGGACACAATGGCCTTGACTTTGTGTCTCAGTACTGTGTTCAGTTTGTGACTGTGTGAGATATTATATTCTCAAGCATGGGATGGATACTAGGCCCAATGACCTTGACTCCTGATGTTTGACCCCCAAATTTTAATCTGTTCATCCTCAAGCCAGGGTGAGTGTTCATGCAAAGCTTGAAGAAAATATTTCGGAGCAACACTGAGACCCAGTGTTCACAGACTGGTTCGTGCAGAGGAACTACTAACATGTTACAGATGGCACAAATGCATAAAAAGAGATGTTGATTCATGAAGATGGGATGATTTGAAGGTCTTAGTATAATACTGTAGTGTTTTAGCTAAATGTACCACATAAATTGGCAACTTAATATATGGGAGGAAGATATTTGATGTGAGAAAACCGTCAGAGGTCCAGAAATATATTCCTTATTAATGGTGAGCGTTAGAGTGTATGTGTGAAGAAAAACAACAGTAAAAAAGTTAGTCCTCAGAAGGAGCCCTGGTGTATCCCTGGTGTAACCAAATGCATGAAATGCTTCATTCCTTCATGAAATCACAGAAAAATAGCAAAACTATGAGCAATACACAACTCCATTTAACAATTGCTAATAGTAAGATTTCCTGCAGCTGATGCAAGAATACTGGTTTCATACAGTATCAAAGAGCCCTCAAATTTGTGATGAGACCTCCCTCATATCAACTCCTTAAATGGTGAAAATTCCCCTTCATAAAAGGCTATAGTCAACATCAAAATGAACTTCATCAGAGGTAACAATAGCAAAAAAGTCAAATCTGTTCCATTCACATTCATCATTTTAACATACTGCAATGTTGGAAACTGGAAAAACATCAAGTAAATGAAGGTCAAAATTAAGCAAACATTTTCTTAGAAAAATCCACCTTCTTGATTCATTTCTTTAAAAAAAAGGAGACAAATTTCAGTAGATTCCGTCATAATTTAAATTCTCAGACATCTCTGCATTTTTTCTATTGTTATTCAAAAATGTTTCACCGGGAAATCACTCCCTTATGATTCATGTTTTTGAACCTAAAACAAATCCCCCCATATTTGCTGAATTCTTTTGGTGGTAAGTAGTCTTTCTCCAAAGCCAAGCAGGCTTTAGCAATATGGTCCCCGTTAGCTTCACAGTCGCTCTGTCAGAGTATAAATCAATCACAACTGGTACTGAATTCCTCCATGGCTGCAAACCCATCAGCTTCTCCATCATCTCTGAGCAATGAGATCCTACAGTTCTGACAGGCTCTTCCTTAATGCCAACACACAAAAATTCTGTTTATCCAGGACCCTTTTCATCCACAGAAAATAAAACAAAAGCACTGGCATCTCATCCTGTCTTTTTGTACAAGCCTTATGCAAACCATGCCAACCTGATGCAGTGGAGAATGGTGTTAAAGGAGTTGTGCCTGTAAAATGATGATACTCATAACATAATCCAGCTGCAGGCTTAATTGGAGATGAATGAACTGTGCAAATGCATTTCAACCTGCTGCTTCTCACATTGAATACATTTGCTGCAAAAGGTCATTTTACAGTTTTCATCAGGATTTGCGCAGGCCCTTCTTAATGGTCTTTATCTATGGTCCATGCACTTTGATTTCTTATAGTAGATGCACTTAAATTGTTGTTTATAACGATGGATTAAACAGTAGTGCCCCCAACTGTTCAGCCAGTGTAGATGCATTTGGGAAAAATTGACCAGCATGTCAAAGTCTATTGAATGTAAATATTATAACAGAAGTTTTTTGTTTTTTTGTTTTTTTTTTGCCATATCTTTTCTCAAAGTGAAGGAAAATCCTACTTTTCAGTGAAGTTCGAAACCCAGCCAAACATTGCTTGTAAAAAGCTTTTATAGTTTTGATATTATTTGACATTATTTGCATTTGAGGTTACACCATTGCTGTTATTGTTTGATTGATAATCTTTGTACATCTATTGATTATATATAATGTAATATTAAAAGTAAAATGTATTAATATTTAGCTTTTTAATTTATTTCATTTTACTATACCAAAACAATAACACAAAAAAAAAATCTGTATAGCAAGAAAGCCATTGAAAACTATTTTTAATATGTTCTTATATCCTTATACTCTCTTCAGCTGTCTTAAATTTGACCTCTCTTTTAATTCAGTTGGTTCAAATGCAGACCTCTGAAAATGTATAATGTTCAACATATGTATTTATGTTGGAAAATTAAGACTTTTTGTAGTTTTTGGACTGCCAAAAGAATTTTAAACAACATTAATGTAGGATGTTTTTTTCAAGCTGTCTGTAGTCATTTGAATTCTGTTGTGGCTTGCCAGGGTACTGATTTAATATCTTCCTTATAACTGTACCAGCCTTTTCCATGAAGGGTTTTACAGAGGGAGAAGCAAAGCTGGAAATAAGAAAAAAAAAAAAAAAGATAATGGCTGGCTGGGATGCTTGTTTCATTGTCAGATGCCATTACAAGTGTGTCTGTAATGATTCTTGCTCTGGTTTTGATTGTTTTCTGGATGTAATGTTCACATGAGCTGAGAACACTGAATCCCTGTAACATGACAGTAATAGGATCAAGGTTTCTTTTGGCCTAGTGTAGGCAGTTTTTTTTCTTGATTTCTCACCAACACAGAGTCTGTTTACATGCAGAATAGTATCCTGGTGATCTTGTTTTCATGAGTATCGAGGTTTGTTATCATTTTGCTGTTTCTTTACCCATGAACATGAATAAGTTGTTAAGACTGGACTCTAAATAATTACAAAAGTTACACTTCTCTGGTAGAGAAGGGTTAATTGTCTAATAACTGGATATGGGGAAATTGTTTTATTGATCTTAATCGACTGGTCTTTTGAAATCTTACCTGCAAAAACAGTTTTTGCCTGGCATTTATGGTGATGGTGACCATGAAAACAGGATCCTCAGAACATATACTATATGGACAAAAGTATTTGGCCGCACCTCTTAATTATTGAATCCAACTCTTTCAATCAGATCCTATACCTCAGGTGTACAAAATCAAGCACATAGTCATGCAATCTCTAATTGCAAACATTTGTGATACAAAATAGAAGAGCTCTGAAGAGTTCAGTGACTTCAAGCATGGTACTGTGGTGGATGCCTCCTTTGCAGTAAGACGGTTTGTGAAATTTCATCCCTGCTGGATACTCCACAGCCAACTTCAAGTGATATAATTAGAAAGTGGAAGCATTTAGGAACAACAGGAATTCAGCCACGAAGTAGGAGACCATGTAAAATCACAGAGTGGGGTAAATGACTTCTAAGGCACAAGGTTTGCAAAAGTCACCAACACTCTGCTGATTCCACAGCTGAGGAGTTCCTTACTTCAGCTGGCATCAGTGTAAGCACAAAAACAGTAAAAGTGGAGGCTGTTATGGAGGGGGGGGGGGTCATGTTTAAGAACAGTGTAGTTCTGATCTCTATGCATATGATTCATGGTCATGTTATGTGAAACATAACCTACAACTGTTTTGAACAAAGAGCTCCTAAAACCTCATCTAAAAAAGAATATCACTGAGCATGAAACACATTGAAAAATGTCCCCATAATAGAGTGTAGTTGGTCACTTTACTGGAAGATGCAGATAGTACTGTAGATCAAAACACATCAAACCTTTTTTTAAATGCCAAGGTATCTCATGAGGGAAAAACTTGTTAGCAGAAAGATACGATAAGATACGATACAATACGATACAATACGATACGATAGAATCTGAGTAAGAATAAGCAACATAAATAAAAACTAAATAAATTTAAACAAAAAGGACAGGAGGTATATACAATTGACATTCTGTGCAGACAATATAAATCAAAGTAGCACGTGTTTGTGTAAAGTGATAAGGTACATTTATTTGCAGCCAACTATATACAGAGCAGGTGTATGACATAAACATGAGGTTTGCAATAATAGTCCAATAAGAATGGGCTGTTATGTGTGCAGTATAGAGCAGTAAGCATAGATAAAACAAAGATATACAAATAAACAGGGCAGTTTGGTATTGTAGTATGTAGGCTATACTGATATCATTTATAAATATTTATGGAATAATAGAAAAAAACGTGTGAGTTAGAAGTTAAGGTGCGTTGTATAATATAATTTAACATAATATAATATAATATAATATAATATAATATAATATAATTCTACTTTACTGTACTTTATTCAGCAGTGTGTATATATATTTGAATAAGCTCTTCTGAAAAAGATGCCCTGTCTGATAAACAAGCATCCCCCTTTCCTGTCTTCTCTCCTTCTTCGGTCCTCTGTAGGCGTCTGTGCTCTGTTTGTTGTCAGTTATTTGTGAGTGCTGCCACCTGCTGGTCAGATGTGGTAACAGCACCCGTTTGCATTAGCATCATTGAAGATGGCGACTGGAGTCCTTCACAGAGTCAGCGGCGGACTGGGTCGGGCTAAAAGCAGGGCCCAGTCAGCTGGACAGCTCGTCTTATGGAGCAGGTGGGACAGACATCAGTGTCTACGCTCTGTTCTCATGTCTTTAGTCTTCGTAGTTTGCTGCCGTTTAATTTGTTTCGGTTTGTTTCTGAAGTGGCGACGATGAGCACAGGCGAGCTAGCCCGCTCACTGCTAGCCAGTCCTCAGTGGCCTTCAGTTTGAGCTCACATTAAAGCTTTCTAAACATTAACACTGTTTATGACGGAATATTTAAGGTTAAAGGTGTGTGTATTTGCAGGTGAAGTGGGAAGGATACAAGTTTCTCTTATCTTTAGTAATTCAGCATCTCAAATGCTCAAGGTCAATATGATATTTCACTGAGAAGTCAGTGCATCTGTTTATGACTGTAAATGTGATAGATGCACTATTAGATAACTGCTGCTATGTTGTATGCCATAATCTTAATAATCTTTATATGTGCATTGTAGGTATTGAAGGTGCTGCCATGTCAAGCCCAGTTTTTATTTTGACTCAGATACTTTGAACTCTTACAGGAAACAAGCTGCAATCCTTAACTGCAATTAGATCTTCTGTTGATATAAACTTCTGCTCATTTAAAAGAAGTATGCTTTTTTATTATGCAAAAAATAAGAAAACAGGAGACAGTACAGACTTAGATTCATATTGGTTGTAAAGAACAAAAATGTGTCTTATATTCAGCTGTTACTCTAATCTTTGTTTGCAGGGGTTTTGCAACATCAAGTAGTAAAAACAGACAGGACAGCTGGTTTAAGTCACTGTTTGTGAGGAAAGTCGATCCCAGGAAAGATGCACACTCCAACCTACTGACCAAAAATGAAGAAAGTAATCTGTACAAAATTCAGTGTAAGTTGACCTTTAAATAGTTATACTTTGAGACAAACCATTGAAACTAAAGAAACTATAAGACTGATTTTCTATTTGCCTCTCATTTCAGTCCACAATGTCAAACCAGAGTGCCTGGATGCTTACAACAAACTCAAGTAAGTGTTATTTAAAATTAGTGTAAACTGCTATTAACTTGTACTTAATATAATGTATGTCAGCAGTGTCTGTGTGAGGACATTACTATTCTGTTGTGCAGTGCTGAGTAAAAATAATTCAGTGTAGTCTATTCCTGTGAGGTGATTGATGAGCTGGCATGGCTTCAGTCCTTCACAGAGGGACCTCATGCCTAAGATGACTTCTCTTTGGGAGGGACTAATTTGGGACTTGCAACATTGCAGAGAAGACACATGATCTGCGAACATATGATTGTAATTTTGGTGTAAATTTTACCATTAGGACACTATATTGTAATACATGTGGTCATTTTGTAATTGAACAGTAGTTTTAATTTGCTGTTTTTCCTCATTCATTCACAGTGAGGAAGTTTTACCCTCTATCCATGCTGATAAGTACTACCCCTGTGAGCTGGTGGGCACCTGGAATACCTGGTATGGAGAACAAGACCAGGCTGGTAGGATTACTAATATCGACACACAAATTGAACTGTGGTCTGCAATGTTTGGGAATCGTCAGGCAGGTTTATACTACACTTTTGCCCTTATAAAACAATACATTTTTGCAGACTAGACTTAAAGATTTACGGATACCGTAAATGAAGAGTGCTTTTGTGCCTCTTTATGTGATGATTTCTGTTTCTAACGCTCAGTGTGTTTTTCTCCTTTATTCACGACTACAGTTGGTTACATTTCTAAATTATTTGCTGTACTATACATACGTACTATACATACCTGGCTCATCTGTAGAGCCTTAATAATCTGTGCAAACAAAGAATCAGTTCTTTTGATTTTCACATTGCCTATCTGCTAAAGGTCAACGATTAAATGGACAAGGATTGATAACTTTTTAAAGCTTTTGAGAAACTTAATAAATTTAACAAAAATGCCACAAGTTTATCCAGACCTCCTAAAAAATTGATTTTAAAAAAGTTTGAGTCTTAAAAATATATAATTTTAGGATTTTGATTTAAATGACTTGACATTTATAATGTTTTCTGACCGGTTATATCTTTTTTTCCAGTTCATCTGTGGCGTTACAGAGGTGGATACCCAGCCCTAACAGAGGTGATGAACAAGCTCAAACAGAACCAGGTAGAGACCATTTCAGATGCATCTTGTTTGTTTAACAACAGTTTAATGCTGTAGCAGTGTGCTAATAACAGAGAACAGCCATACGTCAATGCAAAGCATATTGATTTGTGTCTGTCTGTTGGCAGGACTTCACAGCATACAGGAAGGCGCGTGGTAAGATGCTGATGTCTCGCAGAAACCAGCTCCTGCTGGAATTCAGCTTCTGGAACGAGCCTGTACCTCGAGAGGGTCCCAACATTTACGAGCTCAGGTCCTACCAGCTCAGGGTGAGTTACACAGGACAAGAGTTGTAAAGAGGAGGCAGTGTTAAGGCTATAGAGGTGAAGGCTATTAAACCTAATGCCAGCATTGATTTTACCTTTGCTTTGTCAAACTTCATCAGCACTGTTACCAACGATGTAAATATTTATTATGTTGAACATCTGTTTAGCTCTTCCAAGCCAGTCCAGTGGTTCCTTATTTTTTTCACTTTAGATTTTTATTGTGTCCTCAGTAACAAGAACAACAGTATTCACACTTTTACAAGCGTCCCTCACTTGCTCCAAGTAAAACCCTGATCTCTGCTGTCTCTCCAATAAAGGCAAAAATGCCCCAAAATAAAACTTGAAGGGTTCCGTAGTTCCATAAAGCATCCAGATATCCATTTATTTTGTAGATTAACGGCTCATAGGAGGCTGTTTCTGATAAAGCCATGAACCATTCAGAATAGGATGGGATTATTTTGCCCCATCCAATGTCTCAATGTGACCCTTTTGACTATAGTGAAGGCTACCTTAAGCCACTGAGCTTATACTCTACATATTCTCTCATTACCTCTCAGGCTATTTAAGAGGCAGATGTAAGGATAACTTCTTGTCCTAGGTAGTCTTTTCTGTATTTCTCTGCCAGTCAGTGGTTAGCCTGGGACTTGTTAGAAACACATGAGTGGTATCACCTGGATCTAGTTTACATCGTCAACAAAGGTTAAAGTAACTTATCCCAGCCCCTTTGCAATTTTACAGCTGTCCAATAGAGTTTATTGATATTTCAATAAGTTTAGCTCTGGCATCTCTCATGGGTTTAAGCACTTCTCTCAAAAGAGTGATCCATGTATCTACATAGATCCTTCTTTTTCATTCTAGTTAGAATAATTGTATTTACACCACCTAAATATTCCAAAAGTACTAGTACATGGCGTTTGTTATTTAGGCACCAGAGAATGATAGAAGAAGGCATCGTAGTAATTGAACTCCCATGCTTCATCTCTATATAAGCTCATGTTCATATGGTTAGGGGTGATGACAGTGTGATATCAATCTGTAGTTAAGAAAGTTCTAGGTGCTCTATTGTAACACAAGTGTTTCTCTTTGCTCTCTTGCAGCCAGGGACCATGATCGAGTGGGGTAATTACTGGTAAGGCAGCATGTAATCATTTGATTCACTTAACGGTACTTACAGAATCCTTGAACTACATGAAACCTTTCTCATCATGACTTCATTATAAGAGCTATTCCTCTGAGAGGCTCTGTTTCAAGGCTGCACTGTCATGCTCTCAAGCCAAGACTCAGAATCTAGTGAAATGCTGTGCACACTACACAATAGTTCAGTGAAATGATCCTGAAAAGATCCACTACTTGAGCTGACAGAGTCAACAGGTCAGAGGTTATGTGTTTATGCAGCGCAGCTGATTGTGATTGATTTAAAGGAAAGAGATCAGCTGTCTACATCCATCTTTTTCCTTTTTTCCCTTTGATTGCACTCCAGTAGATTCCTTTGTTTGTACTCATCTTACCAATTTCTAGCTGTATTTGTTTGTTAAATCCACTCATTCTTTCCCCCAGTTTGTTTTAAATCTTTTGCAGTAATGTTAGCTGTGTGAGTGTTTCTAAAATGTTGTTGGACTGTCAGCTCCTCTTTCTACAGATTTCAACAACTGCCATTTGCATGACATGTAAACACAACTTAAAACACTCTGATTTGAGGATCTCCATTCCTCATTCCCCTTGGAAGCATGCGCTTTAAAACCTTCAAAGAAAATAGATAATTGATGAAAACTCTACTCTAGGTCAAAGTAATTTTACTTAAACTACACTTCTTCCTTATATTTTTCATTAAGGTTTACTTTAAACAGCTTTTATTTGAACAAACTCCTGAAGTCATCCAGATAATGCCAGCAAAGCAATTTAAGGCAATTTCAGTATAATTGTAGAATTTGAGGCTTAAGGTTAGAATGTCCTCTTCAAGTTACAAAAACATTGAAGAGGTGAAACTTCCTAGTTTTGTTTCCTGACAGTGATTACTCCCTGAATAGCTTTATGTTTTCTTTTGGAGAAAATGTGATAGATTTAAAGCATTACACCCACACAAGTCCAATCATTTTACATAAACTTGGCCAGTGGTAGGATTCGTAAACATCTATACAATTCAGTAATGGTGCAACATCTTACAGTTGGACGTGTTGCTGCAGCAGAGAATCAAAGCTTCAGACAGATGACCAAAACAGAACAATTGTTTAAATTAAAAACAGCCCAGATTAACATATGAAATGAAAAGATTGTGTTAAAGTCCTTTGAAGCCTGATCAAGTATTGTGCGTGTGCAGCCCTTGTCTTTTTATGCCAGATAAATCTTTGGTGTTCTTTGGCCTGCATGGGAATCATGTTTTTCTTTGTCCACAGGGCTCGGGCCATTGGATACCGGCAGCACAACAGAGAAGCCGTGGGAGGCTTTTTCTCGCAGATCGGCAACCTCTATATGGTTCACCACCTCTGGGGTACGCTCATACGCCTGCCAAATAATATGCTGACAGTGTCACTGCATAGATAACTGCGCTGCTGCTTTTAAAACCTGTTGTTGTGAAGAGAAAATCAATGAGAAGATGTTGATTTCTTCAGCCTTTCAAACTGTTTCAAACTGTTAGTGGCACTCTTAGTCGTTTTCTTGTTCTGGTACATTTCAGAAAACATTTTTTCCTGTAGTTAATCTGAATCAGAGTTACACTTGCTCATATTTATGAACAGAAATATGAGCTGAGTGTGACTTGAACTTTGCAAAAAGGTCTTACAAACTACCTGCCTGCCCAGCATCACAGCTTTATGTATTAGTAACTACCTGTGGACACTTGTAGCTACGTAAAACTTCTAGATACCAATACTTCCTTATGTCCCATTAAGCAAATAAGACCACCAGCACTGAAACTGTACCATATCATTATTTTAATGTCCTAAACTGCTGTGGAAGTGAAGGTGTTGGATGAATTTTTATATTTTCCACAGCAGTGTTTCTCTACCAGAGATTTACTCAACTGTTGTAATAAGGTAGGCTGAGGGGCTTGTAATAATTAGTAATCACACATGCACAGGACAAAACTATCAAGGATACAAGGGGTACCTCCACAGCGGTCGCCAAAATGGATGCCCTAATACAGTGCTGCCGTCCACTGATAGTTTGACTGTGTGATATGTGTTCCGGTCTGTTCCGACCCCCGTTTACAGCTCCGCAGTGGTCATTGTGAAGGCCAAACATCAAAGTGGCATAAATACACTGAAATAAAGCCAAAAACAGCCTGAAAATCGGACTTAAATTCATCACAAAGACATGAACAAGAATACAAGTCATTGTTTGCATTAATACATATCTGCTTTGATTGTTATGTGCAGGATTTGCTTAAAAAATTCCCCACAACAAGCATTTTAGGCAACCTCACCTTTTGTTAACAGCTGCTATCTAGGAACTATCAATCTAATTGTATGCAGTGCTCTTTATTATAACTTAATCAGTCTGTTGATTAAAAAAGAAATAATTTCTATGTAATGTGTAAAAACTGAATTCCAGCACTTTGACAAAAACCATCAGCTTTTGTTGCAGTGATTCCCTGTAGTAAAAGCAGCGTTGTGTGCTTGATTTGTTGTCTGCAGCTTACAAAGACCTTCAGTCCAGAGAAGACACGAGAAATGGGGCCTGGCAGCAAGAAGGATGGGACGAGGTGGTTTATTACACAGGTGAGAAAATAAGACTAACCTTTGCCGATAAAAGGTCTCAGTGCTGGAATATCAGCTTTTCAAAGACTTTATTTTCATTTGATTTTATTTGTCTTGAGTAGCAAAATACTTGGCTTTACGTCACTTTTGGAGTTAAACATTTTATTTATACACATATGTATACTGTACAAGTAGAACTTCTGAGTTACTTTGTTTTTACATAAGGTAAAGGGGTAAAGAAAAAAAGGAAGTAGGCAATGAACATAACAGGAATAAAACAGTCATGGTTACAGGTCAGAGAAAGGAGTATAGAGATCCAATATCTTCATGTTTTTATTACCTCATCAGTACTTCACTGTTATATATCATCTATTTCTTCCATTTGCTCCATCGTATAAACCTTGTATAATTTCTAATTATTGATGTTCATTAGGTCGCTCAGACTCGTACCAGTTTATTCTTGTTGCCTTCTAACTTGTAATCAATAAAATCTTAAATATTTATTATTAACAGTTACATAATCATTTATAATTCTAAGGTTATTTTATTCCTTTGGTATTTCATATCCTGTGTTAATTTAATTTTGTTCACATCCTACCAAAATGGGTGCAATTGTTGGCATTTCTAAACTACGTAGGTTTGTCTCCATTTTTCTTTACATTTTGTATGTTATTTTAGAGCTCTACCTTTATTAGCAGAGCATTAAACTCTGACTGACGTGGCTCTGAACTGTTCTTGTTTCCTCTGCAGTTCCCCTCATTCAGCACATGGATTCCAGGATTATGATCCCGACCAAGGCTTCCCCACTACAGTAAATCAACAAGTGGCATCCTTTTGAATGTTACATACATCCAGAGCATCACTATCGTGGTTTCAACCTCCTGTCGGTGCTGCCAATCCCCTCTCTGTTCTTGTCTTTGTTTTACTACTTCAGGATGCCACTAGGACAGAGAGTGGGGGGGTGCTGCCTGCCATATATAAATTTATGTAAAAAAAAAATTAAAATACTCCAAGCCACTTAAGACACACTCCTCTTACTGTCCTTGTTCTGGAGCAGGATGAGTTAATTCGGTTGATTTAAACCTCCTGATGGTCGTTACGTCTTACGTCTCATGCCATATTAAAGCCTGGCCACAAAGAGCTCATCTGATTTCAAAACCGACCAAAGTTACTTGAAAAGACAAGCAGCTGTGGGATTTAAGGACAGAACTGCTGAGGATCACTGCACCGTGCAAGAGCTATTTATTTATTTAATGTACATTTAGAAACATTAGTTTGAAGTGTGCTGGGTTGTGGCAGCCTAGATGCTTGCCATGTTAATTCTGAGTGGAGTGAGAGAAAAAAATCTGTATATTGACAAAAAAGATCAAGTGTGAAATGAATACCTTATAATTTTATATTTGATTTAAATCAAATGTTTTTGCCAATTTCACCTTTCATTTCTGTTTTTCTCTCGTTGTTCCTTGGTTTCTTGTCATGTTAATGTTTCTGTTTCATGGTGCTGTGTTGTATCTATGGCCTCTACTTTTTTCTTGTGAAACAACATGCCTGATTTTAAAGATGGTTTTTATCCAACATGTTATAAAGGAATAGAACTATCATGTAAAAACTCTGGAAAAAATATCTACGAGTGGCTGAGTGAATCTGGCACACACTTGTGCTGTTGTATATCGAATATTCAGAGTTACTGTCAAAGAAAGCATGTATATCTTGTCTTTCTGTTCCTCAGTTCATGGAGGAAAGTGTTGAAAATGACAAGAAGGTTACAAGAGATTAAAGCAACTCAAACAACGTTTGCTGACAACATAGTTATTTGTTTAATGCTGATGTTCTTTACACACTCACTGACACATCTGGTTACAGCTTTGAGTACCCTTACAGAATTAAAACATCTCTAACGCTCATTGCACTTGCCATAACATGAAGGAAATGTATTAGCTTGCCTAAAGCCTTTGATGGAAAAAGTGCAAAAAACATCTAAAATAATGTTCTTAACCTCCACATAGACAGTGTTTGGTTATTTCTTTAGTAGCTTCTAATATACAAAGCAACAAGTAACATCCCTGTGAATGTACAATTTGTCTTACTAGTGTAAACATGTTCTTTTTTATAAAAATCTATTCAGAGTTGAAAGGAAAACGTGCACTGGATAAAACCATAAGAGGCACACCCTTGGGTGCAATAATAAAAAAGGTTAAAATTAGTGATCATGCTATTTCAGAGTATTTAAATCTTTTCCAGCTCTTCTATCAGCTCCCCAAAACTTGTGACGTACCACGAAGATCTCTCCTTAACCTGAGGCCTGATCACGTTTCCTCCAAATCCAATGAAAGCACTCTGAGGACAAGAAAGACCGCACCTTAACCACACGGGAGAGTATTCAGCAATCCATAACTCACTGTAGTTTGCACTTAGATTGTCAAAATATTAGTTGTAAGTGAAATTTCTATCATGAGTATGCTTCAGTCCTTGTTCGATTCCATGGGCTTGAAAAAATAAAATTTCTTATGTTCATGCCTGACATTATCAAAAGGTAATAAAACTTCTTGGCACATCTATTACATAAGATGTGCCAAGAAGAGGAAGAATAAATTTAGACAGTACTCGGGGTATCACTTGCAGATTTTATGATCAAAACAATGAAATTACACCAAAGTATAAATTCTGTTAATTTGGAAATTATACCATGTAAAAAATTAAGAAACACATTGTGTTAACACTTACTGCAGGAGGACAGGCCTCTAGATCAGTGGCTCCATCTCCAATCATCACCACGGTCTTAAAGCCATACTGTTCCTTCAGCATGCTGATGACTTTCCCCTTTCCACCACTCTCAGCTGTGGGCTGAGTCTCGTCAAAACCAGCAAACTCTCCTAGAAGAAAAACACAAACACAAGACATTGAAAGAGAAAACTGTATTCAGAGACTTTAACCATGCTCTTCTCTTTGAACAATAGAGCGAAATCACAATTAAAGGGTTTTGGAGTTGTTGGATTGTGTTTTTTATATCCGTAATTCAAAACATGCCCTGCACACAAACCTTGCACAATGAGTCTGCTGCAATCATTTTCCTATTTGTTGTAAACATTTACATTACGAGAAAAAAGTATTTTGGTATTAAAGGAATAAAAGCAATGAGGATGATTTTATGGTTCTTTCACTCCTTCAAAAGAGAAAAAGAAAACACTGGGTTCGTCCGTTTCTGACAAGGTCCGTCAATTATTTAGGTTGTTTGCACAAGCTTTTTTATCAAGGACCTTTGCCAAACTGGAGAGAGCAAGTAATCATATTTTAAATTCAGCCTTTTTTGGTTGCTTCAAGCCTAAATCTTTGATGTCACATGGTTGAAATCGGCCCAACACAGTGTTTAAAGTGAAGTTTTGGTGTAAGGGAAAAAAGGAAGCTGCAGCTGCTGCTTTAAATAGTAAAACAATGCTCTAAACCAGTGGTTCTCAAGTAGTCTAGCCTCAGTACCTACTACCAAATCTGTAATGAGAAGATTTTCAACCACTTAAATTTATTTGGTGTTAAGTTGAAAAAACAAAAGTATAGAAATAGAATACATTAAGTGAAGGCTATAAACAGCAGTACTCCAACCATCAATGAAATTGAATGGAAAAGGATACAATTCTAAAAGAAAATATAAAACAGAACAGGATTACACAAAAAGTGCAAAAGGTTGTGATGGACAGTCCTCACCATTAAAGTAGAACTTGAGGCAGTTGGCGTAGACATGATGTAGAGGAATGTTAAGCTGGGTGGCCACATGTTCAACGATGCAGCGGAAGCCGCCTGAAATGAGGAAAACCTTTATGTTGCGCTGATGTAGACGATCCACAAGCTCCCTAGATCAAGATAAAAACACCCATGTATTAAACAGTCAAAGCAAGTGGATGCAGTTTTATGTTTTAAGATTTTTTGGGGTGGATTTTTGCCTTTATTTGATCAGACTGCTGAAGAGAGAGAGGAAATGTGGATAGATTGGTAAATGATGCACCAAAAAGCCACAGGACAGGGAATCAATCCTGCAACCAGTGCAACGAGGACTACAGACTCTTAAAGCTGCTCCTCCAACTGCGCTATTCTGTCCCCCAAAATGTACATTCTGACAAGTAATGCACAACATCATTTGCATAGTATCCTTATTGGCAGATAGTAGTTTTAAAAGTTAGCTTCTGCTACCAGCAGATCTGAAACTTTCTGCCAACATTTACAACCATTATATCAGTTGTAAATATAAGCCTATGTAGGCTTTGACCCATTTAAACCTAAAATTACCCACAAAACACCCTCCAAAATATAATATTCTTTGAAAACAACCCCCAAAGAACAAAATGATCATTACTAAAATCTTTACAGACCTGCCCTCACATCCTGCGGAACTTGTAATAATATCATGAGATTTCAACCATGTCAGCCTCTCCTCTCACCTGACTGGATTTACACAGTTTGTTAACTGCCCTACCAGAGAAAACAAAACCCTAGACCTGCTGTATGCCAATGTCAAAGAAGCTTACAGAGCTACTGCCTTACCACCACTGGGCGGGTCAGATCATAACTTGGTTTATCTGCAAACCTGTTACAAACCTTGTGTGCTGAGGCAGCCTGCAACTAAAGTCAAAATCAGAAGATGGACTCCTCAAGCTAGTGAAGCTCTAAGGGACTGCTTTGAATCAACAGACTGGAATGTGCTGCTGGAAACAGATGAGGACAGTATGAACACTGACAGACAGGTTGAATGTTTTACTGAGTACATCAACTTCTGTAGAGACACAGTCATACCTGCAAAGACTGTTCGCTGTTTCCCCCATAACAAACCCCGGATCACAAGCGACATAAAGGCAATCCTCAACCAGAAAAAGAAAGCTTTTAGAGACGGTGACAAAGAACGTCTCAAAGAAGTGCAACATGAGTTGAAGAGGAGACTGAAGATGGCAAAGCTGGAATACAAAAAGAAGACAAAGAGGAATTTTCAACACGGCAACATCCGTGATGTGTGGAGAGGAATCAGTACCATCTCTGGACATAACAATAAAAAGAAAAGGGAGCCAATAGTGGGTGATGTGGAAAGAGCTGATGAACTCAACCTGTTCTTCAACAGATTTTACACTGTGGACACACATACTTCCACTGCTGCTCCTCCTTCTACTCCTCAACATATGGAAATCCCCACTATAGCTCCTCCTTCTCCTTCTCCGTCTCCTACACGTCTCCACAGCTGCAGCCACTTCCCTTCTAGCATCTGTACCCTTCTCTGTCACAGAGACAGGGGTGAGGTTGGAGCTTGAGAGACTTTGCTCTAGGAAGGGAGCTGGCCCAGTTGGTGTGTGTCCAAGGCTGTTAAAAGACACTCCAAGATACAACTGTATCAACCTCTCCACAGGATCTTCAACCTGAGTCTTCAGCTGGGGCGGGTGCCTGCTCTATGGAAAACATCCTGTATTGTACCAGTACCAAAAATCAAATGAACTAAATGACTACAGACCTATTGCCCTTACCTCACACAACATGAAAACTCTGGAGCAGCTGATTCTACACCTACTGAGGCTTGAGGTCAAAGACAAACTCGATTCCCTGCAGTTTGCATACAAAGAACACATTGGAGTGGATGATGCCATCCTCTTCATGCTCCACCGTGCCCTGTCTCATCTGGCGGAACCTGGAGTTTATGTGAGAATCATGTTCTTTGATTTTTCAAACGCATTCAACTCCATCCAACCCACCATACAGAGAGACAAGCTCACGGAGATGGGAGTGGATCCTTCCTATGTTTCTTGGATCACAGATTACCTGACAGGAAGGCCACAGTTTGTCAGGCTGGGGAACTGTGTTTCTGGGACATTAATGAGCAGTACAGGGGCTCCACAAGGAACAGTCCTGGCTCCATTCCTGATCACACTGTATACATCAGACTGCAAATACAGCACTGAGTCCTGCCACATCCAGATATACTCAGATGACATTGCTATCGTGGCATGTATCAGAAATGGACATGAAGCCGAAGACAGGGATCTGATAAGTGCCTTCAGTGACTGGAGTCACAAAAACTGCCTGCTACTCAACACCTCAAAGACAAAGGAAATGATCGTAGATTTCCGCAGATCCAAACCCCCTCTTCAGCCAGTGAACACTTGTGGTGCGGTCATCGAGGTGGTGACATCGTATAAATATTTAGGTGTACACCTGGATAATAAGTTGGACTGGTCTAAAAACGTAGACTTCATCTACAAAAAGGGGCAGAGCCGCCTCTTTTGCCTCAGAAGACTCCGATCAATAGACATCTGCGGTAAGATGCTGCAGATGTTTTATCAGTCTGCAGTGGCAAGATTTCTGTTTTATGCTGCAGTCTGCTGGGGAGGCAGTGTAAAACACAAGGATGCAAGGCATGTGAACAAACTGGTTAAAAAAGCTGGCTCTGTGGTAGGAATCAAATTGAGCTCATTGGAGGATGAGGTGGAGAGACGCGCACTGAGCAAGGTGGAGGCCATTCTGAGAAACATGGATCATCCACTTCATATCTCCCACAGTGAGCAAAGAAACAACGGTGGTGGACGGCTCCTATCCCTGCGCTGCAGAACAGAAAGATTTAGAAAATCTTTCATACCATCAGCTATTAGACTTTATAATTCTACAGTAAACAGATGAGAATCCCAGACAATGGAATTTCCCTTCGGGGATAAATAAAGTTCTTGTATCCTAATGTGGGTTCACACCTTTTTTGTTTTTGTTGTATAAATACTGCTGTAGTAGGCCTCTGTGTTGCCATCATAGCTCAGGTCATCAGTCATCACTGTGTCACTGCTCAATTTTATACTTTTTTTATCCATAATTTTCTCTGTGTGGAGGCTAAGGCTGCTAAAACATTTTATCCAATCTGCCTTTCAGAGGGTTTTTGTTTTTTGGAAGTCATGTTGCTGCTTGTCAGTCATGTGTCTTATAAACAATGAGATCATCAAAATGTGCTGACACATCAGGTTTTAAAGGTTGAAGCAAATCAGTGTCACATCAGGTCTTAAAGGTATAGTATACACACGAAAGTTTCATTTGTGAAAATGGATTAAATTTCTGGCTGAAACATACATAATACAACAGACATAATTCAGCCAAAGTCTTTTTCTTTTCTGTTCTTCCAAATTCCTTAAATGTAAGTGTGTTTAAGTACTGGGGTTTGCTTCCTTATTCATTCTTAAACTTTTAAGTGTATTTAAAGGACTGAAGTTTTAGGTCTGAACTATATTTACATACTTGTATTGTTGCCGGCATCACAGATTACCTGACAGGAAGGCCACAGTTTGTCAGGCTGGGGAACTGTGTTTCTGGGACATTAATGAGCAGTACAGGGGCTCCACAAGGAACAGTCCTGGCTCCATTCCTGATCACACTGTATACATCAGACTGCAAATACAGCACTGAGTCCTGCCACATCCAGATATACTCAGATGACATTGCTATCGTGGCATGTATCAGAAATGGACATGAAGCCGAAGACAGGGATCTGATAAGTGCCTTCAGTGACTGGAGTCACAAAAACTGCCTGCTACTCAACACCTCAAAGACAAAGGAAATGATCGTAGATTTCCGCAGGTCCAAACCCCCTCTTCAGCCAGTGAACACTTGTGGTGCGGTCATCGAGGTGGTGACATCGTATAAATATTTAGGTGTACACCTGGATAATAAGTTGGACTGGTCTAAAAACGTAGACTTCATCTACAAAAAGGGGCAGAGCCGCCTCTTTTGCCTCAGAAGACTCCGATCAATAGACATCTGCGGTAAGATGCTGCAGATGTTTTATCAGTCTGCAGTGGCAAGATTTCTGTTTTATGCTGCAGTCTGCTGGGGAGGCAGTGTAAAACACAAGGATGCAAGGCATGTGAACAAACTGGTTAAAAAAGCTGGCTCTGTGGTAGGAATCAAATTGAGCTCATTGGAGGATGAGGTGGAGAGACGCGCACTGAGCAAGGTGGAGGCCATTCTGAGAAACATGGATCATCCACTTCATATCTCCCACAGTGAGCAAAGAAACAACGGTGGTGGACGGCTCCTATCCCTGCGCTGCAGAACAGAAAGATTTAGAAAATCTTTCATACCATCAGCTATTAGACTTTATAATTCTACAGTAAACAGATGAGAATCCCAGACAATGGAATTTCCCTTTGGGGATAAATAAAGTTCTTGTATCCTAATGTGGGTTCACACCTTTTTTGTTTTTGTTGTATAAATACTGCTGTAGTAGGCCTCTGTGTTGCCATCATAGCTCAGGTCATCAGTCATCACTGTGTCACTGCTCAATTTTATACTTTTTTTATCCATAATTTTCTCTGTGTGGAGGCTAAGGCTGCTAAAACATTTTATCCAATCTGCCTTTCAGAGGGTTTTTGTTTTTTGGAAGTCATGTTGCTGCTTGTCAGTCATGTGTCTTATAAACAATGAGATCATCAAAATGTGCTGACACATCAGGTTTTAAAGGTTGAAGCAAATCAGTGTCACATCAGGTCTTAAAGGTATAGTATACACACGAAAGTTTCATTTGTGAAAATGGATTAAATTTCTGGCTGAAACATACATAATACAACAGACATAATTCAGCCAAAGTCTTTTTCTTTTCTGTTCTTCCAAATTCCTTAAATGTAAGTGTGTTTAAGTACTGGGGTTTGCTTCCTTATTCATTCTTAAACTTTTAAGTGTATTTAAAGGACTGAAGTTTTAGGTCTGAACTATATTTACATACTTGTATTGTTGCCGGCATCACAGATTACCTGACAGGAAGGCCACAGTTTGTCAGGCTGGGGAACTGTGTTTCTGGGACATTAATGAGCAGTACAGGGGCTCCACAAGGAACAGTCCTGGCTCCATTCCTGATCACACTGTATACATCAGACTGCAAATACAGCACTGAGTCCTGCCACATCCAGATATACTCAGATGACATTGCTATCGTGGCATGTATCAGAAATGGACATGAAGCCGAAGACAGGGATCTGATAAGTGCCTTCAGTGACTGGAGTCACAAAAACTGCCTGCTACTCAACACCTCAAAGACAAAGGAAATGATCGTAGATTTCCGCAGATCCAAACCCCCTCTTCAGCCAGTGAACACTTGTGGTGCGGTCATCGAGGTGGTGACATCGTATAAATATTTAGGTGTACACCTGGATAATAAGTTGGACTGGTCTAAAAACGTAGACTTCATCTACAAAAAGGGGCAGAGCTGCCTCTTTTGCCTCAGAAGACTCCGATCAATAGACATCTGCGCTAAGATGCTGCAGATGTTTTATCAGTCTGCAGTGGCAAGATTTCTGTTTTATGCTGCAGTCTGCTGGGGAGGCAGTGTAAAACACAAGGATGCAAGGCATGTGAACAAACTGGTTAAAAAAGCTGGCTCTGTGGTAGGAATCAAATTGAGCTCATTGGAGGATGAGGTGGAGAGACGCGCACTGAGCAAGGTGGAGGCCATTCTGAGAAACACGGATCATCCACTTCATATCTCCCACAGTGAGCAAAGAAACAACGGTGGTGGACGGCTCCTATCCCTGCGCTGCAGAACAGAAAGATTTAGAAAATCTTTCATACCATCAGCTATTAGACTTTATAATTCTACAGTAAACAGATGAGAATCCCAGACGATTGAATTACCCTTGAGGATAAATAAAGTTCTTGTATCCTAATGTGGGTTCACACCTTTTTGTTTTTGTTGTATAAATACTGCTGTAGTAGGCCTCTGTGTTGCCATCATAGCTCAGGTCATCAGTCATCACTGTGTCACTGCTCAATTTTATACTTTTTTTATCCATAATTTTCTCTGTGTGGAGGCTAAGGCTGCTAAAACATTTTATCCAATCTGCCTTTCAGAGGGTTTTTGTTTTTTGGAAGTCATGTTGCTGCTTGTCAGTCATGTGTCTTATAAACAATGAGATCATCAAAATGTGCTGACACATCAGGTTTTAAAGGTTGAAGCAAATCAGTGTCACATCAGGTCTTAAAGGTATAGTATACACACGAAAGTTTCATTTGTGAAAATGGATTAAATTTCTGGCTGAAACATACATAATACAACAGACATAATTCAGCCAAAGTCTTTTTCTTTTCTGTTCTTCCAAATTCCTTAAATGTAAGTGTGTTTAAGTACTGGGGTTTGCTTCCTTATTCATTCTTAAACTTTTAAGTGTATTTAAAGGACTGAAGTTTTAGGTCTGAACTATATTTACATACTTTTATTGTTGCCGGCATCAGGTAAAATGAATCTGTACATCTGCATATTGGGTATCTGCAAAAGTCATCTAATGTGCATCCCCAATTTTTACATTTGAACTTCGTGTACTAACATACAACCCACATGCATGCATATACATATTAGCATGAATGTACCACTCACACAATTAGTTAAAAATATGTGGACCACTTCAATTCAAGTTGTAAAACGAACTTTTTACAGCATAGTCTGTGTTTTAATTACTATCTTAACTTCTGTTGTTTTCATAACATGTTTTCTGTTTCTGAATTTTTCTAATGAGAGGGATCTAGGGACCCATGAGTGGTGGATATTGCTCACCTGATACCTGGAGTCAGCTGAGGTGGGTGATCGGTAATAAGTTTGTTCACTTGTTCTCTGGAGCAGCGGATGATGGAGAGACGCTCTGTCAGGGCTGTTTTGAATGTCATCGAGCCACCCATAGCTCTGCGAGTCCTGCAGCGTGACAGTAGCACACAAAGGGTTATTAGGCCTAAAAGTGTGCTGCCACTGAAAAAACATGGCTGTATATGTTTGTCATATGTATAGTGTTTGATACAATACATACATTTCTGTGACTGCATCCCCTACACCACAAAATTTTGCCAGTTCATCTATGCCCTCCTCTTTGATAACTGTGCTGTCCACATCAAAACAGACTGCCTCTGCTCTCCTGAAGATTTCCTTTGTCTGAGAAAGGGATGCCATCGTGCTGGAAAACAAATATGATAAACTTTATGTCAGACCTAAAGAAAACACACCATAAGTACATAAGTACATGCATGCTGGTTAAAAAAAAAAGCTCCAAGTGTCCAATCAACATTAGGAAGTCGTGTAAGGTTAAATCTAATAGTCATCAGCAGGGTCTCGTGCTGTAGTAGTTGGTTTAACGTGAGGTCTTTGATTTTGCCCAGCAGCTGCATGATTTCATTGTGTAGGTAAGCCTTGTATGCAATGGATGTCTTTTATCCAGCGAAGCAGCAAATACATCCATTGAATTAAATACCTATGTACAAACGTCTCTGCATCAATTAAGCTCCACTCAAATGAGCATGTGCTCCAGTCCGGACGGTCCTAAGAGACAACGACTGGGTTATATAAATCTGCCTATACGAAGCATATACACTAAGAGACCGATACAGACATCCTTTACACGTATTGCGTCACCCCGCAGGCACACTACAGAGAGCGTAGGATGGCGAGAGAGATTTTAAACAACAAACAGTAAGACGATAAAACCTAGACAAACCTGACGTTGATGTTCACGGTGCCTGACTCACTTCGACTAGCGGCACGTTCGCTGATGTTTTTCACGGTACAAATAAGCGCTTGCTGGGTCCAAGAGGATGTTATTTACCTGTCCTGTACAGTTCAATTCGCGTGACACGAGCCCTTCACTCACGCTCACTTCAACTGTCGACCGCGAGGAATTACTCAGATGGAAAGACCAGGCTAATGTCTTGTTTAAAACAACAAAAATGGACAAGTCAGTTGTTGATACTTACTGGTAAGGGAAGCGTTGATAAGGCACTAATAGCAGCTTCAGCATTAGCCGACCCCTCAATGGGTTCAGCGATGAGGAAATAGAAGCAGTGGACGATGGACCAATCAGAGGGAAGCCGGGGAGGGACCGCCCACTATCCGCTGGCTGGGTTCCATGACGACACAAATGGTCAACTAAAGGCTAATTAATGTTTACTAGTGAAAGTCAAAATGATACATTTGATCAGCAATCATCCTTAAAATTACTGTATAGATAAATGCTTTACTATAGGCTAATTAAAGCTCTGATGCATGGTGTCGATTCTGGAATTAGTGAAGGCTTTAAGTCAACCATGGGTTTCTGACTGGGGTGCAGGCTCTTGCTAGACGAGTTGGTACAAAACCGCCTATAAGGGGGATAAACGGGGGGGCCCCTGCGGCCCAGCCAAACGGGCTGCCCATGGAGGACAGGAAATCAAGGTACAGTGTATAGTTCGTCTTTGAAAACCAGATTTTATGTGAGGCCTGAGTAATAATTAGATTTTTGAAATACATTTATGCTGTAGTAGAATTTAACCTTTTCAAAATATATACCCCTGCAAAAACTGCAAAAATAGGTTAAGAAAAGCAAATTATGCAATAATGGGCCAGAAAAATGTGAAAGACAGTTAGAAATTGGTAAAAATAGGCTATAAGTGACAAAAATGGGTTGAGAGAGAGGCAAAAATGGGTGGGAAATTGTGTAAAGTGGTCATAAAGTGGAAAAATTAGCTTAAAAAGGGTTGAGGAAGAGAAATAATGGGCAAATGGGCTAGAAAATGATAAAAAAAAAAAAAAAAACAGCTAAAAATTGGCAAATGAGGGTTATCAAAAGCATAAATTGGATAAAAGCTGCCATAATGGGATGAAAAAGAAAAAAGGGGCAAAAACAGAAAGGAGTTAAAATTGTCAAATATTAGTTAAAAGATGCAAAATGGATTGAGAAAGGCAAAAGATAGCAAAAGTAGGAAGAAAGGTGGTGAAATGTTGTTAAAGCGTGGCAAAATTGGTTGAACGTGGCAAAAGTTGGTTATGAAGAGGCAAAATTGTTTGGGGAAGAAGTGTGTCAACCACAGGTGTGACAGTGATGAAAAGGGGTTATTGAAGGGCATGAATAAATATCTGGAACATCAGAACCCAATAATAGCTTGACACACGTTTCAGCTCAAACATAAAGTAACTGGCACTAGCATCAGTGCTACTGATCCTACACACATGCATTGATACCATCAATAAAAACTACTTCTGGCCCATTCACTGTTTTTAAGGGCCCAGCCAAATCAATGCACAGGCCTTGGCTGGTAAAATATGCTTACACATTACAGTTTAAGTTGGTGCATATCCTAACCACACAATTTTAGGAATTTAGAAAAGTGTGTGCTATATTGACCAATGTGATGGCATGAGGGAAAATAACATTTCTACCACTATAAAGTCTTTTTGATTAGAAAGTGGATGTTGGAGGATCTCCATGACTTTACCGCCAGCAGAGGGAGGGGTGTGATTTTCAGCTTATCAAACCTAATAAACATTCAGGGTTGATGGTTTTCCACATTGTTTGGGGGATGGGTTTCTGTTTCCTTTGAGTTTAGTGTGACCTCTTTCAGCTTCTCTTTGTTTCAGCTGCTTTTAGCACAGTTTTAAATAAATCTGTTTTACTTCCTTTAGGGTTCATACTTGAAATAAGATGCAATGTGTTACAATGTGAGTTCATATATGTCTATAGTCTTTCCCAGTCTTCAGTATTCCAAAGTTAAATTTCAGTTTTCAGGCCTAATTTGAGAACTGGAAATCGTCTGTGTCCCACCAAAAATACCAACACAACCATAACACAAGGCTGAAATCTTAACCTTTTATTAATCATATTTTTGTTTCAAATACAGTGAATTTAAATGCAAATATTTGGCTTTCACAAACATTAACATTACTTGCAAAGTGTCTGTGGGTTCTGCAAAGAAGGTTATGTGATCGGCAGGGTTTGTTTGTTAGCAACATAACTCAAAAAAATTATGGACGGATTTTGATGAAATTTTCAGGAAATGTCAAAAATGGCATAAGGAAGAACTGATTAGATTTTGGGAGTGATCCGTATCACCGTCTGGATCCAGGAATTTTTTAAAAGGATTCTTTACTATTGGGAGATAGGGCTAATGGTTTTTTGAGCATATCTTTTGACTGAATGTCAGCCACTTGGGCAGTTTTCATGGTGTCAATCACTGAAAGAGGTATAGTCATTTTTGTTTATGTTTTGATGATGGACCGCAAGGACTTGTTCAGGCCAAGGATCAACACAGTGCAAATTTCTTGGAAACTTTTCCTCCCCAAATCTGCAAAAATTCCCTACATTTTCAAGAAATTGCCTGAAATTTCCATGAAAATTCAAAACCAAATTTTTGAAGTATCCCATGGAAAGTATTCCAAAATGTTTTCAATATTCCTCAGATGTGTAAGTGATACTTTACCATAAAGTCTAAACATTCAAATAAAACTCCATGTAAATTCCTGAAAATTTTCAAGCAAATACCCCAAAATTTCAAAGCAAATTCCCTGAGGTTTGCAAAAACATTCCCCAGTATGCAGTGAAAATGATGGAAAATTCCTCAGTCTTTCAAAAATAAAGAAATAATATGAAAAATCCTCAAAGTTTCCATTAAATTCTTGAACATTTCAAAGACCTTTCCCAAAGTTCCAAGTCAAACCCTACAAAAAACAAAAATACATTTCCCAATGTCCTCTAAAAAATTAAGCAAAAAAAAAATTCTAATAATAAAATAACAAATCCAAAATTTCCATCAAAATGCCTGAAATTTTTCAAATTCCCTAAAAAAATAAGAATTTCTCAATTTTCTATGGAAATGTAAAAAATCAAGGCAAACTTCCAACAAGACTTTCCCTAACATGCAAAGTGCCACCAAAATTTCCATGAAAAGTTCTGAAAAAATCCCAGGTAATTCTTCCGACATTTCAAGCAAATAATAATCTAAAGAACTCTAACAGCAGAGATTATTATTATGTTGCTGGGAGGCCAAATGTAATGTATTATATGCATGCAGGGTATTAGGACGTCAAGAGAAACAGTTGAAAGATGGAACAAATCTGCAACAAATCATTGGGGAACCACTTCAAAACCGCATTGCATATTAAATTACATCACCTGATATATGTATCAAATAAATAATTATACCCAGAATCCTTTTCAAAATGCTGTAGTTTTACAGTTCAAAGACCACAAGTGGGCGACAATGCACGCTGATCGGTTTCGTTTTATCAACACAAAAAAGGGACGAAGAAGAAGCCGAGATGAGGAAGTGTTGTAATGAGTGGAAACAGTGAAAATTCCGTTATTCCACACTCAGGTCGGCGGAGAGCAAGGTTGTATTATCATGTCGTCAAAAATCAAATCGGCCGTTCTCGGTCATGCAGCTCCAACAACCGGGGATGTAACTCACTACATGTAACTATTGCTATCTGTATTGCAACCAATGCATAATATCAGAGGTGTGTAACGGTTTTCTTTGATGTGGACGATGAAGGCATGTCGCTCACGTGGAGCTGCTTCACTTTGATGTGAAGGTCAAAAATTATCTGTTGTGTCCTCGAGGTTGTGGGAAGAGGTAATTACTCAGGTGTTTTAAAGAAATCTGTGTTATGCTCAACTCAATTCAAACATCTTTTTATTTTTTCCTCTAATTGTTGCACAGGATACATCACTGGAAAACTAGCCTGAACTGACCCATCATGGAGGAGCTGCCGTCCTGAGCCATTTGGGCCTCCACGTGGTCGAGGTAAGGACGAGGACACTCAAGCATACACTGTATTTATTGTCAGTCATCACAAAAACACTATGAAAAAGTTCCAAAGTCTTTGTATGTTTCGATTTTGAGTCAGTCGTGAATAGTTTTCATATTTAAATATATACATTGTCAGAAAAATAACATTTTAATGCATGGCAGAATTCTGTATTACTCATGAAGTGGTAAATGCAGTCAGACACCATGCTAAATTATTATTTTCACATTCTGACTCAACTACAGGATAAGAGCACCAGTGATGTGCCTCGTCCTTTAGTCAGAATGGAAACATGTGCTATCTTTGCATCTTATTCAGGCTTTAAAAGAATTGTGTAAAATTGACCATTTGAAATAATAATACAAGTGTTATTGCTTCTATTATGCATTTGTTGAAATAGGGATCTGTGATGTAACAGGCTCAGGCTGCAGGGTCAGTCATGCTGCTGATGGCATATCAGATCACTCCCAAAGTCTGAGGGATGGTATGTTTGTGCAAATTTTGTCAAATTATTAATCTTAATGACCAAAAATCAACACCATGGCATGGCAGAATTCTGTTCCAGCAAGTCTGTGGTGGATACAGTCAGACACCATGCAACATCCTTGTCTCATTTCTACTTAATGACTGGATGAGTGCCTCTGCCTCATCAAACTGTTTAGGAATGAGTACATTAATGCACTATAACTGCTGCTCACCACCACATGTTCTTTGTAGTAAGTCTGATTTCCCTTTTGTTTCATAAATACTGCAGGGTAACCAGTGAGAACTTCAAAAGCAGAATTGCAAGAAAGTGGTAAGAATGATAAAGGTCCGTATCATGTATTTGAAAAATACCATTATCTCTCCAATCTTGAGTTTGTAATGATGCTTGAAAAATGTCCCTCTCTTCTGTTAAATAAAGCACAACTTTGTTAAAAAAAATGTTGATTTTTTTTTTCACTACAATAAGCATAAAATTTTTGACACGGATGCATTAAGATAAAGTTAATTTATCGTAAATATAAAAATCAGAAAAATAGTTGATACTTTTTAAATGAGAAGACTTTGATTTTAAGTGAAATGGTTTAATAAATAAACCATGCCAAACATTTTAAAGTGCTATCATCTTTCAATAAGTAGGCCAGGAAAGTACATCCTACATCTTGATCAAAACACTACACTGTACACACAAATGTAAATCCATGCCATTCAAGTACACAGGTTCACGGTTTCATATTTCTGTTTGCTGTATTTTGAAAAATATGACAAATTTAGCTTTGGCTGCTAAGCAAAGCTGACAGATCTGAGAGAATGGATATTTGAAAAAGTACCATTATTTTACATCCAGGATCCATTATCTTGATTCTGATGACAATAGTTTCTAATTATCAGCTATTGATAAATATTTATGCAGTAACTAAAGAGTAGACACCATGTGTCTAAGTTCTTAAGTAAGGTATAAAGACTGCAGCATCAGTTGTGCCATTTGATTGCCAGACTATATTAAATCATTCCATTTGACTTGATACTGAACTTAGCACAAAAAGTAAGGAAATTTGTGTTTGGTAGATTATTTCTTTGTTGTAACAATGCATCTTGGCAATAAATCTTATATCATTAGAAAGCCTGTTTATTACCCTTTATAATAGTGTCATATTTGTAAGGAACATGCATTTGTGGGATGAGTCGCAGAGCTGGGTATGTGGGTTGGGCCCATGAAAGATTTACCAAATCTTTTCTGCCAGTGCCCAACAGCTTATTTTGCTGTTGCTATTGGCTCTTGTTTTGAGCTTCTGGTACCCCCCAAGTGCTCCAATCAGGTGCCTGGTTGGCACCTGATCCTGCTCCCACAGAGCGGGGTTTATCAGAGACTACATCCAGAATTTGGGAGTGGAGAGGATGGAATGGCCTGCCAGCAGTCCTGACCTCAGCCCCATTGAACACTTGTGGGATCAGCTTGGGTGTGCTGTTCGTGCCAGAGTGACCAACAAAGAATGGGATGTCATCCCACAGCGGTCCCTCCAATCCCACCAGCATGAGGAGGAGGTGCCAGGCTGTTGTGGCTGTGTATGGTTCTTCCACATGCTACTGAGGCTCCTGTTAAATGAATAAACTGTTAAATTGCCAATATGTCTTGTTTCTTCAAACTTCAATCATCCAATTCACCAAACACCAAACAAGAGTCGATGAAAGAATAAGCTGTTTGGCATTGGCAGAGAAGATTTGGTAAATTTTTCATGGGCCCAACCCACATATCCAGCTCTGCTACTCATCCCACTAATGCATGTTCCTTACAAATGTGACACCATTATGAAGGGTCATAAACAGGCTTTCCAGTGGTATAAGATTTATTGCCAAGAAGCATTGTTACAACAAAGAAATAATCTACCAAACACAAATTTCCTTACTTTTTGTGCCAAGTTTAGTTGATTTGCAGTCTAATATAGTCCCTAAAATACCATTATAGTTTTAAAGCTTAATTTGGCACAGAAAGCCTGTAGATAGTGGCATAAATGTTTAAGTCTTTTTAGCCACACTCCTCTCAGTTTTAGGGAAAACACTCCCAATGTAACATCCAGTGCTGTATTCCAACACAAACCCAAGATGCTTTAGAAAAAGACTCAATATAAGCTCTTCTTCTAGCAGTTGTCTATGTTGAACCAGTTCATTTGTTTCATAAAGTCCTCATGAAGCCGCAGCAGCTCCATCCTGAGAATAAGTGCTCTTTACCAGATGTGGTGCATCGGCTCGTCGGCCTCGGCAGCCATCGACAGCAGGATGGCTTTAGGAGTGTTTTCAAAAAGTGCTGCTCTGTTCTGAGTTTGTCCCTTCTTGACCCAGTGGCCATAGATCTTGAACGCACACGCATCAATGAGCTTTCGGATGGGCTTGACTGCGTATGGGTCGCTCTTGATCACCTCCTTGGTGACAGGTTTGGCTCGGCGATAGTTGCAGTAGATTCTCATTGTGGCAAGAACAGTCATGCAGATGACCTGAGGGAGGAAGTATGGGAAAAGATTACTGGTGTGACAGAATTAAGAGAATATTTAATGTGGTGATGAAAGGAAATACCATAGTAATGCTGTGGCCAGTTGAAGACCTTACAAGTGCTGTTTTCACTTCTTTTTTGCTCTGACTGACTTCTCTGGATTACAATGATTTACATGTTGATTTCCACTCTATTATTATGCCTGTTGCACTTGTTTTTATTTCAGCATGCAATACAATTAATCTTGTTTTACATTTTAAACTTTAAAGATATAAAACTGATATTTCACTAAAATGTATGGCTTAATCTGAACAAGACTTCTGCAAATTTCACATTGAGTGAGTTAACAGGAAAATAACGGATTTATACAATCCAATTAAATTTAAAAGGGTTAATCAATTACGACTCTCAAGGATTCTGTTCTAATGCTTGTATAATCAGGGATAAAGAATTATTTTCCCATAAAAAGATCTAGTAACTCACCTTGAAGCGCCTGTATGGACTGAACTGTCTCACTTCATCCACCACATACTGTGAGAAGAACGAGTGGTTGAGGACATCAGTGGCTGTGTATCGCTGCTTTGGGTCCACCACCAGCATCCGAGAGATCTGAGGAAATAAAACACTGATTTATTTTTTGTAATTACAACCTTGCTGCAGCTTCAGTTTTTTGGCAAGTATGTGTTTGATTTATAGGATTTAACTCTTTACTAATCCAGGTAGATGCAGATATCCTGTCTATGATCTTTTGATGTTTTACTCCAACAACCAAATCAAGAAAAATAAAGCCTACCAAATCTTTCACAGTGTCTGAGCGGTCCTCCCACTCTGGAGAGGAGAAGTCGTACTTCCCAGCCAGGATCATCCGCAGCATGAGCATCTGTTTCCTGTGCCAGAAAGGTGGAGAGCCTGCAAGCAGCGTGTACATGATCACTCCTGAGCTCCATCTGCACAAAGAAACCGAGACACAAAGGATCTTACTAGTGTTAACAATATCCATGCAGGTTTATAGGTATAACCTTTAAAATATTTAGATGAAACATATTTAATTTCTCACACTCACATATCCACAGCAGTGCCATATCCTTCATGCCCTGCATCCATGGAGCACTCGATGATCTCAGGAGCAAGGTAACCGGGAGTCCCAAACACCTCTGTATTATATATGTGACACACTGTCAGTACTCAATACTCTCACAGCTACAGATCATTACACAGTGTCTAATAACTTCTCAAGGGGAAACAAGCCAACAAGGCTCTGTGTTTAAATGTTAAGTGCTCTTTCATTTTACATATGAAAGGAAAGAGTACCAAGATTTGGAAAATACATACTTTAAGCTAAAAGAAAAGAAATGTGGAGCACTTTTTTTTGCTTTATAAGGGATTAAAGCATTGTGCTAAAAGAGCTTATGTTGTATAACATCTGACCATCAGTGAATTGTATCCTAATATGTATTGAATTTTTTTTTTATTTAAAGCTGGGATAAAATGTGCTGTGATAATAACAAAAATAAGAAAAAGCACGCCATGAATTCAAAATTAGGGCCTTTTTCACACAAAAATATATATTTTTAAGATAATTTAAAATGGATAACTAAAATATTATAAATAAAAATGCATGATATTAGGACAGATATTACGAAGGGCTATCTGGATCTGATTCTCCTTTGAAAACATACAAAGACAAGATACTATTTGTTCAAGCTGCAAATATATATATATATATATATATATATATATATACAGTGCTTAACAAATTTATTAGACCACCACCCAAAGTAAGGTTTATGCCACAGCTGCCCTAAATTAACAACGTTGGTAAAAATTGGTAAAACCAAAATCATTTTTTATGTTTCTGCAATGGTTAATACACCAATGTGTAGAAGCTCTTTAACCCAAATGATATTTTTAATACTAAAATATCGTTATTATTGTTATCCATGAATTTTCAAATTTACTGATTTACAAAAAAACTGAAAAAATAGTAAAGCACATTATTATTTCTTGATTAATATGTCAAATTCTACCTTTTTACTTGTGTTCCTGAACAGAAAAATGAGTTTTAGTGGTTGAATGTTATGCTTGATTAACTTCTGACTTCTCAGAGAAGTCCAGTGAGCCGACTCAAATTTGGGTATAAAAAGGTGAATTCAGTTTGAAATCCCTCATTCCTGTTCAAAATGGTAAAACATGGAGAGCTCACTAAAAATGAAAGAGTCCGCATTAAAGCACTTCATGATGCTGGATGGTCTCTGAGACAGGTGGTCTAATAAATTTGTTAAGCACTGTATACATATAGGGTTTGACTCTGGCCTGTGGCACTTTCCCACATGTCTCTCCCCAGCTCTCTCATCCCTGTTTCTGATACTGTCCACTGTCCTACTCTGTCAGTAAAGGCATTCAAAGCCCAAAAAAGAGATGTGTGGGTTACCCATGCTATAGGCACTGATACACCCCCACACCAGCCAAGATGCTGGCTTTTGAACTCCCCAACAATGTGGACTCCTCAGACTACAGCACCCTTTTTAACTTTATGTCAGTCCATCTCAGATGAGCTTGGGCCCAGAGGAGTCAGCAGCGTTTCTGTATGTTGATGATAACCGATTTTCGCTTTGCAGGGTAGTCTTAACTTACATTTGTGGATGCAGAGATGTACTCTGTCAAATGTTAAAGGTTTTCTGAAGTGGTTCTCAACCCACGCTGTAATATCCCTCACAGAATGATGACAGTTATTAATGCGGTGCTGCCTGAGAGGTCAAAGGTCACAGGCATTCAGTGTTGGTACCAGCTTGAACCTTAAATGTCTTGTATTAGTTCTGTATTCAACTGTTCATCTGGTTGAAAAGGATTAGCAAATCATGATATTCTGTTTACATTCACATTTTACACAATGTTCCATCTTTCTTAGAATTTTGAGTTTGTAAATGTTGAGAAGGTTCAAAAAAATCTGGCTTATCTATTATTCTGCTTACAGATAAAAATGAGAAAGAAAACATGATCTCCTTGACTGAGATAATCAAACACTTAACCCTCTTCAGCATTGGAACTAGAGTAGTTGCACAACCGATGTGTGACTAGAGCATCAATGAAACCACTGACCCAATGTGTATGTGCAAGCTATCATACTCATCACTTAATAACACACAACAGTATGAGATGATAATGTGTGTACATTCTGACTACACATTTGCTCTGCCAGTTCCCTCTGCTAATGGCCTGATGTTTTCTGAGAAGTCTATTTGAAAGGTCAATGCACTCCGAGTGTCTGCGACTGCAGCAAATAGATCAGAGTCTCTTATTGCATCTTAACCTTTCAGCAGAGAGGAGAGAGCATGTTGTGCAACCAGAGCCAGACCCTATGCTGACCACCAGCAGCAGCTGTAACTGCACTGTAGGTTGTAAACATAAAGACGTTCTTAGAGGAGGCTTTTACAGACCTTTGAGCTTCTGTTCTGATGAAATTTGTACAGCAAAGCCAAAGTCAGTGAGTTTGATGTTCATCTCATCGTCTAGGAGGATGTTCTCAGGCTTCAGGTCCCGGTGGACGATGTTCTGGCTGTGAAGAAACTGGACCACCTCCAGCAGTGCGCGCATGATCTTCCTAAAAACAAAAACACAGATAGTCAGGACTTTATCACATTTACCTTACAACAGATATTCTTAATATGAAATAACACACTCACTGACCTGGTTTCCTTCTCACTCAGAGTCACTTTCTCTGTGAGATAGTCGAAAAGTTCCCCCCTCTTCATCCTGGAGGAAAGCAATAAAACTAAAGTTGCATTTTTCACTTGAAATTAATGACATTGAGAAACTTAAGATTTGACACTTACAGATCAAAAACAAGGAAAAAAAAGGCGTTGGATTCATAGCAGTCTTTAAGCTGTACTGGAGAAGAGAGATCAATTTCAGGTAAATTCAGTTAACCAAACACTTCATTGACAAATCAAGGTGAAAGAAGCTGAGAATTCACTGAAGATCAACTTTTAATGAAGCTGCTGAAGCAACATTTGTCTTAAATCTTTGCGGTGCTTACTGATGTTGTCCTGTCCACACACTTTCTTCAGGATGTCTATCTCCTTCACTGTGGCCTCTCTGATCTCCTCAATCTCCTGTGGAGTCATCTTGTCTGATGGAGTGATGTCGATGATCTTCACAGCATATTCCTGAGATGTCCGCTTATCGACACAGCGCCGCACCACACTGCTCACTCCCCTGAGGAGGAGAAACACGGCACATCTGTTATCTACAGCTTTAGTGGGTTACTTATTTCCTCAGAGTTTTGTGTTTGCACAGCTAGATTCAAAGAAAACATGTTTGTGTGCGTCACGCAGGAGTTTCTACCACTATCTGAGAATTTCTGATCAATTTTATCAAGTGCTACTCTGATATATGCAGGCTAAAGCGAAAGGTCCAACTGTGGAATTAAATCTGTTTTGACACCGAACACAAAAACACCTTTTCCTCTGTTTGTGAGGCTGACCACACCATGTGCGGCGTACTACTTCAGATGGACACATTGTCCACATCCGGTGACCTAATGAATTGCATGTGAGAAAGGCAGTGGAGTTACATAACACTGACAGCGTGCCATCCAATCCTGGGCAGCTCTCAACACTAAACTTTTGTCCAAAATACGCTGGAGTTAATGAGCGTGGCCTCCTTGGACACTATGTGCTTATGCAACAGCTTTGCAATGTGACGCATGGAGGGGAATGACAATAAGATTGCCCACCCCCCCAGGGATTTCTAGGAAACTGTCCACTTTGATTAATATATACACCAGCAGAGAAAGTTCCTTAAACTGAAGCCGGTGTTGGAAGCATTTCAATGGTCTAAGTTGAATTATAGAGAATTCTGTTGTTTTAAAAAAAATGTAACTTTCTGCCCCAAATTTTTTAAATGCTGTGTTTATGAATCATACTTAAAAATTAAAGTTCTTTGTTAAGATGTTTGTCATAGAAATATCTGGCCTCTCCTATATTTTGTTCAGATAAAACAAAGTCTTTAAACTTCTGTTTTTTAAAGTCACAAAAAAAAGAATAATATGAGATGAAAAGTGTTCTATGGATACATTGTTTGGCAGACTTTGGTTTTAGCCTGAACTAGCCATTTTCCTCTGTTTGCTGTCTCTGCTACGCTAACTTCTAACTAGCTGTAATATATTTAAATCATAAAAGAATGGTATCAGTCTTCACATCATGCTTGGAGCAGCTGTGGAGATGTCAGTCAAAGTGATTAACTGAACACGGATGAATAATGAGTTATACAGTTGTCTGTTAATAGAAAACAGGATGATGTCCTGTGCACATGTGCTCTGGCATCGCTTCCAGCATGAATGCAGAAGTACACTTTTAAGTGCATTTCTCCCCCATTATTAGAAATTTATGAATGAAATCAAAACGTTGGTTTTCTGATTAGTAAATACGGCTTATGAGGTGCTGTTTTAATGAAAAAAGTCCTCAATTCAAAACAAGAAGTAATATTAGTGAATAATATTGAGAAATAGGCCACAGAGATGGGAGGCACTGAGCTATGCTGGTCCTAACTCGCTGGAAATGCAGAGTGTGGGTGTTTCTAAGTTAAGGAGGTGAGACAATTAAACTCACAGCTGATGGCAGCCTCCATCAAGACAGGCTCTGTTACAATTACAACATTAAGAATTTCTCTGTCTCTGTAAACTTTAGAGAATATTTTAAATAATCTAAGATCTCAGTTAAAAAATGTAAGAATGGTCACTTCTAAAATCAATATAGATACTTCAGTGCAAAAATTCTACATATTGGGTCTTTAATGTACTTTCCTTTAAATTTCATCTACCGAATCATTCTATTGTACAAAAATTAGATAAAACTTTATTAAACAAGCAATAAATGAAGGTTATAACGACTCCTTAGATTAGTATTGAGCAGTAAGGGCCCCCACAAAAGATCTTTTTATAAACATACCTTCCAAGAATCTCCTTTGGCTCATACTTGTCATAGAACTCCTGTGCACCCACCCAGTCAGGGATTTCCTCCTCTTTGGTCATGATGAATGTGACGCTGCTTCACCTCAGAGACTGCACTACTCGTCTCCCCTCACAGCTCACAACAGGATATCTGACAGAGACAGTTCACCTGTTAGTCTTTATGTCATACTGCTTAGCTATCATTGCTGCTGCATTAGAAGCAGAAAGATGATCTTATAGCACATGAAGCTGACTGAACTATTAAGCCAGTAATATGAGATGACAAATCATTTAGTTGACATAAGGTTAATCAGCAAATATTGTGATGTATGATGAAGTAATAATTAGGTGGACCTTTCTACAGTTTCTCCCCACATTTAAAAAAAATGTATTTTGAGCATCTAATGTTCTGCAGCTCTGCTGTATATTGTGTCACACACTGGAGTTCTTCTGTCATCAGCCACCACGTTTTGTGCTGGCAGCAGACACATCCTCTGTTTCAGAATGCTACTACTGTTGCTAGGTTATGAAAGTTGACTTCTGTTTCTCTTGGTAGTATCCATCATGTTGTTTATAAATAGCTCTATACGCTTGATATTTTCCTTTTTCCCAAGACAAAAATTAAAAGGACACATTTAACAAATGCACACATAGCATGTCCTGTTATTTACAGCAACTGTAGACTTGAAAAATGTAACCTCCAAAAAATGAGCCAGATCAGCATTTCCTTCACCTTTGCTGTTTACAATGCTGATATCAAAAGCCCGCCTTTTCTTGATTTTTTTATTGGCAAGTGAGAAGAGACATTGATGAGGACAGTGCAGTTCCAAAGATGAAGTGTTTTCAACTAAAGGTACTGTGTAAAACATTGGGCTGCATTGGTTTTGTATTGAGAACGAGCATTGCCAGAGCGAAACATGGTGGCTGCGAAAACAGACCCTAAATGCAGGCTCAGGCTACATGATGTTATTGGTCATTCTCAAAACTAAGTCAGACTACATGACTAAAATCTTGACCCATCATTGCTGACAGCCTGGCCACACAACAGGTATACTCCCGACAGACCATAATAGCTGTCTTCACCACTGTCTCTGCAATTGTGTGAATTCACAGGTGATCTGTTGGGGCAGGTCAAAGAGTGTCAGTCACTCTACAACAGGAGCACTCTTCATGACTGTAGCAGTCATTTGCTCAAAAAATTAAAAAACTACAAACAAGAAACAATTATGGATTGGATTATGGATAACAGTTATGGATGTATCAAGAGGAGGACAATATGGACCAGCTCTCCTTCAGACAAACTTAAGGTATGCATGTGATAACGTAAAGATAATAAAATGTACACATTTGTTCCCTGGAGGGATCTTGTAAATGACGATGCAAATATAAGGAGCAAATTCTCTTGTTCTTGTTGGTAGGCATCAGGTTTCATATTGCTGACGTCAGGTCAGGGTGAAAAAAACTAGACAACCATGTAAGAAAATTTCTGAAATAATGGTCTTGTCGAACCATGGGGTGTCTTGGATGAGTCATTAATTATGTCATACTGTAAGACCATTTGTCGTTCCTGATGCTCAAAATCGGGCCCAACTTTCAACAATGAGCTGGGATGCTGCAGTCAAATTAAAATCTGGCTGATCCGTCTGATCTGACCTTAAAATAATCATTAACATAATAAGAATCACAAAATTGAGGCTTTTACTAAGATAGGGCCTTCTGTTTGGTTTATTTTTTTTTATTATTTTCTTGGATTAGTTTACAGTAAGTGGCAGTCATTAATCAAAAGGGGGCACATTTATTAAGGGGGTGCCCTAAAGCCCTCCAAGACCCCCTTGGCCTATGGCCCTGTTCTCATATCAATAATAAATGTAATTTTGTGGGGGGTTTTTAAAGAAAACATTGTAAGAAATAAAATTTTTTTATTCCAGATTAGCCTGTAAAAATAGATCAAAAATTTAAAAATCATATGGAGTCTTTGTATGCAGCTGTATACTGTACAGTAACAAAAATGTTAGTGTAGTTAAAGTGTTTTCCTCTCCAATGTAATACAGAATAAGTTCTGAGGATTACAAATCAGTTAAGGGCATTAAACTTGTTCTTAAGTAAAATCGTATCTAGACTAAAAAGATGGCTGAAGGGCAGCAACATAAATATGGTTAAATTAATAAATGTACACGTTTAACCTTATTTGATTAATTTCAAATGATTCCAAGAATTAGACATAGCCTATTTGGGTTGAGTTATTCTGTATAATGAATAACAGCCTATCCATATCACTGAAAGCTTCAGTTTGCTAAATCACTGTTTAAACTTTGAATATTGAACATGATCCACTGTGTATGTGAATCCATTAGTTATAAAATGGTTTCACTCCCGAACATGTCATACCAGCCACAACGCAGCATTAGTTCTCGGTTTGTAAATGGGAGCCCCCCCTCTTCCTGTCACTATCTGACCTTCTCGCGTGCTCACGAACAAACATATTAAAAAAACAGTGCGTGGTCACTCACCGTGTCTCGTGCTGGTCAGGGCCTGAAACAAACGTTGTCCATGATGGATATTCAGCTTGTGATCACCGTGTAGAGACAAGAGGACTGACAGAGATCCAGTCAGACCAGAGTGCTGCAGCGCTTTAGAGGGGCCGCTGCCATTGCGAAGGGTGAGCTTTAATGTCAGATGCCAAAAATAAATTGTTGCCTCCACGGCAGCAGCACACTCTGAACGCGTGTCCACACAAAAACTGGATCCATGAAATGACACCCTGCAGCTGAATGGGACACTGAAAGAGACAGGCTGCCCTACATTAACCTCATTAGTTCACATGCAGTTATCGTTCCTGTAAATTTCATTGAAGCTGGAGTGCGACAGGTGCTGTCCCTCTGTGGAGTCTCTCTGAAGGTGCTAGATTCTAATGAGAGCCACTGCAGGTAAAAATAGAAATGTTTCTTGGAGAGAACAGTAATGACAGTCTGTCTGGGATGAAAATAAATCATCACACCTTACAGTTTTTTTATAATTCAAGTGCTTTATTCATTTGTTACCAAGACTTGTGTCCAACTGTTGAATGAACACAGTTGTAACAGGTGGTTTTACATCTTCATCCATTATTGCAGCACATAAATAGAAGGGACCTCAATGTAAAAGCTCTGGGAAAAATCAAACTAGCATCAACTCAAAGCATGCAAAACCAAAATATATAAACATTATTTATAAGATAAGATTTACAAGCTCTGCTGCTCCTGAGAAATGACTACGAAGAAGTGTCTGATGATAATCTGCTGTCCAGATAAAACATGTTTATTGATCACTTGTTAATCAGGTTCTCCTGGTATCCCAAATGATTTGCTAGGTCAGTTTGTGTGTGCTTCATTTTCTCCCAAGGTTCTCACGAAAGACCTGTAACGGACAGAAATGACTTAGACAAAATTTATGCATTCAATTATTTATTGTAATTAGTTATATCATTTGATCTATTTTAAAACTGAAAATCAGTTCAGGCAACTAGAGCTGGTTATTTGTAGCATGGAGAAAGCAAGAACCCCAACCCATGGCTAAATGAAGTACTGCAACACATTACATCAGCACTGTGCAGAGTAGTGTATGACTTCTGGTTTATTAAATCATTATGTAAAGTCTCCTGTTTTAAAACTGAAAAAAAAACAGTAATAGTACAAAAAATAACAAGTCTATGCATGTAATGCAAATATCTGTCAATAATAAAGTGCAATGATCCTACCTACACTAAACTAAACCTACACACCTTTTTTGTGTGTGTGTGTCTTAAAAAAGGAAGCGTAATATTCACAAGCGATAATGAATTGAACCGCCAAACTGGACTGCCAAAGACATCTCTTAAAAAGCTCAACATCCTTTAACACACTCACCATTAGCAAATTTGCACTGTTTCAGCACCTCACTGAAGCCCTCACAGAGTTTGAGGTCACTCTGGCTTTGAGCACACTCGATGAATTGTTTGAGCTCATATGAGCATGCCTGCTGCTGCTGGGGGACCTCCTGCTGGTACATGGGCTGTGATTGATATGGCTGTCCCTGGTATGGCTCCTAAAAGCAGAGGTGGAAAAAGTACAAGACTATCATACTCAGGGAAAAGTTCAGCTACTTTGGTTAAATTTTACTTATGTAGATGTACTGAGTAGCTACTTTTGGCTACCATTGCAAAGTGAAATAGGATCTTTCCTTCTATGCAATAACAAGAGAATATACATATCTAACAAGGTTGCTTTTTTATAAAGTGTGATTTAACCTAAAGTGAAACATGATGTCTGTTATGGGATGAAATGTGGAATCATTCGCTTGCTTTGAGCTATTGACCATTCTGTGAAGTGAAAACCAAACTACTGCTTTCGTGTCTGACAGAAAGCTTGGACCTCCTTGTTTTGACTTTTAATTTGAATTCTTTACTCAGTACTGGATGCTTTTCAAAATACCATAAAGTACAACACTTCCTCCAAAATATATATGCATAAAAGTAAAATTACTGAAAAACACAAGTAAAAAAAAAGTGCAACTACACAAAAAGCTACTCAATTACAGTAACTTGAGTAAATGTAATCAGTTACTTTCCATCCCTGCCTACAAGACACAAGGTAGCCATGGGATCCTTCATACATCTGCTTTACACATGATTATTTTAAGATCAAAGTTATGTAAGTGGTGAGAGGCACTCCTCTTTCAACTTGTGGCAGCAACAATGTGACTGCATATTTAACTAAGTGTTTACAGTTTTATTCTGCATTAAATCATAGTTAACTAGTTTCTAAATTAAAAAAAAATGTAAAATTGCAATGGTCATATTGACTGTTTGACTTCTTCCTGTTTCTTTCCTCCAAAGGCAAATTCTAAGGTGTTTTGAACATCATTACTTCATTCTATTCCCTCTGGAAAATTGCTGTGTTTACACAAAATAAAATACAAACCAAAACCAGAATAAAAGTAAACACCAACACAAAAAAAAAAAAACCACCACAATCCTATGCTCAAGTTGAAGTAAACCACTTTAGCCACAGGGGTTTGTGTTATTGTGAAAGATATATCCTAGGAAGTTATTCAGTAACTATAAGCCATGAAACTTGAGCACTATTTTTCATTAGTATGTGCTTACTTTTACTTTCCAAACACTCAGACACCTGCTTTTTGGCTACTACAGTCCTTTCTTCCATACTCCAGCCACCCTAATCCTCCCTGAGGCTATTCTCATCTTCTGGCCTGCTAAAGCACACTTCATTTACCTGATATGTGACGTCGGGCCTGGCAGGCTCAGAGTGTCCTCCACTGAAGCCTCCAGTCATGGCGTGGCCAAGGGTGTGTCCAACAGCAGAGCCCACTGCTACTCCAGCAGCTGTACTCGCCATCTGGGCAAAAAGCCCTGGCTGCCTAGGTGCTGCAGCTGGAGCACCTACAGCTGATGGAGGAGCCTGTGTCGGAGCAGGAGCATAGGAGGGAGGAGGTGCAGCCCGAGCCATAGGTGGTGGTGATGGAGGAGCCCGACTGCAAAGAAAGGGTTGTTTCATGGGTTGTTTTGTACCCTAACTTTAAGATTACTTTTCAGCTGCTTATTATGAACAGTGTAACCACATTCATCTAAGTATACAGGAATAAAACTGGGTCAACTTTTAACTTTAACTTTTTATAAATAAGTCAAAATGAACTGTGGGTGGCACTGTTGCAGAGTGTCATTTCAGGTCACCCATATGAGGTTCCTTCTGCTCCATTATGTTATGAAACTACTGAAAAAATAAGAAAATGTCGAACACAAGAAGTCCCATGTCATTTATAGTAAAGTTGAAGAAGCTAAACCAGATGTGCGCTAACAAGTCTTTCATTTGGCGAGTAGTTTATACTAATGGTCGGCAAGAGAGATTCACTTATCATGGAGGAAAGCAGAGGCACAGACAAGTGAAGCAAATTTCCACCACAAAATAATTATACAAACAAATGAGACTTAACAGACAAGGTCAAAAATAAAGCACAATTTAAATATTTAACAATAATATTTAAAAACTGATGTAAAATGTTTATCAGGAGATTACATCACCATCAGTCTACGCTTAAAGAAAATGACGCAGATTAGACCGTGTGACCTTCATTATACCCCTCAAAGACTTTGAGCAAACTGGTTTGTTCAATAAGAAGATATTCAGCTGAATTTATTCAGAACTACTGTAAATCTGTTAAAGTTGAATTAAAAGTAATTTCCCCGGCGAACTGAGGCTAACATACGCTACCCCACTTAACAGTAACGCTAGCCACTCTTTAGCTCACATAAGCCTACACACAAACCTCACCTAAACTTAAAAAATATATGATTAAATATCAAAGTACCTGGCTGGAGGGGGCATCCTGGATCCCCGGCTTCTGCTCCCTCTTGGCATTTCTAAATTATTTGTTTAGTTTAAGCTAACAGATAACAACAAACGCAAGACTAGGATGCCACACTTGTTTGTGGATAGCTGTCGACCTTTAGCAAGCTAATCCGGAACCTTCTACATGTTACGTCATTCGTCGCTGGAGTTACTTCCGGTATGACAAACACGGGGTTTTACATTTAAGCTGTTTTTTGTTTTGTTTTATTTTGTTTTGTTTTGTTTTGTTTTGTTTTGTTTTGTTTTGTTTTGTTTTGTTTTGTTTTGTTTTGTTTTGTTTTGTTTTGTTTTGTTTTGTTTTGTTTTGTTTTGTTTTGTTTTGTTTTGTTTGCAGTCTAATGTTTTTTTCCCCTATTTTCATATTTTGACTCCTCCCAGTCTCAGACAATAGTAAGAAAAAAAATATCCATTTGAAAATAGAAAAAGGCAAAGAAATATACATTTTTAAATAAATGTGTATTTCTATGGACTTTTCCCTTTTTCTTTATTTCATTAATTGAGGACGCGAATGCAAACAGGGCACATTCAAACATCAAGGCATATCCGATACAACACTTAGGTTAAGTGAAAATAAACAGCTAAAAGGGCAAAAATAATAAAAAATAATAATAGACATCGACTGAACATCTTTTCCTTTTCACACTCCTGAAGGATGTATTTTCTTCTAATTGAAGGAAAAACTGCTGTAACAAAGTCTGTCTGATAAATTTGTTGGTCTATTCAGGTTTTCCCACAGAACTGGCTTTGCCCCTGTCAAACCCAGTGAATGGGCCCTCACCAGTTGTGATTTATTGAGGAGATTAATGCATGCGTGTTGGATCAGTAGCATTGATATTAACTTCCTGGCTGACAGTTAATTTATTTTGGAGCTGAAATGTGCGTCATCTATTATTGGGTTCTGTGTTCCAATTACTTATTCATGCCAGTTTATAACCTGATTTCATTCATGTTTCTGCTTTGGGTACATTAATCATCACAAAAGTCTGTAGAGCTGCAGAGCTGTCTCAGTCTAGGTTAGACCTTAGAAGGGATAACTGGATATCATCCTGTTATAAATCCTTAATGTGCATTTAAGGTTGACATTTCACACAAAATTTCTCGAAACTTAACAAAGTTCCTTCATCACCCATAAAATGAGCAACAGCCCAAACTTTTCTGGAACACCATTTTTCTAAATACACAGATTTTTTGGTTTGGAAACACATATCTATTATTATGAGGGTGGTGTGTGGAGTGAAGGCATGTTTATAAATCAATTCCAATAGAGCAGGACTTGCTGATGGAAGGCTGAGTTTAACTGGAAGTTTTGTGCAATCAAAAAGTAATATAATGTCTATTCCTCCTATCTTTTGGAATTTAAAATTCAGAATACTATGTTACATAGTCTATTCTCGATATAGGATTGAACTATTCCACTTTTAAGATTTAATTCATGACATTGACACCAATCACATTTCTGACTCCATCTTCAGAAGTTTCCACCATGTCATCATTTCTAAAGTACTGAACGTTGTTTTTCCATATGAACTTGATGTGGTTACTGGTAATTGCTTTAATAATTTTCCCTGTTAGGGGTGAGGAGAAAGCAGGGTATCTCTTTGTAAACACCTGTATAAAATTGATTTATATTTATCTATATCATTCAAAATATTAATTTTGTCTAATATGGTTTCATCTTTATCAGTAACAATTGCCAAATATTTTTCCACCTTATGTTGTATGATGGTTGCAGAGGATTTTCCCCTTTTTTGTATTCCATGTGACTATTGTTCACAAAAAAGGTGCTGTATTTGGAGAAAAATTATAGCTACAAAAATTATGTGTCCATCTCAAGTTTCTTTCTTTCCTAATCAATTATGGGTTGTCTCATTTAGGACTTTTGAACTGATGAGATTGTTCTACTTTTGGAGTTTTCAACAAGGCTAATCAAAGTAGCTGTTTAGTCATATGTCTAGCTATACCACATATTTCAAGACATTTGGGTTTTAAATAAACTTATATTTAATTTGGGCTGGCTATTTAAAGCTTGAAAGCAATACAGTCAGAAACAATACATCCCCATGTTTCTTATGTTTATTCTTGAGTAAACCGACATGTATATACGGCCAAAAGCACCATTCAAAAATATATTTTTTCTCCTTTTCAGTAAACAAAAATGTCTCATCGTATACCAGTACATTACAGAAAATGTACATTTTAGGTATAAAATCATATGTAGCATTTAACAGCCATGTTGCATCTCATAATAATTTAAATAAAGACAAGATTTGAAGTTAACACAAGATACTTGTGCCCAACTGAAAAGGATAAGCACTCCAAAGATATTTAAATTCTAAAGTAAAGAGAAAGCAAAACTTATTCTTTTTTCCCTTTTTTCTTCTTATCTGGAAATTTACGCCGTTGATGGTGTCCACCTCGTCCTGATCTGTTTCCTTGGGTTCTTCTACCTTCCCAGGCTGGCATTGGTGGCTCAATTTCACCTGGTCGTCCTCCTCTGTCTGGTACACTGCCCATCAATGTCTAGAATAGAAATAGTGAAAATGTAGACTTTCTGCATTCTGAGTAACAGCGCTCTGCTTTCAGAATAAGAGATATGACTTATGACAGTCACAGTATATGGTTGTACCTTATAAACAGTGGTGCTTTGTCCAGCTTTAATTGACTCAATAACGGACTGATCTTCTCGCGAAGCAATCAAATGGGACAAAGAAACTCTGGAGGAGCCAGCAAGCGATGAAAGAGGAGGTACTGATGCCAGAGCTTCACTGCGCTGCTGTGAAGACAAAAGGACAAGATTTAACAGTGATGAACAGTGATGTATCTGCTGTGTTCCCTGATATCCTGATAAGTCCAAACTGACATAATCTGAAACCAGTGGATGGATGGACATTATATTTCAGAAAAAAGCACAAATCATAACGTAACCAACTTGTCGGAACTATGGTTTTCAGTGACTCTCAAAATTAAATTTCCAGTACATCTATTTGAAATGTAGAACTTTTTAAAATATATCTCCAGAATCAACAACACTAAAATTTACAAAACTAAAAAGGATCAAGTAACAACCAAATTATACACTGGATTACTTTTCTTTAATGAATGCAGTGATTCATTATGCCTACCTTTTGTTTTTCTCCCCATGCAAACGACTCCAGTGTCACCTGAAAACGTTTAATCATCATTTGCCGTCGACACTGATAGTCCTCTGACAGGACGTCATTGATCTTTTTAACTTGTTCCTGAGAAACCCAAAGGAGGAAAAGGTTAGGATCTTATGTCATTAACATCTGATGAATAATAAACTCAATATATTTCTGGTATCATACCCACTGCTCAGGGCTGAGGCTCGTGTTGAGAAGTGGATTTGTCATATCCCCACATGGAAGGCGAGCGAGCCTTGACTCTACCTTTGTAACAGAACATAAAATATTTGGTCAGTGCTTCCTGGTTTTTAGTCATGACTTAAACTTAGCTCTATCTTTCTTAAGGCAGAATTACCTCTTTTAACACATCTGTGAGTGGAGAGGATGCATCCAAGTCGAGTGCACGCAGCAGGAAAATCCACTCTGCCTGCATCTCTGCCTTCCTTTCATCTGAAACATCATCATCCACATTTTCTTGGCAAATCTCAGCAAGTTTACAGCTGCAATCAACAACTCGCTGCTCCTTTTCAGACTCCTCTTCTGTTGTTTTCTCTTCAGCATTTGATTCCTTATATATGATTATGCGAGCTGCTTGCAACTCTGATACAAGAAACTCTGCAGGATCAGACAAGATAAAATATTGATACTAACTTCATTTAAAAAGTTACAAGTGTTCCAAATTGTGGGCGCAGTAATTGTATATTGTTACTTTAAACACAAAAGTCTACAGCTGGAAAAAGGTTTATTCTCACCAGTGACTTTGTTGAGGATGGATGGTCCAAGCACCTCTGAGTTAAGGAGAGTAAGGGGAGGCGACATGTTTGATAGTAAATTTCTCAGCTCTCCCACTAGTAAGATGTCACCTGTCTGGTTTAACTCTACAAGAAGGAAAGATAATCTGTTAAGAATCATTTGCAACAAGCACACTTAATATTAGGCCTCATTCACCATTTTTCCCTATATTTTTCTTAAATTTGATCTTAAGAGGATCATAAGAACAGACTTACATTCATGACATATTCTTAAACTACAGAAGTCTTCTCACTAGTTCTCAAACTGATGAATGCCACGCACCCTTAAGTTGGTAACTTGTGCATGTTTTTACTAATTAGCATAGAGAAATGCCTCTTTTATGTCCATAATACAGCATGAGACTGCAGCACCATGAGCAAACATAAAGTACAAGATCAGAAAAATATGTAGAGACACTGGGAGCAAAGAGTAAATTCAAATTTAAAAATAACAATATGCACTGCACTTTAAAGAATACTTATGCTGCTAAAATTAAACTTAAACAGGTTGATTTGTCTGCGTAATATATAGTAGAATCAGCAGAAGATATTATAAAAAAACAATCAATTAATTGCATGATATTACGTATTCATACAGTGCTGTCATTAGAAATGACACAGGACTACATAATGCGGTAATCAAAAAGGATGTGATTCAGATGAAGTGATATAGTAAACTCTTGGGGTAAAAAAAATTAACAGAAGAGAAACAATCATAACTCATTTTTCTTCAGAATAATTACAACTTGCTACACATTTATTGTAAAAGTTAGTGCTGTAAAGCCATGGACCACGGTGACAGATTTGCCATTGCACTACCTATGTTAAAAAGGTTTTATTGCTTAGAATGAGCATTTTATGTTCATCATTTATTTAAACATTTAACCTTTGTGTTTCGTCTATGTTCATGAATTCAAATGTTATTTTTTTTCTTTTTTCAATAAGAACAAATCACAGTTAGTTAATATGGTGACAATTAAAATTTTCTTTAAACCTGCATAAAGGGTTTCACAAACAAATTTCTTTCAAAGTATTGTTGGTGAATGAGGCACATCCTTGATCAAAAAAGCTTTAGTATGTGTATCAATCTTTCATTATCTTTTTTACCAATAAATCAGTGGTTCTCAACTGGTGGATTTCGGACCCAAAAGTGGGTCTATGTACTATGTACAGAAACCCTAAGTTGACATATAGTAAATTCATACATGTTGTTTTTAAGTTTTCCAATGATGATAAGTAAATTTCAGTATTTTTCTCAGTATTTCAGCTTGTTTATGTCCATGGTGTCATAACAAAATTGAGTAAAATGCGATGTATACACGCCAATTATGTGCAGCACATCATGTGCTATTAAAACATGTTTGTTTGTTCAGTTAGGTTTGATTCAAGGATGCACGATATTATCGGCCTGGTATCGGCAGATATTAGCTTAAAAAGGCAAATATTGGTATCGGCAAATATCAAGATTTCTGCTGATATTTACATCCGATATTTTGCCTGTGTATTTCATCATATATCTACTGTAAATTTTGTCCATATAGTCTAATAAAACAGTGGAGTTTTAGGCTGAACCAACATACCTATGTCAGCTGAGGTCTTTTTCTCTATTTATCCTCATTCTTTAAACCTAAAGTGTTTTTTAAGGACTAAAGTTTGTTTCCTTAGCCATCTTCAAACCTTAAAGTGTGTCCAAAAGAAACAAAATTTCTTGTCTTAAAAACATATCTAAATATCGGTATAGATATCGGTATCGGCTAAAATAAAATCTGTAAATATCGACATATCAGATATCGGCAAAAATCCAATATCATTAATCCCTAGTTTGATTCCATTTGGGATCATACTGCATATTTTTTTCTTTGATTAAATTTGAGTGGTTGGAAATTTGTATAAATTTGGGTTGTGGTATCTCTTAAGGAGGTGGTGGTGGGTCCTGATGCCTAACCAGTTGAGAACCACTGCTGTAATAAATAAATATTATGCTGCAACTGCACATAAAAAAAACACACAAAATGTTGGTGACATTCTTTATCATACATAGGTTTCCATACATTAATTTTATATTTTATAGTGAGTATTTCGGTATGAAATGACTTCTCAACTCTACTATAAATACACCATTTATATAACTACTTAAATCTCATAGAATAAAAGCTCAACAACAGATATGAACAACAATTATACAACTTTAAATAACGTAACATCCATACCAAGTCTGGATAATCTACTGTTTGTTATTGTTTCTAAGTTACAAATCGAGATACCTTAAATGTTTTTACAGGTGTGTAGTTCACATAGAACCACTTTAACAGCGAGGCCTTGACACAGATCAACAGACAATAATATTTAACACACCTTGCAGTTCTGGACAAAGGCTCCTCAGCTCTGCGGCCAGCCAGGTTAGCAGAGGACAAGGAAGTTCATCACATTGACACCGTGAGAGGCACGAGCCACCAGGGTACCTGTGCAGCAAATACAGAGGACAGGTGAGAGGGCTTCTTTCAGATCGGCTCATAAACATGAAATACAACAATACTGTTGCGAAATGTTGCAAGGTCAACGCAAAAAAAAAAGAAAAAAGAAAAGAAAATGAACTTCTCAAAGCCAAAGCTACCTCATTTGGCCCGAGTAAAGGCTTTCACATATGTTGCTTTAAAACAAATGACGCTACGCTGCAAACAAATCAGCAGTCAGCGATACTCACCCTAACGCTTTAATCGCCGAAACTGTCCCTGCTCTCCTCTCCATTGTCTTTGTAATTATATATCAATCATAAAACTACATCTGCCCACAGCTGTAGCTCTACCCACCCGATGAAAGTCCAACAGTGTTTTTAAAACATACTTCCTCTTTCTATGCTTAATATCGGACCCATGCCGCCACCTGCTGGCCGGAGTCTGACTTCTTTATACTATTACACTATTACACTACACAGTCGACCTTCCAAAAGTAAATTCAGTGCAACTGTAAGACTTTGTGAAATTATTCTATAGTGCATAACTGTGTGCATTCCTTTATGTGTGAAGCTTGAATTTCTACAATGTCATCTACTTGTGAATTTCCCCATGGATCCTTAAAAACAAATCTAGTATTAAATTTGCTGATTTTTTTTTTAAATATATAAACCTGTTTGTGCAATGTTTGTAAGTTATCATATCATGTATTCAAATATATAATCTCTAGTGGTTTAAAAGTTACTTTAAATGTTTTCTTATAACTCAAGCATAGTACTCAGTAGCTTTGAAAGTCCTGAAGTTATTGTTTAATTACCAATGAGTTATAAATAAAAACTGAGTAAAATAACCTAAAATATCTGTTATTTCTCAGTTATTATATTTTACATACACCTGTTTGGAAAGTGTTGCATTGTGTCTTTTAATTAAAACTGAAACCTTGTGTCTGCAGCCACCAAGTCAACCTACTAACATGTTTGTTTTTGGCCTCTGTTGTTCCCTTAAGATATAATAAATAGGTTTATACATAATAAGCTGTCCCAGTTTTTTTTAATCAGGAACTTTGCCTTGTGTTGACTTAATAATATAATAATAATACCTCATACTCACCCTGATAGGGAAAAAAACCCTCCTGATTAGAATTAAACCATGTTGAATTTCTGTCCACTAGGAGTCAGCAGAGCGCTGTGATGGACAGGACTGTGTTTGGAACAATGTTGTGGTATTCTCAGTACAGAAGGACAAGCACTGCTCAAGGTACCTAATTTTTGTTCACAGCATCTCAGAGAAATATTTTTCCTGTTACTTTGTAACATTCTAGGTTACACTTTATATACCCATACCATCCAGTGAAAACTTCACTTTTGCTAATCTGGTGCTTCTGGATTAATCTGACCAGTCAAGTGTCCCTCTATGAATTATCCAACTTCTTTCCAATCTCATATGAGTGGATAAGAATAAGGTTAAAAAAAGTAAGGATCAAACATATCCCAAAGTACAATGTGATGAGCTCATTGATTCATCAGTATTAATTAGTAAACATCATAGCAGTCAAACTCTTAAAGTAACATTTTCTGAACCATTAGCACTTAATGTTTTCATATTGCTCATCATATTCCGTATACTTTAACTGCTATCAAAATTTGTTCTAGTACTTCAAAATGGAAATAAAGACTATTTCTACCAACTCTGTTGGGCGATGTTTTGATTATCCAAGCACTAACCTTTTATAAATCACATGATCAAGTCAGAGCTATCTAAGTCCAGTATGTGACAAAGAAAACTGTAGATGGGACTAAAACATATTGGTTTGAAATGTCACTCACCATGTTTTTGTTCTACTATAATATTCATGGCTATGATCAGTGTCGGCACGACTGCATGCTCTCTTCCCTCTGAGCATAATTTGGCTTACTCATCACTCTCAGCAGTGCAGTTGATGCTTGTTTCAGTAGAGCTGCTGGTGCACACAGACATTGTTATGGTCAGTGTGACTGCTCTCAGCACTTGATTTAAGACATCAAACAGGCTTTTAAGGCTATGTTTAGAAGGCCTTGGTTCAAATTCTTCATGGAAGCTCATACAGCAGGAAACCATGAACATAATAGCATGTTATCAAACACTGATAGTCATCTGTGGTCTGAGTCTTCGAAGAGATTTTTATGCAATTATAAGACTGTCCCTTCCTCTAACACATGACTCCACAAACACATGAGCTTCATTAGCTGTGTGTGAGTGGGTTGTTGTGGCTGACATGTGTTGTTGGTCACACTTGTGGCACAAGCCCCTCCATCATCAGCATATAAACTGAGCAGGAACAATGAACACAGTGGTTGTGTACATCATTGCTTGCTTGATGCGTGCTGCCATATGTACAGAAGCTGTGCCTCCTCCATGACAACAAAAGCTTCACCACGCGTCAGGATGCTGTGTCTTTTATTCCCCCGACACCGCCCCCTGCTCCCCAAATCCCTGTGGAGGCTGAACTATGACCTCTGGCAAGTTGCCAGACAACACAAGCAGGCCCTCCCTCTGTTGCAGCACTCTGATCAGGACGCTGGACCTGTTGAACATATGTCGGATGGAATGATGATTGAAACCCTGTTCCAAGTCTACTGGAGAATGCTACTTATATAATAATGTATAATGTATAATGATTTCTCCATTTATTTTCTCAACTTTCTGGTAAAATCTGCACTGAAAAGTCCCAAAAATTATTTCTAAAACCAAAAATGGATTTTTTTTTCCTCATTGTTCATGTTTGACTATTTTGCACAATCAAGACATGAAGGTATAGGAAGATATATCTGTGGCTTTCCAGCAAATGACACAGGGGTAGTAAATAAAAAGTATAAAATAATGTAAAGAAACAACAATCCTTACTCTCTGATCTCTCTGATGGCAAACATATGTATAGAATTGCACTGTACATTATATTACATTTCCATCTACAAATGACAAGTAGTGGCAAAACCTGGACTTGTTCTTATCTTTAATGAAGGAGAGGATGTAACTCAAATCTAGTACTTCAATGTCATCTAGCTGAATATGTTCTGTTGAAAAGTTAAGCAACTGGCCCAGTCCATCATTTGAATATTTATGTATTTTGGCTGTTAAAATCTTAATGATGATCGAAATAAAATACTACAACTACTTCATCCAAATAAGCAATAATAAAATGTATGTGAAATTACGTTGCAGACATGTGCCTGGAAATATTGTAGCAAAGAATCTATGATGTATGGAGGCCCTAAGTGGACATCCATACATCCATTTATATTATTCACTTTAAATATTATTATACATGCTTAGTTTACTCAATTTTTCTGGAGTAACAACTTTACATGAAAGATAAAATGTTTGCCTGGCAGTGGTTTTCAAGTGATCAGGCATTAGGACCCATCATTACCTCATGATTAATTGTGACCCAGATTTTTAAAATATTTCAGCTACACAAATGTATTGCTGCAGTTTGAACCTTAGATGGAACAAAAACACAATTAGAAAAAGAGAAAATTCAAAACAAACATGTTTGAGATACATATAGTTACAGAAAGGTATGCTTACATTTTATTTTACAATTTTTTTCCCAAGATAGAATTTGAATTTTGGTCATTTCTGAAGGAAATATTTTTTAATTATTTGGGGAAAACCAGCTTTGCTTTCCCAAAAAACATAAGATAAAGGTAAAAATCATGTCACACTGATGCCTGTCCACTGAGGGTTTCTATATGACATAGACTTTTGAAGCCCTCTTTTCAATGCACAGACCAACTAGAAACAGATTTGCAACCCACTTTGGGGTCCTAACACCAAACCAGTTAAAAAGCAACACTCTGTAGGCTTTTGTAATGATGAACTATTGAAGCTGCAACATTTTTTATCAACTAAATCTGAGTCCTTCAAAATTTTCTTTGTGAATTCTCATTAAGGAGGTGGTGTAAGTCCAAAAAATAGAATTTAAAAAAAGTTGTGGTTTTTGCTTGACTGAAGACTAAAATAAAACCAAGCCTCAACATAACAAGAAACATAGCAGGGAAATAAGTAAGAAGCATTCATGCCATCAGTGTGTAGGACTGGTAAAATACACAGACCAGAACTATTGACAGTGCACATGAACAATGATAGATGTTACAGATAGTTTAACAAAACTTCACAATTTATCTCATTCTTCAGTATTTTCAGGTTATGTGTAGAAGGAAAAAACAACCAGTTAAAAAAAAAGGGGGGGGGGGGGGGTTGAATCAAGTGATATTTATTGTAAGGGAGACTGGGGTTGGTTGTCTCATGGGTTGACTATCATGGCTTATTACAAAAAAAAATATACAGGCTTTTAGTTCGCCTTACTCATATATCAAATATTCTGTTTGATACCATGCTCATTTCTACACAGAAATTGAATGGACCAAACACAAAACATTGAGGCCAGGGAATAATTTGTGGTCTTTGCCCGTCAGAGTGATTTTTCATGTAGGTTTGATGATGTTTTGTGGTGTAAAGGTGATCAGTAATTTCAAATCAAACCGTTTCAGACAGCTTCAATTTCACCCTAGTTTCACCTAGCTAGCTAATAGCCACGTGGTAGCTAGAATAAATCCCTTTTCAAGAGTCCAGATGAGGATGGCTGAAGCTGCGTTTTATTCCTAAAATGTTCACAGGCTATTTCTCTCTTTACACCCACACATCCACCCATAAATAAAGTACATAGCTTAATATTCCACTTAGCTAATATATCCATCATAGTAAATTAGAACTGATTATTCAAACAAAAAGTTAACTTAAAGTAGGTAGATGACTTGATTTTTTTTTTTCATTTTAGTGCTTATATGGTGTCTCTAATTAAAACTGAAACAGGACAGAAATGTTTTTTAAATCACTTTTAACCCCAAAAAGCGCCTTTCTAACAAAAGGGCAACCAACGTAGTGTTTAATAACTTGCCATGATGATAATTTAACAGAGTGATGGTGATGATCATTTTAACCCAAGACCTCCAGCTTCTGACAAATTTAGGGATGACTGCTGTGTATTGATCATGAGTTATTGCCTACGCTCTACAATAAAAAGTGTGAAAGCCAACCTTGGCGTCATACCTCAGAGGGAGTTTTCCATGATCAACAGGGAGCCCCGGTGACACAGGTGAGTGTGGTTGTGTACAGTGGTGTGGCAACAGTTGCTCAGGTGACTGAAGGACACTCCCACCTGCACGCAGACAGACATCTGTTGGTGACAGCCGGAGCAGCTCGTGCCCAGAGTGGAGCTCAAACCTTCAGCGTCACTCAGAGAGAGAAAGAGAGAGCAGCCACATGCTGCAGGTGTAATAGATGGATAAGTTACCAACACACTAATGGCGCTGTTTTTCGTGTCTTAATTTTAAAAAGTGCATCACTTCAGGGATTGAGCGTTTGAATTTGATCACAGCCCTTCAGTTATGGACCGACTGGATGAATGGAGCTTCAAGCCCAAGAGTCTGGAGCTGGAGGAGGATTTCTACTTCGACTACGGAGCGGAGGAAATAACAGATTATCAAGACCCCAACGAACTCCTGGCTGCTCTGAAACAAAAGGAGGAAGAGGTTATTTTGGCAGCCCAGCTGGGAAACGCATTGCTCCTGGAAAACCGTCAGTTAAAAGAACAGGGAGAAAAACTTCATGAACAATACGCTGACAAGCTGGAGGTAAGAATTATCGACTATATTTTACGCGTAATGTTTACAAATGAGGACACGTGTAAAAGTTGAGAAGATAAACCTGTGTGGTGGGCTAAAGGAAAGACTGAACAGTGTGGTTGAAATGGGCGGAGAGGAAAAGAGTTTCATTTTGGACCCACAGACACGCACTTATGATCTAAACAGGATTTTCGATACCATAATTTAAACTTTGATAACATACTAGCAAATGAATGATATAAAAACCAGCCTCGATACGGCGATAAGAATTAAAGTACTAGTTAGCCTACTTTCTTGTCTTTTATCTACAAAGTTGCGAGCAAACTTCTGAACACTTTCCAAATGTTCCAGGTAGCCTTCATTACCCAGTGGTCTAAATGTAGGTTTAAACCCTATTTAGCATACTACCATCATTAAATTAACGGAAATGTTATATTTTTTTAAATAAAGGTACCAGAAAGTTCAAGGTTACTTCAGACTGTGTAGCATCTATGAGAAATATATTCCTGCAGCCAAAAGCAGTGTTGTTTATTTAGAAGTGGTCAATCCACGAGCAATTTTTACACTGCCCACTTGGGAATTTGACTGAAAGCTTGAATGTTCACCCATGATAATAAAGAATACTGAAAACACCAAAAACAAAATATAAATGCTTTTCAACAGCCTTTCTCAACCAGGGTGCAGTGGCACCCAGGGGTGCCTCCAAAGTGCGTTTAATTCAAGCAAGAATCACTGTGAATATGCTGATCATTAGCTATTCTGGCATATGATCAAAATCGTCTTAATCTGGTTCAGCGAAAGAATTGGCTTATGTCAGTCAGCACTACATAAGAATCATACTAATCTTTTTTCAGTTTGGCAGATGGACCAAATTGTGTTTTTAAGGTGTACACGCCCATTCTGTGAAAATATATACATTTTAATAGTTTGAAGAAAGTGCTTATCTTGTTAGCTCTCCCACTGCTGTCATAGGCATGTAAGATGTTGTTTTTACCAGTACATTTTGTCTTAGGTTACTTGAGAGTTTTTAAAATCTTAAAGGGTGCCTTGACAGAAAAAGGTGGAGAAATATTGCTTTACAAGAATTTGAAGACCAGCAATGCCAGTTAGAGTAATCATACTGCAAGATTAATAGCTTTTAGATATTAAGTCAGTATCATACTAACTTACCCATTTAAAATTGGATTTATAGAGGAACTCCCATGATTTTCTGATTCTTTCACTAAGACCCACTTGAAAGTACTAAAAGTTGGTCTCTGGTCAGATTGTTGGTACTAATCACTCTGCTCTCACTTACCCTCTTTTGTGTTGTTTCAGTGGCTTCAAAAGCATTTCAAGCTCTTGATACACAATACTGTGTCTCAGGCTGTGACAGAAACCATTAACCTGCTTCCATGTTTTGTGTTTGAGGCTGATGAAATGTCTTTGTGTTCATCAATGTCTACAAAACAGTATCATATAAATCATAAGTATATAAACCTAGCAGCAAGCTGTGGTTATATTAGACTCAAATAATGACCTTATTGTCTTTTTAGAGGTATATGCTAATGCCTCCTTAGATGATTAGTGCTTAATCTTATCAGGTGGTGATTACAGCTTAAAACACACTGTCAGGACAAACCTTAGACATGGTGTTAATGTGTCAAGTACTTTACAAAGTCCAATAAAGACGGGTTGAGATCTTATCTGTCTGGAGACTGATAGATTGTTCAAGAGAAGTACATTGATGATATGATTCAGTGATGCAACCAATGATCACTTTTGAACATTATTCTGCAGTCTGACTAAAATACATTTCAGACCAAAGATATCTAAAAAAGTTGAGTAATGTTCTAGTTTCTAAAACTCAAAGATTGCATGTTGTTTTCTAGGACATGACATTTTTTCACTCAGTGCAAACAAAATGATTAAAAAAAACCCTTAAAATCAAGAAAGTGGAGGTGTTGAGTGGTAACATTTTTTAACCAACTATCAGTTTAAAAAAATGTAAATCAACTAATTAGGAAACTAAAAAGTCACAGCCCTATTGAATAATTTTCAGACAGATTTGACTGATTATTTTTATGGTAAAGAAAAAATGAAAACATATTTAGGTGCAACCCAAGAAACTTCATTTTAGATACAGAATCCAGATATCATACTTTTCCCATGATCCTACAGGGCTCTCAATAAGGCATTCTGGTGCACCATATCATCTGATTGCTTTTTCAGTTGTTCATACTGTATCATCAGTTCTAATTTAAAGCTAATGTATTTACATGAACAAAAACAACCTTTGTGGCATGAACTGTATTTATAACCTGTCCACTCCCCTGTATGTGTAGGAGCTGGAGCAGGGCAGGCATGAGCTGCGGCTAAAGCTGGAGGGCTGCCAGTCCCAGTGGGAGAGCCAGGTGGGAGACCTGGAGCGTGATGTTAGGGAGCTGAGTGCTGAGGTGGAACAGCTCACTCAGGCCCTCAGTGAGGCCGAGAAGGACAAGAGCCGTGCCCAGCAACAGCACAGCGAGGAGACGCAGCGGCTCAGGGAGCAGCTCCACACGGTGAGTCCCACACATCAATCTCTGCACCATATGATCAAAGAAACCCTCTCTCTGGCTGGGACAGGTAACTGAGCCCTCTGTGAAACAAACACCTGAGCTACCGTGGATCCAAGGCCTGCAGGTTGTCTGAGTCAAACCAGATAAGACGCGCTGAAACCAGATCCGCGCTCTGAAACTCAATGCTTTCTGCAAAGCTCCTGGTATCAGTGTGAGTCAGAGCAAGGCCAGACTCTCAGGCTGTGTATAGAAACAGAGCAAGGCCAAATCACTTTGGCATGTTTTTATTTGAAAATACTTTTTTTTTTTTTTTACTTGGGCAGCAGAAATGGACATGGTCAGACAGAAGATCTCAAACAAATCATCACTTGTGTGTAACAGGCAAATGATGTGTGCCAGTATGAAGCAGTGAAAACAATATGTAAAAGAGATGACAAGTGAAAGTTAATGCCATGACCTGATTTCAGGTGAGGGATGGAGGGAGGCAAGCATAGAAAAGATGGGGAGTTGACTTCAAATTTAGTTTTAGTCATTCATGTTTGTTAATTTGCTTTAATGTTTATGACATTTTTCAAGCATAAACATAAAGTATTCTCTGACTCCAACTCTGGTTATACAAAGGTTTTTTCTTTTTTTTCTTTTTACATTTTTAAACAGTTTCTCAAAAATATTTGAGTCTCTTTTGCATGACCACAGCCAGAGTGAAGCCTATTTTTTGAGATGTTCTTTGGGCATTTTGCCTTTATTTGATAGGACAGCTGAAGAGAGACAGGGAATATGGGGAGAGAGAACAGGGGAAAGCATGTACCAAACAGCATTTAGAACGGGAATCGGCCCTGCAACCAGTTCGTTGTTGACTATAGTCTCTGCGTATGGGCGCCTGCTCTACCCACTTGCTACATCGGGGCCCACATCCAGGGTGAACTCTTGACAGTTTTTTTTTTCTTTTGTAATAGATTATAGACCATAGCTTTAATCAACAACAGATGAATAGATAAAACAATACTGTACCATCAGAAAGGATGCAATGCAGCTTAACAAATATGATTGATACAACATTACATGACACAGTATGACACCGTACCATAAGCTGCAATGTGATACATTGCCATATGATGATACAGTACATAACAATACAACACCATAAAATACCATAATAGAAGATTTGATATGACACTGTCATACAACATGATAGGACACCATTAGATTTGAAACAACATTCAGAATACCTTACTATGATACAAGAAGATAGTGCAAGGTATGATACCATACTATGTCATCAGCATTACATGACACCATAGCATATGATACAATACAATGCAATACCACACCATACCATAATATAATATATGATATACACTATGTAATATGGCATGACATAACACCATGATATGTTAAGATACATGATACAACACAGAGGATACCATAAGACAGTGATCATCAACTGGAGGTGCAGGCCACATCAGGCCCCTCAGAGGATTATTAAATTCAGAAAATTTGAGAGGCCAAAAATATGGCATGCTATTGTTGAGCTTATTTCCTTAAAGTTTAAATAAAACCTTTAACCTAGTGGCTTATTAGACAAGAAGCACACTAGTATTTCTGTAATTTGGTACAGTAAACACATACTTATTATTTTTATATTGATTAAACTTGTAGTTTTTTGCATCAATTATCCACATAAGGCTCTTTGAGAGTGCAACTTCTCCCTCTGATAATCTTTACAGTAGATCTGTTTCCTACATGTGTTTTTGGCGACTGATGACAGCATATTAGCATCAAGCTCAGTGATGACATCAAGACAGCTCTGGAAACATGTAGCTAAAATATCTTGAACGCCCTCTTGTGGCTGGCTGAAGTAAAGGTGATAGGGACTGATCTCTCATTAAAGTTCCAGTTTTGCTAATGTTCCTACAAGAATATGTTAATTAGACAAAAATATTGATTTTATTTTAGTTTATTTCAATGTCAGCCCCCCACAGCATCAGTCAAGAAAATTCTGGCCCTTGTGAAACTTAAGTCGATGACCCCTGCCATAGGATATGATGCAACACGATATTATATGGCTCAGCACTAGTGGATACGATACAGGACAATAACATTTCAACATACGTAGTATGTGACTTGTGCTTGTGTATGTGTTAATACATGTATGAAGCCTCCTGGTGTCCAACACAAGGAACTGCATTTTTTAAACAGATGGATTAAAAGATGAAACACTAACTGTAGCCGTTGGGGAGAGGATGATATTCAGCTTTTCGCCATTAAACAGCTTGGAATCAGTGTTTACTGGAATAACTGAGCTAAAACAGGACTAATACTGCACATCAAGAAAGAATTAGATAAGTCGGCCAACCAGAAATACAGCATCTATTTCATATATTGACAGATGAAGGACCAAGCGGGCTAAGCTAAGCTAACTTGTTTAGCCATTCAAATGTTTGTTTATATGTTAAATATCTCATTTTTTATTGAATCATCCCTTCTTAACTTTTCACTTAAATGTCTAAATACATCTGACATTACCAAACGATCTTACAGCACTTCATATTAACTGATAGATCCTTACATATTTCATGTAAAAATTATTTTATTTATTTATTTATTTATTTTATGTTGGCACAAGAAAAAGGAATTACAATTGAGTGTACAGCTTTTACAAGGAAAGCACATGTGTGAATTTGTGCAGGTGAGGTAAGGAAACCCGAGAGGGCTTTTAATTAAACCTCACCATGTCAAGTGGTGATCATCACTAGCCTGTAGTAATAAGCGTCGATATGAAAACAAACAATGAAAAAACAAAAACAAAAACAAAGCAAGTAAGATAGTGTGGGAAGCGAAGTAGTGCTATTTTCAAGGCATTATTTTCTGTATTGATATTTGATGTGAATATTTCATATTTCCAACAATTCACACATCCTTGTATCCTTAGACAAACATATCCTTATTGCTACTGTCATTCGTTTGACCTAGTTTTAAGCACTTTGGGATGTTGATGTTATCTAAATGCATACATTAATGAATTCGTACATAAATATAGTTATACACAGATATATACATACCAGGGGTGGAAAAAGAAGTGCTGGACTATTGCACTCAGATATAAAGTACAACTACCTTGGTCAAGTACAACCTGAGTAGAAGCAAATGTATCCACTCCAGCAAAGCAAAGCAACTCATTTAAAAATTCACTCAAAATGCTGAACCTTAAGTTAAAGCAAGAGCAGTGCTTTCAGGCCACTCAGAACATACATTTATCCATAGATAAAGCACTTTGCATTGTGTTGTGATAAGTGCTATACAAATAAAGTTTTATTATTATTATTATTATTATTATTATTATTATTATTAATATTATAGTGTATTGCAATTATTTTTTACAATTTTTAATATATTACAACAATTATTATTTTTCTAATTCAATAGTTGTTCAGTAGTTCAATAGTAATTTTGTTTATATTGTATTCGTTCACCATTTTTAATAATAATATTATTGTCATCTTTGTTTTTAATTCAGTATTATCATTATTATATTTAAATTAAGTTAATGCTACACTAGTATGCTACTGTGGTTTTCGTTATTATTGTTGTTATTTTGATTTGCAGTAGGTGTTTGCTAGAGATAATAGATGCAGGTGTATAGATGGTCATTGTCTCAATTAAGCAGTTTATCTATTAAGCGTTTTTTTTTTTTTATATATCATTAGGGAGCATTTTATTAGGAGGTGTGAGTAGGTGTTCCACAGTGCAACACCTCTATATCTAATACAGGTACATCTCAAAAAATTAGAATATCATGAAAAAGTTCAATATTTTTTGTCACTCATTTTAGAAAGTGAAACCCACATATTATATAGACTCAATAGAGTGAAATATTTCAAGGCTTTATTTCTTGAAATTTTGATGATTATGGCTTACAGATAATGAAAACCCCAAATTCAGTGTCTCAGAAAATTAGAATCTTATATAAGATCAATAAAAAGGATATTTTAAACAGAAATGTCAGTCTTCTGAAAAGAATGTCTATTTCTCTGTACTCAATGTACAGATTTGTAAAATATTTATGTCATCAATCATTAGGATCCTGAGTCAAGAAAAAAAGAGGTGCTGTTGGCTGTCTGGGTGGGGAATTTGTTGCTAGTCTTACAAAACGTTTTTGTATTAGATGTAGTTTGATGAGATTAGAAGGGGGGTACTAGCCCATACTATATTGCAATAGGGGAAATGAATATGACTGCATAACCCTACATATGTGGAAACAAGGTGTAAGATGCACGCAACACCATATAATATGATCCAAAAAAATACATGATATGACACCACTGGATGACATGATACAGATCGATACAGTAGCGAACAAGTGATATGGTACAAACACCATGCCATACCATATGAAATGACACAACACTCCAGTGCTCCACATTTAGCCGACTCTGCAGTTAAAGTCATTAAAACAATATTCACAAATTAAGATCCACTTCACAACAACAGACACCATCTGCAGTTTTACATGAGAACATTATAATCTCTTTAATCTGTTTAATTTGTAACTTGAAGTTAACTGTTAACAAGCGCTTAGCTATTTGTATGACGTAATGGACAAAATCCTGGCAACAGCAGAATCAAATCCTTATCAGGTCACGTATTTATGATCGTCAGTGTTTGATTCAAAGGAAAAGCTGAACGCATGCTGGAAAATTGAACTGACGACACACTTTACAGCCTCTTATCAGTGAACATGGCAGGGCTTATGGGTCACAGCTGGACAACCTTGAGTACTTTTCCAGCCTGAGAGAGTTGGGGATATTTTGGTAAACATTACAGAGTGACGTTATACATGAATGCAGAGAAGCAGTGTTTGATGACCAGCAAACTCAGGCTGGTAAAAGTTAAAAATGAATCCACACAAACAACAAACTCCCTCCCATGAGTCAAGGTCCGCAAAATAAGGAACTAAGAAAGTTTCTCCCCCTGAGGAAAGCAGATGCAAGGGTAGTTCAGGAAAAAGTCAATTAAGATAAAAGTTCATGACTGAGTTTGGGCTGTTCTAGCAGGAGGAAGGGCAGAAAATGTTTTATTTTGCTACAGGGTAGAGGACACAGGCAAGTCTGGACTTTGTAGTTGTAAAAATCAAAGACAGAAGCGTATGTAGGACGAAGAAAGACAGTTTGAAGAGGCTTCATGTGTGATCAGTGTTTACCTGACGTGGTCAAGTCTGCTGGTGCTTCTGTTGCACAGCTGCCTGACGGGGTGAGTTAAGTCTACATTCTTTGGATTTCTTTTTATGTAAGCTACCAAAACTATGACTGGAATAGAAACTTAGTTATGTGTATCCTTGTGGGACTTCTGCACACTATTATTTAACTTTTCATCGATATAAGAATAATGTAGTCAATATTTTCAGTGTAAAATACAGAAAATGGTAAGTTCTAATTTCAAGGTCCTAGACCAGTAAATATAAGCTAAAATAGTAAATATCCTGATTGGAACCAGTTAAGATATGCTGAAACAGTAAATATTGATATTTGGGACAAATACATGTAAGAAAAATATTGTAAATATTCTAATTCAGGACCAAGTAAAAATATAAAATATTCACATTTGTGATGAATCAACATAAGTAAAATGAGAATATTTTCACAGATTCGAAGCAGTAAATAGAAATAGATATATGTATATTAAAAATAGCATAATATAGGCATTTGGGACCAATTACTTTAAGTAAAAGTAAAGCTAAAATGATGCATAGATGGCCTAGTGATTGGGTCCTGCCTTATATACGTAGGTGGCCAGGTTTAAGTCTGGCCTCTGGCTCCTTTCTCCCATAGCTCTCCCCCAGTCTCATATCCCTGATTTAGACTCTAGCCACTGTCGTCCTTCCTGAATAAAGGCATAAAAAGCCAGAAAGTATATCTTTAAAAAAGAGTTCACATTTTGGACCAGTTAATGTTATAACATAGTAAATATACAAATTTTGGACCAATAAGTGCAATCCATGGAAAAAATAGATACATTCGGTCCCGTAAATATAAATGAAATAGTAAATTTACACATTTGGGACCAATAGATGTAAGTAAAAATACAAGGAAATATCTGTTGGGACCAGTAGATACGAGTTAAATAGTAAAAATATTTACTATGTACACATTATGGACGAGTTAATTTGGGTAAAATAGTAAAAATCAATATTTTTGACCTGTAAAGGTAAGTAAAATAGTAAATATACATTTGGGACAAATAAATGTCTGTAAAGTAGAAAGAAATTACTTTTTGGACCAGTAATTACAAGTTGAATAGTGATATAAACATTAAGGACAAGTAAATAAATGAAAAATTGTAAATATGCCCATTTTGGACCAATAGATGTAAATATAAATAGAAGGAAATTTCTTTTGGGACCAGTAAATACAGGTAAAATAGTAAATATATTTACTATATATACACATTTCGGACAAGTAAATTTAGGTTAATAGTAAATATCAACATTTTACACAAGTAAATTTAAGTAAAATTTTAAATATATACATTTGGGACCAATAGATGTAAATAAAAATAGAACAAGTTTATATTTGGGACCAGTAAATATAAGTAAAAAGAAAATCAATATTCAAAATTTTTACCTTTTAAAAAAAATGTATGACCAATGAGCAATGATGGAAACAGTGAATATTTATAATTTGCCTTACTAAACAGTTTTATATTTACAAAATTTTGTGAGAGAAGCGGCTTCAGTAGAGTTTTTGGGGCAGTTTTATATGTCAAAAACAAACTTTTGATCTAAGTCAGTGTCTTTCATTTGTTGGGGTTTTGAAAAAATGATGTTCAGGCTGCTTTCAAAAATCCTTAAACTTTAATAGTGGGAGTGTAACCAGAGCCTGACAGGAATCTGGAGGAGTCAGTCAGCATCCAACCACAGAAACCTGAGATAGAAAAAGTTCATCATGTTTACCAGAAACAGCAAAGCAGAGCTCCAGGAAAGATTTACATGACTCTTCATCCTGACACATTTGAGGAAGCAGCTGTGTGAAAACAGTGTTGATGTGTGCCAGATGGTTGCATGGTTCAACGGTGTAGCCTGTTTGGATAGTTTGTTGAGGTTAAAATACCAGAGAGTGATGAGTGATGTCAGGGTGTTTTTCTACTGATTACATCACAAATATTTTCATTCCTGCAAAAATGAGACACAATGTGTAATATCTTATGTGTGTCTGTTAATCTGAAGGCGTGAAAAATAATATTCACACATTTTTTTTTTGTTTTGGTGTTACTTCTAGTGCAGGAAAGCTTTCCAATCCTTGACAGTATCAGTGAATTAGATATCAGGATATAAACACGTTTGCTGGATAAGAAATGCTGACTGGAATGGGAGTATAATTTCGTACAATTAGTTTAAATGTTTGTGCTTGAGGCAGAGACATTTACTCAACGGTATTGGATTAAAAACACTTGTTCAGGACATTTCTTTGGATCAGTGTCAAGTTAAATAATGTTTAAAAATCAGTCCAGCACTTGAATTAGACAGGTTTGTGCATTTATTTTTAAGAAACCTGCTCTGATCTAATATGATATAATCTATACAAATCTAAATTATCACAGTTTTCTGTAAAAGCTAGGGGGATACTAGTATTTTCAAAAGAAAAGGCCAGTTTTTGGAGAGGAAAATACACAGATGACACCAATATGCACATTAAGCTTCAGCTATTACCTGTGTGTTCCTTTGGTTATCACATGATATGATTATGTTTTTACCAGTATCTTTAAACTCCTCCCAGACTGTTAAAACTGAGCTGATTTGGAGAGGTGCTGATCATTTTGATGGTCATTTTAGAACCTTTAGCTATTATTTTCTAGTGCTTATTTTAACTGGTGTTTTAATATTTAAAAATAATTTAATGTAATAATAATTTAATGTATTCTAGCTTACTCTGCAAGTCAACTTTTTGATGTGGAAATAAGGAGACAAATTGCTGGCAGAAGTTTTGCTAAATGACTAATCATCACAATACTTTTTAGGAAAAAAATAGATCTTGCTGACTAAGATAGATGTTCTTTGTTAAAAATGAAAGTTAACTGAATGTCTTTCAGTTTTTGATTTTGGGTCAAATAAAGCGTGACACAAAGCAGTTTAAAGTTGTCACCTCAGTCTTTCATGTAAATGTTTTCCTGGGATGTATTGTATTAGTTGAACATTAGTATAAGCAAAGTTGGCCTTGTTGGCAGACATTAACCCATCTGCAAATAATTTGACATGTAGAGATGTCAGAAGCAAATGTAAATGTTTTGCGCTGATTAAGTTTAATGCTGCCAAGAGGCTTCTTACTAGGCAGAGGGGACAAGCTCTGATTTGTATTCATGGTCAAATATGAGTGGAAATGTTGGAGTAAGGTCAGCTGATCTGGAATATATGGCAGCGCTTGACTCAGTTGCCTGCCAGAACCAAAGCTATATGCTTGATACTTCACAAAGACACAGAATAAACAGAGCAATCACAGATTTTCTTTTTTGAAAACATCTGGAGTTTGGTTTTGTCTGTATTCAAAATCAGTTTTAGATCATGCAGAGTGTCCCGCTTAGCATCAAAGGCTTCTTGTAAGTAAAAGATCCTGATGCTGCTCAGGATCAAAGAAGAAAATGATAGTGTCATTTGCTTAAAAACATGCCTTTCCATCGGGGACGTTATGATTGACACTGTTGATATGAAGTCTTTACCAATTAATAAACAGACTTATAAATGTTTATAAGAAAAACTGTTGGTATTGGAACTGGCAGTCAACTAAAGTGTTACTTTTTAAAAATCAGCAACGCTATCAGCCCAGATTTTCACAACTGCTGCATCTCTAATTTTTCCCTTTTTGTTGGCTGCAGATATTCAAGTAAAAACAGGTTGCTGTCTGTCTTCATCATTCTGTCCAAAAAGAAAGGAAGAATGAAAAAAGTTTTTTTTAAATCCTTTTTTACATACAAAGCAAAAAGCATGAACAAGCAAACTGAAGTAAATGGTAAGCCTCTGTGTTCAGGCCTTCACTTGAATGTTGTGACTACAGCCTTCTGTTATATTTTTGTTAGATGTGGTCTTTATTGTGTCTGGTTAACAGGTGTGTATTACACAATATGCCTACACGTTCTCCACTCAGTGAAGCACGATCCCGGCCTCCCTGGCTGCGTGTCCCACTGTTTTATTGGGCGACTGTGACGAATCTCTCACTGTAGATTTCCGTTATTATAAAATGAGATGCCTGAATTGAGGCAAGCCCTGCTGACCCCTGCCCTCAGCCACAAAAAGGAAGACAATAAACTTTTGGAGGAGATATAAATCTTTCATTTGCTCCTTTGATATTACCCAAACATCCCATCATCCCGAGGGAAAGCTGTCTTTTCTGAGTGGTCCCTGAGGGGCTCTGCTGTAGCGTGGGTAGTCAGCTGTTGGATACTTCAGTGTGTGGCTCGGTCAGGGGGCCGTGCGAGGGGATATCATCTTTGTCTCCATACCAAATGGAGCGTCCTCGTTCAGCTCCTGTTTTGGTGGTTCTCAGTGGGTCGCTGCCTCCATTGTCAAAGGGGCCCATGTTGACGAGATGTGGCAGCGGTAATGAATACTCACAAATGTTCATTTTTAACCCCCTCCCCCCATTTATCCTCTTCATAGTGTGTCTGCATGCTATGTTTTGTTTTTCTCCATTAGTGCCTGTTTAACTAATTTTAGCCCTCACGCTGGCCTCACTTCCTCTGTGCAAACACATCCACACAAGCTGTCCCCTCCGCCCCACCCTCACCATGTCCATGTTTACCCCCTGGCCACATTGTGGTCTAATGTGGCATGATGATGTCACAGTCCAGTGCAAGATGCCCTCCGCTCCATCTGCTTCAGACTCCGCCCTTTCATCTTGTATTATGTAGTTGTGATGGGACATGACAGGGGCCCGCCAAACTGCTGAGTAAGGGGAAGCAAGGGTCTCTGATCAAGCAGGGAGTCAAAGGGGGGAGGCTGGTTGGGCGAAAGGTTGAGGGTGTTCTGTGGAGCTTCAGAGGTCGCACAGCTGCACTTCAGCTGAAGCTTTTAGGTTTTAAATATTCAAAGTTTGAGAGAAAGGAAAACGTTTTGTAGAAAAAAAATCTAACGTATAAAAACAGCTTGTAAATGCTTTCTTCCATACACTTGGATCAGCAAAAAAGAGAGCTTGTTTCCTGCTTGTTTGGCATATTAAAGGCGCTCGGTAGAATTTTCAGAATATTCAGGCATAATTATTTGTTTGAATGTTTCTTGACATGTTACTGCTGCTGACTTTCAGTTAAAGAAGTGTACAGGTGCACCAAAAATAGAATATAATGCAAGTTCATCTTTTTTTGTGATTTACTTCAGAAGGTTAAATTTCCATATAATCTAGATTCATCTGGTACAAGGTGAAACATTTCAAGATACTTTTGTTTCAATCTTGATGATGACTATCTCAAAATTATAGAATATTGTGTCCAATATTTCAAAAGGTTTTCTGGGCTTTCATTCTCCCACTCTGGTTCAGTACACACAACTGCAATCATGGGGAAGACTTCTGACTTGAAAAATGTCCAGAAGACAATCATTGTCATCGTCTATAAGGACGGAAAGTCACAGACGGTCATTGCTGAAAGGGCAGGCTGTACTCAGAGGCTGTATCAAAGCATAATCTTGGAAAGTTGACTGGAAGGGAAAAGTGTGGTTAAAAAAAGGAGCACAAGCAACAAGGATGAGCTCAGACTTCAGAGGATTGTCAAACAAAGCGGATACAAGAACCAATGGTTCAGCTTCACAAGGAGTGAACTGAGGCTTGAGTCAGTGGATCAAGAGCCACCAGACACAGATGTGTCCAGGAAATGGGCTACAAGTGTCGTGTTCTTAGGGTCAAGCCATTCCTGAATCACAAATGTTGTAAGCGTCTCGTGAGCTGAGGATATAAAGAACTGTAAAGTTGCTCAGTGGTCCAATTCCCTGTTTTCAGATGAAAGTGAATTTTGAATTTCATTTCAAAATCAAGGTCCCAGAATCTGGAGGAAACCGAAAAGGCACAGAATCCAAGGTGCCTGAAATCCAGTGTTTTCCGGTTTCCACACTCAATGATGGTTTGAAGTGCCATGTCATCTGCTGCTGTTGGTCCACTGTGCTTTATCAAGTCCTAGGGAAATGATGAGACACCAGATTAAACAATACAGACAAGCTGAAGGCTGCTATCAGAGCAACTTTTTCATAAATAAATGAAATAAACTTTTTCTTGATTTTCTATTTTTTTAGGTATACCTTTTTATGCCAGAAACAAAACAATGAATATTCTTTCAATAGGACACAACAACAGGCAGCAAAACATTGTTTGAGTTGCTTTTGAGATGATCAGTTTCAGATTACCTGATCTATCTCTCACCTTTAATAAGAAAGGAACAGATAAGGCTCAAGGTATCCTCCTGTGTCCTTGACATCTTCTCTTTGGAAATTTTGAGCTTCTGCCTTATAGCAGGAGATACAGATCAGGCAAAGGCAAAGGTCAACAGGATAGAAAAATCTTTTATAACTCAGGCTGTCAAAGCGGTGAATTCTTATGGTGACCTTGATGATGGTTTCAAAGTTGGTTTTGATGATGGTTTTAATGGGTGTTTTCTGTACTCTTTATGCCTTGATGTCTCTTGAATTTAAATATATGTATTATGTGTTGCATATATATTTAATATTATTTTTTTGCCCTTACTTAGATAAGACAGAGGAAGACAGACAGTAAATATGGGGAAAGAAATTATACTGATGGCATGCCCTCTAATGTGTTGACTTGAGAATTGAGCAGTTCAAAAAGCATTTCCCTCTACTAGAAGCTATGAAGTTCTTTTTAATAAGTGAGCTGCATCAGTAAAATATTTATGTACTTAACTCAAAAATGTGAAAATTTTGTAGAAAAAAGGAAAAATTGTTTTCTTTCATGCCCCTCTAATTATCTTCTGACCCCCTCAGATTTGATCCCTGCTTGGGAACATATTGAAACTATAACCAGTTCCTCTGTGGGCAGTAATGAAACCATCTCTTATTTTTCTTTTACTGCATTGCCTGTAGCAGAAACCATACCAAACATATGTTCACTGTAAGTTAAATAATCCATACCCTACAGGCAGATACCATAAAGACCTCTTCTTATCTGGGCATAGATTACAGGATTTTATCTCCCCCTATGCATTTGGTTATGTCAAGATTCAAGATTGTTGCTTTAAATGTTTTCAATATCATCCCTCAGGGGGTTCAAGACGATTGATGCAGATGTATGCTTCCACTTTTCTCAGCCATAGTGTGATATGTGGGCGAGTGAGCTTGTCTTAATGGTTTCTATGTGGACTCCTGGCTCATGTCCTAAAGAAAACAAAATGCAAAGAGAAGGAGATCCTGAAAATAATAAGCAGCGCACATGTCTGTTGAATGGACCCAGTATTGAAGTCTCATGTGTTTTCTTTCTGATGTGTGTGTCTGCAGGCGATGGAGGTGGAGAGAGCCATGTCCAGTGAGCTCCAGGCTCTAAAACAAGAGCTCCAACAAAAAGTGAACCACAGCCGGCCGCAGGAGGAGGAGCTGATAAGTGCCATGAGGGAGCAGGTAACTGATTTAACAAAAGTAACACTGCAGCTTTATGAAAGTAAAACCAAACCAAAGCTAACTTTAAATGTAACTGCTGAAAGGCTGGTTGTGTGTAATGATTTCAGTCTTCAGGGCATCATGTTCTCATATGAACAGAATGACCGGAACACTCAGAACCAGCTCATCCGTCTGTGCTTTCATATTTTATCTCCTTTCAGAAGTGTCGACAGCTTCTGGCTCAAATCTCCCTTCCTTTTTCTTTTTCTTTTTTCTGATGGTTTTGGCAACACATTTACAGTAAGACAGCAGTCACCACTATTATAACAATATTCATAACCATCAAATATAACAAAAACCGCTATGAAATACATGCAGAATATGCAGCATCAGTCCTTGATATCCAGTCAAATAGTAGCACTATTCCTTTTCTATGTTTCTTTGTACTGAAACGAGGAACATTTTGGCTCAGTTTTCTCTTGAATCTGACATTGTTATTGAACCTTTTCACTGCATAGAGAGCGTTAGAGGTCACACCATGAAACCCACATACAGGATGTAACAGAGCAAACGTGCAGATTAAGACAATAAAACCAAAAAGTGGCAAAAATGAACAGAATTGAAAATATAATGCCCTACTGCAAGAGAATATTTGATATATATATATATATATATATATATATATATATATATATATATATATGTATATATACATATATATATATACACATTTTTTTCACAACTTTATTTATAGCTTTTCATAATTACAAAACAAAGATATTTTCCTTACAAAGGTAAAGTTTTAAAATCCCACCAGCTCCAAAAAAGACAAACAGATTAACAGAAAAGGAAAAATAAATAAATAGATAAATAAATGAATAACACTCTTAATATTTATAGTACAGAAAAAAAACACATTTAACAAAAAGGGGTATAGAAAAAAATGAAAAAAAAAAACACCACAAAGAGAACTTAATAAAAATAATATTGATATATATTTTTTAAATATGCTTTTATATTGATATTGAGATTAAGACATGTTTAATTGTTATTTGGGTGAAATTTATTAGCATATTTTTCATTATTTTTCGGTTAATGTGTATTCGCTTTTACTATATGGGCTTGTTTTCATTGGAAGCACTTTTTTACATTATTATTTCAGTAATAATACTAATTACAAAATAATTTAATTTATAAAGCACTTTACCAAACAAAGTTACAAAGTGCTTCACAGCATAAAATCAGACATACAATATAATTTAGGATAGACAGAATTACAGCATAACTAAATAGATAAATTTACCAAAACAATCAGGAGATCGGTGATGTACATGGGGACAAGACTAGAATGTAATTTGAAAGTTTTCATGAAAATTTTGAAACCAATTCTAAAATAAACTGGGAGCCAGTGAAGGGAGGCTAAAATAGGAGTGATATGGTCTAACTTAAGTGCTATATGAATGAAGTTTGTTATAGTAATTAAGATTCTAAAAATGATAAAAGAGAAATGATTAAAAGCTCTGGCCATACTCATCCTTTCAAAAGAAGAAATTTCCATCTGTCATTTTTATCATTTAATACAATCAGGCTTTGTCTAACAATCAGCGCCAGACAATACAAGTCAAATACTATATGAATTGTTCCTTTTTAGTAGAGAAAACATCTAAATATTCAAAAACCTCATCTAACACTCACAGAACCTTGGTAGAGTTCTGATTTAATTTGATGTAATTATTATTATGTCATGCATAGAGAATATGCCCAACCCATAACAAGCCTACAGTAGTGCAAAAGAAAATACACTTAATACCGACAGACCAGATGCAGATGTCACAATAATAACACTAATGAAACAAATCATAAGGGCATTTGAGATTGAGACCAAAGTGGCCAGCTTATAATCACTCAAAGTAAACAGCCAATCCATCATGTCATCATCAGTGCTCCAAAATATTCCAGGACATTGAGTATATGTTACATTTATCAAAGTTGTTCTGCATAAAGAAACTGAAAGAGAAAATGAGGTTCATTCACAGCTTCCCTTAAATTTCACAGAGAATAGCTGGAGCAGGTCAGAGAATAAATACGTTTTCATTCATTTTTTATGCCTGCGTGTGTGTTTTCAGGTGCTTCGTCTCACCCAGAAGGAGCAGGTGCTCGAGGAACGTCTGGAGTCTGTGTGTCGAGAAAACACTGAGCTGAGGGCCAGTTTGGCCTCTTTACATGCCCGCCTGGCTCTGCATGACCAACTGAACCAGCAGCACAGCCAGCAGGTACACACATACACAACAGCAGACAAGGCAGCACAAAACAGCTCAGTTGATTGTATGAATGAGAGGCTCTATAACAAAGGGATTTTGTGCTCCCTGCCTGGCAGTCTGGGTTTCGGCTGGATTGTTGAAAGAATTTTTAAACAATCACCTCATCCCTGTCATTGTAACTTTGACCCGCAAATCTGGATTCCTCTCATATTCGTTTGGTTTCATGTTGGGCTGCAGGTTGGAATCCTGCAGGTCAGGATTTCACTGACATGACAGCTTTTTAAAAAGCGCAGAAGGTCGTTGGAGAAAGCACTTTTGTGTCATACTTGCTTCCACTATCTATCTATCTATCTATCTATCTATCTATGTATCTATCTATCTATCTATCTATCTATCTATCTATCTATCTATATTACTACAATCTCAGATTCATAACTGGGTTTTCTGTCTTGTTTTACATGTTGCTGGCTGTCAGGTTGTGTCTGTTTTTTATATGTGTCTCCACCTTCTTATGTTTTTCAGCTAGCAGAGGCGTGGCAGGAGGTGGAAGCAGCGCGGGGTCGCTCTCAGCAGCTGCAAGCACAGGTGGAGGAGCTTCAGGAGGAGGTTTCCCTGCAGGAAGCCAGGAGCCAAGGAGACGCCTCCATACTCTCTGAGCTGGAGAACAGTCTGGAGACAGCGACACTGGGAATCGGCAAAGAAGAGGTACCAAAGTACCAGAGTACAGTTTGTTAAAGTCATTCAGGGACAGTGAGATATGAATGTAAAAAATATGTAAAAAAAACATCCCCAACCAGCAATTGTTCATACATAAAAAACTTTATCTTGTCTCTTGCCCTTTTTGTGCTATTAAGAGCACATTAGGGAGCCATACTGACTCTGTTTTATGAAATATGTTTTTATGATCCTGGAACAAGCTGACAGCCGGGGGACTTTTTCTTTTCTATCAATGGAATCAAAAATGTCCCCTTGTATTAGCTTTCACTGCTGCCAGCACCCAATCAGCCAGATGTTCAATAAGCCTTGAACACAGTACATTACTTTCTTCACAATTCAGTCCTTGAGCATCAAATGTGTACATCCACAGCAGATAGTACACAAAGTAAACTACTTTCTTAAGATGTATAGGCAAAGCTACCAAACAGATTTGTGCACTTGCAAACTCAAACTGCCTTTCACATGAGTACGAATGCTTAGAAGTTTTCTGAGTAATATGATTTTGTCCTGATAAAGACTAATTTGTGTTTGGGTTAGTTTGGGTTGTAATGATAAGCTGTTTAACCTTTCAGACTCCTTTAGGATATGCTGTATTACTCCCTCTCAGAAATTCAGTCTTTCACACTCTGCCACATGCACATAGGCCAAAAATATGCACAAACAGGATCCTCTGGACATGCTCTAATGTCAGAGTGAGGATTGTCCACAAAGGAGCCCAGCCTGAGTGGCTGGGGCATCAGAGCCTTTCTTAAGAGCGATTCAGGAAGTGAACCGGCATGTCTCTGAGTACCAGCCTAGCTTCCAGACTTGGTCTGATGGGGACTTGCACTGCCAATCCTTCAGTTCCGAACCCAAGTTTTGCCTTGCATTTGGGGTACTTGATATTAGATTTTTGCTGATATCTGATATGACTAACTAATTTCTGATACTCATATATATATATATATATATATATATATATATATATATATATATATATATATCAGCATTTGTTTTCATTGTAAAGAACACAGTCTTTCTTGTGTTGAAATTTACCTGTTACACTTATTGTGACAGTCTATTTGTCTATTTTCATAAACAGACCAAAAAAAAACAACATTTGATTCCATCATATAAATAAATGAGTTATCATTCAACTATTGACATTCAGTAATAAGGACAAAATGTGTTTAAATTTAAATTATATGTAAAGTGCATGTTTACTTGTAAGTGTACAAACAAGCTTTATGTGCCAAACAACACCTTAAAGTGAGCGCTGTAGTGAGCAAAAAATGTGTCCCTTTTTAAGGAGCTTATACTTTCCAATTAAAATTAATCCTCCTTCGTAAACAACAGGTTTGTAGGGTAGGTTCCTCAGAAGGTGCTTGAAACAGCAAAAAACGAAATTCTTCTGAAGTGCATAAAAATTAACTAGCTGTAGTTCTGCTGTAGATCTTTAGTCTTTGGATCATGCTTAAAAGCCTAAGGATGATAAAGCAAAAACCTACAGCTGAGGTAGGTCTGTTTATTCTGTTTTAAACTGCACAACCTTCACCAGCTTAAATATTCTTCTTTGTTCATCATCATTCCTTAGATTTTAAAGCTTGCATTAAGGACAGAAATGTATTAATTTCTTCATCCTCCAGCTTCAAATAGAGTGTTTTGAAGACTGAAGTCATAGGTCTGGGGGGCCGATAGCGATATCAGTATTGGCTTAAATGAATTTGCAAACATCCCAGCATCAGATATAGGCAAAAATCAAATACAAAATCCCTACATTACACTTACAGAACTCACTGATACCTTTTCTTTCATATCTGTGCCAGTTTACCCACAAGTTTGATCATGATTTTTGGATTGAACTAACAGTGTGGGAGAGGGGAACATGAGCGGAAGATGATTTTTGACTTGTTTTAGGATAGATAGAGATAAATAGATGGATAGGTAGATACTTTATTAACCCTGAGGGAAATTCAAGGAGTGCTAAGATAAAATGTAGAGGTATTTCAGGATCCCTAAAGGGGTATAAAATCCCCTTTGCATATAATATTAGGATGATGAGAGAAGAATAAATCTAGGTTTAATGCTCTTATAATTCAGTGATAGGGCATGAGAAAAATGGAAATGCTGAATTCTTCAGATTAGTTGTGCAATGTGAAGGTGAATCTGTGCCAAGAAGTTAGACAGTAGATATTAGCTGAACCACACATAGCCACTAGGCAGTCTACAAATCAAAGAGGTTGTAAATTCATTGGGGTAAGTAACAGAAATGCCAGCTTAGCAGCTGCTCTGACTTTATCTTAACACTGTGGTTGGTAAGTGTTTCCATTGGGTTCTTTTCTATTGTAGTTTAGCCTACAATGATTTACGTTTTTGTCCTGTGATGACTGAAAACCAGAAATAAAACGGAGTTATCCTGAGAGTAATCCACAGTGAGATAGCAAAATAATGGCACCTGAGGAAAATTTTTCTAAGATAACTTTGAGAAACATATAAATGTTCTAATGAGGGGAGCATGCTGACAGAACATTGTGTGCGGGTTGTCTGTGACAGTGTGACTTGTGTTTGATGCAGTAAAATGCTCTATGAAGGGAAGGTGTGAAGGTCCTGATTACCAGAATAACGATTCCACAAAGAAACACAAGAGTAAACATGTTAAAAAAGATGTCAAATGATGTATGATGTTTTTCAATTCACACTCTGCTGGTTTCTTCTGTTTTGTTCACACAGGAAAATGTGATGTATAACTGCATTCATGAGTCACTGTTACATTTCCTGTTTACCACATTTAGGTTCTCCTTTTTCAAATTCAGACACACGTTTCAGTCTACAGTTGCAAGAAGAAGTATGTGAACCCTTTGGGATTTCTTGGATTTCTGCATAAATTGGTCATAAAATGTGTTCTAATCTTCATCTAAGTCACAACAATAGACAAACACAGTCTGCTTAAACTAATACCGCACAAGAAATTATGTTTTCATGTTTTTGTTGAACAAAACATGTGAACATTCGCAGTCCAGGGTGGAAAGTGAACCCCTAGGCTAATGACTTCTTAAAGAGCTAGTTGGAGCCAGGAGTCAGCCAACCTGGAGTCCCATCAATGTGATGAGATTGGATGTGTCGGTTAAAGCTGCCCTGCCCTATAAAAAACACATACCAGTTTTGAATTTGCTGTTCTCAAGAAGCATTGCCTGATGTGAACCATGCCTGGCATGAAAGAGCTCTCAGAAGACCTATGATCAAGAATTGTTGACTTGCATGAAGCTGGAAAGGGTTACAAAAGTATCTCTAAAAGCCTTGATGTTCATGTGTCCACAGTAAGACAGACTGTCTACAAATGGAGAAAGTTCAGCACTGTTGCTACTCTCCCTAGGCGTGGTCGTCCTGTAAAGATGACTGCAACACAGCGCAGAATGCTCAATAAGGTGAAGAAGAATCCTAGAGTGTCAGCTAAAGACTTATAGAAATCTCTGGCACTTGCTAACATTTGTGTTGACAAATCTACAATAAGTAAAACATTAAACAAGAATGGAATTCATGGGAGGATGCCACGCAGGAAGCTACTGCTGTCCAAAAAAACATTGCTGCACGTTTGAAGTTTGCAAAAGAGCACGTGGATGTTCCACAGTGCTACTGGAAAAATATTCTGTGGACAGATGAAACCATAATTGAGTTGTTTGGAAGGAACACACAACGCTATGTGTGGAGACAAAAAGGCACAGAACACCAACATCAAAACCTCATCCCAACTTTAAGTATGGTGGAGGGGCCATCATGGTTCAGGGCTGCTTTGCTGCCTCAGGGCCTGGACGAATTGCTGTCATTGACAGGAAAATGAATTCCCAAGTTTATCAAGACATTTTGCAGGAAAACTTAAAAACCATCTGTCCGCCAACTGAAGCTCAACAGAGGAAGGGTGATGCAACAGGACAACGACCCAAAGCATAGAAGTAAATCAACAACAGAATGGCTTCAACAGAAGAAAATACGCCTTCTGGAGTGGCCCAGTCAGAGTCCTGACCTCAACCCGATTGAGATGCTGTGGCATGGCCTCAAGAGAGCGATTCACACCAGACATCCCAAAAATATTGCTGAACTGAAACAGTTTTGTAAAGAGGAATGGTCCAAAATTCCTCCTGACTGTTGTGCAGGTTGGATCTGCAACTACAGGAAACATTTGGTTGAGGTTATTGCTGCCAAAGAGGGGGGCCAATTAGTTATTTGCCTGGGGGTTCACATACTTTTTCCACCCTGCACTGTGAATGTCTACATGTTTTGTTTAACAAAAACATGAAAACATATCCTTTTTGTGCAGTATTAGTTTAAGCAGACTGTGTTTGTCTATTGTTGTGACTTAGATGAAGATCAGAACACATTTTATGACCAATTTATGCAGAAATCCAAGAAATCCCAAAGGGTTCACATACTTTTTCTTGCATCTGTATGTTTGGGAATTTGTACCTCAGCAATGGTAGCAAGTCATTTTAAATAACATTTGAATGCAACTACAAGCCCACTAAACTCCTCAAACTGCATTGTGAAGCCATTGCATAATCCCAACAGCAAAAACAAAACAATGTCAAAAAACCATCTGCCATTCTGTTAGTGGGAAAAGAAAACATAGACATGTGATAGGCCTTTACGTCTGCTCTTAGTCGATGCCAAAGATTATGCAAGAATGGCATAGCTCACATTCTAGAGGGATTGTCACCTGAAGTGATGGGAATTTATTTTTGGCTCTGCATTTATTTGATTTTGCTCCACCTGATGGAAATACTGACAGCGTGAATGGGTCCAGATGAATCGCATATAAAGTTATTACTCTCTACAAGATATTAAAAGGATCCTGTAAGGCAATATTGTGTGAGGTCATTATGAGATCGGTATCATCATGTGATATGAATTACTCAAAGGAAGTAAATAAAGAGATGAAGTCATACCTGCACCTCCCATTCTGCAAACACTTTGTATCAGCAAAGATGAGATCTGTGTAAAGAGAACTTGTGACATGCTTAAAGGACAGAGATATATTTTGTTTCTGACCTATAGGCTATTCTGTAATAAATGGGTATGTATTCATTAAAACTGGCTAGAGCTCATTTAATGTGGGCTAGATACACAGTAGCAGCCTCCAAGCCAAATTAATTGTACTCTGAGAGTAACTCAACACCTCTCAGCTAAACTTTATAGCTCTTCTAAAGGTCATAACTATACATATATCACCTTCTTCTCCTGTTCTGCTTAGATAAAGCAAGAAATGGGCTCCATCCTTCAGTTACTGCTCCCACTGACCCAGCAGCTGAACAGCACAGAGACTTCAGAGATTGTGGGTCAGCAACAGGACCTGCAGGCGTTGCTGCTGCAGCTGAAGGGAGTGGCTCAAACTTTGGCCCAGACGTCCGACTCTCAGGTGAGATGTTGACATGTGATATCGATAAATGAGGCAGGAGAGGAAATGCAAAACAAAAGACTGACCTTGTTGTTTGAACTCAAAGGAAAAAATGCATGACAATGTTGCTTTTATGTCTCATATCTTCCTTATTGTTTCTCAGTCCAGTGTACATAAATAGAATTTTTTTCAGTTTGTTCTTTGTGTCAGATTTTCTTGGGCTGATCAGGAACCATCCAGTCAATTTTATTCTATTTTAGCTCCAAAGCAGCATAAATGTTGATTACTAACTTAGTGATGTAGAAAGGTCAAAGAAATGCATGTATTTATCAAATATGTTTACTTTTTAGAGAAGTTATTCTGTATACACATGAGGGATAGTGCAGCATATTAATACTTTTGACAGATGTTTGAAATAAGAATATGATTCATTAACATGTTTGTTTTTTGCACACCTAAGGTGAGAGGTTGTACAAAGTTAGAAAAAGATAATGGATTAAATAAAAATACAAAGCACATTAGAATAGATTGATTCAAAGTTAGCTTATCTACCCCCCTAGTGGCTGCTAGGGGGTACCACACTCAGGAACTGTGTGTCCTTGTTTGTGTGATAGATGCCAAGGAATTGTTGCAAGAAACAGGTTGCATACACTGCTCAGCTTCTCTTTGCTACGAGCGATCAGGTACAGTTGTCCCATTGTGTCTCATGGTGTTTGTATCCAAACCAAATCAGTAACAGGTGTTTACCACTGAAACTAAATATTCCTGCCCATCCCCATCCTCGCTCGGAGCACCATGCAAATAGGCCAATGCAACAGAAGCTCTTTTCTGGTGTAAATCTCAGAGAAAATTCATGGCTGACATATGATATCTCTGTTAATATGTCTGTCCCAGGAGCTGAGTCGGGCCTTTGTTGACGAGACGGGTGATCAGTGTGGGAATCTGAGCACAGCACAGGAGCTGAGAGATCAGGTAACCTAGTGATGAACAGGCCAGTCTGTTGGAGAGGAGTAACACCCACAGGGGCCCATTATTACAGAGTTTTGACTGTCAGTTTTTACCTCACAACTGTCACTATAAACCACCTGAATGTCACATTTTTTAAAGAGATTCTTTAAATGGCAGTTATGACATAATATAAGGCATGACGTACAAATGTTTAGATTCATTCAAAACTTTGTACCCAGAATGTTCAAAATCCCTTTTGTTATTTCTTTTGTTTAAATATTTTCCCTTAATCAAGCATAGAATTTAAAGCAGCACATTAATAGGCATTTCGTGTAAGAATGACAACCATCTCTAGATTTTAACTTAAGCAAAGCTGCTTTTGATTTTTTGAGAAGTTTGCTTCTTAATCACTTGTTAATTTGATGCATCTTTGGGCAAAATCAAACAAAATTTCAAACCCATATTGGCTATTTGCAAGGTTTAAAGAATCAAAAGATTAAATGCATAAAAACTGTATTCAAAGTGAAAATTATGGTTGTCAAAATTTGCTATTCTTGAATCATTTTTTCAATACAAAGTGTTTAAAATTTAGGATTAACTTTATGGCCCTTAAAGTAAGACATTTATATCAGGCTCAACTTTATGGCCCTTAAAGTAAGACATTTATATCAGGCTCTTTACCCATGCTGCAGCCATAAAGCCATTCAGGATCACACACGTTAAACATAAAACATTTAACATTAGACATTGAGTACAAAGAAAAATAAAATAAAATAAAAATAGATAAATAACTTCAGAAGTACCAGTGCAAAAATACAATAAGAAATCATAATCCTGTGCCTATCCTGACTTTTGTTTTCCACTTATTAGGAGCTTTATAGACATGGGAATAAATGAGTTCTTAAACCTTAAAACAATCTCAATGTCAAAAATGATGCAGCCTCTTTTATTTTAATGACTGATATTATCAAAAAGAACCAAAACATAAAAACATGTATGATCAAAATCAGGCATAAAGGAGAGGGATAAATCCACCCAAAAATGTGTAGTTCAGTTAGAGTGCAGGAGTTTGCTTGCAATTTTACGTACCTTTTTTGGGGGAAAAAATACCCCAAGTTGAAGGCCACTTTCAGAGAGTATTCATCTGAGATGCTGTATATCTCAGAATAGAAATACAAGCTAAAACTTTTAAAGTAAAACTGTATTAAACTTCTGTTTACAGTTAGGGTAAGGGTTAAAAAAAAGCCTGATTACAAAATTTTTAATAAAGCAGAGTAAACAGTATGCTTTAAAAAGCTTGTCCTCCATAAAAACATTAGCTGATTCAGCAAGTGTAGCTTACGTAGCTCCATCAGCTAAGTAGACTACAGAGCTAATGGAGCTAAAGGTAAGCACCCAAAGCATCTATATAAACTACATAGATACATTTTCTATGTAGCTACATCAGCTTAAGCTATGTTTGCTAAAGCTCATGTTGCTAAAGTTAACATTGCTATAGATAACAGAGATACTGCGCTTATAAAGCTAATGCTAAGCTCTAAAAGCAACCATGTAAATTATGTAGATATGCTATCTACATAGCAACGTAAGCTTTAGCCAGGTTTGCTAAAGCTCACAGAGCAAAAGCTTTCTTAGCTACACTAGCTTATGTAGTAACGTTGATTACGTAGCTAGTGTAGCTACATTAGCTTTAGCTGAAGTTGAGGTAGCTAAAGTGAGCCACTGTTTGTGTAACTACTTCTAAAACAGGTCTATACATAATTTACTCAGGGATTAGAAAGCTGATATTTTTCTCCATTTTATTTATAAAACCCCACTTGCAGTGTGGTTATTTCATGAATGTGACTGCCAGACTTTCTTTGTGAATAAATTTAATATATGCACTGGCAAATTATGGCACTTCATTTCCGAGATATACAGCGTCTCTGATGAACGGTCTGTGAGAGTGGTCGTCTGAGATAAATGGTCTCCAGTCATACCCCTTTCCAAAACTGTGTAAATAGTGCCTCTATTTTTATTGCTGCGGTATCAAAGCAGCTTCCCATATAACTAGATTTTTACTAGTATCATATAGAAGTGCAAAATTCTGGTATTTACAACCTTAGTTAAGTTATAGCATTGTCCTAAAAATGTAGATCTACACAACAGTTTAATTAAAATGCTTGTATTTGGGTTTTAAACAGATAACCAACTGTGTAAACTGCATTGAAAAATACATTATTTGGTGAAGTAACTCGAGATAATTTCCTCCTCCAGAACGCTGTGCTGCAGCAGCAAAATGCAGAGCTAAGGCAGAAACTACAGAGCATGCAGGAGAACACTGAAGCTGTCAAACAGGCCATCAGGGACCGAGATGAAGCCATCGCCAAGTGAGAAGATTTTCTTTTCTTGCTGCATTATAATCTCTAATATATACAGGCGCCTTGACTGACTACTTCGGTTTTGATATTCAGAGAAAAATCATTGAATTACTCAGCAGAAAGTAAAGAGACATTAACTCAAAATTTATTTATTTTTTTACATTTTAGTTTTTATATAGGATTGTGAAATGACTGAGGAGGTTTTTATTTTATCTTTGCAGGAAGAACCTGATGGAGGCTGAGTTGGTGAGAAGTAAAAATGACATGATGTGTCTCAACAACCAGCTGTTAGAAGCTATCCAACGGAAACTTGAGCTGTCACAGGAGCTGGAGGCCTGGCAGGTGGGTTTCTTTCTCTTTATTCAGCTTTTTGTCCACTTAACAAGGTCTGATGTTTCATAAACCAGCCAACTCCAGGCCTCATGTTGGGTCTTAGTCACTCTGTCAAACCACTTAGGAATCTGTGAGCAAATTCTAAATTAAAACTCCAAAGAGCTTGATAAAGCATCTGTCTTTAGCTCACGCTGTTGGCAATTTCACTGCTAATCTAACAGGACAGAATGGATTTATTTCATTTTGTGTCCTCAGTAGGAGGTCAGAGACAAATGCAGTCATTTCTCTCTCAGCTCTGTCCGTTTGGAGGAATATGAGAGGCAGGTGTCTCTTTCTACCAGCTCTTCTGTTGCCAAGCCCAGCCATCTGCCGGAAAGTCTGATCTCTCATGTTAGGATGGAGATAATAAAGATAATATTTTGAGGACACACTGTGTAATCAGTAGGATGATATATAATTAACAGAGTCTTTAGAATACATCTTTTATATGCTGACTAAGACTGACATGATGATACATAAGCATTAGTTTACAGACTGTGGAATCATGCATGCAGTGAATGATCCAGAAATAAAAACTCTGGGGATAATCCATTAGTCCTCTGTGGTTTGGCTCAAATATGTGTTTCTGATAATTTAGCCTAAGAGCCCTCAAGTCCAGCAACTAAATGAGGCTCTAAACATTTCCAAAGTCCAGATTTAACACCCGTTTAGAGAAAGAAAGTGCACTTGAAGAGCATCTCCTATTCTGTGTCGTTAACTAGTACTGTTGCCTGGTGGATATATACCTCTGCAAAGTTTCCACTTGTCAGAGAGAGAAAGAACCATGATGGCTCAAGAAGAGGGACTGAGGTGTTTCTTATGGTCTAAATGTTATAACTAAGGGCTGACTATGGTGCCTAATGACCTTTACCTTTGAACCCTAAAATCTAGTCAGGTCATCCCTGAATGAGAGTGAAAATATGTGAAAAGTTTGAAGAAAACCCCTCAAAATGCTTAGAAGACGTTCCATTCATAAGCAAGGAATGTTCGTGAGCTCCATGACCACAAACTTTGACCTGTGACCTCCAACATCTAATCAATTTATCCTTGATTCTCAGTGGAAATTTGTACAGTGTTCTTGGGATATTAGGTTCTAATGCAAGTGAGCCATAAGACCTTGACCTTTGACCTATATCCTCCAAAATGTAATAAGTTCATCCTTGAGTCAGGATAAATATTTGTTCAAAGTTTGAAGAAAATCTCAGAGCGTTTTAAGATAGTCTTCACAAGAATGGCCTTGAAAGCAAGGGGGGCCCCATGACAACAATGCACATCAGTGGTATAACGAAAACAAAACTACTAAACATCAGGATTTAGCCACGTAGGCAAAACATGTTCATCGGGTCAATTTATTATTGATTCTGGGATTTTCATACCAGCTGTTAACAATATGAAATTTCCTTATTATTACCATACTTACATGAAAATAATCTGATTAATAGTTGTTGATGTAAAAGTAATTGACGCAACAACAGTTGAGAGTTCTTCAAGTATGCTACAGTGCATTTCTCATCCTCCTCATCTCTCCTCAGGATGATATCCAGATCATTATCAACCAGCAGCTTAGGACTCAGCAGCAGTCGGAGCTTCCTCAGAAGAAGTCACCATCAAATGGCATGTCCTTCTTCCGCCGACCCAGCAAGGCGACCTCCACCTGGACACGCCAGCCCTCCTCCTCTTCCACCTGGAGTTCAGACTCTAATCAGGACAAAACCCAATCCCCCTGGAGGGACTGGCTAAGACGGGGGAAAGGAGTGCAGTATGGGAAATAAGACATTAGAAAAAACTGAAGCTCTTTAAGGCAAAAAAATAAGTCGGAAGAGCAGTTTCTGTACATCAAGTATGGTGAAAAGAAGCCATGGAGACACTTTGAATACAAAACTGAACAACAGAGCCACTACTAACAAAGACATTTTCAAGAAACACTTACCTGAACACATTTCACTGAGGCTGAGCCTTTCTAATACTGTGACAACACTAGATATTTCACAGAATAATGTTAAAGCTTTGCTTGAGACTGTAAATATTGTGCCTTATTTTATAATATTATAAATGTATGTTTATGTCTGATACTTTTTACATGGTATTAAAAGTAGGTGTAAAAAGTGTGTTCATATTATTTAATGTCACAGATCAGAGGGAAAGAAGTCAGCAGTAAATTCATGATCAAACTGTTGAGTTTTCATACTGATTTTTTCCTTTACATATCAAGTTTGAAAAGAGAAACTGTCAGTTTTGCTTGAAAAAGCGAAACATGCTACCATTTTGATTGTATGAAAAAACACTATGTATTCACAAACATTCATGAAGCTATTTTTATACAATTTTGTGTTATATGTTCTCTGCATGATAATTTGATATGCAATGTGTTTGTTCTGTGGCTCAGTGCTCAGTATTAAAGATGCGTAGTACAAACTGTGTTTTGTCTCCTGAGCTGCCAGACTAATAACATCTATAGTGATTGTTAAATCACTTCATTAAACAGCTGTTCAGGTTGAGAATACCGACATTTAACAAAATGGAAAGGGGTAAATGTATAGTTGAAAACAGGTGTAAATAAACAAAAGTTTCATGGTAAGTAGTAACGTTAAAAATCGAACAGAAATTACTGACTATGCTTTTATAGAATTTGCAGCTTGTAAGCCTGCTATCTGTCTGTTCTGACACTTTGAATTTCTGACAAAAATTAAGTAAGTATTTCATTAATCTAGAGAGACTTGTAAAACATCCCAACAATTTTACTATTAAATGTTTTGGCCAGATTTCTGTATGACATTGGTTGGCATTCATAGGACATGCAATTACTCTATGAGACTTGAGTACTCTTTTAACTGGTATTTAAGGACAGAATTTGTTCGCAATATACAGGAAGGGAGTGTATAGTATATAGTTCTCAGGAAAAAGTGAAGCATTATTAAAGCAAGACAGTTCAGATAGCCTCATAGCTCCAGTCTATGAGCTTAAAGGTTTGAGAACATAAAGGAATATCTTATTTCAAGGGCACATCATAATCTATTGATGATATGATATGGAGACTTTATGAACCTTACATTTCTTCAGTAAAGTGATCATAAAAAAGAATAATAGAAGGAAAAGTTTTGTCTAAAAATCGAAGGAGTCAACATAGCCTACATTCCTACTATTTGTTTTGGTTGCAAAGTAAGCTTTTTTTCTTTTTCATTATGTAAATTATCATTCAATTTCATTTAATTTTAGTGCTTGTACAAATATACACCTCATACCCCAGCTATACTTCTACAAACAGTTGAGTGTAAACACTCTTGCTTTTTGGGAGGGTCCATTAATTTAGTCTGCTGCTGCCCTCTGCTGACGCTCAACAAATATTTAAAAAAACATCCAGCTTATATTGCTGTCATACATTTACAAGTGTTTAACACTGTATATTGAAATTATTTTTCACTTGATTTAAATATTGAACTATATATTTTATACTTCTTTATACCAAAAAATCCTCAATGATCAAGCCTTATGCAGCTTGTTTTCCTGCAATTAGTGAAAGTACCTATTCACCTAAGCAGGCTTCTTGACCAAAAATTAAGAAAGAAGCATTGAGGTGCTCACAGCTGCCTGGATCTAGTTCTTTTGCTTTATAAGGCTATTTTTAGTTTTTTTTTTAAATTATTATTATTTTCTAATTTCCATATAATTACAATATTTCATGTAGAGTATAATATAATATATTTCATGTGCATGATCAAAAAACCAGGTCAACCTTGTATCCCAAGCTATTATTAAATATATTTTTTATTTCTCTCTTTCCATTATAAAAGGCAACTGGAGCTTATGTGGGGCTTATTTTGTGTCAATAATCATTAGAAATAATAAAAAGATATTAGCCTAACTATGAAACTACTATTCTAGAGGTACATTTTGTAGTAATGGTCATTTTTTTTGTACTATGAATTTCAATTTTTTACTATATGTGATAAAGTCACAGGTAGAATGTGTTTTAATACTCAGTTTTCAGTGTTTTCTTGTTTTGTAAAAGTTACTCAGCAAGGAGACCCCTCGTCCCATTTTGATGACGTTTACAGTTACTATCTGGAGAGGAACTGACTGGTTCCGTAGAAGCAACTTTTCACACTAAAAACACACACTTCCACCCGTCAAACAGGTACGACAGCCCTCTTTGTCATTTGTGTACTTTATTTAGACGGACAATGTCCGACATTTATTCAAATATTTTATAAAACATACGCTTTAATAGAATCGTGGTGACCCCATGACAGCTTAGCCTGCTTCTACACAAGCTAGCTAACCAGCTAACTAGCCGTGTTATAGAACGGTCACTGCTACTAGCAACCTGGTTAGCTAGTTAGCTTTGTCTACTAGCGTCAGGTGGCTAACGCTGCTGCTTAACTGCTAGGGTGACAGCTAATATGACACTTTAAACAAACGTAACAGAGGCTAAACTGACAGCTAGCTCCTCAAAGTGGCAGGAGTTATAGCTGTAAGGTAAACAGATAACCGTGACAACATGTAGCGCCGATCCGGCGTTAAGGTTAGTGCCTACAGTCTAAATATGACCGCTGCTCCGCGTCAGCGTGGTGGCAGGAATAGTTGTTTCATTGATTTTCTCTGTGTCATGCCCAAAAGTTCAACATTACGTCAGAGGGCGGAAGAAATAAAAAACAGACGTAGGATCATGATCAAGAATCATGTAGACAGGAGGAGATGAACTGAGGACACAGCAAGGTTCCTTTCAAATAAAAAAAGACCAGTTTGTTGTGATCACTATGACGAGGAGAAACAGTCAGTTGCAGAAAATCTGAGACAGAAAATCGCTCAAAATTGTGAAGATTGATGACTGATGAATAAGTGCGAGCACGCTGTGAAGAGGACTAAGAACAACTCTGTAGATATTTAGGACCCTTGCTGATTGGAGAGACACCACAACATGTGTAGCATCATATGTTTAAACCTCAAAAAAGAGAGGAAGATTTCCCTGCTGACATTTCTGCTCCTAATTTTAACTGTAATGCTGAGTTGGTGATGATGACAATAGTGAGACCACTCTAGAAGATGTTGATTTTGATTTTAATTACATTGTACCAGCATAGATATTGTGAATCCTGTTCCATTACCTCCGAGTTGATGTATCTACATTGCTCCTGAAGGCTGGGATCTTGGATGGAGTGAGTGTTGAGCCCCTATGAGATGACTGACCAGGGCAACAACAACCAGAACATCTCCTGCAACCCCTTCGCTGCCCTCTTTAGCTCACTGGCTGATGCCAAGCAGTTTGCATCAGGCCAGAAACCGCAACAGTCTGCTGAACCACCACGTGAGTAATCAGAGCTGCTGCAACCTTCTAAGAGCAATGCAAATCAGGAATTATTCATACATTGCTAACATGATTTTAGTGTTAGAGAATCATCAGTGTTATTTTCTTCTTCTTCTACATCTGGCTTAAATTAATCCACATGATTTCATGCTAACCTTATTTGCCCTGTCTGACAGTGGAGGACTCAGGAGAAAGCCAGTCAGAGTCAGAAAACTCTGTCTCAGACAGCGTTGATGACAATGATGACTCTGTGGCAGAGATCAGTCGCTCTTTCCGGTCCCGTCAGGAGCTCTGCGAACAGCTCAATGTCAATCACATGATCCAGCGAATATTTCTCATCACTCTTGACAACAGTAAGTAAGAGGGGAGGAAATAATCTGACATTGATTTGAAACTCATACCCATTTCATGTGTGCACACATTTTAGCTTTACTCAGAAGCAACAGAATTAAATTCCAGCTGTCAGCTTTAGCAAGGAATCCATTCTGATAAACCTAGAGAGTCACTTCCTGAACCAGTTTCTGGTTTGTAACCACACTAACGAACAAAGAAGTGAGAGTCCAAAGTTATCTAGGTTGATTGCACACTGCATGCTCCATCTGTTCTACTTTTTGTAAAATGAAAATCAATAGAAAACAACTGATAAGCACACAAGCAGGATGAATTAACACTATTTCCCTATAGTCATGAAAATACTTTAATACTGTTGCAGAGTCAATGCCAAGGTGAAAAGAAAGGTTTCCTTGGCATGAGATGGCAAAAAATGTTTCCTGTATTTTAACATTAGCAGTTACTGCCTCTGTTATGCTGCTCGAAGCACTTTGCTGGCATAGTTTAGGTCCACTTGACCCTTTAAAGAAAAAGGTCACTATCAATTCAAACAAAGTTGTGAACTATCAACTTTATCCTAAGAGGAAATGACACTTCCTCTTTTCCATAGGACACGAGGAGTCACTGAATGATTTCATAATTATGAAAATAATGCGTGTTTATGCTAAGGTCCATATGGTCAACAGATCTTGTCCTAGTTCAACACCTGTGATAGTTTTTGCACCAACATGTGCTCTTGATTATGATCATGGAAACACCTGACAACAGGTTATCTTTGGAGGAGTTTTGTTCATCCCACTGTAGAGTTCCAGCACTCTGTAGAATCAGTGCCAAGGGGAAAAAAAAGTTTTTCTGTGGGCACAAGGTGGCTAGACATTTTGGACACTTTATTGTGTTTTTCTCTTTAGTTTATCATATTTTGGTGAAGTTATTAAGGATGACAATGTATTTTCAACACACTCACTGTCCCAAATTCTATCCTTATCCTGTTGTCATTGCAGTTTATTTTACTCATTTAATTACTATACTTAACTTCTGTTACAGCGTTGTGTAACTTCTGTGTTTTGTTGTATCTATTTCAGTTCTGTTTTATTTTTCTGTTCATTAATATTATGAGTATAAATACATTTTGCCAACTACTGACTCTGTGGATTGATCGTGCATTTTCAAAATGTAGAATCTACCAAAATATATTGATTGTTAACCAGTGGCAGTACTCTAGCTTTAAAAACCCTGTTTCTGGAGTAATTTGCTTTTTGAAGTCCAGTATTAGATATTGAATGAATGATACAAAGAATGATACAAAGTCAGATTTCTTTTTTCATTACCTCTAAACCATTTTTCTTTGACTTTCTCTGAAAGGACATTGGAACAATACACAGGTTTGTTTTTATGTAGCTGGGTTTTACCAAAAGTAGCTCAGGCTGTTCTGATAGTCTTCATGGTATTGTTTGATGTTGCTAGCTCTCTTGAATGCCAATTCTTGTTGTTTCCAGTAAGTACTGCAACAAATGACTCACCGTCCTTAATGACAATACCAAGACCTTGCACACTGTGAATCTTCTCTTTGAGATGACTGCTCAGTGATGAGTCATAAAATGCAGGAAATGCTGTAACAACCCCCCCCCCAAACCTTCATACAGAGGCCATTGATGATTTCCCCTATCACCTAAGCCTGGGAAAAAACCAACAAAAGTTCTTGTTTTAATTATCTAGTCTTGTTTGTTGTATTGATGAATTTATACTTGTTTATTGTTGATTATAATAATTTGCTTTGCTTAATGCTTGTTTTTGTTAAAGCATTGCTGTTTTTTGTGTACCTTAATTTTGAGAGAATCCTATTTTATGAAAGCTATTTTTATTTTCTTGTAGGTGACCCCAGTCTGAGAGGAGGCAATGGGATCCCTCCTCGCTGTGTTTACCTGGAGGAGATGGCTGCAGATCTGGATGGACAGGACTGGCTGGACATGGACAACATTGAACAGGTCAGCTACATCTTTAAATTATCAGATGCAAGAAATGTAGTCATTAGAGTTTGGGTTTTAGAAATAGAAGCTGAAATATCAGGGCTTATATGTCACATAAAGACTGTTTAATGTGCTTGGGTGAGTAATCAGATCATTCTGTTCTCCAGGCTCTGTTTAACCGTCTGCTGCTGCTTGAGCCAGGAAACCACCTCATCTACATGACATCATGCAGCGCTGTTAACTTGTCAGCTGACCGCGATGCTGGCGAGAAGTGTGCCATACCTTACCTTTTTGCTTGTTACCAGAGGGCCAAAGAAGAGGTGGGAGTTGACCCCTACAGGCCTTCCTGCTCTTTTCTTCAGCTTATTTCAGAGACTATTCCTGGTAACTGGAGCATAAAATGACTGATGCTCTTTTATTATGTTTGATTATCTGTGCACCAGGTGACAAAGGTACCAGAGAAGTTGCTGTCATTTGCTGTTCGCTGTAAGAACCTGACAGTTTCTAACACAAGGACAGTCCTGCTCACACCAGAAATCTACGTTAGCCAGAATATCTACGAACAGCTTCTGGACCTGCTGTTGGGGGCCTTCAGTGGAGCACGTAGGTCCAGAATTAGGCCTTACTGCTGCCTTTTTGTGTTTTTGTCATTTGCCTTCCTCTTACTTTTGATTCTGCTGTCTTTCACAAAGCTTTGCTTTGAACTTATTGACTTTTTGAAAAAAAAAAAACTTTTTCAGAGCCAGAGGAGGTGGTTGAATTTGTGGAGGAGGTCATTGAAGGCCTGCTCTCTGACCAGGAGGTGTGTACCTTTGAGGAGGTGATAGTACCAGTGTTCGATATCTTCCAGGGACGCATCAAAGACCTGGACCTGTGCCAGTCTGCCCTCTACTCCTACCTGGACGTTCTGCTTTATTTCAGCCACAATAAAGATATTGCCAAGGTCAGGAGACACAGAGATAATGCAGTTTTTTAATTGTGCCTATCTATTGTTTATAGAGCTCTATACCAAGATCATTAGATACACGGTAATGGTATAATGTATTAAAGACCTACCTTAACCCTTTGTTTTCTTTTTTCAAGTGTCCTCAACTTTTCAAATTGTCCCTACAATCATTTTTGTTTTGTTTTTATAGGTTTTGGTGGAGCACATTCAGCCCAAAGACCCAGCCAATGGTTTACAATACCAGAAGACCCTACTGGGGGCAGTGTTGAATATCTCCTGCTTATTAAAAACCCCAGGTGTGGTGGAGGGACATGGCTACTTCCTGAACCCTTCCCGCTCTAGTGCTCAGGAGACAAAAGTTCAGGAGGGTAACATCCACCAGGTAAACAGATTCCCTTTAGAGTGGTTAAAAAAACATTTGTATATTAAAAGATACTCACCATAAACAAACTACAAATAACATTTAATTATTTTGCGTTGCAGTTTATGGGGCAGTTTCATGACAAGCTGCACCAAATCCTAAAAAACTTGCTCCAGCGACCTGGTGAGACACGGCACCTGCTTCTCTCGTGGTTGGGTAGCTGTCTGCATGCTAACGCAGGTCGTACCAAAATATGGGCAAATCAGATGCCAGAGATCTTCTTCCAGATGTATGCATCGGATGCTTTCTTCTTAAACTTGGGGGCCGCACTTCTGAAGCTGTGCCAGCCTTTCTGCAAGCTGCGCTCACCAAAACTGCTCACCTTCAATCCCACCTACTGTGCTCTCAAAGAGCTGAGTGAAGAGGAGAGGCGGAATCGCAACGTGCATGCAAGAGGTTAATGAGCCTTCCCTTTCCGTTCTAAATCCTTTTTATCAGCTGCAGTATTTCCTTTGCTTTCCCAGGTTATAGCTGTTTTTTACTGTCGTTTTTTAAAAGCTGCATATTAATATACTACACTAGGAAGTCTATGACTGAATACTGTCTTATCTCTTTAACCAGGTCTTGACAAGGAGACCTGTCTGATCCCTGTGCCCTCTCAGCAGCCAGTGGAGTCTGCACAGTCTTACAGTCTGTTGACTGAAAACCTCATCCTTACACAGCTTACCCTGCATCTTGGCTTCCATAGGTACACATCTACAAACAAGTGCCAGCATTTCACTAAGAGACCTTTTGATCTCACAAAAAGAATTGTACTGTATGTTATTCATGTTGTCCAGTTGGTCAGTATTAATTTGTGTTGTTTCTGTCCATGTACCATGTTATGCCGGTGCAGACTCCATGAGCAGATGGTGAAGATGAACCAGAATCTCCACCGGCTCCAGGTAGCGTGGCAGGAAGCCCAGCGATCAGGCAACCCCATGTCCGAGCAACTCCTGGAGCAGTTTGAGCGTCTGATGATAGTTTATCTGTCAACCAAAGCTGCCACCTCGCAGCCGGCCATGCTGCAATGCTGCCTTAACCTCCAAGCCTCCACTGGTGCTCTGCTGGTGCAGCTTGGTTTGGGAAACCAGGGGCCTGAACATGTAGCACTCAGTTTTCCCCTGCCCTCCCTACAGAATACTATGCTGTGCTATGTTCCAGGTAGGTCAGTTCTTTTCCTACACAATTAAATAGAGCAGAGAGTTTAACTTTTTTTTTATCACCCAAAATTGGAACATGTTGTGCTGGCTTATAAAGAAACATGTAATATTTTTTGAACCATGCTCTCTCTAGGAGAGGGAGCAGGTTCTTTTCCATTGTTGGTCAAAAATCCTTTTCCATTCATCCTCAGTTAAAGAAATATTTGCCTCTCTACTCCACCTTTCTTATATCTCCCAAGCAGTGGTATAGTTTTAAAATTGATTTCTTACCAAGCTCTGGTTTAAAAGCTGAGATAGAAACTTTAAAACTCCCCCTGCCTCTTCTAGAACATCTCTTGTTATGTTTTTCCTCTAGATAATGTCTATTTTGCCAATATCTGTAAAAGTCCTGTGTTTTAAAGGACCATTCTGTTCCTATAATTCTTGAAAACTTAATTTATCTTCTATTTAGTTCCCAGTATATGTCAGGTGTCCTTTCCAAACTTTTAAATCCTTTATCCATTCTTCCGTGATGGAAATCTAAATCCCATGCAATCCATCGCAGTACTCTTTATGTAAATCTACATTTATAACTTATGATTCAATCCTTGGGTCATACACATCAGATACTACATACTGTAAGGAAATAACAGAAGCTGCACATGTGAGTTAGTAGTGCATCGTCACTGGTGTTGCATTTATTCATTCATGCTGAAAATTCCCGCATATGATTGTCATTACTTCGGTGCTTCCTTTTCCAGAGTTTTTTGCAGAGAACTTGGGAGATTTTTTCATCTTCTTGCGACGGTTTGCTGATGATATTTTGGAGACTTCTGCAGAAAGTCTGGAGCAGATTCTTAACTTCATCACTGTCTTCATGGGAAATGTAGAAAGGTACATGATCTACTCTGCAGGTTAAAAAATTACAGTATATGTGCTCACAAGAACCAGTTGGGGTTCCCTAGCTTTCTCAAACAGGAAAACCATTTTTGGTTTGTAGTCACCTTTTTATAAAGGTTTTCACCTGGGACCTTTTCAAAGTCTTGTTTTAACAATCAACACTAGAAAAGCACTCAGAGAGTGCAGACCTCCGCCATTAGCCCTATCTCCCAATAGTAAAGAATCCTTTAAAAAATTCCTGGATCCAGATGGTGATCTGGATCACTCCCCAAATCTAATCAGTTCTTCCTTATGCCATTTCTGACATTTCCTGAAAATTTCATCAAAATCCGTCCATAACTTTTCGAGTTATGTTGCTGACAAACAAACTAAAAAGCCCTCCCGATCTCATAACCTCCTTGGCGGAGGTAATAAAGTATAATCCCTAATACCTGACAGAACCCTAGTCAGCAAATCAGACAGTTCTTTGCAGGTTACTACATTTTATTTTCAACACCAAAATATGGCATAGAGGAGAGTGGGAGCTTATGGGATCATGCCACGATCAAGTTACTACACCAAATTAATCCTAGCCATTCACAAACAAACAAAGCTGTATCCCGTATGAACATAGGCACACTAGAAGGTGACAGAGGAAAAGACTGATGTCCCCTGACTCATAATAAGAGCCTCCACTGGCTCGCCTAGTTTTTCTGTTGTCCAGGCTATTGGAAAAAAACTTCTTTGAGCATAAAGGACCTCAACTTGACACAAGTTTTCTAAAATAAGATGTCAAACTGAGTTTACCACTCAATCTTCTTTCTCAAGACTTTCCTGATCCACTGGCACTTCAGTTATTTTTGATTATTTATTGGAACAGTTGACAGGTGGTCATATCTTTCTTCTTAGAAAAGCATCTTTTAAACTTTTCCACATGAAGAAATGCAAAACGTGAAACATATTGGACCCCTATTCACCAATCTGTCCCAGTCTCCCCAGTATTAAATTAATTGGCTGAAAGTCTATGTAACCCTTTAACTTAACTCATACAGTTTGTGTCTGTATCTCACCAGTTAAAGGAGCAGAGTGTAATATTTAGCCTAGGTATTTAGAATAACAAACTTGGTAAAAATGAAATATTATATTAATAAGCAGGCCTATCTAAATTAGTGTTAATCACCTGAATGTATAAGTCGGTTTTATTTTTATTAACTTAGAAGCCTTTTATTCATCCTGCACCTTAAAATGTTGTCATAGTCATCAAATAAGTTTCTAAAAAAGTGAATAAGAAAAAATACTTTTTATATTGCCAATTTAAAAATGATGAAAAATTTAGCATTTAAGGTTCAGAGCCTGTTAACACCAGTACTTGTTAACAATTCTTGAACAAGTCTTTCTTTCAAAAAGGGTTCTCAGTAGAACTCTACGTTATTTGAACAACTATTGAACAACCTTTTCGCTGATGTTCTTGCTACAACCACAGCTCTAAATATGCATCATATCATTGTGATTGTGGTCAGTTATAAGGAAGAATAATAAGGTCCAGCATGTTGCTTGAAAGGTGCAGGTCATCTCTGAATTATTCACACATTGCTCCAATCACACCTATCTCACATTCACAACAGGATGAAGAACCCTCATTTACGTGCAAAGCTGGCAGAGGTCTTAGAGGCAGTGATGCCCCACATGGAGCTACTCCCTACCAGTGCTGTTCAGCCAATCATGTTCCAGCGAGAGCGAGTCTTCTGCTCCTACAGACATGCACCCCAGCTGGCCGAGGCCCTTATCATTGTGTTTGTAGACATTGAATTTACAGGTAAAGGATTTGTACTTTTTAAAAGTAATGACCTACTAGTTGTAGTTATATGTGCAAATAGCAATCAACTCGAGAAATTTGCCATAATCATAAACATCCTAAGGATCTTCTCTGAGAGCTCCTGTCTTAGCTTAAAAATCCTAGCAAACAGTCCAAGCTTAAAAGTGTTATAGGAACATTTTGAGATCAGCTCTGAGTAAGAGAGGGACAGGACCTCATGTGAGAAGGCGAGATTGACCCAGTTGCTTGGACAACAGTCTTTGTAAGTTGTGATTAGTTGATCCAAAAAAGGGGAAAAAGCAATACTTCAAAAGTGTATGATCTACTAAAAGTTATCATACAAACATAAAAAATGCACCCCTGTTTAGTAGTGTCTTTGCTGATGTTTATAAGTGTCTGCATAACTAATATCTGTCACTTCAGCCCAACTATGATTCCAAAAGAATATTCTCAATCAAAACTCTCATTTGTTATCCTTTTTTGTCCCAGATGGTGATATTAGTAAATAAGGGGCTGCCACAAAGCTGAACATCACCTCTCTCTCGCTGTTTTGGTTTTTCTCTTCTGTTTGAGAAACTCAAGACTCTAAAGTCCTCCTCAGTACTCATTGTAGTTTTTCACCTTGGAGCTCTCTTAGGGGCTAAGGTGTTTTAAGAATAACTATTACGAGGATCTGCTCTTATTTATTTTGAGAGGAAATTGTTAGAAGAATTGTAATTCTATGAAATTCCTCGCTATCAGCAACTTTTTGGACTTGGAAACCTTTATGAATACAGTCTCTGTAATGTCTATCCTCTTTTTTTAGGTGATCCTCATCAATTTGAACAGAAGTTCAACTACAGAAGACCCATGTACCCCATCCTCAAGTACATGTGGGGCAAAGAGAACTACAGAGAGAGCATCAAGGTAAGAGGAAACTAGGGTTTATGATACTTCTTTTTGTGTGGTTTTGTGCACACTTTATTTGGGATAATTTTCAAATGTTTCATCTGTTTAAATAACCTCAACATTCATTACAGTGTTGGTATTAGACATATATTTGTAATATGAAAGTTCAAGGAAAACGTTTTTGCAAATGTATCAATAGCAGATTCTGCATTTTTGTGACAATATCAGCAAAGAAACTCCTCATAAAGACTACAATATATCCTTGTTCTCACACCATTTTTTTCCATGAGAGTACTTGAAGTCAGGGTTAAAATTTCCCTGTTTTTTGCTCTTCTTTGATTGGCAGGATGTTTCATTTTATCTTAATGCATGCTGGGCTAAGCTTTTGCCCCTTTCTGTACTTCAGTATCCAAAAGTGTAAGGGTAAATAATGAAGGGTGGGTTCCGTCTGGGTACTCGGGCTTCCTCCCACCCTAAAGACATATAGGTTGTTTCCACCAAGCGGTCTGGCTCAGTTCGTGCGGAACGGCACACATTTTTTTGCGTTTCCGAAGAGACAAAGTTGGACAGGGTCCCAAAAAAAACAACCCGTACCGTTCCACTTTTCGGCACCCTTCCGTAGGGGTACCAATCTTACCTATCCGTACCAAATAGGTGGAGCTACACACATAACTGACGTCACGTCAGCACGCAACACAGCTGCTCAGCTCTGGGCTGCAAAACATAGAAGTCTGCTCTGTGAGGAGCAGTGAAAACAGGAGACAAACAATATAATATCAGCATTAACCGGGAAATTTTAACTTGCCAGAGATCCAAACTGTTTCCCAGTCTGTGGCTATTGATATGTGGCCAAAAAACATCAAAAATGGATTCTCTGTACTGTAACTAGTTATTCAGCTACTTCTAACTTCAGGTAACTTCTGAAAACATTGCCCAGTGGTTGTTGGACGTGGTTGTAAAACTTCAGGCTGCAGCCTGTTTTAAAACAAGATCAGCGCACCCAGGATTTCTGACTTAATCTAGTTTTATTTTAACACCAGCTGAACTTTTACTTTATTTTTAGTGCGGCGAATTCTCACAGTACAGCTCTTAACTTAAATATTTTATCGTATAAACTGTTCTAGACTAGATATATGCACATATTAAAATAGCGTTACAACTCAAAATGTTTCTGTACATGTATTCCATCAGTTGAGGATCTGTACTGACAGCAGTTAACATGATTAAGATGTAGGGTTTTTTTTAAAGCACTTTCAGCTGAAATAAAGCTGTTTAATGCTTTTTCCCCACTGATTTCTGTCACTCATCCTTTCTACAACTGTGCGGCTAGACCAGCAGACTTGCGCTGCATGTGACTTGACATTCATCACCTTTACAGCCCACCCACCAAGTGAGGGCACGGGTGTCTGTGGAAACACAAACTATTTTGGGGTTTAGCATACCAAACCATACCAAACCGTACTGAATCAAACCATACCCCTTGATGGAAACACAGTTAAACTTGAAAGGTTAATTGGTGACTCTAAATTGGCTGTAGGTGTGAGAGTGCCAGGTTGTTTGTCTATATGTCAACCCTAGGACTGACTGGCTGACCAGTCCGGAGTGTACTCTGTCTCTTGCCCAACGACAGCTGGGATAGGCTTCAGCCCACAGTGACCCCTAATGGGATAAGCAGAGTAGAAATTGGATGGATAATGTTGTAGATTGATTCCAGTCAATTTTCATTTTCTTATTTGTTTATATTTTTCAGCATTTGGCACACTATGCATCTGAGAACCTAGAGGCCATGAACCCCCCTCTGTTCCTCAGGTTCCTCAACCTCCTGATGAACGATGCCATCTTTCTCTTGGATGAGGCCATTCAGGTTTGACCAAGTTTCCCTTCTTTCATACATCCGTAGCTTTTTTACAGTTACATTTCCTTTATGTTGTGTGCAGTTAGGTAGCGCTATATTTTCATATAAAAGTCACAAAAGTTTGGACGCAATGGGGTAATCTTTCGCAGATTTTGTTAGTCATGACTAAAAATTGCTTGATATTCAAGATATTTTTATCTCTTTACCAGACGGCCAGGGTTTTTTGTTAACTTAACTGAAGATAATTACTAATACGGTTTCTTCTTTTGTTGTAGTACCTGAGTAAAATCAAGGTTCTGCAGCTGGAGCGGGATCGAGGAGAGTGGGATAGCCTGTCCCCTGACGCCCGAAAAGAGAAGGAGTCCAGCCTGCAGATGTTTGGACAGCTGGGACGCTTCCACAACATCATGTCTAATGAGACCATCGGCACACTGGCCTTCCTCACATCAGGTCAGGCTGAAAAGATTTGACTCTTCATATCGATGCATCCTTTCAACGTTAATTCCTCATCCGTCCCCAATGTTTATCTTTTATGATCTTCCTCCTTTCCAGAGATCAGGGGGATCTTTGTGCACCCATTCCTTGCAGAGAGGATCATCTCTATGCTGAACTACTTCCTGCAGCATCTGGTGGGTCCTAAGATGGGAGCACTTAAAGTCAAAGACTTCAGTGAGTTTGACTTCAAGCCGCAGCAGCTTGTTTCTGACATCTGCACCATCTACCTGAACCTGGGGTATGTCACAAACAATATCCTTCATAGAATTGTAAATCATATTTTTCCTTCATGTCTAAACTATTTGTTTTCCTATCGTTGGCAGTGATGAGGAGAATTTCTGTGCCACAGTTCCCAAGGATGGACGATCATACTCTCCGACCCTCTTTTCCCAAACAGTACGGGTACTGAAGAAGATAAATAAGCCTGGGGACATGATTGTGGCTTTTGGACTCTTAGCTGATAAAATAAAGGTACCAGTGGTAACCGTTATTAAATTGGTGTTTTTTTATGTATGAAGTGATCTCTGGTAGAAACACTGAAATTGTTTTATCATTGTCTCTCTTTCAGTCTCATGCAGACAGACAGCAGCAGGAAGAGGAGACATATTCAGATGCCCCTGATGAGTTCTTGGATCCCATCATGTCCACGCTGATGCTCGATCCTGTGCTTCTCCCTTCCTCTAATGTAACAGTTGACCGCTCCACTATAGCAAGGCATCTCCTCAGGTTAGCTCCTGCAAAGTCTCTTAAGATGATATTCACATGATAAATTTGAATTTCTGTGGTTTAATCATGATCTACAAGCAAGTACAACTTTTATTATGTCTTTCTTGCAGTGACCAGACAGACCCTTTCAACCGCAGTCCTCTAACCATGGACCAGATCAGGCCAAATGAGGAACTCAAACAGCAGATTTTAGAGTGGCTGGAGAAACATAAGCAGGAGAGGCTGCAGATGGGGCCCAGTGGCTAACCCTCACTGATCCCTCGCTGTGATAAACAATGACCACATCCTTGCTTTCTCCTCCTGGCTCAGATCTCCTGCTTGCTCCTCTGCTCTGACTGATCCACAGTGTGCTTGCCTCCGTGGATTTCTCTAGACTCCTTAAATTGCAATTGCTTTCTCACACAGCCTTCACGCTCAGTGGATTCTCCCCATGAATCCCTGCACAGTAGCTGTTTGACTCCGATGATGCCCTGTGTTAACTCTAGTGAGGTGATATAACCTCTCTGGTTCCTCTCTCCCTGAATACTGTGTATTAGCTCGTAATTGTTACAATCAGAACTGTGGCCAGAAGTTTCAGTTTCCACAGGACGTGTTGAACGTTCTTTATGAACTCCTGACCTGATTTTATACAGCGAGGTAAGTATTTTTGGGAACTCTTGCAGCAGATCATTGACAAGAATGTTTATGATTTCAACTTGGTTTTACCTTTGTGATCAAAGCATTATTCACTGCCTTTTAAAGTCTTTGAACACCCCATATTAAAGCATTTTGGTTACATATCAAGCAGCATTGTAAATACTGTAAAACTAGCAAATAAAAGTACAGCAGAGTAAAACTGAATTTATTATGTATGTTTTATTTAAATATAAAGAAAAGATAGAAACCGTGTTAATGCACCTGAAGCACAAAAACACACTGTGAGATATGCATTTTAACTTATACAAGTTCTGCAAATCTTAACATGCACTTGCCTTTAACCAAGCACTTAAAGTCAACAAAATGATCTGAGAGCCTGCAAGCTAAAAGGCTGTTACATATAAGGACTGTGTTTCAGTTGTAACACAACAATAAATCCAGTTTGAATCACATTTTAGAATATGTACCTACACAAACACACAAAACATTTAAATCTGCCTAAAATGCCGTTATCCTTGTTAAAGTTGTTTGACTGTTGCGTGTAGCTTTGATATACAGTTTGGTTTGGTCTTGAGTTGCTCACAGGTACCATAATTGGACTGTAAAGGCTAATAGGTTAAGTCAAAAACAGAAATAAAGTTTACCATTTAGTGGAAAACTGCTGACAGCAAATTCTTACATTAGAAATTCTAATATATATATACCTTTAAAGTTACAAAATAGCTATTTTTACTCCACATGATGAGTAAACATCCTTTTGTAAAATCTGTGACGTGTTCCTTTAAGACACAGCAGTGTTTATGATACACTGCATCTAAAATACCTGAGTAAAATAAAATTCTACTTAGGAACTGAAATCATTTTATGTTCTCAGTCCACTTAAATCATCATGTTTAATTTGAAGGTCGTCTCTATTAATTTCTAACTCGATTGAACCAAAAGGACACAATATTGGGTGTTCAACCATTTTGTATTGGCAGTATACACAACAGTCATTATCATCCTTTGAATTAACATTGACCAGATTGATGTCTCCTGATCTAGCATTTAATGTGTATGAGCGTTGTGTATTAACATGTGGGCAAACAGTTGATCAGTAGAATCTGTGCCTAAAACCAAGAGCCTTGCAGTACATCTCAGCAAATGAGGATCCAATTCATTTCGTACTCATAGGAGACATAATTATGAGTTTGTTTTTCAGGGCATAGAGGGAGCTGTGGGTTCAGTATAAAAGAAAGCAGATCAAAAAAAGACTGTTTGTTTGAGTAGCTCTGCGAGTTATTTGAATTTATATCAAGTGTTGTATAAAGTGGCAAAATGTGGGAGAAAGATTACGCTGGCATGCCCTCAAACTGTATGTTGCATATTTACCACCTTAATGATTACATCTGTTAAATTATAATGCAATATTATTTGTTTTAATTGTGATTATAAAATGTTTATTTTGGATGTACAGTATGATTCATTAATAAAACTAATGTGCATTATAAGATGCTTTTATGTTCTTTTTCAATAACAAAATAAGGAATTAAAGAAACAAGGGTATAAACATAAATAGGGAGTTCACTTCATGTTGTTTCTGAGTCTCATCAACAACTTGTTTACAAGTAAAATGTAGATGTCAGACTATAGATACAATTCTTCAGAGCGTGAGCCTTTATGTATTGTGCGTACAGACTATCCCACATCTCTGTCAGACTTCAGGCATGTTTTGGGCCACATTAGTGCTCATATTATTACACTGAGCTGCTTCTTGCTCTTACATTCAATTTACATTATGATTTCAGCCACTTTGATTATAAACATGAAGAAAGCCTATCTTATGTAAGGATTAATGCCCAACAATATACAATGGTCACTTGCCAACAAAAATAATTAATTAAACTATTAATTTATAATTTCATATGTTTTGTGATCAAAATAGAAAGTTTTACTAAAACGACAATTTCTTTTCCCTAGCAACACCTGAGGGCTTGACTAATAACTGGAATAGTCATTTCAGTCCCATAATGTTCTTAATGTAAACATAGTTCAGTAATCCAGTAAATAGGGTGGGCCATAGATACGAAGTCACAACGGAACAAAAAACTAGTGCGCTCAGTGCACTTTCTGAACGGATTTATCAATGAAAAGACATGAAGACGAGTGAGACTGAGAGTCATCTGTGATCAGACTATCAACCTTTACGTTAACATGAACAGTCATCTAATAGAAAGCTTAGTTTTAGCAGACCAGCTGTTTGAATAAACAGAATAATTCCCCCTTCTGCACTACGAGGTCACAGACGTGAAACGGAGCTGTCCACGCCCTGCAGGTGCTGACTGTCCATCAGACACGTCAATATTTAACAGAAATTGTCATGCTGGTTTATCGGAAGGTTTTGACTCAAAGAAATAATGGCTTCTTTTCTTTTGTTTATGTTATTTTAATCCTCTGACAATAGTTTATAGAAGTTAGAACAGGAGGGAAGTGAGTTTTTTGCGACACTCACCTCTCAGTGTTAAGGTGAGCCTGGAAACAAGACATACATTGAATAAGACTCTTACGTTACTGGTCTTAAACCTGGAGTCTGTCATTTTGCGTCAATTAAGTGACAGTTGATGCCAGTCCGCAGGCTCCTTAGGCTGGCAACGCTGTACTCCCTGCTGAGAAAATATGACTATCTCTGGTTGCTATAGTTACTCCTGTTACAAGTAATTTTTAAACCAACTTATAAAAAATGTCATGCAGTAAGACAACACCAGAAATGCTTCTGAAAATTTTAATTTTCTACAAGCTTGTCAAATTTTGTGATACATGTAAAGTCATCGTAGTCGTGCATGGTTGTACAATTTCCTAAAGTGTGCCTTGCCACACCATTTGAGAAGCGCAGGAAAAAACAAGAATTTTTTTCCGTCTAAATTTGTATCGTGAAACAGATAATAGCTGGAAAACTCAACTGGACCAGAGCACAAAGCTTTAACTGGTTTAGGTTCAAATATGATAACAGAACAGAAAATTAGGATTTTACACCTGTTTTTATGAGGGAAAGTCCAAGTGTTTCAAACTAAGGACTCCAATAGGATTGAGGTTGGCAGATACATTTTCTACATTGCATTGCTAATAATTGCCTGTAAATAAGAGATTATTACAACATATACAGTGGACTATTGAGAATAAGCACAGCAAATTTGAGATGATACAAAACTGGTCCATGGATCTTTATGGATGTAATCCTGTTTTTGGACTAACAATTTGATTGGATTTAGATTGTGGGGGACTCTTTCTGATGCAGCAGGACTGTTTTAGATATACAGTCCCCTCCAAAGGTATTGGAACAGTGGGCCCAATCCCTTTTTTTTGCTGTAGACTGAAAACATTTGGGTTTGACACAGAGAGATGAATATGAGACAAGAGATCAACATTTAACTTTTTATTTCCAGGTGTTTACATCTGGATCTGATACACAACTTAGAAGATAGCTTTATCTGTAACAGAACACCACATTTTTAGATGAGCAAAGGTTTTTTAACAGATAATCTTAAACTATATTAAAGTGAATAAGAATTTGTATTTAGTTGCAAATCCTCCACTGACATCACTAAACTTTGCCATTCTTCTTCTTTGACGCTTTTCCAGGCTTTCACTGCAGCTTCTTTCAGTTGTTGTTTGTTTTGGGGGATTTCTCCCTTCAGTCTCCTCTGTAGCAGGTTAAATGCATGCTCTATAGGGTTTAGGTCTGGAGATTGACTTGGCCAGTCTAAAACCATCCACTTGTTGCCCCTAATGAACTCCTTTGTTGTTTTGGCAATGTGTTTTGTGTCATTATCTTGCTGCATGATGAAGGATCTCACAATAAGTTTGGTGCCGTCTTTCTTTAAATTGGCAAAATGTTTTTGTAGACTTCTGAGTTAATTTCTGCTGCCATCGTGTGTTACATCATAAATGAGCATGGCATGCAAGCCCAAGCCATGACATTACCTCCACTGTCTCACAAATGAGCTTGTATGTTTGGGATCATGAGCAGATCTTCAAACTTCATCCTTTCCATCACTTTGGTAAAGGTTCAGCTTTGTCTCATCAGTCCATAAAACTTTGTCCCAGAATGTTTGAGGCTTGTCTCTGTACTTTCTGGCAAATTCAAGCCTGGCATTCCTAATCCTCTTGCTAATGAGTGGTTTGCATCTTCTAGTGTAGCCTCTGTATTTTTGTTCATGAAGTCTTTTGTGAACAGTAGATGGTGATACCCTCACTCCTGCCCTCTGGAGGTTGTTGCTGATGTCACTAACAGTTGTTTTAGGGTCTTTCTTCACAGCTCTCACAATGTTTCTGTCATCAACTGATGCTGTTTTCCTTAGTCTACCCATCTGACGTCTGTTACTGAGTACACCAATGGTTTCTTTCTTCTTCAGGACATTCCAAATAGTTGTACTGGCTATGGCTAATGTTTGTGCAGTGGCTCTGAATGATTTTCCACCTTCTCTCAGCTTCACAATGGCTTGTTTTTCACCCATACACAGCTCTCTGGTTTTCATGTTGCTTATACCTCTAACTATAAATGCAGTCTGCACAGGCTTAACCCAAATCTGAACTGAGTGTAGAGATTCAGTGCTATTTAGTGCGTGAACAATCAATGTAATAGGACACACCTGGGAAACTAAACACACCTGTCAGTCACATGTTCCAGTACTTTTGCTCACATGAGAAATGGGTGGGTTCAAACAAAGAGTGCTATGTTCTATGTTGTGTATCAGATCCAGATGTAGATACCTGGAAATGAAAGCTGAAATGTTGATCTATTGTCTCATATTCATCTTTTGATGTAAAACTCAAATATTTTCAATCTGCAGCAAAAATAAAGGAATTAGGCCCACCGTTCCAATATTTTTGGAGGGGACTGTATACTGGGAAGGAGGGTACAGGGGAGCTTCTAACAATGAGCTGTGTCACTTTCATTGTTATTCCTTGTTTGTTGTCTGAAAAATGCATTAATTGTGGCTGCTGTGATGGTTTTATCCTGATATGATATGATATACATGGTCATAATCCTCAGAATCAGAGCTCTCTGGTAGTGTATAACATGTTAAATACCGTTTATAATTGAATAATGTGTCAAAATATATGCTGGCCCACAAGTGTCCCTCTGATTTTAATATGGTTAAAAGTGTAATTTTTGCATGTATCAGTAGTTTCTTAAATGATTTTCAAAAGAACTTTTGACTTTGTAAGGTAGACACACTTGCCTTTTGGAAATGGTATACCCAAAGCCTTGCATGCATGCCCATAGGGAACTGCAATGCTGTGGCTGCAGAGAGCAGATGTTTTTTTCTGATTTCTGATTTTCACAAGCAACAGCTTATCGAATCACTTGTTAAAAGTTTTTAAAGTGGTGATAGTGCAGGGAGTGCACAAGAAAAGCAATATTCTTGTACACATTTTCTTCAGCATATTGCCTCTCTACACATGCAGATGACTGTTTCAATGTACTACCTTACTTTTCCAGTTGTAGTTTGTCTTTCAGCATATCAAGCACTTCTTATTTCATTTCAGCCATGAGAAACCACATTGGGAGCTAACGGCCTTGTGCTTCCTTGTGATTCAAGTGCGAGGCTCCTTTCCCGGGTAAAGCCCCTGAACCTGATTTGGATTCAGCCATGCACAGTCTGAATAGGGCTAAGGAGAAAATGCATTGTCGGGGTTTATTCAGTTCCGCCCCGCAACATGCATAACGATGTGTCGGCCAGTGAGAGCGCAGCGCTGTGGTAGAGGTTGTTTATGTGGAGTGCTGGGTTAGGGTTCCGCCCACCGAGGTATCTCTGATCGTAGGGCAGACAGGCAGAGAGTGTAAAATGGCGCACAGCTGTCGGTGGCGGTTCCCCGCTCGGCCCGGAGGGAGCAGCAACTCCGGTACCGGGAGGAGAGCGGGCCGAATCAGGGTTACTGCCTCTCTGCAGAATGTCTCCGGAGCCCACCCTATCGCTGCTGGGCTCGGACCCGGGTTTGATGCTGCACTACAGGTCTCTTCGGTTATCGGGAGCAACCTGCAGAAATTTCGGGATGTTTTGGGGGAATCGAGTGACTCGAGCAGCGGGGAGGTAAGCACCGGACAGGAGCATCAGTGGGACAGCTGCACTGGTGTACTCAGAGATCTGTTTGTAGCACACCTGATGGAGAGCTAACGGTTACTCTGAGCTCAAACGTTGACCATCTTTTCCTCCGCTCGTGAAGTGTTGTGAGTAAACTTGTCATGTCAAGGATGCTCAGTTAACTTTGAGTTGGATGTGTGGCCTTAAACTCTTAAGTAAGGCGTTACAATGTTAGTTACAGAGACTACAAACACCAAATGGTCGGCAGATTTTTGGTCTCAACAGTCCTGAAGAGGAAGTTTTCTTCACCTCAGCGGACTGAGGAGAGGCTAGCGTTAAATCTACACAGTTTGGATGGACCGATGCTAGCGTTAGTCTGCTAACAGGATCAAACACTGACAAAAAATGCTATAATTATGTTTATTACGCCATATTAAACCATGAACGCATAGCACACGTGCTGGCCCCAACATAGACTGTAACTGAGCAATTACTACTGCTTTACTGTTTAGCTCCTTGACATTAGCATGATGTGAAGCCTTCAAGGCTGAGCGTGTTGCCTTCAAAAATATCCACAACACAGTAAAGTTATCAGATTGTTAAAGCTTAAACATGTTTTTTGGTCTTTTAAGAAGTGTTCAAACAGCTGTGTTTGTCTTATAGACGTTTCTGTGCTGTGTAATAGCACGGGACCTTCAAGGTAGCGTGTATGTGTATGAAAACAAGACATGTTAACTTGAAGGGGGCGAGAGTGCATGATTGTTGTTTGTAGCTGGCTAACGTTAACATAGCATCTGTCTACATGCAGGGCCGGCGTCCCTTACACTCCATTAATCCCCAGACATATTTATGGTATTATTTAATAGCTAATTTGCTTAGTATTTACAGCATGGCTGTTTCACTGAGGTGTCAACCTTCCAGCGAGGCTTGGCTAACATAGCTGATTGGTTAGCTCGCAGGCTAGCTGCCTACCTCTCATAGCTAAAACTACACCATAATGCTCCTGCCATAATTGATGATAAAGTTGCATGTTTACTCTGGAGGTGGTTGTTCTGCCTTCGGAGAGTACAGACCAGCGTAGCGGGTTATAGCATTGCAGCTAAAGTTTGTGAAGCTCGTACACAAAACTAAATCATTTCCACTGCTGTTTACTGGTAAGCTAAGGGAGCTACCATGCTACGCACTACGCCACGCTAGCCATCGGGGCTATTGCTGATGCATAGGAAAATGGGAGGTGGACATGTTTTCCCCTTCTCTACACAGACAGTACGTAGCTAGTACCAAAATAATAGCGGGTTTATAACACTCAGAGATGACGTGTAAGACACAGCCACACACTTCAAATCTCTCTCGATAGTGTTGCAAGTGTAGATAAAAGGGGATTTGGTGTGTGAATTTGCCTCAGTTTGTCAGAGAAACGAGACTTGCTAGTGACAGTGCGCATGTAGGGCTGGCTACAATAACAACGAGCCCCTTCTTGACGGACCGTGTGATGTGGGGGTGTGTTCGCCTTAGCGAACTACCATCTTCCTCCTTCATGATGAGCAGCATGCGTTCATTGCAGTGGGAGTACACTGTGTGGAGATGTTTACCACCAGTGATCCCAGTCTCAGAAAAGATGAAGCGCTTACTTTGGAGAAAGCACAGCAGCATTTGCATGCACGCATGCTAGTATGTTATTTAGCAGCGGTTTTATCACGAATCGAGGTGTGCGTATTTTTTGATTGATTTGTAAATAATCCTCTTATGCATTCTATAATAATTATATTTCACCGATTTGTACAATATTGAAAAATGATTAATGGCACTGAGAAACTTTGTTGGAAGTTTATATTTCAAACCACTTTCTCTTCAAAAAAGAAATAACACTTAAAATATCTACAGTATTATGGGAGTGTGGCAGACATGAACTTTACTGTAAATACAGCCACAGCTTGATTATTTCATTCATTTTAAATGCATTTTCCCTTCATCAAAAGTGGAAGGTGTTTCAGGGGAACAGTAACATGCTTTAAATAGTCCTCAATGCAGTTATTAAGTTATTATGTTTTTTTTCCCCAAATGCATACATGAGATCATGCCAAAATCTCAAGGTACATCATATTTACATCCATACTAAATAGTCTATTTAATACTTGTTATAGTTTCTTTAGTCATTATACAGTAAAAGTAATAATGTACAATTGTATAAAGCTATACTTGCCACACCATTTAAAAAACACTGCCTTAATGTTTGTGTTGCTTATGAGTCTCATCCACCTGTTCTTTGAAAGATGGTGGTTATGAGTGTAGCCGTATTTGAGATAAGTGTCCCGCTTTAAAAAAAAGCATGATTATGAAGTTTTAGACATTGTCCAGGGATTTCCTCTTTCTTCCTGAAAAATGAGTTTGAATCAGCTGCATATATATTTCTTAGAGACATCACCCTCATCAACAGATGGCTTTCTAGTAAGTGGGGGTTTGATCTTTTCGATGAATGAGCAGTATTCGGGATATGTTGGGACAGATTTGACCCTTATAATCCCCATGGAACCTGAAGCCCAGGGAAGTTGCGGACCCAGCATGGTGATTTCATTCAGAAGCAGCGCAGTGCCTGTCTGGCCAGAGCAGGGCAGGATTGTTCAAGCTGACTGCAGCCCGCTGGGCTCATGGCGCGACCCTGAACAGAGCGCCAGCCGGACACTTGGCCACCCCTCCTTCCTCCTTCCAGGCAGAAAGACCCAAATCCACTTCAGACACACACAGACCCATCTGAGAGGCAGAGCAACTTTTCTTCTGACAGCTGCCACTTTGGAATGGATTACTTAGCCTATTGGGATGGCTCAAAAGGGTGCTTGTTGGCCGTTGCTTGCCAAATGAAGGCATTTGTTACCTTTTGTGTGTCGATGGAATTCATTTTCTTGATCCGGCCAAATTGCCGTTGCTTGTTTTGGTGCTGGGTGCAGTCCATGTTGACTTTGTTGTAAATGTGTGACCTTATCACCCCTGATCGAACTGTCCACCTCAACAGACTTTGCATAATTTTCCATGTTTGTTCTCAGTCCCTTATAGCTTATCTCCTGTTATCTTCTTCTGCATCCATTCCACTCACATATCATTACCAATGTTTAATCACTCTTACAAAAGTGCAGCTGAATAGATGTATCAACCCAAATGTCTCTTTGCCTCACTGATTTGAGAGAAATAGTGTGTTTGAGCGGAAGGGGCTCCAGTCCAGCAGGTGTTTGGCCTATTTAAATGGAAGACCCCCCCTCCTCACCCCCTCACCCACTTACACATCCCCGAGACAGCGTGTGGATTGGAGCAGGAAGCTTTGTGTCTGCTTTTATTCTAGCTCTCACAAAGTGCGGGCGGCTGAAAGAGCATAGGCAGGGATATCAAAGGGTGCGGGGTGATCCCCCCCTTCCTCCCAACGGGACAACGCTGGGAGGAGAATTAGTCACAGACCCTCCCATCCATGGCTTTATTCTGCTACAGCAGAATGCTCTTGGAGTTGCTTGACTGGGAGAAAGGCGCCTATTTTGTTATCTTTCTTGCTCTTTGTGTATGTGTGGTGCTAGGGTTAGGGGTGTCTCTCGGACTTTATGTCCCTTACTGCACTCAGGAGTAGGCGTGTCTTCTTTGTTTTTATTTTGATTAGAACTTCAAATGACATGACTTACTTGGTTGGGTAGGAGTGACTGGGTGTCTGTTGGTACCTGCCAGCCTTGTTGTGTGCGTGTGAGCTGGTGTTTGCATTAGAGAGACACCTCTCTCAGCCAATCTCTCTGTTTTTCTTTGTCCACTGACCGTCTGTCCCTCTTTACGGGGAGGTGTAGAAAGAGGAGTCATCTTGCCCCAGAAAGTGTTTGTTTTTGGTGTCTGTGCTGTCGAGCAAATGTGAAACAGTCACATTTAGTGTTGAGACACTTGGAAAAACAAATGTCCACCTTTTGCTAGGGGCTGACAGGGGTCACAAAGAGGAATGGCTGTGTTGTTCACTCCAGCTGAGGAACCTGTGTTTTAGCTGCTAAATGGAAATGGGCTTAAACTAAAATATTCTCTAGTATTTACCACAGAATATGGCACTGTTTTTAACATGGACTACTGTTGTCGGGATTTCTTTGGCTCTTATTTTTTAACAGATGTGTCATCATAGGCGGCACATGGAAGTATGAGCTCATCACTAATTTACATTCCAGGAAGGGATGAGGCACGAGTGTCTGTACAATAAATCAAAGAGAAACGCTTCCTCAAATGTGTCGAGAAAATGTTTCAGACTAACAGAGAAGAATGATTGTGGTGATCGTGCAGAATAATGGGGGTCCTTCCTTACTTGAAAACTTAACCTCAGCCTCATCCAACTTCCTTTTTCATTTCCTGTATTTTACCTGTGAATTTGTTATACCTATAATTATGTTTTCCAGTCTTCATTTTTTTGTGTGTGTGTTACAGCTATTGATGGGCTCGTGTTTGCTATCATAATGACATGTTAATCAAAGTGTTCCTGAGAAAATGTATCATTAAGTGTACACTTATTTGAAATTTACCCTTAATGTACAGTACTGTGCAGAACTTTCAGGCATGTTTGGGCCAAAAATTGTGGCTGAACTAAGGCTTGTAATGGTGAAAAAGCTCCCCTGAGGGCACTATCAGGCAGGAAGATGGATTGACACAACCCAGGTTGGTTCTGGAAGCCCTTGCATGTTACCAGGGGCCTTGAAAATAATCTGTTGAAAAAATAAAAAGTTCATACCTTTAGTAGACAGTAAGAGGAGGATGTTGGGAGTAAGGATGGACTAGGGTACTGTCTGGGCAGGTAGTAGGGTTGTCATGATCCCTTGGCTGAGCTGTAGATGTCCTAAGGGCCTGTTGTCTCTGGGCCTATTACCAGGGGTCAAAAGGCTTGGACAACAGAAATGCCGTTGAGCTTGACCTTTGCTGCTGAGTGACACATGCGTCAGGGACAACAGCAAGCTCCTTCTTGCTGTGAGGCAACAGCACTTACCCCTTTGCTGCCCTGCATCCTTATTAAAGAAATAATTGTGTCCAACACATTAGACATGGAGAACTCATTCATGTAGGCACAATCAGAAAGAGATAGTAATGTTTTATTCCCAGGGGGCACCAAAAGCAACAAAACCTAAAAGTTTCTCACAGGAGCTTTAAAGCAAAAATGTCAAACATATTTTATCTTGAAGCCACCAATCTGTTAACTGCAGTGAAAATAGCATATGCTCGCAAAATGCATACAGTTTTACTGACTGGATTTAGACTTTCTGTAGATTTTGAGAGCTTGCTTCAAAAATTGAAGTAATTAAAAAAAAAATGGTTTACATGATAAATGAAGGGGGGGGGGGCTTAAATTTAATCTTATGAACAATTCAGGAGTTAACACTACATGATTCTTTTTACCTGTATGCAGTGGAGATTAAGTTTTAAACTTGGATTTGGAAAACAACCATTAAATTGATGTCAAATCCAGCACATCTTTACCACTATCAAAGAATTTTGAGTTGAAGCCAAAGTTGTGCTGAGTTGCATTTTTTTCATATCGCTGCATAAACCACAGTCAAGTTCTTGCGCACTAACCTACTTTCCAACATGAACACTATTAATTTAGCAATGCTGAATGATCAGCTCACTACTTCCTTATACTGGCTGGTATATTTGAAAAGTTTTTGCAAATAAGGAGAATATTAAAATCATTTTTTCAGGAAGTAGTTACTCAAGATAAGAGATTTTCTTTGTTTGTTTATGATCCTATTCTGCTTTAATTTTTGCTTTGATGGTTGATGGTTATGACATTGAAGTCTGGTTCAGAACTGAAGTTACCTTAGTTAAGATGAGTTATAGTAAACTAAGCACAGAATTACCCCTTGCCAGGGAAACTTGTTCCTATTCCTCTGTGACTGGCGTAATTTCTTTAAATTCTATTTTAAAAGATGGAAGAAGTCCCACCAGCTAACTCTGGGCAAAAAGTGCAGTCATACTGATACCTCCAACCAAATGCACAGTCGTCTCTTCACTCACAGGGACAGTCCCTTGTAACTCCTGAAAACAGCAGTGTTGCTTTTGAAATGACTCATATCAGTTTCCTCCTCTCAGTCTCTATGTGTTTCATATCAAGCCATCCCTGCATTGATCAGCTTAGATAAGATGTGATAGACCAGCAGGAGGAAAAATTCCCATGTTTTCACAGTGAGAGTGACAGTAAAAGCCAGGAAAGATAAAGAAAAACTCAAAGTGTTGTGTTCAGGAAGATTCTTTTCCTCTCTTCAGCTCATGATGAAATAGAAAAGAGTAGCAGTAACCTTTTTTATCTCCAGCATGTTGTAATGCAACCCTACCTTTCCAGTCTACTCCAGTGTTTGTTTACTTCTTGTAGTTACCTCCCTGTGCCTGCCCTACTACTGAGCTCATGGCAAGCCTTGTGTTTCACACGCTGCTCTGTGTTCGGCAGCCAGTGGGCGGGAAGCGGGTTAGCAATGAGTGAGTGACTGAAAATGTGTTTAGGAGCATGGCAGTGGACAGGAATATGGGGGAGAAAAAAGAGGGGAGCCTTGTTGTATGTAGGAGGCCTGTTTAGATTGGGATTGTGCAAACCTCTACACAAGCATGTTGAAAAAAACCAAACCCCTTTCATCCTCACCATTCCTTGGAGGCGACTACGCTCCCTCTGTTGTTGATGGTGCATGTGGTCAAGATGCTGTCTCCTTTTTTTCTTCACCCTCCCACCAGCCCGCCTCCTTTCCTCACCCTTGTTTGCTTGCCTGCCTTGGCTTTTCTCCCCTCCCCCACATACACACTCCTATGTTGTAGTTGTTTACATCATGCTGAGCAGTTCACAAGAAGGGGGTGTGTTGTTTTGTTTATCTCTAAATGTGAGTGGGTCTTGAAGAATCAAGATGTACATTTACACACAAGACTGTGCAAGAACGTGAACACACACGGTTCCCTCTGTGCACTTGTCTCCAGGAAAGCATGTTGTGATGTCATTGACTGTTACTCATACTACGACAGCGAGTCAGAGCTGCCCGTTGGTACTCCGCCCCCCTTAGCTCAGCAACAACACCAACCAGTAGCAGCAGCTCACTCAGAGGGGAGAGGATACTGGTATGACTGAGGAGAGAGTAAAGTGGATGGAGGAGTGTATGGAGTTAAAGGAGATGAGGACTGATGGATGCTCAGATTGGTTTTGCCTGCCAGGATAAACAGCAGTACAGACTGTCTGTTTTTCTGCCTGTTTACATGTTGAGCAGATGAAAGTGTCACTTTGGAGCACAAAAGTGTTTTTTATTTTTCTTAACAAGATGGCACTGTGGGTTTTTTCCAATACATGCTGATATTAATTATCATATTATTCTAATTTATGCAGGCAGATATGTTTTAATGCTTATTTAACATTAGTATATACCATTTTTAAATAATATACGTTGTTTATTTCCCTCTTATTTACTTTTTGAGTTATTTGTTAGCAGATTGTGCCTTCTCCCCTCTTAGACAATGCATTTTACCCTGTATATTGCCTGTCTATTCAAATCCCACTACCTGCAAATAGGCAAAATGCTTTGCAAATGTGGAACTTGATGATAGTTGAAGTATGGCTTTTTGGGTGTCAAGTCTCTGCACTGCATCATGTGTGCATGCATAAGAAACTATAAAACAGGCCAATTGGTTACTATTTTTATTTTAAAATACACTTTTGGGCCTTTGTTTTTGGTGAGGAGGACAGTGGATAGAGTCAGAAACAGGGATGAGAGAGAGAATGGGTCAGAGACATGCAGAAAAGGAGCCGCAGGCCACACTTGAACCCGGGCTGCCTGCTTACATGGGGAGCAACCTAACCGCTAGGGCCATCACCAAGGTTTTTCCATTAATGCAAAAGTTAAGGCTTTTAATTTATTATCAGTCAAACATGCACAAGTGGTGTCTGAATTAAGCCAATGACAGATATGTGCTGACGCCTCCACCTGATGCACAAGTGTGTTGCAACGGAGGTCTTACCCACATTTGCTAGTTTCTCAAAATCATCGTCCGCACAAAAGCGCAAAAACGTACTTCTAGGTGCTGCAAGGAGCAGCCATGCCAAAAGCAGTGGTTTTCTGTGATGATTTGTTTATTTCTGTGAACAAGTACAGCTCACTCAGAGACACCAACGATTTTTGGGCTTTTTATGCCTTTCTTTAGAGAGGAGAACATTGGATAGAGTTGGTAATAGGGATGAGAGTGGGGATAAGGCATGTGTGAAAGGGGCCAGGGGCCAGACTTGAACACAGGCCGGGGACATGGGAGCAAATTAGCCACTAGGCCATCTGTGCCTTTTTTTAAAAAGTTGCCCCAGCAACCCAAACCGGGTCTCATCAAGAAGCACCAACATTTGCTGCAGGTTGTATGTCTTTGGGGTATAGCATGAAGCTGCACTGACCACAGTAGGCTAATCCATGCAGGCATCTCTATTTATCAACAGTGTGACGTTACAAGCACAGTTTTTTTTTTGTTTTTTTGTAGATGTTCTCCTAATCTAACACATAAATGCTGTCAACTGAATTTCTAAAAATAATAATAAAAAAAAAATCCAGGAAGGAGTAGGGATGCAATGATACCACATCTATCCAGAGCAAGTACGAGTACTTACATTTGAGCACTCAGCATTACCAAGTACAAATATGAGTTCTTTATACCATAACTGCTCATAAAATTATTTTAAAAGTCGGCTTAATTTTTATAGATGTTCCTCATCCCTCCTCTTGAGAGTTTATCAGTGCATGGTTTATAGTCTGTTCTACTTTTGTTGTTCTCAATTATGTTAAAATATCACCAAACTGCAGACATGGCTCCAACTTTGACTACATACTCATTAACCAAGAACAGTATCTGCTTGGGGTAGGAATCACCAGCGGCCCCGGGATACGATATTATCACAATGCTTGGGTCACGATTCGATATTATTGTGATTTTAAATATTTTGCAATACAGTAAGTATTGGGATACCACATATTGCAATATATTGCGATCTATACCATTTTTTCAACTGTTTAGCTGATTTAGCATTAGTCTTGTCCTGATGTTTGTCATATTTCTGCAGTATTTTATTTCCTCGTAGCACTTCTTGCAAACCTCATGTGCCATGCCCATCTCATTTGTGCCCTGCTTGCATTCCTAATGTCCTTCCCCTGGTGGTGCCATGTTTGTTGTACTAACTTTCTCCTGCTCTATGACAGTCAGTTCTGCTAACCTCACAAAAAATTGTCCAAACAATTTATTTTATTTTCCATTATTATAGACTTCAGGTCATATTTGGAATTAATTTGAAAAAGTTGATACTTGATGGATGAGACAATACGATATATCAGCAGACAAAATATCATGATACCATGCTGTATCGATTTTTTTCCCCAACCTCTAGTATCTGCTATGTTTTATGAGTATGAGTACAAGTACTTAGGCTTGGTGTCAGCACTGATACTGGTATCGGTATCTGTGCATCCCTAGGAAGGAGTTTTCCTAAAGGTTTGTTTATGACCTGAAACGCTGTTAAAATGTGTACGGAAGGTGAAAACACACAAAAAACAAGGCCAGAGTCATTGATTTCACATCACATGAAGTAATTAAACTTTGAAGGGATTTGACATTGTCATTTAGCAGATACATTTGCCCAAACCAAGGTAAATCTGAAAGATGGACAGTTATGTAAAGGCATCAGTCATGGCATTAAGGACCTTGCTCAAGGGCCCACACTGGATACTTGTTGTGCCCTGACTGGGATTTAAACCCCCAGTATCCTGTTTCAAAGGCCCTGTCCAAAAAAAAACAAATTCAGAGTATACATAAAAGTTTTTTGTTGTATCAGCGTTTCATCCACACGAAATGGCGTTTTGGGAGGCCGTGAACGCTACTTTCTTAATAGATGACAGTAAATTTCTGTAACAAAGCTCCACTGTCATGATGTTTTTAGACATTCATACTTAAACTACCATTGTGTGATATTTGTGGTTCTCCTCTGTTAGCTCACATTGCATTATGGTGTTGCGGAAGCAAGAGAGATCATGGCATAGTGGGAGTAAGACATGAGCATATACAGTGCTGTGTCCCCCATTCCACCGCTAGGCTGATCATAGTGAAGGCAAAACACCACAGACCTTTGATAATATGGCTTTAAAAGGCACTTTGAATAGGGCTGAACACTCACGTTAACATTCTGAACATTTGGAGAAAAACAGCAATAAATGAAAATACTCAACACATTGCAGATGATTTGCCTACAGATTATTAAAAACTCAATTCTCTTTTTTCTTGTTGATAGTTGGTGTATAATTAATTGCAGACACAGAAAAGGAAGTCTTTTCTATAAGTGGTAACTGCTGGTGACACTGAAAACCCTAAAGAACAAAGTGAAAAATCTGTGTGACAGTAACATTTTGGTTGCTTGTCAGGAGAACATCTAGTAGGGATGTGTATTGGAAAGTATCTGGCGATACTTGATACTATGATCAAGGCGATATATTGTGATATTTTTGTAATTTAACATATGTATATATATATATATATATATATATATATATATATATATATATATATATATATATATATATATACACATATACACAGTGCTTAACAAATTTATTAGACCACCACCGAGAATAAGGTTTATGTCACAGCTGCCCTATTAACAGCACTGGTAATTACCAAAATCATTTTTTATGTTTCCGCAATGGTTAATACACCAATATGTAGAAGCTCTTTAACCCAAAAGATATTTTTAATGCTAAAATATAATTATTATTGTTATCCATGAATTTTTAAATTTTCTGATTTACAAAAAACCTGAAAAAATAGTAAAGTACACTATTATTTCTTGATTAATATATCAAATTATAGTTATTTGCTTGCATTCCTGAACAGAAAAATGAGTGTTAGTGGTTGAATGTTATGCTTGATTAATTTCTGACTTCTCAGAGAAGCCCAGTGAGCTCAAATTTGGGTATAAAGAGGTGAATTCAGTTTGAAATTCCTCATTCCTGTTCAAAATGGTAAAACACGGAGAGTTCACTGAAAATGAAAGAGTCCGTATTAAAGTACTTCATGATGCTGGATGGTCTCTGAGACAAATATGACAGGTGGTCTAATAAATTTGTTAAGCACTGTATATATAAATGTTTGTAAGTATATTTGTATGTATTTGTGGGTGTGTATATATATATATATAAATGTTTATTTATATGAATAAACATGTTCTTTTAAGTTAATATGGAATATAACAGAAAAGAATTAAGCTATTAATACAAATGTATTAAAATTATTTGCATATTATATAGATAAAAAATAAAAATGGTGTATTCTAAAATATATGGTCTTGTGTCATCAAGAGTTTTAACTCTTTTGGTGCAATTTGAAGATGAGGATTTTTCCCATTTGTTGTCATGAATTAAAATTCTTTCAGGATTTCTAAAAGAAAAGCTGAAAAAGAAATCAATATAGAGTACTAAAATCTTTTGTATTTCATGGTACATCAGCTTGTCATTAACGTAACGACAAGGTGCTTGTGGAGGAAGACCGATCCTCATGTCCTCCTTTAAGGACTGATGGACTGTATTGTGAGGAGGGCATGACATGACAGGTCAGTGTTTTTTTATCGTACTACAGAAGCCGTCATTCTTAACGACACTATGATGGCACAGGTCCTTACAAAAACCAAGTATTGACAGGATAATTATGGTTACATGAGTAAAAATCAGTGGTAGCTTCAGCAGGCTTCTTTTACGTTAGCTGTTAGCCGCTAAGCTATTGCTATGATGTCCAGCATCAGGTTCATCGTGTTGTTCAAATATTTCACTCTGGTGCGGCATATCTTACAAACGACTTGACTCCTGTAGAAGTCTGTGCCGTCTTTAATCTTTTGGAAGCCTAAACAAGTCCACATATCCGCTACGAATGCAGCAGAAGCTGCACTGCTGGGCAGCCATTGTCAGTACCTGAGCCGTCCCGGAAACCTGATTTGTATTGTACACGCGTCTACATCTGCTCTGCAGCCTATCGAAGCATTTTACGGCAGTTACTGATTGGGCAGTGTTGTTGCTGCCCGATCTGTACTACGCATGTGCAATTATATGCAACTTTTTTTTTTTTCTTTTTGCCAGCGGCCGAACAAATTAAATTAATCAAGATCTACAGCCTGAAACATAAACTAGAATTTGCTTTGGCCGTTTTGTGTATCAGTTTATTAAATTTTAAATAAACTTTGTTAAAAAGATGGATGTATTATGTTGTCATTTTGTTGAATTTGAATAAAGTTTTTTGTAAAAGACAAACAAAAAAAGGTGATGTATATTTGCACATGCGCAGTACGGATCAGGCAGTAACAACACTGTTCGATCAGTAACCGCCGTAAAATGCTTCAACAGGCTGCCGAGCGGATGTAGACGCGTGTTTGCACATGTGCAGTACAAATCGGGTTTCCGGGATGGATCAGGTACCGACAGCCAGACCAGAAGTTTTGCATGATCTCATTGTCTAAGCAGAGGAGAAGAGGGAAGAGTCAACTGCTTGCTGCCAGCTGGCGGTGCCTACCGCCAACTAGCGGTCAGGGGGTGAAATAACACCACAAACTACCGCACCAACAAAGTAAATTATTGATTAAAAAATATCAAAACAGTATTGCGCCGCAAAATATCGCGATATATCAGTGTATCAACATTTTCTTACACCCCTAACATCTAGCATTGTAACACTCAAAATCACAGAGTAAAGATGAACAGGTCCCCTTAAACACTGGATCTGATCAGATACATGTAGTCGTGCACACAAATGCATGGACTACACTTGGATTGCAGCTGCTCTACAAACTGGGCCAATGAGACCTCAACTGCATCCCCACATGCTGCTATAAATAAACACGATGAAATGACATACTCACCTCCACTCTTAAACACACACACTGATCGGAAGAAGTCGTGGAACAAAAAGGAGAGTTAAGATGTTAATCATACTTAAGTGATTTCTCTCACGCACATCTCAGGGCTTTACTGATGAAAGACAAGCTATATTTATCATTGCATACAGTGCATTACCATCATCGGTGGAAAAGAAGTTTAAAAAAAGAAAACAGGTGCAAGTTTGGATATATTTTCTTTCTTTTGGTACTTTTTGCTGTGAACACACATTTAGCCATTGCACAATGACATCCCTGGATTAACACACTTTAAAGCTGGGGGGGGGGGGGTCAGTAGGACACAAACACTTCAAGGAATCATGGTGTTCATGGATTCTTTAAACCCCTGCTGTCAATATAACATTCTTTAGGACTGTACCATACCCATATTAAGTGTAAAGTTGACCTATGCAGTCAAAAAAGCCTTCCCACATGCAAATGGGTCTTACATCTGGAAGATTTAACAAATAAATTAACAAAAAATTATTTAGGAAACCATTTATTGTAACATATAACATTTATGTTGGGTAAGATTATGTATCTTGGTAAATGTTCTTTATGATGATGATTGATTGTCCTCCACTGACTTTATCTACTCATTTTCTCTCGCTTCACTATTATTATCCATACATTTTGCATGTCTCTGTCTCCTGTTGTCTCTATGCCTGTGTGATCTTTTGTCAACATTCTTATGTTTATAAAGGTTGATGAGTTTCTGTCGTAATCTGCATGTGGATGAGGTTTATTTATGAGCGTAAATAAGGATCATAAATATCGCCAGTAGCGTCAGGTGCTATGAGAAACATGCATGCGAGGAATAAAAAGACAAGAGGGGTCATCTACCAGTTTATTGATCCCAGATGGATGAGTTTTAAAATGTTTAAAATGATTGTCTGGTGACCCGCAGATGGGCTGCTCTGTCATAGTCTGTATAGGAACTAATACTATCTGATATTCATGGCACACCTGCCCATTCACACCTGTGAGGGACCGTGCGTATTTCTGCCTGCTGTGGTGAGAAGAAGGAGTTGGTGCTGACAAGAGCCATACTGTGGCTAATTTCAACTACGTTTACCAACGGTTTGTTACTAAGTAGCATGATAAATGGGGAATTGCAGGATTTTCCTGTATTATAAGTGTCAGATTTGTTGCAAGAATTCAATAAATTGAGCGCAATTGCTGCAGTCTTGAAATCCAGCGCTCGTTTAACTATCTCAGATGTAAAACAAGTGGGGCATCGGTTCATGCACAACTTTAAAAGGATATATCAGTTGCACTGGAGAACTCTCTCTCATGATACTGAGTCAAAGCATCCTAGCAAACATTAGACCCCAACTCTGACAAGGGGAGGAGTCAGCATATGATGAGTGGTTGGGCTAGTGTGCCAACACAGGTCAAGATTTTAGTTGCCTAGTCTGACATGATGAAATCGTGAAAGACCAAAAAAATCATGGTGTCTGGCCTTAAGGAAGCACCCAGGACTGTTACTAGAACTAGAGCACATAGGCTTAGAAAAAGTTGGTAAAAACTCCACCTATAAAATCTAGAGCCCGACCGATTTATCTGCAGGCCGAGTAATCAGGCCGATTATAGCGTTTCACAGATTAATCAACATCGTCCAAAATGAAGCCAATATATTAACTTTTTTTGCTCCGTGGTGATTGTCTCTGCTCCTGTCGCTCTGTGTTGTGTCTCCGTGCTGAACTCAGCCTGGGTGCCAGTCCTCTCCTTCTCCGATGCAGAGTGCAACAACAGCTCTCCCTTACTCAGTGTTGCCAACTTAGCGACTTTGTCGCTATATTTAGCGAGTTTTCAGACCCCTCTGGCGACTCTTTTTCAAAAAAGCAACTAGCGACAAATCTAGCAACTTTTTCTGGTGTTGTTGGAGAGTTTTGGAGACTTTGACTTGAAAACATGCATCATTGATGTCCTACTCACTGAACAGCACTACTGCCGTGGGCCTCTCCCCGTCCCTAAGCACCCACAGGCAGCCTCGTCCTTGCGCAGTTTGACTGCAGCAGAGTAGAGGACTAACGCCGTTTCAGACTGGGATCGTGTTTTGCTGCTCGCATGTGCTGCGCGTGTCAGCTCCGGTTCTCGCCGGTGCGGCTTTCACACAGGGTGCGAGTTTTCTGCATGTCAGCCGCATCTCCCTGCTCACAAAGCCCTGTCCTTCTTCATAAGTTTTACCTCAGTAAACACCACGGAAAACTATTTGATTTAGTGTACAGAGAAAGTGTGTCAGGAACTTTTCAAAATAAAAGCATTCTGTACAAAGGAACGGAGTATCTCTATAGAAATGCTAAACCGGGCTTTTGCTTTGAAAAGCACAAACCAGAAAAGCATTCATATGGTGTTTATCTTTCCTGTGACATATTCTGCCAGTGGGGAGACAGAAAGTTTCACTAATAGTAGATCTTTAGAGAACAACTTTATAAAACAGGCACATTTAAGCTTGTGGCCTTCCTCAGGGTTATCAAGAAACACATTGTAAACATATTCTGTGTGCATATTTACCACAACGATGTAAATATGGCTCTCTATTTAGCATTTCCCTGTCTAATATTGTCCAAAGCCACAGTATAAGACTATTATACAGCATTTTGATGTTGTCTAAGTTGCATCTTTGTGAAATAAACAAAGATAAATGCAACTGGTTATTCACATGTCCACTTTTGTGTTCATGTACAGTATATAATCCTGTGTATATCAATGTTCTTCTTTCATATATTGGCCAAAATGGTCAATCACAGGACTGTCACACAGAGTGGGTGTATCCCACCCAATGGCAGCTGGAATAGTCTCCCCACGATTATAATCATGCAAGTCTGGATAGATATCATCTATAGATAATGGATGGATTGATGAATATATTTGAATCATCTAAACTTTTCTTTTTAGAAAATAACTGGTGTTTACGTTCAATGCTGCTTTCATGCCCCTTGCTTCAACATTATTTTCTCTTTAACTGAAAGCATACTCTTTATTCTACAGCAGCTCAAATAATGCTTTGTGGGGGTGTAATCAAGCATATGCTTCACCCACAAGGTAAAAGCTGCAGACTTACCAGGTTATTAGTTTTTCTACTTTGTAGTAGGCTGTTTGACCTCGTAGAGCAAAGAGTATGAAATTTTTCATTATTGTTGATCATTATCATGTTAAATTCATTTTATGACAGCTGTATAACTGATTATTTTCTGTATGGATCGGATGAAATTTGGCATAATTCTTAATGTTGAGTAGAGAATGATTTTTAATTGGCTTTAATGTATCGTAGCTTACAAAATTCAACCTAGTTTTGAAGAACTTTTGAAGCATATCCTGTCAACCTTTTCTTTCTTAAGGATAATAATAGCTGGGTTACATGGATAATGTGAGCTGATTTGAAGCTGTTGAAGTAAGGCTTGGCACTTGGTAATAAAACATAGACCTAGACCTTTTTTTTCTGTGTCTTTGCCCTGGCTATCTTTCTAGCAGATGTATGACCAACCACCTTAGCATTTTTCTGTTCCCTCCAGAAGCAGAGAGGATGTGTGATGTGTTAGTCATCCACTAAAACTTGGTTGACTGCAGTACAAATTGTCTGTTGTGGCTTGTCCCTTCTCCAACTGTAGGCATATCATCCCAAAACCAGAGAAACACAAGAGTATCAGAGTAAGCCAGCAAGGGAAAGTGAGATTGAGAACATCATTATAGCCTTGAAGCCTTGGTTTTCTGAGTCTGATTTCAAGAATGACTCAAGTGTTAGACATCTAGACCAACAGACAATCCTACCATGATAAATGCCGCAAATCTCTCCTTTTGAAACCAATTTTTCTTCCTTGTATGTTAACAGTACTGTTTTAATGTATTTTGCTACTGTGTGGTCACTATGATTTATTTGTTTTTCCGTTTTTTTTTATTTTTTTTTTTTTAGGATGAAGCATTTGGAGGATTTGGAACAGTTACTGAGCAGAAAAGAATACAGAGCTCTTCAGCAACCTCTTCAGGTAAAGTTGCTTTTAAGTTACCTAACAAGTCCAATAAGGATCCTTAATTTTGTCTTAACTGAATATAACGTCTGCTAACTGAATGTCTGTTTTGCTCTCTGGTTTTATTCATAGGCCCACCCCTGCAGGAGAAAAAGCCTAGAGGCCGTCCCCCAAGGGCCTTCACTGCCCAAAAAGCTGCTGCAATGCAACCTTCCCCTTCCTCCCTTCCCTCTCCCACACAGGCCAAACCTGAGGGCCCTGAAAGGCCAGCTGAGAAGGTGAAAAGGCTGCCTGGCAGGCCACCTGGCACTGGGGAAAAGAGAAGAGGCCGACCCCCGTCTTCAAGTAGCAAAAAAGCTTGGACTACAGGAGGCCATGCAGCAGGGGAGGACGGTAGGCCAGGTGGGTCTGAGCTGGGCATGGCAACAGAGGAGGACAGTGACAGAAAGGGTGCCAAGAAGACACCCCAAGGCTCTGCTCAACCACACGACACCGAGGCAAAGCTTCCCAAAGGTGGGCGGGGTGAATCCAAAGTTACCAACCTGAAAAGGCTAAGAGCGACAAAACTCGCCCCTCTCAAGTCACGGCTCAAGACATTGCCTGGTGTACCCCGACGCAGACGTGGACGACCGCCCTCAGCTGAGCGTCTCAAAGCTGAGGCAGCAGCAGCTGCTGCTGCACAGCTCTCTACCTCCATCGAAGGTGGGGATGGGAAACATAAAACCTTTAGGGGCAAAGGAGGTACAGAACAACACACTCCACAGCCACAGAGAAATGTGGATGGGGCTGAGGACCAGGACTCTTCCAATCCACCTGCTTCCCCTTCTCCCTCCAAGCCAGGCAGAACAGTGGGCCTTCGAAAAAGCCCTCGCCACAGAAAACCTGTCAGAATTGTCCCCTCATCGAAACGCACTGATGCAACCATTGCTAAACAGTTGCTGCAGCGTGCTAAGAAAGGAGCACAGAAACGGCTGGAGAAGGAAGCTGGAGGTATCGGAGGGAGTGGGACAGGAGCCGCTGAGGCCGGTATCAGGAAGACCCAACTGAAGAACATCAGGCAGTTCATCATGCCTGTTGTCAGTACTGTCTCCCTTCGCATCATCAAAACCCCCAAGCGCTTCATTGAAGACGAGGGCAGCTTTGGAACTCACCCCCCTCATATGAAGATAGCACGTTTAGAAGCAACCCCCCCACCTGTCTCAACCCCTGCTCCACCCACATCGACCACCTCTTCTTCCCCTGCTCCTGTACTAGCCTCTTCTACACCTGCTGTTACTAACACTGGTACAACTGCTCCTGTTGACTCCCTCCCCCCTCCTCCACCTCCTGCTCCTACCCCCAGTGTTCCATCAACAGCTGCCACTTTGCTCAACAGCAATACTAACAACGCCAATGCTAATGGGCGATTTAGCAGCAGCGCAGCGTCTTGTGGTTCTAGTGCTGTGTCGCAGCATTCCTCCTCTGCAGAGTCTTCCAGGTCCAGCAGCCCCAGCTTGGATGACTCCTCATGCGATTCCCAGGCCTCTGAGGCCACGCAGGCTTTGTCAGAGCCAGATGATCACTCTCCGTCCTCGCAGGGAGAGAGGGAGGCCAACCTGTTACACAGCTCACGGCCTCCCTCACCTCCCTCTGAACCGGAGCCAGAGCACCTGTTGGAGTTGAGTCGGCGTGGCCAGAGGGGACAGGGTGTCGGCAGAGGGAGCCAGAGGGTTAGAGAAACTGCGGGAGCTAAAAAGCCAATCATTAGCCCACCAACAGGAGTGCTGCTGTCCCCTTCTACACTTGTAAACTCTCAGCAAGCTTCATCCACAGCCTCCTCTTCCTCTTCACCTCCACCTCCGCCTCTCCTCACCCCTCCACAGCCTCTGCAGTCAGCCTCCTCCAACGCTGCAATCAGTGAACACCACCCACAGTCTCCCTGGATATCTCATCCAATCCCTCCGTTTCTCTCTGGACCGTCAGTTCTCTCCAGCTTGTCTGACAAACGAAGCCGCTCAATTCTGAGAGAGCCCACCTTTCGCTGGACATCCCTGTCTCACCCTGAACATCAGTACTTTTCCTCCGCTAAATACGCCAAGGAAGGCCTCATCCGCAAGCCCATATTTGACAACTTCCGTCCTCCCCCTCTGACAGCGGAGGATGTGGGGCTTTTGCCACAAGGTGTAGGTGGAGCAGGAGGAGCTTCTCCTGTTTCATTCCCTGCACCAGGCAGTGGGTCAGGAGCAGGAAGTCGTCTTTTTGGCCCTCTTCATACACATACCCACCACCAGCATCCCTCTTCCTCCCGCTTTGATGCTCCACTCCAGAAGCGCAGCCCCCTGCTCCGTGCTCCCCGCTTTACACCCAGCGAGGCCCACTCTCGGATATTTGAGTCAGTTACTTTGCAGTCATCTTCTGGAAGCAGCCCCGGCTCTCTCTCCCCACACCAGATATCCTCGAGCTCCAGCAGAGCATCCCGGCGCAGGAGGAGGCTTGCGTCTGCAACACTCCGTGGCAACCCACGGTCTCCTTCCCACTCAATGACCAGACGCAGCAGCCAAATAGGAGGTCAGATATCCATTGGGAAAGGGTCCTCTGAGATGTCTGTGTTGACAGGCTCTGTCTCCAATAGTAACTCCAGCTCTTTGCAAGGAGTTTCTGCAAGTCCACTCACCACTAGTGCCTTAACTCCTGCTTTCAGCACCTTTTCCACCGTCTCCCGGGGTCTGACCTCACAAGGGACACCAGAGAGCGGGAGGAGGGCTGCTGGAAACCCTCCTCCTTTGTCAACTACATCATCGTCTTCTCCCCCACTTTTCCACCTCTTCCCTTCCAGTGCACAAGACACAGGACGAGGAGCTGGGAAAGGAGGTAAAGAGAAAAGCGTATCAGCAACACAGGAATCTGCAGCGAAGGAAAAAGAAAGGGATTCTGAGAAGAACAGAGAGAGAGAAAAAGAGAATAAGAGGGAAGGGAGAAAGGAGTCTGAGAAAAGAAGTAAAGGTTCTACACCAGATGGATCCCCAAATGTATCTTCCGGTTTGTTTTCTGTGGATGGGAGGGACTCAGAAGATGCTCTTCCAACTCTTGCTCCAAAAAAGACTCCAGGAAGAAAAAAGTCAACGTCAGTCGACACAGCCACTGACACTGTGCCCTCAGAGTTGCGGAGCATCCATTCAACTGTTCCAGTTTCCATTGCTAAAGGACGTTTAGTTAAGAAAGGCAGACCGTCGGAGAAAGGAGTAGAGGTGGAGGATGGGGAAAAGGAGAAAGAGAAACAAAGTGCTTCTAACCAGCAGACTGCAAGCCTTCCAGGGCAGCTGGGCAGGCATCTCCCTGTTTCCTCTCTAGGACCAGTGCTGGAGCATGCAGAGAAACAGCCTGTGACAGACAAACGGGTGGTTGGACTTTTAAAGAAGGCCAAAGCTCAGCTCTTTGAGATCAAGAAGAGTAAGATGAAGCCTGCAGAGCAGACCAAGGTCCAGGTCAGTTTTCTGCTGAGATTTGGCTCACAAATTTATTAAATTTCCTCTGAAAAGCTTCCTGCTACCCTCATTCTCATCCTGTAAGCATTGGAGTTGTCTAATGTTTGTACTTAATACTTAGATATTAGGTTAATACTTACATGGTGCTCCAGTTTACATACTTTAAACAAGAAGTTCTCTGTTGGAATCTATTTAAAAGCAGATCAGCAAATAAATGCTTAATCCAAAGCACGTGAGAGCAGTGATAGCAATGTGGCCTGAACAGTGAGGTATAGAGGTATATGGAGAAAATCAAACTTGTAAACTTTATTACAGCACAGCTGTTATCTCAAGCACAAATAGACAGACTCACACATCTGCAGAGCGTTAGAGATTCAGTTAAAGGCAAGCTTCATCAGGCCTGCTATCTTTTTTCTATACTATTAATGTACTAAAGTTTGAAAAATCTCATATCAAGACAACCATGATAGCCAGCAATAAATGACTTTGACATGATGCTATGAATATTTGCTGAATCTGTGTTTGTACTCAATGTGAAAGTTCATAACGGGAAAGTCCCATACAGAGGGTTACTCAAGGGGAATTCTGTTAGCCTCATACATTATGCAGAGAGCAGCGCTGGTTGTGCTTTTGAAAGTGTTGTCTTTAGAACAGATGAGCTCTTCTGTTCTTCAGCTCTAAATCTAAAGATTAGATAGTTAAAGGCAGTCATTGAACAATCTCAAAAACTCCGTCTCAGTTAAACTCATCTTAGCATCTGCCCAACCTCCAGTATTGACTGTCTCATCCCTCTTTCTCTGCCACCTAATTTTTTCACTATGTGGTGTCATACAGAAAAATAAAGCTTTTGTGTAACAGAGTAATCCAAACAATATCATGTTAGCGTTGATTATCTTTATGGTGTATAATAGTCTTTGTTTATATTACAAAGCACGATCTTCAATGTCTGTATCTTTTTAAATAATGTTTAAATAATGTTTTCTTCTAATCAGGGTCAAGAGAGTGACTCGTCAGAGACCTCAGTCCGCGGTCCACGCATCAAGCATGTCTGTCGTCGTGCAGCTGTGGCTCTCGGCCGTAACCGGGCTGTTTTCCCTGACGACATGCCCACACTTAGTGCCTTGCCCTGGGAGGAGAGAGAGAAGATCCTATCTTCCATGGGGAATGATGGTGAGAACGTGTACAGGGACAACAAAGTTTATCAACAAGCATATGTGAAGGTCAAGATGAATTAATAAAACATCCGCATCCACAGAATTATTTTCAACAGGATTGGGACTGGGCTAAATAGTCTGGGAAAAAAAATAATTGCGATTACTTTCATTTGACATGTAGGTAATTTAAGGTTTATGTTTATGTCACAAACTCATGATAAATACCTGTGATTGACCGGCAGAATAGCATTGGGTGAGTGCTTGATTTGCACAACACAAAATCAGTACGAGCCCAAACCATTCTGCTGGATGCGGTGATGATAGACTGTTCACAACAGCAGAGAAATCCAGTCATCAGTGAGTGCACAAGTACACAGTGTAGTGGTGATGGACAGAGCTGAGTTTGGCTGCTTCATCTCTGTTATGTTGACTGCTGCCAGGCCATGTTGGGACATGGGAGTTTGCTGTGAGGCTGGAGAGGTTGATGATAGTGGCACAACCATTGCTCAGATATATAATTCCCATGTTTATCTGGGCGTTTAATCTGAGCAAATCTGTTTTCTGGAAAATGACTGTCTCCTCACATTATGGTTATTATTAGTTTATTAGCCTTTTCAACTATGCTCATCTGTTATATATTTTGCCAGATTTAGGGCAATACAGCATAATGAGTATAGCTTGATGAATATTAAAACACCTGAAAGACAGAAAGTTCCATTTAACTTGTGCTCATTTTGAAATAGTCTTACTATACCAGAATCTGTGGTTTCATATACTGTAAATTTTTAATGATGCAACAAAATGCTTAGGTCCTTTTCCCAACCACAGCCAAATGCTTTTAAGCGGCTATTATGTAAATACCATAATACAGAGTCAGGATTAAACCTGTATGTATCTCTCATTACAGACAAATCGTCAGTAGCAGGCTCTGAGGAGGCAGAGCCTCAGTCCCCTCCCATAAAGCCACGAGAGACACGGCAAAAGGCTGTTCAAGAAGCTCCTCCTAAGAAGGGGCGACGGTCCCGGCGCTGTGGCCAGTGCTCAGGATGTCAAGTTCCTGAAGACTGTGGTGTTTGTACTAACTGCCTGGACAAGCCTAAATTTGGAGGACGGAACATTAAGAAGCAATGCTGCAAGTGAGTGCTGGTCTATGAGCTAATTGTCTCAACAGGTTATTGTAATTATTTTTAAACATTTAATGGACAGCTGGAATAGGCTTCCGCCCCCCAGACGACCCCCATTGGGATAAGCAGTATAGAAAATGGATGGATGGATATTTGTTAAGGAGTTTTTAATTAGATAAATTAAAGGTTTCATTTTGTTTGTTACATTCTAACAGGATGAGAAAGTGTCAGAATTTGCAGTGGATGCCCTCAAAGATGTTTCTTCAGAAGCAAGGCAAAGGCAAGAAAGACAAGAAAAAGAACAAGTTGTCTGAGAAGAAAGAGGGTCTCAATCCAGTAAAAGGGCCAACCTCCGAGTCCGGCCCTAAAGCCTCTCCTGCACCACCAAAGGAGGAGCCTCCTCGTAAAAAGAGTGAAACGCCACCACTCAGGTTGGTGGAAGAGAAGTCAAGACAGCAGCAGCCATCTTCAAAGCAGTCATCTCCTGCCCTTGCATCCTCCCCTGCCCCAGCTGAACCCCCCCAGGCCCCCAGCACAGCCACAGCACCCACTCAGTCTCCAGCCCTGACACCAGACACCAAGCAGCCCTCTGTCACGAGTGGTATAACCAGCAAGAAGGGACACAAAGGACAGCAGTCTGTACCAACATCCTCGTCATCGTCACCCTCATCCACTTCTTCTTCTTCTTCTTCTTCTTCTTCGTCCTCGTCATCTTCCTCCCCATCATCTTCAGCACAGAATTCCCCTGCCCAGTCTACACAATCTCATCAACCATCACAACAGCAGCAACGGCCGCTTACTAGTCAGGCACCTTCAAAAAAAGATGCTCCAGCCAAAACTCCTGTGAGCGAACCCAAGAAAAAGCCCCAACAGCACTCATCACAACAGCAAAGCTCAACAACTACGACTTCAGACACAGGTACAGAAACCTTTTTCATCTTCTAAAATTATGAAATATTTACAGCAACAAACAACAGGAATTATAAATGTTAAATCACTTTTTCATGCTAAGATTAAGAAAGTAGCTCCTTGAAAAAACAAGCAGAAGTGCAAGTTAATTAAATAACCAGCAAACAAAAGGCTAATTTGAGATATGAGCTGAAATAATAAACAGTCAGTTTTTCTTAGAAGGAATGGGTTTTCCCAATGTTTAGGGCAAAAAAGCAAGAAGCAAACTCACCAGATTTCTTTTTGGGCCCTTCATGGGTTTTAACTGAAAAGTAACAATATCAAGAATTTGTGTTCTTAATTTAAAGACAACAGCAACATATGATCTTGTTATATAAAGGACTTTGCCACAAGTAAAACCCATCCAGTGCTGTTAATTTATTAAGGGTGCTGTCTATTTTTTGTAGGAGTCAAAGGTCAGCATGCAACAGTCTATAGTTATTGTTACTTTCCTTAAAGTATTGCCAATAACAAGACACACCCTTTAATCTATGCTTCTTTTAAATCAGGAATATATCAGCATATAAACATCTTTCACATTTAAAATGAACTCACAATATCTTTAGCTGGAGCAAATGTGTTTATGCAAGTTTATAATAAAAATGACCCCCGTACAAAGCATTGTGAAAAGGCAGGACTTTAAAAAAAAAAATTCTCAGAAGGTGACAGGATTTACGTTCTGTCTTTCATATTCATGACGGACTAATCAGAGTGACAAGACAAAATGTGGTAGACGTGCAGCTCCAGTACTTACCTGAGCTGTACAGGCCAGCGCTGCTGTAGTTTGTTAACAGCAGAACTCATGGGTGGTTAGAATTCATGCCGGAGCAGGTCAGCAGAAGAGGAAAAACACCTTTTCTGTCGTGAAAAGCAGTAGTGGCAGTTTCTAGTACAACCTAACTATGTACTATCTATGTCATTTTCTTCAGTTTCCTTGCTTTCCAAACTAACCAAAGTACATGCCATGGCTCCCGCTGCTCCTCACTTAAATTAAAGTAAGAGCTGTTTTGGTGGGAGGGGCGGGGCATTCCCTGCACTGTAAAGGACTATTCGCTTTACCACAGATGACAAAACCTATGGACACAACAAGTGAAACCTGGCACGCAGCACGATATCCATTTAGTCTGGATTATGTTGTCATAATTATGGAAAGTCCAAAATCATAACTGAAGTTGAAACTCAGTTAACTACCAAGAGCCTATATGAGGTGCCTTCTATCCTGTGAGCTGGTTTACATCCATGTAGTAGTGCATGGAGAGAAGGCAGCAGCCAGTCTATGGCTTCAGCCCAGGCTACAGATGGATAGTTGCATTATAGTCATAGTCTAAAATCATATCCAAAATGCAACATATGCTCAAATGCTCTCAGACAGGCTAGCAAACAAAGACTCTGCTTTTGTAACTTAATGTAAAATTGCTACTATTATCCAGATGAATTTAGATAATCAGCTATGTCTCATCAGTGAAATATTATACTTGACATTGTGATGACTTGCTACGTTGCCCAGAGGGAGAATAAATTGAAAGAAAAATAAGAACATCAAACTTGATTTGTAATCAAATGTTAACCCCTTTCCTCTTTCTTTTTCACAGTTGAATCAAAACAATTGAAGAAGCCATCATCCCGCTCTGTTCCTCCGTCTCCTAAACAGAGAACAAAAGATAAGGTGAGAAAAGTGAGACTTGAATCCAGTTACTTTTCTGTGTTTTACCCCTCATCAGAACTTGAATGCTCATGTTTTAGACATTTCATTTCTAAATTTCCCTTCCTTTTTTAATCCCTTTTCATCAGCAACCGCTGACCACTAAACCCCCAGGCAGCAGTACTTTAAACTGGCTGAGCACTCCCTCGACTAGGGGCCAGACCAAGTCCAGAGCACCCTGCGACGGAGTGCATCGTATCAGAGTGGATTTCAAGAGGGACCATGATGTTGAGAAGGTGTGGGAGGCTGGCGGCCTCAGCCTGCTCACCTCTGTGCCTGTCACACCCAGGGTGCTCTGCTTCTTGTGTGCGAGCAGCGGAAATGTAGAGGTAAGGAAAGGAACAGGTCTTAGTTTTCAGACGTTTGACTTTGAATTTGAATAAAGAGGTATGCTCACAGTTTCTATCCTCCCCTCTTTGTTTCTTTAGTTTGTCTTCTGTCAGGTATGCTGTGAACCCTTCCATCTCTTTTGCCTGGGGGAGTCGGAGCGCCCTCTCCAGGAGCAGTTTGAGAACTGGTGTTGTAGAAGATGCAGATTCTGCCAGGCCTGTGGACGCCAGCATCATAAAACTAAAGTAAGCCATTCAGTCTGGCTCTGTTCATTTTAAAGCTGTCCACAAAAGAGACATAGTGCAGAATGACAGTGTGTAAATGCTTCAGAATCTTCCCTTCAAAGATGCTTGCCAAAAGACAGCACTTAATCAGCCTCCTGGATCCCTGCCATGACTTAATTATTTAACTCTAGTCCTGTGTTAAAATCTGTATGGTGTTAAGATTGAATGGTTGTCAGTCAAGAATTATACATGAACATATTTTGTTTTTAAAACCAGTTAAACGCTTATTTCATCGTTTTGTCCCGATGACACATTACTATGATTCATACATTTGTGGTTATTGGTCAGTAAAAAACAGACTTTGATCTACAAACAGATCAGTACCCAAAGATCAAAGAGTGTTACATGACTTTTACTGGCACTTATCTGTGACTGAAGAACTTTCTCAACAGCAGCAGGTCTCTGTCACTGTCCGATTTATATTCTAGCTTCGAAAGCCTAAAATATGAGCTTGTAGAGAAGCTACTGGCACTTCAAACTCTAGATGATAGTTCATATCTTGTAAAACAATGTGAAATCCTACTTCAGTATACTTTGTTGTGTTCTTTTAATTCTGAGTTTTGATCACAAAAAAAACCTCTTGCATTCCCTGTATCCTCGAGGTTTAATTTACTTTCTTTCCTCCTTTCACACAGCAGATTTTTCTATAAAGTTTGAAGCCTGTAATGTTCACGTCTTAGGGCTGTTTTCTACTCTGCTATCGTTGGCGCAAGGATATATTTCTTGATATTTTATTGCTAACTCAGAACAGTAGAATAGTGTGAAACTTCAGACCTGCCAACCTGTACGTATTTTGCGTAGCAGGCAGGCCCGGAGTGGCTAATCTGGATAACCAGGAGAGTTCCTGGTGGGCTGGGCTGCTTTCAGGGCTGGTAGGGCTGCTGTACAGCAGCATTAAACAGGCTACATTAGCTACGATTGACACAGGAAGGAGCAATTAGTGTTTGATTTACATATCACACAAACTCTCTCTCTCTCTCTCCCTCTCTCTCTCTCTCTCTCTCTCTCTCTCTCCCTCTCTCTCTCCCTCTCTCCCTGCGGTCCATCTGACTGGAAACAAAGCCTTTACATTGGTTCCACGTTTACCATGTCACTGGTCAGTCACTGATCTAAGACAGACAATGTGATCATTAAGAGAGAAAGCTAGATAATAACTAGAGCAAAGCTTACAAACAGGTTGGAATAAAAATGGAATGCTTTAGACGCTCACACGAGCTAATATGCAAATTTATGATATTACAAGCTCACAGCTCAATGTAAACGCGCCAGGTGGCAATGACACAGGTAAGCTAGCAGAACCAGGTGTTCAACATATGTCTGCATAAACTGTGCAAACCACCAATAAAGTTTATGAATCAGTTAGCAATTGCTATAAACTCTCTGTGCCGCACGTCAGATTCATGCTCTATATATATATATATATATATATATATATATATATATATACAAATTCCAAATTCAAATGTAAAAAAAAAACAGAGTATAGTATTGGCATGATATGCAAAGAAAACTAACTTGGCCAACAAATGATTGGGGAAAAAAGGGGTTTTATGAAGGGAAAAATATTAAAACAACCATAGACTCATACAGCTATGAAACCTGTACTTAGAAATTGAGTGGCATAGAAGATCATAATAATGAAACAGTCAAAATTATGAAATGAAAATATCAATTTTTATTTTTTAATTGTGGGAACTGGCTTTCATTTATTCAAGAAAATATTTCTTAAAGTTTTAAACTTAACTTTTGTATCAGCAGCTGTAGCAGACCCCAGCACAGAGCTCAGTGTGATTGTTGCTGTCAGTTACATGCAACTTGTTATTTTATATCGTCATGCGTAATCCTCGGCGTCTGCAGTGTGAATGGCCACGCTCCTCAGCTGATACGATGGTGAGAAAGTGACCTACAGCAGCTCATACAGACGGGGAAGGCTCAGGGTATATGCAGTACAGGTGGTCGTCATGTTTAAGAGAAGCGCTGCTATAATCGTATTTTTATTAAGGCAGGTAGGCTAGACGATGTTAAAAGCAAGTATCTGCTGGCTTACTTCTCTGTTGTCCTCGTCCTCTCCAATTACGCACGCATGGTCGCAGTGAGTTGTCAGTGAGAGGACAGAGCCCCCAGTCAGCGCAAACCTCCGATTAAAGATTAATATATAAAATGATGCATTTTCTCTTCAATAATATTGTAGATGCTGCTGTTTCATTAACAAGCCAATATGTGGCTAAATTTAGCATACATGTCAGATATGACACAGACAGACAGCAGTGTATGAGGGAGAAATGAAATGAGGTAGAAATGATTTTTTTGTTTTATTTAACATTTAACTCCAGTAGTACTGAAGTTATCATTACACCTTGATACCTACACTTAGAGAGAAAAGAAGGATCTGTTCATTTAGATTAGCTCTATAAACATCAGACCCCAATGTGATAGTACAATATGGACCAAAATCTAACATTGTTTGATGAATTTCTAATAATGTTAGGAATAGTTTCCTATTACTCTGAGTATCAGTAAATATATAAGGGGTGTCCAAACTATGGGCTGTGGGCCAACTGTGGCCCTTTGTCCTTTTAAATTGGCCTGCAAGAAATCCATTAAAAAGGCCCCCATAAGAACATAAAACTTGTACTTTACTCTATTTCTTAGTTTGACTAGGAATGCACAATATTGGGGTTTATACAATATGGAGATATTTACAAATTAAATTTAGCCCATATCAATACCGATCTAAAAATGCAGAGACCTAAAACACTTCAATCCTTGAAACACAGTTAAAAGATGAACACAGAAACAAACTTCAATCTCTAAAACACATTAAAGTTTAAGTAGTTAGGATGAAACTTAAAAAAAGAGTTCTGCCTAAAGTAAAAAAAAAAAGATGATAAAAGGATTATAGCAGCAAATAGCAGCATGAATGGAGCTCATTTGCTTCTCTGTCTAATCTATCTCAAGGCTCGATTTCCAAATCACATTGCTCTAATCACCGTCAAGCACCAACACTTCTATGAAGTTAGTCAGCATCCTGCAGGTTGCTCTTGTTTTTTGTCTCAGTGTGGAGACAAACTGCCAGCGTCTCTCTTGCGATGTTTGCTTTGTTAGACATTAACTGAGAGCTGTATTTTAGGCTGTTTTGATTTTGTTTTGGTTACTGGTTGGTCTTAGAGATATAACATACATTGTATATGTTGTGCTGCTGGTTTTTGTTCTGTGCTGTTCTGTAACACCAGTGCTATGGGCAACACAAGTTAACGTACAGCCCTGATATGTGTATGTATATATATATATATATATATATACACACACTCTCCTCAGTGAAATTCTCTTCTCTCTGTATTTTTTTATCATCCGATTGCCTGCCAGTGAATGGGGAAATTACTGTGAACAAAGCAAAGGATTTGCAAAAATCTGCGACAAAAACTGCACAACACAAGTGGTACTCAAAATATTTTGCCAAGGTTGGCAGGTCTGAACCTTTATGTTAATGCATGTGCTAAAGCAGGGGGAAATTGTTTAGAGAATTGCTCCACATCACAATGAAAAACTGTGAGTTACCTGTAATGTTTTTTACATAAATCACAAGAAAAAAGACAGGGAAAGTGTCAAGAAACAGTTGTTCTTGTAGTCATGGCCATTAGTATGTAGCATTCAAATGGTGTCAGTCACTGAGAGAGGTTTATTGGTGGAGACATTTTTCTTATTTTGGTGAAGGATCACACAGCCCCCCCCCAAAAAAATCTGAAATTTCCATGCCTTAAAATGTCTCAGCAAATTCGCTTAAACATCCAAACTAATCCCCCAAATCCCCATGAAACTGCCAAAATTTCAAAGCCTATATCCCCAGAAACCCTTCAAAAAATTAAAAACAAACATATCCCCAAATGTATTTGAAAATTTCAAAGCAAACTTCCCCAAAATATCCTAACAAATTCCTGAAAATTTTGTTTTTAAATTTCTCATTTGGAGCAGATATCAAACTTTAATTGATATTCCAGACAATCATCTCAAAAATTCTAAAAGCAGAAATTATCACTGTGTTGTAGGAAAGCTAAAACTTTATGTCCTCATATGTGTATGTACATGCACATGCAGGGACTCAGGAGGTTAAAGAGACAACCATGACACTTCGCGTGAATTTCTGCTGTGGAAAATGTTAAAGAAAGCCTGTTAATGCAGAGAGTTGTCATTTTCCTCGCTTACACTTTCCCCTTCACAGACATTTTGGAAAAACTTTCCAAAATAAACATTTCTTGCTGATAGCCTCTTTAACTTATGTAGGTCATTGAGAGGCATTAAATGTGTTCACATTTTTTTATACTAATATCGCTTTTGGATTTTATTTACCGTAGCAGCAGCTGCTAGAGTGCGATAAGTGCCGAAACAGCTACCACCCGGAGTGCCTGGGTCCCAACCACCCTACCAGACCTACTAAGAAGAAGCGAGTCTGGGTATGGACTCCCAATTCTCATTCTTTCTCACCTTTATCACGTGTGTCCTTCCTTTCTTTCTTCTCTCCTTTGTGTTCAAACATTATTCATGCTTCTCACCTTTGTGTTACCTTTTTTTTCTTTTTTTCAGATTTGTACCAAGTGTGTGCGCTGTAAGAGTTGTGGAGCCACTAAACCTGGGAAATCCTGGGACGCCCAGTGGTCACATGACTTCTCCATGTGTCATGACTGTGCCAAACTCTTTGCAAAAGGTGATTGAGAAACATTAAGAACCATGGTATTCTTTCTGGGATTACAGAAGGATTTCTGAACGTACTTACATTTTTAGAGATGTGGGAAAACATTTTTGCTTCATGCAACATTGGTTATAAGTAACTCACCTATTACTATTTCCTTTCTCAGGAAACTTCTGCCCACTCTGCAATAAGTGCTATGATGACGATGACTACGAGAGCAAGATGATGGAGTGTGGCCGCTGTAACCACTGGGTTCATGCTAAGTGTGAGAATCTGACAGGTCAGTAGACTTTAAAAAGCCAGGGAGAAGTGCATGAAATCAAATTAACCATATGTTCTTCTGCATTGTATGCTGTAATATCAGCACATGTTGGACTCCGTCCGTCTTGTCAGTTGTCAGTGTCTTTGCTGCTGACTGACAGGCTCTCCTGTATACTGTACACACTGTCATGTTGATGAGAGGCAGAAAAAAAACTAATAACAGGAGCAATAATGACCCATCGTCTTCTGCCTGTCATACAGATGAAATGTACGAGCTGCTATCTAAGCTGCCAGAGAGCGTCGCCTACACGTGTACCAAATGTACCGACCGCCAACCGTCTGAGTGGAGGATGGCACTGGAGAGGGAGCTTCAGGGCTGCGTTCGCCACGTCCTTACAGCACTGCTCAACTCACGCACATCTTCACACCTGCTACGCTACAGACAGGTACGATTTACAAAATGATTCTTCAAAAACAGAGCGATGATTGTTTGAATGAGTTTTGAAGTTTAACGATTCTTCATTCATTCTTATAGTAGTGATTAGCCGGGCCTCAACAGTGTGCTCAGACATATTCACTCATAAGCAGCTGTAGTAGCAACCAAAGTGTATAACTTTCTTGCCTTGGTGCAGGCGGTGAAGCCTCCAGAGCTGAACCCGGAGACAGAGGAGAGTCTTCCATCCCGTCGTTCCCCAGAGGGCCCAGATCCTCCAGTCCTGACAGAAGTCGCCCCAACACCTCCTAGTGACTCCCCTCCAGACCTGGAGTCTGTTGAAAAGAAGATGGATCAAGGTCGCTACAATTCAGTGGTAAGTGTGCTCTTTCCATCTTTGGTAAATTTGTGTATTATTTATAGTATATTTAGTAGATTACAGGTGCGATGCCCGAATAATGTCTTCATACTTCTTTTCTCCTGTCACTTGTCTTTGTTAGTTCTTGTATTTTACTGGGAAACCAAACTGTTCCCAAACAGGAGACCTTATTGATAGCAAGAGATCTTCAGGCTCTTGCTTCTCATTTGTGGTTGCCATAATGGTCTAAGCTTGCTGTGCAGGGTGTGCTCTACCTGCAGGTCTGTCTGGGAACTCTGATTTGAAGAGCATCTGTTCGGCACATACTTGGGTTCAGTAGTTTTCTGCATTGTACTGAAGGCCTAGTACCATAAATGTTTCTGTACAAATATATGTATGTACCTTTACACTCTTACAGTCTATATTTAAAAGGGTAGGGGGGGCTAAATCCATTTCAGTCAGGACCATTTTGTCAAAAAATACATGTGATTTGTGGTTCTAAATATTTGTCTTAATTAGCAGTTATTAATTAGCACTTACTGCTGTTATCTAGGTTTGGTGGTGTGGCTATTCTGAGATCCCCAGCCGTTCTATGAGCCTACATAGAAAGCCACAAATAGGAAAAACACGTGTCACTGCCCTTCCTGTGCCGATAAAGAAAGCCTTAGACAGGGAGGGAAGCAGTGAAAAAACACCCAAGCAGAGCAGGCGTCTATGACAGTAGAATGACAGTGATTAATTCAGAAGCAGAATAAAGAAGGAGCTGGGGTGGAGGAGAGTTGCAAAAAGTGGCTTGCAGAGAGAGCAGCAGAGAAAGGGGGCTAGAGCAGTTTAAACTGGAAAAGCACTCGGAGAGCGCAGACCTCCGCCGTTAGCCCTCTCTCCCAATAGTAAAGAATCCTTTAAAATATTCCTGGATCCAGACGGTGATCTGGATCACTCTCAAAATCGAATCACTTCTTCCTTATGCCATTTCTGACATTTCCTGAAAATTTCATGAAAATCCGTCCATAACTTTTTGAGTTATGTTGCTAACAAACAAACTAACTAACTAACTAACTAACTAACTAACTAACTAACTAACTAACTAACCAACTAACCAACTAACCCTGCTGATCACATAACCTCCTTGGTGTAGGTAATTAGGCAGCCTGAGTGCGATTAGCCAATTCTGCGTTTGGAAGCAAATCAGCTGGCCGTCAACTGATTTGTTGATCTCAATAATATGGCAGCACTCCATCACCTACTTGGACTAACACCCAAAGCTTGATTTTTATGCTACATTTCAAAATTCAGTCCCTTGACTTTGGACAGTTATATCCATTGTAGTAAAAGAGCAGTTCCTTTGATGAATATTATGTAATGTATCTAATGTTCATTGGCACTTTCCTGTATTTATAAATCCTCTTTGTGCTTTTTGTGTATGTCTGGTATAATTTCTCCCTCAGCTGGAGTTTAGTGATGACATCGTCCGAATCATTCAAACGGCCATCAACAGTGATGGAGGCCAGCCTGAGAGCAGAAAAGCAAACAGCATGGTCAAGTCATTCTTCATCAGGGTAAGAACCTCAAATCAGCTTGTGTCTGATGGATCATATCAGTCCCCTCACTGATACTGGAAACACAGCAAAATTACTGGCATAAGTACAGTTAGCCATTTACATGTTGGTAGCAGCATACTTCAGCGTTCTTTTTTTAAAGAAATATGAATCGTACCAGAGAGTTTAGCTGTATCGAGTTTTGAAAGCAGTACACTAAACAGTACAGTTTAATGATGAAAAGGAGACCCTCTTCAGCTAATGTGGGATATCAGGAGAGCTCTTGCACATCACGTATCCTAACTACTTTCTGTTAGCCTTTATTATTTTTAATGTTTTAAATTAGAGTCTGTACAAGATATTTAGTGGAAGGTTTGCTGACGTCTGAATGTTCTTTGTTTCAGCAAATGGACCGAATCTTCCCATGGTTCAAAGTGAAAGAATCAAGGCTTTGGGAGAGGCAAAACGTCTCAGCCAAGTGAGTGTCTATCACCTTAGTGATACATGTTGGCCGTAACTTCACTCTATTGTCTATATCTGTAAAATAATTTACCTTTACTAGTTGTTACTAGATGCATAACAGCTTCACCGCTTTTTAAGTGTTTAAAATAACATCTATAAGATGAGGTAATTGAAATAATGACCCAAGATATTTAAATCAAAGCTTAAGCAAATCTAAAGAGAAGGGCCCCTTTGCATGCAGTGATCTTGATCTTAATTATTCTCTAAACTGCAGTTATATTTCAAACTTTCATTGCGAGTTACAGTGCTTAACAAATTTATCAGACCACCTGTCATATTTGTCTCAAAGACCACCCAGTATCATGAAGAGCTTTAATGTGGACTCTTTCATTTTCAGTGAGCTCTCCACGTTTTACCATTTTGAACAGGAATGAGGAATTTCAAACTGAATTCACCCAAATTTGAGCCGGCACACTGGGCTTCTCTGAGAAGTCAGAAATTAATCAAGCATAACATTCAACCTCTAAAACTCATTTTTCTGTTTAGTAATGCAAGTAAATAACTATAATTTGACATATTAATCAAGAAATATTAATGTGCTTTACTGTTTTTTCAGGGGTTTTTTTTGTAAATCAGCAAATTAGAAAATTCATGGATAACAATAATAATTATATTTTAGCATTAAAAATATCATTTGGGTTAAAGAGCTTCTACATATTGGTGTATTAACCATTGCAGAAACATAAAAAATGATGTTGGTAATTACCAATGCTGTTAATTTAGGGCAGCTGTGGCATAAACCTTACTTTGGTTAGGGTTAGGGTGGTCTAATAAATTTGTTAAGCACTGTATGTTTGTAATGAAAGAGAAGAAAAGTAGAATTTAATAATCCTGTAATGCGAGCCTATCCAGAGAAAAGTCAGGCACTTCTCAAGAACTTGAAGTCTATAATTATTGAAAAGACGAGTAAGATGTGGTTTGATGGGAGATGTCCCATCATCTGAGGGGAAAAGAAAGCAGTGAACTAATATTTATAAAATGTGTGGGCTGGCTGTCAAAAAAGCCCCAGAGTAAAAATAGTGGAAATAACAGCCAAGAGGCAACATCAGGGTATCCTTTCAAAGACGCTTTATCTTTTTGTGTGGTTAACATGTTGAATATTCCTAGGTGGGAATCACAGCTACACTGCTTTCTGTGCTACAACATTTATGACCAAATAAAACATCTCTATGAGAAATAAGGATCACTGTGATAAGTGGAGGCGAACAAGGAAGTGATTTAGTTGACAAACCTTTATTTGATAAAGTGACCTTTAGTCAATGTCTTGGTTAAAAATTACAAATTCAAATGCAATAAAGCTTCTTCTTGCAAATGAGGAAACTCAAACACTCAGAACATCTGTGATAGTCATCATACCTGAAAAGCTGTTGACTGGAGCACATGTTTTTGCATTACTACATAAAGATGAAATAATATTTGGCATTGATTGCATGCTATTAACGAAAAAGAGGTTATTCCAAGTGATTTGAAAGATTCTCTCAAGTGTGGTATTTTTATTCCTATTATTACTTTTTCAAGCTGATTGGTTTACCTGATATTATCATTGTTTTCCTACACATTCTCTCATTCACGCTCTCTCAATGACTCCCTCCTTTATATTTAGTTCTCAGCTCTCCCAGACCGTTTAGTCTGCCTGTTCTCCAAGCATTGTGGGAGGGAAACCGTAACAGTGTCACATTTCACATAAAGGCCCTTCAATACATTATTGTGGTCTAATTGTGGCTTACTTGTCAGTTCGGTCTATTGCGTTATGTATCATTACTCCAGCACAGGAAACCAATGATCCATCCAGTTTATTTTGTGGCCATAGATGCCTGGATGCCTGTTTAGATGTCTCTTATTGATAATAATGTCACATCACAGAAATACAGACAAATCAGGTGAATAAGGTTCACTTTTAGTACCCTTTTTTCATCCTAAAGGTGGGCTGTGACCTAGTGGTGTGACTAATATAGCAGTACAAAAGGCTGAAACGTGCCGTCATGACTCAAGTGCATTTTCACCACACAATGCAGACCACTCAACACAATTGAGAATTTTACACTGTTCGTTTTATAGTGCAAGCTGCTGCCTTATGGTTCATAACGTGCTGGGATACGTATCTTAAGGTGAAAAGAGATGGTACTGAAAAAGGTACACATTTCCATGTTGTAGACTTTGCTGAACATGGTCAACTGGTTTGGCTCAGTTGGTGGAGCAGGTGCCCTGAGCAGAGGCTTTAGTCCTCAGTGCACTTCTTTTCGCTCGATCTCCCCATGTTTCCTGTCTCTCTGCAGCTGTCCTTTCAAAAAAGGCAAAAATGCAGGAAAAAAAATCGAAAGCAAAAAAAAAAAAAAACATCAAAAAGGAAGACAGCTGGAACCCCCAGTTGGGATTGGTTATCTAGATTGAACAGTCATTAAACCAGGCTGTACTTGGCAGATCTCTCCATTCAAAGTTCTTGGTTAATTACTGCTGTCACTGCTCACTTTTTTCAAATGCTTGTTTTTACCAAAATAGCTTGAGGTCGATAACTCTGATCAAGCTCAGGATATTAAACTAGGTATTATAACTTTATCCCATGTCTGCACAGACCACAGGGCATTTGCAATCTGTTAATGTCTGTAGAACTGTAAATACTAACAGTCACAAACGTCAGTTTCTTGCCTGAAAAACCCAACGAAGGTCTGAGCGATGAAATAACAACCTAGCTTAAATACTAACACTTCGATATAATTTACGGTTAGAATACCCTAAAAATAAGTCTTCTGCCTGAGATCTGGGATGCTTTTGACAGCTGTTGTGGTCCGTCACTGCGGGTAAGGAGGTGTCTCTCACCCGCTTGCTGGCGTTCTTCAGTTGACTGAGCTTGGAGCTTCTCAACTCAACTCCAATTCGACATCAACTTTCATGAAACTGCAAATTCTAACTATCACCAATATCAATTCCTCACCTCAGAACTTCCCAGAAGTTAATTTAGTGATGAAATTCTACCCAAAAGTCTTTAAAAACTCTCCATTGCTGCAGTGAGGTTTCAGGCATTTAAGATGAGTGGAAGTGCAATCTTTTTCAATGCAGAAGAAACAAAAACACACGTATTTTCTAAACACCTAACTGGGGACATGAAATGGAAACTATGTAGCAATAGCTAAAATCTCTGAAGGCAATTCTTATTCAGTAAATTACCGAAAATGTAAATCTAATCAAGACTTGTCTCTGTTTCTCCCCTAGCAGTGGGCTCCTCCCGAACGCTGTGCTGCCCCCATCTCTAGACCACAACTATGCTCAGTGGCAGGAGAGACAGGAGCTCTCACGTGCAGAAAATCCACACCCCATGAAAAAGATTATCCCAGCTCCCCGACCTAAGACTCCTGGTGAACCAGACTCTCCAGCCTCCCCTCCTCCACTCCCACCATCTCTGCTCCCACCAACCCCACCCCTACCTGGTGAGGCAGTCTGAAAAATATATACATATGCACATGGTGGCTGCACATCTTTTTACTTTTTTACCTGAAATTTTATCAATGTCTTTTTCTTCAGATCGTGAAGACAGCCCTGAGCTTCCTCCCCCACCGGGTATTAGTGATAACAGACAGTGTGTTCTGTGTCTGAAGTATGGAGATGAGAACACTAATGTGAGTTGGATATCTATCCAAGTTCTCTTTATCAGGCATAAGAAAGTCTAAGCGTCACATCTAACAATGCTATTTGTTTCAGGAGGGAGGCAGACTGCTGTACATCGGTCAGAACGAATGGACACATGTGAATTGCGCTCTGTGGTCTGCCGAGGTGTTTGAAGATGATGACGGCTCGCTGAAGAACGTCCACATGGCTGTTCACAGAGGAAAACAGCTGGTGAGATGCCATATCTCTTCACAAATTCTTACTCTATTTTTATTCTTAATTCTTCAGCAAAAATGTAATAAATCTTGCTTTTGTTATTCAGAGCTGTGAGAAGTGTCAGAAGCCAGGGGCCACAGTCAGCTGCTGTCTCACCTCTTGCACCAGTAACTACCACTTCATGTGCGCCCGCCAGAGTCACTGCATCTTCTTAGAGGACAAGAAGGTCTACTGTCCTAAGCACCGAGACCTCATCAAGGGGGAGGTAAGAAAATCTCATAACTTCTAAAGTTAAACAGAATATTTATATATATTGATAATACTATAGGTGGCCCTGCATTAACCATATCACAGCACATATTTGTGTAATGAATAATGTAATGTCAGACAAACATATCAGGATAAAACATAATATCTTAAAAACTTAAGTGTGCAAAATCTTTCAAAATATTTTTTCAAAATATTTTATCATGTTTGGTCTTTTATACATGTATTCCCTTTCAGATTTGTGTTTTCTTGAATCACAAGAAAAGACCTCTGTTATTCGAAGTTATAGAACTTCTGAACCATAAATTGTAGACGCTTGTTTTTTCCTCTGAAAGCCCTCCTATTATGCAGTTCTAATGACGCTATCCATGCCTTTGTAGCTCTTACAGAATGTTTTCTAGTGAGCCTGGGACTTGGATGGCTTTCCAGGGTCTCTAAAGATGAAAACACACTTGTAACTCCGATATTGGACATCTCTTTATCCATTTACAATTCACTTTTGGATCACTGGGCAGCTAGCAGGGTTAGCCTGTTGCCATATTGTCTGTTGGTATCCCAGGATGTATTGTGACTGGACTGTGGCAACTAATGGAAAGCTCACGTCATGCTTTGCTGCACAGCATTTGTGCACAGACTTAGAAACTGAAAAAAGAGGGTCTAAATGACTCATAATAGAGAGAAATAAACATAGAGAGGCTAAAATTTGTCTCTCTTTGTCACTGCAGACAGGAAATGCTTAGAATAATTACTCGAAATTACCAAAAGGGCATATACTTTTTTGTAATGTAAATATTTTTAAGACTTTTTGTCACTTTTTGTTTTAATTTCTGATTATTTTTCGTCTTTTGTTTATAGTCTCATAAATTTTTAAAAATTCAAGTGACATTACTGCAGTATACTTTTTCTTAAAGCCCAGGTTGTCCTGAAAAAAGGATTTTTGGAGGTGTTTTAATATGTTAGGAAATCTATGCTCTCTTTCTACTTTGTTAAAATATTTTTTATTTAATTGCCAAAAGGAAAAAAATTATAAATGTTCATATATACATGTATGCAATACAAATAAACAAATGCTCTCCTTATTCTACTCACCCTTACCATGTTTATGGATTTTTGTCTAGGTGGTGTCTGGATTTGAGGTGACTCGCAGGATCCTTGTGGACCTGGAGGGGATCAGTCTCAGGAGGAAGTGGCTGGCAGGTCTGGAGCCTGAAAATGTCCATATGATGATAGGTAGGTCAATTATTCTTAAATGTTTGTTGATTAGCATCCATTTTTTTGCACTGATTTAATTGTCTCCTGAGCATTGACTGAAAACGATGATCATTGCAGGCTCCATGACCATTGATTGTTTGGGGATACTCACTGAGCTCTCTGACTGCAAAAGCAAACTCTTTCCTGTAGGATACCAGTAAGTTTTATTTTCACGTTTTTCATCCATCTGAAAGTCTTCACTTGCTATTTTAAGTGTCTCTATTCTCAACTCAATTAAAGCAGATCTAACTGCTGGCGGAAATTGGAAATGTCAGTTTAACAAAGTCAAGCTAAATTAATTTTCTCTCTCCAGGTGTTCGAGGGTGTACTGGAGCACTTTAGACGCTCGTAAGCGGTGTGTGTATACCTGTAGGATTCTGGTATGTCACCCTCCAGTGGTTGAGTCTGACCTTAAAAACATGATGGCTCCAGAGGAGAATCGCACAATAGCACACAGTCCTCCCATAACAGGTAAACTCAGTGACTGTACGCTAAGCTTTGAATGTGACAACGTGCCATTCTTGGTTCTTTTATATGCTAAACAAAATTTCTCCTTTTTTACGTTTCAGACTTTCCTGATCCATTTGAATCACCAAGGCGCTCTGACACCCTTTCACCTTCCAACACCCCCAAGCTCAGGGTTTACACCAGGAATAGACACCCCAGCTACCCCCCCTGTCAGCGTTCACTAGGCCCCAGGCCAATGCCCTCACCAGGTAAAAAATTGGTATTCCATACTTTATTTTAAGGTAAGAAAACATAGAACTACAGTTGAAACCAGACGTTTACATACACTATATAAAAAGGCACATAAACTTTTTTTTCTCACCGTCTAACATTAAATCAGATTAAACCTTTTCTGTTTTAGGTCAGTTAGGATTACCAAAATTATTTCTATTTGCTAAATGCCAGAATAATAAGAGAGACAATTTTTTAGACAATTTTTTATTATTTTCTTGAGAGTCAGAAGCTTACATACATTTCATTAGTATTTGGTAGCATTGCCTTTAAACTGTGTGACTTGGGTCAAATGTTTTGGATATGCTTCCACAAGCTTCTCACAATAGTTTGCAGGAATTTTGGCCCATTCCTCCTGGCAGAACTGGTGTAACTGAGCCAAGTTTGTAGGTCGCCTTGCTCGCACATGCCTTTTCAGCTCTGCCCATAAATTTTCAATGGGATTGAGATCAGGGCTTTGTTATGGCCACTCCAAAACATTGACTTTGTTATCCTGAAGCCACTTTGTAACTAGTTTGGCAGTATGCTTAAGGTCATTGTCCATTTGGAAAACCCATTTGCGCCCAAGCTTTAACTTCCTGGCTTAAGTCTTGAGATGTTGCTTCAGTATATTTCCACATAATGTCTTTCCTCATGATGCCATCTATTTTGTGAAGTGCACCAGTCCTCCTGCAGCAAAACAACCCCACAGCATGATGCTGCCACCCCCATGTTTCACAGTTGGGATGGTGTTCTCAGGCTTGCAAGCTTCCTCCTTTTTTCTCCAAATGTAACGATGGTCATTATGGCCAAAAAGTTCCAATTTTAGTTTTGTCAGACCACAGAACATGTCTCCAAAAATTAAGGTCTTTGTCCCTGTGTGCATTTGCAAACTGTAATCTGGCGTTTTTATGTTTCTTTTGGAGTAATGGCTTCTTCCTGGGAGAGTGGCCTTTCAGCCCATGTCGGTACAGGACTCGTTTGACTGTTGATAATGACACAGTCTTACCAGCTTCAACCAGCATCTTCACAAGGTCTTTTGCTTTTGTTCTTGGGTTGAGATGCACTTTTCGGACCAAAGCACGTTCATCTCTCGGACACAGAACCTGTCTCCTTCCTAAGAAGTATGATGGCTGGACGTTCCAGTGTGTTTAAGGTGTGCCTTAAAATACATCCACAGGTGTGCCTCTAATTAACTCAAATGTTGTCAATAAACCTATCAGAGGCTTCCAAAGACATGACATCATCATCTGGGCTTTCCCAAATTGTTTAAAGGCATAGTAATCTTAGTGTATGTAAACTTCTGACTTAGAAGAAAGTAATAAAAGTTGTCTAAAAAAATCCTTTTTCTCATTATTCTGGCATTTAGCAAATAGAAATAATTTTGGTAATCCTAATTGACCAAAAAACAGGAAAAGTTTAATCTGATTTAATGTTAGACGGTGAGAAAAAAAAAGTTTATGTGCCTTTTTATATAGTGTATGTAAACTTCTGGTTTCAACTGTACATTAATCCTGAAGGAAACTCTGGTGCCTGTTTGCCCAACATTACAGTACCAAAAAATGTAACACAAGACTATGAGGTACAGTGAAATTCAAAACAATAGAATATGTATTATGAAGTTTTAGGTTGAATAGATTTGAATTAATAGAAACTCTTGCTTGATATATAAGTATGAGGTTGTTTCCACTAAGTGGTCTGGTTCTGTTTGGCAAGGCAAGGTTCTATTGAATTGCATTTCTACTATCAACAGTTGGAAAGGGCCCCAAATAACTGACCTGTTCCATCCTACTTTTTTGGCACCCTTCTGTAAGGGTGTTAAGCTTACCTATCTGTCCATCCATAAGGGTGGTGGGGCTACTCACACAAAAGAGGGTTGCACTAGCGTCGGTTTCATTGCCCAGCACGACTGCTTGACCATGAAAAACAAGGTTGTCTACCCGATGAGGAGTGGGTGAAAACAGGTTTTAACCTTTGGAACAAAGAAGTTTGACTTTTTAATTCAGATTTTGAGCCTTTAGAGCAGGGATGTCAAACTTACGGCCCGCGGGCCACTTACGGCCCGCCAGCAGGTGCCATGCAGCCCGCGAGACGTTTAGGGAAAAAGATTGACATTTAAAAAAATATATTAATTTTCAATATTTACTACCTTGGTGTTGTGTTCTCAGCTCCGCAAACATGCGGTCCAAAAAGAGGCTAATACAGACTGCATGATTTTTTTGAGACACAAGGAGAAGGATAACCTGACACGCCAGGTGGATTTGTTTCACACATCCATCTGGGAAAGCTTCAATAGGAAACGTTTGAGAAAAAGCAGAGGCTTTGAAAAAAACTCGGGAGCGTGATTGGATGAACGTTCTTCTGTCACATCTCTACGGGCCAGTTAAAGCAACAAAACATGTGACATAGCCGCTATCAAGCTGCGCATGCGCAGCTACTGAGGAATAACGCGAAACATGGCAACTATTGACATGGAAGTGCTTGACTTTTGTCGTTTTTAAAAAGAAAACAACTCACTGCTGTTCTTTGTTCTTTTAAGGAAGAAATGTCATCAAGTTCTGATAAAACTGGCGCTTTAGCAGCATCTATGCTAATCTCTTCCTCCATAACTGCACCAGCTCTTGCTGCTGCTTGTTAACGTCACGACTCTGCTGCGCCTGAAAGTACTGCCCCTCGTTGCTGATTGGTCCTGTCACTTTCTAACTGGACCCAATGGTTCAGATGGGAGCTTTGCAAGATGGATTCGCCAGTGAAAAACAAGGAAACGGGCATATCCATCTGCTTTGCAAGATTAGGAGAAGGATTTATTCTCTGTTAATTTACTTATTTATTAAGATGAAGAACTTAACCACTCGCCCTCTTATAGAGTCAGATCCAGTCTGCACCTCAGTTTCCTGATTCCTTCCTCAGGCCTTAATGAATGTCAGAGGTTTTTGCCTTGTAAAACCAAACTTCTATCCCTGTGAGGGATTGAAGCAGCTCTCAGCATAACAAATACTTTCTCTACGTAACTGTCTGTCAGCCACAAACACAGACATCGTATCTTGCATCTGGCAAGTGACTCAGTTCAATCTCCAGCCTGATTTAATCCCTCATTATAATAAATCTGTGATGCCAAACTAATATCAACTAATTTTATTTACATACAATTTAATTTTATGTCAACAAGGAGTGCAGTTATGGTCTTGATCACTTACGTTGAAGCAGGACATCGTTTATAAATCCTGTAGCATATTTAGCCACAGGTCTTGTCAAATGGTTAAAATTCCTCTCATAATGATCAAACAAATTCTTTATTCCTGGGTATTTGATCCTAATCTAGACACAGACTGTCCTATGACATGAGAGATTGGCATGTTTGGTCTTGGTGCAGCGCTAAAATGCATCATAAATATGCACGGAGATGGCCCTGTTTATGACGTGTGCACGGATGTCAGGGGGATTCAGAGAGAACATACAGGCAGAAGAACGACTGTTGGGGCAGACGTGCTCTAAAGTCAAGTTTTCACTCAGTAGGTGAGGGATTGTAGCTCTGAGTAGTATGATAGCGCAGCAGTCTGGAATAAATTTCCTCAGAATCCTCCTCTCTCTCTCTCTCTCTCTCTCTCTCTCTAAGTGCTTTCCTAGTTTGCTTTCTGCTACTCAGCAGCTAGGACTGCAGACACGCTGCCTATGGTGTCACATGTGTATATTCTACAGTCCACCCACCAAATGAGGGTGCAGTTGTCTGAGTAAACTATTTTGGCATTTACCAAGCCGAACCAGACCAAATTATGCTCAATCAACTGGACCACCTGGTGGAAATGCAGCTTTAGAGACCATAGTAGCGTTTTATTTTGCTGTCCCAGCTTTCCTGTATGTATTCTTCACTTAAATTTGTCTTTTTTTTTATAGGAGGTAATTCTCAGCCCCTAAGCCATGAGATTCCGACTGTAGGAGACTCACTGGTGAACTCAAGCATGCGCAACATTGACTCACGCCGCCACAGCTCCCCTTCTCTCTCCCCACCTCCCCACCAGCTGAACAGACAGAGAGGGATGACCTCCCCACTCCAGATTTTATCACGCCCCCTTACCTCACCACCACCCCTCATCCCCTCCCCTGCCAGAGACCCTGAAAGGTCCAAACACCTCAGCAAAGACTCTGCAAAGAGTCCAGTCCAGAGAGATGATGAAAGAGGCAGGCTGTTCTCCTTGGACGGAAACCGATCACAGCCTTCCAGGAACCAGGGCTCAAGAGATACAGACAAGGGGAGAGCGTTGAGTCAAGACCAAGCCTCTAAGGTTTCTGACAAGTATAAATCTTCCAGGGAACTTGGGCAGAAAGACTCTGACAAAGACATAATACCAACCAAAGAGCCAGAGAAGAGGAGAGCATCTAGTAAAGACTCAGGTCTGAAAGAGTCTATAAGAGGAAGAACTCTCAGTAGAGATCCCTTGAGAGACTCAGAAAAGGGGAGACAAGCAAACAGAGACTCTGAGAAGGGGAGACATTCAAGCAGAGAGTCAAACAATCGAGACAGAGAAAAGAACAAATCATTGGCCAAGGATTTGGAAAAATCTCGCTCCCTCAGTAGCGACATATGTGTGAGGGACTCTGAAAAGCAAAGACAATGTAGCAGGGAAGCAGGAAAAGACTCAGGTCAAATTAAAGACAGACTGTCCAGCAGAGACTCAGACAAGAGTAAACCTCCCTTTAGAGATTCCAGTTACAGAAGCACAGAGAAAAACAAAGACTCTGGATCGGGGAAGGATAGTAACCCTGGCAGTCAGTCCAAACAGGCTGGAGGTGAAAGTAAGAGCCTCAGACTGGCACCTGCAGGCTCAGGTCAGTCCTCCCCTCCTGTTGGCACTGCTGTCCTCACAGCTCAGCAGAGAGGTGGAAGCACCAAGCAAGCAGACAAGCAAGTGAAACATGGAGGCAAAGAGCAGGACGTTTCACAGCCTCGACACAGGTCCACCCCCACCTCTAACATGTTCCAGTCTAAGGACAAGCCCAGCTCAGGGAAGGAGAGTAGTAGTGGCACTGGAAATAAAACGCCAGCTTCACTTCATAAGGACTCAGCTGTTGGGAAATCTGGCTCCCCGCAGTCATCATTTCAGAAGTCATATGCACGCAAATCGAATGATTACTCATCAGGTCCGGCTACACCAGCAGCTTTGAAGCCTGTGTGGCCATCGAGGACACCAGCAGAAGAAGACGTCAAGCAGGGCTCATTGCACCTTTCCTCCCCGGCTGCAGCCTCAGCTGCCAAAGACAAACACCCCAAAGCAAAGACGGTAGGCAGCAGAGAGGTGTCCAAAGACCGCGAAAGAGAGAGGAGTCTCCAAAATAGTAACAGCACCTACAAGATCCCTCTCCTCAACAATAACACGAAAGCTACCGGCAGCTCCAACACCCATGCAACACACCCCAGCTCCCACAACAGCAGCAATAGCAAAGCTCCAGTGCTCGGAAACAGCACCAAAGCCCACATGAAGGCTCAGGGGGAGAAGCAGGAGAACCAGGGAGGAGACAGGTCATCGTCCAAGAGCAGAGAAAACTACTCCTGTCCTGAGAGGAAGAACACCTCCAGTTTGGACAGCTTACAGCAGCTACAGCAGGGGGGAGTAGCTCCAGAGAAAGGAGTGAAGACATCCTCTCAGTCTCACACCAAACCAGCAGGTAACCAGCTCCAGAGAGACAAGAAGAGATCAAGTAAACCTCCTGCTGTAACTCCACTTAAGACTGATATCAAGACTGACCCAAATGGGACCAGCACAGTTGGTGGTCTTCCTTCCTCCTGCCCTACTACCACCACCACCACTACCTCCACTGTCTCTCCTTCCACTCAGGGCACCTGTCGCTCTGCCCGCTCTGCTCTCTTTTCCTCACCCTCTACAAGCAGCAGCGACAGCTCTGAATCCGACACCCAGACTCACACAGAGGAAGACGATTTGCACAAAGACCGCTTACCTGGTGAGCACCGAGACCGCCACAGCCTTCCCGCTCAAGGCACAGAGGATGAGAATGATGGCCCAGAGGACGACCACGGCAGAGGGATGGATGTTAAACATCACGAGGATGACAGCGATGGATCTGGGTCCACCAAGCGGCGTTACCCTCGACGCAGTGCCCGTGCACGCTCCAACATGTTTTTCGGCCTCACGCCTTTGTACGCCGTTCGCTCGTATGGTGAGGAAGACCTTCCCTTCTACAGCAGCGGTGATGCAGCAGGAGCCATGGTTAAGCGGAGGACCAGTGGTCGAAAGAAGTCAGCTGAGGGGCAGGTGGACGGAGCAGATGATATGAGTTCCTCCTCTTCTTCAGGGGACAGCGGAGAGGATGAAGACAGTGGAACTAAACAGAGGGGGAAAGACCCATACTACTACAACTTCACCAGAACCATAATAAACCCTGGAGAGGGTCTGCCGTCTATAGAGGGCATTGACCAATGTCTGGGGAGGGGTTCCCAGCTTCAGCGCTTTCTCAAAGATGAAGAACAACAACAACAGAGAGCTCAAGGAAAAGTTGAAGAGGACATGCTGAGTGCTTTGTAAGTAAACACGAATAAGTAGCTGAAAAAACTGGACCTCATTCACCAATATGCCTGAAGTGTTTCTTCATTTATTTTGAAGAAAGTCTAATGCAGCTTCACGAAGCTGCTGGATTTTCACCTATATTCTTAAATTGATAAATGCCATGTCTGAGTTAGCTGGAAGTTTATGCATTATTCCCACGTAGCACAGAAAAATGCCCCTATAATGCCCATGTAGATGAAAAGCCAGCCCAGTTATCACTTACAACTAAGAGGAGAAGTTGAAAGGAAGGTCCAAATTAACAAAGAAAATTGAACTATATAAGACAAAAACTACATAAGTTATGAAGTGGAGCCAGTACAGCTTAAAGTGAATGAAGTGAAGCACAAATGAGCAGATTATTTTTTTATGTTTTGTATCATCTGTAGTGAATAGAAACTACAAACATGTTAAGTTAGATAATGGCACATGTTCAGAGATGACTGCCATCATAAAAGTAGGGACTCAAATTTAAAGATGTGGTTGAATACAATATCAGAAGAGAGATGCTGACTATATCTTACAATTACTCACAATAGATATTCTTTAGTGATTCAATTATTCTTTTAAGTTAAGGCTCCTCTTTTAGTTCTCTTGTTCATATTTCACTCCAAAATAACCCACAGGATGACTCAGTAAAAGTTTAACTGTTTACTGAGGCAAATATTAAATAAAAAAATGATGAAGAATAACCGCCCTGTTCCACAGTTTTTCAAAAGAGGAAGCTTAAAGAAAGAAGTCAAGTCAAAAACCTGTGTGGCTGATAGCACTGATGGCATGACCAATTCCTGGTGCATGTCTTCCCCTGCTCTCCCCCAGTGTTTCCTTTCTCTCTTCAGTTGTCCTACTAAAATAAAGACAGAAAGCTCAAAACTTGTCTTAAAAATACAAGGTGCATTTAGATTGCTACACTGCCACTGTAAAGCAATAGTACAAAATGACTATGGGGAAAGGAAAGCTTTCATCGTTGTATTTATGTACAGTGCATTCAAAAAGAATTCAGACCTCCTTCACTTTTTCAGTTTTTTATGTTACAGTCTGATGCTGTAGTCGAAAAATAATTTCTATTCTCATTAATCTACACTTTGTACCCCAAAATGAGAAAGTGATAACAGAATTTTTAAAAATGCAAATTAATGAGACATGAAAAAAACTGAAACATCACATTGGCATAACTATTTAGACACTTTGCAAAAACACTTGAAATTTAGGTAAGGTGCCTCCCATTTCTTTGGATCTTCGCTGAAATGTTTCTACACCTTTATAAGAGTCCACCTGTGTTAAATTGAATTGAGTTCTCAAAAGCACAGTGGCCTCCGTAATTCTCAAATGGAAGAAGTTTGGCCCAACCAGGACTCTTCCAAGAGCTGGTCGTTCAGCCAAACTGAGCGATCGGGGAGAAGGGCATTAGTAAGAACCTGACTAAGCTTTAGAGATCCTGTGTGGAGATGGGACAAAGTTCTAGCAGGATAACCACCACTGCTGCTCTCCACTGATCTTGGCTTTATGACAGAATAGCTAGACTGGAGCCTCTCCTCTGTGCAAAACACATAAAAGCCTGCTTGGAGTTAGAATACTTTCTGAATGCACTGTAAGTGCGCTCTTTTCAACATTTGTTTAGAAGTGGTTGTCTAAATGCTGTGTTTGGATTCATAGATCAGCACTTTACAGTTTTGGCTAAACATTGCATAACTGAAATGAAACAATCTGTGTATATATCAGATATCATACCTGACCATATGTTAGATGATGTATATGCAAAATCAAGTAAGTACTAAAAAATAATTTTGCATTGGCGTATCCACACCCAGAATCAGCAGGGGTGCTGTTCATAGTTAGTAGATTTTCCCAGATTTGAAAACTTCTGAGAATGTCACAATCTACTTGAAAACTGTGTTAGTGCATTTTAATTTCTTCCTAGGACTTCAGAGCACAGATGGCCAAGTAGTGAAGTCATGCCATCTGAATGGAAGTTGGTCCTCCAAGTGGGTGGCCGAGGTTCATCCTATGGCTCCTTTCCCATATGCCATTCCACACTCTGCCTGAATAAAATGATAGAAAATAAAGGCAGAAAGCCCAAAAAATGAATCTTTAAAACAAAATCTGCCTTAAAAAGTCTGGTTAATGAGGCCCAATCTTCATAAAGCTATGTGTCTTTTTTGTAATGTCCATTACTACATCATCTTCTGTGCTGCTGTGTTTAACAGAACCTTGGGAAAGCAGCATATTGGCCAGCTGGATGGTGTTGACGACGGCTCAGAGAGTGATACTAGCATCTGCACCACTAGCACAACCACCACTACAGCTACGTCCTCCTCCACCCCACACAAGAGTACACCAAGGAGAAGAGGCAGAGAAAGGCACACCGAGAAAACGGACTCTCATGACACAAGCAAGGAGGCTGACAGCAGCGCTGGAGCAGTGAGCGGGAACACGCGAGAGGGCAGAAAGAACCAGAAAGAAAACTGTCTTCCTTTAGGAGGTGGAGTCAAGTCCCAGCCTCAGGCTCAGGGTCAGGATCCTCTGGAGGCCCAGCTGTCCCTCAGTACAGACCTGCTGAAATCTGACTCGGACAACAATAACAGTGATGACTGTGGCAACATTTTACCGTCAGACATCATGGAGTTCGTCCTTAACACGCCGTCGATGTCAATGCAGGCTCTGGGTCAACAGTCAGAGCCGTCGTCCTCGGAGCTGCTGCTGGATGAGGGATATGTTGGAGTGGATGTAAACCGGCCTAAAGACATTCTGTTTGATGACTTCTCTCAGCCGCTGCCCAGCACTGAGAGTGGCGGCGTTGTGGAGAGCAGCGTGAACAGCTCCATATCTGTAGAGGAGCCGTATCTTCCTCTAGAGCTGCCGTCAGATCTCTCTGTTCTGACCACACGCAGCCCGACTGTTAGCACCAGTCAGAACCACACTGCTGCTGGGAGTCTCATCTCTGAAACCTCAGACCGCACCATGCTGGGCCTGACCTCTGACCCTGACACTATCAGCAGAGAGAAGAGTGGGGACAAAAAAGCACCATCAGAAAACCAGCATGAAGCCTCTGCTTTAGGAAACAGGGATACACAGGTCACTGAAGGTCACATGACCCCTGAGCAGTTTATTCCCAGCCCTGCCATTGGACAGGTAGTTGAACCTCCAGGTAACCAGGATGTTCCCAGGAGTTCTGCCACCCCTGGTTTGCCAAGCTCTCCCTCCCTGCCACTTCAGGGTCAGAAGTACCTGCAGACATCAGCTGCAGCTGCAGGCAGCCCCAGTCCTGTTCCTGCCCCAGGACCATCGCAGTCACAAGTTTCCAGCCCAGCAGTCATAAAATCGGGGCCAGACAAGCTCATTGTCGTCAACCAGCAATTTCAGCCTCTGTATGTTCTTCAGACAGTTCCTAATGGTGTCACCCAAAAAATCAATGCTGCAGGAGTGATGGAAGCTGGCTCTCCTGCTGTGCTGAGCTCCATGACACTCACCACAGGGCTGAACACCGGTTTATCCATGGCTCAGCCCATTTTTCCAACTGGTGGTAAAGTCCTTGGCACTATGCCTCACCCTTCCCAGATTCACACCTTCACAGGAGCCACCAGGACAGGCTTCCAGACAGGAATCCCCAGCACCACCTCTGGGCTTCTCATTGGGCTGCCCCCACAGGCTCACGACCAGTCCCAAATTCTGGTCTCAGAAGCAGGTCGTCCACACGAGCTAGGGCCCAATGTTGCCATCGTGTCCAGTCCCTCCTCCCTCACCTCCACCCCGACTGTACTCGCCTCAGCTCATGGCAAGAAGAGGCCTATATCTCGACTTCAGCCGAGAAAAAGCAAAAAGTTGGCCCGCTCCCGTAGCCAGCCCACCCTGGCTCCGTCTGAAGTCGCCCCACCAAACATGACTCTTATAAACCTGTCCTCTCCTCAAATTACCGCTAGCATCCCTGGGCAGCCTGGGAGCCTGGTGGAGCTAAGCGCTCTCTCCACTTCTCAGCGCAAAGTACCAAATATCATCAAGCGGCCCAAATCAGGAGGAGTCATGTATTTGGAACCAACCACTCTCCTTCAGCAGAGGATTTCTGGTACAGCGCAGTCCAGTATCCTGGGTCATGATTCCTCCACTCACCTTCTTCCTTGCACTGTCTCTGGTCTCAGCCCCAGTCAGTCTGTGTTGAATGTTGTGTCTGTGCCCCCTAGTGGTGCTGCAGGGCCTCTAGCTCCAGGATCAGTGTCTCTCTCTACACCTGTCCTCAGCTCAGGAGAGATCACAGGGCCGATTAGCAATCTGCTGTTTAAAGCCAATCCACATGGCCTGAGCCTGTCTGATCAGCCAATGGTCCTTCAGTCAGCAGGTGGCGCTCCTCTGATGTCACAGCTCAGCTCCACCGTGCAGACATCCATAGCCAGCAGCATCTGTGTCCTACCCTCTCAACAGACCATCAGCATGGCTGTCAACCAGCACAGAGAATCAGAGGGCAGCAGCATCCCCTTACAGCCACAGTCTCCGGCTATAAACAGAGCGCAGGCGATGGACTCCAGTCCAGGCACCCCTGTTACTTTAGCCCCCAGCCCTTTGAGCCCAGCCAAAGGACGTGTTGTTGGAGTGTACACCCAAACCTCTGCACACTCCCAGAGCAGCAGAACAGCTCCTATTTCCACATCATCAGAACAGAGACCTAACTCTGCTCCATCAGTGTCAGTTTCTGGATCAGACAAAGGCAAACAGAAAACAAAGAGGAGCAGGCAGACCTCAGACACATCCAGCGGCAAGAAGTTCAAGGCCTCTCAGTCAGAGGAGCACCACAGCAACCCTGCAGGACGACCACACTCAAACCCAAGGTAAGCTGCTGTGCATGGATATATACTGTGTTTTCTATTTATTGCTGTTAAACGATAGTCATGTAAATATGTGACCAGAAACCTTCCCTCATTGGGACTGCATTAGTGGGTTGACCTTAAGGATGAAACAACCATTTTTCTTTAACACCCTGATTAAATTTAAAGCAAAGATACAGTCTGTCTTTTTAACCTGTTTATTTCTAGGTTTTTCATTTATATGGACTCAGATTTCTCCCAACATTGTTACATTTTTCATAGAAATTTGACACATTTTAAGAATATATGATTGCATGAATGTACCTTTCTTTCCTGAGATGCATTTCACCTTTAGTTTTGGTACAAACAAATCTGTAAGGTTTTCAGTAAAGTTTTGAAGGCTTTTATACTTTTTCATGATTTTTTTACTGTATAATCACCATTATTTCAAACCAAAGCTTAAAAATTCAAATCGTCAGTCTTTTTTTTTTTTTTTTTTAACCCAAAGAGGAAGGATTGTCCCTAAATGCTCCTTCTGGGTAGAAGAGCTTCCCAACAGATTTGTGCAATGTTGATGGTTTAAGGAATTTTCCTTTAATTTCTCTTAATCAGAGACAAGAAATGACTCAGTATAGGATCCAGTACTTATATTTTGGATGCTGCAATATTAAAATGGGTATTTTTTATCAGGGATGCATGATATTGGATTTTTGTCCATATCCGATATGCCGATATTTTGAAACTCATTTTGTCCGGTACCCGATATTTAATAACATTTTTTCCACTGTAGAAAACACCAATTCCATCCTGTACTACAAATAATTTTTTAATATTGGTAGTCTTTTTTTTTTTTCAAATACAGCCATACACTAATGAAAAACTGTCTTTGGGCTACATGTGCATCACATGCTACATGTATTTTTAACAGTACAGCCAAAGTCATCTGTATCTTTGAGGGCAATAAACAGCAGCAAAATAACCTGCTGACATTGTGCTCCACAGTGCAAAAAAGAAATAGCTTATACATTTAGATTGATTCTCCTTATTTCTCAGCTTTACTTACTTACTTATTACTATTTTTGATTCAAGATGAACAAAAGAAATAAAACTTCAACTGAAGTAGTTCTCCTGATTCTACTTTAAATAGCACAAACTAACTAAGCAACCAAGTTTAATGGTTATTTCACTGTAAACAGCTCTGTAACAATCCAGTGACACCCACATCTCCAATGCCAGAGACAGGACACCTTCGTGCACAGCCAGAGCGCTATCCACGGGAGACTTGGCACACAGAAGTCCATCATTGCTTTTGCCATGTTTTGCGCACTGTCACATAGCACAACATGCTCGTTCTTTTTTTCTATTTTCCATATCCAAAACATGCTATCAAAAGCGGCTGCAATTGCGGCTGCTGAGTGAGCACTCCTGTGAGTGCAGGACAGGCTTTTTAAGAGTGAAATCCTCATATCCACTGAGGCAGTGAGGCTCAACATGCTAACAGGAAAGGTGTTGCTGTGAGGTTGGTGTCAGAAAAAGACATTAACAGCACCCTGTCTCAATGTCCTTTCTTTAAATTTTCCACTGCAAAGATTCTTTGAGCAAGCGTCCACAGTAAAAAAAAAAGCAGGATGCGTTTTTATGAGGAGACAGTACTTGCAAATGTTTTGGACAAATTCATTAACAACATGAACACTTTGTCCACAGGGGGCACCAAAATCAACACAAAGTTAAAGTTCTCTCACAGGAGCTTTAAGTTTTTATCTATCCAATTTTTGGGTCAGTCACACAAGGTGAAAATGTGTTCAGTGAAGGAAAATTTCCTACGTTGAAAATTTGGAAATACTGAAAATTTTCCAAGGTTTGTTGTTGGCGCACGTCCAGCATCAACGCGTGCACTAATTATGATGTCACCTTATCGACTGTACAGATCTGCATAAATTTTATTATCGGCCAGTACCGATAATTAAGTTTCTGAGCTATTATCGGCTGATGCGATATACTGCCAATAATATGGCACATCCCTAATTTTTATCAATTGATTCTAACACCTTGTCCAAGTTTAGAATTCTAGTATGATAACAACCGCTTTGTAAAATATTTATCTTTGACTGGTTCCATTTTTGCAAAACTACATTCCCATTCTTGCCCCCTTTTCTCTTCTTTGCAAGCAGTTTGAGAGAGCGGAGCTCCCCTGAACCCATGGACACAGGAAAGCCAGCAGACAAGACAGCAAACAAGAGGTATGCAGTCTTCCATGTGAACTGCCCAGTTTCATACCAATATGACATCTAATCCTGTCTTTTATCTTTTTAGTATGCTTGGTAAAAAGAAGATATCTGAGGGTCCTGTTGTGCCGGGGAAAGTGGTGGGAAAAGATAAACCATCTGCAGCAGGGGGAGCAGGTTCTCTTCCTGTGGCTTCACCACCTGACCAGGACGGCAACAGCAAAGATACAGCTTTGGATAGCAAACCCAAGAAAGGCATTGTTTTTGAAATCTGCAGTGAAGACGGGTTTCACATCCGCTGTGAGAGTATAGAGGGTGAGAGAAGAAGGCTACAGTTGCCAAATTTTGTTGCATATATTGAAATGCCAAAAGGCTTTTGGGAAAAAGTTATAAGGAACAAATGTGGTGCACATGGCTGCTTGCTTCATAAAGAATCAATGTTCTTCTTATTCCTTAATATTAAGGCCATTTAACAGAAATTGTTACAGCATAAACAGTATATTTTTGCTGGCTTTCATGTAAAAGTGAAAAGGTGACTGTAAGTCAGCTTTAAAGGGATTTTTAAATGCTACATTTCTGTGCTATTGCTTCTGACTTCCTGTTACTTTACAGAGGCCTGGAAATCTCTGACTGATAAGGTGCAGGAAGCTCGCTCCAATGCTAGACTCAAAGAGCTTTCTTTTGAAGGTGAGGCATCGAGGACATAGCAAAGTCAAAGAGAAATGCCTAACAGTCTTCCTTAACAATGATTATCTGTCAGCATCAGTTATTAAATTAAACATGAATGTTTTTCTCCTTGTCCTTCCAGGTGTGAATGGTTTAAAGATGCTGGGTGTTGTCCATGAAGCAGTGGTCTTCCTACTTGAGCAGCTGTATGGCTCCAGACACTGTCGGAGCTACCGTTTCCGCTTCCACAAACCAGAGGAAACCGATGAACCTCCCATCAACCCTCACGGATCGGCTCGAGCAGAGATCAACCACAGGTTAGCAACAGGCTTACACAGAGTTTCCCCAAGGCTATTTTTTCTTCAGTCACATTCCTGGATTTGTGGAGAGCAGGCTCTTTTGGTAGAGTGTACTACTGAAGATAGATAACAAAAGCATCTGACCTGCAAAAGCTGAAAGAAGCCAATGCCTGCGAAATCTTTACATCAGGAAAACATGAAGCAAAAAACAACACTTTTCAATTTGGATTATGTCTGAATTTGCTTAATGTTACCTATTTCAATGTTCAAAATGTTATGGCCTCTAAGGGTCAGTAATCCCCGTCAGCCACTGTAGCAAACACAGAAAATGACTTCTCTCTGTATCTTAGGCCCTCTTTACATGTTGCAGTAACAATGTATTGCAGACTTTGGATACTAAGTGATGAACGTTAGTACATCGATACTATGAATTATCAAAACGTTTTCAGTGATGGCCTGATACTGTGTGCAGTGAACCCAATGGCAATACCAATAAACGGGGGAAAATCAGCCATGGGTTAGAAGTGCCTCTACTACAGGTTTTCCCCCTCATTTAGTCATAAACACTATTTTAAAGGACATGTTGGCATACTTCTTATATCATGTGGGGTACTGATTTATTTGAAATGAAAAGTCAGTGCAAGATGACAAGTGAGGGAGTTGGCATGTATTGTTCACAGAAAAACTGATTCTTGTTTGAGAAATCTATAATTTTATTGTTTCAAAGGAATTCAAAATAGGGCAAAAAAGGAGCAAATGAGGAGTCATTTGGGAGCTTATTACTTAGACTGAGCCCAAAAAAATTTCAATCACTCTACTTTTGTTGATCGTGTTAGTTGACAGGGTGGCTAGTACATGTAGCTACCTAACTAATCCAGGCAATAAGAAGGCATATGAGACCACCTCTGTATGCAGTCTTTATTGTTGGATTTTGAATTGTTTTCAGTACACAATGGGGTGTACAAAGCATTAAGTATATATTGATATATATATTAATATTTGTTATCCAAATGCCTGAAACAGATATCCCCAAATCCATCTAAATGTATTGTATCAACAGGATTATGCATTTGCGTAATAACTAATTACTTCTACTTGTGTAATTTTTCTTACTCAGTTATGATACACTGTCAGTAAAACTTATCATTACTGTATTTCTTCTAATAAAGACCGGTAGTCAAATTGATGGAGTCAGTTTTTCACTGCTCTAGAGCAGGAGTCTTATTTGAAACAGTACAGCTTTTCTTGACTTTATGTTAAAGATCGACATGCTTTACACTACTCTGCAAATCAGATGCTTTGCTTGGACCGAGCTTGTGAGTGAACCCGGAAAAACTCAGAGGAGCAGTGCAGACAACAGAATTTACTGAGGGATAAACAGAGCCAGTTAGTGACAGTGGAGATGTTTGATCATGAAAATAGGAAGAAACTGAACTTCAGAAATGGATGGACTCTTCTTTGGTCATTCTCCCTCACGCTATGGGCAGTTTAAGTGTATTAGTATATTTCAGGACTGTTGCGATGATTAATGTGGTAGCATCTAACATATCTACAAGACAGAGTACACGTCTTTGTCTTTGAGCTGTAATTCTGACCCAGATCTGATTTGAGCAGTCAGAGTAGTATGAACAATCATTCTTCTCCCTAACAATACAAATATGAACAATTATACATCTCAGTGAGATTTAGAAATAAAGGCCTGACTACAAATAGTGAGCCTCCTTCTTATAAGAGACCTGGTACCTCCTGCAATTTTGTAAATAAAGGCCCTGGTCATTCTTTGAGGATTTACGCTAATCCTTTTTGAGAAATGTTTTAAGTTAAACTCCTTACATGCTGGTTTTGGAGTTTGTGTGTATGTGTTTCTGACTGCCGTCTATCCCATCTGTTTGCTTTCCAGGAGGTCTGTATTTGACATGTTCAATTTCTTGGCCTCAAAACACCGCCAGCCTCCTGAATACAGGCCGCAAGAAGAAGACGACGATGAAGGGCAACTCAGGACTGCCAGGTCAGCTGCAGCATACAGCAGTTACTGTTATTTGTCTGCTGAAAATCTGAATTTGCCCCAGGAGGGAGAGAATGGATTAGCCAATGTTATTATTTAGAAACCATAAACATTTCTTTACATTCTGGTCTTACAGGCGTGCCTCCATGGAGCTCCCACTAGCCGTGAGATTCAAACAGCTCAAGACAACTTCTAAGGAAACAGTCGGAGTCTTTAGGTGAGAATAAACAAGCTATAACTGCCTATTTACAAAGCACATATTTAGATTGTATTTCTTGTTTATTCTGAGATCTGTTAACCAGTAAAGTTACTCTAGATTCAGCTCAACAACAGCCAAAATACAGTGACTGCTTTAATAACATTATTTATCTACAGGTCTCCCATTCATGGCAGAGGTCTGTTCTGCAAGAAAACTATCGATGCTGGAGAGATGGTCATTGAATACTCTGGAAACGTCATTCGGTCTGTGCTCACTGACAAACGGGAGAAATATTACGATGGCAAGGTAAGGTCTTTGAAATAATTATGACTTTTAGGCAGATTTCATGTTGGTACTTCCAGAGTTGTAGAATTTCATGAGGGTAGAGATGATTTCTAATGCCTCAGCACTGGTTAAATGCTTCTTCATCACATAAAGCTACTGCCACTACGTCACAGCAATCCATACAGATAAATGAGTAACATCTGGACACATAACCTGATCTGTTAATATGCAAATAATTGTGCATGCTCTGACTTGAATCTGATTTGTCTGCAGTTGGAAGAAAAGCCATCAAATGTCAGTTTAATTTGACTCGCACATTATTGGTGGGTAAAATCAATCATTTAAGCCTTGTTTTATTTTCTCAAAGGGGATTGGCTGTTACATGTTTCGCATCGATGACTATGAAGTAGTAGATGCCACAGTGCATGGCAACGCTGCCCGCTTCATCAACCACTCCTGTGAGCCCAACTGCTACTCTCGGGTCATCATTGTGGACAGCCAGAAGCATATCGTCATCTTTGCTTCTCGCCGCATCTACTGTGGAGAGGAGCTCACCTACGACTACAAGTTCCCTATAGAGGATGCCAGCAACAAGCTGCCCTGCAACTGTGGAGCGAAAAAGTGTCGCAAGTTCCTCAACTGAGGCTCTGTTTTTCAGCGATTGAAAGAGGACTGCAGGTCTGCTGAGCGGAGGGCTCCATAGAAGGGTTCGCTGTGGCTTCACACTGATTCAAGCAGGTCCACACTTTACAACAGGGCCTGAGCTCTGCTGGTGTTTGCAGATCACAGCAAAGACAGACCGTACTGTATATACAGAACAGGCCATTTCGGAGGAGGGGCCATTTGTAGAAATTCCAACATATTGTGCCTCCTTTTCTCTCATTTAAATTTGGCTAGGGAAGCTCCACCTTCAGAGGTGTGTAATGAAACGGTTTGAGCCTTCACATCATTGCAATATTAACTCTAATTTACATTTGGGTGACAAAGTTACTCATTCATAATGTTTTTACATTGGCCCATCCTCCTTAATTTTCTATAATATGTTATGGTCCACTACTGCTGAGATGTGAACAAAAAAATCAAAGAACTTGGTTCCATTTTACACCAAAGTGCAATTTGTTGTTGGGATTTGGAAGAGTAATTTTAAAAGAAAGAAAAATTAGAACCTTATTAGAATTCCTTTTTCTTTTTTAATCTCAGTGTCAGCTTTTATTGATGCACATCTCCTTGTCTGAATGTGCCCTGATGCCTTCAGAGCTGATGTTAATTGGTGGAACCCTCCCCTGACTGGGCTTTTTTGTTTTTCAAAAAGCTGGGGACACTGTAAATAGGAGCTGCTAAAGCAGCGTGATGCGAGCTGTACAGGTGGTAACACTAGGGGGAGCAGTGACCACAGAGACAGAGCAAAAAGACACAAGAGGGGTAGAAATAAAGATATGTTTGATAAAAAAGGTTAGGTTGACATAATGGCTATATCATTTAGTGATACCAGCCCCTGCATTTAGATGGAACGGTAGTCTGACACCTTGGTAGCTATGTAGACGTGTTGTTGATGGGATTAAGCCTCTGGCCTGAGAGAGTGAGGCAGCTTGAGACTCTGGTGGACTGACAGGGACTGGAGAACCCTGCTGATGTGCTTTAGTAGATATTTGTTATTAATTTTTGGAGTTGTGATCCTGTAACAGCCATGGATCTGATATAAACAAACAAGTGTTTGTGCATGCTGTTGTTATCTTCAGACTTGTTATTGGTATAAGCTTGGACCTTTGAGTCACGTTCCAAATTACAGCAGCAAACAGAACCAAACATGTCGCCCTTGAATTGAATTTCACAAAGCTTGTTTTCCTCTTGGCCTATTTTGATAACCGTTACTATGTAATATGTGTTTTTTTATTTGTATTAAGTCTTTTAAAATCTGTTATCTGTCTTTTATTACGGACAGGGAAATAATCATGCTTGCTTTTAAGAAAACATGTAAATAATGTATATTTTTCTACAAAAAGACTTAAAAGCACTCACTAGTGAATAGCACTTAATGATGGTATTTATATTTTTAAAAAAATCGTATTTATTTTATTGCCATTTTGTAGGAAATAGAGGTTTACAAACACTAATGCTTGGTCTCTATGTTTTGTATTCCGCTGCCTTTTTCGAGTTTTTTTTCTTTATATCATGTTTTTTTTTCTTTCTTTTTTTAATTTGTAGTCTGAATGTTTTCTTTGATTCCAAAGACTGACACTGGTCTGTGGCTTGGTCCCTTCTTTAGTTCAGTCCACCAGTAGCTCTTTTATCTATCCAAGGCCATTGGGTCAGAGCTGACAGGTTCTCTACATTGTTTGTGTTATAGCTGGCAGTACGGCAGTTCGTGTGAACTATTATTATGCACTTGAGAGAGTTAAGATTGTTGATCCAGAACAGATATCTCCTCTCTCCAGCCTTATCTTCTCCACACCACTTCAAGCCAAGAATCAAGCCCACTTTTACAAAGTCACTTCAAAATGATTCGGCTTTTTGTATCACTAATCAATAATTGTTTGGCAGGCATGCAGCCGATTGGCATATGAATAAATTTAACTCAAGTCCCTTCATTTTAACCAGTTTGTCTCTACAAAGACTCCATTTTTAATAAAGAGGTGCCTTTATTTTAATGCTCCAACACCATCTGTCACACATCCATTAAGCCACCACTTTATAAGGAAAAATCATTCATTCCCCTAAGAACTTCTCAGTTTGTAACAATCACTTTCATTCTTTCATTCAGTCCTTTGTTCAGTTAAATTATTTTCTCTATAACAAGCCTTTTTGGACTGACAGGTTCCTCTATGTGACCACATGACTTTGCCATAGTTCTTGAATAAAGTTCCTTTTTTATATTTTGAATGTCCGCCATTCATGCTGATAGGTCGTCACTCCCACAATGCTCCTGGTCGTAAACCCGAACCACTCATGGTTTTGGTACTTTTGCAGTGACAAAGGCACTGACTAGGCATAGGAAAACACCTCACCTCTCTTTCAACAGGCAGATGCAACTCCAATGCTGAAAACACAAGCACACATAGCCACTTAGGAAGTTTGTGCATGAGGCCCTGATATAAAATCTAAGCTTGGTCAACTTGGATTGGTCCAGAATAATCCTGAAAGCGGCAGATGAGGCTCTAGCAAAGTGCACTTGACTCTTTCTTTTCTGCAACAAAGTGAAGGCAGGGACCACACCAGCAGTCCGTTCCTTCCCGAAGGGGTAGTGTGTGCAAAGCCTGTGCTGTGCTTTTACATTTAGGGTCTTGGACTCAGTCTTGAAGGCCCATTTTATTAACTGACAGGCTGGCTATGCGGTTGTACAGCTGCACCTTCATCGGGCTGGCTGGGTTCTGCTGCTAAGGTCAACAATGAATGTATATTCCTCCTCAGCATCATCAGATGATGATGATGTCGATTTTTGTCAGCTACATTTTGTTTTCAGTTCGTGTGTCAACTAGTAGATAAGACCTCATACTGGGCGTCAGCAGCAGAATAATCCAGAAGTGTGAACAGTGATGGCATTTCTGTCTGTAGGACATCTTGTTTGTACTGGGTTAGCTCCAAACTCAACGCTAGCATCGTTAACAACATTTTAACCGATGCAAAGGGCTCTGTCTACGACTTTCACTTCTCAAGATCTACTTCTAATGAGGGTCAGATGGTTCAGTGATCAATAACTCATTTGTTTCTCTGATATACAATAAGGGAACGGTCTCTGTTGTTTCTTTGGAATTCATTTACCACGCCACACCAGTGGCCCTTCTCCGTCATTCTCTGTAATTATAGTATAAATACATAACAATATTATACGGAAACATGCATAGCAATTTCTTGTACTTTAGTATCTATACAATATATGGAATGGACAGACAAACTTAGTTACAGTAGCAAAACAGCAGATTTATAATGGTTAATAGCAATGTTTCAATGTACTCTATAATGGTTTTGTGTTGCAGTACTATCAGATGAAACTAACGTGCATCATTCTTTTGTATATTAATATCCGGTTCCAGTTTTGCCGTGCCTGTGTGCGCTCCTTCCCTTGCAAGGAGCGCTGCAGTTTAACTTTTTCATTTCTTTCTGGAAAGGAACGGTTTTTATGTGATCAGAAATGTAACTGTATTAATGTGGTTGTGAACTTTATTGGGGTCAGCCATTCTGTTTTATTTTTGTTTGTTTTTTTCCCCTCTGGTTGTTGTAGTGAATGTTTTTTTCTGTTTATTTCTTTGTATGTTTTAACAGGGACTTATAGATGGCTTACTTGATGTGCTATAAATTAAGAGTTTGGTTTGTGGAGACTAAACGGAAAGATCCCACCAAAATGGTGTTTTTCATTTTGGGAAGAAAAAAAAAAAAAACCTCTCTTGTCTCCAAGATCACCACTCTCTCCTCCGAAGCTTTTGTTATACTTATCTAGTACTGTTTTTATAGAAAGTCATAATGCTGAAGTAATGCTGATGTTGAAAACATTTAATTTATTTATTTTGTGCAACATCCACCCTGAATCGTTCTTTTTACAAGTCAAGGTTTGGGAGAGCTAGGAAGAGTACGTAACGTGTGTTTGTAATTTTCTAATAGTTTCTTGTTTATAGAAGTTATCAGCCTGGGTGGGGATGTTGTGACGGGGAAGCTGATGGTAGGATGAACAAAAAAAAGAGGGATCGTGGATCATGAACAGGCTCGTTTTTATGCCTTGAACATACCTTTGTCTTATCAATATTCCTCCTGCTCTCTGTAATAACTGTCAACAGTCATTTTTTTTCCTGTTTTAACAGTGTTATTTCAATACACAATAACAAAATGAAGGAAAACCACAACCGTGAAAATGAACCACAAACTACTTGGTTGAATGTATAATTAGGACACAAAGTTGTACATAAGTGTAAAAAGAAAAGTTTCTAATCATGTTTATTTTCTATGCACTTTTTTATTTAAGTGATAGTTTAAATAATAAACATGTCTCCTTTACTCTTGTTGTCTCTTGTCCTGTTTACTTAACGACAGCAGCCATCAGTAAAAGAAAAGCCAATAATCAGTACAATAAAATCATAATAGTCAGTTAGTAGCTCTGCTGGAGATAAACCTAAGTACTTTATGGAGGATTAGGAACACAAGGGTGGAGGAAGAAATCACATGATCTTACATAGACCTATTGATCATTAATAATTAATCTTACATGTAGCAATTGAAATGACAATAAACACTTAACTGTTTCTTGCTGACAGATTCTTACTGTTATGTATCTAATACAATTTAACAATAGAAATAACTGATTACCTCTGAACAATCAGTACAGCCACCCTAAATGTTCCTAAGCCCCCCAAGCCTCTAATTACAATAAAAACAGTGACTAAATCAATTAAGGAATGCACCACACCATTACGTTACTTTCTATTCCATGCATATACTGTCTCTTCAGACAGGAATAATCTACTTTTATATTGAAAGCATGGACAGTAACTTAAAAGCCAACTCTTTAACCCAATTTAACCCACCTGCAGAGTGTCTTCCGAAGAAAGCAGGGAAAGAAGAGAGTGATCCAGAGAATATGTCGTGATAAATGCTCTACAACTAATTACAAATGGGCTAATTAAGCCTTTTAAGGGGTTATTTAAGAAAATGGTGTGCATCATTATTAATATAATTCCATATAATATTAGATTAAGAAGAATATGGGATAGTATTCTTCGTTATACATTCATTTATGAATATTGTTTTTTTTTAATATATGTCATTGTAAATTCAGATAAATTATGTGAACTATTGTTAACATACTACTGATTTTATGTATCTACATAATATATGAGAACATTACAGCTTCTTGAAGACAACAGCCAACCTTTTTCTGGTCGTAAATATAATTACTAGTCTGCAAAAAGAAAAGAAAAAACAAAAAAACAATAAGAACAGCAAATTTCCATCTTGATTTATCTACCATGTTTTAGCTGTTGAAGGTATTGTTACTTTATCTTCCTTTTAGTCACAAGTTTTGTCTTTTATTTGTGGTTAACCCTTTTAGCTTTGAACACTATGGTCACTTTAAGGAAGTAGGCTGACTGACTCACTGTAAACTAGTGGTGAAAAGATAAACCGATATACAGTTCTTCTGCCCCTCAGAAATTAAGCCACGTGGACTTAATATGAAGGAGGGATAACTTTCAACACTTCTGCCTGTCTGTACGCTTTGGAGAAAGGCGATAAAAGACAATGGCAGCACGTAAATCTCATCTGGCACACTAGTGTAATTTGGGTTCTGTCGGAGTTTTGACATCCATTATCACCACATTATGACCACATTATCACTCGACTATGTAACAAAAAATGGTGAGCCTTAGGTAAAAAATTTTAAAAACCACAGCCTTGATTGATTAATTGTTTGGTTAAGCCACATACAGCTCAGTGGACAAATCAAAAGTAATCTGCACCTTCTCTTATCAAACATTTTTTTATTTTTTTATTTTTTTCCGTGGTTAAATTCATGCCATAATCTTGGATCGAAATTCCAAATTGTTTTCAAAATAAAAGCAGGTCTTTATTCAAACAAACAACTTTCCCTTCAGTTTAAGGTCATGCAAAATCAACAATGAAACAAAACAAAAACAAAACAAAACAAATAAAAAAAAGAAAGAAAAAAAAGTCAAAATGAGACAAAAAAGGGAGATTAGTCATACGCAATTGACAACAATCATGATAAAACAGGTGTTCGCTTGACGGCTCTAATTTAGCCTACATAGAGTAAACGTAGGGTGAAGTGTTGTTTTTGTGGATAAAAGCTCTGTGGAACATCTGGAACTATCATAGATTAATGTAAATGACAGAACATTACAAAGGAAAAATTGAATAAATGAATTAATAAATAGTGTAGATGAAAAAAATCAGCTTGAATTAGTGGAAGTTATGTGAAGGTGTTTAAGGCTGTTAATTGTTATTATTGGGGAAATTTCAGTATTTGGATTCAAACATAGCCTACTCTAATAACGGAATATCAAATATATCTTGGTGGGAATAAAAACATTTATTGAAGCATAGAAAAGGATATAACCAGACTAATGTGTAGCACACGTGCATTAAATAAATATGTTTTCTAAACATGATTGATCAGTTATTTTGTTTAGAACTGGTCAGAGTGTACAATAAAACGTATTCCATTTAAAATCCCCGACTTCGACCCCTTTTTGAACTTCAACATTTACTTTTATAGAAATTCTAAAAATTCCCACATTGCCAACAGAGCGAGAAGGCAGCATTGAACGGCGGATGACGTATGACGCAGCAGCCGTGTTTGGTTGTTCGGAGTAAAAAAAATATCTAGGAAGGGATCAAGGAAACCTCTAGCATCGTAGATAAACACCCCCCGGAGGTGTGAATCCTGCTAGCACACAGCTGCCACAATACCAAGAGGACTGTAAAGAGGCCCGAAGGAGTGGTTGATACAGCGAGGGTCAACATGTCCGAGACATACGGTATGTTTGTGTAATTTTATGCTTGCTAGCTGTGAAAAACCCTCTGAGATGAGACAGACTGGCTCTTAGCAACGCTGCTAGTTAGCTGGCTGCATCGCTAGCTTAGTTTTGCTGTCAACTCACCACATCTACGAATTAAAATTGTGATAACTAATATTCACCCCTGACTTTTAATTCAGAGAGTGTTGTATAGCTTCGTCTGTATTCACTGACGTTTCTGCCCTACGATGGCGGAGTTACGTGGCTTCCTTTAACGATCAGTAATAGGAACAGGATGATGGTAGAGCATTTACAGGTAAAAGTTGGCCAAACTCAAACCACAAAACTACACTTTCATGTCAGCACATCAAGTTTTGTGTTTGCAGAGGTGGAGGTATCCTGAGCTAATAGTTCGAGCTATTTGGGTGACCTTGTAAACTGTAACAACAATGTATTCAGATCAAGGTAATGTGGATGTGTACCTTAATGTAGCTATTAGCTACAGGGCCTATATGAGGAAGTTGGGTAAGTGTGGCTGAGACTATCCAGTGGTTACCTTTAGAGCAGCAGATGTCAGGTATTTTAGAGCACATCTAATCTCAACCTGAAGTAAACTTCCCTTCTGTTTGCTGCTTGAGATTAGTATATAACAAGTTAATTCTGCTACCAGACACCTGTCTGTGTCTATGAGCATGATGACAAACATCCAGGAAATTCAAAGTATTCTGAGCACATTCACAAAACTTTACCTGATATAATTGGTCCAGTAGGTATGACAGTGAAGGTCCAGTTGTTTGAAGTGGTATACAAATGTAATTACTTTATCTCCTTCTCTCACACACATTCATACTCACTCTCCTTCTCACTGTCTACTTGTACCCTGTCTCCATCATCTTTGTATGAAACTTTATCCCTGTGGGCTGTATTTGTGTAAAAGTGTCAGTGCTAATGGTAGCAGTAATAGCTTTTTATTGATTACCATTTCAGTCTCCTGTGCTGTCTCTTCTCCTGGAGGGCCTGTAGTGAAACTGGCAAAAGTATTATGAATACAATAAGCACATGAAAGATGACAAATGGAATTTCTAACACATTTTATTGATTTGGTCACTGAGCCCTTAAAAGAATATGGCTAATGTTAGAAAACAGAATATAAAAGTTGAAAAATTGAAGGTTATATGTTTCAGTCAGTACTAAGATGGATATTTCAGCATTATCTGGACATAGACTGATGTTACTGTTATAATGCAAAATAAACTAGACCAATTTAATAGGGATGCACAATATTGGATTTTTGCCTATATCCGATATGCCAATATTTTAAAACTCATTTTGGCTGATACTGATGTTTAATAACATTTTTTCCACTGTACAATAACCACCAATTCCACTCAGTACTGCAAATATATAGGCTATATATTTTTAGATATTGGCATTCTATTTTTTTAGAAACAGAGAAAATATTTGATTTTATCAGGATGGATCAGGAGGATGTATTGTTTTTTTGTTTGGTTTTTTTTGTTGTTGTTTTTGTTTTTTTCAAATACAGTCATACACTAATGAAAAACTTACAGTAATGTCTTTGGGTTACATGTGCATCACATGCTACATGTATTTTTAACAGTACAGCCAAAGTCATCTGCATCTTTGAGGGTAATAAACAGCAGCAAAATAACCTGCTGACACTGAGCTCCACAGTGCAAAAAAGAAATAGCTTATACATTTAGATTGATTCTCCTTATTACTCAGCCAGTTTGCAGGATGGCTCCCTGAGATACTCCTGACAAAGTGCTTTAAATAACAACAACAACAAGAAAAAGACAGATTCTTAAATGCAAAAAAAAAAAAAATCTAGCTATAGTTCAGAGCTTAAATATGCTTATAGATTTTTGAGTTTTTCCATATCCGAAACATCAAAAGGAGCTGCAACTGCGGCTGCTGAGTGAGCACTCCTATGAGTGCAGGACAGGCTTTTTAACAGTGAAATCCTCATATCCACTGAGGCAGTGAGGCTCAACATGCTAACAGGATGGACACTTGATGTTCATATATCCGTGGTGAAGCTAGTATGTTTAGCTTAATTGATGAGGTTCTCTGGAAACAAAGTTTTGCAGTTCAGGTAAGGCTATAAGCACCTGCTGGGTATAACATAGTGGGGCTTTAAATGCATCATTAATCCACAGAAGCCCATTTATTCTACAACACTGAAAGGCTGATTATCAAGAGCTATAAATTCAATGCTTTTCCTGTTCAGCTCCTTACCTTTGTGTGATCGCTGCTTTAATTTTTAGCTTTGTCGAAAGACTTAAGTAGAGGCTGTTGACGAGTTTTACCTGGCACGAAGTTTTGTCATTCTTTATCTTAAGAAAGTCCTTGTAGTCATCAGGGTGACGGTTTTAGATGCAAAATAAAGGCATGTTGTCATGCTCCTCCTCACATCACATGGACTTAACAAGCAATGCAAACAGCTACTTTGCTGTCTTGTTCCTACTCCTCAAACTTCTCCCACACAATCGACATGTTGAGTTTGTTGTTGGCACACATTCAGCGTCATTGCGTACACTTAATTTTTACGTCACATTATCGACCATACAGATCGCAAATTTTATCATCGGCTGATACAGATAATTAACTTTTTAAGCTATTATCGTCCGATACCGATATACTGCCGATAATATTGTGCATCCCAACAATTTAAATCTATTTTAGCAGTGTTAATGGGAAACTTAGATTACTACTTTTAGTAGTAATTATTATAGGGGATTTGTGAGTATTGAAGCTGCAGATAACATCAAAATAATTTACTTCTGAATTGAAGCTCTTGTGAGGAATTTTCAGATGGTTATGAAAAAGACTGAAATTAGTATTAAAGTCTCATTATGACTTCCAGAAGGTAAAAAATCACCACAGGCAAAACAATTGATGACTTTGACATGGTTATTTAATGCCTACGGTTGTTGCTGTGAGGTTGGTGTCAGAAAAAGACATTAACAGCAACCTGTCTAAATGTCCTTTCTTTGAATTTTCCACAGTAAAGATTCTTTGAGCAAGCGTCCACAGTAAAATAAAGCAGTATGTGTTTTTATGAGGAAATAGTACTTGCAAACGTTTTGGACAAAGTCTTTAACAACATGAACACTTTGTCCACAGGGGGCACCAAAATCAACATAAGCTCTTGCTGCTGCTTGTTTACGTCACGACTCTGCTGCCCCTGAAAGTACTGCCCTTCATGGCTGATTGGTCCTGTCACTTTCTAACCGGGCCCAAACAGTTTAGATGGGAGCTTTGCGAGATGGATTCACCAGTGAAAACAAGGAAATGGGCGTATCCATCTGCTTTTCAAGGTTAGGTCAAAATGGGTAGCACTTTATTTTTGTGGGTCTTATTACCTAGTAATTATCTAGTTATTAGAGTAACAAATATAATAATGTAGTTTTTTCTCAAGAATGAAATGGTAATTACCAAGTAATGACTTGTTAAGAAGTATTATCTAAAAAATATAGTAATATTAAGGAAGTCTTTACGGAGTAATAATGTGTTTATTATTAAGTAATTACTATGGGGGATGGAATCACTTTAATTTTGGGGGCTTTTATGCAGGAATTACCAAAATAAAATATGAATGAAGGCATTCAGAAATTAACTAAAAGTTAGTTGAAAAATTATTCAGGAGGGACTCACTTTAAGTTAGTTGGCCTACCTGGGATTATCAAGCAACAAAAATATCCAAAAATAATCTTATTTCTTGGAAATTACTTGGGGAAATACATTTAATTACAGAGAACTGCCACAATACTATAAAGTAATGGTACTTAATACATTATCACTCAGTTAATATTTTCTCAATATTACCATATTTCATGGTTATTATTTTGTAGCATTTCATGTTATTATAAGGTAATTATCACCTATTCCTCAAAAATTGCTAGATAATTGTTACTATGAAAAGTGTTATGTATTTACTCCAAAATTACTATGTAATTACTAGGAATTTAGGGCCGACTAAAATAAAGTGTTAAAAAAAAACTCTTTGAAGTTAGAGTCAGTAGGTCAGACAGGCTAGACATGAAGCTGAGGTTATCTTGGTCTGAGTGTGTTAAATGTTGTCACAGTGTAAGTGAATACAGATAACAGCATTAGCCTGTCCCCTTGGGTTATTTAATATTGATGTGTCAAGAATGCTAACGCCTGAAAGGCTGCTGTTGGGAGGGAAGCATTGCATTCAGCCCTCCTTGATACTCTGACATATTGACAGCCTGATTGTTGTATGCAGATCTCACATGGGAATTTGTCTGGATAGATGCTAAAAAGCTGAGGCAAGCTTTTGAATGGGAGCTGTTAGCTTTTGAGTTTGTCACTCCCTCGAGGTATTTCTGTTGATGTGAGGAGCTGAACTTACAGGATGCTATACTGGCTGATAATCACATCGGTTGTGACCAATCATTAGCCAGGCTGGCACGTCTGACTGCAGAGTCTGTGTTTAAGCTTTAACTGAAATTGCACACTGTCAAATTTCAACTGAAGCAGGCTCTCTGGAGGAAAGGTGCTGTTTGCAATCATCACTCGCTCTCAGGCTTTATTACTTTGGGTTTCCTGTTATGTTTTTACAACCTCTCTTGGTATTGCTGACACACAAACACACAAACAACATCCACTTAGTCAAATTCAAGCATACCTTTTATAATGTAAATGTCTCCTGCAGTATCTTCTACTGACCTTATATGGATAAGGTCAGTAGTCACTGAAGCTGTAGAACATGTACGTGGGTTGGGTTGTTCTCTCCTGGGCAAAGGCCCAATCTTCACAACAACAACATCTGCACAAGCAGCTGGCTGTGGTTATTCAATCCCTGTGCAAGACAGCTAACCTGATCCACATTCAATAACTCTCAAGCTTTGGCCCTTGTGACGTATGTTTTTAAGAGCCTGTGTTGGTGTCGTGTTTTGCTTAGCCAAACAAGTATATTAAATAGGAATAATAAGTAGCAGGTTATGGTAGCAGGTTGTGATTAGAAAACTAATTTGGGACTGTTGGGTGCGATGGAAGAAGAAGCTAAACGGGATTAAGAGCAAATCTTAGGATTGTCTCTGGAGTAGTCCAAGCAGCGGGTTCAGATTCTCCTCCTGACATTGGTGTTGCATTAATCTCTGCCTCCTCCTCCTTTGTGCTTTCAGACTTCCTGTTTAAGTTCCTGGTGATTGGCAGCGCTGGGACAGGGAAATCCTGCCTCCTCCACCAGTTTATTGAGAACAAATGTAAGTGTTCCCGCATGAAGCCCATTAGTCACAGCAGGTTTTCAGTTGAGTGAAAACATAATTCTGTTATTACTACACAGACATATCAAAATGGTGAAATTGGGGTGGATTTCCTGAGCTGCAGTACAGCAAACACTTCAGATACACTGCCTCACTCTGCTGTGAGGTGACATAAAAACTGTGGATATATTATGGCAAAATGATTATTATTAAGCCTTAGCAATAAAACATAGGCCTTACATTTTTCAGAATGAGGTCTGAAAAAAAATCAGTATTCCATAATCAATCAATACCCTTATCCAAACTAATACAATTGGATTGAGTTTGCATACAGATTAAATTAACCTAAACCCAATCCAGTACACTCCATATGAATGGCTTCTAGATCCAACTGAAACATGTCAGAGTTTAACAGCAAGGTTCACACAAGGGAATTCCTTAAGACTGTTTGATTTGAAAAAACACTGAATCACAAAAAGATAAATAAAGAAGATAGAAAGCAAATAATAAAGCCAGCCGGTTTGCTAAACTTGTGACACTTGCTATTATGAGTTTTAAATTCCACGGTTGTTTTTAAGCGAGTAATGATAAAATACTCCAGAGAGAATCCTGCCCTCCCTCACAAAGCTGGTATTAATTTAAGATGTGTCTGGTCCCTGTGCTGAAGAAAAAAACAAGCTTACAACCTCATGTGGTCTTCCTCTTGTTTCTCATGTGGTTATGAGCTGTATGAAGATAACAACTTGGGTATTCTAAAAAGTACAACACACCTACATAATAAAACTGGCAGTACCAATCTAGGTACAATGTTTAAAAGTGTTATTATTAGGGATGCCCTGATCACATTTTCTGCTGCTCATACCGATCATCTGTGAGTGAGATTGGGTGATCGACTGAAGATACAGATAATATTTTATGTTTGTTAAAGCAGCTGGTTTAGTGTTTGGTCAGTCAGCTTAGGTTTGTAGTGTACAAGTGGCAGCATAGCCTGTTAAAAAAACACAGAAGTCATCCTTATTCGGTAGAGATGCATCAACTGTGAAAATCAGGGCCAATTCCAATGTTTGAAATAACATTTTAGCTGATAGCTAAAATAGATAAGTTTGTCTAACAGTTCACCTCTTCTGCCTGAAAATAAACCTTAGCATCAGTGCATCCCTAGTATTAAGACAACAACATGCTTTTACTTATTTGACCAACAAAGCAGGGAAAAACTTCCCAAGGAGCAATGCAACATGTATCTTAGAGTAAGGATAACTGAATTAAACAATGTGGTAATTCTTTAATAACGTGTGAATATACAGTGCATTTCAGACCCCCTTCTTTTTTTTTATTTTGTTATGTTGCAGCCTGATGATTCAGTCAAAGAAATTATTTTTATTCTCATTAATCCACACTCAATACCCCATTATGACAAAGTGAAAACAGAATCTTAGAAATGTTCTTTCTAATGTCTTTGGCAACAATTGCAGCCTCAAACCTTTTTTGAATATGGCCCAACAAGCTTTGCACACCTGGACTGGGGGATGTTATGTCATTCTTCTTTGCAATTCTTCTCCACCTCAGTCAGGCTGGATTGGGACCGTTGGTGGGCTGCCTCTTTCAGGTCTTTCAATGAGACCTGGGTTGTCCCTAAGCCACTCCGGTGTTGTTTTGGCTGTGTTTTTTAGGGTCTTTGCCATGTGAACCTTTGGCCAAGTCTGAGGTCCTGAGTGCTGCGTGATGCTGCCACCACCATACTTAACTGTTGGGATGGTATTGGGCAGGTGATGAGTGGTACCTAGTGTCTTCCAGACATAATTGAGGCCGCAAACAGTTAAGTCTTAGTTTTATCAGACCAGAAAATCTTGTTTCTCCTAGTCTGAGAGTCCTTTTCTGCAAACTCCAAGCAGGCTTATAGTGTTTTTCACACTGAAGCCACTCTGCCATAAAGCCCAGATCAGTGAGGGGTGCAGTGATGGTTGTCCTTCTAGAAGTTTATCCCATCTCCACACAGGATCTTGAGCTCAGTCAGAGTGACCATTGGCTTCTTGGTCACCTCTCTTGGATTCTCTAAGGTTTTTCTCCCCTGATTGCCCAGTTTGGCTGGGTGACCAGCTCTTGGAAGAGTCCTGGTTGTCCCAAACTTCCTTCATTGGAGAATTATGGGGGCCACTAACCTGACACGCCAATTGGATTTGTTTCACACATCCATCTGGGAAAGCTTCAATAGTGTCATCAAGTTCTGATAAAACTGGCGCTTTAGCAGCATCCACACTAAGCTCTTCCACCATAACTGCACCAGCTCATGCTGCTGCTTGTTTACATCATGACTCTGCCGCACCTGAAAGTACTGCCCCTTGTCGCTATTTGGTCCTGTCACTTTCTAACCGGGCCCAAACAGTTTAGATGGGAGCTTTGCAAGATGGATTCACCAGTGAAAACAAGGAAATGGGCGTATCCATCTGCTTTTCAAGGTTAGGGGGCGACTGGGTGTGAATACTTTCTTAATGCTTAGTACGTACTTTAGATTAACACAGTAACAGACGGAAACAATATTAAGCCTTTCCTGAAGGCTAAACTGCACCACTAGTCAAATAAATAAAAGGCAATATGTTTCAGAACATCATATCAGCTGAATTATGCAACTAATGCAGTTATTTTATAATGCTAAGAAACAAATTCCCCTTACAAAATACTTATTTAGTTCAAGTTTTTCTCCAAACCAAAATTTTCTTTCCTCAAAATTACATTTAAACACATCAAAATGACTTCTATTGACCTTGCCTGATGGTAATTTTACTGAGCTAACCTGAACACCTTATTCAACTTTCTGTCTCCTTAAGTAAGCTAACTAGCCGTTATTCTGCAGATTTCAACACTGGATTATGATTATGAACTTTAGGATTAATACAATGTTTTGTGGGTTTTACCACAGCTGCCTTTAGTGGAGGAGGATGACTGACCACAGCAGCAGACAAGCTCACACAGTTTTTTAAAGCTGTCAAAAGGTGTTATGTTTAAGTTGACATACAATACTGCCTTTAGCTGCAGACACCACAGGGTGTTGGTTTTTGTGGTCAGCAGCTAGAAAGAAACAGTATTGCCTATCTACCAATCACATACTTGAAATAGTCTGAAATTTATTAGTGGCTGGGGCACACCTGTTGGTTAAATATGTCTCATTTTATACTAAAAAAGTCGAGGCCCAAGTTAGTGTTTCTGCTTTGCATTTTTATTTCCTCATTTCAGTTTCTTTCTTCTGCATCTCTGTTGCAGTTAAACAAGACTCAAACCACACCATCGGCGTGGAGTTTGGCTCCAGAGTGGTCAATGTTGGTGGAAAGACAGTCAAACTGCAGATCTGGGACACCGCCGGGCAGGAGCGTTTCCGGTAAAAGAGCCAAAATCATTTCCCCACAAAGATTGAAGTAAACTTAAGCAAACCTTAACATAAACCACTGAGTACACTTGGAGTCTTTGGGATACTTCCAGCTTGAAACATGAACCTACATTGGCATGTGGAGATACCACACCTTTAAGCAGCTTCAGTGAAGGAGTCGTGTGCTTGACTGTGGTTAATAACTAGACACAAGGGACTGTTTGTCTCTCCCCCCTCTCCTGCTAGGTTTCACCAGCTGATATGGATACAGTTAATGCATCATGTTCATGTTTTCTGCTTTTTTTCCCCTGCATTTTCCCCCCACAGTTCTGTGACACGCAGCTATTATAGAGGAGCAGCTGGAGCACTTCTTGTCTATGATATCACTAGGTAAGGCAAGCTCCACACTTTATATGTTTTCACAAATTATATTTTGTCTATAAAATAAACAAGATTTCAATCCTGTCTTATCAGAGTTGAAAGTATCTCTCAGACTTTACCTTTTTATCATTGACTGATAAAATAATCGTTGAAAACCACATTGAGAGGAGAACTGTGTGGTCCCTTAAGACCATTGTTATCTGTTGAAAGCAGACCTGTGTGGACTTGAAAAGGAAATTTACTGATCCGTGACACTTGACTGGTTTCACTTCACCCTCATTATTTTTATGTGCTCCTAGATTTTTTCCAGTCAGTGTAAGAGAAAAAAACAATGTGTCCATACCACCTCCAGAAACTGCAATTTAATGACTTTGTCCTCAGACCATACAGTGTGATTTGAATACCAGAGCCCACTCACAGGCCTGTATTTCATCAGCTGTGGGTTGTGAAATGAAGATGGAGTGAGAGCAGTAATGCAGAGAGACAGGAATGTAATACAGTTTGTGTTTGTGAAAATGTATGGGCTTTTCTAGAGAGCAGAGTGACAGGAGCTGTAATGTAGAGGCATCCACTGGCAGACGGCAGTAGTCAGGAGAGCTGAAGTCCATCACAGGAAGTGTCACCTGAGGGGACAACAAACAGGGAGAGTGGAGGGAGAAAACTGCAGGGGGAAAGGGGCACAAGAGGGAGAAGATGGAAAACAAGAGAGTGAGTGGGGAGATTGAGACATTTATCACTTTTCACAGGTGAAAAGGTTAGCAGAGAGACAGACAGGAGAGGAGCTGAGAGAGTGCGAAACAGATTGCAGTTGAGCCACTCGTTCCCATCAGCAAGTGGACGAGGAGTGATGTCATCCTTTGGCCACATTAAAGCAGCTGTTTAACATTATTCTGGTGACCCACACCCTTCTGCTCACCTCTCCGCCCTTGTGTTGCTATGGACACAAGGGTCTTTTCTCCACAGTGACTGGTGATTTAGCCCCAGAGAAGTTTGCATGATAGGTCCTAGCACCCTGTGTCTGCTAAAAGGCTCATTTATAGCATTTTTAATTCATCTAATACTTTTTGCCTTTTTTAGCATGTTCTATAGCGCACAATTTAACCCACCAAAAGTGGAAAAATGCATTTGTTTTGATGTTTCTAAGGTAACACATATGAGATAACTATTAAAAATAAAGCCAAATCTTTAAAAGGGACGTAGATGGTCACGTAGTTAGGACACGCCTAACAAAGATCGAAGTCATTATGCTTCATGATCACTCCTTACGATGTGATATCTCAAGAACACTGTGGGGGATTTTCTTCAGACTGCACAATTGTCTGCTTAACTTCAACCACAAACTGATAGGGATTCTTGGGGTTATAAGTTAAAAGGTCAAGGTCACTGTGCCCCATCATCATGCCTTGCTTGTGAACAGGATATCTCAAGATTGCCTTGAGAGATTGTCTTTGCACAGATTTCCACTCTAATTCAAGGGTGAACTGATTAGATTTTGGAAGTACAAGGTCAAAGGTCATTGTAACCTCAAATCTTCTACATACAAAAAAAATGAATAATTAATTGAGGGATAATTTGCAAAATTTGGCACAAACCTACACTTTGACTTCAGGGAGAACTGATAAGGTTTATTGTGACCTTCCATAATGTGACCTTACTATATTATAGCCTCTCAGGAACCATATCCTCCTTATATACATGAGCACATGCAAGAAACTTCAGTCTGTTACTGTGCTAGACTAACATTAACATAAAGAGACATTCAACAAAACGCCAGCAATAGTTGTCAGTGTTGTAAAGTCATACAACTGCTGGGTAGTAGTTCTAGTTTGAGAAATCTTATCTTGTGATATGCCAAACGTTTGCTGCAGCAATTTACAATGCAGTAGTAATAGCTACATTTTAACTGTAAATTAAGGCTGGTTAAGAATTAAACTGACCTTTTCACTGAAGTGCTTAAGGCTTAGCAGCATAGCGCAGTAGCAATTATGAGTAGGAACAGGGCAAAAAAACACAACAAGGCTAGAAAATAAGGCTTTTATGTTTTACCATTCTGTGTTAAATGTCTTGAGCAATTTATATGAATAAAGACCTGGGTCACTATCAGAGGAAGTGTTTTTGTTGATATGAATACATCACATGCTGATGGAGGGAAGAGGCCCTTTGTGAGGATTCCAGTGCCTTTAAAAAGTATTCCTCACCTAGGATGTTTTACCCTTTAATTGATGTAATAAATAGATTATGGTTAATATAATTAGCCTTTTTTTTTTTTTTTACAAAAATGTGAAAGAAACTCTTCAATGTCAAAATAAAAACAGATTTCTACAAAGTAATTTTAATTAAAAAGAATATGTTATGTAAGATAAATGAATGCATAAATTTTCTCCCCCTTCAAGTCCGTATTTAATAGATGCACCTTTGGCTGCAATCACAGCACTGAGTCTGTTTGGATAGGTCTCAGTCATGCTTTTACATCTGGACACTGCAGTTGTACTCCATTCTTCTTTGCAAAACTGCTCAAGCTCTGTCATGTTGCACAGAAGATCAGGCATGAACAGCCCTTTTCAAGTGAAGCCACAAACTTTCTCTAATGGATTGAGGTCTGGGCTTTGACTTGGTCACTCCAGAACATTCATCTTGTTCACTAAAACATTTCTGTGTAGCTTTGGCTCTCTGCTTCAGGTCATTTTCTTGCTGGGAAATAAATCTTCTCCCAAGCTGTAGTTCTCTTGCAGACTGGATAAGATTTTCCTCCAGGGTTTTTCCTATATTTTGTTGCATTCATTTTACCCTCTACCTTTACAAGCCCTCTGGGGCTGGCTGCTGAGATGCATCCCCACAGCATGATGCTGCCACCACTTTGCTTCACAGTGGGGATGGTGTGTTTGTTGTGATGTGCAGTGTTTGGTGTCCAAAAACATAGTGTTCTGTCTGATGGCCAAAAGGCACCATTTTGGTCCCATCAGTGTACTTTGATCCACTTGACCATGAAGTCTCCCACATGCCTTTTGGTGAACTCTAGTCAAAATTTAATGGGTTTTCTTCAACAGTGGCTTTCTCCTTGCCACTCACCCATAAATCTTTGACTGGTGAGGAACCCGGGCAACAGTAGTTGTATGCAGATTCTCTCCCATCTCAGGTGCTGAAGCTTGAAATTCTTTCAGAGTAACGATAAGTGTCTTGGTGGCCTCTCTCTCTAATCTCCTTTTTGCACGGCCACTCAGTTTGTGAGGTTAGCCTGATCTAGGCAAATTTACACGTGCTTTATTCCTTCCATTTCATGATGATGGATTTAACTGAACTCTGTGGGATGTTCATTGCCTTGGAATGGTTTTTGTGTCCATCCCCTGACTTATAATTAGTATAATATTTTAATCATAATTAACATTTTTCAATAACCTTTTCTCTGTGTTGCTTGGAGTGTTCTTTTATGTTCATGGTGTCATGGTAGCCAGGAATACTTATTAACTAGTGAATGGATCTTCCAGATACAGATGTCTTTATACTATAATCACTTGAGACATTCACTGCACTCATGTGATCCCCATTTCACTCATAGTGGGACTGCTAGCACCAAATGACTGGACAACTGTTGTACTTTAAAGGAGGTGAATATTTATGCGGTCACTCATTTTACATTATATATTCTTATTTTATTGACATTACTCTTTAGAAATTTGTTTCACTTTACATTCAAGAGTTTTTTTACAATCACTTTTAATGTCAGAAAAGCCACATTATATTAGTGATTGATTTTTAAAATCAATAAAAGGATAAAACATCCAAGAGGAGGAATACTTTCATAGGCACTGATAGCATTTGAATAAACCTATCTTTAATTTGTAGTTTGTTGGTATTAGAACCATTAAACGAAACAGAGACACACATTTCTGTTTTTACTACACTAGGTATCTGTGTGGGAGTAAAGTTTCACCCTGCTGCTTTTACAGCCATCATCATCAAGTTAAAAATTTGCATGTTTCTCAGACCCAAGCAGCTATGCAAAATCATTTGAGTTTAACAAGTTAAACAGCAGTCATTTACCCCTGACAAAACAAACCATCCAATGACTCTATTTTGTCTCTACCTGTCCTGTCTTTTAGCCGGGAAACATATAACGCTCTAACCAACTGGCTGACAGACGCACGGACTCTGGCAAGCCCCAACATTGTTATTATCCTGTGTGGCAACAAGAAAGACCTGGATGCAGATCGGGAGGTAACCTTCCTGGAAGCCTCCCGCTTCGCTCAGGAGAATGGTAAGATGTGCAAAATCTTCATCATCACATATTATTTTGGCATTTATTTCCACCTACTCTTAAATATTTTGATCTGCATTGTTCTTTGTGCTTATTTTGCTTCTCCCTAAGTCTTTTGACTCCTTTTCTATAACCCATGTAGAGCTGATGTTTTTGGAGACAAGTGCTCTGACTGGGGAGAATGTTGAAGAGGGTTTCCTCAAGTGTGCTCGCACCATCCTCAACAAAATAGATTCAGGTATACACCCTTGTTTCTTTGTTAAAGAGGTGTGTCTCTGTTTTTGTGAGTGCATAGACATTTGCATGTATTTACCTAAAGTCTCCTGTGGATTTGCCTCTTTTGTCTTTCTCACCAACGTTTTTCATTACACCTCCTTTAAAAGGCGAGTTGGACCCTGAGAGGATGGGTTCAGGTATCCAGTATGGAGATGCTTCATTGAGGCAGCTGAGACAGCCGAGGGGCACCACCACACAGAATAAGCAGCAATGTAATTGCTAGGGACTGAGGGTGACACCTCACCTCAGCCGACAGGCCCACACAGACAGGACGCCCCCTACAGGTCAGTGCCATTAGAACTTTGTTTGAATAGGATACTTGAGATGAAATCCGCTTCAGTGATATGAAGAGCATGTCAGTAATTAAGTCTATGTCTCCTTTTCTCTGCCAACATACCAGCTCCAGGTGTTTTTTGGTGTGTGGGACCCCTCTCTCTACAGTCTCACACACCTTGGATCACCTGGAGGAGTGATCCTGAAATCACCACAACCCTGATGCCCCTGTGTCTGGGCAAGAAAGTCCTTCAGTGAGAACATAGTGGAATCATTAAGAAGAAGGATGTTCTTCTATTCAAATGGATTCTCAGTCACTTACCAGACAAGGAGGGTTGTGTGTATGGGCTGTCCTGCTGTTTGGTTTTATTTTTGTGCTTTTTCATTCTGGTTTTAGCAACTCTGACAGGCTTTCTTCATTTGCACATGATTGTAAATTATTATTGGTAAACCTTTTTTTTTTTTTTTTGCACATATTCATCATTGAAGCGATTAAGGGCCCAAATGCGTCCATTGATGACAAAAAAAAAAAAACAGTTGTATTTTTTTTGGTTTAAACTGTACATACAGTATGTATTATAAGCCAGATTCAATGCAAATCTGTGTAATCATTTCTGAATCTGTTTTCTGGTATCTTCTCTAGATCCAAATCTGAGAAAGTATAATATAGTTAAGGCTCTTGGAGTTAAAGAAGCCAAAATGTAGATCATAGCAGCCTGTTGCACCAGCTATGTGTAAGTTATGGCGTAAAATCCACACTAAAAGCTACAAGCAACTTAAGTTGTGTCATTATTTGATTGCATCACAGAGATGTAAGATTTCTCTTATCCTAAAAAGGTTAACATCCAAACTTATTAAAATATTGTTGCGGATATGTTTTCACTTAAATCTGACCCATCAGTGAAAAGCATTTTAATGCAGCTTTTATCACAGCGCTGCCTTTCATGTCTAATTACCTCTAAGCAGGCTAATGGCTGAAAAAGTTCAGCTAACTGTGGTTAATTCTCAAACAGTGCTGAAAGTGTATGCATAATATGACAAAGCACTGTGATTAGGTGATAATCAAAGCCTACACCCGTAACCTAGAGCCAGGATAAAATAACGCTGACATGGAGGGGTGAAATTGCTGATAACTGTCTCAATAGGTCTAACACCTCAACTTTTAGTGGAGCTTAAACTCCAACTTGCATTCATACTAAGCAACGTTTAAACCTGCAGATAGCTGGTGCAACCAATAGCTGTATTTTTACTCACTCAGAAATGTGGGTTACATCAAGTCATATGACTTTTTGGTAAGCATTTAAATGCACTATAAACATAGAGTGTTGACCTTAGTAATATACTTGATAGTATGGATCTACAGTATATTATTTCAAATTACCATGTCTAAACTGTCCAAGCACTCCATTTTACACTCCCGCCTTTACCCTGTGAGGGCCGGTTTAAAGCACAAAAAGGAGATTTTGCTGTTTGATTTCACTCCAAAGTTCCCATCTTTGTAGATTTACAGTCTGAGATTTAGCTCTTTGCTAAGTTTTCAGTGACTCTGGTTCAATCACAGTAAAAGGTTGAGAATGGTCATCAGTGTTTGCAAAACTAACATGCCTTTGACTCCTCCTGCTGGGCTTTTCTTCATAATCTCTGCCTCCCTTTAATTCATGCCACACATACTGTAGAAAGGACGTCACAGGAAACCACAGTTGGTTTAGCCTCAGTTCCATTTTTGGGAAACTTTCATTAAGCCCGCCCTGCTTCCTCAAAGAGTCTTGACACTGCTTAATCATGCAAGGATTCTGTTTTTACTTTTTTCACTTCTCTTTGTAAAGGACAGACTCCCTGCTCAGCTAAAAAATGTTGCTACGTTTATTGAGCCATCCCAGATGTTTTCTCCTTAAAACTGACCCTGTATTGCCCCAAAGAAAAATAAGGGAATTTCCACCAAAATACGGTTTCCCCTTTCAGTTCAACGCCAACAGCATGGTTTGTGGTGGAGAATAATGAGCTTTAAAAACATCCCAAACTCTCCTTTTCTGTCTGAAAAGCAGAGAACAGATCATACAGACACAGCCAAGAGGAGATCCAGATCCTGCAAAACTCAAATCATATCCTCACATGCTTGCATATGTCCTTCCAGAGAAACCATATGTGTTTTTAGCTCAATTACTCCAGCAAATGTTTGGAGGAAAACATGTTGAGTTGTGCAAACAGGAGAAAGTGCAGGATATCAAGAGACAGATGGTCAAAAAGCATAGTTTTTATTTCATACTGGCATCATGTGATAATTTGTCTCCTTCTGCAAGTGCACTTTTACTTTTGAATTTTCTTTTTTTTGTTTATATGCTGCAACTATAGAAATGTACATTTTATTTTACTTGAACAGTATACTGTAATAAAGATTTTAATTGTAGATGTTATCATTTCTTACTAAAGAACAACTGAGATTTTTAATTTAATTTTGTTGTTCGTGGACTGCTGTAGTGTTGGTAACATCCTGCTGTCTGAGCTTTCATCTGTTCATACCCACTGCTGACGTGGAGGTAGCAATGAAAGGATGTCGACTTCCTGAGCTGCGAGGAGAGGCCGTTTGAAGTGGTTAAATACTGTTGAGTAGAGCTCCTTCACTTAGCTTTCATTTACCCATATTGTATTTATTGTACAGTTTAAAATAGCCATATAATACACATTATTTTCTCACCTCCAGTTGGGGTCAATCATATAATGAAGGCAATCTAACTCAGTTGTTGCTTAGTAACTAATGTAATATAATCAACCTAAATTCTACTGTACATCTCAAGCAACCTATACTGTAAATAAGATTTGTCTATTGTCTATTGAGGGTAAGTATTGCTCATTGATTGTAATGATTATGCAATTCCCAGTAAACTGCTTTTTTTTTTCATTTAAACTTTCCCGTGTCCTTGATGTTTATGTTTAATCCCTACAGGCCGAGCATCCTGAATGTAGGCAAAGCTCACCTTTCTCTCGCTTCCCTTCTGTCAGCAGGAAATGGAGCCACATCAGTTTTACAGGCAGGAGGCTTAACAGGGCCTGAAATTTCACAATAGAAGCCATGAACATGATTCATTTGCCTCATCTCCCACTCTTCGGTCGTATCATTTCTCTCACAGGCAGTCAGGGTGAGGTTAGGATATCAGAGGACTTCTATGATGAAGAGTAAATGCCCTCTGTGTCCAATTGTCTGGATTTATGCTCTTGGGTCGATGGAGCAACGACAAGATTGGTTTAATGTTGCTGAAGTGGATATATTGACTGATTTATTAATCTTACACCTAGTTGTCAAGATGACCTCATAGGAAGGGCTGGTGTTTAACCACTAGGTGGTGCTAAAATAAAAACTATCAAATCCACTTTAGTTTTTGAAACCCATCACATACATTGCGTTTTTATAAGTTTTTCTTAGACTGTAAAAGTCAACAATACATTTAAGAGCAATTATCAGGTGAATTAAGATGTTAAAGCTTTAGTAAGATGGAAAGGGTCAAGATTTCATTTGAATAAAATTGCTCTTATGTTGCTGATTATTCAACAATTTAAACAAATCAGTTTGAATTTGTTTATTTTACTTCATCTCTTTATTTTTATTTACATACAATGGGACGTATTGATTTGGATAATTGGATCAGACACAATAATGCATACAAACACGTCTTCCATCAACAGACTCGCACAGGTTGACAATAAGGGAAGCAGTACATATTTCACTAATGCCAAAACATTAAAAAAAATAGAAAAGGTGAACAGTTGTAACAATTTAAACCACCTCTGAAACCTATAAAACTGTAAGAACTGGTGTGACAGATATTGTCAATAATCAAAATCCAGCAAAGAGAAATGTGGATCATGTTGGTTCAAGTTCAGGAGACTTATTTAAAAGCTAATTTATATTATGGATCTTTAACAACAAGTACTGCTCTGACAATGTAATAAGCGAGAATCACTCTTTCTGGAATGGATCTGTTAGTTTTACAATATTCAACATACATAAGAAACACTGTATGTACACTCACCATACGATGCAAACTTCACCACACTAGTTCATATAAAATAAACCTTGTCTGAGACTTTCATCTGCTCATGTTTGTTTTATGTGTGACCAACAAGCACCACTTAATGTAATATGTTGCACAAGAAGTAGATAATCTGCATTAAACACAATTACAGCATCCAGCGAACAGGGCAGCCTGAACTAACATAACCTACACAGTTTATTATTACCATCAGCTGTGAGGACGTCTGACACGGCACAGCTTGGCATAACACACCATCAGAATGGCACTCAACCTGAGTACACTCCATTCAATTATGAACTTGCCACACTGGGTCAATTGCTCTAGAGGGCTTTCTAGATGTAGTTTGCTTGTACTGTAATCCTGATATTAAATGAGCACAAGGCATGACAAGTCTAATACCCCATCACAGGCAAGGTCTTTCCTGACATGGATTTATAGCGATGGCTGCAAGGCCGTTCTAAGTGCTCAATGCCCATGGATCATTATAAGCGGTCTTTTATACATGGTGCTTGTTAGTGACAGAAGTGCATCATTTGAAAGTTGGAGGATTTTAAAAGGAGCAGAGGAGGAGGACAGGAGAGAGCAGTGCCACTAAACTGCAGAGAGATAAAACTAACTGGTTACATGGTTACATGAGTTCAGGAGTTAAAGGATTTAGGGAAAGTGAACTGAAACTTAGGTGGCAGATACCCATCCACACATTTCATTTTACTCTGCTTTTCTGTAAAATGAATCATTTCCAGTTATCTTTTCAAGGTCTTGTCTTTGTCGCTTGTTTTTCTGGCAATAATTCATTAACTTCTCAAGATCTTGAGAAAACAACCAAAATGAACGCAAGTAAAATAAAATGCAAAGATACAGGATCTCATATGATTTACACACTAGAATGAAATGTTAACATGTTGAAATGCAGAGCCTTATATTGAGTGTCTTCATTACCAGGCAGTAATATACAGACTGCTATGGCAAACAGGTTAAATGAACCTCCATCTATATATCTGTAGTAAACAACATCTCTATTTCTAAAAAGCCACCTCCTGAAGTTCTGCTCAGAGCAGGGTCTACTCTGTAGAGAAGGAGGCCTTTTCCAGAGACATGGGTACAATGAGTTGATGAGGTCGGGTGCCAGGGCAGCAGGTAGGTGGGATGCTTTTCTGATTTTCTACTCGAGCGACTGGAGCATGAGAAGCTGCTTGAGGACCTTGGTCTGACTGGTCTCCCTGATCTCTCCCGCCAGGAACATCTCATCCACCACCGTGTACACCTTCATGGTAAGACACAAAAATTAGAACAGTTGCTCTCAAACTTTCTAAATATTAAATGTTCAAATAAAATTTAAAAACACAATTCCTGGTTGTACTTGTTTTATCATTTTTCAGGAACTGTATGTAATATTTATAGTATTTTTAAGGTTAATCCCTACAGCTCTCCAAAAAAAGAGGTTGTACCCTTTTTAAAGACAAAGAGCATCTAAAGCCTGAAATGCCCTGACCTTGGGATTAAAGGAAATGAGTCGATTAAGGACAGAACAAATTCCAAAAACCAAAGTGACATTATCTTCTTCCCTACACATGAAAGGGTTGGGCTTCCTGTTATACTGTACGACACAATGAGAAGTCATCATGTGGTCTGCGGTCATCATTACTCATATGTTTCACCTGTCTGTGTCATCAAGGTGCAAAAATAACTGATGAGCAAACACAGCAAGAGGCTAACTTTAGCACAATTGTGTAAAAATCACAGACATAAAGAAGTGAATCAGTGTTTCTTGCCACACAGCTGAAAAAAAACAAAACAGCACCTGAGCTTGTGAAATAGTATTAGCCTGAGGGCAGCAGTAGATTATGATGGGTGGTAAAAAAAAATATGTTGGTTTATACTATTTAAAAAACATCAAAAAAATGAGGGGCTTTGCTGACTGATGTTCAGAGACCCTGAAAATAGTCAGGCCACTCAAACAGTCTAAGGGGTGTGTTGTGCACTCTGAGGATTTAGGTTAATCTCACTTGTTAATTTATGAAAAATACATCAGTTGCCATGGTAATAAAAGTGCAATAAAAAGAAAAGAATCTAATTTGCCTTTTGTGCCTCTGAATCTTTTGGTTGAAGAAGAAGGTTGTTCATATATGAGACTCTCGAGGTGAAACATCCTTACCTTGTAGAAGTTGAACACAAGGTCCAATTCACACACATTGTGGAAATACTCATTCAGCACCTTAAAGAAAAAAGAGAAACCGCAAGAAATCCAAACCTTTAATTTACATAGATGGCAGCCAGCAGATGACAAACACACTCCTCTGAGGGGACACAAAGATGTCTGGTAATTGTGTGTCTTGATGTGGTGCACTACAGCAGAAATAAAGCAACACTGAAGCAGCTGCTGAATGACCATGTAATAAGCTGATTTCCACTACAAGGACATCCATCTACAATGTGCCAAATTAAAATTAATGTGGTTCCATCTCATCTTGTTTCCACAGGAGATCATTTATAGCACAGACACAGTGACATTTACAATGGCAGAATTACTGACCTCTTGTTCTGAATTTGCTACAGTGAATATTAAAATGTTCACCATGAGGCCCTGCTGTGGGCTGGTGTGGAATTCACCTCATTTGAAGTAAAAGGATATACTGTAAATGATATAAATCTAATAAGAAATATAAACTTTATATTTCAAATATAAATTGTAGCACTCCCTCAGTTAAACATTACATTAAAAGAATTTCATGCCTCAGGAATCCAGTGTTGCTGGGACAAGCAATAAAGCATTTTTTAAAAACCACATGAGCAGATTAAACTTTAAACTCACAGTCTAGGCTCAAACCATTGGATAAATTATTATTTAAAAAAAGAGCTGCCATCCCAGAATAAAACGTGCAGAAAAAGACATTTTTAAGCTGCTAATGCTACCACAAAATCACCAACTTTCAAAAAAATATGCTGATTTAGTCATTAAGATGTTAAATTAGAAAAATACTTTTCAATAAGCACAACTAATTTACCCCATAGACCTCCGTTTACATTTGTATAAAATCTATGAACGAGAACAATCACTGTTTCACTGTTAAATACAGCGGGAATGTCTTTGTTAATACTAAACACTTGTAATCAGACCAATGAAAAACATTTTACTGGAGCAATATCTAATACTTATGAAAAAAGAAATATACACATTAGGAAATGCTAAATTCTTGGTATATCTGATTTAAGAAAAAAATCTGACGTGAGGACAAAAACAAACAAACAAACAAACAAACAAACAAACACAAGTTTTGACACTATACCACTCCAATAACTAATAAAAGCACTGACAGGAGATGGCTGTGCTCAAGGAGATCATACAGTGATGGAGCTAAGATTATAAGAAAAATTGAGAGCTTTTATTAGACTAAAATTGGTCAGAGATACAAAATTGTTAGCGCTTTAATGTTTAACTGTTGTACCATAGCTGTAAGCAAAATCTTTAGTTGTGAGAAGTCGAGTAGTTTCATTATTTCACACTTTCAGTAGTGTTATTTTTCAGTGGCAGACGTATACAGCTACTGTCAGATACTATTTAACATTAGTGGCCAACTTGTTTCATTATTGATAAAGCTTTTTTCCAGCATTACGTCACTTAGCATGGTCTTACAGAGATAAAAGTCAATGAAAGCACACCCTAAACTAGATCACCAGGCTACACAGTGAGACTGTGACTCATCTGTTTTCTATGATGACCCATATTCTGCTTAAAAAAATACAGTTTACCTGGTATTTATTGCTAAGACTAAGAATGCAAAGGAATTCATACAGATGGTGGTAAGGACATATTTTTAAGTTGATGTTAGGCCTATTAATCAGAATGGAAGAACTGCCTTGCACATCTGTTTCTTAAGACAGATGTGTCAGAGGGATACTTAATCCAACAAACAATTCAAAGTAATCTCCTGATATGCACAATGTCCAACTTGCAAAAAAAGGGCATTTATTTGCAACGTTTTGGTACTAGACCTTTATCAGGCAACATCAGCACATCTTAAATAGATAGTAGCAATGCATCTGACAACCGACTTCTCATCATTACAACACAATTCGCAAATAAACAACAGGGTCGACAAACATGAGCTTCCTGACTGAGAGTAAATATGATGAAAGCTTACTAAACACAAAAATTGCAAATGTTAATCATATTATTACCAATAGTAAATAAATTAAGTCATACTTTACTAATACCTGAAGGGAAATTTACAGTTTACACTCTACTGTTATAAATGCTACACAAACATAGGCTGAATTACATGCAAATACAAATGCACAAACAGTGGAGCAGAGGTCCCAAAATAGAGTAAATCTGCAATCAAAATAGGAAAACACTACAGTACAGTAAAAGAGGGTCATTTGAATTGTATGAGGCATCTTTATCATAAATCTAGGAGCTGAATAAACAGCTATTATTCTCTTTGAGTAAGTAAGTATGTACTGGCCACAGTCTATACTTTCTAATGAATGCAGTTTGAGATTCCAGAGTTGAAAGACAGGAGAGGAAAGGAAAATTATAACGGAAATCATGAACAGACATTCCCAAAAACAATCGGACCATGTAAAGTAAATCATCATAGCTCATTTACTGCGTCCATCTATCATGTGCTGTATGCTTGTTAGTTACCTCTACAAAGTTGTGGATTCCCTCAAGATATGCCAAGTTGTTATCAGTTACATCCACACAAATACAGAAGTAGAGGCCAGCGTAGCGTCGGTAAATAATCTTGAAGTTCCTGAACTGTAGGAAACAAAAACAAATAAAATATCTTAAACATGTTTACTTCTCATTTTGTGGCAATAATATCAAAGTTAAAGTGAACCCATTCATTTTCTAGGATTTCTAAAACTGACTTGCATAGAAAAGGGATTGGCAAAAGAGGTTTGGTTGCATATTGATACTGTTTTATACTAATAAAGTTGTCTTTGTTTCCATTAGGATGAGTACAATTAAAGGTGGATCACAGTTACTTTAAGTAGCTTTTGTAAAATGTCTGTAAAATGGGGCACGTGATTCAGCCAATTACAACGCTGTTAGTGAGGCTGCAACACAGATTTATTTTGACAACAGAATGGTTTCTGTCATTGCACTGCTGCCCTTGATAGGATTCAGAAAGAGCTACAATACAATTAAACACAAAAACATGATAATGCTAAATAGATAACCACCCAGACATAGTATTATTACACTTACATGTATGAGGAAATAGATAAAATAATGCCATACCTCCACAAAGTTGGTGTGCTTGGCATCTCTGACAGTTACCACAGCATGTACTTCCTCTATCAACTTCTGTTTCTCATCATCGTCAAACTGCATGTACCATTTGGCCAGCCGCGTCTTCCCTGCTCGGTTCTGGATGAGGATGAAGCGGATCTATGTGCAAAAAGAAAAAAATTCACACTCCCAAACTATACCCTCCAAATACAGGATGAATAATACGTGTCCTTTTGTCGAAGTTAAGTTACAAGTCATTGAATTAAGATGACAGTGATCAACGTCGCCATGCTTGTTATCAAATGTACCCGTCGGTCAATATTTAGTTGTCTGAATATATGACTTTATAATTCACATGATGTTAGGTTAGCGTACTGACACTTGTTTAGCGCTAGCTTCAGCTAACCTTTAGACTTGCGTTAGCTGAACCCCACCCGTTCATTTGACAACAGCATTGCACAAGACGCTTGAAAAGGTAGAATTATAACCATGTTATATTTTATGAAGGATATGGATTTTGGTATCCGTGATAAAACTCTGTGACTTAACACTGGCCTAGTCTGCTAAAATAATCCAGCTCTCTACCAAGCTAACGTTATCTACAGACTGAATGAAAAGGTTCACCAGCTAACTATAATGCTAACAAGCTAATGGTAAAACGCTACTGGTATGAGATAAAATGGAATTGCGTTAATTTGCAACATATTTACCATTCTTGTCTCCCAAATATGAACCTCAGAAGCTCCGTAATATAACGTACTTCAGAAACTATACAACGATTTTATACAGATACATGAGTTATTTCTTCGACCGCTTGTCCGCTATCCTCCGCGAGCTAACAGGAAGCGCAAAACCAGTCGTGATTCCGTTGCATATTGGGGAATGTAGTTTTTATCACAATATGTAGAACCCTAGGAAGGTTATATCGGACTACAAGAACCAGCATCTAGATCACATGAGAAGCGAAAGGGGTTGTGGCTTTATTTTTCTGTGCCAAAAAACATCACTATAATTATTTGACCGACTGGAAATACACGATGACGATTTTATACATAATAAACGTCATCCGAAATACTATTCTTTATTTGATGCACTGTCCGGAAATAGGTTTAACTTACGCAGTGTTGATAAAAACTTAGCTATTTGTGTAATATATCAAATTGGAAATTTGCTTAAGTTTTGATGTTTATCATATATATAAAAATAAGATTATGTTTTTATATATATGATTTTTTTTTGTTACAGTCAACTCACATATGATTTAAAAATGTATCTTTTTAAAATCTTTGTAATGTATGTAAAATACGGTTGTGCCAGTGTTTATGTTATTACAGTTTCACCACGTTTGCGACACTTCTCTGAATGGTTTGCATATAGAGCCTGACAAGATACAATATAAATAGGTTACCACGCTCTTGAAGCCCTTGTGTTAGTTTTTTTCCATTTTGCAAAGTCAGGGTTTAGAGCTTGTTTACTGGTCTGACTGGGCGGCAGGTTCACCACAGATCATTTGTCCGGACAAACCGGACGCCCTGCCCCTCTTTCTCTGAGCTTTCAGGGTGTTTGGGGAGCTTGAGAAGGGGGATGGGGGAAACTGTGATTGTCAGAAATTACGCAACACTAAAAGAAGGAATGTACTTGCCCTCTGGAACCAAAAATATGTCAGCTGTGAATACATAGTGGGCTGAGGTGGGATAAGGGAGAGTACTAAAATGAAAGGGAAAAACATCCCAATCCAGTGACTAAACATTTACTACAGGTTTTATACTTTGCAGCTTATGTGTCTACACTTATGTGTCTAGGGTAATACAGGCAGAGTTAATGTGATTATTGCTATCATAAATAGCAAAAAAATAACCATGATGAAACAGTCAAATTATCTATGGTTTATGATAAGGCCGGTTCATCTTTAAAAACTGAGTCACATCAGAGAACCACAGGCAGATTATACATCTGAAACTTTGACCCCTGCAAATCTTGTTCTGTGTAATTGGGGTCATGCAAATATTGCTGAGAACACAGGGACTATGATGTGATTGGACAGAAGCTTGTGGACTTAGTCAAACAGAGGGCAGTGCACCTTGAACCCTGTCAGACTGTTTGTTTAATGGTGGGTCACATTTCAAACTGTTAAGGCACACATCTTTGAACATTAAAATCTTCTGAACTCATGTAGAAATGATGTTTTTTTTAAAAATCTGACTGTAAAAATCCTTTAACATGTCTCTACTGTTTTTGGTAGGCAGTGTGTCAGACTCAAATTCAAAAAGGAAAAAAATGATGAACATGGATTTAACCGTCCCAGTGAAGTGTTTGTTTTGACATCACAGGGTTTACCAGACTGGATTTGTATGTTAGGGGGAGGAAGTTCAGTGAAGGACTGATGGGGAAAGTCAGGAGGATTCCAGGAGAAGCTCCCAGATAGTAAACATCTGTTTCAGCTGTCAGGATGATGCTGGAAAACATTACTGATTTTTCTCAAAGAAGTTGAAAGTTTTAATATTTTAAAAAATTAACTCAGGGATTTTTTCTTACATAAGAAATAATACAGACATCTTCACAGTAACTTTTCAACCAAGCAGGAGACTAACAGTACGAACATTTAATCAGGGCTAACCTTTTAGATGACTGATTTTATTTCCTAAGAGAGGATTTAGATCATTTTAGTCTCTGCTGCTCTGTCAGTGCCTTTATAGAGTAGACTGAATCTATTCACTCTTGTTAAGCCACAGAACATCACAGACTTTGAGGATGACAAATCTTTTAGCTTGGGGTAATGCAGATCAGCTGTGAGAGGAAATGGTGTGTGAGGCAGGGGGCCAAGAGGGCAAATGGACCAAAATAAACCCAATAAATTACAATCAAGTTGACAGGACCATGCTTCTTTATTTCCTGGAAATAGTTTTGCAACATGTTTGACTGGAATAGATAAGAGTAATTTGAAATCAGTGACGAAAACAAATCCACTGACCTTTTAAATAGTTTATCATCACTGAGACAACTTAACAAGACCTTTGAAAATAATTATCTGAAAACTTATGAAAGCTAATCTATGAGTTATTTAGACTGACACAGAAAACCTTATTTTTACAGGATATCAAATTATTTCATATTGTGTGCTATGTGTAGTAAGAGCTGAAATAAGTAACATATTACTGGAAAATATTCTATCAAGTACATAAAAAGGGCATTATCTTCAGTAAAAAAAAACCTTAACACTCTTATTTAGGATTATTCTATTATTGCAATCTGTTATCATAAGCACATTTATAATAGTGTTGAACAATTAGCCTGTTAGAATTAAAATGTATTCTTTGATAAGTGACAAACCAATCATATGAACACTGTTTGTTAAAATTTTAATAGGGTCTGATTTGCTTCACCAAAATTTACAATTTTTGCCTCACATGTTCTATTTCCTCATCTTGTTGTTGATTATATAGATAAACAAATTACACACTCCACATCATCTATGACTGGTAAATGAATGCCAAGCAATGTTAATTATGATTAAGGCTACTTTAAGTAACTAAATAAATGAAGACAATTAAAATAAAGAACCCGTTTGTTAAAAAAATATCACAACAGAAATACACAGCATTAGGCAAATACATTTAGACAAGTACATTTGTTCTCCTGAAACAAATAAAGAGAACTTAAAGATGAATAACACTGGATTAAATAGAGTAACAGAATGGATATAGTAAAAAGCCCAGGCATGTAGTTTTAAGTGCAGTTTACTTCAGTTCAGGTGCCTACTCCTTGACATTTAATCTTTCACATAATTTCTCCAAATACTTTTTTTGTGCATACTAGCTGGAGTAAACACCGAAAAAATCTTAATTTTATTTTATAAAACTGTAACCTACAGTCATGGGTGGTTTTACCTTTAAGGAAAGGCTGACCATTGCTTGGGCCTTATGCTCTTAGGGGCATCAAGAAACATGCCACTTTAATGCCCCAAATTATAGTGAGATAGCTCCTATAAACATACTGAAACAATGGATTGGAGAATTGCAGTGTGTTAAAATAGTATACAAAACATGAAAAAATAATGCACCAGTTGGTGCAAGGATTTGCACCAATAGTGAGCATAGCTTTGTAAGTTGAATAAGTTGTAACTTCCCTAGAGACTTGTTGGGTGATAAGAAAGAACTACCAGGGGACTGGGTAGCTGTATTTCAGGTTGGGTACTGTCCTGTAGTTACCTGGCTTTGTTACCTGAACAGAGATGTTCCAAAATATTTTGTTTACTTGCTAAAATTGCTTTCAGCGACATGGGGAAGGGCCTCATATATTAGTCTCTGCCTGAGGCCTGACTAAACTTGCCTCTGCTCGGAGTCCAAATAAATGTGCACACAAATCACATTTTAAAAAGTAAAGAATCTTTTTTTCATGTTTTTAATCTTATGTCAGATTTGTAGTAGCTGTTTACAGTATATGCAGTTTGTATTTAGTTTGGTATTTGGTTTTCTTATATTGTTTAGAAATGTACTGAATTAAATTTTACTTTAGGGGTGTTTTCTATTTTGAAAAAAAAAATGATACTAGCCCAGGATGGGCCTATAGTTTCTTTTACCAATGTGAGAGAAGCAGCACAATACACATATTGTTTATTATTTGTCTCTTGAATATGTATCATTTATTATGACTTGTGCTGCTGACCTCTTGGCCAGGTCACCCTTGTAAAAGAGATCTCAATCTCATTGGGTTTTATCTGGTTAAATAGAGGTTAAATAAAAAATAAAAACATGCCTCGATGCCCTTTGTTGTTTTGTTTGCTTGCTTGTATTTTGGAAATCAAACCTTTAAAATGTGGATTTTGGAAATAGTCAATGGACATCTTTTGCTTTTATACATTACATGCCCATGGTGCATCACTGGCTGTCCAATTATGATTTTCCTCAAGTTGAGTTATTCAGATTATTTTGTTTTATTTTGTTTCTTTAAACTGGACAAAAACACACAACAAATATTTAAATCTCCATTCCTATAGATTTTGTGGAAATTGGGTTTGTGTCTATTTTGGCGCCCCCTGTGGACAAAGCCATAACTCTCACTTTCAGATGTTGATTTTTGACCTGTTCACATCTAATCTGCTCCAATGTAGGAGTCAAATCCCACCACTCATTTATACAAGTGTCCCCTTAGCAGTAGCTTAGCTCCAGACAGTAGAAATCATGTATACATAAAGAAATAGTCACTCTTTGTGCAAACTGTCTCTTTAGCTTTCTAGGCTCATAAGCTTTAACATTAAGTCTGCGTCATAAACAGCTAGAATCCCGTAAGTGGAGCTTTAATGAGTAGGCTGTATTATTTCACTGTAGTCTCCGTTTAAATGTTGAATCGTGATAGTCGGCGTCACTAAGCCAGTTTTCAGTGATAGTGTGCGTGTTGTAATTGTGTCCATTGAACCTCTGGGCGAGTCTCTCTCTCTCTCTCACTCTCTCTCTCACTGTGTGAGTGAATAGGAGGGGAGATGCTGGATTCGGGAGAAGGTCCGCCATTATTGGGAAGCAGAAAAAAATAGACTTAAACACACCGTCACACATTTAGCTTGTACGGGGTTTATATTTAAAAGGAGAACAAAGCGGTTTTGGACGCGCTGTTGGGCACTAAACAGCGACGTTTTGGTTAATGAAGGTGGAGCTTGTTAACCGCGTTTCATACGGACTCTTTTATTTTTGACACAACAAAGGAAATAATATTGGTCAAAACAACGTGGTGGCTGAACCAAGAAGGAAAAACACACCGAAACAGCGCTTTCCGACGCCTCCCCCTTTTCTCCTCTCGCCCAGCCGTGGTGAGAAGACTGGAGTTTGAACAGCATTTTTTCTTTTTCCTGACGAGAATTTAGTTGTTTTTCCCCTCTCTCTCCAGACACAGAGAAAAAGATATGAGCCTCGTTTGTGAAAACTTCAGACTGCTGGAAACGAGCACGTAATGTTGGGAGCAGTGGTCAGAGAGCCAGTTCGCTAAAACAAAAACGGAAAATAATCGATGTGAGTGCTGGTGGGAAGTGTTTTCGTCTGTTTTTTAAAAGTCTTTCATCGGCTGAGAGTCACAGAGAGAGAAAGAAAGGAGTGGAGGGAAGCTGGAGAGAGGGAGGAATGCTATGGTATGTAGCCTTTACTCTTCTTTTACACAACATAAGCGAATGGTCAATTTAATAAGCTAAACAAGGCTGGAAGGATATTTCAGGGCGCTAGCTCATTCCTTCATTCCTACTTGGGATAATTTAAAGTACTGCGAATATCTTGAAACTAGGAGTCAACCTAGCTCTATGAGAAAAGCCTTTATTGTGAAAAACAAAATTTTCTTGGTATCAATGGGTGTTGAAGAAATAAAACCGGTTCCTGTGCGGGTTCCAGTCACCCTGTGCGTGTTGAAATGGGAAGTTTGCAGAGGAGAAAGGAGGTCATAAAAATGGATCTTGTCCAAATATTAAAATTGTTTGTACAACAGCACCCGGAATGCATGAATGCTATTGAGAAACTCCTTAAATATAAGTACTTTAAACACTCTCAGTGGATAATATTATGTTGTAGGAGTGGGAGGCTTCTGTTTGATGCGGTGTCTGCATGTTTTACTCATTTATTAATGCCTGAATAAAGTTCTGGTTAAAATGAAAAATTAACAGAATTCTAAATGAGGTTTTTGTGGTCTTATTTTGCAGTTTTAGTCGCCCTGATCAGATTTTAGGTCATAATATGAGCTCTAACACATAAGAAACTTGAGTCAGGACTAATTATTTCCTCTCTCATTAAATGCCCCACTAACATCAAAGCTGCATGTACAGGGCTTCCTGGTGACACAGTCAGCTAATGCGCGAACGCCCTGCCGGGAGGTGACAGGATGTACAGTGAATGTCTCGCCATTTTTCCACCAATTAAATATCTCAGGTGGGGATAGGCTCTTTAACTTGCCTCTCTGGACGCTGCACATCTACCACTCTGTGTTGTAAGCTGCAGTATAGGTTATGATCATAAGGGAGATAATGACACCATTAACTCTGCTGTTAATCTATTTTTGTGCTAGAACTAGTCACCGGTGTGTCATGCTTTGCTGCTACTGCAAAGTGATCATCACCCTGCCAGCCACTCCCTTTCTGCAAGAGTCCTCACACTGGACTTTTATCATTTTAAGAGTGACTCATTCATAATGCTTTTGGGTTGTTGATTCAAGATTGATGGTGACAGATTTCACAGTGACACAAGTGGGTGAATGTCTGCATTGAGTTGTAAAATGGCCATAACACTGAGGTGTTCTGCATGGGCTGTGGCCTGTGCTGCTGCTGTGTCACTACAAGAAAGAAGAGATGTTTTTACAACAGGATCTAAAGAATTTGATGAGCAGTTTTATTACGAAATCTGCATGAACTTTAAGAAAAGTTGGCTTATTACACAAAATTTGAGGACAGGGCTTTGGATGAGTGCTTTTAACTGATTACAGTATCAGTATTAACTCCCATTGCTGTAGACAGTGCAGTATTCTGTTTTGCCAAGCAATCCAGTCAGCACCAATCCCATACCATAACTTGGTAGCCTCACAGAAACAACAGTTTCTTGGTTTAATTATTAAGATGCAAATAGAAATGACAGTGTGGTGCAAGCAACATGTGATGTAGTCAAAGAAAGAAAAATGCCAGAAACCAGTGTTTCCAACATGATTTAGTTTTTTTTACACTATAATAGGAGTGCTCAGTATGAAAACAGCACAGACAGCAGAGGACCAAGCAGCAACCTCTAATGCTGAAAAATGAAGTCAACGCGAAAGTGCAAAAAATTGCAATACTGCGAGTGTCCTCTTGAGGCTGGCTGCAGGAACACTGGAAGTCCTGTCAGGTCACCTGTTAAACAGCTGGTTTATACACTAGAAATAAACCTGTTTACAACCTGCTTCAGAAAAACAAACGTGTCTCATTAGCTAGTGTCTTCATGTGCTCTTACTGTACGGGGCTGATTATTTTTTTACCACAGTCGTTTAGATTATATTGAGGAAAAACATCACTGCTGACTGATTGACGTGTCTCATTTGATTGACAGATAGCTCAACAGGCAGAGGCTACATTTCTGTCAACCAGAATGCTAGCTAGCTAGCTGACGGGAAGTCGCGCTTAGTGAGCGGCCTGTTAGATTGATCCAAAGTTCGGTTGAAACCACCATTTCAATATTGAAGCCACCGCTGTTTGGTTTCAAGTTGAGCTTTTTGAGTCCGCCTCTTTTAAGCAGACGGCTGACATCACACAGGGTTTGTCCAATTCTTTCTACAGTCAATGCAGAAAACACACCAGAGGTGATCTCTGCATAAAGAAACACTACCAAAAGGTCAAGTTTGTAGCTGTTTATGACTATGCCAAGTGTTTTAAGTGCAAAAACATATTTAATTCTGAAGCAAAGTTTGCGTCCTGAAAGTAGTGATATATTCAGGAAATTTTTTTTAAGTCAGAGAAATGGCAGCAGGCAGGAATTTAAATAACAGCCTCCATCTAAAGCCTGAACAAGTGGCTCATGTTTTGTCAGTTTCTACAAAGCAGTCCAGTTTGGTTCAATACAGTTTCACTGTGGTTAAGCACATTAAACTCTGATCTTACCCATTTCCTCTGTTGAGGTCCGTCTCACCAACCCACAGCCTTGTTCGTTCATTGTGACAAAAAAATTTGTCACTTTTAAGTGATCCAGATCATTTGACTCAGCCCAGTAGAGTTTAGCTCCCAAATGGCTCTTCCTCATTGGCTCTTTAAAGATATATTTTTGGGCCTTTTTATACCTTCATTTATAGAGAAGGACAGTGGACAGATTTGGAAACGGGGATGAGAGAGTGGGGGAGAGACAGGTGGGAAACCTTGCCTGACCCGAATCTGGCAGCCCGCATACATGGGGCACGCCCAAAACCACTAGGCCAGCTTCGCCCCCCAGTTTGGCTTTTCAAAGAAGGGTTTAATAACAACAAAGAATGGAAGAAAGGAAACTGGCACTCAAATGGGAACTAGCTACAGTGGCTCACATTACAGAGTCATTTAGTATTACACTCTCTTTCATGAACATCTTATCATTACCCTATCACTTACCCAGCAAGGTTTATTTCAGTTGATAGTATATCAACAAGCGTGTTTGTATCAAAATGAGTTTTTTTTATGTTAAAGGGTCTCGGCTAACCTCTTAGCTCAGTTCAAGACTCCCCTCATCTGACTAGAAGACACTGGATGCTAGGAGGTCTGCAGGACTGAGTTATTTGTGATATTTATCACCACCACACCAGGTAAATTTGTGGTAAAAATCACTGTTTTGTTAAGTGTAGGGATTGTACTCAATGCACATAGACATTTTCTGATGATAGTTGCAGCATAGATGTCCATTTTAGGCTGTTAAGTACAAAATTTCCTCCATTCCTTTTAATTCCTAATGGCTGTCCCCCACTACCTGACCCCCAACGGACATTCTGGATCACGTGATTGGAAACAAGCAATACTCAAGTTTAAATATCCAGATCTGTATCTGGAGTGGAAACGCAGAATTGGGCATCTCTTCGTTTAGATGCATTTCTCCCTACTTTGATCCTAATCAGCAGTATTTTCAGACCTTGCCATGGAAGAAATGGACACACACAATTTCCTGTCTTTTCGGCTCTCAGGTAAAAGCATTAGCAGCTGTCAGCACTTCTGTTCTTTGCTTGATTGGGCCCTTTGCTGTGCAGTCACACCTCGCCAGGAAGCCTCCTTCTTCCCCTAATAGCTGTGCCATTTGCCCGTGCAGGCAGCAGGCTGGCTACCAGCATATCCACTCACCCCTGTCTGCGTAACTGTCTGTCTTACTGACTGTCTGCCTGCCTGTGGGTTGTGGATCTCGTTGTGAGTCTCTGGGCTAGAACATGTTCCTGGGATTAGAGGAGGGCAGGCTTTGTTCATCAGCATGTAGGCCAGAGATGCGGCTACATGCTTTGATGAGGGCACTGGAACAGAGATTCTGTCCCATATTATGTGGACGGATAAACACAGGGTTTGGCATGCATCCTAACGGAAACAGTGTTTGGGTTATCTGCTCTTCATCTCATGTTAATTCTAACAGCAAGCACTTGACTTCTGAGCAATTGAATTAGAGGTTACTGAAGAGGTTACTGAAGAGTGAGAAAATGCTCTTAATCAGCAGGTCAAACTGGAGCAGGTTATTTTGGTTCAGAACAATGCAGTATAAAACCTCACACCATACCACTGTATTTTCATGTCAACTCAAGCTTTTACTTCAACAACGCACTGATCTGCTGAATCAAACAGCGGCCTCTCACCTTCTCGTTTGCAGATTTCACAGCTAGAAGTAAACCTGTCAAGGCAGGGGAGACTGAGAATGTGCCGATCGTGAAATCTCTCCTCTCTCTCTTGTATTACAGGAGAGGTTTGCTTGTGAGTCAGAATGTAGCCTGTGTTTGATGGAGAAAGGAGCTAATTATAGCGGGCAGCTTTGGAGTTTGGTGGACCAGATTACAGTCACTCTCCTCTCAATGGCGGCCTTGTTCTAGTGGCCGATTATTAGGCAGAGAGAAGTGCATTCTGGGATGATTGTATCTGAATTTCCATTAGAAAGTGTGCCTGCCTCAGTTGAACTGAGGTTCCCTTCTCTCCCCACTGTTCCAGCTCTCTCACTCATTACAGATTTGCAGATGGGGACAGCCTGATATAAAGGCCTCTGTAGTGTGGCCTTTGCTGTTATAGAGCCAGTTTAACTCAGTATCCTGAATGGATGAATTATGTTTGAGGAAACTGGCTTTGCTGCATATATATATTTTCCTAGCATTCCTGTACATAAAGCCTTTATATCAAATAGTTCACCCAACAAGTCAAAATCAATCAGTTCTAAAGATTGCTTTTGCTCTAAATCCCAATCCAGTGCTATTACAGTACAGTATTGCTTTTCCGATGCTAATGCATTCTTAATGGATAATACTAGTGGAGAATCGGGGCTTAGATATTATTAATGGCTTTAATGGTGGTCATAGGGCTCTGCTGAGATAGTTTGAACTAGTCTTTATATTTCTTTGCAAAAGACTGACAGTGTTTGAACGCCTGGTGGCCATGGAGATGAAGGACCAGGATGTAAGCCACAGAGGAATGGTGACCTCTGGACGTGAGCAGCCCTGTTTTGCTTTTCCAGCTCCAATTATACAACAAGAGGAACGAGGGTAATGGGGCTGTGGTAATTTGAAAAGGCTTTAGAGAGAGAACATGAGGGGAGAACCAGAGAGAGAGTGACACAACAAAGTTGGTAGTCAGTTAGAAAGGAGAAAAAAAGGTGCAGGAACTGGAGTGAGCAAAGTAAAGCGCAAGCAAACTGCTGCCAGTTTGTGCTTCAGGCTGTGTTCCTGGTATGTGCCCTTTCAGCTTTGTGCTCGGGGATCAACCAATCAATGACAGCCATAAGTAACCCTTCTGCTTGGCTATTGGCCACAGCTGAATTCCATGACTCAGCATGTCTGTAGATAAGATGTTATGATTGAGTCACTGCCAATGAAATGAGGCCGCTGCCTGGAGTTCAATAGGTTGGACTTTGGCTGTACACAAAAAAAAGCTTGCACCTCCTACATACAAAGCCAAAATGTTTTCAAAAAGTTTCAGGATTTTGTATGGGACCAGGCTAAAAAGAGAAGTTTGTCATGCATGAATGACAAATTAATTTAATGAAACTCCATTAAATGATCATGTTAAGGGTATAATAGGCTCTAATTGTTTTCCAGTGAGTAAGTGTTTACGCTGGCTGGGGTTTTGAAAGACTGTAGACTCTGGAAACCTCTCAAACAAAGACAGACTGGCCTGAAATCCACCCACACATGTATTAAAAGGATACCTTTGAGCACGTTTGCACTTACTGGACACATTTCACACCTTAACCCTAGACCTAAGTTTTCATTTTTGTCCAAACCTGTAGCTTTGACCTACATTCATCTCATTCTCAAAGTTCCAGGCTTTATTGCCTAAATTGGGTCGTAGTCAGGAGGAGAAGACCTCGTGTGTCGATGTTTGACTTGTTCTCTGGAGACGCTTCTGTGTTTGGCCCCCCCGGTTTCCTGTTGGAAGTCCAACTGTCATAGCTGGTTCTGTAGGGAGGGAAATGAGGTGGATAGGAAGATGAAGATGAGTAGAGCTTGAGGGTCAGTGATGGGGAAGGTCTGCATTAGTGGCTCCTTTTTATTCCACTGAGAACAAAATGATAACCCAAATTATCAGATTAAACCAGCTTCTTTCGATAGTAAGTTTTCCTTTATGCCGATGACATTGTGCTGATGACACCGCCTTTGAAAAGATGGCAGGTACATAGAGTGTCCTGATTGTATGCTTAATATCTGCTGGAAGTGTACTTCGATTTCACTTGTTGGATGAGTAGAAGGCCTTGTACCCTAGCAATGAAGATGCTAGTCTCAATGAATAATCATTCTTTGTAATCATCTTCAAGGCAGACAGCGTGATATCAAGAATGTTCCCAATTAGTACCTGCTGACCAATATCAAACAGATTTATTTACTTAAAGCTGAGAAAGCATATACCTCCAGCTTGTTAAATTAAGTTCAGGATTTTTTTTTAAGCCCACTAGCAACTCTTAGCCAGAGAAGTGCTACAATTGAAGTACCTCCGAGCTGACTCAGAGCCATGTAAATGGGTGTTTGACAATTAAGGCAGTGGCAGATATTGTACATTGCTGCTTTCACATTTGGAAGAGGAACACCACCTGAGCAATATGTGAAAAAAATAATCCTACAGAGTGGAAAAAGAGCATATTAGTTACTTTTTTGCTATCCAGATCCACCTTGTTCTTTTCTTGTGAAAAAGGAGCTACATAATTAAATTATTCTGTCATGAAAGAGGGCAGTTGTTAAATATTTTAACTTTGGACAGCAGCTTTTTTTGCACATTCATTCCTTTAAAATTCAAGGACAGCCTTCCACTGAAATCTTCCAAAATTGCTTCTTTAAGTGTATCTGTCAGGAGGCCAGGCATTCTGTGAAATAGATGCTGTCAAAATCCAAGATGGTTGACAAAGAGTCCCAAACTGTAATGACAGTTGTTTTTTTTTTTACCTTTATGTCAATGATATTGGGCGCAGCACCACCATACGACTGGAAAGGAAGAAGCTAGCAAGCAGAAAAGACTATGAAACAGCTTTATTAAGGCTGTAAGATTAGACCAGGTGTGAAACAGTCATGTGATATGAACATCTTTGTCCCTGTCCTTTTAAGCCCGTCTTATGCTTCACACATCAGTCATGAGTGTCCATGTGTCAAATGTGATGCGATGTCCTCAGAAACGCCCTTTGTGAGTGTCCGTGTGGAAAATTTTTTGCCTTGCCACGAAAATCTCCAAATTGTAAAGACGCGGACGCACCAGATGTCAAGGTCAAGCTTTTGGGAGAATATCAGTTTCTAGCTAGGAGGAGTCCAGCACTTGATAAAAGCACACCAGATGTTTCACCGTCACAATTCCAAGTCAGTTTGTGTTTTTGCTGCCATCCGTGTAGAAAGCACAGCGAAGACTTCACTCATTGTGAATTTTCCTGTCAACATCGGCTCATCCTGACTTCACATGTGAATAGGGTCTATTAAATGCCACTGTTATCATGCTAACTTTACTTGTCATTTGTACTTGGTAATGTGCTTTTGCAAAATTATTAACTTGTTGAAAAATGTTCTCATTCCAGCAATGCTAGTTTCCCTTAAATATGGAACATTAAGTAGTTCTGAGTTTTTTTTGTTGTCAACCAAAAAGTAATCTTGATAACAGAATGGTAATGTCTAAACTTAGTCTCCAGTCTCCCTCTGTAGAATGTCCCCCTCTGATAAGATAGTGTAATTTTAATATGCATGCTGGTATTAGTGCTCATGTCGATGCATATTAGTGCTGTTGAAACCATATGCTTTGTGTGTAGTTTGTTTGTTGATCATGATGGCTCTAGCCTGCCGTTTGTGTCCACTGTTCTGACAACTTTATTGGAAGTGTCTTCATGCACCTGCAGCCATCAGACAGAGAAGAGAGGTGGAGAGAGGGAGGCGGAGAGGTATTCTACTTGTAGCGTATATTCTAATTAAAGCTGGCAGGTTTAATCACAGACTGATAAGTATCAGGGAGGAAAGAGGGGGGTGGAAGTAGAGATGGGAGAAGAAGGAGGGGAAAAGGTCTGCAGACTCACACAATCAGGGCACTTTCAAAGTATCTAACTTGACCCATGTTTTCTGACTTTTCTCAAACCCCTCCAAAGTTCTATCGATCACTATCCACCTTCCATCTTCTTTACTTTCCTCACATCATCATAGAATATTTCTAGTCCCATGCCCCTTTAGATCCCTCAATTTTTACCCTCACAGCACAGTGCAGTGTTATTGTCAACTGTGGTTAAGGACATAGGAAGGGCACCACCTTGTCAGTAGATGTTTGTCACAGATGCCACTTCAGGGAGATCTGGCCACCGCTGTGGCGGCCTTTGGCATCTCCCCAGTGAACTTTTGCTGACATTGTCTCTCCCCTGCACATACAAGGACACGCAGAACCCAGTATTTCTGACAAGTGAAATTTTTTCACAATGTTTGATCAGGTATTCTTAACTTGGAGCATGCCCCGGGCATTTTAACATTTGCAAATCATTATGAGGCATTTTTTGTTTAGTATTCATGTGTGATGGGACTCAACTAAAAGTTTGAAAGTTGGTATTGTAGATACCAGAGTAAGGGTGGGAAAAAAGGTAGTTGTATATTATTGTCCTGACTTGTCCAATAAACTATTAAATCTTTGCCGCCAAGCTGCTGATAATCTAATTAGAAAATGTGGCTCTATAAAAATATTTTCCAGTCAGTTTGACCCACCGTGTCACAACCTCATGACTTCTCACAGTGATGCTAATGACATGCATGAGGGTGAGGTGAATTATTCCAAGAAGAATCAGAGAGATCAAATAAGAAGCCAGACCAAAGAAGCAGAGGAAGCAGGATAACATTGGACAGTGGTAAAAAGAAGTTACAGTGACACCAAATTGCAGTGGCTGTCTCTTAAACCCTGCACTTTATCCTTTTGGTGGCATGATATAATCCTCAGATACTGTGATTAGTGATGTTTCAATTAGGGCTGTAGTCAACCAAAGAAAAACTTGGCTGACCAAAATCACCCAGGCACAAACCAAACAATTGGTCCTTCAGATAAAAATCAGGCTCCTTAATGCACCTGCTTGGTCCTCTAAATGATCCAAAAATGAACATAACAAGCCTTTTAAAGCATTAATACATTTTTTAGGCTCTTCACGTCATACTAAAAGAAATAATTAAGAGACGATCAGCGCGCACCTGCCTTTGATCACAAGATCTCTGTGATCCCTGTGCAGTAACTCTTTAAACTAATACAGCCTACAAAATAACCTCAGATCATTGGTTTTCATTCATTTATAACGGTAACTAATAACAGGATCGCTTGATTCAGCCCGCGCCGTGTCATTTACGAGCATAAAGCAGACAGCATGCAGCGTTTATTTATGAAGGTGAGAGGGAAAATGTTCGCTAGTCAGGACTTAATGACCAGCAGACATCGCCTTTTATCCCCTCTGCTTTCTGCCTGTCTGTAAGAGAAGCTAACACTAATGTGAACACTTTAAGGAGGTTATAAAAGGAAAAGATAATACGCAGCCTATTTACCGACAGGTGAATTAAACTGACCGTGGGAGTTGATGCTGTGAGGGAGGGCAGAGCAGAGACCCAGCAGTGCCATTTCAATACAAACAGCCTGCAACTTTGTGACAAGTTGAAGATGCATTGTTTCTGAGCGTTAGTGCTGTAAAAATATCAGAAAACATCTATGGCGCTTTGTGTGCTTCTCTACCTGTAATTCCTAGAGCTACATTGCTCCCCTGTCCCCAGCAGCACGTCTCTCTGTTAGGGCTTGGTATTGTTAAGAACCTCGTGATTCAACTCGATTTCGATTCTTAAGGTTGCGATTCGATTCGATTCGATTCGATATTGATTTAAATGCTTCAATGTCGATTCAGTAAGAAGTAGAAATACACAAATAACCTGTTGACAATTTTTTAATAATTATTTTCATGCCCATGTGAACATATTTGGTAAGTCACCTCACATTTTTAAACAATAAAACATCTGAAAATAAAAATTTGCACAATAATAACTTATTTGTGCATAAGGAGTACAAAAGTAAAAAACATGCAAGTTCTGTATAAACACTGAAAAAGTAAAGTGCATATAAACTTAAATAATATTTCTGTCCTCTTGGAAACTGTGATAAACCTCAGATAACATGGTAATGGTCAGTTGTTTTTTTGGTCGAGTGTGGCCTCCGTCCATACAACGCAAATCACATGCACAGCGACCCCCACTGGCCAGGAGGTGAATTGATTCAGAGGATTTGAGGAATCGATATTGAATTGGGGGAGGAAATATTGCGATGCATCGATTAATCGATATTTTTACCCACCCCTACTCTCTGTATCAGTCAGCTGCGCACTACCGCTTCTGCCCCCTGGTCGGCGCGTTGGGAGGCGAGGGGGTAGTTTGTACATGGAGTGTTTTCAAGCAGCAAAGAAGAATTGATTTCCGGTTTATAACATTAACATTTACATGGTTAAACAAAGGAAAATATTTCGTAAAACAAAGGGTATCAGATCGGTGTATGTGTACTGGCATTTTAGCAGTATTAGACATATCTGTCCAATTATCTGTGTATCTCTCAGATTCTGATACCAGTATCAGAATCGGAACAACTCAAACTGTGATCTACTAATATATGATTGTCTAAACAATATGAATTATTGCAGAATTGCCATATCGTGTCGTACTGTATCACATTGTACCATAATGTATCATATTGTATTGCATCTTATTCTACTGTATCATCTGTGGTATCATACCATTTTGTACTGCATCGTATCGTAACGTTTTTGTTATATTGTATCTTAATATAATGTTTTTTGTGTTACCCCGTCACCACCAACCCTTTGATGGTTGATTTTGGACACAAGGATGTAAGGTTCACTGTGAAAACCTGAGAATGGAAGGGTTAGCTATTTTGTATGTATTGAACTGAGTGTGCTTGAGTAGAAGCTTTTTCACACAAAATGGTACAGTTTCATTGTAATGAAAGCTCTGTCTGTGGCAAGTATCATGGCTAGTATCATGATAGTATCAAATCGTGAGATAACATCTTCACAGCCGTGTTATTCATAGACACACAAACATACTGCACACACAATGTGACCGACTGACCTGTCCGCACCCTTATAACACACCGTCATGATGGGTCAGGCTATAGGGCGGCTGTGTGACAGTGAAAATCATACCCTGTTTAAGGGGAGAAGATAAGGTGGCTCCTCATGACCATTTGTTATCAAAGGCAGTGAGCCCCCGACACCTTCGTATGCCTTATCTGGCCCATTCCCAGTTTCTGGGCCAGGCTCAGACTCATGCAGGCCCAGGGCTGATGAGTAAGCACTGCTCAGGCTGCAGATGGCTGGGCCACTGCTATTGATTGCAATGCCACTGTCTGTCAGCCACCACTTAGCTAATGATGTCCATAGCATTGTCTCACAGCTGGGAAAATGGCCATAAACCAGAGAGTGGCGACTCATGGATGAGAGGAAGAGATGGATTTTACCTATAGAGGAGACTCATCCACAGCAGTCTGAGCCAAGTCATGCTGTTATCTAATCATGGTAGCTGTGTCATTCTTGTAACTTTTATCCATTTCTGCTGTTGGCTGCCTTAACTGTAGAACTGCTGGGTCCATTTGCATCAGAGAAAGACGGACCACGATTGCCGACAGGCTGCCAGTGTCTGGCAGTCTGGTTCTGACCTTGTTACTCAGATTTTTGGGCAAACAGCACATTTGATTGTGATGAATAAATAATCATAGTGACAAATCACCTTGACTGCTTGAATCTAGAGGCAATAAGTGGAGCCAGCTATGAATGCTGTAAAGATAAATGTCTACTGTGCCATTTTTGAGGATTGTAAATAGGTTTAACTCTGGGCCGGGGTTTCAGGGGGTGACATGGGTCATTTCTCTTCTCAGTGCCATAATTTCCCAGGCTGCAGTGGGGGCCCCAAGGTCCATAGCTCTTATGTCAGAGTTCATTTCCTGTCGCAGTTCTCCAGCAGCTCCTGAGGATCCACCATTTTGTAACATTTTTGACGAGGACTGGAGAAATGTACCTTAATACACCAACCTTTACTCAGAAAGTGCACTGTTAGCTCTTTTAGCTCCATGTGTTTCATAGTTAATCACAACAATGTAGACTCAGCTGACTAGACCTGTGTTATACACAATAAAGTAAGTCAAGAGTCAAATTATGAGAGCATTAAATGTCTCACAAATGTTCTTGCTGATGTCTTTATTTCAAATACTTCATTATTTTTGACTGTGAATAACTAACCACAAACCTGACTCTGCACATATTCCTCTGCTGGTGTGCTGACTCCCATGTATGTTTGAAGCTGCGATGATAAAAGTAAGGAAAACATGGGTGAAGAATGTAAACACTTCTAGGAGTTGTTTTTGGTTTTGAGGGTTGTACAGAGAGAGGACGGCTCGTATTAGTCACAGTCATCAGAGAGGAGAGAATGCAGACCAATTTGCCCAATGAGGGAAAAGGTCGTAGGGAATGCAGTTTGTCAGGTCAGGACGGAGCAGGCCTGTCAGAGCTTAAATCCATGTGACTGCCAGAAAGAAAATGAGAGGTAAACATCTACTAAACCAAATTTTTAGTTAAACATCAGTTTCAAGCCAGACCACTTGTATGTGTATGAACTTTTTGTCTACATGAATAACTTTGTAAGTTATGTGGGTGAGTTACGGTCTACACGCAGTGTTAGATTTCTAAAGACCTGAATGCCAAAGTTAATCTTTATAAACAAGAGTGTGACTTGCCTAATTTAGCCTTTAGTGATTAACAATTCACATTGATTTAAAAGGTAGTCCAGTCATTAAATAGTTTAATAGCATAAATAGCATAAAGATAAGTCTTCTTTTTCATCCTCAACTTTTGTCCTTTCGTTATTAAAAATCCAATAGAATAGTCTATTTTAATCACCAAACTAGTGTCATTTGGGAGTAAATTAAACATTATACAGCCATTTAGAGGACATTCCAAAGTATCATGATATATATCGTGTATTGGAATATAGCAAAAATATATCGGGATATAAATTTTAGGTCATATCGCCTAACTTCAGTGTGAAAGCAAGGATCTAGTAGACACGATCAGACAGTTTTAAAGGTTGGCTAATTCCCCTAATGAATAGAAACATGAATTTTACATCAAAATTGGTTGAGTACCTCATTAACTAACTGATATATACTGAACATTAGAACTGGTCTGATTTGTTCATAGGCCAATGGCAATACTTCGTTACTTGTTACTGTAGGTCTTCCTACAGTGTTGGCTGGACCCCTGACCAATCCAGAGAATGGGCCCTCCACAGTTGTAATTTATTGGTAGGATAAATGTTTGTGTGTTGGACCAGTAGCATTGGTGCTAGCATGTGCCCTGGCTTGGAGTTGAAAACATTTTTGCTAATTTAAACAACAATTTTGCCATTGTTTACCCATTTTTGCTTTCTTCATAATCCCATTTCACTTCCTTTTCTGCCCATTTTTGCCACTTTTCACCACTTTTTGCCACATTCCATGGATTGTCACCTCTATTAACCCTTATTTACCCATATTATCCCCTTTTCACCAGTTTTTTACCAATTTTTGCTAATTTTAATTGGATCTTACATTTTGTTATGCCAATTTTGTCATTGTTCATTTTTCCCACTTCTACCACATTTAATGCTGTTTTAAGAAAAGTAGTTTAAATTTTAAATGTTATATTCTATGGCATGGACAAAACAAAGTTGCTGCTTTGATAAGATCGGTTATCATTCAGGTCAAAAAAAGCGAAATGTGGGGCACACAGTTGGCCTAGCGGTCTAAAGCGCAACACACGTACGTGGGCTGCCTGGGTTTGAATCCAGCCTCTGGCCCTTTGCCGCATGTCTCTCCCCAGTCTCATCCCATTTCTGACTATCCACTTTCCTCCTCTGTGAAATAAAGGCACTAAAAAAGCCCAAAAATAAATCTTAAAATAAAAACAAAATGTGAAATGTGGTTATCACAGCTGGAACTTGACTTTGCTGACCATGGGTCTTCCATTTGGCTGGGCCCAAGAAAACTCCACTCTTTGTCCATCGTTATGCAGCCTTGATAATAATGTATCTTCTCTGAACAGTCATCATATATTAAAACTAAAACTTAAGATCTACTTAGAAAATGATTTCTCCTTTATGATAACTATACTGGTGATGTGTGAAGTTTCCCAGCCAGCATAGAAACTGTCCCTCATATGTATCTGAAGCTAATGGCTCTCTGTCAGTGTTTGTACATGCGGGCTGTTTTGTTTTCAGTCATGCAGGGACTCCTAAAAGGCAAAGTACTTAATCACTAATGACCCAGAATGACTAATGGCATAATCATCCTGCTCTGATTGTGGTAAATGCTGATTAAGATTTTCTTTTGTTCTTAGCTGTTGATCATATCTGGCCAGTGACAAAGACGTTAATTCACCAATATCCCTGAACAATCCAGACAGATATTAGACAGGCTCAGAGACATCATGGCTCTGTGATTGGACTTGTCCTGTGACCTAGATCTCATAAATCAAAGAATATGACACATTTTTTTTACATTAAATCTCAGGTAAATGATGCTAAAGTACAGAGTGGATACTCTTCAAACCATCAACACGTCTTCTTCACTGATCTCTGCCTAACATAACAGGGGTATTATCATAAAGACCCCTTTATAGAGCAAGCAGTCCTATTTACATATGAATCTGTTTTCTCACAGGAAGAAGGGAACAACTCATAACACACATTGATTAACTAAACTATGAAGTGGCAACTTGTGACTGCTAGCTTACATTAAGATTGTTCAAATCACAGGGGAGGGACTAAAACAATGGTTCTCAACTGGCCGGGCATCATGACCACCACTACCCCTTTATCAGAAATCACAACCCAGATGTTTTAACATTTTCAATTGCTACAATTTATTTATGAAAAATGCTGCAGTTCTGACCTTAAACGTAATAACACGACTGAACAGGGACAGGACAACTCAAACATGTTAAAAAGTGCATAGATACAAAAAGCATCCATGCATACATTTTATTTTTACTCCCTTTTCCCTGGACTGCATTTTAGTAAAGTTGTGAGGAATTATCTCGTTATCTGGGGAAAACTAGCTTTTTTATTCCAAGTACGTTACATGGATAAGTGTAAATCTTGAGAAAATAAGATTGGAGACTGAAATGTTCTTGTTATTACAGGAAAAGTAAGAAAAATAAAAAAAAGCATGGATCTGTATTCACTTAGGGCTTCCATACATTATAGGCTTTTTGCCACAATTTTTTCCAGGCACTTGTTCGCGACCCACTGGACAGAACTCCGCGACCCACTTTTGGGTCACGACCCACTACTTAAGAACCACTAGACTAAAACATCTTGACAACATTGGTTGCAAATTACTGTAGGTCTGTCAACGTTTTAATTTCTGTACGTTTTCTAGGAAACGAAAACTAAGAAGAGCACCAGCAAAATGGCTCTTTTTGATGATTGTTTTTTGAGCTTTTGCCTTTATTCTGATTGGAGACAGAATAAAGGCAGCTAAATAGAGACAGGAAATTGTTTGGCTGGTCCCCCTCAGTAAATGTATTGTTTTTATTCATAAAATTGTGCTGTTTACTGCAAGCAGAAAATATATATCATTCTGGTCTCAGCTTTTAGCTTGGGTAATGTACGTCACTTCCCACCCCAGGGTTGAGGTTGCCCCATTGCAGATGTCTGCAGCTGAACGCCCCTCCATAAAGGTAGCAGCCAGATACTCATCAATGTATTTGTGCAAATTAGACCATATCATCTCCTCCTCTCCCTGTCTGTAAGTCAAATTAATAAAACTTTTATGAATGCAACTTTTGTTCCCTTTTTTGCTTGTGGCAGTTCTGGATTGAACAAGACTGTAACTTTTTCTTTTTTTTTTTTTCTACATTTTCGGTTGTTAAAAAATATCTGGACACCCTAGGTTTTCTACTTCTAATATTGCAGCACATTATGAATACAGTTATTGTTGCAGTGTATGCTGGAGTGTCAAAAACGTCCTTCTTTTGATGTAAAGCAGCAGGTTTCCTGGCAAAAATATTTGAGATGGTAACCTCAATATCATCTGATTGAACAGAGTTTTCCACAGTGATCGGTATCTCATGGTGATCATAATAAAATCCCTCTGATAAGAGTGACTGGCAATTACTTACCTTAATTAGTTTATGCCAGAATTAACACAAATTATGGAGTGCTGCTGATGCTATCATTATCACTGCCTCCTGCTGTGGGTGTGTTGTGATACCGTGTGTCAGAAAATCAGTTGTCAAGATATACACTGCTTTCCACATTATTAAGCAAATGACATTTTTCTCTTATTTTCCTAAATAGTAATGCAAATGACAGAGTATTTTTCAGGTCATCTGCTGTTAGAGCATAATTCAAATGTTTTTGAACAAACTTCATAATGACAACCATTATTTTTTTTAAAATAAAAACCTCAAAATGCACATTATTAAGCACAACAGAGTTTTAAAACATTTAATTGGTTGTAAAGAACTGAAAATGGTCATTTGTTGAATTTGCAGCATTAGGAGGTCATATTCACTGAAATCAAAGCTATTTCAATCAAAAACATCTTAACAGGCCAAGTGCCATGTTAACATAGGAGCCCTTCTTTGATACCACCTTCACAATTCTTGCATCCATTAAACTTGTGAGTTTTTTGAGAGTTTCTGCATTAATTTCTTTGCAGGATGCCAGAATATCCTCCCAGAGCTGTAGTTTTGATGTGAACTGCCTCCCACCCTCATAGATCTTTAACTTGAGGATGCTCCAAAGGTTCTCAATAGGGTTGAGGTCAGGGGAGATTGGGGCCACACCATGAGTTTCTCTCCTTTTACACCCATAGCAGCCAATGACACAGAGGTATTCTTTGCAGCATGAGATGGTGCATTGTCATGCATGAAGAAAATTTTGCTACAGAAGGGACTGCTCTTCTTTTTATACCATGGAAGAAAGTGGTCAGTCAGAAACTCGATATACTTTGCCGAGGTCATCTTCACACCTTCAGGGACCCTAAGGGGCCTACCAGCTCTCTCCTCATGAATCTGGCCCAAAACATGACTCCACCCCCTCCTTGCTGACGTCTCAGCCTTGTTGGGACATGGTGGTCATCCACCAACCATCCACTTCTCCTCCATCTGGACCATCCAGGGTGGCACAGCACTCATCAGTCAACAAGACTGTTTGAAAATGAGTCTTCATGTATTTCTGGGCCCACTGCAACTGTTTCTGCTTGTGAGCATTGGATAGGGCTGCCGAATAGAAGGTTTATACACGACTGCAAGCCTCTGGAGGATCTTACACCTTGAGGTTGGTGGGACTCCAGAGGCACCAGCAGCTTCAAATATCTGTTTGCTGCTTTGTAATGGTATTTTAGCATCTGCTCTCTTAATCTGATGAATTTGTCTGGTAGAAACCTTCCTCATTATGCCTTTATCTGCAGGAACCCGTCTGTGCTCTGAATCAGCCACAAATTTTCTTCACAGTACGATGATCATGCTTAAGTTTTCATGAACTATCTAATGTTTTCATTCCTCATCCAAGGCATTACACTATTTGACACTTTTCGGCAGCAGAGAGATCCTTTTTATTTCCTATATTGCTTGAAACCTGTGGCCTGCTTAATAATGTGGAATATGTGGAATAGTGAATTTTGAGGTTTTTATTTTAAAAAGAATAATGGTTATCATTATGAAGATTGTTCAAAAACATTTGAATTATGCTCTAATGGCTGATGACTTGAAAAATACTCTGACTGTCATTTGCATTAATATTTAGGAAGATGAGAGAAAAATGTCAATTGCTTAATAATGTGGAAAACAGTGTCGAAGCAATTTAGACTTGATATAAAAAGATCAGGAAGAGAGGAGATGTTTGAGAAGTATATCAGAGCCATCAGGTTAGGTGTTTCCATGAACATGTCAGCTCATTTCAGTCATGCTGGTTTGATTGTAGGGTGCTAACTTGTTTGTGTGTTGTTCGTTAGAACCAACCAAACAGGTGCTACAGACCAGTTTAACCTGCCCTCGAACCGTAGCCTGAGGTCTAATACATGAGCAAACTTCTGTCAGACCTCAAGCAAAATCTGTTTCAATATCCTCAAATAGTACTGAGACGCTTTCCCACATTGTTCCCATTTTTTTAAACAAACCCATGTAAATATATCCTCTCCCTGTGTCCCTGCCCTCTGTGTTCGGCCTTAATGGATCAGATTCTGCGAAATTGTGCAACACTGAAAAATTTCCGTTTACCGTTTTTTTTTTTTCAACCACAGAACAGCGCTGTCTGTCCTTGTCTTTTCCCTCTTTTCCTCTCCCTGCTCTCTTAAGAGGTCAGAGTTGACAGGAGACATGGGTGGGTGATGTCAGCTGCCTCCTCGGGTTGGGGGTGGGGATGGTCCTAAGGGGTCTGGTGAGGTTGGGCAGGAGCTCAGAAAGGGGAAGACAGGAAGCGGTGATGGCAGAGAGAGAGGGAAGGAACAGCTTGCTGTTGTTGTACTTTGTTTGTTTTCTCACATGTCAGTGCTAAAGAGGGAGACACAGGATGTCAATGGTTTAGGCTTTTTTGCCAAGAAGTGCGTTTGTATGTATCTTTAAGCTCTTTGAACCATCTGGTATGCTGCAATGTTGACAGATTAAAACTTAAACTGTGATTCAGCTGGATTTTTTTGTTTTCTCATCAAGAATTCCCTTGCATTTTCTACCTCGTCATCAAGATCTAAAGAGACTCAGATTTGATTGTTTAAGGTTGTATACTTGTTCACAAGGTACTTAAGGTTGATCATTATGTACCAAACACCAATGCAAAGATGGTAAGAGCCGTGTGAGCGTGATGGGCGGTGCTCCGGAGCTCCCTGATGATGTACAGTGGTAAACAGCTCCCACTGCTTGCACAGCTGGGGCACACTTGATGGACCTCTGCAGTGAACGTAGGAGGGAGGTAGAGAAAGAGGGATGGGGTGAAGGCAGACAGAGAGAGAGAGAGGGAGAGTAGCTGGACCGATACAACACAGGAATGCTGTGAGGGCCTTCAGGGCAGGATACAAACTGCAAAAAAGTACAAGCGGGTGTAGGGGAAACAAGAGCAGAAAAACTGATTGGAAATGACAAATCCCCAGCTCCTGCAACAAAATAGTGTTAGCCACTGTATCCTGAGGGTGGGAAAATGCAACATTAATGACTCTAACCTGATCTCTATGTGTTTTGTGCACGTGTGCCGACTGTGTTTGTATTTGTGGCCTCTCCTAAATTCAGCAGACAGCGACAGGAAATTTTTTGCCCCTCCCCTCCTCTGTCCTCCCTTCATCCTCTGCCCCGTTGCTCGCTGCTGGGCTCTGATTGGCTCTGGGAGAAAGCGAGGGATGAGGTTTTGTCGTCTAATCTGGCAGCAGATCGCCACTGATGGGCCTCTGTAGAATGGCTTTAGTAAATTACTGTTCCAGGGAAGGGCAAATCCCTTCTATCAGATAGCAGCTCTCTCTTCATCTCTCCCTCCATCCTGAGGCCCGCGCTCTCGTTCTCTACACTACATCAGCCAGGCTTTGACTTTATCTCTTTATCGCTACCTTCCTTTCCTTCTCTACTTCTTTGTGTCTTCATTGTCCTTTCCTTTTCCTTTTTTTCCTCTCATTTTAATACCTCATGTTGTGTGTCTATTTGTGTGTGCAGTAGACCTGAATTTCTCCACCCAGAGGCCTCACACCTGGAGTGAATAAGATGGGTCGTGTCAGGGAGAGAGACGCTTGGTGGATTTTGCTCTGAGGCTACTCATCATCATCAGCATGTTTCAGTCGTTCTGTGTGTGAGGATTCTCCTCTATCCCCTGGTGTGTTTGTGCATTTTAACAAGATGGATCAGTTTAAAGGGCGGCCATCTTGCCTTGCCCAGTCTAAAACCACACAAGGAGTAATCCTGTACCTCCTGCCCCAGTACCTGGAAGACAATGCCCAGGGATTAGAGGGGGTTGTTTACAGTTTTGCATACCTATGTCACACAAGAAGGAAAGAGGATTAGGGATGAGAGATACTGCAAAAGAAAAGAGTATTATTGTTGACCTGTGTGTGGTTTTTGTGTGTGTGAGGTGGGGAATGTTGCTCGGCATGAAGCCAAACTCCCAGCGACCTCCTTCTCAATCACGTAAAACAACATTGTCACTCTTCGGTGACATATGGCAGACAGGCATGTCTTCTGTCACACGACGCTGCTGTTGGACGTAACGATACTTGAGCTTTATAATTAACAGGTGATGTATAGGAAGAGGTGGGGTGGCCACACACACTTTTTTATTGCCTTGCTGATGTGGTGTCTCTCCAAACTAGATTCACAGTTACTCAACTCAGCTAGAGTTTCTGTTGGGTAAAAGCTGCTGCTGTTGTTTGATAATGACTGGTATGGGCTGGTTTGTTTTGTTTTATGATATTTTATCCAGTTAGGATTCCTTTATAGCCGTGAGTCACCTCAGCAGACTAAGGTTTTGACTTGGAGTTTATGCTGATTTCATCATTGACACTGTTATGTTGACAGTCTTCAGATCACATGGTCATCTTTACCATTTCAGAAGCAGTACAACTTAACATCCAAAGAATTTAACACAGGGAAGAAGTTTAGTACATCACTCATTAGTTGGTTCATTTTTTCAACCTTCTTTCTTTAATCAGGGCATAAAAGCTCAGGATTGCAATCGCAAAAAATGAAAACTGTACCAAAGCTTAAAAAAGCCAAAGATCTTCTGTTCTATTCTTAACTAAAAGCTGCCAAGCAAACGAGAGAGAGTGCTCTGCCGTACTGGCACAAATACAACGACAACAGTTGATTCTGAAGCTGATGTTTAGACAATAGCTGCGGTAACATCATAGACTGTAGAAAGAATTGGACAAACCCTGTGTGATGTCAGTCGTCTGTTTACAATAGGCGGACTCAAACGGCTCTTGAAGCCAATCCATGGAGGCTTCCATATTGAAATCGCGGTCTCAACTGAACTTTGGATCAACCTAACGGCCCGCCCACTAAGCGCGACTTCCTGTCAGCCTGCTAGCTAGCATTCTGGTTGACAGAAACAGAGCCTCTGCCAGCCAAGCTATCTTTCAATCAAATGAGACATGCCAATCAGCTTTCATCCTAAATATAAGCCAAACTATCGTGGTATTGTGGAAAAAAAATTCACCCCCTGTACAGTGGGAGCACAATAAGACACTAGCTAATGAGACATGTTTGGTGTTTTGAACCAGGCTGTAAACCAGTTTATTTCTAGTGTCAAAACCGGCTGTTTAACGTGTCCAGACGGGACTTCCAGTGTTCCTGCAGCCAGCCTCAAGTGGACACTCGCATAGCATTTTTTTGCACTTCCTCATTGGTTTCATTTTTCAGGACCGGAGGTTGCCATTTGGGTTATGTGAGCAATTTTTTCACAATCTGATTAAATTAATTCTAATCAGAGATTTAAACTCCTCTTTTCACATTGATGCAAAAAAATGTAATCTGACCATACATTCGATCTAAAATTCACTGATGTCAGTGTTTGTGCAGGGCTGTTAAGCTATCATTAGCCTGCAGGTCGGGATGTAAAGGAAAACTTTTAGGGAACAGGAGACATCACTGTCTTTCTCCTCTGCTCTCTATCTGCCTGCAGTCACAAGCATAAACCTGTGAATCTTTAAAGGACACTAAAGAGACTTAATCAGTGTTTCCCCCACCATTATATAAGGGGGTGCCCTGCCCCTCTTGAAGGCTGAGTTAATTTTGTTTAATTGTATTTTCTATATAGTGCGAAATCACAACAGAAGTCACTGAAGGATACCTTTTTTATTAAACAAACTAAATAGCCTTATGTTATTCACCTGGTTTACAAGAATGCGTGTAATTTCTGTGTCCCAGTTTCTGCTTGTTCCTTCTGACTGTATGAGCAGGGCTGAGCAAACCCACACGCTCAGTGACCTGAGAGCCCTGCCTCCTCATCCCTATGTCAAAGCTGGGGTCACATCTGTGCTGGGATGCTTTGACTCAATATCATGAGAGAACTCTCCAATGCATCTAGTTTATTCACTGAAGCTGTGTATGAACGGATGTCCTACTTGTTTTACGTCTGAGATAGTTAAACGAGCGCTGACTTTTGGCATGAGATTTTGGCATGAGATTGCAGCAACTGCACACAATTTATTAAATTTTTCAAGCCTGTCACTTGTAATGCTGGAAAATCCTGCAATCCCCCTTATACCACGCTGCAAAGTGACGATCCGGTGGGAAATGTGGTTAAAATTGGCAACTCCCACCTCCCTAAAAAGCTGTAAACCTAGGGGAACACTAACCTGACCCGCCAGATGGATGTGTTTCACACATCCATCTGGGAAAGCTTCAATAGGAAATGTTTGAGAAAAGGCAGAGGCTTTGAAAAAAACTCGGAGTGTGATTGGATGAACGTTCTGTCTATCACATCTCTACGGGCCAATCAGAGCAACAAAACACGTGACGTAGCCGCTATCGAGCTGTGCGTGCGCAGCTGCCGAGGAATAATGCGAAACATGGCAACTATAGACATGTAAGTACTCGACTTTTGTTCTTTTTGAAAAGAAAACAACTCACTGCTGTTCTTTGTTCTGGCGCTTTAGCAGCATCCACGCTAATCTCTTCCTCCATAACTGCACCAGCTCTTGCTGCTGCTTGTTTACTTCAGGACAGCTGCGCCTGAAAGTACTGCCTCTCGTGGCTGATTGGTCCTGTCACTTTCTTACTGGGCCCAAACGGTTCAGACTGGAGCTTTACAAGATGGATTCGCCAGTAAAAAACAAGGAAACAGGCAAATCAATCTGCTTTGCAAGGTTAGTGGAACACTGCCTAATAGAACATATTTGCCCACCGGTGAACTAAACAGTTAGCAAGGATGGAGGCTGTGATTGAGAGGAGGCAGAGAGTTATACAGATAAAGGCCTATCTTCAGCATCAGTCAAACATTATCCTGAATCTTCCTACACGTCTATTAAGAGAATTTGCTGTGCGCAAACTTTTTTAGAGTGTAACTGCTCTGACACATTAAGATAATACCATCTTCTACCTTTATCACCGCAGTGTTTGAGAAACAGGACACTGGCACTCTCTCTCATCACTGAGCATTACCGCGTGCTATCTCTCTTTCTGCTCACAGCATCTTAAGGTTGAAATACAAATATCTACCTGTTTTTTATCGTCAAAGCTTCAGTACTCTCAATACTAATGTGCGTAAATACAATGGATATTGTATCGTTTATAGTAAGTGGTATTGAAAATGTATAAATATATATCAAAAGTTTCGACAACTTCATTAATTTTATGGGTAAGGGTTGGCCTGTTGCTTTTATATCTTGGTTGATAGGGTTGGGTATCGTTTGGGTTTTTTCTGATATCAGTGCTAAATCTATACTTTCTAAACGTTGCCAGTGTCTAAATAGTGCCTGTATCGGCAGCTGAATGAAAAGCTGTCTCAGTATTGTAAATAATTCACAAATTATACCAACAGAACATATAAGTAAATCTTTTAATAATCTGTTCTAATCTATCCATGAAAACAACTCACTAGGAGCCGGTTTAGCTCAGATGCTGGTGCATATACAGATGCTACACTGCTTGCAGGATCAATTCCCGATCCTGGTGTTGTTCAGTGCATTTCTCTCCCTGCTCACTCTCTCTGAATTTGCTTATATAGATGCCATCTACAAAATTCACTGTAACGGTTTCCTTATCTATGAATTTTTGTCCCTTAAAATCTGTGTCGGTCTCAGAAGTCCTCCAACATTCAGGCTCTAGTCATTAAATGGTATAAAAAGAAAACCCTGCTGCTGATGTCAATGTTACCCACCGAATAAATAATAAGGATCCTCTTTAATCCATTCAGCAGTTCCTTTAATCGCCTGTAATTATTGATCATCACCTTGACCATCCTGGACTTGGTTCTGGGTTATGTTGCTGCATTGTAACACTCCCTGATAATGAGTAGACTGTAGAGCCCTTTCCTGGCTGGTGTACCAATGACAGGAGGACTCGTGTTTGGTGAGCCCCACCCTTCTTTATCGACTCTCTCCCCGGCTCTCTGAAAGGAAGCATCTGCCTGCCCCTCTGCCTCCCCGCTGCTCACTGCACATGCTCTCACCCTCTCTCTCTTCACAGCCCACACTGCCAGCGCTGCGGCTGCTAGCTATCCAGCTCGAGCTGATGTCAGAGCCTCTAATCTCTCCCGCATAAAGGCCACGCGAAGGGAATTTATGTTAGTCTGCCACAGGAAGAAAAGGCGAAGCGGAGAATCGTTTGAGCAGGTTGACAGATAAGGCTCTTGTGCTTTCTGTGTGGTGCTTTTTAAGCCATGTTAAGCTGCTTAATTAGACATAATCTACAGACCCCAGACTGAGGCAGAACTAATGAAGTTAAAAGACTCAAATCCCATCCTACCATCACACTCTCCTCCACTCTCCACACCATCACTTGCGCCTCTCCGTCTGATCACTTCTCTTTCCTCTCAGCTGCCTGCCGTCACACTGGCTCCTCACACACACGCTGCCCCTTCATCTTTCTAATGTCCACCTCTTTCCTTTTAACACCATCAGTGTCGCTTATCATCAAACTCCTCTGCTCTAAACAACCATGGCTGCGTTACTATCAGCTAATAATCTTTACAGTTATGTCAGAGATTGCTTCTGAAGAAAAGGGCAGCTCCTTCTTTTTGCATCACACTCTCATAACAAGTTAAGGGAAGCTCACCAAATCACAGAAAAGGAAGTTATTTTAAAGACATCACCATCACTAGAAACATTCTTACAAAATATGTTGATCAATACCAGTCTTTGACTTGACCAGCCACCTCCTTTTTTCCAGTGATGCCTTTTTTAGCAGCATATTACATCAGAGATTCATAAGAAAACTTTTTCAGCTTATGGAGGAAGTTGCTTATTTTCTTTCTTATAAGATCCTAATGAAGCAGATTGATACCACTCTGACTTTGTCTGTTAATTGTGAGTTTTCAGCCATTAGCCTGTTATCTTAGTTTTGCATGAAAATGAAGAATTAGCTTGAATTTTTTTAACATCTGCCCTGATACACAATTTTGCTAATTTGTTAGATCTTGTAAAATGTTTGACTGCGTCTCGGCTCACTAACCTGACACGAGATAGACTGTTTCATATATCCATTGCATTGGATAAAGTTCCCATCTATCTGGGCAAGTGTGTTTAGTAGGCCTGGGCAATATGGCCTAAAAATCATATCATGGTATTTTTCTTGCCTTTGACGATAACGGTATTATATCACGGTATTACAAAATTAAAAAGAGTTCGTGCTTTTTAATCCACATTCAAGTGTTTTTAACCCCCTTGTCCCCTGGAAACAAACCTTTGATGGCATACTCAATTTATCTCTAAGTATAGGAACACAGAAAACATGTTTTTTTTTTTTTTTTTTAAGTCTCTCTAGGTTTACTTCTGTCTAACTGCACTCCAAGTTTTGCATTTCATCTCTAACCTGATGAGGTGCGTTAAGCTGCTAATGACTTGAACACATGTCCTAGTGAAGGTGTTCACAATAAAAGCGTTTCAGAAAAATAACAGCCGCGGACTTTTACTTTAAAGAGCTTGACAGAAGTATTATGTTTAGCAATGAAATCCGGGGAATACGGCTAGTTTACAGCAGCTTTTCTGACCTTATTTAACATTGCAGCCTAGATCTTTGACTCACTGTGGACTTAGAAAAGAAAGTCATAAGTTAAAATAGACTTTTAAACGGTTGTTTATGCTGTTGTAAGAGGAAGAGCTGCAGCGCTGGGCTCTGAGACCAGCCAAAGCAGCACTTAGCTTGTGTTAAAGCCCCAGGCAGGCTGACAGAGACAGCACACTGAGTTGCAGCGCAGCATTCAGACTTTGAGAGGAAAAAACATGTGTTTTTGCCTGCTAACTCACACTGAGGCAGATAGGATGACATCATTAACAAGCGTTATTGCGATTGGTCAGTAGAGTCCAAATCTCTACCGTAGGCCAAATTTATATCATTCATACCGTCTACTGCATATACCGCGCATCCCTAGTGTTTAGGAAGGGCAGAACCTTTAAAGAAACATCTTTTGAGATGTTGCGGAATGGGAGATGGGCATCATAATACTATCAGAATGATGTTGGTATCAGCAGATTTGGAAATTTCTGCTGATATTTACAACTGACATATTGGTCAAACATATTGGCAGTGTAAATCATGTATCGGTAAAATATACAAGTGTACCACCAGGTATAGGGGGTTGCCTAGGGTGCTGCATACTTAAAGTGGTCAATTTTGAGCATTTTTGAACATTTTGAATGGACCCCCAAAAGTAAAATGGCTATTAGACTGTCTACTGCACTACTCCTATCAGCTCAAATTGATTCAGCCACTCTTTGCACAGGAGACTTTGCTGTTCTGTATGGTAAAAAGAACTGTGCTTACATCTGTAGTACTGGTATCAGCTAAAATGAGTTTGGGAATATTGGCACATTGGATATCATCAAAAATCCAATATTGTGCAACCCTAATCCAAACAAGTTACCTCACTGGCAGCCTTTGTTTACCTTGCAGTACAACTAAACCACACCTGTAGCTACTGCCTTGTTCTTCTGATTGAAGCTTTGCAGCATGGGTGTGCTTGAAGACAGACATGGAAACTGGCCAATCCATCGACATTGCAAACTGATTGCCTCACAAAAAGAACAATTTAGCAGGAAATTACTATAGAAAAACTGACCTTACTTAAAACCATTTTTTGCCATTGTTCCTTTAAAGCATGTGCTTTGTATTCTACATGGCTTGACCGATTCCTCAAATTGTAGCAGTTATCAATCCCTTATTTAACCTTTGAAACCCAGGTTCCATATTGCAATAGAAGATAAGATGATAGAGGAAATGAAAGCAGTCAGAAGACTCAAACTTTAAAAAATGTGTGTTTGAAATGAGTGATAAAGTATTGTACATACAGTATAATAGTACAGTTTTGCCAAAAGTGAACACTTCTTGCCCTGTTCATGCTTGTTATCCAGTGTGAGCCTGAAAGTCCATCATGTCCAGCATGCTAAGCTTCAAGCTCTGTGATAAAGTTCCTCAAGAGCAAGAAACATAAAACAAAAACAACATAATGAGGGCTTTCTGAGGTTAGACACTAACAGGCGCTGCTATGATCAAAATTCAAAAGGTTGAAGCCAGACTGAGAACCCGGGGGAAGTGGTGAGTGTTATAACATGTAACTTGGCAGACTCAGCTGTGTTTTTAGCACATTTCCATCTCTGCAGCCGCTCTGCTTCCACACATTTCCCTGGCCTTGTACTTTAGCCCTGCTTCTTCCTCATGGAGTAAGAAAAAAATGTGTTTCTCATGTCAGTAACACACTAAACTCTCCTCATCCCACCATGGGGCAATCTGTGCCCCAGCCATGCCTGCATATTTTACCTGCAGGTGGCTGGGTTATTCAAACTCCTTTCCTACTGTACAATCCTCTTTGTTCCTGCACCAGCTCTTGATGTGCCCCCCTGTTGTTGCTGTGGCATGTTTACATATTTCTCCTATCTCTTGCATCTTGCAGGACCAGCTTCTTTGTCTTGTTTTGAGTTTTTCCTGAAGCTTAACAGGAGTTATTTTCCTTCAGCAGAGGAAGGGCTGGCATGCCAGGGAGTAAACACTCATCCTCTGTCCAGGAGGAGATTGCAGCTGACCATTGTTGGGTTTCGTCATGCTCATGAATGCACTGCCTTGCTGGTGATGGCCTGTCAGAGCATCTTTTCGCCCCATTATCTTTCTGCCTCTCCTTCATGCCCTCATTTAGCACCTCCTTCTCTGCCTCATCATTACCTGAAGTGCTAACAGCCTTTTAAGCTGTCAAACCCACATTTTCTGCTTATCTTGTAAGTACTTGTGCATTTTTACATTTATTCAGATGAGAAAAACAAGAAAGTATACCACATCTTTGAGAACAAAACTGAAAAGATGATAATATCCTTTTCATTTTTATCCATTCCAATGCCTTCCTTTCATCAAAAACCTCTCCTCCACCTTTGCTGCCCAGTATCATGGTGCCGTTGTGTGGATCTGAGCTGCTGAATTCTGGTCTTGCTTGATTAGCCAGAGCGTGATGCTGCAGGCAGCTTTGTTTTGTTGCTGAATGGGCTGTTCCACTGAGAGCGCACAGGAGCCGACGAGGAGCTGGGGAGGAAGGAGGCTGTTGAGAGGAGAAGGGTGGAGTGGAAAAGGAAAAGCCGAAGCGCGCTGGAAAAAAGAGCGAAGGTGGAAGGATATAAAAGGAGAGGTGGGCGCAGTAGATAAATGAAAAAGGGGGGAGAAAAGGCTGGAACAGAAATGAGGAGAGAGGTGGACGATGGTGCAGAGGAGAAAAATAAAAAAGAAATGACCTCTCCTCCTGTGGAGAGGGAAGATAACTGTGAGTGTTCAGAAATGCTGAGGTGGACAGAAGCCATATCTTCCTCCAACACAGCACCTGCTAGTCTGCCTGCCCCCTCCCATTCATTGACCGACTTTCTATTGTGGGCATTGGTGCGCTTATGTGTGTCTTCTCTTCCTGTGGACCTGTGTTTGTGTCTGTGCATGCACATTAGTATGCATTCAGTTAGTATACCATTTTTGTTTCAGTCCATTAGATAGCAGCCTGAGATTTTCTTCTTGAAACATGTTAATACTCAGACATGCCAAATCCCTGAATCCCTGCTCTGCACCACTTTAATACATGCATGCTCTAATAGCTTTTTTTGCAAAATAAGAAAGGCGGTGTGTGTGGTAGTTTCTTCACATATCTGCACATACAGAGTACACCAAATACAGCTCTCGGTCTTCAGTGTGTCCACTGATGAAGCACAATGTAGCTTTGTTAAAAGATATCTAGTTAGGATTAATTGGCCAATATTGTGATATTTCTGCAGTAATATCTTCCTTTGCATTTAGGCCTGAGTTTTCAGTCAACATACATTTACGCTATACTCATGGGTCCAACTGTGAAGTGAGTCTTTTTTCACATTGTTAGACCTTTATAGGGCTATCTTAATTGATGAAATTGTGAAAGAATAGTATGAAACAATTTGCATTGTCAAAACAACTTCAACCTGTTTGGAAGTATCAATGTTCAAGGCCATGAAAACTTGCTCTGACTTTATAGGGGAAGGTTTAACGGAGGGTAAAATAATCTCACAGCTGTCTGCCATTAGCATTAGATGTTGATTTCAACATACTGACCCAGGGAAATGCTATTTAGCCGAGGCAAAACTGAGCCTGGACATAAACAATAGCTTCTTACTCCAATACTTAAATCTGCTATATGGCTTTGATTTGTAGTTAATTTTTAATGTGATAAGCATAAAAAGACACGCTCCTTGAAATTTAAAGAGACACACCTTTTATGATTTAAGAGCTACTTTACTACCTGCAAGATTTCTGCTAACTTGACTCCCTGTCCAAATGACAAAAAAATCCCTAAATATTTTTAGATTGAAATCATAGAATAGTAAATCTTTGACAAAGCTACCTACAGCTGACCATAAATGCGATATATTAGAAGCTGATTGGCTCAAAGACACACAAACATACTGAACAGGGCGTGGACAGATGGAGGATGATGAGGGCTCCTAAAAAATTGGGCAATTTTTCCACGTCAGTATGAGAAAGAATATTTTCTGATGCTATCCCAGCCTTTCTCCCTGAGATGTTTCTGTGTGAGTGCATGTGTTATACTGTGCCAATGTGTAAATTTGTGAAAGCAGCCTGCGTTGTAGATGGAATAAAGCCCACTGTGAGTGTTGACAGTATTGGCTTGTTAGTGCTGATGGGGTGGATGAAGGCTGAGCACTGTGGGCTCGACTGGAAAGGCAGCTCTGCAGCCCTTGCACCGCCTGTGTTTGAATTCGGCAAATCTCTCTTGATAAATTCAAGGTTGTACACTAAAATGAAAATATGACAACGTTAAGCCCTCTTGAGCTCCTTCTTTGCAATCCCTGAGCCTCACTTCCTCTTTCACTGCCTCTCTGCTCGCACTTTCTCTCATTCCCCTCTCCAATTCCTTATTTCTACCTCCTCTTACTGCTTCCCTTTTTCTTGGTATCTCTATATGTTTCCACTCCTCCCTTTAATAAATGGTCTGTTTGATAGACGATTGGGAGAACACACACTTGCACGCATTCATTCACACACAAGCCAAAGACTGAAATAAAGAAGCCCCTTATCTCTTCCAGCAGAGACACTTGGTTCATGTGCTCGCATGCAGATGAATAATATATGTGGATACAAGCGTGCGCAACACAGACACTCATGGGTTGGTGGTGGTAATGCTGACATGGGCTGTTGTGCACTGTGTTTGTGCTCTTTGTGACACATCTGCATTCATGTGTCTGTGTCTGTGGAGGGTTGCAGAGACTCGGGGCTCTGAGGAAGAAAGGGGGTGTTGTCACTGGTCAGGTCCAGCTGCCTTTGTGTGCCTTTATGCTGCTTTTTCTCCTATTATACCACAAACGCGACATGTTCATCGTGGCTGCAGGAAGAGTGAACGTGGGTGGGTTTAGTGTTAATGTGGCTTGAATGAAATGATTCTTAAAGGTGTTAAGATGTAAATGTGTGTTTCAGCATGTGGGAAATTTCAGCTATGTGCGTTGTGGCTATAAAAATAGATGTGTTCTCTTCATTAGCATGGATAATTATGAGAGCACTCGTGTGTCTTTGGCTTGCAGTAAAGAAAAGAGTTTCTCCTGTGCCAGCATGTAGATATGTCAGCATGTGAGTGGTGGGCTCCCAGAAAATGCTGTCAAAGCACAAGCTGAATAATTTGCCTCCAGACACATTCATGATACGGTGAAGTTTGTGCATAAATTTGCCTTTCAGTGGCCTGGCTGTGTGGTTTTCACATAGCGTGTGATATCACATTAACTCTCTTTATAGTGTGGAGGTCTTTTGTTTCTGCAGCACATTGATATTAGCCCCTCTGGGATCCTTTTTAGATGACAAGGCACACTTCACCCATGTGTCATGTTTCACACGCTTTTACATGGAGAGGTGTAAAGACTATATGTCATACTTTCTGCTTTGTGAAGATGAAAAAAAGTGTCATTTGTGTCGTGATCAGGTAGGATGTGATGTAGATACAGCCTCTAAAATGACTTGTTTATAACTCTAAGTGTATGCTGGTGCCTTTTTTAACGCTCCCTAAAGCTTTCTAATAAGTTTAATACTCTACACTTGCTGTAATGTTGAAACACTAGCATGCAGCTTGTCTATATATGAGGCCTGTTCTTCATGTTTAATATCAACGTGGTATCCAAAAACTGCAGAAAATACCTATCCTTGCAAGCCATTTCTGTTTGTTTGAACACCATTTTTGTGTCAAACTGTCCTATTGCACAAGCCTGTTTATTAATTTTGACTGATAGATTGAACATTTTTGATTTACCTGCCAAAAAACTAGGACAGTTTTCTCTGTCCCAGCATTAAAGTGTTATCATCTTAGTATTATTCTTGCATCTGGGGAAATAAAGTCTTTGACACCATAGACAGCTTAGTCCTGGCACACACTACATGGTTTTTAACATCTTAACTGATTTTGAAAATATGACAGACCCCACACATGACAACAAATGATGACAGATTTAACAGATCTTTTCTCATGCAGCAAGATGACCAACACACTACACACCAAAATATTCACTAAAACTCAAAACTCAAAAGGCGCCACTTTGGAGTAAACAAACTAAATGTGGCTAGCTGTTAGCTACCTGCTACATCCACTGCAGTAGCAATTCTGGTCTCGCTCCTCTCCTTGTCATTTTGATTGTGATATTTTTACAGGACACACAGAAACTCTCATGTTCTTGCCAAAATTCAACAAGATTGCCCTCCATTTCTGATTTCCATCTAATCTTTATGCTTCATATTTACTTCTGTTTCCAGGGCTGTGTTTGTTGTGCTTCCTCCTTTGGTCAGCTTGGAATGATCACTCTTAAAAAACACACACCAAAGGAATGTCAAGATAATCTCTAGAGCTGTCCAATAAACCGGCACATTTACCTTGCAGACTGTACCCTGGTTTATTCTGTTCATTCTGCCACTATGTAGACCTTTGAGGCTTTTCCATTGTGACTTTTGGCCGCACCAGTCCAACCAAGCTGTGTTGATTTACTTTTCTATCACCAGTTAAGCTGCGTCGTGCTACGCTTAGCCATGCCGAGCCGTGCCCAGAATGGTCCTGCTCTGAAGCAGGGCCCAAGTGCATCTGGCCCACCTCCAAGTATGCAGTGAAGTGACGTTTCGGAGACTTCTCATAGACTTGTTTAAGTAGCAACCGCTTCCCTAAACTTCGAAATACGTACTGGATAGAAGAAGAAACTTTGAAGTACAAACAATGGTTGCTTCTTCTGCAGCTATTTAATGTCATCAATTAAAAACATCACATTTTCAGCCCTAGACATGCCCTTAAGCAGGAAGCTCAGTTGTGGTGGAAAAGTAAATCCCCTGCCACACTGGGCTGCCATGCCAAGTCAAACCAAGTAGAACCAAGCCGCTCAATGTAATGGAAAGGCCCCATTTGCTATGAAGACTGTGTTGGTCATGTCGTCTGTTTTCTTGGGGAGAGAATGTACAGAGGAAATGCTGGGTATGTTTTTAATACTGCTGGCTTGTAATGTTCAGTTCAGTGTAAGGCTGTCAATGTGAAAGAAATTCCTATTGAGTTTGAAGAAATAAGTGTTAAACAGCTAATTTCTGTCTTGCTGCATTGGAAATAATTAAGCAGTGGTAAGTGCTTTCAAAATACAAAAATATTAAACCTCAGTTTGACGCAGGTAATAACCTTAAGATGTCCATAAGTGGTTTGACTCTGTGGCAACAATTTAAAAGAAAAAATAAATATGTAGGACAATGTATTTTTTTCACTGATCAGAATAACAGGTAATAACAGGCTCTTAGATTGCCTAATATAGATCTTAATTATACACAATTGTTGCCAGTGATTTATTTGCACAATTCAGACAGTGTGCAAGAGCCTGCATGCAATTTTTGATTGATTCATTTCTCTCTTATGCCCATATATTACTAAATAGATGTTGTTTTTAATAGCGTTTGGTACTTTCTGCTACTATTGTTAAAAAACACAGGGTCTTGAAAATTATCTTGAGTATCCAAAACATTGAAAACCTTACTGCAGATTACCTTGATGTTATTGTAAAGAGAAGCAACGGGGTACGATAAGATGTAATGTGATACAGCATAATAGGATACAATACGATACAATGATATGGTAAGATGATATCATATATGATACAATGGGATATGATGCGATGATACGACACGGTATGATAGGATTTGATCCTAGTGATCCAGGTGGGTTGACCCATGATGAATTCTGTATTGAAACTGAATGCTTTCTAGATTTAGTTGTATCAAAATGATAACATCCTTTAAACCAAATAAAACAACAAATAAGTTAAACACAGAAGAACACACCAATCAGATCCACACAATACATAATAAATACATTATTAATATGGCACATATTCTACATACTGCACAACAATCAAAAGCAATGATTACTCTTGCACAACCCCTGCAGCCCCAGGAAACAAGATTTAACATTTTAATTGAGGAAGGCACAAATGGTTTTTTAAAACAGATGAGTTTACATTGGAGCATTCTATATTGTCTGCCAGAGGGTAAGGGCTCATACTGAGATTGGAGATTATGAGATGACTTAGACAATATTTTCTGTCCTTAGGCCAGCCTGCTTGTTTATTGACTGGAGGATAAGCAGGATGACTTGCAATCTTTGCAGTACACATCTGCACTCATAATGCAAAATGCTGAATTTCTTTGTTACTTCAGGGTCATGAGGTGAAGGAGAGCTTGATCAGGAAGTCATTCATATGACAGATGTGAGTTTTGTCATAAGATTTAATGTGCATGCAGGCACAGGATACTTTTTTTTTATCTGTTAACTGTGCCCTTTCTTAATATTTCAGGATGATGCTCTGGAGTCAGCCCAAACAAACCCCCCAAACTAACTTTCTCCACAGTTTATTTCTGCAAAGAATAAAGTGACCTATGCAATTAAAACAAAAATTACAGTACAGCTTTGTGTTAGTTTTAAGCACATAGACATGCTCTCACCTCCCTGTGCTCCTTCAAGGATCTAAATGGGAATCTGACTGGAGGTAAACATGTCATTGTGTAGAGCTGCCCTGCAAACAGACAGCCTGACAGGCCGGTTAATGGGGAGATGAAGGGATAGGGTTTAATAGGCAGCAAAGAAATAAGTGTAGATTTATTTAAAACAGGACAATATTTACCAGTCTGGACTGTGTCAGACGATGTTTAAATTGGCCTCCCTGTGTCATTTATCTCCAAATTCTTCTTATTTAATTCTGCTGCTTCATTATCATACTCCCTTGATGGTGCCAGGAGTTTGATTTAGCGTCCTCCGTGGGTTGTTTCTACTGAGGCAAGAGCCACACTTGAAATCCTAAACATTAGAGTGGATTGTGGGACAGGAGCCAGGAGCAGTCTGCTGCTACTGCCATGCACCACAGCTATATTAAAGGTTATTGGATGCTAGAAGCTGGTACATTGTTTGAAATCAGTTAGAAATTGAAAAGTTGGAGGAATTTCCTGGCTGCTAGCATAAAGACTTCTCTAAATTAATCTTTTTTTTTTTGCTATAGAGCTGTGAATAGCTTTAGTAACCAGTTGAAGAGTGTGACTCAGCTTGCCACGCTCCTTTTCTTTTACTTTGAAGGCCTTCTAAAGCGTTCTCTTCCTCTCTCATTTACTCAGCCATGGTAGCAACTCTCCAGAGTGCAATAGGAACAAGACTTTATCTGGCTTAATTTGTTTATTCCTTTCTTTCCGGCCTTTCCTCCTGCCATGGTAGATTTTTATCGTGTTTGGATGTTTGGTTTTGCCCCCTTCTGCTGTAGACTGGCTTTATGAATGAGCCCCCTCAAGGTCACTTGGTCACTGTGCCTGTCGAGGTTTTGCGTATGCAGCTCACACACACTTCCTTTATCTTCTGATATGAGGAAAAAAATCTCTTTACTTGTTGATTAGCTCACACACCTCCCCCCTCGCCACCCCCCTCTCTCCACTCAAATCCCCATGGAGACTGTAGAGAAAGGAGAAAGGGAGCAAAAGTGAGCTGGAGAAATTTTTAGAGAAAGAGAGATAAAGACAAAAGAGAGAACTTTAAGTCCCCTGATATGTGCTGAGTGGACGCAGGCAAAATAATCCCTCTTTACCTTCACACCACAGTCTTTGTAACGATCTTAGGCTGTGCTCATCAATAAGTTTCACATCTTTAGGGGAATGGCAGCAGGGGACTGGTGGGCCATGTGTCTGTGTGAACAGGTACCTGCTTTGTCTAAGATCAAGGATTAGAGAGGCTTAAAGATGCTACGCCTTGCTGGGTGTGCACACTTGTGAGATTGGAGCAATCTGAGTGGACGTCAGCACTTAGACTGCTATTACATCAGAAAAAGAAGCTGAATTAATATTGGAGCAGATCTGAACAGAAAAGACTATAAAAATACATCATTTTGGTTTCATTTCCAGTCATGATTGTCTCTTGGGGGAATCGTAACCTTTAAAGCAGGACTGCTTTTATTTCATCCCAAAATGGCAAAATGTCACTAAAGTTTCATGGGTACTTTAGCATTAGCCTTGTAGCATTTTTGGCCAAGTTGTGATATCTGCCTAACTCTACACTCCTAACGCTGCTGATTCATTGTGCCTTTTCTTCCTGAAAACCTTAAAATATGACTTAGGCAGTTATGCTGTGAGGCTAATGATATATTTACACATGCTTATTATTTTTTAGCACTTGTGTAGTTAATTCATTTCATGCTCTTGTCAACATATCATGTAAAGATGATTACATACAAAGAGACTTAAATGTAGTATATCATATTCTTTTATTATATTCCTCAATAATAATCAATACAGGATGTTCTGAAAGAAACAATGTCCAAGATCAATGAAGGGCTGGGTAATGTAAATAAAAAATTTCTATTAACAATATATTTTTTCCCTTTGTGGTAACATTATTATATTGCAGCAGTATAAAATTCAAAGAGATAATGCTGTGAAATGAACAACCCCACTTCTCCTAAAAAGGCCTGCAATAAAACACTGAACTTATGCCTGAGCATTAGATCACAGAAAAAATGATTTTATAAGTCTCTCTGTGTTCACTTCACTACTTTTAACTGCATATGCAGTTTTAAGTTTCATTTCTCTCCTGCTGAGGTGTGTTGAGCTCCTACTGACAACACTGTATTTCTTTATGTGGGCATTCACGATGAAAGCACTTGAGCATAAAAACAGCCAAGGCTTTAACTGTGAGGAGATTGTTGAGAATAGCATGTTTGTCATTGATTTAACTTGGCTTTAGCAGAGATGCCATTGAATGTACAGAACAACCATGCCTACAGCCGCTTTTCTGACCTTGTTTGATGCCACTGGCTGCTTCTTAGAATCATCAAAGACCTAAAACATTTGACTCATGTGTTAAAACACACCTATGATGACACCTATATTTTTAAGCTGTTATTATACGAATCACTGCAGTGCAGGCCAACAGAGAAGCTATGCAAAGGGAGTACACTTGCTGTATGTTGCTGTTTTTGTTCACAGTAAACTTGGAGAGGAAGAAACACTTGTTTTACCTCATTGCCATACTTCATGTTCGTTCCACTGACACAAACAGGTGATATTCAGCTTGCTGCCTGGCTGCTTTTTAGTATTAGAAAGAACCATGCTGGTGACTTAGCTCTAGTCAGTCACATATCACTCTGCCACGCTAACATTGGCCTCAATAATGCTGCATACCAACTACAACATAACACATGCATTTTTAGCTGTTGATAAAGGTGTTTCAAAGATCCATTTCATGTTTATCATGAAGGTATTGGTACCATTGCCACCACTAGATTTATGCTGCAGAAGGCAAAATAGCTTTAAAAGAACTACAGATCTTGAGTCATATTATCCAAAAGCTTCAATGGGTGAAAAAGAGAGCAGCAGTGATTCGTTCACATGACAGGTTGGCAAATTCAGACATTTTGGCATTACATTAAGATGCAAAAGTTAGGTTAGGCCGGCCACATACTACAGGATTTGACACCCCCCCCGATGATTGTGGGGGCATATACCGACAGGAGCCTCGTCGCAAACAATTATTTTTCTGAGTAGTCTGCACGTGTGTGATGTCAACATGATTGTTTTACTGCACCAAATTGCATCATAGCCTCCCAGACCCTGAATCATAAATTTCAAACATATTTGATATTTACTATTCTAGGTCATAGTGCCACTGACGGAGTACGCCAATGAGAGCGAGCACACCGGGATAATACGTACTTTCACCGTTCACAACCATAAACACAACTGAACCTTAATTCCAGCCAGGATTTTGTTCTAAGTCTTTGTTTTATGATTTTTGCTGCACCTGTAACACACGCCACGGCAGCCTGTTGTGAAGAGACAGCAAGACGGTATCAACAATCTGTGTTTTTTTTCTGTAGTCATGTGATCACGCAAGGTCGTAGGCAGGTCGGCAGGTGTGTGGTCTCCAGTGATGGGACAATCTGGCTGAGTAGTAGTGTGTGCGTTCAGAGGAATAAAGATGAAAAATCTTTGGAAATTGTCCTGAAGTCTGTTACCTCCCACGGTTTTAAAATCGTTTCAGATTAAAAAATCATCGAGTGTGGGGCCGGCAGTCAGAGAGTGGAGGAATTGACATTGTCTTAACTGCATAAAACATTGGCATTATTTTGGTTATGAAATTCTGTCAGCATACTTGTACTATTTAGAAAGTGTGCAGCAGTTTGCTTGTAATTTTTTTTAGATGAAATTACCTAATATTTGTTGCCATTTGTTGCCATTTTACTGAAACAGGTATTGATATTTTTCTACTTGTATAATTTCTTAATTGAATAATTGGTTTTCTAATGACCCAGCTGCACATTAATTCATATCAGCAATACTTGATTTGCCTTCCTATGACCTGAGATCTAAATTTGGAAGAAAACATCTGATCAGTCTTTCAGGGGTCTTTAGATTTGAGGAAGTGAGGAATGATATGCGCCAGTCAGAAGTGAGAGAGGAAGAGAAAAGAGGAAAGGAGTTTTGGCATCACTGTTAAGAGGAATTTATTAGTAAGTGTGTATGTATGCATGTGTTTGTGTGTTCATGGGTGGGAGGCCGGGGGTTAACTCTTGGATTAGGGCCAGGAGCTTCTTTAAAATCCAACCAGGTTGGATTCCTGTTTCAGCAGAGAGAATAGTCTAACTCTTGCCCCCCTGCCTTTTCCTGAGACATTTTCTTCCTCCGGGCCTGCAGAGGGAACAGGTCAGATATTGCAGAGGAACTGGTTTGTAAAAGAATAAATAATACAGTACTCATGCAACTTTTAAAAATGAGGAGGAGGAAGAGGCCAGCAAAGGTCAAGATTGATTTTTTTTTTCCTATGGCTGGATTTGTATTTGTGGTCAGCTATTATATGGATCATGTATTAACAACTGTACAGCAGTTAAAGAAAAGCTTCAGACTTCTCTTGTCTGCAGCATCTTACATTTTAATTTGCCCCACAAGCAGGTCCAGATTTCTGGTCCAGGATACTGTTATGTCTGCTGGTGGCTTACATCTGCCGCTCTTAAAATTGGAACAGGAAGATATTTTCAGTGAATTGTTTGGCATTTTGGGAAGTTCTCTTGTTCCCCTCTGTTGCTCAAAGTTGAAGTAAAAGATCAATACTGCTCTTATAAGTGTGCACAAACTATGGAGCTGGAGCCAGGGGACGTTTAGTTAAGCTTTGCTGGTAGCAAGCCTGAAAGGACTCTTCCAGGCTGAATCAGAAACACTAACTGTGATTATTTACTGTAGAGTCTGTCAATAATTGAACAATTTAAAAACTAAAATGTGCAACATTAAATGACATTATATCTACACATACAGAAGTACCTGTTACACTAAATTATTTATGCAAACAGTCTACTAAATTGGATATCACCTGCAACTTAATGATCATGAAGCAGGAAACATGAGTTAACAGGGGCTCTATCTATCTAGGTGTTAATGATGTTGAACTTTTGTTTGAGTTTTCACCTAAAAAGAGACTCATCTGCAGTGTATTTCTTATATTTCACTTATAACCCATTTAGATGTAACATCAGGCTTCATGATCATGAGTTTTATAACTTGTCGTTACTTGCTCTGTCTGTTTCTGCTGCTTGAGCGTAGGTCTCCCTTTCTCTACTGTGAGTCTACATCATTATTATTTAAGAATGATTAATCCATTGCTTTGTATAAGAAGTAACCCTTCTATTTTCTACATATTATAGTAACCAGGAAAAAACGGAAATTCAGCTAGACTTGTTTGGCGATTCATGATTTGATTAACAAATAAAGCTGTCCAAAATTCAAGTCTTTTGTGGGATGCACAACCTGACCTTGGATTGCACTGTGTTTGTTTTGGGCGGGGATGTCCAAACCTTTTCACTAAGGGCTGCATACAGAAAAACAGAAGAATGACTGGGCATGTTAAAGGGCTTATATTAAATATCACTGACCCCTTTATGTATTTCTGTTACTGTGGTAAAAGCCAACTCTTCCCCTAAAATGCTGCATTCCTCTGATTGTAGGCAGGACCAGTTGAGCAGCAGATTCCCCAGCTCGGCCTCGAGCTCTGTTACTGCTGCAGCTGCAGGCACATCAGCAAACTTTTGAGCTGTAATGGCTCCTCCAGCATGTGTCTGGAGACTGATTTAAAATGGATGACCAAGCAATAACCCCTTTCACCTCTGGACAAGCTGCCCCAGAGCCTGTCAGCTTCTTCCACTCAGGCTGCATAAGAAGCTCTGGGGTGACACTCCTTCTTGGGCGCATGTATGCTCTGAGAGGTGAAATTGTTGCATATGCATTACTGTTAAAGCTTAGAAGCTAGTGTAGCAGGAGATATGCTGTAAATCATCCAATTTATCATCTATTTCATTCTCCTCTTCACTTGAGCATTCTTTATGTATTTGTTTGGCTTTTTATTGACCCTTGCATGGATTGGTGGAAATCACACAAGGCCAAAGAGAGAGCGAGGTCTTATAAGTGATAGCGAGAGAGGGGGAAGGTAGGGCAAGGAACATTGTGGGTTAGAAAAAACACTCTGTAGCCATCTGCCTTTGTGCCAACAGTTTGTAACCGTGGCAACCAGTAAAAAGTCATCATCTTTAATTTACACTGTGGCAGGTTCAGGTGTTTCCAATTGTATCATTAGCTTGTTCTCTCTTTTCAGTGACTCACCCATCTTTGGCAGCGCTCCTCCACTTCATCTTTTCCCATCCGGTGTCATCCTTGTCTTTGAGTGTGCCGTGTACTTCTCTTATTGCTACCTCTGTGAGTTATTTAAGGTGCGTGTGACTCAACAGTTGGCTCCTTCTTTAAGGTTATTTAGCTCTACAAGCAGCTTGGTGCCACTGTGCCCTCAGATGGCGATGAGTATTGATGGATGACTTTGTGACAGGCGGAGCAGAAAATGACAGGTACATAAAACTTGAATGGCAGCGGAGACCACCGTAGCGAAGGTTGAGGGCAAAGAGGTAGAGAAAGTGGTTGTCTGTCCCTTTTAACGGGGGCTTATTTCTATCATGTTGAGGCTTGTCAGGCGGCAGCAGCATGAAGTGCAGATGAGTGATCGTAAAGTAGTCTTGTCTGTGTACCATTAGCAAACCACAAGTGCTGAGCACTTACCAGAAGCCGCCCGTGGTAACCTCCTCCTCTCCTCCTCAGACTCTCCCTTTTCTCCTCTTTTTTCTTACCTCACTTTGCTGGAAACTCCTCTTGTTCTCTCATAATATTTTTCATTGCCTCATTTATGATTTCAGACACTTGCCTCCCTCTCAAAATACATCTACATCCAACGCACTGTTTTATTTCTCCGGCTCATTTCATCTCTCTTTTATGGTGTGGGACACCCAAGTGTTTCAGAGGTTGCACTCACTGGCACAAAATCATTTCTTTATCTTTGAGCTTTTCCAAAATAAAAAAACCCACAATCTTGTCACAGCGCCTTTAAACAAAACAAGCCTAAAAAAACAGTTTGTACCTTTTCTCAGTAGCGTGCTATTTTTCCTGCCTCTTCGATCAGTTAGTGGACCCAATTTAATGAAAATGTGATCACACAAAGCCAGGTTTGGGGTGTTGTGTGTACACCTGTTGTGTGGATTGGGGATTTCGCCTCTAACTGTTGGAGAGCCTGTCAGATGCAGTTGGCAGAGCGGTGTCCAGGCATAGTGTTTATTACTGCTGGCTGCTTTATTAGCCGTCCACATTGACTGGAGATGTGAGTGGAAGTGGCACCTATTGACTAGTTTGTCTTGCTGTGATACTTGCATGCTGCTATGATGATATAAGGACACTGCTACTCAGGCTTGCCCATTAGCATCTCTTTGGAGGAGAACATGACAAGAACAGACGTCATGCGGCGTGGCATCACACTGATGTATCATCATTGCTGGTGTATGAAGTTTCTAGGTGCAGACTTTAAAGCACTCTAGAAATTGGTTTGTATTATCTCCCATTCCCCTCTTGGCCTGTCCTTGCTCTTTCATTTTTGTCATATTTAAACTTAATTGGTCTCAGGATTCAGCAGTGAACGTTTCTCCAGGCAGAGTGGAGAGAAAAAAACGTTTTTTAAAGCAGGTTATAATAAAAAAAAGTTGTTATTGAAGCATAGAGCAGACCAGTTAGAGGGCATGTTCCTGTGTGAGAAGCAAGCGTGCTGTATCTATGCTGCAGCATATGGTGAGAGTGTTAGGTGGTTGCTTATTGTGTGTGTGTGTGTGTGTGTGTGTGTGTGTGTATGTGATGACCATCTGTCACCTGGTAACAGTTTGTGTGATCTCTGGTTGATGTAAGATTTCCCTGTTGGGATCATAACATCTCATTATATACAAAGCCTGCAGGTTTCAAGTCCAGATGGGAAAGCTTAAGCAACATTATCAAAAAAATCTGAGTGCTGATCAGAAGGTGAATTATTGTGGCTTTAACTTCAGAGTAAAAAAAATATTTGAATGTAGCTTAATGCTGCAATTACACTTTAAATCTTGTAATAAATCTGTGTGGATGAATTTCAGCATATGCTTCCCTTTAATTAATAAGGCATTTAAAAAATAAATACAACACTAATGGTGCTGTAGAAAGTAAGTTAAATGTTGGGTTAAGATCTTGTTCAGGCGGTGGTTTGCAAAATTTTTCATATGTCTACATTTTCTTGATACCACATGTTTAAAAACAATGCAGTCTGTGTTATTTTAATGATCAATAGTGTCTTGGAGTGGCAAAATTGCAAAAAATTGCATATGATTCATATGAAAAATGCCAAGGAGAGAACTAAATTATGACAAATTGCAAGCAAACTCCTGTACACTGGCTACACTGGGGGATAGCCTTAGCTTTCTCAGTCCTAGCCAAATGTAGGGCCCATGGAGGTCAACAAAATCATGGTCCATTTTAATGTTAAGCTGTGATAAAAAGAAGTTTTAACCTGAATAATAACCACTCCTTTAAAAGCAACATATGTATATGTTTTATATTAATTTATGCTGTAGAAGAAAACTTCCTTCAAAATATAGATCTGTTTTCTTTAAAAACATTAAAATAGATTGTGAAGTGGCAATACTGGGTTTAAAGCCGCAAAAATGGGCATAATAAGTGTTGAAAAGGGGTTGATAGTGACAAAAAGCGGATGTACAGAGACAAACAAAGGTGGACAGTGGCAAAAACTGGCAGAAAATAGTAAAATTGGTTTATAAAGAGGCAAAATTTCTTAAAAGTGGCAAAAATGACATGACAGAGGCAGAAAGTAAGGGAAAAGTGGCACAAATTAATGTAACATTTAGTGAAATGTGGTTGAAATAGGCAAATGTGGGCATAAAAAGTGGTGACAGTTGTTTATAATGGCAAAAAATGAGTGAACAGAGACAACAATAGGTGGGAAGTGGCAAAAATGGGTCAATCATGGCAACAGTTGTGGAAACGGTTTAACAAATGGCAAAATGGCTTGAAAGTGGAAAAAAGGGTAGTAAATGTGACAAAATAGGATTAAAATGTGGTAAAAACTGGTTAAAAGTGGCAATAGTGGGTTAATGGAGGCAAAAACAAGTATAAAAAGTGGTGAAAAGGGTTTATAAAGTGACAAATAGAGGTTAAAAGTAGCAAAAATGGAAGGAAAAGTGATATTAAGTGTCAAAATGGACAAAAAAAGTGGTCAAGGGGGTTAAAAAGGGCACAAATAATTTGAACATTATAAACCAATAATGGCTTGACACACACTTTCAGCCCCTAAATGAGGTATCTGTTAGCTGGGACTGTTAGCACCAGTGCTACTGATCCAACACACACATGCACTGACATTATAAATACATCATTTCTGGCTTTGCCATGTCCAGCCAAAGCTGTGGGCAGGCCTGGCAATTTTTGATAGTCAAACACATGAAATTACTCGATGTCAGTTCTTCCAATTTTATGTTCCCTTAATATCAAAACAGAAACTGATTTTTATCAGATTCTACTATTATCATATCAAAGTTCAAAATTCTGATATCATGACAGCGTGGACTTGATAACCATTATGTTTAGAGAAGTGCTAATGAAATACAAGCATACATATTTTCACAGATTTTTGTTTAAATAACCCAGAGCTGGCCGTCTCCTCTACCCTCCTCTTGTCTGTCTAAAACAGAGAGCATGAAAAACACTCAGGTAAACTATGCCGATATGTCACTCCTTAGAAACATTCTGCTGTATTTAGGCAAAACACCAAAAAAGCTGAGTCAAAAGAGAGAAGAAAAGCAATCGAGACTTTACAGTGAGTTTAGTCTGGCTGTCACATTCTCTACAGGAGTAGAGGAAGTGATAAAAATTAAGCTGTGGTGGCAACAGGATCATTCTGCGAGTGTGTTCAGCTTCCCCATCTAGGCCACCATCTGGAAAACCCACCCAGCACATCTATTAGACACCCACACCAGCTATAAGGATGAGCACTCCACTAAAAATGGGTTGATAATGACAATTAAATTGAAGGTAATGTCAGCTGTCAAGCCATTGCTCACAAATCATAATGTTCTATGCAGACAGCTGGGGATGGAGCAAATAACTGTAAATCCAAGAGGTAAAACCCTGTTATTTGTTTTATATCTGGCAGCATTTCCACTTAGACTCAAAGCATTTCAGATTTCATCAAGGATTTCCAGGAAACAGAGGGGAGAAGGTTCTGTTACCTGAACTTTTCAGCAGGACAACAACACCACAAGTCTTTCCCTGCTGTCATAGGTTATGTACCATTCATGGTTGGGTTTGAAAGAGCATACATCAGTGGTTGTCAGAATTGGACATCAAATTAAAGATGGAGTCTAGTTTGCATTTTTGTCTGTTCAATGGTCACTTTGTGAGATTTGACAATCAGAGCCATAAATGTGTTCCATGTCTGACAGACGTGACAGACTACATGAAGATGCGTGATCTATCACTGAGACCAGCGTGATGATGTTGTAAAAAAGGGGGGCTGGGCTGGACTGCATATAGAAAAATATAGACTGTAAACAAATATATTGTATATTTACTGTATTTATCTATCCAAACATTATGATAATGAGAAGCTAGCTTGAAGCTAATGCAAACAGCAGTTACTCATCAGGTTGCTGAAGTATTTCTGCTTTTTTCTGCTACATTTCTCTTTTTCAGTCTGTTCTGGTTGTTGCTCTGCAACACACCATAAAAGCAGGGACATTGCAAAAACTTAAAATCTTCTCCACTGTCTACTGTAATAGCTCCATCTGTCAGCACCAGTGTCATTACCAATGTTCTTTTACATGATTTGATTTGTTTATAGTTGTGGTCAGTGTCACCAGTATCACAGAACAAATCCATCATAAGAAAATCCCTCTTTGAAAAGTGGTTAAAGATGGGTCAAATTTAGTCCTATATAACAAAGCTGTTGTTCAATCTGGATGTCTTGTCAAAAATGCTACGATAGTGTGAATTGATAACAGAAGCTGTCCTAACTAGGGATGTGCGTGGTTAAACTGTGAAATTCATGTATCAAATTAGGCAGTGCAAGATCTACAGGTTAGTTAAACTTATTTCCTACCATTTTGTACAAACAAGGGCTTAAAATCCTAGTCTAATGGTCTTTAAAACTGTAATGAAGCCTCCCGCCACCAGAAGCCGCTGTAGCTTCAGTTGATGGCTGCTGCCTCCCTGTCACAACATTCCCTCGGCACTTCGGACATAAATATGAGAAGCTTAGCACTTAGCATGTAAGGAGCAGTGTGATATGACCATTTTTTTTTAGTAGAAAAAGGGAATAAAGTGGTTTTTAGGCTGTTGAGGGTTGTGCTCATCTCAACTACTCAAATTAAGTGAAAAGAGGCCACATATTAAAGCTAGATAATTATCTGCAAAGGGGAACCAAGGCTGGCAGAGCTAGCTGCTAATGTTAGCCGTACTGTACGGAGTATATCAGGCTGACATCATAGATTAGAAGCATTTTAAGAGACAAGAGGAAGTATTTCTTTCTCTATCAAATAACAACCCCTGTACTGCCCAGAGCTGCATGGTAGCACGTCTCGGTGGATCACACTTTTCGATAGACACCGGCATTTTTGTGTGGTTTGCCTGTCAAATATGCAATTAATATAACCCCATGTTTGTCTGTGTCACTCCTGTTTGTTTGTGCTGCAGGATTCAGTTTGGCATGGCAGACGGGACAGCTGTATTGGATGTCTGAATGTGTGTATACAGTTGTGCTGATGCTGACAAACCTTCTAGCAGGGGGAAAAGGGATCAGATGTATGCTAATATCACCAGCAGACAGTCTGCTGTTCTGACAGAGGCTGAGCCGCAAGGTGAGGTTACTACTGCAGGAGAGGGCAGAGCTGAGAGAGAGAGAGAGAGGGTGGATAATATAGGGACAGGAAATATAGTCAGAGTTAGACAAGGGCCAGGGGGGATTGAGAGAAATAAGGAGTAAGGCCGTTCATGCCTGGCAGGGGGAATTAAGAGGGGGGGAGAGAGGAGGCCCACAGATGAGCTTTTGTGCCAAAGGAAACACAAGCTTGTCTGTCTCTGAGCGTGCATGTAAAGCATGAGCTGCTGTTGTGGTTGTTTATGTTGTGTAGCCTGTTGGACAGAGCATCACCGGAGCGAAATGGGACTTAAAAGTCTACAGCTCTGGGATTTTGTTCTACAAAATCCCCGTCAGTAGAGCCGCATTCTGCAGAACCGCAGCAAGTTGTTTCTCACTATTGAATATTCTATTATTTTTTTAATTGCTTGCTTTTGCACAGCCAATGATATTCAATAAACAATTACATAAAACAGGAAAAGCAAAGCTTCACATTGAAGAAGCAGAAATGTTCAGTGCTTGTAGTTATGCCTCATAAATGAATTGAACAGTTAATTTCTGTCTTGAATTTTTCTATCGACCAACAAAAAATTAATAGACCAATTATTTCAGTTCTGCTCAGTAACTCAGTCATACATCTTTGTCTCTTTGTGGAAGTGAACACCATGGTTGGTTTAGGGACTGGAAACCAAAATAATTTAGCAGCAAGGTCAAAGAACATGTGCTGCAGTTAGGGGAGTTGTGTCAGCAGAAACACCATGGCCTCTCCCTTTCACTCACTTGCTGTCAGCTCAGAGAGAAATGACCTTATCATTGAAGAAGCAACCATGCTGTGAGCACTTGTGCATGCATGTCTGTGTTGGTAAGAGTGGATTTATATGGTGCTAGTTCAGATTTATAGCTGTCATTGTCCATGTTTCCAGCACATTATTTTTAGCTGTGCTATCAGTGAGGCCTTCTGGTGCAGTTGAAGAGGTTAAACCACAGTGACACACTCCCTCTCTGCCCTTCTTGCTCTCTCCTTCCCCTCTCTAAATAGGCTGTCCACTCATTCAAGAGCCATTCTTTATCGGACTTAAACCTTGCTCTTTCTTCTGTCCTAGCCCCTGCTCAGTTATAGTCCTGAATTTCAGATTAGTACTGTGAATACAATCTTCTCTGACCTCTTCCTTCTATCTTATTACAGATATCCTACATTCCTGGTTGTTTTTTACTGTTTGTGTACGGCCTTTCTTTGTCTCTCTTTCTGCCCTTATCCTGCATCCTTCCTCCTTCTGTCCGTTTCTCTCCTCAGGGGGTCTCACAGTAACTGACTTTCTGTCTGCAGTGCCAGGTCCAGAGAAAGAAGCGGAAGTGAACTTATAGCCCAGAGCCAGATGGCAGTAGCACTTAAAGTTACTAAATGCTTTACCAACACAGGACATATAGCAGATAGGGCTTTAATAAATAACATCAACAGTATTCTATGTGAGATCCTAATGCACGTATGTGTGTTTCTACGTTAGTGCGTCTGAGTGCCCATGTGCAACAGTGTGTAGATTTGCCACATCTCTGGTCTTCATGCTCACATCACCATGTGAGCGGATCATGTTAATGCACAGACAGCGCCTCTTGTGATCCTGCAGATGGAAAGATGCTGTAGCTAATCCATGGAGTCCACAATCCCCCGTCACAACTGACCTGCTCTCCTGGATCAGGACCTGGATATGTGACGGCTGTTTGGGTGCAGCATTAAAGTACATGCATGCTTTTGTGCAGATACGCATCCAGTAACTGGAGGTTGATTGGTTCTGGTTATGCTGAGCTGTTGTTGTTTGTGAGAATAATTTATGACTGTTGGATTTACTCGTGTGGTTTTGTTGGTGTGTTTTGTGCATCTTACCACATGTGAAATGCATTAGCAGTGGAGCTATTCCACTGTTTGTTTTCTCTTCACATACAGTAGATGTAACAAGAGTGAGAAAATTTGTATTTCGTGTTTGCTGAGTGAAAGATGGATGTGTCACATTTATGGAAGAGACAAATGACTTCTGTTTGAGTGGATGCATGAAGCACGCTGCACCACAGAGCACTCATGTAAAGTGCAGTGTGTGCAGGTTTTAATATGTATATGTAAATGAGCACTTTTCCAACATGTCTGCAGGTACATCATGTATTTAGTGTTTCCAGGACTTACGCCCATCATTATTAATATTATATTTTTTATCAATCCTTTTATTTATCTGCTTTTATACTTTTTACCAGGATGTAGAATTAGACACACCCACAGCCCCATAGCCTGTCCACAACTTACACTTTCTCACTAATGGACAGCAAGCCTCCAGAGAGGGGGAGAATAGGAGAGAAGGAGGAGTGTGGGATAGAGTGATGGAGACAGAAGGATACGATTGAAAGAAAAAAGCTTGACAGATGGAGACAGGGAATCTGTATGGTGAAGATAATGTTGTGGGTGAAAGCACAGGAGGCAGAGAAATAATAAGGGAGAGGGGAGCGGAAGTGCGACTGGTTGCAGACTTACATCATGCAGAAGGAGTGAAAAGAGAGAAGAAAACATTTTTTGGACTGGAGCAAAGGGAGGGTCAGCCTTGTGTAGAGACCTTGGAACATAGAGAGAGAGTGTGAGAGTGTTTTTCCCTGCTGCCTCTCCGTCATCATCATCACCGTCACACTGCTTCATGACTATTTCATGACCTTTGTTTCTGTCAACTCCCAGCCTTCCTGAGTGTATAATACTGTACGACCAGAGGGAAACCATGCAAGTGGGATTACTCATTTATCTGGATTGAATAGTTTTAAGTGTCACCTCTAGGGAATATGAAGAAAAACGTGCTTGACTGAAATTGCTCCCATGCACTGACCAATCCATTTGCTGTCAGAAAGAACAAACAAAAAAAGAACCTCTGCACATTTTGTCTTGATCAGCATGATCAGTGATTGTGTCCTCATTTCACCCTGGTAATCTAAATGAACCTGAAAATAAGCATAACAAACTCTTTAAAGCAAAGGTAATTATGTTTTACTGAAATAACAACTCACACAGAACTGACCAGTGTGGACCTGCATATAGCCTGCTCCTAAGGTTTCTGTGATCACAGCTTTAGTGATTATGAAGAACTCTATATAAAGCAACTTCAGATAATAGTTGATTTTATAATGATAACATTAACAGCACTTGTTCCTGCTCTGTGTGAATATAAAAAGTCTATCAATAAATAAAAGGACTTAAATGCTAAAATAAAATAAGACCATCCGTACAATCATACTCTCCATTCCACGAACACTCAGCTTTCATACCAGAACACACACACATGCATCCCCCCCCCCCCACACACACACACACACACACACACACACTCCACATATGCAATTAGAATAAAATACATGTATGATAAGGTCCATATTCGTCCATCAAGTGCTGCAAGAGAACAAGTTATTGCACATGTGTACTATTTTCATGTTATTGCACATTAACGCTGCCTAGTGCTGAGGTCAGAGTTCAGTATGGAAATGGCTTTGAGGTAAAAACTTTTCAAAAATCTTGTTGTCCGTGCTCTGATGGACTTGTAGCGTTTTCTTGAGGGCAGCAGTTCAAATGAGTCCTTCAGAATGTGTGTTGTTTTCTGCATGCAACAGGAAGTAAAGAGTCCGCAGGTCTGGATGTAAAACCTTTAAGGGACCGGGAGACATTGTCTTCTTTCTCCTCTGCTCTCTGTCTGTCTGTAATGAACACTACTATTAATGTGTGCATTTAATGAGATGATAAAGGGACTTAATTTAACATAATTACTGACTACTAAATACAGCAGGTAGTAGACATTTAGGCTGTGACATTGGGTGCATCTGCCACTTCAATCCTAACAAAATCAAGTACCACTGTGTTGAGTTTGCATTTCTAGAGCATTACCACTGTGATACAGTTGGATAAAATCATACTCCACATCACTGTTTTTTGTTCCTCTCTCTACCTGTATTGCCTTCTGCTGCGCTCTCCTCTCTCACTCCCTCTGCTGCGTGCATCTCTCTCTCTCTTTCTCTCTCTCTAATCTGACCAGTAAGATTTTGGTCAGACGATAGTTCATAGACCAACTAACCAGCAAACTAATTAGCGGGTGTCAACAATAGAAGCATCTTTAGAAAGCTTGTCTTTAGTTTTTGGAATCACTAGGCTAAGATTACTCTGAAGGCTCTAATGAAGCTTCAGCATACTTAGATAAATGTAATCTCTCATGTATTAAATACTTAAATCTACCCTTTCTTATACACAAAACAACATTCCCATCAGTCAGTAGGTTTACATGCACAGTTGAAGCTAGTGGTTATTGCTGGATTAATCCTTTTAATAAGACTACTGTCCTTGTCACAGCATACAAACACTGGAAGTACTCCAGCTCTGCCTTTGATTGGTGATGATACGTTCCCGTTCAGGTTGTATTTACAGGTTTTTTTGTGGGCTGACTTTACATAACATATGAAACAATCAACAAACAACGACTGGCTGTATGTTAAAAGGAGAACATTTGGACAATTTATACTCTGAACATTTTCTGCGTATTCAATGCCATGTTGATACTTTCATCTTGCTTTCCTTCCAGCTTTCTATGTACATTTATAGATCACTTAGGCCAGAATACTATAAATACAATTGAGTTGTATTCAGGCTAGAGTAAATCGACCTAAAAGCACATTATCCTTGTACTAGTCTGACTTTGATCCGTTCAACCAAGTACAAATTCAGTCAGACTAAAGAAGTTTACATGTATATGGAAAATCCAGTTTGAGTTGGACCAACACAATGTGTTGATAATTATATTGATTACTTTTGTAACGTTGTGTAGAATTGCTGAAAAAATGCTCATCTATGTTTTGAGGTAAGGCCTACTTCAGAGTACTGAGTCAGGCAAAACAGCAATGATAGCAATCCTATTACATCCATACAAGGTAAGGAGTGTAGTCTTCAGCTTTTATTATGTGTATTTCATATCACTTTGGTATCCAGGGGTATTTTTTTTGGCCAGTCCTTAATTCCAGGTATTATAATCTGAGATAGATGGAGAAAAAATGTATGGGAACATCATTAATTTTCTGGTGCATAAAAACAGGCCTGACTGACAGTTACTAGAAACTCTTAGGCAATACCCCCCAGCTCACTCTTCTTCTTTTTTGCTGTGTTATGAAAGGAATGTAGCCGTCCCGTGAAGACTACATGCTCTTCTCTCATGGGCAGTGAACTCAGCCTCCTCCCTGCTGCCCTGTGTAGCACGTGTTATGATGAACTTCACGCCCTGCCGCCCTAGCATTAGCTCCAGGCTGCACTCCAATACCCCACAGATGCATCCTATCATCCCTTGCCTTGTCCTGTCCTTGATACAGTCAGTGACCTAGAAAAGGTTGGTTCAGTCAAGGCGAGATTGTGTTTGTTATGACTGTTTTAAACCAATAGATGGGTAATTCCTTGGGTAAGACAGAGGAAGTAGAAAATGCAGAGAGGAACTGGAGACGTGGTATTTGTCCTGTTTGTGATCATTAATGTGATGGGCCAGACCCTGACCCTGTGCTCATCCAGGCCTCAACACACCCTGAGCCTCTGCCCTGAGGGGATTCCAATGTGCAGCTCACATGACCCAGGCCATTGACCCTGCTCCCCTTACCCTCTCACCCATTCTTCTCCCCTACCCTACCCTCATGCACTAACTTCCCAGCCTGTTTCCCCGTCCTCCTCCAATGTCCAGTCTTTCCTGCATTTCTTCCCCCCTCCTCTTACTTTCTCCCCTTCCTCTTTTCTGCTTACCCTCATGTTTTAGGGTCAGAGGCAGATGCAACGCAGGCCCTAACCTATCTCTGCCTCAGCCCTAAACAGGCCTTCAGACTGTGGTATGTGGCCGGTCATGCGCACCAGGCACAAGGCCTCAGGGTGAACTGGGAGACTGGCTGGCTGACTGCTGCTAACACTGGTTTAACTCAGGCAGCGTTTTCCTTATAGGTCTACAGGAAGAGAAAATGTATTCCCTAAATGACTGGATCAACTCTGCAGGAAGAGCAGCACTTTGACTGTCAGAAGACAGGCTTTTGAAACAAGCTGAATTGTGCATTTGTAATGTCATATAAATTCTATGTTTCTGTCACTCTGGCTTGGGCACGGCATTCAGTCTTATGCAGCATTTCATTTTCTTCTGCTATAAGCTGCCACTGTGCTCTAAACCGTTACATCCTCACATCAGTTAGGACTGAATTTTGAGCTTGAGTCTCGTATTGGTGTTTTACTCGAATGACTCAGAAAACAAAGAAGAGAAAAGTGCATTCACTTGCAGTTTTCTTTGATTTTAAGGTTGTTTTAAAAAAATACAGTATTGCTTTGTCCCTAGATGATACATGCCAAACTAGCACTCTACTCCTGTAGAAACTGAGAGGAAACAATGTTTTTGTATGTAAATGAGCATGCACATTGCTGCACCTTTTGTTAAAACATTCTTGTAAAAATATAGGTCGATCAGTGCAGCAGATATGCATCTATGAGAGTGTTAATCTTGGCTTTCCTCCTGTTCCACAGACACTTTCAGAGTGCTTGACTTATAATGTAGACCCTCTTAGAGCTGATCACAAATATGACCTATTTCACACATGACACGGTGATAATCCTGATGTTGCATGGGATATAAAATATTTATATATTCACATTTTGCAAGCTCATATAAGACATCACTGTGAATGTGAATCTCTAACAGGCTTTTTTACTTATCTCTCTGGAACACCCTGTGTCAGCTCAGCAGGCAGCTACTTCAGGCATGTCACAACAATGCTGTGGGGTTGAATCAATAAACAGTGTTTGACCACTGATATAAATATCATCAGTTTTACAACAACAGAGCTCAGACCAGAGGTAGAAGAAGCACACAACTATTGTATTCTAGTAAAAGTACAGTTACTCTGGTTAAGATTTACTTAAGCAAAAGTACTGGTTTATAAGTCTTATTAGGTAAAAGTTAAAAACAAATAAAGTACAAATTTAATTTAAAGTTTACTTTAAGTAGCAAGAAGCTACTGAGGAGCTGCACAGTAAAATATGATCTTTCTTTATTGGCAATGACAACATGGGATTGGACCTCCAACCAGGTTATTCAGTTAAAGTCACATCTTTATTATAAAGTTAAACACAAAGAAAATTGACAGCATTAATAAACTCATATAGAGTTAAACTAACACTTAAAAGGTCTTTATTGGTCCACACATAGTTAAAGTTTTAAAAGTATTAAAATTTTACAGTATGACAGAGCCACAGTTACTCTTGAAAATCAGTGGCAAGGTCGGTCTCCTCTGACAAGAACAACACAGAGAGTCAACTGTGTAGCCACCTAATGAATACTGATGAAGAACATGCTCTTTGCAACCTCAAGGAGCACCCAAAGTCACAGGTAGTTACTGTAACTCAGTGGATAACTTCCCCCAGGGTGCAAATGTGTCTCACATCAAAAACCACAAACATGCAAAAGAACCCAGGAGACATCACTGTACAACAGGCAACATCAAAACACAGCTCAACCCATTTAAAAACTCTGTCCCAGTGCATGATGGGAAACTGACCACACATCTCCCCAGATCAGAAATTGCAGTGGGTGGAGCTTAGATCAGTTAATTCTAGTTTAACTAACACTGGTGGATTGACACTGTCAAATCACTCCAACACTGAGGACCATTTCACTCAGAATGGAGCTAAAATTACACTTTGGGAGTTAAAATCAACGTTTAACCCTGAAATATCAACGCTCCAGTTTTTGTTGTATGCAGTGGCTGTTCCTGGATGTGGCGTGAAATTGTTCTCTCTCTGTGTGCTACTTTGTAGTCAACAGAAGTGAAAAAAAGTACAAGAACATTGTACTCAGGTAAAAGTACAGTTACTCTGGTTAAAAATTACTTAAGTATATGTCAAATTACTGATTTCAAAATGTACTCAAAAAAGTACAAGTACCAAAAAAAAAACTGCTCAATCAAAGTAATTTGAGTAAATGTAATCAGTTACTTTCCACCTCTGGCTCAAACCTCTAAAATGAATTTTGTTCTATATATAAGAATCCATGTGAATACGCTGGGACTTTTCTACTTTTATCAGATAGGAAAGCTGAAGAGAGACAGGAAATATAGGGAGAGAGAGTGGGGGGAAACATGCAAACAAACAGTGACAGGATCAGGATACCAACCTCGACAGTAGACCCAGTACATTGGCACCTGCTCTACAACTGAGGCAATACAATGTGACATTTGTCTCCCACATGTCCCTCTCATTAATGTAAAGTCTCTGACTCTTTTGTTTTTTTTTTTCCACATAGTAAGGAACAGAGGATAAATTGGCTCCTCTAGAAATCAGAGGAGTTAACTGGTGGACTAAACTCTCAAGGATGTACATTTCTATGTATGTGAACCAAGCCAGTAAGTAGCATAAGACGGGTTGTATAGTATGTAAAATATGATGATTAGTAGGCTGTTCTCTTTGGCTGTTGAACCATATGTAAGGGCAGCAGGTCATGCTTTCTTTAGCTGTTTGTAATTGAGGCCGTCTGCTCTGTAATGTGAACATGATTAGATCAGGACACAGGTGTGCTTTAACCTGCTGACTCCAGCTCTATAGAAACTACACCTGCAATTTTTCCCATCCAGTCGAAGCTGTATTTCCTGCCTTTTTATACTGTTTGTGCCCACAAAATAAACATTTATTATGGGAGCAAATGATAGAAATCAGTGTGTATACACATTTACCATTATTCCTATCTAATTTATGTATGTGAGTGTTTTCACAGACAGTCTGTCTGAGCAAATGAAACCACAGCAGACTGTTACGTAGACTTGAGTCTATGTCTGCCTACCTTGATACATTTTTCATGCCTGTTTTTCTACAAAAATCAAAACACAAGGTATTCTTTTTGATATTTATTCCCTTTTCTGCTGGCACTGGGGAGGTATTGCCTCTGTAATGCTAATTCCTTTTCTGATAGGTATTTGCTCTAGTAAGACTCTGGGTTTTAAGGCTTTGCCATAACTGCAAGCCTTTAACAACAATTAGTGGCATCTAGCTTCCAAATACACCTCACAAATGTCTGTATATATGGTATTGTATACATGCCAGGTGTGAAGCTGCCTTTTATCTAATAGTGAAGAGACTCCTCCCAACGTTTCCTTTTCATTGTCTGCCCCTCTGGTGTAGCACTGTTGGACTTTGAAGTTCATCTTTGTGCGTCCACAGTTCACTGTTGTCTGACAAATCCAATTCACAGCCATGAAGGCTTTGTCTGCTATTGTACTCACTGTCAAAAGAGCTATTCATGATTAATAGTGGTTTAAATGTCTGTTTTGCTGCATTAACATTGCAGTTGTGACATGATGGAGGCAATCTTATACTTAAAATCTATGCTAGCTGTCTTGAAAGATTTCAGTTCCTGACAAATTGTGCTGTCAAAAACGCCTATCCATAAAGAGCAACCCCCCCATCGCTCATCTTCGCTCTTGTTATTTTTAGGTCTGATCTACTGGTGGAATAGATTATACTCTGACTGGCCAAAAAGACTATGTATGTTCTTGGTTGTATGAGCTGTTTCTTGGCAGAACAACACCATTGTAATGCATCTAGTGTAGGTAAATATGTCAGGACATTACTGATGGTGCATCAGCCAACTCTTATCTGTTTGCAGAGGGCTGTTTGATACAAAAATGTAGGAAAAACATGTTTTTGATGGAGGCAAGTCAGCCAACAGGCAGTGCAGCCTTTTAAAATGCAGATGGCTTTCCCTAGTTGGCCAATTAGTAACTTTAGCTCTGCAACACTTATCTACTTTCATCTTCTTGTGTGTGTCTTTCATTTGGGGTGAAGGGAGCTTAGTGTGCCTGCTTTCACAAGTGTGTAGTTGTGAGCATGTGGATGTGTAAATTCATTTGTCAGTTTTCTGCAGCAATCAAAACCCCACATAATGTTGTTCCACTGCCGCTGGCAGTGACACAACCGGCCACACTGTTCGATATGTGATAATAAGCCCAAACATATACCAACATGGAAAGAAAAGTGGAAGACACCCCTGTAAGCAGTGCAGTCCTGGCAGTATAAAAATTGAATGAGTTAAATGGGGGAAAATTTGTCTTTTACTGAAATACAGCAGGGTTAAGTAATATGTAGCATCCCAGTAGCTTTGCTACTGACCTTAATATTTTCAGGAAACATTTGGGGGAGAAACTGGATTAAAATTAAATGTTATTAACAGCACATACACCAAAAAGAGGAATTATGATGAGAGACACAATAGTTTTTCTGCCAAACAAGATCTGCCATTGGAAGTTTTTTCTGTACTTTTCTACATTAAATGTATCTCACCCCTCTCCCTCTCTCTTTTTCTGTCTTGCAGGTCTAGACCCTGGATCCGTGAGCTTCTCTTGCATGGAAACTCTTCTTCCTTGGCAGCCCTCTCTTCTCCCTGAAGCCAGCATTCAGCATGGCAGGATGATCCTCTGCCAGTGATGATGATGGCCAAAAAGCCAGATGTCCGGGCACCCACCTACAACCTGGTTGTGGTTGGGCTGTCCGGCACGGAGAAGGAGAAAGGCCAATGTGGTGTGGGCAAGTCCTGTCTATGTAACCGCTTCGTCCGGCCGAGTGCAGATGACTTTTACTTAGACCACACTTCTGTTCTCAGCACCAGTGACTTTGGAGGCCGTGTGGTTAACAATGATCATTTCCTTTTCTGGGGAGAGGCCGGCCGGGTGATGGAGGAGGGCCCAGAGAGCCGTATGAATGTGGTGGAGCAGACGGAGTTCATTGATGATCAGACGTTCCAGCCTCACCGAAGCACGGCACTCCAACCTTACATCAAGAGGGCAGCTTCCACCAAGTTGGCTTCGGCTGAAAAGCTGATGTACTTTTGTACAGATCAGCTGGGGCTTGAGCAGGACTTCGAGCAGAAACAGATGCCCGAAGGCAAGCTTATGGTGGATGGCTTCTTACTCTGTGTGGATGTTAGCAGGGGTATGAACCGTAGTTTTGAGGACCAGATGAAGTTTGTTACCAACTTGTACAACCAGCTAGCCAAAACGAAAAAACCCGTGGTGCTGGTTCTCACCAAATGTGATGAAGGAGTTGAGCGATATATTAAAGACTCTCACGCCTTTGCCCTAGCCAAGAAGAACCTGCAGGTAGTAGAAACATCAGCAAGGTCTAATGTCAATGTTGACTTAGCTTTTCTTACACTGGTTCAGCTCATAGACAAGGGTAGGGGGAAACCCAAAATAATCCCCTACTTTGAGGCACTGAAACAGCAGAGTCAACAGATTGCCTCAGCCAAAGACCGCTATGAGTGGCTGGTCAACAGAATTGTTAAGAACCACAATGAGACATGGCCCAATGTGAGTCGCCGCATGCAGACTGCCCAAGAGTACAAGGAGTATGTTTTCCTTGAGGGGACAGCTAAAGCCAAGAAGCTCTTCCAGCAGCATGTGCATAGACTGAAACAAGATCATATAGAGAAACGAAGGAGAGCTTACCTGAGCACACTACCACAAGCTCTGTCTGTGCTCTTACCAGAGTTGGATGAGATAGACCACCTGAGCTGGTCCGGAGTTCAGAAAGTCCTGGAAACAAAGAGGGATTTCTCTCAGTGGTTTGTTGTGCTCGATGACACCCCTTGGGAGACTACACCACACATTGATAACATGGAGGATGATCGAATCCCCCAGGACCTTCTGGAGACTCCTGCAGCTGAGGCTATCTATGAAACCCACCTGGAGCAGCTGAGAAATGAGCGCAAACGGGCTGAGATGAGATGGGAGTTCAAGGAGAAGCTTAGCATCTCTCCTTTCATCACACCAGGAAAACCTTGGGAAGAGGCCAGGAGCTTCATCATGAATGAAGACTTCTACCAGTGGCTAGATGAAGCTGAATATCTGGACATCTACAACAAACACCAGAAGGAAATCATTGACCGAGCCAAAGAGGACTTTCAGGAACTACTTCTTGAATACTCTGAGCTCTTTTATGAGCTAGAAGTGGATGCAAAGCCAAGTAAAGAAAAAATGGGTGCCATTCAGGAGGTTTTGGGTGAGGAGCAAAGGTTTAAAGCCCTGCAGAAGCTACAGGCAGAAAGGGATGCTCTTGTACTGAAACATATCCACTTTGTTTACCACCCAACAAAGGACACTTGTCCCAACACCCCCCACTGTGTAGACAGTAAGTTAGAGCAGATTCTAGCATCCAGATTTCCAACCCGCTACGCATCATCTGACAGTTCAAGGCTTGAAGGGGGGAGAGCAGAAAGAATAAATCTTGTCATTCTAGGAAAAGATGGACTAGCTAGAGAAATGGCAAATGAGATAAGGGCCTTGTGCACTAGTGATGATAGGTACGTGCTTGATGGCAAGATCTATGAGTTAGCCCTTCGTCCCATTGAGGGTAATGTACGTCTGCCAGTCAATTCATTCCACACACCAACCTTTACACCACACGGTTGCCTGTGTTTGTACAACTCAAAAGAGTCCCTCTCTTATGTTGTTGAGAGTTTAGAGAGGATTAGGGAGTCAACTATAAGCAGAAGGGAAAGGGAAAACAGCTTAGCCCAACTCCCGCTATCCCTCCTTCTGGTCACAAAGCGAGGGGTAGGCTCCATAGGAGACATTGGGGGGGAAACAGCTCAGACCCTTATCCATCAAGGGCAACAGGTGGCTGGAAAGCTGCAGTGTGCTTACCTAGACCCTGCCTCTCCAGGCGTGGGCTATGGGCGCAATGTCAGCGAGAGGCAGATCAACCAGATGTTGAAGGGGCTGTTAGAATCACGGAGAAGTATAGGAAGCAGCTCCCCTCCCCTACCTCCTCCATCATCAGCCTTTAGAGACTCCCAGTCCCAACCAGCGCTAGAGGCAGACCTAAGGATAGTCATGTGCCTGATGTGTGGAGACACATATGACCTAGACCAGCTCCTTGCCCCCTTCTTGTTGCCCCAGCACTGTCGCCCTGCCTCCAGCCTCAGTAGCGGCACCTCTGTATTACTGGACCTGAGTGTAGGAAGTCAGAGGCAGAACATTGAGCTGTCACTGCTGTCCTTTCATTCTTCATTCTCCCTCCGTAAGACTAGGCTAGTTCACGGCTACATTGCAGTTTACTCTGCTCGCCGTAAGGCCTCAATGGAGACATTATGTGCTTTCCTGTGTGAGGTCCAAGACATCATCCCGGTCCAGTTGCTAGCAGTAGGCGAGAGCCAGATGGAGCTGTCAGACTCAGAGTCAGCTAAGGAGCAGGTCAGCCAGGGAGAGGAACTGGCCCATGAAATAGAGGCGAGGTTTAACACAGTGATATGTGGACATGGTGGAGTCGTAGGGGGGCTTCATAAGATAGATCTTTTCCAACCTTTCCTCAAAGAGGTGGTAGAAAAGCGCACCATCGTAGAGGCCACACACATGTATGATAATGTTGCTGAGGCTTGTACCAATGAGAGCATTAGCCCTCGCTGTGGCTCTCCCAGTCCAGTCAACATTCTTATGGACTCTGAGGACGATATTGATCCCTCACCCCCCTACTCTAACCTGCGGGAGGATGGCAGTCTGAGTTCCCACCTTGGAAGCTTCAAGCTGCCAGATCTTGATTCAAGTGACACCTTCTCTGTTATTTCTGAGCTCAACACCTTTGAGAGCAAGCTTAACAACAAGGTCCCTCCACAAGTGAAGCCCAAGCCTGTCCGTAAGGTCAACCTCGGCCCCTACATGGACCAGCAGGGTGGCACCAACCGCCGCTCTCAAGCTGTCACCTGGGCTCCAGGTAGTGACGGCGGATATGACCCCTCGGACTACGCTGAGCCTATGGATGCAGTGAGCAAACCTCGGCCCACAGAAGAGGAAAATATTTACTCTGTACCTCATGACAGCACCCAGGGAAAGATAATCACTATTCGCAATGCCAACAAAGGTCATTCCAATGGAAGTGCAGGGGGAAACGGATCAGACAGTGAGGCTGACAGCAGCTCACTAGAGCGTAGGAGAAAGCTGTCCGCTATAGGAGTTAAGCCTAAACTCTACAGAGACAGGTCCAAACGGCTTGGAAAGTTCAGCAGTTTTAGGACAAGCTTCTCTATAGGCAGTGATGACGAGATGGGCGGTCCTCCCAAGGCTAGCCAGGATGATGGAGGAGCCCAGAAGGACAATTCAATTGAAGAGAGTGAGGACCCCAAAAGGAGAAATATTTTGAAGAGCCTACGAAGAAACACAAAGGTGAGTGTATTGGTGAAATTAGTATTGTATTTTGTTTTTACCCTCTGCATTGTATTACTGTCCATTACAAGGATGCCATCTCAAATTAGGAACAAAAGAAATTATTACCTCTGCCAAGGAGGTTTAGTGATCTGCAGGGTTTGTTGGTTTGTTAGTTTGTTTGTTAGTTTGTTAGCAACGTAACTCAAGAAGTTATGGACGGATTTTCATTAAATTTTCAGGAATTGACAGAAATGGCATGGGGAGTAACTGATTAGATTTTGGGAGTGATATGGATCACTGTCTGGATCCAGGAATTTTTTTTAAGGATTCTTTACTATTGGGAGATAGGGCTAATGGCGGAGGTCTGCGCTCTCTGAGTGCTTTTCTAGTTTAGTTTATTTTTTTCAAACACAGGTGTTATTCCAAAATGTTTCATAATTTAACATTTAAATCTCCCTAGCTTTTCTGACCAAAGCATATAAGTGAAAAGTACAACAGCTTCATTACTATTTATTGCAGAAAATATATTTTCAGGTCAAACACTCGCTTTCAATTCTATCACCTAATGCAGAAATAGAGGATGTATGCTTTTACCACTTTATCTGTAGTTTGTATGCACATGTATCTGTTAATGAACAGGATGCATAAAATATCCATTATCCACAGTTTAATTACTTATTGGCTGAGAGTGAATACCTTTCATTCTTTGAAATGAACAAAGATAAGTGTTTATCACTTAAAGAAGAGGATTACTAATGATTTCAGTATAATTTTTCTACATTCTGTAGCTCAATGAAAAAGTGACATACTGTAGGAGTTTCTCTGAAAGCCAGTATTTTGCCCTGTTTCTTTAATACTTCTGCAAACTAGCCAAATGATCAAAAGAGAAAAGACACAAACTCGGGTCACTGTACTTTTAGACCAGAGGGCAGAAACTCTTAATGAGTATGGCCATTGCAGCAGTGTACACTGTGCTATTTATCTGTTTGTACACATCTGTTTGTCTTCTTGCATCAAGCTTCCCATTGAGTAAACTGATATAACAATATTAGACACTGACCTCAGCTAGATTTGAAAGCGTCAGCATCCATCTCAAAGGCGTGAACTCATGCAGTTTGTAGTATGGAAGTGATTGGATAGTTATCACCCAGTTAAGGCAGCATTCATCAGTATTCAGTGTTGCTGTGATGTAGTGAAGTAAGTGCCAAGGCTGTGTGAGCTTGTCCCCAAGACTCCAGTCTTTCCCTGTCTGTTTGGCTTTCTTTGCTTCCTTCCTTTCATTCTCTTACACTCACACTGTTTATCTTCTCTTCTTGCTGATTCATATTTTCTGCTTCTCACATTCCAGTCACACTCTGTCTCCCTCCCTTCACATTATGTTCTCCCCAAATCTCTCTTTCCTTCATACTTTCATGCTGGACCTTTAAAAATGTACTTATTTTTTTACTCACACAGGAATCTCCCCCTTTTGCTTGTTTCCTTTCTTTTAACTTCTTCTTCTTCTTCTTCTTCTTCTTCTTCTTCTACTGTTCATTTCTGTTCTCTTGTCTCACGTGTGTAGTGGCGATACTTTTGACCTTACACTGCTTGGCTTATCAGCCTGGTATGCTGCTGTTCATTCACACACAAGGCGTTGGTACAGAGGTGCTGGCTGAATAGGACTTGCGGCTGCTGATGTTGTGTGTGTTTCTGTGATAATTACCATAGCTGTCAGTGGGGTGGAACAGGAGGGGGATGGTTAATGTTTTCACACACTCAGCTGTGATGTACAAGAGTGTGCATGAAGGCTGCCTCACAGATAGTGCCAAACTGCCTAAACTAGGTTCTTTTATTTATGCACCAATGCATCAAGAACACATTGAAGTCAATACATCTGCATTATTCTAAAATCTTTTATAAATTAAGTAAGAATCAAAATGTAAAAGTATGTTCCTCAAAAGTATGAAGCAGCAGGGGTGTGCACAGGGTTGGCCTTGGGTGACCAGTGCCCTACTAAAATCTGATGGCTACTCCAAGCTTTGATTAAGATTTGCTTGTTACCATGTTAAAGGCAGAATATGCAAAACATGATAATAGTATGGGCTTTGTTGCAAAAGGAGTTTAGTTGTTTTATGTCATGTTAGCCTTCCTGTAGGGGCTAGCACATTTTATTGTGTTGGTAATTTATACCGTGACTTTTATGAGTTCATATTCCATTTTTTTTGTCTTAAAAGCATTAAGCATGTAAAATTACTATGCTAGCACTCTTTTATGCAGTTTTTAAGCAACTTGTAAAGAAGAAATAAGAAAATTTAAGATAGCCAAAGCAGATATGATTAAAGGAAACAGGACAGAAATGGCAAATTAAACCAATAGCTGAGTTTTTTGGAGATGGGTTGTACACATGGGTTGTACACAGAAGGTGTTGGCCCTTTAACTCATTAAGTGCCAGCCAGGGTCCAAAACTAACTCCTTTACTTACCAGCCAGGCTGGCTGGTAAGTGTAATTCTTTACTAGCCAGGCAGATATTTTACCAACCAACCAAATAAAAATTGCTTTTAAGTGTTGTAATTTGTTATCAGTATTATTTAACATGTCATTTGGGTCTTGTATGCGATTCCCAATCAATATTTTAATAGTATGCACTAATACTAGCAATAATGTATGCTAAAAGAGACAAAAAGTGAGTAAAAAGACCCTTATTATGTGTAGAACAACAAATGAATTTGCTTCTGTCGTTTCTTTTTTTCTAACATCACAATATCAACCCTCCTTTATCTGGGCCAGGCAAAATGACTCAAGAGATACTCTGTCAGAGTTACTTTGAATTTTTATTTTGGTTTATCATTTATTTATTATTCTATTTTTCTTAGAAGTTTAGTTTTCTTATGTTTGGTTTGGTTTTAAACCTTATGGTCCACTTAAGAGCCTACAACAAATCATTTTTTTTTTGTATACAGTCTTCATTAACAATCTAAATGGACCAAAAAGAGTCAATAGAAAAACTGCCAAGGCGCCTTCACAGCGCAGTTAATCTGGAGTCTGGACATGGAGGCATGTATGGCAAGCCGTTTAACATTTAAAAGTTAAGTTTGACTATCCGGAATTAAAATTGTAGATATCTACAATGTCTTTCTGACTAGTCGTAACTACATTTTGAATAGTCGGAATTTTAATTCAAGATATCTGTAGTTCGATTTTGACTAGGCAAAATAACAAATAGAGATCTATAATTCAATTTTGACTAGGCGAAATTCAATTACAGATATCTGCAATGACGTCACTGAAAACGTCATTCAACTCGTCGCACAAAGGACTCTCAAATGACAATTACAGATAGCCTATCTGTAATTCAATTTCGCCTAGGCAGAATGTGAACTAAAGATAACTCAAACGTCATAATGACATCAAAGACGCTGCTCTATTTTTGATATCCAGAAATACATCATTTCCCCTCCCTGCCATAATCAAACAAGAAGGGGGTTTATTTACTTATTTCTATGAATGGAGGAAGAAAGAAGCAGTCATGGTGTTGGCTTCATAGACTGTAGAAAGAATTGGACAAACCCTGTGTGACGTCAGTTGTCAGTTGTCGGTCTCAACCGAACTTTGGATCAACCTAACAGCCCGCCCACTAAGCGTGACTTCCTGTCAGCCTGCTAGCTAGCATTCCGATTAACAGGAACGGAGCCGCTGCCTGCCAAGCTATCTGTCAATCAAATGAGACACGCCAATCACCTTAAAGTGAGGTTTATCCTAAATATAATCCAACCAATCGTGGTACAAAAAAATTCACCCCCCGTACAGTGGGAGCACAATAAGACACAAGCTAATGAGACATGTTTGGTGTTTGGAACCAGGCTGTAAAACAGTTTATTTTGTGTGTCAAAACCGGCTGTTTAACATATGTGCAGACGAGACTTCCGGTTTTCCTGCAGCCAGCCTCAAGTGGACAGTCGCAGCATAGCAATTTTTTGCACTTCCGCATTGGCTTCATTTTTCGGGACCGGAGGTTGCTGCTTGGTTGGCCTACAATGTGACATGAATGGCGAGCGGATTTCCATAGATTTGGTAGTTTGAACAACAACCCACCTGCTCCTGCCCAAAGTGGGAGGCAGGCCAAATTTGTCATAATTACAGATATCTGCAATGCCATTTTGCCTAGTCAAAATTCTAATTCAAGATATCTGTAATTAAATTTTGAATAGGCAGAATTACATGTACAGATATCTACATTTAATTTCGCCTAGTCAAAATTCCATGTACAGATAACTACAATTTAATTTCACCTAATCAAAATTTAATTTCAGATATCCAAAAGGGACATGTAGATATCTTGAATTGTATAGAATTGAGGTAAATTAAAGATTTCTGTAATTCTCATTCTGCCTCCTCAAAATGTAATTAGAGATATCTTGAATTAGAATTACAGATATCTACAGTTCATTTGCAGATGTCCGTAATTCACATTGTGGATGTCCAAAATGATGTTGTAGATATCTGTAATGAGAAACCCCATACACATGAATGGAAAAAGTGACGTAATTTCACCTAGTCAAAATGACGTTGAGGATATCTGAAATGACAATTTTGGATAGGCAGAATGTATTTGCGGATATCTTAAATGTTCTTTTTGACTAGGCGAAATTAAATTACAGATATCTACAATGTTAATTCCGGAAAATCAAAATTAGCTTTTAAATGTTAAAACCGCTTGCCATAGGCATGAGCATCTCCTGCTATGACCGCAGCTGAAAGGGACTGCTGCACGAGGAGTGGTTCTGCCTGTCAGTGCTTTGGGACGGGGAAGAGCCCATGGCAGCACCGAGAGGTGCTACTATGATATGATACGGTATCTTTCATGTCAGAGTCTTCAAAAGTCTCCAGTAACACCAGAAGAAGTTGCTAAATCCCTGGATTTGCTGTCGTTCAGTTCATTTTCGGTTTCAGTGAGTAACCGATTTCTGACGCAAAAGTTTAAAGTTTCTTCCAGCGTCTGCTGGTGAAACTGGTCACTTGACTCCCGCAGTTTTTTGGGGGGCATGCTCTCTGATCTCTGCGTCTCCCCTTCGTGCTCTGATCTCTGTGGCTTTGATCTACCATCTCTTCCGAGTTCTGACTACGTATCCCAGAAGCCCCAAAATTACTCACAGGGAGCGTGAGCGCCCCCTTGTGCCAGCCGCCGAAAAAACACTTTGATGTAGTATATATACATCAATGGCACTCAAGCGTTGGCTTTTGAATGACGTAGCTATACGTCAATGGCACTCAGTGAGTTAATGGAGAATTAAGCCATTGCACTGGCACTGAAGCTAGACTATTTATGGCAGAAGATCAGGATGATCTAACCACTTAATTTAGCTCACTTTAAGAAATAACTACCTAAGTATAATGTCAGAGTAACTGAACATTATATATAGAGAAACTCTGCAATTTATCCTGCCAGTACAATGGTACTTAGTTACTAAGCAGCAGCCTCCACAGTTTGGAAAAAAAAAAAAAAAAAAGCCGATGTGAAAGTGCAAAAAAATGCTGTTCCTAAGATTGGCAGAAGCATTGGAAGTCATACATTTAAAATGCAGATTTTTACTGTAGCAATAAAAATGTTTACAGCCCAAATATGGTTTTGGTTGGATTGGTTCATGTCTTTCTCATGCACACTCTGTATGGGGTGGTAATTTCTTAAATTTTGATTTGTATGTTTTGGTTTTAAGGAGGTTACAGATTCTGCATATTTAGGGGCATAACTGATGACTTTGAACTAGCATGGTGTAGCTGTTTGTCAGGAGGTTTAAGACTGGAGGTATACTTGCTATTAACTATGCAGACATAGACACATAATGGCTGCCACATGTCTGTAGCATTGTTTTAAGATGCCAGCTGTTCACATCCACAAAAATTAATGCAACTTGAATGCGAGATACATGTGTGTATAAAGGTACTGTGGATTTGGAGGAGGTGTGACAGTCAACGGAGCAGAAGAGACAATTACGGCAGAAAGTTTTAAAGACGAGGTGATAAACCAAGTCCACAATTCTACACATCTTTATAATGTGTTATTGTCACTTTACAGAGACAAGCATGTATGCCAAACCAGCTGACACAGATACAGTCTGTTTTAGAAGTTGATGTAAAAACGGTGATATTGTGACTGGTGTTACAATTAAAAAGTGATCATGTGAACTGGTGACCATCAGCTGAGTTTGTTTCAGTTCGTGTTAGTTTGGATTATCTTTACATTCATAAGTAATGATGATATTCTGATGTTATAATGAAAAACTAAACTAAGAGGTATTTGTTTGGATTTTGTTAGCTGCTGTGAAAACAATCGGCTGAAAGTTACGAGTTAGAACAGTCACTAATCAAAGCCGTACAGCAGGAGTGTTATAGGGACACTGGAAAAGCGGAGTGCAGATTTTGCTGATCTGATTGTGGGTCATAAGTCTGCCCTGTATGATGTTAGTATTGACTGTTTATGTTTACTGTTTTAGTTTTGAGCTCAGAATGATCATATTTACATTCTCTATGTTGGCAGTTTACAACCCATGCATCAGATAGTTGCGTATAGCCTGGGCTCTCTCTTGTGAGCACGAGAGGTGTCTTCCAGTGGCAGGCATCATGTACAGGCAGGTATATTTATTTACAAGAACATTTATGATGTAGTTGAATGCGAATGCAATACTTACCTGCTTCTGCTCCACCTCTTTCTCTGGTTTCTTGGTTGATCTAAAGCTAGTTTGAGATGGTGTTTGCAATTTGATGACTGCTACAGATTGGCTTCAGAAGCCCTTTTTAGTAACCAAATGATTGATGCCACTCAGGCCTTGGTCTGTCATAATCAATAGTCTATGGTCGTGGCAGAGACATCCTGCAGCCGTGGCACAAAGCTGGATGCAGGAATTTATGTCAGGGTAAAAACAAAGTCTGGTTTTCAGTTATTTTAAGGTGAAGTTTTTGCTTTATGCTGTGTTGACACTTTCTTGGACAGGGCCGTTGGGTAGTTTCTACCACTCTTAGTCAGCCCAGGTAAAAAAAAAAAAAAAAAACAATAATTGAAACTACACTCTGAGTCTGTTTTAAAACCTCCTGTACCTCAGGCAAAGGCAGACTGTCTCTCCGTCCCGCCTGCTCTCCCTCAGCGCGAGACCGGAAACATTTCCTCCCTCTCTCTCTCTCCTGCAGCTTTTTTCAAACCTCCTCAGCCAGTGAGAGGAATGCTTCAAATTCCTCAGTCACCTAGTTCCAGTCTAGTGTCCTCAAACAAAAAATAAGAGCAAGGGGAACAATCAAAAGAAAGAGGGAAACGCAATCCCGGAAGAAGATGAAATGGAGCTGGAGAGAAATGAGATGCTTTTTTGGTTGTTGTTTGTTTTGGTCCTTTATATTTCACTGTTCTGTCTATGTAAACCCTCAGCATGATGTCTGTATGTTATCATTAAGGATGTGTTTTGTTTGTCTTCTGTGGTAGAGGTCTGTTATGTCTTCTCAGTGCTGGCAACATATCCTGTCTCAGTCAGCAAGTACAAGGAGTGGCCAGAAGGCAAATCTGCAGGGGGAGCAGACATTGTGTGAGAGAGAGAATAGGAACAGCACAGAGACAGTCTGCTGAGCTGAGATAGGTTATGGATATACAACACAGTCAGTGTGATACGACACAAATAAATTATGAGCTGCTACTTGGAGCCACAAAATTAAGTAGGCAGTGAATGGTTGAAGTGGTTGAAGCTTGATGTGTTTCAATAGAGAGTATTCTTCAACATCTTGCAGGTGTTGCTGAATAAAGTTATAGTTGTGAAATTTTGTTCTCCTGATACTTGAGCAGCCTGTTGTGTAGTGTAGAAGTGACAGTGCCATTTTTTATTTCAAATAAACTCAAGAGCCTAAATTATGCTGGATCTTGGAATAATTCTTTGCTTTCACATGATGTCACACACTCATGGTCAGCAAGAAAGGCATCCTAGTCCTATGCAAAGGAGAGTTGCTGCTCTAGGTGGCCACCTACATATTTTGACCAGCTTTATGTTTTTTAAAGATCATTTTGGGGGCTTTTGCTTTTATTTGGGTAGGACAGCTGAAGAAAGGGAGGAAATCTGGGGAGTGATGGTGCCAAACAGCTCAGAGACCAGGAATCTTTTCCAAGACCAGTGTGTTGCAGACTACAGCATCTGCAGTCTCCAGGCGCCTGCTCAACCCACTGAGCTGAACTGGTGCCCGTGGCCAGCTTTATTAGGGCCAAAGCACCCAGTGGCTGGAGACTCCTATTGAAATCAGTTGGGTTCATCCTTCTTTTTCTCTCTTATCATGTCCCCTTAACATGCTACAAAACTAAAGAAAATTGGAACCCAAATGTGTAGTCTGAAAAAAATTGAAGTTGGTGTACAGTAGGTTTTTCAAATGGGCTTCAGGAGTTGCCTCAAAAGTGCCACCTTTAGTGCTTCTATGGAACAGCCTCAAAAGTGATTTTCACCTAAAGTTATGAGATTTGGTGGGCAGATTTGGTGTAGGGTGATCTACAAGAAAGCCTCTTGGAGCAAAACCCTTACTCCACCAGGGCGTAAGCCATTTTGAATAAATTAGCAAAAAATTGGGTGTCATCGGCATGCTCCAGGTGTCATATTCTAACTAGTTTTTATATTTTTTTAAATGAGAAAAGGGGGGTTGTTTGGTTGTATAAGGAGACTAGCCAGGGTTATACTTTTACAGAACCCCATTGGAGATTGAAAACCTGGAGAGGTAAATAGTGGATTAATGCTATCAGATGCTCCACTGTCTCTGTAGTTTACAATAGATGGTAGCACCACAGAGACTTCTCCTAATCCTGAAATCATGTATTGAGTTGATGTGACCAAAATAATACTGCCTTTGCACAAGCAATAATGCACTAGGACAATGATCAAGAAATAATATCAGCTGCAACATGACCAGTTAGCTGATTAGCAACTTTATGTTAATGATGTTGAATTTCTCAACTTTCACTGCCTACATTGCAGCATTATTGAGCCAAACACACAGTACATAAAACTTTCCATACCTATAGATTTTCATCCTGGCACCTGTGTAGGAGAAGGACTCTCCATCACTGCAGATATACTTGTGCATAATCATCCCCAAAGCAAAGTTCTGGCTCTGACTTTTCTTATTTTAGTAATTTAAGTAGTGTCCCTGTGTTGTAAGGGGCAGATTTTAAAGAAATGTAGAACTTGAACATTTCACTTTGTTGTTTTCAGTAACATATCAGGTGATATAAGCATGTCTCGATTCATGAGAATATTATGCCTGGTACCATAGCTCCATGTAGTGTCAGTGGTAAAATCCACTCTTTTGCCCCCTAGGCCTCTACGCTGGTCATGTGACTGAAAGCTGTGAAGAGCCACATCAGGACTTTAAACAAGTATAACAGTGTGCTATATATTAATCATATTTCTTGGTGTATTTACATGAGCATTTTGGGAACATGGCTTGAGTAAAGATATTTTGCAGGCAGAGGTAGACTGACTGGTTGATTGATGCAAATTTACGTTGAAAAATTATAGTAATTAATCAGTCTTTTGAATAATTATAATAATCATTTGTTTTTTGGTACCAGTAATTTTAAGTGAACTTTGGGCTTTGAAATTCTGATGGGAATTTTTGGGGGCATTTTATTGACTAAACTGTAGGGATGTACAATATTATTGGTATGATATCAGTATTGGCAGTAGAGATGGGCGATATGGCCTAAAATTGATGTCCCGAAATATTTTTGCTATATCCTGATACACGATATATATCGTGATACTTTGAAATGTCCTCTAAGTAGCTGTATAATGTTTAATTCAGCTCCAAATGACACTAGTTTGGTGATTAAAATAGTCTGTTCTATTGGATTTTTAATAAAATTGTATGCAGAAAAGGTAAATATCAATATAAAGTCAAATTTAACACACTTTTTTATTTTGAAAAGGACTTCATTCAATCTTTTACAAATTAATCAAACATACATAAATTGTGAAATACTCTGTCTTTTACAGTGAATGGACGGTCCTGAAATGTTTTGTGTTATGTTTACTATTGCTGATTATAAAATGATTATTTTCCTCAGTAAGGATGAAGCAAACCTACACAAAACTCACCAATTCTGCATGCAGCGAAAGGCCAAAACCCTGCAGTCTAGTCCTCCATTCAGGCTCACAGCTGTGATCAAATTAGTGCATCATCTGGGCTGATGAAAGCTGGACCCTTTTCTGATAAGTTTGTAACATGGGAGCATCTTTAGAGCTTATTTAAGAAGCTCTCCTGTGTGATCATAGGGGGAAAAGCTTGTTTGGAGGCAGGAACTTTTCAACTCCTCGTTGTGGGTGTTTTGAACTGTTATGCTGAGATAAGTCTCTGTAGCTGTGGAGACGTGGATCACATTTGTCCGCTGCCGAGCCGTCTTCTCTCTGACATGTGCGACTGGCAGGGAGTTTTTAGCACAATGCTCATGCCCAGGCAAATCACGTATTCTGGGTGGATTGTCTCAATGAGATTTATAAATCCTAGCTTTTCAAAAGCACTGGGCTCATGTCTTTAGTGATGTGTTGTGTTACTGCCACCATCATCTCGGAGTCATCTTGCAGCGTATTTTAACGATGACCGCGTGAGCTCGACCTCTTCCTTTTTAAAGTTGAACGACTGCTGGATGACAGACCCAGCGCTGTTTCTCGTTGTCTGTCTGTGAACGCAGATAACTAGCCACTAGCTCGCCACGCTGCTCTGTTTACCCATAGTGTTTACTTCCTCTCTCCTCCGCTGATACAAAAACGCGCATGTGCAGAGGATAGTTTTCTGGACGGGCGGATGAGCTCTCTGTTGTGAGAGATGCGTTCGGGGACAATGGGAGAAGCGAAACTCCAGCGAGAAATGCACGCTGACAGCTCAAACTTCCTCGTAATTTATACTCGGATTTTTGCAATATAGTCATTTTATACATCGTGCGTGGCAAATGCCGCAATACATTGAGTATACTCGATATATTGCCGACCCCTAATTGGCAGATATAAGTTTGAAAAGCGAATTATGGGTATCGGTGGATATACAATTTTCGGCCAATATTTACAACCAAGCCTTTGAAAAAAACTTGGAGTGTGATTGGGTGAACATTCTGTCATATCTTTATGAGCCAATCAGAGTACGTGACGCAGTCGCTATCGAGCTGCGCCCCCACCGAGGACCAAACTTCATAGGAAACTGCATAACGTGGACCATGGTGACTGTAGACATGTCAGTACACGACTTTAAACACGACAATAAACCAGAAAAAAAGATGATTTGCTTTGCTAACTGCTGCTGTACATGGAGCAAAATGGATAGACTTACACTGGTAGTTGCTATAGGGACTATGCTATAGAGTCAGCTATTCAAGTTAGGATTGTCCTGCATTGGTCCTGATGATGCTCAAGTGACAGTGTTTAATTTGCAAAGATGTACAAACTAATGACAGCATAAGGCTGTGTAAACCTTGGGGTCATCTTAAGACTGAGCAAAAAGTCTAGTGACCAGACTAAGGGAATTTTTAACAGAAAGTGAAAAGAATTTCGATCTGATCAAAAGCAAGGATGGTCTGCTGTTATGCAATCCTGCATCAACTGTACAGATGAAAACTTATAGTTCTCACTAAATAAGAGGGAAAGACAGATACCTTTGCAGACCAGAATATCAAAAATATATCAATGTTAAAAATGTTTAAAGATTAGACATAAATGTTGAAAATGTGGTTATTTATTTATTTATTTTTAACTGAATCTTTAAGTGGGTGGGGGTCCACAGAATGAATAATTTCTCCTTAGGGGAGGCTCACTCTCTCATACTTTGAAAACCCCTGCAAGAGGGATCTGCCAATGAGAAACACGAATATGGGCGTATCCATCTGCTTTGCAAGGTTAACTGTTCACACTGTCTGAAAAACCCAGTATGATTCACATGTGAGCAAAAAACTCAGACTCAGGTCACTTTTGACTGCAGTGTGAATATAGCCTTAGAGCTCCTATGAGCAGTTCTTGGCAAGTTTTGAACAAATTCAGTATTATCTGTTTTTGTCCTGTACATGTTCAAGTTTTGTTTTCTTTCTGATTTATTTTACAAGTCATACTGATCACTTTTGTCAATATTCACCAAGAAAGATGTGAAAAAGGCTAGTTTGGGCATTATACAGTTATCAGTTATAAATTCAGGAGGTTTCGTGACAAGCTAAAAACTTATCATAGCAGCTTTAAAAAAAATTAGAGTGAATGTTAGAAATGAAGAAAAGCAGCATAGTCTCTAAAAGTCTAATTAATTTCAGCCTAGGAAAACTGAAGATTGACTGGGGTTGAATGCTTCCAGTTAAACTGTGCTGCAGTTTAATTTTCTTGTTCTTGTTTTTGATATTTTCGAACAAATTCTGATAATAATTTATCAGTAATGTAAATGTTTTAGCCACTAAGAAAGGCATGCACATGTCGACTCTTTTGAATGAAAACCTAAAAAAAGGGTGATAACATATCAATATTGAACCAGAAGAAAGCAAAGACTAACAGCAAATAATCTAAACATTCAAGCTCAGGCAGTGCAGTAAACTTCCAGGTGAGATTTGTCAATCTGCTCCGTCTTAGTTAGTGTTTCTTTGACTTCCGCTGTGAGTTCCTGTGTGTAAGTGTGGTATCTAAACGTTTGGTGGAGGGCAGTGAGGCAAGTTTGCAGAGCAGAGGGCACACGGAGCTCCTTTCTCTTTAATGAGCACTCCCTCGCTCTTTTTCCTGTGTCTGTCTGTCAGGCCTGCACTGCTCCCTCTGTCTGTGTGAGCAGCCAACCATGCAGCCCTGCCCCACCACCCTGCCTGCCAGGGCACAGCCTCGGGGGGGCTGACAGACCTACTAGAGATCCAGGCCTCAGGGGCCTTGAAAACATTCACACTGAACATTATTAAAGAGCAATACAATTACTGCTGATACTGCAGCCTTATGCAGGCAGTAAGGAAACATCTCAGGAGTGTGTTAGATGTCTTTTAACGAGAAAATAACAGGAGTTAGAAGTACTTACAGAATATATAAATGGGTTTATTATCTGCTGCAGAGAGGGAAACACAGAATGCCAGAGGAAGGAGTGCAAGAATGAAGAGTCCTGAAGGATGATGGATCTGATGTTTATCTCACATTGCACAGAACAGGGCTTTAGACAGGAATGTGTGATAAGTTATCAGTTTAAGGTTTCTAGGAATGTGTAGCATGGGTGTGTGTGTTCACATTTTTTACACTAGAAGATGCTAACACAAAAAAGCATAGTCACATTGACATAAGGTCATGACCTTTTCCCAAAGAAAAAAAGTCATTTATTTCAAGAACAGTGCCTCTAGTTTGGAAATCTTTTCTCATACTAGCTGTGACAACATTAATCTGTCTCAGATCATGTTTACATTTTTTTCTTCCACTAATCTGCTTTTTGTTCTTTTCCAGAAACCCCGACCCAAACCCAGGCATTCAATCTCTAAACCCATCGAAAGCAACTACTTTGGCATGCCACTGACCACCGTGGTCAGTCTGGAGAGGCCCATCCCGGTCTTCATTGAGAAGTGCGTCCGTTTCATCGAAACAACAGGTGAGAATCTGTTTGACTTCACATTAAACAGAGCACAAATTCTTCATGAAATCCATTCAGACAGCACTGTAAATAACTTTAAAAAGTGATATCAAAGGATCCACTCTACTCTGGGTATGTTATACCTGCCTCATTTGATCTATTTTTTCCCTTTATTTTTGCCTTTTCTTTATCCTCCTCCCTGGTGGGATTGTTACCTACAGTGGTCTGCACTGCTTTGAGTTTGATTCAGCTGTCTTCTTTTGTCACACACAGCCTTTGTGTCTCTGTGCTTTTCTTTTGTGTCGTCCTTATTCTTTGTTCAGGCCTGATAAATGGGAGTGATTGGCTAAGCTGCAGGCTTTACAGGCAGGCACCACTGGAGACCTGAATTAAGTTACTTTTAATTTTTGATAACCATAAGACAGGTTTAATTTGAACAAAGGAAAATTAAGTGTGTTATATAACAGTTAGCTCTGACCAAGAGGAATTCAGTGAGTGCTAATACAGAGTTTAACAGCGTGGAGACTTTGACCTGTTTATATAACTCTGTCTCAGGTGCTCTGATTACTATTTAACATTTAGTAGAAGAATCTTTATAGAGATAATCAACCACACATGCCACCAAAGCACCTGTCGGGCCCCTGACAAACCCAGAGACTGGGCCCTCCCCAGTTTTGATTTATTGATGATATCAGTGCATCTGTGTTAGATCAGTAGCATTGGTGCTAGCATCCTGGCTAACAATTTTGGAGTTGAAAAGTGCAGCAAGATATTTTGGGGTTTCTTACGTTCAAATTATTTATTTGTGCCGATTTTTAACCCTGTTTCATCACTGTTTCGGCTTATTTTGCCACATATGTTACATTAAACCCATTTTTGCCACTTTTTTCCTTTCTTAACCCATATTTGCTGCTTAATCCTAGTTTTTGCTTCTTTTAATCATCAATTTTTCTGTCACTTTTGCCCAATTTTTGCCATTCTTTTACTACTTTCCCGAATTTTTTTGCCAATTATTGCCACTATTAACTATTTTTTCACACTTTTAACCGCTTTTCACCATTTTTACTATCCTTTTTTGTCCCCTTTTTCCTTTCTCAACCCATAATTGTGGCTTTATCACATTTTTTGCTTCTTTTAACCTATTCTTGCCATTTTTAACCTATTTTTTGCAACTCTTTCACCACTTTTCACCAATCGTTTTTGCTGATTTAGCCACATTTAACCCCTGTTTGCCAATTTCACCATTTTTATGCAATTTTCAAGTATTTTTCCCTTAGTTATGACACTTCCTTGTACGTTATTGTCTGGTATCCTGAGGTTTGTGCACATCATGACTTGACTATGAAGTCTGACATTACTTTCCAAATGGTGTAGTTCAATTTGCTTATTTACATTGTTAACATAACTAAAAAAAAAAGTAATTTTGTTTTAAGAAAAGGGGTGTACATTTTAAAAAATGTATATTGTACTACAGCATAATTACATAAAAATAATTTTTACTGTGTTGATAAGAATGGTTATTATTCAGGTTAGATATAAAATATGGTTATCGCAGCTTAAGTTTTTTTTCCTGACCTCCATGGGCCTCCTTTGGCTGGGCCCCAGAAAGCCCTCCCCTTTATCTCCCCTTATAGCCGGACTTGCCTGTCAGTAGACTGATAATGCTTGCTGTATGTTAAAGGAAAAACACATAGATTGTGGCAGCAGTGGCCAATGGTAGAGTTGGACATCTCCTGTCCAGAAGGTGGGGAGTTCAATCCCCAGCCCAAGCAAGACACATAACCAAAATAGTCCCCTCTGCTGCCTCAGTGGCATATGAATGTGTATAAATGGAATAATTTAGTGACTATTTCACACAGTCTCTGTGACTGGGTGTGAATGGTTAAAGGGATGCTTCAACATTTTGGCAAATTCGCCCATTGCCATAATTCCTATAGTCTTAGTAATAGGTCCGTTTCCTTTAGTTGTCTGTGAAAGCTGTTTCTAGATCTGGGGGGACCATTAAACCAGCTGCACCGCAAACGCTATGTTAGCAGACGGAATTTTTGCTTTCCCTCATCAAACTCATCAAATACACAATCAAACAACTCCAAAATGCTCTCGTGGACAAGTTGTGACCTGTACATTCACCACACTATGAAATAATCATGGAACATTACGAGACGGAGATATTTTAAAGTTAAATGCAAAGCCAGAACTACACTCCAGACATGGCTGCTGCACTGTGCCACTCCACCCAGTGGTTCACTCAAGGAATAGCTCTGAGTATATGCTTCATGTTTCATAACGTTACATAATTATATGTTATTATTTCATAGCGTGGTGAATGTGCAGGTCACAACTTGTCCATGAGAGCGTTTTGGAGTTGTTGGATAGTGTATTTGATGAGTTTGATGAGGGAAAGCAATAGTTCCGTCAGCTAACATAGCATTCGCGGTGCAGCTGGTGTAATGGTCCCCCCCAGATCTAGAAACAGCTTGCACCGACAACTAAAGGAAACCAACCTATTACTAAGACTATAGGAATTATGGCAATGGGCGAATTTGCCAAAATGTTGAAGTATCCCTTTAAATTTCAGAAGTAGATGTGTTTATAGAGTCAAATGTTTAAAAAATAAACACATTTTTGTTGAGAATTTTTGCTGCCTTGCAGAAATGACATTTAATAGCACACAAGGTTGAGCTATTGTATGAATACCAGCACAGGCCAAATCATAACTATGCTGTTATTCAGTACAGCAGCACTTCCTCTTCTTTGATATTGCTTGCTTGTTTGAAAGTATAAGAGTTCTTGTTGGTCTTTTTAAATGGTTCAACAGGGGCTTAGTCAAAAATGTTCTAAGAAAGACGAGGTAGATTTTTATGAACCCATAGAATGTTTAATGTTAAGATGGCTTTCTGTGTTTTCATAGAAATATTCTGACATTTGAATATGGTACTCTTCATAGTCTAAATGCAATATTTTATCCCGTTTCAACCCATCATTAATATCCTCTCCTCTTGAGGTTGACAGATGTGCTTAGATAGTCTCTTCTAACCTTATTACCTTGTAGCCCCCCCCACCAGGCTGCTCTGGTGCCCCACTGCCCTCAGTCTGCCACCAGCTAGCTGTTACACTAAACCAGAGGCGACTTAGTAAAAGGCTGGCGTGTATTTAAAGATATCTGAACTCGTCTGTCTGTTCTTGGCTGGTCTCTCACCAGGATTTTAAATCCCACACTGCCATTCCCAGACATACATTTTTTTCATTTGAAATTTAATTGTTTAATAATAAAAATGCAGTTTTTGCATGTATTGATTAATTAAGGCATTTGAAAATTTTCTTTAAATTGTAATTTACTCAGCTTAGCTCTGCACTCCCCTACTAGAAGACCTGCACGAGACAGATTTTGTCTATTTTGCCAAAAAACTGAGTAAAGGAGAACATTCAGTGTATTTTTACAGGAGTTTTTCCACAGAAATATGAAGAATTTATGGACTCTTAAAATAATTTGTCCCAGTTTTTTTAACACAGAAGTCAGAGCTTTTAAAAGGAAACACTTTGGTTCAGTCTAATGCAGCATTTTCAAGTTTGTGTCCCTTTACAGCAAGCTTAACGTGGTTAAAGAAATGTTATCGCCCACCTAAGCAAACATTAATGTGCATCCTTATTGCTTAAAATCGTCTCTTTATCATCTCATAATGTGAGTCACATCAGAGCAAAGTGAGATAGTCAAAACACTGCTGTGCTTGCTGACGTGCCAAATCATTCCACTGTAATCTCTGTCCTGATTGGAGACTCTGTATTTGTGGATTACAGCGGCCTTACGAAATATCCAGCGCCTTCTCTCTGTGTAGGAGTTGAGGGTTTAGATAACGTTAGATTTTACCTCACACGCTTCATACGTTTGCTGGAGCAGTGACACACGCATCTATAAAACAGCTTGGATGTGTGTTTTATATACGTGAGGATGAATACACAGCTCCTCGAGAGGTGTTTTCCACCTCTTATACTCACTCACTCTTTCAGTATTTTGTCTAAATCTTCTCTCCCCTCTCCTGCTGTGTTTCCACTTTCTTCTCCCGATTCAGTCATCTTTCCTCCCCTGTCTCTCTGAGTACCTTCACTTGTCACATTTAATATCTTTCATCTTTCTTCCTAACCTATATTTCTGTGTCTCCCCCTGTCCTGTCATCACTTCTCACAATTCCCTGCATTTCTTTCTACTTTCATGTCTTTCCTCCCTTCTTCATTGCCCTTCACTCTTTCCTTTAGTCAGCTTTCTTTGTGTGTTGAGTTGTGTTTTAGCCAGGGGGTTGCCAGGTAATGTCCTGCCTCATCGCTCCCTCTATCGGATCAATATCACAATGGAGGAAATTGGAAGAATGTTTGGGCTCAGCCCTTTTCTCTGTGTTTAAGCCTGTGTCTTTGACACTGTATATTTGTGTGTACAAACAGTGCGCAGGAATAGTTTACATTGTACCACATGCACAACACAATAGCACACAAACACAGAGAATAAGTGCAACTAGAGGAGGAAATGAGCTACAATATGCTTCAGTCAGACTTTACTTACCCTGCATCTGCGTCTACAATCTGTGGGTATAATGACACTCACAGGAAATTACCGCGCAGTGCTGACACTATGTTTGTCACTATAGTGTGAGCTGATAATGAGAGACGCTGTGAGGCTGACCCTGGACCTGCCGTTCTGACCTACATCCTTTCCCTCTCCCTCTTTCTCAAACAAAAATAGTCACAGCCACCTTAAACCTTACTCTTGAATTCCTGCGTTTCTTCCTATCTGTTTCAATGCCACCTAGTCTTGTGTTCACCTAAACCTTGTGTTTTTAAAAGAATAAGGGCACCTTTGAGGTGAAATCCCTCAGACTGTTTTATACTAAAAAAAACTTTAAGTCATGACAATAAAAACAGTGTTTTTCAGAGGCAAAACTCTATTTTTCTTTCTCTCTCATATTCTTTTCAGCTGTCATGTTTCTTTGTTGCTTTTCTTAAATTTCTCTCCTCGCTCCTTTGTCCTTGAGGATAATAGAAGTGCTTTTCTGTGTTATTTTCATGCATTGTTGTTGGAAAACAGATGTATAAAATCAATCCACAGTGACTACTGTTATTTCTCCTTGGCTCTGGCTGTCCCTCAGTGTGGTAGCTGTGGTACCTGGGTAACCAGGTGATGAATGTGTGTTAGCGTGTTGCAGCATACCTGCTGGCTGTAGGAGACTCCATAGAGATGGAAAGGGCAGCACCAAGCGACTGTCTGTTTTCATGTTGGACCATATAATCAGGCTCCTGGCAGTCACCAAGGTTCTGAGCTGATTTGGGATCAGGTGGAGGGTGCTCAGACAGTCAAATGCTTTAGGAAAATATATTATGCTCTAAATATTTGTTTGATTGCGTGTCCATTTAAGTGTTTTTGTCCACCTGAATGCAAATCAAAGCTGAGGGCACAACTAAACTTAAAACAAAAAGTAAGGCAATATGTGTTTGGTAGATCATTTCTTTGTTGTAATAACTTCTTGGCAATAAATTTTATACTGTTGGAAAGCCTGTTTATTACCCTTTTAAATGATGCCACATTTGTAAGGATCATCAACTTATTCATTTAACGCACAGGAGCCTCAATAGTGTCTGGAAGCACCATACACAGCCACAACAGCCTGGCACTTCCTCCTCATGCTGGTCACCAGCCTGGTCACACACTGCTGTGGGATGGCATCCCATTCTTCAACCAGCATTTGTCGCAAGTCAGCCAGCATGGTTGTGTTGGTCAATCAAATATCGTCTCTGTGTTTGAATGAGCACATAACTTCAGTCTTTTTCTTTCCTTAAACTAAAAACAGTGTTATCAACTTTGAATTGTGTCTTTTAAGGACTGAAGTTTTAGGTCTGAACTACATTTAAATTTGTGAATACTGGCCAATCAGATTTTGGCAAAATCCAATTTCATGCCTCCTTAGCTAAAAGGTAAACAGACCAAACTTTCTAATTGGAAAACAAATCGTAGTGTCACTTTTTAAGAATATTGGTTAAATAACATTTTAAAACAGGGCTAAGACCATTTCCTTAAAGAAAGCAAACAGTTAGTCAAAGTACGGAGGGTTTCTTCTGCCACAGAGGAATATGATGCTGTACGCATGTGTATTTTTGGGCTTTCAACTTCAACTATCATTACAAACCTAGTTTGTTCACCTTCTTTATCTCCAGACTGTGTCCTCCCTGTGTTCCTTTAAGTCGATTACAACCTCCATCTTTTATGTGTTTTGTTGTTTCAAACCCATTCCTTATCCCTCCACATATCCCTTCCTATCTTAATCCTTTTATTTTTTTTATTTTTCTCTCTTTCATCAGTCTGACCCTCCTCACACTCTCCCGCTATCTCCCCCATACTTGGTTGCTTGTCCTATTTTGCCCCTATCCCTCTCTCTCTCTCTCTCTCTCTCTCTCTCTCTGTCGTCACTGCAGCTACGCTTCTCTCCTTCTCCCTATCTCTCCACCCATCCCTGTTTTCCCAGTGTCTGGCGAGAAAAGCCTTTGTGGATAATTGATTGGTGGAAGGAGGAGATCGATGCTGTATGCCTCGACTGAGAGCTCTCTCATTTCCTCCCTGCCTTTCTCTATCTCGTCCTCTTTTTCTGCCACTCCCTATCTCCCTCGCTCCCTTTGGGTTGCTCTTTGTCTTCCTGAATCGTAAGCAAAAGTGTGAATGAAGTGAGCATTTCGTGGGTGGGAGGTGGAAGCTCATCTTTATATAAATTAGAAGAAATATTAATGAAGTGAGCTTTCTCGCACCAGATGTGCATTTTCTATCATCGCTGTCCCTGTTTGACTCGTTTGATTCCATTTTCCAGGGTGCAAGGATGTGTTGCTTATTACAAGATTTAAAGTAATGTGTGCTTCAGTTAAGAGGGTATTTTCTTTGACCCTGCATGTGCCAGTGAGACAATATACTAAATGAGCTCTGACGTGAGGCTGTTCTTGTTTCTTGGATTTCTTGAAAGCAGTGCAGCTAAAATTAAGCATGCTCTGCCGCTATTGTTTTTTTCTTCAGTCAAACAAAAGTTGTACAAGGTGTGAGGAAGTGCAAGATTATTTACTCAGAAGTCAAGAGCTCAAATAAAGCATCAGTGATTGGATAAAAGTATCACCCAAAGCTATGAACATCAGTGTTAAAGATTTTAGGTGGTAGTTAAGACAGATTAAGTAAGATCACATTTTTGCTGAACAGGCCTTGATAATAACTATCAAATTGGCTCCTACATCATGCTGCATCCGGTCAGAGACATTAAAAGTCAAGAAAAACAGATTCAAGCAGAGGCGAGGAGAAAGATAAAGGCGTAAATGTATTAAACACGGAGGCTGTTGTATTCCCGCTCTATTGTCTTGTATTGTTATGGAGATAATGGAGAGCTCTCTATAAAGTCACCTTCACTATTCACCTTCAGTATGTTTTTACTACTGTAACTTAACTTTTTATGTCTTCAGAAATATGTGATGGACTTTTTTGACCCAGAGGTTTTTCAAACGAGGCGTCCTGAACCCCTAGAGGTTGCAGTGGGGGCTAGGGGGTCGCAGAAAGTTTGAGATAATGAAACTGTAATGTATGCTGTTTTTAGGTGTTACTTGTTGCTGTAGTCTGTGTGCTTTTTTAATCGAATACTCCTTGAATTAAAAAAACTAACTCTCATCTGAAGACATATTAAATTAAGTGAAAGAAAGTCAAGAGGGATAAATGCTAAAAAAAAAAAGTTTGTTCTCGCTCTTGGCATTGATCATTTTGAGAAAAAAATATTTTTGTCAGTTTGTTAATAGAAATTATGAAACAGTAATAAATAGGTTGTATTTTTTATTTGTGATGTTTTAAGATCATAATGTAACAAATAGTTTCAGGATTTAGGAAGGTCCTGGCCAGATGCTAATACTGTACGGTAATCCCAACAGCAACCTCCATGGTTAAAAACTGAGGCCAGTGTGGAAGTGCTAAAAACTGCCAATTGAGTTCACGCTTGAGGTTCCCTGTAGAATCACTAGAAATCACATGGGTACCCCATCCCATATCAAAAAATAAAGGGTCAGGATATGAATTAACAGACAGAATCTTATTAATTTCCTTATTGATTATCTACCAGAACTGTTGTACTTTTCTACAATACCACAGGTAATGTGAAAGACTACCAGTTTCTATTTTATTCTTTTGGCGGAGTGGAGATGGATTAGATGATTCAGATTCCTAAAAAGTAAAAAAAGTCAAGCTTTGGATCTGTTGAAGGAGAGGAAAAGAACTTTTAAAGGGGACATATTATGCAGAAAAAAAAATCACTTTTTCAGGCTTTATTTCAAAAATTTGTGCCCTTGCCTGTCCACAATCCCCTCATGTACTAGAAAAATCCCCCCTCGCCTCTCTTTCTCCACCTTTCAGAAAATGAGTGCTGAAACAAGCCATTCTCGGATTTTCCCCTGATGATGTCATGTGGGGAGTTGGCACCATCCCCAGGTTTGGTTAGCCGTCCCAACTTGGAAGAAAGTTCCGCCCTCCTCTCCTGAGATCGGTAGAGCCATACCCATGAAGCCACATCCATTTCCTGAGAGGGGCATGGTCAGAGGCGGGGTCAGACAGCTCATTAATATTTAAAGCCACAGACACAGAGAGTGTTCGTTCTGAGCAGTGCTGAAACAGAGGGGTTTTTAAACATACAAAAATCCTGTACTCAAGTGTTTTTTTAGCAACAAACTCCAAAGGCATGTTTTGGGGACCTCTGAGACCAATATAAACTTGTCTTAAATAGGGATGGAACTGATCCGATCCAATATTGGTATCGGGTCCAATATGGAAGTAATTAAAAGATTGGATATCTGACTGACGGCACCAATCCAAGTGACCGATCCGAATCCATCCTACGGTTTGCGGTAGACCATGAACGCATTGCAGTCTAACACAAGACAGTTTGTGTGTAACTGAGCTAGTATTAGTTAGGATGTTCTGAGCGGTATAATTACCTAGTAGATTAAACGTAAATCTATATTTAAAATGGTCAAAACTAGTCTAAAGATGAGAGAACACAAAGAAGAGTGGGTATGACGTTAGCCTGATGACGGGCGGTGCTAGCATTGAAAGCTAGCCCGCCCACCTTCATTCCTCTTTGCAGATTAATATCATGCTTCGATATTTGGCCTCTTTTCACTTCGAGTGAGTAGTCATACGTGAGCTTAACCCTCAACAGCCCACAAACCACTTAATTTCCATTTACTACTTTGGAAAACTGCCGTACCGCGGTCTTCCTACTATATGCTAATAGGTTAGCCAGCGCCCGGCTCATTGTTTACATCCGGTGAAGGGTCAGAGAGGAAGGCTGTGGCCATTAACTGAAGCTACAGCGGTCTCTAGTGGCGGGAGGTTCATTATAGATCATTATAGACTGGAATTTATAACTTATACTCAGTTGTTGTTGTTTTTTGGATAATGTTGATATTATTTTTTGGTAGTAGTTCAAATAAATTTGTTTGAAATACATTTAAATTCATTTCTTTTTTTTTTTTTTTTTTTTTTGCTTTTTTTGCTTTTTTTGCTTTTTAATAAGAGGATCTGGGTGGTGTACTACAGCCTCATGTAACCTCACATTTTATACCAACAACAACAATAATTGTTAAAAAATATATATACAGTGCTTAACAAATTTATTATACCACCACCCAAAGTAAGGTTTATACCACAGCTGCCCTAAATTACGACACTGGTAATTACCAACATCATTTTTTATGTTTCTGCAATGGTTAATACACCAATATGTAGAAGCCGAAACCAAAATGATATTTTTAATGCTAAAATATAATTATTATTGTTATCCATGAATTTTCAAATTTACTGATTTACAAAAAAAACCTGAAAAAATAGTAAAGCACATTAATATTTCTTGAGTAATGTGTCAAATTATAGTTATTTACTTGCATTCCTGAACAGAAAAATGAGTTTTAGTGGTTGAATGTTATGCTTGATTCATTTCTGACTTCTCAGAGAAGCCCAGTGAGCCGGCTCAAATTTGGGTGAATTCAGTTTGAAATCCCTCATTCCTGTTCAAAATGGTAAAACGTGGAGAGCTCACTGAAAATGAAAGAGTCCACATTAAAGCATTTCATGATGCTGGATGGTCTCTGAGACAAATATGACGGGTGGTCTAATAAAGTTGTTAAGCACCGTATATATATCAGAATCAGTATCGGTATCGGCACATGTTTATCGGAATCGGATCGGAACTGAAAAAAAGTGGTTCCGTGCAGCCCTAGTCTTAAAAGGGTAAAATATGTCCCTTTTAAAGTGAATGTTTTTTTTAATGGAGTTTGGTTTAATTGTTTTTATGTGTTTCAGATACTGAAGTAATCTAACTGCTGATTGGCTTTCCCCACACAGCATCACGCAGATTTGTGGCTCACGTTTAAACATTTGATTTACAATGGGTTGTTACAGACAAACAATTACAAGAATATCTCTGATACAAGCTGGTTTGCCATCAGTGGACAAAGTTCCTTCTGTTTACTATTGTCAACACAGAGTGTTTAACCTGTATACACCAAAACCTGCTGATACGTGATTGATCAGTACAGCAATTGATCTACAGTACTCTGACATGGTGTTTAGATGCAAACTGGCTTCAATACCCCCCCCTTCAGTAACCTTGATGTCACTCTGGACTCACCCAGCATTTTCTACAGTCTATGTCTATGGGTAACCCTTGGCATGGTACAGTTTGGAAACCCCTGGTCTAACCCTCTGACATTGTAGACATAACTAAAAGATAAAAGGCTGAACGACTTTGAAAAAATATGTTAATAATATTGTGATTGTTTTACTTTTATTAAAAATTTGATATAATCTGTTGTTTTAAAGGGGATGATCATTTTTATGTTGTTTTCATTTTTAATTAGTAAGGAATGTAGGATTTTGTTTTCTTTTTTCTTTTCCTTTTTTTTTTTTTTTTTGCAAAAATATGTTAAACTGCTATTTTGACACATGTTCCAGGTTGAAGAAATGTTGCGCCTTCTGCATTTTCAAAATTGCATTAGGAAGTTTCACAAAGTAATCTAAATATCAGTTAATTTATCTGCCTTACTGCTAAATTGGGCACCACCCTTTATAACATCCTTTTAGGTCAACATAGATGCACGACATCTTCTTAATTATGAATTATGTGTCAGGAAAAGTGAAAGCACAGGAGATATGCATTGTCTCTTTTTTAAATTGTGTGGCAATCAGTACATGTGCTCTCAGTAGGCTTGCAGGAGTTATTTATGGGTTTAATCAATAGTGCTTATTGTGTGTTTAGATTGAAGGGAGAGACCATTAGACCAGCCTCTCATAGCTCTGCTTTGTGCATTTATACCTTGGGTAATGATATATCAAAAGGTGATGGATCAGTTCCTCTCAACAATGACACTTGCTGAAAGTTAACTACGAAACAATGAGCTGACGATATTCCTCTTTCTCTCTCTGGTAGGACTGAGTACGGAGGGCATCTACAGGGTGAGCGGCAACAAGGCAGAGATGGAGAGCATGCAGCGGCAATTTGACCAAGGTTTGTTATTTCCTGCTCACTGTACTCCTACATGTATGAGAACACATGCTCATTCTTGCCTCAGCTCTGCAGGTATTGGACTGTGTGAAAGAGAAGGCCATGAAGGTGCTGGTGTGTATGTCTGAGTCTATCTATAACAAGCCTGGATCTCCTTAATTAGCCACTGAGCATTCATTCTACCAAGGGAATTGGCCTTGGCTTCCCTGCAGACTGTAGAGCTGCCTCCTTAATCTTCTACCTGCTACCTGTGCGCAAGTTCCTGTTGACATGTGTGCATGCTCAAGGTTTTTTTCCCACTGTGTGTCTCTGAGCATGTGTCTATCTGGTGTGGGCAGTTAATTACCTCCAGATTGGTTTGGTTAATGAAGCATGTCACTGCAGAGATGGATTGCAGAGCACGATGGCCTTTGTAGGTATGTGTGTATGTACTCGTGCTCTCCTGTGTCCATGCCTGGTCGAGGTTAAATCCAACTCAGGTAATCAGAGTTGAGGCCTCACATTGAATCATTGTGAGCCACGGGGACAATAGGACAAGACAATTACAGGTGGAACTACACGGAGGTGTCTCATGGCCACGTAGAAGATGGCACTTCATCAGCTCCCTGAAGATTCAGATAACTCATTACAGGAAGAAGCAGCATCACAAGCACAGCACTTCAATAACTTAAAAAAAAATGGGAGCTTCAGAACTCACTAACCCATCTGCAGTTTCCTTGCCTTTCTTTCCTCTACACACACTACCTTTTATAGAGAGCAAAGTTATCAGAAAATGGCTTTTTAATTAAGTCTCTTGCGCTCACTCTCTCTGGAGCTTTACTGTAATGTCTGACTCTTTGGGCTTTCTCAAACCTACTTTCTAATTGCCCATGGTTCTACTTTTATAATAGTCCATTATAAACCAAAATGAACCTATGGTGAATCCCACAAGATTAAAGTTCTGAGACCATACTGATTTTATGGTTAATAATAAATCTTAAAACAGACATGATGGGGCAGGTTTGTCTACAAGTTGTGTGCCATCCAAATCATAAACAGCAAATTATAAGTAGGGGAGTTTGATAAAACCTTTTATAGCTGCAAGTGCAACTTGCATTAAAATAAAGTGGTGTATAATTTTCTGGAAAGAAAAACCCAAAATGGTCACTGAAATAATTTGAAACTGACAAAGTAGTAATAAATAAAAAAATACTGAAAATTAACTAATGACAATCAGACATGGCTTTTGAATTGTGGCTCAACAGAATCATTTTACAAAACAAACCAATGAAACCGGCCTGGACAAAATTGATGGTACCCCTAGAAAAGATGTAAAATGACCTGCAATTAGCATCACATGTGTCTTCAAACTTGTAATCAGTCAGTCTGTCTATTTAAAGGATGAAAAGTAGTCACTGTGCTGTTTGATACTCATGGTGTGCACCACACTGAACATCTACCAGAGAAAGCTAAGGAGAGAGTTGTCCCTGGAGATAAGAAGGAAAATCAAGGACAAGCATGTTAAAGGTAAATACTATAAGACCATCTTCAAGCAGTTTGATGTTCCTGTGACTACACATGCACATATTATTCAGAAGTTTAAGGTCCAGGGGGCTATAGCCACCTCCCTGGACATGGCCACAAGAGGAAAATTGATGACAAGTTGAAGAGATGGAAAATATGAATGGTAACCAAAGAGCCTAGAACAACCTCCAAAGAGATTAGAGGTGAACTTTAAAGTCAAGCTACATCACACCCTCCGTCGCTGTCTGGGCCAAAGGTGGGCTTAATGGAAGATGACCGAGGAGGACTCCACTGTTGAAAGTAAATCATTAAAAAGCCAGACTGGAATTTGCCAAAATGCATTTTGACAAGACACAAGGCTTCTGGGAGAATGTCCTTGGGACAGACGAGACAAAACTGGGGCTTTTGGCAAGTCACATCAGCTCTATGTTCACAGATGCAAAAACAAAGCATAGAAAGAAAAGAAGACTGCCTACTGTGAAACAAGGAAGAGGCTCAGTTATGTTCTGGGGCTGTTTTGCTGCATCTGGAGCAGGGTGTCTTGAATCTGTGCGGGGTACAATGAAATCTCAAGACTATCGAGGTATTCTGCAGTAAAATATGCTGCCCAGGTTCAGAAAGATTGGTCTCAGCCACAGGTCATGGGTCCTCCAAAAGGATAATGAGCTAAAACACATAGCTAAAACAGCCAAGAATGGCTAAGAACAAAACATTGGACTGTTCTGAAGTGGCCATCTATGAGCCCTGATCTAAATCCTTTTGAACATCCTTGAAAGGAGCTGAAACATGCAGTCTGGAGAAGGCTCACTCCAAACCTGAGACAGCTGGAGCAGTTTTCTCGCAAGGAGTGGGCCAAAATACCTGTCGAGAGGTGCAGAAATCTCATTGAGAGTCACAGAAATGGCTTGATTGCGGTGATTGACTCAAAAGGTTGTGCAACAAAATATTAAGTAAGGGTTACTATCATTTTGGTCCAGACCAGTTTCATTAGTTTGTCTTCAGTCATCAGTTAATTTTCAGTACATTTGTATTCCTTTATTACTTTTGTCAGTTTTAAATTATCTCACTGACCATAGTGTTTTTTTTCGTTCTTTAATGGAAGGATACCAACAATTTTGTCAATACGTGTAGCTCCACCGTGAATATCCCTTGAGACATTTATATAGATACCCCCAAGTTGTGTTATTACGTGTGTTTTGGCATTGTTAAATGACAAGAGAGAAGTTGGGAACTTCTCTTACACCTCTGAAGCTGACAGAGAACTGATCACCTCTTCCCTTTACACCTCTGAATTGGATTTACAGCTTCTGTACTTTTCAATACTATCCATCCTTAAAACTACAGAGATTCTATTGTTCTAAAACATGATGCAGAATAAATCTAAAGAAATGAAGGTTAAACCTAAATTTTGTGCTGATGTTCTGAACCACTTCTGCTTTGCACAATTTGTATGTTTAAAGCACAAATCTTAAATACAGTACTTCTTTAGAAGTATAAAATCTCTGATGGTTGACATGTTTGTATTTTGATGCAATGAGTGTTTTCAAGCTTTTTAACTGTTTTTTAGTATTTTGCATAGACATATTGTTTCAAATATGTTTTTGCTACCTTTTTAGAAAATATGTTGATGTTTATCTCTAAATTTATTCAAATCATTCTCATTCTGCTCCCCAGATCACAACCTGGACCTGGTGGAGAAAGACTTCACCATAAACACAGTAGCAGGAGCCCTGAAGGCCTTCTTCTCTGAGCTGCCGGATCCTCTGGTGCCCTACAGCATGCAGGGAGAGCTGGTGGAGGCCTTCAGTAAGTACTGGGGTGGTGTGCGGGGGGATATGGAGGTACAAGGATGTGGGGCGAGTTGTTCACTTAAAAAATCCAAGGTGTATTGGATTTTGCTTTAAATCCTTTCCTGTTCTTTGTGACTTTTCTTTAACCTAACAAGCAAAACTCTTGCAGTCCAAATCCATCCATGGGGAGAATTGGATTTGCCTTGCTGGTTGGGGAAAAAAGAGGGACAGAGGAGAGAATATTTAAAGCCTTCATAAAAGCAGGATGTACAGATGATTGCATATAATGGAGTGATGCAGAAGCACTGTGGATGAAGTCATGAGAAAACAGTCATATGTTGGATAAACAAGGCTCTACACGGCTGCTCTTTCTCTCTCTTTTTGTCCTGTAGTCTGTCAGAATGGAGATTTAAGGCGTTAGCTTAGTCTTGCATCGCACCAGAGAGATTTACCTCTGGGCCGCAAGGCTGCTGTCACTCACTGAGCTTTGTGTTTGTGTGTGTATTTTTTATGGCCCCGGCGAGACCCCTCAGCCGTGAAAGAGACCTGATAAAGCTGCAGCAGTCTATGCCACAACAGGGCAAAAGAAGGCACGAAAGTTGGAGATAGAGACAAGAGAATGCTAAACTGTGCTTGGCATTTCAGAAAGTGAGAGATGGAGCAAAAGGAGATAAATGGAAAAAGCAGGGCGTGTGGATTTTAATGCATATCGTCATGGTGATGTTGCTTTAAATTAGCTGTAGGATGTAAAGTTTTGATTGCAGATGATGGATGAAGAGCAGGAGGAACTTGAGCTGTGTGGAGTCAGTACGCCTGAAAATGTGTTTTTGATCCACACTGACCTCATTGTGGGAATACTAAGTCAAATTCTCTGATTGTAAATCATGTTTGTGATGAACATCTGCTGCTCTCTCTGCAGCCTCACTCACATACACACAGGATGGACTGTGTTAGCCGGTGACGTCAGCTGTTCTGAGTCACTCCTCGCTGCCATCAGGCTTAACACACCCAGTGCGTGTATGTGTGTGTGCAATCTGCAGAACTTTGTGATGGGTGTGTATATGGTATGTTTCTCCTCTGGGATGTGTGTGGTCTTCATTTCATGTCTTATTTTAATGTCAGATTGTATTTTGAAAGTCTTGTGAATCATGTGGGTGTTTCATTTAGCTTGCACAGCTATAGGATGAAACATTTTGTCCTACATGGATTTTCTTCACACTGTGAATCCAATTGCTTTCACTCTGCTCCTCGAACTCTCCTCTTCCTCATTCTACTCCCCTCCCTCCTCATCTTTCTGCTCCCTCACACCCCTGACATCTTTTTCCCCTAATCTTTTTCTCTCAGCCTCACTTCTCTAACCACTCTCTCTCTCTCTCTGCCACCACCCAGAGATCAACGATAGGGAGCAGCGCTTCCAGACGATGAAGGACATTCTGCGCCGCTTCCCCAAGGAGAATTACGAGGTCTTCAAATATGTCATCAGCCACTTGAACAAGTGAGTGAGTGATGGGGTCAGAGACGGCCTCTGACAGCCGTGCCGACTTCACCGCCAACCATACAGTCAAGTGACCTAGGCGTGACATCACCGAAAACCAGCATAGTGATAGAATAGAGGTTTTACTCAGTTTGAGACACGAGCTGTGCGGATGCAGTGATGATTTAATCTCTAATTGTGTGGAGATGGTTTCAGTGAGAGGATGAACAACATTATGATACATTGTGAACATGTTAGTATTTAGTTTAGCTTACAGTAGAACAGCTGCTGCTGACAGGGCTGTTTGACTCTGCTGCAGTGTTGGTTGATCAATTTGTCATTGAGTAGGGAATGATTCTAAAATTATTTAGAATAAATTTATGTAACTTTAAGGCAAAATTTCCCACTTTCATTGGGTCTGTTTTAAGAATTTCCCCTTTTTTAATGACATCACATATATCTCCTAGAAAAATAGGGCTGGAACTGAGTAAAATTTTGCAGATTTCAATGTGGTTTATATTCATTTATAATTATCAGAACATGATAAATGTCTTCAGAAAGTTTCCATTTATTAAGGATAAAATATCATAAACTCCCTTAGCAGGTGGTCAAATCCACTCTTATTTCACGGGGAGGTTTAAAGAACCTAAGGCCTCCCTTGGGATATATCAACATTATCAAGTATTGCCCATTTACAGAACTCTATGTACCCTTGAATCTGGATCGCAGATTTAAACAATGGAGAAACTAAGTCATGCTCATCAGCTTATGAAATGTCTAGATTTAAAGACCTCTTCTGTGTATTTGCATCGGTTTAACCAAAATGCAGTAAGGGTGACTGGGGGCAATTGTAGCAGGGGGCAATTGTAATGCACTAAATTCCTCCAATTGGAAACAAGCTAGAGTGACTCTACACTAACTCTACACATTCTCAGAAGGATTCTCTCTGTGCCTGCTGAAAAAGAGCGGGTATTTACTTCCACACCACAGGAGCTGTACACAAAAAACTGAATTTGAGGTACGAAAGTTACTTTTTGGGCTGACTAATATTTTTCTTGCGCTGTCTTACGTTTAGATGATAGTGAAGTGAAACTCCGTTTGATTTAACCCCTGGCCTTTTGGTAAAAAAAATCTACATGAACAACCTATGAACAACCCATAAGTGCTAGTAGCTAGTATGAGAGACTTTATGATGGCTGCTGGGTCGGGGGCAATTGTAACACTGTTACAACTGTGTTGCAATTGCCATAGCCTACTACAAGCCATACTGTCTCATGTAAGCAAATGCAGACTTAATTTTTCTTTTTAATAATAGATATACACAAATTTTAGTTGAAAAAAATGTATGATAATCTTGATTGTGTAGTGATGTCAGTGTGTCTATTTTGCACAGTTATTAAATTTTGGCTATAGACAGTTCTCGACTGATGAGTCTGAAATGATTTGAATAGATCCAAATAATAAAAATGTAGACAGCTGGGATAGGCTCCAGCACACCCGAGACCTCTAACGGGATAAGCGGTATAGAAAATGGATGGATGGATGGATAGAATAAAAATGTACTGAATAGAAAATGATTTTTACTGTGACTTATTAGTCCAATAAGCTTAGGTGTGTCTATAAATAGATACATCTTTTGCTTTGAATTCATATTACAGCCTACATGAATTGGAGAAAATAAGAAACGATATTGAAAAAAATCTTGGGAAATTTATGTGATACTGTAGCAGAAATGGAAATACTTCAGAGTTACTTTAGAGTTACCCTAATCTAATATAGAGGGTAAATATGATGTTTCTTTGTAACACCCTGACTGCTTTGATTGAAATGAACAAAACAGTCATGCCTTTATGTTAAAATACAGCAAAAGCTTTGATAACTAGTGCAAAAGTAAGTAATCTGTGAATTATGTAGGAAAATGTTACGATTGTCCCCGGTTTTCCCTACCTGTTGAAGAAAATCTTCATCTTTGCACAAAGCAACTGTGGTAAACACACCCAAGCTTTGTGTTAAGTCTGGTGTTGAAATCCGTGTTGGAGCTAGTGGATCTAGTAGCTAACTGAGGGAGGCAAGATGCTATGTTATGAGTTCAAGGTCAACTCAGTTAAATGACTGTTGGGTGAAGATAAAGTACCATCAGAATGTGTTCAAATGTAAATTTTACAAAAAGACAATTTAGGTTTCAACAAGAAACTTTGATAAATCCAATTGTTTGGAGAGATGTGCTCGCTTTTCTGGGAGAATTAAACAGATAAATGAGTTTTTTGTTAGAATTAGATAGTTTTCTCATCATTCCACAAAACTAAAAATTATTAGTATTTTCAATGAAGACTTGGATTGTTAAAGAGTATAAATATCAATGAAAGTATTGATGCCATCCTGAAATTACTGAACTACACATAAATTCTTCATTCAAGGTATGACACTATTTTCATCAGGGTGTCAAACTCAACTGGCCCACCAGTATGAGGTCTGCAGATTTCTTCCAGTATAGACATGTAAACTTTACCTTGATGGTTTAAAATACCCTTGTTAGATAAGAAAAATCTGAAAAAGTAAAGGGTAAAAGTAATTAGAGAAAAAGTCAGGAATGTGGGAAAATAAATTAATGTTGTCATTTCATGTTTTCAATTTTGTATTTCACAGTTCTGACTTAAACTTAAAATTTTGACTTTTTTTATGTTTTGACCTTTTCATTTCATATTTTGACTTTCAAGATTCACAATTTAAAATCCCATTCCATATTTTTACCTTTTAAACATGTGATTTTGACTTTCTATCTCATATATTAGCCTTTTTTAAACAGTTATTTTGCCTTTAAATTTTGTGTTTTGACCTTTTGATCTAATAAGTTCAACTTTTTATCTCAGTCTTTGAGCCTTAAAACTTATCATTTTGACTTTTTACACCACAGAATCATTTATTATCAGTGTTATTTATATTCTTTCATATTTTACTAATGGTGAAATTGAGGTTTACAGGTTATGTTTAAATGTTGACCTTATTGGACTCTTAGGTTAGGCCTAAATTCAAAATCTGTGATTGACTTTCACACTCCTAGCCTAAATAGTCCAGCCCTCCGGACGTCTCATTGGAGTAAACCTGGCCCTGGACTCAATATGAGTTTGACACCCCTAAATTAAACCGTATTGAGAGTGCTCTAATTAGGGATGAGTATCAAAATCTGGTACCGACATTGTACCTGTACCAACACATCCAATACCTTTTGGACCGAATTGCAACACAGATACTGGTACTTCATTTTGATACCCCTCCACACCAATGCAACCCCCTGCCACTCCAGCTGAGAGGCAAGAAGTAAATTATGGAACTTGTGTGATGAACAGAATATCCCATGTTTGACTGGCAACTTATGATATTTCTGCAAATTATTCTAGATATTTGGGCAACTTTTATTCTCCAGCTGATTTTAAACTCTAAATCTCGCAAAGTATCAATTCTGGCACTGTTAAGGCACTAGCACCATGTAAGAAGTACTGATTTAGTACAGGCACCAGAAAAACCCAAACAATAACCAACATTTTGTTTCATTAGTTTAGTTTAGCTAATTAAGTTAATTTAGAAAGAATAAGTGTTTTGAATGAAAGTAAAGAGTAAAATGTAAGGACTTGTTGTCAAATAAAACTGGACTTTAATGCTTTTGGGTTTTTGTTTTCCAAATCTAGACTAAAACTATAATGAGTGACAATGACCAAAATGTGACTAAAACTAATGAACATTTTAATCCAAACACTAGGACTGAATTTTAGCTGCCAAAATGATCACTGTGCAACTTCATGACTCTCATAGTGGCACTTGTAACATGAACAAAAGGAGTGGGAACTGAATTTAATCAGCCAAAGAGGAAGAACACAGAGAGATGAATGAAAGACAAAGGTGAAAAGAAGTTCAGAAATGAAGCATGTTTGATAAAGGTTGCAGTGAATCATACACTTCACCCTTTCAGGGCATTGTGATTTCTATTGTGAATTATCAGGGCAACGGTGGCTCGGAGTTGGTAGATTTGGTCATCTTGCAAATCAGAAGGTTTTGGGTTCAATCCCCAGCTCCTTCAGTCACATGCCGATGTGTCTTTGGGCAGGACACTTAGGATTAGCTAATACTAATGGCCAATTCCCCATAGCATCAGTGTGTGCAGTGTAAAAGCACTTTAAGTGGTCGGATGCCTACAAATGCATAATACAAGATTAATTCCATTTACCCTTAACCATCATCATAGGATTGTCTTGCAAAATAACAGTTACAGTAGAATTACCGCAGAATTGCACAAGACCCATTATCCTGTCATATTTTTTCCAATGGCATGGCGTTGTATTGTGTCTTATAATATTGCACTGTGTTGCCTATGATTCATTTCAGTAATAAATGGTAATCAACCTTTTGTGTTCTGTGCTTAGCATTTTGATTACTTTCTCATTTTGAACCACACTCAGATTACAGATTTTTTCTAAAGGGCCTCTTGCTCTGATACTTACTTATCAAGGTCAAAGGGCATCTTTAGTTTGTAATAAAAGCAAATCAGTTGAAGTTTCTCTTTCAGATTTTCTCCTCAAATTAGTGATTACAATATGCCCAGTTAATTTCCTTTTTTGTGTTCCTTGTATTTACCAGAGTGAGCCAGAACTACAAGCTGAACCTGATGACCAGTGAGAACCTCTCCATCTGTTTTTGGCCGACACTGATGAGACCAGACTTCACCACCATGGACGCTCTGACTGCTACCCGCACCTACCAGACAATCATCGAAAGCTTCATCCACCAGTGCGCGTACTTCTTCTACAATCAGCCACTGGCCGAAGGACTCCCTGGCTCCCCCACCTCTACGCTCTCCTCCTCGTCATCCTCTGCCTACTCCTGCATGGCTGGAGGCTACTCGTCCTCGCCAACTCCGTCCCCGACTCCTTATGTCCTCCCTGCCACCCCTCCTGTCATCCCACACTATGGCCCACCCATCCACCACCATCATCACCATCACCACCTCCACCACCAACACCATCAGTCCCCGCCCCACTCCCCACCTCCTACTCCGCAGTCCCCACTACCAGCACTGCTGCCGCCCGCCCTGCACCCCCATCACCCCCCTACGGAACAACACACGCTGTGAAGTAGAGTTCAAGGGAATAAGAGAGAAATTAAGAAGGCTAAGATTTAAGGTTTCAGAAGAAGAGATGTTTTGGCAGAAAACTGAAGATAAATTGAAATGAGAATGGGAAGTAGGAAGCAAAGTTTGGAGAGATTTAGTGAGATGCAGTATGTACAGGGAGAAATCTACATGTTTGGGAGAAAGAGAGGTTGGGGCATTAAGCCTCTGTTTTAGAAAGATGGACACACAAAAGGCAGAAAAAGGGGAACACTGAACTTGCAGTATCTTCCTCCCTCCTCAAATGTTATCCCTTTGTCTTAGCCCATATAGACAAACCCTCCTTGCCTTATAGAGAACCTTCACACAAACACAACAGAAGAATGAGACCATGCCAAGAACTGTTAAAGGGACTCAGGGGTAATGTGCAGGAGGATGTGAACTTTGCTATGCTGGGATTGCTTCACCACACAAACGAAACAACTAGTGGCCAGTGTGCCTCTGACAGCCATCCTCTTCAATCTGCTCGCCTCTAACTTTGCTGGGAATCAAGGTGGGCGGCACATGTTTTTGTTTTGCATTCGTACCCACCTGCTGTACCTACCTGAAAGCCAAAACTGGGACAGAGTTGAGCACAGAGCGAGTCCTGAAACACATGTTTTGTTTGTTTCGCCACTGCAAATGCAAACTTAAGCAAGAGCCACGTGTTGCTACTCACCCAACAGGATGTTCTGTCCTCCGCGTCTCACACATTCCTATCCATCAGCCCTTCACGCAGACAAATTGAAGTTTTAGTCGTGGCAGTATGCCAAGCACAGAGGGAAAAAATCCAAACTGACTGGATCTGCTAGGAAGCGAAATGGAGAAAAGGATTACAGGGGCTTTTACACCTCAGGCATTGTGGAAAGGCGTTCTTCTTTCTGTCATGGCTTGAACTTCAACCTCATGCCAAACACTTAAATAACACTTAAAAAGGGGATATTCAAATCAATCTAAAACTTAAATCTGCAACTGCCCTCTATCACTGATTTTTTTCTATTTTCATTTGACAAATCTAGGGAAATTGGCCATCACCCAGTGTGCGGCCTTGTGTGTAAGTGTCTGTGTGACTGTCTTATCCGTCTGTGCGCGTGTATCCATGCCTTCTAGTTGTAGCTGAATTTCCTGCAGTAGGCATATGCTGAGAATAATTCTAGTGTTGGACCCTCACCTGTCATGCTGCTTTTTTTCACACTGTGGTGGTTTTCTTTAAGAGTGAGTCGGCGCTGCAGTTTTCACAGTAAGGACCTTGTTCAAAAAGAAAAGAAAAAAAAAAGCACTTTTCTGAGCACTTTGAAGGCACATTTTAAATTGGAGCTGCCATGAGTGACATGACAGCCACAGTTCACTTTACTGTCAGTCCACCCGACTCTCTCTTTCTCTGGGAGCACACCACTGACATCTAGAGGAAGAAGTGGGTACTGCAGCCATAGCATCACCTCACCACTACTGCATGGGCGTAACACCGTTTTTCCTCCTGTGGTTCGTGTAGCGTCATTTTCTCTTACAGGGTGCAATTTTAAAGATTTTTTTTATCATTGTTCGTCAGGAAACTCTATCTTTAGAGCTTATGAAGTGTAAATAAAACAGCAGAAGTCAAAAATCTGGTACACACCGATTTATATAGATTATATAGTTTCAGGCTCTGTAGCTACAAAACATGTGGCTACTTTGCAATTAATTAGACATGCAGTGGTTCAATTGCCTTTTCTTTCTTTTGCTGTATGTTTCCTCTTAACCGTTGCACTCAGCTCTTAGTTGAAAAGAGATATAACACTTCCTAGAAGTGATGTGTCAGTGAATGGAAATGATGTAGGAAACTGGGTCACATTGTAGCATTATAGGCCAAGAATAAGAGCTGTAAATGAGGCTACTGCAAAAGCTTGGGCATAATTTGAAACCATAGTCCCAGGCCTCAGCACACTGACACACAGTGTCACACCTTTAAAAAAGAGACTTGTAGAGGTAATCTGCATGAGTGTAACCATTACACCAGACTCCCCCTGCTGTCACTTTTATGCTATCACATTCACCCAGTCATTCCCTGTCCAATGGAGACAATCTGGGTCTGAGAGAGACAGCGGACAGAACAGAAAGTCCATTCATCCGTCTGCATGACTGGAGAGGAGCATCACAGAATTCCTCAGCCCCAGCCTGCTGTTACCGTAGAAACCAGCGAGATGGTGCTTGAGGAGAGCTTTTATCAGGAAGCTTGTGTGTTTGTGCGCACATTTATTTCTGTGTTTGTGTGAGCTCCAGGAAGGGTGTGCGCATTTGAATGTAGTGTATGCGTATTAATGTTAAGCAGATGCTCACCAAGGTCACTTAATTCTGTTTGACACTGAACTGCATCTCTGCATGTCTTGTCAGACTACCCTCTCTGCCCAAAAAGAAGAAAAAAACATTTTAACCAATCACTGAATACTTAAGGGAGCTTTTATCAGTCTACACTACCTATTACCTTGTATGTGTGTTGGTGTGTGTGATCAAGGGTAGCAGAATCAAGAGTGTGTGTTTGGGTGGGTAGATTTGAGCTAACATGCTATCAAGCTGTGCTTGGCAAAAGGCCAGACACCAGCGTGATCCAAACAAATATGAAGGAGAGGAATGCAGCTCTCCTTGCAGTCATTACCCTGCTGTGTAACCCTGTTAGCCCATCCAGATTACACACACTGATCATCAGAGGGAGATGGGGGAGAAAAGGGAGAGATTAGGTTGGGAGGACAGGCAGCAAATGGGTGAATGGGATCATTATTTGGGAGACGGAGGTAGGAAGGAGGGGTGACCACTAGTACTTGTCAGTGGCGTTCCCGTGTATATCAATGTGTTAATACTGAACTGACTGTGAGGCAGCCAAAGACTGTGGAATAAAAGGGTCGAGAGAGGTTGGAAGCAAAGCGACAGTATAGAAGAACAATTGAATAATAAAAAAATGTGACTTTGGTTCAGTGATAATATGTGGCTGCATCGCTTTTCTTTTTAATTTTTTTGCAACAATGGTGACAGATGTCTGTTAAGTTAAAATGAGAAACAAGCAAAACTATATTCAAATGGTTGTTTATTGGTATGTTAGGGGGTCTAACATTTTGCCCTTTAGTCAGTGGTGATAGAAAAAAAGTTTCTTTTTATGTTTTATTTTAATAATTAAAAAAGACAAAGCTTTTTTTTTTTTTTTTTTTAACAATTTCTTTGTGAACGCTTGAGAGACCAGCCCAGTATAGTGCATGATTTCTTCCCGACTAAGGAAGAGGGCTCCACCACTCTCACTATTTAAGAGATGATAAAAAAAATATTAAGAAATTATGGAGGGGGGAAGAAAATTATAAAAAATAAATAAATAAATGAAGTACTGTAAAGTAAAAAGATAACATCAAACATAAAACTGTCATTATTTGCTGAGTATGGTAATTTGTCTCAATGGGAATGGTGTATACAGCAAGGCCTTATGTGATCTGTATCATAGTTAATAAATCAAATCTTGTAAAACTCCTGCTTCTTGACTCATTTTTTAACAACTTATCATTCATGTATAACGGTCAAATTTTTACATGGGTGGTCTGGCCTGTTCAGTTTCTGTACCCAGGCTCTGGAATAATCCCCAATCTGAGATAAATGTCATCTCTGACTTGGGCCTCTTCTAATCAAAATTTAAAACCTATTTATTCAGGATGGCTTTTAATACCTAGAAGTGTGGTGACACTTTCATGCTTTTAGTCTGTATTTATTCATGCTTTAATTTTTTACATTGTAAACTTGTTTTGTGCTGTGTTTTTAATGTTGTTTGATTTTTATAAGCATTTTGGTCACCCAAGGGTTGTTGTGAAGGTCTGTATGAGTAGGATACATTTACAATTACATTTACAAAGAAAACAAAGCTCTAGAAAAGCTAACAGCTGAAAAAAATGCCCATAAAATAAACATATACTTTCATGCATTCCTTCATTAGCACAGGTGAGCAGCATCCCTATTGCGCTTTTTTCTCTGGATGATATAGCGGCAAAGTGGTATAGCACAATATTTTTTAGTATTATAATCTACGGTGGCCATTTAACTCGCAAAACCCCTACAGGTCCGCTCTCGTACGTGTTTGTCCATTCTCGGCTACTGTACGGAGAAAAAGTGGAGAAAAAGGGCGAGTCAATTTGAAGAGGAGACCTTTCCTTCATGATAATTATTCATTTGAATGTAACAAACAGTTTTATGTCTCATATCAACCTAAGTTGTAAATAAAACACGTAGGAGGAATCATTTGTTGGGTTAAAGCATTAAATCAGTGAAACTAAATTTGTACCATAGGCTGAAATTTCACATCACGTTTACCAAAACTGACAAATGTTTGGTCTTTTTTGAGTACCTAACCTTGCAAAGACACGTGTGTTGACAGTAGAAATGTAGTTTTCTTAAACCTAGAGAGATGGAGTTGCCATATTTCGTGTCAAACGCATCCTGTCTAACTGTCAAGCATTTTATTGTCTGTAGTCTTACCCTTTTAGCATTAGAATAGGACTTGCAGTACAGCTAGTGTTTTAAAGTAGAGATTTTTGCTGATATATACAAATGAATTTTAGCTCATACCGATATTGATATTTAGATGTAGTCCAGACCTAGTCAGTCATTTGAGGATGAACAAATTAAAAAATGTCTGTACTTAAAAACACTTTAAAGTGTAAGACATTATAATGAATAAAGAAATAACTTCAGTTACATGTGGGCCATGTGGCATTTTGTTGGAGCAGCAAACAAACCTCAGTGGTGGGATGCAGAACACAGTAAACACTTTAGTAAACAGAAGTTCACCCGCATAAAATAGCATCAGATATCGCAATAAATGTAAGTATGGGTTCTACATGCACTTGTTTTTATGTCTCTTGATTTCCTTCCGTAGAATCACCTGCACATATTTGCACATCTGTGTGTTTCATGTTTATTCCCTGTTATAAAATGGGCAGATCTTCCAGTATGCAGACTGACCTCTCTTAGCATGGCTGCGGGTGCTGCCTTACAACAAGCCTTTCAGACTCCTTTTCATAAACAGAGGACTTAAAAAACTATTATTTAGGGTGTTTTTCTTTATATTCCACAAAATGGTAGTTTTGGTGGGTCCCTGTACAACACTGCTTCACCAGATTTGTTCAGAAACTGCTGTCTACTCCATATCCGTTAAGCAAAGTAAAAAGGGGGTGCTCAGTTTGATGGCACCTCCAGCAAATTACCACATTCCCAAATACCTGTATGTGTGTCTAAAAGATTACTAAGTGTCAAGCATTTTATTGTGTGTAGTCTTACTCGTATTCAGCATAGGAATAGGACTTTGCAGTACAGTTTGTGTTTTTATCTTTTCTTATGAAAAACATGTTTAAAAGTAAAATTAGGGATGCCAAGATGTTCACTTTTGCTGATATGCCACTATTTTCAAATTTATTTTGTACCACCAATACACAATGCCGATATTGATATTTGTATCGAATGTAATTCAGACCTAAAACTTCAGTCCTTATGACCTCACTATTTAAAGTTTGAGGATGAACTAATTAACACACTTTGTGTAAGGAATGATAATGAATAAATAAAAATATTTCAGCTGAAATAGGTCTGTTGGTTGAACCTAAAACTCCTTTAAACATTTTTTACAGCCAATATTTACACCTCATATAGGCCAATTTTTGTTGCCATAATATCTGATGTAAATATTGTCAGAAATTTTCAGCACATATTAGACTAATATCTGCCGTTACTCATATCATACTGATAATATTGTGCTTTATTGAAAAGAAATAGATTTTTGCTGTCATGGGAATACTCATGTACAGATGAGGATGAAATATTTACCCACCCCTATATGAAAATTTTAGTATTTCCCGAGTACTGCTGCACAGAGCAGAGAAACTTTACATTAGATGCTTACATTATTTTACTGTACACATTTTAGAAATCAAAATTTTTCACAAAAAAAAAAAAAAAAGAAACAAACAAAAATGACCTGGGGTCAAAATTATTACCTCCTTTAGAAATAGCCTTTTTGTTGAGTCATAGCACGAACCACTGTTGTGTATTCTTAAGGCTTGTAAAATCAAGTTAAACCTAAGGGTTAGCTTCCAATTTACACAGAGTATAAAAACATTTCAGTAAGGGGTTAAGCTGTCACTTGAGAAAGCATGATTGTAAAAACAAACAAACAAAAAAACTGTTTAGACTTCAGAAAAAGAGTGGTTAATGCCCACAAAGGGGAAGGATATACAAAGTTATCACAGCGTTTCCAAGTGTCAAGAACTGGAGTGAGAAGTATCATAAAGAAATTCAAAGTCAAGAAAAAGCCTGGCAGAGATAGGAAGTCAAAGATTTCAGATCCTGGAAAGAAAACTGGTGAGAGATGTGTCTAAAGACCTCAGAACAACTGCTAAGACACTAGTGAATGACTTAGCCAAGTCAGGAACTGCAGTCTCAAAGAAGACAATAACTAGAGTCCTGCACAGGTTGTAGACCAAGAAAAACTCCACCTCTGCAGGAGAGACCCCTTCAAGCCGGACTGAAGTCTGCTAAGGACAACCAGACAATCAGACAATAAAAGATTATGCATACTGGAGGTATTTCCCCTTGGTGAGATGAGACCAAACTACAGCTCTTTGACCATAGAGACGCTGCTGATATTTGGAGACGGAAGAGAGAGGTGTATATCCCAAAGAACACCGTCCTCACAGTGAGACACTGTGCTGGGAGTATTATGCTGTGGGGATGTTTCAGTGTGTCTGGAACTGGGAATCTCAAAAAGGTGGAAAGAATCATGAAGAAAGAAGGATATGTGAAGATTTTGAAAGCAAACTTCAAGCAGTCAGCAGAAAAACGATTGTTTTGTCTTCCAAAATGACAAAAACCCAACACATACACAGCTCTTGATGAAGAACTACCTTCTGAAGACCAAAGTGAACATCACTATTGGTCTGCACAAAGCTCTGACTTGTATCCCATTGAGAAATCTGTTGGATGAACTGAAAACCTAACCTGACACGCCAGAAGGATGTGTTTCACACATCAATCTAGGAAAGCTTCAATAGGAAACGTTTGAGAAAAGGCAGAGGCTATGAAAAAAACTCAGAGTTTGATTGGGTGACCGTTCTGTCTGTCACATCTCTACGGGCCAATCAGAACAACAAAACACGTGATGTAGCCACTATCGAGCTGCGCGTGCGCAGCTGCCAAGGAATAACGCAAAACATGGCAACTATAGACATGTAAGTACTCCACTTTAGATGTTTTTGTAAAGAAAACAAGTCACTGCTGTTCTTTGTTCTTCTTTTAACAAAGAAATGTTGTCAAGTTCTGATAAAACTGGCGCTTTAGCAGCATCCACGCTAATCTCTTCCTCCATAACTGCAGCAGCTCTTGCTGCTGTTTGTTAACGTCAGGACTCTGCTGCGCCTGAAAGTACTGCCCCTAGTTGTTGATTGGTCCTGTCACTTTCTTACTGGGCCCAAACGGTTCAGATGGGAGCTTTGCAAGATGGATTCGCCAGTGAAAAACAAGGAAACGTATCCATCTGCTTTTCAAGGTTACTGAAAACCACGGTCCATGCCAGAAGAAATTATGTGTCTGTGTGCAAAGTTAAATAATGTAATCATCCAAAATAAATTCAGGATGTTTGGATGTTAGTCAAAACACTTGGAAAATAGTTTTAAACAACTGAAACTTTCATAGGGGGCTGATAATTTTTTCCTCATCCGTACACTGATATACGAAAAATTTCTAAAAAATGATATCCTTTCCACCACAGTTGGTTTCTCTGTTTACTCTGTATACATTTGGAGGCGCGCTGTAGCCACGGGGGCGGGCAAAGGAGGTCACAGGAACCCAGGGGATGCTCCTGGCTGTTGTGAGACTGTCCCCCAGAGGGCCCAGTGGTGCCATTTCAGGGTGATGTAAGGACTCTGGTCCCTGTGAGGGCGATGTGAAGGCCTTGCTGCCATTTCATAGTGCCCTCATCTGACCTTTTCATTGAGTCAAACCAAAGGAAATCCATGTCCATGACCTTTGTGGTGCATCTCTCCATTCTGGCACAGGAAGAAAAAAAAAGAGAGAGCGTAGCTGATTGGGAATGAAAAGGGCAGGCCTGTGTGCACACAGGACACAGGACCCCTGAACTCTAACCTTTAAGAAGTGTCATGAGGGAGAGAGTAGTGTGGGATTTGATTGGAAGTCAAATATGGGGATCGTTAACTTTGCTTGACTGGGCAATTTGGGGTTGGAACCATTCATGGTTGTCAAATAATTCAAGACCAAGTGAGAAAGGGGCTTTGGCACAATTAGCAAAATAAAATATGTTAACATGTCCATCTGAGCTCTACTGAACCATTTTACTACATCACAATGATCTAATTTCCCTTTATTTAATGTTTCTCCACAGGGCATTTTCCTGCCTATCCTTGTACTTACACAAACACACCGCTAGGCGGCTGACTTGTCCCACACTACTCATCCACGATCACTCTGCTGTATCCTGGTAAGAGGAGGCAAACGCAGAGCAAGGACCTAATTGATTGGGTCAAGGTTTGGATGTCAACAGTGAGACGATGTTTTAATCCCGCGCTCACAGAGAGATGAGCGCGTGAGACGAGCATCTGAAGGCTTTTCTCATTGATGTCGAGTTTCCACTTCCCCCTCTCTCAGTTTGAAGTTGGAGGAAGAATAAAAAAGAATAAAAGGTTTGACTAAACTCCAGAGAGTGTGCAGTGAGGGGAGGTGAAGAGCGGGGAAAGTAAGCCGCGGAATAAAGACAAAGAAGTTAATTTGAAGTCATTGTTGCTCTGTATTAGAGGCGTGAGGTGCTTCTTTAGCGCGAGGCATGGGTAAAAAAAAAAAGTTCAGAGGTAGACAGAGGAGGAGGAGGAGGAGGAAAGGGACATATATGGAGAAAAAGAGACTGCTCTTATGATGAGTCGAGGCACGTATCTCCGCTCAACCGTGTCTTTCTGGGCTCGGAGCTCGCAGCTGTGGCGGCGGGTATTGAATTCAGATGCGGCCTGTCTCTCCGCTCCGGCCGCTACAGGTGGAAATGCTCTTATCAATACGGACTGTCCGAGCCTGACTGCCGGCCAATCCGTCTCATTGATGATTTTTAGGTGCCCCTTCCCTCCCTCTCCTCCCCGAGGAGCCCATTGATTAATGTCTGGGTCACACTGGTATTTCCATATTGATACCTCGATTGATGATGGCGCTCCAGGAACAAGCCTATTGACCAGCTGAAAGTGATACGTTTGAAACTGTTCGGCGGATGTATTTATGCATAATGGGCATAACAGAGGTTACAGACTTGTTCTGTGGAGGTAAAGCAGATAGGTGAGAGATACAACAATACTCTGTACCTGTGAAGTAATGCATCAATATTAGCCTACCTCCAAAGCAACACTTTGCTATGGGCTACTACTGCAGACTTGTACAGCGTGGCTGTACTACTGAAATGCCTGTACTTAATGGCTTATGTTCTCTTTTTATCATTTCTAATCACAGGGTAAAAATTATTGATCTCAAGGCGGTGAACAAACTCCAACAGCAGCAAAAAACAGACACGTGAGCTAGAGGAAAAACTGCTGACTTGTGAAAGAAAGCTTTAAGTTGAAATGTTGTTCATAGCATCATATGTATAAAGAGTTTGATTTAAGGTTAAGCAGTGAAGTGGCCTCAATGGAAATGGTGAACAAGGTAGTCACAAAAACTATAGTTTAAATAGTTATTTTTGAACAACTGTTTTTTTTTTTTGTAGGAAAACCTTCTTTATGATTCCAGAAACTACTTGAATTAACCTCAGAGGGAAGCCACAGCTACACACCTGTGTCATGTGATAAGAGATGCAAGGTAGGGGGGTCACCAGGATTTTAAGGCTCATATTTTAGGGTTACAAAAGGTAAACTATAGTGAACTTTTGTTAAAAAAAAAAAAAAAAAAAGATATCCTTGACTTATCCATCCATCAATTTTCTTCCGCTTATCTGGGGCTGTGTCACGGTGGCAGTAGACTTAGCAGGTCCACCCAGATATCCCTGTCCCCATCTACATTTTCTAGCTCTTCTTGGTCAGATCTCCCCAGCGAGTCCTGGGTCTACCTTCGAGGTCTCCTTCTAGTAGGAAGAACTCCTCGTCTTATCATATCAAATAAAACCAAAATGGCCATACATATTCCGATATAAGCATCAAAAAGTTGCTTTTAAGTTATTCATTTAAAACTTTGCAAATGTCATATTGCAAGCTCATGCAAACCAGGTTGTTCATCCAACAAAATTAACCTAGCTATCTGTGGTAATCAAGTTTTTATATTAGTATGAATTAAAATAGACACCACTAATTTATCTGGGCAAAACATTCACAAGGATAGTTGAAAGAATTCTGCAGAATCTGAGAAAATAGTTTTTCCAAATGGTGCAATAAGGGGTCAATAAAAGTGGACAAAGGTTAGCCAGTGCTGCTAATCGCCATGCAACTTACAGTGATCTTTTTGCAAGTGTTTGCTAAGTAGATTTAGTTATTTGAGAGTTCTTTTAGAGGTGTGTTTGTGCCTTTATCAGCTCTTTACAGCTGTGTGAATATATTTCTCTGATATTTCCATGTCGTCTTTGTAAAAAGTGTAGGGTTTTTTCTTCATGGGGTCAAGTGCACACACTGCATAATGCAGAACAACTCCGCAGAGAGCCCAGACTTGTGAACCCAATTTTGCCGACACCCTAATTTAAAGGACAGGGAGACAACAACATGATTCTGTGGGACTTGTTCTGCTTGTTGTGGAGATTACTTTGGAAGCAGGGGGCATTGTGTGGAGAGGACTGTCAGTGAGAAAAAAAAACAAAGTGTAGAGCAGAATTGGTACCACTTTATGCTTTCGGGGTCACTGGTCGAAATGGGTGCTCGGCCTTTCAGGTCCCTGTGAAACAGATCAGGAGCCACGATGTATATCTGCTGATTACATCTCCTGGAGTGGAAAACATGCAAATAATAAATGTATGAGCAACGTGCTTGTTTTTTTGCTTGATTAATTATGCCGTTTAATTCCAGATCCACCACGCCGCTCCACCGTATAATTTCCCAGTGGTCTTGGCTGTTTCTTCTCTCACATGCGCTCTCTCCTTTTTTTTTTCCTCATTGCAAAATGAATCATGGATCCAACCGTCAGTACCCGGGGGAGAGCGGCGAGCTGGCGAATGGGCTGACCAATCATGAGCATCAGAGGCAGACATACAGATGGAGGGGGCCTTTTGTTGTGCGCTGCTCTCATCAAGTTAGAAGACATCTACCGATTTGGCCTGAAGGAAATTAAAAGATGGAGTGTAAGGAGACAAAATAACTAACTTCATTTGTGTTTATCAGTTTTTTTCTCTCTCGTTACGATAAATCTTCTCTTTGCTCTGCAGTTATCCAGTCACACTGGCCAGTGTGTGTTTGTCTGAGTGGGTGGCAGACTTTCAGCACCATTCATAATGTCAAGTGGGACCATGACTGCTCTTCTATTCCCAGCCTGGCCAACCCTCGTTCAGCCTCCTGACAGTTCCAGGTTAGCTCTCACTTTCCTCTCTCCCCTGGCTCTCCTCTTCTCTCCCCTCCAGCCTTCCTCTGCAGCTCTCCCAGGGGCCCAACTGAGAATACTGCTCAGATCCAGGCCTCTGAGCCCCAAAGCCAGCCCTAATCCTGCGCATCGATCGCCCTGAGAATTTCCTCCCCAGCACAGCAGGCCCGGCTCCCCGGCGCTCACACTCCTCGACCCTGAACGGGCAGCACTTCTCAGCGAGAGAGACAGAGAAAATAGGGTCAGGCACATTACCTGTGTCTTCTCAACAGATGGATCTCGTTGGTGTGATGTCTGTTATCAGGTGGGTATAGCAGGCTTCATGTCGCTCATGGGAGCTCTTGTGTTTCCCAAAAAAATGACTCAGACTTGGCACTAACATCTCTCTATGTTTTAAACTGAGCTATCTACACTGTCTTTTCCACACAAGCTCTTCTCAGAAAAAGAGGCTAGATCTCTACTCTAGTTTATTACTTGAAGTTTTGACAGGTTTGGAAAAGATACACACCGTCTCATTTTTCAGATAAGCATTCAGATTCAAAGTAGGTGAAAGCTAAGTTATTAGGGATGGGTAAATAGTTTCCTAAAAGTACATGATAAATGTTTGGAGTCAGCTAAATGACTCTAAAAAGTATTATTACTTAACTGATGACTGAAAGATTTTGCTTAGCCCTGTTCAAAACAACTACTGATGTTAAAGTAAGTAAAAACTAATGAATCAGTGGTCACAAAATAAGTGGGGAAAATGTCAAAATTGTTCACTAAAAGTAGGGAGAATTACTAAAATTGATAACCAAGAAAAAAGTAGTTACCCAAAAAATGAAGTTGTAAAAAACAATAACGTTTTATTCATATAGTTAAAAAGTTAATAGTTAAATTAACTCAAAGTTTTGGAAAAACTCTCAAAACTGTTTAAAGTAGTACTAAATCAGTTAAAAGTTGGCTAATCAGAATACTGCTAAGATTGATATCCAAACTGGACAAGTGGTTGAATTAAAAAAATAAATAAACAAAACTGATACATATTTACAGCTAATATACACCGCTTTCCACATTATTAAGCAAATGACATTTTTCTCTTATTTTTCAAAATATTAATGCAAATGACAGTCAGAGTATTTTTCAAGTCATCAGCCATTAGAGCATAATACAAATGTTTTTGCACAAACTCCATAATGATAACCGTTATTTTTTTTTTAAATAAAAACCTCAAAATGCACTGTTCCACATTTTTAAGCAGGCCAGAGGTTTCAAGCAATATGGGAAAGGAAAAGGATCTCTCTGCTGCCTAAAAGTGTCAAATAGTGCAATGCCTTGGATGAGGAATGAAAACATTAGATATTTCACGAAAAATTAATCGTGATCAACGTACTCTGAAGAAATTTGTGGCTGATTCAGAGCACAGACAGGTTCCTGCAGATAAAGGCATAATGAGGAAGGTTTCTGTCAGACAAATTCATCAGATTAAGAGAGCAGCTGCTAAAATACCATTACAAAGCAGCAAACAGGTGTTTGAAGCTGCTGGTGCCTCTGGAGTCCCACCAACCTCAAGGTGTAGGATCCTCCAGAAGCTTGCAGTCGTGTATAAACCTACTATTTGGCCGCCCTATCCAATGCTCACAAGCAGAAACAGTTGCAGTGGGCCCAGAAATGCATGAAGACTAATTTTCAAACAGTCTTGTTGACTGATGAGTGCTGTGCAACCCTGGATGGTCCAGATGGAGGAGTAGTGGATGGTTGGTGGATGGCCACCATGTCCCAATAAGGCTGTGACATCAGCAAGGAGGTGGTGGAGTCATGTTTTGGGCCAGATTCATGAGGAGAGAGCTGGTAGGCCCCTTAGGGTCCCTGAAGGTGTGAAGATGACCTCAGCAAAGTATATAGAGTTTCTGACTGACCACTTTCTTCCATGGTACAAAAAGAAGAGCAGTCCCTTCTGTAGCAAAATTTTCTTCATGCATGACAATGCACCATCTCATGCTGCAAAGAATACCTCTGTGTCATTGGCTGCTATGGGCATTAAAGGAGAGAAACTCATGGTGTGAAAAATACTCTGACTTACATTTGAAAAATGTCATCTGGTTAATAATGTGGAAAACGGTGCATAGAAGGTTCTGATTATGTCAACTAAAGCACGAGACTCTTTTCTTAATCCTGCTCACACAGGATTTCTCACCATTAACACATGCTCCTGCAGCGTGTGCCATCCACTCCTGCCTGCACCCGCAACAGGTGTGTCAAAGCCCACCAGCATCCTGTACGGATTCTTACAATACATGTGAATAACAGACAGTGTGTATACTTAAAGGCAGTATCAATATGTTCACTTCACCCTGATTAATTTTCCGCTCTGAATTAAGGAAACCCTCAGAAAACCATCACATCCTTGTCATGTGTAACACATGGATAAAAAAAAGACTCTGTGGGTCTCAGACTGATTTAACACCTGGTTATGGATTAGTAATAGCGATATCAAAGTAATACTTACGGACCTTATCAACACATAATTTATTTTAAAGTCGTACAAAGGTTAAATTGTTTCTTGATCTCTGGAAAGTTTGTGAATCATGAATACTGCAGTGAACTTCTATCAGCTCTCACAGACAGTGGGCTTAACTTTATTTATGCGCCATTACCATCCTCATCTCACAGGTGCTTTAAATTTGTTAAACACCTAAAATAGTTGTTTAGAAGTGATGGCTATATGGTTCTTTCATTAACCCTTAGAGGTCCACAGGCTATTTTGCCATTTTGTTAATTTTCTTTTGACAAAATAAACCACTCACAAAATGTATACCATGCTCATGTTTGGTATAAACATGTCTGGCACTACCTCAACTTAATAAAATGAAAACTAGATTTTTTTTAAGTTTAATTTACTGCATTGGGGATAGGGCCTCAAAAAACATAACACCCCACAAAAATTGAATTGACATCAAACAAAAACTGAAAGAAAGCTTAAAGATCATAATTTCCACACAAAGTGATTGCAATGAAAAATGTGGCTTTGTTTTCATTCTGTCATGTGAAAAATGTAGTGCATGATGAAATCACACCGGCATGATCGTGGACCCCTAAGAGCTACTTTAAGGACATTAAGGTAATGCCACATTAGAATAGTAGCCTATACAACCTTGACCAACATGGCCTCAGCATAGACTGTGAATACACTGAGAATAGTTAAAGCAACAATATGTTTGAATTGGTTTGGTGGGCTTTAACAATCGCTGAATGTCTCTGAGTGCAACTGCATCGTCGTTAAACACACAAACTGGCAAACATGTGAGAAGCCGAATAACTTTGCCAACTGACAAGGTATAGTAATTTAATTGGGTTTTGCACAAATGTAACTCAGCTAGCGTCTACAGACTACTGTTTGATTGTTTGACTGATGGACGGACGGACGGACAGACTTCATTGATCTCAAACTGGGAAACCACAGTGTAACAGTAGTTTGCATCAGTGTTAATTTTGGCAGCCATTTTTAATTTTAGTCTTAGTCTTTAGATGAAACATCTTTTATTTTTAGTCACATTTTAGTCTTTTCTTCCCTTTTTAGTTTTAGTCAACGAAAACTCGAAAACATTTTAGTCTAGTTTTAGTCTTTAAAAAGTCCTTGCATTTTAGTCTTTACTTTTAGTCCAAGCATTTATTTCCTTGCCTTAATCTGGTACCAAGTCATGGTAGTGTGTTCTTTGCACTCTGCCAAACCAGGGTTCCCTGCTTTCTACAGCTGAGAGGCAGAATAGATACAGATACAGATTTTTTGACAGATTTACCCACAGTGGAGACATATAATGGATTTTGACTGTCCAACCAAAACTACATCTCACTTTAGTCTAATTTTAGTCATCTTGGCAAAACTAAACATACTTTTTGTCAGTCTTTAGTCATCACAGATCTGTTTTTGTCAGTCTTAGTCTAGTTTTCATCATTGAAAAAAAAACGGTCGCTGAACATTTTTAGTCATAGTTTTAGGTGGCGAAATTAACACTGGCCTGCATATATGGAGTGTTTTAGTGTTTTCAGCTGTTGCCATGATGTCTACAGTGGCTAAACGGCTTCATTGGAGAGGGAAATTTTATTCCTTGCCAGTTAAGAAAGGTTTGTAAAGTTTGAAACTTATGACGCTAACTAGAAATAGACTATGAAAGAGACAACCTTTGGTGTAAAATGGATTTATTTATCTATTTGTATGCAAGCTTGAGCTGTAACTTGGGTTACATGATGATTAATGCACCTGGTAAAGCTGCTAAAAAGGAGACAATAATGACATAAATAACAATAAAACCTTAAATTTTGTGTGTTGTAATTGATATCAGGCTTAGATTCATCCATCGATGTCTCTTCCATCTCTTAGCCTCAACTATTGTAGCCAACAGCACTGAGACAGGTTAACTGGTTTCTTTTTAGCTAAACGCTGGTGTGTGAATTAGTGTCATAAAGCTTTACACACTTTTCACAAGAGAGCTGTGGCCCACTGCCAAAGTTACATAGTACTGAAAGGAGGCAGCCAAGGTGCTCTGTGGAAATGAGGTAGTTGCCGTTTTCCATTTGAAAGTTACCGTACTATTAGTTCAGCATTGACACTGGTAAAAGTTACACTAGGTTGCTTTAAAATGTAATTGTTTATATTTAATCTAGCTTTAAATCAGCGCTTTCAGTAATGGGAAAAGTAGGTGAACCTATCTGATGAGGATGTTGGGCTCCATCAGCCAAAAATCATCTGGGAACTACTGCACCGCTATAAAGAACACTATATTGGTTTAAATAGAGAGTTCATTGTTGAAAACATCTGCTCTCCAAGAAATCTAAAAGCAGATCTCCTGGAATAAGGATAGGCTGTATCTTCATCCTACATGCTGTTTAGGTGGAGTAATAGAAAGGGGTGTTGCTATACAACTCTGCTACAACATGAGAAAGCATCATTACAGGAGTTCTCCTGGGAAAGCTCCCAACCAACAGTCTATCCCGCGAAACATACTCGTTCATAATTTATTTACGCGGCAAGCTTCCCCTGGACTCTGCTGTGTGTTTTACTGCAAGTGTGAAGGTATTTGAAAGGTATCTTCCTCTAGCTCTTCCTCTCACTAGCAAGGCTCTGTATCCAAAACAGTAGTAGATAATTTCACTTCAGATTTCATAAACACATTTGCTGTGTGGCTGGCATGCTAAGTTTATCCCGATGATGAATGTGAAGGGAGAAATGTGGAACATTTGGCCCCGTCAAACTGCTGCTCTGTGGGCCAGTTCGAGCATTTCTGTCCATACTGGCATTAAGAGCCAGTGCAGATGGTAATGTATCAATACTCTGGTATAAACAGGGCTTGGAGCCACGTTCCTAAATCAGCCCCAGAGATATTTTTGGCCAAATCTGTTTCTAGCTCTTCCTGGGTAAATTGACAATTATGAATAACGTGTTCAGTGTGTTGTCATAGTATTCAGCTTATGTTTCTTGTATCTGCATATAGGTTTTATTGTAAGGGATGAATGAAGGCTGGTCACAATCCAGTATTTTATAGTTAGATATGACACAAGTGAAAATTAAACAATGCCAGCACCAGTTTTAAAAGTCTTACACCAACAATAATAGGTATTTTCATCTTTTTAATGGCCAAACATCGCAAGTAAACTCCTAAACAAATGTATTGTCAATTTTTCTTGGATTTGTGCAATCTTCAGAATTTATTCTTACTTTTTTTCTTACAACAGCTTCAAGTTAAAATTTAAAGATTTGAAGTCATTGAAACATCTGAGATTTTATTGCTTTCAACATGCGATAGTATCAGCGCATAATTTTGAGAAACTCAGATTAATGACAGTTTTTATTAACCTTTGATTTGCACTGCCTTGTCTTTTCTCAACCTCTTTATTCTTTCATTCATTGGCTTTTCTTTTCTTACTGAGCTGTCTGCACACCCTATGCCTTTACGCACACAAACGGACACACTATTTTTGCAGCCTTTCCCTCCATCTTCCTGTTCTCATCCTTCCATACTTCACTGCGTCGGTCTTCTCCCCTCTTCCCTCTCCTTCCCTGCCCTTTCCTCAAGCCTGCCACTTTCCTTTGCTCCCTCTTCCCATTTTACCCTCCCTTGCTCTGCCTGCTCCCCTCTTGTCCGCTTCTTCCCTCCCTCCCTTCCTCCCTCCTTCTCTCCTCTCTCCCTCTTTCTCTTTATTAATTTATTGGGTTGTTATTCTCCTTGCCTGGCTCTACTAATGAAGGCAGGATGCAGATGAGGGCGAAGGTCTTCTCCGTAGCGATCGACCCCACCGCCCCGCAGCATGGCACTCTGACTGGCACAGGTCAGTGGCAGCTGTCAATCAAAACCCACACATGCATGCACACGCACACACTCAGACACATTCTGAAATGAATTCATTCACAAAGATTTATTTAGATTAATGGTTTCTCAGCCATACAAATGATCCCTTTTGACATAAATTTCCCAGACCCTTACAGTTGTCTGGAACCTTTATGCTTTTAGATGGTCACAACACAAGTAGGCACAACATGCTTGTTTGTGAGATCTGCAGCTACAGTGATTTTTCTCTATATACTTTTTTTTTCTAAGGTTGAGGAGTTGTACAAAAAAGAAACCGGAGCCATTAAAGAAAGTCTTACAGAATCAACCAAAGTTTGACCCGCATAATACTCTCGAGCATTCGGTCACCTTACAGTAGTTAACCACTTTGATATAAACAGGTGGACAATGAGGCAGTGCATAATAAAATGCACTGGATGAACTATAAATATGCATCACTGTATAATTTCAGCATCTTAGATTACAGCCTGCAAAATGACCATGAAGATAAAATACCACACAGCTGTTAATCACTCAGCCATTCATAAAAGTAGGGTTTACTGGAGAGATGTTGTATTAGACTGCATTGATTTTATCTAGAGAAGCAGTTAGTGAAGGTTTGATTTATCGTTTGTGTCATCCTGAATCTATCATCCCGACTATAGTGGCTCAATGACAACTCAATAACTATAACTACAATTTCTATGGACACTGATGATACTATGTGTTAAATTTTTGCACTGCTTTCTTCTTTTGCTATTAATTTATCCACATTTGCAGTGAGTTGAGACCAGCACCACCCATCTCTGTGGTCCTTCCCCATATTACTTGTTGTTTTAGGTTGAGGACATTGTTCAATAAAACTGGCACCTCATAGGGGTTATTTACAGAACAAACAAAAAAAACAAAGTTTTGTTTTCATTCCCTAATTTCTCTTAATAAGGGAAACTGGACTTAAAAGTGCACTTCCATGTTTGTAATAGGCCTTATGAGATGATGTTTTAGTGAGCAGAGTCCTTAATTCAAAACAAAAAGTTAACTGTGGAGACTGGCTGAGTTGGCCAGTGTTGATCTCTACAGATAGTGTGTTTTTTTTTTTTTTTTTTTTTTTTTTTTTTGAGATGATTATTGGGGCCTATTGCCTTTATTTAGAAAGGAAAACAGAAAAGAGATGAGAAATTTAGGTGGAAAGTGGGGAGAAGTTTGGGAACCACTCTCACAGCTGGTGCATTGAGGACTATAGCCTCTGTAAATGAACGCCTGCTGTACCCACTGAACTTAACCATCACCCAGTTGTTTTATTGTTTTGATTGAGGGCCCCCTGGCAATGGAATTTTACATATTGTGTGTTTAATGCTGCTTAAATTATGAAAATGTATGACCTTTGCTTTGGCTTGATTTTCCCTTAACCGTGATGATGATATTTTTGTTTTTGTCTAAAGGCTGTTTGGTATGACTCGATTTTTGAGAATGATACAGTTTCCACATGTAAAAGAATGTACTGATCCCTTATTTAGCTAAAATTTGTTTATCATTGTAAAAAGCAATGCAAAATATTTTTTTGCAGAATATCCACACTGGAGGATAATAACTTAAAAAGTAAAGTATCACTATCAGCAGATTCGAAAATTACTACTGATACTTAAAGCTGATGTATTGGTCATACATATAGAAGGTAAAGGATGTACATTGCAAAGAAAATTACTGTTTTGAGGTCCCTTACAAGAAAATTCAAACATTTGAAAAGATGGACTGGGATGTCCAGCTGAGTTTGCTAGTTTGATTCTAACCCAAAATAGAAATTGTCTTTAGGAGGCTAACAGAGTTAGCTTTGCTTCATCCTAATTTCATCTTAAGAAACAATCTGTTTTACTACTATTTTCCTTTACAATACTGGGTTAAAAAGATTTTTGGTAATTAATAATCCAAGCTGTCATTACGCGAGTGGCAGGGTACAGCTTAGACTGGTCACCAATCAATCATAGGGCTGACATATAGAGTCAAACAACCAGGCACGTTCACACTCACACCTATGGGCAATTTAGGGTCCCCTATTAACCTAATGAGGATGAGGATGTCTTTAGTCCATGGAAGAGCCGTAGCACCCAGAGAGAACGCCATCATGCATGTGGAGTGCTTGCAACTTTCACATAGAAAGGATTCGAACCAGGAACCCTCTAGCTGTGAGGCAACAGTGCTAACCCCTGACACCATGCAGCCCTAACATGAAAATATTCAGTAAAATAGATTGTGTCTTAAGTTAAAAGAAGTTTCTTAGCACCTCGGTTGTGACATCGGATTTTACTGCTTTCTTCTTTTGTTATTTATACAGCAATAATACCAGGCACCAGTAATGAATATTGGAAAGATATATTTTCAAAATAAGAACATAGTCATATGATTGTTTTTTTTTTTTTTTTTTAGAAATAATGACTTAATATTTAGAAAACATTGCCTATCCCTTGCTTCACCTTTTAAAATGAGCAGAGAGTCCATGGAGAATTAGGCAGAACCTTGTACTGGTAAAGGTATCCACAAAAATGACTTTGGAAATGTTGGCATATCAGATATTTGGGGACAAAAAATCAAATTTTGTGCATCCTTAATTGTGAACCAGTTCTGGTGTCCACCGTGATGCCTCCTAAAGCATAACACTTTTTAAGAGACACTTGCATTGCTTTCTACATCATGTCTTCTAAGCTAAGTTTTCAAATCTGCCCAAATTACAAATACATATTAACTACATTAAGAATATCAGTTTGATTATATCAGCCAACTGATATAACCGTTGAGCTTTAGTTTGGGATAAAATGTCTCTACAGCTATTGGATGGAGTGTTGTACTGAAATCATGGGGATGGAATGTTGATATGCCTAAACTGTAATGACCTTTGTGTACTTGCAGCACTATTTTTACATTCTTAGCACAGCCTGTCTTGATTTTACTACTAACCTTACTACTAAAACTGACTGTTGTGTTAGGCTGCAAAAGTTAGATTGCCGCACTTGCGTTTTCCTTGACTGTGTTCATTAAATCTTTTAAATTTTCTCTGTATGCTTAATGTTTATACTTAAAGTTAATTTACAAAATTAATCATCCCTAGTAACATCTTAGACTTAAACTGCTAGACCTGGACATTGTACCCTTTGATGGGTTTATGAGATGACTCATTCAAGGAGAAGGATTTGTTTCACCTCCAACATTTTTAACAAAAGCTGATATTGGAAAATCAGTTAAGGCCCAGGGAGTTGCTAAGGCTGCACGTGCCATGCAGGCATAACCACTGGTGCCCCACATTCCATTAGTTTTGTGTTGCAAAAAAGGCCATTAGTAGACACAAATCTTAATGTAGGATTATAAACCTTTCACAAATTATAGCTTCTGAACTTTAGCATATCAAGCGTTTACTGTAAGCATGTTTCAGGCTGACATTTGGCTCTGCGTTTGGCTCAAAGCCTCTTTGCCTCGTTACAACCTTGCCCGGTCTTTGTTTTTATCCCCGTACAAGGTCCGTACTTTCAAAATGGGAACCACTGACAAATAGAGCACCACGTGTACCCTAAAGCCATGACTGTGGACACATACATACAAAAATACTCAGAGATAGTCTTTCATGTAATACATTAGCATGCAGTGTTAGCATGTCAACAGGTTGAAATGTGATTGGCAAAGTGTGCGACCCCTGACAAGACTTTCATTGGCCTGAACACGCTAAAGATCCATCAGTCACTTCTCTCTGCATCCTGGTCCTCAGTGCCTGTAGCATTAGGAAACTTTGCTCTGCATCACAGCGTGTCAGGTGATTGTGTTCATAAGTGTGAGTGTGTTTTTGTGTTATTGTGTATGCATATTGGTTTTGTTCATGGCTATTGTTGTTTGGTTACTCCACCATGTTCTTGAGGGTGCTCACCTGCATCTTAGTGGTTCTGAATGTGCATGAGCAAACAGCAGCCACACACGCACACACACACACATCTCTATTAGCAGTATAGTAGTGTTAACAGTGTTATGCCATGCGTGAACCTCCCCACCTTTCCCTCATATCTATGCAAAGCTGGGGTCCTGTCAATCAGTCACCTTGGTGACACAGAGCCCCACCTCCCCAATTAGAGCTGACAGGGCAGGATTAGGAGGGGGGCGGGCCCCCGCCGACCTGCCTACGTGTCAATCACGCGCCGGGCATCCACACGCCTGTTTACTGTCAGATCCCATCTCCGTCTGTCAGACTGCACGGCAACCGTCGCCCAGGGAGGAGAGGAGGAGGGTGGGGGAAGGTGGAGAGAGGGGAGGAGGAGATCTGATCGGAATTAACTATGCTTCTCCCCACAGACCGGCCGTGCTTTTAATTCATGAAAGGGATGAGAGGAAAGTGGGAAGAAAGAGGGAGTGATAGAGGGAGGAGAGCATTTAAAACCCAGAGCAGGGCCTTCTTTAGAAGTTTTCAGAGTGATGTTTCTTCTCTCCCTGACAATCACTTTTCTTCTCTCGCTCACTCTCCCTCCTGTCTTGCTCTCTCTTTCGTAGGTGTGCTTCATGCCGACTTACAGCTGCTGTGATTTATCAACAGCCCTCCTCTCTCTCTCTGAAGTTATTTGACCCTGGCTTTTTAAAGTCGAACCAAAATCTATTAGTGTTTTTAGTGAGAGAGTTAGGGTCAATTTATTTAGTTCTGCACATGCTCATGCAAATGTGCATCTCTGTTTCGGTTTGTGTCTGAGGATGAGGGGCCAGCCTACACACCTACAGTATGTGCATACATAATGCTGTTCTGCTGCTCCGTCTGCTGCTACTTTAAAGCAGTGTCATGGGTGCAGAGTTTACACAATGCTAATGTGGGAGTGTTTGCGTGTGTGTTCGAGGCTCTGTGCTCCCTGGTGTGTGTACATTTCTTCTTTTTCAGGGTCTCTGGTGGTGGCCTCACTTTGACCTTGGTGCCCTCACTCTAATCCTTCAGCAAATGAGGGCTGTTGGGGCTGAAGGGGGTGTTTGGGGGGCCGCGCCAAGCCACAGTTTTAGGATTAGAGGAGCAGAGTGAAGGTCCTGGGGTTAGAAGGGATGAAGAGGAGGGAAACAATAGATTGTACTGGAGAAAAAGAGAAGAATATTGTTCAAGTTTGTTATATAACAACCAATGGTTATATAGGATACCTCATTACTTACACAATGTTTTTTCTCTCATCAGTGAGTTAATTTTGAAAGATCGGCAAAAAAACGGTGAAGATAACTTCACTGTGAGAAGATTTATAAATCGATTTTTTTGTTGCTTTTTTAGGATAGGACAACTGAAGAGGGATGAAAAAAATATGTAGAGAAAGTTTACTGCAAAGATTCTCGATAAGTAATACATTTGACCATTAAAGGACAGGATGTGTTATTTAACAAGACTAGGTAAAAACCTAGTATATGGCTGACCGTAGCTATCTGGGATGCCTGTTGAAATGCCTGACTGGCAGAATGATTTTGTCATTGTTGTTATTTTTTGTTGGCCAAATTTATTGTGGCAATTTAAATGTACAGCTACATGCTGTCCTGTCTCTCTCTCTGTCTCCCCTCTTAATAAAGCTCTACTCTGTGTACATATGAAGCACTACACAGACATGTGTTGTACTTCACTGATAGAGACAGTGTCACTGGAGATTGTTTTTTTTTTGGCAGATACACATCTTTAATGTTAGTAAGTTTATACTAAAACACTAACTGCTAATAAAGTGTTTATTCTAAAATAAAAGAAAAACTGCAGCAGGTTTCATGAACATTTCTAATTCGCCTCAGACAGGTGTGTAAGGATCTTTATATGTGTAAAATTAAGCTGAATTTCAACTTTAGCGTTTCTATTGTTTTTTATATCTGTTACTTATCAATAAACAGCACATTTATCATATTCCCTGCAAATAAAGACCAGCCAAACATTTAAGTAGCGTTCTCTTAACAACGCAAATGCAGAGATTTTATCATTTATTTGTTCCCCTTATAGTATTAGTTGAATATTTACCAATTATTATTTTTTTAACATAGCACACACTCCTGGCTCACACGGGCGACAAAGATACACACAGCTGGAGCACACACACACACACACACACAGCGCTGACGCGCTGATCCTCCGTGGTCAGAGAGGAGTTTTAACGGGAGGAAGTTCAGATGTTCATCCTCCAGTATTCTGAAACTTTTTCTCTCAACAGATAGAAACCTTGAGTCCACACTACCAACATGTTAGCGTGCGTTTCATTGTAGGTGTGTGCGTGAGCGTGAGCGTCGTGTTTGTGTGTGTCACTCTTATGCAGCATGAAAGCAGATGAGGATGAGAGGAGAGCAGCCAACGCTGCTGCATGAAAGACACACCAACGGTCAAAGAGAAAGGGACCATAGGAGAAAGAGTGACAGGGAGACAGTAGATCATGATGGAAAAATTAAAAAATGAAGATTGTGCACGAGTCTCAAATCAAGAGTCTGAATCAAGTACAAGAGCAGCGGTCCAGTTCGGAGTAAACTGCAGCGGTCTTAGAGTGACATCCAAGCTAACAGCTAACGCCGGACAATATGGACAAGCCCACTGCTATGATCGGAAAGCCATGCCAGAACAGACCGGGAGTAGAGCGAGAACATTTTTTTCTGTCACAGAAAGCTTTCATTGTTGCTCTCTGTACTTGTTTGGATGAGACACTACGTCTGGTTCAGACAAAAGTGCCGCTGCGGCTCAGTCCCAGCTAATGACAGGCCTGCTAGTGGAATCATAAGCTGGGACACAACAACTCATTAGCTGTATACAACAACTAACCTTTTCCCTGTAACTATCACATAGTCATGCCAAAGCGGGATGACAGAAGAGTGACAGTATCATTTTCTGTTGCAGAAAGCTTTCCGGGTTGCTCTCAGTGCTAACTGTGATGAAGAACTGTGTTGGTCTGGCTAAGGCTGAGCTAACATTCGATTAGCAGCCGTTGTATACAAGCACAACAAGCAACCCTTTCCCACTTTAACTATCACACACTCACACTGAAGTGGATTGGCAGAAGAGCAAAAACACCCTTTCTGTTACAGAAAGCTTTTAGTGTTGCTGTCTTTGCTGATTTTAATAAGCTAATGTCCAGTTTTGACAAAGTGCTGCTGTGACTTAGTCAGAGCTAATTGCTACACGAGCAGCAGTTGTCCACAAGCATTGACACAAGAAGTTACCTTTTCCCCCTCAACTATTACATAATCATGCCAAAGCAGGTCAGAAGAGGAGTGAAAACATCTTTCCCAACAAAAGCTTATATGGTTGTTTTATTCTTTGTCATACCGAAGTGTGGCTCAGTTCTGGTGAAACAGAGGCTAAAGCTATATCCGAGTATTTAGAGCAATGGAGGCAGCCATTAGAGGGCTTTCAGCACAAGTAAACCCTGCCCATAGCACAACTCTGTATGTATGACTGTAGTTAACACAGTGGAGGCAGCCATCACTGCCAGCATTCAGTACAAGCAAACACAAGTCTGTATTGTAAGACTTAAAAATTAGCGTCCCTCAGTCAGTTACTTACTGACTTACTTACTTACTTACTTAGACACTGACATTGCCATGTGTAGGGCTGACCTCAGTGGTCAGCCAAAAAAAGGGCAAGAAAAGCAATGAGATAGGCAGTACCACTTTGTCCCAGGAGATCACCAAAGTCAAAACAAACCAAATGTTCCTTACAAGAGCTTTAATTATGTCGAAGTGTGGCTGAACTCTGTCTTATGGGGTCAGCTGTTAGGCATGAACATTTTAAATTAATGTTACTATTTGAAAGTCACTGGCAGTGCTTGGTATATTATTCGATAAGTTGGAACTACTGCAAGTGACTTTGTCACAGGTTGACCAGGATGAACAGTACTGTGCATAACTTTTAGGCATGTTTAAGCCAAAAATTGTGGCACCATTGGGTGGGAAGGAGGATTGCCACAACCCTGGTCATGCTCTGGGTGTCTATGCATGTTACAAGGGGCATGAGAAAATAATTAGTTGAAAATAATAAAGTCCACACCACTGGTCATGAGCCCCTGGTCAGGCTGAAGATGTCCCAAGGGCCTGAAACTGCTGGCAGTCTCTGGACGTATTGCTAGGGGTGTGAAGGCCTGGACAAAAGAAATGCTGTCGAGCTTGACCTTGGCTGTCGAGCGACACGTGTGTGTCGATATGTGTCAAGCTTGACCCTGAATGTCTCCCCATCTCCAGCCCGGGTTGTGGCATGTCAAGCCCTGCGGTGAATCGTTATAGCCCTACGTATCTGACACCAATTTTTTCTTCTTTTGTTGATGAATGGCAAAAAGCAAACACCTTTCAGGTGCCCCTGAGCCTCCATCTGGCAGTAGTATCGTGGAACAACTGGTAACATAATGAAATATAACTCATTTTAAGATTAGATTAAATTCCAAGAATACTTTTAATTTTTAGAATCAATTCTGAATAACCAAAAGTCCCCATTCCACTTCCCATCCCTGCTATCTGCTATACAGTCTCATGTTTTTATGAGCAATAGAAAACTACATGATGGTAAGATATGAACATCTCATTTCTAAGTAAAACTGGAAAACGATGGCAGTACAGCTCTATGTATCAGCAAGGAGATAATAATCTACATCAGCCTCTACTCATTTTTTGACAGTCTTACTTTAACCCTTTACAGATTTGGATTCTGTTACAGCGCTGTAATGAAATACTGCTGTCAATATGCCTAATAGGCCTTTGTACTTACACATTTGCAACAATATAACACTGGAGTCCCAGTGTGGTTTCACATTAAGTTAAAGTGTTGCATTGCATCCTGCATGGCATGTAAACACAGTAGGGGCTTCACATCTTCATCATGCACACAAACAGAATTAATCTACCCTGTTGGCTCTGACATTAAACATTGCTACATTTACCCCCCATTAAAGCAAATTTGGGGTGAAATAACTTTGCCCCACCATTGAGCCTCTGAGTTACACTTTGCAGATGAAGCATAGTAGGGATGTAAAAGTTTGGTATAATGCTGGTAGTCTATCCTTGTACAAAGCCCTAACATCCCTCCTGTCCTTACACAACAACAATACCTTTAATTTTCATCATGTTTCCGTCTACACTGTTAACCACCTTTCAGCTCTGTCAGAGTATCTCCGGACTCCTGGGGGGAATATCTAGATCTTTGTTAGCTGAATGTGCCACTCTGTAACCAGTGAATCACCAACTTTATATCTCTCCTGCTAGGTGTTTTGCAGGAAGTACATCAAGTCATAGTTTGAATTACAGGAGAGCTAAGGGGGGCTTGGCTCCCCTGGAAAGGGTACAAGCTCCCCAGACATGGGGCATTTAGGGAGGAGCTCTTAAACGTTTTCAATATGAAGATTATTATTGTATTTTATGTCAATTAAGTTTCCTGAATTATGAAACTAGTAGTATAAATATCTCAATCTTATTTTATTTACTTTTTCATTACATAATAAAAAATATCTGACCATTGTCATTCATGTGTGGCGGTGCTGCACTGAATTAAAGATCACATATTGTGCAAAATACACTTTTTCAGGGTTTTCTAACAAAAATATGTGCCCCTGGCCTGTCAATAATCCCCCCCAAGAATCAGAAAAAACCACCCCCTCTCTGTCTCCACCTTTCAGAAAATGTGTGCTGAGACAAGCCGTTCTCAGATTTTCCCCTCATGATGTCATGTGGGGAGTTAGCACAGCCCCCAGGTACAGTTGGCCCTCCCTGTTTGGAAGAAAGTTCTGACCCCCTCTCCTGGTCCTCAGCTGAGAGAAGGATAGGGTATGCCACATCCATTTCCTGAGAGGGCGGAGTCAGACAGCTCATTAACATTTAAAGCCACAGACATAGAAACAGCTCGTTCTGAGCAGGTCAGAAGGGTTTTTTAGACGTGCCAAAATCCAATACTGGAGTGTTTTTCCAGAAACAAACTTCACAGGCATGTTTTGGGGATCTCTGAGACTAATATAAACTTGTCTTATAAGGGTAAAATATGTGACCTTTAAGGCCCAGAATTACATAGGTACCTGAACTTATCAGTGAGTTGCATTTTTTTCTCAAGGATTTTTGTGGGTATTACAACGTGTTTCCTGTGATTTTCATTTTTTTAATGTATTTTTTGCTCTGATTTTCTCTGGTTAAACTTGTTGCATGATACTTAAGTAGTTGTTTTCGTGCCTAAATGGCAGGTTACTGACAGCATTAACTCCATGCTGTGGAATTGGCAGATTGACTTAACTCTGATGCTGACCGTGCTGCACTTACTGTATAAATGTACAGTGCTTAACAAATTTATTAGACCACCTGTCATATATGTCTCAGAGACCATCCAGCATCATGAAGTGCTGTAATGCGGACTCTTTCATTTTCCGTGAGCTCTCCACGTTTTACCATTTTGAACAGGAATAAAGAATTTCACACTGAATTCACCCAAATTTGAACCGGCTCACTGGGCTTCTCTGAGAAGTCAGAAATTAATCAAGCATAACATTCAACCACTAAAACTAATTTTTCTGTTCAGGAATGCAAGTAAATAACTATAATTTGACATATTGACCAAGAAACAATAATGTGCTTTACTATTTTTTCAGTTTTTTTGTAAATCTGTAAATTTGAAAATTCATGGATAACAACAATAATGATATTTTAGCATTAAAAATATCATTTGGGTTAAAGGGCTTCTACATATTGGTGTATTAACCATTGCAGAAAAATAAAAAAATGATGTTGGTAATTACCAATACTGTTAATTTAGGGCAGCTGTGACATAAACCTTACTTTGATTAGGGTTAGGGTTAGGGTGGTCTAATAAATTTGTTAAGCACTGTACATACGGTGCATGTGAAATGAATGCCGTGGTGCACATTGGAAAATGAGGCTCCCCAGAAAGCCACTGTGTAATTCAAACACTGCATCCAGTGTTGTTTTGGACTTTTGATCTGAAAACAAAACTGATGCAAGAGAAGTGAAAGTAGAGAAAATAATTTAGCTGTTGACTGAGAAATGAGCTAGAATTCACCCAAAAGCCCTCATTTCTTAGTATGTCATTTCAAACACCTGTTATAAGTAAAATATTGATTACAGCTGTTTAAAAGAAAGACATATATCAGACTATCTTGTTTGGTTTAGATCCAGATAGACATTAAAACCCTCTTCACACTTTGTTGTTGAAATAAATTATTTAGAAGGCTCTGTGGAGGTGTAAGCTCCCAGAGTTTCTAGTTATCTTTATTTCTTGCTATGCTGTCTCATAAATATTTCTTTTACATTTTGTCTGCATGATTGCTAAGGTGAAATATTACACTGTTTATTCTGAATGGACTGTTTTGCCAGCTATCCTGAAACCTGGCGCTGACAGCTGTACATGTGCTCTGTCATTTCTGCTGATAGCTGTATGTTCAGTATTTGTTGCTACCAGACATGTGTGGGTTGAACATGTTTGTGTGTGATTGTGTATTTGCATTAGACATGCGTTGCAGGCTTGTGTCTGAGACGCAACTCAGGTGTCTGTTGGTGTCTGCTGAACGACCTCGCTGCAGGGAACAGGCTATCAGGCTGAGAGGGAGGCTATCATGTTAATTACTTTACACACACCCCGCCAGCCAAGCGTGCAACACAACTGCTGAGCTCACATGCGCAAACACACACTCACACATGCACGTACACACAAAATCATCCGTCTTTCTTTCATTTTGTCGTTTTTCTGTCTTCCCCGCTTGCGTTGTTTGAAGGCCTTGGACATCAATTCCCTTTTGCTTTCAAGAAAGATTGTTTTATATTCTAATCAATTCAACTCCGTCCTGTGAAATTAATTGACATTCATTCAATGATTTTTAAATTCCTCTGAGGCCTTTCTTTTGTTTCAGCCTGTCAGTGAGCTGCAAGCGAGATCGGGCTAAATGTTTTGTCATCTCACACTCCAGGGTAAGCCGGCTCCAAAGCGCAGAGCCTGAGGTCAGCTTAACCTCCACGCAATCTCGTCTCTCGTCATCTATAGCGCTCGTGAAAGAGAGAGGGAAACAATACAAATTCATGATCACAAACCTCCAAAGCTCATTCTTTCTATGGCATACTTCTCAGGAGAGCTTTTTCAGAATCAAGTCGAGAGGGGGTCGAACGGCGTGGTCCAGCTCTTTTAGGCCAGGGAAACAGAGGAGTGCTATTGGCCGGGGCAGGCTGATGCCTTTAGTTAAATGATGCTGGCACGCAGAGGGATTGCTTTGGGAAGTTGTCATCCATCATGATTTCAGAATGACTCAAAAGTAGCTCTCTGCTTTTGGGGTGATGGTCTGGGATTCATGATTGATGTGAGGTGGATGTGTGCATTAGAGGGAGGAGAGAAAACGACACAGTGTGTATTTGTGTCCTTGTCCTAAACAAATTTAAAAAGACAGGAAGTTGGGGAAGTTTACTTGATTTTCCCTTTCTTATGTCACTAATGAAGCTAATAGGAGCTCCTCTAATTAAAGAAACTAAATCAGATAATAACGATCAAGGTAGCATTTTGTGGTTCCTCTCTTGTGTTAAAATGTCTATAGGTATTTATCTTTGAGGCAGCTTTGATTCCACGCATGTCTTTCTACCATTTGAGTGCCCATGCATGCGCCTGGATGCACCCCTGTGTATAAATTATTGTATTTCTTTAAGCTGAAGCATTTTGTCTCTCTGCGCCTTCCATTTTCCCAGATTCAAGCTTCACCTAAGTTAATTCTTCAATTAGCTAGATCCCGATATTCAGGCAAGATCATGGAAAGGGGCCCTGCCAATCGATGTCCAATTAGCATGTCTCTGAATCCTGGAGAAGAAGGGGGAACGGCGGCCGGATGATGTGGTCACTTTACAGAGCAGGAGGTTGAGGTCAGGGGTCTGGAACTGAAAGTAGAGGTTTTAGAAAAGAGGAGATAAAAAGGAAAGGAGAGAGCGAGACGAAAAGAAGAAAGCATTCAGGGTCCGTAAGTGGGTGGAGGTGAGGAGGGAGCACCGGGCGGTTTGAGAGGGTGGGGGTGTGGATGTTAGATGCTCAATCAAGCAGTGTGAGGACAGTGTAATTAATCCATTGAAGATGTCTGATTGCAGATGACTTTGGGAATACCAGAGTGGTGGCTGTAGGGGCCTGGGAAGGGGGGCGAAGGGAAGAGGAGGAGGAGGGCAGGAGCAAGATGGATGCAGGGATGCGGAGAGTGGAAAAGCGGAAGGGCAAACAGAGGGAGCGAGTGAGATTAATTGAGACATGGGAGATACAGTACCTTTTAAATGAGAAGGATGAGTTTCTGTGTCAATGTAGAAAAAGGGGAAAAAAGAAAAAAAAAAACAGAATTAATCGTGTCAGGGTGAGGTCAGACCATCACTCACTTCACTGTAGGCATAAAGACCTCCACCAGATGTCACATGTATGTAAAGAAAAGAATCGCGCAGCATCAAACTCATTCCTGCATTTCTCACCGCTAACACACTCTTATTCAGAGACAAATGAGTGTCTATCCTGTTCTAATGCTAATATGCTTTTAAGGCACTATTAGCCGCCAGAGTTTTTGCTTTTATTTAATGGACTATTAATTTGTTTGAATGCATTTTGTCTCTGCGGCAGCAGCACAGAGTTGGCCTGGCTTTAGCTCGGCTCCCGAATGCTCCATGATTTACTTACCCACAGCTATTTGGAAGATAAGCCTTTATAATCTAATTGAATTTGATAAAGAAGAGTAATCATCAGAGCACAAGGGCTAGTACTCATCATACTGATATGGTAATTTTGTTCCATTGTGAATGAGGAGTTTTTTGCATTCATGTCTAAATATGTTGCATGCTGCAGTCACTTTGTATCCTATTGTTTCAGGCAAAGACTGACAGAAAACTTTGCTAGCTTTACCTTTCACAGAAGCAGGTAGAAAATGCTGACAAAAGGTGAATCCTTGAAGTGTTTCACACCTTTTGTGTAAACGAAAACAGACCGGATCTTGACAAGTTTGAGAACTACTTTTCTTTTCTTTACATTTCAAGTCAAATGGGTTCCCACAGTTTTTCAAACAGTGCCGTCTGTAAATCGTAGGACAGTGACTTGTTGTTGTTTTGGCTCTGCACTGGCTTCATTTTTTATTAATTTGTATTTTTATTCATATCTTGTGTATTGGTCCTACATCAGGCTTTTATCCACCACTAAAAAGCCCTGTCTGATGTCAATTATACAGAACTGCTTCATTTACCTTTCTAATAAAACAAATTTGATTTTATATTAAACAAGAACAGTCTTGTTTAATCAGGTCCTAACTTTAATATGATTGTTTGCCTGTATCTCAAATAAATATTTGCAAATATACTGGACACTGGACACAAATAATAGCAAATGTAAACATTGTTGGTGTCTTAGTCTTAGTTGCCAACTGGGGTGGAAAGTGACTAATTACATTTACTCAAATTACTGTAGTGGAGCATTTTTGGGGATACTTGTATTTTTGTGAGTACATTTTGAAATCAGCACTTTTACTTCTTCCTAAGTAAGTTTTAATCAGAGTTACTGTACTTTTATTTGAGTACAATTGTCTTGTACTTTTTCCACGTCTATTTAGTAGCACATAGTAAGAGAATGATTCCACATCACAACCCAAAACAGCTGTTGTGTACAGCAAAGTCTGGAGCACCGATAGTTCAGTGTCAAACATTTCTGAGAAGATTTTAACAAATAATTTAATCACCATTCTGAATGAATTGGTCTTCAGTGTTAGGGTTATTTGACAGTGTTGATCCTAAAGTGTTAGTTCAATTCTGTAGTCAACTGATCTAAGCTCCTCCCACTGCGATTTCAAATCTGGGGAATGTGTGGACAGAGTTTCCCAGCATGCCCTTGGGCAGAGTGTTTAGATGTGTTTAGATGTCAAATGTTGTGCAGTGATCCTTGCTGGGATTCTTTTATTCATGTTTCTGGTGGATTATTGTTGTTTTTAATGTGAGATATAGTTGCACCATGAGTAAAGTTATCCACAGAGTTAGAGTTCCCACCTGTGATTTTTTTGCCCAGAGTACGTATTCTTAACTAAAATGTGTTGCGTTGCTATGAGGTCTCTGCTTCATTCTTGCCAGAGGAGACCCAACTTGCCACAGATTTTCAAGAATAACTGTAGCTCTGTCATACTACAAAATACTTAATACTTTCAGAAATATAGTTTAACTATATGTAGTGTGAGTTCAATGAACACCGTCATTTTTCTGTGTTTTTGATTTATTATAAAGATGTGACTTTATTTGAACAATCTTGTTGGAAGTTTTAGTTTCTTTTAGTTCTTGCCAGTATGGAAAGATCATATTTTACTGTACAACTCCTCAGTAGCTACTCCGCACACAGAATTTCAAGTAAGGTTTAAAAAAAAATCCTTTTTAGTTTTACTTGAGTAGATTTTTAGACCAGTTATTTTACTTTCACTTAACTATAACCAGATTAACTGTACTTTTACTTGAGTACAATAATTGTGTACATTTTACACATCTGGTTGTCAATTACTTTCTTGCATCCACAACTCAGACTTCCGCAGGCACTTTATATTGTTCATGATGAAGTGATACCATGATTGTAGACAGATTCAAGTTCACACTGTGTTTGTTTGAAGGATTGCTGCTATAAATCTAGTCCTCATGTAGTGAAACATGTAATGTTATCACATGGATTCCAGTGAAAACTGGGATATTTTGAACTTTTGCCCATCTTAGGTTTCCCAAGTTAACCTTTGGTCTTTCTCATTTCACATTTTGGTATCCTTCCTTCCTTGTCGTTTCCTCGTGTGTTAGCTCCACCCAGCGAGGAAGTGAAAGAGAGGTCCAAGGAAGAGACAGGAGGAGAGAGGAGGCACAACTTAGTGAATGAGAAATCCCTCACTTCACAGAGTCAGTCTGAGCGACGTCGGGTACTGATGATAGACTGATCAGCTGATTCACCCTCATAGCCCAAACATAAGCAGACCCGTATTAAAAATCATTTCAAAAACCTTTATGATGACTCACCATAAAAATTGTTTAAAAAAAAAAGCAATAAAATGTAGTAAGAAATGCATTCTTTATATTACATATCTGATTATCAGTGGAATTACTTTGGTTTATAGACTTTTTATATTATATCCTGTATAAAGTCAAAACATAAACTAGGGGTGCAACAGTACAGAAAAATTTTGGTTCAGTATGTACCTCAGTTTTGAAGTCACGGTTCGGTACGTTTTCGGTACAGTTATTGAAGTGGGTAAATAAAATTTAATTTTAATTTTTTAATTAAATTGTATTTAAAAAAATTAGGCCGAATAAATTACATTTAAATTATTAATAATGCTGCGACCTCCCTCCAGAAGTTTTTTCAATGATTAAAAATATTAATAAATAAATACAGTGCTTAACAAATTTATTAGACCATCTGTCATATTGGTCTCAGAGACCATCCAGCATCATGAAGTGCTTTAATGTGGACTCTTTCATTGTCACTTAGCTCTCCACGTTTTACCATTTTGAACAGGAATGAGGGATTTCAAACTGAATTCACCCAAATTTGAGCCAGCTCACTGAGCTTCTCTGAGAAGTCAGTAATTAATCCAGCATGATATTCAACCACTAAAACAAATTTTTCTGTTCAGGAATGCAAGTAAAAAACTATAATTTGACATATCAATCAAGAAATATCAATGTGCTTTACAATTTTTTCAGTTATTTTTGTAAATCTGTAAATTTGAAAATTCATGGATAACAATAATAATTCTATTTTAGCATTAAAAATATCATTTGGGTTAAAGAGCTTCTACATATTGGTGTATTAACCAAGGAGAAACATAAAAAATGATGTTGGTAATTACCAATGCTGTTAATTTAGGGCAGCTGTGGCATAAACCTTACTTTGGTTAGGGTTAGGGTGGTCTAATAAATTTGTTAAGCACTGTACATTTTTGAATAACTAGGTTATTTTCATTGATATATTGAAATATTTATACCCTTTCTTTAAAAACTAAAATTTCCCAGCTATCTTGAACGCATCATCACACAACTCAAGTTAGCTTGTTAGGTATGCTAATTGGCGTCTTTTTTTTTTTTTTTTTTTTGCCGATTTCAACACGGACTTCAGAACTGGATTACTTTTTTAACCAATGGGACCTACCTCAAAGTTTGGAAGAACTTTTCACAGCCCATCTTGGAGGATAAAGAGGTTAAAGCCGTGTGAAATCTGAGGATAACTTTACCTATGACACAGCTGCAGAGTCCCTCTCTCACTCCACCGAGGCTGATAGTTGAAGGTAAAGTTAATATGATTCACAGAGCCAGAGTACTGCTGCTATACAGGTGATGTAAATGAGGCCGGCGGCTCTTCTAACTCCACCGGCCCATCACTCTTTGTTTGTTTTTGTAACTGCTCCTTCCTCTGTAATGACAGTTGCTGGCAGCTTTTAGGCTCACCACCACCTGGGTTGAAGTGAGAACGCGACTTTTTTTTTTTTAATACTCACTATTCGTCGTATTACTGCATGCACCGAACCGTGACGGCCGTACCATGACGGTAAGGGACGAATACAAATAGCCTACCGTTACACCCCTAACATAAACATATTTATCATTTAATCTATCTTTGTTTAAGGGTTTTATTTCAAGAAAATAAGTCATGAACCGTGCAGAGGTGCGGCTTTTCTGGCAGATGCCGCGCCTCCAAACCATTTAATCACGTTGCACCTTTGATAAAAAGACTTCCGCGGAGGATAGACTGGTGTTTCCTCGGTCTGAGCTCCTCCAGGAGCTGCTTCCTTCTTCTATCCTTGCCTCCTCCAGGTGCATACAAGGAATTGGAAAATCCTTCATCATGGCGGAGGGAGAAGGATTTCTGGGTCAGTCAGGGGAGAGGAGAAGAGGATGGACAAAATTTTGTTTTGAAAAGCACCCCTTGTAAAGCCGAAAGGTTGGCCACACTTCATGTCTGCCATCAAGCAGATCTATGTTGCAAAGCTTCAATCAGAAACATCTGTGTCTGGTCAGAGGATGACCATGTCGTTGCAGAGAACAACACCGTAGTTTTGGGTGAAGTTTAGTTTTATCCTTAATGAGTTGTCGGTTTTGCTACTTGCAGATCTAGTGGCTCTATCTGTGGTCTGTGGAAGAGTTTTCACAGGTACTCTGATTGTTCCATACCATGTTTAAAATAAAACGCTATCCTCTTCCTGATTTTTGTGCTATGGTCGTTACACCCCTTTTGTTTGCTGTGTTCCCCCGATAAGATGAACCCAGTTGCGGATAGAATTTCATTGTAAATGAGTTTTATGGACTCCAATTTAGAGGCTTATTGGGAAAAAAATTCCAATTTGCAGTCACCAGTTACAGCAAAAATGAAAAAGTGTTTCTCCCCATAATCACCTTTCATTCAATGTATTTTTTAAATCTTTATTAGAAATACACTATTGTGTTATTTATCAGAGCAACTGCCTGATATCAACCCTACTGACAGACACCAGTACCAGTTGTGAATGTGTGTCTGTTGTGTCTCATCAGTCCAGTGCTGTCAGGCTAGTATACCTAACTTCTGATCAGAAAAAAGGACTTTTTTGGGCTAGAAGAAGCCCCCTGTTGGACAAACTGAGCTTTGTATTCATTGGCAAACTTTAAGGAATATGTTAGCAGTGTTGGAATCTTCAAGTTGATATACATCTGAGAAGAAAGGCCTTTGCATCCTGAGTCTTTTATTTTAAGATGGATCCACAATCTGATAACATGACACACACAAACCTTGCACACTGACTCTGATGTTTTTAATGTTTTGTTCATTGTGAAAACATGCAGCAAAAGGCAAAATTATCTCGTACTGCACAAAAAGACAGTGAAAATTATTCTGTGGCTCTTTCACTCATTGAAAAAGAAAGCACTTGGTCCTTCCATTTTGGTTATTTGCACGAGATCATGCATCACAACAGGGTGCCAAGCTAGTAAGAGAGCACAACTTTGAAATTCAGTCTCTTTGTGTGTACAAGTTCTGGCCCTTGTCAGAGATGCTCCACAGCTGACATCTACATTAAACATGGGCAAAGCACGGTGTTTAAAATAAAGTTTTAGAGAGTTATTTAAATGAAAAAAAGACAAAAAAAAAAAAAAAACTTACAAGAAAATCAAACCTGTTCAAACAAAAAATAATAATTTTGAGTCAGTGCAAACATGATTAACAACAAAAATTGGTATTGTGAAAGACCTTAGGTACAACATGAGCAAGGATCAAACTAGAAAGGAACAACATGAACAAAAGTTACAAACAGGTTCAAGTCTGATCATACACAGGGGCTGCCATGCAGTGCTGAAGGCAATACACAGGGTGTGTGAAAGCAGTTTTTGGATTGTTAACACACAATCTCAAGAAGAGAGACTACTAAAAACCCTTTAAGTACATGCAATAACATAACTCATTTTATAAGTAGACACAGAATTATAATAAAAAACTTGGGTATCATCTCCAGTCAGTATCCTCATTATCATCCTGCTGTATTGTGCTTCTTTTCAAAATAGTAAATATTTTGATACTGACTAATGACCTTAGCATAAAAAGTAAGGAAATTTGTGTTTGGTAGATTATCTCTTTGTTGTAATGATGCTTCTTGGCAATAGAGCTTATATTGTGAAAAGCCTGTTTATTTCCCTTTTAAAAGCCAAATTTGTAAGGAACATGCATTTGTGGGATGGGCAGCAGAGTTGAGTATGTGGGTTGTGCCCATGAAAAATTTGCCAAATCATTTCTGCCAATGCCAAACAGCTACTTTGCTGTCTTGGATAAGACCTGTGCCATAGGGCAACTTGAATGAGCCCTTTTACCATCTTCAAACCGCAGACCAAGTTCAATATATAAGGGGGATTCCAGAGACAGGTCACAAAGTGGGTGTCTCGAGAGGACAACGGCCAAAGAAGATCATTTCTTTACCCTGTCAGCACTTAGGAACAGTAGGCTGTCTTCTTCAGATTTGCAGTCAAGTTTTGCAGGACAAAATGGCTGATGGTTCTCTGCCCAGACAATCCAGAACAGACACAGCCAATCTCTGGTCTCATAGGCCTGTCAGGAGGCTTGCCATGACTGCGCTTTACTGTCAGACCTGTTTTCACTGGTGTTGGTGACACGTGTACTGGAACCTGAACATGTGGAGGAACATTATGTTCAGTGATGAGTCCAGATTCTGCTTACGGCAGTTGGATCATGAGATCAAAGTGTGAGAAGACACAGACAATGCTATACTGTTTGCTGCACCGATAGAGTGACATCTTTTGGGGGAAGCAGTTTGATGGTGTGGGGCGGCATCTCCCTTACTGGTAAAACAAGGCTTATAATCATTGAAGGCAATCTCAATGCAGTGAGATATCGAGATGAGATTCTGCAACCAGTGGCAATCCCATATATCCACAGTCAGGGACCGAACTCTATCCTCCAAGATGACAACGATCGCCCCCACAGAGTGAGGTTTATCAGAGACTACCTCCAGAATTTGGGAGTGGAGAGGATGGAATGGCCTGCCAGCAGTGCTGACCTCAACCTGTTGAACACTTGTGGGATCAGCTTGGGCATGCTGTTCGTGCCAGAGTGATCAACACAACCACGTTGGCTGACTTGCGACAAATGCTGGTTGAAGAATGGGATGCCATCCCACAGCAGTGCGTGATCAGGCTGGTGACCAGCATGAGGAGGAAGCGCCAGACTGTTGTGGCTGTGTATGGTTCTTCCACACGCTACTGGGGCTCCTGTTTGTTCAATCAATTGATTATTAAATGGTCAATATGTCTGTTTCTTCAGACTTCAATCATGTGATCCACATAACAACCCCAAACAAGAGTCAATGGCAGAATCAGCTGTTTGGTGTTGTACTCAGCTCTGTTGCTCATCCCACAAATGCATATTCATTACATACAGTATACGGCACCAACAATATAAGATTTTTACTGAGAAGCATTGTTGCAACAAAGAAAAAAATGTACCCAACAAAAATGTCCTTACTTTTTGTGCCAAGTTTAGCTGGTTTATAAAAGTGATGCAAACTCTCTTTAAAGCTGAAGGTTCACACTCAAAACTAATTAGGCGTATAATTTGTCTATCTTTAAATTCTACATATAATGTGCTGTGTAGTGGCATGATATTGTTGTCTTTTTGCATTTGTTGTCTGATAACAACTCTGGCAAAAAAGTGCATTTAGTTTTTCAAGGCCACTAAAACAAGACGAAAATGTAATTTAGGTTTCCCCGGACATTCAAAATCCACAGTATTTCTCCACTGGTGGTAAATCTGTCAAAACATCTGTAGCTCTTCTGCCTCTCAGATGTAGAAGGCAGGGATCCCACATTCCCACACACAAGTATGGTTTGGCACAAGATTCAGACAAAGACAATAAATGTTCTGACTAAAATGTAATCACTTCCAGTGGACTAAAATGGCCCAAACTATATTTTATTTTCCGTCGACTGAAACTAGACTAAAACCATAAAGGGAAAAAATGACTAAATGTGAGTAAAACTAATGAACATTTTACCCTTAAGACCAAGACTGCAACTAAAATTTAAAATAGCTGCCAATATTAACACTGCTTAAGATGAGTTGGAAAAGCTCAGGCAAATCAAAACTCCAAATTTCAACTTCTCCTCTCACTTTGCTTCTTCTAATTATTAAAAGGCAGAATATCATTCAATGATTAATGCAAAAATGCAACCTCTAATAGATTCAATGAATTATTGAAAGTGAACATGATACTATTTAATGGATTGCTTTTATGTGCATGGGTGAAGTGGTCAAGGCTTGTGTATATTAAAATTACCATGGCAACAGAGAGGCAATAGGCCTTAACACTCAGCCTGGACATAGATCTGCTTGCTGTTATTTACACATGTACATCCTAAAAAGCACTGCCATAGAATTATCATTACAAAATAACCTTTTCTAATTTGTCTATGCAACGTTTACTTTTTATCTTTATTTTTTTTTTAATTGATCGTAAACAACTACAGTAGATTTGTTCTCTTTAGGGAGATTTAAAGTGTCACATACCAGTCGTCACCATGTTGGGACAGGCATTCTGTTCGGCTTAAGACTTTATTGAGTCTAAGGGATACTGGTTGGGGGCTCACAAGGTCTTGAATTTAAATAAGGTGAGGGGGCAACTTAGATATTAGCAAACAGAAAGATGACAGCTGCAGATAGAGTGATGTGGAGATACAAAAAGACTGCAAGGAAAATCATCCAGAGTGGATAAAAACAATGACAGGCTTTGCCGAAGTGGAGGGAGAAACGCACCAGACAGACTCGAGGAGCGAGAGAGAGACAGGCAGAGACAGACAGGGCGAGAGATAGACAGTGACAGAGGGAGAGATAGACGAGCTGTGTGAGGATGCAGAGAGTGTCCCCCTCTCTCGGCTGCTGCCAGAGGCAAACAGACAGCCTCTCTGCTGGTGGAATGCTAATGCAACAAGCTGCTCCTCTCTTGTCTTCCCTCCCGTCTTTACCTTTCTTCTTCTTTAACTCGCCTCTGTGAACCAAGTTTAGAGACTATAGACACAAGACTTTGATAATGGAGACCTTGACGTTTTTATATTATTTGTACTTTGCATTTCAGGCACAGTTAGCGTGTCACTTTGGAAAATGATGATTTTAATGGGGGATTAGTTGTGTGTGACTGTGCGTCTGTGTTGAGGTGAATCTTAGATGAGTTATTATTTGACCTCTCCTCTGCCTCACCTCTCGCCCCCCTCTTCTCTGAGTCTTACACCAACATCGTGTTTGTCTGCAGCTCAGTAGCCATGGCTACTGCTGGGGCCGTGGGGGGTCACCGTGTTAGGGGGGCCAATCACAGGTCAGTCCGTCGACCTTTCTCTGTCTGTGTCACAGTTGGCTGGCCTCTGACCCCCCAGCCCAAAAGAGAGACACGCAGCAGTTGTTCAGGGACGATAAATGCATCCTGGCTTTATCGTGCAGGCAGGTTGTTAACTTCCATCATTTAAGACATTCACGTCACATCACACAGAGAAATGCCCCACCACGGAAAAAGTCATGCTTATTTTTCCTGCTGTGGGCATTCATCACTTCTCAACTTCAGGCAGGACGTAACCTTGAGTAGAGCAAGCCGACTGAGCCCCCAACCCCACCACCACCCTCACACCAAGTCTGTCTGCGATCCTGTCTGTCTGCATGGAGATGGCAGCTTCTGAGAAATGGCGGCACACTCTGAAGTGTGATCCATTTAGATAGTGGTGAGATTCTCTTCCCTGTGCACACTTACATGTGCACAAACAGTCTACAAAACTCACAACATGCCACAAACAAACGCACAAACCAGTGCATGCACGGACACAAAGAAACAGAAACAGATCTCTCTTCCCTCCACACACACTCAGCAGTCTCTTGACACGCACTTGCTTAGTTGACAAGTCATCTCAGATAAGCATGAGTGACAGGTTGGGAGTGTTGACTTCTAGTGTGTGTAGAACTCTCTAGTAGATATCACCACCTTATGATTATTATGTAGTATTTGCTTAATCAGATTTGTATTATTTACTTCTAAAATAACAGCAATCCATTTCAAACAGATGGCACCCAGATTATTTTTTTCTCTTTGCTCCTCCTGTAGAGTTCATCTTTTATCAAGTATTTTATTTTGAAAGACTCCTTGTGTTTTCATCCTGTTGTTAATTTTCCTGCCACCTTTTCTATCTCTGTTCAAACATATTGCACTCCCTCTGTCATCTAGAGAGAATCTTGTCAGTTTTTTGGCAGTAGATGTATGTTCAAGCTATATTTTTTAAGGATTCTGGCCTTGTAAACGCACTCGTTTACACTCCCTCCCTCTGCTCCCTCTATCCCCAGGCCTCCCCACGCTCCATTCCTCTATTTTCTTATCTTCTTTCTTCTCCTACTTGCTCCTCTATGTCATTGCCAAATCTCCCCTGTCTGCTCTCCTCTGTCTTCTCCTCCTCCCTCCCTCCTACCTCTCTCTGTTTCTTTTCACACACCCTCTTCTCTCTCTATCAGTCTCTCTATTCTGTGACTGCTCTGGCTGGTCCCCCTGTGGCACACCGTGTCGTGTCCCTAATTTATTTATAATTAGTGCTCTTTGTCGGGATGCGCAGGGAATGTTAAAGTACACGCCACCTCACTCTGGGTACAAATGGGGGCTGGTTGTTCCTCCATCCTTCCCCTCCCGCACCACCCTGACTGCCCAGCAGACATGGCCGCTGGGATGGACAAACCTTACATCCTGAAAAAGCGTAGACACTGCAGAGTTTTAAAATTATAACCAATCCACAGAGGAAAGAAAATCTCCATCTTATCATGCCATTTTGTTCTGCAACTGAGTCCTAAAGCCAGTATTTCTTTTTCGAACAAGTCAGTGCAGATTATTTTGTAATACCTTTTTAACAACTCTCTTGAAGTCAATATTAAAAACTAAGAAGACAGCAATATGGAGTCATTATTGTTGCAAAACTCAAGAGTGTATTTAAATGTTTTGAGAGAGGCACGCCAGTGGTCAAGTGGTTGGGGCGTGTGCTGGGTGACCCGGGTTCGAGTCAGGCCCGTGGCACTGTTTCCTGCATGTCTCTCCCCACTCTCTTCCCTGTTTCCGACTCTATCCACTGTCCTATCAAATAAAGGCAAAAATGCCAAAAATAAATTAAAAAAAAATGTTTTGAGAGTGTAGGCTCATAATTGGCTTTAAACTTTCCATTTAAACCTGCTTTTGTGCTCAAAACTTCCTCGTTGTGTTTAGATTTTCTGTTTCTGCTCAGAGTGTGAGCTTGCTCTCAGATCTTGAGTTGCTTTCTCATTTTACCTGTGCTGACACTCAGACCATTCTCCTCTTATTCCAGGTGCTTCAGCTTGCTTGTGAAACTCCCACTGCCTGATTTTCTCTGCGCACATATGAAACTATCTCAGGAACTTCCAATCATGTTTGCTCTGCCAGTTGTTGCTCCGCTGTTCTCTGGGAGATCTCACTAAACCCTTGTCGAGGTTTTTTCTGTGCATTTTGACCTTCCATACACACACAAACAGCGTTTTAGGTCACAGAACAAAACTTTTTGAAACTGAAGATTTTTACAAACTTTGTTTACTGCGTTTAGGTGTAGACAGGGAAAACAGAGGGTTTGGCCTATAATATTCACACTGTGTTCCACTTTCTCCTCTGTTTGGCATCACTGGTATGTGACGTTATTACTTTTATTACCATTGAAAGGCAGATATAGCCAAACTTGCTGACTGGACTTGCTACAGAACTTTCAATATGCTTGCACATCTATACACAGTTGCTCAAGCTGATGAACGGCTGAATGGGCTACTGCTTCATAAAACATTTGAAAGACAAAAATGCCATGGCCAATGTCAGCAGTTTGGACATTACACTGTTCAAGTTGATGGGACAATTTTGAAAATACAATGGGAGTTACAGAGGAATGGCCAGATAATTTATATCTGCCTGTGAGTAAACTTCATCTACACATTAAAGTACTGACTAGTGTTGAAATAATGTGATCTTTACAGCAGTGTGTTCTGGATGAAGATGTTTTTAAAACGCTGCACACGTGGACAGGATTATTTTTTAATACAGATGAGGAAAAACCTCTGATTTTGAAAATACCTGCCTATGTGTGGACGAGGCCAAAGACACACAGCTTTCTATCACATGCACACATCAGAATAGTCTGAAAGGCAAAAATCATCATACAACTTGATTAAAAATCTGTAAAATAGGGGCACAGATAGTGGTTAAGGCATGCCCCATGTATCCACTGTTCTCCTCTATGAATAAAGGCATAAAAAAGGCCAAAAAATATATATATTAAAAAATGGTAAAATGTAACAAAAATAAACCCAGCATTAATAGCTAAATAATGTGTCTTCTTTTTTGAGCAAAAATGAAGTCTGTTTGAGGAACTGAGTTGGAGTAATAGGGCTTTTAAGTCAAATGAGATGAAATACTGTATGTGTATGTGACAGAATGTTGGGGCTCTTTTAAGAAGATCAGAGCTAATGTCTCCTGGAGGACAGCATAGCAACAATGACTGATTCATCCTCTACCTGTATCCCATTGGTGATCACCCACTTTTTTGGTGCAGCTGGGATCAGACGTGAAATTGGCCATTCAAATCCCCCATGGATATTTCATGAAATCCTACGAAGACAGCATTCAAAGACAGAGAAAAAGGTTAAAGACTGTACATACTTCTTTACAAGGATGAACGAAATGTGTAACCCACACTCCACTGAGATTAATTTAATTTGTCGTCAATGATAGCTTTTCAAACTTTCAAACCGCATGATAGCCTTTTTTCTTCTCTTATGTTTATTGTAGTGATTGTATTTGAAATGATGCTGTACTAATATTTCCTAGTTTGAGCATTTATCGTGTCCTACTGCGGCGACATTTATCGTCATCATCAACAGTGGACAGCCTTCATTCATGGACTCATTAGACATTTCCACGGTTACTGGAGACCCCACCAACCACTGACATCGCTGTGACACTCAAAGATTGGGGTATTGTGGTATTTTTGGTGGAGATTGCGAATAAACTGTTTTTCATTAAATGAGGTTGATATCCATTGAGGTTTTGTCTTCTACAGAAGCATATATCGTTTCACTCTGAGGTAGCTTGTGGTGTGTCTTACTGGGATACTTCAGATAGTATGGCTAATAACTAAACCACTGAAGAAAATGAATGGTATTCCTCCTTCTTGAACTACACTGTTGAACCCAGCAGAAATACGTTTTGAGCATGCGGTGAAAGTTTTGTACGCACGCACAAATAAAAATCAGTAAGTGGCAGTTTGCAGTTTAACACGCAAACAGAAGCAACCTGAACAAGAAGGGCACGGTTTGAGGACAAGCGCATGAAATCTGAGTATGCAGCCGAGGATTTGGGAGCAGGTAGACATTTTGAGCACAAACAGAGAAAACTAAGCACAAGGAGGAAGTTTTGAGCCCACATGCAAGTTTTAATGGAAAGTTTGAAGAAAAATCTGACCAAAATCAATAAGTCAAACTCTCTAATCATTTATATGTGCTCTTGAGTTTTGCAACAATAATGACTCCATAAAGGCAATACTCTGCAAAATACTTGATAAAATGGAAAAAGAAATTCTTGCCCCTCTGGCCTATATTTTTGTAAGTAAATCAGACATAAATGACTTAATATCAGAGAATTTGAACCTGACTGGCACCTGTGGTGATACAGATCCACACTGTCAGCGCAACACCTGAATAACAAGACGGGACAACATGCAATCTGAAAGTGTAATTTATTAAACATCCTGTTGAATTTTAATGGCCACCACTTGTAAAGTTGAGTTGTTTTGGGGGTTTGGGCTGCAGAAAAAAAAGATATTTGTCTATCACACTGCATTAATGTCAGCGTTGTCTTTACACATGACGTACATTACCAGGGATGACAGCGCTGACAGGCCATGCTGCTGTGTGTGTGTATATGAGTGTGTGTGTGTGTGTGATCAGCCAGGAAGAGCTTTTGTCCTTGGGCTGAGAGGGCACCTGGCTCCTCTTCCCGTCCTTGTGATCTCTCTGTTCCCTCTCTCTCGTGCCGCTCTATCCCCTCTCTATCTGTCTCTTCCTCTCTTCTCTCAGCACCCGATCCCTTCATCCCCTCATCCCGCGTGCGCGCTCTCCCTCTCCTCTGCCCAAGGCGATGCCGTCCTGCAGGCTTTGATCAGGGGGCCAGGGAGGAGAGAGGAAGTGGGTCAGAAAGTTGTGCTGGAGAGACTGCAGGAGAACAAGGCTGGAATATCGAGTAGGTGAGGCTGGGAGCGAGAGAGAAGGAGAAGGGGGGAGAGATGGGGTAATCTAGTGAGAAAGTGATAGAGTGAGAAAGGGGGAGATAGTGGGGGAGAAGATGAGGGAGGGAGTCGGTAAAGAAGAAAACGCTGGAAAAGGAGGAGGGGGTGAAATGGGGCAACTGTGAGAGGTAGAGGGAGGGGAGGGGTGCCTGAACTAAACGAGTAGAAGGAGATAAAAAGAAAATGAAGAGAGCAACAGGAGGAGATAGAGGAGAAGGACGTGGGAAAGGAGAGGTGTCTTCATTTACCGAGAGGAAAAAAAGACAACACATTTGTCTTGAACGTGATGCTCAGCATTTTAACAGCAGGTTGGAGGATAACGCCCTGTTTTAACTAATCTACACAGTGCAGGACAGATAGTTCAGCTTACTGTGTGCATGTTTGCATAGGTCTGTACGTGTTTGTCTTTGTATCCTGGCTATACAGCACTCGAGTGTGGCTCTTTGTTTTTTTTTCTTTTAAAGATCATTAAGATGCATGGTTTATTAATATTCAGATCAAACCATTAATATTCGCAGAGCGTTTCTGCTCTCCTTGTGTCGTCAGCTCACCTGGGACTGGGGAGGGCAGAGGGGGGAAGGATGGAGGAAGGGAGGTGGTGGGGGTAAAAATTAGGGGTGATTTAGAGACTTATAGAGAGGAGAGGAGCAGAAGGTACAGTGGAGGAGGTGGTGGAGGTCCTACGAGGGGTTGGGGGGATTGTGATGGACAATCTGGCCATGAGGGGCTCAAGAGGCAGAAAGGTGGGAGGGGGGAGGAAGGTTGGGGTTCTACCGGTGGGACTGTGAGTTGAGAGGGGTGAGGGATTTTTGGGGGGAGCAAGGGAGCAGAGGGGTTTGGTTCAGGAGTAATTGGGCCAATGGGAGAGTAACCACAAACACACACACTTACACACACACAAAAAATACAAAAACTCACAGGAACATAAGCACTTTTATATATGCACATGCACTGTTTAACAAGGTTTCTCAAAAAATTAAAAAATACATTTCAAACCGTCTGTAACTTTAAAACATTATTTGGATTCAGTTACATTGGCTAGAATGTGATATATCAACTTATGTGAATAAGTGTAAATAATGAATTTGCAAATACTGATCTTTATTTCTATTGACATGCAAACATCAATCATTACAAACATACAAAAAACCTTGATGCAATACCAAGATATGCATGTATGATGCAGTTATGAGGGTAATTTTTTTTATATTATTGTTGGTAAGTGTTTGGAGTGATAGGAAATATAAGGTTACTCTTTTCTGTTTTGCAAATTGTCTTGGACTGGTCTTAATATGAGAAATAGATAATAGATTTAAGCTGTGTTAGAAAAGTCTCTGGGTTGTCCAATAGTCTTGAATGCACCGTTCATGAAGTACATGCAAACTGGTGCTGTGTTTTTCACAAAACTCAGTTGGTAGTTACCAGACTCTACAGCTGACCCACACCCAAGCAGACTTGAATAAAGTCATAGACTTTTTTTGTTAAAACTTTACCAAACTAAAACTGAACTTGAACAAAGCTTGGGCTTGCCATTTACCACAATGCCCTCTAGACTGAACAAGGCTGGAGGCCCAGTTGACGGGCGTGCAGAGGGCTGTATGACGAAGCTGGATTTTCTCTTATCAAGATAACTTCAGGATTAACCCTGGATTTTTTGTACGACTTCACTTCTTACCAGGATAAATCACCGCGATAACTTATGCTGAATGGCTAACCTGCTCCGGAGCAGGTTAGGTTCTGGATATAAGATCAGCGAGTATAAAAGCACCGCTGGTGCACTGATCGTGAGAAGAGCACTTAGGAGAGAAAGAATATTTAGGGATAGATGATAGATAAATTCCGGTGATTTCATCCATACAACAGAGACAGTGTTGAGAAATAAAGCCTTGTCACTCGCTGCTTTGATGTATGTTTTTATATTTGATCTTCACTTGTTCCCAAGTCCTTTTTGCTCCACTTTGGTTGCTTCTGAAATTATGGGGTTAGTAATAATGGTCCCACATGGCATAACTGCAGAAGCATGGATTAATGGAACGCCCAAAACTCATGCCGTCATGGTGAGGAATTAATATTACAACACAAAATTTGCTGAGGAAGCCCTGCCCCAAACATCTGTGCCGTAATAAAGTGAAACTAAATGAACAGAGTGCTGTCTGTTGATATTGTCTGATGAATTAATATTGTATAATCTGACGAATTTACGCATTAACAGAGTTGTCAATTTTCTGCCAGCATTCCCTCCTGGCTTTTGCTGTGGCGACAGTGTTGCTTCTGGCCTGCTTTAAATTCCTCATATTTTTTAAGAATGATTGTCTGTTCCTCCATAGAGAAATACGCTGCTCTGCAGGGTTTCTCCATGTTGGCGATTGGTCAAACACTGTGTGAGCGTGCACTAATCCATTGGAAAACGCTGGGTGCACTTACCAAGTTGATAACCAGCTCTGTCGTACAGCTGATCTGGATTGCGAATGTCTTGATAAGTCAGTCCAGCTAACAGAGAGATTGTTAATCCAGCTTCATCGTACAGGCCTCAGGTGAGCTTACCCAGCATGCGTCTTCTGTTATGAAAACCAGTCCCATCTTTCAACTGTCTTTAATTCCTACTTTAGGATAAAGTTAGTAGTTTTGTTTTTTCATTCTTGGGGCTTAGCTTGTAACAAAAAGTTACTAACAAATGTGCCAACTACCAGCTTTCTTTATTTCTACACAACTGAAAACACAACCTTTATGCAAGACAACCTTCATACACAAAGGACTTAGCACAAAAAGGGGGAAATTTGTGTCCTGTGGATTATGTCTTTATTGTAACAATGCTTTTTGGCAATAAATCTTTTACTGTTAGAAAGCCTGTTTATTTCCCTTTGAAATAGTGACACATTTGTAAGGAACATGGATTAGTGGGATGTGCAGCAGAGCTGAGTACGTAGGTTGTGCCCTTAAATAAAATTTGCCAAATCCTCTGCAGGAATTCGAGTCAGGTCCCTCAGAGGCAAGGCCAGAGTCCTCCCTGGCAACTCTTGAGCACACAGGCTAGCGAGTGTGCTTGATTACATCATAGGAATGGTTGCGCTCATGTATGCTGTGTCAGAAATCAAAATGGGAGGGGTACTAACAACAAGTTGTTTAACTTTTACCCAGCACCGTCTAAGATGCCATCAAATCATCACATAATAATAACATATTTAATAATATGATGATAAAATAATATTCATCATTCAATATAAATGTAAAACATTATTATATTCTATGGCACTACTTTTGTCCATCCAGCTTTACTTTGATGCCATAGCAAAACGATCATAACATATTTACAGTGGAACTAGGACATTTAAAAGTGTACTGAGCGTTCGAGGACCACAGCTTCCTTTTGATATTCTGCTTTTTTTTTTTTTTTTTTTTTAAAGAGAAGTGAAAGAGAGGTCTGCGTGGTGGCACAGGGGTTAGCGCTGTTGCCAGCGCTGTTGCCTCATAGCAAGAGGGTTCTTGGTTTGCTTCCCGGTCAGGGCCTTTCTGTGCGAAGTTTGCATGTTGTCCCCTTGCATGCATGGGTTCTCTCCAGGCACTCTGGCTTCCTCCCACCACCAAAAACACACTCATTAGGTTAATTGGTGACTCTAAATTGGCTGTAGTTGTGAGTGTGAGCGTGCCTGGTTGTCTGTCTCAATGGCTACGTTCACACTGCAGGCCTTAACGCTCAATTCTGATCTTTTCTAAGATCTGATTTTTTTGTTTGCCTGTTTACACTGCAGTCAACTTCCAAAAGATCAAATACGTATCTGATTGAGAACCACATACAAAAGTGTCCTGATTCTGATTCGAAAAGATCAGATTCAATGTGACTTGTGCTGTTCACACAGTCAGAAAGAAATCAGATATGTGTCACATGTGAGCAAAAAAATCAGATTCAGGTCACTTTTGACTGCGGTGTGAACATAGCTTGTATGTCAGCCCTGTGATTGACCTGCGACCAGTCCAGCCCCCTGTGACCCTCAACGGGAAAAGCGGTGTAGAAAATGGATGAATGAAGGAAAACGGTACACACTGGATTGTGGGAAGTTCCTGCGAGCGTAGGATACATGTATGCATCCTTGGAAATTCTGTCTGAAGGACTCAGTCCTTGAAAACATTTTGAGGATCAAGAACATTGGAACAGTTCTCCAACGGCAGTCGATGTTGTAGTAAAACAGCTGTTCCTGGGATCCTTCCTTGGCTTTAAGAAACAGCATTCAACTCTTGTTTTGAGCCTCTGGTACCCCCAGGGCACCTGATTGTCAGCACCTGTGAGCATGGGTCCTGCTACAGTGGTCAGAAGGTGTCTGCACCAAGGATCAACATGCCTGTTTGACTGATCTGGATAGCACCTGTGCAATAGGGCAACCTCAATTTGGTGTTCTGCAAAACCAAGTTTTAGCATTATTTGACGTGATCCCTTGTACCATCCCCAAAAAGACTCATGTTTGATTAAAGGGAACACTTTTTACATGTTCAGTCTACATATCACCACTTTTGGGGTTTGAATTAGTTTAGCTGGCATTAGTACAAATATTACATGAAAATATTAAAAGAAATATATCAGTAAAAATAGAGAACACATATTTATGTCCAGAATAAATCCAAGTGAACTATTTAATATTTTAATTTAAAATTGCCCACAGAAACAGTGACAGAACAGCAATACCCCCAAAATATTTAATTTATATTAAAATGATGATAAAAGCAAAAATCAATGAAAGCAGGAATGCTTAAATGTGACACTTTAGTTGTTTCATAGTTGAAATAATCACTATCTAAAATTCATTGTTGTCAGTTCATTTTCTATCTCCCTAATAAACCAGTGAGTCATTCTTTCAGTTCACAATTACATAAATACATGCACATCACTGCTTCGTGTGTGCATACATAAAATAACTCCACACACTGAAATTCACACACACACACACACCAAACACTCCAGTCAGCCACAGATACACTCAGGCATGCACAAAAGCGGACAGCAAATTAAAGTGGTAATTACTTTTAAGCTCGGAAAGGTGAAGGATTGTATGGCAGGGAGCAATGGGTCACTGTTGAATAGAGAATAGCGGAGCAGGCAGACAGTGTGAAAGGCAGATATGCATCTCAATGAAATATGGAGGAGCACACTCAACAAAAGGCGAAATGGCTCCTTAATGGCCACATGGCCTCAAAGAATTATTGTCTGATAGATTTGGAATATTATCTACTCGATGGCAGTTATCTTTAAACACCCTTTTATACTTATCGTCTTTGTGAGCGGCTCAGGGTGGGGAGGAGAAAATGTTGTATTCTGCCTTGCTAAATTTTTTCTCTTAAATACCATGCTGACGGTGACAAAACCTGGACAAGGGTTTGATTTCTTAACAGAGAGGCATGTAAGTAAATAATTTAGACATAGTGCACAACAGACTCTTATGACTGCTATTTTTTATATAAACAGATTTTTATGAAGATAAAGTTTCTGCTTTAATAGGGTTTATGGTTATATTTCTGGAATTAGTTCTCAGGTTAGCATTAGGTAGCAACCTCTAGTGTTGTAAAATGGAGCCAATGCTGAAGTGTAAAAATACTGCAGTTCTATCGGTGTCCACCGGAAGCTGGCTCTACAGAAGCACCTTCAAATCCTATTTTATAATTTCATTTTTGTGGCAGGAATAAACATGTGACTTTCTGTTTCTTTATAGGACTACAATGTACAGGAGGCAGATTTTCTTAATTAAATGAATCCTTTTTGATTTTTAAGGTTACAGTTACAGTAAAAAAGTTTAGAGTCACAATAAATGTACATAATAAGGGAGGCAGCTGAGTTTTCTAAAGGAAGAGTATGGTGATTTTTTTCAAAAAGGAAACTAACACAAAATAAAAAATCACCCCATTCATTGTGTATTTCAAACAACTGCTTCACTGATCAGAATGTGCTAGAATACATAACGCAAAACAGACCAGCGGGATTTGCTAGCACTTTTTAACAGCTTTATTTCCTTCTGTGGTCATAATTGTGCATTTGAAAAAAAACCATGAGTAAACCTTTATTGTTACTATTACTGGTGAATGATGGTTTGACTGAAAACATTCCTTAGTATGGACACTAAAGGCCTTCATTAAGAGCGACGCCTTGAAAATGCGAATAATTCAGAGGCAAATGTTTTTGCGCCTTTCTAGGTTTCTCCCTGTCTCTTCTCCAGTCCGTGTGTAACAGCACTTTCATGCACAGTCAGGACGTCAGTGCTGTTTTGTTTCACTGTTTCATTCACTGTGCCAGCCAGGTTTTCTAAGAGGAGGGACTGACTTTTCATTCATTCATTTTATACTAAAAATTATCGATAAAAATAATAAGGGCACATATTTATAAGTCATGTGTCTGAGGTCAGAGGAAAATGTGTTGTTAAATATTTCATTGGACTAAAGTCCCGTTAGTTTGGAAACAGCTCAAGCTGTGTGAGTAGCGATTTTACGTTCACATGGACATGTGCCTGCTGCCTGTCTCCCTCTCTACCAGGCTACGTAAGGCAAAAACCACAAGCACTGTCTACAGTCTGCCTTAAAACTCAGCACCAGAGAGTGTTTGATTCAAACAATTACACCATGCAGTAACTGTCTCTGATTTGATTTTAAATATAAACCCACTTCCACTTTCATCACACACTGGGTCCAATCTAGTGATGGGAATTCCTGCTCTTTTAAGTGATGTGGATCATTGGTTTGGCTCAGCAAGAAGAGCCAGCTCTTTGGGCTCCTTAATGGATCTTGATTTGGGTACCAGTTTGGCTTTATTTGACTTGCTGAACACATGATTAATATTTGAGCTGGCATTTTACTCCAACAATGCTCATTTTTTTAAATTGATGAAAATATCATGTTATTATATTTCAAAATGGTCTCTGGAGCTTCTGATGATAGCGTTACAGTCATTTTTAATCTGTGATTGAGTGTCTACTTGAAACGTCATACTAATGTTCCTGTGATAGCAGAAGGGTAACCAATAGCCTGTATTTAAAATTCATGGGACACACAGACTCTTTATGCACAGTGGTCAGCTCCCTGACATCAGACAGACTTTGATTAAAGATTGGTCACTGAAACGTGAAAAAGTGGGGGTTTTGTTTTTTTCCATAAAACAAATCAATTGTCAGATATGCTTTTGGTAATTTGACTGACATTGCGCATGCTGTGATGTGACATTTGCACATCATTATTGCCATTTAGTCAGGACCACTTTGTCAAGAATAGGGGTGTAAAGGTATGTGTATTTGTACTGTACCGATTAGGTATGGGCCTCTCAGTGCAGTGCAGACGTGTACCGAACGAGTACATGTGGAATGAAGCTCATACACAGATGGAAAACCAGAGAACAACTCACTGTCACACTGTCCTGGCAACCACACAACCACAGCAAACGACAGCAACAGCCTGAATATTCCCAGAAAAAAAGTGTCCTGTTTAGGAACACTTTTTTTCCCAGTAAAATACAACAGTGGATAAAGACAACAACAGTAGCGCTGACATTATTCAGCAGCTGTGTCACCGACAGCACGTCCAGTGGATCAATCAAAGCATTTGAAAAAGCTCCGCTCAAACAACAACGTCACTGTAATGAGGAGGAACAACAAAGTCTCACCAGCCAGTTATGAATTTCTTATTCTGATCGTTTTTATTATAACACTGGTGCTCTGGCTCTGTCAATCAAATTAATTTTAGGGAGGAGAAAGGACTCCTTCATGTTTGCAGCAGTGTCGTAGGTAAAGTTATCCTCAGATTTCACATGGCTCTACCCTCTTTATCCGCCTAGATAGGCTGTGAAAAGTTCTTCCAAACATTGTAGTAGGTCCCATTGGTTAAGAAAGTAATCCAGTGCTGAAGTCTGTGTTGAAATCGGCAGGAAAGACGCTCATTAGCATACTTAACAAGCTAACTGACAGTTGTATGATGATGCGTTCAAGTTGGCTGGGAAATTTTAGTGTTTAAAGAATGGGCATAAATTTGTCAATATATTAATTAAAAAAAAACCTAGTTATTCAAAAATATATATATTAATATTTTTAATCATTGAAGAACTTTTGGAAGGAGTTCACAGCATTATTTATAATTTAAATGTAATTTATTCAGTCTGTTTATTTTAATACAGTTTGATTTAAAAAATAATGATAATAATAAATATTATTTTTTTGCTTCAATAACCGTACCAAAAATGTACCGAACCGTGACTTCAAAACCAAGGTACGTACCGAACCGAAATTTTTCTGTACCATTTCACCCATAGTCAAGAAACACACGTGATTTACTGTTATAGATATTTCTTTAAAGTTGTTAGTTAGTACTTCTGCTGCTGTTTATGTTTAGCAGTGTAGTTGTTCTAGGATCGCCTGCCCTCCCATGAGCCTACATACATCAAGAAGGAACAGCACACGTTCCTTCCTATGCTGATGAGGAAAGCCTGAGGCAGGGAGAGAAGCAGCAAAAAACAGAATGACATTGGTTAAGTCAGACGCAGAATAAAGGAGGAACTGGGGTGGAGGACTGTTGGAAAAGCAGCTTGCAGAGTGAGTAGCAGAGTGAGTAGCAGAGTGTAGCCAGGCTAGAGCAGTTTAAAATAGGCAGCCTGAGTGTAGTTAGCCATTAAGGTGATTAAAGCAAATCAGCTGGCTGACAGCTGACAAGGGTTGCATGAGATCAGCTGATCTCAGCTATATCAGCACTTGACTCCATGGCCTGCCTGAACTAACGCTATATGCTCTATTTGTGAAACAATACATCAGTCACTTCTAGGCTGGTGTGTTCTAGCTGTTTCCCAGGAGACAAGATCTCACCTTGGCTCCACCTCTTAATCAAGAATGATTAAAAGCTTTGTTAAGACACTGTTTCCAAGAGGGTGACTGCCACAGGGAATGCTTGAGGTGCAAGGACATTTTTAAAAACGACAAAACTCATGACATGACACATTTTGTTCTGAAAGATCATATTCCCCAGAAAAAAAAGAATTTCAAGACTTTTGAAGTCTAAAACATGGATTTAAAAATTAATGTTGGGTAAAAGAAAAAAAAATGTTGCATAAAACCAACATTAAAATGTCTTCTGTCATGTCTTTAGCCTTAGCTGGTAAAGAGCAGTCTCCTTTTTTCAGACATACTTGATCTTCAGACCTTTAAAGTGAGGTATTTATTTACACAATTTAACATAATTGTATAAAACATATATGAAGTCTCAGTTACACCACTTAGTTTCTAAAGAGTTAAAGGTGATTTAAGGGACTCTCTTACCTTTCTTCACCGCTCTGATGCCCAGTTTGAGCTTGACATTGTTTTGACCATGTCTATGTGCGTAACTACACTGGTTATGTCAATATGATGGATGAATAATTTGTTTGCATTCATAAGCGGTTAAACAGGAGCCCCAAATAAAGTGATAAGTGTTTGTTCATGTTTATACAGCCCCTTCTTCATTTATATATTTTTCTTTGTAAATTTCATTAAAAAGTAGTCCAAAATCTTTCACCAATGCTTCTTGCCCATTGTCTGCCATGAATGGGAACTCTAAAGTCACATTTGAGCAAGAGAAATTAAAACTGTGAGCTATGATTATTTATTGTCATGTGGAGTTTAAAAATCTGTTTAAGTTTTATTTTTTAATGAGGGCCAGGTTTTACACATTGAAATGCAACAAACAAAACAAGAGATAATAATTAGCCAAACATAGATTTACCAAATCAATACACATATTATGAAGTTTATTTCTGCAGCTGATGCCACCTGATAGCTTGAATCAGATTTTAAAGGAAGGACTTTCTTATAATTAAGTCATTTCTAAGTTGAATTTTGAGTTGTGTAGCTACAGGATATGAAAGTGTCTTGGCTTGTTTGAACTGTTTTTCTGAAACCAACTACCAAAAAAACAAAAACCCAGCAGTTTTCTGTCACTACATCAAACTGACCACAGCCGATAGTGTGTGTAGACAGGCAGAGAAACAAGGCCAGACACATGGGTGGGACCGGTTGCTGTCTGCAACAGCAGTCACACGGTCGTCCACATGCAAGTGCACAAACACAGACAGGAACAAAAGCACTTTTATTTACGCACCGGATTCAATTATGTTTCTCATTCATCAGTTTATGTTAATTCTTCAGCCTCCGGTTGTAGTTTTTGTCACTTAGAGGAGCACCTTGATTTGTGAGGGGAACACCTGTAATGCTGCTCCCCGAGGCAAGCCTCCAGTCCTAAACTCAGCCTGTTAGGGCTCAAACACTCAGAGTCTGATATTCCCTGCCAGTCTCCTTCAAGGACACCTGGGGAAGACTTGGAGGACAAAATCACACACTGCCTCTCCCAGTGTCTCAGACACGCTGCACTTCTAATGCAGACAGAAAGCCTCCTCCAAAGAGACTACAGACTCACACAAAGTCTCTCCTGCACTCACTTACTTCAACACACAAACACCCTGAAAGGCCTTTCCACCTTCACATCCATGTGAGAAAAGCTGGACATTTTCAGTCTGTGTTGTTACTCTTATTGTTGCACTCTCTCCTGCTCTCAGCTGTTTAGAGCCGTGGAGGGGCGGGGGGCTCACTGGGACTCTTTGACGACCTCATTCACTCCCCTTTTCTCCCCCCTCGGACCCGCCATAGTTGACATGTGCAACAATGAGGCAGGAGGGTGGGAGTCGGACAAAAAAAACACTGAATGCGTCTTCATTTGCCTGAACTTTTCACACGTCTTTTTCTCTTTTGTTGCCCGACGCCCGTTCACTACAGTCTTGCGAGACGCTCGGCCAGTTTCCGCTGGCAAGACAGCCAACCAAAGCTACACCCCCCCTCTTTTCTGTCACCTCTCCCCCTTTCCTCTCCTCCATGTTAAGCCCATTTTTAGCTTGACATAATCTGAAATGGTACTTAAGTGAATTTATGTCTACCTCAGTGCATTAACTTCTGCTATTTCCTTCTTTATGTTGCTGTTTTTTTCTTTTTTTTGTGGCGGGTGCAGCGACGGAGAGAGCGAGTGGGAGGGAGGGGAGAGATTTGAAACTCAGACCACGGAGTAGACAGCCTATCAGTATTCAGTAGAGAAAGTGAGTGATGGAGGGAGAGAGACGGAGAGAGAGGGAGAAAAAGGAGGAGGGGGTGATGTATCAATATTCTGAGTAGTGTTTGAGGGCAAGGGGAACGAACAGAGGAGGGGGGCGAGGGGGGGGAGTACTTGAGTGAGTCTCTGAGTGTGATTATTTGTTCACGTATACGCTGGCATGTGTGTGAGTATGAAGTGTTGTTTGCCTCTTTGTGTGTGATTGTGTGTTTTTACATGGCGACTGGAGGAGGTTCATACAGTCAGTAGAGAAATATACATTTACTAAAATACTTAAATACCATGTCGTTTTTGAGGTATTTGTCCTTTAACCGCAGAGTTCAGCTTTGAGCGACAGCATCAAGTCTCAGAGCAGTAGGCCTTTAAAGGTTCACTGTATCCTTGGTAAATATGTCCGACTAGTAGTCTGATACCCACCAATCAGGCTTTGTTCAAGGCCTCGTGTTAGTACTGGGGTCTTTATATTTGTGAGGCAGCCAAGATGGCTGGAAAACTAGAGTCCAGTGTTTAATGTAATTGGCCATATTCACAGTATCAATGAATGGATGTGGAGGAAACATACTGGTGTGGAGAAAAGACCATGAGGCTGCTTTAGTCTGCACAGAATGATAACATCAGTGTGGTTAAATGATTCCCAAGAGGAGTGAGGAGACCAGTAGCTGGAGTTTTGGGAGAGAAATGTTGTCACATTCTTGTCTGTTGTGGATTCTAACTTCTCAACAGTCCGGGGTCTTCTTCGCTGGATTTTTTTTTATGATGCCCCTAATGTTTTCTGTTGGTGAAAGGTTTGGTCTGGCCAGTTCAGCACCTGGACTCTTCTATTGTGAAGCCATGCTGTTGTGATGGATGTGGTATATGGTTTAGCATTGTTAAAATACGCTAGGCCTTCCCTGAAAGAGACGCTTTCCTTGGAGCATATTTTGCTCTAAAGCCTCTATGTACTTTCAGCATTGATAGTGCCTTTCCAGATGTGTAAGCTGCCCACACAATAGGTACTAATGCAACTTTATTTCAAATTTTGATTTATCTGGCCACAGAACAGGTTTTCATTTAACCTCAGTCAAGTTTAAACAATCTTTTGCTCAGAGAAGATGGCCACATTTGTGGCTTCTTCTTCTTCCCTCCATGATAAAGCTTTAACCTACATTTGTGGATGGTACAGCAGACTGTGTTGACAGAAAATGATTTCTGGAAGTGTTCCTGAGCCAATGCCATGATATCCAGTGCAGAATTATGCAGGTTTTAAACGCAGTGTCCCTTGAAGGCCCGGAGATCGCAAGCATCCAGTGTTGATCTTTGGCCTTATCCCTTAACACAAAGATTTTTCCAGATTCTCTGAATCTTTCAATGATAGTATCTACTGTAGATGGTGGGACAGTCAAAGTCTTTGCAGTTTTAGGTTGAGGAACATTTTCCTGAAATTCTTCTGCAAGTTTTTAGACACAGTTTTTTGCAGATTGGTGAACCTCTGCCCATCTTTACTACTGAGAAACTTTGCCTCTCTAAATGCTCCTTTTTTTACCCAGTCATGTTACTATCCTGTTGCCAACTGATCTGATTAGTTGCAAATGCTCCTTCAGCTGCTTTTTATCAGTACCTTTTACTTTTCCACCCTTTTGCTAATATTTTTTTCATAAAATTGTAAAATGTCTGTTTCTACATCTGATACGGTGTTTATGTTCTTTTGTGACTAAGATAAGGGTTTATGAGATTTGCAAATCATTACATTCTATTTTTATTTAACTTTTAATTTTTAGCGCCCCAACCTTAATGGAATCAGGTTGTATAAAACAAAGAATTAACAACTGAAAACTTTTTCATGAAATATAATTTTAGTCATTTGTTCATGTTTTCATTTTTGTCATATTCTCATGCAATGATAATTCCTGGGCAGTGTGTGTATGTCGTCTAGTTTTAAGTCTCTGTTTAATCATGTGATGAGACTCTGGCCAGGTAAACACAGAAATCTATAAGGATTGATGAGCTGAAAAGAACCACAAGGCAAGCTAAGCAAGTAGTCATACCATACTGCAAAAGCTGGTGCATGAAAAGATAGGAGAGAGAAGAACGGGTGGAGAAGTGTAAAGCTCCCTAAATTAGACCTTGATTTTTACAAACAATTTTAACCAGCCCATGAAGCAGCAACTCTTTAGTTCAGCAGGCCTCAACATCTGCACCCTCACTGCCCCATTTGCTGCCCTTAATAATATGCCAACAAACATGCAGCTGGTAACCTTAGGAGTAAGTTACAAAACATTGGTCCAATTAATCGTAATATTAATGCTTTTTTGTTGGATGGTACTTTTACAGCAAGGTTATGCATACATGAAACAGAAATACAAAATTTTAAAGGATTTGAGGTATCTGATTGGCTGCTGCCCTTGTTCTAAAGTTTTAAATATATATTTCTGTTTGGTGCTGAGCACTTACTGTGTTTTTTTTTCTTTTTATTATCCATTTATTTATTTATTTTTAACAAACTATGTGCGTGTGGTTATTGCTGGCCTATTTTAGGACATGGTTGTGTTTGATGATAAATACTAGAATTACTATATAACTACTACTATAATCGTTTTCCTCTATGTTGAAAAGGAATGAGGTTGTGATGAGTTGTGAGGTTAAATGCATTAAAAATGCCCATAAAAATCTGCAGTCATTTCAGCACCGCAGTGAAATGGACAGCTCCTCTGCTCTCAGGTACTTGTCATTTCTCAGAACCTTGACTGTCAGCGCTAGTGATGGGAAGTTCGGCTCTTTTCAGAGAGCCGTCTCTTTTAGCTCGGCTCCCAAAGAAGAGCCAGCTCTTTCAAATCTTGTAACTATTCTGTTACAAAACCATTCTTAGGTTGAGCATTTAAATTTCACTGGTTAGGGTTAGGATTAATGCAGAGCGGATGAAGACGTGTGTTTGCACAGTATGATTCAGGTAGCGACACCCCCCTCTCTGTTTTCACATAAGGGTATAATCTTTTATCCTCACATGTGATTGGCTGCATGGCTGCCATGCTGGCTAATCAAAATAAAGTACTGGCTCTCACTCTATGCGAGCCGGCTCTTCTGATTCACTACAAAGCATCGGCTCTCAAAGCCGCAGCTTTTGCACATGACCCATCACTAGTCAGCGCTATCCATGGTTCTGAGCTTTCTCTTTGACCATTGTACCTTCTGATTATAACAGTTTACACATGGTTTTTGCTCACCAAGTCTGTTTTGTGTAGAGGAATTTTTCTGATCAGTGATCAGATTAAGAAAAAAAACCCTACATTTGTGCATATTTTTGCTTCCCAGGGAGCACAAGGGCCCATCATAATAGCATACACTGGAGCCTGTCATAACTTCCTTATGCCCCCTACAGACTGTGCGTTTATAGCAATCTTTTAAGTTTCTGGCATGCTACATTATGCAACTCACATCCCATACGACATCAAGTTTGATGTGTGCAGATTGTACAATAATAACTTTACCTCAGTGCTGCTGAATCACAGGCTAATATGTACACTGATGTGCAAGAATAAACGTCATCAGTGTGCGTCATCCATCTATGTTGCTAGTGCAGGGATAATAATAAAGCAAAGCAACAACAAAGCCTTTGTAGTTGTAGCATTCATACGCTTAGAAAAAATCTGAGATTAAGATTTTCCAACTTATTGAAATCCTTCTCCTTCTTTGGCTATCTTGCATTGTCTCCATTCTAACTAGGGCTGGGCAATTAATTGTAAATTGGATTAAATTGCAGTATGACCTGCTGCAATTTTCAAATCACAGAAGTTGCAATATTCTTTAACTTGAAATGTGTCAAAATACCAGTTCAATATTTTTTTTTTTCCATCAGCAGAGATTTTATGTACATTATGCAAACATTCAAGTGTCATTTTTTTTATAATAGTTTACAAAAATTCTCCTTTTTGAGTATTATGTATGTTTTTCTCAATCAATGTCAGTGACATAAAAATGATAATGCCCTTAAACAAAGCAAATAACATAACATTTGCAATACGAGCAGAAATAGTTAGCTCGTTCTATCTAAAACTGATGAAGCCTAGTGTTACTTCACGAAAGTCATACCCCAGCTGTGATCAGCTTGAAGCCAGCCTCACCTCCCCACCCCAGCTGGCTCCTTTATAGCTTAAAGCTTGTTGCACCCCCATATTCAAATTCATGCTACTATGGATTAATTGCTTCAGAAATAGTTTTATTGTTTTCACTACACATGGTCTTACCTATGGAATTATTTTATGCTTGGATTTGACAAAAATACGTAAGATTAACGCAAGAATGATCGCATGTTAAATCGCAATCGCAATATTTGGGGGAAAAAAACACAATTAGATAATTTTTGCAAATCGTGACTTGTTTGTTTGTTGGTGCCAGTGTAACATTTTTTTGTCATTTCTTTCTGCATTACTATTGGCTGGTTAGTCAACGTAGGTCTTAGCATTAGTCCCATTGTAAGATGGTCATCCTTAATTTCTAACACTGTCAGAATTTTATCCCAGGCTATCTTTTGTAGCAAGACCATGACAACAGTCATCTGTTTAACTGTCTCACAGTGCAACATAGAATCACCCTTTCAGAGCCATTACAAAGATAGCACCACGATTGGTCATCTTTTGTCTGGGACAGCCCAAAATCATACAGTTTATCCCAGGCTTTACACCACTGTCCCTCTCTGTCGCTCATTTCAATATGGATGAGAAAAGAGGAAAGAGGGGATGACAAGGCACCAGGAGTGTCTGCTGCTCACATGCTGCATCGCACATTGTAATAAAGTTAAATGCATTTCAATTGTTTATAAAACACTCATAAATGTATTTTTTAAATCTAGCAATAATGGCATTTTCAGGGTCCATTTATAATTTCTTTTTGAACTTTTAAAAATAATTTATTTTATATACAGTATAAGACTTATGGGTCTTGATTGGTAGATTTTTTTTAAAAACATGTTGCAGTTTGTACTAAAACTTATGAGCATCAGCGGTAAAGGGTCCATATTTGTTTTCCCGTGAGTTTGACTTGCACCCGTTCACTTTTTGAATGCTGTATAAATGTTCGTTTGGCAGTCCTAAAATGATGGGGAGAAAAATAGGCTTAAAGGATCATCTAAAAAATTGGAAGAAAATTGATTGTTCTCATTTAATAGCCAGCTTTTTCATTCACTAAGATAACACAAGTGACTTTTATTTTCACCTGACAAAAAAACTCTTAGTAGAGTATGTCTTTGTTCAACCAGAGACAGAGCCAGAAGAAGTTTGAGTTTGAATTTAATTGAATAAAATTTAAAAAGTTGTTTTTCAACATGTATGCATGCAAGGAACTAATAGCAGTAAACAGTGCTCCTCAGTATGATGAGCAATGGTTAAATTTGATGGAAGAACACTTGTTACATTTTAAACATGGACAAATTAAACCAGAATAAGTTGAAAAGAAAATCATTAATTGAGCTTGATATATTAAACGAGGCTTCCTTTAGTGTCAGGTGGGATAAACACTGATAATATTTTGAGGTCAGTGTAGAGGTCATTGTAAATGTTGGGATTTTGATTTGTTAGTCAGTGGATAAAAAGTTATCCATAAAGTGAAAAACAAAATATAATGCCACAAAAAGGTTTCACACTCAAGGTTAGGCTGTGGTATGTCTGTATGTGTGTGTTTGCACGGGACAGGAGTCACAGTTCACAATCTGTGTGGATGTGATGGAATCTCCCTTCTGTTTCAGTCATCCCTCCTCTCTCTCTCTCTCTCTTTCTCTCTCTCCTTACTCCGGCTGCTAATCAGCATTTGAAAGGCAGCTTTGACACTGAGAAAGAAAGTGAGGGGGGTTTTGGGGGGGAGGGGGGGGGGGCACAGCGAGGTGGGGGTAAACGAAAGCATGAGACACAGCGAGTTAGGGAGGGAGAGCCGGAGAGAGACTGAGGCGAGGGGCTGTACAAGCATGCCTTTTATATTTACTAGTGACAGAGAGAGAGAGAGAGAGAGAGAGAGAGAGAGAGAGAGAGAGCAGCTGAAGGCAGAGACAACTGGTGTGCACGGCTTTCCCAAGAGGAAATGAAAAGAAAGAAGCTCAGCGAGGAGAGTGAATGAGTGAGCGGGAGAGAGGAAGGGTGGGAGGGAGCATGCCGGCTGGAGAGAGAGAGACGGAGAGATTCTCACACTGGCTGTGTCCTAATCCGAGTCCATCTCCAAGAAGCAGCGGAGCAGAGTGTTGCTGAAGTGAGTCTGAGAGCCAGGGAGAGCTACATCAGCTAGCACACACACTTCACACACACATACCCTCTGCCTCTGTTTCACTCACTCTAGAACGGGGGAGTCCACGCGATGTGTCCGGCTGCGCGGTCACAGCTTTTGTGAAAGTGAGGGGGACTCACGCTGCCCCCCGTCCCAGCATCCCCCTTCTTTGGCTCACAGTGTTTGTTTGCTGTGTTTAAGCCCGAGGTGCTGCTGGTGGAGGTGGTGGTGGGGAGGGGGCACTGCCAGGGCAGAGCAGGGGCTCCGGAGAAGAAGAAGAAGAAGAGGAGGAGGAGGAGGAGTGGAAGAGGAGGAGGAAGAAGAGAGAGACAAAGTGGATGAGATCAACAGCAGCAGACTGATCGCTAGAAATGCCCGTCAGGTGAGTTCATAATGGATCTAACAACTTGAGTGTACGCACACTTTCTCGCACACATTGTTGACACTCAGAGTTTTCAACTTAGAAAGTCATGATTGTCAGATTTGTGCTTATAGTTTCTTTTTTTTTTATCTACTGAATTACATGAAAAAGGAACTTAGATTTACACCTGGAGTATTTTCTTTTTCCCTCAGCTTATGTGCGGCAGTGATAATTCAAGGATGTTAGACAACTTTAACAAACCCCTTAAGCAGTGGTAGGAAGTAAAAGTATTTTTAGGATTTAAAAAAGTAAAAGAATGAAAAGTTTTTTGAAGAACTTAACCTTTTCTCTGCTTGAAGTCTATGAAGTGTAAGAAGGTTTGATAGATGTGCTTTTTATAGCAGAAAATATACAGATAACTGCATATTTAATCACAAAAATGCAGAATCTGATTTTCAATGTATTTATACATAGATGATACTTTTGGTTGACTGTTCAGACTTAATTAGCCTGAAAACCTCAAAGAGCTTTCTTCATTTTATCATTTATTGCAGCTGGTGAACATTTTCACTGCAGGTTTTTTTAACCCATCCCTTTAAGGCTATTCAGAAAATTATGTTCTCCACTGAGTGGTTGCAGTAATAACGGCTTTCTGATCATTTCTGTGAATGTGTGCGGGAGTTTAAGATCCAGAGGCGAGTGTAAGAAGTGAGCGGCTGCGTGTCCGTCTCAACCTGCAGAGGCAGAATTGGTCACAGTTTACTGGCTTTGCAACATTCGCTGCCTTCAGGGTGTTTGCAGCAGGTGGTCCAAAATTGGCAGAATGAGTGTGACAAACGCGCAGTGTTCACCGCTGCTGTGGAGTAAATAATAACATCAAACAATCACATGCTGATTTAAGATTTTTTCTTCTTTTTAGTCATAAAATGCTCTTTTTTATAGTTGAAAGCTTGTTAGTTGAAACCTCAGACTGCTAGAATCATAGGGCGCTTATTTCGCTGCATGCAGGAGAGTTTGGATGCAAAAATTTGCGTCTAATTTCCTGGATTAGTCCCTGTTTGCGCCTGCACATTTGTGTCCGTCCATATGTCCAGATTTGTGTTGATTGTTTGTGTCATTCACTCCCTGAATGTTAATCCATGTGTTTTGTGTAAATACTGCTGTGTTTGGTACACCGCCCAGCAGCATCATTTCCACACACACCTGCAGTGAGAAGAGCAGGTGCTTGAGAGAAATTCAAAGCAAATAACTACCTGCAACACAGAGTCACTCTTTCAGGTGCGACAAGTAAAAAGAGTCATGTCAGTACACACTATTATGACATCTGAAGATTTTTAGTGACTTACTTTCATAAATCAGTGCCTTTTTAAACTTTTTTCAGGTATTTTACATTCTTATATCACTGTTATTTGTACCTCTCTGTTAGTATTTCTGCTGTGAAGATTGAAAACAGCAGCAATAGATGTATGCAGAAGCGCTGACACGAAACAGGTTGAGACCGTGTCATCACACGTCCGTGGTACAGTTTATACCCTGGACCACTGAGCCCCTAAGCCCCTCCATCCGTTTCAGCTCTCGCATGTGCAGGGCTCTTTGGTCGTGACCTCGCTTCAGGCCTTTTTTATTAGACCCAGATGCAGAGATTCTTCTTTGGCTTTTGGGCTTTGAGGAGTCGCGCTTCATGCCAGCAGGCGACTGTGTGACAGACTCTGAGTTGGATGACTTTGTGAAAAGTGAAATTGTTGGCAACAAAGACTTCTGTTTGAAGATGGAAAGTTAAGTTGAAAAAATTTAATATAAGGTAGCTAGAGAGTTTTTTTTCTTTCTTTCAAGGGCAGGCAGATGAGTGTGCTTTTTCTGTTTCCGCACTGGTGTGTTTCTGATGATCTGGCAAGGTAACATCTGGTTTTCTTTGAGGTCATTTTACATCAAAAACTCTCACATGAGCAGATAAAGTTAATATTGGTCGATTTTAAGGTATCTCAGTTGGCAGATAGTCACTTTTTGTGGCTGCCTGACATCCTCTCAGGTAGACAGACACCTCACGGCTCCCTTGCTTCCTCTTCACATCCCTCTCTTGATATTTTTGTCTCTCTCTGTTGCTCCCTCGCACACGCACAGACTAAGGTGGTCAGTGTCTGCTGTGTTGACAGACAGCCGCTCACACATGCCTTTGCTTCCTCTGGCTGTGCGTGTGCGTGTGAGAGGAGCGTTGACAGACAGTGTATGGGTCTGTGACAGAGGGTGTCAGCGCTGTGTCAGGGAGATGTGTTTAGTGTCACACTCTGCTGACCTGATCTCCGCTCGGACTGTCCGCTCCGGCCCCGTTGTGGCTCCTTACATAACCCCCGCTGTCATTCACACACCGGCCTGAAGGGATCCACACACAATCTCTCACGCACGCACTTGCTGACTTAGTGACGTGCATAAGATGTGAAGGCATTGGAATGCAAGACCAGGTGCCGGACTCAAATCTTCATCTCTTTTGTTCTCTAATTTATGCAGAAGTTTGATAAATTAACACCAAATCTGAGAATATTCAAACAAAGCGTGAAGCCCTGAGCAGTGTGTGGGAATCTAGTGCGAGGCCTGCGGGGATCAGGGTGTCCCCAGGGTGCTGCAAGACACCTACACAACTTGTGCAACTCTTATCAAGAGTTTGACTTGGATCTGAACTCTGACTTTTGCACCCTGCTAATTGATGTGTCTGTATTAGCATGTGGACATCGCTGTGCAGAATGAGAGTCTGCTTTTAAGTCCATGCACACACTGGCATCCTCGTGTGTGTGTTGGAGAGAGTGAGTGACCCTGTGTGCTGTGCTTTGGCCTGTGGTTATTTGGAGGTCAGTGCTGATGTGGTCTCTGCCTGCGGGAGTGGATTTACCATCTTCTGCCTTAAAGAGAGAAACCTGCATCCACTTAGCTGACTCTCACACACTCGCAGAGAAACTTTGCTTCTTCTTTTTCACCTTTTTCTGTTTCTTCAACACAAGGAACTTTTGCAATTTGGCAAACGATAGAAGTATGAATATTGTTCAGAATCCTCCCTTAGAAGCTTTTATCATTGACTTTCCTGCTAGACCCTCTTCCTTCCTTTGGTCCTGTCTGACATGAAGGTCGGGGTATTTAACCCTGGAATAGATAGCAGCTGTTTTTATTAACTTGTGCTAGTTTTTTAGCCCTGGGTTTTGTCTTTTAGGCCCGAATATCAAAAGGATAAGAGGAGGCTCATGATAAACTTTACATTTTAATGCGTTATATGTCTTTTTTGCCCTTTTGACTCTTTAAGTTCTCGATTTTCTTCAGCTGTAACTTGTGTTCTAAGTTATAACTGTTTTGATTTTAATGTTCAATATATTATAAGATTAAATTTCCTTTGTTTATCCCTAGGGATGCATGACATCATTAGCCTGATATCAGTAAAATTTCTGCCAATATTTACATCTGATATTTTGGCTGTGAATATCAGCGTGTATTAACTGTAAAATTTGTTGATATATAGGCTACTAATAAATTAGTGAAGTTGTAGGCTGGACCAACAAACCTGTGTAAGTTGTGATCTTTTTCTTTATTCATCTTTAAACCTTACATTGTTTCCAAAGGACTGAAGTTTTAGTTGTGTAAAACATAATTAGATATCGGTATCAGCAACAGTCCAATATTTTGCATCCCTATTTATCCCTCATTTCTATATAGTTTTACGTAAGTCATGCACTACACAACTGCTGGCACCAGGTTTAAAGAATCAAGAGGCAAAATTTTGCAAGACTTTGCAAGTTTTGTATTAATTTCCACTTTCCCTTTCTTATTTAGACTATTATATATATATGTTTAGTTGCAACAGAGCAGGGATCATCAACTACATTTGTATAAGGGGCAGCGTTTGTCTTTACAGGCACTTTGGGCCAGACTTTCAGATTAACTAAAATAAGATAAACACTTTGGTCAAAATAACACATTTCTCCAGTAGTATTTCTATTTTTTCAACATGCAAGGCATTTTTAAGCATCAACAGAGTGATCAGTCCCTATCGCCTTGGGCAATTTAAATATTTGCGCTTCATATTTTTTCTAGGACTGCCATGTTGTCCAACACCAGGTTTGACGCTGATATGCAGCGACCTGATTGGTGGAATACAAACAGAAGAAATAGTTTTTTTTCTTTTGATTCTCATGCAGGAAAATGACGCTCTCCAAGAGCCTGAAGCAAAAAGTTGACACAGAAAACTGTAGATTCAATCAGGACTGGACTGATAAGTATGTATGTTTATTATGCATCATATTTACTAAATATGACTGACAGGTAGATTTCTGTGAAACATGGATACGTCATTCCTGATAAAACTTATTGCATTCTTGATTTTTTTGGAATTGATTTTGATAGCTGTAGGGATTTAAAGATAAAAGATACCCTAAAAATCCACATCTGTTTTCCTCCTCACATTTTCTGAATTTGATCATCTTCTGTGGGCCAGATGAGGAGCTTTGGGGGCCCTGATATGGCTCCTGGGCTGCCAGTAGATGATCACCTCTATACAGGTCTCTACATTTATTTAACTGTTATGCCACTTCTTAGGCTAAAGACTGAATCCTTGACATACCGGCATGGATGTCACGATACTAGACTTTAAAATTAGACATTCAACTAGAAAAAAATCAAACACTTTTAATAAATGTTTCTTCTTCTGCATCCCTCCACTGCTTGTCTTGTAAAAAAAAGTGGATCATTGGGATAACATTGACTGCATCATTTTAAAACGTGTGGACTGCCTTGAATAGTTGTTACTCTGCTTAAATCTTTCCATTACTCTCGGTAAGGACTGAGGAATAGCCCTTTTATTCACATGACTATGTTCTCTATTTTTCAGGCAGAAATGTAAATACATTAGAGTTTGAGTGCTGCTACTTTGAACTTCATATTTAATACAGTGCAGGTGAAGTGAAGCGTTTCTTTTGTGTGTACTCGCGCCAAGGTGGATGGTAATTATGACAGGCATGGATTGGATCTTGCGTAGCTCCACGCCCGTGAGGAGTGGACATCAAAGCGTGCTCACCAAAGCCCTCTGTAATAAAAGAGGAGGAGGAGAGAAGTATTGATTACCATGGGTGAACATTAGCAAATCTCTTTCTCTCTCCTTTTTTTCATGTACGTCTTCATCTGTCCATCATTGCTTTCCCCTTCTCTCTCTCTGCTCCTCTCTCTTACAGTATGATTTGCCTCCACCTCAACTTATGCTCCCTCCATCCCCCATCAGTTCTCCAATCCCCCCCTCTCTTATCATTTATTTATCGCTGATCTCTTTATTCTGTATTCTTCCAGTTTAGGGACGGTCCATGCGGCGACTGTATGCTGCTGGTTGTTATCATCATTCCTTTACACCCATCCTGAAGCCTCCTCCTCCTCATCAACGCAGAGATACCTGGGGGCGGGCGGGGTCACTCTGGTCCAATCTAACGCCGTATTGATTCCATTAGATAATTAATGACCCAGGCAGGGGCCAGAGAGGAGCAAAGAGGGGGTTAGAAGAGGAGATGTGGGGTTGAGGATGATGGGAGAGGCGGAGGGGATGGAGGAAGGGGGCGCGTGGGGTGGGGGGACGCCAAGGCCCTTGAGAGTTGGAGAGAAACCTTGGGTTGGGAATGATCCAGAGTCGTCAAGGTCAACCGCAGCCGGTGCACGAATACGAAAGCAGAATGCTGAGCGAGTCGAAATCAGGAATACTGATAGAAGCGGGGGGAGAGATCTTCATGTCCAGCAGCTGTCGATTGATCAGTGGCTGAAAAATTGTACATTAAAAAGTCTTTTGACTTCCAAATCCTGAGGTCCAACCAGGGCCGTAATGCATGATAAGTAGTTTTCAGCCCTCCAACCAGAATACCAAACTTCATCTCCCCGGACGCTGCAGACACTCATTTACAACTACTCAACAACATGAAAGGCAAGATAGAAAACTAGCTACATCAAATATTCTGTGCGTGTTACTTCCAACCGTGTTTTCTACATCTTCCATGATATCGAGCGTTCTCTATGTGATCAAATATTATTCACAAGAATATCTACATCGCTGTTGTATGTGTTCTCCACTTTGACCTTAAGTTGGAGATAATTAAAGACCAGTGGGGCTGAGAAAAGAGCTGTAAGAGACTCAGTTAATACTGAAAAATGGCCTGAATGACTTCTCTTTGAAGTTTTCAAGTTAAGTGGGAAGTAATGTCTGCTTTTCAAGTATTTCAGATATCAATACATGTCAGAAACAATAAAGAAAAGACAGGGGAACTGTCTGCTGCAGATGACATGCTGAAGACACACCAACAGCTCCATTAAATACAGTTTATTATGACATAATCATATTTCTCAATGGGTGATGACTGTTAGTGGAAAACTGCAGATAAATGAGCTGTTTCACGAATGCACTCCTGAAAATGTTGGACATTTTCAGGCAGGCTACCCCTGAACTCTTCCTGAGTTTCTTGTTTACACATGTACATCACATCAGGAGACATCCCTGTTGGATGAGAGGGGGGCTTTAGGTCTCAGGAAGCAGGACATGAGTTTTAAAAGATGGTGGGAAAATGGTGGAGGAAGTGATTCTGACTCAATTGGCTCATGGGTCATGAAAAAAAACAGGATTAATCAGGATTTACAAGGATTGAACAGAAATTTATTGCAAGAAATAAGTAAATGAGTTAACAGAAACAAAGTCAAACTTGTGGTGCAGGTGTGGGCCTGGCTCAGAAAGAGAGCATAACTGGACGTCGGTCCTTTATATCCTGGCTGGAGCAGTTTCGCCCAGGTGCTCGAGATCTACCAGGACATGGCATCTTTTCAGCACCACAGAAAGAGATGTGCACATCAGTACATCAATGAACACTCAAGAAGATCACATCAGTCATGGGCCAGTTGTAGAATATAAACATCCCTCTCTGCTCACTCTCCATTTTCCTGAGAATTCCTGTGTTCACACTTCTACTCAACCCAACTTCATGCAGAGAGCTTACTAGAGGGCTTGCAGGAAAAATCCCAGGCAAAGTCATGGTGAACATTTCTGCTTTCTGAAGAAGTTAAAGCAAAAGAGTAAGGGTAACTTACCCATATTATCTGGAGAGTACAAGATAAAAAAGTTTTCATTTGCAGATTTGGCAAACAGGTTCAAGGAATCCTATTTTAGCAAGGTGCTAGCTTCAATATTTGACATGCTGATATTTACAAATTTATTTCAGCTAACACCGATGTCAGCTAAGTCATGAGTCGAATAATTTTAAAGTCCTTAAAACACGTTAGAATTTAAGGAATGAGGATGAAGAAAGAAAAAGATGTCCCAAATCATTTGAATTAATCTTCAGAGCTTTCCCAGAATGCCTTTGGCCATTAGACACTCAGTTAGAGAAGTCCTGCCTGTGAGGAGCTATCACAATATAAAATACTGAACAAGATGGAAGAGGACTTCCTGGTTCAGTGTGCACCTTTCAGTTATTCTCACTTGTAGCCACTCAAGTTTCCCTGCTTAATTAATCCCTGCTTGCATTAATGCTAATGCACCATGCTGCTGCTGCTGGCAAAGCTTGACCACCTCCACCCCAGCCTCCTCCTTTATAGCATAACATTGGTTGCAGATTCAGATTCATGGTACTATGTTATTTTTGCTTATGAACTAATTTTATTGTTTTCAGTACGTGTTGTCATAGATGTATCCATCCATATGGGACGTTCTAGCTAAGTGCTCCCTGGAATTTAAAGCATGCTGCCATCCATTTTGCAATAAAATGGTTAAATGTATGACTGGACTGTTCCTGACTGATGGATTTTTACACAATCAGTTGCCTCTAATGTTTAGAGTTCTGTTAACTTCTCAGGAATTACCATGTAAATTTATATTTTCAGTTGAGTCATCATAAAAAAAATGTATTTCCACTACTCAAAAACTTAGACATAATCAGGATCAACAAAAATTTCAGCTGATTTATTGGTCGTAACTATTGTCAGAATTTATCTGCCAATATTGATGATTTTCCTTTTAAGCTAATATTTACTAAGACAGATACTGTTCATCTCTAGTGCTAGCACATTATGCTGTTATGATTAGCCTGAAAAGACTGAAGCTTTAGTGTCAACTTCTCGAAAGGAAAACATCCTGCAAATTGGTTTTAACTTTATGAAACTCAGTATGTAGTGATAAAGGGATTTTTTTTTACAACACTAAAACTTTTTTTCTCAGATATTTAACTCTTAAGAACTTGTCAAAAATCACAAAACCTTCCAAACTCAAACTATAATACCCTTTCTTTTCCACAAGCCTGCTCTGACTTCTCAACTTTGCATGATGACAGCATGCATGTGGTCTCTGTTGGGCTATGAGCCCTCCTCTGCCTCCACATTCTCAGTCTTGGCCAGCCTCTGTATTGGGCCCCAGGGGTTGAGGAGATGAGGCATAAAACAACCTTGTCTCTACCTAGGGGAGCTGGTGGCATGGCACCGGGGCTATTGTCTGTCTGCGTGCTGTTTGACTTAAATGTGTTCATTTGCCTGATGCCCCTGACTCCCTGCGGGGAGGGGCGGCGCAGGGAGAGGAGGGGCACGCTAACGAATCTCTGACAGCTGGAGGCCCTAATTAAACGTCCTCGCTGAAAATAAACAGAGCAGGAGCCAAGCGAGCAGCCAGAGAGGGAACGCACGGCAAACAGCGGCTGTGAACGCTCGCCGCAGTGCCCTCCGCTCTGTTGCTGTTGAGGCCGTGCCAAAAGTGCAACGCTCTATAGGGCAGGGGTCTCAAATACACACTCATATATACTACACTAATGAATATGGAGCACTGCAGCAACACATTGTGAACACCTGCGGTCACACTTGATACAGGTTGATCCCTACAGCTGTGGGCGCCGTATATTTTTACACTCAGTGCTCTCAGAAGTCACACTTTTCCTTTTCCATATACTTCCCACTGAGCCGTATCAGAATAAGTCGACTCAGCTCTACTCGGCCAATTGTTTCACACTCCCTGTCTGGATGACACTTCTGACATTCAGCCTGTTGTTACTGCCTGCTAGCTAGCCCCAGCATTAGCAGTCAAAGTGGCAGGGTCCATTTGGGTGAGTGCATTAATGGGCCGCCCAACCTGCGACAAGGTTATGAGGCTGATTGAATAATTACTGTGGAGGCCTCTGTCCATTACGCCCCTGTGTCTGCTCTGATAGAGAGAGAGATGGAGAGATAGCTGGAGACAGAAAGATGGAGGGAGAGATTAGATAAGCACAGATAAGGTCAATTAAGAGATAAACATACAGGTAAGGGATGGAAAAAGGCTCTACATGTGCATGTGTATGTGTGAAAATTTGAGGGTAAATTGTTTCCTTCCTCTGTCTCCTTTTTGATCCCTCCATCCCACTGTATGCAGCCTAATTTAGCATGTAGTGCATTTAACCAGGTGAGATAGGGAAGGTGACAAAGGTGAAGTTGTAAGACAGAGGTGTTGCTGCCCTTAGCTCGACCCTGTCTTCTCTTCAGCAGAGTCTTTGTAAAAAAGCACTGCCAAGCTTTAGACAAACAGATATAGGTTTCCTATATGTGAGTGAAGCCTCAGCCTTAGACATAAGCCAGGGACAAAATATTCTGTCAATGTAAGCGACCTGTGTAAGGGTTAAGACTAGGGTGGGAAAATTCCCCTGATAGATCTTAAAGCATCTTTACCACTCTCTTACTGACTGAAGCAATCAATATCCAATGATCAGAATCCCATAGTATCGAAGTTGAGCCAGCAGTTCAGCCCTCAAGTTCAGAAAGTTTATTTTGATTACATCTGTGCTTTCTGTTTCTTGGACAGATTATAACTGATAGACTCTTTGCAAAACTTTACATGACACTACATTAGATTTTAGCTATTAAAGTTCCTCACACCAAGCAATGTCCTGGTCTTGGTCTTAAATAAATCAGACCATTACCTTGCTCTGAGCGGCAGAAAAACAATTCAAAGTCATCAGTTTTGGTTCAGACCAACCAACACACTGATTTGGAAAAATTACATCAGCACAGAAGTGCAAAAACTTTATTTACTTTATTTAGTGTTAACATCTGCAAAACCATGGACACCCCACTAGGTCTCATTTCATTAAATGCAAATGTTTTAGGGGTGCACAACACTGGATTTTTCCAATATTTACAAAGTCATTTTAGCTGATGCCAATTTAGCAAGGTAATGAGTTTATCTCAATAATTAACCACTCAAACATAATGTGATAAAAACACATCAGAGCAAATTTATGGTACTGATGTCATACATCACTGTTTGCTGTTTGTAGTGTTGTAAGCTTGATGAAACAATAAGGCAGACATGCTGTGGTCTTTTGATAATCATTATTTCACATATCTGGAAGATACAGTAAGTACCACCCAAGACTGATTAATAAGACAACATGTAGTCTCTGTCTCTCCTCCTGCCTGTGTTTGTGAGAGCTTCTCCAGAGTGCGCACAGATATAGACAAGCACAGTCACCTTCATGCACAGATATGCAGCAAAAATGCTGATCTCATTTTCTAATGTGCAGACTTCCCTGTTTAAAAGTAAACTGAGGTTTGAAAACCTTTTATAAAGGTCCAATGCTGCCACAGAGCATGCTCTTTCTGTACTAACTTTTGTGACGTCACTAATGAGAAGCTCGCTCATGTGTAATGAAAACTTGTTTATAAGGAATAACCTCAGAGGATAACAAAACACCAATGAAGAGGGGCAGACAGAGCAGAGGTAGGCCTACAGCCACTGTCTGGGTTGGGGGATAAGGGAGATATTAAGTGTTGGTAGAGTAGAGATCAGATATGGTAAATTGTGAGTTCATTATTTACATGAAGAGAGAAAAATTGCAAAAATGCACCATATATACATAAATTTAAATATATAACCAATTAAAAACAGTTTATACAATAAATTGGCCTGTAATGCAGTCCTGCTCACATTATCTATATATGTGATTAATTGAGATTAATTTATCACAAATCTTGTAATTAATTAGATTTAAAAGATTATCTCCTGACAGCACTAATAAATGTGATTAAATGTTATAAATGTTGATTGGATGTAAACCGTCAGTTCTTAGAACACAACTAAAAGATTAAGGAATAAGGATAAACAACGAAAAATACTCCAGCTGATTTAAGTCTATTGTCGTGGCGCAAACTCTGCTAAGGCCAACGTACAGGGTACAGTATATGGCAAAAATGTTCGTATCTGCCAGTATCAATAGTTAACTTATAAAGCTTATATCTGCTCATAATGATATCATGCTGATTATATCATGCATCTCTAAAGTTTTTACAACAGAAATAAACAAATTTACAGCCTGGTTAAAAAAAACACATTTGGTTTCAATAACTTTATTATGAGTGGTACATACTTAGGGTGCTTTTTAATATCTCATTCAATCTGATGTTATCAAGGCTTAGATACAGTGCAGGGCAGGGCACTGTAGCAGTTTGCACGGAGGCTTAAATCCCTCATCAGCTCTTCCTCCTTCCTGGTTCTAAATTGACCCAAGGTTAGTTGGAGACAGCATTTTTAATGTCGTCTTTATTAGGCATTTAAACGGCTCTTCAGGGGACATCACTGACACTATGTCTGTGTCTTATACATTCATGGTTTAGACATGGACTTTAGTTTACAGTAGTTATATTGATAAGAAAACTCTGAATTCCCATCAGCGTCAGCTGCACTTTATGCTCACTGTTATATAGCAAATGATGGTTGCTGTCACGTTGTGCTTAGATGGGGATAATGGTAAAAAAAAAACAACACTACTGCCAATATTCTTCATGTTAACAATACCATTTTAAAGTATGTTAACATGATGATCTCATCCTTTTCTGTGCTTAATTCTGCTTTCCCACAAAAATCTCCTTTTGCTTCACCCTTGAAGTTACCATTCACTGCGTTTCCGGGGAAAATGTTAGTTGCACTTCCAGTCACATTTTGAGCCTTTTTTAGACACAGCCTTCCCCTGAAATTTTCTTTAAGAGCTTTTTCGTACTTGTCCCTACTTGTTTCACTGTGTGGTGGAAAATAATATGTAAAAATCCTGAAGAAATCTGAGATTTCAGATGAAGCCTTCACTCTAAGATAGCTTTTTTCCCCTTTATGCTTCTTGAACTGAGCTTGCCACATGTAATTGGACTTTTTTACATAAGCCACAATCGAGTGGAACAAATGGGTGAAAAGAGAAGGGTAAAAAGCAGGTTCATAATGTGCACAAAGATCAAATAAGTCACATGTACTAGTCAGTCATAGGTTATAAAGGTCAACAGCCCCCACCTGCTTGCTTGTGGTGGATTTTTCCTGAAAATTTATTGTTGCATTCACACCAGCTAACTCATACTTCATGCCGAAATTTTATTAGGTGGATGGCAGAAACTAAAAGGAGGGAAAGAACAAAAAAAACCCCAGATATTTTTGTTATTTCACAAATACAGCTCCACTGGAAATGTGGGGAAATTTGGGGATTTAGAGTGAAAATGCCTTCAGCTGTATTTAGTAAGCACTGGAGCCCAGTTTACTTTAAGGCTCAATTATGCTTACAGGCTGATGTTTCAGGAGACATCTGGGAGTAAATATTTAAATGATACCTATTTGTTCAGTCTTACTGAGCCCAGTCTTTCTCACAATGACCTACGACTATGTTAGCAGTAGAAAGAATAAATCTTTGCTTTGTTATCGCAGCCTAAAACTACTAAAGGTAAGCGTATGACCCGACCTCCCCTTTTAACAGTTATTCTCTCTGTGTTGAATCCCACGTTGACTCCTCTGCCTTTGAAATTGGTCCAAGAAGTTTTCCTGCATACATTTTAACGTTGGCTGTTTTAGCCTAGATTTGTGAAATGATATCTGCCAAACCTGCCCGGCTTCTGCTGACCCCTCTTAGCCAAGGTCAACATAGCCATGCTCAAACTCGAGACATAATCCATTTTCCTCTGCCCCGGCAAAGCTCCACTGAGTTGATTGTGCTGACCCAGCCGGGCCAAAGAGGGAGAGATATAGAGTGTGAGAGGGAGTAAGAAAGAGAGAGAGAGGGCATCTGAGGCCCAAGGGCATGACATGGGTGTGCTCGGGGCCACGCCAGCCCTTTAAATGTCAACACAGCAATGAGGGGAGGGAGACGGGTGAGGAGCTCTGCTCTCTTTGTAGACAGAGAAGAATATTGGCAACTTTAACCACAGGAGAAAGTGTCGGGGAGATGGCAAAAGGCGTCAGTAGATGCAGAGGAGTGGGCAGTGGACGGGATGTGCTTTGTCTTCTGAGATGTTTCACAGTCTAGTGGCAGACAAGTTTGAGTGTTCTTTAAGGGGGCATTTGGAGATCTGTGATTTCAGCTTAATTGTGACTTCAAAGGTGGCAGAGTGTTTTTTCTTATGTCTATTACCTCGGGAACAGCCACTGACCTTTATGTAGCCAAGTACGCACAGTACCTAATTGCTCTCTGTCAGCCTTACATCTTCTTTCTTTCTTTCTTTCTTTCTTTCTTTCTTTCTTTCTTTCTTTCTTTCTTTCTTTTCTAAAATAAGGCTGCTCTTGACAAGCTATTTTAGAAATGTAATTTTCAGATAGATGAAATAAGAAACTGTAAGATGAGTTTTCTTCCAACCATTTTAATGCAAATTATTTCATCAATCGCTCAATGTAAAAGTGCAAATGGAGAGTCGAAATTTTCCTTGATTGAAAAAAGGCTTCATGCTCACCTCAGCCTTGAAACATACACATATTTTAATAATGCTGTGCAATAAACTGTTTTGGAGTAGCATTTTCTAGTTAAGGAATAAAAGACGTATCAAATTGTATATCAAAATTAATATCCAAAAAAAAAAAAAAAAAGCTACAATTGTCCTTTAGTAAGTATTTGAATATTTTATAGCGGTTATTGTTAGATTTACTTATACAGTATTCAGACCAACTTGACTTTTTCGTTGTTATTTTGCAGCCTGATGCTACAGTCAAAAAAAATAATAATTTTTATTCTCATTAACTTACACTCAACACCCCATCATGACAAAGTGATAACAGAATTTTGAAAAAAAATTATCTAATTTAAATTAAAATCTGCAATATCACATTGACAAAAGTATTCAGACCCTTTGTATAAACACTTGAAATCTAGCTCAGGTTCATCCTGTTTCTCTGGATCTTTGCTGAGATGTTTCTTCACCTTTGTTGGAGTCCATCTGTGGTAAATAAAGTTGATTTAATACGACTTGCAAAGACACATACCTCTCTATAGAAAGCCCCTAAGCTGACAATGCATATCAGAGCAAAAACCAAGCCATGAGGTCAAAAGAACTGCCTGCAGAGCTTAGAGGCAAGATTGTTACAGGGAACAGATCTGGGGAAGGGTACTGAAAAGTTCTGCTGCACTGAAGCACAGTGCACAGTGGCCTCCATACTTTTTAAAATAAGGAAGTTTGGCACAACTGGGACTCTTCCAAGAGCTGGTTAACCAACCAAACTGAGCTGTTTGGAGGGAGAAGGGCATTAGTTAGAGAGGTAACCAAGGACCCGAGGGTCACTCTGAGCTCCAAAGATCCTGTGTGAAGACAGGACAAAGTTCCAGAGGGACAATTATCACTGCAGCCCTCCACTGATCTGAGCTCTATGGCAGAGTTGCTAAACAGAATCCAATCCTTGGTGCAAAATGCATGAAAGCCCACTTGTCTTCATTTGGAGGTTTTTTTTTGCAAACTTCAAGCATACTTTCATGTATCTTTAAATAATTAACATTTTCTAAAATTCTGTTTTCACTGTGTCATGATGTGGTATTGAGTGTAGATTAAAATGATTTTTTCAACTGTAGCACCAGGCTTCAACACAACAAAATTGATCAAAGTGAAGCGAGTCTGAATACTTTCTGAATGCACTGTACTACTCCAGTCATGGCCTTATTATTCTTTTTCCTCTCTTGATCTCCAGGTCTGAGTCTATCCCACCCTCAGCCAATCAGAGCCTTCGTTAACGTCGGCGTCGAGGCGTGATTGGGAGAAGGATGGCGACCATGCCGTTTGTCAGCGAGGGGAAGTGTGTGAGTGTGGAGTGGGATTTCCTACAAGGACTTCTGGCCAAGCCTCCAACTCTGCCATGGTGAGACGCAACACACACACATATGCTGATACTGTATAAGCCTGCGTGCATGCCTGTGAATTAATTTCTGCAAGGTGAAATCCATGCATTAGCACCCCAGCACACACTGACAGCCTAGAGAAGAATTTCCTATCAATGAAACACAATCCTGAAGACATACATCTGATCTCCTCACTGCTACATATAACCTGCATTGTTGCCCACCTGCCAATCCTGTCAGAGCTGTGAATCCCCCTCCCCTTAGCGGGAGATTAAGTAAATTTGGCTGGAATTATTAATGGGCAGTCATTTACAGGCGGATATAAAAACTAAGCAGAATCAATGCATGTGTATTGATTGTTCTCGGTGGCTGGGGTCGAGGCGGTATAATAATGAGATGTTACAGAGGCTGGCAGCATGAGTTCACAACACTCACACAGAAGAACACACATAGTTTTCCCTTGTAAGAGAAAGCAGGAGGAAATACAACAGCTGTGTCAGCTGATTAAGATACAAACATATGTACACACATCATAGACAGCCCTTTTCTTTCTACTTCTTCTCTTCGCTCTCTCTCTCTCTCACACCACTGGTGGTCTTTCATGGGATGAGAATCAACAACACAGACACGAGGGAGAAAGGCTGGTTCGTCTTGCTCCTCTGGCTTTCTTTCTCACACACGCACACACACTTTATTCCAGCGCAGCACCGACACAAATTGTGAAGTGGCTGTGACAACATAATTCCACCACTCAGGCCCCATTGAGGAGAGTCAATACCCAATCAGAGAGACAGGCTACCTGAGCCCCGGCCCCCCTCTGTCACTCCGCCCCTCCCTCTCCTATTGATCCCTCAATCACGGCTTCAGCTCACCAGCCCAGGACCAGATGAGAGAGAGAGAGAGAGGGAGGAAAGGGGGAGAGAGGGAGGGGGAAGTGTGAAATAGGCAGTGAGAGATTGTAAGTGTGTGTTCACATATGGATTTTGGAGCAAATGGCATTATTAGAACTCTGAAATGTAGAAGGAGAGAGTTTGTCTGTAATTACGAACCCAATCTGCAGAGGGGCGGGATGGAGATTGTTTCAGTGGAATAGCTGGAGCTATTACCATCATGTGTATTTATGAAATGAGGTTTCAGAATTGAGGCTCAGGTCATTTACACAGAGCATGAATCAATCTACAGGTGGTCAGTAAAAGGCCATTATGTGATACTGGTTCACTATATTTCTCTGCCCTTTCTCTTGTTCTCTCTCCCCCCTGCATTTATCTATTTCTTCCAATAACCTCTTTCTCTCTGTCCACACCATTTCTCCTTCCCCCTAAAACACCATTTCTCCTTTCTCTCCTAACCCCCCCCACCCTCCTCCCTCGTAGTCTTCAGAACCTGCGTAAAGAGAAGTCTCGTAATGCAGCTCGTTCACGGCGGGGGAAGGAGAACTTTGAGTTTTTTGAGCTGGCCAAGATGCTGCCTCTTCCTGGTGCCATCACCAGCCAGCTGGACAAGGCCTCGGTCATCCGGCTGACCATCAGCTACCTGCACATGCGCACCTTTGCCAGCCAGGGAGACCCACCCTGGAGCTCACTGATGGAGGGAGACAGCAACTGCAGTAAAGGTGAGTGAGAAGGAAACACCTAGGAATAGAAAAATAACTAGTGATGGCATGTTGAAATTCTCATAACGTGATACTTCTATAAATATGACTGCTGGTGTGTTTGCTCTGTAGTGGTGATATACTTCAACAATATAATTACCATAACAACGTAGTTTCTTATTCTCTCTTTACCGTAAAATACCAAATAATAGCCGGGGCGTTTATTTGTCTCAATCACTGAGCAGACCAGGCATTTATTTGGGACCAGGCGGGTATTTGGAACAGGCGTTTAATTCCTTTCTCACAAAAATCTTGCTTAGCAAAAATTGGAAAAATATGGTAAATTTAATCAAAGTATGTATTTACACCAGTATGAATATCACCTTTACATTTAAGACAAGATTACAGTACCGTAGTTATACTTTTGTCTTCTTCTGTCAATTCAACACTCTCTAAAAACTTTAAATACTGGTAAGGAACTAAACAAACACAAAGCTGACGACAGACAGTTTAAAGTTAAAGTTGTGCTTTTTATTTTTTTGCTGCACCGGGGCATGGCGCTGCTATCTCACTTGAGAAAACCAGCAAGGGACAGGGATGCCCCAGCCAATGAGGAGGCTAGTACTCACAGCCAATCAGACTCAGGTCAGAGGGAGCATCCTATTGGCCACTGTAGCTTCCGTGTCTCAGATCAGTGAGACGTTGATTCAATGGCGGAATTACGGCGGTGTTCGGTCCTGTGTAGAATTTGTTCATGATGAGATCAAGTGTTTTCTTGCCTGTGATTCGGCCGTTGATTTCAGTGGAAAAGCAGAGCAAAATCACTCCATGAGCGCTTTGCCACTGTCAGTATTCAATTCAGCGGACATTCTCACCCGCGAGGAGGTACGCAAAAAGAGGGGCGGAGCTACGGAGCTCAAACAGTCAAACCATGAGTCAAACACAGAGAAAAACAGGAACTGAGGGGGAGTTGAGAGTTGATTCTATATGGTTCTCATCTCATCTCAGTCACACATGGAGCTTTAAATAAATTATACCCGGCATTTATTTGGAAAAGGTGTTTATTTGTCAAAATGTACTGCCACACCCGGCGGTTAATTGGGACCCGGCGATTATTTGGTATTTTACGGTACTTTTATTAAGCAGGTTATTAGAGCCTCAAATTATGCACTAATTTATCATTCATCTTACTCATCTACTCTTACATTTTCCACCTGTTTTGAGACACCCTACCAGGAGCCTTTTGTTTTGCAGTCATCCTGTTAGGAAATATGCATTTACTTTGTTTAACACCCAGTTATCTGAAAACAGAACCAAAGCTCCTGTTAAGCAGAGAGTCCTTATGGGTGTTTGTGGTGTTGAGGAAGTGGGCGGGTTAAGTTGGGTATTTTATGGACAGATTCCAGGGTAATTTGAACTCAATATAATTACATCTGATGCAAAATAAAAGATTTTAAATAATTCGCATTTTTGGCAGTCTAGTAGGGGCTTTACACTGCATTAAGGTCTTAACTTTACATATTAAACTAGATTCCATTTTAAAGTCCTGGCTACTGTCCTAGTGGAAAATAATTTAAAAATAAGTTATTATTTGTACTCTTTATGTCTTTCTTGTCACTGAATTTAGGTTGTTTTAGTTAAAGCTCCTGTGAGGAACTTTAAGTTTGGGTTTGATTTTTGTACCCCCTGTAGACCATGTCGTATATTCTAATTCCTGTTTCCTGTACATGTATAAGTGGTTTTATTTTCAAGTAAAAACAGTCAAATTTATCACGCATTAGACATCTTTCCTATGGTAACTGTAAAAAAACAGCATCTGTTACTCTCCCTTTTCTCTCCCTCTCACTAAAACGTCACCTTAATCATATGATTTGCCCATGTATTATGTGGATATCAACTGTGGAACATAATTGATAATGCACCAAAGTTTGTACTCACAGCCAGAAACTGAATTAAAAAGCCACAGTTCTATGGTGCACAAGTTGGTGCTGTATGAAGACCTCTGACAGGATTGATCCAGTGATTATTATTAAGCAAAGAGCCACAGAATCAACTTCACCTTTTTTCTCTTCACAGTACAAAACTGTTAGCTGCATTCTAGTTTTCACTGTAATTGCGAATAAAACACATCAGACCTAGAGTGCAAGGTTTGGGTGCGTGACATGCGACAAAAAGAAGAAAATAAAGAAAATAACAGACTCAGTGTGCAAATACCTCAACAGCTCATACATCATTTGTCCATTGTAGGTGTTCCTTCATTCAGTGAAGCTGCTGGCAATACAAATGAATGGGAGCAATAAGCCAGGAGCTCTTCAACAGCTTTTTGCCTTCATTTTGTCGAAAGCATAATACTTTTTAAGGAAACAGTGATAAACTATTGAGTAAATCTTGTGCTGTACTGGTTATGAGCAAATAATGAGCAGTGATTTTTTTGTTTGAGCATGAGCTGCTCCTGTTTGAGAGCCAAGTCAGTTTTTGTCCAGCTTGTTTGTTTTTTTTTTTTTTTTTACATAAACTTAGCACAAAAAGTAAGGAAATTTGTGTTTGGTAGATTATTTCTTTGTTGTAACAATGCTTCTTGGCAATAAGCCTTATACTGTTGGAAAGCCTGTTTATTACCCTTTTAAATGGTGCCACCAAACAAGAGTCAATGGCAGAATAAGCTGTTATGTATTGGCAGAGAAGATTTGGCAAATTTTTCATGGGTGCAACCCACATACTCAGCTCTGCTGCTCATCCCACAAATACATGATCCTTACAAATGTGGCAATATTTAAAAGGGTAAAAAACAGGCTTTCCAACAGTATAGGATTTATTGCCAAGAAGCATTGTTACAATGAAGAAATGATCTATGAAACACAAGTTTCCTTACTTTTTGTGCTAAGTGATATAAAAAGACAAGCTGTTACCAGATTAAGTCCTTTCTGAGGGCCAGAAAATCAGCTCTTATTCCAGAGTTGAGCCAAATGATCTGGATCTCTATAAAGAGTTGTATTTCCCATATCTACTAGCACAGATGTAATAAACCACACTTTAAGCTGATGGTGGACTTCCTGAGATCTTTAATACCTTCCAGTATGCATGTATCTACACTACCAAACCAGTCGACATAAACGTATCCCAGACCACCTCTGTATGTAGTCTGAGCTATCTGAGATCACATTTTCTTCAGTATGCATGAAGGAATACAACTTAGTATCTGAAAATCCAAGCAGATGTTAATCATTGTTAATACAAGGTATAAAATGGGTCGAAAATAACAGTAATAATTTCAGGAGCTTACAGGAGCTTTAGATGACATGCCTTGTTTTACTTCTCAGCTCGGGATTCATGCTGTTGTTCATCCTAAATAATCACACAGCACAGCTCTGTAGTGCAACAAACAGACCCAAACCCAAAAAGACCTGTTTTCACTCACATCTCTCTTTTTATTTAAATCCATAGCAGTCTGCCCATTTACTCCCGCCCACAGAGACATCCCATGCCAAAAAAACTCTGTGTGGACCAGAACAATTATCCAGTCCCCTATTAGCGACTGTAATTACTTGTGCTGCATGTATGTGACTCCAGCACATGTTCATTGGCAGGCCTGCAAACATGTATGTGCCTATTATCATACATAGACTCTCCATAGGCTGGTGGGATTGGCAGGAGGATTTATGTTTTAAATGGGAGTATTGAAGTGTGAGCGAGTCTGTGTGTGAGTGCAAGAGTGAGTCTGATGCTACACATAGAGGGAGGGAACTATTGGTGCTATTTGTAATTACAGAAATTAACTATATAACGAGGACAGTGTAATTATAAAGGCTGTCTAATTGCTACTATTACTGAGGGGGAAACGATGCAGCTACAATTAGAGGGGTGTGTGCTTGTGTCTGTGTGTGTCCGTTCTCATCTAATTTGAGGAAATGTGAGCCAAAAAAGAAGCCATGTTAAAGCCGTGTTGGTGTGTGAATGTGTGTGGCTAAATATATAATGTTTTTTTTGTCTGTTTTAAAGGTAAGTTTGAGTATTGATATAATCTAATGCAGTTCTAGAAAATTGATCATTTTCATTTAATTTTGATAAATTATTCACAGAGGTTAAAAATGCAATTCAGAAATATATGCTGATTAATCGCACTGATGCCATCACATAACCAACTAAAGTAACGTTGTAACTTCAATTTGAACACATGTAAAAATCCTCTGTACTCTTATTTCTTATTTTTCATGTATTAAATCCATATTCTACAGATTAACACAATCCTAGATTGACTAGTAAGTGGTCAATCTGCCCTCAGTCTCCATGTCTTCTGTTTCAGAAGCAAGCCTTTTCTGATTGTTTTGTTACTCTTATCTTTAAATCTACCAGTAATGTAATCATTCTCAAACTGTCAGCATTTGCCCTCAATTGCAATCAATTAGTTCAAAAGCCTATAATTAATTGAATATTTCTTAAACGACTGATTAGGGTTTTCACACAATTAAAAAATTATATTCTATTTATGGAAGAATTGATATAGTTAATCACAATTAATCTCCCTTTTGTCACATTATAAAATTTCACTAGTTTACACTTGAACCTGTTTCTGTTTCCTTTGGGGTTTTGAACGGTCTTAAACCAAGGCTAATTGATTTTATGTTTGGATACAGACCTGCTTTTATTTTGAAAAAATATGCCAATGACCCCTGTGACCCCAAAACGGGATAAGGGTGTAGAAAATGGATGGATGGATGGATGGATGGATGGATGGATGGATGGATATGAAACTTTGGTTAGATTTTTGTGAAATAATTTTAACCATAGGAAAAAGTAGTTGTTATGGATTGAGAAGGTCATAAGAGAACAGTTAAAAAGAAAATACTTGATTTGTAAATTGTAGTTTGGAGTAAAGTCAAAATCAAAAAGTTTTTATCTTTGAACCAGGTTTAAATGTCTTGTAATCAGTGGCCATAGTTACCTTAAAGACTCCTTTTTTTGACTAAAAAATGTGCACAGAGGTTGCCGGGGAACCAGAGCAGTTGGCAACAAGAAAGATGCACTCTTAAGTTAGATCTTGGACTTGTAGAGTTTTTCACAATTAAGTTGACAACATATGTTGAAACCTGTGAAAACAAAGAAGATGGATGGTCCAGGACACATTTGAGAGAAAGAACGGGAAATTTCCATCAAGAAAAAAAACAAAAAAGGTGAAAAAAAGACCTCAGTCTCAACTACAACTCCTGGCTAGCTTAAAAGCTAACAACAACTGCCAGTAACTGCCATGGAACACTGCCTGATCAACAGGAGACTACTGAATGCTACCAGGTAGCATAGAGTGACGCGTACAAATGCAGCGGCCCGGCGCTCCATCACTGGCAGCAAAACAAAGCTCTACACTTGCACCAGAACTGACAGCATGCCCACGAAATTTACATCTTTCCTGATGGAGATTATCCTGAGAACTGGGCGCTCGGAGACTGACAGGAGGAGGACGTGGAGCAGCACGACACCTACAGCCAGTGGGGAGGAGGCAGCAACAGCAAAGTGGGGCAAACAAACCAGGCTGCAGGCTAGGCTAAGAGCGGCCCCACACAAACCTGCCCTTTTCAAGCATCTTCCTCCAGCGTGCCGGCTCCCTCACCAGCAGGATGGACAACGTGAGGCTGCGGATTTCCAACCACCGCTTGGATGACTGTATTTGCAGCTAAAGCGGAGACTGCCAAACGTAATTTCATTGTGTTTTTACAATGCAATGACAATAAATGGCTATCTATCTATCTATCTATCTATCTATCTATCTATCTATCTATCTATCTATCTATCTATCTATCTATCTATCTATCTAATTATCTATCTATCAAAAAAGTGGTGCCACACACACATGAATATAATTTTATTGGTAAGTTATCAAAAAAAAAAAAAAAAGGAAAATAAGTATATATCAAATTTCACCAAAGCTTAAAGACATATTTAAAGGCCTTCCTCTAAGCAGGAAAAGCACAGGTGTTACTAATAACATAAGTGAGTGCTCTGTTTCAATGTCTGTGTCTGAAACCACACATTCCATTCCTTTTCTCTATCCATTATATAGTGCGCTGCATATGATGGACTATATAGTGGACTTATCTGCAAAGAACAAAAATGATTTTGGACACTCCAGCCATGGACAATGACATCATCATGTCTCACAATTAAAATGAAGTGACGGCTCGTAGATTTCCATGACAAAGGCTGAGGAGCAAAAATAACGGTGGTTCATTCAGGACCACTCCTGTCATATGTTTAACCATTTTATTGCAAAACTGATATACAGTTTTACTTAGAGAAGGCTCTGCTTAAATGATGCGCCTGGCTGGGTTACCAGGCAGCATGCTTTGACTTTCTAGGGAGCACATGGCTTATACCCCCATATGGATAGATAAGTTTATGACAATGTGTATCGAATACAATAAAATAAATTCAAAAGTAGTTAATCCAAAGTAGCTTGTATCTGAATATGAGGGGGCAACAAACTTTAAGCTATAAAGGAGGAGGCTGGGGTGGAGGAGGAGGTTAAGCGTCATCAGCAGCAGCTGTGTGGTGTATCAGTGATTAGTGAGAGGTATGTCGTATTCAAATACACCACTGCGTTGACAGAAAAAGCTGCGATTGGCTGTGGGAGGTGATAACTGGGATCAGCTGGTCTTTAGCTCTCATCTATCTTATATTAGAGCAGTCTCATGTCCCTTTCTGCTTGTTAAAGCTTTGATCATGTGTTAAACTGCAATGCTTGATGGTATACTACTGGGCTTGTGACCATCAGTTGTTCACTACTTTTCACAATGCATGCTGGGATATAATGAGTCCACTATATAGTATATAATGGTGCTCACTCAGAATTTGGACAGCACTACTACATGGCATAGTCTTTATATAATGAACTATATGATGAATAGGGAATAGTTTTAGGAAACAGTCAGTGATGTGACAATAAGCCAGACTGCACTGTGCCAGCACCCAGAAATTAAGCCAGCCAATCAGAAATCAGCCATTGATGCTGTTCACACCTATGCTTTTTGAGCAGTGATGTGTGACTTTAAAAAGGCCTTTGTTTATGTTTTATGGCACATAATGTATCCTGGAGAGGCCATTGATTAGGTAGGTACATTGATGTTTTATGCTGTTTAAAATTTGATCACAGGGCTGTATGACTATTTGAACAAAGGGCACACAGTACAGTTTATACTGTTCAGACAGAGACTATTGTAGTTCAATACCAAGCAATGATAATTACAATCTGAATTTGAACCGTAACTATTCCACTCTTATATCCCGGATACATATCTAAAAAAACATATGGTTAGCTGTTCTCTAAAGCCATTGATCAGAAAATATACATTATCATGGGTGAATCCAGAGGGATCCATCAATATCTAATCAGGCATGCAGCGCTGCACAATCTGAATGTCTGAGTGATATCCATATACACTCACATGCAGTCGTGGCCTTGACTGAGTTCCACATGCTGTGAATTGTTTTGCTTTTCTTGGCCTTGACAGAAAATACCTGCTTTTTAGAGAAGTCAGTGTGCAGGTAGCCTTGCTGTCCAGTGCATACACTGAAAGTGTAGCAGAGAGACTAATGTGAGGTGTGTTGCTTACAATACAATGGTACAAAGAGGAGCTATAACAGTAAATATATAGAATCCTGCTGCAGTAATGTGAAGGTCTCAGAAAACTGTGAGGCACTTAAAGCAGAATTAATCTTGCCTCTTCCACCTGAGTGCTAGAGTAGGAATTATTTCAGGTGCTTCTTCTGCTGATATTTTGAGTAATTTATTAAATGTTTGGAGATTTCTACAAGCAGGTCATTGCGTCTTAGAGGGGGCCAAGGCTGAAAATGTGATGCTAATTTGGACATCAGTTTGAACAAGTCTACCCACAATACATTGGCAGGGTTTTTAAGTGTGATGCATGACTTTAATTCCGTTAGTGCAATGTGGTCAGAGATCCAGCTGAAAAAGAGAGGAGGATGGAGAGAAGGGGAAGGAGAGTTACATTCCTTTACTCTTTCCTTCTTGTCCAAGGGGTTTTTGGATGGGCAAGGGCCAGCGGAGAGGGGAGAGGAAGGTGGAGGATAGAGGAGAGGAGAGGAGAGGGCTGTGGGGAGGGAAGGGGAGGGGCCGGTATGGCTTTTGTCTGCTTCCCACGTTTCAAAGCCAGTCTTGAAAAATGAATAGACAGAGGAAAATCAATTGCATGACCTTCACAGAGAGAGAGAGAGAAAGAGAGAGAGAGAGAAAGCAGGAAAGGGGAAGAGAAGGAGGAGAGAGACAGATTATGGAAGGAAGGAGCAAACGTAAAAGGAAAGAGCTGAAGGGAGGGAAAGTAAAATGACCCATGATGTTCATTCTCATACACCGTGTGTGTATATATATTCGTGTGTGTTTGTACCTATTTGTACAGCACATCGAAGGACTGAACCGTCTCATTTGAAATCATTTATATTTCAGAACCTCTCAGTATTGAGTAATATTTTTCTTTTGTGGGCTGTTTTTATTACCCTCCCTGTTTAAATGTCTTGATAAGTAATAATTTAGGTGAGATTTATCCTTGTAGCCTTGACTATATTTTTTCTGTCACCCATGATAAACCCAAAATGTTCATACCTTAGATCAGGGAATAGCATCAAAATTGCAAACCAGATTATTTTGACCATTTTATTTAAAATTGAAATAAAAAATGTGTCATAAAGCCACTTAATGGGACAAGAAAACTGTCATACAGAACTACAACAACAACAGAGGAGTAAGATTCTAAGAGCATGTAGACCCTCTGGTCATATAAATTTGTGACAAAACCCAAAACCTGTCATAACTTGCAGAGCCTTGCAGAAATGGATTGGTCAGATACCATATTTATCATCAAGTGGATCCATTTTGCAAAACTTCAAGCTTAAACACTTGTTCCTGTTCAGAGAATGACAGGATCAATTAGCATTAGGGTCGTTATCAAAATCTCACGGTGCAATAATACCATGGTAACAAGTCCACAGTACAGTATTTATTGTGTTACAAAGAAACCCTCAAATCGTCAAATGACGACGTTGAAAAAAAAGGGATTTTGACAATTATCAAACAAGAACTGCACTTAAAATATTATAATATGTGCAAAAAGGTGCTGTAGGTGTGCATTAGGCTTCAAAATATGTACTTATACTTTGGCTCCAGTGTGTTTACTTACCTTCTGAGACCTTGGTTGTCCACCAATGAAAATAGCTCTAGGTCTTTGGAGATATATTCACCAATACACCTTGTGCTTTGTGATCAAAGGATGATAGGTATGCAAGGGCTGATGGTAACTGTAGTTCCTGGTTCCACTAAAAAACTAGACTCTTTGCCCTGAAGGTCTATCGTTTGAAACTGTCACATGTCCATGGCAACATTGAGATGCTCCTGTCACTACAATACCATGATATCAACTATAATAGACCCTTAGGATTAAAATATTGTAGATATGGGCATGGTTACATTGACGCGACTGCAAGCCTGTAAGCAATGGCAGCTAGTGGAGAGATTAACGAGGATGCATGTAGAGCAGTACCAAAACTTGACAACATTTCTTTATTAAAAGAAAAGCAAAGAACCCCAGTGAAAGCTTATCTTTGTGGTAACTATTTTGCGCTTACCCAACTGGCTTTGGCCAGAGTTGAATCTACCAACTGGCTCCACTGGCAGTGAACAATGATAACAACTGGCTGTTGACCTTGTGTTGTGTAATTTATTCCCTAGGGCAGCACAGGCTGCTATGTGTTTAATGGTACACACTGTGCTAAGGGGGATTTTTAAAATAATTCATCCGGTTTTAATTTAGTAAGCATAAGAGCTATTCATGCATTTACATAATCAGGGGTATGGCTGAGCTGAATGACAGGTGGGTATTTTGTGGCTGTTTGCCAGGAGGATACAGGCCCATCTCAGCTCTGCCTTCTTGTCTGTTACTACAATGACAGGATCTTAGACTGGGGTAGAATCTCCAATTTGGGGACCACCGTCATTCAGCTTTATTGTGCCACCATAGTGTCTCTTCAGAAACCAATGGGTGATGTCACTCAGACTTCATCCATGTTTTATAAATGTCTGCACAAACATATAGTTGTTGCATACTAATATACAAACTATTTTTTGGGCCTCTGTTTTTAATCCTCTAGTTTAGCAAAGTTGTTGCCATTCTTATTTCCAAGTCAAAAACATTAAGGTTCTGGAGTTCAAGCTTGGTGACTGAAATTAGTAACTTGGAGGTGGCTAGTCCCCTAAGTCCAAATATTAAACCCTTTCATCTTTAGGCCCTTTTCCAGTGTTCAAGCTAGAAAATGACATACCCAAATGTAACGGAATATTTCTCTGCAACTACAAGGTCTACATGAATAAGCTTGGCATCAATGTAAAGATAACTCTTTAAAATTTCAGCAGATATGTAAAAATCCCTTTAGAAGTTACTGCGACTAGGTAAATAATGATGGAATATAGCAGAAATGAAAGATTAATTTTGTCACCTTAAAAAATCTCTTTTAGAGTAAATATCTCCTGTGAAATGTCAAGCCAAGGTGTATGGGATTAGAATGGTGTGTCACATGATCATATCCGTGCACAATTAGACTGCTTTATGTGTCTTTCTCAGGATGAAAAGGTTTTAATGTTTTTAAAGGTTTTTAGAGTCCATGATATTGTTCTAAAATGACTAATATGAAAATTCACCTCTGAAGAAGTTGCCATGAATTGTGTAATTAGACTATGATGACATGATGACCAAAACCACACCCAGCAGTTTAAGTTAAACATAAAAAAAACACCTTTGAATTTACAAACACTGATTTTTTGACAAAAGCATTAATACAGTATTTCCAAATTTATTTACTGACCAAGATATGCTAAGACAACATTTTTAATGGCTGAACTTTTTACATTTTTTCCACAAAGACCAAATTAGTCTCCTTAATTTCAAACATGATATAGACCTTCCTGTTTTGCAGCCAGAGACGGTTTAAAGAATGGAAAGCACAAGAGCAGGAGAGAAGGAAAGGCACATTATTAAGATAAACTGTATAAGCCATAAACCCCCTCCTCCACATCAGCAGATGGGGAAAACTTCAAAATTAATATACACTACAAATATATTTTTTAAAAATAAAACAAAACTGGAAAAGCACTCGGAGAGAGCAGACCTCTGCCATTAGCCCTATCTCCCAATAGCACGAATCCTTTAAAAAAAATCCTGGAACCAGACGGTGATCCGGATCACTCCCAAAATTGAATCAGTTCTTTCTTATGCCATCTCTGACATTTCCTGAAAATTTCATGAAAATATGTCCATAACTTTTTGAGTTATGTTGCTAACAAACAAACTAACTATCTAACTAACTAACTAACAAACTAACTAACAAGCCCTGCCGATCCCATAACTGCCTTGGCGGAGGTAATAAACATGGTTTCTATTGTGATACTTAGTTCTTTTCATTCCAATTGACAATAATATATATAATAATGTTAATTTCTTTAACATTTATCAAACCAACATCGCGAAGTGCTTTACAAAACATCAAACAAAAAAACTGTCTGTATAAAAGAATAAAAGAGGACTTGCATCAAACAGTGACTAAAGAATAAATGATAACAACCTAAAGCAGTGGTTGAATTAATCTAAACAGATACACACCATGCATAAAACAGTTTGCTGTAAGGCCTTCTGATAGAAATGTGTATTCGAAAGGGATTTAAAAGAAGATTCCGATGTGGCTTCTCTGGGATCCTCAGACAGCTTGTCCCACGGCCAAAAGGCCCAAATAAATGCTTGTTCTCCAAGGCTCGAGACATGCTTGCTGTTAAATATGTGATGAAAGTCCACAAATATCTGTGTAGCATGCGTCATGTTGCCACACAGACAATAGAGTAGAGTAGAAACAAAGTGCAGACAGTGTCCAGTCATTAGTCTGAGCTGATCTGAAATTACTATTGATTACTGATTTTATTATTATCTTGGTCCTGATCCTTAAATTAGAATCACAGTAACCCCCTCAAGTCTCTTCAGTTTTGTAGTTTTCATCCCACACATCAGGTAATTTTATACAACCTGAGCTCTCTCGTGTGCTTTTTAAAGGTATTCTCCAGTAACACATGTAGTGTATAGGCAAGTATATCTACAATTAATGTCATGATTGGCAAACACAAGGGGAAACTGCAAGTATGTCTCCAGCTTGAGTGGGCATATTTCTGAGAAGATAAAAGTCTAAAGGGGGACAGCTCTGTGGCTCCTCCAGTGAGCTCCCTTCTACACTTGTGTTGGCAAATTATGTCACCACCTCACCAATCACAGGGGTATCTGGCCTCAATTTTCAATCATTGGAAGAAGATAAGATGCATTGTGCGTATAAATACACAGTCTATGATTGCAATGTACTGTTTTCTCTGCTTGAAATTTAGTTGCAAAATATCTTAAACCATGTTAATTAAGTTTTATATAGCATCAAGAATGTGAAAATGTTTCCAGTGTGGAAAAATTTGAATCATTCCATCAAGATAACTTTAGAAATAGTGAGACATCAGTTAAAGTAGATTTTATAGTTGTTTTATTACTCTTAACACAAATATATCACTGCCCAACCTTTAGCAGGTGCAGTACGGCTGCTGGAGATCCCCTCAGTATTTTACAAGGTACAGTACAATGACAGCTCACAGCAGCAACAGGGCCAGCTCAAGTGTTTTACTGTCTCTGTTAGTGAGGTCAAACACACCTCTATCCTCCCCCCACGATAGTGACATTGACTTTCATTCCCTCTCCCCTCTCTCGCACCCTCGTCTCCTTTCTTTCATTGCCTCCATCTCTCTGTCCCTCGCCTCCCTTCTGTCTCCCCCACTTCCTCCTTCCCTCTCTCTCACTCCCCGTGTCTGCCTCCCCTCTAATTCACAGCGTTTAAAGCAGCCGGGGCTTTTAAGGGAAGTTAATTGCACTCAAATTATGTTCGACCGCAAAAGGAGCGAGGGAGGAGAGACAGAGAGATAGAGGAGAGATAGAAGAAGGGAGGGATGGATGTCAGGGAGAGAAGATAATTGCGACAGAGAGGGACGCCGCGATTAGGGTCACTCTTTCTCTCTGTCTGTTGAACAGCCGAAACGTCACATTTGGATGCGAGTAAACAACTTGGCAGGTGATCAGGCTCTTGTTTTGAAAGGATGAAACTATGGCAGCCAAGCCAGACTTAAAAGACAAAGATGGAGAAGAAGACAGAGAAAAAAACAGAGGGGTTCACAGTGTCTGTAATCTGTTATGCTGCCATGGTAACATCCTAACCTGGTTCAAAAGGTGGACGCTGGGGGATGGATAGAGGGACGGTGCATGTGTATGTGTATGCAGGAAGGAGTTTGTATATATGTGTGTGTGTGTGTGTGCAGCCATTACTCATGGACTTAACTGGGAGTAAATTATGTATTAGACAGAGGTATAATGAAAATCATTCAAATGAAATTTCTATCTTTTCTCCTGTTGGAGCGCTGGGGGAGACCCCAAGAATTGACCTGTGAGTCAGACTATAATTAACGTGTCCGATCCCAGCCAGACTCATTCTGTCTCCTATTCCCACAATGAAATTACACCTCAGACAGAGTCCTGAGGAGCCAATGAAACACAAGTGTGACAGAGAGGTGTGATTGAACAGATAACGCACGGGGCTGTGCAAACAACCATATATGTACATTTTATACGTGTAGAAACAGAAGAAAAAGTAGGAGGCTTAAAGCTCCAGTGAAGGGTCTTAGTGGGTTATTAAAAGAATTAACTCTGTTGCCTCTTTATGACCTTAGAAAGCAAATCAGTCCATTGGCAACAACATTCATTGTTTCTATTTTATTTCAAATGCCTGAGGATGCTGCAGTGGGGTTGGTCTCGACAACATTTTTAACAGTGCATTGCCAAAACAGCCCTTTTTATTCCTAGTCAGATATTCACAATGACAGGAAAAATAACTAAGACATGAATGGCTCAAAATTAGCATAAAGATGAGCGATTAATGGTATTTCACAGAAGAGGGAGTGATGTTGAATACTATCACTGCTGTGAGTCAGTCATATGAGGCTAGCAGTGACGATATCCAGAGTAACATCTGGACTTCCAGTGTGATTTAGCTTTAATATAAAAGCTCTCTCAAAACAGCAGCGTTATTCCTTGCTCTCTGCTAGCATTGTGATGCTTTAGTTCACTGGAGTATCAAACCATAGACACTCTATGTTCGTCAAGTTCACAGCAATAGGGTGCCAGTTTAGCTCAGTTGGTAGAGCAGGCATCCATATACAGAGGCTGGAGTCCTTAAAGTGCTGGTTGCAGGTTCAGTTCCGGGTCTCAGTGCTGTTTGGTGTGTGTCTACCCCCTGTCTCTCTACTCACATTTCTCTTTTTTTAGCTGTCCTGTCATAGTAAAGGCAAAACTCCTCGAAAATAATCTTTTAAAGAAAGTTTGTTACAATGAAACTCTCCACTTCTTAATATCATTGAGGTCTCATCTGGAGGAACCATGTTCTTTGATTTTTCAAACGCATTCAACTCCATCCAACCCACCATACTCAAAGACAAGCTCACGGAGATGGGAGTGGATCCTTCCTGTGTTTCTTGGATCATAGATTACCCGACAGGAAGGCCACAGTTTGTCAAGCTGGGGAACTGTGTTTCTGGGACATTAATGAGCAGTACAGGGTCTCCACAAGGAACAGTCCTGGCTTCATTCCTGTTCACACTGTATACATCAGACTGCAAATACAGCACTGAGTCCTGCCACATCCAGAAATACTCTGATGACACTGCTATCGTGGCATGTATCAGAAATGGACATGAAGCCGAAGACAGGGATCTGATAAGTGCCTTCAGTGACTGGAGTCACAAAAACTGCCTGCTACTCAACACCTCAAAGACAAAGGAAATGATCATAGGTTTCCGCAGATCCAAACCCCCTCTTCAGCCAGTGAACACTTGTGGCGTGGACATCAAGGTGGTGACATCATATAAATATTTAGGTGTACACCTGGATAATAAGCTGGACTGGTCTAAAAACGTAGACTTCATCTACAAAAAGGGGCAGAGCCGCCTCTTTTGCCTCAGAAGACTCCGATCAATAGACATCTGCGGCAAGATGCTGCAGATGTTTTATCAGTGGCAGGTGTTCTGTTTTATGCTGCAGTCTGCTGGGGAGGCAGTGTAAAACACAAGGATGCAAGGCATCTGAACAAACTGGTTAAAAAAGCTGGCTCTGTTGTAGGAATCAAATTGAATTCATTGGAGGATGAGGTGGAGAGATGCGCACTGAGCAAGATGGAGGCCATTCTGAGAAACATGGATCATCCACTTCATATCTCCCTCAGTGAGCAAAGAAATAACGGTGGCGGACGGCTCCTATCCCTGAGCTGCAGAACAGCAGGATTTAGAAAATCTTTCATACCATCAGCAATAAGACTGTATAATTCTAAAGTAAACAGATGAGACTCCCAGATGATTGAATTTCCCTTCGGGGATAAATAAAGTTCTTGTATTGTGTTGTATTGTAACTCAGATGTCTCATGAACATGAGAGAAATGTGACTTTACATCACTCATAGAAAATTCAATGTTAGGAAGCCCACTTTTTAAGACTAACCCATACTTCTGTCATAAAATGACTGTGATTGTTTCTTTGGTGGTTTAAACATAGACCTGAAAGCTCCAGTAGAGCAGACAGATGCGTCCTCCATTCAGGTTGTAGTTGTTTTTAAACATGTTACAGAGGATCATCTTTCTTGTGAGTGGGAGTAGTTTTGGCATATTCAACTGACATGCCTTCAGCGTCTTAGAGCAGATATTTCCTTTCATTTCTCAGAGTTTTGAAACTTAATTTTATATATTTTAGATGGTTTTCATAACCTAAATTTGGCTACAAACCTAAAATACAGCTTTTTATTACATACACAGCCTTAAGTGTTTTCTTTTTGAAACTGTATCACGGGAGTATTTTAGCTTATTGAATCCCCTCTTGTTTTCTTTTCCATCCTCTGTTTCTTTGACAACATTGTACTAAACACAGTGAGATGCTGAGATCAGGGAGTGTACAACAATGACACAACAAAGTCAGACAGAGTGAGTCATCACACCACTAGACAGGCTGTAAAACAACAGTTTAATGAAACTACCTCGAATGCTATTTATAGTAAAACTGAATATCAATGCACCTTACGTGCTAATAACAAGCTCTCATTGCCAGTGCTTTAATAGGGCCATTGTACAGTACTGACACACATTTTCTGTTCATTTAAGTAGTTTGAAAGTTTTTATTTACGTTCTCATTTTGAATTAGCAGTTTTTGAATATTGCATCTAATTTCTGCTCAAATAAGCTGCCAAAATGGAAAGTTTTGGCAGATACAGCATGTAGTACAGGTCAGTCTGAAATGGCTTAAAACCACTTAGAATAGATCTAAATCGACATGGGTGTTCTCTGTGGCAGGGTGGGGAAACTCCAAGTGGCACCGAGTGCTCTCCAGATAAAAGTCACAAGGATGTCTTCAGGCTTCTTTATTTACCTATGGTGTTTGTGGTAGATACGTAAAACACATAAAACCAGGAAAAAAGCGGTAGAAGGTTCTGTTCCTTAAGTCCTCTGTCTGTAAATAGCTTTTCAGAATCCAATTTGTACTGACAATTTTGCATTTCACTCCAGTTAAAACTTTTATATGTACTATGGTACTGCAGTAAACTTGAGTATTGTATCTTGCATTCTTGTGAGGACATGCGCACATGTAGCAGCAAACAGACAATCTGTCCTATTCTTTCAATGATTGGAAGGTAGTATCTTTAATGTGTTATCAAGCTTAGGAACGTGTCAACATTGGCAGCTTAAAAAGGAGACTGAAAGCAAGTCAGTTTTTGTCAAACAAGGCTGACTTTGTTTGTAGAGCTGTCTTTGCACATCTTTATATGCATAGGGACAGCAGATCAACACTTAAGTATAACACAAAACAGTTTGCATGTCTATCTCAGCGATTACCAACGTGGGGTCTGTTAGGATTCCAGAGTTATGATGGGGGTCCATGCAAAGTGAAGTAAAATCAGTGCACTAATTATAACCTCTGTGATTGTAATGGTTAAACTTGAGATAAATAGTTACTTTCTTTTTAAAAGCTTTCATGCGGTCTTTGCCCTAATTGATGAAGAAATTTTGTCCTGCTCTGCCGTTATAGATACCGGGTCTCATTTCTGAGGAAACCATCAATACCTTTAAGGCAGGTTGCAGGGCTAGACTTGATGGCAAAACTGAACTGGGCAGTAGACTGAGGCATGAGGCTGTAAAGGCAATGCAGAGAGATGTGGAGGCTAGGGTTTGTGGTTGCATCCTCTTTGCGTTTCTCTGCTGTTAAGGCACCTGATTTGCACGATCCTGACAGAGGAGGTAGATATCAAGGAACAATGGTTCAGCTACTTTGAGGAGTTGTATTGGGAGCCTCAAACCAATGGTGGAGATGCAGAGCGTATGGACCCACTTGTAAGCTGTGACCCACCATCTCTCAAAGAGACTCAAAGAAAGCAACAGGTGTATGCAGGATCCAGGCTGAGATGCTCAAGGCGAGAACCTTCCTCCTGTGGTTACATGCTCTCATCTGCTCCATTTCAAAAGGGGGCATCATCCCAACCTACTGGAATAGGGGCACTGTCATCCTGATCTGGAAGGGAAAGGTGATGTGCAAGAGTGTTACAACTACAAGGGTATTGCATTTCTCTCAGTGCTGGGCAAGGTCCCTGAACTGATACGTCTGAACAGGATCTGCGATCCGCTGCTCCAACACCAGTGGCCTGAACAATCTGGCTTTACACCAGACTGCATCCTGGCACTTCCTATCCTCACTGAGCACTTTTGGCAGTTCAGTAGAGGGTTGCTTGCAGCCTTCGGAAAGCATTCGGCTTGGGGAGCAGGGATGCCCTCTGGAGGTTCTGGAGCTCCGCAGGATCCATCGTGTGCTCATCAAGTTGATGACTGCTCTATATTCTGGAACAGAGAGGGCTGTGGAGTGTGGTGGCTCCATTTCTGACTTCTTCCAAGTTGATTCTGGGCTGAGGCAGGGGTGCGTCTTAGCTCCTACGCTCTTCAGTACCAGTAAGGACTGGATAATGGGGCGGGTAAACGGGGCAGCGAACCATGGAGTGTCATTTAGTGATGTCCAGATCACTGATCTGGACATTACTGATGATGCTGTGGTCCTTGTGGAGACTGTTGATGTCCTTTTGGGGCCTCTTAATTTGCTGAGTGAAGAGGTTTAAGTGTTGGGAATGCACATCTCCTGGGCCAAAATAAAGATCGAGGCATCTGGGGACGACTTGGATTCTACCCTCAATATTTGTCTCTGTGAATGGTGAGGACGTGGAAGGTGTAGAACAGTTACCTACCTTGGCAGCATAATCCATAGATCCGCAAATGGCTTAGCTGAGATCAACTGCAGACTTGGATTCATACGTGGGGCAGGAGGTTGGTGATGTGATAATCCCGGTAAAGTCAGAGTCTTTTGGCCCTTGGTCCTCCTGGTCTTACTATAGTCTTGTGAGGCCTGGAAGTTGACTGATGGCCAGAGGAACCAACTGGACACCTTTGTGTTGACTTCTCTTTGATGCTTTTTTTGGGTAGCGTTGGCAAGACCCTGTGTCTAATGTTGACGTGCTCAGGAGACAACGGATGGGAAGGGTCAGCTGCTTGATACTTCCACAGGCAACTGGGGGGCTTTTCCAGGCCTGGTCCAGCTCACTGCATACTGAGTGCTAAGGACCCAGTGGGCTGGTCAAGATGCCTGGGGTGACTGCATGCATCATGGAGGGGACAGCTGAGAGGATACCTGCAGAGATAGAGCATGGGTACTGGACTAAGATTGAAGTGCCAAACTGGCATATTCTCCCATACCCAAGCTGACCTTATATAGCTATGTTCAAGCTAGTGGCTTCACCAGTTACCATCGTTTACCGGATTGTAGTACAACTAAACCATACCTCTAGCTACCTTGTTCTCCTTAAATCACACTGATTGGTCCTTGCATTCTTAGACTAGGCACAGACATTTCGGATTGAAGCTAGGATGGATCTACCTGATGAAAAACATGATATTTGATAAATTCATCTGCTTTTCAAGATTACTGTTGGTGGGGATGATGTTCTAATTCCCTAAAGAGGGTAGGAAAAAATGACAAATTTAAGAGCAGAGTTTAAAGGAACATTTCTTTCATTTTATTTCTTTTTATTTTTTTCTTTAAAACAAAAAATGATTTATTTCCCCCACAAACTTCAAACAGAATAAGAGAAGACATAATGAAAATTGAAATGTTAAGAATATAGGAATGATGCAAAGCTCCCTACCTCTTTTTTCTGCAAAACAGACACAGACACTCTCACATACACACTTATAGAAGTAGGGGTTCACAGCAGCACTACAGAAGGATCTTTGTTCTCTGGGTGAGATACTAACACCGACTCTCTCTCCTCACATGTGCACACGTTTGTGCGTGAGTCCACACACCCACTCAAACACACACACCAGGTCCAGTGTTTTGGTTTCCTGGCTGCCCTATTGTACCCTGGCAGTCTTTAATAAATGCTCCTCTGTGTATTTGTGAGTGTGAGTGTGTAGACTCATCCGTCAGCCCTCCTGGCCTCATGTCACATCCAGCGTTTCCTTCGCCCCGCTGACACTACTCAGTGCTACTGATCGCACACCATCACCTGCACTCCTCCAGGGGTGAAAGCACACACGCTCAGAGACACACATTATCCATATACTTCTTTTCAAACAGAACATAACATCAGTGTGTGGGTTTTTGTGGGTTTTTTTCATGCACTCATGCTGGGGGTTGCCACCTCCAGACTCCCAAACACTGCAGCTCCATCGCAGCCCCATGAGGGACCCTAACAGACATATAGAGAAGTAGAGGGGCTCCCCATCAGTGTTAATTTCATTGACTAGAACTATGACTCAAAATGTTTGTCTGCTATTTTTACCCAGGAGAAAGGCAAAGACAAGCTCTAAATAGATCTTTCGTGATAAAAACTCTAACAAAAAGAAGGTTTGGAGTTTGTACAGGAGACTGAAATGTTAGTATTGGACTGTCAGACATTAAAAATCTGTATTTCTCTATGTAGGATATGTCAGTATCTTTATCAGTGCATTTTCAAGACAAACCTTGTGACTAAAAGTACAGACTTGAATGTGAGGACTTAGAATTTAGAGAGAATTTATACTGGGGCTTTTTGCCTTTATTAGAGAGAGATAGGACAGTGGATAAAACCAGAAACTTTGATGAGAGTGTAGGGAATGAACTGCGGTGATAGAGCCACAGGCCAGACTTGATCCCTGGCCCCCCATGTGCATGGGTTCAACCTAACTACTACACCATCTGTGCCCCACAATTTTTTTCTTCATTGACTAAATCATACAAAAATAAAAAAGCTTACAAATGACTAAAATGTGACTAAATCATAGCTGTAAATGGCTAACTTTGGTTATAAAGCTAGAGCTATTGCTGTTTACAATTTACGATTTTATTACTTTTGTTATTTCTTACCAAGTATATAAAGTCTGAGTACACTTGCAATGCAATCCATCCAAATATGGCAGCTTAAAACAGTGTGCTCACAGTACACGAGTAATGAAATACTATTTCAGCAATTACAAATTGATCAATTACTGAAGCACTTGTGGCCATGCAATTATAACCTCTGACATTGTGATATTACAGTTAGCACAGATGCTGAGCAGACAGTCAGATTTCCTTATTTCAGATAAACACTAACCATTAACAAAGGACTAGGTTGGTTCATTCTAAAGTAAATTTTGTGGGTCCTTAGATACTCCTGATACCTAGATACAGTCATGAACAAAAGTATTGGCATCCCTGGAATTTTTCCAGAAAATATACCATTTCCTCCCAGAAATTTTTGCAATTATAAATGTTTTTGGTATACACATTTATTTCCTTTATGTGCATTGGAACTACACAATAAAGAAAAAAAAAGCCAAAATTGACATAATTTTACACAAAACTCAAAAATGGGCTGGACAAAATTATTGGAACTCTTTTAAAATTGTGGGTAAATCATTTTATTTCAAGCATGTGATGCTCATTTAAACTCACCTGTGGCAGTAACAGGTGCTGGCAAAATAGAAATCACACCTGAAACCAGTTAGAATGTATAAAAGTTGACCCTTTGTGTTGTGTGCCTGTGTGTGTCACACCAAGCATGGAGAAGAGAAAGAAGAGCCCAGAATTGTCTGAGGACTTAAGAAGCAAAATTGTGGAAAATTCTGAACAATCTCAAGGTTACAAGACCATCTCCAGAAAGCAGGGTGCAAAAGTGTCAGCTTGGACCATACATCTTTATCTGAATGAGATGAAGCGCTATGGCAGGAGACCGAGGAGAACCCCACTGCTGACAAAGAGACATAAAAAAGCCAGACTGGAGTTTGGAAAAAATGTACCTGAGTAAGCCTCAATCCTTCTGGGAGAACATTTTGAGGACAGATGAGACTAAGGTAGAGCTTTTTGGAAAAGCACGTCATTCTGCTGTTTACAGAAAATGGAATGAGGCCTACAGAGAAAAGAACACAGTACCTACAGTCAAACATGGTGGAGGTTCAAGGATGTTTTGGGGTTGTTTTGCTGCCTCTGGCACTGGGTGCTTTGACTGTGTGCAAGGAATCATGAAATCTGGAGACCATCAAAAGAGTTTGGGCTGCAATGTAGGGCCTAGTGTCAGAAAGCTGGGTCTGCATCAGAGGTCATGGGTGTTTCAGCAGGACAATAAGCCGAAATATACCTCAACGCAAAGATGTAAGCAGCTTGTTGATGGTTATACAAAGCCACTGGTTTCAGTTATTCTTTCCCAAAGGTGTGCAACCAAATATTAGGTATTAGGCTTCTGCTTTTTGTATTGTTCCAATGCACATAAATGAAATAAACATGTGTATACCAAAAGCATTTGTAATTGCAACAATGTCTGGGGGAAATGGTATATTTTCTGGAAAAATTCCAGGGGTGCCAATACTTCCCTCCATGACTGTATATGTGCAAAAACACTAAAAGCCACTTGTTTTTTCCATTGTTTATCATCAACTAAAGTTGATGTTTTATACATTTTGCAAACTGTGTTTGGGATAAATTCTAAAAATATAGTAATTTGTAGGCAAGGGGTGTTATGGACAGTGTGTTACGTGTATTGATGGGTGTTAATGTGTGCATAGTGGCTGATTAAACTTATTTGAAGGTACATTGTGTTAAGCTGCTAAAAGATCAGTGACATCTTACATTCAGATTCTAGATTGTGATTTTCAATTCTGATGCTAACTGTGGCCAACAGTGGAATTAAAAAAAATGCATATCTGTTATAGAGCTCAGCTGTGCCTGCCCAGGAGCATATTCTATCATTTTACACTCAGGTAGCTCGTGACAAGTCTGACTTGGATATTTCTGAAAATATGGCAAATAATCAAAATAAAGAAAAAGAAATTAAAGTAAATCACAGAATCTTTTATATTGAGATGAATGAACTGTAACGTAGATAGGCCCTACTTATAAATACTGTGTAGTTTTTAAATGCTACCACACTAAATATTACACACTCCACCTTTACAGAAAATTAACCTGATGAACTTAGTGTAAAGAAAATAAACCTTATGACTAAAGTAAAGACCAAAATGTAAGGACTTATTGACTTAAACTGGACTAAAGACTTAATTTAAAATAGCTGCTAGATTTAACTGTGCTCCCCATCCCCCCCTCCAGGCAGAGACTGACTGAGCTGAAGGGTCCCAGTACCAGACCCCCTTTCACATCCCTGAATGGACTCGCCTTATTTATATTCACACTCTGTCACACAGGGGGACCCCCATCTTACAATGCCACTGTGGCTTTGTCCGGCAACTCTGTATTTATGCGTGAGTGTAAGTTTGTGTGTGCCGGGGTATTTGTGTTGTTTAATCGGAGGGCATGTTGCGGCTGTGTCGTCTGCGCTCCAGAATCTATCGTTGTGTGTATTCCTGAAGAGTGAGTGAGTGTCTTTAGCTCTAATGGAATGCCTCCCTTTTCTATTCACCAACATCACAAGAAGGCAGCTGGGCAATATATGTGTGTATGTGTGCTCTGAGCCTCCCTCTGTGTTCAGTTGTAACCCAGAGCAGCGCTTTCATTTTCCTGTCATAACGTGTATTGATTTCCCTCAGCCTTGCAGCGACACACACATAAAAACACACACAGATATCCGATGATCCTAAAAGTCGCACACACACAGACTCACGCACACATTCATATGCCCTTAAACACACACATAGTTTGTCTCTGTCGGATAAGGAACACTGTGTTCAAAAAGTGGGCCCTGTTGGTGTGAGATTAGTTCTCACGTGCTCTCCCCACTTTTACAATCACACACTTGCAGGAGCACACACGTGGCGTCACACTCTCTTTTCTGACATAAAACAGTAAATACAGCTGATTGCTAAATTAATCTTGCACGTCAGCACAGCCCCTTATGGCTGCGTTTGCTCAGGAGAAAGTGATCACACTCTCCTTCTTCAGTGTTTTCTCATTTTCCTGTCCTACCCTCTCCGCTCCTCTCATACCTATCTTCCCCCCCCCCCCATTACCTAACCACCTCCAACTCTATTTGTATTGTAATTGCCTTGGTAAACAGCACCACTTTGGCACTGAAGCAGCTCTGATAGCCGTGTTTGGGATGCACTGAGGGTGGAGATGCAGACACCATAAGTACGTGTGTTTGTTTGTGTGTCTGGCAGCAATTGAGAGAGCATCACACACACTTATGCTCAGATTTTTTTAGAGACAACCCTTCAGTCGTTTCTGCCGTCTTTCAAACAGAACCAGTTTAAGTCTCACTTTTCATTTCAGTGAAGATTTATAGACGTCACAGAGATTCAGCAAGAATATAAACCTCTGCTGTGGAATGATAAGACCTGTACTCATGCACATTTGTAAAACTACTCAGAAGTTATCAGTGAATGAGCGTCATCAATCAATAAAGTTCAGCAAAACCATTGATGTAAAAGGTCCTGCACACACTGCCGTAGATCTCCACAGAGCTCTGTAGTTTTTTTCAGCTCTTATTAGAGAATCAATTTATCAACAAGTGAGGCTTAGTTTTTGAGCAAACTACCACAACAATGAAAAGTTTTAACCCTTTTTCTTTCTGTGACTTTTTGCCATTATAAACAGTGTTTTCAGAAAATATTCAGAACCTCTTTGCCTTTTCAGTTTTGTTATGTTGAAGCCTGATGCTACAGTTGAAAAAAAACAAACATTTTTATTCTCATTAATCTACACTCAGAACCCTATAATGACAAAGAGAAAACAGGTCTTCAGAATTTTTTTGCAGATGTGTTAAAAAATTATAAACTGAAATTCCACATTGATATAAGTATTCAGGCTCCTTTGCAACAACACTTGAAATTTAGCTCAGATTTCTCCCATTTCACTGGATCTTTGCTGAGATGTTTCTACACCTTGATTGAAGTCCATCTGTGGTAAATTAAATTGATTGGACATGATTTGGAAAGGCACACACCTCTCTACAGAAGGCCTCACAGCTGAAAATGCATATCAGAGCAAAATCCAAGCCATGAGGTCAAAGTATCCTGTATTTAAACTCAGAGACAGAATTGTTACAAGCCATGGATCTGCAGCCTCCACCGATCTGGGCTTATGAGTGGCAAGATGGAAGTCTCTCCTCATGTGAAATCCAAGCAGGCTTTCATGTGTTTTGCACTAAGGAAAAACTTCTGATTAGCTACTCTGCCATAAAGCCCAGATCATTGGAGGGCTGCAGTGCTGGTTGTCCTTCTGAAAATTTGACCCATCTCCACACAGGATCTCCGGAGCTCAGTCAGAGTGGCCACCTCTCACAAAGGCCTTTTCCTGATGGCTCAGTTTAGCTGGGTGACTAGCTCTTGGAGGAGTCCTGGTTGATCCAAACTTCTTTAATTTGAGAATTATGGAGGTCACTGTGCTCTTGGGAATCTTGAGTGCAGCGTAACTTTTTTGTAGACTTCCCCTGACCTGTGCCTTGCAACAATCCTGTCTCTGAGCTCTGCAGGCAGTTCCTTTGACCTCATGGCTTGTTTTTGCTCTTATATGTTTTGTGAGCTTTGAGGCCTTCTATAGAGAGGTGGGCCCTTCCAAATAATGTTCAATCTATTTAATTTACCACAGGTGGACTCCATCAAAGCTTAGAAACATCTCAGGGATAACTGAGAGAAAGGGGAGGCTTTTGAGCTACATATCAAGTGTTTTGGAAAGGCTCTGAATGATTTTGTCAGTGTGATATTGCAGTTCTTTATTTTTATAAATTTGCAAAAATGTCTAAAATTCTGTTATCACATTTTCATTATGGGGTTCTGAGTGTAGATTGATGAGGATAATAATTTTTTTTCTGGGCTGTAGCATCAGGCTGCAACATAACAAAAATGCACACAAAAATAGATATAAACAAGCTGAGCTACTTTTCTTTTAGAAATTTCAGAGTAAAGTACTTTTAAAATACTTGGAGGCAGACACATCTGGCTGAAAATATATTTGATTAAGTTCATTTTGACAAAAACTTGATGTTTGAATTGTTATTTCATGTATTAAATATATTGTAGTCATGTATCTTGTATTGTCTTTGGTTGTGGCCTCTTACTGTCAGACACTTTGTTGATTGTGCTGCTGTCTTTGTTAGCCAGGAAACTCTTGGACAATATTTTTCCCACTACTTCTTGTTGTTTTTTTACATCTTACATTGATCAGACATAACAAAAAATATAAAAAGATAATAGTAACGCAAACAAGAATGTGGACAACAAAATGACAGAAATAACAGTTAATATAAGGAAGAAATAACTACTAGCCAATGCAAAGTACAGCAAAACACAAAAGATGAGTACATCTGGCTCTGTTGAGTGTACAGTTACAGGTCCATAGAAAGACACCTCTGCTGTCAAAAAGATGAAACCCACATTTATTTTTTAATTGTATTAGTAATTCAGAAGTGGTTTAAACTGATCAAATATTGGAGGTCATTGCTGGTTCCAGTTGTCAGGATTCATTCTTCTCTACATTTATAAATATATAAAAGTCTTGTCCGGTTCTGTCCCATAAAGGTAAACTATTGTTAAAACCAGTGGAAGCTCCATGACTTAAACAGCCAGGTTGTTGGCTGCTTTGCACAGATGTTTTTAAAGTGTCTGCATTCTCAAAAAAACAAAAACAATTTTTTTTTAAATTTTAAAGAGCCTTTCCTCCTGAGATAAAGGTTAAAAAGATAAAAATAATCAAGTATTGATTTCACATATGAGTTGGCAATAGACCAAGTACAGACAGCCAGAGGAGAAAGAGACACAGGAGAAATAGGGCTTTACTGTGAAACTTGAGCTGAGCAACTACACCTGAGTCTCCTTAAATCCCTGAAAGCATATGACTGTTACAGTTTTAGATCCTTTTACAGGCATAGTTTCGTTCATCCACTCACATCTTCTCTCTTCACTTGGTCAGATACTTGTTATCATCTGTTGTTATAACTCTAAAAGCTGTTGAGCACATGTCAAAGAAACATTTCAGTCAACGTCCCATATCTTCTTTTTCTCTACAGTAAGACGATCATCTCATTCCCTGGCGACTGACATGTTTGAGCAGCACCTTGGGGCGCACCTCCTGCAGGTAACAATCACTGCACCCACACCTGTCCTTCTAATGTCTTACTCTGATAAATATTATGATTTCATGTTTATGTCATGCAGATGTTCTAGAACAGTCCTGTGGTGCCTGGAAATGTTGGTATACTCTAAATTTATCCACCATGTTTTTTATGAAGCCAATCCAGCTAAGGGTTGGGATTACTGTATATACAGGGTTCCTGCAGATCCTTGAGAAGTCTTAAATTGGCCTTATGAAATTTAAGGCCATTTAAAGTCTCTAAAATTCTTACTTTTACTTGTGAGAGGCTAAGATTTTCACTGGCACTTGTGCCTAAGTTGCATCTTTACCAAATCATTGTTTTCTGGCCAACTTTGTATGATTTTAATCATTCTTTTTGCATATATGTTTGCCCATGTTGCAGTTTGCAGGCCCACTAAAAAATATGTACAGCCCCCTTATTTTGACAGGTCCTTCCTGACAAAAAGTGTAATTTTCCTATTTAATAACGAAAATTCTTAGTATCAGGTTAGCACACCTGAAAATATTCTATGATTAATATCATCTTTTGGTATAAGATGGGCTTTTAGTATTTGCAAATTGTCTTTGAGGGAATCAGGGAGTGAGCATGGTTATAAAATTAACAGTGGCAGAAGAGCAGATTTTATGATCACCACTGGCTCACTGACTGTAGGCTGAGATGACTGCATAATTATGTGAACTATTCTAACGTTTTTTAGCAGTTTTGGGGTTAATGTGCTACCAAGCAGTGCACTAGTGTACTCAGATTACTTTTGCATTGTCTTTTCCACCCTCATGAAGAGGATTTAGAAGTGTATATCCTGCACTATACCACTGTATGTCTAAGAAATATGTTGTCACTGTCCTTTGAGAAACAATGGCTTCAAAGGCTGCCTGTTTGTCAGCTATTTTGAACCTTTTTTTATGTAGTCTAATAGGATTTTGGAAGAAGGAGCTTTACTTAAGGCATAATCCCTCTGTTTATTAGAAAGAAAAGTTTAAAAACGGCATATGGTTTTCTTTAGACAGCTCTGTTTGTTCAAAAACTGTGATTTCTGAACAAATTACAAGCTTTTCTTTGTTGGATCTAACATCAGAGTCTGTGTTGTTCACCAGTGTGTCCGTGCTGTGTGCGATCACAGTTCGCACCGGCTCAACTCTCCTCCTTTAGTCTATTAGACATACATCTCCAAGCAAACGCACACACGCTCTCACATTCACACACGGACACCCTGCGCGTCTCATGAACCTCAGACGCTCGGACGATCTCGCCGGCTGCCAAAGAATGCCTCCCTGTTGCACTGACACATGAATGGAGCCTGAGGGGGTTTCTGGGGCAGGAGGGCTGCGGGGATGACGAAATGCAGGATGTAGAGACAAAAGGCTCAGAGGAAGTGCAAGGAAGGTAACACTGTAGGTTTTAGTTTTGAGGAGGAGAGAGAATTGGGAGGGCAACCAGAGAGCAGAGGGATTCAGAAAAACTTGGTATTTGTTTAAAAAAAAACAACTTTGAATTGTATGGTTGATGAAAGGTGCAAAACAAATAAATCTTAATCCAAGGATGCATCAGGAAGAAGCAGGAACAGGAGGAGACAGAGAAAAGGAGGGAGAATTGAGAAGGTTGTAGTAAAACAAAGAAACGTCACATATGTCTGCTCTGTTTTAAAGAGGAAGGGAATCTCAGGGAAATGGCGCTGATAGAAATCAAATTAACGCTCCAGAAAAACTATGATTCTTCCCTCCTAGCCGTCCTCCCGCCGTAATAGCCTGATAATTGCACTTTAGTTCTCCGACATTCAGGCGGCTGGTTTTCTGCTCGCCGCGACACACGACGCCCCGCACCCCGGCCACATATTTGCATACTGGATGTGTCAGTTGCATAAATTACCACCGCCACTTTAAGCACGGGGCCGCCAAAATAGCAATCATTCTTCTAGAGCAAAGTGGCCCTGCTCTGTGTGTGCGTATTTGTGAGTGAGGCTTGTTATGAAGATTAGTATTATTCTCTGAAGCAGTCCTCTCTAATGGTCTGGCTGTATACCTTTCACTTCTCATTAGAGTCACTGCTCACTGTAATGACTCTGGTTCTGTCACTGTGTCCATCCCCATGTCTGGGTGGGTTTTTGTGTTTGTTAGATCCAGGATGAAGCTCTGGTTCTGGGTTCTGTCACACTTGATTGAAACAGCTCTAGTCTGGGAGATTTCCCATGTCTCTTTGCTCTGTTTTTTTCATGTATGTTTGTGTGCAAATGTCTATCTTTGCTCATATTCGTGCATGTGCGGGCATTTGTGTGTGTGTCGATTGCGAAAAGAAGGCCAAGGGGTGACGGGCTGTTTGTTCTCCAGCTCATTGTAATTTGTTCGATACACACTAATTGCTCTAATTTGTCTGTCTTGTTTCTGTTTGCTTTTATGTGTGTGTTTTTTGCGTGCACAGTCTCTGGATGGCTTTGTGTTCGTGGTCAGCCATGAGGGACGCTTCCTCTACATCTCAGAGACGGTTTCCATCTACCTGGGACTCTCACAGGTAAGACCACCTCATTGCATACACGCACACTCACAGACACACAGAGGAATAATCCTTTGTATACAAGAGCATCTGCACACATGTGCCATGCTTTCATATCCCATCCCAGGAGTGTGCGCATATGTGGGTTTATGTGTGTGAGTGTGAATATCTTTGACTGCACTCTTCGCGCCTATCTCTGGAGTGCGACTCTCTCGGGAGCTGTGCTGCTCTCGCTCTACCTCGCTCTCCCGGCCTCTCTCTCTCTCCAGGTGCTCACCTCTGTTGATTGCCTGTGGCCTCTTGTACTGTGAATGTTAAGTCCTGCCATTTTGCCCAGATGCATAAATAATAACAGTAATTACTGGCCCAGCAATCAAAGTGTCGCCCCAGCGCGCTGGGCCTGTCTCGGGGAACAAATCGATAGGCATCTTAAAAGCCACATTGATTGTAGGGAGGGGGAAAAACACCAAGGGGGATGGGAAGATAGATAGAGACAGTCAGGGAGAGAAAGAGAGGGGGAGGAAAGGAGGAGAGGTGTGATAAGAGAGAGATGTTTCCAAGTAAGAGGAATCGGTACAGCATTACTTAGGGTTACAATAACAAAAGTAATGGAGTGTTTCTTTATGTGTAAGTTTTGCCGTGATTCAGGATCAGCCCTTGGTGACTTTAAAGGATAGGTTTGTTTTTTCTGCTCCGTCTCACAGGCCACATGTACAGTGAAGAAGTAATTGATTACTGTTAATGTTTTTTAATAAATTTCCTTAAATGTGACCCCTCCCAACACATCAACACTGAAGGAGAATTCACAGTGCTTGTTTTCTGTGAGAAAAGATTTAAGTATCTGCCAGAGCAATGAGGGCTTTTTTGCCAGGCTATGGCAGAGGAAAACCCTCTGGTAGGCACCTGTAGGTCTGTTTCCAGGGCTCCACAAGGGCAGTATATTACAGTTTTTCTCCATTGGTTTGGCTCATTTCTTGAAACCGAAATTACATTCTCAAAATAACATGGACAAACCTCCAAACCACTCGGGATTTGTTCACAACAGAATTGAATTTCTCCTTTAAATTGCAAATGTCTTAGTACATGTCTCAATGTCTCAGTACATCTTTGAAAATGATTAAGTACAGGTAGCCTGCATTTAGCACAGTTTCCAAGTGAATAGATCTTTTTGATCTAAACTGATTACTGACTTCTCAGTCTAATGGTTGTTCTCTCCAAAACATGTCAGCATCATTTCATTGTAGAAGTCATCACATGCACAACAGTCTGTTCAATTGTCAAAATTAGTCAAGAACATACTATAAAACAATGAATACTATACATGAATCTCTTGGAACATTGGATAAATTGATTAATTGACAGTCAGGTGAAACTAGAACTTGACTAACGACGGAGGAGTTTCCCACATCTCAGATGACCAATCAGTGTGTTTAGTTACCTGACAGGTGCTGTCCATGATTGTGAATGCTGCCAAACATGTATATATAGAGCTTGACCAGGACCAGTGCAATTTCGGAACATGGAGGTACCTGGCCAAGCAAATGAACAAGGGCAACTTCCTGCTCAAGGGAGAGGAAGAAGAAGAAGAGGAGGAGGAGTAAGGGTGTGTGGTGGTGGAATAGGGGAAGAGGCCAAGGAGCACGAAGAAACCATGCTGTCCCGGATGAAATTCGGGCCACAATTATTAACCATGTGATCAACCATCTCACAATTGTATTCTGTTAGCTAGACAAAAAAAAAAATTAGCACAGTAACCACTGTCAATGAAGGACTGGGCTTAAGACTGAGAGGTGGACATGAGGGATATTTCAATGGTCCTCTGCCATCATGACAAAACATCAAAACATTTTGGCTTGCAGTGCTTACACAATGCCAAAGGGACAATGCATTTTGGGGGCACTGACTATTTATATGAGAATAGAATTTAGTTTTGACAAATGAGTGAACTGTTTTGGGAGAGATATGAGCTTTTGCAGGTGAACCATGGCGTTGTGCTGAACCATCCGGATTATTTTGGCAAAAGCATCAAGAGTGTTGAGAACGTCCAGTCTGTTTTAAGAAATGAGCCGAAACAATTGAGAAGGATCTTTGCATTTTTGGTGGCACTGACTATTCATATGGGAAAGGAATTTAGTTTTGAAGCATGAGTGAACAGTTTTGGGAGAGATATGAGCTTTTGCAAGTGAGCTATGGTGTTGTGCTGAACTGTAAGACTGTTTTGCCAAATGATCTTAGAGTTTTGAGAATGTAATTTCTGTTTCAAGAAATGAGCCAGACCAATGGAGAAAACTGTAACAGGTTAATGCCCACTTTATTTTTCTTTCAGCTAAAGCCTCATTTTTTATTTCAGAAGTTTTTGGGCATTGTCTTTTGTTATAGAAATCAGATAAAAATTGGCAGGAAACACAGGGAAGAGAGAGGGAATGATCTGCACCAAGAGGCCGATGGCCAATGTGGACTCAGTGTACACGCATTAGGTGTGCGCACCACTAACTGAGCTACCTGGACTCCCATTATTTTAGCTGAGGACTATAAAACAATAAGACCTTCTAACCACAATTCATTTTAAAATTTCTGTTGTTAATTTCCCATTAAATATGTTTTCATTTCATTTGTGATTTTTGGACTGTCTAAAACTAAAGGTAATTGACTTCCTGTTTGGAACCTGCGTTTATTTTGAAATGAAATAAGTAACCTTGAGTTGATCGAAGAATACGACATGAACATAACCATATATACTGTTAAAAGAATCCAACTTTATTAATGTTGAGTGGGCAACCTATGAATTATTGTGTGCACTTTTGATAACCTAGGTAGTTAATACAAAACATATTTTCTTCAATTTTGTACATATATATAGATTTGAGCTGAGCCAACATTTTCAGAGGGCAACAATGGCTCAGCTACTTTAGTCAGGCAATCTGAATCTTCATTTTTATAGAATAAATTCTCTGCCAACTTGAGATTTTTAGCTATGATGTTATGTCAACTAAAAGGCAACATGAAGTGTTTGGCTGGGGCCCTTAACTAAAAAAAGCTGTCAAACTTGTTACTTTACTACTTTACATTCGGCTCTAGTATTACAGTATATAAAGAAACTTGATATGAAACTTGAAATAAGTGAACAGTAAAATGGTAAATGTTTGATAACACAAGACTTTTGACTTGTCCACTGAACTGTCTGTGAGTTTTATAGTGAAATGAGACATTAAGAAGCAGTGGAGTGCTTATTTCACATCACTGTGGCTGCAGGGAGATGATGTAGTGGCTTAACCAAAGTGTGCTGAAAGGGACAATAGAGCATGTGATAATCAGGATTTTAAAAGTTTAATGCACCTATTATAGACCTTCAGTAATCTCAAATACTGCATTAATGCTGACAGTGCTAGAACACCTGAACGGCAGAATTCATTTTTAATCAAACAGTAGACAGAATTTGCAGGCTATCTATTTGGCTGATAGTATCACTGAAAAAAGTAAATTAAAAATGAAATTAAATTGTTGTTTATCTCCAGATATTATGGACAAAACAATAAATTAGCTGTATTTTATTTGAAAGACATTCAAGTCCATACACAACACATCACACACTTAAAAAATATTCTAAATCTTTTTGCATATGCAATAATGCATCATACTTAACAGATTTAGATTGACACAATTAATGTTGAACTCACACATATCATTTTTATATCACAGCTGCATGTGTAATAAAAGTTATATTGTGCTTTAGGAATTTTACTCACAGCCTTTGTATTCTAAGATAAGAAAAAAATCCCAATAACAATAGCAATAATACAATTTTTGCTCTTTCATCTAATTGTAATCACTGGGCACATTGCATTTTTTATTATGTATTTGTTGCACTTTCCAGTATCTGTGATTGCAGAGAGGATGGTGTAATATCCTCCTTTTGTTTGGAATGCCTTTTTAGTTTCTCCCACCTATTTGGGATACATTGGACCTGAAAAGTGTAAAACCTCACAGGACTAAGCATTAGGTCTGACCAATAATGATGTCCGTTTCTGCAGAAAATACAACACTAGATTGGTTTTCTGACCATATATTTTGGCTGTGTTGGCCACTTCCTAAGTTGTTGGGGGTCCTCAATCAGTAAGAAATAGTGCCAGTGTTGAGAGAGGATGTTGAAGTTGTTTTTATTGTTACCAAAAAAAGGGGGGGGGTCAGACTTGTATTTTGTTGAGGGTAAGAAGAGTCATAACCAGAAAAACAAAGGCACACTGTTTTGAGAAAGTTAAAAAGCCTTTAAGAAATGGGCTAAAGCGCCTAGGTGTTTCAACAAGTCTTCATCAGGGCATTAAACAAGTGACTGTTCACAGATTTTCAAGGCTGTGGCAGCTGCCTTGCAGTCAGTCAACTGCTTTTCAGGTGCAGTGAGAAAAGTGGGTGTGTACTCTTAATTGGTGCATTCCAACAAAGCAAGCTCAGAACAAGAACAATTGTTACACAATCAGCAGTTACAAAGAAATAGATACAAAAAACAATAAAAATGATCATAAAGGAAAGGAAAAGTTAAAATCATGACAAAGAATATACAAAATAACGATCCCACAGAGCACTCCCATTGTTTTGCTAATCCTCATATGTTGAGAGGGAAAATGTGACCCAGAGATATGGGGTGTAGTCCAGTTCCTCATTTAGTCCTGGACTTGTTGTAGCCTTTAGCTTGAAAATCCAATAAGTCTCTCTTTGTAATAGTTTGTCCAGTTTATCTCCTCCTCTTTTGGACATTTCTATGGCCTCTTTACCACTGGATTGGATCTGGATTGCATTTATGATGCTGTTTGTAATGTTTGGCCATGGGATAGACTTCATTTCCAATCTGGACAGTGTACTTATGTTCAGCAATTCTTTCTTTAAGTTGTCTTTTTGTTCTTCCCATATAGAAAAATCCACATGGGCACTGAAGATAGTAAACAACATAAGTCGTATTACAGTTGATAAATGATTTTATAGGGATTGTTTTATATGAATGCACATCCTTGAAGCTGTTGGTTTGCAACATAGAGTTACAATGATTACATCTTCCACATTTGAAAAATCCTTGCGGCCTGCGATCCAGCTAGGTTCCTTTTTTATCTCCTGGAAGATAGCTGTGTACCAGATTATCTCCAATGGTCGGCGCTCTTCTGAAGCTGACTATAGGTGCAGATGGAAGCACATCCTTCAGCCTTGGGTCATGAACTTTTCCTTGAGACCTAAGAGCACCTGTGTTTGATACTTACAAATATGTGAAAGCAGCACTCCTAAGCCAGCTTGGCTTTTTTATTAAACTTTTATTGTTATTTTGATGATGAACCACAAGGACCTGTTAGGGCGAAACATGAGACAATTTCTACTTAAGGTTCTTAATTTCCTGTAAATGTTCCTTTTTTTTCAAAATCCTCACAAATTCCCTAAGATTTCAAAGAAATAACCTAAAATCAAGATAATTTTTTGGATTTTTGGCTTTATTTGTTGAAAAAGCTAAGGAGAGGTCGGAAATAAGGGGAAAGAGTATGTGGGAAGACATGCATCAACATGAGCTGAGATCAGGAGTAGATCCTGGGTGTCTGCTCTACCTACTGAGCTACACCGGCACCTAAAAGTCCCCAACATTTCTTCAGATATTTCCCAAAGGTTTCAGTGAAACTTCATCATAAAGCCTAAACCTCTTAATAAAAGTTACCACAAAACCTTTATGAAAATCTCAAGCAACTTTCCCCAGCCCCACTCCAAAATTAAAACTACATTCCTCAAAACTTCATGAAAATGGTGGAAAATTCCCCCAAACATTCCCTGAAATTGCCATTAAAATTCTTGAATTCTCATTTTGCAATTGTCCAAATGTTTGATAGATGCTCTATCTGTGGTCACAGCTCTGTAATAGCAAACAAGTAACTTTAATTGCACTGCTCTTTTCCTGCAAAGGGCAAAAAGTGCTTTCCTGAAACAGCACAAAAGAATAAAAACACCAAGATACATTTTTAAATAAAATTATAAGTTGGCTGAAAAGATTCAGGAGGGAAAACATGCACCAAACAGTGCCAGGATCAGGATTCATATTTGCGACCAGTGTGAAGAGGACTGCAATCTCTGTACTGTGTGTGGGTCTATTCTTTACCAGCTGAGCCAAACTGGTGCCAAAGACTGCAAACTTTTGTTGTTTTTGAAAGTTGTGGTCATGTTTTACCTCCCTTCACACACCCATCACTAAAAATGGCAATGTCTTAATTTCAGAACTCCTTTTTCAGGAGGTTTTAAAGCAGAAAATATATTTTAGGACACAAATAATCAAAGATATGATTGTAGTTTTAATATTTTAGTAGTACACAGGCACATAGTAACACTTCATTTATGTCATGTTAAACTTGCAGTATATTTTGCTGAGAGGAAATGTATCACAATTGTTTTTTGGTTAGTTTTTTTTTTTAGCCCACAGCTCTTACCAAAATGGGGCTGTCAGCGTACTGACAGATTAAAATAGATACAGGTCAATAATTTTTTAATGTACATGAGGGGGAGCAAATATTAGGTATGTTATTTTTTTGTACAAAATACAAGGAGAAAAATTCCCATGTTTGGATTAGGACATGAACTGTTTGGTTGCATCCGCTCTGGAGTGTCTCAGTTCTTCACTTTGCAGGGACAAATGGAAAATGATGCACAAATGCAAACAGCTTCAAAACTGAAAGGACAAAAAAAAATGAAAGATAGTCAGCCGCTCTGTAATGATAAAGTGCTGGAATCCAGAAATCACAAAGATAAAGAGATTAACATAACGAAACAGACAGACAATTACGAGAGAGAGAGAAAACAAGGGAGAGGAGTGGGGGAGAGAAAGACACACAGTGGTGAAGAGAAGCGAGAGTCTGAGTGTGTAAATAGAGTTTAAATGTGCAGTAGGAATGAAATTCGCCTTGGGATTGCCTAGGTAAACAAGGCAGCCGAGGCTTTGGTGGAGATGCTAATAAAACAGAGCTGTTGTTATCAGCTGAGCAGATGGCCTAACCCATCACATCTCTTCAAACAGGGCCCGAGCCATCAGCATTCTAATGAAATTATTTATGATCGAAGATTACGCTCAAAACCTTGAACATACAACGCCGCGTTTACCTCCCTGAAAAGATGAGAGCGAGGTGGGATAGAGGGGAGTTTATGATGCGAAAGAGAGACAACCTGAAAGGGCAGACAGAGTTAAGAGTTGAGGAGATGAGTGAGAAGGATACAGGGAAGGATGTGTGTGGCGTGTTTATGGACTTGTGCGGGGGAAAATCTGAGTCTGAATCAGATCTAGTTGGACTGTATTTGATCCAACCTGGAAATTATGCCACTTCAGTTGACCAGTAGAAGGGATGGTGCAAAAGAAGTGGGATACATAGATTTCTTTCTTTTTTTTTTTTTTTTTTTTGATAAATGACATGCAACTGGGGTGCAGATGACCAAGCGTTTAGGTCGCACCCCATGTGCCTGGGCAGCTTGGGTTCAGGTACAGCCTGTTGCTCTTGCACCACATATTATTCCCCATTTTCTCATCCCTGTTTGTTGCTCTATCCACTGTCCTGTTTCTCTCCAATAAAGACAAAATAAATTAAAAAAAGACCCAAACAAAAATATGTAACTGTTAATGAAGTCCTAACTTTGCCGAGGTAGAAAAAATAGCTGTTTAGAATATACATGACAGAATCATTAGGATTAATTCAACTCACATAGTGCCAAATTTAACACTTTTTCAGAGTTTGTGTAATTTTCAAGGGTTCCAAATTAAATTTACACTTTGGAAGGTGTTTGTATTTTTAGTCTGTTTTAGTGTTAATTATTAACACCCAGTGTTGATATTTTACTCATTAAAATGTATGTTTAACACATCAGTCTACTATTTTCTTTCCCTTCAGATATAAATTTGAAGTATTGACAGTTTTATTAGTTGATATACTGAAATGCACTTTTCATACTTAATGAAGAGTGATGCCTTGTATCAAAAACCTGCACTGTAAAATAAAATAGGTTCAGCTTACTTCAAAATGTGGAAACTTGTTGCCTCAGGAAAAAAGTAAACTAAACTTGACATTTGTGAGTTCAAATTACTTTTAAAAGTTCAAATCTGAGATTCAAATGTTAGTTTGCATTTGCAGCACTTAAACTAAAATGAGTGTGCAATACTTCATATCACATAATTTTAAGTGCACTGTAAACCCTGATAAATTTATAGAACTGAAAATATTTTAAGTGGCCGACTACCTTAACAGTTTTAAATAGTTCTCATTGCAGTTTTTTAAAGACATTTTAAGTTACCATCCCGCCTAAGATAGACTAAGTTAAGCCATCACACTGTTAGTGACCCACTGAAGCAATGAGAGAGGGCTGCCAGATGCCTTCCAAAAAACAGAGAATATTTTGAATGATTTTGTATATTTTACTGATTTTTTGAATATATGCTTAACAGTAATTTGTGTAAAATAAAAACATGGTCATTTGGTTAAATTAATGCTGAAATCAAAGTCATTTTTAAAAAATCCTAGAAATATGAGTCTTTGACAACCTTCAGGTACAGTGAGGATACCAGGTCTCTGGCACCGTTATTTTGGGGGTCCCAGGCTGAAAAATTTAAAAACCACTCATCCGGAGAGTTGGACTTATACTAAATGGATCAAGGATGTAAAATAACTCCAACACTGTCGGCCAGTTCACTCTGAATAGAGTCAAAATCACACTTTGGGAGTTGAAATCAACTCTGAGATATGAAAACTCCAGTTTTTGCTGTGTAAGAGAAAATATTTACAAAGAACAATTGGATGTGATAGCTTGAAATGAACACATTGCTCATTGAATCCACTGCACATTATTGTTGAGATTAATGGTAATTACTGCACAATTAATGATAGGATGCAGAAAAATGATGTTGCAGGGTGAAGCATGATGAATATTCAGTACACCCAGATTTGTTGTTTTAAACAATTACGGATATTTGGAATCAGAATATTATATCACTCAAAAGAAAACTCAGAGAACAGAGAGAAGAAGAGGTGGAGGCAGAGGACAAAGCACTTGGATTTACTTTGTTGGTGAGTGGAGGCGCTCACAGGGGAGAGAGGAAGGACAGACAAACAAACGATGTTCTTAGTGAGAAATTGTAACTGGTGGTTTATTTTAGAGGGCATGTCGCCCCTGCAGACCGCCCCTGCCCTGCCGTCTCCTGTCCCCCCTCCCCATCTGACCCCTTTGCCCTGACTAACACCCTGGGCTGCTCCCCTGACGGGGGGGAGGGGGGTTGCTTAGCCGGCTTAGCCCAGGTCAGGCACCTTGACCAAGGGCACAGCCCGCCGCCCACTCCCCTGGCGCCTCCAGGTATCATTTTTCTCCTCACCGGGTCTCTGGGCCGGAAGCACCAGGAATAAACCTGGAAATGCCACACAGCTGATGAAGGGGGGGTGGGCAAGGAGGCAAGAGAGGAAGAGGAGACAAAGGAGGATATGAAGACTGGGAGAGAGGAGACAGAAAGGATGGAGAAGTAAGAGCACAGGCTTGGGAGAAGAGAGAAAAGGGATAAATGGGGTAAAGAGAAGGGAGGAAGGATGGTAGATTAAGGGAGGAGAGAATTGATCTGGGAATGGTTAGTATGCAGCCCCCGCTCCCCCTCCCCTCCCCTCCCACCATCTCTCCCTTTCCTTCCCTCCCTCTCTCCTCCCATCAGTCAGTGAGGGCTGAGGGCTGAGAGTGTGTTGTGGACCACTGCCCGGATGCCTCATACATATTAAAGCCCCCTGCTATTATTTATATCATGTCTCTCCTTCCCCTGCTTGCTGCCCCCCACCTCCCCCTCCACCACCCTCACCCATCCCCACCAAACGGCCATACATACATGCACGTGCATCCCATACATACACATAAAGGTTCACACAGATGCACCAGCAGACAACTCTTCACACAAACAATGACACACACTGACGCGTGGAGACACGAAAACAGACAGTCTAGTCACATACACAGAGAAACAGAGGCACACATACACACTGAGAGAGATTTGAATGATCTCGGTCTCTCCGCACGTCTCCCCTCGCGCCACATTCTCTACCTGTTTTTATGTCTGAGCCTGACTCATCCCCTCAATCGCTCCGTCTCTTTCTCATCTGCTCATTTCTGTCTGATCTTTTTTCAATCCCTCCCCTCTGCCTCTGATGGAGTGATATTATTCGGATAGGTCTTAAGCCTGGTAAAGCCTGTAAGGACCCGTTTGTCTCTCTACCTTGTTTTCCAATACCACAGGGCCAGGGGATTTTGACTCCTCTGATGGGCTGGTCCAGTACAGAGCAGAGGAACATTTAGTCAGAGTTAAAAAACAACAAGAATTCCCAACGTAGAAGAAGAATCACTTATTATAAAAGATAGATAGATAGATAGATAGATAGATAGATAGATAGATAGATAGATAGATTTCTCAATGCAATCAATAAAAGATGCATAAATCAGCTCATGTTTTCCTAACTGCCTCCATCTCTTAACTTGTCAAACATCTATCCTCTTACTGTGTAGATGCAAACTCTGAATTTTTAAAGACATTAATGAATGACTCCATTTTGAAGCCAGAATCAAAGCAATGCTGTAGAATAATACAACACCTAGTTAATACATCGCTGATGTTACTTCACTTTAATAAAGATAATAAAGTTATAATGATGATAGATTTGTTTAGAACATTTTATGTGAATATGCTGTCAGATGTGACATTAAGTGGCTATTTTTTCACAAGAGCACAATTTTATAAATAAAAATCTAAAATTTAATGAGGGGGAAAAAATTCAATAATAACACACCACAAATGTGCAGAACATATATTAAAAAGTAGAGTTCCGAGGAGTCTAAAACCTCAAAACCATCAATCTGCCAAAAAAAAGGCTTACAAATATTGTAGAACAATTTAAGGAAATTGTTCCTCAATGTAAAATTGCAAAAGATTTGAATTTCTATCAAAAGATTCTGGAGAAATGTCTGAGTACAAAGGCCAAGGCCAAAGATCAATATTGGATGCCCTTGATGTTGGGGCCCACAGATGGCACCTCCTTAGAAAACAGTCATGATTCTGTACTGGAAATCACTGCATTAGTTTAGGAACACTTCCAGAAATCACTGTCAACACATTCCCGTACCATCCACAAGTTAAAGCTGCATCCTGCAGAGAAGCCATGTGTGAACATGATCCAGAAACACTACCATCTTCTCTGGGCCAAAGCTCACTTAAAATGGACTGAGGCATAATGAAAAACTTTTCTGTGGTCAGATGAATCAGAATTTGAAATTGTTTTTGGAAATCATGGATGCCGTGTCCCACGGACTCAAGGGGAGAGGGGCCATCCATCTTGTTATCAGAGCACAGTTCAAAAGCCTGCATCTCTGATGGTGTGGGGTTGCATGGGAGCAGCTTACACGTCTGGAAAGGCACTAAAAATACGGAAAAGTATAGAGGTCTTAGAGCAGCATGTGTTCCCATCCAGACGTCTTTTTCAGGGAAGGCCTTGCATATTTCAGCAAGACAATGCTAAACCTCATGCTGCATCTATTGCAGTAGCAGGATTTGCAGTAGAAGAGTCCAGGTGCTGAACTGGCCAGTCCAGACCTTTTATAGAAAACATTTAGCACATCATAACACACACACACACACACACACACACACACACACAAACACAAAATGATGAAGAAGACCCAGGACTGTTAAGCAGCTAGAATCCTACATTAGACAAGAATGGGACAACATTCCTCTCCCCAAACTCCAGCATCTGGTCTCCTCACTTCCCATATGTTTACATTGGTAAACATGGCCTTGTCCCAACTTTTTTGTGAGGGTGTTCTGAATTTAATTTGAAGCCAATGTCAAAAATCTAAAATTACTGTTATGTGAGTGGATCTTCTGGACCTAGTTAAAGTCTAGCAGGGACATTTATTATCAGTTGTAGGCTATCACCAGAGGACTTACTGGGCCAGCTTTATAGTGAGTTATAATAGTCAAGGTGGGAGGATACTAAAGCTTGAATTAACATCTGTAACTTGGCTTTTGGGACAACTTCCACTTTACTATGACAGAAACAGGAATGGGTTAATGATTTGAGGCACTATAGGCACACCACGGGGTAGAATAGAAGATTCACATAAGGACCAAATGACACAGAGAAACACTTATCTGAAAGGTACCTCAAGAATAAGTCGAGAGCACTCCCAGTAACACCTGTTGACCGTCTGAGTCTATCAATCTGAATACTGGAATCCACATTCCAAAATGCCAAATTCAAAGCTCAGGTGTAGATGCACCAAAGCAAAACTTTCACCTGAAAAGCACACACTTAGGCATAGAGAAAGTTCATTGACTCTCATATTGGCTTTCATTATGTTTCGTATCGCTGTTCCTTCCTCTAGTGTGCACAGTGCCTCAGAAGATTCACCCAACTATCATTTGGCATCATGGAAGACTTTATGACTTATTCTGTAGCCAGGCAGTAGGGAAGCTTCAATATTTTGGCTTCACTTTGGGGCAAGTCATCATTTCATCATCTTTTATGCAGTCTATGCCCAGTATCTTTGTGTAACAGACGGTAAGCAACCAGCTAGTGAAAAAAATAGACCTTTAAGTAGCTATAGAGGCAGAAAATTCAATTTAAATTCATCAGGTTGCCATGAACAGAACCTGAAAGACATGGGGATATTACTCAACGACTGTTGGTTGATTATTTTTCTTTCAAATTAGATTTTTGATTTGTTGCCAGAAAACGGAAACATACACACATATTTAAGAACAATCATACAAACATGCAAACCATTTTATGATTTAATGGTTACATTTAGAGCACTTGCTGGTCCTGCCCTAAAATGCAGGTTGTTCAGGTAAAGTCACACCTCTATAATAAAGTACATAGCAAAAATGACAGTGTAAGTTAAACTAATATATATTTAAATGGAACACTTTAAAAGTCTTTATATTGGTCCAAACTACAAATAGTTAAACTTCTTTTGAAAGAACAGAGTCAACATCATAGCAAGGCACTGCATACTAATGTACAATGCGTCCTTAAAGTGTAAGTAGACCTCCAGCTCAGAGCTAACTCCATCCACTTCAGACTTTTGAAAAATGCACAAAAAATGGGTAGTTGGGTACTAAGAGGAGGGAGGGGAAAAGGACAGGGTTTTCCAGATGGGGCAGGAGTGACGGTGATGTCCCCTTGCCAGAAAGTGACAGAGTCCCGCAGCACTGCCAGAGTCTCCTGAAGCAGGCTGTAATGTGGTGGTGGAGCATGGTGGTTTCTGAGCACTACCTGTTCGGGCTGTTGGCTCCAGCACCGGCGTTAATAGAGCTGGAGCTCTCAGAGCCGAGGCAGTGCAGGTGAAGGAGAGGATGGGAGTGGTCTCTGAATGGGAGTTAGATGGGTTAGAGGTGGTGACATCCTACATTTTGTATAAAGTTTGTGACATAGGTTTCTACTTCACATAAGCCACACCTTTTCAGAAAAGATTTTTCAAAGCAGATGTCCTTTTGAGCTAATTAAAAACCAAAAATTGCTGATTTTTATCAGTTTGGGTCAAATGTCAAAAATAACTAACCTTGTAAGTACAGTTGCAAGAAAAAGTATGTGAACCCTTTGGGATTTCTTGGACTTCTGCATAAATTGGTCATAAAATGTGTTCTGATTTTCATCTTAGCCACAACAATAGACAAACACAGTCTGCTTAAGCTAATACCGCACAAAAAATGATATGTTTTCATGGCTCCAATTAGCTCTTGGAGAAGTCATTAGCCTAGGGGTTCACATACTTTTTCCACCCTGTACTGTGAATGTTTACATGGTTTGTTCAATAAAAACATGAAAACATATCATTTTTTTGTATGTTATTAATTTAAGCAGACTGTGTTTGTCTATTGTTGTGACTAAGATGAAGATCAGAACACGTTTTATGACCAATTTATGCAGAAATCCAAGAAATCCCAAAGGGTTCACATACTTTTTCTTGCAACTGTACATGTACATGCAGATGGATACGCCCGTTTCCTTTTCACTGGCAAATCCATCTTGCAAAGCTCCCGTCTGAACCGTTTGGGCCTGGTTAGAAAGTGACAGGACCAATCAGCGACAAGGGGCAGTACTCTCGGGTGTGGCGGAGTCATGACATAAGCAAGCAGCAACAAGAGGCTGGTGCCGTTATGGCAGAGGACATTAGTGTGGATGCTGCTAAAGCGCAAGTTTTATCTGAACTTGATGACATTTCTTCGTTAAAGAAGAACAAAGAACAGCAGTGAGTTGTTTTCTTTCCAAAAATGACAAACGTTGTGTACTGACATGTCTACAGTCTCCATGGTTCACGTTGTGCAGTTCTATATGGAGTGTATTCCTCTGTAGCTGTGCACACACCCCTCAGTAGTGGCGACGAAAAACATGGATGTCCGTCAATACCCTCTTGCTGTCCCTCCACAACAGGCTGCCTTGGCATGTGTTAACAGGTGCAGCAAAAATCATAAAACAAGGGAAAGACTCAGGGTGAAATCCTGGTTGGAATGAAGCTACAGTTGTGTTTGTGGTTGTGAGTGGTGGAATTACATATGATCTGGCTGGTGATGCTATCCTGTCAGCTCGCTCTCATTGGTTGTTGTGGGTACTGCATCAAAGGGTATCGAGGAAAATCATAAATATGTTTGATATTTACGATTTGGGGTTGTAGAGGCTCCGGCACGATTTGGAGCAGTAAAATAATTGTGTTGACACCACACACTTAAGGATAATTCGGACAAATTATCGTTTGCAATGAGGCTCCACTCGGGAAACGCCCCCACAGTTGTCGGGGAAGAAAATCTTGCCTAAAATTGGGCTTAAAATCAATCCTGTTGCAGTGTTAAAGTTGGACTAACACTGCTGGATCAAAACTGTAAAATAACTCCAACACTGAAGACCATTTAACTTAGTATGGAGTTAAAATTCCACTTTGAAGTGTTTAACCCTGAGATGTCAACACTCGTGTTTTTTCTGTTTTGGGGTGTGATGTGGAATCATTCTCTCACTATGTGCAAAAGTAGTCAACAGAGATGGAACAAGTACAAGAGTATAGTACTCAAGTAAAAACACAGCTACAGTCCCCTCTGTGGAACAACCTGTCTGAGGAGATCAGACTTGCAACTTCCCTATCCTCTTTTAAGTCTCTCTTTGAAATCACATTTTTTAAGTGTTCCTTCATCTTATTTGAATGATTTTTAGTTGAGTTTAAGTTTTTACTGAGTTTCCTTCTTTTCAGTCTGTGGCAAATTCCTTTTTCCATGATGAAGTTTATGTTAAAATCTTCAAGGTAGCTATTAAAGCAGATCTGTATCAATTTAGAGTCAATTATTCTTGGTTTAAGACAGCAGAAAATTCCAAAACAACAACAACAACAACAAAAAAGATTTAAATGTGGTAACGGTGGAATTTGAAAATGCGGTAAAAAGGATGAACTGTGGTTAACTATGGAAATTCTGAGATTAGTTACGTTTACAAATGTTAATCTCTTGATAGTCCTGATATTTTTATACATAGGTGTGACTGACAAATACATGCTTACATGTGTATGTACATGTACATGCAAATCTCAGTTAAGACAATTGAATTCTAGCACAAATAGGCATAACTGCTGGATGCTTGAAAAATACATGTTTATGTACTTATGCAGCTGTTTTTCAAAATAAACAGTGTTGCTATTCTTACATACTTTCAAAGGAAAAAAGATAGGCAGTGTGTAAAATTTCAACTAATTTGATTTGAACAATGAAAAGTGGACTTAAAAAAGTCTTTGAGACCAAGACTGCAGATGTGCTCCAACAGGACGTTGTGGCCTTCATGGTGAAAGACATTAACTGTTGCTAAGCAGTTAATAGGAAAACGTGTAGCATATGATTTGTATATGGCTCAGATTTGGCCAGAAAGGGATTTTTAAGAGTATTACTTCCATTTATTCACAGACCAATGAGGTGGGTTTTGACAAACCTATCTGGTAATTATAAGTGATGGTACTGCCAGGATCTTTCTCTTCTGTTGCCTTTAAAACTAGTATTTAATTAAATGATCATTACAGGTGACATAGTTAAGGAAAAAAACAGGGCATCCCCAAAGAGATAAACTCTGCATGTCTCAGACTAAGACCCTCAGTCTCTTCTATTATCCTCCCTCACTTGTTGGGGTTCCCTCCATTTTTCCTGTCTCTCATCACCCACTGCTCTGATACCTTCACTCCCACCTTTCCCCGTCTTTCCCGCTCCTTCCTCTCCCCGGCTGTGATGTCCTTGAAGGCCTGCTGAAGCTCCCATAAAGCCCGCAGTAAATGGCTCTAATCCGGTAATAAATGGCTGTGTCCTACAGACAAGGGTGTGAGGCTGCTGCAGCCACGGCTTTATCAGATGGAATGGTATTGGCACACACACACACATCCGTAGATGTAATAGAAGCTGCGTACATGTGTGTGTCTCTCTCCCTCACACACTCATTTATACAGCTTCAGATGGAATCACATCTGCTCCGATTGTGCTGCTTTTATGGATGCCGTGCATGAGCAGCGCGACGATTACCTTTAAATGATTAGAAATGCGACTATGATGCATTATGATGATAGGATCGTATAGAGTTGTATGAGCTGTTGCGTTGCTCTTTATTCCTGCTGGGAACGACTGTAACTGAATGAAGAAGCGGGGAGGGACGAGTGGAAGAAGAAGAATAGTAATGTGACCTTTGGAGATACTTGGAGTTCACCTGTTTTTAATCAGCAAATACAATTGATTTTTATCTCCCCTGGTTTTATTTGAGTAATACTGTAGCCACTCGCTCCTCTGAGACTGGACTTTAATATATGTGGAGGTGTATGTGTGTGGGAATGTCTTAACATCCTCCACACTCCTTGTTGAGTTGTAACCCAGAGCAGTGCTTTCATTTTCCTGTCATAACATATATTGATTTTTCCTGTGCGATAGTGTGTTTGTGCTCAAAGCTTCTGTTTTTGATCAGCGGATGTGTTTCTCTTCAGGTGGAGCTGACCGGCAGCAGCGTGTTTGACTACATCCACCCAGCGGACCATGTGGAGATGGCTGAGCGGCTGGGGATCAGGCCACACCTGAGGGCGGAGGCCGGCTGTCACACGGCTCCAGAGAGTGCTTCCAGCTCTGCATCCACCTCCTCCTTGGCTGGTACACCTGAACCTGGTACTGATTACATCATCAATTATACAGAAAACTGCTTGGAATATAAGAAAAGGAGATTATTCTTCTTTTATGTACAAATCTCACCTTACGCTTTTTAAAGCACAACAAAATCAGGGTGAAAGCAGTTGAGTTTCTTTCGTTTTTAATTCTTCTTTTTGGTCCTCTACAGCTCCGTCAAGCCCTCATTCTCCTGCTGACGATCCTCCCGACCGTGGCTTCTTCATCCGCATGAAGTCCACACTCACAAAACGAGGCCTGCACGTCAAGTCGTCTGGATACAAGGTACAAATGTCAGAGAAATAACTTGAACTAATTTGAAACAAGGCCTTGTATCACTATGCTATTTACTGCTTGTTCTGTGGACAGTGAAATAACAAGCAGAGCTCTGTCTTTTTGTTTAGCATGGCCTGGGTTTCATAGCTCTGTCAAGGTGCTCGTTTTCAGCATATTTTATGGCTCTGACCTTATTTCACACCGGACCGCTGCACATAAGACTTTACTGCACTGGCTGCTGTTATACCTGCTGCTGTACTCTTTAGCTGACAGTCTGACTTTGTGTTGTGTTTCTATTACATTTTATTGATTAATGCCATGATGCTGAAGTCTTTTTATTGCTTTGTTTTATTTTCACCATTTTAGGGTAGTTTTTCCTGCAAAATACTTAATTTTATCCTGAAAAAAGTATTTTTTTTCCCTTTTTTTGTCAGGTAATCCATGTGACTGGTCGAATCCGCTGCCGCCCTGCACTCGTGCCGGGCTCCACACGCTCTGTGCGTCGGCCGATGGGTTTGGTCGCACTGGCACATACACTCCCACCCTCCACGCTTAATGAAGTCCGCATGGAGAGCCACATGTTTGTTTTCAGAGTCAACATGGACCTACAAGTCACATATTGTGAGAACAGGTAAGAACTGTACAGGAAATAAATGGATACAAAGTGCCTCTGCTTCATTTCCCAAAATGTGTTGTCAGTGCGCTTCTCCCACATGTTTTTTCATGAGCTGTTGGCAGCAGTTTCCCTGCCAGGTGGTGGTTTCAGAAGACACATCTGCTTCTGTTAAGGAGAGAAAATGTGTTAATTTGTTGTTGTGTTTCTCTACAGGATCTCAGAGTATATGGATCTGACCCCAGCAGAGGTGGTGGGACGTACCTGTTACCACTTCATCCATGTGGAGGACCTGGAAAACCTCCGACAGAGCCACGAGGACTGTGAGTCACATCCATCTGCATGTGTGGAGTACCAAATTCAACTCCAGCCACTCCTTTATACTTCAGTGTTGTCTTAACTTGGGGTTTTGATGAAGGAGAGCCTGTTGAAATCCCTGTATGAGCTGCTGTGATAGGCGCCCTCTGCTGCCTCAATCATGAACTGCCACACTAATAACCGTCTTCTTTCCTCTCCTTTTAGTGCTGCGTAAAGGCCAAGTGGTGACGGGTTACTACCGCTGGCTCCAGAGGAGAGGAGGCTACCTGTGGATCCAGTCCACCGCCACAGTCTCCATCAACCACAAAGCCCCCCACGAACGCAACGTCATCTGGGTCAACTATGTCCTGAGGTCAGTAAAAGCAGAGCAGAGCGGCACTTTTTTTTGAACAGCAGGACTGCTGATATGAAGCGAGTTTATACACGCAGGCACCACGCTGTGTACAGAGATCCTTTGAAGGGATTGATGATGAAATGCAGACGGATAACTGGAGGAGTTTCTCTCTCTTCATGTGAGAAAAGTGATGAGGATACTTTAAAAATAGTGACATCAAAGCAGGACACATTATCAGTTAATGATAACAGCTAAAAAGTTAATACGTTTCTTTAATTTTAATAAATATTGAAGACTTGTTCATTTTTTATACAAAAACTATAAAATGAATAAAATTTGTGTTATCCAAAGTCCTCTTATGTTTTATTGAATTTCCATTAATGTATGATTTTCCCTTAAAAACATTTAGTATGTAGAAAGAGGAGTTTTAATGACCAATACAAGGTAGAGTCTTATGCTGTTCATCTGTGCAACAAAACCCTGAATAAACAGTGCATAATTAAAGCATGATGGGCAACCATTTTGTTAGATTTTCTTTTAATTAGTCACATTTCTTTTCTAATTAGTCATATTTATTTATGTATTAGTTTAGTTCATTTACACATTTTTAGAAAGACAGTACAGATTTTAAAAGGACTGTTTTGGAAAATGAAGTTTCAAGTTAGAAATTCAGCTTTTTCTGTTGTTTTTTTGAAATTTAAGTGCAGCTGCATGTGCTACTCCAGTACTTTAGGTGGATGGTTTCCAACCCTTTTCATCTGAGCAACCCCTACTTGTGCCTAAGAAAAGTGAAGCCCCCCCAGGACCCGCACGAAAAAGTAATACATCACTGTCAAATATTTACATTAATTTATTTCCTTTTGTTGTTTAAATCCAAACAAAAACGCCCTGAACAGAAATGTTCAGATCTTTGTATTATAAGCGTTTTATCATGATTTTAGTCATTATGTGCAAATCTTTAATTTTCCCAACTTAAGAGTAGATAGAACCTCGTGCCTAACCCTCAGATGTCTGGCGCCCCCCCAAAGGGGTCCCAGACTGCAGTTTTGGAACCAAGCTGTGTGCTACCTCATCAACATTAAGCCTTTTTGAATATCTAGTTAAACATTTAAAAAGATGAGCAATAGAATTTAAAGTTATTTTCTTAGTGTTGTGTCATTCATGCAATCATATCCCCGGTCTACATGGGCTTACATGACACTAAGAATTTAACTTGCACAGAATCAGAGTGCATCACAGGTTTTTTTTTAAATTGTCATAATACAAAAAAAGGAGAATAAAAATGATCTAAAGATAAATTAAACAGACAATCAAGGCTTTTTAGACAAAATGAGCAGGTTTAAACACATCAGATTTAAACAGTCTCTCCATTTTCTGCTCATCAGCCCACTGCAGTATTCAAGGATTTTGACAAGCCATTTCATGAAGCAATAACCCTCTTAAATCATCATGTTTTCTACAGTGAAAATGAAAATGGGACTCACTTTCCACTTCAGCTAAATCACACAACTCACAACGTTTGTTTTCTCTTGGGATGTTTTTGAATCGATCAATCTCGTTGGCCAGAGGAAGAATACCACATGTAATCAAGGGTCTTTGCTTCTAGATAAATGAGATGTAACATATAATTCAGGCATAAAATCATGATAAATATGAGGAGAAGTTGTTAGTTTCTGTTTAGAGAAAACATTTTGAGCCATTTTTCTTCAACATTCCCTTTTAAAAAGTCAATATAACAACAGAAATTAGTCCTGTAGATATCCGCTCCTTAGAAATCAAGTGCAGCTCAACTGCCCTTTAAAAGTTGTTATCTTTGATCCATATAAATACTTTTTGGTGATTCTGTATCCTTACATGTTGTTTAGTCGGTTCCACAATCAGATCATTTCACATTTTCTGTATAAAGCCTTCACTGAGAAAAATAAACGTGAGCAAATATAACTAAATAAAATAAATTTAACTTAATTTAATTTGTGATTTCAACAATAAGAATACACATTAGAAATACATCTTATTTTGAAGCCAGTTAACATTTGTCAGAAACACAAGACATTGTGAATCTTTTTCCTTAACAAGAATAATTCATGAACTGTAACCCAACAGTCCTAAGTTCATCCACAAAACAAAACCTAATCTTGTTATCTTTTCTCTGTCCCATTCTGCATTTCGAAACACAAAATACTACATTACCCAAGAACTTTTGAGCCCAGCGATGTCTCCTGAGATACCGGGATTGGAGCAAACTATAAACCTCCAGAAAGCATCATATACGTAGCTTTGTTCTGTACAGTATCTGCATTTTGTTGTGGTCTTTTAAACCCCACACCTCTGCAGGATATATGAGCATCTTTATTCAACATGAATGAGGAATTATATCAGAAACACACAAAAAAATAAACATACATAATGAGGCAGATGGGGTGGCTCCATCTGCCATGTTTAATGCCCAAGTGCAGTCTCATTCTGTGGCATTATAGTTATATCTAAAAGGTGTCTTTATTAAATTAATGACCTTTTTAAATGCTTTTTCTGCTTTATCAGGGAGGTCATACACAGTTCAGTATCTGAAGAACAAGTGCAAAATTCACTTCACACATTATCTGCATGATGTAAAAATTACTGCTGATATTTACAACCGATATATCAGCGATAGATATAGGTCTGTATTGGCAGTAGATATCAGATGCATATATGAATAAGTTAGTAGAGTTTTGGGCACAACCAACAGACCTACATCAGCTGAAGTCTTTTTCTTTGATCATTTTCATGTCTTAAATTTTAATGTGTGTTTAAAGGAGTGAAGTTTTAGGGCTGAGCTGCATTTGTAGATCAATATTGATATTGGTATTCTGAAATAGATTTTTTAAAATTGTCAGAAAGAATATCAGCACAAATCCCATATCAAATGTAGATTTAGAAGCTAACAGCATTTACTATAGATCAGACTCCCAGGAGTGTCCTAATCCTTTTGAAACTATAACATCCATGATAAATAATTTCCATGTCTGCTTAGCTATAAAAGTTTAAAAGTGGTGCTTGAAGAAGAATATAAAAAGGAAGTTGTGTGGATCTGGAATTTAATACAATGTTGAGTAGTTTTGCCTCTGCAGCATGTATATAAGGTGTTATTAGTTATAAATTCAGCTGCAAGAATGATATTTTCATGTTGAAACCAGCATGTTTCATTTGTTACTTTAAAATGTATATTCCTGGTGCGCCGGTAGTCGAGTGGTTAAGGCGCTTGCCATATACGCAGGCGACCTGGGTTTGAATCCAGCCTTTTCCTGCATGTCTCTACCCACTCTCTTCCCTGTTTCCGACTCTATCCACTGTCCTGGCCAAAAATAAATCTTAAAAAAAAAAAAAAAGTATATTTCTCTTTGTAATTATCAATTATAACACTGATCAAAAAAACTACTTTTCATCAACTGAAAAGATTTGGGGCTTCTGAGAAAACACTCAAAGCTAATGCCCTGTAAGCTCCCCCCTCGCTCCAGCTATGCCTACTATAATCTGACCAAATGAAAGGAGGACGCTACATTCACTTATTTATCAATAAAGATTCCCATGCACATCATAATCTCTTTGTCGTCCAGTGTACAGTAACTGGAAATCTAGCAAGTGTAATCAAAGCAAGCCTGTTCTCTGTGAGCTGATGTATCTGACCCATTTAACCTCTTAAATTTCTCTGAATGCAGGAAATGTTTCATCTTTCCATAATGTAAATTTCCTGAACAGTTTTAAGCCAGACATTTAGTGTTGGAGCGTCTGTGAAAAGTTTCTATGAAGACTTTCTTCCCCAGACAAGAAATTTTCTCATAAGATATTCACCTGATGTGATTTGATATTTAGTGCTGTAGTACCCAAATATATTGTCTGGACATCTGATGAAATCAAGATCTGAAATAGTTTATAATCAATGTTTTTACTTTGATATACTTTTTCCACAAAACTGATCATATTTTAGTTAAAAAAAAAAAATTATATATATATATATATATATATATATATATATATATATATATGCGCAGCATGTTGAGTATCCTTTTCGACTTCAAGTGAACAATGATTAATAATATTTAATACCTTATCTCCTAATGTTGCTGCATGATTTTGAATGCTTACAAAATGATTCAGAACGATTCCAGATTCTGCATCTCCAGTCCTGTGTATGTTTAGAGTATTTCCATAATGTAGTTTAACTTTTGTCTGAGGCTTTTTTATCAACCTAACAGACACAACAACAGCAGTAACCTTGACAAACACGCTCTTCCTGAAATTCCCTCTTGTATCATCCACACACTGATGCAAATGCACTCATCGTAGGAACACATACACGCACCCTCACAAACAAAACTGTGTGCACAGTGACGGAGCACTGAGACAAAAACATGAGGAGGAGGCTGAATTTCAATGCTAATTGGACTGAAGCTATATAATTACAACAAATGGATGTCAGAATTTTGGGTCTGAATGGTGTTTTAGTTAATTAGTGCTGTAATTACAAGAGCTCATTAACTTCTCCAGCCGCCTCCTCCTCCTCTGAGCGTAACTCTGTATAGGTGGGCTGCTGAGTGGGGCACACAGTGTGTGTTTTGGCGTGTGAGTTTTTGAGGGCGGGGTCTTCCTGTCTGTCTCCATGTGTGTCAGTGTGAGTGATGAGGACTGTTGTTTGAGTGTATGGTGTGTGTGATGGAGGTTAGAAGTCTGTGAGGCAGTTTTTCTATTGGAGGTTGTTATTAGTCTGATTATATGTTGTTTCCATTGTAAGTATTCACTCAATCAGTACAGCACAAGTGTTTTTTTAAAGCTGTAAGTGGTTTGAAGTGGTAGATGATCATTTTTAACACCTTTTTTTTCCTTTTACCATTTCCACATCTATCCATCCAGTCGAACAGAGTTGCCCGACACCCCCCTGGATCTACTGCAGCTCCCGGAGAATGTAAGAGCAGAGCGACTCAGAGTTAGTTCCTCCCCCGCCGCCAGCTCCCCACAGGCCCGAGGTGAGACACCGCACATACATGTAGAAGAAGCTCACTGACACACCAACACCTGATGTTATGTTTTCTAACTATAAAAATTTTCTTCCCTCTCAGTATCACAGCCGGTGAAAAGCTCAGCAGGAAAGAGTGACCCCGATACTAAAGGCAGAGAGAAATTCACAGCTCTTTCCATCCAATCAGAGGACAGGAGGAAGCGCCTGCTGAGGTCCGACCCTGAAGGTGCACCTCCCGAAACCCGCCGCAGGATGGAGGAGCTCCGTCACACAGAGGAGAGCGTGTCAGCATCCTCTGACCTGGCCAGTGAGAGCGAGGGGGAAGAGGAGGAAGAGACGGAGTGGGAGCAGGGGGGAGACAGTGAGAGACTGAAACAGGGAGACAGAGGGGGAGGAGGTAAACAGAGCAGGGGGGGTGGAGGAGGAAACACCCCAACAAAAGGGGGGGAGAGGGGTGGCCGGGCGCACAACGGCCGGGCTGTTATCCAGCAACTGAAGAGTGTTGTGACCCCGTCTCCCCTGCCTGGCAGCCCCAGCATCAAGACTGAACATGAAGTCCTGACCAGCGGGGGGCGCTGGGGGGCGCACACACAAACCTCCACCTCGCACACGCACACGCCCTCCAGCAGCCTGAACGGGGACAGCCCCACCACCCCGATCCCTGACTCTTCCTCCAGCAGTGAGGCTCCTCCTAAAGGCCTCTTCACACCCCCTTCCCCAGCTCTGTCTCCTGCCATGTCTGTGTCCTCCCCGCTCCCCCGTGATGACAGGGTGGTGTCGGGGCCACTCAGTCGGAGCAGTGGTGGAGCAGGAAGTGGCCCTGACTTTGAGCTGCTGCAGAGACTGGCTGCAGGTGGAGCAGCAGGTCGGGTCCTCTTCCACCCCCTTGCTCTCGGCCCTCAGGGCCCCCAGAGTCTCTACGCTCCCAGCACCATCCGCTACGCCCCACCTGAGCTGCCCCCCTCACACCACCACAGCACGGGACACGGCGACGGCCTGCAGCTACGCTCGGACCACCACAAGGGACCCCCACCGGCCTTCTTCCCCCACCTGCAGCGCTTGGCCGGCCTGCCACCCTTCAGCGGTTTCTCCCCGTCTGACAGCCCATTCTCCTCTGGCCTGCCCTTCTGTATGAACGGACTGAGGGGGGCCGCGGGCTCTGAGGAGGACTGAGAGATAAAACATGAAGGACAGAGCAGAGCAGAGTGACAGAGCAGAAAGAGAGGCAGTGAAAAGGGCAGGAGTGGCAGGACATTAAGCCTCTGAGGACGGTACTAATTGGACAATGAGTCGAATAACTGCGATCTAAAATATGTGACAAGTCGCTGCCACAGGGAATCACCGTGTCAGGGACTCTCAGAGAAAGTGCAACATGGGAACTTTTGACAGGTGGTCCCTGCAGACTTTATGTCTTTACAACAATAATGAACTCTGCTCTGTGTCTTTCTAGATAACTGTGTTGATTTCTGTGTCTCTTCCACTCAGAGAAGCCATATTGTACATAGAGAGAAAACCATGAAGACCCTCAGCTCACATCCTCCTCACTGTCACCTGAATTAACACAATTAACCCTAAAGCCAGGAGAGAGAGATGGACACTCATCAGTAGGAATGGACTTTGGGATATGAATTTTTATTATTGCAGTATTATGAAAAGCGTCTCCTCCACAGGTGATTGTAGGGTTTCATTTAAAGATAGATGAGACAGCCCTCTGGTGTTTTTTATTGAGATTTAAAATAATAATTATAATAATAAAAAAATTATTCATCTGTCAGCCATACTTAAAGCACACTGTTGGGACAAAAATAGGAATAATAAGTCCCAGACATTCCATTATGTATAAGGGAAGAAAATGCAATGCAGACGGGACGTTATTTCTGTTCTAGCCAGATCCTTTTTTTAACTGAGTATTAATTATAGTATATTCTGTATGATGCTGCGGTTGTGTTTGTGTATGAAAGCCATATTCTTGTTTTTATTTTTGATGTTTTTATTGATTTTATTACCAGATACTTCAGACAAAAGATTAGAAAAGAGAACAACTTTGTTTTAATGGATGTAAAATATCATCCAAATACCTTTTTTATTATTATCCTCTATTAAGGATATTTCTCAAAGTGTTTTAGGAGAGGAAATGTTAGACAGAAGTGTTTATCTTTTAAAACTGTTTTTTTCTGAGCACTTACTGAAATTAGTTCTGACGTGAACTCAAAGCACTATATCACTTAACACTGACTGTGTGATCCTGTTAAAACAGAAAACAATGCAAGAGTGGTCACTAATATGATAGCCTGACCACAGAGACGGAGAGAAAGGGGGAAGGAAAGAGACCACGTACGGTCATTAAAATATGACCAATAGAGGTCAATAAAGAATTATTTTTATGGTTTTAGCTGAATTCAGCCAACATGAGGATAAAATTTCATGTCACCAATGAAGAAAAAAAGAAACAAGACTTTAATGTCATCTGTTTTTGAACTGAAGTAAAGAAACAAAAAACACATAAATATCAAAGAGAGCCCCGAATAAGTGAGCATTTTTAATTAAAGATGTTTCCAGGAAATTAACATAAAATAGCACTTTTGGAAAAAATCCCTCAAACTTTCACATCAAATTTAAATAATTTTTTTATTTTTTTTTTAATCAAAATGATCTCTTACTGTTAAAGATGGTTTTGTTTTGCTTCTTATGGTGATCTGGAAGGTGTAAAGTTTTAATTTCGGGCAGAAAAAATGTACAAAATAAAACATAAATGTGCAGACTCCATGTGCACTAAACACCCAGACTGTAACTGCCACATACAGACGTGTGAGCGCACATATTCTCGGGTGTTTCATGGTTAAACGTGTGATTGAATGCGGGTGCGGTTGCTTGTACAAGTGTGTATGTTTTTCCTTTTTTTTTTTTCTTGAATTAAATATCTAACCCCTTGCCCATCACTGTGAATCTAACGTTATCCTCCATCTTTGTGAATACTTCAACTCATCAAATAAAATGAGCAAATGTAAAAAGAAACAGTGGTACAGATGACGATAACAATAAAATATTCCAGTAGAGGAGCACAAGTCAAGACTTTGTTTTTTTCTTTCTGGCTTCGCTGCTGCACACATTAACATTTTTAGCTATATGGAATGGAATAATTCAATTAATTTCTTACATAGCTAATTAAGCATTCACTTTTGATTCATTTGGGACACATGCATTGAGGTAAAAAATACTCTGCACTTTATTTGCATACATTTTGCATCTCCTTTGTAAAACCTCAAGCATAAATCAGACCTTTATGGACAGCCAGTCACTTCATGTGTATCCAAACAAGAGAGCATGACTATCACTAGGGATGAATCAGAAGTAAAATGAACCAAGACTGAGAATATGTTGCCTAAACAAAGAAGGATGGCAATCTTGCATATCTTGAAAAACAACTATTAGTTTGGCAGGTGAGAGTGACCCTGGCAGGAAGCAGGACATAGCTAAAGTGTGTATGAAGCAGAAAAGACGGTAAAACCAGTCTGATAGGAACAAAAGCACAAAGATTGTACGGAGTGTCTGAGTTTCGAGACTATATGCCAGCATGCATCAGCGTGTGTGTGTATGCATGTGTGTACATTTGCGGTTTGTCTGCGTCTGTGTGTGCATCTCCATGAATTTGTGAGTGTGCGTGTGTGTTGTCTGAAGCAGCCCCAGGGAGGGGCTCTGACATTGAAGACGGGTTAAATCCTGTTTTACATTCAAGTGGCAGGCCCTAGTTCATTAGAGTGAGGATCATTCCTCCTCAAGACCAAAGGAAGCGCATACTAAACAAGAGCAGTTGTTGGGGAGAAAATGCCATTGTACGTGCAAAAGCGTATGTACTGTATCACTGAGAGTGCGTGTGCATACACAACAACCACTTTTCTTTCTTCTCTATATCTTCTTGTCTGTGGAGCACTTGTACAGTTGGAATCCTGCACTGTTTGTGTCAACTTGTATGTGTGTGCCTGTGTTAATGTGTGTGCACAAGTCATGGCAGCTCTGCTGACTGTCTTCCACTCCGCCTGTCATTGAGTCACCCGTACGCCCTCTCTGTCACTGACTTTGATGGCTTATCTTACCCCATGAATTGGAGTTGTGCTCCCGGGGGAAATACCTGAGCACATGTAAATGCATTTGAAAGAGTAAAAATATGGGTAGGAATAATAGAGTGAGAGATGGAGACAGCTTCCATGTGACAGGAGCATACTACACCTCCACATCTCCATATCTTTCCTCCATCCTCTCTTCAGGATCTACCATTTTTGTCACTTTTTTCCCAACATTCACCTCTTTCTCCTCTCAGCCAGGAGAAGGCCATCCATAGTTAATGCACTTCTCAAAGCAGATCCTTTGATCCATACGCATGGCATTTAACACCTGAGAGCAGATGAGCAACCTGCACTCAAAACAATCTGATTTGGGAGTGCGTAGCGCAGGGAAGCATGAGTCTAGGCTTGGACTTTGGAAAGCTGTGGCTCGTATTGTTGTGGTTTCTGTAGCTGCTCAGGGTCTGGGCTGGATGGTGTTTGTCAGTGAGGGCGCGTCTCCTGCCTCTGGGCGCCCTGCCCTTTAGACGCGCCAGGCCTCAGGAGCCTCCTGCATGCCAAACAGACCTGTGCAGTCAGATGGAGGAGAGGAGAGAAGAGGGAAGGGTGGGGGGTGGGGTGTGAGGAGGAGTCCAGAAAGAACGAAAGAAGTGGAGGGCGAAAGGGTAGGAAAGGATCTGAGGGAGGAGAAGGGGGCTCGAAGGGGAGGAGGTGCTGGTCACACTGCAGCAGCCGTCCAGACACACCCTGCATGTGAAACACAGCTGCACTGAAACGCCCTGGGAATCAGCGAAGGAGAGGAGGGAGAGACAGAGAAGAAGAGAGGGTGACTCTGAGGTGAGTCTCAACAGCAACACGGTGTGTCGATGGCCGGGAGATATCACAGACCTTCGCCCTAACCTAGTCACTGATAGTTATCACAAGCACAGCCCCCCAATCACCCACACACCCACACATCCACACAAACAAGAACCACATGCTGCTCACTTCAGTTCATATATTCACAGAGGCTGGCAGATGAGCAGCTCATTATAAGAATTATGCATGTACAGCCAGTGTGTGGACAGTTTGTACATCTTTTGACTCCTACTGTCGGAGGAGTCCGACAGCACCCAAGCGTTAAATTTGGTCTCTTTTGCATAATTAAAAAAAAAAAAACAACTCCTATAAAGCAGAGGTTTGCAGGTGAAGCTGTTTTTCTATTGCCTCTGATGTCTTTATATTTAATTTCAAAGGAAGATATTTCTTTTTCCTTTTTTGAGAATGAGTGGAGTGTGAATTCACTGTTTAAGGGTTTTAAGATCGTGTTAATATCAGGTCATATCCTCTGATCTGTTTTAAACAAACTTATTGGCATTCTCAATTTTAAATGCATATGACAAACATTTTATAAGACCCTCTCAGGCCACTTTTCTGAGCTCGTTATGGACAAAGTACTTTTATTCCTCTCCAAAACAGCATTAAGTCTCTAAATTAGGGCTATCAAGATTAATCACAATAATGGCAGTTAATTAGGGTCCATAATTAGAGCACTGATTTTTAACACAATTAATTGCATGATTTATTGTCCCTTTCAACACACTTCATAGACAGATCAGTGGACAAGTCAAAAGTCATCTGCACCTTGTCTTATCAAAGATTTAGCCTTTTACCATTCCTTTTCAGTCCATTACAACTTCCTTTTTCTGTGGTTAAGGTCTTGTTGATTTGACAAAAATATGTAAGGTAAAATAGGTGACTGCAAAAATATTCACCCAGTTTAAAGTGACTGACCTAGTTAAACAGAGGTCGAGTCAATTGGAGCTAGTAGTGTTATAATTAGTGAAATGGGAATCACATGAGTGTAGCATAAAGGCACCTGTGTCTGGAAGGTCCAGCCACTGGTTAATCAGTATTCCTGGCTATCGTTACACTGTGAAGTCAAAAGAACACTCCAAGCAACTCAGAGAAAAGGTTATTGAAAAGTATAAGTCAGAGGATGGGTACAAAAATTTTCTGGAAGCTGTGTAAACCTGCCTATTTGGCTGTCCTTACAAATGAAGTGACCATGTAAGAAGCACACTAGTGAGAGAGGCCACCAGGACACCTGTGACTACTCTGAGGGAGTTACAAGCTTCAGCAGCTGAGATGGGAGACTCTGCACACAACAACTGTTACCAGGTTTTTCACCAGTCAAAACTTTATGAGAGATTGGCAAAGAGAAAACCACTGTTAAAGAAGACTCATTAAATCTCGATTAGGGATCACAAAAATGCATGTAGGAGACTCCATGGTCAAGTAGAAGAAAGTTCTTTGGTCTGATGTGACTGAAATGGTGCTTTGTGACCATCAGACAAGATGCTATGTTTGGCAAACATCACACCACATCACCAAAAACACTCCCCACTGTGAAGCACAGTGGTGGCAGCATCATGCTGTGCGGATGCTTCTCAGCAGCCAGCCCTGGAAGGATTGTAAAGGTAGAGGTAAAAATGAATGCAGAAAATTATAGGAAATTCCTGGAGAACAATCTTATTCAGTCTGCAAGAGAGCAATGGCCTGGGAGAAGATTTATTATCCTGAAAAACAATGACCTGAATCGTACAGTAAAAGCTACACAAAAACGGTTAAATGACAACAAGATGGAAGTTCTGGAGTGGTAGAGTTAAAGCCTAACTTGACACGTCAGATGGACGTATGTCACACATCCATCTGGGAACGCTTCAATAGGAAACGTTTGAGAAAAGGCAGAGGCTTTGAAAAAACTCAGTGTGATTGGGTGAACGTTCTGTCTGTCATACCTCTACGGGCCAATCAGAACAACAAAACACGTGACGTAGCCACTATCGAGCTGCGCATGTGCAGCTGCCAAGGAATAACGCGAAACATGGCAACTATAGACATGTAAGTACTTGACTTTTGTTGTTTTTGAAAAGAAAACAATGCTGCTGTTCTTTGTTCTTCTTTTAACAAAGAAATATTGTCAAGTTCTGACAAAACTGGCGTTTTTTTCAGCATCCACGCTAATCTCTTCCTCCATAACGGCACCAGCTCTTACTGCTGCTTGTTAATGTCACAACTCTGCTGCGCCTGAAAGTACTGCCCCTCGTCGCTTATTGGTCCTGTCACTTTCCAATTAGGCCCAAATGTTTCAGATGGGAGCTTTGCAAGATGGATTCACCAGTGAAAAACAAGGAAATGGGCGTATCCATCTGCTTTGCAAGGTTAGTCAAAGCCCAGACCTCAATTCAACAGAGAATTTGTGACTGGACTTGAAAAAGGGCTGTTCATCAATAAAGACTGAAGAATTTCAATGCGAAATAAAGTCGTCTTCTGCAAAACAAAGGATTTAAGATATGCTTCTAGTTAGTGGAGACTGTTAGAGCTTACAAAGCAGAAGAAAGAAGGAGACCAAGAATCAATCCCAGAGGAACCCTAGATGTCAAAAAGAACCGTAACACTGGAAACAAAATTATTTTACCCGTGCTTTCACCGGACACGAGACTCCCTAACTTTTTCCATAAATATCAGGTCGAGATGCATGTGTGAACACAAACAGTCAGAAACGACCAGTCTCCTTTGTCAATTTTCCATGTGATAGATGGATCTAGCAGTTGTGGGAAGCAGCAGGAAACGTTCAGGCAAATTCCCCAGGAGGTGATGATTTTTATGTCACATGACTGCTAATCAACCACCGTCATCTTCATGCACATAATAACACAGACTGATTTGGTTTTCTAGTCACTGATTATCCCATTTTGAGAGTGAAAACTTTACACTGTGAGGGACATGACAATAAAGTACTAAGGAAGATTTCAGAAGCAGGCTGTGATTTTATTAAGATTTTCATAGGTGCATGTGTGAAAACAGCCTGTTGCCACAAGTTTCCATTTTGCATGTGATAAAACAGCAGTGGGTCGTCAGGGCCAGCTAGCCTCTGCTGGCATGAGCACTGCAGAATCACAAACACTCAAACTATTTTTAACTTGCCTGTACATGTTTTACAAAAGTCTTACATTTATTCTACCATCTTGATTTCATTCCTTTCAGTTGCACCATCTCCAATGCATTTCATTTTAAGTACAGCTTTTATCCAATCAGATTTTGCTCCTGTGCTGTTTTCAAGTGGAAAAATCTGCCCCCAGGCCATCAGAATTTCAAGTGAATCCTCTGCAGCTAAAGTAACTGAGGAATAAACTGTTGTCAAAGTCTTTGACCAGTAATTTTATTTTGACATTTATGGATGTTTTCAACACATTAGAGCCTACCAGCTTGGCTTGCTCGGTATGTCAGAATTTAATGTAAATTGATTGGTCAGTAGGTCAGGTTAATGGTTGGAACTAGCTAGCAGCCCATTGTGCCATCAGGAGTCCTGTTCAAATATTAGTGTTCAGGGCATTAAGATTTTTAGTGCATCTATATTTTTTTGTGTTTGTTTTCTTTATCAAAATTCTGTTTTTCTAATGCCCTTCGGCTGAAGAAGGAGACAAAAAATGATGGCAGATGAAAAAGGCAAAATCTCAGGTATATGTAGTCTGCATATGGCCACTTTCCAGAATTAAAGACCCTAAAAGGGCATTTTTGTGTGTTGACTATTCAGTTTGTCACAGATCTCACATCTCTTTTTGTTTTTCGAAGTGTGCTCCTTTTTGGCACTTAGTTATCCAGTACTGTGCAGAACTTGTAGGCATGCCTGGGCCAAAACTTGAGGTTGAAGATAGGTGCACATGTGTCAAGTAAGCCACCTGAGAGCACCATCGGGTGGGAAGGAGGACTGACAATAATCTGATGAAAAAAAAAGTCTACACCTTTAGGGTGGAGTGAGGGGTGGATGTAACGAGTAAACATGGCCTAAGGTACTGTATAGGGGGGGTAGTAGGGTTGCCACAAGCCCTATCCCCCTGTGGATGTCCCAAGGGCCAAAAAATTGCAAGCTGTTTCCACATGTGAAAAGGTCCGGAAAAAAGAGACGTCTTACAGCTTCACCTTCAACATGTGTTGACATTGGTTGAGCTTGACACACATTTTCTGCTTTATTCTCTTGACTGTAGTAAGCTAACGTAATCTGCGTTTTCAAAGAAGGGGTGAAAGCTAGGTGCCTACTTATCTCAGCTGTAAGTAAGGTTGTGATTGGTGCACCTAGAGCAGAGGTTCTCACACAATCAGCCATAACCTATGGTTGTAACAAAGCCCACCCTCTAAGAGGGGAGATATGATGAGTCAGTTTAACTAATTATTCGCTTGTTAATTTAAGAGGCCCTTTGTAAATTTATAGAGGGCCCACCAGTAACAGGTGATAGCACAGAATTTTCTGCCTAGCAACAGCAGAGATGGGAAATTTGGATAAGATGACAAACTGTCCTCTTTCGTTTAGTCCCAAAACCAAAAAGGCATGTTTTAAGGTTTTTTGTCCCCTCCATGCCACACTGCATTGATGCAGTAATTCATGCAAAAGGAGGCCCAACCAAGGATTAAGTGCATAGAAATGAACATACTTTTCAGAAGCCTGACATTTCTGTGTAAAATATCCTTAAATATCTTATGTAATGTTCTAATTTTCCGAGACACAGAATTTTAGGTTTTCATTATCTGTAAGCCATAATCATCAAAATTTCAAGAAATAAAGGCTTGAAATATTTCACTCTATTTGTAATGAGTCTATATATGGGTTTCACTTTCTGAAATGAGTGACAAAAAAAAATTGAACTTTTCCTGATATTCTAATTTTTAAGATCTACCTGTACGTTACCTGACAGCTTCTGAAATGACAAGATGTTATGATAAAAATAGGTAAACTCTCTCCTCTTCTTAGCCCTCTGGTGTTGAGTGTATAAAATAACACTAACTTACAGCTGTGGTGTCATTGTGAGGTTTTTAGAGGATGGTTTAATTATGGTAGGACAGGGGTGTGGATGGCCTAGTGGTTAGGTTGCACCCCATGGACACAATGGCCCAGGCTCAAATCCCACATGTCTCTCCCCTACTCAATCATCCTTGTTTATGACTCTATCCACTGTCCCTCAATAAAGACCCCCCCCCCCCAAAAAAAAAAAAAAAAAAAAATTATGGTAAGCCAGCACTAAAGGCCTAGGTGTAAAATGTCTGGCATACCAATGACACAAAAAGGAGAAGTATTAAGGTGATTGCAGAAAGAGAAAACAGTACCTTATACTAGAAGTGCTCCCACGACTTGCCATAGCTAACATTGTTCTAATTTTTTAGACTTATCCTTTCAATGTAAATAAAATCTATTTGTGAATCCTGAAAGGGAAAACGGGTCAGCATTTTTAAGTAGTACAGATCTAAATAAGGGTGCATAAATGTTTTTGTCTTCCTCATGGTGTTACATGTCTCGTAAAACTCGCAATTATTAGGTGACATCTGGTTTATGGGCAACACAACAGATCCCAAAATATAGAGCAAAAACATGATACACAAGTTTTGACAGACATATTGTGGCTTTATTTCTGCCTGTACAGCAGGGTGAAATAAAGGTGTTGAACACATGAACAGAAGTAAACAAAGTGAAACCCATTCTCAAGCATTAATCCCATATCTGTTCCATACTAACGCTTAGTATTCATGCACATTAAATAATAGGTGTTGTATGCAATCACCAGACAGTCTGAAATTCACCCTAAGGTAAAAGTGTGATGGTTACACATAGGCATTGTACATGTATACCAACAGAACAGAGAAATGTACAGTGCTTAACAAATTTATTAGACCACCTGTCATATTTGTCTCAAAGACCATCCAGCATCATGAAGTGCTTTAATGCGGACTCTTTCATTTTCAGTGAGCTCTCCACGTTTTACCATTTTGAACAGGAATGAGGGATTTCAAACTGAATTCACCCAAATTTGAGTGGGCTCACTGGGCTTCTCTGAGAAGTCAGAAATTAATCAAGTGTAACATTCAACCACTAAAACTCATTTTTCTGTTCAGGAATTCAAGTAAATAAGTATAATTTGACATATTAGTCAAGAAATAATGACGTGCTTTATTATTTTTTTCAGTTTTCTTGTAAACCAGTAAATTTGAAAATTCATGGATAACAACAATAATTATATTTTAGCATTAAAATTATCATTTGGGTTAAAGAGCTTCTACATGTTGGTGTATTAACCATTGCAGAAGCATAAAAAATGATTTTGGTAATTACCAATGCTGTTAATTTAGGGCAGCTTTGGCATAAACCTTACTTTGGTTAGGGTTAGGGTGGTCTGATAAGTTTGTTAAGCACTGTATATAACCACAGAGACAGCTGTGAAAAATACTAATCTTTTCCAAAAGTCAAGTTGAGATATTGGGAAAAAAACTCAGAGAAGTGCTGTTTCCCTTACAAAACAAAGTGTTAAAAACAAGTTCAAAGGGTCACCTCTGTAAAAATAGACTGTAAGCCCTCATTAAAGACAGCCCTGAACAAAGTGCATCGATCCTCTCTCGATGTCACAGCACGTTGACCAGCTTGTTTGATTTCAAGACTTCAATGAAAACTTCAAGTATTCAATCACATTTATGTGATTTGATAAATTATGTTGAAAAAGATAAGACAAAGAGCAGTTGGCTGATGAAAGCTGATGAATTAACTCAAAGAAAAAGAACTACTACAAAACACTTGTTCTCTTTGCAGTCTCTTTGTCTGTGATTGTGAGGATGTAAAACATGAAACTCTGACAGACTGATGAGGAAAGTGAAGCGGCTTTGAATAAATTTGATAATACCAATTTTTACAGAAAAAATAATTTATTCACATGAAGTGAACATAAATTTCACCATTTTCTGACCACTTTCCAAAAGGTTTAAAAATCCCCTTCACATAATCTTTACATAACTATAACAAAGGATAATAGGTCTATATCTTCATACTCACACGGCCTACATATGGACATGCAAGCTGCTCATACTCACACACAAACACCCACACAAGCACACCAAAGAAGAGTAAACCCTGAAAATAAAGCAGCACAAACTCCTTTCCACTCTCTCTACTTGTTGTTCCCTTTGCCGTCACTGTCCTCAGTGTCATGATGTCTGCTGTCACGGTAACCTCTGCTTTCTCGCCTCTCGCGGCACTCTCGGCACTCTTCCTCATCCTCTCCCTCCTCCTCATCGTGAATGATCTCCACCTCCAGGCGGCCGATGTATAAAGATACTGCGCAGAGCCAGAAGAGGGCGACGCTGCCCACAGCAGCACTCTGAAGCAGCAGTGCAGGCACAGACAGCAGCATCATCCTCCGCAGGGCGAAAAGGCTGCCGATGTACGTGGCACTGCCGAACGATACGCACAGACCTCCCAGGATAAAGAAGGCTGAGGAAACACAAATGAATTTCCTTTTTTTTTCTTTGTGGACATCTGATTTGTTTTCCTATATGTATTTGTATTTGAAATGTGGGTGGATTTGTATGAAAAAGATCAAACTGAATTTCTTTGTTTCACTTCAGATAAATGTTAAATAAATGAAGCTCCACTCATCGATCCTTAAGAGGTGTAATACTAAGGTTAGCACACCTTTATTTTGACATTATTAATGTGAACGTCATGATTTAATTAAGCACCATAGCTACTAAGTTCATGCTATTTTCAAAAATTAATTCTGAATAAAACCCAAAGATTTAATAAAAATTTAACACCAAAGGCAGAATTTGAGCCAAACATGACATTAGTTATAACTCAAGGATGTTTGCTTTTCATGTACTCATGATGATTTCAGTCTGTAGCAGAAGTCCTTGTGCAATTATTTATACTATAGAATCTATTACAGGGTTCTTTCAGAAATTGATTGCAAATAAGATCTGAAGTTTATTGACACATTTGGGTGATGCATCAAAAGAGTGCTCGGCTCTTTTAGAGATTTTCCTTGCTTTCTCTGTTTCAAGGAATCTCAATAACCCTTTGTTACCTTTTTTTAAAATGCAGGCTTGTTGTTACACTATCATAGAGCTGATACTGCAGCATATAATTTTAAAAAGTGTTGGTGGATCTTTACCATATCCTGCTTCTCTTCCTACTTCACTCTGGACGAATGCAATGACACCGATCCCAGTGGCCAGCAGACCGTTCCTGAACCATGAGAGGAATCCTGCGAAGCAGTCAAATGCAGAAATCAACTGTTGGCGCTGAGACCTGAGCAGAGAGCCAGAATCAATCACGCTGTTTACATGCATACACTCAGACGTTATCACAACCACACAATTAAAAGGTTACAAGTAAAAGTGTAGGAGGTAAATGTTAAAATTTTAGACTCTGTCTGTAGCAGTAACCTCACTGAGGAAAACAATAACAATCAAAGCTTTGAAAAGCTAGTCAAGTACATGAACTAAAAAACCTAAATAATATACAATTACACGGTACAAATAGAGTTTTTAGTATTTCACATTAGGACACAGCTCTGACATGCTTATGGAGACAATGCCTCAGTATTTAGAACAACATCTCAGTGGGGAAATTATCACTAAAGCCAAGACTATGATATAGATCTTTATATCTTTGACTCTTATTTTTTTATTTTGATCAGAAGTGTGATTGAAATTGATGAATAAGTGTCAGTTTAAGTAGGGTTGTAACAATACCAGAATACTAGAGCAGTGATTCCCAACCATTTTTCCTTAGCCCATAAGCTGAACAGCCTTAGGAGGTAGTTAACTTGACTAGCACACTGTCACCTAAATTATAGTGTAAGTGCTCCCATCCTTTTGTTCAATAAACATTGCAAAAAGTGTGCAAAATAAAGCAAACTGTGGAAATTTCCAAGTTTCAGGTTTAGATTGGATTTGGTGAACTGGCTCTCTCTTTCATCATTCTTTCTGCTGCTGCCTTCAGTTTTTAACTCCAGTCTGAGCCACAGTGTCAGCACCCACCACTGAGTCATTTCCTACTCCCACTTCCCAGTAAATACCCCCTTTCTCTCTTCTTTCATGTTTGAGACTTTATCTTTAGTCTAGACCAGGGGTCAGGAACCTTTTTCGTTGAAAGGGCCATTTTTGCCGGAACCCCTTTCCATAAAATCTTTGAAGAGCCGCAAAACACATTTGAACCTTCCAATGAAGGTGACGCAGTCAGTCAGCCTGAGTCTTTGTCTATCGACGAAACTGATTGAGCAAAGGTATATGGCCATCCATTGATATGTTTTATAACAACACTGATAACTTTCCACTTAGTAGTTATTTTACTCTTACTTTGCATTTTAATCACTATTTTCATTTCAATGCATTTATGGATTTAGAACTACAATAGAAACAACTGCACATTTTTTAAATTTTTATCCATAGGTGCCATATCAGCCAGTGATTATTTATTTTTATCCTTAATGACACTGAAATAATCATTATCATTACTTCTTTATTCATCAAAATACACTCCTTACACCTGCTGTCAGACAGAGTTAATGCAGGATAATGTAGTAATCCACTGTTCACCTATGGATGAAACCTGCTCCACTTCATCTCCTCTCTCTATGCTGTCTGTCTGTCTATGTCACATACAGGTTTGCAGTAGGAAAGACTCGTTTGGCCTGATCAATAAACAACAGCATCCATGATCACTGGGTCACAGACTGCATTAAACCATACAGTCAGGAGGACAAACCGGAGCAATCACAATAATCACTCCAAGTATCCATGAGAGTGGACTCAGCCGTTCACAGCTACCTCTCTGTGAGGGACACATCAGCACCGTGGACAGCGCCACATTAACACACGTGACATTTTCAGCTCAAACATCAACAATCTAATCTTTTACAAACTCATACACAACCTTGCATTCATTGAACAGCAAAGATATTGAAATAATCATCAAATGTATCAATCTTCTGAATGAGAATATCGAATTCACAGCAGCACAGTAAAAAATAATAAAACGTGAGCTTACCTGTTTATTTTGCTCAAACAGCCAACTATTGATCCCTTGGCCTCCTTTCTCTCTTTCTTTACCTGACTGACGCTGCTAAGTGTGAACTTGTCTTACTTTTTCATGCTGTTATTAATGTTATCAATGTTCACATTCTCAGCTGACGCTACTTTAGTCAGAAACATATCAAAGTTGATTGTCATTTTCACATACCGACCTTCCCTCTTGCTGCTTAACCAGATTTCAGAAATTTATGACTTAACTTGCTTAATGAGCAAAACATCTGCTTCAGGTATCATTTGTGACAAGACCGCATCCCGACCTGTGTTCCCTAGACAGGAAATCACCAGTATGCACTGCGCCATAAAGGCACGATATGACGCATTTGTAAGTTGATAAAATAGGCCTATTTGTAAAAATAAAGTTAGAAGCGAATGAAAAAGCTACATTTTTTTGGATAAAATACACAAAACTACCTCTTTATAGCATTACAAAAAAATATTCGTCTAATGTCAAAAAAAAAAAAAAGTTTCCTTTATTTCAAATTTGGCACAGCTGCAGAGAGTCACTAGGGAGGGGTAAAAGAGCCTTCCTGAACCCCAGTCTAGACTCACTAAAATGTTAGAGAGACTTCAGTTTAAGGCTGCATCACCTGTTACGGTGCAAAACCTGATAAAATAAATATCATCCAGAAACAAATTTCAGTTAAATAATAATGCAAAAATCAGATCAAACTGCACTACTGCATTTTATTTACTGGCACAGTTGTTCATATATCCTCTTTTGTATTGTGTATTAAGCCTGATCAGCACTTTGGCCAACTGAGGTTGTTTAAAGGATGCTAGATAGATAAATTCTGACTTGATTTGACTACAGTTTTGAATAGCACAACATTTCAAGCACAGATCAATAAACTATCAAACATGTGTCTTCAACTTTAAATACACAGGGAAAATCATCTTATACTACTTAGCACAGAGCAACCACATGTTATTTTGTTACGATTATATTTTATTGTGTTAGACTGATTTTCTAAATTCTTCTATTCCCTTTATGCAGATGATGCTGTTATTTACTGCTGTCATCTACACCTGCACAAGCCTTACAGATCCTCTGCATGCGTTTGAGATTAAAAACATCTACAACTTGTTTTAAATGCAGATAAAACTAAAATGGTGTTCTTTACATCCTCAAAAACAGTAAAAAAAGACAAATGTCCAAGAAATTCTTTCTAAAAACAGTCAAAAAACTGAGTTAGTATCTTGCTAGTATCTTGTTTTCATTCATTAAGTCATTTTGGGAAAGATTCTGGACTACCTTTCCTCTTTTTTAAACTTAAAGGACAGAAGCACAACATCAGTTCATCTGATGTTGTGCCATCCATTTTTCCCTAAGTCCAAACTGAGTTGACAAAGAAAAGTTTGGGGTTTCTAAATCTTTAGCTTGAAACAATCTACAGACTGAACTTACACTACAAAAAATACTGACCCTGAATGTTTTTGAATCCTCAGTAAAAAGTCTTGAATCCAAACTCCCTGGATGCAACAGTTTAAGCTGGTGATTATTTACTGTTGTTCTAATCATTTAATGTGTACTGATGTAGTTGATGTGCTGTAATTACCACTGCTGTTAATTTAGGGCAGCTGTGGCATAAACCTTACTTTGGTTAGGGTTAGAGTGGTCTAATAAATTTGCTAAGCGCTGTATATTTGGGTATTCTGAGTACAGTATGTACTAATCCACAAAATGTGACATAAGCCCCCATGGTTCTTTGTTTTTGGTCAGCCTTTGTCTGAAAACTGACAGTCACTGTGACATCACATTGAGTCATTTTAACAGAACCTGAACTCAGCTAGTATCTCTACCCATAGATCACCTACAGCCACGGAGCACACAGCCATTCTTGTGTTAATAGAAACCACAGAGTGAGTGAGAAGAGAGGTGGCAGAATGTGAGAGAACTAGGGCTAAATGATATTGGAAAAAATAGACACTGCAATAGTTTTTCTGTCTATGATATGTACTGTGATTTTTGAAATTTAAAGAAAATAAAACCAGATAAATGAAGTGCCTTTTATGTACATGTATTAAATTTAAATTGCATTTTACATTTTTCTCTCTCTACTTGTTGTTCCCCTTGCCGTCACTGTCCTCAGTGTCAGTGGATTTATCTCACTGTGCAGCCTCTAACAACTGCTCTGACACAAAGAGGATGAGTAGGAATGAAGGTGTATGGAGCGACTTGTTTCTTCATTAAAGGAGGAACTTATTTACATTAAAAGAGGCAAATACCAGTGCGCAGATGGCTTAGTGGTTTAAGGTGCGACCCATGTACGTGGGCGGCCCGGGTTCGAATCCGTCCTGTGACCCTTTGCTGCATGTCTCTCCCTGCTCTCTTCCCCGTTTCCGACCCTATCCACCATCCTCCTCTATCGAATAAAGGCACAAAATGCCCCCAAAAAAGGGACAAATGCTGGAATAAACTGTTCTAAGAGCTGCAGTTTATAGCTGGTTTATACAGGGTCACAGGCCTTCCTTCTTAATCCATATCACATTTTGACTAAAGTACAGCACAGACATGTCATTTAGATTGCAGGGGTTTGTGTTAAATTGTGGAGAAGTGGTTTGTCATCCTTATTCCTCAAAATATTTTTACCTGAATGCAGCATGTCATATTAATGAACTGTTAAAATTGGTGGCCCCTTCATTTTACATTACTACAGCTGATTTATCATGTATATCATAGTAAATAAGGCTGGATTTCCCATGATAACGACTTCATTTCAGTTTCTCAAGAGATTAATCCATTATTACCAAAAAAAAAAAAAAAAAAAAAACCAAAACAAACAAAAAAAAAAAAAAAAACACTGCTATCTTGGGATCAATAAATCAAAACCTCAACTGGAAATTACAAGTTATCATTGGGAAAAGAAAATCGAAGAAAACGTATAGATAAATGTCCTCTTAGGGCTTCCATCCCCCTCCACCCCCTGATTCACCACACTCAACGTGAGTTTTCTGACACTTTTCTGTTTAGATTTTTCTACTAAAATATTCCAGGATTATTATCAGACATGTAAGGGCTTCTTGGTGGGCTTCAGTCAGAGGTTAATTTTAAGTGTGGATTTATTCAGATTACCTGTCTCGTGGGACTTCCTCAGCATCTGCAAAAAATAGAGAAGAGAACTATTACGGACAGCAACCTTCAACGAATAACTGTATTACATTCGCAGATCTCTGATCCTTCCTCACAGACTATGATGCAGTTTAAGTGGTTATCTTAACAGGATTGAACAAATGAAAGCGAAAGCAGCTATCCTTAAGCTCATTTAACAACATGATCAAAGAACATTTTCCTCTCCAACAGTACCAAAGCATCTGCCTTGTCCAGGTCTGTAAGCTGGTACTGCTGCTGCTCTGGACCCCGGTTCTTCCCCCACGGTCCCTTCTCTCCGACCCTCAGTCGGGACGAGCTGTGCAGCCTCCGGCTCAGCGGAGCTCCGGAGCAGGGAGGCCGGAGAAGCTTCACTGTCCGGGCGACGTAGCAGACTGCCTGCGGTACCTGCCTCCTCATGAACAGAGTCAGGAAAGCCATCACATCGCTGGCACCTGCAGCGGAACACCTCACGAGCTAGTAGCACAACACGACCTGAGCGAGTGCCCTCTGAACTTTCACCTTGTCAACGACTACCCGGAAGTCTCGATTCTGTCAGAAGGTAGGCCTCGCGAGAACAGCGCCCTCTTACGACTAGTGAGAAATGAATGTAAACATTTTGAAAATAGCTTAATTATAAATATCTTTTTTTTGTCCCTAGCAGTTTTTTAAATTTTATTTTTCTTTCCACAGTTGAATGTTCCAACTGACACTGTCGCCCTGAATCAAGTAAAATAACATGCAATTTCACATTGATTCCACAAGGTGACGCCAGAGTGCAAGGCAATATCCAATAAAGTGTTCATTTACTTACATTCAGTGCAATTTTCAGATTGTACATAACATGCATTTAACATTGAAATACATCATTGTAGGCTAAAAATTTTTAATCACGAGCATATAAGGGGTATGTGGAGGGAAAGGCAAGAAAAAATACCAAACAAATAATATATATTGTGATTACAAACCTAAGGAAACTTGAAATGTATTTTACTCTCAGCAGTACGATTTATACACAATATTAATGTTATGTTACTGTAACAGGCACCATGGAAAAAAAAAGAGTTATTAAACAGGCATTGCACAATTGCCACAGATGATTCCCAGCCAAGGCCGTCCATAAGGGGGGATAAATAGGAAAGCCTTCCGGGGCCAACCAAACTTGGGGACCAACCATAGAGGTCAGCAAAAAAAAAAAAAAAAGGTCCATTGTAAAGTTGAGTTTTGATAATAATATTTTATTTCTAATCTAAATCATAACCACTCTTATCAATGCCAGGACATGAAGTAGAAGAAACGGAGAATACTTTGAAAAAGCACTGCATAATTGTGTAAAGGGGCCAAAAACAGGCAGAAAGTGGCAACAAATGGTTAGAAATGGCAAAAAGAAGAAGCAAATATGGGTTGAGAGTAGAAAAAATGGATGAAAAATGCCAAATATGGGTAAAAAGTAGCAAAAAAGTGCGAAAATGAGCTGAATGCAGCATCAAACGTTTAAAATTGGAAAAAGGTGAGAAACAATTGGCAAAAAGAAGTGGAAAAATTGGATTTTATGAGTGAAAATGGTGAGAAAAATGAAAAAAATGAAGTATGGGTAAAAAGTGGCAAAAAGAGGGGAAAATGCTCAAAAAGAAATGGAAAACATGGGCTGTTGAAAAAAAGTGACAAGAGGGCAAAAAACTGTGAGAATATGTTAAAGATGGTAGTAAAAGGCAAAAAGAAGCAAACTATGGCAAAATTGTGTAAAAGTAGAAAAAAGTGGTAAAAATGAGCACAAAGCAACAAAAAAGGGTTAAAAAGTGGCAAAAAAGTGGGGAAAACAGGAAAAAAGAAGTGGAAAAATGTGGTGTAACAAAAAGATGGCAAACAAGGTCGAAAAACAGCAAGAATGGGTTAAAAGTGGCAAAGAATGTGTGAAGTATGGCAAAAACCAGGTGAAAGTGACAAATACAAGTGGCAAAACATTGGCAGAAATGGGCAAAATATGAAAAAGATAGAATACATGTGCCAAATAGAAGTGTCAAAAAAATTGGTGTCAAGTGGCAAAAAGAGGCAAAAATTTGTAAAAAAAAAAAAAAAAAAAAGTGGCCAAATGAAGTAGCAAAAATGGGCAGAAAACATTGTGAAAAAGGGGTTAAACAGTAGGACAAATAAATAATTCCAGCATCAGAACCTTTTGTGGAAATTTTTCTCTGCTGCTGGTGAATAATGAAATAGAGACTTCTGCCGGCCGACAAGGTTTTTATTTCTTTGCAAAGGAAGGTCAATCTGCACACGAGTGGTGATTGTGAAGAAAGACCCAGAGCTTCTGGCAAGATCCACCTTTATAGTGTGGATATCATTTCTCAGGTGACACCTACAGGGGTCTTCAAAGGGCCTTTTGATTCAGTGGTGGGCCCCGGGTTTTACATCTAGTCAGGAACTGGCACAGTCACCTTTGTTACTTCGCATTCTATGCAACAAGGATTTTATAATTGAACAGGAAATGACACAGTCACCTTTGTTACTTCGTGTTTACATGTGCAGTAAAGTCAACACCTTCCTAGCCCTATCTTTTTTCCCATGTCTTGCATTTCCATACATGTCCTGTGAGAGGGTAGACACCCTGGTAAATTCCATAGAAAAGCAACAGTGGGGGGTGTTGGGGAAGGAGATGAGACAAAGAAGCTAAAATTCCATCACAAACCCAATATTGTTTGACACACTTTTAAGCTCCAACATAAAGTAACTGTCAGCCAGGATGCTAGCACCAATGCTACTGATTCAAAACATGTTCACTGATATTTATCAATAAATCAGAACTGGCGTGGGCACATTATCTTGGTTTTTTAGGGGCCCAGCTGTGGGGCGGCCTGCTTCCAGCGGTGGATAAAAAACAAATTTTTGCCACTGGATTGCTTTCAATACTTGATGAATTATCCTTATCATGATTTTGTCTAAATTAAATTTAAAACTACCATTTAGAGGCACTAAGGATTCATCACAGGGCCTGATGCAGCAAACTGGTGCTGGAGAGAGGGGAAGGGCAGCCAGAAGAAAGCTCCCCGCATGTCTGCACACAGGTGTGTTGATCGGCTGCCAAGGGTCAATCTTGACGGTATTTCTGTTGTGCGTGCTTTTTCACACATGGTAATATGCCCGGGTACTGCTGGCAGTTTTTGACCCCTTGGGACATCAACAGCACAACCAGGGGCTTGTGGCAACCCCAGTTCCTGCCTAGACAGTGGCGTAGGCTGTGCTTACCTACCCTTTAGTCCACCCTAAAAGTGTGGATTTTTTTTTTCCCATGCCCCTAGTAATACTCAAAGACACCCAGAGCATGACCTGGGTTGTGTCAGTCTTTCCCTCCCGCTTGATGGTGCCCTCAGGCAGCTTACTTGTTACATATACGCCTTACATCAGCCTCAATTTTTTGGTCCAAACATACCTAAAAGTATTTAAACTGGATAGAAGTCTATGGAATAAGCAAATATGACCGTTTGGATGTCAAAACTTTTTTTCCTTGTTGTTTCTTTGTAAACTTTGTCAAACACGCACACCCATACTCTAATACTGTAAAGTCATGTGTGGATTTGTGTGTGTGTACAAGTGCGTGTTTAGGTGTTTATGAGGGAGAGATGTGTGTCCTCAGTGAGGATGAGTGGACGGCCTCTTCCTGAGGCTCTTTTGTCTTTTAAAGCCCACTGGGACCCAGAGAGAGAGACCACGCCTGTCATACCTGATTGTTTAGTGTGAGGCCCATAAAGAAGTGCATTTATGTGTGCGTGGTGCATGCACAGTGGTGTCTTTTACACAAAGCCAAATCTTTGATGTGATGAGCAGCTGACCCTTCGGTTGCTCTCACGCTACTGTCCACACAACAATGGATGGCTGATGTTTGTATACACACATGTTTACACTAACATGTATGTATGTAGAGTCATTCTAATTTTTAATTTCTGTTACTCCAAGAATAAAACTATTTCTCCTTATCATTATTCAAGATAGTGTGTGATTTGTATGCTTCTGTTTTCTATATTCACAGTTTTGTTTATCATTGGTGTTAAGACTGCACACAAACACAGAGTCAGTCCTGGACAGCATCCTGGGGAAGCCTGGACCACCCATTTAATCTATGAGTGTGCATATCTATGAGAGATTGAGGTGAATGCTAACTGTAAACGTGTTTCCTAAGCAGCCTTTCCAACAGATTGTTTATCTAAAAAGTAAGCACCTGTTATCATGCACAACCATGGGAGTGTATCCACATGAATCCTAAAAGTCCGAGATAAAAACATGACTAATAGCTAAAACGTCATACTTCATAACACTGATCAGTCCAGTATGTTGACTGCCTTGATATTGAGGGATTAGCAGAATTTACCTCTCTGGTTCAGCACTTAAGAGATGAATAAGTGAACTCAGTCATAAGAAGCAAGCATGACAGAGCAAAGAGATGTCAGACATACCTGGGTGTTGCTTGTCCTAGTAACCCCTTGATGAAGAGACAGATTTTTTATCTCAAAATATGTCAGTGATTTCTCTCTCCTTTGGCTGGATTCTATATTTTTACAGTGACCATATTTGGCAGCAACTGCTGCATCACTAAAGAGTGATGTGTAACAATAAATTAAATAAAAGAACAATATGTGGGCCAATTGTAACACCATTAAAGAGACAGGAAGTATCAAGTAACTAGAGTTTGTTAATGCCTAATTCCAGTTACATAAAGAAAGATGAACACAGTTCAAGAAGCTGATATAAAAATCACATTTCCAATTTGTAATGACCAGTGCTGTATAAAGGATAAAAAAATGTATATTACTGTAGAACACAAGACATCAGGCACCATACAAAAAGATGTGGAATCACATTAATCAGGGGGTTACAAACACAACAATCTGCAACCATTACATCTGTAATCAGATTCCCAAAATTGTTTTTGTCCAGGCATATCATTTTAAAAGAATATTAATTTGAAGTTTGTTACATTACAAAATGCCAACTTTCAGTAATGGAGTAAAATCACTACATATCACATCCAAAGCTGCATTCTCTTGTTGGATACTGTGGGTATGTCTGTTGAATGCACTAAAACAACAGACATACCCACAGTATGTCACACCTCTCTCAAGTGACAAAAACTGTTACTGTCCTGGAAACAGACAACCAATCGATTTCAATTGTTTTCATTGATGAACTTACGGCAGAACAGGCCCCAAAACCCTTCTTCTTACCAAGAGACTTTGGGATAAACTATCTGTAATCATCCCCTTTTTCAATGTCACTTTAGCAGAGGCTTTTGTCCAAAGCAACATACATCTGGGACAGGTGTTCCTCTGCCCAGAATCCCATACTGACTGGGTTTCAAATCCCAAATCTCCTGTAGCAAAGTCAGCAACGTAAACCAAAGAGCTATCCAGACAATTTAAATTCACATCTAAATCTAAATTTAATTTTTTACAACCTCGGAGCAGACAAAGACTCTCACTGTACATACTTCCCAGAGGGGCCTGGATCCTGTGTTAGGGACCAATCCAAAAAAAGGTTTACCTGGCCACTCTAATGGACCTGCCCAGCGCCAAATGTTTGAGTCATGAAAGCCAAAATCTGATTTTGGAGGAAACTAACCCTCCTTTGTATCAGCAGGGTCCAAACCGTTCACTGAGGACCACATATAAAAAAAATAAAAGAATAACTGGACAACTTTCACATACCTCACCTTTTGTGTATTTAAGTTATTAAAACCAATCCAGTAAAGTTAAGATATGCTTAGTAATTGACTATGCTTAAAGAAAAAAGCCTACACCTACAGCTTTCCATAAATGGCTGACAATCATTGTGAAGGATTTCTGAGTGGCAAATCAAATTTCATGGCTGGATCTGCACCTGGATAAGTAGGATGCTTGGAGCAGCAGGGAGGGCCAATACTCTCCACATTCACATCAAAAACAAGTGCAAACTAGCTAACAGGAGTGTTGTTGCTTAAAGATGATAAGCCCATTTTACTTTGTCAATTAGACACTGAGGCAGAGCAGATGCTGCTCATGTTTATATGTGCAGCCATAATCATCCTGCTTTTATTTATCAGGGTATTATGAACAGAGATACAGTCTTTATTTTTGCTGTCAGTATAATTACCATTGTCATGTCTCAATTTAGACATTAAACAACATAAGTTCTTCTTTTCAAAATGTTTGTTTATAGACTCAACAGCACACTTAACTTGGAGGTACACTACAGTAAAAGCAACCCAAAGAAGGCTGAACTGAAATGTGATGGAAAACTTCTTTGCAAACTTAAAACATAATCTAACAGTCACTAATATTTTCCACATGTTTACAGCAACTTTTATGTCCACTCAAATGGTGTTAAGAGGCCAATTTCAGACTTTGCTTCTCTCTATGGCTGAATATCCTTGTGTGACCTGCATTTCACGGCCACTTTCAATGCAGCTTTTACCAACCACGTAAAGCCGATTTAACAGCAAACAAAGCAAGGAGTTTTGGGGTGCAACCACAGCCTCACAAAATATCACGTTTTCATGTGTACAACATAAATATTATTGGTATTATAACCCCTTATGACACCCCAAAAAGGATGAAAACAGACATTTTATTAAAGCTTCATATAAAATCATGTGTAATGCTATTATATGCTGTATAGTATACATTAGTTTTCACATTGTAGTGTACTGTGAAACGATTTAATGCTGCAACATTCCTGCAGACAGAAAATTCCTCTATATCTCTGTGAGCTATTTTAAAGAAGGCTAGCTGCACAGTTGATCCTCATATTCCCCTGCTCACCACTTCTCTAACTCTTCTCTCCCAGTCTTGATTTTCTCCTCCCTTTCATCTTATATCTGCAGTTTTGCCTCGCAAAACCTCTCCTGCTGTCCTTATAGACATACATTGATATTTTACCAAACACAAAGAGGGCTAGAAGGGTGCTGGATTGATTGAAACACTTGAGTCTTTTACTGGCTTACACCCCGACTCTTTGTCTTTCACTCTTCAGTGTTTTCGCATTTTCAGGATCCATCTTTTAAGTTTATTTTTTTAATCATCCGAATCTTTATTTTTGCTTGCAACCTGCTGCATCTTCATAACAAACTAATTAAAAGACTGTTTATGACACCTAACTGCTAAGGCCTGGTCTTTTTTATGGAAGTCATCTGACAAGCATGACAGTAATTTTGCATTTTGGTGCATCCAGCAGACATTTTATTGCATGGTTGTGACAAGACAGAATTTTTAAACTTTGATACAGTGTCTATAAAAAGTATTCACTCCCTTGAATGTTTTGCCCATTTATTGATTTTATATATCAATCATGGTCAAAATAATTTGGCTTTTTGACAAAAAAACAAAAACCAAAAACCAAAAACCATAAAACCTCTTTAATGTAAAGTGGAAATAGATTTCTACAAAGTAATGTCAATCAAATGAAAATATACTATGGTAATTTAAGTGAATGCTTAAGTATTCACACCTTTAAAGTGAATGACCGAATTCAACAGAGGTCCAGCCAACTGGTGCTAGTAGTCTCACAGTTGTTGAAATGGGGATCACCTGAGTGTACTGAATCAGTCTCAAGTGATTGCAGTTTAGAGACACCTGTCCAGTCACTGGTTAATCAGTATTCCTGGCTACCATTACACCATGAAGACAAAAGAACACTCCAAACAACTCTGAGAAAAGGTTACTGAAAAGTATAAGTCAGAGGATGGATACAAAAGTATTTCCAAGGCACTAGACCGCCCATGAAGCTCAGTTAAATCCATTTTCAAGAAATAAAAAGAATATAGCACATGTGTAAATCTGCCTAGATTAGGCCGTTCTCAAACTGAGAGACCATGCAAGAAGGAGACTTGTGATAGAGAACACCAAGACAGCTAGGAGTACTCTGAAGGAGTTACAAGCTTAAGCAGCTGAGATGAGAGAGACTCTATAGATCAACTGTTGCCTGGGTTCTTCACCAGTCAAAGCCTTATGGGTGAGTGGCAAAGAGAAAGCCACTGTTAAAGAAAACTGATTAAATCTTGACAAGAGTTAACCAAAAAACAGGTGGGAGATTTCATGGTCAAGTGGAAAAACGTTCTAGCCAACAGGTCTGATGAGACCAAAATGATGCTTTTTGGCCATCAAATAAGGTGCTATGTTTGGCAGACACCAACTGCACTTCACCACAAACCCCCCATCCCCACGGTGAAGCACAGAGGTGGCAGCATCATGCTGTGGAGATGCTTACCAGAAGCCGGCCTTCGGGGGCTTGTAAAGGTAGAGGGTAAAAGGAATGAGGCAAAATAAAGCTAACAAAGCCCAGTCCTCAATCTGAGAGAGACGTTGTTGATGGACTTGAAAAGGACTGTTCACACCCACTGCTACACTACTACAATTGCACTATAAACTGGTAAACTGATAATTTAATTCACAAATTTGGAGTCAAACTGGTAACATATCCTCGTGTTTTATAGATTGATTCCTTTCCTATGCAGTTGTCCTATGAAACTGGTGTACTTCTTTAAGGTTTGGTGCTTTTTCCACCATTAGTCTTTCAAATTAAAGATATTGTATCATTTTAAAGCATGAACTATCAAAAAGGTGTTTTTAACAGCTTTGTTTCAATCTGAACAGACAGACTCCATACATCTGTGAGGAAAGAACGTGCTTAATATGCATACTTGACACTCTAATAAGCTTGAAATGTTGGTATATTTTCATTCACAAACAAACAAAAGTGTTAAATGTTAAAAGTCATTTTGACCTTTAAACTATGGAAGCCCGTTTCTGCCAGTTAAAAAAAATAGGAAAAGTAAAAAAAAAAAAAAAAAAAAAAAAGTTAAGTCATAATTATGACTTAGTATCTCATAATTATGAAATAGTATCTCATTATTATGACTTAACTTTTTTTTTTTTTAATCTTTCCTATTTTCTTTTTGATTTAACTGGCGGAAACGGGCTTCCATATTAAACACAACAGTCAAAGACAAAGTAAAAGAAAAAAAAAAAAACAAGTCTACCAATAGGCCTCCACTGTGTTAACTCTTTGTTATCCTCTCTGCTTGATTCCTGTGGCGTCAGCAGAGAGGAGGAAAGAGAGAGATAGAGAGGAGGAGGAGAAAGAGATGTGTATACGTGCAGAGCTGCACTGGTCTGTGTTGCACAGTCTGGGGGATTCCAGCCAGCTGCGTTGGGAGCACTGACCTTGGCAAAGAGAACACTGTTTTTCAGTCCCTGGAACAAATAAGTGTTGGATACAAGTGTCAGCAGACAAATGATTTACTGACATTAATTAAAGCAGAGCTGTTACAAGTCAACAATCTGTGTAAATACACATTTTAAAACAACTTAGGGTGTATTTAAATGAACATGAATTGTGTTGTTTTTAATCTAAAGTGTGTTATTATGTCAGATTTCATTAAGTAAAGCATGCTTTGTAAGTTATTTTGAGGTTAAATACACATAATGTTCAAAGCCTACAGGATACAGGATGGGGAACTGTTGGGGTTATTTAATACTGCAGGTGTGTTTCCATGCTTGTTTTTTCCTTTAATTATGGCACAACTTTCCTTCAGATCTCCTTGTACACAGGATTTATTTTCAGGCCATTTGTTTTCTCCCAGTGTCACTCACATTGTTGGAGCCTATAGATCTTACTAATGGTTTGAACATGTGTGAGCTTGCATGCATGAGTTATATCACCACCTATATGCCTGCTGTAATCAAGTCAATGCTGAGTTCTAGGTCAAACACTTAGCACTATACTACTCTAGGCTGTGTAGATTCTCCTCCACATTCAAAGCCAAACAATGAATCATCTTTCTTACTGTGATATCTGACTGCTTTGCTTGGCAGAGTTAAAACTTGGAGGGTGTGTGTTATATCCTGTCGACTTTACTCACCATGTAGGCTGTCTGTCTTGAAAATGAACTCATTCTGACAAATCTTGTTCTTTAAGCTCAATGCCTTTCATTATTTCTGCAGCATTTACTAGGGTCAACATTTGGCCAAGTGGAGAACAAGCTGCTTTATAGTCTCACAAAACTTCCTGGTCAGGACTTGTTTTTCAACAGTAATAAAAAGGTGTTACTGAGCAATATATGACAATAAAGCACACTTCATCCTGCACACATACTTGGTGTGTCAGTCTTAGATGAGATCCAGAGTAGCATTAAGATGAACTTTGTCCTTTATCGCAGCCTTGATTACAGTTGCCTGATGTCATCATGTGCCAGTAACTTGATAGACTGTAAACAGATGAGTTTAGAGGAGCCCCAAGTATTTCATTATTATGTGAAATCTTTGGTTATTTTAGAGTTCTCAGATTATTTATGTTGTTTTCTTTATATAATTATGCCAGTTTGCCCGTTATAAGTTAACTTCTCCAGATCCTCATATGACTAAAATAAAGTTGCTATATGGGCAAAGTTGTGTTGTTACCGAGAGATAACATGATAAATTAATGGAAAGTGAAGCAAAATAAATGTTTAAATAAACGCCCTTACATTTGAGTCATTTTCCAAACTAGCTCTCTACACCATGTTTCAAATTATTATGCAAACTGGATTTTGGTGTCATAAACATTAAATTTTTTGTTTTTCAATGAAACTCATGGATAGTATTGTGTCTCAGGGCTCTTTGGATCACTGAAATCAATCTCAGACACCTGTGATAATTAGTTTTCCAGGTGAGCCCATTAAAGGAAAACTATTAAAGAAGGACATTCCACATTATTAAGCAGGCCACAGGTTTCAAGTAATATGGGAAAGAAAAAGGATCTCTCTGCTGCTGAAAAGCCTCAAATAGTGCAATGCCTTGGATAAAGTATGAAAACATTAGATATTTCACAAAAACTTAAGCGTGATCATCATACTGTGAAGACATTTGTGTCTGATTCAGAGCACAGATAGGTTCGTGTAGATGAAGGCATAATGAGGAAGGTTTCTGACGGACAAATTCATCGGATTAAGAGAGCATCTGCTAAAATGTCATTACAAAGCAGCAAACCAGTATTTGAAGCTGCTGGTGCTTCTGGAGTCCCACCAACCTCAAGGTGTAGGATCCTCCAGAGACTTGCAGTTGTGCATAAACCTACTGTCCGGCCCCCCCTACCCAATGCTCACAAGCAGAAATGGTTGCAGTGGGTAATCACATGAAGACTAATTTTCAAACAGTCTTGTTGACTGATGAGTGCTGTGCAACCCTGGATGGTCCAGATGAAGGAGTAGTGGATGGTTGGTGGATGGCCACCATGTCGCAACAAGGCTGCAATGTCAGCAAGGAGGTGGCGGAGTCATGTTTGGGCAGGAATCATGGGGAAAGAGCTGGCAGGCCCCTTTAGGGTCCCTTTAGGGCCATAGTCCTTGAACAATGATCAACACTTTCAAATGTGTAGCTAAACTATATGCAGTTTGGACCAATACAGACACTTCTAAAGTTTTAAATTTAACTCTATATGAGTTTAATTAACAATTGTAATTTTGCTGTGTATTTTACTTTATCAAATAGCTGTGACTTTACCTGAACAACCTGTTTGGAGATCTCTTCTCTTGCTTATCTTGCCAATATGGAAAGATCATGTTTTACTGTACAACTCCTCAGTAGCCACTCAGTACTCAGTACTTAAACTAAACTTCAAATTAATTACATTTGACTTGCACTTGAGTAGATTTATAGACAGTACTTTCACTTTTACTTAAGCTAATCTTAACAAGAGAAACTGTACTTTTACTTGAGTACATTGTCTTATACTTTTTTCACCTCTGATAACGGATTTACGTTGGCGCTGCATGGTGGAGCAGTGGTTAGTGCTGTCACCTCCCTGTGCAAAGGTTCCTGGTTGGAATCTTGTGTTGACATGGCTTTTCACTGTGGAGATTGCATGTTCACCCTGTACATAAAGACGAAAGCATTAAGGATTACTGCTCAGTATCTGAATGCCCAAAATAGATATTTATATCCCCATTAATGCTAAATTGTTAATCTAAATAAGGTATATATGCCAGCCCTGTGATTGACTGGTCACCAGTCCAGGGTTCACCTTGCCTTTTGTTCAGTTGGGATCAACTCAAGCCCCTGTGACCCTGAACGGGAAAAGGGGTAAAGATAATAGATTGAAAAATTACCTCATTATTTCATAACCCTGTTACACGATTTTTAGTCTTGTTGTATGGGCACTTCTTATGCAGATAATACTGTCTACTTTTCTACAATAGCGCAGGCATGCCTCTTGCCTGGCTGCTCTTCACATCCATGTCTAAGCTGAGTCTGGCTGCACTGGAAGCAACAGATGGATGTGACATGCCAGTATTTTGTCAATACACTCTGCCCCTAATCCCTCAGGGTGACTCTGTAATCCAGCACCCTAACCCAAGGCCTGGCCTTCTAACAGCACATTACCTCACTTCCTCCTGCTACACAAATACATTGGTTCACAATATAGCAACATGTAAATAGGTGAAAGCATCACAGCTTTCAGTAACTTATGTATTAAACTCCATCAGTCCAAATGATAATAAAACAAAACAATACCTGACGCTGTGATTAAAACTATTATTTTGCTATTGCAATCAATTCGACTACTAATAAGTATTGGTAGAAATATCATTAAAAATGTGTGTAACGATTACTATGCCGAAAAGAAACATACAAAAAGAAACAATTAAAGGAAAAAACGTTGTGTATTTGTCCACAAACTGTATATTGCACAGGCTGACTATTGATCAGAAATTAAGTGAGATTATTTCTAAGTCATGTTATTGTCTGCATTTAGCTTATTATTCAGAAGACTTTTGGACCAAATGGTGCAGAAAAAGACAATAGTACAGACTTTTTGGAATCAGCAACATAAACCAGTGAGTACCAGAAAAAAATCTGCACCTTGACAATAAGATGCATTTATGAAAGCAATGAAAGAATATCTAATGTTGTTCAGTGTTACTTAGCATGTTTATTTAACCATATTACTGTGGGCAATTCAAATTCAAGTTTATTACTGACCTGTAACAAGTAATAAGTACAGTAATTTGTGAAGAATATTTGAATATTTAGTATTATTTATTCTAGTATCTTATTTTGAAGACTCATTGTTATGCTTTTAGACCTCCAGTCTAGATAGAAAGTGAACTGTTTTATGGTGAAATGCCCTGTCGAACTCAACATAGTTATTTTGAGGTAACTGTCAAGCTGACTCAATGTGTAAAACATTGTCGTGTCATTACTTATGAGTGGTTATGAAAGAATTAAGTTTTCCCATCATGCTCTAGTGCATAGTGTTTTGATGTGTTTTATGTTTCAAATGTGTTTTGATTTTTCCTGTTTTTCAGTGAATTACTGCCAGGATTCCTTTGTTCATGTTTCTGGGGAATTGTTTTAATCCTTAAACACTTTTGCACCATGAGCGAAGTTGTTACCTGAGTTATACCCATTTCTCACTGGCCGGAACACCCATTTAAACACACTAACAATCTGCTTCTGTTGGCAGTGGGGAAGGCTCTAATCAGCATTCAGACCCATGGGACTGACCCTGCAATAACCACGGCTTTTCATCGGCTTGCCTCCAATCGGCTCCAGTGGGAACGTCACACCTGGGTGAACGCGGATCATAATGCGTACGTCACCCGTAACTTGGGGCAACAAAAGGACGCCAGCAGCAGAGGGATGACCATTGTTGTCTCCTCTGCCTGTAACTTCTGCGACTCTTTGCCATCTCAGCAGCGAATTCCATCCGCCTTCATATCATCAGCCCTCGAATATTGTTCAGGTTGCACTGAGTTTGTATATTTTGAAAGAGGGACAAAAGTACAAAGTACGGAAAACAGTTGACCATGTCCATGGCTTCCATGCTCCTTTCCATTGTTTACCTAGCTGTGTTTCAGCGCACTGATGATGCACCAGAGGAAAAAAAAAACAGCCACGCAGCTCATCTGCTGGCGATCAGACCCAGGTCTGCTGACAATGGGAAAGGAGTCACTTGCCGATTGTTAGCGGTTTTACACACATTAAAAAAACCCACTTTTACACGCTAATTTTAGTGGGAAAGCGGTATTAGAAACTTCCTACAAGTGGTCTTGGTGGGTTAGGGTACATAGTATGTCTAACTATATAACTAAATACTGAAGTGTAATATGCATTAGCCAGCACCAATCTTCCAAATGGACAAATTGATTTGTTTCAGAATTATCATTTCTGGGATAAAATGACAGGTTTCTGAGATGCATTGTAATACGGTACACAAGTTACGGATGCAACAGTTTTAACAAAGTTAAAAACAGTCACACACAAAGGCAGAATGATCTAAAATCATGGTTTTGGCGTAACCCATGTGAACAAGAGTGTGCAGTTTTAATGTTCATTGTAAAATGTTCCATGTGAATGCAGCAAAAAGCTAAAAGCAGTTTATTCCAAAAGAAGTAGTTCTCTGCAGAGCTTTGAGCATCAGGCAATCACTAGCTGAAGATGGATGTTACAATTTGTTATAGTAAATGTAATGTTGTTTATATATAATGTAAACAAAAAAGGACCTAGTATTGAGCCTTGTGGAACTCCCACTGATGATTTGGGGTATAGAGTTGATTGAATTATTAACATTATAGAGTTTTTTTTTTTTTACACATTCAGAGTTTATTCACCTGTAGTGTTAAGTTTTGATAACACCATACATTGTAAGTGGATATTAAATTTTTACTCTTTCTAGAGTCAATGTAACTCTAAAGTAATAAGAAAGGAAAGGGTTTTTTAAACACCAGTTCTAATTGGGGCCAAATACACTTGGATACAGTGTTTGATATAACTCTAGCGTTACTTTACTAAAACACCAAAAATTTACTGTATAAGAGTAAGCGGGAAGACTAGAGCTGATCACTGCATACTGATGTGTCAACAGCATCCACTGTACTGATACAAACTATCAAAAAGATTTAAAGCATTTTTATTATACCCAAAAAGCCTCTGTGTTTTTGTCACCATTTTGCAAAGCAACAGCACTTAACCGGTAGCAAAAGCCTGCATCGCAAAATAGTAACAAAAACACAGAGGCTTGATGGGTAAAAAAATGAAATGCTTCAAACGTTTTCGACAATGCGTACATTTGAGCCACCATTGTTTTGTGGCCCAATTTCACACAAAAAAACTGCTAAATTCCCTGGAGAAACTGTACCCATCTGTTACACTGTACAGCCTAGCCTTCTTTCAACCAGCTCCTTCTTAAAGGGGACGTATTATGCAAAATCCCTTTTTTCAGGTTTTTCTAACAAAAATATGTACCCTTGGCCTGTCCGAAATCCCCTCAAGTACCAGATAAATCCATTCCCTCCACCCCTCTCTTTCATCACCTTTCAGAAAATGTGTGCTGAAACAAGCCATTCTCAGATTTTCCCCTCATGTGGGAAGTTAGCACCACCCCCAGGTTCAGTTGGCCCTCCCTGCTTGGAAGAAAGTTCCACCCTCCTCTCCTGATCTTCCTCTCAGCTGCCAGCTAAGATGCTGGATAACTAAATGAGTTACTGTACTGACTTTTGTCTGGGAGATGGTTCAAATCCCAGTCAGATCCTTAACTTTGGATAAAAGCGTCTGAAACATTGCAACACCAGGAGTGCCACATCCATTTCCTGAGAGGGGTGTGGTCAGGGGTGGAGTCAGACAGACCAGTAACATTTAAAGCCACAGACACAGAAACAGCTCATTCTGAGAAGGGCTGAAACACATAATTTTTAGACATGCAAAAATCCTATACTAGTTTTTTTTTTCGGCAAAACTTCACAGGCATGTTTTGTAGACCTCTGAGACCAATATAAACTTGTCTTAAAAAGGTAAAATAGGCCCCCTTTGAAGGGGTGATGCTCACTGAAATTACTGGAGGCTACTAACACTTCCAGGGACGTAGCTATGGATTTTGGGCCCCCAGAAAGACTATTATACAGAGCATCCCTTAACCGGCTAGCCAAGAAACAAATATTGCAGAAGTTTTACAAATATCTAGGCATTTTGATGTGTTTTTAACAATAATTTTCACAATTATGAGAAATATTTTTACTATGGTTAAACTGAATTTACTTCCATTATTTCACAGTGCTGGACTACACCATTTGGACATTTTTAAAGGAGGAGTAGAGGCCCCCAGTATTTTTTTTTTACTCTGGTTGATACGAATTTCAGTCTGTGGACCGATTCATTCAGCTGCTTTTGATTCGATAACGACAGTAGTTACTTAGAAAAAATAAAAACACTCTTTTCATTTCAGGCTTCTCAAGGCTCCACCCCCCCATGCTACGCCCCTAGACACTTCTACTGATATGTATCTCATATGACCCAACTTCAAAAATACTGAAATAGAGTGGTGCAGGAATGAATCTAAGACGCGGAAGTGAGTTAGCATTTTAGCACTTCCGGTTCCCTCGTCTGAATGTCTATGGGATTTTTGACTGAGTTTTTGGTTAAATGCCTGAAATAAGGTGTCAAGGTGTGGTGAACACAAGCTCAAAAGAGTTTAATGTTTTATCCTACAACATAAAATACATCTGAAATGTGCCCCACCTTTGAATTCGGTATCTTTACACATCTTAATAAAGGCGGTTGCTAAAAGACAGCTAACAAGAACAATAGCATTTGTCGGAAAGACTATATCATCATTCAAAGCGCAGCAACTGAGCCTGCTATTCACTTGTATCCGCGGGTGATGATGTTAAATTCAGTTGACCATGTTGTTGTTCAATATAGCATGACGTTAGCTTTTACTTTCACCAGTTAGATTAACATACCAGATATGATGCTTATATTATCAATTTCTGGAGATTATCTTTATGAACAAAACGTGTAAGTTTCATAAACTTTTATTGGACACAGGTCTTATTTTCAGCAATAATCCAAAAGCCCATTAAAAAAATCCCATAGGCTCAACACCAGCGAACCCATGCGACGCGAACTTCCGGGTTTGCCTATAAAATTACGTCACGACTGCACCACTCTACACCCCTTTAATTTAAACTGTCTTATAAATATATCAAGGGTCATCAGTATGAATTTCAGTCCATTTTGTAATGATAACCAGGTAAAAAAGATTCCTCGCAGGAGCTTTGGAATTAAAATAATTAGGCTGGTTCAAGTAGGCCTTGATGAATAATTCAAAATTTCTAGTGAGAGTAGGCTACCTCACGAATGTCTGTCTTACTGTTCCTTTGCTGATATAAACTAATATTAAATTGTTATCTCATGTTATACACTGTCTGTCAGCTGAAGGTCGGTCATATAGTAGCAGTCGGTCACATGGCCTGTGAGCATGTAAATGACAGGAGGGAGTGGATAGAGGGAAAGCGGGCTGTGTGAGGAGGAGGAGGTGGTGCGGGAGGTGGGGGAGGCAGACAGAGAGTGGGGGCACTCACTGACACACAAGCAGAGAGCACTTTTTTTAGGTGGTGGAGGGGACCTCGTGTGTTTTCGAGCATCCCCCCTCCATCCCCGGCTGTGTTTAATGTGTCAGGCCATCGCTGGTCGCCGACAGCCCGTTGGAAATTATTTATATCCGACAAGAAAATTGGATGGGACGCACACACACGAGCAAGACAATCCCGGAAATAACATGCGTACTCTCAGCCTGTCACGTACGCTCACTGTGGATTTGCATTGCTGTATGCTGCTGTAGGTAAGCTCTGTCAATGGAGTGTGCATTATCCCAAAAGATATATGTTTTTCGACGTTAAAGCTTCATGCTGGTTTCTATTCACCCTTTTAAATGTGTTTGAACTGGATGAGTAAATTTCGGGGTCGTTTAAGGCGAGAAATGAACAGTGGGGCTGCTGCTAAGTTGTAAATCAATAGCTAATAAGCACCCATTTTAAGTATTTTAACGGATGTTTCTACGTAGTTAAATTTAGAAATATAGCCTTTATAGAAAATACCGTATTTAGCGTCCAGCTTTCATTTTATGTATAAAAATACTGCCGGAGAAAGTGAGTTTACGTTGGCTCTATTTTTTTCCACCGCCTTTTTAGAATGTATTTTATTTATTGGGTATATTTTATTTTTTGTAAATATGTCAGTTGCAACATAAAAATACAGAAGATTTATGGACTTTGGCTCACCGTGACAAGTGGTCTTCACTGCGCTATTAATAGACCTAAAGTGTCTCATTTTACTCTCCACAGATACCCTACACAGCCTCAACATGTTTATAAGACGGATACAAACTAATACGCAGTTTAGGAGGATTAAATGAGACTACAGGGTGAAATTTAAGCTAGCAGAAGAGGACTTGGTCATGAAACTTCAACTAGCTGTGGCAAAGATCCTCTCCATCAGAGAAAACATTGGCTCAGCCAGAAAATGAAGCGAGGACGTGAGCTACGTGCGCATCCAGCACATGACGAGATGAAATGGAGAGCTTGGGACATACGGACCTTATAAACCCAAGCTCTGCCCGCGGGTCCGTCGCTGTTTCACCATCGCAGGAGAGAGGGACAAGCGGGGCGCAGCTCGTCTGTGGACCGGCAGAGATTCACCACACGTATCGACCGGACATGGGGCTCAACGGCTTCTGCGCGGCACCGGTTGGAAGTCCAACGGCCGCGGAGTTGCTGGCGGGTCTGGCCTCTCAGACCGACTCCCCGGCTATCACAACCCCTACGAAGCTGTCCAAAACCGGCGTGCCGCTTTACAACGGCGGGGTGGTGTCCCCATCTGCCACTGTGGAGGGGAGCCACTCAGGCGTTCTGGCTCACACACCAAACGGTTACTTGGCTCATATGAAAGAGGTGGCTGGGGTAACAGACAGCCCTATGTACCCCCTTACCAGCAGAGCCTGCCTGGCGGAGAACGGGGACTGGACAGCACATGATAAGTGCCCTTTAGTGATGAGAAGAATCAATGGGGACATGAAAGCCAGACAAGTGCAACAACAGAAGCGGAGAGGTGGGGAGAATAGAGATATGGGGTCAGGGACTGTTGGTGCTCTTGCAGTGGGGTCACCTAGTTTAGGAAGCTCTTTGGACCCAGTTTTTCCTTCAGGTGAGTCGGACTTTAAGCGGAGACGATTAGCTGATGGAAGTATTGCTCCAAAATCTTCAGAGAGCTCCAGAGTGGGCCGAGCTGTCGCCCCACTAACCACCACGGTCCACAGTTCCCACAGCAAAATGACTCTCAGTCACTGTGTCACTCCACAGTCTCCCTTCACCCCATCTGCCCCTCATACTGACCAGCACAACAGACACATGGTGGCCTCCCCTGGACCACCAGCCGCCCCCAGCCAGACCTCCCCCCTTGAGGCTAACTGCATCCCCACCCCACCTCCCTCTGCAGAGTCTAGCTGGTCTGCAGAGCGCATAGCACAGCAGTACATTGTCCCCTGCATGAAATACTATGGCATCTGTGTGAAGGACAACTTCCTGGGCCCTGAGCTTGGGGACTTGGTCCTGGAAGAGGTGGAGGCCCTAAATCGCAGCGGGAAATTTAGAGGAGGGCAGCTGGTGAGCCAAAAGAGCATCCCGTCTCGCAGCATACGAGGTGACCAGATCGCCTGGGTTGAGGGACAGGAGCCTGGGTGCCAGACCATTGGGACATTGATGGCTTACATCGATGAAGCTGTCATGCACAGTGCTACCAACGGACAGCTGGGGGACTGTGTCATCAATGGACGCACAAAGGTGAGAAGGCGAAGTGGGTGATGAGTGGGGTCAAGGGTTATGTTTAACATCTAAGTTCCAGAAAGCAAAGGTTGATGACACCATCGCATTATGAGAAAATGTGTGGTTGGGTCACATCTCAGCTGCTTCAGCTTGCCGACATGCAGGCAGGAAAACACACACACAAGGTACAGAGGGAGGGTGAGCTCAGAGCAAGGTAGGATGTCAGGATGAGCCCTGCTGTGTTTCTGGTACATGTGAGCTTGATAAGGGGGGCTGCGGGCTGAGCCTCCCCCCTTAAACTGGCTCTGTGCTGGTGTCTAGGCGTGCCTAAGTTTGTCCCTGCTCTCATACCACTTGTACTGTGAGGACATCTCCTCTGACATCACTGTATCACTGCCTTTGAAGTCAACTTTTCTATCACTGCTTTCACTACTTTTCCCTGTTTGTTTGCTTCCTTTTTGTTCTGCCTCATTTCAGACAACTTTTCTTTATTTTCACGTAACTGCACAATGTGAGTCGTTTTCTTCCCCCTTGACATTTTTCAGATACTGTGCACAGATGTGACAGCTCTTTAGATACCACTTTAAGGACTAAACAGTCTGTAACTGCTTCTTTGTCACTGTCCACAGCTGGCCCAGCAGGCAGTCTTTCCCCTGTCCTGCACACAATGTCCACGGTTGTGTGCAGGACAGATAACCCCTCCTGTAGTGACACAGACCTGAGCTATCTGAGCCACATCATGTCATTGACCCCTCCTGGTTAAGTCTGGTGTATTCTCTTAAATATTGGCTAAAGTTTCTCCCTGCATCATGGAAAACTTTCGAAAGAACTCTTAGATTAAGTAACTTGATATTTGGTCTTTCCACCTCTTGGTATGAGCATATCTGTGTTGTGTAACTATCCCAGTTCATTTTCCTATCAGCAGTGAGTTAATCATTGCATGCCAGTCTAGACTGTTTGCCGGTATGTTCAGGCTGGTCATGAGGACCATGTTGAGAAAGTATTCCATACTATAAGAGGCCAGTTTGTAGGGGTGTGACAAGACACTTATCTCATGAAACGAGACAAGATTTGGGCCAACAAGAAGAGTCGAGATTTTACATTTTAATTTTGAAAAAAAAAAAAAAATGGGTGGATAATATGTCCTCTATACAAATGAAAGTCATAATTGCAACGCATTCAGGTCTATTCAAAAATGTTTAAACTAACTCCTCTTGTATTGAATAGGCTATCAATGTGTCCCAACAGTTTGTCTTGTCTAACTCAGCCTCAAACTGTACATATTAAAGCATTTAAATCAAACCTTTCATTTTAACAGTCTACAAAATCTTTAATTTACTACACTATGCACTCATTGCTACAATTACAATATTTATACTTGATATCATATTTAATTATACATAATAAAAGCATTTAGATTTTTTTAAGGTACTTTAAGCACTGTTTATGACAGACTGGAGTATAAAGAGCTGCATCAATAAAATCAAACTATTTCTCATACTCTTTCAGGACATCCACATACATTTAAAACACTCAATAAATCTTTAAGTCAATAACACGTTTGCTGTAAATTACAGAAATAGATTATTTTACTGTTTCATGGTCTTTTTTCTCATATGAGCTTTGACAGAGTTGGACACGACGCACAGATGAGCGTGTGTTAATGTGTGTGCGTTGGTGAGTGTGTGTGTGTCTCTGCTCTGCCTGCTGTCAGACAACAAACATGGCACATTTAACTGGAGCTAGAACTTTGCTTTTTTGAGCTAACAGTGGACTCTATGGTGCCCAAACAGAGTTTGTTCTGCTAAGTTTACTGCTGCAGTATACAACAGCTCATCATGCATGCATACACGAACTAAATAAACACTGTGTTCTCATCATGGAGACTGCACAGGTTTCCAGCTGTAGCATTTCATCATTTCTCACCGCGATGATGAACCTATTACGCATAGGCGAATCTTGTGTGGCCCACGTAGCGCACGCGGAGGAGGGGGTGGGGGTTGGATCAGTCATCATAATGGATACTGGATCTGTTCAGTTTCTTCATTTGCTCTCTCGCCAACAGTTTTGAGGTGTCCAGGGCAACTTTGTGGGCTTTTATAACTGCCAGTTTGGTATTGTTTTCTGTAAGGAGAGCTGCTGCTCCAAGTGTCTGCGCAATATTTATCTCGCGAGATTGATTTTTCCACAATGAGAAATCTTTTACTGTTTTGATCTCGCGAAATCTTGTGGCACAAGATCTCGTCAGACCCCTACCAGTTTGACAGCTCATCTAAAATAGGAACAACATGACTTCTCCTCATGAACAAATTAGGATGAGGCTGTTACCTGCAAACTTGTCACTCAAGGTTAACTTCTGCAGTCACCACTTAACCTAGAGAGCTCTAAATAAGATATTTTGTTGCATTTTTTAAAAAATATATGTATTTGTAAAAAAAAATTCTTTCAAAATTTTGTGATCTTGAATGTCTTGAAATGAAAGAATCCATGTTATTTTGATTATTGATATTATGGAAAAATGCTATAGATTTAAAAATGATTTTGAAGCTTATTTTTATAAACTTGGATATGTTTTTCTTGAATGATATTTGGCCTGGTGTTTCATAACACAGTGGCCTGTAATACAAAAAAATCTGAAGATTTTTTAAAATCACTTTCCAGGAACTCTGATGTATTCAGCCTACACTCAGGCCTACACCCTACTTTGCAGCACCTTGCCCTCTGTGCTCATCTTTTCATTTACATTGACTTTAGCTGGGCGTTAGCTCTATCAAATGTGGTTTCACTTATGATTCAAATCAAACTCCTACCCTGTAAGCGCAAAAATGACAGCACACAACAGGAAAGTGAAATGACTGCTATGAAACTGTTGAACTGAGTTTTTTTCTGCATCACATGCTTCCTCTGAATCTGCAGTTTTGATGATGAAATATTTAGAACTACTGCCCACTGCTTGGACCCATTATACATGTGCAGAAACCCTCTTTATAATCTCATTGAGCTGCTCGTCTAGGTAAAGTAGATTTGGTTGGTTAAACCAGAAGAACTTCTTTTTCCTTAAGGTATTTCATCAGTGCATACTCTAACAAAGTGATTATGAATCTTTGTATAAAAGGAAACATTTCTGTTATTGTATTATACTTGGATATGCATGTGTGTCACGTTAGATTAAAAAGAAAAGAAAATGTCCTTTTCTAAGAATTAACAGGACTTAAGGTCTTGAGTTTTTTTAGGGGTTGCTGGATCTATCCATAGGTGCTGATGACAAAGCCAGTAAACTGGAAAGATCCCAGGCCACATCCCTCCACTGGCCTGACTTAATTAAAAAGAAAGTTCAATAATGTACAGCACAAAATGTCCCTTCTGGGTGTTTTCCTGAGGAGGAGACAGCATAGATACAGTGATGGAGTGTACATGAGAGGGCAAGGAAGTGATCAGGGAGGAGTTCACTCAGATAGAAGGTCACTGCGTCTCTTCCGTCCTCTTCTTTGTGTGGCGACATTTCTTCTTAAAGCCTTATTTTCTCTCATTTTTTCCACTTTATATCTTTTGTTTTAATCCTGACCTCCTTTCCCTTTCCCCTGTCTGTTACATCACCCTGCTTCTCCCTTGTCTTATCAACCCCCTTGTTCAGTACTTGGACAAAATATTTCCTTGCTGTCACCTTGGTAACAGGCCCATACAGAGCAGGGCTCTGCGTTATGTACGAAAGAGATGGAGAGAGGCTGGCACTGCCTGAAATAATATCTGTGTACCCTGACTCTGTTAGCTAGCTGGACTCAGGTTCTGCTGCCTGTGAGGAAAGATTACACTGTTGACAAAGAGAGATAATTCAGTTAATACAGGTGAGGCTTAAGGTGGGAAAGACTTGTGATGTGGGGGAAAGAGGAGTCGGCAATGATACATAAGAAAAGGGAGGGGTAGACTGTAAAGAGTGGGAGGATAGACGGTGAGACGGGGCGATGCAGCAGCAGCATCAGTGGGATGTGAATGTCTGCTCGCTGCAGCAGTGTGTCCTCAGATGCCCCTCTTCGAGCTCAGCAGTGCCATCATGCAGGCAGGAGCGAGACGTCATCCACTCACACGCACAATGCATCTGCAGAGGTCTAGCTCATTTGCAGGGATGGATGCACGACAGAGAGAGAAACACAGATTTGGAATTAAATTTGCAAGCCCTTTCATAGCAAAGTTGGTGGTTTTCATAACGTTATTTATGTTGCAGTATGACACCTCTTGTTTTAGATGCACCCCAGTGTAGAAGCACATATGTTGCTGATAGCTGTGTTTTGCAAAGGTTGCAACACCTTGTGCTTTTCCAGCTAGCTGTGCATCAGTTTTTCCTCCATAGAATTGTAGGACAGTGAGTAGATGTGGTTTCCAACCTGGCCTTAGAGTCTACCGTACTTGTTTCTTTAAAGGACTGAGCCTCCTCAGGACTCACACCAAGAAAAAGTGACACATCGCTCTCAGAAATTAACAGAATATTAATTGATTCAGCAAGAACTTTAGTACATGTGTGGCTGATAATGTAGCTGGCACTCCTTTAACTATCAATATTATTTTAGTTATCATGGGCCTCATATTCTCTTGAAGTCTTTATGTTTCTTTAAGTTTAGATTCAATAGAGTAACTGTCAAATTCAGAATTTAAAAAGTGACTAGCCACCTACTTAGATATATGTGGACATATTTTTCTGATGAGTCAGATTAGTGTAAGCAGAGTTTCATCCCTTAAAACAATGCTTGTGCCCACATTCGTAAAAACAGTTCTAAACTAATTTTGATCTTGAAAGATTATTTCTCTTAGAGTTTTGTTTTAGTGTGTCTCAGAACACTTACTGCATGGCACCTGTATCACATGGAAAATGACTAAGCATTTTGCTCAAATGCTTGCATTCACACCCGCAGTAACACACATTCATTTTCTCCATTGCTAGCATTCAGCGGTGACTCATACATTTACAAGGAACACTATTGAGGTCAAATCAGGGCTGCCTCGAAGCACAACGGCTGAGCACATTTTCCCACTTTTTCAAAGTTCAGATTAAGAATAATCAGCATGATAAACACAAGATGACACTTGTGTTTTCAAAAATATGTGTCCAATTGCAGTATATTGACCTCATGAGAGGTACAGACACCACCATCTCTACAAACATGACAACCACTTAAACCAGAAAATAGAACAGTTACTAGTACTAAGAGGAATTAATCATTTTCTGTCAGGTACCCATACAAAACCAATACCCTCCAATGAATTTACAAAAAAAATTTCACTGGCTTATAGGAAGATACCTAAGGGGAAATCAATCTGAATGATAGGCCATGATACAAACCAGGAAATAGGGCACAGATATAACTTTGTGAGTGACAGAGCAGTTCATCGTAATTTAGTTAAACTTCCCTCCTGACTTCTTTGCTCCTCACTTTTCTGAAATCTAATCTGCTAGCAGCTATTAATAAAAAGCCAATCGCAATTTATATCATGCCCTATGTCTGCTGGGCTGCTAGTGAGTCATCAGCTGTGGAAATAGAGTAAAATGGTGGCGCTACTGGACAGTCAGTGAGTCATTTGTTTTGAGCCACAGAGATGGCAAACATCTGTCAGACTGAAGTGTCCTTCAGACCCTGGTCCACTCCCCACTCTCACCCTCAGTGACTCATGGACTCGAATGTGTGATGAGGGCAACAAGGAGGAGATTAAGGACTCTTTGGGACCATTATGCATTAGCCACGTATGAGTTGTTATAAAACAGTATTTTAAACTTCAGTATGACCTGTTTGATATGACAGCAACTAAAGTGCAAGTCCCAGGCATTCTGTCATCTGGTATTTGCATGTTTTATTTATGAAAAAATACAGGCAAACTTCTGTGTAGTGTCTGAATTGCATCAAGCTGAGAAGTTGCCAACATACTTGTGCAATTAAGACAGTTTCTCCCTCTCTTTCTTTTATAGTGGCTTTTTGTCAAAATATAACTGAAGATCTAAAGCTTCTGTGCTGTTTGAATTGATTATAAAATGGCAGATATTGTTTTGTTTTGTTTTTAAACATATGGTATGGAAAAGAATCAAGGGTATTTAACATTTTGACAACCCTGCCTGCCCTTTCCTCATGTAGCCTTTACACCCTCTTGAACTCACACTTTTATGCTGGTCCTACAGACAGTGTTAAAGACAGCTAAGGTTCAGGACTGAAGGTTAAGATGCATGTAATCCAGCATTTGGTTAACTCAGAAGGGAATAACATCATACTGAGTTACCACGTTCCAGTCATTATGAGTTAGCAACTCTGGGTAAGGGTTGATCGATATCCCTGGCTGATATTAATACTGATTGTAATGTAGACTAGTGCATGAGACCAATAACTGATATTTGGAATTGATATGCATTTGTTTTGACAAACATAATGAACTAAATGAAGCCAGAGTAAAACTGCATGTTATAAAATTAATGAAATAAACAGTTAAGCTCTAGTTCTGTCAACATGAGAAACAGCACAGAGAAATACAGTAGCAGCAGGAAACAGGAAGTGATACCAAACACTCCCAGTGTCAGTGCCACCCTTGCCTCAGTGTTCTCTTGTGGTTGAGAGACATCAAGCCAGTCAGATAGTATTGTTGGCTGGAGGCTATAGACAGTGAATCCAAAACCAGAAGGGAAGGCATATCTTGCAGTGAAGCCAAAGTATGAAACCTTTGAATTAATTGATTTTGTCAGGTTAATCCATAAAATAAAATGCCTATACCAGTAATCGTCTAAATGCCAAATATCAACATTAATAATTGACCAGGCCGATAATTGGTCTACCCCTAACTCTGGGTTTCCAAGCTGGAATTCAGACTTCAGGAGGCATTCAGGGGCAATCGAAATTCCTGAGTTCAGAGATTAACTGGAACACACCATTAGACTCGACCAGTGAATCTTGTTTGTTTGTTTGATGTTGATGTTCTTTACATGCATGCTACCTCATCCTCTCTGAAAACGTTGGACTCAGTCTACCATGCTGCCTTGCGATTTATCACTGATCTGGGTTTTCAGACCCATCATTGTGTTCTATATGAGAAACTCGGTTGGTCATCCTTATACAATAGAAGGATGGAACATTAGTATATCTTTTTTTATAAGGCTATTTTACATTAATTACCTTCTTATCTTTGTTCCTTACTGACTCCAAAAGCTGTCAGTAGCTTTAATCTTTGTTCTCATGGACTCATCATGTATGATATTCCTTGCACTCGCTCTGTCTTTGGTCAAAGAGCTTTTAATGTTTTTGCTCCATCGTCTTGGTCAGAGTTACAGGGTCATCTTAAACTTGAGCGTCGTGTTAGTTTAGGGGATTTCAAAACTAGAGTTAGGGAACATTTGACCAGTGTGTGCACATGCTTTTCTGCTGAAAGCTGCTGATTTGTTAATTTATGTAACCTATGTTCTATGTCCTGTTTTAATGTCATATATGTGAAACTTACCATGCTGCTGTCTTGGCCAGGACTCCCTTGTAAAAGAGATTTTTATATCTCAATGGTATAAATCCTGGTTAGATAAAGGTTAAATAAAAATAAATAAAAACTACCTACCTCTCTCTGCTAGTTAAGTACAAAAAGTAGGACTGTGGATATTTTTTTGCCCAAATCATGGACAATTTAACCTTTTGTAAACCTTTTAGCTGTGGACACATCTAGTTTTTTTTTTTTTACAGATTTTAATGAATGGATAAGCTGGTATGGATGAGACTGGAACTTAGATATCCAAATTACTGGGATTGAACTTGGTACTGAGATAGAACATTGAAATGATTCACTTAAAAAATACAATTTTCCATAGCTCAGGATTTTCTGGCTCTTAATCTTGTGACCATTTTGCCACTTTTTATAAACATTTTTTTAGCCACATTGAACTATGTTTTGCTGCCTGCAGCTGCTGCATCTGTCGGCTACAGCACGCACCAGCACAGCTTTCATTCCAGGTGCAAGTTTGCTGCATGGTGGCTTTGTCTCCCTGCTGTCAAAGCCCTGTCGTTCCATCTAAGTTTTATCTTAATAAACCACACTGTAAGTGACTTGATTCAGTGTATAGTGGAACCGTGACAGGAGCTATTCAAAATATAAGCATTATGTACAAACAAGAGAGTTTCTTCAAAGAAATGCTGAAGCGGGCTTTAACTTTGAAATGCACGAACCGAAAGTGGTTTTATACTGCGTTTCGCTTCAGCTGTGGCGTATTATACTGCATGGAAACAGAAAGCTTCACAAATAGAAGTTTGGAAAACAACTTTACCATTGGCCAATAATAGCTTAAAAAGTTAATTATCGTATCGGCCGATAATAAAATTTATGCCTATCTGTACGGCCAATAATGTGACGTCATAATGGCGCCGGACATGTGCCATCAACAACCTCAACATGTCTGCAGTGTCGGTACCTGATCAGTCCCGGAAACCCAATTTGTGCTGCGCATGTGCAAACATGCATCTACATCCACTCAGCAGCCTATCGAAACATTTTAAAGCAGTTACTGATCGGCAGTGTTGTTGCTGCCCGATCCGTACTACGCATGTGCAAATATACGTCACTTTTTTTTTTTTTGACAAAAACTTTATTCAGATTCAACAAAATGACAACATAATACATTGATCTTTTTAACAAACAAACTTTATTTAAAATTTAATACATTGATACACAAAACAGCCAAAGCAATTTATAGTTTATATGTCAGGCTGTAGATCTTGATTAAAGTGAAGGGGCTTAGTTTCTTCAATTTCTTTTTCTTCTTCTAATTTGTTCGGCTGCTGACAACAAAAAAAAAAAAAAAATGATAAAGGTGACGTATATTTGCACATGCGTAGTACAGATCGGGCAGCAGTGTGGGATAAGTTTCAGGTGTGGGAACGACAGAAAAGTAGCTGTTTGCATTGCTTGATAAGTGCATGTGATGCGAGGAGGACTCAACAACACGCCTTTAACACCACCACTTTAATTTTGCATCTAAAAAAAACGTCACCCTGATGACTACAAGGACTCTTTTAAGATAAAGAATGACAAAATTTCGTGCCAGGGAAAACTCATTAACAACCTCTACTTAAGTCATTCAACAAAGCTAAAAAATACAGCAGCGACCACACAAAGGTAAGGAGCTAAACAGGAGAATCACTGAATGTATAGCTCTTGATAATCAGCCTTTCAGCGTGGTAGAATAAATGGGCTTCTGTGGGCTAATGATGCATTTAAAGCCCGGCTATGTTATACCCAGCAGGCGCTTATAGCCTTACCTGAACTGCAAAACTTCGTTTCCAGTCACGTAAAGAAGCTCATCATGAAAGCTGAACATATTAGCATCACCACAGATATATGAAAATCAATTGTCCGTCCTGTTAGCATGTTGAGCCTCACTGCCTCAGTGGATATGAGGATTTCACTCTTTAAGAGCCTGTCCTGCACTCACAGGAATGCTCACTCAGCAGTCGCAGACACTTTTGACAGCATGTTCCGGATATGGAAAATAGAGAAGAAGACCGTACACGTCATGCTATGTGACAGTGCGCGAAACATGGCAAAAGCAATGACGGACTTCTGTGTGCCAAGTGTGTGCATAGCGCTCTGGCTGTGCATGAAGGTGCTCTGTCTCCAGCATTGGAGATGTGGGTGTCACTGTGTTGTTTCAGAGCTGTTTACAGGGAAATATCCATTAAACTTGGTTGCTTAGTTAGTTTGTGCTTTAAAAAGCAGAATCAGGAGAGCTACTTCAGTTGAAGTTTTATTTCTTTTGTTCATCTTGAGTCTCAAAGATTCAAAAGCATATATAACTCTAAACTATAGCTACACTTTTTGTATTTAAGAATCTTTTTTTTGTTGTTGTTATTTAAAGCACTTTGTAAGGAGTATCTCAGGGAGTCATCCTGCAAACTGGCTGAGTAATAAGGAGAATCAATCTAAATGTTTAAGCTATTTCTTTTTTGCACTGTGGAGCTCAGTGTCAGCAGGTTATTTTGCTGCTGTTTATTACCCTCAAAGATGCAGATGACTTTGGCTGTACTGTTAAAAATACATGTAGCATGTGATGCACATGTAACCCAAAGACATTACTGTAAGTTTTTCATTAGTGTATGGCTGTATTTGGAAAAAAACAAAAAAAAAAACAAAGAACAATACATCCTCCATTTCTGATAAAAATCAAATGTTTTGTCTGTTTCTAAAAAAAAATAGACCACCTATATTAAAAAAATATTTGTAGTACAGGATGGATTTGGTGTTTTTTACAGTGGTAAAAATATAATTGAATATCGGTATCAGCCAAAATGAGTTTTAAAATACTGGCATGTCAGATATGGACAAAAATTCAATATCATGCATCCCTATTTCAAACATATTCTACCGATATATATGTACAGTGGTGTGCACAGACATTTTGGGGGGCAGGGGCTCAGGGAAAAATAAGGGCACTGTGTGCGGCATGTGGAACTGCCTGCTGCCTTATTATAGCAATGTGCAATTTTAAAAGAAAAAAAAAACATTACAGGCACATGTTACATAGTAGCTATCTTTGCAATTGTGTCATCTCTTTCACATATAGCTGTTCTTGCACATGCCTTTCTTGTTCTCCCTCATTTTGATCATCCATGCTGGTAGATGGCCTATTGCAGGACAGCACAGAGCTGCTTCCCTGCTGTAGCTGCCTAGGGAATAATAATAGTTTTAATAATAGCCTGTTTTTTACGTTTTCATAATAGCCTATTTTTTTAGTTTTAATAATAGACTATTCTTTAACTTTTAATAATAGCCTATTAAGGTAAATACAAGGTTACTGCAAGTCCTGTAACATAGAAATAACTTATGGTTGGTACAAAATAATATAATTAGCTAATATACCTTCATGCCTGATTTAGTACTGACAAACCACTTTGTGTAGTTTAATTAAAATGTGGACAGCTTTTAAGATATTTCAATAAAATTAGAGGAAGAGATCAACTTTAAAATCTGAGCTTTAAAAGGCCCTCAGCAGTTAACATGACTCTGGTCTTGACTCTGACCTGTCGTCTTCATCTTCCTCTTCCTCCTTGCTGCTGGTGGAGACCAGAGAGCTGCTTCCCTGGGCTGCCTGCTGTAGCTCCTTTTCTTTCTCCTTTTTAACCCTCTCCTTTCTAGGACCATCCATCTATTTTCTATACCCCTTGTTCCGTTCCAGGTCAGGGGTGGGCTTATGCTTATCATGTTTTTGGTGGTGTGAGGAAGCCGGAGTACCCGGAGAGAACCCACGCATGCACGGCAAACTCCGCACAGAAAGGCCCTGTTTGGGAAGTGAACCAGCAACCCTCTTGCTGTGAGGCAACAGCACTAACCACTGCACCACCATGTCTATGTCCGTTCTAGGCATTATGCTAATGCTGCAATTAGTAAATAAAAGACACCAAAAGTATGAATAAGACTGCTTGGTGGCATTACAACAAGGCAGAAAGCTACTTTTTCTGTTTGTCATTTAGCAGTAAATATTCAGCTTGAGTATACTGATAGGTTCACATGCTGTACCAATGACAAACTCTACTGACATTAGTTGTGTGGTGGTCATCACGTCCTGTCTGTTATTGATTTGGGCTAGCATCGCTTGTTAAGCAGGTGAGCAGTCGGCTAATTTATGCTCAGCTGTGTTTGGTGCTGTATGAGACAGGCTACTTCACAACAGAGGCAAATAAATGCAGGTTACAGCTTGGCAACTGAGGCTTAGGGGGCAAACAATACATTCAATTCATTTATGTTACCTGGCTGGCTGGTGGGGCAGGGGAGGAGGTGTGTGTGGGCTCCAACTTTGCACTGCTGCTGCAATGACTCCGTTTGTGTCTGCTCTGCACGTTGGTGTTGACGAAGGAAGAGAGGTGGGGGGGTTATAGATGATCATGTCAACATGGGCCAAATACATTACACTGTAAAACAACAACAGCAACAACAACAACAAAAACCGCCACTGTACTTGTACAAATTTGCTCCAACAAGGACAATATGGCTCTCCATTGATCATTTTCCTGTCTATTGTGACTGACAACTGCTTATGGTGCACAGAAAAAAACAGACCTCAAACCTCAAAACTTGTGAGACGTGTGTATCAGTGGAAGAGCTGCGGCCAACACTAGGGCTGCCAGTCTGAAGCAGTCGGTTAAATGAAAGTACACTGAAGAGCAATCTGGCCAAGTGATGCTACAATACCAGTGCAGATCAAAACATGGTGGCCTCCTGGTGAGTTTATAAGAATACATTTTCTCAAAATGCAGATATCTTGTGAGTTTTTTTGTTTAATATACAGATACAGATATCTTTCCAATAAGGTGAATTAGTCTGATCATGCAGGGTTCCTTTGAAGAAAAGGGTTTACATTTTTTAAAAGGCTACAATGTTGTGCAGCATACATGAATAAATAAAAGCATTTATTGGTGCAGCCTTGGCTGTCAGTTTCTATTTTCACTCAGTAATTTATGTTTTTAAAAATGTGGTGAAGTACAATAATTTCCATAAAATATACTTGATGTTAAAAATACTGAATTCAAAGTGCACTTTAAAAAGTACACGCACTGAAAAAACTACTTGATTACAGTCCTTTCACTAAATTTAACGAGTTACTTTCCAGCCCTGCCTATAATATTTTTAATATCTAGTTTGTTTGATATAAGAACTCAGAACAGAGACATCAACTTTCTAGTTATTGTTTTTCCTGTCATGTTTTATTTCCTTCTTCCTCCCTCACACACTTCTATATGTTCCCCTCCTCTCTCTTTCTGCTTGATGAGCAGTAATGGCGGTATTTGCTTGAGCTTATCTAGCCCCTACTCTCCACTATCAATCCTCTAATCAGAATATGCATGCAGGATTGGAGTTTATTTTTCAGTCTTGTCTTTAAAAGGCTTTTTCTTTTTTTTTCTATTTTCTTTTTCTTTTTTTCTTTCTTTTTTGCCATCACTTTTGCTGCACAGGCATCTGCCCAGCTATACCATCAGACCATTAATGAGGGTATAGAAGGGGGAGGAGGTGTTAATTAGACTCCAGCTAGCTGTGGGGATGAAGAGCAAGAAAGGCAGAAATGGTAGATAGGACCGAGACGTGCTGTGTCATGCTGTGTGACAGAGTGTTTTGTGTTTGTGTGTATTTAAGCCACTGACAGCAGATGAATTGAAATCTCAGACTAAAAAATTATACACTTGTCTTGCTTTAGCTTTGACAAAGACATTGTTTTTGTGTGTTTATGCTGCTGGCCTGCTGTCTGCTGTGGCATATTGCATGCTAAGTGTGTTTGATTACAGTTGTTAAGGCTGTTTCAAGTTTAAAAATCTGTTCTGCGAAAAACATCTCTTCCCTGAATAAATGCACAGTGCATAAAACAATCACTCCTATCCTGAACCAACATGGGTTAAAAAAACCTTATGTAGATTTTGTTATTCTCGGTATTCAAAAGCCAGACAATAAAAACTGTGCTTATACAGATTGTATATAATGTCAGCTCACATCAGATATTTCAACTTTTATTAATGGCATTTTGTATAGAGACAGTACAGGGTTAACTTGTCTGATAAAGTTATGGTACTCATAGGTTTAGATCAACATTATCACAGACTGAATGAATTTTTGCCTTGTGTGAACCAGCATAAATATAAACGTATTTAAATGTGATCTTTAATGGCATTCATAACAAATATGTATATCTTTATCTATATGTCTGATAAGAAAAAGTCCCTGACTCCACCAAAGGGCATCTTTGTTACAAGTAAGTGGATCAGGTGTTATCAGTTACAAGATCCTCAGCAGCAGATCATATGTTAATGTGACACTGACAGCTATGTGAAAAAAGCAGAGTACTCACTGCAGATGTTTCTTTATGGCTAATTTAGCATCTCTGTTTTGGCCATAAACATGATCTTTTTTCTTTAATGAGCTCTGATAATGATAAAAATATAAAATCTATACTCTGTTAATTTATCAAGGCGTCCTGTGTAAGTCAGACATAACACCAAAAGGTGCATGAGCATTTAGGGATTTTATATTTTGTTTTTTGATTAAGCACGGCTCGATAATAGAGTTTATTTGGCCTAGTTTACAGCAGCAGACTTCCATGGGCTCTGGCTAGAGATATGCCATCATTATGAATTATATATCAAATATGATGGCACGCGTAGGCATACGCATCATGGCTGCCGTGAGTGCAGTGTAGAAGCTGGGGTTGTGTGACAGTCAACACAGCAACAGGGGATATAATGGATGAAAGTTTTAAGACAAACTTAAAAACTTATTCCACAATTCTCACATCTAAACAGAGGTGGGTAGTAACGCGTTACATTTTACTCCGTTAGACGTACTTGAGTAGTTTTTTTTTAATCCTACTTCTGAGAGTAGTTTTTGAGCACAGTACTTTTTACTCCTACTCCATTACATTTGTGATGAAAAAAACTATATTTCTAATCCGTTACATTGGGCAATACACTGGTCGCTGCTTTTACTTTCATTAAGTATTTTTTTTTACTCTCAGCTGAGCTCTCACAGCAGCGTGAGGTAAAATCCTCAGCATCACTGAGTAAACGGAGAAGTGACCCCTCCCCCTTAACTATCAACAGTTGGAGATAATGGCTGAAGATGTAATACCTGCGTCTCCTTCTGAGGAGCATGTTCATCCCTGGCCCAACATCAAGACTCTTTGCCTTTCAAACGACGAGGAACAACAGCCACATAATGCGCTGCCTACTGTGTCTACCTAAAATTGTGGAAATGTCAAGCTTCAAAAATAGCACGTCAAATCTCAGAAAGCACGTTATTGCAAGAAAGCTAAATAAGCTAACGACTGCACTGCTAGTTAGCTAAACATATAAGTTCAAATCTCCGTTTTAACTTACAGACTGCAAAGACACAGTTGTGTCAGTGATAGATGATGTCACGTGTTCAACCACCTATACAACTCTGCCACAAATGTGATTTTATAGGCATTATTTAACGTTACGTGGTGGGTGATGCTATTATCATGTGTGTGTGGCATATCTCTTATATCAGTGATTATACCTAACGTGGTTATAATGTGGTGCTAGTGAGCTAAAGTTGTCTTTGGTTTAATAAGTTTCAGTTTGGCCAAATTTGTTGAGTGAAAATCAGGATAAAAATTCATAAATTGGAGCTAAAAAGTAAAAATTAAATAAATAGGGGCCAAAGGTCAGAAATTAGGCCAGTTAATAAAATTAATTTCATAAATATGAGCCAAAAATCATTAACACATGATAAAATGAATATAATGTGATTAAAAAGTAAGAACTGCAAGCTGTAAATTCATATATGTGAGATTAAAACCATTGTGTAGCAATAAGACAACTATAATGAGGGAGTCTGTTTTTTCTCATTATATTGAATTTTTCATCCCATAATTGTGATTAACAAACATAACTTGACTGCTGATTTATGTATTAAGTTAAGTTTTTATTTCATATACTTTTGGCAAGTTATGCTAATTTATTTTTGATAATGTGCAGTTTACATTACTACCCCTGAATAATATGTCATAATGCAATACGTTTTAATAAATTGCACAAAATGAAGTCACTCACTACTTGAGTAGTCTTTTAATAAGGTACTTATTTACTCTTACTCAAGTACTTATTTTTATGAGTACTTTTACTTCTTCTTGAGTAATTATTATTAAGTAGCAGTACTTTTACTTGAGTACTGTAACTGTGTACTCTACCCACTACTGCATCTAAACAATGTATAATTGTCACTGTGCACACAAATATGTATGCAGCTGAAAAATAAATCCTGTTCTGTGAGTGATGGAAACAGAAGTAAGATTAATGTTAATGTTCAATGTGTGACCCTGCAGACGGGTGACTTTTTTATATCAGTTTAGTATTTAATTAAAAACATTGCTGATTCTGACAATAATTTTAAAAAGGCATATGTGAGGACTCAGTCAGCTTTAAGTCACCAGTTAGCATGGTCACTATTTAGAGCAACACACCGGGACTGCTACATCTTATGCACATAGGTAAATGTTAAAGAAATGTGGACGTTGTGTTGTGTGTACTGACCTTGAGTCATCAGTGTGAGCTGATCTGATATTACCACTGCCCTCTAGAGGTTACTGTGAACAAGGATATGTCAACACCTTAAGACACGTTACTGTCTGGAAGTCTGTGAAAAAGTCACATGAAATTATATTTTAATACACAGTGTTTACCTTCTTTTAGTACAGTGGTTCAAACCCAAGGGGGACGGTCTAAGAGGGTAAAAGATCAGCTATGATCCATCAGACCACCAAAGAACAGTTTGATGCCGTAAAAAGTACATGAGTGAGAATGCATTCTTATGTAGACTCAACATAAAGATCAGGTTTAAAACACTCTGGGCATTTTTCATTAACAAAAAAACAAACAAACAAAAAAACTTTTAATATGATTCTGACATAAACCAGAATTTTTTCCTCTTTATGATTTGTTGTTGGCTAAGCTTGAAATCTAAGAACACTTGTGAGCACTTCTGCTCATTTTATTGCTCATATAACCGTAAAAAAATTAATTTTGCAGTTAACTGTCACCAAATATTCTAGATTAAGAAAGAAAAAAACATAAATTTGAAATATTTTTGACTGACTTTATTAATTGGCACTTTTATTCATTGAATAACATGCACAAATCTATGATTTCACATGGTCAGTTTGTATTTCAATACTGCAATGTTTGATCAAAATATATAAATATGGACTAAGCACTTAGTTTTTTTTTTTAATAAAAAAATCAAATCTACTTAAAAAATGAAAAACCTCCCCTCAATATGGTATTCTTATGTGCTTAAATGGTGTATCTTTATCTAACTGTGTTAGCTTTTGGAATCAAGTTAGATTTCCATCAAATCATATTTCTAAAAAAAAAAAAAAAAAAAAAGATATGGCTAGTGTACATTGATTCTGATAACAGCACTGTCTGGATTAGTGTTATTATTAAACATATCTTGTTGTAGTGTCCACTACTGACCCCACAAAATATCAGGTAATTATATCATCCTGTGTGGCTTTAAGTTTCAACAGCATTACTATAGAAAAACACACATTTTAATAGTTTGAATATTCTAATTTGGCATCTTTTCCCATGTTTCTCCACTTCTTTTTTCGATCACGTGTGACTTCTGTGTTTGTGCTTTGTGTGGATGGCCCTGCAGTCTTATGCCCTTTTATGGGAATTAAAGGAATTTTTTCTATGCCAATGAGGAAAAACATCCAAGAGCATGTAGTTTACAGGGACATGGCATTCATCAAATCAGAAATTTAACAAATCTGTTTTTTTTTTCAAAACATGCCATCAAACCTGAGATAGTTTTGTTTCAAGATCTTTCTTAAGAAGAAATTTAAGATAACTCTTAAGAGGATATTTGGTTAATGGGGCCAGTTGCTCGAGTGCTGCTAGAGATCAAAACTTCTCTGATACATGCCTGTGTATGCAGAAAGGTTTAGATAAGCCTACATTGATACCACACTTTGGAAACTAAGATTTGTTAATTGTATCTTTTAAAACCAATCCTTAGTGGTAGTGTTAATCCTCTAATTAAAGACCTCAATTCAAAATGGTTGAACTCCCCCTTTAGCATTTAAAGACATATATAAAGTTCAGATAAACAGCCTGCCTTAGTACATCAATGCAAGTTTTTGGAAAGAAAAAAGGTAATTTTCCATTTATAGGATTTTAACTTGGAGGTTAGCGCAATAGTGATAGGGATGTAAGGATGCACTTTTTTTCAGTTCCGATCTGATTCCGATGAATATGTGCCGATACCGAAACTGATTCTGAGATATATATATATATATATATATATATATATATAGTGCTTAACAAATTTATTAGACCACCAGCCAAAGTAAGGTTTGTGCCACAGCTGCCCTAAATTAACAGTATTGGTAATTACCAAAATCATTTTTTATGTTTCTGCAATGGTTAATACACCAATATGTAGAGCTCTTTAACCCAAATGATATTTTTAATGATAAAATAGAATTATTGTTATCTATGAATTTTCTAATTTACTGATTTACAAAAAAATAGTAAAGCACATTAATATTTCTTGATTTATATGTGAAACTATAGTTATTTACTTGCATTCCTGAACAGAAAAATGAGTTTTGGTGGTTGAATGTTATGCTTGATTCATTTCTGACTTGTCAGAGAAGCCCAGTGAGCCGGCTCAAATTTGGGTGAATTCAGTTTGAAATCCCTCATTCCTATTCAGAATAGTAAAACGTGGAGAGCTCACTGAAAATGAAAGAGTCCGCATTAAAGCACTTCATGATGCCCTGTATATATATATTTTTTTGTTTTGTTTTGTTTTTTTAACAATTATTATTGTTGTTGGTATAATATGAGGTTACATGAGGCTATAGTAAATCACCCAGCTCCTCTTATTAAAAAGCAAAAAAAAAAAACAAAAAAAAAATGAATTGAATTGAAATGTATTCCAAACAAATTTATTTGAATTACTACTAAAAAATAAATAACATTATCCAAAAAAACAACAACTGAGTATAAGTTATAAACAACAATTACCTATCATTTTTTTATGAACACAGGCTTGAAATCCCTGTCTATAATGCTCTTTAATGAACCTCCCGCCACTAGAGACCGCTGTAGCTTCAGTTAATGGCCGCAGCCTTCCTCTCTGACCCTTCACCAGATGTAAACAATGAGAAGCTCGGCAGTGGCTAAGCTATTAGCCTATAGTAGGAAGACCGCGGTACGACAGTTTTTCCAAAGAAGTAAATGGAAATAAAGTGGTATGTGGGCTGTCGAGGGTTAAGCTCACATATGACTACTCACCCAAAATGAAACGAGGCCAAATATCGAAGCATGATATTAATCTGCAAAGAGGAACGAAGGTGGGCGGCACTAGCTTTCAATGCTAGCCACGCTGTAGAGAGTATTATCAGGCTAACGTCACACCCACTCTTCTTTGTGTTCTCTCATTTTTAGGCTAGTTTTGACTAATCTAAATATGGATTTACATTTAATCTACTAGGTAGTTATACCGCTAAGAACATCCTAACCAATACTAGCTCGGTTATACACAGACTGTCTTGTGTTAGATTGCGGTGCGTTCATGGTCTACTGCAAACTGTTGGATTGATTTGGATCGGTCACTTGGATTGGCGCCGTCAGTCAGATATCTAATCTATTAATTATGTCCATATCGGACCCAATACCGATATTGGATCGGATCGGTACCATCCCTGTAGGGATGGTGAAACATTAACACACAGTAAGTAAAAGGGGTCTTAAGTACTGACCCAAGTTACATCTCTTCAACCAGTTACTCCACAGATTTCCTTTAATTTATACAAATATTGATGTCATTTAAACACACGACTCAAATTGCAGTATTACTCTCCAACCATCTCAGTGGCCCCATCAGTGTAAAAACAGAGAAGTCATAACAAATCAGCCCCATATCACTTCCAGATTACTTTAATGTTTCTAATGGTCTTTCTGTGCAGACACATATTTCTCCTTTTTGTGTTACATTCATTTGGACACAGCAGGTCTGTTTGTCACTTGGAGCTCAGAGGAAAAGGTCCGGAGGTTAATGAGCTCTGACTGCGAGCGTTGGTCAATAATTAGAGCTGGCAATGACAGCTTAACAGAGTCACACACAGTCAACCCAGATTTAGTGAGCTCTGAGCAAGCAGAGAAACACGACAAGAGATGGAGGAGGAGAGAAATGCTCTGGCCAGTATCAAAACGTGTGCTGGGGTTTTTTTAGAGTTTCACAAACAGCATGTGTGTTTGTCTTAATAATGTATGAAAGGGTTATTTGATTTCCTTGGGATTAAGACTCTCGCAACATAGCATGAGAGCTTAAAAGATAGTGTCAAGGAAGTTAAATTGATACTGCAGCAGAACAGATGAACAATAGTGTCCTACAACTGAGCTAAAGTAATGCAGTGACTTTGTCTTCCCTTTCAGAGCAATATAAGTCAAGACAGTGACAGTATCTTCCTTTGTAGTCGGGCTGTAGCGATAACAGAGGGGTTATTACTCAACATGCTGCCAGCTAACGTCACCTCGTCTCCCTATCTTCCAGGTTATAGACTGATGTCAGTCACTGTGTGAATCTGCTGTGGAGACAATCAACAAAGCTCTGATCTCAAACTGGAGCATGTCTCTGTCCCTCAGACCGATATGTCATAGTGATACCCATACGACTTGTTTTCAACCTTTTGATAGTCACGTGGTCCAGCAGCGGCCCAGGTCTGGAATGTGTGTTGAGTGAAGAGCTCTTATGCAGATCTCTATTCCCCTCAGTCCCAAGAGAAAGCAGCGCTCTCCAGCTTCACAGCCACACAAATGAGGACGTCAAGCAGGGGAAATACCAGCGCGAGTATCTATTGTTTGAACCTGGATACTCTTTCTGCAGGTCATTATGTAGTTGGGAACAACAGATGAACTCTGACACATTTTTCTGCTCCATCTCAAAGACTGTTGGTCTCAAATTACAGTATGGAAATTATTCACCAAGTAAACAGTTTATTCTTGAGTTGGGCTGAGAGGTGGAAAGTAGAGGCTGCTGAAATATCTACGTATCTATTCATGGCTGAATCAGTATCCTTCAGTTGCAAAGAAAAAACGGCGATACCACAAGTGTCCACTTGAGGCTGGCTGCAAAAGCCAAGGAATCCCCATTAGTCCCCATATTCATAGTTTTTATATGATGACACACGCTCATGGACTGGCTTCCTGGCCTGTTCTTTAGCTGGATGCAATAAATGATGAAGAGCTAAGTCCAGGTTATACTTCTTACAGATCCCCATCTGAGAAAGAAAACCTAGAGAGGAGAAAGTAGCTTCACCATTTGTAAAGTTGGCTAATTTAGCACTAACTGATGCTTTTATGAAGAAGAACTTCTTGCTACTCACCTGCCAGACAACAGCATTACTTAAACAAGCTCGTAAAGAAATAAAACTGTCTGTACTTTTGTAAACTTTTATCCTGGCAGCAGTGTATAAAGAGGGATTGTCCCCCACTATAGTTAACAGCTTAGATTATTATTTTTGTTTTTCTGTGGTTGTTCGGAGATGTAAACATGCATGTTTTGAAGGGACAGGGAATAAAAATGCCAGGTGCTGTAGCTCCACATAGTGGTCAATGGCAGCTGCAACAACCCTATGCATTTTCTTAAAACTTTTTTTTTTTTTTTTTCTCCATCAACAACAGTACAATAGAGACATTTCCTTCTCTTCCAGCCATATAAGCATTTGTACACATCACATTAATCTATTCCGTATTGGGTATATAAAAACATAACCAAAAAAAAAAGAACAAAATATTTCGTGTATTTGTAAATATCCTCATCTACTCAAAAGTATATACATATGACCATACATGTATATTTTTACACTCATACATCAGGGTAAAATTAAATAGTAAAGAAAATTAAAGTTCCTTTTAGTCAAAGAGAAACCCCTCGTCACATGTCACAATCTAGAAAGTCCAGGTGCAAGGTGCAAAGTGTAATATTGGATATAAAGTAGTATAGCACATTGACTATAAGGCAGAACAGCACATAACACATACAGTGGAGCTGTGTACCAAGGAGACATCATTTTTACCCTATGCATTTTTTGACCCTTAGCCCTTTTATGACCCTCAGCCGAGTTACCCTTCTTTTCATGTGACTGAAATCTGTAGCTACGTAGCTTACATAGCGGCGTTGTGCGCTTAGCATTAGCTACGTTAGATATGCGACTGTGTTTTCTATGGTTAAGTTAGCTTTAGTAACATGAACTTCAGCAAACATAGCTAAAACTAGCTAAGCTATGTAGATAATGTAGATACATAGTTTACGTAGCTGCTTGGTGAGCTTAGCTTTAGCCATGTTAGCTATGCCATCTACATAACTTGCGCACTTAATCGAGCTACTCAAGCTACTCTGGCTGCACTGGAATTTTTTCATGAAGGACAAGCTTTTTTCCTGTCAGCAGACTGTTTACTCTGCTTTATTAAATGTTCTGTAATTGTTTTGCAGGTCAGGTTTTTGACTTTAAACTTTTGGTATCCTAACCTTTTACCCAACCCTAAACAGAAGTTTAATCTGATCTTATGTCAAAAGTTTAAGAGTATATTTCCGTTCTGATATATGGCAACTCAGATAAACGGTCTGTGAGAGTGGCCTTCAGAAATGAATGGTCTGCATCCAGACTGTATCGGATAAAGTTGATTATGAAAAAAAAGATCATTTTAAATTGAAAATAAAGAAACAGTTACTACACATAGAACAAAATCAGAAAAAAAGTAGAAGTTACAGCTTTGTCTAGAGGGGGCACCAAAATCAACGCAAACCTTGAGTTCCTTTCAGGACCTATGCATTTTTGTTTGTTTTACTAACACCTCTTCAGGAGACCAATGGATGAGGTCATTATGCCCATGTATTCTTTGCATACATTTTTTGGTTGTAACCCTGCTTTCCATAAGATAATTTTCAAAGGCAGGCTGTGTTAAACTGGCTAATACTCAACAAATTATTGTCAAAACGGTTACATTTTTCCTCTTCTAATTCAGTATTGAATATGTGTTTTATTGGAGCAAGTTAGACACAATTGAAAAACTTGTGTTGCTATTTCTCCTGTTTCTAGGCCATGGTCGCCTGTTACCCAGGAAATGGGGCAGGGTATGTCCGCCATGTTGACAACCCTAATGGTGACGGACGCTGCATCACCTGCATCTACTATCTCAACAAAAACTGGGATGTCAAGGTACATATATGAAGTGAATAACAGTTGAATTATAAAAGTTTTTTTAGTCGCACTTTCATCACAAAATAATGTTTCTTTAATAAAGTAAAAAATGCACCTCACATAGAAATTGGCTTGAATATGCGATTGGTAACAAAACACTTGAACTCTCTGACCTTTCAGTTTAACCCTTTGGACATCCTTTGTTCTCCAAAATGATTCTTATTGTTAAATTTGCCTGTGTTGTGTTTTTTTGTAGAAACAAGGAGGGCTGTTGCAGATCTACCCTGAAGGCAAAAATGTGGTAGCCAACATCGAGCCTCTGTTTGACCGGCTGCTCATCTTCTGGTCTGACCGCAGGAACCCACACGAAGTCAAGCCAGCCTACGCCACTCGGTTAGTGATTCTTAGACATGCCAGGGTTTTGTACGTGCAGTACTTGTAAAAATGCACACAAAGAAAAAGAGGCCAAGATATGAACAAAGAGTCAGGGCAAACTTCCAGTATAGCAAGTTTGGTATATGTTTAATATTTAAACACATGTTGTGATGGAAATGCATATGCAATTAAATGAACACCATGCTAATTGTACTACATTTATTAGGATTAATTTCTGAACAATTCATATGCTTTATAACACAAAAAAATACACTAATCATTTATTTTTAATCTCCAAAAGCCCAGGAGGTTACATGCACACAGATTCACACATGATGGGAGCATTTTGTGTTTGTTTCCCACCTTTAATTCCTTTTTTTTGCACCCTTTAAATTGAAAGATTTATGATATTTCATGTTCTCTTATGAGTTCAAATCAGACAAGTATAAAGCTTTACTGAGTAAACCACAGAAGAAAAAAAATCCCATCTGTTAAACTTTCTTTGATGCCCATATAAGATAGAGCCACTTATTACATAATCACTTGTAAGCTCTTTTACTTGTACCATTTTTTTTTACAATGTAGCACCAAATACTTGTGTTCATTAAGGACATGACACACTCTCCTCTCCTCTCTCTTGTCTCCATCGAACTGCTGGGGGGCGAGGTGGAGCCAGAGGCAGGAAGTATGTGTTTCCTGAGGGGGTTGGTGGGAGGGAGAGGGGAGGAAGGTTCAATTGCAGGACTCGTGCTGGAAAGGCAAAGACATGAGAGACAGGAATAAACAACACAGCCCCCCAGGAGAAACGCAAAACTGAGGGAATTAACCCTCTGCTATCCTGGGCCTGCTGCTGCTTACAAAATAAGATGTCAAAACTAGGAATTTTTTTGTATTGTTTTGTCTCTCTGGGTCAGAAGTGTATCTTTTGGGACTGTTTTTCCATTTAAGTGTGATTCTTTTTGAAGGAATTTTGGTTTTTATCAGACATTTAAACAAAAATGGCTTTGAGACAGTCATAACCTGCTTTACTAATTTAGATTTTGGTCATCTTGATGACTTTCTTGCATAATATCCAAGCCATTGACTGATTTTTAAGCTGTGATTTTGTGTAAAATTTCTCCTGAAACAGAACCCCCCCTTGAATTAGGCTGTGTTTTGTTCTGAAAAAAGCTCTTGTCTTTGTGTTAACTTGTCTCTGTCTGTCATGTCTTACAGCTATGCCATCACAGTCTGGTACTTTGATGCCAAAGAGAGAGCTGAAGCTAAAGAGAAGTACAGATTGGGTAAGTCACTTATTTTCCCAGCTTATTGACTTTGGTTTTTATTTGGCACCACATATTATTGTGTGACTAACGGGCTTTTTTCTCTTTTTGCTTGTGTCCATAGCAACAGGACAGAAAGGTGTTCAAGTGCCTGTCACTCAAAACAGCAGGACATAAAAACACATTAATCACCGAAGAGTCTCTGAAAGTATTATGTGCCTTCCTGAAACGCTTTACAGACGTTGCGATCATAAAGGGAGACACGTTGAACTGTGGGTCATTACTGCAGCTACATGCCACTCCTGCAGCGTCAACTGTCAGGTTCACGTCATGGGCTGTGATGTCATGATTTCCAGCCATGTGATTGGTCTGCCGATGAAAGACGTGGCAGATAGAAGCACAACAGCCTGGATTTTTTTGACAAAGGACGAATGGGAATACACGTCGTGGTGGCAAAGAACAAAAACAACTCTGACGTCTCAAAGAATCATGTATGAAGACAATAAACTGAAAAAAAATACTTTCTATTTTATTTTGGCGCAGTTTTGCCTGTTCAGTTTTCTGGTGGTGTTGTGGTGTATTGAGAAATCCCTGTTTTACACTGCTCAAGTGTCTTTTTCAAATCAAACACAAGCAGAAATGATGAATCAGTGGACTTACAGTGGGAATAAGGAGTTGAAATCAAGGGTGTTTCCCCTGAAATCAATTAATCCCCTCATCTGTAATGTTGTCCCTTGTCTCATGATGTGGGCAAGTGTTTAGTCAGAGGCATGGAAAACCAACAGCATCAAATGATTATAGGCCATGATGAAGTGGACGATTGCTCTATAGCAGTCAGACAGTCCTGTTTTAAGCACTTAACCAAAATAGTACAGAAATGTGCTTAAAGCATGCATGAGGACAGCTGCACTGTAGATTTAAACATAAAGCACACGAAACAAAGTTTAGAAAGTATTTAAAGATGTTATGCCTACATTTGGCTTGACTAAAACCTCTGTAAGCATGACAAAATCATGTAATAAATCATTTTATAAGTAGTTGCTTTGTGTACAAATGTTTAGAAGCTTTTCTGCGTATCAGAGGTGAAGTGCTATCTGTAGGACTGACACACAAGGCTCAACCATGAGACAAGAGGCAAACCGTCCCATTACAGGGGTCACAAAACAGGGTTTAATGAATCAGACAGTAAGTGTTTTTTGTTTTAGCGGGTGTGTTAGTTTGTATGCAAAATCAACTCAACTCTTACCTGTGCTTTATAGAATTTAAAAGAGTGTGTAAGGCCAGTGTGGACATTAACAAACAAATCTTTTTTTCCCAAAAATACACACACACACACACTCATGCCTGTATGCTCATAACCATTAACAGTATAAAGCACAGAGTCAGACATACACTGTATGTGACTTCAGGATCGAAGTACTGCCTGCTCATGTGTGGGATTGAGTGTTTGTGTGTTAATGTGAACTTGCACATGTATGTGACGGTTTATACTGTCTCAAAGAGGGTTGCAGGTATTGTCTCAGTGTATTTCAGATTGGTTGAAGAGAGAGAAGATTATTTTTAAAAGCACTTTATTGTTTGAAATGCCATTGGTGAATGATAGAAAAAATAATACTAAAATGTAGATTAATGCCTTTATGCTGTGGATAATACTGTCATTCAAATGCAATAGAAACTAAAACAAATGAGAACAAATGGAAATTGTTTGCCTAATTTCTTTTTTTAATTTCTGGAGTATTTAATTAAAACTTTTCTGTTTTCATACACACATTGTAGTCCATTTAATGGGAAATATCAGCTGAATTCAAGCAAATACAACCAATTTCAGTCATGTGTGATACAAGTTTACAAGAATATGTCAAAATCACAAATTCTGTCAGAAGACTTGTTTGAGTCATTATTGTTCGAGTAATTACTTTGTAAAGATGCAAAATATTGAATTTTGACAATATCTGATATGCCAATTTTTAAAAATGAATTGTGGTCGATACTGACGCGATACTGATATTTTAATGTAGTTCCAGACCTAAAACTTAAGTCCTTAAAACACACAATTTAAAGTTTAAGAATAAAATTTAAACCCTTAAAATACATTTTAGAGTGTATGGAATGAAGATGAATGAAGAAAAAGACTTCAGCTGATAAAGATCTGTTGGTGTAGCCTAAAACTCACTCACTTATTTGTTCATATGGCCAATGTTTACAGCTGATATAAGCAGATTGTTCTAGTCAAAATATCGATTGTAAATATCCGCAGAAATGTTCATATCTGCCAGTACCGATTATTCACTTTTTAGGCCATTATCTGCTGATACTGATCTACAGAAAATAGCGTGCATCCCTATTACTTTGGTCTTTTCTGTAAGTATACTAAGTGTATTAAGCTACAAGAAAAAAAATTGGATTGGACGAGGTGGCACACACAAGCACCAACCTCTGGTAAAAAAAAAGAAAAGAAAAGAAAAAAAAAAACACATTTCACAGTAGCATTGAAGAAAATTGTTTTTAATATTCCAATACTGATAAAAATGTCCTCATTATTTACACTATATGAACTGTATTGAAGAGGATTAAGCCAATAGGTGAAGGAAAAATTAATACAGATTAAAGTTTAAATGACTACAAAAAGGTCAAAATATCATAAATAAAGATGAAAAACTTTTTCAAGATTTAAGTCCAAATTTAGGAATTGAAGCCAAACATTATGAGACTTTAACAAACAGCCTTGTATCTATGAACTTGTGAAACTATACTTCAGAATTCTATTTAACAAGAGATTCTTTAATTTATCTCATAAATAGTATAGCTATCTAAGATCAGCTGGTTATAGTAGCCCAATAAGGTTTAACTTTATTTTAAAAATGTAGACTTTTTTTCTTAAAATTGTATTGCAACAATAATTCTCAACATTTTGACTTTTTTCATCATTTCTACTTTAATTTTGAAGTGCAAGGCATATTTTTTTCCTTCAACCCTGGCACCATTTTTCTTCTGTAAAACTAACATAAGTTCTCAAGCAGACTGTACAGAACATAAGTTAACATTAGGAATCTGATGAAGATGTAAAGAAATGGCATTGCAGGGTTTTTTTTTTCTTTTTTTTCTTTTTTTTTTTAAGCATCGACTCCATTTAACATTGACAGGGTGTCTGCAATGTCTCAAGATATTTTACTTTTTCCATAAGCAATATTTGCACTTACATAACATTAACGGCCTGCTTCAAAAAGGGTTGAAAAAACATCTTCAAGTACATTCTTAGTTCCCTTTGTCTTGTGAACAGCTGCTTTCATATAATCCTAACCAACAGGGGGCAGAGTAATTTAATTATGCTAACAAATTGGAGCCTCTACGATATTTTGGTTATTTTTGTGAATGAGTGCTGACTTTTTTAGCAACCACCTCTCTACAATACCAGCAAACCCGGAGCAACTATACAACACAGGAGTCGACATACAAATGTAAGTAACATATAGACCTGTCCACCCAGCTTGTCTCTTTATATATACTGGTGTTCAGCCACCTAGCTAGCCGTTCTAAGCTTGCTACTTAGTTGCAAGCCCAGTTTGGCTGTGCTAGTTAGCTTACACTAAAGAAGGTATGAGCAGGAAACAGAGCCTTCCAATAGATGTCAAAGCCGCAACACACAGAAGTAATAAACGTTGATCATACAAACAAACAGACTGCTAAATAAAAGGGAGCTGTACTTATAAACACCATAAATATCAATACTTATATACTGCATTTGGGTGTCTCAAATGCATCATGTGGGCTTCACATGTCAAAGTGGGAGTCGAGGCTGATTAGCCAATAACTGCGGGAGGTCTTTCCCAGATTAAAATGCTCATAACTCAATGAAAAAGGAACTGATTTTCACACCTTTTGTTTTGTCACAAACGCAAGACTTGCAGGACACTTGATCCAATGATAAACAGGTTTACATACCTAAATCCTTACCTAGGGATCCAGTGCTTCTCCACAGGACAAACAGCAGCATAATGTTCATCATAAAGGCCAGACAACCATGAAAACCCATTTATTACTTTCATTTTATTTTTTAAGTGAAAAAAGAAAGGAAAACACACAATTTTAACAGTTTTGTTATCTCTACCAAATACTATGGGTGGGAATCACAAGTGGCCCCACAATATGATATTATCGTGATACTTGGGTCACAATTCGATATTATTGCGATTTTAAACATTTTGCAATACAGGAGGTATTGCGATACCACATGTTGTGATATATTGCGATCTATACCATTTTTCAACTGTTTAGCTGATTTAAGATTAGTCTTTTCCACATGTATGTATTGTTTCTGCAGTATTTTATTTCCTTGTTGCACTTCCTGCAAACCTCATGTGTCATGTCTATCTCATTTGTGCCCTGCTTACATTCCTAATGTCCTTCCCCTGGTGCTGCCATGTTTGTTGTACTAACTTTCTCCTGCTCTATGACCATCAGTTCTGCCAACCTCACTGGACAAACAATTGTCCAAAAAAATTGTTTTATTTTCCATTATTATAGACTTCAGGTTATATTAGCAATTAATTTGAAAAAATCAATACTTGGTGGATGAGACGATACGATATATTGCCAGCCAAAATATTGCGATACTATGCTGTATTGATTTTTTCTCCCACCTCTACCAAATACCCAATCATTAAAAATCATATATACTCAATTGCATCTCATCATTTTCCAGCTTTTCTCTTCTCCCATCATTTTTAAATAATGACTATTCAGGGTTGTGAAACAATCAAATGTTGTATAGCTGACATAAGGGTCTGTGGGACGTAGTGTCAATAATGTCCGACATTATTATCTCTTATGTTATGAATAAGAAAAATACAAAATAAACACACCCATGGTTTATCTCTATCGACAGGTCACTTTGTTTGATATTACACACTAAATTGGGATCACACTCACATCAAACACAACAGAAGGCTTTGACATGCATGTCACTCTGGCCCTTCCCGTAATTTCCCTCATGTCAGAGCAACAGTATCAACATGACAGTCTGATAAAATAAATGGTCCCTAAAATACACAGATACTGCACAGACACTGTGTATCAGTGCTTTTACACAAATACTGCTTGGTAAACAAACTATCTAAATGAAGTGAATTCTCTTAGCATTAAATGTTGTTTTACAGCCCCATGTTCTGTCCTATACACACACATTTGTGTAGTGACAAACCAAACAAGCTGAAACAGTTTGTAAATATAAACACCAGAGTCACAAAGAGACAATGCCCTCATGAGGCTGGGTGATGTTTTGGAGTAGATTTCCAATTTCCTCCTCTCTTTTGCACACTTCTGGAGCGTGGCTGACGATCATGTCACTGTGAATGGGGAAGTCAAATGATGTGAGAATAGTAAAGCCTAGTACCTAAAAACATCTGGGGCTAGTTTAAAGGAAATGTGGCCCTTTATTGGAACAGGAATATACTGGCATTTAGATGTCATTTTTATATACTACATATATATCTTAAAAACAAAAGAAATTCAGGGGTACTAACCCTTTAAACCCTTAAATTGTATATAAAAGGCATGCATATGAAAGGTGCAGGTGTTCATAAAGATAATAAACCTCATCATACGATCAACATTACCACTGCACTACAGACTATCAGATAGCAAGTCTAGTGTCTCTTTGTCATCTCTCTCCACCTTGTGGTTTTTGCCCTGCATAGCAGTGTAAGCCCACTTCTTCTTGCAGTACCATGTGTAACCACCAGGGGTCAGGGCTGTAACATGAAAAGTGTTTGAATTACTGAATGGTAAAGGTGCTTCTAATTCTTGCTCTATTCACTTTGTGCCATTCTATACAGACTATGATGTAAAACCACCACATGAACACCCACACGTAGCTGTTTTAGAAACACATGAAGCATGTGAGATGTCAGGTGCTTTCAAACCATGTGCACTGACATAATAGAAAAACATGCTGCACCTGCTGCTTGCTATGATCATGCTACACTGTGAATGTGTGTTAAAATAGTGAGTGTTATGTACCTGTCGGCTGTCTGAAGCTCTCACTGCTCAAGGCTCTGATCTCTGAGAACAGTCTGCCTGATTCTTGAATCTGTCTTATGCAATTCTAATATGTATTACCTACCTCTTTAAGCTACACTATATCATATGATTATTTACTTGATAATTTAATAAAAATATAATAATTTAATTGATATAGTAGTCTTTTGAAATATATATTTATAGATATATTCCAAAACTTTTACTTTTAATGACTTCTTTTTTGCTTCTTAAAACCATATTTTCCTACTTCAAAATTTTCTACAGTGACATCTGTATACATCATTTAATGTAAAAAAAAAAAAAAAAACGGGCTTCTTCTGTACCCTGTTGTTTTTTACCTGAGTGGGATTCAGATGTTAGGGTAAAAAATCCTCAGATATCTACGTGGTCATTTTCTAATGATCGCTGTTGCTGTATTTGAGTCAGTAATCTATTAGAAACAAAGTTAACTAGATGAGCATAGATTCACATGAAAGCAGTATGGTTGCATGTTTGATGTCCTTTGGGGGTGTTGATGGTGCATAACAATCACAAGAAGATGTGGATTGTTGTCAGCCTTTAGAAAAAAGAAGCAGGAACAAAACATAAATCCACTTGTACAACCTGAGGACCAAGAATGGGAACCGAGTGTCTGTACATCAAAAACTGGAGTGTTTTTGTGTTAAACATTTCAGAGTTGAAATGACCTTCAGTGTTTAGTGTTTTTTAACAGAGTCAATCCATTCAATGCAAGTCCAACTCTGTAGAGAGTGAATTTATATATATATTCCCATCATGTCCTGGGGCAGAGTGTTTAAGTTATTGCCTAGAACAGGTTTCACTACTGGGATTTCATTGCTTGTGTTACTAGTGGATTACTGTTGGTTTTGATGTTATATTCTTCTGCACCATGAGTGACGTTATCCACCAAGTTAGTCATTGCCTTCCCTTTGGTGAAGCTTGGTCTATAGTAAAGTAAAGTAAAGTTGTACTTCATTCATCCCCGTAGGGAAAATCATAGTTTACACTATTTTGTTGCCACCGGGACTTGAGCCAGCGACCTCCTGCTCTCCAGCCCAATTCCAGTCAAGCTCCTTCTAGGCTGAGCTACTGGTGCCCCCAAGTAAAAGGTTGTGTGTAATATGTCACCAATTAAAACTGTAAATACTGCCAATTTATACCTGTAGTGAAAGGAAATAACACTGTTTTGAGTTAAAAGAACACTTTAATGTGTAAAAAAAAAAAAAAAAGAACAAAACTTTGAGTGTTAAAAAGTTATACTATAAGAGAGTTAAATTATGAACACTTTCCAAAGTGCAAATTAAACTCAGAACCCTTGAAAATTATATCAACTTGTTAAGAGTGTTAAATATAACACTATGGGAGTTGAATTAACACTAATGATTTTGCTGTGTAGTGTGGTTTGGAAAGAAGAACGAAAAGGTTTACGACTTTCAGGCAATGTGAAAACTTAACATCAATATTTAAGACCCATTTAATTAGACTAAAAATGCAGCCAGTTCTAATTCCCTGCAGTTGATGTTGATGCTAATGATAGCTTTGATTTCTGTACACATTCACATGCTGCAGTGCTGACGCAGCTGTGGGAGAAGCTTTGGTATTAATCAAACCCCTGACATCCTGGTTGAGAGATGACCTACTCTACCTCTGATCCTACAGACACCCTGGTCTATGATCTAGGGTAAAAGTTGTTTTGACATTTTTTTTCCTAAAAAAAAAAGTAAGATACATCTGGAAGTGATTAACTTGTAAATTTTGTGAGACTTTGGACTTGTAACACATAAGAAGTTTGTCACTTTAGCTTACTTTCACCTTTGCTGACTGCATTTCAAAACTATTAATGTATTCTTCTGCAAAGATTATTGTGACAGACAAAATGTACAGTTGCAGTTATCAAAAAGCCCAACAGCTTTCTGTCGATTGAGCCCACGCAATGCTGACGTCTATGTTGGCCTACAAAATCTAACGTCACTCCAGCTCTCTATTGTACCATGTGAACGTAACGTGTTCTTGCTGGTGTCCTATATTTGCACTATTACAGTGATGCAATCCTTTCAAACTTTTACTCTATTTGTTTAACCACAACAAATCATGCCTGCTCTGTTCTTTGTCTCAGTGTGTAAATAGCTTCTGTTGTTTCAGTGACTTCATCTGTCTTACTCTCTGACAATTTTGAATGTCATCGACATCCTTCAGCACAAAATCAGTTTGCCTTTTTTTTGTCTTTTCTTCTCTTCTGTGAAGTATTGTCAGATTTTTTAGACATATAAAAACATGACAGTATCTGTGTCCTACATTTTCAGAGGTCGTAAAAAAAGCATTTTACTGGCTCTTACTGGATAAATATTTAATTTATATTTCACATTTTTCAAATTGTCAAGCGCTGTTTATTCAGTTTTCATCATGCACATTGCAACAAATGAAATCAATCTTGTGTGCTACTGCTTCATAAGTCACTGAAATCTTCTCTATTAAAAGTACCTGTCAGGAGAATACTGCAACAGAAAACACTCATTCCTCATGATAAACAGTGAGAGCCTGTTGGATACTTATATCCAATTTAAACAGCCAAGATGAGACAGATGTTAGTTCTTTGACTAAAATATTTGATTCCAGTGTTGCTTTCTGCTTTTATATCTCTTACTCCTGAATGTATCTAAGCTGTGTGTCTTTTTGTGTGTGCACATTCTTGTCTTTATTGAGGAAGTACCATCAATATGAAAACATCAAAGCTAAAAAAGAAAGAATGCTCTTCCTAAAACACCTTCTGCGTACATGAAGATGTCCAGGGAAAATGATTAATATCCTCTACGATGTTGGTATTTAAGTGCAGGTGGTTTCATTCAATCAGTAATTTTATCTCAGGAATTTTATGAGGCAGGGTTTTTATGGCAGTCCTGAGACTTGAACATAATTTTAAAAGCCCCAGCACATTGTTGCTTTATAAAGAGACTGCCTCAGTTTCCAATCAACCCATCAGAGGACCACAGAGATTGCTGATTACTGTAAGCTGCTTAGTACATAATAAGCCAGCTAAAAAGTTCATGGCATCATATTAAATAACAGGAAGTACTGAAAAGTCCTGCAAACTTGTGCCCCACTGATATAAAGTGAGTTTTGTACTGTAACAATATGAATAACATCTGTGATAGATGCATCTCTCTCCATCTCACTCCAAAAAAGCCATGAACTATCACAAGACATGACTGTTGTAAATGCCAAAATGTATGAATGTTGGTGGTTTCCTTCTCCAAAACTACTTTCTCTACGTGTTGCCATCAACCAAGCAGCAACCTTGCTTGAAAATTGAAGCCAAAAAACAGTAGTTTCTTGAGTGTTCTCTTGAGACTGGCTGCAGGAGCACAGTTAGTCAAATACGCACCATGTTAAAAGGCAGCTGTGTACTGCCCTCAAGAGCCCCCTTCAGTAACCAAAGATCACTGTAGCTTCATTTGGTATTTTCTATAGTTTATGAGTATTTTGTTGATTCATTCTGATGTGCACTTTTGGTGTTATCTGAATGACAAAGTCTAAGTCTAAGTACAACTAGCAACAGAGAGATACCAAAAAGTACCACAGACCTGTGTCTTTCTGCTTAGAATGGTGTAATAGCTCTGTTTTGCTTTAACCACCCCCCCCCCAAAAGAGTTACATTTCACTTTACAGTGTTTGAATTATATCAGACAATCAAAAATCCACTTAAAAGTAGTCAAAACAGCTGACAGACCTGAGCAGCCAAAAAAGTGAACCCAAATAACCTCAGTCCAACTTAGAGGTGATGAAAGCAGAGTCAATAGTCACAATAACAAATAATTTAATAAATGAATTTGAAATGTTATAATCCCACTTAGAAGTGATAATTAACTTGACTATGTTAGTCACAACAAAAATTTAGCTAAAAAAAAGTTAAAAACATCCTAACTCCACGTTAAAGTGGTGTTAACAGTCTAACTTGAATAGGACCAAAAACATATGAATCAAACCGATTCAAAACAACAATCCTTATTAAAATGTAGCACCTTAATCTGAGACAGAAAAAAATAAGAAAAAAGAAAAGAAAAAATAAGTATGTCTCCACTTGACAGAAACATTTCAAAAAGATATTCTAATTTCTCATTGCCAATAAGTATGTTACTGTAACCGGTTCATTCTGTAATCAATATTTTTACTGAGCATTAAGCCTGAATTATCTCTCTAAACAAATCAACAACTGCATCAATGTAAGCCTGATTTTCTACTTGATATCTCATCTAAAAATATAGTGAATCCTGAAAATCCCAGATGTTAAAAAAGATTACATCTATGAAAATGATTACAGGACAGATCAGAGAAATAACTTAAGCATCTTCCTTGGCCTCAGCCAGTAGATGAATCAACAGAAGAGGTGTCTGATAGCTGGAGGCTTTACCTCACATACTACTCTACAATGGAGCACAATGAGCTTAATTCACCAATGTATCTCAATATCTGACTTTATCCTTAAGAAAGTTCCTCAGAAGATCTGTTCATGTTTCATGACATTCTCTTACACTGCTGAATTGTTCTCACCTGTATTCTTAAAGGTCAGGTCTATTCAGGCAAAAACATGGCATATATTCAGATGTATCAAGAGTAAAATGACCATGGAAATGTGCGGTGCCTCACGCCAACTTCATGGCTGGCGTACACACATTTCTACAGCTGTTGATTCTTTGGCAACAGAGATGATGCTGGGAAACCGGTAAATTAAACAAATTTGAAAACAATTAGTTCTCAGACTGAGTGATGTGCACATCAGAGACACATGAACAATTAACACTGATGAACAATTAACACACCCACGTATTTGCAATTCCATGAGTGAATATAAAAGCATGCACAAAGCGGTGCAAAACCCCCTCCCGCTAAAACAATGGCTGCTATAGCAGTATTAGAAGACATTGTAAATGCTGCAATACGAAGAGAGACAAAGACAAAGAGGATTTACTGGCACATGATGACAACTGGCCCATCAACCACTTTAGGTTCCCGAGGGCAATCCTCCTGGAACTGTGTGTAGAGCTGCAGCTGGCCTTGGAGCGCAACACAGCGAGGAGCCATGCGCTGCCTGTGCCCATACAGGTGCTGACCACACTGGGGTTCCTAGCAACCGGGGCATTCCAAGGGGAGCTGGCTGACCGATCAGGACTGTGCCAGTCGACCCTGAGCTGAGCCATGCCAGCTGTGTGGAATGGAATTATCTGCATGTCAGCCAGGTGTATCAAATTCCCATACAATGCAGCTGAACAGGTCAACATTAAAGTGCAATTTGTAGCGAGAGACTGTTTTCCTAATGTAATTGGAGCTATCGACTGCACACATATTGCTACAAAAGCGCCATCACATGATGAATTTGTATATGTCAACAGGAAACATTTTCATTCGATCAATGTACAGATCATATGTGATGCCTAAATGCAATTTATGCAACTGTGGTATATTAACCACATAGTTCTTTTATGTGGAAAAGCACTTAATTTAAATTTGACTCTGCTGTGAAACGGTAGCACACATGTGCAGTATGCTGTATGCAGTGTTGACAAGATGGCCGATTAAATGGGTGAATGTTACGTTGAGTCCGCTTCATCAATACACCACATAAACTGGCGACGAGGATAAAACTTGTTTTTCTACAGCAGGGAAGGAGAGACATTGTCGATGCTAGTGAGTACCATGGCCCAGTTCGTAAGAATAGACGAGTTCATGCCAGAAAATGAACCGTGGTCAGTTTACACTGAACGGTTGGAACAGTTCTTTGTCGCTAATGATGTAGCCGCTGAAAAACGTGTAGCCACATTGTTAAATGTGATGGGCGCGGCCACGTACGGACTCTTGAGAAACTTGGTGCAGCCAGATAAGCCCAAAGATAAGACTTTTAATGAAATTGTGGCCATTCTAAAGGGACATTTTGAGCCAAAGCCAATACTGGTTGCAGAGAGATTCTGTTTCAACCGGTGTAACCAGAAGGCTAGCCAGCCAATCGGACAGTATGTTGCTGAGCTAAAACAGTGTGCAGCTGATTGTGAGTTCGGCACCAACCTGGACGCATCACTTCGGGACCGGTTCGTCAGCGGGATCAAAAATGAAGCATGTCAAAGGAGACTCATCTCAGAAAACAATCTCACTTTCGCTAAAGCAGTGGAGATAGCCCTCAACATGGAGACAGCCGACAGAGACACACGTCAGTTGAGAGGTATGGACGGGGGAAGTGTCAGAGCAGCCAACGTTTACAAGCTGAAACTACACAGAGGAAATAAAAACTGCTATAGGTGCAAAGGTAAAAACCACCTAGCTAACGAGTGCCATTTTAAAGAATCAAAGTGCCACAATTATGGTAAGACTGGACATATAAAGAAGGCATGTCGTTCCAGGGTGCAGACAGCCAAAAAAAGAGACAACACAGGATAAAGGACTACAAGAGAAAAATACAAAATATGTGGAAGTGGATGAGGATGCGGAGCTAGGAATATTCAGCATTTTGACTGTGACTGATGAAGAGGATGACTTGTACAAAGAGACATTCAGAGTAGCTGACACTACCTTGGAGATGGAAATAGATACAGGAGCAGCTAGGAGTGTCATATCACAGGGAACTTAGACTGAGAAACTAGCACATCTGCCACTGCAGCCAACTAAGGTTAGACTCAAAACTTACAATGGAGGTAAGAGTTCAGTGCTTGGACAGATTACTGGTAAAGTTAACTATGAAAACCAAACAGCTAACTTGCCACTGTTAGTGGTTAAAGGGTGTGGATATACACTGTGTGGCAGAAATTGGCTTAGAAAAATCAGGCTAAACTGGCAGCACATAAAAAGTCTGCACATACCCAAGTGTACATCACTGAGTGAGGTGCTGAATAAATACTCAGAGGTGTTCAGAGAGGAATTAGGAACCCTCAAGGACATTAAAGCCTCAATCGTAGTGAAACCAGATGCACAGCCCAGATTTTGTAAGCACAGACCTCTCTCATTTGCTATGAAAGACAAGGTAGAAAAGGAGCTTAGGACGCTGGAGGAAGTTAACATAATATCTCCAGTTAAGCACAGTTAATGGGCAGCACCCATAGTGCCAGTGCAGAAGAGAGATGCATCACTCTGCTTATGTGGACATTATAAAGTATCAGTCAACCAGACAGTAGAGACAGAGACATACCCCTTACCATGTTTAGAGGAAATGCTAGCTACCTTTAGTGGAGGCAAGATTTTCTCAAAGATAGACTTAGCTGCAGCTTACCAGCAGGTCTTACTAGATGATGACTCAAAGAAGTACACTACTATCAACACCCATAGAGGACTATTTGTCTACAACAGACTTCCTTTTGGAATCAGCTCTGCCCCCTCCATCTTCCAGCAGATAATGGAGAATCTGATGAAAGACTTACCTGTGGTTGTTTTCCTCGATGATTTGCTTGTTACAGGGACCTCAGAGGATGAGCATCTCCAAAACCTGCAAAAGGTCCTACAACGCCTGCAGGAAAATGGACTTTGAGTGAAACGTTCCAAATGTGAGTTCAGCAAGACGAGAATCGAATACCTTGGTCATGTGCTGGATGAACGAGGTGTGCAACCCTCGAAGGACAAGGTGAGAGCTATTCAAGAAGCTCCGGCTCCTAACAGTGTTAGCGAGCTTCAGGCTTTTTTGGGACTGTTCAACTTCTATGGCAGATTTGTACCACAGCAAAGCACAGTGTTGGCACCACTGTACAAACTGCTCAGAGCCAATGTGACTTGGGAATGGACTGAAGCACAACGAGCAGCTTTTACAAAATGTAAGGAGCTGTTGACAAGTGACCAGGTTTTAGCTCACTATGACCTCAAGTTGCCACTCACTTTAGCCTGTGATGCCTCTGCTTACGGCATCGGAGCTGTCATTCAACACACCATGCCAAATGGGGAGGAGAGACCGATTGCATATGCCTCCCGTACACTGACTAAAGCTGAGAAGAATTATTCTCAAATAGAGAAAGAAGCTTTGGGACTGATTTATGGTGTAAAGAAATTTCACCAGTACTTGGGGGGCAGACATTTTACACTAGTGACAGATCATCGCCCCCTTGTGACACTGTTTGGAGAGCATAAAGGCCTTCCCACACTTGCTCCTGCACGGCTGCAGAGGTGGGCAATAATTCTATCAGCTTATGACTACCACATTGTCTATCGCAAGTCAGAGGAGCACAGCAACGCAGATGGACTCTCTCGCTGCCCTCTGCCTGAGACAAGTGACACAGGAACTACTGGAACCACAGCACTAGTGCAGTCACTGCTGACTGAGCACTTACAAGCAGCACCACTAAATGCCAAACAAGTTGCACGAGTGACACGCACGGATGGTGAGCTGTCCCAGGTATTCAAGTATGTCATGGAAGGGTGGCCTACCCATGTTGCTGAAAACTTAAAGGTGTTTTTCAGGAGGAGAAATGAACCAGAGTCATTGTTCCTTCCAAGCTAAGGGGAGCAGTGCTAAAAGAGATTCACTCTAGACATCAAGGCATAGTAAAAACAAAGGCCCTAGCTCGAAAATATGTCTGGTGGCCGAATCTTAACTCTGATTTGGAGCAACCATGAAAAGAATGTGAGACTTGCCCGCTAGATCAAAAAATGCCTTAGCATGTCCCACTACACCCATGGGAGTTTCCAGGTGAGTCCTGGAAGAGACTACACATTGACTTTGCTGGACCTTTCCTGAACAACATGTTCATGATTGCACACACTAAATGGTTGGAGGTGTTTCTCATGTCACAAATCACCATACAGGCAACCATCACCAGACTGAGGAGACCGTTTGCCTCTTATGGTTTCCTGGAGCAACTTGTCAGACAACGCTACTACCTTCACATCTGAGGAGTTTCAAGCTTTCGTCAAGCAGAATGGAATTCTGCACACCACAAGCGCTCCTGGACATCCTGCAACAAATGATCTCGCAGAAAGATATGTACAGACATTTAAAGCAGGTATGAAAAAGCTAGCCAACGCCCCTTTCAACATTGAAGATAAGGTTTCCTAGTTCTTGTTGCAGTATCGCGCCACACCTAACTGCACAACTGGGCAGTCACCAGCAGAAAGGCACATTCAGACTAGGCTGGATTTTCTTAAGCCAGTGCGGAGAAAACAACACCAGCAAAAGGACTACAGATCGATCCTTTGGAGAAGATGAGATGGTGTATCTGCAGAGCACTGTGGGAGGAGGACACAAGTGGATTCCAGGTATGGTGGTGAGACAGGCCCAGTGTCGTATGAAGTTCGCGAGAGAGACTCCATCATCACACACAGACGACATGGAGATCAGCTGCAAGCCCGAGCTGTTGCAGAGCCAGACTTGGATACCATTGAGCACAGAGTTGAGCCAAATGTAGAGAAAGACTGCAGCAGTCCTACCAACATCATAGACTCTGCCAGGCAGTCACCTGAGACTCTCGAGCCTGAACCTGTGGCTCTGAGGCGTTCAAACTGTGAGATAAAACTACCCAAAAGGTTTAGAGAGTAGATAGTGAATTATATCCTGAGCTAAGCTTTAAACCACTGGTTAAGTATTTGTTCAGCTAAGACAGAGAAATAAATGTTCATTTAGCTTGCTTACACAGGAAGGGAGTAAAAGCAGTATATTGTTATTGTTATGAAACGTACTTTGTGTTATACATGGTCTATTTGACATGTTTGAAGTTATAAGAAAAATTAATGCTGAGTTTATCAAAGCTAATGCTAATTCTAGTGCCACATGGAAGCTATCATTTTTGTTGTTTCACATCTCAGCTAAAAGGGGAGGAAATGTGGTACATTAACCACATTGTTCTTTTATGTGGAAAAGCACTTACTTTAAATTTGACCCTGCTGTGATATGGTAGCACACATGCGCATTATGCCGTATGCAATGTTGACAAGATGGCCGATTAAATGGGTGAATGTTACGTTGAGTCCCCTTCATCAATACACCACAGCAACGCATGATTCATACATTCTGAGTAACAACATGGCTGGGAACAGACTACAAGCTGGCACTGTGTGCGATGATTGGCTTCTTGGTGAGTAAATTTATTCGAGTAATTGTCCTAATATTAAGCCCCGTGATGTGCATTGAGCATGTGCGCCCCCAAATTCTATCCCGGCCCTACAGCAACATTACTAAGCAGTGGTTAAAGTTAGTGACTTGCTGTTTTTGCTGGTTAAACTACAGCTTAAGATGTTTCTAACAAGCCCCTGATTGTCTCTGTGTGCAAAGTACTCATGTTAATAACCCCGTGCGTAAAGTGTGAAATGTCTTAATCAGCCTCGCCTTTCTGTCAAACGCGCCTTTCGGTGCACTTCTGCACCAATTTGCAACAATCGTGTGTGAGTCCATGTAAGTAGTGTATAAAATTAATGAATGAAAACTGTAAATCCAGTTTACTTTGTCTGCTTACAATTGACCCAAGGCCACCGTGGCTACCCACTTAAGAGGTGGCTGATGACCCCTCTCACCGACCCTCAGACTGACCAAGAGCAGAGGTACAATGACCTCCATTCCTGCACTCAGTCAGTCGTTGAGAGGACATTTGGTCTGCTGAGGGGATGGTGGCGCTGCCTGGACAGGACTGGGGATATGCTGCTGTACAGTCCCGAGAAGGTGTGCTGCATTGTGATGGCGTGCTGCATCCTCCATAATGTGGCACACCGGCACGCCATACCACTGCCAGACTAGCATATCCCCCCACCAGACAAACCAGAAGCTAGACCCATGTATGTGCATCCTATCCAGGAGGCCATTCAGCCCTGGCAACATTTGATTTCAACCATGTAAAAGAGGCAAGGATGCAGAATTCACTTATTCACCAATGCATTTATAGATTCACTGATATTTGTGAGGACACCTATCAGTTGATTTAGGCGATCATTAATGCCACCTATTGCTTTAACTATTTCTTCTTGTGACTCCAGCACAGCACGGGTAAGGACATGGCCAGTCGAGTGGACAGCAGCAGCTGGTGGTTGCGCCGTACTGGCACCAGAGATGCCGGGGATGCTGGAGGAATCCCCTGAGCCTGTGACGCCGGGACGGTAGAGGAATCCCCCGAGTCTGTGGCACGTGGCTGCAACTGTGTGTCCTCTCCTGTGTTTAAAATAATAAATTGAGTAATCAAACATGAGTCAAAGTCTCTGATATCCTCTTTGATTTGCTGGCATGTTTAAATTTAAATTCAAAAGAACTAAATAATACCATACATACAGCATTTACACATGAACCTCTATCTTATAGGGCTGTGAGCAGGCTACTGTATGAGCACATTAGTTGTAAGTTACACAACACAAATACATAGATATTTACCTTGGGGGTAATCAGACTCACCCACGTGTGCTCCCACTACCCCTGAGAGAGCAGTGTCACCCACGATGACGGCGACTCGCTGTTCAAACGGGCTTGGCCCCTCTTCTCCTGTCCCCCCGCATGTTTTGGCCACTTTGGCGGTGGGCAGCCATCCTCCGCTTCACATCCACCTTGATGTCGGACTACTTCTTCTTCACTTCTGCTTGTGTGCGCTTCTCTGACCCCACAGCATTGACAGCCTCACACACACTGTCCCACTCACTCCTCTTTCATTTGTTGCTCATGCCGGAGGACAGCGTGCCAAAGAGCACATTTTTGTGCGCCTCCACTTCAGCGAGAAGTGCCTCCAATTTGCTTTTCATGTATTTCTTTTTTCCTGTCTTACTCATGCTTTTTCAAGTTTCTGATCGTGCAGAGAGGGGGATCTCAGGTGCAGGGCTCATTTAAATATGATTTGCGTATTTAAACGGGGGTGTGGACAGGGAGGAGTCAGGTACTCCGACATGTGCACTTATTTCTACGTTAATTGGGATGTACAAAGGAAATGTGCTTGGATTCATGCGTGCGCACAGATTCATACATCTGGATATTTTTATGCGTACAACATTTTCTGGATTTGAGTGTATGCCATGTTTCGGTTGGAAAATCCGCGCAAGTCTTTGTACATGAGGCCCCAGGTGTCTGTAAAGGCACACGACGTTCTGGTATCAGGCACCTGACTTTTCCTGTCCTTGCTCTCCTGAGCACAGCTGCATTAGACACATGGTTTTGCATACGATCTGAAAGGTGCAGTGTGTAAAACTGGGGACATTAGCAGCAGCTAACTGCCAGATTCTAGATTTTAATGCTCACTTGTGGTAACTGTGGCAACTAATCAAATAATAACTACATATGTATCTGTTCTTTTGTCTCTTCTGTGGTACTGTACAAACATGCAAGTTGCAAGATAGGATCCTACCTTTGTATGAGGAAAAGGCTTATTTTAAGAATATAAAAAATAAAACAGTTTTTAATATACATGATATCAAACTCTAATTTAGACAAGTCTATTTATAAATATGGTTCAAGTTTTTTCTGCTAAATGCCACTTGGCTAAATTTTACACACTGCATTTTTAAATCCGTGAAGGCCACAGCCTTGTAAACTAGAAGCTAGTACATATTTTTCCTCATAAGCATAAAACACCCCTTTTATTTTATTTTATTTCCATATAAAGGCATTGGTCTGCAGGGCCATGTGCACACTTAAGAATAGGAGGTGGTGGTGCACTGTTGTGGAGGGGTAATACATGTCTGATATTTAAGTTATGATGGTGCCTGAGAAAAGAGATTTGCATGTGAGAAATTGACAAACCTTAATGGGATATTATAATAGGAAAGAATAGAGCGCCTGGGAAAAAAAAAAAAGTTTTTTGACTTGTGGATGATGACTTGAAAAGAAGTTGCACTCCCTGCATTATGTTTTATAATGCAGGGAGTGTGCTTTTATTGCTCCCACGTTACAGTTAACAAGTTATCACAGCAACCAGCACACACCCAGTGGCTTTTTACTGCATTTAAGTTATTATTTGGAATATAAGCTTTGAGTTATTAAGCCTACAATGACCTAGTTGTCATTAAAGTTGTTAGTCATAGTAAGTGTATGATTGCTCTGTCTCTTTCACACACATACACACACATATACACACAAACTATCATGAGGCGACTACTAGCTCAGGAAATTTGATGTCTGGCTTCAACTTTAACTCAATGACCTTGGTGTTTGAATTCTGAAGCAACACAGTAATCCAGGTCCAACTGAAGCCAAGTCTTAGAGAAACTGAAATGAATGACTTACCTCCTCACAACTCTGTTTTTATCTCTCTCTTGATTATGGTGATTCATTTCTTTTCTTGCTTCCATTTTTGTTCTTCTTTGCAATGTTTTTTGTAAGACTTTTATTGCTTTAAAATCTCTGTCCCTCTTCTTTGAAATTTTACTTCTCAGGTTTCAAATCGAGACATTAATGACAGATAAAGTAAAGATGTGTCTTTACATTTGTGCTACATAACTGACTTTTAAGCTAAAGAACAGCAGATTCTTTTGGCAAAGATATGTAGATGATACGACAACAACAAAGTTGTTGTTTTTTCTCTTCCCTCGTTAAGTCAGGCATCTTTTAGCTAAAGCAAACAGCTAAAGTCAAAGCATGTATTTCTCCTAAAATTTAGAGACAATACAAATACAATCATAACGTCTCATCTTGATCACTGGACCACTAATCCGTCCAGCACCTTCAGCTGGTTTAAAAATGCTGCTGCTCATCTCCTAACAGGCACAAAAGAGAGGGACTATATTACCGCTGTGTTGCTTTTCTTTCACTGGCTTACTGTCTGCACCCATTCTGTAAACTATTGTCAGTTAACAATAGGCTGCTGCATCTACAATTTTAGTCTGCCATGCAAAGCAAAAGCCATATAAGAACAACATCCTGAAGTGCAGCTGACTTCTCGGGGCTGTAGCTTATCTGAGATGGACTGACCTAAAATAGAAAAGTGTGCTTTGGTCTTGTGAGTCCACATTTCAAATTGTGTGTGGAATAAATGTCCATCGAGTCCTCTGGGCTAAATGTAAGAAGGACCATCCAAATTGTTAATAATGTGAAGCCAGCATCTGTGATAGAGTGTGGGTGTTTTGGTGCCCATGACATGGGTAACTTGCACATCTGTGAAGGCACCATTAAAACTGAGAGGTTTAGGATTCAGAAAAGTTTCTATCCAGATGACGTCTTTTCTTTAGATATACAGTGTTTCCCCTAGATTTATGAGTCTGACATCTTAAAGATTTAACTATAACCAAAACAAATGATTTAGGAAGCTGTTTAACAAATGACATATTTATAATAGGGTTAGATTATGTATTTTGGTAAATGTTCTTAATGATGATTGATTGTTCTCCACTGACTACTCATTTTCTCTCTCCTCCATATTATTATTTACACAAATGCATGCCTCTGTCTCCTATTGTCTCTATGCCTGTGTGATCTTTTGTCAATACTTCTACGTTTATAAAGGTTGTAGAGATTCTGTCGTAATCTGCACGTTGACGAGGTTTAGGTTTAAGTTTACGAGCATAAGTAACGATCATAAATATCATATCGCCAATAGTGCCAGGCGCTATGAGAAACATGCACGCGAGGAATAAAAGGACAAAAGGGATCGTCCACCCGTTTATTGATCCCTGATGAATAAATACTAAAATATTAAAATGATTGTCAGGTGACCCGCAGAGGGCCCGCTCAGTCATAGTCTGTATAGGAACTGACCCCCTCCGTTATTCACGGCACACCTGCCCCCACACACCTGTGAGGGACCGTGCGTATTTCTGCCTGGTGAGAAGACCAGGAGGGAGCTGATGCGGAGATGAACCCACTGTCGCTGATTTTGACAACGTTTCCCACTGGTTTGACAGTTTCCAGCATTGTATACGGGGGATTGCAGGATTTTATTGCATTACAAGTGTTAGACTTGTTGCGAGAATGTAATAAATTGTGCGCAATTGCTGCAATCTCGCGCTGAAATTCAGCACTCGTGTAACTATCTCAGACGTAGAACAAGCGAGACATCGGTTCATACACAACTTTAGAGGATAAATCGGTTGCATTGGAGAAGTCTCTCATGATACTGAGTCAAACCATACCCTCACACACGTGACCACAGCTCTGACACAGAGAGGAGGGGCGGGGCTCTCTGCTGTGTGAGCGGTTTGCTCAGCTCTGCTCTGCTCATGTAGTCAGAGGGAACGAGCAGAAAACCAGGACTTAGAAATTAATACATTAATATAAACAGGATAAATAACTTTGGGCTATTTGGTTTGTTTGATAAAAAGACCAAGTAATACTTGCTCAATCGGAAAGTTGTCCTTAAATGGCTTCTGTTGTGATCTGGCGCTATATAGAAAAAAACAGTTAAATAAAATGGACTCGATGTTGAAGGGGGGCGGGGGGTGCCGTTGGCAGGACGGGGCACCCTCCCAATAGAATGGTAGGGGAAACACTGATATATATTATTGGGCTTTTTATGCCTTTCTTTAGAGGAGAGTGGATGGAGGAAACAGAGATGAGAGTGGGATAGAAACTTTGGGAAAGGAGCTGCAATGGCACAACCTGACCACTAGGCCATCTGCACCCCCAGACGACCTTCGATCTTTACAGAGATTTCCCATCTTATTTCAGCTAGACAATGCCAAACCACATTCAACATGAGTTACAACACCATGGATTCACAGTAAAGAGTGCATGTACTAGACAGGGGGTCAGGAACCCGTGGCTCCAGAGCCGCATGCAGCTCTTTTGCTCCTAATGGGTCTCTGCAGCTGTGCCAAATTTGAAATAAAGGAAACTTTTTATTTTTACATTAGACGAATATTTTTATAATACTATACAGAGATAGTTTTGTATATTCTATCCAAAAAATGTAGCTCTTTCATTCACTTCTAACTTGATTTTTACAAATAGGCCTTTTTTATCAACTTAAAAATGCGTAAAATCGTGCCTCTGTGGCGCAGCGCATACTGGCAATTTTCTGTCTTGGGAACATAGGTCAGGATGCGGTCTTGTCACAATTGATACCTGAAGCAGGAGTTTTGCTCATCATGCAAGTTAAGTTTTGAATTTATGAAGTCTTGTTTAGCACAGCAAGAGGGAAGGTCGGTATGTGAAAATGACGATCAACTTTCATAAGTTTCATACCAAGCTGGTGCGTCTGTCGGACCCTAAGAGGACTAAAGTAGTGTCAGCGGAGAATGTGAATGTTGATAACGTTAATACGGTGTGAAAAGTAAGACAACTTCACACTCAACAGCATAAGTCAGGTACAAAAAGTGAGAAAGGAGGCCAAGGGATCAATAGAGGGCTGTTTGAGCAAAATAAATAGGTAAGCTCACATTTTATTGTTATTTTTTACTCTGCTGCTGTGAAGTTGATATTACCATTCAGAAGATCAATTTATTTGATGATTATATAAATATCTTTGCTGTTCAGTGAATGCAAGGTTGTGTATGAGTGTGCATTTGTGTTGTAAAATTGTTGACATTTGAGCTGAAAATGTCACGTGCTTTAATGTGGCGCTGTCCACGGTGCTGACGTGTCACTCACAGAGAGGGAGAAAGGCTGTAAACAGCTGATTCTGCTCTCATGGATATTTGGAGTGATCATCGGAATTGCTCTGCTTTGTCCTTCTGACTGTATTGTTTAATGCAGTCTGTGACCCAGTGATCATGGATGCTGTTTATGGATCATGCTTAAATGTCTTTCCTACAGCACACCTGTATGTGAATTGTGAAGTAGACAGACAGGCAGCAGCATAGAGAGAGGAGAAGAAGTGGAGAAGGTTTCATCCACAGGTGAACAGTAGGCTACTACAATATCCTGCATTAACTCTGTCTGACAGCAGGTGTAAGGAGTGTATTTTGATGAATAAAGAAGTAATGATAATGATTATTTCAGTATCATTAAGGATGAAAATAAATCATCACTGGCTGATAATAGCACTTATAAATAAAAATATGTACACAGTTGTTTCTATTGTAGTTCTAAATCCATAAATGCAGTCAAATGACCAGTATGATTAAAATGCAAAGTATGAATACAATAACTGAGTGGATAGTTACCAGTGTGATAAAACATATCAGTGGATGGCCACATGCCTTTGCTCAATCAGTTATGTCAATAGACAAAGACTTTAAGCTAACTGACTGCGTCACCTTCATTGGAAGGTTCAAATGTGTTTTGCGGCTCTTCAAAGATTTTCTGGAAAGGCGTTCCAAGCAAAAATGGCTCTTTCAACCAAAAAGGTCCCTGGCCCCTGTACTAGACTGACCAGACGTGTCTGCTATTGAAAATGTATGGTGCATTTTGAAGCACAAAATATGAAAATAGCAACCTTGCACTGTTGAGCAAATTAAGATGTAGCATACATCAAGAAAGAATGGGTAAGATCTGGTTTAGTTTCATACATTTTGATACAGCTTCCTCAGCTAACTGTACATTTATCTGGTAAGCAGAGGCGTAGCATAGGGGACTGCTAGTCTAAGTCATCTGCAGACATATTGTGTGTACTCTGGTGTGAGATAAATGGCTGTAGACAACAAATATGTCAGGACTACTTGTGGACATCTGAAAATATCAGTACATTTCCTCATCAACATTTCTCCCTGCCCTTCTGGCTCAACTGATTCAGTGGCTGTACAGTCCATCTTCTTTGATGCCTCTCGTCTTTCCTCTTTTACAATAACTGCAGCCTAATTATCTTTCTTTATCCAACATTCGCCAAGCTCCCAGTTTACATTTGCTAGTTTGTTTGATGTATTTTGCTCCCATGTTCATATTTAGAGAATGAGCTCCCAGATTTTATTCTTTTATTTTGTCTATTTTAGACATCGGTGACAGAAAACCCAGTAAGAATGTGTTTTCCTTTGCTCTCCCTTTTTGTCTGCCAAAAAGAAGCACTAAATTGGTCCTGACCAATAGCATATGATTATGGCTGACTCTATCACTCCCTCCTGGCAAAGACAAATACATCAGCACAAAAGCATAAATCAGCTACAGTTTTATAATGTTTCCTTCCTTTAGTGTCTAAGCGGAAACAGCAACACATCTCTCTTGCTCAGAATACAAAGTGCTGACTTTAACATGTCCTCTGCTCTAAGGTCACATCTATAGTTGTCATGGTGACAGATCTCGTGATCAGCACATTTCAGACTACTTAAGTGATTTCTGATGGGTGTCACCATGTCTGTAAACAGTGTAGTTAAATAAAGACTGTCTCTTCACATACCCATGTCTGGAGCATGAACAGTATAGCTGAGAGTGTATTTGTGATAACACATAGGCACAAAATGACACACTGGAAAACTGCCACGGTCAGTCATTTTTGCATGCTTCCACACCAGTCCACTGTGAGTGTATATAATATCCCTTTCTGTGTGTGCATGTGTGTATAGGCTGACAGACATAATTAAGGATGGTTGGCTAGGCAGACTGTCTACATGGATGTATACATGTCTCTGTGTCCCGGGGGAGCCATGCAGTGTGACTGTTCTCACAGGATGGGGTGTGTCTGCACACCTATCCTAGGGGCATCCCCAACACAGCCTAGGCTTAGATAGTCTGACCCCTCCGTCTGACCCCTGCCTGGTCCTCTGCCGGGCCCCACGAGCTCTGCCTGCACTGGCGTCTGTCTGTGCAAGCCCCCTCGGCAAGATTCTTTCAGGTCTGGTTTATAAAGTGGGGGATACCTCTGTCACTTGTACATTTAACTTCTGAGGGAGTGCAATATCAGAGAAACAACACAGAAAGCCGCCTGGACAGTCCATACTAAATCAACATGGGTGAAGTCTCAGACAGATGTAGAGTAGGGCTCTGCATGCCAAAACTCATATTGACTTCAAGTGTGTCCAATCAAGCAATTTCCTCAGAAACAACCAAGTAATAAGGAGTTCCACTTCAACTTGCAACCAAAGTTCATGTGTAAGTGACACTGACAAGTTTTAGACCATGTCCACACGGAGACGAATTCAGGAGTATATGCAAAAGCAGGGTTCAGAAACCATTTTGGTTGAAAGGGCCATTTTTGCTTAGAACCCCCTTCCAGAAAATCTTTGAAGAGCTGCAAAACACATTTGAACCTTCCATTGAAGGTGACCTTCTCCACTTCATCTCCTCTCTCTATGCTGCTGTCTGTCTATCTACTTCACAATTCACATACAGGTGTGCAGTAGGAAAGACGTTTTGGCATGATCAATAAACAATAGCATCCATGATCACTGGGTCACAGACTGCATTAAAAAATACAGTCAGAGGGACAAAGCGGAGCAATCCCGATAATCACTCCAAATATCCATGAGAGCAGAATCAGCTGTTTACAGCCTTTCTCCCTCTCTGTGAGTGACACATGTCAGCACCGTGGACAGCGCCACATTAACGCACATGACATTTTCAGCTCAAACGTCAACAATTTTACAACACAAATGCACACTCATACACAACCTTGCATTCATTGAACAGCAAAGATATTTATATAATCATCAAATGTATTGATCTTCTGAATGGTAATATCAACTTCACAGCAGCAGAGTAAAAAATAACAATAAAATGTGAGCTTACCTATTTATTTTGCTCAAACAGCCTCTATTGATCCCTTGGCCTCCTTTCTCACTTTTTGTACCTGACTTATGCTGTTGAGTGTGAAGTTGTCTTACTTTTCATGCCGTATTAACGTTATCAACATTCACATTCTCTGCTGACACTACTTTAGTCCTCTTAGGGTCCGACAGACGCACCAGCTTGGTATGAAACTTATGAAAGTTGATCATCATTTTCACATACTGACCTTTCCTATTGCTGTACTAAACAAGACTTCATAAATTCAAAACTTAACTTGCATGATGAGCAAAACTCCTGCCTCAGGTATCATTTGTGACAAGACCGCATCCTGACCTATGTTTCCAAGACAGGAAATTGCCAGTATGCGCTGCGCCATAGAGGCACGATTTTACGCATTTTTAAGTTGATAAAAAAGGCGTATTTGTAAAAATCAAGTTAGAAGTGAATGAAAGAGCTACATTTTTTGGGGAGATAGAATATACAAAACTATCTCTATATAGCATTACAAAAAATATTCGTCTAATGTAAAAATAAAAAATTTGCTTTATTTCAAATTTGGCACAGCTGCAGAGAGCTAAAAGGGAGGAGCAAAAGAGCTGCATGCGGCTCCTGACCTCCACGCAAAAGTTTTTTGTTGTATTGGCGTTTCATCCACACGGAAACAGCATTTTGGGTGACTGTAAACAATACTTTTTGAAAACGGGTCCCAGAATGCACAAATCTGTAAACGCATGCAAAATGCATACACCATATGTTCTTAAATCTAATGCAGAGAACAACCTGAGGGGCAACGAGAAGAAAGTTTGTGTCAGTTTTCTGTGATCTTCTTCTCTCTTTTGGTGCATTTCCGTGGCAGCAATACAGCGCTACGTACAGGCTTGACATATGCACTACTGTGTTTTCAGTTGTTTTCAGTGGTTCCGTGCTTCAGGGTATTTCCTGAAAGGATCCCATCTTTATGGAAAACTTTTTCAAAACAAACGGCAATACTAGTATATTGTTTTCGTCTCCATGTGGACGGGGCCTTAGACTAGAGACTCATACAATAAAGAAAAAAACAGACAACCAAAATGAGAACAAGACAATCAAACAAAAAAAGGGACATAAAAACCAAAACAACAACAACAACAACAACAACATATAAGGGGGTAACAAGAGATAGGACCTCAAAATTTGATGCCATATTAGAGTTCCAGCCAAGAATTATTGCCATATTTTATGGGTACGGAGGCTATATAAATTTACATCTCTATATAAACTTAAAAAGTAAGGCAATTTGTGTTTGGTACATTATTTCTTTGTTGTAACAATGCTTCTTGGCAATACATTTTTTTTATTGTGGAAAACCTGTTTGTTACCCTTTTAAATGATGCCACATTTGTAAGATCATGCATTTGTGGGATGAGCAGCAGAGCTGAGTGTGTGGGTTGAGCCCATGAAAAATGTGCCAAATTCTCTCTGCCAATTCCAAACAGCTGATTCTGCCACTGACTCTTGTTGGGTGTTTGGTGGATTGGATGATTGAAGTTTGAAGAAACAAGACTTATTGACAATTTAACAATTTATTCATTTAACAAACAGGAGCCTCAGCAGCGTGTGGACGAACCATACACAGCCACAACAGCCTTGCACTTCCTCCTCATGCTGGTCACCACTGCTGAGGGATGGCATCCCTTTCTTCAACCAGCATTTGTCGCAAGTCAGCCAACGTGGTTGTGTTGGCCACTCTGGCACAACCAGCACACCCAAGCTGATCCCACAAGTGTTCAATGGGGTTAAGGTCAGGACTGCTGGCAGGCCATTCTATCCTCTCCACTCCCAAATTCTGGAAGTAGTCTCTGATAAACCCCGCTCTGTGGGGGCGAGTGTTGTCATCTTGGGGGATAGAGTTCTCGCTGACAGGGTGAGAAAACAGTGTTCTTGGGGTGTTGTCTTCTTGGGACGCCCACTTTGCGGCCTGTCTCTGACATTCCGCGTTAGATGGGACTTGGCCTTCAGTTTGGAGATGGTACTAGGGTTCACTCCAAACAATGCCGTAACTTGGTTTTGCGGAACACCAGCTTGAAGTTGCCCAACCGATGGGCCCTATCCAGATCAGTCAAATGTGGCATGTTGATTCTTGAAGCAGACCTCTACTGACCACTGTAGCAGGGCCCATGCTCATAGGTGCTGCCAATCAGGTGATTGGCAGCACCTGGGGGTACCAGAAGCTCAAAACAAGAGTCAATAGCAGCAGGAAAATAAGCTATTTGGCATTGGCAGAGAAGATTTGGCACATTTTTCATGGGCGCAACCCACATACTCAGCTTTGCTGCTAATCCCACAAATGCATGATCCTTACAAATGTGGCATCATTTAAAAGGATAATAAACAGGCTTTCCAGCGGTATAAGATTTATTACCAAGAAGCATTGTTACAACAAATAAATAATGTACCAAACACAAATTGCCTTACTTTTTGTTTTAAGCTTGTATGCTTTTATCTATATTGTGTACACATATTTACATACATATACATATACATACAGATATACATACCCATATACTTTATATACATATGGATTTATAGACATACACATATATACATACATATGTACATACACATGTATATGTATGTGTATGTATATATACATATATAAGTACATATATACATATATACATACATACACAGGTATACACACACACACACACACACGTATCCATATCACAACAAATCCTCTTCTATTAGTTTCCATCTCCTTTCAAAAGCATCTTCCATGCTCCTTATTCTGTGAGTTTCTTTCTCCATGTATTTTACATTTTGAATCATATTTTTCCACTTTATCAAATCAGGGGACTTTGTTCTCTTCCTGTTTCACTCCGAATAAGTAAAATTCATTCTTCTCAAGACCAAATGGAGGTTTCCCTAGTATAATGAGCTCTATGCTTATACTTTCTTCTATAACAGACAAAAAAAAAGTTTTTTAGTTCATACCTTTACATGTTTCGACAGAAAGCTTCCATCTTCATCAGAAGTGTCATCTAATGGTAGTGTGACGTGTCCTTATCAGCTGATCTTTTTTTTGTCTGTTATAGAAGAAAGTATAAGCATATCACTAAGGATAGACATAATGAACTTTATTAGACTATATAATGTGCTCTGCTTTTAAGTTCAGTTGATTTTTGAAGGTTTCTTCTGTAAATTCCAAAACATCTAACCAAAATTTGTTCGGAAAATTGCATGAATAAAAAGTGTGTAAAAAATTTGCATTGCTTTCACCACAGTTTCTCCAGCACTGAGCGCTTGGGCGTCCTTTATATTTTGAAATAGTAGCAGGTGTTTGGAAGCGCCTCATATTTATTTTCCAAATGAATTCTCTCCAGAACAAGGAACAGGTAGGCTTATGTATTTCATTAAACATTTGTTTCCACTTTTCATCTGTTATTTTTGTTCCCAGCTCTTCTTCTCATTTTATCTTTTACTTGGTTCTTTTTCTTTCATTTGCTTTCCTTAGCGGAAAGTGTTACTCTCCCAGACCTCGTCCTTATTTTCTTAGATTTAGCGTAAAACAAAATGTATATATTTCTAAACTTATATAGGAGATTACTCTTTTAGCTCTCTGTAAATAAATCACATTTTTATATTTCTGAGTGAGAGAGGCTAAAGGGGGTAGGTTAGGATCTTTAAAGGATGCCATTTCTGAAATGAGATGCAGCTAGTGAATAGTCTTAGGATTGAGGTGTGAGCCTCAGCATGCTAGCAACTTCCTCTTGTAATAATAGATGTTTTGAAAGGAACTATGAAATCTAACAGTGGCAGAAAATACATACATGGCAGACATCCAGAGGAACATTCAGCCTGCAGAATAGAGGAACTCATTTAGAAAGTCATTACTAGCATTTTGGAACAGCAACTGATAACATTCAACCATTTCCTTGCTAACATGACTGTTCAAGAAATGTCACCTAGATCTCATGGGAATGGAAATATTTACCAATAATAACCCTTCCTGTTCTGTACCAAAATTTCAAGAGTTGCCTTCCAAATTTGTAAGCTAATGTGTCTACCTAAATCGTTGTGGCGATGGGGAAATGTAGACCTTTATTTTCTCATGAAATCAGTAGGCAAGTTGGTAGGCTGTTGTAGCTAATGTTCTCTGTTGTCTGATATTAGGTTAAAGGTTATTGATCTAGAAATAAGTTCACCAATCCTTCCTGACCTTGAAAAATCCATTTTGTTTTCATTTGCTGATAAATTCTGGAGTGGAGTGATAATGATCATCCATCAGATTTCTTATTTGACCTTGTACACAGCAGTGTTATTGGAGTGTAAGAGAAATAGCAGCCATGTCAGCAGTGACTGTTTTCATTGTAAATCCATGCCAACTTTCAGATATATGGAACTTGCTTTTTGCGTACACGTGTATAAGGGAAGAAGAGGAACAGGACCACCATCAGACCAAAGCTTTGCAGAAAACTCACTTTGGCCATATCACAGCGAAGATTAAAATCCTGTTTATTGAAACTTCGGTTTTCCACGGACATGCCTCTTAAAGCATTGCAGTGCCAAAGTCTTGCAGAAACATCGCTATAAACCTTTAGTCTTGTTTTTGGCTGCAACCTACCATCTTACAAGTTTTACTCAGCCTATGTTGCCAAATGTTTGTCCAGGGTTTTGGATCTTTAACGGGGATTATGGGGGATTTTGGTTACAAATTGTGCCCTTGTTTGTCACGTAAAAGCTTATTTTCACATTTTGACCCAAGGTTGTGACATCCTGCCTCATTGTATCAGTTTATGGTTCGTGTTAGGACAAGCTAATGTTTGATAAGATGAGGTCAGTATGTTCGGCATGCAAAAGAGGAGGATTAAAGGAGTAAGAAAGTGGGGCAGATGAAGGTGATAATGCAGACTCAGCTGCTACCTGCACTATCAAAAAAAACATCAACTCTGAAGACTTATGTAGTTACAAGTGGCATTCCCATGTCAGCTTTACAGACCAGAGACGCACACATCTGCCGGGTGACAGCAGGGAACTGTGTCAGTGGGAGCAGGAGCAGTTATAACCGCCACAGCAGCACCGTGCATTCAGTCTACTATTGCAACTAATGACCAGAGCCACCAGGAATTATCGGCTACGGTAAGGGGATTAAGCTGCCATGTGGGTTTACACACTGAGAAGGGAGGAGGGGCAGAGGAGAGACAGGAAGTGAAATAAACGGGGGTAGAAAAGCAGTGAATCTGGAGATTGAAAGAGTGGAGATTAAGAGATTTTTTCTCATTTTACCAACTGACTGTATGCTACATAGTAGTGAAATCCCAGTGAAAACATGTACAAGGCCAATCAGGCTTACAGTTTATTACTGGGAAAATGATAGCCAGTGTAGCATGTCAGTATAAAGACCTCCAACTGCGTTTTCATTTAGAGTAAAATCCTGTAATAGCACTGACCAGTGAAATTAAATTAAACTGAGTTTACAGCCCTCCATCTTAATATCAAGGACAAAGATGCTTGTGACTTTCATGAAAAAGGCATCAGTGGATGAACTGAGGGATTATTTAGGGAATAAGAAAGCATGGGAAAATATTTCACATATTAAGTCTAGAGACAAGAATTTTTTTTTTGTAAAACCTGGCTAACCCTGCTCAGTGCAATGATGGAGTAATCATACATGCATGCATCTACAAAAGTAGTCACCCAATAGAAAGAGCAATTTGCAAACTATGCGTGTACGGATGATTAAATGTCCTTTAATTGAGCAGACTATTTAAAAAAGGTCTATCAACCTCTAGAGCGACCCTCCCTGTTACCACAATGAAGTCCTCACCTGCCAAAAATCAAACAAAGAAAAGAGTATCCTCAGCCCAGTCATTCTGGCCGACCTGAACAGACGGCATACTGTGACAGACTACCCCACTAAAGGAACTGATAAGAAGCCGAGGGAGACAGGCAATGAGCAGGCTGAATGACCAGAGCCTGGAAATCCAGGAGGGTGGACGGAGGCAGAAAGGGAAGAATAAGCTCTTTTCTGCAGGAAGAGAAAGGAGGTGCATTGCTTGCAGGTTTATAGGTTGGTTTCTGCTGCATCAATAGAGACAACCAAAGGGATATAAATGTTACAAAATATACAGAGCCTTTATCCTTCTTTATTCTTACTGCAAATGTAAGGGGGACATTATAGGCATTATATATTATATATAATAGATTATATAGATATTATAGATATCTTATAGACATTATATATATATCATATATTGTAGGGGACATTATGCAAAAATCACCTTTTCAGGTTTTTCTAACAAAAATATGTGCACCTAGCCTGTCCACAATCCCCTCAACTACCAGATTTCCCCCTCATGACCTCATGTGGGGAGTTAGCACCGCCCCCAGGTTTGGTTGGCCCTACCCACCTGGATAAAGTTCCACCCTCATCTCCTGATCTTCCTCTCTCTCTGATCTCCTCCAGCTGAGATGCTGGATAGCTCAGAGGGTTACCTTGCTGACTTTGGTTGGGGAGATTGATGGTTCAAATTCCAGTCAGGTCCCTAACTTTGGATAAAAGTGTTTTTAACTTTGTAACATCAGGAGTGCCACATCCATTTCCTAAGAGGGGTGTGGTCAGGGGTGGAGTCAGACAGATCAGGAACGTTTAAATCCACAGACACAGAAACGGCATGTTCTGAGCAGGGCTGAAACAGAGGGCTTTTTAGACATGCAAAAATCCTATACCTATACTCTCTATATCCTATAGAGCAGTGGTTTTCAAATGGGGGTACGTGAGATTTTGAAATATATTCTGGCTATCCTAGAAAATAGCACCTTTCTATGCATGTCAGGAGCGACACGATTTTGCGACTATTTTATGTACATTCTAAAATCACAATCGTGCTCTGAACGTCTGCGGTGTGTTTTCTCTGTCCTCTGATAAACAGTGATATTTATTGGAGCGGAAGATAAAAGGAGGTTTGTCCCTCTCTGTCCTTCACTCCGTGCGTAACGCGGCACTTTTACACACAGCCAGGAGGTCAGTGCCGTCTTGTTTCACTGTTTCATTCACTGTGCCAGCCAAGTTTGTAAGAGGAGGGACTGACTTTTCATTCAGTCTATGTCAAATATGATCAATAAGAGTAATAAGGGCACAGCTGAGGGTCGCTGTGAGAGGAGTTAACTCAACCACAGCACACAGATTGGCTCACTTGTTTGTGTTCCAGACTGGTCAGAGGAGTAATTTCAGTCAGCTGGTTGATCCATAGCATTTATAAGTCATATTTCTGAGGTCATAGGAGACTGTGTTGGTAAATATTTCACTGGAATAATGTCCCGTTAGTTTAAAAACAGCTCCAGCTGTGTGAGTAGTGCATTTGTGTTCACGTGGACATGTCTGGCTGCCTGCTGCCTGTCTCCCTCTCTACCAGGCTACATGAGGGAAAAACACAAGCACTGACTACAGACAGATATGAGAAGAGGACAAATATCAGGTGGTGTTGGAGAGGATGACATTTTTGTTCCTCTGTCTGCCTTAAAATTCGGCACCACCACCATGTGCGCTCATCGGAGCGAAACTTTGAAAAAATATCTGCAGCAATGTCGCGCTGAGAAATGGTGTTGCAGGTGTTGAAGCTTGCACTGACTCGCTACAGGTTTGAAATGGAAATATTTTGGGTGAATAATTTGAACCAAAAATTTGCGTCTGGAGTGTAAGGACTTAAGTTTATGAAGTGGAGTTTATATTTTGTAAATTAATTAAATTGAATGACCCTAAAACCCCCTGAGTCTCCCCCGTTGGCAGAATGGTTTAACCCACACTGGAACATGCCTGTCAATCACTGTATTCACAATCACTCCATTCATAAAAAGGTTCATGATTTATTTTTGTGAAGAAATGCTGATCTATAACTAAGTTCATGACTTCAGTTTGAGAAGAGATCTTTATTATGATCCCAAAAGGGGCACTAAGCTGTCTTTTTTATAATTAGTTAATTATTTACAGGTTTTTAGTTCTCTCTAGCTTTATGTTTTTATTTTTATTTTTTTATAGTCAAGCATTTTAACATTTAAAATGTTTGGAAAAAAAATGTGTAATTTATAATTGTTTATCAGTTACAAAGTTTGATAAATCAGACGGCTGTCACAGCACTCTTTAATGTCTTTGTTTTTGGCCACAAAGCTTTGCGCTGTTTAGGGGGTACTTGGCAGAAAAAATACTTCACAGGGGGTACACGACTGAAAAAAGATTGAGAACCACTGCTATAGAGGGTTTTTCCAGCAACAACCTTCACAGGCATGTTTTGGGGACCTCTGGGAACAGTATAAACTTGTCTTAAAAGGGTAAAATATGTGACCTTTAAAGTACAGCTTAAACACTGGATTTCACTGTGATTGAAGAGAGTAGATTTTCAAAATTATGTCACTCTTTATACCTGGGAAGTAACACAGTATGGCAACCCTGAACCTCCTCCTCGCAACCAGAGGTGTTAATGACAACATCATTGCCATGGAAGCACTATCGTATTTCACACACACGCAACTTCTAAGAGGAGAGCATAAGAGGGGAGTATTGGTTTTTATTTTCTCATTTTTCAATTAGTTCATTAATCAGACTATTTCTTAAATATTTATTATTAGTTAAACTAGTCTGAAAGAATATGTTCTGCTACAGTAATGATGTTATGTAACTCAGGATAGCTGTAATGCTTAATGGTATTTACCCTTTTAGCATTTTTTCCGTACAAGGTGTGTTAGGACTATTATTTTGTCAAGGCCACATAAAGGAGGACAGAGTAATGCAGCAGCAGAAACACTGGGAGAGCAAATGTAAACACAGACATACCTAAGACTCTATCTCAAACTGTGTGTAAACTTTTTTTATTCTATTCAGAATGACCTCTGCACCACACAGGAAGAGTTACAGACACTTGTCATGTAAACACATCTATGCATTTGACTTTTGGAAAAGTCAGATTTTACAAATCATTTCCTTATATGTATATAGTTTTGAGTACAACTGAAAGTCTACTCTGTTTACTTAATTCAGACATCTTGTTATAATGCTAAAATGTCCTATTGATGCTGTGCAGTCTTATGAGTTTACCAAACATCAATTTTACTACTTGTAGAAGCTGTTTATCTGAGCCGGACTCAGCAAACTCTATAGCCTTTCAATAATCTGCCCTCGGTGAACCTGAAATATTATTCATACCACACTGCAGCTGATTTTATCTCCAGTCTTTGGCCGTGTTTCTACAAGAAGATATATCATATTTCAGGAAATGACAGTTGGCAGGCAAAAATGCTGAATAATAGCATACAGGTCACTGCTCTCAAAGGTTGCTTTATTAAGTTGTATATTGTGTTTACTGAGGCCTGTTTGATATCAATGGTTATGGGTTTGTCTTCATTTTTATACAATAGACTTAAAGAACTGATGTTTTAAAAAAGTAACATCCTCTCTACTTCAGTCAGTACGTTTGGCAGCACTTCCAGGAAGTCACAATTATATGACTTTTATGTTCCCTGCACTTAAAACTTTTATATTTTGTTCTTTTTAGATTTTAATGCCTTGTCCAGTATCTCACAGGTTTGCTTATATGGAGGCCCTAAGGGGACATTCAAACACATATTTCATTTCATTGCTTTTTCCCATGATGACAAGATCATTTCTGTTGTTTCCTTGAGATCATGATTTGTTTATCTCACTTGTATCCTGTTGAAATAAGACATTTTCATGAGATTTTAAGAATTCTCAAGGGGAAAAAAAGCATTGTGATCCTGAGATAACAACATAAATAAGTGGAGAGCTTGGATGTCTATAGCCCCTTTACCAAACCACAAAGCATCATTTGTGAGATTTCTTATCATCCAAAACCATTGTGGTAGGGCTAATTGACAAAATGGGACATTTTCAGCAGTTTTTCCAGCAGTTTAAAAGAAAATATGCAAGAAAATTTTAAGACATGGCAACTCAAGTGCATTTAAAAACAGCTGATAATCATTTAAGGTCACAGTAACCACAAAATTAAACAATGAATAACAATTCTGCAACATCTTGAGTCACTGATTTGTATTAGACCTCACCAAAAGACAGTTTAATTTCTCTTTGTGGTGAAACATGTGACATAGTCAGGTAGAACATGGTTCCACCTTGACATGCACCACATGTTTTAGTTGCCCCCATAGCGGCCCCAGATTATACGGGCTACAAAAAAGCAGGCTCTGCAGAACAGAAAAACACCCCTGTTATGCACAAGCTGTATACACACAAAACATTGTTCATGACAAGCTGGAGCTTGTGCACGCTGTACAGAGAGTAAAGAATGATCACTTTCAACTGTTTCTTTGAAACTTCCTTTCTAATGCTGTTTCCAACTCTAACAATGACTCAGTAAGTTGGGCAGTAGCTGTTTATCAAAAATGACACAGCATTATAGACTTAATCAAAGAGCAGGGCAAAATTGCAACATAAAACTTGACTTTAAACATAACTTCTGGGACTTGCTCAAAGAAGGTGTTTTATGAGAGTCTTGACATTTCAGACTTAGAAGAAATCAGAAAAGGTCGTTGAAGAACAATCACGTCTTTTCCTTGACTTTGTTTTATTCTGGCCCAATCCTTGTCAGCACAAAGACATCAGTGAACAAGATCAGAGTAGGAGGTAGAAACAAGAGACCAACAGAGAGACTGAGAGAGAGGGTGGGCATGTGAAAAGAGAAATTTCTGAGGCCCTCCATGCTGCTAAGGATCATATGACTTTCAAAGCAGCACTATGGGTAAAGTGGAGGGAGGGGAAGTATAGTAAGAAGGGCGTGTGGATCTCAGCCAATCAGAAGCAGCACTCACTCAGTCTGGTTTATACTGCCCAGGCCTCGATGTTCCATCGGATGTCCTTTGGGAAGATTGTGTTCTCCAAGTGTTTCTAGGTCCACAGGTTGCTCTCTGACATTACTTAAGACTCCGTGTGAACTCCAGGCTGATGGTTAAAGAGATCATCTGGCCCCCAAATGTGTTGTTGCTGGGTAAACATGCTGACTACAGAACATTCTCTTCATAACTGAAAACTTGTAGACACGCAGGCATTTGATTTAATTATTGTCACTTAACACAAGACAGGCCAGTTCAACCCTCTGAAAGCCTTTGAATCTTATGCCCAATCATTTTATTTTGGATATCTGGTGTTCCTTATTAATACGAGCTGGATATGCAAGATGCGTCACATGAATGTAAAATATAATGTCAATACTACTAGTTTTATTTAATGCAAACCTTGATATTTTTATGAATGTGTCTGGTTGGTTCTCTGTAATATCCCTACATGAATTGATATTGAATTGGACAAATGGTGAATCAAACTGGGATCTTATGAATTGTAATCAAAATCCATTCAGGCCCTAGTAGCCACTATGGTTTTTAGCTATTACTGGAGCCCAAACAAACTTATTCCAAAGCCGGTCATAAAAAGAGCAGAGACATCGTACTCACCAAGAAAAGCTGGCATTGAGATGCTATGCTTCTCTTTAAATTAAGAAATGTTTTATTTAGTTCTGATAAAACTGCCGCTAGCTAACCTGACACACCAGATGATTTGTTTCACACATCCATCTGGGAAAGCTTCAATAGGAAACATTTGAGAAAAGGCAGAGGCTTTGAAAAAAACTCGGAGTATGATTGGATGAACGTTCTGTCTGTCACTTCTCTACGGGCCAATCAGAGCTACAAAACACGTGACGTAGCTACTGAGGAATAACGCAAAACATGCCGACTACAGACATGTGAGTACACAACTTTTGTCGTTTTTGAAAAGAAAACAACTCACTGCTTTTCTTGTTCTTCTTTTAACGACAAAATGTTGTCAAGTTCTGATAAAACTGGCGCTTTAGCAGCATCCACGCTAATCTCTTCCTCCATAACTGCACCAGCTCTTGCTGCTGCTTGTTTACATTACGACTCTGCTGCACCTGAAAGTACTGGCCCTCGTCGCTGATTGGTCCTGTCACTTTCTAACCGGGCCCAAACGGTTCCGATGGGAGCTTTGCAAGATGGATTTGCCAGTAAAAAAACAAGGAAATGGGTGTATCCATCTGCTTTGCAAGGTTAGCCGCTAGCTACATCCAAACTGATTCTACATTGGCAGCTGTTGTGTATCAGCTTACAGTTAAACTAACCCGGGCCAGTGACCACTGCAAACGCTGTTAGGAGAAGAGCAAACACATATTTTCTGCCAAGAAATGCTGTCAGTGAGAGTCTTTTCTTGGTAAAGAAGCATTGTCCAGTTCTGTTGAAAGCTGCCGCCATATAATCGCTTCATTGATCGGTTTTTGTTTACAGTTTTGCTGTTCAGCTTAACCCCACCCTTAGCTACTGCCTCATTCCCCTCAAATGATGCTAATTGATCAGGTCTGTTATCAGATTGGGCACAATCATTACAGATTGGAGCTTTGTAAAACGGATCTACCTGATGACTGACATGTCAGTTTAAAAAAAATCTTTAAAAGATCAAATTAAAAACATACAAAACAATTTTAAAAAAGACAGAGCAGTCACTACCTCGGGAAGCAGGAATGTCAAGAGGTAAGTTTTGTTACCTTGCTACAGTAAGAGTCTGTGAGATGAACTCTCAAAGTAAGGTTGCCAAATTTTATCCTTACCTTTATTGTTTGTTCTTTTAACTATCATCATTATCTTACTGTAATTTTAGGAACTATTTGCAGAAATTGAGTTTCCTATATGGCCCACTTGTCAACGAAAAACAACCGCCCTGCATTAAGCATCTGCTTAAATCAATCACATTACTCCTAAAGTGTTGTAAGTTGCATTAATTCTAATACAGACCAGCCTGGCTGGCTGAATAAATATAGCAAATGATCTGTTTCATTATTGATTTCTTGTTTGTTTGTTTTTTTGTTTTTTTTGTTTTTTGTTTTTTCTTTGGGTCATCTTCGGTTCCTCTTCCTCTTTGTCTTTGTCTTTGTCTTGTCTTTTTCCTCTGTGGTCTGCCATGGTATAATCACAATACTAACCCTGGAATCCATTGTGTCCTTAAGTCCAATACATGTGAGGAATGTTAAACGTCCCCTGTGTCCCTGTCAGACCATTACTGTGGTCATATGTAAGTAGAGGTTTGAGTCCCTGGGAAGAAGAATGGGAAAGGGAATGTTTGATTCCTGGAATAAATCCACCCCTGCTTGGCTGAATTAATGAAATAATAGATGACCTGACAGCATACATGAGCCTGCACAGAAGAAATCAAACCCTGGCGGATTGCTCTGTCCTCTCTGCCAGCCATTGATTGACCTCAGCTGAATGCAGGTCATTCAGTCAGCTACACAAATACACACAGTCACATAGACACATGCACATGTGCACAATTACACAATCTTGTAATTAGATGCATGCACACAAACTGCATTGTATTGTGTAAAGTCCTCTTTTGACCAGCACAGAGGTGATGCTGGCAGATGTCTATGACCTCTACTACTGCAGCTAACTTACTCTACCTATCATATAAGGACACTTTGAAAAGATAACATTCATATATCAAGTATCACAAGAATCAGACATCATAGAGAGAAGAATCTTCTGCATTTTCAAGATTATTGTGCATATGCCTCTTAAATCTAACATACCACAGAGATTACCCAAATCCCTCCAGACACCTTGAAATACATCACCAATGTTGGAAGAAAAAATTATGTCAGCATTTTGAATGAGCCCTGGAGCAAAACAAGCTAGAGTGAAATGGGGGGGGGGGGGCAAAAAAAGGCAGGGGGAAGGGAAGCAGTACCATGTTAAACATTTAAAGCTTAAATATGTGGGGCAAATAAACAGCTTTCCAGCACATGGTGTGGTGTAAAGGTCTGTCTTAAATAGATGCCTTGTGCAGCTGAACGCTGGTGTGGATGATTAACGGAAACGTAGGTCTGTGTTTGTGAATGGGGGAGGGGTGCATGCAAGGAATATGTGTAGGGGTGTGGGGATGATAAAAAAAGATGCACAGCTATATGAAGCACTGGCTCTGAAGGGTGAACAGTACAGAAAAGAGATTTGCTTGATCTAAGTATACAGAAGCATCTTCATACATACACGTTAAATATGTGAAAAAGAGTTAAAGTTGTGCTCAGTCCAGAAATGCTTCACATTTATGGATAGATATGATTTCTGTCCTTACCCACAAAAATGAGATCTAATGATCATTTAACAATTATGGTTGAAAAAAATTAACTTAAAAATGTAAATTACACAGATTAAGTGCAGAATTAAATTATCCTATTTGGTTAATGAGCCTGTTTTGGCAGCGCTGTGGAGTGGTGGTTAGCATTGTCATGTGAAAACTAAAAAGGTTTTTATGAACCCACTCACCTTTCTGTGAGGAGTTTGCATGCTCTGCCTTTCTATAAGGTCTGTTTTAGGTTTCCTGGGCTTTCTTGCACAGTCTGAGTTCAGGGAGGCAGTAGCTTAGTCTGTAAGCGCTTGGGAACCAGGTTGTGGCTGTTTTAGTCCCTTGCTAAGGTACCTTTTAGTAACACAAGGTACTAAACAAAACCTTTAAATGCTCAGGTTTGTTTGTACCTCCTTGATATGGGGACCTCCACATTTCCTTTAGGTGTACTCATACATGATTTTCTGTCACTTTGCAGCCCTGTGATTGACTGACGACCCATCCAGGTGCAACCCTGCCTCTCACCCAATGCCTGTGGGAATCAGCTTCTGCCCTCCTCAGGACCCCTGAACTATAAATGGTATAAATAATAGCTGCAATGAGAGATTCAACTCTGATTCTACTGATTTTTTTTATATTCTATAAATTTAATTTCACCAATTAAAACCATAGATGATTAAAAAATGGAAACATTGAAGAATTGAACATTTGATGTGTTATCACGCATGCCTCAGGTCGCTGACACACTTTAGGGCTCTTTGTGGGACTGTTGTCAGTAATTTTATTGCTTTATTTTGTATTATTATTATTATTGTTTTATTTGGTCTAAGCCCCCAGTCACATGGAACAATCTTGGGATGACTCATCCAGGACTCATTCTCCTCAACTTCCACATCTACTCTTCAAAATATTAAGACATTTTTCAGTTTTTAACATTATCAATAGGGTCAAACAGTTTCTTTCATTTATAGCAGTTCAATAATCACCATCACTGCTGATAAGGTCCACTTAAACACAACCAAATGTTCAACAATGCAAAAAGAAGGAAAAAATTAAAGGTCCTCCAAAGCAAATCAGAAATGAGTCTCTTAACACATTGATATCAGGGTTTTTCCTGGCTTAAAATGAAGTGGTGGTGGTACCTGATCGTCGGCTCACAGGTGCACATGTACCGTGCCTTCAACTGGCTCAAACAAGTGTTTTACTAGCGGTCTATTTTAGGAGTTGTAATTATATGAATTTTAAAAAATGACAAGTATTATTCTGAGGCATATTCATTTATTTTTTATGTGCTTTGTTTAACATTTTAGTTTGGTTACATGGCAGCTTAACCACCATTTACTTGCACAAGACACAGCCAGTGGCAGAACATTTGGCCCTCCTTGGTTAGTCCTTGGTTACATTTTGTAGAACCTCCTGAGACACACTTTTTATTCAAAGACTTCTGGTTTGGACCATCAATGGCCACATTGCAGCATACATCCAGGTGCCTCTCCTTAAGTCTGTTGCGAGGGAGTGTTTTTATCTTTTAAAAAAAAGTTCATGCATTATAAACTTTGCAATCTTCTGGTGTAGACATGAATTGTGATGGTGTTCTCAATCATATCTTACAATCTTGAGTGCAGAAAATAGCCTCTCAACATCTGCTGTCTGTGCAGGTGCTGTTAGGGCTATTGCAGCTGCAATGCTGAGAACAGGATATAGTAGAGAGGCACACCCAGGTGCCCAGGTGTCTTACTTTGACATTAATTTGGGAGATAAATGAAAAAATGAGTTTTTACTGGTACATGTTCGTCCTTCTGTACTTGTAAGTTCTTTAGCATTATTAATCCCAATAACAGTACAAACTAAATATCAAGTTTTCCCAAGAAGCACAAATTAAAACAAACTTAAAGTCACAAGGAGATTTGGGTAGACAGAGCTCTGTGTGTCTGCTAGTACAGGAGAACAAGGGGTTAAAATAATATTAACAGTTAAATTAAAACAGACTTCTATACATTTTTTTTCTTTCATAATTCCTCTTAATGTGAATTTTCAGTCTACATGTTGCAAAAACATGGTTATTTCCTTTCTCTGTGTATCTGATCGTTCTTGATTGTTTTCATTCTTGTATTAATTCCCTGGAGAACAGCTGATCTTCAGCTCAGTGAAGTCCTCTCTGTTTAAAATCATATCAGTGGGCTCAGATGTATTGATTATGTCACCAAATCAATCACTCCTAACAACACGCTACGGTTCTAAACCCTGTGAATAAAGGGGCTGTTGTGATAACTTTAGACTTCTCCGAGTTTTAACTCAGAAAAGTGTTTATGTTCGGGTCTGTTTGTACTGTGTTTGGTGTTAGCATCTTAGCTAAACTTTAGCTCCACTGTCTCAACAGGTGAAACTTAGGAGCTGCCGTAGTCCTTAAACGCTTTTCCCCAAAGCGTTTCTTCTCCAAAGATGCTTTGACAGGTCGGCCGGTGCTAATTTCGACACAGCGCCACCGCCACTACTGGTAGTTGCGTGCAACTGCAGTTTTTTATTTATTTAACCAGATAAAAACCCACTGAGATCAAGATCTCTTTCACAAGGGTGACCTGGCCAAGAGGTCAGCAGCACACGTCATGAAAAACATATTGAATGGTGGCAATATACAATAAGTTAGAATACACATATTTTTGTAAGAGCAAGGTGTTACGCGATAAAGTGCAGTATCTTTAACAAAAATAACAATTCAGAAACACAGGCACTGTTCAGTGGTCTCACGCTGTTTATCCATCAGCATGGACTGAAAGGCTCCAAGTGAGATGAGCTCTGAGAGCTTCAGCTCAGTCTGTAAAGAGTTCCACGCTGTGGGGGCAGCAAAACTGAACGCTCTCTTCCCCAGTTTAGTTCTGACATGAGGAACAGAAAGATGGAGAATGTCACAGGACCGTAAGGCATAGCGGCTTTTAGTTCTCTGAAGAAAAGTTACATGTGACTGAAATGACAGATCCCGACAGGAAAACACTTGGTGGAATAAACCATTGAAAAAACTGAGCCTTGAGCCGGTGGTGGTAAGGAAATTAGCGGTGGCGGCCGCCACCAAATTTTCTATGCAGGAAAACCCCTGGATATGAAATTGCTGTAAACTAGTGAAAAGGCTGTGAGCTATGTGTGAATGAATTTTGGATTTAGGTTGTTAAAAAGATTTTACCACTTTTGGGGCTGGGTTTATATTGGGCAGAGCAGATGTATAGGACTGATGGGGCTTTCCCACTCTGACTTTAGGTTGTGCCAGTCCAAACCAAGCCATGCTGATATATATTTTTTAATCAGCAGTTTGGCTCCTCCAGGCTACTTCATGCCACACCCAGACTGGTCCTGCTGGTCCTACCCTAACCCTTCATCATTCAGGGGCACCATGCAGACATGTATAAGTAGCAACCGCTGCACCAAACTTTGAAATACCTCTTCTTCTTCATCTAAATATCAATAGTAGAAGAAGTAACATTGAGGTAGAAAAAAATGACCAACTTTTGAACAAAAAAGTCTTATTGAAGTGTAGCTATCTAACATCACTGACTCAAAATGCCACGCCATCAGCTGTAGATGTGCTCTCAAATGGGTCGCTCAGCTGTGGTGTCAAGTCAAATGAAAGCACTAAGCACTTTTTGATGCAATACTGTTAGCTTTCCAGGCACGGTGGTGTATGGGTTATTAAAAGTAATTTGAAAAGTGATTTGTGACAACAAAAAACAGTAAATTTCATCTTAGACTTCTGGCTGTCCTGCTCTGACACAGAGCTTGCCAGCTCTGACTGTAGTGCACCATAATGTGCCAGCTTATTTGCTGGACTGCTAGGCTTCTTGTCACTTGAACAAGACTTGGCAGAAACTAAGATCATTACCTGCTGAAGATGTGTTTGAACAGATATCTTGCATGTCTTGTCCTAGATAATTAACAGAACTGGGCTGTGTCTCTCTCAAAGCAGTGGCCGTTAATCTCTACTCTCTGCTAGAGTAGCAGTGCTTAAGTTCAGTGAAGTATCTGATGATAGATAGACAGACAGATACTTTTTTAATCCCAGAGAAATTCAAGATTTTATGTTGTCATTGAAGACTTTTATTTTGAATAGTAACATAAGGAGTGTGTTCAGCATCCACTTAACTGACACTTTCCATAAACTTGAGAGAAACACAACTTTACATCACCAGTACAAAATGAAATATTAGGAATACCTGAAGTTTTAAAATGCTAGATGGAAATTTAAACTCTAATTTTTAGCACTAAATTGTCTGCCTGTCTTGACATGAATGTAGTTGTGTCTCTGGTGGTTTAAACATGGAGCTGAAACGTCCTGTGGTGCAGACAGACAAGTCCTCCATTCAGGTTGTAGCATTTTTTAAAAATCTGAGTGAGTGTGGCTTCAGACATATAAACAACACGCCCACAGTATCCTAGAGCACATATCACTGTCTCATTTTTCATGTATTTGAAATGTCATTTTATATACCTGGGGATAGCTTTCATGACTTAAACTGTTGGCAGCTGCATAATAGCACAGTTGTCTGTCATACAACAAACATAAAAATACATGTCTATTATCACTTTACAGAAACTAAGACAGAAAGTTATTGGGATGTTTTATTTATTTACAGAAATTGGTGTGGTTTTAAAGGTAGGCTACAACAGACACAGGAGGATGGTTGTAGGCAGGGCATGCGAGTGTGATTACACAGTGTAAATCCGTAAATAATTTTGGTAGGCCCCTCCCGGTCACATAAAGCTCCAGGAGATCAGACAGGGTTTAGGGGCCTTACTGTCGCTTCTGGTTCTGTGTGTGTGTGTGTGTGGGGGGGTCTCTGAATGTTGGTATCTGAGTGGAGAAAAAGATGAAGTATCTGTTTCCATTGTGCCTTCAAAGTATAACTTGTTTTATTAGGTAGAATCAAAAAGGGACAGAACAGACATACACGTCATACTACATTGTGGTATTTTAGGAAAATGTGCCTACCAGCATGATAATGTTCAGTGGGTACAATGTTTACCCTATCTAAAATGTATTTTTACTGGGTTGTATGTTATCTTTGGCAAGCTCCTGGTACTTAAAGGTTAACTAAAGTGTTGGAAAAATTCTAATAACAATTCCTCCAGATGGAAACATAATTGTCTAGACCACATTGCATAGGAAGCCATCTCAAGGGATCAAGATGATACAAACCTGCTGTGCTACAAAAGCAAAAATCAGGGGAACACAAATATCAGCGAGATGGCTAAAAGAACATTTATCTCATTCTTTACAAATAACATCAGATCTCTTGTGGGGGAGTATGTTTTTGCTGTGTCATTGTTTGAATGTAGCCATGTCATGCCTTCCTCTCTCTCCTACATTTGTTTTAAATCAACATTCAGCTCCCTCACCATGACTCAGCAACTCTCAGCTGCCATGCACTTTATGTACACACATTCCTCTGACTTTTGCTTCCTTGAAAGCCTTTTTCATAGAAGACACACAAGATACACTATTCTTGTTAGAAGGAAAAAAACAACTTAAAGTAAAAGCCTATTCATTCTCCACCTGGACTCTGCTGTATAAAAAGTATAAACAAAAAGTAAAGGATAAGAAGTTACTATGGCCACATTAAGATGTGTTATCAAGTTTCCTCTCTGTCTCCACCTTTCTACTTTCTTCGACTCTCACCTGTTGCTTTCAGGATACCTGAGACAGCAGTGTTCTGTTGTTTGACATGCTCTTTTCTCTGTGTCCCAGTTTCAGAGGTCACATGGTGCTTTTGCTGCGTGATGCTATTCAGATAGCCTACATCATCAAGCTGTAACCTAACCCAATGGAAATGAAATAGTTCAGGTTGGACAGTTAATGAATGCCGTGGGTTTTGTGATTAACGACAGGGTAAACTTTAAAAAAGTAAACAACCTGGGGTAAATTTGTGCTATTTGGATGTAATAAGTTGAATATTTTTCACTTTTTAAAGCAAAATCTGTTTTTTTATAAATGTTTGATTTTGTTTTATAGATTAATGTTTACCTCTGTTTCATAAGCCGCGCTGGCTTCTATTATCCACCTAAATTTACCTTGCACAAGTGACATCATGGAGAGTCCGCAGCAGGCAACCGTGTTTAAAAATGAAGCCAATGTGGAAGTGAAAAAAAATGAAATTTCCTCTTGAGGTTATCTGCAAAATCCCCAAACGTCCCTTTTACACCTAAATAAAAATGCCCATTTTACAGTGTAAGTATAAATGTTTATACCCTGGTCTAAAGCTCATGTCTTTATTGGTACACAGTGTTCAGGACCTGAATTCTTAAAAAAAAAAAAAATCATCTGTTTTGATTTTACACAAGGGGAATGCCTGTGTTGTAATTCGGTCGTGAGTGTGTTGGTACCAGTCCCATTTCGAAACTCCCCTCTTCCTGTTGCCCGTTTCTATTTTCTGCTCCGTGGCTCTCACTGACATACACCAGGAACAGGAAGGAGGAAGATGACAAGGGCCCAGGTGTGTCAGACAGGAAGATTTTCTTTCACTTTCTTCTCTCAACAGATCTTGTAAGATTGATTTACAAAGTGCAGATGAATTGACTGATAATTTTCGAAATGTTTTGCTATGACTTACATCAACATGGAGGCAAAACTATGTGGCTCATAGCCATCAATGGTCACTACCAGCACCGAAGAGAGAAAGAGTTGCATCACCTCCATTCACTTCAGCAGACTAGTTTTTTCCACCGCATGGAGACCTCGAATAGATCCAAACAATGGACCGAACAGACGTTTTGGCCATAGAGAAATTATATTGAGTGAGCTCTCTACAAAGATAAAAACTTGGAAACAAAAATACACTTAATGCATGAATTGTCATCACATTTAAACCTGTGTAGTAATAGTTTTAAGAGTATTGTAGCATATTTATCAGTTTCCCAGAATTAGCCTGATTAATGTGAACATTTAGTTGTCATTTACTTTATAATAATAAAATCACTTGATACTCATATTATTATAACATTTTTTCAGAATTAATATTTTTAAGAGCAATTCAGTATAATTTGGCTTTATCAAATTATACTAAATTAATAAGCAGCTAGCAAACAATAACAACTGATGCAGCTGTTATGGTAAATTGGTTTGAAAGCTGCTGTTTTAGAAATAGATAACTGAAACCAAGAATTACTTTTGATTTTTATTACTTTAAATTGAAATTAAAATTGTATTTTTTTACTGTTAGATGTCATTTATGAAGTAGGACTGTCAGCATTAATATATAAATCACAATTAATGAAGGGCCATAAGTAGTGTGTTAATTTTTTGAATCGCAATTCATTGCATGCTTAACTGTCCCTTTTAGACTTCGGTTAGGCAATTGCATTGTCTTGATGAAGCTACAGGGATGTAGAATAAGTATTTTGACAACTCTCAGACAACTAAGTGGAAAAATTGGAAAACATCTACACTTTAAGTCATCAAATATTTCTCTTTTTCTGTTCTCTCATTTCCTTTTCAATCCATCACAAGTTCCTTTTGAACTGAAATTCACAAGTGAATAATAAATGGATGCTATCCAATGTGAAGCAATATCTGACACTCACATGCTGTCAGGACATGGTGTAGTGTTAATAAATTAAAATGTTTACAGTAACAATACTAATGTTTCAAACCCAACTAAGGCATTGTCTTTTTAAACTCTGAAAACATGTTAAACATGGGCACAGACTTTGAAGTAGCTTTTTGAGATAGACTGCTTCAGAGTTAGATATATACATAGTATCTGACAGAGAAATAGAAACACATTTGTCAAATTATGAGAGAAACTTCAATTCTTGAAAATATTAAAACCATATTGGCATTCTGATGTTAACAGTATTAGAGGTTTCTAATCCCTACCTGCCACATGTAGTTCAACATACTAATGGTTGCTAATCAGCACCTAGCACTGGCAGCTTTGACCTAGTATTATAAGTATTTTTGTATATGTTTGATCCTAATCAAATTTAAGGCTAAATTTTATCTTGAGCATTAACGTATATACTGCAACACACAATGATACAGAAAGAACAAAAGTGTATGCAGGTATTTCCGGTGAGCCTTAATTTGTGTCAGTTACTGTGTCCTCAAGCTAAGTAAAAAAAAAAAGCCTTCATATAGACTGAAGCTGTGTCCACACAATAGATCTGATTGGATAATATTTAAACTTAAAATCACATTTGTTAGCCAAGGCAAAGTGGGCTCAAGCCCACAGAAAAATCATGGACTTATGCAGTATCTCTGTATTTAGTAAGTGCTCAAATTGTAGGCTATATGTAAAACTCATTTCCACAGCATGTGTGCATAGTGTGTGTTTTCAGTGTGTTTTTTTAGATGGGGCCTACACTAGAAAAACGTATGTGTCTGCGGGTTAAAGCTATTGAAGTTGTCCTTTCTCACAGAGTAATGCACTATTTCACAGAATTTCAGCGATTCGTGCAATCATTCACACCGTCAGAGGGAACAAAGAATAAGCCTGAGATAACAAACTGAGTACTGAGAGGAAAGCTTCCTCACAGCCCGAGCTCTGGTCCTGTGGGTTTGCTTTGGTGTTAAAGGTGCTTTTCCCACAAATTTCTACCAGTGGGACCCTGGTTTAAAAGGGCTTGGATTGTTGTTTGAGTGTAAGCTAACCCCAGGCTTTCTTGGACCCCTACACACAGATTTGAAGCTATCAGACACTGGGCTTCAGTACTTTAGACAATGAGAGCCTCTCTCTCATTACAGTTTGGTGCACGCCTTGCCAAACCTGCAGGGTTCCAGCCAGGAAACTAACATTTTTTATAACATGTTAGGCCTCCCTTTGAAATAAAGCTCAGTTCCTTATTTTATTTTTTTTTTGCAACTATTCATCCCTAAAATCAAGGGATGTTAAAGGATTTTGAGTATTTTCATGCTTGCTATTTTGATTAGGTTAGATAAAGTGGCATTTCAATTGTATAAAAACCCTCTGCTCTTCAGTGGCCTTCTTTTATAATTCAAACAGATGTTGGATTAATGTTAGTGCTGTGCATGTGGTGCCTCGTGCACCAGTCTTTGATGTTATAACCACAACATTCATGGTATTCCTTGTTGAATTGGCCCTTGAGAGAAGAGCAAATAAGCACACCCAGGAGGGGGGTCTCATCAAAGCCCAGTGGCAGTCTGTAACACAGATGTAAAGGCAAAGCCCCTACCTCTGCACCTCAGCTGATGCATTCACTTTCACTGCCTCTTTAATCAAGGGGAGGGTGAAGAGATAAGTGTTGTTGTTTTCAGTCAGCTTTAATCTATTAAAAAGTTTGCTCAACTGAGCAGTGAACTTTCTGACTGCATGGTGCAATATTTGTCATTTATTTCAGATCTGTGAACATCAAGGCCAATCTGTACTGCTTTGTAAATACACTTGAGAAGATTTGGCAGTCACTGTTGTTGGTTAAGCAAATGTGTGTATGGTTTTATGGAAAAGATCATGCACTTAACAGGGGGTCACAGCACTCATTTATTCTATTGGCCAAGCAAGTTTGCTTTTTAAATGTACAACGCAGTCAGTCTGAAAACAAAGACATGATCATCGAAGGAAAGTGGCTAAGTTTGTCATTATTTTTCTTGTCTTTGATCTTTAATTGTGCAGAATGCAGGATTCAATAAACCAGAGGTAGATTTATCATTTTGTTCTTGTTCTTGTTCTGGAAAAAAATGTTCTAAAACCTAATTTCAAGCTTTACATTTTTGAACATGCAGTTAATGTTTCATTTAAAGTAAACACAAGATACCTGTGCCCCAGTAAATAATGTACAAAAGCTATTTATTGAGCTTCATTGCACCTGTCAAATCTTTTTTTCATGTTTCAAACTCTCTTCTTTTCTTATATATTCTGCTTATTTGTCAGTATTTGAGAAATGGACTAAATATCTATGAGCAATCCTGTGGAAATAGAAAAAAAAAGGCCCATCTAAAAAAGGATGCAAGAGTACGTTAATTAAAGATATTATCCGCATTGTACGAGTACATTAAAGAAACTGTCTGTTTTGTGATTACATTAGTGAAACCGTTGATGAGTGATTGACATCCATCCTCCTATTATTTCCTACTCCGGCACGCCTGGCCCTGACGTCACAGGGCGGGGACGGTAACCTTCCTGGATCTATAAGCAGCGCACGCTGTGGAGTACCGGAGCAGTGTATGTGGATGGTGACGACGGAGGCATTTTGCACAAGTAATATTGAAACGTTACTCCTACTACAGTAGCGGCGTGTTTGGGGGAACTATCTGTGCTTTTAGGATAGTTTAGATAAACTTTCAACGCACACAATGGCTGAAAAGATAGACATGGAGGACGGAAAGACATCCAACGGCGAGGCGCACCTCGATGAGCCGGTGGCCAACGGACCAGCCCCCCTGAAGAAGAATCCAGAGCCGATGCCCCAGAGAGTAAAGAGAATAGTGATGGCCAACCTGCTCGTAATCCTCACTGTAGCCGGGGTCATCATCGGGGTTTTTATTGGACTTGGTGTGCGCAACGTGGCGCTGACCAGGACCCAGGTCATCTACATCGGGTTCCCCGGTGAGCTGCTCATCCGGCTGCTTAAAATGATCATAATCCCTCTTGTGGTGTGTAGTTTAGTTTCTGGGGCCGCCAGCATCGACCCCAAAGCCCTGGGCAAACTTGGTGGCTGGGCCATGCTCTTTTTCTTGGTCACCACGTTAATCGCGTCGTCCATTGGTGTTGTGATGGCTTTTATACTGACTCCTGGCTCCGTTACTATAACCAAACCAAAGGTGCCTGGCTTGGATGACAGCGTTCCTGAAGCCAAAGAAGTGATAGACTCCTTTTTAGATTTAATCAGGTGAGTAACCCCCTTCAACATTAACACCTACTGTCCCTTTTGACTCATACAAAGTTTAATGACATGTCAGGGTAGCTAATTGACCATTCATGATAGGTGTCAAAGTTGGTACTCAGTAATAGCTCTCAGTTAAAGAAGCAAGGCTCTCTTCACGTCATCTATTGTCATTACACCTTGTTGTATGACTCTTAAAGGTAAAATACCTTCTAGTGCTAAAAGGGGACAGTAGCCAAATGAAACCTGTCGCTTAATTTACTCCTTGCTTCGTGTGCTGTAATGACAGGAAGCAGTTGCATCAGCTCAGCTGTGTTCACACGGAGGGTTAACCCAGCCGGGCAGAGAGCCAGTTGTCACGGAAAGCTCAATGAAACACTCCCCTGCCGAACAGTGTACCCCAAACAATGAGAAATTGCCTTAATTGATCATGTTTATTTCACAGGTGCACGTGAAGTCTAGCTAGCTAAACTTAAGAGTGACATCTGTCACTCCTGAGCTGACTACTTGTCGTAGAGAGAAAAACATTGTGAAAACAAAACTACCAAAGTTTTCTCTTTTGCTTCTTTGTAAGTGTACTTTATGTAATTTCCAGAGAACTTTAAATTTGAATTGACCATTACAGTCAAGAACCCCTCCTTTGTTTCCACCACCGTGAACAGAAAAGCCATACAGCCGATGCTAGGGACACGTGTTACTGAGAAATGTGGTCTAACATGCTATTTATGCCAGGAAGCAGCCTGTAGGCCCTTTTCCCTAGTTGATCTGGTTATGATCGTAGCCCAGAGGATGCCTATTTTTTATCACATTCATGGGACATTCATAAGACATGAGCCACCTCGTGTCCATACCAAAGAACCCCGCATATGACTCAGCAGGACTTGACTCAGACACTAAAAAAGTTAGAACTATGCAATAGGAACTTACTTTGAGAAATACTTCCTACAATGTAAGTTTAACAATGGTATGTTTTTCATTAGTTTAGACATCTCTTACTTTGACCTTCATCAAAATGGGTGTAGCTTATCTAAACTAACAGCTTTTTCAAAAGATTAGAGCACATAAAAGTTGTATCAGGCTCGACCCTTCGTAAAAACATGGCTTCACTGTGTTATGCAATGTCATAGAGTGCGGTCTTAGATGTTTGTCTACCAAAAACAAGAAACAGGACTGTATTTAGATTAAACAAACAAGTAAACATGTCCCTTTAGGTGTGAAAGCACGCTGTACATGTGTCTGTGAAGTACCCTTTAAGGATCAGACTAGTGCACATATACCAACAACACTCAGTTCTTTTTCATGTTGTCTTGAAGCACATTTGACTCTGTTGTGTAAGTTTTTCTGGTTTGAACAGTGTGCAGTCTTCACGGCTGCTTTCCATAAATTATAGAATTGTGCACTATAAAAGCCACTATTATCCATCCTCCCTCCCCATACTTTCCCTCCCCCTCCCAGATCCCCTGCAGTGTGACCCAGCCCTGGAAACACCTCCTTAAACATTTCATTCTCTCCAGAGCCAGATTAGACATGCAAGAGTAACGGGGCAAAACTTAACCACTCACAGATTAACATTGTTACCCTGATTTGTCTCTTGCACAACAGTGTCTATATGTGGCAGCACAATGCTTTCATTAAAGAATAACACTCTGGCACAGTTTGGCATGTTGCATATTATCTCACAGATTGCTCAAGTTCTGGTTTGGTTAAAAGTAGTCACCATTATAAAAGCAGGCTTCCTTTGAGGAGCAGTGCAGCGCTCATATTTTTCAGTAAACTGGCACTCATGAGTGCAGCCTATTATTACTGTTGCCTGCACTCATCTTCTGTAGCCATTTGCTGTTGAAAGAGGATAAAAAAAAAAAACAATCAGGAAAGTAATATTTTTCTCGTGCAGCACACACAGCCCCACTCACACACATTTTCACATTATCCTAATAGGACAGGAGCCACAACCCGTGGCTCTCATTAGAGCGTGTCCTCTCAGTCGGTGTCCTGCTTAGTTTTGACAACAAAGACGGCATGAGACTTTGACTGAGGAGCTGTTCAACAAAGGGTATTAATAGCTCAGCCTTTGTTCATGGATGCATACTCTTAAATTCCTACTAACATGTCAGCCCAAGGATACACGTGTGCGCTTTTAGACTGAAGGCACTCCTATATCCTTGTTGACATATCTTATCTCACACTTTGTTTGTTTTCTTACTAAATCAACACAAACTTCACTGATAGGCTGTTCTAGTGTCACTTTTGAGTATAATGCCTACTGTCAGTGTTTGCCTTGCACCATGGAGAAGATAGTAACACCATAGTAATTTTCAAATATTAGTCTAATATTTTTGTCCAGCATCTTAGCAGATAGCTAATGGCAGCATAACTGAGTTGTGTACACCAAACAGTCAAAAGACTTTCAAATTTTTTTCCCATCATACAGTACATCAATAATGTAATTTTTCTTTATCTCCAAAAGTCTTGGTCAATCAACCAACCCTTAGATCATTAAAACGTTTATTAACAGAGCAGTTAAGAAACAACAAGGACAAGGAAATAGATGAACAAGAAAGCCATTAGAGTCTGAAAAGGGAAATATTTTAAGAAACTATATTAAGTGTTTGGCAGGAAATTTGACATGAATCACTCCACGTTGACGAGGAGGCACAAGGTGTTCCCTAACACCCCATTTGCTGGATAAACATCAGATTAATGTGACTTAAAGAGGCTCAACAAAAGAAAAAACACACCCAACTAATGATGCTTAACTGTAACGTGAGTATTTTGTCATACCACACTGTTCTTCTTTTTTGTTTTGAGATGGTTGCGATGATTTCAGAGCCAGAATTTAATTTACCTTCAATCTTCATATCAAATATATGCCTCCCTTTACTTGTGATTTAAAACAAAACCCAAACGGAGACTGAATTGAATATAGTACTTATCTTATCTGCATTCAAGAATGTAAACTGTTTAGTATTGCTTTAGAAGGGTGTGCTTTACAAAGTGTTGTGTAGGTATTGTTTCGCTAAAACTAAAAGTAGTAGCGCTACAGGTGTTCAGACTTTTCCCAGCATGGTTTCTGCTGCTCTGAATCCCTGCAAGAGTGAATGAGGATGTAATTTTCTCTCATTAGAGTTTGGTTTTGTACCTGTGCCAGGAATGTAGTACTCACAGAAAAGAACAAGGAGATGGAAGAGGATCCTTCAGGTTTTAGCTCAGCATTAGTGAGTAAAAGTATGTAATTTATTTCAACTTTATTATCGTTATAATAGTTCAGAGCAGGCTCACTCACTTTCATTTTTAAAGTCTCTTTGTAGGTCTAAAAAATTAAGCCTAAGTTGCTAAAAATAAGACATATTCCCATCTAAAATCTTATGATTTCAAAGGTTTTGAACAAAAAACACATTTGAATATTCAAATAAAGTCGAGTGTTGACACAGAGACCTAACAGGCCTCTGTCTCGTCTCTTTGCAGCACTACAGGCCTGTGATTCAGTAGCATGCTGCCCTGTCACACAGTCACATGATGTTTAATCCTGATGTTATATGTTCCAGTGAAAGTGAATGAATGGCTGCTAAGAGCTTGTGAAGTTAATGCCTTATTACTCTAAATCCATTACGGTCAGCCGAGTGAAGGGGTATCGAGGTTAACGTTGGGTTCATGAGTTCTTAGAGAGCTTTAATGTGAAGTCTGACCTATGTACCAGCATGTGTATGTGTGTACCTGTTAGAACAGAAAAGAACAACACAGCAGCTAAAAAGGTTAGAATGAAAAGAGATTAATGTCTTGGCTAATTCTACCTACATGACTTCTAAAGAAAACAATATCTACGTTATTTCAAAGGTTAGGCTTTAAACTAAGACTGTGACCCAAAGCTGCTTTGTATTTTTTTACCTCTGCTTTGTGACACAAAATAAGAGGTACGTGAATTAAAGTCAGTAAAACACAGTTGTTAGCATTATTGTTTATAATTATAAAGTCAGTTTTAGTGATTGATAGTATCGAAAAGCACAGAACCGATGGCCCAGTGGGCAACCAGACTATTGTAGGTATCAGTAGGTAGAGCCAGTCATCCTGCCGTTGGTAGGCTGTTGGTTCGATCTCCAGTTACATCTCGATGTGTCCTTCGGCAAGACACTCAACCCCAATTTGTTCCCACTGCTTTGTTCGTGGTGTATAAATGGGTATGGATGCATATGAATGGGATTAACTAATACTGAGGGCCAATTCTCTATAGCATCCTCTGCAGGGTGAGTGGTGTTAGCCTTGGTTCAGATCCACCAGTAGCTTCTTTCCCACATGTAATTCCCCAGCCATCCATCCATCGTGAATGGCAAGCAGTCATTTGCACCGTGTCTTAAGTGGCAACATTGGCAACCTTCGAGTAACAAAATGTTGCAAATTAATTAGTGCAATGTAGACAGTGGGTAGGAGTTTTTCTGCAGTTTTGGGCAATGAAAACCAAGAAATTACCCAGTGTTTTGTGTCTTTCATTTCTGTTGGTTTATTTATTTATTTTATTTAAATGTATTCTACCAGCAAAACCTCACTGAGACTAAGAGTCTCATTATCAAGGGTACCCTGGCCAAGACAGGCAGGAGCGCAATTAGCAAAGGCATGGACATAAAAACAGCAATTACAGTCACAGAAAAAAAACAAATCCTGAGTGACTGAGCAGAAAGTCATCAGTCAAAACATATACAACCCGATACACCTTCCTCTAATGTCTTGAATCTGCCTTTAAAAGGTTTGAAGAGACAGCTCCTCAAGACATAAGGTCTTTTGTAGCAGATCCTAGGCAGCAGGAGCAGCATTACTGGAACTCCTTTTACCCATTTCAAGATGAATTTTGGGAACAGAGAGCAAAAATATTTTTTTTGACTGAGTCACAGAGGAAAGACGGTAACTTCCAGCACTTCATGCACAGTATGGTTGTCATAATATCCAAACCACTATCAATATTGCTTGAGTTTTCCTAATGTTAAATCCATTTTTGGCTATCTACAACAGAGCTATACTGGCTGTAAATATCTGCCATATTTGTGAATAAGTTTGTGGAGTTTTAAGCAGGACCAGCAGACATTCCTCAGCTGAAGTCTTGTTCTTTGTTCAGGCTCGTTCCTTAAACTCTAAAATGTGTTTTAAGGACTCAAGTTTTAGGCCTGGACTACATTTGTATATCAGTATCAGCTAAAATGAATTAGGAAATACCAGCAATATCGGGTATCATCATATAATTGTCAGTGTTGCTGTGTGCAGATCAGGAAAATGATCTAAATAAAGCTCAGTTGTTGATTTGTGAAATTACATATTACCTAACATGTTATTCCATTCCCTCCAGTTTCATCCACGTCTTTTTTTAATAACATCTTTTATATGCTGAGCACAGTAATTTCAGTTATTGTGTTTTCTTCCCTCCCCACAGAAACATCTTCCCCTCAAATCTGGTGTCAGCCGCCTTTCAGTCAGTAAGTACTGCAGCTTTATGCCATAATTTTACAAAACATACACAATTTCAAAGCTCCTGTGTGGAGTTTTAGCCTGTAATGAAGGGTGTGAAATTAATAAAACGGGTGCTTCTGTATGCTCAACAAAAGCAAGCAGTGCCATCAGAAAGAAGTTCAATTATATTTGTACTGTAAGTGTATATGACTGTCAGATGTGCAGATTAATGCTACACTGCCTAACAGCTTTTTTACTCTTTTTTTCAAAGCCAAAAATTGGCAGCGTGTACTAAATAGAATTTTTCTTCCTTCTCAGTATGCAACCAGCTACAAGCTGATCACCAAAAATGGCACAAATGGAAACTTTAATATCACAGTGGAGAAGGTGAGTATAGTGAGCGGCCTAGAATACGCCAACTAAAATAAAAAATAAGATACTCCTCTATCAGTATTTCTGTGTCTTGACTCTTTTCCCATGTGCCTCAAGGTGCCCTTTGGAACAGACCAGGATGGCATGAATATTCTGGGCCTTGTAGTTTTTGCTATTGTGTTTGGCGTGGCGTTAAGGAAGCTTGGAGAGGAAGGAGAGATCCTCATCAAGTTTTTCAACTCCTTCAACGAAGCCACCATGGTGCTGGTTTCCTGGATCATGTGGTAATAAAGGCCTCCCGTTTCCTAGATTAGAGGGGGGGCTGGAATGAAGTCAGTATAAAACTCTTTATTAAATTCATGCTATTTTCAAATCATCTCCTTCCTGTCTTCCCGAAGGTATGCCCCTCTTGGTATCATGTTCCTTGTAGCTGGCAAGATCGTGGAGATGGACGATGTCGGCACTCTGTTTGCCAGTCTGGGGAAATACATCGCCTGCTGCATCATTGGACATGCTATCCACGGCTTTTTAGTGCTGCCGGCCATCTATTTCGTCATCACGAGGAAGAACCCATACACCTTCCTGTGGGGGATATTCACAGCTCTGGCTACGGCCTTCGGAACAAGCTCCAGGTAAACTCTTCCTTTCCCAGATGCACGCTTGTTTGTTCTGCTTACCTGTTAAATATCAAATACGGAGGCTCCCCTGTTCTAAAACACACACTCCTCTCTACAAACAAAAATGTGCATATCTCCTGCCTCAGTATGCTCACGCAATTCTTATTTCCTGTTTTTCAGCTCTGCCACGCTGCCCCTGATGATGAAGTGTGTGGAGGAAAATAACGGCGTATCCAAGCACATCAGCCGCTTCATCCTGCCCATTGGAGCGACGGTCAACATGGATGGAGCTGCTCTCTTCCAGTGTGTGGCTGCTGTCTTCATCGCTCAGCTGAACAATGTTTCTTTGAACTTCATCCAAGTCATTACCATCCTGTAAGCCACTGTTAAACATCCACAACTACAGAACTCACTCCATTGCCACGATGGATTTCCGTCATTTGGAAAAGTGTGGGGGGGCTACACTTTACTTATTGACGTCTCTGTGAAGTTAATGTACTGTTGAAGAAGACAGGGTTGGGGTTATAGTACACCATGGGTCTCAAACTCGCGGGACAATTGCGGCCCACAGGAAGATATTTTTTGGCCCCCCACTTGACATCAAAGTGTAGTGTTACTGTGGCCCGTGCCTTTTACACACGCACACGATTCAGTCGCAAAAATCCACTAGTTTCTGCTGCCAGTCAACAACGCTGCAGCTTTAAAGCCAACAAAAGGCTCAATTCATATTATATCCATAGTATGAATGAGCATTAAGAGATAAGAACAATTCAAAACAGGTGCCTTAATCCACAAATGCATTTAATTAACACACTGCAGCTGAAAAAACATGCTAGTTTGATCTCTTCATAATGAACAGTCTTCCGGTTGTTATGGTTGAGGGCAAAGGCATCAATAATTTCTGCTTGTTTTCAGGGCTCAGGTTCTGTCTGAGTTTAGTGCCAGCAGTAGGCTACCAGGGTGCTGGTCTGAAAGTCTCCACTGCTGTTCCTCAACTCATTCTTTAAATGACGCAGACATCACAGATCACTGATATGACAGGAAGGGTCAGAGATATGGATAGGAGTTTAAATAAGTCTATAAAGGCATCCAGAGGTTGTTGCCTTGTAAAACCAACTTCCCCTGAGTGGGATTAAAACAGCTGTGCTCAGGATGACAAATGTTTTCCCTGTGTAACTGTGACGCAGACATCGTATCTCGCTTTGGTGAGTGACTCAGTTCAATCTCTTGTCTGATTTAATCCCTGATTATTACAATCTATAATGCCAAAGTAATATCAACTAATTTTATTTACATATGTTTTAATTTTATGTCAACAAGAAGTGAAATTATGGTCTTGATCACTTAAGTTTAAACGGGACATGGTTTATAAATCCTGTGGCGTATTTAACTCCAGGTCTCATCAAACAGTAAAAATTCCTCTCATAACGACAAAAAACAAAACTTTATAACTGAACATTTAATCCTAATCTGGACACAGGTATGAGACATGAGGCATGAGAGGTCAGCATGTTTGATCTTGATGCAGCGCTAAATTACGCACGGAGATGCCCCAGTTCATGATGCATGCAGGGACGTCAGGGGGATTCAGATAGAGTGGACATGCAGAAGAACGACTGTAGGGCTCATACATGGGTTTAAACTCAAGTTTTCACTCAGCAGGTGAGGGTTTGCAGCTTTATAAACAGGGCAGAAGTGCGCGAAGCTCTGCAAGAAAGAGTGTGAATCACCCTCTCTCTCTCTCTCTCTCTGTCTCTCTGTCTCTCTCTGTCTCTGTCTCTTGATCTCTCTCTCTCCCTCCTTCAGCTCATTCAGGAAGACCCCAGAAACGGGTGTCTGTGGCATTTGGTTTCACTGCCAAAAAGCAGAAGAAATGAAAAGCAGGATAGCCATTTACACAACTGCTCTTAATTGTTCTTAATTGTTGGTGCTGCTGTGAGTTTTGTTTTTCTTGTAAAATGATATGGCTGTTCAAAGTACAATAAATAACTGAAAAGTTGTGGAGATGGTTGAATATTTCCATGACTACATTATATCTGAGTTAAGTCTTGCAAAAAGTGTTTTGTTGAATAGATTGAAAACATTGAAATTACATCAAAGCGAACTAACAGAAAAGCTGTTCAAAATCGCCTTCTTTAAAATGCTATTGGTCCTGAGAATCTTAATAGTGTGGGTGAAAGTCTTTTTACAACTCATATGCTTTATTAGAGAACAGTATGCTGTCTACATGCCCTTGGGCTAAGGGCATGTAGACAGTATAATCCTTTTTTACATGAAAACCTCTGGGAAGGGAACTGATAGGCAGAAAAAAGGCTCTTACACTTGTGGCATGGTAGGTTGATGGTTGGGTAATATGATTTGGTGTCGAAAAAAAATTTCAGTCAAAAGATGTTTTTTTTTGCTTTAATCCCTGAGAACTGGATTAAGTATGCTGTAAAAGTATCTTTCGTGTTCAGTATGAACAGTGACATCTTCCTTGTTTCTGTGTTAGTGTTACAGCAACAGCCTCGAGTGTAGGAGCTGCAGGTATACCTGCTGGAGGTGTGCTGACCCTTGCGATTATCCTGGAGGCAGTAAATCTGCCGACCAATGACATCTCTCTCATCCTGGCTGTCGACTGGCTGGTGTAAGTACATTTTAGTTTTGTCGTATATGGGAAAATAGAGCATCACAATAACAACTGTGTAAAAAACTACTACTGCATGTCTCCTACGGGGGTGGAAAGTAGCTAATTACATTCACTGGCATTACTGCAATTGAGTATCTTTTTGTATACTTCCTTTTTTGAGTAGTTTTTAGATTGCACTTTTACTTGAGTATATTTTTGGGAAGAGCTGCACTTTGCCACATTTAAAAAGCATCAGTTACTGAGTAAAAATGAGCAAATTAAAACAAGCAGAGGGATAAGCAACCCCTCAACTTTGTGAATTTGTCCAGTTGTTTGGTTTATGCATACATCCATTTTCATAATGCATCCAGAATTTTCTGTAATGCACTTTGCTATAAAAGTGTGCCTTTAATCAGTCATTATGGTTGGAGACAGAATTATCATGATATCAGAATTTTGAATTTCTAAATATTACTAGCTAAAATCAAACTATATCGATGGATCGTGGGTGACCATGGACACCCAAAACTGGTATATTTAATTATAGATTTTTTTTATTTTCCAACAAAAAATATATAGGGCTTATCTGACTTCAAGTATTTTCTTTAATTTATTACCAATAAACCAAAAGAATTGGTTCATGCATGTGTATTTTTGCATGTGTTGGGCATTCTGTGCATGTCAGTATTTGTGCAGGATTGCGAAGCTGTCATCAGTCTGCAGATTTGGAAGTAAAATACAAATTTTAGGGATCAGGAGACATCACTGTCTCTCTTCTCTGCTTTCTCTTTATCAGACGCTAACGTTAATGCATGCATCTTTATGACACCATAAGGAGACCTTTTTTTATTCTGACTGGTGAATTAAATTGTTAGCTATGGGTAGCTACATAGCTGTGACAGAGTGCAGACAGAAAGGGGCACATATTTAGCATCAATCAAACAAAATACTGAATAGCCCTTCATGTATGTGCAGAGATTTTGTTGTGTTTCTGCTGTGAAATAAATGGAAAGTAACTCTGTCCTTATCACTACTCTGTTTAAGCAACAGGACATTAGCACTCGCTCATTTGATTGCCTCTTGCTGTGCGCTTTCTCTCACTTTCTCCACTCTCAGCATATTTGGGTTGAAATACAAGTGTATATATGCTTTTTCTTCAAAAAAATCAGTGCTTTTCTGTTGTAAAGACAGATATATTGTGCATCAACTTCAGAAATAAATCCCTTTAAGCTGAGTGACTGTGAGAGTTGTTGCTATTGAAACAATGCCTTCAGCCACAGCGATGTAAACTGGCAGGTCTTTTGAACGTTGCAGAGCAGCCTTTTGCAAGCAGTTGCGAGTCTCCAGTGGTCTTGTTGCTTTAAAGTTCTTAAAACATTCTTGAATATCAGTTGTGAACCTTGTGTTCATATAGTCCAAATGTTTGTCACTATATTTAGTCTTTACTACTGGATTCCCCTCCTGAAGTGAACCATTCACTTTTGTCATTTCTTTTGCTTTGACTACTATTGGTGTCAGTTTTTTTTAAATTATATTCTAATATTAAAGTCTCTGTCCACTGTACTCTGTTGTCCTACAGTGACCGTACCTGCACAGTTCTGAATGTAGAGGGTGATGCCTTTGGAGCCGGGCTCCTGCAGTTCTTCGTGGACCGCACATCCAAACAGGACGAGGCTACAGAGCTGAGTGATATCAGGTTGGAGGGAGACCCATCAGCCGCTGCCCCCGAACACTCACCGCTCATCGAGAAGAGAGGCGGCCATGATAGTGCAGATGGTCCAAAGACTGTTCTCTCGGAGTCTGTCATGTAATCCAGCTGCTGAAAAACATAATAATCCTCTCTGCTGACACTCTTACCAGCCAAAACCTGAGGTACCCGCCCCATTCTCCCTTCTTCCCCTGCCCTGAAGAAAAAGATATAGAGAGGATGAGTATGGACACTACAAAAACAGTGCAAACAAATGCTCTCTGTCTTCAAAATTTTTCTGTGTGGAAAGCAAACAGCTGTAGGGGAATATTCAAAATATATATTGTATGCAGTAACTTGTTCTTCATTTTTGAGGAACTATAACACTGGCGGGCTGCTTTTTGAAATAGGTCAGAGATACATTTGGTCCTTATCAATTTTTATAGTCAGAAATGTATCATGTCAAACCTCAGTTTATTATGTCCTGTGTGTGAGGATGTACTCTTAGATGTCAAGTAGCTGGGCTAGGCTGGCATAATGCTGGATATTGTGTTACAAATAGAAGAAATGTTGCGTTAAAATGTTACACAAGGCCATTTTAATCTGTATTACATCTTTATCTGTTGGAACTCTGTTACCTGTACACACAAATCTATTCTAATCTATTCTTAATTAAGGCAATAATTTTAACCAGTTTTTAACCAAATTTTCTGACTTTGAGAGTTGATAAGGACCACTGTAGAGCTGCAGAAGTTTTATATTCTTCCTCTGGAATCCGTTAACTTCAAAAGTTTCCGTTACTTTTTTCTTTGTTCGATAATTTGAGATTATGTTTTGTCGTACATAATTATTGGCACTTTCATGCAGATGTAATGTAATGTTTGTAAACTATAGGTCTTGTATATTATCGGACAATAGTTCTGTTCTGTGTGCATGAAAATGGCTGTGATAATGTATGTAAAGCTGCATTTTAGGACAAAAACTTTCCCAAGGTACTCTGAACTTTAGCTAGTACTCTGTGTTTCCACCATCTAGACCAGGGTTTAGATAAAGCACCAGACTTGATTATAACCTCTTAAAGATCCCTGCCTTGGGGGTATTATTTTGACAATTGCAGGGAGCTTTATGAACCATTTAGACCTTTTTTTGACTTGCCAGCTTATTTTCTAAATCATATTTGGTGGAAACACAGATGTTTAGTCCTGTGAAAAGAGGCTTAGACCTCTCCTGGTATTGGTGGAAATGCATCATATGATAAAAAGCACAAAAAGTGTCCTGTTGGTTGTTTTTGAAGGGTTTAAAGCTTTTATCAGGCTGTGGATGTGTCTACTGGTAGTCCATGCCAATGTTTCTCTTATCTACAAAACCTTATCATGAAACGTAGAAATATAGTGGTTAAAACCCGTTATAAAGATTGTATTTCTACTCCGAAAGCACACTCTATAATCGCAGTAACGTCCCAAGGCTGAGAGGATAAACTTTTTCTCAAGGATTCAGTATGTATATATGGACACGGAGCAACCTCCTCTGAGCATTTGTGCCTCTTCTCATGGATGTCAGTGCAATGGCAGGCATCTTAACCTCAGGTTTCACTTTGGTTTGAAGACTCGTCCTTTAACTGCTTCTTAATATTCTGAGACCACAAATATCACATCGACTCAGCACACAGGAATGACACCACGAACTCCTGATAGAATTGAATAACATTTCCAGGAAGATATGCTTCTCTCTGTCTCTCCTTTTTTTATTTTAGCCAATGTTTCACTAATGTCTTTGCTTTATGTAGGTTCCAAAATCACAGAAAAGCACAAATTGGTTTAAAGGCACAGTCTGTGGCTAGTTAACTGTGGTGTAAAGTGTGGTGTGAGTAACAGAAGTCCTTCAGAATAGTATCAGTGGTTTTCTGTCATAAGGATGTGTTGTGTGGGTCTCATTTGGCCGTGTTCATGTTCTGACTGTGAAGGCCAAAATCAAAGTACTAGTTCTGGGTTTAGGCCTTGTATCGTAGTAGACATATCAGATTATTACTTGTAGTAAATATTATTTATTTCCATAATCACAATCCAAAGATTTTTAAGTCAGTGTTTTCACATGCAAGCAACTCCATTTTTGTCTGTCTTCATTTAATAACTGGTTTGTGAAAGGTTTTTTTTATTACTTGGGTCTTTTGTCATCTTTTTAAGTGTTGGCTTTGTTAGCGTGAGGTGCTTCCATTTGGGGTTTTTTGTTTTTCTTCTGCAGTTTAGGAAGCTTTGGAGACTGTTCTGTATCAATGATGAGATGAGTTGTATTGATCGTACCCTAAAATCTTTTCAAAAACATCATATTCTTTTAATGTTGACAGTAAAATGCACTATGAAATGTTTATACCATCCGTTCATACCATCCATCCATATCATGTTATTACTTTAAAGGTCTACCACATGAATGGAGTTTACGTCATAATAGGCACTATCTTTGTAATTGGTTTCAGTCTATAGTTTATGTGGGCTGTAGTTTGTACTAGATCTGCGGTATTTCCTATGTTATTATTGCAGGCCCAATGTTCAGTCACTACATTTTTATGGCATATGATCATGCAAAAAAAAGGTGAACAGTACCCTACAAACAGCTATGAAGCTTCTGATTTGTCTTGATTCCTTTTTGCTACAAGACTGTAAAGATGTTAACATTCCCCTGCAATCTTTACTACATGGATGTCTGGTGCGACCATACTGTATGTGTGTGGATGTTGTATGCATGTGGTGGGTTATTAAAGTGGGGCTATGTTTAAAATACTTGGTCACACTGAATATACTGTCTTTAGTTTCTAAACAATAAACCCCTTTTTATTATATATCTGAGCCTATTTGTTGTCCTTTGAAATTATTCTGCATTTAAATCTAGTTGCAGTCCTGCAGTTTAAAACATTCATGACTGCATGCATAGCTACATTATGTCACAATGTGCCATCTTTGGATTAGGTAGCATGTAAGATGGGAGATGTTTTAAATGCTCTGAGACCCCTCATGTCCTTGCATCCAAAAATAACCACGACTGCTTAAATGAAATCCTGATGCTTATCGAGTTACCAGGCCTTACATGAACAATGCTGGATATACATTGCTATGCAAATGCACCACAAAGACTGTGATGCTTGCTGCATGGACAGGTGAGAGGTAGATGAGGAACTTCTGCTTGGGTTAAATGAGAAAGTTGTTTCCCCATCACTGAAAGGTTCTGCCCATTAAGTGAGCTGCATTCCTGTGACACTACATTCCTGAGTGTCCTGTCATAAAATCCCCCCCTCCCTCATTTTCCTGCCATATGGCTGAAGAACTCCCATGATGCATTTGAAAGTGTTCAGGGTAAGTTACACAGGCCAAAGCCTAACAGGGTGTATTGTGCCACCTGGTGTTCACAGAAAATTACAACATGTCCATTTACTGCTACAACAGCCCTTAAAAACTGTAAGTATAACATGACATCTTTATTTATGCTGTTCATGAAATGAAGTAACACTTTGATACATCAAGCACAAGCAAGATCATTACAGGAAACATGTCGAACCCCGAGAAGCTGGTGCTGAATTTAATTCTTTTTTAATAAATACATCCTGATGCTAAGTAGTTACACATATAATTGCACAGAGGGTTAATAATAAAGTACACATTCAGTCAAAGTTGAATGTTTTGTAACTGAAAACCAATGTCCGTTGTGGCATCATTTCACCCTTGAACGGACAACAAAATTAACAACAAAGTGCTTCTCATTTCCCCCACATGGAAACGTACTCACAACATTACAGCTGCCAAATCAGAATACAAAAGATGAATCCTGGCATAAATTGTGCAAAACTGCAAGAATGAGTACAAATTAATGAAACACTTAAGGATAAAGAGGACGTGTGTTTGCGTGAAACTGCTTGGTTTTAAGTATCTGCACAAAAGCTAAAATCCTGCTCAAAGTTATGCACACTGTAGCTTGTAACAGGAATTCAAAGTTATCTCATTTACAGCAGTCTCTTCAAACTCTTCTGTGCAACACATAAGGATTGAGAACAGTGTGTTCTGAAAGCAGTTTTTGACTCTTTAAAATATGTATGATGGTGGTGCAGTCTTAGCCTTGCAGTTCAATGGTGCGCTTTATGTGCACAGTGCAGACTTTAAATTTACTTTCAACATTAGCACTTTGGGCGGTTTCTCAAAAAGAAAAATAATCCTGTTGTTTGGTAACAAAGTCAGTATGAAATATAAAAGTTTTCCAAATATCATCATGCCTCATAATTTGCTTTTATCTAGCCTTTTTTTCGTAGGATTTGGATACTGAGGATTCTCAATGACCCCCTCTCCAAATTTGAGCTCTAGGAATGCTCTGTGGTTGTTTGGAGCAAAGGCCGTAATGCCAGCAAATGTCATGGGTACCAGTGGCTGCAGGAAGTGCTCTGGGAACTCCACGTCTTGTTTGTGCTCGATCCATGTGTCTTTGGTCATGACGCCATTACGGGCGTAGAACGGCCATAAGTCAACATGCAGATGGTTGGCCTCACTGTACTGGACTCTGTAGAAATCTCCTTCCACAGCTCGCTCCCACACATAGCCGTTAGCATCCACAAGGGAGCCTGAGTCCAGGTTTTTCAAGTGATCACAGTTGGGTATATCCTCCAGGTAGATGCCCAAATCAACGTCGTAATCCCAGGGGATGATGTCCTGATGGCGGACAGCACCCAACAGAGTCCCGCCCTCCAGCCAGTAGCGCACACCTGAGGTCTCCAGGATGTTGATGACATACTTGGCGGTTTCCCTCAGACCTCTCAGACAGCAAGGTGGCGTCCAGCGATCTAGATAGAGATAATCTGGGGTGTCATCTTGCACAGTGCCAAAGCAACGCGTTGTCTCTTTACTGCAGCCGTACCACTGTTCCTTCCCATCAGGCATCAGGAGACGCTTCAAACCAAAGCTCCTCATAAGCTTTCCTGTGGCCTCCTTCAATCGTGTATCAGCCTTCCACTGGTTGTGGGCGGAGCTAAAGAGTGGACGGTGGTTCGCAGAGAAACATGGGGTCTCTAGCAGCTTCACTTTCCAGCCTCTGAGGGCGGTTTGGACAAAAAGCGAGGAAAAGAGGGGCCGCCCCAGAGGCACAGATAGATTAAAAAGATCCTCAGTGCGAATGAGGATGACAGCATCTCCTTGTAAAGCTGTGCACACACTTCCACTGCTCCCTGATGCAGCGGGAGAGTAGGTGGCTGTCCACTCTCTGAGGTTCACCCGCAGGTGGAGGCACTGCACAGCAGATCGAGTCAGCACGGGTGCAGCAACCACCCTCACAGGCCCCCCACCCTCACCTTCCAGTTCCCTAATCAGCCTCTCTATAGACCTAGGTTGTTCCAACTCCACCCCATCTGGCACCAGCAGCACAAACTCAGTCTGAACATGGAACTCTGGTCTGTGGGCCTGTGGGGGCTGTTCTGGGCTGGGGGAGAGCACTAGGAGTCGTGCCCCCTCTGGAAGCACCAGGGGAGGGTAGGGAGCACTATCAGCAACAGCCAGAAATGGAAGCTCAGGTCTTTGGCGGAGGAAGGAGTTAGCCACATCCCCAACATAGTTCTCAAAGTTTTCAAACTCCCGGAGAAGAACCGTCACTCGTGGACTACGACTGTGTCCCTCCACTCCGACCCCTCCAGCGTCACCTCCTGCTCCTACAAGAGCTCCGAGGCCTCCCCCAAGACCTGAGGCCGGTAGGGCAGCTCTTCTGGAACCCCTGCCAAGTTCTTTCCTCTTTTCCATCATTTGCTGTTGGGCTCGGGACACATAGTAGAGAATGAGGAGATTGAGGATTATGGCGCCGGTTAACAGGCCCTGGCAGAGACTGATACGCATGGTGACCAATATTAACCAGCTTCTCCTGGGGGTAAATTTTAGGTTCCAAGGAATAAAGTTTTGGGCCTCTTTGGGGCTACAGTAGAGAAATGGGAATTGAGAGCAACCTGTGAAAGGCAGAAGTACAAAAATTTTAAAAGTAGTACAAAATCACACATATGCAAGACAACTTCATAAATATTTTCCATGTTGAGTTAAATTTTATGCTACTTTAAATCTACTTTGATTTAAAAAAAAAAACAGCAACTAACAATTCAAGGACTTATCCGGGCAATAATGGTTTACTTGGAATTTAAACTAATAAAATAATATTTCCATGCAATGTTTTTATTAAAGCTCCAGTGAGGATTTCAGATGCAGTTAATTCCAGCACACCCTATGGACAAAGCAAGATTATTTATCTCTTTGCAAAAGTTCTGTATGTTACCTAGTTTTAAGAAGGAAAAAAATTATCCTGCTATCCTTTTTGAGGAATGACAGGCAACTCAAAATGTTTCAACAGGGTAATGTAAATGGCCTCTTCTGTCACTGCACCAGCACTGACAGACAAATAAAGTAACATTTTATAAATTGTCAGTTTTCTTCTAAGGTGATGCTTGTTTCTGTAAGTCACATAGACTAATAAGGTTTTATTTCAGTGTGCTTCATGAACTACTTAAAAAAAAAAACTCACAAAAGCTTTAAAAAACCGCTGGCAGGATGATTAATCATTCAAATGAGACTGTTAAAATAAATTGCCGCAACTCACCTTAGACATCTGTTATTCCACATGACAGAGCCGTTAGCATGGTCGATATTACCATGCATTAGCCATATTAATACAGGCTTGAGTAACGCTGAACCCATTAACCTTGTGCTGAATTTGGTTCTCATGGTGGTCAATCTCAGCCAGTTGTACTAGCGTGGAGGCAAATCTGCCAGAATCGGTGAGAGAAATCACTGATATTTCCACAGTGTTGTCTGATATGTGAGCGGTTTAGATAGTCTGAGATCGATTCGCCGTCATTTTACAAATAAATATACAGAAAACTCCACTCTAATCGTATCAGAATACATCATTTCTGTTTAGCTTCTCACTGGCTCGACCGTTTACCCCAAACTGCACGAATTTATCATCAAGCTATCACACTGGCTATCCCTGTTGACCGCATCGACAATAGGATGACTTCCGTTTCGACTCCTTCAAAATAAAGGTTCCATTGTCAAAATAAAATATACCGATTTTTTTTTTTAAACCTGCTGCATCTTTACATCAATACTACTAAATTAACTACACTCATACTAGATAATTTGACCTCAGCATGATATAGAAAGTCTTAAATATCTGTTGTGAAAAAGTGTATTAAAAGCATTTGTAAATTTCAGATGATATCGATGGTGGCCTGGAAGTGCAATATAAAATTATAATGTCTGAAACACTTTTACAAAGTTGAAAGAAATTACAATAGTTTATAACAAAGTTAGGATGTCAAAAACACTTATAAATGTAGTGCATTGCAATGTGCAGTACTTAGTGTGTCCACTAGACAGCACTGTGGTACTGCTGTGTTGTTGCTGTGTTTAGATGGAGACTGCAAATTAAAAGTTGAGGTGTGATACATCTTACATGATGTCAGAAGGAAACTAAATGATGAAATGAAAATGGAGCACATAAAACCTCCTACTTCACTAAGTCAAGAAGGAAATCTAGCAGTAAATTGGAGGGTCTGGATCCAAAGATTTGAGCTGTTTCTTGTCGCCAGCAGAATCCCAGAAAAGTCCCACATGAAAAGAGCACGTTCCTACCAAGCGACAACCTCAGGTCCCAAAAAATATAGCCAATGCGAAAGTGCAAAAAATTGCAATACCGCGAGTGTCCACTTGAGGCTGGCTGCAGGAACACCCATCTGGACACCTGTTAAACAGCAGGTTGTTACACTAGAAATAAACTGGTTTACAGCCTGGTTAAAAAAAACCAAATGTGTCTCATTAGCTAGTGTCTTAATGTGCTCTCGCTGTATTTTTTGTACCACGATCATCTGGATTATATTTAGGATAAACCTCACTTCATGTGCATCTCATTTGATTGACAGATATCTCGTCTGGGAAAGTGCCTGTCGCACTAAAGAACAAGATTGAAACAGAGCTGAAAAGAATGGAGAGCTTAGATGTGGTAAGCAAACAGGCAGAGCCTACAGACTGGGTAAATAGCATGGTGACTGTAACAAAACCAAACAAAGTTAGGATCTGCATCGACCCACAGGACCTGAATACAACCATCAAAAGACAACATTATCCACTGCGCCCAATAGAAAAAGTGGTAGCTCAAATGCCAAATGCCAAATTCTAGTCTTCAACAGACTTCCATTTGGTATAATATCTGCACCTGAAGTATTCCAGAGGTGTATCGCCAGACACCTAGAAGGGCTAGAGGGTGTAGTCAATGTGATGACATCCTAGTTCAGTGAAAGCATAGAGCAGCATGACTGTCATTTGAGACAACTGTTGGGCCGTCTCAGAAGCATTAATCTGAAACTGAACAAAAGTAAGTGCAAGATAAGGATGACAGAAATCAGTTATTTTGGACATGTGCTCAGTAAGAAAGGACTCAAGCCTGATCCTGAAAAAATAAGGGCTATACAAGACATGCCAGTACCAGAGGACAAAGTCGCCCTCCAGAGGTTCACGGGGTGCTACAATACCTCTCTAAATTCTTCCCCAACCTCTCAGACCTGAGTGTTCCTCTGAGGAATTTGGAAGGAAATGTGGAATGGCAGTGGGGTTCAGAACAATAACAGAGTTTTGACAAACTAAAAGCTCTTGTCAGCCAAGCACCAGTACTTAAGTACTATGATGTAAGCAAACCAGTTACCTTATCTGTTGATGCAAGCTGTGAGGGTCTAGGAGCAGTGCTACTTCAACATGGACAGCCAGTAGCATATGGCTCCAGGGCATTAACCAATTGTCAAAAATGTTATGCCCAAATTGAAAAAGAATTGCTTGCAATAGTGTTTGTTCCATCAATATTTGTAATGAAGACATGTCCACGTAGAAAGTGATCAGCTTGAAGTGATATTTAAAAATTCACTCCTCAGCGCCCCAGCCAGGCTACAAAGAATGCTCATGAGATTACAAAAGTACAGTCTAGAGGTCCAGTACAAGCCAGGCAAGGAGATGTATATAGCTGATTTGCTAAGCAGAGGATTTCTGAAAGAGCACCACGAGAAACTCCTTGATGAAGAACTGGAAGTCAGCTTTGTCACTCACCAACTCCCAGTATCAGAGGAAAAGTTGCAGGAGTTCAAAGAGGCAATGAAGAAGGATGCTGAGTTAAGACTAGTCGCAAATGCGATTCAGAGTGGTTGGCCAGAGAAACAGAGACAACTTCCAGACAAAATCGAAAAGTTCTGGACATTTAGAGAAGAGTTGTCATGTGCAGATGGACTCATATTCAAGAACTCAAGGTTGATAGTACCACACACATTGAGAAGTGAAATGCTCAGAAAAGTCCACGAGTCACACATGAGCATGGTGAAGTGTAAGGAGCGAGCCTGTGATGTATTATACTGGCCAGGAATTGCCAAACAGATAGAAGAAGTCGTGGCTCAGTGTGCTGTATGTAACACAGACAAGAACAATAATCCCAAAGAGCCACTCAATACAATACAATACAAGAACTTTATTTATGCCCGAAGGGAAATTCAATTTGTCCCATATGTCTCATGTCCCATTCAGTGCCTGACAGAGCATGGGCAAAGGTAGGCATGGATTTAATCCATTTCAACGATGCAGTCTTTATTGTGAGCTCATCAAACTGAATGGAACCACAAGCAGACATATCATCTTTGGTCTCAAATCTATATTCACAAGGCATGGCGTGCCAGGTGAGTTATTCTCAGACAATGGCAGGCAGCTAGTGGGCCAGGAGATGGTGGACTTCAGTGCTGAGTGGGGATTCAAACACACCGCCCAAAGTCCCACTTTCCAGTCCAGTCAAATGGGCAAGTTGAGAGGGCAGTTCAGACAATAAAGAACCTCCTGAGAAAAGCACAGGACACAGGTGGTGACCCCTACTTAGCCCTTCTGGAATACCAGAATACACCACTGAGTGGGGTTGGCTTCTCACCTGCTCAGATATTCATGGGAAGAAGGCTCAAGTCAAAGCTACCAGTGACAAAGACACTGTTGCAGCCAGGTCTCTACAAAAACACCAGGAGCAACCTTGTGTATAGACAACAAAAACAGAAACAACACTTTGACCAAGGAATGAGAAAACTGTCTGACCTCCAAGAGGGTGAAAATGTGATTAGACAAGGCAACAAGTGGGAGCCAGCCACTGTGATTAAGAAACATGACCAGCCGAGATCCTACCTAGTTGAAACCCCAAGTGGACAAGTGTTCAGGAGGAATTGCAAACACTGCTCAAAACCAGAGAGACTTCAGTCCCAGAGACACCTGGTGGCACCACATCCAAGCACCCATATCATGTGGAACAAGACACTTCGCCAAGTGCTGAGCCTCCCAGACGTACTCCAGACTGTTCTACTGTACCAACAAGTCCAAGAGAAGTGGCAGACCATACTGTATCCACAAACAGCCCTATGAAAACAACATGCTGTGGAAGGCCTGCCAAAGTGCCACAGCTAACTGGACTAATTTAAAAAACTGATTTCATGGACTATTACCAGGGCTAATTGAAAAATTGTCATGGACTGAGTTCAAGATTTAGTTAAAGATTTGTGAAAGAAAAAAAAGTGTTTTCATGTTCAAATCTGGTTTAATGCAACCTATTACTTGTTCTCATATTTGTCATGCACAACTTCTACTTAAAAACTGTTCATAGGAAAAAATACAACTTGGGAAAGGGAGATGTAGTGTATTGCAATGTTAAAAGTGCATTACTGAGTTTGTCCACTAGACGGCACTGTGGTACTAATGTGTTATTGCTGTGTTTATATTGAGACTGCAGAATAAAAAGTTGAGGTCTTGTCTCTTATCTTACAATTCCCTTATCGTGGGATACTGTTGCTTATAAATTTTTTGCAGTAAATGGAAAAGTGTTATACGACTTGTAAATTGGCTCAGCTCATACTAGACTTTCATGTTTTGTAAATTTGTTTGTAAAATATGTATCTACAGTTCCAAATATAGGTTTTTGATGTCAATTTGTTTCATATTTATGTGCTTCACATAAAGGTTGTTTATGTGAAGAGTTTCAGACTTTGTAATTCTGTGTTGGACTTTGTTAATTTGTTAACTTTTTTTAAGAAGTTTTTTTCCTACTTTATAAATTTGTATTGGGTTTTCTTGTACATTTGTTTTGTAAAATATATATTTGTTTTGTGCTTTTTAAACGTGTTTCAGACTTCTAGACCATCATCAGTACTGTGGACAGACATCAGCCCGTCTTTTCATTATGTGGTCTGCACTGATCCCAGTGGCAGATTTATATCTGTGATTTTATTTTGATTGAATGTGGGCAAGCTTGTACACCTCAAAACTCAACTAAACAGGGTTTTTTTTTAGTAAAAAGACATCTATCTGGTAAAACTGATGAGTGTTCATGGTCAAATGAATAAAAATGCTTGCGATGTGGGAGTACACTGTCTCTAGTAAAGCTTTGCAAGCTGTTTTAATAGAGAGGACAACTAAAACATGAAGATACACACAATTACAGGGCATTTGAAAAAAAAAAAGACTTGAGTGAATTCCTGAAATGTTGGTTTGGGAAAAAACGCCGACATTAGAATTTGTTCACTATGTTATCTGCCCTGATTTCCATAATCTGTAAATCTCTAAACTATTGCCATTCTCCTCACTCAAAATAACCTGGACTTTCCATTTAAGGAGACAAATACATTCATATTTTGCATACCCTGGCTTATTTTAAATAGGTATAAAACCACAAACGATAAAGCAGCACATCCTGGGCCTAGCAGTACTCATCCAGTTCACCGCTGCTCCTTTCAATGCGGTTTATTCCATTTCCAAGTACAAAACGGATACACGGGTGTCGATTCTTCTGGCTAACTTTACCATCGACAAACCTCCCTGCTCACAAAATGGCAGGAAATGAACTTCTCTGGCGACATGTTCATTGTGTATTACAGCAAACATGGCCCTTTATTTGTCACCCACACTGGGCTTTTCCAAAAAAACACAAGGAAGAGAAAGATCCGGGATAAACAAAATAAGAGTCGAAAATAAACGCCAAGACGCTTGATTTAATTGAAAGACATATTTAAGTAACGCCTCAATGTAATTAAAGAAAACGTATTAAAATGTGAAATTACTTCGAAAATAGCGCTGTTGGAAAAGATGAGGCCAAGATGTTTAAAATGTTTCGCATGACTGAATTTTATGTTGAAGGTTAGTAAGCGGAAGTATAGTATTTACCACCTGAATAGTAATTTTTGGTCTGTGCGCGTGAGAAAAGGAAGAAAAGAGGGACGCTCATAGTGGAGTGCTGCTAGCTTGGAAGAAGGGTAAAAGGTACATTTTTAATTATTATTGTCGGTACACTCTGTCCGTTTCCACCTCCTTATCCTGGCGAGAGGTTGAACGGTTAAAATGGAGGCGGACAGATCCGGCGGAGGACCAAACCCGAACTCCGGAGGCGGCGGCAGCAGCGGAGCGGGGCGCAACCCAAACGGGCCCAAAGCAGCACCGAGCCAGGCGACATCAGCTGCGGCGACCGGGGCGATGGCGGCAGCAGCAGCGGCGGCAGCAGCAGCCGCCGGGGCCATGCCAGGGTCGTCGCAGACACGGGAGCAGCAGGACGGCGACTCGGGTATGACGCTTCCTGGGATCCTGCACTTCATCCAGTACGAGTGGGGACGCTTCCAGGCCGAGAAATACCGCTGGGAGGCTGAGAGAGACGAACTCAGGGTAAATTTATTTATCATGTAGCTCTATTTGGCGACGTTATATCGAAGGCCAAATCGCCTTTTGCTCGAACTCATTTAACGTTGGTTTGAGACAGTACACTTACCCTGGAATCAATCAGTTTCAGTAGGCTATGACAACATGCTAACGGGCTAACAGTACTCCCATCATATTGTATTGACCAGGATGTAACAGCACCAGACAGACAGGGAAATAAAGGGACTATGGCCCCCAGCTGATGATAACCAAAAAGCACAACACAGCCACTAAATAAGGATGAAGTGTTTTATCAGAAAAGCTCCCATCTGTTACTGGTCGTCTATTTCCCCTTCAATCAGTAACAATTCACTCACGGGGACAAACCTAAATGACAGAGCAATACGACATAAAATTAGGTAGGTTCATTTCAGAAGGTGGTTGGACAGAGTTTAAATGTGGTTAACTTCTCAGTCTTGCTTGTAACAACTTAGGGACACATCAAAAACATGCACTAAAATGGTATTTCGTTAGGCTGTATTAAACAATATCAAGATTTGAAATCACTACAATTGAGAGTGAAATAATTTTTTAGCATTGGTCATGCCATGTGGGGCTTTAACTACAGGAATACCTAAATATCACGACTTTTTAAATTGTATTAGTTTCAGTGAAATTGGCAGGAAGGGAGAAAGTAAACAGAGTGGGTTTGTAACGTTCAGCTTCAGCACTCATAATACTCAGATGGTAAAGAGTTTTTGTTTTTAGATCAGCCGTTTCAAACTGTGAGGGTAACATCACAATGCATTTGATCTATTGATGCATCAGTTTAACATCGTATGGACTGATACCTGCCCTCTTCACAGACATCGACACATCGTCAAATAATATGGCATGAACCAGTGTTAGTAGAAGACTCATCTTTTGTGTGTTTTGTCAGTTTAATACCTTCATCTGTTACATCAAAGTGCTGATTCAGGAAGAAGCTTCTTATCTTGCAGAAGAAGTGACTCGCTGAACAAAGTCAGATCTGTTTTCATGGTCCAACATGCAAGACAACATTGGCTCTGTGGGAGTGTTTACACCAAAAAAAAAAATAAAATGGAAAATACTTGCATCTGCATGCAATTAGCTAAAGTGTTATTTTAAACATTGGTATTGGTCCTGATTTTTATGGCTTTAATTTGATTACATTTCTATGAGTTATCATATTCTGAAAATACAAGAAAATATTAATTGCATTCCAGATATTTTCATGTTTTTGTGGTATAAATGTATCACTCGGATGATATTGATCCGGCTGGCTTTTTAACTTAAACCTAACTCATCATGCTTGCTTTAAAGTTTGCATGTCAACATGTGCTACTGTTAAACCTCCTCAGATGAGGATTTTGTTCTAATCTCAACAAATATTTGCCTACTTTGTGCTGAAGAGTATGCAACTCTTGAAAATGACCAGGTAGACCATCAAATATGTACATGACAGAATAATGCTCTCAATATTTTCAATACTTTGATACTTTTCTATACTTTATGTCCACATTCAAGTGTATATTTAGCAGGATCCTTAGAGAAAAAGCTGTCCACATTGCACAAATTGTCACATTGACCTATCATTATTAATAGTATTATTATTATTGTTGATAAATTCATTGTTGGCCCTTCTGTACCTAAACATGGTTAATGTATTTGTGCAATTTAGACAATGTGCAGGATTTTGCTTGTTGATTAATTGAAGTCTAGAAATTTTCAAGTGGATGGTGCTTAGAACTTCTGTTGTATTGAAACAGGTATCATTATTATCTGATTTACACTAGCATCAATTTCAAATTCCTCTATAGTGATACCCCTAAGGCAGAGCTATGCACTTGTATTTTTCCTATTTTTAATAATCAAATTAGATTACTGAGAGCCAATGTCCTATCAACTATGAAATGTGATTTTTGTTGTCTGTAACTCCTGACTGAATGTTAAAGCCTTTAAAAAATGAGCTTGTGCCCTCAGGTTAGTCAGTTTAAATCTATGAAATATCTTGAAAAATCTGCGTGAATGAGTGGGTGAGTGTCATAGATTTGCCCTTGAGCAAGGCATGAGGTTGTTGATAGTTTGAGTTACTCAGAGACTGACAGGCCAAGGACAGAGGCTGCACTATGCAGCTTCCCTACATGCATGTGTGTGGGACTGTGTGAGGTAGAGCTCTGCTGGGCAGGAGTGTGCTTACTCATCAAATTGTTCCAGGAATACGAAAGGTTAGGGAAACATGCAAACACCGAAAGGTGTTTTCACTCTGAATTTGGAAAAAAATGGATGAACTGTTTATCTTTTTTATTCCTTTACAGGCTTTCTCTAATCTAATATCTTATTAGTCCCCTGTCTTTGCTATCTATTCCTATCTTATTGCTCCATGATAAACCTTAGAAAAACATATTCCCTCTCTCTGTCACTCTACTCCTCGTTTTGCCAGACTCAGTCCTACATAGTTATAAATAGAAGCTTGATAAAATATGGATGAACAATAACAAACTGGCCTCACTCGCTGCTTTTACACTCGTGTGTGGGGAAGAGCAGGAGTGGAAGTCAGAAGCAGGCCATCACTGTGTCCAACAAGCCATTAGCTCTCTTGTTATGGAAATTTGTTTGCGTGTGTGTTTTTGCTGCACATGGTCTGGTTTCACGGGTACAATTAGCGCCACGTCCTGTGCTGAGAGAAAGCGATGAATCGCTGGAGTGCCAGGCTGAAACATTGACCTAGCTTACATTTTAACACCCACGGGCCACAGGCCTCTGGCTTTTGTTGCCAGCATGCTCGCAGGGCTCTCATCATGCCAGATAGCATGCGCTCCCTGGCTTGTTATGTCTTGTTCGGTTTGAAGCACAGCGTTTGTGTGTTCATGATTTTCCCACCTATTGTCTTTAATAAGGCCAACAAGGAAGCTGGACACAAAATCCTCAAACATCACTGAGAGATCAACACTTTGATTTTACAACCATGGGTCTCTTTCTGATGTCTGCATTTGTAGCCTGAGAATTGGACATGTGTCACCTCTTTGTGTGTGTTTTCATCTTTAAACAAAAAAACACCTGTGCTGTTCTGTCTCCAATGACACGCTGGGCAGGAATGAAAGCCTAATCTAAGCCAGGTGAGATGTCCCAACAGCACATGAGACAGGTGACTGTGGCCTTGTCCCTCACACCCAGATCAGGCTTTTTACAGCGCGCTCCATCAAATAACACCACTACTACACAGTGTCGGAACAAGCCTGAAGTAATGAGCTTGTCCTCGTTATAATTGAATACACAAACAGAATGCGAGCCGAGTCACTACGCTTATTCTGCAGAGAAAAGAGCAGACCTTCACCTGTTCCTCTGTGTAATTCTCATTTTCAGCTGTCTAATTTTATTAACCTCGACAGTAGAGGTAAAGAATAGATTACTTGTGACCCACATGACATCACTTCCTGTTGAGTGTAGCCCTGGGGTCCTAGGGTACACATCTCTAGTAGCTCTGTGCTCTCAGCCATGACACACATATGATATCCATATGTACTGCATTATTACAGCCCATATGTTTCTCTAGAAACATAGAACTGGGACATTCCCGCTATACTGCATTAGCAGGTTCATTTTTTTCCTTTTCTTTTAGTGGTGTTTTTTTCTTTTGTTATCTTTATTTTCATTTTCAAACCCAGCTCTTCCCCTAAAATCTCAAAAACTTCATGAATAGATAATATTCTCTCTTATTCCAACCAAAAATGTCACATACTGATATATTTTGAACCTCTTCTTTATTTTATAAAGCATCTTCTGATCAACTTCTGCAGTAGTGGTTGAAATAGCAGGGTGAAGCCTGGTTAAGACTTAGGCATTGAATCTGGCCTCTACTGTCATGAGCAGTACATAGTCGGTGTGTTGCTTTGAAGTGCTCTACCAAAAATCTGGTGATCAGTGCAGTTTCTTCCCTTGTTATATCACCAGCTTCTGGTTCCCTTACATTCTGTTTGTTTGTATAAAAGATGCCATGGTGTGTACCAAGTGTGTTCTTGAGCAGCAGTTGATGTTGCAAGAGAAAAAGAGAGGAAATGGACTGTAAGGCTGCTGAATTAATTTTAGCAGGGGATGGTGAATTTTTGTGGTTGTTTTGCCACTGAGAGGAAATGTACCTACAATATTGGGTTTTTGCACATATCTGATATGTAAATGTTTCACAACTCATTTTGGCTGTTGCCTCTACTAATATTCAACACTGTTTTATTTTAAAGAACACAGAGTGTCTCCTGAAAGAGGCTGAATCATGCAGACCTGAAAGAGGGGCTGGGAAGTAGACAGTCTGGGAGTTGTTTTACATTTGGGCTCATGATGAGTACATAACACCCTGGGCAATTGCCTATACCTAATGGTACACTTGTATATTTTGCCAATATTTAAGACAGATAAATGGTATACTGCTGATATGTACACCAGATAAAACCTTGCAAAGCAGATGGATTGTACATGTCTGTCATCAGGCAAAATATCAGGCAGCATTGGGTTAGCATCAGGTAGCTGTTAAACGGTTTAATTGTTCTGGGAGAAGGTAGCAATGGCTGTCTTCTGTGTAGCGTTTAGCTCGGATGTAGCTATAGTATAGTGCCAGTTTTATCAGAAGTGGACCACATTTCTCTATTAAATAAAGAGCAAGGAACAGCACTCAAAACTTTTCATGGTGGAAAGGAGGTTTTTGCACTTCTTTCCTGATTCTGCAGTGGTTTGTGATAGTTACTGGTGAGGTTTTGTTGTTCTGGATGCTGGTATATACAATACAGTGTTAGCTTGAACATGCTTGTCATTGTAGCAGCTTCATTAAGGATCATGGTGTTTTTGGAGCTTCACTGTGGAGGCTTGCAATGTTTTTACCTTCTCAGCATGACAGGGCTGCTCTCATTGCACATCAGGCTGCAGTTTTGATTTACTATAATCGTATGATGTCTTAGCCAATCAGCATAATGATACCATCATAATACACTGATTCTGAGGTAATGGATTTATTGCAAGACAGTCATATAATTATGAATCATGCTATCTGTTAACTGAAGGATATAATTGATTTGAGATTTTATTTTCACTCATGGCAGTTTGGTGTCACTCTCGCCTCTTATCATGATTTGTTTCTTAACTTCTTTTCACTGCTGTCTGACATCATCCCCTTGATTTTTTTTTTTTGTTAAAACCTGCTGCCCTCTGCTTTGTCCAGCTAACTTTAGTTCATATTACCCTCATTCAGTTCTTAAGCACTGGTGTGAGGAGTCATGAAGTGAGTCAAATTAACAAGGAAATCTGTTTGGAGTGCCTTATTTTATTAGGCACCGGGTATATGATACTTGTAGTCAGGATAATGATATTTTGTACTGTCCCTGTTACACAGCTAGTGCAACCTTTTGTGGCATCACTCTCCAGCTATATAATACAAGATCACACACAATCAATGCAGTCCTACACACTCCGCCAAAGCTCACTGTCCCAGAAGAGTTCACAGCTCTACTTGTTGGCTCGTGGATTCTCTTGTGGGGATGAAGGGATGAAACGACAGGGGGTGGCCAGCAGAGGAGGAGGGAAAGCTGCCCTTGACCCTGTTCTGCAGCTAGCAGAGAGGGACTGACAGAAAAGGCTAAATGTGTCAGCTCTCCATGTTGCTGAAAACTGTGGAAAGGTCAGCAGCGGTAGGGCACATGGAGGAAGGCCCACCCACAGGATAGAGGTGGCAGGATAGGTTTTTTTCATACAAGGTTCTTTTGTGCTTTAATTTACTTACATAATAGAAAAAAATCCCACAGAGGAGATGTAAGAAGTGTGTTTCTAATTGTAAAAAAAATGGAATTATGATGAACTTGCACTTAACCTTGCTTCTAAATATTGTATTGCTTTTGGCCTGCTTTTAGTGCTAGTCTCTCAAAAGAGCACCTTTTATAGCTGATGAAAGGGCTGCTTGTCTTAACTCTGTTGGCTTGGGTCCCACACATGAGTGAAAACAAACCAGGCAAAGGCCAATGAAAACAAAGACCAGAGAAAGCTGAAAACAATGCCAATGGGCATGAGTGTAAAAGCATTTACCAGCATGGTTTCATGTTGATGTCTTACACCTCGACAAGTTATTTAGTTTTTGAATGCTATTATACGTTTAAGCTAATGATAAACTTGCTTTTGTACTCGTACATAAAAAAATCCAGTGTGTGCTCTGGGAAATAAATCCACTTAAACATATTTTATTAAATGAACCTTGGTACCTCCGGCCTAAAAAGAGTGAGCCTGTATAAAAGAAGTACAAGTAAAACCAGGTCAGCACTAAAGAATGAGTCATTAAGCAACAGAGACTGGCATACAGCATTAAACCCTGACACACATAATCCCTCTGTTTTGGCTACATTTATAGATCAGGAAAATACAATTTGTGCAGTGTACAGCCACACGTTTGTGTGTGTGTGGTTGTGCTCCCTGCACAATGCAGCCTTGTCACTTATCTTGGCAAACAAAGCAGGGTCAGGGATTTGAGGATTTGGGCACCAGTGAGAACCTGTGGCTCTTTGAGCTCAGTGTGACACTGGGTGGATGTGATGCTTATCTTCATGTGTCTGTGAGCAGGTTGTAGCTCGTCTGTGGATGAGTAGGAGGAGAAACACGTTCCCTGCCCCTGAAGGAGGAAGTCCAAAACACATTCCATTAGGAGGTGGAAATTAGGAAGCACCTATATAAATGAAAAAGACCAAAATAGTTTACAGTCTATGTTAAATACATTTTCCACTTTTATGTATTTGCTAGGTAAACAATCCAAGCACTGCTGTTAAATAATGGAGTGATAATCAGGCCTAAAAGGTCAAGATCTGTTGAACTGGAAATGGTTTTCATACTACAATTTTCCCAGGAATTTATAGAAGCTTGTAAGATTGATATGCCTTTTATATGAACCACATTGGGCCAAAATATCAAGGAATTGATCCTGTGACCAGTGCATTGAGGACTTCAGCCTTTATATATGGCCACCTGCACCACCAGTTGATTTGGTGCACTTACTATGAGCTGTATGAACCAGTTGTGTATCAGCAGACTTGGGTGTGTGCAGGTAAAATGGTCTGGAAAGCAAAAGCAGGCATAAATGCAATATTTTCATTCTCTGACAACCTAAAATTCATCAGAATGATTGACCCAGCTGCCTTTTAACAAACATTTAATAGTTGTTGTTTTCACCTTCTGATAAGGTTGAATTTTCACTTCATACAAGTTTGCATCATTCAACTGTCAAACGTGAGTAAATAACAAGAACATTGGTGCCATTTTCAGGTTCAAACCACTGAGGTAGACTGGAGTGAAGCTTCAGTGTAACTTATGATCCATCTGTGAAGTGAGACTCACAAAAAAGGATAAACTGCAGGGTTTTTCTGGCTCAAATGGAGGCAAAGGTGGTACCATTCTGATTATGTGCGCTTCAAACTATCTGGAGGAATGCTCCCCTAGGAGAAATATATGTGTACATTTTTAAGTTTGATAACATAAATCTAGTTCCATTTGAGAGTCAAATTAAGAGGTTCAGTCTATGGAAAAATGTTTTTCTATTTAAACAATTTTGTGCTCTTGTAGTCCTTAAGCAGAGATGCATCAATTCCAATTCAATTGGACAATTCTTATTTCCAACTGTTTCCTGGTCTGATGAAGATTTTGGATGATACTGGTTTAAAATAGCACCCACCTAGTGCAATGCTTGTTGAAAAATAACATTTTTCATGACATCAGAACTTTAATTGCTGGGGGCCATGATGGCATTTGCATTGAAGATGCTCTGCCTAAGTGTTGAAACAACTTAGCCCAGCTCGACTTGTCATTTGACATGTTTTTATTGGTTGTCTGTGGTAATGATACAGTGGTTTAAGTGTGTATTTGCTTGTGTTGCATCCGTCTTACAAAACAAAATATGAAACAAAGCCGGAGAGTTGTTGCTGTCAGTAATCTAGAGCACAGTCATTCACACCTGACATGCATCTTGATCAAATCACATGACTCACATCCTCCTCAACTAGTGGGCTAGATTTCCTGTCTCTTCCTCTGCTGCATCGCTGTGCCTGGATCAACACTGTGCTCTCACCTTCAACCCACCTCCACCCCAGCTTCACCTGTTGACTCCGACTGGGGGGTTTAAGCTGTTATCACTCCTCAAACTCTGTATGTAAAATCTGTGAGGAGTGATTAAATTGGAGCCTGACGCCAAAGATATTAGGTTGCATAATAAATGCTTAAACAAACTTCAATGTGAGATTAATGGCTAAAACATGTTTTTGTGCTGCTTAAGATGCTAAGTTGACCAGCTGATGCTAACTCTCTGCTAGTTGCTTTTAGCAAGAACACAAACTTTTTTGGAGCAAACTAGCTTAGCATTAGTGCATACAGGACATGCAGGTTGTACACACAGCCGTGAACAGCTGATGGCCAGTGGCTCCAAATTAATGCCTCTCAGCTACCAATCACAGCTCTTTCTCTCAACATGGTGGTCCATTTAAATATGGCACACTTCTCACTAATCCCTGCTGACATTAATGCTGATGCACCATGCTGCTGCTGCTGACAAAGCTTAACCTCCTCCACCCCAGCCTCCTCCTTTATAGCATAAAGCTTGTTGCACCCTCATATTCAGATTCTTGCTACTATGGATTGATTGCTTTTTAACTAATTTTATTTATATTAAGTACGCGTCATAAATGTGTTTATATGGGGGTTTCAGCTATGCACTCCCTGGAAAATCAAAGCATTCTGCTTGACCAACACAGGGATCATATTTTGAGCAGAACCTTCTCTGCCAAGTTGAACTGTATATCCATTTTGCAACAAAATGGTTAAATGTATGCCGAGAGCATTCCTGACTGAAATGTTATTTTGTAGCTGATTTGTTATTGGCTGAGCCGATTCTTGACTGGTTTCTTTTTTCAGAATATGAAATATGCTAAGCTAACTAGCTGATGCTAACCCCATGCGAGCTGATTTTATCAACCATATTACCACAGAAAATTACAGGTTTTTATATTTCTGTACAATCTTACATTCTAAGTTATAAAAGTTGAACCATGTCTAGTATTTCCCTGTACTTTCCAGTTTGTTAAATGTATGCGATGATTTAAACCCATGAGTCTCAGCTCTATGTCCACACAAACAATGTTAACTTTAGTGTTATTTCCCTATTTGCTCATTTGAAAGAGCAAGAGTTCTCCTTTGAGGCTCGTCCAAGTTTAAACCACATGAAGTTATCTGTATTTCAAAACCTCTTAGAGCGTGCCCGCAGTGCTGACAAGCTAGCTTTGTGAATTATCTCCAAAATTCTCTGATAAGCATATAAAATCACATTGCATTAATCAGGATTACTCAGCAGCAGCCACAGTAGTAAGGTTTACTTGGCAGATTATCTGGTGTTCCACTGGCCTTCAGAGCTGGTTACATGACTGTGTGAGAGTGTGTGAGTGTGCACTTTCTTGGTGATTGACCACCCCCTTTAAGTAGACCGAGTGCTTGCCCCATGAGATATTGTTTTTAGACTGTTCCAGTTTTGCAGGGCTGCGTATTCGTGTGGGAGCAGACTCGTGGACGCACACTGGGGCGTGCAGAGGAGAAATGGACTGTAAAACAATCAGTATTAATGCTCCAGTACTACTTGGCAGAAAGAGAGAAGGCAAAATGTAAAACTACCATGACTACACTCACCTGCATAATGCAGCCCCTGAGAGTTGAAACAACGGTTAGACATTATAAGCTACCTCTAACTGGAATCCCTGTTTTATTTTTATTTTAGGAGTACATGCTACTCCTCAAACAAATACATGACACAGGAAATTTTCAGCCTCATGTGAACTCAAGTTTTGCTCAAAAATCATGCAAATCTCTCGGGCCCTGCCACGTGATGGCCCTCTCAGAGATGCTCCTTGTGTAAACTTGAAAGTGTCTCCATTCTTACTCCCACCATTTGCACTCATCTTATCAACCCCTTAAATTGTCTGACAGATACAAGGATAAGCCGTAAACATGTCTTTCCTCAAGGTACATTTTTTCAGTGTGGAAGGAAACGGATAAAAAAGGAAGCACAAAAAGGAAGGATATGACTTAAAAAGAGGGGATTTGGATTTGGCCTGTGGGTGCTTGTGTTTTCCTTCACTGCATATGTGCAAAGAAACCTCAGTTTGGAGAGGTTAAAAATAAGAGCCGTGCTCTGCAACCCTCTACTTATTCTGACTTCTCAGAAATCATGTTCACCATACTTCCCATGATGATGATGTTATGGCATGCTCAGTGTGTCTATCCTGATGGATTTTTTATCTGACATTCTTGTGACTAATTGTCCTGTCCTGTGTGTGTTTAGGCTCAGGTGGCATTCCTACAGGGGGAGAGGAAAGGGCAGGAGAATATGAAGCAGGACCTGGTGAGGCGGATCAAGATGCTGGAGTACGCCCTCAAACAAGAGAGGTAAGACTAACGTGAGGAGACAATTTTTTCTTTCTCAGTGTCCTCACATCTGTTATTCATTCAGAATTCTGTTCTGGTATTTTGCACTGATTTGATAATCAGACATTTTTAACTCTGCCCTCTTGTGGTCTCTTTTGTGGTTGCAGGGCTAAACACCAGAAGCTGAAGACAGGAAATGACCAGAGTCCCGGAGACAAGAAACCAGAAACAGAGGCTGACCAGCGTATGTTTAACTGAGCCCATATATATCCTCTATTATGTAACCCACTGCTGCTGCACTCTCAGAGAAACCTGAAGTTTCTGCTGTTCTCCTTTTCTGCTTATGTCTTGCTGTTACATCACTATTGACCAATCTATTTTCTGTTGTAGTTCCCAATGGGCCAGCTGAGTCTGACTCTGAGCCAGCCAATCAGATGTCCTGGAAAGAGGGACGTCAGCTATTACGCAAGTAAGACCGCTACATCATCAGCTCCTTCTGTCTCTTACCTATGTTCTCCATCATTCTTTATTATTGTTTCTGTATGACTTCTTTATAAGGTTGTGAGCATATGTTTATGTGGTTTCTCTTGTTAGATATCTGGAGGAGGTGGGTTATTCAGACACCATCCTGGACATGCGGTCAAAGCGTGTGCGGTCCCTGCTCGGGCGGAGCAGCCCGGAGGCTAACGGGCCTCCACCCAGTGAAACCTGTCCTGAGCCTGAGCCCCGGGGAGGTGGAGAGTCACTGTTGGTCAGACAGATAGAGGAACAAATAAAGAGGTGAGACGGTGGGAGAGGATGCTCTCTGGTGTTGATGTGCTGATAAGAATTGTGATGACACAGCGGACACCCAAAGGCAAGGCAAAATCCTGACAGTTCATATGATTGTAAAAAAGGCCGTTATCAGCTTTTGTGTGCTGTTCTACTCAAAAGCTTACTTCACAAAAATGTTTGATGTTACACAACAACTTAAGATAGTCTTGCAGTTTGGTCTTCTTTATTGGGATTCCCATTAGTACCAGTATAAGCTTAGTTATTCACAGCTGTACATATTACTATATGTTGGAATTTGATTGGACTATGGCTAATTAGATACCTTTAGGTGCCGTTTTATGCACTGGTAAAAAGTGCTAACTAATCATGGCTTGGCACTGTTGTCAGTTTTGGTCGTATGAACCGTTATTCCTGTTGCACAGTTTGTTTGACAGACTATTTACTTGGCATAACAGAGCTACCCGACCCATGATTAAACACAATTTATAGGCTACAATGATGAGCAGATGAGCTGTGTGCTTAAATAAAATATACTTAATAAACTCCAATAATAATAATTTATAATTTTATGGGCTGTTTGTCTACAAATTTTTGGGATTCGGCTTTTATAAGATCTGTTTTACATGAAAACTTGAGCTTGACTGACAAATACTGGAAATTTAACATGGCATGAAAAGAAACGGCAGAGAGGGATGCAGAAATTGCATGTTAGTTAGTCTTTTTGATCTGATGTTTCTAAATCATTGACTTGAAGTAGAAACAAAAGGTTTAGCTCTGAGGTAGAGATAAACCAAAGCAAGTTACTGCAACAACCAAAGAACTATCCCAGAAACATTTCAGGATAAAAGAATTGTGTTATAATGCATGTAGTCTCACCACAGAAACAAAATGATCTGGCTTTTACTTTGAAATACTCAGGCGAGGTGTACCCTACCTGTCATATCTGTCAGAGATGTGTAGTTATAATTTATTTATTTATTTATTTTTTAAAGGTTTGTTTTTGGGCATTTTGTGCCTTTATTCGATAGAGTAGAGGACAGTGGATAGAGTCGGAAACAGGGAAGAGAGCGGGGAGAGACATGCGGCAAAGGGCCTCAGGCCGGACTCGAACCTGGGCTGCCCACACACATGGGGCGCGCCCTATCCACTCTGCCACCTGCACCCCATGTAGTTATAATTTTTACCCGTAGCTAAATATTTTTGTTATCATCCGTGCTGGACTTTAGTTTTGATTATTAGCCATAATGTCATAATGGGCTATCTAAGCATGAAACAAATGTATATGCGTCTGTAGAGGACGCACTTTCATATGTTATTCAGTTTGTTTAAAAAAAGAAAAAAACATGGTTTATGGATATGATCTTGGGTAAGAGGACCACACTTCCAACAGACCTAGAGTATAACAACAACGTATCTGATTGGTGGAGCCTGCTATTACCTGCAAATCTTGGCTCACTGCTGCTTCTGCTAAAGATTACACTCTAGCAAAAAGTTGACTGTGACTGTTGGACTCTGTGGTGGCACCACATTTGTCCCCTGACACAGCAGAATTTAGTCGTAGCAGCTTGTTTTTAAGAGGAGATTTAGATGCTTTGTACTCAAATGTCAAGATTTGCACCAGAACAGAGAAACAGTACTAATAAATGATCCATATACATAGGTTTTCTTCTGAACAGTGTTCTTAGAATTTAGTTCTTCTTACTAAAGGTGCAGATGTGTCTCTTAGTTAGCCAGCAAAGACCGTCATGCATGCCAGTGACATTAGTTCTGCAAGAGTACTGTAAAGCACAAGGGGCCACTTTATTTACAGACTTCTTGTAATTTTTTCATTGAAACACTGGACAAAATTTCAAAACATTTGTCATTGAAATAATTATTTGGGCTGGTTGTGACACAGTTCTTCAAGTTTACACGGTCTCTTTATGGACCTCATCTAATTTACATGAGATATTATCTGTTATGTACTACAATATTTGTAAATGTCATGTTGGCTTTTCTGTGAAGGAAAGAGGGAACTCATCCTTTGAGACCAACAGAATAAGATGCACAAAAGATGTTTAACGTTTGATGTTTTAGTAAAGCAAACAGAAGGAATTATTACTGTTCAAAAGTCATGTAATATTTAGACAGGTAGATGAGAAAACTACAAGCAAGTATAGATGCACCCTTCGTTAATAACCTGGTCTGTCTTAGCTAAACTTTAACTATCATGGTATTTAAAAAAGTAAAACTATAAGTTTGCATATGGCCCTCTGCAAGCTTTTTCCTAAGTATCTTTTGAAAGCTTCAGTGGCAAGACTAATTCTGTGTGTATCTGTAGGAATGCGGGTAAGGAAAGCTCGAAGGAACGTCTGGGCGGCTCGGTGCTCGATAAGATCCCATTCCTGCATGGCTGTGAAGACGACGACGAAGATGACAGCGATGAGGAAGACGACTTTCAAGGCATGGCCACAGACTGTATTGATGGACCGCGACACAATAAGAAGCCCCGTGTGAAGGTGAGATTAGGATGGTAATGTAACAGAAAGACAAGACCACTGATGATACATAATTAACTAATCACTGTGCTCCTGTCCAGATGAGTTCAGAACCCATGACCACGGACCTGGACCCCGAGGACGAGGAGGACGAAGACGACTCAGAAGACGCCCTTGGCGAATTTGACTTCCTGGGCTCAGGGGAGGATGGGGAGGGGGCGGGAGAGGCGCGGATCTCAGGGGACGGACGGGAGCTAGGTACGACGTTGCCATAGCAACACCATCAGCACCAGCACTGCCAGAATCACTGCCACCAGTGTATCTGTCTCTTTTGCCCCTTCCTCCTCTCCCTCCCCTCCTTCCTGCTCACCTCCTGATCCTTTACTTCTCATTGTGTCTTTGCATTCTCTTCTTGTCAATAAAACCGACCTCTTCTCCCAAACACCTGCCTCTCTGTCCTGTTTCACGAGCTTTCACTTCAGTCTGAGACTCTGTAGTTTTATAGCTGTCATCTCTGTGTGTAGATGTAAGTCCTAGTCTGGGGTCATTTCAGAGATTCTCCTGCATGCTGCCTCCTTTCTCTACATTTCACTCTGAGTCATATGACACTGTTTGCCTGTGCTTTGAATTGATTTCATCCTCATAGAGAGAGTCTTACAAACTGTGCAGATCTGTTATCATTTAAAATGAAGTATTTCAGCCTCTTTTTCTACATTCATCTGTCTCTAATCTGTCCGTCCGCTCATCATCCCCCTGTCTGCATGATTGGATGTTTTATGACTCTCTCCTCTCTGCCGGGCTCAGAGAACCGCAGGAACAAGTTACAAGGCATGATGTCGGACTTCCCCCCTAAACCCAGCCCGCCCCCCTCTGTACCAGGACAGGTTCGCTCTGGGGAAGGTAGGCCTTTACAGTGAACAAATCAGTCTACTTCTAAGTAGTCTCCCTCAGTGTACACTTTCCGCATCACACATGGTTTTAGCTCAGATGGTGAGTCTAAAATTTAGATGCTGTAATGTCTCAGATTGGTTTAGAGTGAGATCCTGTGTAGGTGTAAACTTACTGTACAAAGTTGCTCCTACACTGATAAACACGTCTGCTTGTACACAGTGTGGGAGTGAGGAGACAGAAAATAGGTTCTTGCCTTAGAGATGTTGGATTTATAGCTGTATATGATTTTGATTTAAGCCGGTGCAAATAAACAGAGGCATGATATTTTGTCTAGATTATTTAGGAACCATTTTCCATCTCCAACCTGCAGGTGGCGCCCTTGGTTTCTCCTCTGACGTCTTCATTATGGACGCCGTTGGAGGAGGGGACATGAACCTGGGTGAACTGGCTGACCTCACTGTTGCCAATGACAATGACCTCTCCATGGATGTAATGACGCATTTTTTCCAGTCAATACTCAGGATATTTAACCCATATTCAGATTACCTGACCATGATGTCTTTTAAATGTGTCTCCTCAGATGCAGGATAACAGAGAGGAGTTTAAGAAGACGTGGAACCCTCGTTTCACACTGCGCAGCCACTTTGATGCCATCCGGGCTTTGACTTTTCATCCCAGCCAGGCAGTGCTGCTCACAGCCTCTGAGGATGGGACGCTAAAACTCTGGAACCTCAACAAGGCCATGCATTCTAAAAAGTAAGGAAACCTTGAAACGAAGGACTGTTTTAACTCATAAACCACTCTATGTGATTAAAACAAATGCTTTCCAAGCAGCAGTAGAACAAAAAATATGTGCAAATCAAAATACATATTCACAAGACTGCATCCCTTGACAGGAATGCTGCATTAGATGTTGAGCCAATCTACACATTTAGAGCACACAGGTGAGTAGACTTTAAAATGATCATTTCTACACACTACTTAATGCAGCACATCCTCTGAGAACTCTCTTCTTTTGTCCAGTGGAGCCGTTCTGTCCCTGACAATGGGTGAGGATGGAGAATCCTGCTACAGCGGAGGTTTAGATGGAACTGTCAGGTGTTGGAAGATGCCCGACCTCAACGTAGATCCTTATGATAACTATGGTCAGTCATCACTGACTCCAAAATAATAATAAATCAGCTTGTTGGATATATATTTAAATTAAGAACTGTTTTCTTGGTTGTAACAGATCCTGGCATCGAGAGCAGTGTCCTTGCAGGCCATGAGGATAGTGTGTGGGGATTAACCTACTCGGCCGCTCACCACCGTCTCGCTTCGTGCTCTGCTGATGGCACCATCCGCCTCTGGGACCCTCAGAACTCATCGCCCTGCCTGTCTGTCTTCAACAAGGAGAGAGGTACGCATTTGTACAAATATGTAGATGTGGTTCTTGTATCACAGCTGTGACCTGAAGCTTTATCCTCTCATTAACTTACAGAGCATGGAACCCCCACCTCAGTGGCATTTGTGGCCACTGACCCCAACCAGGTGGTGGTGTCATTTGACGGCGGAGAGACACTGCTGTATGACCTAAACACGGAGCAAAGCACCACCACACTGGAGACGCAAACTAAGGATGGTATGTAAAGACAAGAATTCCAGATCTAATCCTTGATTTTCCTCTTTTTGCTTGGAATTTAATCAAATAAATAAACCAGTTGATGAGAAATATTGTTTTCTGTCTACTTTTGCAGGCAGCGAGCTCATCAACCGTGTGGTCAGTCACCCGTCTGAGTCTGTCTCCATCACTGCACATGAGAACCGCACCATCCGTTTCCTAGACAACAAGACAGGTATAAGCGGGGACTGCTGTATTTGATTAGGCTCACTGAATTAAGCCAATATAAACATCTGTAAGTGAGCTTGTTTTGTGTTTGTGCAGGTAAAGTGGTTCACTCGATGGTGGCTCACCTGGATGCTGTCACCTGTCTCACTACAGACCCTAAAGGCACTTACCTCATATCTGGCAGTAAGTAGCACCCAGATTTTTTTCTTATTCAACCTGAACATCCTTAAAGTGTTTGCCCCGTATACACAGGCAACAGGTAATTTCAAGGAGGTATTACAAGGTAATAAGCTCCTTATTCTTCAGACATTACTAGATAATTACAACTTATTACTGTAAATTTACTATGTAATTAGGGCTCACTAAAATGTAGTGTTTTTTAAAAAGTCTCACGTTTTCACCTTTCTGCACACCCTGATTTCTATATAGAATATAATTCTTGCATTTTAAAGTGAGTTGTTAATTTTGAGGGTGAAAAACATAAAAAAAGGTTATCAAGACTGAAAGACATATTATACCATGTACCACGCACCATCTGACTGAGGAAAGGGAGACACATGATTAGATAAAATAAACTCTCCCTACATTCTTCAGACTTGGCTCAAACTACAAAGTTACTAACTTCAGAGGAAGCTGTGCATTAAGATCTCTTAGGAAAAGATTCCTTTACATTGTGCTCCTTGTGATCTTTGCCCCTTATAACTTTTTGTCTTTGTTTCCATCCGCTCTCTTTTCCCCCTGCAGGCCACGACTGCTCGGTGCGTCTGTGGATGCTCGACAACAGGACGTGCGTGCAGGAGATCACGGCTCACAGGAAGAAACACGACGAAGCCATCCATGATGTCGCCTTCCACCCCTCACAGCCCTTCATCGCCAGCGCCGGCGCAGATGCACTTGCCAAGATCTTTGTGTGATGACAAAGTTGTTGTTCTGGTGGGTTATGATGTGAATTTTTAAGGTTACAATGAGATGCAGATCACTGAAGCTCAAGCAAAGATCTAGATTAATCTAGTTAAAGAAATAACTACCCTTTTACATACTCTCTTAATGTCAAATAGTTATTACTACAGTAATTCTAAAAATACAACAAAGATTCACAATAAAGAAAATTAAACAATTGGAAGTAGCTGCTGCCAGAAATAAATGAAACATAATATGCGAGTAAAAGATAAAATTCCTGAAATGAATAAACCAAACTTAAAAGCAAAGACTCATATGAAATCACAATGAACGCACTAGTTAATTGTTATGTAAGTTGTATTCTGTTTTCTTATTTTTCAGATGGTTAAATAAACATATCCTAATCATTAAGATTCTAAAAACTTTTTTATTATGTTTTTATGCAGCACTTAGTCCAGCATTTTCAGGATTTAGTGTCCTAAGCTTGAAAAAGCCAGTGGCATAATTATCTTTTTTTATTCAGCCACACTCAGCACTCTCTTTTGACACAGTTCAGCTTTTGGTACAATGCTGTGCTTGTGAATGTCACCCACACTGGGGAGGGAGTAATCGGCGATTTAGATTGTGGGAGTGATCCGGATCACCGTCTGGATCCAGGAATGTTTTTCAAGGATTCTTCACTATTGGGAGATAGGGCTAATGGTGGAGGTCTGCGCTCTCTGAGTGCTTTTCTAGTTTTATGTAGCAGCCTGATGCTACACTGGAAACAAAACACAGTTACTGTTGTTAATCTACTCTCACATAATGATGAAGTGAAAAAAGAATTTTAGAAATGTTTACAGATTTATTAACTCTGAGGTTGCAACAGGCTATGTGAAAGCCAAGCAGGCTTTCATGTGTTTAGCAGTGAGGAGAAGCTTCTGTTTAGCCACTCTGCCATAAATCCCAGATCAGTGGAGGGCTGCAGTCATGGTTGTCTTTCTGGAATTTTGTCCCATCTCCAAACAGGATCTCTGGAGCTCAGTCAGAGTAACCATCGGGTTCTTGGTCACCTCTGTTACTATGGCCCTTCTCCCCTGATTGTTCAGATGGCCAGGTGACCTAATCTCTATGTGGAATATTTTGTGTAGCCTTCCCCAGATCTTGCAACAGTCCTGTTTCTAAGCTTTGCGGGCAGTTCCTTTGACCTCATGGCTTGGTTTTTGCTCTGATATGCATTGTCAGCTGTGAAGCCTTCTATAGAGAGAGTGTGCCTTTCCAAATAATGTCCAGTCAATTTAATTTACCACAGGTAGACTCCAGCAAAGGTGTAGAAACATCTCAGCATGATCAAGAGAAATGGCGGGCACCTGACCAAAATTTCAGGTGTTTTTGCAAAAGGTCTGAACACTTACGGCAGTTCCATTTTTCTATTTAATAAGTTTGTAAAAGTTTCTCAAATTCTGTCTTCACTTTGACATGATGTGGCACAGAGTGTAGATTAATGAGAATAAAAAAGTTTTGTTTTTCAACCATAGCATCAGGCCTCCTCATAACAAAATTTGAAAAAGTGAAGGGGCCCAGAATCTAAATACTTTCTGAATGTATTGTGTTTTATTTTTAGGCACACATCTGCGACTTACTGAAAATGACTTAGCAATTCGGTTTTGTGTCCCAACCCATCAGTGGAAAACAAAAGATTTACAGTATTTTTTAATGTAAAAATCTTTGGGTCAAGTTGTGCATTTTAGAATTGGTAAATACGTTTTTTTTTTATCTTGGCACCTTAATTAAAAAATAAAATTTCTTCTTCTTTGTCTGCTCTAAATTGGTAAAATTCTTTATTATAAGGGACCTAAAAACTTCACCTTTTATATTTGTGTCTGAACACATCCTAACAGCTGTTGTCTAACGTCTTTCCCCTGTTTTCTGCTTCTTTTCTAGATTCCTCCTTAAACATCCGGGCCTAAAAAGCCTGAAGACTACAGTGGACAAACTCCACCTGCTTACACACAGACACATACACACTCTCACACAGTCGTCCTGCACCCCACTGGCTGGGTCATCGCCACAGGACGAACCCTCCCTCCTCTCAGTCCCTCCCTGCCCTCTGATGCCTCAGTGACTTGTTGTAATACTAATCACACTGCTTTTTTATAACTTTAAACTCCCGGCTGCTCTCTTTTCAAACACTTTTCTACACTACAATATCTTCTGCTTTTTATTCTTTTGGTCGGTGCACCAACGAATGCAAAGCACTGTGCGTGTTTTGTTTTTCTGCGCTTGGACTGCTAACACACTACCCATATTACTCAGAGCACAGCTGCGGAAGCACTTGCTGCACATCACGCTAACACCACATTTCATGTAAGATCTTTTTTTTTAAATAGTTAACAAAGTGCTTGTGGCTAACACTCATATGAAAGCATGAATAATAGAGTAACTTTCCCAGTGTGGGCAGAAATACTCCTGACCAACCTCTTCAGTGGGAATCAATGTATTACATTCCAAAGATACGGACGGATAGAGTGTGTGTGGTGTCGAGCTCAGCTGTGTGTGTGTGATCGCTAACTAGTGTTTGAAACAATAGCTTTAATTTCAACTTTACGGTCAAGTCTCACTGTTTGTATTCCCATGACTCTGCCTCTACATGTGTGCACGTTAGATTGAATGTCACTCTGCTGTACTACTTAATGAGTTTATTTCTGCAACCATGATCCACTTCTACAGTGTGTACAGATCGAGCTCAGACTCATACTAACACCCCCTTTGCTTTTTACTTTACAGAAGCGTGTGCTTGTGTGCGTGCACTAGTTAAATCACGGTGCTATGACAGACCTTGTCAGTCTTGAGTCAGAATCAGGGACCTGTTTCGTCTGTGTGCATGAAAAGTAGAGACTGTGGGTCTCACTCACTGGCCTCTAGATCCACAAATGACACTTCATTGTTGAACCATTTCATCATGTGTTGCCACATTTCACAATCTAGCATCACTTTTGGAGGGATGTGAATTCATTTTAGACTTTATGAGAGTGTACAGAGCTGGTTTTACTGTAGAGCGAGGGCTACATGACTGAAAATGTGCAGTTCCTCCTGTATGTTTCACCCAGAAGGTGCGAGTTTCCTTCTGGTTTGTTGTTATTTATTCAGGCTTTGAAAGATTAAGAAAGCTTGGCGCTGACCTCTACTCGTGTGTTAAAGAGACGTCCCCTCTTCTTGTGCTTTAGTTGCACATTAGTAGCACATCACCCAGAGAGCTGAATATGTAGAGCTGGTTTCCTCTTTCTAAAGAGAGAGGCATGCTGGGAGAAAAAGTTCCTGGGTAAAGGAGATAAAAAAGAGAGTTCCCCCAAAAAAGTATTAATTTAAGATGTGAAGGTGTTTGCAGCTCACTTCAGAAGGAAACAAGTTTGTTTACTTTGAGGAAAATTTACTTTGACATGAAATTGTATTAATTTAACTGTGTAAGACTGCTGGTTTTGAAACAGTTGGCTAGCATTCAAGAGTTCCCTTTTTTATTCCTGAAACAGGGTGGTGTAGAAAAAGACTTTCTGGGTGACTATGTTCTTGTACTTCTGCTGCTCATTAAATACTACAAGGCTCCACTTTGCACTACATCTAACAGTGGGCGCTCTTGTAACAAACAGGGTGCAGGAATCATTATCTGCAGGTATTTCTACAATCTGGAGTAAATACTAAGTTTGAGCCTCAGTTCTTCTACAGTGTGGGTTCTCTAAAGACAAATCAGTATCACAAAAGAAAAAGAAATCGAAACAGAGGTTGTAAATGATGACTAGAGATGCCATTACGTGCTGTAAATGTCCATCATTTCCTTGTTTTCCTTTCTTGCATTTCTTTTCTTTGATTATGAATATGATTATTAAGATGTAAGAATACTGTAGTATCATAAGTGAATCATTCTTCCTTGCTAGGCATAGATCTTTGCTTGTGATTGATAATGGCAATGTATAACTTGTAAAAAAGCAAAATGATTAAAAAACCTGAAAAATGAAGAAAAAAAGTTTTAAAAAGTGTAACCAGTCAGAGGCCAAGGTAAAGGACTCTCATTTCTTTGTGTTTTTATTTTTTTATTAGCAATTTATCACTGTGTGATATTTTGTACATCATATTAAGCTGTATTCAAACTATTTCCTCTAACTACAAGGGATAAGAGACCTGCTTTTTATTGATTTTGTTTTATTATATATTTTTGAACTGCATTCTAGCTTGTATCAAATGACTTTCTCTTTTTGTTTACGGGTCCCCTGTTGTATGTCATTAAGGAAGAAAAAAAACAAAAAATGAAGATTTTGTACAGTGAAATAAGAGTTGTTTGTGTTGTCACTTGTTTGTCTTCTCAGGGAAACAAAACCTGCATGAATATCTAGACACTTGGTACTTCTGCATGTAGATTAATTTAGGGGATCCAGAGAGCCTAATGATTATAGTACCTATAAAAAGTACTTATGCCTTTTGATGTTTTACCCTTTAATTGATTTTGTAAATCAATAATGGCCATTATGATTTGGCTTTTAACAAAAAAAAAAAGCAGACTCTTAAATGGCAAGGTGAAAACAGATTTCTACAAAGTAATGTCAATTAATTAAAAACACACAAGGTAAAATAAGTGATTGCATAGATATTCGCCTCCTAAAGTGACTGAATTCAACTGAGGTCCAGCCGATTGGTGCTTGTAGTCTTACAATTAGTGAAATGGAATCCCATTAATGTGCAACTGTGGCCCGGGTTTTTTTTTACCAGTCAAATCTTTATGAGAGAGTGGCAAAGAGAAAGCCACTGTTGAAGTAAACTCATTAGATCTCAACTAGATTTTACCAAAAGACATGGAGACTCCATGGTCAAGTGGAAGAACGTTCTTTGGTCTGATGAGACCAAAACGATACTTTATGGCAATAAGACAAGATGCTGTGTTTAGGAGACCCCAAACGTTGCTCACCACCACAAACACACTGTCCCCACTGTGAAGCGCTGTGGGGATGCTTCTTAGCAACTGGGCCAGGAAGGCCTGTAAAGGTAGAGTTTAAAATGAACCTGGCAAAATATAAGAAATCTGCATCAGTCTGCAACAGAACTATGGCTTGAGAGATTTATTTTCCAGCAAGACAATGACCTGAAGCATACAACAAAGCTACACAGAAATGGTTTAAAGACAACAAGATGAATGTTCTAGAGTGGCTGAATCAAAGCCCAGACCTCAATCTAATAGAGAGTTTGTGGCTGAATTTGAAAAGGGCTGGTCACACCTGATCCCTGTGCAACCTGACAGAGCTTGAGCAGTTTTGAAAAGAAGAATGGAGTAAAATTGCAGTGTCCAGATGTGCAAGCCTGATTGAGACCTATCCACACAGACTCAGTGCTGTGATTACAGCAAAACGTGCATCTACTACAGGTACATCTCAAAAAATTAGAATATCATGAAAAAGTTAAATATTTTTTGTCACTCTTTTCTGAAATGAAACCCATATAAAGTATAGACTTATATAAGTCTTTATTTCTTGAAATGTTGATGATTATGGACTGTGGAAACTTCACACTGGACTTCAAAGAAATGTGGATTCTGTGCCTCTCCACTCTTCCTCCGGACTCTGGGATCTTGTAGAGTGGAGAGGCACAGAATCCACGTTGCTTGAAGTCCAGTGTGAAGTTTCCACAGTCAGTGATGATTTGGGCTGCCATGGCATATGCTGGTGTTGGTCCACTGTGTTTTCTGAAGTCCACAATCAACGCAGCCATCTACCAGGACATTTTAGAGCACTTCATGATTCCTTCTGCTGACAAGCTTAATGGAGATGCTGATTTCATTTTCCAGCAGGACTTGGCACCTGCCCACGCAGCCAAAGGTACCAAAGCTGGTTCAATGACCATGGTGTTACTGTGCTTGATTGGCCAGCAAACTGGCCTGACCTGAACCCCATAGAGAATCTATGGGGTATTTTTAGGAGGAAGATGAGAGACACCAGACCCAACAATGCAGATGACCTGAAGGCCACTATCAAAGCAACCTGGGCTTCCCTTACACCTGAGTAGTGCCACAGGCTGATGCAGAAATTCATGCAAAAAGAGGCCCAACCAAGTATTGATGGCATAGAAATGAACATACTTTTCAGAAGCCTGACATTTCTGTTTAAAATATCCTTTTTTTAAATTGATCTTATGTGGTACTCTAATTTTCTGAGACACTGAATTTTTGTTTTTCTTATCTGTAAGCCATAATCATCAACATTTCAAGAAATAAAGGCTTGAAATATTTCACTCTACTTGTAACAAGTCTATATATGGGTTTCACTTTCTGAAATGAGTGACACAAAATATTGAACTTTTTTATGATATTCTAATTTTTTGAGATATACCTGTAAATACTGCCTTAAAGAAGCTGAATATCTATGTGGTCACTTACTTGACATTGCATGCTTTCATTTATTTGACATTACTTCATAGAAATCTGTTTTCACTTTGACATCAAGGGTTTTTTTGTTGATTTTTGTTTTATTTTTACAAGAAAAGCCAAATTACATTGACCATGATAGATTTATCTATCAATAAAAGGGTAAAACACCCAAGGGGATGAATACTTCTTATGGGCACTTATGCCCCTTACATACAAAGGTTATAATCCTTGAAGCAGAAGGTTGAGAGCAGTTTACTGGATGTCATTCCCCACTTTCTCATCCTGCTCTTTAAATACAATATATAATATACTATAATAATATAATAATTCCCCAATCCCCCTAGCCTTGGGCTAAACCACCTAGCTCCGCACTGTTACTCGCCACACCTACAGCTTACTTCAGCCTCTGTGAACTGTATATGTGGCTGAGATCATCTCTTTTTCACAAGTGTCTTGGCTAAGGGAGGCAGCAGCATAATGTTTATGATGGACATGAGAAGCAATACATACAAGCATATTGATTCATTAAGATGTTAAATAATTTGATAAGCAAAAGATGTCAACTTTACCGCAACCATAAAAAATATTTGACATACCATCAACAGCTACATTTGTGTACCTCCCAGTCATTCAATATCCTCTAAAAAGCATCCAATGAGAGCAGCTCACTGGGTTTCAGTTGTCTGTGATTTGCTTCAAGAAAAAGCAGTGAACTGAAACACACATTTCCCATTTCAGTTCTGTTCTTTGTAAGAAAAGATCCTGATAATCTTTACTTTAACTAAATACTAGATGCCTAATGCTTCCAAACAGAACTACATACCATATTCCCCCGAGGCCTTTCATGTCTATTTGAAACCAGAGTACAGCAGTTTAAAACGTTCCTTCAATTCATGCATTTTTAAAGAAATATTTGCTGAATATATATAAACATGGATATGTAAGATTTGAAATGATCATAATGCTTTATGTTTCTGCCCAAAAAAAACTCACAGATTTAGCCTATTCAAACATATTTTGTTGCATTTCTGCTGCTAATTTGACACGTTGTAATTTGATTGCTTCATTAACTAAGCCTATATAAGCTATTCATTTATGCAATGGCGTTAATTCTCTTGTTAAAAATAAAACAAAGCAGCCCTTAATTTAGAATCAAGTATTAAACCATGCTAAACGGTGCCCTCTTGTGGTTGAAAGTAGAGGCCTAGCACATGGCCTGCAGCTGCATGTTTACCTCTGGTCACATCATATCAGCAGAGCTCTGGCATGTGGTTACTACATTTTAATGAACTGTCTATAAAATGCTTGACTGAGACAAGCTATAATGACCACGAGAGAGAGAGGTGAGTCAAAGATGATAAACTAGATGTATTAAGTGAGAATTAGCTCTGAAAACATCAGAAGTGACAGGAATGTGGAAGTTCTGCACTGTTTCTCCCATGCATGCCCTGTATGTAATATGAGATTAGTGTTGCAGGGTCACATGCATGCTAACGATTGTGGTAACCAGCCTTATTTACAAGCATGCTGCTTATCCAAGTGTGTACAAAGAGCCATGAAAAGTTCCTCTTTTTACTGACACTTGCTACCAACTTTGCATGAAAACAAGTCTCATGATAGGTGTGGTCTTAACGTGCTCTTTTGCTGAGAAGTAACTATCAAAAATGCAAGGACATGAGATGCTACAGGTGAAAAGAAGGTCAAAAGGGGGGGGGAAGATAGAGGCTAATGTAGCAGAGGGAAGATGAGGAAGGAGATGGGAGGGTTTCAGCCCCCTCAGGCAGTGTAAGGGGATCTCTGCTGCTCTGGGAGGAAGCAAACAAGTCCCACAAACTAAGAAAGGGAGAGAGAGGGAGGAAAAGGAGGAGGGAGAAGACTGGGAGTGTCTGGAGTCAGAGGGTGGGACTGTCTGAGAGTCTATTGGCTCCAGGCTCCGTCAGTCATTTCACTTCCTCCTTGGCTGTGGCAGAGAGCTCAGATGAGAGGATAGGAGGGGGTAGAGGGAGGTACCCACACGGCTCTTTCTCTCTCTGCTTTTTCACAAAAAAAGAAAAGACAGAACTAGGGCTGAAACTGAAACAGGGCAAGACTCGTAAAAGAGAGCAGTGTGTTGCTCTCCTTCATTCTCACAGTTTCCTGTTTAAGGAGGCCATTTTGTAACTCAGCCTGGAGAGGAGCACGGCTACAAAAGTTTGTCTTTTGTTTTTGTTTCCTTCTCTTCTCAGCTGGGAGAGTTTCACAATCCGGTTTGGACTTTCTCCTCTGCAGAGCAACTTCTTTGGACGGGAGAGGCGAAGGAGGGAGAAGGGTGGGGGAGAGAAAAGCAGCAGGGGCAGGGTGAGGGGGAAGCTTTCTTCCTCTGCTGTGTTTCTGTTAGGAGTCTTTGCTCATGCTTGTCATACCTGGGCAATAAGAGGCGTCTGGCGGCGACAGATTACAAAAGAAGTGACTGAGAGGAGGAAAAGACGGCTCTTCCTGGATAAGGAGTTCTTCCTTGATCCACAGGGAGGGGGTGGACGCAGGAAGGGAGGAAGTGGGACTCTGCTCAGTGTTGTCCATGTGTGAGAGAGTTTGAATGAGTGTGGGGGTTTCTGAAAACTCTACACCCCACCTGGTTGTTTGTGTTTGTACGCAGCCAGCACACAGGACTCTGAATGGCTAACGTTAGCCCGTGTATGTCCTCGGGGCCCATGGCCCAGGTCTTCTTCCCTCCCGGGGGGTCTTCGCCTCCAGGCTCAGCTGTGATGCAGCAGGGGACCCCCATCTCTATGCCGTCTGTGCCCTCTCAGGCTGGCTTCTCTGTCATGGACATGATCCCTGGGCAGGGTCCTGTGATGTCTTCGCTGCCCCCCACTCCAGCAGGGGTGTCCTTCATCATCCAGATCGGCCTGACCAGAGAGTCCGTCCTCATGCCGCAGACCGCTGACCTGGCCTATGTCAAGCAAATCGCGTGCTCCATCGTAGACACCAAGGTAGGACATGTGAGCATGTGGGAGCTTGTGTGGGAGAAGAGTGTCTGGAAGATCTGGGCGTGTGCTTTTTACACAAAACTTTTTATTCACAGGCAAACTTCTGTCCATCAGGTGACCTGCTCTGGTTTTAAACTTGCTTTCACTCTGTTTTTGAGTCCAAGTCTCACACAAAACACCTTTGTTTACTCTCCTCTGTTCCCGTAAGTTAATGGAAGGGTTCGACAAGCTGACAAACTTGTGTGCCAGACTCTACGGGAAATGTACAAAATGTCACAGTTTAGTTCTGCTCTAATTACAGCAATGATCATTTTCCTTTTCACACAGTGGGAGGAGAGCAGCCTTCAGCCAGACTTTCTGTCCCATCATGCTCAGCTGAGGGATGTTTGATGATGTGAGGGTTTGTGACAGGGACACATGCAGTCTCAACTGGCTGTTCATGCACAGGCCAACACGTGTGCTGCACTGCAACATTATGTTAAACATCAGACCAATAAGTGGAGCACTGCATTACAAGTCTATGTTAAGGAACAGGTTTAACAGTTTTCCAATTTCTACAAAGAGAACAGGCCAATTCATCAATAAAAATAATTATGTTAGCTTTATTTTCAATTCTCTGACAATAAATAGGCCTGCACAGTGGTGCAGTGGTTAGTGCTGTTGCTTCATAATAAGAGGGTTACTGGTTTTAATTCCCTTTGGATGGGGCCTTTCTGTGTGGGGTTTGCATGCAAGGCTTCTTTCTGGGAAGCCAGACAAACTGACACCACGATATTACATGCTCCTGTTGGTCAATTCACACTGTGTTTCAGCGTTACCTCTTACCCCTCTGTTACCACCAAGGCTGACACAGAGGGGGCATCCCCCTGCCCCATCATACATCTCTGTGACAGTCACAGTGAAGGCCAAACATCACAGAATGGCTGCTGCTTTGCAAAAAGTAACAGGGCTCTACAGTAAACAAACAAAGGTATAAATATCACAGCTTCAAATCTCAATGGGAATTGGGCCAATGGCTCTAAATTGCCTGTAGATGTGAATGTGAAGGTGAAAGGTTGTTTAAATGGCATCCAGCACCCCATGCTGCCAAAGAGGATTAGCAGAATACATAATGGATAGATGATTACTCATGAAGCAATGTTTTTTCCTTAAACACAAAGTGACACTGATAAGTGTTACTGCTACAGCTACTGTTGTGAACCAAATCCAGATAGCACCTACTGTTGGTTAGAAAAAGTGTATTACAGTGATATGACAAATTTATTTAAAAGGATCATATTTTTATAGATGGATAACTGTACTGAAAGAATCTTTGCCTTCTGAGCTAGGCAGAACCTAATGGTTTCAAAAAGCAACACATTAAAGCTCCTGTGAGGAGCCAGTTTTAGTGACCTCCATGGACAAAGTTATACCTCTTACCTCTTTGAGGATTTATGTCCTACACACGTGTGAGTATGTCTGATATCTACCTCCAATTTCAGGCATTAAAAAAGCAAAAATAAGTCTTGACAAAAATTGGTGCAAAGTAAAAAAAAATAAATCCTTAATTTTTTTTCACATTAGGCATGTGTAGAAAAGTTGGTGTATCAATAATTGGAAAGTGTGACTTGATGTAGAGGAAAAACATTTTTTTGACTAAATGTTGACATCTATGACTTAACACGCTTGAGAAAGGATCCAGGACTGTTACTATACTCTTTAAGAACACATCAGTTTAAAAAAGAAAAGTTGTTAAAAAATCTCTGTTTTCATTGATAGGTTGGTTATTCAATTTTTTCATGAGTAGTGCCACCTACCACACTACTGTTGATCCTTAAACTCAAGACCATATATAAAAGGGGACAAAGGGGGGAGCTTTCTTGGGCCCAGCCAAATGGGGGTGGGACTCCTTGTCCATTTTAAAGTTATTCTGTAAAAATCATATTTTATCTTTGACCTGAAAAATTAACACTGTTATCAAAAATTAATTTTATTTATTCATGCTGTAATAAAATAATGCCCTTTCAAATGTAAATCTCTTTTGTTGTAACAGAATTACCTTTATGGCAGTGTTAACAATGTGGGTGAGCACACTGACTAAACCATTTGAAAAGTAATGAAGATAGAAGCATTATGAAATAAAGTGGCAAAAATTGTCTAAAAATAAAAATAATGGGCTAAAAAAGTCAAAAAGGGGTTAAAAGTTCAAATTAATGACTAGTGGATGGCTAAAGTAGAAAAATGGGTAAACAAAGGTGCAATTAAAGGTTTTAAATGGCAAAAATGGATCAAATGTGGGAAAAAACTGGTAAACCATGATAAAAAGGGTTAAAAAGTGTCACGAATATGTAATGAGAACCCGATAACCGCTTGACACACTTTTCAGCTCCTAAATGAGGTAACTGTTAGCTGGGATGCTAGCACCTATGCTATTGATCCAACACACATGCATTGATATCAGTAAATTACAACAAGGGAGAACCCATTTACTGGGTTTTCAGGTGCCCAGACAATTCTGTGGGCAGGCCTGACTAAAGTTACATGACAGGGGTGGCTGAAAGCATCCATAAATTTACAACTTTTTTGCCCAGTTTTCTAAAAATTAATTCCAATTTTGTGGTACAGTTCTATTTATGGTTATCATTTTCTTCTGTAGCTCACATGGAAACGCCATTATTAATATCAGAGTGTTTCATAGCCAGCTTAAAACTCCTCACAGGATCTTTAAGTATGTATAAATATATACACACACATATATATATATATATATATATGTGTGTGTGTGTGTGTGTGTGTGTCATGCTTGTTTGCATGTGTCTGTTAATAGACTCGCTGACCTTTTTCATGATTCTCTTTCACTTCTCCTCAATGCACCAAACAAGATTTGCATTTCACACCAAAAGAACCTCTCATATAAGGACCATTTTTAGTGTTCTTGAGTTTGTGCTTCAGTGATTTTCTAACTATTAAAATTTAAAAAAATTCAAATAGTTGTTGGGTCTCCAAGCCTTTAGATCAGACTCTTTCACACCCTTGTATGTGTCTGCAATTGCTTTACATGCCATCCCTGCCTTCCACTTTCACATTTTTCTAAACAGAACCCCAAACAGAACAAAAGCGAGCAACACTGTGTTTTTTGTCAATTGGTTTGCTCCTGCAGGTTTTGCACAAACTGCTGAGAGTTAGTTTTTTTTTTTTTTTTTTTTTTTAAAGAAGATAGTTAGCGTGCAGAATGAGTAAGAGACTTGTGGGAACATTGGCTTCAAACAAAAAAGAAAACTTCAAAACACACATGCTGCATCGTTGGGGAGGGGGGAGAAGTATTGACATCCTTTTTGCGACAGGAAGCAAAGGGTGTTATGGGAAATATGGTCTTGTTTTTACAACAGCCAGCACTACTTCATCCTACATTTGTGATATAGCTTTAGCTGGCTGTGTGTGTTTTTTTTTACACATTAGGCTGGTTGGTAATTAGGTTAGCAGATTTTCACCGCCTGCTTAGAACAGCTTGTAAAAACTCCCAACTATCACAAATATTCCAGGAAAGACTGAAAGACCCGTACCTCTCTGCAGCCAGCTTACACACACCGCTAATCTGTTTTGTGCAAAACAGTCTTTGCTTCCTCTCCTCTGAGTGTTTCTGTGTTTGTTTAATATATTGAGGTAAGAAAGATTTAGATGGATTGATGCTTGTTGGCCTGTCTTTTTTTCTCCTGAGTTGTACAGAGATTTTATACAGTTAGAAGGCCATCTCAGACTGGTTGAAATCCCTCTTTGCCGAATAAATTTACCTTTTTTGTTTATTCTAATTCAATCAGGAACACTTGTCATACATTTAACCAGTTTATTGCAAAATGGATGGACATTTTCACTTTGTGGAGAAGGCTCTGCTCAAAAGATGCTCCCTGAGTTAGGCCCTGTCCACACGGAGACGAAAACGATATATTACCGTTTTGTTTTGAAAAGTTTTCCGTAAAGACGGGATTGTTTCTGGAAATATCTGCATTAACACGTAGCCACTGAAAACGACTGAAAACGCTGTAGTGCATATGCCAAACCTGTCTGTGGCGCTGTATTACTGACATGGAAATGCACCAAAAGAGAAGAAGAAGATTTAAGAACATAAGGTGTATGCGTTTCACGGTGGTTGTAAAGGAGCGTCAGATTTTGCTGTAAAGCCATAACAAGCTCAGTAGCTTCTGCAGCACAAACACAACCCTGTAATCAGCCATTGTTGTTTTGGTTGGACCCGCACAGGCGTCTTCAGAGAGCTACACTGTGTGACATAATCGTTTCAAGAAAGATGGGGCTAGCCGTCCACACGGAGACAAAACGATAGTCGTTTATCGATTTATGCACTCTGGTGTGTTGGATTAGTTTTAAAATTACATTTCCCTTTATGACAGAATAAGCACTATAAAGGTGTGTCCTACCTTTCAGTCATATCAGATGTTGCAGTGCAGCAAATAATAAATCCAAAAGTCAACATCATAAAACCCATTTCTTTGCACACATTTGATTCACAAATTAAGGCATTGGTAAGAATGGCTTCACAGTGTCAATATGGACTTAAAAAAAAATTTAAATGCAAAATTTTTTTTTTTTTAAATTGTGATGAATCATTATTAACTATGGACATTCAGTGATTTATCATTATTAGTCCTATTTTTTCTGGGAAATGTATTTTTATTGAAGTTTTCTCATAAACATTGTACAAAGAGGACATGAAAATTACAGACTTAACAGCTTAAAAAGGTCTTAATCAAAGAACTTAATTAAAAGGCAAGATCAAAGGATGACAATAAGGAAGAGGAAGGAAGAAAAAAAAGCCTTTTCCCTGACAAATATGAATGCACAACCGTACCACTGAATTAAGAAGCCAGTGAGATTCTCCACAAATTTAAGGCTGCCAGACTGCATCAAACTTCCCAGTGGCCCCCTCAGTGATATCTTGTCTTTTCTATTTTGAGTAAATGCAGGACCTCATTCATCCTCCTGCCAAAGAAGGCAGGCGGTCACTCTTCCATTAGAGGTACTGTCCTAAAATCCACTATGGCTCCACTGGGGCGTGGGGTCCCTCAAGGCTTAGTTCAAGGCCCAACTCAGTTTTCTTTGTATCTGCTTCTTTTACGGGCTGCATTAATAGAAATAACTTTCTTTTAATGCAGATGATTTGCAGATCTATGTGCCCATAAAAACAGACTCTATGCATGCTCGGCTAGAATGGCTCAGACTATTAAAAAATGTAAGTCCTTTTTTAAGACTGGCTTTTAATACAAGTTGAGCTTTGACATCTTGACATTTTCTGCTCTTGTTTGCACTCTTTATTGTTGCCTTTTATTTTGTATTATATTTAATTGCTTTGCTATTTGTGTCTTCAGCCTGTGCAACACTTTAACTGTGGTTCTTTTAAACTTGCTCTATATTAATAATAATAATAATAATAATATCTGGACTTTATATAGCGCCTTTCAAGGAACCCAATACAATTTCAAATAAAATTTGACTTGACCTGACTTCCAGTTTAACAGATTGAGACAACTCACCAGAAGGGTAGACCACACTGTCTTGCTCAATGAACCCATGGCTCCATGTGGGAGTGCAACCTCTGAGGAAATATTGAAAAAGATGAGTGGTTGTCTTTCTAAATTGAGACCATCATTTTAGGGGGTGCAGGACCACAGGATTCTGACAGGTCAGATGGGAGTGCAGTGGGACTGATGAACACATAAGAGCTGACAGTCAGTTATGAGCCAAGATGGTGGACCAGCAACAAAGCCCGAAACTCTGACAGTTTCTGTATCTATATCAATGCTATGTGTCTTTAAAGTTTAAATGACAGAGCAGATAACACATACTGGGAAAGATACAACATAACGAAAATGATGCACTGACCTGACATTCAGCAGGATTATTTCTTAAAGAAAAAATCCGGTCTTTCTCTTGTCCTATCATCGCATCATAACTGCAGTTTCTAAAATGGTAAAACCACTTTTAGGGAAAGGAATGTTCTTTTAAATATATCTCTGCTCTAAAGTTTCATTTTAGAAAAAAGACTCTTGTTAGCAAAAAAGAAGTTCTTCATGGTTTTCCTCTACTTCCTTTTATTTCCAACTCCACCAGCACAGAGCAAAATGTTATTTAATCAGTACAATAAATACACATATCTCCTAAATACACTCCTGCCCTGCTAGGAACTGCAGCTTTAGGTAGGATGTTTGGACAATAGACAGCTTGTCCTGCTCCAGCCAACTGAGTGTGACACATGAGTTGGACCGAGTGCACATGCATGAATGCCTACATTGGCGTGTTTTGTGAGTGTTTAGAGGGGCAGTGAAGGCACCCCACACCACCGCCCACCATCATCTCTCCCATCCCAGAAAGGGTGAGTCACCGGCTCTGTTTATTCACAAGCTCCCTCCTTGTGTTCCATTGACACGTTTTTCCATTCACTTCTCAGCGGAGGAGCACACTCTCCTTTGGCTTCGACTTCCAACACCACCAGTCCCCAGTTAAAGCCATTCTCTAGCTCTTATTAAGTCTTTTGATATCAGGCCAGAAATCAGAATCCACCTATGATCACAAACAGGAGCTACAGCTTTAGACTTTCCACTTTTTTCTAAAGCAAGTATAGCTCTACTTGGCAAAGGTGCTTGCCAACATCCCATTTAGCTCCCCACTCTGAGCTCCTCTTACATCTCCTTCTCCTTATGGTAAAATAACTTCTAGTGTGGCTCTGAAACCAGAAATCGGTCTCTTTTTCAACCAGGATGTAGCTGGACATATCTTACGGAATCCTTTAATTCTTTTCAAACCTCTTCTTCTTAGTTCCTCATTTTTCATACCTCTCCTCCTCTCTCTTGTGCTTCCTTGGATAAAAAGATACTAAAGTCTGTTTCCTCTTACCGTCTTTGGCACAACTACCTCTTACTCCCTCTCCCCTACACCTTCTCTTCAGATCCTGTACTTCCTTTTCCTTACCCGCTAACCTCTAGTCCTCTTCTTATTATCAGCTTTCTTACAAGTGCTGCATCCTCTTCCTCCAGTTCATCCACTTTCCCCCTGTGCTCTATGCATCCACCCACAGCAGCTGTCCTCATTACCTTCTTTTTATCATTTGCCCTCTTGAGCACACTTCAACTGGAAAATAAGGGGAATTTCACACTTTTGTCTCAGCAGGACAATACAGGTTCAGAGGACATACACTCTCTAGGTAATAATCAAAATTCCATTAAGGGGCAAGGATGAGTCATGTTTTCCAGTGAATATTAGACATCAGCGATAGTTTTAACAACTCTGCATGGTCAGTCAAATCCACCATATTGGATAGATATTTGTATCTTGTTTATGTTTATTGAACAAATTCTGTTAGAAATCTAAATTTTGAGTAAGTTTTGAATAAAGATTTAAATTAATTACCAGGACGCCGCCATGTTTTTGTCTGCTTTGCACTCTGGGTAGTGTGACATCATAAGAGTTCGGCTGTGCTCTGCCCGTACTATTTCCATACAGTCGGCTTTCAGATGTCTGGTGTGTCGTCATTATTTCTAATTTTTAAAGGCTATTAAAGGTGAATGGGGCTCTGTGTTTATTTGCATCTAAAAAAGAAAGGTTAGGTATATAAACAAATATATAGCCATCAAGATGAACTTCTATCATCTAGGGTTCCTTTTAAGAAGCTACAGAGCACCGCAGTTAGCCAATAGGATCAAGTCTGGTTGTGTACTCCTACCTTCACCTAATTAGTAAAAAGGTGTGTCAGCTTAACGGTTTCTTTCAACACCAACAACTTATTATTTCGTCATAAGTTGGGTGCACTTGATTTGTGTTGACGTCATGTAGGTGTGTTCAAATGCTTGTGTGCACGTCAGAGTGTGTGCCAGCTTGTGTGTCAGCTTGTGAACACAGGCGACAAACCTGTTGAGTCCTGTCAGCATGGGCTGCGGTCACATTTCTGGATTGTTTAACACGTCTGCAGACTAATCTGTGATGACACAGCTGAGATGAATCTAGCAGTGAGTGTACTAGACGACATGAGCACATTACACCTGAACTGTTTCTGCGTCTCAAATTCTATGAAAAAATAGTTGAGGAATGATGACTGAAGTTTCTTTTGTTTCTGTTTAAAAAAAAGACATATAAACAACAACACACATAAACACAGGAATACACAGCTGAGATTAAGGGCCCCTTCCCTGACCATTGTTTCCACCCCAGTTTGTTTTAGGGGTGTTAAAAAATATCAATACACTGATATATCGTGATATTTTGTGGCGCAATATTGTATCGATATTTAAAAATGCAGTATCGATATTTCATTTTAGTGTCATTAAGAATTACAGCTTCCATAGTATGATAAAAAACACACTGGCCTGTCACGTCATGCCCTCCTCACAGCACAGTCCATCAGTCCTTAAAGCTGGACATGAGGATCAGTCTTCCCCCACAAGCACCTTGTCATTACATAAAGACATACAAACTGATGTACCGTGAAATGTGAAAGATTTTAGTACATGTGCTCTATATTGATTTATTTTTTGACTTTTCTTTTAGAAATCCTGAAAGAATTTTTATTCATGACATCAAATGGGAAAAATCCTCATCTTTGAATTTGCACAGAGTTAAATCTCTGGATGATGCAGGACCATATATTTTATAACACACCAAATATATTTTAACTTACATACTAAACATATAATATGAATAGATTTTTATTAATAGCTTAATTCTGTTCTGTTATATTCCATATTAACTTAACATTACATAGTTATTTATTTCTATGAATAAACACACATATATAAACACAGATATACATACAAATTTATATGTATTTATACGTATATATATATATATATATATACAGCGCTTACTTTGGTTAGGGTTAGGGTGGTCTAATAAATTTGTTAAGCACTTTATATATATAAAACTTAGAAATATATCACAATATATTGCAGTATATCGATATCGGCACCCCTGTATCACATTACGTATTGTATTGCCAGATTCTTGCCAATACACACCCCTAGTTTGTTTCTTTATCTTCTTTGCTGGAGAAGTAGTTTGGCCCTGTGAATGGGATCATGCTCACCACCTCCTGTTTACCTCACTCTCTCTTACACTTGTATTCTGCACGCTTAAACATATACACACTTACTACAGAAATGTGACAGTTGGTCCTGATTTTCCAAATGAAGACCCATAGACTGACTGACAGAGCTGTATTGTCTGTGAAAAAGCAAAACAGAGCCATGTTCATGACTATATTCCAGCTATATTTAGTCCATATTGTACCAGCAGACACACATGCATCCTGTAATGAAAACAAGTGTTATGGAGAGTTATCCATACCAACATTTACACTGAACAAGCCTAGAGAATCAATTATTTTACTGCATTTATTTGACCAGGAATCTAAAAAAATTGAGACAGTGTAAGACATGCAGTGTAAATTTCATCTATCAAAAACACAAAGAAAATTGTGAGTGACTTTTTTCTTGTGAAAGAGCAGACACAAGCTAAAAGTTCATCGTTAACAATATGTTGAAAAGTATGTTTTGTATTTAAGGCGTGTCTAGATCGTTGCATTTGGTTGTCAAACATTCAAAATCCATTATATATATATCTACAGAGCGTATCATCTGTCATAATACAAGCAGAGATGAGGTGAAAAGGCAGGAGGCGCATGTGTGGCATTTGTGTGAAGCAGAATGACAGAGAAAGCACAAGCTGTTAGGTGGGTTGAATCTGTGACTTTTCTTTATGACAGGGGTAGTATTTGCATCCAGTTGAATCCATATTTATGATGCCTGTGAGCAGCCTGCTGCTGAAGGCAGCACTAATGTAACAAGTCACATTAGCTCGATTAGTAATCAAGTGTCACATTTGGCAGGAAAGCTACTTTGCTTTCTAAACAAGGTGACACACAGATACATTATAATGTGTTCAAGGTAGGCTCAGTAAAACGACTGTCAGGCAAAGGTTGATAATTGGCATGATGTGTTCAAATGCTACCTCAAGAAAAAAAAAGTTTTAGCAAGAAAATCTATGGTTAAAATAAGCTTAGTGTCCCACCAATACAAAAAAATAAATGCACATGTTCTGTTTGAAATGTCTTCCTATTCATCTTTTCCTTGAATTATAAAGACGTGTTGATAAATTGGGAAAAGACTTGGATTAAGGGGTATACGATAAGGTATCAATATCAAAATTAACAATCCCGACTCAACTGGGTGAAAAATCCTTCATACAAGGTATGTCAAGGTTTGTACTATTTTATTCAAATTAATTATCGTCATATCCTTAATCTGTTTTACATTTATAGCAATTTAACAATCTTTACAAGTAAAATGACTAAAGTAACTTTTTTTTTTTTTTTAACTATAACTGGGCCAAAATATCTTCTAGCTTTTTCAACTAAAGCTAAACTTAAAAGGGTAAAAATGCTAAAAAAAAAAAAAAAAAAAAGTGACAAAAACTCAATGTCTTTTCATCTAAAGAAAAAATAAAATCTAAAATACCCAAGACAGTCTGACTGTAACTCTCAGATGTCCCCTCTTGGAGGCTGTCACGATGAGATGCTCTGTCAGAGCAAAAGTGCAAAAAATTGCTGGTATAATGTATTTCCAGTTTTTAGATTTTTTTTTTTTAATCTGACTTTATCATAAAGTAAGACTGGCAGTCACTTTCATGAAATAACCACAGTGCAGACTTTACAGACTAAGTAACATTTCCTATTTAAAACAGAGAAAAAGGTCAGAGCCAAGATTAGACTATGAATAGAGCTGATTAAGAAGTAGATACAGAAACAATGGATTGCTCTAGCTTTGTTAGCTTTAGCTAAAGCGACCATACACTAGCTACGTAGATAACGTTACTACGTATGCTGAATAAGTGAGCTTCAGCAACATGAGCTTTAGCAAATGTAAAAGTGACTACATAAGCTACATGGATAATGTGGGTAACGTAGATTACGTAGCTATATAGAGTGCATAACTAACATTAGCTTTGTTTATATATCCATGTGCTTCTTGAGCTTTAGCTTTCGTTACTTTAGCTACATTGTCTATGTGTTGTAGGCAGCTAATGGAACTATGTAAGCTTTGCTATGTTTAAATGGAAACTGTGTCATTTCATTTTGCAAAACACCAGTTGCTCAGACTGCATTCTCTGTGAAAGGAGTGAAATTCTGGAATTCTCTACCTGAACATCTGAAATGTATCACAAACTTCACCACCTTTAAGAGAGCTACCAAATCCTGGTTATTTCAGTAACAGAGCTGCTCTCATGTTTGATTTTCTGTAACATTGTCACTGTTTAATGTGTTTTTTACTGTCTCTATTGTACATTTTTTCCCTTTTTAATCAACTGTTTTAGTTTTTTATTCTTACAAAAGCCCTTCTAGGGATGGGTGATGCAAATTAGTATTCGCTACAAACACTATGATACTTGCATGGGATGTCTGTTCTCAGTTGTCTTTGTTTATTGTATCTGTCCCTATTAAATAAACCTTAAATAAATAAATGTTCTCAAGGAGGACAAGCTTTTATTCCTGTAAGCAGACTGTTTTGTTGGTTTTATTAAACATTTTGTAATTTGCTTTTGCAGGTCAGGGTTTTGACTTTTAAGTTTTAGTACCCAAATACTTACTTTACCCCTTACCATAGCTTAACTAAAAGTTTAATCCAATTTTATTATGAAAGTTTTAGCATGTATTTCTGTTGGGGCAGAAGCGGCATCTCACAGTAATTATCAAGAAGTGTCGTCTGAGAGTGATGGTCTGCAGCCAGACCCCTCTCAAAATAGCTGGCAGATTAAAACTGGGGACATTTGACCATTTTGGTATTAAATAACATGTATGGTACAGGCTAGCAACCTTGATCAACAGCTTTGCAGTATTTAACCAATTTCTATCTAATGTAGGCTTAACTTGCAATATTACATTTTCAAGGAATTTTGGCTGCATTCCTAAACATACTTGTACCTCTTACTACATACTAAAACCATATACTGCATACTGAGCTGGGGGTTGAAATATGCCATCAGCATTTCAAGTAAGCTCTGCTGAGTAACCTAGCACCAAGCTAGCTCTACCTGTGAGTTGAGCTAGCTTGAATTTAGCAAAACAAAAGTAGGTGGTGTGCAGGCCAGTGAAACTTCCTTGCTGACATACTGCTAGCTAAAATCAGCTAGCCTACCATATTCTTGAAATTTCTGCCTTTTCTGTCCTATTATGGGACACTAATACAGAAACGTTAGCTTGGAAGAGGCTAAATGCTGACATAAGGGCTAGCTTTTTTACTTTCTCCTAATTGAAGCTGAGGATCAATCCAGAAGCTAGTGAAAGTACCACACGTGACTCTATTTCCACTATTATTACAGATTACAACCCTTGACAAACATATATTAAATGATACCCTGTTGAAAGCATTATTTAAGTTTCCTTCCTGTAGCAGGGAGGGTTTATGGGTGCTGTTTGAATACAGAGGCTAATTTAGTCACTGTGAGGTTGAAGTATAAATAGGGAGTATGTCACTTGACGACTGAGTAAAGATGTAACACATGCTGACCAAATACATCAGATCTGTCCATCTGTCTGAATTTTATACAGTCTTTAATGGTTTTATCAACTAGAACATGGCTGCTGTGGAGGAAATGGTGTCTACTTTAAAAGACGGTCCCCATCTTATCACTTCTGCTTGCCTCTCTCTCTCTCTAACCGTGTGAGTTTCTCTTCCTCACATTTGCATAGTAGCGGAACAGCTTTGCATGACTGACCGTGCCTGGTGTCCCCTGGCTGTTGGCGGCTGTGCTGCAAGGAAAGCTTAACATCCACACGAGGACATTTGATTATTCAAAGCACGCACACACATGCACACTGCTGCACTGGAGCCCAGTGGAAGCAATGTGTATCAGAGGTGGAGGAAGAGAGATGGGAAGATGGTTGGAGATCTGAATGTTTGACTCTTGAACTGCAGCTGGGATTGTGATCCTCAAATTTAAAATGTGCAATAATGCCCAAAGTCAAAGATTAGACTCAAATGTATAAAAAGATGATATTCAATCTGTGCATTTTGTTACAAGTTTTTGCCATAATTTTCAAGTAGTGCTTAGACAAATGATATATTCTCTTGATGAATCGATTGATACAATTAGGCTGTTTTTGTTCATTAACAAATACAAAGCTTGAAGTTGAGTGCACTGGCTGTATCAGGTACACAGAAAAATACAGGGTGGATAAAGTGAAATAGGAGTAGAAGGTGTGGTGAAAAACAAATACATCTCAGCCAATCACAATGCTGGACTCAATGTTTTGAGACAGCTGTGCAAATGACAATGAAATATGATAACAATAGCTCGACAAATACGCTCTTCTACATGCTTTGTACTGTTGTCTAAATTGAGCAAATAAGCAGAGCACGAACACAGATCATGTTGTACTTCAGTTCTATGACAAAGTTTTGTTCATAAGGCTCTTCATGAACACTATGCTCTTACAAGTGGCAGGAATGAAGTCAAAGAGCTGCAGAATAAGGCCTACCCATATTTTGTCATTCATGTGTCCCTGGGCCCCTGCATTCCTTCTCTTGATCTGAGTAAAGGAGACCTTATGATACTAATCCAGCGATTAGCACAGGGGAAAACGGTTTTATGCCATAATCCAATTGGGAGCAGCAGAGCAGAGCGAGCGGCATTTGGTGGCTCTAAACATGTGGGGAGTTTGTACCAGTCAGTTAGAGGGAAACAGCTCAACAACACAGGGCTCTTTTAGAGCACAGAGAGCTCTGCAGATCAAGGATAGATAACAGAAGCTCATGAAACAGAGAGAAAATGCCCTCACTGAGGCCTTATTTTCCCCGAGATAACTGGAATCTGTGAGTGAAGAACAAAGGACCATTTTTGTAACAAACATGTTTTTTTTGTTCTTCGGATTTTTTGAGTGAACTTTAACTTTTAATTTAGATGAAAGAAGAGCTCAATGATTATGAATTAGAATTGAAGCACAGTATAATCAAGAGAAACAGAGCTTAATCATTTTCGTTTCCTAAATCCATTGGTTGTTTTTTCTCATGTGTGTGAAATGTGTGTGTGCTTAGAGTAGCCAGTGCACAATGGGCTCAGTGTGAGGGTTCTGAGTTGGTCTGGGGCACTAGTGCACTGTGTGTAGTTTGACCCAGACTACATTTATGCAGACAAATAAAATCTGTGGTCATAAAGGTTTCAAAGGCTGAGGTGCCTGCATATATATGAGTGTCTGTGTGCATGAGATGGTATGTAAGGTGGGAAAATAAGTTAGACCACAGTCTTACCTCAGAAGACAAACACATGACATCAATATTAATGTCTGGTCAGGGCCAAAATAACAGGAAAATAATGTGTGCTCATCACTGAGGCTGTTCCTTCCAGTGGAGTCAGTAATGTATTCTCGGTAACACCATTAATTTACATTTTGTTACTGTACTAGGATAGTGCCCTATGTGTCAATATTGGAAAGTCATGGTGTCACACCTTAATCAGCTAATTAACTCAAAACACCTGCAAAGGTTTCCTGAGCCTTTAAATGGTCTCTCAGTCTGGGTCAGTAGGCTACACAATCATGGGGAAGACTGCAGACATGACAGATGTCCAGAAGACCGTCATTGACACCCTCCACGAGGAGGGTAAGCCACAACAGGTCATTGCTAAAGAAGCTGGTTGTTCACAGAGTGCTGTTTCCAAGCATATTCATAGAAAGTTGAGTGGAAGGAAAAAGGTGCACCAGCAATAACAGATAACCGCAGCCTTGAGAGGATTGTCAAGCAAAATCCATTCAAGAATTTGGGGGAGCTTCACAAAGAGTGGACTGAGGCTTGAGTCAGCACATCAAGAGCCACTAAGCACAGACAAATCCTAGACATGGGCTACAAATATGGTCTTCCTCGTGTCAAACCACTTTAGAATCGGAGACGTCAGAAGTGTCTTACCTGGGCTGTGGAGAAAAAGAACTGGACTGTTGCTCAGTGGTCCAAAGTCCTCATTTCAGATTAAAGTAAATTTTGCATTTCATTTCAAAATAAAGGTCCCAGAGTCTAGAGGAAGAGTGGAGAGGCACAGAATCCATGTTGCTTGAAGTCCAGTGTGAAGTTTCCACAGTCAGTGATGATTTGGGCTGCCATGGCATATGCTGGTGTTGGTCCACTGTGTTTTCTAAAGTCCACAGTCAACGCAGCCATCTACCAGGACATTTTAGAGCACTTCATGATTCCTTCTGCTGACAAGCTTTATGGAGATGCTGATTTCATTTTCCAGCAGGACTTGGCACCTGCCCACACAGCCAAAGGTACCAAAAGCTAGTTCAATGACCATGGTGTTACTGTGCTTGATTGGCCAGCAAACTGGCCTGACCTGAACCCCATAGAGAATCTATGGGGTATTGTCAAGAGGAAGATGAGAGACACCAGACCCAACAATGCAGATGATCTGAAGGCTGCTAGCAAAGCAACCTGGGCCTCCATTACACCTGAGCAGTGCCACAGGCTGATCGCCTCCATGCCACATGGCATTGATGCAGAAATTCATGCAAAAGGAGGCCCAACCAAGTATTGAGTGCATAGAAATGAACATACTTTTCAGAAGCCTGACATTTGTTTAAAATATTCTTTTTTCATTGATCTTATGTAATATTCTAATTTTCTGAGACACTGAATTTTTGGTTTTCTTATCTGTAAGCCATAATCATCAACATTTCAAGAAATAAAGGCTTGAAATATTTCACTATGTGTAATGAGTCTATATAACATATGGGTTTCACTTTCAGAAATGAGTGACAAAAAATATTGAACTTTTTCATGATATTCTAATATTTTGAGATGTACCTGTATGTGTGTGTATGTATGGGTTTTTTTTCAATAAAGGGCCAGGTTGAAGTCACGTTTAGGCCAGGTCTGACATAGGGGCCGCTATTCACGTGGCTCTTGTATACAGTTAGCAGTATACAGTGTAAATCAATTTTACTTTTGCACTCTTTTGCTTGTATTTATCTTTGGGCCTTTTATGCCTTTATTATAGGACAGAACAGTGAAGTCAGAGTCAGGGATGAGAGAAAGGGGAATGAAATGCAGGTAAGGAGCCACCTGCAACAGCGATGTGCCCTCTTTACATGGAGACATAAACACTGGGCTGCCAGCCAGTGCCTCTCGAATGACTTTTTTAAAAATTCTCTTTTCCCTCATTTTTTAAATTTTATTTAGAATTTTTTTGCAGATACTGATAGTTCTATACACTCAACCTTTCCTTATCAATAGTTGGCCTTCAATGTCAAGATGATATGCAGGCTCACTCCTTAATGCTGCAACTTTGTTGTGCAGAACACGCTTGAAGTTGCCCTATTGCAAGGGCCCTATCCAGATCACTCAAACATGGCATGCCTTGGGGCAGACACTGACCACGGTAGATGGGCCCAGACTCATAGGTACTGACAGTTAGGTGCCAATCAGGTCTAAGGACCTGTGCAATCACATCAGAAGATTTTCGCTGTTTCAAAAAGGGATGCATTGGTCAAATATTGATAAAAGAAGTATTTAGTATTTGGCTAAATTATTCTAAATATTTGTGGCAGTATCTGCCCTGTTTCTAAAATTGAAGCTAAAGATGTAGAAATTTTTGTGAAGGATTTCAACATTTATTTCCAGCTCTAAGGACAGTGTGTGTCTCAATTTTTCTAGTCTTGCTGGTTTTTCTTCTCATTTTGGCTCCAATTCAGCATTGAATTAACAGGTGGCTCTGATTAAAACCATCTATGATTTTTCAAAGTGTGCAGCAACATCAGGCCAATAAAACAGGGGAGAATTCAGTTAAGATGTTCTTTATCTAAGGTTTTACAGTACCAGTGAATCAAAACTACGTGCATTAAACCTTTGCAGTAACACTGTCATTACATCAGAATAATTACAGAAAATTGCATATAACTATCATGAGGATGATGTTTTAGTAATGTAGGATAGATTCTGAATAGAAAAAAAAGATACTTGTGCCCTATAAAGAGGAAATAGAGTGTTTCTCTCCTGTGTATGTGCAGACACTCTGCAGGCTTTAATGAACTTTTAATTAAAAGGTTCAATAAAATATTGTTTTCTTTCCCACTCTCTTTCACTCACTTAAGATATATATCTACAGTATATGAGGAGTGATGAGAGGGTAGAAAGAAGTGCATGTGGGGAGAAGGGGCACACATAAAGGAAGATGGGATGACTCAGAGTGCAGTAATGTGCCTATTGTGACCCTCAGCATGCAGCTTTGAGTGTTTGTGTGTGGAGGATGAAGAATGTCTAAACACTTTTCAGTGAGGGTAGGCTTTATGATCAACACTTTGAGGTAGACTTCCACTCCACTGGAGAAATGGATGATATCTGAAATAAGCATCCTTATTTGTAAGTGTAAGAATTTGTCAGAGGCACCTGTGTTTACATGAGTAATATGTCAGTTTCTGTTTTCATCATTTGTTTATTGTTGTTAAAGTTTCTGTTTACTATCTGGGGACTTTTTCTGATGTCAACATTGGGGCAGATGCTCCAGAAGGGCCCGAAGTATCACAGTGCAGTTCATGAGCAGTAATCACTCCATTCTCCTCATATTCAAACATGGTTGTCACTACTTTCTGTTTGTTCTATATGGTCAAATAAATGATGCAAAGATACTTACTGCTGTGTAGTATTAGATGTGGCTTGTTATGGTCCAGCAAGTTTAGTTTCAGTATGTTTCCACCTGCCTGTCTCTGTGTATATTAGAAAGCTACACTATAAAAAGATTAAAACGTTTTTAATTATGTGAGTGGACTGAAAAAAGAACTGTGATGGAAACACAAGATGGACACTGTTGTTTGAGATAAAATATGAACTTCAGGGACCTTTGTAAATTTTTATGCCTTGGTACTGGCAATAGCCAAGGCCAGAGGCAAGTGTTTTTAGTTTGTCTGTCAGTTGGTACATTGGTTTGGGCCACTCTTGTAAGCTTGAAATCTTTAGGACGCTTTGAGATAGTTTCTTCAAACTCATTGTTAAAGTTAAAGTAAACTCCTAGGTAAGAGCTGACTCCGCCCACTTCAGACTTTTGAAAAATGCACAGAAAATGGGCAGTTTGGTACTGAGAGGAGGGAGGGGAAAAGGATGGAGTTTTCCAGATGAGGCAGGAATGACAGTGACGTCCCCTTGCCAGAAAGTGACAGAGTCAAACATGGCAGAGTCCCGCAGCACTGCTGTCTCAGAACGATCTTTTAGAGGTGGAGGATTATCCCCCTCCAGAGTCCCCTGAAGCAGGCTGTAATGTGGTGGTAGACCATGGTGGTCCACATTCAATAGAAGGGAGAAAAAAAAAAGACTAGCAGTGTGACTCAAATTGAAATACTTCTGTTAGCATACTGTACAGTAGACTTGAATGCATAGCAGAGGTGAGAATTGTCTCAAATTGTGCACTGCCACAGGAAGTGAAAGGAAGTGTAACTTGTATATTATGTTAACATAGTTCTCCTCAATAAATGTATTTTGCCTTAAATGTCTTTTTCTTGATTTAAAAGTGCTGCTGTTGCCAATAACATGGCTAGTAACAACTAGCTAACAACTCAAGCTAGCAGATGTTAACATCAGCTTGCAGATGCTAATGCTAATGTTAGCTAGCGCACTAAGATGGTGTTCTTTGAGGGTTCGAAGTGTCCATCATTCCACACTCGGTTCTTGAACTTTTTTTTTTTTTTGAGTGTGCAGGTAGGAGCTTATAGGTATACTTCTCAGTTTTAACACATTATGCACACTTAAACTCAAAGAATGAATTATTCAGTACAGAAAGATGCCATTTGGGACACACTGGAGATCTATTATTGCTACAATAGAAGTTGTATGTTTAAAAAACTGTTTTTCACCTTCTTAATTTCTAACTAGCACCAATAGAGTACAGTTGCTGTTGAATTTGAATATCATAAAGCAGTCCTACTAACAGTATTCTTATTATAGGGCTCATTTAGTTTCCATCCACCTTTATTTTCCCTCTATACACGCTCTAAGACTTTCCTCTCCTGTGATGGTCTGTTTTCTGTCTCGCCCTCTTGTTATGAATCAGTGAGTTGTTCATTGCAAAGAGTGGACTGAATCCAAAGTTCCTATCAACTTACCTGCTTCGAAGCGAGCCAGGTAGGGACAGAGGAGGAGGGGGGAAGATGGACGAGGGTTCCAGACAAAGGCGGCTTAAGAGCAGCCGTGCGTGTCTCCTTTATACCCGGACCCCTCTCTCATGCCTGGTCACGGCTCTCAGGTTACCTCTCCGTCCTCCTTCATGCTTGGAGCAGAATGGGATGCTTTGTCCATGCGCTCCTTTTTGAGACTCTGTCTCTGCCACTTAACGGTCTCACACAAACACTTACACACGCATGCACACACACTTCATTAACAACTGTACAGGTGTCTTTACTACTTTACTCTAGGAACTTTGTATCTAGTCAATTATTAGCAGGGTTTCTGCCACTTTTTTCTTAATTGCACGATCTTAATTCCGTTAGCTCAGGAAAATCCTGATTTCACTATTTGCTCTTTTAAAATGTAAGGCTTTGTGTTTTTCCTTTTAGTAATGAGTTTATGTGCTTTGTGCTGCAATCCATTTGTTTAAGTCTATTTACACTGTCAGTGTGTGCATTTTGTACTCTGGTGTGTTCACAGCCTTGGGTGTTTATATGCTCACAGATCATGTGGTTCATGTTTTTTTCTTGTGCATGCTGTGTGTATGTTACATATGTGCAGGATTCACACTCCCCCCTCCAGTCACTCAGGTTTACTTGGTTATCTCTGGTACGCAGAAAACTAGCAGGTCAGGAATGTAGAACTGATTATGGCTCGCTTTCCATGATGACACACACACACGCAAAGACACACATACATCAAGCGTGAGTAAGGGGAAAACACAAAGTATAGAGTACAGCGAGCATGCTTGGAAAGGGGTCAAAACACATCCATAAATGCAATGTGACAGTTTCCATTTTTTGCTCTGCTTGTCTGTATCACTTTCTCTCTTTTTCCCCGCCATTTATTCAATGGACATGTCACTATGAAACAATTAAGGCTGCACTGAAGTCATGTTGACAGTTAAAGGTGCAGTGTGTAATATTTAGCCTATTAGCATTTAGCAAAACAAGCTTGGTTAAAATGAAACAGAACATTTATAAGCAGATTGATCTAAATTAGTGTTGACATCTGATAACACATTTTTTAAATTTATGTTTTAAATTAACTCAGAATAAGCCTTTTATTCATACATAGGGAGGGTCCCCTCCAAGGACGCTGCCATCTTGGATTTTTGCACTTTGCCTGTTTCTATGGCACCATAGAAGGAACCAAATAACAGTTAAGCATGAATTGATTTTTAAACTTCACTGGTTCCCACAGTTATCACCAGAGAAATGAGCATCACACTCCAGAATTGACTGTTAGATGTTGATAGTCCCAATTTTACACACTGTACCTTTAACGTACAAGAAGACCTTGAAGTAAACTTACAGCAACAAAGAAGTATTAAATGCTTGATTTGATTTGCGTTTTTTTTTTTTTTTTTAACTTATTCCTGTCCAGTCTGACCTCCTGTGCCTTCTCCATAGAGTAGTTGAAGGTCCATGCTCTCTTGTCCACGAAGCAAACTAGTTCAGTTAGGTACAGTATGCCATTATTTGCATCTGCAGTGAAAAGTATAGCAGTATCTAAATAAGTCATTCATACTATTCTCTGCACCCTTCTGTTCAATTACCAAATCCGACCCTAAGAGGAGGAGCTAGACTCCCTGCTGTCTCCTAATTGGGGAAAGAAATTTTCATTTCTGGTGTGGCAGCAGTAATAATTGCCATGTTTTGAACCGCTTTACTCCCTTGTTTTGTCAGAAACATGTTTTTTGAGAAAACAGCACATAAACCTCTTGGGGTAGCTTCTGGTTAGATCGCTATGACAACTGAATTTTTATGTCAGTGTCCGGAACTAGATTCTGTTAGAGAGCTGTTGTTGTTTAAAAACCTTGCAAAGCAGATGGATGTGCCAGAATTCATGTCTGTCATCAGGCAAACCCCTCTTGCAAAACTCCAGTCTGCACTGGTCTGGCCAGTCAGCACCATTTGAGGAGGAGGGCTAAGAGGCACTGGAAGCCATTAACATTAATAATGGCTGCCACTAGTGTAACAATGAGCTTAGAAGTAGCTTGAGGTGAGAGTTGGGGGGTGGTTGTCATAGTGGGAATCGGTATGTACTGCTGGTGTATCCGGTTATCAGAATTAGACTTTTTTTCTTTTCTTTTTCTTTAAAGATATTTTTTGTCTTTTTATATCTTTATTCATTAAGGAGGACAGTGGATAGAATCAGATTCAGGGATGACAGATGGGGGAAAGACATGCAGGAAAGAGGCCACAGGCCGGACTTGAACCTGGACCCACGTACATGGGGCGAGATCTAACCACTATAATGCCTGCACCCACTTCTTTATTAAAAAGGAGTAGCCACACTGAAAGCTTTTCATGGCCTATACTTTGGCATAGGTCATCTATCATTTAAGATGGGGTTTAGTTGCACTGTAAGCTGGTGTTTACAGTGGCTGCTAGTACTGAAGTGATTCGCTCAGATGTAGTTGCAGAAACGTGCCGTTTTTTATCAGAATTGTGCCATATAATTTTAATTAAAACAAGAGCAAAGAGCCACACTGTGAAGACGTTTTTTACGCTGCCACATCATTCTCCACTGTTCATATACTACAGTAGCATTTGAAATAAAGCTACGTATGTGTGCAACCATATTTTGTCTCACCGTTCTGATTGGCCTTAAATGAATGTGAAAGACAATGTTTTTCAATGCACCTACTGAGAATTTTATGAAAAATCCCAAACGCTTTGTACAGGAGCTTTCCCATATGAATGTGAAATGTATCCATGCAATGGATATATGAAACAGTCTATCTGGCGTGTCATGATAGTTGTTTAATATAAACCAGAATTGTACCAATGGAAGAGTCCTCTAGAGGCTCATAGACGCAAGATGCAAGACCAGGGTTTACTGTTCCATACCAAGCCAAACAATGCTGAACCAAATCAGACTGCTTGGTGGAGACGTGCCAATAGATGTAGCCGAGGTGTGGTCCCCCATTGGTATTTAAAGAGCAGTCATGAGGCTCTCTGATGCCAGTTACCAAATATGTCTTGTGTGCTAGCTGAGAGAACTGCAGTTCTTTTGCATTTGGTTTGATTTTTCAATAGTGTATTGCCGCTTGGTTTTACCCCTTGAACTCAAGTGCCAAAAATATTCAGCACTGTTGCAACAAAACAAAACAGAAAAAAAATTCCCAAATTTTAGCCTCATCCAATTAACAAGCAGCATTTTACCCCAAAGTATTAGTGTCTTTAAAATAACTCTCCCATGTCACTTGTCCATAGTACATTTCAGAAGGAAGCCAACAGAACCAGAGGGAGAATAGCTTTGCATTTGGCCTTAATGCCTCCTTTCAGAGATCATAATCAAACAGAACATTTTCTTGTTATTTCCATTGATAACAACTTCCCACTGCACAGGCTCTCAGCTGGGTTTGTTCCTCTTACCACCCCAGCTGCTTTCTCTCCTGTGTGCTCATTTTTGTGCACATTGATGTGAGTAGTAGTAAATATTTTGGAAGAACCAGTAAGGCTGAGATCATCATGAAGTTGCTGCATGACAAAAGAATTGATAGATAAAGGGATTAATAGAGTGTGAATATGTCGAGGGCATCATGAGAGCACAGCACTACATCATGCAGCTTTTCTTCTGTCACTCCTTGTGTTCACACTTTCTATGTGTATTCATCCTCATTTTGTTTTCCTTCTTTGTGCCTGCCAAGCCCAGCATTTAGCTGACGTCATGGGGATTGCTTAATTCCTCGTCCTCCTGGCACAGAGCTGTCACTCACTTCTGTTATTTGAAGCGTGACGTGAGCGCTTAAAAAAAACAAGGTCATGTTCACTTTTTCTTTCCTTTCAGCCATTAAACTGTGCAGCTGAGACTCTACAGGTGACTGAGGACACAGGGAGGGCAGGGATGGCTGTCATTTTTTAGTCGTCTGTTCAATGTCTTTGCAGGCATGTGACCTCACTCAGGTTAAAAATAGAACTTAAGAGCCAGCAATACGTTTGGTTGATCCACGACGCTGTCAGCACAAAAGGAAAAAATTCCTGCGTTGCGCCAAGTTGTTGTCAGGAGCTAATGAGGGCAGATCATTGACGTCTTTATGTGACCGTTGCTGTAGCAACTCCTCATTAGACACCTCATCAATTTCATGAAGGTGGGGTTCTTACTGAGTCCCATGCTTGATATGCCAACAAGGATAGAGGGTCCTACAATTAGCGTTTGTCTTTAGGAGGATGGCCAATGGAAAGTGTAGGTATGTTCATCTGCACATATATACATGAGGCTGTATGATTCATGCCACAGTGTGACATAGATGTTTAAACAATGTCTGTTGTTTGAAGGGATGCAGTGTGTTTCCCTCTGACTATAAAATGGCTGGATCAGGTTCCTGTTGTGATAACACACAAGCACAGAGCACCATGTAAGGCTATAGAGGTCACACTGTTTACAGAGCTTCAGTGTCACACAGCATGTTTCATATTTTATCCAAAGTGTGGTGTGATTAATTCTGCAGGACTGCAGAGTGTTTCTGTTACATTCTTCACTGAGAAAACATAAATCTAGCTTCTTTCCACTGTAACTTCTCAGTCTGCAGGACTTCTGCAAGTACTATTAAAAAGTAAAGCAACAGTAGAGAGCAGTTTAAAGAGTTTAATAAGCTTTTCCTTTCTGGGACTAAGAAGTGACAGGAAAACTTTTTTCCTTGAAATCTAAAATATTCTACTATCTAACTAGGATTCACTGGCATCATGTATAGTATGGTATCTTATTACAACCCACCAATCCCACTGTGTTGATCATATTGTATCACATAGAATCATATAGTATTATCTCATACTGTCTCTATCATATTGTATTGTATTGTATGGCAATGATGTATCAAATTGATTATATCATATCATATTGTATCCCATCATGAAGTATAGTATCACAACATCCTGATCGTACCATGCCACATCATATCATGCTACATCTTATCATGCTACATCATATCATGCTACATTGTATAGCATCCTATTGTATTTTATTGTATGGAATTTTATGGTATAGTGTCATATCCTATTGTATCTTTGCATATTGTAGCATATCATATCATATTGCTTGGCATCCCATCCCATAGTTGTACTAGCATAGCATATTTTTGTGTATCATATCACATAGTATCATATCTTGTTGTATTGCTTCATATGGCATCACATCACATGGTATTGTAACATATTACATCACATCACATCGCATCATATCACATTGTATCACATCCCATTGTATTGTAGCATTTCTTATATCATTGTGTACCATGAGGTATCTAGTTGTATTGAACCACATTGCATTGCACTGTATTGTAGCACGTCTTTTAATTTGTATTGTATTGTAATTTGCATCATATCTTTGTAATGATGTGTATCTTGTGTTTTGTATTGCATTGCATTGCATCATAACGTATCTTATTGGATCCTATCTTTCGCATCGCATTGTAGCATTTCTTGTGTATCGTATTGTATCGTATCATATCACATTGCAGTGCAGTGCAGCGCATCTTACCATAGCTTATTATATCGAATTGCATTGCATTGCATGGCATTGTAGAGTATCTTGTGTATTGTATTTTCTTGTATTTCATTGCAATGCATTGCATCACATAATATTATATCACATAATTTCATATGGTATCATATTGTATTGCATCTTATTGAATGGTTTCATATCGTATGGTATCCCTTGCATCATGTCCAATTGTATTGTATCACACTGTATCGATTAGCATTGCATCACATTACGTCCCATCTCATCACATTGTACAATTTCTTTTTTTTTTTAATCCTATCATATCCTATGTAATAACCTAAACTACATGTATATAAAAAACTCAGCATCTTACATCTTTTGAGTTTAATTTGAAACATATTTGTTTGAACTTTAAAAGTGTCAAGTCTGCTGTAAAATTTTGACTGAATTTGTAATGATGACATGTATTTGCATTCATTCAAAACAGGAAACTTTTCTAGTTAAAGGGAACCCTAACATTTTAAGATATGCTGGCTTTAATGGATTAACACTCATGTCTTTTTTATGCTTGTTTAAAAAAATACAGACTAGAAATCTACAATTTAAGAACATTTAAAAATAAATCCACAAATAGGCTGCCATCGTTGTGTAATGCACTCTGGGTAGGGTTGCATTGTTCCTCATCCTGTATTTCTGATTACTATCACCATGGTTTACTTAACAGTAACTTCTATTATGTTGTCCTCTTTACTAAAATGACACTCAGGAAGAACAATGCACCCATTTGACCCATTTCACTACCCAGAGTGCATTGCACAACAAATTTTCTCAAAGTGTAGAGATCTTGTGTGTTTCATGCATATAAAAGACACTAATGTTAATCCATTAACATTAATAGATGTTTATATGTATTTGTGTGGAGGTTTTTTTTTTGCATTGCCTATACAGGATGTGAACCACGGACCTTCTGACCATGAGGCAACAGCAGTCACTGCTGCTCTGTGTAACAGCTTTATATTATGTCATCTTAAATGTGAATTTAAATAAGGGTCAACTTTAATATAAGCTATTTTGGACCCCCATTCTTTATCTAAATTGAATCATTTTAGTAATTTTGAGAATTTTACAATTGTTAAGCTGCCACAGTCTCATCAGTGTGTTTGTTGTATTTTCAGTGACTGGTGTGGCTATCAGATGTTTAACATGTTCATACTCTTCCTGCTCTCGCTTACACATGTGATTTTTTTTAACATGCTATTTCACAGTTTTGAAGAGCCTTAATCAAAGTTGCAGTTTCCTGTGCTATCTAAGTAACAGATAACATGAATGGTAAGAATATATGTTCAGAAATAACCATAACATAATGTAACTCAAGCTACTTTTTGTTTTCTAAGTAAAGAAGATAGAGTGATGGATTGTTTTGTTAAAGATGGTGTAAAGGCCTCAAAGCCTAATGCAGTCCTGAGAAAGCAGAAAAGTTGATGTGTTCTTAGAGCTTGTGGAGTTTCCCTTCATGTGTGGAAAAACATGCAAGCAACAAAACCATTTAAGCTAACCAAGCAGCTGTTAGAGTGCAAGCTGCATCACAAGAATAATGCTTCCTAAACATTTTAATTTAAGCTATTTGCATCCTAATAAAGAACAAAAACTAAAATCAAACATAAATCTTCTGCTAATGTTAGAAAGCAGCACTGCTTTAAAATTATAATTCAGTCTTAAACAAAACAAAGACTAACCCAGGTCTGTTTTGTTGATGAGTAATCACCTAAGCATGTGGCTTCTCCAAAGACTTAAACAGCTTTGGTTAGATGGCACCAATGCCTCTGCTGCATTAATGTGATTTTTCTGTGTATTTGTGCGGCTCGGTGGTGAAAGGTGGCTCACGCTGAGCTGCTGGAGGGGAAGTGATGGGGAGGATGAAAAGCAGAAGTGAGCGGCTTTCTCAGCAGGACATAAACGTCTTTACATGTGCAGCATCCCTGTTATAAAGGGGAGCTATTTTAAGACACACTGTTCTGCAGCCGTTTGACAAACCATCAAAAGTTACAATGAAAGTGGACGTTAGTGCCGTACTTGTGTGTAAGCACTGAGGCTTTGTTGTGGTGAGTCTTACCTGTTGCTGTAGTGTTTAAAAAAACTCTACCGCTGTTCCTTTTTTATGCACGTACTCTCAGGTATATTGCATGATCGTGTTTACAAAAATAAAGCCTCATTTGTGCATGCGTTTTTCTGATCACTTAATCATTGATATGTGCAATTCATACAGCAAAGAAAAGTGAATATAAAGTTGACGATGTTTAAGTACTTGTTGCTCTTAAAGACAAAAGATCTCTCAGTCAGTTCTTTTTTGCTGTGACCTGCACAATCAGAGGTTGAGGTGGACTATAAAAACAGACATAATAGATGCACAGATGAGAGGAAATGTAGCCAGCGCTGTGGCATCAAGTGTAGGTGTACATCTGTGTGTTTGAATACAATATTTTGATCTCAAATTTCACCGACAAAAGCCCTGTTCCATGACATCACTGTTATGATGAAGAGGACGTTTTTGTGTGCAGCACACAAACTGAGATCACCTGTTTAGTGTTCAGGTGCTTTTATGTGACTGTTGTTTTTGTAATCCTAAACTATGCTCGGCTATTTGTGGGCTTGCCAGAAGTAGAACTTGTGTAAAAACCATCTTTCTGGGCTGTGTTGTAACAGGCTGATTTTATCTGTCTTTGCATTTTAATGTGGCACATTTCCTTTTGTGAGTGGTACTGTCACTATAAGCATGCATTTTCTTCTTTGGCATCAAATAATTGAAGCTAAGAAAAAGTTAATGTTGCCACTTTTTTGTGTTATTTTTCCTATGTGAAAATTAAATACAGAATTATGTATGCTGTTCCATATTTGTTTGCTTATTAGTGAAACTGATCTGGTTTGAGGACTAAAGAAAGGTAAATAAACAGAGTGTTTACAATAGTTTCAGCAGGCTACGGAGACAAGCTTGCCATAAAATCGAGATCAGCTGATTTCATAAGTCCTCGTCAGCTGATGCCCAGCTGATTTGCTTTAGCATGCTATTGGCTAATTGCAGTTAAGCTGCTAGGAGGATTGTATTGTCAAGAATCTGGCGATACGATACGTATTGCGAAACGGGGTGCCGATATTGATATATTGCGATATATTGCGATACTATGAGCAAGGTGATATATTGGGATATTTTTGTAAGATATATATATATTTATAAACTTGTATGTATATGTGGGTTTGTAGATATATATATATATATATTTATTCAAGAAATAAATAACTATGTAATGTTAAGTTAATATGGAATATAGCAGAACAGAATTAAGCTATTAAGAAAAATCTATTCAAATTATATGTTTAATATGTAAATTAAAAGTTATATGGTGTATTCTAAAATACATGGTCCTGCATCATCTAGAGTTGTAACTCTTTTTGTGCAATTTGAAGATGAGGATTTTTCACATTTGTTGTCATGAATTAAAATACTTTCAGGATTTCTAAAAGAAAAGTGGAAAAATCATATCAATATAGCCTAAATTTACTAAAATCTTTTATATTTCTTGGGACTTAAGCTTGTATGTCTTAGCGTAATGACAAGGTGCTTGTGGAGGAAGACTGATCCTCATGTCCTCCTTTAAGGACTGGTGTACTGTGTTGTGAGGAGGGCATGACATGACAGGTCAGTGTTTTTTTATCGTACTACAGAAGCCGTCATTCTTAACGACACTATGATGGCACAGGTCCTTACAAAAACCAAGTATTGACAGGATAATTATGGTTACATGAGTAAAAATCAGTGGTAGCTTCAGCAGGCTTCTTTCATGTTGGCTGTTAGCCACTAAGCGATCGCTATAATGTCTAGCGTCAGGTTTGTCGTGTTGTCCAAGTATTTTACATTGGCGCAGCATATCTTACAAATGACTTGACTCTTGTAGAAGTCTGTACCATCTTTAATCTTTTGGAAGCCTAAAAAAGTCCACATATCCGCTACGAATGCAGCAAAAGCTGCACTGCTGGGTAGCCTTGAGCAACCGGCTCTCTCAGACCAGAAGTCTCATGTGATCTCGCTGTCTAAGCAGAGGAGAAGAGGGAAGAGTCAACCGCTTGCAGCCGGCTGGTGGTGCCTGCCGCCAACTAGCAGTCAGGGGTCGAAATTACACCACAAACTACCGCACCAACAAACTAAATTATTAACTGAAAAAATATCGACACTGCATTTTAAAATATTTTTATAGTATTGTGTCACGAAATATCGCAATATATCAGTATATTGATATTTCGTGACACCCCTAAAAGCTGCCATATCCAAACTGCTCTAGCCTGGTTATGCTTTGCTGCTCTCTCTGCAAGCTGCTTTTTGCAACCCTTCACCACCCCAGCTCCTCCTTTAATCTGCTTCTGACGTAATCAGTGTCATTCTGTTGTGACTGATACCTGCTCTGCTCTGGATTAATGCTGCTTCTCTCCCTCCCTCAGATTTTCCTTGTAGGCACAGGAAAGATAGGAATGTGTGCTGTTCTTGCTTGATACTTTCCGCATAGCCTCGTAGATTAGCAGGGGGATCCCAGAATAACCACACAGCCAAACATAAATAAGAGCAATAGATGCGAATCAACTGCAAATAAAAAAATATAGTGAAATGATTTGCATTTGTTTAAACATAAATCAATAAATTCTTTAACCATTAAGAAAACAGAAACATCAACCAGAATCAGTTTTCCAGTGCTGTTCATAACATAATCAAGCAGGTGACTTAATGCGCCAGAAAAAAGCTGCATAAAGTAAAAGTATTCTTTAAAAATCACTCTAACATTTAATCTGTTAGCTTCTTTGAAAATTGTATTATGCATTTTAACTAGTTACAGCAATATTTTCAAAGAATTCAAATGTTTTACTTTTAGAGAATGAGGTTTATGGTTTTAAGGAAATGGGAGATCAGTCTTTGAGTTCTTTAGAAGCTTGTTTTATTCACCCGAGTCTGAAAACCAAAGAATTTTTATTCATAACCAAAAGTCTCACATTTAAAGAACTGCAACTCTGTAGTATTTGATATTTTTTCAACAGAAATAGCCTGAAATTAGCCTGAAAAATTGCACATCAAAGGCCACTTTTAACAGCTTTTCTCTCTAAAATACACCCATGATACAAAAATGATGGTTGACTGTTTACACATAAGAGAGTTTGTTTTACTGAATAGAGCCCTCAGTTCAAATCAAGGAATAAGCAGTGGATGTGGGCAGAGCCTACCCCCCTTGGGACAGCATAGACATACTATGCATTTATGTAGTTATAGTTTCTGTATTAGGGCTGAAATTGATCAGCAATGGACAGAAAAATTAGGAAATATAGCCTCAAAAGTCTTCTTCCTCTCATTGTGCAGAGCCATTTCTAGATATCTGTGCTCCACTATTCTGTCCATCTGTTACCCTTGGTAGATCATTTCATCTTTCCAGAGAAAACCAAGCATCCAGGCTTTGGAGAAAGCGGATAAGTCATGTTGCTGGTGAGGAAAAGCACAGCTGGCCAACCTTAAACATGACATCAGTGTGCAGAGGAGGGATTGTATCACATTGATGTCTGTGCTAGAGCTCAGAAGAGAAGATAGAATAGATTTGTTGTGCCTCTTTGGCCCACTTGATGTTGTTTTTGTATGATGCTATCCATTTGACGTATCGGTTTAGATATGAGACAGATATCTAAATGAAAAGAAGATGGAGGAGAGTTGGAGAGTGCAGAGGTGAAGTCAGGGGAACTGTTCTTGTTGTAGGGAGGGGTTTGGAAAAAAAAATCCATCGTTAATTCCTCTCATAATGGCTTCATTGGCCTGAAGAGCAGCAGGAATAGTGCAGGCGACACAGGGCAACCTGATCCCTGGTAACCCAAAGACAGTGGCTGCAGACACAGCCCTGTCTCCAGGCAAACCACACTACACTACAGTATGTATGATAACACAGCCCGCTCTTTGTCTGCAGACTTACACAAACACACTATATCCCTAACGTCTGCCGCTCACAGCCAAATACTCAAACACAAACATGTAGAGTTGTCATTAGAAAGCAAAAATTGAATTTTCATCGTGATTATACTCAGACAGAAGTAATGTGTGGTTTTTGTGCTTTCCCACCCTGTATTTTCACTGCAGATTGAAACAGCAAGAGAAGAAAAATGGTCATTTACTCTGAGGTTAATGTGGTTCAGGGGTATTTGTGTTATTTTAGTAGAGCTGTAAAGTCTTGCGGTCTGCCCAGACGTACATTGTGAATGTTTAGGACAGCAGACAGAGGATAGTATGACTTGATTTGTGTCTCGAGTTGCTGAAAAAAGATGTGAGCAGTTGCAGTAACAGTGCGGGGTAATAGCAGAGCATCAAACAGCGCCATGGGGGCTGACAAATGACTGCGGCTGAAGGGTGTCTGTGGATTAGGGCTGGGCTGAGCGTCTCCACTGATCTGAGATCTGTGGGTGTTTGTAATTACAGGAGGCAGCAGTCGGTCTTACATGTGGTAATGCCAAGTACTGATGCACTGATGATTCACTCATGTCACACAACCTGCTGCAGGATTAAGGGAAAGTTTGAAGCCTCTTTTTATTCATGTCCTACAGTTAAATTAGCATGGCCTGATGAGACAAGAAGCAAAGTGGAACAGTTTCTACATTTGATATGTTATCTTTGTGCTTTTTGAGCTTCTAGTGTTTGAAAATAATCATAATTTGTACTGATTTCTATTTTCACACAACATCCCAATTTTTCAGGAAATGGTATGTCAAGAGTAAATCTGTTTGCTGATGATCTGGTTTACTTTTGTAAGTTAATTTAAGGCTTCAGTAATAAAGCCAGACAAAATGGCCACCAGTTAAAATCTCATCAAAGTGGATTTGAGGATCATTTCATCTCTTTGCAGATCACAGTTCAACACAGTATTATTACACTTTCAACTATCAACACAGTGATAGAGCAGCACTGAAATAAAACAATAGTGATATACGGTATATGGCCACATGCCCTTTCCACCAGATTTTATTTTAATGAACAAAATCTTTAGCCTCAGCTACAAAACATATTTTCTACTAACCCTTAAAAGTCACTGCTGAATGGAACATTATACCATAAATTACCCCTTGGATTTTTTTTTACCCTTTTATTGATTTTAAAAATCAGTCATGGTCAGTATAATAGAGCTTTTTTGACAAAAAAAAAAACAACCAAAAACATCCTTAATGTCAAAGTGAAACAGAGTTTTACAAAGTAATGTCAACTAAACAAAAATGTGTAATGTAAAACTAGTATCTGCATAAATATGCATCGTCTATTAAGTATGAAGTAGATGCACCTTTGGCTGCAATCACAGCACTGAGTCTGTGTGTATAGGTTTCAGTCAGGCTTGCACATCTGGACATGGCAATTTTATTCCATTCTTCTATGCAAAACCGCTAAAGCTCTGTCGGGTTGACCAGGGACCAGGTGTGAACAGCCCTTTTCAAGTCCAGCCACAAATTCCCAATGGGATTTAGGCCTGGGCTTTGACTCAGCCCCTCCAGAACGTTCCCCTTGTTGTCTTTAAACCAATTCTGTGTAGCTTTTACTCTATGAATCAGGTCTTTGTCAAGAAATCTTCTCCTAAGCCATAGTTCTCTTGCAGACTTCATAAGATTGTGCCCCAGGATTTCCCTGGTTTTTTTTGCCACCTTCATTTTACCCTCTACATTTGCAAGCCTTTCAGCCTGGCTGCCAGAAGCATCCCCACAGCATAATGCTGCCACCACTGCACTTCACAGTGGATAGTGTGTTTCTGGTAATGTGTAGTGTTTGGTGTCTGCCAAGCATAGCGTCTTGTCAGATGGCCAAAAAACATCATTTTGGTCTCATCACACCAAAGAACTTTTTTTCCAGTTGCCTTTGGAGTCTCCCACATGCCTTTTGACAAACTCTCATCAAGATTTCATGAGGTTTCTAGTGGCTTTCTCTCTGCCACACTCTCATGAAGCTTTGACTGGTGAAGAACCCGGGCAGCAGTTGTTGTGTTGTTGTTGTGCTTGGAGTGTTCTTTTGTCTTCATGGTGTAATGGTAGCCAGGAATACTGATTAACCTGTGACTGGGCCATACAGACTCAGGTGTCTTTATACTAAAATCACTAGATGTATTCACTGCACTCAGGTGATCCCCATTTCTAGGGATGCCCAATACTGGATCTTTTGCCGATATCCAAAATGCCAATATCTACAGATTAATTTTAGCTGATACCAGGGGTGGACTGGCAATCTGGCATATCAGGCATTTTCCTGGTGGGCTGACGCATTTTGGGGCCAGTATGATATATTCATTCATTTATTTCTGCTAAACACCGGCCCCAGAGAGCAGGGGCAGTGACCGATTTGTTGTTTGCGTTATGATCACAGTTTAATGGTCCAATCACGTGTCCTAAAGGTCCGTTTACACCCCATCCCTCCCCACTTTGCCCAGGCTTGAAAGTGAAAGTGTTCAGAGAGAATAAAACAGAAGCACGAAAATGATCGACTGGATCTGCAGAAGAAGGAAGTTTCAATAAACCTTTCTGAGAAAGCCTAAAGATCTACATAAAAAGAAATCCTGGCACATTTTGAGCAAATAGCCACCTATTCCAATGACCAATATTAAAATATGTACTTCAGACCTAAAAATTCATTTTTTGAACACATTTTGATGTATAAGAATGAACAAAGAAACAAATTTGAGTACTTTAAAAACACTTTAAACTTTAAAGATTAATGAACAAAGAAAAGACCTCAATTGGCATAGGTCTTTTGGTCCCACTTAAAACTTTACAAACTTATTAGTACAAATGGCAAAAATGTACAGTCAATATATGATGATATTCACACACTAATTATCAGTTTCAAATATCTGCAGAAATTTTTGTACCTGCCGATACTGATAACTGCCTTTTTAAGCCAATATCTGCATATACCGATAACTGGCTGACAATATCATGTATCCCTACTCATTTAACTAACTATGAGACTACTCATACTGATTGGCTGGATTTCTATTAAATCAGGTCAGTCATTTTAAAGGGGGTGAATATTTATGCAGTCACTTATATTACCTTACATATTTTTGTTTGATTGATATTATGTTGTAGAAATCAGTTTTCACTTTTTTTCTTGGCAAAAAAGCCAAGTTGTATTGACCATGATTGATTTATAAAATCAATAAAAGGGTAAAACATCCAAGGGGATGAATACTCTTTGTAGGCGCTGTGTGTTGACCAAGCTGGACTCAGACTTAAAGCGGAGTTGTTTACGGAGGAACCTGGGCAACCAAATGCAAAGCTGATGGCAGAAAATAAACTAAGGACCATCACAAGTAAGCAGCAAAAAACATGAATGAGATACAGCAGCGGAAGAGCAGCGCGCTGTAGCAGTCCAGGTTTCCTGTAGCAGTCTTAAATGAAATCCCAGTGTTTCCATGGCAACAGTACACATTTCATGCCTATCAGGCTGCTCTTTCATGGTGCAGCTGTGACTGGAGATAGACGTCACAATGATATATTAGGAATATCTCTGGCTTTGAAAATTGTGTGTAGTATTTGGGGTAATGCAAGTCCTTGAATGAAAAGCATAAATAAAAGTAGGTAAGAGCAGAATTTTTAGAGAAAGCGAAAAAAGGAGCACTGTCCAAACAGTAAACTCCTCAAGGTGCACGACAAAAAAGACTTACTAGAAAAGGAGGTGTCAGCACTCAAAAAATGCCCTTTTAGGTACTTTTATCTAGGACGCATTTCGACTCGTGGTCATCTTGAGTCAAAACGCGTCCATTGTGCCTACCTAAATAAAACCACCTAAAAGGACATTTTTTGAGTGCTGACACCTCCTTTTCTTGTAAGAGTAAAACTTTTAAAATCAACGTTCACATTTCAGTATGAAATTCCGTTTTTGGAATTCAAATTAATTGGTTTTATTTAAACACCATAGCACGCTACACTAAGATTATACCCATTTTAAACATGTTTTTTTTACACAGTTGATATGATTGCTGAATTGGTTGAGGATGTTGTGTACAAAAAGGCAGTTTTTTCTGTTGTTAGTGTCTCATTGTCGACTGTGGTCAGCAGCAGAAGCCCACTGCTGGGGCGTGGTGAACTCGCTGTGTAGCTTGGCGGCGGTACAAACCAAGCCTGGATTTCAGATGTGGTGATGTGGAACGCCTGATGGGAAATCTGAAGGGGAGACTGTGTGTTTATATGTAAGAGGAGAGAAGAAGGGAAATAGGGGGAGGAGAGGCTGTGTGTCTCTGTTTGTAAGGAGGGTGGTTCTGTTGGTAAGTGGAGAGGAGGTGTGTATGTATCATTGTGTCGTTCAGAGGTGGAGACCAGGGTTCCCCTTCCTGTAAGTTGTAAAAGCCGGGCCAGATGGTGGATCTCGACTCCAACATGAGAAAAACAATATGGAGGGTTATGTGTGTGTTTGTTTGTGTTGTCTTTAAGATTATTTTTGCCTTTTTTGGACAGGACAGCTGAGGGGAGACAGGAAATATGTTGAGAGAGTGGGCTTTAACCTCCTGAGACCTGAGGTTTTGTTTGGAATTCATTTTTAGTTTCTCCCACTTATTTGGGATCAGTGGGACCTGATAAGTATAAAACCTGAAACTTTTTTTTGAACAGGAAATAGTTTTCACCAAAAAATAACATCTGCAGTCTATACTGTACAACACAAGAACAATAGATTTTTTTCATTCACATTTTTAACAAATGTATTTAATTTATATATTCATTTTGAGTGTGTTTGGGCCCGTTTTTCAGCGAACATTAAGTTGGTAAGAAATAGTGTCAGTTAATAAGAGATGTATGCTGCAATCATTTTGCTCATGATGGACCACAAGAACTTACTGAGGCCGGGTATGAACTAAAGTTCATGTTCAAAATATGCTTTAATGGCATGAATGGTTAAAACCTTTGTTGCCAAAGCAGAGTATATAAACAAAACAAATAATGACAATCACAAACTAAATTTCCATGGAAAGTTCTAGAGGTGTTTAAAATTATTAGAGATTCTCAAAACATTTTAAAACATCCCCTGAATTCCCCGAAGTTTCTGACACGTTACCAATTTTTTTTTTTTTTGAAAATTAAAAAAGTCCTGTCAAAAAATACCCAGATATATCCACATATATTCCCCTAACATTTCAGTAAACTTTTCTGAGAAAGCTTAAAGATTTACATAAAAAGAAATCCTGACAAATTTTGAGCACAAATTTCACAGCAAAGTCCACCTAAAATTTCTTATCAAATTCCCCAAAAATATACAAATAATATGTACATGCAGGGTCTCAGGAGGTTAAGCCAGGGTAAGGATCCAAACCTGTGACCAGTGTGTGTCGAGGAGTGTAGCCTCTTGGCACCTGCTCTGTGGGTTTTATGTTTGTCTACAAAACTTCAACTTTTTAAATTCTCTACTCTAAACACTCCCACCTGTAGCTGTGGTGTCCTGTGTTGTGTGTCCACTGAAGTGAACCAGACAATATTAAAGATTCAGGAGAGCAGGGTTTCCCTATGACAGCCTCCTCTGCTCTGCTGACTTCTGACTGACACACTCATCTCTCATATCTCTGGAAGAGCTTTGTGGAAACAGCTGAGTGTGTGTGTGTCTGTGGGTATAACTGATAGGAAGATAGGATAAAGTTTCTCCTTTGTCCAGCTCTCCACTAGTTGATTAATTTGTTGAACAGAGCTGGTGTGTCCCCTCGTTGTCTCACCTGTGCACGTGTATGCTTGAATGTGTTGGTGTTGGCTGCTTTATATTCCAGCAGCTTTACAAAGTGGGGCGTGCTGGAATTAGTGAAGGATATACGGTAATGTCAGAACCTTGAACACACAAAGACATTGCTGTGCACCTGCATGTACCATAGAGTGCTGAATGTTCCTTAAATGTTGAAGCAGATGTTTATAATGAAAATGACTGAGCAGTGTCTGCTCGGGATGTTTGGTGGACTTTCAGCGTAAAATCCAATATATGTGCCTTTTCTCAGCAGTATGAAAATACTCTATGCCACAGCTTTAATATGAACTTAATCTCTTTTTTTATATCAATTAAATTAAAAAATGTGGGCAGATTAGTCCATGTACAGAGCACCAGATGAGAAACTTGTCAGCAGTATTGCAAGAGTACAGTGATTTATCTCTTAAACAGACAGCTATTACCTCTCTTAGACATTGTATTTCTACTTTAAATTGCATTCTTGTCTTTCACTTTCACATCAAAATCTGCCCCTCATATTCTGACAGTGCTCATAGAGTTCAAAGTTGTGTAGTTTAAACAGTTTCTGTTCTGTTGCATTATCAGGTAGGGGATAAAAGTCTATTGAGATAGACCTATATGTTCATTACTGCTGGCTAAGCTCTGAAAGAGTTAATGTTTTTCTCTCAATGGCATGTATATATTTATTTGTCGTCCGATAGCTTACACTGCTGTTGTTGACATAAAGCGGGACTGTTGAGTTAACACTACAAATACTGAACAAATACAGTGCCATGAAAAGGTATTTGCCCCTTTCTGATCCCTGAGTTTTTTTTGCATATTTATTACACTTAAATGTTTCAGATCATCAGACTGATTTTTATATTTCACAAAGACAACCCAAGTAAATAGAAAATGCAGTGGCTGAATGATTATTTAATTTTTTACTCATCTGGATCTAAGAGTTTTATGTTTTTAATCAGTTATTTATTATTTTACAGTAAATCTTTGATATTTCCTGCAACATGACATATATTAAATGTTTTCATAATGATGATAAGCTCATATGCTGAGGTTTAATCATTAAGGTGATAAAATATATTAGGGGAATGTTAATAAAATAATAACTTATCAGTCCTCAGCCCTCAAAGGAAAGAGAGAGAGAGAGGGAGAGTATTTACATATAGACTGCATTGATGCACTTATGTAGCATGGTCAGAGAGGAGCTTTAAAGCAGGAGGAATAAAGGTCAGGTCTGTGTTGAATATTTTTCTCCTTAACGGATAGAAGCCTCAAGTATACACTACCAACATGTCAGTGTGTGTGTTTGTCTGTGTGTGGTGTTCGTGTCACTGTGTATTCAGCATGAAGCCTGCGCAAAGACATTTGAGCACACCGAAAGACCCAGCCACATGGCAGTTATTTTGGAAAACCCCCATATTTCTCTAGATTTCAGTTTAAGAAATTCCAAACATTGACGAGTTAAAATAACATGCATCCATGCTCTTTTTTTGCCTTATCTACAGTGCTGTGAAGAAGTATTTGCCCCCCTTCTGATCCCTGACTTGTTTGCATATTTATAACACTTAAATGTTTCAGATCATCAGACTAATTTTTATATTTCACAAAGACAACCCAAGTAAAAAGAAAATGCAGTGTCTGAATGATTATAAAATTTTTAAGGGGGGAAAAATCCAAACCTTGTAAAATCACAAGTTAACTGTGATTAACCACAGTTTTTGGAAAGCTGAGTTCAGTTTCACTGGCCACACCCAGGCCTGATTACCGCCAGATTTGTTGAATCAAGAAATCACTAAAATAGAAGCTGTTAGACAAAGTGAAGTTGGTTACAAATTGATAAATAATCGATAAATAACTGATTAAAAACATAAATCTCTTAGATCCAGATAAGTGATCAGCATAAATAACTTCTACAGGGGTTAAAATGACTTCAGCTGAAGAGACTAAAGTAGTAAACTTCTCTGTTTCTATCATTTTATTTATTACATTAATGGAGTTTTAAAAAGTTGTTTACAACTTCCAACATGTGAAAAGAATACAGCACATTCAACTAATCCATGATGGTAAATATCGCTGGACTACTGACCATTGTTTGTTGACTACTTTTTACAATGCATTGTGGGAGATAATGAGTGTACTATATGCTCACACAGAAATTAGTCACCACTACATAATGACGTATTCACTATTTATAACACTAGATAATAAATATGAAAGGATTTCAGATACAGCCATTGCCTTACTGTTGCAGACTGAAGTTATATTGCAAAATGTATTTATTTGACTTTAGACTAGTCAGCTGAACAATATTCTAATTTATTTGTAATAGGATGGGAAATGAAACGCCTAGGAACATCACTAGACTGAAATGCACCTGTTATCACGGGTAAAGGTAAACTGAGTGGAATAAGAAGTAAGGATGCATGTCCACCTAGTGCTACTGTACATTCAAGACTTTTGCCCACTGATTGATCCAGGCACACATTCACAGCCTACTGATGACAGCCCTGTGACACACTTATAAGTCCCAACCCACTGGTTGAGAATTACTACCATAGTCAACATTGCACCAGGATTTTAACACATTGTTTTTGAGTTGAAAGACAGAAAGCTAGCATGTTTTGATTTTTTTATAATATCTATGTTAGGTGTGTATGTATGTAGGTAGGGAAGCGGCAGGCTGAATTTAAACTCAGGCCTCACGCTTGCAGCATCTATTCATGGGGCGTGGATATAAACACTAAGCTAACAGTCAACCATAAAAGATGTAAGATTAGGTTCTCACTTACATCTATAGAGAGTTTTGTCTCTCATTTAAAGTTGCTCCAGCTTTTCTTTTTATCTTCAGCGTTCATTCTTCAGTCACATTGGTCATATTGTCACAGACTGGACACTGCACACTTCAGCTGAGAACATTTTCTTATGGGATCTGAAATGTAGCTGCTTTTTCCCCTCTGAATTACAACTTTCTCCATTTGATTCGCCTAACCTACATTTTTGTTTCTATTTTCTTTTCTAGTTCCCAGAGTGCGGCTTCTATGGCATTTATGACAAAATTCTGCTCTTCAAACATGACACATCAACAAACAACATCCTGCAGCTGGTGAAAGGAGCCAGTGACATTCAGGAGGGGGATCTGGTGGAGGTGGTGCTCTCTGGTAAGAAACTCATTGTAATCAAACTTTCACATAAAACTAAAGTATAAATCATCCTTTTAAAACCTTCTACAGACTTCTGCAGACTCTTCATTAAGTCCTTATCTGCTGAGATGACTACACCTTACAAAACACTAATCTAAATCTTCCTCTGATTCAGACTGTGTTTTTTTTAGGAAGAAATTACGCCTTTATTCTGTTCTGTTTGCCTTTTATCCACTTTATCATGCTACAGTCATATGATTGTATCTAGAGATGAACCACACTCCTCCTCTGTTATCTCTTTAGCTGCGGCCACATTTGAAGATTTCCAGATACGGCCCCATGCACTCAACGTTCACTCATATAGGGCCCCAGCTTTCTGTGATCACTGTGGAGAGATGCTGTTTGGGCTGGTCCGACAGGGACTCAAGTGTGACGGTGAGGAAATAAAGAAATAAATTAAGAAAAGACTCTATAATGTGGTGCTCAGGTTTTCTCTTGAGAAATGAACAGCCACACTGACCAGTTCTTCTCTTCCTCTCTCCTCGTCCCTGGTTCTCTGATCCATGGCGCCCCCTGCAGGGTGTGGACTGAACTACCACAAACGCTGTGCATTCAGCATCCCCAACAACTGCAGCGGAGCGCGAAAACGGCGTCTGTCCACCACCTCGCTGAGCAGCAGCCAGTCGCTGCGTCTGTCCACCACAGAGTCGGTGTACAGCGTGGGGACGGCCTCCACCTGCTCAGAGGAGGCCAGCCTCGTCCGCTCACACACACAGATGGTAATGTTGGAGTCGTGCTGCTGTGCCCTGCTCTTTTTGAGCTTTGTGAACTTCAGGAGAGTTTCAGTTTTAATTCAACCAGTCAGGTGGCCTTTAAAGTTAATGTCACAAGTTTAATGATTAAAAAGTTCCTGAATATTTTAAACATACTGTAAATTACACTTTCTTTCAAGTTACTGAGATTGATTAAAACCTCTGCAACTTAAACCAAAGACCATGCCTTTCCTAGGAAGCCCAGTCTCCTTGGCTACTGTTAAAAGGCTACTGTTAAAATGTTATTGGTTATGGGGATTATGGCTCTTTTTAGATCCTGGTCATTTGGCTCAGCTCAGCAAGAAGATATGGCTCTTTTGGCACTTCCCTTGGTACCGCTTTAGCTTCACTTGATCTGCCAAATTTAGCATTTCCATGATTATGATTGATATTTATTCTGGTATTTTACTCAAATTATACTTTATTGTTTTAGATAATTAAAATATCCTGTAATTATTTTTGGAAGTATACTTTCTCCCCAAAACACCTTGTGGGTCAGATGAAGTCTGCTCACTGGCTGGGCTGTATGACACACCTAATATAAAACACCATCAGGCATGAAAATGATGGTGTGGCCGTGGTAGAGTAGTGTAGAGAAAAGACCATCCCTACTGATCAATCACACAAAACACAGACCATGGTTACAATAGTTTTGGATTTAAAAAAAAAATATATATATTTTTTATTTTTAGTTTTGTTTTGAATTTTGGTTCAGATTTTATTAGTGTTTACTGCTGGATTGTTAGTTTAGTTTTTATCAGTTTTAGGTTTTTTGGCAATGTGAGACACCTCTCTGAGGCAAGACCCAAAACAGATCTTCACTTTTCATTTTATTTATTCAATTTTGATGTTTATGTACAACTCAAGACCTAAAATGACAATTTTGTGAAGTCTTATTTTAAGCGATTGTACATCTTCGAAGGCTTGGTCATACATGTAAGTCAGTATGCTGTCAAAGACCAAACCCAAGGAGATTTTGTCCCAAATTTTATTTCATTTTAGTTAGTTTTTTAAGCACTGAATACGGTTTTAGTTTTTCGTTTTTGTGTGTGAAGCCTAGTTTTTACTTAGTTTCAGTTAACAAAAATGACTTTTAAGCATGATAGAAATAATGGTAATGATATAAAATGGCTCTCAAACAGAATCCAGATATGATCATACTCGTAAAAGAGCCGGCTCGTTCATGAATGACCCGTCACTAATATGTTACAGTAAATGTTTTGTTTCCAGGCTCCTTCCCATTAGAAACAACTGAAAAACCTCTGCAAATGTACACTTTATTCATCATTATTTGATTTGGTTAATTCTGTATTTAACTTAGCCCCAGTGAAAGACAAAAGACAGGATACGGGTTTGAATCTGGCCTGTGACACTTTCCCACATGTCTTTGCCCAGCTCTCTCATCCCTGTTTCCAACTATGCTCACTGTTCCCCTCAATAAAGACAGAAAAGTCAAGGATACAGTAGGGTGAATTAGTGAAAATAAAAACCTCTAAAATCTTCTTTGAATCAATAATGTTTGACTAATATCTCATGCTAGTCTTGTCAGTTAATGTATGCTGTCCTTCAGTGTCACATCAACAAATTGCTTATTTTGCAGAAAAGGGGAAAACAAGATGTGTTCTGCTTTACCATCTGCCTTAACATTGCAGCATTTACATTAAGCTGTAAGTTGACGTTTACACTTAATGTTACAGAATAGTAATGTCAGCTGTTGCAGTCTACCCAGACCAAACATACATTTACAAACAGCAAACAGGAAATGTCAGAGACAACAACAATAAATAGTCAGTATGTAGACCGAGATGCTCATTAACACGTCAACCCCCTCATGTTGCCCCTTTAGTAATGACACACCCGGAGTCAGGCAGATTAAAATGTTAAAAAAACAAATAAGATACACAGAGTTGCATTACAGATTACATTATAAGTCTACATTTATGAGACTACTATCAAAGTTTAACAGCCTGATGGCAGAAGGAATAAAAAGCCTTAAAATAACGATTTGTTCTCCTACAGGGTGCGATAAAGCAGCAGCCTGAGGTCATTTAAGTAAACTGAGAGGACAAGATGTTGGGAAATTATTTCTTTAGCCTTTTGGACCACCTGCCCCTCCCACAAAGAATGTAGATCTCTCTGCTGTGTTTATTATTTTGGTGGAGATTTTATTAACACATTAAGGACTGTTCTTACATTATGCTAACGTGTGGTTCCTATAATTAACCATTGGTTCAGGAAACAGAATGAAAAATCCCCCTGATTATGATGCAGATATCTTGAGTTGCTCTTGCAGACATCCCAAGCAGACCTTTTAAAATGCTGAAGTAAGAAAACTAAGGTCACATTTGCTCCGTAACCAACAGAAAAGACTTGGCCATGCACGTCAAAGTTTGTCTAATCAGAAACAGCCCAGCAGCAGAGGGGGCTGTGTGACTGGTGGGTCAGTGTCACAATCAGAGATTTGTTCTGTGCCCATTTCCTTGAACCGAAAAGTAAACTGGTTATAAGGGCAAAAAAGTTATTATTGATCAATTTCTTGTCTTTGACCTCTCGAATGTGAAAAACAGTTTGAAGGGAGTCAATATTTTAATGACCCATAATCAGCAATTTTATATTCACAATATATCCCCTCCTACAGCTCTACATGTGTCTTCTTCAGCTTCAGAAGTTTTTGATGGAAAAAACTAAAAAAAATCTCACATTTTGCTACATGCTCAGCTTTATAAAGTAAAAAAGCACAGATTGCACATTACATTTAAAGTTGAGCATTTAGCAGCTTAAACAGCAAGTATTTAATGTTTTGAGCTAATAGAGACAACAAGCAAAGCTGTAGAAGTGTTGAATTAGCAGGCTGATGCAGACATGACTCCCATTGAATGATATGCCATTCTCTGTCAGCTGGTGTGTAAATAAGCACATCAACATAACTAGTGATAGCTGGCACTAAGCAGCCAAAAGAAAAAATAGAACAGGTCAGATGGGAAACCCGATTTTTGTATCTGGATGAGACTGCTCCTGGTTTAAGAAAGGTTGGATAAAAAAGTAGTTTGGAGGTTATTCATACACATACACATCCATACACACCATCCCGCGGACTTCGATCTTCAGACACCAGCCTACTTTCCATGCCCAAAACCCAACTCCGAACCTTTGGAGACAGAGCTTTCAGTGCTGCAACCCCCACCCTCTGGAACACTCTGCCTGCAGACATCTGTAGCGCTCCATCTCTGGACATTTTCAAAAAACCGTCTCAAACACCACCTGTTCACCACAGCCTATGGTCTTCACTAAACCACCCCTTACACCCTTCCTACCCATCACATAGTTTGTCCATGTCTTATGTGTTTCTTGTAAAGCGTCCTTGGGTTTCTTGAAAGGTGTTATATAAATTCCAGATATTATTATTATTATTATTATTATTATTATTATTATTATAATTATTTACCTTCTTAAAAAGTTTTTGGTAGAATTTATGTTACCATCAGTTAATTGTTCAGTGCTAATTTTCCTCCCTATCCTAGCCACGGACCCCCAGTGAGGCCAGACGATTCTACACAGGTCGACCCGTTCATTTGGACAAGATCCTGATGAGTAAGGTGAAGGTGCCCCACACGTTTGCTGTCCACTCATACACACGACCGACGGTGTGTCAGTACTGCAAAAGGCTGCTCCGAGGACTCTTCAGGCAGGGCCTGCAGTGCAAAGGTGATGATAAGGAGCCATTCACAAAAGTCAAGTTAGATGCAGAATATTAGCTTAATCCTGTTGGACTGCAAATAATCTGATTAGAATTAATGATGTGTTCTGTTCCTCCATAGACTGCAAGTTCAACTGTCATAAACGCTGTGCATATAAGGTCCCTAATGACTGCCTCGGGGAGACAATCGGAGGTGAGAGAAGATATCTTTCAGTGAAGTTTCATTAAAGTCTATTTTTAATTTTCAAATGGCTCTTTTAACCCTGCATGCTTCCGCTGTCAGAGCCAGATTACTTTTAAAATCATATATGATGCAATACATTATCTAACAAGACTCAAACTCACTGCCACTAATGTTTTTATCTTCTCAGAAAACAGAAGTAACTGTGGTAAGTATCATCTGTGCTCAGTGCTGATGCATGTACTCTTCTGTTGTAGTAATAGCATTAGCCAGTAGCACTTTTCACAACATTTTACACATATAATACACCTCCAGAAAAAAAATATACATCACTGCAGAAATGTGTTATTCTCTGGATTTCGTACTCTGTTCATATCTGTGCTTCATTGTATATATGTAAAGACAAAAAAAGTAATTTGCACAAAATACTAGTATGTCAGCATTGGTAGAATTCACAGATCATTGTTTGGTGGAATAAAGACACACCCCAAATTTCCCATGAAAGCATCTTAAAATGTATGTAAGCCATTTCTAATCCAGAGTCTGATGACCATGATAAGCTGTTTAAAAGTTTGAGCTGCTAGCCTTTTTTTTTTTTTTTTAAAGAAAAAGCCCATTTCTGCAGTGATCTTTTAGTATTTCCTAAACTGTTGTCTGTTAAAGTCTCACAGAACTCATCCCATTTTCTTGCCCTCTTGTCCTTGTAGACATGCTCAGCCCCAGCACAGACCCTGAGGTGCCAATGGACTACAGCTCCGAGTACGACCCTGCAGACAAATCATCAATGGACGACTCAGACGAGGCCTGCAGCATCCCTGGCTCCTTCTCCCCTGACAACATCCAGGATGGCACCAGTGGAGACCAGAAGTATGTGGAAATGAATCAAAATGAAAGCAATGCAGAAGGGTACCGTTAAGGACCTTTATATAGATATGGCACATCAATAGTTGAAGGTCATCAATCAGAACACAAATGTGACATTTTCATGGAAAGTTTTTACTGTTTTAAGGCAAGAAATAAACTCAAAAGGTACTTTTAGTAAAATTTTGTGAAAAAATTAAGTATGTTTTGATATAGGCTAAGTCCTACCAGGTTTTTGAAATGGTGTCTTTTCCATTTGAAAATCAAAGTGAGCTAATTTGGACAAAAATGACATAGTTATATATATTCAGAGTGGATTCTGGGACATTTAGAGCTTGTATTGTATTTAATGTACGGCAGTTAGTTATACTCAACTAAATAGCTATTTGAATTAGTGAAGCTAAAATAGCTTTAGCAATCAGAGGTTTAGCAAATACTGCTGAAGGTAATGTAGTTATGTAATTTAAGTAAATAACATGGCTTTGTAGCATACATACAGTCATGGACGAAAGTATTGGTACCCCCAGAATTTTTACAGAAAATACACCATTTCTCCCAGAAATTGTTGCAATCACAAATGTTTTTGTATACACATTTATTTCATTTATGTGCATTGGAACAACAGAATAAAACAGAAGAAAAAAGCCGAAATTGACATAATTTTACACAAAACTCAAAAAATGAGCCGGACAAAATCGTTGGTTCCCCTTAACCTAATATTTGGTTGTGCACGCTTGGGAAAGAATAACTGAAACCAATGGCTTCGTATAACCATCATGAAGCTTCTTACACCTCTCAACTGGATTTTTGGACCACTCTTCTTTTGCAAACTGCTCCAGGTCTCTCAGATTTGAAGGGTGCCTTCTTGCAACAGCAATTTTGAGATCTCTCCGTAGATGTTCAATGGGATTTAGATCCAGACTCTCATTGCTGGCCACTTCAGAGCTCTCCAGCGCATTGTCTCCAACCATTTCTTGGTGCTTTTTGAAGTATGTTTGGGGTCATTGTCCTGCTGGAACACCCAAGACCTCTGACGCAGACCCAGCTCTCTGACACTAGGCCCTACATTGTGGTCCAAAATCTTTTGATAGTCTCCAGATTTCATGATTTCTTGCACACATTCAAGACACCCAGTGCCAGAGGCAGCAAAACAACCCCAAAATCTTTGAACCTCCACCATGTTTGACTGTAGGTACTGTGTTCTTTTCTTTCTAGGCCTCATTCCATTTTCTGTAAACAGCAGAATGACGTGCTTTTCCAAAAAGCTCTACCTTAGTCTCATCTGTCCACAAAATGTTCTCCCAGAAGGATTGAGGCTTACTCAGGTACATTTTTGCAAACTCCAGTCTGGCTTTTTTAAGTCTCTTTGTCAGCAGTGGGGTTCTCCTCTGTCTCCTGTCATAGGGCTTCATCTCATTCAGACGACAGTGTATGGTCCGAGCTGACACTTTTGCACCCTGAGTCTGCAGGACAGCCTGAATTTGTGAGGAAGTTGACTGAGGATGTTTATCCATCATTGCAACTATCCTGCGTTGTATTCTTTTGTCAATTTTTCTCTTTCGTCCACATCCAGGGAGATTAGCCACAGTTCCATGGGTTATAAACTTCTTGATTATATTACGCACAGTGGACAAAGGAATTTCAAGATCTCTGGAGATGGTCTTGTAACCTTGAGAGTGTTCATATTTTTCCACAATTTTGCTTCTTAAGCCCTCAGACAATTCTGGGCTCTTCTTTCTCTTCTCCATGCTTGGTGTAACACACACAGGAACACAACACAAAGGTTGAGTCAGCTTTTATACATTCTAACTGGCTTCAGGTGTGATTTTTAAATTGCCAGCACCTGTTACTGCCACAGGTGAGTTTAAATAAGCATCACATGCTTGAAATAAAATGATTTACCCACAATTTTAAAAGGGTGCCAATAATTTTGTCCGGCCCATTTTTTTGAGTTTTGTGTAAAAATAATGTCAATTTTGGCTTTTTCTGCTGTTTTGTGTGTGTGTGTGTGTGTGTGGGTGTGGGTGTGTGTGTGTGTGTGTGTTGTTCAAATGCACGTACATGAAATAAACATGTGAACACCAAAACATTTTGTAATTGCAACATTTTCTGGGAGAAATGGTGTATTTTCTGTAAAAATTCCGGGGGTGCCAATACTTTAGTCCATGACTGTAGCTAACATTAGCTTTGTAGCTTTGTTAGTAGGCTATGAGCTTCATGAGCTTTAGCAGTGAAGAAGCTAAATTGCTACACTGGCTACATAACTTACACAGCTAACTGAGTTATGGAATCTATGAATGCTACATTTGCTGCGTTAGAAATTTTTCATGGAGGATGAGCTTTTTTCCCTGTAAGTAGTTCACTTTGCTGTGTTAAACGTGTTGTAATTAGGTTTTGCAGGTCAGGTTTTTAACTTTACCTTTGGTATCCTAACCCTTACCTTAAAACTTACCCTTATCTAACTCAAAGTTTAATTCAATTTTACTTTGAAAGTTTGAACTCATTTCTGTTCCGACGAAAATGAAAACTTTTCTTCTTAAAATGGTATGAGCTGGTGTTGTTCATTGTTTGTTTCATAAAGTCATTGGCAGGCCAACTGAACTGAACTTAACTGTAAGGCCAGTACTGTCTGATAGTGTATCTGTGCCTGGACAAAAATGTTCCTCAACATTTATAATCAGCTAATTTAAAAAGTTAACACTCGATGTATCATCTATGGTACATAGCAAAATACTTACATGCATACTACATTATGCAATGTATTATTCATTTTTACAACTCTACAAAGCTTTATTTTCTGGCAGTTATTTAATTATTTAGTCCTTCCTGGATCTGACCTTCTGAGTGGTACCCTTCTTCATTCAGTGCTAACATCCCGCTGATGAGAGTGGTGCAGTCAGTGAGACAAACAACACGTCGATCCAGCACGGCTATCAAGGAAGGATGGATGGTTCACTACAGCAATAAGGACACACTGGTAAAAAGTGTTACCCATAATTCTCAGTGCCTCTGTCCTTGTTTTTTTCACCATATGAACTTATTCAAGATGCTTCACCTTAAATTCCTCACTTACTTTTCTTTGATTTACTGCAAAAAGACTATTTAGTTTGCACTCTCTCTAAACCATAAAGTCCTTCTCATCACTGGTCTATTTACTCTGTTAGGACCCTGTTCATTATGTTTCTGCTTTTATGTGTCACATCGCTTCCCTTTTTCATATTTGTGAGTGCATACATGTGTATGTGTGGGAAAGAACCTGACTCACCCTGAAAACAAAACAGCACTCAGCTGTTGATGTTTTGTCAAAGTGTAGCTAAAAGCACATTTTCTGCCTTTTTCTTTGTTCAGTTCTTTTTAAATGGATTTCAGAAAAACTTCTCTGCCTCTCTTGTCTTGTTCTTGCTTGTTATTTCTTCTCTGGCTTCACTAATACTTCTCTCTTTTCTCTTGTCTCTCTGTTGTTTCTCATTTTTCCTCCTGCAGCTTGTTCTTCTGCTCATCCTGCTTCTCATCTCTCCTTTCATGTTGGACATCAACTTTGATCTTGAATGCATCCATATAGAGCCCTGAATGTTGCTGAAATCTGTGCCCCACCCTTCACATTCTGTCTCTCCTCCTGACCTTAAATGACCCTCCTCATAAAAACTTGCTCCACTCCCAACAGAGGAAGAGGCACTACTGGCGCCTGGACTGTAAGTGCATCATCCTCTTCCAGAACAACACCTCCAACAAGTACTACAAGGTAAATGAGCAAAGCATGATAAGAAAGATGCAATGTATTTTTTTATAGTTTGATTTTTTGAACATGATTCAGCGCTCCCATCTTCCTGCAGGAAATCCCTCTGTCTGAGATTCTGGAGGTTAACCCTGCCTGTAACTTCGCCCTTGTCCCCACTGGCACAAACCCTCACTGCTTCGAACTCATCACAGGCACCATGTGTTATTTTGTAGGGGAGGACCCAAACACTCTCCCACCTTTGTCCCCCAAAAATACCCAGCCTCTCCCACCTCAAACCCCTCCTTCCCCCAGTCAAGTAGCTCCCAACAGCGGCATTGGCCGTGAGGTGGCCAAGGCGTGGGAGACCGCCATTCGCCAGGCACTCATGCCGTCTATATTTCAGGATGCACCAGCGGAGGGGAACACACCTCACAGTGAGTTCAGAGTGGGCAAATGCATGTTTTTAAATCTTGTCAATTAGCTAGCATTAGCATAGTTGTTTAAAGTTAATAAAACCAATTCAGTGTCGGTTAAGAAATGCTTTGTAACTGGATATTCTTCACAAATACAACAAAATACAAATATAAAAGCCTAAAACACAGTTTTCAATAAATGGCTGATAAAGCTTAAATTTAAACTTTTGGTATCATAACCCTTACCCTAACCTAAACAGAAGTTTAATCTGATTTTAATTTGAAACTTTTAGTGTGTGTCTGTTCTGACAGATGTGGCACATAGCCAATCAGTTTTAAGGATTTTAGGATGGCTTATCAGAGTTCAGGAGAGTCCTGAGACCTTGCTACCGCTGGATCCCTGCATAGGAACTAATTTATATTCACCAGAGAGTTGTTGTGCTGATAGCTTATCTAAATATACAGACACAAAACAAGCTTATAAGAGTATTAGTGCTTAAAGTATCGCTGTACAGGTGATTCTGAGCAGAATATCATAAAAAGTTCATTTATTTGCCATGATTTAAATCCGAAAATAAAACTTACAGGAAAGATTTGTGGGAAATGCATTACGTTTGTATGATTATTACATCAAAAGTTGGAGATTTGTGTCACATTTATGGTTTATTTTGGCCGTGAGTTATTACATTTGCAGGTGTTACGTTAATCCACAGTCACTGTTAGTGCACTAAAAATACCAGAAACACACAACCACACCAACAGTCTGCACAAAGTGAGGGAATCATAGAGTTTTTTTACAGAATATCTAATGGTCAAGCTATTACAGGGTCTGTAAAAGGGGTATTACAATGTTTTATCAAGATGTAAATGATGATTAAAATGATGACATAAGGCTGTGGGAAATCCTCATTCAATGAGAGCAGACTCCTTTAGTAGGTGGTCTTACCAGAAATGTAGTTTGCTTAGTTCAGAATGAAAGCAAGTCTCATCTTTAACTTTCTCAAATGGATAGTTGATTTTTAAGATTTAAATAATACACAACTTTGAAGTCAAAGCAGCCTCATAATCGGTGAATTCTCCTCATTGTAATATTTCAGGACAAGCCTCTATCAGCATATCAGTGTCCAACAGTCAAATCCAAGAGAATGTGGTAAGACTTTTTGACTTCTTCAGACATTTCCTTTTTTAAGCAAATTAAACCGTGATGTGATTATGCATTAATGACATGTTGCTGTCCTACAGGATATTGGTACAGTGTACCAGATTTTTGCTGATGAAGTGCTTGGATCGGGACAGTTTGGAGTTGTGTATGGAGGTACGTTGATCTTTTTCCAGTGAGAATAGCCATGTATTTTCTGCTTAATATTTTCAGGGTTGAAATTCAGCAGATGGGTCACTGGCTTAGTTAAGCAGTTAGATTGTGTGCCCCTGGGGTTGAGGCCGAATGCCTCCCTTCACACTTTCTACCAAATGAACTTTCTGTTCTGTCTCATAGTGTAGTGCCAAATTTTATACAAATGTGGGGCTGGACTGATGGTAATACAAATACACAATACACAATAGACAAAACATATACAATAAAGGACAGCTGACTTTTCCTTTGTTTTCTACAAGGTTCTTCCTTCTTTCCTCAAAATGTGTTGACTTGTTAACTGTGTTAAAAATCCAAAATAACAATTTCAGCTCTATTTTTCTAAGTTGACAGAACATTTAAAATTTTATGTAGACAATATTCAATCATTCAAAGGATTTGTTGTAATTGTACTAAAATTATTGACAGTCATCCCTTAATCTGCAGTATTTTCCCAGAATGCCTATGAGTATTAGCACCATGAGTGAAGTTACTGACTCAGTTGGAGAAGTCCCATCAGTTGGGAGTAATCACAGTAAAAAATTGATGATATACTGAACATGATGGAAGAGGGCTTCCTGGTTTAGAATGCATCATTTAGTTACTGTCTCCTTTAGTCTTTTAAGTTGGCCTTCCTTAAGCTGCATAAATATTGAAAATTAAAATATATGGTAGATATAAGGTAAAATTCCAGTGGATATATAGCACATAGTTTTAAGAAAAATACTTAGCATTTTATTTTGAGCTGGATTTAAACAGAATTTTAAAGCATAGAGAAAGTTTCCACAGTGTAGTTTAACTTCAGACTGTCAAGTTAACCCAAGATAAAGTGATCATTACTTTATTTTCATTACTTTAAAAAATTAATATAATCAGTTTCAACAAAAACATATTTTCAGCATATTTGGTTTTACAGTGTACATATTCATAACATTGGTTTTGTATTTACACTGCTTTGCTTGTGCTTCTTTTTTTGTTTGTAGAGAAAAATAATGAATAGAGAAACAGTACACCATTCATGAATGATTGCTGCTGCTTTAAAGTGATCTGAGTAAAGTTCTACTGCACTGCAGAGTCAGGTTAGGTTAGCTAAATAAGCATGCAGGCTTTCATAATGCAAGAGACATGCACCAGCACATCTTGGTATTTTTGGTGTATTGGGTTGCACTCGCATACCCTGGGACATAAAATCTTAAAATCTTTTCTTTTATACTAAGTAGAATGGATCTGTGGGAACTGAGGCGATCTTTTTTTCTGCTGCTGCATCATTTTTTCTTTCATGATGAGTCACACAAAGAGCATCTTTAATTTAGTGCAGTACTATTTTAAGATACACCAGAGCCCAGTCTGTGTCTACATATGTGTATGTTGGGTTCAGTTCAAAATCAACTGTGTTAATAACTCTGTATATCTTCATCAGGGAAGCACAGGAAAACAGGGCGGGATGTAGCTGTCAAAGTCATTGATAAGCTTCGATTTCCAACCAAGCAGGAGAGCCAGCTGAGAAACGAGGTGGCCATACTGCAGGTAAACAGCCACATTTTACACACAGATTTAGACAAAGTAACAGGTGCTTTAGCTGTTGGTTTTTAGAAATAAATTGGAAAAAAAAGAAGACAAAAGCTGATATTTCTTGTAGACTTATGTGACAGTATATGCGTATTGTTACGATTTGTATTCATTCTATTTTACTGTGAGTCTCAGTATTGTTCCATCATTTCTGAAAGGATGAATAAAAAATAAATCTCTTGAATAATTAGGAGATTATTAGTGTCAACCAAACAAACCTAAAGTTGGTCTTTTAAAAGGGAAGGGATATTATCTGTCTTTATTATTTTGAGTTTCTTAGCAGATATGGTCTAAAAACTGAAAATATGAGATACCTCAAGACACCGTATCAAGAGAATTAAAGGGATAAAAGTAGAACGTGCTGAAAACAATGTGGCTCTACAGAAGCTAATCACTTCCAAATATTTTGGGACGGTATAAGGTTAGGCTTGATATGGAAAGGTTGTCACAGAACACTGACAAATTATTTTAAAAACATCCCACATGTTGTGGGTCTTTGTTTAGGCTACATTCCTAGTCTGAAAAAGAGGGATAAAACTATTACACTGTTGTAAAAGTGATTAAATTCACATGTATTTCATTATGTACACCACATATTTTCTTATAACTCCACCTGAAAACATCAAAAATATTTAATGTATGAATTAATTTAAGCAGAAATTTGGCTCACAGGGAGCGCAGGTGGCGTACTGGTTTGAGGCGCACCCCATGTACGCGACGGGCTCAGGTTCGAATCCAGCCTGAGGCCCTTTGCCGCATGTCTCTCCCCCGCTGTCTCCCCTCTGTTTCAAACTCTATCCACTGTCCTTCATCTATCAAATAAAGGCACAAAAATGCCCTAAATAAGTCTTAAAAAAAAGAAAAGAAAAGAAAAAGAAATATGGCTAACATTAAAAACACAAAACCAGTTATTAACCACAGAAGTATAATAAAACTCTTATAACTTCAAAAATCACACCTGTTTTACTATTTATACCTTGAAAATGTCCATAAATTAGCAATATTCATCATTGTACCATCAGTATGGTTGCTAGATAAAATGGCCTTATATATATATATTGAGTATATACTCTCTCTCTCTCTCTCTCTCTCTCTCTCTCTCTCTCTATATATATATATATATATATATATATATAGTGTGTGTGTATGTATGTATATAGACTTTTTTACACCCCTAAATGGGCGTTTGCCCAAATATGGTTTGTCCTTTTTTTTTTTACACTAAAATCAAATTAATTGATAGAAATCCTAAACAAACAAACCCTATTATGATTTAGCATTACTATTCACCTTTATAATGTGTACGTTTCATCAACCTATTATGGTTGGTTATGATGTTGGAGCCATTTGCATGCAGGAAGTCGACTGAAATTACCATATATGGTCCCTTGCTCCATAAAGGGTTAACTTTTCTGGAAAAAAATAGCTAATACTCACACTTCAACCACAATATAAACTCAACCAAACAGCAGAATCACACTTTAAAATTCCAGTGATTAAACTTTTGCCTCATTCATTTCAGTATCCCAAAATAGTGACACAAATGCAGTTTTTCAGTGAAGATGACATTTTTAAGATCATGTTGGTTGCCTGCTTCAATCAAAGGTTGAATGATTGAGAGGGGTGTCACTTTAAATGAAGGTGACACAAAGAATTGTGGGTCATCTTCTCTTCTCTCCTTTGGTAAAGAATGGTCGAGTGTATCCTGTGCTAAAGGAGATAATAAAGGAAGAAGTACAGCTCCTTTCTTTACCTCCTTATGGAGAGTTCAAACAGCTCTTATCATGGCTGAAACTCAAATGATTCTGGGTCATTTACCTCAGTTAGGTAACCTTTCTAAGCAAAAAAAGACTATTCAAATGGACTTTTCATGTCCCTTTCCCCCTTTGAAGTGGAACATTATAGACTCCTTTAGTTCTAATGTGAATAGTTAAAGATGTTAATTTGTGTGATAGGCATATGCAAGAAAACAAATACTTAAAAGGTCAGTTGCAGTGGAAGCATGCATTGCACGTATGTTAAATATATTGGTATTTTGTTGTAGGTTGACAAGGATCAATTCTGTATACTCATATGAAGGACTGATGGGCTGTATGAGAGCTGGCTGGATACACAAAACATGTGGCTTAAAAATTTTTTTTCCTCTGCATAGACACCTGAAATCTGGAAAAAGGTCTTACTGTGAAAAGCTGATGATTGATGATGTGCATTATATTATACACCAGCAGATGGAGACAGAGGTGCAGCAGTCAGTCTGCACACTCTTTGGATCTGTCCCCATAATACCCAACTTCCCATCAGTAATGCCATTATTTACTTGGTCTGCAACCTAACAAAGGTTTCAAGTGAAACAGGAACTTGTCATTATGTCAAAGAACCTCAGGGAAATTTCAGACAGCTATTTTGGTCAAAACTTCATTCTGATCAATTTTCACTTCTCTGCTGTTTTCACAATTCTCTCCTGTGGTTTATTGTTTCTGATGATGCTGTCTGTCTCCTTTCCTCTTCACTTCACTTCACCTCTTTGCTTTTCCTTTCTTTAACATTTAATCCGCATTTTTGATTCTTACCCTGTCAATATTTCTCTTTCAACCCACCACTTTTCACTCTCCCTTTTTTTTTTCACACAAATTCTAATTTCTTCATCTTACTTCCTGTCCCAATCCTCTTCTGCTACCCCAGAGTTTACGTCACCTGGGTATCGTGAACCTGGAGTGCATGTTTGAGACGCCAGAGAAAGTGTTTGTGGTGATGGAGAAGCTGCACGGTGACATGTTGGAGATGATCCTCTCCAGTGAGAAAGGCAGACTACCTGAGAGGCTCACTAAGTTCCTAATCACGCAGGTGTGTTTTTGCATGTCTACAGAAATGATTGTTTGTATTGGTGGGTATATACTGTGACATGAAAGTGTTGATGAAAATGTTAGTGGTTACTGTCAATGACGTCCTGATTTGGTGGAAACAAGCCTTTGTGGTCTTTCTGTCACGCATAGACAGTGCGTCTGTTGTGTTCAGCTGATGCGACTTCAGACTGAAATCATATCCTGTTTTTGTGGTTGTGGGTTACCATGTGCGTCTGCATAGATTCTTGTAGCCCTGAGACATCTGCACTTTAAGAACATCGTTCATTGTGACCTGAAACCAGAAAATGTGCTGCTCGCCTCTGCGGATCCCTTCCCCCAGGTAGTAGAATGAGTACACAAATACACTCAAACAGACACACTACAACTTGTTCTCATATGCTGCAGTTACGGTGTTTGGAGAACCTAATAGCGCATGAAAAATGAGATTTTGTTTCTTTTGTACATCTGCCTCTGACGTTACAAAAATCCCTTTTCCATATCACCTAAATAACAGCATGTCTCCTCATTGTTTCTTCTCCCAGGTGAAGCTTTGTGACTTTGGTTTTGCTCGCATCATCGGTGAGAAGTCTTTCCGCCGCTCTGTCGTAGGGACCCCAGCCTACCTGGCCCCGGAGGTTTTGCTGAACCAGGGCTACAATCGCTCCTTAGACATGTGGTCGGTGGGCGTCATCATGTATGTCAGCCTCAGTGGGACGTTCCCATTTAACGAGGATGAAGACATAAATGACCAAATCCACAATGCAGCATTCATGTATCCTCCCAATCCCTGGAAACAGATCTCCAGTGATGGTAAACACAGTTTGCACAAAATTCACAAACATTTGTACGAAACTCCTACAAATTTCCTTAATTAATTTTGGGTGAGCTGCATGTGTGGACGCAACAGCTGAATTTTCCACTTAGACTTTACCCTGAATTTTCTCTGTTAGCCCCCTGAGTGTTTTTCCCCTCTGTTGCCTAATAAGCAATGAACAAAACGTGAGCAAGTAAGTCACATTTTTTCCCTGAAAGTTTCCAGAAAATTTCAGGATTGTATTTGTAAAAAGAGCTTACTGACAAAGTGCAGAGACAATGAGTTGATTCCATGGGTGGATTAAAATAACACAGTCTAAAGTAAAAGAGCCCAACAATAAAACCACTCCCTGGCCCTGATGCTTCGTGGTTGGTGAAAGTATTTCTCAGAAGCAGCAGTGCTGATATTCAGTACAGCATTGTTCTACATTTGTTGTTATACCTCATGCCTATAATTAGAATATAGGAGAGAAGAGAAATGAAACAAAACATAATTTTTTATCTGCAACAATTCAACTGATTCCACACTTTATCTTAAACATCCTCATTTACCACAGATTAACTCCATAGGTTATGTACTACACATTTAGCTATGACGCCCAGCTATGATCAGCTGATGGCCATCTGATTTCAAATATTGCCTCCCAGCGCCCACAGCCAATCACAGCTCTATATATGATGTACTTCTTACTAATCACTGCTTGCATTAATGCTGATGCACCACGGTGCTGCTGCTGGCAGAGCTTAACCTCCTCCACCCCAGCCTCCTCCTTTATAGCATTAAGCTTGTTGCACCAACTGCTTTTGAACTAATTTTATTGTATTCAATATGCATCATCATAAATATATCTATTCGTATGGGGCTTTATAGCTATGCACTCCCTGAAAAGTCAAAGCATGCTGCTTGATTAACCCCAAGGAGCATCTTTGGAGCAGAGCCTTCTCTGCCGAGTAAGATTGTAGATCAGTTTTGCAATAAAATGTTTAAATGTATGACGAACGTGTTCCTGGCTGAAATCAGGATAAAATTTCATCTGTAATGCTGACTTTCTCTATTCAGAACGTCTGGCTTTGGTGGAGTTATACACAGTGATGCTGTACTTTATATCAGCACTTAACACTCAGTTGAAAAAAACTGTTTTAAAATGAACTTCATGATCTTTTTTCAGGAAGTTAATTTTGCAAACATAGATTTACCTGCCTTTTTATAATGTTTTTGTCCTATTGTGGGTTCATATTGTTGCAATTCAGCTGAACAGCACATCAGAACAAACATTATGCCCAGAAATTAACATGAATTACAATTAAGCTGTTTGCTCAAAGCAGGGCTGCTTTGTTAGACCAGATAAGTCTGTACTAGCTGTACCTAATGAACTGCTGACTTTGCATACTGTATATGAGGAAGATAACCCTAACCCAATTCCTTAAAGTAGGTCAAGCTGTTACAAAACAGAATATTTGTATTCTGCAACATACTTTGTGACAGTTTCTTGTTCCTTTTTAAGACATTCACCAGAATAGTCATCATGACTAGTAGTTCCCAACATGGTTCTTCTTTGTATTGATGTGTTACTACTCAAACATGCAGCAGGGACGTAATCAGGCCATCACAAAATATGAAGCTTGCATGCAACAGCATGCTCTTTTAAATGATAGAGGTTTTTGTATTGTAACTAGTCTGTGTTATCAATAGATCCATGTGTGTGTTCTTCTGTTTTCAGCTATTGACTTGATCAACAACCTGCTGCAAGTCAAGATGAGGAAACGCTACAGTGTGGACAAGAGTCTGAGCCACTCGTACTTACAGGTATCATAGAGAAGCTATCAGCACACATAATTGAACGCTTAAAGATAGAAATAACAAGTGGAAAGCTTCTGTGAGGAGTTTTTAACTGACTAATAAGACACAGACTGAAGTAGTTTTGATGCCTCTACAGGTGCATCTCAAAATGTTAGAATATTGTGGAAAAGTCCAATTTGCAGAAATTTCCTGAGCCATCATTCCCTCACTCTGGTTCACACAACCACAATCATGAGGACGACTGCTGACTTGACCATTAGCCAGAGGACCATGATTTACAAGGAGGATAAGCCACATGAGATCCCTACTGAAAGGGCATGCAGTTCTTAGAGTGGTCTTCGAGTGATTCAAGAACTTAGGGGAGCTTCACAAGGAGTGGACTAAAGCTGGAGTCAGTGGATCTAGACCCACCACACACAGACGGGTCCAGGAAATGGACTACAAGTGTTGTGTTCTTATTGTCAAGCCACTCCTGAACCCAAAATTACAAACATCTCACTAGGGCTAAGAAGAAAAAGAACTGAACAGTTGTTCAGTGGTCCAAAGTCCTGATTTTAGAGGACACAAAATTTTGAATTTCAACTGGAAATAAAGGTCCCAGAGTCTGGAGGAAGATCAGAGAGGCACAGAATCCAAGGTGCTTGAAGTCCAGTGTTTTCAGTTTCCACATTTAGTGATGGTTTGAGGTGCCATGTCATCTGCTGCTGTTGGTCCACTGTACTTCAACAAGTCCAGAGTCAACGGTGTCAGCCATCTTCCAGGAGATTTTAGAGCACTTCATGCTTCTGTCTGCTGAAAAGCTTTATGGAAACTGATTTCCTTTTCCAGCAGGACTTGGTTGGCACCTGCCCATGGTGAAGCCAAAACTAGCAGAAACTGGTTTACTGACCGTGGTATTACTGTGTTTGATTGGCCGGCCAACTGGCTTAATCTGAACCCCTTAGAGAATCTCTGGGGAAATGTGAAGAGGAAGATGAGAGACACCAGACTCAACAATCCAGATGAGCTTAAGGCTGCTATCAAAACAATCTGGGGGTCATAGCTCCCCAGCAGTGCCATAGACTGATTGGCCTCCTGCCACATCACATAGACACAGTTATTCGTGCAAAAAAGGAGCTCCAATCAATTACTGAAAGCATAAATGAGCTTTTTTTTTTTCAAAAGGTAAACATTTCAGTATTAAGAATTAATTTTCAGAACTGAGGCGTATGATATTCTTATATTTTGAGAAAGTGTTTTTTTTGTGAGCTGTAATCAACATTAAAACAAAAACAAAAATCTTGAAATATGTCACTGTCTATGAGATGTATCCAGAATATGTGTAATTTTTACCCCTGGCATTAAATCTCAAGAAAAAAAATGAACTGAAACATGATATACAAATTTTTTAGATGTACCTGTATATGGTTTTCTAAAGCCAGCAAAATCATTATTGACAAGGATAACAATTTAAAAAAGAAAGTTTTAATGATTGTCACTGCTGTTTTATATTCACCAGAAATCACTCAGTATGTTTACATGCACAGTTAAGTGGAGTAGCGGCTGTTGATTATTACAGCTGCTAAACTGAACTACCCCTGTCATTCTAGTATAAAAGAACTGGGGAGAATCAGTTTGTTGACTGAAGTATGTCCAACTTGCCACTGTAGGAAGCAATGTACCCCTTCACAGCATGTGAATATTGGACCCTCCTCTGCCTAACCTAGTATGGCACATATCAAACATCAATAAATATTTTAGAAAACACCAAACTGGCTCGATGCTAGTAGGAAAACTTGGAAGTATCACTATGGTTTGTTAATAATCTCATCTCAGTTTTCCATATATGCTGTTCAACTTGAAGGTTTGAAAAAATGCACAGAACAACTTAGTTGAAATTGTCAAAAGAAGAAATAAACCCCCAACCACATCAGCATGTGTTAGCCTGACAAGGAAACATTAAATCAAGCCGGATTTTAGTAGGACTATCATGTTAACATGCATTTTAAAAGTGCAATTTTAGGCAGACTAAATCACTAAATCTACTTTTTTAATGTCATTTAAATGCACTGAGTGCTCACACATATACAGTGCCTATAAAAGTATTCACCTCCTTGGATGTTTCACCTTTGTGTTGATTTTATATATCAATCATTGTCAATGTAATAGGGCTTTTTTGACAAAAAAATTCAGACAACCTCTAATGTCAAACTAAAAACAGATTTCCACAAAGTAATGTTCACCCAAAGGTATGTGAGAGAATCCATGTCAAATGTAAGAAAGTTCTTTGGTCCAGTGATGGGAATTTCAGCTCTTTTAAGTGATCCGGATCATTTGGCTTGGTTCAGCACAAAGAGCCGGCTCTTTAGGCTCCCAAACAGCTCTTCATTCGAGTACTAGTTTGGCTTCATTTGGCCTGCAAATTTTAGTAATATCATAACATATGATTGATATTTGGGCAGATATTTTACTCCAACTATGCTCAGTTTTTAAAATAGCAGAAAATATCATGTAATTATTTTCAAAAACGTACTGTCTCCCCAAAACACCTTGCAGACTAGATGAAATCTGCTCATTGGCTGGGTTGTATGACACAACTGAAAGAAAACATTAATGTTACACCGTCAAACATTAGTCCTTCATGCATGGTGTGCCTGTGGTAGAGGAAAAAATAATATCACTACTAATCAATCAAATAACATACAGAAACACACAATCTATATAAAAATAAAATTGGTAATAGTAATGATGATATGAAATGGCTCTCAATTGGGACCTGGCTCTTATCGTTCATTTTTCTTTGAACCGGCTCGTTCATGAATGACCCATCACAACTTTGGTCTGATGAGACCAAAATGGTGCTTTTGGCCATCAGACAAAATGCTATGTTTGTTGGACACCAAACACTGCACATCACTACAAACAGACCAGCAGCATCATGCTGTGGGGATACAGGAAAATCTTGGAGGACAATCTTATTCAGTCTGCAAGAAAACTGGCTTTAGAGTAGATTCATTTTCCAGCAAGACAATGACCCAAAGCATACAGCAAAAGCTTTGCAAAAATGGTTTAAAGAGAACAAGGTGAATATTCTGGAGTGGCTGAGTCAAAGCCCAGACCTCAGTCCAATAAAGAATTTGATACTGGATTTGAATACAAAACATTAAAAAGGGGTTTTGTCAAAAAAGCCAGCTATATTGACCATAATTGATTTATAAATCATCCATGGGGATGAATACTTTTTAAAGGCACTGCACAAGATAAGGATGCTCTAAGATATAAGGTACCATTTTGTTCACAGGGGGTGCCTAAATTATTGTAAGCTGAAAGTTGTTCACAGGAGCTTTAAAGTCTGCCTGATAAGTTCTGATATAAATAACCACCAATTTAGCCATAACACATTGTTCATGTTAGATACAGAGTGATACCTTGCTCAAACTTCAGTTTTCTTGTCTTTCACAAATCTCTTTTTAAAATCCAATGCCATTATGAAAAAAACAACAACAGAACAAAAAAATATGAACACATAGTGACTGCACTCAAACCACATAACAACAGCACAAGGCCGACGTTTTGGAACAGTACTGAGGACTGACTAGTTTGAAAATGTTTTTTTTTTTTTTTTTTGACTGATCACTGCTTTTAATGTCTCCTTCAAAACAAAATGTTCCAGCTCCTCTTTTAGCCTAAAGCAATTCTCTCTCACTGTGTTGTTTTGGTCACAAGAAAATCCATTATTTAGCTTCAGTGTCACAGCAGAACTGAATTTGTCAAGGGTGTCATATTTTAGATAACCTCAGAAACAGTCAGATCAGTATAGGAGTCTTTCAGGTCCTGTGTCACACACATACAAACTAACAAACAGATACAGGATCTAAAGTGATCACTGAATGATATAAATCCCCCTTTTAACTTTAATCTAGTTTGAGGCTCTTGATACTGAAACTTCATCCTGTTAATTCTTGTTCCGCAGGACTACCAGACATGGCTCGACCTGAGAGAGCTGGAGACAAAACTCGGCGGGCGTTACATCACCCACGAGAGCGATGACAGTCGCTGGCAAATGTTTGCACACGAACATAATCTGCCTTACCCTGCTCACCTTGTGCCTCCTCCCCCTGCACCGGCCTCTGACGACGAGGAAGGTGGGGAGGATGCAGATGTACAAGGCCTCACGGAGAGAGTCAGCATCCTCTGACACCAAGAGACAGAACTAAAGATGACTCAAGCTCGTGTAGGAGGTAAAGAAGGAGGGAGATGGTCCTCTACCTGAAGCCTGAAAGAGATGTAAAGTTGGTTACAGTCATGTGGGTTTCATCAGGGTTGTGTCCAGCCATTTATTCCTTTGCAACATCAACTGCTCAACTTTGCCTTAATAAATCAGTTTTCTCCTCCAGCCTGAGGTTATCAAAAGTAATTTTTTGATCATTTACCTCCTCAGATATAGCCCCCTCTTTTTTCTTCTGAATTGCCATCTTGAAAACTTCTTCTTAAGAAACATCTGAAATAAAATAGTCAATTTTAAATGGCAATTAGTCATGCATTAAAATGCTGCGTGTTTCTTGATACAAAATTGAGGAATACTTCTCCCTAACAAGCTATAATGAAGATAAATTGGTGTGTTTATTAAGGCATTTTCTGACATAAAATGGGTTTTATTTTTGAAAAGAAACAGCACCCCACTCAAAGAGAAGTGACATTAGTTTTAAGTGTTTTTTACTGCACTGACTGGACAAACAGTCTCCTTTGTCGTCAGTAAACACCTGTACAATGTTTTTTTTTTGTTTGTTTTTTTGGTGATGAAGGGCTCTAAGTGACAAAAGGCGTCCTCTCTGCTGGTAATTACTGATGTGCAGGCATGGAGACAAACCCATTCTGTATACACAAATGCATTCTCATTAATGAAAGCCCTGTCCTGAAAACTGGAACTATTGATCCGGTGACAGCAAATCCTCCTGTAATTATGGCTAGTTTTAAACCACAGTAGACTCTTTGGAAACATATGTGATTAGAGACATCATTGTGGGTTTAAATGAACTCTAGTTTTGGGCCTAACATCATCAGCCACACTGACTGCTGCTGAAAGCTGAAAATTGCTTCTATTATGTTGCCCACTCTATAAAGCATCTCTGAAAGCATATTTAAACTGTGAGTAACACTTACTCACAGTTACTATTTATTAGATTCAAATACTGATACCTAAATGGCAGGTAAATGGATTCCTTTTTTAAACATGTTCTTGTTTATTGTGTAGAAGAGCAGACCTCTCCCTATAATGTAAGTGCATAGATGGACAGCTTGGGTTACTAAACTAGATGTGGAGAGTGTAAGTAGTTTGATTATTGTCAATATGTTGCATGTTTCTGTGAAGTAGTATTATTTAGATACATTTGAAACATACTGTAGTTATGATGGTTCATTACATGTGTATAACCTGAGGCTCATGTAGTTGTTTAATAAACACAAACTATGTACAACATGTTTGAAGAAGAATCCTAGCCTTTGTTACAGATAATACAACACTTAAAAAAACACATGTATATTTGTCTGGTATTTTTATTTGTGTCATTTATCTGCACGTGTACAGTCATGTGCATAAGTTTTAGGCATGTAGGACACTAGGGATTCATCACATTTCCTGATGTGCCACAACCCAGGGCTGGAGAGTGTGTGTGTGCGGGGGGCAGCCAGAGTCAAGCTTGACTGATGTCAACAGCCAAGGTCAAGCTTGATGGCATTTTTTGTCCAGGCCTTTTCACCCCTGGTAATACGCCCAGAGACTGCCAGCTGCATCAAGGATATCCACAGCACATCCTGGGGCTCATGGCAACCCTACTACCTACTTGGATGGTACCCTGTTTCATGCTTACTTGTCACATCCTCCCCTCCCCTCCCCATACTCTGCACTAAAGGTGTGGATATTATTATTTTTTCAACAGATTAATTTCCCATACCCCTAGTAATATGCAAGGACATCTTGAGCACAACCTTGTGTCAATCCTCCTTTCTGCTCAATGGTGCCCTCAGTCTGCTTACCCACCACATGTGCACCTTATGTCATTCTCTGTTTTTGGCCCAAACATGCCTGTCATCCATTAGAGGAAACACTCAATGAAGTGAACAGGCATTATTGTGCATTGATGGCTCAATAAGAAAACTCCTGTCACTTGGTACAGACATTTTTTCTCACTGATATAATTATATATCTTAGCCCGTTACTGTCTGTCAAGTTTCTGGTAGTGGAAGGCAGGCTTCAAATAATATGAGAACCCCCTACAAATAGTGGGACAGATTATTACTAGTCATGCTATTGTGGTTGTTTTTTTTTCTGACTGAATACAGTCTCATTGAAAAACATGCTACATGGGCTTTAAGATATCAAGGACTTGTTTTGCATTTAAGCACGTGAAAAATTGCACACAGCTGTCAGAGGACATGTTTTGCACAAATAATAATTCCTTACAGGCAGAGTGGAACTTGAGGAGGCTGTGGTTTTAGAGAGGACATGGGTAAAGTGTTTTCTGTTCATTGATGAGGGTACTACAGACACCTACTCTGGGGGAAAGGGCACCCTCGCTCATCCTACACTTCATCAATCATTACTGAGAAATGATGCAAAGTGATACAGTCTCTGTCTTATTACCTCTGCCAAGGAGGTTATGTGATGGGGTGGGTTTGTTCGTTTGTTTGTTAGTTTGTTAGCAACATAACTCAAAAAGTCATGGACGGATTTTCATGAAATTTTCAGGAAATGTCAGAAATGGCATAAGAAGGGACTTTTTAGATTTTGGAAGTGATCTGGATCACTGTCTGGATCCAGGATTTTTTTAAAGGATTCTTTACTATTGGGAGATAGGGCTAATGGTGGAGGTCTGCTCTGTTACCACTTTGCAAGAGATGGCGGACATGAGTAACTTCAATCCCAGCAGCAGTTTTTGGGTGTGTTTCCATTCAAAGTGATGGGGTTTATAGAGACGCATGTCGAGGAGACAAGTCGGAGCGTAACAGAGAGAAAGACAGCGAACTGTAGCGAGAATACTCGCAATTCTGGGAGGAATAGAGGAATATTCACCCTCTGCCATGACTTCCAGTCCATGGGTGCATCTGTTGGCACCCGTAGCGAAGGCAATGCTTTGCCTCACTGTGTTTCCGAGTAATTGGCGAATGCCATGGTGGGGGGCACATGGGGACGGATCCAGAAATTTTTTAAAGGATTCTTCACTATTGGGAGATAGGGCTAATGGCGGAGGTCTGTACTCTTCGAATGCTTTTCTAGTTTTCTTTGGGAATAGGCAGGTTTGCCCTAGCACACTGACGTTTAGGGCAGTGGTTCCCAAAGTGGGGTAATCTGTGCTGTACAGTCATAGCCCTATATTTGTTGAGAAGGAGAACATAATTTCTTCCTATAAATTGTTCACATTTTTCCAAATATTTTGAATGTAGACCAAAGTAAAAGATGTTTGTTCAGTCCTTTCAGTAATGCTCCCTCTGAGATAACCATTAACTGAAACACTGCCAGTGAAAACACGGCATAAAATCCTTGCTTGCTCTGAAAATGTTTTTTCTGTCATAGTGTAACATGATCACCAAATTTGATTGCACTCTCCTCAGCTGTCATGCTTGCAGAAACAATGACCTGCTGTTTGGCCGGTAAGTACATTAAAATGCTTTGAGAGATGCTGAGTTTGCCCTTGCACTTAGGAGTAATGCACTTTAAAGGGGGGAACTCGGCAGTGCACAGTGATTTGCAAAATTATAGAAAATTGCAGAGACATTCAGGTTGTCAGGCATGTTCAATGCTAAAGGGTACACTGGAGCTCATTTAACATCACACTCATCTGTGTATGAGAAAAACTAAACTGTAACTTAGTGAAAAATCAGTGAGGATTATAGGACACATTTATCACTTATTTGTCACACAATGAATTAGTATTTATTGCACTGTATCATACTTACAGAGGGGCTTGAAGTAAAACATAATGTATCAACGTGTAGATATATCTATGCCTAATCTATGATAGCTGTTGCCTTCTAAAAAAAAAAAAAAATCAACATAAAAACAATTATTTCTTTTGTTGTTTTAGCAAGTACAATGACTCTTGAGTGGGAAACACATTATCATGCAAAATTTTAACATGTAAATAGCAAAAGTTGTGTTTAAAAAAAATATAAAAGAGAAGCAGTAGAGATAGAGGGCCATATGCTATGCATTTTTATAATGGGGAAAAAAACCCAAATAAGAAATACAAATTGAGTGTGTCAATTAACAATTTTTGAAAATGCAGTACAATAATAAAGAAAGGTATTCAGATTGAATCAAAAACAATAATAATAATTATTTTATTTAAAAATAATTAGAACTTTTGATCTAATAATTTCGACTTATTATTTCATAATTATGACTTACTTTTTCATCATTTATTTTTTCCTTAGATTTATAAGTGTTAAATTCACAACTGACTTAATTTCACCTTTTAATCTCCTGACTTTTTACCTTATAATTTAGGCCTTTTTTTTATTTTCTTCTTCTTATTATTTTAGGCCTCTTCTAATTTTGTCACTTTGTGATATTTTTGCCTTTTATCTCATATTTATGACCTACTGTATCTCAGAGTTCCTTCTCTTCAAAGTTACGATTTTTAAAAAATTGTCAAACTTTGGTTTTTTTTAAGTGGCAGAGATTTGTTTCCTTAGATTATGAAGTTGTTTTTGTCAAGAAACGAAGTGTTGTCTGTAGCGCCATGGTCGTTGAACGCTCGCTTAGCTTAATGTGCTAGCTAACTGCTGGTGTGGTGGAGACATCCTGTTGCCAAAAATGGAGGATAATTTGGATGATTAATAGAATGATGACGAAGATGACCATCAGTTCGAGCTGCATAAATGATGTGAGTTAATCTTGTGAACGCAAATGAGGTGCCTGCTGTTATGTGTGTAATGTTTGTGCAGCTGCATGCTAACGTTAGCTTCAGGTGGGGCCAGTAGAAGCTAGCAAGACTGTTGTGATATCATTTATGCCGTAAGCAGTAAGACAAATATGCTTTACCTGAAAGTACTTAACTCTCACCAGTCTGACAGGTGTTTTTGCTCATGCTGAAGAATTTTGTCAATCCTAAGAAAGAGTATTGGTTCAGGCATAAAAAGGGAAAATGAGAGAAGGACGAAATCATGTAATTCAAGAAAAATTTTAAAATGCTCTAACTCTAAAACTGAATTTCAACTTTATTCTCCACTTTTTTGCAAACTTCTTTGTCAACTATGTTTGGATAGTAATTGGGTCCATTCAAAAAGTCAAAAATTTACTTCCTAAGTTCTTTCCACTTTTCCTTAACCCCGGTGAAAAACATCACAGGGTCAATGAGTAGAGGAAGGGAAAAGGAGAACCGCTTTTAGAAAGTGAAACACATCCATTTAAAGATAAATCTCTTAACAACCAAGATTAAATATCTTTTCCACTTTTTTTTTTTTTTATCAAAGGAACAAGATTCATATTAGCCCGTTCCTTTTGATTTTTACATACTTTGACGCCCAGATATATGACCACATCTTTTGTAGGAACCCCACAGATTTCAAGTGGGTCATTTGGTTTATCTTTTAAAGCAAACAAATCACATTTTCCAATAATAACAGTTAATCCTGATACCCCTGAAAATGTGTTCAGGCATTTGATGTTTGTTTGTTTGTTTGTTTGTTTTTTTTACTTTGTTTCCTTGTTTTTTTTTTTTTGTTGTTTTTTTTTTTTTTTTTAGTTGTGTCATCTGCTAGTTGGCAGCACTTGAATTCTTTCCCAGCTAGTTTAATACTGCTAAAGTTGTTCTGATTAATGTGAATTATATCATGGTTTTGATGAATACTCAATTCTGATTGGCTCTGGAAATTCCATTGGTGTCCATTAAATTCTGATATATGGACACCGTCCGGACTGCGCAGCAGCCATTAGCTGTTGCTCCGTGAGGAGTAACCATAGCAACTCGAGACAGTCATGTTTTCTGAGCGGGGAGTACAGCGCTGCCAGCCTAAGGAGCCTGTGGACCGGCATCAACCGTCACTTAACTGACATGCATAAAATGACAGACTCCAGGTTTAAGACCAGTAATGTAAGATGGTCTTATCTTCTATATCTGATGTTCGTCTTGTTTCCAGGCTCACCTTAACACTGAGAGGTGAGTGTCGCAAAAAAACTCACTTCCCTCCTGTTCTAACTGCTATAAACTATTGTCAGAAGATTCAAATAACATAAACAAAAGAAAAGAAGCCATTATTTATTTGTAGAGCCAAAGGAAACGCTTCTGATAAATCTCTGATAATATCTGATAAATATTGACGTGTCTGATGGACAGTCAGCACCTGGAGGGCGTGGACAGCTCCGTTTCACACCTGTGACCTCGTAGTGCAGAAGGGGGAATTATTCTGTTTATTCAAACAGCTGGTCTGCTAAAACTAAGCTTTCTATCAGATGACTGTTCATGGTAATGTAAAGGTTGATAGTCTGATCACAGATGACTCTCAGTCTCACTTGTCTTCATGTCTTTTCATTGATAAATCTGTTCAGAAAGTGCGCTGAGTGGACTAGTTTTTTTGTTCCATTGTGACTTCGTATCTATGGCCCGCCCTATTTACTGCAGTACTGATTAATGTTTACATTCCCTGAGAACGTTATGGGACTGGAACGGCTATTCCAGTTATTAGTCAAGCCCTCAGGCGTTGCTGGGGAAAGAAATTGTTGTTTTAGTTAAACTTTCTATGTTGATCACAAAACGTATGAAATTATAAATTAGTAGTTTTATGAACTATTTTCGTTGGCAAGTGACCATGGTATAAGCGGGTAAATGCCCTTTGAGGTGTCCAATTATCAGGGATTAATGGACTTCGCGATGGCAACCATCCGACGTGCAGCGGAGGATGGTTGCCATCGCGAAGTCCATTAATCCCTGATAACTGAACACCTTGCCGGGCATTAACCCTTATGTAACATAGTTGGCATAACAGAAATAAGAAGGGTGCAGCAGGATCTCCTTGTTTAATTCCTCTACATACATTGAAATTCTGAGTTGTGCCTGTGGACAGTCTAACTGAACTTCTACAATCTTTATACAACAATTGGATCGCACATTTGAAGTAATCACTAAACCCAAACAAATCTAAGGTTTTAAAGAGAAAGCTGTGGGCCACAGTGTCGAAAGCCTTATAATAATCTACAAAGAGGATGTAACTGTTGTCTTTAAGCAGCTCATTATAATCAATCAGATCTAGAATTAAATGAACATTAATACTTATGTGCCATCCTTTCATAAAACTAGATTGGCAATCATCAATAATTGTATTGAGGCATGGTTTAAGTCTCTGAGCAAAGATAAGCGAAAGCAATTTAGCATCATTATTGATTAAAGTGATAGGCCTCCAATTTTCAACAAGTAACAAGTCTTTATCCAGTTTGGGTATTAAAGTTATTAGTCCTTGAGACATAGGCGGTAGTTTATCAGCCTCAAGGGCTTCTTCAATTACACATAAAAGAAAGTCTGAAATATCATCTTTAAACTCTTTGTAGAATTTACTGGTTAACCCATCCTTGCAAAAAGGGATGGACGTTGCAAAAAGTAAGTATTTTCCTGTAAGTACATTTTATAAAACAGCCTTCATCCACTGAGAAAATAGGTCTATAGGTGAGGCCCGCTTGTTTTTATCTTTGTTTTAAGCTCTGCAAGATGCTGACTGTCAACAAAAAAACAAAGGGCTGTCCCATTCCTGTTTCTACCACTTCAAGCCCTTGCAGCCTCATGCACTCATTTTTCAGGTGCAGTCAGTTAAGTCAGTGAGGGCTCAGGGTTTAGGGGGGGTTTTGAGATTCAGCCAAGGAATCCGAGTGCACTTTTCCTCAGTGGATCTTATGGAAGTGACGTAGATATACTGTTTAAAAACTGCAATTTGATGTTGACTGATAATAAAATGCACATCTAATCATGACTCGGCGCATTTTCCTTGCTATTTCATGCAGCAAATGAAATGTGAAAACGTGAATATCTCTTAATATGAACTTCCTTCTGAGTCAAGACCAGTAGATGAATGATATTTAGGTTCTAATTTGCAACGGTATAAATTAAATTGTTTTGCCTCATTCTCTATCAATTCTATGTTTTTTCTTGTTAAATATTTAAGTCTAGTCTGGTTCTGTCTTTCAGCTGGTTATGTAAGCACTGTGAACCCAAATAAAACCTTTCATTAATATCTTCTTTGTCTTTTGTAATGGTAATGAGTAACAGAATGATCACTATATGGGAATGTGCAAACTTCAAAATAGAAAAACCAATGCAGTTTCAATGATTAACTAATCGATTGATTAAATGTTTGGATAAAAAATGAAAAGAATAGTAGCCTGTAATTGTCATGTCTGTTCCTCTGCTCATCCTTCTTTCACATGAATCATCAGTTTGACATTTATTGTTTAATTAACTGCAAGTAACGTTACAGTTATATTGATTGCTTGTTTTATATGAAGCTGATGCAAAGAATTGTGGGTAATCTTTTCTTCTCTCCTTTGATAAAGGATGGTTTGGTGTTTCCTATGCAAAAGGAGATAATAAAGGAAGCACTGAAGCGCCTCTCCTTAACATTTAAAGAATTTGAACAGCCTTTATTATGACGACAGTAAAATATTTCCTGGTTGTTTCACTCAATGAGGAACCTTCCTGAGCAAAGGGGACTATTTCAGTGGACCAATAGTTTAGAGTTGTTCTATATTTGTACAGACTATTCCTGTACAGTTTAAGTGATGGAAATCTTTGTGCTGGTTTTATGTCAGAATTTTCTGTAGTAGTATCATTTATAGTGGTTTGAGTCATCAAAAATCCCCAGCAAACAACCCAGATTCACGAGAACTGCTACTTCCCTTATTCATGACTGTGGATGAAATCATGTCTAAAATATTACAATAATTTGCTTTTCATAGAAACTAAATAGTAGAAACGTACATCATGTCCCATAAAAAGCCCAAATGAAGAATTAATCAGCATCACATAAGTGTTAAGTAAAAGATATGTTAAGAGCTGATGAAATGTTTTGTTGTGCGCATAAAAAAGTTTAAGTCAAACTTTTGAAGAAAATTCTGATTTTTATAATGTTTCTAAAAAGTTGCAGTGCTTCACCATTGGAGAAAGAGCTCATTGTGATAATAAAAACAGTGGTTTGACCACAGCTGAAAACCTCTGTGAGAAATGTTGTAAAGTTTAGAGACAGGTCCCCAGAGCTGTCAAGTTAGACAGAAGGGTTGCAGTGTGTGGAGGAAGGTTCATCTGTGTCATGAAAATTTTAGAGTTTTGTTTCTTTTATGTGTTTTTTAGAGAAGCTTTAAGAACAGACTCCAAGTGTTTTGAGAATAGCACCGTTTTTGCATTTAGATAAGCAAGAAAAAATGCATTTTGCACACCCTGTGTACAGATACTGTTGTCTTCTTGCAGGTGGCCTGTTCAGAAGTTGTTAGTTCTCAAACATCCTGACCATAATGTTTTCTTTGCTGCTGGTGCTTGTCTGTTTTTTCTCTCTATTTCTGTAGCTTGTTGGTTGATTGTATGTGAGTTAATATGAATTTTTACAACTGCCTCCTCATCCCTTTCTCCTCCTGTGGTCTCTCCATCATGCTCTGCATCTATTAAAGTGACTTAACTATAAGAGGTCACATGTTAGAAATATTTCAGCAAATTTTGTACAATGAAACAACCAGGGCAGGATTCTTTTATGGTTTGATAATCTTCATAGTTGTGGAGGGCATGCTTGGCAGGTATAACAGTTGTGACATTGTGTCTTAACAGGGCAGTCAAGGACACCATCTGCTCGGCTGTAAATGGTTGAAGGGTGGGTTTTATTCCTACAGGAAAGAGAAGAGAAGACATGAATGGTAAATATCAAAGACTGTCATTAAAATGTCAGCACACTCCACCTTTCATGAACTTCAAGCATTCACGAGATGTTCTAACTGTGAGTTGTGATTTTCAATTGCTGGGTTTGAAATGTGACGACTTCTCTTTATTAAATAAAACTGGCACAATAGGTGGCTGTCTCTCCTCATAGTGTAACACTACAGGGCACTGATAAAATAAGTCTAGCTATAAATGCAACGAAATTCAATCATGTTTCCTGTGTTACCATAAAAAGTAAAATTAGTAACATTTAGGCATGTGTAGCATATAACCAGCAAGTAGGGCATGGCATGGGAAATAAATTACCTGCAAGGTTATGTTTAATGCAAATGTACTGTTTATGTTGCTTGAAATGGTCACACAAAGGGTTGTAACTTTTGTTAATTAATGGGTACATCATGACATGCATTGTATGTAGTATGCTGTAGGAAGCAGGAGCACTTTAGAATAACAGTCAGTCCAGACCTCCACACTCCACAATACACCCATCCATCACTCTAAAGAGCTCCTGCTTCCTGGGGTTTGCTTGCAGTGCTGTTTGTTCAGAAGAGAATTCTGTGTTGTACAGCTATGTGCCAGTTTACATGTAGCGTTAACAGGGCATATAACCTGCATTTGGACTCCCAAGTGACTGCACTCTTGTATATATATACAATGTGTTTTCAGTTACCTGATGATGATGATATTCATTTATTGTGAAAGACACATCCCCATCTCTTTTTATCACATTGTTTGTGCCTTCTCAAGTACAAACTGTCACATTTTTCATTGAAAATAATTGGATACGATTAAACAATTTTAGAGATTTGGGTTGTTGTCAAGGGGTTGACGGTGGTCACTGGTGCTAGCCCAGTTGAGAACCTCTGGTTTAGATTGTTCTCAGGGTTATGTGGGCATGTTGGCACACGTTATGATTGACAGATGATCATGGAATGTTCAGTATTTAGAATATTTAGAAATATTGATGGAAAAAACATATATAGTTTCCTGTTTCTTATCTTTCTCTTTCCCTCTCTCTTTCTATGCTGTTCCTGCTGCTGACTTTAGGTAGGATATGCTTTCTTGCTTGTCGGAAAATCCACAACATTCACAACTGGCCTAAATATTTACTCAACACATTAACAGATGGACTGCAGGCTTCCATCTCGAATTCTTCTTATAAACATTAAAAGTTGCTTGGTTGTTGCACTAACGCTGCTGTTCAGGGTAAATTACTGTCTCTGATAACCTACAGGTCATACCACTGCTTGGTGCAGACTCACAGCATGTAAACAAGTCTATAACTTCTCAAATGTGTTGGTTTTTCTGTGTTTAGCAGTGAAACAAATGCAGTACTCAGTTTTGTTACAGTGAGTCATTATGAAGGTGCTTGGCCCAGATCTGCGTCAAAGGAGTTCACATGGAAAAGTAATGAAGTGAAAGGTATTTCACATAAGTGAAAACTACTCTTTGGTGATTCACAGTGAAACTTGTTACACTATGGAAAGACTTTGATGAATGTGAAATGGGGGGGGGGGAATAACATGAAAGTGCATGAGACTTATCTGTTAACCTGCCCACAGAAGTTCCCTGAAACAGTGCTGGCATAATAAAGGTTAGAGTATTTCCTGCCTCTCAGTAGCATTAACATCTGCATCATATGTAGTCACCTACTGTCTTGTGCTTTTCCCCACCCCTGCAGTCAACTTCCTCCATGCACGTGTGCAAAACCAAACCTCTCTCCTCCTCCATGCGTCTTCCCCTTTTTGTACTTCGTCTCATCCCTTGCTGACATTTTAACTGTGCCTCTCAGTGGCAAGAGAGCAGATATATTAGACAGAGGGAAACATTGCCGCCTGCACTTATTGTATTAGGAGATCACGATCTTCTAGGTGTTATTTCAGAGGGCCATGTAAGACTGTTTTGGCTTGGCTGCTTGTCAGCAGCTCTGAAGATTCTCCTCTGAGACTCATCCTCAAACCATCCTGGACTTAACTCTGGAAAAAGTGTAACAGCTCTGGAATGTGTCTCCAGCACTGGACAACTTTCTCTTACAATCGGGACACACTTTAACCAAAAACAACAGGTAAGATCATTTTCAGGACATTTCTAGACATCAAGTATCTGTGAAATTACACACACTGAGAAAAGTGGCCCTTTTTTCTGTTTGAATGGTTTGCAAGTAGGTTGTTAAAGCTTTTAGATTACCTTTAAACTCACTTTCTTTAATGATTTTTGTTCAGTCTCCAGAGGACTCTTGACAGGGGAAAGTCTGCATGCTTCAGTTAGTGTAAGCCAAAGTGGCAGAAAATGATTAGGCTATAATGCTGATTTTCCACAGGCTTTCACTAGTTCTACCAGTGTAGGTCAATACAACAGGTTGATTAAGAAATGTTGAAAATTCCCTGAACTTTTCTGTTTGAGTGGACCAAGCTACATGAAACATTGCTTTGGTATTAGGGAAGCAAACTGAGACATATTTTTCCATTTCACTTGGAAAATTAGGTTTATAATACACAAACTCTGCTCCTAAGGGGAGGGTGAAGTTTTGCTCTATCAAAAACAATGATGGTGACGTGACTATTGTAACAACCAGACTAAGCACAGTTTATAATACTACCAAACACATAGTCGGCTCAGATAGATGTGGATGGATTAAAATTTGGACCAGTCGTAAAGTAGGTATGTAGCAGGATTATGCAATAGACTAAAAGAGAAACACTGATCAGAAACAGATGAAAAACTTGAAGAATACAAAAAAAAGAGAGAACAGAAAATGTATTGATTTTTAAAAAAGTGGGGATAAATCAAGTGAATAGAACAAACTTTTCTTACTTATGGGCCCATTGTCAGCACGGTGAGGCAGCCTATTTGTGGTTAGTCATATCAGCCAGACTGGTGACTAAACAAAGCCTATGAATAATTTTAGAAGCTTTCCGAAAATCAGCCAGTGTGGTTTTCAACAACCGTCATTTAAAATTTAGATAATAACCCATTAACTCAAACCCAGCTCTGCATGCATGTTCATGCACTGTTATACACAATCGGAGATGCACACAAAAGCCTGGGCACACATTATTGTTCACTAAAGACGCTCTGCCTCTAAATGGCTTCTCCATTATTGAATTTGGATGGGACAGCCTATCTCTGTCCAGCAGTTAATGGCATTAGATTCTTCCTGAGCTATAAACACAGCAGGGCCAGGCCTTAGCAGGAGAACAACATGTAGAGAGAGGACCAGTGAGGTACACAGAAATAGGCATTAGGAAACAGAGCACCTTTAATTTCCTAGTGCTAAAATCTCAGAGAGGCAGGATATGGACAGGATGAAATATACATAGCCTACAAAAACTAAAAAAAAAAAAAAAAAAAAAAAAAAAAACACTCCTGAAACCTCTTGTCCCCTTTGACTAAAACATAGCAAATATATGCTCCTTTAGGGTGACGATTGAAGAGCGCTATGTTAATAAAACTGCTGAGTTTATAAAATTATTATTCCCTCTTTATCAAATAAAATGTAACCATTGATAGCTTAAATGTCCATTTACACAAGAATCGAGACAGAATATTAACTAACTGGCTTGAATCTGAGTCACAGCTGTGTGATGATCTGGGACAAATTATGCATCCTCAATAAAAATCAGGGAAGAAATTAACTGATTTACGGATATGGAGCATTATTTCATTGCTGATAAATATCGTAATATCCCTTGCCTGGGAAAGAAATTTTACCATCCAGCTCTACTCAAGTCTGTTGCACCAGACATCAGACTTCTCCATGTGCATGTCTCTGTCAAGGCTGTCATGTTTTGAAAAAATACAATTCAATTTTTTAAAACAATCTTTAGTTTTTAAAAAGTACCCAAGCTATAAACACAACCTACAGTGTTTCCCACAGAGTAACACTGTACTTGGGTGGTAGTGGTGGCAGAGGGAGTCATCCAATCCGACCTCATTTAGTTAATGTGTTTTTGTGTGCATTAGTTCTTTTGACAGTATTAATAAATGGTGCACTGTGTAAAGATGCTCAAATAACATCACTCACCTTGTGAATGTTTCACTTAATATGTCATAATCATAGCTGGTGAGCTTTGTGTGGGACGTCTTAATGTCACTGAGGTAGGGTGTCACAACTGTCACCTTAGAGTGCAGCAGTACAGGACAATAATGGCAGCAAGAAGTTTGTTTAAATGTTTGAAACTTCAAATTTGATATAAGACATTGCTCCTTGGTGCATTTACTGGAGGGACATACTAATGCATTAGTTTTAATATGGATTCAAAAGCAAGAATAATATTTAAAAAAAAAAAAGGTCAACAAATACACTTGGGTCGCCTGCCCAGGTATAATCTAAGATTGGAAGACAGTGGTACATCTATTTTATCAGACGAGAACACATCACAACTAGCAAAATTGAAAACTCTATCAACAATAGAAATGTTCTTGTTTTTGCTTTTTTCTGTCATTTAGACAGTGGTGTTCTGTTGCATTGATGTGAAAATCTCAAACCCATATTTTATTCCCAATAGAACATGAACAACATATCAGATGTTGGAACGGATTTAAGTGATTACCATTTTAGCAAAATACGGCTTTGCTTTCCCTGTACATGTACCCATTCACTCTACTGGCAGCTCGGGGCCTTGGGGGGGGGGGGGGGGACTTTGCAAGGTTGGCTGTCAGTGGCTACAGGGGGTTGGCTAGCTTGAACTGAGAACAAAGGTCTGGATTCAGTGGTGTGGAGCCACATTTCCTAAAGAGTTACCCTGTCCTCCAGAGCAACAAATAAACTACATTTAATACACTTATTATTAGTGGCAAAGGAGGACAGGGAAAAGGTGAGTATCTGGCACACTGAGCAGGAGAGGGAGAAGCAGACAGAGAAGTTTGGGCCAAGCTAGGCTAAATTGTGGTAAAGGAGGAAAGGGAGGCTAAGTGAAAAGCACCTACACCGCGAGGGTGCTTGTAGTTAACCGTATATACTTTTAAAAGCACAACAGTTATGAAACAGTAGTGATTAGTAGTAGAAAGAGTGAAAAATTTAACTTTAGCTTGATCTACGCTTAGCGAAACACAACAACAGAGCAACCGCACTAACAGGAAATGACGCAATACGCTTACCACATGTCAGTATGTCAGCCGTATTGGTGGATGGGGACGTGAGGGGGAGCAAACTGAAGCAGAAAACAGCAATTTCCGATTTTAAAGAAAATCTATACATATTAATGATTATATCATGGTTCCAGTTTCGAACCAGTAAACCCAATAAGTCCCTTGAGAGGTATGAATGACAGTTGGAGCAACAGGGAGGTGAGCAAAGCGATACATACAGACAGACAGCTCTCCAATCGTAGTAAGATACCATGGCTATTTTTAATACCCAGTATATATACAGTATTACTGTATTACTGCCCACCTAAAAATTGTTCCACAACTTTTAGATGCATTTTTTCACAGGTTAGTGAACCTCTCCCCATATTTACTTCAGATTCTGCCTCTATAAATGCTCCTTTTATACCTTGCAATGTTACTGATCTGTTGCCAGTTAATCTAATTAGTTGCAAAATGCTCCTCCAGCTATTTTTCATTAGTATCACTTGCTTTTCCAGCCTTCTGTGGCCCCATCCCTACTTTTTAGAGATTGTTGCTACCATCAAATTCAGAATGAGCTAATATTTTTCATGAAATGGTCAAATGACTTAGTTTTGACATCTGATATATTGTATATTTTATGTTGTGGATAAATTATGGGTTTATGAGATTTGCAAATCATTGCATTTTGTTTTCATTTACATTGTACCCAGCTCACTTTTTTTCTTGGGATTGAGGTTGTAATTAAAAAACTACAAAACCTCACCCAGTCTTGGGTTTATAGGTCTTATATTTTTGTTTTCATGGTGTGGAAACAGGTCTATATTTTTTTTTAGAGTTGAATAGAATACATTGAAGTTGGTAATAACTAGTATGTTCTAAGATGGGGATTAGTTAGTGCTGACTGAATTGGAGAACTTTAATCAGTTATTGCTCCTAATAATACCATGTAAAGTAACATGTATGATCAAACCATGCAGAGCAGTCACTTAGAATCTGTAGTTTAACAAAAGGAAGCTTTAGCATCAAATAGTGCAAGTAGGTGGCTTATGGCAACAGAAATTTATACAGCAGTGTTTTTTTCTATAGACCGCTGTTGTGGTAACACAGAGGAAATATTATGTTTGTATTTGTAGTGCAGGTGCCACCTGTTACCATCAGGGAGCATGACTAAGCCTCTCTTCTACAGGGGGAACTTAAACTCTCTGCTCAAACACCATGTGCTCTTTAGCCATCTGCCCCTCTTTAGCTCACTGAACCAAGTAATTGACTGGAGGAAATACAAAATGTCCAAGTCTTTTTGAGTTTGAAAGTATCAGAGTGAAATTGTGTTGCCTGTGTCACTTCCACACCTTCAAACTGACACCACCCCGCCTTTCCTTTCTTTTACAGGTTAATTTCCTGCCATAACTGTGAACTGACAGAAACGAAACGGAACGATGTATCCAACAGTCACACCACAAGCAACAACCACAAACTCTACAGAAAAGTGTGTTAAAATTGGTGACAGTGCTGTGAGTGACGTTCTCATGTCAGTTTACATCCTGGCTTTTGTCTTTGGTTTGATCTTCAACGTGCTGACTCTGGGACCCATCTGGCAGCAAGTGCGCCGTCAAAACGTCCTGGGAATATTTCTGCTCAGCCTATCTATCTCGGACATGCTTTTTATTTTCACCATGCCTCTTTGGATCAATTACTACCGGAATAATCACAACTGGGGGCTAGGTGTTAATGTTTGTAGTGTCGCTGGCTTCTTTTACTATTCCAACATGTACATTAGCATCTACCTGCTCTGCTGCATTTCCGTGGACCGCTGCCTCGTTGTCACCTTCCCTCTTCGCTCCAAAACCCACCGTACATCTCGCTATGCCTGGGCCCAGTGTGCTGGTGTTTATATTGTTGTGACTGTCCTTCATATCATGGTGTTAGTCAAAGATGACCTCAAGGATGCTCATGATGACCTAGACAAGAACGATCGCTGTTATGAGACTTACCCCATGAAGCCACCTATAGCCTTGTTTAACCTGGTCCGAGTGGGCATCGGCTTCGTTCTGCCCCTGCTGGTATTGGCAGTGAGCTATTGGAAGGTGCTGGCCACAGTCGGGCAAAGTCCTGGGCTGACCACCCAGGCTAAGAAAAAAGTCCGTCTGCTTTCATTTGGTGTGATTGGAATCTTCTCAGTGTGCTACGCTCCGTATCACATCCTCCTGCTAGTACGCTCACTAGTCTTCTATAACAGTGAGATCAAAGGACCTGGAGGAAGTTACTGTGAGTTTGAGCAAAATACACACTTCCTCTTCTCGTGTATGCTGGCACTGTCCAGTCTGAACTGTGTGATGGACCCTGTGCTTTACGTGCTGGTCAGTAATGGAATAGAGGAGGTGAAACTGTTCTGGAGGAGGCAACAAAGTACACTAACAACAGACAATACTGTTTTAACTATCAGAGTAAAGGCTAATGCTAATTTAATATAAAAAGTAAGCAAGAACTGCATATTTTGTGTGTGTGTGCATGCATTCACAGGTGCCTGTATTGTTCAGGTCCCAATGCATGGTACTTCATCTGTTTGAATTGGTGTCTTTATTTTCACAGTTAGCAAGGAATTAGCAAGATTATATGTACTCTGTAATCAATCTTTTGTGACCAAGCAGGCAGGCATCATATGGATAACTTCAGCGCTGCTGTTTCTCATTTCCGTCTTCAGTGGAGGAGAGGAACAACATGCATCTCAGAGCTCTTTAATTGGATTGTATTCCCAGGTTTTGCTGTCCCAAGGGTGCTTCAGTGGCAGCCACTTCTGGTCTGTGGTTGGACACTGCAGAGGTTGAAGAGCCCTTGTATTTTCTCTCTAAGTTATACAAGAACATTGTCATTGTTACTGCTTGACGCTGGTATATATAAAGGTGAATTAACTCTTAAGCATGCATTGAAAAGCATTTACAAGCTTGAGGGTTCCAGTGAAACATGTTGCATGTGTAACAAATAAAGCAGTGGTTTGAAAAGATGCTGTGGTAGAAGTCATCAGATTATTAAATGTGTCATCTTTTTTTCAATTTTATTTTGCACTGTGATTTTGCAGAGCGAGGGCCATATTTTAAGTGTTTCCCTCTATGTTTGTATGAAAAAGTGATTACAAAGCTGCGTGTTTGTCAAGTGGGGCAAAGGCTGCAGTCAAAGGAAGGCTGAAGGAGGGTGAGGTATAGCAGAATGAGTTGTTTTCCATAAGATTTAAGGTGGTGCGACAATGTTTAAAAATGATATTGTCCAGTCACTAAAGTGTAAGAAAAGAAGTGAGCAACGCTAAAAAAAAACTTGGTGTAAATCTCTGTCAAATTGAAAGAAAGAAAAAAGAAAGTATGGAAGACGTTAACTGCAACATTAAGGTTCTTGGTGCTTTCTTTCATATTTTCCTCTATAATTCCTACAGCAGCCCTTCAAAGGATACATTAATACATTCCCAGCTGACCACTTTGCATATCAGCAGTATGAAACCTGAGCTTGTCAAGGTTTCTGCCAGCAGGTCTCTATCTTTAAAAGCCTCTACTGCTGAGTTCTCGGTCTGAACACAGCAAACCTGTCTCCTGAAAACAACTTCATATCGCACTAAAATGATTTTCCTGATGTGGTTGAGTGGAAATGTAATTGCTGTTTGTCACTAATGGGCGGATGTAGTTAGGAAATGGCTGAAATAAAAGATAAGGTTTTCTTAATGTGGTCAGGATGACAATTTTAATATTCCATTGTTTCCTTCTGTTTTTAATCATAACAAAATTTTTCATTTTTATAATTTTTTGTTATACCAGTATTAGGAAGAAAATCTCTACACACCTTAATGTGGGACTTAGAAAATGAGAAAGACTCCCATGTACTGTCATACTTTATGCTGATATTCACTGAATCACGTAATGTTTCAGTTAAACAGACCTTCATCGGGTATTATGGCAGCATCACAACCTTTCCAGAGAGACTGCCTCAGTTTAAGTCATGCAATTCAAAAAACACTTGGTGCATCATTAGCCAGTAGAGAGTTCAAAACACTCACAGACACAGGATTTATGAGGGGCAGGGGCAAAAATGATGAAAAGGGCACCTGCTGCATGGGGTGGGACCCCAGCACACAAATGGTGCTATTTTTAGTGAGACAGTTAATAACCCTACCTAAGATTAAATGTACATTATTATGATTTTACCTACTACACTTATATGATAAAAAGACAAGGAGTAATAAACTATTTAGCAGTTTATTTCACAAAGATACACAAGGGAAAATGCCGGTGAAAATGAACCTTACACCAAAAAGCTTATGGCACTGAACAAATCAAGTCCAGAGGAGTCAGAGAGCTTGAAGGAGTCTACTTTTAGTCTACTTGAAACCTATGGGTCACTTTTTCAAATTTTGACCACTCATGGGGCACTTTTTATCTCTTAGTGGGCTCCCTGCAGAGTACTTTATCATGTTTATCTACAGTAGACACCCAATTTTTCAACTTTTACAAACATTATGACACTGAGAGGGTTGCCCTGCACCGCCCCCGTCTAATCCAGGCCAAAGCAGTGTGACTCAAGACAGTCTTGCTGTAGACCGTTCGTCTCTGATAGCCACTCTCACAGATCATTCATCTGAGACGCAGTAGGTCTCAGAACAGAAATACATGCTTAAACTTTTAAAATAAAATTTGATTAAGCCTCCATTTAAGGTTATGTTAATGGTAAGGGTTAAGGTAACGATTAGGAAACTAAAAGTTAAAAGTTGAAAACCTGATCTGCAAAACCTGATTGCAAAGCGTTTAATAAAGTTGAGTAAATGGGCCGCTTACATGAAGAAAGCTCGTCCTCCATGTCACATTCTAACGCAGCAAGCATTACTCATGTAGCTACTCTAGCTACATAAGCTATGGCACTCAGGTAGCTAAAATAGCTAATGCAGCTAATGTAACTAGCTAAACTCACAAAGCAGCTATGTAAACTGATGTAGATCATCTACAGAGCCACGTAAGCTACTGAAGCTAATTTAGCTACATCGGCTTATATTGCAATGTCAATTACGTAGCCAACTATGTTAACTATAGTGAGCCACCTTCATGTTACTGCTTCTTAAATGGATCTGTACAGAATTTAATCCAAGATTAGACCTCTGACCTTTTCTCTTTCTTATTTATGAAATGTTGCTTAGTCTGTAATGTTTGCAATGTGGTTATTTCATGAATGTAACTGGCAGACTTTGTTTATTAATAAAGTTGAATAAAAAAAATAAAACTGGAAATATATATTGTACCTGCAAATTATGGCACTTCCTTTCTGAGTTACACGTGTCTCCGATGAATGGTCTGTGAGAGAGGCTATCATAGATATATGTTCTGCAGCCAGGCCCCTCTCATGTGACTTTCAAATCTACATCTATCCAAAAAAAAAATTCTTTAGGACCTGCATGTATGTGTGACTGACTCCTCGGTATATACAGTATATAATTTTGAATGAGTACAGCAAAGATATTGTGGAGAAGTTTGAAATTCACTGAGCATTGCCACCTGGCTTCTTAGCTCTCCCAGTGTTTGCATACATTTAGTTACTTGTCAGCTGGTGCATGAGTCAGGATTGTTGTTGTTTTTTCCTGGTGAAATTACAGTAACCATCATTATATTTGATATGGTGACATAATGATTGAACACAATAATGACTTATATAAATCTGACCTGTTAATGTAGACATACGCTGTTACTAAGCTCACATTTGCATAAAATATGAAAATATTGTCAAGTTTTTAAAAAGTTACCCACACCTGCAGTCTATAATTTCTAATATTATGCCCCAGATATTACAGATGCATTTTCTCTACACTAAGCTTTTAATGAGCTAACTCAGGCAGTAGCCAGACTTGTAGAAAAATCAATCTGGCTTTATTGATCAGCTGCTCTGGTGCATAGCCTCATAACACTGAAGTGTTCTTAATGCATCAAAGCTCTTCTTAGATTGAAGTTATTTTAGCATTATGTGTTCTGACACATACAAAACAACACTCCATTTATTTCTTTATAATGAGCAATCACTGCCAGTCATGAAAGATACTCTTCATTAATGAGCTTTCTCCATGGCTTTTCTCATTATTGTGTTTTTAATGAGGAGGATAAACTTCATAATCATACTCAACAGGACATTTTAAACTACAAACACTAGTGGTTTTTCATTAGACTCAACATTACATTAGCAAAACACGCAGCAGAACATTTAATTCCCATGGTATGCTCTGACTGAAGTAAGCTTCAAACATTAAATGGAATTACGTCATTCCATTATGTCATAAATGTAAAAAATGTTTTATTGTGTTTGTTAGAGAATCTAAAATAACCAATGATATCTTCCACACATAAGTAACACGTGTGGTAAAGATCTATAAGATTTATAATCAGTCAAAAGTTTGATACATTTACAGAAATGCATTATTCACAGACACTGTTATACAATCGAGATGCAATCAAACACACCAGCTCTGTTGTTAAATTTTCCTCTAAAGGCCCAGCAATACCACAGTGTATGGAAGTATATAGTGCTCAAAATTTTACTAACTAATTTGAAAACTCAAAGGCAATAATAGAAATGCTTTTTCATTTTCAAAATATGTGTGCATTTTTTCTGACTCATAAATAAAATTAGATTTAAGTTTTTCAATTTTCATTATAATTTTCATCTTCAAGCATGCAATTTTCCTAACAATTCCATTGAAAAAGAAAAAGACATTTTCTTTTTCATTTTCAGAAAAGGATCTGCTAAATAGCTCTCATAACTCAAATAGTAAATCCATTTTCAGAAATGCCTTTCCATTTTCCCAATGTGTGTGCATTTTTTGACTCAAAATTGACAACAATTGGGGCGCTGGTGGCCAAGTAGTTAAGGCACGCCCCATGTACACGGACGGCCCAGGTATGAATCCGGCCTGAGGCCCTTTACCGCCTGTCTCCCCCCCACTCTTGTCCCTGTTTCCAAGTCTATCTACTATCCCCCTCTATTAAATAAAGGCACAAAAATGCCCAAATTAAACCTTTAAAAAAAAAAAAAGACAAAAATTTTCAATTATCCCATATGTCAACTAATTTTCATATTCAATTTGCCAAATGTCTCAAATTATTAAAATGAAATAGAAAAAGACATTAGATATTTGAATTTTTAGAAAATGCTCTGTTATTTAGCTCTCATTATTAAAATGAAAAGTCCTATTCGGAAATTAAAAGACAAAAGCAGAAATGCTTTTTCATTTTCAAAATGTGTGTGCATTTTTTGGCTCATGAATAAAAAAAAATTATTCAATTTATTTTAATTTTCATCTTCACTTTGCTTAATATTCGACATTATTCAAATGAAAAAGACAAGACATTTACTTTTCAATTTTCTGAAAATGTGATGCATAATTGCACTCATTATTCAAATGGTATTGGCTGTTTATGAAATTAAAAGGCAATACCAGCAATGCTTTTCCTTTTCAAAATGTGTACGCATTTTGTAACATAAGTAAAATGATAATGATAACTGATGAAAATTCTTGTCAGCCCTTCAACAAGAATGATGTGTCCCATTTTCTAAATTCAGCTGCCTGTGACAACCTAAATAGGTGGTAACTACATCAGACAGCTCAGTTTGAGCTGCCAAGGCTCAGTTCAGAGTGCTGTGAACCTCGCTTGACAACCGACTGCAGCGCACATTTGCGTTTTTAGAAAGTGTCCTTTTCCCCTTTAACAAGAGATGAAGATGGTGGCATTTTGAAAAATGTTCCTTCTGGAGCCTGTTTCCAAATTGTTCCGTTTTCAGCCACCAAAACGCCGTTCTCATGTAAACAGACAGACAAAGTGCAACAAAAGTTTTGCATTTTCACCGGAAAACATTTTTGTGTAAACAGGGCTTTAGTAAGTTTATCTCCACACATCAGATGGGAGAATTTACTTTCTCTTTGCATAAAGAATTTGTCAAAATTTTTATGATACTATGTGTTTTTTTGTTTGTTGGTTTGTTTGTTTTCAAAGATTTATTTTGAGACTTTCTGACTTTATTAGAGAGAGAGAGTGAGAGACAGAGAGAAAGGTAGCAGTGAATAATGTTGGAACAAGAATGAGAAAGTGGGAATGACATGCAGTCAAAGAGCCATTAACCTTGCAAAGCATATCGTTAGCCTCATAGCATAATTGCCAAAGTCATATTTTAAGGTTTTCAGATTAAAGGAAAAAACACATTTTGTCAAGCACAGGATTTTTATATTCACACTAAACAGTAATTTCTATCAGATGTGTGAAAAAGTTTCTTAAAAAAGAAAAGTCACAGCAAGGACTACTGTACATAGCAAATTTAAGTGACCTAATAGATGATAAAGATAATCATTAATTAATTAGATGACTTAGGCATGAAGTGATTATGGACTGTAAAAGCACTCTGATTGGCTGTGGATATAGGCAATAAGGCACAATCAATCAGCAGCGTTAGGTGTGTAGAAAAAGGCAGATGTCACACTTCAGCCAAAGAATGAGTTAGGCAGTTATTCTATAGGCTAATGATATTTCCATCTCTGTCATCAGGCAAATCCATCCCAAAAAGCTCCAATCTACACCATCTGTGCCGAACCAAACACTGTTTAAACCAATTTTTCAAGGGGGCAACACACATACTCAGCTCTGCTGCTCATCCCACAAATGCATGTTCCTACAAATGTGGCACCATTTAAAAGGGAAATAAACAGGCTTTCCAATGGTATAAGATTTATTGCCAAGAAGCCTTGTTACGACAAAGAAATAATCTACCAAACACAAATTTCCTTACTTTTTGTGATGAGTTTATATTGGTCATCCTATTTAAAAACACTTTTGCAGACCCTAATGGAAAGCATCAGGCCAAACTCCACACTGAGTAGAGCTGACGTCTCATCGTTTACTTAAAGGAAGGGGACTTTCACCTTAAGAGCAACAGCAAGCATCTCAAATATCAAATGGCTTGCTTTGGCGTGTACCAAAGCATCACTGTGTTTTATTTTCTATATATTTACTTTTGTTCCTGCCTACAAATAGTGTAGTTCATCTTTAATGGGGCGTTAGGTTTTGAAAATAAAAAGTTTGTCACACATGTTGATACTTTTGTTGTGTGTCAGCATTGTTTATAGCCTTTTAGTGGCAAAGGAAACAATAAAAGCTTTAAACTATGAATAACAAATTGAAAAGAATTAATGCAGTGTAAATAACATTTAAATCACATTAGTCTGTTCTCTCTTAGTGGTAGGCATATTGAGAAATTGACATGATATCCAGGCCTTGACAAGCAAAGAAAACATTAATCACTACTGATGGGAACAAAACAGCAGCATGCAGTGATGCTTACGTGTGACTTTATTGTTCATGCTCTGAATACTAAGTTGGTCATTATGCCAGTATTGTTTACCACACAGATGCAAATTATGGAGACTTTGTTGATCAGCTAACACCTTTTTGAACTTACAAATATTACAAAATGAGGTTGCAAGGTGGCTCATAAAGTGCAGATTTAATCCCGTAGAGCTGTACAGATCTGTTTCAAACAAATGTATTTATCCACGTGCATAACGGCACAAAAAATTTAAAAGAATACATACAGCAAATCACATTAAATATAGCTGGTAATATATATTTTAACATGTAAACCAAATACAATTTATGCAATGGCCAAACCAGAAGTGACACCTGAAAGCAAAGACATTCATAATTACAGTTCACGTCCTCATTTGCCTCTAGCTCTCTCCTGGTGAGAAGAGTTCATGGTTTGGTCACCTCTCTAGAGCAAAGCATTCACTGTTCAAGTGTGACCAGAGCTGTAAGCAGACTAACCATCCCTCTAGCAAAGTCTGCTGGAGAGCATCTCTTTTATGGGTCTATTTGTGCCCCTGCTGGCCTTTTTTAAAGCTGCAGGATCTGCTAGATGTCTCTCAGCAGCCTGGCTGCCCATGAAAAACATCCCATTGCATTGTTTAATCTTTTCATCATCACACTGAAACTGCAGCCTGGTCTGGATTGGTTTCTTTTTTCTGTATGTCATAGATGACCCTATGTACCACTGCCTCTGGTGACTCTTTAAAACAGACAACTGAATGTTTTGGATGACAACATGTTGGCTAAAATGCAGAGGTCTGGTTGTGAATAGATATTGAGCAGCTGGTTCTTTTCCCTGGACTCTGCAGGCTTTAACATTGATGTTGGGGGTGCAGGTGTTGTATAAATTGGGTGAAAAAAAAAGACTTTGCTCAGCAGCTTTACCACAGCAGTCATGGTCAGAAATTAGCTCCTTGAAGTCGATCTTTCCACCATCCCTCTGTGGCGGCAAGGACACAAGTACCCTTTTAAGTGCATGCGCACCTTGCTGTGCAGGGAGGCGTAGATGAAGGGGTTGTAGCAGGCAGAGCTCATGGCCACTAGGTGACAGCAGACTTGTAGGACATTAATGTAGCGCTTTCCAATGATGTGGAAATCTGGATCCAGATCCAGCAACAAGTTCAGCACCTAGAAAGAGACATGGAGCAAGCTTATTGAAAAGATAGGTCAGTAGATGGTGTCAGAAAATATGAGGAGAGCAGAAAATGATATACAGGAAAGAAGTCAAAGATCGGATTGACATGTGGATATATCCAGTATGGGCTGTCGGCGCTCAGTGAAACTCTTTCCTTCTGCACCATAAACCTTTTGTCCATAGATGTGAAGTTGAAATCATAATTTGTTTGTACATGGCACATTGTAGATATAATGAAGCATAATTCATGCAGAACACGGAAGTCATACGCCCAGCCAGAATCAGCTGGTGGCCAGCTAATCCAAATCATCCCCTACCAGCTCCCATAGCCAATCACACCGCTTGTATATGAATCTGACGTACTTCTAACTAAACCCTGCTTGCATTAATGCTGATGCACCACGCTGCTGCTTTTGCTGCTGGCAAAGCTTAACATCCTCCACCCCAGCCTCTTCCCTTATAGCATAAAACCTGTTGCACCCTCATATTCAGATTGATGCTACATTGTCATAAATGTATCTCCATATGGGGGTTTCTAGCTATGCACTCCCTGAAAAGTCAAAGCATGCTGCTTGATTAATCCAGGGAGAATCTTTGGGCCTTTGAGCCTTCTCTGCCAAGTAAAACAGTGTATCTATATTGCAATAAAATGGTTAAATGTATGATGAGAGTGTCCCTAACTGACATGATGTTTGTTTGTACAAAATTAGCAGATCAAACCCTCCTGATCTAAATGATGTATAAAATTGAATTATTTCACAGGTCGTTAAGGCTTTACTTTGCTGTACTGGAGTTAATAGTGTTTTTTCCCAGATGAATATGGCTGTGAAAATGATCTCATTCCCATATCTTCCAACTTGAGGATCATCCTTTAATTGAACTGAGCAGGTTATGTTGTGGAGTGTGGGTTTAAAATAATGTAGCTGTTGATTTCAGTTGGATTAAATTAGAATTCAGTCTGAGTTTTGTCTGTAACATTGTGGATGTAAGACTCACCTGAAGGGGCAGCCAGCACAGGGCAAAGGCCAGCACTGAGGCTACCAGCAGAGAGAAGGTCTTCTTCCTCCTTTGGCTCCAGCGCTGCTGGCTATTGGACAGCTCCCCAGGCACTGAATAGCGTTTTAGGCTAACGGTGATAGCACAGTAAGATAAGCTGACAGACAGCAGCGGGATCATATATGAGGCTATAAGAATGAAGCATGAGTACAGAAGCCGCAGGTTGCCACTATTTGGCCAGAACTCTTCACAAACAACAAGGTCCATGCCGCTGGGACGTAGATCCAGATAACGCGTGTAGAGGGATGGAGGCGCAGCAAGGGCCAGTGATAAAAGCCAGACACCCACAGTCACCGCACCACAACCCCATAAAGAGATCCTCCTCCTTACTGGGTGAGCTGAGACAGAGAGGAAAAGAAATGCATTGAAGGCATAGGAGGTAAATCTTCAAAGCAGTTTTTTAATACATCAAAGCCTCAATGTTAATACAACATTTTAGCAAGGTCTTATAATAGATTCAGTTTTAATGAATGTTGAAAATTGCTGCTGTTTTGTGTTGATCTCATTTGTGCTGATATTACGCAAATTCAAAACAAGTCATAATGCAGAACTAAAAAAACAACCAAAGCCTGCTACTGAGCAAAAACGTGACACACAGAGAAACAATTCCATCAAAAGCCAAACAACAGGGAATTAATGAACAACACCAAGTCAAAATCACACAAACACTGATTTTTTTTTTTTTAAATACTGGAAAACATGGTTTAAAAATACATCTACTAAGTATTATAATGACAACTGTCAGGTCCTTACCCACAACAATATAGCGGTCCACAGCAATAGCGGTTAGTGAAAGCACCGATGCAAACACTGTGGCACATTGCAGCAAAGGGACCAGGTGACAGAGAGGTCTCCCAAAGGCCCAGCCCTGGCTATCAAAGGCGTACGACACAGTGAGTGGGACACAGCTCAAGCACATCAGCAGGTCTCCAGCCGCCAAGTTACCAATGAAAAAGTTTGTGGCGTTGTGAAGTTTCTTGTCAGCCAAGATGCAAGCCAATAGGAAGGAGTTTCCAACACCAGCCACGACCACTATGAGGCTGTAAAGAGGCAGGAAGAGAGGTTTGAAGCGCAGTAGAAGCTCCATGCCTTCAAACATATCCAGAGGCTCACTGTGGTTGAGTCTGTGGCTTTCACTGCCTTCTAATCTCTCCTGTTCCCTCTCATTGCTGATGTTACCGAGCAAATTGAAGTCCTCCTTTATGAAGATATCCATATCTCTGGAGGCCAACCTTCAAATAAGGGAGAATTTGATTAACAATAGATCAGTAAACATTAAATTTAAACTCATTAAGGATCAACGGATAACTAATTTGATTGTTTTAAGTTGTCTCACAACCACACATAGCAACAATTATACAATTTTCTTCTTTTACTCAAGTTAATAGTTAATAGTTAATAGTAACACCCAAAGAGGGGTTATCTTTCTCTTATTTCCCCCTCAAATAAGTTAATCTGTGCTTATTATGATAACAAAGCAATAGAATTTTCAATTATTCATGTTTGAAAACCATCTGTAGCAACTGCAGGACAATAAAAGGAAAATAAATTGCCTTTAAAAGACTGATTTGTGAACCCTGAAATTAAAAACCAGTCTTTTAGGTAACAAACAGAATAAAAATGGTAGATTATTTCTTACTTGTAACAATGCTTCTTGGCAATAAATCTTACAATGTTGGAAAGCCTTATTATTTCCCTTTCAAACTGTACCACATTTTTAAGGAACATGAATTTGTGGGATGAGCAGATAATCTAAGTATGTGGGTTGTACCCATGAAAATTTGGCCAAATATTCTCTGTTGTTGCTATTGGCCCTTGGTTTGAGCTTCTGGTACCCCCAGGTCCTGACAATCAGGTGCCTGCTTGACATCTGATTGTCAGCATCAGTGACCATGGGCCCTGCAACAGTGGTCAGTAGGTGTCTGGTCCAAGAATAGGCATTCCACATTTGACAAATCCTGATAGGGCCCATGAATTGTCCAACTTCAAGCTGTTGTTTGGCATTGGCAGAGAAGATTTTGCAAATTTTTCATGAACGCAACCCACATACTCAGCTCTGCAGCTCATCCCACAAATGCATGTTCCTTACAAATGCCTGACGACCATCTTAAGAAGCAAAAGTGAGAATAGAATCTTGGTTGAAGGACAACACAAATGAGTGGCTTGTTAATTGTGTTTGCATGCACCTAACTGATTATAGTGTTTGATTAAAAACTGTTAACAGATGACTGCCAATAGGAGCTGGGTTGACATTAAAGTGGATTATGTTCTGCCTCCTTGCTCTCCAGAGGCTACTGTCCAGATTGCCGTAAAATCACAGTAATACTAGACATATATACTTTGTCTGCAAGTCAAAGACAAATGTCTCTCTTTTCTTCTCCTCTGAAACATTTCTAAACACTGTTACACATCTGGGAGGCAGAGTGCTTCAAAACGATTTGACAGATTTATTTTCATGATTTCTATACTCCTGAAAGCATCTGTTTTTAATTATCTTGCTTCAGGATCATTCCCAAATATGAAAATGGCTCTGGTAAGAGGTGATTTATATTAAAAGGTAGATTTTTGCAGAAATTGAGCTGAGTTTGGGTGCAAATGGTTTCAGATATTTTTTCTAATCAGGTTCATTGTACAGTCGTCACAGATATTTGAATTTTGATGATACTAATAGTGAAAAAGATAGTAAATATATAAAAAAATCATCTTCTCCTCTTCTGTCTGCAACAGACATTCAAGTTAACATGCACATGTTAATGAGAGGCTAAAAGAACTTCATGAAATGTATTTGCAGAGTGGCATAAAAAAATAGCAATGCATGCTCTGTTTCTTCACCTGCAGCAGGCATTTAGGCATGTAGACATGATCAAGATGACTTACTAAAGTTCAAACCGAGCAACAGAATGGGATAACAAGGGCCTTTAAGTGACTTTGAACGTGGCGTGGCTGTTGGTGCCCGATAGGCTGGTCTGAGTACCTCAGAAACTGCTGATCTAATGAGATTTCCACACACAACCATTTCTAGGATTTACAGAGAATGGTCAGAAAAAGAGAAAATATCCATTAAGTGGCAGTTGTGTGGAGGAAAATGTTGATGTCAGAGGTCAGAGGAGAGTGTGCAGACTGGTTCGAGGTGATCAAAGGCAACAGTAGCTCAAATGACAATTTGTTACATTCAAGGTATGCCGAATACCATCTCTGAATGCACATCATGTCGAACCTTTAAGCAGATTGGCTACAGCAGCAGAAGAACAAACTGGGTGCGACTCCTGTAAGCTAAGAACAGCAAACTGAGGCTCCAATTCGCTCTGGCTCCCCAATGTTGAACTATAGAAGATGGGAAAAATGTTGCCTGGTCTGATGAGTCTATTTCAATCGTGGCATTGGTAGTCACAGCTGCAATAGAGATGGTAGGGTAAGAGTTTAGCATAAACAACATGAAAGCATGGATCCATCCTGCCTTGTTTCAACAGTTCAGGCTGGTGGTATTGGGCTGTGGGGGGTATTTTATTGACACATTTTTGGCCCCTTAGTACCAACTCAGCATTGTTTAAACACTACAGCCTATCTGAGTATTGCTGCTGACCATGTCCATCCCGTTTATGATCACCATTTACCCATCCTCTAATAGCTACTCCCAGCAGAATAATGCACCATGTCACAAAGCTCAGATCATCTCAAACCGGTTTCTTGAACATGACAGTGAGTTCACTGTACTCTACTGGCCTCCTAACCTTGCAAAGCTGATGGATATGCCCGTTTCCTTGTTTCTCACTTGTGAATCCATCTTGCAAAGCTCCTGTCTGAACCCTTTGGGCCTGGTTAAAAAGTGACAGGACCAATCAGCGATGAGGGGCAGGCGCAGCAAAGTCGTGACTAAACAAGCAACAACAAGAGGTCAGTGCAATTATGGCGGAAGAGCTTAGCATGGATGCTGCTAAAGTGCCAGTTTTATCAGAACTTGACATTTCTTTGTTAAAAAAGAACAAAGAACAGCATTGAGTTGTTTTTTTTTTTTTTTTTCCAAAACAACAAAAGTCGTGTACTGACATGTCTACAGTCACCATGGTTCGTGGTATTCTTCGGTAGCTGTGCACGTGCACCTTGGTTGCGGCTTTGTCACGTGTTTTGTTGCTCTGATTGGCCAGTAAAGATGTGACAGACAGAACATTCATCCAATCACCCTCTGAGTTTTCTTCAAAGGCTCTGCCCTTTCTCAAACGCTTAGTATTGAAGGTTTTCCATCTGGTGTGTCAGGTTACTGGCCTCCACAGTCAAAAAAGATTTGCATCATGGATGTGCAGCCCATAAATCTTCAGCAACAGTGTGATGCTATCATGTGAATACGGACCATAATCTACGGGGAATGTTTTCATCACCTTGTTGAAAATATGCCACTGATAATTAAGGCAGTTCTGGAAGGAAAAGTGGGACAACCCAGTACTAGCAGGGTGTACCTAATAAAGTGGCTAATGAGTGTAAATATGGTGTGCCTTGAGATTTTGGCTTGATCTTCTTTAGGCAACAAAAGGTTAAAAACCACTGCTTTAGATAACTCTGAGGCCCTGTTCCAAAAGTCTGCTGCCACATTAGCCTGAAGGTGCACAGTTTAGATAGTTTAGGGGAAATTTCTTGTGATACTGTTTTGCCTTTTTTAACTCTGTGTCCAGATATAAAAGTGTCATTTTTCAAGTCCTTAAGAACAACTTGATGCAGATTTTGAGAAAGCTCAAACACGGCCAAACTTCTCAAGCTGCCAGAGGGGATTTAGTGATGTTGAAGAAACATTCTTGGACAAATAGGTTTCATTAGCATTTTAAATCCATTATGAATTCTGAAAACTACTCAAAACAAAATCATAAAATCTGACGTGAAGTGCAGTCTTTCTCTATTAATGCAGGATTATCATTATCATATAGAATTTGCCCCAAAATTAAAAGCTCTCTAATTAAGACTCAGAAACTGTTTAAAACTTTAATTTAGTATAGTTGCCGATGTCAGTTCATTTCTGAGGACGGCTATCAAAGATACATGTTTAGTGGAATACAGATGATACAATCTGCCTTGGCTGTTCTTTAGCTATGTAGCCTTCTTGTTTTGGCCAGAGCAGCTCTGTGGCTTTTTGGCTTTGGCAGTTAATAATACAAACTCTGAAATGCCTCAATCCTCTGAGTAAATCACTGCCAGCACTCCAAAGGATTTACTGATGTGTTAAAACATTTTGTGAATGTCAACTTCTCCTTTTTAAGAAACAAGAAAACCTGACCTTTATCTTAAGCTCATCTGTTCCAATCCATAGAATATCTGCTGGAAGAAAAGTATTTGCTCTCACTTAAAGGTTAGGTTATTTCTTTAAAGCTGACATCCAGTTGAAAGTATACAACCTGAAACTTTACCCAACTTTGCATGTTCTCTTAAAATACGTTTACGTTTTTGAAATGAAAACAACTCACTGCTGTTCTTTGTTAAAACTAGCGCTTTAGCAGCAGCCACGCTAATCTCTTCCGCCATAATTGCACCGGCCTCTTGTTGCTGCTTGCTTACGTCATGACTCCGCCGCCCCCAAAAGTACTGCCCCTCAATGCTGATTGGTCCTGTTACTTTCTAACTGGGCCCAAACGCTTCAGATGGGATCTTTGCAAGATGAATTTGCCAGTAAGAAACACGGGAATAGGCAAATCCATCAAGGTTACATCAGATGAGGATGGAATGTAAAATTATTTACCTATGAACAGCTCTGCTGAAGTGAAGTGTTGTTTGTCTTGTTTTGTAATGTACTAAAGTCCTAAAAGAGCATAATGATAAGGAGAATCATGTTTTAGACTTTTGATTTGCTACATCCTGATTGGAGAGGCCTGGTTGACCCCTAAGTGGACATGAGTCCTCACTCATCGACCTCACTCATTGACCTCTTGTTACACCCACCTGAATACTAAAGCATAGTACACAGCTCCAGCCACAAAGCCTGCAGAGGACACTGAGTGCAGAAACTACAGGGGGCAGAAGTGCCTGGGGAAAGAGTGGATTTAAACAACAAAAGAGAGAGTCAGCCTCCATCTGAGTTGTTCAATGGTACCATAGCTAGATTACATTACAACCAGGTTGGTTGAATTTTTTTCTTTCCATGGTGTCATTCAGAAGCAGCTTTGAGTCAGAAACTGGGCACACGGAGAGTACTGGATCAAATCCTGTTTGTTAATAATTGTTGTATAACATAAATGATGTGTTTTATATGTATTTTTTAAAGCTTTTTTTGCACCTTACTTGACCGGGCAGGTTCAGAGTGACAGAAAATGTGAGAAAACTGAGTTTGAAGTTGACATGCTCAGCAAGAACATAAAGCTCATGTATAAGGAACACAAGCTCTACCGACTGAGCCAAGTGAGATAAATCAAAATGTTTTTTTTTTTTGTTTTTTTTTTTTACAACTATTACATGGTAAAATTGTAGAAGGCACATTAAGTCTTCCCTCATATTGTTATGCTTCATGTCGTTATTTCTGGCCGGAAACATAGATAAAATGCAGATTAAATATTAAAGGCCATGATTTAAAACCTTTTCATTTGCTAATTTATTGTTCAGCACGAATATTACCAGAATCAATAGTTGATGTTTGGCTTTAATACCAGTTAAATGTTATGCTCCAAGCCACCAACCACCAGAGCCCCAACCTGACCTGTGGTTCAGAGCCAGGTCGGACCAGAATCCTTAGACAAACCAAATTGCATCGTTTGCTCACATTTTAAAACAGTTTTCAATTTTAACTTTATCTGAGTGTTTCACTTACCTTTAGACTTGTTGGTTAATCTGAATTTAAGTTTCCATTTTAAATTAGACACCAAGATTTAGGTTGGGCAACATTTTACAGTGAATATAACAAGGTGAATAAATATTACTAACACAGCTTAAAGAAAAGTAAGTTATGTATCAGGTTATTAGCTCTTATGGATAAGATATTGATAAGTAACCACCACTATGTTCTACCAAAGCCTACAGTGGACAAACTTGGCTCCAGTTTTATTTTTCAGTTTCATGGTTTCATGGTACCAAAAGTTTCTCTGGGCCTCAGCTTGGAAGATGAGGTGGCAGGGGCATCAAATAGGGAACAAAAGTTTGGATGACTATAAAGCCTTTGGACACCTACATAGGTGCTCTGTTTATTCTAGCTGGTAAAGTCAGAAGAAGCTGAAAATACAGACGCGTCTCAAAAAATTAGAATGTCATGTAAAAGTTCATTTTTCTGTCATTTAATTCAAAAAGTCAAATTTCCATTAAGTCTAGGTTCATCTCATACAAAGGGAAATATTTCAAGACTTTTTTGTTTTAATCTTTTAATTACATCTTTCAGCTCACGAAAATAAAAAATCTGCTTTTTCAAAATATTAGAATATTGAAACATGATTCAAAATAAATGTAAAATAGAAATAATTATGCTCATTTATGCACTCTGTACTTGGTCAGGGATCCTTTTACACAAATTACTGCATCAGTGTGATGTTGCACGGAGCCACTCAGTCTGTGACACTGTTGGGTTGTTATGAAAGTTGCTCTGATAGCAGCCTTCAGCTCATGAACTGTCAAATCCGGTGTCTGTCATCTTCCTCGTGACAGTTCCCCAGAGATTCTATGGGGTTCAGGTCAGGCCAGATGACTGGCCAATCAAACACATACCACAGTCTGTCTTCCCCATGATTGTGGTTGTGTGAACTGAACTAGTGTGAGGGGAAAAAAGGCTCACAACACCTCAGCACACTTGACTTTTCCATAATATTCTTATGTTTTGGGAAAGTGGATTTTATATTTTTATGCGCTGTAAACTGTGTCATCAAGATAAGAAAAAGTCTTTCAGTATTTCATTTTGTATGAGATTAATCTAGATTATTTGGAAGTGGAACTTTTTGAATTTAATCACTGAATAAAATTAGCTTTTACACGATATTCATATTTTTTAGATGCACCTGTAGGTGGAGCTATTGTGAGAAATAATTTAAGCACCAACAGAAGCGACAACAGGCCATGAAATCGTCCCACCTAAACAGGCTGTGCAATTCCAACAGCCAGGTAAGTAAATAAGTAAAATTTATTTAATATAGCACCTTTCATAGAGCAAGTCACAAAGTGCTTTACAAAACAAAATAATAAAACAGCAAGAATACATACAATGAGCAAGAATAAAAGACAGAATTAGTGCAAGTAGAGAAGTCTGTCAAACAACCCACACACTCCTGAGGAGGTTCAATCATGGTCTCAACCACTGACACTTGCGTGGGTGTTCAGGGTATTTAAGGGCCCATGACGGCAGGGGCCCTGTAACCTAAGGGTAGTGAAGCAATAGGGTTCAATGTGATGATTTTCATTGGGCCTTAAATCCCTTTCAGCGTCTTTGAGAGGGGGGAGTAAGTATTGCAGTACACAGTGCACTACTTAAAAATCATTCTGCTCATTCAAATTCAACCGTGATCATGCATCTCATCCTAATAATGGAACAAAGTCATCAGTAATGATCAAGCAAACTTCATTACTGTCTAAAAACAAGGTTGTGATCCCAATTACAATGTCATCAAACCAAATGGAGGCAGTCACTGAATGTTTGTTAGAAGAAAAGCGCATTTATTTCATGTTGGTATATACTCTCAATATTGTATAGTATATGTTTGAAGAGAAAGTTTGTCAAGGATTTTTCCATCTGAACATGTTTTGGATGAATGATTCATGTAGTTGTTGAAATCTTTTAACAGATGGATTCTCTCCAGTGATCCAATATGTGCAGCACATCAGTGCAGCCACTTTGAAGGGCACATTAAAACATCTTCCATGTCCAATTCCAGAACTGTTAGTAACCATTACTCGCTCACCTGCACTTCGCCCCGCAGAGATGGCATCTCATGGTGGCAGATTGCGCTGTTTGATTTCTCATTTTCTATGCAAGTGTCCATAATCAACAGCAGGGATATGCTCTCTGATCCCATCTGACCTAATGCCTTGCGCATTATCTGACAGTGTGGAAGAAACCCGCCCTTCCCTAGTAACACTGTTGCCATGGCCTTTGTGGAAACTGTCCAGTCCCTTTGGCTAATTTGCAAGGCGTGATGAGAATTGAGAACCCTTAAATATGCAAAACAGGAACGTTGATTACTCTTGATGACTCTCTTAACCCACTTTGCTGGCTCTTTTTTATGGTCTCATTTGCTTCCAGGTTTTTTTTCCAGGTGTGTCAGCTGGCATTCCTATCCCTTGTGTTTGAATAAGTCATACATTTCCATGATTGTGAGGCTGCTGAGCATCTGTAGACAGCTGGGGGCAGTGGATCGACAAATATCTAATCCAAATGAGGTCAAGGTTTACCATGTGCAATTCTGAAAAGATGATTTAATGATGTCCTGTGCCTCGTTATATGGACTGAGAATATATTAGAGCTGCTCTCTTTGACATGGCAGTAAGCCACATAGTGCATAATGATTTCAGACAGTCCAGTGATTTTCAGGCTAAATACATGAAGTCCATTTCCTCTTCAACCTCTGACTGCTCAACCCGTGACTAAACAGCCAGCATGACTTCTTAAAGTCCAATGATTTTTAGTAATATTAGAGCTAGATAATGTTGGATTCACACTGCAGTAACAATGTCTATCCAAGTCTGCAAGGCCAAATGTTATCTCTTTGTATCGCCCTTTCATTAAGAGAGGTCAAACTCTCTTTAATATTGCCTCCCTACTGAAAGAAACACTCAAAAGTTACATTTACACTTTTGGGGAAGTGCAATAAACCTAAAAATCTTCACTTCAGCAGTATGAAAAATTTCAGCCCCCACTTTACACAATATGTTGCTTTTTGTATTCCCCACCCATGCATTTCCTTAGAAATAGCATTCCCTTTCTCTGTAGGGTTTGATTTTCAAAAAAAAGCCTACAAACATCCTGCTGTTCTGCTTTCAGATGTAATTCTGACAGTGCACCCTCCGTTCTGCTGTTCATTCATGCTGACTGGATGTGCACAAACAATCAGCGTCACAGATGCTGCAAAGTACCAGAAAAATTGTCCTTTTTTCCACATAGGCAAAAGCTCACTTGTAGCAGATACACTGAGAATTGCACAAACATACTGCTCAGTGTTTTCTGAGTGTATGCGACATAGTTACGCTTGGGCAGGCTATGCTTTCCTTGCAGAGGCATAATGCAGACAAACATGCAAAGGGATATTAGACTTCTCAGGTACTAAAACGATCAAATCTTGTAAATGTAAATCTTTGTAAGTATGATTGCTGGATGCAGTTAGTATCTGTGCATACCTCTGTTTAGGACCTTTCCTTTGTTTATATTTGCTACATGCCAATTGTCACATTTGCTACATGCCAATTGTCACATTTGTCTGTCTATTGTCACTTTTTTCAGTCTGCAAGGGTTTTTCCATACCTTGAACAGCAGAAAATGTCATATACTCTTAAAAACATACTTTACCTTTATGTTGAAAGATAGAAAGTCTGCATTTACAGGTTACTATACAATTTTTGCAATATTTAGCTCATGAATATATTTGCATATGTTATGCATACAGGTGGTGTACTCAGCTTATTTAGCCGTCTGATTAAAGGTCTTAACTTGATAACTTCAAAATGGATCACAGCTGTGAAAACCCCAATTCAGATGTGGTCCACTTTTATGACAGCACTTTGAATATCATAAAGTTAATTCAACATTCGAGTCAGTTTCATTTCAAGACAATGTCATAAAATGATATCTGTCAATCAGTGCCTTGTATTTAATGGAAATGTAATTTCTCACTAAAAATATGCAAATTACACCATTAAATTGCTCCTTTAAGTCATAAGCCAGGAAAGCAAGTGCGCAAAGATAATATTTTCAGGAAGATGCTGATGCCATTTTATTTTCATGTCCGTACTTCTAGAGGAATATCTGTAAAAGTCAAAGTGAACCAGTGATCATGAAATGAGCATCTTACCTGAGCGGATGTTAAATTGGAGATATCGGAGAGAATGTCCTGTTGAAGTGTCTCCTCTGTTCAGCAAATGGGCTTATTTTCTCTTGTTCTATGGTCGCCTTTTACTTGTCAATCTATTTTATTTTTTTGCTCCGGCTCTTGAACCTCTTGAAAGAAATGCTTCTGTGGCTTATATAGAAGCGCACAGTGATGAGAGGAGTCTGGCAGGGAGAAGGTGTTGCCTCACTCCGCTCTGAGACAGAGTGGCAGAGGGAGGGAGAATGAAAAAGGGACCCACATAACCTCTCTCCCTCAAATCCTCATAAACCGAGCTACATCCCACCTGTTCCCCTTCATTTTTGTCTGCATCCAAAATCACACAAAAACACACTAAAGCGAGCACTGTTACACAGTTATATTTATATATTTATTTTTGCAAATCGCTGCAAACACCTGTGCAGAGACCTTTTTTCCTGGCCTCAGGGAAGAGGGCGGCCTATTCCTTTCTCTTTATTTGTTCTATAGCAGCTTTGATTGCCTGCTTCTGAAGTGGACTGGGGGCAATCATGTGGAAAAGGACAAAGTCATGTTTTCATCTTCGTCTCAAGAGAAAGTATTGCAGTTGCATACATAAATAGGTGAAGTCAGCTAGGAAAGGACACACACAAGACGTTTATCACCTCAAATTACTAACTGACAAAAACAATCCTGGAATTTCTTTCTTTGTGCCAAATTTGCTCTCAGAAATGCATACAAATATGGATGTGTTAGTGTGGGTCTGTACATGATAAAAAGCTTGTGATGCTGTCACTTTCCCACTATTGATTTTTGTCCTGGCCTTTGTAATGTAAAGACCCCCAAGAGGAGCCCTGCTTACACACTGGCAGCAGCTGCAATAAGCGCTGCATCAAATCAAGCCAGATTGCTTTTTCTCTTCTCGGCCATTACCTTCATTTCTCTTCTGTTAAAGCAGCTACTTATCACAATTGCCAGGGCTTTTGACGAAGATCTGATACTTGAACTCAGAAATCTATACTACAGTTTTTTCCGTCATTTCACACCACATCAATTGGTGGACCAATTCAACACTAGACAGATCACTCAATGGAACAAAATATCTAAGCGAACCCATTTAAGGTACTGAGAAAAAAGGGGAAAGAAGCAGAGAGAAAAGGCACAGATAGGTGAAAGCAGTTGGTATGGTTTTCTATATTTCTACTAGGCAGGTGTAGAAGCCTAAGGGAAAACAGTGTTTAATAGCTTTAGATTGTCCCTGTGAAAAGCCTGGAGAGGAAAAAAGTGTTTGAAAAGGCAGATATGCAAGAGATAATCAGCTGCAGGTCTGAGAGATGAATGAGAGAAACACCTCCCAACAGGTTTAGTTGTGTGATTAAATTTAATTTCAGTAGTTACTCTTTAGACTGTTATTTAGTGTCTTTACTAAACTCCTTTACCAAATATCTTTATGTATTCTGTTCCAAATTACCCTCTGGCCCTTGCATTCATTTACAATCATCGGGGCCTCTGTTCTGTGCTGATGTTTGGGTAAGCTCTCAGCATTCATACTGAGTTTTATGTCTGCATATAGTCGATAACCTTGTTATCTTTTTGTCACAGCACTCTGTTTAATTAACTAAGAAATAATGCATCCTTTTAATGGAGGTGTATTTATTGATGTATTTTCATGTAACTGTTTGTCTAGTCTTGAATGTTCTTTATGGGGTGTGAAAATTTCAGCACTTACAATTCAATTAGGTTGCAATTAACAGGGACACGGTTCAGTTCAAAATCAATTTTCAAGTCAGACTGATTCCCAATTAACAATAGGCCACATTTTCTTTTTACTGTAACTATATTGAAATGTTTCCTTATATTCTGAAATAAGCACAACCACTAGATTCTTTTATTCTTTTTTATTTCTTTATCCAGCAAGATAATGAATCATACAGCCAAAGCAAAATGTCAAACATTACAATGTCAATGTTCAGTCGTGGCCCAGGCATCAATCCAATAGACAATTTGGGGCTAGACTTGAAAAGGGCTATCCACGCTCTGTCTTGCAGCCTGGCTGAAGGACAGGGTTGTTAGTTTCTCGAAGAAGAATGGAGTCAAGTTGCAGTGTCCTGATGTGCTGTGATTGCAGCCAAAGGTGTATGTACTAAATACTGACTTGAAGGAGTGAAAATGTATTTAAAGTCAAACTAGATCAACCCTGATTGATTCATAAAACCAGTAAAAGGGTAAAACAGCCAAGGGGTTGATTTCTTTGTGTAGGCCCTGTATAATCTCCAAAATCTTATCAGTTCATCCAGAGTCAGAACGAACATCTGAGCATAGTTTAAAGAGTTTAAACAGAAAGTGATCTTGACATACTACATTTACAAGAATGGACCAAGACACACTGATGTTAGTGATGCACAATATTGGATTTTTGCTGATATGCTGATATTTCCAATCTTCTGTTTGCTGATACCAATATCAACACCAGTGCATACACACCTTTTTCATTTTAATGAGTTGAATTGACTGGTTCCTCTTACAAACAAACAAACAAACAAACATTATTTCATTCAACAACAGTGATTCATATTTTTCACTCAAATATAGACTAAAGAAATGTAAATGAATAAAGAAGAAAACCAGTAAAAGTATGTCTGGTTCTGCTTTTAACTTGTTTGTACATACTGCCATTAGTACTACAAACATAGTGGTGGTAAAGGTAGTTTTGTGTTGTGTGATTAAGAAATGTAGGGTAAAAGTATAAGTGAGTGTGCCATGATTGCTGATTTAAACATTAGAAAAGCTACTTATTTCACGCTAGGTTGACTTTTTGATTCTGATTACCATAGAACCCAGATGTTTGGAGGGTGCAGTAGACCAGCATGTCTTCAATGCTAAATGTCAGAGTCCTTCTAACTTTGATTCAGTGCCCCTTAAGGACACCTTCAGTAACAGAACCGTCATTGCAGATTAGCTTGGCGCCATATCCCATCTTGCCTCTGACCTGCATATGTCTGTGAGCACAGGAGCCCGCTTTGAGAAAGAAATACTGTGAAGATGCCAGCAAGGAAAGAGATGAACAAAGAGGAGCTAGGTAGCCATGTTAAGAGGATTAGGGGTAGGAGTGGAGGGCAGACAGAGCTTTTAGTGTAGAGACACAGGTTTACTCTATTGATTTCAGCACTATAACCCAAGACAAGAGGAGGGTGAAAATAATCACTCAACAGAGACATTTAAGATGTGTTTGTATGTGTGTTTAGAGTGATATAAAAGAAACAAAAGAAAGGCATAATGAAAAGCTGCCAGACAAGACTAAGAGACCTTTAAAAAAGAGCATTTAATGTGTTAATCCGAATTAGACGCTCGAATGGTGGCCACATTAAAACAATTACATCATCAAAATCCATAGCTTATTTCCTTTCTTACTACCACAAAGACTTTTTTATTAATTCTGACATTTTCAACAAGGATTTTTTTTATTGCATGAAAGCACAAAGGTGATTAGAGCTGACTCATTTACAGCATGGCTTTTGCTGACTAATCATGGCAGGAACACAGTGCATGCAAAAGCACAGCAAAAAGAAAATAACTTTTGAGCTGCATTTACAAATAAAGATTTAGAGGTATTGTTGCAGGTCCATTAAGTTTTTTTCATTGTACTGCTGAGGTGTTTCTTATGTATTATGTACTTGATTGAGAAAGGAAAAATTGCACTCTTTAAATTCAGCTGCAGCTGTTTACGCTTTGTGCTTCTTGAGGAGCGATGTCAGCATCACTATCAAGCTGAAAACCTGCCACTGGACTTGATGATGGTTTGAGAGGCTTTTTATCCGTTGAGACTACTGGCTTGTAAGTGAGTGATGTTCTATTGATCTATGAAACTCACAACATGCTTGTTGGCAGTGCCTGCTCTAATGACTTGTGCTTGCACCTGCTGCCATCTCTGCAAAGTGGGGGAAATTAATCTTAAATACGTATCTCTTTGTTGAAGATGCCATTCCTCCTTAAGTGTTTTCTGACAGTGGTGCATTCTAAAGTAAATCAGCAATTAAACAATCTGTTTTACATAGTATTGTCAAATCAAAAGATTGATTCTTAAGTTAACATAACTGTGACTGAGAGGTTATTTGTTAGCACATTAATAGCAGTTTCCATTATGTGTTCATATAAAGCTAAAGGTTTTAAAGGTACAGTGCCTATGAAAAATATTCACCGCCTTGGGTGTTTTAACCTTTTATTGATTCAGGTCAATTACAAGAAAACCTCTGTACTGTCAGAGTAAAAACAGATTTCTTCAAAGTAATGTCAACTAAATGAATATGTAAGGTAAACTAAGTGACACAAACATTCACCCCCTTCAAGCCAGTATTTAGTAGATGCACCTTTGGCTACAGTAACAGCCCACAGTCTGTGTGGATAGGTCTCAATCAGGCTTGCACATCTGGACACTGCAATTTAAAGAGGACTTTTTTTTTACCCTTTTAAAGACAAGTTTATATTGTTCTCAGAAGTCCCAAAAATATGCCTGTGAGGTTTGTTGCTGAAAAAACACTTCAGTATTGGATTTTTGCATGTGTTTCAATCCCTCTGTTTCAGTCCTTCTCAGATCAAGCTGTTTCTGTGTCTGTGGCTTTAAATGGTAATTAGCTGTCTGACTCCACCCCTGACCACACCCCTCACAGGAAATGAATGTGGCACTCCTGATGTTACAGTGTTAGAGACACTTTTATCCGAAGTTAGGGACCTGACTGAGATTTAAGCAATCAATCTCTAAGGATCCAGGATCCAGGATCAAAGTCAGCAGAGTAACCCACTGAGCTATTCAGCATCTCAGCTAGTAGCTGAGATGAAGCTCAAGAGAGGAGCGTGGAACTTTCTTCTAAGCGGGGAGGGCCAACCAGACCTGGGGGCGGGTGCTTACTGCCCATATTACATCATGAGGGTAAAATCTGAGAACGACTTGTTTCAGCACACATTTTATGAAAGGTGGAGAAAGAGGGGGGGCAAGGGAATGGATATTTTCTGGTACTTGAGGGGATTGTGGACAGGCCAGGGGCATATATTTTTGTTAGAAAAGTGATTTTGCATAATATGTCCCCTTTAACTCTAATTTTCTTTGCAAAACTGCTCAAGCTCTGCCAGGTTTCATTGGGTTTGCCTGATATCAGTGATATATAAAATAAATATATGGTCATTATCAGTGACATATTGTTTCATCTAACATTATACAGACATCTGTATCCCATTAACCTCATAATTACAAACAAATCCACAGTTTTATTTCATTTCAACTACAGATTAACTGATCTATTATCTACCTTACATTCCCAGTTTGGATTGTGGCTCTTGCTAAAATTTTTTCGAGACAATGTGGCTCTTCGGTCGAATAAGGTTGAGTACCACTGCTCTGGAGGGTGGTTGGGCTCAGCCTCAGAGACAGGGCAGGGAAAAGAGCCAGTTGAGGTGGTTTGGGCATCTTATCAGGCTGCACCCTGGTCTCCTCCCTGTGGAGGTCTTCCGGGTGCATCCTACTGGAAGCTGACCTTGGGGTAGAACCAGGACTTGCTGGAGATATTATATTTCTCAACTGATTTGGGAATGCCAAGGAATCCCCAAGGTAGAAACTGGAAAAATGTTGCTGGAGAGAGGGATCTCTGGGTTGACTTGATTAGCCTGCTTCCACCACGACCCGGCCCTGGATAAGTGGAAGAAAAATGTCTGTATTTACAACAGTCTGGCACTGACAATTTTTCAGTGATGAGCTGACCTTTTGAATGTATTTCTTTCTGCAAGAATTTTAGAAATTTCCTTTCTTTTGGCACATTAACTGAGTCACATCCAGAAAACATGGATCCCTCAAAAAGTTTGTTGTTTGGAGGAATATTGACTTACCACTAATACTCATACATTGGAGTGGGAATCACTAGTGGCCCCACGATACGATATTATCACGATACTTATGCCATGATTCAATATTATTGCGATTTTTAACATTTCGCAATACACAGAGTATGGCAATACCATATATTGCGATATAATGCTATCCAAACTATTTTTGCAACTGTTTAGATGATTTTGCATTAGCCTTGCCTTCATTTTTTTTGTATCACCCCAGTATTTTACTTTCAAGCAGCACTACTTAAAAACCCCATGTGCCATCTCATTCGTGCCTTGCTTGCATTCCTAATGCCCTTTCCCTGGTGCTGCCATGTTTGTCGTACTAATTTTCTCCTGCTGTATAACCATCACCTCTGCCGACCTCACTGGATAAAGGGTGCAACGGCATCAAGTGGACAGAAAAGCAACTGGTGCTATTTATCCAGTATCATAGACTTCAGTTCATATTAGCAATTAATTTGAAAAAACAAAATAGATACTTGTCAGAAGATAGGATAAATATATCATAAAATATAACAATACTATGCTGTTTTGATTTTTTTCCCTCACCCCGACTCATACACTGCTGCATGCTGGACAACCTGTTGATTCATTAATAGACATTTAAATTCTAGATAGTTTACTTGAAGTGAGAACTGAAGTAAGGCTAGAAAGCGTGCTATGAGAGGTGGTTGAGGTAAGGAGGGATGAGTGAGGGTCAAAGGAGTCTAAAGTTGGGGGCAGATCTCGTCACGCTTCTGATTCAGCATCCCATGATGGTGTGTTGAAAGAACAGAAGAGGAACAGACTGATGGGGAGGGTTGTGAGACTAGAGACGAACGGGAGAGAAAGTAATTAGGCAAATATTGCCAGGGATTAGGTAAAGGTAATGTTACAAATGAAAAAGATGGCTATGCACATTTGAGGACATTAGAAAGGTGGGAAAAGTGCTGTTCCTGAACTTGCATTAGCTTATTAGCTTATAATTTTATAACTTTTTTGCCACCTTTTAGCAAAAGTTCACTTTTTTTATTTTACGTTTCTTCCAAGAAGTCAGTTCAATAAAGTTTGGCACAGTAAACCCTGATCATTTGTCAATTATCAGTCATAAGAGCTGGTCTTTTGGCACCCAAGCAGCTCTTCATTTTGTACCGTTTTTTTCTTTTTTTTCTTTTTTTTGACTATTAAACAACAATAAAAATGAGAACATCTGTCATTCACAAAAAGGTAACTTAGAACCAGCTCTTTGTGAACAACATCAGTATGTCTTGTAACGTGTCATCTCAAACTGAATAGTTGTTCAAATCTGACCAGTTCCTCACAAGGTTTATTTGCAGAACAGTATATAACTGTTTACTCTGAGGCATGTTTCTGATAGAATGAGTAGAAGCTGTTCCCCTCTTTACAAAACATTGAGAGATTCTTCTTTTGACCAGACTACAGACTGCTATGAGTCTAGCTATACACTTCAAAGTCAGATAAGTTCACTAACAGCAGGGTGGCTGAAGAGTATGGTGACACAGCTCAGCTTTTTGTCACCTTTCTTGACTTTTGACAGTTGTCATGCAAATAATTGTATATCATACCGACGTGAACTGTACCAGACCACTTGGTGTAAATGCAGCTTTAGATTGCCCTGAAAATCTACTGACAGGAACAGATATCTCTCAGGTCTCAGTGTGATGGAAGCTGTTGTGTAATCAGTCGTCTATTCACTCCCACTCAGCAAACTAAAAAGATCAAGGCAGTGCATCACAGGCAGAGAGACATGACAGCTATGTGACCGTTTCAGGGGTGAAAGTCTGTCAGCACCATGAACACCTTGAAAGAAATTGGGCCTGATGTCATTTAAAGTGTCACATTGATAGACTTCAGTACTTCAGAGTTCTACCTGAATCTTGTGGAAGTATTGACAGAAAGAGAGCAGAGCCGATGAAGTTCACAAGTAGCTGTAGAGCTGACACTGATATAAAAGTCATATAAAACACTACTAAGGACAAAAAAACATGAAAGAATATTTTATTAAGTAAGGTTTGTTCTTTTATATATGAAAATGAAATAGAAAATACTGCATTTATACTACACTTTTCCTTTTGTCTTCACTCTTGGTGTAGCTCACTGTCAGTGCACTTCACGACAGATAGCCATGCAGCAAATGAGTTAGAGATAAGATGAAGAAATGGTGCCTTGTGGTCAGATATTTCTGCCCCCATTGACTCTGTGTGGGTATTTTTGAAAAAACAAGAACTGCACTTGTAGCTGAGACTTGTTCTCTGCAGCGATGCACTTTTGGTACGTAAGGAGTGTCAAATGAATGCAACATAATTCAGTTGTGAATGTGACTGATTAAAAGGTTTTGGAGATTGTGTGAGCATATAAACCCTCAATCACTTTTTTCCTATGCATGATATCTTAATGCTCTTGATCAATTAGTGTCTCAATCTCAACATTTATGTACAAACTATTTAAATTCCATGGTTTGTATCAGGAATAAGAGTAGGGTGAAATCCAGCTACTGCCAACGAATTTCTCTACTGGCTAGTATAGAGTTGAGTGACATATGGGCATATAGTGCCAGCTTTCAATACCACAGAGCCTAACAGTTAAGGCCTATGCATGCTGAGTCTGTTTTTGTTTTTTGTTGTTTTTTTTTTTTTGTCCAAAAATTCCAAGACAGTCTGGCTGCAGGCGTACATTTCTGACGGCCACTGACACAGGCCAGTCATCTGAGACACCATATATCTCAGAACAGAAATTTACGCTAAAACTTTAGGAATAAAATCTGATTAAATTTCCATTTAAGGTTAGAGAAAGGGTTTAGGTAAGGGTTAGGATACCAAATGTTATAAGTTAAAAAGCCCACCTGTAAAATATTTTATAAGGCCGAGCAAACAGTCTGCTTACGAGAAAAAAAGCTCATCCTACATGAAAACATTCTAATGTAGCTTACAAAGTTCCATTAGCTGTGTAAGCTATGTAGGTAATGGAGCTACAGTAGCTAAAGCTAAGATCACAAAGCTCCATAGATACGTTATCTACATAGCTGCATTAGCTTTAACTAGGTTTGATAAAGCCCACATTGCTAAAGCTAACTTAGCTACATTAGCTTATGTGGTAGAGTTTATTATGTAGCTGGCATAGCTATGTTAGCTTTGGCTAAAGCACACGGACTGCAACGTTGGACTTTACCCCTCCAATTTGGCCCAGCGCTGTGATGCATGAGCTTGTGCCATGTGATCTCTGCCAGGATGGAGAGGCAGAGAGTATTTATCAGAAACTAAAACAGCCACAGAATCTCTTTCTCTATTTTCTCTGTTGTTCCCCGTACAAGTCCATGTGCCATGTACTAGAAATTTTGGCAATGAATAGACAAGCATATTGTACTCAGTGTGCAAGCTTTGAGTGTGTGATGGTTTTTACCTGAAATGCATCTGAAAATAACAGACTCCCCCTACAGGTACCCTCAATCATAGCACCTTATAGCCTAAGTATACAGGTACAGTGGGCTCCCCCAGGAAACATTACAAGTCTGCCATTGACGGCTAGATGTCATGGTGAATAGTCAAATCGGCATAAGTATTCTGGACTGTATGATGTTGTTGCCAATGTGTAGTGTGGGGTGGTGAGTGGGTGTAGCTTACCGCCCTCAAAGCCTTGTCCATGACATTCTATATGTTTTTTTTTTTTTTTTTTTTTAATTACAGGTTAGATGCACCTCAGCTGGGAGATTTGGGTTTAGGTCCTCTTTAAACATCTAAGACTCTAAAGAATTCTTGCAGACCTTCAAAAGTTTCTTTTCTACTGTGAGTACATTTCTTATTATTAAACTCTTCACCAGGTTCTTTTATTCCATTCTGAGAATGTTTTCAGGCCAATTTTACCGCCCAGACCTTCTCTCCACTTATCTGCCTGATTATCTCTATTTGACCTGCATCTTGACAGATAACCCTGCTCAGCCTGCAGGATGTGTTCTGTCTGCTTTTTAACTACTTTGTCTCTGCATTGTCCGCTGGAAGACCTAAAAACATTGCTACACCGTGTCAGCTTGTGTTTTTGAACTTTATAGGAGAGTATCCTTCATGATATTGGCACAATGAACTTAACCCTGTGTCTAATCAGAATCCCCATTTGAATACTGGAGTAGACATGGATTCCACATAATAATAATAATAATAATAATAATGATAATAATAATAATAATAATATAATGAGGCAGAATAAGGTGGCACATCTATCAGCATTAAGCCATGTTTAGCACTTGTGTTTAATGGGAGGGGTTGGGGGATTAGACATGATAAAAAAAAGAGCAACACAGAAGGGGCAGAGGAAACAACAGTCTGCTATGATAAGAATATTTGCCTTTGCATCCAAACCATGTGGGGTGTCACACTATCACATTATAAAAAAGCAACAAAGCATTTTAGGAACATGCACAGAGTGTGTGCCAGCATAGATGTATACTTTGTACTTTGTAGATGATTTGAGCTGCTGCTGTTACTGGGAGTGATATGTCTACAAGGGCACCATTTTGGAGAATAATCACGATTTATGACACATGTAAGGTCCAACCCCTATTAAAAATATCTCACTAAAGTCTCTTATGAAAAAAAAAAATATATATTTTTATTCTGTACTTTTGACTTTTGACTTTTGATTTTTGATCCTGACTCTGTCTTACAGCATGCACATACCTACAAAGCACAGTAGCAGATTAGATTTATTATATAAATCTCTGGGCATACTGATTAATTATGATCTCATGTAGATTAATGTTGTGTGTTTCTTAATGGTCAGCTCTTACACACAGTCTAGTTTTACAAACTTAAAAAGTTAAATATAACACAAAACGAGGAAATCAGCTAAAGGTTGCAGTGCTCAACATGGTTTAAAAAGCAAAAAGCTCACAGGGATTGTCAGAGATTGGGTGTAATGTTAAATAGAATTTAAATGACATATCTAATCTTCTTCTTAATCATTAAAACACCCACATCCAGGGGAGCTGATCTACTGGTAAAATAATTAAAATGAAAAAATCTAGAAACTGGCGGTTATGTAAAAAACAGGCAATTGTTGTCACTTGTGCTTGGATTTACTGTTGAAGTAAAAGAATAAGCCAATTCTTGGGTAAAAGATGTAACATGATGAAATGCAAGTCATATTTATTTTATGACATCCTAAATATATGCAATGTATAATTTATTGAAACAAGTGTGGCATAAAGATGATGTTTTGTGTGAAATTAAGAGCTCATCTCAAAGTGCCGTGAAGAGTGCTGTTGAAAGAGGACATACTTTATTCATAGTGAAACAGCATTTTTAGACTGCAAGATCCTCAGTCATCCAAAGAAATGCCACACAGTGTTAAATCTTAGCTGCAAGGCTTTGCATCCCAAAAAAGGGGGTGAGAAAAGACCGTATAGGAGTACAAATGTGGCAGATTTTCAAAGCGCTTCATCACCTGGGGCAGAGCCTGAAACCTTGTGAACTTTTAAACCCTCTTAAGACATTACAAATTGGATATGTGTACTCACATGGTATTACAAAATCCTAGAGCTATAAAAAAGAGGTGACCTTTGCAGTGAGGCTGTGACCTGTCTGATTAGATCTGTCAAATCACTTTATAAGTCACTGCCATCACTGTCAGTGCCAATGATTTTACTATCTTTCTGCTAACAGGACAGTGTGATTAAAAAATAAGACCATTTAATTTGTTATTATAAATATAACTGATCAAGCTGCTTTGTGATTTTTTTTAGTAGTTATAAGTACATTTATAGCTATGTTCTTGTTCAAATATTCAACTCCTGTGAATCCTTTTCCTCCAGCTCGGCTTTGAGCTGCAGGGAGTCCAACATTGCCCTCTTGTGGATTTCTGTATTTGAGTGCTCCTCCATTCATTCTTCTGCTTTATTTCATTGATGCCTAGTATTTACAAAACACACTCAAACTTAAGTGCATGTTGTAAAGCGGAAAGAAGTCTGGCTCTTGCTGCACATAACCGCTTTTAAACTTGCATTTTAATTAAAGAGAATACAACTGAGGTTAAAGCTCCATTGAGGAGTTTAAGTTGGTTATGAAACTGAGGTTAATTTTGCTGCCTCAATTTGACCTACAAAAGCTAGCAAGACCAAGCCTTAACACGTAAAAAAACCCTCACATTGTGGTGTTTGATGTTGTTTAGTTATCTTATTTTGGTTAGCTTCCGGTTTCCGGAGGCTGTTACTGGCTGCTAACTTTCTTTGCTTTTCCTGAGGCATTCACCCCGCCCCCCTGGTGCTGTGGAGAGTTCACACCTGCAGCGAATCACTCATTGAAGATCACTATTTAAGACCTGCTGCAGCTCTCTACAGCGCCTGAGTCTCGCCAACCTTACCTTACGGTAAACGTCAGCTCCAGGCTCCTTCTCTCGAGACCTACCAGAGAAGTTTCCAGTGCTCTTTTGACAACCTTTTGAGTAATCTCCAGTGCTTGTGTTTTTTGTACTCGTTGTTAACGTGCCTCTCCTTCTTCTTTCCAGTGCCTCCTGCCCAGATCACCGCAGCCAGCTCCAGCACACCCTCACTCTCCCTTGGACTCTTGAGTTCCCCCCTCCCTTCTCCACTTACCTGCACAATAAAATCTGTTTAAACTGCTCCATCGTCTCCGCATCCTGGGTCCAACCATCACACACACATAACACACATATGAATTAAATGACCAAGTTCGACCACAAGTTCCTTTTGTATTCCTCCAACACGAATGTTAATGTGGTTGGGGGGTGAAGAGGTGAAAGTGATGATCAAGTGAGACGGACCCAGGTCTGCTTAATGGTAAATTTTGATTTAAAAAGCTGTTGAATGGAAGTTTAGATAAAACCAAAGTTGTGTGTTAGCTTAGATTCTAACATTAATACAGGATTAAGCCGTGGTCATCAAGCTTCATAGGTGGAGTGCAGCAGTCCTCTGATTTGTGGACAAAAAGACAACAATTAAGCTAACAAATGCAATCTCTGAATTGGTTGCAAAAGATTGCAGTCCATTAACATTGTTGAAGATGAGGGGCTTCAAGGCAAGCAGTCTACATTCACTTTGCAGTAGAACTTGTTTTCTACTTGGTGTGTTTGTCTGCTGATTAAGTTTGCAGTTTATGAATATTATTGCTCTAAAAATAGAAATATTGTAATTTACAAACCATTGAAAAGCTGAGATGTTACAAAAGTTTAAAAACTATAGTTCACCATACTTGAACTTTAATGACCTCAAACTGAAATGCAAGGAAATGGAAGTATTTAAGATGTATTAATTATCATGATTAATAATGATTGATATTTATGTAATTAACTTGATTAATCATTTATTTAATTTAGCAGCAATATTATAAACACAACTCATTTACAGGAGAGAATAAATAAATCTTCCTTTTTCCACAGGAGGTGCCAAAATAGTCCCAGATGCTGTTTCTCAAAATCCAGGATCCTACCTTTGTAGGAAGGATCCTTGCAAGTTAGGCTCTATGGACATATGATTACATGGTATGGTTGTGTCCATATACCCAGCGGAATGTTCAGACGGTACTGTCAATAGTCTTATACAACTTTGACCTGAAGTGCTATCATATCATCATATAATCATATTATTTTTAAGACATGATAATATAGCCATATTCATCATGCATTATAATATAGTTATATAATATCCTAATATTATATGGTGCTGCTTTTACCTATCCAGCTTTACTTTGATGCCAGATTATTTGATGTATCAAGTGGTGGAGGACTTGGCTTCTTCCTGATATTGTGCCCTTTTTCTTTCTTTTTTAAGAGAAGGAAAATGGTACACATTAGATTGTGGGTAATTCTTGCAAGCCAGGTGTTCCAATAAATTTGTTAAGCACTGTATACACGTGAGGATCTTTTAAATTGTTTAACTTCCAGCTAAGCCCCTAACATGTTATGATGTTATGTTATGAACATGAATATCCAGAAGAACATTGATCAGTTTACTACCTCCGCCAAGAAGGTTATGTGATCGGATGGCTTTGTTCGTTTGTTTGTTTGTTAGTTTGTTAGCAACATAACTCAAAAAGTCATCGGTGGATTTTCATGAGATTTTCAGGAAATGTCACAAATGGCATAAGGAAGATTTCATTAGATTTTGGGACTGATCCGGATCACCATCTGGATCCAGGAGTTTTTTAAAGGATTCTGTACTATTGGGAGATAGGGCAAATGGCGGAGGTCTGCGCTGTTACCACTTTACACCAGGAGATGGGGGACATGAGTAACTTCAATCCCAGCAGCATGTTTTTGGATGTGTTTCTATTCAAAGTTTTGGAGTTTATAGAGTTTGAAAGATGCACGCCCGGTTGAGGAGACGAGTTGGAGCATAACAGAGAAAGACAGCAAATTATAGCGAGAATACTTACAGTGCTGGGAGGAATAGAGAAATATTCACCCTCTGCCGTGACTTTCAGTCATCCGGTGAGACCATGGGTGCTTCCGCCATGACTTCCACACGTAGCAAAGTCAATGCTTTACCTCACTGTCTTTCCACCCCACTGGGGAGGGAGTAATCGGCGAATGAGATTTTGGGAGTGATCCGGATCACCGTCTGGATCGAGGAATGTTTTTAAAGGATTCTTCACTTTTGGGAGATAGGGCTAACGGTGGAGGTCTGCGCTCTCTGAGTGCTTTTCTAGTTGAAACTAAAACTGTAAAATTCAATGATGGCCAATAGCTTACATAATCATTACACAACTAAAACTACTCTTTTTGGTGTAGAATTGGAAGCCTTCAACAATGCAAAAACATGATGAACTATTCTAAACTCTTACTTTACATGACATGCAATCAGCAGTCCAATATAATCTTTTCAATTACAAGATTAACACTTCAGGTGTTGTTCAAGCTCAGTTGGCAGAGCAGGTGCCCATATACAGAGTCTTCAACATACTGGCTGCACGTTTAATGTCCTATCCTGGCACTGTTTGGTGCATGTCTTTCCCCACATCTCTATCAACTGTCCTATCTAATAAAGGCAAGAAAAACAAGACAAAATCTGACACAGAAAAAAGGAGGTTAATGCTTTTAAACAGAGACTGTTTTCCCATTACCTTTTAATAACATCAGAGCCAACCCTGTGACATTATTTTTTTTAGTTTCAAATACTACAGTAGTAAAAAAAAAAAAAGAAAAAAAAAAAAAAAGAAAGGGTCAACAAAATCAGAGTTGCATTGAATGATTTAATTCACAGTGAATAAAATGACTGACATTCAAATAAACATGTCAGGAGAAAAATGAATGATTCAATACAGAACTGGCAAAACACAACAGGAACAATATGAATGGAAATTCACCATTTCATGCAAAAGGTTTACATCTGCCAACTATGCTTTAAAAAATCACTGCATTTTAATTGAAATCATTTGCCTGGTTTCTATTTTTACTTCTCTATAAAAGTGTGTCCCCTCCTGTTTTATCTTCCTACAGTATTATCTGGTTTCTGTTGTGAATATGGTCTGAACTGAAGGTGCATCAGACACATCAACCAAAGTAAATACAACATGCCCTTTCAGCTTTGTCTCTAGCCTATTCTAGAAGGAACAATAAGGCATACTTGGATGTTCTTGTTAAAAAGTTATAAACCAGTAAACAGCTCAAAGTTGTAAGCATTCTAGTATCAAATGCATTATGATACTTTTAGCATGCTGCTCAGGGTGGTATTAATATCAGTACTTTGCAGTGAGGAAGGTCTCTTTCATACTGTTCAGTGCCTCCTCTGCAGTGATCGTCTTCCAGTCCTCAGGAATCTCTGCCAGCTCTTGTTCATATTCTTGTGCAAACCTTGCATTAAACCTCGCCAACACATACCTGTAAAAAGATTATTTTAAAGTGCCCTTAAATGCATTTGCATAAACAGTGCAGTTCTGAAATTACAGGTAATGCATTATACCAAACATATAATGATATTCAAACTTTCATGAACAAGGCTTACCTCCAGTAGATACTGGGCGTTTGGTTGTTAGGGTCCATAGCAGAGATGCTCCAGTCAGGGTATAAAGACACCACCTTGTGTGTGTCCTTGCTTTGACCTGCATTTTCCTCTGCCATGCTCCCGGAGCAGCTAGTACAGGATGGAGAACTGGGGATATGGGGAATCGTGCCTTTTGGTCGGTGGAGCACAGCCCTGTGAACCTCATGCTCCATCTCTGTCAAGTTACAAGGGGCTCTGCAGCAAGGACATTGCTTCCCACATCCCCTCACTCTGTTAAAGAGGGAGTCTTGCGGCTGAACTGGAAGGCTCTGAAGAAGTTGGTTGCTGTCCACATTTTGAGAGAATTCCTGGGCTAGTTCCAAGCGCAGTGCAGCCAGTAACTCCATTAAACATTTGACAAAATGATCCCATTCTGTGGTGATACTAAATAGAGGTCCATCTAGAGGGGCCCTTGTGACCTCCACATCTCCGTCTTTCTCTAAAGTGAGGCAAACTCTCTCCAGCAGCATGTTTGTATCACTAAGCACTCCACTGGTTCCTTCCAGAGTTTGGCTAATGGCCGATGCAATCTTGCCTACAATATCACCAAGTCTATTTTGCCTCCATGTGTTCAAGCTAGCTTTATCTGAGAGGTGAGCCAACACTGCCTTCTTGATCTTTTTCATACTAAAGTCAGCATAGGAGAGCAAGTATTCCAGGAAACTTTCAAAGCTGTCTTCCTTTAACAGCTCTTCCAGCAACCTTTGGTGGAAATCACATGGGGAGTGAAACTGTTGGGAACTTTCTCGGATCTCTTCAGCAATGTGCTTTCCCAGTGGTCCATAAATGTAGTCCAAGACTGTGGGTTTGATGACCATAGAGGTGAATGCTTCAGCCATTCTATGGCACTGGTCCCTTTTTCTGAACTGGTATATAAATTGTGCCATGTACCTGGTCTTGTTTGCAGTGATGCACATCAAAAGCTCAGTGTCCTTTGCAAAGCGGTCATGGAGTTTTTGGAAATCTCGGCACGCACAGCTACAGAGATAAACTTTCAGATCCACTTCAAAAGCAGATCTGATTTCCATAGATTTCTCCTTTAATTTTTTTTCAACATTTTCCAACAGCTCTGTAATATAGCTGTTAGAGAAATCAGCTGTCAGGCTAGATTTAGCTGCTACAAACTGGTCATATTCCTCTTTGATACTACTTGCTACCTTTTGAGCCTCTACCCTTTGCAGTCTGTTGTTATCTTCAAACATGTGTTTCAGTCTGCTACGGTATCCAAAGTGTTCATCATACACCTGAAAGGTAGATGCTGGGTTTTTACTGATATCTTCCAGTTTTTTCATGTGTTTCAGGAGCCCACGGCTGATAAGATTTCCCCTCAGAATATCAGTGACTCTAGCTGTAATATCATCAGTTTCTGAAGGCCTGAAGTCAAAACTGGACATTGTCTCAGTCCACACACTCTCAAATTCTTCTTCTAGCTCTGCATCTTCTAGAAGAACTTTGGTAGACTTGCTCTTCTCTAACAGTGCTTGAAGCTTTGAGTGCTTTTCGTTACCCAGTAAGGTCTCAAACCTTTCCAGCTGTGTTGAAGAACAGTGACTTTCTGTGACTGTGTCCAGTTTTTGCTCTATCTCTTTAGCTACTCGCTCCTGGAGTTCATCTAAGTTCCTCATAAGGATTGGCTTGAATGGGTACGTTTTGAGAAGGTCATCTTTCATCACATAGGAATCTACTTTGAGCCTGACCTTGTCCACCTCTGCTTTGATTTCCGCTCTGGCTTCACTTTTTAGCTCACTCAGAAGGTCATTTTGGATTGCAGCGTCTAGAGCCTTTGTCTTTGTGGCGAAGATTTTCTGGATTGGCTCTGTGAGCCAATTTTCCATGTGTTCCAGGAATCTGTCCTTCCACTGAGAAAGCTCTGTGCACAGTAAGGAAAATGCCAAAGCTGTGTCAGTGTTTTCCAGACTAATAGAGGATGATTCATCTTTCACTGCATCCCACACAGCACACAAACGGTTGAAAAACTCAGGCAGTCCTGTGGCTTTAGACTTTGCTGTGCACCTCTTCAATGCCCCAAACAAGTTTTGCTTTAGTTTGATCAGAGCCTCACTATAATGTGTATCAACGGGCTGTGAGAGAGCTGTATTATTCCAAGGCCCTTTCACATAGGTGACAGTACATGGGGTTTTTGCAGTATGGTGGTCAGTATTATCTGGTCCTTGACCTTGATCTCCTGTCTCAGTCTGAAGTATCTCAGAAACACGCTGTAACTGCAATGTTTGTAATGTAGCATTTAGTCCGTCATCCTGAGTCAGGAGCTGGCAAATAGGAATGGAGTCTGATTCTTTGATGCGCAGGAGAGCATTTGCCATCACTGTAAAGTTAGTTTCATACTCAGCACTTGCTTCTGAAGAGATGTTGTGCATTAAAACATCACTCAGTCCTGTTGCAACAGTTGCCATTTCATTGTCATGAATCAGCGTACTTCCTTTCTTGCCAAGAGACTTTGAGCAGAGGCCTTCTGCATCAATCAAAAATAGAAAATCACACTCCATTTCTTCTCTGAGGTAGTCAGGAAGACACAGGGCAGCCATGTACAACCCTTTAGTGGATCTTTTTCTTCCTTCAGGAAATTTCACCCCAAATAGTGCAGAAAGAACCTCAGCATTCTTGGCGTGATGGACTCCAAGGCTTGTCAACACTCGGGTCCTGCTCCTGTCTTGAGGTAGGCGACGTTTTAGCTCTGCAAAGACACAAGCCAGCCAACGAATTGGAATGTTTGAGGCATCTCCGTCCATCAGTTCAAGAGGAACTCCGTAGAGAAGAAGGTCAATGGCTAAGCTGGGCAGACGCAACACATTGTGGCTCCCACTGCCAGGGCTGATGTGCGTTAGCTCAAAAATCAGACCCATCTCACGTAGAAAGTGCTCAAGTCCCAGCCAGGATGGATCGGGTTCAAAAGGATGTGAACATTTGACTGCCTGATGATCAGAAGAATCATCTAGGCAATACTGTTGCTGGGTAGAAGCTGAACCTGATTCTGCTGATGTCAAATGTATCTGTTCAGTCTCTTTCTCTTGGCATACGCTGTTTTCTCTTAACTGCAAATGAAAGTTTTGCTCTGCTGGATCTGGATCTGAAATTTCGTTGTTAAAACTTGCCTGGTCTTCATTCTTTAGATCTTCACTTTCATTTGAAATCTGCAGGTCCATGACTATGCCAGGTGTAGACTCAGGATTGTCTTTTTGTTGCAACTGTGGTTCTGTGGTGGACATTGATGTCTGCACAATGTGCTCCATGCCTGTTTGTTGCCCAAAAACTTCCAGTTCAGTTACAGGCTGCTCTTCAGTTTCATCATCATCAAATGTTGAATCTGTGCAGAAACTATCACTATCATCAGGTATGTCATCTGCTACATTTTCAGTCCCTTCAGAGTATTCAGGCAGACCATTACTTGTGTCTGTCCGCACTCCTGTGAATGCATCTGTTTGAACATTTTGTTTTTGCATCAGAAACAGCTTCAGCTTCATCCAAGTAAGAAAACAAGATCTCTCTATGCTGTCCGCTGTGAAAAGCACATCAGTGAAAACTTTCATAGCTGGGGTCATTTTGTAGCTGCTCAACACTACCAAGATGTCTCTCTTATCATTTTGCAGCTTGGAGTTGATATGTTCACCCTCTTTTCTCAGTTTTTTCTCCTCCTTTTCTATTTTGGCCAGTTTTCTCCACAAGTACCCCTGCAAAGGAAGCTGTTCTTTTTTATATTGTGAAGATCCCTTGTCTAAACCTTGCAGTACTTCATCCACTTTGGCCATTGCCTTTTTACAGACTGCCCCCTCATCCACACTCAGGCCTAATTCCTCTGCTAATTTTGCTGCTGCCTCAAGTGTTACAAGTTTCAGTTTATCTGGTAGCAGATCTTTTAGGGTGTCAGACAGCCTACTAGCCAGCTCCCTCTCAGTCAAAACACCCCCTTGGAGGACTGATCCTTCAGGAAGACCCAAACTCTCGCGAAAGTTCTGTTCAGCAAACCCGACAACCCTGTTGTCATATTCCTCATAGTCTGAGAGGTCAATCAGTATGAGCTTCTTTGCCATATGTTTGCATGAAGAGAGAAGCTGTTTCTCTTTCTCTTTGAGATCCCCACAGAAAACAACAACAGCTGAGGATATCTGGCAAAGAAGGCTGAGGTGTTTCTCATGTGCACTGGCATCACCACGTAGGTTAGAAATAACAACAGGAACAGGAAAAATATTGCTTGTTTTGTCTCCAGTGGGTAGATACCAGCCAGTCTCTACCAAGCCATTGGAGAGTCTTCTAGGAAGCTGCCCTCCATCCATGCCCCTGTGGAGAAAGACTTCTCGACCTATAACACTGTTCAGAACCTGCGACTTGGAAACACTGCAGCGACCAAGCTTCACACATGAAATTACTGGCATGTATGTGCTTGCTAAATCCACTTCCTGGACCGTCCTGTTCATATCTGTAGAGTAAGACCACCACTGGCTCAAAACACCTCTCAGAGGCCATAGGAGGTAATGACTGGGCTCTTCTGGGTCAATGTCTGGAAGAACCAGAGGCACTGCAAATTGGCATTGCACCATACGCACAATCATCTCATGCTGGAGGAAAGAGTTAGAAGACATAAAAACTGCTGAAACCAAATCAAGAGGGTTAATTTCACATTGACCTTCTTCTCCAGTACCATTGATTATCTCCTCAGATGACTGATTTCCACTGGTTAGAGCATCATGCTGAGGAGTGCAGCAAGGACTGCGGGCATCCGGGCTCAGCAGCCAAAGGCGTTGGAGGAAAGCATTTGGTAGATCCCTTGTCTCCAGAGGAGTTTGGTTCTCCAGGTTCCAAGTGCTGATGTCCAACATAGATGCTGGGTCCAGTGGTTTAGTCCAGAAGGCTTCCAGGCCGAGTTTGTGAAGAACCTCTGCCTGTGCATTTTCCTTTAGAGGCTCTGGTTTGATTTAAAAAAAAAAGACAAAGAAATCATTCAGTCTGTGAGATGAAAAACACATAAAGAAGAATACATTTGAACATTTTTAAAGATATATTTTTGTGCTTTTTATGCCTTTATTTTAGAGAGGAGGACAGTGCATAGAGTCAGATGAGAGAGTGCAAGCGAGACATGAGAGAAAGGAGCCACATGCCAGTTTTGACCTGGGCCACCCAGGTTAATCACTGAGAGCACAATCACCGAAAAAATTAGCATCCCCATGGAACCTGGTATAAGGCATCTCTCAGCTGTACTGTCGATGGATTCCAAGAATGGTACTCTTGTTAAAAAAGAAATGCAACTTGCAAGTGCTCTTTGATAACAATGATCAGCTCTTTGAATATTTACATGATCAGAGATCTTTAAAAAGCTAAATGGTTGTGTCACATCCTGTTTCCAGTGAAAATTTCAGGTACACCATAACACACAGACAGCATTGGGTTAAAGTAACAATTGATCTCTTAATTGCTTAAGACCAAGGGCTTCTCTCTCTTATTGTCCTGCTGGATCTCAGGGTGACATTTAACCTCCACATCCAGTTATGGGGACTTGAATACTTAATTGTCATTAAAGTAACCACATTGAGCTGGTTTAATCCTATCAGATTATTCTCAGATTGTACATGTTAACAATAAACCCTCAGTGCATGCCAAACCTGGTCAGTTCCACAACCCCGTGTGCTCATTGTGCATTTGTTGACTTGCTTTGTTAAAGTGGTCAGGGAACCCTCTATTAATGTTAAATTTTATGCAGACAATACCTTAATTTATTTTATTATTAAGGCCAAGTGAAGCAAATAAGTCAGTTACATTCTGCAGAATTAGGATGTTATCTTTGATCAGGACTGCAGGACAAAATAAAATAAGTATAAAGTCCTGCCTTTTTTGCAGATTTACAGTGCAAAATAAAATTTTTCTATACGTAGTTTTAAAAATATGCTGAAAAACTGGTGGAATAATTTATAGCTTATTTTTCAATTGTGTCATAAGTCTGTTCTCATGAAAATCTTAGAATATCCAGCTACTTCTACAGAAAAAAATGCCATTTGGTCATGAAAAAGAAAAAGAGCAATGCAGCTGCCACCATCACCCACTGCATGTGACCTGATGGAAATGACAGTTTGCCCCCATTTAGTGTTCTGTAAGTGGCTGCTTGCTGTGCAGAGCCCGCTGGAAAAAAGTGAGACTGATGAGGCTGGCTGGACCAGTTTTTTACAGCATTTCCACCTGTTTAGGTCATAACCATACATTTAGAGAAAATAGTGGTTTGCTGTCATCTACCAGACCAGTTAAGCAGAATTTCAAACTTCACATGGCAAAAACAAATATCAGAAAGCACTAGAAATAGCTACACAGCTACACACAAAGTACACATTGTGGACTTTGCTGAATGCAATGGAAATCATAACATATAGGAAGACATTTTAAACCCTTTTCTCTGTAGACAACACCAAAACAGACGTCTCATGTCTTACAGTAGCAAAAAGGTTCACCTACAGCTTGCCTCTCTGACCCCTTACCCATCTAACCCTTTGATGCGCAAGATAAGTACCCCTCTAATGCGCAACATGGGTCAAAAATGACCCGCATTCATTCCCCTGGCTATTTAATGCTTGCTGAGTTTATCTTTGTTCCATCTTTTGAAATAAACTAATTTTATAGTTAAATTGCAGCAAATATTCTTTCAATATGCTTTTTTTGATTACCACATATCATTATTTTATTTTTTTCCTCTTTATGCTATGAAAAAAACCAGTTTTTATATTACAACGTCAAGTTTACACACATGGGTCAAAAATGACCCATCCTTCCATGTGTGATTTATAATTGAATGATTTGATCTTGTATTGTAAAGCACAAACTACCATCCTAATTTTTGCAGGCCTCACAAAGGATCACAGTGTTTTTGTGCAGTGGTGGCTGTGTTGTCTTTTTTTAACCCACATCTTCCCATTGCCTCGATGACATGCTTATGGAGTTTCAGCGTGCCCTCCATGTGCCTCTTCATATGTGGCATTATGAGCTCTTTGCCCAGCTCCTAATGTGAAGCTAACTGTTGTTGTTTATGAGTTTAACGTGGGCGTATATTGTGTAACTGACTGCGTGTGTAAGGCAAAGTGCGCAGTCTTGATTTTGATACTTTAAACCACTTACACAAAGAAAAATAAGAGAAAGACTTTGTGCAGTCGGTCCTAGGGTCTAATCATGTGTCTGTAATGACAGGGTAATAATTACCGTACTCAGGTTTACTGTTGGCTTGGTTTCTACTGTCTCGGTTTTGGGTCAGGTCTGGAAATAAAAATGTGTCCTCAGTCCCATTTAGCGCAGACTTGTATGTATCAATTTATCACAGAATATCAGATTTATGCATTTTGCTGTTGTTAATACAGCAAAATAATGTTAAAGCAAATATCCGGTAGTTGTTCTAAATGGCTGGCATTCTTGAGGACTGCCGGTCATTCTGACCGAGGGAGTCTAGCGGAAACTCTGCTATATCGTTTTATTTGATGACTTGTCTAAGATAGCTTAGCTAAATGCTTGAGTATGATAGATTAACTGTTTGACTGAAATAGTTTAACTAACCACTTGACTAAGATAGATTAGCACACTGATCAGCTAAAATAGCTTAGCTAACTACAGTACTTTTCTAAACTGTCTAGCAATAAACTTAGCTAAGTAGATAACTAATTGCAAATGTTAGAAAGCAAATTAGAATGAGCTAACTAAAATGGATTAGTTCACTGTTTGGCTTAAATATCTTAGCTAGCTACTTTTCTAAGCAGCCTAGCAATGCTAACTACAAAGGTTATCAACTAAATAAGAAAATAAAATAAAGCATAAATAAAATGGATTATCTATGTCAACAGCTAGCTAGCTAGCAAGCTAATAGTTATAACTGTCACTCTCTGACAAGGAATGTATTCTCTCTCCTAAGGTAACCTAAAATTATCACATTATTTACAGTAATCTTTCAGAACTGTCATTTTATTTTTTCAGAGGTAAGGTTGTAATAATTGTCAACAACAACCAGAGGTGTCAAGTAACGAAGTACAAATACTTCGTTACCTTACTTACGTAGAAATTTTGGGTATCTATACTTTGCTGGAGTAATTATTTTTCAGCCTACTTTTTACTTGTACTCCTTACATTTTCACGCAATTATCTGTACTTTCTACTCCTTAGACTTTAAAAATAGCCTCGTTACTCCTATTTTCATTTCGGCTCACAGTACTTATAACCAACAAGTCATAATATCTTCTGCTCCGTGAAACACACGCTAATGCTCAGTAGTACTTCTTCTTCTTCTCTAGTTTTTAACAGCTGCTGGCATCCATGAAGCTGCATTGCTGCCAATGCTCAGTAGTACACTGTAGCCTCTTTGTGTCACACAGCCCCCACCATCCTGTGCACAGTCTATCACGTGTTCAGTCCGCCACACCCCCGATCTATCCACCACCAATCACCACTCACCCAGTTTTCCCCGCGCTGTCCAAACTCTTCCTCCGGGAAGTATTTCAGCATGTCTGTCTGAGGCTGCTCTGGTTGGGCTGAGAGTGAGAAAGACGCCGGCTAACTAGCCATAGTCACATTGAGGGAAGTCCGCGTCTCCGTTGTTACATGCCGTGTCGCATTTATTATTGTGCGTGTAACCTTCAGTCCTGGGTCCACGTCGGACGAAGAAGGATAACAGTATGTGTTGTTTCCTATGTGGAGTCATCTGGTGGAGCGCCTCGTCCTCTCTGGTCTGGAGTCCCGAGGGTTTGTTGGAGTGGCAACCTAAGTCTGACAGACTGACTGACTAGCGACCAAGCGGCGGTACCGTGAGTGCCCAAGTGATTGTTTTGTGTTCTTTCTGGTGTTGGGAACGGCGAAGAGACGCTGGTGTTTTGGTTTTCACTGGGTTGTGGAGAGTTTTGGGGTCCGTAAAACCTGGACTTCTGTTGTGGATGGTGGAATTCTATTGCATTGAACTGGACTGAACTGTGTTGCTTTTGATTTAGAAAACCCAGAACGGACTCTCATTTTTGATGAACTGAACTGAGAACAGTGAACTGAGACGCACACACTCACCCACACACACATTGTTTGGTTTAGTTTATTTTTTGTGCCTTTTCCTTCTTGCTTTTGAGTTAAATATATTTTGAAAAATCTGCCTGGGTTTGCTTGATTATTCTGTGTTGCTGAATTGTTTTACTGTCATTGATTGCATTGCACTGTATTTTCACTGCTGCTGAGTAGTGAATCATTGTTTTGTGCAGGTAAAAAAAATTTATTTGTTTCTAAATTGTCAGACATGACTCTGAATGGCACTCGACTAAACTTGTTACAACACATACATGGTTCTTGAATGTATTTGCATTGTACTAAAATGCGTTCATTTTCAATGGGCATAAATGCGGCTGAAACAGGTGCATCCCAAAATTTTTCAACATGAACATTTGATATAACATTGTAGTCATTATGGCCTTTAGAAAAATGTTTTTTGGGGAGGTGGGGCAGTGCACTAGCAGCCTAAGCTTTTGTCCTTAATGGCATTTTCCCCCTTTACATTACTTTTACTTTTATACTTTAAGTAGTTTTGAAACCAGTACTTTTATACTTTTACTGAAGTAAAAAGCTTGAGTTGATACTTCAACTTCTACTGAAGTATTTTTAAACCCTAGTAACTATACTTTTACTTAAGTAAAGAATGTGAATACTTTTGACACCTCTGACAACAACAAAAAACAAATTTTACATCTACCAGATGTGCAAGGGCGGCTGTGTTGAGCTGTGAAGTGTCTGAAACACATTACAGTATCCCACAAAGTACTTTTATGTGTGTGGGTCATTTCTGACCTATGTGTGTAAACTTGATGTAGAAATACAAAAGGTCTGATTGTTCATAAAGGAAGGAAGGGAAAATAAAAATGATGATTTGTACATTTCAAAAACAAGATATTTACTGCATAATTGGAATAGTTACTGATAAAAAAAAAAAATCAAAGAAATATCATAGAAACTTTCTGCCATTTACATTAAATAGCACAGGAAATAGATATGGGTCATTTTTGACCCATGTTGCGCGTTAGAGGGGTAGTGATGAAAAAAGTGGTTTAACTCAAAAAATAAGAAAGTGGAAAATCAAATAAGGATGTTTTATGATTAGAAAAAAGTTAATTGAGGAATACCTGGAGGACTGAATGATGAAATTAATGTTTTCCAAAGATATAGATAAAAGAAACTCATCCGGGTCACTTTTGACCCATGTTGCGCATCAAAGGGCTAATAAAAGTAAGCCATCAGCCTATAGCACACTGTGCCCCAGCACATACTAGTAAAGCTACATCTCTAAAGCCATTGCTTAAAAATCCAGTCTTAACTATTCAACAAGAAGTCCATATGGAGAGAGTGTTTCGACCAAAACAAGACACCGCTAGTTTCATAAAAAAAACAACAAAATCCTCTTTTCAAATAATGGCTTCATCTTAAAAACTGAATTGTGAACTTCATCAAAATATGTTGACAGTGAAAACATAACGGCTCCCCCCTATTGCACAAAAACAATAAGCAAACAATAAGTAAGCTTAATTTCAAAACAGTTAACACAGACTCTTCAGGAGCATGAGTGGCAACAGAGACCATGGCCTTGAAGAAAACAACACCACAGATTAGTAATATTGTTTATATTGGCAAAATAAGCAGTGATTAAATTTGCACTGAGATTTTTTTTTTTTTTTTTAAAGTAATTTTGCAGAGTGAATGCGTAACTATTACTGACCTGGCAAATTAACTGTCTCATGAGAATTTCTTTAATGTGCTTTTACTCAGTAAACTTAAAGAAATAGCAGCAGCAAAAAAAAAAAATTTAGTTTGCCTGGTGCCCTTATAGAGTCTTAGATGACTTTAAAATGAAGTCTGAAGCACATGTATTGCTTGTAGAGTTAAAATGCCCTTTGTTTTCCTGACCAAATTGAGCTTGTGAGGGTCTTTCTTTGCCACCTATGTCCAACTTTATGAAATAGTTAAGTACTAAGCAGCACTGATAAACCCACAGCTACAGTATCACCTTCACAGTAATACAGACATACTATATATTGTGGCCTCAGTAGAAGGAGACAGCTGACAGGCTAATTTGGTTAACTATAAGCTCACTTGTGATTTGTATGCCTGGCGCCGATCTGACCAATCACAAAGTGAATTGTAACAAAGCCCACCTACTAGGATCAAAGACATGCCTTGTCAGTACAACTACAATTTAACTATTACCATCCCCTCAGAATTTTTAAAGTTGGACCACAAGTTAAAGAGCTGGAAGAAAGGCATTTTCTGCCTAGCAACATCACAGAAATAAAATTCTGACAGGGCGACAAACTATACTCTTTCATTTAACCCTTTACATACTAATATAAATGTAAAGGACTTGTTTGAAGGTTTTATTTTCTCAACATTTTATGTAAATGTTGAATGTCATATTATGAATGGTTAAAATTTAAACTGATAATTTAAAAAAAACATTTTAAAAACACTTTGGAGCAGGGGTTCTCAAACTTTTTAGCCCTCGACCCCCAAAGGAAAGGTGCCAGGAATCCGGGACCCCCACTCTACCTTAGGGTGGTTGAACACAGCCATGCACAATTAAGAATAGTCATGTGCAGACAAGGCCACCCATAAGCGGGGATAAATGGGCGACCTTTTGGGGCTCAGCCAAACCGAGGGCCCATGGAGTCAGCAAAATCATGGTCCATTGTAAAGTCACTCAGTCTGTGATATCTATACTTTAAAATTAACCTGAAAAATAACCACTCTTATCAAAGAAACAAATATCTTTTTAAATCATTTGTGTCGTAAATAGCCTTCTTAAAAATGTATTCCCTTTTGTTAAAAAAAAACAATTAAAATGGTTTAAAAATTGTAAAATTGGGTTAATAATGTCAAAATGAGGGAAAAGGAGGTAAAATTGGATTGTAAAAGTAGAAGAAATGGGTTAGAAGTGGCAAAAATAAGATTAAAATTGCAAAAAATTAAAGGAAAAACTGGGCATATATAGCTGTAAGAGGGAGTTAAAAAGTGGCTGAAAAGGCTTCAAATGGACAAAAATGGGTGGAAATTTGGTTAAATGGGATGAAAAATTGATATTAACAGGCAAAAAGTGTTAACTGAGAAAGAAAAAAGGCAGCTATTGGTAGACATTGGTTAAATTGGAAAAATTGGGCCTATAAGATAGTGAAATGTGGTCAAAATGGGAAAAAATGGGCGTAAAAAGTGGTAAAATGGGATTAAAAGTGGCAATAATGGGTAAATAGAGGCAACATCAGGCTTAAGTTGCAAGAATTTGATTAGAAGTGGGAAAAACAGGAGGAAAAAAGTGGTGGAAAGGGTTTAAAAAGGGCAAAAATAAGTTTTTAACTGACAAAAATGTGTTAAAATTGGTGGGGAAAAATGATGAAAATGGGTTAAAATTTGGCTAAATTTGTGTAAAGTGGCAACAGTGTAATTAAAAAAATATTCTTAGTTTTATTAAGGGAATCTTAAAAAACCCTTTCAGTGTCTCAAGACCTCAAAGGGGGTCCCAACCCCAAGTTGAGAACCACTGCTTTAGAGGACCCCAACAGTCCCCCCCGGTGTCTTATACCAGATAACTTTTGTCCAATTTCATGGTTAGTTAAAGTCATTTTTCCATCTACAAAGCTCTGAAAACAGTCTGACAACATCATAAATTTAGGAGCTTATTGCCTAATTACCCCTTTAGATCAATACAATACAAGAATGGAGGCTTGCTTTTGGTGCCCTAAGAAGAAAGTCATACTAACTTTTACTAATTTTAGTCATTCATTCAAGGTTTCTTGGTAGTTGCATTAGAAACAATATGACAATAGAGCAGGATAACCACACTAAAAACTAGAGATCTTTGAAAATTGAGTTCCTCACCCATGTTTGATACCAGGACATATCTACAGCAGTTTTAGATTAGTTGAAAAAGTTATTTTAAAATGAAACATACTTTAACAACAGCAAAACCCCACCAAAGCATCCTTAAAAAAAACATACTTTTCTTTTTGCTGCTCAGCCTCTTCTGTAGCTTGACTGACATGATAAATGCAGCTGAGCGTCCCTTTTCTCAACTTCAGATGAGTTCTTCCACTCTGGTCAGCCTCTTACAACATCAAATGTTGTTTTGTAACCTGTGATTAAAATTCATAACATAAACATGACTTGGGTACAAAAATCAGCAAATAAGAGGCAAAACTACTTTTTTCACTTGTATTTGGAAATTCTGAGACCTGGGTCCTACCTGGGTATTTTGCAGCCAGCTGTGTCAGGGGCCTGCTCATTGTGGAAAGTACAGGAATGCCTGCTCTGTTCTAGTTTTTATCTTCCTGAAATGCTTCAGTGAACCATAAACTCCTCCCTATTTCATTTTTCTTTACAATAAAACTTCAAACAGCTGAACTTGATTTCTCCATATAAATGGTGTTAATACTGAGGCTGCAGCCAAGCTGCCCTTGTGTATAAAAAATACTGTCCTTATGCAAAAATGTTACTGTTTTGCCTCTTTTAAGAACTATCTGCAAATATTTAAATATCTTTATAGTGGTGTCTTTGGTATATTTTTTTAATATATAAAGAATTAAATCCTTATCTAACTTCCCATTGAAATTCTTAAAAGACAACCAGAGTCCTTACATGTGATGAAAAATCAGGTGTATGTGAATCGGTCAGAAGAGCTCCTTCACCTGTGTGCTATGTGTGAGAAGTCACATTCCTGCACTTTATGTAATCCAGTGCTAACAAAATGAACATCTGTCATATGCAGACACACTCACAGGACACATGGAGAAACAAAGACGTGCCAACAAGTGCGTTAGAGATTATGTAAATTTTTCTTTTTTCTCCAGACTTGATGCTCAGATAGCATGCAGAGCCTGGTGAAATGATGTTACACATTCCTGCACAAAGGCTTATCACTGGTCCGAAGGGCCACAGATGAGGCTCCAGATATTGACGCACACAAACCCTCAGACACTTCTGATCACTCAGATATGGTTCTGATTACAACAATAAAATAATAAGCATACTAAAGACACCAGCCATTCAAAGACCGTTTTCTTGTAGCCTTAAGTTTAATTCCTTTATTTCTTTCTTTATTTAAATTCATTTTTTATCTCATTAATCTGTCACAACTGAACCAGAAAAAGGACCCACAAGTACCACAGAGTCACTGGAACTGAATCAAAGTCTGTTTAATTAAGAGCAGAGGTCAGTACACAGTAACCAATCAGGATCAGGCAGAGGTATCCAAAACGGCTGATAACTAGATCTAATACGAAACTAGGAAACACGAAGATAAAGGCTGGTACTCTTAACACAAGATTGAAGACGAACTGGCACATGAGGAAGGGACTAGGGAGAGTAAATACACTAGGGAGGGGGAAGACAATGAGACACAGGTGAAACACAGTGGGTGATCACAGAGGCGGGAAACTCACACACAGGGGAAGGGCAGGAAACAGACCTAAAACAGAGAGACAAAAGGTAAGTCACCAAAATAAAAAAGGAAACAAGACCACACATGAGGGAATAAAATAAAACTACTATCCTGGAGCTGTGACATAATCTGCACTATGTCCTGTCATGACAAGTATAAACAGAATATTAGAATTTTTTGCAAATTTACACTCATAAACGGCATTTGGGAAAGGGAAGAGCCTTTGAAAAAAACTCAGAGGGTGATTGGATGAACTTTCTGTCTGTCACATCTTTATGGGCCAATAGGAGCAACAAAACACGTGACACAGCTGACCGTGAGCTGATTAAACTCCATCAGAGCTGCATAACGTGAACCATGGTGACTGTAGACATGTCAGTACACGACTTCTGTCATTTTTGAAAAGAAAACAACTCACTGCTGTTCTTTATTCTTTTAACAAAGAATTTTTGTCAAGTTCTGATAAAACTGGCGCTTTAGCAGCATTCACGCTAATGTCTTCTGCCATTATTGCCCCGGCCTCTTGTTGCTGCTTGCTTACGTCACGACTCCAACGCTGATTGGTGCTGTCACTTTCTAACCCGACCCAGTGAGAAAGGCGGAAACGGGCGTATAAGGTTACTGAAATATCACATCAACATACGTAATCAGACTCTTTGCAACAATACTTTAAATTTAGCTCAGGTACTTTCCATTTCTCTTGCTGGTTAACCCCTTAAAGCCTATGTATCATATTTGATACACACCTTTATGAGATCTCTATCAAATTAACATGATCAATAAATTACTTGACAACTGTTTGAATACAATCAGATAAATGATAAAAATGCCCTCCAGTGGATTATCAGTTGCCAAAAATGCCTATTGTATCAAATATGACACAAAAAATAATATGTTACATTTTTTGGTAATTTTTCTTTATTTAAATTTCAGTAGAGTTAAATGAACATTTCAGTTCCAGAAAAGGAGAATTTTCTGGCTTTTATTTGAGATATCAGGCTTTTAGGGGTTAATGAGATGTTCTTCACCTTGATTGGTGTCCACCTGTGGTAAATTAAATTGACTGGACGTTATTTAGAAAGGCATGCAGCTCTGTATAGAAGGCCTCACTGCACATCACCATAAACACACCATCCCCACTTTGAAGCACGGTGGTGGCAGCATCATGCTGTGGGGATGCTTCTAGATTTATTATCCAGCAAGACAATGACACCAAGCATATAGCGAAAGCTAAACAGAAATTGATAAAAGACAAGGTAAATGTTCTGGAGAGGCAGAGTCAAAGCTCAGACTGCAATCCAATAGAGAATTTGTGGCTGGAATTGTTCATGCCTGATGCCTCAGAGCTTGAGCTGTTTTGCAAAGAAGAATGGAGTAAAACTGAGATGTGCAAGCCTGAGTGAGGAGTAGCCACACAGACTCAGTGCTGTGATTGCAGTTAAAGATGCATCTACTAAATGCTGCATCAAAGGGGATACATTTTTTTGCACTTATTTTAAATTACTTTTTTTTTTAAATTGATATTACTTTGTAGAAATCTGTTTTCACTTTGACATTATAGATTTTTTTTTTTTTTTTTTTGTCTAAAAAGCCAAATTATATCGACCATGATTGATTTATAAAATGGTTAAAAGGGTAAGGGTACTTTTTATGGGCACTACATGTGCAAGATTACACTTATTGATCAGAATGTGTATTTTGAACTTAAATAAGAGACTGAGAGTGAATAGTAAAGCATCAAAATAGATTCTGATTATCCACAAAAAGTCCCTTGGGAGGACCTTTGGCCCTAACAGCAATGTTTAAGTCCCTCATCTGTTCTTATATCAAATGAATTATAAATATGTAGATCCCTGTAGACTTGTTGTAACAATGGGTAAAACTATGATTTGTGGCAGAAGAATGAATATTGCACTAATAGTGTGCATATTTTGAGAAGTTTATGCACACTTTTATCCCCACACATCTTGGTTATTTTATCATTTGACTTGTAAATATACATATGGCCACATTATCCTCATTTAAGTCTCTCTTCATTGACTCATATTGGTTTTTGCCTGGGGCTTCAAAATTCAGGCCGATCCTGCATAGTAAATAAGAGACACCTCTGCTCACTTCCTTGAGACTTCTGGGTCTCTGAAGTTTGACACAACAACCTATAATCAGCATGATAGACATTTGACCTGGAAAGAAAAATAGTTATATAAATTAGCTCTTTTTCTGAGAATCCTAGTGTGTGAATAAAAGCTGATCCTCCTGGCTGCTGCAGAGGTGGGCACTCACCTGAAGGATAAGTCTTGTGTGTGAGAAAAAGATTATCGCATCTCTATTTCTGTCCTGCAAAGCTCTTTAGCAGTCTTCCACTCGTGTGTCACAGACTGTAGAAATAAGGTTTGTGGTTGCATGTGGGCATGCGTATGTGCCTGTTTGTTTATACCTGAGAAACCTATGTGAGTGGAACTCAAGCCTGTGTGTTTGATTGTCCTCCCCTTTGGCGTCTGTCCGTCACCCTCCTGATTACACCTGTGTGGACCTTTCCTGCAGCAGGACTGAAGAAGACAATCAAAACTAAGAAGAACTTTTAAGGAACAACAGAGAAACAAAAGGAAGAGTGGTCAAGATGTTGATCACCATGCTTACAGCTATGTACGTGATGGTCAGAGTCGTAGAATCGGTAAGATGATCATTATGTTAAAAGCAATAGGAGCAGAAATCCAGCTGACTTAAACTTTCATTAATACCCTGTATAAATGGTGTGAAAATAGTGGGGTTTCTTCCTTTAAAAATCCAAACATTGTTGTGTTGAATTTTAATCAGCTTTACAGTATATTCACCAAAATATGACTAGGGGGGTTTTAAAAGAGGCTTATATTGATAGCATCCAGCTGCAATCAATGTGGTTTTGATTCTAATAAGCTGCATTCATCTCTGCCTCTGTTCTCATTATGTAATACATCAAGGTTCTTATACATGTGTTTCCTTAAATTGTCTGATAATGGTCCCATACTTTTTTTAGTAAACCTGCAAAGTTCACAGAAAAAGGCCTTCACACTCACAGCTGGGTGAGGACATTACTTCTGTTTCATACTCACCCAGACATGTACATCTCTCACCTCACCATCCTTTGTCTTACAGATAGGCACGCGGTTTGCACGGCAACAGGACCCTTTGCCTTACTTGGTGTCCCAGCCTTTGCCTTGGCAGGTTCACTCTGTGTCACACAGCCGCAGGAGCAGCAAAGCAGAAGAGGTCAGTTATGAGAGAGCCTGTTTATCACTATTGCTGATCTCAGGATTGAAGACAGCTGCTGCATTCATTCGGCTTAATTATCTCCTCGGCTGGACTGTAACTTCCATAGTTGTAATCTGAGCATCAATGATAGAATAAAACACAGGTTTTCTCTCTTTACATGTATATTTTATATATTTATTTTATACATTAGATGGCAGTCTGTTTATAATTTCCACTCCATGTTGATGCAGTCACATGAGGCAGCTAGCTACATGTAAGCTATCAGCTGCTATCAGACTAATTGGGGCTAATTTAGTGATGGAAATAGGATTCAGGAGAAACCTGCTGCAAGAGCAGAGCTAGAGAGAAACCAGAAAAACCTAGATTATCTTTCAAACCTTCTCCATTGCTCCCTATGGACTTTCCTGGGTTAAGCATAGGATGGACTGATCTGAATGAAAAACATTTAGATGATTAGTGCACTGAAGCTATATCAGTCAGTTCACTCACATTTGCAATTGTTCAAACATTCATTACAGCAGCATAACATGTTAGTGTTTAACGTCAAGCTCCAACCTCATCACTCTTTGCAGATTTATCTTACAGAAATTGAGAAGTGATGAAAGAAAATCTTTAATCAGCATTGGAGCCTACAGGGGGATGCTGGGATGGAGGTGGGTTTAAAGCATGACATAGTACTGATTCAAGGCAAAGCTGGCAGTGGTAGAGCAGAAGAAGATAGCGGAAGTCTTGCAGCTTAAATAGACAGCTGAATTAGGTGGCTGTTTGTCAGGTGATTTGATTATGACACACGTCAGGTGTGAAATTGTCAGCTTGAACTAGCTTGCAGGCATCACTCCATTTGTGGACAAAATAGGTTTCAGAATGAAGCCCAATTAACAAATTAAGTAATCCTACATTTTATAAAGAGGGTAATATTGCCTTTTTCTGATGTGATTATTCTTATCCTAGCTTATTTATTGAATGGCTCTGATTTTTTTTTTTCTTTTTTTTAATGGAGAAACGGTTTATATCAACAAAAAAGTTCAACTTTGTACTTAGTACAAAGTACTAAGTGTTCTTATGTTATATGATGGATTAAAATTATTCCTCATGTTACTCCACAACAGAGAGTACGGCCTCTCTTTGTAAAGTGTCTCAAGATAACTTCAGTTATGATTTGGCACTGTACAAAGATTGATTGACTGACTGGTATTCCCAATACTAAATACTTAATATCAAAACACTGGATACTTGGCCAGAACACTTGTAGATGAGATTCTTCATCTAAATCAAGTTTTCCTGTTAAATACATTTAAATTATAATAAGAAAAGTAAATAAAAATACTAAATACTCTCCTGAAAGTGTAAAGTAATCATTTAAAGACTATTTCACAGTTCACATTTTAACCCACAAAAGGAGAATCAGTTATTTCAAAACATTTTATTAACAGAATATAAGCAAAACTTGCATTAAATTGTGTCTTTTTTTCCTTTGTGGGCTTTTTTAGGCACATAAGAAAATGTAACAAAATTGTAAAAAGGACTTCAGTTTGAAAAAATCTCAGATTTTAATTTTAGGTCCTATTGCCCAGTCCTTAAATAAACTATGAATTAAAGCCAGTATACATTAAAAAATCTTCTCAAACTTTATATTATTATCATAATGTTCAACACCATTTTCACAAAGGCTGTCAAATGATAACATTTTTAATTGTAATTAATTTCAGAATTATTGCAGTTAATCAGAATTTTAAAAAATCCACTTTTGTGTATTTAAAAACGTTTTTTCTCTCATTTTGGATTTTTGTGTGGACTTAAACTAAAGGTAACTGGCTTTCTGTTTGGATACAAACCAGCTTTTATTTTGAAAAAAAGATGGGTAAGATATATTGAGTAGATTGAATATTATGAAATAACCCAACCGCTGAGCTGTCTGTGAACTTTAAAGTGAAATGAGACATGAAGGAGCAGTGGTGGACTGATTTTATGTCACTGTGGCTGCAGGGAGACGCTGCAGTGGCTTAACTAAAGAGTGCTGAAATAAAGCATACAATTCATCACAATAGAAATACACTAATGCACTAATTATTAATCCAAATCAATCATGATTGATGCATAATGCTGACAGCCCTATTTTTACACACTGCAAGTTTTTCTTATATCATGCTGGCCTTCTTAGTTCCCTCATAAGGACTGTGAGAGGCTCCACTAGTGGTGTTCTGAGAGAGAGAGAGAGAGAGAGAGAGAGAGAGAGAGAGAGAGAGCAATCGAGATCATGTGGAAAGTTCAGACGTCAAGCTTGACTCAGCATGTGCGTGTGTAAGCCTGGTCACATGTTCCATGTTTCCTTGTAGTGTCTCGGAGGAGGAATTCAAGAAAGGGGAAGATGGTCTGCAAGGCAGACTTAACCAGCAGCAGACAGCTGATAATATAAATCAGTCAAGATTTGCATCAGGCTTGAATAATGGCACTCAGTGAAGAAAGATATTTTCCACAGCTTTAATGCAGTTAACATTTTTAGGCCTCATGATAGATTCTTGAAATCAAAACGTACATGAAAGGTCAATCTGAAGATAGTCAACATATAAAAAAACAGTTAAGATGGCTGTTTTCTGTTTTTAGTAAAAGATGGCTTTTCCTTCTGACCAGGATGTTTAGCACAGATGAGCAGTAAAAAGGAACTCTTGTGGTACACAACGTGCTGAGGTGAGAAGGTGAAAACTTAGAAGAATAAGTAGGGGGGATAAGGAAAACAACACAGATGTAAAGAAACATAACTGTCACCTCAATGCCACTGGCGAAGAGAGAGATGACCTTACAAGTGAGGTCATGCAGCCCATATGTGTATGTATGGGCGTGAACACACAGCAGGCTCACAGCCAAACAGACTAGTAAGCAGGCTAAACCGGTCCAGTCCCCGCCCTGTTGCTTCACAGACGCTGCTGTGTTTGAGCTCTAATCCTAATCATGGGGATTTATGCTGGAGGTCATTCCTCTCTCTTAAGAAAGGACACTCTCTCAGGTGCAGTCCATCACGCAGGACACAATGTAAAGATGAGCTGAAGATAAAAGCACGTGTGACTGTCTGATTTAGGTGGTATGAAAACAATGTGTCTGACTAGTACCAGATAAGATGCAACAATGATAATCTGCATAGCTCACTTGTATCAGTGCTTCTTGTGCACCACATAACATCTGACTCTTCCTTTTAAGACATCTGTGCATCAGTAAGGTCATTTTTATATTCATGTTGGACTTTATCTTTTTATTGTAGATAAGACAGTTCCCTATGTACAGCCTCGGTACATAGGGCACGTAGACACAAATGTACACTCCCCTCCAAAAGGATTGGAACGGTGGGCCCAATTCCTTTATTTTTGCTGTAGACTAAAAACATTTGGGTTTGACATCAAAAGATGAATATGAGACAATAGATCAACATTTCAGCCTTTATTTCCAGGTATTCACATCTGGATCTGATACACAACTTAGTAGCACCTTTTGTTTGAACCCACCCATTTTTCATGTGAGCAAAAGTGCTGGAGCATGTGACTGACAGGTGTGTTTTGTTGCCCAGGTGTGTCCTATTACATTGATTATTCACACAATAAATAGTGCTGAATGTCTACGCTCAGTTTCAGATTTGGGTTAACCCTGTGCAGACTGCATTTATAGTTACAGGTGTAAACAACATGAAAACCACAGAGCTGTCTATGGGTGAAAAACAAGCGCTTGTGAAGCTAAAAGAATATGGAAAATCAATCAGAACCATGGCACAAACTTTGGCCATAGCCAGTACAACCATTATGAATGTCCTGAAGAAGAAAGAAAGTACTGGTGTACTCAGTAGGGCTGCTAATTTTTATCTGTTTTCCTATTCGAATTTCATTTATTATTTTTTTTTACAGATTTCAAATTATATTCAAATATTTATGCACATTTTTTAATATGTATGTAAAACGTTGAAGAAATAAAGAGCTAAAAGCAAAAGTAGTTAATGTTAATTTTTTTTGTACTTTTTAGTGCAAACACAGCCACCTGCACCATTTAGAGCCATTTCACAGGTATTTTCAGTACTAGCACACAACTTTAAAATGAAAAAACAGGTTAGAAATTAAATGTCAAACAAAATACATTAAATTGCACCGCTTATGGTGGTGATAACATCATGTTTAACATGAACAAAACATTTAAAAAATGTTGATACTATCTTGTTCCTACATGTTTATACCTAAAAACACGAGGTGATCCACGTCTTCTGAATCAAGATCAGAGCGTTTTTTGTTCACTATCGTCGTAGCCATGGGGAAAACTCTCTCTGCCCTGATGGAGGAGCCTGGGATGCACAGGCAACGGTGTGCTAGCTGGGACAGGGGGATACCTGGACTGGAATGTTTTTCACCACGACAGGGGGTTACTGTCGGTGGGCATCGTGGTTTTACTCTCGTACATCAGCATCTGTTGATGCAGCGAAGCCTCACTTGCCAAATCACCGCTAACATGTGCACCACCTTGGCGATAAACATCATAGGCATAATGTAGACACCGCATTGGCCAGTGGGCCATATGTCACCGCTGCCACTGTGCCAGAGGCATTCCTGGGCAAGATGCCTCACTCCTGTGCAGCTTAGGGCTGACAAGATCGTGTGGAATAACATTTCAAGGAATAACAAAACCCTTCACCCCCTGTACTTGCATTTGCTTATGGAACAGTCTTGCCTCTGGTAATATGGCGGACACGTTGACGTATAGCGGCAGCGGACAAAACAGTCAATGAGGCGTCTACGTATATAATGACCATTATGAACATCCCTAAACATCCCCAATGGTGGCCATTGGTGCCTCTTTATTTGGTGTGAAGACTTTATTGTTCATCATGTCACGTGTCATGTGATGGAACATTTGGTTCTTACACCTACATATGGGGGAAGTAGAGGCCAAGGAGAGACAGGAGAGTCTCGAGAACAATTATAAACAGCACAAATATATAAAAAAAACACGTTTCGAATGGTAACTTCAGCTTTCAAATATTAATGAGTTTTTAAATATTTAGATTATATTCGAACCATGAAATGTGTTCCAACAGCCTTAGTACTCAGTAACAGACGTCAGACGGGTAGGGCAAGGAAAACATCAGCCGTTGACGACAGAAATATTTTAAGAGCTGTAAAGAAAGACCCTAAAACAACTGTTAGTGACATCAGCAACAACCTCCAGAGGGCAGGAGTGAAGGTATCACCATCTACTGTTCACAGAAGACTTCATGAACAAAAATACAGAGGCTACACTAGAAGATGCAAACCACTCATTAGCAAGAAAACAGGAAGGCCAGGCCTCAAACATTCTGGGACAAAGTTTTATGGACTGATAAGACAAAGATGAACCTTTACCAAAGTGATAAAAAAAAAAACCTAAAGTTTGTAGAAAGAAAGAATCTGTTCATGATCCCAAACATACAAGCTCATTTGTGAAACACAGTGGAGGTAATGTCATGGCTTGGGCTTGCATGCCATCCTCATTGATAGTGTAAGACATGATGGCAACAGCAAAATGAACTCAAAAGTCTACAGAAACATTTTGTCTGTCAGTTTAAAGAAAGATGCAACCAAACTGATAAGGAGATCCTTCATCATGCAGCAAGATAATGACCCAAAACACACTGCCAAAACAACAAAGGAGTTCATCAGGAGCAAGAAGTGAAAGGTTTTAGACTGGCCAAGTCAATCTCCAGACTTGAACCATATAGAGTATGCATTTTAGCTGCTAAAGGGAAGACTGAAGGGAGTAACCCCCAAAACAAACAACAAATGAAAGAAGCTGCGGTGAAAGCCTGGAAAAGCATTAAAAAAAAGAGGAAAGCAGTTTGGCTTGATGCTGTTAACTGCAAGTGAAGGATGTGTAACTAAGTATTAAATCGTATTCAGTTTAATCTGTTTTAAATCTTTCTGTTCCAATACTTTTGCTAACCTGACAATTTGGTGTTCTATTACAAATAATGCTGTCTTCTAAGTTTTGTATCAGATCCAGATGTAAACACCTGGAAATAAAAGCTGAAATGTTGACCCCTTGTTTCACAATCATCGTTGGATGCCAAACCCAAATGTTTTCAGTCTACAGCAAAAATAAAGGAATTGGCCTCACTTTTCCAATACTTTTGGAGGGGAGAGTATGTGCCCTGTTGGGTTGTCTTTTAACACAGCACTTCTGTTTCTTTCACAGTTTGATGGCCTCAGGAGGAACAGCATAGGCGTGTACAGAAAGAGTGAGTATCACTGTTAATTCATGAGAAACGCAGGCTATTTTTCTGCTTTAATAACTGCCATGTAAAAGTGAAAACTTTGAGGTTGGATTTGAATTGTCAAACCTTCAATCAGAAAAATAGCCCGCTTGAATCCTAATGTTTGTACTATGTGCTTGAACTCGTTGCTACAGACTACATCTCTGTGGCTTTTGCCTCTGCCTCTCTGTTGTGCTCAGACTCCAACGCCAGCAATGGGACGTGCCCTGTGCCCCCTGTTCCCCCCCTCAGCCCTGTGGAGGTGGAGAAGGCCGCCGCCACAATCCAGACCCACTTCAGGAAGTTCCAGCAGAAGAAGCAAAAGAATGGGAAGTAAAGGGACAGAGAGGGGCGTGGCAGTGGTGTAGCAATCAGGTGGGACATTTAGATTCACCACAGGATGGATAAACTGTGTGATGACACACATGTTTGCAGATCTACATTCAGGCAGTGTTTAACACTAATAGATGTCCTGGGCGAGTGGTACAGAATAATCTATAACATAAAAGTGATAGAGTACATTTAAATCCTCACTTGTAATACTTATTTAAAACATACTATGTTAATTTGCTGTATGTCTGAATGTGAGGGTGTGACTGTGAGTCATTTATTTGTGTTTTAAGTTTGTAACTTACATTTTTTGTCAACAATGTGGATCTCTCTATTAAAAAAGCTAAATGACTATTTCAGTAGCTGCCTCTGAGCCAGTATTTTGTTTCATTGCAACACAGTGCCCTCTAGTGGTTTAATCGGGATATTATTTTGTTTTTCTCGGATGTTTCATCCAAAACTGCAAATGTACCCCCAGAAATTCCCTATATCTTTTCTTCTTCTTCTTTAAAAAAAAAAAAAAAAAAGAATGCACTGATAAATACTTTTCATGCTGTAAGGGTATTTTAAATGATAAGCGATAAACCTAAACTAAAAATTCGGAATAGCAAGATGACTATAAACAAAAGAATGAAATTACCACGAAATTATAAAATCATTAAATCCTGAAACAAAGCAGCAGCCAATCACAGAACTTGTTCTGCCTTTTTCGCCTTGATTGATAAAGAGTCTGTAATGAAAAGTAGTTTTATGAAATAAAATATAACCAAAATAAATCTGTGGTGATTTGTCTTATTGAAGATGGAATTGTAAACTGTAATAATTTACAGTAAGTTGTTTTTTTTTTTTGTATATTTATCCACATAATGAATTATCTAATATTTCCTATAATTGCGTAATTAATCATTTTAATTAGGCTAACTATTTTCATATTCCTCAAGACCTGCAAATTAATAGTTAACCTTTTAGTACTTAAAGCTCCCGTTAGGCCTTTGATGCTAAGTATGACTTTAATCTCTGTAAGAGCCATCATAGCAAATAAGATTGTCAGGGACAAGCTGATTCTTTATAGACAGTTATATCTAATGCCTGCAACTACTGCCAAGGGACAGGTGTTTTGATCCAATTTTAATTCAGCGAAGGAATAAATGATCAGCAGTCTACCTGGTGTTTTTCTTTTCAACTGAGCAGGTGCTCTGAGCCTGTTTGGGTCAATCTTTTCTGTGCAGACTGCTGCGTGCTGTCAGAGGCTTTGCTGAAAATAGACTTGGAACATTACTTAACTGGAGCAGAGTGGTACTTCAGGACTGACCAAACCCAAAGACTGACTAGGAAAGGAGCGCAGTACACAGCATGGATGGAATGCTGAGCAGATGGACTATGTGGGGTTAAAGGACGACAAGGAGAAATTCCATAGAAAAATATGATAGGCACTATTTTGTGACAAGAAGTGAAAGTGCCTCATGTTGATATATGTAGGGATTAGGGCTGAATGATTTGGGAATTGCGGACTGTGATTTGATATGCAAGTAATTAAAAAAAAAAAGTGTAAGTTAAGTTTTACTTATTTGTGCAACTTACAGCCTTGTAACAATCATCATGATAACCAGGGATGAATGATTTTGAAAAAATACCCAACTGTAACTAATTTTGACTCATATTGCAAATGCAATGTGAGTTGTATTGAAAGGCATGATCATTTTTTATGTCCTTCTCTTGTTTTAATATGAACAACTTACAAACATAAGGAAAGTAGGATTTAAAAAATATAAATTCTCAAAAAATTTCATCCTTTAACCTTTGCATGATGTGTAGAGCATAGCATCTCTGTTGCAAAAAAAATGCATCAAAGTGTTATTTTGACACATTTCAGGTCAAAGAAATTATGCTCCTTCTGTGTTTTGAAAATTGCAGGAATAATTTAATATAAATGATGATTAATTGCCCAGCCTTAGTAGGGATGGCAATCAAAATCTGGTACCATGTCAGTACATCCAGTACCTAAAATCTCACGACACAGATTTGGCTTTTTATCTCAGTACCACTCACCAAATTTCAGGCCAAAGATGCTTCTGTTTTCAAAATTGGCTCCTGGCATTCTAGTGAAGCAGATAAGTGAAATAATCATTCAAATGGTGATACAAGCATGAAATCTGGTACATGTACTCTTCAAGGTTTACTCTTCTCAAAAATAATGCTGGCCACGCAAAAATCCAAGATGGTGGTCCTTATTCAAGATGGCCAACACATCACACTGAGACCCATTGTAATGTGTAAAAAAAAAAAAAACACAATTATTGTCCAAGTCTAGGTCTTTGGACTCAAATGGCAAGTGAAAGTAATTTGTCCGCGGCAGTTGCATATTAGACTTTAATCAAGATGGCGTCAAAAGACAAATTTCACCATATCTCAGCTACTAATAGAGATAGACAAATGATTTTTGTGTGTAATCCTACCTTTTTTGGGTCAGAGAATCTAATAAACTTGTTCTAATAACCATAAAGGCTACCTGAACTGCTGCATCAAAATGGCATTAAGGATGTCTGCCAAGAAACACATATTTTCATTTTAAAATGTTGCCGGGTGCACCAGTAGTTGAGTGATTAAAGCACGCACCATGTACACAGTCAGCCGGGGTTTAAATCCAGCCTGAGGTCCTTAGCTGCATGTCTCTCCCCCATCTCGCCCCTGTTTCTGAGTCTTGCACTGTCCTCCTCTATCCAAACAGTATACTTTGTTTGATCCTGTCTTCCAAAGTTATTTATCCAACAAAGAGAGGAAAAAACACATTTTTGCCTGCTAACTGTGCCTAGTTACAGCGGCAAGAGTCCTTGATATTCAGTTAGTTATCTGGCTACACGTAATGCTAGAGCTAAACGTACCATTGACTTGACTCAGCCAGAGCTGTGTGTCACAACTCACTCTCTCTGCCAGCTGTGGGATGGTATTAATACCGGTTTACCGCCCACCTCTACGTAGCACCGTTTTTTTAAAAACCAGCTTCTCCAGCTCTGTGGTCTCTGTCATTTTCACACTGAGACAGATAAGATGACGTCATCAACAAGCGTTATCGCGGTTGGTCAGTAGAGTCCAAATCTCTACCGCAGGCCAAAGTTATATCATTTATACTGTCTCATACCGTGCACCCCTAGCTGACACTGAACCCCATGCTGAGTTACACAGCAGCGATGTCATCAGTGTGCCCTGGTTGTGTGCTGACATTCACTCTATTGTAATTGTAAACTCTCATCATTGCCTCAGTTCTGTACAAATGTGAAAATAGCTCCACTGGATTCTACGACCCAAGAAATGTATGTGCACACCAAAAAATCATGTATATATGTTCAGTACTTGCCTAGGTATGAATACTTTAAAATAATGGCCATCTTGGATTCCATCTTTGTAATCAAATTTTATGTTATGACAATAATTAAAACAAAACTCATGAAGCTGGTTATCAAGAAACATTTTTTAAAAAAATCATTAGGCAACAATTTTGAAAATGTGGTCAGGCAAGGCAGCCATCTTGAATAAGGACCACCATCTTGGATTTTTGCATGGCCAGCATTATTTTTGAGAAGAGTAAACCTTGAAGAGTACATGTACCAAATTTCATGCTTGTATCACTATTTGAACGGTTCTTGTGAAATATGCAGTTATCCGCTGCGCTGTTCAGAAATGGTCTATCTCAGGGCGCAGATGGCCTAGTGGTTTAAGGTACACCCCATGTACACGGGCGGCCCAGGTTCAAGTCCAGCCTGTGGCACCATTTCCCACATGCCCCTTCCCCATTCTCTTATACCTATTTCTGACTCTATCCACTGTCCTCCTCTAGCAAAAACGGTGTAGAAAGCCTAAGCATATACAGTGCTTAACAAATTTATCAGACCACCTGTCATAAAAACAAGAAAACATAAATATTTTAGAAATCTTTCAAAAACTTGTTTAAAACTAAAAATGTTATTGTTATTTATTTGGTAAGTAACAAACTGAAACAACTAAATAGTCCTTTTTCACACACAATTATCAAAAACTTAATATTTTGTATGGCCTCCTTTGGCCTTGATAACAGCTTGCATTCTTGCTGGCATTGTTTTTATGTACTTGTCCACAGTCTCTTTTGTTATTGAGTTCCAAATAATTTCTAGCTGTTCCCACAGACTTGCTTTAGATGAAACTTTTGTGCCATCAATCTTTGAAGCTACTAAATCCCAAATTTCTTCAATAGGATTCAAATCCAGACTTTGACTTGGCCAGTCCATCAGTTCCAGAACTCCAGATTCCTTTTTCTTGCTCAAATAGTCTCTGCACAGCTGTGAAGTATGCTTGGGGGTCATTGTTTGTTGGTATATGAACCCACGACCAATCAGATTCAGTCCAGAAAGGACTCCATGATGCACTAAGATGTTGTGGTACATGTTCGTGTTCATGATATTGTGGATTTGCACTAATTTGCCCACGCCGTGTCCACAAATGGAACCCCATACCATAATGGAATCTCCACCGTGTTTCACTGTGGGTGCAATGCATCTGGCATCAAAACGTTCTCCAGCTTTTCTGCTGACATAAACATGACAATGCTGACCGGAGAGTTCAAACTTGGACTCGTCCGTCCAGAGTACCTCCTTCCAGTCATCAACAGTCCAGTGTTTGTGCTCCCTGGCAAATCGGAGGCATTTCTGGATGTTTGCGGGCCTCAATAATGGCTTCTTAGCAGCTATTCTTCCCTTTAAGCCTTGTTCCATCAGTCATCTGCTTATGGTCATTCTGGAGACTTTCTCAGACTCTCATCTAGAAGCATTCATCTCTGCCTGAAGATCAGCAGTGGTCCTCCTTCTGTCTCTAGTACTTAAAATCTTGAGGTGTCTGACATCTGCTTCAGTTAATTTTGGTTTCCTGGCTCTTCCTTGGCACATTTTCTAAGTACCAGTCTTAGCAATTGACTCCAAAGCATACTTTACCACACTGTGAGGACACTTTGTCTTTCCCTATTTGTCTCAGAGACCATCCAGCATCATGAAGTGCTTTAATGCTGACTCTTTCATTTTCAGTGAGCTCTCCACGTTTTACCATTTTTAACAGGAATGAGGAATTTCAAACTGAATTCACCCAAATTTGAGCCGGCTCACTGGGCTTCTCTGAGAAGTCAGAAATTTATCAAGCATAACATTCAACCACTAAAACTAATTTTTCTGTTCAGGAATGCAAGCAAATAACTATAATCTGACATATTAATCAAGAAATATTAATGTGCTTTACTATTTTTTTAGTTTTTTTGTAAATCAGTAAATTTAAAAATTAATGGATAACAATAATAATTATATTTTAGCATTAAAAATAATTCGGTTAAAGAGCTTCTACATATTGGTGTATTAACCATTGCAGAAACATAAAAAATAATTTTGGTAATTACCAATGCTGTTAATTTAGGGCAGCTGTGGCATAAACCTTACTTTGGGTAGTGGTCGAATACATTTGTTAAGCACTGTATATATAAAGAAAGAGTTTTCATCCGTCTTTTGACATCACCATAAACCAAAGGTATGGTGTTGAGCTTATTTGTCCATCCATCACTTTTCTATAGGGCTTATCCTGTTGAATGAGAGTTGGGGTACACCCTGGACTGGTCACCAGTCAATTGCAGGGTTGACATATAGAGACGGACAATCTAGAGTGATCAGTTAACTTAATGAGCATGTCTTTGGTGGTGGGAGGAATTCCAGAGTAACTGGAGAACCGACACATGCAAACTCAAAGGCACTGACTGGGAAGTGAAGCAGGAACCTTCTTGCTGTGAGGCAGCAGCACTTATCCCTGCGGTGCTTCACTTTTGGAAATACAATTTGGGAGCTACCTGCTAACAGAAGAAAGTCCATAGCTACTAACTGAATGAGGACATGTCGACATTTGCTGCAGCAGTGGTGGACATGTTCTGGTCAACAATCCATTCTCCTGTGCATGTTTACAGAGACAAGTACATTAGTCCCGATAGATTTCCTTATAGAGCTATAGCCATAGATTGACTTTACTGTGCATGTAAACAGACTAACATGTTACGCTATAATTAATGCATCCTGCTCTAGTTGGGCTAAAACAGTAATAGAAGTCTATGAAAATATTGTCACTAAAAGATTTAGCTGTGAGTAGTGGGTCCACCTGTTTGTGGAAAATTACATTAATTGTAGTTGGGTTAGGTTTCACTTGTGGGAATTTATTGTATAGTTTATGGTTTAAATGTACCCTTATTATTACCTGAGTGTTTTTTTAATGTTGTTTACCATTGTCTTGTTTTTCCCTTTTCCCTCCTAAAGAAATGGATTCAGATATGGTGTATTTACTGGCCCCATTTTTAAAGGATCATTTTAGCGACAGTATAAGAAAAACAAAATGATGCCAAATCCTGGTTGTTTGTTGCAGGTATTACAGTGGAAACCTGAATTTGGTCTACCTGAGTTTGATGTGATAAAAGCTTTTCAACCTTAAAGAGATGGTTCTCTAAATGTCTCCATTATTAACATGTCATTCTGTCCTTGTAGGCTCTGGTTGGATTGCATGCCAATAATTTAGTCATATTTACCCTCATTTTCTGATAACAATCCCTGATTCCTACCTTAACCTTATTGCAAGAAGGGAAAGGGAGTTTGATTTGTAATGCTTAAAATATTTCATAAACATCATTAGGGCTAAGAATTTATCTCTACAGAACCAGTATTCCCGTTATTTAGTCAGTGCATTTTTTTAATTTGAATTTCTCCCTGGATAAAGAAATACTGTAGTCAGTTAAAATTTCTTCACTTTGCAGCCTGCAGTCCTTGCTGTGCTGCTGCATCAGTAAAAAAAACTGAAACACTGTCCTTCAATTTCAAACGTAGTGTGAAAGAATGGATATCATCATCACAGTTCGTAAAAAGATAGCTTTATTGCACAAGGTGTTGAGTACTCTTTTTCTGTTTTTGTTTGTTTTCATAGAAAAGAAAATGTAGAGTTAAACACAAGCATTTGCAAATTGAAGCAACGTTTCCCCATAAAAGTTTAAGGAACAACCTCTGCATTTTTAAAATGTTTTCAATGATCCCTATTTTAAACTGTTCAGTTCACCGGTTCCCTTTTTCGTTTATAACCAGCAAAATTTTCAGAGCATGCAATGCTGCTGTCCTCCCCCATAAAGTGAAAAAAATTAAAAAAGGCAATTTCTAAACCAAGCAACCTGTGACCAAGTAAAAAAGAAGCAAAACAAAATGATATATTAAAAAAATATAAAATAAAAAAGGAGACAATGCAACTAAATTTCCTGTAAGAAAAGAATTCAGTATTGTTAACTATGCATGGTCCACTCTTACATGTTTCAACTGGTCCATAAATCAAGATAAAGCAGTGTCTGTATAACTCTATAGTTTTCAGTAAGTCCTCTTCTGATTCGTTACAATAAGTTCAGTTCAAAGTTTACATTGTGCCCTGGTTTCTAGTGAAGATGTCGAAAATAGTACTCATTTATACAAAACACTTTCCTATGTACACAAATCTTATGTTATGGAGTAAAAATCCTGTTTCATAGGTGGTCATGGGGGACAGTGAGCGAGGGGATCTGATTAGTTGAGCAGATTAGGAAAAGGTTGGGGTAGTATCACATATGAAGTGTGTAGCCATGTGAACACAGAATGAGTCAGTTTGAAAAGTATGTTGTATATTTTTTAAGGAATAAGTCACCTTCGATTATTGACCAGAGTTTAATAGTGACGGGATGTTCCAAACACGAGGAGGAGTTGCTGCCTGTTTCTTTGATTATGGTGGACAGTTTGCCTTTAAAACAATTTCTTACACCTCTAAAATTTCTAAAATTCTAAAATTTCTTACCTGGGTCTCGAAAAAAACAAAAACAAAACATATATTTGGTGTATGCAATCCCCAACTTCATCTCTTGTCACACTTCCTCTTTCAAACTCCATCCATCCATTTTCTACACCACTTATGCAGTTCAGGGTTGCGGGGGGGGGGCAACAGCAATGTGGACATTAACCAGTAAAGGGGAACGAAGGCTGGCGGTGCCGACACTGCTAGCATTAGCTACAGTCTGTAAACCAACTTTGCACCACAACAGTATGAAAAGAAACAATAAAGCATGCTTTTAATTCAATTAAAAAACACACCAATTATGGGATAATACCACATACTTGGCAATCTGATTATTTACTAGGACCTGAAGACTTTTTGAAAATTCGCACTGCTGGGATTGGCTCCAGCCCCCCAAGACCCTGAACTGGATAAGCTGTGACGGTAATGGATGGACAGATTAATCTTATTTAATATGCAAATGTGTATAAATGTGTGTAAATGTGTATAAAAAAAGTCTCACTAGACCAAAGATGAGTAGATTGTTACTTCCAGCTCGTAATACTTTTTATCTGTCTATATAAATGTTTTTATTATCATGTTACATTTTCATAAATATAAACTTGGGTTGATTGCCTAACCTGACACTGAGAAGGAAAGCATAAAGTGTAATAAAATGCCAAAATGTAGTTCAAACATCACATTCTGTTGATTTCTTTTGATAAAGTAAAAGTATCAAAGTGTGACATTTTCCTTAACACTATGAATAAGACATACTTTGATCAAACTGACGTTGTATCAGTGTTTTACATCAGAAACAACTTCACGGAAGAACAGGGGAAGCAGGTTGGTCAGGAGTTTATTCATCACTCCATCTGATATCCATACAACTGGAGTAAGGAAGCCTCACACAGGCGGCCCTTGTTTGTTTTATTCTTAAAACAAGTATTTGCACAATTTAAACCATAAAAGGCCAAAATGAAAGGCATCATAAACATTAACAATGGAAAGAAAATGGATCTCTCCTTTGTTTTTTTTTTTTTAAATAAAGGGAGCATGAATACATATATGAGCAGTTATATTTCTTACTGTGTGACATGTTTATCAGCCTGCAGTCCTGACATTTGAACAGGACTGAACTTCGACACAGATAAGAAACAGAAATACTTGACGGTCTGTTTTTCATTATGTAAAATCGGGTGATGGCAGTGAGATAGTGAACACACCTTTGGAAGGTACAATACAACATTTTACAATAGGCTCACTTACTCTATAGGCTTTCCTTGTTTTACTGTTTCTTTTTCAACACCACACGTTCTGCACTGAGCCATAGACCACAGCTAACCAGCGACACAATCTCACACGATACTTTTACTGTGCTTTTTCCTTTCAGCTGACACCTGCTGTTGTTGCAGCTGGAACATATTAATCACAAGAGAGGGTCATTCTTCAACACTTTTTCTTTCACACCACTTTCTCTCTGAGATCTCCTGTCAATGGTCGTGCTACCCGTTTAAGCCTCCCTCTTCTTTCCTTCTTTCTTCTGTCTTGCAGTTTTTCACTCTGAGCGATTGTCTTGTGATCTTTTATATATATTCTCAATTAGAACGGCTTTTATATTTCTCTGCTTTTTTCAATATTCATATATTTGCTATATATTTGAATAGAAATATATATGTACATACTTTGAAAACAAACATATATCATATCTTTTTTCTATTGCGAGAGCCCTGATGTTAAGTTCTGCCTATGCAAAACATTTGGAGCAACTCTTCTTTTTTTGGAACGATCTTTGTAATGGGATTAAACTTTGGGAGAAAATGAGGGGGAAAAAATTAACGAAGTTAACAGATACAGTACCGTGCATAAAGCTAAAAAGAAACTCCAGTGAGGTTGAAAACATGTCTTTTAGTTTTGAAGACCACTTATGTCTGAGCAAAAATTCCTTCTTTCTGCTACGTTATTCCCTCCCTGTTACTCTAAAACAACTCCAACTCCTATCCACACTTGATCTTACCATCTATAAAGTCATGGTCTGTTTATAAAGCCAAGATCACTTCATACAACTATGATTTTCTTTATACATATCCTTAACTTTGCTTTATGAATGCAACTTGTCTCTCTTGCCAAGGTGTCAGTGAACAACAAGTAGCAGTTCTGCCTGTTTGTGCATATTAGACATCTTCTCTCAGTCTGTCTGTTGTTTTAACTAGCAGCTATGCTAGCAGTAGGTCACAGTGACACTGTATGGATATGATGGGGACGGGACGAGGAGACATGACAGTGGGGAAGATAGGGAATGGGAAGAGTGGATACAGATAAAATTTGTCAACAAAAGATAAATAGCACTGTGGTGCCATGATGAATCACAAAAAGTTCTCTTTTTGTTCTGAGAGAGAGAGAGAGAGAGAGAAAAATATTTCTTCTTTGTACCCTACTTTCTATTCAGTATTTCCCATTTCCTAAGCATTGCTGTCAATTACACTTGAAAAAAGATCTAGTTCAAAATGTTGGAACCAAATTAGGATCATATTGTTACATCATCAGCATAAGTATTGATACTGTCCCCAAATCCCCTTTCACAGGTATAAAATGAGCAGTGGGGGTTTGGAGTTGGGGGTCAGTTTTGACACAGACGTCTGCCCGAGAGGTCAGCATACAGATTGATTTTTCTTTTCTTTTTTTTTTTTAAAAAAGGTCCACTGTTGGTGTGTGCCTGCCACATGTATACATATATATATTTACACATATACACCCACACGCACACACACGCAGGATTTCTGTTACTTGGATCCATTCTAACTTTTTCTTAGTGCACATGAGATTATATTTCCATAACTTAAAAATAAATGAAAAAAAAACCCTGATGGAGAAAAGGTTTGGATTCATCTTTCACTTGACTTTTTTTTTTTTTATCTCCGTTTCTTTGAGTCTTTTTATAAAAGCATCAATTAAGACCACTATGCTGTTCCCCAGCAAATTCCCCAGATCATGAGACTGTTATCAAGCCGTTCTTCAAGTTCTTCTAATGTATGAATCACTGATGGAGCAACCTCTCTGTGTCAGAGTAATACCACAGTTGGTGCTTAATGCATACAGTAGAAGCATCCTGCCATGGCACAATGCTGTGATATGAGCTCTCCTTCCATCAGAGATCAGAGAAGTAACAGATTTAAAAACCTAAAAACCTTAAAAAAATCAAACCACCTGGTTCACTCAACCACTGTCTCAATCCAGAAAACCAGACAGTGCCTGTGGAAAGCATTTTGTGCATAAGTACTGTGTCCTTGTCAAAAAAATGAAATAATGAAGTGAACAGATAGGTCATCTATGTTTTGGCAAGTGATTTCCAGGGTGATGAAATAAGAGCTAGAGAAAGATGACACAATAGTAATAGAAAGCAATCAGGCAGAAAGAAAGGCAAACCCCTGTGCTGTGGAGACCCACCTCTGACCCTTTCATACAGTCGTGTCCCCCTGCAGCCTGGCACAGAGCAGGCACTGACGGGTCAGCTGTGCATGTGTATGGTCCTCGCCACACCTTTCATAGAGGCTCCGGGCAAGTGCTGGCTCGACCGGCCAGCTTTCTGGTAAGAGTTACAGTGACAGGCCGCAGTGACGGCAGGCTACACCAGTGTGTACGACTTGGAGTAGGCTCCTGCCCCTCCGTCTCTCTGCTTCTGCAGTCTGCCTAAGCCCGAGGAGCTGCTCTCCAAGAGAGAGTCTCTGGATCCTCCCATCTTGGAGGAGGATGAGGAGGCACCTCCGGGAGTCCCTCCTGCGGCCCCTCCACCAGAGGAGGATGAAGCCCCGGCAGCTGCAGCTGTGGCAGCAGCTGCTGCCGCTGCACTCTGGGCCACCGAGGAAGAGGAGCCGGGCATGGTGAGAGTCCTCTGGGGAAGTGTGGAGCTGCTAGAGCTAGCAGATGCCCCTCCACTCCCACTGGCTCCAACACCTCCTGTTGCTCCTGAGGAGGCCCCGGAGGAGGTGAGGTTGGATAGGCCAGAGTGGCCCATTGTTAGAGCTTGCTGCTTTGCAGAGTCCATAGTCACATGACGGCCCTGGGTGTGGTACGCCCTCTGGGCCAGGCCACGAATGGAGGCTTCACGTGGGGGGACCACTGGACACGGGTCATGATGCTCTGACTGCTTTCGGAAGAAAGGGTCTGACTTCATGTAGAGGGGGAGGTTACAGTAATCACCTGCAAGGGGAGAAAAACAATTCATGTTATTGACAAACCTGCACGGTGTAAAGACATCAGATTTATTTTTCGACTACTTTAAACTGAAACCGCTTTCCCTAATATCACAGTTATCTGTTTTTCTATTTGTTGCAGACTCTCTGTTAGGGATGTACAAAAGTGGATTTTTTCCAATATCCGATATGCCCATGCTGATACCTACACACTGTTCTTATTGTTAAGAGCACCAAGTGTCTTTTTTTTAGTCATTAACACAGTTACAATTACTAAAAATTTAGAGCACTCGTTACTTTTACACCCTGCAACTTGATGATTAAGATGAGAAAACATCTGGTTCAGCAGATGACATGACACCAATGTAAGGAGCATCCTGGGGGGAAAGAGGACCACTGCTACAAAGACACACAACCCAACACACACAGAAACTCAAATACACAAATGGCTGAGCACTGGAGCATTAGCTTCCTGTCTGTGATATATCAGCATTATTTTTCCCTCCTGAAGATAGAGGCCAAAAAGAGAAAAGGAAAGGAAAGAAACATAAACAAAAGGAAAGAAACTTTTTCCCACTGCCAAGAACAGTAACTAGGGATGGGACCGATCCAATCCAATATCGGTATCGGTCACGATATGGCCATAATTAATAGAACATGAAGCAGTCTGTGTGTAACTGAGATAGTATTAGTTGGGGATGTTCTTAGCGGTATACACCTAGTAGATTAAACGTAAATCTATATTTAGAATAGTCATAACTAGTCTAAAGATGAGAGAACACAAAGAAGAGTGGGTGTGATGTTAGCCTGATACTCCCTACAGCATGGCTAGCATTGAAAGCTAGCGCCGCTAGTGCCTTCAATCCTCTTTGCAGATTAATATCGTGCTTTGATATTTGGCCTCTTGTCACTTCGGGTGAGTAGACATATGTGAGCTTAACCCTCGACAGCCCACATACCACTTTATTTACATTTACTACTTTGGAAAACTGTCGTACTGTGGTCTTCTTACTAGACGCTAACAGCTTAGCCCTCTCATTGTGTATATCCGGTGAAGGGTCAGAGAGGAAGGCTGCGGCCATTAACTGAAGCTAGTCTCTAGTAGTGAGAAGTTCATTACAGTTTGAAAGAGCATTATAGACAGGGATTTCAAGACCGTGTTCATTAAAAAAACATGATAGGTAAATAGTTTAACCAACTGCTAAAGTAGTAGTTTAACCTACTTGAGTTATGCTATTTAGGGTAAGCATTGTTGTTTATCACTTATACTCAGTTGTTGTTTTTTGGATATGTTGATATTTATTTTTTAATAGTAGTTCAAATAAATTTGTTTGGAATACATTTAAATTCAATTCATTTTTGTATTTTTTTTGTTTGCTTTTTAATAAGAGGAGCTGGGTGGTTTACTACAGCCTCATGTAACCTCACACATTATACCAACAACAATAATAACTGTTAAAAAAAATATATATATATGAATCAGTATCGTTATTGGTATATATCTATCGGAATTGGATCAGAACTGAAAAAAAAGTGGATCGGTGCATCCCTAACAGTAACCTGACTAAATACAAAGCTAAAAAAAAAATGCTTCGGTTCAACTAGGACCAGACACCCTGACCCTATAGACACCAGTAACCCAGGTGCAGCTCACGTTAGCTTGGCAGATCAAAGAGGAGCCACTCCGTCCAAACAACCATGGCTTGATTTTAAATCACTGCCTTCTGACCAGTGTATCACCAAGGAGGCACTAAACAAGGAGGCTAGCCTGGTAAAATAAAGGTTCAATAAATAAATCTAAAAAAAAAAAAGACTAATAGCAAGGTATGTTGTTGAAGACATGTGCCTGATATCAACCATAGAGTCTGCTGCCTTCAGAGAAATGATTAATCAAAGACAGATGAGATGAGAGGTAGGGCCATGCAGCAAGACATTAAGAACCCAACTGTTTTATAAACTACGGGCTGTCAATGCAGTACAGCTATTTTGTTCTTGTTAAACAGTTTACAACTTCAAATAAAAGTTTAGAAACATGTCTACAATCTTCTATTGTTTCACAACTTTTACCATGAGGGTAATGGCTACAATGTTATTTGAAATCTGAGTTATTTCCTTTCACACTGTCACAATAACGTTAATTAATGTGATGTGTACATTGATCAGCATTGAAACAAAATAGTTACACCTGAGTTACTTTTCAAGTAACTAGTTACTTTTCCAATGCACTAACTTTTTGAGAGTAGTAACTGTAACAAGTTACTACTTTTCAGTAACTTGCCCATTACTGGGTATATACTGAAGATATTTACGGTTTATATATTCACTCTATAGAAAGACATAAATGTTCGTATCTTCTGATACCAGCACTTAACTTTTTAAGTTAATATCTGTGGGTACTGATATGCTGATATTATTGTGTATCCCTATTGTCAATAACAGTCTGTCTCAATCTCTCAATTTCTCTCTCTTTCTCCTTCTCTCTCTCTCTCTATTGCACCTTCTTGCATCACCCAGTCACAGCAGATTTAAGTCCACCAAAGACTCCGGTTTTGCTTGAGGATTCAGCCTTTCAAAGGAGGTTTTAATCTTACTCATTAGAAGGTTTAGGTATTTCACAGCATGAAAATAGTCTAGACTTGCTCTATATGTACAGTGTCATGATATAACCTCTGCTGTAAATTGGTACAGTACAAAAAGATTGTTAGAGATTTGCAACCACATATAAACACTGTGTTTGTATCTAAGCTGCTGGCAGCATTTGACATATCCGACATCAACAGTCATATCTAAACTTTTGACCTTATTTACATTAAGAGCCAAATATCTAAAAGTATCTTTGTAGGTGTTAATGCTTTGAAGAAACCACTCACTCTTGGCGCGGTGTGGAATGGGCACAGCTACATTCTTGCCACGACTGTAGTCCTGGGGTTTTGGGGGCGAGGCAGTGAATCTGCAGATACCGGGCTCTGACGGTGTGCTCATGGACGTCATGCTGTCTGCGTTGTCATTGGTACCTGTGGTCATCTGGTCAGATGAGCTGTCAGAGATAAAGCACTCAGTGATCTCAAATTTGGCATGCTGCAGGTGCTCCTCTAGCTTGGCATGCTCATAAGCTCTTGCTAGCTCCTCGTAGGTGGAAGAGGCGCTCTCTGTCGACACCATGCTGTTTCGCCCCTTATCTGTTTTAGAAAAGGAGAAAACAGAAAAGATAAGCTGATTTTCTACAGCTTTATACATGCAGCTCACTGCATAATCACATTCTCTCCATATTTTGAAAAATGGCCTTTCTCCTATGTGAATGTGAATGGCTGTAAATGTCTTTTCGCCCAACCTGTGTCCTGTGAGAGGCTGGCACTGTAGCTGTCGCTCTCTGTGACAGTGATGCCGTGCTGGGAGCCAACTGTGCGCCAGTCTGAGGTGAGAGTGCGGGCTGGCGTGGAGGCCTGGCACTTGGTCAGGGTCCACTGACTGGAGTAACGATTCCTGATGCTATGAGCTGACTTTACACTTTTCCTCGACACTGGGTCTGGAGGGAAATAGATGAAGAAATAAGAAAGATGTGGGATAAAAATAACATAGGCAAAATAAACATGCATTTACAAAGGAAACAGACCAATTCCACATTCTAGTCCACAAATGTTAGCTGATCAAGACAATAAATGCAAAGGTCCTTTATTTTTAAGAATTCATTTTTTGCTCTTACTTATTCTTGACATTGAGTTGCTGAAAAAAGAACCACGGAGAATGCACTTACTGGTTCCTGGCCTGATGTCTGACATGTCGATCAAAGGGCCGGTGTTCTGAATGAGAGCAGGATGATGGACAGACACTCCTGTGCAGAAGCTCTGAGGGTTCCCAGTTTGGTTGAACTCTGTGTCTGTCACAGGGATTGTGGCTTTGTCCTCACCTGAAGGATCCAGAACAGATATTTCATGAAGTAGGTATTAAATTTTAATTGTGTCATTGATCCAACAGTCGTGGGGGAAACTATACTGTATATGTCTTTCTCTCCCTCTCACCAATCTGCTTGATGCCTTCTTTGTCTTCAATTAGCAGCTGCACCCGGGGGATGTCGATGTGTAGCCGTGGGCCCTGAGGAGGTCCCTTCACTGGGGTGTCAAAGCTGCGGTTGTTTTTACTAATCCCGAGAAAGCATTTTGAGAAACAACAGAAAGATTAAGCTTTGTGAGATTAACTCTGAGTCAGCATTGAAAATACTATATTACTAGAAAAAGCATTCTTACCTGATTAGCATCTCTGCCAGGCTTTTGGCATCTAAATAGAGAATTAAAAAAAAAAAAAAAAGATTCAGAAATAACATTAAACCAAAAAAAATAAACTTGTTTTAAGGTGAGGTCTGCTTCTACTTCATGAATCTCTGCCAACAGCTTTGTTCCTCTTGCCACTTCATTTCTATACCTTGTCTGCTCTCTTACCTCTCAGTCTTTTCAGCCTCTTCTCCTTGCGCTTCTTGCGGATGATGAAGAGTAGTGCAACACCCAGGGTCACCAGGATCACAGGACAGCCAATAGAAAACAGCTTCTTCACATCATCGTTCTTCTCCAGCGGGGATTTGATTGGAGGGATTGTGCCTGCACACAACCACAAAGAGCAGAGAGTAATCACAGCCCTTTAAAACAAAAATATTTAGAGCAACAAATTTTTTGTTAAAACAGCAGATAGTAGCATACAGACAAAACAGTCCTCTACTCACTGCCATCATAGTCTAGTGTTGCAAACTGGGAGCTCTGGTTGCCACAGCCAGCACTGTTACAGGCTTTCATCTTCAGCTCATACCAGGTAGCTTCACGCAGCTCAGCCAGGAACACATCAGTGGTGGCATTTGTACGCACATTCTGCCAGGCCCATGTACCTGCAACATGCAAACAAACCAATCATTAATCTAACCTCATTTATTTCCATTCCCAGCTTCCTTGACCTATTGAAAGTCACCTCATTGCCAACAATACATCTTTTTATTTCACATGCGTGTTCTATCAGATACTTATTTTAATTGATTTGTTGTGCAATTTCTTTAAATGACTAACAGTTCGAGAAGCAGTGACTCACCCTTTGGTCTGAACTCCAGTGTGACTGCAGTGATTGGACAACCTCCACTTGCCCAACCCTGCAGGTTGAGTCGGGCGTGGCTTGAGTTTATATGAGTGAATACTGGCTGATCCTTGTTGAATTGGGGCTCTGTAGAAGATAGTGAAAATCATTTTACTGGTTAAATGGTTACTGATCACTGTTCATACACACAGCTGCAAGAAACAACTTGAAATAAAATCAAAAGATATGTAAATGAAGGCATTTAACAGAAATATTATATGATCACGTCCGCAAATCACACAATGCACAATTAGCTGGTGTCAGGCCAAAACTGTGTATCGATGTCTTTTTCAGAAATCAGTTCTATTGGTCACCCTTAACATCTGTCAGTGGCTTTTAGCACGTTCAAACCAATAAAAAGTGTCAAAAAATGCTGACTATCACCATTTAGTGTTTAAATATTTGAAAAAAAAGCTTTTTTAAATTCCCTGAAAAGTAGTGATTTTAGATATTAAGTTTTGACCTGACACCAGCAATTTGCATGAACAAACATATACATGAACAACACAATATATATTTTTTAATTAGTTTCTGTCATATAACTGTTTAAATTGCATATCATTCATGATAATACTTAAAGAAAGGTGAACATTTACAGCTCTAACATAATCTGTAGATGTCATTTTTTTTTGTTGCTGGTGATTGAGTGAATTCAAAGAGGGATTTTTTTTTCCAAAAAACTGGAGCCATTATACATGTCATGCGTAGAAAAAAAAAATCTTCAGCTCACATATGTTGATGTGTCCTTAGGCAAGGTACTTGACCCCTAATTGCTCCCAATGCTGTGCTAGTTGCAAACAAATGTATATGCTTATGAATGAGATTAGTTTTTTGCTAATAGCTATTTTACTCAGATTTTGTCATCAGTGTGTGAATGTGGCGAGACTAGGTGTGAGTGGTTGAATGTGAATCTGTGGTGTAAAAAGTGCTTTAAGTAATCAGACGACTAGAGAAATGCTATACAAGTTCAAGTCCGTGTACCAAAGGTTTGTTTAGTCATATCTCTTTGTTCATTGATAGGTTATTGTCCATCTAAGATCTAAACTGGGCCATCATTCATTTAGTAAATTTGAGTGGTTTGAAATGTTGGTAAATTTGGGTCCTGATTTGATATTAAGGAGGCAGTGGTGGGCCTAAAGGCAAGATAAGTTCATAACTACTGCTCTGATGTGGCCCATTGCTTGGCAAAGTTCAGTATAAATTTACTGTGCTTTATTTCTCAACAAGTTCTGTTACTAAGAGAGATGTCTGCTTCATCTTTGTAAAACATAATACCAAACCTTCATTCCAAATGTCTCACCTCTGCCATGGGTCTTTGCCTCAATGATCTCACTGATGCGCCCAGCTCCAACGCTGTTCTTTGCAGCCAGTTTGACTTTATACCAGGTGCCACAGCGCAGGTTTTCCAGTTTGAAGGAGCGCTCTGTAGAACTGATAAAAACATCTTTCCATTCCTCTGTGTTGTCAACCGAGTACTGAAGCACAAACCCTGCATAAACATATAAAAAGACATGAATATTATAGCTATTTTCTCACTCTGTTAAGATGACAAAACATCATATTGCATTAACCTTCATATTTTTGTCACTTGTGCCTCTTTTGTCCACTAGATGGCAGAGTAAGTCTATACTTCCCCTCACAGATAGGCCCCTGATTGGTCTAGCTGTTCTCCATGTAAGCCGCCATTAGTTACCTACAAACCTCAACACTGGGATGGCGTTGACTAAGCATCTATGCAAATGAGAATACGCAATGTGGCGACTCTTTTTATAATCAGCTGCCTTTTAGACTCCAACTCGCTCTTTCTCTAAAACACTTTGGGTCTAATCCTTCATCTCCGCCTGACTTTCCTTTTGTCGCTCCATTTTAATATATGTAAATATTAATGCCTCTCTGTGCACCATCTTGTTGTCCTCTTTCTCTTTTAAAGATGGCGCAATAGAGTCCAGAATGTCATGCAGGTTAACGTGCAAACTCTGCTCTATTTTCCACTATAAACTTTCATTTCATAGCCACTCGCAGTAAGAGAAAACTGCCCCCCATAAAAGATTGTAAAGAGAACAGCACAATGACAGACTTTTGCAGAACAGATTAGAACATGACATCAGTTCACACTGCAGGATTACCAGATTACAGGATTTGTTCACTTTGTTATGTTTTTTTTTAATTCAACTTTTTTTTTTTTCGTACAACCAGCTGGGCCTTTTGTATAAAAACATGCTAACATGAATTTTATTTATCAGGAAGGAAATAGCCCTTGGATGCCACTGCAGTAGTAATAAATAGATGCTTGACTTAAAACCTGAACTCTGCTCACTGTGGCTTCAACAACAGACACACATTGTGCTATAAGATATGATGAAGACTTCATGGATATACGAGACCTGTATGATGCATCCATATACTGACTGATGTTGAATCTGCACTCCCTTCATCCACAAGATCAACCAAAGTTCAGGTGAAAACACATTATTGAAAATACATTTTATTTGTCTGACTTAAATCGGAACAACTTCTCAACACAAAGTGCTTTACTGTTTAACAACAGAATGTTTTTTCAAATTTGGACAGCAGTTTAAATGACAGCGCATTGAGGCAAAGGGATGTGTTCATTTCCTCTGTAGTCCTTTAATAGAGATAAGATGTAAACATAGTTTGTGAGGGATTGAATTTCCTGTCATCATAAATTAATGATAAATCAGTATCATCTATCTTCTATCTTCCATGGTTATTACTGCTAATACTACTCATATTGTTATTATTGGAATTGTAGCCATATAGAAAAAAAAGATTAATCTATGGCCAGGGCAGCCATAAATGTCTCTTATTCATTGTTGTTGCTTTATTTCTCTCTATACATCTGTCAGTATGGCTGGTGGTTGTTCAACATGAGTTTAGTTCTGCTTGAAGCTTCTGTCTTAAATTGAAGTTTTGTCTTGCCACTGTAACTTTCCTAAATGTTGCTTAAAGCTGACTCATTTCTGATCTATATTGTATCAACCAGTGGAATTTTTTAAATGGGTTTCTGATATTTGTTCTCTTATGCAGCACTGTAGAAACATGCATTATGCTGAAATCCAAGATGGCAGACTCCATGGAGGGGACCCTCCCTATGTATGAAAAAATGGATTATTCAGAGTTAATAAAACATTAATGATTAAACCCTAATTCAAATATGCCTAATCAACATTATGTTTCATTTCGACCATTTCATTTTTTTTCTGCTAAATGCTACTAGGCTAAATATTACACACTACACCTTTAAATAATATAACAAATCATTTGGTCTACACCTACCCCCTTTATGAAGTGTCTTGAGACAACATGTGTTATGAAATGGTGCTTTACAAATAAAGATTAATTGATAAAGTGTGCACACAGGAGTAGGTAATGAAATGTCAGGGAGGAACAGAAGAGAGGCAGTAAAACAGAAATTAATTGGACTCTTGTAATAAAGTGGCATCAAAACGGTCTTCTAATGGTAACACCCACAGAATCTGTCCAAGTTGTCTTGCATATTTAACCTTTTTGGTGCAAAGTTGAACAATAATTCACTTTTTGAGACAATAATATTTCACAATATTAAAAAAGTCCTGTATTAAGGGATTAACCAGCATCTCACAACTGCTTTTTACAATAGGAAATCAAAATGACAAATGTGTGAACCTTGCCTGAATCCCATGTGCTTTTAAAAACAAAATAAAGTCATTCATATAGCAATGAAACAAAGGACGACAGGTCTTTAAAAGTGATTTCTTAAGCTACTACACCAAAACCATCAGACACCTGGTGCTTGAAAGTGTCATACACAAATAAAGCGCTAGAAGGTGACCCTTAGCAACTTCAAACTAACAAAGAGCACAACAAAGAATAAAACCATACATAAATGCACATTCAAACACTAACACTATGAACATCTTCACACAGAGATTACCAATAATCAGATAATCAAACAGACAGAGAGGTAACAAGGAAAAATAGAAACAGAAGGAAGATCAATAAACTGATAGATCATAGATCAGTGTGCACATTAACAACACTGGGTAAAAAAGAAAGAGAAAACACAAAGAGTAAACTAAGCTCAGAGGTCAAAAGGATATTTTTATTCTGATTTACTGCCTAAAGTCAAAATAGTCACTTTATATTATTTCTGTTTTGGCCATGTACCTCTGATAGAGCTGCCTCCGTTGTCTCCTGGTATCCAGGCCAGAGTGATGGAGGAGGTGGAGGTGGTGGAGACTGTAAGACGAGGCTGGTCTGGAGGGACTGAAGAGGAGACAAAAAAGATAAAACTAGTCAATACCAACAGAAAATGATGTTGGTTGTATTAAAAGCATACAATATTTCTTAATGATGCAGGAGCTCTGCTGATGTTGTCCTACCTTGTACTAAAAGGTTGACTATGATGGTGTCAAAACCCAGCGTGTTGGTAGCCGTGCAGGTGTAGTAACCAGAGTCTTCAGCTTTGACAGAACGCAGCACCAGGGTCCCGTTGGCCATGATGAGACGCTGTCCATCTAGAGACACGGGGATGGCTGTGTCCTCACTGGCAGAGAGGAAAAACATCACAAGAATTTTATAAAAATGTAGGAGTGCCCAAGTGATATCTGAAACAGATACTTTTAAAATTTTAAGAATTGATCATTTAAATGACAGCCTACAAACTGGATTTTTGGGTAGGGAAAATTACCTTTTCTCAGTAAACTGGCCACCATTTCTACACCAACATGACCCTGTAAAGGCTTCTCAGCAAAGACCCTCTTCAGTAAATGAGGAGTACTCCCAAAACAATCAACCTAACTTCATGTATAGACGTAGCACCTTTTAGACATTCATTTGCAGTGACGAGAGTTCTGCTAGCTAATATTGTAATCAGTGGATTTGGATTTTTGCAGGAGATGCATGATCCTTACTTGTGTAAGAAGTGTTTTATCGTAAAAATCCCACACTGGTTTTGCTGGAAATTTTAATCTTTAGAAAAAGTAAACAAAAGCAGGTGTGCTGCCAATCAGTCAGTATGAAACCATCCCTGTATGTGCAGTTAAAGGCACTAAAAACAACAATATACAATAGCTGATCTCGATATTCTTAATTGGTTTAGTGGGTCATCATATATAAATGCTCTGGCTTTATTAGGTATACCTGTTGAACTGGTCAATAGCACAAATATCTAATCAGCCAATCACATGGCAGCTACCAATGCATTTAAGTTTGTAGAAGTGGTCAAGACAACCTGCTGAGGTTTAAACAAACCAATCTGAACTGGGATTTTAACACACAACTATCTCTAGGATTTACAAAGAATGGTCTGAAAAGAGAAAATCTCCAGTGAGTGGCAGTTCTTTGGGCCAAAATGCCTCGGTGGCAGAAGTCAAAAGATAAGGACCAGACTGGTACGTGCTGATTGACAGCAATCACTCAAATAACCACTCGTTGTCATAAGTGAGGCATGCGTAAGAGCATCTCTGAACTCACAACATGTCAAACCATGAAGACAGTAGCAGAAGACTACACTGGGTACCACTCCAGTCTGTCAGGGGGAAACTGAGGCTACAATTTACAGGGGCACACTGAAGTTAGACAAAAGATTTGAAAAACATTGCCTGGGCTGATGTGCCTTGATTTCTGTTACAATTTGGCTAAAGGTTATTCATTGTGTTTGTAGTGTTTCAGTTTCAATGGAAGGAGGAACTCATGCAAGAGTTACAACATGCTTGACTTATTGCTAATGCAACATTTTACAAGTTTTTCATGATAAAAAACTTTTTTTTAACTGTAAACAATGATTGACCATCTCTTGAGCTAAGTCTTAAGACTAACTCGAACTTGGAGGAGTTAGTAAAACACTCAGCTTACAGGTGAGTGGGGGGAATCTCACCTGTCTTTGGTCCATTTGATTGTAGGTGTGGGTTCTCCTACTGAGCTGCAAGGCAGTCGCACCTCCTTCATCCATGGAGTGGTCACAGTACCCCCGAATGACAGAATCTTAGCTGGAGCTAGAGGTGGATAAAGAGTAAAAGTGCTGGATTGAATAGAGGGAAAACACACAAGAAATGCAATAGCCTAATTAATATCCAACAATGGTTTTATCACACTGTTGTCAAATAAACAATTTTCAAACCCAATAAACAAACGCTGTGGAGGTCTGAGAATGTGTTCAATCGATACAGAAATGTGATGCCTGATATGCAATGTATAAATTGATTTGTTATCCATTTGTGAGTTTTTCAATAAACAAGATTTACTGGAAGAGACCGTGCGATGTGTTTTTCTGATTCACATTCAACGGTTAAGAACTCGGTGTTAAATGTGACAGCGTTCAGCAAAAAACTAAAGAATATAATCAAAATACAAGAAAGAACAAAGAAAAAGCAGAAAGGAAATGAAAAAATAACCATCTATTCAGTCACATAGCCCTCTTATTCTCCATCACTCCCCCACTCGCTCTCCCTCTCTTTCTTTCTCAGGCTTAATGCCACTGCTCTAGTGCACTTATGTTAAGGTTGAATGAAGTATTGAGTGGGCAAGCCTGGAGGACACTGCCTTTTACAGCTGCCGATCAGCTGACGCATCCACCCATACGAGCGCACACACATAGACACACATAGACACACTGCAAACCTTTGGACCCAGCAGTCAAAGGAGTGGATAGATAAAGCAAAGGATAACATGATGGAGAGTGCACTCTATTCATCCCTTATTCTTCCTGTCTTTTAATCCAAAGCATATTGATTTAACAGCCCCCTTTATTTTCTTAAACACACCGCCTGCCTCTCTATTGTCTTGTGTATTAGTTAACTCTGCTCTTGTTGTGTCATTTTCTCTCCTTTTCCCCCTCCACCTGCTGTCCTCCCTTTTGTCAACCCTCTCTCTTTATTTCACTGATTCAGGACAGTTTATCTGGGGCTTTCGGAACTCAGAATAATCAATAGCACAGCGTGGTCACACAGAAAAAAGGAAGAGGTTAAAAATGTGCAGAGTGGAGTTACATGGAGCAGTAGCAGAGGAAACGTCTCCTTTGAATATGTCCAAGCAGCGAGTCAACAGTGCTTTGTGCTCCATCCACCTCTGTTGCCTACTTGCCTTTTTTGAATTGAGGAGACTTTTTCATGAAAACTCACTTTATTATGTGTATTTTGAATAAGTTAACTGCCGGTCAATTCATGAATGAATTTTCTCACATTGAAAGAGAAAAACTTATTCTGGCTTGTGCCTCTAGCGGACGCGTGCTACAATATGTGAAATTTATCCATGAAAATGAAACGTTTGCTAACTGCAGCACAGACACCTTGTAGACTTTAGTTTTAATGAAAAGACACCTCAATCCCAAAAAGACAAAAAAGCAACAGAGGTGGGAGAAGCACGACACTCTGTCAAATTGCAGTGATTATCTAAGAGAAGCTGTTGTAACACTTCCTATGACAGACAAAAGACATCCTCCAACTCATTCATCAGCTGAATCAGGTCAAATGTGTCTTATTTTTATACGAAGATGACATTATTTTTAAATGACTGAACAAAATGAGTGTAAACTAAGCTGTATTTCTTCCAAAATTACAAGAAGCCACTTTTCTTAACCCCTTCAGCCCATTTGGTTTACAAAGGTAATACCCATGTCTTTTGTTTTGGTTCCTGTATTTTCCTTGTTGGAAATGCAGCCAGTGAAGATCCTACTTTCTAGGGAAAGTTTTTGAAGTGAAAGTGCGACTTTAATCCCTGTGTCAAGCAGAGTGCAAATTTCAGAACATTGCCCTCTCATCAGGTGAGGACTCACTTAAGCTCCCTTTATGAGTGAGAAATAGATCCCTGTGTTTAAAATAATACGGCCATCCAGATCCTCACACACGTCTGCAACATTGGGGTGGACCTTGGAACTTAACCAACTACAGGTTGCTGAATGACATGGACCCCCATAACTCCTTTGCTGGTGCTCTGTTGATCAATCTCTGTGCCCACGTGAGCTAACACCATAAGTACATTTCACACAATATTTTGTAAAATTCTTCAAAAATTTTGAGTAAAGTTTCCCCAACGTTTACAATTATTCTCTTGCTTGTTCAAGAGAACATGTATGAATATGGACTAATGCAATAGTTCTTAACTGTTGGAGCAATATGACCCACCATTAACTCAATGAGAAACTGTGATCAAAATTTCTGATATTTTTCAACCAGTCATATTAAGCTAATGAAAAAGAACACAGTTTGGACCTCAAACAGTACAACACAAGTGACTAATCTAACGAAAGACAAAACAAGCTTGTCCTGAAAGAGTTTCATGAACTTTTTGGCACATTTATTTTCCCAGAAAACCTTTGTGACCCACTGAAAAAGGCTCTGCCACCACTTTTGAGACCCAACCCACTGCTGTAGAACTGCTGTACTAAATGACTGCAAAGTAGGGGCAGGAAGTGCTGTCTGTGGCTCTACCTGTTTCAGATGTAGCGCATAAATGAGACTTTACAGCATTAGAACAGCATTAAACAAATATTTATCTTAGGAGTTTTATTTTCAGTTTTTTATGCCCCTTATTACAGAGATAGGACCGTGGATAGAATTGGGAACTGGGTAAAGAGAGTGGGGAATGACATGCAGGAGAGAAGCTGCAGCACAGGCTGCCTGCATCATGGACCAGAGTGTGCATACATATGTAACTACTAAGCTACCAATACTTCAAAATGACATACAAGGAGGGTTAGTACCTAACAAGCAAGTATCTTAAAAGGAGGAAAGACTGAGTAGGACCCAACAAACAGCTTCATGTGTGACTGTCTGGTACCAGAAGGCACTGCTCAAAGCCAACGCACTTGGTGTTTGGATCAACTTTTTACTTTTTTTTTTTTTTTTTTTTTTTTTAAATAAATTTTAACATCATAATTACCAATAATACTGTAAATGTGATCATGGTCTTGAATGGTCTAATCAACATCAGGGACAAATACAGCAACAAGTCGTCATGAAAGAACATCAGATATCACTCTTTTTTTCACATTTCATGTCAAAATGGCATCTCACAAATTTTCCAACTGGAATTTGCCTACCCACAGTTTTGTCATATAGTCTGATGTGATTTTCTAGTAGCAGTAAATGTAATCTTTGGCTTCTAGGAAGATGAGGAGGTTTGTCAAAACAGCTTTTTCACCTCAGCACACAGACTCTCAACAACAGTTACATGAAACATGAGCTTGGACAAAACTATCAATTTTCATCAGAATTATTAGCAGTGTAACCTCAGCGACCTGCACTTTTTCCTGGGAATCTAGGCTTTCTTCTGTCTATTCAGGGACTCACCTTTTGCTGCTGGCTCCACAGTGACCTTGTCGCTGAAGTTTCCCCTGCCTGCCGTGGTGACGGCTGCAGCCCAGATCAGGTACTGTTGTCTGTGGTTCAGGTGAGTAATTCTGTAGAAAAGCAGCTCAGGATTGGCTTCATACTCGCTGGGCATCTGGGAAGAGCCAAGACAAAAAAGAAAAGTGTGTTACTTCAGAACTTGAAACGGTTTAAAGTTGTTACATGTCATGAGATAGTATATAAAGAGTTAAATACTGCCTGTTAATGTGTTTTCTTATAAACTCAAGTAGCAATATAAATACTGAGGCTTGTTTTTTGTAATGCTGCTTTTCTTCTAGATGGAAGCTTAAGCATCATATCCATGAGCATTCATCGTGGAACCCATTCTCATCGTATAATTTCATATCAGAATAAAGTGAGTGAACACAGGTTAAAAGATCATAAAATCAAAGTTACAAAATGATTTTTTGTCATATTTTCTACCTTTTCCTGACAGTGAAATATACTGTACATTGCATCATGTGTTTGGAAGCACAAAGCAGAATCCTGGGGATGCCAAAGACAAGATCATTTTGTCACTTTACTGGAGAGGCAGACATGATGTGAAGGACTGAGTGAACATCATTTTAATGTGAGCACACCCTTTCCTCCAGTCAGAAACAGAGACATAAAAAGACACAAGCTACCAGGGCATGATATGCTGAAAAAGATGTATGGAAAGATGGAGCTGTAGGGAAGGAGGACATGAGGGGGTGAAGCTGGAGGAGAGACAGACATATAGGTTGGATAGGGGAAAGAAAAGCCCATCCTCCTCTTTTTCTGTTCTCCTGGGGGAAGGCAAACTGAGATATGAGACAGAGGAAGACAATAGGGGACAGATAAATGAGTCAGTCAGAGATATCATGAACAGTCATACACTAATGAGGCCTATCTAGTGCAGGCATCAGCAATGATAGGGAGGGGAGGAGAGGAGAGACGAGCACAAATACACAAACACACTGACACACACATACAGTGGCATACATGACCTGGAGGTGGATGTGTAATTGCAGTGTGTTTAACCCAGCCATGTGTCCGCTGTCTAGACATATATACATCACTGTCCCTGCAACGCACACACATGCACTGCCATAAAAACACGCACACACAACCTCTCTTTTTTACTGACTGCCAGTCACCATTCTCCTACCCACCAATTAAACCCTTATTCCCTTAACTCCTACTCTTCATCTAGTCTTCAGGTAACCAGGCTCTTTTTCTCTATCTCAAACACACAGAAATGCTCAGTTGCACTTACTGTGTCTCAGACATTAGAAGACAAAAGCACAATCACAGTTTAATCACACTGAAAGGTAGCATGTAGAACTTTGTCTCATCTTCAAGAAAAACTCCTCCCATGCTGGGCTCTGGACCCCCCTAAAAGACCTCAGGGGAGTAAAAGGCTTTGTCTGCTCTGAGGTTATCCATATGATTTTCACATTACTGAGATCATAATAAAGCACTAGTTTATACAAAGGTAAGAAATGTGTGTAGGCTTTTCTGTCCAGCTTTTATCATGGAAGCTCTGAGGGAAAAAGTTTCACTGCAGTTTGACCCTCAGTTCTGACTGACAGGCAATACAGGTAGGGTTTTTTTGTTAATGATCCAGTTTTATTTAAACCTTTTATAAGGTACTTATTAAAATACTGGAAAATTCAACAGTTAAGCCCCAGAAAATTGTTGTTGGACATCCCATTTTTTTTTTTCTTTTTACTTTTGGCACTTATTTTTCATTATTATGGTGAAAATCAAGGTTAACAAAGTAACTATATATGTTTAATGCTTATTTAGGGTATACATATTAAGATGCTAATGGTGAAAAATAGACACATATACAGTCTGATGAGTATTTACTTGCACATTAAAAAGTTATTAAAATACAAAATATTTATGTTAAAAGACATGGTGAGATTGTATTTAGATTTTGACCTCTTTTAGAGGCAAGACATGTCTGGTTTCACCAGTTTTATAATGAGTTATTTGTCATGAACAACTTAAGTATGGTTGCTAGAGGAATTAGCCTTATGTCTAAATATAGACCACATTTTCCACCCCTAAATTGGTGTCTGTCTAAATACGGGTCTTCTGTTTTTCCACGCTTAAATTTTAGTTATTGCTAAAAATCAAACAAAACCTATCATGACTTTAAACACTACTTTAGACCTTTATAATATGCAGGTTTCATCAACTTAGCATGGTCAGTGATGATTTTAGAACTTTTTGATTGGGATCAAAAGAGATATAAAATGGCATTTTTCAAGTTCTGGAGGAAAAAGGAAGTTCAAGACACTCTGGGCCACTGCTGATTGGTCAGATGTCACTTTCTGTGACATTAACTGATCTCCCTAACATGACACGCCAGATGGATTTGTTTCACACATCCATCTGGGAAAGCTTCAATAGGAAACATTTGAGAAAAGGCAGAGGCTTTGAAAAAAACTGGGAGTGTGACTGGATGAACATTCTGTCTAGCACATCTCTACGGGCCAATCAGAGCAACAAAACACATGACATAGCTGCTATCGAGCTGCACGTGCGTAGCTAGTGAGAAATAACGCGAAACATGGCGACTATAGACATGTAAGTACTCGACTTTTGTTGTTTTTGAAAAGAAAACAACTCACTGATGTTCTTTGTTCTTCTTTTGATGAAGAAATGTTGTCAAGTTCTGATAAAACTGGTGCTTTAGCAGCATCCATGCTAATCTCTTCCTCCATAACTGCACCAGCTCTTCCTGCTGCTTGTTTACATCACGACTTTGCTGCGCCTGAAAGTACTGCCCCTTGTTGCTGATTGGTCCTGTCACTTTCTAACCGGGCCCAAACGGTTCAGATGGGAGCTTTGCAAGATGGATTCGCCAGTGAAAAACAAGGAAACAGGCATATCCATCTGCTTTGCAAGGTTATGATCTCCCCTGATTGGCTGAGAAATATCACTCTGGTTCTCTAGTATTATAGAGAGTTGGGGTGATGCCATGAAGAAGGTCAATCGAAGTGATCATTCATGGTTCCTTACCCCATAAAGGGTTAATACCAGCACAATTACATGCACCTGTTTGGATCTTTAATTCCGCACAAAGTATGGAAATATGTATCAGTGCTAATCCAGAGAGATTTACCTATTCTAGGTGAAATGCTTTAGATCTTTTGCATACATGTGACTATTTGTGGCTATATGTGGCTAACTATATTTGAGTTTTACTCGCAGCAAGCCGACAGCAAACACACAGTTACTCGCAGCCGTAAAGTAACAGAAAGGAGCATAAGAGCATTAGCTTACTCAAAAGAATGTCACTGACTTTGTCAAATGAGGAGAGTCACTCAGAGGTTGCGCTGGACTTGCTTTTGTTGTCTGTCATTTTGACGGAAAGGGTCGTAAAAATTTTGTCATACCATTTTACAATCCATCATTATAATTTTCTCTTTTATATCTGTAATGGCAATGGGAGAAAGACGAACACAGCAGCACAGCTTTTACCCCTCATCATTTTTACACAGTGATGGTGAATCAACAATCCTTGTCTTCAAGCAAGCAACTACGAACTGTGCCATTTAAGATATCATATACAGTTTTAAGGATATTTTTAAAGTGTAAGTGAACCCCCGGCTCAGAGCTAACTCCGCCCACCTCTGTAATTCAAAAAATGCGTAGCGAGTGAGCAGTTTGGTACTGAGAGGAGGGAGGGGAAAAGAACGGGGGTTTTTCAGATGAAGTGGGAGTGACATTGACATCTGCTTGTCAGAGAGAGACACAGAGTCCCACAGCACTGCTGCCTCATAGCGATCTTTGAGGTGGAGGTGTTTTCTCTCCAGAGTCCCCTTAATCAGGCTATAGTGTGGTGGTAGACTGTGGTAGTCCTGAGCAATAACTGTTCGGGCCGTTGGCTTCAGCACCGGCGTTACTACAGCCATAGCTCTTGGAGCCGAAGCAGTGCAGGTGCAGGCAGGAGAGGATGGGAGTGGTCTCTGAATGAGGCGGTAACATTCTACCTTTTATATAGAGTTTGTGACATAGAAACCTACCAATGGTAGGAATCTACGTCACATAAGCCCCATCTTTTCAGAAAAGATTTTTCAAGGCAGATGTCCATTTGAGCTAATTAAAAGCTGTAAAATGCAGATTTTTTATCAGTTTGGTGCAAATTTCAGAAATAACACTAGCACTGATGTGTTTTATTATTGTTCACTCAGATACTCAAGTGTACAGATTGATTGTGGCAAATTGTTTTGTACTGCGAGCCTGTGGCTCTGTCACTCCTTTAAAATCCCGCTGGATCCATTATGGCAGAGAGCTTCATACAGCACATGCTCATGCGTCATAGCGCTGAGCCAAGTTGGAGAGATGAAGAACAACTTTTTAATTCTGTCTGTTATGACCTATAAGTAGGCTACAAACTTCTGCCTTTATCTATTACATTTCCATGGCTGATATCCACATATTACACGGGCAAACTACGATGTTTAAAGTGAGGTTTTGGTGCGAGAGAGAGAGGGGAGGGCAGTGGTGAGCAAGTGAGGTGGAAGCAGCATGGACTATTTTGAATCATCACTCACCCATTTAAATGACTTGGACTGATACGAAATTTCACATAAAATCAAACCTGTTCCGAACTAATCTACAGTGTCGAGGTCAGTGAGAGAGCCCACTGGCTACAAGATTTTTTTTTTAAGATTAAATCACCTCCTATATGGTCCATGTGTGCAAAATGGAAAGGGTCTATGCATCTGTCTGTGTGCGCGCTGAAAACGCAGGCTCATCCTCATCATTCTAGTCCGTCAAAATGACAGACAGCCTTCAAAGTTTTGCGTCATCCTTCAAAAAAATCTGTCAATGATGGAAAATATTCGGTTAACTCAACCTCTGGAGTCACCTCAAGGGTGCTTACAAAGAGCAGATAGAAAGAGGTATTTCCCTGTACAGAGATAATGACCTTAAAACATACAAAAGCCTTGATGATTACATAGCTGTCCATGTGAATCTGTCTTTATTTAGTTTTTCATCACAGTGTCAAAATATTCTCATCAGACCTCACAGAAGTATTCCCTCACCTATTGGGATAGGGAATGCCTGACCCAACCTACCTTGTTTTCAACATCTTGTTCAGTTGAACGTCATCTGTAAACAGGGTCAATTTTTAAACATTAACACTAGTGCTTGCTAGTGTTGTTGTGCTTCTGATAAAATTGAGCAGCTGCTATGGAAAACACTGGGGAAAAATGTGTAATAAAAAGATCTGCAGGCATTAATTACTGGCATTTCAAGCTTTCTAAACTTTCCTTGGACAAAATCTGCCCTACAAAGAACTCCACAGGGAATCTGTGGACAAGAGTATACATTTAGCTGTGCTATCCAGTAAGTAACGTGTTCCTTTTGCCATGTAGATGGGGGCAGGACCAAGCAGGACAGACTTTGTGACTTTATATGCAACAAGTCTTCACATAAAAGTAGAGCCAAAATTAGGGATGATCTTAATGACCAATTTCTAGCCAGTTAACTGTAGGTTTCTTTTCAGACTAGTCAACTAGTGTTAATTCAGGGTTTATACAGAAAATCTGACATTAAATTCAATACTTTTTAAGACCTTTTTCAAAAACCTCTTCATATATCTTGAGACGATTGCATCTTCGATTTCTAACTCATTATATTAACAACACAGCTACATACTGTATATGCTCTGTGCTGATGGTAAGAGAAATATAACAACAAAGACAAGTTAATGGATTGAAGAAAAAATAAAACAAGGTACTGTATAATTGCGCATTTTAGGATACTTATAAAAATCTTTAATTCTGGTTCTAAAGCATTTCAAAGCCTGCAACTTCTTTGGATTACTATAAGCATTATATACGACAAGAAAAGACTGTTTATAAAATGTTAAATATCTTTAGAATCTTAAGTTGTAGCCACATACTTTTTTTCCTCTTGAAACCTGCCTTTATACCCAAACTAATAACACTATCTATGCCCTTATAGACCTTACAGATGTTTTTCTAGCAAGCATGGAACTTGGGTGACTTTCTGGGGTCTTTAGAGAAAATCCACACCAGTAACTGCAACATTGTATGACCTATCATCCATTTTTCAATCCATTTTTGATCGTTTCTGTGGCTAGCTTAGCATGCTAACCAACAATATTGTTTTCCCACAATGCATTGTCACAGGCTATGACAATCAATGGCAACGGTTCCATCGTTGCGTTGTACTTTGCCAAACTGCACGTCTTTACACTTAGCTTATATAGGAGATGACCTGAATAGTTCATTATGGAGAGAAAGAGAGACAGAGAGCCTGTGATTTTGCCCTCTGTGTCACTGCAGACAGGAACTGTTTTGAATAAAGGCTGAAAAACAACCAATGCAGAAAGCACAATGATTTTTTATGTAAATATGTCAATGTTTTGAAGACTTTTTGGTCCCCAAGAAATGGGAGAAAAGGTTCGTGCAAAAATGTCTTAGTCATTATTGTTTACTGTGTCACATAAAAAAACTTTGAGCTTGATCATGTCCAACAGGGTTGATGTTTTACAAGCTTTTTAAGACAATAAATCCAGGTGAGAAAAAATGGTAAAAAGTAGCTTAGGGTTCAGAAGGTTAAGGTTAGGAAACACTCAGAAACAATAGAGGATGGTGTATAAGTTGAGAGGAAGTAATAATGAGGTAGATATTGTCATGACAAACAATGTAACATATCATAGCCAGGAGGATCACAGCGTCAGGAAGCAAACTGTCAATCTGGTTTGCATAATGTGGCAAACATTAGTAGTTTTAGCACCACTAGCCCTCAGACATCTTTGTTGGCCAACGTCTACATGTCTGTGATGTAAGCTGAACGCAATGCCTGGGTTGATGTGCAAGTTTAACCTGACACAACTCACATACAACTTTTTCTCAGTTTTCTTAGTGTTGCCAAACTGCACTGCTCCTAGGAGATGCTCTCCATGCACTGTGCTTGTTTATATATAGACAGTTGATCTAAAAGAGAAACAGACTAGTTTGGGGTTACAGCCAGTTCATAGCTACAACTCTAGATGGTGATTATGGCATTTTACCAGGCCAGCTTTTAAAAATATCAATAATTTGCTTAACTGACTTCTAATTCTGCTGCCAACCAACAATGTATAGTGTGCAGTTTGCTAGTTGCACACATTGCTGTTTCTCTATTGTAGGTGCCACAAAAGTCTAGGTATCAATATTAATTTCAGTAAGGAAAATAGAGGTTTTAGAGCATCTTTGTTCATGTGTCATATCATTTTATTAGTCTGTAAATGCAGAACAGATGTTAATAAACTGTTAAGACTCTTCAGTGTTGCCAAGCACTGGCCCTGCCCGCTGGGTTTCTGTCTGCACAACACATGGTTTATTCTGGGCAAATAGATTCCAGTTTTCATGTTGTTTTTCACATTTATGAGTGGGCCGTCATGGAGGAATCCACTGGGCTTTTTATTACTTCCCTGTGTTCCCTGTTCATCATCCATCCCCTCTTGTCTGCATCCCTTCGGTATTTTCCACTCTGCCTATCCTTTACCCCACTGCGCCATCCTTCCCTTCTGCCTCCTGCAATCACTCTTCATCCCTTTCTCCGTTCAACCGATCCTCTCTGTGCCCGCCTGTCATCTGTGGGCCTCGCTTTCCCTTCCATCTATCCGGCAGTACCCCCCTCTGTTTTACATCCTCTCTGCATCTCTCCCTCTAACTCTCACGTATATCAACGTCCTCTTTTTCTCCTCTCTGAACATTTGTCTTTACACCCCACGGTAGGCTGATGCATGCACACATGGATGGATGGATGGGTAGATGGATGGATGGATGGATGAACAGGCGGTTGAATGGGTGGGTGGGTAGATGTTGGGAGGAAGCGAGGGAGGAGTGACAGAGTGTGTGTTGCTGTAACGGATATTAAAATATTCCTCCGGCGTGGAGATAGCGGTGATCCGGGGAACGATAGAGCGAGATAATGAAAAGAGGAACAAAAGTACTCCCCGCGCGGTGTGTCTGACCCCCCCTCCATCCCTCCTTCCTTCTCTCCAGTCGCACTCATTTACATAGTAATCATCCTGAACTCTGCATGGGGGCTTCAGAAAGAGAGAGAGAGAAAGAGAGAGAGTTGGATAGATAGATAGATAGATAGATAGATAGATAGATAGATAGATAGATAGATAGATAGATAGATAGATAGATAGATATTGGACAGACAGACAGACAGACAGACAGACAGACAGAGAGACAGATAGATAGATAGACAGACAGACAGACAGACAGATATAGATAGACAGACAGACAGACAGACAGACAGACAGACAGATAGATAGATAGATAGATAGATAGATAGATAGATAGATAGATAGATAGATAGATAGATAGATAGATAGATAGATAGATAGATAGATAGATTTCAGAGTGTGTGTTTGCTGTCGGCTTGTTTTCTGCCCTCGTTGATGAACAGATGAGGTTGTCCTGGCAACGTGATGAGACGCAGATATGCAAATGAGGATGGAGGGTGAGCTTGCACGCACACACACTGCGGTATAAGGAAAGCTCATTTCAAACACACACACATCTTGCTGAGACTGCAGCACCAGATCACACACACATTGCACAAAACACACAAATGCAGAACAGTGTCATAATTTAATTAGCTTGTGTTTATCTTTGCAGGATTTTAATTGTGGAACTTTATTCTTCAAAAACAAGGCTCATGTCTCCTTCACAAGCAGCCATGTTGGGAGGGCCTCCCTTTTCCTCTTTCATTCACTTCTCTGCCCCCCGAAACTCTCTTCTGCACCCCTCTACTGACTCACCGGTTGGCCCGACCCAGGGCTGGAGCAGTAGATGGTGTATTTGCGGATGATTCCATTCGGCTTGTGAGGGGGTAACCAGGACACCACCACGCTGCTGGCAGAGGAGGGCACAGCTTTGATGCCAGCTGGGGGTCCGGGATCTGAATCATGGAGGGGAAAAAACAGAGAAATGAAGGGCAGATTATATGCAGTGGCTGAAGAAAGATATTTTTATTATTATTTAGAAGACTGTTCAACTCTGGTTGCAGTGTAACTACCCAACAATCAAGCAAAAATAAAATCCTCCTCAGGCACCAACCCACTGGTTTTTGGCAAAATGATAAGAGAAACATACTGGAAAATAAATTTTACCTAAAACATCTCATCTTATTATTAGTTGATGACCACAAAATCAAATTCTTCAGCGTCATCACTGTGTCAACCTGAAAATTTATGTAAAATTGACCAAATGATAACTTCAGAAATAGGGCTTTTTCATATGTCATCTTATTTTTCATCATGGTAAACCCACTGTGTCTGGGTTTGGAACACTGACTGTATGAAACACAGAGGTAGTCGCAGTCATGTCACCCACTGACATAAATAGGTGCTTTAAAGCCTTTTGATAGCAGTCACTATATTAGATATACTGACTCCTACTTAACTTTCAGTCAGGAAGAGCTGAGGTGGGCCTTTAGTCCTCTGGCAAACAGCTACTATGCACCCACCTGTCAGTACACCTAGTCATACCCTGATTATGCACATGAACGCATAACTCTTGGCTTTATATGATTAAATCAGATGAGTTATAAAAAGAAACTTCCCCCCCAATAGTGTGAACCAGTAAAGAAATGAGCAATTGTACCCTAACCATTTTGTACCAGGCTGTCAGCATGTTTTCTGTTTTAAAAATGTGCATTTTAACACTGAACCTTATGGGTATTCCTTGGCTTTTGGTGCCAGCCAAAACTTGATATTCTAGGACTCAAGGATTTTTTCATTGCCAGGAGTTGCCCTTGCCTGTAAGCTTGACAAAACCAACCATCTAAAGAGGACAGCTTCAGTTTAGGAATGTTGCAAAGTCCAAGTTTATGGAACAATCAACCAGAAATAAGGGGGCAGATTAATAAGTATTTTTTATTCCTTTTTTCCTTTTTGTAGCCAGCTGTAGATGAATGTGGACTCTTTAAACCTTCTCCACTTATGGAGCTGATTAACGCATAATTTTATATGACAGCTTGCTGCATGTTTGCCCTCTTCACTCCTACAAAAAGACAAATGCAAGATTTCCTAACAGACATTCCTTTGTTCCGGTCACTACAAATACTACAAAGTATTTCAGCCGATAGTCTTAATCCAGCTTTTTAAGAGAACTTTTTCACAATTTTTCATTCGATTTCAGAGACCTCATTGTTGGAACAACTTAACGAATCATACTAGAAACTGCATGAGCCTCATTTCTTTAAAGAAATAAACCAAACTTTCCAAAAATTCAGCACATCTAAATTATCCTCTCCCATAAGTAATTTCAACACTCATCTGTTTTTTTTTAATTATAACATTCTTCATGTAACACCTTATTGATTACTTTTTTGATCAACTGTATAGTATTGATTTGTACCATTTCAGCATTAGTGTGGAATTTTTTCACACTAGGAGGGCCACTTGACAACCCCTCACAGGTTTCTTGGCTTCTCCAGCACCTCTCTTTATTTACTGATATTCACTTCCAAATTACCACACACTTCGCGTGTTGTATTCCTTATTTTATTCTCTATACCTTCTCCTTCTTTGTTTGTATATGCAATAAATAAAAATAAAATAAAAATAAATACATCTCAAGAGGAAATCAGAAGTTTGAATGTACAGTCTGGAATTAATTCTGGTATTTTAGCATCATGGATTAAAGTAAATGATCACTCAATCAAAGAATTATGGAATGTTTTGTTTTTTTTTTTCTTATCAGTTTGAGAGGACTACCTTAAGATTAAAAAATATATATATATATAAATCAGTGCATATGAGTGTCTTTCTCTGTGGTAAAAAATTATGCGTATGTACATTTCAGGCCGGAGCATCCTGCTAGGATAAATATTGTCTGTGTTGATGACAACCTTAGATTATTTTTTTGTTGTAATGAGTGAACATTCATGCAAACCATTATTTTAAACTGCTTCATTCACCTTTAGTTTTTGTTGCCATGAAAAGAAAACCCCTGAAGCACATGCACTGTTTCTGTTTCTCTCCTATCTGTTGACATGTAGCTGTGAGCCAGAGGTAGATTAACACAGCTGTGCATAGCTAACAAAGTAAGCTATTGAGATGGCAGAAACGCCAGCGAGAAACGGTTGAATTATCCCAAAGTTAGAATTTTTTAACCAAAGAGACAACAAGAACATAAATATAAATTCACAATCTTGTTTTGTACTGTTTAATTTTTTTTTGACAGCCGTGCCGCACAGCTGTTGCAGTGAGGCCTGCAGTGTTACGCACTGCCTGTGTGTGATATTGTATGCTTCTGCCCAGTTCATTGTGAGAATGCGCACATACTGAAGGGCTGTAATGGTTATCACATATGTCATTTTTTTGATAAGGCTGCAGAATTGGATATTATGATTGTAGCATCGTCACATTTAAAAATAGATTTACAGTAGGCTGGACGACATGGGGAACAAGTAGTTAATGAGTGCTGGTAACACAAGAGTACTCTAACATGTTACTTTTCTCAGTGTTTAAGGCAGTAATGTAACAAGTTACTTTTCTTGGTATTGAATGCAATACTTTTAAAAGCCATGCTGCCCAGTACTGGATGTAATGCAGTTATTTCATAGAAACATGTAGGAATATTAAACACTACATCCATATTTTACCACATAGACAACAAGTAAAAACACTTTACAGCTTTTCAAAGTGAAAAAAAATCTGTGGCCCTCAGGGTTTGGGGGCATTAGAAGAAATGAAAAAAACAACCTTTGCTCCCCATGCTTACTGTCTACTGCCTTTATGTCTGAGGCAGAGGGAGGCAGATGGAGAATTGTCTGTTTGCACATTTTTGCTGCAAACACTTTTCCATATGCTGCAGACAGAGCTGAGGGCAAAGGGAAGGGGAAGACCAACAGAGATGGAGAACAGTGAATGTATGTGAAGAGGTTGCCCCTGGACACGGTGTCAGCCTGCATCAGGGAGAAAAGAGACACTCAGCCTTCCTCACACACACACACTCAAAGACTAACACAACACACATATTTGAAGAGCTATTGCAGCGGGGCTGGCTCATAAAATGGAGATATAGTGAGGAAGAGAGAATAAAGGCCTCTTCTGAAATGACACTTCTTAGAATATCTGCTCCCCCTCCTCTTTCTCGCCCTCTCTCCCTCGGTTTCTCTCTCTCCAGACGCCTGCCTCCTCCTCTGCGTGGCCCCAGGGAGGGAGAGGAGAGGCGGATACGGATGTAATCCACAGCCCGCCAGTGTAAGCACAAAATTAATTCTCTTTAAGCCACAAAGAATTAATCCCTCTCCTTGTGCTGGGTGCTGAGCTAGACTCGCACACAAACAATAACACATTTTCACACACTAACTCTAACACTAAGACATCATATGCATGTACACAGGCAAATACACACTTAACCCCTGCCGATGCATGCACAGACCCACACCCTTAGGCTCCTTAACCACACACACACACTTTTTGGCTTCTTAATTCTCATTAGCACTGGTAATGGCACATCAGAGCACAAAGAGGTTTTAATCAGCATCCTCAGCCTTACAAAGACCCCTTCTACCCCCCTCAGCTCCCTGCCTCCCACACTGCATCTTAAACCAAAAGAAAAACCCTCACACCTGCCCCAAAGGTGAGGTAGAAACAAAGCAGATTCTATTTTATGCCACTATTTGCTTCATATGTTAGAAAGATGTGCTGAAATGTAGACTCACAGTCTTCACGAGTTTGGATGTACAGGACGTTGCTGCGGACACCATCTCCAGCCTGAGTGTAGGCCAGGACCTGGATGCTGTAGTTGGTGAACTTCTCCAGGCCTCGGAGCTCCACCTGCTCCCTGGTGGTTGTGATATTCTGCATTTCCCCCCATTCTGAAAAATAAAGATGACAGAGTTTTGCTGAAGCTACAGGCTGGGATGTTACAGTGTCTGAGAGAAATGAGAGAAAAACTCAGCAGTCTACCTCCATCAGGAAACACAGCCCAGAACACGACTCGATATCCCTTCAGTACGCCATGCAGTGTTAACCTGGGAGGTTCAGCCCACGTGATTACGGCTTCGTCTGATGTCACAGAAATGGCTCGTACGTTCTGAGGAGGCTGGCTGGGCACTGAAAACCAAGAGAGAGAGGAGAGAAAGGTAAGATAAACTTAGTTTCTACATGTATTTAATATGCTTTTACTATACCAGGAGGGGTCTGTTCATTGAAAAATTAAGAAAAGAAACATATCATTTAACCATGCCATCTACATACAGTGCCTTTTTGATTTTTTACCCCTTAATTGACCATATAAATCATTCATGGTCAATATAAAAGTGAAAACAGATTACAAAGTAATGTCAACTGTCAATTAAATAAAAACATATATAATGTAAAATAGTTGACATAATTGAAATACTCTCCCCCTTCAAGTCAGTATTTAGTAGATGCATCTTTGGCTGCAATCGCAGCACTGAGTCTGTGTGGATAGGTTTTAATCAGCCTTGCACATCTGGACACACAACTTTACTCCCCATCTCCCCAAAACTGCTCAAGCTCTGTCAGGTTGTACAGGGATCAGCCATGAACAACTTGTTTTACGTCCAACCACAAATTCTCTATTGGATTGAGGTCTGGGTTTTGGCTCGACCCTTCCAGAACATTCAACTTGTTGTCATCAAACCATTTCTGTGTAGTTTTCACTTTATGCTTCGGGTCATTGTCTTGCTGAAAAAAAAAATCTTCTCCCAAGCCGTAGTTCTCTTGCAGACTGAATAAGATTGTCCTCAAGAATTTTCCCATATTTTCCCACATTAATCTACCCTCTACCTTTACAAGCCTTCCAGGGCCAGCTGTCAAGATGCATCCCCACAACATGATGCTACCACAACCGTTCTTCACAGAGAAGATGGTGTTTGTGGTGATGTGCAGTGTTTGGTGTCAGTCAAACAAAGCGTCTTGTCTGATGGTCAAAAAGCAACTTGCTGGTCTCATCAAACCAAAGAATTTCCTCCCACTTGACCATGGAGTCCCCACATGCCTTTTGATGAACTCTAGTCAACATTTAATCTGAGTTTTCGTCAACAGTGGCTTTCTCCTTGCCACTTTTCTATAAAGCTTTGACAAATGAAGAACCCGGGCAACAGTTGTTATATACAGAGTCTCTCCTATCTCAGCTGCTGAGGCTTGTACTTCCTTCAGAGTAGTCATAGGTGACTTGTCTACACATGTGCCATATTCCTTTCATTTCTTGATGATGGATTTTAACTGAACTCTGGGAGATATTCAGTGCCTTGGAAATGTTATTTTTGTATCCATCCTCTGACCTATACTTTTCAAAAACCTTTGCTCTGAGTTGCTTGGAGTGTTCTTTTGTCTTCATGGTGTAATGGTAGCCAGGAATACTGATTAACCAGTGACTGGACCCTCCAGACACAGGCGTCTTCATATTACAATCACTTGAGACACATTCACTGCACTCAGGTGATCCCCATTTCACTAAATGTGAGACTACTAGCACCAGTTGGCTGAACCTCTATTGAATTAGGTCTTTTTGTTTAATTGACATTACTTTGTAGAAATTTTACTGAGCATGACAAATTTATGAAATCAATAAAATGGTAAAACATCCAGGGGGATGAATACTTTTTAAAGGCACTTCATATGAACTTGGAGATGTCAAAGAATTCTTCTGTCTCTAAAAAACAAATCCCATATGTGAAAAGATCTTAGTCCACACAGTGACATCACATCATATTTGTTCTATACCAGCTGCTTGTTGGAGCTAAAATGTTTAAACAAACTAAAATTTTGAAAACCCTGTATTCTCTGTATATTAACTTTTGCATCTTCTCCTCTGACGTGTCAAAGAAGTGACAGAAGTGTCAGTTTCTCCTTTTAATAATTTTAAAGCTGTAATAATCCCCCCACTTTCAGCTAACAAATATTCAAGAGTGTGCCTTTCTTAAATGATAATTAAATCGAATTATTAAGGCCATGACATAAATCTTTGTGATTTAAATCCTTTTATGCTATACAAAAGTACAGCCTCTGAGTTGGCCTCTAGGAACGGTTTTGGTCTCAGCAAGAGCTTTTAGGGTTGGTTGTTTAGAGATAAACAATTTCAATCAACAAGTTTTTAATTAATTGTATATTGAGAAGTTGGTGGGGTTAAGAGGTTAATAATTTGGAAAAATTATATTTGCTTGAAGTGAAGATTGCCAAAATTACAGCTCCAGCTGATAATAAATAAATAGCCCTCTCCAAAACCCTGAAAGGCATAAAGAAAAGCTAGCAATAGATAAGAAGCTCATGACATGCATCCAGCTTGATGTATAGGAGCATTTCTACAACCACTATCTCTCTTTCTCTGCACAAGCCTCCCTCTGTCCTGGCCAGCCCAGGTGTCTCTTCTATTGGCCACCGCTGACCGTTAGCCTTTCAGGCTTTGAATAACACACTGTGGACCATGAACAGAAGTCAACTTGTGAAAGGAGGGAGAGGCAGGAAGAGAGGAAGAGAGCTGAATGAAAGACAGAAAGAGCCATGAAAGAGAGCAATCGGGCCAAGTCCAGCAGGAAATTTCACTGCAGCTGGTGAGGAGGAGGACAGAGGAAGGAGGATTGGGAAAGTGAAACAGAATATGAATAAACCTTTAGGTCTGAAATCATTGGGAGGCATGAAAACAGAGAGCAATTTCACCCTTAACAGTGAAAACCCAAAAAATGGCACATGAAACAAAGTGTCTCTTAAATGTCAGCCTAAGTTCTTATTTTGGGTCATAAAAGAAATCTGTTGTTGCAGTATAAAAGATAAATACTTTTGTAAGAAGATGGGGATTACAGGAGCAAAAACAAAGGCAGTTTTGGATGGGCTGCAGGGAGGAGGAGATGGGCGAGGGGCAGAGGAAGAAGAGAGGAAGAGAGTTAAAAGCAAAGGGAGTAAGGGAAGGGCAGAAAAAAAGATGAGAAGAGGGAGCAGAGAGACAATGCGCTCAGCTGTGGATAATTACAGCAGGAAACTAGCAGAGAGAGAGAGAGACAGAGAGACAAGCTAATTATAATTATTTTTAGTATGCTTGTTGTTATCACTATTATCATAATGGCCATCAATATCACTGTCGCCACGGTGACAGCCACAGGGAAGAGCTGTAGGGCTCAGCCTGCTCTGGACCAATGGGGCTCTGCCAACTGTTCACTGGGTGGACAAGTATGTATGTGACCTACGTTTGTGTGTTTCTTTGTCTTAGTGTGTATGCATTTGTTTGTAGGGTCTAGAAATACTTCAGCTAATGATGATGATGTGAAAAAGAGACAAATGTAAAAGAAAGAATAATTATTTTAAACTGAAGCCTTTGAAGTCGCTTAAAATGTGTCATAGAAATTAGCTGTTTAAGCGATTAACAAAAAGGAGAAACTAGTTTAAAATGAGATTACAAAATGCAACAGAGTCAATGATAGTTACTCACTTTATGTCATGAAGGGTGCGCTAGGCTGACCTAAGCTAGCTGGGGGAATTTAGGGTGTTTTTATGCCAATAGCTGGTTTGCTTTTCAGATGATAAAATAATATATTGCTGCATTTTGTTCTCACACTGTTCCATTGATAAGAGCATGGCATCGGGGTACTTTGCCCAAATGATGCCAACACTTCTGCTTTCTTGGTGAAAACATTACATGAAAATGAATGGCAGGAAATGGGAAAGATTAGTGTTTGAGACAGCGTATAAGCGTATAATTCAAAAAGCATATATTTGTTTATTTAGCAGCTATTAGGAGCCCCAATAAAATGAGCAAACGGAAGAAACAGCACTCAGATATGTCCTTTAGGGGTATTTTATTTTGGGGTCAGGCGGTATACAAGACACAAAAAAATGACTTTTACACCAACTGACCCAAAAATAAAATAACCCAGAAAGACATCTCTGAGTGCTGACCCTTGCATTTACTTGTAAGTCTTTGTTGGCCATGCACAAGATTAAGATGTTGGATTGTTGGAGTGTGCTCCTTTTTGCCCTGTTCCCAAATCCACAGGCCAGTGAGTAATGCATAAAAACTATGACTTTTTCGCATACTGATGGCAGCACCTGCCATCAGTGTGTGAATTGGTAGGTGTGACCTGCAGCGTAAAAGAGCTTTGAGTTGTCAGTCAGACTAGAAAAGTGCTATAAAAGCTGAAGACCATTTACTCCATCTTGTTATTTGTTTACAAATGAACATCACATTTGTGTGAATTTAACCTGAGTTGTATCTTATTTTAAACATACAACAATATGTAAGTAAAAACGTGTGAAAACAGGCTTGCAGACTACAGCTCCTGCTGTCCCAGAGCAAGCACTAACTTAAAGCCAGTGCAAACACAACACTGATCCTACATTTCAACCCCATTTCTGCCAAAAGGCATTGATAAAAAAAAAATGTTGTTAACTATGGCTTAATAACTGTTTGTGTTTGAAGCACAGAATGGAAAAAATATAATCAAATCTCCTCCCATTCCTGCTTTCTAATCTACCACCATTCAGTGTTTGGGCTTGTTTCCATCCAAATAGGGGCATGGTGACTCTGGAGAGCAGGAAGTGATGCTGGTTCACTTTTACTTTTCAAAAGTGGGCTTTTCTTCAGCCAGGCTGTCAGCACAGCCTGCTTTTCCAATTGTATATGTAAAGAAGTGCATACTAGTCGCATTTTGCATTCAAGACACTAGGTGGCGAGTTGACCTACCTACAAAATGAGTGGTAGGCTGACTCGGAGCAGCGAAGAGGTCAAATGCCTCATTGACATTTGATCAGATAAGAATATTTATTAAACAACTGACACTTCTTTGGTTTATATTTTCATGTCTGATGAGCTAGCTGTGATATGAAGAATAAATGAATACAAATGGCTGGTGGGGACTCTTGGCATTATCAACTCTGGCATCACAGACAAGTGGCTAAAAGCCATCGATTAACATGGTCACTCTTTAAACCATAACACCTGTTGGTGGTGTCAGTGGAGAAGCTCTGACAGCAGTATGTAAAAGTAGTATATTAAACTATAAACATAGTGGCCAAGGATAGTTTTGCGACTCTGAGTCTGACTCTATTCCTGCGGTGGATTTAGTTTTCCTTTTTATTCAAAATTCTTTTGATGTAGGGGCCCTTCTATGATTAACTTTTTCCCTAATACATCAAGACCCTACAGAGCTTTCTAAAGGTCGGCTCAGACTACAACATGTTTTTGGTCATTCATGTCCGAACCATGTCAGACTACGTGAGGAGACTCTTTTCCCATCTTGTACGGCCCCACTACAAGTGTGATCCAGACTGCTCATCATATGCTGAAGTCACCACTGTTTCCACAACTGTGGGAATTTACAGGTCATCAGGGGGGCGGGTCAAAGGGTAAATCATAGCTACAACAGAAGCACCCTGTGTGATTCTAGTGTTTTTTTTTTGCTCTTAAACAAAGAAAGAAACAAACCAGAAACGATTATGGATTCATCCTGATGTATCAAGAGGAAACAATATGGACTGTCTCTCCTTCAAATAGAACTTGAGGTAGGAATGTGTTAAAATGTCAAGAAAATTACCCCAGTTAACCTTGCCAATACAAACAGCTTCAATGTATTCACACATAAATCCCCAGGGGTAGAAAAAGTGGAGACCTGTATAATGTCTACTCTAACCTTAACCCTAACCCTAACCCTACTCTCGTAAAAGATGATGCAAAGGCAAGGAGCAAAGAAAAAGTAAACTAAATTTCACAAGAGACACCTGGAAAAGAATTTCGCTCAATTCTGAATAGCAGTGAATAGTCAAAAGATTTTACAAGATTGCAGACCGAGGATTGCTGATCCTTTTGCTCTTTGCTTCAACTCTCCATTTACTAGCACAATAATAGCCAAATGCAGTTTAAAAATTTCTTCACATCATTCATGATTGTGAAGCTTAAGAAAAGGTTTTGGCTTTTGTGCTTAATTCAGCCATTTTTTCTTCTTTACTCACTACATATCCATCAATCCTTTAGCCACTGGGATGCTTCTGAATGTTTCACTGTAAAAGAATTACTCAGTCTTTCAGCAGAGCTCCTTTGTGCACCGAGTCTGTGAGACTATGTGTGTCCTTGGTGTTTGTAAAAAGCATTGGATTCCTGCCGCCAACAGTCTTTATTGTTCAGAGAATGGAGAGAATGTAGTAATTTTAGGTTGCAAAGCATGGAGTGATTTGACACGGATCAGACAGAACGCAAAAAGAACAATGGCAACAGGAAAAGTACAGCGACTGTGAATCATAGCAGACTGAGGATATTTAACACAGGAGCTCTGACAGTTCAATATTTCTGGTTTTGTTGATGCGCCGTGATGTTCAAGCTACATTCATCATGGATGTTGGTGGCTGAGTTATGCTGTGTTTATGTTTTTTTCTTATCCTCACCATCCTCCAGTGTTGTAGCGTTGATCTCTGAGCTGGAAGGCCCTGTGCCTGCTCTGTTGAAAGCCTGGACAACAACGCCGTACTGCGCAAACTTCTTCAGGTTATCCAGGGTGTAGACCTCGCTGTCTCCTGTGGCCTTCATCTCTACAATGCTGTACTGGCCGTTACTGCCAGGGCCGTTCTCTCTGTAACCGATCTGGTAACCCCGTATCACTCCATTCTGCAGCTCTTTCCTTGGAGCCTGTAGATTAAAAACAGAAATATGGAGCTGCAGATCAGATCTATTCATGCTGTGAATCATTATTTATGTAGCCACCGCAATGAATAAGTATCCTGAAAAGGAGTCAGGATAGTAAAAAGAAGTGTTACTTTTCAAACAAAAAGGCAGTCACACAATCAAATCTCTTTTTTAGGAGGTAAAAAGCTGCAGAGAACATTCAATCGTGTTACCTTCCAGGTGACCCTGATACTCTGAGAGGTCACAGGCTGCAGGATCACATCCATAGGAGGACCATCAGGCTCTGTGAGAAATAAAGACACACACAGACTGATGTGGAGGCATTTTTTGTAACTACTGAACAAATACACTCTTCAGCTTTCACACTCTGTCCTACAGCTTTAATAGATGTTTTTCTCACTTTCAGTGAGACACACTTTCAATACAAAATGTTTCTCCAAGGTCGCATTTCAGTTTTGGCGCAGAGCTAATACAACAAGCAAAGGTGAAATATTCATAAGAAGCAGAGCTGTAGAAATACTTACGTGCTTCCTCTGTGCTGATGGTGAGTTCTTTACTTGCCTCACTCTTGCCTATAGCGTTGTAAGAATACATGCGGATGCTATACACAGAGGCAGGATGAAGGTCCACTATGTTTGCCTGATTATTGGTGGGGGAGATGTTTCGAGTTGCATGCTTTAGCTCCCAGGAGTCTGACAAAAGAAGAAGGTAATTTAAGTTCATGGTTGTAGCTTCTCATTTTGTGTTGTAGTTTGACAACTTGGCATATTTTCAATTTAGAAGGATTTTTCGGTGTTCATTCTCTTTACATTGAGTTTACTCACCTGTCTTGTTCTTATACTCAATATCATAAGAGGTAATGACACTATTTCCATCAAATCTCTGAGTCCACCGAAGGTTCATGCTGCGATCTTTCACTTCTCGTACCTCTAACTCTGGAGGGTCAGGAGGCTCTAAGAAAGTAAAAAAATGGGATTAAATCAAGGAGGGGAGATAAAGACGGAGAAAGTTACTCTAATTGAGAAAGATCTGTGCTGAAGATGGGGAGATTTGTGAAGCTTTATACACTGTACAGAGTATGAATTTACACAGTTAAAGTTACCTTGCACTGTGAGTTGAATAAGGCCCCGTCCCTCTCCGTAAGAGTTGATGGCATGACAGGAGAAAAAGACTGAATCCTCACGCTCCGCTGGCTTTAGCTGTTGGTAAAAAAAAGGTAAAAAAAAAAAAATGAAACAACAACTACAAAATCAACTCTTTCTTTGTGCAGGCACACTGTGTGAACAAAGCTGTGTGATGGGGAAATGAACCAGTGCAAGTTTTTCCATCTATTGGGCCTGCTCTAGGTACAACCTGCTTTGAATACAAAAAGAAATTAGGGAAGTGACACCAATCAAGTGCAGCTCTTACAAGTCTGCATTTTTTTTTTTTTTAGCAAGTATTACCTTTTGCACCACTTGAAACCCACCCAGTGAAGAACATCATGGGCACTACACCTAAACCCCCCTTATAGCTATTTATCGCTGGTGTCAAGCCCAAACCTCCATCCATCTCCATTTTTCATTATTGTTATTTTTTTCGTAAATCAGTGCTATTAGTCACCCTATACATCAGTCTGTGGGTTTTAAGCCATTTTAAAGCAATAAAAGTGTTGAAATGGATGCAGACTTTAAATATTCAGATTTATATAATTGGAAAATAAGTGTTTTTTGTACTCCCTGAAAAACTGTGATTTTTGGAGAACCTTGGGTCCCAAGGTTTTGGCCCAATGCCAGCAATATGTTACTCCAACTATTTAAATATCATTGAATATATGAATAATTGGATACACTTCTCTTTAATTTGCATTACATCCAATTTCGTAACCTGACACGCCAGATGAATGTGTTTCACACATCAACACAAAGCTTCAATAGGAAACGTTTGGGAAAAGGCAAAGGATTTGAAAAAAACTCGGAGTGTGATTGGATGAACATTCTGTCACATCTCTACAGGCCAATCAGAGCAACAAAACACGTGACGTAACCGCTATCGAGCTGCAGGTGCACAGCTACTGACGAATAACGCGAAACATGGCGACTGTAAAGATGTAAGTACTCGACTTTTGTTGTTTTTGAAAAGAAAACAACTCACTGCTGTTCTTTTTCTCTTTAAATGAAGAAATGTTGTCAAGTTCTGATAAATTTGGCAATGTAACAGCATCCACACTAATCTCTTCCACCTTAACTGCAGCGGCCTCTTGTTGCTGCTTGTTAACTTCACGACTCTACCGAGCCTGAAAGTACTGCCCCTCGTTGCTGATTGGTCCTGTCACTTTCTAACCGGGCCCAAACGGTTCAGATGGGAGCTTTGCAAGATGGAATCGCCAGTGAAAAACAAGGAAACGGGCATATCCATCTGCTTTGCAAGGTTACCAATTTCGTATGTTAGCATATTTTCCCTTCATCTTACAAGAACATGAGTCAAAAATCAATGTTGAAAGTCTGTGAAAAGTTTTCAATGGTTATGAAGCAGACTAAGATCTATACTCATACCGCTATAAGAATGCAGAAGCACAGATGATTACAAAAAAAAATTGGTAATTCTTTCACTTATTTTCTAAAAAAGAAATATCTATAGTCTCTGGCGCCAGGCAAGTGTCAAAAAAGTAAGTTATAACATGCATAATAGTCAGCCTTTGTCGACATTTTCTGCAGGAAATATTCTTGCTGATTGACACAACATTTAAAGGAAAGTGGGGTAATATTCTTAAGTGCTAAAAACGCTACTTGCATATGTACATGACAAGATCATCACAGAGATTAAAGGCACTGTTTTGGCCACATGGGTGCCAAAATTGAAGCAATAAAAAAATTCCTAATGGGAGCTTTAAGTCTAAACAGTCTTTTTAAATTCTGAACATAGAGTCAGTATTTGCCATTGTTTTTCAGATTAATGACTTACCATTAAGTGATATTTAATGTAAAAACTTTGTGTTTAATCTGAATTCTTGAGTTTATGCATACTAGGAGAGGTTTTAACCCTCCTAAGGAGGATGCTAAAAATTTGTGGAGGTTTGTCTGATCTAAGATTGTCAAAAACCTTTTTTTTTTAAACATATTTATTAAAAATAATTCATTGGTTCATAAACAGGTCATTTGGTAGAACTATGTGTATGTTGACTTTTTGGAATACTTTCACAGAACCCAAAGTTGATGCCAACTTCTGGCAGCTTTTGAGGGGGCTCACAATGTTTGTTTCGATACAAGTGGGAAGGGAGTGGGTCCAAAGAAAAGGGTCAGACCTAAAGGATGGAGTTTTTTTTCTGATTAATTATATCATTTAGTAATCTGAATCTGCACTGCTACTACCAGCTCATATTCCAACCAAAGGACTTACAGAAGAAAGACTGAAACAGCCCAAGAATACAACTTCCCCTGCAAAGTTTCACAGTAAATAGCTTGCCAGACACATTTAAGCTGCAGTTCTCAAGCTGTGGGTTGGGACCCAAAAGTGGGTCACAAAGCTGTTTTCAGTGGGTCGCGAATGTGTGTCTGGAAAAAATTGTGGCAAAATGTCTGAGAAGTACAGCAGTCCTTAGTGGATATGCATCCATATGTTTTTATTTTACTGTGTTTTATCATGATATTGGGTAAATTTAAATGTTATCTCAATATTTTAACTCATATTTCTCCTGTTCTTGTAATGGCAACTCTGCTTGTCCCGTGATAACAGTCATTTCTCAAAATCTCTGGAAATTGGCAAACATTACATGTAATCATAGGGAAATGGGACATAAAACATTTTTAAGTCTCTTTTTTCAGTCATATTTTATTCCATTCAATATTTGAATGGCAACATTAATCATTCATTGTGTTTTTTAAAATTTTTCTTACTTTCTTTTTACTTTTTTCAAATTTTGGGTCACAATTCGTCATTGACGAAGCTGGTGTGTACTGAGGCTTAAACAGCTGAGAACCACTGCATTAAAGCAAGCAGGATGTTTTCTGAGTTGTTACAAAAATGTTTTAATGAAAACAATACACAGTTATGTTCAGGTCCAGCAAAGAGAGGCCGCAAGAATGATCACAAACTAAAACTTCTAACAGCTGCTCAGAGTTGGACACAATATCAAACAATAGTCATGGAAGCCAATTATACTGTAGATTTATCGATTGGATTGGTGCAAACTGTGTACACAGGCTTTAGTGCACATGTAGCTCATTTGTCTTTGTGAGTGACAAGATAAACTCCTAGGTAATGAACTCGATTTAGGTCCTCAGTACATCACTAATCTGCTCCAGTATCACATGTTACCACCAACAATTTGTACAGAGTTTTTGTGTACCTTTTCTTTTTTAATGTAAATGTGGACAATAGATTCCACATTCAGAGACAGAAGCTGGGCTAAAAGAGTGGATAATGTCAAGCAGTAAAATGCCAAGAGTGGGAGATGAAGTTAAGCCTACCATCTCTGAGGACTAGAGCCTACTTAATTTATTATTTCTATTTTATTGTATTTATTTATTAGTTTATTTGACAAAACTGAACAGTTTAAACTGCCAAGCCAGAGTTAGCTATAAAGCTAATTTTCATCTGTGATCCCCGGACAGGAAGATGTAAAAACTACAAAATGCAGATGATAAAATAAAACATTCTAGCATATAAAACAAAACATACTCAACAACAGTCCATCACTAAAAACAACACATTTAAAATTACATATCACTGTCTCTTAGATTGATGCATTCAGAAGATTAAATCAGTGATCACATGATTGTTTTTCCTTGAGCCATGATTTCAGTTTACTTTTAAAAACACTGAGACTTGCACAGTCTCTGTTATGGGTAGAGATTGAGTTCCACTTTTCTGCTGCTCTGACTGAAAATGCAGACTGTCCTAACACAGTGTTACTAAGTTTAACTGAACAGTCTCCTCTTGCTGATGCCCTGGTCTCCCTAAGATTGTTCCTGCTGAGAAACACACATTGTTTAAGTGGTGGTGGTGGTGGTGGTGGGGGTGGGGGGGGGGCTGATCATGAATTAATTTATACATCAGACACATATCAGCATAACAAAGAAAACTTTTAAAAATCATTAAGTTTTATTTCTTAATGATGTTACAGTAGTGGTAATTCCTTGGTTTTTATCCAGAGTTTTCAATGATTGTTTGTAGAGGGTGTATAATGGTTTTAGAGTGGTTGCTCCAGCCTGAGACCAGCTCATGACACAGTAAGATAAATGAAAAAAAATCATTGAGTGCATGAATAGTTTAGCAGCGGTCAATGGTAACTGATGCCTGACATGTCTGAAGTTCATTAGGCTGGCCCTTACATTTCTGCAGACGTTTTTTACATGTTTCTTAAAATTTAGGTTGGAGTCAATTGTTATGCCCAGAAACTTGAAATGTTCAACAATCTGTATTACCTCTCCATTTACAGTCATATCAGGTTGAGGTGTATTATTTCTCCTGATAGAAAAACATATTCCTACAGTTTTGCTCACATTAAGTGTTAGACAGCTGTGAGTTAGGCAATCAGAGACTTTGTTTAATGCTGCAGAGAGTTTGGATGCAGCTTGTTCTCTTGTTTTAGCATGGGTGTAGATAACCGTGTCATCTGCATACATTTGGATCTGCACCTCTGGACAGATCAGGGGCAGATCATTAATGTACAAACGAAATAAAATCGGCCCTAGGATTGATCCTTGCGGCACTCCAACATCACAATCAATAAAAGATGAGCGCGTATCATTAATTCTTGTACACTGTTTTCTTTAGCATATGTATGACTCCATCCACGTCAGTGCTTTACCAGAAAAATTAAACTTTGACAATTTAGACAACAAAACATTATGATTTACAGTATCAGAAGCTTTTGTTGAAATCAAGGAAAACAGCAACAACAACACCTCCACTGTCAAGAATAGATTTGATTTGTTCTATAAAATAGCAGATTGCTGTCTCAGTTGAGTGGTGTTTCCTGAAACCAAACTGCATAGGATGCAATGGAAAATGACTGGTATTTAATTAAGCCATCAGCTGGTAACAGATGACCCTCTCTGTGACTTTGGCGATTACCAGGAGAATACTTATGGGCCTGTAGTTTGCTGTATTGGTTTTATCACCTGCCTTAAAGATGGGAGTTACGACTGCTTATTTCCAAGCACTGGGAAAATTGCATTGTTTTATTGACAAATTTACAAGATGACCAATAGGAGCACAAAGGTTACTTTTGTATTTCTTCACAAATGCAGGATCACAATCAAAAACATCTTTAGCCTTGGAGGTTTTAAATGTTTCAAGACTTTAATTATAGAGGATTCTGACACATCAGAAATATTAAAAACAGGGAAATCACAGTTTGGTGAAGTAATAATTTTACTTCTTGAGCCAAATTTGTGTGTCAGATCTTGGACTGAATCTATGAAATAATTGTTAAACACAGAGCATATTTGATTTTTGTCTTGCGTTAAAATTCCTTGAGATTCCAGTTCAAATCCTCTGGCTCCTTTGCAGTTGTCTTTCTTTAAAATTTTGTTGATGTTTTCCCAGGTTTGCCTAGTATTTCCTTTAGCTTCATTTATCATATCAATAAAAAATTTGGCTTTTTCCTTCCTCAATTTATTGACAGCTCTATTACAAAGATGCTGAAAGGTCGTTCTGTCATGGGCTGGTCCTGATTTAAGTGTGATTTTTAAGGAATGATCCCTTTGTTTCATTAAACTCCACAGATGTTCAGTTATCCATGGCAAATTCTTTTTTTCAACATTTTATGTTTTTACTAAATTCATGTTTAACTTTGTTGATTGTGGACATAAAACATTTTGAAGCAGACTCTGGATCATCTGAGGACAAGATATTAGTCCAAGTTAGTTCAAACTTCCTTTCGAATTCCCTGATAAGTCTCTTCGGAATAATTTTTATCGTATTTCGACTTTCTTGCCGGTACATCAACTTGTGCTTTGTTATTTTCCTTGCCATCAATGTCAAATTATGATCTGACATCCTAGTCACTAAATTAAATGATTTTGTTGTTCTTTCTGGTTTGTTGCTGAACATTAAATCTATCTGGGTTTTAGATGACTGAGTAATCCTAGTAGGGCCTTGGATAAGTTGTTGGAGGTCGAACTGATTTGTTATATCTTTAAGTTTTTTTCCTATTTGAACTTTCTGTCCAATTTATGTTAAAATCCCCAAGCAGGATTAACTCCTTATTTTTATCAAACTCTTTTAAAATATTTTTAAAATTCTCATAAAATATGTTATTTGATGAGGGAGGCCTGTACACACCAACAACACTAACTGACATGGATGGAGACAAAATAAAGTTTACAGCAATGCATTCCATAGCCATAGTGCGGTCAAATTCAATTTCCTTACAGTTAATTAGACCTCCACCCCTGCTGGCTTTCTGGTCTTTCCTGAAGACGTTATAGCCCTTTATTATATATGCAGAGCTAGGTGATGAGTCTGTCAGCCACGTTTCAGATAAACAAAGGAAATCAAGGTTTGAGTCAATAAGTAATTGTTCAAGTTGCTCAGTTTTTGATGTGACACTTCTGATGTTTTAATGTCCTCCAAGTAATCCTTTAGGCTCACGCGGGTCCCACAAAACTTTTGCGTGGTTTGTTGTTTGCAGCAGCTGAGAGCTGCGCTGTTTGAGTGCAGCAGGATTGTGTGGACGCGCTTCGGGGATAATTGGAGGTGTTTGTCGAAGTTGCCGAAATAATATCCATCATAAGACGGTAAGGAGATTTTTTTTCACTATATTGCTTGGTTGGAACATTAATTTGTCTTTTGAGGATGTTGGAGGAAAGAGAGCCAAATGCGGAGTCAGAACAGCTGATTTTGCGCCCAGGATTTTTATGTACTTCACCTGGATTATGACTGCCAAGTATCCGAGTATTCTCCGAAGCTGTGGAGATGATTTTGCTCTCTCTGTGGTTCTTGGTTGTGTTTCGGGAGAAGCTGCTTTTCCGGTGTCCAGCAGCTGGGAGAAGCAGATGAACTGGCTATGTGAGTTCAAGGTAACAAGGTGTTCATGGTGTCATTGCTGGTGTGGATCAAACGCCGAGCATCAGCGAAGTGATAACATCAGTAGCACTGCAATACAACTGACAATGATAACTTTCTGTAGCAAGTCAGTAGTCATCCGCCTTTGTCTTGAGGCAGTTGTAAAGCATACGCCACGTATATGAACTTTAAAACTGATGTTAGCAACTCTTGTACCTGCAACACCTGCCCTGTTGCAGGTGTCCGTCGCCATCTACATACATGGGATGCAGGACTTAACTGCTAAACAGGGGTGGAAGGGAGCTAATTACATTTACAAATATTATTCTAATTGAGTGATTTTTTTCTTGTACTTTTTGAAATCAGTAATTTTAATTCTACTTGAGTAAATGTTAACTAGAGTAAATGTGCGTTTACTTGAGTACAATAGTGTTGTACTTTTTCCACCTCTGTTGACTACACAGTAGCATATAATGGATAATGATTCCACATCACATCTTAAAACAGCAAAAAACTGGAGTGTTGATATCTCAGGGTTAAACGTTTAGGAGTTGACTTAAACTCCAGAAGTATAGCTCCATTCTGAGTGAAATGGTCTTCAGTGTTGGAATTATTTGACAGTTTCCACCAGTGTTATTTCAACTCAGTAGCAAGCGAACTGATCCATCATGCCCTTGGACAGAGTGTTGAGATATGTTTTCTATGTGTTTAAATGTTGCCTACTGTGTAGTGGTTCCTGCTGGGGTTCCTTTTCTCCTGTTTCTGGTGGATTGTTGTTGTTTTTGATGGGAGACACACTTGTACCATGCATGAAGTTATCCATTGAGTCAGGTTGACTCCGCTTTGTGTAGAGACCCATAGAGACCATAAAGAGACCCACCTTTGCACAGGTTTTACTGCAGATATGTGGTATTGTAAAATATTGAACACTTTCAATTGTGTAGTTTAACTATACGTGGTCCGGACCACTACAAAAACTTCTGATGTTAAATTTAACTCTATATATGACTTTAATTCAATTTGTCAATTTTGCTTTGTATTCTACTTTATTATAGTCTGACTTAACCTGCACGCTCAAGACTAATGCCAAAAACAAGTTTCAGATAAGCAGAGTCTGGTCAGAACTGATACCAGTCTAAATATTTGTTGTTTAGAGGAGAGTCCAGATGTTATGGACTGCGACCTTTCATAGAAAATATCCTTTATAACCTCTGCCACACTAAGTGTTGTGTTGGTGGCCTAGTCTCACCCTTATTCCCCACACATCAGTCAACAAAAACAGCTCAGAGGAATCTGCCCTATGCACTTTGACACATAAAGATCGAGGGAGCTAAAAGAAAAGGAGTCTGAAAAACAGCAAAATGCAAAACAACCAATTTGTCAAGCGAGTGAGAGTCATAAAGACATTTCTGTCTGACGTCACCAGTCAGATGTTCCACCATATATAAGTGGTTACCTTGAGCGTAGACAACACCTCGTCTGTCTTCTCGTTGGGACTGGTGGTAATGGAGTAGCGGGGGTTGCGGTCAGGGTCGATGACCGTGTCGCCTTTCTCCCAGCGGATGATGATGGGCCATTCACCCCTGGCTGTGCAGTTCAGCTCCTTCACGTGACCCTTCTTTGCCATGGTGGTGTTGGGGTGACTGGTGATCATCGCTGGGACTGGAAAGAGAGAGGAAATGGAGTGTGAGATGAAGAGAAAATGATGAAGAAGGAAGATACGGTGACAGTAAACAGATTGACGATAGGGACATCGCATAGAAGAAGCAGAGAGAGACAGAAAAGAAAGAGTAAGTGGATAATAAGCAGGTTAAAAGGGAGAAGGGATTGAAAGAGCAGAGAGAGGGAGGAGAGTGGAAAAGCTGGCAGACAAAAAGGTGGAGTTCAGAGTGGCTAAGTTCCACTGCAGCAGAGTAATGAAGAGCTATGGTCAATGAGGTAAAGTCAATAAACCTCCTCTCTCATTCTCCAATAGTTAACATTAGGGCCTAGGTGAAACAGAAACGACACACTTTACCTTTGGTGTGCACAAAAAAGCACACTCAATCTTCTTTGGCCAACACACACACACACATAATACCAATCTGAGGGGGGCTCTGCTGTTTTGTTTTCATCACTTATTCATCCCCCCCTCCCTCTTTTCCTCTTTTTCCTCCGACTCCGCTGAGCGAAACAGACAGAATTGAGGGAGGCAGAGGAGAGGAACGGTTCAATCAATAACACTAACACCAGCAGGAGAGAGAGAGAGAGAGAGAGAGAGAGAGAGAGAGAGAGAGAAGGGTAATCCTGTGATAGCAGAAACAAGCAGTTGTATTTGTGTGCACCTGGTTACATGTGTCCGTGCCCGTGTGGTAGAAACACAACATCTATTTTACATGATGAAGCTGCATTGTGAAGTCATGGTGCTGCATGCTGCAGAAAGGGTATGGCCTTAAAGTACTGCCCTGCTTGATGTTGACATTCCAGTGCATGCGTGTTTCGCTATGCATTTTCACATTGCATTACACAGAGTGTTACTGACAGTCAGGGCAGGTTGCAGGGATCGATTGAAGATAATGATTAAGCTCAAAGTGTTTTTGATTGTCTGTAGACGGACCCCAAGAGTCAAAAGATCAATGGCTGAGTAGCTTGCCTTCTCACTTCCTTTCACACACACACCCCCCCCACACACACACACACACACACACACACACACACACACACACACCCTTTTCTTTCTCACTGCTCTTTATTGTCTTGCTCTTATGCCCATGGTCACCTCTGCTCTGCCAGTTCATCACTGCACACACGTGTGTGTGCATTCCTGCGCGTGTGTGAGCAGTGCGAGCTGGCTCATTGGTTTGACACACTTATCGAGTATGTGTGCATTAAAACTGATAAATCAGGAGCACCGGAGCATCCCTGATGGCCTCACTGCAGTCATCTCTGCCATGAAGAAGTCATACTCTGCTACATTAGCCTGTGAGAGTTTGTATACTCACTCTTCACGGTGAGGACCATGCTCTTGCTGATGTCAGAGCCCACACCGTTGGAGGCCTGACAGAGGTAGAAGCCACGGTCCTCCTCAAGGACGTGTCTGATGAGTAGAGAGCCGTTTGCCATGATTTGGATACGGCCCGTCAGAGGCACAGGGTGGTACTGCTGCGGGTTCCCAATACCCGCTGGACATAAAGGCAAACAGGAGATTAAGATAAACTATAGACATAAAATGTATTTTGACCATTACAATATTTTAATCAAATTTTCACTGGACAATGTAGAGGCAGTCACAGTAAACGTTAAGGATGAAAGATGGATTACGTACCAAGTGCACCTTTGGCATGCTTCCACATGACCTTGGGAGGAGGGTATCCATCAACAGAACAGTTCAGGATCCCCGCCTTCCCATAGATCCCATCCTGGTTGTTGGGTTGCACTACCCAACGAGGAGGCACTACAGGAAGAGGGGAAAACAATCAATAACAAAACACAATTACCAAGTTGTGTTCTGTTCTACAAAGTAAATGCAGCAGGGACTGGAAACTAATACAAGCAGCCAGCTTGATTTGCACTGTTTGCATACTTGAATAATTCAACTTTTACTCCCCTAAAAAAATCAGGGTCATTTTTGATCAAGTTTTAAACATCTGATAATCTATAAAACTGTGTTAGACCATCTTTTGGCAAATTTTTATGTTTTTTAATATATTTTATTGTGACTGCTGTTTTAGTGTTGTGAAGTACTTTTTCATTTCTACTTGGTATTTGAAAGATGCCATAACAACTGAATTGGACTTTAACTACTTCATTACTAACACATCATTCCATATTTGCAGCCTATTTAAAGATGTTTAACTTCCACTGCTGCACTGCACTGTGCGCATTCTTTCATCCAAACCACCACCCAAGCAAGGTCTCTTTAGCACAATTACAGCCTGACCGGACAGTTGTAGAGATTCCTGACCCATGTGCCCTGAAAATATGTTGCTTAATTTTGGGTTCTGTGTCATTGTGAACAACATGTCTTAAACATTTCCCAACCTCCTGACAGAAAGTCGGTCATGTTTAGTTTTTGTCCCGCCCTCTAAGATTTGTTCACTGATGTCATGGAGCACAGAGCACCCTGCACGTGCAGCAGTCACAGATGTAAACAAACCACAGTGCATTTCCTGCTGTGTGCCTTCATTTTCACCTCTGTATACCAATAAATGTGAACCTCTCCTGGACAGTCCAGTACAAGACTGGAAGAGGCACCTCTGTCGAGGAGCCTTACGCTTCACTAAAACCTGTTGCTGCTGATTCTGCTGCTGAACAAGACGTCAACACTAATACTATTCAATAATAAAAAAATTGGGTGTGAGGTGTGAGGCTCACAAACACAGCAGAGACTCTTTCTTTCTTTCTTTCTTTCTTTCTTTCTTTCTTTCTTTCTTTCTTTCTTCATATTCTAATACAATGGTTTATTTTTTCAACATAATTTAGGGCATGTTGCCTTTATTTAGAGAGGACAGGACTGGAATAGTGTAGGAAATCCCGAAGACAAATTGAGAAATACTGATAATGTTTTCTGAGTTTAATAAGGAAAAAAAGTTTTCAAAATGGTGCTCATCAAAAACAGAGTTAACAGCAAAAGACTCTAAAGTTGCATGCTTATTGAACACAAGGTAATCTATTTGAAATGTGAAGTCTAATGGGGAAATACTGTAAGTCTTATCTCAGGAGCATTTTTGAAATTGAATACTATGTTTTGTTCCCTACACATGTTATTGATTTTCATTTTTCATGTCCATGTTGACACTTAATAGCTGGCTGTTGTTAAAAGAGAAACTGTTAAATTTAAGCCATGTGGATTTTATTCAGAAATAACTTGTTTTTTGTTATTTCTTTGTCGAAAAATAGCCACATATATACACACAGGGTACATATAGTGCATCCAGAGATCCTGTGTGAAGATGTGATAAAGCTTCAGAAGGACAGCCATCACTGCAGCCCTTCAATGATCTGATGAGCTAGACAGAAGCCTCTCCTCAGTGCAAACACATGGAAGCCTGCTTGAATTTTGCAAAAAAAACCAAAACAAACAAAACTCAACATGAAAGGCACATGACTCCTGTCTGAATGCACTGCATAGTATATATTGCAGTTCAGCTAAAAAAAAAAAAACATGGAGATATGATTTCTGTGATTGTGTGACACACTGACTTCAGATGATTACAGTGAGTATGGGCATGTTTATTTTTCCCACTTAAAGAACTGCCTCCATGTAGTCTGTCATGTCTGTCGAGACACAGCACAAATTTATGGCTTTGTGATCATATAATCTTATGTAGTGACCAATCATAACTGCTGCTCTTGGCTTAAGGGACTCCAGCAAAGGGAGTTTCAAATACCAACTAACCACGTTTAGTAAAACAAGCAAGAGTTTTCTGACTAATTTACATTTAATGGCTTCTGAATGGCCAGAAGATGCCATACACAGAGATAAGAAAGGTTTCTGCATATGTATTCTTATTGAGTGACTGCACCAGACCATTATATGATTATGCACTTCTGCAGAAAAAATAAACACATTTTAAACTCCCAAGCCAAATGGGAACCACTGCCTTAAATTTCTCAGATGTACTTTTTTCTATAAACTTATTAAATTTTTAATCCTTTAAGAAAATGAACTTGCATGGAAACTAATAGTCAAATCAGCTATCAAAAAGTATGGTTAAGACAAAATTACAGCACTGAAATATACTGGTATGAAGCATGAACTGGCATCAAGGTGAAAATTCAGGCACAAGCACTTCAGAGTTTTCATTTGTTTACTACATGGATAAATGTATTTAGTATTTCTTTCTACTGCTAAGTTTACATGAATGAATCACAGAACTGCTTTGATTTTTAAGGGCCGTCTATTGGAAGATGCTGCTGATTTGCATCATGGGGAAAGGAGAGATGCAGTTTTACTGCAAATTTTACACAAGGACTTAAACACAAGTAAATAAACATCTGTTGAAGTACTTTACTCTGTGCTTGTTCTACAGATTATCTTTTTACTTGAAGAAAAAAATCATCTACCTTCATTTCCTCTATATTTTCTGTCATCTCCTCCGTCCTTACCCACCTGTAACTGTGAGCTGTCTCTCTGTGCTGACAGTGGCAGCATCGTTACTGGCGATGCAGGTGTAGTTGCCGTTGTGTTTGAGCGACACCTTGGAGATCTGCAGGGAGCTCATGAACTCCTTTGTGTCGATGGTGATGCCAGAGGAGGCTACGATCTCCTGCCCGTCTTTGCGCCACGTGATGCGTATGGGCATGTCTCCGGATGACACCACACAGGCGATGTACATCAATTTACCGATGGAAGTTGGAGGAAAGTCAAATGGCTGGATCAATGGGGGAACTGAGATTGGAAGAGGAGAGGATAAGAGAGACAGGTGAAGTAAGCAAATGACATATTGTAAAATGTGCAAATATGGAGAGTAAATAGAAATGCAGAAGAGACAAAGGGGAGGAAAACAGAGGAATGAGATGAAAGAAGATGAGTAAAAGAGATAGCGGAGGTGGATCAAGTAGAAGAAATACATGCTGAAAAGGAGAGAGGGGAGGCAAGGACAGGCAACAGGGTGAAATAAAGGGTAAATAAGAAGAAGAGAGGACAGAACAAGGCAAAGAGGTAGTGTAAAAATAGAAAAAAAGTTAGAGGTGTTTAAAAGAGCAGGGTGAATAGGAGGTGAGGACAGAGATTTGAGGCTGATATGAATAAGACGACGATAAGTGGAAGAGAGATGTGAAGACTCAGGGGATATATGGTTAGACATACAGATTTGAAGAGTCAGGGGTATTCAAAGGACAGAGAGGTTGAATGAGGGGTGAACAGGTGGAGTGAAAGAGAGGGAGGATAATGACAACCTCATGCATAGATTACTGGTTTATTTTCTGTCTGACCTAAACCTGGACCTCCAAAGCTTCTATACCACCCCAGTCAGTCACTAGCCCACTCTGTAGCCGCCTGTGCCCCCAACCAACCCCTCCACTCCAACCCCACCCTGCCCTGCTAAAGCCAGCCCATAATAGCTGCTCTAATTAGAGCTCAATCCGCAGGGGGAAGAACGGTGTTGCTATGGAGAGCGGCGGAGGTGCTGGTGCTGGTTTAAAGCCGGGGGGGTAGGAGGGAAGGATGGAGGTGCTCTTGGTTGGGGGGGGGCTACAGCTGAGACATCTGGGGGTTTAATCTGGGCCTTGTTAAAATTCATCTAATTAAATCAGAGACATGACGAACGCACATTTATACAAGCACATACCTACACCCACACACATACACACGTTTAAGCAAAACACCATCGAGACCACAAATTTCACACATCTGCTAATGTCAAGTCAAGAAAAACACACACACACCCACAACCCACGCTCACACTCGACAACTTCCTAAAACAAACATGTCATGCTACTGCAGCAGTGAGCAGAGAGAAATAACGTACAAGGTGATATGCAGAATATATAAAGCACCCACACAATCATTCACACACATGCATGCATTTGTGTGGCGCACACATGTCTCACACAATAGCACTCCTGCTCTATGTAATTGCTGAGTGGTTGAGAGAGCGCACTAGGCCACTCCGCCCCTTAATCAGGGGTTATTAGAGGCAATGCATACAGCTTTCTTCTTCCTCTCCCTCTGCTCTAAACCAGTCTTACTCACTCTTGTCCCTCTTACAATCACCCTTTTACATTCATCATTTTCCACTGCGTTTTAAAACCTTTGACACAGTAAAACACAGCAAGACTCTCGTAACTCACATATCTGTAACCAAAAGTGAATAATATTATTCATCCTACTGTGTTATGTATGTTTTAAGAGACAGTTCATACTAGCCAGAAGTCAAAAACCTGTGAAAAACTGTGACAAATGTATCCTTTCTGAATGTGACTGACCTTTGACGGTGACATAGACAGTCTGTGTGATGAAGAGCTGTGGCTGGATGAGCACGCTGCAGACGTAAGCACCCTCGTCCAATCCTTTTTGAACATCGCTGAGCTTCAGTGTGCCGTTTTCAAACACCACCTGCACAGACATGAGTAATGTTATATTTAAGGTGATTTTTTTGACGTTGTTGAACATATGGCATATAGTCCTGTGAATATAAACAGAAATAGAGCAAAGATCAACACATGGGAATTATTGGGGCATAGAAAATTTCCTGTGTTTGCTTTTCCTTCAGAGAATTGTCTGACCCATCTCAATTCCCACTCTTTGAGTGCAACCTCTACCATTTGGCTGATGATGCATAGTCTCCAGTGCAAATTGAACCATTATAAAGTAGGTGTAATCAATAAAAGGTGCTGAGGTGCATCTACCTTGGCGTTTCAATAAATGCCTTTGGAATGTCATGGAAAGGGCTGATAGGCAAGAGGGGTAAGAAACACCCACTCCCTGCTTCCTGCTGTCCCTTATCAGCCACAAAATCATTTAGTCCAGAGGTTCCCAACCGTTTTTCCTTGGAGCCCCCCCCACTTTTGAAGAAGAGAAGCTGAGTCCCCCCAAGACCCATGTAAAAAAAAATTGTTAACAGACTGTTGTCAGAGATCAACATCCATTTAAGTGTTTCATTGATAAAACCCTAGAATAGGTCTTTCTTACCAAAATACCATTGTATAAATTATTTATTGAGCGTTTTATCACAATTTTACTTAGTATGTGCAAATCTAATTTTGACAACATCAGAGCACACCAAGAAATTTAAGAAATCATGACATCAAAATGCAATTCTTAAGTTAACAGCTAAAAGAATTCTATCATAATGCTTATGCAAAATTAAAACTAAGGATGTACCAATACCAAGGTGTTGAGTGTTGACCGATACCGAGTACTGATGCAATACTGTTGTGAACTTTCTGGACTGACTGTGCAGACTAGCAAATTATTTTAGACCTTTATTTGACTCAGAACATGGCTCAGCAAATATAATCAAAATGTACAGCATCTCTGTGACCCTAAAGATTTTTTTCTGCTGATTACTGAGTTTTACTCCTGAATATTAAAATAATAATAATACAAGGGCTTGCATCACAGGCTCTCTATCTCTCCCTCTCTCACCTTTATGCTCTGCTCAGGCAGCATGATGTGATTACAGAACAGCCTGCAACTGACAGGCCCAAACAATTATGGCAGTTAGCATTTGAATCAGCATTCGGGCTAGCAGTAATACATGATTGTAATTCGATTAAAGTGATTAAAAGACGTTCCATATCGGGTTTACTGGTGTGGATATAATCATTATAGTCTCCAAAAGTCACACGAGCTCCAGGCTTGCTGAAAATGCTGCCACAAGGGATTCAGAGGCATCAATAGCGTCAGTGGGTCGACACAGCGGCTAGCTTCAAGACGAAAAACAAGTAAGAGGTGGCGATGTATGGTTCAAAAGTTATCTAACTTTTGATAAACTGTGTCACTTTTTGTCGTGTATAACAGTGCCGGTCTGGAAGGCATTTTAATGATCATATTCAGAGAAAAACTGTCACACAACCACTATTCTTTCCTAATGCAGTGGGTCCTTTGGTTCTTCTATGCTGCTCTGAAAACGGTAGCCCTTGCATGCAGTGTTTTCCAGTAGCGAAGAAGAATTGATTTCTGGTTTATGGTGCTAATATTTAGCATGGCTAAATGGAGCAAAATATAAAGCTAAACCAAAAGGTATCAGATTGTTGCAGGAAGTCTGTACCTGTCGATACCAATACCTACATTTTAAGCAGTATTGGACATATTTCAGATACTGGTATTGGAATCAGAACAACCCTAAGTAAAACATTTGTTCCACCAATGGCTGTGATGATACAACAATGTGAAAATAACAATGGAGATTACTGATTGAGCTAAAGTGTTAACAAATCTAGAGAGTTTACCTTAGGCCTAAATAAACAACTTCAGAAATAACAGTATCTTTATCAATACAAACCTTTTTCATCGTTTCGTAAAAACGTTGTCAGACAATGTAAATGTTATCTGACATGGATGAATGCTAACATCAGTTTAGAAGCTAATGGGTTACCAACATGTTTTGTTGTATTATGAAATTAAGTTCAAGCTCTCTATGGATTTTCAGTTCCATAATCTTTGTAGTTGCATCTAAACCAGAAAAAATCAAATGAAACCATTTATCATAACCTAACATTTCTATGACTAATAACCTATACAACAGCATGAAATGATAACAGCATTTAAGCTTTCCACCTTGAGCCTAATGTCAAAGGAAGATGGCTGCTTCAGGAATTTTGTTTATTGAATTTTAATTATTTTTCATAAGGAAATTGTTTCAAGACAAATAAAAACATGAAAGATATTTAACATTACTATCTCTAAGATTATAAAAATACATTCAGGGTCAATTATATGATTAAAACTAGAAAAGCACTTGGAGAGCGCAGAACTCCGACATTAGCCCTATCTCCCAATAGCGAAGAATTCTTTCAAAAATTCCTAAATCCGTCCCCATGTGCCCCCCACCACGGCATTCGCCGATTACTCCCGCCCCATTGAGGTGGAAACATGGTGAGGCAAAGCATTGGCTTTGCTTCAGGTGGACTGTCATGGTGGAAGCATTGCCTGCTGGTGCCAACAGATGCACTGAGAGTCTCACCCATGGTCTAACTGGATGACTGGAAGTCATGGCAGAGGGTGAATATTCCTCTATTCCTCCCAGCATTGTGAGTATTCTCACTACAATTCGCTGTCTTTCTCTCTGTTAAGCTCCGACTCATCTCCTCTATAAACTCCAAAACTTTGAATAGAATCACGCCCAAAATGCTGCTGGGAGTGAAGTTACTCATGTCTGCCATCTCCTGGTGTAAAGTGGTAACCAACCCTTTGCCATTAGCCCTATCTCCCAATAGTAAAGAATCCTTTAAAAAATTCCTGGATCCAGATGGTGATCTGGATCAGTCCCAAAATCTTATCAGTTCTTCCTTATGCCATTTCTGACATTTGCTGAAAATTTCATCAAAATCCCTCCATAACTTTTTGAGTTATGTTGATAACAAACAAACAAACTAACTAACAAATAAACTAACATACAAACTAACAAACCCACCCGATCACATAACCTCCTTGGAGGAGGTAATAACATTACACAGATAAAATACAATAAAACAAAATGAAAATACTCTACACAAACCTACATAAACAGTATTTGTACAGGGACATTTCTGTGTCTACACAGTGCTCGTCTATATAATCCTGAAAAAAAGGTCATGTCACTTTTTCTTATGTCCATGAGCAGAAAGCAAAAAACAAGAACTCCACCTGACGATGGTTGTCAGGAAGCAGAAGTCCCTCCTTGTACCAGTTGATTGAGTAGTAGGGATATCCAATCACACGGCAGTTTATGAAGGTGTTTCTTCCTGCCACAGCAGTGATGTTTTTCATGGGCCTGATCCTCGGAGGACCTGATAGTGAGTTAGATAGAGAAACAGAGTCATGGGCAGAAGTGGAGAGAGATGAAGAGAGAGTAAGGTTGACCAGAAGAAGAAAACAGAGGAGGACAAGAAGATCATTAGTCGACAGTGTCAGAAACAGGTGTTGGAATTTTAGGAATAAAGTGGGAGGGATGATTGGGAGGGAATTTGGGGAGAGGGGAAGAGACAGAAGAGAAAGAACGAAAATAGAGGTGTACAAAGAGAGATAGGTTACTAATGGTAAAAGCAGCTTCAAAAAGGTTCTGATTATTGCCTCAAGAGATGAGCTGTCCAACTAATGCTGACCCAGCTGTTATTTTTTGTGCTGCAGTTTAAGCCACCAGTGTATGTTTTTATTATAAACTCTAGTGCATTATCATAACTCAGCTGTTTTAAAAGCTGTAAGAAAAAAGAAAAAAAACAGCTGGAAGTTTGAGTAAGTTTGAGGCTAAGGCAGGGGAATGTGTCTTTAAAAGTTCAAATTCTCCTCAAAGTAACAAACAAAGACAAAGGAGTCATTCCAGATTTTAGAGCACCAACAATGGTGTTCTTCTTTATAGGTCAGATTGGACTAGCGATAGCAAATTCATTTGATGTGTGGCATTTAAACAAAGCAACACTTCATGAAACTGACTCAAATAGTGTAAACAGACAGAGGAAGAGAGAGAGAAAGCAAGTAAGATTTACAACACTGACACTTGACTTTATATTGAATTAATTTTATACTTAAGGCTCTATAGTAAAAAAGTACATTCAAGTGCTTGGATAAGATGACAAATAGGTTATACATGTGTATAGTACTTTATTTTTTGAGCATCTCAGCATCTTATGGTACCTCATGACAGTGTTTGCGCAAGTGGAGTAAAATATGCTATTATTTCCTTTATGGCTAAAAACATCTGAGCTCAATTAAGACATTTTTTATGGATAATGATAGGTCAATTTTTATTTTTTGTCTTTGTTCTTCCATCAGATATCGTTTCAGTTTGCACCTGAATTTACCATTTCAGCTGAGAAGAGCCTTATGGTCAGTACTCAAGTTAAAGGGATATTTTGGTATTTTTGAGGTTGGGCAAAAGTAGTGGCATTAGCCTCCAGAGATTTCAGTGTGTGTTGCCCCTTAGTGCAGATGTGAGACTATATAGCACCACAGACAGATACAGTTGCTTCATGTAAATTAGAGAGTTTTAGGTAAAAATGGACAAAAAACAATGCTGGCTCAGTTGTACAATATAATGAAGAAGTATTTTAATTTTCACCCAGAAGGCCTCTGTGTTTAGAACAATTTTGCAATCCAAGCTTTGGCTACATGTTCTTCCACCTCAGCATTATATTATCTGATCAGCTGTTTGGTTCGAAGGGCTTTAACAGACACAACAATAAGAAACCAAACTAAAACTAGTTATTTCAGCTCAGTGTTCCACTTCAACCGCTAAAACATTGTTTTCATAAAGTAGACATATCTTGCCAACTGTAGCTTGTCTAATAATCAGCCATTAGTTAGTCTGGATGAAGAGTGAGGCAGACTGCAGGCATCTGTGAACTGATCGATGATCCTTGATCAGAAATGTCCTAAAGTAGTATTGGTAAGCCCCTCTCATGACCAAAGTTGCTCTCTTGGTTCACGGGCATGGGCTCACAGTTTGCACACCTACGACAGCAGGTAAGCTGGGATCTTTCCTGCTTGCCAGGAGAGTCTCCGCTAAAGTTCCTCCCACTCTCTTTCTTCCCTCTGAGCCTCCATCTGCAAAGATCGCTCCTCTGTATACTCCATGTGAAAAAGGTATCTTCTTTAGCCACAGTAAATGGCGCATCATCATCATCACTTGATTTGAAATCAGTCTTTGTAGTATTGTTTTAGTTTAGTTTGTTTTTTTTGTCTCTGACAGAGTTGCAGACCGAAACAGCTGATCAGCCACGTTGGGGCAGAAGAACATGTAGTTGAAGCTTGCATTGCAAAATAGTGCCAAGCACAAAGGTATTCTAGGTGAAAAACAAACGCTTCACAAAAAGTTTTGATTTAGTGCACAATCGAGCAAGCATTGTTTTTTGCCTATATTTACCTTAAACCCACTAATTTTCATGGAGCAACTGTACCCATCTGTAGAGCTATGATCTTTTCACTGACCAGTCCATCTTTGATGTTGTGTCACTATCAGAGGAACACTATGGCAGTGCACACTATCCCCTATACAAACTTTGTCTGAAGAGCTGCCTTTAAGCAGCACCTTTCTTTCTGTAAAGCTGAACAATGATAAATATCTTTTGCAGTATAAAGTCAGTCAGACTCTCAGTTAATGAGAGACTATAATCTTTTTTTGACAATGTGTTATAATGGTAAATTAGCATTTCCACTGGCCAGATCCTGATAACAGTTTAAAGGATGGGATTTTATAGATTTCTGACATTATAGCCAATAATAACATATGAAAATTCCAGATTATTTCAGATTATCTATGTCACAATATCAAACCATTCTACACTATGCTCAGTTAAAAGTTTTAGCAGATACTAGGGATGGGAGTATTTTTTAACTATGTACTTAGAGGGTCCTGGAAAAAACTAAGTGATGATGCTGTTTATTTGTAACCCCAGCATTGTTATTGGAATGTAAAGACTTCATATTGCTGAAAAATTAGAAAACAGACCATGACATTATGTGGGCAAGCTACAGTTTTAGTCCCTACATTTATATGCTTATATCTACCAGTACAACCAACACACCAGTTTAAAGTGCTTAGACATACACCATCATAACAGCAAGCTCAGCTGCTGTTATGATGTATTGCATGAGACCTAATTCTGTTAAAAATCTAATCCAATTCACAGTGGTCACTCCACTGCTCTTGCTGTGAAAAATAGCATTGCAGACTATTCAAGCAGGGGTTTGTTACCTAAATGCAGTAGATACAGAAAACAGTCTTTATGGCAAGTCAGATTAGGGGTTTTAGTGGAGCAGATAAGTGAAATATTCGTTCAAATAGTGATACAAGCATGAAATTTGGTACATATACTCTTCAAGGTCTACTCTTTTCAAAAATAATGCTGGCCACGCAAAAATCCAAGATGGCGACCGTTTTCCAAGATGGTTGACACATCACAATAAGCCCCATTGTAATGAGTAAAAAATTTGAAGAAAAAAAAAAAACACAATCATTGTCCAAGTCTAGGTTTTTGGACACTAAAATGGCAAGTAAAAGTAAATTTGTCCATGACAGTTGCGTATTAGACTTTAACCAAGATGGCGTCCAAGATGGCTGCCACAAAAGACAGATTTCGCCATATCTCAGCTTCTAATAGAGATAGACAAATGATTTTTGTGTGTAATCCTACCTTTTTCGGGTCAGATAATCTAATGGATTTGTTCCAATAACCATAAAGGCTACCTGAACTGGTGCATCAAAATGGCATTAAGGATGTCTGCCATGAAACATATATTTTCATTTAAAAATATTGCCCGGGGCGCCAGGTTCGAATCCGGCCCGAGGTCCTTTGCCCCATGTCTCTCCCCCACTCTCGCCCCTGTTTCTGAGTCTATCCACTGTCCTCCTCTAACCAAATAGAGGCACGAATAGGCCCAAAAACAAATCTTTAAAAAAAAATTGCCTATTTTGTTTGATCCTGTCTTCCAAATTTATTTATCCAACAAAGAAACAATACACAGATCTATACATATCCTGGCTTAAAACACATATTTTCAAAAATAACAGCCGCAGACTTATTTGAAGCGCTTGACGGAAGTACTGTGTCTAGCATTGAATTAGCTTAGCTTTGGCTGCTGTACCGGAGAATACGGCTAGATTACAGCAGCTTTTCTGACCTCATTTAACATCGCAGCCTGGATCTTTGACTCACTGTGGACTTAGAAAAGAAAGTCATAAGTTAAAATAGACTTTTAAACAGTTGTGTATGAAGTTGTAAGAGGAAGAGCTGCAGTGCTGGGTGCTGAGATCAGCCAAAGCAGCACTTAGCTTGTGTTACAGCCCCAGGCAGGCTGACAGAGACAGTACAGTGACTTTGTTGTGGTATAGCCATTAGACTTTGAGAGGAAAAAACACGTTTTTGCCTGCTAACTGTGCCTAGTTACAGTGGCAAGAGTCCTTGACATTCAGTTAGTTATCTGGCTACACGTAATGCTAGAGCTAAACATGCGATTGACTTGACTCAGCCTGAGCTGTGTGTCACAACTCACTCTCTCTGCCAGCTGTGGGACGGCATCACAGTTTTTCTCAGTCGCTTTGGTACATTTCTCAAATCATCCTCGACATTTGCAAAACAGTAAGTGCATTTCTCAAAACAATTCGTACAAATAGCAAAACACCATGGATTACCTGCAAAAGCCAGTCTTTTGCTCAAAATCTTTAGTTCATCTCTCAAAAGTAAATATCTGTGTCAATGAACATGTCAGTGCCATCAGAATGACAAGTCCTTGTGTCATTGTGTACGATTAAGACAATCAGATTGCTTAGTCATGTTGTCAATATAACAGTGCACTCTGGAGGAATGTTCTGATGTAAACTATGGCTAAAGTTTTGATGACAATTATTGTAAATTGTAAGCTACACCTTAGTGTATGTGGGAGATTGACTGCAAGAGACTGGACAAGATTCACTTTTCTGCTTTTACTGTTTGTACTGTAATTTGTTGACGATGTCATTGCGATACAGAAAAGAAAAGACAGTACTGCATAGCACAAAGAAAAAAACAAAAAATCAAAAGTAGAAATGTGAACATAGGACAGTCTTCTTAGGAAAAACTGTACATGCAGTGCTGTAGGAAATACAGTGCAGTCTTCCTACACCTCCAGATGTTCCTGTCTGTTTGGCCACAAATTCTTATCCACATCACAACGAATTCCTTCTCTTGTGATGCAGCATGGAAAGAATCTTTTAGAGTGTCTTATCCAGCCTCTGCAGGTATCTGCTGTGATGTCACCACAAGCTGCATCCATGGCAGCCAGAAGGGTCATCTGTGTATGTGGCTGGCGATCATATACTTTCCATCTCCATGCTGAGAAAATTCCTCAGTCATCAAATTCTCCTCAATCAAATTCCTTGATCATTGGTTGATCTACTGCTTCACATATTTCCTTTTGTTAGAGAAAGTCAAGATTCACCTGGGAGCAATTTACCAATTCAGGACAGATTTAGGGAAAAAAAAAAGTCTAATGAAAATGCATAGAAATATGCTTGACATATTATGACAAGATGTTCAACCATTTTGCATGTAAAGACTTATGCGATGAACTAAGACCCATTATAATACATTTTGATCAACATTACATAAGCAACTGATACTGTAGGAAACCACAGAGAACTGTACATAATAATTTGCATGGATGTACCAAAGCATTTGCAACTTGTTCAAAAAAAAAAGAGAAACTGCTTTTTTGATGTGCACAAGTGACACAATGATGTGAAGACTGAACAAGTAGTTTTGAGAATTTCAATTCTGATCTGAGAAATGTACCAAAGCGACTGAGAAAAACTGTAATACCGGTTTACCGCCCACCTCTACGTAGCACCGTTCTTTTAAAACCAGCTCCTCCAGCTCTGTGGTCTCTGTCATTGTCACACTGAGACAAGTGACATCATCAAGTGTTATCGGGATTGGACGGTAGAGTCCAAATCTCTACCGTAGGCCAAATTTATATCATTTATACCATCTACCTCATATACCGCACACCCTTAGCTGACACCGAACCCCATGCCATGTTGAGTTACACAGCAGTGATGTCACCAGTGTGCCCTGGTTGTGTGCTGACATTCACTCTATTGTAATTGTAAGCTCTCATCATTGCCTCAGTTCTGTACAAATGTGAAAATGGCTCCATTGGATTCTACAACCCAAGAAATGTATATGCACACCAAAAAATCATGTATATATGTTCAGTAGTATGAATATGTTAAATAAATGGCGGCCATCTTGGATGCCATCTTTGTAATCAAATTTTATATGACAATAATGAAAACAAAACTCATGAAGCTGGTTATCAAGAAACATTTTTTATCTTTAAAAAATCATTAGGCAACAATTTAAAAAATGAAATAAAGCAAAATGTGGTCAGGCAAGGCAGCCATCTTGAAAAATGACCGCCATCTTGGATTTTTGCATGGCCAGTGTTATTTTTTGAAAAGAGTAGACCTTGAAGAGTACATGTACCAAATTTCATACTTGTATCACTATTTGAACGATTCTTGTGAAATATGCAGTTATCCGCTGCAGTATTTGTGCCATTTCAACCAGCATTTCTTCCTCATTTGGTCATAGTCCTGCATGTAAAGACAACAGGGCATATGGTTAAGTAATTAAACTTTGTGGAGTTCTGGTTTGATTGAAAGGACTTCTCAACAAAGGCAGAAAGTGACCAGCAAAGGTGGGCAATGTGGTCTGCTGTGTCTGTCCACCTCAGAGCAATGACAGCAGGCTGAGGGCTCATCTTCTGCAGTGTTGCAAGCCGAGTTGCTCACTCTTAATGGTGAACACAGGTGATTCTAAAAGAGCTGCACAGAAACTGCATATAGTGGCCTGTTCTGAACAGGTGAGGAAGAAAGTTTAAATCTTTCCCACTGGGAGATACCCAAAAAGAGACCGTGGCTTACATACCGGTGAGACCTATAATCTGGATTTTAAAGTGTATGACAATATTTATGGGTATCATTACTATGTCTGTGCAGGTTCTATGATATATACCAACGACTATATCAGTCTAACTCTAATAAGCATTACAAAATAGTGTATGCTGTTAAGTTTGTAAAGGCTATTCTGTGAAGGCTGAAGACATATCAGGGAAATGGTAAACTGCCTTTAAAATGAATGTGGATGCTGCACTAAAATATAGCAAAGATAAGGCTTGTCTCCCTAGATATGTTGCTCCTATATCATTGTCAGGCTGTGAGCCAACAGGCAGACACAAAATGTGTTTAGATTCCTGGACAAATTTTGGGAGCTATCACTCAATCATCTGTCACTTCTTCTTGACCTTCTCACCGTTGTTCGTCTTGTATCTTTGTTTTTTGTCTCTCCTTCTTGCCCTCCTTCCCCCACTTCTCTCTCTCCTCCCTCTCTCTCTGTGCACTGAGCTTTAAAGTTCTGACGACTGAAAGATGTATTATTCAGCAGCACCCGACACAGTAACACACCACCACCAACTCACACAAACACATATACAGTTTACACGTGCTTCCTTCTGTTGGCCCAAAACTGAATGGGACAAGTTGAGTATATCGCATTCAGTAAGTGGGGAAGGGTAGTAGTGTTACTGCTTTTTCATGTTTGGTTCTGGGTGTGTTGGCTGTATTTGTGTCAGTTTGAGCTGTGTGTAGGGCTGGAGCTCTCTGGCAATAGCGCTCGTTCTCACTCCAATGATCATTCTGGCATGTCTCCTTAGAGCAGACTCACATACCACAACTACACAACCCACCACAGGACAGAGAGAGAGAGAGAGAGAGAGAGAGGAGAGATCCAGCCCTGTCCATTGGTGTCACTCTTCATCCTTGTAGTCTCAGACGACAGTGACATCACCAGTCCTGTCACCAGAGTTCACCATCAGACACTGGCACTCCTCTTCATTCCTCTTCTCTCATTTCATCTATTCTCTCTCTTTTCTGGCCATCTGTTTCTCTCTCTTCTAAGGTTTCTTCTTCTTTCATTTGTCTCATGTTCCCTTAATCTCCTGTTCTCTCCTTGAGTCACAGTTTTCTCCATATGTTTAGTTACAGTTTCTCCATTTTTTACTTTTTGTCTGCCTCTAAAAATTGCGAGGTGTTTGCTTTGTAATGAGATAATAGTACAGGAGACCGACTAAAAGAAAGAACGACAGAATGAGGCAGAGACACCGACTAAACAAGCTGCCGAAAAAAACACTGACTGCTACAGATAATAAACATAAAGGTGTATAAGTTGACAAAAATAAGAATAAGAGAAAAACACGCAGAAGCACACAAACAGAGAGAGAGGTAGAGATATAGAGGGGTACAGGAGAGGATATGGTTGAGGGTAGGGGTAAGGGTCAGGCTTTGAGAAGCCTCTGTATGACTGATATTTAAAAGTAGACAGGCACCTCTTACGTTTATGCGCGCTTGGTACTCGGCGCTACCAGCCGAGTTTCGTGCGGCGCACCGATACACTCCTCCGTCGCGGATCTGTGGGCTGCTCACGTTGACATGGCTCACAGTACTGCCGTCAGATAGCGTGTATTGGCTGGCTCGGACACGAGACAGATCCCGAGCCACTGGCTCATCATCCAGAGTCCAGGTGATGGTGGGAGGAGGGGCTCCTTTGGCTGCACACATCAGAGAGAACGGTTCACCTGGGACTACAACCCTCTCGCTGAAGGAGGCGACAATACGGGGTGTGCCATCTGCGGAAACAGTCATTTAAAGAGAGATGTGAGGTGAATATACATAAGTTTTAGCATTATGCAAGGTGGGAACAATTAAATGAGATGCTGGAACTTCCATCCAACTATCCATTATCTATATAGCTTGTCCAGTCAGGGGTCATAAGGGCCTAGAGTCCATCCTGGCTGTTATTGGTCGAGCGTCAGGGTACACCCTCCCCAGTCAACTACAGGCCTGATGTAAAGAGACAAAAAATAGGCACACTCACATCCACACCCATGGAAAAATTTAGAGTCCAGTTAACCTAACAAGCATGCCATTAGTCCGTGGGAATACCCAGAATACTGGGAGAGAACACATGCATGCATGGGGAGAACAAACAACTTCTACATAGAAAGGTCCCTTCTGACTGGGATTCAAACCAGAAACCATTTTGCTGTGAGGCAGCAGTGCTAACCAATTAACCACTGGGCAGTGGATACTTTGCACTTCACCTAGCAGATACAGAAGCTTCTGTTCATTGCCCATACTGGTGAATTGGTTTTTGTTTGTTGGTGAAAAGTGGATAGAACTTGTCACTGATGTCATGGTATGAAGGACAGGTGGTTAGAAAGTGTAGTGCTGTTTCCACCTCCTGTTGGCTGCAGTGGGTGCACAGACTTTCCTCTTTAGGGATCCAGCTTTGTCTGTGGTGTCCTCTCTCAATAGTGAGGATGTGCTCACTAAATCTGAATAATGTAGTTTAAGTTGGTTGGTTTTGTTAATCTCTCAGTTTACTGGAATAACTTAAAAACTGTGGCTGAACACATATTGTAAAACAAAAATTAAAAACCCTGTGTTTATTTGTGTCAGTCTCTGAATGCCTTTATTTGAGACAGGTGTCTATAACAGACAGGCTTTTATTCATAAACAAAAAATCATAACAGCAAACATGAGAACGTGTCAAAATTGTTGATTAAACCTTAAGTGCTTTTTCCCTGCATACAAAAATCAGCTGTCAAAGAAAGAAAACAATACATAAATTTGACCTTGCTTTGTAAGACAACTTGTTGCACTAAAGGAGGAGACAGAGGCACAGAGCTGTTTTAATATAGGCACTTTATAAAGCTGTGCAGATTTGTAAGCTTATGGGGCTGACCTAATTTGTAATGTGTAAATTATTTGCTCTTTCACACATATGACACACCATCGGCAAAGAAAAAACATTTGTCTTGATAGTTATTTTGATCACAGCAGTTGACTGGGATCGGCTGCCACTATAATCTTTATGGTACTTAATGTTATTTCTGGTAAGTGAATGAACTACGTATGAACTAAATGTAAATGATATGTGTATCTGACTCAGATCTCTTATTTTTCCGTAAATAATGAAAATCAATCAGATTTGGCTTTTCTAGCAAACACATAGCAAACGTATTCTTACTTTGGCCATTGAGACCAGTCGATTAAAAAACATAATATAAAATAGACTTTGTGAGTTGTGTGATATAGCAGAAGTAGAAAGTGAGTCCCATTTGTTTGCTCAGTAACAAATATGATGACCCAAGAGAAGTATTGCTTCATGAAATGGCTTGTCTAAACCCTGACATACTGCTATCGCCTGATGAGTGTTTAAATTTGATATGTTTAAACTTGCTGGTTTTGTCTGAAAAGCCTGAAAAAGAAGACAAAATACTTTATTTAACTAATTAATTAATCTTTGTCTCCATCCTTCTTTTCTGTTCTTTGATAATGAAAGAATTACTCTGTACTCTGATCCTGGTTTGTTTAAATTCTTGGCCTTATATAAGCCCATTTGGGCTGGACATAAGATTGTATGTATGACACAATGATAAAATAAAAACTTCAAACTCAAAACTTCATAATATTTTATTAAAGTATGTAAAATCGAAAAGATGCTGTGCTGTAGGGACCCACCACTGCATGTATGAAATAAAGACATTCATAAAATACCTTCCGGCATTCTTGGTGTATGTAAATATGTAATGAAAACCATGTATAATTAGTCTAATTAAGCATAAAAACAGACAGCCAGTAAGTCTTACAGTAGCATAATAACCCTGGTCAGTCTCCATTACATACACACTCATGAATGCACACAGCATTTGGATCACTTCCTGTCCTTACCTTCCAGCAGTATGATGGAGAAGTCTTGCGCCGTCTGGCCTTTGCGTGTGGCAAAGCACTGGTAAGCCCCGGAGTGTCTCTTTTGTGCAGCAGAGATAAATAATGTCTCATTGTGAGCCCCCTGGATGGAAAAGTGCTGATCAGGCAGGACAGGTTCTGTGTTACGGTACCAGGACACAGTAAAGTGAGGGGAACCCTGGACTGCACAGGATAGGATGACGGTACTGCTGATGCCTGTCTTTAGGTTTTTTGGAGACAAGGTGACCCGCAGTGGCTCTGTGGATAGAAAAGGACACACATCCAAGAACAGATTTTATGAAATTTAATTCACAAGTTAGAATGTAATAATTCAGGTAGAACACTAGGTGTGTCAAGGCCTACCAGAAGAAGTTTAATCATCATATTTTGGTGTGGTGTAGGATTGCCTATTCCTTGTATTTGTTTCAATGTTTCTCCCTAAAATATAGCATGTTTGTGTGGCTGACTGTGTGTGTGTGAACCGAGCAGCAAGGAAAAACCAAGACAGAAAGACAGAAAGACAGAAAGGGGAGGAAATGTCAGTGAGCAATAAAGCAGCTGGTGTTAAGAGCTGGAGGCTGCTGGATGTGCGAGTATGTGTGTGTGAGAGAGTGACAGTGCATGTGTAAGACTTCCTTCACAGGCAATAAGTGCACGTACTGTAAGTGTGTGGGTGCCACTGTCTATGCCCTGTCATAGGACATTTGTTGGATGTGCAGTGATGTGCCCTGTGGCCAGTCTGCCCCAGTGTCCACTAACTTCACCCTTTACCTAACCATATCAAACCTTAGCTCTGCATCTTTTTCAATAATCACCTACTCCTACCATCCCTTTCATTAATATGAAGCGTACTTTGAAATTATCCTTCATTCCCTCTCTCACATCTTCAGTAAACAGAGCGATGGAGCCTGCAAGGTTACTGTTCCGCTCTGACAACACAGCCATTCTTCGCTGAAGTCTGAGAACAAAGCAGGGGCACGAGCCGTCCTTGGAGATCAAAATCATGCTCGGTCAAGAAGACGGTGAGTTGAAAGGAGAGGTGAGAGGGCATGCAGGAGGCAAGGGGTCTGGGTAAGGCAACAGAGCTTAAATGATATCTCCTTCATGCTTATTCATGACCTGACATCACATTCATTACCCATGTCCATCTCACTCTTTAGCTCCATCTGTAGTTGTCAGTGTAGTGAATGGAGGATAGGGGAGATAGATCAAAGAGGTGTTTACTACTTTAGATGTATTACTTAGTGCTTTACCCACCTATGACATTGAGGTGACCAGTCACTTCTTTGGAGCCGAAGCTGTTGGTGACCTCACAGATGTAGTTGCCGCTGTCCTCAAGCCTCAGATCTGAAATGGTAAGGCCTGTGATACGCCGCGTCCAGCGGGAGTCTGCCGGTAATGGCCGACCATCCTTCAGCCAGCGGATGGTGGGGTTTGGGTATCCGGAGGCGATGCAGGGCAGCTCCACGCTGTGCCCCACCTGCACCTCACCGGACTGGAAACTGTCCAGCACTGACGGGGTGGACTCCGTAGGGTCTGAAAGAGAAGACAGTCATGCAATTTAAGAAACGTTGAAGAAAATGTATACCAATATCAAGAAAAGTAGGAGTTATTAAGTAAGCCTACCTCCATTGGTAGATACATTAAATATGAAGCTAGTGCTAGTATATGGATACATTATTCTAATCTTTAAACCTTCCAAACCCTGCTAGATCGCAGACAATCCAAAGCAGTAGCATGATGTTTACAACGTCTCAGAAACCTGTGGAGTACATTGTGATCTGAAGTTTACCTTTTTGCCAATCTAGACATGGCTCCTGGTGTTTATATCCCTCACAGAACATTTTTAATCCAGGTGTAACGCATGGTGTTTATTCAAAGCTTGGATACTACAAATCCACATAGCTAAATCCATTATAATATGACTATTTGTGAAATTTTTGCAATGTAAAATTTGTCAGTGTTGTCATCAGTCCTCCATTTTTGACACCGTATGTAAAAGAAAACAACTCCCTATTAGCCGGTTGGTCAATCACAATGCTCCAGTTACTTCTTCTACTGGTTTCTTGGCAGCAGCAACCACTCAGGGCCAACCAAAGATCAACAAGACACAAAATGCCTGTTTGAAAAGGAAGGAAAAAACAGTCCTCTATCACCCAAATAACGAAAAGAGGATGTTTGCGCTCCTAATATGAATTCATGCACTGAAATTTCACATGTGGACAAATGTGAATTGGTTTTAAAGAGATAAATAACAATGATAGTTTCAGTTGTGTGTTTTTTAGAAAGTTATTTTTTTCTCCTGATAGACAAGGCCTGGAGGAACTGAAAAAGCAGATGTGGAAAAAGCACTTGATCTGGGTTTTGATTTGTATTAAGTTCTATGAGATTCACTTTCTGTTCTTTTCTTTTACTTGGTCTTTGTGGTCATATAACTTTAGATACATTCATCTGACATCCTTGCAGCGCATGTTTTCTATATAGTCTGAGTTGTAAACAGATGCCTATAACTTGACTGTGCTACAAAGAATTGAGATTCTACATGCAATTTTGCATAAAAAATAAAGATGGACCAAAAGTTAAAAATCAGATGTATTACAGAGACTGCAGTGTAAAAAAGAAATAATATTGTTTTAATGATGTTGTGTGTCCTAATTGTACTGGAGAGACTGGGCCTAGCCAAGAACTAGTTGGGTGGTATCTTCCTGTATCAACAGTGGCTTATTTCATCAGCATTTAAGCTTGTTTCTTGTTGTGTCCCCTCTGACAGATCTATGCTGGCTGCCTAAGCTAACCACCTCTTTGCACCCATTCAATTGAACAAAAGAGAAAGAAGCAAATTTCTCCAAATGCCAAATTATGCACCCTTGAAACCAAGGCAGATTAGCGTGGGAATTGGTAAGATTTTAGTGATATCGATGCCATTATCGATTATTCTTATCAATTCAATTTTTTATCGATTCCCTTGTTGATTCCTTCCTGTGAATTTTCTTTTTGGAAAGTAGACTGTATAGGTTTTCACTGTAAACAACTCAAATTGAGTCTCTTTCTCTCTAAACACTGAACAAGATATACGCCACCTCCAGTGAGTCATGACCATCACACTTTACTGACTACCTCTCGCAAGACTGTTTTTCAAGGCATGCGGTAGTAAGGCATCAATAAGGGACTTGTTAATATTAAATGTAAATGATGTCAATGGATTGAACCAATTAGAAACAGTTCTCACCTGGGGCCAGTTCTCTTATCCCACCCCTAAGACAGACTCTTGTTTTGTAAGTTTATAGAGAAAATAATAAGGAGGACAGTAGGTTTTTTACTTACCCATAACAGAGAGCCGGGCTCCATTGCTCTGGCGAGTCTCTCCACTGTACTTGTGCTTTGTGATGCAGCGGTAGGTGGACAGAGCATCTTCCTTCTGGACCTCTGAGATATACAGAGCGCCAAATGAGGTCAGGAAGAAACGGTTACCTGTGGAAGAGAACAGAGAGAGGGAGAAGAACATGTGAGTCAGGTATTTGATGTTTTCTTTGAGAAGGGAGCATGTCTGTTTTTCTCTTCAGATGTAGACTTGATGATGATGGATTTTTTCTTTTTGGTAGTTTATAAAACACTGTACTGTCCACAATAAGTCTCCATGCATAATATCTATCCTAAGCATGTACAATGACTGATTTTGTGAGTCTGGAAATTAAAGCAATACGATTTTCTACAACACAAGCTGGGCTCATAAGCAATAAAACACACCTCTGTCAAACCAAATAGACGATCGATGCTATGGACAAGTAGCTGACTCTTCTAAGTTTAGTCTTCTAAGATAGTTGTTACACCATACAATAGAGATAAGATAAGAGATAATACTATGATACAATACGATACCATTACATGAGAGACGAGATGATGAGGTAACATGATATACAGTAACCATGACATGATACAACACTATGCAATACTTTCTGTCCCTGTAAGTACATCTATATAAATACTCTTTTGCTGCATACATTTATCTGTCTCCACAATGATTTAATGCACAACTACTGAATATTTGCCATTTTGTGCCAAACACTGGCCTGTATACTCTGTGAACTGCCCGATGGGCTGTAGAAAAATATGTATATAATTCTACGTTTGAACAAATAGAAATATCAATAAGTGGACTTCTACATGCCTCCTTTCAGTATTCTTGTGTTCAGAGACTCAGTTCTAACTGCTCTTTATTCAGAGGCCGTTTTGCAGGCAATCTTTTCATGTCTTTACATATCTGATCAGCAGAAAAAAAGCATTCCAACCAAAGAAAGACAACTATTCAGGGATGAAAAGTAATGTAAGATATGTGTAACTGTTTAAGCATGTAGATTCCTACTCTCGCCAAACAAGACCTTCTTGGCAAACCTTGAGGATTTTTATTAAAAGAAATCACTGATTTTAGGGGACTGGAACACACTAAGCCAGGCTGTCCCCTACTAAGTAGTTAAATTAGTGGTTCTCAACTGGTCAGGATTCAGGACCCACCACATCTCCTTAAAAAGAAACTGCAACCCAAATTGTAGAACATGTTCAACCACTTGTATTTTTTCATTAATAATGTTGCAGTTTGGACCCTTAATAAAAAAAGACAACAACATTTAAACAAGGAGCCAGAACAAAACAAACACATCATTACAGAAGGACATACATGCATCCATCTTATTTCACAATCAGATTCAGTTTCCTGCCCAAGTATGCTGACACAGCAAGGATCCTGACAGTTAGCTTGCTCTCAAAATACAAGAATAAAACATCAGATATGAAAATAAACACAATTAAAAAATATAAAATGTTCATGTTAGGTATTATTACTGCTGATGTTGGGCCAAATGCTGTCCTTTGGCCCCTGGAACACATTCACGACTCATTGGGAAGAGCTTGCAACCCACTTTTGGGTCCAGACCCACCAGTTGAGAAACCACTGATTTATTTGGTCAAATGTGATTGGTCATATTTGCCAATAATTAACTGATATTGAAATATCTTTTTTTTTTTAACTGTTATTGACCTATTTATCATCACAACAAAAGAGACAAACCACAGAACTACGTTTTTCTTCTTCTAGACTAGGAATTACATTTTATTCCATGTTGGACTTGATCCATCCTTTTTCACCCAATAAGTATGCTGTATGATGACCTTGCAATGATATTACACATTTCTGTTTACAACACAGAAAGCTATAGTCGCTACATCAACCAGAGAAGCGCCAGCAGGCACAGTCCTTCTACGTATTTATCTATTTTCCACACAGAAATGACTGGATGATCAAACAACATGTGACTGTAGTATAAAGACACCTGTGTCTGGAACGTTCAGTCACTGGTTAATCGGTGTTCCTGGCAACCATTACACCATGAAAACAAAAGAATACTCCAAGCAACTCAGAGAAAAGATTATTGAAGAGTATAAGTAAGAGGATGGATACACAAAACATCCAAGGCACTGAAAATCCCCCAGAGTTTAGTTAAATCCATCATCTAGAAATGGAGGGAATATGGCACCTGTGTAAATCTGCCTAGATCAGACCAGCCACACAAACTGAGTGATAGTGCAAAAAGAAGAGGAGACTAGTCAGAGAAGTCACCAAGACACCTATGACTACTCTGAAGGAGTTACAAGCTTCAGTAGCTGAGATGGGAGAGACTCTGCATACAACAACTGTTGCCCGGGTTCTTTATCAGTCAAAGCTTTATGGGAGTAAAGATAAAGTCATTGTTGAAGAAAACTTATATTAAATCTCGACTAGAGTTCACCAAAAGGCCAGTGTGAGAAAGCTGCTTGCTCTGATGAGACCAATGTGGTGCTTTTGGATCATGAGACACACCATACCCCCTGTAAAACACAGTGGTGGCAGCAACATGCTGTGGGGATGCTTCTTGGCAGCTGGCCAAGGAAAGCTTGTAAAAGCAGAGGGTTGTAAAAGTATGTGGCAAAATATAAGAAACTCCTGGAGGATAATCTACTTCAGTCTGCAAGAGAGCTACAGCTTTGGGAAGATTTATTTTCCAGCAAGACAATGAACTGAAGCATACAGTGAAAGCTTCACAGAAATAGTTTAAAGAGAACGAGGTGAACGTTCTGAAGCTGCCTAGTCAAAGCCAAGACCTCAATCCAATAGAGAATTTGTGGTTGGACTTGAAAAAGGCTGTTCACACCTGATCCCTGGGCAACCTGACAGAGCTTGAGCAGTTTTGCAAAGAAGAATGGAGTAAAATTCCTGTGTCCAGATATGCAAGCCTGATTGAGACCTATCCACACAGACTCAGTGCTGAGATTGTAGCCAAAGGTGCATCTACTAAATACTGACTTGAAGGGGGTAAATATTTATTCAGTCACTTATTTAACATTACACATTTGTATTTGATTGACATTACTTTGTAAAAACCTGTTTTCACTTTGACATTAAAAAGGTTTTTCGCAGATAAAGAAATACAAATTTTATTGACCATGATTTATTTATAAAATTATTAAAAGGGTAAAACATTTAAGGGGGTGAAAACTTTTTAAAGGCAATGTACATGTCTTGAAAAGGCCTACCACATGGGCTGACCAACTTTTAATATACTTTCTTAACCATCTAGTTACAAATACACAATTGTGTATTTTTTAAAAGTGCTATACAAATGAATACAGTTATAAAAGGACAGATATAGAGGGAAAGACAGAAAGAAAGAGGAGAGTTATTGCTGGTGTTAATAATTGATGTGTGAGTATGTTATGGTAACAACAGATTAGAGTCATTTTCATTTCGCATCAGTGACTACTCAGTCTCCACCGGATTTATCTTCATGTCAATAAAAGCTGAAGATTCACATGAGTGTGTTGGAAAGAAGGAGAGGAAGAGAGAGATGAGAGGAGAGGAGATGAGGAGAGTGTATTTCAGTGTTTGATTCTTTCCGCTTCTCTGAATCTTTTTGTATTCTGTTCCCCCAAAGGGTTATTTTAGACAGTGAGCACTTCAGTTTGTAGTAGATTGCAGACTGCTTGGTTTTGCCAGTGCTACTGCAGTGTGTGTTTATGTGTGTGCGAACATGCTGGCTGTTGTTAGCTGCACATGATGTTGCATCTCTTAGCAATGTTAACAAGACAGGACTTCAGTAAAACACAGGTACGCTGAATAGCTGAATACCAGAATACCAGAAACTAAACAAAATCACTGAAACACAAATATCTAAGAAAAAAGCAAGATATTACTCACACAAAAAATACATAAAGCACTCTGGGTGCTATAGTTATTGGGGTGGATAACTGTTCTGAGGAAAGGCAGCAATAATGTGAAGACTTTAGTGGTTTAGTTCGAGTTTTGATATGTCTTTTATTGGGTTTAGATCATTTTCTGAGCAACACCAAAGGTTGATGTATGATGACTGTATAATCATTTCATCTGTACATATATCCCCACGTAAAAAATGTTGATAGATTACTTTTTGTCAGTGCGAGTATCAATGAACACGTGCAGATATGAACGTGCAGTTGAGCATCAATAACAAAGCTAGTATGTGTTGCACACGTGTGTATTTTGATTGTGAGTGTCTGTGTGTCTCCTGCCACAAAGTGAGCAACGGCAATCGATGCGTTTTATGGCTGCACAACTCCATCCAAAGAAGATTTATTAAAACAGAGAGGACAGGCCTGGCTACCTGCCACACACACTTTCACATGCTCTTTCGATCCAACAAGACTGAGATGTAAAGAAGACTGAAAGGGTAACTTCTGGATTCAATGTTAAAACCTTCTGATTGACAAAAAAAAGAGCATCACTGCCGGGCTAGGCTCTCATTTCCTGCCACTTCCTCCCACTTTTCCAAACTGCAAATATATTTGTGCAGTTTACGTAGTGCTCTCTCTCTTTTCTTTGAAAATCAATTAATTATTTTTAAGATAATAAGGTTTCCTTTACTTTATGATTAACCTGACATGCCACTGCATTGGATGTATTTCACATTCATCTGGGAAACCTCCCATACAAAGTGTTCGGGAAGGGCAGGACTTTTAAAAACTCGGAAGAAGGTTGGACAAGTGCTCTGTCTGTCACATTTAAATACAGGCCAATCAGAGTGACAAGACAGAATGAGGTAACAGGCATGCACAGCTTCGATTGTAACCTGAATTGACAGGCAGGCACTGCTGTAGTTTATGAATAGTCGGGATGTAGATGGATAAACCTTGTGCCAAAGCAGGTTGAAAGAAGAGTGAAAACATCTTTTTCTTCATAAATGTGACGAACCTCGTGAGTTTGTTCTGGTCAGTAATTTCGCAATGACTGAAATAGCTTTCAGTGTGGTTCTTTGCTCCTCTTTTAATAAAAAAATGTAATCCAGTTCTGATAGAACGGCCACTATAGCAACAGCAGAGCTAAACGCTACACCAGTGGCAGCTGTTGCTATCAGCTTCTAGTACAACTAAACCCTGCCCATTGCTACCGCTGTGTTCTCTTCAAATAGTGCTGATTGGTCTGGTGCTGTTCTAAGCACAACTGTTTCAGACTAGAGCTTTGCATGACGTATTTGCCCGATGACAGACATGGAATCTAGCAAATCCATCTGTTTGCAAGGTAATTTATGATACCACTAATCATTAAAATAATAAAGAAATGACTATGTTTCCATTGTTTTTGTACTATTTTGACAGTGTGCCAGAATTTATCTGCCACTTTTCCAAATTTGAAATGGAAAATTCCCCAGTATTGGGTGTCAGTGTCTAAAACTTCTATCTTTGTTCTCATGGTATCAAACACATCAAAATCATCTTCAGCTAGAATATCACAGTTAATAATTATGGTATTGTGACGACAATTTTTTTAAAATTCTTCATTAAAAAAAAAAAAAAAATCAAGATTTGGGTCATCAGCATTAATGCAATAATTACAATTAATGTAGATCCATAAATTGTTCATACATTTTTTATCGCGATTTATTGCATGCTTTATTGTCCCTTTCAGCAAACTCTGGTTACGCTGTGTCAGCATAACCTGCAGCCACAGTTATGTAAAATAAGTACACCACTTCTTCTTAATGTCACATTTCAACTGTAAAAAATTATAGATAGCTCAGTGGACAAACGAAAAGTCATCTGCACTTTGTTCTATGAATCATTTACCCTTTTCTGTTCTCTGATTTCCTTTTGAGTCCATAACAAGATCCTTTTTTCTGTGGTTTAGTTTGTGTGATAATCTTTTAAATTAAAAGGACGGGGCAGGCATGGGTAATTTTGAGTGAAAGAGACCGAGGTGGACAGGAAGCCTTGGTGGAGCGCCTGGGCCCAGGTGCTCCACATCAGGTAGCTTCATGGAACCTCAGACAGAAAGACGCTTGTACGCAACCACGTACACACTATGCAGGGGACGTCAAAAATGCAACATAGTGGAATTTCAAAATGGGACAAAAAGGTGTGATTAATCATGATTAACTACAGAAATTCCAGGATTAACCAAGATTAAGATTTTTAATTGTTTGACAGCCCTAACCAGGATATAACCCATCCCCACCACCCACTGAGTCAAAGGATATTAAATGTACAATAAGATAAAGCAGGATAATTGAACGGAGTGATGGATGGATGAATGGATGGATAACTGAACAAAAAGCTTGACTTTTTGAAAATTGGATTATACTCTCATATACACAAGTGTCAGACGCAGTATCTGCTTACATATGTGAAAGTTCACACACACGTTTTTTCATGTGAGTCAGACTGTTGTTGTGCTCAGTGCTAAGCGACATAGGCTGTAATTTCCAAGCCTGCCCTTTTGTTCCAACCTAGGTATTAAGCCTTACAGGATAATGTGCACTTGGCGAGTAGAACCCTGTATAACACAGTACTAAACCCTGTCACAACATGCCTGTAGAGAGCGAGACAGAGCAAGAGGGGGGTTGAGCGGGGACTGGAGTCAGAGAAAGAAATTCAAAGATGGTTAAGAATGGAAAGAAAACTGTGTAGTACAGGTGACATTATGAAGAAAAAGGCTATTAATGCTGGCTGTAATAACACTGGATTATACACTCCTCTAATGTAACAGATATTTACTATTTTAAAACACTTAATTTGTTAGGTGAGTAATGCATAATATTTTGATGACAGTTTCCATGGGCTCTAAGAAATATCTGCATATTCCTCGTCTTGGATCATATAAAGAAAGCATCATTTGAAATGTAGTTTTATAACTTCAACAAAAGGGAAATTAAAAAAGCACGTAGGACTTAAAGAAGATTGTATGTTATTCATCATTTTGAAGAGGCTTCAGCAGCATTAAGAAATCCACCAGAATCTACTGGTCTATATGTACGGCAGCACTATTTAGGTGCAAATAATACATAATAAGGTTGCATAAATTACCCTGAAAATGACAAAATGGTGATAAAAGGTACAATGTGTGATTTTAAAAATACTTTTCACAACCTCTAACGTTTAACAAAGACCATGAAGTTTTCTTTATAAATGCAAAAATAGTTTTTCATTTTGAGATTGGATGGATACTTATAAAGTTTATCTAGCATCTACACATTTTAACCTTCAAAATCTTTGCTTGCTTCCACCATGTCTGAGCACCTTTTTCTTTTCCTTAGTGACTGATGATGAACAAAAAAAGACATGAAAATCAGAAGATTGCCCTCTACTCGTTCATAAAGTAGTAAGGATAGCCATATTTTTGTCAGTGATTTGAGAGGGGTTTGGCTGCAGACCGCACATTTCTGACGGCCACTCTCTCAGATCGTTCATCTCAGACACTATATATCTCAGAAAGGAAGTGCTGTAATTTGCTGGTGAATATATTTCCAACTTTGAATGTTTTTTTTAACTTAACAGATATTTTACTTTAACTTTTTTCAACTTATTGATATACAAAGTCTGGCATTAAATGCATGAAATAACCACACTGCAAAATTACAGACCAAGAAACATTTCATAAATAAAAAAAACAGAAAATGATCAGAGGTCTAATCTGGGATTAAATTATGTATAGAGGTAGTTACACCAAGTGGTTCGCTTTGGCAATGTGAGCTTTAGCTAAAGTTAACATAACTGAACTAGTGATGTAATTAATGTTACTAGATAAGCCAATGTAGTCAAGTTAGCTTTAGCAAAGTGAGCTTTAGCAAGCGTAGCTTTGTAGATAACATACTTACGTAGCTTACATAGCTGCTTTGTGAGCTTTGCCTTAGCTACATTAGCTACATAGGAACATTAGCTACTTAACTCCATTATCTATAACTAAGTTTGCTTAAGCAACTTAAGTTTTATCAAACATACAGTGCTTAACAAATGTATTAGACCACCTGTCTCAAAGACCATCCAGCATCATGAAGTGCTTTAATGTTGACTCTTTCATTTTCAGTGAGCTCTCCACATTTTACCATTTTGAACAGGAATGAGGAATTTCAAACTGAATTTACCCAAATTTGAGCCGGCTCACTGGGCTTCTCTGAGAAGTCAGAAATTAATCAAGCATAACATTCAACCACTAAAACTAATTTTTCTGTTCAGGAATGCAAGTAAATAACTATAACGTGACATATTAATCAAGAACTAATAATGTGCTTTACTATTTTTTCAGGTTTTCTTGTAAATCAGTAAATTGGAAAATTCATGGATAACAATAAAAATTATATTTTAGCATTAAAAATATCATTTGGGTTAAAAAGCTTCTACATATTGGTGTATTAACCATTGCAGAAACATAAAAAATGATTTTGGTAATTACCAATGCTGTTAATTTAGGGCAGCTGTGGTATAAACCATACTTTGGTTAGGGTTAGGGTGGTCTAATAAATTTGGTAAGCACTGTAGCTAAAGCTAACTTTGCTAAGTAGATAGTGTAGATAAGTAGCTTACATAGCTGCTATGTGAGCCTAGTTTTAGCTCCAATTGCTACATAGCTTACGCAGCTAACAGAGCTATGTAAACTATACTTGCTGCGTTAAAATGTTTTCATGGGGGACAAGCTGCTTTCCTCTATAGCAGACTGTTTACTACACTTTCTTAAACATTTTGTAATCAGGTTTTGCAGACCAGATATTTTGCTTTGAAATTTTTGTATCGCAACCTTGCCTTAACTCTTACCCTTACCTTAAACACATGTTTAAACAGATTTTATTTTGAAATGTAGCGTACATTTTCTCTCTGAGATATACGGCGTCTCGGATAAACAGTCTGTGAGGGTGGCTGTCAGAGATGTACGGTCTCCAGCCAGACTGTCTTGAGTGATTTAAAGTGGTCATAAACAACTCAAAGAAAGTCTGTAAAACCACCAAAACAAATGGTTAAAGTTTCAAATATTCAAAATGCTGTTGACAGGTCATCAGATCAATTAAAAACATCATAAAGCACAATCGAGAGTCTTATAAAGTGATCTTTAAATCAATTTTTCCTCCCAGCATAGAGCGTAGACTGCCCTTCTTCAATTCCTCTCTCTACCTGCGATCTAATTCCTCGTCCTTGCCTGGTCTCCTGCTGTCAGTGAAGATGTGACACACCAAATATCACGCAGAGGGTGCAGGCAGCCATGGAGGTAGGCAGAGGAGGAGAGGAAGGAGGCTGACCCAACCGGGGGAGGAGGGGATGGCAGATGGAGATTGATGGAGGGAGCGATGGGGAGATAAAGAGAAACATGCCGTTGGGAGCGACAGAGGAGGGGAGAGTGAGACTGAGAGGGATGAGGGGCCTGCAGGCCTGAGAACCACACATGGGTAAAAACAATTGCTCTACGTCCCTCTCTGTCTCTCTTTTTCTCCCCTTGCAAGCGTCTCCTTGTGGGAGAGGAGATCAATTCTCGTCTAGTCTGCCTACGCCTCCAGGAGTTTGTTGTTGTTGTTGAGTGTTTGTATGTATGCTTCTGTGTCTGCTTTTTTTTTTCTTTTTTGCTGTGGGAGGCAGGATGATTTTTGAGGTCTATCCCACACCCAAGGGAGGCGCAAAGATCCTCTCACTTCCTCCTCATTTCCCAACACTTTCCCCCCTTTTTCTTTTACATGCGTTCTTATCTGCAAGACATCTTTTTCCAACCCTGGCCTCTATTCTCTCTACCCTCCACTTCTTTCCATCTCTTTCTGCCTCTTTCCTTTCTACTGAATGCTCAGCTCTTCCTCCTCTTTCAGGAGGGGTCGGTAAGTAATGGAATCAGTTCAGCTGATCAGCCCGAGGCACCAAGTCAAGCCAAGTGTGGAGTGAAGCTGCGGCTGGATTTGTGAGTGTGTGTACATGCATGCCAAAAATTCCACAGACACAAACATGCAAATAATGAGACCAGGAGACAGGAAAGGAAGAGGGGAAAAAAAATAATAAAAAATAGGATTAGGGAGCCCTGGAGCATCACTTGTCTTCCCCAAAGTTCCCCCAGAGATAGGACTCCCCTCTTCTTTTAGATTGGAGGAGGAGTAGGTGAAAGACGGAGGCAGAAGAAGAAGAGATGCAGAAAAGGTGCAGCTAAATATATCTTAGTGAAGATTATGATATTGCTACCATTTTCAACAAATTAGCATCAAAGAGAGGGGGGAGAATAGCAACATAAGAGATCATAAAGAGCAAAACAATGAGAACAGAAAATGATAATGCAGGGTTTCTGTAGCCACCAGGGAGGTTTCGGAAAGGAGAAGAGCATCAGATCAGACAGTAAAAAGAGATAAAGTATCTAAGAAAAGATATACATATTTTGAGATGTTTGCAAGGCAATAGAAAGGAAAAGAATAGACAGAAATAGATAAAAAAGAATCAGAAAGAAAAAGTGATCGTGGAAAAAAAGAGGGAGCAGGAGAGGAAATGGCGTAGGTAAGAGAGGGGTTTCTTCTCAGAGCTGCCATGCAAATGAAGGCGGCGCTGCAGCAATGCTAACTAACAGCAATTCACACTGTTGGACTCATCACTTATTAATGCTCTACGGTTCCCCCCTCCCTCCTCTCCTCCCTCCCATCCCTTTCTCTCTCCCTCTCTTTACCCATTCCTCTGCTCTCGCCAGAATCTCTCGTTTTTTGTTCGCTCTCTCGCTCGCTGTTGCTAGGGCCCGTGCGCTCACGTGACAGCAGCTGGGTAGGGGGCGCTGCAGTGGCACACGGTGACATGTGTGAGTGTGTGTTTTGGCGTGCATGCGTACAAGTGTGTGTGCGCCAGAGTACCCTTCATTAGGGGTAACAACGGAATCAGCCATTTAAATGATGGCGACGGAGATCAGAGAGAAGAGAGGAACCGCTGAATGGATCAGTAATTGATTCACAGGCCTGGGCTGTAGGCCACAGAACGGCTCAACACATCTCTCCGTGCATCATGTCATTTCATTTTGCACTCCTGGCTTTTCAACAAAAACACACAGTGAACACGGTAATGAGCATTATTGTCAAGGTCTGCCTTTCAGATTTTAAGGCTAAATGGACCACAGGCTTGCTACAATGCAGGATGAGCACACACAAACACTCAGACTCACAATCTGTCTCACAATTTACACATCCTTCCTCCCACTGTCTCACAATCCACGCTTGTAGAGTGCACTCAACAAATTGTAAGTATGAGTGGTTTTTTTATTGTGTGCAGAGCTTCCTCACTACAGGATGCCACAGTGAAGCGCAGACAGTGGAGTACACCTACACATTCCTTATTTATTCTCCTCCTCCTGATTCAACTTCTCATTTCTGCTTCTTTTTGTCTCTCCCAGCTCTGTCTCTATCTCTCTGCTAATCATTACATGGCTACATTTACTGACTCTTTCATATTTTGGTATATGTTGCAAACTAAGGTAGTAAACCTGTGAGTTTAAGACTTAGCGAGTTTTGGTGATGGTTGGTGTTTGCTAGTTTGTGCCACATAATAGGTGTAATTACAGAGAAAGCAGTTCTACTGTGTGTCTTAACATCATGATACAACGCTTAAAGGAGCAGAGCAAAAAGGGGAGTTTTATTCTTTTTGAACCAGTGGTTCTCAAATGGTGTTCCCAGGCACACTGGTGTGCCTTGAGGCAAATCTTGGTGTGCCATGGGAGTTTGTACAACCATATGTTACAACTACAACTGTACAAAAACAAAAGAAGCTAAATTGTGGTAAATAGGCTGTTTCACATGGATATGGATGTGGTGTGCCTTGAGATTTTGGACTACTTGGGTGTGCCAACATTTCTTTTTAAAAACCACTGGTTCCAGGGTTCCTAAACACTCTTACAAATCAAATTTAACATAAAACAATTTCTTCGCACATCTATTTCATAGGACAGATGTGTTGGAGGGCAGTTTGTACAACAAACAGTTCAAATAAAACTCCTCGAAATTATTTCAGACGTTAAAATTTTCTTTATTTTTCAAAAATATACCTAAATCTACAACCCCAAATTTTGCTTTTTTATGCTTTTTTTTCACTGAATAGTACCAATTGTGAACTTTTACTGTAAAACATATCCTATCTAAGTCATGTAAATTTAAAGTAATAAATAGCAGTTGAAAATTTGTTATGGTTTTAGAATGACTGGAACACAAAGCATTTTAAATAGCTAATATTTGCTGTAAATAATGCTTTATTAAGATGCAACTACATCATTTTTGTCCAAATGATGCGTAGATTTGTTGGTGTTATAAATCTAAATTTGTATAGAGAGTGTTTGAAAATGACCTGATTGAGGAAGCGTACACCTGGCCCCCCCTTAGTTTGAGCTAAGCCCCGGATATCAAACATTTGTGGATCTGACCCTGAAAACAAGTAAAATCTAACAGATTTCACCAAAATAAGGGATTACTTGTTAATGTTGCGCAGAAAGACGTTTAATACACACTTTTTTAGATGATGCACTTTGAAAGTTTAAAGGCTTTTTGAACTCTGAGTGTAGCTAACTCTTCTTGCCTTACTCTCTCTCTGCATCAGTGACTACTTTTATACCTTTTTGTATTTTTGGTTGTCATCTATCATACATAAAAACATTTTTTCCTACTTTATAAAAAGGCTGGCTAAACACCAATAGCCCTAGGCTGTCTCTAAATCATCAGACACAAAACTTAACTGTCTCAAAATGATGGTGGGGAGCGTAATAACATGCTTATGCATACTCAAATTCATCTACCAAAATAAGAAGTCATATGACAGATGAAGGCAGAGGTTATCATTAAATTTACAGGATACATCTATTGCAAATATTATCCTTATTCTCTATGTAATATGAAATGAGCACACGGAGCTGTGCAATGTAATTACACTACATTTACAAAAAACCCTATGGATGGAGTTTCACACAGGCACTGCTCATATGTCGAGAGTAGTTCAGCACCATGGACAGCTCTCCTACAGCAGACACAAATAGGAGGACCAACCTGGTTAAAGTCTCCTCTTATGGGTCTATGTGATACGATGGTTGGCACAGTTAGCCATGGCTGTTTGTCTGTGTTTGTCTGAGGGTAGTGTTAGCAACAGTGGATAATGTAGCAGAGTAATAAAATAGTAATGTGGCATATGGCCCAGTGTTTCATCCCAGCCCACCAGCACTCAGTCAACTCCCTACCAGAGACATCCAGTAACAGAGCGCTGCTGCTGATAAACAAGGTGGAGTTTCTAGTGAAGGGTTAATAATATGGGACACATATGCCAACAAGGAGGTTTATCAGGCAAGCGAAAGGTTTAACAAACATTCAGCCAACAAACTCAAGCTGAAAATGCTTTGAAGAAGCCAAATATATGAGGTACACTCTCTGGGGAAGATGTGACACCATTTGTCATATTTGACAGATGATCATGAAGAAAGAACTATGATAGGTAAACAATAACATGCACTACATTTTGTCATAAAATTGGGACAGTGAGAACCAGTAAACATCCCATTCATTCAATAAATAAAATAAAATTAAAAAAGAAAGCTTAAAGGAAATATAGGGTTTTATTATTTATTACACATCAGGCTCTTAATGTAATGACCTTGCATGCTATGGATAAAGGCAACTCTTTTTTTACTTTTTAATGGCTAGTATGTCCACTCATATGTATGGTGATAATGCTCATAACTTACAGAGATTTGGTACTAGTAACCTGAGCATGGATTGAAGTGTGCTTGACCACAAAATCTGGTTAATCTGAACACAAGCCTACAAGACTCAGACCCTGTGCCTGCCCAGGCGCACTTGAAGAGGTGTTCTCAAGCATGGCTCATGTGAGCACTATCATGAAACTATCTATTCAGAAACTATCATAACCATGCAGCACAGGCTCATTTCATCATCTGAGCTGCATGGTGTGTGAAAGTAGAAAAGAGGTCATTGTTGGGGTTCAAAAACAACAAACATCCATTGTAACTGGATGATTTCCACTAATGTGAGCGGTTGCTTGGTTCCTTCTTTGTCTTTCTTCCTCTTGAACAATATGTAAACCAACTACATGCATACCATCACCTGCTGTAACGTACATCAGGGGTGTCAAACCCAATCACTGCAAGGGCGGGATTCTAAATTTTAGGTCTAACCTGAGAGCCTAAGAGGATCTTTGAGATGAAAAAAAGTCAAAATGATTAAGTTTGAAGGCTCAAAATCTGACATAAAAGTCAAACATATTAGTTCAAAAGGTCAAAACACAAAATTAAATGTCAAAATAATGTTTTAAAAGGCAAATATATGAAATATAAAGTTGCACTCATGTTTAAAAAGTAAAATATAAGATAAAATTCAAAAGTATAAGTTGAAAAGGTCAAAATGTGAGATAAAGTTTGAAAAAGTAAAATGAAAAGGTCAAAATATGACTTGAATTTCAAAATTATGAATCTAAAATGTCAAAATTATGAATCAAAGAGTGCAAAATAAGAGATAAAAAGTCAATCATGAGTTTAAGTCTTCATTGTGAAATGCATAATTGAAATTATGAAATGAAAAAAATCCAAATCCTGACCTTTTCTATAATTTTTTTTACAAGTCTTCAATTTTTCAGTTTTTTATAACTTAACAAGGATATTTTAAATCATCGAGGTTAAATCAATATTTTCATAGTGGAGGAAATCTACAAACCTCATACTAGTGGGCAAGTTATAATAAAAATATTAAATAATCTTGCGGGCCGGGTATAACTGTACCACCGGTCAGATATGTTTGAGACCCCTGGTGTACATACACAATTGTGCATAGGTACAGAACAATGTTATTGACATGAGAGTAGACCAGTGAGGAAGAAGATGGGGAGAAATTATGCTCAGGCACAGTACAGAACAATACTGCCTTATGAGAACATGTCTTTAGTTTATGCAATTTGAAATAATTTTGGTGTTTGAATTCTCCTCAGAATGTTTTCTTTAATGCTGAGGCCATTAGAACTCAAAATAAGTGTTTTTTTTCTTCTCACATTGTTGAATTTTCTAGTCTGAAATTTAACTACTCTACCTCAGCTGATGAGAAGCATTTTATACAAAGGCACATCTATAACCAATGTACTAGATTATAAACCTGCTTTTATGTGTAAGATAGCAGCATGTAATTGCATCACAATACTTGTATGCAAAAACATTTTAAAGTTCAATTACTGATTTCCTCTCTTTAAGCAGGGATCAGATAATAGGGATGTTTTTCAGAGTGAAAAAGAATGGAAATAGTCAGTAGTCAGTGCTGATTCCTCCTCCTCCTCTCTTTCTTCTGACTAATTTATTTGATAATTACTAAGGGCCCATTACAACTGATTTTAAGGAGGCACTGGGAAAGCCTTCTAAAAGCTATTTCATTTGAGCTGCTCATATTGTTCGTAAGCCCCTCTCCCTCACTGCATCACACTCACACCTACACACTCACACACGCACCACATAAAACATGACTTGTACAACTGTGAGTTCATTGAGGCCCAATATGTAATTTACACCCTCACCCTGCCTTCACTCACCTCCAAAGGTATGACTGTGTACATGTTTGTTTGTGTGTTTGCGTGTGCATCTTGAGCACATCTGAAAGGTGTGCAAAGGTGAAGGTTAATAACCATTGGATTCTAATAAAATGCTCTCATCCCCCTAAATTCCCCGACCTGACCTCTCCCCCCATCTACCTGCAATATTAACACCCCCATTACAAGGGCAGATGAATGAAAATGAACAGAGCTGTGGTGTGATTCCCTGAGTGTCAAATCAATACCTCTTCCCTCCGCCCCGGCCCCCCCCCCCCCCCCCCCCATCCTTTTTCTGCGCTGCTATAATTTTTCTATTCTCCTCGTCTCTGTTGGGTCTGAAGAATTGACATGTGTTTGACAAAAGGAAATCTACACCTAGCAACAATAGGCCCTCTCCCTCTCTCTCTCTCTTTGGTTTGAAATGAGTGATGCTTGCTCCTATCTCCTCTCTATTCACATTCAAAGTAGTCTATAACATTTAAGTGCTACTGAGAACCAGCCAGACGTAGAAAGAGCCACAAGGACGGCTTATTACCGCCGCTTTCTTTGACTCCGCACAGACACAACTTCTCACAGAAGGACCAAAAAGAGGTGATGTCAAAATAAGAGAAAAAAGGTCAATAAAGAAGATTTGTGTGGAATTCACAGGCTCTTGTGTTGGACACAGGCAGAATAATTGAAGAAGATGCACAAGATACACACTCGCTCTATTCTTATCTCTCCACAAGTGTTTTCAGTTTCTCAGCGCCAACCCTTGACCTTCGCGTCCTCCTTTCCTTCCTGTGTCTCCGTCTGTTTACCAGCTTCACTGTGATGCAGTGATCTGAGGATAGGTATGCAGAGGACTAATGCGCTCATTAAAAAGGCATGCTTCACCGTCAAATGCCAGCTGCCGCCCTCCTCCTTCCCAACAACACCACCTCCACTGCGTCTCCTAGTTTTTTTCTTTGTCTTCTCGATATCTCTCCGTTTCCTTGGTTTCTCTGTTCTCTACCTCTGTCTCTCCTACTGCTTCTGCTGTCTCTCCGTTTCTTTTTCTGTATCCGTTGTAAGAAGGTGACACCCATTACACCCACACAGCCCTCACCCTCTCTGAACAGCTCATGCTTAAGACTAGAGAGGGAGCGGAAAAAAAAAAAAAAACAAATAAAGAAAAATGGGAGTCATTCAAACCTACAGGAATCGAAAGAGGAAGATATGTCATAATCTGTCTCCAGATCCTTGTCTACTTCAGCTCATTCTTTCCCTTTGTAATGGGTAAAGGCCTCCACCACACTAATTGGAATTGGCATAAATATTCAAGCAGCAAGATGGAGGCGGGTTGGTTGTCTGAATGAGGAGAGGAGAAAAATTATGTATGAAAAGTAGGAAAGAAAAGAAAAGAAATTAAAGAAGAGCAAGCTAAGTCAGATAAATACACACCACTGTCCTCAATAATTTGTTCAAAATCATAATAACTCTATTTGAATAGCAATTTTAAAAGTAGGAGATTACAAAGGGCTCTGACATAAAAACACAGCAACAACACAACAGCAAAAGAATCCATGAAGAATTGAACTGATACTGTTAAGTCAAACATCAAGTACAGAGTAAAATATATGAAGCTAGGAAACATGTCATAAGAACCCTGAAAAACCCAGAGGAACCTTGGCAACACAGAAATCCAACTACATACGTAGAGAGCAAGGAACAAGAGCTGTAAGAGCATTTAACATAAAGTGCCCATTAAAAGTATTCACCCTCTTGGATGTTTTACAGTGTTATTGGTTTTATTTCTCAATTATGGTCAATATGATTTTTTTTTAACACAGAAATTTTACAATAAAACCTCTAGAATGTTCAAGTGAAAACAGATTTCAACAAAATAATGGAAATTGATTAAACATATGTCATGTAAAATAAGTGGCTGTATAGATATTCACCCCCTCCAAGTCAGTCTTAAGTAGATGCACCTGTGGCTGCAATCACAAACTGCTCAAGCTCTGTCAGGTTGCACAGAGATCAGGTGTGAAAAGCCCTTTTCAAGTCTAGCCACAATCTCTTCACTGAGGTCTGGGCTTTGACCCAGCCACTCCAGAACATTCACCTTGTCTTCAAACCATTTTTGTGTAGCTTTCATTGTATGCTTCAGCCCATTACCCTCCTGGAAGATAAACAGTCTCCCAAGCCGTAATTCTCCCGCAGACTAAGTAAGATTGTCCTCCAGGATTTCCCTATATTTTACCGCATGCATTTTACCCTTTACATTCACAAACCTTCCAGAGCTCAAAAGCATCCCCACAGCATGATGCTGCCACCACTGTGGTTCACAGCGGGGACGGTGCTTTGGTGGTGATGTGCAGTGTTTGGTGTCCGCTACAAATAGCATCTTGTCTGATGGCCAAAATGCACCATTTTGGTCTCATCAGACCAAACAACTTTCTCCCACTTGACCATGGAGTCTTCTACATTTCTTTTGGTGAACCCGAGTTCATCAAGTTTAATATGAGCTTTCTCAACAGTGGCTTTCTCTCTGCCACTCTCCCATAAAGCTTTGAATGTTAAAGAACCTGGACAACTGTTCTTGTATGTAGAGTCTCTCCCATCCCTGCTGCTGAAGCTTGTAACTCCTTCAGAGTAGTCATATGTGTCTTCTAATCTAATCTAATCTCCTTCTTGCATGGTTACTCAGTTTGTGAGGGTGACCTGATCAAGGCAGATTTACACATGTGACAAATACCTTCCATTGATGATGGATTTAACTGAACTCCAGGGGATGTTCAGTGCCTTGATTATTTTTTTTTTATCCGTCTCCCAACTTATACTTTTCAATAACCTTTTCTCTGAGTTGCTTGGAGTGTTCTTTTGTCTTTATGGGGTAATGGTAGCCATGAATACTGATTGACAACTGACTGGATCTCCCAGACACAGGTGTTTTTAAACTACAATCACTTGAGACATTCACTGCACTCATGTGATCTCCGTTAGTTATGAGACTACTAGTACCAGCTGGCTGGACCTCTGATGAATTAGGTCAGTCACTTCAAAGGGGGTGAACATTTATCCAGTCGCCTATTTTATTATTATTGCATTTTATTTTTATTTAATTGATATTAATTTTGATAAACCTGCTTTCACTTAACATTAAATAGTTTTTTTGTTTATTTTGTGACAAAAAATCCAAATTATATCGACCATTATTGATTTAAAAAAAATCAATAAAAGACTGAAATATCAAAGGGGGTGATTACTATTTATAGGAACTGTATGAAGAAGAGATAGAATTGAGGAGAAATCACAACAATAAGAATGAATAAAAAACAATTGAGAATTGGGAGAGACTGTGAAATCAGAACACGTAAATGAGCAAGATATAAACGATCAAACAATAACATTAACATTAACAATAATAATAATAATAATAATAATAAATGAGGTAAAAAAATGAATAAAACTAAAAAGAATTAAAAGAAATAAATGTGGTGGGAAGGGATAAAATGTTGGATACTTTACAAAAACTGAAACCCATAATTTCAGTCAATTTTTAACCATCATAATGCTAAAAATCTCACTTAAAGTACACAAACATATTCTCTAGACTTGTCAACATGTGGTGCATTGTGTCACTTTTGTTCTTTAATTATTTAGCCTCATAGATAATAAATAGAGACATGCTTGTCAGTCATGAGAAGGTTAACGGGACATATCTAATGCATTATAAACACACGCACACACACTGTGAAGCCTACCAAAGCGTGACCTTATTTCTGCTGTGGAAAACAAAAAAAACATTGTTTTGGTTAGACACAATAATTTCATGCATAGGTCGGTCTTCATGTGATCGTCATCCATTATAGAGAAGAAGACATGGCAAATGGGGAAAAGGGTTGCTAATGGATCCTCTGAAGCTTGTTGATTTTCTGTTTGACTGTTGAGCTTGATTCCTTTGTGAAGTTAATGATAGTGTGTAAATGCAGGTAGCTGGCTGCTGCCTTTTCACACTGTGCATGAGGAAGAGAGAGAGCATGAGAGTTCTGGCGCACATGTGATAAACTCTCACACAAATCAATAAAGCCTTGCCCTTTGTAAAGCTATGTTGTCCTCAGTGGGAGTACTACAGTGCCACAGCATGTAAGCAGCACCTCAGTGACAAACACTGAATCTCAGGGAGCAGGAGGTCACCAGGGAGCGAGGACCGTGTGCGCCTGAGTGCACCTCGCCTGGCAGGGCGGACATGAGGAGCAAAGCGGAGGGAGGAGAAGGCCTGGGATTCTTCTACACATTTCTTAGTCGGCTTCCCCCTGTGCCACCGTGATGATGCACCCTTGCTGCTGTTGCTGGGCATCTCGGCGACAGAGACCCAAAAGAGGACGAAGAGGAGGAGAAGGAGGAGGAGTCGCAGCAGCAGAGGAACCAAATGAGGGATGATTGGAAGCAAAAGAGCTGCAGAGACAGATGTTGCAGATTGGAGTGGAGTCATGGTGACATGCTAAAAGCGGGTCCTTTCCCCCCTCCCGCTCCCTGACGTCACATGGGAGGCCTGAGGGGCCAGGAGTACCCAAGTAACGTGTGTTCATGGAGGAAGAGGAGGAGGAGGGCCACAGCAGAGAAGCAGCTCTCCCTGCTTCCCTGCCTGGCTGTCTCTCTGTCTCTTCTGCCTCACTGCCCTCCTACACTCTGTCCCACTTTAGCCCAATGTCACTGGCAGACCAAGGGGGAGGGGACAAAAAAGGAAAGAGAGAGGAAAGAGAAATAGAGAGAAAAAAGAAAAGAAAGACTAAGAGGACAGACAGGATTGAGGACTAGAAGAAAAAGATGGATCCCAGTGAGGACAATGAAGATGAAGACACTGGACAAGTTACTATTTCATCCTTTCATGTAATCAGATTTCCTCTCTCCTCCTCTCAGGCACTTGTCGGGGAATTCTTTTGTCTCTCTGTCACACAAACACACTGCACTCAGCATATGTAGCATTACACAAGCAGTCAAGCACAAAGTCCCCGCTGCAAATCCATGTATGTGCAGGCTCACTTGCACGCACCTGCGTACACACATAGAGTGGCCAGTCTGGCATGCTTTGTGGTCTTGTCAGCTGATCCAACACCCCATGGCACAGTGATGTGTGATTCTTGGAGATAAGCATGCTTAACAGGACAGCGGTACAACAGCAACCCAAACGGTTCAATAAACAACATGTTTCTCTCCCAGTGCTGGGCTTTGATACGGGGGAATTTATTAACTACACCACTTTCCTTTGGCCAATACCGATAGCTTTAACACAGTGGATTAAATCAATTCAGCACCAGCAGTTATAGCCACAAAAAACAATGTTTTTGACATTAGTACGCAGTGGTACTTCCCCAGAGCTGTAGACAGACCTCTATGATTAAAATCAGAGGAGGTTTCCTTCATGAGAGTACAAGAAGGTGGGTTACGGTCACTGTTGTATGGGATAATTAAGAATGATGGAGGTGTGTATAATAGATGAGCCATGTACCACAGAGTAAAGTGAAATCTGCTGTAGCGCTGCTTTTGATTTTCCTCAGATAGGCTGCTGTTGACACGTTGAAAAGAGGCAGAGTAAAAGACAGAGAGCAGCTCTGACTTTAGCTGAAGACAGTTATCAGGTTGCCTGCAACAATAATGTGGAACTCCTCAAAACATTGGGTTTGGGGGCTTCTGCAGGTAAAAAGTTGTTCTCATGAATGCACTGTGGCAGTGTTTTCTTTATTAAAACTGACACCATAACTGATAACATTGGCTTCTGAAAACTAAAATCATCTTGAATAAAAGATTTTCAGTCCGTTTCAGACTGGCGTGTTTTGCTGCATGCCGCTGCCGCACATCTGCTCCAGCATCCACCATCATGGCTTTCACACAGGCGCATGTTAACTGCATCTGCCTGCTGTCACAGCATTGCCCTTCTTCATAGGTTTACCTCAGAAAATCTCCCTATAAGTGACTTTACTCATTGTAAAGCCTAAGTGTAATAAAACAATAAAAGCATTCTGTACAACTGAAGTTGTTTTTTCAAAGAAATGCTAAACTGGCTCGAAACATAATTTAAGGGGGACATATTATGCAAAAATCACTTTTTCAGGCTTTTCTAACACAAATATGAGTCCCTGGCCTGTCCACAATCCCCTCAAATACCATTCTCAGATTTTACATCTCGTGACTTCATCAGGGGCGTAAGCACCCGCCCCCAGGTTTGGTTGGCTCTCCCCCACTTGGAGGAAAGTTCTTTTCCTCATCTACTGATCCTCTCAGCTATCAGCTGAGATGCTGGATAGCTCAGTGGGTTACCCTGCTGATTACGGTCTGGGAGATTGATGGTTCAAATCCCAAGACAGGTCCTTAACTTTGGATAAAAGTGTCTTAACATCAGGACATCCATTCCCTGAGAGGGGGTGGTCAGGGGTGGAGTCAGACAGCTAATTACCATTTAAAGACACATAAACGGCTTATTCTGAGCAGGCCTGAAACAGAGGGGTTTTAAGACATGCAAAAATCCAGTACTGGAGTGTTTTTTCAGCAACAAACTTCACAGGCATGTTTTGGGGACCTCTGAAAACAATATAAACTTGTCTTAAAAGGGTTAAATATGTCTCCTTTAAGTAAAGAAATATGCATTTCGGGGGCTGCATGGTGGCACAGGGGTTAGCGCTGTTGCCTCACAGCAAGAAGGCCCCTGGTTCACTTCCCGGTCATGGCCTTTCTGTGCAGAGTTTCTCCCCGTACACACTTGGGTTCTCTCCGGGTACTCGAGCTTCCTCCCACAAAAGCATGCTCATTAGGTTAACTGGTGACTCTAAATTGGCTGTAGGTGTGAATGTGAGCGTGCCTGGTTGTCTGTCTCTATATGTCAGCCTTGCGATTGACTGGTGACCAGTCCAGGGTGTACCCCACCTCTCGCCCAATGACAGCTGGGATAGGCTCCAGCCCCCCGCCACCCTGAATGGGATAAGTGGTATAGACAAATGGATAGATGGATGAAAGATGCATTTCAGGGTCATCAAGTAACACAGCTCAAACATAGTCCACTAATGTAAGCATAAATATTTGCTACATCAAGATAAATATGGCTCTCTTTTTATCATTTTCCTATTAATTTTGGCCCAGAGTCAAGAAAGAATAGGCGAGCCCTCATTTCTTTAGATTTGTTGCACATTAGACATGGTTATCAGGCATGTGAGACATGGCGCTTATACACACAATCTGAAAGCCCTGACTTGTTACCATGCACACAAAATGAAACTCAAGCCATATCAGACCAAGACGCACATTTCATTCAGCCAGTCTGAAAAGAACTTAAGAGCCGTGTTCACAAAAGGGACTGAGCTGCTTTTGCACCTGTTAAACTTGTTCTGACAGCATTCAATATTACATACAAAGGGGAAATGTTTCCCTTCGTGTCTGCATATCTCTGCACATACACTGAGTTCTTGGTCTTGAAATTTCTAAACAGCTACATTTGTGTTAGCAAAAATCCAAAGGTACTGAACATGACCAGTGTGTGAGTTAGTATAGTCACTGTGACCATGCTGAACTGAGAGGTTGAGATTGAGCTGTAGTTTGAATAATTGACCAGGTACTGACTGATGCTAGAATTACAGTCTTGGGTTGTATACCTCTGAAAAACAGTCAAGTGCAATTTACAGCCATCAGTGACTCCCACAGCATGACAGTGTAACTCTGACCTGACTGAGACAAACACTTGTTTCAATATATATAAAGAGTATAATTTCTCCAATAAACAGAAAGGGGCAGATTCAAATCTAAAACAGCAGGGACACAATGCCAGAGATCACTTCTTTCTTGGGCAGTTTAGTAGAAGTGAAACAAGTTAAGCAAGATTTTCAATTCAGGATTGTTCTCTGGATGGTTAAAATAATTACACTGTAAAAAGAAAATGACTGACCTACTTAAAAATGCATCAATTTTGAAACAAACAATTGAATTTAGTCTATTTAACTCAAATTAAGTTGCAAGCCAAGTTACCTTCATGCAACTTACTAAGTTGAGTTGAATGAACATAATTTAATTACTTTTTACTAAGTGAAACAATTCTTTAAAGTTGGTCAATATTTTTTACAGTGTATATAAACCAGATGTAGAATGGCTTTAACAGACCTTTGACCACCAATTTCTAATCACTAAGACTGAATGAATGTTTGCACTTTGTAAACCCTCTGAGACAAAAGAAAAAATAAACAGAAATTAAAACTTAAAGATTTTATGTGGGATTCACAGAGAACAATAATAATTAATAATTGTTTTGCACAAACTTTTTCTTTCAGTTCTTGGCGAACAAAAATGAAAAAACAATCAAATCTTTGACAGGTTTGAAATGCTCACATTTTTACAAAAAAAAAAAAGGTCCTTATACTTTTTAAAATGAGATGAATATGTGCTATGATTTAAATCAGTTCTTGTCTGCAGAGACACAGAGGGTCACATCACAGGCTCTCTGTCTCTCTTTCTGTCCATTATGAGCGGTTCAGGCCATCTCCACTGTTAAGACATTCACAGTTTGGCAAAGCCTAATGCGATGATGGAACAGCCTTGCAATGGTTGTCACAATCCATGTGACAGGAAAATAATATGGTGGCTAATGCTAAGCTAGTGGCGGAAATGACGGGAAGTGGATTGAAGAAAGGATATAAAGATGTTGAATACTGGAGTTACTGGTGTGGATTTCATCTACAAATGCCCTGGAAAGTCAGCCAAGTTCCATGGTCCCTAGAAAAGCATCTGTAAGGGCTACAAAGGTGTGAATATTGTCATTAGAAAAGCAAAATGGAGGGCTTTCAGAGGGGAAAAAAAGGAAGTGGCTATAATTTCAGGTTCAAAAGAAATTTTACCTTTTATAATCTGTGTCTTTTCTTGTCATATACGACAACATCTGTCTCAGATTGTTAGAAGTTATTTTAACTACAGGAATAAGTCCTAGACAGTGTTTTTCTTGGACATTTTCATGTATTAGAGAAGTGTACTTTGGGTCTGTGGTCATTATTTGTGAATCAATTGTTTGATAGTAGTCAAACATATCATTTGCTTAAGAATACAGTAACCTTTCACCACCAGTCTCTGTTTACTTCATCTTTGAGTCCAATAACATCTGTGTCAAATTTAGGGTTATTTCTTCTGGGTGTTTCTATGATACAGAAATCACAAAAAAAGGCTGTATAGTCGCAATCGTGGAGTCACAGCAAAAGAGCTCAAAATGGATCTCAAAAGAGTATTTGTTCACAGTTATTAAAGCATGGAAGATAGAAGTCTTTGTTAAGGAAAAGCCAATTGTAAACAAAAATACTTCTCAACATCATTCAATCTTCTGACATAGGCTTAAATCAGCATTCTGATGAAATGTAACAAAAGGAAGCAGAAACGTACAGTCAGTGGAGAGAGTTTTAATGCTGTCTTACTATTGGTTGAGCTCAAGAGTTGTTGTAAAGTCAATCACTTTGGCTGAAGGTCATTTACAGCTGCTTGTCTTTGATCTGTCACTGAAGAGTATGCCACTTACATAAGCCTACAAACAAGATGTCAACAAATAAAAAGGCTTTTGACCCCGTGAAACCACTTTGCAAATATTGAATAGATGTTAAGTTAAGACTGACCATCAAAGGATCCTAAAAACAATTGAAATAAAAAATTGTACCCTAATGTCTGGTTTTTACCTGATGTAAGAGGAAAAGCAAATGTGTTGCTTGGTATCACAACTTTCCCTTTATCTGATGCTGTAGTCTTATTTGAAATGCGGAAGGGAGACCTCAACCTCCAAAGTCAATCTCCATATTCTTTTTGGTCTCATTTTAATGCTGTTGGGATAACTCCTGCTATTGAATGTCCAACCACACCAGGAACCATCTTGTACTATGTATGGAGTTATATGGATGCAGCCCTGAAGAAAAGATCAGGATAGCATGAAGACTTTTGGCCCCTGGTGTTGCCTGTACCCCCAACCTCTTAACCACATCCAGGTTTAGGTTTATACACAATTTAGCCCATCTCCTCTGCCTCCTCTGTCCACTGTCCAATCACTGCGCAGTCCTCATCATCCCTCTCTAAAGACTAGGAGGTCTCATCAAGGGCTGGCACTGAGAAACGGCACATTGGCTAGAGGTGGCATTAGCCAAGGTCATCCAGCATTTCTGTGTGTGTGCCATCACCTCTGCTGCATGGGGAAATTCTAGTGCATTAAATTTGAATACAAGAGCCCTGCAAACAGAGGCCTATTTTGTATTTCACTTTATAATGCACTATGCAGAGTAGAGGCCATCTTATAAGGCTGCATACAGTCTGCCTGCAGTATGAGGAAAGGCAAGACTTGCTACCGCTGCTGCTGCTTGGTTTTAATGGGCCGGCAACTGAAGCTGAACCTCAAATCATCATAATGAGAGAGAATGAGATCCACATACGCACGAGGGAGGAAGGGAAGGTAGATAAGGAAATCGGGCAAAGCTGGAAAGAGAGAGAGGGAGGAAGATGGTGGGAGCAAAAGAAACAGAGGGGGGTAAAGAGAAAGGGAGAAATAAGGAAAGGAGAAAGAGGGGTGAGAAATGAGCAAGATTCCTCTGCATCTCTGATTTGCTTGGATGATATTCATCAGAGCGACAGAGCGTAGGGCAGGAATAGATGAAGGGAGGCAGAAGCAGCAAGGGAGGAGGGGAAAGAGAGTAAGAAAGCACACGTATTTTTTGTTACTATAAGCCATTTGTTTTTATTAGGCTTCCCTGCCTGCCCTTGCAGCTGTTTCCTGTGCTCTCCATTGGCTCGTATTGTTTATGTTCAGTTACAGCAGCATGCCTATAGTACTATTTACTCCCATAAAGAAAACAGTTGTAGTCAAGAGGTCTGTTTCATTTATTTATTTGATGTTTGACTACAGGAAAAAAAGTGAAGATCAGATCAGAATTAACACTGTGCTGAGAGTAAAGATTTCCTTTAGTCAGGAGATTGAGGGTTCGAGTCCCTACAGTCGGGGCATGATGGGCATCCAGTGTGGGCCCTTGTGCAAGGTCCTTAAAGGCATGAACATTTTCATCTCTCTAATGTACTTTGCTTTGGGCAAAAGCGTCTTGCTAAATGACACTGTACCACTGTAAAAGAGGCTGCTAAAAAGAGAGAGCTTTCTGGGGCCAAGCCAAAAGGGGGGCAATGTTCAAGAAAATCATGGTTCATTGTAAAGTTAATCTGTGATAACTTTATTTTATATATGGCTTGAATTATAACCACTCTTATTACAGAAACAAAAAATAAATTTTATATATTTCTGCTGCAGTACAATACATTAAAAAAAAAAAATGTAATCCCCTTCTCTCAAAGCAGAATTACCTTTATTGCTGACATTAGCAAAGTGGATGGGCACACTGACTAAAACATTTTTAGAGTATCAAAGCCATGATCTGCAATAACAGATCAGGGTGCCAGAGAATAAAGTAGAGGGAAGTGAAATAACTTCAAGAAGAAAATAATGAAGCAATAATAAAAACAAAAAGACAAAAATAGGGAAAATGGGTTAAAAATGACAAAAATGAAATATTCAACAAAAACGGAATAAAGTGGTTAAAGAGAGACAAAAATGGATTAAAAGAGGCAAAAATTAAGAGATGCTGCAGATATGGGTTATGAGAGGCAAAAATGGGCAGAGAAATGGTGAAAAGTGGTTAAAAAGTGGCAAAAATAGTTTGAGACACCTGGGCACCTGGGTGTGATGAAAACTTTCTTGTGATTAATATCTGTTTTGGTTGCATTATGAAATTCCAGTATTTTGCATTTAAAACTGTTTTTGGTTCATTTGGGATTTTTGTTCTGTCTTGAGGATAACTGACTTCCTGTTTAAATGCTAAGACTGGACAATTGAATTAAGGAGCAGTGGTGGACTTAATTGATAGATAATTCATATTCAGTAAACTTTTGCTCAAGCTTTGTGGCTTTAAGAGACACTAAGATTGTTTAATATTTTAATGATGCTGGGCAAATCTGAGTTTGAATTTTGGCTGGTGGAAAGATACTCTTTCTGAATCGTCTAATCCAATGTTAAGACAAAAAGCAGTTCTACTAGAAATACTGGATCGTCAGTGTGGCCAAAGCCTAATTTATCTAATTTCCCCAAAAACTATTTAAAACCCTTTTATGAGTCACACCACTGCCCTGGGTGACAGGCTCATCATTGTGGTGACCATGGCCACCGTAGTTTATTATGAGTCAGTCTCACATTGACCAATTTACTCCCATAACTACTCAGCAATGAGTTTTTTTTTTTTTTAAATAAGTTGCACTAAAGTTTCTTTTTATAAATGTTCAAATCAAACTCAGTCCTTGTTGAAGAGTTTGAATCATCTGTAGTGGGTTTCAAGGACTTTATAAAATAAAGACTGACTGAAGAAGGAAAAAGTCAGCTTTTTCAGGCTGTAAAATAACAGTTTGAGTTGAAAAGAGACCGCTGCTGTTGGAATGAAGTGGTCATTTGACATTACAAGTGCATAAGAATTATGAAAGGTGAAGTTGATTATAATAGCCTTGGCCTTAAAAGCTTCAAGCTGTGAAAAAAAGCTGAGAAATATTAAGAGAGTGGGTGCAGTGCAGTGTGGGAGAAGACACTGGGAGAGGATAAGGGAAGGAGAGTGGGAGAGCGAGGGGGAGGGAGGCAGAAGAGAGGGAATGTGACAGAGTGGTGACAGAGGGAGAGAGCAGAGCGCTGTGTGTGTCAGGACTGTGTGTGTCTCTGTGCTCGTGTCCCCAGGCGCAGGCAAACATTAGCTGCATTAAGTGAGCTGACAGGTCCCTCCCCATTACCACTACTGGTGGCCCAGGGAGGGAGAGAGATGGAGAGAGAGAGGAAAGATGGAAGATTGTGGTTCCTACCAACTGTCTGATTCAAAACACTCACACTCATACATACATTATCATGACACATTTGCATAGAGACAGTGCGATAACAACATGCAGTTTTGCATGCTGCCCAGAAGCATGCAAAAGAAACCCAGTCAAGGTAAAGCTACAAAAAATACTAGGAAAACACACACAAATACCTCACAAATCTATACTCTAAACTCCTGCTGCTGCACCACACACACTTTATGAATCCCCTTAGTGCGCAGAAAAACACACTCCATTCATCTTACACGCTGACAGCCATGCACTGTCTCTCATAAGAACTGAGTTTATGTTAGGGGTGTAAATCACAAGCTCCATCACGATACAATACTATCTTGATTCTTTGGGCAATGACATGATCATTTCTGATATCTCAAGCCTACAACTGATATCAAACATTTCTATGTACCAGTTTTCTAAAGGTACAGAAAAGATGAGTTTTGGCACTTTTTGATTAAAGCTATCTGTGTTTTTATGAAAAACAAACTTTTGAACAAAAAAGAATGAAGACCTGTGTTTCACTGTACAGTGACATTTTTTTAAAGGTGCAAATATTTTTAATTACTTGAATACGAACAGTTTTTTAAAAACTTCATTTTTTTTCTTTCACATACTCTGATCACTCTAAAGCATCAATATGTAACTTTTGGTAATCATGATCAAGTCTTTTGACCTCTTTTATCCTATTTCAACATTTTTCTCTTTTTCTCACTTACACAGATGTGGACTTAGAAGTTGTTTCTATAATATTTCATACTTGTCGTATAAGTGTGGCATATAGGTCATGTTTAGCTTTGTAAGACATTTGGGATTTTTATGAGATTACATCTGTGACATTTGATACTGTAATAAAGAATTTATGCTATTTTTCATTTCCTGCAATATTGATTTGGATAAATAATGTTTTGTACAAATCTTTGTTTCAATGGACAATCTCTCTTATTTTGAACAGCCTCATAATGAGTTAGAAAGGTGCTGGAGGTGTGGGGGTAGAAAGAGAGCAGCTGTCCTGCTTGAATCACATCGAGGTTGGGCAATTTACGTTTTTTATCACAAGTGCACGACAGGAGGCATGCAACTTTTCTCTCTCTGTTTAGCTGTGGAGCCTGTATCAGACACCACTTCCACTACTTTAGCCGTTGTTAGATAAACAGGGGAGGGTGGTTTCAATATTTCTAATAGGCTACATAAAAATGTCTATAGTGTCAGAAGAAAGGATATTTCACCAACAAAGAGCTGATGAATCATGGGTGTCTGTTTGGGTATTTATATTTCATATTTTGGACATTTACTGTAGTTCTGTGACTTTGTTACCTTGAAGGGATGCTTACAATTGTTTTTCCTCTCATTATTATTGCTTTTAGCTAAAGGGGGAGGGTCCCCATATTGGTCTTTGCCCTGGGCCTCCAAATAGCTAAAGCAAATTCCTCCATCCAGTGTGCATCCGACGGTAATAATATGCATATTTTCATTTGAATTTGGCAGTTAAAGTCCATCTTCTTTGTGTGGAATTGGATTTATTGATATGACTTGTTGCAATGATTCTTTACTGTTGACAGTTTTCATTTTTATAAAAGATTTCAGGAGGATTTTTTTAAAGGAAGCCTTAAAAGAGCTGCAACTGGTCCCTAAAGAGCCACATGCTGCTTGAAAGCCGCAGGTTCATTATCACTGGTATAGAGAAAAATACAATGGTGGTTGGTAGGAGGCCCACCCTGTTATAGTCTTTTTCCAAAATATGTCCACACAGCCAAGAGAGGTGTGGATAGCTTCCTCATTCTCTAAAGCCTGCCACACAAAGTTTTTTTAAAATTTTAACTGAGTTTTTCCAGTGTGAAAGTCCGCAATTGTTACTGTTCTGTTCATGCATTACATATTCTGTTCACAGAGCCTCGGCCTGGTCTTGTCTCTCAAAAATACGCCAAATCTGGCAGGGTCAAAAGTGCAGTTACCTATATGCTAAGTCCATTGTGGTTGCCTTTACAGCTCCTTCCCTTGTCAGTTTGTCTGTGGCATGTTTTACAGTTGTTAAACACTCGTTTTGTTGCCACAAGCCAAATTTAATCAAAGTTTCTTCTCCAACTTTATGCTTCATGTTCACCATCAGTGTCATGGCTATGTTTTCATTTTACTTCCTTCTTCAGCCATCTTGCTTCCTGATTGGCAATTGCTCTGTATAGTTGTGTCTGCTTGGCTGTACTCTACGTTCAACACAAACAACAAGATATTTGGTCATAAACACTGAACATGTCAGAGAGTCAGAGCGCCACTGATCAGGTTGGAGAGGGAAGCACAAAGCAGAGGATAATCTGGCAAAATAATCTCAAGAATATTAGGTAATCGGGCCTTTGTTGACTCTGGTCAGAAAAGAAAATTCAGCCCAATCATTGGCACAATTATTGTGTAGTGTGTGGCCTGCTTTTATCTCCGCTCCTAGCTTGTTTAAAAGTTCAGGATGACGTGCATATTGGCAGATATCGACAACAAACATGTGGGAGGTATTTCAAAATAAAAGCATAGATGAAATGTGATGTTTTAGACCAATGTTTTGACCTTCTATTGATTTGGTTGGATAGCTGATCATTAAATCGCTGAATCTACATACATCGATATATCGTTCCACGCCTGGTTTATATACAGTACAAACCTGCCTTTGTGTGTAGAGTATCACTCCTCTGCAAAACTATTGATTGCTGTCTTGTCTGGGGTTCAGGGTTAAAGACCATCTGCTGCCTCCACCCTTCAATTATTCAGTCACACCAACACCACCCCCCTCCATCCAAACACACACAATCACACACACAAACACAAATTAGTCCCTGGGGGTGTTTTCCTTTTTTCAGAGTGAGGTAATAGCCTAATTCTATTCACTATGTGCTATGCAAAATGGCAGCGTTATTTGTTACAGTCATCCTACTGGAGTCTCGTTCTTTGTTCTTCTTCATACGACTAACACACACACAAACACACACTGTCCATTACATGAGTTAAACTGCTCTCAGTGGGGTGTCAGGAGGTCGACCCCTGCTCTCGGTGAAGGCAGCTCTCTGCGGGTGGGCTTGGAGTTAACATCACACTGTGTTAAGGCCAACTCCTCTGACCTGAACAAGAGCACTCAGGACAATAACGAGATGAAGGAGCAGGAGAGGAGGAGTAAAATCAAGGAGGTGAGGAAGAACAAAGAAGGGAAGGATGGAGGAAGTAGTGAAAAGGAGTTAAATAACAGTAGAGAGGAGAATGCGGGAAAAAAAGAAGAGGAGCAGTGAAAGATGGTGAAGGCATGAGAGGTTCTTGACCTCTGGCTATGGAGCTCATTGCTATAGTGCAGGCAGAGGAGGGGGAGGATGCTGTTTGTTAGTATAAAGATGTTTTTCCTCAAATGCAATGCCGTCTGAGCGTCCATGTGTGTGTATGTGCTTAATCTCCCCGGGCAAATCCCTCTTTAGCCAAAGCAGGAAAGAATAGAGAAGAAAAGGAAAAGCCATCTTTATCCAAATCCAATTGCAGCTGGAAGGAGAGAGCAGAGTAGCGCGAGGAGGGAGGTGGAGGAGGAGGAGAAGACGTTGTAATTTGTCTGAGGGATTACAAGGAGTGCTGGCAGAACATGACTGAGTGTGTGATTGTGTGTGTGCTGTGGCCTAAACCCATGAATTCAGAGCATAACAACATCACAGACAGTATTTTTGTAACTGAACTAGAGCAGAAATAAAGAATATTTCTGTTACAGCCCTGCTCACTTCAGGTAAACATCAAACCTTCTCTGGGACTTGGTTCATGAGAAGGGCCTGGAGCCAAGAGGGTATAAGAATTGCTGTCTCCTTATCCTGAAATCAGTGTAATGAATTATCGCTCTTATTTAATAGAGGAGGATAGAAGTTCCTCTGGCTCCACAAGAAACCAAAGTAAAAAAATTCTTAGTATAAAATAACATTTTTTTACTGCCTCAAGACTGGAAACACAGCAGCAAGATGGCCGTCGAATCAATGCAAACACAATGATAGCGTTCATGAGTGCTGGAACAAATTTCCACACCTTTGAACTGTTTTTACCACTCACATAAACTCTGCAGTTTCTATGAATGCTTTGAAAAAGCAATGTAAGACACACCTTCTCAGATTTGCTTGGACAACCACTTTTGTTACACAGTGGCTCGTAGCCATGGCCCTGGTACCCTATATTCCTGCAGTACCCTCCCAAGGAACACGATTGTAAGCCTCCCTTCAGTCCACAAGATACATGTAGACTTAATGGTCCAACTGCCATGCTCCCTCAAGAAGCCCTGCAAAGGTAAAGAGCTCGTCCACTGTCCCACAGCCAGGATGGAATCTGTATGGAGCCCCTTTCTGAGGTTCAACAATTGACCTTGGATTGGCTTTTGGAGGCTCAGTCATGTGATACCCCTATAATTGGAGCACAACCTCCAGTCAAATATGAAGTATTTGTACAGCTTTTTCTGTTCTGTGTTAAAATTAAAATGATCAGCCCTTACAGACAACAAAAGAAAAATGTGAAAGGGCACACAACAACAAAATAAATACATGCCCACTCATAAATCCATCAAATCTTAAGAGGTAAGTACATTGCTGAAGGGTAATATAAAGAAAGGAAAGAAGAGAAACCGAAGAAAAGGATTGAGGGAGCTGAAAAGTGATTGTGTAAGAGAGGAATGGGCTTTAAGCCAGAGTTTTGGTGCGGCGGTTTGATGTGATGTGACTGTTCAGCACACAAGAACACATACATCTGCCTGGAGCAGGAGAAGAGTTAAGGACAGTGGAGTCAGATAAGTGTCAGAGTGAAACAACATCAGTGTCTTTCTCTGTCTCTGTGAGTGACAGTGATATATGGCAATCTGTCCTTTATTTAAACACACACTCATACAACAACACAAACACACGCAGACTCACACACAGGTGCCCAACGGCTGTGTGCAGGAGCAGCTGTTTTGCTGTGACACGCAGCATACATTGCACATCACATCAGATACACTGCAGCTCCTCAGCCTGAAACTCATGGACCACAATGACACACACCGCGTAGTTCGCTTCACCAAATGCTGACACACTCTTCTAGGCATTTTATACTGTCAGCTTACATTTAGAAGACACACACATCTATGTACAGTATTTTACTGCAGCATTTTCATCTCTCTGAAATGAATGCACCTACAGTTACACTAAAAAAGCACAACAGAGCACTATAAATAGGTGGAAAAAATGACAAAACAACACAAATAAAGGTATTACCGATCTCTTTTTGTGTCTGTTTTTTTGTGAGCCCAGTTAGGTAGTGTGGTAATTCAGTGATTTTTTTGGTAGATTTTCTTCTAACTTTACACCCACGTCCACTCTCAAGAATGAACTGAATACATTTTGGAGGTACAAGATCATCCATCCATCCATCTCCTTCAAGTTCCCTCCAGTTGTCCAAATTCCCTCTCAATGGCTGAGCCCCGCCAACCTCCTAAAGTAATCTCATTTGGGCCGCTTGTATCTGCGATCTTGTTCTTTGCTCATGACCACAGGTGAGGATTGGAAAGAAGATTTACCGTTAATTTGAGAGCTTTGCCTTCTGGCTGCGAAGGCCAACGTCTGCGATACTGCTGATGCTGCACTGATCGGCCTGTTGATCTTGTGGTCCATTGTACCTTCCCGAGTTACCTGGTGGTGTAGGTGTGAAAAATGCGAACCCATGCCCATGCACCGTAAGTGATCTCTCCTGCTCCAAACTTTCAAAGAAGTTTCTCTGCTCTCCCTTTTAGCTGCTGACTCTCCATCTGTACAAGGTTTTCTTTGGTGTACTCCAGTTCATACAAATAGCCACAGTCAATGGCACATCATCATCACTCAGGTCGAGATCGCTCATATTACCTTTTTTTTTTTAGCTAGGTGTGGTGTTATTATTCCTGTAGAAGCCCGCGGACCCACACAGCTGATCAGATATTAGTGCGCCGCAGAACGAGACAAAACGCCAAAAGCTGCACCGTAAGTAAGTGCCTGACACGGAGAGTTGTTTTGGGAGAAGTGAAGTGTTTTGTCATTTTCGACACAGCGTAAAGGCGAGTCAACATATTTTCTTGGACCATTTTTATGCAAAACTCGTTAAACTGCGCGGATAAAACGTTTCAATCTACAGCCAGTATGGCACAGATCTCTCTGAGCTCGTAATAACCACAGGAGCAACTTTCAAAGAAATCACTGGAGGCTTATGCCACTACAATTACTAAGTACCTCATATAACCCAACTTCAAAAATCCTGAAATATCCCTTAAGTGATTTCACTGAAGGAAGTAGTTTCATAAATTGTAGAAATTTGTGTACGAAACAATTAAGACTTGTACCATCTAAGAACAGCTCATCAAACAAACAATAGCAGCAAACACTCAGTGGTTAAGAGCCAGAAAGAGACCAATAGGGGGCAACCTCTCTTATAAATGAATAATATTATGCTACACAGTTAATCCAAGACATGAGAGCAAGAGTTTGAGGAGTAACATTTTGAAGAGATGATAGAATACCCTTGGCCTTGGGTGATTGTGAAGTTATACTGTGCTGCTTTTGGATGAGATCTAAATGGACGCCAACAAGCTAACCTGAATGTGCTTGCACAGAACAACAGCTCAGCCACATTTTGTTTGTGACTACAATACATAAGGCAATTACAAAAACACTCAGAGAGCGTAGACCTCCGACATTAGCCCTATCTCCCAATAGTGAAGAATCCTTTAAAAAATTCCTGGATCCATCCCCATGTGCCCCCCCCCACGGCATTCGCCGATTACTCTGTCCCCGGTGGGATGGAAACGCAGTGAGGCAAAGCATTGGCTTCGCTACGGGTGGACTGTCATGGTGGAAGCATTGCCTGCTGGTGCCAACAGATGCACTGACAGTCTCACCCATGGTCTCAGTGGACGACTGGAAGTCATGGCAGAAGGTGAACATTCCTCTATTCCTCCCAGCATTGTGAGTATTCTCGCTACAATTCGCTGTCTTTCTCTCTGTTACGCTTCGACTCGTCTCCTCGACCGGGGCGTGCGTATTTCAAACTCTATAAACTTCAAAACTTTGAATGGAAACACAGCCAAAATGCTGCTGGGATTGAAGTTACTCAAGTCCGCCATCTCCTGGTGTAAAGTGGTACCAGCGCAGTCAGTGCTCGGCCATTAGCCCTATCTCCCAATAGTACAGAATCCTTAAAAAAATTCCTGGATCCAGACGGTGATCCGGATCAGTCCCAAAATCTAATCAGTTCTTCTTTATGCCATTTCTGACATTTCCTGAAAATTTCATGAAAATCCGTCCACAACTTTTTGAGTTATGTTGCTAACAAACTAACAAACCTACCTGATCACATAACCTCCTTGGCAGAGGTAATAAGAAGCACATGGTTTCCAGAGGCTTTAGAAAGCTTCCTGTTTTTAAGCCATCACAGTGCTGCTACAGCAGTAATGTACAGTCATCAATAATGTGAACTAGTCAGTAGTTCACATTATTGAAATTTCTTGGAAAAGCTGATTTGCTCTTTATTCATTATTGTCTCCTGTTGCTCAGGTAAACCAGTGCTCCCCTCTCAGAAAGCCACAGGTAGGCTCTGAAAGACCAAAGGAGATTCTGAGTGCTTTTCTATGTTTCCCCAAGTCTGCCTCTTCTCCTCTGTCAGATAGAGGGATAGAGAGGAGGAGAGACTAGAGAAGAGAGGGAACAACAGAGGGGGAAAACACAAAGAATGTAAGCCCCCCCACCACTGCAGCACTTAAAGTAAGTCTGCATTATTGATGAGCAGACAAAGCGAAACATTTATTTATCATCGAGGATGTGTAGAGGCAAAGCCAATCCCTGCAGAACTGTGAGAGAGTGAGAGAAAAAGAGAGAGTAAGTGAGGGTCAAGAGATGGAAAGAGGCCATGTTGAAAGAGAGACGTCTGAGGAGGCTGGAGTGTGTTATGTGTGTGGGTAAACAGTGGAAGGTCAAGTCTATGATGTGTCCTGTGTGTTTTCTCTGGGCAGTTGGGATTTCCTCAGGGCTGAAGGATCAAGACCAGGCCAGAGAATTATTTATGAGTCCTAAACAGACTCCAATACTACACTGTTTGTTTAACCCTTCACTACACTTACTTTAATATTTCTGACTGGTCTATCCCTCCATCCTTGTCATTCATGTCTTTGCCTGTTCCACTTATTTGTAAATAAAAATGGAATACTTTTTTTGCCTAATGAGTTCCATATATTTTTCTATACTTGGTACCACATATAAATTGCCAAAGCCTCAGTGTAAAAAATTGATCCACTTGATTGACAAGTGGAAAGCACATGCAGTTTCACTCCACACAAACAATGATTGCAGCACCAGTGGCTCATGGTGGTCAAATTGCCCGGTAACTTGTGAAAACAGTTGTCTTTCTACTTTCTATTACCATGGTTAGCACTGCCTGAGTTACCACAGCCCCATCAGTCAAGCTACTTTTTCCTCCACGACTTGACATGTTTGTATGTTTGTTGAAAGAAGCCCCTCTTGTGTCTTTTGGGTACTCACACACAATTTTGTGTGAGTGGAGTGAGTCATAGTGTTATAGAGTCATAGTTATAGTGAGTCCCTATAATAACAACATTATGGAAGCTTTTCTCGTGAGTATAGAACTTGGGTGACCTTTCAGTGTACTTAAATATTAAATCCACACCAGTATGTCCATATTGGATGTTTCTATATCCATTTTTAATCAATGTTTGATATTTCTACCTCTAGCTTTGCATGCTAACTGATATATTTTATCCCACAATGCTTTATGACAAGGTGCGACAACTAATAGCAAACTGTTCCATCATTGCATCATGCTTTGTCACACTGTGGATCAATGACTTGGCAGATCATGACAGGGATTGCCTGAGTGGCTCATAATGGAGAGGACAGAAAGAGAGACAGAGAGCCTGTGATGTGACTCTATGTGCAGCTGCAAACAGGAACTACTTTGAGAAATGGATCAAAAATAGCCAGTTTAACAAAGCTCAAGGACTTTTTTCAATAAATATGTTTATAAATTGAAGATTTTCTGTCAAAGATTTGATTATTTTTTTTACTTTTTTGTCCCCAAGAAATAGGAGAACAAGTTTAAGTCACTATTGTTTACTCTGTGTCACACATAGAAATCTTTGAGTTCTAATCTTTTTTGTCTTTATAGTTTCAGAACTTTTTTTTAGAAATGTAATTAATATCACTGCAGCACAGACATTCTTAAAGCCCAGGATGTCCCGGAAAAAGGATGTTTAGAGCTTGACTGTGCACCACAGGGCTGATGTTTTACAAGCTTTTAAAGACAATAAGTTTAGGTGAGACAAAATGGTCAAAAATATCTCAGGGCTTGAAGGGTTAATAAAAAATGTTGCCCAGTTGTTAAAAAAAAACAAAAGAACCCCCCAAAACTTACTAACTAATGCACTGAAGAAGCTGCTTCACCAGCATCCACGCTCGCAGCTACCATCCTGTTCTCCTCAAATGACGCTGATGGGTTGGTCGATTCTAAGACTGGCAGAAATGTTTCAGCTAGAAGACATGCAAGATGGATCTGCCTGATGAAGAACTTGGAATCTGGCTCTTCCATCAGCTTTGCAAGGTTACTTTTATTGTGCTTCTCTGTTTTTTTAATGTATCAGGCTGTCTTTCTATGTGTCATGTTGTCCTTTTTCTGGACCTTGAATGTTTTTAATTGAAATTGAATAAAAAGGAATAATCATAACCTGACACACCAGATGAATTTGTTTCACACATCCATTTGGAAAACCTTCAATACTAAGCATTTGGGAAAGTGTTGAGGATTTAGAAAAAAAATCGGAGGGTGATTGGATGAACATTCTGTCACATCTTTAGGGGCCTATCAGAGCAACAAAACACATGACGTAGCCGTTTTGTCGTTTTTGAAAAGAAAACAACTCACTGCTGTTCTTTGTTCTTTTTTTTAACGGAAAATGTCGTCAAGTTCTGATAAAACAGCATTCCCGCTGAGCTCTTCTGCCATAATTACACTGGCCTCTTGTTGCTGCTTGTTTCTGTCACAACTCTGCCGCGCCTGAAAGTACTGGCCCGCGTTGCTGATTGGTCCTGTCACTTTCTAACGGGCCCAAACGGTTCAGACCAAGAGTTTGACCCATATACCTTTGGTAAACATGACAGAGGCGTTTATTATCTGCTTCTGCTCTCTAATATACAACCAATGTACAAAGATATTTCTGCATCTTTAAATACAACTTTATATAGGCTATATAAATTGATCTTGGGTGGGTGGAAGCTTGTTCTATCTATATTTGTTCCAAACCAAAAACAAAAATCTAACATAGACTAGTAGTTTCAGGTTACATGTACAGTAGGAAACAGAAGAATAGATGATGGATGCATAAAGTTTGTAATGCTTGTTGGTAAGACAACTCTAACATTAACACTGGTTACTATGGTGAACAGGCTTTATATTACAAAGCTTCACCTGTCAAAACAACACCGAACCTTTCACTGCATGTCAGAATGGGCATAATGTTTGCTTTAAATAATGTACATTGTTCGCTTCTGACTGATGGATTTGCAGGGATCTGACGTGTGAAGGCAGCTGAGCACGAATATACGAAGAGCGCAATTTTATGGACATGGTTCTACATTGTGTGTGGTTTCTCATGTAGGGGAGGCCGTTAGGGGATAAGCACTCAATAACAGCTGACACTGAGCTGCCCTCTGCTCTCGCTCACACAAAGGACTATGATTATATTACTGTTTGACTGCCTGTCCCCCCCCATCACCACCACCACACCTTCCCCTCCCTCTCCATCCTCACATCATACTCTATATTGCCAAGCCCTCTGTGCACTCAGCAGCTTAGATAATTACCACTATTGTGTGTCACACACGTACACACACTCCCATGCAAAGTGTGCCACGTGCTTGCCAGCCAGCTCCCCCATCTGTCCCCCTACTCTCTCCCCTTTTTTCTCTCTTTATTCCCTCGCTCCACTTTTATGTTTTTGTTTCTGCACCCTTTGACATTCATTTTTTGGTAGGAAAGGGGAAATCCACTACAGAGGGTGGAGTAAAGACATGTCCCTTTTACTACTAACATTGACTCAGAGCTGTACAGTACACTTCAGTGATAAAACATACTCTTAAAGACTGTGTTTGCCAAAACACTGATGCATCGGTGGTGTGTTATAATGAATAATTACTGAATAAACATCTAAGTCAATATTTTCATTCTGGCTCGCATGGCCAATAAGTCTTTTAAAGTCCCTGTAAAGTAAAATCTGAAATTTGTGTCTAAACACAATAGATATGTTGGAATAAAGTTATTGTAAACATATGAAAAGATTAAGATCTATGTGTGACCATATTTTACCTCCCACCTCCCTAATGCTACAACATTATAAAAGCACAGAGCGAATTCTCTAAATACAGCCTGTTGTTAGTGGCTACTAGCCAGCTAAATGCTTTTTTTTGTTCAGTGGTAAAGTAATCTACCAATCTACCAACCACGGTGGCCTATGGGTCATTAAAAGCATCATAACAGAGTGAATTGTGACAGAAAACAGTACCACCTGACACAGAGCCAAGTGGCCACGCCCTGGCCATAGTGGAAAGCGACGTCAGGGGGAAGACTAAATGCTGGAGCGTTTGCCAATTTTTCACTTGAATCGGGCGCAGCAGTAACAAACCTCTTTACTTGCTGAAGAGGGTGTTTTTAATCGATTTATCACTTGTCTCTTGTACTGGATTTTTAAAAGAAGCAGGCTGTCTCTCAAAGCAACAGCACTTACTTGCTGCTCTCTGGCATCATGATGATAAAGTACAGTAAAGTATTTGACGACAGATCCCATTTATTCCTGCCATGTCTGTCATAATAAAAGTCTCTGCTTATTATCATCATTGAAGACTTGTATTTTGAAAAGCAACATCATGAAATGTCTTTAAATGCACGATGAGAAAATGAAACTGCGCACTGAACTTTCTGCCTGTCATGCGATGAATGGGAGAACAGGGTTGGTTGTCACACTTTTCACTCTATGAATTGCTCCTTATCAAAATATTCGTCATAGTCTTTCCTTTATTTAACTAAAGCTTAAGGCATTGGCTTGAAACATGTATCCCTCTCGTTTCCCAACTTATTGAAACAAAGAGGTAATTAATGATCAAAGACACTCCGACACATTGTGACAACCAACCCCAGGGATAGTTGTCACACGCTATGGGGTTGTTTGTGGCAATATTATTTTAACGGGAAAAACTTAAAAAGAAGGCAAGAAGACAAAACCAAATTTCAAACTTTAAGTCCATTGACAAGTTGACAAATAGTTTAACTTAATACATTTTAAAAGGAGCAAGGAACATGAACAAGAACATCTTCAAGAAAGCCTAAAGCAACATAAAGAACAAAATAAAAAGGCCTTAATAATAAAAGCCTACTCAACTAGGCTGCACATCTAACTAAGCAGAGCTTGTGTGCCCACTGGTTGCACATCCAACACTTCTCCCATACCTCCCCTGAACAGCTGTGACAACCAACTAGAAAGAGAATGTGACGACCAACACCAACTGGAATTTCTTGCAAGCACTGAGGCTAACAACTGTCTAACAACAAGTTAGCTCAGTAACAACAATCTAAACTGTAACTTTCCCTTCACACTTTTTGAGGGAAACTGTTTTGTTAAAAACCCATTGTGTAAAAGCCTAGAAGAAAAATACTGAGCAGCTGAATATTTTTTGACATGAAAAACACAAAAAGCCATCTCACCTCAAGTTCAGCCATTCTACTCCAGAGAAGACTATGTAGGTGGCTCTGATCCCAATTCTGTAAATTTCCATACCAAACTTTGGGAGACAACACCCTCTGGTGGCAAGATATAATGAGTGTGACAACCAACCCATGTGACAACCAACCTTGTTCTCTCCCTACCTGACCCCATACCTTCGGATGTAATTACACAGACAGTTATTGAGGCTTTTGAGTAAGAAATACTGTGTCGGTCTTTTATTGATTTGTCAAAGGCATTTGACACTGCACACCACAGTTTACTGATAAATGTGCTTCATCAGACTGGCTTATCAAAAAGAGAAATAGGTTTGTCAATTACCTGTCTGATAGAAGCAATGCGATTATAGCTGGCATCACCTCTTCTTTTCTGGAGGTCTCAAAAGGTGTGCCTCAAGGTAAGGCTGTTGGAACGAATTTTGTGGTTCGAATATAATTCGAATATTTAAAAACTCATTAATATTCATGTAGGAACGAGATAGTACCAGCATTTTTAAAATGTATTGTTCATGATAAACATTATGTCATCACCGTCAAGAGTGGCGCAATTTAATGTATTTTTGTTTGACATTTGATTTCTAACCCGTTTGTTGCTAGTCTACATTCAAAAACACATCAACAGAATCCTACAGCAGATATAAAAATGCCCAAATTTGCCCAAACAGAATTTATAAACTTAGAGATGTTTTTCCTGAATGAAATTTGACCCAGTGGTTAACAACAGCTGTTTGTCATACAACAAACCTGAAATACAGATTGTTGTTATCACTTTAAAGTGACTTTAACCCTTGACACAACCAAGAAGGAAAGGGAAAAAACCCCACAAAACTGAGATTAAGAGTACATGCAAAGGGGGATAGTGTGTGTGACAGTACACTGCTGTCCCCTTCCTTTCATTCTTTCCTTTCTCTCCTCCTGTTAAACTTTAATGTGTTTTCCCGCTCAAGTACTCAGGGAAACTCCTCAGAAATGGCTTTGGTTGCAGAAACACCAGAGTGGTTGTAGTGTGGCAGCTGTGTTTGTGTGTGTAAGTGGCGGTATTGTAAGAGAAGGAGATTTAAGTGGTTAGTGGCTGTGTATCCGCGTGTGTTGGGGTGAGCGTGCGTGTGTGTTGGAGGAGGAGTGAGGTCACATTTTGATGTTGAAGTGGTGTTTACAAGAGCCGGCGAAGCCGCAGACAAATGTAGCCACTAATACAGAAACCCGTTTCCATCATTTCTACATCTGCTTTTTCTCATCCTTCCACTACCTGCAGGAACAAACGTACGCCAGGAAAACACACCTGCTTTATGTGTGTGTGTTGAAGGTTGAGGTGATCACCTTGAGTGTGTAATTGTTTAATAGCCTGAGAGCTCCCATGTCTACCCCAGAGGCCTTTGCTCACTGAAGATCGATCAAATACTCTTGCTGCTGGTGACAACTTCGAAGAAGCACACACACGCACTCGCACACACACACAAAAGGGGAAACAGTATGTGCTAGAGAGACAGACCGAGACAGTTAAAGGAAAAGAGAAAGAGAAAGTGAGAGAAAAGAGGAGTACCTCCCTTAGCGGCTGCCATGTGGCTTTAGCCATCTGTTGGCAGAGTCTAAATTAATTAGCTCCACTCATTACTTGTTTGCAATAGGCCTACAGTCTAAACCAAACACCAGCTCTCAGACATACATTTAGAAAAGATCTTTATTTATGGTCCTGATGAACAGTCACCTTCATAGCTTTGATTTAGACCCCAATGGTGCCCAATGTTAGCATCAGCCATGACATAAAATTAGCATGGCGGGAGGTCAAAGATACCATTTATAACAAAAAAAAAACAAAAAAACAAAAAAACTGTTTCAAACTCCAATCAATATCCTCACCAAAGTATCGTCTTTTCTTCGTCTTTTAAAGTAAACAGAAATAGGCAGGGTTTAACAGTGCAGTGCTGGCTGTTGTGTTCAAACTTCATGGTGCATTTAAAAAGACTTGAGCTTGAAGAACAAGGAAATTTATGATTGTCCAAAGGCCTCACAGAACTGCTTCATAAATGTACAAATGTGAAGAAGAAAAGGCCAAAAACTAATGCAATTACACAATTGGTTTGCTGATAGCTTGTTTAATGTCTGAAGAGTTGAAACCTTAGCTATATGCCAGGTTCCTACACACTTTTAAGAATCAAATTTAAGACTTTTTAAGACGTTTTTAAGATCTGTGCTGATAAAAAATAATACCATTTTGTGCAGCAAATGGTCAAAAATGAAAGGCATGTGATATTTCTCTGTACATTAGATGGAGGTCAATTATCTGGTTGAATGCACTTTTAATTAAATGTCAACTGATAAAAGACATAAACACCCAAATCTGGTGATTTCTGAAACATCTAATGCCTCTTTTCTATCCATATATGGTATAGTGATATTTTCATATCGTACACAAGCATATACTAAAAAAAAGATTAAACTCAAACAAATGTAGGTAGAAAACAAAGATTTGATAGTGGCATGTCTAAGTGAATATTTAAATTTAATCACACTCACTGGTAAAATAACACTTTTCTAAGACTTATTAAGGATCTGCAGGAACCCTGTGTGTGGAGAAAATCAACACAAAGTACAAATGAACAAAAGTACTAGAAATAGAAGAAATAACATCACCCTATTTTTTAGGCTATTTGAACACCCAACCTGAATTCAAAATTTTAATGTATTTTTTAGGGATGTGCAATATTTGATTTCTGCCAGTATTTCCAAAAACATTTGAGCTGATATTGATACCAGTATTTGAAATTTTTTTTAAGTTTTTTTTTTTTTTTTCAATTACTGATTCCTTTTAATAATAAGAAGAAGAAGTATGGTCTACACTAGGATTGGCATGTTTCTCTAGTTGGGATGGTTTTGTTTAAGAAACAGTCATAAAATGAGACAAACAACATTTGATCTATAAAAAAAATTGATATAATCTTTTTCAAGCACAGACATTCAGTCATGAAAAACAGAAAGGAACTGAAAGTGTTTTCTTTCTTTATGGAGCTGATAATATAAAAATAAAATAAATCCTCCTAGTAGTGTTGTAGTCAAGACCACACTATCCGAGACCAAGACATGACCAGGACTTCTGGGGGACAAGACCAAGACCCTAAATATCCTTTTTTTAAAATCATAAGGTTGAACAGTAAAAAAGCAATCTCTCTAGTTTTCGTTTACTTTTACACAAGTTTGACAGCAAAAAAAACAAGGTGTCTGCAACTCCGTTTTCAAAACACCACAATGCAAAAATCTCAAATCTTGGCAAATTTGTTAGCCAACTTCTTGTCAAAAATAAATCCTTTACTATATCAAAAAATAACCAAAAGTGCGAAATTGGTTTAAATACCTGAAATTTAGATGTTTATCTAGATTTGTCAGGTGAATGAGGCTTAAGGTAAGGGTTAAGAGGTATTTCTGACCAGAAATAAGATGGACTGGTTTGTTAAGGTGTGAGTTTTTGCAGGTGTCTGACATATAATGCACTTAAATAGATTTCCAAGGAGGCAAGACAATCTGTGACCTACACAGCAGACCAGTCTTGGTGGGAAATCCCAAGGTCAGTCAGTCCAAGACCGAGACAAAACTGAGTAAAAATGTCGATTCTGAGACAAGACCAAGATACTCAAAACATGGCCTCGAGACTGGTCTTGAACACGAGACCGTTCTCGAGTACTACAACACTACCTCCCAGTGAAAAACAGGTTTGAAGGGTGGTTTCCTGAGTCAGTCCTGAGAGTGTGCTACAGATAACATGACCAACACATTTTTCTCAAGTCTCTCAACTTTAAAACAACTCCATCATTCTTTGCTACAGACAAACTTTTTATCATGGTAAGGAGAGTTTTAGTACTCCTGTGCTCTCTAGAAAATCAGGATCATCAGCATTTACTGTAAATATGTTGATGCATAAGTAAAGGCCCAGATTTTCTAATCTTGCTGTCTTATTTTAAAAAGTCTGTTCATTCATGAATAAAAGAAAAGAGGAATAAATGAACGAAAATGGGAAAAATCAAGGGAACAAATCTGGTACTCAGCTTCAAAATAAATAGAAGCACATAAAGTTGTTTTCTGAATTTTCTCATAGATCTTCCACCCAGTGTTTGACCCCTAAGCCCTACATTTATCATAACAAGGTGCAAAGTTTAATCCCCAATTCCTGCAAAAACAAATTCACCAGCAGAAAATCTCAGCGTTGACACTACACAAAAGACATGCTCATGTTACCCCTGCAGACACACCTCCACTCACCCCTCCTCGCCCTCCTCTCCCTCACTCCTTTCTCTCACTCTGCCCTCTTATCCCACTTTCCCCTCTCATCCTTGGGGAGCGCTCTGTGCCACCACAGAGACGACAGATGGGGCTCAACATCATCCAGAGAGGGAAAGAGAGAGAGAATAGTGGGAGGCTGCATTCATTATTTACATCACTTGGTATTGGAATATTAATGCTAAAAGCAATCGGGCAACCCTTCATTAAATTAACTGGAGATGTACTAGAAGAGAAGAGAGGGTGAGATGGAAGGATGGGAAGGGAGGGAGAGAGGAAGGGAGGGGGATAGAGGGAGAGAAGCACACTCTGTTAAATGGGCCCTAAAATTAGTGAAGCAAAAACACCTCCATTAAGAAAGCCTGCATCTCTCCTTTCCTCCACTTTAACTCCTCTCTCCTCTTTTCTGCTCTCTCCCTTCTTTTAAACACCTCTTCCTCTCTCTCTTTCTCTCTCTCTCTCTCTCAAACACAAAAAAATCACTGCTTTACGCACAAGTGCCTGCTCCGAGCCCTCTTTGAGAAATATGCATTTCTGTGCTGTCCCTCTTAAGTGCCTGTTCAAAATTTAAACATGCTTATGGTAGCAGAATGTGTCTTTGGTCGCCGTGCGGGTCTCTCTGGAGACTAGTCCTCTGTCTTTCTTTCTCTCTATCACTCCCTCTTCTTTTTCTTTATGCAGTGCCTCACCCTCTCTCTCATCACTTCATCTCACTCTTCTTCCTCTCCCCTCTCTCTCTCTTTCTCATCTTCTACCTGTCAGCAAATTCAACACTATTGTCACACATACAAATGTGTACACACTGGATTTGCAAGCACGCATGAGCGGACACACAAACGAATATGAACGCGGGCACATAACCATGCACATGCATACATAAATGTAAAAACTCATGAACACAGACAGTATAAGGACACACACACTCACACACAGGCTCTGACAGCTGCAGAATGCCTCTCTCCTGCACAGCAACACATTGCGTATATGCAGAGCCACTCTCCCTATTAGTGGAATGCTGCTACGCGCTGTTGACTTCTGGAGAGGAAAACATACAGTCGTGTCCACTGGTTATCAACTGATGCCACAATTGCCCACCCCTCCACCTGCAACCAGGCCCCTTACAGTGAGAGTGCACAGAGTGTGTGCGTGATAGAAAGGTGACTTCTGTGTATGAAACTATAATGATAATAATGACACCCAAGGATTAGTGTGATTGAAAAATTAGGCCTACTGGCGGAGAAGGATCAAAAATGGAAACTGTGGCTTCCAGATGCAGATGAGGTCCTAGAGAGCCATGTTAGGTCTTAAACTGGCAGAACTAAGAGCTCAGGACTTGTTTCTGAATGAGACTTTCCTACTGAAATTCTTACTTTGCCACTAGGAACTCTTCTATGATGGATCAGAGGTCCAACATGGTTATTTATGGTCTTTCAATCAACAGCATTCTACGCATTTATGATTCTAAGAAAAAGTTCTGTACACATTTCCATTTCAAGATGAAGAAAGGCTGCAGGACATTATTCAAAATATAATGATTACAGAGCAATGCATTCAGTGAAGGAAGTGGAGAATCAGCCCAACTAATTGTAAAGACATAAAAGAATCAGGACATGTGTCCATAGCAGTCTAGCATTGTCAGAGCTGTATGTCATGAGCAAAAACTTACTTGACTCCTCTTTTAGAGGGTACAACTTCCTGGCCAACAGATACTACAAGTGCCAAGAGAGGATTCCTTTACTTTCTTTTTGTGTTTTTCTGGGGATTTTTCCATAAGAAAGGTCATTTCTAAATGACCTTATAAATAGGGAAAGCAATATGGATCAAAAATCATATCTTCATATTTATAAGCTGCACAGCGATATTCAATATATATCTCGATATATCTATTCTGTAAGAAAATAACAAAAACAGTCAGCTTTCAGTCAAATCCACATAAGCCAGGTGCATAAACATAAACTCTGACTGATTTCAATCTGCAATTTGTGTTGCCTAACTCCCTCTTCTTTTAATTTTAAATATATACTAAGGTAGCATACAAGACAAACAATGAGCTTGCAAAAAGAAAAAAAACACTGACTTGCCAGATTACCTGCAAATGAAGTCCACGGTATAAATCACAGTCAAAACTGAAAATCTGAGGCACTTTGATGGAATTAAAAATCCTTTATTAAACAGGGATATCTACGCAGAGTCTTCATCAGGACAAATGAGCTTGTCTGGTATTACTGCCAAATGCCATATTAGACATTTTCCTGGTGGATCCGAGCTGTTTCTGCTCCTCTGTCGACTGTAAATCCCACTGTTCTTGATCGTGTTCAGTAAACTGCATGGCAAATTGTTGAGAGTTACTCTGTATGTTTATATGCAACATATAAAGTCAAATTATTGCATTTGTCTGACTAGAAATACTTTTAGAGAGTGTGTCATGTTAATCCATGAGATCAGTTCACTCATGCATGTACAGACCTCAGACCAGGCTGGACTCATAAAAAAGCATAAATGATAAGCTTAGCAGGGGTCACGTTGTCATCTTCCAGTGGAAATATGGTGTAATTCTCATTTGTGCCAAAAGCAAAAACAGAATGTACAAAACATACAGAGATGTAAAAGCTGTCCATATTTTCACCATTTGACATACAACTGGTTAGCTGCTTGCTAACTTGTCAGCACGGTCAACTGGAAGAGGATCTAAAGGAAATAGCTGACAGGGGTCATGCTCAAGGTGGACATGCTACTGTCAATGAGTAGGAAGAACCCCAACTTAATCAGTAAATGATGATGCATGCACATAGCTGTTTCAATTTTCACATTGGAGTTTAATTATGTCTGTATAGCAGGAACCAAATGTACAGAGACAGTCCTCGTCACACTGGTTGCAGGTTTGATTTCTGATCTTGATGTCTCTCTCCCCATATTTTCTGTCACTCGTAGCATCCAAAAGTCCTCCCAAAAATCTTTTCCACGGTGGTCTAGGCTTTACTCAGCTGAATTCAGCTCTGTTTTAGTAAAGGGCATATAATAATGTGGCAATGTGAAACTTCTGGAGAATCAGCGTTCAGTTCCTATGCTCCATATGTCTGGAACAAACTCCCAGAAAACATCAGGTCTGCTGAGAGTCTGAGTTCTTTTAAATCAAGGTTGAAGACACACCTGTTCACTGCTGCCTTTGGCTAAAAAACGTAATCACTTTTCAAATTTCAAATTTCAAATTTTTCTTTTTTTGCTTGAACTCTGCACTGTAACTTTTACTTTAATGTGTGTGTTTTTATCTTTTTTGGGGTTTTATATGCTGTTTTTATCAACTTTACATTTTTCTCTTAAATTGTTTTAAGTTAAGAGCTGGAAGCTCAGATAAGGATCCGGTATTGGCCAGAAACGTGAAACTGTCTGGGACAGAATCTGGTCTCCGGACCAAGTCTGTCCTGGGCATCCGGGATCATCCAGAAACATGAAACTGTCTGGGACAGATTCTGTTCTTCGACCAAGGTTGTTTCTAGCATATATATAAAGGGATTGGCCAGAAATGTGAAACTGTCTGGGACAGAATCCGGTCTTCAACCAAGGTTGTTTCTGGCATCCGGGATACGGCAGTAAGGTAAAACTGTCTGGAACAGAAACCAGTCCATGGACCAAGGTTGTTTCTGACATACAAAAAAACAAAAAACAAAACAAAAGAACAAAAAAAAAAAAAAGGAAATAGAGAGAAACCCAGGTTTTTATCTTTTGTGGGTCTTATCTGATGTTTTTAATCACCTTTTACATGTTTCATTTAAAATGTTTCCATTATGTTTTTTTTCCCTTTGTCATTGTATTTTAATGTCCTGTGTGAAGCACTTTGAATTGCCTTGTTGCTGAAATGTGCTATAAAAATAAACTTGCTTTGCCTTGCCTTCTGTGACGTCCAACACAACAACAATGGGGAGCATTGAGTTGACAGTATACATGGTTCTCCATTTGTGACCTTTGTCACAGCAAGGGGACATGTTTTGTTCCAGAGATGGTTGCAAGCAACAAGACAAAATGCTAATGAAAGGTAAAGGAGAGTTTGGGAAGTCATGGAGCAGTCCAAAGCAGAGGACGAGAAGTGTTCAATTCCCATGTCTGAGATTCCACTCCTAGTTCAATGTTTCTAGTGAAGATGAACTTTGACCTATCAGTGGTCAGCAGTGTCTTTACATGATATTTTAGTATCAGCTCAGATCACTTGGAACTTCCCCAGAGTCAATTAAAAAAAGTAAGTGGAGGTCAGCAGGTACAACAGGGAAAGCCCTATTTGACACCGAAAACAAACAACATTAACTAAACTGAATTTAAAATGCAAAGATTTTTATGTGTGACACACAGTAAACAATAATGACTAAGACTTCTTTTGCACAAAGGTTTGCAGCTCCGTGTGTTTTCATATGCAATGAAATTTCATCCTTTGCTCTTCCTCTGACACTAAAACAAAGCTGAAATCATTGTTGGCCCCTCACATTAGCTTTGTGCATCCAGATCCTCACTTGATGAAGTCAAAGAGTCAGAAATCAAGATAGGACAAAAAAAGGAAATCCACCATGCTGTCTTTCCTGTTACTGTCAAATGTTAATATACTCTATAAAATGCTTTCACAACATTACCTGGCAACAAAAACCTGCATTAAACACTGTGAAGGTCATTAATCCTCATGTTCTCACTTAAACAACCTGGATGAGATATTAAGTCATTGCTGTATGATGCTCTGCTGTATTTGTCTGAAGATGTCAGAAAGAGAAGGGGGTGCAGGGGGATAACAGTGAGAGAAAGAACTGGAGGAAGGGGAGTGGTGGAATAAATACCCGTCTGTTTTACCCTCAACAGAAATAAACAAGGCGTTCACTTGTCAGCCTGCGAGAGAAGGGTATACTGTTTATGCAGAGGAAAGGAGGGAGACATACAGATGCACACAAATGACAAATCTGGAGATGGGGGTTAAGGCGAACTGGGGTGTTTTAAGGGGACACAAGAAAAAAAAAAACATAAAGCAGTTTCCAAGATTGTTTGGTTCAATTCTTTGATCTCCAACATTATAAGGAAAGACACTCTCTAGATATTTGTTGCTTTGGAATCCAAATTAAAATAGAGAATAGAGACTTGTAAATGTTCCATTTTTTTCTAAAGAACAGAAAAGAACGAAGTCTAATCTAGTTTAAAAAACATCTATGTTCCTATTAGGAGTTGGCGTTGGAGCGTTGCGTTTCCCAGGACATAAGGAAAACAAGTTTGGAGGGAGAAAGAGCGCCGCACCAAATAAGCTAACTGCCCACACTTGCGTTATCTTCCCATTCTTCCTTTTTTACAGCTTCTAATGTTGTACTCTGGGTACCTTAATGTGCAAGCGATGTAGCTGTTACAATACATTTTATTTGGTAGGGAGATGCTGTGTCTGACATATATTGCATTTTCAACTTGGCAGCAGAGATGCAGTCAACAAGGATGAATGAGCTGTAGTGCACGCACTCAACTGTCAATCTGTGCTCACACACAAGAGCTTTGTCCACAGGAGTGGGTGGTGTGTGTATGTGTGGAGGCTGACTCCAGAGAGCATGTATCAAGGCTACAATGACTTTCAACTGAAATGTATATGAGATTCAAATTACATTCTCTTTTTCCTCTATACTCTCCCCTACCGCTCTCCTCCCCCTCCTCCCTTTGTCTTCTGGGAGCCTTAGTCAGCTAAGCTCAGATGTAAAAAAGATTTTCTTCTCTCTCCGTCTCTCTCACACAGTCAGGAAAAAACAAACACACACACAATATTGGACGAAGGGCACTTTGATGTAGGTAAAACAGTGGAAAGGGATAGTCCAACATTTTGGGAGGTACATGATTCACCTTTAAGGAGAGACAAAGAGAGGGAGACTGATACCACATTTGACTCTACAGTAAATTTAGGTACCTTTAAATGGGGTTGTGTTATTCAGGTTTATTTGTGTTTTGTTTTGTTTTAAGATTTATTTTTGGGCCTTTTTGTGCCTTTATTAGATAGATGAGGACAGTGGATCGACTCGGAAAAAGGGAAGAGAGCAGGGAGAACATGCAGGAAATGGCACCACAGGCCAGACCTGAACCCGAGCTGCCCGCGTACATGGTGCGCGCCTTAACCACTCGACTACCGTTGCACCCGTGTTATTCATGTTTGTATAGGTATCATTTCTACTCTTTAAATGAAGTCATGTAGAGTTTTCTCATGAGTTTATGTCTGTTAAAAAAGTTCACATACCCAGTGTCCTAATCCTTTTAAAGCCTTTTCATCTACACTATAGAGTACCAACTTGCTAGATAGCATATTGTTTAAATGATGAACAAGTTTCCTTTGGAAGTAGCATGTTAGCAAGTAACAGGTAACAAAGCTCAAAGAATTAAAAATGGGACAGTTAACTTCATCAACAACAAAATTTTCTACCAAAAACTCTGAAGCACATCAGTACCCTTGACTAAGACCCTCCAAAGAACAGCCTCTGTCAAATCCTAAATTAGCAACAGTAACCATGGACGGGAGGCCTGTCAAGCTTTCAGCAGAAGTGGTGAGCTTATGGACCTGAAAATCTGACAGCAGATACCCCAGATGTTTAGAGAGCGTGTGGTCAAAATCCAAGAGATGACACATCAGGTACGGAAAACAAATTGTGCAGAAGTCCGCATGAACAGCCGGATGATTGGGTTTACCTAGCAATGGGTTAGGGCTAAACAATACAATGAAAGCTAACTCAACATTAGCTTGAAATTTAATGATATATTGACTTATCCTGCTGTACAGGAACACTTCTGTTCTGCTAATCCTGCCTGAGCTTTCCCTCTGTATCAATGTTTTCTTTATTAACAATCAGAGTTTATACTTGTTAATTGTCAAAATAAGGGAGAAGCCACCAGGGCTATCTTCAGACACACTCGCTCGAGTCAAGGATGAGGTAAAAATGCCTTTAATGGCTCAGGGCATGTAAAAAAACAAAACAAAACAAAACAATAAAATCACAATTCTTTGATTCTAAATAAACGTAGCACATAAAGTAAGGAAATTTGTGTTTGGTAGATTATTTCATTGTTGTAACAATGCTTCATGGCAATAAATCTTATACTGATGGAAAGCCTGTTTATTACCCTTTTAAATGGTGCCACATTTGTAAGGAACATGCATTTGGGGGATGAGCAGCAGAGCTGAGTATGTGGGTTGCGCCCATGAAGAAGTTGCCAAATCTTCTGTGCCGATGCCAAACAGCTGATTCTGCCATTGACTCTTGTTTGGTGTTTGGTGGACTGGATGATTGAAGTCTGAAGAAACAAGACATATTGGCAATTTAACAATTTATTCATTTAACAAACAGGAGCCTCAGCAGCGTGTGGAAGAATCATACACAGCCACAACAGCCTGGCACCTCATCCTCATGCTGGTCACCAGCCTGGTCACACACTGCTGGGGGATGGCATCCCATTCTTAACCAGCATTTGTTTGCAGAATCTCATCACGCTATCTCTCTGCATTGAGACTGCCTCCAATGATAAGCCTCATCTCCCCTCAGTGAGGGAGATGCCGCCCCACACCATCACAATGCTTTCACCAAAAGATGTTACTCTATCGGTGCAGCAATCAGCATAGCGTTCTCCACGTCTTTTCCACACTTTGACCCTATGATCCAACTACCGTAAGCAGAATCTGGACTCATCGCTGAACATAACATTCCTCCACATGTTCAGGTTCCAGTGCACATGTTGCCAACCAGTGCAAATGGGCCTGACGGTGAAGGGCAGTCATGGCAGGCCTCCTGGCAGCCCTATGAGACTGGAGATTGGCTGCTTGCAAAAAAAGAGGCAAAAACACAAGCACTGATACAGACAGATATGAGAAGATATCAAACATCAGGTGGTGTTGGAGAGGAGGATGTTTTGTTTCTCTTTCTGCCTTAAAAATCGGCACCACCACCATGTGCGCTCGTTGGAGTGAAACTCACACAGCTGGAGCCATTTCTAAACTAACAGGACTTTAGTGAAATATTTACCAACACAGTCTCCTCTGACCTCAGACAAACGACTTATAAAAGCTCCAGATCAACCAGCTAAATGACTCCTCTGGACAGTCTGGAACACAAACAGGTGAGCCAGTCTGTACGCTGAATTAACTCCTCCCACCGCAAGCCTCAGCTGTGCAATTTTATTACTCTTATTGATCATATCTGACATAGAATGAATGAAAAGTCAGCCCCTCCTCTTACAAACTTGGTTGGCACAGCGAATGAAACAGTGAAACAAAACGGCAGTTACAGCCTGGCTGTGCGTAGAAGTGCCACGTTACGCACGGAGTGAAGGACAGAGAGGGACAAACCTCCTTTTATCTTCCGCTTTGGTAAATATCACTGTTTATCAGACGACAGAAAAAACACACTGCAGATGTTCGCAGCATGAATGTGATTTTAGAATGTACATAATATACTCGCAAAATCGTGTCGCTCCTGACGTGCAAAGAAAGGCGCTATTTTTCTTAAATAGTCGGCATGTATTTTAAAATCTCACATACCCCCTGGAGTGCCTTCAAGTATACGTACCCCTGTTTGAGAACCACTGATCCAAGCACGCGCTGGCCACGGTTTTTGCTTGCGTCATCACAATGTTGTGTCTCGGCCTTGTTGTTTCGGTGATAAAAGTCTTTCGGCCGAAAACCAAAAATGCACTTTTGGGCCATTTTCGGCCGAAAATTTTTCGGTGGCCGAATTTTTGGTGCATCCCTACAGGAGACTACAGAATGCTACCTATTGAGGTAGCATGGGGCGGGGCGTACGAACGCAGTGGCCTGACGCTCCATCACTAGCAGCAAAACAAAGCCCTACACTTACACCAGAACTGACAGCGAGCTCACTGAGTTTACAGAACATCTTTCCCGACAGAGATTATCCAGAGAATGGGGTGCTCAGAGACTGGAAGAAGGAAGACTTGGAGCAGCACGACACCTACATCCAGTGGGGAGGTGGCAGAGTCGGCATTGTGCGAGAAGGCAGAAGCGGGGCAAACAAGCCAGGCTGCAGGCTAGGGTGAGAGCGACCCCACACAAACCTGAGCGTCTTTCTCCCGGGTGCCCACTCCCTCGCCAGCAGGGTGGATGACGTGAGGCTGCGAATTTCTAACCACCGCTTGGACGATTGTTTACTGCTAAAGAGGGGACTGCCAAATGTAATTTCGTTGTGTTTTTACAATGCAATAACAATAAACGAATATCTATCTATCTATCTATCTATCTATCTATCTATCTATCTATCTATCTAAAATAACAAATAAATTGAGAATGCAGCTTTCACATACATATTGAAATGACAGGGGCAAAAACTTTACAAGCACAGCAACAATAACCAAGGGGAGCAGGGCTAAGCAAAAGGTCACGTCCAGAATTGTTACCGTTTTTATAATCTGTTGAAATCCTAAAAAAGTAAATATGCTAAGCAGGGGTTTCACTTGTCGGGTGGTAACAACACTAAAAATAGCCACAATATTTTAATAGAATTAAAGGAGGCCACAATAAAAAAAAAACACTTTGAACATGTATTCAATTATCTGGAGTATCACAGACCCACAAAATGGGAAATAAGTCAATCCAGTCCTTTGTTTATGATCAGCCAATGTCAGAAAAACAAAATCTGACAGTCTGTTCAGAATCTGTGATGTCATAATGAGTCATTTTTATCATACATGACCCTCACCTGGTATCTCCATCCACAGATCTCCACCAACATACAGCACATGGAATCACACAGCTGTATTCCTGTGGGCACACCCCACAAAAGAACGGGTAAGGTGGGAAGGAACTCATTTGCATTTAAAGAGGCACACACAAAACAGACCTTTCTCAGAAAGGCTATGTAGAGCTGGTTTATACAGGGTCAAAAACCTCCTTTGGCAGCTAAGGATGGACTTATACCGGGATAAATGGAGATCTGTCATAGACTATTTAACACAATAAATGTCTTGTAACGATGCTGTGTAATGAGGTGGGGTAAATGCGAACATTCATTATAAAATAATACCCCCTTCTCCTCCTTCACTCTTTGGTGCTCTGACTCTGCTAGCTTGTTTGCCACAGCGTTTTTGTCAAAGTTTTTATTATTTTTTTATGATTATTTCTTTTTTATACAACAGTGTATTTCCTGTAGAACTTGTTTATGGCATGCTGTATGTGTCTTTGTGACTTTGTGTCAAGGAACATGTTTTAATAAATGTTCAAAAAAAAAACCCCTCCTTTGGTGCTCAATCAATATTATATTTCAACCAAAGAATCACCATAACGTTACATGTAGAGCACAGGGGACTGTCTTAAAAGTGGGAAAATTTGATGATAAGGCACCTTTAAGAGTGAATGAGGTAAGTCCAACCAGTGGGTGAGCTGACCCACCTCCTGTTCCATTACATAATGCGTTACAGTGTTGCAGAAGTGTGAGAGAGCACAGCGTGTAACACACAGCAGGAGCTCCGCATACACACTGTCAGACATGCATACACTCAACCGGCTGAACCGATCCTGTCTCAACCCTGTTACTACCCCTCATGCTGGCACAGGGAGGGATCATGCCCCCACCACCTCCATCACCATCAATGTGCGTGAAATTTAAGTAGAAGGCAAAATGTCACGGAAGTATCAAAGCTTGATCTGGCTGAAATGCTGCAGCAGTCTGGTAATCCAAATGTGTCCTGGAGTCTTTCCAGATTGCTGCAGGGTTAATGAAAGTTGATCAAACAAACAACTATTGTCTGTTTAGACCTCAGCCTGATGCAGTGTGTTCCTCTCTGTCAAGTTGTCCAAAAAAACAAACAAACAAAAAAAAACAACGAACTCATTAATGAGTCATATCCACACACTTTTCTTCTGCTATGAACATCCACAAAACAAGGGTCTAATAACATTTGCTACTGAATCCTGCTAGAATGATATCTTATATAAAGATAAACACAGCAGACTTGTTTTTAGATCAAATAAGCTTGGACCAAAGTCATAGAGGAGCCTAAGAGTAAAATGTATGCCAAAATACTAACACATTATGTAGCAACATAATTTACAATGCAATTCAGCCATAATCTCTATATGTGTAGCAAGCTATCCACAGATATATTTCACCATCTATAAGCACAGGAAGCGAGGCCTGACTAAGAATGGGAGGTAAAGAGAGGAGGTAGAAAAAGCAGTGGAGAACTCCTCACAAGACATGTTTGAACCATGGCTGTTTTCAAACAGCTTCTCCAGTGAGACACACTGAGAGGAACAGAAAACTTCAGTCGCCCTGGGCACTGTAAAACAATGGCTATGCACATGAGGAAAACAGACTGGGGAAAAATAGACTGCACTTTCAAAATACCACGAGCTAAGGTACAGAAAACTGAGAGCAGAGAGCAGAAAATAAGTAGGTGAGGGGAGAAGAGGAAGAGGGTAGGCTTGCTGAAAATAGCAGAGTGGAGGAAAATAATGATGCAAAACAAGAGGCGGTCAGGTGGGCCTGATAAACGCTTAAGAGGAATAAATGTCAAGTCAAGCAGTAAGAGAAACCTGGGAGATGGAGGGAGAAGAGAAAGAGGGGGGCATTTATGATAAAAACAAACCAAATGAGTCCACTTTGAGGACTAATGTATAACTGTCTGCATTTGAACAGAACTGTTTGCATCACTTTTGCACCAGAAGCAACACGAAACATAAAAAAGCCCTTAAAAAGAATACTACCGGCAACCTTTACACATGTTCTACTCCACTTATTTCTATGAACTATTGATGTGTGTGCGTGGAAATGCCCATGTGTGTGCTGACACGCCTGAATATGTCTTGTGGGACTCCTCAGGGCATCCCATACATCCCGGAGAGGCCATTGATTAGCTATTAATAAAGCATAGAGAAGCCATCGCTCACATGGGAGGTCAGTGAGTGCTCACACATACACTTATCTACGGATACACACACAGGCAGCTGCACAGTCTGAATGAGCAGATATGGGTGAAGTTAGGTGAGGATAAAGAAGAAGAAAGATGAGGGAAAAGGAGAGCGTAAAAAGGGGAAAAGATAAATTGAGTAGGAATGAAGAGGAAAAAAGGAGCGCAGGTAAACTATGCCACTATATTTCACCTGTCATCTTACCACACTCTTATGACTTATTCTACCTCCCTCTCTCTCTTCTTCTCCTCTCTCTTTCTCCCTGCCTCTGTGTCCATTGTGCGCTGCATGTCAGAGCTCCACTAGCTGTCTCCATCCTGTCTCTGATTAGCTATGATCTACGATCCTGATGACAGAAATGAAGAGGGAAAAGTTACTGAAAGCAGCAAGGACTGAAAAGAAGAAGATAAAGGAGGAGCTCTTCCAGCTGATGGATATGACTGTGGTCAAGTCAGGACACAACCCAGGGAAAGAGAGCGAGAGAGAGGGGAGTGATGTGTCAGAGCGGGCACATTTGCATCCACTATTCTGCTTTATTTGCTGCAGTTTTCATCCATTTTGTCCCTGGTTCCACAACTCACTGGCTCCCTCCTCCCTTTCTCCTTCTCCCTCTCCCTTCCTCTCTTTTTCCCTTGCATGTACGTCTTCAGGTCACGGGTCATTAAGTCAGCTCCAGAGGGGATGTGTCTGAACAGGATATCTCTCATATTGCCCTGCCCCCACCAAGCTGCCATAAAACACAAATGCGCTCATACACATGCACTTCTTCTGCAAACGTGTGAACACAAACGCACACTTTACTCTTTCTTTTTGTTCTTCATTCATCTTTCAAGGATAGACACACTTTTAGTTAGTTATTGTACTTCATGTCAACACACAAACCTTAACATACAAATCATAAGCCTTCTAGATGAGGACCAGATATTGATATAGGTGACTTGTGTACAAAATTCAAGGTTAAGAATTTCTATTTGATTCCATTCTTTTTCATACCTTAAAAAATAAAAGATAATCTGTCTCAGTAATCTAAAAACAAAAATCTTCTAAGCTTCACAGAGGTTACAAGTTTAATTGTGCATGGAAACACTTCAGATTTTCACTGGCTGTCTCTAGTAAAAATAAGAGATATCTGGATTATAGGCCAGAAAATTCAGATATTCACCAATGACAAAGCAACACCAACATAAGTTATAACATTATGATTTAGAACATTGCTTAAACTGATTTAAAAATGCATTTAATATTTTTTACCACCTGGTAGCCACATCTGTAAAGTCAGTTCCTTGCAGCCAGATTCAGAGTACTTTGTCCATACATTGTGAACAGATTATGCACAACAGGAGTTGGACAAAGTATTGATACAGCAATGTATTTTCATGGCTCATATGATGACTGGGGTGAAGTACTGACAAATATTAATCTCACTGCATCACTACATCATTCAACTCATCACACTGGCAATTATACATGGATCAGGGTATAAAAATAAACGGGCAATAATTGGTCAAAAAAGGATAAGGACAATGGGGTAAGAGAAGAAAACAAAAACAGTGGAGTAGTGTTGGACACTGGCAAAAAACGTAAAAAGATGGGGTGTGATAAGAAGTGAAATTGACAACAGCAGTTAATATATACATTTATCCTGCCTTGTACTTTTCTGGAACATTTTATCTTCTTCAGTTAATCAGATATAATGTGTTCAATAGCTGCACAAATTTCATCAGATTCCACCACTAATTTTGAATTGTATGACTCGCTTGGAAGTCGCACCAACTTTCAGTCTAATCGTACGTTGTTTGTTGCGTTGTGTCGAGGGGAAGAAGACAGTTGACCATGACCCGAGTATGGCCCAACCAGACCTGACTGGTCGAATGTATTTCTGACATGTTTGATAATTTTGTCATAACACTCCAGACACTCCCACAGTGAGAGCAGAACCACAGTGCTAAACTGATGCTTTTTATACAGCGCTGATGCCTAAATGGTGCCTGAATTGATACTTTTGAGAGGAATAACGTGTGTTGAAAGTAAGCCAGACACTAAAATCTGTCTGGTAATTGTAAATGATTCACAGGGATAATTGTATAAGTTGCCAGTCAAATATAGGATTAGAAATGGAAATCGGTGTGACTTATCTATAAATCACACAAATTCCATGACTATTGTCTTGCCTAACATTTGGGCTGGTGAGGTATTGAAATAAAGTATCAGTATCTTGGTTGTAATTAGGTCTGATATTTATAGGATATGCTGATACTGGTACCATGTTGGTACTGGATTTTGATACTCATCCCTAATGGCACTGCTGTTGTAGCAGAGTAACATGACAGACAACAGCTCAGTCTGAGTCCAGGCCACAATATTTTTCTCTCTGACACCAAAGAGCAGCCAGGTGACAAGCCAAACATCACCCATTTGTGTCAGTGTCATTAATGTGCAGCACAGAAATGAGGAAAACACATGCCCTCTGTGAGTATCCTAACTTAGCACAGCATCTCTTTTGGTCTATCTGGGGCTTTAACTCAAGCTGTGAACTTCAAATAATCGACTCGGTTTGACTTTCGCCCACCCCTGCAGCAGATGTATACTATCAGCTTTGACAGCTGTTTAAGGTGTGTTTTAACTCACAACTTGCTTGTTTAAAGCCCATAATGATTCAAAGAAGCAGGCTGTGGTGTTAAACAAGGTTGGAGAAGCAGCTGTAAACATAGTTGTTCAGTCACTTACCAACACCTCTGCTAAAACTGAGTTAAATCAATGATAAAGATGCTATTTCCTACAAATTCTTCATAATAAAAGTCCATATTTGTTATTTTGCTGAAGTGCTTTTATTGTGAACACCCACAACAGCAAATGTGGTGTTGGCAGCAGCAGTTTCACAAACTTCAGCAGGAGAGGAATTAAACTTTAAATCACATATGTGGTTACATAGAAGTGAACCCAGAGAGACTCAGAGAATATTTTTCTGTTAACTTATGTTCAGACATGAGCTCAGTGTGCCATTACAAGCTTTTTTTAGGAGGTAAGAAGAGTTTTATCACTATAATATGTAACTAAATGCATTACCTCTTGTTTTGAAATACCACAATAAGATAAAGTTACTGTAAAGAAAAGAAAATACTGTGACATATACTCTAGGCCAGGGGTCACTAACTGGCGAAGCGCAGTCCGGGTCTGGACCCAGACACCTGATACAGACCTGAACCAGGACCTACAATCATTAGAAAGACAAAGAGAGTAGACGAAAAGACGAGTGAAGTTAGACAAGGAGTCTAGGGCCCTGTGATTTCCACGTTAATGGAATCGCGGGCGAAATCGCAGAATTGGCTAATAAAAACGGAATCTACTATTGAACGCAGAAATTGCGGGAATTAAATGAATTAGACTGAAATGCTGTGTTTTTTTAGAACGAGGAACTTATATCTGAGGAAGATGTTCTGGAGGATCACTAAAACATGGCACAACTTGTGCCGAAACACCAGCAAACATCACGTAGCTCAACACTAGGCAGTATCTGCAACATAATGTTGCACCTATAAGAAAACTCATCAATGCTTTGACTTATTAAACCTCACCACACCAGAGAGTTATGGAGAGTTAGGTGTGTCTGAGCATGAGGCACACAGCCGAAGTCACAACTTTGGGGCTTTTTCACTACGACTTTTGGCCTCTCTGATTTGCATTTGAACCAGGCTGTAAACCAGTTTATGTCTAGTGTCAAAACCAGCTGTTTAGTATGTGTCCAGACGGGACTTCCGGTGTTCCTGGAGCCAGCCTCAAGTGGACACCCACGGTATAGCAATTTTTTGCACTTCTGCATTGGCTTCATTTTTCAGGACCGGAGGTTGCCACTTGGGGGGAACTTACCCCCTCTGCTACTGATAACCCCTCCATGATCAGTTTTCACCCCATGGGGAAATACGTTTTATCCTTGCCTCTGCTCCAGCTGTATAACTCTGATACAGCGGTGTCAGCATTCACTGTGTGACTTAAATATTTATGATACAAGACCAAAACTTGGGTCCGGACCCCATTGGGGGTCAGGAGACACTGAGAGGGGGGCTCCAGATGCCTTAAAAAACTAAGAACATTTTTTATTCTTCTACTTTCAAAATCCAATTTCACCATCTTTCCCACCATTTTTTTGCCATTATTAACCCATTTGATCTATTTTAAACATATTTTAATTCTGTTTTTGATGAAAGGATTTGCATTTTTAAGAGGGGTACTTACTACACACATGAATTAAAATTTGTTTCTTTGATAAGAGTGGTTATTATTCAGGTTAAATACAAAACACCACAGTTAAACTTTACAATGGACCATGATTTTGCTGGCCCCCAGTTTGGCTGGGTCCCAGAGAGCTCTCCCATGTTCCCCCCTAATGGACGGCCTTGTCTGCACATGACTATTCCTGTATGTGCATGGCTGAGTTCAGCCACCTTCAGGTACAGTGGGGGTCCCTGGTATCTGGCACCTTTGTCCTATTTTATATTGTGTTTGCTTTTATCTATTGTTTTTATTTTATTCATTTTTATCTGTAAAGTGACCTTGAGTGTTCAGAAAGGCGCTTATAAATAAAATGTATTATTATTATTATTATTACCTTTTTTTTGCGGGTTGCAGACTGAAAAGATTGAGAACCCCTGGTCTAAATGATGTTACATTTGAGTATCAATTAGCTTATTCATTTCTCCCATAGACACTGTAGTTCTCTTTGGTTGCTTAACAAGCTAATACATGTCTGCACTAACGTAGCTGTCTGATATGAGGCAGATGGACAGACAGCGAGGATGGAGAGAGATGAGAAGAACTGTGAGTTGGGAGTAGAACACAATGCAGCATCACACTGCATGCACTGTCACAGACTGAGAGAGGAAAGAAAATGTACAGGTTTACTTTAACCATTTAACTTTAATGTGACCTTATTAAGTCACTATCACTCTGTGTTAAAGAGAAAGGAAGGATTTCTTCAATTAAATTATGAACATCAGTTAGGATGTGGTTATACACGTGGATGTGTCTTAAAATGTTGGAAATATCTGACTGTTACACTGGTTATAATTATTTTATATCAGGGTTATCCAAACAACAGCTCCTGGGCCAACTGTGGCCCTTTTTTCAATAAATTCAAGGTTATTTCTATTTAATTAGTGAAGATTTTATTCATTTACATAAACAGGACACCCTTTTTAAGGGTAAAATTAGTGGAAAGGTTAAAAACAGAATTCCAAAAAGTAAAAATGGAATTTGGCAAAAAAAATAAACAGACTCCATAGGGCCTTAGAGAAGAGATTCAAGAAAAGGGTGAGCTGTAGACAGAAAATTTTCATATTTTATCAGCGCAACAAGTCCCTGAAATCGCATCCAGATCCACATATCACACTAATTCAAGTTAGACATTATGATGTTCCTGACCTTTGGTTTAGTACATTTTCTCTGACTGGATCTCTTTGAGTTTTAGTTAATTACCCCTGTTCTAGGCCATATTGCCAGCCCCCACCAACCCTGTACTAAAAGGCCATGAGAAAAAAAGCTGGAAGCTAGTTAACCTCAGTATTTAATCATTTTTAATATGCTCTTCAAATATTTCATGTAGATGAAATAGAAATAGAAACAGATGCTCTGAACATTTTTGTAAGGTCTTGATTAACACAGAGTGGGCACTAGAAATTCACTTCATGTAATTTCACCTTTAAATCTATAAGTCTGGTTAAGCCATGTTTAATATTAGAGTTATTGTTATGTTCAATTTTTTTGTTTGATGAGAAAAACTGTGATTTCTATTGGTTAGAAAGCATCACATTTTTTCCTATCTTCCCTTTTAAGAGTACTTGCCATTTACAGATTATATGTTATCAAAATGAAGTGCCTTTATGAAAAAGGTACAGTGCATACTTTTTACCACATTATAATACTGTATGTAGAACTGACTAATGTCAGGAAAGTGTTTTCTTTCATCCCGTACTATAAGTGGCTAAGACCACAGCTTCTCTTTAGGAAAGGTCAAATGTAACAAATTCACACTTTAGCCCAGGCAGATGTGACCAGCTCTGTCAGACTCCTGCAAATGCTTTTCGCAATTCATGAACACACACACCCATATGCACACACACAAACACACACGCACTTCACCACGGTTGTTGTGCACTGTCAAACAACATTAGACGGCAGGGCGGTGTCAGTGGGATAATTAAAATAACACATCCACTGTATTCTTCATTATGTGTGTCATCTTCACTTACTGACTCTGCTTCCTCACTGACACCGCCCTCCTCCCCTAACACGCCTCCACCCCATGACACACACTTCTACCCCACCCAACAAGAGATGTGGTTTTCCAAGGCATGACCTCCATTAGTGATGGCTTCTGGTATAGATCTGATTGTCTTAATGACCTGTTTGTATATATTTTTTATTTAGAAGAGGAGCAGGGACGCTTCAGTTGATAGCAAAGTTGAAGCACAGCATCAATGTTTGAGGAAGAGGGTGTTGGGGATGAGTAATGCTCTGACGTAGGCCAAATATCTGAGAGCAATTTTGTCTGCTGGCATCATATGATGTACATATGATGGAGGATACAACAAGGCGTGTATCCATTCAGTCTGAAAGATGCACTCATCCTCTATACAATCCCCACACTGCAAACACAGTGATCTCAAGAACAAACAACAAGGACTTCGTGGTAAAAAATTAAAAGACATGTCGGCGTTGCCGGCCGGCAGGTTAAAAGCAAATGGAGCAGCATAGACAAATCACATGCATACACTCAGGCACACCTTGGCTGTGTGCAGCTAATGAATAACTAACTAGCAGAGAGGAAAAGGGAGCCATCTTCTCTGAGTAAGGCCAAATGAATTCGCCGAAGCGCTATGCAAATGTTCCCTGGGCTAACGAGACTGCCTGCATGATTGGAGTGCCATTGAAATTCTCCTCGTGCACAGCCCTCTCTCACTCCCCCCCCCTTCAATCTCCCTCCATCTCTCCCGCCATTTCAATCTCGAACAGAACATCCATGTTCCTCTGGACATACTCTATCTGTCCATGTGTCTATCCATTCATCCACCCATGTATCTATCTATGTGTATATGAATCTACACACCTATGAACTTAACATCTATCTATCTATCTATCTATCTATCTATCTATCTATCTATCTATCTATCTATCTGTAATAAAGCATATTGAACTTAACTTTCAGCACTGAAATAACATTAAACGTTGAGATAAAGACAGCAGCCCCATCAGTGCCTGGACACCTCTGAATGCCCCTGTGTCTGTCTGTCTCACTTACACACTCACACACAGTCCGCTCAAACAGAGCGCGCTCAGAGTCGCTCTGCACCTGTTCTCTCTGTAAAACATCCAAACACGAGTGCTGAATAAATAACCCAACCTAACACGAATCACTGCCAGGTTCACACACATACACACACCAGAGCCCATAAACACACATCAATAAGTAAACACCACCTATTCCCCTCCACAGCAATCCACCCCCCCATCCCCCATCCTCACACTTGGTTCAAACTGCCCCTGTCCCAAAGACAAACACAGAGATGTGTACAAAGTGTGTCATGGTTAATGGTCAGAGAAGGGATGATTACAAAAAGAGAAGGAAAGGAGTAGAAAGGTTAGGTGGAGGTGGCAGTGGGGGGCATTAAGCACTTGTCAAATGCATATTTAATGGCAGGACATGGTGGATTTAGAGCCCCCAGCCTCCTCTTCCTCCCTAGGGTGCTGGTGACAGCAAGAAAAACACCACACACCTCTCTCTTTGTCCATCCTCTCATATGTCCTCATATATCGACCATCATCCTTCCATTCTATGCCCATTTTTCCGTCTGCATAATTCAGCATGTCATGCTTTTGTACCACTTTGTCCCTCTTTTTTCTGCCTATTCTGCCATTTTTGTGCGCCTATATCTGTTGTTCACTCGCTGGTTCTACGGAGCGGAAGGCAAAAGACGTTGCTTTGTCACTTTTCGCTAACAAGTGCCTGCAGAGAGGAAGGAAAGAAGGGAAAGAGAGGAGGTAAAGTTAAAGAGTGGATAGACAGAGAGTGGGGGAAAGAGAAAAGAGTGGAGGGCCTCTGCAGAGTGGCCACAAAATGGAGACTGGGAGAGGAGCTGCAGCAGCTGTGGTGACACTACACTTCACAGTGAGAGAGAGAAAGAGAGAGAGACAGTGTGGAAGAGAGCAATTAAACAACCTCAATCAATGAATGCAAACACAGACGTCACACTTGTCCACACCCGTCCCGACCCACACTTTATCCAAATGAGTGACTCAATGAATCCACAAGAACTTATGAACAACTGACGATCAATACTTTGAAAAGAAAATATAGAATATGATAAGTGAATTATTTTCTACAGACAGGTATCTCTCCATTAGTGTAATATGAGTCATACTGGCATTATTATGTCTCATTAAATAAAGCATGTAATTTTGGTGTTCTAATAAATTCATCCTCATATATCACATCATTCAAGCAACATTTTTGGTCTCAGGAAAAACAAAACAAAAAATTACAGTGTGTGATATTACAAATAATGACAAGAACGCCTAAAAAATGAGCTGTGTGTATTTATGTCAAGGTGGCTGACAGTATTTATATTTACCAATCTACCATGAGATATGACAGACTGCTATGCATATTTTAGTAGGCAAGTCTGATGAAAAGTTAGAGGGGAAAAAGTGACTGCAGAGCATGTGGTGAAGTTTATCAAAGATCAAACATCCTCATTTTCAGCTGATACTAGGCTTGAACAAGAATTTCTTACATATTTTCAGAAAAGATGCAAAAGTTGGAATTTATCACAATGATGAAAGAATTCTATGTAAACAAGCAACTTTCTCACCCAGCATGCCTGTGTTTTTCTTACTGACTAGAGGCTTAGTAGTCTGGTCATGGATTCACATAATTTTAAAGTCAACTGAAACTTGATCATCAAAATTTTATATGTAAAAAATAAAATAACTGTAGTATTTACTTAGGTGTTGAATAAAAAACAAGGAGCCACATTTTTTCATATCACACCTCATATTGTAATTGCAATACTAAAGAATATTTTGTGACACTGCAGATTTGCCTCATATCATACAAGCCAATCCTTTATCATACCCCATATTTCAATTTCAAAAGTTGATTTAACAATAAAAAAAACTGTTTCAGGGTTGAATTTGTGTCTTTCTTTCTTTCCAGTTTCTTTTTTCATTACTTCCTTTCAGGAAAACTGCATGTATACTGTGTCCTTGCCAAGTCTGAAACAGAATTCCTCTAAGTCATCAGTTAGCACATTTCAGGTATAGATGAGGGGAACAGACAGAGCATAAAATTTCTCGTTCTTTACTGGGAACTTGAAAATTTCCTTTTTACACACTTTCTAATGTGCATTAATGAATATTCAGGCTCTTAACCTGGTAAGGTTTGTCTTTTATATTTGTCAAAAAATGTGATAGATTAAAATAAAATGAATCAATTTTTAAAAAGCTGCAACCTGTAGCGCAGATGGTCGAGTGGTTTAAGGCGCTACCCATGTGGGCGGCCCAGGTTCGAATCCGGCCTGTGGCCCTTTACCACATGTCTCTCCCCACTTTCTTCCCTGTTTCCGAATCTGTCCACTGTCCTTCCTCTATCCAATAAAGGCATGAAAAGTCCCAAAAATAAGTCTTAAAAAAAAGCTGCAACCTACAGCCTAAATGTTTTAAATAAATAGACAAAAATGTTTTAAAATAATTTATACAAAATATTTTTTAAAGGAATTCGGCTTTCTTTTGAATGATGGGACCTGACACCTTTGCGCTTAAAACCATTTTTGAATTTTCTTTGAAAGAAAAAGAAAAAAAAAAAACACCTCTGGGACAGTATGGAGGATGTCCATCCATCAGTCATGAATGCTACAGCAGAAGCACTGGACAAGTTGTGCACAGCAGAAGCCTTTGCTTGTTCACTAGAGGGTGGGATGACCATCACTGAAATGTGCATATTAAGGAATTTTACATAGTGAAAGCACCAATGTCATTTTTATCACTGGTCTGTTCAGAATTTTAAAAAAGGCTGTTTAAATGTCAAAGGGAGCTGCAGTTATATTCACATTTGCATGGCACTGCTTTTAAATGAATTATTAAGTGAAACATGTTGTCAACAGTGTATGCTGCTAGAGGGCCAAAACCTCATATCTCCAAAATCACTTTCAGGGAATAAATTAAAAAAATAAAAAGGTGTATTGGTTTCAGACAATTTAACACTGAACTGTCATATTCAGCAATTTTTTACACTTTCTATTTTGTTGAAATTTGTAAAAACCCAATGACATGGATTTAGGAAAAAAGTGTAAATAATGAAAAACACAGATACAAGGTATTGGCACGGCAAAAGCTGTATCCACTCACTACTTTCACCTTGCCTGCTTGTACATTCCTACTGCTGCATTTCACTGGGAAATGGTAGTGTTCCCAAATAGGAGATCTCAACGATAGCAGGAGGTCTCTAGATTTTGTGTCACATTTGTTGGGGTTGCATTGATAGGCTAAGCATGCTGTGTGTCGTGACCTCCTGCTGCCGGTCCGTGAGGGTGGTCAGATTTAAGATACATTTGTTCTGTACGTAGTCAGATTGATGGGCATGTGCACTTGGGATGGGGATCATTATTTCTATTGTTATTGATACCCTCAGCAATCTTCCCTCCTAAATCTTCCAAGTCCTTATCAATACCACTCTTGATGATATGTTTGATGGAAAGACAAAATGATGACAGTACTTTTTTTTTTAAAGATATACCCTTTTGGGGCTTTTTATGCCTTTAGTCATGGAGGAGGGCAGTGGACAGAACTGGAAACAGGGATGAGAGAGTGGGGGAGAGACATGCAGGAAAAGGAGCTGCAGGGTGGACTCGCATACATGAGGCGTGACTTAGCCACTAGGCCATCTGCACCTTACAGTAGTTTATAACAGAGTGGTATAAGCTGAGAAGAGCTTGATTTAAAAAGTTACTATTCAGTCTGTTATATCTATTTTACATCTCTCAAATACAAACACGTTTTACGTATCACAACTGTATTTATTGAAGTGTTGACAAAAAAAATGATTTTCTGAAAATTCATGTTATTTTATTTACATTAATCTAATGAGCTTACCTAAACACATCATAATCGTCTTTCAGCTTGTTAAGTCCACTAATTAACTTTTATTCTGACAATCCCACTATGGATTTCAACATTTGATTATTATTATTAATTATCAGGTATTGCTACAAAGTTTGAAAGCACTTTTCAGCGCTGATCTGAGCAGATGAGGAAGAAAATGATCCTGTAGCAGCTGAAGCCATAGTCCTATTGTTGCCTTGAGATGACAGTTTAAGGTATCATATTTTGGCTTAATTTTATCCCAGCACTGAGGTGCTTTTAGTTTATGTTTCTCTTACAGGAACTGGTGTATGTTCTTACACTAGTGATATTATGTAATTACGTTACGTCAGAGCCCCTGTGAGACTTGATGGCAACATCAATAAGCTAAAATGTTGTTGATTTTCAGGTTTTTTAAAACACAGAACTGGAGACTTTGATGACCTGGTTTCAATATCAATCCCTAGTCTGCACCTTACCATAAGTCTTGTACTAAAATGGTTTATTATGAATAAATATACATTTATTGTCTACACATCAGTAATAAAGCTGTATTTGCTGATGAATCAGCCTTGGCATTGTTGTTGTCTGGCTTCAACATTATCAACACGTTCATCCTGCAGCTTGACCCACTAACCACACATTCAACAGGCATCATCATCTTTTGCAAGACCATACAGAATAAAATACACCATGAAATGTACAAATAGAAGTGTCACAGAAAAAAGAAAAGTATTGTAAAGGTTTATTTCCACATTTCCACAGAAGATTTATTCTCCTGACTTTGACAACATGTAGATCTTTGCTGCTCGTCACTGAAGAACACAGAAATAAGCAGCCATGTCCTCTGTGTCTGTTTGTGTTTGTGTGCATGCATGACTGTGTCGGAGCCGAGCCGTGGTGATGCACTAATAAAAATCAGGCAGCGATGCATCCTCACACCTTCCTCATTCTGCCCGCCGGTTCGCACCCGTTACCATGGTGACCAGATAAAACTCACACTGTTTTAAGCTCCAACTGGAGGAGGAGATGGATACTAACAAAGTGACACGCACACACAAAGAGATGAAGTTTCCGTCAACAGAGCATCCTCTCTCAGTTCTTTAACTGACAAGCAAACAAATGCTAATTTTCTAACCAGCGGCTACACGAGCAAACCTTCAATTAGAGGGAGAGACGGGAGAGATGGAGAGATAGCACGAGAAGGGGAGGTAAACCAGGAGAGCCAGTCAGCACACACAAAGCCCTCCTCTGTTTGACGCACACTCTTCTCCATGAACGGGCCTCAAAGCAAACACATTTGGCTGTCAAATTGTGACACGATACCCAGGCGGGGTCGTCTCGCAGTGAGGCCAGTTGTCAGCAAACACTGTCCTGCCTCTTCATCAAAGCCCGTTCAAACTCGGCTTTATTGACCAACACGGCCGTCATGTGTGACATGTGTCATCCTGTCATAGCACATACCTTGGCATACGCCGTCACTAATAAATGGCAAACCACTCGAGCGCCCCGAGTGCTATCAAAAGAGAGAAAGCTGTACACACCACCAGGAGGGGCTGATGGATGGAGTGGATGGGGATGGATGGATGAGGTGGAGTGGAGTGAGATGGGAGATGCGTGTGTGGTCATGATGCTGACACAGGCCACCAGTCTGTACCAGGGAGGGAGAGAGATGAGGAGGCTGCAAGCCAAAGATGGAAGGAAAGAAGAAGAAGAGGAGCTCTGTGTTACTAATAAGACCTATTCATGAGGCCTGCAGAGAGAGGGAGAAGAGGGGAGAGAGCGAATAAAGAAGAGAAATGTTCAAAGCTTTTCAAATGCAAATTTAGATGTGATTTCGATTTTTGAATAGTCCTAACAATATTTCTATATTATGTCATTATCTATTTTATCTGAAAAAGTCTGGATAGTTACACAATCAAAAAAAATATACTAAACTGAAGATGACATTCTTCAGTTTCTACCTCAAAAATGATAAAATTTCCATAATACACTTTTTTCATTTGAAAAATGGAAAAAGGAAGATTGTCCTTTTTTTTTTTTTTTAAAGAAAATTAAGATTAAATTCATTTAAAAAATAATCAGATGTGGCCAAATTTGTGGCCAAATGTAATCTCAAATGATCCTATCCAGCTTTTGCTCTGTTTACATATTACCTTTGATTCCAAAAACAATTGGAAGTTGTGCGTGAATAAAACAGATTACAGTGATTTACAAATCCTATTCATCCTATACTCAAAGAATACAGCACAAAGACAAGATATTTCATGTTCAAACTAATTAACATCGTTGTTGTTTTAGAAATGTGCATGCATTCTGAATTTGATGCCTACAACTCATTCCAAAAAAAGTTGGGACGGATGTAAGAAAAGACTGGGAAAATTGTGAAATGCTCAAAAACATCTGAAACATTTCACAGATTAGTGGGTTGATTGGTAGCAGGTGATAATATCATGACTTGGTATAAAAGGAGCACTCTTGTAAGGGTCAGTTGTTCACAGTCAACACTGGTGTGAAGTTCTCCACTCTACGACAGGCTACAAGGGCAAATAGTCCAATAGTTTATAACCAACGTTCATCCCATGCAATCACAAGGAAATCGAGATTTCACCACCTACATTCAATAGTATCATCAAAAGATTCATAGAATCTGGAGAAATCTGCACGTGAGGGGCTAGGCTGAATGCCTGAACACTGAATGCCTGTCAGCCTGGATCCCTCAGGCGGCACTGCATTAAAACCTACATCATTCAGTGATAGATATGTTGAATCCTCCACCATCGTCTCCAGCAGTGTTGAAGCCAAGGCTCTTGTTGTCTTACAAGATGGCCCATCTCCGAGCACAGTGTCAAACATATCATAAATGTACATTCAAACATGACTTGTCACCTCCCAAGATCACTTCTGCTTTGTTTCTATCAAACAACAATTTGTTTCGTCATAGTTTTGCAGCCTCCCTTGAAGCAAAGCTCAGCTCTTCAAAATCAGCATTCCCCACCCCAGCTACAGATGCAAGCACGTAGCCCGACATACATAAGATTCGCGTGCGCATAGGGCACGCGTTGAGTGCATCCAAACTGATGATGGTAAAAAAAAATCAGCATGGCTTGGTTTTTACCAGCATGGCAAAAAGTCATAGTGGAACACCAAAGAACTGTTGCTAGGTCAGGCTCTAGCTCATCAACCAGCTTGGTGAAAAAAAAGGTCAAACTGTGCTCGGGAACACATCAGAAAACCATTATCAGTTAGCAACATACTTTGCTACATCTACAAATTTAAGTCTACAATGCACAGTGAATACCATAAATGAACAACATCCAGGAGCACAGCTGACCTCCCTGGGCTTGAGCTCATCTTAGATGAGATGAACTTAAGAGAAAACATTTGCTGTGGTCTGACCACTCCACATGTCAAATTGTTTATGGAAATAATGGCGGTTGAGTCAGCATGCATGCAGTCAAGACCTGTCCCCCACTGGAAATATATGGCACTTTTTAAAGTGAAAAACTACAATGGAAACCCTGAACTGACGATCAACTAAAGCAGGACATCAAGCAAGAATGGGAAAGATTTCCACTTTCACTACTTTTTTAGGATGTGTGGCAGGCATCAAATTCAGCACGTGTGAATATTTTTAAAAAGTTTAGCAGTATAAGCATTTGAAATTTTGTCTTTGTTCTGTTTTCAAATGAATATAGATTAAAGAATTTGCAAATAACTGTATTCTGTATTTATATACCTTTTAAACAAAATTCAGACTTTTTTTTTCCCTCTTTACACATTACTTTGCTCTTGCATATATATTCATGCATTTAATAATTATTATTGTACATTTCTGCGAACAACATTCCTCTTACCATATGCATATGTTTTTCTCTGATGTTACATTTTTTCACTTTCTTCATATTGTTGTATTCCTGTTGTATTTTCTGCCTTTCGTGTAAATGGAAGAGCAGGAACTTGAATTTACTTCATGATCAATTGTCAATCTATCCAAATCTTTATTTTGCAGTGTATGTTAAAAAAATGAACAACTGACTTAATATTTTAGTATTTAAATGTATGTTTCTTGTTTAAACCTTTAAGAAAATGCAATGTTTTATATTCAATTTTAATATTTGCCATGCTGAAAATTAATAAATACCAAGAATGGTAGTTTAATAAGTTTGTCTGCATCAGGACTTTAATTGAAATTTCTCAGTGTCATTTTAAATTGTTGTATTAAGTTATTAAGCATTATATTGTAGAAATACACTGCTTTGTCATTATTGGTTCATGGTTTTTATATTTTAAGTATAGAGGTCACTTATACTCATCAGATTAGCCATTAAAGCTGCTCATGCTAAAGTCTGAGTGTGCTTTTATGTATGTGTGTGGTGACATACATGCTCTTGCTTGTTCCTATGTGCGTGTTTCAGCGTCAAACACGCTGGCCCTGTGGTCTCAGTGCTCTCACACTGAGGGATCCGTGACAAGAGAGAGGGAAATCCAACAGCAAGCTTTATCGATCCAGACTGGAAACCCCCCTCAGGCCACACACACACCACACTACAGCTGTGCTGGATCAATGAGCGCTCCCGTGTGAAGGACAGAGCCATACAAAGAGCCGCGCAAACACACTCATACACACAATGCTGTGGGAGATAAAAGAGGTGCTCGGTATCACAGAGTCAGATAAGGGGCAGAGGGAGCGAAACGCATCATCTGACCTAAACTGTCTCGTCTGACATCCTGCAATTTGCCATCCCTGCACGGAGCAAATGTTAACACACGAGCCTGTACACACAAACACAATCGCAAAGTACAGGAGCATGTAGGAGGCTCTTTTTCAAAGGGATATTATTATTATTCCTGTTTAACACCAGGTCGGAGCATGGAGCAGAGAAGAAAAGCTCCAGAAACTAGAGCCCTAGACATGGCTGCTCTGTTTTGGGTGACTGTGATGAGCAAATAAACAAATCTAACGTTCATTAAACAAGACCCCCCCCCCCCACACACACACACACACACTCACACACCAATGCACACATACACACATCTGCTAATGCCTGATTTATCCCTGTAAAACAGCTATTAACTACAGCAGCGTCAGTCAGTGAATGAGGAGCAAGCCATGTGCCAGGCAAAGGCCATTTCATCAAGACTTCTTTTTGAATGATTGGACCATTTTTTAAACCCTTCCTCCAGCCCTCTCTCGCTGACAAAATAACAGGGCTTAAGTGACACAGTTGAATTGATTAGTATTGATTAGAGGCTGTCAACGACAGCAAACAGGGCCAACAAGGAAAAAACTTCAGAGCAGTAAAATCTGGAGGTAAGACACATTTTCTACACTCAAGATACCTTCTTTAGTGTAATAGGAACAAAAGTTATACCCTGTTTCTCAGAGGGGGAATTGTTAAGTTTATTGACATGACAGGATGACATTTGATCATTTGGCATCCATTTTTACACACAACCTGATCAAACACAGACAGCAAACACTGAGCTAAAAAGAACTCACACCATCATGTGAATGGAGATGTAGTGGCTGTACTTTTCAGCGTAAGACGGTCGCAACTTGGATGTTTGATGATTTTTGGTGAATATAGGCAGAGTTTCCTACCTGGGACGATAGAGACAGTGTCTTTCTCCCAGGACACCACACTGACATACTCCTGGACAGCTGAGGGGATGAGGCACTTGAACACGGCGACATTACCTCGCATGGAGCGCTGGTCGGCCACACGAACTGTGTAGGGCTCCCTGAACACTGGTGTGTGGAGGAGAGAGCAAAAGTTAGTCATGGAATCATAATTGTATATAATGTTTACAAAAAAAGAGAGATCAAGGCCTAGTATATGAATAAACTAGAAAAGCACTCAGAGAGCACAGACCTCCGCCATTAGCCCTATCTCCCAATAGTGAAGAATCCTTTTAAAACATTCCTGGATCAAGACGGTGATCCGGATCACTCCCAAAAAATAATTCACTGATTACTCCCTCCCCGGTGGGGTGGAGACACGGTGAGGCAAAGCATTGGCTTTGCTACGTGTGGAGGTCATGGCAGAGGGTGAATATTCTTCTGTTCCTCCCAGCATTGTGAGTATTCTTGCGACAATTCGCTGTCTTTCTCTCTGTTATGCTCCAACTCGTCTCCTCAACTGGGCGTGTGTCTTTCAAACTTAATAAACTCCAAAACTTTGAATAGGTTACTCATGGCATCTCCTGGTGTAAAGTGGTAACAGTGCAGTCCTCTGCCATTAGCCCTATCTCCCAATAGTACAGAATCCTTTAAAAAATTCCTGGATCCAGACGGTGATCCGGGTCACTCCCAGAATTGAATAAGTTCTTCCTTATGCCATTTGTGACATTTCCTGATATATAATATATTATATATATGTGATATATTATATTGCTACCAAACAAACAAACAAACAAACAAACAAACAAACAAACTCACCCAATCACATAACCTCCTTGGCGGAGGTGAAAACAAGGAAAGTGAGCAAAGTTACAAAAGACAATGATGGTGAAAATCAAAGACCTGGTATTAATGGGCCTGGCTTATATCTCATTTTTTGCAGACAAATGTAAAAAAGACTATCCTTCAAAAACATTACAACAGGTTGTTTATAATTTTGGCAAAACCTCTGAACTTTTGAATGAGATATTTTTACAGCCTAAGCATCCTCTTCCATTCACTTCTGTTGTGGAAAAGACTGACAGGTGTCATGGCACATCTGCTTGATTTGTTCAGCCCAAAAATAAATCTTCCCCCAAGCTACAGCTCTCTTGCAGACTGAATAACATTGTCCTCCAGGATTTTCCTATATTTTGCCACATTCAGTTCACCCTTCTATCTTTATATGCCTCCCAGAGCTGGCTGGCAAGAAGCATCCCCACGGCATGATGCTGCCACCACTATGGTTTACAGTGGGGATGGTGTATTTGTGGTAATTTGTGCAGTGTTTGGTGTCCACCAAACATCGTATCTTGTCTGCTGACCAAAAAGCACCATTGAGATTTAAAAGGACTTTTCTTCAATAGTGGCTTTCTCTTTGCCACTCTCTCATAAAACTTTGACTGGTGAAGAACCTGGGAAAAAGTTGTTGTATGCAGTCTTACACAATCCCCAGGCCTTTTCATGAGGTTCTAGATGGTGTTTTTTTTTTTGTAAATCCAGGGTAGATTCACTTCAGCTGAAACTCTGGGGTTTAGTTACTCTTTAAGTTAAAATTACCACAATTGCTATGCAAATTCTGTCAACCCATTTATGGCAATCTGTGTTAGCATCAAGCTAAAAAACTACAAACATGTGTGTTTTGTGGTCAGAGAATTCTGGAAAAAAGCTGAAGATGTCCATCACAGCTTCCAAGAGCCTATGATTTAGTCATCGGTGTGTTGTTTTCTAAGACCAACAGCCAATATTCCCAAGAAATGAAAAATGTGGCATCAAACTGCCACATTCACAGAGCTCAAACCAGCAATGCTATTTTAAGCCCTGAGAGCAACAATCCATGGGTGGATAGTTGTGGTGTTACCAAGATAAATTGCACTTTACTTTGGCAGCAGTAACATTTCTCACTCTAATCAATTACCCAGAGCTCAAGGTAACATCCACACAGTGCTTGTTTTTTTCAGACCAACAGTCCAGAGAAGCTCAGTTTGTCACCATTTTTAAGGAAGCAAACACATGGCAATTTAAATCAGCTGTGAGCTGATTGAAACTTTTAGAGGGTATTGTTTTCTACCAGGATTATTTTCTTTACGTTGCATTAAATAAAATGTCCTCCCTCTTCGGCACACATTTTGACACAGTACAGTTGAAACCCATCTATCCTGTTTAGCCTGTCTTAAAAGCAGAGGCTGGCCTAGTAAACATATTTGTCTGGTGTTCTGTTTGGGCACATTAAAGCCAGCATTGCTCTCTTCAGCCTAACATTTAAAGTCAGACTGTGATGGTGAGGCAGGCTGACATGAAGCTGTGTTGAAGGGGATCCACAGTGAGTGGTCTTTGGCCCTTTAAAGGAAAACGCCACAGATGCTTTGAGACGGCCGGGAGTGGAGGGTTGCTCACAGCCGATGGACCTGTCACATGCAGGCGCTGGGCGTCAGAAACACACCCTCTGCACATGGCATGCAGAGCACCAAGCTGTGACTGTGTGCCAGTGTATGGCAAAGGACGGTGCTGATTAAGCCGGGCTTAATGATGAAAACAGTAGCCTGTAGCTAACCAAATTATCTCTGTAGTTAACTCTGTCACATTATGATTAGTGAGAGATGTGAAATGCTGAATCAGAGCATACATTTTCATTAAATAAATTAAGTAAAGGGAAATTAAATTAATGGATTGTTTTGGTGAAGAGAGGAGACAGGAAGTTCAAGGGCGTGATAGCTTGACTGAATCAACACTGACTGATGCTTTCTGAAGATGAACTGTGTGACCTCTATCTTTATCTCATTTCTCTGAAGGGATGTTGCCAAATTTCTTCAAAATATGACATCAGTGATCCCAAAAAATATTAAAATTTAAAGAGTTGGACTTGGTGGCTCCAAGTATGGCTTGAATTGAGATTATAATGTTTCTGGCATCATAATTGAACATCATCTATCACTGCTATTCAACCCTTTAAAATGAGGACAGTAATGGCTTAACAATGTAAAACACACACACACACACACACAACAGAGGGGAGTGGCCCCACCCTCCTGCGTGTTCACTCTCTCCCCCAGCTCTCCAGTGATATAATTAACACCTAGCCTGAAGGCCAGTTTCCTCGGTCATTAATAATGGTTTATGCCAGCCGCCACTGTCACTGGAACCCAATGGAACCAAAGCCCATGTCCTTGTCCGAATGGTAGGGAGTCTTTCACCTTAAAGTCTGAGGTTTAATCTCACAAGTCTGATTCTGTCCATCGCTTCAGCACTGCTCTAATTTTCTATAATTCGCTGAACTTGGACCTTTTTTTTTTTTTTTTGTGTCCTGACATGTGAAACAGCTAAAAACAGAGTGAACAAGGGACTGTTTAACCTCCATCAAATTAGCCAATATCATATATAAGATGGTAATGTTGCCCTTCAGGCATTTGTTGCATTTTTGAAGGAACCATCGTTTGTTTGTTTGGTTATTAATGTGTATTATTAATGTAATAATCTATCTTGAGACATACTTTTGTGGATTATTAAAACCTAAAATTGAAAATAATCGTATCATTCTTTACAAACCTGAAGTTTGCATTGGACTTCTTCTTTTTCCCCAGCCCAACACAAGCTGTAAACTTGCTCTAATTCACACTTCAGTGGCCATAACTACAATAAATACTGGGTTGTTTAGTCCTATTACAGAAAATGTTGTTTACTATCAAAATATTTATGTTTTTTTACAGAGACCAAGTTTTTTTTTCATGCTGTCTTTGTTTTCCTGTTTCAAGCCACTCCGATACTCTGGAAAGGTGAAAACCCCCCATGGGAATTTTGTAATTTTGAAAATAGCTTTATATGAAATAACTTTGGCATGAATCGTTGCTGTATGATGATGCCACTTTTTGTTTGTTCTCTTTTGGAGTCTGCAGAATGCACAGAGAGTACACGCTCTGGAGATAACACTACTGTCACACATATTTGGTTACATTTTTATTTCCTCACATCATCAGATCACTCCAAAGCACCAATATAGACTTTTTCTGCAACCCTTTATGATAATGATCAAAGTTTTTGGCCGGTTTTCCCATTTGAGCTTTTTTACTTGAACTTACTTACACACATGGACTTCAACAGATATTTCTGCTCTATATGAGTCCTTCATACTTTACACAGAGGCCTATTGGTGTGGCAGATAGTTCATCTGTACATTATGAGATTTAAATAAGATCAAATATGTGGCATATCATGTTATAGTGATGAATTTTTATTATTTTTGATTTATGCAACCTTGATTTTAATAATTGGAGAGGTTAGACAAGAGCAACATTTTATTTCAAAGACCCACTTGTGATGAGCAGCCTTATTATAAGAGCAGGGGGCGGGGGGGTGTATGAGAACAGCTGACCTGCTGGAACCAACTTAAGTTTGAACACCTTCTATTTTTATTATAAATCTAACCTGAGATTAAAAATAAAAGCGTAGCTTGAAGCACCGATTTAGATCTTGACTTTCCATCGATCTGATTGGATCAATCAACCAATCGATGTATTGATATACATCAATGAACCGATACACCTCTAGTGGTTGTCTGATTATCACCCTTACTGGTTACTGATGCAGATAATTAATAAAGTTAACTAATTAAAAAGTGTGCTATTCCACTGAAAGGTGTGTCTTCCACTCTGGTTTTGTTTTCATTCACTGCATTCTCACTTATTGTCTGGCCCACAACACTATCTGACTGGCTTGATATCACACAACTAATATTGGGCTACTATTAATTTAAAACTATACTCAGATACGCAGATATCGAATAAATGATGGGTAAAAATACTGTTGAGTAATTACTTCTAAAAAGAGAACAAGGTCAGACTTTGTTGTTCTCAGTTCAATGTTCACACTTAAAGGATGCTGATTTTTTAGCTTGTTTTACACAATAGCCAAAATTAGTTTCATTCAGTTTCATTGCAAGAGTAAGAGTACAATTCAAGGACAACCAACCGACTTTCCCAATGACTTTGACTTTGTTTAGTTGAAAACACTACAAATAAATAAGAACTGAATCAACTTTGAACTGCCTATCTGAATGTAGATCAGTCCAGCACCTCACAGTGTGAACACTGAGGGAGGCATGAAGTTTGCAGAGCAGTTTGTAAGACATAGTCTGGTGCTGAGGTGTGACATCAACTGGATATCCACTCTGAAAGTCATATATTATTAATCCCTCAATCACTCAATCAACCAATCAATCAATCAATCAATCAATCAATCTTTGTATAGCAACAATTCATAATCAAAGTTATCTCAAGACACTTCACAAGAGGGCAGGTCTAGATTGTAGTCTTTCAAGTGGTCTATAAAAATAGATCAGTGTTTGTCATTGATATCATAATAAAGACTGTAACCTATTGTAATGAAGACCAGCAGTGATCACCAGCACTAGCAGAATTTAACCCTGTTACAGTGGCGACATAAACCTTCCCCAACTATATAGTCATGCTGACATTGTTTTAAGTTAATAGGATATTTTTGTTGACACAGTGTGCAATGAAACCCTTAGGGAAAACCAGAAAAAATGAAAGGTTTAAGTTTTAAAAGCATGTAAATGAAGAAATCTTTATGTAAACAATACATTTACTGCAACTCTGTCTAATTGGACTGCTGTATAATTTGGTAGTAACTGCATGAGAATGCTGCAATAGCTATGATTTGAAAACAGGATCTGGAGTGGTCTGAATGCAGATGGTTGTGTTGCTAATGCTGCTTTATGTCTCAGCTAAACTAATCATTGCAGTAGGACATCCTCTAGGGAGCAAATTCCCTCTCACTTTGGTCACCTGAAACATGCACAACACTAATGTAAGCTGAAGTCTCATTTGTAAACAAGTCAAAGCTAAAGGACACATAATTCCAATCAAGTCTTCATTTTAGTTCTTCATTTAAGCAACGCTGGCCTCTCACTGACGCCATCCACCTGCAGATCAATATCCACGATCGACTGAGTGGCCTCGTCTGCCGTAGCCAAGCCAATTCTGTCAATCTTTTATTTACTCTCTGATTGACCCGCTGCCTCCCGTCAATAAAGAGGAAAATCCCCATTGTCCACTGAGCCTATCATAGAGTGTTTTAAAACCAGTTTGACAGCTTATAAGTGTTTGGTGCAATGATGACAGTCATTCCCTGTCCAATCAGCTGAGGTTCAAATGCAGTCAAGGTCAGATCACGTTTGTTCTTCTTCTGCTTTGACCCAGCTTGTCCTCTCCTCTAAAACTGTTGTTCAACCACTTTTCTCTGTGTTAAAATCAGTCAAACAAGCCCTGTATGGCACCCTGCCCTTGTATAAAACCAGCTCCAGTAAGAGGCAACTGTTCTGATAGCATTGTCATTTAACACACGTTCCTCTGCCAAGATATGAAAGACACTGAGGAAGAAAAAAAATTACATATTCATTCTCTTACGCCTTGTGACAGGATGCAAATGGTAGCCCGGCTGATTTGTGTGTAAATTGTACTCCCCCTCATCGCATGCGCAGCAGATTCATTAGGATGTTACTGATGCCTGACTATATGCAGCCCCGTTGCCTAGGAACGAGCTAAAACATGGGGTCTGGTGCACTGGGCGCACTGGGAGGCAAGTCTTGTATCACTGTCGCTTCAATAATTAACGACGGGGAAACCAAATACTGCATTTACTTATTCATAAAGCGAGCAGCGAAAACACGGAGAAGGAGAGAGATAGAGGAGGAGAAAAATAATGACACACAGGAGAAATGAATGGATGCAGGTTTCTCTCCTGAATGGATAAGAGAGGTAGTCCTTGTGTATCAGGTTCAGGGTCCCTACTTACTGTATTAGTGAGGGAGAAGATGGAGGGATGGGATGTAAACACCTGCTACCTTTGCCCGAGTATACACAGGTATACACAGGTTAGTGTGTTTAAGTTAGAACTAAAGGGAGTCGAGGTGAGCTTACTGAACAGGTGCACTCATTTCATTTGATCAAGTTTGTGTGAGGAGGTGTCAAGTGTAGAAAACATGAAACCGTCTGAGTCAGGCAGCACAAATGACGGCCATTTTTAAATTTATGTGTGAAAGCTGGTGGAAGAATTTCCTCACACATCTGAAATTGTGTCTTTAAACTTGATATCATAACTGAAATGGTTTCCAAAGAAGATTAAGTCTTGGAAAAAAGCTAAATGTGTTTGGGTAGAAGGGCTAAGATGCTGCAAAAGGCTTTAAAATTCTGTTAAAAATGGTAAGGCCTCAATTCTCAGGCTTTACATGCTGTCTTACTGCCCTACATGTGTCAGATACACCAAAAACTTGGCTCTTAAGAGTTAGCGCAAGCCTCACAAAAATTCTGTGATCTGTGAATTCTGAATCTTTCTGCAGATGTTAAATTATTTCTTTTTTTTGTGCTTTGTAAAACTCAGTTTGACCCATGCTAGAATAGGTGGAGAATATCTGTAAGTGAAGGCACATTTAGAATCAAAACTGAAACCCAGTCTGAACAAGCAGATGAAGCTACTTGAAGGTAAAATGAAATAGACTAACATTAAAGACCCTGTAAAGTGAAATCCAAAGTTTTTTTCCTAACACTCTAGATATGTAGGGATATGGTTGCTTTAAACATGTGAAAACACTGAGATCTACATGAGACTGAATTTTGGATTCTCAACCATTAGAAAGTTTTTCACCTCTTTCCTGGTTTGGTTTATTTTGGGCGGGGCAAATATGTGGGCTCAGTAGTGAGTAACCCCGCCCATCTAATGCTACAATATAAAATCACAGAGAAGTTCATCTCAGCACAGTCTGTTGTTAGCTGATGTCACTGCCTTTATTAAACGTTAACAGTCAGTTAAATGCTGTTTTTCGTGTTCATTGTGCAGTAAATTTCCCAAATCTATCAGCCACAGTGGTCTATGGATCATTGAAATCATCATAACAAAGACTTGAGCCAGAAAACGGACTTTGTCTCTTCTCTTGCACAGAGCCAGGCAGCTGGTCATAAGGTCAACATTCAGATTGTAACATTTATTTTAATCTGAGAGGATCGTATTTCTCCTGAGTGGGCATGGATTCAGCTCATTCAACAGACTTGCCCACACCATCCTGGAGCAGATTTTACTGCCTCATTTTTCATGAGTTTAGATTCAGAGACTTAGAGATGTTTTATTTAACTGAAATTTGATTTAGGGGTTCATAAAACAGTGATCTATCATGCAACAAACCTAAATACAGATTCATTTTCACTTTATAGGGTCTTTAATTACACGATTTTGTTTATCATGAAATAAAACTGAGTGTTACAAAATATGATGCATGTATATATTTTTTAAAACCTACCATAAGGGGTCTAGGTTAATACACCTACAGAAGTGGGATGTTAATGATTTTATAAAAATAGAACTACTGATAAACCCAAAACAATGGTGCCAGAGAGAGGGGACCCTCACTGTCCCTGGAGGTGGTCCAGTATTTAATGTTAATGCCATGAATTTGTCTCTCATTTGTTGTTTTGTTGTTTCTCCAGTCCCTCTCCTCTTCCTTCTTTTTCCACCCCTACCCCTCCCTCCAGCCCTTTTCATCCCCAGCACAGCTTCAACAGAGGGCTGTCAACATGAGCCTGGTGACAGTCCTGCCCTATAGTTAGTGTTGTGCTAGTGCTGTGCTCACAGTGTTAACGCTGGTCCTTATCATAATAGGATATAGTCTTTATTATATATCAATATTCAACACACAACAGAGAGTATGGACTAGACCTGTCCTCTCTGTCCAGTGTCTTAAGATAACTTTGATGATGAATTGGCACAGATTGATTGATGTTTCACACACTCACTAATATAGCTTTTACAACGCCAGCATAAAAACATCACAAAGGAAACCAGAAGTCTTGAAATCATGATATAGTTGTTTTATATAGCCATTTATTGTAAGAAGGTTTGAATCTACTATCGCACTGTAGCAATGAGGGAATATACAATATTTGATATCACCAAGGTGATATCTTTGTCTACGTTATTTTTCTCATGTACAATCATAACTTTTGCTTCAGTATAACCTCAATGAATGAGTATGGTTTTATTATAAATGTAACCTAGGTTAAATATTAAAAAAAAATAATGGGTAAAAATAAACATTTGAAATCAATTTGAATTTGTATTATTTTATTTAATCATCTCACTTCCCCTCTTAGGATGTCTCACAACTGACGCCATTTTAAGACCAAGATGTTTTTAATGTAATATCCATCTAACAGTTATAGAAAATTCCTTTAAAGATACAGTGTGTAATATTCAGTAGCATTTAGCCTAAGAAACTTAGTAAAATAGATCATAATATCTTTAAGTATATTGAAATTAACAGATGGACTAGTGGTTAGGTCGCACCCCATGTACGCGGGTGGCTTAAGTCTGGCCTGTGGCTCCTTTCACGCATGTCTCTCCCTCACTCTCTCATCACTGTTCTAGCTACTGTCCTCCTCTCTGAATAAAGGCATAAAAAGCCTAAAAAAGTCTTTTAAAAAAATTCCAATGGTTGTGTAAAAAAGAAAACGTTGCAATCTAGAATGAGTTAGATTTCACTAATATTCACAGTTTTAATTCCGTGTTGCTATGTTGATTTATTTCATACTATATAAATATCAGAGAAAGGCAATGACTGATTGAAAAGTAAATGATCAGTGATTTTTACCATTGAACCTCCTGAGATCCTGCATGTACATGTAAGGACATTACATTCTGGCTTTACAACAGCATAGTAAAAAAAAAAAAAAAAAAAAGGCTATTTGAATTTTTGAGATAACTGTCTGGATTTCCATAGGAGTGTAAGAAATTGCTTGGAATGCTGGGAGAATGTACTTTAGAATTATTATTAATTTTCATGTTTGTTTTTTGTTTAGAATTTGGTTTTATATTGTATATTTTGAAGTTTTTGTGGTGAGTAATTTAAAATTTTTGACACTTTCATGGAAATTTGGGGAACTAATTTGTATGTTTGGGCAAATTTGTTTGGACATTTGCCACAATTTTCCTTGGACTTTAGGGGGAAATTCTGAGTAAATTTTGGAGAATTTGATTTTGAATTTTGGGGAATTTGCTCAAAATATCTCACAAACTTTCATGGAATTTGGGGGACATTTTTTACTCAAATCTTTAGGCTTTTTCTGAAACTTTTACCGAAACGAACGGAATATTAAAGGAATTCTTTTTTTAATATGCTCAATAATTTTCACAGACATTTTTGGTGATTTTTGGGAAATTTTAGGGAATTTGAGAGGATTCTTTGAGTTTTGGAAACTTCTAATAATTGTAAAGAAAAATGTTCAAGACTTAAAGAACTTTTAGTGGAAAGAAACATATTCTTTGCAAAAAAAAAAAAAAAAAAGACTCCCTGCAAGTAAAGAAATTATTCAGTTTTGTATTGTGCAGTTAATATAGGTCTATTGTCCTCATAGGCAGACAGTTTTTCTGGTGGAAACTACTTCTTGTTCAAAGGTTTTATACTTATCAGGTCCCACTTATCACAAAGAAGGGGGAGAAACTAAGAAGCATTCCAGACAAAAGCTCAGGTCTCAGGAGGTTAAGGAGTAAACAAAGACTTCAATCTGAAACTAAAAGATAAAGAAAATTAAGGCCCTTGAGATCACCTTGGAATCATTTCAGGATACAGAGATTTATCCTTTGATATTTTTCATACTAACAATAAAAATGAATGTATAACAGTCTTTTAAACCTCAAATTTCCTTTTGTTTTTACAGTAAAAAACGTAAAATATCTTGATATTGACTGAGACCACCATAAAAAGTGTTTAAATAGGAAACTATCCACAGCTGGAAAAAATTAACAACAAAAAAACATACAGAGAAAAGCAAGCAGCCCACAGTGTGATTTTCATAAATGCAGAGCTATCCAGACAGGTGCTGGTGCTATTATTGGACCACAATCAGCATGCATGGGAGAGGGTGAGAAAGAGCAAGAGATACTGAGAGAGAGATGAAAAGAAGTGAAGAGAGAGAGAGAGTGGGGGAGGGGCCGGTTTTTGGAAAGTGGGGTGTCACACTGCGAGCTGTCAGCTGTCATCATTCTCCTGCGCCACCTGAGACAGGGCATGCCACACCCTGGCGCTCACGCCTCTGTCGCCCATGGCAACAGCAGGGACGTGCATGTGCTTGAGCATAAGTGTGAGTGAGTGTAGAGGTAATGAGGTGCACAAGCATACACGTGATCCTCGGTTATGGAGCTGCGGAGTTGTGGTTGCCTCAGCATTTAATTGATTAATTGTTGTAATTATTTGGGCGGGAAGGTCATCCCAACACTGAGGCTGGCTGGAAGGTCACTCTCACGCTGCAGGGACTGTCCTCCTCTGGGGACCACACAGGCCATATGTGTGTGTTTGTATGAGCAGAAGAGATCTGGCAGTTTTAGGGAATTATTTTGTTGGTTTCCATGTTTTGGGTAGGAAACTGCTGACTGTCTCTCCACGCAGGATTGATCAACGCAGTCAAAATGTCTGCCTGGCAATTACCATGACCTGAAAATCTACTTTTTTTCCACATCTTTCCATGTCTGTAGCTGACTCTCCAAAATCTTTTCTGCCAAACACCCTGACAAAGAGCTGGCAACTAAACACTGAGAGCCAGCTTGATGAAAATGGCTCCGTGTTTGTGTGTCGTTAGGGGACTCTCCAGTCCATGGACAGATGGAGAGACTGGGAGACAGGAGGCTTGCTGGCATGAGATACACACAGGCTGGTGTGCACGCATGCAAGTGTGTGTGTCTGGGTGGGTGCATGCATGTGAAAATGCGTGTGAACACACACATGCAAGTAAGTCTGTTGTATACACTTGTATGGAGTGTGTGTCACATTAGGTCACATGCATGTGTTTATGATGTTTGTGTGTGCATATGTGAGTGTGTGAATGTGAGAAAGAGCAGTAACACCTTCCCTCGGTGTGTTCTGCGCCTCTCTCCAGCTTTGACCTTGGCAGGGAGTGTGTATAGGTCAACACACCAACTGTCTGAGTGCATGTGTGCATGTGTGTATGAGTCTTCTGGAGGATTTTTAATACACACAGGGTCACGACTCTGCGCTGTGAGACATTTCACCCCCCGCTGAGAGGAGTTGCTCTTTTAGGATGCCAATCTGACGGCTGTTTGTGTGGATAGATTTACAGACGCTGGGCTGAAGTTAGCTGATTCTGTTATTGTTGTTGTTCAATATGTGCCAAAGTAAACTGCTCCCTACTGGTTTCAGACATTCATTTATAGTGAAAGGTAGCAATTTGGAAATGACTAGAGAGAAATCAATGCAGATATTCTCATTCTACAGAAGTCCTGAGCAAAAATGCACCCATCCATTGAGGGATGCATGATACTGGATTTTTGTCAATATCCAATATTTACAAATTAATTTTAGTAATACAGGTATGTAAATGCAGTTCAAACCTAAAACTTCAGTCCTCAAAACACACAATTTAAAGTTTGAGGTTGAACAAATTGACAAAGTTTAGTCTTTAAACACACTTCAGAACGTAAGAAAGGGGGGCAGATGGCCAGTCTTTAAATGCCTTTTAGTTTTAGTCACACTTTAGTCATTTCCACCCTTTATAGTTTTAGTCTAGTTTTAGCTGACAAAAACTCAATAACATTTTAGTTTAGTCTTAGTCCTTAAAAAGTCCATTTTAGTTTTTACTTTTAGTCCAAGCATTTATTCCCTTTCCTAAATCTGGTACTAAATCATGGCAGTTAGTGACATCCATGCACCCCGCCAAACCTGGGATCCCTGCTTTCTACAGCTGAGAGGCAGAATAGCTGCAGATGCATTGTGTTTTGACAGATTTACCCACAGTGGAGCAATAGCACAGATTTTTAATGTCTGACAAAATTGTATTACATTTTAGTCTTGTTAAGTCATCTTGACAAAAACTAAACTTAGTTTTGTCAGTTTTAGTCAGCATAGATCTATTTTTGGTAAGCCCTAGTCTTGTCTTTCTCCTGGAAAAAAAAGTGTGTTGACAAACATTTTAGTCATAGCTTTAGTTGATGATATTAACACTGTTTAAGACCATAACATTTTAAAAGCTTAGTGTTAGTTCTTGCAGGACACAGTAATACGACCTGTCTTGGCCGTTTCCCAGCTTTTGCAACCAATCACAGCTGTTTCTCTAAAAGTCAGTCAATTTAAATAACTACTTTCTCACTGATATCTGCTGTCTGCACTAACTACACCCCAGCCTCCTGTTTTCTTGACAAAACACTTTGGTATATCCTTATATTTACTCTTATGCAGCTAAGGAATGGACGGCTGCCAAAGTTAATCTAATTGTATTTGACTTGTATGTAAACACTTTGGTATATCCTTTTGGCAAGGATGGCAAACAATGGTTCTACCGGTGATAAAAAATGTTCTGGTATAGAGGCTAGGACAGCAATTGTTGGCCTCCTTGCCCAAGTGAAGCTAAAAACATTGCCCACTTTGCATATTAACATTTTAGATTTAAACTAAATGTTATTTGACTGAAGTACTGCCAACTGCACCCTATTTGATGATGTCACACCCAAGTTTCATGATTGTGAGACGTACGTAAGTGGACACAAAATGTTAACATTATGAAGAGGTTCAACATATCAATCTTGACAGTCTTAGAGAGCCAGAAGCGGTTGATACCAAACAAGATAAGGATGCTGCCATTCAAATCTGGTCAATTTCCAAAGATACAAAGCAGCAGAAAACAGGTATAGTTTAGTTTCCTTTAAAGGGATGGTGCACAGTAGTTTGGTGGGACTTACACTACATTCATCAAAAATTCTGTAAAATTAAAAAAAATTTAAAATGTATGCAACATTAAGTCATACATATCCAGCCCTTACCTGCTTTAATGTGGATGCTGGGGCTTCGAATCTTGCCCGCCTGGTTCTCAGCAGTGCAGAAGTACTCGTTGTCATGGATGATGCTGTTATAGGCGGAGGGAGAGAAGGGGTAGAGCTGGAGGGTGCCGTTGGCATGCACGTGGCGGATATGGGGCACGTCGTAAATGTCGTCTCCGGCAGCCAGGTACCAGCGCAGGACGGCATGGGGGGCGCCGCCCGCGGGGCAGGGCAGGGACACCCCCACCGAGCTGGAGAAGGTCACCCGCTGCAGGGAGGCGTTCACAAAGTACAGCCGCGTAGAGACAACATCCTCACTGTTGACTGTTAGGATAAGAGAAAGGGAGACGGTCTGTAAGTGTTAGACAGGTGGACAACTTTTATATCTCAGAAAGAGCATGCAAGCGTCACAATCTATCACTGAAAACAGCATTGAATTCTCATTTTAGGAGGAACATGGAACACATTCTCCTACTTAAACATATTACTCCTGATATACAGCAATTCTATTTAGGAGGACTTTCCACAGTCTGTGCGTAAACACAGCAGTCTTTACTATAGGAGTAGTTTACTCATCAATATTTAGTGCTTCAGTCAACCCTTTACTGAATTATATGCAACTGACCGACTGCTAAGGTATTACGTTTTAACACAAGCAACTCTGATAGAAAGAGAAGTTTCACAATGAAAAAGTTAACAAAAGAGCAACACAATCACAACAACAAAAAAAGGGTAAACAGCCAGATTAGATTTGAATATGAATAATGCTAAAAGTTTTGAACATATAGCACCTACTCGATATTTTCAAATAAATGTACTAACAGTTGTGTACCATTGCTGTAAGGGTGTCAAAATATTTATACTTTGATACTTTTTCATTAGTTTGTGCTTTAAAAGATAACAATATCAGTCCTTTTAATGAACTTAGAAATTGAAATGTACCAAAAATTTAAAGAAATTTTAGATCTTCAGTTTAACTTTTAACTCAAAGATGTTTCTGAAGAAGTCTGACTGCAAGTTGAAGTAATTTAAAACAAACAAACAAACAAAAAAAAAAACAATATTGGGTGCTTAGGACTTGTGCGTTTGATTCAGTGTTATCAAAACAGATATCAGTAACACTGTACGATGGTCTAAGTATCACCAGTTAATTGAAAAGTCATAAAATCCAACCTACTATTTGGCATAATTGATCTGTCCTTATTCTGTAACATTTGAGAGGAGAAGTCAGATAATTTACCATTTTTGAAAGAATAAATTTAAAGGTGAGCATGGCTTGCTTGAAATCAGACATGCAAATATTTTGAAACACAAAGCCAATATCAACACCCATGTTAAAAACACCACTTTGGCTTTTACTTCTTTAGAGTTTGTTGCATAGGAGCCTAGTGATTGGGTGTTTTTCCGCTGTTATTAGTATTCCTTGGGTTTGAAATGTCACAGGAGCATGTCTAACAAACTGTGTGTAGCCGACCTTTCTCAGACTCTGTGTGAGAACCACAAGCTGCCAACATTTTCTTTCACGTTTGACCATGAAAACAAATCACAGTCCAAGAGGTGACTTCTTCAGTCCAGTAAAAAAACATCTTCTTTGAATCAGTAGTTAGTTTTATTGGCTTGCTGGTGGAAATGCATGATATCATTGTATACATTGAATTATGACTGATACATATGCTTTAAAGATCAGCCATTTGTACAAATAAGTCTGTAGAGTTTTAGGCAGGACCAATAGACCTACATCAGATGAAATCTTGTTTTTTTGGTTTATCTTTATTCCCTTAACTATAAAGTTTGTTTTAAGGACCGAAATTTGAGGTCTTAACTACCTTTATCTATAAGTATTGATATCATTATTGGGTAAATTACTGTCGATATCAGCAAACTCCAGTATCATGCATACCTGCTTGCCCTCAATTAAATGGATGCAGCACATCACAAACAAATCAACTATTGACATAGGTGTATGCCTCATTATTTACCAAGGGCCAATATCAGAAATATTTGGCACATCTACACTTGTAATAGTACTGTAACAGGATCTCGATTAATGATTATATGCATAGAAGGCATTATCTGAGAGCAAGGGATTTTGTCATAGGTAAAAATTGGTGAATGTTCACCCTGATATAGCAAACAGATATATAAATGCTCATACCGCCATCCAGGTCTCTTCAACCAGAACTATTTCCTCCTTTTGTGGGAAACTACATCTTATCCCATGTGCATAACCCTGTAATACAGACCAGAAAGTGCTTGAGAAATCTGCCTCTTAACAGAAGTGAAAATGGGTCACAAAACTTCCTTTTTCTGTTGATTTCCTGAGAACACAAAGGATTCACACAAGCGTGATAACAAACTGCTGCAGCTCATTGTCCTGTTCATGTCTGTAATGTCTATTACTGGTAGTTTTCTGTATCTGTAGGAGCCTGAGGAGCTGGGTAGCACAGATGCTAGCTGTAAAACAACAGTACTGTTGCACTGATGAAGAGCTGCTGCCAGATAAGTTGTCCTGGGGGAGACAGACAACCATATATCCTCTCTCTCTCTCTCTCAAACCTCTCTTCCAGTTTAGAGCGAGGCGTCTTTTAAGATCTGTGTGTTTCTCTGTATGTGTGTGTGCTGTGGGGGGTGGGGGTTGTAGAGGGAGAGTAAAGAAGTGCTGAGCTCAGCTTGGCTAGCGGCCAGGGGAAGACGCTGCGCCCCAGGGCCAGAGAAGTTTCTCCTCAGACAATGATACTTAATTAATCCCTTTTCCCCGGATTGTGTCAACAATGGCTGGATTAGCTCTATCTCTGAAATTCTCTCTGTGTGGGGACAAAATAGGGTGCTGGCTCAGAGATATGAAGACGCTATCAGATGTCATTTAGGCTCTAATTTGCACAGATCCTTGACATCAATGGACACCATCACTAGAAAGATAGAAAATGAGAGACACCAGCCCAGCGGCTGTCGTTTTAAGATCTTAAAGCTTGGGAAAATGGTTGAATGGTTGATACAAAAGACCAGTTAAATAGTGGCAGGTATAATGGAATTAACAGTGACATAAATGGGATGAGAAGAATGAGTAAAAATAATGGATTAAGGATGAAAACTCCAATTGACATAAGGTGATTCTCACTTTCTCCTGCTTTATCTGCCCCTGTATACGCTTATATCCCTCTCTCTTATCTTTCTGACTTGCTCGTCTTTTCCTTTGTGGGTTCCCATCATGCCATCAATCAGATCCTCCCTCCAACTTGTAAACAAATACACTTTCCCACCTCGTCTTTTCCTGCCACAACACAGACAGGCGATATTGTGCGATTGGAATTTGTATGCCAGACACAGAGGAGTTAAACCCACATAATCTCCTTTCACATTTAACACACACAGTCTATCCACTTTGTAATCATGTTGCTGTGGGAGGCCGACGTCCAACTTCCCTGCGTGCTACTCATGTATGTGGGTGTCGAGCGGAGGGGAGATCTGAGATCGGGGCAGGAGGAGTGCAAGATTGTAGACAAGACACAGGTGGCTGATTTTGGGTGACTAGGGGTGCAGAAGTGTTTGGATGCAGCCTGGTGAGTCTGTGTGGTGAGGTCAAAGCGAGAGAGAGGTTAATGTTAAATGACTGCCTCACTTCTTGGTGTCGAACTCAGCCAGCAGTGGAGACAGGTGTGATCGCTGAGGAGGTACACAGTCATTGTTCTTCCTGCACACCAGCAGGGGGAAAAAAAATTGGAGCAGTTCCTCTGTGTTAAAAAAAAGTCTGAATTCAGGTCAAGTTCAATCCATCCTACCACTGGAATCCATGTCTATCGCTCTCACAGGCTGCTACACAGGCTGACTGATCTGCACTTTCAGCACCATGGAGAGTGACGCAGTGTTAGGGGAGGAACGCACATGGAAGTGTTTCCATGCCGAGCAAACAAGGAGGAAACTATTAGCAGAGGATAACAGTGACAGTGACCTGCTTCTCTCTGATGAAGCTATTTTTAGATGCAAAATATTTCTGCGGAAAGAACTATTTATTGTAGCTGTAAAGCTCTCGCTGAAGAAACAAAATCACTGTAAGAGTTGATAATACTGTCATGCTTTTCTATATGTACAAGAACAAAGTAATTGTTCCTTGAGGGTAGTAGTTCTAATATTGAGGCAAATGCATGCCCAACAGTTCCTATTAGCCACAAGTATCACACATTTTAGACCTTTGGATGAAATGAATAGCCTATGCAGGATAATTTTTCATCCAAAGCTTGGCGTTTAAGTATGTCTGATAAGCCAGTTTAGCTTGAAGGCTGAGGACTTTTCACCTCCATTCCTTCATTTTTTAAGTGTTGACATTCCCCCTGAAAACAAGTACGTGGGTTGGAGCCCAGATGACGTTGGTTTCTTGAAACTTACATCAACTTTACAGATAAAAAAACAAACAAAAAAAAGATGACTGATATTGTGGACAGACCTGCATTTGCGGGGCCTCCGAAAAACCCAGTGAATAGGCCCTCCCCAGTTGTGATATGGCAATGATGTAAATGCATGAGGGCTGTCACTATTCATCTATAGTCCTATTTCTTTTGTTTTGTTTTTTTTTTACAGATTTCGATCAATATGCGAATATTTATGCACATTTTTTAATATCTATGTAAAACGTTCAGTTGCTTTAATCACCCAGCAGTTACACATTTGTCTACTATTACATTACAGATTGCAATGAAGAAATAAAGAGCTAAAAGCAAACACAGCCACCTGCACCATTTAGAGCCATTTAACAGGTATTTTTTTGGTTCTGATGGTCAACTTTAAAATGAACAAACAGGTTAGAAATTGAGTCAGTCAAACAAGTCAAACAAAAATACATTAAATTGTGTCGCTTACAGTGGCAGTAACATCATCTTTATCATGAACAAAACATTTTAAAAATGTTGATACTAACTTGTTCCAACATGTTTTTACCTAAAATCACGAGGTGATCCATGTCTTCTGAATCAAGATTAGAGCGTTTTTTGTTCACTATCGTCCCAGCTGTGGGGAAAACCCTCTCTGCCCTGATGGAGGTGCCCAGGATGCACAGGCAACAGCGTGCCAGCTGGGACCGGAGAGGATACCTGGACCGGAACGTTTTCCACCACAGCGGGTTACTGTCGGTGGGCATCGCAGTTTTACCCTCGTACATCAGTATCTCTTGATGTGGCGAAGCCTCATTTGCCAAATCACCACCAGCGTGTGCACCACCTTGGCGATAAACATCCCCAAACATCCCCAATGGCGGCCATTGGTGCCTCTTTGTTTTGGTGTGAAAACTTTGTTGTTCATCATGTCACATGTCATGTGACGAATGATTTGGTTCTTACACCTACATATGGGTGAAGAAGAGGCCAAGGAGAGACAGGAGAGTCTTGAGAACAATCATAAACAGCATAAATATTTTTAAAAAACACGTTCGAATGGTAACTTCAGTTTTCAAATATTAATGAGTTTTTAAATATTCGAATTATATTCGAACCATGAAATTTGTTCCAACAGCCTTAAAATGCATGTGTGTCGGATAAGCAGCATTGGTGCTAGTATTCTGGCAAACAGTTACTTTATTTTAGAGCTGAAAGTGTGTCAAGTATTGGGTTCTGATATTTGAGTTATTCATTCATGCTTCTTTATAAGAATGGGCGATATTTTTTTCGTTTGTGATGTACCGCGAAAAAACTTTCCACGATGAGAAAAGGGCATTCAACGATAATAACGATAAACTATGGTTGATGACGTATGTGTCTGCGACCGTCGCGCACACATACATCATCACTGCGACACACTCGTAACTCACGTGCAGAAGCATAACAAACATGGTGGAAAGCGGAGTTGAAACAGAGGATGAGTTTGTTGCTAAACGAGGAGCTACCTCCATTTTCTGGAAATGGTTTGGTTACAAGAAATCAGACATGGAGCAGACAACGGTAATTTGCACAGTGTGCTTTATTTTACAACCCCCTATTCCTCCGTTTCACAGCCACGCACATTACGCACAGCCCCAACATTTACGAGAGGAAATAACGGAATGCTTAGTCTAATAATTAGAAATATATGAGTAATAAACCTGCATCTCATGTAGATTTTCTATAAAGTTAGCATAATCTAACATCTAAAACAATATACAATGTACAAAACATGATAGACAACATGATGCATGTTTCTTTTTATCAGCGCTGTGGGTCCTGTCTTTTATTTGCATAGGTATCTATCTATAATACACAACTCACAGACAGCAGACAGACAGACGGAAGTGTATGGTAGAGGGACAGATAATCAATAAAGCACCACAATGTATGCCCTATATCTGAAAATGTGACTATTACTACTACTACCACACTATAAGCTTCAGTGTAATTATACTTCATGGACTTAATCAAATTTAATTAAGAATAATGTATCAAATTTACTTATTTTTATTTTTATTAATTTAACAACAAGAGTTTCAACTTAGATTTGCAGTAAGTGACTTATCTCTGTAAAAAACAAACATAGAGGAGCCTGGCAGCTCTGAAGGAACCTCCAGACTTAAAAGAGGATATCAGACTGCATTTTGGATTTAAACACTACAAAGACAGAAGCAAACTGGACAAAAGAGGCCATATCCAGGATGGGCCACATGGAGAAAAAATATGGATGTAAATACTTCTAGTCTAGGGTCAGTTTTTAATGCAAACCCTGATATTTTTAATAATGTGCTAAGTTGGAACATTCTTTGGACTATTTCCAACAAAATTTCTTTTGAATCTCTTAAATGAAGCAATTTAAGTTTTTTTATTAAAATATCCCGACATGAATCAATATTGAATTGAATCGAATTGAATCGAGAACTGAATCGAATCAGGGCCTTGAGAAAAGATCAGAATTGAATCGATTCAGGCAATCAGTGGAAATACCCAGCACTGGTTAAGCAGCCCATTTGATATATTTACCTAGCCAAAGAGGATGTGTTGAATGGTGCTATTTTTTATCATGATTTATCATTATTGCAATTAATACAGCAAAATATCAAGATAAGTGTTTTAGTCCATATCGCCCATCCCTACTTCTTTAAACAGGTTTTAACACATGCTTCAAGCCAGTTTTTCAGCTTCTTTTTGCCACTTTAACACATGTTTGCCCCTTTTTGCTCTTGTTTGCCACTCTTTACCCATTTTTTCCCCTTTTCAACCATTTTTGCCTCTTTTAACAAACTTTGTCTGCTTTTTTTTCTAAATTTCCTGCTTTTTGCTCTTTTTCTTGCTACCTTTAACCCATTTTTGCTGCTTCTTTTAGCCACCTTTAACCCATTTTACCACCATTTTCCCATATTTTGAAAAATTTTGCCATTAATTTTTGCCACTTTTAATCTATATATACTTTTTTGGTCCATTTTTGCCACTTTGAACCGCTTTATGAGACTTTAAGCCAATTTTGGCATAATTTCTGCCACTTTTAACTCACTTTTGCCACTTCTTTATGCAACTTTACTGCTTTTCTCCACTTTTTTTAAATTGCTGCTATTGCAATGAATTTTAAATATCATGTATAAAAACTGGTGATATAAGATATTTATTAGGTAATGATTTTATTTTGGCTTTCCACAGGATCCAGCTGTGAAGATAAGTAGGCAGTCCAGAACAGATAATGCCACCAGAGACATAATGGGCATCATAGGCTGGTTCCTTACAATGAAAATAGAGAAGCCATGTACCTGATGAACATGGTAGATCTAGGTTTTCTCTGCAGATAAAACACACACATCTGATTTTTTAGATCTCATCCTGCCTTCAATAGCTCTTATCAGTTTCTACCACAACAGCATGAAAACAAATATCTCTAGTAAGAACTGTGTGTAGGACTGCATCAAGTTCATTCTGAAAGTAAGAGGGAAGCTTTCTGAAGCAAACACCTTTACTAAAGAATATTTATAGAAAATGTAGTGCCAGTCGGTTCTTGTCTCAGAATTAGTCTGCACAGCCTTGATGATCTGCTTCATGCTCGACAGACAGAACTGAAAGCATTGTTTTGTTTTCTGGGGTGCAAGTTAAGCTCAGTAGTTAGACATTTGGCCCCACTGGCAGAAGCTACAGTCCTTGAGGCTGTCTTGGTTTTGAATTGGACCCTTGGCATATTTTCTGCATGCCTTTCTCCTTTTTCTTCTTACAATATTTCCTGTGCCTCTTCTATAACCTCCAATGAAAGCTTAATTGGCCCAGAAATATCTTAAAAGGAGAGGTTTTGCTTCAGTTGTACAAAACAAATTCAAATATTGAATCAAATTGACTCAGATACTGATTCTTCTGTGACAGACCCATATTAGCCTTTGATTTTGGCCTGTTGTTACTGTCACTCAGACTTCGGTGTGTAGATGGTATATGTATTTACCCATATTTTTATTTCATCCTAAATTTTTAAATGGTAATTAGAGCTACTTTTGAGGGGCTTCCTGGGAAATGCAAAGGAATCCTATTGGAGAAAAACATCCCTGGTAGAAAGCTGCTGCTAGTGCAAGTGTACGTCAAAATTGTGTCCTTAAATTTCACCAGTGTCTGCTTTCCACCCCTCTTACAATGGAGGATACCAATCCCATATAGGAACATTTTAATTATTTCAACATAATCTGGGAGTCAAAATGGTAAAATTATTGTCATCTTTAAAAAAACATGGTGGTGAGACTAAACAGTCGCATTTGTAGCTGGCCTTAATAGCCTTTTTCTCCCTCTCTCTTAGCCTGTTAATCACCTTCCCACCAATCAGATTTGATCCCTCTGAGGGGTTTTGACCCCCGAATGGCATCCCCTGCTTATTCCCAATATGCTCTAAAACTGGATAATCTGTTCAAAATTAAAACAAACACTAAACCATCGTGTGATATAGTCAAAATGGCTTAACATCTATCAAAAACAGCTCAAACTCAGAGGGGGAAAAAACTGTAAAAAGCAGTAGCTCATGATGCACAGTGGAGTCACTCTCTGTGGTGTATTCAGGTCAGTGAGTTCACAAACACACACCCATGCACGCAAAGACACATGTGAACAACAACACAGAGGCAAAGCCATCTACAGTTCATGTGTTGTGACCACAAGTTGGGAAAAACCATCATGACCACAACTTGTCTTACAGCAACTGTTTAAAGTTTGATGACAAAAGGAGAGGAAGACGATTAAAACTCCTGGGAGGAGTTTGAGCTAGTTATGAATCAGGATGAAGTACATACTGATGCTTCATGATGATCAAAAAAAAGCCACAAGATTCACTGTTTCTCATTTGAAACCACAGCAGCAGGGTAGGTGTCAGACAAAGCAACAAAACCATACTCACGAAGCAGTCTTTTTCCCAAATGTATTTGACTTTAAAAAGAAAGCTGGACCTCTTACACATGCAAAAAATCAGCAGAGATAAGTCAGATACTTGGTCCATATGGGGGTGCTAAAACCGGCACAGACCAAAAGCTTAATACAGGAGCTTTAAAGGGGAAAAGCACTTTACTTCTCACAATCATAGCGCCTCACAGAGACAACTGCCACCTACAACTTTTAGCATTGGATGCTTCTACTGAATAAGGGTTGTTTTCACCAGAAAGATTTACGATGAGAAAATCATGGCCCTGTAGAACACTGGCTCTCAACTGGTCTGTAGGGGCCTAAAAGTGGGCCATGAAGGTGTGCCAGGAAACTGTGGCATCATGTCCATGATTTCAAATTTCTTTTTACTGTTTTTTCATGAAAATTGGTATGTTTTATACATTTTCTAAAGATCTAAACTTATGTAACGGATTTTCTGGTGGAAATAAAACTGATTTCTTTATCTGAATGTGTTAATTTTCTTAAAATATCAAGAAAACACTTACTATGGGAAACTGAAGAAAATAAATTCATGTCACATTAGGGTTTCTCTAAAGTCTGACTTGTTCTGTCTCTTTGTTAAGTAATGCTTTGTTCCACGTAGGTTATGGTACAAACATCAATATTCTTTGTCAATAAATTCAAGTTGTTGGAAATTTTCAGAACTTTGGGTTGCAACTGCTCGTTACAGAGGGGGTGGTCGGCCCTTAGGCTGGACCAGTTGAGAACCCCTGCTGTAGAAAACATAAGTTCCTATATTATCAACCTTGTTTTAAGAAGAGTAGTTTATTTGTGCTCTTTGGTTAAAGAATTATGCTGCCTACAAGCCTACAGTGTCACTGCAACATCTCTGATTGGTGCAGGCCGCTGTTACCTGGCAAATTTTGGCTTCAGCTGTTACTATGCATATTTCCAGCAATAATACTAATAAATATCCATTAACATTAGTTTTCAAATTAAAAAAGTAGGGCTGTCTGATTATGCACTAATCCCGATTAACTACAATCCATAAACCAACAGACTTTGATTAATCCACTACAGTGTCTCCCTGCATTCACAGTGATGTAAAGTAAGTCCACCACTGCTCATTAGTGTCACATTTCACTTCAAAAAACTCACATACAGCTCAGTGGACAGGTCAAAAGTCATCTGCACCTTTGTATAACAAACAGGCACCTTTTTACTGTTCACCTCTTTTCTTTCAACCCATAACAAGTTCCTTTTTCTGTGGTTAAGTTCACGTTGGTTAAAGTCTTCAATCTACCTCTAAAAGCCTCTCCGTACTGTAAGTCAATTACATTTAGTCAAAGACAGTAGAAAATCCAAATACTAACACTTTAAAAAAACATTTTAAATGCAAAATAGTGGAATTTTAGAATGTGGTAAAAAGAGTGTGATTGATCACAATTAAACAAAGAAATCTGAGATTAATCACAATCAAAAATTGTAATCTTTTGACAGCCCTGGAAAAAACTGATCATAGAGATTAGTTAGGACTTAGAGGTGGCATATCATATCCCTTATAAAACAGCCTTTGATGGTGCAAATGAAACATGTCCCTTTCTCTTGGATTGGGAAATTCCATTCTTTGCGTTCAAGAATTTTGACTAACATCCTCTTCTGTAGGTGCAGGGAGATGTTGCAATGGCTGAACCAAACTGTGCTGAAAGGGACGGTTAGGTATGTGATTGCGATGAAAAACAATTTGATGCATTAATTATGGACCTTGATTAATTGCAATTGATGCACTGATGCTGACAGCCCTCATCAAAGTATAATAAGAATCAAGAACCAGAGGAGGTTTTGGACCCTGTATAAACCAGCTCTAAACAGCCTTTCTCATAATGCTCTGTTTCTGTAAGTTTCTCTTGAAATGCAAATGAGCTCCTCCTCACACTGCTCACATGAGTACAGCTGAGTGCTTTCACAGATGTGGATGGAGATAAGTGAGGGGCAGAGAACTATAATGACACAAACTGTGATGTCAAAAGGAGCACAAATTATAAAACAGACCATCAGATTTGTGTTTTCAGACAGCAGGAACAAAACTAGGTTGGCTTTTGGTCGAGGTGGATACTTAAACATACATGAAAAGATACTAAAAAACTGCATTTTTCTCTCTTTAGTTTAAAACTTTCTAGTTTTGTGACTAGGAATAAAGGATTTCACAGTCTGCAGCTGCTGGTCAAGGGGAAAGCTGAGATTTGTTGCTCAACAATGGAAAAGTTGCATTAGGATAACAAATAACCTAGTTCAGACTTTACAAGGACACCAAATCTGCTTCAGTCAGCTTCTAGACGTCTCAACATAACAACATAAACACAATAACCCACTTTTTCCTTTTTACAACATCTAACATTCAGATAGCTATCAGAGTCCTTTCTTAGCCCTAGGCTGCTTTTTCTAACCTTTTCAAACAAAACAGAGCAGAGGAGCAGCACTTACCCGACCATCAACTGTATTTTGATTCCCTTTCTTCAAGCCTGGAATCATTGGTTACAGTGTAGAAGGTCAAAGTGATTTATGTGAAACAACAGAAACATCTTTAATAATCTTCATCTGTATCTGTCCCTTCTTTTAAACCTCCACTTTTCTTTCTGTCTATGCTTCCTTCTTCTGTTTTTCTTTTGAATCAAATCTTTCCTTGCTGTACACTCAAATACATTTGCACTTTTTTTCCACTGTTCTTGCAGTGGATATGAAAATGGAGTATGAATATGTATGCTGGAGAAGCAAGGATATTGCCTATGGTGAACCGCTATGCATAATGCAGCTTTTTCTGTCTCATCTACATTCATTCAGACACACGCACACGCAGATTCATACCATCACGTGCATAGACAAACAGGGCGATAAATCCCTCTCCTTTCCCCTCTCTCCCTCTCCTTCAAACACACACAAAGTCACACAAATACATTTCAGATTGCACATATACGCTCATAATAGCGAGTGGATATTTTCTATGTGCTGAACCATGTAGCACTACAGATAACGGCACACAAAACACATTCAGGCCAAATAACAGCTGAGGCACTGGAGTCAGAGGCAATACAGCATATTGCAGTGATGCTACAGAAAACGGCTGAGCATAAAAGGCAAAAGATATGATCATGTTAGAAAGAGAATGCTGCTCATTTACAACACAAACAGTCCAGATTGAGATATTCATTAGGGGTTGCATTACAATGAGTCTGTCTGCTTTTGTGTGCAGTCAGAGAGGAAATCATTTCTTGCATGGTGTCATTTGACTGAAAGAAAAGTGTATGGCATGATATCAGGGATTTGACAATACAGGGAAGGGGGTATGTGATGGCAAACAACCCCTATACACAGTTTATGCAGTGTCAGGAAAATATTAAGCAGCCATTTCAGCGTCTAAGATTTCACTTCTCACACCTCAAAAGGATGGTATCTGCTGCTGAAGTGTCAGATTTGTAGATGTGTGTTTTTCTACTATTCTCCCTCAGAGACAGGACCATAAATTGGTTGATAGTAAGCAGAACAGGAGAGAGAAAGAGAGGAGAGAGAATAAGAGAGAGAGTGGAGTGAGAGATGGATTAGATTGTAAGATGCTGAAGTGTGACTGTTGGATTTGTTATCAAAGAGGACACGATCATCAATCTTTTTTCCGTGCGTAAAGGAGAGGGCAGCGCTGGGTTAGTGCGCACTGATGTGCGTAAAACCTGTTGAATGCGCGGACAATCTGTGTGAAAGCTGAGTGAAATCTTGCAATAGAAGGCGTGCAGATGTATTATGATTAGTCAGGAAGTTGGGGAGGGTTATTTTGGTGCGAGCTTATCTTCTTATAAAGTCTTTCACCGCACTTATAAAATACCATCATCCTTCAGCTTAAAAGAGAAACAATTGAAGAAGTTTCTGTTTTAATAAAAGTGCAGAAATCTCCTTTAATGCGCTTCCAAGGCTTTACACAAACTGAAATTATAATCTCACACAAGCTGACCGATGTGTTCGCGTGTCAGGACGCACAAATGCTCACATCGCAGCACACGCTGTCTCGCTCAGATGGACGTGCGTGTTTGTGCTGCAACGGTTCAAATGTCAAACACTGCGCACCAACGACTGACACCGAAAGAAAACAGGCTTTGCTCGGCGGAGCACGACGAGAGAGGCGAGTAAACCTGAGAGTGACATGTAGCCATTACAGAAAAGTGACACTTTGGGCTGCACAGGAGCGGAGAGGATCTTTCCATGGAGCATGATCTTGCTCACTTTTGTGGAAACATGGTGCGTTATTGGAGGCATGCAATGTCTTTCTAAACAGATTAATAACCGATCTTGTAAGGCTGGTATTGGCATAAAGTGTTTGACTACGTAGGACGAGATTATTTCTCATATTTCTTGTAAATCTTGTAAATTACGCATAAGACGCTAATGGATATGACGCACAAACTCCAGCATGTGCCCGTTTGTTCCTGCTCGTTTTGCACGCTTATTGCGTATCAGCTGCGTGCATGCACGCATTATTTTCATCAAATAACCAAAAGACATCATTTAAAACTTTTTTTCATATTGCAACATTTCAAGAGCCCGAATAAAAACAGATGTAAATAAAGCGACCAAAAAAAGAAAGAAAGAAAGGAGATCAAAAGCTGTTAACACTTCCTTTCTCAGACTCTGAAGCCTCAGTTGTCCAATTCAGACTCAACATCTCTGGGAGCATCGTGCGGATGTAGTCTGGTAGCCACCAGAGTCTGACTCATGCTGCAATTATAGGGCTCCCCCTCCGAGTCCTTCTCTTCCAGTCCGGATCTGTTTTGATTCCAAATTTACACTCAGACTGTGATCTGCAACGCCGCAGATCAGCGCTTCAGGCCGCCCTCATAACATAGACAGGAGTTTTTCATTAAGGAATGATAAAATAATACAACCTGCTACAACACTGAGGTGATCTCTCAACAAAGAAGAGTGAAATTTGGTGAGTTATTTGCTGAAATCAAGAAAAAATGAGAGATGGCATAAGAGCAAATGTGAAATAGCGACATCTGCATACATCTAAGTAAGAAAGGGAGAGGTTTTCAAAATCTGCAGGATCAACACTGTCACACAGTCAATATCGTGTTTATTGTCTAGATTGTGTAGCAGGAGAAGCTGTCGAGCGAAACTAGATAAAACCGGAATCACATCAATTGATGAAATAATTATAGCCAGAGCTCTCACTCTATTTTCCTCTCTGCATGCCATTTTTATCTTAAATGTGTTCACCTACTGATTGCTTTTCCTTAAACGCCACATCTCACCCCTAGCTCTCTTTCTGTTTGATTTTAAAATATATTTATTGCTGTGATTGTTTGAGCCTTTCCACATTTCTCAGGCCCTTTTCTGGCCTGTCAGGCCTGATTCAGCGCAGATTCCCACGCAGCCCTCAGCTGAGTTTGTCTCAATTTTATTTCCATAAAATGACAAGCAGCCTCCCAAATCATGACAAAGAAGAATGAGTGTATCATCTCCCCCTCCTCTCCCTATCTATCCATCTATCCATCCCTCCTTCTCCCCCTCCTCTGCTCCGCGCTCATGGGTGCAGGTGTGCTGATATGCAGCCAAACCAGAGCAACGGTCAGTTAGAACGCAATGACTGTCGACGTGATTTCATGTAAAACACAAGTGGTTATATGCACTGGTTTGATCTGACATACAGATTTAAAATCATGCTTAAAAAAAAATAATAAAAAATGAGCAGAGAGTTGTGTGCCAATCTGGGAGGCGCGGCCAAGCCAGGAAAAAATACGCAGTACTAATGCATATGCATGTATGATAATAGAGCTACCTTTCCCCCTTCAAATAAACTTTATTAAAAATCACACACATCTAAAATCCACAGCAGGTCAATGAGACTATAAAGCGCAGTTGTTTCGTGCAGAATGAGCGGAACATGGCGTTGAAAAACAACGGAAAATGGAAGTTTGTTTTCCACTGCGTTATCTACATCTCTCCCATCTCAAGCACTCTTTCCGCTCCAGTGGCTGTTTGCAGCCCCCAACCCTCCTCCTCTCTCCAAACACACAATAACACACACAGCACATCTCGTTCAGTCACGGGACAGGGCGATGTACAGTGTGTATAATCGAAATAGACCCTGTAATCCAATTACATACAACAAAAACAGCACACAAGTCCTCGGCGCAGCTGCAGCCTGACAGAGGGCACTGCCAAGGCCAATGATGGCGACCAGGTGCATACAGCACGCGCCATGCCCACTGTCACATCCACATCCTCAAGATTGATCATAACTTTGATTTACAGAACAAGATTTAAAATCAGAACGCTTCAGCTACACGCCCATGCGTGAAAACAAATGAATGAAAACTGAAAACAGTATTCTGGATCTTTATTTTTCCACATTGTGTAACTGAAAGACATTCATAAATAACACAAAACGGATCTTTTTAGGTTAAAACCGCTGAAACGGAATCATTCCCTTCTATCTGCAGTGTTTAGAGCGAAGCCAATCAGTAGAATCTGGTGCCACAGAAAATGGTGGATGAATAATTAGACCAGGGATGATAACAACTGAGTCTGCACGCGCTCACATTAACACACTCACACACACACACAAACAAACACACTGACCCTCCTTCATTTGATCAGAGTAAGAAAATAAAGTCTAATATATGGCCTCGTCTTTTAAACATCCAGCTGGGGCACTTTATCTACAAATTAAAGGCCATCGCTCAATACCCCAGTGTCCCTTCACACGTCTCTCATAAAATCTATTGACCCTTGTTGCCACACAGACGCACGCGCCCTGAAACATACACGCACACACACAAACTGGAGCTAATGCACTAATTTAGTGATCTTCCAAAAAAATTAACTGATAAAAATGGTGGGCTAACCCCTGAGGACCCTCCTTCTTTTTCCTCTCCCCGCGCGCGCGTGTTTTTCCACGCGCACACATCTTATTTGTGTTGGGACAGGGGCAGAAAAAGTCAGCAAATACATTAAACTCCTCTGCCCTCTCGGACTTTTTACGAGTAAACAGCCTACTGCCGTCAGCACCAGCGGCTCGAGGTCGCCTGTTTATCCGTGCGCGCGCCTGCAGATCCTTATCAGCCTCTCCTTCTATTCAACAGCCTCCATATTCACGACACCTCCATTTATTCATTATGCAAAAATGCAAATGCCGTTTTCATGTGCACTTTTTAGACGCATGTGGCTATCTAACTCCTCATCTAAAGCAGGGTTGCATTGATTAGTGATAATAATCAACTTCTTTTTTGGAAGATTTCTTTAATCACATTATCAGCTAATCATAGAAACACAGGACATTTACAGGAAGAGCGCTCGTGCAGGAGGAAAATGAACCCTGATTAGAAAAGCATCCTTTCGAAACATACAGGAAAAAGTTCCTCCAAAGGTGATTTAGAGTTTGATTTGACATCTCAGCCCCTCCGCTGAGAATCCCGTCGATTCAGTCAAACAACATATATCAACCTGATCATCAGATTTTTACGCACAGCCAACTTAAAGAGGATGCAGCATGCAGATAAGAGAAGAGACATTAGCAAACCTTACCTTCTTGCAAAGAATACAGCAGAAGTAAAGTTACAAGCCACATGCCATTAAAAGCAGTAATATTTCACAGGAATGTTGTGCAGTCCCCCCGAGAAGAGTGCACGGCGCAGCGGTCGGCCAGGCGAGGCTCCGTCCTGGACTGGTTCTGCTGATGCTCCCCGGCGGTCTCTCTCCAGCCCTGGTCCCACACTCTCCGACGCCGAGAAACGAGCCGCGGAGAAAGTACCGCCTCTGCTCCCTCTTCTCTCCTCCCCTTAACCGGGACAGGATGCCGTCGCCCCACCCCCGGTGTCCTAATGATGCGCCGTGATGGAGAGGTGAGCTGTACGCACTAATAGGGGGACCAAAGCAGGACCTCTGTTTTTTACGCACACCTGATCGCTTTTTCTAGTTGTTGTAGTCATGTAAGTCTTGTTTTCACGCGAGGAAGTTCGAAAAACAGCCCCTGTATGGAAATGTCTGCGCGTATTTTCCATGCAAATCAGCGAAAGGATTTCCATAAACCAGTTGCCATTGTGTGTGCGCAAGGAAAGCGAAAAGTAACATCCAAACCTACACTGAGCGTCTTTTCTAAACTTTGAGAAGAACGTGGGCATTTCTGAGGAGCGATCTCCAGGTGAGGAGGAGGAGGAAGAGGTGGTGGAGCGCGGAGAGGCTGCAGCCTCCGTTTCATTCCGTGGAGGAGTGGGAACGTGCTCTGCGCTGCGCACCTTGGTGCCACCACCCTCGTGGCGCTCACCCACCTTTCTTCAGAGCAAAAAGGAATAGTTTTGATATGAAAACACAGCACCGGGAATGATCTACAATCAATTTTATCTGAAAGGAGTGAATATGGGCTGATACAGAGTTCAATACGTTCGATCTGAATCTCTCTCGCTCCCACTCTCTCATTCAAAACAGGACAGAGAAATCCTCCGCTCATATTCGCACAGATCAGGGTCATTTTTGCTGTTTTCTCATCAGGGAATTATGTCTTTGATTAAAACCTTTTACATTTTATCTTTCCCTGGGATAAATGCAACAGAAAGTATCCATGTGCTGGAACAGAAAGTTGAACAACTTGCAAGAATAGTGAGTTACAAAATAACTAGGACGTCTTGCATTTACAAAGATGCAAGCCCTAAGGTCAGATAATCCTGTTTTACATGTGTTTCAGTACAGTTCAGGGCCTGAGCTGGATGTTTAGGCTACACCTGATGCAGTATCAGTCCCTCTGCACCACCTGACCTGTAACCATGTTTCTTTTATCATCAAGTCTCATACATTTTTAAACTCATTCACTTCCTGACCACCTCCCCTTCTTTCATCATCCACTTCCACACCTGAATAATAAAAAACACCCAAAAAAACACCACAACACAGCTCATGGTTATTCATCCATTTCACACCAACTTGTCCACGGTCTTGTTATGTCTGACAGCAAACACCTTCCACTTAACACAATCCACACCGTCACTTTTTGGGTGTCTCTCTCTCTCTCTGTAACACAATGTGCTGTAACAAAAAAGTAGTCCTGGTTTTGTGGAACAGAGCTGAGGCAAGCTGTGTCCTCTCTCCCTCCCACTGAAGAGCCGCTGTAGTGTGGCAGGCAAGGCAGCACACTCTGCCTCCACTCTCTTATTATGTAACAGGTGGAAACACACACACACGCCCACGCACACTCTCTGTCTCTCAAACAGACTGAGAGACACCATTGCGAGGACAGGGACACATTCTGTACATTCGAATGAGTGCTATGAACACATTTTTTGGCAGAATGTACTTCCCAAGAAAAAACAGTCCAGGTTTAAGAAGTTTGTCCTTTAAAAGAGATTGGCATTCATGTTAAGAAATCTAATAACTCTCAGGAAATATTATATCAGCACTGTGTAATCTGCCTCTCCCTAGTATTCCACAGCCCCGATATCATTATACAGCGTTTTAACGTCGTCTAAGTTGCATCTTTGTGAAATAAACAAAGATAAATGCAACTGTTAATTCACATGTCCACATTTGTATTCATGTACAGTATATATCCTGTGTATATCAATGTTCTTATTTCATATATCGGCCGATATATTGGATATTGGCCTTTTTTAGCCCTCAGTATCGGCATCGGCCCCAAAAATCCCATATCAGTCATGCTCTAGTTATGATACAGATACCAGTATTGATGTCTGATATTGCCTAAAATATGCAAGCAGCAACCAGGAAGCCGCTACAGAAGTGAAGTCTCAGAATTCCACTTGAGGCTGCCCCCAAAAGTCAGTGTACCCTCCAGTGCTGAAAAAGAAAGCTGTGCAGCAGAGCAAAAAAATAAAAAAAAGAAGCAGTTCTTCAAGTGTCCACTTGAGGCTGGCTCAAAGTCCGAGAAGTCACATCCACCCCTGTTCGAAAATGCCCATTTTTGTGGCAACAATAAACATGTTTAAAGCCTGGTTCCAAAAACAAAACATGGGCCAAAGAACTCTTCTTTTTTTCAGAAAGCACTGTATGTTTTATGATGGATCTGGTTTTTTTTAATCATTGAAGGATAATTCAAAATAAAGAGCATTGCTGATGTGGCTGTGCAGCCAGTGTAGTTTATGTGCATGGAAGGAGAGCTAAGACAAGTCTCAGCTTCTTCTCTTTGTCTGGTGTTAGGTTGACTGAATGTTAGATTGAGGTATGATTTCCAAAAGTTGATCATCATTAATAAGCTTCAAAAGTCCCCTTCAGTAATTAATGGGTGACATCATTAGGACTTTGTAATATCCATCCATCCATTTTCCTCCACTTATCTGGGGCCGGGTCGCTGAGGTAGCAGGCTGAGCAACTTATTCTGAGGATCCCGAGGCATTCTACAGACCAGACAGGATATATAATCCCTGCAGCTTATTCTGGGTCTTCCCTGAGGTATCCTCCCAGCCGGACGTCTCCAGAAGACCTCCAAAGGGAGGCGCCCTATCGCACCCTGATCAGATAACCTAAGCTCCTCAACTGGTTCCTTTCGATGCAAAGGAGCAGTGGCTCCACTCTTAGCCCCCTCCGGATATCTTAACTCCTCACCCTCTCTCTCAGGCTGAACCCAGCCACCCTCTGGAGAAAACCCATTTCGGCCACCTGTAACTGCAACCTCATTCTTTCGGGTGGGGAGGTAGATCAACCAGTAAAATTGCCTTTAAACACAGCTCCTACTCTACAACAACGGTCTGGTACCGTTGGCGCTGCACCAATCTGTCTTTCAATCTCACACTCCCTTTTACCCTCATTTGTGAACCCAGAGATACTTGAACTACTTCACCTGAGGCAGAGACTCATTCCCCACCCAGAGAGAGCAAGCCACCGTTTTAAAGCACAGAACCATGGCCTTAGACTTGGAGGTGCTGACTCTCATTCCGACCACTTCGCACTCTGCTGCAAACCATACCAGTTCCTGCTGGAGGTCCCCTGCTAAGAAAGCCAATAGAACATACAGTAATCTACAGTCTATGATTAAGGGCTATAAAACCTTTTAAAAGCTCAAATAAACATGTTTATAGCCTGGTGCAACAAAAAAAAAAATTGGTATGCACAGCCAATAAACATAGCCAGTTCTGTTTTTTACACTGTAAGTAGGGGTGTAACAGTACAGAAAAATTTCGGTTTGGTACGTACCTCGGTTTTGAAGTCACAGTTCAGTACATTTTCGGTACAGTGATTGAAGTGGATAAATAAAATTTAATTTTAATTCTTTAATTAAATTTTATTAAAATAAATAGGCTGAATAAATTACATTTAAATTATAAATAATGCTGAGACCTCCCTCCAAAAGTTCTTCAATGATTAAAAATATAAATACATTTTTGAATAACTAGGTTATTTTCGTTGATATATTGACATATTTATACCCATTCTTTAAACACTACAATTTCCAGGCTAACTTGAACGCATCATCACACAACGCAAGTTAGCTTGTTAAGTATGGAAATTAGCATCTTTTTTTTTCTTTCTTTTTTTTTTTTTTTTGCCTATTTCAACACAGACTTCAGCACTGGATTACTTTTTTAACGAATGGGACCTACTACAAAGTTTGTCAGAACTTTTCACAGCCCATCTTGGAGGATAAAGAGGTTAGAGCCGTGTGAAACCTGAGGATAACTTTACCTATGACAGCTGCAGAGTCCCTCTCTCACTCCTCCGAGGCTGAAGGTAAGGTAAAGTTAATATGATTCACAGAGCCAGAGCACCATTGCTATACGGGTTATTTAAATGATGCTGCTTCTTCTAACTCCACACGCACCATCACTCTTCTTTGTTTGTTCGTTTGTAACTGCTCCTTCTTTCTGAAATGATGGTTGCTGGCAGCTTTTAGGCTCATTGCCGTCACCTGGATTAAAGTGAGAACTCAACTGTTTTTTTTTTTCTTTTTCAATACTCACTCAGACATATTCGTTGTATTACTGCATGCACCAAACCGTGACAGCTGTACCTTGATGGTTCGGGACGAATACAAATACCATTACACCCCTAACTGTAAGGGGGGCATTTGATCTTTACTACTCTGTGTCTGCTGTGCTATATTCCATAACGCACACAAGATCACAGGAGAACTACTGGTTCACGTGGAAAATGTGAGATCACACAATAATCCTCTGAGTCTTGTGTGGACAAAACTACTTTGCCTTTTTGAGGCTGATTTCTTGTTCACTTCTTTAATATTCTGTTGTTGGTTTATTTGCCTCTACCATGGGTGAGTAAATAAGAAAATCAAAAGGTTTATGTTTTTTATAAAAGATGTGTGATGTCATAAAATCCTGTGGTTTTCCATCTCCAAAAGTTTCCTCTCTCATCCATGTCATCTTGTTACCTCTTGCTCCTGTTTGGGTCAATCTGCTCTACGTGGAGTGACTCATGCCGGCAGCAGCCTCTGCTGAAAATAGATCTTGCCCAAATCTCCAGTGTAGTAGAGCGTATTGGCACTTCCGGCACACGAGGGAGACGGACTAGCTGTGGAATTTTTAAGATTGACTAGAGAAGGAGGAATTTGCCCCAGAATATTTTCCTTCGCGTGCAGATTACTGTACAGACAGAGTATGTGGAATTTGAGGGTAAGAGGTATTTGTGAATTTATAGAGTTATGGGCATGAATGAGTGGGTGTATAATAGCATTTTTCTGGAAAGATTAAGCTTCACCTCTTTGTCTGTTAATAGACTGATCAAAAGTAAGTTTGAGTAACATTTTTTTATTTTCTGAATACAATTGTCATAAAATGTCCCTTCAGAAACCAGTGGGTGGTGTCACTGTGACAATGTTAATATTTGTAAAGTCTACAAAAATATTTTACTAGTTTTGGGTGATTTTATTAGTTAAAGAACAATTAAGAAACCTGTACCACCATAAAAAATCAGCAAGTTTCAGATAAATTATCATGGAATATAACAACCCAAAACACTCACAACAAGCAAAATTTTAGCAATTCAGCATTATATATTCAGGTCTATGTCTTGGAGTGGAGATCCAGTAAGAAAAAGGGGTATTGTACATCTGGTTTTGGCATCAGTATTGGATATTGGGTGTCTTAAAATGGTAACGAAACACCATCACACTCAGACCAAGCAACAGCCATTAAGCAGCCCTGCACAGGAGCACATAAAGTCTCCATCAGAACATCAAAAGACAGTATGGCGGGCTGGTTAAGGGATCTGATGTGAGTCAGCCTGACAGCACCAAGCAGGTTGGACTGTATGTCAGCCAGTGATCATCATGGGTACTGACAGGAGGGCTGAGGCGGGGCCTGCCGGGGCCCGCCACGGAAAAGGCGAGCAGCTCCCAGACAGCTCAGGCGACTGTCACTGAGGACAGGAGGGGGCCCAGGACAGGCTGCCACCACGCCACTTAAAAAAAAAAAAAAAGAAAAAAAAAATCATGTGACTCATCTCTATCACTCAGCACTGTTGTTGCCTGGAGATAGGGAAGGAGTTAGGAAGCTAGGAAAGGGAGAGTGTGTTGGCTGAAGAAGGGAGTTTGCAGAGAGAGAGAGAGAGTGATGAGGCGGACGAGTTAATGTGGATGTTAATGTTAATGCTCAGACAATCAAAGCTCGCCTCAGGCCCTGACTACATGCTAGGGTCATATTGCTGCTAATGTATCCAATATTAATGCAGAGCCCCGAGCCCAATGAAGCTGCAGCAAGGTCAGAATTAGGCGAGGGAGAGGGCAAAGTGTGCCACTGCTCGGCTCTGCGCAAGGTCACAGGGATCTAGATCAGAATGTGGAGCCAGTTACAGGGAAAGGGGTGACAGTAGATGGTAGTGATCCAAGAAAGACTAATAACTCTGTGACTGCTAAAATAAAAGGGTTACGTCTTTTTAAAAGCCCCAAAACTGCAGTTTGATGCTGCAAAACTCCCTCAAAGCGTCTGCCTTGCTAGCTCTGCATGATGCTGTGTATGAGCGAGTCTCTGCATTAGGCTAATATGAATCACATCACTGTGCTGCAGTACATTAACAGGAAGCTGTCGACCAATAGCAATATGTTTGCCTTTAACCGGGCATGCGTGATTGTTGTGGCAGATGTGTGAGAGTGTATCAGCACATCAGAGAGTGTGACATACATTTGTGGCTGCTCATCTACCCTACAGACAAAGCATATATTTTGAAATGAACAAGCGTATGTGTTTGTGTGCGCGTGCTTGTGTAAATGTGTGTTTCTGCAGTACACGTGCATGCACATGAGACATCAAGGGGTGTTAATTTATTCAAATGAGCCGGGGAGTATAACGAGAGGATGGGGTGAGGGGCAGAGCACTGTGTGTGTAGGGGGGCACCTTCTTCGGCAGGAGGTTCATCTCTCCATCCCTCTTCTTTTCTTTTTTTTTACATTTGCAAATGAGACTATTTGCATGAATGAGAAGCAGGGAGGAAAGTGAGACAGGGCAGAAAGATGGTGAAACTGAATTTCAGATGGGGAATGATGCGATTTTGGAGGCAGACAGAACGCCTGCAGACAAAAACAAACCATGCCAGGGCGATACCAACTCTTCCAAGATGGCTGCCGCTGGAGGCGTCCTCAGTGGGACCAACCCAAAGACCCTGATGCTCCACAGTGGGTGACACACAAACACACTTTCTGACTTTGACTGAGCTCCTAAAGCATAACAAGGAGAACGAGATGTGAATAGCTCAGTAAAGGATTCACATTTTTTCCAAATATGAATATATTAAAAACAGAGTCAGATGATGATGTTGGCTTATACAGAGATATTGATCAGCGTTATCTAGTGACACCCAGTGGTCACAATTAAACATGTTATCAGTACAAGATCTCATATTGCTGAGTCTCCTATAAGGGCTTGACTCTGTTAAGTTTTCACAGAATACTCCATGATTTTGGTTCAAGTCTGGTCTGCAGATATAATCAGTTTAAAAAAAGAAGTTGAAATCTTAAATGTTGATTTAAATGAAAAATCAATAACTGACTGAACTTTGACTTGTTTCTTTTCTTGTAAAGAAGATGGGAGACTACCCCACTTTCATTGTGTTCTGGTTGGTCTTAAGCAGTGTGAGGCTCCAGACCTTGGTTCCTAAAGGAATGAATGATTTAACTGCCTCAAAGTAATTTTCTGTGATTCCTTTTTGTTGAACATTTGTTTTGCATCTTTTCAAAAATTTTCTTTACTACAAACTTTTTCTGTTTCCTCTGCCCAGCTCCAGACAGGGTATGGTTCACTAGCATCGGACCAAAACCTTGTATCTCCAAAATCGCCCCTTTTCATAACGTTGCAAAGCTGAGGGATACGCCCGTTTCTGTGTTTCTCACTGATGAATCCATCTTGTAAAGCTCCCGTCTGAATCATTTGGGCCCATTTTAGGTTAGAAAGTGACAGGACCAATAAGCGACGAGGAGCAGTACTTTTGGGCGCGGCGGAGTTGTGACGTAAGCAAGCAGCAACAAGAGGCCGTTGCCGTTATGGCGGAAGACATTGGCGGGGATGCTGCTAAAGCACCAGTTTTATCAGAACTTGATGACATGTCTTAGTTAAAAGAAGAACAAAGAAAAGCAGTGAGTTGTTTTCTTTTTCAAAAACGACAAAAGTTGTGTACTCACATGTCTATAGTCGCCATGGTTCCTGTTATTCCTCGGAAGCTGCGTGTGCGCACCTCGGTTGCGGCTACGTCACGTGTTTTGTTGCTCTGATTGGCCCGTAAAGATGTGACAGACAGAATGTTCATCCAATCACCCCCCGAGTTTTTTTCAAAGTCTCTGCCCTTTCCCTTTCTGTATATCGAAGGTGTCAGGTTACCCTTTTCAGGGAATTAAAAAAACACTGTACTTTCAATCAATTTAACACTGAATGGTCATATCAGTATATTTTTGACACTTTTTATTGCTTTAAAATTGGTTAAACCCATTGACAGATACAAAAGGTGACCAATAGCACTTATTCATTAAAAAAAAAAAAAAAAAAGAAAGAAAGAAAAATGGAGATGCAAGGTTTTGGCCTGATGCCAGCACCATAAAGTACACTCATTAGGTTAATTTTTTGAATTAAATTAAATTAAATGGCTTTTTTGCTTATTTATATGTATGTGTTTTTATCAATGGTTATCTTGTTTAAAATACAGTCAGGCACTGATTAGGCTAATTACTTTAATCAACTGATGTTCAGCCATAGCTGGATTTCTGGACTGGTCTATTCTGGGAGGATTTGAGGGGATTTATTCTTGACTAGGCTGAAAAAAAAATTGAAAACTGGTAATACTAGTTGAATCCTGGTCAAACAGGGCCTTTCTGTGGAGTCTGCATGTTCTCCTGGGGTACTCCAGCTTCCTCCCACAGTCAAAAGATAATGCTCATTAGGTTAACTGTTGACTCTAAATTGACCATAGGTGTGAGTGTGGCTGGTTGTTGGTCTCTATAGTGATATGACTGACTGGCGACCAGTCCAAGGTGTACCCCATCTCTCACCTAATGACAGCTTGGATAGTCTTTATCCCCCTGCCACCCAGAATTGGATAAGCAGTGTGGAATATTAACAGATCGTTTACCATATTAGACTTCTGACCTACTGCAATATTTCAATTTTTCTGTTTTAGAGTTTGGTTTGGCTTTGGAACTCGTAGTGTCCCCTTAACTTAAAATAATGAAGTATCAGTTTTGATATCTTAAGCTTTAGAAAAATTTTTGGTAAAATAATTTTCTGTAAAGAAACTGGTATTTGTTTTTTTATTACATCACTGATTTAGATAATATGATGATGAGTGGTTGCAGGCTTTTAGCTGCCAAGTGGCAAGTGTCGACTTGTGACTGGCCACAGATGCACTGGAAGTCACAGGCAAGCTTTGTTTTTTAAATACTGACTTCTACAGTAGAAACAAAGGATGGAAGGATGCAAGTTATGCATTAACCCTTCTAGGGATAAGTGCAGCATTTGCTATAAACACTGGTACTTACATAGGATGGCTGTTGCATAGTGTATCTGTTCTTATCAAATAAATCATAAATAAATAAATAAACTGGATCATGGCTAATATAACTGCAAGCCAGCATGGTGTAGCAGTTTGCCAGGAGGCACAAGACCCGCCTTGGCTCCAGCTCTTTTTTTCCTGTGTTGATCTAAAGTTAGTTTGAGGCAGCTTTTCAAATGTGATAACAGCCAACATTTAAGATATCCTGCCTGTTTTGACAAATGTTGGCCTGATGAAGGTCTAGTACTGATACGCTGGCAATAAATATATGTTTGTAGGAGTTAACTGTAAAGTTGCTTTTGGTATCGTGGCAGACTACAGTTGTAACACAAAGTCAAGCCAGTTTTCTTATCTTACTTTGTTTAACTTTCACAACACAGTAAATGAATTATTAGTCAACCAACCTAACTAACTGGTTCGTATATAAGGTGCTTCTGAAGTTTTTTATTCAGCCAGATGAGTGGCTTTAAATATTACATGTGAACTCCATCACACACTAGCAATATCCAGGGTATTACAAACCATAACATACATAAATATGGGACAAACAAAACTATTAAAACTACTGTTTACACTCAAATCTTTGCAGTTCTGCTCTGTTACATCACATTAGGTCAACAATAAGCTCACATGAGAAAAAGGCAAAACAAAGACACAGAGGGAGAGAGCTGAAAGGTGTGAGAGGAAGTTGCAGAGTGGAGCTGGGGGTAGTCTTTTAAACTTGACCCTTAGTGCTTTGATCTCATCAAGTTCCTGTACTTTAATGCTAAACCTGTCCAGGGATAACACATACTAAGATGATATTTTGAAATGTTTTTATTTTTTATTTTTTTTTACAAATGTCCAACACAAGCAAGCTTTGTTAGACAATTTTATAGTAATTTTCAATATAAAGAATGTCACACTGGACCTCGTCACAAGCAGCTTTAAGGGGCCCTTGTACCTTTATGCACGTTGGGGCTTGCTGCATGTCGGGGATGTGGCACTGCTACAAAATGGCTTGCTGAAGCCATGTCTTATCAGAAACCAAACTGTGAAAAATCTATAAACTCTGAGGCAGCATTTCAAATGTGATGACAGCCAACATTTAAGATGTCTTGCCTTTTAACTCTGTCAACATAATGACATGAAAGGCTCACTGAAACTATGATAAATGACTGAGGCAAATCATGCAGTGGGTGCCTTGTTGTACCAGTAGTTGACACTAAAGATTTGCATTCATGGCATGGAAATATGTTCAAACAGGGACTATAGCCACACAAGCACAGCCTTGGAGAGTCTGTACTATGTATGTTAAAGGCACAGTGACTTCCTTTAACGCTACAAAAAAATCAAACTTTGATGAGCTGTCACAGCTTTGTCTTGAGAGTTACGTTCATGTACCACAGAAGTTCCATTTTCTTCAGCTCTCTTTGAACTGTAAAATTACTCACTTAACAGTTCTAAGTTGAATAAAAAAAATCAAAAGATGAAATATCAGGAGGGGTTGATACCAGAAGGAACTCTTAAAATGACTGTTTTTGGCCATTTTGTTTATACAAGATTTAAAACTATGGGTTGACTGTTGAGTTTAAAATATAGATCCACAACACTACACATGACTATCAAATTCCAAACTTTTAGGTCACAGGTGTCAAACTCAAGGCCCGGGGGCCAAATCCGGCCCATGGAACAGTTAAATCTGGCCCACAAGATGATCTCATATTTCTGTTACAACTGGCCCATCAGTATGAGGTCTGCAGATTTCCTCAAGTATAAAAATGTGAACTTATCCTTGATGATTTAAGATATCCTTGTTAAGTCACAAAATCTGAAAAGTAAGGAGTAAAAATATTTAGATAAGAAGTCAGGAATTTGGGAAAATAAATTAATTTGTGGTTTAATTTCACATTTTTAATTTGGTATCTAACAATTAGGACTCAAACTTAGGATTTTGACTTTTTATTTCATACTTTGAGAATTTTAACTCATAATTTTGACTTCTCATATAATATTTTGAGCTTTAAGATTCATAATTCTAATTTTTAAGTGATATTTTGACCTTTTAAACCAATTATTTTGTATTTTACCTTATATTTTCAAAGTTTGGAGACTCGCAATTTAAAAGTCTGAACCATATTTTGACTTTTAATTTCATGATTACAAATATTATTTCATATTTTGACCTTTTAAACTCATGATTTTTATTTTTTTTCTAATATATTTGCCTTAAAAAACATTATTTTTCAATTTCAATTTCATATTGTGAGCTTTTTGAACTAATAATTTACTTTTCTCAGATTTGAGCCTTTAACCTTATCTTTTTAACTTTTTAGATGTCAAAATCAATTATCAGTGCTAAGTTTTTTGGGGTTTTTTCATATTTTATTAGTGGTGAAACAAGGTTGACAGTTTCTGGTTAAAAAGGTGAGCCTGTTAGGCCCTCAGGTTAGACCTGAATCCAGAATCTGGCCCCTGCTGTGATTGAGTTTGACACCCCTGTTTTAGGTGCAATGTGCCGCTGGGGCTGATTTTTTTAATATTGTAGGGAGCAACACTGAGCTATTCTGCCTCTCCCATCAGCAAAACCTACATGAACCTCCTCAGTTCCCCACCTGTCTCATGTCCGCCAGTATCCACAGAATTACAAGTGTTTGAAGCGCTTCGAAAAAGTACTTCCTGTTTCATGGCGAAGCTTCACTATGGCAGCAGCTAAAGCTGCAGACCTATAAGCTTCTCTAGATAGCACAGTGATTGTACTAGGATATGACAAGGCATTTTTGGGGCAAACCTTGAACTTAATGGCCATTTATTGTGAGGACCAGCCACCGTCATGTAATAGCAAGAAATCCAAATTTTGAAAAGCCTCCATGGCCACACCTGTTGAGTAATGAAAAGTTTTGAACTTCTCTACACCTAAGACAAGGTTGTTCGGATGAATGTCCTTGGACGAGTTTGTTCAAATATGACCTCTGCCACTCTCCAAAAATATGCATTTTATTTACAACAAAATGTAAAAAAGTAGAGCACTGGCAAATCTGTCATTTCTTTTTACTATACACTAAGAATGAAAACATCTGGATAAACACCCTAGATATAGTTTGTTCAAATATTCCCTCTGATATACTCTGTCAAAAGGTCAAAATTAGGTTTGGATTTAGGTTGATCCAAAGTTCTGTTGAGACAGCCATTTCAATATGGAGCCCACCACGCACTCCTAAAGCTGTCTGAGTCCACCTATAAGCAGACGGCTGACGTCACACAGGCTTTGAACAATTCTTTCTACAGTCTATGGGGGTACCACAGAGCCTATAGTCCATGCCCACCAACAATAATCATATCATCTCAGTTTGCTAGAGTAAACTTTTGTGCCAAGTTTCATAGCTCTATAATTGTTTTAAGCCCCTGAAAAATCTACCCTGAGTTTTATGGCGAACAAAAAGCTCCCATCGACACACCATTTGACATTGACTTTTGCCCTTTGGCAAATTTTTGCAAGATTCAACCAACCAATTCGGAACTGTAAGTGAAGATTTAGGAGCAGTGACTTCATATTGTCAAGGTTGGCATTACTTATTTTTTTCAAAATTTCAAATATGAATGTGTTTAGGCCAGGACTGATATCAAGCATAATAATCTGTTTCAGATATAATGATGTCTATATTAATATCACATACAGTGTCAGTCCCTGCTGTTCCAGTCACTCAGTCAGTGGCTGGAATGGCAGAGACTTGCAGTGTGCTGTGCTGAGCTAAAGCTTCATATTAACAAAACTTTGACCTTAATTCACATCTTTCACTGATCAAACAGGCTGATTTGTGCCTTCATTCTCTACTTTGTGTACTTGAAATCAGGTCCCCATAAAGGTAAGGAAACTCAATTTATGACCACAGATCAATGTCTATGGTTTACTTGTGTATTTAGGAAACGTTTTGGATGTCTGTCGAGTCCAAATATCTCTAATTTAAGTAAGTATTAGTCTGGTTTTCTCCCATTTTCACCCGCTCTCCATACAGCAGACCTAAGTGTTTCAGATTGTTTTTGTCAGTCAGCCTGGCTGAGTAGTCGTGATGTGCTGAAAGTGGCATCAGTGTGTAGCCTCTATACCAGAGCTATGACTGTTTAAAAATCTGTGGTGAGGCATCATGTTGGCATTGTGTTTGTTGGCCATGCTATCTGACAAATAGCCACTGCCTTTTGCACAGATATGAATCAACTTCTTTAGACCTTCCTGACAAATTGAACCATTTAAAGGACTTCAAACAGTGACTTGCATGGTAAATCTCCACACTTCTTGTCACCACTATGAGGTGCTATTATGTATAAAAAATATTACCATATGAATGTGTGCAGGCATGTATCCTTCATATACTCAGACAGTTTGAGTCAGGTAGGACCTGGTACAGCTGAGGTATAACCCACTTCCTATTTTAGAAAAAATATCCAAATTTAAGGGCTTGCCATAGCTACAATTTTTGAGTAATTAAAGTTTTTTCATAAAAAGGCCTCCTTAGAGAGTACGGTCTAGACCTGATCTGTTTGTAAAGTGTCTTGAGATAACTTTGGTTATGAGTTGGAGCTATACAGACATTGACTGATTGATTGATTCTAGCTGTATACCAAAGAACAGGTCAGTCAGATGAAATTTCTCGAGTTTTTCCCCTTGAACTGGTTCCCAAAAACCCCAATTAAGGCTAGTTTATTCAAAATGGCAGATTTCCTGTTGGAGATTTGCCCAAAGAGACTTTTTAAGTCTCCTCAAGCCAAATCTGATTATCAAATTTATTAGCTAACTCTAGATGAAACTCACTTTTGGGGCTACTGTGGAAGCATTAAAAGGTAACCATAACATCTATGTATGTGCCAGTTTTCACACGTTTCTGAGAATGTCCAATAACCCAACAAATGGTGAACATGGGAGATATGAAAGTAATTAAGGAGAACCCAGCTGATTTACAATAGGGCTCTCGCACCCATTCGATGCTCAAGCCCTAATGATGAACCCATGCGACTAAAATAGGGTCCTCGCTCCCTTGGTGTTTAAAACCTATAAACAAAGAAGAGTCCAAGAAATTACAGGTTTGTCAACGATTCAGTGCTCAGGGTTACCATAGGGTTTCATACCCCAGCCCTAATAACTAAAATGTAGACATGAGTTTTCCCATAAAAGCTCAATTATTTAATACCATTGTTTTAACCTTTATCTAACTGTGTGTTAATAACACTGACTAAAAACATGGCTAAAAAATTCTATTGACCATAAGGGAGATTAACTTCAAAAAATGGGTCTTCAATAATTAAAGAGAGTGGCAGAAATGTGCTGAACAAGCAGGAAGAGTGTCTATTTGTGCATGTTCATACCCGTGTAAAATATTGTGACAGAGAAAGCACAAGCTGTTAGGATAAATCTGTTGCTCTTCTGTGTATGCCAGAGGTGGTTATTGAGTTAAATTAAACCAAGGACCCTCATTAAGGTCTCCTCTAGCTTTAAGCCAGTTCCACAAAGTTCAGATGGATGCCCTCAGACTAGTTACTTCTAGAAGGACAGCAGGAAATGGAAACATTTTCAAGGTGTTTTTCAAAACAGTGGACTATCCATTGGGATACTACAATAATGACCAAAGACTTTTTGTGCTTCTCGGGATAGTAAATATGTGTACTAAAATTTCATTCTTCTAAGGGAAATGGGCTGCTTTGAAGGGGGTTTAGGGGGCACTCAAGCCCATTTTTCACATCGATGTCTGGGAACAATTAAATATCAAACTTCTCACCAGGCCTGAAAAACCTGCCAAGTTTGGTGAGTTTTTGAGCATGCCTGGATACTCAAAGTTAAGGAATCGAGTAGAGGAAATAATCCTTTGGATTGCAGCAGGGTCCACGCTGATCAGTCCTCAGGTCCTAAACAGATTTATTTGTTGGTCTATTGAATTTTACAAGTTCTTTTAAAATGCAGTGACCAAGGTTGCTAAGAAGGAACCTCACACATTTCATTGGAATAAAAGCCTTGTTTTTAAATCAATAAAGACTAAGTTTATCAATGAAATGCCATGAAGTTTTTCCTGTGCAGTTGATACTGATTATTTAGTTTCCTGTGTGCTAGAGCATGTCACTGAGCCATACTGCTTAAGGACATGAAGTCAGGCCAATACATATGCTGTTAATACTCACCTAAGGTTCAGTCCCATTTTTACCACAATTTTTACCACAATTCTTTTCAAGAGCTTCCTTGCCCCTCAGAATAGAGTTACAAGTGACAGTGGTCAAATCTTCCCCTATGAGATGGGACAACCTTTCAAGACCCTAGTATGTCTCCAGTACTTACCTAGGGCATTGACATAAACAGTTTCAACAATTTTCCTGCAAATCTTCTACTATGAATAATATGTGTAATACAGATACAACATAAAATATGCCTTATTTTGCCTTTTATAAAATCATTTCTATGTTGTTACCATTGGTATTGCAACTGTAAGTCTGAGCTATCTGTTGTATTTTTTTAAATGCCATTAAAATCTCCAGTCTGTCTCTTTTAGTCTCCACTGTTTTACCTTCACCATCTATTTAATTGTACCAGATGGCTGCTGAACAATAAGTTTTCTGCCCACTGAAATGAAATTTAGCTATCCAGGTGCCTGCTCATGATGAATAAATGTTGTTTCACTACATTGCTTTAGGTGTGATTTGGTGCTACATAAATTTGACTGAAATAACTGAATGATCCTTTATCTCTGTCTAAAACTACATAACCAAATGATGAGAATGAGAAGTTTAGTGGTGTTTTGCCATTTTCAAATTAATGTTGCACATTTGAAACTGGAGCACACACATTTTAATTTAGTTACGCTGCAAATTCAGAGAAAGCAGTCAAATTTTCCACCTGGGAAATGCATGTATCTGTATCTTTGTTCATTTTTTTATGTCGGCTAGGCCTAGTTTTATTTTTTCCACCCCTTGCTCTTAAAATGTTAAGTAAAACCAATCTGTGTTAAACAAATATATATTCTATTTTTACACCTGTTTCTTTTCCTAAGTCATGCTAAATGCTTATGGGAACAGAAACACACCAGCCCTCTCACACCTGTCCAGCACTGGCTGCATTTGCATGTTTATGAGTGTTGATGTTATCAGCTCAAGTGAACTGTGTGAGACATGACTTCTCATGCTTACCTCAAACGAAGCCCTCATGAGAAAAAAGCTGACCTGACCTGAGGGGCCAACTGGTAAAACCGCCTGTTTCCACCTGCTTCAGCTCTGTTCTTCATTTTTCCAACAAATTCAAGTGGCTGGGTAGAGAAAGGGAGAGGAAGGAGGGTGAGACAAATAGAGAGAGGGAGAGGGAGCAGGGGGTCCTTGGGACTCACCCAGTTGACAGCTCCTGTCTCTGCATGTAACGACTTATTTATTCGGGGATAATTAATCAGGCGCAGTTTTTCTGGCGGTATGATTAATGCGCTTTGTCATCTCTGCTGCAGCGATGAAAACACAGCAGGCTATGACACCACTGCACGGCTGCATCTTTCTGACGTCACTAAGAAAACAGGATATGCTGTTTAAAGAAGTGATGATACATTTAGGTTTACTGTCTATGAAATGCTTGTAGTGTCGAGTAGGCTCTGGTGTGGTGGGTGTCTATGTCTTGTATGTAAGGGCGAAATTAAAACGTGAAAACAACAGTAACTTCAAACTTATAACTTACTGCTCATTGGCTTCTCTGCTCGGCGCCATTACAAATTTAGTGGCCATTATTACCTTCATAAGTTATCAATAATAGTTATTTACATCAATGAATGCATGACTATCTCTCTTAAATTAAACTCACTTTATTAATCTATCTATTCTTTAAAAAACAAGTTTAAATCGTCAAAGTGTCTTTTTTCACATGCATGTTTTCTACCTGTATCTTTTTGTTCCTCCTAAAAGCATGCGATGTCAACTCTTTGAGTCGTGGCCTTTCGAGGGAAACTAAAGCCGATAAAGTCCCTTCTTCTTCAGGTGGTGATGCAGTATAAGGGCGCCACCCGGTGGTTGTTTTTGTTATCACAAGTCCAGAAAGCCAAACTAGATAACATCTGCCTTATCCAAATATGAACCTTCTGCAGTCTAAAGGGTACTGCGTCTTCAAGCACACATTCCCAAAAAGGTAACAGTTTTCATCACCTATATCACTAGGAATTTTGAAGCCGCTTACTTGTCATTTAGCACTATAGCAGGAAGATGGTGGAAACAGCCGAGCTGTTAGGAGTCAAAACCTGTTGCACCACAACAGGCTGACGTTTGGAAACACAAGTCCACCTTTGCTTTAATTTTCTTAAATTTGTTGGTAAATGTTTTCTTATTCGACGAAGGTCCAGCTTTACAGATATTGAGCAAAGCCAAGCAAGCCTTGTTACATAATAATGAGAACTGAAACGGGGTGTGGTAAATTTCCCAAGTACTGCATTATACAACAAAACTGGCTGCTATAAGAATATCACCCGGAAGTTACCAAAAGTCTTCGAAAGCGCGCGCTAAAGGAAGGAGAAAAGTGAGTTCACCTGAGGGGGCGTGTCCTTCCCAGAGAGGAGCGCTTGTTTTGTTTCTTTCCAGAATGAGTCACCTGATAATTTGGTGGCGTCTGGTGACTGGAACCCAAAGGCCTTTCCTTTCGTTCAGCTGCTGTCTGTCGTGATGATTCATTTGTGCCCTGGTTTTCCCCTAATACATTTCTATACAAAATGGTGTTAAGTTGTTCCAGTATGAACAGGTTCTGCGGTTATTTTCTCCATTTTGTGCTCTGATGTAGAAAATTTGCTATAGAAAACTATATTCTATACATCCTATGGAAAACCTTTTTGGATGAAGAGCAACTGATGTCAGTGGCTCACATACAAAAAAACCCTACAAAAAAATGTATAAAAAATTGAAGAAATATATATATATATATATATATATATTTAATCATATATTTCTTAAATTCACTAAAACATGTAAGTGTGGACAACACAAACATAATCTAAGTATAACGTTTACACATCGGGTAAAACCTACTTTGTCCTTTTTACCCTATGTGTAAAATTTTAACTCTTGACTTTAGATAGGCAACTTTTATTTTGTTATTGTTGTTAAGAGTTATTATAAAGAATATTGCTATTTCATTACATAAAGAAAGATGCTTTATGTAGGTATTGCTGTTCTTCTCCATAGCTTGGCAGAATTCAAAAATAAAGCTGTGATTTGGTCATCTGCAAGAATAAAAACTTCAGCACTTAAATTTCATAATAGCTTAAAAATTCAGTAGCCTAAATACTGATGTAATCTTTGTGAAAAAAATTAAAATGGCTGAAAAACAAATATATATACTGCTTGTATTCTTGTTTTCTCATAATGTAAATTTAAAAAAAAAATTGTATCTGCCAATTAGGAACTTTATTGTTGCTTTGTGTTATAAAATTCAACTAAGTTTTTTCTTGTTGTTGAAAAAAACAAACAAAAAAAAAAAAAACTCCAGGCTCTCCATTGCAGCAGGGATTTAAAACAGAAATAAACACACCAAGGTCATGAACACTTTATTAATACAAAAGCCTTACATTCTTACACACACAACAGTTAACAGTATTGATGCACTCTCCCGGGTCCTGGCTGTTTTTTCTTTAATTTCATTCCTCTTCCACGGGTCTTGGCTACAAGACATAAAGCAGCAGTTGTTACATTTTTAGCATAATGTTGTTCTTAAATATAATGTCATTAGATGTCAGGTCTACAACTGCAGAGGTTAAATATTTTACTCTTTGTTTTTTACTTATTATGTACGACCAGCAGATGTCACCATGAGGCCGTTTTAGCTGGAAGATTGACACTCTTACCTTGGTTTTGCCACAGCTGAGGAGCTTGTTGCCTTTTGAGAAAAGGAGATGGATTGATTGATTAGCGTAGAAGAAAAGTGCTTTTCATTCAGTAATGCAACTCAGATCACGATGGAACAACATTAAATTCAGCCCCCTTTACCTGGTAAAGTGGTTTTGAAGGGACTTTGATTTGCATTTGGCCAGTCTTTTCAAAACATGACTGATACCATCTGAACTCCATAACACACATAGAGACACAGGATGTAGATGTTGACCTACCTGCCAACAGGAAAAAGGAGAGGAACACAATGACCCCGGCAAACACCAGTCCTCCAACACGAAGTGTGTAGTAGTCTACAAGGAAACAGGACATTGTTAACACACAGTAACTGTAATCAGAGCCAGTCAGCAGCCACGACTCTAACAGTTTAACCCTCACTATTTAACCTTAATGCTCTTTAGGTTTTCTCTTGTTTTATGTGCTCTTCTGTCTTACAAGAACATCACAATTTTACACCTTCAGCTTTTTTCTCTATCTCTCCACTTGTGCCCAATTTGTTTGACTTGCTTAAACCTCCATTATCTGTTAGAAACTCACCTTTATCTCACAAATGCTCCCCTCACTTTCTGCTCTGAAAAGGTTTAACATAAACCAACATAAAGGTTTTTTTTTTGTTTGTTTTTCCAGAAAAATTCTCGTCACTCACCATAAACAAAGTCAGCATCGGGGTCAACAATATCTGCACCTAGGGACAGACATGAATTGGACATGTTAGAAAGAAGTATGCTAAATACAATAAGTCACAGAAAGAAGAAATATTCTGTTTCATAGCCAGCCAAATACTCCTAAAAGAGGCTTTAAGTTGATTTATTTTATGCTTTACCTCACGATGTAATGGTATCAACTTCCACTCCTCTATCCTGTGATAACTTTCTGTCACTTTTCATGTGACACTATTCAGACTCTTCCTCAATGAAACTATGTATTTCCAGATATTTTTTATGATGATTTTTTAGATTAATTAAATATGAGGTGTCTCTGCATAGGGTTAGAAAAAATCCTGCTCCTGAAAAATACACTTTTAAAAACATATTGACAAATGCATTTTGCAAGACACTGTAAACAGGATGGTTCCCTGAGCTCAAGGAAAAAGGACCGTTTTCAATGTATGAGTATCTCACAGAATCTGATGCATTAAGGATAAAGCAATTAGCAGTAGCATAACGTTAAATATCTAAAGCAGTATTAGTCAACATACTATACATCAATGCATACAGAGATAATCATCTCTAAAAACCAAGATAAGACACTGCAGGAACTGTTTCAGAATGATGATTGGATACTGTAAGAAAACCATTTTATTTAGATAAAATTGTAAAGTTAAATCATTCACTTAGTTAGTGGAGTAATTCAGGAAATGTATACAAAAGTTAAGATTTTCATACTTCAGTAACTCAAATCTAAGCTGGTTTCTTATGTCTAAATTCTTGTAAAAACATCTATTTACTCTTATTTTAGCTTTATTAATCTGAAAATTCCAGATGAACAGCTATTTTCAAGTTATTGAAAGGAAAAAAGACCCAACTTGCGTGTAAAAAGTTACTACTGCCTGGTGTTTACTGGTCTTCTCATGATATTCAATTGCCAGACATTGAAAGTAGTGCTGCGTAAAAGAGGGCTGTGGTGGATTATGTGGTAGTGTGATTCATAGAGTTATGTAAGCACTAATTATTATTTACCATCCCATTCTGCAAAAAGATAATCAGCGTTTAAAGATGCAGCTGCATGAAAATAATTAACATGATAGATATATTTTCTACTTTCTCTTTCAGGATATGATGCATTGTAATGTATACGCAACCATCTCTCTTTTTCCTTTTTGAAATGTGGCCCATTAATGTATGACTAAAGATGCTTCTAAGTTCCCTGAGCTTTGACTTGAGATTTGGGATGCACAATATTAAGAGTATGATGAGCAGATATTAGCTTTAAAAGTTAATTATTGGTCAGATATGAACATTTCTGCTGATATGATGACTATAAATGTTGGGACATAAATATTTACCTGATGTCAAATCTGTGGCGTTTTAGGGAACTCTAACAGACTTCAGTCTTTTTCTTTGCTCATCCTTATCCCTTGAGTACGTTCATAGGACTAAAGTTTTTTTTTCTTCATTCATTCTTAAACTTTAAAGCAGCCCTTCCCAAACTTCAGTGCACTGTGGCCAACCTTAAAACCTGAAAATCTTCAAGGGACCACTTAAACTTTCTTCAACACCTTATTTTTGTAATTTTTAAAATTTTTTTTCATAAACAGAAAATTTCAAAACAAGCACCTGGTTTCCAGAGACATTGATGCTACAGGAAAGTGTTGGCATGGTCATTAAGTGCAATTAATGAACTAATAGTGTTTATTTTGTTGAAAAAGACTTCTGTAAAGTCATCGTTATTTTCATTTCTAAGATTAATCTCTTAAAAAGTGCACTGTGACTCTAAAAACCCTTTCAACATTAATGTGGCATATTAGAATGTTTAATGGAGTGTCAGCAGTTAATTCAGCACCAGTTAAACCTTGACACCCATTCTGTACATCAGACAAAATTAATGTTGACAAGGTGAGATATCAGTTAAATCTTCTGGCTGTGCTTTGTTACCTCTTGGGCTTTTAAAAAGGCCTTTTAACGTGTAAACAAGTATTTTATGATACTATAAATCTTGAGTTGAATTAATCGCTTTTTAATGTTCCATTATTTCCTTTTAATCTCATAACAATTTCCTTTGTCCATGGTTAAGTTCATGTTATACTCTCTAATTTACCCATAAAGACAGTAGAAAAATCCAAAATAAAAAAACAGTGTTAAATGCAAAACTGAGGAATTTTAAAATGAGATATAAAAGGATGAGATTACTTGAGGGGAACCACAGAAATTTTGAGATTAATCGCGATTAAAAATTTAAATCTTTTGACATCCCAATTTTTTTAATATCAGGTAAAAGGCCTCTTGCAGCCCATCTAGTGTCCCCAGGGCCCACCAGTGAGCCCCAGGCCACACTTTGAGAAGCACAGCTTTAAAGTGTGTTTTAAAGGGCGCGCAGATGGTCGAGTGGCTTAAGGCACACACCATGTACACAGGCGGCCCAGGTTTGAATTCGGCCTGTGGCCCTTTACTGCATGTCTTTCTTTCCAAGTCTATCCACTGTCCTCCTCTGTCTAACAAAGGCCCAAAAATAAATCTTTAAAGTGTGTTTTAATGACTGAAGTGTAAGGCCTAAACTACATAGATAGATCGGTATCTTTACTGATATTGGCTTCTGCCAAAATTAATTTCTGGTTATCAACATAACTGAAATCTGCCAAATCTAATTGCATGCATCCCTAATTCAGATGTAGACATCTCATTTCAAGAAACTAAACAAGTAACAGTATATATTTTTTTGTCCCTTATAACAAGGAGTTATTTTGGCGTTGACTAGCTTAAAGAAAGATTTTTATATGGAATTGACAGATGAATGTTACTTGGGTAAGTTTAAGTAAATATTTTTGACTAGAATTTAGGCAAAAACCCTCGCCTAGATGTGAGAATTTTGCAGCTGAGTATTCTCCCATTTTTTCAGCATTGCCCTGCGTGGTTATGTGCCACACATACTAGAAGTTAATAAATCATCTTTGAGCTTTATGGGTACATCATTTACTCTTGCTGTTAGAAATGTTAACTCAGACTGTGAGAGCACATGGAGCTGTGACCTTGCAAATACAAAGCTGAATTGTATCATGTTAAAGTGGCACTCTTACACAGCCCTGTTGTGTGGATAATCACCAGATCAGCTGCTGAGTGAGTAACTCACCTTTAGAAGACATGATGTGTCGTCTGTTAGTGTGTTTAGCTGACAGAACTAGAGGGGAACAAAGCAAACAGTTAGGCCAGCTGCTGATCCGTGCATGTCTGCTGTATTTTAAGACTTATCTAACCAGGATTATCTTGTTTTATAAGCTATTCACCATCACATCAGCTAAAAAAAGCAAACATTTTGTTTGTAGGGAGGAAGGTTCCTGTGGGTTTGGTTTCAACAGTCTGCCATTTTAATTAGGTTAGAGATGTGTAGAGGCTCATTTAAATCGGCTTATTCACTTTGGATGAGAGGGGGTTGAAAGGTTCGGAAACTCTATATGTCCCAACAAATTGCCTTATCGGCTTCTGTACGACAGACTTAGAGCAAAGCAATTGCCTTGATCTTCACTGAAAACTTTAAGAGGCTAATGGCGTTATTGATCTTCTTTCCTCCATGCTTCCTCTCTCTCTCAGTCTTTCACAGACTCAGACACAAGCATGTACAGGCTTCTCATTTGATCTACATCTCCTGACCTCTAATCATTAACTTGCACAGATTAACAGACTAAAAGTTTCCCGTCTTGTCTCCTCTTTGTTTAGGCGTGCCGCTGTGAATTGTGGACTTCAGTGCTTTCATTCGTTATGTTTCTAGGCCTTTTCACTGCACTGCTGAGCAAGAGGACACACAGGACAGTTATTCATTAATACATTACAGCGCCAGGATTCATTAACCTTGAACCTTGCACAGGCTGATAGAGGTTATAGACGGGGCAATGGAAAGTGGATACACACTTCTAATAATGCAGATTTAACACCTGATCATTGGCAGATTGACTCCTGATGCCAATCAATGCATCTGTTAAATTCCTCCAAAGGGGAGTAATTAAAAGAACATTGAAAACAGATTAAAGTCTGCCCTCTAAACCCACTTTACAGCATATATTAACTGGAACATGAGTGCCTTTCTTTATCTAGCTCATTAATGGAGCAAAAGACTTTTATTTCTGTGCATACTGCATCAAATCAGTGCAGAGAGACACTTTTAAGACATCAAATTACCACTCGAAAACACTGGTTTTCACTGTTCTCCTATAAGAAACCTCTACATATTATCCTGACAGAACAGTTTATCCACTTTTCAGGCATTTTGGCACTGATTTTAATGGAAGCCCAAAAAGGACATGCATCCATAGATTCAATTTTGCTCCGTTTTTAATAATAATGTAAAAAAAATGTTTTTGTTTTCTTGAGATGTGGACTTGTTTATGTCATTATTCTGGCATAGCAAGGCTGGTTTTCTGATGTTAACAAGTTGATTTCTCCAGATTTCAAGAAAACAATCAATCATTTCAGCGTTAATTTGTAGCCAAAAGAAAATAACTACTCACCAAATCTGCTGAAGGCTCTGTATCACTCCGGTCCAGGTGTGTGTGTGTGCCTAGTCTGCATCAGGGGCAGGTGCAGACAAAATTCCCAGCCCACAGATCCACCCACTATCTCACACTGATTCCTCCCCTATCTAACAGCCATATTTCCGTCTAGTCACTCAGTTACATATTTACAGGGTAATAAAACTTTGTTCTCTCAGACTAATAAAGAGTCAATCAGACAACCTTTGGAGTCACTGCAGAACCAATGGCGCAGTAGTTTCTCTGCTGGTGAAGAGGATATATGACACAGATTCACTGCCACAAGCAGCAGAAGCGTGTGACCTTGGCTGACATTGAAAGGAAATGAGGAGGCATAAAAACTCTTATGAGAATTACCTTGGTATGCATTACAATTAAAAGAACACGTAAATTTAGACTTACTTTATTTATGCAAAAAGCACAACATGTTGCTACACAACGAGGCCTCATGCGTAGAATGAACATTTACGTGTTCAGCGGTCATTTTTTCAACAGGTACATTCTATGTTAGTGAAGCCTGACACAACAATTAGTCACTTTCTTTATGATTTGGCTTTCATTTGGCTACTATTAATGTAGTCTTGCACATAAATAATACCACTTTAAAGTTACATTTCTCTCAAACTCTGCACTCATACTTTGTCTATACACTTTAGATATGTGAAACACAGATGGACATTCAAAGCATCATGTTTACTGTTAAATACCCCTAACAAAAAGGACATAGAAGAGAAAAAGACCTGGTTTTCAAAGATTTTCAGATAGAGAGTGAGTAGTGAGATAATGATAGTCTGTAGGAGACTGGTTAATCCTGGAGGTGCCAGTGACGGTGCCTGGAGTAGCTGTTTGGAAAAGGCAGTGAGACAGCTGATGGTGAGGCTTGCTCCACTATAAAGGGTAAAACACTGTGGTGGAGAAGCTCATTCCTGTGCTCAGTCTGAGAGCTGTGGCAGTTCAGATTGTCTCATATAACGCTGATCCCTTTAATATGGAAAGAAATATTTATTAATATACCCATACATGCCTGCAAACCCACTAAAAATGCACTCAACTGTTCAAACATGGACCCCAATACTCAACTATATATCTTATCTATAAACTACTGGTATAATTAATCATGTAGGCTATATAATAAATGCATATATGTTATAATTCATACAGTATCTGGCTAACTTTATCCATGACAGCTGAACATTATTCACACAGTGGCCATTTTCTAACATCACACTCAGGGTGAGACAAAATGCTTATTTCAGGTTTACAAGCTATATCAAGGTATAGGGAATCTAAGGATATTATAATTTTGAAAAACAAAACAGGAAATAATAGAGCCAGTGGCTACGTAGCTCAGCTAAGTCAAACTGTTAACTAGAAAGTAGCTGGACACAAACAGTGGCTTACTTTTTGTAAATGCCATTACTTTGTCGGAAAGACATTAAAAGACTTAACTTTGTGAAAACTACTATTCTATTAACCTTAAGCTATCATGTTAGAAGAAAGCCCCAACCTTGCCAACTGAAGCTACTGTTAAGATTAGCATCCAGCTTCTTCTTAGCTAGTTGTAGCAATAATAGTGAGGAGGAGTAGCTGTAGCAGGGGCTAAGGCACCATTATAATCTCTTCACCTTGAGAAATAGTCTATTTTACCTTTGAGTTGACTGCTTTTTAAGTCAAAGTTACTACAATCACTATGCTAAATCTGTTAGCCTATTAATGGCAGTTGCCACTGTGTCAGCATTAAGCTAACTAACTAAGATGTGCATCAAAATCTTTTTAAGAGCAATAGTGCCCTCTCCTGGATAATTATGCACCACTTATGTTAACATTAACATTTGTCTGAGCATTGCTAATAGGTGTTGTTTGGGCAACATTTAGTATGCCAGGTTTGTCTGATTTCCACTGTGCACTGTCTAGTCGTTTTCTTGTCAGCCAGGTGTTTCTTTATTACTAATGTATTTTGGGGCTTTTATGTCTTTATTTTTAAAGACAGGATAGTGGATGGAGTCGTAAACTAGGCAGTGAGTGAGTTGGGAATGACATGCACAGGCTGGATTTGAACCCCACTTTGAGGACACATCCTCTGTACACGGGGTCGTAGACATAACTACTACCTGCACCCCAAATTATGCAAAATTTAATACCTAACAACTCAGTATTACAGAATTACAGAACATTTGAAGCTCAGTTTACCACTCTGAGAGTGACATCAGAAGAAAATGGCTACCATGTGAAATACGCTAAACTGACAAACAAAGAGACAAATCTTCAAACCCAAAGGTAATAGATAGAAACAATCAACAGCAGACCACACAACTCTTAAATCTCTTCTAGTCTTCAGAGACAACGTTGTGTCAAAGGTGCTTCCAGCTAAGACAAACAGGGGTGAAACGGTCACACAAAGGCACAGGAACAAACAAGAGCACTGAGCAACAGGCACAACACAACGGATTACAACAGGTGAGATTAATATACATATTACACCTCTAAATGTATCCCTTGCTTCTTACCCTGACATAACCATTGTAATAACAATCCATTAATTCACTTTTACATTGGCTTTTTGTCAAATATAACAGAGCATCATATCTGAAGGCAGTGTGGTCCGTTGGAGTCGGATCAGTTCTCTGCTGGAGTCTCTTTGGCAGCCGCTGCAGCTGAGAGATAACAAAGAGGAGCCGTTTAGTCAAAGCATAATACAGTACAGCAACCAACAGTTATTGTCTCATTAGTATTTCAGTTTTCTTTCACACATTAACTTACATGCAGTGCAGTGATTCCCACATTTTTTCCTTTGGGCCTCCCCTACTCATATCTAAGAAAGGTCAAGCCCCCCCAGGATCAACTTGGAAAAATTAAAAATAGATTTTAAGTGTCTTCACTGACAAAATACCAACATAATAGGCCTAGATACACTTGCTGCTAAGGATCTATGTATAAATTATCGATTATTAAAATGACGTATTAGGGCCAGTCTAAAGTTAAAACAAAAAAGAGGATCTGTTTAAAAATAAATGTTGAAGTTTAAAAAGTTGTACATTTACGAGAAAAAAAACTACATTTTTCACTCTCAAAGCTAAGGCGTTATTGTCTGTGAACCAGAACTAAGAATTTTTGATATTTTAAAGCAAAAAAAAAAACAAAGTAAACTGTCCAGAAGAAGGAAATCATGCATGATGATACTGTTTTCCTTGCAGAAGTCCTGCGGTTGAGAGCCTTCTCAAACAATGCTTCTCGCTGGGACTGATCAGTAAGAGAGTACCTGTAGTTTTAGCACTTATTCATTACCATTATCATCTGAAGTCTGAAGAGATATTTCTGTAAACTGGGGTTATCCAACCAAAAATTCTGTTTATTTATTTGTTTTCTTTTTAGATTATTGACTTTATAATGAAAATTTACAAATTGAAAAACCTGAAATCATTATAGTTTATAATGTCAAAATTTATGACCATTTAAACTTGAAATCTTCCATTTTTTTCTTGTAACTTTATGACTTTATAACCCTTTTTTCACAGAAATGGATAAATCCTCCTTATTTTTAAAACATTTAAGATGGCCCAACACGCCACTGTATACTATGTTACTAATCGTGATTTCTTTTTTTAGTAAAAGCACATCTAATTTTGACAACATCAGACCAGACAGGGCCCCGTACCCCCTAGGAGATCTCTGGCAACCCCCTCAGAGGAGCTACTAATAAAGGATAACACTGGTGGCAAAAATGTTCACATCAGAGCTGATGAGTGCATGCAGTGCCAGATTGTATATGAGGCATCTTTTCTAAAGGCCACTGCAAGCTTAACATTAAGTACATTTACTCAAGGGGTTAATATAAATCAGCTTTTGAGTCCATCTATCCATCTGTCCTTCCATCTTCTGTCACTCCAGGGTCGGGTTGTGGTAAATGCAGGCTAAGAATTCAATCCAAAATCCCTCTGTCCAGCAATGTTTTCCAGCTCCTCCTGGAGGATTCCCAGGTATTCCAAGCCCAGATGGGATATACAATCCCTCCAGTGAGATCTGGGTCTACTGTGGGGTCTACTCCCTGGTGGACATGCCTGGAAGATTGCTACACTTTCAAGTTTTAACCCATTAGAGCCTGAAAACACAAAATATGTATCAAATACGACACAACAGGCTTTAAGGGGTTAAATTAAATGTTTCAATTCAAACTTCTGCTCCTTAGGATACATTTAATAGATATTTAAATGTTACTAGCACAAATTATGCAACTTTTAATGTATTTTTAAATTCATTTTCCATCCACAAACCCCTGATGAACCGCTACTTTGGAAAATACGGTACTTCCTGTGTTAACACGGATCAAATCTCTGTCTCCTCTTCTTCCTCTGATATATATCAAAATATCAAAACCTAGCTTACACAATATCTTTGGGTAATGCTCTTAAATTCCCTCGCTCCTGTGCTAATGATACTGTATTTTGACAATTTGTAACACCAGCCTTTGTTTGGGCAACGTTTAATACGCCAAAAATAGCTCATACACTAAAGAATGAATGGCTGTCAGGTCTAACCCCAGGAATCAAACATGGAGGGCAGACAAAGGGGCTGTGAAACTGATCTGTTTTATTCAAGAGATTAGATTATGTGAAATGTTAGACACTGAGTGGATTAAGCTACAACGATTCTCTGTAAGTAGGTTCTTAATATAAGTCAAATTACAATATTAATACATTTTATTTAAAGTCACATTGACTAACACTTGAACTAACCTTAAAAAGCAGAATTAAACCAACAAGCTAAGATAACCACATGAAAAGGAGCAGTAAAATTAACAGTGAATAAAAAATAATGCAGGCTAGCCAAAAGGAAAACAATTAGATCAAACACACTAGTTTCAAAAGATAAGACAGGATTTGAAGATGGAGAGACTGTCAATGTTATGCATGTCTGGTGGGAGGAAGTTTCAGAGGCGGTGAGCAGAGTGGCCAAAGACTCCAAATCCCATGACGGTCAAGTTGATGGTGAAGTGGATGGTGTGAAGCAGAATCTTAACATCAATGCCTTAGCTGTTGTGGAGCGAATAAGTTATGTGATTAATGGCTGGGGATCTGGAAATGATATGAACTGCAGATTTCAGGACCAGTTGGAGATTATGAATGGATTTTTAGGGGAGACCAAAAAGAAGGTGTTTACAGTAATCTATTTGGGAAATGACCTGGGTGTGAACTCCTGCGGCCAAACTTGGGGCCCATGGAGGTCAGGAAAATCATGGTCAACTGTGAATGTAAGTTGTAATAACCATGTTTTATTTTTAAACTGACAAAATTTACTTTTATTAGAGCAACAAAAAATGAGTTTTATTGCTTTGTAGTATATAGCATTTTTCAAAATGTTAACCCCTTTTCTTAAAACAGAATTACCTTTTTATTGTTATTGCACACTAAACTAAATGATTATGAAAGTAATGTCAGACTTCTTAGCTAAGCCATGATGTACACAAATGTAAGGATGTCAGAAAATAAAGTAAAAGAAACCAAGACAACTTTAATGGGAAAAAATTGAGCTAATGTGATAAGAGACAGTGAGGATTTAAATTGGCCCAATAAATGGTTAATAGTGGAAAAATGGGTTAAAAGCTGCAAAAAGGGGCAAAAATGGGTGAAAATCCAAAGGTGTGGAAAAAAAGGGCAAAACCCCCTGGTAAAACTGGCTTAAAAGTGGTAGAAAGTGGCAAGAAGTAGTAAAGAGTAGGAAAAAATGGGTGAAAAGCAGCCATGATGGGTTAAGATTGGCAAATAATTGGCAAAAAGTGGCATAAATAGGTAAAAGCAGCAAAATGCTTCAAAAATGTCAAAATTGGTGAAAAGCAACAAAATGGTTTAAAACTGGCAACTGGGCAAAAAGTGTAAAAAAAAATGGGCAAAAACTACCATTTGGTGTTAACAAAGGCAAAAATTGGGTGAGAAGTGGCTAAAAGCAGCCAGAATGGATTAACAGTGGCAAAAACAGATGAAAAGTGGCAGAAACGGTTTGTAAGTTGCAAAAATGTGCAGAAAAGGAGCAATAAGGTGAGAAAGGGAGCAAAAAAATGCAAAAATTGATGAAAAGTGGCTAAAATTGGCAACATTGGCAAAAAAAAAAAAAGCAAAATGTGTGAAAAAAGACCAGAATGGGTTAAAAGCAGCAAATAAGTGCAAAACTGGGCAGTGGAAAAAAAGTAGGAAAAAGGGCAAAAAAGGCCATCATGGGTTTACAGTAGCAAAAATGGGTGACAGGTGGCAGAAATGACAAAAATTGGTTGAAAGTTGCAAAACAAAGTGGTAAAAAGTGGCAATCAAGGTCTTGAAGATGGGGCAAAAATAACGAGAACTGTGGTGAAAGGGGTTAAAACACAGCAAGAATAAATCATCTCAACATCAAGCTAGAAGATAAACTACAGCTGAATTCATAACAACCAAAACTTGATGAAAATTTCCTTTTTTGGGGGGGGGACTTTATGCCTTTATTTTGACCGAGTAGCTGAAGAGAGATGGGCAGCATGGGAAGAGGGAGTTGGGAAACATTAACCAAACAGCATAGAGACTGGGAATCTGTCCTGCGACCAGCCTCTGCATATGGGCGCCTGCTCTACCAACTGAGCTAAACCAGCACTCAGCTTGATGACAGTTTCAAAGTGATGAATGTTTCTGTTCATTTCTGACCTGTTAAGAGTATCTAAAATCATCTTGAAAAGTATGGAGTCAAACTCTTTATGATGTATTACATGATAAGTTAAAGGTCAGTGGTACTTTAGGTGTGCACGTCATCAATATGAAACTTGTATGTCCTCCATGTTCATGCCATGGATGTCAGATAGTGAGTTAAAGATGAGAACAGCTGACAGGAAGGTGAAATGCTTGTCTTACCCTTTGAGACAATTAAGTTCTCCTCCTGTTGTTCCTCATCTCCAGGGGCACTGAGGAGAGAATCAATGAGTTTTCATCATAACCAAATAAGTAGTAGTAATGTGAAAAGCCCTTACAACAGCACTTTTCAATCAGAGAAGGGCACTGACATACCTTGGCTTCTGGTTGATGCTACAGCGGCATCGTCGACCTATAAAGAGGAGAAATCATCATTGGTTCACCGTTTCATTATCATTACCTGATAATGAAACGATGCAGCTCTCCACACAGTGTGAAAAATGCATTAACTTGTGATTAATGATCTTAATATGGTTGTAACACTCGATTTAACTCAGTGAATGTACATGTAATAGAATAACACACAAGCACAAGCACTCAAGAGCTGGACTTACTGAGAATGAGGAGGATACCCAGTGTGAACAGAACCACGGCAAACGCCAAACCACAGATCCTCAGGCTCTCATAATCTGCAGAGGAAGTTTACATTTAAGAGACGAATCAAGAAGTGTACAGCAAAATAATTCACAGTGTCGGGGCTTCGCATCAGTCTGCTCCAGAATGACATTTATGAAAGCACACTTACCGTATATAAATGGATTTTCATCTTTTTTCTTGTTTGCTATAGAAAAGAGAAGAATACATTTAGAAAGTGTTTAACTCTACTATTTTTAACATAATGAAAGGGGCAGTGATAATATTTCCAGTGTGTAGTCTTGGGTTGATAATTAAATGTAATTATTAAAAATTATTACAATTCTCTTTTTAACCAGCAGAGGGCCATACTTGCTATTGGTTTCCCTCCCCCCCAAGTAGCTCAAGAGGGAAGGCATCAAAATAAGAGGAGAGAATTTTGCACTTTTACTGCTAGAGATTTGAAATTACAGAAGCATATGCATTCAGAAGTGGACTTCAACTGAATAAAAATAATTCAGGAAATTCTAAATGGTATCATGAAGCTGGTTTGCGATTGATACTGTATAGTAAGATGAGTGTGTTGTTATGTCCCTTATCTCTTTGCATTAGGCTGGCCACACACAACATAACTGTCCAATCTTAAGTGTTTTACCATCATAGTAGACCACAGACATAAGGACACTTTCAACAGCATTAACATTATAATCCTCTGGCTTTGTAGTGGTGATTCCAGAGACAAAAGGTTGCACATTTGAAGTAAATACAAGCTACTTGTTCCCTTCTACAGGGATAAGAGCTCAGTGACAAGATCCCTAAACCCAGTTAAAGCCCTCTCAAGTCAACTGTGCAGACCAATAGGCAATAAGAAGCCAGGACCTCATCAGGGCTGTCAAGTGCACTTGGGAAATCCTCCTTCACTGATATTTAGGCAGTTAATCGCATGACACCTTCAGAGGGCAGAACAGTGATCTCTAACATCCTTGAGCCACACCCTCCATACAAGCTCATCATGCAGACAGCACCCGACACCACCTTCAACAGACACAGGTAACATCAAAAGCTCCAGATAGGGACAATGCTGATACTGCCTCCCCCAACACGACTCATAGCTGCTACCGCAAAAGACAACTATCCTACTGTCCATACACATGAAACTGCAAAGCCAGAGGTCAGAGAAAGTCAGGGAAACAGAGACAGGGTTAGGTGCCCTGACTAGCACTCATCCCTGCCTGACTTAGGCTCTACCTCCCCCTACTCCCTCATTCTCATAACCTGACGTGACAGGATGACTGTTCAACAAAGGCTACTTTTCACATCCATCTGGACCTTCTGTTTGTCACATTCATTACGGGACAATCAGAGGGACAGAACTAATATTGTGATAGACATGTGAAGCCCCAAAAAGTAAACTACATAACATGGTACTCAACCCAGCAGGTAGCTGCTATCATCCTTAGCAATCAGTGGAGCCAGGTGGTGACTTGATCCTTGCTGAAACCAGAGAAGAGACAAATATCTTTTCTTCTTATACCAGCTTTCAGAGTGGCTTCTCGCTTGTCTTTCAATAAAGGGAATGGTCCAGTTCTGATAAAACTGTCCCTGTTGCTACATCCAAGCTAATCACTCCTAATCACTACTAACTTATAGTAAAACTAAACCCCATCTGTAGCTACTACAAATTCATGCTGTGACCAGTTGGCAGAAGAGATGATACATCATCTCTGTCAAGAAAAGCTTTTGGTACCATACTTTGCTCTTCTTTTTAACAATAAAAATGGTCCAGTGTGATGGGAAAACTGCCACTGTGGCTACATCTAAGCTAACTGATGGTCACTTTGCAATACAAGTAGAGCTTGTTCTCCTCCAATGACAATGATTGGTCAGATCATTCACTAGCTATGTTTATATGGACCCCTTGTAACCATAATAAATGCCTGATCTGAATAAAAATGCTTCATATAAACATTTTAATTGGAATAAAATTCTCCGATCCCAATAAACAGTTCTGTTGCTGGAACAACTTTTTACTTGAAACTTTAAGAGTTCAGAATTGTCGATCAGATAAGAACAAGAGAGTAAAACAACCAGATATTTTTGCATGGGGAGGAGTTGAAAAACAAAAAACAAGCGAATGACTGCATTTTATTTAAAACAAAGGTGTAGAAGAAGAATCTACGGCAAATTTTCGTTAGATTTGACCAGTAGGACAATACTGCACACGTCAGAGCAGTTTTATTCAATTCAAATGCATGATGCATGAGTATGTACATCTGTATCAGATGTTTTAGCATTCATGAGAATGAAGAAATTTAAATTTTCAACCAGAATAAATTTAATTAGAATGTGAAAAAAAAATTGATCTGCCTAATGTCGGACATAGAATCTGGCCAATCCATCAGCTTCACAAGGTTATTGGAATTTTCATGAAGAAAAGGCTTCACAGAAAGAGAAGAACAGAGTATAGGGTAAGAGAAGAGCTGAGGAGTTGAGGGGTTTTCATCAACCTTTATATCAGCTACCAGCCAGCATTATTCCTCCTAATCTAAATCTACTGACTGGACTGAACTGCTTAATCTGACATCCTTTAGCCATCTTTCATGAACTGTCCCTCTGTCACAATCAATCTGACTGGAGATGATAAAGATGTTCTGCAGAGAGCGAATGCCCTCAGCCTTGAGGAGTTGGGCGTTCAGGGAGACAGACATCGCTTATGAGGAGCCATCAGCAGAGTTTTGGAGGCTTGCGTAGCCTAGAACAAAGCGAGTCTGAAGTGTACCCTTCTGGGATAAACAAAATTGTCTCATTTAGAAAAAACTGTTCTGGCATATGTTTTGTCCATAGCTGTAATATGTTTGTGCAAACAAGGCCTTAAATCAAGCTCTAAATAGCCTAGATGTTTCTACATTTGATCATTTCTCTTTTTCAAAACAATCACCATTGTCTCTTTAGTATTGATTTCCCTCTTCTGAATTTATTTTGTATTCACACACGGTTGAGTCCGGTCACTTTGGATGTTCTGCTTGCCGTAATAGGCCAATCTATAAGAGTCTGATTTAATCAGGAAACTGACAGAGCCATCTTCGAGTCTGTAAGAATCACGGTGTGACCCCATTAGTGAAAACATCCCGAGTACTCACCCTGTGCACTCTGCTCTGTTACAGCTGAGAGGCCATGGAACAGAAGGGGGTTTCATTCAGAGAGTGAAGGGAGAGGGAGAGAGGGCCGAAACACAGGAAATCAGAGAAGGAAGGAAAATTTTCAATACATCTGCCCAGCTATTCATCTCTCTGTTTTACCTTACACAACCTCTAAGATTCATTAACACACTTCACAGCACGGCATCACATCATCTATTCTTAGTGTGTACCTGTGTGAGCATGTTTATCCTTGTGTTACATTTAACCATGCACTATAAAAAGACATCACACAATCACAGTTACTCACTAATGAATCCCTAAAGTAGTAAATTGATGTTTTGCTCTAAGCCCACACCCACAGAGAGCCTCCTACTATGACATCACTACCTGCCCCAGCACTGCCCCCCTGTGGACAAGTGGTGTTTGCATGCGTACATGGCTTTCATGCATAAATGTGGGTTGGGTGGGGGGACACTTACCAGCCACACACACCAGAAGAGAAGAGAAGAAGAGCAAAATAGTTTCCATGGCAACTGTTGACATAGAGTAGTAAAGAGGGAGGGCGAGAAAGAATAAAGGAAAGACAAATAATATGTATGTTACTGTCCCCTTCACTAATCGAGCACATTAAATGCATTTTAACACAAACATATAAAATTCATGACCCAGCTCACAGACATCACACATATAGAGTGGTAGGTGAATCACAGCATAAAGCACTGGCTCTATCTAAACCTCTGTAGACTAACGTATGTAAAGAGCCTACAGTTAGAGTTTCTATCTTGTATAATGATCCATGTTCAGAGCCACCACACATGTTCTCTTTTCCTGGCAGAGATTTCTCCCTCCCCCCTGTGGAAATCACACAACCTTGGCCTAATTTCATCTAAATTATTCAATGCACATTCTCTCAAAAAGAACATTTTCATGTTGAGCTATTTGCATAAAATAATACATAATAAAAGCAGGATCGATTAAGCCAAAGTAGCTGCATTACAGCAGGCTCTCAGCTTTTCAGAAACAGTGATTCAAATAGGAAATACCTGCATTGAATGCAGTGACATTTTGTTTTACACATCTATGGTCTTAACAGGATCAACAATAGACAAACAACTTTTCAGGGATAAGACCAAAAAAACCTTCAGGGAAATAGACATTCAGTGTTGGAAAATCTTCAGATTAACATCAGTGTTCAATGAAAAATAATTTTTAAAACTCGCTCATTGCTGGTCTGTACATTGCTGCTACCCCCAGATTAAAAAAAAGATTTTCCCAATAAGAAGAACCCAATTGTCTTTTCTAACTGGCTAATCAGCTGAGGAGGAGGCAGTCCCTTGGGTTGTGTCAAAATCACACTGCCTATTTCCTATATGGTGAGCTTTTTATAATAGACTTTAATATGTATATATCTACTGCTGAAACTGATATTTCAATATGGTTGGATTTGGCCTCAAGGGGACGCTAGAGAAAAAGCAGTTTTTAGCACTTTTTCTCCAGCGTCGTTCTCAAGAGTGGAGGTTTACACATGAGGCATTTTCACATGAGGCACTTCCTGCCTGAGCAAATTGCTCCCATTCCCCTTTCCCCCCTGCTGGTCTCCTTTCACTTTAGTAACATTTATCCACACCCAAGAACACTTGTGTATTTACACAGTCCAATACCAGAAGTGGCGTAATTTGCCAGTACAACAAATTTCATGTTTTATTCAACTTAATTTTTTTTTATGCTAGCCACATATTTAACATTACTTTGTTAGCCAATTTAGCTATTTTAGCTTTAGCTAAAACTAAAAGAATTAGCAGTTATGCCACCATTTGCGTAACTGCTTCTAAAACACGTCTGGCTTTAGTGAACGTAGCATAAACTACATAGCTTGGTTGGCTTTAACTTCAGCTACATTGGCTACATAGCTGCATTCCTACTTAGCTTATGTAGCTTACATAGGTTTCATAGCTAATGTAGCTAACATAGCTAATGTTGCTTCATTAGCTGCATTGGAATGTTTTCATTGAGGACAAGCTTTTCTCTTGTAAGTAGACTGTTTTCTCGACTTTATTTAATGTTTTGATTAGGTAGACTTTTTACTTTTCACTTTTGGTACCCTTACCTAAACCTTTACCATAACCATGAACTGAAATTAATTTTGTTTCTATTTTTAAAGTTGCAGCATGTATTTCCTGTCTGGCAGAAGTGGTGTCTCACATTAGTGATCTGCAATGGCTGGTTTATGAGAGCTTAGGTCTACAGCCAGACTGTCCTGGAAATTCATACATTTCATAACTGGTCTTAGCTGTAGTTCGCATTCAGTGCTAGCAATATACGTAATAGTGCTAACACATTAAGAGCAGATGATAAAGCTGGTCCACAATACAGCTGCTAAATATAAGACTGCTGAAATTTGTCATTGTGAACACATCACTGAAGAGGAACACCATTCTGGCTTTAACACTCTGTTAAAACCAAATCAACTCGACAATGAACCCATAATAACTTTTTAAAATCCCTCCAATAATATCTGATGCATGCTCCTAAACTGTGACTAAGGTTCTACAGTTAAGCGTCCTTGGGTTTCTTGAAAGGCGCTATATAAATTCAAGATATTATTATTATTATTATTATTATTATTATGAAAAATCAGTACTTTTGAGTGACAGTGCTTCTTTCTTTCTAAATGTAAACAAATGCATCATAATGTGATCAAAATGAGGAAATGCTGAGTTCTTTGCATAAAACACCCACAAACACAGACTTAACCGATAGTTATTGTACTGCACTCTCGTTCACATATTTGATAATAGCCCATTGCACTTCTATTTGTACTAATGCAGACAAAATATCTGGCAATGGATTATTCATCAACATTCAGATGACATCAAATTAACTACATGGGTCAGTACATTCCATCAAAAGTGCTCATAGTACAGTCCAATACTCAAATCCTTTCCATACTTTTTTGTAGCTAATAGAAAACTACAATAGCACTTGCTGCATTGTAATCAACCACTTCAATGTAAGAAGCAATCTGAGATATACAAAAGAATCCCTCATATTGTAATCTTAACTTCTCCCTCTTAGGGGCTTGATTTGACAGCAATGTATTTGATAAAAGAATAGATACAGATACATGTAATAGAAAGAGACAAAGCAGTGCAACAAATATTAAACTCTGACAACACAATCTATTGAAGCTTCTTTAAAGGAGTCCAAGGTCAAACTTATGGCACTGTTAGGCTGTCTGACAGTTCAGTCAGTCCACCTGACCTGTCTGCATCCATGCATTTGTATATGTCTATTCATCCAACTCACTGTGTCCATTTATGTCCATTTGCCCATCAGGCTGTTTAACCATCTGTGTAAGCAGAGAAGCACATGGTGCACTTAAACGCACAGAGTCCATTTGAGTCATTAGCAGAGGTAGCTGCTGTAGCAGTCCTGCACAGCTAATGATGTGCATTGTACTTCTGATATTCAATTTGTGGGCCCTCACGCAGATGTCAGCTGTGCAACGGTAACCTGGACATTTATGAAGTAATGGGATACAAGATGACAACTGAAGAGGACATGAACTATGGCTTAAAAAAACAAAAAATTCTCAACATTTATTTAGTTTTAGGATGCAGAGGAAAATTGATCCCAGAGACTAAGATGCAAAAGGTAGTGAGATAATATTTATTTTACTTGCAGACATGCCACTTAAGTATTTTTAATAGGACTTGCTGTAGAAAAATACAGTGTGACAAGTCCCACATTCAAGCCTATGTTCATATTATAGTATAGCCTTAAAATATGACTCAACAATGACTAGATTTATGCTTTGGTAGTGGGAAAGTATCCCTTGTTTTTGATTAAATGAATTGTTTAGCAGAAGGATTGAACACTTTCGGGTTCTGAGTCACAATCTTAGGAGCTGAGCACCCCTTAAGGTCTGATCCTAAAAATGCCCAGGTAGCATGGTGAGTTCCTCACCCATTTAGAAGGGAAATGACTTCTTACAAGGGCTGCATACTCTTTACAGTAAGTCTAAACACTGAAGTACTGATGCCATGAATACATATGAGACAAAAAAGAATTTCTCTCTCGTAAAGGATTAACATTTTAGTCATGACTACACAGAAAAGACTGGAAAGACTGAAAGCTTTTAAGTATTTTCTCAAGGTCTTATTTTTAATGCAGGTTGAAGCATTGAGAGGAAAATGGTGCGTTCAGAGAGGCCATTTTATAAAGCAGTTTAATGCAGAAATGAATGATGACATGTGACAGGTGTTTGAAAGAATATCTGTCACAACTTCAATGACACATTTCTCTTTTTACATGAGAGGTATTGATCGACAGCTGCCCCAAAACTGTACATCTCTCACATTCCCTTCTGACACATTCATAAACACTGATCCAGATCAGGTACAACATAATGTAGGTCATTATTCACCATAATACACAGTGACCTTTACATGGAAGCATACTGCTATGTCATCTCAGAGAAACATGTAGAGTGCCTGTAAGATGTATTCACCCCTTTGGATCTTTTACCCTTTAATTTTATATGAATTTAGTAGATGCACCTTTGGTGGCTGCAAACACAGCTCTGAGTCTGTGTGGATAGGTCTCAATCAGGCTTGCACATCTGGACACAGCAGTTTTACTTCATTCTTCTTTGTAAAACTGCTCAAGCTCTGTCAGTATGTATGGGGATCAGGTGTTAACAGCCCTTTACAAGTCCATCCACAAATTCCCTATTTGATTATTTGTTTTTTCTACTTTTAAGATGTAGATGTTCTGGTGATTCGTGATATTTACAATTTCATTTACAATTTCATTTAGCAGACGCTTTTATCAAAAGGGACTTACAACTGGGACTGGTGATCCTGGCAAAAAAGATCTTGCCCCACTGGACACACATGCTCTGACTGGGATTTGAATTTTTGTTATATATTTTGTATCTCTACACTAAAGCAGAGTATCAACACTTTGTTTTCTATCACTCATTCAAATTGGAAACAACATTTCCATGAAAGTAAAAAAACGTTATTCCAGCCACGGAAAACATATGAAGGTGAATAATAAATAATTTGGACAAGAGAAAGCTACAACACCATTTGCAAAACTCTTTACAGCCAAGGGCAGAACAAGAAAAGATAAGTCTGTCATTGAGAGACTAATGGATTGGGAGTCATCTTGCTGAGAGAGTTGTTAATGGAGCAGATATGATGATAAGTGTTCAGGGTTAAGTGGCCCGTTGGACAACTTCCACTGACACAGAAAGAACCAAAGATACTCTGAAGTCAAAGTTACACTCACAAACTCTGCATTGTCCATTCACACCACCACACCTGCCCAACTTTAAAGGGAGATTTCTGTATTTTTGGATGGGTATAGTTTCTCAGCATAATTTAATGAGGTTAAGGTAAAAAATTGCCAATAAAAACAATATTGCCTCAAATGTACAGTGTATTGAAAAATTTTGAAGCACAGCTGGCTAAGCTAAAACAACTAAAAAATGAGCAATTTCAGTGTACACAGAGGAACTATTTCAACACATGGAGATTCAGCTAAAAGAGAGAGAAGAGAAACTTTAGTGGTGACTAGTTAGCAGGAGAGCCCTGCGTTACCAGCTGGGATAGGTGTGGAAACGGTGAGTCCCTGCCCACATTGAGAGCTGCTGCTGCTGCTGTCCCGAGTGGGACTTATCAACACTTCAGGACATTTTTGATCGAGGATAGTGGCTTACAGACACCTGCAGCCTGCATCACTCCCCATCCAGAGTTCCCTGCTGGACACTGCTGTTTTACATTACTTCTTTAACTTTCTGTGGATAAATTGGAGAAACTGACCCTGACCTGAAAACCTAATGGAACTTTGTCATCAAGGTAAGTTTATGGCTGTTGTTTTATTCTCCTGATGGCTGATGACTGAACAAGCTACAGTCCACACAATATGTTCACTTTGTGTAAACAGTGTGTCAGCTGTTGAAGTGGAAAACTGAGCTGAAATAACTGTACCTATCTGCGCTGCTATATAGCCCAGCTTCCCCAGTGTTTAAAGGGGCAATGCTCACTGAAATCACTGGAGACTAATGGTCCTACTGTTGACTTGTAACTCATACAACCCAACTCAAAAAATACAGAAATATCCCTTTAAGGACACACCTTAGTATTTGTACCCACATTAAAAAAAGCTATTAATTCAGTGTTCATTGCGGGGTTAATGAGAGAAAACTATTTCTCTAGACAATACTAGTATAATTACAGTTTTCCAAGGTGCAGCAGTCTGACTAACTTAAAATTGCACAATTAATGCACCAATATCTTACAGTTTCAAAAAAAAAAAAAAAAAAAAAAACAGGTCGAACTGGATTGTAAAAATGATGCAACAAGGAGTAAAAAAAATCTTGATTTCCTGTTTATTTTTTCTGTTTTGATTTAGTGATGAGATATGTTTGAGCCATTTCACAGCTAAATAAAAAATGTTTTTATTGGTTTAGTGGTCCAAAATTTGAAATACAGTAAAATTTTACCATGTTTTTAAAATGTTAATCACAGTTTTCCAGTGTGGAAAAATCATCTTTTGAAAAAAGGGGTATTTTTAGCCATTAGTGGGCCAGTCTCACATGTTTGCCCAGTGAGAATCCCAAAGGGAATTTGGCAGACATTCATTCCTCAGTGTAATGTTTCATGTAGCTTTTCAGCACCAGGCTTTTCTCTCCCTGGGTATGAAATATGGCACCTGAGTTGCAGGCTCCCTATCTGTCCTTAACACACCAAATCTCCACTAGTGTTGACCAGTATCTAGTCCCATTACCAGACTTCCCTTTGTCTGACAGGAGAAACCAAGAAACAGTCAGACAGCTTGACTTTATCTGTGTGCTGAGCACAAGGGAAAAGCAGGAGAAGGGCTGTGTTTCTGTAATATGGAGAGAAAGAGAGGGCAGGCAGGAGATAAGCAGACAGGGACGGGCATAATTTGGCAGGAGACTTCAAGGTGAAGGGCACTGTCAGTGTTGAATACACAGAGAAAGGTCAGGAAGTGTGGCGATGCAAAGAAAAACAGGTGAGCAAAGGGACAACAGAATGAAAAGTAAAGATGGCAGTCGAATAAAGTGAATGAACAGTGAAGGAGACGATGATCTCAATTTTACATCATAGCAAATATCTGAGATTCTGAGATTCAAACTTCTGCTGCACAAAAACAGAATAATAAGAAACAGACTCAAGGTCATGGATCAAAAACTATTTCCAAACAGAGTGTGCTTTCAGTGTTTATGAATGCTTTTACAGCCTGGTACACCCCACCAACCCCCTTTATCAAGGTCAATACTGAGTGCCCTTTTAGCATCGTTTATCTGCGCTTCTTCCTCTTTGAATGGAAGCTTTTTCATGTAAGACTGATGTACATCCTGTGCCATTTTATGGACGTTTTATAGATGGACATGGATCTTTCTTTAAGGGCATAATACATGGTAAACGAATGGCCCTGATGCCTTTTATGTGTAAAAAAAATATGTAGAACAAAAGTCACAGCACAGTAGATACATTCTTAGTTTTTCCAGCATATATTCACAAATGTGGAGCTCAGTAAGTCACACCATAGGTCTAACATAAAAAATCATCAACACTTACGACTGCTATCATAATCATATTAGATCGCCATGACAACAATGTGCGTCGTTCAATGTCCAGATATCTCCATGGTAACTGCATCCAACTGGACATTTTGGCGCCGGAGTAAAATGGGGTTAGATGGGAATCACATCTCGTGAAAAAAGGATAACCTTAGTGAGAGTAAACAGGAACGAGGGGCGTGGTACGCAGCTCTGAAGTCATCGTTCACTGGTGGGAATAAACTTTCTCATCTGATTCTGTTTAAATTGATTCATAAATAACCAGGCGACGTCATCTTTTGAGGGAGTGATTTCAAATTAAGAGGCTACATGTTTCAGTGGCACGCGGACAATAACAGCGCACAGATAACGTCTCCGTTGTGTTATCAAAAGGAACTGCCTGGTTGACGAAGACTGGATTCAGTGAAAGACTCACAGTAAACAATGGTAAAGGATTACAAAAATGGTGCGTGACGTATGCGCGTCCATCAACCTGTGGATCGTCTGATGCTGAGCAGAGAACGTGACTTTATCCTCTTTCTGATTCCCTCTCTATTATATACAGGATCATTTGTCCAATTATGCCTAATGATTCGATATCAGTGGGTTTATTGTCCCGCGCGTTGATCCAGGGCGCATTTATATATATACATTTTTTTTTTTGGTTGTGGCGCGAAGGTTACAGTGAACAGAGCCAGCCGACACACCCTCAGTGTATAGCACTGATAAACAAGTAGCGTTGTAAATGGCTTCACTTCAGGTTGATGATGAGATGCCCAGTCGAGCGTAAAAATGCTGCATGCAGCACTTTAATTTGGCGTTACATTATTATCTTTTAATTTTAATTAAATGATTTATTGATGTGCTGTTAGATTAAATGATGAACTGAAGCTCAGAGACATCTCTGTCAAGGCGATGATAGATAAAAAATAAAAGTCAGGACAACAAATATACTCTCTTATCCACTTACCTCTTGTTTCCCCCAGCAGACTGTTGGCCAACAAACTGATCTCCTCCCACAAACAAAAAAAAAATCAATCAGCTTGTCTCAAAAGGTTTTAGATCCAAATGTTCTCATCTGTCAATATTTGCACACAGCTCACATCCACCTGCCCTGGGAAAATAGACGTGATGGGTAACAATGTGACTCCTGGAGTGACTGCTTGTTCAGCGTGTTCAACACCCTATTTTGCTGTCTCTCTCTCTCTCCCACTCACTCTCTTTCTCACACACACCATACCCACCATAGACTCCCAGCATTATGTCAGCCTTGTGTGCGATTAAAAAGGACTAATGGTCAATTCTGTAATTATCTCCATATTAAGGATATTCCTTCATCTTTATTTCATGTATACACAGTGATCCCACTCATTACACAAACAGAAAACTGTTAGTCAACACAGCCATTGTGCATAAATATGATCAGAGAACTTCAACACACATAGATAAAGACGCACAATGTAAGCAAAAATTCACAGTGTGCATAAAAGCAGGGGTTCAGGCACACAGACAGGGTGCCACTGCTTTCCTTCATCAAAGTGAACACATAAAGTGTCCTTACATGGTAAACAAAAAGTCTGTGTTTAAAAGATGTGTCCCTGAGAAGAAAAAGCACACCTCCACAATTGTTATAGAGAGTCATCGTTTCATCAGCACAGATCATATGAGAGAAGGGCCAGCCATCCTTTAAGCTTTCTTAAAATGCAAAGCATGAGTCAATTGTGTGATTGAGACACCAAAAACAGAGAGAATTAAATCAAAACTGCAAGAGTGAAGCCAGTGCATTGCGTTTTAGGTTAATGTGTTAAACAGTGGATGGATATATTATATGACACAGAACACAAGTCCTGTGTTTAAGTTGTGTATTCTGTTGTGCTTTAGCTCCTTGATGCCATCATGTAACTTTTAATCATCACTTCCTTCCTTCTTCTGAGTGTAAATCCATCCGCCTCTCAGAGACGGCTTCACAGTGCAGGCTCATTGATGAAGAGGAAAGGTAGACGACCAGCGGCCTTAGCCATCATGGTTTCTCTTGCTGTAAGACACACAGAAAGAGTTAAAGTTAGAAATAAAATAAATCAGGTAAGGGTGTGTTTGGTCACTTTGATATATTTTTTCTGCAACAAACTGTCCGTTGATGTGTTGTCTGCTAAAGCCTGATGTTCGCAGTCCTAAAACTTTGATTTTCTCTCATGCCTTTGGCAGTGAATGCATCCTTGTTGGTGTATGGGCATGTGTGTATCTGCCATGGTCTCATGTTTGTGTGAAAAAGGTTCTTTCCTGTGTCTTAATTTAAAAGGTTAAGCTTGTATTCTACATAAATAACATATAAGCAGACATTATACAAAGGTTTTTTGTTTTAATCTTGATGATGGTTTAACTCTCACAAAATAAAAATTTATCATCTCAAAGTATAGCATACTGTGTTAAAGTCTAATTTCATGTCAGTTATTAGCCTTTATTCTCTCTGCAGATTGATCAGCTCCATACCACGTTGCATTAATGTAGTAAATCATGCAAAAGGAGCCCCAGTCAAGCACTGAGTGCACACATTAATTTTCCAGAGGGCTGACATTTCTGTATTACAAATCCCTTTTTTGACTGGTCCTTGAACAAACTTCTTTTTTCTCTTAGTTTCACTGTAAAGCAGTTAAACCTACATGAAAAGTGCTGCACAAATAAAACAGAATGTAGTGTTCTCCAACTATAATCATTTATTTTCCCCCATCAATACTTACCTGCATAGTGCTGTAGATCCAGGGAAGCATACTTGTGACTCTGGTGTAAACACCTGGCCTGTTTACTCTACCACAGCCCTGTCCCCAGCTGGTGATCCCCACCAGATGCCAACGCTCCCCAATTTGACACATCAGAGGTCCCCCGCTGTCACCCTAGAAAATACACAACATAAATACTCAAATATGCACCACTGGGACACATAATTAACATGAACCTGTGTTTTTGATCGGGCTGCTCACCTGACAAGAGTCACGACCTCCATTCAGGTCCCCTGCACAGATCATGTTATTGGTAACAGCACCCCTGTACACACGGCGGTTGTTACACACCGGTGTAGCAATGATGTATACATTCACCTCCATCAGATCCCTGGAGACACCGCCTTTATCAGAGAAAAGGTTACATTCATTTATTTTGCTAAGAGAGCTCTGAAATCTTTCAGCAACAGTCCTTTCTCAACATTTATTTGGTACATGCCCTCAGGTATTCAGTTCATATTTCTATGGTGTTTTAGTTCAGACAAGATATGTTCCCTTAAGGGGTCCAGGCTTTATACTGGCCTCACAGGCCTACATGATCACTATTTTGTTACTCTTTATCTACTCCCTGACTGCCCTCACTCTGCAGAGCTGCATGTCTGGTCCAGCTGCATTCTTGCTTACCTCATGAAATCCCGCCTTTGAGCTGGGAACAATTTGGGTGTGAGATCTGTGACGCAAAATTTTAAGCATTCATGATCTTATTCTTTAGTTTAATGAGTTATGATTTCCTTACAAACAAAGAAAGTCCAAGTTTTGGAATGAAGTATGAATGTGTGCTCTAAATTTATATAATTACCTCTGCCAAGGAGGTTATGTGATCGGGTGGGTTTGTTTGTTTGTTTGTTTGTTTGTTTGATTGTTTGTTTGTTAGCACATCTCTCAAAAAGTCATAGACGGATTTTTATGAAATTTTCAGGAAATGTCACAAATGGCATAAGGAAGAACTGATTAGATTTTGGGAGTGATCTGGATCAGCATCTGGATCCAGGAATTTTTTAAAGTATTCTTTACTATTGGGAGACAGGGCTAATGGCAGAGGTCTGCGCTGTTACCACTTTACACCAGGAGATGGCGGACATGAGTAACTTTAAAGTTTTGGAATTTATAGAGTTTGAAAGACACACGCCAGGTCAAGGAGACGAGTTGGAGCGCAACAGAGAGAAAGACAGCCAAGGAGCGAGGATACTCACAATGCAGAGAGAAATAGAGGAGTATTAACTCTCTGCAATGACTTTCACACGTAGTGAAGCCAATGCTTTGCCTCAACGTGTCTCCACCCCACTGGGGAGGGAGTAATCGGCAAATTAGATTTTTGGAGTGACCCTGATCACAGTCTGGATGCTTTTCATAAATAAAGTTTTTTTAAGGGTTAAACACAAGCATTTTCTTTTTTGAAGTACTCTTGGTTAAAAAATAGCTCTAAATATACCAGTGGGTAGTATCAGGGCCGTTTCTGGGCATAGGCGATATAGGCGGTAGCCTAGGGCGCCATGCTGACGGGGGCGCCGTCATGAGACCTGTACATTTTGAATAGTTCCACCAATGTAACGGATCATCATCTCCTGCACACCTGTAACCTCTGTGCCCCTCGTTTGTGAAACAGTCTAGCCTCATCTCCGCCACTCTCTCTCTCTCTCTCTCTCTCTCTCTCCATACGCACCCCCGGCACACGCACACTGGGAGCCGAGCAAGACGTTTAGAGAAAATAAGTTTTCTTTTTCCTCGTTCAAACAGCGCTGAACGGACAGCATGTGGAGATAGACCCCTGCGTCGGACAGCTAACACCCTACCTGCCCATCCCCCCTGATTTCCTGACCATTTACACCTGCGCGTGCAGTGTGTGTCATCCCAACTGCACTCGCAACATGTGCGTCCAATTCCTCCTAAAGTCTGACCATCCACATAAAATACAGAAAGACAGAAGCTGCATTCAGTTTAAGAAATTATAATATTACCCTCACTTAAGCACTGCCCTTGACAAATAATGCTTTTTCACTGTTCTACTCAGTTTTCTCACTGAATAGAGCATTAAAGATAACACTTACACATCCTCATCAGCCATAACGCTCAAAAAACATCGACTATAACAGCTGGAAGCCTGGACTAATTTAACCCTGGTTATATTAATAAGAGTAACGTCAGGGTCATATTTACAGACTTTATGTAGACATCCTTTGTTTTTTAAGCTGTCATTGTTCGCAAGTGCCAAAAAGCGCAGCGCTCCGTCAGCTCTCTCTGAGAGTTCGTTTTTACTCTATTTGCCCCTCTCCGTCCCTGTCCTTGTCTGTAAATTAAACACTTTATGAAAAGAGGCCAATTTTTATGGATAGAATAGATTTTTCCTCAAATAACAGAATGTTGGCTCAGTGTCTCTGTGCCAGTCTCTTCCTTTGCGTCATGATGCGCATCAGAGCAGTGGAGACGCTCATAGGTCTGCAGCGCTATGAGGAGCGTTAAAGCTTCAGTTCACATTAAAGAAATTAGACTGTGCCTTGTTTACTAATTTAAACAGTTTTTGTGCAAGAAAAAATTTAATTCAGACCTGATCCCAACACAACTCTCTAACTTTGTTCTTTTAGTGGAGCTAACAGAATAATCCCTGTTAAAAACTGCTGCAAGTGCTCTTGAAATATGTCTGTAAGTAACTATTTCCTAATACTGTATGTTTATAACCCTACGTTTCTGGCACCGTACTGATATGATGTGTAAATCCTTTGTGGTGGATAAGTCTATCAGTCAGAGGTGGAGCTATGGGGGGGCTTGTGGGGTCTCTGCCCCTAATTTTTTCTCAAAACATGAAGTCTTTAACTCTGGTATAAGTACATTATCTCTGACTGATGAATATAAAAAAACCTGTCTTGGGTTTTGATAAACAGATTGACCCAATCTTGTTGCCAAAACCCCCAAATCAGATGTTTTTTGTTGTTGTTTTTTACTTTGAAGCACATGCTACAGAATAAATAAAAACCTTACAATTAATATTTCTGCATTTTTAAATATATATGCATCTTTAACCACACATTTGGCCAGGGTGTGGGGGTGTTTGGGGGGGGGGGCACTAAATTTTAAGTTCGCCTAGAGCACCAAAATGGCTAGAAACAGCCCTGGGTAGTATTCAAACAATAATAAGTAAGCCGTAAAACCATACGGTACCTCTAAAAATGCTGTATTCTGTGTTTTGAAACAGGACTTGGTCAAGAAAAGCATACACCTACAAGATCTACAAGTAGAAACCCAAAACAGGCAACTTAAATGAGTTTGTATTGTTGAGAATGAATACTTGGCCTAAGATAAATGAGACACAAGAATTGTTCAGAGATGTGATTAGCAAAGAACAAAAAAGCAGGACCTCTGAACCTCACTGACATCAAAGTTGGTTACAGTCCTAGACACATGGAAATTTGGCGCTAATTGAAAAGGGATCAACATTGTTGCCTGTGCTAATAATGTATCAGAGTAAAATACAGTGCCCATGAAAAGTTTCTGAATGAATCTGGAGGGTTCACATCCCTGCATGTTACAGACTTCTGTATGTGGCTCCATATCCCAGCCTACCTGTATTCTCATCAGTTGTGCCGAAGCCTGAGGTCCAGCATTCGGTCCTATGTGCAAGATCCAAATTCGAAGCTGGCAGACAAGCTGGCTGCACTTTATCTGGATAACAAAAAAAAAAGACATTTCAAACAATGTGAAAGAATAGAATTACTTCAGACAGATGCAGGCAAATACATGCACACTGGGTAATCAGATTGCAAGGACGACTGTGAAGTCAGCACAGACTAAAAGCTCAGGCTGAACAGCAAGTAAAGGAGAGTTAGGGAGCAGTCACAGACCTCAGATTGTTTGGCACCTTGACACAATAATTATTCATGAATGTTAAGATATTTATATCATAAGAAAGGTGTGTTATGACCTTTAAACACTACATCTTGTTAGATGTTAAGTTGAGAACAGTATTTGGATAAGTACAATAAAAAAACTGTCATATATCAGATATCTACAGATGTCTTATTTTAAAGGTCCTGAGAGAAACTTTTGGTTTGTGACGATTTTTACACCCCTTGTGAGCAAAAAGGAATATCTTGTCTCTCTCCTGATCTTGTCGTATTCATGTGTAAGTAGATATCAGGGCAAAAATCTCATCCTGCTTTCTCTAACAGTCACATTTATCATTCAATGTGAATATTTTCGGTGTAAAATTAAAGGCGTTCTGGTTTTAATCAACTCATCTGACACCTACCCCCTGGCAGTGTTTACAGGAATTAAATATAGCTTCATAAACACTCTCAATCTTGTTGTTTGTGGTGGTTTTGCATTGTAGATGATACAAAGCCATCTGTATACAGTGTGTTTCAAAGTCAAGGACAACTCCATACAGGGTGAAATATTTACATTTTATACCTGATTAGGCATAAGGGTGATCCAAGCCTCAAATAAGAAAATATGTTAAATGGTATATTAAACTACTGAAGATATGACTGACCATCAAAGACAACAGGTGATGTGAGTTTAAGGAGAGCAATGTCGTTGTCATTGGTGGTGCTGTTGTAGTTGTGGTTGAGGATTATCTTCTCCACCTTGTACGGCGCTGGCAGTGAGTCCAGAGAAACCGCTCCACCATACACCTCAAAGTCTCGTGGTGAGAGGTTATTTCTGTAATATGGAGAAGATTGTTCAATAAAGACAAACTGACTTGAAACAGGCAAATATATTTTCAGTTTACTAAACATTAATCTTTGGTTTCGGTCAATAAAGTTGAAGCAATTTCTAATAAAATGGAAAATAATTTTATGGTCACAACTGCCATAAATTTGTCTTTCATTTGGTATGTTGTTGTTTCTCTTGTCCCTCTCCTCTTCCTGTATTTTATCCCAACCCCTCCTCTCCTTCTATCCTTTTCCAACCTCAGCACAGCTTCAGCAGAGGGCTGTCAACATGAGTCTGGTCTGCTTGGCAGTCCTGCACTAAAGGGAAGGTTTATGTTGCCACTGTAACAGGGCAGAACACTGCTAGCTGTGCTCATTGTGATTAACCCTGGTCCTTATTAGAATAGTGTATAGTCTTTATTATAATAGAAAGGTATCATTTGAAGACAGCAGCTGAAAAACAATGTTTTTAGCTGCAAAAACAGATCATTTAATTCTAGAAAATAGGAATTTTCTATATTTAATGAACAGACAACAAGGCTACATTTTCTGTACCAGTCACCTTAGGAAGCAGTGGGCAGCGGTCAGCACAAAGTCCTTGGAGATCAGGACTGCTCCACAGATGTGAGATCCTCTGTCGTGAAGCGACAACTGCCAAGGCCACTGACCAGATCTGGCAACTGAGCCCCCAATGATCCGGGCTGTGGACTGCTGCACTCCGCAGTCTGAGAATTGAAATCAATGTGAGGCGAAGTGCAAAACACAAGGTCTTAAAACCATCTTTACATATTATAGAGATGCCAGTACATCTGGATGGGGATGTTTTGAATGTTTAAGCTTCTTCATACAAAACTATTTTGTGATTTGTTTTTTATTTTCATAATACATGTTTTTTTGTTATTTTGTTATGCTTTATGCCTATAGGATGTAACAGTGTTTCTGTCAGATGAGGTAGGGAACTCTTTAAAAAGAGATAGTATTCTTGACGAGATTTAATTCCAAGCTACAGTATATTGGACATTGGAACAAGAACAAACTTGTCTCAAGCACATATGCACACAGCTTGAATTTCTTCTAGTTTCTCTGCCGATTTAAGTGTTGCTTTAACCTGGTTACTGCCACCTACTGGACAGGTGTTTGAATCAGCAAACTAGCAGCCCAGCCCTTAGATGATACTTGTTTACTTCAAGGTGACTTTACTTAAACCAACAGTAAAATGGTTTCCTTCATCCTGCAAACATTAATTGATTAAACCTAGTAATAAGCACATTTACTTGATTATCAAGTTGTGTTAACTTAATTTGTGTGGGTCTGGATAGCTATCAGGGTTTACAGTGTAGAAAATGTGAAGCAGATTGCTGAGGGAGTCTAAATGTAACAATACTCCTAAAAGGATGGTTACAGCAGCAGGTATTGTAGCAAAGCTTAAATAATGTGGTGATGTTGTATAAACTCATCGCAAAACAATGTAGTTCCCATGACATCACCCAGTGGTTTCTAAAAGGGGTTTTGAAGCCAAACAGCGGTAGTAACCATATTGGAGAAGATTGCCTCTGATTATGCAAATGTCACAACATTTCTCAGCCTTCAAATCAAAACAGATGATTTATTTAAAGGTCACATATTATACAAAAATGTGTGCCCCTGGCTTGTCCACAATCCCCCTGAGAATCAGACCCCCAGTCATTCTCAGATTTTCCCCTTATGATGTAATTTGGGGAGTTAGCCCCGCCCCCAGGTTGGGTTGGCCCTCCCTGCCTGGAAGAAAGTTCCACCCCCCTCTTCTGATCTACCTCTCAGCTGCCAGGTGAGAGGAGGATCAGGAGAGCCACATCCATTAAGCCACATCCATGTCCTAAGAGGGGCGGAGTCAGACAGCTCATTAACATTTAAAATTACAGACACAGACACAGCTCACTCTGAGCAGGGCTGAAACAGAGGGGTTTTTAGACATGTAAGGATCCAAATTGTTTTGGTGTTTTTTTTTTCGTTTTTTTTTTTAACAGAAACAAGTTTCACAGGCATGTTTTGGGGACCTCTGAGACCAATATAAACTTGTCTTAAAGGGGTAAACTATGTGACCTATAAAAATCCACCTTGTTCAGTGTTTACCAATAAAGAAATTAGGTACTCAGACTCTTATTTGTCCCTAGCTGGAAACACATTTATTTGTTCTGTGGAAATAAGTATTTTAAAATTGGCTCTAACGGAGATTCCTCAGCTTTTGCTAACAGTCCCAAGTGGGCATGTTGCAAAAAACTTAGGGCTTTTTGCAACAATAGCTTAATGTTACTGCTTAATTATACTGTATGTTATATAGTAAAAATATGCCATTCATTTCTCACCTTAACTGTGATATGAACTATTGAAAGGTTTCCTGAATTTGATTCTGATTTAAGATCAATGAACTGATTTCCAAACACTGTGCTACAGTATTGTCAAGTGATATGAATTGTAATAGCTAGATGAGCTATATGCATTCTGTGTGTAAAACAGAGGAAGACAGATTGTGTGTTTGTCTGTGTGCAGCACATGACTCTATGAACAGATGGAGGCTGCTTACCAGTGCACTGCAGGGAGACAACCTTGTTGTCTGGACAGGAAGGACTGCACAATGAAAAAAACCATGTCAATTTACGAAAGAAAAACAATTTGCATTGATTTGCTTGTATATTGTATTATAAGCTCATAGAGGTCATACATTTGGATTCCCTTCACAGATACTGGAATGATTCCTAATAAACTAACATTTAAATACCACAGATAAAGCCTGAACTGCAAATGAAACCTGATTGCATACCTGATTTCTACCCGACCCTGGATTGGAGCAGATGGTTTGCTGGTCACTGTCAGACCTCTGGACTCTAAGCTTGTTGCCTCTTTTGTGGAATAGAAGCTGGAGATAAAGGAAAGGGCAGCTCAGAACAAAGAAAAAAATCGACTTCACATACTGACTGGGTCTGAAAACTCATCACTCTGGTTCTGACACACTGAGACGCCCTCTGGAGAAACCTGTGGAGAATCAATTCAACCCCAAACACAGAGCTGCAGGTGGGGAGAAATTGAGATGGATCTCAGTGGGTAAATTACAGGTCGGAGATAAAAAACCACATGTTAGTAGCTAATGTTGAAAGAGGGTCTGGCAAAATGGCTTGCTAAATCACCCCAAGCTAGCTCTGAATGATAATGGGGAACGGTTACAAATATTCTGTTGTGAATGGGTTTTAAGATTCAGAATTCATTTTTCAAGACTTCAGCTTAGGTGCCATTCAGCATTCCTCAGATCAAGTTAGCTATGAGTGGGATTGCCAGTTTTTCTTTAGAATTTATTACCAGGTATGTCATCATTTCTGTGCCAGCTTGCTGGTGATAACCGAGGCCAGAGGCATTGTGTTTTTGGGTTGTCCGATCGTGTGTCCATCCTTCAGGGTCATTCCGGTGAATATGATATCTCAAGAACGCTTTGGGGGATTTTCTTCTAACTTTGCCTGAATGTCCCTTCTGATTCAAGGATAAACTGAATCAGTTTTTAAGGTCAGACGTCTGCTGTTGGTTTTGATAAGTGCCGCTATTTGTCCTCTTATTATTATTATTTGTATTATTATTGTTGTTTTTATTATTATTATTATGAGTGAAATTGTTGGCTTACTTTCTAAATCCAAGCTGAGCGCAGGTCTGGTTAGCCTGGTTCTGGTTCCAACTGCTGTAGCACACTGGTAAGAAGCGACCATCTTGAGACGTCTTGACCTCCAGCCTGCCATCCTCGGCAAACCTCACTGTGGGAGACAGAGGGGGAGACATTAGAATGTAAAAAAAAAAAAAAAACAAAGATAATGGTGTTTCAAATGGCTATGCTTCACACAATAATGTGGAGTCTTAAGGCTGAATACTGTTGCTTTTGTAATGCAGTGAAAGTAAAAATCAAGCAGGAAATAAATTATTCCTCTACATGCAAAATGTAGGAATTTCAAGCATACTATTGTGTGCAGCTGTGTTCTTTTTCCATGATTTCACAGAACATTCTTAAAACCATTTCTTAAATAAAATGCTGATTATAAGAAAACTGGTGTAGATTAAGGCTTATTCTTAGATCAAGTTGGGTATTCTACAGAATATTATCCCCATTTACAACAGACGAGGACGAAATTACCAGAACCCCTACGAAAATTCATTTTAGGCCCAAGTACCATTAGAATAAGGAATTTTTAACCCACCTTTTCCAAACATCCTAGTTTTTTTGAGAGCTTACATTATTCTACTTTCCATAGAAAAAAAATAGTTCGCGTAACCCAAAAACTACCAGTGTCAAAATTATTATCCCCCTTTAGAAATGACATTTTTGTTGATCAATAGCACAAACCACTGTCATGTAATGATGTGCTTTCACTTTGTCATGCTCAAAGCTTATAAAATAAAAGTCAACCTGAGGGTTATCTTCCAATTTACACACGGTATAATAACTTCAGTAAGGGTTTGAGCTGTCACTTGAGAAAGCATAATTCCAAAAACAAAAGAAGACAGTTTAGACTTGAGTAAAAGAATTGTTGATGAGCAGTAGAAGGATATACAAAGTTATCACAGGGTTTCAAAGTGTCAGGAACTGGAGAGAGAAGTATAACGAATAAAGTCAAAGAGAGCCACACAATAAACAACAAGTCTGGAAGCGGTAGGAGGAGAAAGAATTCAAAGACTCTGGAAAGAAAACGAGTGATAGATGTGTCTAAAGACCTCAGAAGAACTTAAGAGACACTACTGAATGACTTAGCCAAGTCAGAAATCATAGTCTCAAAGAAGAAAATCACTAGAGCCCTGCACAGGAATGGACTATGAGGTTGAAGACCAAGAAAATATCCACTTCTGCAGAAGAAAACACCTTTCAAGCCAGACTGAAGTATGCCTGGGACAACCTATGGAAAGATTTTACATACTGGAAGCATGTCCTTCCAGATTTGAAAGAAAACCCCAAGCAGTCAAAACTGGGTCTAGGGTGTCGCTTTGTCTTCAAACATGAAAACAACCCAAAGCATATGTGGCTCCAGAAGACCAAATTGAACATTTTTGACTGGCCTGCACAAAGCCCTGTCAAGAATCCCATTAAAAATCTGTGGGGACAACTTAAGAAAAAGGTCCATGCCAGAAGACCATCGAATCTGGAGGAGCCCGAGAGATTAACCAATGAAGAATGGGTGGGGATCCCTCAGGAGACAAGTCTCAGGAGCCTAATAATTTTGACCCTGGTAGCTTTTGTTTTTTGTGAAATAATTTTCTTTCTGTGTACAAAGGGACATTAAAATAAAATTAGGATATTTGGAAAAGGTGTGCTTTTAAAATACTACACTTTGGGGGGGCACTACAGTATACTTACCACAGTTTGTTTCATCAGTGCCAAGGGTGCAGTCTCTTATCCCATCACAAATCTCAGTAGTGTTGGGACAGGTGTCAAACTCTTGTGTGGGCTGATTCACAGAAGGGTTATTAAAATTGCCATCATCATCACTGAAGATGACTACAGTTGCCAAGCGGGTGCCATAATGAACTGTGGGGATAGAGATGGTAGTAATGAGAGTGTTTCAGTAGTTAGAGTTTCAGTCTATAGGATAACATTTTGGCTGGTTAATGGGGTAGAAGAGGGAAACTGGGGGGAAATATGAATGTTTCCTGTGTCATTTGCATTGCCCTGAGTTTCACAGGAAATTTGTCAATAAATTCTTCAAAATATTCTCATGCATATTCTGTGCAGAGTTTGCATGTTCTCCCAGTGCATGTGTGGGTTCTCTCCAGGTACTCCGGCTGTCTCCCACTACTAAAAAAACATGCTCATTAGGTTAACTGAGCACCGTAAAATGTGCCTGGTTATCTGTCTCTATATGTCAGCCCTGCAATTGACTGGCGACCAGTCCAGGGTGTATCCTGCCTCTCTCGCCCATCGACAACTGGAATAGGCTCCGGCCCCCCCCAACCCCGCACCAGGACAAGCGGTATAGAAAATGGATGGATGGATACTTTAACGCTGAAACTGAAAAAGCCTCAAATTTACTAAAATAAGTAATCCTAATAAAAAACTATGTTTGAACTGTTAAATTATGGAAACGCTAACAGAAAATTGAAATAGAAACATTGCATACCTTCATTAAATTCATTCATTTACTTTTAAAAGCATTTTTATAACTTAGTTGGGGATGAAGAAGTGTCATTAAAACTACACAAACATAACAATTATTGTGAAGAATACTTAAAAGCAGCTAAAATAAATGGACACAAATTCAGGTATCAAATTAATATAGATGACTATTGATCTGTATAAACAAACACAATTTACTTCCAAGCCAGATGGCCAGAGCCAGCAGGCCGAGCACCAGGAAGGTTCCTCCCGACCCTCCGTAACACTGGGCATTATTGTTGCAGCACCTCCTCCTCTTTCTGCTGGGTGCTATAAAAATACATAAACACACAAACATGGATTAGTATTCCTTACAGTATCTCATTTGTTTCCTCCCACTCTTAAATGCAGGAAAACAGCAGAAGATTGTGCCACACTCACGTGTGCTTCCCACTGTGACTTGGGGAGTGACTACATGTGCTGGATAGCGAGGGACGTAACGCGGATGGTTGAGGGGTGTCGAGCCTGGACCAACGCCATATACCACCTCCTCATAGGACTTGAGGGGAGGAAGAGTGTGGATGGAAGTGGGGTAGTAGGGAGGAGGGGAATCGTTCTGTGAAGGAAGGACAGAAAGTAACGTAGAAAGTAAGTCATCAGTCATATAAAGTATAAATATAAAACATCTCTCGGTAAGAGTTTATTTGAAAATAACCTGCCAGGTTTTAGTTTCTGCATAAATACATGAGTGCAACCAATGAAGTGACTTAAAAATGCTTATTTTTTTATAATTTGTGTTGAAGAAAGTAATCTATGAAGAGGACTGAGTTGTAAGCAGGAGTGGTTTTAGCATTAAATAATGTAAAGTGGTAAAATCAATGGTTGCTGGTCTTCTGTTTCAACACATTTTGTATTAAATACCTTTTTTGGCTCTGTTTTTCAACTATATAAAGCTCTTAAAGTTGCTAGACATTTAAATATTGCCTGATAAATAAACTAGCTGTGGCGTTCGCTGTATTTTGCTTTTATTTTGACAATTTCCTGTGTGACTACTTCCTGCGTGGAGTTCTGTTTCTCTCTTCACAGAGATTGGGTGCCTTCCTCTGCACTTGCTCTCCCAGCGCCTGCACACCTGATCCTCATCACAGCAATCATCACTAGCTCTTAAGCTCTGCTCTGAGCTCTCACCAGCACCAGATTATTCCTGCATCTCCTGTGGTATCGGCCAACTCCTAGTGCTTTATTGCTACTTTGAGTCATTACTTGAGATTTCTACTACGTGTATCTACCTGTGACTAATCCTGCTCTCCCTCCGTCTCTTCCAGTGCCTCCACGAGCCGCCAGTGCTAAGCCCAATCTCTGCCACGCTGCCTCACTCTCTCCCTGGATTCACTCACCAGCCCCTCCCCTCAAAGCCTCATGCCTTCAGCCCTCACGTCCTCGTGGATTCCCCCTCACACCCTGGATTCCCCCCTCTACTGCCTGTTTCCCCACAATTTATTCATTTATAATCAACTAAGCCTTTTAAGACATATACACACCTTCTAAATTTGATGCAGGTGACAGGTGACAGTACGAAGATTGAGTATAATCAGCAATAAGATGCAGGGTATTTAGAGGTTTCACCATCTACAGTCCATAACATGATCAAAAGATTCTAAGAATCTGCAGAAATCTCTGACCAACACTGAATACTTGTGACCTTCGACCTCTCAGGTGTCATTTTTCTATGAGAGATATAACAACATGGGCTTGTGAACACTTAAAAAAAGCGATCATCCTATCAGTTTAAATAGCACATCACTGCATCTACAAATATAAGGGAAGACTCTCCAAGGCAAAGGGAAAGTCACATATCAACAACACCTTACATTACAGCTGACCTCTTTAGATCCATCTGAGATGGATGACATTAAAGTGGAAAATATTGCTTTGGCCTCATGAATCCACATTTCACATTGCTTTTAGAAAAAAGGGCCATCGAGACCTCTGGGTTTAAGAGGAAAGGACCATCCAAATATTTGCAAAGTTTAAAAGCCACTCCTGTGATGATGTTTGGGTGTATTGGTGCCCATGGCATCAGCAACTAACACATCTGTGCAGGCAACATTAATACTGAGAGGTAAATGCAGGATTTGGAACAAGATATGCTTCCATTCAGATGTCTTTTCAGAGATGCCCCTGCTTATTTCAGTGAGACACCGCCAAGCCACATTCTGCACATTTACAACAGCATGGCTTCACAGTAAAATAGACCTGTCTCCAATGGAAAATAGACAGCACAATTTGAAGTGCAAAATACAGCAGTGAAAACCTTGCACTCTTGAGCAACTTGAGATATAAACCAAGCAAGGACAGGAAAGACTTTCACTTTCAATACTTCAATTATTCTTAGAATAAGTAAGAGTCCTTGGTCCACAGATGTTTACGCAGGGAAAAAGGGATGTATCATAGAAGTAAACAAGCCCATATCCCAACTTTTTATGAAACATGTTGCAGGCATCAAATTCATATTTTTATATTTTTAAAAAAGCAATGAAGTTTGTCGGTTTGAACATTGACTATCAGGTATTTGTGTTGTATTTAACTGAATATAGGTGAAACTAATTTGAAAATCACTATGTTATGTTTTTAATTCACATTTTAAACAATGTCCCAACTTTTTTGGATTCTTTGAATTTATTTAACACAGTATGGGATGGAAAGACACTATAGTATTTTATGAAGATAGGTTTGACAACAAGATGGACAGAAAATAAAAGGAAAGGCCAGTCATTTGTGTTTTTGGTTGCTAGGATTGACCAGCTAGCCCATTGTCCTCCACACAATCCCCATACTACTGACAAGTCTATGCTGAAGTCCACACCTGGCTACTCAATAAAATGCAAGTTACACTTCCATGCAGCAGTTACTCAAACATCAGGTATTCACAGAACATTTCTTTGTTTTTTTTTTTTTTAAATTCACTATCCTCCTCAGCCCTTATGATTCCTGGTTTTCAGGGGTAATGCAAAGTATGACAAATATATTTAATCAGTGTTTCATTTTTATGTAATAGTAGTGGGTTAGGTAAGGGAAAAGGTTAAAGAGGGCAGCTAGTGCTTTTATGAAACAATAAAAGAAACATGAAGGCTAACACTAGGACCACTATGAGATTAAGAGTAAGAACTAAATGTGGTGCTGGGCCTGTATTACCTTATTTATAATGTTCTACATAAGTGCAGTAGTGTGCCTGTATTGGGATATAACAACCCAGATAAAAGGTGTAAACTATGGAGTATAGATAGTCTAGGATTTGGTAACTTTGTACAGAACCAGGCTAGCTTTTTTATATTTTAAAACTGTAATAAGTTAAGCCAAACAGCAGCTAACTTCATAGTCTCAATACAGACAAACCGTTTTTTAACTGCCTTTTAAATCAAAAACAGTTGGATCTCAAAAACAAGAATAGCATAAAAAGCAAATTTTTTAACCTTTTAGATTAATTTACAAAAAAATACTTTTCCACAATTATATAAAATGCACCTGTACATACAGCATTCTCAAAGCGTGACACTATGTACTCTCTTCTGCTGAGCTGTAGGACATGTAACGTGAAAAGGTTCAAGCAGGGACACTAAAATTTCTAGAATGTGACTAGACTTGTTTGAAATTGGCGTGATCATGATCATATGTTCGTGCCCCTTGAGCATTTACAGAAAGTACACGAGGAAACAAACTTAGAAGAATTCATTATAATATCTTTAGTTGTTACAAGTGTACAGAAAGCAGATCAGCAGGTTTGGTTAAGTACCTCAGAAGGAAAGGTTTTGTTGTGTGTTTATGAGGATCGCATGATTCACAGATTATCAGATGTTCAGAGCATTACAATAAAACAATCATGGGAGATTATCTTCATTAGTAGCACCTTGAGAAGTGACCTCACATCTGCCCTACAAGTGTAAACACTGAGATATAGAGCAGCTTCTAACATTAAATCACAGTATCTGTAGCTGCACTTTCATTCATCTCTGTGATCGCATCGTCATCATTCAGGGAAAAAAATCCCCTGTGAAAAGAATAAATCTAACAATTTAGCCCTGAAGAGGGCATGGTTAGACAAAAGATGTTTCGTGGAAACATTTGCATTATGCACTGATCAAGTTACAAAATACATCCAAAGGCAAAATACACCACACTTGATTGAAGTAAACTACTCAAGCTGGAATAGTGGGAGGAACAGTTTCATTGTATTTCCTTACAGAATATACTCAGATCATGTTACCTTTTTACCTGCTGGTCATTACTGTGGAAAATTACAGAAAAAAAATACAAGATAAATACCTCAGTACTAGCTAAATGGTAAAACAAAGACAGAAGTCAGATATCTAAACCTCTAGAGGATTCTCTTGTGTTTACAACCAAGACAAATTAAAATATTCCTCTTTTAGATACAGAGTTGGTAAGTTTTGGAAACTTAACACAATATTTGACAATGAATCTGGAGGTCAGTTAAAAACCCTGTACCTTTTAACTAAAATGTTGAAAATTACAGTTTTTAAATAAAAAAAGGAACTAATGCGCTTTGTAGCAGTAAAAACTGGCTAAACATTTTAACCACATTTAAGCACTTTGAAACCAGTTGGGCTTGGTCTTGTTTAAATCTATTCTAATCTATTTCTTATTTCTGGACATTTTTCACACTTTATCAAACATTAAGCAACTTCTATACATTATGTTTACATTTTTCTCCCCATACAAAACGTATTGCCAGATAAGTCTTATTTATTGATAATAAGGACAAGCTGTTTCCTGTTTTTTTTAAATGTAAGGACAAAAGTTGTAAAAAATAACTGACAGTATGTCTTGCTCTGATTTTACTATTGCCACCACAACTAACCACATAAATAGTGCTTGAGGCCGGTTGCAATCACTAAAGAGTTGAATTTTGGCCTTTAAAGACATATAAACACTACATAAATACAACTATTTAAGAGGGTAAAGTGTTGCCCTGAAGAACGTTAAAACACAGACATACTTTTTCTTCGTCTAGTAGGTAAATTGAAAAACAAATAAAACACCTGATATCACCCTGTAATCTCAGCAATGATCAGCACTCTCAAAGCCTGAGGGGGCCACACAGCTTTAAAAACAACTTAACTCACAGAAAGTCAAAGAGAGCAAACAGAAGAGCAGATAAACACAACAAAGAGCGGCATTCAGAGGCTGAGGGACAACTGAGTATTGATTACAGCCAAAGTATGACTGTTGATTAGAGGAGGGTTAAAGTTGGAGGAGAAATGTGGGAGAAGGGGTTTTTGTTTTAAGACAGAGAGGGGGGGCGCAAAATAGGAACCTACCGGGTCATTCTTCGCCATCGGACTCAGGTCAACAAAGTGTTGCAGGTTGAGGTCACAGCAGGTGGGCAGAGGTTTTTCTCAACGTCCAACTTTTTCATATAGTCATGGAGCAGCGGTCAAGGCACGCTGGTGCCACATTAAACATTACCTCCTCTCTCTGTCTTTCTCGGGCCCTTTCTTGCTCCACTCTGAGTTTGTTACCAACCCTCATCCAAACAGTGACAGGTCTGACTGCCTTCCCCCTCCCTCTTTAACACCTCCCACCTCTAGCGTCCATCATTCACTCAATCCTTTATTCTTCTCCTCATAGAGACAGGCGCACCCTGTGCACTACTTTCTCACCTGCCAGACAGGTTTTATTGTGGCAGCCAGGGCTTGTTTCTAGGCATGGAGCTCAATTGGGGTTCAAGTAACACCAGGTAACAGGGCCTAGGGACCCAAAATGTCTTCCTCATCACAAAGAACGACCATTTAACATCTTACCCAGTTTTACTTGTGTAGTTGCAGAGTACTCTTGAAAAGGGATCTCAGGAGCTGTTTGTTTCCCTGTAAAAACAAAGAGTTCAATTTTTGAGCTACACTTACCTCCTTATTGTTAATGTAATTATGGAACAAAAGATGCATGCTGCTGTAAAAAACAAAACAAAAAAAAACAGGCATAATTGGAGAAATGACCACTTGCTGCACACAGTACATCAATTCCCTATAGATCCCTCACACTCCCTGCAACATTTTCATTTTAAAACTATCTTGTTAATCAGTGGTTCTTAACGGGTGGTTCAGGACCCAAAAGCAGGTCATGAATCTGCATGGAAAAGCCCAAAGCAGACAGATGCTTCCATTGAGTTTATTTTATTCTGTTTTTTTTTAATAACAATTAAGTTTTGGTAGTTTTCTCAAGATTTCCAACTATTTATCTCATTATTTCAGGATAGAAGTAAAAAAAATCCAACCCAGCTCTACCTGACCTTATGTATGTTTTCTCCAAGCCTAGCCAATTAACTTTATTTAGGTGCCAAGCCATTATTTTTAATAAGTAGGTGTTTAAAATAAAAGTTTTTAAAATACATTACTGTATTGTTTTAATGACAATCTGTTCAAAGTCAAACACAGAAGCACAAGTTTTATAGGTGTGGCTCATTATTGTTATTAAGTGATGCTGACAAGTAGACACACACACATCACTGCACTGTCCTTTGCAACATCCGTTGTTTATCTGCTGCTGTGAATAAAACAGGAAAATCAATTGTTTCTCATGGGGTAAATTTAACATATATGACAGTTGAAGGTATAAATGCCCATTTATAAAATTCAGATTTATACAAACATTTTTATGACACCAGGTGCTACAAAATAAACTTTTAGAAAAAGTCAATGATTGACAGACCTTAAAATTCTAATTATACAAAGTTAGACATAATTAAAGAACAGCCTCAGGTAAATTTTACCTGATGGCAGTTCTAGGTTTAAAAGACTTCTTAATTCAGGAAACATGACCAGAGGATTTGGGCAGCACATCTCTTAATTTGTGCAGTGTCTGCACTGAGGTAAATTGTTTTGAAGTACAAAAATCAGAAGAAATTTAAGACAAGTTGCCAAAAAACTCACAAAAAGGTAAAACATCATAATGCTGCCGAATCTTTGACTCGACCCAGCCCAGGCTTGAGGGGAGGGGTAAGGGTCCTGGCCAGATCCTGATCTGGGTCACAGGCCATGTGGAGCCAGTCTCGGTCTAGGGTAGAGAATCTAACCTCTATCTCAGTATAACAAAGATGGCTTTCTCATGACAATGCACTCATTTTCTCGAGGTGTCTAAAAACAACTCAAATACACATCACCACTGGAAAGAATAAAAATAAAATTGATGCATGCCCTCCCAGGGCTACTGCAATCTTAAACATGTTTTTTGTCCTGCCACTTTATACTGTCATATGTTTTGTTCCATCTAAGGCCCAATCTGCAACATTTTCCATTAAATTAATTTGTGTGATTAAATTTGTTGTCAGTGGAGTCCTGAGACCAATTAGAATCTATATTTCAGCATTTTAATCAAGATGTAAATTTTACCACAAAAACTGTATGTGGTCAGGATAAGGAAAAGCTCATGAAAAAACACCTTTCTAATCATATTCAGGAAATAAATCTAATTGGTGTGGCATCTTCTTTGAAATGCTTTGTAACTCGCCAAGGGTGTTGCTGTTGTAGGTGTTTACAGAAAGAAGCTGTCTCTGAGCTTCCTATAAAGTCTTTTCCACCTGAAATTTCTGGACCTGTAGTCTTTAGTCCTGTCTTGGTTTACATGTTTCCCTTCCATGTGCTCTCAAGCTCCTCTTTCGATCACACAGCCTGAGACTGAGACTGATCGCATTTACTTTCACTTTCTGCTCACAACACATTAACATAATGGTTCGCACACAAGTACTCCTCAAGGTCTATAGTGATCTGACATGGCTAATCCTTTACTGTGTCCTCTTTTCTTAAGCAAAACTGTTTATGTTGGAACAACTGCAGAATGGTTGATCTTGATTTTCTTGTCTATTAAAAGCTATTTATAACAAATTAAGTGAATATAGGGCATTATAGCCCTGAGGTTGAAAGCACATGCCACATAACCACAGCGCCCCAGATACAAAGCAGTTGAGAGCCATTTGAGGCCTCTTATCCCCCTCTTTCCAAGAATGTTAACAGTGCTGCACTCCTACATAAAGAAGTAAAAAGATAAGTTATATCAGCTGACATTACACATAATTTAGTAATTTTAGCCCGTGTTGGTCATCTGGGTGCTATGGGTTTATATGGTCAAATCTTTAGCGTCAAAATAAGTGTAAATTTCTCATTACTAAAGGCGTGTTAGTGTATGAAAAGCATCAGAATGACTCAGCAATGACAGCAGTTTTGTTTCTGTTAAAATTAAATAAAAAATGTATCACTGAAACAGGTTATCACTCTTTGTGTGTGTGCATTTACCAGGAACTAAATCTTGAATAGTCTCATGTGAAGAGGAGGTGAGAAACAGAAGGGGAAACTGAAGTCACTTGTTTGTGGATATGATTAGGAGAAAAGCAATTCCAAGAACTGAAAAGCAGGTTAAAATAACTCAAACACTGACTTCTTGATAAATGCTTTAAAAAGAGTTAAAGAAAAACAGTTATTACCCAGATGCTTTTTCTCCAACTTATACGGCATTTTATGCTGTATCTTGCTGAAATGCAACCTATCAAGGTGGTTTTAAATAAAGAATAGCAAACTTTAGATTAGCATGCAGATAGTCAGAGTTTATGCTTTTATTTATGAGACAAATACCTTGTGAAGGTGTAATTTAGTTGTATTTAGTTTCAAAACAAACAGGGGAAATGATTGCATTAGGTTTAGTCTAAACTTAAAAAAATAGATTGTTTTGTTGATTTTAGTTTGATTAACAATAAATATTCCCTTTGTTTTAGGGAACACTGCTGTTAATCCATCCTCTTTGGCATCATTACGGAAAAGTGTTTAGTAGAAATCACAAGAAAATTTGGTGGAAAAGCACATAAATGCTATTTTAAGGCCTTCTTAAGAGATCTTTGCATAAATAGTGCATCATCATGCAAAGGAAATTGTGGTTTTGCCTTTCCTGGAGAATGCCAAGAAGTCACTTTTGGATAAACTTATTCAAATGACACTTCCATCAGACATGAAAAATAGATTTTTATCTTACATTTCCATTAAATCAACACCACACTTTAACATAGAAAACCTGTACAGGAGAAATAACTAACCAATTATTTAAATGATGTGTCAGTGCAAGAGATGAGGTAGGCAGACATGACACTGTGGCTACTGTGGTTTGACTAAACTACTGTCTGATGAATTATTTAATTAATTCATCTTCTTTAATGATTCACTTGAGTTCACACAGAGTACTGGGTTGTTTCTGTTAGTGAACGCAATGTTCAGAAGGGTTTCAGGATTTATAATTCTAGGTAACACCCACAAAGCCTGAATCATCACTCCTTTCCCAGCAGGTGTAGCTGTGTATTCTGCTGTTGGGACACAAGAGTCACACAGAGACTCTCTTTATACACATCACTGAAAACACAAAAAACACAGAACATTCATAAAACAGTGTTTTTACCTGATAGGAGGCCAGGGTATACAGAAAATTTAATACTTTTAAGACCTTTATCAAGACTCAAGACCCTCTTCATGCATTTTAAGACTCTATAGAATCTTCATTTTCTAACCCGTTACATTAACAACAGTTATGTGTTGGTTCTGCGCCAAAGGTAAGACAAAAATGTGACCACAAGGGAAAGAAAATGCAGGTGGGATTTCTTAGTGTAATGTGCAAATTAGGCTTTCTTGGAGTATTTTGAGATTTGACTAATGAAATGTCTTTTTTTTTTTTTTTTTTTTACTTAAATGGACTAAAAGTTGTTATACCACAATCAAGAGGTATTTATTTACAAGTTTTGCACTGCAGTTAAAGTTAAAAAGTAGAACAGCATACATTTAGCTATTAAGAAAAAAAAATACAAGCCAAAAATGCACAGGGTACTTGTAATACTTATTTTTAATTTTCTGATCTAAAAGCGGTAATGTGTCAATGATCACTCTACTGTGGTAGCTGATCAGCAGTAGCTCAGTTTAATTAATTTATATTAATTCTAATATTTTATGTCCATAAGTCTATGCGGCTTCACAGGCCAGTAAGATTTTCAATCAATCTCATGTTTTACATCCTGATTATGAACTGCTGTCCTCTGCTAAGAGGTTCAGTCTCTCCCAGTGTAGATTGAACAGGTTTAAAATTAATTTATTCCTGTGTCTATAAAGCTCTTAAATAGCAACAATTAAGGCAGAAATGGCAATGGGCAGGACTACAGTGATTTCCCTTGCATTTAGTAGTGGTACCCCGACAATCTAATGGTGTTTATATTCTAGATTTTTGTGTGTGGAGGGGTTCTTTATTGATACTCACTGTCTCATGTCAGAGTGTTTTTAATGTGGTGTAATCCAACTAACTGTTGTCTATGGCTGCAGCATGGCTGAATTGACGAACATCTCTCTGTGGGACAATAAAATGAATCTCATCTTATGGCATATGAGAAAAATTTCTATGGGAAACACATTGTAAAGGTAAACTTACATAATTATAGTATGATAAATAAAATCCTCCATTATTGAAGACACCAGCACCATAAAAAGGACACAGGTTGTGCCTTATGGGTGAGGGGCGGAGTGGGGGGGTGGGGGTAGGTATAAATAAAAGGATTAAGGTAATTGCCTTTTTTTCTTTAAACTGGTTGTTTTGTTTCTTAAACATATTCATTGAATGATCCCATCACAAAAGATTGGGAATTTCCACATTTTTGATACTTTTTGCAGATGTTAGAGTGATACAATCTTTAATATACTAATGATTGAAAGTATCATGAAGTACCAAAACTTCATCTTTTTTAAGTGACAGGTTTGCAGGAGAGAAATGAACCCATCAAAAACTGCTTGTAAACTCCAGTAAAGTTTCTGAATTGCACAAAACCACTGGTGGTATTTACAGACAGAGTCCAGACAGTGTGCAGGAGATAGCAAGAAATTTATGGTGATCAAAAACAACAATTGCTCATCATTGGGTGCCTAACACTTCCATTTTTGTGGCTGTGGTATCAAAACAAGTATCTATGTTGATTAAGTTTTAATAATATTATACTGAAGCTTCAAATTCTGGTATTGTCTGTCTGTATTGTTGGCTGACCTTTTTCTTCTCACAGTCATCTCGACCTATGATCTTTGCACAAACCACTCAAAAGGCAGGTAACCACAACTGACACAGACAACCACAGAGAAAGATGAAGTTTTATAGGCATGCTGAAAGCTAAAAAGACAAGATATGTATGCACTTTTCTGTGTTTGGCAGTACATTTTTCATTCTAAAATGCCTCCCTTATCTCCCTTATAATGCCCAAAATGAAAGTAATTCAAAGGGGAATCTCTGGAGGCTTCCCCTTTTTGGCTGTGTAAAGTTTTTTTCTTTTTTTTGTTCTTTCTGAATGCTCTTGCCACAGATGACTGTACACCAGTAACCTACTGAAAGTGTGGAAAGGGGAAAAGAATAAAAACAAAGGGGAAGGAAAAGTTTTGGGTGAGAAAGAGAACTACCACCAGCACGTCACTGAACTGCTAGCAACAGGACGCACGTCATGTGAGAGGGAGGAGAGCTGAGTGAGAGAAGAGAACGGTTGGGGAGAACTATGTAAATTCAGACATTAGGGGAAAAACTAGCTGCCTCTTCTTATTGCTCCTACAGGTTGACAAATCAGCTAGAGAACAGCTGCTCTACAACATCAAACATTTATCAACTCACCCATGTTAGCTTGAAGATACACAGAGGTGTGAGAGAGGAAAACATGTCTGTGAGGTCTAATTTGCCTTATTGTTAAATGGAATGACAGAGTTTTTGACAGTTGCTGTGTGGATTATAAGCGACTGATCGGAGCTGACCAGATACTGGAGATGGCTGGCAAGAAGACATTTCTTGCCTTCCTGATGATCATTATAACCTGTGTGTCAGGTAATTATGACTTTTAAGACAACTTTTTTGTGATGTATGTTTAGTTGGTCTTGTTTTTAATAAGACAAAACACTCTACAGTTATGCAAAAACATCAGGATATCTTTATGGTTTCGTTGGAGTCATCAATTCCTGTGAAAATGTTGGTAAAAAAAAATCTGTTATGACAAAAGCAAAATTCTTAACAACTATGCTGTTTCTGTAATGGAGGCATGAGTGGGGAAAAATTACCTATTTGAGTCAAATATCTTCCAGAGGTTTACAGTGAGGGGAAAATATCTCATTTTTGATTCTTTGAAAAAGCCCATCATGTCACTAAGCTCAGAGATCCCATAAATAATTTGCAAGATTACTGTATTTCGTCAACTTCCTTTTTTCCACTTAACCACATGCTTTACAAAGCATGTTAGTGAGACAGTAACATTTTGAACACTTGCTAAATATGTGTAGTACATTCTGAAATATTAATAGTTTAAATGTCTTCTTTCCTATTTATACAATATCAGCTGAACAAAGTGTTAATGATCTTACAATGAACAACAAATGTAAATCATAAATCCTCTTTTTTTTTGGCAGGTCTTGAAATCCCTAAGCCTGAAAAACTGACGCTGGATATTATGGATGGGGAGGTGATAGCACTTTGGGATGATCCAGAGGGCCGGCCTTTAAACTCCAAATACAATGTAGAAATGGCAAAGTGAGTTTCACTTCAAATATCTATGATACCAATTCAGAATTAAAGTGGCCTATCAACATACTTTTCCTTTTTTTTTTAATTTCATACCATCCTCTGTTTGTTGCTTTATTGCTGCAGTACTGGTTATGAAAAAAAATTGCCATCAGCTCATATTATAAACTTGGGGAAGCAGCTGTTTGCTGAGTGTGCTATTTATTGAAGTACTGGTACTGGATATACTTCAATTTAAAGCTTTAAACAAGGGCTGTCAAGCCATTCAATTTTTAATTGTGGATAACAGTTAATCCACCATATTTAAACCTTCATCATATTTAAACCTTTTTTTTATTGTACTGTCCAAAACTAAGGGTAATTGATTTCCTGTTTGGATACAGATCTGCTTTTATCTTGAAAGAAAATAAGCAGTGTTGGGTAGCGTTACTTTTGAACCTAACTCGTTAGATTACTGCGTTACATACTGAGAAAAGTAATTTGTTACGTTACTGCGTTACCTACTTCTAAAACTAATGCGTTAGAGAACTTTTGCGTTACTAAATATTAAAAACCTTTAGCCATTCATTCCACGACCACTCATCTGCATTTAAATGTGCAGACTGTAATGCCAACGTACAGCGTAATTTACAGCCCACAATCTGTATTTCTGCAGCCTGAGAACACTGCTAACAGACAGGAGAACATTTACCGCTCTTTAACATGCTCACAATCAGACAACAAGCAGACAGAATCACTCAAACACTGCGTAATAGCGCTTGATTGGAACAGCTGCACATCTGATTCAATGAAAGCAAACGGAGCTTTTAAACTTAGGTTTCACCAGGATGCTGTTCTTGTCCCTTTCATCCAAAAATCCATCATAATGGGGATAATTCCAGAGTGGCCTGCTGTCCTCTCTGTAATCTTGCTGTCTGTAAACAAGCTAACAATGCACGCGTAATGGCACAGAATGTTTACCTTCCACTGGCACATGCCAACGTGACTACAGGAAGAGAGAAGGACAAACAGCTGATGCTTCAAGGAGCTTCTTTTTTTCTTTCTCTCTTTTTTGAAGCCACGGAAGTGAGAGGAAATTTGGGATTTTTCTTTCAGTAACGGATTACTTTTATGAAAATGTAACTAATAACGGGATTACTTGAATTGTAAAACTAACGCGTTACGTTTCTCATTACTCCAAAAAAGTAATCTGAGTACTCTAACAGATTACTTTGTAACACGTTACCCCCAACACTGAAAATAAGGAACTTCAGGTAGACATGGCATTAATTTGACCATGGAAAAAGGAATGTGTTATGGATTGTAAGAGGAAATAAAGCAGCAGTAAAAAGGTAAATGTTTAACAATACAAGTTATTAAACAGAGTTTGTTTATGTGAAATGACACATCATAGAGCCGTACTTAATTTACATCACTGTGTCTGCAGGGAGACACTGCAGCGGCTAACTAAACTGTGCAGAAAGGGACAATAAAGCATATGGTTGATGTGATTAAAAAATTAATACACTAATCATGAACTTTATCTAATTGCAGATAATGCATTAACGCTGACAACCCTCCACCAAACCACCTTTCAGTTGGTAACAGGTGTATTCTCTGCCCACAGGTACAACAGTGAATGGGCCAAGGTGGAAGGCTGCACAGGGATTATGAGGAACTACTGTGACCTGAGTAGCCTTATACATGACTACAGTGCTGCCTACAAAGTCAGAGTCCAGCTGGTCACAGCAGATGGTGTCTCCAAGTGGACGGTTAAGCTAAAATTTCTCCCAAACAAAAGTAAGTTTACAGTTTCATAGAAATCAGTGTAGCATATTCAAAACATACTTTAGCTGCTTTAACTGTAATTAAGGTTTACTATGCCATTTTTTCTTACCTTACTTGTTTCCTACAGGTGAGTTGAGCCCTCCCTCCTTCACTTTGTGGGCTACTTCCAGCACTCTAAAGCTTTATATACATCAGAAGCCCATTCTGAAAAAACTCTTTCCTTACGGCGTCATCTACACCATCTACTTGGAGGAGATAGGAGAGGAAAATAAGGTGGGCATCAGAAAAAGATGTAAGGGCACAGAACCTGAAGATAAGGACTTTTTGTAGCACTCTGAATGAAATTCTTAGCAATGACTTTTAATAGAAAAAGTTGACTAAAATCCATTTATGTTCTGATGAGAAACAGACAAAAGCAAGTTTGACTTAGAAGTCAGTCCTTTATGAATAGGAGGTACCCCAGAATTTATGTCAAAACACTGTGTGGGCATTGTTTCAATGAACAATAATCCAATTAAATAAATTTCAAAATTCGTAATGCCTTTCTTACCTGTAAATGAAATCCCTTCTCATTTAGGTCCATACTTTTCAGTGTAAAATATGATGTAAAAAGGCTTAAACTACATGTTAATTTCCCTCCACAGACTACAACAGCCTACCTGAAAGATGATGCTGAGGATGAAGAGAGGAGTACAGCTTTTACTTCGCTTCACTGGGGACGGGAGTACTGTGTCAGCATCAAGGTCGAGGGCAGCGGTGCTCTCTCCACCAGCACCATGTCAACGAAACAGTGTCTGCAGCTACCAGAGCAAGGTACAAGCAACAAAGCAATGATTATGACAGCAGCTGATAGGAATTAGAGATGGTTGAATCAAATGAGATAATACATAGTACTAAGGTAATATTTCCATGACATTTGCTGCAAACAAGCTACTAAAATACAGTTAGTCATTCTACAGTTAGTAGTTTGTTCATTATGTCAAAAGATCCATTCTATTCTCATACCTGTCAGGTAAACATAAAGTCACAGCCAGGCTCTGGTTAGCTTAGCTTCAGAATACATCAAACAGTGAAAACAGGCTAGCTTTCTCTGCTAACTGGTAGCAATATCTGCCCACTGGTGCTGCTGACATTCCTATTAGCCATACTGTAGCTCAGTTACCTAAATCAAGCATACATGTCACTGTAAAATGTAATCTCTCACGCACTTTAAAGCTAACCAGCAATAAATATGGATAATTTTCACATCTTGTAAGCTAAATACAAGGCATAAAAACAAGAATGCAGTGCACAACAGCAGGCCTATTATTTTCTTTTTGACTTCTTGTGTTTGCATTTCCGATTTTGCTTAGTGAAGCTAGCTAGCTAGCAGGTGGCAGCTCAGACCTTCAATCCTCCTTTCAACAGATAGCCAGAAAGGCTCACTGTCTTACAAAACTATTGATCTAGAACTTTAATTCAATGTTTATGAGCAATGAAAACTCTGCTCCATTATGATATAGAATCATCTCTAGCCTTTTATGTACAACAACCTCACTTATCCAAAGTTATCCCTTGTTTTGTTCCATCCAGAATGGTTCATAATTGCTGTATCATCCCTATCTACAATGGGTGTCCTGGCTGTTGTGGCCATTATGGCTGCCTTCCTCCTTTGTTACCTGAAACGGCCTGAGAAAACACCTGCTGCATTGGTGAGTGTATTCAATAAAGGGACACTGGGACTATACATCTGAGGTTGTTGGTTGGCTGTAACTAATTTTGTTCCTGACTGGGACATTATATACCAATGAAAATGAAGTTAACCTGTGTTCCATTTCCCACTTCAGAAATCCCCTGTCAGTGGGTGGCTTCCACTCTCAGTTGGAGACGGAGCAATGGAGGTTGTTACAGACAAAGGTTGGTTCCTATCCAAATACAGAAGTGAAATAGAAAACACTCTCGAAGGCCCAGAGACACATGTGACCATAGCAGAGGACAATGGAGAGGAGGACAGAAGGACAAGCATGGACAGTGGGGTCAGCATAGAGTCCAATTCTGCAAGAAGCAGCAAGGGAAGTCCTCCATCAAGACAAGAGGACAGTGGCTGTGGGAGCTTAGCAGGATCAGAGAGCTCCACGAGTAGTCACACAGAATTCCCCCTGAAGGATGAAAGGACTGATACAGACACTGGGAGAAAGAGGGAGGATAGTGGTGTCAGTCTAGGCTGCCGGCTTGGGTCTACTTGCTTGAATCTGGATGGACAGGACAATGAGTGTCTGAAGGAGGTGGTATCTGGAGGTGATTACAGAAGCCAGAGCCCTTCTAGTGTTCAGATTCAAGTCTGTAATGTCAAGGAAGACTTTAAACTTCCTGACTTGGCTGAAGTGATCACAGGCTACAGGGCGGTGCCTCAATCCTGTATCTGCTCAGGAGCAGGTCAGTGCACCTGGTGCCATCAACAAGGACTTTATGGAGCTGAAGTTATCAAGCAATACAGAGCTCTGTGTATTGAAAACGGACTACTGAGTAGCAAAAGTGCCCTTGTGGACTCTTACAACAAAGGGATAACATTTTCCAGTTATTCCCCAAAAACACAAATGGACACAGTCATGATAAATGACTTAGAACCCACTTTTATACAACTAAATGAGACTTTCCCTCTGCTGACAGCGTTGACACCACTGCCCCTTGTGGAGGGAGGACAAGATTTTAACACGAACAATGTGTCACTCTCTCTCTGTGATGTACAACTAATAACTGACTAACACACTGAGGAATGAAGCAGTGCTATTTATAAATGTCTAAGTGCTATGTCCATCGAAGCAATACACACCTACTTTTCCAACATGACACACTCCATGTGTAAAATGAAATAAAAGCTTTATTAGAGGAGTACAAGTTATCAATTGTAGAAAATGTTAAGGTAAATGAGGGGAAACTGTTAGCAGAGAGAGGCTGTTGTTGAGCAAAGGAAGGAAACAGAGGTTAGATCGCACAGCTGCTGAGCAACAGATGTTGGTTAGCTGAAGTCTCAAGAGCTTTCAGAGATGATGAATATAACCTCAAAGATCTTATTCAACCTTGTCTCATTGGGCGTATTTACATCTCACTTAAATGCTGTTTGCCGGAAGTGAAACTTGTGTGGGGGGCAACAGAGAGAAACGGTTTGACGGTTATGAGCTTCTGGACATTTTGCCTCTTCAAAAATGATACACCAAGTCAGAAATCCCTCTGAAGTTTCTTGACTAAAATTTAGGAAACTTTCTGGCTGTTGCCACTGTTTAAATATCAGAACAGAAAATAAAACTGTTAAGAGAAATACACTGTATTCCTATCTATCAATATACAATTAGTTACACAGAATTTATGAAAAGTGGTGTCAAACAAATCAGTGTCAAGAAGTGATTCAAAGTGGTGTTAAGAATTAGAAACATTTCCAAATTTCATTAACATCCAGGACATTTACAGATCCTTAAAACACTCATTTATTTGTCAGATATTAACCCTTTTATCAGCTACTTGCCTGTACAGATTATTTATTGCATGTTTTGTGAGTAAAAGTCATCTATTTATTATGTACTGTTGTAAATGTATGTGTGTTTGCTCTTCTAAATGTGATTAAAAGAAACTGTGTCACTGGAATGTTCTGTGAATTTTTACATTCACTAAAAAAAAACCCAGCCAGTAAACATCCGACAGGATGGAGATTTCAGAAACCATGACTCAGAGTGTGTTGCACACACTGGAAAATAAACATTACAGGTCACCTTATTATGCTTAGGATCCCCATATGTAAATTGCGTACAGAAAACAGAGCAGCAGTTTCGAGGCTTCTTAACTAAGACACAAACACTTCCTCTTTTAGGCCCCAGCTTGCTACAAAAAAGTCCCACTTAACACTGAGAGTAGAGACACTTTGTTGAGAAGAGGCAGAATTTTCACATTATCAAACTGTGAAATATTTTCATGGTAGCTAGAAGTTGACAGACACCCTTTTAAGGCATAAAGTAGTTCCCTCACAGTTTTAGAAAACTCATGTGACCTACCACACAATGTGCAGTTCAGACCACAGGGGAAGTGAGACAACATTTGCCAGATCCTACATGCTGAAAACATCACATCAAACTAGTGTCACAGTTCATTTCCACTGGTGCTCAATACATGTCAACCTTGGGACTTTTTTCCACTTCATTTGTGGCCAAAAGACTTATCTATGCCCCAGCTTTCATCCTTTCCATCATGTCCAAAGATAGCTGAAATAGACAACAAAGTCAACTATCATATTAAATGGTCTAAGTTTTCTCATGGTAACTTTAATGAAACCATATTTCAGCTTTACAGACCACTTTCAAGACTGTAAGGGAGAACTCAGAGTAAATCAGCAAGCCAATGAATAAGTGTTACTTTAGAGAAAGCAGTGCTACAGCTGCCCCTGTTAGACTGGCCAACTCTGATACCTCTGTCTTGGTCAGCTGCAACATTTGAAGTAATAAAAGGAAACAAATGTTTGATCTTGTATGTTAACTGGTTGTTTTTCACACATTTAAGTTACAAGGATAACTTCTCAAGACAGTTAAAAAGTTAACATGTGATCTAAAGTTTTTCATAAACATTTGTATGACTGTTCTCAGTTTGAATTAAAGTCCAAATGTTGAATATATGTTGATTCTTGGTACACAAGGACTTAAGTTAATCTCTGTATAGGTGGTATCTGGCACTCTTCTCGAAAAATATCAAAAATGTCCCATGCGTTATATGTTCTATGCTAACAGTCCTCGGTAATTTTCAAAAAAATTGAAGTAATTCAGGTTTAGTAGAGGCTCACATTAGCTGAAATTCTCCTTGGTTGAAAAATGAAGCTAATATGAAGTGCAAAAAAACTGCAGTTCCTCAAATGTCCATGTCACGCTGACTGTTTAAAGACCCTGTAAAGTGACAATGAATCTGTATTTAGGTTTGTTGTATGACAGGTCACTGTGTTATGAACCCCTATATCAAATTTCAGTCAACTAAAACAACTCTAAGTTTATGAAATGAAGTTTCAAAATCAGAAATACGATCCTCTCAGATTTAAAAAATGTTACAATCTGAATGTTCCCTTATGACCAGCTGCCTGGCTCTGTGCCAGAGAAGAGACAAAGTCCAATTACTGGCACAAATCTCTGTCATGATGCTTTAAATGATCCATACACCACTGTGGCTGATAATTTTGGGAAATTTGCCTCACAATGAACAAAAAACAGCATTTAACTGACTGTTTTCTTTCAGTTAAGGCAGTGACATCCGCTAACAACCGACTGTACTGAGATGAACTGCTCTGTGATTTTATATTGTCATGTTAGAGGGGTGGGGTTATTCACCACTGTGGACTTGTGACATCATGAGCCCACATATTGGACTCACCCACATGAAACCAAGCCAGGAAAGAGGTGAAAAACTTTCTAACAGTCCAAATCCAGTCACATGTAGGTCTCAGTGTTTTCACATGATTACAGCAACTCAGGCTAAAGACCCCCATCAGCTCCCTCACTTTGTCTGTTCAGGCTTTGATCTGCAGCAGTTGTTCCCAACTTTTTCCTTAGAGTCCTCTTCATTTGTATCTGGTTGCTGCCACTAGAGCTGTTTGGTCCACTTTAAATGAACCCTGGTCTGTTTCCCTGGACATTCTGATGCTTTTGAAGTGGTGTGAAAGCTCATTCAAACTCTGGTGTGGACCAAACAAGTAAACTCTGGTCTGCTTGAAAACAGGGTTCTTGGTTCGCTTCCATACAAACCCTGGTGCAGCTCATTGTGCTGTGAAAGCAAGGCGAAATAACTTGTGCACCAAACCCAGGAAATGGTGTAAAATGTAATGTTTTATGGATGTACAGTCATGTCCATAAGTTTTAGGCATGTAGGGTGCTAAGGATTCACTGTGGAGCCTGACATGCCACGACCTGTGGCTTGAATGGTGGGGGAAGGGCAGCCATAGTCAACAAGCCACGTCACAAGTATGTTCCATGGCAGCCAAGGTCAAGTGTGAAGACATTTTTTATGTCCTGGCCTTTTCATCCTTGTAATACACTTGGGGACCGCTGGCAGTTTTAAGGCTCTTTGGACATCCAAAGCACGTCCAGGGGCTTGTGGCAGCCCTACTACCCAACCAGACAGTGCCCTAGACTGTGCTTACTCGCCATACTCATCCCTTACTCTGTCCTAAAAATGTGGACTTTATTTTCAAACAGATTATTTTCCCATGCCCTGGTAATATGCAAGGACATTCAGTACACCACTGGGGTTGTGTCGGTCCTCCTTCCCATCCCATGGTGCCCTCAGGTGGGCTTACACACCTCATCTTCAGCCTCAAATTTGGCCAAAACATGGTGCAGTAGTAGTACTGTATATATGTGATTTAATAACTTAAGCATGTGGATACCTCGCTCGACATCTGCTTGAACATGGCAACATGTCATAACCTCTCACTCTCATTTCGGCTCGCTTGCCAGACAGCTAGCTGCCTTGCTTGCTGCTCAAACTGGGGTCCCTCTTGTGAAACACATATTCTGGTTAAAAGGTGAGCAGATTTAGACTTTGCCATCATCTTCTTTGCCTCTTCATTGCTGTTTTTTAGGCTGATACCACCACAAACGTGCAGTGAGTAAAACTTGATATTGTCCAGACAGTTTGGTTTCCTTGATCAAGTGTGTGTGAAGAGTGCCAGGAGTTCTCTGGACTATCAGGTGTGAAATGACCAAAAACTGAACACCCCAGACCCACCTGGGAAAAAAATATAGCTGGCAAAAAATCAACACTGATTCATTGATAGATGAGAGTATTGGTCTGCATCTGTTTCAGTCAATATGATTTTAGAGCAGACAGTTCCTCACACCCCCCTGAAATCTCTGGTGGTCTCATTCATTATTGTTTGGTGGGTCACTGTTAACAAATTACAAATAGTATGGTCTTGACCTGCTCTTTTTGTGAAGGAAATAACATTTGCTATGGATTAGCACTATACAAAGAAAGACTGATTGATAAATTGGCTGAATGTAAATCACACTGTGTTACAGTGTATTGAATGTGCCATGTGCATTTTACTTGGCGTGTTTTATTTGTCAAGTGTTTTCTTTTACTTTTACTAGCTGCCTTTAACTCTTATGATCAACAAGCTGTGACTAAAGACAGTTCAAGTATAGGTTTGACTGATAATACAGTTATGAAAAAGGCAGTTATTACTATAAGCATCATAACCCCTAAAGGGGCCATATCTCTTAATTTATCCTGCCACTTATAACCCATTTCCTGCACAAAAGCATCAGCATGCCATGAGAGGAAATACAAGTCATCTAAAGTCCCTCAAAATTCAGGAATAACAACTTCTTTTTCCTGTTTTTGTCATCATCAGAGATATATCAACTAAATCATGAACATGACCCTAACTGACCTTATTGTAGGCAGCGCCTATAAAAAAGAATAAAGGCAGAAAAGTATGTTGTTTATAGTTTTATCAAAGGAAATGTATGAGACATTAACCATAGAAAGTATCAAAAAGGCAGAAGATAGGCAACATTGGAGGGAAGTCATGTGCAGCTTACAAGAAAACTGATGTGCCTGGTTTCTGTGGTTGAGGTGTTGATATTCAGCCTCCACCTTAAAAGTTCATCTCATCAGCAGCAGATCATGTGTTCTTCTTTCTCTAATGTGGTAACATTCAAATTTGTACCATCAGAACCAAAACATTGCAAAGTAAGACATAATAAACACCAAAACTGAGAAATAGAAATTTAAAGTTTATATATATTTCAGAGCATATTCTACATGTTTTAATACAATTATACAGGTATATTTAATTTACAGAAAATACACAACTTTGTATACACAGTACCACTTTTCCTTGCTTTTTAAAATCTTTTTTACATAAGTTGTCCAAGAGAGTGTGACAAAGCTCAAAGGCCTCAAAAAGAAATATGTCAAAATAACAAGGTGAATCCCCTTCATATTATTCAGGTTAAAAGTCCATCATGACCTTTAGCAGCAAAGTGAAAACAGGAACAGATATAATACAATCTTAAAAACAAGACTGGATGTGGGAAAAGTGGCAGACAAGCGGTGGGTGGGTGTTCCACACGTGGTTTTCCAGAATAAACCGCCGCCATGGTGTCTGTCATTTTATACCACTGCTGATGGAGAAGGGAGGAGGAGATTTCTTCAAGCCGACTTTGCTGCAATTATTAAGAGTCGATACTACTGGATTAAAAACTTTTCAAACTTCAAAACTTTTAAAATTTTGTGAAAGGCAGAGATAAAATTTCACTTACGTGAGCACTTTGTCTTTCAAAGATGGCTCTATGGAGGAATAAGAAGATAAATGCATTAAAAAATTCCAACAGATTCATCATATTAAACTCTATATAGGTGACAACCATGTCAGCATGTAGGTACACATTTGAATAAAGGGGAAACAGTTTCAAATAAGGCTTGTTGACCAGAATTATTAAAAGCATACAGAAATTTTTGATTTAAATTTACCTTTTAAATGCTATGTGTCTTGTGAACACTGTTTCTCTGTTGCAGGCCAATGTATGTGATACATTTCATACCCGTGTGTACAAAAACTGAAAATGGAATTTCCTGGAAGGGCCAATAAACTAACTAATTTATTCTTGTAGGGTCTGAAAAATAGAACCTGTCATAAACAAAATAAGTACACCTTAAATATCTTTTGAAATTAGAGTCAGAATCTCTGGATTCATGCAGTATGTCGACATGCAATGAAAAAGATTTCATTGTGTTAGTCCAACTAAAACTTGTGGGACTAAAGGCCGGCTCAGACCACATAATTTTTGGTCTTTCACAAAGGCACCATGTTAGGCTAAGCAACAAGACTCTTGATCCATCTTGGCTGACTAACTGGCTGCACTACAAGTGTGATCGAGTTTGAGTTCACAGGTCATCGGGGAGGCGGGTCAAAGAAAGGTGACACAAAGGTGGGTGTGCTGAGCAGCCACCATAACAAGACAATTCTAAAAATGTCGAATTTCTGTGTCTTTAAAAGCTTTAATTTTAGAGAAAATGTCAGAACTCAAGTAACAATAGTTACAACATAGGAGTATACATCTTCTAATTAATACAGCCATCCATTAAAAAAAAATCTACATAATGTACCCTGCAATACTGAAAAATTACAAATAAAATGAGTGCATCATGTCAATGAGTGACCATGTTAACTGATTTAGATTGTTTTCCATTGAATACTGATGACTTTATTTTAACTGTATAATGTCAGCTGTCTTCAACATTTGTTGAAACTATGGCATCTATAAACATGTTCGACTAAAAATCATCACTTATCATGGTCTCTAACTAAAGTGAAACCCTGATACAGTTAAGTCCACAGAGGAAAATGATGAAGAAACAAGGTGCAGACGGTGTGTTCTGACACTGGTCATAAGTTTCCTGTGCTGATCCATTAATAACTGATGTCCATCATATTAGTCAGTTTTGACTGCAGAATCTTTGCCACTATGTTTGTGGTTTACATCCTACACATCAAACAGACTGGTCGTATATGGCCTGAGCTTGCTGGTGCTACCCCTAGAGGTATCCTCCAGTATCACATCATTTACAGGCAGGTATATTGATAAGAACACTGGTGACGCAGCAGTAAAACAGCAATAATATCTCCAGCCTAACAAAACAGCATAGTGCAGAGATCAATTTTATATTGCATGTCTTTACTTCAGTCAGACCAGACTGCCTATGCAGCAAGTAAGTGTAGCAGAAGTCACATTTTTTTTGCCTTTGGTTATAACCACAGGATAGAGGCATAGCACTCATCTACTTTGTAAAAAAAAATAACATACATGACATATACCCATTTAGCCGCTTGCTAATATGTTAGCAAGGTAAACAGGAAAGAAGTCCTAGTACCCAGCTGAAAAAGGTTATATCAACATCTACTACACAAGAGGTGAGCCTGCTCCTGGCAGTTATTCTCCTGCTGTGCATGTAAACTGGGTCAAGTACAACAGTCTAGTTATGCTGCCTGATTGTACTATAACTGCAGATCGACTTTGCTATGCGGGTAAATGCACCCATTGTCTGAATAACTCATCACAGACAGTCTTCTGGTAAAAGAAGTTGTTCCTACCAACCACAGGAAGTGTTCACAGTTTTGTCATTTCTTATGGTAACAAAGTCCTTGACATTTACCATTGAACCTGAGTTTTTTGTTTTGTTTTTGGTGAAAACCATTACATTCATCTCTGCTTTTGGGGCTGAGTGAAACCTGGTCAGATAAATGAAACCTATCTGCATGACTCAAAACACTAGAGACAAGATAAAATCGGATGCTCTTTTTTTGGTTGACATTGGCTTGAAATGAATCATTAAAGCTCCACTCACTCTTCTTTTTGCAGCACTTTTTGCATTTTTTGCATTTGTACTTGCAGCAGAATTGTACAATGGCAATGGTAAAGAGGATTGCCAAGATCCCAAAGCCAACGGCGACACCAACTGCTGCTGAGTTTACTCTGCTCCCTGCAAACAAACAAGGATAAGATTAGACCATTATTATCACAAGTGCAACAAAATCCACATACAAGCTTTTAAATTATAATAAACAGGCTAGCTGAAGGACAAAAAGGACCTTCCTTTTTTAGATGTACAGTGCTTAACAAATTTATTAGACCACCCTAACCCTAACCAAAGTACGGTTTATGCCACAGCTGCCCTAAATTAACAGCATTGGTAATTACCAAAATCATTTTTTACGTTTCTGTAATGGTTAATACACCAATATGTAGAAGCTTTTTAACCAAAATAATATTTTTAATGCTAAAATATAATTATTATTGTTTTCCATGAATTTTCAAATGTACTGATTTATAAAAAACTGATAAAATAGTAAAGCACATTAATATTTCTTGATTAATAATTCAAATTATAGTTATTTACTTGCATTCCTGAACAGAAAAATGAGTTTTAGTGGTTGAATGTTATGTTTGATTAATTTCTGATTTCTCAGAGAAGCCCAGTGAGCCGGCTCAAATTTGGGTGAATTCAGCTTGAAATTCCTCATTCCTGTTCAAAATTGTAAAACGTGGAAAGCTAACTGAAAATGAAAGAGTCCGCATTAAAGCACTTCATGATGCTGGATGGTCCCTGAGACAAATATGACAGGTGGTCTAATAAATTTGTTAAGCACTGTATATCTGACAGAATAGATAACCAACAGAAATAGTCATCTGTCTGGCTGTCATGGCCTAATTGGATCAATATGTACTCTATCTGTTCATTATGAATGAAATTTAACTCTGATGAAATGAAATTGAAAAATCAATCTCCTGGAGAGATGGTGGCTATGCTTTCATCTACAGTCCTCACAGAGACACTGAAATGACAACTGCAAAGGGCAAGAGATGGAAATACATATACCCATGCATGATGCAAAACGCTGAGATCTGTATCACACTTTCCTTTCCTTTTTCTTTCTTAACTGAGTGCCAATCGGCAACTAACAGCTAACAGAGAACTCCCTCCCGCAAAGCCCTGCAGTATGTTTCAATTTTTCATGGCACATTTCAATTAGTTATATTCATAAAACTCTGGATATTTTATGTTTTAACAGTGACAAATCAAGAAAGGCTGGTTATTGTTACAGTGGGAAGGACCACATGAAATGTGGAACAAACATAACACTTAAAGTTACTGAATCCAAAGCAGTAATGTTGTAAATGAATTAGTACTAAGGCAGAATGACAACTCTTTATAACAGTACATCCCTCTCTTACAGTAAACACAATTGAAATGAAGAATTACAGCTGATTCTTACCACCATTCCCCATAGCTGATTTGCCAGGATGGCCTGTGTTATCTCCTGTCTGTCTTCTCCTCTCTTCTCTGTCCACTTGATGTTCTGCTGTCACTCGCTTACTCGAAATCAGTCTTTAGTAAACAGTTGGACTCAATGGTTAGGGATAAAAATAGAGAATTCGCATGGCTTTCTTCTTTGCTTACGTCTGCTTGTCCATATCCCCATACCAGTCATTCTTCCAAACCGGTCCGTCATCTTTCTTTGTTCTCCACCCTCCTTTCATTTGCACATTGTAGAACCAAGTGACTCTGACAACCTGATGTTCTCACATGTCCAGCCAGGCTTAATGACTTTCGATTTAGAAAACATACTGGAGTACTTTGATACTTCCCAGAACACAAATTCTTCACAAAACTCACCTTTTGGTGTGGCTGTGTCACTGAGATTCAATGAGAAACTCAAACACAATCAGAAACTCTATGAGGCTCCTGTCTCATCAGGTCTTGCAACAAAGATCTTGAAACTATAACCATATAACAGGAAGCCTTTCTTTTGTCCCTCAGGGTGTCATAGCTCCATTGGCAGCCTCCCTTTTTTTCCTCTGAAAAAGTCATCAACAGGCAGCCAGGTGATCACACCTGGATCAGGTGGTGCATGGGGACTCCTGTCGGATGGCAGAGACATTACAACCCTTCTTAATAGTAGAAATGATGGTTCATTTTAAATAAGTTTCATAAAAACTGTGAGAATACTTGCAGGTATATTGTCTTTATCCCCACGTTTCTGTAAGGTATAAAACCGAGATCCTTGTGCACAGCCCAGCTTGTCAGGTTTCGTTTGTTGCAGGAGCAAAGTAAACAAAGAGAAATAATCTGCTACACTGGATTATTTCTCTTCCTTTCTGTAAGGATTGTCAAAATACTAGATTTACAACTTGGACACTAGCAAAAATCAAGCAATACTGATGCCTGTTTTGACATCACAGCTATAAAATAGTCCTGGCTCACTGTCTGTATATTCAAGGCTTTTTTTCTTAAGGATACATTGTTAGGTTTGATAAATCTGAACTCTGGCTGTAACGCCAACTTTCTCTGTTTCTCTTCCTGCATCGGTGACTGGTTTTATAGCTTATCAGATGATTTCTCTTGTTTTTGCAGTTCAGTTATCAATATACTGAAATTAATTGTCTATAATGCACATGGTGACATGTCTCGCTGTATGTTGGAGCCTTGCTACAACACTAAGATGCTGATTTGGTATGTAAGACTGTTATTTTCTCTAAAATGTAACCAGCCATGGTGCAAACTATAAATTCATTGGATATCAAAGCCCACTGGTAACAGAGACAGGGAAAGAGCTGCAGACATGAGGGATTAGGAAGTATGTACATATGGACAAAGAACTTGTAATCCTTACTGCTCAGCCATCACAATGCTGCCACTGTTTTCTGCTTTTTTCTGAGGTAGCCTTCAATAACCATGAGTCTGTCTGTTTGGTTGAAGACATTTTGTCTGAATCCCAATTTTCCAATTAACCCTCAATCTTACGCTAAAGCTCAACGCTCAGTCTTAAGTCACCCCTCAAAACCAAGTGTAAGAGCCATCTTGTGACTTAGAAATGGGACACCCCTTAATAGCAGTTACGATTTCAGACTCTAGAGGGCAGTAATATGCCAAAACTGCGTGGTCTGCTGATTCAGAGGAAGAAGAAGAAGAAGAAGGAGATGGCATGCTTACGATCATAAAAATAAAAGTAAATGCTACACTACAAAAAGGCAAATAATCCATAAAATAACATTAAACTAAGATATTGGAGTGGCTTTTGTAATTTTTTGATCTCTATTAACAAAAAAATTTATTTGTAGCTCGATTTCTTCCCTGCATTCGCTGCCATCTCTCTTTGAGTGATAACCTTCAATACCAAGGGAGCTCCAGGAACATCTCAAAATTGAGGGAGATAACGCCCTCAAACTCACCCCTCAACTCAACACTGGGGAGAATTGGGACAACCCTCGCATTTCACAGGAATGCGCATTTTGAGACTGAGGGTTAAGACTGAGAGTTAAGGGGAGAATTGGGATTCAGCCTTTGTCTTATCTTCTTAAATTATTTTGCAAATATCTCTCAAACAATGAGGGTTGCTCTCCAACCCTGCTCACGCTAAGATGCGGGGCTGACACACAGACAGGATATACTGTATGTACATGCAGTGCTGCTGTAAATGCTCTTAATTGTAATGTGGACAAACATGAACAATAAAGAATGACTGATACCAAAAAGATTTACCTTGAAAATGAAGAGATGATAAAGACACATCTTAGATAATGCACCTTCTAAATCTAAGACCTCTGACCAATAAAATGAAGACTTTAACAAAAATTTTAACTTTATTTTAAATTTTTAAGTTGAAAGAATACAACTCTGTCACAGACAGATTTAAACAGGAGAAAAGGAACATACGATTATATGTCAAGCCACTATATAGCTTACAGACACATAATGCACAAAGGTAATCCAGGGTGACAGTAGGAACACTAATAACTTAGAGGGACACAAGTAGATCAGCACAGATTATTCCAATATCAACATTGTTCCCACTGATAGAGGTGTTTCAAATCTAGCATAGGTTATCACCTTTTTGTGATAGGTACGTTTCCCATTTCTTCCACAGAGCATCACACTTTTCCTTCTGCAGTCTTAGACAGAAGGTCAGATTTTCCATGCATTGGATGTTTTTTAACTATACCTGCCCACTGACTGATCGTGGGTGGTTCCCTACAGAGCCATCGCCTTGTTATGGCCTTTTTTCTTGCTGTCATAAATATTCTGAGGAGGTATCTGTCATTTTTAGGGACTTTTGGGTCTATATTTCCTAAGTAGAAAGATAAACAGGTAAATTCAAAACTATAGCAGAGGATTTTTCTAACTATAGTGTAAACATTTTCCAAGAAGGGTTTGAGAACAGGGCAATGCCAGAATGTATGTGAATGATCTGCCATAGAATGACCACATTCTCTCCAACAATTGAGCTGGCCACTGGATTGTCTGGATTTTTGTTTTGGTGTTATAAAAAATCTGATGAGGTTCTTCCATGAAAAATCCCTCCATGATTGTGAGACTGTAGTAGTGATTTGTGTGTTGATCATATTTGTCCAGTCTCCAGAGGAAATAGCCACCCCCACTTCCTTTTCCCATTTTGCCTTTACATAATCTGTTGAGTTCCCTCTTAGTTCAGTTAAAAACCTGTATTATTCACCTATAATCTTTCTTGAACCTTTTGTTTTATAAGCTTTGAGAACATTTGTGCAATACCTGTAAAACTCCTTGGTATAGACCCTTTAACATTCTTATCAAAATAATGCCGGAGTTGGAGGTACCTATAGAAATCAGTCGAACAAGGTCATATTTTCCTGACACAGTTTGAAAATAAATAATTAAATGAAGAACTGAGACTTAAGTCCAATTTCAGGCTTTTTAAGGATCCCCAGCAACCCTGTAAATATTAATTTCTGACAAAATTATCAAATATTTTATGCATTTGTTGTTTATTGTTAAGTTTAATCTGGTTTTGGCATCAACAGTTGTTACCGTTCATGCCCATAAAGCAGCTTGAACACTGAAACCTAATGCTATTTAGTGCTGCTTCTATATTCAGTGATACCATCATTGTTGTTTCCAACTCACACATTGCTTTAGGGTATACTCTGAACTAACCACAGTTAAGAGAGGTTGTAATTTATTCTGAGAATTTATTAGGGTAAAAACACGCTATTTAAATGCTTAGGCATTATAACAACGTGTTGAAGAGTAAAATTCTGTGATTCATTTTGAAACCATGTTGTTTCTCAGACCTTCATGACATTTGTATACTGTGTTTTAGACCTACTGTCTGATGTAACATGCTCTCTTTAACCTTTAAAATAGAAAGGAAAAGGAGATATGAAAACACAGACAAGGTGGTCTTCATGATAATCATGTGATTGTAAACCAGCACTAAACCAATTTAAGATTTGGCAATGATGGATCTCAGTCAGTGTTACATCAATTTGAAAATCTTTTTAAATCTTAGACATTTGTCATCACTTATTTTTAAAGATCTTATCTGTTCCCAGCACTGGAGAGTTTCCTGTGACTTCAGAAGTGTGGGTGTTTCAGACTCAGATTCTGTCATCACAGGCCAACCACAACACGTGTGTTATGTTGTGTAATGGGTCAGCTGCCATTCAATCACTAACAAGTTCAGTGTCTTATCTACTGATAAGCGTGAGTAACTTCTTGTGAATTCAAAAGTTAGCAAACGTTGATGAAAGTTGCCAACTCAATCACCAACGTCATATCAATGAACCCTGGTACATTTTAGTCTTATCAAAATGTGATCCAAGTTAGTCACATACATGTCTCACATAAAGATTAAGGGTAAATCCCATTTCTACCCCTTACCCCTTATCTTGGCCCTTCCCCTGGTTTTGCGCATTCACGTCAGGTGAAGGGGTGTCCCAATTCTCTTTGGAATTGAGGGCTAGGGTTAAGAGCTAAGGGCTATATAGAGGTACATCGCAAAAAATTTGAATGTCATGAAAAAGTTCAACATTTTTTGTCACTCATTTCTGAAAGTGAAACCCATATGTTACATAGACTCATTACACACAGAGTGAAATACTTCAAGCCTTTATTTCTTGAAATTTTGATGATTATGGCTTACAGATACTGAAAACCCAAAATTCAGTGTCTCAGAAAATTAGAATATTACATAAAAGATCAATAAAGAAAAGGATATTTTAAACAGAAATGTCAGGCTTCTGAAAAATATGTTTTCTATGCACTCAGTACTTGGTTGGGCCTCCTTTTGCATGAATTACTGCATCAATGGGGCGTGGCATGGAGGCAATCAGCCTGTGGCACTGCTCAGGTGTCATGGAGACCAGGTTGCTTTGATAGCGGCCTTCAGGTCATATGCATTGTTGGGTCTGGTGTCTCTCATCTTCCTCTTGACAATACCCCATAGATTCTCTATGGGGTTCAGGTCAGGCCAGTTTGCTGGCCAATCAAGCACAGTAATACCATGGTCATTAAACCAGCTTTTGGTACTTTTGGCAGTATGGGCAGGTGCCAAGTTCTGCTGGAAAATAAAATTAGCATCTCCATAAAGCTTGTCAGCAGAAGGAAGCATGAAGTGCTCTGAAATGTCCTGGTAGATGGCTGCGTTGACTGTGGACTTCAGAAAACACAGTGGACCAACACCAGCAGATGCCATGGCAGCCCAAATCATCACTGACTGTGGAAACTTCAAACTGGACTTCAAGCAACGTGGATTCTGTGACTCTCCACTCTTCCTCTAGACTCTGGGACCTTGATTTCCAAATGACATGCAAAATTGACCTTCATCTGAAAGAAGAATACTTTGGACCACTGAGCAACAGTCCAGTTCTTTTTCTCCACAGCCCAGGTAAGACACTTCTGACGTTGTCTCTGGTTAGAAATATTTTGGCTTGAAATATTTCACTCAAGGGTAATGAGTCTATATAATATATGGGTTTCACTTTCTGAAATGAGTGACAAAAAATATTGAACTTTTCATGATATTCAATTTTTTTTTTTAGATGTACCTGTAGCACTTGAAATGAAGATTTTCCAGGACCACACTTGCAACCAAGGGGTATGATGAATTTCCCTCCATGCACTGCATTTGATTGAAAAATAGCACAACGGACTGCAAAGGAGGTGCATAAACGTAAAAATATTTTTGGAATAATGATTATAGAAAACATAACAGTTGTGTTTTTTCATATGGTCAATCTTAAGCCACTGGGGATGGGAGTTTATTGTATTTTCAGTATGTACATCTGTAAACCAGGGTTATTAACTGTATAAATATATGGAGAAGATCAACACAGAGATCCATGAACGAGATGGTCGAAGCTTTATCGTCACCTCTGATGACGCACTGTTCATCAGCAATGTGTGATGATGGACGGCAATCAAGTAGCATCTCGTTTTTCACCCCTACCCCTTAACACTCTTGTCCTCTTTCAAGGGCAAGAGGAAGGGGTAGACAAAGGGGTAGGGCTAAGGGGCAGGGTTAATGGGTAAAAATAGGATCGGCCCTAAAGCTCCTGAGAGGAACTTTGAGCTCATTTTGCTGCCTCTCTGTGGACAAAGCCATACTCACCTCCAAGCTTGTCCTGTCCTGTATATATAGAGGAAGCTTTTCTTATTTCTAAAATAAATCATCTTTTTCTTACAGTTGCATCAATCAGTGTCAACATTTGTCATAGTAAATGTAAAAAAAGGCTATTAAAGCATCATACTGTTAAATTACTTTGCTTCCTAACAAACATTATTTAGCCCCCTCAGTTCAAGGGGAGGAAATGTTTGTTGAAAATTTGGCAATAAATAAGAAATCCTAATTTACTAATTGGAAGGGGGTGAACTACATTTGAAATAGGTATATACAGGTTTACAGTTTAAGTGCTGCTTATTTTTTTGCTTCCATGTATTAATAAAGTGATTGGTATCAGCAGGGAAAAATATTGTCAGGAGAAATGGCAGACAATTTCCAGGAAAGAGCCCCAGTTTACCATCATATCACACAGAAAAGTGTCACTGATCCTCCCTACAGTGGTCAGGCCAATAATGGATCCCTAGACTTCAAAGCCCTTTCTATGATAATAGCCCCTTTTGCTAAGTCACGACTTTTATGGATTACTGTGGATTCACGTACCCATTTCATGTTGCAAAATATGGGATAAATGTTTCACATTTCTCAGCAGAAATCAAAACTACTTCCTTATACGGTCCATTTAATGTGGACTACTCAGGTTAGGTGGGTGGAAACTGAAACAATGACACCATTAAGAGGGTGTTTCCCCATAAGAAGAATGACAAAGGACTCTGAACCTTGTGTTGATTGTTTCTCAGATATGTACTAAACTGAATTAACTTCTTTCCTGATTGTTTAAAATATAAAAAAGAAATTCTGGGGGAATATCTCTATTATAAATATAGATTGGCTTTTGTCATGTTTTTTCTTTATCATCTTCAGGATAATTATAACTAACTTATTAGAATTAAATTAAACAGGCATTTGAATTCTAATTTTTCTTTTTTCAACCACACAACAGATGTGAGTTTACGACATGAGACTAGGACGACATACATTCTTAAGAATGTAAGTAACAAGATGTTAATCATTAACAAGATAGTTTTTTAACTGCCCTTCCTTTCTCAAACTGAATATCAAGTTTCACAAAATGCTCACCCTTGTGGACAAAAGAAAGCCAAGGGGCCTTAACTAAAAGGAGTATGCAGGTAAACTGAAATGCCCTCAATGTGTGCATGCGGCGAGGAAAGAGAGAGAGCCACCCTGAGATAAAAGTTTAGGTCAGAGAGGTGGAATGAAGGGTGTTCCCAGTACAAGCATTTAAGGTCATTCATGGAAATTCTCCGTGGAAAGATGCTGCCTTTCAGACAGAAGGAATCATTTGTTTTCTCACTAACACTCGCGCGCTTGGAGTGACGGCTGCTTTGCAGGTGAGGGAGAGTATGGTGAGAGATGGAATGATTTCTGTGTGTTTGCTTTTAAGAGTGATCTGTTTTTTAATGTGAATTTAGCCAACAGTTCTAAAAATAGATGATTAACTTTTTTTTTTTTTTTTTACATTTGTCTAACAAAAAACATATTATGTGCATAAAAAAACCAAATGTCATACTAAGTAGTCAATTATTTTGATTAACATGGTTGTGTTGCACAGTCAGCCAACCCATAAAGAACTTTGATCTGTCTTTTATAACATTCTCTGCTAAATGATAAGAATGCAAAGTGCCTAAGAGGAATGAACCAGGCTTTAAAAGTGTTAGCTTGCAATTTTTTCATGTGTAAAACCTAAAATATACTAAGTGATATCTACTAGCAAGAAGCATCAACTTCATGATAAAGAAAGGCTTTATTGTTATATTCACATATAACAAGTACAATTTAATAAGATGTTTAGTGTGTATATTTTTCCGTGTTCAAGCGTCTTTTTGCTTGTTTAAAACTGGTCATATAATGACATGAAATACTTCAACATGAAATGTTTGTACGTTTGTACATGGTTTTAATCTGTTCAATAATGGGAAGTCAATGAGAAGTATGATTGCTTAGATATTTCACAAGTTGCTTTAGGAAAGAAAGGTTATATAATAAGGCTTCAGTGTAGTTATTCACTTACTTGGCACTTTTTCCTGTCTACGTTACGAATACAGAAATTCCACTTATTGAGATACATCTGTTAATAAGTAACCCATCTGTACCATAAACTGATCAGGAAGTCAGCAGTCTGTTTTTACACCCAGTTACAGTAGCAAACCCCACTGATTTCAAAGGCTACAGGTGGTTTCATTATCAGAAAAAGTATGTAATTCACATTTTCATATGGATGTTGTGTTTCGTTGCTGTGCTGTGAGAGCTGATGGGGTTATGAAGGAAATGAAGCAAACAATAATGGCCAAGAGGCAAACAAGGGCGTACCCTGGATTGATTCTGTCTCTGAATAGCTTTCATCTCTTTTACAGCGGGAGCAGACACCATATCAGGCATTTTTCAACAAGGTCAAAAGCAGGATAAAAGTAGTGACTCTTATAGTCTTTTGATCTATAGTTTAAAATGAGAGAAAATGCTTTTCCTTTTTTGCAATAGTGGAGGACTCTCCTATGTTGGGTTTCACTTAGCTCAGACAGCTGACACATGAAAGGAATTATTTTGCCAGATCAGGGTGGAAGCATGAAATATTTTGGCACCTGTGTGGCAGACTGAACAGGTAACAAAGTAAACAAAGGTTATTGGAAAAACTGCCAGGATGATACCGAAGTCGACAGTCAAGTTTTCTACCTGAGGAAAGGTTGGGAGTGAGCTAAAGTTCACTGAATTTATTTTCCAGGTCATGCACAATAATCTGCTGCTGTTCCTTACAAAGGCTCTTTTCAGACAATCTTATCAGTCTTTTTTCTCACCCCCCAAATTGACCCCAAGCCCTCTTGTCCTTGCTCAGTGTCCCATAAAATTCAAAGTGGCTTAATTTTTAGATGCACTGCCCTACTGACCATAGTGGCCTCTGACTGAACCTTTAGAAGGTAATTTAACACTTTTGCGACATGGGAGAGAAATTTGCTGGTGTGTTGCTTTCCATGATTTCAAAAAATAAGTCATGTTTGTTGGAGTTGTTGAAATCAGTTATTTCTACATTGTATTTTGCATTGATGCAGTGACAGAACATTAAAAATTACTGCACACTGACACTGATAGGTTTTCTAAAATTCATGTAAAGACATTTAAGTTGACTTTTATCTCTAAAGCAATTTCTAAACAATACAATAGGGAGTTTGTGTGTGTCTGAATACTTGTTTCCATTTGTTGATAAAGTAGCTGTGCACAGTGATATCAGAAACTGACAGTACAACTCATCGTAATACATGGTAAAATGGAATCGGATCATTGACATGATAATCAGAATTGAACACAAATATGAGACCAGTGAAGATCCACAACCCTAATTCTTTTATTGTTGTCTTCACCATAAAATCATTGGTGTCAACAAAGATTGTTTTTGTTTATCAGAGCTGATGACCTCCCCTCACCTTAGGTGAAAGAACTACTGCAACGTTCTGACAGACACTGTAAAACATTAAAGGTGATTACATTTTTTTTTTTTAGCTGAAATGGTGCAATGCACAGAAACATCAGTTTAACACTGGTCATTTACTACCCATTGTAACTGTGTTTCAAGGGACAAGGGGGGGGGCTTCCAAACAAGGAGGGGCAAAACTTTGAAACAGACTTTATTGTGAATGCTCACATCTCTATGTGTATAGTGCTTACTTGGCCTTAGTATTGGTTGCCTTTGAGGAGGTTTTTGAGTGGTGCATGCCCACTCTTTGTTTGACTGTTTAAGAATTCATTGTTTCCAGAAGATTTCTGAAAGGCTGACCTTTTCTTTTAATTTTAGTGGCACATCTTGAGAGCTTTTGGATATAGTATCATGAAAATGACTACAGGCATTCAAATTCTATGATTTTGTAAGATGAATTGTTAAAACTGTGCTGATGCTCTTTCTGTCCATATGTAGGATACTTAACTCATTAGAAAAAAATCGAATTAGTCTTGTCTAGACATTGTGTTTAAGGCTCTTATCAAATGGTGAAGTGCATCGACACCAGTAGAAGATGGTTAACATGCTACACGTTAATCTTTCAAAGTACCCGCATCCAAGCATTGTCATTGTGATGCACATGCTATTGTGAGCTTAAGGCATCACTAATAATACTAACAAACAGCTGACTAGAATGGCTGTGGATTTGTATGGGTGTATTTGTTACCTCCACCAAGGAGGTTATGCGATCGGCAGGGTTAGTTAGTTTGTTTGTTAGTTTGTTTGTTAGTTTGTTCGTTAGCAACATAACTCAAAAAGTTATGGACAGATTTTGATGACATTTTCAGGAAATGTCAGAAATGGCTTAAGGAAGAAATGATTAGATTTTGGGAGTGATCTGGATCACAGTCTGGATCCAGGAATTTTTTAAAGGATTCTGTACTATTGGGAGATAGGGCTAATGGCGGCAGTCTGCGCTCTCCGAGTGCTTTTCTAGTTGTTTCTTGTAACGCTAATGCTGTGAGACATGGCATGATGTGAGTCACAATTTTGTGTCAGAGAAAAAACTCCTGACTGACACAACTAACTGTCAAAATAAGACAGGTGTTAGACTACCCACACCCCAGCCTCAGGGTGATTTGTGGCACACTCAAGATAACTCTGTTAGCTTCATGTTTCATCAGGATTTGTCTATACATGTAACTCTGTGTTTTTGCATATTTAAGAGTAGTTTTATCTGGCTATGTAGGTTTATATTTGGGCAAAATTTGAGAGGCAAAGAGGCACTAGAGGCACTACTACTAAAGAGTAGTAATGGGCTATGGGACACAATAGAGGCCAAAAAGAAGACGGTATGTTTTATGTCCAGAGGGTTTAAAAAAGTATGAAGTGGGAGGATGTGTGGGAGGAGGGACAAAACTGAGGGAGGCACACAGGTAGGAAGAGACAGAGAACGAGAGAGAGAGGAGGGTTTAAGTGTCAGGTTACCTGAAATATTTGAGGTCTGTTTTGTTTTGTAAGCAGGGCTTGGTCATCCGAAAACAGCTTTCTCTGAATCCAAACGCTTCGCTCCAGTGCGCTTCATTACAGCCCAGGGGTTTCAAAGAGGGGGCAAACCCAGCACCCTACAAGACGGATTCAGTTACACTGCTGTAAAGGGGAGGGAGGAAAAGAGAGATTGAATCAAACCAGGTTTTGTAGAGCAAGCCAGTGGAGAAAGACAGTGAGGGGAAGAGGACGAAGGACGGTGAGGGGACAGTGAGTGACTTACTGGGGAGTCCCACCTCCAGGTAGGGAGGGTAGTGTTTACTCCGTGCTCTGTGTCTGGTGAGCTGCATCTGGGCCTTTACAAGAAACACAACTACATCATGTGGGTAAGTGCAGCTGACGTAAAATAAACAATTCATTGAGAGGATGACAAGTAAGGTAACAGATTTGCATTGGAGGGACAATTTGAATATCATTTTAACTTATTTTACTGGTTATGTAACCGTGGGACAAAGACACACAATTTTACAAAGTTTGTTCTTGTTTAACTCTGTTTACTTTGTTGAACCAGTTCTTGCTGCATACTAGCTCATGATACAAACTATGTTTGCATGTTGGAAATGTTAGGCTACTTCAAAGTGAAGTGAAGAACATTCTTACACTTTAACACTAGTCTGTATGATAATCAGAGGTGTGGGGTCAGGGTAACACCTGGCACAGGTAGACGTCCAACTGCTATTCTTTCATTCAGTTTGATTTGTATAGAAATACATAATACAACCTTTGACAAAACTGATTTAACAGCCCCCCCCCCCAACCACCTATCAAGTGGCTAGAAATCAAAAACTCCCAACAAACCACTTCATAAGTGTTTATAGTAATAAAATTTAGACATTATCCTAGAATTTGATGAAATATGGAAAATATCTGAGGTATAGGTCTTCATTTAGCTCATAAATATGTTTCGATGAAGTGACAATTTCACTTGCAGCCCCTGAAACCTTGATGAAGAGTGGTGGGAAAGAACAGACTATGTCATGTGAAGCTGTTTCACTTATTTTTTTTTTTTTTTCAATTTTTTGGATAATTTAGCTTCCAACATACAAAAAACTGTCAGATTGACTACTCTTAATGACTCCTCTACAAACAATACACAGCAGCAGTATATTTGGGGCTCCTTGTACCTTGAGAGCAACCAAGTCAGCACTATCTAGTGTGCATTTCTGCCCTTTTGAACCTAACTGAGCTTTTCTCTGCCTCTAAATTTCTCATTTTGTGTGGACTGCGCTGATCTAGATCTCTGCCTGTGATTAAAGCTCCAACATGTCAGTAGCAGTTTCTTTTGTGTATGATCCAGTGGAGAGGAACATAATCCAAAGAAGCAGAAGAGCTGCGAGGCGAACACCTCGACTGAACAAAAGGCTTACCGTGTCATGGCTTTTATCTTTTAAGACTGACCCAGTTATGCTTTGTGGCTGGAGCAGAAGAGGAAGCAGTGCACTCTAAAAAGCCTGGATCAACCATATGTGCCAGTCTTACATGACCATGGTCATGCTAGGCTTATATCATATTGTTCTAAAATATTTCTCAGGCTTCTATAAAAGTTTATGTGTTGATGGTAACCATGACTAAACAGATAGTTCCCTGTCATGGTGTGAAAAAAACAGAACTTACATTTCCAGGTGTATGTTTGTCCATTCTCTGCAACATGATACATCTTTCTGGTTGGTCAGGTTTCTGTGCTGTCTCATTCCTCCCATGTTTAATCCTCATTCTTTTTTTAATTCATATTACATAATCCAAGGTGTTGTTTACCTGATTTTTGGTTGTCATTTTTGTCAAAGGTGTAAGCTGGTTGATGGCGAGTAAGTCATTGTTTGGAGGGCTTTTGTTAAAACTGTATGGATCATCACTATGGAGGTTTTTAAAGTGAAATAAACAGTAATGATGTTATGGCAGTAGATCACAGAGAGAGTGGAAAAGTACCTATCTCTTTGGGTTAGTTTCACCTGGGCCTAAGTAACTTGAGCTTGATATGACATAAACATCTACAAAGCATGAACAAGCCAAATCTAGTTAAATAGACTCTTAAGTTATTGATCAAAGCAGAATGAGCTGAGTTTTTAAAAGGCACCGACGTTAATTGAAAGAAACATGAATGAATAAATGAATAAGGGACAATGCTGGCAGCTACAATGTGGTCCAAAAGGCTGTAATTGACAAGTGATCACAGGGGATCACTTTCTATAATATAGTGTGCAAATAAACTACAGATTTAATTCAAAACTTAACAAAAGGCGTGTCTAAAAATCTTTTAGTACTAAAAAAAAAAACCACAAAGAAAGTTAACAAGGTTTTAATGCTTGTTCCTCAAACACTGTAGGACTAAACACTAAAGTATAAGGCTGTTGTGAAAACAGCAAAGTAGTGGTAAAACAGTACCAGTTTACTACAATAAAGTTAATGGTTTGAAAAGTTTGAAACCTGTGTGGCAGTTAATGAAAAGTGCATAAATTAGCATTTTCTTTTGCTGATTAAATCAAATCTGGAAAAAAAATTAAATTATATTTGTATGGGAACCTGACCTCAAAATGACTTCCTGCTAATAGAAATGCTTATGTAACATCCTGTTACATAAGGTGAAAAAGTATATGGTTATGAAGTTATTGTCTAAAACAATATAGTATTTTTACTGCAGTTCAGGCACTATGGTGTGAAACTCTCTAGTTACATAACAGATGGCCTCAGGGCTTTATGGACACTCCTGGTTTCAGGGTAAAGCAAATTTTGAAAGAATTTTGACAAAGCTACCAGTAAAATAAAAAAAAAATTGTTGTTGCCATATGCATTTTTAAAAAGATTTATAATGAACATGACCATGTGAAATTCTAGCATAATAAAGTATCAGCAGAATGTCAGTAAAGCTGATTTCTAGTATCTACCTCCTTTTCCAAAATAAAGACCGGCCCAACAGCATTCTTAATTGTCTCTTCATGAATTCTAGGTTTGCTCTTTGCCTTTTAAGGTGACTAACTCCAAACAACTGAATAAAACCTACCAATTAAAGAGATATGGATTATATGTTTTAATTTAGAGTCTTCAGCAAAATGACCCTGGCAATAAATGAATATGCATAATAGGGACTCCACCCAACTCTTAAAAAGCAGAAGTGAGAATTAAAGTATATATTAGTGTTCCTTTTTAGCTGTCTTGTTTATTTATGGTACTGGAAATTCCCTATTTTTCCATCAACATTTTCACTGTAAATATATTTGTAGTTTTAACAATAACCAAAACGCTGTGAGAGTAGACAAAGGAAGAACAGCTGGTAGACAAAAAAGGTCTTCAAACTGTTGGTCAGTAACCATACACCATCTGCTGAAAGCTCCACAAAGGCCAGAAAGCAGCCACAGTGATGTTAAGGCTTAAAAGTTGGGGTCGAGTGGTTTAAGGCACTACCCATATATGCGGTGGCCCGGGTTCAAATCCGGCCTGTGGCCCTATACCGCATGTCTCTCCCCATTCTCTTCCCTGAGTCTATCAACTGTCCTTCCTCTATCAAAATAAAGGCATGAAAAGGCCCAAAATAAATCTTTAAAAAAAAAAAAAAAAAAAAAAAAGCTTAAAAGTTACAGAAGGTTCAATTCAATTTTGATGATAAAGGCAAACATGTGACACAAACTGTTAACTGACAAAGATGAAATGAAAGTAACTCACAAGTCATAACAGAAAGTCAGAACAGAGAACCAAGAAAGGTTATCTACATTTGAATAAAAAGTTATTGAGTGGTAAACTGAATACTTATTGTTTTCTGGGTAAATTACAGTATCGCAGTTACATTTGTTTTTCTTATAACTGAGACTGTCTCAAGAGACCACAGTATATCAAGTGTGTTTCAGTAAACAAAAGCCTATAATAGATGTTTTGCCATAGTTTCTAATCTAAAGTCAGTATTCATGCACAGTTGTGCCACAGCTCTCCTAGGGGCTGCAGCCCTCTTTAGCTTGAGTTCAGACTCCACAGGTATCCAAGTTTGGGAAATACAATAACATAGCATTAGAATATTTTGCACAGGAAATACTTATTGATATACATATGCCAAGCACTGTTCCTTCATTATGGAAATTATTCTAATATAAAAAATATAATGTACAAAGATATTAGTACTTAATTCAAGTTTTATTCAATCAAAACCTTGTTGGAATAACTAAATGACAACGTTTTCCTTTTAGGACACTGGTAGGAGTTGATTAAAGACTTGTGTCAAAATATTAACATTTTCAATTGTGAGTGATTGCAGTATTTCTGTAGTTACCTGCGATAAAGCACACCCTTTTTACTGCATTTTAAAAATTTTACTATTTTGCATCTAAAATTGTTTTTGTGTCGTTTTGGGATTTTTTCATTGTCTTAAACTAAGGGCAACTAACTTCCTGGTTGGAGACAGGCCTGCTTTAACAGGCAGATTAAAGATTATGGCATGAACTTAACCATGGAAAAAGGAACTTGTTATGGATTGAAAAAGAAATAGGGGACAGTAAAATGTTAAATGTTTGATAACACAATGTGTGGATTATGTTTGACCCATCCTGAGCTGTGTGTGAGGGTTTTTTTTTTTAAGTGAAATGAGACTACGGAGCAGTGGTAGACTTATTGTACATCTCTGTGACAGCATGGAGACAGTGAAGTAGCTAAACTGAAGTGTGTTGACAGGGAAAATAAAGCATGCAACTGATCACAATTTAAAAAAAGAAAAAAAGATTTGAGTGCACTTATTGTAGGGTGCATCACAATGAAGCTTGACAGACCTTAAAAAAAAAAAGGGCAATAAAAAATATTAAAATTCACAGTTTTCAATATATTTAGAATCAAAATCATTTTTTTCACGACAAAAATATAGTGATTATGTTTTTGATCTTATGATTAGCACCTCTACATATATAGTTAATTCTTTCAGCACTTATCCCATAATCCACTGCACCACAGCAATCAGCTTATCAATGCTCGCAGAGTCAGAAAATGTCTTAACAAAACCCTTACTTTTGGGGCGCAGATGGCCTAGGCTGTGCCCTGGTTGTGCTCCAAGTACGTGACTGCCCAGGTTCAGGTCATGTCTCTGGCTCTTAACAGCATGTCATCCCCCATTCTCTCATCACTGTTTCCAGCTCTAACCTATCCTTCAAATAAAGGCTAAAAAAATAAATCTTTAAAAAAATGGTTTTAGTTTAACAAAATCTTTCCCAAAGAACTAGGTGGAGATCATAAACAGATAATAAGTAAACTGTTATCTATCTTAATAGATACATAAATAATTTAATTAATGAGTAAAATAATTATCAAACTTAATTTTCATAGACTTGCCTGTCAAAGTGAGTTGCCTTTAAACATGTCCAAAGGGAAAACAAGAGGACAACAACAACAACAACAAACAAACAGACAAAAAAAAATTTTAAGAATAAAAAAAAATAAAAAAAATAAAAAAATAAAAATACTAACGTTCCCAGCTAGCTAGCTGGCGCAACATTAGCTTAGACCACACCACTGAAATCGTGGCACACTTCCTAACCGGATGACATTATTCCTCCACCTAATTGTTAACTAACCAGTACATTAAACAGAATAAAAAGATAGTTATTTACCAGGAGATGGACATTCCCATTGTGGTCAGGGCGAGTCTTGTCCCATTGCACCTGCGCAAACGTTAGCCTGCAGGTGCGTCTGTGAAGACAAAGCGGATCGTTGGGCTGCTGGTAAGAGCAGATCAGAAAAACAGTCCAAGTTGCAGATGGTTACTTTAAATACCACTCTTTGGTCACAACAGATTTTTATCACCAAAAATGACTGTGAATCACACAACGCTACAACATGGCTAGCCACAATGTTGGCAGGAACAAACTTGTTGTCTAAGACAATTGTATTTGAGCACACTGTTATGGCTGGTCATGTTTCTTTCTGTTCAATAACTGGTCTTCAGTGAATTTAGATGTAACATTACCCTTACTTTCAAAGTCTTAGATAATTGAAATGGAGCTATTCACTTACTAATATTACCTTTTACCAGCTTTTGCATCAGGTCTCAATTTAAACAGTCCAACTCACATAACCTGAACCCTATATGCTGTTTACAATCGTGAACCTCACCTTTGAGAGCCTTTTCATTGTTGATTGTTGTCTACTTTTAACTCCTTCACCCTTTGTGAACCCTGTCATAGCAGATTATTTCTCTTGTATTGAAGTAATCCTTTTGTAATTTTTCCTACACCCTTCAAACATAATACTGACTGTACTTTACTGAAGACAGTTACATAACAATATGGATACAGTTGATACCTTGCCTAAGGATAGCTACTTTAGGTTTGAAAATTGCACTTGTGGTTGAAGGGAGGCCACCCATTGCTCTGTACCACCCTCAAACACAACATTGTGTTCTGTCTCATATCAGTTCCATTCAAACAGGAGACTTACTGGGTCCCAGTGGACCCTGCCATACCACGGCTCACTGTACTGTCCGTTCATAGTCTATCACTTTCACAGGGGGGCCTCTATCTGATAATACGGTATCGGAAGAGTCTGCAGCATGTAGAGTGGCTGACATATACAAGGAGGCACATGGGTGTAACGTGACAACTCACAGTGGCACATAGTGCTTCATGTGTGCCCAATGATGTGTTGTTAGGATACAAAATATTTGATGCACCTTTTGGTGGTACATGTCTCAAGTTTTCTATTTTGGTGGCATACAGACTGAGACAGAATCATGTATTTGAATAACATGTCACGTGAAGGTAAACATAAGAAGTCATACACAAACAGATCACTAAAGCTTGGGTAATTGCATGCCAGTCTGCAAACAAAATTACCCAATCACAAGCTTCCACCTCCACCTAGACACGCACTGTATGTTCATGCTGTATTCTCTCCTAAGGCACACAGTGCACACAGTTTTTCTTTTTGATGACTGTGTTCACATTGTCTGACTTATTTTTGTTACTGTTTCTGTAGACAATTTCCCAGGTGCCTGAAGACAGCACAAGACCGTTGAATCCAGGGCAGGCAGGTAAGCTGTTCTTTTATTTTTATCGCTATCTTCTCCTTTCCATGCTGTCCTTGTTTTCTAGTATTGCATCCTCCATGTGTCTCTCTTCATTTCTTTTTCTGTTTTGTCCTGCTTCTTCCCAGTGGTTCCACGACCAGGCCAACACAGAAGGCCCATGACGGCGACAAAGACTGAGAAGGACAAGGCGTCTAAGAGGAAGAAAGTGTTGTTGACTATCCTAACAGTTGTGGTGTTGCTAGGCATACTAGCCACCGCAGTATTCTTCGGTGAGTCACAATACTTTTTTTTAAAGGACACACAAAAACAACGATGGGATTGCATTTCTATTAGCAGTTATTGGTTAGACACCAGAAACATGTTTTGTGATGGTGTAGAATCATACCAGAATTTAGTCATCCAAGGAAAATGTCATTCTAACTTGTGTTCTTACTTTTCTATTATTGTGCTACGTCTTCTCCCACCAGTTAAGAAGCTGATTGACAGCAAATACTTCTTCTGCAAGCGTGCATTTAAGTTCATTCCATTAGGCAAAGCCTGTGACGGGGTGCAGGACTGTACCGGAGGAGAGGATGAATTAACTTGTGTGTCCAGCTTTAAAGTCAATACAACCTTCCCAGGTAAATAAAACACCTGACTCTCTCTGTCTTTCATCAAAAACAAAACTTAACAAACCTTTTTTTTTTAATCCTGTCTGTTCCTTCCTTCTTACAGTGCGTCTTACGTCCAGCCGGTTTGTCCTGCAGGTATATAGTGCAGGCGCAGGCTGGCGGAGCGTGTGCAGTGATGACTGGACCCAGCAGCATACACAGACAGCGTGTAAACAGCTGGGATACACAAAGTGAGCTTACACCCTCCAAAGATGATTGTACTTAAAGTTAAGTGATCTTAAATCAAGTCTTTAATTGCCCCCCTTTCTGTCTCAACAGCAACCCTAAAAGTACAAATGTCCCAGTGAACAATTTAATGTCTTCTATGAAAAATGGACGATTCACAGCTGTCAGGCCCTGGACTACGACCACACCTTTACATCAGGCCACCATTGACCGGTGAGGAAGTCTGTCAACAAATAGGGGAAAAAAATGTCTTTATTATTTTTCAGTTAATAAGCCAGACCTGAGAAGATCTTATTTTTCTGGTTCTTACCTGGCAATACAAACAGACTTTGTGTTTTTAAATTGGTTTTTTATGTGTCTGTTTAACATCTATTCACTTAGTTTTTCCTCCCTGCTCTTCTGCCCCCCACCCCTGTTTTTCTTGTTTGAGTGAGACAGCTTTTTCTCACGGTTTCTGTTCCTAAAAGGCAAAAAACTCCACAGTTTTTGTTCCCCTTCTGTTTTATCCCATATGCAAGTTTTAAAGAAACCATTCAAACAGGGCTGAAATGAAAAAGAAACAAAGTTCAGCATTGTCTCGGGTGAAATAAGGTCAACGTTATATTGGCTGGTTTCATTACTTGTGAAGCCATTTGTGTATACATAGTTCTAAATATTAAACAAATCCCCCTTTCACCTTTACAGCAATACATGCCGATCTGGAGCTGTGGTGTCTTTGTCCTGTTCAGGTGAGTGTATTAGATAACAACATTAGTCATTGGCCTTGTTTATTGTATTAATCTTGGCCAAGTTACAAAGATGTTGGGCTGAGTCCCTAGTTTCTCCCTAACAGGCCCATGCCTGTATGCTTTACCAGTTTTCTCAGCAACACATGACAGAATAGTTCTTCTTTCTTTAGAAGAAAAAAGTGTTCTGAAGAAAATCTAAATGTGCCCTTGCTAAAATTAAGTGTTTGAATTGCGAAATGTTTTTTCAAAACTTTTAGTAAAATGATTTTTGATGTTTTTCAGATTGCGGGTCGGTGGGCACTCAGGACCGTATTGTCGGGGGTACAGATGCTTTCATCGAGGACTGGCCCTGGCAGGTTAGCCTTCAGCAGGGAGGCCAACACACGTGTGGAGGCGCACTGTTGACACCGAGTTGGGTTCTCACAGCTGCCCACTGCTTTACTGGGTCAGTATATTTAAAAAATTCATTTTTAGTTAGTGTCCTTTCAAGGAGCAAACTGTTGCTCAATACTTCCTGTTTATTCTCTTGGGCTTTGCAGGAGTAAGAAGGAGCTGACTGGCTGGAGAGTGGTGTCAGGCCGGACTTACATGGGCACTTTGGGAGGTTCCTTTGTGGACAGGATCATACTGAATGGAGACTACGATTCAGCCCGAAATGACTATGACATTGCAATGATGAGACTCAGCAGCCCCATCAGTGTGGGAGGTTAGACATTAGTTTAATACTCATTAAAAACACAACAGAAATGGCTGCACCTTTCTGACTTTATAGTATATAAATTTATATTTTAGAAGGCATGTAGTGTTTTCAGTAGACTTTACTCTATTGCCCTCTAGTGGTGAATTGTCAAACAGCAGAAAGATAATTGTTATCTTTTGGACACTGGGTTACTCTTACTTCCAAAACTATTAAATTAGTAAAAAATAGACTCCTAAGGTAAAATATTCTAACTAAATTCTTTGCTCCCTTCTTTCAGAGGCCCGCAAGCCAGTTTGTCTACCTCCTAAATCCTTTGGTCTTTCTGCGGGAACGGTCATGGCCGTGACTGGCTGGGGATACCTGGAAGAAAATGGTATGAAATGCACACACTATGCCTCCCTCAAACCCCTCCCCCCTCATTCACACTCAAGCACAGTCAACTATCTGACGTTATGACTGAAGTGCCCTCCATTAAGGTGAAGGGTTTAAATACGTTGGCACAAAGTCATTGAGTCATTTATTTTTTTAACATTTTATCTTGCCTTCTGGTATATACTTAATTTTTGCAAGAAATAGCCAAAAGCTATTGACAGTAGCTTCAGATAAACATTTACAATTTTCAAGACTTTAAAATTAGATCCTGATGTTAATGTTAATGTTTTCATTTTTGTATATGTATGGTACTAATATTTTTTTAACCTAAGGCAGGACTTTAATGTACAGAGAGTCTCCCATGATTAACAATGAAAGGATTAGCATCACTGAGAGAGTGTGGGGAGCAATTGAAAGGCGCTTCCTCTCATCGTCCTTACCCCACACCTTGTAAAAAATGAAAATATAACGTTTCTTTGTCTCAAAAATTCTAAAGTTGCATCCCTCCCTCTGTCTCCAGGTAAGGTTTCTCCTTCACTTCAGAAGGCCTCTATCCCTCTGATAGACCAGGCTAAGTGCTCTAGTCCCACGGTGTATGGCAGTGCCATCACCCAAAGAATGATCTGTGCTGGCTTCCTGGAGGGGAAAGTGGATGCCTGCCAGGTAAACATGGATTACCATAACAAAATTAAAATACTGCAAACTAAAATAATGCTTGATGTATTAAGATTTAGAATGCTACAACTTTTAAATTGGATAATTTAGAGTTGGTATCAGATGTAATTGATAGAAATGTCTAATTCTTACATTATGTGTCTGTGCTGTTATGAATCTTAGGGTGACAGCGGGGGCCCATTGGTGTACTTCACCTCTTCTAAGTGGCATCTAGTAGGAGTGGTGAGCTGGGGTGTTGGGTGTGCTCGGGAGAGAAGGCCAGGTGTCTACTGCAACGTGGAAGAGATGTTAAACTGGATTCACACAGTCATGGAGGTAAAGCATAGACATTTTTCTGTTTCTCTGTTTGGGAAATCATCTTATGCACTTTTTTCTAAAGCTTTTATTATGTCCACCTAAAGTGGGAATAAACTAAGTTGTCAGTACAAAACTTTTACCACCTGAAGTCAAATTTTTGTCAGGGAAAAAAAACATCCAAATAATATATTAAAAAAGGTGATCCTAAACATTTCTATTCCACCTCTCTAGAAGAACAGCTGAAGTCCTCTGATCATGATGACTCCGGTCCAGTCAACTTCAGACAACTATGAAACTAAAACAAAGCTTTGGTTTCATTGTGGTCAACTGAGGATAGGAGACAGAAGGAGAGAAATAGGGGGAAAAAATGAGGATTGTTCTCAGCTGTAACACAGACTGCCAAACAGTCAAATGCCAAAATACAGTACACATACACAACAGTTCAAACCGACTTATTGAAGGTGTTCTTCTAGCCATTTCAGGTCTTTATCTCAGGGAAGAAGACTATGTTGCTGGCCATTCTTGGGTTGTTAAATAATTCATGTGCTCTTAGATCAGTAATAGTACTTGATTGTCTAGTGCCACTGACAAGAGACTACACAGTAATTACAAACAAAACTGTGCAGATCTTTAATCTGACCAGACATGGAGACCTCAGGCAGTATGCTTTGTTAGGATATTAGTGGAGTGATATGAGGGATCCGCTGATGAAATATCTGACAGCGTTACAGACATCATTAAGGCCTCAGGTTTAAACCAATGCAAGTGAACTTACACATTTAAGATGCTGATTTGCACCTTTTTTTAGCACAAATATGGGCTTGCTCCCCTCTCAGCTAAGCACTTTATGTGGGAAGAAGGAATTACTTGACTTCAGATTACAGTTATGCATCATTGTACCTCAATGCTGACTTAAAGTACAATTAGATATTCAGAATAGTACATTTTAAAAAACTTTCATTTTACCAGAATGTGAGAATGGCTGGACATAATGATATAAATTTCCCTTCTTAAAAATGTACAGCATGTAACATAAGGTAAATCGTGTAAATTTGTACTCTAAGGTTAAATTGAATCATTTCATTTCAAAGCATTCATCCCTTTGTAGCAAAGTAAAACAACATAGTTTATCATTTTATTCGCTGAGCTCTACACAAAAATTGGCACTTCTGAGTTAAAGGGTTACATTAAACATTTTGTAATATACTGTATAATATTATAGGCTTGTTGCACATAAATGATGTTTTTTTTCATTTGTTCAAAGTATGATGTGTGCTGTGGTGGATAGCATTTGTTTGTATATTTGGTACATCTTGTTGATTTAATGTAAACTTGTACATAGGTTGTAAATGTAATAAAGACACTTCTTCAGCTTGGTATCCAGAACGATTGTTTTTGTCACCCGGCTAACTTGATATTCTCTGCGAGTGTGCTAGAAACTGGATCTGCCTTTGTTCCATTCACTGAATCTCCTCCCAGGCACACACCCTCTGACCCAAAGTTAACAAAGGAAGTGACAGAAACAAGGTTTATGAAAATCATTATATAAACTGTGAACTGAAAGATATCCAATGACAATTTCATCTGAACTTTCACATAAAATTATTGGAAAATACTTGAAAATGAAAAGGTATTCCAAACCAAAGTTTATCAGATCATCTGGTGTGTACTTTTATGAGTTTAGTTAATGGTTTGAAAGTGTCTTGAACTCCATCGCATCTAAAATTGTATCTTACCTCTCTCCTATGGTGGAAAGTAGTTATTTTCCTTAAATATTTTACATTACCACAGTGAATTGCAGACCCAGTTAAATCAGTGAGACAAAAGCAGAGAAGAAGGGAGCTCTAGGTCATTTGTTTGAGCCTATGACTCCCAAAATGCTGAACAATTTGCAAAAGAGCAACTCATCTTTCTTGCCATACTACTTGGTAAACTCTACCAAACAATTCACCTGCCCTGTACATCCCGTAGAGGCTTATTATGTCTATTTTTGTCTCTAATACCATAATCTTTGAGGCAGAGTTCCCAATTTAAAAAACAGGGGCAACTTATATAGGAAAAACATTTATTAAATCCTCAGCATGGACATGGAGTTCAGAGTAAAAGTTCAAAGTACAGCATGTACGTAACTGAGCCCTTTCACCAGAACATACTGACTGGACAGCTTCATACAAGGCAATGATAGATCATCAACTTTAATTATTTACTGCACAAGACTGATGGGAGAACATGAACTATAAAGACATTTGTGGTTTCTAAACTGCTGCTCACTTGTTGATTAGAATTTGCAGATTTTATGGAAGATCACTCATTATATGTAGAAGATTGGTTATCTCCGTGAACCACGGCTGGGGCCTTTGAATGGGTTATCCTGTACAAGAAAAGAAAGAGATTAAGATTTAAAACATTACATTATCGGGATACAACAGTCATGCCAACATTTAGATATTTTAAAATGGGGAGCTCATTTTAATTTCCCACACCAGATAAATGCTGTTTCATTTTCTCTGCTTTTTGTTTTTACCTCTTCATCATCACTGTCATCAAAAGCAACTCCTCTAGAAGTCTGGCTCTGACTCTGAGAGCTGGTCTTAGTGAAGGATGAAAACGATGATGATGGTCTGTGGGAAAAAACCGAATAAAAAAGATTTTTTAAGGACAAAGTGTATAAAGTTGCTTGGGGAAGAAAGCTCCCCCTTGTAACATGCACTCCATCCTCTTATCCCCCACCCCCCCAAATGCTGTAACAGTGCTGCCTTCCTAGTTCCCACTGGCCATCATTTTTCATCAGAAGGCTGGGTGTACGGCCATTTCCACACACAGATCAATATTCATCAATCTGAGCATGAGCTTACAGTAGGCTCAGATCTCACCTGAGCTCACCACCAGGGGTCTCTTGATCTAGACTATAACAACAGATGCTTTGCCCAGCTCCACTCACTTCTGCTGCTTACTCTTAACTATGAATTGAGGAAAAAGTCCTCTCTATTTTGTGTGTTTATGAAACAATAAATCCCAGTTTTTGTTTAATGGATGAATATCACATAATGAGGGAGAAAAGCTATCAATAATAGGCCTCCTTGTTCCCAATGTAACCTTCCTAGAATGCTTTTTGAGGGGCTAACAGTGGCCCTCATCGAACCTGCTTAAAAACCAGCACAGATTTGGGTGTAGAAATCATTTTGCAGCACGGTCCATGTGTAATTTATGAAGCGTGTGTATCTGGCCAATCACAGCGTATGACTGAGCGGGTGTTTATAAATACGGCAGCTGAAAACAATTGTTTAAATAACAAGCCCCTTCATAATTACAGTTAAGATGGCCTTGCCCCACGAATTTATGACTTGGAGATACCTAATACTGCAAAAATACCTGCTCCCTTTATTATGGTTTCACTCTCTAGGAAAGGAAAATTACATATTTTTTGTTTATTCTATGTTAATTTTTTTGTTGATTTTCCATGAAATATTACAGTGAATACTAGAACTTTACTAATTACTGAAGGCTGTCTGTTTTTTTTTTTTTTTAAATAAATTGATAAGGAAACACTCGTTCATCAAATATGCGCTGATCATCATCATTTAAAAAGCAATATTGTTCACAAGGATTATCAAAGCTTTGGTTTAATGTTAAATACGCTTTAAAAGTCATATCTGATCTGATGCCTAAAGATTCAGGCTGCAAAGTGATTGCACACTAAGTTGAAAACATGAGTACACAAGTTTAGACAACACACATTAAATTTAAATCCTCTAATTTTAGCAAAGGCTGTTGGCAAAAGCTGTTATCTCTGATCTACCTGTGCCACTTTATAACATATCCTCTTGGTAAAGCTAGGATGTTTTTAAATTCACAGAATAAGGCAACTTTACAAGTTGTAATTTCACTAGTATACTACGTTTTTCTTTTTACCATTATGCCAAAATTACATTAAGGGGCTAAAAAAAGATGTTAATGCAACATGAGCCTAATTTTGTTATGAAACCTTAAGTATATTTTGTCACATTTTATAGTGCTTGCAATTTTATACATAGATGTTAATCACAGACAGAGAAGGAGAAAAAAAGTCCTTTATGTGTATTTTTTTCCCTTAAAGACAGAACCACCATACTAAAGATGAAAAACATGCATACCTTGCTGTGGGTTTGGTTGTCTTCATTACAGGTATATCTTCATCTGAGTCCTCAATGCTCACCTGAACAGAGGGAGATAAGCTTTTACATAGGAATGAGGAGATGAGTGGCAAATATGTGTGAGTAGTCATTTAACTCACTTCATCTACTTTATAAGAAGCTGAGGCTCCAGTCCGAGATGATCTCTGGGATGGAGCTTGAAAAGCTAAACAATAATGAAAAAGAACATGAAGAAGCATAGAAGGAGTTGATGCGAAAGAAGGGAAAAGCTAAAAGGTGTATCTTCAACAGATTAATACAATGATGAAGTAAGATTACCATCTCTTTGACCCCTTTGTCTGACTTAAAAATGTTGTACACCAGGCATAAACTGTGCAACTCTGTATCATCACAGTTATTCACAAAATCTCACCCTTACCTTGCATAATGGTTCTGCTTTGGGTTGGAGCTGATGATTTCTGGGAGCGACCTCGACCAGTGGGTTTTGGTTCAGAGGCTGTTGCGCCTTTATGGACAGAGAAACAGTTCTGAACAGGGATTTATGGACACCCGGTGTTCCCCTTCTGTTCTATTTAATACGATTTTAGGGTTTTTACAATGCAAAGACTTAACGACAACTAAATCTTCAAGGTCTTTGTCCAGAAAGCTATGTGGGTTATAATTTCTGTTTGCATATTCTGTAATGAGGGCTTTGATTTTCATTATTCGAAGTGCCCTGGTTTCTGATTGTTGTCCAAGCTGTACTGACCATTTATGATACATCTATCATAGGCAGTGCTGTATACAGGAGAAACAGTCCATGAGGACAGCGGAAACAAGGGGGAATTTTCTCCATGATAATGACATACTAGCTCCCATCAATGTTATTCTTATAATGATTTATTCATCCCTACAAATGAAAATCTGGAAAAAATTGTAGCTAACAATCCATCATAGATCAGCACTTTAACTTGAATGACAAATCTGCTTGATGCTGTGTTATTCAAGCCAATTAACGTTTAGATTTTCTAACTACCTTGAAACACACCAAAAAGGATTGATCCAACCTTCATTTAACAAACATTTTAAAAGTTGTTTTTGTCTCCTCTTGAGGTGAAGCTTATATTTTTACCTTTTGCAAATCTGCACCATGATGTTACTTTAGTTGGCAAACTAAATCCCTTTTAAATGCAGGTAAATAACAAGAAAAGACATCCCTTTTTCCAGGCTCATACCGCTTAAGTAGGACTAGTTAAAATATCCTTGAGTCTTTTACTTAAATCCTCAAATTTAGCCTTGACTATCAACAAAAGCTTTGAATTTTGATTAATCTGTTCCACTTGTGTGAGTGTTTAAATAACTAGCATGAACACTCAGAATGGGAAACATTATGTTGAGCAAGATGTTTTAATTAAAGTTACAAACAATTCTAGACCTTTTTTTCCAAAACTTGAACCAGTCCATAATTTAGAAGTGAATAAAGATAAACCTGTAAACAATAAATCTTCTCAGCTATCCTTTTACAGTGTAAGTGGGTCATTAGTTCATTAGTTGTGTCTACAGTGTCTCCTGCCACTCAGTCACTTTGTGGTAAATACAACAAAGTGTACATTCCTTAGTACAACTATTTCCTATCTTTTATCATAATAATGTAAGAAATCATTGGCTGGTCTCACCTCTCCCCCTTCCCCGGCTCCCTCGCCCTCTGCTGCCCCGTCCTCTTCCACGTGTTGGGGGCGGAGCCGAGCCTCCATCAGAGTCCATATCAACATCAGCAAGATCATCTAATATGCTCTGATCTAGAGACTCATCTCCACGCTCCAAACGGTGAGCTTTGGCTCTGTTGATAGCCTGTGAGCAGATAGATAAGTAGTTAGTAAAAAAACAACACAACATCTCAGGCTTTTAACCAGTCAGTACTCACTTCTTTGATGTCATTTTCCTCCTCTGTCGTGTTCTTCTTGGAGTCTCTGAATCGCTGAATCTGGAAGAGCAAAAACATGCACTATTATAATGATGTTCAACATTAGCATTGTCTGCCTTTCTACCCATAAGAAGGCCTTTCCTTACCTCTGTGTCTATGTCCTGCTCTGTGATCACTGCTCTGGCCTTGAGGTGGCGCTGTGTCTTCTCTAACTGGTAAGTGATCAGCTCCTCGATGGCATCTTTCTCATCCTTGTCTACAAACTCCTGAATGGCCTTGCCCATGCCATGCTCAGACAGAAGCGACAGCTGCACTGTCTGTAAGATATACACATAAACTGTATATTCTTAACATTTAATGATAAAATAAATGAAAACAAGTCCTAGGACATTTTGTAGGTGATTTAATGTAAATGAGGTTGTGTAGAGTACCTGCTCTGCTGCCTGAAAGTATTGTTTAACTAGGTCTTCCACTCTCAGTCCCTCAGTAGCTTTGTTTTTTAATATTTTGCTGTAGTCAACATTGACCTCATCTGAAAAATACAAAGATTAAAATCTGTCAAATACACTATCATGTATCTATCATGCATTACATACAGCCTCAACTGTTTTCAGTCTGTGTCTGACCTTTGATGTCCTCCTTTTGCTCACGCTTTCTGAGAAAGTGAATGAGATCTTTAGGGTTAGCTACACGGTCAACAAACTTCTGACTGAATCGCGCAGTGTTAAATGACTCAAAGCCCCCACTGTAGTCCACCTATGGGTCAATGGAGAGGATATATTCAAGCATTGCATCAATACAAATATGTGTGTAAATCCTGGATTTGTGTCCATCTTACCCTTAGGCGAATTAGTGGTTTCTCTGGAGTGAGTGGACAGCCGAGTCTTTCTCTTTCAGCCTCCTCTAACATCTCTGTGACCTACAAAGAGAAATAAATAAGGGAAAAGATCACACAGAGAACAAAATATAAGTACAATGGATGTTATACACATTCTGTTTGTTTGTGACTTTCTGAGTTACCTTTGCAAAGCACAAGTTCTCCACTTTCTTAGTGACCTGCGGTGTCTCAGGGGTGAAGAGGTCCTGATAGTCAGCCAGCACCACATCCTGGATGAAAAACTGACGTACCGTCTTCAGTGGGATCTTCTGCAGGTTCATCCTTTTGCCTTTAACCCTCAGTAGTCCTATGTGCCTAAATCCGCACAAACATACTGCTTTAGCTTTTGGAGTAATAAAAACAAACACCAAAGGTACAAAAAATTTGGGTGCCTTTTTGTACTTTTTGGTTGCTTCTCCGGGAGAAAGAGAGGTGGCTACAGAACTTCCAGGCTGTGTCACATAGAAGAGCTGCTGTTCATTTCTGGTTGGTGTTATTAAACATTCGTGCTCGTGACCCCACACCACCAAATCAAGAAACTCATCCAGGAACTGCTCAGGGATATAGTTAGTGGGTCCATGTTTACTCCTGTTAAAAAACACACAAAGTAAAAGACCTTGAAGTTTTAATCCTAAATTTGAATCACAAGTATTTTTATGAGGTTTAAATGTAAAGGATTTATACCAACTGCATGGAAGACCAGCCAAATTATTATTCAACCTCTTAAAAAAATGCTGAAAATGTCCGTATATATGCAGTCACACCTGTTCTGGTGGATGGCAAAAAGGTTAAACCATTCATCTTGGTCTTCTTTAGGTCGAAGCATTGTCACCTGATTGTTGACAAACATCCTGTACAAACGCTCATCTGGGATAGAACCTAGACACAGACAGAAACAATCCTAAATGTATTAATCACTGGACTATGAAAACATTTTTTTAACACAAAATGCACTTACCAAGACCGTATAAGGCTAGTTTGGAGGTGCCTTTCTGTAAAAGGATGGGGCTGATTTCTATCCTATCCACTGTGTGGGAGTGACCAAAGTGATTGACTAGACCACTCGCACTGAGCAGATCCAATGCACACAAACTTTCGGCCTTGAGGAAGATAAAATAACATGACAATAAAGCTGATATACTTGAAAAAACAGGCATGCACATGTTACAATACTGTGTCTAGTGGTCACCTACTGTTTTAGACTAAACTTACTCCTGTAGGATCGTCATGATTACCATGAATGCTGAACACAGGAATGGAGATGTTCAGGTTTTCGTCCTGATAATTTACCCAGGGAAACCTAAATTAGACCAACACATATATGACAACATTAAGATCACAATGATTTGAAGTGAACATGAGATACTTGATCCCAACAGAGAGCAGTGTCAGGATATGCACTTCCTATATGGTTTGATGTGTTATATCTGGAAATGTAACACAAAGGAAAGAAAGATCAGCCAAAAAAAAAGGTTGGACATTGTGAGAGAACTACATGAAATGGAGAAAGTTATACATGCTTTGTTTTTGTTGTCATTGCAAGAAAAGCCAATAAAATATCAGTATAAAAACAAAAAAACAAATATTAGCGTAGATCGGAGTGGAATCAAGTATATGCAGTCACTCAAATGACTGTAACTACTGAGTAGTTTTTTGGGGTAGTTGTATTTTTTAGTACATTCTCTTCAACTTAGGTAAGTTTTAACTAGAGTAACTGTAGTTTAACTTGAGTACAATACTCTTGTACTTTTTCCCTTCTGTTGACTACACAGGAGCGCATAATGAGAGAATGATTTCACATTTCATCCCATAACAGCCGTTATCTTTCACTTTATTATAAAGGTGTGATTTTACCTGAACAACCTGGTTGCGGATCTTTATTATTATGTTGTTATTGCCATTAAAGAAAGATCACGCTTTACTTCAGTAGCTTCTTAGGCTGAATGTGTTTTTTTTAGTTCCTTATCTTATGTATTTCTTGGTAAACACAAGCATAAATCATTCTACATTATGACCAACACAATATTAGATAAATAAAAATTGTTTTCCCATAGGTCAGGCCTATATGTTAGAATGAAATTGGATGATGCATGAATCAGTATGAGTAACATATCTTTATCTACTTCAATCACAGTAAGTTAGTAAACTGTCTGTTTTAACTTGTAATCTTGTGAGCAAATATCATAACAACAAAAAGCTCATAAAGCAGATTACACAGATTGCAGAATAAACTCACTGGGTGGTGTTGAAGTTTACGGTCTGGTCACTAAGAATGTTGAAATGTATGGGTGAGTCCCCCATACAATATCGTCTTAGCAGGGTGATGCAACTGTGGAGGCATCGTCTTGTGGGCTTGTTTTCATGAAACAAATCACCACCCAGCAGGATGAAATCAACCTACGAAGAAAAAAAGTGAGCAAAAAAAGAAACAAAGCAAGATTTTAGATCAGCTGGACTTTGGCATCTTGATTCAAACATACAGAGTTAATCATGATTTCAATTTACTGTTGAGGGGACTTTTTGACCCTTAAGACGGATGAACTTGCACCTGATTTGTCTGGGCACATTTCAAAATTTCCTCAAAGGTGTTAAAAGAGTCATTGCCGCGGATGGCATCCTTCTCAAGGTAGCCAACGTGAATATCAGTAGCGATCAAGATCTTGAAGGTATCCTCATCATCCCTGGAAAAAGAGACAAAACACAGTGAAAAGAAACTAATACTAATCCTATGGTAGTATTATGAACTTGTCTATAACTCTACAATTGACTACACTGTGCATATAATGTAAACAATTAATACTACTCTTCAAAAAAAGTATAGAAACTTTTGTTAACCAATAACAATATATTAGGCTCAATGATGTTTTAAATCATATATGTAACAACTCACAGGCTTTCAGAGGACATGATGATGAATGATGAGGAGGGATCTGTTTACACCTGACAGGTGGTCAAGAAATACCGGTGCTGCAAAAATTGTCAATGCGGTTATAGTTAATGTCAAGAAAAAACTCAGGGATGCAGCAACAATATCACAAGAGCTATTGTTGATACAGCTAAGATTATGAATGCTACTGAATACTGAAGAGCTATAAAATATTACACCACATCATCAAGATCAAATCAGTAAAGCCAGCGAGCGAATAGGAGATGTCAAACAACTCTTAGTTTCGTTATCGATCAGTGTTTCTATATGGAAGCCATGCTTACAAAACAGAGTCTACATACGACACATTGCATCCTAAATTGAAGAGTAAAGTAATAACTAGCTCACAATAACCAGTTCGTTAAGTACTAGCCAGCAGGAGTAACGTGATACTGAAAGCTAATAAACTTAGAGGATGGTAAACTTCATAAACATTAGGTTAGCTTTCAATATAAGCTAGGAACCATTAAGAGCAAGCTATCAATGTAACACAATGCTGACACATTTTTAACGCTGCATATAAAAGACGTCTGTGTATCACTTAATACATCAGTAAATTCATATACTTATTTGCTGTTCATGCTAACGATAACAGCGTGGAGAAACTCCTTGTTTTCTACCCACCTCCTCCGAGGACCAAAAACGACGAAACTTGTCCTTAAAATCCCGGGAAGTCTTGCAAGCTCTGGCCCCGCCCCTCGCAGGAGGCTTTTAGGTATTGTAGTTTCACTCAGAAGACGGCCGCTCTAATCTTCAAGTCTCAGCAAAGAGGGAACTACATTTCCGGTAAACAAGCGATATGCGTTTGTTTCAATTACAGAGACACACCGGTAGAGCTGTCCGTCCAACTTAACAGTTGCGTTGATGAGCTCGGTGGCTGAACGGGCAGGGCTGATATCGATATCATTCAAACCCATCAGTAATCCTGGATTGTCAAGCGATGTTTTCAATTCACAACCCATATTAGCACTGGTAGCTCTAGAAACGCTACACAGCTAACACGATATTTATCATAAACAAATAATACTTGGCTTTAACTCTGCTTTTAAATTGATATTTGAAGACTTTAGAATATTTTGACAATAGGTTTTGCGAAAGCGAGGTACACTGGACTGGCTGCCCTTCAATGGAGGCTCTGTCAAAAACAGCCGCAGCTGATGCTACGCGTGAAAAGGTAGCTTCAAATTAATTTACCGAATTTGGTATAAAGGAAGGATTAAAGCTACTTCTCTGTTCAAGTTTGAGTTAGTCGTAGAGATAGCTGAAAGGCTACCTAGCAGCAGTTGCTACAACTCGGGTGTTGCACACTGAAAAGTGCACTGGAGTTGCATCTTGATGTTTCATCCAAGCTGGAGAGTACTAATAGATTAGTTAATTCATCTGCTGGTTATTGCTTTTAATGATATTGCTAATATCAAACCAACATTGCTGATATGTTTTACATATTTGCACTACTAAAATATAAGCCTGTTTCTCTGCAGGATCTCTGTCCACCAGCACGCCGCGGAGTAGTATCAGACAGCCTGTCACTCACATCTTATAAAGAATATCCTGCTCACCGTCCTTTCATTAATACACTTGTGCACCACACTCCTCAAACACGCACACATCAGTCATTTCGCCCATCATCACCTGTCAAGGCATTCCCAGAGACTAGCAGTGCAGGTAACTTATATTTTGTACATTTGTATATGCATGTATTTATTCCCTTCCCAAAGTTTCCATTGAGGTATTGTGGTGTTCACAGCTCCATGGTTACAGCATGTGCAACATGATGCCGCACTACTAGAGTGTCTCAGCTGCACAGGCATCTATTCATCCTTTAACATTATCCTCCTCTTATAGTCATCAATCAATCCTAACCTTAATGTTTTAGTACACTAAAACTATAAGTACACCTATAGATGATTTTGAAATCAACCAGTTAACCTTCAAATCTTAAGATATTGTACCTAATCTCATACTTTCAATGTGTGTACTCTTTTAGCAATCCTTTCTGCTCTGAGGAACCTTCAGGAGAAGATCAGGAGGTTAGAGTTGGAGAAAGGAAAAGCTGAGCTTAGTCTACACACTTTGGGGAAAGATCCATCATACACACACGAGCAGAGCAATCAAGTCCCAGGGAGACTTTTAAATGATCAGACAGACACAGAAAAAGAGATCAGGGATCAGTCTAACTGCAATCAAGGTGGGCATGTTAAAAAAATATAACCTTTGTCAGAGGTAATTTTTTTTTTTTTTTGTATCTTATTATGTTCTATTGTTTTTTCCTCCAAAGTGTTAATCAGCCACCTGGCTGCTGCAGAGTCTCGCTGTGTGAAGCTAGAGAGACAACTGGATCACATGAGAAGGATGCTGCGCAGTGCCAAGGCAGACAGGACCAGTCTGCTCAGACAGCAAGTTAACCCTGTGTGTCTTAATGCCATTGGCGGGGATAGAAATGCTAAGTCTCTAAGTCTAAAGACACATCAGATCTTTGTAATTCAGTGTTTTAGAGTAAAAAACACCGAAGGATGAGTGAGTAGATTTGTAGTGCTATATTTATTGTTCTCTGCATTCTTAGGTTTCCATTGAGAAGGCCAAGCCTGCTGATAAACAGGCCTACGCAGTGTCTCAGCATGCCCAGTTGAAGAAACTGGAGCTACTGGAGCAGGAGTATCTTCGGCTGACACGCACACAAAACAACGCAGAGGTATGCACAAAGATGCAGTGAAATGAGAGTGGTTACTGACCTTAAGTTCAGAGGTACCTTGACCCAAAATATTTCTAATAGGCCACATCACAGAGTACAGTCTAGACCTGCCCTCTCAGCTATGAATTGGCACTACAAACAAAGATTGATTGATTAATTGATTTCTATTCAAATGACGGCAACTTCTCAAGCCTGGTCAGAGTGAAAAAAGTGCTTACTTAAATAATATTTTTGTAAAGCTTAGCTCTATATACAGGGCCTCAAGAGTTCCCAAAATATCCTTAACATATCCTTTCCTACCCCCTGCTGCTTTCCTTCCAATTGCTGAATACATTTACCTTAAACTAAATTTGAGAGAGAATGTCACTCAACTTTGTTCACATCTCGTTGGCAGCAGCATGGTATTTTTTGCTTTTAAGTAAGATGTAAGGTGTTTTACTTGTACTGATATGTAAGTTGATAATAGCCAATAGGAAAAACAGAGCTTCGATTGTCATAATTTTATTACCCCTATGATGATAATTGTTTGTGTTTGAACATGTAAGGTGAAGATCCGGGAGCTGGAGATGAAGCTGCAGGAGGAAGAGCACCAGAGAAAACTTGTCCAGGATAAAGCCAATCAGGTAACAAGAATATCTTTTGATATTCTCTATAGCACCCACTGCCTCCTCATGTGTAATGTTAACAGCTTGTAACGTTTCTCATATTTGAAAGGAGGATTTCTATATTTGTTTGTTTGTTTGTTTGTTTGTTTGTTGATTAGCTACAGACGGGTTTGGAGGCGAATAGGATTCTGCTGCAGTCAGTGTCACCTTGCCTGTCCTCCAGACAGTCCAAAGAGAAGAAGTCTGACTCAAAGGTAGAGACCCTCAAAGGAACAATGGTTTCTTATCTTATATGAGTCAGAATTAAAACAAGTACAGGCAAATGAAGTTGTAATGATCATGTGCTTCACACAGAAAATTAAATGAAAACTTAAGTAGTTTGGGGATAAAGATAGATTCAAAATCATAGAGGTTCAATTTATTTGTCTTTAACTAGAGTATAATTGTTGACATTTTTTATATCGTTGAATTGATACTTGCAAGATTTAGTTGTTATGATAGCTAAGTTGATTAGTTTATATGTATATGGTCCAGTTGTTTAATATAATGGATCAGCATTAGTCATGTAAATTTTTTGTGGACTAATAATGTTTTTGTTGATTTTCCCAGAAAGCATCACCACAAGCATTGTCCCATACAGAACCACACTATAGACTGAGCCTCAGAGATGTTCCTTTTGTTGCTGGAACGGTAAAAATGTGTTTATAGTTTTAGTGTTGGGATAAGGTGGGATTTACTGTCAGATTCATCGGTCTTTCTAACACTGGTTCTCCCAGTGAATTTTTATGTTTTGCAAGAAAAATCTGTTATGTTCATTTTAAAACTAAGTAGACTGCACTTAGGCTCATCCACACTGTGCATTGCCTGCAATCAAGAGTCTCACTTTTTTGCCTCTCATGCATATACCAGCCCATACATCATTTCTGTGATGTAGGTATACCTGCATGCATGTGCAATGAAGGTGCTGGCAATGCAGATGGGGGGATTAGCCACAAGCTAAGAGACTAGCAGTGCCACTTCAACAGCTTTTCTCCCTCATTTTATCCTAAAAATGCTTTTAAAGGGTTTTACTGTACTATCGAGCAAATAAACCTAAAGGAAATTGGATAGATTGAAATGGCAACTCAGTTCAAGATGAAAAGTTAAAAGTGAGCAGTTATGTATCGTTTGTGGATGAGGCGGTGTAGGTACCAAATCAGAGTGTCAGATCCTCTTGGGGCCCTGCGTTTACTAGTGACTTTACACAGTAGGATTGATTGTATTTTGGATGACGAATTGGCTCATTGTGTTGAGTTTACAGAAGTAGCTTCATGGCATTTTTAAAAATCGCTGCTCTGTTGTCTTATCTACAGGAATACAGGAATATAAATTTATGGTGCTAGTTGTGTTCGTCTGATTACAATCTCCAAAACAAACAACATTAGCAGTATGACCAGAGTGCAAACCGCAATTACTCAATGTGAAGAAAATATCCACTAAAAATAAATATATATTGAGCTATTGTTTACATTTAATGAAACCTTCTTTTTAAAGATTTTGCAAACTACTTCCTTTAACTGTCTACCAATTCTGAGACCTGCTTCATTTAGTGAACAACAGTAGTTTCCTTTTGTTTTGTTTTTTTTGTTGTTGTTGTTGTTTTTTTTTACATTTTTTGTTGCTGTTAAGACATGAGCCAAAAAGCAAGAATGGTTCAAGGTTAAGAGCTGTGTGCAAACTTAAGGGCTCCTATTACTGAACTGAGCCAAACAATCCAGATCTCTAAAAGGAGCCAGAATTCCCTAATCCTATGAGCGAGGTTGGATGGAGACTTAAAAGCTATGCTTTTTGTTTATTGTTGGACTTCTGCATATTATAGTTGACAGGGTGGCCCTTTGCTAGTGTCTACCCTATCAGACCAATCCAGATGGTATCTGAATGCTCCAAATGGATGTTGACCCTTGTTAATGTAGGGTCTAAACGGGGTCTCCATCTCCTCTTTGTCTTGACTTTTAGTCAGTGGGGTGCAGCCACTCAGTCCGAGCCAACGTCCAGTCAGTTTTGTCTCTCTTGAAGCGACACCAGCCCCACCTCTGCAACAGTCATGTTCTCTCCAAGAACACCAAAGAGACAGGGAACAGGTGGTCAGATTCTTCCTCCACTTCATCCTCTGCCAGTGAAGAGGAGCTTTCAGAGCTGCTGCAGGCACTGCAGGAGGAGCTGCGGCTCATGAGCTTGTGAGTGTAACAGCATGAAAGCCCTTTAATGAATGAATGGCTTAGAGTAGTGCTAAACTTTTGTCTGTATGTGTGTGTTTGCAGGGAGCAGGATGAGTTAATGAGGCAGGTGGAGTCCAGCGTGTCTGAAGAGGAAAGAAGAGAGCTTCAGAGGGAGCAGGAGAGGCTGCTGCTGAAGATGGAGAGGAAAGGAGAGCAGATCAGTAAACTCTACAAACACAAAACACAGGTAGGCTAACTCACCAGAAAACTAAGCAAGTCCACTCACAACCAATCTATGAGTGTAAGGATTTGTTTTGTCCTCTTCTCTAGATAAAGAAGTTTAGAAAAGAAGCTGTTTCCAGGCGTAATGAGGTGAGGGCAACAACCACTGTGTCCTCAAGAGGTCACTCTACAGGATCAGTCAAAGTTCGACCAGGAGATAGGAGCAGGAGGAACCTGAGGTTGCTGAGGGATATGAAAGCTCTGCAGACCTCATTAAGGACCTAATAAGGACTTTAAAAAAGAAAGCCAGCTTTATGATCTTATTGGTGCTACATTCCTATAGTCATTATTTCACCATCCTCGCAGACACTAACTGATAATCACCACTGAATATGTTTGACCAAGGTAAAAGAAGTGTCCCTTTATGAATATGGTGGATTGAAAACTTTTTTATTCTTACCCTTTAAAGATAGCAGTATCAGGCACCAGATCAAGTGCATTTAACAAGGGAGATTAAGCTCATGATAGTTTAGCCATCAAGTGTCTACTGGGCCTTTGAAATGAAAATAATGGGTTTTTTATTTTTATTCAACCTATTCTTTAAAGATCCCACAAAAAATGTATTCGTTACAGCTGCTGCTTCAACCATCAGCCTTAAATTCCCATCTTCTTTTTTAAACTTGATGTTAAAATATTCCACCTGCGGGGGGGGGGGGGTAAACTTCCAAAATCACAGCTCAGCTTTCTGAAGATGCTGCTTGGCCAGGTAAAATAGTTTAATTCTAATTTCTTTTACATTTTTTGGCATATATTTGATTAAAGAGTCCCAAACAATACAAAAAGGCTAAAATTTAAATATATTTCAAAATAAGCCAAAAGTTCTTCAAACTGAATCATTCCAGTGACATTTTGATTGATTGTTACAGATTTCAGGATTTCATTGAGTGTACAGAAACTGCAGCAATACAATTGTTTGATAGTTTTATGCTTATTATAAGCCATATGATGGTGTGCAGGACCTTAAAAATTACACTTTGCTGTATTTTGTGAAAGACTAATCTGTATGATTGCTGATTAAAAATGTGTGTACATATCACATGCATACATGTTTTGTTAAAAAAAAAAACAGAATATTTGTATGTATATCTTGAACTGAATTCTGATATTTCTGACAATCATGAGTGACCTATTTTTTGACTGAAATTTATTTATCTCAAATTAAAGGATTTATGTTTGCGTTTGACTGAGTGCAAATTTCATTTTAGTTTTATTGTGGGAGAAGCATGCATCATCTTAAGCTTTGGCAACTGGCCTTGCAACAGAAGACGGACTCCTTATGGGAATGTTTCATCACAGTCAGCTTTAATAAGCTATACTTAATTTCCTGACAAACAAAGCTGTAACGCTGAACAAATAGATTCAAGATGTCTTCTTTGGCTTCTTATTAATGCTGTTACACATTTTGCTTTGCAGCACCTTTCAGAAATCATTGAAGTGAACCAGTGCAGAAAAGGAACATGTCTTCTTTTAAAATGTTTGAGCCCTGTACTGTACATATAAAAATGTACATTTTTAAATAGTTTATTTTGGGTCATAATTATAGATCTACCCATCAAATTAGACACTTCATAACTTCAAAGAACTAAAGACTCTCATAGATGTTGGCTAAATGCTTGATAATTGTCACATAGGCTGAATCAGTACAAAACAATTTAATATGTACTTATTGTGATGGATGCCAACTTTGCAATAAGACGGTTCATGACATTTCAATCCTCTAAGTGATATTATTAGAAAGTGGAAGCATTTAGGAACAACAGCAACTCAGACACAAATTGAAAGACCACAAAAATCACAGAGTGAGGACAAAAACTGCTAAGGCGTATGATGCGTATAGATTGTCAAATTTGCTGATCATCACTGAAGAGTTCTGAACTTCCACTGGTATTAATGTAAGTACAAAAACTGTGCAGTGGGAGCTTCATGGAATGGGTTTCCATAGACAAGCAGCTGCATGCAAGCCTCACATCACCAAGTCCAAGCATCTGATGCCAAGCGCCAGATGGAGTGGTGGAAACATGTTCTGTGGAGTGACAAATCAAGAGTCTGGGATTGGTGGATGCCAAGAGAATGTTACCTGGCTGCCTGCATTGTGCCAACTGTGAAGTTTGGTGGAGGAGTGATAATGGTATGGGGCTTTTTTTCAGAGTTCCAGGCAAGGTCCTTTACCTCCAGTGAAGGCCAATCTTGTTACTTCAGCATACCAAGACATTTCAGACAATGCTGCTCTTCCAACTTTGTTGCAACAGTTTCGAGAAGGCCCTTTTCTATTCTAACATAACTGTGCCCCAGTGCACAAAGCAAGGACTATAAAGACATGGTTTGATGAGTTCAGTTTGGAAGAACTTGACTAGCTCACAGAGCCCTAAACCTAAACTGTATCAAGCACCTTTGGGATGAAAGGCGATTGCATGCCAGACGTTGTGGATAGCCTTCTAAGAAGAGTGGAGGCTGTTATAGCTGCAAAGCAGGGGGTAACTCCATATTAAAGTACGTGTTTGAATACAGTGTCATTACAGTCCCTGTTGGTGTAACGGTCAAGTGGCCAAATACTTTATGATAAATACTACATGAATTATATCATAATTATATCAAAATATAAATAATACATGAATCTCAGTGTGATAAGGAATGACAGTAAATCAGAAAAAAAGGTTAAGAGTGGGGTGCACGGATAGCCTAGCAGTATTAAGCGCTACCCATATATGCAGGCAGCCTGGTTCGAATCCGGCCTGTGGATTTTACCGCATGTCTCTCCCCACTCTCTCTCCCGTTTCCGACTCTATCCACTGTCCTCCTCTATGTAATAAAGGCATAAAATGCCAAAAAACAAATCTTAAAAAACAAACAAACAAACAAGGTTTAGAGTATACAAAAGGATTTTCATTGTTTTTGCATATGTAATGAAGATTTATAACTTTAGTTGTCATCTGGAGCATTAAAACCCACCAAATCTGCTGTTCATCCTTCTATAGGGGAACTGCACTTGAAACAAGAAGCTGCTGTGTGATCTGAGTTTTTTTTTTTTTCAATTCTGAAGAATTTGAAATAGAAAGTTGAGAGAGAGCCTTGGTATTTTGTCTTGCAGAAGTTATAAAAAAATGAAAATGAGTTAAAAAACTCAACAAGTGTCACACAATGTTTTTAATGTTTTTTGGTGAAAATAAAAATTGTAGTAGAAAAATAAATTCTGCTAAAGGTGCATTTTATCACAATACCTGTCAGTGCAAACATTATCATTTCCACTATCATGCATTCTTAGTGTGAACTATTTTACAGTACAGATTATTCAGGCTGTTTAAAATAAAGATGTAAATTCATATCATTAAACTGAGCCACAAGAAGACCAGTGAAGTATGTAGAGCTTCTTATGTGTACAAAAAATTTCATAATAATGACATATCATTTATACTATCTTGCTATGAATGTTAAAGGTGCCTTAACTTTGTTTTTTTTATATTTGCATGTCAGACCCTGGTAAGAAAGCAGAGCATATAAACAACAGTCTTTTAAAACGGGTCACATGTTAAACACACGCGTAGACCCCTTGACAACCATTTAAGAAAAGGAACAAAATAAATAAATAATGAGCTTGAAGTTTCTCACAAGGACTGAGTCAGCGACCACAATTGTCAGCAAAAGTGGCATCACCTGCACACCATAACAACACCTACGGGTTCAGAGCTGAGCCCAGACACTTGATCCTCGCCACAGAGGGCCCCCGGGTGTCATCACTGTTGACCAGGCCTGGATCTCCATGGCCGGGGTGAAAACAAACACCAGTAACCAGAGTCTTGTGTTTGTGTGGTCAGGTGTGATAAAATCGGTCTGCTGGTTCACTCCATAAGAGCTCCAGTCTACTCTGACCTAAAAGAAGAAGAGTCTGAGCTGCCAGGACGCCACACAGGCTTGGTTCACGTCTAGTTTTGTCTCATAGTCCACATCCAAAGTCCTCTTAAAATCCTGCCTCCTCTCTCAAGAGTCTGTCTCAGAAATGGGGGCCAGCTCTGTGGTTTTAGGCTCCTCCTGGTTCTTTGTAAGAACGGGTCTGCTGGTGTAAATATCGTCCACAGGTAGAAGGAATGTGACAGTTTTTACTTTGGTCCTAAAGATAGAACATACACAAGTTTGAGTCAAGTATTCCTGTAATATTGTTTGAAAACCCTATTTCTGAGTGCTCGCATGCTTGTTTTTACCTGGTTTTGTGCACATATTCCTGCAGAGAGTGCCTGTTGTTAACCTCTACTCCTCCTCTCGAGGAGTTGCCAAAGATGCCGTTTCCATGGTGATGGTGGATGCCCTCTTGCAGCCGACCCCATCCTGAGTCCCTCTGTGCTGACACGTTAGACGCCCCCTCTCTCATGGTCACACCAGACAGGTTAGAGCTAATCGAGTACCTCCGCACTGTCATCACTGTGTTTTCTGTAAAATAATATGAAAAGATTCATTTCATAAAAGTGAAGACAGAAGACAGATCTGATTTTTTTATTTATTTATTTTTTTTTATAAAAATGTACACTTAACAACATTCTTTGAATTAATTTTTGATTTTATCAGGTTTTTTTCCTTATGCTTGGTTTTCTTTCTGCAAATAGAAAGTGCATTTCTGTTAAAAAAAAAATTCCATCAAGAAGCAAGTGAGTTGCATTGTAGGATGTGTATGATCCAGGGGTTTATTTTTAACTAATACTAAGTGCAAAAAAGATATTCCTGAATTTTCTTACATTGTTTTATATTCCTACAATTAAAACTTTTTTGCTGAGTAATCTGAGTTTCATGATAGTATGATCCTAAATCACTGAAGTGCTCCTTTAACCTCCTGGGACCCGAGATTTTGCTTGGGGGGCATTTTTAGTTTTTCCAACTTATTTGGAATAAGTAGGACCTGATAAGTATAAGGAAGTAATTTTTACTGAAAAATCATGTCTGCAAACGAGGACAGTAAACTTATATTGTACAACACAAAACAAAATTACTATTTCTTTACTTGAAGGAAGTAATTTTCAACAAGAATATGTTTAAATTTCCCTAAGATTTCCCAGACATTACCAAAAATAAATGTGAAAATTCTTATACATTCAATGTACAGAAGCCCTGCAGACATATATCCATGTATTCTCGGGATTCTAACATATTTATTTCATTATTCTGGGATAAAATCTGTTTTTTCTTATGATTTTTTGTCAATGCATGCATGAATGAAATGCATGCATGTCCTTTCAGGGCCTCTGTATTCATGTGCTTTTTTAATGTTTTTTTTTTTTTTTGTTCTGTCTCTTTGTTTTGTTTGATCTAAGGTCCAAACTGAGACATCTTTATTCAATAAAAATTAGTGGTTGAACATTTTTTGAAATTTGTGTCGCAAAGAAAGTGGTGATGATGGGTCTCTAGGCTAAACCAGTTGAGTCCTACTGACGTCACTTTTCATTATGGGAACTATTGATAACTCGTTTACACACCAGATTGTAAAATTGTGTATTCAAGTTATTTTATTGTAATTGTGAATACAATACAATAACTTTTTCTAACACGATTATTACCTCATCATAGGCGGTATTTCTGAAGTCTACAGAGCTTCTCTGACAGTTTAAAGTTGGCTCACCCCTTGTGTCCCTCACCTTTGTATTGTCCCTCCAGCACTGGCGCAGACGCGTTCCTCCTCAGGTTGACGTAGGGGTTTTCTAGCTGCTCTGCCGCCGAGGACGCCTTACCGACATCCCTACACGGCCTTTGCCCACCGTCCCCCCTCAGCTCCCGGTTCTCCTCCTCCAGCTTCTTGATCTCCTCGCGCATCTCCATGATGACTTGCGCCAGGCTGCGCGTGCTCTCCATAGCGCTGCTGCTACGCTGCCAGTACCACGGCTTCCCAAACACCGGAGGAGACTCACGCAGGAGGAGCTCACCGGGCTGCTGTGGCTCTAGCATGCTGCTCCTCTCCTCTAGTTGGGCTTTTGTGGTCCTCCTGCTGGGTGCCTGTGCGCTCAATCTCAGTCCAGATCTTGTTCTGAGGAAGATTATGTCGCCTTTCACCACTTATACAGCTGAGAGGGCTCCGGTGATCAGCCAGCAGCACACGGAGGATGTTTAATTTATCAGGCCTGGAGTCCAGTTTCAGGAGAACTAAGCAGGGGTCGGAAATGAAATGTGCGCTGCACAAGAGCATGCACGACGGGAGATATGCAACTTGCAGACTCACTCAAGAGTTATGGGCAATATTTCAGTCCACATTCAAAATATGTCTTGCAGCTTCACGTTTCATCTTAAGAAAGAAAAATAGGAGTTTTTTGGCACCCCTCCTTCTGAAGTCATGCCGATGTGTCTGCAGGGATTACTATGTCCTTGCTCTAAATTATTAATTAAATCTGCCAACAGAGATAAATCTAAGGACCTGAGAAAAGGCCCCCTTTAACTGTTTCGCTCTTTGGATTGAAACACTAAAACTTACACGAAATAGCAGTTTTTAAAGGTCAGATTGATTTATTATACTTTTAAAGGTACCTATATGCAACTTTCATTAATATTTGACCCAGATTTAATAATAGGCCTTTTGTTTTGGCCTGCATTTTTTAGCCTCTTTGCACCTTTTAGTTTCTTTTAAAAATAGATAGAAATAAAGAGGGTCACTGGCAACTGAATACAGACTAAATATGTGGTCCTGGATCCAATAATGCAGTTTTTAATAAAGTTGGGGTCAAGAGGTCATCTAAAATTTCATAAAAATATGATTGATTAAAAAACTATCATATTAAAAGGAAGGAACCACAACAAAGGTCATTAAATCCAGGCAGGGTGTAGGCAAATGAAAAAAGAAGCTTAATCATACGGAAGCCCGAAGTGGACATCCATCCTTTATGTGATAATAAGTCAATTTCAGTTGTTCTCCCAAGATCTTTACTTATTTATCATGATACTTGGAATAAAAAGGATTTTTTTCCCTTGAAAATTATTTAGTTCAAGTAAATGATTGAAATTAACTTAACAAGGAAGGCCAGACAATTCTAAGTTTAGATCTTGCGAAAACAACCAAAATTAACTTTAAATCACAAGGTAACTGTAAATTAAAATGCATGAATGCTTGTCCACTCAGGGCTCCTGTACAGTTGCCTATTTCGGGCCTTCATCAGCTGTGTTTATATGATCTGGTTCAGCAGCAAAAGTCAGTTTGTGGCAGGTTTTTACACATCATGAACAGATTAGTGTTTCTGAATGCACTCTGCTCAGGTTGCCAAACACAGTGCAGAACTTCCTGAAAATTATATACAAAGATGTTATTCATATTTTCAGGAAGATCGATTCGCCAACAGGTAGTTTGAGATATTTACTTGTTTGTGTCCTGGCCCTAAGTAATCCGACCCTGACAGGGTCCTGGCCACCAGGAGGGAGACAGACAAGCAGTCTGAAGAGGACAGAAACCCAATCAGTCTCCTCTTTCTGGTTCACAGAATAGGCTGCAGAGAGCGAGGGAGGAGAGAGAGAAGAGCCAGAGAGGAAGACTGATTGGCTGTGAGTTTGTGCACAGGAGGCAGGAGGTCAGTGAAACTCAATCTGCTCCTCAGGTGTACGACCAGAGAGTGAAGTTTTGGAGCTGTGAATGTGTCAGCATGTTTGTCAGCCAGGTATAAAGACAGAGAGGTGGTACGACAGAGGACTGCATGCTGGGTTTTAGTTCAGGACCACTTAACCTCTTTTCATGAGCACCACCTAAAACCTAAAGCTTAGCATCAATAAATAAACAAGCACTCTGCTGCCCTTGCTCTCTCTCTGCATGATCAGTAATTATACACAAGTGGAAAAAAGTGATACCAGATCCCAGGCAAGATCTGTCTGTATCAGAGAATGTGCTGAATTTAAATGTCCTTTTAATTTAACAAAAGTTAACCTCAAGATCTGGAATTTTATTTGCACTTAAAGTTGTTTTATTATGATACAGTCTATTTTAATGACTTTTAGGCATGTTTGGGCCTAAAATGAGGCCTGTAATGGTTTGAAGCCCACCTGAGATCACAATCGAGCAGGAGGGACGAGTAACACCACCCAGGTCCTGCTCTGGATGTCCTTGCATATTACCATGGATATTGGAAAATAATCTGTTCAAAGAACAATAAAGACCGCACCTTTAGTGCGGGGTGGATGTGGCGAGAAAGCACAGCCTAGGGTACTGTCCAGGTGGGTAGTAGAATTGCTACAAGCCCCTAGTACGGCTGTGAAAGTACCAAGGGCCTAAAAATCAGCAGCACTCTCCAGGCATATCACTAAGGGCTAAAAAGGCCTGGACAAAAGAGATGCCTTCAAGCTTCATGTTGGCTACTGAGCAACACGTGTGTGACAACATGTGTCAAGCTTGACTCCAGCTCCATATGCCTAGGACTTATGCACGATTGTAAACCCTTGTGTATAAAAGTGCTGTATGAATAAAGTTGTTATCACTGGATTCTAAAAGCCTCTGTGTGGTTATAAGGAGCTGAGGTGCACTGTGGCAAGAAACACCAACATTCATTTTAAAGCTCCTGTGAGGAACTTTCGCTGTACATCAGTTATGGCGCCCTCTGTGGACTCTTTGCTGCTTGTTTCCTGTGCTTATGAAAGTAGTGCTATTTTTCTTAAAAAATCTCCTCCTTTCCTCTTTTAAAAATTCAGCTTTATCACACACTGTGAATCTTTGCCATGGAAAATGTTAACTAAAGCTATTTAAACATTCTGCTGCTCATTTATTTATCTGACATCTACCCTGCTAAAGCAGTTTCAAATACTGAGAGTTGCAATATTGAAATAAAACCGTCAATTACGGTCCTGATTGCTCTTGTAGGAAGAGAGGCAATTTGAACCACATCATAATAAAATGGCAAGTTTGCAACATCTTAGAAGTAAAACAGAACCCATGATAAGGACAGGAAATCAAGTGCTGAGGTGATTAAATCCATGAGGCAAAATCAACTTTTGGACATTAACAAAATTTTATTTAAATGTTATACATAAAACTTTAGTTGTTCTTTTTTAAATTCAGCTAAACAAATATTTATATATTGTATATTTTATAAAAAGAAACATTTCAAACATTTTTTAAATATTAATATTTCTTATTTACAATTCAAAACAGTACAGGAAATAATAACAGTACAATGCAAATCCAATAATAAAAATGTTACAAAACATACGTTTTATTGTTTTTTCGGTTTGAAAATCACCAAGCTGATATTTCCAGAACGTTAGCAAGGATAAAAAGTAGCAATGTGGAGCTGCTCTACATTCAAACAGGAACGTGAGGTGCGTTCATCTCTTTAAATGCTTCTTTATGTTAGTTACAGTCCTGTAATCCAAAATCCTTTCTTTTCACATTAGTTGTCTTTCAAGTTATTTTTAGATAGTCTAAAATACCTCATGAAAAAATGTAAAAAACTGTCTTAAAATGCACCAGGAAGATTTATTTCAAAACACAGCTGAACGCACCTCAAGCTCAGTAAGGTCACTGTTCTCTAAAGGGACAGGGTTTGTGGAGAAAAGGCGCATGTTGTGTCTTTGTGTGTATGAAAAAATGCACTGTTTGCATTGTGTGTCTCTGTGAGTTTGTAAACTGGGGGCGAGGAATCCATTCTGCACATGGGCCGGATCTCTAAAACCAAAAACAAACAGAAGCTAACAGTCCAGCCGCTTGGCCTCTAACTGTAGATAGTTGACGTTCAAACCACAAGACTAAAGACTATAACGAGCACAGTCTACACACTTCTTCTTCTTCCTTTTTTCTCTACGCTCACCATCAGTCACTGTTCCACTACTTCCACGATGCGGCTCAAACTAGCACTCCAAAAACATTCAGGGGGAAAAAATACATCCTTCTTCCTGTGAGGCTACTGGCCGTTCAGTAGGCGCTGTGCCGTTCCGTTCCTGGTTGTCTTGTGTGAGGAATCTGGATGGGAACAAGAATAAAAAGTACAATTCAAAAGGAGGTAAAACAGCTGTTTGGTTGTAGGATGTGAGCTTGTGAAAGTGGATTAAGCGTGTAGAAACAAGGCTTGATGTCTTTCATGGAGGACTTCGATGACATGACATACCAGTCTTAGAAAGAGTGGACAGAGAGCTGGCAGACAGAGATGAAACACTGGCAGCAAGAACACGCTTTTGCAGCTGTAATGAGAGGAGAAGTTGCACAAAGCACAAAGCAGAGACACAACAGATGCTGATGTTCGAGAAAATGACTCTGAAAACAATGCATAAGAAAAGATGATGCCTAGTGTGCCATGCAAATGCAAATGAAAGACACTCATTGGTGGTTGCATTGTGGAACCTGCTCATTCATGATGCCTGACAGCTCCGTCAGCATGTCTCTGTAGTGAGCCCTCATCTCCTCTTGGTACTCCAGCTGGTCCTCCTTGATCAGACGCTCGTTCACATCCAGAGCCTGCCCGCATGCTTCTGCAAACTGCCTGCAGGGGGCACAGAAGGATGTGCTTAATGTAAGGTAGTGATGATTTCCTTACTTCAGTTAAGTCAATATATATATATGCTCTATATTTATTAAAAAAATAACCAACATCACAGCTCCCAAAAGTAACAGTTTTAGCCCAAATATTAGCAGCCCCGACTGTAAGACAACCCAACTTTCAAGGAAACATTTCATGGAAAAATACCCCTTCTTATATTTGGTGAATACAGAACATTGTATCGAGTTTTGTTACTTAGAAAATCGATTTCACACAAACAAGTCATTAGAGCACAATAAACATTAAATAAAGTACAATGGAACTTGGGCTTACTGGAGAAAAAGTAATTGATATTTTTCTTTAAAATAAATGGTTACCACTGCTTAAATTTGGGATGGACCATGTCTTTGCTAACATGCATGGGCCTCAGAAAGCTTTACCCTTTCTCCCCCCTAACGGGCAGCCTTGGTGGGATAGGAAGTTAAGCCACTGGTTGAGAATCATTAGGAATGGAGGATAGACCTTTGCTCTGTGGCTGACAAAACTGTATTTGCACAAACATATAATAGCTCATCGAAATACTAATAACATACTTAACTGATATTGTTTTTTCAGGGCCGGTACCAATACTGATTATGAGTAGTTCATGAGACCAATAATCAATATGAGGAATTGATATGCATTATGAGAAACAAAATGTACTAAATGTTTCTCTGACGATGTGTCAACACAGCAGCAGCAGGAAACAGGAAGTTATTCCATATGTTCACTGTGCCAGTGGCAGCCAGCCTTCAGTGTTGATTAGTTAGTGCTTGTGTGATGTATAGCCAACCAGATAGCGTTGTTGGCAGGATATCAGGTGAGCCTGTGAACAGTCTAAACAAAGCCAGAGGGAAAAACACACCTTGCAGCAGAGCCAAAGACACACACATTTTAAATAATTAATTTTATTGGAGATTGGTAAAACAAAATGCCAATAAAGATAATGGGCCAAATGCCTAATATCCAATAAACATCCAGGTTGACCTCTAGGTTATACAATGGTCTTTTGCTCTGAAAAGCTGTGATTAGGCTCATCTGTTGTGATATAATGAAATATTTTTTAAAACTGAGATCTTTTGCGTGGGTTCTGGGGGAAGATCAGGTGTTGTCAGCTACAAGGAAAAAGGACTGGAAATCACCGCTCTCCACAGATCTGCACACAACAGGTATCATTAGAATTTTTTTTTTTCTCTAGTAAAGGGATTTTTCCTCTCTAGTTGGTCAATTTGCCAGGCATGGAGGCGATACATTTCACCAATTACTTAGTTCTGCAGACCTCTGACACGACTAGCCAGATGAAGACGTGCCAAGTGTCTGGAGTTATACAACAATCCTTTGTGTTACTGGGTCAGCAACTTTGGACTGAGGGCAGCACTGAAGGACTACAATCTTGTTTTTGTTTGGTTATGTTTGGTTATGAAAATCACTGTATTTATCTAGCTGCAGAACAAACTCTACTCCACTGAATGATAGCTGTGCTTCTGGAAATACTGCCACACTGATCTGTATTTCTTAAGATCAGTGGTTCTCGACTGGTGGATCGGGTCCCAAAAGTGGGATGCAGGGTTGTTTCCAGTGGGTCATGAATGTGTGGGAGAAAAAAAGGTTGGTCTATCAATTTATCCCCCCCCCCCCTAATATTTTTGACAGCAAAAAGGGAAAAACAGTGTTTGACAGATTTTTCTCTGAATAACTCAGAAAATTTCGCTGTGAATCCATCTCAGTTCTCTAAGGAGTTTTCCCTGTAAACTTTTTTGGAAACTTAAGTAATTTCCCCTCAATTTTGGGGAGTTTTCTGAGGGCAGTTTCCAAGACACTTTTGGTAATATTCTCTGGGACTTTTCCTGTTATTTGAATAAAACTCACATTGAACCAGGATGCTTTTTTTTTGTAATTTTCAACAGTAGTTATTAGAACTTTTCATTGCAGTCTTTTCCAGGAGGTTTCCATGAACATTTTAGGAATTTTCATTGGAAACATTAGACTATTCCTGAAAACCTTCCTGGAAACTGTTTTGAATTTTTATCTATAATATGTCTCATAACCTTTCAGTAATCTTCTATGGCAATTTTCTGGAAACTTTGGGCTATTTTCCTCAGTCTTTGTTGTTCATGTTCTGTGCAAATTATCTAAATTGGACTGATGCATGCAGGGTTATCTTTTAAAAAGACAATCATATCCAAACCTTCTGTGTAAGGCTAAGGAACACCATGTTTACACTGAATTGTGCCTTAAATCATACCTGAAGATCTCCTTCAGCAGTTTGACTTGGTTGTCTGGGTATTTCTTTGCATTCTTCTCCTCTAAAAAGGCTCTCGCATATGCCATGGGACCTGCATTCACCTGCAATGGAAAAACCAGGTAAGACAAAACAAGGCACCTAGACTCAGTCAGATATCTGTATTCCTGTCAAACACATACCTTTACACTGACACTGCCCTGCAGTTTCAGCTGCAGACGAATCATGTCCACCTCCTCCATGTTGCACAGCTGGTTCAGCTCAGATACTTTACGGGACATCTCATCTATGGCCACCTCAATTGGGTTCATTTCTGTGCTCTGCTGCTCCACCACCTGGATACGCTTCTTCAGATAGGGGAAGCTCGAACTCGCTGAAGAACAACATAACATCCCGTTAGTCAAAGTCTATGTTTAAGTCTTAATTTTCTTCATATATTCAAGTAGGATTTTTTTTTGGTTGCAGGTCTTTATATTTACTGGTCAGTATGGTGCGTCTCTTGCACTGCTCCTCTACGTCTCCGTGTTTCTTCCCTGACAGAGTGAATGGCGTCTCAAACACAAAGCGGTTGATGTTGTGATGTCTCTCAAAATCAGTGTGCTTGTCCTGCTGCTCTTTCTCGTCAAAATAGGGCACAACATATGTCACCTGAATGTATGCAAACTTGGGGTCCAGGTCTTTAGGATTCACCTGTTTTTTTAAGATTAAGAAAGAACAGGGGATATTTTAATGAAACTTTTTGCTAAAAAAAAAAAGTAATCCGTGTTTTAGGAACACAAGGTGAGGAAAATCTTTTTATTGTTATTTTCTGTTAACTACCTTATTGGAGTCCTGGATCATCTTGACATTATCAGCTCCAAACTTGTCAGAGTAGAGTTTGAGTAATCTCTGGGAGATTTCTGACAGTCCTGTCAGCTTGGGCTCTTTGTAGATGAACTCTTTGCTCTCCTCCTCCTCAAAGAAACCCTGCAGGAACATACACACATGCACACTACTTAGCAAAGCAACAAGTACAGTATGGGAATTTGCATGTTTGGTATCTAAATGTTTTTGCTTTCACAGCACTGTTCTCAGGTTGTCTGTCTCCCACTTTTGGTCACAGCCATGTTCAGTGTTAGAGCAACTTATCCCGGACAGCGTATCAATGTTAAGTGCTGGATGGGCCAAGAGGAAGTGCCAGAGGTCTTTTTCAAAGCAATATCCAAGTAAAATGTCAAATGTGAAAGAGGTTTATCATATTATAGCTTCTTGTCCCAGACGGGTCTTTGACTTGTCACTCAGTACGTTTACATGCACAGTTAAGTCGAGCTGCAGTAGAAGCTCAGTCAGGCTTTTCACTGGACTACTGTCCTAGTCCTAGTGTAACATGACCTCTAGCTAGTTAGAGTTGACTTTTTTTTCCTGTTGTCCGTGCTAACAAGTTAACAGGCAGCTAATTAGTATTTCAGAGGGTGAAAACACAAAAAATGAAAGTCTATGACCACAGGAGATCTAGTAACAATTAAAACATTCATAACTCCCACAAATCTGGATCAGTATTAAAGCTGTTTGTTTTCTCATAAACATCATAAATGTATTTATGATCTAGGATACTTGATGATATTAAAAATGCAGGTTTTCATACTGAAATAAATTTTTTAAAATAGACACATGTCAGAAGCTGGAAGGTGGTAGTATTTATGCTGTTCAGCTTCTGGATCAAAGCCTGATGTGGAGATTGTAGAGCATAGCGTGGTCCCGTCTGGCTCAGTTTAGGTGTATGTGTGCAAAAGAAATTTGATCTCCTCCACTATTATCTATGTATGTCAGATCAAATGCAACTGATTTGATCTAGTACATTTCAGTCGGAAAAACATTTATATATAAAATTTTATATCTTTCTGTAAAGTCTAGTTTTTAGTCAGACCAACACAATAATTCAACTTTTTCTAACTGCATGTAAACGTACTGAATGTTTAGGGAGGATAGAACGTCATCATTCGAAGATTATTGGGGGTAAAATGGACCATAGCAAGCTGAACACAAACCCTCCTTAAGGACAGAAGCAGACAATGTTAATAGTGGTTGAAGGAGAAGAGAGGTAAACGTGGTTAGCACTGAGGAAAATGGAAAATCAAAGACATACAAAACTTACCGCAATCTTGATATATAATATAATAAAAAAGAAGAAGAGAGCAGACAGAGAAATTAAGGACACTGTCTCAGAAAAATCCTGCCTCCCTTATCTTAACATATCCATGCCTCACTGATAAAACTCTGGGTCTGATCTTTTTCCTCCGTTTTTGAACACTGAAACATTTCATATTCTCAGTTTTCCCCTTCAGAGCTCCTAAACCCCTGAATAGAATCACCACCCCCTAATTAACCTGTAGGAAACAGCATCATGCATCCAGGTTCTTAAAAACAAAGCACAGTTAAAACCAGGAATTAAAGATAAACCAGGACACAACTCCATTTGTTATGTGCTTTTTTAACACATCTCAAAGGTTGGCTGAACCAAATAACATTTTATTTTCCCACATACCCCTGGTGGTAACACTCTGCTTTGAAGGCTTTGATTATAGATTGGTGTATTGGCCTTGATATCTTCCATCTTGGATGGCTAAAAAATGACTTAGATAAGTTGTTAAAGGAAAGAGCAGCGTCTTTGGTGAGCCTGTTTTTTTGTGAAAAGTAAAACTGTTTATGAGACGGGACATTTCTGCTATTTATCAAAGTGAAAATAAACAAAAATACAGTGAATTTTGGGGATACGTATGAGATTACCATTACATTATTTCAAAAGACTTTCAAATCTCACTTTCTCTCTACCCCAACTTGTTTATTCTAATGATTATAAGCATAACAAACAGGCACACATGTGCTAGAGTTTGAGTTTGTTGTGCTGCATCTCATTTAATTTCATTTATCACATCCATTTTAAAACTTTAAACTAGTGGTTCTCAGCTAGTCCAGTCCCAGGACCCACCCCCATCTCCTTTATGATAAATCCAGACTCTAATTTCTAAAGATTTACAACCTGTCAAATATATGTAATCAGACCAAGACAAACATGTTTATCACAAAAGCCCTGGCACAACTGATAGCATACATTCTATTTTACTCTTTTTCCCATAATATTGTCTTAAATATTTTCTGTAAGAAGTTGAAAACCAGCTCTGTTATCCCAGGATATTGAGGCAAGTTGAGTTCTTGAGAACCAAAATGTACTTGTCACAGCTAAAAAAAAAATAGAGTAAAACAAAATAAAAAAAAAAATGTTTACCTTTCTTTAGATTATTTTTTCAGGCTTTGGCCCCTCATCCTCATTCCAGCCCATATTTCTTTAATTCTGTATCTGTTAAACATGTTATTTTGAAGAATTCTTTACACTTGGTAAATCTTTTGCATTTCTTCACTACAGCTGCTCAGTATTACAACCCCCTTTGGTGTGACACAATCAAGTTTCCCAATAGTACTGTTTGTTATTCAACGTAAATTGAAACTGTCTACTTCCCCTTTGTTGAAAAACCTTTGGATACTGTTTAGTAGCCCATTAGGTTTTAATTTGGGCATGAAGTGGACAATTTCCCTGAATTTCAGTGTATTTGGTCTGATGCTGCAGCTGATATAAACAGCCACAGTGTTCAATAGAGTGCATTCGGAAAGTATTCAGAACCCCTTCACTTTTATCAATTTTGTTATGTAGCAGCCTGATGCTACATTAAAAAAAACTTGTATTGTCATTGATCTTTTTAAACTAATTAAAAGTAGTGCATATAACTAAGTCCAGCTAAACAGCTACTTACAGATGCACATACCTGTAATTTTTCCATTAAACAATCAGATGTGCATGTGTCATTGAGCCCACTTATATATTTGGCTCTTTATAGTGTGAGTGGGTAGAGCCAGCTTAAAAACTGTTGCTCACCTGTCCATAGAAAGCCACACGGTAGTAGCGCCCAAAGAGCCGCTTTTCTGAGTTCACCACCTCAGTCACCTTCAGGTAGGAGCGATGGATGTCGTAGTAAAGCTCCGACAGCCTCTGTTGATACAAATACACGTGAGCTTAAATAAAGCTCACTTCTCCTCATAAACATTCAAAGAGTTCACTGTTCATACCCACCTTGAAATCCCGCCTTTTTTCAAAGACTGCTATTACAGGTTTGTTGATGTCAGCGATGAGCTCGTATCTCTCTGATTTCCACAGATAGTCCACACATAGCTCAAGCTGCTCTACCAGGGTGTCCTATGCAGAACAGAGGCCAGAAGAAAGATACGATATAACAATGTCTTACTTACTTAGGATAGGGAGTTTTGTAAAGGGTTAAAGTCTGACCTCAGTATAGGGTGTGTCTTGTGTACCAGTGTCCTCCTTCATGGCTCCCTCCTCTTTCACATTTGGGCTGATGCACATAAAAGCCGCCCAGCCCATAGAGAACGATGCTTGGGTTGCAAACGAGCAAAATTAACATCAGAAGTAATACAATCAATCTTGCAGGTGTGATTTTAAGCCTCTGAACATCCAACAAGTATGCTCTTGTATTAAAATACAAGAAGGTTTCACCATTGATTATGCAGTGAAGCATTTCCCTTTTTGCACGCTCAAACAAAAACATCAAAAATGAGTGTGCGTCACATCAGACCTCAGTGACACTGGATGTTTCTTCAGTGAGACTTGAGTAAAAAGGTCAGACAGTGAACACAAAATGTGACAACTTGACAGAGGATCATATCTCTAAGGCAAGAACAGTGGTCCTCAAACTGCAGCTGCATGATTTAATGCTTAGAAAAGACTATGAATCCAACAATGGAGAGGTTAATTCTGATATCTTTCCATCTCTAAAACCTTCACTCCCACCTCCCACCACCCAGCGGGCCCCACGGCGCACACACTCACTGTCTTGTTCTCGGGAGGTAGTTAGTAAGGAGCTACAGTTAAAGACAGGGCTTTCTTCAGGGGATACACTGGACATCCTGGCCTTGTCAGCTCTCCAGTAGCCTGTTTGGTAGGAGTGGAGGAGGAGGAGTTTTACAAAGTTCCACTTGCTTTTGCCTTTTGTGTTCAAGGACAAGGCTCACAACAAATGGCGGAGAAGCTTGCATGCTACGCTAGCTGTGTGGACGCAGGCTCAGTGCGTTAAGTGCTTGTGAAGACAGAACATGCTTTGATACCAAAAAGAGAGCATGCACTGGTGAGAACAAACATGTTTACAGGAAAAGGAAGGTAACAAAAAAGGAAACGAGCCTAGGTTCCTGCTAAAGGTGGTGCATGGAAATCACAATCAGATGGAAAGATTGATAAAATGTACAGAAAGACTGTATTAATTCATCCATACCTAAGTATCTTCACCATGAAAATACTATACTTAAGAAAATGACTCTCTTTAAGGTGTACAAATCAACGCTTATAACGATATTAAAGCTTCAGAAATGTGCAAGGATGAGCCAAAATGCAGTGACAGTTAGCAAAGACAATGTTAGCAGAAAGAGAGGATCGCTGATTAGCTGCAATAGGACTATGCATTTAGAAATTACAATGGGCCTGTACTACAAAGCAACATTTTGGCTAGCAGGGTAATTGGATGTTTTCTGTGATTCATAATGGTAACTAAGGCTGAACACTGCTACAACAAGTTATATTCTGGATAAGAGCTCAGCTTAAAATATGATCACGAAAGATATTAATAATATTTTACAGCTCTAACCTGTTTATTTTCTATGCTACATGCTGTTGTGGCTTCATCTTAAACTCTGAGACACACCACACATGAGAGAATAGTTAATCAAAGGGAAGCAACGGGAGATATACTGTCAAAAGTTTTAGGCATGTAGGGCCCTAAAGATTCATCACAGGGCCCGATGTGCCACAACCCAGGACTGAAGTGGGGTGGGGAGGGGTGGGGTGGAGTAGCTTACTCACAACATCTACACCTTACTTCAGCCTCAAGTTTTGGCCCAAATATGACTAAAAGTTCTGCGTAGTACTGTATATTTAGATTTATTCTGCCTTAATGATAACTAAATTGTATTATGAGCTATAATATGCACATTACACTTAGCCCTTGCTTTGGTGCAACTTTGCCATGTATTCATTCCTATAACTGTAATCTTCTTCTCTACTATGTATTTAACTTCTTATTCTTTACTATTGTAGTTTTCTTGCTTAGTATGTGAAATGTGATGATCTGCTGATGGAAGACTGATTAATGTACATGACTGGTCATATGCTGCTAACACTGCCCCTTACAAACTCAGAGTTTACTTGAGTTGACAAGTTGGCTTTATGTAAGCACTTATCAAGATCTCTTTTAGCGAGGTCTAGTAAGCGGTAGATACTCTTGGTATGTTTTTGTAGTTTGCTTTGTAGTACAGGCTTCATGTCTAAAGATACTAAAGAAGCACTCAGAGCAGCAAAATATAAGTCATGAACACACGCTGAACCGTGCTGAATCAATCTAAGTTGACACAACAAATCAGTGCACTAACCTCGCCTCTTCAGAGACTCAGCAATCAGGGCTGAAATGTGGATGTAGCACATGGCAGCCTGAGGGAAAATCAGAAATATAACTGTCAAATTTAAGTCAAACTTTGGATTTTTAATTGTTTTAAAAATTCTGGTGCAAGAGTTTCTTTCATAGTAGCATCTTTTATAACCTCAGAAAGATCGCCGTTGCGCACATGAATCTTAGCCATGCTCTCCAGCCAGGTGCGTCGCAGCTCAGGGGTGCTGGCATAGGAATTCGCCAGACTGTACTGAAGGTCAACTAGCATCTCTGGATCCTTTTCATGCTCCTTCATTTGAGCTGTGGCCATCAGGACCGTCCTGATCCGCTTTGTCAGATCCTTCACCTCAGCAGGGAATGGAGTGTTCTGTAGGAGACGTGTTGTTAACAACCATTAGTTTAAAAGAAGAGTGGCAACAAATCATATTTATCATTAATTAAGCTGTAATACAAGCTTACTTTGAGTGGAGCATCTCCATTGGCAAAGTTATTGATGATAGCCAAAGACTGTTGAAATCTAGAGCCTCCGATGCCAGCATCTGCTATCAGCTGGCTCACTGCCTTTATAACCTAGAGCATAAAGATGATTTAGGACAACACTGAATCATAACCCAAAAAAAAACACTACTATGATGAGGAACTTGTACAACTTTTGTCTCACTAACCTGCAGATGTGAGCGTACTATGGACTTGCCCTTTGTAAACTCAAAGTTTTTCCTCATGAAAAAATAGAGCAGGGCCGCAGCCTCCGTCTGAGTCTGGCTGGATCGATGGTTACAGCACTTGAGGATCTCATAGCACAGACAGCCACACAGGTCTGCCTTACCCTGGAAAAATCCACTGGGGAACTACAGGAAGACAAGATGGTTATAAAGCATCCACACAAAAAAAATGTACTCTATATATGCTTACAAACAGTGTGCTGCACCTTTTGCACAAAGAGTCTGAGTGCAGCAAAGACGTGCCGTAGAGTGGCTGTTGATTGGTTGATCTGAAAGAATAGCAAGTAGGTGTCCAGCACCTTCTTCATAAGCACATTTTGTCCTTCATCCTGCAACAGCTGCTTCTGTATGCATGTAAGTAAAAGAAAAAAAGCAGGAAAAACACATTTTGCAATCAAACTTCATGGGAATATAATTTTTCAAACTGAATTTAATCAGAAAAAATGAAAATTACAAGCAATCAATGTTTAAACAAAGAGACAGTTCTAGCCACCAGGTGGCAGCAGAGTTTTAATGGCTTGACTAACAAGTGCATAAGGTGAGTTGATTGTGACACCTCCACAATTAACAAATTGCATTTGGAAAATACATTTTTGTTAAATAAATGTATGTTTTAATCCTTTAAAATAACACGAAGAGCCATAATTGTAACACTATTAAGTAGTTTGCAGAATAAAATCAAAAAGCAATTATTAGGCCAATTACTGATCTTTGTTTAGGCCAGTATTATTGTGATAGCCTCCCAGTGACACATTCAACTTTTGAAAACTTAAATAAAAAATAAAATAAATAAGCAATTAGTTCTATTTGCAACCACATGTAATTGTCAAAGCCTTGAGCACATATTACATAGTAATACTATAAAATATATTAAGCTCCATACATTCTTTGTAATCAATGTTTTTTACATAATGGAGCATAAAATTAAATGGAAATGCTTGTATGTTGAGTCATGTTCATAAGTTTTAGGCACGTAGGACGTTAAGGATTCATCACAGGGCCCAATGTGCAGCCAGCATCAGGCTCCACACATGTCAACAAACATGTTTGTTGCTCGGCAGCCAAGGTCAAGCTCTTGTGTCTTGGCCTTTTCAACCCCGGTGATATGCCTGGAGACCACTGGCAGTGTTGGGACCTTGGGACATCCATAGCACGATCAGGGGCTCATGGCAACCTTACTGCACACCCGGACAATACCCTAGGCCGTGCTAACTCGCCACATCCACCCCTGACTCTGCCCTAAAGATGTGGACTTTGCTATTTTTCCAACAGATTATTTTCATATGCCCCTGGTAATTTGCAAAGATACCAGAGTATGACCTGGGTTGTTTCAATTCTCCTTCCAGTCCAATGGTGCCCTCAGAGAGGCTTTCTCATCATTAAACACCTTACTACAGCCATCATTTTTGGCCAAAACATGCTTAAAAGTTCTGCGCAGTCCTGTATTTTCAGAAAAAAAAAAAATAATAGATAATATATACAATACAGTCAGGGTGAACTACTGTATAAAAGAAGCACTGACCTTGTGATGATGCACAAAGAGCTCAAGAACATCCAGCACAGTGAGGGACACCTCTGTAGACAAGTTGGCCTCGATGTCAGTGGGACTCAAGTTGTCCCCTTCCTGAATGCTCCCATCTAGAAACAGAATCACACATAAGTAATTCATATTTTTCTCCACTATAACTGTATTCAAGTCTATCAAACGTATGCTCTGTTTTTGTGTTTTGTGTCACCTGTCTCCATCATCTGCAACAGTTTGGGGTTGGTGAGAGCATTCTTGCCCCTGATGATGGGCATGGTTTGAGAGCGAGCATGTCTGTGGCCGTCTCCTCCAGATGACGCCATCCTTGAGGTAACAGCAGCTAGTATTAATCTGAGCACTCATGCTTATTATAAATACCTATAGCTAATGAAGGACAAAACCTAGTGTCTATTGATTTTGTTTTGAGGACATAATGTTAACAGGAGTGCATTTACAAACTGAGTACATACACAGAAACTGGTATATCACACATAAAACTATGATGAGTGGCATGCTGAGAACACAGTCACAGTCTATTACATGAAACAAACAACAAACAGTGGATACATCAAAATGATAACACACAGGACGAGGATGTATATAAGCCTGTCTAGATCCATGTGGTGTATGCTGTCCATAATTCAAGTTTCCTGTTATTAGAAAAATCCATTTTAGTAACATTTGAATTAGCATTAATAACATTTTAAGTAACCAGAGACTCGTGTATCTTAAAATAACTTCATTGTCATGGCTGAGGTTGAGGAGGGTGATTACCATTGTGGGAAGAGGCTGGAGGACTGGGAGGACTGGGAGGGGTGGTTAGAGCCCTTCAGAGTGCCATTGGCGTGGGTTGACTGGGCCAGCTTTACTGCCGCCGCTAGCTTCCTGTTCATAAGCCAATGACATCAAAGCTAGCATTAGTTGGTTTAGTTGTTTAGTGTTCATTGATAAAATCAAGAGTCAGCTGTGTAACTGTGTGTTGCATACTAACAGTCACTGAGGTATTCCTGCAATCAACACTAACGGACCCAAACGTTTTAATGTAAACATTTTGCACTATAGCTCTTTTCCTTTTTTGCTCTTTGGTGACCTTGTCACATATTTATAGAAACTAGGTCTATGGAAAGTCATACATGAAATATTATTCATATGTTAGCTGCAAATTGTAAGTAAGAAGCTACAATTAGATCAAGATTGCATTTAAGGAATGTAAAATAATGTTTAACTTCTAAAACTGATATTTGGAATAGCTACATTTACATTTGAGATACCTTTAATTATTGTTGAAACTTATCAGGATTGATTATTGAAAAAAATAATTTAAACTTGTCAAATTGTGATGGTACAGTGCCTTAAAAAGTTTTCACCCCTTGGATGTTTAACGCTTTCATTGATTATATAAATGAATCCTCTTTAATATCAAAGTGATAACATATTTCTACAAAGCAATGTCAATTAAATAGAAATATGTAATTTAAAGTAAGTGGCTGCATATATATCCAGCCCCTTTAAGTCAGTATTTAGTAGATGCACCTTGGCTGCAATCCAGCACTGAATCTGTGTGAATAGGTCTTATTCTAGCTTGCACATCTGGACACTGCAATTTTTTGATTGATCCTTACTACATTCTTCTTTTTTTAGAAAAAAAAAAAAAAGCACAAGCTCTGTCAAGTTGCGTGGGGACTGGGCATGAACTGCCCTTTCAAGTCCAGCCACACATTCTCCACTGGATCGAGGTCTGGGCTTTGACTCAGCTACTGCAGAGCATTCACCTTGCCCTTGTTGTCTTCAAACCGTTTCTGTGTAGCTCATACTGCATGCTCCCGGTCATTGTCTTGCTGGAGAATAAATCTCCTCTCAAGCCGTAGTTCTCTTGCAGACTGATTAAAGATTGTCCTCCAGGAATTTCATATATTTTGCCACATTATTTTTACCCTCAACCTTCACAATCCTTCCAGTGCTGGCAGCCAATAAGCATCCCCACAGCATGATGCTGCCACCACTGTGTTTCACAGTGGGGATGGTGTGTGTGTGGTGATGTGTTTGGTGTCCTCCAAACAAAGCATCTTGTCTGATGGCCAAAAAGCAAAATTTGGTCTCAATTTTTTTCCACTTGACCATGGAGTCACCCACACGTCTTTTGGTGAACTCTAGTCAAGATCTAATGAGTTTTCTTCCATAGTGGCTTTTTCTGTGCCACTCTCCCATAAAGCTTTGACTGGTGAAGAACCTAGGCAACACATATTGTATGCAGAGTCTCTTCCGCCTCAGCTGCTGAAGCTTGTATCTCCTTCAGAGTAGTCTTGGTGGCCCCACGAGTCTCCTTCTTGCACGGTCACTCAGTTTGTGAGGATGGCGTGATCTAGGCAGATTTACACATGTGCCATATTCTTTCCATTTCTTGATGATGGATTTAATTAAACTCTTGTGGATGTTCAGTGCCTTTGCAATTCTTTAGTATCCATTCCCTGAGTTGCCTGGAGTGTTCTTTTGTTTTCATGTTGTACTGGTAGCCAGGAATACTGATTAAAAGTGAATGGCCCTTCCAGACACAAGTTTCTTTACACTACACTTGAGACACATTCACTGCACTTAGGGGATCCCAATTTTACTAATTGAATATTATTTTACCTTTAATATATTTTCATTTAATTGGCTTTACTTTGAAAAAAAAATCTGTTTTCCCTTAGGCATTGAAGAGCTTTTTTTGTTAAATTTTTGTGTGGAAAAAAAGGTAAATGATAATGACCATAATTGATACACATAATCAATAAAAGAGTAAAACATCCAAGGGAGTGAATATTTTTTATAGCCACAGTATACATCATCACTGCAGTAAGGAAGTATCCTTAATAGTGTAATAACTTGTAGACATATCACACTGAAACTACTGATATCCGTTAAGGGTCATTAATTTGTCCCTAGTTATGTTTATTTTTCAACATGAAGACAGCTTTTTTTGTCAGTACATGTTGAAAACAAAATTACATTAATTTGTAAACAGTATCAGTAAATTTCTGTATTGTTAAAAAGTGAACAGATGCACAGGTGAAACATTACCATTACCAGTCAGCCCTAATATGTAAATGTAATGGGGCTTGCTGTAGTAGGTCACATTGTGCTGTGCAAAGCTAAAAGCATCCATGATCCTCAATTTGACCCTGACGTTCGCCAGTAACTAAAGTCAGAGTTAAGGGAGGTCAGCCAGATGGAAAGGTTAGTGGTGCAGCAGAGTCAATGGTTTCAGTTTGCCATTAGCATCATACAGTGTTAATGTTTTTCAGCGTGTGTTAGAGTGTTAGTGGAGAGCAGAGGCCGGAGAATTAAAGAATTAAAGAATTAAATGGTGGAAGGCGAGGAGGTTAAAATGTAAAGATGTGAATGAAATGATGAAATGGGTTTCAACAAACAGATGTTCAACATTATGGTGCTTGAATCCAACTCTATGAGAAATGACGGCCAATCAACACAACCATCTCACAGCTCATTAATGAATCAATCTTGTGTAGTCATGATAAAGCAGATAACTACAAGTTCATCATGCAACATCAAACGTCAAATGTGTGAAATGACATTTAGTGCAGACAAAACCAAAACAAAGCACCAGCATTAATTCTGTGTTTAGAATCCATGTCAATACAAACAGGGTTACATGACGCAACAGAACATCAATGATGTGCAGTCACACTGACTGCCAATAACAGTAACAGCAGCATCATGCTCAAGAGGGATGTGGGGGGTGAGTGAGTGGTGGAAACTTCAACAGCAGAGTCAAACACAGAGAAGACATTAAGATTATTAGTTTGTGACATGATTTGTTTATTGTGCATGTGCACAAAGCATGTCTGCATCTAAGCTCAGCCTGAATGTGGCTGAAATTAAGGAAGTGAGTCACCCTGCAACAGCAAACAAACTGCAGCATTATCGAGTTCAGTAAAGACTCTGGAAAGCAACTCAAAACATACAATTTTTCCACCAAATCCGGAGCAAGTTTGTTTGTTTTTGATTTTGTTGTTTCAGAAATGTCAATGAAATAAGAGAAGAAAATGTTTTCTTGTTGCTTATTTTTTCATCTTAGCCCAAAATTTAAAACGGACCAAACTTAGTTAGTTAGAAATGGTTCTGTTTTGTATTTCTATGAGCCAATAAGGATTTACAGATTAGTAGAGTTTTTTAAAGGAATACTTCAAAATTTTGGCAAATTCACCCTTTGCCATAATCGCTATAGTCTTAGGAGTAGGTTCGTTACCTTTAGTTGTCGGTGCAAGCTGTTCTTAGATTGGTGGGGCTGAGATGCAAGCTGCTCAGCTAACGCAACGGAGACATATGGTATTTCCGGCTTTCCCTCATCAAACTCATCAAATACACAATCCAACAACTCCAAAATGCTCTCGTGGACAAGTTGTGACCTGCACATTCACCACTCTATGAAATAGTAATGTATAATTATGTAACATTATGACACATAAAGCAAATACTTGGAACTACTTTCTTGAGTAAACCACTGGGCGGAGTGACACAGTGCGCACCTCAGGCAGTGCCGTAATTACTTGGTTTCACCTGGAGTATCATCGGCTTGTTGTTTTGTTCAAGTTTTCTTGACGGAAGTACCTGCACTAAACGTGCGCTTTTGAAATAACTCCGCCCAGCAGCCGTGCCTAGAGTGAAGCTCCGGCTTTGCATTTGCCTCTAAAACAACTCTGTCTTGTAACGTTCCATGATTATTTCATAGAGTGGTGAATGTACAGGTCACAACTTGTCCACAAGAGTGTTTTGGAGTTGTTGGATTGTGTATTTGAGGAGTTTGATGAGGGAAAGCCGGAAATACCATATGTCTCCATAGCGTTAGCTGAGGACCTGGCGTCTCAGCCCCACCGATCTAAAAACAGCTTGCACCGACAACTAAAGGTAACGAACCTACTCCTAAGAGTATAGGGATTATGGCAATGGGCAAATTTGTCAAAATTTTGAAGTATCTTTTTAAAGGTTATTTTGGGCATTTTGCCTTTTTTGACAGGACAGCTGAAGAGAGCTCTTGCTCTCTTTTAGCAGTCAAACATATCACTTACTGGAATTAGCAAGCAGAGTAAAAAAGGTTATTTGTTGATGTGCTGTAAATCGCCTGCTCTGACACCTACCCTATGGCGGTGGTTACAGGCTTAAATACAACTATTCAGAAATAATAAGGCATCTTATTGATGGTGTCTTTCACTTTTATAGGTAATATATAGGCACTGACATTAATTACAATGTTTTCATAACCAGCTAAACGTTCCAACAGGAGTTTTAATATTAAATACTATAGAGAAAATGTAAAAACTGAAACCAGGCATTTAGATGCTTCAATGTTGTCTGACGGGCTAGCTGACTTCCTAGTTTGCTGCCCAGCTTCACACTGCGAGTGTAATTCATTACTCCTGAACTTCAATGAACACCCACTCTGACTCAGCCAGGCATCAAAGAGCGAACAGAGAGAGACTCTGAGACAGACACAGTCGTAAGACTGTGAATCCCCCATGGCTCCACTATTACAGACGAATGTTAAGTAGCTAGAAGCCCCAGACAGGCTCATCTACGTCTTAGAGCACTAGCTAGGCCTGCAGCTATCTTTACTCTCTTAATGCCTCCACACACAGAAAAGCAGTGTGTTCTCCCAGCCTTTTGTTGGCTTACATCTCAGCATCTTACTGCTGAAAGGAAAAAGAGGGCTAATTTAATTAGCTGGGAGGAACCAGAAGATGGAGGAGTCTGGCTGTGCCAATGGCTCAGCTCCAGTAAGAGCACACACACATAAACACACATGATAAACCCCAACCATCCTCTCCTTGCCAACTACTACAGTACAATATCCAGCAGAGCTTTTCTCCCAGCAGCCAGATCCAGGAGTTTTACCTCCCCCTCTCTTTCTTTTCTCCCCATCTTGAAGCTCATCCCTGAGCGTGCACATGCATGCAGAACGCATATTAGTATTTCTGCCTGACTGTGTCTGACTCATTTATTTGTGTTTGCACATATGTCTTCATAGCTGCATTTGCACATATGTGCATTCATGTGTGCGCTTGATTTAATGAATTATGTAGCAGTGGGTGGGGGAGTCACAACCTTTGACTGCAGAATGTATGTTGAGTTAATGAGCTATTTCCGTATCTGCAGCTTTACAATAAATGCATGTGAATGAGACTCGGCCCGCCCGTTTGTAAGGAATGAAAGCAAAGAGGACTTACCTGGCTATGTGGCGTTTCCCAAGAAACCTGAAGTGCTGCAGACACAGCCTGGAAAAAATGAATACATAAATATCTAGGTGAAAGGTTAATGTTTGTTTTTGTTGTTTTAGGTTAAAACACACTGTAAATGAAGTCCATGTGATGAAACTGTGCTGAAATAGTGAAGTCTGGATGCTGAGACAAACAGGAAACATGGGCAGTTAATTAACTGAGCTTTTCCCTGGATAAGAAGCTCTCATTGGATTTACTGTTTTTCTTCTCACTCGCTTGCTACATCTTTAGTTTTATCGGTTCCCTTCTGGTTACATTTTCTCTGTTTCTACTCCTCTTATTCTCCCGTCTTGCAGATACAGTATCACTCATGGGCTTAAAAGGGGCTGTGGTAACGCTGCAATGAAGACAGAGAAGCACTCACTCCAGGATGTTGAAGAAGTCAGAGATCTCCTGGTGAATGGCGCGGTGCCAGTAGGACACAAGCACATCTGGAAGCAGGTAACAAATGACAGCATGTCAGACATTAGTGTGGATTTATGGAGGTTCCAGTGAAAACTAGGTCATCTTTTTGGAGTAAACAGACCTTTTTGTAGATGTTTAAAGAAATTCAATAGCATAAAAACAACAACTACTGTTTAAATCTTTTGGAACATAAAAAAACAAAAATGTAGTAAAACTGTACACATGTTAAGTGATAATTAGTGCTTAGCTCTAATAGCACACAACAACATATAAAAAATGTGATTTCCTACCCTCAGATATGGTTTTCATGATGTGCAAAAAGCACATGAGGAGGCTGCGGGTCTCTGCTTGGTCCAGCTTGTCACAGCGAGATCCATAACCAATGAGGGACTGCGGCCGGGCGAACTATGGAAACACACCAAGACATGAAGACATGTTTGAATGTTAGGATTGTAGCTCCTGTTGCTGTGGACACAGGCGTCATTTTTTGGTATTTTTATGCCTCCATCCTGGCAATAGCCGAGGCCAAAGACATAATGTTTTCAGGCCGTTAATACGACAGAGACACTGATGTGATATCTCAAAAAAAGCTTTGACAAATTTCCTTCAAAATTTGCACAAATGTCCCCCTGACTCAAGGATGAATAGATTTGATTTTGGAGGCCACAGTAAAAAGGTTAACGCTCTGATGTTGTCGTATACAACAAGAACAGACACAAGAGAGTTGAAAATTAAATAACTTTTGGACCATAGATCGTAGCCTCTTCCTTTTCTTTTTCCTCTTGCAGCCTGCTGTTTATGCAGTTCTGATGATGCTACCCATGCCTTTAGAGCCTTTACTGAAGCTTTTCTAGCGAGCCTGGAACTTGGATGACTTTTCAGGGTATTTAAAGATTTAATCCACACCAGTAGATTATCCATTTGTAATCTCCTTTTGATCATTTCTGCTGCTAGTTTAGCATTCTCGCAACAATACAGTTTTCCTATAATTTGTGACAGGCTGTGAGAACCAATGGCAGGCTGTTCTGTCGTTGCATCAGGCTTTGCCAAACTGTGCATGTCTTAACAGTGAAGATGGCCTGAATAGCTCATAATGGAGAGAAAGGCTACGTTCACACTGAAGTTAAAAGTGACCCAATTCAGATTTTTTTTGCTCATATGTGACTCATATCAGATTTTTTCCGAACAGCAACAGCGAGTTTGCTGATAAATGACTAAAGAGTCAGAGAAAAAAGTGCTTCTTTTCTGCCTTTTTTTTTTTTTTGACAAAATTTTTTTTAAAAATGAAGAAATTGATTTAGGAGGAACCTAATAAAAAAAGATAAGAAGTGTATACCAAACACATAAATTGAATGTGTACAGATAATGAGATGAGTTTATGTCCACATATCTGCTGCCAGAGTCCTAAATAACATCCACACATGACATCTTACAAGTCAGCAGGTGATGACAGTTTCTATTATGTCTTACATTTTTCTCTTTCTCACCTTCTCACATCCGTCCATCTTCTCGCTGTTTCTGTCACTGTTGCTGGGGTTTGAGTCCACACTGATCAGAGAACCCCGGGAGTCCGCCTGGTTACCCGTGGCAACTGCCAGGGAAGAGAAGGCTGGTGTAGCAAGGGGGGAGGGGATGAGGGCTGTTAGCATCAAAGTCCTTTATCACACCATTTTGTACTTGATAGTAAACTGACAGCTGCAAACAAACATATGGCTACCTGTGATGGAATTGAGTACTTCTTTGGAGAAGGAGGCGTCCACAGAGTTGCCATGGCGAGTGACGGGAATCACCGCTGCAGCCACGCCACCTCCCACACTGAGGTCATCTCGAGAGCCCTGGTAGGGGACAAGGAAAGGAATTCTCATTTTTTAAAAAAGGAAATTATAAGTTGTGCTTATTTCAATTTTGATATCTCATGTGCAAACACTAATAAATAAATAAATAAAACTGTATCAGAGAAAGTTCACAACAGCATCAACATGAGAGAAACACTAAGGTCTTTTTTTTATTCTTACTCACAATCATGAAAATAAACACTTTAAAATTTAAGTGAACCCCCGGCTCAGAGCTAACTCCGCCCACCTCCATAATTCAAAAAATGCACAGAAAATGGGTAGTTTGGTGCTGAGAGGAGGGAGGGGAAAAGGTCAGGGCTTTCCAGATGAGGCGGGAGAGATAGTGATGTCCCCTTGTCAGAGAGCGACACAGACAGAGTCCCGCAGCACTACTGCCTCATAGTGATCTTTTTAAGTGGAGGAGTTTTCCCCTCTAGAGTCCCCCTGATGCAGGCTATAGCGTCGTGGTGAACTGTGGCGGTTCTGAGCATGACCTGTTCGGTCCATTTGCTCCAGCAGCGGCGTTACTATAGCTGGAGCTCTCGGAGCTGAGGCAGTGCAGGTGCAGGCAGGAGAGGATGGGTGTGGTCTCTGAATGGTAAAGTCAGTTAGAGGTGGTAACGCTTTATCTTTTATATAGAGTTAAGCCCCACCTTTTCAGAAAAGATTTTTCAAGGCAGATGTCCGTTTGAGCTCATTAAAAGCCGTAAAATACATATTTTTTTTAATTTGGTGCAAATTTCAGCTACAAAACCAACACTCATGTGTTTTATTATAGTTCAGTCAGATACCTCAGTGTACAGATGGAAAAAAAAATGTTGGATGACTCAACACAGTATTTAAACCTTCGAAACAGTTTGTTTGTAGTTTGGTATAGAAACAAGTAGAAGCTGACAGACTAAAGAACAAAATTTCAGTAATCATAACAGTTCCAGCAAGACCCTGTTATTTAGGTAAGTGATTCTCTACTGGTTGATCTGGAGCCAAAAGGGGGTCACAGAGCTGTTTTCAGAGGGTTGCGAATGTCTGCCTGGAGATAAAAGGGGCAATGAGTATATGATGTACAGAAGCCTAAGCAGACATATATCCAAACTTTTTATTCTACTAGTTGTCCTGAGAGTACAGTCCAGTCATTTTTACTAGATTTCAGCTTTTTTATCTTGTTGTCTTGGAATTAAAAAAGCTTATTTTCCCAAGATAAAAACTGCAACACTACCTCCGGGAAATGGGAGTAAAAATAAAATGTATGTATGCTTTTCTATAACTGCCCACTTTTCAAACCACTTTTTGTCCTGTCTTGTGTTTTATCTAAGGTCTAAACTGTTAGATTGTTCATTGAATAAACACAAAAGGATATACAGTATGTATAAATGTATATATTTTTATCTTTATCTAGATCATGATTTTTCATGAGGATGTGCCAACAAGTTGAGAACTACTGACTTAAATGATATTGACAGGCTTTCAAAGATACAAAAAACTGACCAGCTTAGAAAGGAATCATAATTAAGTGTTCAGTTTGGTTGAGGGATAGAGGAATTTATTTTGTTTTTAAAAAGTTTTAAATGTATTTTGCTTGTCCTTGAATACACTGGTTAATGTCAAGGTGTGTTTATTAAATCACTGCAACTTAATACATAGCATGTCACCATAACTTAGATGGCTAGTAAAGTAGCAAATGTGTTAATTAACTCTACAACCATGTAAAATTCATCTGAGGCTGTTCCTCAATTGTGTCTAATTCCATATTACTAAAAGTCTTTAAGTCCTTGACTTTTCGTAAAAGTTTGTGGTGAAGTACCTGGTACCACTTGGTAGTACCACTGTTTAAATAAATCCAGATTTTTTTAAACAACCATTTAAATCTAGAAAAGCCATGTGGACAACATTTACTCCATAAGAAAGCATTGATTTCCCTTCTGTTTATTTCATCCTAGTAATAGACAATAGATGTTGCCATGAAAATACTATCTCTCTCTTGCTACACTGCCTTTTCAGAAGTTATTAATCAACCTTAAACATGGATACCTCAGGCAAAAAAGATACTCATTATTGCTCATTATTATTAAGTGTCAATAGATTTGCTAGGGGCTTTAAGTGAAGCAGAATCTGCTGGTGGTGAAGTTTCAGGACTGAGCAATCACTCCTAAGACAATTTTGGTTGTGATGGATGATCATCTGACAGTGATCCTGGTTTTTGCATAGTTAATCAGCTGTTCATTGTCTGTGGTTAATTATATTGCTCTTGAAAATCAATGCAGTGATTGATAGATAAACTTTAACAGCTGGCTGCTTTAGGTGTATAAAGACCCCTGGCAGTTCTCGTGTTATAATAAAAAGAAAATGGTCTGAAAAACTACATGAATGTGCAGGTTCATCAACGCAGTTTTTTCAGTCTCAGTCGTAACCACCCTGACTCTTACCTGGTCACTAGAAGTGAAGTAGATGGGGAAGAGATCCCTGAGGAAGAATCGAGGCATGTTGTCTAGGATAAGGCCGTACAGTGGCAGATAAAGAGAGGCGATTCTGGCCTGCTTCTCCTGGAGGAAAAAAACAACAACAGGAGTTTTCACATTTCATGTATTGATCCATTGGTTGCATGCTATTTACATATTGTGCAAACAAAGTGCCAAATCCTCATGGATTAACAAGAAACCTGAAATACATTTCCACTTGTCCATCAAATTGCATCATTACAAGTTTTAGAGGAGGTGTGTTGTGTTTCTTTGCAGCTTAGGTTTAATCATTGTATCCTGCCTTTTTCTTTCAGGCTTTGGAGATGAACTCTACTACAAAAAAGGTCTCTCCTTGGGCACAGACAGCCGAGAGGTTGGGTCACAGCCCATGTTTGGAAGCTAGTCTTCCAGTTAGGTGGCGTGGGTTTAAGTCAAATCTGTGGCTTCTTTCCCGTATGTCGTTCTCCACTAACTCTTTTTATTCTCTATCCACTGTCATGTTCACTCCAAATAAATGCACAAAGCCCCCAAAATCTAAAAAAAAATTAAAAAGGGTAATTCTCTAAAGAACAACTCAAGGTTTTCTAATGCCAGTTGTAATATATTGTACATGTTTTTGCACTACGAGAGCAAGAATAATACATTTATCATGTTTCTTTAATCCTGGAGAGACATCTGATAAAATAATCTCACCCTATTGAATAAAGTTTTACATAATTAATTGCTCTTTGATTGTCTATATTTTATCAACAGTCTTTTATGTACTAAAGTACACATGCAATTAGACATTATTTCATATATCCTGCAAAGAAAAGGTCCAGACTTTAAAGAGAAGTGATTTTATTTGGCCTCTGATCACGGTTTGTTCTGACTCTTTTGGCTGCAGCCTTGCAGTTGTGTTGTTGTTGGCAGTGTTTGGTAGACTTTAAAGAGGGCAGATTACTGACATGATCCAATCTGGACATTTCCCAGCATTCATTAAGACATCTTGTCCACAGCTTGCAGCTGCTTTGAACAATCATGTCAGTGTGTATGTTTGTGTGAGTCACAAAAGGAGACCTTTCTGCTGTGAAACTCATGACTCATTGTGCCAGCCGTTCAGTTTCCCACCATGTAAACATGTGTTCTGGCTACCTTGGTGGCATAGCGTGCATCCAATGAGTGTTTGGCCATTAGGGTCTTCAGGGTGGCCAGTGCGAGGTGCCTCAGGTCCTGCTCGTCCTGGAGAGCCAGCCCAAGTTCCCGTAGCAACAGACCAGTCAGGAAGTGCTTCCTGCAGAACTCTCCGGTCAGGTTATACTCTGGCACTGAAGCTGAGAGATGACAGGACAGTATAAAAAAAAAGGTCACATTTGAGAGGAAATAAACCGACATAATCGAGATTACCCTTGAGCTAATATTGGCTTTCCATCAGGGAGTTAATTACCACCCTCTTAACATAAATAGAGTTACATTGAGCAAATAACGAGGCCAATTTTTCCATGAATTTCATTACCATGACCACTGCAGCAAATACACACATGTCTAACATTTAAAGGAATGAGTATTTACCATGAGTACTTTGTGGCTCTGGAGATGCATGATCTGACATGAACGAACAGTCAGAGGACAGAAAGAGAGAGACAGAGACAGTGTTAATAGACAAATGAGGGTTGGATCTACTTGATGTATGACTGTTAACACATTCAAAATGGAGTCACTTAACCACAGCCGAACAACTCTATCTCTTACTGTACCTGCAATACGAGCGGAGGGTAAAGGCAGGCTGAGAGGGATGTAGTGCTCATGGTTACACACCTCTCGTAAGAATTCAAACTTCAGCTCACACAAAACCTAGCAGATACAAAGAAAAATGTATTGTTTCACTCTTTATTTCACTGTAAATATATATTCAAAGTGCCCTTTTTTTACCTTGCTGTCTGTTGCAGTGATCATATTAATGTAGTTGCTAATCAGTTTAAATGTGACGCCTCTGTCCATGAGAGTGAAGCAACGCTGCAAGAAAACGGCAAAGACAGGAGGTAAGACAAATATCACCGTATCATATTTAATTTATTTTTTCTGCTTATGGTACTGTTTCTAGTTTTTAATAAGGAAAGAAACAATTCACAACGTTAACACAGCTGCTGTCTGGAAATGAGCAGGGAGAGAAAAAATCTTATTTTGCCTGACTCAAAACACAGGAACAAATACTCGGTAACCCATTCTACAATAACAAAGGAAAAACAAAAAAAAATCAATTCTTGACTACAGTTCTACATAAACAAAGACACAGAACCTGCCAATCTATCAGGGTCTAATAATAATAATTTCTTTCTTCATTTTCTTGAACTGCAATATATTCACATAGTCGCTAAAATCAGTCCATGAAGAACCCATTTTGACTCCATCCACACAAATAACACTTCTGCTTTCAAATAATCGGTGTATACTGATACTTCAAATTAAATTCCCTCCTCTGTTCCTTAATCTTTTGAGCTAACAACTTTTTCATATTTTCAGAAAACACTCAGACTACAAGAAAGTCAGAGTGAAAGATCACTAAAGCACAAATGAAGGAAATGGACACGTCTTTCACTTGCTGACGGTTTAGCTTTCACACAATGAAGTGGTGCAGTAATGAGTCTAACAGCCTTGAAAAGTGTTAGCATTTAAGCATTTCTGGGTCCATTGTCTCAGAGTCTATGGCTTTTTGGACCTTTGTTTGTTTTTTACTATTCTGAAACACTTTGCTTTTTGTAAGCCATACTAAGACGAACGTCCTTTACAGGAGAGTTGAGGGCGTGAAATAAAAGTTGAAGGTTTTGGTGGTGATGTTGAAGTCTGTTGACCACAGTGTATTTCCTTCATAACAATTACCTATTTGTTCTAGCTGATTGCGTAAACACACCAACAGTTGTAAGTAGTGTTCATTTGTGGAGATTATCTTCACGAACAAAACAATCAAACTAAGTACTTCAGTGATAATCCAGAAATCCACTGAATGTCCTCAAAGACATTTGGCTGATGGAACTTGCACCTTGCTAACTACTGGGTGAGCATACAAATCTACATAATCCTTGCAGCAATCTGTGAACCTTAAAGCACAGAGTGTCCCTGTAAACTTTATTGTTTTAGTTACAACCTCGATTTATTAGAGAACTTATTTTGTTTCTACCTTGACAAAAGCAGCTACGGCTGAGTTGGCACTGCGTGTCTCCTCTCCCAGGTCTTTGTTTTTCCAGAAGATGTGTTCAGACACTGTCTCAATCAGTGTCTCCACACGGCTCAGGTAGGATGAGGGGAAGCGCTGGGGCCTCTGGAGCTGTTGGGAAACAGGGCCAACTTAAATTCATCAGTCACTGTACAACGTCAGATTACTGAACAAAAAAACAACAACAACACAGCAGTCATTAAAGCTGTAGTGAGTGGATTTTAGCGAGATATGGACTTGTCTGAAATGAATACTGATTCCTTTTTTACCTTCTTTAAAAGCAAACAAGACAAGGCCATGCAGACTGACCATTAAGGTAGTTATTTACAAGGTCAGATATTACTGCTGAACGGTAATGTGACTTACTGCATGCTGCCAATGCCCTTTTTAAAATTTCCGCTGTCAAAAGTTCACATTAGTGATATGTTTGATGGTCAAAAGAACAAAAAGGATAAGTTTTAGTGAAAAAAAACTTGCACATGCAAGTAAGGGGGGGGGGGGGGGGCCATCAAAAAAGCGTAAATAAGTGTGTAATATTACCTTTAACTTGTCAGAGTCAACCAAATGCTGGGCCATAGATTTGACAATCAGCTCAAAGAAGAACCAGGAGAACTGAAACCAGGAAAGGTCAAAGCAAGGTTAACGTTTTTACAATATTAAATCTGTCTAATTAGTGCCTGCTTCAAAACATGAGAGGAACACATGATGCTGTTGGAAGGTTTTGCACTCATTTACTTTTACTAGCCTTTTTAGGCATAAATCGACTATCTGGCTTTTTTCTTTCAACTTTGCCCAAGAGTAGTTATGACGAGAGGAACGAACCTTCAGAACATTTCTCACGGCCGCCTGCTCGTTGCTCTTCAGATCAAATGTCATCCCCTTAGCCAGCTCCTCGTGGACCGTCCTGAAGCCGTGGGACTCTGACTTGAACACATACTACACACAGAGAGAAGAGAACATTAATTTGGGCCAAAATACATGTACTAGGTGCTGCAGTATTTTTGAATTTCTTTGCCTTTGTTGGAAAGTTATAATAAAGAGACAATAAAATCAGTGAGAGGATGCAGGAAAAATCCCTGCTCGAATATCAGCAGTATCATAGTCCTAACTAGAGCTGCAATAACTCTGAATGAGAGAATTTGTTACCATTTCTTTTCTTACGTCATTAATAAGTCAATATTTGGAGGGTTTAGATGGATTGTAAATTCAAGACATTTATCCAACATTTTGATGTTGGAACCAATGTCAAACTCAAAATTTTAAAAAAGAAAGCAATTATGTTGTAAAACTTGGTATGTCTTTGCGGCCCTGGTCCTTACATACCAGACTGACCCAATCTGCTGACTTTTGGTACATTTACAAAATCATTACCTGTTCTATAGCTTTCATAAAGACTTTTTTAAACTAGGTACACCATTGTAATTAGCCTTCTCATTTACAGTTGCAGAATGGTAGATGGTGGAGACATTTAAGGGATGGGGCAAGTGGTTAAAAAAGAGATGTTAAATGTGGAAAAAACGACATAAAGTTAGCAAAAAACCTGTGGAGAATAAAACAACTTAAAATACAATTCAGTACACAACAGAGTACATACCAAAGATAGTTTGCACATTCTTTGATTGTTCTTTGAGTCTATGGACTCTTGTTTTGGTTGCTTGTGTGGCATTTCATTGTCAGTCACTGTTTATCATTGTCTGACAGATGCTATATGCCTCTGGGAAAGGTGGATTTCTCAGTAATTCTGGTGAAGCCTAACCTGACCTACCAGATGAACAGCTCCACATATCTAAGGCATGGGTTATATACTTAACATCTATCTGGGTAACCACCCATACATTGTGTTTGGGAAGGGCAGAAACTTTAAAAACCCAAACAATCTGTCACATTCATTTCAAGCCAATTAGAGAAGTAAAACAAGAAGTAGTACTGCACAAGGAAGCACTGCTGTTCACTATCAGTGGAACAATCTAGAAAAACAAACTTTTACTGAAGCCTGTCAGGAGGAGAGCAAAAACATTGTATCCACCAAGCAAAGCTTTCAGAGCAATTCTTTGCCCTTTCTAAAGAAATTTTCTCCACCTCTGACGAAACTGCCGCTATGGCTGCACCCCAATCTAATGTCTTCACCAGCTGCCTTCGTTTATTGGCTTGCAATGCAGCTAAACTACGCATGTAGCTACTGCCTTGTTTTGCTCAAATGATGCCAATTGCTCCAGTCAAAAAGTGTATCAGCTTGAAGCTTTGCAAAATGGTTAACCTTGAGATGAAGCGGTATTGTTAATATTACAGGATTGCGAAGATGGAAGCGTCTCAATATCTTTGTGGACATGTGGCTGTTTCAAACGATAGGTCTTCAAAGCAATAAGTGTATTTTTTTTTCTTCAGTGAAACAGAACAAAGGGAAATAGGAACTACAGTTACCATCATCCTTAGCACTCCACTCGCTGGCATGATAAAACAGCGAGAAGAGGTGGATGCTATGACTGGCAAGGAGTGACAAAGTTTATGAGATTGTGGAGGCTCCAGCGACTTTTACATCTGATGTGTGGAAGCATTTTGGTTTCCCAATGTCAAGAAACGACAAAGGAAAAAAGATGACGGATGACGGCTAAACGAAAAAAAAAAAAAAAAAAAATTCTGACACTGCCAGACTGTGGTGACACAGCTGATGGGGAATATGACATGAGGAGCCACTTGGCAAATTGTCACCCTGAACAGATTCATTGAGATGCGAAGAATCCAGCCGGGCCAAAAGACTCCTAAGGAAGCGTTTACAATCCCACTTCCCCACAACAGCACTTAACAGATCACATAGTGTATCAGTGGATATATCACCAAAGACCTACAGCTATTTTCAGAGGTGGGCAACCAAGGTTTTAGACGGTTAATAAACATGCTAGCACAAGTATAGATTTTAAGCCTAACGCTCACCCATAGCATTTTTTGCATATGTTGTAAAATTTAAAGTGCAACTGGTTTTAATAAATGCCGACGTCACATTTTTCCAAGTCTTTGTTTATTGTTTTGTTTTTTAGATACTGCAATAAACATTGTACAATGGACTTGCTATTAAGGTCTTATCAAACTGAAAGATTTTGATACCATTACATCCCTAATCCCACCTGATGGTTGAGCTGTGGGATCTGGCCTACCCATTGGCTTTGCAAGGTGCAAGTGAAGCCAGCAGTCTACGTTAAATGACTTCCAGATCAGACATCCTTTTATTTGTAACATACAACCAGAAATGTCTTTGTCGAGAACATATCAGAGTAGTACTGTGCAACTTTTGAGTCTCAGTGACATACGTAGACAGATAACAGCTGAATGTAAGTCATGGACTACAGTGTCTCTACTTGCACTCACTTCTGCTCATTATCAACCAACTTGAATGTGATTTACCCTCAATTAAGGGGAATTAGATAAAATCATCTTGATGGAGATTAGTAAAAAGTACGAAGTCAAGCTTTTTCATAAAAAAGGGATAAGAAACAACTTTAAAAATGTTGTGCTTGCTGGCTTTAACAACCTAATATCAAGCAGATTTGTGGCTTAAGTTTAAATGTTTGATTTATAATGGATTTTAGCTGCACTTTCATGCAGATTTCTGTTTATAGACCAATACTCATCAGAGCACTGTGTGGGATCTGGAGGGCAATCAAAGTGAATAAGGTTCCACCTGTTTGTTGTTCTCCACACAGACTGTTTTACACACATACGCCAAAGCATGCTGATACAGAACTGGTCAATACAGCTTGGACTACAAATGGAAACCAAAAAACTTAAACTGCAGAGAATCCTGACCAGATTCCACCTTTGCATGTAGAATGGCTGCACTTGATTCTACATTTGTATGCAGAATCTGTAAATAGATATTAGTTTTAACTAGACAAAGAGGCCATGAGAAAACGTAATTTCCAACTTACAGGTAAGAGTGTGATTTTGGTGTCTTTATACTCCATGAAGAGCAGACACAAGAAGACTTTCTGACTTAGCCCAACCTCTGCGCCTGATGAATATAGCTGATTTTGTATGTAATATGTTATCATAAAATCAAACCCACAAAATCTGTAAGATTCTTGTCATTTACAACTTGCAACACCTTCACCGCTGTTTCCTCCTCACTCTCTTATTAATGTCTGACCACCAGTGAAAAATCTAAATATATCTTCAGTTTATAATGACGCAAAACAGAAATGAAGGAAATCCTCACATCAGCAGGCTAGAACATTTAGAAGTGTTGTCCACTTTAAGCCCTCAAAATTAGTGAAAAGCAAAGAAATATAAACAGAGATTAATACAATTCTACAAGTATGAGATTCGTATGAAAAAGCTGCCTTTTACTGCAGTGAATAAATCCCCCTTCTTCATGATTGTACAAACGTGCATAATCACACACTCAGCAGTTTAAATTGGTCAGCTCTAACTGAGCACCATGCCAATCTGTTACCATGACAACCCTGCTTCCATTACTCCTCTCTCTTCTTGCCTCCCATCATTTGTCTCTGCCACTGCCTCTTTGAGCCCAGCACTTTTCCATCCCTGTGTCCAACATGAAGCAGGTCTTGCGGTTTCTCGTTGCTCTCCTCTCTCATTCTCGCTCTGATTTTTTTAAACAAACATGCCTTGTGTTTCTGATTGAGCACCCTGAATGTCCCCATTCGCCTCCTACTCAATCACCCTTTATTCATCCTCTCTTCTCCTTCTCTCCCTGGTTGGCTGCGTGTTTGCACATAGCTCTCGACACACGGCCCTATACCACACTCCTGCTGGCTCAAAAACACACAAACGTGCATACATGCAAACACAAAAAGCCCTCTTCTCTGTCTGTTTTCCTTTCAGAAATTAAATAGTCTTCTTCTGCTTAATTGAAAACAACAGCCTTCAAAATGATCATGTGATCTCCCCGAGCACACACATTAATTAGGCATTCAAAAACCACACAAATGCACAAGGTTGCACACTGCTAACTAAAGGTACCTTGATGTAAGAGTGCAGGTAGTGAACCAGGTTTTCTTCATGACACTTTGCAACAATGTGGACAAGCACCCTGCAGACAGAGAAGAGAAGCGCAATATTTCTGCATTCTTGATCATTAAACATCATTCCAACGTGTACATAAAAGCATACAGAGGGACTTTAAAAAAGGATAAGTGTCAGAAAAATAAGATGGAGAGCAAAAATCAAAAGCAAAACACACCTAAACATATATTTCTACAAAATAATTTCACAATAATTGTTGAATAAATTACAAATTAGAGAATGCTAATTCATCAATAAAAGGGTATGCAGTGTTAAAAAAAATTTAATCTACAATGCATTCTGCTCCTCTTACTTGGAGCCTGTTTCCACATGAATCAGACCCTCCACACCAACCCACTAACCCAGATGTAAATCAAGCGCCTGAGGAGACTGTAGTACCACTACCTACCTGGTGGTGGCAGTAGTGACCTCGTCGTTGTCATTCTGAGTCAGGACCTTGAACAGCTGGTTGAAGAGCACTGGCAGAAACCGGATGATCACTGGGATTCTCTCCATACTGAGCAGACCCTGGAGAAGGGTGGAATAAATGCGTCGGAGGATGGAAATAAATAAGACACATAAACCACAAAGAGGAAGAGAAAACCACAAGGCTGGATTTATAACAGTTTAGCTTGATGCAGCAGTGCAGATCTTTTTCTTAATCAGTAAAAATTGGTTGTATGAAGGGTTTTTCTCTGACCTTCAGGCAGTTGAGGAAGTTGGAGGTAGGAGGTAGTGAGAGGTCCAGCTCTCTCTTCTGGCACTGCTGGAAGAATCGGTTCAGGTGGGGGTCCTGGCACAAAGAGGAGTCCACAAAAATCAGCATAAAGCATCTGCAATAAGACTTAGTGGACTGAATCATTTTAGGTCAAAGTTAATCCTCAAAAGCAACATTTTGCATACAATATTAGACACAATTGTAAGTATAAACTATTAGCAGTAGTTTCAAAAAGAAACTGAAAATAAAAGATAAGATTGTAAGACTTGTCAGTTTCTTCTGCTGTTTTCTGTTGTTGGTTTTTACAGTCAAAGAGTTCAGTTTTGCCGAAACAAAAAGACACAGCTTGGTACCAAAGACAGACATCAACATCCAACAATGCTATAGCAAAAGAATCACAGAACATTGTTTCACTGTAGACTATTAAATGTTTTCATCAAACATGATTTAATCAGTTTTTTTTTTCTTGGTTTTAACTGAGGGACTCCCTTTCTAAAGTGTCTTGTTTTGATGTGTTTTAAGCCCAGTTCTGACCAAAGGGACTGTTTTATAAAGTTATAGAGGACAGTTGCAACTGTGTGAAGTGAGCTGTTTCAGCTCGAGTCAGGATGGCTGATGATGGTGCCTGCAATTCCACATGTCAGATCAACAATAGCTGTTTTTTGGAGGTTGAAAGCAGATAGATAAGAAATTAAAAATAGTGTTAAAGATTAAATGCCAACAAATGTTAGTTTAAAAAAAAGATAAAATCACGCTTTGAAGCTTGGAATTTATCATCTCTATCTTTTTATTCAGACCGCCTTCAGTTTTTCTCATTTTTGTTTTATTGAAACCTGATGAAAAAAAAAAAATAAAAAACTTATGTTCACTGAACTTTCCCGGGGCTTTTAAAAGAGGTGACCACCAAGAAACCCATAGTCACCATGACTGAGCTCCAGTGATTGGGTGTGGAGATGGGTCTGAATAATTATGTAAATTTGATATTTCCGTTTTTTATTTTCAATAAAATGTAAAAGTGTCTACAATTCTTTTTTCCCCTGGTCATAATGGAGCACTGAGTGTAGATTCATGAGAATTAATTTTTTTTTCCATAGTAGCATCAGGCTGCAACAGAACAATATTGAAAGAAGAGCTGATGATGTTTTTGAAGAGCTGTGATTGAAAAAGAGCATTAAAGGGTTATGTATGAACAGTAACCTCCTATTTCTACTATAATGAATTAAAAAAGATGTAAAAAATAGGATTGCCAGTAAACTTGTGGTATGAAAACAACAACAGATAGACTGATTGACAGCTGCAAAAGAGACTGGCTTGCACACCTTCACCACAGGCTGAAACAGTAGATTACTATCCATTTTATATCTTACCAAATAATAAGTAAAGTTGCCAACCATTAAGAATGATGGTGCATTTTGGGCTCACATTCCATTTGTTACATAAATTTTAATAGTTTGTTTAGAAGCATCTTATTGGTGTTGAAAGCCCATTTCACACTTCCTCACTGGTAGAGTGAGTGCATCCATCCCTTGCAGGGGGAAGCTGTATGGAAGAGCTCAAGGCTAATAACATTGTTTAAAGTGTTATTGAGTGCTACCATGCCTTCATTCTTTTAAAAGGATGGATCGGCTGATACAACAAGTGCAGAACTTTGTATCCATCCTTTTCCCAGACCATTTTTCTTGTTAATGGTTAGATAATGTAGATTTCACAAGGACACCCTCACCTGTAGGCCATGAAAAACAACGTGAGTATGCTAGACAGAAGTAACCCAGATGATGGTCTTACCTGAGTGTAAACTGTTGAGACAACATTGGTGGACACTTTGAAGATCGATTTTCCTCCATCGACCCATTTCACATCTGCTCCATTCTGTAAAATAGGATACAACCTTTATTTATCATCTGCTTGATGCTGAATAAGCATCTTATTAAGGAAATGAATGCTTCTATTATTCATCCCAGGTTTTAATATTCATGTCTTTCCTCCTCCCATTTCCCTTTCTTCCTCTCTCACCTTGGTGTTGCTGGCTTCCTTGATAGCCAGGTATCCAGGCGGTAGGTTACAGGAGACGGGGATGCTGAACTCCTGAGATACCAGACGGCCTTCTTTGAGGAGAGGCAGCCAAGAATACCCCACTAAAAAAGCACAAACAATGATGAATGATGGAAAAGAGCCACAGCAAAATAAGCCACTGCTTATTAAAGATCCACCAAAACTCACCAAGGGTCTCCAGGGTTTCTTTCCTCTTAGAGTTTGTCTTGGCGTTGATGTCACATGTGACATGGTAAAAAGAGAAAAGAAGGTGATGCTTTTCATGGAGCTGAGTGGGGAGCTCAATCTTCACCTGGGGACACAACAACATTTTTTTTTTCATTTAAAGGTTACAACAACAACTCTTCCTTTTTGCAAGTTGTCTGTAAACATGCTTTTTTCTCATGCTAACTAACAAAAATGTTAATCTTTCCTGTACCTCATCGTAAAAATCAGGGTTCTGGGAATGATGCAGGACTGTAGAGCAGGCTGCTGTGGTGAAGACTGGACCTCCTGGCTTACCATAGATGCACTGAAAAACAACAATAGGAAAAGAAACAAAATAAGCAATAAGCAGACACTTTTTTTCAAATATAGGGTTTAATTGGAGTCCTATAAATGTCTCATTGGCGTGTATTTTACCTTTAAAGGCTTGGCAACTTCTTCATCTGAGCTGCGGAACTCCACATAGACTGCAATGTTACGAGCCTGCAAACAAGAGGACCATTGTGGCACTAATGATTGCAAATATTTAAAAGGATGAAGAATGGAAAAAGGAAAACACTATGCATGCTGTAAGAAATAATAATTCCAGTGATTTTGACTCAGAGCTCTAGCTCAGGCTTTTTTTTGTGTTCAACCTTCTGCCATGTTCTCTACCTTTGCAAAGCTCTTCTGGCTGTCATATTTGAGATGTTTAGGGTAGACATAGATGTGGTTTCTGTAGACACGGTGAGGCTGTGTGAACTTGGTGGTGTCCTGGACAAACTCCTCTACCTCCACAGTAGGCTGGTGTTTGCTCAGCTCCTCAAAGGGCTTCACCGGAACATAGGAGGAAGTCACACAGTCTGAAAGAGTAGATAAAAAGAATTCAGAAAACATCACATAATAGAGAGGGAGAATGTGAATGGCTGAATCCACACACAAACACTTTAAGAAGTGTTTCTGGTGCGTGAGGGCTCCACTGTGGACTTCTGTACTAATAATTACACACTTTTCATGAGTCCGCATATATGCAGGAATTCCTGTAGGATTTACTTGGAAAAAAAAACCCAAAACTTTCATGGACTTCTCACTTTTTTATCTATCCATCTAGATTAAAAATGGTCCGTTTCAACTGTCAGCCTCAATAACTAACTCATCAAGAAACTAAATCAAAAATGAACTCAATAACAGACTTACTAACAATCTAACTCACTCACTAACTCACTCACTGACCTCCTAACTTATAAACAAACCAACTCACCCACTAACTCACAAACTAACTAACTGACTTACTCACTCACAAACTAACCAGCTAAAACACATTTTAACGAACTCACTACCTCTCTAACTAACCAACTACCTAATTGATGTTTTCTGAATTTCAATACAGTTCTTCAGTGGATATACCATAAAATACAGAAAATCTCCCAATGAGGGAAAAAGGTTTCAACTACCCTTCTGCGTTATGATTTTCATTTTTACAGTTATGGCCTAACAAGGGTGAAAAGCAGTTAAATGTGTCTGCCACTGTTGTTATACGTTCTAGAATGCTCTTAGAAGTGAAGTGGATGCAAGCAGTACGCAGTAAGTGGGTTGAATTTACAATTGCGTGACTTAGGTCTGGCGTAGAGTTTGATAGTGGAAGCTGCATACACTTGTGGTGATGACACTGTGTGTCCAAGCCCTATATACTAGTACATAAGTCAGACCAGTATATAATGTGCAGCCACAGCCAATTGTTCAGATGAAAAAATAGATATTAAAAGTGCAGCTTGTATACCAAATTTTACTGTTCATTGAATTGAAGAGATACAAATACATCCTGGAGGTTTTTTTAATGTTATCTCAAGCACATTTTGTTTTCAAGAAACATGTGCTCTCTCATTAATCATTTGTATACCATCTCAAGCCCTCACAGACAAATGCACTGCACACCTGATGGCACTAAAGTCAGAGATGGTTCAGAGCTTAGGCTTTGGGGAGGAGACTTGGATGGGTCAATGAATGTCTACTAATTCCGATAATAGTGGACGTACTAGGATGCTCCATTGGAACATAGTCGACTGCAATGTCCAGCGTTCCAGGAATAGTCTGCAGTTTGCTGTTTTTTTCAGCCCTGTGCACACAAACAGAAAAAATAGTTGTTTACAAAGAGATTATTTTGCCTCATAGCAGCATAAAAACAACCTTTGTGATATTCAAGCCTGCAGTACGTCTTACCTCCTGTACTCCGATATCAGTTTCATCAGATCATCAGTGGAGATCTTGTTGCTTTCCTGTTTGAAGAGAGGGGAGAAACGAGATTCTCTGTCCAGCCCCCCATGATTGTCCTTAAACACTGGCCTATAATTAAAAAAAGGAAACAAAGATTTAGGTTAAGTATCATATCCTTTAAAGTGAAAGTAGAAGAATTAGACAAATGTTAAGAAAAGCCTTCAATCAGCAGCACTGACCTGACCGACCAGGCAAAAGGCATCCGGTACTTTCCCAGCTTACTGCAGAACTGCTTGTTGGATTTCAAAATCTTCTGAACAGTCTGGACAAGACACAAGCAGGGGAAAAAGGGGCAGAAAGACATGTAAGCAAGACGCCACAGCTGTTATTTTTTACATGCAAGTAGACTTTCTCAGCCCTTAATACAAACTGACACACTAAATCGGGGGTTGTCTATTAGAGTTTCTCTTGCAGCAGGTCGAACGTCTGCTGATTCATTTAGCCTTCTCAACAACGACCACATGGAAGACTGCCAGCAGGGACGCCAGGAAATGTCTTGGAGAGTATTTCGGAAAAAACAACCTAATTAACAAACTATCTCTGCAGACTGGCTTTCAGTGATGAAGATAAGCTTAGTACTTACAGGAAAACCATTTTGTAAAATGTTATAAATTAAACTTTCTGGAGTAGATAAGGGAGTTTCCCTTACAATAATTGCCCTAAGAGCAATGTAATGTGTAGTTAACTTTAAAAGATAAGATGCTGTTCAAAGTTTAGCCGTGTGGTTGGTGATAGTAAAGAAATCAGCTAATTTTTCATTCAGAACTTCAAGTGAAACTAAAAACTGTCACTCTTACCTTACTGGAGTCTGTATTTTTTATATAAGGTTCGGTCCCACAAGCAATATTTCCCATCAGCACCTTTTCAATTCTGGCCACCATCACGATATCTGTGTGAGGGTTTGTTACAGAGAAAATGGCCTGCAAAGCAAAGCATATTAAAGTCACTCTACATGTTCAACACAAAGCAATTATGCAAGGACAAATTCTGTGGAGTGAGATCCCTGCACCTGTTTGGGGAAGCAGAGCCAGTGATCCAGGTCCAGGCTCAGGTAACAGTCTCCAGGCTTCTTCTCAGCAGGAGAGGACAGGCCATTTTCCTGTCCTCCGACCCCTGTGCAAGGACCACCTGTCCCATTACTGTAGCCTCCGAGCATCTGACGCACTGCCTCTTGGTTCAGGTCTACATGGAAGTCTGCAGACACCTTTCTCCCTTCTCTGACATCCATCAGAGCCAGCGAGATGAAGAAGGGCTCAATCTAGAGAGGCACAACGAACTCAGTCATTCTCCTTAATAAAAAATACTTTACATTTTCAGATCACGATGTCTCATTTGACATGTCTTTTGATGTAAAAGAGAAATCAGTCCTTAGCATGTATAGATTTGTGCTCCATTTCAGTTATTTAAATGCAAATATATTCACAAAATAAAGTCATTTGTCAGGACTGGGTCATATCCTTACATTGGTAACTGGTCCAGTTTCACTCTCGTTGATGCAGCCCTGCAGCATGAAGTTGAGTGATCGACAGGTTATCATAAACCTTCTACCCAGTTTTTCCTCAAATGGACGCACCGCTCCATTCTCCACTGATGAATGTTCAGTCTTTGGGCTCCTCAGAACCTGTGATTTGTAAAACACAGTTTGTAGCTAAATTAAAAATAACAATGAAACTGTGTAAATATAATTCTTTATACATACAGGAGTGTCAGGGTCCAGCGAGAATAGATTCAACCTTTCTTCTCTTCTGGCTGAGCGAATCCCTTCATCCGTCTCTGAGATATACTGTAAGAGAGGAAGTGAAGTTGATTACTATTTCCCTGACTTATGATTAATGATACTGTGATTTAATTTAAGGCCCCTGTGAGGAATAATTAACTGGTTAAGAAATGACTAAAATCAATACTAATACCCCTATATAACCTACAAAAGAAAAAAAAAAAAAAACTTTAGTGACTAAACTAAATAGACCTTTTTAGATATTTTGATGCTTGTAACCACGGCCAAAGGGTATTTGGAAGACGATGTGATGGCCAAATTAGCCCGTTCTTACAGCCTTCATAAAAAGGATGTTTTACCCTTTAATTGAGTGTACAAATCATTCAAGGTCAATATAATTTGGTTGTTGTTTTTTTTACAATAAAATAATTTAAAAAAAAAAAACGAACTTTTGAATGTCAAAGTGAAAACAGATTTCTACAAAGTCATGTTAGTAAGACAAAAATATGTAAGGTAAAATAAGTGATTACATAAATATTCACCCCCTTTGAAGTGATTGATGTGATTCAACAGAGGAACAGAAAATTGGTGCTAGTAGTTTCACAGTTAGTGAAATGGGGATCATCTGATTGCTGAAATGTGTCTCAAGTGATTGTAGGTCCCCCAACTGGTTTATCAGTATTCCTGGCTACCATTACACAATGAAGACAAAAGAACACTCAAAGCAACACAGAGAAAAGGTGATTGAAAAGTAGAAGTCAGTTACCTGACACGACAGATGGATTTGTTTCACACATCCAAAAAAATTGGAGGATGCTTGGATGAACGTTCTGTCTGTCACATCTTTACAGGCCAATCAGAGCAACAAACCATGTGACATCATCACCTCTACCAAGGTGCGCGTGCACTGCTACTAAGGGATTAACTCCATATAGAACTGCATAACGCAAACCATGGCAATTATAGACATGTCAGTACACAACTTTTGTCGTTTTTGGAAAAAAAAAACAAAAAAACAACTAAATGTTGTTCTTTGTTCTTCTTTCAACAAAGAAATGCTGTCAAGTTCTGATAAAACTGGCACTTCAGCTGTATCCATGCTAATTTCTTCCGCCATAACGGCACCGGCCTCTTGTTGTTGCCTGCTTACATCATGACTCCGCCACGGCCAAAAGTACTGCCCCTTAACGCTAATTGGTCCTGTCACTTTCTAACCAGGCCCAAACGGTTCAGACAGGAACTTTGCAGGATGGATTCACCAGTGAGAAACATGGAAATGGGCAAATCCATCTTTAAGAAGTCAGGGGATGGATACAACAACAACAACAACAACAACAACAAATCTGAATCTTCATCATCAAGACATGGACAGAATATGGCACATGTGTTAAGTTCAAGAGAACACCAAGACAACTATGACTACTCTGAAGCAGTAACAAGCTTCAGCAGCTGAGATGGGAGAGACTCTACAACAATTGTTGTTCTTCACCAGTCAAAGCTTTATGGGAGAGGGGCAAAGAGAAAGCTGCTGTTGAAGAAAACTGTTAAAAAAAATCTCAACTAGAGTTCACGGAAAGGAATGTGGGAGACTCCATTGTCAAATGAAAGAAGGTTCTTAACAGTGCTTTTTTTGGCCATAAGACAAGACGCTATGTTTGGCAGACACCAAACACTACACATCAACTCAAACACACCATCCTCACTTTGAAACCCGGTGGTGGCAGCATCATGCTGTGGGGATGCTTCTCAGCTGCCAGTCCATTAAGGCTTGTAAAGGTAGAGGGTAAAATGAATGCAGCAAATTATAGGAAAATCCTGGGGGACAATCTTATTTAGTCTGCAAGAGAACTACAGCTAGGGAGAAGATTTATTTTCCAGCAAGACAATGACCTGAGGCATACAGCCAAAGCTGCACAAAAATGGTTTGAAGACAACAAGTTGAATGTTCTGGAGAAGCTGAGACAAAGCCCAGACCTCAATCAAAAACAGAGTTTGTGGCTGTACTTAAAAAGGGCTGTTCACTCCTGATCTTTGTGCATCCTAACAGAGCCTGAGCAGTTTTGCAAAGAGGAATTAAGTAAAATGTGCCCAGATGTGCAAGCCTGATTGAGCACTATCCACAAGGACTCAGTGCTGTCAATACAGCCAATGTTTGATCTACTAAGTACTGACTTGCAGAGGGAGAATATTCATGCAGTCACTGGTTTAACATTAATTATCTTTATTCGACTTACATTACTTCCTAGGAATCTATTTTCTCTTTAAAATCAAAGAGTTTTCTAAAGGCAATTAAATTGACCATGACACTGTAGGCACTGTACATAATCCACAGCTAAGAGTTACAGAGCATGATTTAACTGATGACATTTGACAGTCAAAAAAAACTGGTAAAATACATTATCTTAAGAGACAATGGGTTGGAGAAGTGTTTGACTCCACTTTTACATTCTGTAGCAGAGGAGTTGGGATACTAATTAATGAGAACATCCCCTTTAAATTAAATTCATATTATGCAGACCCAGAAGGTAGTCATAAAATGCGTCATTTTTGAAACCACATATACATAGATCAATATTTATGACCCACCCTTATCTGATGGATCATTTTTATGCAAAATACGAAGGTACTTGATATATCTCCTACAGGAATCATTATATTAGAAGGCGATTTGAATAATATCATTAGTATAAAGGACAGTTCAAAAAATAAAAGGAAAATACAACCACCCGCATGTCTAGTAGAATTTCTGTCAACAAACAAATTGCAGGATGTGTGGAGGGTAATGCATATCGAGAATAAAGATTATACCTTTTATTCTCATGCTCAAAAATCATACAACTGAAAAGATTACATTTTCATATCTCGTAGAGGATTAGGAAGTGTTAACTTAACTAAAATTCATGATATAGTCATTTCAGATCACGCTGCAGTGACATTAATAAATAAACATTCTCAGAAAATTTGGAGAATGAACTGAAAACATTTAACCAATATAGAATTTGCAGAATTACATAAAAAATCATATTGAGATATTCATGAATACAAATATTGACAACACTTCAATTAAAGACAGACCTCAGATGGACATTATGTGGAATGCCTTTAAAGCGTATATTAGAGGAGTAATGATATCCTTTTCAGTAAAAAAGAAAAAAGAATTAGACAGAGAGATTGACCAAGTGGGAAAATCCATGGAATATTTTCGGAATGTTCAAAAAAATACTAACTGCATCAGTGATTTAGAGAAACTGCAAAAAAAAAAAAAAAAAATACAACTAGAATATGACAGTCTGTTACTTTAAAAAGTTCAGGATATTAAACAGAACACAAATAAACTGTCAAATATATCTGCAAATAAGACATGGAAACAGCTGAGCAATTTGGTCAAAAAAATAGTAAAAAGAAATATGGCAGTTCTACAGGACAAACCCTCAAATAAGACAATAACAGATAATAAAATAATAAATGCAAGATATGAGACATATTATAGGAACTTATCTGATAAAACACATATTGACCCTGAACCCTTCTTAAAATCAGTGAACTTGAAAGTTCTAACCAATGAACAAAAAGAGAAGCTAAGAAAAGACAAAACAGTATCCGAAGTTAAAAAGGCAATTGACAGTTTTCCCTTAAAGAAGGCAACCGGTGGTGACGGATTACCAATTGAGTTTTATTTTGTTTTTTGGAATCAAATTATCCTTTATTTCTTCATGTTATCAATAATGCATGGTAGTATCACGCCCTTCCAAAAAAAATGTATCAAGCAATATTTAATGTGATACCAAAACCAGGACCTGAAGGCAGTCAGCCATCTGATTATCGCCCAATAAGTTTGATTAATTGTGACAATAAAATTATCACTAAAATTTTAAATAATCAAATGGCTGAAATACTTCCAGGTATAATTCATTATAATCAGACTGGTTTTATACAAAATAGAAGCCTTAAAACTAACATTAGAACCTGTGTATCATTAATCCAGTATGTTATGAAGCAAAAACTAGATTTGACACTGATGGTAGTTGATGCAGAGAAAGCCGTTGACCGTTTAGAGTGGGCTTACCTTTTCAAAATATTAGAAATGTAGTGGATTCCCAGAAGAAATAATGGCAATGATAAAAAATAATATATAAATCACCTACTGCCCAGGTTTATGTTAATGAGACTCTTTCAAAGATATTTGGTTTACGAGGCACGAGACAGGGTTGCCCTTTATCCCCTTCATTATTTGCTCTGGCATATAACTACGTATTTAAAATGATATGGTCCCCAAATTCCTCTTCATTTTTCCAACTTTACCTCTCATTCCTTCAAAACAGTTTTTCACGAAAATTAATAATTTACTTTCTTCCTTTGTCTGGTCAAATAAAGCAAATCGATTAAGCAGAAATCTTCTCCAAAACAAGAGAACAGAAGGAGAAATTCCCAAACTTAGAACTGTATTACTGATCCTCACAGACATTTTACATTGATCGAATAATTAATGATGCCAATGAAGACCCTTGGATAGGCATAGAAAGTGACCAATCGAAACCTCACAACTTATTTACTTCTCTGTTTACAAAACAAAGAATAAAAGGGCCCAACTTTGTATTAAACAGCACCTTAAATTCATGGCAGAAAATTAGAAATATACAAGCAGTGGAACTTGGTATACCCAAGCAAAAGATCTGGAATGATCCATAAATAAAACTCCAAAACAGGGAAATGAACTGGAACAGCTGGAGAAAAAAAAGGTATTCAGTACCTCTCACACATAACTGAAAATAATAATAATAACAACAATGTTCTTTCATTTATAGAGGTTCCAGAACAAATTTACCTCAGAAAACAAGGAGTTTTTATTAGATATCTACAGCTTAGGAACTGGATTACAGAAAACTTTGATTTAGAATATGATCTAGTCACAGGACCCTTTGAAGAGTTTTTGGTAAAACGTGGTAAAAAGAAACAACTAATCGGAACTGTATACAACATGCTGCTGAAGGAACAATCTAAACTGTACTCACTGGAAAAGCTACATGACAAATGGAACAAAGACCTTCAATTTAATGATGCTAACACAAAAGGGAAGAAATGTGTGTATCTCACCAAAAGCATTGCTGGAAATATAACCTACATTTAATACAATACAAACTCATGACAAGAATATATTACACAAGAGAAAAAATGCATAGTTTCTATCCAAACTCCTCTGATCAGTGTGTGAAGTGTGGATCTCCTGATTTCCTTATGCACTTATTCTGGACATGTGTTAAAGCGGTGAAAGTGTGGAATGAGATTCAAGAATGGATGTCTGTTATATGTACAAAACAAATTCACTTCTCAGCTGCACTCTGCATCTTCCAGAAAGCTGAGGCAATTCATTATCCATTGGGATGGCAGATTTTCTCTGCCTTGGTTTACAAGAAGTTAGTTTTAAAACACTGGAGAAAAACAGAGAATCCTTCTCTATATGCTTGGAAAGGATTGATGAAATATTACTTGACAACAGTAAAGAAGATAGCAATGAGGTGAAACAATTTAACGATGTATGGAAACAGATTCATGAAGCATGATGAAATACGAAATATTGAAACATTAAATTTCACAGCTATGGGGTAAAGGGGGGGGGATCAGGAGAGAACACAGGACAGAGACCGATGTGAAGTGTTTGTGTGTATGTGGATATGTACAGGTGTACAGGGGGATGCTTGTTGGGGGGGAGTATGTGAATTTAAATGTTGTAATTGTTTACTGTGTGTTTTTTTGTGTTGGATTATAAATGTAAAAATGTTTCATGTCATTCCGACATCGCTATGGAAGAGTGTAGATTGTGTTATATTGTTATGTTATTTTATGCTATTGTACTGTTCAGAAAAAGGCTATGTAACCTGTGGTGGGAAGCATGAAAATTAATAAAAAATAATTGTTGAAAAAAAAAAAAAAAAAAGTAACATTTTGCCCCTGGTGAATGACTAAATTATCATTGCCTTTGAGTTTGTTTTTGTTTTCACATAGGCGTTTCTTACCCCCATTTTAATCTTGGAGGGTTAGGAAAATATCACAAATGCTTTCTCTTTTTACTTGTCTTTTGCAAAGAGTCACTATTACTTTTGCTGAGTTACAAACAATGATTGTCATAGCATGAGTTTGTGTGCCAGTACATGTGCACACATGCACTGTAAACAGAAATCCTTACAACTTATGGTTGAAAACTTCCAAATGAGCCTTTATAAACCCTGATGTGTTGCTTACACATACATTGAAATGTATTATTACACTGTTTACTTCAATGGTCTAGCAGCAGAGTTAGACTTATTTTAAATGAGGATGTTTCAGCTCAACCAACCTTTGCTAGCTCTGGATTGATGCCGTTCTCTGCTGTGGGATCTTCATTCTCCTGCAAACAGCAGTCACTCAGCGACATGTCAAACATATCTGAAGCAAGACAAAAGAAAATAAGGGATGACTGCAAGCAATGGCTGTACATAAATGTTTATCAAACTGCTTCAATTCACCATAGGTAGAAAGCCATATACCATTTTCTGAAATAGGTTCAGCAGTGCACTAAATAAGCTCTAACCAGCATCAAGTACACATATATTCATCTCAGAATGAAATATGAATCCTTTTGCGGTGTTTATAGGTAATAACGCGGGCATGCTTCTACAGAAACATAACCTTCATGTGCCTTGAGCAACTCTTCCCAAAGGCCATGCTGAACAAAATGGCTCATTAATGGTAGGTCACCACATGCTGCTTGCAGCCTGATTTAGAGGCATGCTAGCAGACCACAGAGCTATGACAGCTCAGGCTATTACATCACTCCACCACCTCTCACTGGGCCAAGTCTCAGTGCTCCATCAGGGTGTGTCATGTTATAGTCTGTGGTCCAATGCCCAAACTATGGAAGAACTGGCACATATGATTGAATTTTATATTAAGTTCCTTTTTTAATAACAAAGTAGGACATACGAAACATAAGTGGAGTCCCTGGTTGGTGTCATTTCCTGATTGTGATGTGATAGTTTAAGCCTAAAAGCAGCAAAAATTCCCCAACGAGATCCTGGTGAAAGGGCAAGTATTATTTAAAGCAAGTCAGACAGAGAGGAAAAGGTTACATTCTGCTGACATTGCATGTAGAATTATTCCCCTCTTAGGGGCACTATGATTAATAGATGTTGAAATTATGCTAAAATTTCCTCTGTCTCACTTTAAATACCACTTTCACCTCCAAATTACCATTATTACTTCCACCCTCATTGCTGTTTCCAACAATATTTCATTCCCTACCCTCTAAACCCATCATAGGTAAACTTGTTGTACTCTAAATTTCACAAACAGAACCAGTCTCACCCTGCCGGTGGTCTGTGAGGTCCAGACTCTTGCGGTCAGGAGCTGGACCTTCATGGGGAGAGATCTGCAAGATGCGGGTCAATGTGCTGATCCACTCCTCCATGTCCTGCTCGCTCTCTGCGGCCAGCACGAAGTACGTAACCTCGTTCATCTTCAGCTCGAAGGCATGCTTCCTCAGGCGGTTGTTCTTTGGGGAGACAGATGAAAGGATGGATAGGATTATGTGGTTAGCCAACAAAACCAGAGCTTGGTTTTGCTTTAGGAAAATCTGATTTCTTCTTGTAGCTTTGAGGTACTGACTTAACAAGGATGAGCTTAGTTTCTGGATATATAATGGATAAAGAAACCCTCTTCTAAAATGTTTTATGAACAAGTGCATATTAAATCATAACACTAAATGGATCATTTTGAACCCAAAATACAGCATGCAAGTTGTGTAATGGTAATTTAAGCTTGATATAGCATCAATCCTTTAAAACTGAACTTTAAAGTCTGTTAAGTATGCATCCATCCTTGGAAAAGTTTTAAAAAGTTATGTGTCTTACTGTAAATTTAAAGTGATACATATTGATTTGTATGAATGTTATAAAGATAAATATATGGCTACACACACATAATTTGAAATGGCAGATGATAAAAGCATAATATTTCTAAAAAACCCACAAAGGATATGATTGTGGTTTTTAAAAGACGGAGGAAGCCACAACTCCCAAACCCTTATATAGTGCATTAAGAACATGCAATTATATAGTATAAGTGGAGCGAGATGACTCTGACTATAAACTAAAAGCAGAGTAATGTAGGGTCGTCTTGGAGGATTTCTTTGTCAGTTATTCTAAAAGAAAAAAAAGTCAGATACCCCCTTTTAGAAGGAGTACAAGAATATTTTGAACAAGACATGTGCCATTATGCCTGTGCTTGAATTGAACATTGAACATTACCATTAAACACAATTTGTGCTCAAGAAGGTCAGAACATGCATGGTGAGAGTGGTAATCCTATAATATCTACACACTTTTTGCATTAGTAAAGCATTAGTTAATACGAAAATCATCTTCTTTAAAGCATCATTAATATCTTCATTTAATTTCCAAACAGAGATACCAATGCTTTAGAAATGCATTAGTAAAGTATTTAAAGTATTGATAAAGTGTAAGACATCATCTACAGAGCATGACTAATTAATTTATAAATCATTTATAAACAGATGTAATACTAAAGCGCAGGACTGAAGCATTCAGAACAGCACCCTTTACTAATGCTTTACAGATGCATAAATAAAGCACCTAAAGCTGCGATTATGAATGACATATCAATAAATTAATCATCCTTTAGTAGAGATTAATTAAGTATTTAATAGAGCTTTATATTAATGCATCAATAAAGCACCTATAATTGCGATTATAAATGGCGCACAAATTAGTTAATACTGCTTTGTCAAAGATAAGTATTAATGCTCTGAGCCCTAAGCTATTTTTAACCATTTTGTCTCACCTGGACTTATTGTCTTAAAAGGCTTGTAAAACATCAACCCTGTGGTGCATAGTCAAACTCTAAAAATCAATTTTTTCAGGACAACCTAAGCTTTAAGATGTGTGCTGCAGTAAAGCCACTGTAATTTAAATAATGATGGGACTGTAAGGAGAAAAAGAAAAAAACTAAACAGAAATTAAAACTCAAATGTTTTATGTGACAAAGTAAACAATAAGGACTTTATGCATCCCATCTCTCTGGGACCAAAAAGTGAAAAAGATCATTCTGTGACAAAAAGTCTTGAAAATATTCATAATGTACAAAAAAGTCCTTATTCTTTTTCATATTGCTTGAATTTGAGCCATTATTCAAAGCAGTTCCTGTCTGCAGTGACACAGAGGGCCACATCACAGGCTCTCTGTCTCACTTTCTCTCTTCTGAGCTGTTCAGGTCATCTCCTCTATTATCTGCCTAGTTAGACATTCGCAGTTTGGCAAAGCCTGCATTGGTTCTCATAGCCCATGTAACAACCATAAGCTAATTCTGGCTAGTGTCAGAAAGGATCAAAAACTGATTCAAAAATTATAAAATGACACTCAACATTGGAGGTACTGGTGTGGATTTAATCTTTAAATACCCAGGAAAATCACCCAAGTTCTAGGCTCACTATAAAAGCCTCCATAGGGGTTATGAAGGCTTAAGATAAGATAAGATAAGATAAGATAAGATAAGATAAGATAAGATAAGATAAGATAAGATAAGATAAGATAAGATAAGATAAGATAAGATAAGATAAGATAAGATAAGAGAAGAGAAGAGAAGAGAAGAGAAGAGAAGAGAAGAGATAAAACATCAAAACATACACTGACGTGCTTGGATAGCATAATTAGAACAACACAACACCAGGCTGTAAGAGGAAAAAAGGGAGGTGGCTATGATTCATGGTTCAAAGCTTATTCAACTTTTAATAATCTGTGTCAATTCTTGTGGTGTACAACAACATCAACTCAGAGGGTTAACTAATGCTTACAAGTGTCCAGTTCCCAGTACTTCCCTTCAAGTTTAAAGTCAGTTGTTTTTAATTAATTCAGTCCTGATTTTTCTTAACAAAAGATGTTCTGAAGCAGGTCTTTGTGGAAAACAAATTTAAATTGAACTAAGAATGAAATCCAAAGCAATGAAGAATTTTTAAAAATTTGTTACATCCAGTAATGTCTTGTGTTGCAGCATTTTATAGTTTTGAAAAAGTCTTGACATTTAAATCTGACTTTACACGCTGAGCTGGTTCATCAATCTTACTTTAAATGAAAAGCTTTAAACCTCACCTGCACAACCCCAGTGCATGAATCAAGGAAGATGCACCCTTTGGGCTCCTTGGAGATCTTTTCATCTTTGTAGAAATTCATGATGTAGGAGTTATCAGTCAACTGGGTGAGCTGAAAATATCTCCTCTTGAATGACTGTAAAGATAGAATAATGCTCAAGTACATGAACTTGGTAGAAGGACAAAGCCAAAGGCGACAAATTATTGAAGCTGCATGCTTTAATATTGTATTTTTCTTCAAATGTTTGTGGAAGGGAAAAACCTTCAAGCTTGTATCATAGTGCAATCTGAGGATCAGGGTGAACCTGAGCATCATGCATTTCCTCACCCGGACAGTGATGCTATTGTTGACGGTGCTGTTGAAGTTCCCTTTGTAGAGCCAGCCTGACCGAAATACACCGATCCCTCCTCCCCCTCCTCCACCACCTCCCCCTCCCCCTTTGGACGAGGACAGGGAGGTAGTATCCTGTAGAGCACAGATACAGTCAGTTACTGATACATGAGCTTCCCGTTCATCCCTCATAAATGTAAAATTCCAAACTGAAACAGAAAGAGACCCAATATTAGGATGTTAGTCAAATTGTGCTCAGAGAAATGTCCCCCTGACCTTTTAATAAATTATCTGCTCTCACAAAGTACATTTGAACAGCTTTGAGGATGAGATAAACTAATTTAAACATGACCTTCAGGATGTGTGCAGTAATGCAGTCATTGTTAAAGCATTTGTCAGAAGATGGTTATTACTGACCTCATCCTTATCCATGTCCTCATAGTCAATCTCAAAAGTATGGGATGGCAGCTTCTCTGCTTTGTACAGTTTCCTATAAGAGGATGAGGAAAGAATAGAAGAAAATATGAAAGTCTCAGAATTAAATATAGTGATGGTACAAGAAAATGATTTCAGGAATTTAATTAGGCCCCTCAGTGAACGTGGGTGGCTGACTCTGCTCCATCGTTCTCTGTCAGGAGTCAACAATAGGTAGCCCTCTTTCAATTTCACTCCACTGATTTCACAGTCTGGCTGTCTTTGTGTGAGAGCCACTGGGGTAAAATGCTTTTGTGTGTGTGCTGTGAGCTGCAGACAGCCAGGCTGCAGTCTCTGGAGGAAAACACTGGACCCACCCTGCTGCTAAAAGTCACAAAGTCATAAAAAGCTGCTTAAAAAATATTTTTAGGGGACTGTGCTTTTAAGATTTTTGTTGATAGCTGGCTGGCCACTGGCAGAGGAATGAAAATTGTGGCCTGAAGATAGGAAAATCATTCTACCCAGTCGCAATGGTGACAACGCATATAGTTTACTAAAATAATAGCTTTTCCCATTGTGTAGTCGATTCATGGATGCATCTTACAAACAAACCATAACACATGGTTGACTAGCTTGTGAGCTGAATAAATACTAACTAGCTTGTTAGCCGCTAGGTTGGAATCCAGCTAGCAGCCATGCACCATTCCCTTTCCGTATTTTCTAATCTATTTTTGTGGTCCTGTCTGATAACATTTACCATGCTAATTTTGGATCATACTCATTTAAAGTGGTAAAACTGTGTGAAAACTAAGATTGTAACAGAGCTTGGCAACCAACGCGACTGCACAATGCATTATTGGCATTATTTCGGTCAGAATCGCCATATTGGCAGGCCAACAGTTGTACTGCACTATCTAAATAACAGGCACTGTAAGCATTATTCTAGGGTTTCTAATAATGCTTTAAAGTAGTCTAACAGAGAGTGGTACATACAGAGACAAACTCTTTTCTAATGCAAAGAGACAATAAATAAAAAGACCAATATTATTTGAAATGTAGACCCAAATTTAGTGCCAAAAAAAGACTGGCTTTGTCACCTGAATTCCTTGCCTCCAGTTATTTAAAGAGGACATATTTTGCCCTTTAAAGACAAGTTTATATTGATCTCAGAGGTCCCCTAACCTGACACGCCAGATGGATGTGTGAAACACATCCATCTGGGAAAGCTTCAATAGGAAACATTGGAGAAAAGGCAGAGGCTTTGAAAAAAACTGGGAGTGTGACTGGATGAACGTTCTGTCTGTCACATCTCTACGGGCCAATCAGAGCAACAAAACATGTGACGTAGCTGCCATTGAGCTGCGTGTGCCCAGCTAATGAGGAATAACACGAAACATGGCAACTACAGACATGCGAGTACTCGATTTTTGTCGTTTTTGAAAAGAAAACAACACAGTGATGTTTTTTGTTCTTCTTTTAATGAAGAAATGTTGTCAAGTTCTGATAAAACTGGCGCTTTAGCAGCATCCATGCTAATCTCTTCCTTCATAACTGCACCAGCTCTTGCTGCTGCGTGTTTACGTTACGACTCTGCTGCGCCTGAAAGTACAGCCCCTTGTCGCTGATTGGTCCTGTCACTTTCTAACCAGGCCCAAATGGTTCAGATGGGAGCTTTGCAAGATGGATTTGCCAGTGAAAAACAAGGAAACGGGCATATCCATCTGCTTTGCAAGCTTAGAGGTCCCCAAAACATGCCTGTAAAGTTTATTCCTGAAAAAACACTCCAGTATAGGATTTTTCATGTCTAAAAACCCCACTGTTTCAGCCCTGCTCAGAACAAGCCATTTCTGTGTCTGTGGCTTTGAATTGTAATTAGCTGTCTGACTCCACCCCTGACCACACCCCTCTCAGGAAATGGATGCAGCACTCATAATATTACAAACACTTTTTTTCCAAAGTTTAGACTGGTATTCGAACCACCAATCTTGCACACTGCAGCCAGCAGGGTAACCCACTGAGCTATCCAGCATCTCAGCTGGTAGCTGAGAGGATCAGTAGAGGAGGGTGGAACTTTTCTCCAAGTCGGGGAGGGCCAACCAAACCTGGGGGCGGGTGCTTATGCCTCTGGGGAGGTCACTAGATGTACAATCTGAGAACAGCTTGTTTTAGCACACACTTTCTGAAAGGTAGAGAAAGAGAGGGGGAGAGGGAATGGATTTTTCTGGTACTTGAGGGGATTGTGGACAGGCCAGGGACACATACTTGTGTTAGAAAAGCCTCAAAAAGTGATTTTTGCATAATATATCCCCTTTAATATCTTCCTGGTATGTGGTCCAAGTGCTTACACTGCTGCTCAGTTCAGAAAGTTCAAATCTCTGGAAGCCCACGCACAGTTTACCAATGGTTGAGTACATGACCTGGATGTTTATAAAAGTTTGAACAGTATTTTCAGGTGAGCCCTGTGGAATTTAATACAGATGTCAACATGTTTTGCACCTCAAAAGCTTTTCTTGTTTGCAGTCTTCTTCTTTGTTTCCTACTTTTTGTTAGCTTGACAACCAAGCTTGTCAGCCACTGAAATGCAAGCTATCTTGCTAGCCATATACACACAAGCTAGCTGTTATGAAGCCTAGTTTTGTTATCTAAAAATGTTTTTTTAATCTTTTTTCCCTGTTCATTTGTCATTTCTTTTAACTTAGTTGCATTCCTGTACCCCCTAGCTCTTCCTTCCTTTGTTTATTCTGCCTGTATGATTGTGTGCCCCAGCCTTATTGTTTTCACCTGGGTGTGATTAGTCTCACCTGTCCCTGATTAGCTCTTTCACATAAAGTCTTTGTTTGTCCCTGTTTCTGTTTGTTTCTTTAACCACTTCTTCTTATGTGAATGTTTTCACTTGCATGGCTCTTCTTTTGTTTTCACCTGTTGCTAGACCTTGTTCTTTTTGCCTTTTTAAAGTCTTTACCCTGTTAGCCCTGGACTCTGGGCAGTACTCTCTTTGTTTTGTCCTTTTTGTTAGCACTGAATAAATCTCATAGTTGGGGTTTCATCCTTTGTTGCTTAAACAAACTAGTGAGCCAGCTTGTAAGCTGCAAACAAATCACTTTGCCGGTTTGCTGTATATGCACTAACTAGCTTGTGAGCACCATAACACCTAGTTAACCTAGTAAACAGCCCCCATTTCAGTAGAGTTTGTTTTTTTTCTGATTCTACAGATGAATAACATCTAAAGATTGTACAATTGTTCTTTTACTTATGTTTTAAGCTTTGAAGTTTCCTAGTTGTCAGTTCAGAGGTCATGTGAACCAACCCAAAGAATACAGTGAACACCCATGGGACCAAAGAGTGACATTCCTGCGGTTGAGAGCAGGAACTGCAGGGCTGCTCTGGGTCAGACTCACTGTGACTGACAAAACACAAGCTGACTGACTGACAGCCTGATTTAAATATATGACTGACTGAATAAATGGCTGCCTGATGTTGAGTGATATTTATGACAGTGACTGAGAAACTGTTGGGTGTATACATTTGTTTAAGTGAAATGTTCTCAGTTTTCATATCTTACATCTTTTTCGTCCAGTGCTGATCACCATCTTGTTTTTTTTAATGACCTCCCATCTAAGTGTGACAAATAGTGGTTACTCTGCCTGTCAGCAGCTACTTCTGGATCTGTATGTTCATGAGGATAAAAACACAGAACCTCTTACATCAGGTCAGTAAGTCAAACAAAGCTGAACTCTTACTTTTAACATAATCATATATTACAAACATACATAGCAAATAGAACAGCTGTGTATGTTTTAATATATGCAGATCAGTAAATTGACATTGAGAAATGTAAAAGATTGCCAAAAAAATTAATGGGAAACTTGTGTTGATATAATTTGAATATAGTGCCAATATTGGTACCAGTTCAGAGGTCTGGCTTATAACTGTTCTATTAGCACCTTTAAGGCATCATCTTCAACTAAAGTAAAATATGTGAAAACCCTGAGCGACCAGATCAAGAAATACTTAGGACATGGAAATTTGAGAAAATTGGGTTGAACAAACACATTTTAGTTATATGAATGCCAAATGACACAGAATTTATGGGAGAACATAATTTTACTCCTAAACAAAATAATCAGAACAAATTTGGTTCAGAGCCCTGCACTATAGTGGGTCAAATTACAGAAGGGGTGGATTTATCGACTCAACAGACTACATGGTGCAGACTGGCCCTTTCCACAGGTTGTAGGATTATCCTTAGAAAGTGGAAAACAAAAAATGTCATTCCATTTAGTGAGTGGCTGGCAGAAATAACCAAAATAGCTAACTACGAGCAATTAATTTTTAAATTGAACAACAGACAAGAGGTATTCTGGAAAATATGGGCCGTTTTATGAATACAGTACTCAGTGGCTGAGGAGAAGTGGATGTTCTTATATGTATAAATAGGTATGTAATGTATGTGAATGTAACTTAAGCCAAGATACCTTCGTGATAAAGGTTCCAAAGCCAAATGTGATATGAGATTATAATGAAAGTAAATGTGGAAGACAGCCACAGAATTTGGACCTTAATTATTTCTTCTACACCTGTTATTTCCAAATAACGAAATAAGCCTACAAGCAATGTTTTAAGTCCACTACAAAGTGTGCAACCTTTGTGTCATCTAAAAATTTAAATTGCACATTGCTGAACATTATTAAACACAGAGGGACATGTGCTGAACTGCCTGGAGTCTCTACCAGCTTCCTGTTGGGTGACTTCAAGACTACAGTTATTAACTGTGCCCTACCAAGAGGCAACCACTAGAAAATGCTGGTCTAGAAGAGCCAAAAACAGAACCTCCAATGGCAACTTAACACTGGTTCCAGAAGTCTATCTCCAGAGAGCCTCATGTTGACATGTCCAACTTCAAAGCATAAATCAATGTGATTTAATGCCGTATTTAGCCAATTAATACAGCTAAGTGTGTGGCTGGTTGTTCTAGCACATGGTCCAAGAAGTCTGTGCTCCAGTTTCTCCAGTGGGTGATATTATGATATTGTCTTATCTGTGTTAGCACTATTTAGCAGGTAGCAGAGTGTTCACTCAACTACCAGTCTTAGCATGTCTATTGTTTGTCATATTATTATTATTATTATTCATAATTTAATTATTTGTTCATTAATTGTTGTTAGTGTTTCCTTGTGAGGCAGAAAGTTGCTGAGGAAACCAGTTCTTTGAAGCATGTCTTCTTTGAAGCAAGTTTGTCACATTCCTCTGAATAAAAACCTTGGTAAGCTAGTACCACAATTAGAATATCAGTCTGCTGTAGGCAAATTCATTAAATCTCTTATTACCCTGCTAATGAAGTAGCCCAAAGCACAGACTGTTAAAGTTTAACAAGTTTCTCCAGTTGTACTTTCTCATGCAAATATGGACACTTCTGGCTACAAAAAACAAGGTAGACAACCAAAATCCCAAATTTGAGGTAAAAGGTTAGACAGTGTATCTGACCCAAAAGTGGCTTTGCACAGAAAACCAAAGGTCAGCCTTTCCTACTGATCTCTATGAAGCTAACTATCACTGGATTATAGCTTCATATAAAATCTACACAGAGGTAAAAGTGGAAAGCATGTTTCCACAAATGATAATTAAATATTCAGAAGCATACAGCACACAGAATAACAGAGTCATGCTAAACAGTATTACCTTGGAAGCAGGCGGTAGTCTCCAGCGTACTCATCGTACTTGAACTGGACCACATTCAGCTCCGAGTTGTAATACTTACAAGCCTGAAGGAAGGTAAAGAGATCAGGATTAAATATGAATTTTTCAAAATAATGGCCTCTCTTTCTCTAAAGTTGTACCTGGGGCAGCTTCAAAGTCTGCAGACAATAAAGAGAGCTACACCACCATGAGAAAGCAGTCAGACCTCCACTCTCCTGAGGCTTTGTTACTAATGTACTGGCTGGGATTCATCATCAGAATATTTAAATTATAAAAGCAGGGGAATTAAGACTCTTTCCCTAAGGGATGTGCAAATCAAGATATCTGAACTTCTTAATAGATCACTTGTCTGTCTTAGGGGTTGAAATGGATCTCTCTCGCTGTATCATTACCAGGAATTTTGCACATACAACTCACAAAGGCTCAAAGACAGTTTTACATTCTCTCCTCTGTTTTCTGAATACAGTTCAACTATTTTCTTAAAGCCACATGTTTAGAAAGATTTTGACCTTTTTTTACTAATGTCAGAAACAATAAAAAAGGCCAAACATGTCATCTAAAGAAAGAAAGACAGCAAATACACACGTGACCCACTGGTAGGTCTCCAGTGAGCTGTGACAGGACTGTCAGGGGGTTTTCCATCTACTTGGGTAACATTTCTCTACTCAGGCCTTGAGATGATGATGATGACAGTTTAATCTGAAATGAGCACTTACAGCATTTGCCTACTCAAAAACTCTAAGACAGGCGCACACATCTGGTTTATTTTGGAGGCATGATGAAAATGCTCCAGCGTTACCAGGATGTGCTGTACTAAGAGCAGCCTGAAGTGACACACCAAACCACCACCAACTGAAATCTTTTTTCCTTTAAACCACAGTGACTTCAGTTAGATCCTGCACACACACACACACACAACACACACACAGAGTTAAGACTCACCTGTCTGACCAGCAGACATTCAGTCTGTAGTTCTGCCCCATCTGGAACAGTTGACTTGAGAGTGCGACTCTCCTGAGGCACAGTGGATACCTGAAGGAAAAAGGGAAAGTGAATAGACCCTGAACATGATGGGAAATATACTCCAGTATATTTCAAATACTTTTAAGGGAGTCACTTAGTAACTAAACAGAGGGCTAGACAAAATGTGTGAGTTTCTAAATGGAATATCCCATTACTAAACCAGATAACTCAAGAAATATGAAACCATGACTTCTGAAAGCCCCCTTCTCTTTACAGGCATGAAGCAACAGATCAGCCGTTAAACCATTCATCTGAACACACATAGTACAGATTTATGTGGAAGAAAACCATGAATAAATGAGTTCAAAATATAGCACGGTCATGCTCAATACAGATCATACCAAAGGAGGATTTGAGTCACATGCTATCTGTAGAGTATAAAAACCCTCTATTCTCAACTACAAGTCACAAAAATAGACAAATATGAAACTGTCATTCATAAAGGGGAGAAAGTTTAGAAAAAAGTGTGTCCACCTCTTAAATCTATACCAGGGAGCTATGTTCTGAGGTAACCCTATTTTACTATTGCACTTCAAATTGTTGTTTTCCTCTAATTTGTCTCCTACATGTACAACAGAGGTCGGGCAAAGTCATTGTTCTGCAAGTCAGAAGTAAGTCTCAAATATCTGTGTCAGGTCCCAAGCAAAGACAGACAAGTTCTGAGTCAAGTCCAGCATCTAAAACTTTGAATTCAAGTCCGAAACAAGGAGCACAATATGAGCGGTTGCTTGTATTTCCCTTAATTTTCTCCCAACTTCAGCAGCATAGTTTCCAGGTTACTTTACTAATGAGCATGGTAGATTACTCAAGCTAGCTTTTATCAATGTTACCTAAAGCATATCAAGATACATAGTGCATATTCTTCATCAGTATGGATTGCCTTTCTACAAGGTTGACTCTCTGCTTTATTCTTGCCAGAGAAGACTCAGATTGCCGAGGATCTTCAGGATAACTACAGTTCTGTCATATCATAAAATACTTTCAAACACATTTTCAAAAGTGTTGTTTAACTACACATAGTGTGGACTAATATAGACAATTAAAAGTGTTACATTTAACTCTATATGAGTTTAATTAACACTTTCAAATGTGTGGTGTATTTCACTTTATTATATTTTACCTTATCTCTGACCTGGGCCTCTTCAAATCAAAACTTAAGACTTATTTATTCAGGATGGCTTTTAAATCCAAGTTTTAGCCTGTAATTATAAATGCTGTTATTTTCTATCTTTATGGATTTGTCTTGTGCTGTATTTTTAATGCCATTTGATGTTTTGTAAAGCACTTCGGTCACATATGGGATGTTGTAAAAGGCTATATAGTTTAAGCACATTTACATTTACATCTGTTGTCAAAAGCTGAAAAAAAAAAAAAAAACAGCTAGTTTCATGGTGTTGCAGGAAGCTTGGGCCTCCCTGCTCTGGCTCTTAGTGTTTACTTTTTTCTAAGAAGTACTTTTCAGCTTTTTAAAATGTAGTCAGGTAGAATACTTCCCCAAAAAACATACTGAAGTAAAAATGAAACTACTGATTTTAAAAAGTACTCAAAAAAGTACAAGTCCGCTACAAAACTACTAATGTAGTTAGTTACTTTCCAGCCCTGGCATTAAGACATGCTAGACTAGAGCAATGATATATAAACACTGTGCCTGATTAAAATAATCATTCTAGCATTGTAAAGCTAATAACATTTATGTTAATTCAGAGATATGCTTTTTTTATGAGCTAATGTAAGAAAACACTAAACTAATGATGACAGTGGCAAACAGTGCCTGCTTAACATAAACAAGACTGTGTTGCTTTTGTTACTATGTAGGCATTCAGATCTACTGAAACTATCATTACACTTATATGTATTTTTAAGTTTCATGGTTGGTCCCCTGTGTTTTTGGATTTTGTGTTTAGATTGTTTTATTGTGTTAGAGCAGCGGCTCAGTGTGTTTTTTCTCTCTCACTGCAGGCTTGGTTGGGGAGGAATGGAGCACTGCAGGCTGCAGCTAGTTAGGCATCACAGCTGCAGTCAATCTCTGGGTAATCAAGATCTCCTCTGTACCACTGCCTCAACTTCATGACTGGTAACTGGCTTTCTCAACTCTAAGTTGAGCTGTTCTTTACAGGTGAGCTTTTTCAGCGACATTGTGGAGTTTCGAGTATTTTTTTGTCTGTTTTCTTGCAGTGCCTTCTGTATGCTTCCAGTGATTCTGCCTGCCACCAGCCAGCTAACTCACCTTTGTTTGCACTATAATCTCCTGTAAACAAACTCCTTTCACCGACTTCCTTGGCTCGTACTCTGCTTCTAGGTCCTTGTCAGCAATTCCACACATTAATAAGCTTATTTAGAATGCTAGCACAGTAAGCACGGATGCACGGGTCATAACTGTGGTTATTACTGTGCCCTATATCTGCATGCTAGCATGTTAATGTATTAGTATACTGGCAGTATATCAATTCTGAGAAATCACTGAGTGTGTGCCCTCATTTTAAGGGACATTGAGAGTATAATTAAAAACAGACAAGAATTAAAAAGAAAAAAAAATACAGAACTAGAATGGCCGTCTGAGGCTGCAGACCCACGCCTAAGCAGCGCCACTGAGGAACTCACGCTCCCATTGATTACTATGGTGTTCAAAAATTTTCCCTGAAAGTTTGGTGAAGATCCGACTTCCTGTTCTCGAGTTATCTTATCTTATCTTATCTATAATGTGCTACATACAAACAAACAAACAAAGAAACGAACAAACAAAGATACGGAACCCTTTACATAACCCCCTGCCGATTTCATCGGCTTGGGTAATAAACAGTTGGGATTGCAAAATCAGCAGATTGCAATTGGATGCAATTGCATTCATGAGTACAGTAGCTTATAGTCATATTTTTATTGACAACTGTGATGAGTTTTAGTGTGCATTGCAAGGGATGATTTTACAATTTAAGTGTTTACTCCTGGCGCTTTGAGCATTATGCAATCACTTGATTGAGTCAGGTAATGGCTATCTGCCCAGTTTAATAAAGAGGTTATGTAGGAGGCATTTCCAGTGAGAGCTTTACAGATAAACAGAAGCAAGTGTCTCTCACACCTCATTCTTAACAAAGGATAACAAACTGTGTCATCCAGGAAGATTTTAAGATCAGACCTGTAGCTTAGATCTGCACAAATACAGTAAATCACAGTATATATTCTCTCTGATCCATGTGCAGGAAAGGGACACTCAGTCCTTAAAGTCTAAAAGTTAGATTCATTGGTTGTAGATGGCTTAGTGATTAGATTGCATGTACAGAGGCAAAAGTCCTACAAGTGAGAGGCTGGGTTCAAGCCTGACCTGCAGCTCCTGTCTCACATATTCCTCCCCACTCTCTTCCCAATTTGCTTCTTGATCTACTTTCCTATCAAAACAGGGTTTAAAAGCCAAACAATAAATCTTAACAAGTTAATAAAGTTGAATTCACATTCAAAGAGAAGTGCTGATATTTTTTCTTAACAGTGACTGTGCAAAATAGAAATGAAAACAAGTCGGCACTAAAGATCTTTGTGTGCAAACACAGACAGACTTTGATTTATACAACCCAATCAGCTGGCTGGAGCGCTGAGCTCATGAACCAACTGGCAATGAAGCAGATCTAGTAAATGCCTTTTGTGCATTAGCAATACTCTGCCAAGCCACTCTCACTTACAATTATGGAAATTGACTGTGGGCTGCAGAGACAAAGAAAATCAGAGGAGATTGTGTTGAGACCAGACAGAGCTGGAAACCAGCAGGATCATGCTTTAAAGCTTCAACTAAAGGGTTTACAAGCAAGCGTTTCTCTGTACCACAAGTATCTATTAGGTAATCTTAATGTGCAGTGGATCTGCATCTGTAGAGACGCATTAGCTCAGTAATGAAAGCAATAATAAACACAGAGAGCTGGAGAGAATAAATAGTTGACTGTAATGAAAGACCTAATGCTAAACATGCATGATTAAAGTGGGTAAGTGTGTCCTGCAGGAGTGGGGGAAACATTTTCCATGTTGCATTATAAACAACAATACATCACAGTCAAAGTAAACAACTGACAACTTCAGCTGTGTCCCATATAAATCATATTTTTTGAGCTCTGACTGTCAAGCTAAAGTCCCATAATGGAACAGAAAAATCACGTCTAACTTTCTACTGACAGTCTATATGGACCTTTCCTGCTTGTCATTTCCCCTCCATCTTTACTCTGACTGCATTAACCCCTGAACCATCAGCCCACAAACACACTTACCGAGAAATCATTGTCAGGGAACAGGAGCAGGTCTCTGAGAGGGTCTTCCTTCAGCTCATCTCCCAGTTCAGAGATGACAGTCTCATAGTCGAGAGGATCAATCAGCTTAGGCTTCTCCTGCTGCAAATGCGAACACAAAGACATCCAATCAGCATTTACTAGTTTGGTAAGATATCTCATACAGATATGCATTCACAGAAAAATTACTCATCAAAAGTCACTGGAAGTTACTGGAAGAGAAATTAAAGATTCCAAGTGAAAGACGTTTGCTAACTTGATGCTAACACCTAATGGAAATTGCCATTAACAAGCTAACAGATGAAGCATTGCTAAGTAACAAAATAGCCTATTTCCCTCGACATTACTGAGTTAAATAGATTAACTGGTCATACTAGGGGTCAACCAATATTAGTTTTCGGGGCTGATACGATACCAATTATGAGTACTGTAGTTCATGAGCCTGACAGCCAGTATTTGGAACCAAATTGCATTTACAAGTACAAAATGTACTTAACATGGCAAAAGTAAAATTGCACCATCCAAGAAAGAACAATTGACAATTTGGTCCAAGTTGTATCAAAACAGCAGAGCAGCATAACTGTAGAAAAACAGGGTGATGTCATACACTCACTGTGCCTGTGGCACAGGCTTAAGTCATGTGACGTCTAGCCAGTCAGACTGTGTTGTATACAGGACATGGCTAGCAAACAGATGTGCTACAGCCGCTGGCTGGTGGTCGAGCCATATTAAAACTGGATACTGGTTAAAAAACAGGAAAATTTTAACTCTAAAGAGATAGTCACATGAACCTTAATTTTTCTATAATCATAAATCAATAACTGAATATTTCAAAATCAGACTGCACAGCAGTGCAGGGGTTGCTGTTGTCACAGCAAGACTGTTCCTGGTTCGGTTCCTGGTAAGAGCCTTTCTGTGTGGAGTTTGTATGTTCCACGTGGGTTCTCTCTGTGGACTCTGGCTTCCTCACACAGACCAAAAACATGCTTGTTAGGTTAATTGGGAACTCTAAATTGGCTGTGGGTGTGAGAGTGCCTGGTTGTTTGTCTCCATATGTCAGCCCTGCAATTGGCTGGCGACCAGTCCAGGGTGTAACCTGGCTCTCACCCAATGACAGCTGGGATAGGCTCCAATCCCTGTGACCCCGAATGGGGTAAGTGGTGTAGATAACGGATAGATGGATATTTTAGAATCATTGCCCATCCCTAGTATTTAACAGCAATATGAAAAGAATCAGGACTATTAAATTAAAATTTCACAATATTAAAATAATAGCCAGTATTCTAAATTGGTTATGAGTACTAGGTGAGAGAAATCAAACATTTCAGGATTAGTAACATTGTCAAGAGAAGATTTTTTTATCATAAAAGATGATTCCAAGAAAATTATGACACATATGTTTTACATTCACTCCTTTACTCCAAAGTTAGCTCAGTAAAAAGTATTGTTTTTGCTATGCACAGTGTCAATAGGTTTCATACTGGCACAAATACTGAAAAATGTCAAAGAAAAGACACTTTTAAAAATCTAATTGATATTACAAACTACATAATATTTTAACAGCAACTATAAATCCTCAAGCAACAAGATTGCTGTTTTCATAAGTTTAAATAGTAGCCATGACAGAAACATTTTCTGTGTTTTGCCATGACATCATTAGGACCCAAAATAATCGGAGGAAGTGGCAGTACAGCTTCAGTGAGGCTGTGACACATCTCACAGAGCTAGATAGCTAGATAGTACTTTTATTTTGATGACATTTTAGATGCACAGTTTGAAACGGCTTCATTCTAACAGATATTCAGCTTAATAAAAGTTGATTTAGTGTTGGGGAAATGAAAACTTGAACAGGCAACAGCATAATGCTCAGCATTAACAAACACTTCAAAACCTCAGACACAGTTCACTTCTAAATGTGGACATCTGGTCGCTCAGTCTTCCATATTGCATTTAACACCTTTAGTGTTAAAACCACCAAAGAAGAACGTATGTAGCTGTGATGCAATGCAGACTAACAAACAATTATACACTAGCTTTATTGTTTCAGCTTTGTCTTTTATGTATGTTGAAGAATTAAGTCACTGATCAATGAGTCACACACAAAACACTATTTGAAGTATGTTAAGCGCAGAGTACAATGTAAAATGCTTCTGCCATTAACAGAGCAGTGACTACAGCAAAGCGAGAGCTGAAGCAGGCTGTGGTGAGGAAGTAATGATCTCTGGTTTTAGTTCACATGCACAGCAGAGTTTTTACCCACCACAGCTACACTAACAGACAAAACAGGCCTGCTGGCACACAACCAAGAGAGAAAACAGCAGAGAGGAGCACAAATGAAGGTGATCTGTGTGCTGGAGGAGGCCCTTGGTCTGTGAACTGCTGCTGACACTGTACACTCTTAAAAGAAAAGTGTTAGATTTACTTAAAAAATGCTTCAATTGTTAAGCAAAAGAATTATGCATTAAGTAGGTCCAACACTTTCTTTTTTTCTGTGTACAGTTCAAGTTCAGCAGCCAGAAGAAAGTCAGCATGGTTTGTACTCGCACAGACCCACAATTTAACACCCACAGTTGATCTAGACTTCCAAAACTTCAAGCAATATTTTGTACCAACACAAATACTGCTCAATTTACAAGCAGCTATAGAAATGATAAACTGGCAAACAATTACACATTTTGAAACACAGAATTCCTTTATTTTTGCCTGTTTCTATTACATGTAAGTTTAAAATCCAATATTTGACTATTGGTCGGACAAAATAAACATTTTTATAATGTCATCACTTGTAGGAAATTAAAATGCGCATTCAATATAACTATTTCTAATATTTTATTGACAACACACAATTAGTTGACAACAGAAACACTTGCTAGAAGGAGTCTTAGCACAAGCTCCTAAACCAAAGGGATTAAGAATTTTCCTTTCCAGAGAAAATTGAGGATATGAATGACACGAGATTAATACTGATTAATGAAAAGGTAGAGCAGGTGATCAGATCGAGCGTTCACTGTAACTCTGGTCTGACCCATGTGACGTCAGAGTCTGTGTTTCAGGAAAAAGTCTGGCTTTTTCACGAGCTGTCGCAGTTTGATACAACAGCGTGCCATTAGGTATGCTGGTGGGAAACACTGACATTAACACCCACAATTTGATCTCACAAAGCCTGGCTCAACAGTGTGGAACAAACAGATCTTTAAAACTGGAGGCAATGAAGCACAAACATGTCATAAGTAAAAAGGCCATGGGCTGCGGTCTATTATTACAACAGCTGTATATATCACAACTATGACTATGGATGGCAGCTTATAAACATGTGAAAGCCACTGATAGTGAAATACAGCCACATGACAGTCAATAAATAATTGTTTGGAGGGTAATGCAGCATAAATAATCTTGATGTTAGAGAGCTAGACAGAAAAAGATAAAAATACATACAATACTCAGCCGGTTGAAATCCGATCGCACTCGTTTGCTCTTTAGTCTCTTCCTGAAGGTGATTTTGCTCCTGAAGCTCATTTTAAGTCAAACTGATAAAGTCTGTGATGTATTTTAAGAAAAACAAAGCAAAAAAATCAAATATCTGTTGAAAAAAGATGTTAAGACTGAATTTAAAGTAATCGAAACAAATGGCACATCGCAGGCATGTGCTCTAACAGAAACAGAACTAACACTAAGTGGCTTTATGAGTGTGTGTCAGCGCACGTGGAAGTAGAGGAAGTTCATGTTTGATATCCAACACGCTTCAGTACAAACACCCAACCACGCACTCGCAAACAGACAGAAAACGCCCCAACCATTAGGTGCTCCTTTTTCAACCCACTGTGTTGTCAGTCTTTCGTACTTGACACCTAAACATGACAATAAAACACAGTTTTATCTTGACTAAACAAATATAAGCTAACGTCTCTCAGCCTATAAAAATGAGCACAAAGAAGGACAACTCACTTTCTGTCATGCACCCACATATTCTCAGCTTAATCTTCAGCTTAACCTTTATCTGCTTATGTCCAGTGCCATCAAAATAGTGAACCGGTTATCCACACATGCACACAAACACATTACTGCATGCACACCATCAGCTTCCTCTTGTAAGGCTTTAACCTCTCCACCTCCTCTCTCAATGATACAGTCTGTAACCCAGTTTACACAAGTTATTTTAAAGCAATAAGTACCAAAATGCATTTAACGATGCATGCTTCTATTGAACTGCATATATAAAATGACACACAATAACAGTTCTGAGTTTTTGTCTGTTTATGCAGATGCTCACTTCCCCACTGTTAACCTCACAGCAGAACAGAGATCTCTGTAAGAGGAAACAATGCCTGATGATGATACACATTGTTTAAAGTAATTTTAACAAATACATAAAGTCCCACCCATACTTCTTTAAAACACTGATGGATTGATGCAGGAATTCCCCACAAGGTGCTTATTACTCAATGAGTGCAGGCATCTAGCAGAAATTTGGTCAAGAAGACAATATTTACCATGCTGGGCCTGTTTTTTTTCCCGTTTCCCCTGATACCATTCAGCATATACCCCCTAGCAGTATTATTTCCTGTTGTCATCATCCAAAATCCCTGCAACACAGTCATTTTTTACATAACCTCAATGTTTTCATTTGAATCAAATTCATTCAAGCTGTTTTTATGTTTGACCACTTCTTTATCACTGCCCAGTCTTTGTAGTTTTATCATTTTCATCAATGTCTTAGCTTCGACAGATAAACAAATAACCCCGATCATGACGGCCATTGTAAAAAGAATGACATTAATAAAAATAAAAGAATCAAAATTTCTTGAATCTCCTGAGTCCTTGCTTCGAAGAGAGAGATATTCTCAGAGGCTGGCAGTCACCTGGTGCTACCAAATGGGCCAATCACAGCGCTTGTGTTCTCTGCAGCTTCAACACGTAGTTAAGGAGGAGGTACACGCCCGCTATGTGCTGAGGCCTCTGCGTATGGTTCAAGGCTATGCAGACCTACGGCATATGCTATGACGTGGAATGGAAACAGAGGTATAAATCAGACTTTACACGATTTGTTGTAATTTACATGGGGCTTAAGCTCAGATGACAAGGCTTTTAAGGAGCTTTTGAGATTAAGAAAGTTAAGGAAATCAATATCAAAACCAAATCTGAACTAACTAAATCTGAAAAAAACAAACTGTAAACAAGGACAATCTCTTGAACAAGACACAGGTATCTGTATAAATCTCAAGCCATTTTTCACCTGCGCACTATCCTTTGTAGTAGTGTGGTTTACAATATTTCATTTTCACATTTGTCAGTTAATGGAAGTTGATTTCAATCAATGTTGTCAGATTTGAGGTTGAAATGGGTTTCATAAGCATGGGAAAGTACATGGTAAAATCTAACTGTCAAGTGTTTAGTTTTGAGAAAGTATCCTGCTACTTGTAGACTTAATTATTCATCAATAATGACACTAGTAAGCTATGTTTCATAACTGTCCCTCTGATGTTCATGACAAGAGTGAAACAGAAACATGGCCCAATAAATCTTCTAAGTAATGCATTAATCTTAATCTGCTGAATTTTTTCCTAACCTCATAAGCATTAATGGGCCTTTGATGGTTTGTGCTGCTCTCCTTCAAGCTTATTTAATGTCACAGCAATAAGCAATAGCTCCTCCTTTTTCACTCTCTTCCTCCCTCCATCCTTCCTCTCTTTTGCTCCAGCTGCCTCATCTGGCCCCGTCCCCTCCTCATTTCATCAAACATCCTCACTCCTTTATTTCTTCATGCTTTGATTTCCTCTGTCTCTTCCCTGCTCCCTTGTTTTCAACCTATTAAACATCCCTTTTAACATCTCTCCTTCAGTCCCCCGCACTTCTGTTTTCTCTCCTCCTCCCTATTTGCAGTGTTGAGAGAGAGTGGGTGTTGATGTTGGTAAACTACAGCTGTGTGGAGGGCACAAATAGAGCTTGAAACTGGTGGCTCACAGCATGGCTCTTCTCCAGCAGAACTGTGATAAAAAAGGCGCAAGACAGTGGGAGATGAAGAAGGGTGCTCTGAATTAGTCAGAAGAAAAGGAAGGAGCACATACGTAAAACAAATAAGACAAGGATGAAGGGAAATGACAAGGTTCGGCTTTTTCCACAAGCTGGTTTGTGTCATTCTCAAGCACGGATTGAGTGGCTTGTCATCCTGTTCAGGGGATGATGTGAGGATAGTGTGACAAAAACAAAGAGAGTGGGAAGTGTGGAAGAAGAAAAGGACTGTGAAAGATTGATAGGGAGGAAAATGTAGAGAAAGGGGGAGAGAGGGGGATAGAGACAGCTGAGACAGCAGAGAGGAGAAGAAACTAGACAGAAGCCATCTGCTTCATATCATTAGAACAGTGCAGGGTCTTCAGAGAGACACGGTGGGACTAATGGGGAATCATACTTTGAAAAGAAGTCACTCTTCTCATGTAAACTAGCATTCTCCACTCTTAAAGGGTTCAATTTAAAGTGCTGAAAAAAGCAAGGAAACCTTATTTGTAACATCTTGTCTTCTTCCAGAGCAGACACAAGCAAACTGAAGTGTCGACTGTCAACCTCACGCATCTATTTCAGCATTCTGCTTTTTGATTGTGCAAACCATTCACAGCCCTTATTCAAGAGTGCAGGGAAAATAACTGGTTCATAGATCATGTTGAGAACCAATTAACAAGACAAAAGCATATTTTCAAATGCCACTCAAGAGATCTCCAGAGGTCAGGAGCAAAGAGGATTGACAGTTGCTGAGGAGAAAGTGGAAGATCTGCATTCTTCCCCTGACCACAGTGTCAGTGACGGGGTGACAGAAGGACAGACTGAGTGTCGACCTCAGCAGGAGAGATGGATGGAGATGGACAGTGTACTAAAGTGTCTGACAGCTAGGAGACAATGACTTATTGAGCGTTTGTTGGACCTTTACATGTCCTACAATGTGTCTTTCTCTGAGCTCTGTTCTGCCTGTAGTAGTTAATAAAAGCTGCAGATGTGAAAAAAGCCCATCACATTCACTCTCCTAGCGTATTGTGGATCACTTTCCAATAAAGATACTGCACCATTTTAAATTAAAATAAACTCTCTTTTGATCAAACGGTGTTGAGGAAGGGGCCATGGTAGCCTGGTGGTAATGTCCACGTGATGCATCTGTATTTTATGAAGCAGGTAGCACGGGTTCAAGTTCAACCAATCTCTCTTTCCCCAGTTTCTAACTCAATCTGCTGTCCATTCTCAATAAAAGCATAAAAATAAAACAAATCTGTGCTGAGGAATTGTAAACCAGTTTTCAAACATTGCTAATGATTAACCACATTTCAGAAAACCATGTTATCAGATTCACTGTGTACATTTTTCAAAGTATGTGAGGAAAAATGTTTAAAATTAATCACTGTCCAATTGTTAAAGGCTAATTGCTTGCAGATGGTAGTTTTTATTTTATTTATATTAGATTAGTGATCTTCATTGAACAATTCAAAACTTCACTTAAACTGACAATTTTACAAGGTGGTCAGTCTAAAAGCTAGTGTTTCATAGGCTTCAGTGATACCTTCAAAAATTCTTCAAGCCTGCATTTGACCTTTGGAGAAGGGTTTACTCATCACAATTTTAGGTTTTTAAAATTCTGATAATCATATTAGTAAGACTACCAATCCAACACCACTGCAACTTTCAATTCCCACTGTTATGACTGTGATATCTTGACTGAAATGACTATAACGCAGGCAAAGTCCCCTCACACTGTCTGTCCTGCACAAATACACTAGCAAGGTCTCACGTCTACTTGTGATATCTCTCCTGTTTTGAAATCGTAAGACCTATTTGTGAAATCATTAACCAACCTGACACACCAAACAGACTGTTTGACATATACATGCATGGGATTTACTGTACATCCATCTGGGAGGCCATTCTGTCTGCTACATTCATTGCAAGTCTATTAGAACAACAAGACATATCACAAAGGGAGTAAATAACTAAATCCTCTTACCAAAGCCATTCAGTTTAAGAGAACACACCTTTTTCTATCAAGAACGGCTTTCAGTGTGGTTCTTTACTCTTCTAGGTGTCTAGGGGCACAGATGGCCTAACAGTAAGGTTGTGCCCCATGTATGCAGGCGGCCCTGGTTAGCTTCCGACCTGTTCCTCCTTTCCAGCATGTCTCTTCCCCTCTCTCTCATCCCTGTTTCCAACTCTATCCACAGTCCTCCTCTCTAAATAATGGCATAAAAAGCCCTAAAATAAATATGCACCAAAATGTCTAGTTCTGATAAACTTGCCGCCGTAGCTGAATCAAAGCTGATTTTTTTTCAGGCTGCTACTGTTGACAGGTTTGCAGTAAAACTAAACCACACCCACAGCTAACACCCCTTTCACCCCAATTGATGCTTTTCATTTCAGTCATTCTTAGACTAGGTACAAGCATTTCAGCCTGATTCTTTGCAAGGTGGATCAGTCTGATGGCAGATGTGGAATTTGGCCAATCCATCAGTTTTGCAAGGTTTATCTTTAGCTGGTTTGAGTTGACAGTGGACTGGAAGACAGTGGGGATTGTCGATTGTATTATTTTAAATCATGTGCTATGAAAAAGTACCAAAGACAGAACTTTAATCAACCTCACTCTGGAGTTCTCCACAGCTCAATACTTGGGCCTTAACTATTCTTATCTCTTTCATGCTATTACACCCAGTATTAATTTTATTCACTTGACAGCTGATATATTTTTTCCTGACTCTTGTGTGACCTGGCTCCCTAAATCACCACTAATGAATCACACTTGGATCTTTGCCTTCACACATAAAACACTGCTGCAGAGACCCGCTGTTATTGAGAGCATTGCCACTTTTCTTTGCCTTAAACTTGAATTACTAATTTGAGGTTTCAAAAGAAGCCCAGACTTTATGACATCATTAGCTGTTTCAGCCTGGAAAAGTGTTGACTAAAAGTTGGCACTGTAGTCCCGATAAATCTGTACGTCTTACATGTAAATATAGCATTGCAAGATCAGCAAGAGCCAGAGTTGGTGCACCAGTTTCTAGAGCAGACTGGCCTGAATACAGCATCCCATGTCTTTATGCTTACAGTGCAAGAATCAGCAGGCAAACATGGCTTTGCAGGTTAAACTTACGACTCTAGTTTGCCAAAGAGACCAGAAGAACAGGCACCAAGAGAGAAATTGGGTGGTTAATGGAGGGAAAGGAAGAAAGGGGAAACAGAGAGGGCGACTGTAGAGATCCCACCCTGCCAAAACTTGAACATTTTTTCCACCATGCTGTCAGAAACCAGGGTCTTTCTGGGAATAAAAATCCAGCCAATGCTAATGGATAGAGATACCAAACAGATGGCTAACATACATCATTGTACTGAAAAAAAAAAGAGTCAGGAACGGGAAACACATATGTGCTTTGATGAATTTCATTCATCCAGTCTTTCATTCCTCAATGCCTTTATTCATTCATTTACTCTCTCAGTCAAACAGCTCTCCTCAATCGTATTCATAGTTCTGTTTGAACAGCTATTTTTACCATCTCTGTGAGCCATATGCAGAGAAAGCAGGTTTTTTCCCACAGAAACTAAATTCCTCATGTCTGACCCCACCACCATCCCCCTCTATTCTCCTCTCTCCATTTCCGTCTTTCTGCCTCTCAGCTGTGAGGGGAAACAACCAGGCCCCAATCATGGATCATTCAGAAACCTCAGCAAAAGATGCAAAGAAAAAAGCAGCACAAAAAGAAACTTTGACAAGGAAATGCAGAGATGTAGACAAAAAAGGAAACATATTGCCAGCATTAGGAGAATACATCTTTTGTGCATTGTTTTGGCTTAAGATATCTTAAAATATACAGAAAGATGCATTTATGCATATCCAGATAGGATGCCATGATGCATACAATTACACTTGTCTCCTCCACCTGCCAATGCATGCATTAGGTAGTAAGCATGGGAAACTAGAAGTGCAGCTGGTTACCATGATAATGATGGTCAAAGGTGAGGTGGTACTGGTGTAACCCTCTAGGGTGGGAGTTGCAGCATCCAGTGATATCTGGTCCTGTCTTGAACACATGTGACCGCAGTCAGGCCCACCCACTGAACGGAGGAGAAGGACCACACTGGCCGAACAACCCATAATCCAGCGCTGTGACACCTGGCCCAGCCTGATTCCCAGGCTTCACCTGAAGTGAACTTGACTATCAACCTGAAGTGAACTGTCTCCCCCTGGTCCAGCCAGTGGTGCTGTGCTGAGTTAAGAAAACTGAGGCTGCATCCCTGTCCACAGTCTCGGTCCTGCTTTGCAAGCGCTCTTGTGTGCTGCTCCTCTGCAGCCTCCAGCTCCTAATGTTGCTGTGGCTGAGCTTACACACTGGCAGCCTTACATGGCTCTCCCTCTCTCTCTCTCTCTCTTCTTCTAACGCACACACATACACACAGTCACTGCAGCTGTGAGTGGTTCAGCCCAGCCCAGCTCACCCTACAAATCACTGTCTGCAATAGCTGTCAGCTGACCCAAACCAGCTGCCACACACTCATGCAAACACACACATAAAACTACATAATTTTTCTGATTTCCACGCTGTAGCACTCTCCCTCTTCATTTGTCTTCCAATCACACTAGTCCTTTCAAGTTGAGTTCTGCTGGCTCTGCTTGTTCTTTCGTGGTTTGAGTTTGAAAACAGTGCAGACACGCTATCCCACACTCTGATTTGGTAAAATAAACTGTATTTTTTGAGAGAGCATTAAAAAAGTGTGCATTTATGCATATGCGATGTTTGCTACAGTAATTTCATCCAAATGTCTCTGGAGAGACTGTTGGTTAATGGTGGAGGCGGCTATTGAATGGATTGTGTTTGAAAAGTGGGAGGTGGGTGGTTTTACAGATGAAGAGTGCCAGTGAAGTTTTAGGACTGCAGATCTACCGTGAAACCCCTCTGACTTTGGCTCAACACATTAGAACACCTAATGGGACATTAGCTGAGTCAAAAATGAAGTTTCAAATAAAACATCTTTTACTTCAGCGCTGATATCCCTAAAGGCCAGCAACAATCACTTTAATTATTTTCATGGTTCTCATGTCACCATAACATCTGGTCTTGCCTTGTTTTAAATGCCCCACTTTCAATGTGTGTGGCTGTCCAGAATGAAAGATTCTGAGTACAAAATGGTTTTCATATGTTTTGCAGCTATTTGAAATTCTACTTATTGTTAAATATACCATGTTTATTCCTGCGAGTCGTACTTGCTGAATGAAAGGTTGTCCAGAACAAAGATTTTAGAAAGGGGAATGCTTTGAAGCTTTGATTTCAGTTTACTGTTGTTTTCTTTGTCAGTCACACTTAAGCCAGACACATTTAAAATGGTATATGGGAAGAACATGAAGTGAGATGTGGAATAATAGGCTAAAACCAATGTCACTCAATGAAGCAATGCAAAAATCATACTTCTCTTTTTTTGTCTCCATATTCCCCCATTTGAGCTGTTAAAGTTGCAGACAGTCACTCATTAGAGGAACTGAAAGTAACTTCAGAGACTCGCTCTAGAAGTATAAATAAATTCATAAGTCCCTGACTTTTTTTAAAGACAGGAGTCAGATGGTTTTTCCACTGGAGTGACATGGGAAATGAATAGGCTGCCTTGGACAGGACCACATGGCTTAATGGCTCCATTTATATTGGCAATTTTACTCCAGTTTTGTGGATCATTCTTACATGTCTTCTACTTTCCTTAATTTAGGACTGTGCCAGCACCTTCTGCCTCACAAAAAATAGACAGACTCTCCAACAGATATTTAGAATAAAAAATGTTGCAGTGACTTAAATCGAGGTCAGACTATATGAATTTTTTGTCTCTTAAGATTTTCAGTGTGCTGGATTAAGTGGTTACAGAGCCATACAGTTGTGCAATTTGACAAACAGACAAGGCAGGTGCAGTGTGGTCTTTCTTTTTTGCATAAATGTAACACTTCAATGTTTCAGATCATCAAACAAATTTTGATTTTATACAAAGATAACCAGAGTAAATACGAAACTGAGTCCTTAAATGATACTTTCATTTACAATTTTCGCCCCTTGTTGAATCATGAATTAACTGTGATTAACCCTGTAATTTTTTAGAAAGCTGAGTTCAATTTTACTAGCTACATCCAGGCCAGATTATGGCCAGAGCTGTTGGATCACTTAAACAGAATCTGTCTGACAAAGTGAAGTAGGCCAAAAGATCTCAATCAGCAACACATCATGCCGTCATCTAAAGAAATTTAAGAACTAACGAAAAACAAAGTCATTGACGTCTATCAGTCTGGAAAGAGTAACAAAGTCATTTCTAAGGCTTTCAGTCCAGCAAACCATGGTGAGTGTTATAATCCACAAATGGGGAGTGCATTGACGACTCATTCAGGAGGTCACAAAAGTACCCAGAACAGCATCTAAAGACTTGAAGGCCTCACTTGACACAGTTAAGATGAGTGTTCATGATTCAATAATAAGGTAAGGCAAGTTTATTTGTATAGCACCTTTAAGAAACAAGGCAATTCAAAGTACTTTCCAAGACATACAGAGCAAAGTGCCCCTGTCACCTGCTTTCGGCACAATGTAACTTTGGTACCATACCTCAGCCCTCTTGCAAGACTTGTGTATGGCTTTAAGGCACAAGGTCAAAAAAGAAGCCAGGTACTGTCTCAGTAAGGTTATAAATAAGGCTAAGAGAAAGAGGAGGACAAATGAAAGGAGTAGAAAGCCAGACTGGAGTTGAATAAATACTGGACAGGCGTTAAAATTTTGGCTTTAACTTGTGAAAAGGAGGTTTTGGTCCATAACTGAGCTGGCTTTGTTGCTGTTGGACAGGTTATAATATTCTCATACTCTATTTACTATTTGTAAACAACAGTGAAACAAGCCTTTCTTGCTGTCCCGGTACTCCTTCTTCAGGTTCTTGAGTTCATTAATTATTAGGTCTGGCATTCAGGTGAACCCAGCCTACATGGTACATGGTACACGCCATCTTTTCTGCAAGTTTGGCCAATAACTTGCTCTTCCTTGTACTACCCAGATTCACCTGTAATTCTGTCAATGCCAAAATCACAACCAAACATTATGCTTCCTCAGCAGACCACTTTTTCTCCATTTTCCACTCGTCTTCACAACCTAGAATATGACACGCCTACTGATGATGTCATGATTCCCAAGGAAGAACTAACTTTTTTTTTGTTTAAACTGAGAACCAACTTTGAAGTTCCAAAGCAATTTATCTATGTATTCATGTGTATGGAAATGAATTTGAGAATGTAGCATGTGTGGATATGACTTTTTTTAAACAAAGAGGAGAACTTCCATTTTCAAAAATACCTACCCATGTGTGGACCTGTGTTGTTTCTTACAACCAACACAGGTGAAACTAACTTGAGCATACAGCACTAGTTCAGGCAGATAACTGAGATCAGCTGATTTTCTGTAAGCCCACTACTGGCCGGTCGCACACATGCTGCCATATTTAAACTGCTGTAGCCTAGCTACCCTTTGCCTCTTTCTCTGCAAGCTGATTTTTGCAACTCTCCTCCACCCCAGCTCCTCCTTTGTTCTGCTTCTGACCCAGTCAATGTCAATCTGTTGTCACTGATGCCTGTCGCTTTCCATGAAGGCTCATAGAACAGCAGGGGGTCCCAGAACAGCTACATTGCCTAATAGAAATAACAGCAATAAGTTCAAATTAATAAGTGCTAACAGAGGCAAACATTTATAACTGCATTATGTGTGTTTCTTGACAACGTGGTCATGACTGAATTGGCATTGGGCGTTGATTTAAACACACAAAGGCAGGAAGAACATCCAAACAAGGAAAAAAGAACTACAAAATAAAACAGGAAACACTTGTAGATATAAACAGCTAACACTGGATCAATTGTGGGATTATTTCATACGTTTGCCTTTGAATTCAGTATCATTTAGCTCCCTGAATGCACTGTTTTCAAAGGCCATCAGTCTGCAATCTGCAATTAAGTGACACATAATACACAGCTCCACATTTCCACTCTCTCAGCTTCCTGCAGAGAGTAGGTGGTAACCATGGCAATGTTGTGAGGTCATTATTTAAAGTCATTAGTGTCAATGTCAATGACAAAGAAAATCCCTCCCCCCGCCTACAGAAACACTCATTAGTATAATGCTTTAGATCGCTTAATATAAACAGCCACACACAGAGAGGCACACGATAGCATGTGCACATACCAAATTGCTATTCTTCTCCCACACATTGTGCAAACATTAATGTGCCCACTCTAATGTAGATGACTGTGCATGTGACAGTGCAAAGTAGAAAAAAGACACTAACCACACCCACCACCATAACCAATAAAATCAGCCTCCCCCTCCCCAACACCTCCATATCCACTGGTCCTCACTGTACTCTGTGCAGTGGTACATGCCTGAAAGCAACAGCTATACAACAAAAAGAAATCCACAGAGATGGGCTTTGTTTGGATGCCAGGCCTCCACAATGGTCCTGTCATGCAAATATGCCCACACACACATGCCCTGTAGATGCCAGCAGAGTCCCCATGTTACACAGCTTGCCTGGTGTTATGCTCTCATTCCCTCCGCTTGCCTTCACACTGTTTCCAAACATAGATTTGATTACCATGCTGGCTGCTGTGAACGTGCTTCTATCCAGCTCTGGTTATAGTTACTGGCATTCTTCCATTAAGAGACATGCAAATTACATGTAGAAGAGAGAATGACAGGACAAGAAAGCATGAAGAGCAACAACTGTTAGACTGAGGGACTTTAAACATTAGGGACAGGGATTTTAAAGTGCTACTTTATTCATAAAGCATGGTAGTTACATTCACAAAATAAACACATTGCAAACATTATTGACTAAACAAAACTTCATAAATAAAAGAGCAAAAGGTCAGAGATCTTATCCAGGATTAAATTATGTCTAGACCTGTTTTAGAGGAAGTTACAAGTATAATGGCTTGCTGAAGCTTCATTAGCTTTAGCTAAAGCTAACATAGTTACACTACCTACATGATTAGCAATACAACATAAGCCAATGTAGCAAAGTCAGCTTTAGCCACCTGAGCTTAAGCAAACATAGCTATAGCTTACGTAGCTACATAAATATGTATCTACATAGCTTACATAGCTGCTTTGTGAGCTTAGCTTTAGCTATGTTAGCTATGTAGCTCTGTTACCAATAGCTAAGTTAGCTTTAGCAACGTGAGCTTTAGCAAACATATCTAAAGTAAACTTAGCTATGTAGAAAAAGTAGATACGTATCTTATGTTGTAGCTCTGTGGGCTTTGCTGTAGCTACATTATCTACAGCTAAGTTAGCTATAGTAATGTGAGCTTTAGCAAACCTTGCTATAGTAAACTTAGCTATGTAGAAAATGTAGATAAGAAGCTTACACTGCTGCTTTGTGAACTTAGCTTATGCTCTATTATCAACGTGGCTTACGCAGCTAAAGGAGCTACGTTAGTACATATGCTGCCTTAGAATGTTTCCATGGCAGATGAGCGTTTGTCCTTTAAGCACACTGTTTACTCTGCTTTATTTAGTGTTTTGTAATTAGTTTGTTTCAGGTCAGGTTTTTAACACTTAACTTCTGGAATCCAAACCATTACCTTAACCCTTACCATTACCCTAAACCAGGGCTGGACTGGGGAGGAAATTCCACCCTGGCATTTTTGACTTGGACCGTCCTCTCAAAGCGGGTCAATACATAACATAATGTTACACTCTTTTGTCCCCCTTACGACATACAGCTACAAAAAAAAAATCGTCCAACTATGACATATTTTAGAGGTAAGTGTCATAGACACATCTAATGGAGTGTTTTCACTCTGTTTTGACTGGCTACTAATGGTCAGAGGTGAGTATTTGATATATCAATATGGTGAGTAAGCGCCATATCAAGCAGAAGTGCAGAAACATATACCCTTATTTTGAAAAATCTCTGCCTGAATTCATTTTTTTGAATTTACTACAAATGGTTACAGAAATTTAATGAGGTAGATTTACTGGAATAATGTCGAGTAACACAAATTTGATGCTAAATACTTAATGAAAAGCTCCTCTGCTTTGATGAATATTTGTTGGTTCTTTAAATTTCTACTCCCATACAGGGGTACACCCTGGACTGGTTGCCAGTCAATCGCAGGGCTGACATATAGAGACAAACAACCAGGCACGCTCACATTCACACCTACGGCCAATTTAGAGTGATCAATTAACTTAATGAGCATGTTTTTGGTGGTGGGAGATAGCCGGAGTACCCGGAGAGAACCAACGCATACACGGGGAGAACATGCAAACTTCGCACAGAAAGGCCCTGGCCGGGAAGCAAACCAGCAACCTTCTTGCTGTGAGGCAACAGCGCTAACCACTGCTGCCCTCCATATAAGTAATCAGAAATGAAATATGCTAAATAGGCTATTATACTGATGCAACTCTGACATAAGAATGATGGCAAATTAACCACAGGTAACATTTTATTCTACTATTAAAATTAAGGGCATTCAATATTAATAAAAATCCTGGCACAGGTCTACATGTATGAAACTGAGTCTGAATTCAGGACTTTTATTTATAATTGAGAAATTTCACAGTGAGAGGGGTTTGCCATTCTTCAGATCACAGGAGATCCATTAATCTCAACCTGTTTAAGTTTTCTATATAAAGTGGAATCACTGTCTAATCATGTTTATTAGCCTATACTTTGATACTTCACAGAGCTCACTCACCCACTGATTTCATGCTCCTCATGCTCATGATATACCTGTCACAGACTTGTCTCTCCTCCACCACATGTAGCTACAGCAGCATCGGATTTTCTACTGCATGGACTGCAGAGTCTTTACAAGTTTTGCGCATCTCGACAGTTTTTTTGTTGTAATTTCACAATTATTTCTGTATCCAATCGTAATCCTACTGTTTTCGCGATTGGTTTCGTTTTCCTCCAGACACTTTAGTTTCACTTTCTGAGCTGGAGCAGAGTGGGGAGGGGAGGGCGTTAAATGGACCTTTAGGGCACGTGATTGGGCCGGTCACTATAAAGTAAACAGCCAATGGGCCACTGCCCCTGCTCTATGGGCCGATGCTTAGCAAATAATGAAAAGAAATAGATCATACTGGCCCCACAGTTCGTCAGCCCACCAGGCATTTACCTGGTATGCCATATGGCCAGTCCAGCTCTGCCCTAAACAGAAGTTTCAGCTTATTTTAACTTGAAAGTTTCTCAGTGTCTCAGATAAATGGTCTGTGAGAGTTGCCATCAGAGATAAATGGTCAGCAGCCAGACTGTCTTGGGGAAATTCTCTTTAATACATTTTTCTAGTCATGCCAATTGCGATTCTTTTTTTTTTTTTTTTTTACCCTTTTAGGGTAAAATTATAACCATCACTCAGAGTAGATACCCATTATGTTGCACTTTAACACCACTTTCTCAAACCAAAACCATTACAACAAACCACCTAAGCTTCCCCTCCTCCCCCATCCCCTCGTTTAGTGTTTCAACAGAGTGCAGATAACTGATCTCTCTTCAGATACACGACCAAAGTTGATCCAGTTTGTATTTCTTTGATGTATTTAGACCAAACAAGTATTATCTTCACTGTTGAAAAAAAAAGAGCCAAAATGACTTAGGAGTGCTTCTTTATGTATACACAGGTGTCAGAAACAGGTGCTCTTAGGTCCCAAGGAAAAATCATGAAACCAAACAAGAGGATGTCACATATAATTTGCTAAGGGTAGAAAATTCTTAACCTGGAAAAACTTTGGCAAAAAGTCATATAATTTTGAAAAATCAGTTTGTTCTCCTTGAATTGTACTTTTGCAATTGCTACAAACAGGACTCCTCAGTCACCAGGACTATCTCTATTACACAAAGTGGGGGCAGAGCTTAAGGTTGAAGAGGCGGGGATTCACATGAAAAAAGTACACAAAATGTTTGAGCTTTTGAAATAAATCCTAAAAAACTAAAGAAAGAGCTGTGTCATCTACATGAACACGTAGCAAAAAGCAACAAACCCAGGAAGTTTGACCTCAACACATTTTTAAAATAGTCACTACTCAACAACATATTTAGTAAACATATATTTAATACTCGCCCTATTAATGTTAGTTATAGCATATTATACCTTTGAACTTTTTATATCAGAAGGGTAACTGGAGGAAAAATTAGACACAGTGGTGTCCTGACAGTTGGTTGGCATGCCTTTTGTTAAACATAAAGGACAGAAGAAAACGAATCCTATAATTGTTCAATTAAAAAATGCAAATTGACCTTCAATGCATCTTCCCTTTATAAACAACACAACTTTGTGTACTGTGCAAAAACAAGAGCAGATGGATCATTGCAGAGGTTTTTTTTTATTTTTATTTTTTTGCAGGGATGCTCTTTATCATCATGCTTGACTGTAGCCTGATGTTACTATACAACGATGTGATTCAGTGAAGAAAATACATAAAAAAACTTGACTCTTCTTTGACTTTCCATAACACTCTTCCAGTGCTCTGTTTCCTTTTAGAATATAAGGAGAGTACAGAAGGATTTCAAGCAAAACACCTTAGGCATCTTTCAGCAAATGAGGCAGCAAGTGTTGAATAAGTGATGAAGACCTAACACTTCTAAGGAAGAAAATGAAGCGTAAGACACACCCTCTGTGGTTTGCTGTACAAGAAGAAGCTTTTGCTCAACTCCCAGCTCTCTTGTTCTTGTGTTTGAGGTTTGTTCAGATAATAAATAAATCACACAATGAAATGTGAGAACAAAACTCTATGAAAGTGTCCCTCTCTCTGAAAAAAAACATGAACACCAGTTGCACTTTACTATAGCCCAACCGATTTGAGATTTTTGGGGCCGATGCGGATACTGATAGTGGGGGCTAAAAAAGCCGATATCCAAAATATCGGCAATTATCCTATATTTGGCCAATATATGAAATAAGAACACTGATATACAAAGGATATATACTGTAAAAGAACACATGTGGACATGTGAATAACCAGTTGCAGTTATCTTTATTTCACAAAGATGCAACTTAGACGACATTAAAACGCTGTATAATAGTCTTATACCGTGGCTCTGGACCATATTAGACAGGAAAATGATCAATGAAGAGCCATATTGACATCGTTGTGGCAAATATGCACATAGAATATGCTTACAATTTGTTTCTTGATAACCCTGAGGAAGGCCACAAGCTTAAATGCACCTGTTTTATAAAGCTGTTCTCTAAAGATCTACTATTAGTGAAACTTTCTGTCTCCACACTGGTAGAATATGTCACAGGAAAGATAAACACCATATGAATGCTTTTCTGGTTTGTGCTTTTCAAAGTAAAAGCCCGGTTTAGCATTTCTTTTCTTTTCTTTTCTTTTTTCTTTTAGATTTATTTTTGGGCATTTTTGTGCCTTTATTGGATAGGGGAGGACAGTGGACGGAGTCGGAAACAGGGCCAAGAGTGGGGGAGAGACATACGGTAAAGGGCTGCCAGCGTACACAGGGAGCGCCTCCAACCACCAGGCCACCTGCTCCCCCCGGTTTAGCATTTCTATAGAGAAACTCCGTTCACTTGTACAGAATTCTTTTATTTTGAATAGTTCCCGACACACTTCCTCTATACACTGAATGAAGTCGCTTTGAGCACAGGGCTTTGAGAGCAGGGAGATGCGGCTGACAGGCAGAAAACTAGCACCCTGTGTGAAAGCCACACCGGCAGGAACTGGAGCTGACACGTGCGGCACACGCAAGCAGCAAAACACGATCCCAGTCCGAAACGAGCGTTAGTCCTCTACTCTGCTGCAGTCGAACTGCGTGAGGACAAGGCTGCTCGTGAGTGCTTAGGGACGGAAAGGGGCCCATGGCTGCACCCGCTGCTCAGTGAGAAGAGCAACAACAATATGTGCTTTTATGTCAAAGCCTCCAAAACTCTCCAGCAACACCAGAAAAAGTCGCTAGATTAGTTGCTAATCGCTTTTTTGAAAAGAGTTGCTAGAGGGGTCTGAAAACTCGCTAAAAATAGCAACAAAGTCGCTAAGTTGGCAACACTGAGTGAGGGAGAGCTGCTGCTGCATGCTGCGTCTGAGGGGGAGGGGCCAGGCACTTGGGCTGAATTCAGCGTGGACACACAGAGCGACAGGAGCAGAGACAATCCCAGCACAGCAAAAAAGTTAATATATCGGCTACATACTGGCCGATGTTGATTAATCTGTGAAATGCTATAATCGGCCTGATTAATCGGCCCACCGATAAATTGGTCAGGCTCTGCACTTCACACTATTGTTTATTTCCTCTGCCACTCCTCATTTGATCTCAATGTTTATGTATATATTTTCCAAGTTCTCTAGGAAAGGAAATAAATTACAACCATTTTAACAGTGTTTATTAATGCCTTAGTTTATGGATTACCTTTCCGAAATCAGTTGCCTAAAAAAATCAAAAGTGATATTTAATTGTGAGTAATATTTTCTCTAGAGAGTGCAATGTCAATGGTGTTGTCCTTTCTTTCCCATTTTGATGCTCAGTTTGAACTTCAGCAGATGTCTTGCCCATGTCTACTTGTCTTAATGTATTGGTTGCTACGATGTCACTGGGTGATTGGATATTTAAGCTGATATGATTTTAGAAAGAATGAGCATTAAACTTAAGGTTGAACCATTCCTTGCCATTAAGGAATGATACAAACATCCATTTACTTTCTGTGTAAATGAAGTGATACATTTTGTTTCATGGTTGAGTGTATCGTTACATTTCTGCTGATGACAACTTGCCGACCACAAAAAGAAGCCCTGATGAAGACCTGTGGTTTGAAACTTTGTGGCTTTTTAAATGATTTGGTTGTTATTAATTCAAGGTTTTTAATACATTTCCTTCCTCATTTTTACTCTTTTTCATGCTTGAAGTAATAATAATAATGATAATAATAATAATAATAATAATAATAATAATAACTTTATTTCTATTGCACCTTTAAAAACAGAGGTTTGCAAAGTGCTTTGACTGTAAGCAGAAACACAATTCGAACAAAGTATCATAATAAAAGCAAAGAACATTACGACAAGACAAAACCGCAAAATAAAAAATAAAGCCAGCAATCTAACTCCAACATCATAATCACCCTAGTAGACCCATTATAGAGCCTTAAAACATGTCAAGTTAGAAATACATTATGAAACCTTGATATGTAAAATTCCAGAATAAAATTAAAGATCAAGAATAAATAATAAAAAATAAAAATTCAGAATAACCTAGACAAATCCAGGCAACACAGGAACCCAGCTACATAAAAAGAGACAAAAAGACCAGAAATGTAAAAGCATTAAAACAATAAGAAGAGACAGAAAGGAATATGAAACAAAGCAGTAAGAAAAAGAACAAAAACAACTAAGATGTGTAGAGATAAACGAGTCATAATACAAAAATTAGAAAGCTAGTAGTGGTAAAATATTAGTCATAATAAAATCATACTAACAATATTAATCAGCCATAAGGACACAGCAGCATAAAGAGGTAAAAACAATAAAAGTGGAGGGAGGGGGTAAAAGCTCTGAAAATAACTGGGAGAAGAGAAGATATATTCAAGCAATAAGAAACAAGCAAGGTAAAAAATACAAAGCAGAGAGGAGCAGACATGGAAGCTTTAAGGTAAAATTTCAGGAAGCAGAGGAAAATCAAAGAGAGAAAACTGATGGACAGAGGGAAGATGCAATAAAAGACATTAGAAGTGCCTGCTTTCTCTCCTTTTAGTTTGCATAATGTTTACCCCTGTTTTTAGAGCACCCAACACGGTTTTACATTTTTTCTAATTTGACCACATTGAGCATCCAGTTGTTTCCTTTGACTCTACAGTTGTAAAGAAGTGTTGAATTTTTTAATAACATTAAAAAACATGTAACAATCCAAAAGGTCAGTTCTAAATATGATTTGTAGAAGTGGCTAAAATAATTATTTAAAATTTGTTAAACAATCTTCCTGTAATTTCCAAGCACAAAAAGGCAGCAGAGGGATATGGAAAAGTCAAAGTGCTGGTATAAATGTAGTTGTAGTATAAGTTTAACTGCAAAGTAATACATAGGTTTGTATCAAGTTAGGTATTCAGCTTTTTTCATACAACTATTACTTTCATTTTCTTCCTTCTAGCCTTACATCAATGATTAATGTGCAAAACTTGAAGGGATTTAATGCTTTAGAATGTTGAGCTGATTTAGCAAAACAGCATCAAATGAATGCTAAGGTAAAAGAGTGTACCCAACAAATTTAATGTGACCACATGTTAAATCTGTTTAATCATTTTTCAGTCTCTTAAAAAATATGAAAGAATACCAAAGAAATAGAAGGTTCCATGTCAGTTTATGTCTTAGTTTAAGTTTAGGATAAAATGCACCCACTTAAATCACATTAGCATTCAGTTTGTGTGCATGTGACCTTTTGTTAATGTGTCTTCCTCTTGTCTGTGTTTCTCTGTGTGACCGGGTTGATCTGTGTGAGCCTGAACCTTTGCAGAGGATGACATCATCAGGGTGTATAGGGCAGTGTGCTGCCATCATTTGTTCTGCTAATATTTTCCAGATGTACAGCTGAAGTCTCTACAATTCTTCTGTTAGCGCTCAAAAACACTGAAAGTAACAGCAATGCGGTTATTATGTACCCTACATCTGCAGGAGTTTGATGCATGTGCAAGTGTTGAATGCGCATGTAAGTTAACTATTTAAGCAAAAGACAAACACGCTGCTCATTTTACGGACTTCAAATACCTAAGCCAACTAGGCCAAGTAGGAAACCACAGTCCATTAAAACTCCTACACACTGCCTTGTAAGCAGTTAGCCTGGCTATAGTTAGGTTCCCTGTAGAGCTGCAGCCTGACTCACGGACACACTGTTTGATGTGGTGCAGTGCTCCACTGAGTTTACTTGGGAAAACATTCTCCTGTTCCCATGGTGACCACAACAGGAAGGATGCTGTCATTCAAGGGTGCTTGATTCTGAGCAAACTACGGCTCGGCCTCCGGGCGCTCACAGAGGGACACAGGGTCAACCTTCTTCTTGCTCCACCACGCTCCCCACCTCCTCATGTCAAAAAGCAGCAGCTTGCATGCAGCGCTTCTCTCTGACATGCTGTGAGACATGGAGTAAAATACAGCCATGAGACGACCACAAACTACCAAATTTCTTTGGATTAATATGAGCTGAAATGCAGACAATGTAAGAAATCTTTTTGGGATTGCAAGTTTAAAGTTAACCAAATATGTGCAGTGATATGTTTTCTGATGCCAATTTGTGCATAAATATTGTCTCAGTCTAATCCTGATGTGCATTTCTCAGCAAAACCTCAACCTGCAGATGCAAAAACCACCACAGAACAGTGTCTTGTGCACAAACAGGAAGATAGTCTCTGTAGAAATGTATGTTTTGCATTATTCAAAAAAAATAAAAAAAGATCACCGTCATATTGCTAAGAACTTTTAATAATTCATTAAAAAAATCCTCTGTACTATACCTGCAAAAGGAGATTGCAGATCTACTTCTGGACAATTTCTTGGCTATGTTTTTCGATCATGAGATATTTATAAGTGTCAGGTATTTATAGTCAGCTAAAATGCAAGACAGTGCATACTTTCAATCCTCATTTTGTACTGAAGCGATTCCAAGTATCAGATAGTCTTCAGGGGCTTTCCTTCACCTGACTTATTTTTGTAGTGATTCTGTTGCTCTTTAATCGTTTCTCTTGCATGGTTTCTCTTCTGCTGTCTAGATTTATGTGGCACAGATGTCTTTTTAAGTTTTGTAATGACCTAAAGGAGGATTTGGAAGTTCCTGTTTGATGCAGTAATACTTTCCTAAGAGAAAGTGATCATAAAAATGATCAAAGTCATTGTTTTATACAAACTCTCTGCAACAAGGTCACATTGCGGACCTGAACACAGACTGCAAGGAATGTCTGACACAGTTTTATCTGGGCCTGAGTCTAGCTAGTCCCTGGAGGAGGTAACAGGAAGAAGAAGGAGTGAGAGTTTAGAGCCATAGCACACTGCCAATGCCATCTAGTGCCGAGAGCTCCACACAGCATGCCCTGCAGAGGATGGGAGAGAGAGAGAGAGAGAGAGAGAGAGAGAGAGAGAGAGAGAGAGAGAGAGAGAGAGAGAGAGAGAGAGAGAGAGAGAGAGAGAGAGAGAGAGAGAGAGAGAGAGAGAGAGAGAGAGAGAGATTCTACACACCTCTCCCTGCCACATCGTTAATGAGTGACCTGCAGGAGGCGCCCTGTGCCAGAGATACTATCTGGTCCTCTGGCAGCTGGTATGTTTAGAGAAGGAAGCTATTAAAATGTCTTTAACTGAGAACCAAAGTCCTGGGGCAAGGAGGGATGCTGGGGGGAGGGAGCAGGAGAGGGGAGATGGGGTGGAGAATATGGAAGAGAGAGGAAGTAAGTGAGAAAGAATCTGCTGGAATGGGGGGGGGGGGCAGTGTTAAAATTTTCCATTCATTCTCCCTCACATAACCCCCCCTCTTAAATACACACACCTATCTAAAGAAAATCACCTCAACTTTCTTTTCCATCAATCAATACAACCTGGAGTATTTTGAAAAGAGCATCCCAATATAAACCAAACCAGAATTTTAAACTTACATGTGACACTAGTAAAAATAAAATGATGCCTGGCAATGTTTTGTGCAGCTCAGATGTTGCTTTGTCTTTTGCAGCTTCTGGCTCAATACTACTAAAGATTTGTAGATTTTCAGATGCTATCTACCATCAAAATACCATGTATTGTCATGTTTTTTAAACACTTGATACTACCAAAAAGTGTCCGAAAGTATCGAAACTTTTGTCAACCTAACATTGAAGCTCTCAGGGCTCCATACATGGGCCTTTACTATTCAAAGTTAGCAGTTAAAAATTAACAGAAGGAAATGATGTTGTGTCTCTTAATAGATTAGTACAGCTGTAAAGTATCCAGTTTGACACATTCAAGCCCATTTTTAACCATTTACAGCATACACAGTATGCATATCCTGCTCTATGCATCCCATAGATGATGGATCTTTTTATTTGTGTCATTTCTAAAGTAGCAGCCTGTCTCTACAGTTGTATGTTTTTTTAATGCTAGTAGCAAGTTTCCCTGTTTTTTAGCTGGTATAAGTATGAGTTGTAATGCAACATTAAGTAGTACACCACACAGACATTGATTAATAGTGTCGTGGAGAAATTAATCAGTGGTGCAGGAAGCAAAATCATTAAACATATTTTTTTGCAATGTAAAATAGGCCCTTTACTTATTTCAGAATTAAGTTTTTGCTTTATTTTATAAAAGCAGATTAGCACGGTTACACATCTTCCAAATCAGGCTACATAGCTATATTATGATAATGCATCTATGTAAATACTCCTTGTTCTTCTCTCAGAAACAGAGGCTAATAGGCCAAACGCAGTCAACAGTAAGATAAGGTTGTCAAAACTGTTAAGACTTTGTGACACCATTTTTAAAATAAAAATTTCTCTGTTTTTTTAATGACTGATAATAATGACAGAAACTTTAAATCAATTAATACATAATTCCGAACTTCAGTCAAAGCCCTTTAGCTAAAAATTTATGAGTGCACTATCTAAACAAAACAAAGCATCTGCAACATTTCTGTAATAAAGCATTACCAGTGTTTGGTATTATTTAGATACAATTTTACTCCATTCTTCATTGTAAAGAGGATCAAGCATAAACAGTCTTTTTTTAAAATCCAGCCATAAGTTCTCTATTTGTTTGAGGTCTGGGCTGTAGCTTGGCCATGATGGAATTAACTAAATTCCATGGGACGTTCAGTGCCCTGGATTTTTTTTTTGTATCCATCCCCTGACTTATACTTTTCAATAACCTTTTTCTTTGAGTTGCCTGGTGTGTTCTTTGGTCTTCATGGTGTAATGGTAGCCAAGAAGACTGATTAACCAGTGACTGTACCTTCCAGACACAGGTGTCTTGATTCTACTATTGGTTGAGACACTCCTCACTGTACAGGACCTCTGTTGAATTAGGTGGGTCACATTAAAAGGGGTGAGTATATAAGCAGTCACCTATTTTACATTACATATCTTTATCTAATTTACATTACTTTATAGAAATCTGTTTTCACTTTGACATTAAAAAGCATTTTTTTCATTTTATGTATTTATTTTAAAAAGCCCAACTATATGAACCATTATTGATTTATAAAACCAATAAAATGGTAAAACATCAAAGGGGGTGAATACTTTTATAGCCACTGTAGCGGGCATTAGTTTGCAAATTTTTCTAACTTAAAACGAGAAATTATTCAATATTAGGTGCCTATGGGACTTCTGTTTTTGTTCCTGTTGTATCAAACCAAGTACATTTTTACTAGTGTGTTATCGAAGTATAAAACTCTGGTACTATGAAAGCCCCACCATAACATGCCTCATATCTCAACCTGTCTACATTCTGCTAACACAATCAGCTGACTATGATGTTCAAAAACTTGCATCATGAGAAATATGTCTGGCAAGTGAGACAATAAAAAAAAAATCAACGAGCTGTGTCATTTAGCAGTCATTCAGCAGCAAAACACTCAGCTACTGTACTGTCACAGAGCTGGTGCCTCATTAATTCACTCTCCCACGTGGCATCTCTCCACATCTCCCTGCTGTTCTCTCCTCCTCCTCCAGGCACCGTATCAGGACTCAGCAGGCCAGCATCAACAGCTGAGGTCATCAACTTCTTATTCTCCTTGTAATAAATATTTGTTATAAAATCTACCCTTCTGCAAATACAAGAAGCAGTAAAAATCTGATTTGTGTAGAAAAAGTAAAATGTACTTTTAAAATGTGATTCAGTGCTGCTTTTTGTTACTGATGGCCCGATGGGGAAACACATATCACAGGGGAGACTTGATGAATATTTACGGCACCAAGCAGAGCAAAAGAGCTGCTTTTCATTAACAATTTTCCAACTGAGAGAGGCACATTAATTACAAACAGAATCAAGAGGTATAGTGCTGAAAGAAGAGGTTTAAATATGTACATCTAGACCTTATATTACTGGAAAGAGCACAGAAGCAACATCATAAAAATCAATTCACTCTCATAGTACTACCATGTATTCCTTGTTTAATTCTACACAGCTGTTAGGCATCTCCTGTTTCCTGTCCAGGTAAGAGTGTCTTCAATCAATAACACAATTCACTAAGTCCTTCTAGAAGAGCCAAGTCAAACAAAAAAAATAAAAAAATACTCCAAATGCTCCTCTCTTCCCTTGCCTGTCTGAGCCTTTGACACTCAGAAACCATAACTATTCCTTCAGCAATCATCCCTAATGATTTCTGTTTCCTGCAATCCTGTGAGCTTGAAAAATTCGTCCTTACTCTGAACCCGCCATATTCCTCCTAAATCATGCCCAAGGCAATATTTACTTTCATGCAGACAAGCCAGAAATACATACCGACACAATAGATACTATGCTTATGAACAGACATATCAGCCTCATTCCAGCCTGAGTGAAAGATAAATCATACGTCTTCATGCCAACCCCCAATCTACACCCTCAGTTCAGAAAAAGGACCACTAGAATGCCTGGTTTGCAATAAATCATTCAGTCAGAACGCCTACATGACACCTACACAATGCCTACATGTAACCTCTGTGTAACCTCCACGCCAGCGCTAACTATCTAGCAGACGCCCACTCAGCACAGTGTCTCCCCTCTCCCCGAGGTCCCAGTTTAGACAGAGGACACAGCTGTTCTGAACGGTTTTCCTCATGCGTTTTTCATATATTATTCCCCCTTACCTTTCCCCCCCCCCAATTTAGGGATCCAAAATCCCTCCCCTGTTTCCCTCTCTGCCTGGTGATTTTTTTTCTCCTCCTTATTTCTTTTGCAGATTCTTTCTCTTTGGCTGATGTTTAAGGCACAGTAAATTGATGTATACACACAGAAAGACACTGAGTGAGCTGGCAGATACAAAGAAAGGATTTAAATCCATGAGGATGACAGACAATGAAGGGTCTGAGTAATGTATCCTCACCTTTCCTACCTTCTCTCATTGAACATTTTGGCTCGAGGCTGTGTTTCCACTGGGACTTCGCTTTGTCTGAGTGAGCATGAATAGCAATGAGTGAAACTGGCATGTTTGAGTCAAATCTTTCTGTACTGCTGCTGTTTGACAAGAGATGTCTGCCCATTCAACAACCATAAGAGTTTTAACTCATAAAGACATATTTGAGTAATTCATCTTTTTCATGTATATAACAATATAACCCATAAACCATGTTTTCTGCATGTGCATTTATTCATTTGCTCATGATTACTTAACACTAATACAAAAAAGCTTTAAAATTAACTTAGATGTAAAGAGGCAGTGTAATCCCATTTTTATCACTGCACACTAAATATAAACATACAGCATATATTTAGCTACTGTGCATCACAAATTGCATATTTCTGTTCTAAATTCTAAACATTTGGAGTGCATAAGTGCGCATTCAAACTACTGGCACACTCAAAAATGTCAGAGAATTAAGCGTGGGACAATGTATGCTTTCCACCCTGTATGAACAGTGACGTAGTGACAAAATAAGTTCATTTTAAATAAGAATTATGTTAACATAAAATACAGCTTACATTAATCTAATTGTGAGTGAAAATATCCATCAAATTTCAGTTAGAATTGTCTAATGTCTACTTACAACTTTCTGTTAAAAAAGCAGTAGTACAAGAAAAGAGAGGTAGTTAAACCGACGTCATTTCCTGTGAGTGTATAACAGCAGTGCACAAATTTAGACAATGCTAACCCACTTTAATTAAGGGCTCTGTACAGCACTTTAGTATGCTGTATTACAGTATACTAACAGTAGTATGTGACTTTAGACACACAGTTAGCTTAGCCTAGCTTAGCTGAACTTAGCTGACCGGAAAGCAAAATAAATTACCTGCCAGCACCTTAAAAGCTGTGTCAGTAAGACTATATACTATATGTTGTTTTTTTTTTTTTTCTGCAGTCAACCCAGGTGTAGCTTTTACACAACAATGTTTGTGAGTTTGAAAAAAAAAGTAGGAAATCATAAAGATTCAGTGGTGCTGTTTTAGGCAGATTTTTTTCCAATTTCTAAACAGAGCAGACTGAACGATCATTTTTGGTAAAAGGCAAGTTTTTAGGCTTCCTCTTTGTTAATACCTGAGGCTGGAGGTATTATAGTTTTGGTCAAGATCATTGGGCTTCACGCTCATCTCTTGCCTGTAGCAATAAATCACGAACGCTCTGAGGGATTTTCTTCAAACTTTGCCCAAACGTCCACTCTGACTCAAGGATAAACCGAGTAAATCTTTCAAGTAAATGTCTAGGTGAAAGGTAACCTTGCAAAGCAGATAGATACGCCCGTTTCCTTGTTTTTCACTGGCGAATCCATCTTGTTAAGCTCCCATCTAAACTATTTGAGCCCAGTTAAAAAGTGACAGGACCAATCAGCGACGAGGGGCTGTACTTTCAGGCGCAGCAGAGTCCTGACATAAACAAACAGCAGCAAGAGCTGGTGCAGTTCTGGAGGAAGAGATTAGCGTGGATGCTGCTGAAGCGCCAGTTTTATCACGCATAGCTCGATAGTGGCTACATCATGTGTTTTGTTGCTCTGATTGGCCCGTAGAGATGTGACAGACAGAATGTTCATCCAATCACACTCCGAGTTTTTTTCAAATCCTCTGCCTTTTCTCAAACGTGAAACAAATCCATCCAGTGTGTCAGGTTAGGTGAAAGGTGCTTTAAGTGACTTTGAGTGATTGTTGATGGTATGGCTTTCATGCTGAAAATGCCAGATTCTGATCCTGCCAATCAAATGTTGCAGCAGAGATTGAGACTCATTAGACCTGACATTTTCTTTAAATCTTCTATTGATTAATTTTGGTGAGTCTGCGTGTACTGTAGCCTTCATTTCATGTTCTTGGCAGATAGGAGTGACATCTGGTGCAGTCCTCTGCTGCTGTAGTCCATCTGCTTAAAGGTTCAATGTCTTGTGAGTACATATTTCCTCTTTTGCATACCTGGGTTGTGACGAGTTGTTATTTAAATAAATGCTGCCTTCTGTAAGCTCAGACTAGTCTGGTCAGTCACCTCTGACCTCTGCCACAAACAAGACAACTTTGCAAAAAAAATGCTGCTCACTGGATATTTTCTCTTTTTTCTGACCAATCTCTTTAAACCCTAAATTAAACTAATTGTGAAAAATCCCAGTAGCTCTGCAAAAATACTTAGACAACCTGTCTGGCACCAACAACCATTGCAAGTTCAAAGTCACTCAAATCACCTTTATCCCTTACTGTGATGCTCGGTTTGAACTCAAGCAGATCATCTTGACCATGTGCCTACATGCATTGGTTGCCACGATATGACTGGCTGATTAGATACTTGCAGTAATGAGCTGCTGAACATATAAACTTAATAAAGTGATCACTGAGTAAACAGTATATTTTGTTGAGCACTTCACATGTTGGCTATGCCTTTATAGTCAAAATCTTTTTCAACCAGTGGTTTTATGATCAGACCAGTCATGACCTGCTCTGTCTTATTGTGCACTTTTCTATACTTTACTTGAATTTTTTTTTAACGAGGGTCTATGCTCCACAGGCAAAATGTGTGCCTTTCAACACGTGCTACAGGGTGTGAATAACCATAGTATTTGATTGTGGAGACATGAACAATAACAGCGGTTGCCTTTCTCTGTCTGTTTCTTTTGTACTTTCTCACACCAGGGCAAGAGAAGTTACCCCTGATCAGATTGGATTACTGGTGGGTCAGTAAGGTTGATCAAAGCCAGCAGTAAACATCTGAACAGGCGGAGCAAAAGAGAAAAAAGAGCTAAAAGGGTTCAACCATGCAACAAGAATTCTCTTTTAAGATTCATGCACTTTGAGGGTGGCTTGAAAAAAGGGAAGGCACACTTCCTTTACATTCAACCAATTTGTCGCTATATTAGAGCGCCCCTGTTCAGTCTCACCCTTTCCTGCCAGCAGACAGAGTTAATGAGGGAAACTCCCTATCATATATAACAGCTACACAAAATTTAAAAGTGTGTGTGGATACGAAAAGGCGAGGGCAGCGGGGCATGGGGTCGGACGGTAATGGCAGCAGCATATTCAAGCCTCCTACTCAGGAATGCAGAGTGAGGGAGAGACACAACACTCCAATTCAGTCGCAGAGAGCCGCTGAACTATTCTTAGGACAGTATGTGAAGTGGACCCCCCCTCCTCTTCCTCCTCCCCCTCCCTGGGGGACTCTGCAAAGAGTGGAGATGGAGAAATGGACATGGTGTCTATTAAGGTACAGGGCAAGGTGGTGGGGCTTTAGAGACAAAAAAAGCAAGTGGATAAAAAGTTAAGCTGTGATGAAGCAAAGCTTGGTCAGCTCAGTGTGAATGGAGCAGTTCAGTGTGCTGCTGTGAAGCTTCTGCAAAGAGCCTTTTGTAAATGTGCATGGGCACAATGCATGGAGCCCGGGGGACTCTCTCCTTCTCTCATGTGACTTCTCACAAACACTCACATACAGACAGCATACATACTTTCCCTTTTTCTAGTCTCTCTATCCAGGGGTGTCACACAGATTTTGGTGCCCTATGAAAAGATAACTCACTGGGCCCCTCCAACACAGCTGAGGCCAGCCCTGCAATATTACTCTAATTACACTTCAATTAACTAATGAGGCATAAAAGTTTTAAATGAAGGTTGTCAAAATGTTCTACTTGATCGCCCTCCTCTCTCTCACTGCAATTGTCAAACCAACACTTTTCGGTTGGACAAGACCCCATCAACCAACTAATAGTCCAACCAATTGGCGGGTTTCATCTCAACTAAACTGCAAAAAAATGTTTCCATATAGCAATTAAACTTCTACCATCCATCCATCCATCATCTACACCACCGGTCCCTTTCAGAATCACTGGAGGCTGGAGCCAATCCCAGTCATCATATTTCGTGAGACAGGGTACAGCCTGCACTGGTCACTGGTCAATCACAGGACTGATATATAGAGACAAACAAGCAACCACACACACTTAATTACACTTCTTGAAGAAGAAAAATAGTATTGATCTCAAACTGTGTTCATGGCACAGTTTTATGCTAAGAGGTGAAGTTTCAATGTGTGATTTTATAGTCAAATACAGCAGCTGTTAATCATCTGCATAGAAATTTGAACATCTGGTGTAACACTGCCACACAGCAGCAAAAGATAATGAAAAGTAAAGGCATAGGCATGGATCTCTGAAAGGTTGCGCAGAAGCAATTCCTTGATACTTTCTGATACCATGTGCCTTAAAGTAATCTTTCAAAGGTATTCAAATGCTTTTTGTTTGTACTGAGTAGAGAAAATGATATTTTTATTAACCCTACAAAGTTTAACTATGAGAATAATGACTAACAAAGTAATAAATCTAAACCAAAACTACATATTTGAGAGCCCCATCCTTCTTTTCTGACCTAATTTTATCAGAGGTTTTATCTTCTAATGCAGGTCAACTCTACAAGGTTACATCTACTGCAAGAAAAAAAGACTTCCTATGCTTGTACACTGAGCTTACATGCCACTGAGATCACTGCAGCAGCTCACTGAGTTCAAACAGTGGGGAAATTCAGCAAGAGACAGTGTCACAAGTGACAGTGACAGGCTCAGATTTTTCCTCATCTCTTTTGCTTTTTATTTCTCTCTCCTGTGTGAATGAGTCATTGAGAGGATGGGGGCAGAGACGCACACCAAGGCCCTGGCAGTGCACGGTCCTACTGTTATCAGGCAAACATGGCCGAGTTGTCTGCAGCTCAGTCATAACAAATGTCAAAGAGCTATTCATCTCCTCTAATCCTGGTCTCTTGAATATACACACACATGGGTGACACCAGAAGCATTCACTCAAAGTAACAAAGAGTGAGAACTGAAGAGCAGGGTGAACGTAATCCAGCTGATTTAAAGAGAGAACAGGGGAATAAAGGACATTTGGGTTGTTAGGGGAATCATGTGGATAGAAAAAAAAAGCAAAGCTAGATCAAAATTGTGTTGAGATTTTAAACTAGGTAAGCATACACAAAGTAGGGGGAGATGTGGTGAGGGTTGCTGATATTTGACAGGAGGAAGAGAATAAATATGTGTCACCCTGGTGAAGAAATCTCCCAAGTCATGTGTGCACATACACACACTGTTGTTGTACACGGAACAACAAAGTCTTCCACAGAAAAGCACAGCATGCTTTTGCAGTAAAAGCTGCATGCTGTGCACATTCACAAACTCAAAATGTAAGGAGTGAGGGTGGAGCAAGTGAACACAACATCCTGTCCCAGACTGGTAGGGTGTAAACAAATGTTCACAATCTGGTTTGACACACTGAGAGAGTGAGAAACGAAATAGATGCAAACTGAGGTTGGGGGCTGATACAGCACAAGATATGGGCATGACTCATCACTTCCAATAAGTCAAGCAATTTCTTTCAAGGACTGCCGAGAATGGCCAAATTCATACAGTAAAGTGAGGCTAAGCAAATGAAGGCTGAAGTTTTTTTTAAACTTTGAATCAATACATTGTTCCATCTAGTGTTATTAAGAACCATCAGTGGTAGTTTGTACAGCTTGTGATACATTAAACATAAAAGAAAAGAAAACAAAAAATACACAAAATATAAAGCAAAATAGAAAATAGCCTGATTTATAAAACTGAGAATAAATACAACGTAAAATGCAAATTAAAATATGTGCTTTTTAGAGCTAGTATCATATTTATAATTTATGAAGGTGCTGTAATAAACAGCCGATTTAGTGGTTCCTCGTGCAAAATCCTGACTTGTGTATGTCAGTAAAGGATCACAGACTGTCTCATGTAAACCTGGGATGGGATGTTAAACCGAGCCTGTACAGAGGGCTTAGAAACACATTTGACGTCGGTGTACTCTGCTTTAACCGGCCGTCTATAGTCTTTTGAATGTATTAGCAGCAGTGTTATCTTCAACCCTCTCTGCTTTCATATCCAGAGGCTTTTTAAAAACAGCGCAGAGATGAAGAGAGGGAGACAAGGGCAGCAGGTCTAGTTGCTATGCTTCTCTTGCAGTGGGAGCCCGGAGGAAACTTTTCTTCTTTGTTTCCTTTTTTAATTCTGGGTACTTCCTCTTCTTCATTGGTAATTAAACAGTGGTTAGCAAACACTTCTCAGCATTGCACCGGGTAAATACTGTAGCAGCTCTTTCATTTTGTTTTTTCTTTTTATTTCTTTTCTTTTTTTAATAGTTCAGGCGTATTGGTTGTGGGACTATGTGCACCGAACTGTGACCCCTGAACCAGCGAATACAAAAACCATTACACTCCCAGTAAATGGTGATCCGTTTGATTTCTTTATAACTCTGTAAAGTGCTACTTTAATGGTGATATTGCAAATTTCAAGCCAAAAACTCCTTAACTTATTGCACCTGCTTAACATGGTGATTTGTAATACTGAAACATGTGTATGAGATCAGGCAGACCAGGAAATGTTGCTTCTGTTGATTTGTGATGTGAAGCACAATACATAATACTACATAACTACATAACTAAATCAGTCTACAGCTAGAAAATGTTGAGTCAATGTACGCCTAAACACACAAAACAGGACAAAGTATCAGCAGTAGAGCCTCAGTGTGAACACTTTTGGAAGTGAGACAGATCTACCCTCACCATTCCTCCCTCACTTACTAACTCGGCAGTTCAGCTAGACTGTGACTCTACCTTGCCCTGTCAGGATATGATAAGAAACGATGAGTATCTCCACATCCTTCTGTTTAGAAATGCAGATTATTTCTGATGTAAGAGATTGCACAAACTGGAATTATGAAACCTACTGCATCACGGGAGAGAAGTAGAAGATGAGATGAAATAAGATATAAAGGGGAGGGGAAAAGAAGAGATATGCAGGGAGAGAGATGGAAGCACTTCCTGTTAGAATTCCATCCTAAATGACCTTTCTTTGTTGCCGTGGTAACAGAGGAATGGCTTTGGGGAGAGTAGGCTAATTATTACAGCTAATCCAACCAATGTCTCTCCTTTGGGAAGAATGTTTTCCAGCATTAGAAGTTTGACTAACTTGCATGAGACGGGCATATTAGTTGGGGTTATTTCCTGCCAACGTCTGATTAGAAAACTACCCTCTTCTTGAAACTGAGCAACACACTGTGGTCATATCAACCACAATCATTTAAAGCAAGCAAAGCAAATTAGCATGCTTGCAGGATTGAAACACAGGCTCATTTTCACATCATCATGCAAATACACGCTATGTATGTATGCAGCTATCATACACAATCTAACCAAGGCAGCAGACATCACGCAAGACTCAAACTGACAGCATGTCTGCAAAAACACCCCCTGCACCCGCAACATATTACAGGAGCATGCTGGGTAGACAGAGACCCCCCATCTCCCTCCTCACCCCTCACCAACAACTGCCTGCTCCAGATTTTAGCTCCAGACAGACAGACATGCCCAGAAGTGGTGTTTTACTAGAAAAGTAGACACACACTAACACACCATGACTAGCACAAGTCTAGAAGACAAAGAAATAAAGGCTGTTGTTCGTGCACATTAAGAGAAAGCAGAGGGCATTAGGCTAATGTAATGAGACAGGTCAAAATACAGTCCAGTCTCCAGAGAAGGACAGCAGAAGAGAAGAAAAGATGTGTGTAACAGCAAATTCTTTTGTTTCTTTTTTTTCTTTCCACAAAGTTGGCAAAGGGACAGGTGAGATAAAATATAGTTTAAAACATAAAAGTCAATGAAAAAAAATATAAAGGTAGGTAAATTAATTATGGAATGGTGCTTTTATATGTGAGAACTTCCAGTCCCACTCTGGGATTTATGATTGTATTAGAAAACAAAGTAAAAGTGCTTCAATCAATGTGTTCCCTTATGGTATTTAGGGCCAAAAGTCATCCAGCACCCTCTAACGATTTGTTCAGGAGAGCTAGAGTGCACATGAACACAGAGGTTCACCACACTGACTCAGACACTTAAGCTAAGTCACATACACTGCCTGGCCAAAAAAAAAAAAAAAAAATCGCCACCTGGATTTAACTAAGCAAATAGGTACAAGCCTTCTATTGGATAATTACTGCATGGGCGATTATCTTTCAGCTGGCAACAAGTTATTTAACCCCAGCTTATGCAATGAGTAACTTCTCATTTCTTAAACAACCATGTCGAAAGACACATCCTGTGGTCATGGAAAAGATGTTAGTCTGTTCAAGAAGGGTCAAATCATTGGCAAATGGAAAAAAAAAAGATTCAGTTTGCTAGGGAGCATAAAGATTGGACTCTGGAGGAATGGAAGAAGGTCATGTGGTCCGATGAGTCCAGATTTACCCTGTTCCAGAGTGACGGGCGCATCAGGGTAAGAAGAGAGGCAGGTGAAGTGATGCACCCATCATGCCTAGTGCCTACTGTACAAGCCTGTGGGGGCAGTGCTATGATCTGGGGTTGCTGCAGTTGGTCAGGTCTAGGTTCAGCAACATTATGTGCCCAAAGAATGAGGTCAGCTGACTACCTGAATATACTGAATGACCAGGTTATTCCATCAATGGATTTTTTTCTTCCCTAATGGCACGGGCATATTCCAAGATGACAATGCCAGGATTCATCGGGCTCAAATTGTGAAAGAGTGGTTCAGGGAGCATGAGACATCATTTTCACACATGGATTGGCCACCACAGAGTCCAGACCTTAACCCCATTGAGAATCTTTGGGATGTGCTGGAGAAGGCTTTGTGCAGTGGTCAGATTCTCCCATCATCAACACAAGATCTTGGTGAAAAATTAATGCAACACTGGATGGAGATAAACCTTGTGACATCGCAGAAGCTTATCGAAACAATGCCACAGCGAATGCGTGCTGTAATCAAAGCTAAAGGCGGTCCAACGAAATATTAGAGTGTGTGACCTTTTTTTAGTGGGGACTTTTTTTTTGGCCAGGCAGCGTATCTAAAATCATCTAAAATCACAAAACAACCAAAGCCAGATATAGTAATGTCATTTTGTGTTAGTGTTGTTGCAGAGGTAGGAAAATTCTCTAGATTTAAGGCTCTAGTGATAAGTTTTTGCTAATCACACCTGAAATAACCTGACATTAACAATGATGGCCCTTCACGTGCTTAAAAGGCAGGCAAAATTATCATCATTAAGAAAAAGTATGTATATATAATTATTTTAAATGCTCTAAGCCTGAGATGCAATGATTAGGGCTGATGCCGATGTTTTAAATGAAAATTTAGCCAATGATGATGCCGATAACGTTTTCTACACAATGATGTTTTGTGTACGACTTCTAGTTTGCCCACATTTTCTCTGACATTTGACCATGAAAAAAGATCAGAGTATAACTTGTCAAATCTTCTGCCCTGTAAAAATGTCTTATTTGATGCAGTAGACATACCAGATGCCAACATAAAATTGGTTGGACACAACAGATAAACACTGGTAACTTCATCTATTCATCCCTCATTCATGTTAAACAGACGCATGGGTGCATCCCTACCTGAAACCGTTACCAAGGTTTTGGTGTCAGACAGTATGATGAACAACCTGCTGCAGAGAAGACTTTCATTTGAGCATTTTTCCCTGAAGAAATTCTTAATGAGAGACAAGTCTGGATGTTAGAAAAGCAGGATGAGAATTTTAGTCACAACACTGGCTTTGTATAAAAAGATCATCATCAGACATATCACTTTGGTCACAGGAGGTGTCAAAATAGACACAAACCAAAAGTTTATTGGATGGATTTTTTGTGTAAGGGTGCTGAAATAATAGTCTGAATAATATTTTTAACCAGCATATGATCAGTGTCAATAGTGACAAATTTGCTGTCCTCCATGTACAACTTTTCATTAGCATCTTTGTTCAAATTCTTGCTGTTGTAAATGCATTATTTCATCACTGACAGCCACTCTCTCAGAACATAAATGCATGCTAAAACTTTCAAAATAAAATTGGATTAACTTTTGTTTGGGGAAGGGTAAACGTTAAGGTAACCGGTAGTGTACTAAAAGTTAAAAGTCGAAAACCTGACCTGATTAACCTGATTACAAAAACATGTATTAAGGCAGAGTAAACCGTCTGCTTACAGGAAAATAGTTGTGCCACAGGGCCTGAAAACAGTAGATAACAATGCTATGTAGCTAACACAGCTAAAGCTAAGTTCACAAAACAGCTACTTAAGCTATGCATCTATTTTATCTGCGTAGGTAAGTTACCTTTAGCTACATTTGCCAAAGCTTATGTTGCTAAAGCTAATATATCTATAGATAATGCAGCTATGTAGCTAGTATAACAACACAGCTAAAATGGTTTAGGCTGAGCTCACAGAGCAGCTATGTATATACATATATGTACAATATTTCAGGAATCTTTCCTTTAAAAATCAGACAAAACAAGGCCTTTACCTCAGGCAACTGGAAGTTGTGATTCATATTCAAACAATTTCCTGGCATGTAGATTTGACAGCAACCATTAAGTTTAACAGTCAATGAATTGACAAGATAACTACTAAACAATTAATCCATATCAAATACAACTTTAAGCTGCAGGGATAAGCCAAATAACACTTTGGATAAAAGCCAGCATTACTATGCTCCAATGATACAATGAATTGAAGCAAATCAGTACTATGAGTAAAATGACAATACCATACAAATGATCATACAACATTTCTTAGCATGATAAGATGTGTGCATATCTCTGACTGGACACCAAACCCGGGAAAGCCTGGAAACATGGTTTGAAATAGCCAGGATTCGATCATGCATAAAGCTAGTACCATAAGGACAATGAGGACGCCAAGTGCAAGGACTGGCATTACCAAGTGCCAAAGGACAGAAAGGACCAGGGTGATTTAGCACAAAACATTAGGATGTGTTGTGGAAAATTCCGAAGCATGCATCTGACCTGCAGCAATCAGGACTGGTGACTGCATAGAGGCAACCCCTCTGCTACTAGGTAAATAAACCCCAACCTGCAGAGGGGGAGCCAGGGTGGGCATGTTGGCCCTGGTCTCTGGCTGTGTGGTGAGTGTGTCTGGCATCCTCCAGGCATGGGATGACATGTGGTTCATCCCAGCAGGCAGCCAGAGTCACAACAAGAATGACACTTGTATCTACAAGGCTATGCTGCTCACTTTTGCTAAGAGGCATAAAAACACACATTTATTTTTGTGTATCAATAAGGAGTATTATGCATCAACAGATATAACAGGTTCCCTGAAGTATTAACTCAAATTTAAAACATATCATTCATCTGTTTTCCTATTTAACTTCTTTTTATTTTGGGGCACTGAAAATGAGTAATGGAAAACATTCCATGGCCACTGAAGCAACAAACTCTTCTTTTCATAAAAAGCCAAAACTCAACCAACATTGCATCCTTCATTCTTGTATCTGTCTACCCTTCCATGCTGCATGTATATTTGGGGACGGGTGGGCTGACCGCTGTGAGAAACAGTGAAGCAGTTAGAGAGCTGTGATTGCTTTCACAGAGCACTTCATCAGAGGAAAAATGCAGAATGCACCAGAGGGATTAACCAGGTATCATGTGTGCTACACACAAAACACACATATGGCCCTCAGAAGCCTAACTGGGGGCCCATGCAGAGCAGCGGGGCAGAGGAAACCAGTGTCACAACTAGACTATAAAAGAATCTGAATTAGCATTGAGAGACAGGGAGAAAAAGTCAATGCAGAGGGGGATTAAGTGAATGAGGAAAAAACTGGTTACTATGAAAAAGGGAGAGAGAGGGGTCAATGGGAGGGAGAAAAAGGCCCACGCTTCATTGAGTGTTGTGCCACAGGGCCCGATTCTGCTGACCTGGTTTCTTTCACCAACAAAGACCACGCATTAACACACTCACAAAACGTCCACGCATGCTCTCAGTGCCTATGGACATTTACACACCTACTTAACCTAAGCATGTGCACAAATTTACACACATGCTTAGCCACCCACCCTAGCCCCCATCCACAGTTCTACATCCTGTATTCATGAATATCATTTTAAGTGCACTTTTAAATGCCAAGAGACTAAAGAGTCTGTCTCTTTTGCTGGTGTTGATCATAGCATCAGTCATGGTTTCCATTTCAGTTCTCACCCTTCTTCACACTTCTTCTTGTGAAACAGTGAAATGTTGCGGTAAATTGGCATATACATGTGACAGTTTAATCTTTTACATCCTGTGGTAGCAAATCATATCACAACATGTACCATACAAGGTGTATACTTTTCAGGACCATGGGCTTTAAATGATGTCCCTTGTTTTATGATCGATAGGATAGAATAGAACCTTAGCTTTGAAAAAAGTAGTCTAATTCATAGGAAAAGTATGATGAAGAAAAATGAAACCAAAGATTGCAGGCAAACTCCTGTGTGCTGGAGTATTTTTTCTGACTTTTGATCACTGAAAACAAGATTATCCAGTACTGAGTACCTAGCACTTCTATTTTTATTGCTGCGGTATCAAAATATGTATTAATATAATTTGACGGTTTTTAGGTTTAAGCCAAAGTTAGCAAAAAACTACATTACTAGTTGGACCATAATTACTTCACATCAAATTATAGAAATCTCCCTAGTGATACTTAAGAACTTACACATGGATAGGTCAAACGACTTTGTGTATTCCTTTTCTAAAGCATACAACCACTAAACCCTACACAAGCTTGCTTCACATTTTCAGATGCCTTTGTTGTAACACGTATCTGAACTTTCATGGCAGTTAAATCACAATTACATTTAAATGTGCCTTTGGCTCCCTGTTAGAAAGCTGTTTATATGTTACTGAGACAACATTTCTCATACTAACACCCCTCCCTGACATATAAGTAAATTAACGTGATAAAACAATATTTATTTTATGTTTGTTGTGTGACAGGCTACTGTGTTATGAACCACCAGGCCAATTTTAGTCAAGAAAACATCTCTAAGTTTATAAAACCAAGCTTCATGAAAAATTAGGCAGCAAAATCTGCCCTAGGATGATGTGGATGTGTCTATTTAATGAGTTGAAATTACACAAGAAATTTTGAAAATTTTGAAATTTCTCACAAGAAATGTGATCCTCTCAAATAAAAAAAAATGCTTCTGATCAGAGTGCAGCTGCCTGCCTCTGTGCCAGAGCAGAGAGACAGAAGTTGGGGATTACATTTACTGTTTTCTGGTACAAATCTCTCTGTTAAGCCACTGTGACTGATAGATTTGGGAAATTTGCCTCACAATGAACAGTGTGTGTGTGTGTGTGTGGGGGGGGGTAGTTCCCCACCAGACTGGTGGTGATGTCATGGGCTCCTATATTTGCCCTGCTCAAATAAGACCAAGACAGGAAAGAGGTGAACAACAGTCTAAATTAAAAATTCTGTCAGGTATAGATCTCAGTGTTGTCATATGTTTACAGCAACCATATTTAAACATATCTAGTGTGTTAGGATACAAAGTTTGGAATTCACTTTACGGGGACTTTAATTCAGTGATGATTTTTGAGAGATGTTTTGAGAAAAATGAAAGGGGAGAAAATGAAAGAGGACAAAAGAGATCCTGAATTATTAAAAAGCTAAATGGTAAAAATTGGTCTCCTTAGCATGAAAAGGCTCATATAGAGTTATTAAAGGCATGGTGATGCCTCAAAATGGTCAACATGACCCTGTCCGAACTTTTTTGAAACATGCTGCTTGCATCAAATTGAAAGGGACACTTAATTTTCAAAGAACCAACACTACTTCTTAGTTTGGTGTGTTGTCTTTGTGCTATTCCCCGTTAAAACAAGTTAAGTGTTTTTTCAGATCACCCCATTCCGTTCCTATTTCTATACCACATGATGCCCCAAATTTTTTGAAAATAGGGTTGCAAATGAGGCTTTGAAGAAAACACTAGTGCAAAAACAGACTTTTAGAGCTGAGAGAGTCTCTTGCACTTCAGCCCCTCCACAAAATGGAGGTCGGTGCTCACAGAAGGACCAGCAACAAACAGAAGTGTTTCAAAGGATCTAGCAGGTAAACCCAATGAAGAAACTGGAGCACACGAATCACTTGATGACGTTTAATAAGGTGCAGAGGACTAACGTTTCGACACGCACTGCGTCTTCATCAGAGTCAAACAGTAATGGTGCAGTTTGAAAACCTTGAATACCCTCCTGAATAAAGAGTTACAACACTTGTCCCACTCTAAACAACCAATCAGTGTTGTAACTCTTTATTCAGGAGGGTATTTAAGGTTTTCAAACTGCACCATTACTGTTTGACTCTGATGAAGACGCAGTGCGCGTCGAAACGTTAGTCCTCTGCACCTGATTAAACGTCATCAAGTGATTCGTGTGCTCCAGTTTCTTCATTGGGTTTACCTGCTAGATCCTTTGAAACACTTGTTTGTTGCTAAGACTTTTAGAGCTATTTAAGAAATCAAAAGTAAAACTGACTGTATAAAACACTGTACTATTTGATGTTGAGGGTTGGACTTGAGGCAGCCGAAGTGCATCTAGTTTCATGCTGTGATACAACTTTTTACTCAGTGGCAACCTTCCTCCATCTACCTCCTTCTGTTCATCTCTCACTTCCCATTTTCAACTTGTCACTTGCTTGTCATGTCTGTGCTTAAAAAACTGAGCAGACTCAATGTGTGACTTCTGCTGCAGGGCTTTTAAAGCAAGGCAGTTGATGCTCAGTGTGCAGTCACGGCAGTGCAACATGTGTATCGGTTTCGTACCAACACAAGGTGACCCATCAGTCAATTTCTACATCCAACAAGGGAATCAATAACACCATTCTGCTGCACTCCATTTGACAAACCCACACTGTCAGTAAACCTTTACTCTTAAGGCTTGGACTAGTTTCTGTTCTACCCAAATGACCTGGAGCGTACAAGAGAATAGATTTTTTAGTGAGGAAAAAACATGGAAAAAAAACACTTCTATTCATCTGATGCTTATAATTCTTTCTCAGTTTAATCCCTTCTTTTGCCATGCATTATAAGATGTGAGTTGTGCTGCATTTTCCCTCTTTATTCAAATCAATTCTCAGTGCGCTCTGTGTCCCACTGACACACTAACACCACAGTGAAGAGGATGTAGAGTAGCAGCAAAGAGAGTGGAGTGGAGTGACCTTTTTCTATGCTAATCTCTACAGAATGGACACGCCAACACACTCAAGCAAAGGTAGAGGATTTGTCCTCCACCACATGAATGAAAAGGACATCATCACAACACAAATCCTTCTCCTTGTGCATGTCTGTGCGCGTACACGTGATAGGGTGGCTGCTATTTTCTCTGGATTACCCCTCCTCCTACTGTTTTATGTGTCAATCAGAGCCTCTTATTATACATGCCCGACACACCCACTGGTGCATACATTTCACCAACCACGACATTTAAATAGCATGATAATGGAATTAGTCGTAAATCAAACCCAGGGGTCAAATTTTCTCCCTCTCTGCTTCTCCCTCCATCTTTTCCTGCTGTTTGTGCACCTCTGTGCAGATGTAAACCGCTGCTTGGGTCATGCCGCATCCCACTATCATACTACAGCCACCACACCGCTATTTACTGCATTTCATTCACTACAACCCAGACACACTGGAATAAACTCCAACCCACATGGGGATATGATAGGCTCTACGACTTTACAGCCACATAACAAGCCAATAAGCGTGTTCTTTTCTGAATTGTAGGAAAAAATCGGCGATTTTTTTCATCTTGAGAGCATCTTCAGCATTAAATGTACGGTATTACTGCAGAATCAATAGACAGAGGCTGAACTGCACTGCTGCACTGTACTATCTCAGCTCATCCATTGCAAGGAAAGATGCACCATGAATGCCAATGTCAGGTCTACGATGCAGTGGTACGGATGATGGTAAATCCAATTCATTCCAGATGTAAAGCTACGAGAGATGCAGCATTAAAACATCGTAGCAGTAACAAAAAAAATCATTGGGCCCACAGGTGGCGATGCGTTTTTACTACCACCATGTGTTTTTTTTTCCTCCACAATTCATAGGGCCCCACTCACCGTCACTGCGGAGTGTCTGACTGCGTTGCACGCCGTCTGCCGGATCTCTGCCGCGCTCCCCGGTTTCAGAAGGTTCTTGGTGAATCTCCGGCTCGATTCGGCTGCCATCTCCTCATCTGAGCGGTCCCCGGGTTTAACCCACTAGTCAGCCTGCTGGTTTCCCTGCTGCAGTCAGACCTGGTCTTCCTCGCTCCTAACATGAGCCAACCGAGCTGTGTTTACACACACTCACACATAGACACGCACGTGCGCACACGCTTCACACACACTTTACGCCCATACACACGCAGAGCAAGGAGTGCAGAGGATAAATGCCACAGAATCAGAAACTACTACATCCGGTTATGACTTGAAAAATAAGACTACTTTGGCGAACCCGCGCAGGGCTGATTAACAAACGACGAATGATGCTTTTATTTTGAAGGCTAAATTCGCCAATTACAAGATAATTGAGCGATACTTTGGTTAACTTGACATCAAGAAAACGCAGATAATTTTAATAGTGCCGCAACAGAATTTCCTCCATTAGTATATTTCTTACGCAATGTAGCCAGGCCTATCAGAAGTCAAGCCACCTACGCAGCCTATAGTTACATCTAGAATTCATCACTAGTCTAGCAGGCTAAACTGCTGACATTGATTTGACCGGGGTGTTTGAGGCTACACTGTATACATAATGTATCTCAAGGGGAGCTCTGAAATGTCAACTACTCATCTAAAGTCCAGTCACGGCCAAGACAGACTGGAGCATTTACAGTCGAGGTTACCGGATGTGCGAAACATGTGTCAACAGCGACACAAGGTGGTAAGAAATGGTTATGACGTCTTCTGATTAACATTCTCCAATTATTTGTCTGCATCTTTTCTCCAAACACCTCGTGTGTATTTACACTTGTCATAACGCAGTGAGCGTGAAAAATCCATCAAACATATCTACGCCTGATAAACAGCAAATGATTGTAATTGACATTAAATAGCAAATGTTAAGATGGCGTTGTATAAATAGTGCTTTGCAGTTACATTCTGTAGGTGCTTCATTATGAGTAAGCAAGAATGACTATTAATCAAAACAAATAAACCTTTCCACATAGCGTTTTTAAAATATACATCGTACTCTGCCTCCCTCTTGTGTACATATGCATGCAGTAGCCTACAAGGTTAAAAGTTATTGAAGTAGGATTATTTTGAGCAGGCCAAAATCACACTTTATAAATTCCCATCGAATAGTATTAATGACGATATTTGGAGTGGGTTGAAATATCCACTACCAAAATAAAATGGAAATTTGATTTAATATGGCGTAAGTGCCGATTTGCTTCAGAGGAAAAGTCTCCATAACATCTCTCCGAATTTAAAAAATATTATTATAATAAAAATGATCAAATAAGGTTAGATATATAAATAGACTGCTTAACAACCACCATCCATAATATTGTAATCAATCTAAAATAAACCAACAAGTGCGCCAAAAAAGCTCCCCTTCCTCATTTGAAATCAACTGAAACACGTGACCCCACCCCCCCCCCAATGATAGCTACAAAACAATTTATTTAAAATCGACGTGCCCGAGGAGGTTTAAAGTTTAAATAATGGGACAACCAGCAGGACGCTATTACTTTACTGTTATGAACTAACTGTTTAGGTACAGGTGTCTGCAAGCATAAAACACCTGAAATGCATAGTCAGTCCTGTGTCAGGCCTTAAACAAACAATGATTTCAGAAACAGTCCTAACCGCCAACATAACTTCACTTAAGCTAAGCTAATGCTTTTAAACTAGCTTGTCCTTGAGGCTACATTAGCTAACAGCGACGGGAAGAGGAAAAAAAATGTCAACTAACGTACACTGTCTCAATATAAGAAGCAGCTGGACAGTGTGATTTGAAAACTACTTGTCAATGCAGATTCGTGCAACTTCTAAGGTGAGTCAGACGCCATATCGCTCTCTGTCCTTCTTTGCTTGTCGAGTTCTGTCGGCCTTTTCTTGGCCTGTTTGTGTGCTTCAGTCTCTCCTAGATGTGTACTCGTTGGTGTCAAATTGGTAAAATATTTATTTACTGGACACAAAGTATCCCTACGTTTACATTTTGTCCGTGTAAGATTTTTTAAATCTTGATTATACTTTATTTTGTAGCTTACCTTTACATCGTCATCACCTTTTTTTTTCTTCATTATTTGGAAGTTTAAAAATCTGCATGGTGGAAAAAAAACAACATGGGTGTCTGTTACATGAACCTAAGTCTAGCATGTAGCTTCTATTATATAAAATCAAGTTTTATGGTCGATCACTTCCAAATTATGTAGTTTTAACATAACATGCAACAACTTAAAATTTACTAGACTAATTTATTTTAACACAACATAATTCCAATGAGTTAAAATTGCAAATTACCTCTGCTTACAGCTCCAGACCAGTAGGTGGCAGTAATATGCAACTTTGCTTTGTTGGATCAACACAATTTATTTATGTAATTTTACTATTTTAAAAAGTAGTTGTAACTACCCTATTAAATTAAGGAACTCATAATCATATTATGGCAATCCAGGAAGCAGTCCCCTGGAGCAGGGACTTCTGGGATTGTTTTGTGCAAAAGAATTCGCTCTTCTACTGTTCTATAATGTTCATATTTCATTGCAAAATTATAATTATGCATGTTTTGTTTATTGGTTCATGTTTTTAGGGGAAAATGTTTTTCCAAGTATGACACCATGAGTGAGGGGGTTAATGCTGCAGACTACCCTGTCTGTATGTGTTTGTATTTGTGTTTGGAAGTAAAGGTAGCTGCTCATGGTTACTGCTCAAGGGCTTGACAATCTCATTTAGCTTGTCTTGAGCCATTCCTCATCACAGCTTACCACAATATCATACTTTTTTTTTTTCCCCCGCCACAATGTCGTACAAGTTTAAGTGGCCCAAGTAAATTACATCAGTGTGTTACATTTACCTTTACAAATCTAGTTGTCCTGAACCATGGTAATTAAGTAACAGGAACGCAAATACATCATGTTGACCCAACATATTTACATCTAGGTCACTCAACAAAATTGTTTCTGGCTAAGTTAACACATTTTACTTGGGTGGGAATACTTTCCATAACTTTATTAAGTTCACTGAGCAAGTTATTTTTTTGAGTGTAAAAGGTACCAGACTAATGTACTCAAGTAAAAGTAAAGTTACATTGGTTGAAATTTACTAACGAAAAAAAAAGACAGAAATTAGTGGTCTATAAATCTGAGTAGCTACGTTTGATACTAGGGGCTTGTACAATGTAATATGATTTTAACTTAATGTGAAATAAATACAAGAGGATATGGATCCACAATCAGGTTATTATGAGGTGTGACTTCACCTGAGGTGAACAGCTGTCTTGGGATGAAATGTGGAATCATTCTTATGCTGTGTATTAGACCCTCATCTAAGGTGAAAATCAAACTACTGGCCATTTTTGCTGTTGTTGGTAGAATGGTTGGAGCTCCTTGTTTTGGCTCATAGTGTTAATTTTTTACACAGTAATACTTGATGCTTTTAAAGATGCAATGAAGTACAATACTTTCCTCAAAATATACTAAATATAAATGTACAAGTACACAAAAAGCTACTCAATAGCTTAGAAACACGAGTAAATGTCATTAGTTACTTTCTGACCCCAGGTTTAACCAGCTGGGGCAGCAAATCATGTCAAAGGCTTATGTGGAGCTGTCAGCGGGTTTGCCAAGAAAGATTCATTAAGGGTCCTCAACAAGGTCCATACATGAAAAGATGGCTAGAATGCAACCTATTTTGGACCCACCAGATACCACTGTGTTTGAATGGTTTCCCCATTCATACCCCACAGGAGCCTGAAGGCCCTAACACTACTTCACTCAATACATGCTATAACTCAGTGGTTCTTAAGCTTCTTTTTTTTTGTTTGTTTGTTTTTTGTTTCACCCAGTGCAGACCTAAAATCAAGCCAAAGTCTCAAGGCACAACATTTTTTTATCAATACAAAATTGCCTCTTTAACACGTTACAGTGACCTAAGCTGTTGTGTGATTATAGTTGTAATGTATGGTTGAACAAATTCCAATAGCACACCTAGACTTGCTTGCCACACCATTTAAGAAACACAGCTCTAACTACTCAGTTAAAGCACAACTGAAGAGAGTGAGAAAATAGAACTTTCATTTTATAAGCACCTTAGCCATACTTAATGGAAAATATCCTGCACTGATTCTAACTGCATCACCATAATCTAGATACTGTAAGAAAGCTCTGAACAATCTTAAATTATCTTATCTACCTCATTTAAATCGGCCTACGGTACAGAAAAATGTCTGCAGCATTGAAGTTCCCAATGGCACAAAAGGGCAAGTAGTTTGGAACCACCAGGTCTCCACCAAGTGCTAGCTGCCTGACCAGTCTGAGCCTTATCTGGGCCTTAGTCAGGGAGGTGACCAAGAACTCGATGGTCACTCTGACAGAGCTCCATCGTTGCTTTGTGGAGAGCGGAGAACCTTCCAGAAGGACATCTATTTCTGCAGCGCTTCACCAATCAGGCCTGTAGTGGCCAGACAGAAGCCACTCCTCAGTAAAAGGCACATGACTGCTGCATGGAGTTTGCCAAAAGGCACCTGAAAGACCATGGAAAACAACATTCTGTGGCAGCATCATGCTGTGGGGATGTATTCCAGCAGCAGGAACTGGGAAAGTAGTCCGGGTCGAGGGAAAGATGAATGCAGCAATGTACAGACACATCCTTGATGATAACCTGCTACAGAGCACTCTGGACCTTCGGACTGGGGTAACGGTTCATCTTCCAACAGGACAACGACCCTAAGCACACAGCCAAGATAACAAAGGAGTGGCTTCAGGACAACTCTGAGAATGTCCTTGAGTGGCCCAGCCAGAGCCCAGACTTGAACCTGATCGAATATCTCTGGAGATATATGAAAGTGGCTGTACACCGACACTCCCCATCTAACCTGACGGAGCTTGAGAGGAGCTGAAAAGTAGAATGGGATAAACTGCCCAAAAACAGCTGTGTCAAGCTTGTAGCATCATACTCAAAAAGACTTGATTGCTGCCAAAAGTGCTTTAACAAACTATTGAGCAAAGGTTGTGAATACTTGTACATGTTAAATTTTTGTTTTTTATTTTTAATACATTTGCAAAAGTTTCAAAGAAAAAATTTTCACTTTGTCATTATTTTTTTCAGAATCCCAAGACAAAGAATTAATTCATTTTGGAATAAAGCTGTAACATCAAAAAATATGATAAAAAAAAAGTGAAGCACTGTGAATACTTTGCACTGTACCTAAAAGATTGTGAGCTGAGTTGATATGCAGTACTAATCCTGATCTCATGGTGGCAGTAGGACATAAGAAATTATCTCAGTTGAGTATCTGAGTACATCCTTTTTTATATCACGTTGTTTGTTGGTTTGTTTGTTTTTTTTTTGTCATTTTTTTTAACCAAGTAAGGTAATTTTCCTTCTTGCTGGCAGCTTGGGCACAATAAAGAATAGAAAAATGGTTTAACATATCTGACTTGTTCATCAAAATATTTTCAGTGGTCCTAATATAAGAATGGACAGAGCAGAATTGTAGCCTCTGAATGACGGTGTATATGGTTTTCTCTAACACAAAAGTTGTAATAAGGGCCTTAAATTTTTGGCTAAAAGTGGCTACATTTTATATTATGTGGAACAAGTGATACCAGTTTTATCTACTGGACTTACAGGCTCTTTATAGGGAGAATGTAGAAAGAACGGGCAGTGCCTGAGTTAAAAGAGGATGTGATTATTGTATTTAAGCTGGTTACAAATGTCACATCAATGGTTTGCCTTGGTTATTTTCAAAGTTTGTAAGCTATTTGAAGCTAAACTGTTGCAAAAGGCCATGTATAGCAGCTGCTAAAATAGCACTGCTTTGAGAAGTTCCAGCTTGTTGTCTTGATGACCTGTAGGTTTTTCAAAGTTCTTCTACGTTTTATTTTTATCCAGTTCTAAAACAAAATAATTGATTTGCTTGATAATGTAGCCATTATTGCGCTGTAAGTGAATTGTTTTTTTTAATATACTTTAATGTGCAACTGATAAAGTGACTTAAGGATATAGAAACACTTGCCACAATAGAGAATCTTGTGTGGTCTGACAGACATCCAGAATCACCTCGGAGCAGCAGGGGGAGGCAGCCAAAAGGAGAGGGATGGATTTAAAGACGGGTTCGAAGAAAAAATGCAGAAATGAAGAAGACAAGCAAAGATGTGAATAAATGAGAACTGGGGTACTCATAAGTGATAAATTTATCTCAAAATGCATCAGCCAAACAGTTATGAATGCATTGTGAGTTCTACCCTAATCCCAGCCCTGCACGTCTGACAGTAAAGGTTAACTGAGAGGTGAAAGTGAAATGTAGGATATGGAAAAGAGAAAACAGAGCAGCCAAGACAAAAAAGGGAGTGAAGAGGGTTTGTGAAATGCTGGGCCTCCTTTGGCAGGGGTTGGACACAGTGCAGCTTTAGGCAGCCTATTTTTCTTGTCAGTTCCTTCGATTTAATAACAAGATACCACTCTCCAGCATCCAAAGGTTCTTCAATTCGAGACTATCTTGAGGACAGAGCAAGAAAAGGGCCATTTGAAACCTTCAGGGAGAGCAGCAAGATCACATTTCTGCAGGTCAGGCTTTGACCGAATGTCTAATTCTAATTTCCTCTTTCACAACTACACACAAAAAAATGTATGTCCACCTGCAGTATGGCTCCCCAGTGGGAAATGGAAGAACAGCGTGTAGGTCTGTGCTGCTGAGTGTGTGTGTGTGATTATTTAAAAGAAGTGGATGATGTGTAGGAAACTGGAATTGGGTAAGATTGAGAGAGTATGGGAAATGAGAGTTTTTGCCAATAGAGGACAAGCCGACAGTGGATATACAACCACAGAGAGACTTGGACAGAGGTAAAACGCAGCAATAATAAAAGTTGAGGGAGATGCGAAAATTGAGAAAATGAAAGCAGAACACAAATAACATATGGACAGTCGAGAGTTTTGAACATATGGGCCTCCAACTGTGCAGGAAAGTTAATGTCAAGGGGACTGTATAGCCTAAGTTATTTATTCCAAACGCGTCAATAGCTGTGAATCTGAACACTTTTTCAAAGGTCTTAAAACAAAGTCAGCGGTTTGCTTTTGTTGTCACCCAATTTAATTTAATTGTTACTCTCTCAAAGCTTAGGCATCATAAATGTATTGAGACACTATCACATTTTATATCGAAGCTGAAACACATCCTTAACCGTAACGATTAGACATGTCAATTGCCTATGAATCCCAAAACACCATGACCATCATCGAACCACCAGTCCACCAGATAAAAATGACCAGTTTGTTTTAACATTTTGCAAGTCAGTAGTGCCAGTTACTCAGACCAAGTCGATTTTTTCTTATTACCTTAAAGTATCTTAGACCAGTCAAAGCCTTTAGTTTGGTCTGGTTTCAGTTGCTAACCTGACACACTAGATAGACTCTTTCACACTCATCCATGGCATGGGATATACATGCCATATCTGCCATAGATGGTGTTTGGGAGGGAAGAACCCTTAAAAAAAAAGACATTCAGAGGGGGATTTTAAAACATTCTGTCTCATATTCATTGCAAGCCAATCAGAATGACAAAACATATGTAGAAGGAGTGTGCCATAACTCCAGCTCAACTGGCAGCCTTTGTCATTCCACTAGGGATGAGTATTGAAATCCAGTACCAACACATCCCATACGTACCGTTTCCAGTTGCAATGCAGATTTTGGTGTTTCAGTTTGGTACCCTGCAATACCCTCCACAACTCCAAATGAAAGACACAAAGTGCGTTATGTTTGAGCCTTTTACATACAGAAATTACACCTTTGCTTATGTTTTTTTGTTGGCATCTTTTTGAGGTACTTATTTGAATCACTTATGATTACAAGACAGGTTTTACTCACCTACTGCCTTTTACCATATTCTCTTAAAAGTATCGATTCAGAAATTTTTTTTGGCACCAACACAGTTTAAAAAGTATCGATTTAGCACCAGTATCAGAAAAAAAAAACATACCCAACCATACATTCCAATACATGATTGTTAACTGTCACCTCTGCAACCCACCTCCACTGGGAGGCACCTCGCTCTCCATCCAGCCTGTTGGCAGTCTCTGACCAGTCCCATGTACTTGGGGAGCTTCCTCTCAAAGGCTTCTTCCAGGTGGTCTTCCCATGGGACCGTCAGCTCCAGCAGCACGGCCTGCTTGGTGTTCTTGGTGATAATAGCGATGTGACTGGGGAACTTCAGCTGCCGCTTGAGGTCCACCAACAGCTGCCAGTCTCTTGCAGAGGTCAGGATGTCTGCAGGTGTTTTTCTGGCTGCAGGGGTTGCCTGCTCCCCAGCTCTGACAAAGGCGATGGTTTTCTTGGAGGGCATGCTGGTGACCTTGTACATAATATTTCTTAGTACAGCGTGAAATGTGGACACATTATTGGTAACAAACACGTGACTAGCACTCGTCCATCCAGGCAATTTCTTAAATTTCTAGATGCATCATTATAAGCTATCTGTAACTTATTCATTTTTGCTTTGCTGTAGTTGCACCATAAATGAGCAGTTTACAGTGGAGTACAGTAAGCTCTTAAAAGCTCAATTTTAACATCGTCTGAACACATCTGAAATTTGCGTGCCAGCATATTAACTTGTGCGTACAATTTACAGCACTGACACTGAACATCATCATCATCACACAAATCATTTCAGCTAATGTGTCCCAGATATCTGACCTTTTCCACCACACTAAAGGCTTGATCAGAGATAAAGACAGATGGAAAATGCTGCTTCTGATCATCTTTAGCTCTCACTATCATTATGACACTCTTTTTACCATTATATTTAATGTCATACTGTATACCATAACTAGAATAGATTCTGAGAAGTTGCTGTAGGCCAGCACTGTAGGGTGACATGATGACCAAGTCATCGGCATACATCAGATGGTTAACAAGTCCATCACTCATCATGCATCTGGTCTTACAAGCTCTCAGTTGCTCAGAAAGATCATTCATGTACACATTAAACAAGAGAGGTGAAAGTATACCACCTTGGCGGACTCAGTTAGTCACAGAGAAAGGTGCTGATACACTCCTGTCCCATTAAACTTGCATGGTTTGATGCAAGTACCAGAAATGAAGTATTCTCATAAAATAAAAAGGGACCCCGCTGTTTTGTAGTTTCATAAACAATTTGCCATGATTAATTCTATCAAAAGCTTTGGATGCATCAAGGAAACACAAAAATATTGTAGTTTTTTCTTCTGTATGCATTAACAACTTCCTTTAAGGCATATATACACATATCTCTACTGTGTTTGTTAAAAGCCAAACTGATGGTCTGTTATTGTAATGTACTCTTGCAGGCGATCCAAAATGATAAGTTCTAACACTTTAGACAATATACTAGCTAGAGCAATAGGCCTGTAGTTTTCTATGCTAGATATTTTACCAGTTTTATCTTTGACTTCTGGCACCAATAACACAGATAACATAGAATCAGATAGCACACCATGCATTAAGAATCCAGAAAAACAAATGGCAAGTAGCACTGCTGTTCTATGACAAGCATACTTCAGATGCTCTGCTGATAAAACTGCCACTGTAGCTGAAACTACGCTAATGTCCACTGCCATTGTTCACTGGCCTGCGATTGCTTGAACTAAACCACACCTGTAGCTACCGCCTTTTTCCTCCTCAAATGATGCTGATTGGGCATTCTCGGACCAGGACCAAGTGCATCAGCTTGAAGCTGTGCTAAATAGATCTGCCTAATGATAGACATGTAATCTGGCCAATCTGCTATACAAAGTTAATCACTTGCACTCTTGCAACTAAACTGCCATTGTTCCTTTATCAACATTGTACCTGAGTGGGTGTGTTGAAGCTACCATAAGGACGGAACGCCGACTAAAACATGACAGAGGGAAAATAACTCAAGTAGCCATCAGTTTCATTTGACTGGCATGCACACACAGACGTGGCAGGTGCAAGCTGTCATTTATTGATTTGCAGCACCTGAAACAAGTTTTACCACACCCCTTAGACAGTGGTCAGTGTAAGAGCACATTCAAGAACAACAGTGTTCAACGGGGTGGCTAACTGATCCTGTCTCTCCTACCCAGTGTGGTAGCAGGGCTAATAGAGAGGGAGGGTTCATGTAGGAAAAAAAACATACAAAACATGTTTTTGCCTAAAAACAAAACAAAACAAAACATCTGAAGAAAGTGCTGTCCCACAATGTGAACATGGAGCTGAGAACAACAAACCCATATTAATGTTTAGGATATTGCACATTACACATACAATAAAGGGTCATGGTTTACATTAAAAAAGCACCATAGGTATCTAGTTCAAGTTGGATATGTAAGTTATGAACATAACTTAGCTGTGGTATACAAATAAATAAGGTTTCTTTTATGCTTCTTTCTTGCTTCTTCCTTCCAGTATTTGTGTTTCCATCTCAAGGACATTGTGTACTCTTGAGGTTCAAAAGAGTCTCATTCATGTACCCAAATTAAAAATGTCAGTCACTTTTTTCATAATCTGGGCATTGCAAAATAGCATCAAATGCAACCCCAGTAAACAGTAAGTTGATATTGCTGATGTGTTTGTCAGAGATGAATCAGCTCATAAGAGCCTCTCGTTTATAAACGCTCGGCACAGAATTCCTTCCAAACCTCAGTTGTGTCATAAATTATGCTGGCTAACTGATCCACTGTGGACATCTACTCACAGTATTCACCCACACATATACAGACACACACGAGGAGAAGCATGGATGTCTATGCCATTATTTTGATGTCACTATAAATCGAAGAAAATCAAAGAAAAACCAGTGCATTATTATGAGTTTTTGGTAATCGAAAATTTTCAGAGGGCAGATCCTCAACCAAGCCTTTTTTTTTCTTTGATGAGTTCCTGCTTGAAATAGTCTGGGTATTCAGGCAATTAAAAAAAAAGATTCCAGGCACAGTTCATGACTGCCAGTGTTTAGTTTTAGTTAAATCTTTTTTTTTTTTTATTTAATGACTGTCAAGAAAACTAGATGTAATTATTTGCATGCTTGTCCTAAAAATCCAAAATTTAAGGTAGCAACAAACAGGAAATAATTATTTCTTGTTTTACGCCATCTGAGAATTTTACCCTCAGGTAATTGATTAGCAACAGTGAAAAAAATCAGTAAAAAAAATTTCCTCGACAACACATAACAAGGTTTTGTTATTGACCTAAATAACCACTATTATGTTAAGAGCATTAAAAAGCACTTAATATTGCCTCAGAATTTGTGTTTGGTTGATAAAATTTGGTACTACTTTGTGCATTGGAGTTAAAAATGTAAACGTAATGATAATAATAATAATAAATTTTATTTGTAATGCACTTTACATCTGGCAAACAAATTTCAAAGTGCCCCACAGGAGATGTGATGAATGGTGGATTTTGAATGTCCAATGGCAATGTACTCAGTTCTCTATGACAGGTAGGAATGGAACCACTTGAGGGCAGTTCCAGGAAGTCTGATGTGATGTTGAAGACGGCATAGCAGGATGCAGTGATCTATGGTGTCGAAGGCGGCCGTAAGGTAGCTGCAAAACCAGGAGTGATGGTTAGCCCTGGTCCGCAGCTACCAAAAGGTCATTTGTGACCCTGACCAAGGCGGTTTCCGTGCTATGTGCGGCACGAAAACCAGACTTAAATTTTTCAAAAAGGTTACACAGTACTGTGCCTAACTATTAGGCATGTTTGGGCCAGAATGTACCCTCTAGGCTAAAAGTATAATCTTATCTTTAAATTGAGGCTGCATAAATGCAAAGATGTTGTCAGCACCATCAGCCATGAAGGAGGACTGACAAGCCAATGGTCATGCTGTGGATATTCAAGGGCCCAAAAAGTTGCAAGAGATCTCTGGGCATATCTCTTATATCAGTGATTATACCTTACATGGTTAAAACGTGGGGCTGGTGGGCCAAATTTGTTGCGTGATAATCAGGATAAAAAATTACACATTGGAGCTGAAAAGTGAAAATTAATTAAAAAGGGGCAAAAAGTCAGAAATGAGGACAATTCATAAGATTAATTTCGAGGGATGCACGATATATCGATATCAATATTGGTATCGGCCGATGTTAGTCTTTTTTTTTAACATATCGGCATCGGCCGATGTGTAAAAGTGGGTTGATATTAACAACCAATGTTTATTTCCATCTAGTTGCAGTTTGTGTGTTTCAGAATTCTGGCCCACAGAGGTGCATTACCACTTAGTAGGTGGCGGTAATGGACTTTTAACATTGGATGCCACCTGCCATTAAACAAGCAGAAGAAGTAGTAGTCGCACAGGGTTGTGGGGCGTTTTACTGAAGCAGAGAAGCAATGTCAGCGGTGTGGACGTTTTTCACGGTGTCGAAAGAAGATACTCGAAAAGTAAGTAGGCAACACTTGCAAGGGCGAAGTAATGCGAGGAGGATGCCGCCTCAGATCATTCAACACTACCAATTTGATGTGTCATTTGAAAAACCACCATCCAGAAGTTCACGAAGAGTGGCAAAAAGCTAACACTTCTAACGTTAGCCAGCAGGCAAAAACGAAAACAGCAGCAGCCGTAGTTGGGAGCCTGATAATCAATCACCTGACCAAACCAAGAAATTTGCCAAAGACAGCGCAAAAGCCAGGTCAATAACGAACAAGGTAATGGAAATGATTGCTCTCGATGACCAGCCGTTTTCCATCGTGGAAGATGGAGGTTTTCGCCAGTTAATAGAGGATATTGAACCCCGTTACAGCCTGCCAAGTCGGCGCTACTTTTCTGACGTTTCCCTCCCTGCTTTGCACGAAGTGGTAGCCACACATATTCACAAGTTATTGGACAAGGTGACTGACATTAACATCGTTTACTTTGCGTACATTGTGGCTGCTTTCAGTAAGGACATGTACAAAGACTACCATTTCTTTTGAGTTATAGTTGTGTCACTGTTATAATATTTTGATTTAGAAATTTTATAGATGGGAGTTAAAATTGACTTGCACTGATTTGCACTTATGTAGTTATTTTTATGTTTGCCTTAAGGAAAAATGTTTCAGTCTTGGGCCATTTACTTTAATATTTACTTGAAAATTACAATGCAAGTTGGAAAATGTGCACTGGCAGTCAGGCCATGTTTTGATATTTTTGATTTTAACTTTTTCACATATTTGAGTTTAAATGGAGTGGACTTGAGCTTAAAACATGTTTTGCAATTCAATAATAATTGCCTGGTTGCCAGGAATACTGACAAGTTTGATAAGTTAACTTAGTCAGGATATTATTTTGATTTATGATCCTTATTGTGATTTATGATCCAAACTTTCTCACAAGAGTTTTGTGAGTTGAGGGAGTTAAACTATACTTTAATGTAGTTACACACTTGCTACAAGTTGTTAAAGTTACTATAAAGTAACACTGTTAGTTACTTTTGTTTTATGGTGGCCCTGTCACCTCCTTATTTGGAAGTAAAACAAGTTTGAAAAGAAAGGAAGATATTCAAAAATTCAGTTTGCATGATTTTCAGTATGTACAAAATTTGATCATCTCAAATTGTTTTTTGTTTTTTTTTTTTTTTAACCAATATCGATATCGATAAATATTGATTATCGGCCATAACAGCAATTCTAATATTGGATATCGGTATCAGCCAAAAGTTTCATATCGGTGCATCTCTTTTAATTTCATAAATATGAGTCAAAATCATTAATACATGATAGAATTAATATAATGTGATTAAAAAGTAAGAAGTTCAAGGTGCAATCATCATGTAGAAATAAGATAACTATAATGACAGAAAGAGTCTGTTTTTCTCTCATATTAAATTTTTTATCACATAATTGTGACTAACAAACATAACTTGGCTGCTGCTTTATGTATAAAGTTAAGTTTTTTTATTTGTTTTACTTTTGGCAAGTTATGCTACTTTATCTATGACAGTGTGCAAACTACATTACTACCCTTGAATAATGTCATAATGCAGTATGTTTAAATTGCACAAAATGAAATTACTCATGAAGTTACAACGTGAGTAGTCTTTTAATAAGGTACTTATTTACTCTTACTCAATTACTTATTTTTATGAGTGCTTTTACTTCAACTTGAGTAATTATTATTGTTAAGTAACAGTACTTTTACTAACTGTGTACTCTACCCACCACTGGTTGGGTGAGGAGGAGGACCATATGTGGCCCCTGTCTCGCCAGTTCCCCATCACTGGTTCAAACCAGAAGTCCAAAGTTGTTTCAAGTTTACTAGTTGTTGCTTTCCTTCTATTTAAGAAGCTGTAACTTATATTTTTTGTTAACTAATTGATGAAAGGACTTAAAATCTCTGCTGAACTGTAAGACTAAAAATCAAACCATACACCCAGTAAGAAGACTCGGCCTTAAAGATGCCTTGTAAATGACCATGTACATTTTTCCTGCGTCTGTGTACTCCTACCCTACGACTTGGTAAATATGTGCTGCACATCGCACCTCAGTATCTGCCTCAGGGCCAAACTTTAGCACCTTCTCATCCTCAGGTTTTTTCTGTCTTTACCTTTTTGTTTCTTCTCAAACAGTGGAGTTTTACAAAGTCAACCAGATACGTGAAACGTCACTCTGAGTTCAGCGTGCACTCACAGATACTAGATGACATGCTCTTCTTTATTTGTTCTGCACTCTTACTTTCTAGCTTTTCTTTGTGTTCTTTAATAAATGAATAGTGTTCGTACTCTCGTATCCCTCGCTCATTCACTTACTGCATGTGTTTGTGTGTGTCTGTGTGCATGTGTGTGTTAGAGAAGAGTGTCTGGTGCCTGGGGTGAAATCAGGCAGATAAAAGGCAGTGATGAGGTCTGGATCGTCAGCATCCTGACAGCTGTAGATTAAATTAAAGAACTTCTGACAAATCAAACAGATTTCTCTCTCTCTCTCTCTCTCTCTCTCTCCGTCGCTCTCTCTCTCTCCCTCTTCACCCCCTGAGCCCTCATCAGGCGAGCTGGGTGCGGAACTTGAAACAAAATGGATTTCATCTTTAAGGGCTTGGCCAGGCTTTGAAACAGCACCAGCTGCCGGGCCTGCTTGTCTCGCTTTCGTTCTCTCTTTTTTTTTGTTGGACTCGTTTGGCTCGCCTTTTTTTCCCCACATACTTCAACAAACTTGAGCCATATTGTGACAGATAAAGGTAGAACATCAGAACTTCAAACCCCGACAGTAATTGAGAGATGAAACAGACACATTTTCTAGGTTCTGAGAGGCCCGCTCCGAACAGCACATCAAACGCTCCCACTCGGGATTCCAGGGAATGGCAGAGAGCGGCGCTCCGCTCCCACTGGATCTAAATGCCGCCGTAATAAGATGTTAGTACTTTCTAATGCGGTCTATTGGCAGTTAAACCCACTCTGATATGAAAATTCAAGTCAAATAGGCCCACTGCTGATCTCAGTGAAGCAAGCTCATACACACACACACACAGACAGGCTTTAAAAAATAGCTACTACCATCGTGACTATGTGTGTGTCATTGAAATATGGCCCCCCAGTGTGTGACTCTCAGTCTAACATTACACAGACGCATAATGAAGCATAATTCAGACACATGCTGCCACACAAAGGCACTAACTGACAGCTGTCAAAAAAGTTTCTTTTCTTCATTAGTGCCATGTTATCAGGCTTGTGCCAACTGTAGCCTTTATCTTTGCCTCGTTATGATAATACCACATAGCTTTTCATTGTCAGTCTGAAACGTATTAAAAATGAGGTCATCAAAAATGTCAGTACTTCCCAAATTTGGTAACTTTGATAACTTTCAGTGCCATGTGTATTTCAAATATAAATTCTCAATTTTCTTACATGAATATTGGTTTTATGAAATGTAGCAAAGCTGTAAAAACAGCATTTCTTTTTAATAGATAGGTGGCCAAAAGATGAATGAATCCATTAAAGACTGCAAGCAGATTTTTACACAGTTTCTAAATTGTACTGAAACGTTTCCAACATATTTGTGTAAATTAGACAGTTGCAAGACTAAGCATTTTACTTTTAATCATCAAAAACAAGCAGTTTGTCAATAAGGGATACATTGCTCCTATGTTTTTTTGATACACTAGTATCAATATTGTTTGATTGTTACTACCACCACTCAGAGTTTTAAGTTATTGTACCATGGCAGCCTTTGTTAAAAAAAATGCTAATATGATTTAGATCAACTTTATACAGTACACATGGATCAGAGATGCACTAATTGTAAAAATCAGGGCCATCTTACCATTATCATTTTAGCTGATGGCAGTGTTTTTTTTTTTTTTTTGTTTTGTTTTTTTTTTTTGCATTACTTGTAACTACTACATTTTTGGTATAAGACTCCCAAAATGCTGACATTTTCTCTCGTGTGAGCACAAAAACAGATCAGATTTTGCTCACCAGGTCACTTCTGTCTGATAAAACATGTCCTCTAGATCAGTGGTTCCCAAAGTGGAAGGTCAGGACCCCTGGGGGGTTGTGAGACACTAAGAAGGAGTCACAGAGTGCTTACCAAAAATACAAAGAGAAACTTGAAATAGATTAAAGTGGTATATTTTGCCCATTATTGTAAAAATATCCATACGATTAGTTCAATTTAGAATTAAACCAAAGCTATGGTGAGATTTGTGCTTATAATGTGTACAAAAACTCTTTAAAATGTAAATTTCTACATACTGTACTTGTGCAACATAATTTTCTCCAACCACCTCCCAGTCTCTGGTGCTGCTACTTTGGGGGTTACAGGCCAAAAAGTTTGGGGACCACTGCTCTAGAGCAACAGCTTAGTGAACAAGATGTCTCATTAAATTGATAGTTCACAAAAGATAAAAATCTGCTAGTATTGTCTGTTGATGTTCTTTATTTACCAATGACTGATGTCTGTCAACAAAATCAACATCACTGATCCGGATGTTGAACTGATACGTCCACACATCCCTGGGCTTTAAGTTTGAATCTTGTGTCCATTCAGGGTTTTCTGGTCATAAGTAGACAAAAATGGCTTACCGGCAATCAATACTTAGAAGTGATTATTTTGTAATATCCTGATTAAAAACTTCGTTATGTATTCTGTTTGTAAATGACTAAACTACAGTGGCCTGGAAGTAAAATTACAAAATTACAAAGTCTAAAACACTTTTCCGAAACTCGATACTTGTTAAATTTGTTTCAGAAGTTGTTAAGGTGTTCTGCAACTTATAAATCTGACTGTACTCCTCTGAAAATGCTTTGTTTTGTAAAATATAAATCTGAAAATTTTGAATGTAGTTTTTAAATTTTGATTTTGTTTCATGAAATATAAAAATGTTTTTGTTAAGCGTTTCAGACTTTGTAATTTTGTGTCCCATTTTTGTATATTTCTTAAAATGTAAATTTGTTTCGTCCTTTGAAAAGTGTTTTGCTAACGTTGATTTAATTTATGAAATGCAAAAATGTGCAAAATTTGTTAGTTTGTGTCAAGCTTTGTTAAAGTGTTTTAGACTTTTTTATTTTATATTACACCAAACGAAACACTTTCCATCCAAATGTATCACTAGATGGTGACAATTTTTTTTCTGTATTTAGCTAAAGACAATGTAAATTTATGGATGTTTACATTTACTACTTTTATACCAGTAAGAGTCAATGTGTCAAGCAGTAGATGGTGCTACTCATTATAAAATAGAAAAACACTGCACAAGAAGATGGCTTATACTTAGGAGATATGTTCTATATTCTATAACAGTGTTACTCAACCCTGCTAAACCAAAGAGCCAAATTCTTGAAAAGTACCTTAGCAAGAGCCACAATCTAAGTAGTGAAAAGTGGCAAAAAAGGGTTAAAGTGGCAATAAACCTAAGTTAAAGTGGAAAATATGCTCAAAAAATGGCACGGAAGTGGCAAAACATGGATGAAAAGGGACAAATAGCCATAAAATTGCAAAAACTGGGTAAAAATGGCAGGAAAGGGGCAAAATGAATGGAAAAATGAGTTACAGTTGGAAAAATTGGTCAAAAAGCAATCAACAACATCGCAAAAAATGAGTGAAAAGTGACCAAAATGGGCAAAAAAGAGCAAGAGTGGAAAAAATGGGGAAAGGAAGTGGTATTCAGTGGCAAAAGGCAGCTTAAATGGGTAAGAAGTGGCAAAAAGGGAAAAAAATTGCTAAAAGCAAGATAAAAAGAAGAAAAGAAGAAAAAATGATTAAAAGTGGCAAAAAAGGAAAAATGGGGGGGGGGCTTGAAAATAAGGGCAATAGAAATATACAGACAAAAAATAAAGGTTGACAATTAAAGCTAAACCTGTACAAGAGTGTAGCTTGGTGAGGTCTGAGGTCAAAGCTGACATTTTTTAAGGTTTTCTGTGAAAAATTATTTCAAATGAAGACATAGAAGAGCCCCAAATCATCACAAAAGAGCCACATGTGGTTCTAGAGCCACGCGTTGAGTATCACTGTTCAATAATGAAGGACAACTTTACCTGTGATCAAGAGAGTTTTGAACTTCTTCCAAACATTTTAGCAAAAAGTAACATTTTTATTTCATTGATACAGCAACTTTTCCACCTCCTACAAGGATAACATTATTTTTGCAACATCTTGAAGTTTTTTGAATTTTCCATGTTTCTTGTCAGGTGTTAGACAAATTGAAAATATGTATAAAACTAGTGGATGGAAACCCCACTGTGATCTTCCAACAGCAGTGGTCATCCCTATCTTCCCTTTTCAATCTCACCATCTGTGCAAAAGCAGACTGTATTAACTTAATAGGGGAAGAGATAAATAGAAGACACAAATTATCATGGTTGAAAAACTAGAACTTTTGCTTGGAAAAAGAAAGAAAGAAAACAAATACGTTTATTTATATTGCCAATTTAAAACCAGAGATTTGTAAAGGGCCTTGACTTAAAAAAAAAAATCAGACAATAGACCAAAGCAACACCAACACCAGAATAACCAAGAAAACTCAAGACCCCAACACTGGGCATTAACACAAACATCAGACAAACCCAACACAAAGCGATCAGTTGATTACTGATGTAATCAATCTTGTATATCAATCTTTATTAATCCACTGTGACATCTAATGCTGGAAGATTGCAGAGGTTTTGTGTTGGTTGCTGGTATAGATTCATTAAATGGCTTAGATAACTTGCTTGCAATACTTTCAGTGTTAAAGTGAATGAAAAAATCTGAAGAACTCAGCGAAAAAGAGCATATGTTAACCTGAAGAGTATTTTCAATCACTAGAGAGCAGTATTGGGCAGCGATGAGAGGAGATGCCCATGTTGTGACTGGGAGACAGAAAGACTGTAAAAATAGTGAGTGAACTCAAAGAGCCCAAGCCATAGCAGCTGGCCACACAGACTGAGCAGGGGTTCAGGCCGGAGCTGTGTGTGCTGGTGAGTGTGTGTCAAGGAGAGAGAGAGAGAGAGAGAGAGAGAGAGAGAGAGGGAGTGGTGCAGACTGCTGAAGAGAGAGGCCTTCTTCTTCCCGACTCCTCGGCCCTGCTGCTCAAACCAACAGAATTAATAGGCTCGTTTGCCAAGAAAAACACTCTAATCAGTGGGTTTCCTCTCATTAAAAGTTAATTAGTTTGACACGAGTTTCCTGCAGAAGAAAGTATTGGCCACTTAGAACTCATTAGAGCCAAAGGAAAACATCACACTGAGGAAAGCTGGAGGAGAGGAGAGAAGGGAGGCACACACATGTTCACACACTGTAACACAAAATACACACTAAAACACTCACACTAGCTGGCACCTCTTCAGATATGTGCTAAGTTTGTTTTTCTTAAATGTAGGTGACATATGTACACATGCATGCCAGCACTCATATACATCAACAGCAACATTCACAGTAACACTGACAAAGATATGAAACCTCATCTCTATAGCTTCTGGGATCAAACCTGATGTTTAGTGCATACATGTGTTCACATTGACAATTACAGCAAAATCACTACCTATATGGTGTTATTATGGCAGAGTGTTAAACATCAGGAATTCCTCACCTTCTGGTCACCACCCTATATAAAGAGAGAGCACATCACTGGCAAAGATGAAGGCATGAGTTTCACTTTCTGTAATTACAATAGCAAACAGAAACAATTTGAAGTCACAGCAACTTCATTTTTATTGGAGATGGACCATACAACCTAAAATTTATATCACAAAATTTTTTTGCCCTTTTGGTAATGATAAATTGTTGTATTACAAAAGAAACTTGTGATGGCGTACTATTGTAGATGCACCCGTAGTGTTTGGTTTAAATTCTTGCCTGCTGATGTGTGTCAGGCTGCTATCGAAAACCCCACATTTCCCGATGTGCACAATAAAATCATGAGAGCAAAATTACAACGAAAGAGTTTCATTGTGAAGAACTTTTTGGAAATAGTGTGTGTATCATTTTTCAATATAGCCTTAGCAGAGGTGGTGCCCAAACTGAGTTAACGTTTTTACACCTGAACTTGTTTAACCCCACAGCCTGCATCTTTAAATCTTCATGGATTTAAAATGGGCCAAACATCAGTTAAAACACACCTTTTAGATGTTTAAGAAACAACCTTGAGCAGCACTGGGCTCTAGACTAACTGAGTTGATCCATTGCAGCTCAGAATTTGAGTTAAAGCTCCAGACAGGCCAACAGAGACACTTTGCAAAGCAAGAACACCAACTGTATGTTGCTGTTATTATACACATTAAACTTGGAAACAGAAGAACACTCATTTTTACCTCACTGCTATGTTCCTGATGACATTTGGCTTGTTATATGGCTGCACTTAAGTGTCAGAGCAAAACAAGCTGATGACTGGAGAAAGGCTGAGCTGTTGTCTGTAACATATCACTCTGTGGTGCTAGAGGTGTCATCAAGTGTGGACTATAACACAATGCATGCATTTAATCTGGTGACACTGGTGTTGCGTAAATCTATTCTGTTGCAGAAATTTTACAGGTGATGGTACTACTACCAGTTAACAGCCCAACTAGATTTTCACTAGTTTGAAGTCATGAAGTCATGCGCGCAGCTCATCGGTAAAACGGTTAAAATTGTTTATCAAATTAGCCGGCATGGGATTTGCTAGTCAGTTAAACTAATTACCAATAATTTTTTATAAAGACAGGCTTGAAATCCCTGTCTATAATGCTCCTTTTAAAGGTGCAGTGTGTAATATTTAGCCTAGTAGCATTTAGCTGAACAAACTTGGTAAAATAAAGCAAAACATTTCTAAGACTGTCTATCTAAATAACTGTTTAGTCATCTAAATTCAAAAATAGCTTTTTTGAAAAAAAAAAAAAAACTCAGAATAAACCTTTAATTCATACATAGGGAGGGTCCCCTCCATGGATGCCATCTTGGAGTTTTACATGTTTCCATGGTAACATAGAGGAAAAAAGGATAAAAAGAGTTATTGTATTGTATTGTATTCACATTACAGATACACATTAAATTCAACTGTAAAAGCAGGGTGAGTAGCTAATGGACAAAAATCATGCAAGCAACTGATAAACAACACAAAGAGCACAACCAACTGGATGCATCGCTTAAAACTGAAAAATAAATTATCAGCACATCAACTTTAACTTCCTGTCTGTTAACGTCAAAAAATCATGAAAAATCTTGAAAGTCAGATGTGAACCTAGAATCTTGATATGTATGAGGAGTGTACCGTTAAATACCTAGGAGCAGGATAGGCCAACTGTACTCTTCATGCAGGAATTTATGACACTATTGGTCCAACACTACTCCATGATAAAAGAGGTTTATTTCATTACAGCAATTGCAAAATAAATTCTGATGTCAATTGGTACATGTTTTATACATATTAAATTTAAGCAATCTGTGACTGTAACCCTTAACAAGTAAGTTCAACATAACCTCCCAATGTTAAGTTTGACAAACTTCTGCTGTCATTTGGTACAGAGTTAATACTCTGAAATGGGGAAGCATCCATGCTTCCATCCATCCATTTTCCACACCGCTTATCCAGTTGAGGGGGTCATGGGGGGCTGGAGCCTATCCCAGCTGCCACTGGGCGAGAGGCGGGGTACACCCTGGACTGGTTGCCAGTCAATCACAGGGCTGATGTACAGAGACAAGCTACCCAGCATGCTCACATTTAAACCTATGGTCAATTTAGAATCACCAGTTAACCTAACTAGCATGTTTTTGGTGGTGGAAGTCAGAGTACCTGGAGAGAACCCTCGCATGCGCGGGGAGAACATGCAAACTCCACAAAGAAAGGCCCTGACTGGGAAGCAAAACAGGAACCTTCTTGCAACAGTGCAAATCCCTGTTTGCCGTGCAGCCATGTAGAAGAAGCACCTAAGGGAAAATACAGAACAGGATGAAAGTTTTGTTACAAATAAATGATCAGGTGGCATCATAACTATACTGACAGACAAGCATCTTCAAGGCTGCTTCTGTACATCGGATGAGTTTGCGTCCTCTTTCTTGAGATAATTCACGTATTAATCTCTAGTGGGTTTTGGCAGACTGTGTAGGTTGTCTGTTTTGTGAGAGTGCAGCTTCATAGATCTCACCAAGCAGGTAACCTGACATGACAGATGGAATGGTTCACATTTCCATGGCATGGGATAAATTTTATATCCACATGAGTAAAACCCCATAGACGGTGTTGAAGAAGGGCAGAACCCTCAAAAAAATTGTGGACTAGATGAACATTCTGCAAATTGATCAGAGCAACAAAAAACATGACATAGCAGGAGTGCACCACCCAAGGAGTAAACTGCATAATGTGAGCTCAGCAGGCAGCAGATTTAAATGCTTATTTTCATGGGGAGCTTGTTGGTAAACTAAACTCTTGCCAAAGAAGGTTAGGAGCAAAAATATTGATATCACTTACAAAAGCTTTCAGTGGGGTTCTTTGCTCTTCTTTTAATCAAGATATGTCTGATAAAACTGCCACTATAGCTGTACCCATGCTAATCTCCTCACTGGCTGCCATGTTTACAAACTTGCAGTATAACTAAACCCCGGCCACAGCTACGGCCTCGTTCTCCTCGAATGCTGCTGTTGGTCAGGTAATTCTCTGACCGGGAACAATTGTTTTAACTTGAAGCTTTGCTAGATGGATCCACATGATGACTGACATATAATCTGACCAACTCATCTGCTTTGCTTTACCTAGCAGGACCAGCTACAATAAACAGAAAGGCTGATTCATGCTTTTTTAAAACTATGCACTATATTAAAAATATATATTATTTCATTTTAAAGAGACAGAGTACATTAATGAACATTAAGTGTAAACATGTTTGATTTATTTACATCCATTGTCCCTTGTCAGGTAACACACATACACAAAGTAAGGCAATACAACAATGATTGCCGTTTTTAAACAGGCAGTAAAAAGATTGTTAGCTTTTTTATTCTTGTCTCAAACTGTGTTCAGATTAAACACCTAAAATGTATTAGAATCGTCCAAATTTGGTAAATCACAGATTTTTTAAGTTTAAAGCTTGATATGTCTAACAAAAGATCTCTTGATAACAATAATGTTTATTTAAAAGGGACTGTGAATGTTAAAGAACAATACTAGTACGGGACTAGTCAGTGTAAATATGCCAGATTATAGCCAATGAATAATTTCCATCTCTCATTGCTGGCAGATGTTGTTTAAAAAGCAGAATTAAATCATAAGCAAGAAAGCAAACAATTTAAAAACCCTATTTGAAAAATACAATTGCGGGACAGCAGAAATAAACATGTACAATCTTATAATGAGCATAACACATCAATAATTCAATATTCAGTAATACACTATATTGCCAAAAGTATTCACTCACCCATCTAAATAATTGAAATCAGGTGTTCAATCACTTCCATGGCCACAGGTGTATAAAATCAAGCACCTAGGCATGCAGACTGTTTCTATAAACATTTGTGAAAGACTGGGTCGCTCTCAGGAGCTCAGTGAATTCCAGCGTGGTACTGTGATAGGATGCCACCAGTGCAACAAGTCCAGTTGTGAAATTTCCTCACTCCTAAATGTTCCACAGTCAACTGTTAGTGGTATTGTAACAAAGTGGAAGTGATTGGGAACAACAGCAACTCAGCCACGAAAATGACGAAGCAGGGTCAGAGGATGCTGAGGCGCATAGTGCGCAGAGGTTGTCAACTTTCTGCAGAGCCAATCGCTACAGACCTCCAAACTTCATGTGGCCTTCAGATTAGCTCAAGAACAGTGCGTAGAGAGCTGCATGGGTTTCCATGGCCGAGCAGCTGCATCCAAGCCATACATAACCAAGTGCAATGCAAAGTGTTGGATGCAGTGGTGTAAAGCATGCCGCCACTGGACTCTAGAGCAGTGGAGACGCGTTCTCTGGAGTGACGAATCGCGCTTCTCCATCTGGCAATCTGATGGACGAGTCTAGGTTTGTCAGTTACCAGGAGAACGGCAGCACTTGAGTTGGGGGGATGAAGGGGGATGGCATCCTCCCTGAAATAAAAATGGTCAAAATCATCCCCCTTCTAAAACGGTCATCCCCCCCTTTCCATCCCTTGAGCCATTTATATCAATGAATATGGAAATATTACTACAATTATAACATTGGAAAAATTACCCCCACGTCAACATTTAGGGGGCTTTGCGCATATTTATTAAAATACTCTGGGTGAGGAGGCACACTTGAATATGACACGTTTTTTTTTCTTTTCTTTTTTTTAAATGACGTCAGTAAGCGGCGTAGCAACACAGGTGACACTGTTGTGATTTCAGCATCATGGCCAAGCGACATGGACAGCTCGATCTGAGGGACTTTGGATTTAAGAGGGCAAAAAGTAGCGTTTTAGGTAAGTCAAGTGTCAGAAATATCCGTCATTATTTTTTATAGACCTACCATGATGTCACCAAAGTCAATCTCTGGACATAGCAATAACAACACAGCTAATGATGTTAGGTTGGAATTTACGTTTTGCTCTCTTTCTAATGCTAGCTAGCAAACTTGGGTTAGGCTTCTCAATAGGCTAATGTTAGTTTTGATTTAATCAGCCTGGGCTGAGAAGAGTTAACGTTCGTTTGTCTGGGATTCTTCAGGCAACAAAAACAAGTGAAGAATTTTGACATTAAGGCAAGTAAACGTCGCTATCATTAATATTGAAAGGAGGAATTAGATACTGTTGCCATGAGAGTATAATCAGAGGCATTGGAATGAACATTATTAGTATGTGCTTACCTTTATACAGTCTCTCAAAATCTGGTGACTGCTTTGGGAGTAGATCTAACCTAATCATAATCTGTATTTGGCCACTGCTGTTTTCTCCATAGATGACAGCCAGTACAATGCGACAGCAGAACATGGTGCTGGTGCAACAAGGGGAGCTGGAGGGGACCCAGAGGCTGAGAGAATTGAAGGTTTGATAACTATTAATTTTAAGATAATTCAACTCTTTCCCTGCAAGCATGTTCTTTAAAAGTTGCCAGCCAGTGCAAGCAATTTTGAAATTTCTAGGAGTCTCTGAAGACTCCCACAGTAGTTTGTTATAAAATATTTTAACAGTGATATTAAAAGTAAGTTGAGAAACTCTATTTTCATCCCAAAAGCTGTTTTATTTTATATGTAGTTGTTTTTTGAATGTTGGGCATTTTCATGAAAATATGTAGTTTTCTAAATATCTAAGAGCAAGTTGTTGTGCTTTTAATAATTTGTAAAACATATTTAAGGTGCTGTCAATGATTTTTTTTGTTAAAATCCTGATAGCAACAACATTACAGCGTTTTGTCAGTAACATGTAAACATTTGTCTGTTTGGACACTGAGCTTGGTGACTATCCTTTTATTTTAACCAAATAAGATAACTTACAACACCTGACTGTCTGCTCACTCTAATGAAACCATAATATCATTCTTTTCTTCATAGAGGATAACCGTGGACAGGAAGCAGGACGGCACACAGGAGAGCCAAGAGTTGGAGAAGGAACAGGTTTGATAATTCTTTTTTTTAAGTATGTTTTGGGCTTTTTGACTTTAATTGATAGGATGGTTTGAGAGAGACAGGAAAAGGGGAGGCAGAGAGAGAGGGAATGACATGCAGCAAAGGGCCACCAGATTCTGGATCAATACAGCTCATTTTATCAGTGTACATGAGGCAAATTAGTTTTTTTATCATAGATCTTTTGTTTGTCTTTGTCAGCCCAGGGACTGACTCCAATTCTGAGGTGCCTTGGTCAAGGTCAATGACAGGAGTATCTGACATGTAACATCCATACCATGCATGTTGTTTTAGGATAATATAATAATTATCTTTGTGCTTTAACAACAATAAAAAGGGTACACAGTTGGTTTCCCACCATGTGCACTGTCTTAAGCACAAAATATCTGTCCCAAACAATAAAATCCACCGTCCCCCCTATTGTTTTTTTTACAACTTGACTACTGGAGAACGGTACTTGTCTGGCTGTATTGTGCCAATCGTAAATTTTAGTGGAGGGGGGATTATGGTGGGGCGTTGTTTTTCAGGAGCTGGGCTTGGCCCCTTAGTTCCAGTTAAAGGAACTCTGAATGCTTCCACATACCAAGAGATTTTGGACAACTCCATGCTCCCAACTTTGTGGGAACAGTTTGGGGATGGCCCCTTCCTGTTCCAACGTGACTGTGCACCATTGCACAAAGCAAGGTCCATAAAGACATGAATGAGAGAGTTTGGTGAGGCTGGCCTGCACAGAGTCCTGACCTCAACCTGCTAGAACACCTTTGGGATGAATTAGAGCAGAGACTGAGAGCCAGGCCTTCTCGTCCAACATCAGTGTGTGACCTCACAAATGTGCTTCTAGAAGAATGGTCAAAAATTCCCATAAACACACTCCTAAACCTTGTGGAAAGCCTTCCCAGAAGAGTTAAAGCTGTTATAGCTGTAAAGGGTGGACCAACATCATATTAAACCCTATGGATTAAGAATGGGATGTCACCTAAGTTCATATGTGAGTCAGTGCAGGTATGTGAAAACTTCTGGCAATATAGTGCATGTAGTGCAGTTCATAGAAGCAGCATTGCACAGAAAATGCAGCATAAAATAATGTTCTTTGATGGTTTGAAGACTGGACTCATATCATCAAAAGGAGGATGAAAAGTCAATTTAGCTGCAATTTTTAATGCATTATATGTTGAAAATGCATTTAAAAAATGCATTAAAAAATTGGTTGTGGAGTGATGAGATATGTGATCTCTTATTGATTGGTGTGGAAAAACTACTTTTATTAATATTTAAATAAAAGCCCAAATAAATCTACACAAAAAGATGTTAGCACCACATTTGAGTCTTGTTTTTACATCTCTTTATCTGTTCTTTACTGGCACACCAACACAGGTGGGGATGACTTCTCAGCACTCACCTCAATACTTCTTTCAGCAGATTTCCTTGAGGAAATTACAAGACTCACATTTGATACCCAGAAGACAGAAGTCATAACAGACTGAGGAGGAGTGGAAAGAAAAGAAAAAGTTTAGGTATGTGTGTGCTATCAGAAAGTACAAATAAAGGCGTGTGTGCAGGGATTTATTATTGAAATTACATCAGATGGGATGAATTTGGCCTCTGCAGGCCCCACTCTGTTAACAACATTAGACACACACTTACACTCCCAATTGCTCCCCCATTTCCTCCTTCTCTCCATCTCTCCTCTGCTCCTGATCTGTCCAGCCTGCTCACGCTTCCTCTTCTTAATGAATCATGAAGTTTGACTTGTTCTCCTTAATAAACAGTTCTTTGCGGAGAGTGAGTGGAAAGCGCAGAGTTTGTTTTCCTTTAATTAGCTGGGCAGGTTCTCTGCGCACGGGGCTGAAGTGAGCGAGTGGGCCAAAGCCCATCGAGCAGCATCCCACACTGAGGAAACAGCGAGGAGAGGTGGCCCCCAAACAGCCAGGTGGCCACAAGACGAATGGGTGCGGGCACAGACAGAGACGGGGCAGGAAACATAGAGGCATGGTTCTGCGAAGTGAGTAACAATGCTAGGAAATGTCCTGGAGAAAAAAAAAAACAGCCGCCAGTGGTGAAAGAAGGAGGGAAAGAACAAGCAGAAGTGAGGAAAGGAGAGAAAAAGGCAGGCAAATGTAGAAGAAAGGAGTTACAGAGGCAAGAATGTGATGAAAAGAGCATTGAGAACAGTAGTAAGGTACTATTTTCAGTCAAATAGCTAAAATACTCTAATCTGATCCCATATCCCATAACAAACAGAATACTATTATAATACATATAAATCTTAGGTAATGCTAATTTGATGTTAATGTTACATTTCTTAGAAAAATAAAACATACATTCAATAGCATAATTTGGGGATTAATGACACCTTGTAAAACAAGTCAAAAGTCATAGGAATACAGACACATTTAATGGATTTGCCAAAATATGTACCTCAATACTTGTTTTTAAACAGCAAAGGACATTTCAGGCTTCTCTTCAATATCGGTACTTGAAGAAGAGGCTTATGGACATGGGGTGGCAAAAAACTTGTCTTGTTTAAAGTGAGAGTGTAAAAGCAAGGTGAGCAAACGCACATGACTTAAGTCTTCACAAGAACTCGAACACTGCACAAAAAAAATCAGAAATTGTATTTTTAGCCCACTAAGATGATACGTATCATATCATGAGTGGAGTGTATCTTGGCATTTTTGCCAGTAATTCATCATGGCGAGGGCTTGAAGTAATCCAAAATTTTATGTTGACTAGTTTTTGTGAGGTTTGAACATTTGATTAAGACAGTGTTACCCAAAAAGTAAACTTCTAAGTCATTCCACAACTCCTTTATTTTTACTCTCCTCTACTAAAGAAATAAGTTTAAAATGTGAGCTGATAGTTGAAGTTTCAAATTAGAAAGTTAACATTAGAGATCCACAGTGCTGGGTCTTTGCTGATATCCGATATGCCAACATTTACAAAATAATATTAGCCAATACGATATTGATACCAATATTTAGATTTAGTTCATACCTCAAACTTCAGTCCTTACAACAATTTCAAGTTTGAGGTTAAAAAATTAACATATTTCAGTCCTTGAATACACTTGAAAGTGTAAGAAATAATAATGAATAAAGACAGAAATTTCAGCTGGCGTACGTCTGTTGGTTTAGCCTAGTCGCTTCTGTAGCTAGTATCTGCTGATGCCCATATTGCTGATAATATTGTGCATCCCTATTTAAAAGCAGAAATAATTTCATGTATGTTCCTGCAGAGTTTTGTTTGTAGATTGTTCCCTCTTTCTCAAAGCCAAACATTTGCATTAAAGCATCTATGGGGAGTTTTGACAGGCTGTAAAATAAACTGTAAGTAATAATGTTGCCTTTTCATGCCCTACACATGCCAAAGGAACCCCCCAGCAAGACAAAGGTTCCCTGATAGGGATGCATTTGACACTTTAAAACATCCGTTCATAACTGGTGGGCTGTGTTGCCATTCTCAGACAAATCTTTGTCCAAAATTGTCAAAAAGTTTATTAATTGCTTTTAAAATATATTTATATATATTGGAAATACAAATAACCAAAGTTAATGGGACAGATCCCTTTTATTGTATTTTGATTTACAGACCTCCTGGTCCAGCAGGTCAGTTTTTATCAGAGTGTACTGACTTCTTAACCACTACCATCAAGCTGGACAGAATTCTTCTAGCTGGGGATTTTAACTTGCACATAGATGATGATACGAATTCTGAAGCCTCTGAATTTCTTAATATTACAGACTCTTTTAACCTTAAACAACATGTCACAGGTCCCACTCATATAAAAGGCCACACCTTGGACTTGATTTGTTCCCTGGGGATAGATATTGATCATGTTCGTTGTGAAGATTTTCTAATCAGTGATCATAAAAGTATTTTCTTTGATCTTCATTTACCTATTTATCTTTCCCATGTTAAAAGAACATTTTGCTCCCATATTCTGACATCTGATACAGCTGACCAGTTTGCGGCTAACTTTGGTTGGGACTCTAATTCACATTCTAATGATACTGACTTTTTAATGCAATCTTTTAATGCTCATTGCACCACTTTATTAGATAAAGTGGCACCTTTAAAGTTGAAATCTAAAACCACCTCAAAGTACTCACCCTGGATATCAGAATCCATACGCTGCCTGAGGCAGCAATGTCGTAGGTCTGAACAGCTTTGGAAATCCACTGGGCTAGAGGTACATCGCCTTTATCTTAAAGATCTGAGCCATTCTTTTAACTTGGCAGTACAGGAAGCAAGAACTGCTTACTTTTGTAGCTTGATTGCTGCCACAAGAAGACATCCAAAAGTGTGATTTGTCACAGTCAATAATATTGTTTCACCACAGCCACCTACCTTACCATGACAGCAGACGACTGCAAAAAGTTTCTTTCTTTCTTTGTTGATAAACTAAAATCTCTTAGATCAAACCTCCAGCATAACCATCACCCACCTAGTGCTAGTTCACCATCTTCCTCCATTGTCATGGACTCTTTTCCCTTTATCAGCTTAGAAGACTTGACGGCCTTAATAAGGAAAACCAAGCTGTCTAGAGGCCCCTTAGATGTTCTCCCACCCTCTTTGTTCCTAAAGCTTTTACCCACCATCGGTCCTGCTGTGTTATCCATCGTAAACTCATCATTGTCCTCTGGCTGTGTCCCCACCTACTTTAAACATGCCATGATCCAAACAATTTTAAAGAAACCTAATTTAGATCCAGGTTTACCTGTGAATTATAGGCCCATTTTCAAACTGCCTTTTATGTCAAAAATACTGGAGAGGTGGTGGCCAACCACCTCACTGCTGTGTTGGAGAGTAATAATATCTTTGACAAGTTCCAGTCAGGTTTTCAGAAGTGACACTCCACTGAGACAGCTCTCATGAGGGTCTCCAATGATATTTTAATGTCTGCTGATGGAGGTGACTGCTCAGTGTTGGTCCTCCCTAGCTCTGCGTTTGACATGGTTGACCATATACTCATTAAGACTCCGTGAGATTAGGAGGAAATATCAGGTATAGCCTTGGATTGGTTTTCTTCCTATCTATCTGACAGGACTTTGACTGTATCTGTCGGGGAGCACTTGTCTGGCCCCTCTCCTTTATCCTGTGGTGTCCCTCAGGGCCCGGTCCTGGGACCTTTACTGTTTTCTCTCTATCTGCTTTCCCTAGGACAGATCATACAATGTTTTAATTTTTCTTATCATCTTTATGCAGATGATATACAGCTTCACTTGTCCTTCAAACCTAGTGAGGCCTTTAGGTTGTCCAGGCTCCTTGACTGCCTTAATGCCACAAAGAACTGGACCACAGCCAACTATCTACAACTAAATGACAGTAAAACAGAAGCTCTTATTATTGCTAAAGACATACATGTTTCTACAATCATGCAACACATTGGACCCCTCACACCAACAGTACACTCTAACATTTGTAATCTTGGTGTTATCTTTGATCCATCACTTTCACTTGACCTCCATATAAAGCAGCTAACGAGATCTTGCTTCTATCATTTAAGAAATATCAGCAAACTCAGAACATTTGTTACACCCACTGAACTTGAAATGATCACTCACGCTATCATCTCATCCCGTATTGACTACTGTAACAGCCTCTTCACCTCACTCAGTATGTCCGCCATAAACCGGTTACAGTCAATTCAGAATGCTGCTGCTCGCGTAATCACCAGGTCAAATAAATGGTCTCACATCACTCCCATACTAAAATCTCTACACTGGCTTCCTATTGCTTACAGGATTAGATTTAAAATTCTCACCTTCACTTTTACAGCACTCCATGGTCAGGCCCCTGAATACTTAACAGAACTCATTCACCCGTACCTGCCAACCTGTTTACTAAGATCCAACTCACTTAACCTGCTGTCTGTACCAAAGACAAATTTTAAACACGTGGTGACAGAGCTTTTGAGGCCTTAGCACCAAAACTCTGGAGCTCCCTGCCCATGTCAATCCGTTTTTCTGACTCAGTTGAATCTTTAAAAAAAATAGTTAAAAACATACATGTTCAGACAGGCTTATGAATAATACTATGCACCTTGTCATTGTACTGTAAATGACTTTTTATTCAGTCACCAGTAATTGTTTCTGGTCAGCGTTTTTAATATTGTTTGTTTCTGTTTCGTGTGTGTGCTTCGTTTGATGTAAAGCACTTTGTGACCGCTGTCTCCTGGACATCCGTCAAGTCTGCAGTCTTCCCCATGATTGTGTAGCCTACTGACCCAGACTGAGAGACCATTTGAAGGCTCAGGAAACCTTTGCAGGTGTTTTGAGTGAATTATCTGATTAGGGTGTGACACCATGACTTTTCAATATTGAACTTTTTCACAATATTCTAATTTTCTGAGACACTGAATTTTGGGTTTTCTTATCTGTAAGCCAAAATCATCCACATTTCAAGAAATAAAGGCTTGAAATGTTTCACTCTATGTGTAATGAGTCTATATAATATATGGGTTTCACTTTCTAAAATGAGTGAAAAAAAATATTGAACTTTTTCATGATATTCTAATTTTTTGAGATGTACCTGTATGTGGAAGTGTTCCTTGAGTGTCTACTTGAGGCTTGATACAAAACCCCCAGAATTTACATTAACACCCATGTTAAAGAAGCAATGGTTCAATGTTTAAATGTCCTGTTCTCAGTTCATTAGATTATACTAATGCTAATAGTTACGGGCAAAGGTGACATGGGCTTATCTCAGCTCAGCCTCTATTTCTGTTACTTCTACCTACAGAAATTGATAAATTATGGCACTGAGAGTACGTTCATGTCTTGTACAGTCTATGACTATCTACAATGGTGAACTTTGACCCTACAGCTCAACAGTTTACTGAAAAACTACGACATAACAAATGTGATTTACTTTACCATAGCGAAATAAGTTGTAATAGGGTCACTGTTGTTTTTGTTTTGCCGTTACGGCTCATAACGGCCGGAAAGGTGCTGTCAAGTGTGTCCTTTCACTGCACTATACATGCTAAGCTAAAAACAACGGCTATAAAAATCCAGAAGAATTAAATAAAAACACTTCCCAGATTTTTTCTGTACGTAAATGGATGGAAAACACTGTAGCGTCGTTTAATTTTGACCAGGGTATGACGTACTTCTGTATACTGGAAACCAGCTAAACCGGGCCAAGCATGCTACACAATAACGTCCAACTGGCAGTCATACTGCATACTACTGTCGAACACAGTATGACTGCCAGTTCACAATACATACTGCATACTGCGTTTGGCAGAAGTATGCAGTAGGCCAATTCGAAAACAGCCACAATCTCACACACGCACACACTCATACACACAGGTGCTGCAGATTTAAGCTGAGCAGAGGCCCACTCTACCTGAACCCCTCCTCCTCTCTGATCTCACCTGGCCTCTTTCCCTTTCAGTGAGAAATCTGTTTATGTTAACCTATTTACAAATTACCGATATTTACAATTAATAACCACATTGCAAAAGACTATTAATCAATACAGAAAAGTCAAAGTAACTAAATAACCCCAAAAATTGTAAACTAAAGGCAAATACAACTAAATAAACTTCCCTCCCTCCTCCTCTCTCTCTTTCCTGATCAAACCTAGCCTAACAAGGTGATTGGCAGCTGCTGTGGCCTGTTTACTGCATTCCTGTGTGCACTCCATGAAGACACGCCCCACAGGAAGTAGACCTCAAAGACAGGAAGCATTAGGAGGGTTTACAAAATAAAATAACATTCTGCATTAATTAATGAACCTGACAGTCTCTGCAGTTTAGTGTGACCTTTATCACCTTAGTGAGGGGGGTGCTTTCCAGCTCCCTTACAAAGATATCTTTCTAAATCTTCTGCCTTGTGTTTTATTTTGATTTGTATTAAAATATGTAGTTGTATAAGAAGCCTTTTATAGATTTCAAAGAGTGTGATCAAGCCAGCATTCCCTTTAAGTCTTTAAGGTTTCTTGTTTGCTTTTTAGCCTAGTTAGTGGGCACCCTTCGTACAGATGCTACAGTCCTTGTCACACTGCTGCAGGTTTGACTCCCAATCCTGATGGTTCTTGGTGCATGAAATTCCCTCCTTCTCTCTCCACCCTTTTTCTGTCACTCCTTATCTGTCCTGTCCAACAAAGGCTGCAAAAAAGTCTTTTTCCGTATGCAGAATTTTATGATGATGCATTAACAGTTGTGTGTTCATACATGAATGCATAAAATCAAAGTAAGATGTTGAGTGTCGACATGCTCAGCATGGTTTAATGATGAATCTTGATTGTTGCTGCCGCATGCAAACAAAGGGGAATAATAATCTGTTTATTCCAGGCTCTTTGCAATTTGTTATACTTAAGTATGACTATAATCTGATCAGAGTAAACCTCAGAGCAGCATTATTATTTTGACTGCATGTCTCATTCTGTGTCTGTGTGTGTTTACACCTTTGAGCTGCTGTGGGATCACAGGTATTAGACTCTCATCAAAGCGAACCTTTGTAGAGTCAATATCAGAGGCTTCACCTCAGTGTCTGACCTTTCCAGCCTGTCCCCCTTCTAAAAGACCCCCCTTCCCTTCCTATCCAGTGCGCACTCTTACACACTCACATACACACACGCCCTACCTGCTCCCCCTCGATCAATCTTCCCCCGGTCACTACGGCAGCAAAGCACAAAGCCAATCACATCAACACGGTTTGGATGCCACAGTCACGCTCTGACGAAATGTCACTCGAGAGGCTATGTCAGGAGACCTCAGCCCTGTTAAGTGTGTGTGTTTGTGTGTGAGGGAGCGACAGCAGAGGAACTTGTTGCACACGAACAGAGGAGCACATATAGATTGGGATTTTTTTGTGTGTAGCCGTAGCAACAAAGTTAAGATTCACTTCCTCTCTGATCCTTTAACTCCTTCATGAAGAGATGATTGACCAGCCTTATTAGCTGGTGGTATTTGTGCAACTTTTGTGTTGAATAGCTGCAGAATTAGGCTTTGTCTCCTGAGTCTACAAAGATTATGCCTATGCAGTACCTTTCAATAAAAGGGCAGCAGTTGATGGTTTGGTAAAAAGCTAGTCCACTAAGAGTAACAAAGCACAAAAAAGCGATGATATACTATCATTAATCTTTCACGAAAACCAATTTACATCCCGCAGACTCAGGTCTTACCCTGAATCATTACGCTTCACATGCACTAATTAAACAATGACTGATCTTATTTTTTTACACAGTATAACACAAAAAAGGACTCTGGCCAATCAGATGCAGGATGGAGCCTGGCCAATGCTGTGTACTGTATACTATTACCTTACCTGGGTTACAGTGCCTTTCCGTGTGAAGTTGGATGCCAAGACGAGGCTTCAGAGCCCATCTGAGTCTCACGTCCTACAGACAGCCGTCTGCGTTCTCCTGCCAAGCTCACCTGGGCTGCTTCACCTGCATCGGTGACCCAGTGGTGCAGTGCAGCTCTGAATGTGTAGAGCTGTTGGCTGAATCAAAGAAAAGGGGTGTGTAACACTGGTATGTAAAAAAAAAAAGGTTAGTGAGGAGCAGTATGTACACTCACAGATTGAGAGGAGCTCAAAAAGCGGAGCCAAATGGTGGTTCTTTGGCGAGCTTTTGGTGTAGCTCTGAACCTCTTTTCCTGTAGAAACATATAGTGTTTTTATCACTTCAGAGAACTGTCTAACATCAAAATAAGTCTCCAAAATTGGTATTTGGAGGAGACAAGTGTGACCGAACCTTATAAAAAAAAAAAAGCATTTAATGTTGTTGAGTACTTGCCCACATTCGGAGCTTTTAAAATGTTAAAACTGGGATAGTTGGCGTAACGTGGCTTAATGTACTTCCAGTAAACCAAATAGATGAGGTCATTTGAAAATAGAGGATCATTACCCAGATAAGTAAAATCTGTTTCTGTAATACACAACCAAAGTAAACAGAAAATTATTCAACCAATTAATCAATTTTTATTTGTATAATGCAAGCTTATAAAGAATGACTTCTCAAGACATTTTACAAAAGAGACCAAACTCTAACAGGCAGAAACCTCAAGCAGAACCAGTCTAAGCTGACTACTGAGACTGCAAAAGTTTTCAAAGTGGATGAAACACCAACAGATTAAATATCACTATTTACCCTTGGAGATGGAAGACTATATGTTGAGTAACAGATGAGAAATCTCTGACATGCAGTATTTTGGAAATGACTTTGTCTTTGATTATCATTCAAGTAGAAAGCAAACTCCTTCACTCTGTCTAAACCATACAAATATAATGGCAACAATTTACTGAATTGTATTTATGCAGTTTGGACACTGTGCATTTTTTGACGGGTTTATTCCTCTCCTGAGGATATGACCTATGAAATGTGATTTTTTTTTTTTTTTTGTATGTTCCCTACTGCACTCTTTGCAGTTTTATGAGCAGCGCGTACCATAAGGTGAGGGAGATTTATAAAATTGTCCAGCATTTGCTGTCTTAGTGGATCAAAAGTGACCCAGGGGTGCTGTGATCATCATTAAAGCAAAAATAGTGAGCAATTTCTGGTAAATTTGACAATAAAACAAGCAGTAAGTTCATGTAAAAGGAGCACATATGTATAAAAACACATTTTTATGATGTTGGGTAATGTTAGTTATAAAGCTGTACCACAGAATTGGATGATAAACCTTATAAAAGAGGCAACCCAAACAAGATCATTTTTGACCAACAAGGACAAGAAGCATCCTCTGATCACAACTATCAAATGATCAAAAATGCTTTTAAATATTCTGGCACAAGGAATAATCTCAGGTAAATAAGCTATATTGGCCATTAATTTAAAGAGTTGAAATGAAGTTGAAAATGATGCAACACAGAAATGTGTAACACTGTGCTAATGTACTTTAAATACAGTGTGTCAAGACATCAGGATCACAATACCAAAATCAGAACATTTTGATTTAAGCAGATGGATAGACTTGAGTCAAATCTAAGCTTAATTTTCCTACAGGGAAATGTTATTATCTGAAGTTACAGCAACCTTTTAGATAGCTACTGTAGCGATGTTGCAGTGGACCTACTTCAGTGGTAGCAGTGTGTTCTCTTTTGACAGTATTCACCAGCATTCTTTTGTAAAAAGATACTCAAATGTCATTGCTTGTCTTTTGAAATGTTTCACCTGACTTATTGTTGATTAAATAGCGTACTGCAACTATCCTCCTTGAGTGCAGAAGTACAGGATGTTAAAGGAAGCAAGGAGCTGCAGAAAAACATTATAAGAACAATGTAAGAGGCTGAATTTTTTTACATGGAGCTTCTCCTTCAAATAGTTCCTTTATGTGCAAGTGGACACCTGTCTCCTGTGTGGATGGTGATTATATATGTGTGGGGAAACACTGGGATAACATGCAGTAAAGTGCAGAGTTGAAACTGGGCTGTCCATTTCAAGGACTTTAGCATCTGAACATGGGATTTGCGACATAACTGGCTATCTAACATCCTGACTGAACAAATACTTTGGCACGTGTGGTTACTTTTGCATCAAAAAACCAGTAGGCCAATCACCCTTCTTATTTTGCTTTACTCTCTTTATATTTTGGGGGCTTTTTATACCTTTATTTGACAGACAGTACAGGTGATTGAGTTGGAAATTGGGTAGAGAGAGAGAGAGGGGGGACTGACATGCAGGAAAGGAGCCACAGATCAGATTCAAACCCAGGCCACCTGCTTTAAAGACTGTAGTCTGTAAAATAATCATGAGGCACCTGACAAGCTGATCACGCCTAAAAATACCTAAAAGCACAGTCTTTTCTTCATTATGGTTTGTGTTATAAAACAGAGATTGGACGAGCTAAACTGATGACATATTTTCAGCTTTTATGCAGTAACAAATCTGTGAAAAAGGATTTGCGTCAACAAAATTCATAAAAAAATAATTTCACGTGAAACTGATATGGAATTTGAAAACAGCACAACAGTCAATCTCTAACACTTAATGAAGAGAGTGTAATATGTGTGGTGACGAGTTTGTTGTTAAATAGAGAGAGCTGCGCTCACAATTGGTTTGTTTGAAAATAGCTCTGAGGACTATGGGATCAATTCTAGCTGGCAGCACCTACGTTTCAGACATCACAAACATTTGCATTGTTTGATTGTGGATAAACCGAGTAGAGACATAAGAGTATTAGCCCTAAGGTTCGCCCAGCGCTTTGTGCTGTTTTTAAAAGATATATTTATTTATTTAGGGCAAAGGGGGGTTATATTTAGAGAGATTGATATTCTCTATTTACAGAATGAATTCTATTAACCAAACAAGGGGTCACTGGCTCTGGCTAGCATGTTGGGGCTAAGGGAGTGTCTGGAGTTGAACAATATCCGCCTAACCTCTGCTTTAACCCCACATATGAGCACTATTGATTCATTCACTTTGAAGAGGTCCTTGAAATTGTTTCGATGAGGAACTATTGTGGCAGTCTATTGGGGCATCCGAGGCACCGGTCCAAATGAGAATGTCTCCAAGCTGGAGACCGATAGACAGAGGAAATCACAAAGGCTGCAGAAAAAAGACAGACAGGCAGACAAAAAATGAAAAAGGGAGAAAAAGAGTAAAGAGCTATAAAAAAAATGGCGAACTCCTTGTTTCAGAAACAATGACTCTCCTGCAGATAGAAAGCGATGCTTGAGCTGTTGCAATATCCATGTCTCTGACAGAACTCAGGGCGTATCAGGCTTATTGCATTACCCGAAAAAAAGGGAAAGGGTAGAAATAATCAAAAATGCATCAGAAATAATGCACTTTTCAGACTCTATCCATCATTGTTTCGGCACCCTCAATCCTTTACGAGAAGTGAGTGAGCTGAGGGAGGGGGGTGAGGCGCTCGCTCCTGCTCCAACCGCCAAAGAGGAGGATGGGTAATTAAATTGTGTGTCGCTCTCTAAGAACTAAAATGAATGAAATAGATGAATGCTATTGCATTATGCCACAATCGTGACCTGCAGAAAACTAATGGCAGAATAATAGTTTTAGGTACTGGCTCTATTTCTCTGATGCAGACAGCCGCTTGAGTGAATATGCAACCGTACTTGCAGTCTAAACAGTTTGTCCTCCACCTTGACTGTGTAATGGTCTGTCTGCCTGTCTGTCTATCCACCTTTCTCATCCAGGCTTTCACACTCACATCAACCCATTTAAAGGCCAACATGGAGTCCAAAGTAGCTTAACTGATTTAAGGTTGTTGTTTTTTTTTTTGTTTCTGAAGCAACAGCCGAAAAGCAGCCGTCTTTTTTTTTTTTCTCTATTCAGCATGCCTCCCAGAGACGGGGGCCTTTGCTTTGTAGTTTGTTGACTGTAAAGAGCGGGGAAAATTGTCCTGAAATCCTGAGCAAAAAGGAGTGTAAATAAAAGATCAAACCAGGCCTGTGAGCAGAACCAGCGGCCTGGTACTCAGCGCAATAACTCACCACGCGTCACCACGTATTAGCTTGACGGCACCTTCAGCCCGGGTTGGAGAGAGGTAGCCAGCTTTTTTTCTCCGCTCGCTCTGTGGCACTGTAAATCACCTGACACATGCAGCCAGCTTATTTAAGTTTTTAAAGTTGGGGTTTATGAACAAAGATGGAAGAATTAAAGAATGTGGAGGTGCTTTCTATGAATAAGTAGTGAAAGAAAGTCATAATAATATAAAGCAAATATGAGTTTTGATGCTGCAAGTGCTGCAAAAATCTCCCCTCCTGTGATGACTCAAATGCACAACATTGATTTTAAAGGAAGAAAACATGCATGATACTCTGTTGTCCTGATGTGGCACCCGGCCAGAAGATGGCAGCACCCAGCTATGCTTTGGCCCTCTGATCTCCATTGTGTCCGGCGCTCTGCTCATGGATCTGCTGAGTCCAATGATGGATAGAGATGTTTCGTGTCTTGAGTTTGCTGCACACAGTGTAGGTCACCGGGGCTGATTTGTAGGGCCCTGGTCCTTACCGCTCTCTGCTCTCTGCATTAAAAAAAAAACAAAACAAAAAAAACATGCTGAACCAGTTAACCACCGCATTCCTGGACTGGCCCACGAATCAACAGCTGATCAACAGAATGGCTCATGACACATCCTGGCAGAGAGTGCTAAACATAACTTAACAAATAGCTGTCTGGGGAAATGAATGAGGAGATGCCAGCCTTCGAGTCTCTGAAAAAAAAGTAGACAAATAAAACACAAGCCCTTCTTTTTTTTTTAAATGACTGCTCAAACTTCACAATAGCCTTGAAGTAAAAGTTGTCGTCCTATTGTTAGATATAGACAGGCGAGGTTTATTTCTGTTTGTATATGCTGGAGGGGGTTGTAGCTGTGCTCCTGTTGGCCTTGTTATTTGATTTCCTCCTTTACAAAGGCCACAGTCAGAGCTCATGTCAAAAGAATGCGCGCAATAACAAAACAAGCTTGACTGATAAATACCCTGTTTTCTGTGCATGTGTGTTTAAATGTGTGTGCGTGTATCTTCAGGGCTGTGCTGTTAGTGATCTTCCTAGAGTGCGTCTGACAGAAACTGGCTTAAAAAGACAAAACAAAGCAGCTTGAGACTTTTCCAACCCTCTAATGATGTTTAATGATACCTATCAGTGATGGGATACACACATACACCCATCAAACCCCTCCAGGAGCAGCAGCACCTTGCCGACTGTGGAATTACAGGCAGGCGATAATCAGGTCAGCCCGCAGGTCCTTTGGGAGTGAGGTGTTCATAAACATTCCTGCTGCTCTTTTGTGTTACTTCCTGCGGTAAAACAGCAAGGCGCTACCAGTCGAGCCGACACAGGCTAGCTAGCGTCTCAGCTCGCCCCTGGGTGCACCATCCCCGTCTCACTCACACAGACGTACACACACTTTCTCTGGGATGTTAAAACACACTCAGGCTTCATGTAGACATATCATCAGAATATTAACCACCTTATTAGCATAAAAAACCCTCCCAGTCATCTGAATCTGATTTGACATTTGGCATTGAAATCAGTACCTCGACTTAAAATAATATCTAACAGCATTATACATTTCTTTTAAAGACCCAGCTACTGTGTATGTGTGCGTGCTTGCATGTGTGTGATATTACTTGAGGTTGATACTCAGAGCCAACTACCTCCTCCTCCTCCATGTACGAACCTTCTACAAACAAAGACCAAAAGAACACAAAGGCGTGGGTTCAGTGCATGCCTTGTTTTGTTTTGTGTGTTTTTTTTTCAAGGATGTCAGCCTCTGCTTTTCAAAGATTTGACTCTTGCTCTGCAGTCAAACAAAAAAAAAAAAAACCTTTTGGTAAATTGATTAGGCTCTACAAACTTTTCAGGTTTTTTGCTGCAACTCAATGTGGAAAAAGTTCAATATTCCACTCGCTCGCTCTGGAAAAAGTTCACATATTCATCTTTCTGTCTCTCTTTTTCTCCCGTCAGTGACCCGGGGCCTTCTGTTGGAGAAGGTGCAAAAAGGGGGCTTTTTCTACAGTGGTCTTTACTGTTGAGGAAGAGAGGAGATGCCTGTGTGACAGCTTGGCTGTGTGTTCTATCTCAGGAATTTCACTTTTTTGAAACTTGTTGGTGATGTACATTTAGGACCATATCATTCTGGAGGATTGGTTCACAAGGAAAAAATAGGTGTTTGTTCCTGGTTTGGCTTGTGAGTTTTCTCCAGCCGTGGTCTGGAGCCCTTTAAGCCCACCTCTCCTTTCTCTTTAAGTCACATCACTTATATGTACTTTGAAGTTTTACACAGTCACTCAACCTGCCAGGTCTCCATCTTCAGTCATACATTTTTAAACATGTTTGAAACCTACCTGTATGGAAGGACTAAAGTGGAGAAGGAGGAAAAGAGCTACGATGACAAAAAAATGATGCCACATTTGGTTTTTATTTTAAGCATATTTTTCTTCTTTTTTTTTTGCCTCTTTGTGGTGGCATTCTTCTTAGATTACATTTCTCAAAAAGCTTCTGGCATGTAGGGCTGCACGTTGAGCTTATTATAATTATCATAACACTTTTTATCTGCTTAAAGTCCAATATTTTTTCCTTTTATCTCTTTTTTTTTTTTGGCCTCTACCAACTCTTGGGGCAAGTTTTCTTACAGAATAGGTAGAAATAAGCTTTTTAGTCATTCAATCATCAAAAAGCATCAAACAGGCTAAAAAGCCAGAGTGCAAATGGCAAATCTAGAACCAAGTAATGTAATTACTTAACTTGCAAAATGCTGAATATTGATTTTATAAAGAAATAAGACTGAAGCCAATATCTTGCCTATAAAAATCCCCCCGCCCCCCGATTTTCTAACTCAGTCATGGTCAATATCATTTGGCTTTTTTGACAAAAAAAACCCTCTTTAATGTCAAAGTGAAAGTACTTCTACACAGTGACATCAATTAAAGAAAACTATGTTATGTAAAATGAGTGACTGCATAAATATTCACTCCCTTTAAACAGACTGACCTGATTCAACAGAGGTCCAGCCAACTGGTGCCAGTAGTATCAAATGTCTCTTCACAAATAGTGAAATGCAGTGAAGAGACAGTGAAGTGCAGTGAATGTGTCTGAGGTGATTGTTTTATAAATTAAAGTATAAAGGTCCATTCATCATTGATCAGTATTCCTGGCTACCATTACACCATGAAGACAAAAGAACACTTCAAGCAACTCAGAAAAAGGCTGTTGAAAATTACAAGTCAGGGGATGGATACCAAAAAATTCCAAGGCACTGAACATCCCCTGGTGTTCAGTTAAGTCCAACATCAAGAAATGGAAGGAATATGGCACATGTGTAAATCTGCCTAGATTCGGACATTCTCCCAACTGAGTGCAAGAAAGAGACTAGTGAGAGAGGTCACCAAGACACCTACAAACACTCTGAAGGAGTTACAAGCTTCAGCAGCTGAGATGGGAGATACTTCTTGACCATGCAAAGTTTTATGGCAAAATGGCAAAGAGAAAGCCACTGTTGAAGAAAACTCAGATTCATTCTCAACTAGTGTTCACCAAAAGGCATGTGGGAGACTACGTGGTTCCTGGAGGACAGTCTTATTCACTGCAAGAGAACTATGGCTTGAAAGCAGATTATTTACCAGCAAGACAATGACCTGAAACATAAAGCGAAACTTACATGGAAATGGTTTAAAGACAACAAGGTGAATGTTCTGGAGTGGCCGAGTCAAAGCCTCAATCCAGTAGAGAATTTGTGGCTGGACTTGAAAAGGGCTATTCACACCCAAACCCTGCACAACCAGACAGAGCTTGAGCAGTTTTGCAATGAAGAATAAAGAGTAAAATTGCAGTGTGCAGATATGCAAGTCTGATTGAGACCTATCCACATAGACATAGGGCTGTGATATTTATGCAGTCACTCATTTTACCTTACATATTTTTGTTTAATTCACATTACTTTGTAGAAATCTGCCAATAGTGCCATTTGCTGGTTAAAAAGAGTTTGCGTCATATTTTGTCTGTTTAAATTTAAAACATCAGCCCTTACTTGTATCGCAAGATACTGAGACATCTTTTCTTGAAACAGTGTTTTTTTGATAAAATGGTGAAAAACCTATGGTGGATATGAGAAAATGCAGTTTTTTTTACATTCAAGGACTGAAAATCCTATTTGAAGCTGAAACTATCAATATTTTGTAAAAAACAATTGCAATAAATGTATAACATACTACTGACATCGTTACATATTTTGTTTCTTAAAACTAGACTCATCCTACTTATAGGTAGGAAAAAAGGACAATGGACAACCAGACCATAAAAATGTCTTAAGAAATGCCGTCATCTGTATCTGCTGTTCACAATGCTATTTAAAAAAGTGAATTATACTGCTCATTACTGTATTTTTGTCTTACATCCTGTCCTCTGTCCAACCTGCTTTCTTTGTCCTGATTGACCTGTCCCTTCCCACAGCATATCCAAATACTGTCCAGACCTTGAGAGCGGCTCAGCTCCCGGTCTGGGCCCTCCTCACTGTCAACATGTCTGCAGTAAAGCTATGTAAACAGCTCAGCCACAGCACAGGGCCCACTGTCAGAGGCTGATTACCCCTAAACAGCACAAATTTGTATGGAAATATGAAATAGATCACAAGTGACGAGCGCTGTTCGGAGGGCTGGAGTGGGTTTAGCTGCTGTGGCCGGTTTGGAGGGTCAGGTTTAATGCATCATAATAAACAAAGCAGGCCGGCTTTGTTTGTTGTGTGCACCAGACTACACAGGGAATATTTTGTCTTGTGATTATTTTTTACAGTGATGTTGAAAGAGAACATATACTAAGACTGAATTTAGAAGAGGTGATGAGAAGACAAGTTTTCAGTCACTGTGCTGATCTAAAAGAAGCATTACTACAACTATCAAATCCTCTAACAAAACTATCGGTCCAGCATTTTACTGTTAGAATATTATAATCACCTAAATATACTTCAAGCAAGAAATATAAAGGGCTGATTTTACACAATGGTCCCTTTAAGTATTACAGTATAATCTGTTCTTTTATTGCATCACTCTTATTAAGAACATCACAGTCCTCATTATCTTAATGATCATTAGAATCAAAAAGAACTGAAGCTTTAAAAAAATCTACAAACTTTAAGTCATAGTTTAGCTCAAATCTGCTTTAACAAAAAGAGACAGCACACTGTTTAATTAGTATAAAAATGTTGGCAACATTTTTACACATTAATTGTGTCCTGAAAGCCAGAGTTTGCCTGCGACTTTTGTTAGATAAAGACAAGAAATCACCCAATATTGGGTGCTGAGGTCTTCTTTTTTGTTGGCTTGGCATCAAGACAGGAGTCAAATGTCATTTGAACTTTACACGTACTGTATCCAACTTTGGATTTATTGTTGGATCCCTCAGATGACAAAACCTGTCAGTGTTTCTGATCATGATACACCTTGCTATTTTATATACTTCTTGACATTTTATGTGCTATTGACCCTATTCATATGGCCTTTTTGTAATAATGTTTTGTGGTAACATAAGTTGTCAGTTACAGTGAAAGAAAAATCAACCCTACTTGTTGAAAAATATTTGAAGAGTACTGTGCAAAGTAGAAATGTTCAGGTTAAGCACAGGTTTCTGGAGCCCCTAAAGAGATATGGACTAAAAAACAGCCGTTTCTGAAAAGTACCAAAAACTTGCCTGTGCTTACAAGAAAATGTCTTGTGCCTATGAGAAACTTTCTTCATGCTCATGAGAACATTTTGTATGCCAACCTGAGATTCTTTAAGGTTTTTGTTGCTCAGGCAGAAGACCATCCAGCTCATCCTATGAGCAGAACGTTTGAGGGGTTATTCAGACAATGCATCATCAGGGAATAATGAACCATTTTAGGTATTAAGACACTGACTACACTCACATATGTAGATCCACACTTTACATTAACAGTACATAATTAGTAAAGGCCTGATATCAGAACTTACTAGCCCCCATCTTATGCAAACAACCTCTTAAACATAATTTCTATGACTGTCTTAGCCATGAGTGCCGAGGCTATCACAGTCTCTTGAACAGTAATAATTAATCATAAAAATGCTTTTCAATGACACAATGATATACAATTTTGTAGATAAGTCTTGTGGGGTACTTGTTAGATTGAAATGACTATTCAATTCAAGATGACAAGTTGCGAGGGAGTCGTGATGTATCCCTTGTGAACGAGATGATTCAAAGAGCTGGGCTCGCTGTAAATGATGAGAAATTTGTAGATCCATGCATTTTGGGATGCCATGGATGCTGTCATCGAATCTGTGTCTGTAAATGGTGAGCACATGGAAGTTGTGGAGCAGCTCACCTACCTTGGCAGCGTAATCCATCGATCAGCTGACTGCAAGGCTGAGATCAATCGCAGACTTGGCCTTGCACATGGGGCGATGGGTTCACTGAGCAAGACAGTGTCTCATTCCTGGTATCTGGGCATGCAGACGAAAGTCTTTACTACTTTACTCTTGTGAGGCCTGGATGCTGACTGATGGCTAGAGATGAAGCCTAGACACCTTTGTGACAGCATCTCTACAGCGCATCTTTGGGCATTGTTGGCAGGACAGTGTGTCTAGTACTAATGTGCTAAGGAAAGCGAGGATGGGAAGGGTCAGCTGCCTGATACAAGAACGACAGTTACACTTCTATGGGCACCTAGTACACTTTCCCGGGCCTGATCCAGCTCATACTGGGTGCCCAGGACCCGGTGGGCTGGTTCAGACACTGGGGGCTGCCGAGTGTGCCTTGGAGGGGGCAGCTGGGAGGATATCTGGAGAGATGGGGCATGGGCATGGACGATGGCCATCAGGAGGTCAGAGCAGTACAGGACCAAGGTTGAGGCGGCAAAGTGCCAAACTTTTTCATGATTTTATGATTAATCATAGAAATTCTGAGATGAATTATGACTAAAATTTTTAATCATTTGAGGGACCCAATTTACATCTTTCAAGGCAACAATTTAGTGGGTCTTGTCTTCAGGCAGACCTGATGATGAATACCAACTTCTGTTTTAGGGCCAGTTTCTTTTGTTTCCCATTTTTGTTGTTGTTTTAAAAGATATAAAAATTGAAATGGTACCAAATGAAGAGCTATTTGGAAACCGGAAGATAGATTCCTATTACAGAGCTGAGCCAAATAATCCATATCTCCAAAAAAACCCACAACTCCCATTACTCACGCCTGGAAGTACAAAAAAAGCCATACTTTTTTTGTTAACCTGTGGAATATAACATCAGTTGATACCAGTAGGGTTGTAACTCTCCTTTGCTGTATATTGATATGTTTTTGTTGATTAATTAACCAATTGGATTGATAGAAAGTCACAACATTGATCCACACATCACATTTCAGCTAGACTTTTATTTTGGAATTCCTCTCACAAGCCCGCTGACGGTTTCCACTCATCTGTATGTCGAGTTAAAGAGGATACCCATTCCTCTCTCAGCCGTGTGGACATATTTCAGACATAGACTACTGCAGGGTAAGCCTCTCACTTTATTTACCTGCCATGTCTGCATTTTTATACGTAAACCAACACCTTATGAGATACTTTACAGATAAAAACACTCTCCCTGTGCAACTGGCATTTGATATAGACTCTACAGATAAACAGAGAGGGAAGAGTCTGCTGTTGATTGCCTCCTTTGATACACTGACTTTAGTCCACGGTCTCGCATTAGATTTAAATGAAAATATGAGCTGTCCAAACTTGGTGTGGTTCAAGCAGAAAAGCTGTTCTCTTTCAACCCCTCTTCCTCTCTTGTTATAAGGCCGCTCATAAGAGATCTGTTGAACTAAAACTTTATCCTAAACCCCCCATTTATCAAAATAAAGATTGCAATAAATAAAAGAAATCTAAATTCATCATGGTAACATCACATGCCAGGGAGTTAATCTCATTAAAATTTTACAATGTATTGCAAAATTACAAATGAAGTATATGCCACATTAATAGACTCCTTAGTAAAGTATGGAGGACTATAATAAAGCAGCCTGAGCTTTCAGATATGAAACCATTTTCAGTCCACATTCAGATACATCCACACAAAGCATTAAGGATGGCCAAATCAGATATAAATCCCTTGTAATGCACTGTCTAAATAGGGTGTCTGGTGCACACACAATACTTGTAAGTGTATTATTAGTGATTGCAAAAAACTTTCTCATGCACACATATCACATGAGATCATTTTACATGCACACCAGAAACTTTGTTTTTTTTTGCCCTGCCACTGTTCCTTCAAAGGGCCCTGTAGAATAGGACACCAAAAGCATAAATGAAGACAGAAAATTTAAAAAAGGAAGGAAGAACTTCCGTGTGAAAGTCCACAACAGCGGGCCAAATGAGTGGGATTAAGGCCTAAATCTGATATGGCCTACTGTCTGTGTGGGTCCAAAGTGGCGGTTGTGGTGTTAACATGATGCTGTAAGTGTGATAGCCCTGTAATACCATGTCATTAAACTGTTATGGTTACACAGCTCAGTGGAACAGAACAGTGGGTGTACAACCTTGAACGAGGCGAGGCTCTTCAGCCTCAGTCTGGCTACGATCTAAAGGGCAGAGGGAAAAGTGTGTGTATGTGTGTGAGAGAGAAAGAGAGCGCCCAGTCTGATTTGTGTATTCAACATTACAGTTTAAATAAGCACCGAATCCCTGCGCCAGTTTCCTAGTATTTGATCAAAATCCAATATATCTAAGTTAAGCAGGGCTGCCCAAAGAAAATACACTGACAAACTGTGTTTTAGCTTCGAGTCTTGACACAGATATTTAAGCACAGAAGAGAGAGAAGTTGGCGATAGTTTAAAAAAAAAGTATGGGGATTTCTGTTTTGCCTGTGCGCCTTTGTTTTGTCGGGTTATTTTCTTTCTGTTGCTGAATGTTTACCTCCATGACTCAAACGGCTTTTATAATTTCAACTCAAATGACCACCGAAAACCTGAAGACACGCACAAATTGTTGACTGAGTGTATAACAAAAGTCTAGCGTTCATATTTTTTTGAAGAATGTTTATAGAGCGTGACCTTGGCGGCCCTCGTTCTCATCTCGGTCCAAATGTGGTTCCACCTCCCCTGTGCCAGCATCTGTCTCTTTCCTTCTCTTTCTCCCCTTGCCACAGCTGGGTCGCAAGCCCTCAATAAAAAACACATCTAAATTAAAAATCTCTGTCCTGACCGATGTTATTACAATCTTTAACATGCCAGTAAACATTGATGAAGGCGAGCAGTAATGTGACCTGCATGTGGATTTATGCAGCCCTGTGAAGGCCTGGCTAGGCTGCTGCTGCTGGGTGGGTTCGGTGATGGGAGATCGGGCTGTTGTCAGCCTCGACACTGGCCCTCTCTGATCTCTCCATCTTTCTCTTCTGCTAACAAGGTCTTTCATTTCCTCTCTGGAAAATCTGTTCTTCATAATATCACACACACACAGTGGAGTGGGAAAGTGGGATGACGCCAAGGAGAGGCAGAGGGAGTAAAAATTTAGGAAATTTTCCAGACAAGAAAGATTTTATTCTGACCATATTTCCATTCCATGTGGATGTGGCTGGCTTCCAATGATGAGTGCTGCCTGTGTGTGTTGGTCAAAGATATAATTGGAGGTTCACTCTCTAGATGTTGATGGAGCGATGCTAAACAGCGCAGGCAGAGATGGGATTATACGTACAGAAGCTGCAGGGTATGGATGAGCCTTTTGCTGCACCACCACAACCGCGGGACATAGATCAACGAAGTTTGAAGCCTGAGACATCATGTTCTTAAGTAAAACCCACCAAGAAAGTATCAGCTATTATCATCATAGTATTGAAAGTTTTTAATAAGCTCTTTAAAATCTGCTCTGTAAGGCCTAGACATATTGGAAACACTGATTTTTGCAAATATTAATGAAACTACTGATAGTTTTTTAGCGTCTTACAAAAAGGTTCATTACATTCCCTAAGTGAGTCATGCCTGCATTCATAGTGGGTTTGTGGACTTATTTTGGCTTCCAAAACATTAAAGACAGTACAAACTTTGACAGGAGTCAAGTCGTTTGCGAGATATGCCATGCCACAGTGAAATTCTCAGACAGCCAGAAGAGTCTGCGAGCTAGACATCATAGCAATAGCATTACAGCTAAAACAATCCTGTTGAAGTTACCATTGGTCTCTACTTGTGCAACCCATAGACTGTAGAAAGAATTGGACAAACCCTGTGTGACGTCAGTCGTCTGCTTACAATAGGCGGACTCAAACGGCTCTTGAAGCCAATCTGTGGAGGCTTCCATATTGAAATTGCGGTCTCAACCGAACTTTGGATCAACCTAATGTCCCATCCACTAGGCGCGACTTCCTGTCAGCCTGCTAGCTAGCATTCTGGTTGACAGAAACGGAGCCTCTGCCTGACAAGCTATCTGTCAATCAAATGAGACGCGCCAATCAGCTTTCATCCTAAATATAATCCAAACAATCGTGGTACAAAAAAAATCACCCCCCGTCTAGTGGGAGCACAATAAGACACTAGCTAATGAGACATGTTTGGTGTTTTGAACCAGGCTGTAAGCCAGTTTATTTCTCGTGTGTGTATCCTGGACAAGCCCCCATTTGTCACAAACTGGCTCAAAGTAGGTGACAAAGAAGGGGAGTCATACATTAAACAAGTTTTAAAAGAAGTTAATTTATTACAAATTAAAATAATCATAATTATGTAAGTCAGTTGTGAAGCGATGTATGGATGTGTGTGGAGTGTTGTCGAGTGCAAATGAAACCCAACCAGCTGGTGGAGGCCTGGGAGGGAAAGAGGAGAGAGAGATGTTAGAGTGGAAGCTACTTAAATAAGCTGAGGCCTGATTAACACAGGTGTGCATAGTTAGCTGCTCAGTCCACTGATGGTCCTCCTGACTCTGCCTATTGGCTGCTGAACCAGGAAACCAAACCAACCAAACTCATGGGCATAGGGCAGCCTGTAACAAGTGTCAAAACCAGCTGTTTAACATGTGTGCAGACGGGACTTCTGGTGTTCCTGCAGCCAGCCTCAAGTGGACACTTGCGGTATTGCAATTTTTTGCACTTCCGCATTGGCTTCATTTTTCAGGACTGGAGGTTGCCGCTTGGTGCAACCATAATGACACAGTCAATACTTTGTTTTATTTGTATGGACCTGCGCCATCTTAGTGTCATTAACAATGAAGGCTTCTGTAATACCATAAAAAACACTATGGCCTGTCACATCATGCCCTCCTCGAAACAGTCCATCAGTCCTTAAAGCTGGACTTGAGGATCGACTTGTCTCCCTCCACGAACACCTTGTTGTTACATGATGACATAAAAACTGATATAACATGAAATATGAAAGATTAGAGTACATTTACTCTATATTGATTTATTTTTCCCATTTTCTTTTTAAAATCCTGAAAGCATTTTATTTCATTACAGCAAATGGGGAAAATCATCATACTCATGCACAAAGATAGTTAAAATAAAATGCTAGATGATGCAGGACTACATATTTTTAATAGTTTAACAGCCCCATTGAAGTCTGTTTTATCGTGAGTTTGACTGGTACAAATACATTTAATGTTTTTTTTCAACTACCTATTATTTAATTGGGGCAACAATGGTGTATAGTCCTGTAGAACAGTGGTTCCTAGCATGTTTTCCTTGGGCTGTGCCCTACTTTTATTAAGGAAAGAAAAGGAAATTCTGGTGTTTCTAAAATTCTGCATAACCAAAACTTTGATTTTTGAGATTATAGATTTGAAAATAGCTGATTTTGTGAAAGAAAATCATACCACATAAGGCTGTTTTTCTTGCATGTGTCCTGCAGTTGAGAGCCTAATCAAACGATACTTTTTACTGATACTTTTTAAGCAAACCAGGGCTATCCAGCCACTGCAGTTTGGTTTGGTTTCTTATAAATTAATGACTTCATAATGTCGTGCATTTGTTGCTTCAACAATTACATTTTTTGGGTGATAATGTTGAAATTGACAGCTTTTTAAACTAAGATATTTCAGTTATCTGGTAAATGTACAACTACTTAAACTCAGAAATTTGGAGTTTGGTTTCTCATAGATTTTCAACTTTATACTCTCAAATATTTCAAGTTTTCCCCCCAGACTTTAAACTTTTTTCTAAAAAAAAAAAAAAAAAAAAAAAATTAAGACCCTCTTTATTGTTTTAGCTGTCAGCAAGGCCCTAATATGCTGTTACACGTTGTGTTTTCTAATCAGGATTTTTTTTTTTTTTTTTTTTTTTAAATGTATGCACTCTAATGTTGACACTAGAGCAGACAGGGCCCCATGCCCTCACCCCCCCCTTTAGTAGTGCCCATACCCCAGCTTGGGAACAAATGTGTACGAAGCATAAGTTTATATGTTTATCAACCTTGGAAAAAAACATGGTTTTCTTGGCTAAAGAACAACACTCTATCACAGACAGACCTCTGATTGGTGGAGCCCACTGTTATCTGTGAATTTTTGCCATCAGCTGCTACTGATTAATTTAGTAGTTGTGGTGATGAAAGCTGTTACCACATACAGCACTTGCCACAAAATCATTCATCAAAAAAATGTAGTTCCACTGGCTGGGTGTCGACCTGTGGCAGTCACTGTGCAAACTTCTAACTTCATCTTCCCATATGGGGAGTTGCCCAGATTGTCCCCCGTCAGGGACAGGTGAAGCAATCATCTGATGTTCCAGGTAAGCTACTTAGCAACTTGAGCTTGTGAGCTGCATGTCTGGTTGGTTTGTGGTATTTTACAAAAGTATTTCATGAAGAGAAGGGTATCCGCGGAAAGAAGAAGGCTGAATTAACAAGACGATGAATGACAAGTTTTGTGATGGCAGGAGGCAGCAGTAACTCAGTATAGAGCCCAGCATTCAGCTTGACCCTCACTGATCTCTGCTGTCTATAGCACTCAGAGCCAAAGAAAGCTGATTCACTTTCAAAAAACACATCACTTGTCAAAAAGAAGCTGTCAGACACTAAGGCAGGAAGGCACTTCAATTAGAAGATACACAAGTAAGCCGCTCATCCTGGATGTGACGTTTCTGTTGATCTGGCATTTTTCTACTTAAAGGGCACAGAGGCAAGACAGACTGAGGGAAAAGGACGATAAGGAAAGCAAAGCAAAACAAAGAATGGATGCTGAAAGCTGAGAAAAATGGGTTAAAAAGGATCATTTTACATGTTTAAACAGTTTTTTGGAACTATTTACAACATGCACAAAGTGTAGTCTGCAAGACTATGATTCAATATTAATTTTCAAACTTCTTACTGCCATTATTTTTTCATAGAGAAACAGTAATTTACAGGCACATACTAAAAATATGTAGTTTGAAAATAGTTGTTTTTTGCATTAATCGTACTGGTAATGTCAAAATCTTAAAAGCTTCAGACACATGTAATGACCTTCAAAGTTACTCTACAGCAAAAAACGGATTAGCAAGATTTTACGTTTCATCGTCAAAAAGAGACAGTCACTGTTCTACTTTACAGCATAGCGCAGGAATGAGAAAAACAAGTTGGTAGCCAGTTATTGTACTGTGTTTAACACTTGAGCAGTTCACATAAGATTTGTGTCAGTAAAATGCAGTGCCACAGGAAGTTGCTGTCTGATTCAAAGATGATGTAATTAAAAAAATCTAAATTTAGCATGCTTATGCATATTTTGTGGTGTGCTTTCTTTTTAACATTTTAACTAGAATATGTTTCAACTGCTGCTATTGATCATATGAGTCACAGTATCGGGCTAATATGCAATTTCCAAAGTGTGTGTGTCCACAGTGTTCCCTCAGTGCCACAGTAATGCTCCTTCACCCACTGGGTTTATTTCTAAAACAAAGTGCTGCTCAGCTCAGAGTATATGAAAGGGGTCTGGCTGCAGACCCTACCTTTCTGACAGCCGCCCTCACCAACTGTTCATCTGAGACGATGTCTATCTCTGAAAGGAAGAGCTATCATTTGCCGATAAAATGTATTTCCGGTTTAAGATTCTTTCAAAATTCAACTTTAGTAATAAACAAAATCTGTCCACTTTACAAACATTACAAACATTTCATTAATAAAATAGAGATAAAGGTCAGACTATGTATACTTATGTGAAAAGCAGTTACACAAAGGGTTGCTTGCTTAAGCTTTGTTCTCTTTAGCTAAAGCTAACATAGCTATGTTAGCTACTTAAAGTTACTACATAAGCCAATGTAGCTAGATTAGCTTAGCAATGTGACCATTTGCAAACATAGCTAAGGCTGACACAACTATGTAGATAACGGACCTATATAGCTGCTCTGTGATCTTAGGTTAAGCTACACTAGATATGTGGCTATGTAGCTCTATCATCTATAGCTAAGTGAGCTTTTTTGCAGTGTGAGCTTTAGCAAATGTAGCTCAAGCTATCTTAGCTACACAGATAGCTTAGATACCAAGCTTACGTAGCTGCTTTGTGAGCTTAGCTTTATCTGCATTAGCTATGTAGCTATGTTATCCACATAGCTAACAGAGCTACATAAGCTACACTGGCTGCATTAAATTGTTTTCATGGAAGACAAGCCTTTTTTTCTCTGCTTTATTAAATGATTTGTAATCAGGTTTTGCAGGTTGAGTTTTTAACTTTTGACTTTTAGTATCCTAACTGTTACTTTAACCCTTACCCTAACCCTAATCGGAAGTTAAATCCAATTTTTATTTCAAAAGTTTTAGCGTTTATTTCCATTCTGTCATCTACAGCGTCTCAGATGAACGGTCTGTCAGTAATGGACGGTCTGCAGCCAGACTGTCCTGGAATACATGGATCATGAGATGACAAGCTCACATGGGAGTAAAGGAAACAATAAACAGAATTTTTCTTTGCCTATATGAGGTGGATTGGCTGTTCATTTGTTTCCTGTTTAGAGGATATACTGATCATAGTGATGGGATAAATGATCTGCAGTCTGTACCAAGTGTTTTATTTTGAAATTGGCCAGATGCTCTGTGCATTCCCTGATACTGTTTGGGCCAGTCTTCTCTGTGAAGATTGACCACTTCTGCAAGCCAGCGGACTCACAGAAAATTGACTTTGTGTGTAACTCAAGCAGAGGGGTGCTTCAGGCATGTGCTGGAGACAGATTACAGCGTTTGCTGTGGAAACGCAAAGATTTACTGGAAAGTGTGTCAATTTCTCTAGAGTGTACTGTGTGGACAGAATGATGTGCTATGAACTAAAAATTGATGGTAACACATGTCAAACAGCTCCAATGTCCATTTCAAGCAAAGAAAACTTTAAAAGTAGAGTGTTCAGAGCAAACCAACCCTTAAGAGAAATAGAGAAGAATCTTTACATTAATTTCATTGTTGAAGATCTTTGGTCTCTCTGTGTTCCCTATCACTACCTCTCCTCTTTCTTTAGCTTTCACCTGTTATACTCCGCTGAACATTCTCCTCTCCTTCTCTCTCCTGCCGTGATATTTCCCCTTGTCTACCCTCCCTGGACTTCAGTGTTGAGAGCACAACAGTAGAATTTGTTTTGCTGCCTCTCATCCGATTAGTGTTGATTTTTCTGCTGCTGAGCTGTGGTTCAGCAGAGTGTATGAACTTCTTTAACTGTTTATCAGAGGGGCATTTACACAGCAGCGCTCAGCGGCCCTGCGGTTTGTTACCTGCCATTTACTATGAAATAAAAATCAATGGATGCTAGGATTTGATTTTATAGCCCACTGTTATTGAGACCAATGATGATTTCCTGCTTAACAGGGTACGGATTGCCAGACACACTATCTTAAAGTGGTTGTATTAAGCTCTAGTGTAGGTTAAACTGCTTAATCTTGTGACCAAGAAAATCTTCTGTGGTGGAAAAGTTTTCAGTCTCATGGTAGTTGTCTGGATCGATTGCCTGCAAGCCCTGAATCAAATTGTAATATCAGTTGTTGCAACTTGAATCGAACTTCCTGTGGTGGCTGCGCTGCTCTCATAACACCCCTCACACTCTGTCATTTCCCAAACTACAAGGGCTTTCAGACTGGCCACAATAAAAACAGTAGTTAACTGGAAACCTCTCCACTTGAGTGGACTTGTGCTCCAGACAATGATGACACAGTGCCCTGTCAGAGCAGTAATGACTGAGATTTACACTCTATTATTAGAGCTGGGCCCCTTTGAGCTGCCCTTGGAGACCCCTTCCTCTCTCATCCAGCCACAGAAGAGAGAGAGAGGACACAGACAGATCACAGTTAATGCAGTGAATCAGCAACCACAGGATAACTTGCTGATAAGAGGACAAATTATAGTGTTTGCATAAGTGTTTGCTGGATTCTTTATTCCCCCTGTACTTAAAAGAAGTCAAACAATACATGGTGTCATTTTAGACGTTTTGCTAGCATTGCCCGTTGAAGTAACCATGTGTTTGTGCAGAAATCAGACAAGGTGACCAAACACTCCTGAGCAGCGCCCACAGAGGAATAAGAAAACAGGACATTTTTCAACACAGTAATTTGTATCACTCATTCTCATTACTCATCTTCGACTGTCTTACAATAATCCTTTATTTCTCAGCTGTAAAAGTATTACATTGCTGTTTCATACAATTTAAAGGAGAAAAGCACCTAAAAATGCATATTCAGGTGATAGGAATGTGCTTTTATCCCCTTCACCCACTCAAACAACCTTATGAAAGCATTTTCAACTCATGTCTGCATGACATCATAGAAAGATGCTTTTGTAAGTCTTTGTGATTTCAGCTCTCAGTACTTACCTCGATTTCATATGGAAGAGCAAAGGGAGATGGTTCACTCATTTATTGATCATGGACAGCTTGTTGCAAATTATTCAAAGTAATAAAGCAAAAAAGGAAGACTTTGGCTAGGCAGTATTTTTCTTGCCTTTGACAATTGCTGTGTTATATCACAGAATTACAAAATTATAAAGAGATAATGCTTTTAAATCCAAATTCAAGTGTTATAAACCCCCTTCTCCCATTAAAACAAGCCTTTGATTGCATACTCAATTTATGTCTAAGCATAGAGCACAGAAAAAAATGTTTTTGTTAGTGTCTCTCTAAGTTCACTTCTTTCTAACTGCGCTCCACGTTTCATCATTTCTGCTAAGGTGTGTTAAGCTGCTAATGACTTGAGTACATTTCCTGATAAGGGCTTCAGAATAAAGGTGTTTAAAAAAAAATAACAGCTGCGGACTTCAATTGTGAAGAGCTTGACGGAAGTAGTGTGATTAGCATTGATTTAGCTTAGCTTTGGCCGATGTACCAGCGAGTTTATGCAGCTAGTTTACAGCTGCTTCTCTGACCTCATTTAACTTCACAGCCTGGATCTTTGACTCACCGTGGACTTGAAATAAAAGTTAATAAGTTAAAACACATCTTTAAATGTTTATTTAAGCCAATGTAAGATGAATAGCTACAGCGCTGGGCTCTACACAAACTGAGGCCAGCTAAAGCAGCACACAGCTTGTGGTAAAGCCCCAGACAGGCTGACAGAGACAGCACACCGACTCTGTTGTGGTACCGCATTCAAACTTGGAGAGGAAAGATGACCTATTTCACCTGCCTAACCATGCTTAGTTACAATGACAAGAGTGGGTGGCTGCTACATGTAATACTAGAGGTAAAGGTGCTAATAACTGGACTTAGCCTGAGCTGTGTGTCACAAATCACTCGCTCCGGCAGCTGTAGGAGCGGATATTCCTCCCACGTGCATCACAGCACAAAGTAGGCATTTAAACCAGTGATGACGGTGTTGCAAAAATCCGTTTAGTGGCAGAAATTTTACAAGTGACTGTATTAATACGTTTACACCCACCACTAACTTTGGCACATGTCTATTGGAGCTTTTTTTGACAGTATTGTGTAGGATAAAGACAATTTAACCTGCCAAACATGAAGGGCACTGCATTGCATTTTTGTATCGAATTTTGAAATAAAATTCACCGTTCACTGTTTTCATTGCTGTTATCATACTTCTCAGAAATGTCAGTAAATTTTTTTACATTGACGTTGTTTATCTTGTTCAAATTCATCTTAGCAAACACTAACATCACTGGGTTTTTCATTCAGGTAATTCAACAGGTAATACTTATCTTCTGGAAATAATGCTGAAGACTAAAAGAAAGCAAATATTGACTGTCTATGCTAAACACCTTGTAGTGCTGTAGAGAGATGATGAGATTCTTTCTCTTTTAGCTCATGAATACAGTGTGGTTTCCAAGATCCACTGTTTGAAACTTTCATAAGCTTTGACTTTATTCTTAAACTTCAACTTTCCTGAAATTGTATTTAATTCAAAAAATTTCAACTTTATTCTTAACATTTTGACTTTTTCCTCAACATTTCTGCTTTAATCTCAAAGTGCACAGCATTTATTCCTTCACCTCTGGCCCTAACCCTCCATACAATTTGGAGGTCTCAGTTGCAAGATTTCCAGTCTGTCCCTCTGTTAAGATATTACCAGCTCTTCCCAGCATCAGTCCTACATTTTTTCTTTCAACCCAAACCCACCCCGGCATCGAGTGAAGATGCTCTCCCCTCACTTTCACCATTTACACATTTTCACACCATTTACCTTTGTTAGTAAAGTTTTAAGTGCTGAACATCAAAATATGAAAATTTAAATTTCCTTATAGTGTGGCTTAAGTTCAGTTAGCAAAATTAGATAAACCTAGTACAGTAATTCTATCAAAAGAAACACTTTAGTGAGCAATAGTGATGATAATTGGCAACATAAACAACTTTCCATCACCATGAAGAGTTTGCTTGACACTGACCCAAACTGAGTTTTTTATCGTTTTATCAAAAGTTAAATGTGTGTTTAAGCTATAGCTGAAAGGGCCAGCACTGCTTTGTGCAAATCATGTCAGCACCATATATGTTATTGTCCGTCACAACATTTTGGCTTCACTTTTATGCAACTGATAGAGGCTTGTTGTCCATATTGATATACAGGCAATGTTCTCTAGAGGATATGGATTGAATGACGTGGTTGTGATTGCCATATTAAAGCAATAAGCTTAAAGACAGCGCCCTCCTGCTGATTCTTTGGGTCAGTGACTGAGCTGCTCTTCTTAATCCAAAGAAAACTTGAAACCAATGAGAGGTTATGTAAGTTCAGTGCTTTGTGTTCCCTCCTAAGTATTTAAATTTTAAAAAAAAAAATTTTTAAGTGTTTTTTTCTCTCCTTGCATCCCTCCTCAGCCTTTGCTTTATGTTTATTAATGTGTTAATTACTCTTGCGACCACAGATGATAATCATAAGGAGTAGTGTGAGCTGCAGGGCAGGGTCATGCAGCTGTGAGGCCACTCATTGCCTACCTTCTCTCTTGCATTAATCATTCCTCTCTGTTTTTGATTCATCTTTATGTGATGGCAGAATCTCTTCTTCTCCAATAGAGAGACTATAAATCTCTGTCAGATGTTTCCCAGTCCCCGGGCCCTCGCTAATGAGGTCATATAGCATCCTAAACACTGATACAGAACAGGAAAATCACAAAGATGTCCTCACCAGGTGTTTTTTGAACATTTTCAGGAGCCCCTGTTCTCCCCTATTGATGGCTGAAAGACAAAAAACAAGACATACAAACACAGAGAACAGGAGAGTTTCCCATCTGTCGTGTATAAAGTAAGCTCCAGGGAGGGGGGTGCAGGTAGGGGGAGGAGAGGGGGGGTGCTTCTGCCAAAGAAGCAAAAAGAAGGCAAAGGGATGGGCAGAGAGGAAGAGAAAGGTGAGAGAAGGAGAGAGAAAGGGGTGCACCATCACAGCAGGCAGTTCAGGGCTGCCTGGCAATGTCACCATGTCATCGCCATGGGAACACAGAGCCCGCAGACTCCTTTGGACTAATAGGCAGTTGTCAAGGCAATGATAAGATAAATGCAGCGTTTGATGGAAACATAGAGCGATGGGCCTGATAGGCACCAAGAAGCCCAAACAATCAGCAGAGAGCCGTAGAGAGGAGGGAATCAGGGAAGCTGGGAGGGAGGTGGTACGAGGCAGGGGGTAGAGAGTGAGGGAGAAAGAAAGGGTGAGGGCAGAAACAGAGGATGGACTCCCCCTGGACAAGCAACGTCAGACCTTCTCTCCCTTTGTGTGCCAGGCCTGTTGGCTTTTTCTCTTGATTTCTGCCTCATTCCCCCTCTCGCTATGTGACCTGCACGCTTACACTTGACTGTAGAAACAATCTAAACCTGCTATGTGTGTGATATGTTCTCACACTCAACCACACACACATTCGCAACACACGTGTGTAGAGGGGAGGGGGTATGTGCTTATCTAATGTTGAGGATTGAATTCAGTTAGCCCCAGTGGGATTGGGTTAAGAGATGTCAGAAAGATAGATGGGCATCATGCTACTGCACCACCAGCCCCCCCTGCACCCCTTAAATTGTTTTGCATGTGTGTGTGTTTATATCATACAAGTGTGTGGGCTCACATCACATCCACCTGTGCATGATTGCAAAATATTTTTTTGGGACAGATTTGTTTTTAAATTGCACAGACTAAAAGGTAGGAACGTGTGAAGTATGATTGTCTTCTACTATTTGTGCCTGTGAGAATGCACTTAGCAGTTAGCATCAAAGGCTAGCAACCTATAAATGTTGAATAATGAAGGATTAGGTCTACAACATGGCAAAGATGATGACTTTTTCTCTCAGGTCTGACGCACATGTTGAGCCTGTTTCTCTGACCTTTGTATTACAGGAGAGAAGGTCTGTTTGCCATGAGAATCTACTCTATGAAGACAATAGAAGGTAATTTTAGTGCAAATCTAGTGTTTAATCAGAGTTGGAAGGGGTTTGGCTCAACTTGGAACCAGTTCTGAATCCCTTTGACAAGCTCATAATAAATGGGACGCATTCATCTTGGATGTGACGTCATTCCTTGCTCCCACATTTGACTTCCCTTATATATGGAACATAGCAGAAGTCCTTGCCGCAACATTTTGGGATTTTATGGAAAACCTTTAAATATTTCAATATTTTTTCATGGTCAGTTATGAACCAGTACACCCAAGAAGTAACCTTGCAAAGCAGAAGGATACGCCCGTTTACTTGTTTCTCACTGGCGAATCCATCTTGCAAAGCTCCTGTCTGAACTATTTGGGTATCTAAGACACTTGGAGAAGCGGTGTGGCGTGAAAATTGACGCAGACAGACACACAGCCAATAGTTTTAAGATTCATGGATTTAATGTGAATTTGAAAATGGAACAGTTTCCATCAGTAATGTAAATGTTTTAGGATTTACCTTAGCAGAATTCCTCAGTCTATAAAAGCTGTACTTAGCTGCCAAGCCCTACTGTGCTATCATATTCCCTGATTTTTGAGACAGTATGTCAACAAATTTTGAAAAAAGACAATGGAGGACCACAGCCAGTGATCAAAAAGCTGCACTAGAAAGATAATGATAAAACAAAGCACAATCCATGCAGTAAAGACATTTCATGCAAGGATGAGAGCAGATCCAATATGATGAAGCGCTTACTTTAATACTATATTTGATGTGTTGCAGTCTTCCATTCACATTAATAATAATAATGATGATAATGTGTATTTAGCACTTATCAAAATCAAGTTACAAAGTGCTTTACAAAAACATCAAAGTTCATCAGTAAAAACACAATAAAAACAAAATAATCATCGAAAAAAAAAAAAGAATACACCAGCAACAAGTTTGACAGACAGAAGAATAAAAAGAAAAGAAAAGTTGCATGTAATATTAAAAACCTTGACCGATGAAAAAACAATGATATAAACAAGGGATCATAAGTAAAACACAGTTCACAAGAAGGCTTTCCAATAAAGATGTGTTTTTAAAAGGGATTTAAAAGAAGAAACTGATGTAGCTAGTCTGAGATCCTCAGGCAGGGCGTCCCATAGCCGAGGCGCCCTACTAGCAAATGCTCTGTCGCCTTTTGTTTTAAAGTTTGAGGTGGGAACAATAAGGAGGTTCCTGCCTGAGGATCTCAGGCTGCACACTGGATGGTAAGGGGACAACAGCTCAGATATATATTCAGGGGCCAGACCGTGGAGAGCTTTAAAAGTAAGAAGTAAAATCTTAAAATCAATCCTGAAAGAAATGGGCAGCCAGTGCAGTGTCATTAAGACAGGAGTAATATGCTCTCTTACCTTGGTTTTAGTTAAAAGTCTTGCAGCTGAATTTTGTATTGTTTGGAGACATTTTATTAATTTCTGATTAACACCTGTTAAAAGACTGTTACATTAATTCAGTCTTGAAGGGATAAAAGCATGAGTAACAGATTGTGTGTCATTAAAAGTCAGTGCTGATCTTATTCTAGCAATATTTCTAAGGTGATGATAACAGGACTGGATGGTTTTGTTGATGTTTTTCAAATGTGAGGCTGCTGTCAAAAATTACACCAAAGTTTCTGACATGGGGTTTCACATTTACTGACAGAGAACCGAGGGAGGACTTTATAGTGTGATGGAATTTATCTGGACCAATGATTAAGATTTCTGTTTTGTCAGGATTCAGTTTTAAAAAGTTTGCAGACATCCACATTGAAATATCATTTAGACAGTTTGTAAGGTCAGAAAGATTTGTGCTGATGTTTGATTTCACTGGAAGATACAACTGAGTGTCATCGGCATAACAGTGGAATGAAATATTGTGTCTCCGTATAATTTGGCCTAGCGGTAAAATATATAATGAAAATAGAATTGGTCCTAAAATGAACCCTGTGGGACTCTACAGCTCAGTCCAGAGTGAGGGACACATTTTCAGAAATTGACACAAAAAACTTTCTATCTGATAAATATGAATGAAACCATTTCACAGCTGTCCCTGATAAACCAACCCAGTTCTGCAGCCTTTCAATCATAATTCTGTGGTCAACAGTATCAAAGGCAGCACTTAAATCTATCAAAACAAGGACAGAGCACACACCAGCATCAGCCATTCTAAAAAGGTCATTTGTCACCCTAATAAGCACAGTTTCAGTACTATGATTTTCCCTAAAACCTGATTAGAACTTCTCATAGATGTCATTTTGTTTTAGCACTTCTAGTAATTGCTTGCAGACAATTTTTTCAAGAACTTTTGCAATAAAAGGTAACTTAGAGATCGGTCTGTAGGGTTTTTTGATGAGTGGATGGACACTTGCTGTTTTTAGATATTGTGGAACACTGCCAGATGATAAGGAGCTGTTAATTATTTTAAGTGACCAATGAGCTGTCGCATCAATAAGTTCCATGAAAAATTTTGGAGGCGATACATCAGTTGGGCTTGTTGAGCAATGTAACTGTGTAAAAGTAGTTATCAGATCATTAAAAGAAGTGGACATAAAACTAGATAAAATAGCACGATTGGGAGAGGGGACATCAATAAGTGAGTCAGGAAGTATATTTGATTGAATTTCACTGATTTTGTTATTAAAAATTTTTAAAAATCTTAAGCATTCCTCAGCAGATGATTCAGACCTACTAATACCAACAGGATTTAAAAGACAATCAACAGGGCTAGCCTGATTTGTACTTCTGCATCAAGGCTGCAAGGTAGCTTATGCCATAGGTTTAGGTAAACCTGAATCCTACACAGATGCCTTCACACGTAGCTGATGTTCACCTCCCTAAAAATGTTACATGATGTGGACGTAAGCCCTGTGATTGGTCCGCTGGTTATCACTAGTGACTGCCAGTGTCTGAGTAACGTCTGAACATATGTATTGTACTGTAGTGTGTAGTGATGAATGGCTGCAGACACCAATACAATTAGTGAATGCTACCTGCAAACACCAAGGATGTAATCATCTGCTGCTTAATATTTATCAGCTCCAGCCACAGCACAAAAAGGGTAAGTTTCACACTAGCAATTTTTGCAGGGTCATGTAGACAAATAAACTTGCAAACTTGTATTATAGCATAGCAGCACTTGGGCCACTTGTGTAGACTCAGTGCAGAAGCATTTAGTGGACTTGGACTTCAGCTTATATAGTGCTTTTCTAGTTGCTTGATGACTTAAAGCGCTTTTACATGGCAGGTCACTCCTACCTATTCACTCCATTCACTCCACATTCACACACTGATGGCAGAGGTTGCAATGGAGAACTGGCCATGCCACCAACAAAGCAGTGGGAACAAACTGAGGGTACTCACATGTGGACACGTGACTGCAGGAGCTGGAGATCAAACCCACAACCTTCCAGTACCTGGGAGACTGGAGCAGTTGTCTCCATTTACCAGATTTTAGTGTTGAACAGCTGTCACAACATTCCCATTTAATGCCCTGCTCACTTTTGCATTTCTTTTAGGGATGAATCATGTCTATGAATATTTTAATTGTAAAGTTTTTTAAACAGGAGTTCAGAGAGAATCTCTTTGTTCCCAGTTTCAATGAAGACTCAGTTCACTTTAGCTGTGAATGGAGAGAAGAAAGTGCAGGAGTGCCTCCCAAATGTGACCAAATTTGAGGTGAGGGGGTTGCACCACTCTGCCACTGCTGACTCACTACTATTTAGGCAGGAAGATTGCATCACTGGTATCTGCTATTCATTGTAATTTCCAGAGATGTATGCCTTTGTTGATGTGCTTGTGTGGCATCATAGTTCATCAGTACTGATCTATCCTCATAACAGAGCAATGTCTATCATTATAAATGGAAGGGAAAATAAAAATCCCTGTCACAATGACAGTTCGCTGTAAAGAACCTGAACAATCTGATGCTAAAGGCTGGCTCATTTTTGTTCTTGAGGGGCACTGGTTTGGCTCAGCGGGGGAGTGGGTGCCAGTGTGTGGAGGCTGTGGTCCTTGGTGTATTGGTCACGGGATCAATTCCCGGTCTTGGCACCGTTTGGTGCAGTCTTCCTCCCGTTCTCTCTCACCACATTTCCTGTCTCTCTTCAGCTTTTCGATCTAAATTGAGGCAAAATAGCCTAAATAAATAATGTGAAAAATAGTTATTGCGATAATATGTTATTTGCTTTGGCCTCTGGTTTGGTTTGATAGGGCTGTACTTGTCTTAGCTACATATACATATCAATCCACTGACAGCTGTTCAACACAGTCTGACTTCACTTTCCCTGTTCTCTTTATGCCTCTTTTTCACATGCGTGCACATGAACACATGTCCATGTCAGGGTCATCTGATTAGATCAAACAAGTTATTTAAACTCTGAATAAGATCATAATCCAAGTTCAAACACTCAGGATTCTATAAGTGTTTCTCCTGTGTGTCTTTGTCACACAAATACATACACACCACCTGAAACAGACACACACTACCTATACAAGTGTGTATGGCCTCGTATGATCTTTTCTCCAGAGAGTCTGATAGAGTCTGATGCCCTGCAGTAATGGCTGCCCATACCTGGCCATAGCTGCCTGCTCATGGCCTCAGGCTACTGCTTAGCAATTCCACTCTGAATACAATGGGCTGCAGGCTTACACACACACTTGCACACACACAAGTACGCAGAAAAGCATATACATCCAACAGGGCTCTTTCAAGCTCCTGTCCAGTAATGAATTTCCAGACCTTGGAAAGCTCCTTCTGATACACTTCAAACAGCTACTAACAAAAAAAGACAGACTGCTCCTTTATCCTGCCCTGCCTCCACTGTCTGCATCTCTATCACCTCATGAAACCCAGACTAAGCACATTTGACCACCAAAACCAGCAGCTTGGCTTCAGTATGTACTCCATATCCATTTAAATAAAGGAAAATTACTTTTTTGTTGGACAAATAGGTTCAGCGTTCCTTCTTGTCTCTGGCCTGTAGATGAATTTATTTCATATTCATTGTAATACACCAGCTCATCAGATCAAAAAGGATCTTGCTGCTGGAAGAATAGGATGTTGGGTAGTTTCTTGTTTTTACTGAGCAGAAATTGCCAGCAATCTTCAGGAAAATAGATAAATAGCACAGAAACAGTTGCAACATTTTGATACTTTATTTTCTCACTTTGAATGCATTGCAGAAAACATGGCCTTTTTGGTAGCGTTTCTCTGTGCAGAAACCATCAATTCCCCCCCAAGGGGAGTTCTCTGCTGCTGTGTGATCTCATCTGCAAAAAAACCTATTGATCACTATCAAAATAACTGAGTTTGTACTGCTATGACAATGTTATGACAAAACAACGGGCACCAAAAGGAATTAAAGTATTACAAATTTTAACAATGTTGGTATGTTTGGAAAGGCTTGCAAAATGGTTGGTTTAATTCTCTGAAAAGGATTTAGAAAAAAAAGAGTTTGCTCTAGATCAGTGGTTTCTAACCTTTTTTCTCTGAGCCCACCTCTCATATCCAAGAAGAGCTGAGGCCCCCCGGGCCCAAATGGAGATAAAGTTGTATATTTCTGCCAAAAATGTACAGCAATTTAATTATTTGTATCCTTTAAATCCACACCTTTTAACAAAAGACTGTAATGTGAACTATTCTTAAGTGTTTTATCATATTTTTAAGTTAATATGAGTAAATCTAATTCTAACAAACTTAGAGCAGACAGAGCCTCACAGATATTTGGCCCCCGAAGGGGTCCAGGAGGTGGGGGGATGTCCAAGTTTGGAACCAATGCTCTACACAACTTTTGTTTGATTTGGCACCACATAAAGTTAAGTGGATAGTTTGTTTGATAGGTGTTGTAAATATGCAGATGACGGTGTGAGTGCATCCTTTGGAGTCCCCAATGAGATTATTTAAAATTTTTATCATAAAATATCTTTAAAAGTCTTTTTATATGATATTTAAAATTTAAGATTTTTTTTTGCTTATTTACATGACAGTTCACTTCACTTACAGAAGTATTTACAGAAGCATTTATAGCAGCATATAAGAATGCAAGAAAAATGGTGATGAATGGAAGTTAAAAAAAATTGGTCTTTATGTTGAAAAATGTAGAAAATGGTTGGAAGAGGGAAAGAACGATTAAGAGGCAGCTTGGATGATTTGCAAAAAGGTGTTTAAGCTTGAGACAGTAGGAAGGAGCCCTTTGGGCACCTTCACCACATGGTGCAAAATGATATTATTAACACTTTTTGAGTCTCTCAAAAGTCTTTAAACAAATTCTATTTGATTTTAAAAGTGTTTTGTCACCAAGCTATTTTGACAAAATGTCACTTTTCCTTTAATCATACCATAGCACTCTGCAGACTTTTCAAAAGCAATGATTTATTGGACATATAACAAACCTAAACACTCACAGGGGGACATGATAGCCCAAACAGATGAGAAAATTGATAAAGTAGACAAACAAAATTAAAGCTATGAATTTGTAAGTTGTACAAAAATATCAAACAGAATCCATATATTACATATCAGACCCCTTCCAATCCTCACTTCCCAAAGTTTGCGGTTCAGTATCACAACTGTGACCATTCACATGAGGTTCAAGCATAGACTGTAGAAAGAATTGGACAAACCCTGTGTGACATCAGTCGTCTGCTTACAATAGGCGGACCCAAACAGCTCTTGAAGCCAATCCGTGGAGGTTTCCATATTGAAATCGTGGTCTCAACCGAACTTTGGCAGCCCCCCCGTTAAGTGCGACTTCCTGTCAGCCTGCTAGCTAGCATTCTGGCTGACAGAAACGGAGCCTCTGCCTGCTGAGCTATCTGTCAATCAAATGAGATGCGCCAATCAGCTTTCTTCCTAAATATAATTCAAACAATTGTGGTACAAAAAAATTCACCCCCCGTACAGTGGGAGCACAATAAGACACTAGCTAATGAAACATGCTTGGTGTTTTGAACCAGGCTGTAAACAAGTTTATTTCTAGTGTGTGTCAAAACCGGCTGTTTAACATGTGTGCAGACGGAACTTCCGGATGTTCCTGCAGCCGGCCTCAAGTGGACACTCGCGGAATAGCATTTTTTTGCACTTCCACATTGGCTTCATCTTTTTAGGACCAAAGGTTGCCGCTTGGGTTCAAGTAAACAGGAAACTAGATAAACAGTCAATATTATTCCAGAGGCATAATATGGTAATAACTTTTCTTTGTTTGGGTCTTAGGAGAAAAGTCCTAAATGTGGTTTTATTTTCGGATTTGTTTGTGGAGACCAAGCCATTTGACTGATGCAACTCTTATTATAAACTTACTTTGCAGAAATTCTATAAAGCAGTGATTTCAAAGCATCAGTTTTTGGGTTAAAAACTGGAAATCTAATTTGATACCTTCATTTTTGTGGTTTTATACAATGTCTTACCGTATGCTCAAGGCTGGAGTCAAATATTTTTAACACAGATTGTTCATGTGTGCCTCTTTCTGTGTATATGAGGACAGGTTGATGTAGAGTAGTGTAAATATAAAACCCTGACTTCCTGCTGTCTCCTCCATTATGGCAGCCGCAGAAACTTGATCTGCCCAAGCACTACAGCTGCCTGCCACCCTACCTCACTGCTGGCTCCCCTTCCCATCTTTGTTGCTATCTTCAAACTGTCTTCCCTCTTTCTTTTACATACCCATCCTCATTTCTAACATTTTTATACATTAGTCTGTGCTCACATGATTACATGCTGTATGGTCTTCTCCCTGTTTTGCTTGCACTCTCTTTTACCCTCCCTTTGAGGAAAATGACAGGAAATTGTGAAACAGACAGATTGAGGAAGAGAGGAGGACAGGAGCAAAGGACAGCGCTGAAAGAGTGAGACATTAGCGACACAGGCGGCAGCCATATTTATCTTCTATTGTAGGTGTGGTGGCCCCCATGCGATTATCTAAGTTCTTCTTCTTTTTTTTTACCTTGACCTTGCGCGTGGAGGGTATTTTCCAGTCAGCAGAACGCTTTATCTCTGAGCGCAACAATCAATAAGGATAATTAATGATGCCCGCTGCAATGATAGCCTCAGCAGTCATTACCAGGCATTAATCCATGCAGTCAGAGGAGGGTCAAGGCCGGCCGCATCACTCACCTAGGGGCGGGGCGCAAATTAAAATAATCTACACACCGGCCTCTCTGTCAGGCCTTTTCTGATGCATTCACCTCCGTCGGACCGTAATTAAAGATGGCCCATTGCGAGGTGGTGGGGCGCCCGGGTGACAATCCACTGCGATGTCTCTTTAATATACAACACTTAGCCCCGAGGATGACACCAACAGCAATCTGCAGGAACTCATCTCACCTGCAAGCCGGCGTGGGAGGTCTCTTTTTTTTCATCTTCAGATACGCCGGGACATAAATCAAACACACAACATGCAATTTTCTAATAACCCGGCGCCATCAGAAATGTGATTTAGCAGTAAATATAATTTGGTCTTGGTGTGAGACATATCAAGTGGATGTATTATCTTTGCAGTAATGCTGTGCTTGGAGAATGAAATTTCCCAAAGACATGTTTTAACAGGTAATTTCAGGATTACTGTGAACACTGCAGACTGCTATAATGTCTTAATGTAAGATATAGCATTAGATACTGTGGTGATAGATGATGCTGAGTGCATTCAACAGTTTGCCTTGAAATTATAAGCCTATGTTAAAGCATATGCTTCGGTGTGAGAAGAAAAATACAAATCAGGTAGAAAAATGTAGCTGATTCATCTGATGTTTTTTCATTCTTTCAGCAAAGGAACAGCCTGGTGGAGTGGTTTTATCCTCTCCTTCTTCTTCCTTCCTCATTTCTGATTGGCCATAGCAGCACATCAGGGGGAGGAGGCGACGCAGCCTTCAAGCGCCCACCTTGTTGTCAAGGACGTTTACATTTACAGTTTAAAGTTTGGAGAAGAAATTCATCTTGATTCCATAATTCATGGGTGACATTTTCGTTGTACTCAAAGTTTAGGTGAGAAGAACTGGAAATGCGAGATTTAATTTCCTGTTATGTTTAAAGTCCTTTGTTTTGTTTTTTGTTTTTTTTTCCGCTTGGCCAGCGTCCAAACGGCAAGGAAATGCCGAGGGGCAGGAGAAGAGACGTTTAAGCAGAGGTTGCTCTCACTGCCAGCGGAGAGAAGTGGAGAGAATCTATAATAATGAAAAATGCATTTATCCTCAGCTGCCATTCCTCCTTTTTTCCTTTTCTCCCCATTTGAAAAAGCATGTGTGTGTTAGCGAGACAGAATAAGGTACGTGTCACATTCAACATGCACCAGCAAAGTGAAAAATAACTGAATAGAATTTGAAGAAAGCCTCAAGTGTGTGGAGTTGGAACTTCTCCTGAACGCCGAGGAAAGTCAAACTGTGAGCATCAAGAAGGGCGCTTGATGATGATTGACAAGCATTGGTTATATCTCCCTCCCACGCATGATTACGCCGTCTTCATCCTTCCTCCAGCAGCTCTCTCACCTTCAGCTCTGTTTGGTTTAAGTGAGGAGGCGTGCAAGACGCTCATGTGATTCCTATCAAGTCATTCTCGACAACTTCTCCTTCCTCTGCTTTTTAAATTTTCATCTTATTAAACTTATTACTGGTCAGGAAACACAAGGGCCTAGGGTGAGAACTCCCATTGCAGCGAGTCAGAAGTAGTCAGAGAATGTCAAACATATATGTGCAAAAAAAAAAATCAAGAATTATTCCCTTTTAGTAAATTATACGCTTACAGTCAAACCAAGCGGTGCAGATAAATGTTTTATATGCCCGTGTGGAGTAAACACTGCCAGGAGACGTCAGGAAAATGGCTGTTATGTTGGACGTTCCCCAGCAGGCACTCTTGTTTGTCGCTATGACATTTATTTTTTTAGCTAACTTTCACATCACATCACTGGTGATTTAGAGCTCTAAATTAAACACAAGATGAGGCATAAATCTCCTCCTTGCAGGCCAATATTCACCTCCTCCAGCAGTTTTTATACTCTCATTCTCCCCAGTGTTGTAACTGTATACCCTGTACTCACATAATGAATTGGGCTGAGTGCTTAGATATTACATTTGAGCTCACTTCTGTTCTTATTTATAAATGATCAGTGAATTCTGCTCATTTGAATTAAGATTTTCCCTCAGTCTTCTGTTCTTCTAAACAATTCTGTCCCTATTTCCATCCAATAAGGTAATGCAGAATTACAGAGATTAGTGATATGCATATAAAAGACTGTCAATCATTTAAAATTAATTCTGTAAAGCGTCTGATGATGTGATTGTTAGATTGCTGATCCTCAGACATGAGCCATCATTAGGCAACACGGGGAGTTGTTTATAGAGAATGGCTTCCTCTGCTGACTGAGAACAAAATGCAACAAAAAGTTTATATTTTTTTCTCTTTCTTTTCTGATGTTTTCTAGAAAGAGATAATGAGGATGAATATAGCTGGAAGATTGTTAATTCGAAAGTAAAACATGATAATATGCGGAATGTTTTGGTCTTGGATGCTAAGAATTAATCTGAGTGCAAACAACACAAGGTCAGGAGTCAAAAATGTAGTTTTCAATGATGAGTCTTAGAGATCTTAAGTTTGGGGAAATAATTTTGCTGTGAGCTTTGTACTTGTGTGCATTTTTTGGAAAAGTTCCTGTTTGCACCTCTGGTCTTGTCATCAGGTTAGCCTAGGATTCCTGCTATCGCTGAATCCTGGCAGCCGGTTAATTGGAGCAGGCATCCAGTCGCCCCGGCTTCATTTGACTATCAGCCGCTGAGCCACTTACTCCATAATTTCCTGCCTGAATTGGAGGGCTTTACTATCGCTCACCCAGGCTGATAAGAAGTTTCCCTTTATCTCCAACATAAAGCCAGCAAGCTGCACCCAAACCAAGCAGGCCCACCTCCAGAGTACATATACATCATGATTACAAGCCGCAGGTGCAGAGTCGGCCACAAGAGGTTCAAACCGGCAACAAAAACCTAAAAAAAGAGCTTTCAAGTCTGGAGTTAAAGTGCAGCTCGGTGTGTTTGTGTGTCATTTTGGTGATTACAATTTTTCTGCCCGTGTACACGCTGTCGTCCGCCGTGTCACGCCGCCTTTTAACTTTTTATGGTTTTCTCTTCATTAATTGAAAACATGACGGGCTGCTCTCGGGGGCCTGATGGATGGAGCGAGAGAATTGAGAAAGCCATTAGCTCTGCTGGAATCACAGCCTGTCAAGCAGTCAATACACACTGCTTTATGTGTCTGCAAGCAAAGATGGAACAATTATCCCTTTTATTAGGCGGCCACGGCACACACACTTACGCTCGCATGTGCCCGCACGCTCACACATATGCAGTGAATCACAGGCAGGAGGAGGGCAGCAATAAGGATCAGCTAAAATCAGTCATTCATTACTGTCAAGTACACCTGACTCTCAGCTTATTAAAAAGAGGCATAATAGGAGGAAGGAGCGAGAAAAACTTAATTAGTAAACAATTGTGATCAGTAACCTTTGGAATAAATAGACGTTTTCTGACTTTGACTTATATAACAGTGTTATCATAGATCAAATTAAACTACAAGCAGCACACACTGTTTGCATTTAATTTGCATAAGCTTTGCAGGAACTAAATGTTTTGTTAATATATTAATATATGAAGAATTTAAATTGCATTGTTTTCTCTCTATCAGCTTTGTTTCAGCCATAACATCCTAGCTAAGTATGTATGCTGCTCTCACAGTTTTATTGTGTTTTAATGAGTGTTAATGCATGATAAACACATGCACAAACACCACGATCGGGGAGCTATGAATAACACAAACAGCTATCCAAAGTGTCCCTGGCCTCCCAGCCTCTTGTGGGGGTCGTGCCCCCATCGCCGAGCAGCGCCGTGCAGCAGGAGGTCACGGGGTCATGACCCAGGGGCTGCTTTAGTAATAGCAGGACACTGTGGGCTGTCTGCGAGAAGATGGCTGGAGCTGTGATCGATACAACAGGTATGGGAGCCGCAGAGGGGAGGAGTCTCTGAGGAGATCAACAGTATCAGAGAAAAATCATGTGCATTATTTTTATACAGTACACAGCAACCTTTGTGAACTTTGTCATAGCCAAACAAATTGTAAGATTACTGATAAATGGTGCAAAAAAAAAATGTTTTCTGGAAAAAAACATACTCTTTCCATTTATCATGGCAGCGATGGGCCGAAAGAAGTGAAAAAAGGGAGGAATAAAAAAGAGAGACCTTTCTTTTTCCCCCCACTACGTCTCTGCCATTGCTGTATAAGCAGTGGAGAACTTTACATAAGATTTATTACATCCAAGCAGAAATATTATCTTCTGAGGGTGCCATTCATCACCCCGGTCGTGAGTTGCTGAGAATGATACCACCAAATTATGTAGATCAGCCATGTCTGAGGGGACGATTCAATTTTGGTAACCTTGGTAACCCCAGGTACTTTGAAAACCCCTAATCGTTGCCTAATATGCATCCAAATTTTGGCATATCACTTCACACAATTGTACGTTGCACCTTAAGCAGGTGTAACAGACATTAATGCAGTCTGCACAATTTATGCAAGCAAACATATGAATGAAAAATCAAAGATACTTGAGCAAACAATATTAACATTTTCTGTTGTTTGGTCCAGTCCTTCCCTGTGACATTAATTGGGTTCAACTATGTTTCCAGCCAGAGTGTCTTTATTGTTGTTTTTTTAATCATACTTTTTATAAATGTTTTAACATTTTTATCCTGTACATTTCTTGGCACAATTATAGTACAAGCCTTTTATGGAATGTATGAGAGTCATAAAATGGACAGAAAAATATCCTATCATTCTAGTATTACTTCATTTTAACACTAACTCTCCACTGTTCTTTCTAACATGGGGTCATAACATGAAATCTTGGCCCAGTCCTTCATGAGGGACACCTTGGGCTTCTCCAGTTTTGCAGTCTGAGTCTTGCAGCCATCTTTGACCCAACTTTAAAATAATTAACCGGCAAGTAGTCAAAGTCATGGATGTGCTGTACACAGAGACACAAAGCCAACCTCCAAAGACCTCAAAAACCTTACTCCAGAATGGATGCACCTAGACCTCCTAGACCATGTTTACATATCAATGGTGTTTGGCCAAAACCTCCTATCTCCAAAGTCACAACTGTCCAGGGTTAGGGTTCATACATAATGATTGTCATTATCAAATCTCATCTTTGAAGCTGAGTTGATGCCTTGTGATATTTCTTAACATTTTTCTGTTTGATGAATTTCTTTTAAACATCTTCATGTTAATCCCACAGTCTATGTCAGTCAATCAACCAATCTTTGTTTGTATTGTACAATAATAATAGACCAGTGTTAATCATTAATATAATAATAATAATAATGACTTTACCCTATTTTAATAAATACTGGCGTTAATCACCATTAGCACAGCACTAGCCGTATAGTTACAGTGGAGACATAAACCTTCCCTAACTATAGGGCAGGAATGCCGAGCAGAACAGAGTCATGTTGACAGAAAAGCAGGAAAACAAGAGAGACAAGAGAAACAACAATGAAAGCCATTTATGGCAGTCATGGCCATAAACTTATCTCTCATTATGTAGGAAATTGCAATAACTAATATAAAACCTAACTGATCATTGTATATTTTATCAATTTCTAACTGCCAAATGTCTATGACTGAAATCATCATGGCCACATAACATGATGAAAAATAAAGGTCTGCCATTTTTTGCTCCTTTTTTGTATTACTGTGTCATAGTTGATTCCTTTGTGATAGTTTAACAGCATATGAATGCTGTGATTCAGACAGTTTTGGTCTTTTTTTTTTACTTTACTGCAAGTATTAATGGAACTATACATTAGCAGCCTCATCTTGAGTTTGGCCCAGGTCTTTTATGGAATCTCTGATTTGAAAAATAAAAATTTCAACAGGCAAATAAATGTGAATGTCCAGGAGGGCTGTCATGATGCCAGAGTTTTAAACTTGAATACGACACTTCTTAAGATTAAACACTATTAATATCTTTTATATACCACAGCAACAAAAATAGAAGTCCTAGGCAGTGTCAACAAAAACTCAGTAACATTTAATATATATATATATATATATATATATATATATATATATATATATATAGTTTTACGAGACCTAGAGTGACATACGCATAGGATTCATAAACTATGTCCTGTTTAAACGTAAGCAACAAAGACCATAATTGCACGTCTTGTTGACGTGAAATTAAATTGTATGTAAATAAATGTAGTTGTTATTAGTTTGGCATTACAGATTCTTTATAATGAGGGATTAAATCAGGCTGACATTGAACTGAATCCCCAAAGCAAGATACAATGTCTGTGTTTAGGGCTGATGGACTATTACGCAGGGAAAGTGTTTGCTATCATGAGAGCAGCTGTTTTGATCCCTCACAGGGATGGATGTTTTTTAGATTTTAGTGTTTATACCTATTCATTGTTTTAATTGTTTTATCCCTGCGTTGTTTTGTCTATTTATGTACAGCACTTTGTTTCGGCTGTGATTGTTTTAAAGTGCTTCATAAATAAAGTTGAGTTGAGTTGAGTTAAGTTGAATGTTTGGTTTTACAAGGCATAAAACTGAATTTTATTAAGGTCTGAGATGCAGAAAACTAATCAGAGGTGCGGGCAGGGCTGGACTCAATGAGAGTCCATGCAGCTGTGTGTGGTGGTTAAATCCTTCATCTTCAAAAAAAGAATCAATATTTAATTAGACGAAATAAATACATATCCTTCAGTCTTTAAAGTCATGCAGTCTGTATCAGACTTTTTTTGGACAGCATGTTGACGTGACGCAGAGTTGAGGTGATGAAGCAGTCTGCCGTGCGTCTTTTTACGATGCTCCTCCCTGCTCTAAAGAGAGTTCGATGTATCATATCTAACTCATTTATTGCATGGTAGTGCGACCTTTCCTTGCTATAATTATAGAAAGGTCGTGATAAATAAGTAAAAGTTTGTATTTAAACACCTAAGAGGGAAAAAATTTAAAAAGGGAAAATATTTTTTAAAATTTCCATCTTTTTTCCCAAATGTCTCGCGGGCCGGATGACACCTGCTGGCGGGCCGGAAGTGGCCCACGGGCCGTTATTTGGGGATCACTGTTCTATAGGTAGAGAGAAGATTTTAACTTAAACACAGAAAAGAAAAAAGGTTATGGATTTGACAGGAAATAAGGGAATGGTAGAAAAGTAAATGTTTGATATCATACAGTGAAGATGACCTTTGACTTGTCCACTGAGCTGTCAGAATTTTTTAAAGTGCTGGTCCAGGCGTCAGAAGTGGTTGCAGTCAGCTGAATAGTTTGATCTACATTGTTACATCTGCTATAACTTCAGTAAGCTTCTTTTACCTTATAACTTATGGTACTTTACCTGTGGCTGCAACACATGTCTGTAAAATTTGTTTGTTTTGTCTGCAATTTTTGTTACACTGATTTCTGTCCAACAAACATTTCCTGTAAACTTGCAAAGCAGATGGATATGCCTGTTTCTGTGTTTCTCACCGGTGAATCCATCTTGCGAAGCTCCTGTCTGAACCGTTTGGGCCCGGTTGGAAAGTGACAGGACCAATCAGCGACGAGGGACAGTACTTTCAGGCGCGGCGGAGTTGTGACGTAAGCAAGCAGCAACAAGAGGCCGGTGCAATCATGCTAAAGCATACGTTTTATCAGAACTTGACGATATTTCTTCATTAAAGAAGAACAAAGAACAGCGGTGAGTTGTTCCCTTTTCAAAAACAACAAAAGTTGTGTACTGACATGTCTACAGTTGCCATGGTACGTGTTATGTAGTTGTCTATGGATTTACTCCTCGGTAGCGACTAAGTCACGTGTTTTGTTGCTCTGATTGGCCCGTAAAGATGTGACGGACAGAAAGTTCATCCAATCACCCTCAGAGGATTTTGTCACAGCCTCTGCCCTTTCCCAAATGCTGTGTTTGAGAAATTTTCAAGATGGATGTGTGAAACACATCCATCTGGCATGTCAGGTTACATTGCCTGTGAAATTGATATAATTTTTTAAAAAGTTTTGATACCTTTCAATACTATCAATTATTTTAAAAGCAGAAACTGAATTTGAAAAAATGTGAGATCAGAAAGTATTGAAGTATGAAACACGTGTTTTTGACTTGTCCTAATATATAACCGTCACACTACTTAAACAGATAAGCTGTTTAATGAAACATTTACTTGATTTGACTGAGTAGGATGAGGGCGTAGCTGTAATCTCGTGTCTGTACTTGATTTACGTTCAGTCTAATTCAGTGCAGGGCCATATGGACAATTTTTCAACACAAACATCTTTGTAGATTTTCAACAACAGTATTTAATGTGACCAATGTGTGGATATTATTTCCATAAAGTCACATTGCATTTGTTATCATTTTGATTTCTAACTGAATTATTAGATGACTCTTTCAATTCTTGATACATCAAAAAGCTTTGTACACATCTCTGCCATATCTTGCTCTAAACTGCTTTTAGACACCAGATAGCTGAGTGGTTATACTATGCCCCATATACATAAACACTACTTTATTTTTGTTTTCATTCACTAATGTTATGCAAGCGTTAGAGGTCAATATGTAAAGCATTAGGTGGTGCTACAATTGAGAAAGAGGGCTTAACGCTGCATTTGTATGATAGGAAAGCCATCTTAAAAGCTAGTGAAGAGATAACCAGGACAGTGAGGATTTTCTCTGTTGAAATGAAGAGTTTTGAACAAGTTTTTCTAAATCTATGTGCTCTTAAAGAGTTCTGGTAACAGCCCTGGATGTTTACCGAAGTGTCTTCATCCAAAGATGCCAAATGTGTTTCTACTGCAAAAATTCACACTTTCTATTTAAGCCATACGCCAACTTTTCTATCCCCTCCAAGCACAAAACTTTTGCAATATTTTGAGTTTTTTTTAAATTCGCAGTATTTCTGGACAATTATTTTTATGCCAAAATTGAAAATGAGCTTAAAACCAGTGAATGGAAACTCTGCTTAGTCCTCAGATATTTTTAAAGAATTTATTTTTGTCATTTTTGCCTATATTATTGCGATAGGACAGTGGATAGAGCCAGAAACAAAGTTGAGAGAGTGGGGAATGACATGCAGTGAAAGAGCCACAAGCCCGATTTGAACCCGGGGAGCGACCTAACCACTAGGCCATTTGCGCCCAAGTCCTCAGACAATTTAAGTGTTCTGTTTTGTTGTAATTTATTAGACAGGACAGTCAAAGAGAGACTGGAAGTATGGGGAATGAGAGTGGGGGAAGACATGCACCAGATGTGCACAGAGACCAGGAATCAATCCCAAGACCAGAGCGTTGAGGACTGTAGCCTCACTGTATAGGCATCTGCTCTACCAACTGAGCTAAACTAGCCCCCAGATAGTTCAACTCTTCTAAATAACTTAATAAAAGCCCCAAAATAATCTTGAAATACTAATTATTTCTTAAAACTGGCTCAACTATTAAATTACAGTGAAAACTTTGCAGCCATATTCCCCTCTGGATACACTGACATGGCATTATTGATCATAATGTAATTGTTTTGCCCTGGATGTTATGCTCTAGTTCCCTGCTGTGTTATAAAGTATACACTAATGTTTTATATAAAGTAAAATAACTCACAATGAGCTCAGGTAGGTGTATCCTAATTACCCATCATCGCTGAGCAGCGTTCAAAAACCAGGCGTCTTTTCCCCCACTCGCCTCCGTTTACTCCAGCTCTGAGCTGACTCAATTATGATGCAAAAGGGTGTTTTTGAAAAGCCTGGCTCATTTCTAATTAAGCCACACACTCATACCTATTTGTAGCTCATGTCCTGACATAATGCAAATGCTATGTAAATTAACTGCACTGATCTCCCCGCTAGCTGCGCACTCGCAGCTCCTCCGAGACTAGCAGGGCATTTAGTCATACTTTAAACCAGTTTGGTTTCTCATTGGCTGAAACACAGGCGGGGACAGACACACTGATGGTTCTGCAAGGAAACAGAAAACCCTGCAAATAAATCTTTTAATTGTTTTCTCTCTTAAGTCATTCTACCTTGTCTTTTTGCTTGTCAACATATTGATCGGTAATGATTTTTGAGTCATCTTCTCTGCCACTTCCTCCTCCCTCTGCACCTCTAGTCTGCACCAGAAGGCCGTCCTGCACCCCTCCCTCCTTTTACTGCGGCCTCCAGCTGAGGCTGTTTAGACAGGCCATTAACATGCTCACTGTGGCGTCACTAAACAACCATTCAAGCCTGGTTAGGCAGCTGACTGACCGTGTCTGAGCAGCGGTTAAGGCCCTGACCACTGTGATGCTATTAACACTGATGTTTGGTGTTAAGACTTGATGTAGTCCCTGGAAGGATCACAGACTTTGACAGGGTTTTGTGGCACTTTCTTGAAGGCCTTCAAAATTGTGTATAGTGCAGTATCAACATGCATGTTGTCATGCACTGAATTTACAACATTTTATATACAGTGCCAATAAAAAGTATTCACCCCTATGGATGTTTTGCCCTTTTATTGAATTTATGTAACAATTATGGTCATTATAGTTTGGCTTTTTTTGACCAAAAAATAAACTTCTTTAATGCCAAAGTGAAAATGGATTTCTAAAAAGTAATGACAATTGAACAAAAATAAGAGATTGGATAAATAATAAAAATTCTAGCCCTTTAAAGCTGCTGACTCAACTGAGGTCCAGCCACTTTGTGCTACTAATATCAAAATTAGTGAAATGGGAATCACCTGATGGCAGTAGAAGTGTTGAAAGTGCCTGCAGTGTAAAGTCACCTGTGTCTGGAAGTTCCAGTCACTGGTTAATCAGTATTCCTGGCTACCATTACACCACAAAGTTATAAGAACACTCCAAGCAACTCAGAGAAAAGGTTCTTGAACAGTAGAAGTCTGAGGATGGATGTAAAAAAAAAATCCAAAACACTGAACATCCCCTGGATGGTTAAATCCATCATCAAGAAATGGAAGGATTATGGCACATGTGTAAATCTGCCTAGATCAGACCGTCCTCACAAACTGAGTGACCGTGCAAGAAAGAGACCAAGACACCTATGACTACTCTGAAGGAGTTACAAGCTTCATCAGCTAAGATGGGAGAGACTCGGCATACAACAACCGTTCTTCATCAAACCTTTATAAGGGAGTGGCAAAGAGAAAGCCACTGTTGTAGAAAACTCAGATTAAATCTCAATGACAGTTAGCCAGAAGGCATGTGGAAGCCTCTATGACTAAGTGGAAGAAAGTTGTTTGGTCTGATGAGACCAAAATGGTGCTTTTGGCCTCTAGACAAGACGCTTTGTCTGGCAGACACCAAACACAGCACATCACCTCAAACACGCCATCCCCAATATGAAGTGCAGTGGTGGTTATAGTAAGTTTTTCCTGTAGGGGGACTTTATAGCGTTGACCTGATAGTAAAAGATGGAAAGCTTTGTGCAGCAGATCTGCTCTAATGTAACTGGATTTCCTCTCCACTGCTTTGGTGTGGTGTTGGGTTTTTTCATCTATTTCTTTTGCTTGGTTAATGATCTGGGAAAGCTTTGATTCACTTTATTTATATTTTTTTCTATAATGATATCTACGTTTAGATACATTGCCCAGCCCAAGTCTTCACACCCCAAAGTTCTCTATGGGTGGTCATGGAAACTAATGAAAAAAAAGCTCAACTAATAAAATTATTTGTGACAATAATCTTCAAATATATATGTGTTTTTAGATGTTAGTAATCACATCTCATCATCAAAATATTTTTGTGGCGGTCTTTTAGTTTAAATTATGTTAATTTTTGTCAAGATGAAAACAATAGAAGACTTGACAAAAAGACAGTAAAGAAAACTAACAATATCGGTTGTCACTAAAAATAAGAAAGTATGTTTAGAATTTTCATGCTTAATTTATAGGATTTTTTATTAGATGCAGAACCATGTCAGAGGCTGCTGTTACAAAAGGGTTGTTGGAATGGCAAAGTTTGGGAACCTCAGGACTCCATCATAGCAGACTGCTATTCCAGTCCCTATAACTTTGTAGGTTTGTACAAAATAAATAAAGAATAGAAATTATAATATGACTCATAATTGGTGCTGTCAAATTTTCTATCGATTTAGATGAATTAATCACAGAGCTGAAAAAATATGATTCTGATGTCATCACACAACCAGCTAGTAGCTTTCTAACTTTGGGTGTGTGAAAGTTCTCTGTGCTCTTAATTTTTATAATTTGATGGATAAAATCTATATTCTACAGATGAACACCATCCTAGATTGACTTGTAAGTGAACTAATCCCTTAGCTTAGTTTAAACTTCCTCTGTTTCAAAAGCAAGTAAAAAATTTTGATGGCATTCAGAAAAATATCCTGTCTGTGAGTTTTCTACTAGTGTTATTAAATCTAACATTAATGCAATCTTTCTTAAATTGTCAATATATGGGATTAATCAGTGACAAAGCCTCTAATTAATTACATTATTTTTTTAATCAGTTAAGAGCACTGAAAATTATTACCTTGTTATAGTGTTTACTTTTCATTTGCTGTGTACACAATGTGCATTTTACAACAACAGCAAAAAAACATCTACAGGACTGAAAAAAGTAAAAACACTCATTACATACACAACTAGAAAAGCACTCGGACATTGATGATTAATGATCTTGAGATTTAAAAAAGAAGTCAAAGGATAAATTCATGATTTTTAAATTGTTAAAGTACTAAATAAAATTCAAAATCATGGGTTTCAAAGGTCAAAATATGAGATAAAATGATAAAATCATGAGTTTTCAATGTCAAAATATGGTATAAAATTAAAAATCGTGAGGTTTAAAGGTCAAAATATGTGATAAAATAAAAAATAATGAGTTTTAAAGGTCAAAATATGAGATAAAACTTTTTTTTTTAAAAATCATGAGTATCAAAGGTCAAAATATGAGATAAAAAAATCATGAGTTTTAAAGGTCAAAATATGAGATTAAATTTAAAAAATTAGGAATTGAAAAGGTCAATATTTGGGATAAAAAACCATGAGTTTTAAAGGTCAAAATATGAGATAACATAAAAAAACATGAGTTTAAAACACCCCAAAATGAAATTAAATCATGAGTTTAAATGTCAAAATATTAGATAAAATATTTAACAATTTAAATTGAAAAGGTCAATATTCGGGATTAAAAGTTATAATTAGGAGTTGAAAAGGTCAAGACATGAGAAAAAAAATCTAAATAAAAAACTCAGATGAAAATATGAGATACAAATTTTTTATGTCTTAAATGAGATAAAACTAAAAATACTGAGTTATAAAGGTACAAAGATGAGATAAAAATGTACGATTTTAAATCGAAAAGGTTAATATTTGGGATTAAAATTCAAAGTTAGTGGTTGAAAATGTCAAAATGTAAGATAAAATTCTAATTCATGAGTTTAAAACATCAAAATAAGACTTAAAATTAAAATGGTGAATCTAAATGTTCAAAATATGACATAAAAGTCAAAAATATGATTTGAATAGGTCAAAACCATAACTTAAATCATTATTGTGAGATGCAAAATACAAAATACAAAATGAAAACACAAAATTCTTTTCCCATATTCCTGACTTTTTCTTAAATCATTCTAACTCTTCCCTCTTTCTTATTCTCATGACTTAAAATGGATATTTTAAATCATTATGGTCAAGTTTACATTGTTATACTGGAGTAAATATGCAGACCTCATACTGGTGGGCCAGTATAATAAAAATAAGATATGATCTAGTGGACCGGATTTGGCCCCAGGGCCTTGAGTTTGACACCCGTGCTCTAACAGAAGATGTATGTAAACTGGAAATGTACAATTGTACTGAACCAAAGGTAAAAGCATCCTTTCCTTGTAACACATCTGAAACTACAGACATAAAAATGTCCTTCTTCACAGATAAACAGCCGGGGATACAAATCTTGCTGTCATGCGCTACATGTCAGGGTTTCACCTTTTTGTTCCTGCTATTCCACAGTATTAAATATTTAAATTACTAACGATTATCGTTATTGGACAATTATAAATCGATTCAGAATCTTCCACCTCCACATCACGATGCATCTAAGAATCCATTTTTTTCTCCCACCTCTATAACAGTGCTGCATCATTTAACAGAGTTCTGGGTGGGAAACGAATGTATGTCTACAGTTATTTAGGTCGTTACACATGAAAATGTGTCATCTGAAGCATCACTTGTGTTCAGGAAAAAGCCAAAAGTTGACCTTAACATTTTTCAACCAAACAACATTAGAAAAAATTTAACTCTGTTGTTACATTATTTTAGTGCAAAGCCAAAAACAGCATAGCAGGACATTTATATATTCATAACAGGTTGTTTCTTTAATCTCTGCATTTAAAAAAACAAGTCTTTAGTATTCTGAATCAGTGCTGATCACTCTCATTATACTAATATTACTCTGTGCCAGAGTTTACACAAACATCTCCAGTATTTGAGACTTTTTAAATGTTTCAGGACCTATCTGTTTTTATTCAAACTTAACCAAACAGAAATAGGGAGTAAAGGTTCACTAATAGAAAGCATTACAGTGAATCTGTCCAGGTCTAGACTTTGCTCTCTGGTGGCTCGTCTGTGCCACCAGTGATCTCTTTGTATCTTTGTCTCCTTTTTGTTCTCTCTCTCCATATCTCTGTGTCTCTGCTCAGCCCATTAATTGTGCCCGAACAGTGCCACATGCCTCAATGAAAATAAATTGCTTTTAATTTGGGCTTCCCTTTTTGCCACGGCCGGCATCACTTAATTTCATTAGCTCTGAACCTGTGGAGCGCTTTTTCAAAAGCATCATCTCATGGACACACTTGAAAATGAAAAGAAGCCCTGCTTTTTTTCCTCTCTCCCCCCGTTCTCCTCCTCCTCTTCGCTCCCTATCTCTCCTCTCTCTCTCTCTCTCTCTCTCTCTCTCTCTGCACTCCTCAATTAACAGAATCGTTTCCTTTCAACTAAAATGAATGTTATTGAAACCAATTAGCATGGACTGGAAAATCTCTCGTTAATGAGGGGAGTGTGGGTGAGTAAACAGGAATGAAAAGATGAAATTAGAGAAGAGGCTCTTCTTGTTGGCCTGGAATAATGACATGCTTAGTCGCCTAATTGTCTGGTGAAAAGCACCGCTGCGATAGTAACAGATTGCGGTGTTCATTAGGCAGCAATGGGCCACCTGCTGCTGGGGCGGCGAGCCCGCGGTCCCCGTACACGTGTTTATCCCAGGGGGCACTTTTTTTTTGGACACAACGCTCACTATGAAAAGCAAATGAGCTTGCCAATATGCTGCAATGTTGTGTCCTTATTGCCAAAGCACAGAAGCATGATATGTCAAATCAAATGAAATGAATGAAACCCAATAGTGTAAAGCTGGAGGGTTTCCTCTTTTTCTTTCCTTTTTGATGATGTTTATTGGGAAATGACCTATAAAAATACTCGGGTTAGCAAAACTATGTCATTCCATTATAAATCCTAAAGATAAATATTGTGCTCATCCTTTCTGTGATCATATCTCATCACAGGGCTCTTTATTACAGCTTTTGAGGCCCAGTTTGTACAGAGCGTGAGGGTTGAGAGCAGGATAATGGGCCTCTAATTGCAGCGAGGATCAGGTTGGGTTGGGGGGGGGCATTCTCGTAGCATTTATCCCCCCTCCATGAAATATTTAACAGCTTTGCCGGGAGAAACAAACTCTATACACATTCTCTAATTCATAACCTGGAGTAAGAAGCCTGAGACATAAGAACAAATACATCCATATTTCCTTCCCTCCTCTTTGTCTCTCTGCAGCTCTCGTTTCTATTATTCCTGACTGCACAGAAAGAGAAAAAACACAGAAATTCAAAAGTAGCCGCTCCGAAGTCTCACGTTAATTAATTCATAATTAATTCTCACATTAGGACGGAAACGGGGAGCACATATTCTTAAGCTCAGTGGGGTCCACTGTTGCTTTGAGGCATTGTGGAGAGAGTGGGTTTTAAAGAGCCATGACCCCTCCATGTAAGACAATAACAAAAGTCATCATCTGCAGCTTCTTTTTTTAACTATTTTCAAGCTCATTTCAAAAGAGCTCGGGGGCTTCGTGTGTCTGTAAATGCATGTTTTGTTTATGAATATTTTCAGCATGTAACTGTGTGCATACACATCATATCAACAGTATTTAAGTGTCAGTCATGTGGCGTGGCACTGGAATACAAATAAGTCTCATTGTTGCATGTCCACAGCTGTTAGCCATAATTATCCTGCAGATAACTTAAAGGGTGTCAATTAAAACGCTGCTCTTACTCAGTGCCCTCATTTATCGCCCGTGTCCTCTTCCTCCAGAGCCTCCTTTGCCTCTCAGGGAGTGGAGGTGAAGGGTCAGGGTAAAAGGAGGTGCAGAGAGCAGGATGAGCGGGGGTAGGATGGGAAGGAGGACTGCTCCAGGATGCAGTTGTGAGCATTTTAAAGCAATCAAATGTTTTGATGCCATATTTTCAATTTCATGAGCAATCTTCAGTCATGTATTTATAAACAGACAGACCAAGTCTATGCTTCGGCCCTCACTCTTAGGGGCCAGGTTTGGGCCTTACCTACTGAAGAGGTTAAGTGTACCCTAGATGCTCTCCCAACCCTCTTATCACCCCCCCCCCCCGGGACAATTCAACCAAAGCAGAGGGCTTTGGCTTCACAACGTCTGCTTATCAAAGCATCAAGGCCTTTATAAATGATCAATGAAATATTTATTTATTTACAATAAGTGGTGATGTACATAAAATACCCAGAAAGCAACACTGAATATTGTTTTCATGTCCTATATCTTTATAAAGAGACTTTTACTGTCTATCTGGCTCATTTAACTGAGCTACCTAGGGAATAGATATTATTTAATGGTTCATTATACCTTCATTTGATCAAAGGACTTAACATTAGCATGATTACATTACATATTTAGAGGCATTATATGTCTTCTGGTTTAGGATGCAGTATTATGTAGCTTATAACATTTGGAGTAGACATACATCTACCTTGTGCTTATAGGCTTTGTAATGAAAACACAGATTATATTTTAAATGATGTGTATGTTTAGAGGTCTTTGGGGAGTTGAGAACAGGAAGCTACCCTCTTCTCCCCTGAGATTCCCTCTGCTTAATTGATTTACTTTGTTGCACATTGACACACCCTTTCACACGCACATGCGATCAGCGAGTGTTGGTGTCACTCTCTGGGATTACCTTTCTCTCTTTACACAAACAAGCACACACAATTCATCAGCTGTGATATAACAGTGTCAGTGTAGAGGAATTCTGAAATCATCCAAAAATAAGAAATGAGCACACCCATCATTTTAGACCACAGCTACAGTGCTGTGAAAAAGGATTTGCCCCCTTTCTGATTCCTGAGTTTTTTGCATATTTATCACACTTAAATGTTACGGATCGTCAAACCAATTTTTATATTTCACAAAGACAACCCAAGTAAATAGAAAACACAGTGTTTGAATGTTATCTAATTTTTTTTTTTTTGGGGGGGGGGGTGTCCAAACCTATCTGGACCTGTGTGAAAAAGTAATTGCCCCCCTGAACCTACTAACTGGTTGTGCCACCCTTGGCAGCAGCAACTGAAGCCAGTTCATGCCTGAAAACCCTTTAGTATGGCTGAGTTAAAACAATTCTGTGAAGAAGAGTGGGCCAAAATTCCTCCACAGCGATGTGAAACACTCACCACCATTGCAAACGCTTGATTTCAGAAATTGCTGCCAAGGGTGGCCCAACCAGTTATTAGGTTCAGGGGGGAAATTACTTTTCCCCACAGGGCCAGATAGGTTTGGATTTTTTTCCCCCCTTAAAAAATTAGCTAATCATTCAAACACTGAATTTTCTTTTTACTTGGGTTGTCTTTGTGAAATATAAAAAATTGGTTTGATGATCCGAAACATTTGGGTGTGATAAATATGCAAAAAAAAAACTCAATCGGGGGCCAATACTTTTTCACAGCACTGTATTATTTTATTAGTTGCCAATTAATGGTAAGAATTCAAGAATGTTTCCCCAAACCCCACACCCCAAAATAGTTAAATAAATAATAAGAATTTTAAAAAACAGTCAAAATTTTTTTAAAAAGTAAAAATGAATGGAAAAATGCCTTGTGAAAGCTCCCCATAAACTTTAGCAACGTAATTTCTTTAAAACTTCTGGTAAATGCTACCCAAAGATCCCAGCAAGTTATCCCATGATTCCAAGTGAAAATGTCAAAAATTCCTGAAAAACTCACTGGAACGTTCCCAAAATTCCTGGTAAGAATTTCAAATTTAAAGAAAAAAATCCATAAAGAAATTTAAAATTTCTGTCAAATCCCAAAGATATTCCCCAAAATTCTAATTAACAAAAATCCTAGTTAATATTCTGAAGTGTTTAAGGAACTTTCACATGGAAACTGCTAAAAGTCCTAAATTAAAATGTCATATTGTTTTTTCAATTCCTTGTTTTTACAAAACTCTTGGTGAAAATAACAAATATTTAAATTAAACATTTTCCAACATTTCCCAGTTAATATTTTACTGAATTTAAAAAAAAAGTGTTCCAAGAAGTTCTGCAGTATTCCCACTGTAAATTTTCTTAAATTTTCAAATACAATTCATAAACATTTCCAGCAAATGTGATAACCACAAAATATTGTGATTTTGCATTTCACACAAAGAATAACTAAGGCTTGCTGCGATTTCATTGGTTGCAGTTTGAAGATGAGTTTCTTTAATAATGTGTTCTCTGGGTCAACTTTACCGAGGCCAGAATTGGTTGACACTCTGGACAGATCAATATCATCCATGACTTTTCCATTTTCAGTGAAATGGGGGTCACATGGGGAGCTCAGAGAAGTCTGTGACAGTGAGGACACATTAGGGCCAGGAGTGGTCTTTAGGTATTGATAAATGAATGAATGAATAAGGAGTTATTGAAGAGCCCATTGACTGAGAGCCAATTCAGGATTAATGGATGCCAATAGGTTGTCTTGGTTCTTGAATAGTGGATAAGGGTCAGAGGAGATTGTACCATTAATGCAGTTCTCCACTTCTTTCATCACTTCCTGAGCATCAGTCAACTCTTTCTCTTCCTAATGCCTTGGCCTCAGCTGGAAAGTGTCTTACTGTTGTCAGAAACATGTCCCCATTCAGAGTTCCTTGACAAATTATTTTATTCACTACCACAGTCAAGCCCAAATTTCAGTGTGTGCCATAGATTTTTGACCTCAAATAGTTTTGCATGACTGTCACTATAAGAATCGATTTAGACAGCCCCCTCATGATAAAACTTAAAGGGGACATATTTTACCCATGAAAGACAAGTTTATATTGTTCTCAGAGGTCCCCAAAACATGCCTGTGAAGATTACTGCTGTCCGACTCCGCCCCTGACCGCTCCCTCTCAGGAAATGGATGCAGCACCTGTGATATTACAGACACTTTTTTTCCCCAAAGTTTAGATTGGGATTCACACCATCAATCTCCTAGACCGTAGTCAGCAGGGTAACCCACTGAGCTATCCAGCATCTCAACTGGTAGCTGAGAGGATCAGTAGAGGAGGGTGGAACTTTCCTCTGAGTGGGGGAGGGCCAACCAAACCTGGGGGCGGGTGCCTAGGCCCCTGGTGAGGTCACTAGATGTAAAATCTTAGAACGGGTTGTTTTAGCACACATTTTCTAAAGATGGAGAAAGAGAGGGGGAGAGGGAATGGATTTTTCTGGTACCTGAGGGGATTGTGGACAGGCCAGGGACACATATTTGTGTTAGAAAAGACTGAAAAAGTGATTTTTGCATAACATGTCCCCTTTAAAAAGTCCGAGCTCACAAGGTTGTTTCTAATTACCTGAAGGTTTCAAAAATGGTGAAGCCTTTGTTTTTTAGATAAGTCACTTTGTTATTATCATGCTCCTATGATTCCTGGCATGCTACCCTCTCATTAGCATGCTAAAGTCTTAGCCTCACTAGGTTCTAGAGGTCAGCATTAATTAGTACGTTTTGCTTTTATGCCAGATAAACTCCAATTTACCATGTCATAGCCAATCACTAAGCCAAAAACCTGTAAAACTGAGCATATTACCATTAGCCTTTGTTCTTTTTGTTTGGTGCAAATGAGAAATAGTTGACATACTGCTGCACTGGTTCAGATTCACCATGTTTATGTTCAGAGGTAATAATCTTAAAATGACACATGGATAACCTAGCTTTAAGGATGCTATTTGTTGTCTTAAACATGAAAACATGTAGCCCTATTACATTAACTTTTCATGCATCAGTTTAGCAATAATCCACTCTAAATACTCTTTGACTTTGCTGTAACCACACATAAAATATAAAAAAATAACATAATGATTAATGCACGCTAACTACATATTAGAACTTAATTAATGGTAACTGGGTGTGTCTAATTGGTGGAGCTTTATTATTCATTTGATTCCACTGAGGACAAAATATGGGATGTTAGATGCATATTACAGGCATTACTTTTTTATGTTTGGAAAACGGCTCAAAGAGCAACATCTATTATTCATTGTCTCTTTTCTCACTCTGAGATACAACAGTAGGTACAGTAGTTCTACCATAAAACTACAGAATGGGTTTGGCTTAAAGAGAGGACATTTGGCTTTTAATTAAAGCAGAATGATTGTTTCAGACAAATGTTTGCTATTTCTCTGAATATTTGGCTTTGTCTCAGACACACCACACAAAGATAAGATGCCACAGCTTAATAATTTTTAAGAGTTTTGTTTTTTTTTTCTTAGCAGGTGATGAAAGATTTTCTACCCCCTCCTCTCTAACTCAAACCCAGACATGCTGACTCCTCCCTGTAAACCAGAAGTACTAACCTTGACCTCTAAAGTCCAATTAGTTCATCCTGTTCAAAATTGGAGGAACTCCTCAAAGTTTCTGTAGATTTTGCATTCACAGGCAAGGGATTAACATGAGCCCATCAACCTTGACCTTTGACCTGTCACACCAAAAAACAAATCACTTCATCCTTGAATCAAAGTGGACATTTGTATTCCCTGGTTTCTCCAGTAATCACACTGGTAAAGCCTCTTCCTTCCTAAATGAAAACTTGATTTGTTGTTTCTGATAACAGAAACGTTATAAAATATGCAGATGATTTTGTTTTTGTCAGTCTGATTGGTGAAAATGAAACCAGCCACAGCTTTACCCTGCACCTCCTCTATACTAGACAGTTACAGCAGATATCAGACTATCTTAAACAATGACTTCATGTACTGCATAGATGCTTTGTACTAATATTTTGAATTTGTGTTGATTAGTTTTGGATAATGCCTCTGTCTTTGTAAACTCTGTGACATCTAAAAGTCGCCGTAACTGCAGAGGCTTCAGCTGAAGAAAATAATAGCAGTAGGTCTTATCATATTATACAGCACAGCAGGTGTGTGTATGTGTGAGGGTCATGAAGACAGATTGACCACACACTGGGGAAGGAACAAGAAAAACAACAAGAAAAGCCCAAACATAGGTGACAGAAGGACCGCAGATTTCAAGTCACGGTGGTCGGCAGAAAGAATGGAGCTCTCACAGCCCTTCTGCTATTGTTTCATTCAGTCACCACCTACTATTATTACAGTACAAGTTTCTCTATAAGGTCAGCCTATACATATCTGACCACCTGTTACCAAGACTCTAAGTTTAAATCATTAGGAGGAAACTTTTGACATGGACATTTATATAAGTATAAACTTGCATTTAAGTATTAACTTTAACAAAAATCAAGCTAAAATTGCTTTGAATAGTTTTTTTTTCTCTCCTTTTATAAAACTGTGTATTTTATCCATGGTTTTGAAACAACCATCACTGTAAATTTATAAACACATGGCACACATGTTGTATCACTCTCCACAATCTTTTGTCATCTTCTGCAGCAAATGTCCCATGCGAGCCAAGGGCAGGACAGTGGCCTGATGGGAAAATGGGAAATGGGCTATCATCAGGCTAACAGGGCACAACAGTCCACTAATCAGATCAGGAAGCTGGGTGTGTGTGTCTCAGAGAGGGAAAGCATGTGTGTGTATGAGCGCTAATGGCCGTCATGCTGCAGAGTTTTAGGCATCACTTGGAGCTGGCGATAGGGGCCTTTCCGGGTCGGGCCGCGCCGTCGTCTGAGCGTGAGTCAGCTTGCCGTAGAAGAGGGTAAATATTTGGGTCCAGGAAAGGAAACATGTATTTCCCCTCCCTAGCTGCAGAACAATAATTCCCTCCTTCTCCGGCCTTCTCTGTCTGTTTCTCAGAATAGCAGTAATTATCACACTTCCCTGCATTCATTTTGAGGACCACATTGTCCAGGCAACCAGCCAACAGGCTCACTGCAGAAGGAAAAATGTGAGCTAATTTCTTGTCAGTTAAGTCATTTAATTCTGTGCTCTATCCTTATAAATTGGAGGCAGTAGTTATTGATTTTTTGATCTTATATAGATCAAAATGCCTTGATGGAAACACTCTGCTGTTCTCAAATGCTCAACACATCTAAAAGGCCTTTTGATAAAGCATTTCCAATGAGTCACTTTAAACCTGTAGTCTTACTATTAAAGTCATACCTTCAAACCACATTTGTAGTGGTCTACAATAAGTGTTCAGATCAGTCACTTATTGCCACTGGAAATCCTAAATACACCATAGCCTTTGTATATCAATAGGCTTTGATATAGCCCAGTAAAACATAGTGTTTCATGTTAGCTACAATAAATAGGCAGAACTCTGTCCACGCTGACACACCAGCTCTAATCATCAGTATTCCTGGGATTCATTTGTCTCTATAAACAGATATCTGCATCAAAGTACAGCTAACAACCCACCATAGATCAAACAATTCAGCCACAAATCTGCTTGACACTGTTTATAAAGTAATAATGTTCAGAAAAAGAAACCCTGGAGTAGGTTAAGAGAAGCAAAGTTACAACTAGGTGCTGGTGAAAGTTATGCAAAAAATACAGTTTTAAGAGTGTTAAAAGATACATGAAACCTTAGGTTTTCCAGATATTTGAAAATCTTTTCCCATTGGTCGACACTTTTCTTTTCAAAGTCGATGGATTGGCCAGATTCCATGTATGTCATCAGGCATGTTCATGTTTCAAAGATTCAATGTAAAACTTTTATGCCTGGTCTGATGATAGCTGGACCAATCAATGTCATTTGAGGAGAACAAGGCGGTACTTATGAACATAGTTTAGTTGTACTGCAAGCTGGTGGACAATATAGGTTGTTAACCCCCTGAGACCACCGTTATTGTTTAAGACAAGAAGAATCACAGGTTATTAAAAGTTAAGTAGCCTTTTAACCATAAATTAGAGACACTTAATTTTTTCTTCTTGAAGCTAGCCATTGTACCGTCCTAATGACACTATGTTGCCTTCAAATCCCATACAGAAGTGTTTCTAGAAAGTCTGGAGGTTGGGTGACTTTTCAGGTTATTTAAAGATTAAATCCCCACCAGTAAATCTAATGTCAAATATCTTTTTTATTCCATTTTTAATCCATGTTTTATAGTTTCTGCTGTTAGCAGCTAATGCTAAACTTATCCTAGAATGCTTTGTGACAGGCTGTGACAACCAATGACAGTCTGTTCTGTCGTCACAGCATACTTTTTAAAAAACTGCTTGTCCCTTAAAACTTAGAGCATGGAGTAGACTGACTAAATAGCTCATAATGGAGAGAAAGAGGGACAGAAAGCCTGTGATGGGCCCCTCTGTGTCACAGCAGACAGGAACTTCTTTGAATAATGGCACAAATAGAGCCAATGCAAAGAAGTGTGTGGACTTCTTTTGTAAATATATCAGTATTTTGATTGGTTTTTTTTTTCTTTTTTTTTGGTAACAGAAGGTTTTTTTTTTTTTTTTTTTTCTTCACTTTTTGGTCCCCATGAGATGGGAGAATAAGTTTGTGCAAAAAAAAGTCTAAGTCATTTATGTTTACTGTGTCACACATTCAAATATCTGTGTCTTCATTTCTGTTGAGCTTTCTCTTTTGCCCTTTTAGTCCTATTATCTTTTTTTTTCAAGTGACATGACTGCAGGACACATATTCTCTCATTCTGACACTTCAAAATGATGCACTTTGTACTGGTAGTCTGCAGACTAATTGCTGGGTGGTAGCAGAAAAATGTCAATATAAACTAAATCCACCATGTCTCTAAGATCTTGAGAATCAGCCATAGCCAACATGTAAACTGATGAATACATCATGTAAACACTAATCAAAATATCCCAAAGAACCTTTTAATGCCAAGCTGCAAGGGAGAAAGAATCAATGTCAAACAGAAAAAAGCACTGCGTTAAGAATAAATACCCGCACACATAAAACAATCAGCACATTGATTGGAAGAGCCAATATAACTCAGACCACAGACCACCAGGAGAGACAAGATCCAATAAACGGTCAGAATTAAGGCCTGTTTTACCAAGACCAGTTGATAGAAGGACAAAATAGGAATAGATCAGAGCTTGTGCATATAATAGGCTGTCGCTGACTCACACAAACATGCACACCCATAGGTGCACATATGCATTTGTATTTAAAAGATACTTGATTCTGACAAGCAGATAAATCAAGATTCGAAAGCTATACTGTCTTCCTTTTGCAAATACACACACACGCACACTTCCAATGCAGAAAAATCTCATCTTATTTACAATAACCTGACACTCCACTGTGCTGAAAACAGTATTAGATTCTTGATGACAAATAAAGCGAGTGAGGGAGAGAGGTGGAGAATGACGGGAATGTTGGGATGGGGGTTTTCTTGGGAAGCTGCATTTTTACTATGCACGCTGATCCTGTTAGGCTGAAATGCAATAACAGATTCGTAGGTCCGCTCCACGGGAGGAAAGACCCCCACAACTCTCTCTGACTACCTCCTATTTATCATCTGCACATAGACTGTCGCTGGAAAGAATATATTGCTTTAAAAAGTCGCTGCCATAATAGCATTGATCTAATCTCCATAAATTTTCATCTGGAATTTGATATTTTCTTCATCGGTGAACAACATAAACTATTTAAAGAGGATGCTGGTGTGGCAAACTTTTCCTCCCGTCCTTGAATTTGCTTTTGGATATTCTTCCTGGGTGATGGATACTGCAGGAGCAGAGGAAGGATTCATATATTGAGCAACTTGGGTAGCAAACACATACCATTGTTGGAGTGAGCTTCATCACAACGTCTACCAGTCTGGATGTTCAATTTATAACATTCACTGCTACTGTCAGCTCTAATTCTTTCAACACTAACCTGCCTATTTATAGTACTAATTAATACTCAGTTTGTCCACAAGTGGCTTTAGTCATGTATTTCTGTACCCACTGAACCTGTTGTTGTCTATACTACGAGCACGAACAGAAGTCAAATTTATCAATCTCCTCAGTTACAGTGCCTATAAAAAAGTATTCAACCCCCCTTTAATGCTTTTTGTTTGTTTGTTTGTTTTTTTTTTGACCAAAAAATACAAAAAAGCTCTAATGTCAAAGTAAAAATAGATTTCTACAAAGTAACATTAGTTAAACAAAAACATGTAAGGTGACATGACTGCATCAATATTAACCCCCTTTAGAGTGACTGACCTAATTCTAAAGCGGTCCTGCCAGTTGGTGCTAGTGGTCTCACAGTTAATGAAATCGGGATCACCTGACTGCAGTGAATGTGTCTCAAGTGACTGTAGTATAAAGACACCTGTGTCTGGAAGGTCCAGTCATTGGTTAATCAGTATTCCTGGCTACCATTGCACCATGAAGACAAAAGAACACTTCAAGCAACTCAGAGAAAAGGCTATTGGAAAGTAGAGGTAAGGGGATGGATACAAAACAAATTCAAGGCAATGAGCATCCCCAGAGTTCAGTGAAATCCATCATCAATAAATGGAAGGAATATGATACATGTGTAAATCTGCCTAGATCAGGCTGTCCTCACAAACTGAGTGAACATGCAAAAAGGAGACTAATGAGAAAAGGGCACCAAGACACCTATGACTACTCTGAAGGGGTTACAAGCTTCAGCAGCTGAAATGGGAGAGACTCTGCATAAACCTGTTACCTGGTTCTTCACCAGTCAAAGCTTTATGGGAGAGTGACAAGGAGAAAGCCTCTGTTGACGAAAACTCATTAAATCTCAACTACAGTTTGTGGCATTAATAAGCATGTGGGAGACTCCACTGTCAAGTAGATGAAATTTCTTTTGTCTGATAAGACCAAAAGGTTGCTTTTTAGCTATGATGCCAAACACTGCACATCACTACAAACACACCATCGCCACTGCGGAGCACAGTGGTGGCAGCATCATGCTGTGGGGATGGTTCTCTGCAGCCAGCCCTGGAAAGATTGTAAAGGTAGAGAGTAAAATGAATGCAGCAGAATACTGGAAATCCTGTAGGAAAATCTTATTCAGTCAGCAAGAAAGCAACGGCTTGGGAGAAGATTTATTTTATAGCAAGACAATGGCCCAAATCATACAGCGAACGCTGCACAGAAATGGTTTGAAGATGACAAAGTGAATGTTCAGGCCGAGTCAAAGTCCAGACCTCAATCCATGAGAGAATTTGGGGCTTGACTTGAAAAGGGCTATTCATGCCCAATCCCAGTGCAGCCTGACAGAGCTTGAGCAGTTTTGCAAAGAAGAATGGAATAGAGTTGCAGTGTCCAATGTGTAAGCCTGACTGAGACTTTTCCACACAGACTAAGTGCTGTGATTGCAGTCAAAGGTCTATCTACTAAATACCGACTTGAAGGGATGAATATTTACACAGTCACATATTTACCCTTAGACATTTGTCATTCAATTGACATTAGTTTGTAGAAATCTTCTTTCACTTTGACTTTAAAGAGGGTTTTGTAAATATAATTGTCAAAAAATGCCAAATTATATCGACCATGATTGATTTATAAAATTAATAAAAAAGGTAAAACATCTACAGGGATGAATTGTATTTATAGGCATTGTATTTTCATGATGCCAGTTAAGTTTTTCTGGAAATTTACTGGCTACATAATTAAGAACCATTTAAAGCTCAGTCATTCCTTATCATCCATCTACACAAATACTCAGTGATGTAGTTGTGCCTGCAGAAGCAGGATTACTCTTAATCTACAGTGCTTACCAAATTTATTAGACCACCTGTCATATTTGTCTCAGAGACCATCCAGCATCATGAAGTGTATTAATGCTGACTCTTTCATTTTCAGTGAGCTCTCCATGTTTTACCATTTTGAACAGGAATGAGGAATTTCAAACTGAATTCACCCAAATTTGAGCCGGCTCACTGGGCTTCTCTGAGAAGTCAGAAATCAATCAAGCATAACATTCAACCACTAAAACTCATTTTTCTGTTCAGGAATGCAAGTAAATAACTATAATTTTACATATTAATCAAGAAATATAAATGTGCTTTACTATTCTTTCAGTTTTTTTGTAAACCAGTAAATTTGAAAATTCATGGATAACAATAATATTTATATTTTAGCATTAAAAATATCATTTTGGTTAAAGAGCTTCTACATATTGGTGTATTAAAAATTGCAGAAACATAAAAAATGATTTTGTAATTACCAATGCTGTTAATTTAGGGCAGCTGTGGCATAAACCGTACTTTGGTTAGGGTGGTCTAATAAATTTGTTAAGCACTGTATATCCCACCTTTTTTCAGCTGCCAATGAAACAAAGGACAAACAGCCTTTGTTAGGCTCCTCTTGCATATTTAGAACACCTATAAGGCAGTCTTTTTTATTTGCACATTGACCACCATCTTCTGCTGCTTGACATCAGTTGGTAAGGATCACTTTGAGATTATGATGAGGGTAGCAAGATTAGCATGAGCAGCGCTGCCAGCTCCATTTCATCACCACATATCTCAGAGAACCCCAAAGTACGACCTGCCCCACTCTGCCTCTCATAGGCCTAACCTAAAACTCTTAACCAGCTAAACGAGGAAAGCAATAAGAGTTCTAGCCAACAAGAGGCAGAGTAAGGTGGATCATGCCTTCCCCATACTGTAAAAAATATGTTCATGTATACCAATAAATGATATGCATCAGAGGGGATTTAGAGATGGGTATTCTCTATGAAGACTAAACTATAAGTGACTTCACTTATGTATACCTGTGCATACCTGGCACTACACTACTTGGGCTGCCTAAATATATTTTCCAAGTAGAGACAGTCTCTTGAAAGTTGAATCTGTTCTTTACACAGTCTGTGTTCAACTTTTTTCTGTGATGTGTCTGATAAATAATGACTGGGCATAACTGAAACACATGCTATGATGATTTTTTTCCCTGTCTCGTCATAGGCTTCAGGGGTGTACAGAAACTATAGCCACTTCATCATTAAATGGTCTCATGTTATAGACGGAGCCAGCAACCCAGTATGGAGAAGGTGGAGGACAGGACAGCAGCACTGTCCCAACATCAAACACATCCATCTCTCTCAAGCTTTCATTGTCCAGATGGCTCCAACCTTCTGATGCCACCAACAACAACATGCTCTATTTGTGTGTGGAGATGCTCACACTGTATCAGCATGTTTGTATGTTAGAGATGGACAGTTTGGAAAATTAAAACTGCCCGTCAGTGATACAAAGAAGGTGTCAAGCTGCATCATATCTCTTGATTTTGACCAGCACTAAGGTGAAGGGACCAAGTTGTACATAGTTTGGCATATTTTCTCTTGGTTATCAGGTTTGAAATTGAATTAAAGATTTCAGTGCTAACTTTCAGGGGTCATCAAGGCGCTGCTCCTGGCTACCTCGCTGACATTTCAACCCTGCGTGAGTCAGAGCTTAGCTACAGATCCTCAGGCAGGGCTCTCTTGGCTGCCCCCTCGAATGAGCAGGGTTTCACCTTTAGACCTTCCAAACTCTACAAAGCATTCAAATTGAAGGCTCTTTAGGTAAGCATTAGGCACAAGATCACTTCTTATCAGTCAATTTTTACAATGGCCTCCCTATTTTCAATGAGTTGGTAAGTCTTCCCAAATGAAATATTAAATATTTCTCATTTTGTTTGTTGTCATGTTTTTAAAAAGTCTTATGGGAAATATTTGGATCTGAAAACTGGACCACATTTTATTGTAGAATATTCTCCTCCTTACTATTTATTACTGCCTTACTTACTGTCTGTTTTTTTACTGTTTTTTTCTGTTTGTGTCCTTGATGAGCTCTACTACCAAGGCAAAGTTAGCATTTCTTTGCATTGCTGCCTTTTTGGCTTGACTGGACTAGCACCACTTTCAGAATGGCTATGTATTTTGCTGCTCACAGCTGCTATGCATGCCTTCTTCAGCATGCACCATCATTTTTTTCAGGGCAAAATGATGTCAAATAAAATGTATGGCTGTATGTCTTAGGGCTTCAGGGTGCTGTGGACTTTGGTACATTTTTATTTTCTAGGCACATATTTGTGACCCACCTTGGGGTTGTGACCTACCAGTTGAGAACCACTGCCTTTAATTACATTTGAAGGAGCCTTTTTCTCTTCCTATGGCAAAGATTTTTGACAAGTGTTTTATGTGAATATTGCACCACAGCAGGATGAGATTTAATGTTTAAAAACACACATGAAAAGATGTACTTCTTTTTCCACAGTGAGCCCCAATATAGACACAAAATGAAAGATCCCCACAGAGGCCTGAAGACAACAGTTGTCACTTGACTCCAGCTATGACAATCAGAGACGCAAAGTCACACAAGACAGCACACAGGAAGATAAGATGCAGTAGATGATGTATAAGACACTTTGTGACAGTGTGTTCCTTTTGTGGACTTTAGTGGGTGAGAAGGAAGGGTGAGGAAGACTGAAGGGTCTGACAGAGACAGGGTGGAGGGAGTGTAGTGATTCAGGCAGCAGGTGAGCGTGTGCCACCAGAGGGATTCATCTGTCCTGGGTTCAGACAGGGCCTCATTAGTGAGCAGTGAATTACACTCCAGACACGTCTTTATGTAGACTAATCATATTACAGCTAGCGTGCTCGGCTTCACCCCGCGGGAGAGACACTGGGGGGAGGAGGTGGGGGTGAGAGAGGCAGCCGAGGTAGGAGAACTTTAAAATCTGATTTGTCCGGGAGAACTCAATGTAATCAGGCACCTCTGACTGACACCGTTTTATCTAAGTGTCCATCTATCTGGCTGTGCACGTCGCATGGCTCCACCCCCTGCTCACCGGCTGGCTCTATCTGCACTTCTCTAGCCCACATCCATTCTGAAAACTCTTTCCCTGAGCTCCCTCGCCAGCGCACGCTCTTTTTCCTCCGAGCCGCTGCATCCCTGCCCCCACCTTGTCAGCTCTGACAAGCCGCTTTAATGGGCGATGTGGCGCGTGCCTCTGACCACTGAGCACAGTCATTAACCTTCACTGGCATAATTGAATTCAAGGTTGATTGCTCGTGACCCTCCCCCCGCCGAGGTCCCTCTCAATGTACATATTCATTACAGGGCCCCAGCTCTAAATGGATTGCACAGAGAAAGCTGTAGCAATCATCTAGGGCCGCACAGAGGGGGCAGCGGCACGCAGCTCGAGGGGGCCGTGAGAGGGACGGAGGACGTAGCGATGGGAGCACGGGGAGGGGAGGGGCACTAATTGCATAGTAGAGGAAGTGGATGAGATTATGAAAAGAGTGAGAGAATGAAGATGGATCCCCGTGACACTGTCAAATTAAGGGCAGGCCTTGTAACGCAGCTGAAATGTACAGTGGCACCCCGACACCAAAGGGGGGAGGAGAGAGAGGGAGAAATGAAAGAGAGGGAGGCTAAGAGAGAATTGAATGTAAGAGAATGAAGTGATACCAATGCACATTCAGGCTGGTTTTCTTATGAAGGACAGCATATATCACACCACCCCTACACCCCACCAAAAGACCACCACCAGTCAGCAACCCAAGCCAGCAACTCTCCCCTCCCTAATAGCTGTCAGATTACTATCACCCAAACAAGACATCCACCCCTCCCCCCCAATCTCTCCTCCACCCACACCTTCTCTGTTGCCATCTCCCCCATTCCCTTCCAGCACTTGTCTCTCTCAGCTGTTGCCTTCCCTGATTGGGGAGAGAGACCTTCACCTCCTGCGTTCTTCCACCCTGTGGCATCCATCACCTCCTCCTGTGTGCTACAGCTACACTCGCTTCCCCAAATAGTACTGCACTACCTCCACTATGAGAGCATAAAAGAGGCTTTGAAGAAGTAAAGAAAAATAGGAGATAGAGGGTAAGAGAGGAGGGTAAATGGACATCAGTGAGTAGAACTAATGTGATCACTCTTTGTGATGTTCCCACATTGACTCTCATACATCAAGATTTATCTTTCATGAGTTCCATCTTTGTAATAGTGCTACACATGATTGTAAACAGATCTTTCATCTTTTTTTTTTTTTTTTTGATTTTGTTTGATTTTCTTGCAATTCCACATTTTTTTAGTAACAGCCTCTATGAAAGCTTCATAAGTTGCAGCTAATGGCTTATGCTGCTAATATTTTATTAATGCTTTCAGGATCAGTTTAAGGAATTGAATGAAAGTCTGTTTTAGGTAATCAGTAGCGATTTGCATGACTTGCTAAGTGGTTAATCAACATCATCTTTTCTAGTTAACATATGAATTAGTAGTCAGTTAAATGAATCATTAATATTGTATTTGTTAGGGGCCCAAATGGCCTAGCTTGCAGGGTTGTGCCCCATGTGGGTGGGTTTAAAGCTGTAGTAGGCAATTTATTTTTAGTGTCGTATTCCCACAAAAACAACACAACCTGTCAGGGTCTTGTTATTGAGGCCATCTAACAGAATAACACACTTCTGCAACGCCTCCTTGTGCTGCACTCTCACTTGAGGAAAACCAGCAAGGGACGATGCTCCAGCCAATGAGGAGGCTAGTACTCGCAGCCAATCACGGCTCAGGATGAAGGGAGCGTTCCTATTGGCTGCTGTAGTGTAGGTGCGCTTCCACCTCTCAGGTCAGTGAAAAGTTGATACAATGGCGGCGTTACCTGCGGTGTTCGGCCGGTGTTGTAGAATTTTTCATGCTGAGACAAAGCAGCAGATCACTGCACAGAGTATGTGGAATTTGGGGGTTTCATTCTCACAACTTTTTGCTTTACTTTATGCTTTACTTTATACATATCGCTTAAAGATTTTAACATAAATGTTCTACCTGACAAACATGAGCATGTTTCCATTGTAATGTGACTATTTATTCATTTACATTAATGGTACAGTCAGTGTTAGTATTGGTAGCTACAGCATCAGTGTTGACGTTGCTGGTTCTCAGTCAGTCATTTCTTAACATTATGTGTAATTGGACGGTGTCTTTCTAATTGATTGTGGTATTAAATTCCACTAATGTGGTGCTCTGAAGAAAAAGACAGTCTGGTTGTATGTGGTTTTCCTGAGTGGAATCATGCAGTCCCTCCTAGCTGCACCCCTAATAGTTCTGTTTGCATCATTTATAAGTTAATAACTCCAGATAGAGGCGGGATTGCTAAGCCATGCAGAATCCCAAACTACAGTCAGTTTTGTATTTTTAAGCTTTCCCCACTGAACAAACTATACTTCTTAAGGATGTGGCAATTATGAAAACGAAAATGGTGTCTTGTCTAAATTTTTTAATGCCTGTTTATATGATGATTCCAGTGGTTTCAGAGTTGTAAAGTATGGATTTGACAAACGTAACAGACAATAGGTGATGTGAGAGTGAATTACTGAGTGTAAGTACAGCTTAGGTGCATCAGGTGATAGGGAATATCTGATTAACCATAAATTTGTGTGATTGAATTTAAATTTGTGTCAGACTTTTTGGACATGGTTTTTGAATCCAAGATTAGAGTCAATATGAAGCCCTAAGTATTTGTATTGTGGTGCAGTTTGTAAGTTTTGTCCTGAGATAACAATGTCTTGCTAATGTCCATAATTTGACCTATAGCAAAAAAACATGTAAACTGTTTTGGACACATTTAACTGTAAACAGTTTTGATTAAGCCAGGAGGTGATCTTTAATATTTCCTTGGTTAGCTTTAGTGCAACCTCCTCTGAATTTTTACAATGAGTAGAAAACAACTGAGTCATAAGTGTACATTAAAATATCACACTGTTCAAAAACAGATGGTAGATCATTGTTACACATGCTGAACAGGATCGGGCTGAACAATAAGCCCTATGGAACCCCAGTGGATAGGTGTAGGAACTCTGGTTTGTTAATATGATTTTTCACAAGTTGAAGGCGGGATGAACTATGTCGGTATTTCTTGCTGAAAACAGATGAGCCAAGGCAAGGCTGGTTTATTTATACAAAAAGCAATTCAAGGTGCTTTACAGAGTTAAAAACCAGATCGTTTATAATATTTAGAACATCAAAATACAGTAAAAAGACGATGCAAATGTAGTGTCTTAAAATGTTGGATTAAAGGAACGCAAGAAAATGACATTTTATTTTTGGATCTGTTTTGTGTGCACAACAGTGTTATCATGTTTCAGATGGACACAGATTCATCTACTGGTCTTACCTACTTGAGGCAAAGGTTTTCAAAGCATCCAGCATGAACATGCTGTTTGTCTTTAAACCCTTTATGAAGACTGGTCAAACGGAATTACTGGAATAGTCTAGATAAATTAAAGACCTAGAAAGAAGCTGCTGTCTTTAGATTAACCATCAGCCTGGTCGGCCCAAAAGTTGATCAGACTCTTAGCTTATTATTAATCCACGGAGCAGAAGTAAAATATTCATGATCCAATAATAAGTTGTTGCTGTCCTTTATGTAAACAGTGAGTTCTGAGTTTGCCCTTTTGTTGGCCTTCTTCACTGCTACTGTCGTCTGGCCGGAAAACTCTCCGCCCTTACAGACAGCTTGTGGTCCACAGAGAGTCATCCAACTGTCAGTGCTCTGTACAGTTCCAGCTTTGTGTCTGTGTGCTGTCTGTGTGAGATGTGCGAATGTGTGTGCACCAGTGATCATCTTTTATCCCCCCTCATCATCACTAACAGGGTTTCCCAGGCTCTTGCCAGAAGAGTGTGGGTCACAGGGCAGGAATCAAACAGCAGAACAATGGAGAGCTTCCTCTACTTAACCTCCTAATGGGCTCTCAATGGCTCCCCTGGCTCCCTCAAAACTATCAGCCACTGGATTCACTTACCTCGCTACACCAACCACGGTGTGTGTGTGGGGGGTCTGACTGGTGCGGACGGGGCATAGTCCAAAGAAGGCATACGATGGTGGACGTGTGTGAATGAGTGAGTGTAGGGATGAGAGAAATCAGAACCACGGACAGACAGAGGGACAATAACACAGAGGAGGACCAACTGTTTCTGATGACCTGTGTGTTTTCTGTTTAATGGTATGCAGACAATGGATGGGAGAGCTGGAAGTCTTCAGTTCTCACAGCCACCTTCTGATCTGCTGAAAACAGAAGAAATTTTCAGATTTTAGAAGTTCTGCCTTCATATGAAAATGCTTTGGTAAGCATGGAGCACACAAGTCTGCAAAGCCTCTTAAAATGCTGTGGTAAACAGACCAGGCCAAATCAAATAAAAATGGCTAACACACAAACATCAGTGTAGATGGATGGAGGGACGATGAGGGGAGGTTTCTGCCCCAAGAGACCCTAAAACAACAGTGTTTGTTAATTTCAAAAATGCTTTGACTGGGTCTGAGCAGCACAAACAGAACTCTCAGGTCTGCCAGTGTTGTTGTAGTCCACCTACACTATATAGACAAAAGTATTTGGCCACAGTTGTTAATTACTGGATTCAGGTGTTTCAATCAGACCTGTTACCACAGGTGTTTAAAATTAAGCATCTGTCCACGCAGTCTCCATTTGCAAACATTTGGGACATAAATGGGTCGTTTTGAAGAGCTCAGTGAGTTCAAGTGTGGTTCTATGATGGATGCTACCTTTGCAATAAGACGGTTTGTGATATTTCATCCCCGCTGAATATTCCACAGTCAACTGTAAGTGACATTATAAGAGCGTGAAAACATTTAGGAACAACAGCTGAACAACTACAGTTGATGATCAGTGCTCTACAGAATGAATGGGCACAAATTTCCACAGAAACACTCCAAGATCTTGTAAAAAGCCTTCCAAGAAGAGTGGAGGCTGTTATAGCTGCAAAAGGGGAATAACTCCATAATAAAGTACGTGTATTTGAACACAATGCCATGTTGATTCAGTTTAATAAAAATTTGAGTCAGAGGTGCAAAACAGTCTTCAGTAGGAAATCAAGAAAAACTTTTAGGGACCAGGAGACATTACTGTGTCTCTCCTTGACTCTGCATTTGTAAAGACACTGACGTTACCTTGTGATGAAGAGACTATATAAAACGTTTGCCAAACAGTGAATTAAACAGAGGCTGTGGAGCGCGAGAAGAGATGGAGCAGGCAAAAAGAATCACATATGCATCGATCAAAACAATTTCAGCACCTTCCCTCTCATCTGTAAATGTATTGACAGGTTTCCATGGTTTTTTGAGCATCACTGTTAATAACATCATCCTCCAGTTAATCACATCTCTGTTTATCTCTACTGGCTCTCGTTCTCTTTCGATAACCTACTGCTGCACTCTATCGATCTTTCTCAACTCTCCTTTGGGTTGAAGAGGTAAAGATGTTTTTCTTTTCTTTTGTTTTTTTAGGTACTTTTGAAACTATTGATACTGTCCAATCTAGAAATAATAACTTTTGTGTCATTTAGCATACATGGTATTGAATTTTAACATTTTAACTTGAACTGTAACACCCATGTGTGTCAGGTGAGGTCAGGTGCAGGAGTATACTGTATATCGGTTTGGCACTTGGCCGCATAAACCTTGGCCATCCTTGCAGTCAGCATATCAATGGATTATACTGTCAAGACAGGTGAACTGCTCTACAACTTTCATGTTCCCACCATTCACAGACACAGATTGAATGGCAGGATCCAAGTCTTTCCCAAATGCCTCAATCTTTTTTTTGGCCCAGGAGATGGGCATTCTCAACCAGAGGTGTTAAAAGTATTCGCATTCATTACTCAGAAAGTATAGATACTAGGGTTTAAAAAGACTTCTGTAGAAGTTGAAGTATCAACTCAAGTGTTTTACTCAAGTAAAAGTGTAAAAGTACTGGTTTCAAAACTACTCAAATTATAAAAGTAAAAGTAATGTAAGGGGGAATGCCATTAAGGACAAAAGCTTAGGCCGCACCAAAGGGGCCTATAGTGCACTACCCCACCTCCCCAAAAAACATTTTTCTAAAGGCCATAATGGCTATAATGTTATATTATAATGTTAATGTTGAAAATTTGGGATGCACCTGTCTCAGCTGCATTTATGGCCATTGAAAATGAATGCATATTAGTACAATGCAAATACATTCAAGAACCATATATGTGTACTACTGAGCATTAACGTGTTTCATGGAGCGGAAGATATGATGACTAGTTCTACCGACCTCCTTGCTGGTGCTTGGTTGGGACATTTTGCTTGAGTTCTCTTGAGTCTCTGTCATAGACATCTTCGTACTAGGCTACATACGTCTGCTATTTCTTTGCTGTAGAGTGACATGATTTGTGTCATGTGCAAGTGCAATGGACCGCGTTCAAACCAATAGGGTGTCGGAATGGTATTATGTTTATACCTCTCCTCCAACCACAATCAAATTTACTCTACCCAGATGGAGCGCTTTATCTGGATAGGTTTTGGGGGTTTTTTGTGTGGTTTTTTTTTTTTTTTTGAACGATGACAAGCTGGAATGAAAACAAGCTGAAATGAAATAGGAGTAACAAGGCTATTTTTAAAATGTCAGGAGTAGAAAGTACAGATAATTGCGTGAAAATTTAAGGAGTAGAAGTAAAAGGTCAGCTGAAAAATAATTATTCCAGCAAAGTATACACTCTAAGAAATGAAATAGTGATGTTGTTCATATTTTGTAACTTTGTTGTGTTAAAATTACTATAACTTTTAAGTTTTTACAGAAAACTTAAGGTTTCATTGGAATGACGTAATAATAAGAGATTTCAAGGCTACAAAGCACAGTTGATTAAAACAAACATAACCATTTCACTTAGAACAAACACGCACGCAAAGATACTCTACTATGACGCATTCTCTGACACTTTATTTAAATAACGTGCACCATGAGTGAAGTTGCTGTCTCAATTAAAGAGGTCCCGCCTACAGGGGGCAATGTTATTTTTATCACTGTCAATAAATGGTGGATGGCACATTGGTGAAACTTCACCTACTGATTTAGTGGATGACTAACACTCATAGCCACAAATGATTACACAAGTTAGTCCATCTTAGGTGAAATGGTAACATAAAAACAGTTGTGGAATCTAAGCAAATTTCTTTTGTGCAACTAATAAAATTAATAAAATTAAGTAGGATCAACAAAACATTTATTCAGTGCACTGTGCAGCCCTGCAACTTAAATTGTATTAATTTAACTTTGTGATTTAACCAGTACAACTAAGGTGTTACATTAACACAAACCTACCACATTAATAATGTTCATTTGTGTTAAGTTAGTTGAACTTAATCATATTAAGTTAACTTCATGTAGTGTCAGTAAATTCAACTTAATGTTGTTGTGGTTATCTAATGTAGTAATATCATGTAGCTTTAAAGTAAGATAATTAAGTTAGATTTACTTAATATGTGTTATTCACGTTAATAGTGTTTTGCTTTTCCATTTTAAACAACACAGTTGTGTGGAACCGGTTGACATAACTTAGTTCAGTAAAATCAACATTTCATTTCTTAGAGTGTAGATACCCAAAATTTCTACTTAAGTAAGGTAACAATATATTTGTACTTCATTACTTGACACCTCTGTTCCCAACGCCTGAGCCTCTTCACTCAGCAAGTTAAGAGCCCCCACAGGGACATCTACTGTGCAGTCCCCACAGGGATCAAAGCGTCATCGCCAAATGACACTCAGCAGTTTGCTGCCCCTGTTACCCGACCCATTATCCAGTCCATACAGGTACTGAAGAGTGTCGGGGTTAAGACACACCCCTGCCTCAGCCCAGAATCAACTGGGAAGAAGTCAGAGGTGGAGCCACCTCACTTCACAGCACTCTCTGTACCAGAGTATAGAGCAGACAGCTGGATGAGCAAACTTGGGATCCAGCGTAGCTCCAGAATCCTAGAGGGTATCTCACTTAGTTGAATTCCTGAAAGGCCTGAAGTGCCAGGATGCAGTTAACTGTAGATCGCTTAGGTGTAAAGGCCGCTAGTGCTGGAGCAGCAGATAACAGATCCTGTTCATTAGTATCAGTGCAAGGACTTTGCCCGGCACTGAGAGAAGTGTACTACCCTTGTATTTGTTACACTCTCGCACATCACCCTTTCCCTTCCATATAGGAACAACAATGCCCCTCTTCCAATCAGTAGGGAGGATGTCTGGTCTCCATATGGAGAATATCTGAGCATGCAACCACAGGAGGGAGGTTTCACCACCAGCCTTCAGCATTTTAGCCTGGATCCAGCATGCCTGATGCTTTCTCGGCCTTCAGCTTGTTCAAAGCCTGTCAAGTCTCCCCGACAGTTGGTGGGTTACAGCTTACAGGAGGTCCATACTTGCTGTGTCTGCAGCATTCATTTGGAGCTCACGACTGGGCAGATCTGCACCTCAAAGTAGCCAGACCATCATTCCTTTATATCTGACTCCTCTGTCAGAATTGGCCATCAGGAGAACTTGACTGCAGAGCAACACAAAGAGGATGCAGTTGCCTTGAGGCTCTGTATGGCTCTGTAGGCCAAGCAGGCATTACTTGTGCCCAAGTGGCCCTCTACTGAAGAGACTATTTCCCAGTCATTTAACTCAGTGTAGCGGCTAACAAAAGCAACTTGTGCTAGTGGCCAACTAATGTTAGCCGCAACTTCACCTACCTATTTCCAGTCATTTACCCTGAAATAGCAAAAAGAAAAAAATGCTCTGGGCAACTTATGGAGGTTGACTTTGTTCAGGTGTTAGCATTTGGTTAAAATCACTGTTCCCACAATGCTTCAGCAGATACAGCGCATCCAATTAGTTTTGAGCCTTGCCACTGCTTGTGTTGCATTCAGTTCTTTGTAGTCACTCATTTTGTTTGTAGGCTTGGTTTCCTCTCCATATCCTGGGTGTTTTTTAAGAGCAGACAAATCATCCACAGAGGTTCCCCTTCGTCAAAAACAAACTGTCCAAGTAATTAAAACCAGTTCAAACACTGATCATTGTTGCTTCACATAAAAAATATGTTTTCTCAAACATTTTTCAGTTGACACAAATGTGAGATGAACCAAAAAACATCTCGACAAAATTTCTTAAAATCAAACACAAGAAAATTTGCTAAAACGTATCAAAACCAGCACAAAAATGAAGCACTGACACTAGATCATCACTATAAATTTGTACTTACATGATCCTGCCCTAACCAGTGTAGAAGTCAGCATATGTGAGTGCATAAGACTTCCAGTAGTGGCACTCATCTTTGCTAGTTACACTTCAATAATTACTTTCAGTGTGCTCTCCATCCCCAAGCACCTCACAGCCCCCGAATCTGCGCAGACAAGTGGCCTCATTTATTTCCATGGAGGAAAATAATTTAGCAGTGTCGGGCGCTAACGAGCTCGAGCGCTGGGATTCCTAATTAGATTCACTTTGTTTGTGTCATTTTAATTACGTTGTGGTCCCCAGCAGTGGAGCCACCAGTGATCCTTCAGTCTCTTAGCTTTACTGCCATGCATTTACGCTACCGCACCGGGTCCCTGCAGAGCTTTGCAAAAACTAACAAACTGAAACCCTCCTTTCTGTCACCCAAAGCTACAACAGGCCGCAGTTTTATGTTAATTTGTTGATTCTGAGCATGTTTGTCTGCTGTGTCACTTTAATCTCCCAAAACCACCACAAAGGTCACTGTCTTCTGATGCAAACAAATACACCCTCTCTAAACTTTTTTGGTGATGAATCATTATTTATTGCTGTAAATGAAAGGCATGGGGGACAGCTTTTCCTGCCTGTGTAGTCTTAAGCGGTGTGTTTATGTTCTGCTTTTGAAGGGAAAGCTTCACTAAACTGAACCACTTTGAGGTTCCTTTTGAAGTATTCCCCTAAGACACGGCTGCTAATTATTCGGTGTTTCATGATGAATTCAGCTCAGTTCATTAGACTGTTTTAACTGATGTTGCTGTCTTAGATCCTGTCTGCCTCGACGCACTCACTGAACCATTTAGATAATTGAGTGATTAATTGATTCCTAATGATCAGCACAGACCTTATGTTCTACTTTCATTTCTAACTCAACAATTTATTATCAAGTTATTAACTGCAACTTGTGTGTGTGTTTGCAGCATAAGGTGAAAGTGTCAGATTTTGCAGCCATTAGACGTGTAATACGAGATTTTACGCCTTGCACGAATTTGTAAAAGCTTATGAGAGTAAAATTAAAGCAGAAGGTATGCAAAGTAACAGTTCTCCAGAAAAGAGATTAAAAGAAAAGTAAAAGAGAGAGAGAAAGGAACCCTTGAGGTGTTGCAGCATCCCATCAGTGGTGTTGTTAGTGAGGGTTTCATCCCCGCCTGTTCCTGTTGTGTGATGGTGATCAGTCTTCAGGGACCCACCTCAACAGATGAGGTCAGTCTTACCTGTCAGTCACACTGCTCCGGGCCGGGACCTGGTGCTCTGAGGTCACCTCCAACAAGGAATCCCAAACCCCCACGTCTCCAAAGTGGACACTTTTGGATGAAGAGAATTTGACCCAAGACTGCTTTGTAATAGCCAACAAAGATACAAATAATAAAATGAATCTATGGATTCACCTTGGCTTTAACATACTCCCTAGAGCCATGGAGAGACTGTTTTGTTAAGAAATTATCTGAAATCTGATTAATGAGCGAAACAGTACAAAGAAACTGTGATGATACATCTTTGGAAGGATTTAAAGTGTCTACTAGGGGTGTGACGAGATCAAAACGTCACGAAATTTCTGGTCGAGGAAAAATCCATCTAGTGAGATCAGTATTGCGCAGACACTTAGAGCAGCAGCTCTCCTTACAGAAAACAATACCTAACTGGAAGTCCTAAGATGCACAAACACAAACATGCCCTAGACACTTTAAAACTGTTGGTGGCAGAGCTAAAGAAGAAACGGAGCTGATCCGTGACCTATTCAGATCACGCTCCATCCCCCAACCCCTCCTCTGCTTGCGCTTCTTGGGGCCGCACATGATCTGCCAATGTGTAATAAGTTCATCAAAACGGTCCAAAATGATGAAATGTTGTTGCTGTGCAGTCTCCGTAAGGAGAATATAGTGTTAAATTAGTTCATGTATGCATGCAGACTTGATCTTAGTGCCGGTATCTGTGCGTTTGTAACTTTGTTTCCGCGCTTCTTCGTCATGCCTCCTTCTCGTCTCACCGTCTGTCAGCCACACATCCATCAGATGTTGGCTGCACGTATCATCATCAGTCAGAAGCTTAACGTGTGTAGCGCAACAGGCGGTTGTATACTTCAGCTGTAAACTTAGCGAAACGAACTCTCTTTCAGCGCCATAGAGGCCATTGTTAGCTCCAAAAACTGCAGTTTTAGCCCCATTTAAACGCGCCCTGCTTGTTGTCTGACAGGCAGAGCAGAGACACACACTCGCTCACCAATGCGCACACATTAACACACACGCTCATCTGTGCGTCATGTCCAACACTGTCAAAGCTCATATGAACAAAAAGCGCACAAAACAATCAAATAATCTATTTCTTTACATTACAGTAAATGTGTTATTGACAGGAATGTTTCTTTTGAGTGTTTTAAATATGGATGTCCTTAAAGATTATGAGAAATAGTTCGATTTTACTGATGCAGCTCTTTATATCTCAGTCTGCTGTAAACAGTGTTTAAAGTACTGACAAAATAATCTAAATGCTTTTATTATAATTACTGTAATTGTGGCAATGAGTGTATCGTGTAGTAAAATAAAAATTTGGTAGACTATTAAAATGAAAGGTTTGATTTTAAGAGCATTAAAATGTACAGTTTGAGTCAGAGTTAGACCAGATAAAATGTGTGTAAGCATTGATAACCTATTCAGCACAAGAGTAGTTAGTTTAAAGATTTCTGAATAGACCTGAATGCTTTGCAGTCATGGCTTCCAGTTGTGTAAAAGACATATTATCCACACAGCTATTTTTTTCCCAAATTAAAAAAAAAGTGTAAAATCTTGTCTCGTCTCGTGTCTCATAGGCCCGAATCTTGTCTCGCCTCGTCTCGTGAGATAAGTGTCTCGTCACACCCCTAGTATTAGCCCATTAATACTTTTTAAACATAAACATTTTTATCATGAGAAGAACTGTAATACTTTCAAGGAAGAGACAGGAGAGGCAGATGGAGCTTCAGGGTGTGGGGTAAGGCTTAAAGATCATATTATTGATTATAATAGATTCAGAAAGGACAGCAGGTGAGGACTGATGTCAAGTTGATTTTTTAAAGATCAGTTTTCAATAATTATTTCATTTTTTCCACAGTGCTATAAGGAGGGTTTGGGTTAGGTTATGATTAGGTTATCAGTTGCACTAGAACACCCCACTAGTGTTCTGCACATTTATATGGTGAAATTCTACTCCATAGTGACACATTTGTATTTTTTTTTTCTGTTTAGTTTTAAAATGGGCCACCTTTGTGCTCAGGAGCTGTACCTTGACACCTCATAATCATTATGCTTTGATTAAAGACTCAAGCCATTATGTTCAAGAGGAAGGGGGAGAAGTGTTCTTTCTGGGTGGTTTGCCCACATCTTAAGATCATAAAACTATACATACAGTTATTATACATGCATTTATATAGGTGTGCACAGCACTATTTTTCCAAGAAACATTTGAAAAAAGAACAAAGACTAAAAGATCACATAGCATTTTGTGAATGTTTTGCAGTGTAGTTAATTTATGACATATTTCTGCTCAAACTGTTTACGGATCCGTCAGGTTTCCAATATATGTCCCCCCCCCAATGTTAAACTTGTTCCTACGTCCTTGGTCGGACAGCTCTCATCTAATGATCCAAGAGAACAAAATATGTGCTTTCTCCAAAATGTCAGAAATATTCCTTTAAAACATCAGTCATCTGGCAGACAGTCTTTTGGACGTGATCAGTGTGTTGCATGTGCGTGAGATTGCCTGGATGTCTGTGTGTGCCCACTAAAACTAACACAGCTGATGAGCTGTATAAACATCTAAGCTGATCCCAGATATCTTTTTGTCCAGGATCAACATTTGAACCTGCAGGACAATGCCTGCACAGAGGCTACACAGCTGTGTGTACACACAAACCGAGGTCCATGGCTCCAGGGTCATCATACTCAAAACACAACGTAGAATCACCAGAAACACTTTACAACAGGAAGACAGAAGCTCCACGAGGGAAATGTTAATGTTCCTACTGTGTGTGGACCTTTTACTCTTCTCTACAAACTCTGCTTGTTCTGTGAATGAGCTCACTCATTTTGTTCTTCTCTGGATGAGACACAAACACTGAGTTGTAAAGTGTGTACTTCAGCACTGATAGCCATGCTGCAGAATGCAGAATGTGAGTGTAAAGCAGCCCATCTGTGACTCTGAGTTCTGTGTAAAGATTAAAGATGCAAACTGTGGGTATGATGCACAAAGGCAGTATGTTTCTAATAGTCTTGTGTGCTGTGCAAAAAGGACACAACCAAAGACACGCACATATACTGCTGGGATTATGGCCTGGCTGGTTTTCAATGTGGGCCATTTGGATTTACCAGAGGGGATTCTCCTTTCCCCAACTCATGGCATCTCACTGAATGGATACTTTTATCATTTAGAGCTGATCTAATGAGGAAAACTGTAAACATATCTTTAAACTCCTTACTGATGAAAATCTCATACAGTGCAACAGCACAGCACAATAACAAGAGAAGTCTGTTTTTCTTGATGAGGACTTTTCCCCATTGTGCTGGTTTCTTAAGGTGTTACAAAATGTCATGAACCTTTCAGACCTTGTGCAATACCTTGAAAAATATTATGGTAATTTCAAATATGGGGGGAAGTACGACCTTGTAGAACTGTGCCACAACTTTCTTTCTAGGAACTCAATCATTTGGACTCAACAGTGTAATGCAGACTGAGCTAAATTTATATTTTTGATGCTTGGAAAATATCATTATAAAGATCATAAAAATTAATCTCATATGTTTTTTAATGACAATGACAAGGAGGGTATCAGTTCATTCCTAATAAACCATTCTGCCCTCTCTTGTAAGGCTGGGCGCACCCTAGAAGATTTTTAAATCTACCTCCAATTGAAAAAAGGTGGGTGACCACAGACACAAGGACAGTTTTGAAATGATTTTTCATCTTATAATCCCCTGAATGCACACACTAGACTATTTGGCCAAACCTAGAGGCCACACACTGGCCACTGTCAGTAACGATTTCACAATCAAGATTCTACACCAAGATAGCTCACAGAAACTCAGGTTACTTTGGAAGAAAGTCAAACATGGAGGACAGTTGACAATTCTCAGCTGGTTGTTCTGGGTTATGTTAGAATAGTACCAAAAACAACAAAGAAAGAATAGGTCAAATCCCTGCTGATGAGGGTATAGTTGTGTTTGTGAGCTGTAAAAGTACGTACATCCGGTTGGTAGCACTAACTGGTCTGGTTAGCTTGCTCTCATTGGTTGGTGTGAGTATTCCATCTGAGGCAGTACGACCTAGAATCAGAAATCTCAAACATGTTTGATAATTACATTTGAAAGTTAGGAGTAAAACAATTGTTTTGACACCACACACTTGAGGACTGACAGTAGGCCTATATGAACAAATAATGTTTTGTGACAAGCCTTAAATTAGTACACAACCCAAATTTGTCTTGAAATAGTCCTTGAGTGTGCTCCAGGTTTTTTTTTGTTTTGTTTTGTTTTGTTTTGTTTTTAAGATTTATTTTGGGCATTTTTGTGCCTTTATTTGATAGAGGAGGACAGTGGATAGCGTCAGAAACAGGGATGAGAGCAGGGGAGAGGCATGCAGTGAAGGGCCTCAGGCCGGATTCGAACCTGTGCCGTCCGTGTATGTGGGGCTTGCGTTGAACCACTAGGCCACCTGCGCCCTGAGTGGGCTTCAGTTTTGATGTCTTAACTGACATGCATATCAAAAAGCAAGCAGATACTTAAAAATATTTTTGAACAGTGGCAGATGACTCTGTGACAGTAAATGGCACGAAAATCAAACTTAATGAGCAGAGACAAGTGGACCTGAGGTTTAGTTACAGTTAATTCTGCATGTAAGGACCTGACTGCAATGGAAACTCTAACCAGCCTAAAAAAACACTTTTTTTTTGTTCATGACCAAGATTAGAGATCAGGCCAGTATTTCCTTATATAGTCAGAACATTTTCAAATATTAAACAACCTATAACATGAATACTATATGCTTTGACTAATATACCCTACCTCATTACCCTTATGCTGCTCATTGAAATAAAGTGGTGGGTAAAAAAAGTCAGTGGAGGGTAGACAAAAGCGCAGCTAACAATCGATGTTGGAATCAATGTTTCAATCTGAGCAACAAATGAGATTTTAAAGTATTCTTCCTTCTCTTCTTGAAAAGTGACTTGACAAAACTTGCATGCTGACCTTCTATAAATCTACATCATGATGTGCTAACTTAATCCACCGAGTTGGGCCGTTGTATAGCTTGTAGCCCACTGCTGAATTGATCTTAGATTCAACTGGTGAAGGAGTGAGGATATAATGGACAAAGATATAGTGACTTTACAGTAAAGTTGTTACTGCCACATGCAAAAGACAGTCTTTACTGGAAGCCGTTCAACACTAATTGCTGGCTACACCTGGCTATTACAGAGAAATTCCCAGGGGCGTGTAGACGAAGAAGCTAGATGGTTGGGGGCGATTGTGGCTCAGTTGGTAGAGATGGTAGAGACATCTCAACCATAAGATCGGAGGTTCAATCCCGAGCTTCTGCATGTTGATGTGGAGGACAAATAAGCCCAAATTGCTCCCACTGCTGCCTAAGTGGAATATTTATGCATGCCTATGAATGGGATTAGTTGACACCAATAGTCTAGCAGCCTTTGCCATCAATGTATGAATGGGCAAGTTTGACCTGCCATGCAAGCTCAATTGCTTTTACTATTTAGCACCAAAAGATAGAATTTAATTTGTAAAATGTGCTACAACAAACCTACCAATGTACAGTGCTTAACAAATTTATTAGGCCACCACCCAAAGTAAGGTTTATGCCACAGCTGCCCTAAATTAACAGCATTGGTAATTACCAAAATAATTTTTTTATGTTTCTGCAAAGGTTAATACACCAATATGTAGAAGCTTTTTAACCCAAATGATATTTTTAATGCTAAAATATAATTATTATTGTTATCAATGAATTTTCAAATTTACTGATTTACAAAAAAACTGAATAAATAGTAAAGCACACTATTATTTCTTGATTAATATGTCAAATTATAGTTATTTACTTGCATTCCTGAGGAGAAAAATTAGTTTTAGTGGTTGAATGTTATGCTTGATTCATTTCTGACGTCTCAGAGAAGCCCAGTGAGCCGGCTCAAATTTGGGTATAAAAAGGTGAATTCAGTTTGAAATCCCTCATTCCTGTTCAAAAGGGTAAAAAGTGGAGAGCTCACTGAAAATGAAAGAGTCCACATTAAAGCACTTCATGATGCTGGATGGTCTCTGAGACAGATATGACAGGTGGTCTTATAAATTTGTTAAGCACTGTATGTTACAGCTGCCAAAGACAAGGCAATCTTACATAGAACATTCTATCATGTTGTTTGAGGAAACATTCTAACGTGAATCTTTTAAGATGTTGACTGATTGAGCACTATGTAAAACACACTGTGAGTAATTTCATTACCAGAACTCAATAACCCTCAGTTAAATGGATGTAGGTTAGACTCGAGTTTGAGGACACTATTGATTATCTCTTAAGAGCTGCTGTGACTGAGGACTGGTTGAAGGCTCAATGATTCAATGAAGGAACCCACCCTAGAGAGGGTTTGTTGGCTAAGATGTACAAAAAAAATACTCGCTGCAGAGACAAAGACACCTTTTAAAGAGGCTGATTTTATTCTGTGAACAAACAAAAGTACTGTGTGAGTAATGGAGCTCTATTTTAATCAAAACTTCACTGCAGAGAAAAGGCGTTGAAGAATCTAAATGTCTAAATGTCATTTTGACGACTGGGATATTTGTATAATTAAAAAGAAGAGGTTATCGTCTAGCCCACATATGATATGACTCCTGCATTGATGAAATTATCTATCTTGAAATAAATTAATATGTTTATCAGGTACAGAAGACAATTTAATAACTCACCTGTCAAAAGTACCAGATTATGTCAGGGCAAACTGGCAGCTGATAATTACCCACAATTCCTGCCTGATGTTTGAATCTTTGCAAAAGAAAATTGGTGAAACACAATCTAAATTAGGAACAGTAATCCATTCCAAGTTGTGATGGGAAAGGGCCTATGTAAGGAGGATAAATGAGAAAGATTCTTGGGTTTGATTTACATAACCATAAGAGCTCTTACAAGCTCAGTTTCATACATTTAGCGTCACTCTTAAGTTACAGTTTCTCTTTTTATGGGATCCATTAGGAACTGTTGTCTCCACAAAGTGACCTCATACTAGAACACACACTTAAATGTGACTGATAGGACTCCGTCTCATGTTTAAAACCACCTGGATGTCAAAGTTCTGTCCGCTGTACTGTTAAGCCTCATACTAAGAGTAACCTCATGTCTGTACATCTCACTGTCATCTCTCTATCAGGTTATCACTGCCTTGTCCTGAAAAAATCTCATTTAATGTATCCTGTGGTTACTGCAGGGAAAATAAATTACAGCACAAACTCTCTCTCACTGTCTCACATATTCAAACATGAGCATACATAAACCGGGTGTGCAATACCAAAAGTGGCATCATTATTTTGTCCACTGAATGCTGTGAGTTTAAACATAGGAATTGTGACAGTAGAACATTAATATAGCAGATACCAAATACATTCAATCTAATTGTATTGCTAAATAATGACTTTATTCAAAGGAGTGAAGTAAAACTCCCTCCATGTTTGTTGTTTTCACACCTGCGTTCACACTTCCTTTATGTTTTGCTCAAAAGCTCAAAGATGTTTCATTCATTGTTATTTGTTGTTCCCTTCTTTCTCCAACCATGACATTTGCCACCTCATGGGGAAAGACTGGTGACACAATTTGCTGTAATACTACAATTCAGGGAGAACTAGCTGACTGCCAGGGCTTTTATTTTTGGTCAGGTTTTTCAAGGATATAAGAAATGTGTTAGCTTTGGGCTATAGTATGTGTGTGTGGTGATTAGTGAACACTTGGTTGAAGCATTACAGGAGAAGTTGTGAGGAGAAAAAGTGAACTCTGAGCCACAGTATGGTTGAAGAATATGGAGCTATTATTGTTGCAAAAGTATTTGCAAATGCGTACAAAGATCTGGGCACAAATCCACAAATGCATGCACAAATCCACAAATGCGTGCACAAATCCACAATTGCGTGTACAAACCTGCAGATCCGTGTAAAGACTTGCAAATGTGTGCAAAGTTTTGCAAATTTGTTCAAAGATCCACAGATGAGTGCACTAATCTGCAAATATGTAGACCAATTTGTAATTGTAGACTTAGTTCATTTTGGTTCAGAATCTGACTCTCAATTGGCTGTCATACACACATGACTTTTGCAACACTTGTACCGCGCACAATTGTACTCAGATCTGTAAGTGTATACTTAGATCTGTAAGCTTAAAGGCTGGGTCTGTTGCCCTCAGTGCAGGCTCCATGAAGATATTGGACTTTCAAACTCTGACTTGGACTGGTTTACATCCTACCTCTCTGAGAAGACCCACTTTGTCAACATGGAACCTGCAAGGTCTACAACACTTCCTCTCACCTGCGGTGTCCCTCAAGGGTCTGTACTTGGTCCAGTGCTTTTCATTTTATACATGCTTCCCTTTAGTCATATCATCAGCACGTAGCAGTGGAATTCCACTGCTACGCCGACGACACTCAGCTGTACCTCAGGACTGAATAAACTGCTGCATCAACATCAACACCACTCTCAACACTTACTGCCTGCCTGGAGGAGATAAAGGCGTGGATGAGCCAACTGCTCTAAATCCAAAGCGATACTTATTGGCACCCCTCACCAGGTCCAATCATCCTTCATAACCACCATCACCTTTTCGGGACAAATATCCCCATTTCATCTGCTGTCACCAACCTTGGTGTGAGACTGGACCCGCACCTAAATTTTGAAAACCACATCAATCATCTTTGTAAATACTGCTTATCCCCCTTAAGGAACATTGCCAGACTCTGCCCCTCCCTCACCGTATCTGATGCTGAGAAGCTCGCCCACGCCTTCATGGACCATGGGAGATCGGGCCTTCTGCACTGCTGCACCACATCAATGGAACTCCCTGCCCAGCCACCTCAGGACCTCACAGACCATGGATGCTTTAAAAAAAAACCTAAAGACCTTCCTCTTTAAAGAGGCTTTTAACCTACTTTAAGCACTCTATTAACATATTTATGTTTTTACTGTTCCTTTTTACTGTGTCCTTGTAGCACTTTGAGAGTTCTCAAAATGAAAAGTGCACTATAAATACAATTTATTATTATTATTATTATCATTATTATGTTTTGCAAGCAAGCTAGCAAGTAAGTGTAACCCAGGTTGCTCCTTTGGATGGATCTGAAAATGCTACTCGATGATGTTTGCTAACAAAAATAAAAGGTAGACAACAAGCTTCACAACTTTCCAGTCAGATAAACCCCCTGAGGAATAGATGATGTGAACTATTTCAGATGGTTGCTTTGTTAGCGAGAGAGGCTGCTCATGCTAGCCAACAATGCTACTTCCCTACCAATAGACCTTAGTAATGCCTTGTTTTGGACTGTGTGTGACTTCTGCTTTTTGTTTATGTTAGCTAATTTGTAAACCTTTAGCATGGTAGGGGAGCTGTGAGGTATCCTGTTATCTTCTGTTCTAGAAATGTTTATGGTATCAAACAATGAGTAGCTGATGCTAGGTGTTTTTAGACTAAAATCACACTCATGACTTGTAAGCAGAAAGAAAATTCTGGTGGAAAAAACATTTCTTGAACTTTGAAAAAATTGTGTTATGCTTCCACATATTAAACACATGTAAATGCTAAAAAAAAAAAAGCCTAAAGTTGGTTAGTTGAAGAAATAGCATTCATGTCTTTATGCTAATTAGCTTATTATAGTGTAAAGCAGTGGTTCCTAACTTTTGTCCTTTGAGCTCCCTACTGGTATCTAAGAAGAGCTGAGGCTCCCTGGGACCCAGTGGAAAAAATAAAAAATAATATATTTTTGTTGAAAATGTACACTCATTTGAATTGTTTTCAGCATTTATATCCGACCAAAATAGCCCTACACACGTTTTAACTGATGACAATGTATGAAGTATTCCTAGGTGTTTAATCACGATTTTGTCTAATAGCACTTCTTGTTTTAGTTAAATATATAATACTCTCTCTCCTTTGTTTAATTCATAGACCTATAAAAATTAAAGTTTTTAATTGCGTTTGTATTTTTACAGGTGCTTATGAACTGGACGGTTTACAGGCAGCCAGAAGAAAGTCCTGAAAGTTGGAACTCCTTTTCGATATAAAACCAGGTACAAAAAAAAAAAAAATTAGACATCCTTTTTATTTATCTTATTTATATTATTGACTTACTAAACTTCACCACTATAAATTATGGTGTTTGTCTTAATAATTGCAGATATGTACCCTACTTTACAACTTGCCGCCACATTATTAAATTATGTTTTATGAAATTAATATGGCATCATCTTTAATATGTAGGCTATTTCTACAGTATTGTTACGCAATTCTTACTGCTTTTAACTATAAGCTGCCTTTTTCAATTTCTTCACAGAACAACATTTTGACAGTTTTATTAAGTTGAATAGATGGTTGTACAAGAAGCAAAAAAATAGTCATTATCGGTAGTCACTGAATAACATATAACTTTAAAGTAACCAGTGACTCCAAATCATCTTTTATCCTTAGCTTGATGATCACATTCTGTTTTCAGGATTCAGTATGAATAAATCAGTGTTTTTCAACCAGTCCCACCAATAAGAAATTAATGCAGATACCTTATGTATCCGTGTATATAAAAATAATAAAATGCCACTTTCCTTTCCCAGTATTGTGACAGAAAGAAAAAAACACAACTGAAAAATTAAATCACCAATAAATACTGCAAAAAACTTTTAAAAGAACTTCTCAACTAATAAAAACAAATATGATAAACAGTAGGCAGTAAGTACCACAGTCATTCAAGTAGATTTAGTAGTCTCCCCCAGCTGAAACTGAGAAGACATTAAGCCACCAAAGAATGACCAAAGTAAGGCAAAAGAGGCTCTATCCCTCAGACAATTAGGAGAGAAGGGGATTTCCAACCTCTTTCAAAAATTGGTGGCTTTGCTGTGAAGTTTTAAAATTGAATGCAGAAATATAAATGTTCAGATCTCTCTGAGTGGTGGGCAGCTGGACGTTCAGCTAGCAGCAGAGGAGCGGCATGGCAGGCAGCAGAGTTTTTAATCTGTCTGTCTGTGTCTCCTCTCTGTTATTAACCTCATGCCCTGACAGCCTGCTCCTCCTGACACTGACCTGCTTCACCTAATGAGCTACCAATTACTACAAATTAGGGTAGAGAGGCCACTGCTATCATCCACTCCACACGCTCATCTTAACACTTCTTTGGGATTTGGATGTAGCAGGATGGCCAGGTAGAATAAATAACGAGATTAGAAACAATTAGTGACGTGCATTTTGGCTTTCTGGAGGTGTGATGTTCATAGACTTTGCTGTTAACATTGCGTGTGTGTTACTGTGCTGCGATGCTCTAGCCTGGCACCTCTAGTGAGTTTCAAAGATCATTTGTATTTGCACCTGCTCCGGCTGCACCGTGTGTGTGAGTGTGTTTGTGTACGCCCACGTAGTTGGTCTTTAACCTTGCACACCTGGCTACTCTGCTAGACCAGCTTCTCTCTGGCCCATCTCAATGTTTATTCATTTATTTATGGGAAGCCTGCAAATCAACGCCCTTGTCTTGGTCTCCTGTGGCAGCCAGGGAAGGCAGCCCAAATTTATGCATGGCAGCAGAAATTAATTAGGCATCAATTAACTCATGCAAATGTGTATGCATTGAATTTTTTTAAGAGCCCGCCTGTCGACTAATTTGTAAAAACTGTTTCACAGAAACGTCAACGAGTCGGGAACAGACCAGCGTCTTGTAGGCTATTTTCTCATGCACAGAGAAAAATATGAAATCAGAGTGGAATAGAGAAAAGCCTTGAGATGTTAATACACAAAGCTGGAGGAGGAGGAGAATGTGGCCTGCAGAGGTCACAGCGCTGGAGCCGGCTTCTCCTTTTCATTTAACTGTGTCCCTGGCCTGGTATGGCCCTGCAAGCTACGCATACACACAGTAACACACAGAAACATTCATAGAAAGACAGCCAGAGTGAGAAAGTGAGATGGAGGGAGAGGAAAGGGAAGTGAGGCGTTTATTTGTTGCTTCGCTCTTAACAGGCTGCTGCTTCGGCAGGGAACCCCCAAAGGTAACGTTCAGAGAAAGCGTGTCTGCCCATTTGTGTGAGTGTGTGTGACTGTATGTGTGTATTTGAGCTCTCTGTCTAGGCGCTGTCTTTTGCCAGGAGGTTTCCAACTGCTCTTGTGTTAATAGCGGGCTAGCCGCTTCAACAGCGAAGAACACTCGTTGTCTGGTTTACAGAGAAATGTCAAGGGATCATGAAAACTGCATATATGAACTTATGCAGAGCGCATACAGTATATATAAAGATTAAAAAATAATTAATATATTCCAGCATTTTTAGCACTGTTCTGCTTCTAAAAAAAGACAACTCCTATGGTGTAATTAAGCTTACATTACAATAAACAATTATATCTCCCTTTGGTTCACGTCTTTGTTAATAGTAGAAATAACCAGGAGCCATAAGAATAACACTGAGAAATAAACACAGCTCAGACCAGAATAAAATGTTACATGAAAACAAATCCAACATCCAGCATCGAGTAATATGCCCTGTGCCATCTGACTATTGATATATTCGATGGTTATCAAGCTATCAGGCTATGTTCTGTTAACCCTAGCCTGCTCTTGTTGAGGACTGTTAGCAGCGTACCGACAGTTTGATCAATAGGTCAGCGTGCTGACAGCAGTCCTCAGGGTCCTGGAAGAGGGAGAGGGACTCACTGGGTGGGTTGAAGAGGAAGGGAGCAGTTAAGGGTGATCATGTATCCCACAGAAACCAAAAGTACCTAGGAGGGATAAAAACCCACAAGACATTCGCTTGAACAGAAAGCCCTGACCCCAGACACTTAAAGTACATAGTCAATGCTCTCTGCTCTGGTACGCTTAATGACAGAATTACTTCAGCATGAATCTAATGAAAAAAATGTCACTGAAGTGTTAAGAAATAATCAAATACAATTAAAAATGAAACTGAACGAGTAAAGATTTTCCAATTCCCTTGTTTCCTTACTTATACATTTGTGATAAACTGAAGTTTGACCAATACTAAGTACCCCTAGATTACCAGAGTTAAAGAATAATAATGGACAAATATTGCTGATACCAAGGCCGGAGGTGGGGGCTTTCTGGGGCCGAGTCAAATAAGGTCCAATGGAGGTCAGCAAAACCATGGTTCATTGTAAGGTTAAGCTGTACTGACCATATTTTATTTTCCTTATTTGCCTAAATAATAACCATGCTTAAAAAAGCAACAAATATTTTCTATTCATTCATACCATAGTATGTAACCTTCAAAACCACCTTTTCTAAAACCAGAATAAAAATGGATTAAAAATGGCAAAATGGGTAAACAGAGGCAACAGTAGCTGGAAAGTGGCAAACATGGATTTAAAGCGGTAACATCAGTCAACAGCAGTAAAAAAAAAAAAAAAAAGGCTAAAAATGGTTTTGAAGTGTTAAAGATTAGCATAAAATATAAATGATTTGGTTAAAAGGGCATAATGATCATAAAAAGTGTTAAAAAATGGATTGGCAAAATTGGTTAACAGGAGCAAATAAGACTGAAAGTGAAAGTGGTTTGAAGTGGAAGAAAAAAGCATAATACAAATAATGTTGGTTTAAATTGGCAAAAATGGGTTAACAGACGTAACAATAAACGGAAAGTGGCAAAAAACGGATTAACAGAGGCAAAACATGGCTGAAAGAGTCAAAAAGGGTTTAGAAATGGTAAAAATTAGCATAAAATATTGATAATTTTGGTTAAATGGCAAAATGGGCCCAAAAAGTGGTTATAAAAGGAGGTTAATAGTGGAAAAAAAGGGGTTAATAGAGGCAGCAATTGGTGGAACGTGGCAAAAAAAAACAAGTTTAAAGTGCCAAAAATTGGTTAACAGAGGCAAAAGAAAAGCTAAAGAGGCAAAAATAGTTTTGAAGTGGTAGAAATTAACATCAAATATAGAAAATTTTGGTTAAAATTGCAAAAAATGGGCATTAAAGGTAATAAGAAAGAGGGTTAATAATGGCCCAAATGGGTTAACAGAGGCAACAATAGGCAGAAAGTGGCAAAAACGGGATAAAAGTGGCAAACATGGGCAGAAAAAGTTGTGACAACAGACTACAAATGACAGAGTGGATTTAAAGTAGTAAAAATGCACAGAAAAGGTGGTGAAAAAGTGGCAAAAATGGGTTAATTGTGCCAAAAATACTTAAAAAGTGGCAGAAATAATGTGCGAAATGAATGAAAAGTGGCTCAGTGATGAGTACCTATCTTACATACAGTGATACTACCATTAAATCACAACTTGGGCCCATTCCTTGGGCTTGTCAGGAGCCCAGCCAATTCTGGCCTGTGCGCTTGCCTCACAACGTCAGCAGCAACAGATGTTTTTTGTGGTGGTGCTATGCGGGTGCCTATCATTTCTGTGACGTGCCCTCAAACTTGGAATTTTTACAGTATGTCCCCCCCTTCTCCCACAGTGGTTGAATATATCACAGGTAAGATAAACACCGTGTAGTAAAAATCCAGGTTCATGTTTTCAAAGTAAAAGCTGTTTGGTATTTATGGGGGAAATTGTACCCACCTGATTTGTATAGAATGCTTTTATTCTTAATTATCCCCTGCTCAGTTGGACAAAAAACCAAGTCATTTGTAGGGGATTTATTGAGGTAAAACTTATGAAAAAAGACAAAGCTGTGTGACAGCAGGGAGAAGCAGTCAACAGGCAACACATGAAACACATACATGGGATGAAAGTGGACACGTGCCACAGCTGTCACGCAGCAAACACACACCTACTCTGGAAGAGGAGTGAAATACCTTTTTTTTAAAAAAAATTAAAATCTTAGAATTAAACAAAAAAGTGTAATATTCAGCTGAAGGTACTAGTACGAGTCTGTGTAAGATCAGTGGATCAATGAATGCACAGCTGAGCCTGTGACAGTGTACACGTGCCACAAGCATTACAAGGGATTTTACCAATGCACACTTCACGCTCCAACACAAAGATGGAAAACTACTGCAAGTAAGCAACACTCTGGCTAATACATCAAGAATAGGCTATTCCTCATCGATAATATAAGTGAGCAACAAACGGATGTAATAAGAAGAATTCAGGATGTGCTGCAAGAATCAAACACATTAATACTGGCAGCTGGAAAAAGCACTGACTTATTCTGTGAAGTCTTCGTTATGGAAAATTTGTTTCTTTATATGGTTAAGGGGGAAAGGATAGCTGACTTTGTTTCACAGTTTGTTTTTTGCTTTATTCTCTACTCTATTTTAACAAGCAGCATTGTTTAATGTTTTAGTATTTAAGGTAAAATATAATAATCAAGGCCCATTGTATTCATCTTATGGGCAATTTAAGTTGGTGAACAAATTATCCAACCTATCACTCATTTTAACCCTCTAAAGCCTGAAACCTCAAATAATAGCCAGAAAATTTTAATTTTTTGGATCTATGATGTTTATTTATAAGCTTGCAAAGCAGAGGAATTTACCAGACTCCATGTCTGTCATCAGGCAAAGCCACCGTGAAAAGCTCCAATCTACACAGTTTTTATTAGGCACGCTGTTCAGACCCATTAGCATCATTTGAGGAAAACGACGTGGTAGCGATAGGCAGGATTTAGTTTTACTAGCTGTTTGCAATGGCTGCCTCTAGTGTGGTGATTAGCTTGGATGTAGCTACAACACAGCAGCAGTTTTATCAGAACTGGACCACATTTCTGTATGAAATAAAGAGAAAAACAACATGAAAAGCTTTCCATGATGGAAAAGATGTTTTCACTCTTTTCCCAGTCTGCTTTGGCATGGGCGAACATGGGGTCTGCAGGTGCATCCAGTGGGTGCGGTTGTGGTAGCTACTCAGATGTAGCTGTAGGAAAGAGGCAGTTTAATCAGAAGCGGACCACATTTTCCTTTGAAACAAGAACTAAGAGTCACGCCGAAAGGTCGTCTTGGCAGAGAATATGTTTTTGTATGTCTCCTGACTGGTCTTGGCATCGATGTACTCATGAAGAGCTCCACCATTCACAACTACCGTGGCGTCTGCTCAGGAGAAGCGCATGTGTTAAACCTTACTTTATCTTGTCGCTCTGACTGGTCCGTTATGAATACGACAGACGGAATGGTTCTCCAATAACCTTTCAAGAATTTTTAGAAATGTCCTGCCCTCCGAAAAGCTTACTGTGAGAGCTTTTCCAGATGAATGTGAAATATATAAATATATTTCGGACAGTCTATCTGGTGGGTCAGGTTAGTTTATTTAACCTTCTACCAATATCCCAAAAAAATTGCCATTGAATTTCAAGTAAGGAGTTTTTGTGTCATTGATACATTTCTGGCATTTTCAGCAATTAATAATCCACTGGAGGGCATTTTTATCTTTTAATCAGCTAATGTTCATGCCAATGTCTTAGTGCATTAGGCTTTTTAGGGATATATTTTCTCAAAGACTGTTTACATAGACTTGTATCATTCATCCATGACCACTGGCAGCTTGTGCCTGACTTGGACAGGCTACATGAAATCATTCCTACTTGTGTGTTATTACATTCACTCTGTCCTGATTCCAGTCTGAATGACAGACAGATAAAGTCTGTGTTAGACACATGGGAGATGCCAGGACAGATAACCTCACATTTACATTCAAACAGAGCTTTTACAAAGCCTTAGCAACAGGCTCCTTAATCAGCCCAGCTGAGCTGAACATCCCCGGCCAGCCTTCTCCTCTCCCATCCTTACAAGCATGATCTTGAGAAGGAGCTTTAAATTGGAAATTATTACACATTAAACCCTCTGCGCACAACGCCACGATCGAACTAGATCAATATGTTGCCCAGTACAATAAATCAGATTGTTCTCTCTTTTTTTTCCCCCTTTGCTTTCCCAGGCGACTACAGGCCACTGCTCCATTGGAACATATTTAAATTTTCTTGTAACAAATTAATTCCAACATTTTCTCTTGATTGAATTAGGGCAAGTGCTGGTGCTGTCACAAGTGTTTGGGCCGCTCCCGGGGAGAGACAAATTGCCAGGCCTGGACACGGGTAACAAGCGGTGGTGTTGAGTCGCTGATAATCTCCCCACTAATTCTCCATTACAGCAAAATGAGGCCATAAATCTTCCTGACAGCTGATCGATGTAAACATTGTTTCCCCCATGATTGCCAGCTCTCCCAGTGGAGCTACTGTCCGCTCACAATCCGCTGAAATTACTCCCGTACCAGCAGCCCCCCCGCCTTCTCCTCTTCCTTCTCTTCCTCCTCCTTGGAACCTGTGTGTGTGTGTCGGACTGGCCTAGCGGGGAAACCAAAGTCACTGCTGTCCTGTCGAGGTGGCCGTCTAATTTTAGCTCAAAGCCTCCTAACAAATGGAAAATATTAATCAAAATGTCTTCTGTTTAACCACTGGCACTAGCTGTTCTTTAGAGGAGAGTGACTGTGCTCAAAGCGTGTGGTCACTTGAAGTTGCAAGTGGAATAAAATTGTTGTAAAAATAAAATGAAGGCTGCATCAAGCAGTCAAACAATGATTTCTTTGCTGAATGTAGCTATCAATCCTTCCTGTGTGTGTGTAATGACATTAGGCAGAGTAAACGGCAGTGAAAGATTGAGTTGTCAAACAGTCAAAGCACAAGGCTCGTTATCAGCGTGTTCACTGTCTGATAATATTCTACACCATTATTAAAATCCAATATGCATGCAATTACAGAGACAGGGATGCTGTTAAGACGGGGCGTCTGGCTGTAATCACAGACAGAGAAGACCTTTTTCGACATGCCACCTTTAGAAATCTGTTAAAATGGCATGCATGAAGCATTTTAGATATTATTTTATTCAAATATAGCAATAAGATTTTTGGAGCATAATATAAAAATTGGTTTCAAGTAAAAAACCAGAGGCTATGCTCATGTGGGCAGATACTGACGGCTTCATTTTTTAACATTTATTCTTTATCTTATTATCCTCTTGATCTTTGTCATTCCTCAAAGTTATTCCTACTCGTCAGTATCTCTGCTGCTCTCTGACATTTTGCTTCTGGCATGTTTCTCCGTCTGTGCGTCTGTTCATAATTGGCTGGTTATTCATCACAAGTGTTGATCGAGAGTTACCCTCCTCTTTCAGCAGAAATAGAGCTGGTCAAGAATGCCCGGAAAAGTTTGAAATGTAAGATTTTCATCCGTGTCTCCCCAATAAAGTCATTTCTCCTATTCATATTCAGTTGCATGCATATTAAGTACATTTTGGTCATTTTGGGATGAAATTTAATGCAAAAGACTTCTATTAAATCTGCCTGCATGACAGTTCGTGACAGTCTATTGTTTCTTTGTGATGTCCATTTAGCTTTATGACCATTTTTGGGTCCATATTCACAAAATGTCCAGTTTTTACTTTGCACTGTTGACATACAGTGTCTATAAAAGTCCCAAAAAACCATTCTGTCAAAGTGAAAACAGATTTCTACAAAGTAATGTCAATTACATTAAAAAAATAGGTAATGTGAAATAAGCGACTGCATAAGTATTCACCCCTTTTCTAGTCAATGTTTAATAGATCCACCTTTGGCTGCAATCCTAGCCCTGAGTCTGTGTGGATAGGTTTCAGTCAGACTTGCACATCAGGACACTGCAATTTTACTCCATTCTTCTTTACAAAACTGCTCAAGCTCTGTCAGGTTGCACGGGGATGGGGTGTGAACAGCTCTTTTCAAGTCCAGCCATAAATTCTCTATTGGATTGAAGTCTGGGCTTCGACTCGGCCACTTCAGATCATTTACCTTGTAGTCTTTAAACCATTTCTGTGTAGTTTTCATTGTATGCTTCAGGTCATTGTTTTTCTGCAAAAACGACAAAAGTCATGTTCTGACATGTATACGGCCGTCGCTATGCAATTCTCTATGGAGTTTACTCCTTCGGTAGGGGCTACATCACATGTTTTGTTGCTCTGATTGGCCCGAAAAGATGTGACAGAACATTCATCCAATCACACTCCGAGTTTTTTTTCAAAGCCTCTGCTCTTTCTCAAACACTGCGTGCCAGGTTAGTTAGACCATGTATTGTAAAAAACAAAACAAAGCAGAACAAAACATGTTACGTATTTATGATATGGTGATATGGGGGGACTCTGATGTGGTGGGGGCTGTAAAATAATTGTTTTGTCATCAAAAACATTAAGAAATCTTCATATGAATGATTGCTAAGGCGGCAAGTAGAGTGGCCATCTGTTAGCTAATTTCATTCAGCACACCCACACATTACACACCGCTGATGCAGCAGTGGGAGCAATTTGGGGTGAAGTGTCTTGCCCAGGTGCATATTGATATGTGACTGCAGGAGCAACTTTATGGTTGAGAGACAACTGACTCTAACTACTTAGCCACAGCAAATAGAAATAAAATGTTAGGCTTATTAAAGCTCCAGTGAGGATCTTTTCTTGTGTTGATTTGGGCACCTCCTATGGACAAAGTTGTAGCTGTTATCTCTTTACTGATTCATCCAGTGCTTGTATAAGTTAGGGATGTGTGTGCTAAGTTAGCTAAACAACAACGGTCAGGTCCCCTAGTAGTTGTCACCAAATCTACTAGTTGGTTAAACTAATTTTCAGTATTTTTCACAGTTCTGATCTGCAACCAGTCAAATGCCCTGTCTGAACTTAAATGCAGCCGCCCACAACTGTTAGCCCCTGTATCCACGGTTACGACCATGTTGCTATAATACTCTGTAACCTGGATGTAAGTAACAGTGAACAGATAGCAGCGATAGCATTTGGTAAGAGTAGCATGATTTAGCAGTGCACAGCACATTAACATATCAATATACACTAAACATGTCAGAAACACTCTCTTCTAACATATTTATGAAATAACCTTAAACACTGTCTGAAAAAATAATGTTTATACGGAAGAGGATTAGGGCCATTTTCAAAGGAGAAAATAATTTTGGCAAGTTGAGATTAAACTCGAAATGACAAGAAAAAAGTCCAAATTTCGAGAACGAAGTTGAAACACAATTTCTTGCTATTACCATCAGCGGATCTTAGAAACTGTTTATGTGCTAATGAAAGAGAATCTCTTTGTTGTTTTAGCCAATAATGAGGTCTAGTTTCACATATTCATTGATGTGAGGCATAAGGCATGACTCACTGTTATTGTCTTAAATACTCATAAATCAGCAGGGGGGACATAACAGCGCTCGTGTCTCTTCCTCTCCAACTGATCACCTGCAGAGACACACAGGTGACAGACCTCCATAGCAAAGGGAGATTAATCGCTCATTTCTTGATCATGGATAAGTTGCTGCAAAGGACAAAATGTAAAAAAGGCACAACAAAAAAAAGGAACACTTTACACATGTTGTCAATTGGAAACTCTATTTAACAGTATTGTGTATGATGTATGATGATATAAAGAAAATGTTACCAGCAAAACGCCATGTCCATGATGTACATTACATTTGTGTATGGAATTTAGAGATAAAAATCCCCATATGTTTTTATTGCTGCTTACAGGCAGTGCCTCCATGCTTCTCTTCAGTTATGTCAGTAGATTGGTTAACATTGATGTTGTATATCCCTCCCCCAACAAGTGATCATAAACGACTGATAAATCTCCCTTTGCTCTCCCATTATGGATCTCGTCATTTCGACTGTAATCTCGAAATTGTGTTTCAACTTTCTCAAAATTTTGACTTTTTTCTCGTCATTTCGACTTTAATCTCGACTTGCCCCCAATTTTTTTGTCCTTCCAAAATGGCCCTAATCCTCTCCCATAATGTTTATGTGATGCAACAAATTGAAAAAAAAAAATACAAACAGCTCTACAGAGGGAAAAGTAATACTGCACAATGAAACTTCCAGATTTTTAGAATGTAACAACAATCATTGCTCTAAACAGATTTCTTAAACCTGACCCTCTGAAGAAAGATAAAGCTGTCTTAGAATAATTTTCAAAATTCTGTACTCACAGAGTAGTGGAGGTTTCTTTTGTGCTAGATCTTCCATAGTCTAGGGTGCCCCTGTGAGACTGCCACTTTAAGTTCATTTTGATTGTCCATCTTTGATCTCTATTTTGGTTTGGCAGCTGCAGATATAACCCTCACACAGGTAGGAGGCAAGATGAAGAGAGACCCTGCTCTCTCTTCATTACCCACAGGTGAAAGTGAGGGTGAGATATGACTCAGAATATTTGCTTATCTTTGTTTAAGTCGGTATGTCTGCTGGAGATTCATTGCCAGCCTTATATTTACCTAGAAGTCCTCCCAGAAAAATTACCATGCTGTACTAGCAGTGAGAACCAGTGTGCATTGTTTTTAAGCCTTGCTGCCTCCCGCACGTTGGGAATCACTGCACTACATTTGTTATTTATAGAAGAGGCTCTGTATTACATTATATGTAACATTCACAGACACAGATCAATATTGTATTTATTCAGTACAGAGTGACATTCCCACAGTACCAGTAGATTTTAACTGATACCAAAACTAACACAGATAAACACAAGTATTTCTATTGTAAAAACATGAAGTGTCTCCTATGCAACAAGAGGCTGAGTCAAGCAGAACTGAGAGAGGAGCTGAGAAGTAGACAGTCTGATAGTTGTTCAGTGGTTGGGGTTTGATTCAAAATGCTGAGGGCTGATATTTAAGGACATTATATGATTTATACAGCTGATATGTACAGCAGATGTATTTGCAGTAAATATTGGCAAGAATATTTATATCTGTCAATACAAGTAGTTAACTTTTTAAACTAATATCTGCTAATACTGATAACAATTCAGTTATTAGTGACCAATTCAAATATTTTTTTAAGTTGATCCAGTAATTTCTTTTTCACTGTAGGAGAATTATTGATTTGACTATTCATTATTAATGACTTGACAAATTTTGCAAAAATAAGATACTTGTCAGTAGGGCTGCACAGTTAATTTAATATTTTTTTTTTTTTAAAGATTTATTTTTGGGCATTTTTGTGCCTTTATTAGATAGAGGACAGTGGATAGAGTCAGAGGCAGGGTCGAGAGTGGGGGAGGGACATGCGGTGGGGGGCCTCAGGCCGGATTCAAGCCCGCGCCGCCTGCATACATTGGGAGCGCCTTTAACCACTAGGCCACCTGCTCCCCCAATTAATTTAATTTTAATCACGATCACTATTTTGGCTGCCACGATTAATAACCTGATGACCTGCGATATTTACATTTAAAATGTGGGTTCTTCTGCATATCTAATCAAGTTTCTCAACCACTAGTCAGCCAACCACCAGGGGGTGAATGCATGGTTAAGGCTTCAATAAGCTGCCTAAATAACAAGCGACCGCACCCCGCAGCGGATGCCTCAAGTCACTCGGTGGACTGATGAGAGCAAATCATGTCGAGAGAAGAAAGTACAGCAACAACTGGAGATGAGGAGCTTCACGGTGAGGAGTTAGTGCTTCAAAAGGAGATCAAAATCCATTGTCTGGACTTGCTTCGGATTCAGGGCAAGTGACGTTAAACAAGAAGAAGTCATATGTAAAGACTGCAGCAGAGTTGTGTCTGCCCCACAGGTTAACACAACTAATCTGTTCAACCATCGAAGAAAACATCACAAACACAAATACGAGGAATACATGAAGGCCAAAGCTATTGTTGCTTCACAAAATCCCCATCCGTGTCCAGCGTCAACCCAGACAACCATAACAGCAACCCTGCACCGGGCAACACCGTCTCCATCTACCTTCCAAAGACACACTGAATTAACAGACGCAATATCGTTTTATTTGGCCAAAGACACATGTCCAGTAAATACAGCGAGCAACAAGGGCTTCAGAGAAATGGTCAAAACACTGGACAAGAAATATGTGATCCCCTCGAGTAATTATTTCTCCAAAGTGGCATTACCTACACTGTAAGAAAAATGTCAGGGGGAAATAGAGAGGAAAATCACAACCGTCGAGTTATTTGCAACCACGACTGACCTATGGTCAAGCTGGACAATGGAGCCGTACCTGTCCTTGACAATTCATTATATTGACGGGGATTTTTAAATGAAAAGTTGGTGCTTGCAGACATCATTTTTCCCACAAGACCACACAGGAGAAGCTATAGCCCAGGGACTGTAGGGAAGCACTAGCTTCTTGGAGCCGGCAGGAGGAGAGACTAGTCTGCATCACAACAGACAGTGGCTCTAATGTCGTCAAGGCAGCTTCTCTAAATAAATGGACGAGACTTCAGTGCTTTGGCCATAAGTTCCATCTAGCAATTGGTGAGTAGGAGGAATAAAAAATACAATTCAAAAATGAACACGTAATTGAATTGTATGCAATCTATGCTAATAAAATGGAGTGAATGTCAGTGGATGAATTATCAAATGGTATATAATATGTAAATATTTTTTAAAAATTGTTTTACAATTGACAAGTTAAATAACAAAAGAAAAAAGTGATTAGATGAATATGCATACAAGGTTAGATTCTGTTTCATTTTAACATCAGTCTTATATTACTTTATAGAGAATGCAATGAGAGATCCATGGATTGACCATGCAGTAGGGATCTGCAAAAACCATGTCAGCAGTTTCTCCTACAGGTGGGGATCAAGGCAATGACTGCAAGAGTCCTGGAGCAGCAGAGGGTCATTTCACAAGTCTTATCTTCAAAATCAAGACATCTCACCCCAACATGGCAGGACACTGACATCCTGGAAGCCATCAACAAAGCCCTCCACCCTCTGATTGAGTTTATTGATGCACTGTCCAGTGAGAAGTATGTGAACAGTATGTGAACATATACTGAAGTTAGTAGGTTACTTCCATTTCCCTGGAAAGTTGCTGAGCCATTTTTACACCTTGATTTGAGTCCTCACTTGGATTTTGCAAAAAACACATACGCCAAGTTGGCTTTCATGTGTTTTGAATAGAGAAGAAGCCTCTGTATCGAAACCTCTGTCTAGCCACTCTGCCACAAGCCCAAATCAGTAGGGATGTAATGGTATTGAAATCTCACGGTACGATATTTTTTGCGGTATAAAAAAGAAAACTCATGACAACAGATGAAGACTTAGAAAAAAAATGACATTGGTATTTATTAAACCACAATTTTGCACTTTAAATATACCAGTATGTGCAAAAAAGTCTTGTAGGTGCCCATAGTCTTAAAATGATTAAACATTTTGAAACTCTATTAACAAATAGAGGATAAAGAAAATAGGATAAACTATGGGATATGGGAGGGCTAAAAGTTCTTTTTTTTAAATAAAAAAACGGCACCAGCTGGACCTTGTTAATAAAAAGGCATACCTATTGCATGAAGTCTAGTTTTTCAAACATTCTCAATGCTACTACCTATTTTATACTTTGGCTGCAGCATGTTTACTGACCTTCTAAAACCTTCATTGCCTACCACTAAAAGGCCATAGGTCTTTGTCAATATATTCACCTATAATCCATGTGATCCGTTAAGCCCTCACGCTGTCGTGGGGAAGTGGGACTGCGACTGCTTCCTTAAGAGTCTTTTGGCCTGGCCGGATTTTGCCCCTCGGATCTCTGCAAATTTTTTCGGGATGATGATTTATCAAGTGGGTCCTCATGCTACTCATATTCCCCATAAGTGTTTCACTGCGGTCTGGCATACGTAACTTTTTCTCCTTTCTCATTTCTTGACACCAGGAAACCAAAATGTTTCCACACGTCAGATTTAAGAATCACTGTAGCCTCCACAGTCCCAGAAACGTTGTCATTCGTTTCCCCCTCACTACTCCATGGATCCACCATTTTCCCGCTGTAGAATCAAGCAAGTGAATGGAGCCCAAAGCATGGTGGGTAAGCAAGGGACGATGAGAATTGTAGTTTCCAATTCTTTTAGCGCTGCTCCACTAAAAAAACAAAACAAACAAAAAACCTACACTTTCTGCCCTGAAGACATACCATTTGAAACCGTCACATCTGGAAAGAATTTAGACACTTCTGTTAACGTGGTACTGCGGTATTACCGATGCCGTTACACCACTACACATCAGTGGAGGGACGTTTGTCCTTCTGGAACTTTGTGCCAACCTGTGGCTCCTGAACCACATGTTGAATAGATCGATAGACAAATAGACAGACAAACAAACAGAATGATGGATAGGAGGTGGGTAGGTAGATACTTTACACTGTGTTCCAAATAATTATGCAAATGATATTTTTCTCTGATTTTCCTAAATAGTCAGTGCAAATGACAGTCAGTATATTTTTCAAGTCACCAAACCTCCCAATGAGAACTCTTTTTCCAAAATAAAAACTCAAAATGCACTGTTCTAAATTATTATGCACATCAGCATTTCAGAATGTTTTATAAGTTGTAAATAACTGAAAATGGTCATTTGTTGAGGAGGTCATATTTACTGAAATCAAAAGTTATTTCAATCAAAAACATCTTAACAGGCAAAGTTCCATGTTAACATAGGAGCCCTTCTTTGATATCACCTTCACAATTCTTGCATTCATTAATCTTGTGTGTTTTTGGCGAGTTTCTGCTTGAATTTCTTTGCAGGATGTGTGAGAATATCTACCCGGAGCTACTGTTTTGATGTAAACTTCCTCCCACCCTCATAGATCTTTAGCTTGAGGATGCTCCAAAGGTTCTCAATAGGGTTGAGGTCAGGGGAGAATGGGGGCCACACTATGAGTTTCTCTCCTTTTATGCCCATAGCAGCCAATGACACAGAGGTATTCTTTGCAGCATGAGATGGTGCATTGTCATGCATGAAGATAATTTTTCGACACAAGGCACAGTTCTTCTTTTTGTACCATGGAAGAAAGTAGTCAGTTGGAAACTCGGTATACTTTGGCGCGGTCATTTTCACACATTTGGGCACCCCAAAGGCGCCTACCAGCACTCCCCATGTTTCCTGCCCAAAACGTGACTCCTTCACCTCCTTGCAGATGTCGTAGTCTTGTTGGAACATGGTGGCCATCCACCAACCATCCACTACTCCATCCATCTGGACCATCCAGGGTTGCACAGCACTCATCAGTAAACAAGACTGTTTGAAAATAGTCTTCATGTATTTCTGGGTCCACTGCAACTTTTTCAGTTTGTGAGCATTGGTTTGGGGTGGCCAAATGGTAGGTTTATGCCTGACTGCAAGCCTCTGGAGGATCCTACACCTTGAGGTCCATGGGACTCCAGAGGCACCAGCAGCTTCGAATACCTGTCTGCTGCTTTGTAATGGCATTTTAGTAGATGCTCTCTTAATCCGATGAATTTGTCTGGCAGAAACCTTCCTCAATATGCCTTTATCTGCACGAACCCATCTGTGCTCTGAATCAGCCACAAATTGTTTCAAAAAATGAACAAAAATGTATGACCCCATCTCTAATCACACAGTACACCATTCTTTTCATGCACCTTAGTTAACTATTGTCCTTATTGTCAAAAGCAAAATGTTTTCAGAGAATGGAAAGGATTTCTGTGTTGTGACTCTTGTAGCTCCTGAATAAGGCAGGATTGAATACTTTTGGACTAAACTGTTCCTTTTTGCTGTAGAGAGATCCTGTTGGTTCTCGCATATCCTCTCCTTTGCCTTTAATGTACAGCCTCTCTTCCCTGGATCTATTCAGTTCACTCTGGCTGCCTGTGTGGGATCATTTATGAGTCCTGTGACCACAGAGCACCCAGGGGGGCTTGTGCGACAGAAGAGAAGACATCCCGCACTAGCTCTAAAGGTTACTCAGGCCAGCACTCCATTGCAATTGGTCCCTGTCTGGCTCTGTCACTTGCATTATGACTTCATCACCCCCTGAGAGGAGAGAAGGTAGAAGAGAGAAAAGAAAAACAGTTTGCACTCATCCGTCAATGTCCGTCTTAAATTACAGCTCGACCAATCACCAGCCAGGATCAATAGGGGAGCGGCTAAGAGGGAGGGAGGATCTGAAGACGCTCACTGAAAGACAGAAGAATAACTGATCAATACAGGAGGATGGATTTTGTCATTTTGAAAGGGGCTTTCAGAGGGTTGTACCCTCCCACCTGCTGGGAGCGATACCCTCTAAATCAGACTCGATGTGACACATCAGTCCATCACCTGAGCTTGATCCTGGCTATCACACTAACTAGGTAATACTTCTATCAATTTGCATAGATCAGTAGTGCAACTTCAGAGCGTGATCTCAAACAATGATCTGTCTCCGTATGAGTATAACAGCGGAGCGATTTCATTATATCATTTCATCCTACGCCTCCTCCACATTCCAAACCACTTTGTTTGTAAAGCCTGACCTCCTGCACCTCCTCCACACACGAGGAGAGTCAAACACAGTGCTGGTGCCAGTCTGAAGAGAGCTGCGTGTGTGTACTCTGGCTGATTAACTCAATAAGAAACAAAGATCTCCTTTATTGGGATGCTCTCTGCTGTAATGGTTGTTTGATTGGAAGCCAGTGTCTGTATTGACAGGTGAAGTGGACTGATTAATGGAGGCTTAAGCTGGTAAGGATAACAGTCCTTCACATGGTTTATTTAACTGGAAAAGAGTGACTGATGGTGCACGGCGGGAGGTGTCGTCTAAATCACTCCCTGTTGAAGCCTTGGAGCACCGTAATGGGGCCATTTATGCACATCATCCCTTCAGGAAACATTGATTCTGAGGATTTTAATACGACCCCTCTGCTTACTTTTCTTCTCAACGTGTATGCACTACTCTCACTTGAAGCTAATTATAACCAGATAATGAGAACCATGGAAGTGTTCAATATTCAATCTTAAGGTCAGAAGAGTTTTTAATTCTAATAGCTTACATAATAGGGGATACATTTTCCCAAAGGCACAGAGAAACTCGATACTAAAAGAAATTTGCTTTCAACAAGGAGTAATTACTTCTTGGGTGGTAATTAATAACTTTAATGGTAACCCAGGGTCAGGAAAGCATTGATACTTTTAATTTAGAAGCTGAAAGTTGTGTAAGTAAAGCACTTCCACTATAGAAGTGCTCTACCTTATATACAGGCATGCAGAGGCTGTCTATTATCCTCCGTTGTATACTTTTATGCTAATGCTTCGACCTAAGGTGCAGCGTTTGAAAGTAAGGCCAGAGCAGTAAAAGCAAAAGTGGTTTTAGTCAAAACAAAGCGTGCAGAGGAGCTGAATGAATGTAGAGTACCAGTATTATGTCTGTCATGAGGGTCAAAGGTGACTTGTTTGGGGCTTGGTTGAAGCTCTGGTTTCAATTCGGTGGATCAGAATAGCTCAAATTGACACCAAGACCCATCTGCCCACTGAATTAATCCTCCACTCTCTTCCATTTGGCTGTTTTTTTGTTTTCTTTATCAGCTCCATCCATTTCTTTATTCATTCAGTTGACTTTTGAAAGGGGAGAGGTGACATGTCCTGGGGCATGCATGTGTTGTTGTTTTTTTTTTTTTTTTCATAAATCCAGCAATTTCAAGTGTAACATTTACAGACTGCAGGGTCACTGGCAGTTGTACTCTCTCTTTCACCCTCTCTCTCTCTCTCTCTCTCTCCTTGTGAAATCGATCGTTTGTTTGTAAGCAGCTCAAACGGAGCGGGAGAAGGATTCAGAGCTCTGCTGGCAACGCGAGCAGAGCAGAACTGCTGCTGGGGAAAGAGGCAGGCAAAAGTCAGAAAACCTCCCCACTCTCACCGTCAGCGCTCGTGACCTCGGGGCCAGAGCGAGCTGGCGAGCGAGCTGGTGGAGCGCAGGAACCGCCCAGCATGCGTTGGTGCGTACACAGAGGAGTTTGGGAAGGCAGAGAGGAGTGCGGGTCTGCGAGCCCCAGCCCCCTGCTTAAGTGAGTGCAAATTAACAGAAATGAAACTTTGAGAGGTCGATATAAATTCGATTTGCTGGCTGCATACTAAAACCTAATCACAGTAGAAATCAAGATCTCGTGCTCCTTGAAAAAGCTGCTCTGTTATGTTAATCTGTTTGCCTGTTAAACATGAAGGCCGAGCAACAGGTGAGCAGCCTTTATGTGCGTCTGTGGCCCCGCAAATAGAGAGGGACTGCATTGAAAAACACAGACAGCAGTCGACAGTAGCTGACACTGGCTATCAAACAAAGCACAGAGAAGATGTCTGCCAAGGAAACAGCCTCTGGTGAGACGCACAGAATGAAGGGAAAAGGGGGAGAATAGAGCGATAGCGAGAGAAGATGACAGAATGACACACGGGGGACAGAAATGTTTGTTTTTCTGCAAGTCCCTGTTGTGTGTCTGGTGTGTGCGTACACTCTGCCTCTTCCTCCTGCGCTGTCAAAGCCGTCTCAGTGGCGACTGAGGCAGTGGAGCCCCACGGGGGTCAGCCATGTAAGGAACATAAAAGGCCAATTTAATTTAGCACGTCCGCGGCTACAAAGTATTTTAATTCCGACAGCTGTGACTGAGGAGTTAATATTTGACTTGTCAGAAGTGGGGCCGGGGCCAGTGAATCATTGTAATTCTCATTAAGAGGCTCTCCCCCAGCAGCACCCTAATGCAGAATAATGAAAGTCAAGACGGAGTGAGCTTCTAATGCCAGTTGAGGCCTATCTTTTAATATTCCCCTCTTGATGGATTAGAGAAGCGGGAAATTCATCTTGGATCATAGGGCCTAATTTAATAAGGGATCATTCCAGGAGTATTGCATTTTATAATAATGTCATTTAAAGTGTCGTCTTCCATTTTTACCGTCCCATATGTATGCTTATATAATGGTGCCGGAGGGATATGTTTTTACAGTGTTCAGATCTCTTCTGTGTCCGCAGTCCCCCTCCAGACCACACTACACTGTCTCTCTGTGGTCTACAGGCTCTCCGCTCCGGTTTTCATCTCATATTTTGGTCAGAGAGTCAATTGAGTGAGCCATTATGAGAAGTTCACTCACTCCAGCATGTTGCTGTTTCCTCAAATTATTCCTAATAGCATTTAAGGGGGAAATCACTGTGATATGAGTGTTGGGATTGTAAATATCACCCAAAGGAAATATTATAAAGATACATTGCATTTGCTCCATCACAAGCTTCTAAAAACTCTCACAGTGAGGCACAGCTATATTTATCCAACCCACTCACAAAAGAAAAATGGCTTTTAGGGAATAAAGTCAACAAATGTGACTAATATGAAGAAGTGTTGACGTTAGCAGCGATGCAGAGCTCACAATTATAGCTCATAAAGGCTGCTTTTGGTGAAAAATGTTGCATGTAACTGTGAAAGCTTCACAGATGTAGAGAGCTTTATATGAACGTAAGACTCAACAGAAAACAATCTCATTGTAATCTTTGTCATTTAGAATTTGCAATTTTGCACATATTACATGTTAAACAAGTCTCAAACCAAGTTAGCACAAGACAAGATTACAGCAATGCTTTTATTATTAGTCCTTCAGCTTTATATACAGTACACTGCACTCACAGACCAAGATTATTATTCTGCTTATGTTGTCTTCCATCTCATCATCCACCACATATGGACCAATAACATACAGTATGATACTGTTTATGAATAGTATTGTTTGGAGGTGTAGCTGCACATCCATCCAAGCTGTAGACTCTGAGTTAGATCCAGGCATTGCAGAATTATTTACAGCTTCATGAAACAAAAGGCGGTTTACTGTAAAACTGGGAAAATGATGTGAAAATTTTATAATCCTATATTCGCCTTATGCAGTGATGGGTAGAGTACACAGTTACAGTACTCAAGTAAAAGTACTGTTATTCAATCATAATTACTCAAGTAGAAGTAGAAGTACTCAAAATAAGTACTTGAGTAAGAGTAAATAAGTACTTTACTAAAAGACTACTTAAGGAGTGAGTAACTTCATGAGTGACTTCATTTTGTGCAATTTATTAAAATGTATTTCATTATGACATATTATTCAGGGGTAGTAATGTAAACTGCACATTATCATAAATAAAGTAGCATAACCTGCCAAAAGTAAAACAAATAAAAAACTTCATTCATAAAGCAGCAGTCAAGTTATGTTTAATCACAATTATTTGATGAGAAATTCAATGAGTAAAAACAGACCTTTTCTCTCATAATACTTATGTTATTTTTACATGATGATTTTAATCTCTCATACATGAGTTTGTACCTTTCAGTTCTTACTTTTTAATCACACTATATTTATTTTATCATGTGTTAATGATTTTTGGCTCATATTTATGAAATTAATCTTGTGAACTGGCCTCATTTCTGACTTTTTACCCTTTTTTATTTAATTTTTACTTCTTTTTAATCCTGATTTTAACGTAACAAATTTGGCCAAACTGAAACTTATTTTTAACCAAAGACAACTTGTATAAAATCACATTTGTGAGGGCGCAGGTGGCAGAATGGATAAGGCGCACGACCCATATATGCGGGCAGCCTGGGTTCGAATCCGGCCTGAGGCCCTTCACTGCATGTCTCTTCCCACTCTCTTCCCTGTTTCCAACTCTATCCACTATCCTCTCCTCTATCAAATAAAGGCACAAAATGCCCAAAAAATAAACCTTAAAAAGAAAAAAAAAATCACATTTGTGGCAGAGTTGCATAGGTGGATGGACCCATGACATCATTTATCACTGACACAACTGTGTCTTTGCAGTCTGCAAGTTAAAAAAGAGATTTGAACTTATACGTTTAGCTAACTAGCAGTGCAGTCGTTAGCTTATTTAGCTTTCTTGCCATAACGTGCTTTCTTAGATTTGACGTGCTATTTTTGAAGCTTGAGATTTCCACAGTTTTAGGTAGACACAGTAGGCAGCGCATTATGTGGCTGTTGTTCCTCGTCGTTTGAAAGGCAAAGAGTCTTGATGTTGGACCAGGGATGAACATGCTCCTCTGAAGGAGACGCAGGTATTATTCAGCCATTATCTCCAACTGTTGATAGTTAAGGGGGAGGGGTCACTCCTCTGTTTACTCTGTGATGCTGAGGATTTCACCTCACGCTGCTGTGAGAGCTCAGCTGAGTGTAAAACAATACTTGATGAAAATAAATTAAAGACAAGTAAAAGTAGCGACCAGTGTATTGCCCAATGTAACAGAGTAGAAGTATCGTTTTTTTAATCACAAATGTAACGGAGAAGGAGTAAAAAGTACTCTGCTCAATAACTACTCTCAGAAGTAGGATTTTTCAAAAAACTACTCAAGTACATGTAATGGAGTAAATGTAATGCGTTACTACCAACCTCTGGTCTTATGGTTTTTTTTTTAAATATGCTCTTAAGCCATTAATAACACTGACAGCTGGAGTAGAGAGGCCATACTTCACTGTGGGATATTTCAGGGAACAGGCCTCTATCTTGGAACCAATCAACAATCTTTGTCTATCATATGATAATAGACAATTTGCGCCTCTGGGAATTGATGCCAACTCCTCAGTAATTCAGCTAGAGGTGAGTGTCTTTCAACAGTAGAGTAAATGTTAAGCACCAGCTTAAGTGAGAACAAGCAAATTTTGATGTGATTTACTAGCAGTTCTCAGGTCTTAAGTTTGGAAAAGAAAAATGGTAAACAGACTCCGAGTGGATTTCACACTGCAGTCACACTGACACATTTGTACACATTCACACAATAATGGTGGAGGCTGCTAGTGTCTACCAGTATTTTAAAACTCCTATACACACCTTATTCATGCACGGATGGTGGATGCTGCTAGTGTCTGCCTGTATAATATAATCCCATTCACACCACATCCACACACTGATGGTGGGGGTTGCCAGTGTTGAATAATCACATACACACCAAATTCACACATTGATGGAGGAGTCAGCTCATGTCTGCCAGTATTGCATGATCCCATGCATATAAATTCACACAATGATTATAGAGGCTGCTAGTATAAAATGATAATCCCATTCATACCTCATTCAGAGACTAATGACGTGGCAGCTAGTGCTCACCATTATTAGATTAACTTATATGCATAACATTCACACACTGATTGTGTCCACCAGTATTAGATAACCCCATACACACGATGGTGCAGGCTGCTATTGTTCCTACAGGATGGATGGCATGAGGCTGAGGATTTCTAACCACCGCTTGGGTGACTGTGTTTGCTGCTACAGAGGAGACTGCCAAATGTAATTTTGTTGTGTTTTTACAATTCAATGAAAATAAATGACTATCTATCTATCTATCTATCTATCTATCTATCTATCTATCTGTCTGTCTGTCTGTCTGTCTGTCTGTCTGTCTGTCTGTCTAATGTAAAACCTACCGTAGTCTGTCCTATGTTAAACTAAGTACCTGCTGGCAAAAGCTTTAATACTTAAAGCCCCTGTGAGGATTTTTAAATTTTATGAAATTGACAGAAAATCCTACTGATGTGCATTTATGATCTACTGAAGCAAAGAAGATGATCAGTGCCACAATTGGTTATTTCTTTCTAGTTATTAATAATGTGTGTAACCATACCAGATGGTAGGTGTCAGACGAACAGCACACAGCTAAAACTACCTTTGTCCTTTTCTTTTTTTCAGTGGGTATATCTGATGATAAGGATAATATAAGATGTAAGAAGTGTTTTTTTATCCAGTCATATGTTAAGTACAAATTGACCCATTTTTCTTCAAGTAAATGTGACAGGTCATACATTTTTTAAATTTGGGCCCCAGTTTCTCATTTAGACGGTGGTGTGTCCTGAGGTAAGACCAACTGGTATGGAGCTTCTAGTTATGCTCCCCTGTGGCCTCCTCACACGGAACAAGGTTTTTTGTCTCCAGCTTGTCCTAGGTGGTCCTATAAGAGCTCTCCCAGCACAGTGTGTTACGTGTGACCCTTTAAAAGGGTCCCTGTCATCATTAAGATAAGAGGCAGTCTCTCAAACATGCGTTAGCTCAACAAAGTGCTTCCTCTTTGGCACACTCGTGTCTTTGGCACCTCTGTGTCCCTTCCCCAACATCGTCCTTTCTCTATCTGCCCTGCTCGTATCACTGTCCTCTCAACTTGGCCTGCTCTTTCTGTGGGACTTTCTTTCTGCCCCCCACCTCCCCTTCCACCCACCACATTCCTGGCTCTGGAGTCTACTGAAGTCCAACTTCAATCATAGTTAGTCCCTCTGTCACTTGAATATGTAGGACTTTTTTATGATACAGGTTACAATCTAGGGTAAAGCTTTTACTCCTGGTTAAGTCACTGTCAGTCATTTTGCTTCCCTCTCACCTTAAACACAGCCAGCTATCTGCTGTAGCAAGTCTATGCTATTCTAATACACATGGGATATTTATTCTCTAAATGTGTGGAACTTCCTTGATTTTTTTTCTCACTCAAAACAACATAAAGGTAGGAACAGTTTTTTTTCCCTGCTACATTCTCTACAATCCAGTGTTTTTAAACCTAGAGATTCACTTCTAGCATCAGTTTCCCATTCCTCCCTTATCATCAAGGAAACCACTGACTAAATCTTGCATTAGCAGCTCCCCTGACAAATCATAACAGTCTCTTTTTTAAAACAGACTCTGTATAGATAGAGTAAGAAATAAAGAGACAGAGATCGACTGTCACACATTGAAAAGTAGAGATATCACAAAAAGGAGGAGGGAGCACAGAGTGGGGGTCAAGTCGTGAGATCTATTTTTACATCCCATTTCAGAATGAGATAGTGTCCTTCTCTCACACTTCCCCACTGAGAAGGAGGCTAATGCAGGCCTATCTAATTAGACGCTGGCAGATTGTTGAGCCAACGGTGTAATCAAATGGAACGTCACACCGCATCGGGGTCCTGTCTCCTCCGATGCCTCCTTGGCCCTCGTAATGCAGCTCAGTCAGCTCTTCACATTTTGTCTGCCCTTCTCTCCGCTTGTGACATCAATTTACATTAGCCTGCATTGAAACACGATGCGTTCTTCCCACCAGTGACTCACCTAAACACACACACAAACAGCCCACTCAGCCTACTCCTCCCAGTTGAACCTGACATGGTCCTCCTCCATTATACATTACCTTTCATGCTCATCTTATTACCCCATAATAAGGCATGTGTACATGAGTGTGAGTGTGTGCGTGTCTCGTATGTATTTATCTTCCAGCCCGGGGACAGCAACTTACATGCACTTGCCTAAGGAGTAAATTACCATAGCAATACAGCTGTCAATAGTGCTGTATCAATGAGGGGACACAAGTGGCAGGATCAATGAAAACATCGGAATAAGATGCCCTGGATGACAGACTTTTTCCTGATTTAAAATTCTATTGCTCAGAGAGTACTTGACCTCTCGCTCCCATATTTTACTGGCCCAAAGACTTATTAATATACAGGAGAGAACGTGGGAGGGTAAACTTACACTTTCATGGATAATTCTTTAATAATCAATTACATGAAACATACAGTAGGTTTTTCCACAATGATGTGGAATAAAAAAATGCAACCACTTTATCTGACTGTGTTATAGAAAAATAAAAAATGTTTATTACTGTAAATTTCTTTAAGTTGAGAAGCAGATAGAAATGATGTTAGCTTACAAGGTAAGTCCTATGACCTGTTAACAACTCAATGTTATGAGTCAATCATATAAACTTTGATTCAAAATACATTTATTTATATTATTGTACTTTTACTGGACTTGAGATGTTTCATATATAAACCCTTTTGAAATGGCCACAAGCAAAAATTCCCTTTAATCCTGTACAAACAAAGGGCCAAATTGATCGCCATCTGGGCCCAGTTGTTAAAAAAATTGGCAGAATTTGATTAAACAGATTGTATGACAAGAATGGAGTTATTCAGAAGGAAAAAGTGTTCTTATCGCCTGATCCAAATGATCAGATAATCCAGTCCTGGTTGAAATACAGATAGCAGTGTCTAGTTTTTGTTGTTCTGAACTTTTGAACAAATAAATTCTCACCCCTCGTTTCCATTTAGATATGTGAGTAATGCCTGTTTATCAGCAAAATAACAGATGATCCCTTCCAGTGTATGACCAGTGTTAATTGTGGCAGCTTTTTAAAATTTAGTTGAAGTCTTGCAGCCTTTTCAGACTGGCCTTGGCTGCGACACAGCTAGACTTTCAGTTTGTTTCCATGTTAACAGGTCAGAGCTTTCACACTGCCTGCATGAGCATCGTGTCTCATGCGTGGAGAATCTAGAGAATATAAGTCTCGCCTGTTCTTTCCGTGTACTGCACGCATGAAAATAGACAGGAAAATGATAAATGGAGAGCCTTGATGTCTTAAATATGTTCGTCCACATAAAACCCTGATAAAGGCCACAAGCTAAAATGCATCTTTTTAATAAAAGTGATCTCTAAATTTCTTCTATTTATGAAGCTTTCTGTTTCCACACCAGTACAATTTCTCACAGGAAAGAGAAACACAGCGCAAGCACACTTCCAGTTTGTGCTGCTCAAAGTTTGTATCTCTTTGGAAATGCTTCGTTTGTACAGAATGCTTTTATTTTGAATAGTAACTGGCCAAATCCCACTAAACACTCAATAAAGTCGCTTGTGGGGGCGTACTGAGGTAAAACATCTGAGGGGCTGTGATAGCAGGAGGACACAGCCAACACGCAGCACCCTCTCACCTGGTATGAAAACTTTGATGGTGCATGCTGGAGCAGATACGCAAAACAAGCTGCTAGTCTGAAATAGTCTTTAGATTAAAATTAATTTCAGTTTAAGTCACATTTAAATCATTTTTAATCTTTATAGTTTAGTCTAGTTTGGTCTCATTTTAGCTGATAAAGGGACGTAGATTTTTGTCTTAGTTTTAGTTAAATCATTTATTTTCTTTGAGTTAATGGTATCAGCAAAATTGTAAAATGTTTATAAATGTAAAACTTTCAATGCACTATCAATTGTCTAGCTGGTATAAAGTATATTGATAAAAATACCAACATTTCTTAAACACACAGTGGAGAAATGTTACTGATTTAGAATATCCAACACTCTAGCACTACAATTTTAGTCTTGTAGTCTCCTTGATGAAAGCTAAATGCACTTTTTTATCGCGTTTATCACCAAATTTTTTTTTTTTTTGTCTTAGGGTGAATCCCATTTCTACCCCTTAGCCCTCATCTTAGCTCTACCCCTTGGTTTTGCGCGTCCACATCAGGTGAAGGGTATCCCAATTCTCTTTTGAATCGGGGGTTATAGGGCTACATAGGCCTTGAAATGAAGATTTTCCAGGACCACACTTGAAACCAAGGGGTACGATGAATTTCCCTCCATGCACTGTGTTCAATTGCGAAATGGCACAACAGACTACGAAGGAGGCACATAAATGTAAAAACATTTTTTGGCATAATGATGACAGAAAACATAACAGTTGTGTTTTCTCATATATTAAATCTATAGCCACTGGGGATGGTAGTTTATTGTATTTTTGGTATGCACACATGCAAACGAGGGCTATTTACTGTATAAATAAATGGGGAAGATCAACACGGAGATCCTTAACATGAACAGGATTGAAGTTTTATTGTCATCTCTGATGGCACAGCTGTTTATCAGCAATATGTGATGATGAACAGCAGTCAAGTGGCGTCTTGATTCTTAAGGGAAGGTTTTCACCCCTACCCCTTACCAATCTGTTTCAAGGGGCGAGGGGAAAGGGTAGACAAAGGAGAAGGGTTAACGGGTAAAAATGGGATTGCCCCTCAGTCTCGATAGAGACCTGAGTGGGGCAGAGGATAATTTTTTGCATTTTTGCCCCTAGTTTTCAATAAATGTTAAAAGAATTATCAAGACAAACTGAATTGCATGTCAAGAAATGAATGAAGAATTTGGTGTGGCAGCAACATAGCATAATTTGAGAAATGTTTCAACAAAAAGACATATGAACGGCAAAACAAGCTAAGCTTAGCGAAGCTAACTCATTTAGCAATTCAACTGTTTGTTAACTGCACAAGGAGGTTATGTGATCAGCAGGGTTTATTAGTTAGTTTGTTTATTTGTTAGCAACATAATTCAAAAAGTTAAGGATGGATTTTGATGAAATTTTCAGGAAATGGCATAAGGAAGAACTGATTAGATTTTGGGAGTGATCCGGATCTGGATCCAGGAATTTTTTAAAGGATTCTTTACTACTGGGAGATAGGGCTAATGGCGGAGGTCTGCACTCTCCAAGTGCTTTTCTAGTTTTGTATGTTACTAGCCAGTTTTTTTTTTTTTTATGTCATAATTAGGGCTGTTAATATTAACGCGTTAACGCTTGTGATTGATCTGGAAAGCTTAACGCATTAAAAAAATATAATAACGCAGTTTAATCATATGACTAAGTTTGACCACAACTTCCTCCTGTAGTCCTCCTGCACAGATGTTTACGTTCCTGGGGTGAAAAGGTTAAAGGCGGGTCAAACGCAGCCAGCAGTGATGAGTGAAGAGACAGACTCAGGTCTGCTTCAGGGCAAATTTCAATTTAAAAAGCTGCCTAATGGAAGTCTGGATGAAACAAACATTGTGGGTACATACTGTGGTGATGAACTGTCTTTACACCGAAGCACAACGAGTCTGAAGTACCACCTCCGGGCAAAATGCATCTTTAATGTTAGCAAGATGCTAAAAACAACATGGGATCAAGCCATAATGTCAAGCTACACCAATGCAGTCCAGCAGACCTAGATTTGTCCCCAAAACAACAACATACAGTATAAGCTAACTAACGTGATTGCTAATGGGTCGCCAGAGACTGCAGACCATCGACATCGTTGACGACAAGGGGCTTCAAGAAATCATCCAAGTTGCCTTGGATGACCCGTACCACAAAACACCTACGAGAACTACTGTCACAAGAATCCGTGAACTCTATGACAGCTGAAAAGGCAACTAAAGTGGAGCAGCTGGCCCGAGCGACATTTATTACACTGACGAGAGACCACTGGACTTCAGTCAGCGACTTCAGCTACCTCTGGGTAACAGCACACCTGATCATGTTAATAAATATTATTGTTCATCGAATTTAGACACTCTGATTTACAAATCACAAATAAGTTTAAAAACTCTAGTCTGTTTAATATTTCTTCATTGAAACACCATACTTGTATTAATTTATCTCAACCAAAAATGCAAGTAAATTGTAGTATTTTAAATGTTAATTTATAGATAATATAACATTAATAATAATAATAATAATAATACATTTTTAGTGAAAAGTGTTTTCAAAGTGCTGTACATAAAGTTAAAAATAATAAAAATAAACACTTGATAAGAATGTTTGAAAATCTAAAAAATTATTAGAAATAAAGAAATGCTGTGCTTAAACATGATTAATCACAGCATAGTGATGTGATCAACTTGACTGATTTTTTTTAATCAATTAACAGCACTAGTTGTAATATAAACAACTTTAGACTTTCTGGTATTGTTTTATAGCCTTACAGGTGATCACAGCACTTATGAGAGATTAAATTAACAAGGCTCACTTTTCATCTCCCGTAAGTGTAGCAGGTTGGTATTGCTTACAAAGCAAGATCAAATGAGTGATTTATGATCATGTTACCTCTTACTTTGATACAGTACAGTAAAGTATCATTTCTAGAGTAAATTTCTTATTTTAAAGCCTCCTCCTTTTTGATGTGCTCAAGTTTAGTTTGAAAATAATTAGATTCATGTCCAAAATAAAGGCAGGATCATTTCCTGGACTGAAATGAACCTCACTGTGCTTTTTTTCCCAGGAAGGATGAGAGTTTGGGATGTTTAGCACATGTTTAATATTCTATTTGCTTATTTATTGTATATCATTTTCATTTGATCTTTTACACTTTTTTCTTTATGCAGCAGTCACTGAGCATAAACAGTGAGCGCACTTATAGGCAGGCTAATGAACAATCTTACTGACCTCTGCAGTTACCAGATTATTCAAGTATCCTTGTAAACAGCATAATCTGACATGCTTTATTGCATAAAGGACATACTGGATAATGAAAAGTCAAATTAATCTATCTTTATGCCCAATAATCTGTGTTTTGCAGTGCATGCGTACCATTTAATCTTATTTCCTTTATTCTATTTCATCTGTGTGTTAGTAAAGTATGCAAGCGAAAGCAGAGGAAGAAGAAAAGACAGTAAAGGTGAGCAGGAGCAAAAGCATTGGGAAGCAGCATACTTAAGGTGTGCATGAAAATGGCTGAAATAGGATTTTAAATAAGTGTCAAACAGATTTTCTGCTGCTAGAAATCTCTTACACTGTGTCCCAACTATACATGACACGACATTAGCAACAAAAACCAGCCTGATTACACTGTAGAATCCTGAAGGCATGCCATTGATGCAGCATAACATTTTTCCTGTCATCTCATTTTTGTTTTTCTTCTGTCTGCTTGCATTGAGATGGACAAGGATCAAGGAAAGAGGTAGATGACAAGGTATCAGGAGTGACTGAAAGGAATGTTTACATGACTTTTTTCACCTTTCTCACCCACAAAGCATGTTAGCTTGTTTTACAAAGTGGAGGTAGTGGTGCATTATTAATAGCCATATCTGTGTTAAACTAAGGTTGCACAATTTTGAAAAATATCTAACTGCAGTTATTAAGACAAAAATCTACAAAAACAAGGAAAGCAGGATTTTAGAACTACTCTAGAAAAAATGTTCACTTGAATGTTTGCGTGATGTGTAGAGCATACCATCTTTGCTACAAAAAAATTTATTAAACTGATTTTTTTAAACACATTTTGTGTCAAGGAAATAGTACACCTTCTGTGATTTGAAAACTGCAGTAAGACGTACTGCAAATTAATCTGAATTTTGGTGAATTGCTCAGCTCAAGTACAAAGGACATTACAAAGCCAGTGGACTGGCCAGATTCCGTGTGTGTCATTAGGTGGATCCAACTTGCACAGCTTCAGTCTAAAACATTTGCATCAGGTCTGAGAATGGACCAGACCTATCAACGAGTGGGGTTAAGTTGTTCTGTAGGCCAGGAGCTATGGCTGCAATAAGCCCGGATGTAGCCATAGTATAGCAACAGTTTTATCGGAACTGGATCGCTTTACTTCATTAAAAAAGGAGCATAGAACCACACTCAAAGCTTCTCTTAGCAGAAATGATGTTTCTGCACTTCTCGCAACCCCTCCATGAGTCTGCGATAGCTACGGATGACTTTAGTTGTATTGCATGCTGGTAACAATGACTGCCACCACAAAAGTGAATGGAGAAGTGATCTTTGATGTAGCTTTAGTGGCAGTTCTCAGCATTTCCTTATTAAAAGTTGAGCGAAGAGCTGCACTGAAAGCTTTCCTTGTCTGATGAAATGTTTTCACTCTTCTGACCAGACTCTGCATGGGTTTGATGGGTTTGATCCACCAACAAGGTCCGCCATTCGTAAACTACAACTGCACCTCCCTGACAAGCTCTTATCAGAGCTGCATGCTTACTGCATCATATCTTCTTGTTGCTCTGATTGGCCAGTGATGAATGTGACTGACAGAACGTTCATCCAGTCATGTTCCAAGAATTTTTTGAAAAGTCGTGCCCTTCCCAAACATTTTGTTTGTGAGCCATCCCAGATGAATGTGAAATATAACCTATGCAATGGAAACTATATGAAACAGTGTTTCTTACATGTCAGGTTAAACAAAGTACTGCACTTCCAGTTTTCCAAATTCAAAATTAAAGAGCTTGATTTGATATCATTGATAAGGGAAAAACTGAAATTTATAGTGCAGAGAATTTAGATATTTAACTGAGACAATGAGGACTAAAAATGTCCAAATTGACGCAATGTCTGTTGCTCACATGCTGTCAGGACATGGCGTTAGACAGTACATGAACTGTACATTAGGCTAGCACCACTAATGTTAGCAGCACAGCTAATGAGTCAGGCCTTATGCTGCATAAAGTAGAGAGGCTGCAAAGGACAAAAGCCAGCAGCAATTTTTCTGTTTTCATGTATTTTTTTAAAGAAATCCAACGACTGACATGGTCATGTAAAGAGTTTTTTCCTCATAAACCATTACTGAAGTGCATGGTAATTGTTCCGATTATTAGCCTGCTGTTATCTGATAGTTTCCTGTCATCAGAGTCTACAATAAGTTGTGTGATTTTTAAGAGGCTTTGCCTATTGCCTCAAGCTGCCTTGAAAAGATGGCTACTTTAGAATATTTTCCTATTATTAGGAGTTCAGTGAGTCAACATGATAAATCAGCCACTTTGATGCTTTCTTTGATGCTCTCTTCAAACATTTTGGCTGTTGACACATTCCCCCATAGTTCAGGTTGATTTGCTATAATAAATGTCACCTAACGTATTGTTAATGTTTACAGATTCCTTAGGTCACATTCTGGAGCAATCACAATACATTTTTCATGAAGCCATGATATGTTTGTAAGCAACTACCAAAGGGAAAATCTGTAAGTAAATTACAAGCAGCATATCCATCTTAGATTTGTATGTTTTCATACATCAGTAAGATGTATTGATTTTCATAGTGTGCATACGTAGATTTATGGCTTTATGAGTATAACATTTACAGTACACAGGTGATTGATGCTCATACTGAAAACCAGGGGCTATTTTCCATCATGGTTAAACTTTGCTTTGACCGCACATGTCTGTCACCAGTTCAGAGAGCATTTGAATGTGGTTGAAAGATATATAAATGGTCATAAATGGTTCCCCGGACGCAATGTTGAAAAAAGCCTTTAACCCCAGAATGAATGATCCCAGACCTCCCCGGATTCGCCCACATTAAAAAGACACTCGAGCATCCTGATACAAATATTGGGTGATTTGTCGGCCTTTTTGTCGTCTGGTGACATTTTTTACAATGACATTCTGTAAACTTCAGACAGCGTGAATACAATCAATATGAGGCGAGTCGGGGCCTGTGTTTCAGAGAGGCTTTTTGTAATTTAAGAGTCTGTGTACAAACATCTGATGATTGAAAAGCAAGTACTCGATTATACTCACACACACATGATTGGATCTTACCGGCTTGTAAATACAGCGCGGCATGGGCCAAATGTTTAACATCACTCTCTCTCTCTGTCTTTTTTCATTTTTCTCATTTTCTCTGGAACCACAATGTGCACATTCACACACAAACTCACCCACCAGTGCATCCACAATACACCAAATGTCACCCTTTTTCTCTCCATGCAAACAATAAAACCCCCTCAGAGCTGCTAATGCCTAAAGGTCTCAACACATACACCCTTGTTATGTCTTCTTCCCAGGGCAGGGAGTTATACATTATGTTATCTCTCTAATCTGCAAACCAGCTGCAACTGGAAATGAATTAATAACAAATAAAATGCAGCCAGTACATAAAAATGTGTAGATTGCCCCCGGGCACCTAAACAGGAAACAGTGAAACAATTAGACTTCTTGTTTTGTTCTGACCTCTGTTTTGTTTTGTTCTACTTCAGCCCGCTTGAATAGAAGGGAGCTAGAGATAGAGACTGTTGTTTTTCTTTGTCTGTAATCACCACAGTTAAGCCTCGCTGGTCATAGCAGGGGTCAAATCTGTGTGAACACCCACTTTTTCATCCTACAGTGAAATTAAATACAGTCGAGCTCTGTGAATGCTGCAATTCTCCGCTGACTGCAACCCACACCGAGTGCTGCGGTTAGCCACCCAGGCCTGCGCGGTGCATGATAACAGGCAGCGATATATGGCGTCCTAATTGCTGGCCTGAGTGCTATTGGAGAGTTTTTCAGCAGGTTTCTTTCTCACTTTCGCTCCATTTGATGTCTTTGAAGTTGCTCTTTTATCTGCCGTTGCTCCTGATGGCTGTTGTCTTTGGTGCGCCCCTGCTCTTTGAGCACTCCTAACATGTAACAAAGGCAAGCCCTCAGAGAGAAGAGAAGAGAAGAAGAGAAAGCACGCATACTTTTCTCACATAAATTCAAGCAGGGATCCAAACAGTGTACACAATCACATTCAGCCACAGCCATTCACATGCAGCTGTCAGTAAAAACTCCTCTGTGCGATTGTTTAACGTGCCCAAATTTGATAAAAGGCCAAGTGCAGGAAATGAGAGAGTAGTGTATTTGTCTCTGGGGTTGTAGTGGGGGTAAATATAGCAACGAGACAGCACCAGTTGATATGAAAGATTCCACCGTGTGGAGTGCTGTTGTGAGTCACCAGCAGGCCAGGATGAAGAGTCTGCATGCATTTGGATTTATACATGCACGCAGAGTTGTTTTCATTCATTTGATGAATAAAACTGCCCTACTTTTGCCTCCTCAAACATGTTGTACAATGAGAGAGAGAGTGAGATAAAGACAGAGAACAGGGGACAGCAAAGACCGAGAGAAGAAGCCAGAGAAAGAGAGAGAGCGAGCTTGAATGCATCAGCTGGCTCCCGACTGGCTGCGCGGGGGTGTGTGTCTTAAGAGTGTGTTGAGAGGAGAGCGAGAGCGCTGGTCGTCTCCATGTCTAATCAGGAGAACACTTGTGTGTCCCAGTCTCATTGTCTCCTGGGCCCTCTCTGGGCGGAGGCCCTCCACTCCACAGCTACACCTCATATAGGAACAAGCTGATAGCTGACGCTCTGATGCTTGACTGTGGATCGTGATCATGGACAATCTATAGAAGGGAGAATCTGCAAGAACCCCCATCAAGGTCAAAGGTCCACAGTTTAAATCTTTTATTATACATGTTTTAAACAATTGTGTCCTCCTTTAAAGGTTCAGTGTGTAATAGCAGCATTTAGCGGGACAAATTTGGTTAAATGAAACATAATATAACTAAATCAACTGAATACATAACCTACTATTGTTTTATTTTTATTACTTAGAACAAGCCTTTTATTGATCGGGGGGGGCCCTGCCATCTTGGATTTTTTGCATCTTTCCTGTCTCTACAGTACCACAGAAGGGACCAAATAACAGAAACTCTTTTGTTTTATTCCACTGGTAGCCAAACTTAAGACCAGAAGTTAGCATTGCAATCTAGACTGTTTTGCACACAGCACCTTTAAAACAGGAGTTCCCCAACTTCTCAGGCAGTGACCCCCAAAATAACAGCGCCATACACATTCCCGAAGGTGATGGTAGGGGTCCAGAAGGACAATATCTTAAATTAGGATGGTTTTATTTTCATTTTTAGGACATATTTTTGACAACTGTGATTAAATGACACTATTACTACTTTAAATAATTTTAAATTCTTTTTTGTTTTTTTGAAAAGCATCCCACGACCGCCCTTCAGTGTCTCGTGACCTCCCGAGGGGTCCCGACCCCCACTTTGGGAACCACTGCTTTAAAATATAACAGCCAATAATTCTAAGCTAATCTGCCACAATAAAACAGCTCAACCAAGAAAAAGTTCAATTCTTTAAAAGCAACACTCTTGTCATTGTCCTTCCATTAAAGCTTGTGTTGAGACCTTGCATCTGTGACATAACGTCTACTGTAGCTGCCTGCCATTTTTTACTCAAAATAAAAATATGAATACAAAACGTTTTCAAAAATAGTCCCCTGCTCTGCTCAAGGTTAGCTACAGGCCTGATCTGTGTACACTGTAGTGAATCTACAGCTTCATTCTGATAGATATGAGAATTTCAGGTGATGCTGAATTATGCTGGGAATGAATGATGCTCCTATAATTCTTTGTTTCATTAAACTTTACAGAATTGTCATCTCAGTTTTCTTGACACTTGTAGTTTATGGCATTTTAAATCTTTTTTTTTACATTAACCTTTAAGAACTCAATTTGTATCCCAAAGGAGAATTTGCAACCCTTTAAGCTAAATTAAAAGCCTCACTCCAAACTTTTTCCACATTCAGTAACTCATAGTGGATGCAATAACGTGTCGTAAATAATGCCTGTAAGTGAAAGTCATGTGGCATCACCACTGATGAACTTGACCTCACTCTGTGGTCACTACAAATAAAAACACACCACCACAATACAGTCCTCCACAGCGGTACAGTGGCAGGACAAGCGCGCGCCCGACTACTGTTCCATTGCGGGGCAGCTGTGTGCACGCGCACGGCTCAGCAGTTTCCTTCTCCTCCATTACTGGCGAGGCTTCCAATCAATAATTCAATAGTTTTGGCGTCTAAATCCTGCGCGATACACAAACACTCCAGACTGTAGTGCAGACTCTGTGAGATCAGTATTAATTAATAGCTAAAGACATTGTGTTTTGTGTGGAAATATCGGAAGGGTAACGCGATCTGGATTCCTATAATTATCGGCTCCCGTGTCAGGTGTTTATTAAATGTTCAATAGGAGGCGGTTAAGATGTCAGGGAATAAATCAGGCACATTTATAAGTCAAGTGAGGCAGGCGCTGATATAAATATATGTTTTTTACAAAGGCTTTTTTTCCCCTGCCTGTAAGTTCTCATGCATATTGCCAAACTTGAGGTCATGACACATAAACCGGCAACATTTCCATTCAGTGGAGATGGGCAGGAGGCCAGATTCAAAACGGAACGTGGGGATATACAACTGGAATTACATCGAATACCATTAACCTATATTATTTTTATGTAAAAATGTTTATTACTGGCAACATTTTTTTTTTAAAAAGTGCCGGTGAAAAAAAAATTGATTAAGGCCAAGTTGAATGTAGGCACTGGGGCTGCTGTGTAAACAAACAAACTGCGGTTTTAATTAAATTAAAAATGCATCTCTTTTTAATGTAATTACAAGGCCGCTGGGGTTAGCTTATTTAATTGTTGCGGGGGGAAAAAAACAGTGGTTCAAACCTAAATGAGTTTTTTAAAAGAATTAATTTAATAATAATGTGCATTCAGAGCAACACTGAGCCACTGAGAACCTCCTGCCTCTTTTTATCCTTTATCTGACACTTTTTCTAGCATGTACTGGAAATTACCAGCCCTCCTTTTCAAACGCTCCATAACCAGATGATGAATAATGTATCGGTTTGGCATGAGAGCAGCGACACAGCCATGTTCCTGACTAAACGGGCCTGTCACAACTGTGACGTTATCAAAAGAGCTAAAGCTACTAGCATGAATTATTAAAAACACTAGCACCCTCAAAGCGTCACCGACAGCAACAACAACAATAATAATAATAATTATTGTTATTATTATAATAATAACGCAATTTCAAAACGTCAAAAAAAATGTCAAGTCATTAAAAGAAACTTTCGTTAATTTATTGTTGGAACGAAAACATTGTTGTTTGGGTGAATTCACGTTTCACATGTGATGGAAAAAGTAAAACAATTTTATGAATATTCTTTCTTTTTTTTTCTCATAGAAACCCGTGCCTCAGGTAAGTTCCTTTTCACTGTTATAAAAACATCAAAATTACATACAGAAAGCACATGATTTTTTTAATACACGGAAATAAAGTAAAATACAAAATAAACAAATTCCCCACAAGGCATTCATAAAGCCACTAAATAATAAAAATAATGCATGTTTTTTTGTGTATAAACATATTTTACACGTGCCCGTACCGCTTCGCTTACAGTCCTCCTGCGTGTTAAAAATGGCATTTATGACGTAATCCTTTAAAAAGGGGGGCACATTATTACCTTATATGGACACTAGATCCGGTTATCGTGGCTGGGGAAAAGCTGAGTTTAGCCTACACATAGCCTATATTATAATCTGCCTATAGTCTCACCTTTTACCAGAGGAGGTCCAAACAAGGTCAAACATTCAAGTGAGAGGGGAGCAAAGACAGAGAGAGAGAGAGGAGAGATGGAGACGAGCTCATTCTAACACTGCTTGGGCATTTTTTGATTTTTAGACAAGAAACACTTGGATTAATGTCACTTTGTGTAACCTGCTCTGTCTTTTTACAGAGAAAGTGTTTAAGAACGAGGCCAGCCTCTATTTGAGTTCAAATAAAATCATAACATTAATAATAATAATAATATAATAATAATAAAACAACTGCAGAATGGTTCGCCTTGTTTGACAAAGTATCGACCGTCCCAGCTGCTTCCTCCTCCTCAGAACGTCCTCCTGAAGAAGCGCGTGCTCTCCATTCCCGTCCAAAAATCTCCTCTGCGTAGGCTATCACGTCACAGTCTTTTTCTTTCATTGTCTTTTCTTTATCTCATAAATAGCCTATATTCTTAAAGTTATACTCGCCGTCCTTCATTTAAAAAATCATAAATATCGTCCTTGGATAATTTTTTCTCACTTAGTCCTTGTGTTGTCTCACTTCGTGAGTGTTCAGCGTCTCTCAGTCTCGCGTATGTGGCGGATAGCGCGTGCACGGCTTGCGTCCACCCGGCCACCTGGCGTCACAGTCCCAGCGCAGCCGTGTGCTTTTTGGCCTTCAGTCTCAGGTCGGCGATGCTGGAGTTCTTGCTGGTGTTCTTGGCGGCGGCTGCCGCGGCCACGGCGGATGCAGATTCGGCCGCGAGCGTTGCTAGCGGCAGTCCGAACGGCGGCGCGGGGAACATCATGTAGGGCGCGTGCGCAGCCAGGTGGGAGTGCAGGTGGTGCTGCGCGTGAGCCACGGCGCTGTCCAGCTGCAGCTGCGCCTGCACCTGAAAGGAGAAGGGCGGCACGTTGCAATGACTATCCTACAGGACGGGACGCACGGGTGGGGAGAGAAGGGGGAGAACATGCGTTAACTTTGTGTCTGAGGGTCATTCACTAGTGTCACTGTTGTAGATGTAATCACTGTTTACTCATGTGAGGAGGTGGGATGACCTCGTGCTTAAAGGGGCCATTATTCAGCTGCACTTCATGATTGAACTCTCAGCTTTTCTACCATAGTGTCATTGCGCAATATCACTGGAGGCCATCTTTTTATGAGGTCATTGTTGGGTGTGTTGAGAATTACAGATCAAATGTGAGTTGTATTTATACGTCAATAGCGTGAAATCTGAGCTCAGTTCTGCCTTTTGTCATGTGTAAATCTCCAGGATGATAAACCCAGATTGGAACTAAATAGAGCAAAAATTATATGCAGGATTCACACTGTCCACACACCCTACAACAGGTGCACACTTGTTCTCATCATCCAAATTTCTCCTGATTTTTGAGTGATGTAAAGAAGACATGAGAAAACGTCTTTCATTATCCAACATTAGGACTACCTACTCCAGTAAAGTAGGCATACAAATGCCCCATAAAACAATAGAGGGACTTTTCCAATTAGTCTGTACAGGCTACCCTGTGTTGGCACACTGTTTTTATTGTCACTGTAAGAGTTTTAGTTACCCCCCTACATAGCACTTGTGCAGAGCCTGTGCCAAGACAGCAGTCCGGGGATTGGTCTGGTTTTAAGAGTAGACGCTTCAAAGTGACTTGCCTGTTGGAATGGCATCCGTAAAGCCCCCACGTTGACATATGGCGCTACACGACAAGCTTCAAACTGATTGGCTGCTCCAATCAGGACTCCTGAAAGAAAAAAAAACAGAAGCACAGACGATAGCCTAATTGTGAGGAAAGTCTCCCAAACCACGGTGCTTTCTCTTTTTTTTTGTGCGTAAATACTGCGTAAAGATGAAGGATGCTCTGCGCATTTGAGCCTTGAAATAAAATAGAATAAAACAGAAGTAGTCGTGTGTAGTTTTTTTTGTGTTAATGGGAGCATGCATTCAGGATGAAAGCTTACCTTTATGTAACTGGTTCTCCTGCTTTCTGCATTTGGCTCTTCTGTTCTGGAACCAAACCTGCAGGGACAGAAATTAATTAGAGAGCCGCTGATTGGCAGCTGCTTGTGAGGCCATGTGTAATTCCTCTCAAAGTGACAACAACCGCAGAAAAACAATATCCCCGAGGAGCACTGAAATATTAATGACACAGCTTAACCCCGGATCTGAATTATTTCATTTAGTCTAGGAGAAAAAAGAAAGGGAAGGAAGGAGGGAGGAGAACAAAAATGGAAAAGTAGTAAATCCACGAGAATGAGGGGACATTAAAAGCATATTAGGAGCGTAGAAACACCCTTGTTGAAAATGTGCAGCACTATTGGACTATAATAAATAACCTTGTCAGCGCTGGTTTCATCTTTCTATAGATTAGTGTCCCCGAAGAGTTGAATGGACTCTCAGATATCGAATGGCAGCAACGCTATTACGCTTTTTGGGACATCAGAGCAAGGCGATCTGAGAGCATCTCCCTCTCTCTCTCTCATTAAATGACCGCTGAAATTAATTACCCTTATCTGCACAAAATCCATGTCACAGAAACGCTTAAATAGCCTCGCAGTTTTTGTCTAATCACCGCCATAACACAGAGGAAGAAGAGCGGCTTCAAAGGCAGCACACGTCTCCCTTTTTTCCCTCTTTCTGTTCAAATCGGCGAGCGTCACTTTCAGAGAATTAAAAAACGCCTTGAAACGCAGATTAAAAGATTAATCTGCTTTGAATCTCGTAGACAAAGCTCGGCCCAAATTAGCCCACAATACAACAACATGTCAGTCTGCAGTCTCACATACATTAGGCTCATAAACACAGCGAAAAATATCATATTGATTCATCTGTCAGCTGGCTTCATTTATTGACCACAGTGCATGTCAATCGGAAGTGCTTTGGAGCATCTTCTGCTCTAATTTATAGCCATGATAAAGCCCTCCTGGTATTGATTTTTTTTTAAAGGAGGGAAAAATCTAAATAAATGTATAGTATATGCATGCAACTGGTAAAGAAATAACAGAAAGTAGGAAAGAGAGCGGCCAGAAATAGTAATTTATGTAAATCCCCGAGCTGTGCGCCTTGTCCGGGACACAATGCGCCTTATTGGGGAGATTCCAGATCAGGACGGGAGAGCCCTGCGAAAAGCTGCCTTTAACTTTCTTCAGGGTTGAGTCGTGATCATTTTGGGGCCTCCATTTATGATTTACACATCCTTAAAAAAATGCTGCATCCTCCTTAAATACGTCAACTCCAACTAGTCTGGACTTATTGTAAGGTTTTTAAGTGAAATCAAAAGAGAAGTTCATTCATTGCCCCCTCCCTGCTCCTGTTACACAAGACATGTCTCCCTTCCCTGACTGAACCCCCCCCCCCCCCCCCCTCTCCTCCTCTTCTCCCCTCCTGTCCCCTGAAGCCTTACTGGGTTTCTGCGCAGATGGTGTGTCCCCCATGAAAAAACGACAGCATCACTCCCAAAACAGGAGACTTGTGGTAACATACACCATGAAAGTGAAGGCAAATATTTATAGGCCTTTTTTTTTTGTTACTGTTTGGTCGGACAGTAGAGATTACAAAGGAGTCTCGTGACACAAGAAAGAGAGGCCTGACTGAGACATAAGTGAGATGATTAAGACGACTTAAGAGGGGAAAACGATCGTTTTTGGTAAAAAGAAAAAAAAATGGATATTTTCATGGAAAATCCTGAACTTATTAAAAACTACAACAGCATGGGAATCAGCTGAGCTGTGCCACAAACACACGCCTCTATGAATTCAGTATTAAATGTATTTTTCTCTAATATCAAGCTTGTAAGAACCAGAGAAAGGTTACATTTATTTTGAAATCATTTAAATAGAGAGAGGCCTAAGGAAAATATGACAGTGTGTTTTTTTTTAAATTGCATCCAAACATTTATAGCACTCAAAAATATTTTTCACGCATACACTTTTCCTATAACTGTCATATTTATAATATAAACTATTAATGCTGCTTGGTTTCCCACAATAAAAGGCCTCCTTTCTCAGTGTTATTGTCATTTAAAATATACATAATTGTGATTTTTTTTTTAATTATTATTATTGTACTCTTCAGTAAAGGTCCGTCCCTACCTGTACTCGGGCCTCGGACAGCCCCAGCCTCTGGCTCAGCTCCTCGCGCATGAACGCGTCCGGATAGTGCGTCTCGTCGAAGAGCCTCTCCAGCTCGTTGAGCTGCTCTAATGTGAAGTTAGTCCGACTTCTCCTCTGTTTGATTTTTGTCTGTGTCTCGTCCTCGATGGGTTTCGAGTCCTCTTTTCTTTCCTTCACGTCCGTGGTGCCTGCGTGCGTAAAACAGACCATCAGAGATGGAGAACAGCAACACTCTTTCAGATTGTTTGGCAAACGGGTTGTCCCTCTCGAAATCACATACCCTTCTAAAAACACAGCTTGAAACATCATTTTATATCCCTTACAGTAAAATAAAACGCTCTGAGAGTCTGCAAACACCCCCAAAACGTGCACTCCATCCCTGAGTCAGTGCAAAAAAACTGTGCGAGGAAAGAATATCGATCCACAGCAAACTGAAATAAAACCTCTGATAATAAAAAGAGAAAGCAATACATGCCCTACCAGGCCAGCCCTGAAAGAGCAGCAAGCTATCAGAGCTCGGATGTTTTGTAGAGCTACATAAAGCTCTTTAATTATTTACCGCTTATAAATATGCAACGCTGCATGTGCCCACTGTTGGATGTCTGATACTCGCTTGTATCTGTTCCGCCTTTAACCACGCTGCTGCCCAGGACGAACACATGTCAGTTTTTACAACCAAACTCTGACATGGATCTGCTCCTGAGAGCTGGGACGTTTTCACCAAGGTTTGGAAAATTAATTCACCCAAGAGAACTGCTTGTTTAGTTTGTTTGTTGTCTGGCAAATTGAAGAATAAAAAGGGAATATAATACAGTCTGTGTTATTGAAAACAAATGATAGTTTGCTCATTAACGCTGCGTAAAACCCCCTATATTTATTTGCCTCTTTTTTTTCGTTGGACATAAAAAGATCAAATTAAAGAAAAACATAAACGTTCTAAAATTTCTCTCTTTCAGTTTATTTTTTGCTATCTCTGTAGTGTTCTTTTATTCCAGCCCTCTGCTGTTGCACCTGACTTGCTCTCACACCTGAAACAGACATCCGGTGTCCACAGAGGGACTGCAGAACTGACAGGATGTGATTTCCACCTTTCACGTGCAGGGATGAGTGTGTCAGCTGTTTGAAAGTCTTTTCGTTTAAACAAATGCAGCAGATAAATTAACATGTCTGACTATTGTCTTCTAATAAAAATAAAGGGGGCTACATTGTGATACTGGGGCTCAAATACGCACCACTGATGCGTTTTTACGCATAATTTGCGCATCATTTTTATTTTGTTTCCTTTTATATTACATATGAAAATTGTTTCACTTCTACATTTCATCATATAATAAAAGATGGTGATTGGATTGCCTGAGGCCTTGTTTATAATATTTCTGAGTAAGGCCTTTTGTGGCGCAAAAGGGTAAGTATTGGATTTTAAACCAGACTACAAACTTCAAAAAAGCTGGGAGGATTTTTATGAAGAATGAAAATATTATTGATTCTAGAAGCCTTGAGGAAGGCGACTTTTACCATGCAAAAGGAAAAAACATGAACGAAAACAAATGACTCTCTCTAGGTGAGAAAGAAAAGCTCGATAATGCTGCAACTTGCACTCAGGTCGATAAAATTCAGCTCCCAAAGTCTGCAGCTTCAGTTTGGAGCGTAACAAGACGCCAAAATGAAGATTTTTCTCTGTTTCGCAGATAAAACTACACTGACGCAGACTTTCGTCTACCATACGTCTGTTTTCTCCTCTGTCTTTTCGCAGACCGTGCCAAAGAACACCATGCACTCCTACCGTCTATGAGTTTGGGGCTCCCGGCGTCCCTGATCCTCTCCGGGCCGAGCATGTCCGTCTCCCTGCCCGGCGAGAGCGCCACGTTCCGGGTGACTCCTCCTGCCGCCGCCGCCTCCTCTCGGCTTCCTGGCTCCACGGATAAAGACTCCCTGCTCCCTGCTCGCGTGGAGCCGGTCTCCAACACCTCCCTGTAGGTTATCACTTCCTTCTTCTCCTTCACTTTCTGATCGAAAGACTTCGAGACGAACGCGGTGAGCTCTTCCATCCCTGCCTGCTCTCCTCTTTGAGAAAACACACACACACACACACACACTCACACTCTCACTCACACACTCCTCTGCTCCACGACAGCTTAAGACATCAATGGTGTGGCTCGGTTTAAAGTCGACCCCCACTTTGGAAAATGATGATGATGATGCTTCTAGTGCCAACTCTGGGAAGAAGAGGTAAAAAATATATAAAGAATCAATCTTCTCAGCCAATTCCTCCTCCTTTGGTAGCGGAGTTGGGAACCTGCTGGTGCTCCTCTATTGAAGTCACAGTATTTATACTTTGCGGCGCCTTGCCCCCTTGATCCGTGCAAATTACCTCCCCTCAGGATGCCGGGATGAGCCCCCCTTCCCCTTCTTCACTTATACGAGAGAGAGAGCGAGAGAGAGAAAGAGAGAGAGAGGTAGGAAAAAACATTAAGCAGCACCGTCGCTATTGGCCATTAATCCGAGATTGACAAGAAGGACTAATTAATTTAATTAAGCGCTCATTCGCTGCTATTGTCCTGAGTTAGTTTTTTAAACACCCGGGAGATGCTCATGGATCTCTCTCTCTCTCTCTCTCTCTCTCTCTCTCTCTGCAGGGGTGTGGCTTAAAAATATCTGAAAATGACAAGAGAGAGAGAGAGAGAGACAGAGGAAAGCACATGGATGAAGAGTCCTTCCTCCTCAGTATATCTCTGTGATCTGGGGGAAAATAAGTCACAACGATGATACGGTCAGGAAAAAAAAGAGAGGAAGAGGAGCTTCAGGAGAAAGAAGCAGCTCCAGCGAGCATGTTTGCCTTTAGCCCCGCTTTAAACATAGTTGGCTTTGGCCTGCTGCAGTTTTTATTCTTAAGTTATAGTCGTCTCGAGATTCGTGCTTTTATTTTGAAATGCAGTGTCACTGAAAAATGGTTTAATTCGTAAAACAAAGTTTTAATCAGTCAAAATAATGTTTATTCTTCTAATTAAAATAATAATAAGCAGAAAATAAAGATATCGAGCATACTGAACGTTTAAAAAACAACAGTGATTTAATCTATCAAAGTTTTTGGGACAAATTATTCGGTCCCACCGCTTTGCAGCGTTTCTTTACGTTTCTAATCTGCAATTATGTATTTCAAATTGTCATCATTAGTGAGCCTATATCGCTTAATATTAATTCTCAGTGGACTTTTTAAGCCATTAGGATGTTAAATAGCAGCTAAACGCTTCATTACCATGCCTCTTGCGATGTTTTGCCATTGGGCTCACTAATTAGTAACGTTTTCAACTCGCCTCTTTTTTCCCGCTGAAATCATCATCGCTTATATTTGCAAAAAATAAATAAACAATGTTTGAGTTGCGGTGAAGGTTAGGAAATCAGCTCAAAGAGAGAGAGAGAGAGCGAGAGAGAGAGGGGGAGAGCAATTAAATGAGGAGGAAGAGGCGACATATATGCATGGAGGAAACAGGAGACAGCGGGATTCTGAACACATCGGGATGAATTTGATGCAAAATTAAGCGTGTTTATTGATAATCTATATAAAGCCCCATTTCCACACTAGAGCTCCAACAATTCCCCTAATTAAATATTAACAGTGTTTCAGCTTGAACCTTAGGCATTAATTACGATGATTTCTGCTGCAGCTCAAAGCAGGCTGAATTCCTAATCGCACTGATAAGCAGCCTCTTGTGTCTATTTGCAGTCAAATCTCCATTATCTTGTTTCTATCTGCCGTCCTTTATTGATTTATTTACTCATTCATGTTGTCAGTGAAACTGGTCGTTTATGCCCCTTTATTCGTTTTTTTTCTACTTTAAAAATAAATAAAATCGGGAAATTAGTTATTCTATATTTTGTAAATGTTTGAGTGAATTGCATTTTCAGCCCTGTGTGTTGAAAATAGTCTGTTATAAATCCAAGCAACAGTAACTTCATTCAAATATTGACAACCTCTGATTTTTTCTCTATTTGCTTAATGTCCACTTATACACTGTAAAATAAAATGAGTTAAGCATACCTACAAATGAAAAAAAAAAAAGTGGAAACTCATGATTTCATATCATTTATTCTAAATGCTCTGCAATTACACTAATTTAATATTTCTGAGTAATAAATACTGATGCTAATGTTGTCATTTTAAATGCGCTGTACTCATTTTAAATTAATTATTGTAAGTCTTCGATGCTAGTTTAAAACGTATTAAGTGATCAAAACTGAGATTCAAATGTTTATTTGAGTTGTATTTATTTATTTTATTTAACCTTTATTTAACCAGGTTGGTCCCATTGAGATCAACCGATCTCTTTATCAAGGGAGACCTGACCAAGAGTGGCAGCAATACACAGCTTCATCAAACAATACACTCAGGCTGATACAGTAAAAATGAAGTGATAGGAAACAATCGTAAGTCATCAGTTAAAGCAGTGACGTTGCTGTACTTAAGCAAAATCTTCTACTTTGAGTGTGCAATACTTCTAATTAGGACTAACAAGATTAATCACATTAATTGCGATTAACTAATGATTTCTCAAAAAATAATTTAGAAATGATGGCATACTTTATTGTCTCTATTAATACACTGTTCAAGCCCCTTCTCCGTCTCCCTGCAGCCACAGTGATGTAAAATAATCCACCACTGCTCTTTAATGTCTCATTTCACTTAAAAACCTCACAGACAGCCCAGTGGACATGTCAAAAGTCCTCTGTACCTTTTGTTATCAAATATTCAATGTCTTACCGACCCCTATTTCTTTTTCAATCCATAAAAAGTTCCTTTTTCCGTGGTAAAGTTCATGTCATGATCTTCATTCTACCTATTAAAGCAGGCCTGTTTCCAAACAGTAAGTCAATCACCCTTGGTTTAAGACATTACAAAAATCCAGAATGATATAAGAGCTATTTTAAAAGCAAAATGGTCGAATTTTAAAATGCCATAAAAAGGGTGTGATTGATCGTGATTAACTATAACTTCTATTAACTTCTTATTAATCAAAAATAAAAATGTTAATCTTTCGACAGTCCTACTTTTGATTCAACAATTTTTAGTGCACTGTCAACCCTGGTAGGATCATATAACTTAAAATATTATAGGTTTCTGATTAGCTTAAAAATTCAAGTAGTACTCACTAAATAAATAGTTTTTAAGACATTTTAAGTCACCATTCCACCTAACGTAGGCTAACTTAAGCAATTAATATGCAACAATGGCTGTTAGTGACCCACTGAACCAGTGGCTGATGTCTCATTAAAGTTCAGGGAGCTCTGCAATTATCATCAACACCCCCAGGGAAGACCTATTTAACTAAGATGGTAACTTCACTCTCTGTGCAAAATGAGGTAATGCCCAAAGGCATTCTGGGAAAACTGTGTAGATTAATGGATGGTAGTGATGATAGTCAAATAAGTCGAGTACAATGACAAAAAAATCTTAAATTGAGCACTGTTAACTTTAAAATTAAAATGTTTTCTGTCAACTCAGAAAAATAGATCTGAAATAGCTATTTTGGAGTTTAAAGTACACACAGCTAATTTTTACACAACTTTTTACAGTTCAATCTTACAGTGCAGGGAAAAAAGTTCTAAATACTTAATTTGTTTAAAACAAGTAAAGTTAAGTAAATCAAGTTCTTTAGCTTTTATGGCCAGAGATTACAAGTAACTAGTTTATATGTGTTTATACGGGTTACAAAAAAAACTGAGTTCAACAGTGTTTCTGAGTAGCATTGATGTTATCTTTTTTTACAGTGTACTTGGATCGAAATGAAATATTAAAGAAGTTATTACTGTAAATAAATTGGACAAAGTGGATAGTTAAATAAAAAATGGAGGATGCATGCAAAATAAGGTTAAAAAGTTAAGAAAATATGATGCCTTTTTTTTCAGGTCACTCATACTTTTGCGATCAAGACTGTTCTGTGATATAAAAAACAAAAAAGGTTCTGTTTTCAACAAAATGAATTTTACTCTCTTCTTGCAAAAATTTAAATGAACTATGCTTAAGACCCTCAAATCTGACTAGATCACCTCAAGCTAATTTAATTACATTGTCATATTTCATTTTCTAAAAATTATTTGAAAAAATAATTAAAACCTTTTTAATGGCTCAAGATATTAGTGAAACAAAGTAATTAGGTCGTATTATGATACCTCATGAGAGCAGTCCCTCATCGATTGCTCTGTGTTTGACTCCTCTGTCTGGAGTAAATCCGTGCACTCTGGTTCGATGAGTCGAGTCTTGTGTACAGTGCATGGCTGTAATGTGGAGCTTCACAGAGGTTTAAAGGAGAGAAGCGGGATTTTCATTTCAAGGTAACTTCTTGATTGTTTATTTTTGTCTCTCTGTAATGTTTACCGACTACAGTGTGAGACATGCGTGCCTTACGTGATTACAAGTCTCCGGTTCATACAGCCAGCCACAACAAACCGCTATTTGAGTTAGCAATGATAGCATGCTAGCTAGCCTCAGCAGAGAAGAAATGTCTTTATCTTTGTTGTTTTTTTCTTGACATGAGTAAGAAAGGTGTTACCTGAGCTAGTAAGTTGATTTCGTCCCCACACTGTTACTTGTACACCTATAGTTGCGAAGACAAGCGAAAGAGCTACATGTTAACAGCTAGCTTATGAACATCTACATCTTCAAAGGACCACTTTTGTCCCAAGTGGCTAAAATAATAAAACATTTTGTGTGTAATGGAAGATTAATGTTCTTTCGGGTGCTCACATATTTAAATTAACACCGATCTTGCATGACATTTATACTAACTGTCAGTTTTCTCATGCGCGTGTCTCATCATGCGTTTGTTATTCCAGCTGACAGTCAGCCAGGATGGGTCGGCGCTCGTCTGACAGTGAAGAGGACAGCCGGAGCAGGAGAAGGAGAAAGCAGCGTCGTCGGTCATCCTCCTCTTCTGATTCGTCTTCTTCCTCCGGCAGCAGGGTGACCAGCAGCCGGAGCCGGAGGTCCAGCCGTCGGAGTCGATCTCGCTCCAGAGACAGAAGGTGAGAGTGGATAGCATGCTGTCTATGTATCATCTGAGTAACTGGTGTTAATGCTGATGTGTCCATGTGAAAGACAGACTGTATGTCATTTCCAGGGGCTCTGTTGCTGAATTAAAGAGTCATCAAAATGCATTTCCACTTCCTGGTTGCAAAGCTAAACCATGGTTTAATAATATTGCTAATTTTCTTGCCTTTTTAAGACTAACCTCCTGACTTAGCAGCCCAGCTACAACAGGGGGTTTCTCTGTGTTCTGGTTGACATCAATTCTAAGGGTTATTTTTGGCTTTTTGTCTTTATTGAATGTAAATCTGAGGAGAGACCGCACATTTTGAGAGGAGTGTTAACTCTTCCAATTTAGCAAGCGCCAATGCAATAGATCTATTTTATTACTTCTTTACTTACTTTCTTACTTACTTACCTACACTAACACTATATCTATACTATATGACAATCTTTCACCACAAGACATGGCAACGCTTTGGACATCTTGTTGAGAGTTGAGGAGCTGCTTATAGGGCCCTGCAGGAGTGCCTTAGCTAGTGAATAGGCATTGGTGTTAGGTTGTCAAAATTTTCAATATTTCTGACATCATATTGCTCTAACCAGCTCTAACCTCATCTGCTTCCTTTGTTTATGACAGTGGCTGGTAATCAGCATTGTTTACCTTACCACGTACCTAACTCCCTAAAAATAATCACACATTGTAAAGTTTTTGCCCCAGCTTTTCTTATACCCAAACACACTTTGCAAACAAAAAAGGCTACATGTTGGGTTTAGACCCACCAATTGAGAACCATGGCTTTAAATGATACATATACATTATTTTCAAAGTTTCAACCCACAGCTGCCTCAAGAAGGAGAGAGAGAGTGAAAGAGAGAGAGGGGGGGTGGAGCACAGTGGTGGTTGATCAGGTAGAGAGTGAGTGCAGCTAGTGACGAAGTGGTGGTACAGAGAAGTAAAATACTATTTTCTCTGTGTGGCTCTTTCTGCTTCATCAGACTCTACACTGGTGGCTGTTTTATTTACCAGTCAGCAAATACGTTTGTTAAGCTACTTTATCATCTCACTAAAATTCCTGTTATCTTTAGTGTCTGTTGCAGACATCTAGAGACCAGAGAAGAGACAGCAGTAACCTGCTCCCTTAAAGTTTTTCCTCACACCTTTGGACTTTTGACTGTGCCCTTCACATCCTTATAAAAGCACTGACAACCATGAAATGTGTTGAGAATAAGAAAGAAATTACAGACATTCTGGAATGTGGCTGCTGGATTATGGCAAAAATCATAATCCAGATTATTTTGATTGACATTGAGATCATGTTCATAAAACATAATTACTTGTCAATTTTGCAACATCTTATCCAACTTTAACCGTTTTTAACGCTCTTGAAATAGAAACTGGATTAATTGCCCAACACTATTCTGAAATAAGTACCATTATTCAGTTAATGTGTGAATAATCCCATGTGGGATAGGTCATGTAAATGGCCAGACATGTAAATAAATAAATTCATTGGGCAGCCATGTTTTTAATTAGCTGTGGTCCTTTGCTGTTATGTATGCTGATGTTGGAATAAAGAGATTACAATAGTCCAGAAGAAATAAACCTATAGATCACTTTCTTAGTAAACTGGAGAATGAAAATGAACTGATTTGGTTAATTGTCTCTGTTACAAAGTGAAAGACTCTACTCTGATATGACCCAGAAATGAAATTAACAAGTTTTGATTGAGTCTAAGCTAATTTTAAAGCTTAAACTGGCACAGTTATGCGTGTATTCTTGGTAGAGGTTATCTGAGAGAGGAAGATAGTTTGAAGTTTAGGAGACATGGCTGTTTGTAGATTTCTCATTTTGTGTCCTGTCTCAAAAAGTAAGTGCTATCTGAAGGCGTGTCTCATCGGAGAAATAAAAGGTCACACACAAATGCTACTCCTCGTGTTTACAAAATCCCTCACTTTGTAATTTAGCAGCTTCACCACTAATCCGACATCTTCTCAAGTGGCCAGTAGCTGGACGTGGCCTCCTCCTTCTGTCCACAGCTGCCACTGGCTGTGTGCTGCTGTTCAGACAAGGCCAGTTGATTGTAATTATTTATGAAGCTTGGTCAAGGTCCATTACTGCTGATTGGAAGTCACTGGCTGTCTGTAAAGGGGAGTGGGGTGGTGTAAACCCTAGGACCACAGCCCCTCATCTATTAGCCATATGTTTTGATCAATTAACTAAGACCTTGTGTGAGTCTGTTTGTGCCAGACTTGTTCTGTAAATAGGCTCATATGAAAGAGGACACACATGGTCCAGCACTGCAACCTGCACATGTACAAATGGTATAAACAAACCTCACATGTGCTAATACATTAGAGAGCTTCCTTTACTCGTGCAAGTGTTTGGGCTGTTGCGTGTTTATTACATTAAGTCCATGCAGGATTTAGTGAAAATGTGTGAGCTTACACCAACCTCCAGAAAAACTCCTCAGCTCACTCCTGTGTGTTTTCTCTGTGTAATGTGTGAAGCGGCTGTACCAGGGCTGCGGAAGTTATTTCATAAGGGCCCCGCTCGTGGGATCCAGCCTTTGGAATACTAATGGATCTTTCCTGCGCTCCTCTAAGTGGTACAAATCTGGTTTGATAGTTCAGCCTCTCCGTTATTTGTATTGCTTTTCCTTTTTCTCCCCTTCCCCTCAATCTTGAAGAGCTCCCATAGGACTGCCTATGTTTTTTCAGTGTGTGCTCAAAGATTTGGGTGTTTTTAGCTTTGGCGAAACAAAAGAAGAGATTTTAAATAATGAATATTGCTCAAACTGTTTGCGCAGCAGAAGAGAGGGGGGAGGTTTCTGCATTTACATTCAGCCCCATAAATGCCTCCTGCTACATGATATCAATAGGAACGCGGTGTGAGCAGTGTTTGGAAAATAGAAGCTACACACACCGCTGTAGCCACATTAAAGAGCAGCGGAGCACCAAAGGGCCCCTGTGGAGGAACTGTAGGGCAGCCTGCGTGGCTCTGCTGCTCTTGGCTGTAGACGGGCATGTTCACTAATGCAAAGTAGCCGTCAGCTGTTCTCATGTTTTGGAGGTTGTCTGGGACATTTGGACATATTTGCCCCTTAAATAAACAGCAAAACAAATTAGAAATAAAGTTTTCACTCATGTGGAGAGGGATGAATTTCCAAGGATGGCGTTTGATTTGATGTGGTCAACGAAAACAAGGCATGTTTTATAGAAAATAAACTCAGAAAAACTATACAATTGAGCTGAATGACAATGGTAATATCTTTCCAAATAACAAATGTATGTTCTCAGAAATTCTGGGAGCTTTTTTCCCCCTGTAAACCACATTCAGAACACATTTACATGTTTCACTGGTGCAGATTTGCCAGAAACACAAAATGATTAATTGCAGAAACAATAACCCCGCTGTCTGATTGATGTTTAGTTTTGAGGATCCTGCCAGTAATAGAAATTAAATTTGTTTGTTTTTGTGTCCGTGGGCCAGGAGGAGAAAACGTTCCAGCAGCAGTTCGTCTCACAGTTCATCTTACAGGAGGAAGAGTCACAGCGGGGAGAGAGACAAAGGGAGGAGCCACCGCTCGCACAGGTCCCGCAGCCGAGACAGAAGGTAACACCAACTCTCTTCTTAAACACAAACACTTTGAATTCATTAAGTCTTTAATGGACAAATCAACTAAATCTTTTTCAATCAAAGTTACGAAAGAATTATACTATATACTATGAACATATTATACTTTACATTAATGCTGTATTATTTAAATCTTACAAAATGGAGGGTTCCTGGAAATACTTTAAAAGTCTTTAAAGGTCTTTATGTGGGCTTTTTGAATTTAAGGCCATGAACCAGGGCTGTCAAACTCAATCACAGCAGAGGCTGGCTTCTGAATTTAAGTTTAACCTGAGAGCCTAACAGGGTCAACATTCAACCTTAAACGATCAGCCCCATTTTCACCAGAAATGAATTATGGGGAAAAAACTTAGAACTAATGACAAATGATTTTAAGATTTAAAAAAGTCAAAATAATTAGTTTAAAGGCTCATCTGAGATAAATCTGAGATAAACAGCAAACTTTCTAGTTAAAAAGGCCAAAACACAAAATTAAAGGTCAAATATATGAGAAAGAAAGTCAAAATCATGAGATTTAAGTCAAAATATGAGAGCAAATCTGAAATTGTGAGTTTACAAGGTCAAAATATGATATAAAACTCAAAATCATACGTTTTAAATGTAAAATAGGAGTTAAGAATTGAAATTGTGACTCTAAAAGGGGAAATTACGAAAGAAGAACTGAAAATCATGAACTGAAAAATCATAATATGAAATACAACGTCAAAATTATTAATTTAAGTCAGAATTCTGAGGTGCAAAATTAGTAAGACTTAACAAGGATATTTCAATTACCATGGTTACGTTTGCATTTTTGTACTGGAGGAAGTCTGCAGACCTCATGTCCATGTTTCAGTTTTAATAAAAATATGATATGATCTTGCCGGCCAGGTATAACTCTACCATGGGCTGGATTTGGCCCAGGGCCTTGAGTTTGACATCCCAGCCATCAAACATCTTAAAAAGTCTTATTTTTACTTAACAGAAGCCACTTTGACTAAGATGTGTCTTTATCCATTCTTCATTTCTCACTACATTTATCAGATGTTTTTGCATAAATGCTTGTAGTGTCTGTTATGATTAACATCACTGTACAATATATTGATATCAAAGAGGCATTAAATGTGCCAGAAACAGTCAATGTTGGGTTTTTATGACCCTAAAATGAATCATATCAGTTGACATTTCATTAACTGGTGCACTGTGACATCTTACCGGCCTCTCATTTTTGACTGCTCAAGAAGTTGTATTAAATTTTCTCATCTCAGGTCTTAAAAAATCTTAAATTTGATTCTTAAAAGTGTTGTCACAAGTGTAGGAAACCTGAAAAAAATCATTTAAAAAGACCATCAAAATATAAAAAACCTGAGGATGATGATTTCTGTACAAGTGGTGGGCATCTTTTTTAATAAAATGCTTAAATGACACGGAAGAGAAGCTGAAGAGATTCCATGAAAAGAAGGAGAAACGAGCTGCGTCATTAAGGAGTGACCAGAAAATTGGACTTGAAGCCCTTTTCGCTGTTTGTATTACAAATCAGTATGTGGAATTCCATTGCAGACTTTTCTTATTAAAAAAGCAATAAGACTTTTGGAAGTTTACTTCGGTGTAAACAAACACATCTTTTGGTATTTATGCTTCATGTCATCAGAGGGAGCCACATGGAAACTTGCGTCTTAGATCTGGATGAGCATGTCGCGTGTGCGTGTACTTGTGTCTCAGTTTGCCCTCACTATCCTTCTCACTGTGTGAAACAGAGACCCGTAGAGACAGCAGGTCACAAGCAACACAAAACCCTATTTTTCCTCAATGTCCTCTGGCAGTAGCTCTTCTTTCCCTCAATTAAAACTTCATTACCCATACATCCTCTGTTGAACTATGATTATAGTAAGTGTAGCTTGCCTTTTTTTGCTAACTTAATCATGCAGTACTAATGTACACCTGGACCATACTTTTCTGCATTTCTCTCTCTCACACTCACAGCCATAGACAGACGTGTTTCCCTTTCAGAAACATAATAGCAAAGTCTCCCTGTGTGGTGGTCCATGTCATTAGCATAGCTAATCTGTTGCTAATGAACCAGTAAACTGTGCTGTTCTTTAAATCCGTCTCACACTCACACAGACACACATTGTGACTCACATAAAAACACGCACAGATGCACAATTGAAGAAAAGGTTGTCATAATATATGCGTGAGCGAGGCCCCTTTGTTTACTTGTGTATGGCTGCGGGGGAGAGCAGAGATCATTTTAATCACAAAGGAAAAAAGTGTTTTAATATCTCCATTACAGAGGTTTGAGGACGAATTGATGATGCGGCAGAGATGTTTTGACACAGGGAGGTGGATGATGGAACCATGAAAAAACACAACGCTGCAGCCCTCCGCCCTCACGGTCACAGAACATTTCAGAATAAGGAACACATTTCTGTGTCGAGCTGAAACCATTTATGGGCAGAATTTAACCAAACAGTTTCCCTCACTCCTCTCCATGGCAGTCACTGGTGATTAAAACATCAGTAGAAAATGGTGTGGTGCGAGATGAAGGGTGGAGGGGATTTGGGGGAGATTTAGAACTACAGTCGATGACATCGGTGTTTACAAACGCTGCGCTGTGATTAGGAGGGTTGCGTTGTGTAATCGGCTTAGTGGTGAGCGAGGAGCAGGTGGGTTGGGCCGGTGTTGGTGGGGTGTTACGAGGTGGAGGCGACACTGGATGTGGGGACGTGCAAGATGATGGCATTAATGATAAATTTATGCAGTTTTGTGGTGGCAGCTGCAGTTTGTGTCTGCAAAAGTTTGTCCTCGATCGCCACATGTGTGCTCATGTTTTAGCATTCAGAACAATCTAATTGAAATGCAACTGAAGCTGATTTGATTACATGATGAGCTGATTTGTTGATCATCTTAAGAATAATCAGAAAAAACAAATCTACTTAGCATTTATATCATTTTTAAGGGAACTGTAGAAAAAACAAATTACTTTCAGCTTGAAATGCGAGGATGGTGCTGCTTTCTTCCTGTGTCCTCTTTTTGGATTTTACATTGGTATTATTAGGAACTTTAGCAATTTAAAGAGGTCACATTGTGAGTAATTAATAAAGCTTGATGCTTAAGAAAACTGTTTTTTTGATGCCATAAATGGGACTAATTAATAAAGCAATCTCATGTAAAGATGCTGTATCAGTTTTTTAGTTTTATAATCCTACTGTACAGCTCTGTAGTGGTATATTGCTCATTCTGCATCCTCTGTGGATGTAGAATAAAAGCAGACCAGTGTGCACCATGCACAGGTGCCCTGCCTGCCATTAGTCAGCGATGTGTGTGTTGAATAAGAGTGCCTGAGCTGGCTGAGAGTCTGGCTGATGGATCAGAGGAGGATTGAGTGGACAGGACCTCATGATTGATAGGCAGACAGGATATGAGGTGCTGCCTGCCTCCCCCACCCTAACCACAGCGACCTGGGCAGCACCTTCAGAATATGAAAGAGAGAGGTGAGAGAAAAAGACCTAGTGCGAGGAGCGGAGAGAAGAAAGCGAGAGGGGACGTGAAGTTAGGAGAGAATGGAAAAGTGTAGGTCGAGTTAGCGCAGGAGAGAGAGTGAGTGGAGAAGATCCTGCAGGAGGAAAATGAAGAGGAAAGACAAAAGCGAGCCCCGGTAGAGAGAACAGATAGGCCTGAGAGAGGGATATTATTCAGAAGAAATGAGAATAATAACGTCTGCATGGGAATATTGCAGGGAGGAGAAGATTAGGACCATAGTGAGGCCGTCGTGGGTTGAAGGGAGGGAATATTATTACCTTCTTTTCTATCTCTCATGTATAAATAAAAAATAAAGACATACATGAAATAAGAATAATGCTCTATCTTGTGTTTACCATCTATCCTTGCTTACTCCCTCGCTCTTCTCCTTTTTCTTCCTGCCCTCAATCAGAGGAGGGCCAGGTCCCCCAGAGGCAGTCAATCTTGCCCTGAAATGTAAAAGAGACAAGAGGAGCAGATTACCTATTTGCCATTAATGTTTATTCTCTTTGATGTGAACAGGCAGATCAGGCTGTGTGAGGGTGTGTGTGTGGGAACCAGTGAGGTTGATTGAGCGCATGCATGTATGCACAGATTTGCGTGAATGCATGTTCATAGGGAGGTGGTGTCACTGCGCAGTCCGCTGGGGGGAGAGCAGAGCGGAGCACGACAGCAGTGGTGTACAGTGATCTGAGGTGTACCGGGCCAACAAAGACGGCGCAGCCTCTCATCACAGTTGGATCACAGGCTCGTCTTTAGGTGAGGCTTGGCGATGAGCTTTTATTGGCCGTCACAGCAGGGGTTAATCGTGTGTGGCTTCAGTCAGTCATTCTGTCAGTCCTTCATTCACTTAACAGGCGCACTGTTAGAAGACATGCAGGAATGGCAGGTGCGACCAGTACCCCACTTGACCCATCAAAGCGAAGCTCTCATTGGTCAATACTCACACATGTATGCATGCATGTACTGCAGGGGTGCGCACAAATGCTTACGTTTTCCTCATTAATATTTCAGGCCTGTGTTGAGTTAGCAGGGCAAAGTGCTAGTGTCAGGATTTAGCCCTGCTAACATCGGAGTGCCTTCATCAGTGAGCGTCTGTCATGGTTTTAAGGAGAGTGAGACCTCTAATTACATGTCTGTTCCCTAGAGGAGAAAGATAGCAAGCTGAACATACCACCCTCCATGCCAGGAAAGCCAAACCAGAGTCAGGATTATCACAATCCTTTTCACACTCGCACTACTGGAAATATTTGGAACATTTCAGGATAGACTGCCCCTGCAAATTTCCATTTGCACTCTTTTTCTGTCTTTTATGTTATCTGCTCACCTCATGTCTACACTTTTGCTTTCAAACAAGATGCATTTTCTACAGCTGAGCAATATATTGAGTTAAAATATATCCATGAATTTTAAAAGGAGTTATAGGTCAAGACAATCTGGTTGATATCAATATAGTTTATGTTATGTTAGTGAGTGCAGTGCAGAATGAGTTGGCCTAATCCTCAGTAAAAAGATTGCTTACAGCCAGAAGTATCTCATGGTAATACGCTTATTGGCCACACAATGATCTATTTGAAATCTTTAGTGTCAATGGGGAATTGTGATTTTATTTAAATTAAGTAGCTTTATGCTTTACGATATCAAGATATGATAAAGTTTAGTGACACTTACAGCTGGCTGTTTCCTATCTGGCTAAATGCGCATTTAAATTGCATTTAACTGATTAGTCTAAAGTGGTGAAAATGCTCAGAAAATAGTCAAATTCATCACAGAGTCATTATGTCAGTGGAAGTACAATGTGAGGCTGAAAAGCTGAGCAGAATTTGGCTAAAGTTAGCACCTTAGTTCCTCTTTAAAAATACTGTTGTAACCCCATGATTTGTAAAGGACTATAGTGAGCTACCTAAGGAAAAAAGTGTGGGCTGTAAGGTTGTGTTCCCAGGCTATTTCCCTATTCCGCTAAGCACCCATTTAAATTGCAATCAGCCGACTAGTCTAAAGAGGAGAAAATGCTTACAGAACTGTCAAATTCATGATGGAGCCACTGTGTCAGCGGGTATGATATAAAACCAATATTCTGTGTAAAGGCATGGCTAAAATTAGCAGTTAGGCTCCTTCCTCTTTTTAGATTAATATTGTGTTTAACTCATCAGTTTGGCTAGTTATCCATGGGTATAACCCTAAACAGCCTACGTACAACTCTATTTCTGTTTTCAAATTCTGCAATACTGTGCTGTTCCTGTGTTATGCTAACCGCCAACTTCTCATATTTACGTCTGGTGACGAGCTGGGCGAAAGGCAGGAAGGCACTGACCATTACCTGAAGCTACAGTGGCTATTAGTGGCAAAAGGCTCCGTTACAGTTTTAAAAGAGCATTTGACCGGGATTTCATGCCTGTGTTTACAAACATGCTAGACAATTAATTTAACTGAATCATAAATCTTGTGCCAGCTTTGTCATATGAACTTAACTGTTTAGCCGGCTAACTGTGCACATCCTTATTTCAATGTTGTCCAGCTCTGGCGTTTTTAACCTCAAAAGTCTTCCTTGACTCTGCCATATGTGTATGCGTCTCTAACAGTTACTGATGTCGAACAAGAGATGCCAAAAGGAAATCGTGTACTTTCCTGGTTAAAGTGAGCATTGCAAAATACATTTTTTCAGATTGCAAAATATTTTTTTCAGATTGATTTAAATTGTCCTTGCTTGATTATAACATGTGATGCAAGGTTTTGTAATATCCATAGCAGTGGTCCTGAACTTGGGATCCCGGCCTCCAAGGGGAGATGCCAAAGATTTCAGAGGGGCGTGAGCCTTTGTCTGCTCTGAGGTCAAAAAGTAGGTTTGCATATTTTTTTGTTTGTTTGTTATTTTTTTTTTTTTTTTATTAATAATTATTTTTGGGCCTTTCCATGCCTTTATTTGTTGGAGCAAGGACAGTGGATAAACTTGGCAACAGCGAAGAGAGTAGGGAGAGACATGCGGTAAAGGGCCACAGGCCAGATTTGAACCTGGGCCGCCCATGTACATGAGTAGTGCCTTAAACCACTTGACCATCTGCGCTCCCAGGTATGCATATTTGAACTAAAAATAATGTTATACCACTTACTGGATGGTTCGTATTAAAGCCTTTGGGTAGTGCCAAATATGTATTGACCTGTTTTAATGGGATTTTATCAGTAGCTGTGGTTACATGAGCATTTCTTTACAATCAGATAAAACTAATTTGGATCAGAGATTAAAACGTCTCTGTACACATGGACGCTGGAAGATACAATCCGATTCAGATGCGCGTGCTCATGAATCTCAATCTGATCTGAATAAAAATTATATGAATATATACAGTGCTTAACAAATTTATTAGACCACCACCCAAAGTAAGGCTTATGCCACAGCTGCCCTTAATCAACAGCAATTGCAATTACCAAAATCATTTTTTATGTTTCTGCAATGGTTAATAACCCAATATATAGAAGCTCTTTAACCCAAATGATATTTTTAATGCTAAAATATAATTATTATTGTTATCCATGAATTTTCAAATTTACTGATTTACAAAAAAACTGCAAAAATAGTAAAGCACATTATTATTTCTTGATTAATATGTCAGATTATAGTTATTTACTTGCATTCCTGAACAGAAAAATGAGTTTTAGTAGTTGAATGTTATGCTTGATAAATTTCTGACTTCTCAGAGAAGCCCAGTGAGCCAGCTCAAATTTGGGTATAAAATGGTGAATTCAGTTTGAAATTCCTCATTCCTCTTCAAAATAGTAAAACGGTGAGAGCTGACTGAAAATGACAGAGTCCGCATTAAAGCACTTCATGATGCTGGATGGTCTCTGAGACAAATATGACACGTGGTCTAATGAATTTGTTAAGCACTGTATGAATATTATTATATGAATGTGAAGCATTTTAATTCTGATTAGGCATTTATTCTGGTTGCAGGTGGTCCACGTAAACATAGCTACTGAAAACAACTGAAGTGACGCTTATCTTTGACAGCAATGTCTTACTTTTCTTCTGTATTGGACGTTGGGTCTTTATGATATAAGAAGGCATTGCTCCAAGGAAAAAAGTTGGAACTACTGATCCATAGCAGTCTGATGTTGGCTAACCTAACTTTACGACAAAACAAATGCTTATGGGGCTGGTGGGAAAATTTCAGGGAAATACAGAGTAAAAAAAGTCCAGATGTTTTCGTTCACATATGCAGCTCGTGTTTTCAGGACCTACAGTTTGGGTCAGAACCATTTTTAAGTAAAAAAAAAAAAAAGCTTTGCATTGTAAGGCTGTTTTTGACCAAGAAAACATCTGCAGGTATTCGTGGTGAAAATTCCAAACTTCTGAAAATAAATACTTATAGTTTTACATAAGAATCAAGATAGAGTAGAATTAAGATAGAGTTTTGATGAATAAAACCTTGTTTTTCCTGCTTCAGGATTAGGTTTCCCTCTGGTGTCCTGCATTAATACTGACCGAAAACGTAAAGATGCACCTGTGTGTTAGTTGAACATTAGTATGGTGTCAGCTCTGTTGACAGACACAAGCACATAATATGGTGTGCACCATTGTGTGTAACTGCTGTGTGTCTGTTTTGTCATGCTGATTTAAGCTAGACTACTTAACTGCTGGTTCAGAGAAGAGTTTTTTTTATTAAGCAGAGAAAATAACTTCTGATTTCAAGCAAGAGTCTAGTAGTGTTTTTTTAAATACAGGAACACTCATTGCTCATTTGATAAACAGACATAAAGAAATTATAAGGAAGTAACAAAAAATCAGAATCAGCAATCAGTTAAATTAATCTCGTTTAAGACCAAATGTAAAGCAATCATTATGAGACACTTAGGTTGTCCCATCAGAGACTTCTTACTTTTGAAATTGGTGAGATCTGAGTACATGAACAGTGTCCTGATTTGGCAAATTTCACCACCTTGGTTCTCCTCTGGTCCTGAAGCAGCCTCCACTCAGCTACCCTGTCATATCACGCTGCTGCTAGAGCAAGGTAATCAAGATGTTTCACATCCACAACATGAGCTCTGCTTTCTGCGTCAGATCACAGAAAGACTGAAGGAATGTGTATGTGTGCATGCAAGCTCGTGTACACACACAGGGTTTGAGCGATGGCCTGGTATTTATTTCGCACAGCAATTTTCCCCAGTATGAGATGAGGTGTCGTACATCTGCTAGATAGCTTTTCCTGCCTAGCCCCGACATGGAGCGCGCGCAAGGTCATCTAGGCAGCTTTGGGAGCAGGGGAGGGCTGAGGTGAGGAACCGGAGGGAGGAGAGGGAAAGGTCTCAGAGAGGGGAGGAGAGGAAGGGGGCAAGAAGACAGAGGTGGGGTGAGGAAAATCAGGCACTTTATTGTGGCCTGCTAAGTTTTCAGTGCACCTGCATCAGCAATTCCCCTGTCAGGTTGCAGGGTGGAAATGTTTCTGTGCATTTTTTGTCCAGCATATATTTATTCCCATAGTTTGCACAGTGTGTGATGTAGCAGGTGGTGGTAGGTGTCGCTGGCTTCATGAGGGAAACAGCGCTGAGTGTGTTTTGATGATATGACAAGTGAAATCTGGTTTTATCAACAAGCAGCTGAGATCTTTCCTTTTTTAAATTGTTTTAAAGCATGAATGACGGTACTGATGGATAGGAAATAAGATGATATATATATATATCTCATCTCATTTCCCCAGCTTCTCTAGATGTCTAAGCTAGGTCTAGATCAGGGGTAGGCAGGTGGCGGGTTGCAGGCCTAATGCGGTCCCACTCACTATATGTGGCCTGTGAGTTGATTTCTAGTATCAACAAATTGTAAAGAAGAAGAAAGCATTGAACTCATCAGGGAAGAAGCACATCAACCTGCAGAAACCATGAACAATTATGGAAAATAAAATAGAAAAATTAAGATATTGTTGGATTACTGGTGCATATTTTGTTGTTTGCAAGAGATTAGCAAAGGGAATTGACTGTATTTGTAAACTCTTTTATGATGCAGTATAAATGCATTTGAGAGAAAAGAAGTGTAAGTAAAAGATACATCAAAAATGGTAAAAAACAGTAGCTTAAATCCACTTTGTTTCCATGTTACACTTTCTTTGTTCAGCCTTTCTATATGCATTTGATCTTAAAAATATAAATGCTTGTACAATAAATTTGATGAAAGCCACATATTTACACTTTATTATAATTGTCCTACTGAGAACATTCAACAGTTTCTCACAATGTGGCCCTCAGGCAGTGAAAACAGGATTTATGTGGCCCCCTTGTTAACCAGAGTTGCCCACACCTGGTCTCAAGTGTACTGTTGTGGAATTTGAGTGCTGGCTCGTTGCTGTTCCTCCTCTGTCTGTCTGTTATCCCATTGTCTCTCAACATCTTCTCTCCCTCCTCCTCAGGATGACATTCAGCCCTTTCTTCCTTCTCCCCCTATTACTGGACTTGCAAAGTGTTGATTTAAACTGAAAGATGACCTGGTTTAGTTGGGCTGCGTCTTCTCTACTCCATAAAAATCAACATGCTTCCAGTTGTGAGATCTGAGCACGTTTGTTGTTGTGTTTCTCTCCCTCTCTCTCTCTTTCTGTCTTACTCTCTTTCTCTGTGTTGTCTTTTTTATTTATCCGCTGTAAAGGCCAGTCAAGCGCTGCTCGCCTTTGTTGTCAGAAACCTTTATTTACCAAAGGGAGGAATAAGTGACTGACACAGACAGCCTCTTTTATCCCCGCCTAGCCGCGAGCAGTGTTCCCCTCTACCGCCAGAGGAAACCCCCTCCCCTTCTCCTACCCTCCCTCACCCCCACCACCACCTCTCACTTCTGCCAAGCCGCCCCCCCCTTCAACACTACACCACCCCGTCCCTCCATCCTGCAGGCTCACAACACACTAGCCCACTCCCCTGGGTAGCAACCTAGCTGTAGAGTTTGCTCTAACACACACACAACACACACTAGTCGGTTCAAATAGACGATCACATAAAGGAGTTGGTCTGATGGTCCCAAACAAAGACAAGTTAAACATCAAAGAATTGTCCTTTTTCTCTTTTTATCCATCTGTTAAACTAACAACATTTAACAACACAGAAAGCTTCTTATTCTATAGCTGTGGCTACACACTGCAAAAACTCAAATCAAAACAGGTGTTTTATCCCATTTATTATCAGCCAAATAATTAATTACACTTGCTTTATGCTTACATTACCTTAAAGTCAAGATAAAAATCCTATTTCAAGATATAGAAAAGAAAATAAGGACTGAATTGCTTGAATAAATCAAATATAGCTGCCAATGAGGGAATACGTGTCTTGAACTGAGTTTCATCTACATTAGTCTGTAAATTTTTTTCAAGACTTTCAACAAATAAAATTTGCTTTCTGCCTCGGCAAGTACTTTTACTTATGACAAGTAATGCAAGCCTTATTTTTTCTTTTACTTTTTATACCATAAAACACTGGTTCTCAATGTGGGGGTCGGGATCTCCTCGGGGGTCATCAGAGATTGAAAAAAACAAAGAATATTTTCTGATGATTTCAAATTGTATATTTCATCCGTTTTTATAAAACTATATGCATAACTGTGTGAAATGTAAAACAAAAACATGGTAATTTATTTTTATGCTGAAATCAGAGTAAAGTTTAAGAAAATCCTCAAAATGTAAGAGGGCACATGCTATGTGATCAACTACAACTACTACAACTACCAGTGGGGGTTCCCGGTCTCTGAAACCTTTATTTTGGGGATCACTGGCTGAAAATCCCTGCCTTTACATAGGATTTTTTTATCTGGACTTGTCAGGTGATTGTGGCTCATAATTAGTGTAACAAGGTAATTGTGTCTGGAAATTAGATAATACACATAAGATTTTGATTTTAAAGTGCAGAAGTTGTTGATGTGGAAAAAGCGAAGGAAGAATCTTTTCGGCTTGGAAATTACTTAAACACACTTCTTAATATTAACCAGAAAGTCCTGACAAAATAATATTATTTTCACACATCAAATGGTAATGTTTTGAGTTGGAAAATGTGAAGAATCTTTTTGCAGGTATTAAGGGAGTCATTCGTCATGTATCAGTAACACTGTCTGGAGATAGAGCACATATGCTATTCACCAAAGTAAACTGCTTCAAAAATTGAACAAAAATGAGAAAATGAAATATACATACAAATGAATCAAATGATAATGTTAGTAATTTGAATACAATTTGACTGATAAGGGTACAAGAATTTTAACCAAGATACTCAGTAACTGGTGTCCATTATCTGAAAAAGGTAGACGTTTTTAGGTGTAACTGGGCAGTCATGTATTCCAACATGTAAAGATGCTTTACCTTCTGTAACCATTGGGCAATCTTTGGAAAATAAGGCTTTACCCAATTAATAGTAATCATTTTTCTTGCGGTCAACAACAGAACATGCTATTTATAACACTGATCTGTAGTAAAGTGGAGGTTAGGAAACACATCTGAAACAAATAAAGAGTCCACAGGGAGAGCTGTTGACCACATTTCCAGTTCTTCTTTGATGCTTTTTTCAACATGTTTGTATCTTTAGGCCTTCCACAAACATTAAAGTATGATCGCAGACCATACTCTAGCATTTAAAGCTGGAATTGTTTTGGAGACAAATGCTGTTAATAGTGTCCTGAAGAACTTCACTCTGGCCTTTCCAGCGTTGGCTTCCAACCCCTTTGTGACATTTGGAACAAATATTTCCCAAAGAGTCATCATCTAGTGTTGCATTTAGCTCCAGTTCCCAGTGTTGTTCGATGCGTCCTCTGACATATCCCACACTAGTTTCTTGTACAAATGTAGAATACATGTATTTTTTGTTAATGGGTGGTCTTCAAACAAATGTTTAAAATGGCTTTCTGTATTTCTTGGTTCCTCTGATCTTATATTTTTCATTGATAAATTTACAAATGCATTCTTAATTTTTCTATCAAGTATGTGTCAAAATTACAGTTGTTGACATGTGCAAATCTAGCCGACAATGTCGTGCTCCTCCTCGAGATCTTTGGAGTCCCCTAAAGGGGGACCTGTATCCCAGTTTGGAAAGCAGTGGCTTTAACTGTTGTGTTCAATCACTATCAAAATGCCAAGAGTCTTAAAAGATCTTGTGCTGTATTTCATATTATTTCTTTTTTTAATTTTTGCTTTTTAAAAGGATTTTGAAGTTTTTTGTGTGTTTCTACCTTATAGCCTTTTTAAAGATTCCCACTTGAGCAACTCAAACAAGAGATAAACCAGTTTGATAGAAGTGTTTGATAAACTTGCTTTTATTCTGTAGATTTAATGTTCTTTAATGATGTGTGGCAGTAATGCAGTTGCATAAAAATCTCTCTTTCCAAGTATTTATTGTAACAGTCAGCATTGTTGTTACCCACAGCTCAAGCATGTTTGAAGATGTCTGATTATTTTTACCTCATACTAAATACTTATCACAGTGTATATTCTTCAACTTTGTATAGGTTTTGGAATCAAACAAAAGTAAACTTTGAAAACAAAGTGGGATATATTTGAAGTCCACAGCTCTAATCACTGAGCATGTTGAGCAACTCTCCTTTCTGAAAGCTGTGTGAATGGAAGCTAATCTGTGTGATTAATTGAAGTATCATAGAGACAAGACTTCAGGAGATACTTTCTATCTGTAAACCAAAGATAAAATTTGGACGTTTGATGAGTGAAAAAAAGTGAAGAAAGTTTGACACTCCCGCTCTCAGTTCAGTTGTAAAGACACTTTTAGCGTTTCGCAATATAAAACCTGTAAAATGCCAAAGACTAATAGATGCAATCAGCTCTCATTGTGCTCACTTTGTGACAGGGAAAAGCCTCATCCGTCTGGCCAGACCAAGAGAAAGACGGAGACAAACGCTTTTAGCTCTGGCATAGGAAACGAACACCAAATGTATCTCTCTCTTGCTCTCGCTCTCTCTCCCTCTCTCTCCGTGCTGCCTTGTCTCTGTCTCTCTCTCCTATTTAAGCTTCTTGAAGTTCTTCCAAATTGGGTTTTAAATGCCAATTAGGAGGTTGAATGTAGTAAAATAAAAGCAAATGCAGGCAGGATGGCCTCACCTTCTGGCTGGTTAGGCTTCAGAGAGAGCCGAGCCGGACCTTTGGCTCCCAGCGAGGCTTTGAGAGAAATATCCTGCCTAATGAACACATTAATTAGAACCATAACTATTTATAAGATGATAATTAGAAACGAAGGGAGGTAAACTGGGCTTTTCCTGCAATTAATGGAGGATTAATTACAGGAGCTAATGAAGTGGATTTTTGAAACGCGTGGAGGTGAAGTACAGAGATGTGCAGCTCGCTTTGTGATCACTGGCATAATTATTTTCTGCAGCGCCAAAGCGTTTGAGGCCCTGGTCCTCGCCGGCTCAGGCCGGCTAATAAGCATCATTGCATCGTTATATATGCACTTAAAAAGACTTGCCACTGAAATGACTGTCTAATTATTTCTAATTGGCAGGCCCTGTGTGTTGTCATTGAGCTGTTTGGAGCGGCAGCAGAGCCCTGGGTCTAATAACACTCTGGGCGTAGAGGGTGGGGGGGGTGGGGTGGGGGCACTGAAACATAGGGAGAGAGAGAGAGAGGAAAAAGGTGAGGGGCTTTACCAGTTGCCTGCTGCTCATTGCCGGACCTGCACGTTGCCCCCCTGTGCCACTCGCCCAGCAGGACAGCGGCTCCCAGAAGGACACCCGATGCACTCGGAGGTCACCTTGCCAAGTAGCCGATTAGCAAAGTTTTATTTTATCTGCGCTTATTTTTCCCCTCTTTTAATTACCAGCTTCTGCTCTTAATTTATGCACAGATAAACGCCACCGTCTGTCCACGGTTCTTCTTCTTCTCACTCCTAAACATGCTACACACACACTGAGGGAGGGAGGTATGTTTATGTGCTGTGTGTGATTTAGTGGCCAGCTTTTAAGCCGGTCCGTAGAGACTCCAGCTAAGAGAGCATGCATGGACAAACCTCAGTCAGCCGTGTTTACCTTGTACTCTGGCTGTGCTCTGGCTCAAACCATATGGACACTATCATTCTCGGGACTCAGCGGAAGCACTTATATAGTTTGTCTTTACAATCATTTTCAGACTAATACTCCTGTTAAGCAAACAGTCATCAGGAGGTTTTTAAAACATTATTTATGTGCATCCTTGCATTAGAATTACATTCCCTTTATTTGAGCCATTGATCTTCATTTTGGCTGTGTCATATTCACATGTAAGACCTTGCATATTTGAGGTGTTTGAATGATGGTCTGGTATTACGTGTGCAAGCATCTCACTTAACTTGTCCGAAGCAGAGCCATGTGTGTCGTTCTGCCAGAAGAACACACCGTCATTCCTCCTCTCCTTCTCCGCAGACAACTTGAGAGCAAATTGCCAGCTAATGGAACCGCTGCCTGCACTTATCGGTTCACTTTAGACAAGCCGTGGAACCACACAAACACACACACACAAGCATGTGGTTTCACTCACACGTTTAGTAATTTATTTGTGGAAAAAGAAGAGAAAAACGAGCGAGAACGGCAGAGAAATGAAACAGGGGATCATGTGCGCCCTGACTGAAACCTTGACAGTCTTTTTGAAAGTAATGAAACACTTTCTCAGCATGCGTATGACTTTTTCTATTTGAAAATTGTCTTATTTTTTTGTTCCGTCTATCCGTTTGGGGGGTTTTGGCAGAGTCGAGGACACGAGGAGGAAGTGGAGATAGATGGATGGTCCAAAGGATACGTGGCCAACTGTTGTGTGATTGGCTGAACAAAGAGCAGAATGCTTCTGTGACTGGTTGAACAGAGAGCTCGACGTCTCGGTTTTGGCTGGTAATCAAAGCAGGAGAAATGTAATTATTTAAAATGCAGTCAACAGTTTCGTTGGAGTGGAAGTTTGCCAGATTTCTATGAAAAACGGAGAAAGAGCTGGATTGCAAAGTGTGCGCGCTGTCTCTCATGTGCTACTGCAGATGTGTGATGAATGACATTTGTGGCAGAACATGTGGCGTCATTTGGATCCTGCTCTCAACAGGGCATAGCAAATCAATCTTTTCACTCCATCACTTGAATATCAAAATCTTTTATCTTTCCTGGTAAAGATCTTTACTGTTAAATGTTAGAAATAGCCACTGTAATAGGATATAATGATAAATAATGAGGCATATTGTTAAAAAGATATAGTTAAGTTGTCAAAATGTTTGCTACCTCTTTAATAACACATTTTTCAAACAACACAATCTGTTAATTTAATGATCAATAGTATAGAAAACTAAAAAAATTTATCTATTTGAGACTGCAAGTGCTAAGCAGAGAAGAAAGTACAGAAAAAGCAGACAATCTCCTGCACAGATGCAACTGCGCTGTTTTGGACCATAAATGTTGCTTATGCTTTTATGCAAATTAGACATTAGACAGGAGTTTGTCTGCAGATTTTGGTTATTTAAAGCAAAAATTACCTAGTATTAAGACCCAGGGACTTATTTTTTGTTGTCGGTGTTTATGTTGTTTGATTTATACAAATATCATGTCATAATTTTGTGTTCTGGTATCATAACAGCTCTAAAATATATATTAAAGAATGAACATTGTATTTACTGTTTCAGCAGTTACATTTAAATAAAGACAAAATATGAAAGATTGATGCCTCAGTAAATCATGACAGTAATTCCAATAATATATTAAATATCTATGCTGAGATTTTTCTGCTTTTTCTTCAGGATATATAGTAATAGCCAGAAAAGGTTGAAACGCTCCCTGCCTGGTGTCACAGTGCTGACATAGTTCACAAACATCACCCATTCACTAACTACGATCGCTAAAAGAAAGAAAACCTGCCTTCTTTATGGGCTACTTCTAATTCTGTGCATGGGACATGTAGTCTACGAAAGGCGACAGATGTTGTGGAGGGGAGACGCTTTTCTTCCCCCTCAGAGGGTGGAGTGTTTTCTCTTTCTATTCTTCATCTCTTGGTCTGTGTTCGTCTCTCTCTCTCTCTCCTTCTCCTTGTTCAATCTTGACAGCAGTTCATAAAAAAAATGATTTTTAGAAACTTCTTTATGAGACAAGCCTCTGTTCTGTCAGAAGACAACTTTATGTTATTCCAGTGAAGAGGGAGAATTTAATAGCTTTTTTTTTTACAGGGCACTTTTCCAGTTGTGTCTTGGGTGTTTAATTAAGTGTAGTTTCCCTTTAGTAGTGGAATGTGTGTCTGCTTTTTGTCGGCCCGTTCCTTGCTGCTTTTTTACAGTCCACCCACATGGTTTGTCTCAGCGTTTATGATTTTTCTTATACCGGAGTTGTGAGGTTCCTAAATCACTTAAGCACACGGGGCCGAGCGGTCCACATTTAAACAATAAAAGGCTGTTATGCTAAGGGCCCTCAGATCTCCCACCACTTCATAAATACATGTGAATAAAAGGCAGAAAAATACATCTTCCCTGACCAGAGAGAGAGGGAGAGCGAGCGTCTGAGAGCACACCTGCTAATTGGAGCCAGCTTGATGTGAAGCATGGCTGTCTGCTCGGTTTTCTCCACAACTCACACTCATTTCTTTCCTTTTTCATTCTTACCCCTTTTTTCTTATCTTATTACTACTTTCCTTTTCACAACCTCTCTTCGTCCTTCACCTGGTGTCTCCCCCTTGTCTAATCCGTACTCTCTCTCCCCCTCAACTTTTTCTCCACCCTCTTACAGATGGAGGCACTGACAACCAAAACAACTCTCTCCTGACTTGCTAATTGTTCCAGGTCTTGACGGATTGGAGGAGAATGGGCTTCAATTGCGTGAGTGGCTGTGAGCGAGTTGGCAAGTTAGCACCTAGCCTGAGCGTGACCTCCACTTGACCTCATGTCTGGGCTGAGTGTCTGCGTTAAGGCCCCCCTGGCCCACCCTTACCCCTCAGCTCCAGCTGCTAATGGGTGTCATGTCGAGCTGCGGCTGCACAGAGGTCAGAGGTGGCGGGTGCACACCAGACGGCCAAGTTTAGGATTGCGATGAGGAGGCTGAGTGACACTGGGCATATGTGCCAATGAAGACACCATCTTATCAACACATAACCATGCACACGCACACAAAAAAACACATCCTGTTGCAGAAAGTTATCTTTCCCTCATCGTTGCCTGCCTGTTGTAAGTTCATATAGATCTGAGGGGACTTTGAAGGCCTTTGAGGTCTGCTAAATGACTTGACCCTTGTGGCTGTAAGTGTATGTGTGTGTTTGGGTGGGTATCGGGGCAATGAGTGGGTGGCCTGCATGGGGTCTCATTTCAGCTTCACAGTGTAGCAGGGCACTGCAGGCGTTTGTGTTGACGACGGCTAAATTAAAAGCAAACTGAAGATTATGACAAATCTAAACACGGCTTTTATGAAGCAGAGGGGGACGAAGAAAAAACATTTCTGTGAATCTTTCATGCTCTGCCTTTGCTGTGTTAATTGTGCTCACAATCAGCTACTTTGCAGCGATTCCTCGTGTGTTATTCGGCGTGTGTATGTATATTTATGTTTCTGTGTGGGTGTGCGTGCAGGATGACAGAGTGTGTGTGAGTGCGTGTACAGTGAACCGAGGGAACAGATAATGTGGCTGCTTGGAAGGAGGAAGCAGCTTGGGAAATGATTTCAACAGCTCTCATAATTAGAGGAATATCATAAATTAAACTTGTGTCTGCCGTTGCGTTTGAAGAGCACTCAAAAGTAATAAATTCTGGATGGTTAACATATTTGCATTCCATTCAGCAGGCAGCGTCAGGCAGGAACAGCTGTTTTCCACGTCTTTTGGCAGCAGGAAATGCACATTGCTCACTCAAGGTGCTTTTAGACACATTGAAATAGCAGAAAAAAAGAAAAGTCACTTTTAACTTGAACATGAAGCTGCTGCTGTGTGCTCTGTCACTGGAAATAACTCGGCGGGGAACAGCGCATTAATGAAGTTCTTCAAATATGGATCTTCTCACTTTCAATCAGCCCGTTTCTTTTTCAATCTGTTTGTTAGTTGGAAAAGTCTGCTGGCACGCTTTTTGTAGTCTTAATGTGTGTGTGTCTGTGTGTAGCTCTGGAGTATTCAAATCTAATGTTTTTACTGCTGGAAGGGTCGAAAATCTGCTTGGTAAAAGTCGCTGTCGATACAAAGTACAAAAAAAAAAAATTTAACCAAATTTCAGTGTTTCAAAGTATCAACTTTAGTCCTTCCAAAATATTTTTAAGTATTTCAGAAGCCTGGGTTAACTCTAACCAGATCATTCTGATCACCTTCACTGTAAACTGAATAGAAAATGTTGTCATAGCTGTAGTATTGCCTCATCTGATATTATAGAAAAATACTTTAAGTCAGTGTTTATTGCTCATGAGGCCTACATCACATTTGGTTCTCTGGCCTCTGTTTCAGTGTCTTAAGGGAAGGTTTACTGATTTATAGTGCACTATTCATGCAGAAAACAGAGCTTTAGGATCATTATGAAGCAAAAATAAGACATTGAAATATAACAGGGCCCAGCTTTAAATTTTTTACGCAACTTTTCTCCTAAGGTCGCTTTCCAATGGCCTGCAGCAGCATTATATTGTAGTTCTGCTGTCATCACAAAAAGATGCAGATGCAGAAGTGACCAGTCTGAAAAACTCTGATCTGTTTTAATTATCATTGTTCTGGTTAAATATGTATGATACTGCTGAAAATGCGTGTACTGGTATTGGCGAGTACAAAAGTTTATGCACTGATCCGTTACAGAGTTGTTCAACTTTGTGTTTTGCTTCATTTAGCTATGCTATATATTAGCATTATAAACTAAAAATTAATTCCTCTTTGCTACCCGAAAAACACAACACATGAACTACCGTTTTCAAAGCAGTGGAGAGGACGTCATCGGAGGTGTGTAACAGAGCAAGCAGTATTTTTCACTTGAAAGTCAGAATAGTGAACCGGTGACATGTTTGGTATGTAAGGCTGTTATTATGAGAGAGGCACCACTGTTGCCAACTTCAACATGAGCAACCTGGTAAAGCATTTGAAGACACATGATGAGAAGGAGCACAACGATTTCACATCCAAAACAAAGGAGAAAAAAATTACCCACTCCAGCAGCAAAGTTTGGAGGTAGCACTCCAATGATGTGAGAAATTTCCCATGAAGAAGACATAGATCTATGCCTGAAATGAAAGGTTGTACATTTGCATGCTATATGTTGACTCTTGAGTTCACGGCAGAGCTAAAATAACGTGCCAGTTTTCTGTGGTACAGTTTGTCCAGAAAGTTTACAATGGTATCAGATGGTACCCAATGCTCTGGTATCAGAATTGGTATTGGGAAGGAAGATAAGATATTGGAATATCTCTAGTGGGTAAATGTTACAGAATATGTTAGCATATTCAGAGTGATGAAAAGTCAAAAATGTCTGGCATTTTCAGCGCTCAGCGTCCTGAGACGAAAAAACGCTCTTGGCTTCAGGTATTTTTGTCACCACGCTGATAGCACTCTCAGTCAAAAACAGTTGAACTTGTGTAGAGCTTGTCTATGCACTGTGAAAAAGCCAACTTGATTATGAATTATGAATTGTTGTGTGTACTTTAAAAGACTGAACTAGTTGATACAACACATTATATTGAGTTACTTAACTTATGTAAGATATACACCAAGTGAACATTAAGATTTAAGTTGAGTCATTTTCTGGGGGCTCGACTTGAGTAGTAGTTGCAGCTATTTTTGTTGAGCCAGCTGATCTATGTATTTGAATTGGAAAAACATTCTGCCAACTCGACATTTTTAGTTTTGAGAATGTCAACTGAATGGCCCCTCAACTCAAAAAAGTTGTGAAATTTGTCATTTAATGTATTTTCATTGGACTCCCATATTCGTTTTTCATTGTGTCACTTCTCCCTCACTAGCCAATCAACATCAAGCAGGGGCAGGACTTCTGATAATGATGGAGGAGAAAACAATCTGACTTGTATTTTCAGGAGTAAAGTTTTCAGGCCTATGTCAAGACAGGGTTCCTTTACGTTGTTTTCATGTTTTCTTGATGATATTCCCTTGAAAATAAAAAGCAAAATATGAAGCACACCGAGCTAAGAACAGTGTTATGCATACTACAGAAGAAAAACAGAAGTCAACTTTTTTATTCCAGCAACGATTAACTCTTGTGCGAACTGATGTTGTGAGTGCCGCCAGTGATAAAAGTGCTGTCTGTGGACACAGGCCTTAAACGTGATGTAAATATCACCCTCTAGAGCATGGGTGTTAAACTCAAGGCCCGGGGGCCAAATGTGGCCCATGGCACAGTTATACCCGGCCCGCAAGATCATATGATATTATTATTAGAACTGGCCCACTGGTATGAGGTCTCTAGATTTCCTCCAGTGTAAAAATGTAAACTTAACCTTGCTGGTTAAATTTCCTTGTTAAATCATCACCATGTGAAAAATAAAGAGAAAAATTATTGGATAAAAAGTTAGAATGTGGGAAAATAATATTAATTTGTGTTTTCGTTCATATTTTCAAATTTTGCATCTCACAAGTACAAATTAAATTTATGATTTTGGCTTTTTATTTAATATTTATAATTTTTCAATTAATGATTTTGACTTTTTATCTCATATTTTAACCTGTCAGAATGACATTTTTTAATTTTAAATCATATGTTGTCCTTTAAAACTTCAGGAAAAATAGCTTGTAGCTGCTGCTTAAGCTAATGGGGATCCAAATAAACAAACAAACAAACAAACAAACTCATGAATTGGAATTTTATCTCACAGTTTGACCTTTTAAATGTATTATTTTGGCTTTTATTTCTTATTTTTTGCCTTTTTAACTCATGATTTCTGATTTTATCTCATATTTTGACCCTAAAAACATAAATTTGGCCTTTATCTCTCATTTTGCCTTTTTAACTCATGTTTTCAGATTTTATCTCATTTTGACCTTTTAAACTCACGATTTCAAATGATATCTTATATTTTGAACTTTAAAACTCATGATTTTTAATTTGATCTCTTATTTTTGCCTTTTAAACTCATGATTTTGAATTTTATCTTTTATTTTGACCTTTAAAGCTCATGATTTTTAATTTTCATGTCAAATATTTGCCTTTTAAAAGCTTTATTTTGACTATTTATGTTGTGTTTTCACCTTTTTGACTCATAAGTTTGACTAAATTTATAATTTTGATTTTTTTTTTTATCTCAGATTTGTGTATTATCAGTACTTTTTTTCATATTTCATTGCTGGTGAAAATCTTGTTGGCTGTTTAATGTTGACCCTGTTAGGCTCTCAGCTTAGACCTAAATTCAAAATTCTTGATTGAGTTTGACACGCTTGCTCTAGAGTGAGCATGTGAGTGTCATAGCACACCATAGAGTGAATTGAGGTATTCTTACAAATACATCTCGACTCAAGCTAAATTAACACTTCCAACGGCTTACTTCTTACTGATTCTTGACACCAGTACATGTTTCCTACAGTTGAAATTGCAGTGTCTCTGCCTACTGTAATGTCATGTGCATACCCTATATATGGTAGAAAGGCCTCTGAAGTCAATAAGTAAGTCACACTTAGCTACTTATTTTTGTTGGGCCTCAAAATCATTTATTCTTTTCTTGACAGCCTTTAATTGAGCCTTCAACTCTTACAAGCCCCATACGTTGTTGCATTTACACATTTTTTAAATTGTTGTTTTAAAACCTGATTCCTGCTAAGGCATGATTTCATCTCTTAGGCCACTTTCTAACAAAGTATTTTGTTCCAATTCATTGACAGTTTATCTCACTGATCTTTCAGAAAAGCAGTGTTTCTACATTTTTCTGTCCATGATTAAAACACAACTCCACTGGTGTTGTTGCTTTTAGAGGCAGAAAACCTCAACGTTTTTATTTTTGTGACTTAAAGTGTTTTCACGTTTGCTGTTTCTAATAAACTCATTTAAAGGCTTGGCTAATTTAACAGAGTGCTTGGATTTGACTTGGAAGCACACAAGCAATTTAGCCTGAAATCAAATATGGTCAGAATAATCCTTCCCAATGTTTCAGCTTTAGAAGGATGTAAAAAGACAACTTAATCACTATTATGATAATAAGATGCAATATCTATTGCTGATCGCTGCTGCAAGATTTGATCCGGTAACAGATTTTTACACCTAAACATAACACTTTATATCTAGGTCCCTGCTAAATATAGCCTTTAGTGCATTATATATAAGAGAGCCTGTGGTCAGACAGCGGTCATTGTCGCCTGAAACATGATAGGGTTAAAGTTACTCAGCCATTAATCACTGCTGCTCCACACCGGCCTAATGGACGGGGACGCTGCTCAGGGAATCTCTGAGAACATCACTGCTGAATTCCCAGCAGACAAATACAATATGGACACAAACTTTGTTGACGGGGAAACGAAGAAACAATATGAATGTCTGAGTCTGCTGCTCCAATAGGGAGAAAGATAAGGTTAAAGAAACAGTGAGGATGATTGGTGTTTGTGTGTGTATGTGTTTCCAGTCCCCACCCTGTGTAGTATGAATAATGATTTAACCTGGGTCAGATTCCATTGGAGTCGTTCACCTGTATCTGACACTAGTGGTATCGCGTAGCCGCCATTAATGTCCAATTTTCAATGAAAACAGAAATAGAATACAGACTGATAAGGGCAACACACCATCCAGCTTCACACCCGACCACATAATTACCGCAATGGGCTGTGGTGAGGGATCATATCCCGGCGCGCGCCGGGGGGTCAGCGGCGATAAGCTTCAGCCGAGCTCCCAACATGCAGCATAATTACTCTATTGATAATTCAGCAGGAAAATGGACCCGGCCAATTGCAGAGCTCCGATTTTAATGGATTGAACGGTGAAAACGAGGAAGGAATGGTGGAAGCAGGGTGTGAGGGGGCAGTGGATGTGTGCAGGGGTGGGGGTTGAGCGTGGGGGCCACCAGCGAGGGCCTTTTATTAGAAATGAAAATATGTTTAGGCCATAGGGGGACCTATTTTCCCCAGAGATAATAAGGCCAATGAAATGTAAAGCAGGGGAAGGGCTTGGCATGGGGTCCAACTGTGACTGTTTATCTGTGTGTGTCCTGCATTAGCCCATTTATCCCCGGCCTCAAATTAGCTAATCATTCTCCAAGGGGAAGGACTTGGTCAGGAAATTGACATTTAGCAGCATAGGCTCACTCTATTAACTACAGTAAATTTAATTTGCTGCACACCCCAGAAGTGGGCTGTTTTCTTTGCCATCAGAGGGAGAGAAAGCACACAGAGAGATTGTGTTTATTGCATCTGCTGCTTCTGGCCACAATTTGCTTGGCTGTAAATATAAGACTAAAGCTTGGAACAGCACGAGTCTGTTGTATTTCCCCCTCATGTACTGCTGATTACAAACATACGCAGGCATTGTCGACACATAGATTCACTCATTCCAAGGTCTGTTTGAGCCATTGATGGATTATCTCGCCTGGAAGACTCCAAACCCCCCTAAAATGCCAATGTTTTTTCCTTTTTTTAGATGCCTGTGATTCTCTGACTAGCTTAGTCTCAGCTCCGCTGCATCAGATATGCTAAAACAAATGTCCTGTGACTGATGACTGCTTTCACCTCTGCTTGCAGGTGTAATATTTATTTGTTATGTTCACCTCGGGGTGTTGGCTTTATCATCTGTCCTGTGTTGTACTAATTAAACTGTGGGAAATATCATGTAAGTTGGACTCAGGACCTGCTTAAAGAACTGCAGCATTAATGTCGATCCAGCTGAAATTATTAAGAGGATTCTATAAAATGTTTGACAAAAAAATTATCTGATACTTTTGTGATAATCAGTATCAACTTATGATGAAATGACGAACACACTTTTGTTTAGGCTAAAGAGAAAATTTAAGATCAAAACTTTTTTTTTAACTTTATTTTTAAGTACAGAGTTTTAAATTTTTTACAGAACACAACATATAAACCAGACTTTACAGGACCTTCAGGTCACCAAGGGAGATAAAGTATGGTCTATCAAAGACAAACAAACAGTAATATTGTTCTGTGTAGCATAGGGTTACAGCAATCCATCCTCTTAAGCCTTTCCTTGTTATTGATTTCTTGCTGGCTATCAGTAGTATTTTCAGAAGGTACTTGTCCTGGGGATAAGATCAAAACTTAAATCATTCGAAAATGTTTTCATATCATACAAGATAGGAATGTTACTATAAAACACATTACAATTAAAAGTCTACACAAGTATGGACAAATCAAATACATTTCTTGAAATGAATATATTTGCAGACTCTTTTTGATAGACATGAAACTTTTTTTCAAGAAAATCAAATTCAGAGAATCATCCTTATTCATAAATTGACTTCACTATTTGTACATTTTGAAAATGGAATTAATTTTTTTTTCATTAATATTGTGAACCCATTATCATGAGACATATTCAATTGTGAGGTGAAGTAATCTTATGTCCTTATGCAATCATTTTATTCATTGAACGGGCAGGATGGTTTCTGTCTATATTTCATATCTTAAAACCTTAAAAAAGATGATTTGTTTGCAAATAAAAAACAATTAAATAAAATCCAAAATAGGGTGCTTTTAGGAAAGCTCTACTGGGCACGTTTCACTAACTGAAGACATTTTCTGTATTAAAGAAAAATAACATTTTTCTTTACTTATACTTCTCTCCTTTCTAATACTTGCTTCGTTCCTACCTTCCTTCCTTCCTTCCTGGATTATTTCCTTGCTTATACTTCCTGTCATCTTTCCTTCTTCACTTATATCCTTCCTTATGCTTCCTTCCTTCCCTCCTTATTTCCTTTCTTCCTGCTTTCCTGACTTACTTACTGACTTGCCTCCTTCTTTTCTTACTACTTTACTTACTTTAACTAACTTCCTTTCCTTCTTCTCTTCTTTCTTACTCACATCCTTACTTATATCTTTACTTACTTACTCACTCCATTCCTTCCTTCCTTCCATCCTTACTAACTTCCTTACGTAATTACTTACCATAGATAGCAGGTGTAACGATTCGATGTATACATCGATTGGTTGATTAATTATCCAATCAGACTGATAGAAAATCAAAACATTGATGTACACTGTCACCTTTAAGCAACATTTGTATTTGGAGATTCCTCCTGCATGCCTGTTGACAATTTCCGCCCTTCCTGCATGTCCTCAACAAGCTGCCACTAATGGCAGTTAGCAGCACAGATGTGGAGGATATCCATTCTCCTCTCAGCTGTGTGGACACATTTTGGACAGAGACTACTCTGGGGCAGGCCTGCTGTCTTTTTGTCAACTACATCTGCATTTTTTTAATCTGTATACAAATTGCTTTATGAAAGCGCTTACAGATAAAAAACACTCTCCCCTTGTCATGACTGAAGTAGTGATGTCTGATACAGGCTCAGCAGCTAGACAGAGAGAGAAAAAAAGAGTATAAAAAAAGAATAAAATCTAAACCACACATCTTCATTTTCATGTCATTAAATTTCCGAAAGAGATGGTATTAAATACATGCATGTTTACACATAAAGGCATGAATGCATATGTTTCCCCTTTTCCATGCTTACCTTTGAAACACCATGTTTATTAATAACAAAAACACCTTAAGCTGTCCCTGCTATTGTGTATTTTAACTTGAAAAGTATTGGATGGGAACATGAAATATAAACTGAGCTGTGGCAGATTTTTAGACTAGATGCATAATTTGATGGTCATTATCTGATGGTGTTGACAGAGCTAACCAATGACAATGTTTATTCACTTAGGTGGCACTGTAACGGAGCTTCACTGTGTTTTTTTTTTAAGATATTTTCCCTCTCCAAGGCCTTGAACTAGTGCAGCAACTCTCCAGTGATGACGATCACCCTGGCCTAATTGATTGCAACAGTTGTCAGAGTGTTGTCTGTTAGGATGGCGACAGGCGTCTGAAGAAAAGATTAGTTTTCTGCTGGGGGAGAGACAGCTCTGGATGTCCCAAACTGCAAACTAATAAAGAGGGGAAAGCAATAAAGCTCGTGGACAGCAGGTTTGACTGTTTTTATAGACAAATCAATAAAATGATAGATGATGGAAAATAACGGCATCTCAGCTGCCAATTTCTACTGGGGCTGCAAATCGCCGTCTGTCCCTCACACACAAACACACATGTACACTGAGACAGGATGCAGACGCACACAGGAAAACACACAGGAGTAGGGTATGTTTACAGGTTTTGTCTTCATTAATAAGGCATGTTCATTGACACATAAATGACTAGTCATGTTTTGGTTGCTTGTGCCTGACTGTGTGAGGCAGGAGTTACATTTTGAACTCTCTTTGTTGATGTTTGACTGTGTGTGTGTGTGTGGGTGTGGGTGTGTGTGTGTGTGTTTATGTTCGTGTGTCATAACTAACAGAGTAAATCTCCCGCTGTAAATCTTTTTGAGACCAGAGGGCCATTGTCAGGATCAATACAGGTGACAGGCCCTCCTCTGAGCCCGCCTCTAATTGGCTCCATTTCTACACTCTCAGAGTGTGTGAGTGTGTTTGTCACTGTGTGTATGATATATAATTGTATTATTTGGTCCATCTATCGAAGCATGAATCGATCCACTCCAGGAATGTTTTTATTCTAGTGAGTTTTGCTCTACAGATGTGTCTGACACATTGTAAATCTTTTTACATGTAAAGTCAACATCTTTATGTTAGTGCAACAAATTTTAAAGGGTCTAATTTTGCTTGTAGTTGTCAGTGATTTGTTGTTTTGAAGTTCTCTTTGCAAGGTAGAAAAAGAGAAATTTGTCATGCATGTAGCCTTCTAAAGCAGATAGATTGGCAAGATCCCAAGTCCGTCATCAGCCATCTTGCAACCTTCAATTTGAAACGACTGCCAGGTCTGAAAATGGACCAATGGACCTGGCCAAACAGCATCATCTGAGGAGAATGGGTTGGGTTGTGCTGTACTGCTACTGATGTATTGTTTAGCTTAGATGCACTGGAACTGATTTCTTTATTACAGAACAAGGGGCCGCGCAAAAAGCTGCTCATAATGTGTGACCTCATATGATGACCCCCAATAATAGACGTATTTTTATATATATATATATATATATATATATATATATATATATATATATATATATATGTATACATTCTCAGGTTTCTATTAAATTTCATCAGTTTGCAGGCTAGGTTTCTTGCATTTTTATTATTCCTCTCCAAGGCAGCTGTCTTGAAAAATATGGGGTTTCAAAAAGTATCCAAGTATCATTATTCTAGCAACATTTATTTCATTCCCATCATTTTTTTAAACAGTATTGTTTACTGTGTCTACCAGGTCTCATTCTCGCCACCGTCGCTCTCGCAGTCGGAGTGGCAGCCGAAGCCGGCGAGGGACCCACAGCCGCAAACGGAGCAGCAGCCGCAGTCGCCGGAGGAGCCGGAGCCACAGCAGAGAGCGGGACCGGGGCCACCGCAAGGGCCGCGACCGGGAGAAGGATAGAGAAAAAGAGAGGGACAGAGGACGAGATAGAGACAAGGACAAGAGCAAAGACAAGGCGGACAAAAAGGGGTGAGTGATGAATGACCTTTTACATGTATGTTTGCATGTACATAAAGGCACAAACATGACAAACATGAGTTTTCCACTGGGTACAGAGTATTTGGTTTATATAAAACAGACTTAGGTATGGAGCTCAGCCTCAGCTCCTCCATCCATCCATCAAGTCTTCCTTCCATCCATCAGTCCACCATTCCCTTTCTCCCTCTATTTCCCCTTGCAATCAAGCACTCGACTACACTGGCCTTGTAATACGATATAATTCCCTCTGGGAAGCCATAAATACACAAGAGTAGATGATAGGTAGGAGTATTGGTCCAGTTTTCACAGAATGTTTTGGTCACCAGATGATGTCTGATGGCTTTAACTCCACTCTTCACCCTCTGGGTGCAGCTGCAATAAGCACAGAAACATAACCACATCTTATGCATCTCTAATGTCTTTGCTGCTCCAACCAACAGAAAATATTGGCAGATAACATTTTTACATCAATGCCTATGTCTTTGGAAGGCTGTGATAAACATGAAAAACAGGGTTAGAGGCAAGAGATGTTTCAAAAGTGGTGCCAAACTACCTTTGAGGCCTCACCAGAATAGCACCCTCAACCTCTCAACCTGTCTAGTGTGTTCATAATGATCAAAGGTCTATGTACCCAGGTATTGTCTTTTTGAATAGCTCATACTCTATGTACATTTTAGACTAGGAATACTACAAGTGCTGCTGATAAGTGGTTGTGCTGCATAGCAGTTTGAGCAGGGACTATTATTCGCTGATGTGAGTAAAAATCAAGACACAATTAGGAGAAAAATTCAGTTGTCTGAAATTCATTGGTTACATCATCGTGCACATTTTTATGATGTGGCGGTTTTTCAGGGCTGAGTTGCTTAGGGTTGGGTCATCTCACATCCTTACCATCTGTGCTGAGAGTTATGTATGCAAAACAGTGACCAAAGAACAGCAGATAAACAAAATATAACATTTTCAGGGCAGCCAGAATAAATAACACCATACCATCCTATAACTTTGAACCACTCAGCGTATTTCACCCTCAGCATCCTAAAGAAGATTTTAACACCCTGCTTCAGAGTCCTAATTGCTATTACAAAGCCGAGAGAAGACTTATGTAGACGTTAAATGTCTGTCTTTTAAAAATCATCTTTGACATTCTGGTTGACTGTCCAAATCTACAACCACACTGTGATTTCTCTCTTTCAATCTAACACCTTCTCTTCTCCTATCATTAAGCAGAGGAGCGAACTCTTACATAAGTACTATTCGCACAGGAGTAGTATTACCTGTGGACCTCTGATAATTTATGAATTACCCCCTGACTTCAGTGTTTGATGTAATGCATATGCACGGGATAAGTGAGGTCTGTAATGGGCCAGAATTTACTGGGGCAAAACATAAATGTGTTGCATGGCTGCAGCAATGAAAATGTGCAGCAGATTTTATTTCTAAAGTTCATACAGAAAAATGCAATGTTGTGCACATTGTGTTCTGCGGGGGTCATTTCCTTCATCTGCCATACTGTTAACTAGAGTTTTCAATAAACAAAACGTGCTTAAGTGTTTTTTCCTCTCTTTATTTATATGTATATTGAAATATCTCCTCTAACTCTCCCATTACACATCAAGTGTTTCATAAGAATAACAGCCGCAGACTTTAATTGTGAAGAGCTTGACGGAAGTAGTGTATTTATCATTGATTTAGCTTAGTTTTGTCTGCTGTACTGGCGCGTTAATGCAGCTTGTTTAATCAGTGGATTTATTGCTTCCAGAAGAGAAACAATTACGTTTAATTTCTCAGGTAAAAAAAGCCTTATAGTCTGGGTTTTGCCTTGTATTTTAGCTTTAAAAAAATTGAAATTTAACAGTCGAGTGCATGGATTTAGAGGGTGTTTTATAATCATAAACTTGTGTTTTTACTGCATGCAGAACCATATGTATTTGGAAATTAATTGAGCTGCTAATTTGTTTAAGTACTTTGCACTAAACTTGACAGAAAAAAACTTTCTACTTTATAGCTTTATGTATGCTTTTTTTTATTGTAATTGTAAAATGTAGATTACAAGCAATGGCATGATGGCTATATAGGATTTTAGACTGATTGGGATTAATTAGATGTTTAGTTGGTACAAAAGTCTAAATCGTTGATGATTTATCGCTGTAAAGATGTTCTAAAGATAAATATGGAGTGGCTTTCTAATCAACTTTAAATTTGTCCATCTGTAAAACTCACTGCACTTAAATTGTTTCAGGAAGTTTGCTGGTCTTGCATCTGATCAAGTCAAGCTGATGCTAATGAATGAATCTGACAGTAAATCTTAAATGAATCTTTTTTTAGAGACTCATTTGTCTTAAGTAAATATTCTGCTGAGGTATAAAAAACATGAATGGGTAGAGAAAGGGTTAAGAATTTGCATATTATTCAAATGGTGGTTTCTAGACTTACACAATTTGTAAACGTTAGTAGTCTCTCAAGTAAGGATTTAAAACTTTTGTTTACTTTCTAGTCAAGAAAATTGGACAGATGTGGTGATAAAGGAAGGACTTTAGTGAACAAATTATATTCAGCATCAGTTATTTCATCCAAAGTGAGGATTTATTGGTCATCAATGAAGACCTTAGGGCTCAGTATTCCTCAGTGTGAGTAATACACAGAGATGTGCTCTAAAGGAAAAGCGCTCCGTTTATTTGCAGCTATTACATATTGCCTTTCTTAGATTGGTATCAGTAAAACAAATAAAGCTAACAGTGAAATGTAAGGCCAGCAGACTATATCTATTTTCTTATTAAGGCTTCAATATCCTTCAGCATTGATAGGAATCTTTTCCTTTATCTCTGACCCCGCTTTAGCTTGTCTCTGTGCACATTTGTGCATGTGCTGATATGCTTTGTAAGTTCATTGGTGTCTGTGTGTGTATGTGTTGTGCATTTCCACCTGTGGCAGTCTTAATATATTTCAAACTGTCTATCCTTACATCTTGACGTCAAATTTATTTAACTTGTGGAGGTATGATGTTGGAATAATTGTGTTTAAAGCATGGGATGCTGACCAGCCATCATACCATGTGATAGACATTTACAATGTCATTAGTTTCAAAATACTGAAGTTTTGAACAGAATCTTTGTTCATAAACTCAACTCATTTGGATTTGTCAACAGTTTTTAAACATCTGTCCTAAAAGTAAAAGAAAGAAACTTCATGTGTAAAGAGTGCACTTATTTCAGTTGTAGTCCTTTAACAAAAAGTATTAAAATGTAATTATGAAATGTTGCATTGGAAATTAACATTATGACTCACCTATCAAGGAACTTACATATGAAAAAATCATAAGTCAAGCTTAATTTTACTGCTCCAATGTCCAACTTGACATGATAAAGTCAAAACTTGTCAAAAAAGGTATAAATTTTAATACATTAATCATTTTTAGTTTTTTTTTTTGTTTTGTTTTTTTTTAGTTTTGTTTTTGGGCATTTTTGTGCCTTTATTTGATGGAGGAGGACAGTAGATAGAGTCGGAAACAGGGATGAGAGCAGGGGATAGACATGCAGCAAAGGGCCCCATGCCGGACCCGAACCTGGGCCGTCCGCGTACATGGGGCGCACATTAACCCCTCGACTACCTGCGCCCCCATTTTTAGTTTTTAAGCTTAAATACAATAAACAATTTAAAGCTGCTGTGAGTTTTTAACACGCTATGAAACTCATTAAAATCAACTCCAGGCCTCAGTTTGAGGCGTTAACAGTAGCTTTTCTTTATAATAACTTTGGCAGAGCATTCCTGTAGAGGGACAGATTCAACTGTTAAAAGATGAGATTTCATTGTCACAAAACACTACTTACACATAAACAGGTCATTTTCAGAAAGCAGGAAGACTGGAAGTATTGTCCACAGGAGTCACCATGAGTATAACAGTCCAAATTTGTTACTGGAGACTTTTGTAAATTGGAAGTCATTTTTAACTCATTAGATGCTTGAACATTCACTTCTCCTAAAATTCGCTATTAGAGTTGAGACAAGGGTCACATTGAGTTTGTGTGTGTCAAAGTAAAAACAACAAAGCACAAAGCAGAGGACATAAAGCAGCTAAAAACTAATTGGATGGCTATTTTTGACCAATATTTTTCTGCTGGTGTGAAAGATAGTCTTTCAAGTTTAACCAGCTGCTTTGGAAGCTAGGCATGTTGTTCAACTTAACTTCTGTAGAAGGCTACGAGCTTCCACTCTTCTCTTTTCCACTTCTTTTTTGACAGCATATTGTGGCTGTCATCAGCAACTCACTGGAGCTAACACTAGCTGCTGCTTTTTTTTATGAATTTTTACAACTTGTCAAGAACCTGACCAGACTTTCAATACTGACGAAGGCTCGACAATTAAGAAAATAATATATCACACATAAACCACATACGCACCTCATACAGAACAAAACATGACAGATCAGAGACAGGATACAGCACGCAGGTTTTAGAAGAGTTTCATGGGCTCTTTGTATCCAAGAACACTTTCATGATCCACTGAAAAGAGCTCTGAGACCCAGTTTTGGGTCCTGACCCAACAGTTGATGATCAATGCTCTCGATTTTGACGTTCATTTGTTTTTGACACATTTTAGTAGGGGAGAGAAGAGTTGTTTATCTCACGAGACAAAATGAGACAAGATTTTGCTCTGTTTTTTAACTTTGAGAACATGATATATGACTAGAACTGTTTTCTTTCATTCATTTGAAATACAAAACATGCAAAGATTGCAGGTCCATTTTGAAAAGTCATAACTATTAATCCTCTTGCACTGAATATCACTGCAGATATACAGTATACTTTCGTTCATACATTGTCTTGTCATGAGTCAAACATGCATTTAACAGCACTTCATATCAATATACATACATGTTAATAGTGTAAAATCCTCATTATCTCAGTTCTTATTGCTACAATTCCAGTGAAAACAAAGCTAATAGAAACAGTTTGATTAGCGTGAACTATCTTTATATTTAAAATATTTGTAAAATGTGAGTAAGATAGACTGAAGTTTAAAAAGGTGAATCAGTTAAATTAGAAATAGTTTAATCTTCTATCAGAGAAAACAGGGGTCATTATGCAGACTATAAATTTCGTGAGATATTTTTCACCTCAATGGGAAATCTTGCGACGTTTTAGTCTTGTGAGATCTTGTCACCTCTCTACATTACAGTTGTTTTCACTCTTTATAGTTAGAATCTAGCCTAAGTAGACAAAAACTCAAACACATTTTAGCCCAGTTTTATTTTAGATAACATTTTAGTATTAGCTTTTAGTCAAAACATTCACTCTCTATGAGCTAGTTTAATAAGCCAGAATATCACATTAATATGATTATAGAACACTCATTTTAATGCACTGTTAAGACTCCAGTTAGTTAAACTGATGGACGTATGATTCCCTGAATGAAGAACTATTATGTGTGTTGTAGTACTGTCACAGCAGTAATGAGATCATTATTTTTTATTGATATTGATACTCATGTTAATACTACTTAATGATCAAAGTCTTTATTGATTATGTCATTATCATTTAGAAGGAAGATGAGACAACAATTTGCTTGATCAGCATTCATTTAACTGTTTTATATTGCTGGGGAAACAAGCCCATCTCTTCTACAAACAACTGAATGTATCAGTTTCTCACCAAAACCTGAGTTTTGTTTTCTTGAAGTTACATTTGAACACATCATGATAACGTTTTATATACCCTCACAGATGAATATTTTACTGAGCCAGACTTGTGGCCTCTGTTAGCTAGCTAATCAAGTTTTATCCTGCAGTTTTTTTTGACAGATTTCAATATTGGATTAATATTTTTAACTAACAGCTCTTAATCTGAAGTTCTAATGGGTTCACCAAAGCTGCTTTTAGTGTGATGATAAAGAGTACTGTCCTACAGCTGCAGCCAGTATTATTAGATTGATTAGATTAGATTATTAGATGCTACGGGCAGCATGCAGAACTGAATTTTTTCATCCTGCATTTAGATTTGATGTAAATATTACCCCAAGCTTCCATAGAGGAGCTGAAGACTCAGCCTAACTTGCATATGTTCTCTCTCTGTCACAGTCCGCTGCAGTTTTTATCATCCAAGATCTATTTTTAACTAAGCATAGTCTGGTTTTCCTCTTGGAAAAAATGCCAAATTTTAGTTAACAAAATTAACACTATATATAAAAAGACATAATACTTCAGTTATTTGCATTCAAATTGGAAATAATGAAAGTTAATGTGTAAAGAAATTTCTTTTCCACTGTATCTTGACGTTCATTCATTAACGATTAAATAGGTGGTTTTACCTGTCAGGATAAAAATATTATCATTGTCCACAGCTGCCTGACATGGGTGTTCCTGTCATTCCCCACATGTTCCCACTGTAACTCAGCTCCCTAACAAGTCGTCTTTTAGTAGAAGAAAGACTACAGCAGTGACACGTTTCAGAAATATGTAAAACACGACTTTCTACAGTATATCCTGTTTATGACAAGCCACTTTTCCCTCCCCTGTCTCTTCCATTCTTCTTCTTCTTCTCTTAATGGTGACGGGGGTCGGGTCTTTATGTAAGCCCCCTGATCCTAACCCCTTACACAAAAACATGCACACAGACACACTGTAACACTCCAACCTCATTTACATCCAGGTTCCTCCTTGGGTGGTGGTTAAGGAGTGAAGCGGTGTGATGTTGATGGCAGGGCGGGGTGGAGAAGAGGCTCAGGAGCTTATAGTGTCTGTCAGGATGAAAGAGGGGCCCCTCAGAGCGGCACCCTGACACTGACTCTCTGTGAGCATGTGTATGCGTGTGTGTGGTGTTGTCGTCATTAAACATTTAACACTCCTCTAGTATGACAGCAGGCAACTTGGTGCTCCAGCGGCATGTTTTCATGCAAAATTTATTGAAAACGACTAGCTGTTGTTAGGAGATCTTGTTGCCTTTCACTGGTGGCAAAGGGTAAGTGGGTGATTGTGGGGTTTGCATGTTTACTCAGACTAGTGTACAAGGTCAGGAGGTCAGCTTTGCTCTGTGTAATCCTCCAGCTTCCTATTAGAGAGGACATTGGAGCTTTATTTAACAATTAAATCTGCATTTAAACAGATTGTTTGTTTGTTTTTTTTGTCTTCTTTGTTGGTCTCTTAACAAAGATCTCCTGCATGTGTTCTGTTGTTTACTCAGCATTAAGTGGAATTTAGCAGTTGCTTCAAACCTGTGAATTATTTCCCTTGTATCTCCTCTAGCCCACAAGATGTGTAGCACTTTTATGAACACGTTTTTTTTAGACTGTTTTCTTACAGATCTGGATGAAGTTTTGATATTTGATTACACAATGTATGCCATAGGAGGTGTCATCTTAAGATTTTCTATTTTGTTTAGTTTATTTAAATGGTGAAACATTTTGATTGAAAATAGTCGGACTCTTTTCTCAGCTATCCATTTATGGATAAAATGTAGGTGATCTCAGTTCCTGAATGGCATTGATCATTTTAACAATACCTCCTTAAGAATGGTTGAACAACAGTGGTCAAGACATACGGTTACGTACCGTGACTCAGCTATGGAAGTAAATGTTGCTGTGGAAAAGTAAATAATTATCAAGTCAAAACCCAGTGAGGAGATGGTGGAAGTGTGTAGAATGCCAGTCTGCTCCCATTGAGGTGTCTACATGCATCATGCTAGTGTGTAAGACTGACTTTGACATGTCTAGTATGATTTCAGTCAAACATATCGCTACCATTTTTTGAGGGGGCCTTTAATTTGATAGGCTGGCTGAAGAGAGACAGAGAAGTATGGTTGAGAGGGCAAAGGTATGCAGCAACTAGTGCTGGGATCAGATCCTCTAACCTTTGTGTATAAAGTAGGTTCTGCTTCACCAACTGAGCTCAACCTTTGCCCCAGTCAGGCATATTTAAATGCATTTTAAAAAGCCAGTTTTAGACTTAATAATTTAACTTTTCTAACTGCATCTAAATATACTGACTGATTTATTAAACAAGTATTAAAATATAAACAAATACTTTGATTTGTTTGGTCAGGACATGATCATGTATTTGTTTTCTACAAAGTAAATGCCACATGCAGATGAAAAAACTATTTAATGCACGTGTTTACAGGTGCACATTTTGCACATATGCAGATAATTGACTGAAGTATAATTTAAATGCACCCAGTTTCCACCTGTCATTAATGAGCTGAAATGTTTGCTGTCCAGTTAACGGATGGCTTTTCTACTGAAAAGGTGACAGATTTTTAAGATTTTTATTTTTAAATTATATGTATAAATTTAAATCCCCCGAATCTTAACTCTTTCCATTTCTGTAACTTCCACAAACTCAACTTCTCTGTCATAAAACATGTCCGCTTTCACCAGAAGTCCACAGCCTTCTTTGTAACTGCCAACCAACGCAGTGAGGACGTCTGCTGGCTGCCTTCCTTCACATCCTCAATCAGAATCAAAGAGGTCTGTCCAATTAGGCTGAACTCCTTGTCAGTGCCGGGTCACAGGAAGAGCGTCGGTCCGTGCGACTCAATTTCATGTCATTTGAGTGAGAAATGGGCAGAGGCTGGGCAGCGGAGACACAGAGGGCAGCGCAGAGACCTCTCGTGGCAGCTGAGAGCCGTCTTTTCCCTGCGCATGTAAAACTGGAGTGTATTTAATGAGCTTAGGGTTAAAGAAATGAAATGACTGCCTTCCTTTCATTAAACCCTCCTCTGATGTCTTTGTCTAAAGAATCATTTAGGACTTTTTCTCTGTTGGTTAGTGGCAGCACTTCAACATTGAAAAGCTTATTTTATAAGGGTGGAGTTTCTTTTTTTCACATCTGTTTAAAGCATGTTCTCCTCATGTTTTTGTTCAGAGCCCAATCCCCGCCCAGTGCGATCTCTCTCTGTGAATGTGATTGTTTAGTAATTCCCCTCATTACCGTGTTTTCCCCTGACTCTCTAAACAGAACCCTGCCTCGCCACAGGGGGCCTCGACAGGACCCGCAGGCCGCAGTTTGGCTAGCTTTGCACCATCGCTCAGCCTTAACCTCTGGAAGCCTACGGGCTGTGAGGCAGAGAGAAAATAAAACAAGACCCCAGACACAAGCGCGCACACAATTGCGCTCGCTGCTGTTGATTTTCTCTCCCTCCACGCTGCACTCTGAGGAAATGATTGTCTGCTTCTTCGCTGCTGTTGAACATCTATCAGCTCATTAGTGTTGGTAATACACAGAGAAAGTAAGTGTGTTAGCGTGTGTGTTTGCGCGTATGTAGCCCCTGCCTGCGGCGTCCTCTCTGCCTGCTGGGAGTGTGAGCATGGGTGGTGTGAATGGGACCACTGGCTGCTGCTGCTGCTGTGATTGTGTTTGTGTCTGTGCTTTCTGCACTCTTGCAGGACTCTAGGCTGTGTCTGGCTCTGGGAGCGGGTCTGGGGAGGTAAGAGAGACTTCAAACACCATCCTCAGAAGGTTAGGATACACTCACATTGACTTAAATCAATGAGCTGTAAGTGTGTGTATTATTTGTGTGTGCGTCAAGGGGGGAGGCCGAGTGGCCAGGAGCGAGAGGAGACATGGGTGAAGCTGGAGAGGAGTCAGTGTGAAAGTGTTTTGTTTGGGTGGGGGGTTGGGTGGGTGAAATAGGAGTGATGCCTACATGCCAAGGGTGGACAGCACATGCAAGCACACACACAGGCCCCAGCAGACCCACACACGCACACGCAGAGTGGTGCAGCTGTAGTGTTTCTTGGCCCATGGCTGTATGTAGTCATTAGCTGCTTTTTTCCACACAGATAATGAGCGTAGATTGGATAGAAAACAGCCTGGCAGGATAAACTCCTTCTTCACTACATGGACACTTATTTACACACACACACACACAGACACACACACTAGACAGTTGTGTGGCATGTGAAGGTCTTCAAGTGATGCAGGACAAACCTGCCTCCCTTATGACCTTTATGGCTTCCTTTTCTGCTTCTCAAAATATGAGAGTACTGTAGCCAGTGACTTATGATAGGATTCCAAAAACACTGTGGAGCAAATTGCTCACTCAGTCTGAGCAATTCCACTGCACAAGCTCCGTCTCACTCTGTCTCTGGCGTGTCCCAGAAGCGCCACTCCATTACGCTCCACTCGAGATATGTGCCAGGTCTATTTTCAGTGGCTGCACTGCCAAATGCATCAATTCACATAGAGCAGGTCAGTCCAAACAGCTGGGAAAACGTGTAAAGCATCTGGTCAGCTAAGACTGTGTGTCCATACATGGCTATTTTTCCACTGGCAGCACTCAGGACCTCATTTCCAGAGTGCTTTTTGCCAGCGCTTATTGTCACAATGTTACATAAAATAAATCCCGCTTTCCTTGGAAGAATCTCTGACTTTGTTTTAAGATAACTCTATGTGCTTCATATTTCTGTATTTCAAGGAAATATCAGACAGAAGACACTGACAATGTAAAGGAATCCTGTCCTGACACAGCTGCAGTCCTGAAAACTACCTTCAACAAAAGTCAGATTGGTTTCTCATCAGAATTCCCACCCCTTCTTGATTTTGATTGGCAAGTGAGGGAGAAGTGACATGGACAAGCCCAGCTCCGTTCCAAAAGTTGAACAGTTTTCAACTGAGAGTGCTTTGAGTGGGGCGACAAAAACAGCTGACACTGAGGGTGCTTCTCCGCCCAGGGCTCTGAGCACTCAGAACGCTGGACTGCAAAAATAAGCACTGCCAGTGATAAAAAAGACACAGACCCTAACTCCTGATAGTAAATCATCACTATATCATCATAACATCCCATGAATGATTCTAAAAGAATTACATTACATTTCTTAGAAAAAAATGATTATTTATGCTTGCTTGAGCTGCACTTTTTCAACTAGATCCTTGTAAAATATTCATATGAAATCTGGATGGCCTAGTTGAGACAGCAGCAGGTAAAAGTAAGAAAAGTTTACTGGGGGGGTTAAGATAATGCGAGCCTTTTGTGTGTTCTGTTCGTCAGTTTGTCCTTCACTGCTCTTTTGTTGATGCAGTAAACTTGTCAAACTACACGTAGCATTGACAGAAAGATTACCATCATAGCATCAGACTTGTTTTTAATCCCTTACGTCATGTTCAGGGGCAGCCTATGTGAAATTATTTTTAAATTTCTGGTATATATATTTGGAATTAATTTTTTAATTTTCTTTTTTTTTGCTTGAGAGCTTTTTATAGAGTCATCAACAGTAATTTTACTTGATTATTGAAAGTCTCATCTTTTTTTCTTTTTTTTTAAAGAGTTATTTTCGGGCCTTTTCGTGACTTTACTAGATAGAGGAGGACGGTGGACGGACTCGGAAACAGGGAAGAGAGCGGGGAGAGACGTGGGAAATGGTGCCACAGGATTCGAACTGCCCGCGTACATGGTGCGCGCCTTTACCACTCGACTACTGGCGCGCCCTGAAAGTCTCATAATTAAGGTAGAGTGATGACAAGGCTTACAGGAAGAGCAGTGATGATCTGAGAGTTGGAAAAGTAAACCAACAGGTAACTTGTATTAATTAGATTTAAGGTACACTATATGCACAAAAGTGTTTTCCCACAACCAGTTATTGAATTCAGGTGTTGCCACAGGTGTATTAAATTGAGAACCTAACCATGCAGTCTCCATTGCAAACATCTGTGATACAAAATGGGTCTCTCTGAAGAGTCCAGTGACTTCAAATGTGATGGATGCCCCCTTTGCAGTAGGATGTTTGTGAAATTAGCTGTAAGTGACATTATTAGCAAGTGGAAGCGTTTGGGAACAACAGCAACTCAGCCATGAAACAGAGGACCACATAAAATCACAGAGCGGGGTCAATGACTACTAAGGCGTATGGTGCGTAAAAGTCGCTAAAGCTCTGCTGATTCCATCGCTGAAAATTTCTGAGCTTCCACTGGCATTAATGTAAGCTTAAAATTTGTGCATCAGGAGCATCATGCAGTGGGTTTCCATGGCTAAGCAGCTGCTTGTAAGCCTCACATCACCCAGTGTCCAATGCAAGCGCCAGATGGAGTAGTGTAAAGCATACTTGACATGGACTGTGGAGCAGTGGAAACGTGTTCTGTGGAGTGATGAATCACACTTCTCTGTTTTGCAGTCAGACGGTTGAATCTGGGTTTGGCAGATGCTAGTGGATCGTTACTGCCTGACTGCATTGTGCCAACTGGGAAGTTTGGTAGAGGTGGGATAATGGTATGGGGCTGTTCTTCAAGGTTTGGGCTGGACCCCTTATCTTCACTGAAGGGAAAACTCAATATTTCAGCATTCTAAGACATTTTGGACAATGCTATGCTTCCAGTTTTGTAGTAACAGTTTGGAGAAGGCCTGTCTCTATTCCAACAAGGCTGTGCCCCAGTGCACAAAGCAAGGACTATAAAGACGTGGTTTGATGAGTTTGTTGGGGCAGAACATGACTGGCTTGCACAGAGCACTGCCCTCAACCCCATGGAGCACCTTTGGGATGAAATCTGGTGTATAAGCTGAACTTTCAGTCCCATTTGTTTGTCTGAGAGTTGTCTGCAATTTATCAGGCAGACTTATATACCAGTATGAAGTGCTGAGAAGTACGGCATCATTACCTCAAGTGCCACTGTCACATGCTAGACCTGATGGGATTAAGACTTCATCTTTTCTGTTGTGTATTGCAAAGTACTGGAATACTTAAAAGCACAAATCAGGCTGGCCAGATTTAGCAGCACTTTTAACTGTATGAGGTCATAATTGAGTATTTAAAGCAAAAGAGAATTGTTACCATTAAACTTGAGTATTGGTTTGACTGGAAACTCTGCTAAGGACATAGTGTGAAAGTCAGAGGAAGTCAGAGCGACTCATGGGCTATGACTCTGTCTTACAACAATTACCGCAGGCTGAGAGCTCAACTACTGTATTATAGGTAGTAGATGCTTAAACTCCATACAGCGAAAACAGATGGTATTAAAAGAGCAACAGTGCTGTGAAAAAGCTCCCTTTCTGATTCCTGATATTTTGCATATTTATCACACTTAAATGTTTCAGATCATCAAACCAATTTCAATATCTCACAAAGACAACCCAACTAAATAGAAAATGCTGTTTCTAATTGATTATTTATTAAGGGGAACAAAACAATCCAAACCTATCTGGTCCTGTGTGAAAAAGTAATTACCCCCTGGACCTAATAACTGGTTGTCCCACCCTTGGCAGGAATAACTGAAATCAAGTGTTTACAGTAACTGGTTTTGAGTCTTTTGCATCGCTGTGGAGGAATTTTGGCCCACTCTTCTTCGCAGAATTGTTTTAAATCAGCCGTATTGGAGGGTTTTCAAGCATGAACTGCCTGTTTAAGGTGACACCACAGCATCTCAATTTAATTTAAGTCCGGACTTTGACTTGACCACTTCAAAGCCGTAATTTTTTTTCTTGAGCCATTCAGAGGTGGACCTGCCGGTATAATTTGGGTCACTGTCCTGCAGCATAACCCAAGAGAGCTTGAGCTTTAGGGCACAAACTGATGGCCGGATGTTCGCCCTCAGGATTTTCTGGTAGACAGCAGAATTCATTGTTCCATCAATCACAGCAAGTGGTCCAGGTCCTGAAGCAGCAAAGCAGCCCCAGACCATCACACTGACACCACCAAGTTTGACTGTTGGCATGATGTTCTTTTTATCAAATGCTGTTATTTTTATGCCCGAGGTAACAGGCTGCACACCTTCCAGAAAGTTCAACTTTCGTCTCCTCAGTCCACAGAATATTTCTCCAAAAGTCTTGGGGATCATCAAAATGTTTCTTGGCAAATGTGAGACGAGCCTTTGTGTTCTTTTTTGTCATCAGTGGTTTTGGCCTTGGAACTCTCCAATGATGCCATTTTTGCCCAGTGTCTTTCTTATGGTTGAGTCATGAACTCTGACCTTAACTGAGGCCAGTGAGGCCTGCAGGTCTTTGGATGCTGTTCTGGGTTCTTTTGTGACCTCCTGGATGAGCCGTCGTTGCACTCTTGGAGTCATTTTGGTTGGCTGACCTGGGAAGGTTCACCACTGTTCCCAGTTTTCTACATTTGTGTATAATGGCTCTGCCTGTGGTTCGCTGGAGTCCCAGAGCCTTGGAAATGGCTTTCTAACCTTTTCCAGACTGATAGATTTCAGTGGTCAGTGTGGTCAGTAAAATTGAACTCAGCTTTCCAGAAACTGTGGTTAATCACAGTTAACTCATGATTTAACAAGGGGGGCAATTACTTTTTCACATAGGGCCAGATAGGTTTGGATTTTTTCCACCTTAATAAATAAAATCATCATTTAGAAATTGCATTTTGTGTTTACTTGGGTTGTCTTTGTGGGATATTGAAATTGGTTTGATGTTACAAAACATTTAAGAGTGATAAATATACAGAAAATATAAGAGGAATCAGAAAGGGATAAATACCTTTTCATAGCGTTATTTTTTTTCTTTACATTTTTTTGTATAATTGTTTAGAAAAGACAAATTAGAGACCTGAACAGATAAAGTATGAGAAAAGCTTAAGACCAGCTGTATCACGGACATATTTTTGTCCTCTTAATAGCTGTTAGAGCAGGAAATGTGTTGTATTCTGGAGAATGACCCCGCTCTGTTTAGTGTGTATTTGTGTGAGTGTTGAAAAAAAGAGAGAAATCTGGCCACTTTTAATCACAGGAGAGACACCCTGAGCGAGCGATAGAGAGCTGTGACAATCCACTTAGTGCGCTCTGTAATCTCTTTAACCATTTAGTGAGTTGTTAGAGGAGTATGCAAACACTCACTCACACACATAACAAAAACACTGTACACTCCCTACACACTGCCTCCTGAGCTGGGTAGCAATTCAGGTCTGTAACACGTTTAGAGTTGTGTGTGTGTGTTGATGTGTTTGAGACCTGCTGTAGGCACTGAGAGAAGCCAGGCCTGGAGCATGATGACAGAGAGCAGACCCGGCCAAATTGAAGATCCCCCAATCCAATTACCCTGTTCCTCTCTTTTATTTCCTCCCTTCTCTCCTCTCCTCGTCTCTCTCGTACCCTCCTTCTCCCCTCTCCTCTCTTCACTTTAACTTTCTAGTCTTAGCAGGAGCGAATGACGGCAGTCCTGGCTGCTGTTGAAGTGGCTGGCCACTCTGTTTTTATGGATCAGAAGAGGATGCAGGCAGGATTATAAGCAGCAGGTTATGAGCAGCAAACATGACAGGCCAGCTCCGATTTAGGTGGGTTATGTAAATGTGCTTGTCGACAAAATATGTTTTTCTTCCCCATCTCTCTCCTTCTTTGTGAAAAGCTGGATGGTTTTTGGTCAGAAGGATAGAGAGTGGTGTTGAAGGCAGGGAGGGGAGCTGAACGAGGAGATTGTTATGGAGAATGATGTGTAAAAGAGACACACCGTTAATGTTTAATTTTCTCCAGACTCCGGTGCTTATTCATCTGCACCAGGGGCAAGGAAAGGTGTTGACTGAAGTCTTTATGAGAGTGAGAATACATTACAGGGAGAGATGTTCGTTTAAGTCAGAGACAGCAGACAAAGTAACGCAGAGAAGAGAGACGGACCAGATTTCAGTTAGCAGAGAGCACATTTCGTCATGTACTTGACCTCTAGTGCTCTCAGAAATAAAGCTCTGCAGGTTCTGCCTAATGGCATTGATCATTATAAGAATACCTCCTTCAGACTGGGTAAACAACAGCGCTCCAGACATACAGTTAAGTACCATGACTCAGTTGTGGAAGTAAATATCACCGGAGAGAAGCAATAATAACAACCCTCAGCGGAGGTTTTGGATTTAAGGGTATTTTGTTTCTAAAAATGTGAGCTAAAACAAAAGTGAATGTAGGTGCACTCATAGAGCTGTTGTTGTAAACAGTTTATTTTATCACCTGTAAAGACCGACTCAGACTACACAAACTTAGCCAGATTTTAGCCTGACTGCCACGTCGCAGCTCATTGACAAACATCGGGACCAAATATGAGCACTGGGACTGACAAATGCTCTTTTAGTGTGACATAATCAACATCTATGTGACTTGTGAACTCGTGCACAGTCGCATAGATGTTGATGACGCCAGCATGTGATGAGCAGTTGGGATCACACTTGTAGTGTGGCCAGGCTGTTGGCCAAGATGGGACAAGATTTTTGTTGCAAAGTCTAACATGGTGCCGTTATGAAAGACCAAAAAATCGTGTAGTATATGCCGGCTTTAGGTTGCATCATAATTGTAAAGCTTCTCATGTCCACAGCCTTCCACCCTCTCTGAGGCTAGTCATGATACTGGTGTATGAGGAAAAGAATCTCACAAGTTTTGATAGTGTTTTTGATACTTGTCTAAAAAAATGCATTTTCTGTTCAGCTACTGTAATAATGTGTAATTCCTTTTTTTATTAAAACACTCACAGGCCACCTCTTGCAAACCTCATATTTTCCTTTTTTCCTCCAAAACATTGCCAGTGTGTCAATTAGGACTGTATACGAGGTATGGCTATTAAAAAATGAGACTAATGCCACATAATGCAACTTTATTGAATTTAAACATCTTTTAGCATTAACACACATCTGAATTTGGGTCTTTCACTGGTCAAGGCAGTGCAGTAGGTCTTTGTCGGATAGTCTCAGTACCTCTGTTGTTCTTTTCTTGACTTTTGACGCAGACTCAAAACGTGTTCCTCTGAGCACAGATTTGATCTCAGGAAAAAGAAAAGTCTCACGGTGCTAGAGCAGGTGAATGGGGAGGGTGATTGGGTCAGAAGCTGCTATACAAAGAGCGCAGTGTGAGTTGGTGTGTTGTCTTGAAGAAGAATGAAACTATTTTCTCCACCATGTTGGTCTCTTTCCTCTGGATTTTTCTCAGTTTTCTAGAACCTGTTTGTAGCAGTGTTGATTCACTGTTGATCCTTCAGAACCTACTCTCAAAATTATACCCTTAATGTCAAGGAAAACAATCCTCATAGCCTCTACTTTGTCATGCTGTCTTTATCCTTGGTGACGATGGTGTTTTCCAATGCATTGACTGTCATTTTGTCTCTGGACTGTTTAAGAAGATCCTCTAAAACATTTTGGTTTCCTTCAATTTGTTCTAAAATGTCTCCACAAATTTGCTTGCATTTTTCCTTTTGGTCTGGAGTTAGAAGTTTTGGGACAACTTTGGCACACCCTTTTGTCATGTTCAAATTTTTAAAATTTGCTGAACTATCTCTTTATCATTGGAGACCGTTCCTGCTATCATTCTAATACTAAGTTGACAATCAATTTGAACAGTTTGTTCAGTTTGTGGAATGTTTTCAGAAGTGTTTGGTGTGGATGGACTACCAGAATGTTCATAGTCTTGGACATCCTCTCTGCCTACACAAATCTTTAGTGCCATGATAACACACGTGCACGTGCAGTGTTCCCTATACACCTCAGTTAATGAACCAAAAGATTCGGCTGCTGTTTTGTTCAATTGCTCAATTTTTAAGCTTCTCTTTTTCTGGCGCCTTAGCAAAAAGACATCATGTATTGGAAACTTACAGCAGTTGTGTGTGAATACCCAACCTGTGTGACTGTGAACCACATGGTTTTATCCTCATAATCACAATCCTATACTGCATATGTTTCAGTGTCTCATTATTCGATTCACTTTTCACTATTGGTAACAAAGAGTGGCTTATTTCAGGCTCTTCTCCAGATCTTCTCCTGTGTGCTAAGGAGCTGATTGTTGATATTACTGATATTTGACATTGATAAGCATATTGAGTGTTCAAGATAATGCAGCTTTTAGTCTATATTTGTAGCATTTTTGTCAGCTGATTACAGTGATCTAAATACTCAGAGGAATACCTAAAACAAAGATAACGTTTATTTATGCTAAGATTGCGATTTAAATATATAAAATCTGTGGGCTCAAGCCAGATAAAATCTTTAGAATCTTGCCAGTGGAAAAATCGATGGTATTATAACTCTAAATCCTTCACTGTTAATGACCCCACAGGTGGCAGGTCTTTTTAAAAACAAAACAAATGATGGATCTTGTTAAGTAGTTGACCTTTCAGTAAAAGCTGGTAGATCTTTGATGTAATAGCAGTCTTTAGTGCTTGTTTTGCTCATTTTCGTTCCTAGCAGTGGTGGCTTGTGATGGGAGCTCATACTTTTGACTTGTTTCTACAGAACCTCACTTATTTAGCAGACATAGTGCATTCTCACAGCTCCATGACAATGGTACAATGTCATAATGTTAGATACAACCATGAAGGAAAATAAAGAAAAACAAATTAATAAAGTAGAACATGCACATCAGTAAAAGGGTGCTAATTTTTTTTTAGAGGGGCTTTTTGTGTTTAATTGTCAGAACGGCTAAAGAAGGACAGGAAATATGGGGAGAGAGAGTGGGGGAAGATGAAGAGCACCAGTTAGCACAGAGCACTGTAGCCTCTGTATGGCTATCTTCATGCAGATGTTACAGTGCATGTCACACTCCCCTCAGTTCATTCTTGAGGCTGTGTTGGAGCTTTAAGAAAAGAATAAACCACATGATCTTTTTGTTTCCGGTAAGTCAGAAACTTTTCTCTTGACGCTTCTTCTCATAGCACTTTCCTCTCTGTCTTTCTTTCCTCTCAGTTTCTCGCCATCATCCAGCCTCCCCCTCATTTTTTATGTCCCCCCTGCTTCCTTGGTTCTGCCTCCTCCAGTGCCCACATCTGACAGCATGGAAACTATGTACATTTGTGAATAAATATCCCGGGCACTGCTGTCTAATCAACACAGAAAAATAATTCATTTTTTTCTGCCACGCACACACTCACTGATGCAGACCGGCTGAAATCTGTGAGCACTGTGCTCTGTGTGGAAAACATTTTTAGATGGTAATGGTGGAGTATTTCAGAAATGAAAAAAAAATAAAAAACACGGTAGCAAATTTATCAGTTACATTTTAAAATACAAACGACAATGACTGAAAAATGGGGTTGAAATGTGTATTTTTGCAGCTTTATATGTACATTTTTAAACAGTTATGCTGATTAAGTGCTCATTTGATCCAGTAGAGAAATAATACATGTTTTTTTTCTGCTGAGTTTTTTTGTTTTTAGCCAAAAGAAGCTAAAAAAAAAAGGCATGTGTTAATCTCTGTCCCAAGATAGAACGGGACAAACAAGAAATTAAACCAAAGAATACCGCTTTGAGAATTTCTCTTTAAATTAATTTATTTTTCCTGTGCAGATTAAGTTAACGTGATCAGTCAGTGCACACATGATTTGTGCAAAAGTTGTTGTCATGCAAGCTCCAGCAACCAATCCGTCCAAGGCATCTGTGTCTGTGAGTCTAAGTCTGCTCCTTGTTCTTTGGTCTGTTTGCGTTAGGGTGAGACTCGGGTTAACTTTTCTTTGTACCACTTTTTCCTTGAAGTGTGCAAACGCACACACACTCTCACACACTCCTGACATCTCTCCCTGTCGGCCAGACTGCAGAGCGCTCGGGGCCATGTTGTTTTGTCTTCTGATGGACGGACAGAAAGAGAGAGAGAGAGAGCAAAAAAAAAAAAAAAAAAAATAGACTAACGCTGGCTGGTGATTACGCCAGTTTGACACCGTAGACATAGAAGGAGGGGTCGTGCGTGAAGAGAAGTGAAAAAGGCACGTCAGAAAACGGTGTGTAGATGATATGAATAACAATGTACGCGGTGTGTCTCCCCGGACCCTGATAACCTGCAGACCAGAGTCCGCTCCCGGTGACAGGCCGGCCATTGTGGCCACTTTATCCCGCCTGTACACTTGTAAGGTAGAGCCGGGATAATCGCACCTAATCTAATTAAGGCTAAAGAGGGCCATGACTGAGGCTGGCCAGAAGCAGACTGGGCACTCACTCACTCACACACACATCAACAAACACAGCTCAGCGGCAGAAATCCTGTTTGCATCAGAAAAATAAGGTTGTCATATTGATTATGCAGATGAGGGACAAACGGGGCTAACTGCCTCTCGTCCAGCCGGTTACAGCTGACACAGGCTAAAGAGAGGGAGACAGGGAGAGGAAGAAAGGATTAGGACACGTTTAGCTTACTGTTTGCTTTCTACCATTCTGCATGAGCCACATCTAGGCTCCAAACTGCATCAATCCATTCGCTAATATACTGCTATTGTGGGAAAAACAGCAACTGTGCCAGTTGTATATTCACATAACAGGTCTTAATCAGAGAAGGTTACAGTAAACATGACAAACTTGTCCAACAATTAAATAATAACAGCTTAAATCTCAGAAACAAGGCTGATCATTTCATGTTGATCTGAAAATATTCATGTTTTTTTTTAGTGACAAGTTTTTGACGTTGTGGTTAAAAGTAAACAGTAACATTACCATGTCAGTGACTCAGTATAAAATAATTGAAGACAGAAGACAATTCTTAAGTGTAGAATTGTCACAATACCAGTTATTAAATTGAGATTATTATCGTAAATATCAAATAATATCAATTATGCACTGCTTGTACAAATCAGGGCTGGTGGCCAATGTCGATGTTTGTTCTTTACTTATTTTGATGTAAATCTCCCATAATTCCATTGTCTTTTCTCATCTTCAACCATGATAGCAGGTCAGAGTTTGTCCCAACAGCTCACATATTCTGCCCAATTAAGAGTCTCCACTTTAAATGAGCAGTTAGGTGTGACAAACGGAAGCATTAAATTGATCCCACACAACAGATAATTTTCTGTTTTTGACATCGGTGCATGTCTATATTATCTAAACATCTATCATCAATTTCTTGATGATGGATTTAATTGAACTCAGAGGGGTGTTCAGTACCTTGGAAATGTTTTTGTATCCACCCCCTGACTAACACTTTTCAATAGCTATTTCTCTGAGTTGCTTGGGGTGTTATTTTGTCTTCATGGTGTAATGGTAACCAGGAATACTGATGACCAGTGGCTGGACCTTCCAGACACAGGCATCTTTATACTACAGTCATTTGAGACACATTCACTGCCCTCAGGTGATCCCCATTTCACTAATTGTGAGACTACTAGCAGCAGTTGACTGGACCTGTTGAATTAGGTCAGCCACTTTAAAGGGGGGGAATATTAGTTGTCAGCCAACTCCTGCACGCTGTCTTAATTGCACAATACATGGGCAATGTTCTCTTTTTGCAATTAAGACAATTCTCAGGAGTTGTCTTGTGATTTTTAATGGATTAAGTTCTTTCCTACACACCTCTTATGTCTGTCTTATGAAGAAGAAAGTTTTTAAAGTCTTCTATATGCTCAAATGTATTACTCATTAAAATAACAGATTGTGTTTTTCATAACAGTTATAAACATATATATGTGACATAAATCTGTATTATCTATATTAAACACGGTCACAAACTAATTTATCTTGTGCTCTCACAGGATCTGACCTCCTTTGGCTTTGAAAATTTCTTGTTTATCCCCCAAACAGCCCAAAACTCAGATGTATTAAAACTGAATCTGCATACAGCACAGAAAAGCAGAAAGTCTTCAAGTTTGAGAAGCTGGAACTTAGAAATATTTGGCAGTTTTCCCTGATTTAATGATTTAAACGGTTATCAGACTTCTTTGATTAATTTGATTAATGGTCTAATTGTTTGTGTTGTACTTCTGGGTATAGCTGCTTGTAAGAACATGTTGCGAGAACATGGTTATTAATAAAGTGTGCGTGTGAATTTGCGTGTTTAAAATGTGCGGTTGTTTATACACACTTGTGTTGAGGTGTGTGTGTATTGTCTGTGCAGCCAGCCGGCAGACAGATTGCTATTTCCCCCTCTGCCCCTATAGAAAGGCCTGGGTATTCTCTGGATGAGGGTGTGATGTACAATTGAAGGGCAGGATTGAAACTGATTACCTTGTTAACTCCTGGCACCCACTGGCAGCTTGAAATAGACCTGAGCGCCAGGGCCTGATTTGCAAATGAATTACCTCTCGCCTGGCCCTCCCTTTCCCCCTCCCCTCCATTCCCTCGTCTTTTTTTTTTTTTTCTTTTTTTGTCCATTCTGTGCCAAGATCATCTTTTTATATTGTGCCATGACAGATGCCGTGCCGGGCTGCCATTGTTCCTCATCAGTTTTCTGGGGAACACGAGTAGAGCCAAAAGATTTCCACATGTGATTTTAACACAAGCGTCCTTCTTGCCATATAGCCCTGTGCTTTATTCTTTGTGTACCAGTGCTGCAATCTACAGAGTTTTGGAGGGGCGAAAATGTTAGGGAGCATCATTGTCTCTGTCTCAATAATGGAGAGGTATTCCTCTGATTAGGACAGGTTTTAATTGGGAGGTATGAAAGGGATCACTGGCTATTGATGGAACCACCGGGAAATTGATTGCTCTCCATGTCTCCTTTTTGCTTTCTCTCTCTGTGTCTTTGTCCCACTCCCCCTCTATGTAACATAATAAAAAGAAGTCAATTTCCTTTCAAACTTGGCCTCAACAATCAATTCCCTTTAGCACTGAGTTTAGTGAATTTGCTTTAGAAGAGGAAGATATGGGCCGTCTAAAGCCCTCATGCTCTTGAATGTTTTGTGTTTGAATACATGTGAAAATCAATCTAACTCAGTTAAGTAAGTGGAGATTAAACTCCTAACTAGAGATGTTATGGTTACCGGTATTACTGGTAACTGGGATAAAATTTCCCCATTGTTATCATACCTTTAATTTTTAAATTATCATTGAAATTGTTAGTGAGAACTTAATGTAATGTAAAGAACATCACAGGGTGGAGGAGGCGTCACTGTCCCTCTGCTCTCTCAACTGCACCACACACTGTGGTGTTTTTCGGAGTTTAAAGCAAAGACATATGCAAACAAGTAGGTCTAAAGAGGACTATAGCTGTAGGCTAGTCATTTCATAAGCTCAATACTCATAGGCACTGTGAATCAAATGAAACCAAAATGCAGTACCTTTGACTTTGGGCTTGAGGAGAGAGCAACAAAAAGCAACTTGGACTGTGAAGGTAGCATGCATTCACTGGCTTTAGCTGCTCCTCATCTGCTCAGCAGGGCCATGAAAAAGAAGTGCTAAACTGTTGAGCAAGTTTGAAAAAATATTTTAATCTGTTTGCCAGTTTGACTCAGTGGACAGAGCCGGTCTCAGTGTGCAGAGGCTGCAGTGTTTGGTTGCAGGATCAATTCCCGGTCTAGGGACTGTTTTGGTTCACGTCTTCCCGGGATGAGCCAATCCTTTTTTTTCCAGCCCTGATCCCATTCCGATACACAAGTACCGATACCTGACATGAAATCCAATATTTTTTAAAGTTATTTTTAATATTCTTATTATTTGTGGTGGTATTATGTTTTAAGTTACACAACCCTCTAGTAAATGTGAAACTGTGTTTCATATTTAAAGACCAAAATATATTGTGAAATTAAAAAAAAGTGGTATCCTTCCCAGTAAATTTATGTAAACTTTGTGCTGACTTCACATAGAAACAGATAGCAGCAACAAATGCAGTGTTTTCAAACTAAATATTTCAAACTTTAATGGACTGTAAAAACAACAGCAATATTGGGGACAAGCAACAGCACCACAGGGCTACTGCAGCAAACTAAAAATTTAGAATAACAGCGCAACATAGAGTAAAAACTGCATATGTAGAAAAGAGTATCTACAAAAATACCCTTCAAATAAGTAAAAAGGCGGTGGTTCAGTTAAACAGGATATACTGTTTATAGTGTCTATTGCAGCAGGAAGCAACAAATGTGAAGTTTTCAAACAAAAATTCAAAGCAAGCTGCCACTGAAAGCATTGTATATCTTTATATTGGTGTTCCCAATAAAAGCACTCGAGGGAAACAACAATTCCAGACTTTTTGGGAGATTTGTCCAAAGAAACATGTTTATCATTAATTTAGCTTAGCTTTAGCAGTGACCACCATGTTTGCAATCAGTGCCACTGTCACTCTGTGTAGCGCCTTTTCTGACCTTGTTAAAGCCACAGCCGGTTTCTTTGAATCATCATGGACCTAAAACGAAGGATTTATGAGTTAAATTATTTTAAAACTGTCGTTTAAGTGGCTGTAATATGAGTCAATGTGACTCGTATTAAAGTCACAGACAGGCAGACAGAGTAGACTCCTGCATGTAGCTTTTAATGCAGATATCAGACTTAGCAAGGAGAGAACACACCTTTGCCCTTTTTACTGTGCTTCAAATTTATCATACTGATACAAACAGGTGAAATTTGGGTTATCTGACTGCTCTTGTGAAATATGATAAGCGGACTTAAACTGAGCTGCTGTCTTTTATATAGTGCACTGCTAAGCTAGCTTTGGTGCCTCGAGTGTGCGTGTGCTGCGTTCACAGCCCATTGAATGTATAAAAACCGGACCCAATACCAGTATTGGATCTAATATCTTCCGCCCACTCTCTCTTCCCATGTTTCCTGCCTCTCTTCGGCTATCCTATCTAAGTGAGGGCAAAAAAGCCCCCCCAAAATCTTGAAAATAAAACAACCTCAATCTGTAGTTAAAAACCACACTGAAATAGGCAAAATAGACATTATTTAGCTCACTGAAGGAGCTGACTGATGGTTATATCATAACGCATTCAAGGACAGTGTAGCCTAAGTAAAATGTTCGAATGTGTAACATCAAGAAGAAATAATTAAGTTGTATCAAATTGAAGTGTAAAGTTTTGATATTGTAACAACCCTTGTACCCAATGGTGGTAAAATGCTGATTCCATGCAATAATTATTTTCAAATTTACTCCAAAAATTCCTCCAAAAACGTCTGTCGCTTCTCTTTTCCCCTTGTTTTAGCCATGACCAGATGTCAGATATGGGCCAAGCGTGCAGAAAGCTGTTCATAAATCAGCGCTTTCCTTTCTTGTTCCTCTTTTTTTAAACTTTTTTTTTATTGACTAACTTAACGCTCCCTCTCAGTGAAACATTAAGTGCTGAATGTGTTAGCCTCAGATTTAATGGACTGCTTTTCTCTACCTTTTTGGGATTATGCTAAAGTAGAGCCTGTGCGTGTACGTATACTGAATTACATAGGCGGCATGGAAGCATAAGTCTGTGTTTTGTTCCCTCTTGTGTGTTCTGCATGAAAGAGTGACAGCCCCTGACTTACCCCTGCATTATCCCTTCCTGTGAGTGTGTGAACACCCCCCCCCCACCCCACCAGCCCTCCTCTTTGCTGTATAAAACCCTGAGAGCTAGCTCTGATAGTACACACACAAGAATACAATTTCAATTTCAATTGGCAGCCCTGTTAAAAGGGAGCTATGGAGATGGCAATCAGGCCTGGGGGAAAGCTCAGCTCCCTGTACTATTGTGTGTGTGTTAATATCAAGCTTTTGGCTTCTATTAGTTAAACAGGCAGATGTCACTGATGTGGACTGTGTATTAGTGTATAGTGTTTCAATTATGTGTGTGTGTTGCAGAGTGCTTCAGTGTCCCCATCACATTGACTCTTTAATAAATATGCCTGCCATTCTATCAGCAGTCAAACAACATATGAATGCTCAATGACACGCTTGACAAGGCATGCAACTGTGGCAAATGGGGCATACAAACACACACCCGCAGACACACACACTTATGACTGATGTCTCTTTCATAGCTCTACAGTGTCCTGTCTTCACTTTGCTACTCCTCTTATTCTCTTTTCTATCTCTGTCTGCCATCAAGTCAAGGGCTGAGAGCCTGCTGTGGGCCTAAAATGTATTTCTGCAGCTTCAGTTCACCGAGAAAAGGAGACAGATACACTGTGAGAAAAAAGCTTAGCAGGACTTTAAGGGCAAGACTAGTTTTCAACAGGTTTTCAAATGAAAAGATATATTACCTCCATACAACGTACATTAGCATATCTTTGCCTAGACTGCTATTGAGGAGTTTAAGGAAGTTCTTAGGTGACTCATTTTGAAATCCATAAAATCTACTTTAAAATAGAACCGATTAGTCAAAAATGAGCATAGTTTTTTAACAGGATTCTGGTGTCAGATTTTTGATATTCTTGTGGCATTAGCAGCAAAACAGCAACATTAGCAAGGCAAGGCATTTTATTTGTAAAGCACATTTTAGCAACAAAGCAATTCAAAGTGCTTGACACGGGACATCAAAATATAACAAAGGGAAAAATTAACACAATAGAAACATTTAAAAAATAAAAAAGTGATAAAAACAGCAAATAAAACCCACAAAAGATAAAAACAAAGCTCATAACATGATGTCTGTGGTGGATCTCTAGCCTCCTTACTGCTGCCCGACCCCATCAATGGTTCGAGACAACTTATGTACAGGAATGAGAAACACAGGGACATCAAGGTTTGGTGATTAAAGTAAAAGTTACAGTGCAAGCCTGTATCAGTTTAATGTTTACATGCCTGTGATGAATAGGGTTATGCTTTGCTCTGGTTGATGTGCCAGTATAACTTGACCCAGCTGACTTAACTTCATATCCATTTTCTAGATTAAAATACTGCCCATACAGCACTACAGATGGTGCTACTGAAGGGAGAAAGCTTAATAACCTGTACAAGAGCCTGTTTAAGACTACAGCTAGTCCTAAGGCAGGTGGCTGTCTTACATAATATTTGACCAATATTTGACAGGTAATTCTGGTATCAGATAGCAGGGATAAAATATTGTGATTATATCACATTGCCATTTCATATAGGTTGTCAGCAGTCAAGTGATCTTGATGACACACAGATGTCAAATGTAAGGCAGGAGGTGTTGATCACTAGTTAGGAATCAGTGGAAACGGAGGAAACTTATAGGTTTTTTCCACCAAGCGGTCCTACTCAGTTCGGTGCAGAATGGTACGCATTTTTATGGGTTTCCATAGAGCCAAAGTTGGAAAGGGTCCCAAAAAAACAACCCGTACCGTCCCACTTTTCGGCACCCTTCCGTAGGGGTACCAATCTTACCTATCCATACCAAAAAGGTGGAGCTACACACACATTAGGGGGTTGCACTGACGTCACATCAGCGGGTGACACAGCTACCCGGCTCTGGGCTGCAAAACACGGAAGTCTGCTCTGTGAGGAACAGCAAAAGTGGAGTAATGTCTGCTTAAATCAGAGATATTCTGACTTGACGGAGATCCAAACTGTTTCCTAGTCTATGGATATTGATATCTGGCCACAAATCAAGTTTCCTGACGTTTATCTGGACCTGATTTTAAATACACGAAGCAGAGCCCAAAGGCTCACATCAGCCTGGTCTGTCTGCGATGGATGTGAAACTAAATTCATGCTGAAGTTTTGTGAATACGAAGCCTTAGAACAATTGATTCTCTGTACTGTAACTAGTTATTAATCTACTTCTTACGTAGGTAACTTCTGAAAATATTGCTCTGTGGTAGTTGAACGTGCTCGTAAAACTTGGGGCTGCAGCCTAGTTTAAAATGACATCAGCTCACCTCGGATTTCTGACTTAATCTAGTTTGATTTTAAAACCGCCTGAACTTTTACTTGATTTTTAATGCAGCGAATTCTCACAGTACAGCTCTGAACTTTTATATTTTGTCGTATAAACTGTCACAGACAAGACAGCGGTTAACATAATTGAAATGTAGTTATTTTTTTAAAAAGCGCCTTCAGCTGAAATAAAGTTGTTTAATGCCTATTCCCTACTGATTTCTGTCACTCATCCTTTCTATAACTCTGTGGCTGGGCTCGCAGACTCATGCTGACTGTGACTTCACATTCATCGCCTTTACAGCCCACCCACGAAGTGAGGGGTTTAGCGCACCAAACCATACCAAACCATACTGAATCAAACCAGACCCCCTGATGGAAACATGGCTCGTACACTAAAGCTCTAAATGGACCTTCACACTGCAACTATTAGAAAATTTCCCATTCTTTATTTGTCTATCTTTTTGTAATGTGTTCTGTTCTTTGGGTTGTAATATCAGATAATATTTCACCAGAATTATACCATACCTGTACAGAAACATGTAATGAAGAAGTAGTGATGTCTAAAAATTATTTTCATTGATCAATAAGCAGGTCTTTATTTCCCCAAATTGCCATTGCAGGTAAAGTACAGTCAAATGGTGGGTTAAAGGGTTCATATGCTTGAAATTACGAGGTAAACCTGACCAGTAGTGGGCAGTGAAAAGGTTGGAGCTTCCTCACTCTGGACAGCATGCCAGGAAGGTAATGCATGGCCGAAGAGTGCTGGGCTAATGGGCAGCTCTGTTTGCTAGAAATCAAATGACTGCCTCTGCATTTTAAGTCTTTCTGTCGCCTCTATTGAGTGACTTAAGATATTTATCTCTGCCGTGTCAATGGTTGGAGGGGGGCTGGGTCAAAAAAAGAGAGGAAGAGAAAGAAAAAGAGAGGGGAGGGCATCTGAGAAAATCCTAATGCAATTATTAGAAACTTGACCGCAAATGACAACTCATCTGGTGCGGGCTCTGTAATTAATTGTCTGCTAGCAGGAGTGCAGGGGTTTAGGAGGGTGAGAGGGAGGGGAAGATGAGCTGGGGGAGAGGGGGAAGAGAAAGAAAGGAAGGTAGGTGATTGGGTTAGGGTTAAATGACAGGTGATGAGTTACTCTGTGAAGGAGATGAGGTAAGAAAAGGTAACAGCATAAAGATCCTTTAAAGCATGGAAGACAGAAAGTTTGGACACAGTGAAAAAGAAAAACTCTAAGTGGTAGAGGCAAAGAGACATACTTGTAGATGACGGGTAGGGAAAATAAGTGACTGAAGAGGGTAAAAGACGGAGAGGGAAGCAGGATGAAAGAGCTGGAATGAAAAAGCAGTGTGATGGATCCAGTGACCATGCTAAATTGGTCAGTATTGACCTGGCCAGGGCTTAGTTTAACACTCACACTTGTTTGTCCAGTTTTACTTAATTGACCCTGGATAACTAATTGCTATTTCCTGGAACAACAGTACATTACTCTCTCTGACTCTCGTCCTCCTCACTTTTCTTTCTCTCATACTGGCTAGAAGCTATTTGGAGAGTAAATGAGAGGCAGTCTGCTTACAAAATGCAACACATTTAATCAGCAAACATAATCTCTGAAAATTTTTATCCTTGTCAAATTTTATTCCTAATGACTGAGAAATGAATGGAGGATTTAAGGTTTTCTGGTCAGAATTGCTGCTTTAGAAAAGCACTAATGTACAGATATCTTTCATCATGACCCAATGATTAAACTGTTAAAACATTACTTTAATTTGGCATGCCTTCTACCTAATCTCTGAATTCATTCCTATTGTCTGACGATGCTATAGCCTTAGGGAGCTACAGCCAACTCTTCAGTCTTCTTGTGTAGCCAGTGGTCAGCAATTATGCCGTCTTTTTTGTGCATTGTTGTGAACCGTCTGACAGGTAGCTCCTTGTAGGAGTGAAGTGAATCACTAGCTTTGCCCTTTTTGGATATATCCTTTCCAAATAATTAGTCAAAGCTATTTAGTAGTAATTAGATTATTGTCAGACAGTGGAAGTAAATTTGCTCTACAGCAGATTGTGTTCTACCTCCTTCTCTCATGCTGGTGAACAATGGTATTCCTTGGACAACAAGCAGAATCTGCAGTGCTACCATTGTGAAAATTTGTACCACTCTCTAGCAGATTCTGATTTATTAAACAGAGTTTCAACAGAGATAAACTTTCTACTTAAATAACTTGACTTAAAGGACTTAGGTCATTCTTTTCATTAGAACACTGTGGCATGTAAACAGTTGGATATAAAAATTGAACAACCAGTCTGCAATAGAGCAATTGCTCATTGCTCATGGGGAATCCCAGGGAGTGATACTATATGATACATTAAATACGATACGATACTTTACGATGAGATTTGATAACATACTCTATAATATGATACGATCCAATATGATGCATATTGATACGATATGATGCTTTATGATGGGATACAATAGGCTACGGTACAACTGACTAAGATATGATATGATTCATGCTGTCAGTTGATTAAAAAAAATAATCAAGTTAGTCACATCTCTATGCTGTGATTAATCATGATTAATCACAGCTTTTCTTTAGTTTTAGTAATTTTTAGATTTTTAAATGTTATTATCAAATGTTTATTTTCATTATTTCAACTTTATTTACAGCACTTTGAAAGCGCTTTTTACAAAAAAAAATGTATTGTTATTATTATTATTGTTATTATTTTCTATATTTTAACATTTAAAATGCTACCATTTACTTGTATTTTTGTTTGAGAGAAATTAATACAAGTATGGTGTTTAAATGAAGAAATATTATACAAACTAGAGTTTTTAAACTTGTTTGTGGTTTGTAAATCAGAGTGTCTAAATTCAATGAGCAATAATATTTATTAACTGCAAACAAGCCCAGAAAACAAACACATCAGGTACAAAATAACTTGTGCTGTAAAGTGAATGATCAGGTGTACTGTTACCCCGAGGTAGCGGAAGTTGCTGACTGAAGTCCAGTGGTATCCCCTCAGTGCAATAAATGTAGCTTGGGCCAGCTGCTCCACTTTAGTTGCCTTTTTAGCTACAGTTCACGGATTCTTGTGACAGTAGTTCTCGTAGGTGTTCTTTGGTACGGGTCACCCGAGGCGACCCGGATGATGTCTTGAAGCCCCTTGTTGTCAACGATGTTGATGGTCTGCAGTCTCTGGCGACACATTAGCGATCGCACTAATTAGCTTAGATGTTGTCTTTCTGGGGACAAATCCAGGTCTGCTGGACTGCGCCGGTTGTAGCTTGGCGTTATGGCTTGATCCTGTGTTCTTGTTAGTATCTTTGCTAACATTTGCTATCATAGCTTGATCCTGAGTTGTTGTCAAAGTGGGGGTATTATGCCTTTTTCAAGGGTTATCACCATCTCTCTGATACTCACGTAGTAGCTTTACATGGTTTACAGCTCAAAAAAACTCCTCATGTTTCTCACACTGGCGTCCTGAAAAACCCTCATTTTAACCTCCATCTGAAATGCTTCATTTTCGCTGCTGTCTCTTTAACAACCCCCGCTTCACAGATCTGCTTTCCTCTGATTGGCTGATTTTCTGGAGGCTGGCCTGCGGCAGGACTCAATGTTTTGTGCCCGCCCCCTCCAATGTAACTAATGTTGTGATGCTAGTACTTGTAAACTTTGAATGAACCAGTCCGACTGAGTAAAATATGGCAAATTTTGCTATACGTCTGTACGTGTTAGACCCGGAGTCTGATCCTGATAGTTTGGAGAGAGGGGGGAAGAAAACCAGCAGCAGTGAAGGATAGAGCAGGACGTATCTGTTTGGTAAGTGTTTAATAACTGTCTTGCTAAATGGCTAAATGGCTAAAAGGCCTTGTGGGGGCGGTCTGTTCCGCTTTGCCAGCAGCACAGATGAACCACGAACCAGTCAGGAGATAATATTGCGATGACCTCATCAGGAGGAAGTTGTGGTCAAACATAGTCAAATGATTACACTGCGTTATTACTTTTTTAATGCGTTAAGCTTTCCAGATTAATCATGAGCATTAACGCGTTAATATTAACAGGCCTAGATATGATATGTTACCATTCCATATGATTCATAATGATATGATACACTACAATACAGTACAATACTTTACAATGAGATTTGATATGATACGATACATTATGATACAAAATGATCCTTTACAATGGACTAAGATGTGATACAATAAAATACTTTACTATTAGATACGATATGATACAATACTAACCTGGCAAGCCAGATGGATGTTCACACATCCATCTGGAAAACCACTCATACACAGCGTTTGGGAAAGGGCAAAGCCTTTGAAAATAAACTTGGAGGGTGATTGGATGAATGTTCTGTCAGTCACATCTTTACAGGCAAATTGGAGCAACAAAACACGTGACATAGCCGCTGCCGAGCTGCGCCCCTACCGAAGGAGTAACCTCCATGAGAACCATGGCGAATGTAGACATGTCAGTACACGACTTTTGTCGTTTTTGAAGAGAAAACAATTCAATTCTGTTCTTTGTTCTTATTTTAACAAAGAAATGTCAAATTCTGATAAAACTGGCGCTTTAGCAGCATCTACGCTAATCTCTTCCACCATAACCGCGCTGGCCTCTTGTTGCTGCTTGCTTACGTCATGACTCCACCATGCCTGAACGTACTGCCCTCATCGCTGATTGGTCCTGTCACTTTCTAACCAGGCCCAGATGCTTCAGACAAGAGCTTTGCAAGATGGATTCACCGATGAGAAACACAGAAACGGGCGAATCCATCTGTTTTGCAAGGTTAATACAATACGATATGCGGTACAATGTGATGCATAATGATACAATATAATACTTATGATAGGATACAATCGGTACACTAAGATATGATACAGTGTAATACCATGCCATATACTGTGCTTAACAAATTTATTAGACCACCACCCAAATTAAGGTTTATGCCACAGCTGCCCTAAATTAACAGCATTGGTAATTACCAAAATAATTTTTTATGTTTCTGCAATGGTTAATACACCAATATGTAGAAGCTCTTTAACCCAAATGATATTTTTAATGCTAAAATATAATTATTATTGTTATCCATGAATTTTCAAATTTACTGATTTACAAAAAAACTGCAAAAATAGTAAAGCCCATTAATATTTCTTGATTAATATGTCAAATTATAGTTATTTACTTGCATTCCTGAACAGAAAATTGAGTTTTAGTGGTTGAATGTTATGCTTGATTAATTTCTGACTTCTCAGAGAAGCCCAGTGAGCCAGCTCAAATTTGGGTATAAAAAGGTGAATTCAGTTTGAAATTCCTCATTCCTGTTCAAAATGGTAAAACGTTGAGAGCTCACTGAAAATGAAAGAGTCCGCATTAAAGCACTTCATGATGCTGGATGGTTTTTGAGACAAATATGACAGGTGGTCTAATAAATTTGTTAAGCACTGTATGTGTTATCTTGTTAGTTGAAAATAGTGAAGGCCCTGAAGCTACTAATATTGCATTAGTAATTGGATCATTGTATCACACTAGTCATGTTCCCATATGGATATCGTCCACTTCCATAACCACAGACAAACTACAGTAGAAATAACTGTATTCCCTCTTGAATAATTGTAAATAAGTCAGTTAATAGTTATACTGATTATGGCACTCATACCATTTCTTAATTTTCAAGAAATTTGCTTATTGATCGAGGATAAACCTAAAATAATGTACAATCCATGTCTTTCCGGCCTTCATAACTTGTCATAGCATATCCAGAATTACTCTCCGTGGCTGTCTTCACTTCATCTCTCCCTTATCCCTCCTCCCCTGCTGTGTGCCAGGTCCATAATGTGCTCCTATGATTGTAGTAAGCAGGCCACAGTGTCTCTGAGGCCTTGTGCTACACCACCATTACTATCTGGCTTGCCTCCACTACAAATTGGATGAACAGGCACTGACACATTTTCAATATTATTACATTAAACCAAGTGGATTTTGATTGATAACCTAATATTGGCCTAATGCAAAACATCAATCATGGCAAGTATATTAATTATTTAATATTGTGGCGTAATTCAGAAATCGATGCGTTGAAGGCACAGAGAGTGGAGGGAGGGAGAGAGAGAGGAAGATAAGGAGAAAAAGAAAGCTCTGTCCCTGAAGACCTCAGCAGATTATATGATGTTTTGAAAAGAGAGATGAGGATGTAAAGTGTGTGTTTGTGTGTGTGTGTGTCAGCTGTGTGCCTCTAATGGATAGAGTGATCCCTCTGGCCCTGGTGCGGACAGTGCTGCCGGACAGCTTGCCCTTGATAGAGTCAAGACAACAGATGACAGAGCGCAAGATTAAAAGCAGCTGAAGAGCTTTATGAAGGTTGGATCTCAAAAATAAAAGAGTAAAAAAAGATGCGGTCATAAAAACGTGTACAAGGGAAGTAAAGGGGGGAAAAACGAGGGAGAAATTGAGTGGAGGAGGAGGGATCGAGTGCTGCGTCTCCCCTGTGTTAGATTGTTTCTCACTAATTGCGCTTCATTAGCGGATTACACACACTGTCACCACGGTAACAAATGTCTTGCTGTCTGGTTGCCGAGTGCCCGTCATGTATAATGAATGTGGCGGGGTGTTTGTCAGAATGTAATGTAATTACAGCTAGATGAAGTTTGCCTTAAGTGGTTGAGTTGTCTGCATGTGGCTCACTGACAGAGCAGAGAATAAACAAGAAAACATCCCTTTTCTCCTTTACTCTATATTTGTTTGAGCTTTTCCTTTTTATCAAAACTCAGAAATATTGATGATGCAACTGCTTTTGTAGTGGACAGACTTTTCAGCATTTGTTCTAATGGATGGATCAGAATATGGTAGTGGAGTAGGATGGAGGTCTTGATGAATAAGAGTAGCTAACTTGAGTATTATTATAAAAGGTTTGTGCTTTAAACCTTTTCTGCATAAAAATTCTGCTTACTTTAAGCAAATTAAGTGATGTAATTGTGTAAATTAAAGTTAAAAAAACAAGTTTGAAGTTTCTCTCAGAAGTAAATACATGAACAAATTAGAAACACTACAAGTTTTTTTGATTAAAGTTCTTTGAATTAAGAAAAGTAAAAGTTAAAACCCTTTAAAAACACTTTTTGGATCTTTGGAAGGCCTTTGAGGTCATGGTTCAGTACCGGTGTAGTTGAACGGAAAAATCAACAAAATGTCCAGGATGCAGGTTTCCAGGTCTCTCTTATTAATTATAATTATTACAAACTGGCAGTTCTGCAAGTTACAGTTTGATCCATCTACTGTGGTTTAGTGAACATTTAACCAATGACCTTTACAAACACAGTGGGTCTGGATATTACTTATGATATGCAGAGTATTCAACAATAATGTCCTTTAGGCAAAGCCCTTGGAAACATTTAGCAAAGTAGCAGTGGTAAAGAAAAGCTTTTTTTAACAAACAGAAACCTTAAGCAGAACCAGACTCATGTTGGGCTTGGAGAGTAGGATAGAGAGAGTGGCAGAAAGAGTGAGATAGATAAAGACCAGAACAAACAAAGCAACAATGGCAGGGAATGTCAGATTGGTTGGCCCAAACTGTATATCTGTAAACAATTCAGGCAACATTTTTAATTATAATTAGTCTCATGGTTTCTGTTCTTAAATGCAATAGCTCTTCTATTTTTTATTTTATTTTTTAATATACTATTTAACTTTTTTATTTCATTTGTGTACTGTCTTAAACTAAGGGTAGTTGACTTCCTTTTTGGATACAGTTCTGCTTTTATTTTGAAAATGAATAAAGGAACTTAAGCTAGATCGAGGATTATGACATGAACTTTACCACAGAAAAAAGGAACTTGATATGGATTTAAAAGGAAATTAGTTCTGACTTGCCATTTGAGCTTTCTGAGATTTTTAAGTGAAATAAGACATTAACAAGCAGTTAGGAATGGGCGGTAATAGGGTAATACTGCACAAAAATAGCCATGGTTTTGCTTTAAATGTCGTCTTAAAGACGGAGCTTTGTAACAAGTTCATGTGTTTAATAGGTGCCTTAAGAATATGTGTCCATATCCACCAGCAGCTCCACTGCCTGTATGTGAGGACGCTTCAAACGTGATTCCTGTTAATGATTTCTGCCAAATTTAGCAAACGATAAATGCGCACATATACTGGCACATATGAATCTGCATGCGGCATGCCATGGCCTAGCACAGCGCTGGCACCATGCTGGGTCCTCTCTAAAGTCAAAATGTTAAACGTGAACTGCTGGCTGCAGCGTGATCCACACCAATGTGAGTTTCCATCAATCCATTTTCTATACCACTTATCCCGTTCGGGGTTGCGGGGGGGCTGGAGCCTATCCCAGCTATCATTGGGTGAGAGCCGGGGTATACCCTGGACTGGTCGCCAGTCAGTCGCAGGGCTGAATGTGAGTTTAAAAACACTTAAATTCTTTGTTCTGTCTGTAGATAAGTGATTAAAAATTATGAAGTTTAGACAGTTAATTACCACAGGTGCTGCATTGTAGCAGCAAAGTCAAGCACAACTAAACCTCCGACAGTTTTATTTTTAAAACATGTATATTTCAAACCTGCATGTTAAACCCTTTTTATGTGAAATGTGGATGAAGTCAACCAGTGTTTTTTGGTTATTTTAGGCTTTAATGCAGTCTGTAACTTTTAACAAGCTTCCTGTAAAGTGAGCTTGTGGTAGGACAGAGCTCACCATGTTGTGCAGTGTAAAAACAGATAATCATTAAGGCCCATTTTTATTTGTTCAAAGCACACAGAGCATTGTTTCACATTTTTAGATACTATATGGTAAGAGTTTCAGATTATTGTTTTGTATTTCCTTTTAATGATAGGAAAAAAGTGCATAGGAGCTATTACAGAGAGAGAGAGAGAGAGAGAGCGAGAGGAAAAAGGAGACAGAGGATCATACTCTGTCCCGACACAACTCAGTTTACCTGAGGAGTTTTAAAAGCAATGCTTCAACATAAATTACTTCCAGCAACCCTGTAATCAGTTTTTTAGACTGGAAGCATTTTGTTAATGGATAAAATATCAAATGAAAAATAATAATAAATTATCAAACATCAAAAACGGATACTGCAGAGTGTGCTGAAAGGGTCAAGAAAGCATGTGATTAAAAAGAAAAATAATGCTGTTATTATGGACATTAGTTATTGAATGAATGCTGACAGGCCTGCTATAAATGGAAAAAATGTAGCATTTCATATGATGTTAGACCTTTTTTATCAGCTAGTTGTTTACCAGAGAGTGAAAGTCCTTATTAGCATTATGGATATGATCTATAGGTGCATTTAAGTTTGGCATCATGCTGGTTCTGTTAGGCTCCTGTTTGACCAGGGCTGTGGTCACATCATGGATGGATGGATGGATGGATGGATGGATGGATGGAGCTAGAGTGGGCTACAGGCTGGGATGTATTAGACAGTATGTAATTTTAGAGATGGTGTAGATTTACACTGTGATGCTGCTGGCTACATTAGCAACTGAAGCCTGTCGATAAGCCTCTCTCCCTCTCAGCACGCATGCACACACACGGTTTTACAACAAACACACACACAGTATAACACAACAGCCAGGGTGGAGTTGTCAGTAATGGGGGCCAGAGTTGGACTGGGGGGGGGTTGCGGGGTTCGGGGATGGGGGCTGTTTGTTTTCTCTTGATCTGTTGATTTCTATTGCTGCGAATTCAAAACGTGCCAAAATTACATCTATTATTTACTGCCAATTTGCTCTTTTTAAACCCCCCCCATCCTCCTCTTTTCCTTCTCACTCGCTGTTCTGTCCCCACCACCCTGATAATCACACACACATTTTTTATTAATTCACAGATAATAAGCTCAGAGTTATTTCTCTTTCCCTTGAAATTATTATTATTACGGCTTCCATCAGTGAGGTGACAATATTAGTTAACCTCTGCGTGTTATTGACACAAACACACAGTAAAAGGTTTCAATTAGAATAATCCTGGATTATTTTCTGATATCTTTATTTCTTTCTTAATGTAGTATTTTTCAGTGATTCATTAACTAGTTCATCTTTATAATCACCCTGTATGTACTAAACTAAACAATATGAATTTCTTTACTGTTTTAAGTAATTTCTAATTCAATGATGTTTGGTGTGTACATGTTATTTACAGCGAGGGAAATGTGTTGTTGTGTTGCAGGGATGCCGGGAGCATCAAAGGAGGATTAGAACATCTGGTAAGTTCCTTTTGACAGCCCCTCTTTAATCCCCCATACACACAAATACAAAAACACACACAGACACTTTGATATCTGCATTTCTAATAAAACCCCTGGAATTGGAGCTGAATACCTGCAGCTCACAGGCAGGGAGGGAGAGACAGAAAAAAAACAGGGTTAGAGGGAAGGAAGCATGTTCCCTAGGGTCCAGTCTAGCTTTCATATTAGTGTTTCATTTATTCCTGATTCTGCCCATACGCACACATGGATTGTTCAATCTTTCACTTTTTTTTTTTTTTTTTAATTTGCAAGATTTTCATGTCTGCATACCTGTTTGCACACATATGCACAAAAGGTGGATTTTTTTTTTTTTACCTCTCAGACATCCACACCCACCCTCCCTCCTCTCTCCTGGCAGCATGAGGCCTTTCCTCCATCTTCTCCCATCTATGAATGGAGGGCCTGCTGGAAACACTCTCCTGGGACGGCCTTGAAAAATTTAGTAGCCGACGTTTCCAGCGTTTTCTATCGCTACTAGCTTTAATATGGGGTCAGAGTGCCGTGCAACAAAGTGAAAAGGTTCTCTCTCCTCTTTTTGGGTGGGAAGGAACCAAGGTTTGATGTGCCCTATATTCCAGGGGATGAATTATAGACAGGGGTCAGCGAGGGTCCCGGCTCTCTGTGGATGTCACATGCCCTCCCTCCCTTGCCTCGCTGCATACTAAAGCGCAGCTCCTGGCACCCTACGCAAATGACCCCCCGCCCCGCCACGCGCTACGCAAATGACCCTGAATATGCCACACAAATGAGTGACCCTGAAATTTCAAACAGTTCATAGTAACTCTTGAGCAAGGGCAGAGGAGATAAGGTTGACCTCAGATTTCAGCGTTGTCCAGCTTAGCTGCCGAGCTGGTCCTTCATTTGGTTAAGGACTGTTTTTTTAAAATTGGGAGTAGGCTTATGAGTTAATTTGTCTCTGATTCATTCACAATTTACCTTTAAATGGAATGAAATGCACCCAAAATGTATTTTACAGAAAGCACATTCAGTATGTATTTATATGTGCTGCAATTAAAGTTATAATTAAGGTTATCATGATAACATAATTTTTAACTTTGAACAGTATTAATACCTTTTATACCAGAGCAACAAAAGAAAGTCCATGCCCCCCTAGTTTTGGTTTTTTCTTGTGATCAGCTATCAAAAAATGCGAGGATTGTTGTGCACACAGTTATACACCTTGACCTTGTTTTAGTATACAAACATTTCCAGCATGTCTCTATAACTAACTGGCCCTCTCCAAAACACCTTTCTTATGGCATAGATGTAGTTTTTTTTAGCCTTTTTTCTTTTTTTTTCTTTTTTTTTTACTATTGATTATCAAAACAATGTATATTTTAACATTTAAAAACATGTGGTTTAGAAAACCAGTTATATATCCAACATTTTGACGTCCATTATTATAATAAACTTTGTAGTCAAATTAATTGAGCCCTTTTTACATGTGCAACACATGCGTGGTAGGATGATTACTTTTCAGCACATGATTATACAGCACTACAGCCTCGTTTAAGTGCATGGATTTCTCTCCAATAATTCAGACACTTAATAACCTGAAGCCCAGTAAATATAGTGCATATTACAGTAATTGTCCAGTTTGGGTTTGCAGATGTCTCTGTGTGGGTCTGGAGGTGTGATTGATGTTGTCCTCCATAAGAGGTGGTGTGAATTATTCAAGAGAGGATTACATGCATAAACAGCATGAATCAATATGTGTATTGGCAGTTGTATCTTGGCAGACATTAGTCAGTTTGTGTCTCATGTTCAGATGAGTGAACCTCTTAAAGGCAAGTGGAGGAATGTGAAGTAGTTTCATAAGATAGAAGTGATATTGCAATATAATGTGCAGGCAGTTACATCTACAGTGTACACACTAAAAACCAAAACCTAGATCAACTTTGATACACAGTTTTTTATACTTACGTAAGTCACCTTTATGTGTGTGTGTATATATATATATATATATATATATGTATGTATATATATATATATATATATATATATATATATGTATAAACTACATATATTAATATATGATACAGTAATTCTGAGATTTATGCTGTATCAGGGGTTCTTAACTCCCCATGGGGTTTGCAACAAATAAAATTCAACTCATAACATTCTTTTAAGATTCATATATTTTGAGGATAATTTTTTGGGCTTTCATACCGGGCACCTCAGTAAGTAGAATTGGTTGTCCCGCGGTCGGAAGGCTCCTGTAGTCACATGCCAATGTGTCCTTGGGCAAGACACTTAACCCCAGTGTGCATCCGCTGCTTACACATGGCTGCGTGTAAATGGGTATGGATACGAAGGAATGGGATTAGCTAATTAGAGGTGTAACCGTACAAAAAAAATTTCAGTTCAGTTCGGTAATAAATAAAATAAAAACAAATAAAATAAATAAATAGAATTTAATTTTTAATTTTTCTAATTTTAATTATATTAAAATAAATTGGGCTGAATGAATTACATTTTAATTATTAATAATGCAGCAACCTCCTTCCAAAAGTTCTTCAATGATTAAAAATATTAATAAATAGATACATTTTTGAATTACTAGGTTATTTTAATTAATATATATTGACATATTTATACCCATTCTTTAAACACTAAAATTTCCCAGCCAAGTTGAACGTATCATCATACAACTGTGTGTTAGCTTGTTAAGTATGCTAATTAGCATCTATTCTGCTGATTTCAACACAGACTTCAGCACTGGATTACTTTTTAACCAATGGGACCCACTACAAAGTTTGGGAGAACTTTTCACAGCCCATCTTGGCAGATAAAGAGGGTAGAGCCGTGTGAAATCTGAGGGTAACTTTACCTATGACGCTGCTGCAGACATGATGGAGTCTCCTCTCCCCCTGCTCGGAGGGTGACAGTTGAAGGTTAGAATTGATTTGATTCACAGAGCCAGAGCACCAGTGTCATAATAAAAATGATCTTAAATAATAGGAAATTCATAACTGGCTGGTGAGACTTTTTGTTGTTCCTCCTCGTTACAGTGGCGTTCTTGTTTGAGTGGTGCTTTTCAAATGCTTTGATTGGTCCACTGGACGAGTTGCTGTCAGCGACAGCTGCTGAATAATGTCAGCACTGTTGTTGTTGTCTTTGTCCACTGTTGTATTTTACTGGAAAAACAAAGTGTCCCTAAACAGGACACTTTTATCTGGGAATATTCAGGCTGTTGCTGACATTTGCTGTGGTTGTGCGGTTGCCAGGACAGTGTGACAGTGAGTTGTTCTCTGGTTTTCTGTATGTGAGCTTCGTTCCACGTGTATCCGTTCGGTATGTGTATTCATACCGTACTGAATCAGTACGGTATGAATACACATACCTTTTTACCCCTATAGGTAATACAGATGCCAATTCTCTATAGCAGCATCTGCCATCAGTGTGTGAATGTGGAGTAAATGGAGCAAAAGGGTGTGAATAATGATTAACACTGGAGGCTTTTATTTTGATAGACTTGGCAGAAATAAAACTTTCAGTGGTGATTTTCCTAAAGTTTAACGTCATGTTGCTAACAGACAGGAAGGATTAAACTGTTTCTCTTTGTAGAGAGACAGTCACAGTCTGTTGTTAAATGATCCAGGACTAAAGACAAGTGTAATATGGATTAAAACACACCTTCAGAAGGTAAGATTTTTGTTCCTGCTGCATCTGGTTCAAGTGAAAAATAGACCAGCACTCACACATTTAGCCTGCCCCTTGACCTTTTGTTGAACTGTGTTGGCTTGCTCTGTGCCATTTTCTAGCTCCAGTCTCTCTGTTATGATGCTTTAAATGATCCATAGGCCTCTGTAGCTGATAGGTTTGGCAAATTAACCTCATAAGGAACAAAAAAAAAAAAAAAAATTCAAATGACTGTTAACTTTCAATGAAGGCAGTGACATCAGCTAACAACAGACTGTACTGATAAGAACTGCTCTGTGATTTTACAGGATTGTAGTGTTAGGGGCGCAGGGTCATTCCCCATAGCAGCTGGTGATCAGCTTCTATATTTGCCCTGTCCAAACAAAACCCAGCCAGGAAAGAGAGGAAAAACTTTCTAGCAGTCTAAATCCAAATTCAGTCACACGTAGATCTTAGTGTTGTTTATGTGTATGTTAAGACTTGAATTTTTGATTTCACCTTACAGAGATTTCAAGTGCTGTGGGCTGTGTTTTAGTGTACAATAATACCATGTACCAACAGCATGCGATTTGAGACACACTACAAGCCTCTTTTCTAAAATTACCCTGCTCCCCTTATTGTGACAGTCTGTTTTAGAAACAGACAGAAGAACTAGACATCAACATTCGATTCCTCAATAAATGATAAATGAGTTCTTTTTTAAAATGTAGACAAACCATGATGAAAAATGAAAGTAATTTTCTTTCTTTCAGAGCTACAAACAGAGCTCTAACATGCTGACAGACAGTGAGCTCAGTGGAGGATTAAATAAAAAAAGTGACCCTTTTTTATTTTTCTCATACTTTAACATTAAATTCTCCCAATTAAACAACAGCTTTAACAGCAGGCTGCCTCACTGAGACAATGCCAACAAAGTGCTAGAAATAACACAATTTACTCAGGTGTAAAAAAAAAAAAGTTAACCAAGCTGTAATGCAAACCTTAGATTTCTCTCCTTCAAACTCACTTTAATGTTTAAGGAATGAGGATGAACAAAGAAACAAACTCAGGTGAGGTAGGTGTGTTGGTCCTGTTTTAAACTCTACAAACTGTCCCATACATTCTGTCAGAATTTACAGATAATAGATCGGCTTCAAATACCGGCAGATAATAATCTAGCATTCCTATAACTGCATGTAATGAATGAAGAATGTGGGGGAAAACCTCTACAAAAATATTTAACTATTATCATTACTGTTGATTTTTATGACAGAAATTATGAGTGTTTTTTTACTGAAAAGACAACTGAAATAAATATACAGCAGGGTTATTATTGATGTAATAAAGGAACCATGTGTTCCATGTTGTTTTTGATATTATTGTTATGTGCAAGGGATATAAGAGACTTTTCAAAAGGGTCATGCCAGAGGATAATGCTATATGGGGGTCTATAAAGGCAAAGCATGGGAGGTCCTATCCCAGATAAACTTCTACACAATAATGTCCTTTCTATACATGATACTGCAAATATGAGTGTATTTGTGTACATGTTAGCTTTCCTAGCAGGGCTACTGCAGCCAGTTAGCATGTGAGTTCTGTATTGTTTTTGCATTAAGTACACCTGTAGGTAAAGCCTATATCATGTTTACATTTTTGCTCAGGGTAGCTTAGGAGTTAAACTCCCACATTAACACAAACACACACTGGTACACTCACCAGTGCATTGCATATTTTGAATTTATGGGTGTGTTTATGCTTATAAGAAAGATTGCACCCCTGCAGTCAGCTGCCTGGGGAGTGCAAGACTCTGATTACGATTCGGGACAGAGAGTGGTAAATAAAGAAGCCCGTCTCCCTCTGAGGTAGAGTTGCCATGCTGTTCCAAGTGTCCCTCTCCCCTCTATACCTCACACACATCTCCCTGTGGATTTCTAAGCAGGCATTTATGACTGTGTTGATGTGCCGTTCTGAAGATTAGTGCTTCAACCATGTTGATACATATCATCATGTCTCAAAGTCATCCTCTCTTTACCTTGAGCCTTTTAATATTTACAGAGGACACTGATTCTTATTTTTAATTTAAATGATTTGCAATAGTTGTTCGTTGCTGTTTTATTGTTTGCTCATAACAAGAAAAATTTTCCACACTGATGTGACAATCAAGCTTCTGTTCAAATAAATCTCACGCTTGATTTTTCATGATGAATACTAACGTTACCTCCTGCTGTTAAGTTAACAGTCTGAGTGAATGACTGCTGCAGTAATTAGGTGGGCAATTAAGATTTATGTGGTTTGAGGTTTGTTTTATTGTTCCTGTTTTGTTTTTGCATTTCAGCAGATTGACTGAAGGCATATCAGTAGCAAAGCAGAAAAAAAGACTGAAGTTAATTGCTCCCAGTGCTCAGCATTAGTTTCTGCTTTTGTACACACAAACACACAGGCATATCCCTGTCAAAGCGCACACACATGAACACACACATGCAAGTTAGAGTTGGAGGATTCTTTGCTCTGGGAGAAACAGACTGATGGTGAGAAGCGGTGGCCTACAGCAGCTAATCAGTCCACATGCACAGCTTCTTAGAGCGAGCGAGAAGAAAGCCAGCAGCTCAATCAATACACGACGAATCAGCATCATCAGGACTTCTGGCTCAATCAGCAGCTGGAGCCATCGCTCCAGCATGCTCACACTGCCTGGGGAGGGAGGGAAGAAAGAGAGGAAAGAGGGAGAAATACATCATTCAAACAGGGATTAGAAGAGAGAAGGTGTTTGGCGATCAGCTCAGGGTTGCAGGTTAAATTTAGGTTACCATTAACAGAAATGACAAATCTGAGTGGTCATGGAAAATTTGCATTGATTTGTTGTAGAAATTCTTGTTAAAGTAGTATAGAAATATACTGAATATAAATTCTTAAATAAATGCGATGTTGGAGGTTCAAAAAGACCGGTAGTTTAGCCAGTTTCATGCAGTAAATCGGGCAAACATCAAGGCACTCTTGCTCTAAATTCTACATAAAGAAATAGTTGTCCCTGTTTGATTCTTTAATACTTTTCTATACCATTTTAAGGATTATATTGGAAAGAACCAAAGGCCAAATTAACTACATACATTTCATAGGAGTAGTTCGGTCATGCGCCATGTGCGTGGGTGGCCTGGGATCAAGTCTAGCTCGTGGCTTTGTCACTGCATGTCATTCCCTACTCTCTCATCCCTGTTTCCAGCTCCATCCACTGTCCTATCTCTCAAGTAATGGCAAAAACAAAGGGACAAATAAATGGTTCAAATCCCTTGAATATAGTTACAAAAATATAAATTGAAGGCAGAAGATTTTACTATTTTCAAACACTTTTACTGTCAAAAAAGAACTATCGTTAATGAAATATGGTGGGAAAACGCAGTAAGCTGCATAAAATAATACTAGAGATGTGAGGTAGTTCCACACCTTACTACGTCCACCTTCTTTGGCCATCGGTTAAAAAAAAAAAAAAAAAAAAAGCAACCTAAAACAACGAACAGTAAGACATAAATATGCTTTGGCAGCAAAAAGGCATTAAGTAGTTTTTTTATGTTTACAGCTTGTACACTCCCTGGCCACTTCATCAGACTAAACATTACTTTTAAAATGTTGTTGTCTGACAGAAAGCTGATAATTCTTCCGAATGCTTCTTATTGAGGTGGTAGTGGCTGTTGGTGTGAGGAGCATCATATTTAGGAGTCTGAGATATTTTGCCAACCTCACTCACATGCACCAGAGGGTCAGAATATTAGGAACACCTCTTACAACCACAGCAACACTCACTATAATCTCAGTAATAAACATTTTGGAGAATGATGTGTCTGTTGGAAGTGGTTGGTGAGTGTATTTAAAAGTAATGATCTATAAATAACCAACTTTTTCAGACAAAAATGTAATAAATATGTTTATTTTATGCTAAAAAAGGAAGTGTAGAGAACAAATTGTTGCAGTGGAAGGCTAGACTCACTTCAGGGATATCTGGTGTCATTTCATTGTCCCCCGGTGAGTTGAAAAGTTTACTGAGGCAAATCGCCTTGTTGGCCTACTGACAGATCAACAGCAGCAGCTGTAGTCAGGGCACCAAGAATGTGGCTAACCTTACATCAGTTGACCTCAAACCTGAAAGTAGACACTGAAGAGAGTCCAGAGGTCAGGAGAATATTTAATCTTTCTCTTTTCTTTTCTTTCTTCTGTCCCTGTTGTCAGACTTTAATAGTCTCATTCAGAACCTTCTCTTAATCTCTCACTGTATCTCTTTCTCATTTTTGTTTTTCTTTGTCTCTGTCAGTCTCTCTAGTATGATTGTACAGGATAAAGAGGTGCAAACAGCTCAGAGAGCGAGAGAGAGATTCTGGGGAGATAAAGGCGAGGGAGTGAGGGGAGGGGGATGTTGATAATCTGCAAACAGATTTCCATGCTTATTACACTAATGATTTCATGATATTTGATGTGTCGGTGAGGGGGAAGATGTGGAAGCACGGGTGGAGGCTGGGGAGGAGGGGGTGGTCTCTTTCTCTCTCTCATCTCAACGGCGCAGCTAAATGATGGAGTAATTTGAGTGACCTCTGACTTGGGGAAGGCCCAGACGTAATTGCATGTCATTCTGGCGAGGGAGGAGGAAGAAGAGGAGGGGGCACCTCAAAACACCAAGTATCCCCCATCTCTGTGTCTCTCTCATTTCTTGCATATCACTTGTCGTTTTTTTCATGTGTCCCACAGTGCTTTCTTGCTGTCCATTTGCCTCACAACAGTTCACTCAGTGAGTGCTCCCAAAAAAGAAAAAAAAACACCCCTCCCCAAACAAAAAGAAAGATTGCATTAATTTCCAAATGATGGTATTACATTAAGCAGCAAGATCTCATATATCAAATCGGGAGAACTACTCCCTTACTGTATGTGCTTCATCTTAATGGTATCGCTGGATGTCAAGGGCATGGAGGAAATTAAATCGGAAAGTGCAGATAGACCAAAGAAGATATTATCTCTGGATGATTGCAGTTTTGATAGGTATTCCAGTGAATTTCATTTTCTCCGGATGGGGAGAAGATGAGTAAGCCTGCACATTTGCTCATTTTTCTTCTACATGATTTATGTGAGTTGAGTATAAAACTCACCCCCACCCCCCTCACCCTCACTGCCTCCCCCTTTATCAGGAATACATGCAAACACATAGACACATGCGCATGTGGTAAATTACTGCCTTTTGAGGTGTATGTTGGCCGGGCCAGTTAACATGAATGTGTGCATGCATACGTCTCGCATGCAGGGAGGTTTAGTGCGTTAGTGTGCATGTGCATGTTTTTGTGTGTGAGATAGCAGCAGAGCCATCAGCAGGAACGATTCCAGCAAGACGGGGTGGGGTGTGAGGTGGGGGGGTGTCATTATTCAGACTTGTTTACATTCTAAATACGTAATGAAATCTTGTTGGTAATAATGATGGGAATAAAAGTTTGGGAAATTGTAAAAGTGGTGAAGTTTGAGAAATGAGCCCCGGCCTGTGAAATAGCATTTGGGGGCAGGAAACGACATTATTATGCAGTGCTCCTGCCTGCCTGAGACATGAAGATGAACTGCTGGCGGGCCATAAAATGCTGTTAGCCCTAGCCTGAAGTATGGCACATTGTAAAAGAGGCCTGATCCCATATTGCCATTATATATAAAAGTATAGCCATACACAACATTATTTTTCATATAAGATGAGCTCGGATGCAGTGGCCCAGGCCCCCAAATTCAAACACTGATAGGCAGATTTTTCCCCCCTCTTCTTATAAAATATATAAATAAACATATTGCCATGGAACCCATCTCTGCCCTGATCTTATAGACCTCGATATTAAAAACAGAAATATTGCATTTTCTAGGGGCTCTGTTTTCCCCTGTCCTCTTTTGGGTCTGGGATATATCTCTGTGTTTGTTTGTTGGAAGGATGGGAGGGAGGCAAGGAGGAGGAGGAAAAGATGAGGAGGAAATGGAAACAGATGAAGACTTTAAAAACATAATGAGATGAATATTGAGCATTTCCACTCCAGCATAAAAAGAGTTATTTGAGGTGGGCGTCTGTGTGTGTGGGAGTGTGTGTATATATTGAGACTGTTTATTGACAGATAATAATGGATACAGGGGCTCAATTAGGATTAATGTTACAGTAGATGGACTGATGATGTCATTGAGGTCCCATGTTTCTCAAGTTAAGGTTTAGGACACATCTGAAACTGCCAAGTGAGTTCACTTTAACCCATTTTTTTACTATTGCAGTCAGTCTTATACCATTCATCATATTAATATGACTTCAGTTTGAAATAAATAAAGGTGTCCCAACTTTTTCCTTTGAGTTTTGTTATTCCCTAAAAACTATAATGGATGTTTTTGGAAGACGCAAAACACTGGGAAGCCTGGAATCTTTTCTGTTCTTTTTCCATGATAGAGGCCAGTCATTTAAATGGGCTATTATCTGCTTCCAAAAATATTTTAAAGCTCCTGTGAGGATTTTTAGCTGGTTATGAAAAAGGCTGGAATTATTATTGATACCATAGATATTTTCAAGCTTTGCTGCATCAAAAAGGTTTACCAGGCCATGTAATAACACTCAAAAATAAAGAAATATGTGCTTTACAATGTTTGTAGAAGATTTTTTTGTTACCACATTCATACATTTACACTTAAACATCATGCTGACTTTTAACAGAAGAGCCAAATTTAACCAATCAAACAGCTTTTTATACATGTGTATGAGGGTAAGCCTTAGCCTCAAAAGTTATTGATGTTGTGAGCCTTTGCAGTAGGGATGCACAGTACCAGCTTCATATTAGAAGATACAAACATTTCTGTGGATATTTACAATACTGTCAGCTTTTAATAATTCGCTTGAAACATTTCAGAGTTGGTCTTAACTCCCGACATGTAATTTTAACTTGGAGTGTTGGGACTTATTTAACAATGAATGGACTTGAGCTTGTTTAGTTCTTTTGTAGTCATCTACTCAAAGCACTGAAACACTGCAGGTCACACCCTTTCACTTCTCTTTCGCACACTGATCAGTGATGGCAGAGGTTGCTATGGAGAATTGGCTAATTCTGTTAAAACACATGAGTGTTTAGATGTGATTTAGATGCATTTATATGTGTTTGGACGTGTTTAGATGTTACGTATTGTACCGTGATCACTGCTGGGATTGCTTTGCTCATGTTTCTGATATATTATTGTTGTTTTCATGTTAAACATTTCTGCACCATGATATTGTTATCTACTAAATTGGTCAGTAGGGGATGGTTGTACAATAATAGGGAGAGTCAAGACTCGTAGCTCTGTGTCGGTCTCTTTGCTCCATGACTGCCATAACACACTTGACCATACCACAGTTGTTCAATCTGTCAGTCTTCAGTCAGTATGAAAGGTGCTTTGCACTAAATTATTAAATGATAAATACCTCAAATTTATACCCTAAGTGAAAAGAAATAACACAATGACAACGACATTTAAAAGCTGTTTTAAAGGAGTTTTTAATATCCGTCATTTTATATGTTGCTCTTTTGAGCTGTAGAGTTGTAGCAGGGCTGAGTTGAGCTGCTTGTAAGATTGTTAACTATGTGAGCTGATAAAAGGGTTAAACTTAAAGGGATACTTCAACATTTTGGCAAATTTGTCCATTGCCATAATTCCTATAGTTTTAGTAATAGATTTGTTTCCTTTAGTTGTTGGTGCAAGCTGTTTTTAGATCTGGGGGGACCGATATACCAGCTGCACAGCTAACACCGGAACTACACTCCAGGCATGGCTGCTGCACTGTGTCACTCCACTCAGTGGTTAACTCAAAAAATAGTTCCCAGTATTTGCTTCATGTGTTGTAATGTTACATAATTATACATTATTATTTCATAGCGTGGTGAATGTACAGGTCACAACTTGTCCACGAGAGCATTTTGGAGTTGTTGGATTGTGGGATTGTGGGATTGTGTATTTGATGAGTTTGATGAGGGAAGCAAAAAATACTGTCTGCTTCCACAGCGTTAGCTGTGCAGCTGGTATATCAGTCCCCCCAGATCTAAAAACAGCTTGCACCGACAACTAAAGGAAACAAACCTATTACTAAGACTATAAGAATTATGGCAATGGGCAAATTTGCCAAAATGTTGAAGTATCCCTTTAACATAAGGATGACCTCATGCTCTTTTTCCCACTTCCTCAACTATTGTAAGATAGCTCAACTTCCTAGAATCGACTGAAATGTGGTAATTGTCAGTTTAATGGTAAAAGTATATGAAGAAAAGCACATGGATAGATTCTGTCAGTGGAGTTTGTTTCTCTCTGCCCAGTCCTGACTTCAGACATGTTGTTTTGTGCTTTATAAAAGGATTAAACCATTAACTGAGAGAGCGGTCTGACCATTTGACCACATTCTGGTCAAACAGGGCCTTTCTGACCTGCTCTGCCTTCTTTAACAGGCATCAATTTATCTCCTGACCCCTCACACTTTGCTGTGTCTGCTCAGCCTCAGGACCAATAACAATAATAATCCTAACACTCCCTTTTGACCAGAGCAAGACTACAAATAGATGAAATTTCCCCCACGCAGAACCTCATTATACACAGCGTAAAATTGTTTTTGCCAAGCCAAGTGAGAGTTGTTTATTTTTCTGATGTGATGTGTTTATTTTTGACTAATGGGACAGACACCAGGCCCTTAGGCTCAGCTGAGCGAGTCTTTTAGCATGTCTGTCATCACTGTGCTGAGGTAAGTGGACAGGCAGGGGCCCTGCTGTCAGTGAACTACCCTTCCTGTCACATCTAGAGGAAGAGTTAGGATTGATAAGAGGCAAAAAACACATACCTAATTGGATTGTTAAAGGTTAAAAAGGAAAGAAAATGACAGATCAGTGAAAATCATTAGCTTTTGTTGATATCATTTTGTTGGGATGCTGTCTTTAGATGTGTTGTTTTATTCTAAGCATTGTAATAGAAGAGTTGCCTCCAACAGGTGCTACATATGACCATATGAGAAATAGCATAAGGAAGAACTGATTAGATTGTGGGAGTGATCCAGATCACCATCTGGATCCAGGAATTTTTAAAAGGATTCTGCACTATTGGGAGATAGGGCTAATGGTTGAGGTCTGTGCTGTCCGAGTGCTTTTCTAGTTTTTGTTGTCATCAAGTTTTCCAAACTTTATTTGATGTACTTTAAGCTTTCATTATGTACCTTAGAATAATAATAAATAAAGTATAAATCTTCATATACTTTGTACATAGAGCAAAAATGTTTTCCTTGTGTTTGAGTTATGCCAGTTTTCAACCGGTATGGTATCTCAGGTGTTAGCAGCGAGAATTAAAGAGAATTTGAGGCTATAATCAGAATTTGTCTGTTTCTCTGCCTCACTGCACTACACCTGAGCACCTGTAGGGGAATTAAAAGGATTGCAAATGGTTTGTTTAACAGTTCTTCAGTGAAGTGTGCAGTTATTCCTCCCTCTGTCTGCTCTCTTATGGTTAGATCTGATCCTGTCCATCTCTGGTCCCTTTGCTTCTCTCTATTATCTTATTCACCTTCATCATTTTTTTGGATCTTTTCCACTTCTCCTTTTCCATACTCTTCCTTCCTTTGTTTTCTGTACATTTGAAAAAGGCACCCACTTCTCTTTCTTTATAGTGAAATAATCTAAAGCCCCTATGAGAAACAACACACCCCTATCTTACACACACCCACTCACCCACATCTCCGTGTGTCATGTTTGTTTGTGTGCATCGGAAAGACACAGTTCTAATTGAGGGGCAAAGCCACTTCAGATGCACCGGGTGTGTCTCTCCCAGTGGGGGGGAGCACAGATCTGCCTCTGGGGAGAACAATTAATGCCTTTTTATTGTTTACTAATGAATTACACACAGAGGAAGGAAGCACACGTGTGTGAATCAGAGGCAAAAACAGAGAATGATAGAAGGTAATAATATGCATTGCCCCGTGTGTGTGCACATGCATTTGTGTGATGGTTCCTTATCATGATGTTTACTCAAGTGTTTATTGACTTCTAAGTCTGTTTCTCATAGCTTTTGATGACAATTAGGTATCTATATACATTTATTTTATTTTGGCCTCTTTGAGAGGACGTAGATGCTTGTCTTTTCTGTGGCTCTCTCTCTTTTAAATGTAATTTAAAGGTAGTATAATACAGCCTGTGTCCATTGCGCCGTCTTTTGCACTGGCAGTGTCCATTTTTAATGCAAAGCCAGTAAAGTCCAGTGTTTTTACTGTTCTTGTGTCTACAGCTGTGTTATGTTGCTGCTCTCTTAGCGTTCTTAGTTGAGGCTTTTGGAAAAGCACTGCACTCATCACTGTCGCTCCTCCTGAGGGGGCAGGACCTCTAATATCAGCTTGTCAACAACAACAATTGAAGTTAATCACTTTAGTCAAAGTATACTGTAGATTCTCCTGGTCAGATTTTGAGAGTGGTTGTTTCTCAGTCAAATTATAACTGGAGTTAAAAAAGAAATAGATTTGCACATATATTAAGCAAAGTCAAATTTTTTCAGTGAAACAATTAAATGGATGTTGATTTTAAGAAACTATATGTTTAAAAAAGTACGTTCATGTGGGTCTTGGCTCTCTCAGCTTCTCTTTGATACATCTAAGGGGGATCGGGGGAAAATGGTTTGGAACCACTGCTTTAAGCTCCTTTCAACCATTTTGTATTGCCTGGACTTTATGTCTTAAAAAGCTTGTAAAACACCAACAATGTAGTGCACAGTCAAGCTCTTAACATCCTTTTGTTTCAGGACAGCTTGGGCTTTAGGAATATATGTGCTGCAGTAATGCCACTTGAATTTAAAGAAATGAAAAAAAAAAAAAAAAGTATTACAAAACAGGCGTGTAAAGGTATGTGTATTTGAACCGTCCCGATTTGGTACGGGTCTCTCGGTACGGTAAAGACATGTACCGACAGATACATGTTGAATGAAGCTCACATACAGACGGAAAACCAGAGAACAACCCATTGTCACACTGTCCTGGCAACCACACAACCACAGCAAACGACAGCAACACCCTGAATATTCCCAGATAAAAAATCCTGTTTAGGGACACTTTGTTTCCCAGTAAAATACAACAGTGGAAAAGGACAACAACAGAAGCGCTGACATTATTCAGCAGCTGTGTCGCTGACAGCACGCCGTCCAGTGGATCAATCAAAGCATTTGAAAAAGCTCCACTCAAACAAGAACGTCACTGTAACGAGGAGGAACAACAAAAAGTCTCACCGACTGGTTATGACTTCCCCATGATCTTTTTATTATACCACTGGTACTCTGGTTTTGTGAATCAAATTAACTCTTAAACACATTCCTTCAACTGTCAGCCTCAGAGGAGAACTCCATCATGTCTGCAGCTGTGTCCAAGGTAAAGTTATCTTCAGATTTCACATGGCTCTAACTTATTTATCTGCCAAGATGGGCTGTGAAAAGTTCTCCCAAACTTTGTAGTAGGTCCACGGCTTGACATTAACTTTTTTGCTCACCAGCCATGGTGGCTAGTGGTTTTGCAGACTTACTGGCCACTCTGTATTTCCACTAGCCACAATTTTGGTGTTTGAAAACTATGAGCTATATGCCAAATTTGGTACAAAGGGTATGATATGACACACATGCTCTACTTTCCCTCTTCAATATGATCAATATCAGCTCTCCTCTTAATAAAGCACCTCTCCCTGTACACAGCACACTACAGAGATATGTCATACTTCGCTGTTAGAGACAGTCATCTAGGAGTCAAGACTCTTAGATTTTTATTTTCTTCAATGGATATTAAGTTTATGCTAATATTGAAATACTGTTAATTGGCTGTTTATTAAAAAAACTACAGGAGATTACAAGAAGATCTCTAATTTTCACTCTGACAAATCTCCAACAGAGAATGTTGAGTGTCAAACTTCTCCTGTCCTCTTCTCTATTCTCATTTAAACTGTGTGGTGGAAATGTGTGTATGCATATGTGTGTCTAAAATTAATTTAAAAATCTGTTTAAATAATAGATGACTTACATTTGGTGCATGCGGCTTACATTTGGAGAACATTAAACAACTGGACTGTCTGTTGTTTAATAATAGAGGGAAAAAAATTCCTGTTTAGTTGAATTCTGTTTGACTCCTAAGTGATAAGTTACAGACTTTTATCCTTCTGCCTCTGTTTCTCACTGCCTCAGCAAACTGATTTAAAGTTTTGGAGTTTCTCTCGTCTTTTACACCCGTTAATTATCAATAAATGGCAAATCATTGTACAAAGGAATCAAAGGTTTTAATAACGTTTAAATTATGCACGCATTTGCAGAGGTTCTATCATTTAGATAGCCCTTAACAAACAAAGAATATAGATGGAGAATTAATCAAACAATGTTCAGACAAACTACACACCCTGGCTCGCATGAGCAACAGAGACACACAGCTGGAGCGCACACACACACAAACGGCGCTGATGCGCTGATCCTCCATGGACATAGAGAAGCTTTAAAGCAGAAGGGGAAAGTTCAGGTCTGAGTTTATCCTCCAATATTCTGAAACATTTTCCCTAACAGAAAGAAACCTTCAGTCCACATTATCAACACGTCAGTGCGAGTGTGTATGTGTGTGAGTGTCGCGTTATGTGTGTCATGCAGCCCTTAAGCCCTTTGCGCTGCATAAAAATGCACGAATGGATGAAGAGACCAGCCTTTTCAGTTATTTTGGAGGAAAATTTGAGCCTTTATGTGCTGAATTGCCTCTCCGTAACAGGCCTAAATCATAAGGGCTAACAGACAAGCACAATCAGAGTGAAGCATAAGTTGTGACACTGATAAATTCAACCCGCCATTGTGGCTAGTTAGAGCTGCTACCCACCACGGTCGTAATCCACCTGCATTTGGCTAGTTGGCGGGTGTAAACATCAAGTCCTGAGTAGGTCCCATTGGTTAAAAAAGTAATCCAGTGCCGAAGTCCATGTTGAAATTGGCAGGATAGATGCTAATTAGCATGCTTAACAAGCTAACTTGAATGATGATGATGTGTTCAAATTGGCTGGGAAATTTTAGTGTGTAAAGAATGGGTATAAATATGCCAAAATATCAGTTAAAATAACTTAATAATGAAAAAATTATTTATTTATTAATATTTTTGTAAATTGAAGACCTTTTGGGAGGTTGCAGCATTATTGATAATTTAAATGTAATTTATTCAGCCTATTTGTTTTAATACAATTAAAAAACAATAAAAATTCTGTTATTTCTTCACTTTAATTAATTCTTCACGAAAATGTACCAAACCGTGACATCAAAACTGAGGTACATACTGAACCAAAATTTTTCCATCCTGTTACACCCCTATTACATACAGTAAACAATAATGACTTTTTCTGCATAAACTTTTACTCCCATCGCTTGGGGACCAAAAAGTAAAAAAACTGTGTCCTTCTATGACAAAGAGGAGTGTGAATCTCTCCTTCTCAAGGTAATTCGATTCGAATCTCGATTCACAGACTATGATTTAATTCAATGAGGATTAATTAAGATAGAGAATGATTCTGTCCTATTTGATTCATTTTTTAAATTTTTAAATTTTTTTTTATCTTATTTATGAAACAGACTAAATACCAGGCCTCCTGTGATAACATTCTGAAATTATGTTCAAGAAAGTTTTCATCACACCCAGGTGCTCAGGTGTCCTGACATTAAACTGGGAGATAACTATTAAAATGAGTTTTTACTGGTACATGTTCGTTCTTCTGTACTTGTAACTTCCTTAGCATTATTAATCCCAATAACAGTACAAACTAAATATCAAATTTTCCCAAGAAGCACAAATTAAAAAGAATTTAAAGTCACAAGGAGATTTGGATAGATAGAGCTCTGTGTGTCTGCAAGTACAAGAGAACAAGGGGTTAAAATAATATGGTAACAGTCAAATTAAAACATATACATTTTTTTTCCTTTCATAATTCCTCTTAATGTAAGTATTCAGTCTACCTATCGCAAAAACATCGTTATTTCCTTTCTCTGTGTATCTGACCTTGATTGTTTTCATTCTTGAATTAATTCACTGGAGAACAGCTGATCTCCAGCTCAGTGAAGTCCTCTCTGTTTAATATCACATCAGTGGGCTCAGATGTTTTGATTATGTCACCAAATCAATCACTCCTAACAACACGTTACAGTTGTAAACCCTGTAAATAAAGAGGCTGTTGTTACGGTGATAACTGAACACTTTTCAGAGTTATAACTCAGAAAAGTGTTTATGTTCGGGTCTGTTTGTGCTGCATTTAGCGTTAGCATCTTAGCTAAACTTTAGCTCCGTCATCTCAACAGGTGAGATTTATGAGCTGCTGTAGTTCTTAATCGCTTTTCTCCAAAACATACGGAAGGGAGTTATCCTTCCTTCATACAGTCCACATGACTTTTTCCTGAGGTGCAGAACTGTAGCTGAAAGACGTTGAGGCGACGACCAGTGAGACACATCCAGCTACATAGCGAGCTTCTACAGGGAACAGAACCCTTGTTTAAAGGTAAAAGGTCACTGTGGGTCACATGAGATTACAAACGCTGAGCCAGAGCATGGTGGAACGGGCTTTGAAAACAAGCAGCAGAGCCTCAATGAACTGATCTCTAATGTTAAAACTGGTCCAAAGACCAGTTTGTGCCGCATTTTTACCGACTGAGGGCTCTGTGGACCGATGCACTCGGTCCGCTGATGTCAAGATCTGTTAACCGATCCATATCGGGTTATCTTTACACCACTAATATTTACAAAAATTTCTTGTGTTTTTTTTGTATTGGCTCTCTTTTTGCTATTTCTCAGAGCAGTTCCTGTCTGCAGAGACACTGAAGGCCACATCACAGGCTCTCCGTCTCTCTTTCTGTCCAGAGTGTGTTAATCAGGCCGTCTCCATCATGATCTTAGCATTAAGGCATGTGCAGCTGGAAGAAGCATGGGTTGTCACAGCCCATCGCAAAGCATTGTGGGATACAAATGGTGGTTAGCATTAGCCACTAGCAACAGAAATGATCGAAAATGGATTTAGAATGTGTAAAAAGATGTTAAGTCTTGGTTTTACTAGTGTGGATTCAAATTACTTAAACTTCTCCAACTATTTCAGGAGACACAGAGTCTGCCAGCACAGAGCTCAGGTCTATCACTACTGATGGTTATACTACACAGACTTTTAATGTAGACTAGTCATAGAAAAAAGAAAACTCACTATTTTGGTTTCCTTCAAAGAGCACAGAAGTGGCAGCAGGGCGTGCTTTCAGTTACGTGAATAACCTTGCATGCCAAACAACAGATTTCCTCCTGTGGACATCACCAGTTGCAGTTTTAAAATACATTTTTTAGCTCTTGCATTTTAGTAGATTTACTTTGTTACTGTCCACCGATGTTTTTGCAAAAGTAATGCTAATGCCAAGATGGGATTCCCTTACCTTTTTAGGGGGGGGTGTTCCTTAATTGATTGAAAATATTAAGCACGTGGAACAACTGAAATTGACCTAGTAGATGCTATTGAGGGAATCTAAAAGAAGTGCTGGTTAAAAACGCTTTAAATTGGAGGTTATGGGTAATACCAGTGCCCAAAAACATCATTAAAGGACACGTCTTAAGGTTTCTGAATTTTTTGATTCTTCAATAGTTTTTGATACTAGTTTGAAACATTACAATCTACAAAGATCAGTTGCATCAAAATGTACCAAAGTCTTTTTTATGCTCCTAAGTTAATTTGTAAGAGTTTTCTTTGCCTTTTTTTTTAAATTGAAAATGAGAAATTAACCACTATTGGGTAACAAAGCAAGTAGCCTTTGAATTGGACTTTTAACTATTTCATGGAAGTTTTAACTGCTGGTATTGTGACAATCATAATGCAAAATCCCACAACATATATAGTCTTTTCTATTTACTGCGCTAGAAAGTAACTTTTTTTTTTTTTACACTGGTTATTTGTGTTTTCTCGTTCAACAGTTTCAGTAAGAGCAGCAGTTTTCTTCCTTGTGATATTTAGTGTTATGTTACCCATAGCTTGCAGTGCTGAGTGTGTGTATTTTTGTGCGTGTGCATTGAGGATTCAAGGTCTTCCACATGCCTGTAGGCCAATGTAAACAAATGCTAATGTAATTGAAGAGGGGGGCGTCGTAATAAACTGTAACTAAGATGATTGCACAGCACACAATGATCAGGTTAGTTTTTCCGGGATGCCTTACTGCTTTAAATGACGGGATGCACCAGGGCTGATCTCTGTGTTGTTCTCATTGTTGAGCAGGATAAACCTTTTTACTTTTATTTTGTAGGATGTTATCCTTGGTTTTGCGGTAAAACTGCATCTAAAGGGACAGAAGCCAAAAAATCTAGCAGAAAATAGACTCAATTAGGCTCTTATCACTTCTTCATAAGGGGGGAGTGTTTGTGTGTGGGTGAAGGTCTCAAGTGTTCCTCCTCTTCTCGGGTATTATAGTGATCAGTAATTTCAGCTGTCAGACCATGCCAGTTAGTGTGAGCATGATCCACTATGTCACCTGCTAAAGGGGGTGCACACACCAACTTTCACACACATCCATGTTGCATTAAGTGTGCGTCAGTCTGTCTGCAGCACCTTGATGTGCGTTCCATCTCGACTACAGCACTCTGACACGGCTGCATTAAAGGGGGTCATTATATTTCCCTGGCTGCCACCGAAAAGTGACGTTTTTACAAAGTGACAAGTTTACAGTTTGATAAATCAGATTTTTTTTAATGTTGGGTGGGATGGGAGCAAGGGAAGGAACGCTGGGTGAAAAGGAGGAGGAAGAAGTGAAGCGCTGCCTGTCAGCGACGCCCCAGCCCTGTCGCCTAAATGATGCTCCCAGGCAGCCGATTCAGATCCCATCCCCATTAGCATTTAATTTCTCTCTAATCCTACACACAGGCTCCACCGCTGCATGGTAACAAGGGCCGCCGTGCCTCTGCAGTGCCAGAAAAACCTCCTAGAGCAATCGACAGCCTTTTTTTTGTCACAGCTTGGCGCCCTGTCGTAGCCATCATTCTTCCTTGACAATTAAGACCCTCAAATCTAATAGCAGCAATATTGGAATTACAGTAAGGCCCTTTTGAGGGCATGTCAGAAAAAAAGAGCTGCACCTCCCAATACAGCTGTCAAAGCATAAGGCCCTCCCCTGTTCATGCCCGCTAAGCGTTTGTGATGCACACACATACACACTGACACACGCGTGCAGGCTGGGAGAGGGGAATATGTTGAGTCTTTTGGCTGTGATCTCTGTAAAATGTGCTCTCAATGCCCTCTTATCCAACTCTCCAAAGACTTGTTACAGCAGCTTTTGTTTTCTCTCTTCTCTCTCTCTCCCTCTTTGTCTCTAAATTTCTCTTCATCTTTTCCTCATTGATTCTCCCTGGTGTGTCAGAGATGTTGTTGCTTTCTGTTTTTCACAAGCGGGGCTTTTTACAGACGACTACACTGCTAGATTGGTGAAGTTGTCCCCTGGTGCTCTGTGAGGACAGTTTAAAGGAACATTCGCTCAAATGGTTGCACTTAAAGACAATCATGGGTAAAATATATTTTTGCCTGAGGGACTCGGCAGATAACAATGCTTTCTGTTATATCAGACAGCAAGGTTGGAAAGTAAACATGTATATCATACTTTAAGCTTCTGCATAGTCGAGTGTATTTCCTGCTTTATGGGCTCTTGACCCAACATACCAAGCCCCAGTCAGCCTGAGGCTCTTCTAAGCAGTTACTGCTCATTTAACCCAAGTAGAAGCTCTATGTTGGAGTCACTTAAATGACCTCCTGTTTATTAGGAGTTGACTAATAATTATTTTGTTTTATCTGCTTCTTTTCTGCAGACTCCAGCAGAGCAGGCTAAAGTTCGGATGCATATGGTCCTGCAGGCTGCAGGTAAGAGGATGATTGTTCTGTTTCCCTTCCCTCCCTCTTCTTTTTTGTCACAGCGTGGTTCAGAACAGTTGCCATGCTCTAACACTTGCCAATTTTGGCCACTGGTGTGCAAGAAGACTGTAAAGGGCAGCTTCACTCTGTAGTCTGCCTAACGGTGTTTAATCACAGGCAGGGATGGGACTATCCAATCAGTTTACAATTTCAGTCATTCTTGCTCCATAAAATTAAAGACAACACAAATGTTCATGATAAAAATGTGGTGTCAATAGGCATTTAAGATTTCCAATATAATGCTGAATATTTACACCCATAGTGCGCCTCACTTGCAAAGTTGACCTGCCCCTGATCTGCTATCAGGTGTAGTGGCAGAGATGTAGTGGAGACAGGTAATGTGTATCAGCAGATCTGGCAAGGAAAAACAAAACCTTTTACCTGCATGCCTGAATGTGTCTGTGTATTTAAAGCTCCCCCAGTGTATCTAGATGCCATGCCTCATACACTCTTGTGCCATATAAATCTACACACTGGGACACCAATATTACACTGGAACAAATCCCACTGTGCATGTAATTTATAATAGTGGCAGAGCTAAGCTAACACTGTTGCAGAACTGCAATATGTCAATGGGCTGTTCCTAATCATATGATTTATTTTAACCATGACCTCTGTTATATATTGCTGGTGTCCGGCCTAAACCTTGTATCGCTATTTTTTAATGTTTTTTTTTTTTTCTTTTCTTAAATCAGTGCTATTGGTCACCCTTTACATATGTCAGTTGGTTTTTAAAGCAACAGAAAGTGTCAAAAAGATGCTGACTATAACCATCCAGTGTTAAATTAATTATAAGATACAACGTTGTTTTAATTCCCCGAGATACAAGGTTTTGGCCGGACACCAGTCATATGTATGCTATTTTTGATGCTTATTATATGGTCTTTTATTATTTTTAATAATCTGATTCATTCAAAGTTTTCAAAGTTTGGCAAATGCTCAAACATAGGCACTGTGGTGCTAGAGTTTAAGATATTAAATTTGATTAAAATGTTCTTTTTCTTAACAATTTCTCATCTTACACAACAACCCTATAATAATGGAAGAATAAGATTAACAAGTTGTGCAGAGAAATAAAAAGAGACATTTTTTTCACTTGCCCCCACATCTGGTCTAAATTCGTTTTTGAAATATAATCTCAGATTGTCATGCAAGTGCAAATCAAATTAGAAAATAGATTAGATAAAATGAAAGGTTTGATGTGAAGTCAAACTCTTTTAGGTAGGAGATACGCAACCTACTGTTTAACAACATCATGAAAAATTAGAACACAGACACAGTATGTAATAAACACGTGACTGACAAAGGCAGAGGAGATGTGACAGTCAACACAACTGCAGATAGAACAACAGCTGAAAGTTTTGAATAGGAACTGAAACAACAAGTGCACAACTACACACATAGAGTATTGTGTTATATTCACCTAATTCAATAAAAACTTATGCGATGAATATATTTTGACATTATAATGAAGTAACTGAGATTGGTGAGGAATCTTTTTGCATTCAAAGGTTGCTGTAACGATGACATCAAGAATGCAGTCAACTGAAAGTCACCAGCTAACACAGTCTTGATTGGTGCAGCATCAGCAGCATTGTAAACGTACCAGATTATTGTGGTGAAGTGGGAGCTGAGCCAGAAAGCAAAACTCTCAGTTTTATGTTCGATCTTTGTTTCAGTGCTCACCTATATTCATGGACTCTGGGTAATGACCAAAAGAATGAGATTGTGACTTAAAGTGATCGAAATGAGAATCCTCAGGCGGGTGGCTGGGCTCAGCCTTAGAGATTGGGAGAGGAACTAAGACATCTGGTTGCTGCTACAAGTAAAGCTTCTGCTCCTTCATGTCGAAAGGGGCCACTTTAAACAGTTTGGGCATCTGATTATGATGCCTCCTGGATGCCTCCTTTAAGTTGACTCAACCTGAGGCCACCACGGTCTGGCCCTAAATAAGTGGAAGAAAATGGATGGATGGACGTGAGGTAGTTGTACCTGTAGTTGCTAGGTAGTTGTATCTCCATTTACATTTGTTGGATATAGGCAAAATCACTCATAATGCAACTGGAGGCAAAGGCGAACATGATGTGGACAGCAAGTAGAAATCCAGCATTGGATTCTGTTCTCTTCCTCTTATATAACTTTAAAGGGCTAAAAGGGAATTTTAAGGGTCAAAAAACAAAACAAAACCCAAACCAGTGGTCACTGCTGAGTCTGTCCTTCAAACAAAGCCTTGCAAACACACGCCAATTCACAATGACATTCTAGAGATAATTTAACTGTTATAACCTACTAATGTAAAGCTATTAACTCTTAAGATTCACCTATCAGTTTTTGAAGCCAATTTACTCAAAAATATGTAAATGTAAAGATAGACTGATTGTGTTATCAGGAAGAAAATTGAATTACACATATTTTTACAGACTTGCCACACAGGTTGTACTGTACTGGGCTGGGAATGAACCACAACCAGTTTGGTCCTTGTTTTCCCATACACCACTTCCATCTCACACACTCCACCACAATTTCAGACACACACTCGCAGACAAATGCACACATACACTCTCCCCTTCTTTGAGAGCTTGTGGGCCCATATTCACTGCAGCTTAATTTCAAACACTCGTCCCAGTACATAAGTCATAGATGTCACCATGCACGCCGTGTATATATTCCAGTGTGTATTCGAGGGGTAGAGTTGCGAGCCAGATGTGACAGGCTGAGATTGACTGTGGAGAAAGATGTCTTCATGTTTACAGTCATGCACACACACCCACACACACGTGCACACACGACCCAGGAGTTGCGAACAGGGCTCTAATTTCACCACAGGAAATATATGAAAGAAGCAGGCATCTATACATCATCTATAAAGAACCCAGCAGCCACACACTTACCTCACTTAAGGCATGTTCAGTCTTACCGAAAGCCACAGAACAACACTATAAACCCATGCCACTTTAATGCAGGTTTAAACTCAGTAAGGCACATTTTACAAACTTTATCATTCTACAAATTGATTCGACATTCATTTAGAAGCTGTAATGTTACATTTTTTGAAAGTATGAGAATGTAACTTCAATTTTATGGCTAATTTTGAGAAGTTTTCCCTTTTTTGAATGATATTTTTCATCTAGACTGTATATTAAGATGTCAGGGCAGCAGTCAGGGACTGAAGCAAAACTAGTAATAGTTCCTTCTGCAGTGTCAGTTGATGGAGTGTGAGTCAATTCATGAAGTTACTAGACATTTCTTTCTTTTGTTACATTTATTATCATGCTTATTTTATGTCCAAGTACAGTCGTACACTAAATTGTGATTTTATCTCTATTGTAGAATAAGCATTTGCATTTAACGCATCACACTGACCAAATGGTCCCCCTACAGTAATTAAAAAATTCAGTCCCTTTAGAGTGTTTTTGTAGATTTTTGAAATTAGGTAGAATGATTATTATTAGGTATAATATATCATACTTGGACCTACAAAAAGGTGTCTTGCACCAATATCTCAAAAGAGAGAGTCTCAAGAGTTGTACTTACATATAACCACTCAGAGGCTAAATATCAAAGTACGATACTAATCTGCAAAGAGGAATGAAGGTTGGCAGAGCTAGCTGCTAATTTTAGCCACGTTCTACAGGGTTAGGGTTGACTTTTTTTCTGAGCATTTCTTCCTCTTTGGACTTGTCAGTTAAACACAATTTAAATGGCCGTTCAGTCAAATAGGGAAAAAGATGTCTGTAGACAGAACTATTGCAGCCTTACAAGCCGAGCAGGACCTCTCAGTCCTCTGATCAGGGTCTGTTTGTTGTTACGCACTCCAGACTTAAAAGGCAAAGGAGTTTGAGCATTTAAGGTCATTGCTCCAACTCTTTGGAACTCTCCTCCATTGAGTTTAAGATCAGTGGACACTGTTGGCTCTTTGAGGAGCAACTTCAGGCCTACTAGATTAGACTGGCCGTTACTTAGTCCTTTTTGTTTACTTTGGTTTCTTTTTTATTGTACCTTGTATCGCTGGCTGTTTCTTTTATCGCATTTTGAGTCTTTGCTGTTCTTAACAGGTGCTAAATGAATAAATATTTATTTATTATTATTATAACATCAGTATACTTTATGTGGATTACTTCCTATATTTTATTTATGTTGTGATGTGTTATTACAGAAAGTGTAGATATTGCAACGCCAGTTTGGTCTAGTAACATTCAACCCTTTCAGTGTTCTCAACCAGATTAGCAGAGTACATGAGGAAAGGCAAGAGAAAACTTCATGAAAACTAACAAATTTGTAATTGAAATTTCCATGGCCTTAAAATCTGCTTCAAGCCAAGCCAAGAATCTGTTCTGTGGACAGACCTATTGGATGGGTTCAAATGTTAGCAGAAGTAGTGCAATACGAATTCCACAGCTGCACCAGCCAGCTATCTTCTGTGCTTGTCTTGGCTCCAAAAGACATCACCAGGAAAAAATGGCAGTACCTGCTGCTGGGTATTTTAGCTTCACTTATGTAAGATGGATGAGGTAGAGTTATGTTGTTCATATTAATAAACAGATTGTGGATTTCTGTTGAACATTGCAAGTTTCCAGCTATGCAGCCTCAAGCCCAATGTGGACTAATGGTGATGAAGCATCATAAAATCAAGCATGTGGCTCTGAGTGCTGCAGACACAGGCCTAAAGCCAGACAGGGGACTAGAGGAGAGGGTTTAATGCTTTGGACATGCCTCTGCTTTTCCTCTCTTCTTGAGGCTTCCACTAGAGCGGTTTATGGCTCTGTCAAAATCTGTAGCAAAGTACAAAAAAAAAAAAAACCTGATAAAGAAGTTTAGTCAGTCTACTTGAAGTGATTTATCATTTAATGGCTGCCTTGTTTTTGTTGCTTTCCCTTTATCATCAAGTGCCCACGCTAATTTAACTCATGTTTTGTGTAATTACAAATATTAGGGGTGTTTTTTTTTCTCTGACCCTGCAGCTGCTGAGTCTCTCACAGCCAAATCTTCTAAATTCATCCATCTCATATCTCCTCTTCTTCTTTCAGTTTGTTTCCCTTTTGTCACTCTCCGTCTTTGTTCCAGAGTTGTTAGCGGACGCAGGGTGAAAGAGATGGCAGAGAGGGGAGGCATGGAGGGTGAGAAGAAGGCAGCAGATGTTGGGAGGTTGTGTGAATGTTAATGTCCTGACGTAGCTGTGGAGCTTAAGCCTCCTCCTCCTCCTCCTTTCCCTCCTCAGTTCCTCTCTGAGCGCCCGCCAGGCTTTCTCTCTCGGGGTCTCCTGACATCCTTAAAGCCCGTGGCTCTCCACTCCTCTCCTCCTCTTCTCCACCGCTTTCTCCCCTCATCCCCTCCCTCTGCCTCCCCCTCCCTCCTTTTGTCTGTCTATGGACTCTCTCTAGTCAGTAGAGAGCAGATCATCCCATGGCTAAAGCGGCTCAGGCCTTTGTGTTGGGGGGCTCTGTGGACCTGTAATGAGCCCCCTCGGCTGGCCCGCTGGCCTGCTTAGCACTCACTGGGGGCTTTGAGAGAGAGAGCAGAGAGAGTGTGTTTTGTGTGTATGTGTGGAGTGGGATGAGGAGGTGAGAAGGAGGAGGGCAACACTGGCCCCCAATGAAAGAGTTGGATGGATATGTTTATGGGTCACTTCCTGCTTGGCCTACATATCAAACACACACACATCCAAGCACGCACACAAACACATATTATACACAATATTTCCAAGACAAACTCACTTACTGATTTCATCAACAAGAGAATCATTTTATCATTTCAAATGTATTTAACTTTGATTATTATTAAAATGACATTTATATAAATAAAACAACCTTAAACATAAATTTACATGAATATATCAGTTTTGATGGTGTCATTGATTCTGATTCATTCAAATTAAATAGAAATAGAAATATGCATACATCTTCTGACAACTTATGATTTTTTAAAATCCGTCTACCTTTCTTTCTTCAAATCACTTAGCTCTTCGAGCTCTGAGAATGACTTTTAATGGTATGAAGTTGCTGATCAGTGTTTCCCAAAGGCATAAAAAAATTTGTGAAATGTCGGTTTTTTCCTACAAATATTCACTAAATTGCAAAAAAGGAGGGAAAAAAACTGAATTTTTTCCTTTACTTTTGGAGAAATGAAAGGAATAGTTAGTGATTAATCCAATATTCATTAATGGCCATTCCTGACAGAAAAGTCAGGAAAGTCAGGACAGAGAGTCTTCTATTACTTGGTTAAATTTAAATATTTTTTCCTGCTTTGAGTGTTTTCATTCGCCAGGTTGCCAGTAACTTTTTGCACAGGTCGAAAGAGTGTATATAATGAACAAAACTGCTACAGGTCACATGACCAACTCTGATTTTGACTTAAACTAACCTCCGCCAGAAAATTGTGCCACAACCTTTATTTCCTCTGTTCTAGTTTACTTTTATACCTGTATTTATGTTGGGGTTGTTTTTTTTCCATATTTGTTAGCCTAAATAAAACAAAATCTATTCAAATGATTTGTGGGGGCGGGCATGTATGAATGACAGGGTTGGAAATTAACTTTTTGCCTTCCTGCCACATCAGGAGTAACTTAAGGACTGTACCATACCAATATTAAGTGTAAAGTTGACCTATGAAGTCAAAAAGGCCTCCCCACATGCAAATGAGTCTGACATCTGAAAGATTTAACAAATAGATAACCAAATAATTATTTAAGAGACAGTTTATTGTAACATATAACATATTTATAACAGGTGAGATTATGTATCTTGGTAAATGTTCTGTCTGATGATTGATTGTCCTCCACTGACTTTATCTTCTCGATTTCTCTCGCTTCACTATCATTATCCATACATATTGCATGTCTCTGTCTCTGTCTCCTGTTGTCTCTATGCCTGTGTGATCTTTTGTCAACATTCTTACGTGCATAAAGTTTGAAGAAAATCTGTCGTAATCTGCATGTGGACGAGGTTTATTTATGAGCGTAAATAACAATCATAAATAACGCCAATAGCATCAGGCGCTATGAGGAACATGCACGCGAGGAATGAAAAGACTAAAGGATCATCCACAGTTTATTGGTCCCTGATGAATGAATGTTAAAGTGATCGTCAGGTGACCCGCGGAGGGGTCGCTCAGTCATAGTCTTTATAGGAACTGATCCTCTCAAATATTCGCGGCTCAACTGCCCATACACACCTGTGAGGGACCATGCGTATTTCTGCCTGCTGTGGTGAGAAGATCAAGAGGGAGTAAGTCAAGACATGAGCCCAACTGTTGCTGATTTTAACCACGTTTCCCAGCGGTTTGTCAGTTTGCAGCGTGATATACGGGGGATTGCAGGATTTTCCTGCATTTCAAGTGTCAGACTTTTTGCGAGAATTTCATAAATTGCGCGCAATTGCTGTAATCTCGCGCTGAAATCCAGGGGCAACGGTTCATACACAACTTTAGAGGATAAATCAGTTGCACTGGAGAATGATACTGAATGATACTTATGATACTGAGTCAAAGCTTCCTAGCAAACATTAGACCCCAGCTCTGACACGGAGAGGAGGGTGCGGAGCTTTCTGGCCAGTGAGCGTGTGTGTTTGCTCAGTTCTGGTCATAGAGTCAGAGGGAACAAGCAGAAAACCAGGACTCAGAAATTAAATACATTCATGTAAACAAGATAGATGAAGTAAGGCTATTTTGTTTAATAAAGGGACCAGGTAGAGACCTGCTCTATAGGAAAGGTATCCTTATATGACTTCTGTTGTGATCTGGCGCTTTATAGAAAATTGACTTGACGTTCAAGGGTTGCCCCCCTTAACAGAATGGTAGGGGAAACACTGCACTCTGCAGAGCAATAATTGGTCTTTATTTACACTCTAATATAACTCAGGTCTTAAGCAAATCACAGAAACAGAGAGGTTTACAACAGCTGTATTCTTTCCAACTCCTGTTTTACTGATGATTTTTTTGCTGAAAGGATTATGAAATAACCAACAAATAACTAAAATCAGTGACAGTTTTACTCAGCTAGAACTAAAGATCTCTTACTTAACTGCTTCTTTCCTTCTCCCTGCCTCAGTAAGTTAACAGGATTTGTGGGTGCAATGAGTTCTTGTTTATTTCAACACGTTTTAAATCAGCTATAAATACTGAAATGACACACTTCATGTAAGGGGATTATACGTCTGATTGAAGGTCAGACATCTTGAACCCTGAGGTTTTGTCATTAAGAATGATAATAATACAGGAATATTTATTAAATTAACCGACCCATCCCACATGCATGTGAGAGAGACATGGCTTGAGCCTGCAAATCCATGCGGATGTGGGATGTGGGCTTTATGAAAATTTCACATTGTTGGGGCAAATTAGACTGTGATGATAAAATTGGACTACAGCGGAGCGCAATGGTCTTGGTCCTTGATGGGAAACACTACTTCCTAACTCGTGCCACATCTTTTTTCTGCTTCTATACCTATGTTAGAGCTGGGCAATATTGCCTAAAATTGATAATGCAATAGTTGAAGGCTATACTGTGATACACAATATATATATATATATATATATATATATATATATATATATATATATATATATAGATAGATAGATAGATAGATAGATAGATAGATAGATAGAGATATAGATATTTAGATCTCTAAATTACTGTATGTTAAATTCAGCTTCATCCTCTATTCTATATCTTCTATTGTCTTTTTGTGCAAGGAAAGTTCCGATATTTTGTTTTCTGTTGTCAACTTTTGTTGAAATTATGATTATTTTCCTCATAGAGGACGACGCACACCTACACAAAAACTCACCAGTCACAAGATGCAGCTAGTGGCCAAAATCCTGCAGTTAAGTCCACTATTCAGACTCACAGCTTTGGTTTCTTTAGTCCTGTTATCTGTGCTGATGCACACTGGACCAGTTTCTGTCATGTTCATGACATGAGAGCACATCATTTGTAAACAAAGCTTTTTTGGAGGTAGAAACTGTTTTACTCCCAGTTGTCAGTGTAATGTACAACCTGGCACGCCAGATGGATTTGTTTCACTCATCCATCTGGAAAACCGTTCATAGACAGCAATTGGGAAAGGGCAGAGCCTTTGAAAAAAAACTCGGAGGGTGATTGGATGAATGTTCTGTCTATCACATCTTTACGGGCCAATCAGAGCAACAAAACGTGACATGGCCACTACCGAGCTGCGCCCCCTACTGAAGGAGTAAACTCCATAAAGAACTGCATAACGCAAACCATGGCGACTCTAGACATGTCAGTACACAACTTTTGTCATTTTTGAAAAGAAAACAACTCAATTCTGTTCTTTGTTCTTCTTTTAATGAAGAAATGTCATCAAGTTCTGATAAAAATGGCGCTTTAGCAGCATCCACGCTAATGTCTTCCGCCATAATTGAACCGGTCTCTTGTTGCTGCTTGCTTACGTTACAACTCCATGGTGCCAAAAGTACTGCCCCTCAACGCTGATTGGCGTATCCATCTGCTTTTCAAGGTTATGCAATGTACTGTCAGGCTGAGAAAAGGCTGGGCCACGGATCCATAGTTGTGAAGATGCTGGGCCAGCTTTTGTCTAACTAAATCTGACCACAGGTTTTCAGCATAAAATTACACCCAGGTGAATCATACTTTGGATTAAGTGTCTTTATGAGTTTTATATATCCTGGCTTTTTAACAACACTTAGTGGGGCCATGTCTTTTGCGGTGGTATGTTATTGCCACCATAATCTCAGCTTTTCTTGCGATTTATTTTACAGAGTACTGTGTTTTGTTTGATGTCTTTCTTTTCAATCTGAACCACTGCCAAATGAAAGATCCAGTTCTGTTTTTCTTTGGAAACAAATCTCTTGCTAACTCATTTTGGCTGTTTTACTTTATTTTTACTTAACTTTTTTCACTTGCATGGTTTCCTCCCTGTCCTTCTGATACAAAAATGTGCATGCGCGGAGGAGAGTTTTCTGGATGGGTGAGGGAGATGCTGTCTGCTGAGAGAGAGGCATTTAGGAGACAGTGGGAGAAGTGAAATTTAAAGAGAAATGCATAATGACTGCTCAAAACTTCTACATGATTTATAATATAAAAAAAGGTGGGAAGAAGTTAAAATATGGTGCATTATATGAGGCGAAAGGGACACTTTTTACATTTTTAGGGAAATTCAGTGTGATTTCATAAGTCAGATATCATCAAGAATTATTATGCAACTTAAATATAAATATCATGAGAGTAAGCAAATATTTACACACCTCTATCATTTATCACTTGGTCATGCAGAGGACACTACTGTGTTTTTCCTTTGGTATACTTGCTAAGAACTACCATGTATTATACCTTAAATAAAGCACTTGAAATAAAATGCACTGAATTTCTTTCAAATATACTTCATGCATAAGCTCACACAGTAACCTTGACACTCTTACACATCTATTATGGTCTTTTCTTTTCAACCACTTGCTGCTTCTTTGCTCCTTTCAGAGGGCTGTCCATTTCCACTCAAATGAGCCTGAGCACTGTGCGCAGCAGAAAGCCTCTACTTATCCACATGTCAATGGGGAGTGTTTGCAGAACACCCACTAAGGACCCAAGGGCCAGGGGGTCATCAAAACCTCCGTCTTCTCCCTATTTGAACCTTTGACAGCAGCAAAACAAACAGTCCTTAAGAGCTCATCAGAGGATTGAACTTGGCGGGGGCTCACCCTGGCTGAATTAACTTTCTATTGGTTTGTCCAAGTTTGACACCTGGCTGAAGTTTAAAGGAAGGAATTATTCACACTCCTGATTTTGACAATTTAAAAACAATCTAGTATTTGGTTTGTAAGAGGAGCCCCACAGTTTAAATGAAATCTCTGACAACTACACTTCCCAGAAGTTTTCACAGTGAGACAAAGAACAGAGAAATACAAATGAAGCAAAGGTTTTTTGGATTTTAATGGCACAAAATAACATTTTATCCCTGAACAATGCAAATCACAACAATCCAATCAAACATTAATAATTTTATTTGCAACATAGTTTCAGAATGATTCAGTAAGATAGAACTTTATTCATCCTGATGGAAATAAGCCAGGTTTTTCTCACACCAAAGTACAAAAAGTAACACAGCCATAAAATAAACGTGACATCTAAACATTTATTATGATATTAAGTCCATATTTTTTCATAAAATGTAGTTTTGAAGTTTTTATTTTATGAAATAATGCACAGTGCATTTATGTAAATTTCCTAAGCTTTTTAGCTATCCTTTTTACCTTTCTCATTTTCCTGCTTTAAACAATTTAAAGCTTTTTTGCATTTAAACTGAAGTAAAATTGTCCTTTAAAGTCTGTATTCTTACTAGAGATAGCACCATTAAGGACAAATGAAGTCATGGCTGTAACCAAAATCACACCTTATTGACTATGTAGTGCTCGGCCTGGTGAGTAATATGTGATTTTGTAGTGGTGTCCTTATTCTGAGTGAGCTTTGTTACACCCTATGTGATATACTCATTGCATCCCACAATGCATCTCAAAAAGCAGTAAACAAATGATCTCCCCTATACCAATTATATTGACAGTGCCTGTAAAAAGTATTAATTCCCTTGGAAGCTTTACCCTTTTATTGATTTTACAATCAATCATGGTCAATATAATTTGGCTTTTTTTGAAAAAAACAACTGTTTAATGTCAACGTGAAAACAGATTTCTACAAACTAATGCCAATTGAATAAAAATATGTAAATACTCACGCATGTGCTATATCTCCTCTATTTCTTGATGATGGATTTAACTGAACTCCAAGATTTTTTTGTATCTTGGATTTTTTTGTGTCCATCCCCTCACTTATACTTTTACCTTCTCTCTGAGTTGCTTGGACTGTTCTTTTTTCTTTGTGATGTAATAGTAGCAAGGAATACTGATTAACTAGTGACTGGACGTTCCAGACAGAGGTGTCTTTATACAGCCATTTGAGTACAGTCCCACCGATTGTGAGACTACTAGCACCAGCTGGCTGGACCTCTGTTAAATTAGGTCAGTTACTTTAAAGGGGGTGAATATTTATGCAGCCACTTATTTTACATTACATTTTTTTAATCTAATTGACATTAATTTGTAGAAATCTGTTTTCACACTCCACATTAAACACATTTGTTGTATTTTTTTTTTTGTCAAAAACGCCAATTTCTATTGGCCATGATTGATTTATAAAACCAATTAAAGTGTCAAACATCTAAGGGGTGTTTCGATAAATAGTTTATCTTATGATGATTACAGATATGAAACAATTTTCTAGAAGCACAAACATACGAATTATGGTATGAAAAATATGTATGATTATTTTGGAGCAGGCAGATGACTGAGGGATTAGGTTGTGCGCCATGTACACCGGCGACCCGTGTTCAAGTCTGCCCTGTGGCTCCTTTCCTGCACAGCTCTCACCCATTCTCTCATCCCTGTTTCTGAATCCATCTGCTGTCCTCCTCTATCGATAATGGCATGAAAAACCACATGTATGTATAGCTTAAAAAAGTATCAGTACCCCAGAGATATTATTTAAGAGAAAATGATGGGCATCGGTGAGAAATCTTCCTCTTTATTTGATCAGAGTTGTTGTGGTAACATGATGTTTAAAGTATCAGAGACACAGCCCAACACAACCTCCAATTTAAGTCAATAATTAAGATTGAATCCGACATGTTCCTCTGCTTTTCCTGCATGTCTGTGATGTGCATGTTGGCTCATCTCTGTCTTGTTTGTTTCTGTAGGTTTATAGCAGATTTCTGATATAACGAGAGAAAGGAGGGGTTCTGGGTGAGAGGGGCAGCTGAGCTTAACAGCATTAATTCTTCCACAGTAAATAGTGGGTATTAAGCTTCTCTGCCACTGCAGGGGTCCTTAAGAAACACACACACAAACACACACCTTCTCTCAAGCTCTCCGCTTTTTACCTCCATCTTCCTTGTACCCACCTCCTATCCCTCCCACCCACAACAGCCCACCCCCTTAGGCCCTGACAGATGTGTGCTGAACGGACCACATACATGGAGGGTGTCACCTTACCCCCTCTGGAACTAAAGGGCTAATGCGCCACATTTAGGAGGCCGCCGCCCTTTGTTCTGCCAGGGGACGGGGAGACTGACCCGGCTCTTTACATGACACAAGACTGCTTCTTTACAGTCCTCACCTCTCTGCAATATTTCCCTTTAGATAGATTTATTTTTCTGCCTTTGTTGTGACATAGTATTTGTCACCAATGCTAGGTGGCAGTGACCTGTATCTCTAAGGGGATTTCTGTAAAAAAAACAAGGGAATTGCCTAGTAATAACTCCTTATTACATGTTCATTTTGCTACATGTGTTATTATTACAAAAACAGAAGTAAGCCACTTAGCTGTGAGCATTTTGAACCAAATGATGGCTTTTGTTGCTGTGAGAATAGGGGAATTTTCCAGCCAAAGAGTGGTAAACAACTTTATAACAGCCCTGGTTTTAAAAGGCACAACATTATTCTGCTGCAGAGTTCATAGAGTCTTTGTTTTTATAATTCACTGCTTTGTCTCATGGTATTACTGCTGTTGAATTTAGATTTCCAGATTAAACGGAAAAGGTTCAGTCAAAGATCAGAAAGTGCAGAAAAACCGGGCTGAGAATGAAACAGCTAATCATGACTCACATAGTTTAATGATTAAAACAGCTCGGCCCGTGGAGAAGATTTGCTAATGTTTACCCTGCGGCACTTTTTAAACACCAGTTTTAAAAGCTTCGGCTTTACAAATTAGAGGAGATGCTTTCAGGTTAGCAAAAACAGTGTGATTCTAGCTTCCTTTTACCCCTTTTTTAAGCGGAGATTACTTAAAATGTAACACCATATGCAAATAGGGAAATGATAGCACAACAGTGGCAGAATTCCCCTTGTGCGTCAGTGAAGGAATGTGCCTCCTGTTGTCCTTTGGGAAGATAATGGCACTGGGGTGTCCTGTAATTTAGTCTCTGTAACCATTGATCAGCTGGATTTATGCACCATTACCTCACTGTTCCAGTCAACAGTCGTAATTATGTCTCAGAGAGAGAGAGAGACAGAGACAGAGACAGAGAGAGAGAGAGAGGCCTCCGGTTAAACAGAACCCAAATACCTGAATAAGCTTTTATTAAACAGCCTGGGCTGCTCACTTAGCAGCAGATTGACAGTCGTGGCAGAGTGACTGACCTCCAGATGAGAGGGGAGGATGGATGGATAGACAGAAGGATGGACAGACGGGTTTGTCAGCTTAGATAGAGAGCCATACCTCATAGTAAGAGCATGCCGACTCTGCTCTGTTTGTGCTTTGAATGTGTTTGTGGATGTTGGAAAGAATCTCTGTGGTCTTCTCTGCACCTTCAAGTAGATTTTCATTTTCAAGAAATGAGCCCTGCAGTTCAAACATTTTCAGTCGTTTTCACACCAGAGCTGTTTGGTCCGCTTTAACCAAACTTTGGTCCATTTCCCTGGAAAGTTTGGCTGGAGTGGTGTAAAAGCTCATTAGATCTCTGGTGAAGACCAGACAGGGGAACTCTGGTTTGCTTGAAAACAGGTCTTATTTTGCTTTCTAGCAAACCCTGGTTCAGCTTTTTTGTGGTGTGAAAGCAAAGCGGACCAACACGTGAACCAGAGGCAGGAAGTGGCATAAAGTGTAATGATTTACAAATATATTTGTGATTTCAATCATTGACTAAATACGTTGAAATGCATGTAAACACCCCGCTTGATGTCTGTTTAATCATGGCATTTGCCCCGTCTCTCAATTTGGTTCTCCTTCTTCTTTGGTGTTGATTCATTTGTCCCCTGGAAAGAAAAACATGATGGACAGCAGACTGCCTTGTTTGCTGCTTGTACTAGGTGCCTTTGTGAAACACATATATTATATGAACACCAAAGCAAAGGCAGAAATCCCAAGACAGCATAAATTCGGTGTTGCTCCTTTAGATGGTTGGTTTCTGTTCTGGCCTTTAGATCAGCCGTTTTCGTCTTCTGATACGATGTAATGGAAAAGCCCCATATGTCCCCTTTTCTTCCTCATCAGTGTTTGTTTGGGAATTAAGTGCCACAAATGTTGCACCCCGTTGTCAGTTCATTTGACCAAGTGCAGTGTGAAAGCAAACTAGACCACATGAAAGTGCAATAATGTTGCACTATCAGGCATGAAAACAGCCTCAGTCAAAGACAGGGCAGGTGATCATTAAGTAGCTCTCAACTGGTGGGTACTATCCTGAAGTGGGTCACAAAGCTATTTTCAGTGGGTTGTGAATGGAAAATGAAATTGTGATAGAAAGTCAAGCAGACATTCATCCACAAAGTTTAATTGACTCCATTTGGGGTGATAAGTAAATTTAAGTTGTTTTTGAGATCTAGACATATTCATCATTGGAAACCAGTGTTTACACCAAGATAAGATAATGTGTTAATGTCTAGAGCTCTCTAGAAAACAAATAAGTGTACATGTTGGCATTAGAGACAGAGTAAAATCAAATAAAAGCTTAAAAGTGTCTTCCCTGGGCTTCTGTAAAGATATGCTTTTTAAATATGTGGGTTTTGCCATGCCCCTATGTTCAATGAGATATTTTTCTAAGTCAAAGCAGATTTTTTTTCATTAAATGAATTAAAATTGTTGAAATTTTTCAAATTATAGATTGGGATTACTGATAAAGGAGGTAGTGGTGAATCCTGAAGTCAGACCAGTTGAGAACCACCGACCTTAAGTGTGCACAAATCAGGGGTTTACGTCCTATTGATTTTTGCTTTGTTTTATGGGGAGATCAAACACAGGTCCTGCTACATTCTGTTTTTCTCTTACATACTCATTGTCCAACCCCACAGTGTAAGGACAGTTTCCTAAGCTGGACATTTACCTTAATGTAACTTACCAACAGTTTTTCCCCTACATACTAATAAAAGTACTCATTGTTTGAGCTTTATTTTTACTTCCACAGAAGTCCAGAAATCACCCTGTTTTAAACTTCTCAGATATAACTATTTTTAAACTCAAAAATAAATGTCAGGATAATGTCCTGTTGCAAAGTGCTTCCTAACTCTTTTTCTTTAGATCCCCACTTCTGTTATTTGAGAAAGATGAACCTCCGCCGGACCCACACAAGAAAATCAAACATTTTCAGCTCATTTTCATTTGTTTTATTTAAACCTCAATAAGAGGCGTAGCTAGCTCACCGGATATTTGGTTGAAGAGAATTGTTCAGTTTTAGTTTTATCTACACTCCTTAAACAACCTACCAAGTAATTGACCAGTTTAGTTAGCATGTGCAGGGCTGACTGTCACCCAGATCACAGTGCTGTTTAAAACTGAGATATTTACACGCTGGGATGTTTCGCCTTAACTGTCAATGTTACAGAGTACTAAAGGGAACAAGGTTGTAAGAGCGCTGTTTATGCAGTGTTTCCCACAAGATGATGCCATATTTGGGCGGTAGAGATGGCCATCCCATCAACTCTTTCTGATTTTTACACAACAGTACATTGTATGAAAATGCTCCAATAACATCACTTACCTTTGGAAATGTTTCACTTGACGTTTCATAATCACAGCATGTGAGCTGCATGTGTGAAGGCTTATGGTTGCTGAGGTAGCATATCACAACCAGCAACCTAGAGTTCAGGAATATAGGATGATGTTGGCTGCAAGAACCTGCTGAAAAATGTTGAGACAATAAGGTTTTATGCTTTATTTTAATACGAGACGCTGCACCTCGATTGGTGCGTGTACAAGTGGATGTCTCTCTATTGTAGCATATAGTGCTCAAAAGTAAGATGAAAAGTCAAATTTAAAACTTAAAATACATTAACAGAAATGCTTTTTAATTTTCCAAAAACTGATGCATTTTTCAGCTCTATTTGTCCTGCCTCTTAAAATTGTAGCATGCTGTTAAGAGTGATTGATGATACATGATATTGAACAGAGAGCATTTGCCCAAGATGGATATTAATTTAAGAATAAAAACAAACAAGAACAGTCAGATACAGAGTGAGTGGAGACCAGGACATCTGATCAACTTGTAGACTAAATATTCACAATCAGAGAAATTATGAAAGACAAAAATATGATTGCTTGTTCTAAGCAAGCGGCAACCTCCGGTCCTGAGAAATGAAGCCAATGCAGAAGTGCAAAAAATTGCAATACAGCAAGTGTCCACTTGAGGCTGGCTGCAGGAACACTGGAAGTCCCGTCTGGACACATGTTGAACAGCCGTTTTTTACACTAGAAAAAAACTGGTTTACAGCGTGGTTCAAAAAACCAAATGTGTCTCATTAGCTAGTGTCTTCATGTGCTCCCACTGTACAGGGGGTTATTTTTTTTGTACCACAATCGTTTAGATTATATTTAGGAAAAACCTCACTGCAGACTGAGTGATTGACAGATAGTTTGACAGACAGAAGCTACGTTTCTGTCAAACAGAATGCTAGCCAGAGGTTTCAAAAGTATTCACATTTATTACTCAGGTAGAAGTATAGATACGAGGGTTTAAAAAGACTTCTGTAGAAGTTGAAGTATCAACTCAAGCTTTTTACTCAAGTAAAAGTATAAAAGTACTGGTTTTAAAGCTACTTAAAGTATAAAAGTAAAAGTAATGTAAGGGGGGAAAAAGCCATGAAGGACAAAAGCTTAGGCCTCGTCACAGGGGCCTATAGTGCACTACCCCACCTCCCCAAAAAAACATTTTTCTAAAGGCCATAATGACTGTAATGTTATATTAAAATGTTAATGTTGAAAAATTTGGGATGCACCTGTTTCAGCCGCATTTATGCCCATTGAAAATGAACGCATTTTAGTACAATGCAAATACATTCAAGAACCATATATGTGTGCTACTGAGCATTAACATGTGTTTTATGGAGCAGAAGATATGATGACTAGTTGCCTATAAGTATTGGTCCTCCTGGCTACCAACCTCCTTGCTGGTGCTTGCTTGGGACATTTCGCTTGAGTTCTCTTGAGTCTCTTTCACGGACATCTTCGTACTAGGCTACATACGTCTGCTATTTCCTTGCTGGAGTGTGATGTGATTTGTGTCGTGTGTAGGTGCAATGGATCGCGTACAAGCCAATAGGGTGTCAGAATGGTATTATGTTTATACTTCTCATCCAACCACTATCAAATTCACTCTATCCAGATGGAGCGATTTATCTGGATAGGTTTTGGGTTTTTTTGTGTGTTTTTTTTGAATGATGACAAGCTGGAATGAAAACAAGCTAAAATAAAATAGGAGTAACAAGGCTATTTTTAAAATGTAAGGAGTAGAAAGTACAAATAATTACGTGAAAATGTAAGGAGTAGAAGTAAAAAGTCGGCTGAAAAATAATTAGTCCAGTAAAGTTTAGATACCCAAAATTTCTACTTGAGTAAGGTAACAAAGTATTTGTACTTTGTTACTTGACACCTCTGATGCTAGCTAGCTAGCTGACAGGAAGTCGTGCTTAGTGGCTGGGTCGTTAGTTTGATCGAAAGTTTGGTTGAGACCCCGATTTCAACATGGAAGCCTTTGGGGATTGGCTTCAAGAGCTGTTTGAGTCCACCTATTGTAAGCAGATGGCTGGCATCACACGGGGATTGTCCAATTCTTTCTACAGTCTGTGGTTTTAAGTCATTATTCTCCTGAACTAGCAGACACACAGAAATCTGTCACAGTGTTGTTTAGTAGATGCTTTTGTCCAAAGCAGCATACAAATGAGAGACTGGCAGGTGTTTATGGCATTAAGGACCTTGCCCAATGGCTTACGCTGTATACCGAACATGGCGTGACCAGGATTCAAACCCGTCATGTCCAGAACCAGAGTCAGCAAGCTTTAGGAAGTTAATTGTTTGATTTCAACTGTTAGCAGGATTTTATATAGCCAATGAGATAAGAAGTAGGGCAAAGATGTCTGTACCTGTAAAAACAAACTGATATTTGTCCCTTCTTGTAACAATCAAAGTGAGACACTGGGCAGGTGGGTGTGATGAAGACTCCACTTAATAAAATTTAGAATCACACAGGTGGCCTGGGTTTTTTAATCCTTTTATAAAAACAAAAAAGTAAAGACACTTATTTAAATTTTTTTCTCTTCTTTTTCTCAGTTTTAAAAAGCAAAGTCCACTACCTTATTTGTTCATACAGCCAACAATTATAGGCAGATATTTATAGCCAAAACATAGGTTGTAAATATCTGCAGAAATCTTTAAGCTAGTATCTGCTGAAACTGATACCATGCCGATAATATCTTTTATCCCTACAAAAAAATGTTTTTTGGATTCCATAATCATTCTGCATTGGGTTAAATCACATCAGACCAGACTGAATTTAGTCAGACTGAATTGTTCTTTTTTCTAAGGAATCATCAGTGTATTAGATCATAGCCTGTGAAGACAGTCTCAGAGCAGACAGAGGTTTGTGCCAAACGTACAATATTTGCTGTTTGAGGTGCATGAAACTTCAGGTTGGGCAGCAATGTTTTAAAATACTACTTTGCAACCTTTAAAAATAATGACAAATCATTTATAATGAAAAATGAAAGATGTATCCCTATTTAAAGAAGGGAATCCATAAATCTGATTCTCCTTAATAAATCATTGATAAGCAGATTAACAGGAATTCTACAATTTTAGACTCACTTAGCTGTTATAATGGTCTTTCATGTCCTCTTGCAGCTAACCGTATAAACCATGAGGTTTCTGCTTCTCACACGAGAGAGCTGTTTCTTTTTCCATTTGTTTCGGGGTCAAAGTTGTTTTTTAACTGTAAGTTAGATGAAATAATACCTTTGAAGACATTTCCCTGGGCCATTTTCAGTATTTTATTACGGATTATTGACTGAAAAACACATCGATTAGCAGAGAAAAGAAATGTTAGCTGTATTTGATGCATGAGTAGGTGTTTGTCTCTTTATTTTATGGCTAGACTCCATGTTTTCATATTTTGCTTTCAGTCATCCTTCTCTCCATAGAAGTCGTTGTTTCCCTGAGATTGAAGGTCTTGGGGTGTAAAAAGTACTTGTCAAATTAGTGTTTAACTTTCCCTTAGCTGCTTTAGTGAACAATATATACAGTAGTAGAGAGAGGCACTCAGAGGAAACTCTCTGATTCAGTGTGTGTGTGTGAGAAGAAGGAGGGAGAAAGAGAGATGGGAAGGCTTTGTTTTTCTTCTGTGGGCAGATTTCAAACAGCATCTGGTGAGCTCTTGAAAAAGGCCGTTATGAGTATGTTCAAATCCAAACTGAATCATTTCTGCTCCCTCCTCCCTTCTCCTCCTGCTCTCCTCCTTGTTGTCAGAGACACATGGTAATATCTCTCCCTCCTCTCTCCCTCTCTATCTCTCTCTTCCTCCCTGTTTTTCTCTTTCCTCTCAACATGTAGACATTTCCATAACAGAAAAAGAATATTTTTAATTTGCTGCTTTCCATAATTTTGCAACATATGGTATAAACGATTTTGATGCAAATGTATGTGCTAATTATTTGCAGACGAGCCTTAAACAGGCCGGCTATTGAAGTAGAATGAAAGCAAATTTGCAATCACCTTAAATTTTGCTAACCATTTACTGTTGAGTAAACTTTGCTAAGTAATTTAATTACCTCGGACCGCTGGCAGACGCTCAGGGCTTTTTATAGAGGAGGGGGTGCAGAGAGGAGAGGGAGGCTGAATGCAAAGAATCCATGGGAAGAGAAATGAAGAGAGAGTGTAAATACTGCTAACACCAGTCATATCCACTCCTCACCATGTGGAAGGTAATAATGGAAATGATTTTAAGAGATGAAAACCTTTTAAGAAGCCATCCTGTGACATCTGTGTTTTTATTTTATTTATTTATTTATTTTTTAGAAGGGATCATCTCTTTATGTTTCAATGTTTGAAAATGTTTCTAGACAGGTATAATAGATGCAGCTGTCAGCATATGCATAAATACATTGAAGGCCTGTGTTTTTCTACCTTTATAACACTTTGCTTTATGTTAAGGTCAGGAATGCAATATGATACTAAAACTTGAATGCATTTATCTAATACTGTAGCCACTGTTGTTCATCAGGACTGTTCATTAAAATGAATTTATATAGAACTAAGTAAGGCATTAATGTAGGGCTGGGGATCGCAGGATTACTCACAATACTACAAAACGTGCAAGACATGGCCCACAATAGCAGTAATATCATGATACAGAAATTCTTTAATTCATAAATTACACATAAAAGCTACATTGCAGAATTACTGTATTTCATTTACTATTATTCTTATTCATTTATAATGCTCCTAACGTCTTTGGCCAATTAACTTCTGTTGATTTTATAAGTGCCACCTTGAGGAGTCATGAAGTAGTGGCAGAGTGAGACATAGTTTGGTGGAATATTTCTTTTTCATAACGGTGCTTCTTGACAAATCTTACACCACTGGAAAGCCTGTTTATTTCCCTTTTAAATGGTGCCACTTTTATAAGGAACACGCATTTGTGGGATGAGCAGCAGAGCTGGGTATGTGGGCTGCGTTTATGAAAAATTTCCCAAATCTTCTCTGCCAGAGCAAAACGGGTGAGGAGAAGGCGCCAGGCTGTTGTGGCTGTGTATGGTTCTTCCACACGTTACTGAAGCTCCTGTTTTTTTAAATTAATTTATCGTTAAATTGCCAATAGATCTTGTTTCTTCAGACTTCAATCATCCAGTTCACAAATCAACACCAAACACAATTAATGGCAGAATAAGCTTTTTGGCACTGGCAGAGAAGATCTGGTGATATTTTCATGGGTGCAACCCACACACTTAGCTCTGCTGCTCATCCCATAAATGTAGGTTCCTTACAGATGTGGTACCAGTTAAAAGGGAAGTAAACAGGCTTCTCAGTGGTGAAAGATTTATTGCCAAGAAGCATTTTTACAAGAAATAATCTACCAAAAACAAATTTCCTCATATATACAGTGCTTAACAAATTTATTAGACCACCACCCAAAGTAAGGTTTATGCCACAGCTGCCCTAAATTAACAGCATTGGTAATTACCAAAATCATTTTTATGTTTCTGCAATGGTTAATACACAAATATGTAGAAGCTCTTTAACCCAAATGATATTTTTAATGCTAATATATAATTATTATTGTTATCCATAAATTTTCAAATTTACTGATTTACAAAAGAACTGAAAAAATAGTAAAGCACATTATTATTTCTTGATTAATATGTCAAACTATAGTTATTTGCTTGCATTCCTGAATAGAAAAATGAGTTTTAGTGGTTGAATGTTATGCTTGATTATTTCTGACTCCTCAGAGAAGCCCAGTGAGCCAGCTCAAATTTGGGTATAAAAAGGTGAATTCAGTTTGAAATTCCTCATTCCTGTTCAAAATGGTAAAACGTGGAGAGCTCACTGAAAATGAAAGAGTCCGCATGAAAGCACTTCATGATGCTGGATGGTCTCTGAGACAAATAGGGAAGGACATAAAGTGTTCTCACAGTGTGGTCAAGAATGCTTTGGGGTCAATTGCCAAGACTGCTACTTACAAAATGCGCCAAGGAAGAGGCAGGAAACCAAAATTAACTGAAGCAGATGTCAGACACCTCAAGATTTTAAGTACTAGAGACAGAAGGATGACCACTGCTGATCTTCAGGCAGAGATGAATGCTTCTAGATCAGAGTCTGAGAAAGTCTCCAGAATGACCATAAGCAGATGACTGATGGAACAAGGCTTAAAGGGAAGAATAGCTGCTAAGAAGCCATTATTGAGGCCTGCAAACATCCAGAAATGCCTCAGATTTACCAGGGAGCACAAACACTGGACTGTTGATGACTGGAAGAAGGCACTCTGGACGGCAAGTCCAAGTTTGAACTCTTGGGTCAGCATTGTCATGTTTATGTCAGCAGAAAAGCTGGAGTACGTTTTGATGCCAGATGCATTGCACCCACAGTGAAACACGGTGGAGATTCCATTATGGTATGGGGTTCCATTTGTGGATATGGTGTTGGCAAATTAGTGCAAATCCACAATATCATGACCAAGAACGTCTACCACAACATCTTAGTGCATGATTGCATCCTTTCTGGACTGAATCTGATTGGTCGTGGGTTCATATACCAACAAGACAATGACCCCAAGCATACTTCAAAGCTGTGCAGAGACTATTTGACCAAGAAAAAGGAATCTGGAGTACTGGAACTGATGGACTGGCCAAGTCAAAGTCTGGATTTGAATCCTATTACACAAATGTGGGATTAGTAGATTCAAAGATTGATGGCACAAAAGTTTTATCTAAAGCAAGTCTGTGGGAACAGCTAGAAACTATTTGGAACTCAACAACAAAAGAGACTGTGGAAAAGTGCATAAAAACAATGCCAGCAAGAATGCAAGCTGTTATCAAGGCCAAAGGAGGCCATACAAAATATGAAGTTTTTTGGTAATTATGTGTGAAAAAGAACTATTTAGTTGTTTCAGTTTGTTATTTACCAAATAAATAACAATAACATTTATAGTTTTAAACAAGTTTTTGAAAGATTTCTAAAATATTTATGTTTTCTCGTTTTTATGACAGGTGGTCTGATAAATTTGTTAAGCACTGTATGTATTTGTTTTATTTATATATTTATGTGTGTATGTATGTATATCTTTAAGTAATGATATATTTTGTTATTGATTAATTGCAGTTAATCCCATGCATCAAAAATTTGAGATTGTTTTGATAACAGCAGTAACAAAACCAACAGGAAGGACGCGTTTATGAATGGCATCAAAACTTTTTTACTAGCTTCAGTGGAAACCAAGGGCAGATTTTCCACTTATCAATACGGATGGCGTTCATCTGAAGAATATGGATTTATATCATAAAATTATGAACATGAAGAGCACAAGATTTCTTATGTGTCCCAATTTAAGTTACAGAGCTACTTTACCCACTTATGTGGTGGCATCAAATTGATCATCATACTTTTTTACAACATTTTTCACCATTGTTTAATTATTATCAGAGTAAAACTTTTAATTGTGATAATCTCAGGATTTCTGTGGTTGAGATTAATCACACCCCTTTTCTCACATTTTGAGATTCCACTATTAAGCATGAAAAATTGTTTTAGTGTCATTTTGGCTTTTTCCACAATCTTAAACTAAGGGTAACTGACTTCCTGTTTAGATACAGACCTGCTTTTATAGATGTTCAAACATTGTAACATGAACTTTACCTCAGAAAAGCAACTTGTTACGGAATGAAAAGGACGTAAAGACAGTAAAAAGTTAAATGTTTGACATAAGGTTCAGATGACTTCTGACTTGTTCGCTGAGCTGTCTGTGAGTTTTTAAAGTAAGATGAGACATTAAGGAGCAATGGTGGGCTTCTTTTACATCACTTTGGCTGCAGGGAGATGCTGAAATGGCTTAACTTAAACATCTTGAAAGGCATACGATTAAACTTGACATCCCTAATTATTATATTTAGTTGGTGGGAAGATAAAAGTATATATGATTAACAGAAATGGTTTAAGCCTAGTACAGCTTGAGTAAAGAAGTTAAAAAGGGCATGAATACATCTGTTGTATCTTTTTATATTGCTGAGAAAACAAATTTATCATCATCAATATTTATTCAAGGCTCTCATCGAGAATCACATTTCATTTGCTTCCTGATTATTTGAGCACATCATGACATTTTATTTACAGTCTACTAATTGTCATTTTACTGTGCTGACCTTAAACACATCATAGTATAACCACCTGTCAGCTCTGTCAGTGAGCTATTTAACTTTTATCCTGCTGAATTTAACACAGAATTCAACGTTTCTTTAACTAACAGGGCTTACCACAAAGTTTGGGAAGCTTCCTATGGTTCCAGAGATATAATAAAATTATGTATTTCACAGAACCCAAAAAATTTGTTAACAGTATTGATAAGCTTAAGCTGTATTGATTTTTAGGTTTTGAAAAATGCAGAACTGGGTTCAAGTGTGATGAAATGTTTCAAACAAAGGTTCTTTACAAACATGCCAAACATCAGACACAAGTAAGCTCTGTTTAACGTACATACCAAATAAAATCATGACTTATGTCATCCTAGTGCTAAACAGGGTTATACAATGAAAATCACTGCCAACAAAGCTGTGTCACTCATGAATCTGAACCTTAAAATTTTAGAGGTTACGTAATAAGTCAAATCTGGATCATCCAAATCAAATTATTCTCTGTGTATTTCAAATAAGCCAAAACACAGTCACTAGGTAGCAGATTTTGTGCGTCTTTGCCTGATTTTGCTCTTATTTTCTCCCTCTGGCTGCCTGCTGAAGCTGCTTTTCCAACAATTCACCCAGTGCATGCTAGGACAACCCCAGCCCCCTCTACGACCCTGAATAGGAATCAGCAGGTGTAGAAAATGGATAGATGGATGTTGAGTGTTCCTGTCAGAGATGAAGCAGGATGTGTTGCTATAGCAGCCTTGGCCTTCGGTCACCCATCACACTGGATTCCTCTGATGGTTCTTTAGGTGTTTGAATTGATCAGCTGCATTAATTTATAAAAAAGCAACAATTCGAAAGTCTGTCATCTGATAACCTTTTTAATCACTATTTTCTTTTACTATATATTATTTTAAATGTTAGGATTGATACCGTTGGAATACTTTATCAGTCATCCTCTTCAATGAAGCTCAGGTCCTCGGTTACACATAATCTACCTCATCATATTCTGATTTGAAGCTCAGCTGTTGAGCATGATTGATTCAGAGGGAATGTCAGATGCAAATGCAGTTAAATGAGATGAATGATGTGACCCCAACGCCCGTGATTACATGCAGCGCTTCCTGGGAGTAATTGAGGGATGACAGTGGGTGAAGGGGGGATTGGGGCTCTGATGGCAGATGGTGATATTGACAGGTTGATGGTTCTATTCCCAGACTTCCCTAATGGCTCATACAGGGGTCCTTGAGTAACACAATGAGTACATGTTTATGAGTTGATGTTGTAACAGTGACCACATGCAGAAAAGTTAGCAGAAGAGAAAGATAGGTACATCTGTAAGGCATCCCAGAAGCAGCATGCATCAGACTGGAAGTCAGGCACAGAAAGGTATAATGCATCCAGCCAACTTAAATATAGAACAGCATGTGACAGTTCCTGGTCTTAAATCCTATCACTATATTAACATTGTCAAGCTCAAAATGGCAAATTCCCCAGTTGTTTGCTTGTTGCTATTGCATGATCACGCAGGCTCAGTGTAGGTCTCCTGTTATCTCACGAGAGAATGATTCCATATCACATCCCAAAACAGCAAAAAGTGGACTATTATTATCTCACAGTTAAACAATAAGGTGATTTTAGCTCAGTGTAATTTTAACTCCATTCTGAGTAGAATCCGGCCTGCTTTCCATGCCCAAAACCAAACTCCGAACCTATGGAGACAGAGCCTTCAGTGCTGCAGCTCCCACCCTCTGGAACACTCTTCCTGCAGACATTCGTAGCGCTCCATCTCTGGACATTTTCAAAAAACGTCTCAAGCACCACCTGTTCACCACAGCCTACAGTCTTCACTAAACCAGCCCTTACACTCATCCCACCCCTCACATAGTTTGTCCATGTCTATGTGTTCCTGTAAAGCGTCCTTGGGTTTCTTGAAAGGCGCTATATAAATTCAAGATATTATTATTATTAGTATTATTAGAATGGTCTTCAGTGTGGGAGTTATTTGACAGTGTTGATCCACCAGTGTTAGTTTAACTCTGTAGTTATTTGATCTAAGCTCCACCTACTGCAATTTTAATCCGGGGGGATGTGTGGGCAGAGTTTCCCATCATGCCCTTGGGCAGAGTGTTTAGATGTTTTATGTATGTTTAGTTGTTTTTGGATGATGGCTGTTTTTCAGTGATCCCTTCTGGGGTTCTTTGGCTGATGTTTCTGGTAGATTATTGTTGTTTTTGATGGGAGACACATTTGCACCATGAGTGAAGTTATCCATTGAGTTAAAGTCTCCACCTGTGACTTTATGTGTTCCTAAAGAACACATGGTACATATTCATCATTATGTATTGCCTTGCTATGAGATTGACTCTCTTGCTATGAGATTGACTTTCAAGAGTTACTGCAGCTTTATAATTTTTAAAATATTTAACACTTTAAAAGTGTAGTTTGACTATTGCTTTTGCTATGTATTTATCTTACTATAGAAGTGAGTAACTGTACTTTTACTTGAGTACAACAGTCATACTTTTTCCACTTCTGGTTATCACAGACAACATGACTGTAACTTAACTCACTTTAATGCTTATTTGTTTCAGTTGTTTTGATCAGATATGGCCCTCCATGGCCTAGGATGTCAGTTTAGTTCAGTTGGTAGAGCAGGCACCCGTATACAGAGGCTGAAGTCCTTGACGCAATAGTCGCGGGATCAGTACTATCCAGTGCATGTCTTCCCCCTGTCTCTCTCCCCATATTTCCTGTTTCTCTTCAGCTGCCTTGTCCAAATAAAGGCAAAAAGCCAAGAAAATAATCTTTTAAAAAAGAGTAATCGTACTGCCCACCACTTTCATCGAGCTCTAAAACTTAAGGCTGGGCAAGTAATTGAAATGTAGGTTAAATCGCAAGATGTCGAACTGCAATTTTCAAAATCACAGAGGGTGCAAAATACCAGTTTCATGTTTTTTAGAGGCAGAGATGTCATGTTCTATACATCATACAAATCTTTAATTGTCATTTTTCCACTTGTTTTTGTAAATGTTTGTCTTATTAAAAATGAGAGATTTAAAATAATCTTTCTTCAATACAGCAATTTATATTGTATGAAAATAGTTTCCATTAGATTTTTTTTTAAATGGTCAGCCTTAGTTTAATCTATCTAATATTGTGTTTGTTATAATATAGATTGAGTTATTGCTTGTTTGTTGAGAAATACATAGCCCTACTCAGACTAGTCTAACAAATTGGACCTTGGATTTCCTGCGTGCTTTAGCACAGTACAGATTGCCTCGTCAGAGTGCACCTTTTGACTCGCATGGGAAATAGTCTCAGCACTTTGCCAGGCTTCACAAATATTTGGATGCAAGAACTACAATTTTATAGAAAAATAAAATTAACTCAGATAGTTTTACTGATAAACTGTGTTAAATTCAGCGTTAGATGAGCCTGTAGAAAAAAAACAGATCTGTGCTGTTTTTATAGCATCTCTGCAGGACTTCACCAGACTAGTTAACTTCTTCAAGCTTTACATGATCAAAGACAAAAGATCTGCCTTTGCTGTTACTGTTTTCATCTCTGTCAGAGTCTGTGGGCTGTGTGTTGGGGTTGATGTATGTTTAGTTTGTTGAGTGTTTGTGTGCATAGATAGGTAAATTATTTTGTGTTTTCTGTGTGTTAACTGTCAGAGGTTCATAAGAAGCTCACCCACTGATTTCCATCAGAAATTAACTGTAACAGAAGTTCCCGTGTATGCGGCTGTCTCTTCCTGTCAAATATAACCAACTGTCATTTCAAAGAAGTCAATACTTCTCTCAAAGTTTTTTGTCATCAATACAGCTTCATCCTAATAGAAAGTTGAAACAGCTCCCTCCCTCCTTTTGCAGCAGCGTGCCTCCTCAGACACACGCAGCAAGGCGAGGGGCTGCGATGGAATTGAAGTAATAAAAACCTCTTTGTTTTAGTTTGTATTGGACCATTCATCATCACTTTATTTAATATGAGCCTGTAATTGTGCCATCCCCAACCATCGCTAATGGCTGTGTTCGTCTTGTGTTTGCTTTGTTGATGGAAATGAATGAAATTAGGATAAACAACCGCAGAGTCGCGTGTAATCAAGCCCTGATTAATGTACCCGCGTTTCAGCGCCGTTTCTCATTCCACAACACCTGATATCTTTCCCATAAACAAATTCTGTTTGTCTAAATGAAGAAATTAAATGACGCATTTGATGAGTTTATGATTGACCCGGTCCGGCTCGTGGCTCATTATTCTCTGTCTGTTGAGGCCAAGAGGTATGTGACTAATGCTCTGTCACGTCCCACACAAGGATTTATCACCAGCACTGATTAATGGCAGCCAAACAGCATTTTAATAATTTTATGATTGTGGTTTCTGGCAGTCGCAGAGAGAGATCAAGGGAGAAAGGGAGATAGCGGGGGGAGGGATGGGGCAGGAGAGGGTCCAAAGAGAGAGAGAGAAAGTGTTCATCCCAGATTAAATGTTTGATGCTGTTGCAGGCTGTGCAGATGGGGAGGCATGATTATGCGCCGTATGAACGTCCCCATGAATCTTCGTCTCGCACTTGAAAAGTATTTAATACACATGTTTAATGAATTTCACCCGCCTCATTATTACATTTACGTTTTTCCGCTGGAAAAGCAACAAATTGGCAACAAATCTGTGTAAAATATCCTAAACAGTGAGCGATTGCTTCCCTCAGGGGGTGAAATGTGAAGCTGGATCCAGAGAACGCTGCTGATTTGCAGGTTTATGAGGAAAGGAAGGAGTTAAAACAGGGATTATGATATGTAGATTATGTAGTTTAATGGAACAGGCTGATATCTTACTGCAGATATTGGCTGAGTGTCTTAAGATGATGTTATGGGCCTGAAAATGCAAACTGTCAAGGACAAGAATGTTAAAGACCAGTGTCATTATTCTGTCTTCAGCACCAGGAGAAGCTCTAATTTTCTTCATGTGCATCACCCAACATTCCCCTTCAGTTGTAGCGTTGCATCTTTTTACATTTTGACCTCTCACCCACTCAGGTAGAGCCTAAGATGTTTCTGGTTGAACTCAGTTTTAGTTTAGTTAGTTTAGGCTGTATGTTATAAATTAAGACTGCAGGTGCCTGCCTGTTGTCTAGTTTCTCCATCATTGGAATGTATAAAAGATAAATAAGCTGAGATTTGGAGGAAACTGAAATGTTCCTTATTCTGGGAAAATAGAGTACATAAATGTAGAGAAGCGTGTCCTGGTGGGGCTTGCAAGTGAAAATGTTTTTAGATTATTCTTTCTGAGAGTTTCTTGGCTTGTTCTACTTTAATATTCAATCAAACGTCTCTGAAATACAACAAACCTAATCATAGTAAAACATTTTTTGTTTACAAACCAATACAGAGAAGGAATGCTTCTATCTATCTATCAATAATCAGGCATGAATTAATCATGAAACTAGCACCTACATGTCTGAATTGGTTTATTTGTGCTACATTTGTTCTCTAACCTTGCAAAGCAGATGGATATACCCGTTTCTGTGTTTCTCACTGGCGAATCCATCTTGCAAACTCCCGTCTGAACTGTTTGGGCCTGGTTAGAAAGTGACAGGACCAATCAGCGTCGAGGGGCTGTACTTTCGGGTGCGGTGGAGTCTTGACGTAAACAGGTAGTGACACAAGGCCGGCGCAAATATGGTGGAAGACATTAGCGTGCATGCTGCTAAAGCGTCAGTTTTATCAGAACTTGATGACATTTCTTCGTCAAAGAAGAACAAAGAACATTATTGAATGGTTTTCTTTTCAAAAATGCCACAACGTCACGTTTTTTGTGATCTGATTGGCCTAAAAAGATGTGACAGACAGAATGTTCATCCAGTCACCCTCCGAGTTTTTTCAAAGGCCCTGCCCTTTCCCAAACGCCATCTATAAAAGGTTTTCCAGATGGATGTGTGAAACACATCCATCTGGTGTGTCAGGTTATTTGTTCTTAACTTTGGAAACAAAGGATGGTTGTTTAAAGGTCCACGCCTACTTATGATCATTTTTTTCTGCACTGGCAGGGCTAAAGACAGCAATTTCAGAGCACTTGTTGCCAGCAATTACTTCCACTTCCTTTGGTAGTGATGAGAGCTGGTTGATATGACTGGAAGTTTTTGTCATGCTCTGTTTTTGCTCTTTGTGGTAATGTTATTATTTATTGTTAATACTAGAGCCTTGTGCGGGGATCTTCTTAATCCCGCTGGATTTCTGACCATTACCGCCCACTCCCACAGCACGTACCATACACTTCTACCTGCAACAGGTCTGTCCAATCCTGCTTACATCCCACACAGATTCTGACAATCCATAAATAGTGAAATAACGAAAGAACTTGAAATAACGTGTGTATTATTTGATAAATAGGGCTCTTGTGGAGCTACAATTAACCGCAGTTAAAGGGAGTTACAGCTTATTAAGCTTCTCCTTAGACCACAATCAGAGCTACAGCCTTTTGCTTTTGGACTCTAAACAAGAGTTTTATCTATTGAACGACACTTTATTTTAGCCTGTGTAGTACTGGAAAGCAAATGCAAAGAGACAAACCGAGTTGATCCATTCCGGCACACAGCCTGTGTCACAGCCCCTGATAGAGATTCTCTGTAAGTGAGGTGGAGCTCATGTGCAGAAGACTGGGGCTCAATCTGATCAGTCGTCCCACAAACCACTCTGTTAATCTACTTTTAGTTTTTACTGTTAGTCCTTCACACCATGGCTGGTAGGCTGAACCACAGTGGCATCAGTTTTGCCTTGTGCACTACAACTAAACACATTTATTCAAACCAGTGATGATTGTTCCTGCAGAAATTCATTTTGTGGAAGGAAAAATGCCCTTGAAGGTATTGATACCTGTTCTTTGCCCACCCTCTGTATGCTTATTTTTTCTTTTATCCAAGGAAATGTTCTAAATATGGAAAAAACTGGCAAACAGTGGAAAAGTATTGGTTCATGGAATAAGCACTTGTAGAGCTGAGGAAGCATACCCTTAGAAAAATAAATCACTGTGCTTCAGATAAACCAGTGGACATTGTTTCTTGTCTAACATTGTTGTTGACAAAGTCAGGATTTGAAGTCCCGCCCCTTGTTGACTTTGGTCAGTGACAAGTATGGCTGTGTTTGAAATGTAGAACTACTTTTCAACTGTGACAAAATGTTGAAAAGCATCTTGTCTCGTACTGAAAATAGAAACAGCACCAAAAAAGCCAAACACAAACTAAAAAGCCTTTCCAATTACTGCGATGGTCTGTACACAACAGTTGTGAAAGTTAACACTCAGCCAGCCAACTGCAGACTTGTCCACAAGATCATAGGGCAGAAAAATCAGCTGGAACCGCTCTGCTTTACTTTTTTGGTTCTTGATATAAAACTGCATGTTTATAAAACCCAAACAGTCCAAAGGGCCTGGGCTGGAATCACTTGGTTTATTAACTACTTAATGTAAACATATTACTCATATCAGATCTATAGATAATTTGGTGTGAACACACTTTTCAGCATGAGTAACATACAGTTTTATGACCTTCTTTTCGAACACAGATTCATTATAATGTGTACACTTCTTACATCTGTGTTCACTCTCAGGGGACCAAAGAGTTAAAGAGTACATGCCAGCAGCACATATTGTAGTGACTCCAATGGGTTTGAACAGCATGTGTTTTTATTCCTGCCCACACCAGCAACCTTTCAAAGTGAATGTTAGTTTGAATTAGATTAGTGTGGGTCATTTTTCCTCCTAACTCAGAGACACAGGAATAAACGCAGCATGGCTGATAAACATTTAGACACCTGTCGTCTCCAATCTCACGTCCCCCGGCCTCAGTAACAGATGGAAGTCATGAGTTGTTTCTAACTTCTAATGGAGCCCTAATTTTGTACAGATTGCTATGTTACCCTACTCCTGCTCGCACACATACACACACTCCACTCATTATGTCTCAGTTCTCTGCTGCTTCTGTCCACCATTTATCCCTCTCTGAAGCAACTTTTTTACTAAAGTAGTCCCTCTAGCTATGATATCGACTTTAGAGTAAAGGAAAGATTCACCTCTATTTACTGACTCTACATAGAAATGCAGAATATGTTTCTATTTGTTGTATTGTAGTCTGCGCTGTATTGACCAATAATGCATCAGCAGCCTTTGGTGTATGTATGGGACCATGTGGACAACAATAAGCAGGTGGTACATTATCTGAGTTAATGACATACCAGCTCCCATTGTCAGTATTCTTATGATGATTTATTTGACTCTGTAAATTATAAATCTGCACAGAAGTGAGTAGAACAAACTTTCAAACACAAGGGACAAATCTGCCTTATGTAGTGTCATAAAAGCCAATCAGCATTTCAGTTTCCTGACTACCTGAAACCATCAAAGATGATCAGTCTGACCTCCATTTAGACAAATGTTTCAAAGATGTTTTTCTTCACATCTTGAAGGCAGACCTGACAAAGCTTGACAAGAAAGAGAGGAAGCGAGAGACTGGTGCATCTCGGCAGTAAGTTTTCTGTTTGATGTCTCATGTTAAAACTGAAGCTTCTGCTTTTGTTAATTTTTATTGCTTCTGATGCTGTGTACACTCATATTTTATGATTGTTGTGATGTGTCAACACCAACAACCAAAATATTTTTCTCATCAGTTTGGCTCCTGAGTAGGGCAAGGTTGAGAACCACTGGTCTGAAGTGTTACGCAGATGACGGCTGCTAGTAGCACTGTAGTTTTTCTTGATGACGACTGCCTTGCTGCAACAATGATCGAGAAAACAGAGATAAAGTTGTCCAGTGGCTGTGTAGGGTTAAACTCACATGTAGCTGAAGCATGATATTCATTACAGGAATGTGAATGTTGACAGTCCAGTGGTGCTAGCACTGCTAATGTTAGCCAGATTACGTAAACCAACTTTGCATCATTCCAATATTAAGTTGTTTTACCACTGCACTGTGAAGGGTGTTTACAGAATGTGTTTAGTTGACTTTAGATTATATGCAATTATAATTTGCATTTAACTGGAAGGGCAACTAGCTCCAGGAAACCATTATCTAATAAGTTACTGCTTTAAATTAACAACTGAAGAAAGACTCATGCAGTCTTTATAAATTGCATTAAAACATTGGCAACATTTTGATACAAATGTTCAGCACTGATTTCATTTTTGGGGATGGAAAACGCATGGACAGCTCTGCTAAATGCCTCAATATGATGAACAGTGTGCATCATGGTGCACTGAGATTTATCACTTACTAATGATTTTACCTCATATCCCAAAGCCAACTGGACTGCTTTGACAACACTTGAGGTTTGCAATTGTTTTGTCTTCATTTATAAAGCCATTCTGTGCATAATTTAATGTTGAAAAATGAAATTTTCCCCCTTTTTCCTTTGTTGGACATTTTGCAGTTTGTCATTGGCTAAGTCTGAACTGAGTTGGAAAAGAAAAGTTAAAGATTTTCTGCATCTTTTCTACAGTCTACAGTCTGATTTAAGATGCAAAACTTAGTGACCCTAAATGTTTTTTATGTTTATTCTTGAATTTAGGCTTTCTGTTTGCAACTGTTAAAGCTGATTGCTTTAATATTTTTAACACTGAAATGATTGGATTTTTTAAACTGTAGTTTGCTGCTTGTCTTGGCCTGTTTTCCCTTCAGAAAGAGGTCTGTGAGCATCAGCGGAACCACTATGGCTTAAGGTTAAATAAATAACACGATTGAATGTTCGTGGGCTCAAAAAATGTGAGGTTTTATCTGGTTCCACCACAACTTTGTTGGTTTATAGAGGGCTTTATTTACACAGCAGCTTCACATCAAGACTGTGGAGACTGGATGAAAACGTAGCATTTTTCAAATACTTTATTATTTAGTTTTTAAAGAGTCTAACTAAACATTAATTCTTTCAGTGTAAGTTTAAATGTTTTGGTATGAATCCGCTCTTTAATTTCAGTTTCCACTGAGAGCTCAAAACATTAATCAGCTGTTAGTTTAATCTCAGTTAGCTGTGGTTTCATGTGGTCACTAATTTCTGGTGTATTCGGGTATCTACCTTCTCCACCAGTCTCTTTATGTGCCGTGCATTCATTATTGGTGTTATTTGTCTTATCCACACTTAGACATAACAACTCCAACAGCCTCCCTCTGTGCGGCACGGGCAGCTGATGACGGAGACATCCACCCTTGCTCATTCATTAAGGGCGGACACTGCCACTTTATTTACAGAAGGCCCCACACACTCACTCACACACAATTACACACATCTAAATAGTTCATTTGTCCAAGAAACCACACCCAACACATTCTTCTCCTCTCCCTCAGCCCAGACCCACTGGTTCTGATAGAGGGGTGAAGAGAAATAAACAGTTAATTATTCCTCCATTGACTCGTTCTTGCATATTTCTGTTTGATTAGTAAACCAGGCTATAAGGGGTCCCTGGATGCTGCTCTCCTCCCAGCCAGGGCCCCTGTCCCCCAGACCAGAGCTCCATTCGTGTGTTAAAGGAGAAATAAATATCACAAAGTACACTGCTTCTCTTTCATCTCCCTGAGCTGAGAAAAGAGAATTTCTGTGGGAGAATTAATGTTCATTTAATTTCCCTTCTTTCTTCTGCTCATATATTTGCATTCCTCAGGTATTTCTTGTCTCTGCATGTTTCCCTCTCTCTCATATACAGAGAGAGAGGGAGAGAACAGGGCCTTTTTATGGCTACTACATCTGCAGGACACATGTTCAGTTAATGCACATTTGTACCAGAGCCTGTGCACTATGAAATAGTGCGTGTTAGCTCGTAAGAAAGATGTCCAGGCCTCTATCTGCTGATGGTGAAAGTATATTTTTCTGATGTCTTGGACATTATTCCTTGTTATTGAGGGCCTATCTGTCTCTCTTAGTTTGATTCATGTCTCTATAGAGCCAGTGGACGGAGCCAAAGCCGATCCAGACTGCAGACTTCAACGCCGAGATTAAAGCCATCAGCCCTGTTCTGTCTCAGAATAAACCTATGTTGATCTGGAGCTTTGTGGACACCTTTTTAACCATCTAGAGGCTCCATGAGTGGCCTTACTATATTGCTGACTATTGTATACCTGAAAAATTGCAATTGTGAAAGGCTATCTGAGCCCTTAAGTCTCTAAGATACAGAGTGAGTAGAAATTATCTTGCATTTATTCTGGGTTTTGGTTAAAATGACATTCATCATGGATTTAATTGGTGCAGCACTGAGGAATAAATAATAAAAAAAACCAAGATCTTAAACATTTCTACTTAATAATTAAGTGCTGCTTTTCAGGTTTGTATGACATTGGGTACCACAGCTTTAATGCAAAATGACATCTTTTAAGAATATATTTAACCTTTATGAGCTGGTTGAGATTAAAAATCTCTCTTTGAAAAGTTACCTGCTAACCTGGCCAAAGCAGACAGCATCACAGTTAACCAAGTTCTGAAAATGAGAGCAGCTATATATACAAATATAACCCATGCTGCAGGAATATAGCACATTTAAAAGACATGAAATTAGAGTGAAGTCAATTAAAAGCCCCTTAAATCATCCAAAGAGACCAGTCTTATAAGTTTCAGATCTTACTTTGTTTTTTCAAAGTACATTAAGGAAAAAATAAAGGCTTTTATTCGAAATTCAGTTCTGAAATTTGGAAAACAAGGGACTGAACTTTTTAACTCCTTTACCCTTCTGTCTGTTGTATGAAGCAATGAAGGACACACACTTAAAACAGACTTATTACTGAGCATGAACAAGACCATCCAACATGTTCATACGGCAAAAAGAGATGAGAGCTACACCAGTACATCCAGTGCTTTTCAGTATTAGTGATTGAGTACTGTTTGTCATTTTAGGACAGTAACTTCAGATTAGCCCTAAACTGAAATGTTTAACTGGCCAATAAAGCACTTTGCAAGAATAGGTACATAAATTCAACATATAGATACATAATGTCAACAAAAATAAGGTAAAAATAAAATTTAGCCCTAGAAAATAGCTTAAACATAGATTTATATCTGCAACTTCAACAGAGCTTAAATGCCATATAAAAAACTAAAGGGCTAAACTAAAAACGGTGTTCATGCTGTTTTTGTTTCACCAGTGAGGAGGACTGATTTTCTGTCATAAGCAGAAATGTTTGGTTTCGAATAAAATCTTTCATAGGTTGTTTGCAGTCACGTGATCCAAATGTCTTTTGGGGTCAGGAAATGGTGGACAGCCATCAGGAATGAATGGGAACAGGGGCAAGTGAGTACTTTAAAGCTTTAAATGGATCTCTTCACTGAATCTTTCCTAAATATTTCACCACTTTTTGAGCAGCTTGAGAGTTAAGAATGTTTATATTTTTGCGCTTTGAATGCTTGGCATTATCATAAACATTTTAAAATACAGCCTTTTTGGTAACATGTCTCTATGTAGAAATCACTTCTTGCCCCCAAGGGGAGTTCTCCATTACTGCATGGCAACTAATAACCCCTAGCACATAGGCTGAGTGACAAATTTAGCTGTTAAAGCTGATTAAATACAGGATTGTTCAGCCTATGTAGGATTTCAAGGTTTAACTTGTGTGTTTATAGTAAATTCTTTAAACGTGCAAACTCTTGCTTTTTTTAAGTTACATTTTTCATATATTTTTATATGTTCTTGTAAATAGTTAATTTTATTCTACAGTACTGTATATAGTTGGTTTTGCTGTAGGCTATACTGCATAGTTTTTTATTATTGCCATATAGTTGTTGCTTTCACTATTGTTTCTTCTAAATTGGGTTTGAAGTGCCTTATTTGTTCCTTTTTCATATACCTATATGTTTGAAATAAAAAGTAAATCTAAACAAAACTTTATTCGTATGGTACTTTGAAATCACCCACTTACAAAGTACTTTACAAATAAAAGTGAACAAACCAAACTCTAAAGTGAAAAGACTGCACTGGTAAGTTTTATGATGATTCTTAAAGAAATCTAAGGATCCTGCAGATCTGATGAAGGGTATGGAGCTCAAACAGGAAAAGTATTATCACCTTTAGTTTTACAGTTAGTGAGTGGGATAGAAAGAAAGCTGAGATTAGATTATATGAATGGACAGCGGTGGAATATGGAGGAAGGAGGTCAAATGTAGCTGGGACAAGGTCATGCATTGCTTTGCATGTAAGCAGCAGGATCTTATAATTTATTCTGGCTTTTACAGAAAGTCAGTGGAGGGACAGCAAGAAGAAAATCTAGCTGCTGCAAAACCTCCTAGAATCCCTTAAAGATTTACACCTAGATCTGTTCCCTTCTCATCGTCATCCTACCCTTCTTTAGTTTTTTGCTTCCTCCATGTGAGCAGGAGCATCTGTATAGCCTACAATTGGAAAAATCAAAGATTAGTCGAGGTGCAGGTGTGAATGTAATGTGTAATCTTTTATCTAAAACTGAAAGATGTTCTAATCCTCTATATGTTTCATAACATTCCAGGATTTCAACAAATGCAGGCATGACTTTTGACCTTTAGCTGATCGTTTCTCTTCTTACCAAAGCTTGGACGTCCTGACTACTCTCACTGGGACTGGTTCACTAACAGAGAGATGAGCAGTAAGAAGGAGATTGCTGATTTCCTGCTAAATTGCTAGTATGTTTGATAAGTGATAGAGGTGAGGGGAAGAGTTTTAGTATAGTCTGTGTCGGGGGTGTCTCCACATCAGGACTGGGATCAGCTGCAGTGAAAAGGCGAGTCGTTATTCTGAATTGGCCACGATATGTTGTTATATGATAGAGAGTGAGGCTTTAAATCCCTCAGCCATTGTTCGGCCTTCTATACATGCTGGCTTTTCTCCTCACACTCACACACACACACACACACACACACACACACACACACACTAGAATGAGAGTAAGGATGAATGATAAAATATATAATCCCCACACACACATACACACAAACACACCATTAAACCCAGTGGATTACAGTTTGGGGAATTACAGCGGGGATTTCTGTTGTCTCTCTCTTCTCTCCTCCTCTGCTTTCACTGCCCTCGCTTGTCAACAGCTCCACTTGGCCCGGGCTGCCAATCCACAGCTTTGATGAGGCGGTGTCAGCTATTTGTTTGGCCGAGCACGAATGGATCTGTGAATAGACAGAGAGAGAGGGAGAATGGCCGTCCTGGCATGTGATAATATTGAGACATAATCTGCCACCTTCTTCCTCCTACTTTCTGTTGTCTGTCTCTCTCTCTTACAGGTCTCTCATTCTCTCTCTCCATTCTTAACTCTGTCTCTTGCCCTTTATCTCTTAAATGCAGGCTGTGCCAGTGTCGGCTTGTAGCTGATTACCGGTGTAATCACTCACATTTTAGATGATCTGATAGGAGAAAAGGCCTACAAATCATCTTAACACCCCCCTGAATCCCCTGAACTCCTTCTCCAACAACATCTACTTTATTTTTGTCCTCAATACAGTAGGCTAGAAAATTCCCTCAGAAAAGCCCAGTTAGAACAATGTCGGGGTAAGCCCATTCTGCCAATATCCGCCGCTTAGTTCAGTGTAATGTAAGCCCTGGATTTGCTAGTCTAAGTAGATTGAGGCACAATGTTGGTACAAGTGGAGTTTATGTAGTTAACTTTGTTCAATGTGGCAGCGTGCTGTGTCTTAGTGAGGGCTGCTCTCGCTGAGTTTTTAGAGCTCTCTGTTACATACGACTGTTTCCAACTACAAGAGTTGTGTTTCTGTAGCTAAGACTAAAACCTTACATTTTCAGATATTTACAACTCAAATGATTTTTAATAATACTTGTGGTATTGATCCAACCTAGAAGAAGCAGTGCAGCTAACCAGTAACCAGGAATCGCGCCGCGGTGCGGTTCGAAACAACTGGGCCTAATGTGAAAGCGCCCTTAGACACAGTCTATGGTCTTTCTTGTGGGAGCAGGGTGGTTGACGCTGTTTTAACTGTCTTCCTGTGCAGACCCACAGCCCCTCAGTGGCATTTCCCACTTCTGGTGGTCAATTGCTGTCTAAGGGTGCACTCACACTAGGCCATCCGTACTGTTCCTGGGCCTGTTTGAGCCTAAAGTCCTGTATGTCTGACCACTGTGAGTACATTCATTCTGTGCTTGCATGTGGCATGCTTCACGACCCTGGCATGGAGGGATGAGGTGGGCCTAGGCACGGCACGGATGCAAATAAAGGAGCACAAGCGAAGGGATGTGCCATAATGTAAAATAACAACAAAAGCACCTGCCTCAGAGTACAGAGAGCACACCAGGCAGTATCTGCATGCTAGAGACAGCAGGATTTTTTTCTAGGGCGATATAGGGAGATTTATATATTTTGTCTCACTGTATTTCAACAAGTTACAGAGATTTTTTCAGAGCTGAAGAATTTAACAAATTTCGCACAGCTCCACTACGACCTCGTTCAAATGGATCCCAGTCCTGTCAGCATTTCTGACCAGTTTCTAGCAAAGTCAGGCTTTAACAACTGAGTATGTTATTTCTGCTGAGCTGGTTGTTTATCTCTCAGACGGCTCTTTATTGGAACCAGTTTGGATTTTTAAATGTTGAATAAGTGACAACAAGGATGGGAGAAAGAAAACTGGCACTCAAACAGGAGCCAGCTACCATGGCTAACATAAAAGCAGTGTTAATTTCATCAACTAAAACTATGACTAAAATTGGTCCTCGACAGCTTTTTTTTCCCATGAGAAAAACTAGACTAACAAATATAGATCTGCGATGACTTAAACTGATGAAAAGTAGGTTTAGTTTTCACCAAGTTAACTAAAACTAGATTAAAATGTAATGTAGTTTTTTGTTGGACATCAAAATCTGTGATATTTCTCCACTGTGGGTAAATTTGTCAAAGAACAAAGCATCTATAGCTTTTCTGCCTCTCAGCTGCAGAAAGCAGGGACCCCAGGTTTAGCAGAGTGTATAGAACACACTACCATGATTCAGGCAAGAGAATAAATGCTTGAACTAAAAGTTAGGACTAATATGAGCTCTTTTTATGGACTAAAACTTGACTAAAATGTTTTTGAGTTTTCGTAGACTAAAAGTAGACTAAAACTAAAAATGGAAGAAATTACTTAAACGTGACTAAAACTCAAAGACATGTATCAAAAGACTAAGACTGAAACTATGATTAAAAATAGCTGCCAAAATAACACTGCATAAAAAAGACTGTTTTGTAGAACGGGCTCGTTCGTGAACGGCTCATCATTATTTGTTCACCAACCCATTCCACCCACCCCAAGGTTTTTACGCTTGATAGTCTATCACTGTTTCAATTGATAGCATGTTTGTGAAAAACAATAATTTATTTTTATGTTGAAGGGACTTAGCTAGTCCCTAGCTCAGTACAAGACTCTTCTAGACCCTTGTTTCCCTTCTTCTAACTAGACAATGCTAGACACTAGCAGGCCTGCAGGACTAAGAATTTATGATAAAGATCACCTACTAACCGAGTAAATGTAGTCAATTGTAGTCAACCTATAAAGAATATTGTACTAATTTTCCTGTCCTTTCTTTCATTCACTCCTAATGGCTGTCCCCCCACTTCCTAACCCCCAACAAACATTTCGGATCATGTGATTACGAATGACCTGTAATTTGGACTTTCATATATTCATATATATTCACATTCATTTCATATATTTCATATTATTCTTTAGCAGTGTCCAAATGTTTTCTGTGAAAGTAGGATTATGATTTAATGAGGGAGAAAAGCTGTTCATAAGCAGGGCCACCATTTTTTTACCCAGCACAGTGAATTGAGGCAAATTTTTCATAATAAGAGGTCATGTGTCATAGTTGATGGCTGCGGCAGTCATTTTTTATGTCTCAGCATTTCATACTTGTGTAATGTTACACTGGTATATAGGACACAGCCACCTTTTTAGATGAAAAAATGGCTACTTGAGTTTTATCAGAACATTGCATCAAGTACCTTGTAGATATAGATTTTGTGTCACTTGTGGCCACAAGTGCTCTGAATCATTTGATTGGGTAGTGAAATAGATTTGTCAAAGGACTGGATGAGTCTAGAGAAATCTAGCCTTGTGATTTTCTGTCTTTCTGCGATGTTGTATCATATTATATCTGTCATATAAAAAACACAGTTATTTCAAATACATGTAATGAATTTCTTTATGTTCAAATATGGGTAATTAATACTGAATCATCCAATCCTAATTATATTTTGGACCATTGTACTATTTTTATCTTTGGCCCTCATGATATGGCATAGGAAGTGTCACATGCTATGATATTGTCCAATGATGTTGTGATATCAGAGGGATAAATAAACCAGTACTAAAGAATCTGTATTGCCTGTTGCTATAGCTCTTTGCAAGTTGTTTCTCATGAATTCAGAACAAATTAAGTATTTTTACCACTAAATTTGCAACAGTTACTGTGAGATTGGCAGATCGCTATCTTGAGTTTCATCTGACAGCATCATAATGAAGTGTGTTAAATATAGATACAAAGAGTGTTATTTACTTTAACTACTTTTCTCATTTTATGTGGTACCTTGCAATGTGTTTATTATTGCAAAAGCTCATTTTGCAATTACGATAAAATTGCAATTTATTTTGCAGCCCTGTTTCTCATACTTTCCTTCATGTCCCTGTCTTAGATGCACAAGGAACAAAACATTTAATGCTTTTGTGTTGTTCTCCATAGCAAATGCTAACAAATAGACTCTCAGCAAATAAAGCTTTAAAACAAAATTTAACTGATAAAACATGATAGTTTCCCCCTCTTTATTATGTTTACACCTCTGTTTTTTCTATATTTAGTTAAATGTTGCTTCAGTAGTACTTGGTTACAGGTGAACACATGAATGAAATATCCTTAATAGTGTGAGTGAAAAAAGAGTCTAAGCATTGATCACAACAGCCATAATCTACTTCACTTTCTTATGTTGAATTAAGCTAGAAAAATAAAACTATTGATATGAGCATTTTAATACCTCTGAAAAGAGCAATAGTATCTATTTTGTGTGTATGTGTGCGTGTTGCATCTTTGAATCTGTTAATTACACATGAAGGGGTCCCTGAGCAGCAGGCCTGGGGCCCTGAGGGGCCAGTGTTGGAGCTGGTGGTACGCGGGGGAAACAGATTAAGGTGGTCTCGGGGCACCAATAGACAGCCAGATGAACCAGCAGGGGCCCCTTTCTTTTATTCATTCCCCCAGTGGACCCCCTCCACAGGTCCTGGACATGAGGCCTGCTCACATTAGTCCAAGGCTGTATTACAAAACAGTTAATTTAGTCTGGTGCATTTTGTTGAAATAATTGTTATAATTGCCCATGTGCAATTGTGAAGGTGTTTGAATGATTTGGTATTCACTTATCAGCAGAAGTGAACTGTGTTTCTGAACAGATGTTGAAAAATGTGTGTGCACATCATACAAGTCCTGTAACATACAGCTGTAATGAGGAGTGTATGTGTGTGTGCAGAGGGGGGATAATCCTGTCTCCCGTCTGCACAGCCCCACTGAAACCCAGTTAAGCCACTTCATTCACTTTGATTCAGTTTTGGGGGACAGTTTAATTTCCCATAATGCCGTTGATCAATGATTTCCTTTCAGCGCTGATGTAATTAGTGGTTTTAAGCCACTTTTGCACCCCGGTCTGACTGTGTTTGAGGAGGGGAGGAATTTATTATCGAGGAGTTTTAAAAGAGAAATCAATATGAGCTCACAGAGCAAGACAAACCAGGCTGTGAGAGTGGAGGATGCTGTTTTTAAAATATATCAGGATGTGAAAGCATAGAGGATTGAAGATATTACTGCTTCTAATACATTTTAAAAACTTTACACGGACAGGTAGAAGTAGAGTACAGTGACTACAAATGTTTTTAAGCACTCTGCTCAGACACTGTTGCAGCGTCTCTTCCTATTTTTACATAAGCTAGTTTGGAGTCCTTCACCGACTTACATGAGTCAAGATTTTGCACCACTGTACCAGCTTTTAATTAAAAATGGTTTGCAGCACACTTCACAATTCAAAATTGTTAGACATTGCTTTGATTTAATTTTTGCTGACCCTGGAAAGTCAGCAATGTTTTATGTTCACCAGAGAAGTCTCCGTAAGGACTACAAAGGTGTGGATAGCGTCATTAGAATGGCACAGCAGCAGGCTTCTAAAGGAAGAACATAAGTAGCTGCGATTTATGTTTTATCAGTTATTTAACTTTGTTTACCTTTGTCTCTTGTGGTATACAACCACATCAGTCTCAGAGGGTTAAGTTAAGGACAATTCCTGGTGCACAGATACGATACCAGTATTGGGTATCTGTGCCAATATCCGGCTTAATTACTTGTACTTGTACCTATAAAACATTGCAGTTACTGTACTTGGTATCGTTTTAAAGCATGACATTAACCTTTCTTTATGTGAGTATGCAGCAGAGCTGGAGCAATGTCTTAATTTGGTGATATTTGAACATAAATGAGGTAGGCAAAAGTTGAGGAGAATGAAAACTATGCAATGATAAATAAAACAAACTCTCCTAATAATTTTAAGAACTGTAGTGGTATGATTAAGTTCTCATGTTTGAACGCTGTTGTATTGTTGAGTACTCAAATGTAAATACCTGTTCTTGTACTCGATGTGGAAAAATGTTGTATTGGTGCATCTCTACTGGTAATGTTCCCATCATCAGGATTTGATGGCATTTAGGTGTGCTTTGCGATTCCTCTTTATCTACCTGATAAATGTACATTATTAATCTTATCACACAACCATCTTCTAAAGAAGCCAATTAATGCTATCACTTCTTGACTTGGAAATGTTTCCATTCATGAATTCTGCTTACAAAACAGTCTCTTAGACCTGACAGTTGGAACTGCTTACATGGTAATGTTCAGATATTAAACCTTTCTACTTAACTGTTATAGTCCCCATTTAAAAGGGAAATTTTCAGTGACTTTCGAGACAAAGGGAACATGTCTGCACAAATCGACACCCTACCTGATTGAGGTTTTCTACTTTGTCACTGTCAGTATGTTGACATTGAAGTTTCCTCTCTGCAGTCTTTAAAGACTGTCATGTCCCATGTGTTATCCATGAAGTTCTCAGCCTTCATAATTCTTTTTATATTGTGTTAATGTCTTTAATTTATCCTTATCACAGCTGTCTTAGTCTCTTTTTATCTATTTCTTCTGCACATTAAACTCACACCAAATTTACTTAACTTCTCTCTGCAGAGTTGTATGTTACTTTCGTCATCTACAGTCTGTGTTCTTCATAGCAGCATGCTTTGAAGAAATCAGTGACCTTAAAATGACATTACTGACCTTTCAAAAACAAGGTTTCATAACGTGTGAGTTATAAGGTAATTTACACATCTGGTCTTATTGTGTAACAAATTTTTTTCAGTTGAGCTTGATTTGTGCTGGGAGTTGACAAATGGTAAGATGTAAAACATCAAATGAGTGAGGCATAGTTGTTTTTTTTTTCAGTAATTTTAGATACAGTTACAGTGGTAAGCCGTATCCATGAAGCATCACAGTATCCCATTTTGGCCGTTGAACCGACTGTACCACTGATCTTGTTGTGTTTTCATGGCTTAACTACTTTGGTGAGTTGACTTTGGTGTAACACAGTACTATGGTCATTCACACATCATAATGGTGTGTTCTTGCTGTCATTTTTTCTGTATTGTGTTGCGGTTTGCCTTCAGATATTTTGTGAGTAGACACTTGCACACATGACTCAACAGTTTCCTGCAGAGCTTTAAAGTAATCATGCCCATTTGTAGTTAAAAGTCTTGTCCAGTGTGAATTATAGAGCTGTCTAATAACCTGAGACGTCTCTCAGAGCGTTGCAGCGCTCATTTAGTGGGCGGGCCTGACCTCCTCTCCACTCTGACACAGTGGAGAGGAGGACACGCACCACGAGCTAAACACAGGCCTGTGTGTGTCTCCTGTATTTAGGCACATGCAGGTTGACATGGTTTTTGTAAACTTCATGATAGAATTCCTTAAAGGTGTTTAAGGAGAGCGCAATGACCCAGCATGATGCTGATTGCTTTAGATTGTGCTAAGTAAATGTTAAACATGATCAAATGAGCTCTTTATTATCAGGAAACTGTTTACTTTTTCACAGGACTTTTATTTAATGGTTTTAATCAGTAAATTGACGTAAAAACCTCAGCATCTGTCTTTTATCTGGTATAAATTTAACTTTAATGGTTGTCACATTAAACACCATTTTTGTATTTATAAAACACAGTACAGATTAAAGCTCAGAGGCAATGAAAATGAAGTAGTTTGATGATGACTTTTGATCATCAGCAGTGACTTCAGAATTAATATATTATGCACATTCTCTCTGAATTAATTTTTTGTCAGCAAAATATCAACATGTTGTGATGTTCACCAGGTCCGACTTTGTCTTATTATTTAGAGTCAAAGAAAAAGTAGGGATGGAGAAAAAGGGATTAATCACTCATCTTTATTTTTTGGGCAGTTTCACATTTCTCTTTTCTCTTTTAATTATTTTACTATTATTAGGGCCTGAGCACCGACCTCGGTCAGCGAGGACCCTATTGAAACTGTAGCCGTTATTATTCTTTTCCTGACTGGGAAATCACTAATTTGGGGGCCTTAACATGCTCAAAAACTTACCAAACTTCATCCAAAATTGTCCCCTGCAAGAAATAACAACCTTTTGGTGGAATTTCGCATATCCATCAGGCAGTCGCCACTGGGCGGGACTAAAAGTGAGATAGGGCCGTGGGAAACACCTACATGCACCAAAATTGGTGCACATATGTATCATGATGAGAAGAACAAAAATTACATTTGACCATCCTCTAAAATGTACAGGAACCGCACTATAAACCATTTTTCGTCAAATTTTGGCGTTTTCAGAAAAGCACACATTTCGCATTTGAATGAATTCCGTCAAGGGATTTCATCTGATGGACTCAAGAATTTTTTTGTGTAAACTAGACCACCTGGAGATCTAAAGTTGTGCTCTGCAGGAGTTTTCACCAGGGGGCGGGGCCATAATAGGGGCACGATTTATGCTATTTTTGGTGTGTTTTTTACAGTAAAAATTACACAATAAGATCTTATGACTTTTTAGTGCTTATGTCAGTCATCACCAAACGTCACATGGATAATCACACAATGGTCCTGATTACATCCATACATTAATATCAGCACTTTGTCACAGCGCCCCCTTCTGCCAGGTGAACATTTACACCATTGATTTTTCATGTCTGTTTTATGGGTTGCCACGAAAAATTCACCAAAAATACATCGTTCATCCTAGGCCTATGATTTTCTCTGTGCATATGGATCATCATCAGAGCTACAAAAAAGCTATTTGGACCCATGCCAAAACCCCAACAGGAAGTCCATCAGCTCCACCCCAAATTCCAATATACCTCAATTTTTTGGACAATTATACACTGAAAACTGATGTAACTTTGGTGGGGATCATTCTATGGTCTTCAGAGTGTTATGGCAACACATCAGTATCACACTGAACACGTCCACATGAAAATGGTTCATCATGGCGCACCCTACTGCCAACAGGAAGTGATGCAAATGGGTAATTTCTGCATTTTTCTGAGTGTGTTGAATCTATCAGACCTTGATTTTGACCCCAAGTCTTCAATATCTGTCCCTACATTGACATGTTTCATTAACATACACTCCAGTGGTCATGTCAGCCATTTTGATCCTTCGCCATTGCACAGGAAGTGGGTCAATTCTGTGTTATTCCCTCATGTTTAACCTATAATGCTCTGATTTTCACCTGAAGTCATCAATATCTGTACTAGTATTGACATGACTCATTAACAGATGCCCCATTGGCCATGGTGGTCATTTTGATCCTTCGCCATGAACCAGGAAGTCGGTGTAACTCTCATATGAAACACCTGATTGCCTTCAAATTTCATATGTGTGTACAGGGTCTGCCTCTCTACAAATTTCAGTGTTAATTTCACAGTTTGCTCTAGCGCCCCCTTCTGTCAGATGCCATTAGCACCTCAAAAATAAAAATTCCGATCTTTTTATGATTTTACATGATAAATAGTCCATCCCTCATCCATTCTACATATCAACATCCAACTCTGACATACAGCCACCTACTGTTGAGGGGCAGTACTACCTCATAAACCCAGATCACCGTGCTGATTTTTTTTAATGTAACGACGCTCAAAGGAGGATCGCCCTGGTCTCTCTGCCGTTCGGCAGCACACCGCCTTCACCTACTGTTGCCACACACTGGCGGTTGCGTCACACCCCGACCTGCACCAGGGTGCAAGGGCCCTTCAGTGCTGCTTGCAGCCCCAGTTTTATTATATTATTTTTATCTTTTTATTATTTTACATTACCTTTATAACATATAAAAATGCAATTGTTACAAATGTTATTTGGACAACTTTACTGCACAAAATTAAGCAGGTTTTTGGTCCCACTGTATAAAATCCATTAAAAATAAAGGAATTCACTTTTTACCCTTGTCTATGAAATAGAAAAAAATAGGACAGGTTATCACAGTACTTTTATAGTTGGGATTATTGCCTGTATATAATAGTGCCTATACTCTTTAGTGATTTTATATTCATAAAACTGCTCAAGCTCTGTCAGGTTTCATAGGAATCAGGCGTGAACAGCCCTTCTCAAATCCAGCCACAAAGTCTCTATTGGATTGAGGTCTGGGCTTTGACTCGGCCACTCCAGAACATTCACCTTGTTGTGTTTAAACCATTTCTGTGTAGCTTTCAATGTAGACTTCAGATCATTTTTTTGCTGGAAAATACACCTTCTCCTACGCTGTAGTTCTCTTGCAAACTGTTTAAGATTGTCCTCCAGGATTTTCCTTGCCACAATCGTTTTACCCTCTACTTTTACAAGTCTTCTAGGGCCGGCTTCCGAGAAACATCCCCACAGCATGATGCTGCCACCTTCGTGCTTCACAGTGGGGATGGTGTGTTTGTTGTGATGTGCAGTGTTTGGTGTCCATCATTTCGGTCTCATCAGACCAAAGAACTTTCTTCCGCTTGGCCATTCAGTTTTGTGAGGACAGCCTGATCTAGGTGGATTTACACATGTGCCATATTCCTTCCATTTTTTGATGATAGATTTAACTAAACTCAGGGGGATATTCAGTGCCTTGGAATTTTTTGGTATCCATCCCCTAACCTTTACTCTTCATTAATTGATTACTTTTTCTCTGAGTTGCTTGGAGTGTTCTTTTATCTTCATGGTGTAATGGTAGGCAGGAATACTGACTTACCGGTGACTGGACCCTCCAGATAGAGGTCTCTCTATACTGTAGTAAGGTGATACCCATTTCACTAGTCGTGAGACTACTAGCACCAAATGGCTGAACCTCTGTTGAATTAGGTCGGTCACTTTAAAGGGGGTGAATATTTATCCAGTCATTTATTTGACCTTACATCTTTTTATTGATTTTAAAAAGATAATAGTGAGTAAATGATTTTTCGACTAAGATGTTGCATAAACTTCATCAGAGAAATACTTCAGACTTGAGGGATAATTTGCTGAATGCAATCGTAGCTGAGATTAGACGTATCTACTCCCTCCTGACTCCTCCCTGACAGTGACCTTGTGGTCATTACTGACCAGTTGCCTTGTCTCTCATTTACTTAACTCTCTTTTGAACTTTACTCATTCTGTGGGGCTTTAACGCTCATTTCAAAGACAAGAGCCTGAAATTATCACAAGGCCCTCTGCCAGAGCCTGACCAGGTTGCCATTATCCGAAAAAGACCTTTGAGTTTTCCCTCTTTTGAAGTGTGTCAGTGCTTAGAGAGATAACAATACTAGAGCCCTTTAACCTAGCAGTACTCTTCTGCTGTTAATGTGTGCATTTCTATGTGTGTGGACGTCCCTGTTTCCATTTGGCTGACCGAGCTCTAAAGTTGCTCACTGGTCTGGTTTCAGCCAGGGGATGAGGCTTGGCATTGAGGAGTTTCAAATGGAACCAAACTAAGCCTATATGCAAACAAAACCCAGGGAATTAGGGGGAACTAAGCTGGCCTGCTCACAGCAACTCCTCGGCCAACGCTGGAGCACAGAAGAAGAAGCAGAGTGGAGGAGAGGAGGGAGGGAGCGAACGAGGCAAGGGCTCCTCTGAATTCTCATGAAGGGCCTGTTCTTTTAATTGTGTTGAACAAAACAACAGGGGCTAAGTAATGGGGTTTTAAAGTGAAGCACATTTGGATAGATTGTGTAACGCCCTGTGTGGGTGTGAGGCGGGGAGCACCAAGAGGAGAGAGAGAGAGAGAAGGAAAGAGAGACACCGGGGGTGAGTGGGCGGTATTGTGTGGCGAGAACAAAAGGCGAAAGTTGGCAAACGGAGGCACCCAGTGAAAAGCCTGGAACCAAACTGGCCGGCTAATTACTGACATGCATTGTCGAGGAGGAGGAGACACAACAAAACCGGGATAAAGATGAATTTCATACCTCATCTTCCTTCGCTGTCAGACACACAGAAACAAATCCTGTAAATTGAAAAAAAAGAGGAAAAATACAAGGCGAGCAGATAGAAGTCGAAGGGATCAGAGGGATAAATGTATAGGAGTGTAACAGTACAAAGCAAGGCGAGTAAGGCGTCCTTTATTCTGCCAATCCCTCCTCTCAAACACATGATATACACCCGTCTTTATGTTTCTTCACTGCTGCTTCTTAAAGAAAGTATTCATGAAGAGGAGTGTTTATGAAAGGAAAAGAGGAGAAAACAGGCCCTATGTGCTTGAAAAAGTGCTGCCAATGTTCATTTTCTAGGTCACTTATAACAGAAGGGCTGTATAGAGGCAAAGGTTGCAGAAGTGGATAGAATAATATATAAAGGCGGCTGTTTGGAAATCAGATGGCGCGTTCAGGAGTGGGCTGTAACAGGTGATAAATTACAAGAAAAGAGAAAAAAGTTGGGCTGAGCTCTCAGAGTATTAATGTTGGTGTTTTTAGAGAGATTTCTAACATCTCCTGACATGTTTGTTCTGCATCCAGCTCATTTTTCTTATCCTCTACCTCTTTTTTTTTTTTTTTACAACCTCTGTTTTATTTTGATCGTGTCATCCCCAAACTCTACCAGGCTCAGTTTTCTTTCCCCCTCTTTTTTTTTTATTACCACGGAGGCTTCACAAGCGCACATCGGTGATTTTGGAGATGAAAGGGATGAAATCATCCCGATTCCTGCCCTGCCACTGAGCCGCTCAAACTCCCTGACAAAGCTGTCAGACTCCATTTTGGCTCAAACTGCCAGAGTAAACTTGCTCTGCCATTTACAATCAACAAGAGGCAGTGCAAAATCCCGCTCCAACCCGTGTCAGAAACCTCCGACTGCTCCTCTTTTCAGAAGCATTCAAGTCTTTATTTTGCTTCTTCTTACACGCTTTATACTGTTTCTGTCTGCCTCTCCTTCTTTTACTCCCCTGGTTTTGTCTCCGTGTGTATTACAAACACTGCTGTGTGCGTTTAGAGATGTTTATATCCAACATAAGAAGAACACACAGGTAGTCACATGTATGTCTACTTTTCTCATTGTTGTTTGTCGTATCATATTTTCATGGTGTTTGCTTATGTAAGAAAAATCCCCCTCTGTTTATTTTAAAAACTTTCTGCCTTAGTATAAAACTGTCTGTTTTGTACTATCTGAGGTCGAAACAGCACAATGTTTCGTAAGATAAATATAACTGGGGAAAAGAAAACAGAAATTTGGGTCATCATGATCGACACTACGGAGTTGATGGTGTGTCCTGAGGCAAGACCAGTTGAGAACCACTGCTTTAGATATAATAGATATAAACAAAACCAGCTCTATGCAGCATTACTGATTATTTTTAACCTCATTATGTTCATTGAAATAAAAACAAAGTAACAAATCACCAGCATGCATATGCCAAGATTGAAATAATTTCTGAACTATGTGAACTATATCATCACATCAAGATTAGTGTTTATATTCTACACAAAATAAATTTAGATAATTGTTTTTGTTTATTGAATTTTGATTAGATGTTAAAAGAGATTGATGAAACATACTGGACAGCCACTGGGTAAAACATTCATCAGTGACAAGGAGCGAAGCAGAGACATGCAGTGCACAGAAATGACTTTGTATTTCTTCAGCAGCTCTTGGACAAAATCCTGCACCTTCATGCACATTTGTGTGGATGGGTCAGTGTGTTTATATGTCTTTAAGAACTATGTGGGAAAAAAAAAACAGAAAATAACTTTATTTATCTGTATCACCTCCACAGCTGCACGCTCTCTCTGCTTGTGGCAGCTTTGGGTTTTCTTTCATGACTTCATAACTGCTCCTTAAAAGGAACCCTGCTTGATCAGACAAGTTCATCGTGTTGGCTAGGTTTTTGTATTTCTTGTATGTATATTGAACTAAAAAACTCACCAGATACCTGCATTTTAAGTAAATTTGAGTTTATAAACTCACCAGGAGGCTGCCGTGTTTTGGTCCGCGTTGGACGTGTGACATCACATTTCCGCAGCGCTCCTCAACATTCCTATGCAGTAACCGCTGTTTCAGGCTGACAGCCAGTGTTAGGGCTGCATCTCAGAAACGCAGCACATCTCAAACACGGGAATTTTGAAATTTGAGGTCTCTTTTATTTTTTATTTGCACCATAAGCAGTTATCTGTCCATCTAAACAGGAAAATGATAAATACAGAGCCATATTTACCTTCTGGTAGCAAATATTAATGTCGACATCTGCAGAATATGTTTGAAATCAATTTCTTGATGAGCCAGATGAAGGCCACGAGCTAAAATGCTTCTGTTTAATAAAGTTGTTCCCCAAACATCTACTCTTTATGAAGCTTTCTGTTTCCACATGGTTTGAGTAAAGGTAAACACAGTACAAAAGCAGTTCCGGTTTATGCTTTTCAAAGTAAAAGTCCTCTTTAGCACTTCTTTGAAGAAACTCCCTTCGTATGTACATAAAGCTTTTATTTTGAAAAGCTCCCAGCACGCCTCCACTATACACTGAATCCAGTCACTTGTAGGGGGTTTTATTGAGGTAAAAGTTAGGAGGAATGACAGCTTTGACAGCAGGGAGACAAAACCAGCAAACTCATGTCTGGTATGAAAGCTGTTATGGCAGCAACGGCTGCAAGCAGAAAAACTGTCTGAAACTTCAATTACTGCATCGGAACAGAGAGGAGCGCTCATAGGGAGCGCTGTGGAACTGTGACATCACACTATCAGTGCAGACAAAAACATGGCAGCCTCCTGTGAGTTTGTGAGCTCAAGTTTACTTAAAATGTTGATGTCTAGTGGGTTTTTTAGTTCAATATAAATTTGAGAGGTATAAATATCTATTCAACAAGATGAACTTGTCTGCTCATGCAGGGTTCCTTTTAAGGCATGTAAATGTCTGCGATTTTACAATTCTTTAAATTGTTACTGCTGTAGAAGCATAATAGCAGCTGATTTCTCTGCACCTCTGCCTTGTTTTCTAGTAGCTTACCAGCACTGCAGACCTTAATGCTAAATTCTGATCTTTTCTCAGATCAGATTTTATTGTTTGGCTGTTCTCACTGCAGATGAATTCCAAAAGATCAGATATGAATCTGATTTAGAATCACATATGGAAGCGGTCTGTAGATTAAAAGTGACTGGTGCTGTTCACACTGTCAAAGAAAAACAAAAATAAGATTTCGATCACTTTTAACTGCAGTGTGAACATAGCCTTTGACACCCAATGCTTTGCAGTCCCTCTCACTGTTCTCTCTCACTGTCGCTCTCTCCAACTATCAGACACATTTTCCGTGAGTGTTTTACATCTATTTAATTTGACACAAGGCAACACAGAGATAGTCATTTTTTCATTCATTTTGTTTTGCAATAATTCTGGATTTTCTGGAAAAAAAGGGACTATAAACAAATTAATGCTGATTGGTGTGGGACCTTTTTCTACATTTATGTATTTTTCTTTTTGAAATCCACATTTCCCAATACTTTAAATGTTTATAAGAATAACAGAGTTACAACTTAAGGTATGAATTAAGAAGTATATAATTCCAACCCTCACTATTCATCATTGTGTGTACTGTTAGCTGGCTGGTTGTCATCCACCAGAAATCTTTGAGAAATGTATATTTCTACATTGACATTAATTAACGCATAGAAGGTCATTTTGATGGTTTATCTTTGAACTTACAAATCTAGTGTTACACTTTAATGCAAATCGAACCAATCTACAAGTGTAATACAGTTCCTGGAAATTTACACCGGTGCTTTTGGATGAAATCTTAAATGTTATTTTTTGGAGAAGCAGAGCTTTATGAAAAAAGGAAAATAAAGGGTGAAATTATCTTGTACATATAGAGTTTGATTAATCTTTTAATCTCAGCTTCTCACTCAAATACTGCTCATTAGTTTTCACATAAGCAAACAGCCTTTCTGATGATGTGATTACTGCATTTTCTATCATGCATACTTTGTTAACACCTGATCTCAGTGAGACTAGTCATGAAACCAGGAGGTGCTCCTCTAAATGTCTCTGGAGACACAGGGAGGGTGACAGACAGCACGCTAAATAGGAGGGAGAGAGAGGGAGAGAGAGAGAGATGATGCTTGGCTTCTCTCCAGCCGTGCTGCTCCTGGTGTGAGAGAAGAAGTCTCCATTCTCTGTCTGCTCTTTTATGTGAAGACACCCAAGAGATAAAGAAAGAAAGAGAAACACAGAGGTGAGAGAGTGCAATGAGATGTTTACGAGGGAACATTTTAGCTTTGCTCTACGTTTAACCCCAGACTTTGAAATTAACAGCTACTGCTTGGATAATAAACGCTAGTTTTTGTACTAATTCCAAGACAATGATCTTTTTTTCTGTTTCCAGCTCCTCAAACTTGATTGAAAGTATTTTCAGAATTGGACATGGCAGAATATGTTGGTTTATTTAGCTTATCTCATGTAGTTCAGATCACTTGATTACAGCGACTATTTGTATAAAATTGGACTTGAAATATTGATAACGCTGGTGTTAGAGGCCACAGTCAGAAGCGACTGCAGGGTTTTATGGTCTAGTTTTGGTGCAGCCTTATCAAAATATTAATGTCTGATTTTACTGTGTTTTTATCAGTGACAGTTTGTTTTTGTGCACCTGCACCATGGTCACTTTCATTACTTTGAAATGAAATAATTTCCTGTCCCGTTTCTGCCTCGCTCGGCCCAGCCAGGCCCAGCCCCGTACCATCAGCTCAGCGTGGCCCAGCTCGGCTTGGAATGAAACGGGCGCGTCCATAATCTCTGTGCCGGCATGTTAATTTTCGAGTCAAAGGGGCAGCTCCCTTTTCATCACGGCGGAGGCTGTGGAATATTCAGCGCGCTGCAGATGTTCATGAATAATGTCTGTGGCCAAACCCCTGGCTGAGGCTGGGGAGGAGGAGGAGGAGGAGGAGAAGGGAGGGGGGTAGTAGGAGGGGAGGGGGCGGGAGGGAGGCCAGATGAATTACACGTAGGGGGGATCTGACAGGCGGCGTGGAGCTTTGTGATCATTCCAAAGTTCTAATAATCTCTCTCACCTTCTCCATCTCCCCAGTAATGAAAGAGAATAGGTGATTGCACCCCAGGCTATGTTCCCCGCGTAATGACTCCTCCAAAGGCACAGAGCCGCCAAGGAAAAATGAACTTTGAATGAGCGGCGAATTGGCTCTGACAGAGTGATAGACCGTGACACAGATTCTGTAGCAAAACAGACGTAGTGCTAATTGATTATCAATATTTTAAGCAAAGTGATGAAAATAAGCATTAAGAGATGAGCAAAGAGGGAGAGGCTAGGAGGGAGAACACTACCTTCGAGGGGGGCTGTCATTCGTCCAATCTCCCTCGTTCTTTCTCTCCTCCTGTGACCAGGTTGTCTCCACCGTCTCCCCCTCTGTCTCCCATGCATACCCTGGATCTGTCCTCTTTCATCGTCTCTGCTCAGATTAACCTTAATTGCCAAATATGTCCCTGAACTTGTATTAATTTTGTAGCTCTTTGCTTTATTTATTTCTCCTCTCTCACCTGTCTCTGATGTTCTTCTGAACCTTCTTATCAGGCCGGCGTTTGCCTCCTCGTCCCATAGAGGATGTCATTTTTTATTTCAGTCGCTTTATTTCTAGAAAAGAAAAGAAATCAAACACTTCATTCAAATGCATTATTGGCTCTATTTTTACAAAAGGTGTGAAATGAATGCAGTCTTTTAAAGAGGTATTACATGCACAGACACACACTTAAGCCACCATCAGAGCGGGCAGGGGCCAGCAGAGACCACCAAGTTTGTGTGTCTATTCTGCAGTGTGTGTTTGTTCCTGTAATGTGGTCAGTGTCGCTGAGCCCCATTGACGCTGCCCGGCTCTCCTGCCTTTCTTTTCTCTAAGTGGCTGCCCTTCTGAACCTCCTTGTGTCAGCACGGCGATTAAGCGGCTCCAGTTTACCTTTCATGTGCGGGGGTCCTGATAGACTTAGGTCCCATCTCCCCCACCAACACCACCAGTACGGTACACACATGAGACACGCACTCAGTGGTGTGCCGTCACAATGGCATCCAACAGGCTTTCAGCAGGGGGAGCAGAGGCTTTTCTCCACCATTCAGCAGCACACTCAAGTGTATTCACTCTAGAATAAATGATCAGATACAAACACGCACACATGCACAGATTTACTCAAACACACTATGGGAAAAAAGATCTCAGCTGTGAAGTTGCAGCACATGTCCAATTAAACTGATGTGTTGTCTCACATTGGTGCTTGATTTCTTTGAGAAATTGTATTCTTTAGTTTTTAAATAACTCACTTATTTCTTCATATATTTCCCTGTTGTAGATTATATATAGATATAATTAAGATAGGCCCAGGGAAAAGATACCATACCATACTTTACAATGCTGCATGGTGCAATAAAATACGGTGCACTGTGTTGTGATATGAAATGAGACAGTGTGGTACAATATGATACAATATGATGTGATACACCTTATGTTACAATGCAGTGCAATACAGTACGATACAATACGTTTGATACAATACAGTGAAATGATGCGATACTTGTTATATGGTGCACGATATGAATAATATCTGTATAGTTTTTGTTTTGTTTTGTGCAAGACAGACATACAAACATCACAAAAACGGTTTGCCAGAAGAATATAAGATGCTTTTTAACCCTCTCAGCCCCACGTTGTTGGATACGACAAGAAGTGAAACAAGTTATTAAAACTAAAATGATTTTTGAACCATAATTGTAGCTTCTTACCTTTTTTTTTTTCTCTTGAAGCTAGCTTTCGTGCCATTCCAGTGATGCTATCCATGCCTCCAAGTTACTTACGAAGGATTTTCTCCCGAGCCTGGAACTTGGTTAACTTTTCGTGGTCTTAAAAGATTAAAATTATGTCAATAAATCAAATATTGAATATCTTTTTATCAATTTTTAATTCATTTTTATTTGTTTCAGCCACTAGCTTTGAATGCTAGCCACTAAATTGTTACCGAAATAATTCGTCTGACAACAGATAATAACTTTTAATAACTTTGGATGACAGGTTGTTCCATTGTCTTTTCATGCTGAGTTTAAACTGCAAATGCCTTAACATTTTGATCATGGAGGAGATGGCCTGATTAACTCATGATGGAGAGAAAGAGAGATAGAAAGCCTGTGAAGTGTCCCTGTGTGTTACTGGAGACAGGAACTGCTTTGAGAAATGGCTTAAAAATAGCCAGTACAAAAAAGCCTAGTGACTTTCTTTTTTTTTTTGTTAATAATCAAATATTTTAAAGAACTTTTGTCCAAAGAGATCGGAGAACAAGTTTATGCCAATCGCATATCTCAGTCATTTTGTTTACTGTGTCACTCAGAAATCTTTGAGTTTCCATTTAATTTTTTATTTTGTCTTTATAATCCTAGAACTTGTAAAAGATTGAACTTACATTACCACAGCACACATATTCTTAAAGCCCAGGTAGTCCTGAAAAAATGCATGTTTAGAGCTTGCAAGTTTTTCAAACAATAAGTCCACACCATACAAAATAGTTAAATATTGGCTTAGAGCTTGAAGGGTAAACACTCTAGAAATTCTGCCTGTATCTGACTATTCTTTTCACTTCAATGGATTCTCATAAAAAAGTGGTCCAAATATGATTGGAAAAGGAGAGATTTTAATATGACTTATGCTGTTCAAACAGTCATGAAAACATCAGATATCAGTCAGAAAGATCAGATTCACGTCACTTTGACTTGAAGTTTTTTAGCACTCTGAGAGGGCTTCATCTGTAAAAGAGGGATCACCAACATCTACCTGTTCAAAGGTTAAAAGATAGAAAAGGATGTGTGGTGAAAGAGGTGACACAGTAGGAGAAAAGGAAGAGTCTTAGGGCATAAAAAAGAGACAGTGGCATGTGGAGACATGACAGGGTTGAAGTTGAGGGTGAGATGTCATTCAGAGGCCCCAGGATGCTTAATATTTTACCGTGTGATCTCTGCATTATGGATTTGGTCTGATTGCCCTCTCAAGACTGCAGTTACGCACTAACTCACTCATCTCAGGGTAAGTTCTCATCACAGAACTTTGCTATTCATCTAAAAGGCAGCAGGCCAATAAAATAACTGTAATTTTAGTGCGCACGCACTAATGTACCGCTTTAATATCTACTGTAAGCCCTAAAAGGCGAGAGCGTTTGTAATTAACATACGATATTTCCATAGTGAGGTTTAAAGGTTGAACTCTGGATGACCTGCTGGTTACATTATAGAGTCTTTGTTGTATTCTCTTCCCTCAGGCTTTTGTGTGTGAGGTGCTTCTCAGTCTTCTGTGGGTATTTGTACATGCGTGTGTTCCTCAGGTGTGTGTGTGTGTGTGTGCGCAGCCCATGGCAGTGTGTGTTCCTCAGAGTAACCTCCCTCTCTGATCTCCCTGACCGCTGGAGGCCTCTGCCCCTCATCACCTCTCCTGCACCGCTCCTCCTCCTCTCTGGCCCAGGGTCCGGGGCCTCCTTCTCTCAGAGTCGATAGGGAAGCTCTTTTCGCCCTTTGGGTCCAAAGTTCAGGTTTAGGGGTGTTGGGCTCAAAGACCCCACCACTCAGCTGATTACCTGCATGTTTGCCCCAAACATGAAAACTCTTCTCAACCCCAGACCTCCTTAGCAAGAGGTTTACCCAAAGGAAACAAGATCCCAGTGTGCGGTGTGGTGAGCCGAGTGTTGTTTGGAGCGTGTGGCTGAGGATTGTTGGAGTGATCCCTCTTATTATCTTGTAAAAGTTATTTAGAGTCATTTTAGCTTCATAGACAGTTACGAAATGGACACATCATCTAAAAGTGAGAACAAGGCTCATCAATGCATTTACATTTTGAATACGTTTTAATATATATATACCTGAAAGCAACAAGAGGATAGGCCTTTGCACACTGAGTCTGTTATTAATTATTTGTTCATTTGTAGACTTTGGCAAATGTTTTCATACTGCAACGAGACAAAAGAGTGATGATTGTGTTGCTCTGTCACTCCTTGAAAAAACCCACTGGGTCCATCTCTCATTGTCAGAGAGCTTCATATGGTACCAGCTCATGGGCCCTATAGTGCCTGGAGAGCTGAAGAGCAACTTTTTAATTCAGTCTTTGTGGCCTTGAGTACAAACTTTGGTGCACTATCGATTATGCTCCATGGTTGAGGGGTAGGTGCAGGGGGCAGCAGATGCTACTCTAAATAATCAACCATTGATTGAAATGAAGAGATAGGAGGGTGAGCTCTACAAGAGGTCAAAAATGACAGTAAAATATAACTAGGATCAGCTGCTCTTCGGGATGGGTGGACAAACTTTTAACAGTAAAATGTTAAAGTGACTTTCCAGATTATTTGCAAATATAGTCAATAGTGTAAATGGCAGTCAAAACTGAAATCTGAGGCACTCTAATGCGATAAAAATCTTTTATTAACTAGAGATGTTCAAGTGTTTCAAGTCACCACAAATGAGGAGTCAAAACGCATAGACATCCCTGGTTAACAAAAGATTTTTTCACATCAGAGTGCCTTGGATTTTTACTGTTTAACTGCTTTTTTCATTAAGGACTATATTTGCAAATAATCTGGAAGGTCACTCTTAAATTTTACACTTTTTTTCACATTTTCTTTCAAAATAAAAGCAGGTCTGTGCCTGAAAAGCAAGTCAGTTCCCTTTAGTTTAAAACAGTACAGATATACAGAATGACACAAAAGCAGTTTTGAATACAAAACATGGGAATTAAAAAATGGGACAAAAAGGTGAGATTAACTGCCATTAACTACAGAAATCTGAAAATTAATTGTTAATAAAAAAACGTTCTTTGTTTGATGGCCCTTATATATATCATGCAAAAATAGCCTCTTTAACATGTCCTAGAGTGTTGTTTATATATCACTCAAGTACAACTAGTATAGTCGTTGTTTAATTTCAGTAATAACATATTGTTCATTGGCACACCTAACTTGGTACACCAGTGTGTCATGTCACATCATTTGGGAACCATCAGGCTAGATCATAATCTGAACCATCTCCACCATAAGTCTGGATCCAAATCCCATTTTAATATCATGTGTACAGAGGCAGAGATTGACTCTTCAGTCAGGGAAAACTGTTTGTCAGTGGAAGCCATTTAACAAAGACAGGCCAGCAGTGGTGTTTTCACACATGTACACAACTTTGGACATTTTATTTCTGTGTAAAGTCATTCTGAGCTGTTGTGTGAACTGTGCAGGAAAATTCACAGCAAGGAAGCAGGGATGGTAATGTCATTTAACTGGCGGAGCTGTCTTAGTCATAATAAAGGTGCTTGATTTCCTTTGTGCTTGGAGTTATGTTGTTCCCATTAATATAAATTGATGTAAAGATAAAAAATATTTTCATAGCATGACATTCTGTTGTATTATTTCTACAGCTGTGAGGTGTGTATGTAAATTGGCAACTCAATATGTTTCTAGAGGCCAGATGTCCTGAAATTTTCTAGAGATTTTCAGGCATGCTTTTTAAAAACAGTTTCAGTTCTTTCATCTGGTTATTTAGTGCCTAATCCATGAGCTATTGTTGGACCTTGTTCTTCAAATAAATAGAATTGTGAAGTCAAAATGATATTACTAGAAACATTAACCACAATGAGATGTAGGTAATGCTTAAAGAGATCAAAACCCATCAGAAAGCCATATGATTATAGCATTGAGTTTTTTTGAATACTTTTTCCATCAAATAGTCATTTTGAAAAAGTTAGTCATGTGTTTCCAAAGGTGAGGGCTTTATATTTCAAGTTTTTATTTAGTGGCATTTCAAAAACTAAGATTTGTCTCATTTAGGCTTACATATACCCTAAAAAAATACAGAACATTGACTGAATTCTTCCCCCTTTTCAGGTCTTGTGTCCTTCTATCGTGTTTCTGCAGAGCCACTCATGCTAAATTTCTTCCTATGTGCTCTTCTCCTATGTGTAATAAAAGAAGAGACAGGAAACCCACTTATTTGTTGAGAACCTGTAATTATTTGGTATTTTAATGTGAACCTGTCTGGATTACAATCCTGCTGAAAAGTTTGGCTCAAACTTAATCCAGCTCATTGATTATTAAGAAGTGTTTTTTTTCTCTGTAGGTTTAGGAGAAATATTTTATTCTGTTGTGCAGTTTAAAATTAATAAAAAAAAAAAGAAAATTTGTGTTCAGTAAGGGCATATTTTTCTTTAGAAAAAATATTTTGTGTTTCCACCTTCGGCTTGTGGTCGAATATCAGTCAAACAAAAATATTTGCATTAGCAAAAGAAAGTTTTGGCCTTAATGGAGTGTATGCACAGCCAAAAAAGAGGATGTTTACATCTGCTCTACTGTATGTGCGCCTTTGGTTGCTGAAGTTTACTGTTAATAAAATCTGAATTTGAATTGTATGAGTCTGTGTTTGTAGTCTGCAGAGAAAATGAACTCTGGATGCGGTTAACTCCTGTTTTTCTTTGAGGTAAACCTCTTCTTAGCTCCTCATCTCTTTGAGTTTGACAGATGCAATCCCAGCGTGATCACTGAGAAGGAAAACACAAACCTGGAGCCCAGGTGTCTGGAGTTAAGAGCTGGTTTTTAAAAATTAATAGAACAAATGTTGCATAAGGAAGCCTCTGGAGTTGTAAATGTTTCTGATTCAAGGAGGGCACTTTGAGAAAGTCTAGTGTCTTTGCACTTTTAGATCCAAACCAATAATCTGTTTCAATAAGTAGCTTGGAGATTAACATTTCAGTCTTTTTTCTGCCACACCACAGTGTCAGCGTGCAGAGCTGTACAGGCAGCACGCTTCTAGATGCTTTATTCTGGCCATCATTTCTCTCTGGACCATCCATAACATTGCAGGACAAGGGGCCTCAATTGACGCGCCCTTCCACCCAACATCAGCATCTACTGTAGCTGCGAAACAAAACAGAAGCTTTTCAGACAATTGGTGATGAATAATTGATTGATTTTGTAAGATATCTCTGTCTAATTGGTTAGTTGGTAAATATTTCATGGGTGGTGTTAAATCAGGCTGGTGGCAGATGCAGAGGGACATCCTGCAAGCATGATGATTCAGATTTATTTTGTTGATCTTCCACCTGAAGGAATTCATTCCAATATTTCACTATGGATCACACAATAAGGGCTGAGTTGCACTTATCCATACTCAGCTGAACTGCTCAGACTTTCATGTTGCTTTCTTTCTGAACAGAAGTTGCACAGCGTTAAGCCAAACTCCTGCTCTAATGCAGACTCCCTGCATTCTGCTGCTTAATATTTAATTTCCTTTATGTTGTCACTCCTTATGTCTGCCTGTCCAATCAGGATAAAGATTTGTGATCTACCCTGTGGTAAATTAAGCTGTACAGTTACAGGGTCTACATGAGCTGGTTTTGATAACAATTTCTCAAAAAACACACAAGCATCTGCGTTTGAAGGCCTGTGTCAAGCCTCCAGCCTGTGTTGTCTGTGTGCTCTGCCACCTAGTGGTTGCTGTGGGTAACTACAGCCTCCTGTGATCCATTTAACCTCTACACCTGCTGTAGATATCATCACACTGCTCCCTCAGATACAGTGGGTTCCTTGCTCACGATTTAACCTGTTTCATCACAGAAAGCAGCTGAATGAGAGGCTTTAAATTTGTTTGTTTGAAATCTAAAGCCTATAAAGAAACCTATAACCTGTAAAATATACCAATTTTATCACAAAACAAGATCTGTTTGTTTTAACAGTACTTAAGCTTTGTTTGTATCACTCAAGAAGAAGCAAGCCTCTATAAGCCCACCACTTATCACCATTATATGTTCTGTAAACACACATAAAGTGGTAATTGTAACCTGCATTCAAAGTTCAGCCCTGACTTCTCAATATAACTATGGTACACTAAATTTGTCTAAAAAAGTGCTATGCATTTAATTTCAGAATTTTTGCAATGTGAGCATTTGCAATAAACACATCATAAACATCTGAATTTATCACAATGGACAAAAATTACTTTGAATAAAGAAGCAGATTTTTCAATCACTCAGCATGCACACTTCTCACCTTTTGAAAGGGATGCCTGAGTTAATGGCCATACTTTCACACCATTTTGATGCATTTAAAGCCAACCATCAGCTACCCTCTGATTACTGAGTGCAAACTGTCCTGGCAGATCACAATCAAGAGTATGTGTGAAACATGAAGAACAGCATTTGGACATAAAAATTGATTTATAGATTCATACCATTTTACTGACCTACAAAGGGAAAATAGGAACACACAGAAAGACAAAGTACACAAAGATGACATCAGCAGTGAGATAAGACCCAATTGAAAGCCTAAGAGTCAGAAATAACAAAATAACACAATATAAAGAACAACATACACTGTCCAGAGCTCATATTGAAATAGAAAAATTACTACCATGTAATGCAAAGTGCAGTTGTGCAAATCTGTGATAATAGTGAAATATGCATTCTATGTTTATTGATCCCACTTTTTATCATTATCAGAGCATTCAACGATGAACCGTTTGTCATGTTATTTTCATATCTGAAAACTGAACAAAGTTCATTCAGAACATTTTGAACTGCTTGTCAGAAGTCCCTCTTATTGTTTTGAAAGAAAAGTTTATACATGGATTGCCTTTCACATGGCAAAAGTTGAAGTGAAGGATTTAATACTACTCCCCTCACTTTTTTCTCATCAAGTAGGCTTGTCTACATTAAATAGATTATATCGTATAGCTGGCACTCTTTTTAAATATTTATTTTATATTTATTTATAGTATTTGTTTGCTATGCTCAAGTTAGACTGCAAAAACTGTTTTGCCCTATGGGATCAATAATCTGACTCTCATTCAGCTTTCATTCATGATTACAGAGAAATTAAGAATCACAACTTTAGAACATCCTCCAACCTGATGCTGGATTGGTGATGCCTGATTTTGGATTTTTTCCAATACACTGATATTTCCACAACCAGTTTAGCCTCTATCTATAGATATATGTGCTTTTATTTTCATTGTAAAGAACGCCAAGTCTCTTCTGTGTAAAAACTAAGCTGTTACTCTTATTGAGAGACTCCACGCTGTAAAAATGAATGAGGGCCCAACGTAAATTTAAGTTGCAAGTTTCACAGCCTTTATTGAGTTAAGGGGCTCAGCTCAATATTTTATGTTGCCATGTAGTTGTCATAACAGGCTCATAGCTAAAAATGTTGGCAGAAAATATATCCATTAGAAATTTACATATCAGTTGGCTCTAATAGAATAGTTGTGCCAACTTTTTAAGTTGAGTCTCAAGAGAATGTTGGCTCAACTTAAACCCATATGTCCACTTGCGTGATATGTGTTTACTTAATATTAATCAAGTGTTTTTACAGTGTATTTATTTTAGAAAGACAGAAAACAAAACAAGATTTGACACTTATAAATGTTGCAAACGTATTCTTTTTTGAAATATAGACATTCAGTATAATTTGTTTGAATACATGTACATTTTATGTGAGCTGTATTTTTAGCAGTAACAGTCAAACCAAGCTTCCTCTGCCTTTTTGACAAACACAAACAAAACTTTATCAACATAACAGTGAGGTCTTCAGTGCAAGTTATGTTTGGAATTAACAAAAGTAATGCATTTTTAACAACAGGTTTAACAGCAGGGTGCTTCACTTAGACAAAGCTGACAAAGTGCTGAATAAATCACTAAAAAGTGTAAAATCAAACTAGCTGTATGTGCGTGAAAGTACAAACCTATACAAATATTTTTTGGCAATAGATACTGGCAAAAAAATATTACAATTCCCACGATATAACTTGTTATCTGTCAACAACAATATTATGCTGATGATATTGCGATCTTTCTCTTAGCGGGCTTTAACTCATTATCTTATTTGAAGCCCTTTAAGCCAGTTTCAAGTCACAAAACAAGTCTCAAACCTCATTTCCCTCAGTCCTTTTCTTCACAGAGAGACTGGCAAACATTTAAAAAAGCTTCACAGAGATTTTTATTGTTCTGCATGACTGTTCAGTTTTCTGTCCGTCTTCTTTTTGTCCGTCTTGCTGTCCTCTTCCCTGTCAGTCCTCTTACATGTCAGTTACGGCACCCACCTGTCTGTCCCTCAGCCCCATTGTTTCTCTTAAGTTTCTTTGTCTCTTCTTTCTGCCTGTCAGGGCTTTTATCCGTCAGTCAGTTTGTCCGTCTGCCCGTCTCTCATCCTGTCCGTCTCTTCTTTATTTATTTATCGTCTCACCCGTCTCTCCGGTATTCAGTGTTTGTTGGAGGCCCTGCTGCCGAGCTTCACTGTAAAGTGCTCGGCTGATTGGAAGGGACATTTTTCCAATGGCGCTGCGCTGCCTCTAATATTCTGTTTGTCGTTGGGTGTGAGGCTGATTTATCACGCCTCCTCTCCTGCTGACATTCAGATTCACTTTGATTGGCGGCTGGACGGAATGACACCCACCGCTACAGACGCTGGAGTGAAATCACTGCTGCGCTCACAAACACACGCAGTCAAATGTGATCCTGAAAGTCAGGTATACGAGTGATATGAATATGCCTGCTCCGCCAACACAAACCCTCTTACATTTAGTGCTCACACACATAAACACTGAGTAAAAAACTCACGCAGACTAAGTGGATAACTGCTGAGCTGACCTCTGTCTTCAGCCTCGCTTGTTTGTAAGTGCTGTATTGAGTTTATCAAGCAACGTGGGCAGGCTGCAGCTCTTCTGTTCTTCTCTCACCTCACGAACTCTATAATATGATCGCCTCTCTAATACTTACTGTACCCGGCCTTAGGCCCGAGCTACCACACTCCTGTGTTGAATAACGTCTCTCCTCTCCCTTCTCTCACCCTCCTCCCCCCTCAATCCCTCCTTAATAACTCTATAACTCACCTCAGCCTTAGATTTAATTGCTTATCTGTGTGTAAACGTATTAACCCTGTGCTGTATCTGTTTTGCTGCCGTCCCGGGGGCCTCAACAAGCCTCTCTGACTGCCGTGCCTTACATCCAATGAATAGTCCTTCTCTGAGTGGTAATAGGGAATCAGCATCGTAGCAGCAAGCATTGGCGGCGTGTAAGAGATAAATCAGATTGGGGGTCTTGCTTTGCCAGTTTATTGAATCTAAATTGCGTGCGCTCGTGGCCCCCGCCGGCCCTACACGGCCCATCCATCTCCCGGCTGATAATGGAGCGGGCCCGATTCCACCTGGTGGGAGCATTATTACATTTCCCCTCTAACGAGACCTGGCTAATCCTGCCAAGGGGAGGAGGACAGAGGAGAAAAGAGAGAGAAGGAGCAAAAGAACGAAGAGGGGATTCTGTTTTAAAATAAAAGCACTGCAAACATCCTGGCAGCCTGCCTCTCCCTCCCACTCTCTCTCTTTTTTTTCTCCCTCTTTCTTCCTCTCCATCAACGTGCATCTTCCAGCGCCATCACGGCTACGTGGCCCCTGGGCCCCCTGAGCTGCAATTACACTCATAATCACAATGTGATTTCGCTGACGCTCTCCGCCCCTTCCTGCTGCCATCCCTCCTCTTTTTCCCTCCGCCCCTGCAGCCAAGACCGAACGAAGTCTAAATGAAATGAAAGGCCTCTCCTCTCCCCAACACCCGGCCGTTTATTACCCGCTCTAATAAAAGTCCGTCTCAGAATTATCCTACAATGAACTGGAGTCACTAAGTTGCAGAGTAAAACATTTTTTAATAGACAGACATGCCTGTATTTCAAAGTGTTTTTACATGGGTTATTACATGCTTTTTACAATAGATGCGCAATATAGGGGCATGATATTAATATTGGCAGATATAAGCTAAAAAGTGACATTTTAGTATCAGCAGATATGAAAAGTTATCCTGATATTTACAACTTATTCATTGACCTTACATATCTACAGTATAAATCATGTATCAGCCTTAGACATGCGAAAAATGTACAAATATTCCTTCAGGTATAGGTGGTTACTTTACACTCTTAGGCACTGACCATCAACTGGCGGCCTGAGGACCATATCAGGCCCTGCAAAGCTTCCCATCCAGCCTCCAGAAGAGCATTAAATTCAGAAAATGTAAGGATTTTGTAGGTACCTTTTGGCTTTAAATCTAAACAGCTATTAAATCAACCCCAAAAATGATTGATTTTGAAACAGTTTTAACAAGAACAACTTAACATTTCATCTGTTTTTTCACAATTCCTCTTGCCAGCCATTATTGCTAAGTATGATGCATGATATACTCATCAGTGCATTCCTGTTTAAATCTACAGTTTTCTGTATCAACTTTACACTTTAGGCTCTTAGAGAGGGAAATTTTTGCCTGTCTGAGACACAAAACAAAACACCTGTTTCCTGTACGTGTTTTTCACCAACCAGGATGCACCAGATAAGCATTAAAACCAGCGATGGACCACATGACAACCCCAGAAATATAGAGCTAAATTATCTCAATCACCATCTTGTTCCTGGTTGCAGTAAAGAAAATAGGGATGGGTATCACTGTTAATCCCTAAAAATTATATGTATTTTGAAAGAAAATACACATAGAATAATATATTAATTGGACCAAAATATGATTTTTTTTTTTGTTTATTTCAAAATACAGCCCCCACAGTCTCTCTAGACAAAATCTGGCCCTTGTTCAAATGTAGTTGATGACTCCTGCTCTAGGGGGGCCACTATGAGCCCTGAAAATTTGAGTGTAAAACAGTTCATAGACTGACTACTTCCCATCTCCTCTTTCAGCTCAGCTTGACTCACCCTCTTTGCTCTGCAGGTGTTTTTTAACAGTTAAAAAGGTGTGAATATATTCTATTCAATTATTTTGGCTTTATTGGCATGGAAAACATAACCAGTTTCATTTCTGAAGCAATGTCCAAATGTATTATAATAATTATAATAATAGTAGGGAAAAAAAGTATTGTAATTAATATTAGAAACTTGGTTGAAATTCAAATTATGGTTACAAATTTAGAAATTCACCTTTTTTTTTTTTCAAATATGCTGAAAGTCGGTTTTATGGTAGTGCGGTCATAACAGCTGTGCTGCACACCGTTGCACTTCACCCAGCAGATATGGAAGCTCCAGTTCATTGCTCATGCTGGTGAATTGTTTTTGTTGCTGGTGAAAAGTGGAACTTTTCTCTGATGACAAATGACAAATGGTTAGAAAGTCTGGCTCTGTGTCCACCTCCTGTTGGCTGCAGCGGGTGCGCAGTCTACCCTCTACAGGGATCCAGCTTTGTCTGTGGTGCCCTCTCTCCATGGTGAGGTTGTCCTCACTAAGTCCGTACTTAGTCAAACATTTCTTCAGCTGTGGATGAGTCACAGCGCTTAAGTAGCCTAAATTTTGCAACTGCATATTCCCTAATAGCATTTCAGTTTGCTGTTTTTTGGTTGATTCTTGCCAATGAGTTAAATATTTTTATTTTTGCTGTTGAATAATTTGGTTTAAACTGGTTGGTTTTGTGTCTCTGTACCGGCTGTCTGAGAGGAGGTCTCAGTATATCGGTGTCCACATCGGCTAATATCAGCATATTGTATACCTGAAAAAATCCAATATCCCTACTTTTCACAACTTTAAATGTCATGACAGAGTGGCAAAATGTGCTCCAGTAATGCATCTTTTTGTATGTATCTTTTTTAAAGCAAAGCAGCTTATTGATGTAATTAAATCGTATCCCTGGCTCAGCGCTCAGGCCTACTTTCATTGTTTTGAGGGGGCAGGAGCCCCGTGAGGCAGCGCACTGATGAGAGATGGATAAACAGTTTGATTTGCTGCTATCACCCCCAGGCACAGTGTACTGGAGAGATGAGCAAGAGAGAGGAAGAGAAAGCAGGAAAAAAAACAGGAGGGGTGGGAGAGGGCAAAAACAGAAGGAGAGAAGAGACAGCGAGAGGATAAGAGAACCTGTAGGGGGAGGGATGAAGGGATCGAGGTGGAGGATAAACATGCAAACAAAAAGAGGCGACAAATCACTCTTGTTGTTTGTGTGTATGCAGGGAAGGCTTTTTTTCTCTTACTTCTTCTTCTTTCCTTCACTGTCTGTTTTTCTCTTTTGCCCCCATCCATTCTTCTTGTTTTACCTCCTCTTTCTTTTCCCCAGTCTCCCCCTCTGCATCACACCACCAGCACCACTCTGTTTCCTACCTGCCTCTCGGTAGCCCGGAGCAAAGTGGGAACTGAAGAACACAGAGAGGAGTTCACTCGCTCGCTCACACAAAAAAACCACACACTCAACGATACACAACTGTGCATGCAAGAGGACTCATGAATGTGCTCGCAGGACGATGCAGCTTCTGGTTTGATTTTTTGGCACACAAACTGACTAAATTATGACTGTGTTAGTAAGAGAAATAGATTGGTTGTGCACACACACTCACACTCACACACACACCGTAGCTTAGGGAGGTAGAGGAGGGTTCAGTCAACCATGTAGAGTCATTGTTAGTAAAGATGCGGAACCTCCAGACTAACCAGCCATAACAGCAGTGTGACGGGTTCTTTGTCTACGCCAATTACTGAACAAAAACAGCAGCGCAGCCACAGAGGGACGAACGCAACCCGTGGCCTTCTGCAGCAGCACACACACAAACGCGTAGTGTTGTATTTTTATGTAACATCTTTGCTTGCAGCGCAAAATCTAACACACAATCAGACACAAAATGAGGAGCGTGCATCACACACACATTCACACGCCGGCATCTCAAGTGGTGCAATAAACCGTATTCGGACACCCACAGCTGTGCCCTAACACAAACATTCTGTAAGCGCTCACAACACTTACACCCACTCTTATATTGTATAAACTTCCCCAAAACAGTGCCCAGATCTCTTCTCCTCCCCCTTTCTCTCTCATCATCTCTCCTCTACTGTTTCTCTCTCTCTTCCTCTTTTTTTCTCAAAGTTTAAACTCATTAAGTGTAATGATATTGGAGACTCAATTTTACATAGCTCACTCATCAACCAAGTGAGATAGCAATAAAGGCAAATGGCTCCGCCGAGGCCCTAACGCTGCAAAATAAATGATGCGCCGCAACGGAAATGTAATTAATTTAGAGGCAGTATTGATAGTCCTGCCATACACAGCATTATATTTTTTAATGTGGCTTAACATCTTGATTATTCGGGGGGAAAGGCTGCGTGAAAAAAAGGAGGCGAGACAACGCCGGCTCGTGATGAGAGATGCTTAAAAACGCCCTGACGAGTGTTTACTCCCACTGCCTCACTTTCTCTTAAGCTTTTCATTATGCCGAGACGATAAACACCTCTCAGGAAGACGTGCTGACTTTTACAGCGCTATGAAGGAAAAGCAGAGAGGGGTGCTGGAGGAGAGCAAAGCATGATTCATGTTTTTGTTGACTTGTTTTTTTTTATCATTATTTTGCATTTTTGTGAAGACTATCAATTTGTTTCTAAACACAGCATCTCTAACACTGATTTTGTGAAGAAATATGTATTTTTATTAATAAGAAAATCAAATAGTAGTTTAAAACATGTGCTTCTGTGGTAGTTTTAGTGAGAATGTAATCGCTGCCTGTTAAATCATAGCTGGAAGGAATAGTAAAACCACCTCTGTGGGACTTCTTGCACCTCAGCAAGATTTAGCATCACCTGCATCAAGAAAAGGTACAAAATGAAGACCTGATAACTAAACTACATTGAAACCTACATAATATAAAGTTCTGTTAGTTGGGAATTAATTTTTAAAAATGCTTGTTTTATTGTTACTTCTTCTATCTAAAAAGATTTGAATTAGTCTCTAAACATGCTTTTTTCTTGTAAGAGAACTGTTATCATTGGCTCTGCTTTGCTCCTAACTCTGCCGTCTGCTGCCTTTTCTCTTCTCAGCTAAGACGGACGAGGTGCTGAAGGCAAAAGTCGCCAAAAGAGAGGAGGAGGCCCGGAAGAAACAAGAGGAAGGTGAGTAATATCTCTCTTTTGGGTCCAACATGTGGAGTTTGGCGTCGGTACCAAACCATTTGCACCAGTCAACAACATAGTCACAAAGGAAACACAAAGCATAAACCAAACAAAGAGAAATCAATTAAAGTTGGGCAAGATAACAGATGAATCAGTGATGATTAAAGCTAGCCGTCATCCATTTATCAATTATTCTTGCAACATTTTCAAGTGTTTACACAAAAAATACGACATATTTTAAGGTAAAACATGTGTTACACATGTGTTACAGGGAGGATTTATCATCTTGAGCTTGCTCTTCAGATTAATACGAAGTTATTTCTGTGTTTTTGTAGTCTCTACACTACGACCACATTTCAATACATCTATTATATCTGAAACCACATATTAACGTGAGCTTCCTTGTCTTATAAAAGAGAGCTGCACGAACTCAAACTTATACATACTGATTACTCTCCTTAGGTTTTTATTGGAGTTCTTTAATCTACATAAAGATGCATAGTAGGTGTTCAAAGCAGAAATCTGCTTAGCATTGCAGGCTGTAAATGTATCCTGCCAGTCAGAAACCCCCCCACACACAAAAATGATCTGGGTCTATATTCAAATAAAGTCTATAGTGATTTGTCCTTAGCTATAATGATGGCCGTGCTCCCTGTTCTGACCATAACATCATATAAATGAGAAAATCAAGTGTGCTGTCGTCAAATCCTCCAGTGTGTTTATGTGTCACACAGGCATGTTTTGTCGCATAATTTGTCCTAGTGTGGGTGTTTCCACACTGCCGGGTTCCCCCTCCTCTCCTTTTTGTGTAATTTTAGCATCGAGCAGGCACGGCAGCGTGACCTTTAAAGTTTGCTGACCTTTCAGCCAAATGAAAGTCCAGCCATCAGAAACTAATTAGCCTTGCTCTCTTCCTTTTGTCCCAACACTTCCAGGAAGATTTCACCTCCTCCTCCTCTCCTGTTTTGTTTTTTCCTCCTCATTCTCGCATTATTATTTTTCATCATCCCAGTCGAAGCGCACCGTCTCTTCCTCCTTCCCCCTTTTTGTGTTTTCTTCCTTAACTTAGTCTCACATTTTCTCTTTTCTTTCAACTCCATTTGTCCTCATAAAGCATTTCCACCCCTCCTCTGCCCTCTTCTCTGTCTCTTACAGACTATTTCCCTCCTCCTGCCTTACTCTGCTCAATGTGGAAGCTGTGCCAAAGTGGTGACTAAGTGCCTCGCTCGGGGCAAACAGAGCAAGGCTCCCAGTCAAACAGCTTTCTATAGCGAAGTTCACACAGCGCTGCTGCCTCTTTTTTGGAGTCATTTGACTCTTTCTCTCCCCTTTTGCTCAAAGCCCTCTCATCCTTCACTCCAACTGTTCGTTCTCTGTGAAATAAGGTGTTGCGCTTGATTGTGTAGCGGAGCAGCATGCTGTGCAGGCACTGCCTTTGAGGACCATTATTTTATTCCTTTTCCCTGCACGGGGACACATGAGGTAAGATCAGAGAGACATGACAAAGTGACCCTGATGACTCGCCCCTGCCTTGGTAGCAAGGGAAGCCTGTGGCATCATTGCAAATACATACAAACACTCACACGCACTTGAAGAGCTAGCTAGCTCCATCCTCTTTGGCCCTTCCTCCCAGCGCAACTAAAATGGAGGAGGTGGGCCACTGCTGCTGCTAAACATCAGATCACCAGGGGTCTCCTTATTCCCCGCAGGGCCTCTGAGAGGTCAACACAACTAGAAAGTTTACAGTTGAACCGCTAAGTCGACCGAAATGAGAAAACCTTTAAAGAGAACGGAGGGGAGAAGTGAACAACACATCCACCTACACTCCTCGTTCATAAATAGATTCACATCCTAGACCAGCGATGTGTTTGAGTTAGTTTAGCCCTAATCGAAACCACAGAGATCTGATTCATGCTATGATATGCACGCTATTATTGTAGCCAACTGTGGCTGCCTCAGAGAGAGGGTTTTTATCAGCAGGGTTTTTACTGAGAGAGAGAGAAAGGAAAGGATCAATAACTGACCCTGTGGTCATCAGTTAACAAAGTAGTGTTCACTTAAAAGCAGTGTTTGGCTCTCTGGTTAAGGGCAGCCAGATGATGCTCGTGGTTGAAAAAGGAAACATGTGATATGAAAGGGTGCAGGAATGAGAGGGGAGGATGACTCCTTTGTTAGTTCCAGAGCTTGTTTAGGCTATTAAAGCTGGGAGATGGTGTTTGTGTGCCCAGGAGGCTTTTAGCTAACATAGTGTGTCCAGCTATAATAACGTGGAGCAACTGCTGCTGTAATACTGCCTGTTTGTCTGTCAGCTCTGGCACTTTAATGAAGGATGGTTAGTGCAGGTGGTTTTAAAGTTACACAATTAACCAAGTATGATGTAACAGACAGTGTGAGTGTCATACGGACCCTGAACTTACTCATTAATTTCTTCAATAGTAGGAAAAGAACCTGTATGCTTTGTGCTTTGTAGCTGATCCAAGTGGGGCTTCTTCCTCCCCCCGATTCTTCTAAATTTACTCATACTGTTCAGGAGTGGTCTTTAACTGACAATAGCTGCAGAAAAAACACCAGTCTTTACATTTCATATAGCAGCATGTATGACTGCACATGTTAACCAGGATTGATAGATTATGAAGTTGGTACAATTAAGAAAAAAAATAGATATTATTGATGAGCATTCATTTTTTCATACACTGTCTAAAAAAATCCCCTAAATGATTTTTCTTAAGAAATGAACATTGTTATTCCTAAGTGACCATTGGAATTTACATATCACTGCTGTTGGGCCGTAACCTCCTATCTCCAAATTCATCACATTTTTAGGGAAGGGGAAAAATGCTGTATTTACCAAACAGTTCAACACTGAATTGTCATAGTCAGGCTATTTTTGAAACTATTTTCTGGTTTACATTTTTAAAACCCACTGACAGATGTAAAGGGAGACCAATAGTCCTGTTTTATTAAAAAAATAAAATAAAATCATGAGTAATGGAGGTAGGAGGTTTTAACCTGACACTAGCAATGTACAAATTGATAGATAAAGTATCAATCTTTTCAGTTTACTGTGAAAAATGTGGTTTGAAATTCTTGTATTAATGAATATATTGTAAATGATAAAAAGGTAGATAAAGCATTAGGTTTATAATAAAATAGTACTGATAGTAGTTATTTTCTTCTATCTCATTTACACAAGGATCATGTAGTCATGTCAAAGGTAAATCATCTGTACATCTATTCCTATTGAAGTTATCTTAAACATATAGTTACAAATTTGTTTGATTACAGTAAATACTTGTCATCTACATTATTTGCCAAAACCTGTGATATAAATTAAAGCATGACAGTGTTTAACAAAGGAGTGTCTGACTCCAGCTTTCTGTTCACCAGAATCAGAAACATTTCATGAGACTGCAAAGCTCTGCTGTACAACCAAATTCGGTGCTTCAACTTAGCCTGGTACACAGAAAAACAATCCTTTTTCAATCTTGACTGATTTTGGAAAATTTGGGCGTCTTCAACACAAAGAAAAAAAATGACAAGTTTAAGATTTTGGAAGAAGAGCAGTTCTGGCCTGGCCCCTCACAGGTATCCCATAATGCTAAAAACTCTAAAACTGACACTAAAAAAGAATAAAAAAATAAACTTCAAGAAAGCATTTTTGCAAAATAAAAACTAAACTAAATGAACAAACTAACAGTAAAAACTTATCAAAATTAATCTAAAAAATAAAACAAAAGATATAAACTAAAACAAATATAACTAATTAACGCTCCAAAACTATAATAAGATTGGTCTCCACTGTCAAAACTCAAAATCTCAAATAGTCAAATGTAACTTCAGAGTCGACAAGCTACATGAGGCTAGCTGTTAGCTACCTCAGACTTCCACTGCAATAGCAATTTTGGGCCAGCTCTTCCCATTTTCAGTTTTATTTATTGCAGTTGTATTTATTAAACGACACAGTGTGTAAACCACATCACTATGACTTTGCTTGTTCTTCCTTCTTCAGTCCTGATTGGCTCTTGTTTTTTTGTACATGACAATCAAAACAGTGTGTGCTCAGCTGTCCTCAACGGGATATCTGAGGATTTTGTAAATATAGAATATTTTTAATATTGGGGTGACCTTGATTGTCTTCTGAACAGACTGGGGAGGGTAATTCAGTCTCAAAATGGCTCACACAACAGCAAAATCTGACAAGATCAACTTTTGAACTGTCAGGCAATCTGGCCTTTCCTAACTTTGATCAGAAGAATATGGGCCAAAAATCAGCGTTTTTTTTTGTGGTGTATGCCACCTTGTTTGTACATAAAATATTACCTAATAAAAAAACATCAATGCCATATAAAAAAATCAATATTGCACCTTTAGATCAAACTATAAAGTCAATAGTTATTACATTCATCTTACATACTGCACAGTCTAAATGCTAATGTTATAGGTTCTTCAGACCTTACTGAAGGTTTTCCTGTTGTTTACTACAAAAAAAAAGTGATTAACCTTAGAGCTCGATTAAGAAAATGATTGAAGGATAAAGTGAAATGAAATCACAAGTTTGAAGTCATAATGATAATAACATGTATTTATATATCACTTTTCAAGACAAGTAACAAAGTGCTTCAGACAACATATATTCAAAGAGAGCAGATAGATAACAGACAGAATCATATTAAAACACTTACCAGAAATATATGAAATAATAAGAGTAAAAGGTTAACCATTAGTAACAGATTGATATCAGAGAGTAAAAGCTTTTTTGTAAAAGAATGTCTTGAGTAGAGAAATAAGGACTATCTCTGCAAGTCTGATTTCATGTGGTAGGCTGTTCCAAAGTCTAAAGGCTCTGACAGCCTTTGTTTACAGCCTCTACCTTGGAAAAGCCAGAAGAGCTCTGCCAGAGAATCCCAGGCTGCATCCTGGTTCATAAGGGGAAAAAAGCAAAAGTTTACACTCACCTTTAAGACACATTTGCTTCAGTCAAATTGGAAACGATTAGATGGAGAGACGTTAAAGATATTGTCAACATATTTCTCACACAACAAAAACAACTAAGTGAGGTGGTCTTTTGGTGGTGATCAAGTTATTCTTATTCCCATTAGACATTATGAATGCCCGTCTTTATTACACCTATTTCTTTAATTACCTAAAGCTCCTGTGAGGAGTTTTTAATTGGTTATGACACAGTAAGATTTAGATTGATGCTGTGATCTGTGACAAGATTGCCTGTGTCTATATAGCAAATGTTATAATGTCTGCCCTCAGGGTAGGTGTCAGATGAGACCATTAATATCAGGCTGCAGAAATAGCTTTGTCCAAGTTTCCATAGCAAAGATTCACAGTAGGCTGACTGTAAAGACACAATAGAATGACTTTTGTTTAAAACATGAGCAAGAAACGATCAGAAAATAGATGAGATGAGCTCCTTTGTCCACTGGGGGCGCCAAAATCAACAAAGATAGAATGCTCCTCACTGAAGCTTTAATATTAACGAGAAGGACAATAAGTAGCCCAGTAGTCCCCCAGTTGATTCTCCATACACTTCCGTGCTGCTCCAAATGACCCTAAACACCCAGTCTGCTGAAGTTTTGCTCTGTGTGCCGTTCATGAGGTGCGTACAGAAACAGTATGTCGTTTGTGCAGGATTATGCTGATATGCATTGGACAGTAGCCTATAGCCAGCAGTTGGTTTGAGCCCTGCTGCTGCTCTGTCCCCATTACCTCAAACCAGCAGCAGATTGGGAGATCATATATTTTAATGAGACGTATAATAGCTCTTTAACCCATATCATTAGGGGAATATATACCTACAGTTTGCTCTTTTGGCAGTTAAACGAAAGGACTGTTTCCCTAATTACGCGGTGTGTAGGACAGGTCATGGGTTGGGTGTGTACCTGTCAGTGTGTATGTGTCTACGTTCAGGAATTATATGACCATTAAATATTCAGCCGCAGCCCCCCCCCTCCCGCACCTCTCCTCCTTCACTTCCTCGACCTAGCATCCATTAACGCCTCATCACTGCTTAACTAGCTCTGTTGTCAATCACCACGAGGCCTCGGCTGGAGCACAAAATGTCTGGATTTGGTTTCCTGCCTCACTTGTTCGACATATAGACAAAGAAAGAGATCCTTAACAGCTCTAGGATGCTTCTCAAAGACAATCAATAGAAGAGAAGTGTCATTAAGGGTGCCTGCGCTCGCTCCATCATTTGTTTGAAATAATACTTCTCTTGTTAGGTGTGATTACACGCTCCACCAGACAATTTGTCAGTCAGCTAAAAGTTTCAGCTCGGCATGTGGGTGTGTGTGTGTGCATAATAAATGGTGTGATCCCTTTTCTAATTGAAAATAATAACTAATCCATGGATAACAAGCTCTTGTATAATCCAAAGCCGTATCCCTTCAGTTCGGGCCTATCTCAGCTGTAATAAAAGACAGGAAATGAGAGGCAAGTGAGAGCGCTGGCTTGGACATTGACGCTTAATGTAATCTGCCTTGAAATCAAATTATTTGACCTGGAAAGCCTAACAATACAAAACTCCTGCCGGGCTGCTGTTAAATATTTAGCACGTGCCTGTCATGAATACAAATGGCGCGCAAATTAGAATCTACAGGCGCGTGACCCCCATATCACACCCTGGGAGCACGGGGGGGCTGGCTCTGCTTTAAATGTTTTAATTACCGGGCGAGGGGGGGGGCGGCCATGGTGTGGCGTGCTGTGTCGTGTCGTGCTTCCTCACAGCAGCCACTTGAAGGACAAGCAGTGAAATTCATCCGCTGGTAAACATGAGTGTCCATGATCTCATCACATTAACTAAAACACGGCGATCCAATAAGGAGAGTGTCTGAATTATACCCAGCTATAATTATAGTTCCCAGCATCCTCTCGCAGGGTGGAGGGAGCATTATACTTTTTTTAAACCGTCGTCTCTCCACTGGCTATATGATCCAGCGCAGGACTCCAGGGAGGCTCTGTATTGCTCTTGTGCACTCTGCGCTGAAGGAAGATCTGTCTCAGTGATTTTGATGTAAGAAAATCTGGTTTGTATCGACTCGCTATTGATTGGAGGAGTTAGCCTCATCTCCTGTCGTTACTTCAGATAAATGGCCTTATTTGTTGTGTTATTACGTTCAACACAATCATGCCAGGAACAGTCAGAGGAATATTGAGCCGACACTTCATTGGCTTTATGGCTTCTATTTGTTCCAGGAATTAAAGGATGTTTTCAGCCTGTAAAAAAAGCAGCATATTGACAATCAATTATACCTTCACTTTAAAGGAAACACAATCCCACAGAAAAATACTGCTCCACACTTACTTTTGATTTTTGTCCTGCCTAAATAATGACTGATTTAGACATGAATACTGCCACACATTCAATCTAGCCATCTCTGGCTTTCTCTTTTTTTATTTTCTCCTCTCTCCTCCCTATTCATTCAGGTTTGTGGTTCCCCCCACGTTGGAATGATTAGTTATGCAAGGCTTGTAAGCACTGAATCAGAGTTATGGTCCCCAGGGAAATAAATTTGGCAGAAAATCAGTGTGAGAAGATTTAATTATCACGAGGAGACCTTTTTTCCTTGCCTTGGCCCACTGAAGCCCAAACTCCTCTCCCATCTCTCGCTCTCTCTCTCTCTCTCTCTCTCTCTGTCAGCTCCACACGCTGCAGCCAAAAAAACCCTGGCGTGCAGCATGGACGCCAGCCCTCTCCTTGCCTTCCTTCTCCTCCCAATTTGTTTCATTGCACGGTGATAAGCCAAGCAATTACCGCGTTATTGATTTTTCATCACTGCAAATTTAAAGTTGATTTTCCTCCCCACCCTCACCCCTCCCCTACCTCTCGCTTCCACCCCCCTTTTCTCTCCTCTGAGATGGTGCGGCGGGGTGATTAGGTGACCTCCTGTCCTGCCGGTCCCATGAACGAGTGGAGGCGCATGCCGAATTCTGCTAACCCCATGCGACCTCCTTGTTGTCCCGGGGTAATGGGATGCTGATTCCTCCGTGTGTTTGTGTGGCTCCTGCAGCAGTGGAGCCTATGGCATAATCATTTCTATAAGGATATCTATGGAATGACATGTTTGACCTGATAGCAGCCATGCTATCTCTGCTGTAGGCCAGATTACATAGAAATTGACCATTCAGGCTCCCGGCCTGTGCTTACTTGGGTCAAGTGGATGGATGATTGACAGCAACCTTTTAGCCTCTCTGACTGGTAATCGTTCCTGGGTCAGCCTTATCAATTAACCTGCTGCCACTGGGCCGATGAGCAACCTGGCCTAAGTCACCCGATAAATTCATCAGATTTTTTTGTCAAATCTGTTGAAGTTTGTGATAGGCGATATAATGATACATCGCCATACAGTAAAAAATCAATACAAATATAGATCATTTAAATTGAAGTAACAGAAATAGATCTTGGAATACGTTTGCATTAAGAAGTAAAATATGTTAGGGCTGCTCACTTCTGCCAAAAATCATAATTATTATTATTTCTATTGATATTGAAATCACTGCTTTGAGCAGGGTTATGCATTGATTCTACATTGTCTTTGTTCTGTGCAGAAATTTCAAATGATTGTCCTTTTGCCTCGAGGGGCTGCTACACCTGCAACAAATTTACAAGTTATTTACATTCTTCCTTAAAAGCAAATTAGTCCCATATGACTGAGGTTACCGTATTTGTCAACCAATGGCTTCTTTCATCTTCTTCTTCTCTCTCGTTAACACAGTGTATGGGAGTAATCGTTTAATCCTGATTATCTTGTTTTCTGGATTTTTGAAACCCTGCAAAGCAGATGGCTAGGCCAGATTCCACATCTGTCCTCAAGCCGACCCATCTTGCAAAGCTACAGTCCGAAAGTTTCATGCTGGGTTTAAAGACGGATCAGACCAATCAGCGCCATTTGAAGAGAACAAGGCAGTAGCTAAAGGCGGGGTTTAGTTGGACTGGGGGCCAGTAGCAATGGCTGCTGCTTATGTAGCAGTTAGCTCCAATGTAGCTAGAGTACAGCGACAGTTTTATCAGAACTGGCCAACATTTCTTAATTAAAAGAAGAGCAGAGAACAGCACTGACAGTTCTACATGGTGGAAAAGATGTTGCTTGCTTTACTTGTACTGTAAGACAGAATATACAATGGCTGCTGGTGGAGTGATTATCTCAGATGTAGCTTTCAGAGCAGTTTAATCAGATTTCATTACTGAAAGAGGAGCCAAGGATAACACTGAAAGCTTTCTCCAGCCTGTCCATGGTGTCTTAAAAGGTATTAAAAGTTGATCAATCAATTCAGTCAAAATTAAGGCTTTTTAATGTATGAAAATGTCTTAAATGCAAGACTTTGAGGTCTTAAGTATTATTGATTTTTAAATTTGTTTATTCACCAAACAAGGTTGTAATTAGTTTTTCTGCTTTTGATTGCTATTTGATTTTATGCACATGTGATACAGTTTGAAACTCTGCCAGATTAGTAGAATTAATATAACTCAACTTTAGTGAGCTATAAATTACTGCTGCCATTGTAAAGTGATCATGGACATGTCAATGCATCAAAATCAGAATTAACAAATGTTCTAAATATCCTGAAGTGGGGAAAATATTAAATATTTTTCCTTTATATCAAAACCTAAATGTACATTGTAGTACTTAGTTTATATAGAGAGAAATACTACTGTCTTTTCTTTTCTTTGCTGTCTGATTTTTGTCCTGCAATCAGCATCAAACACATACAAATCCATGTTTCTAATGTAACGGGGTTGGACATGGTTGACAGGATTGACAGTCTTAAAATATATGAAGAGAGGATGCACCAGGTAAAAGGTTGACACATTACACAGCTCAAGACACCAAAACAAAAACATACCAATAACATGCATTATACTGGGAAGAAGAGTAGAAACCCTGCTTACATTTATGAGAGTTAGAGCCACGCGGCTCACTACATGCATTGGTATTTTAAATATTTTGGCTGATGTTAAACACACTACAGCCAGCTATAAGGACCCAAATTAAAATAGAAAGAACGAAAACTTAAACTAATGATACAAAGATGAAAAAAGTCTCTGAAAAGCTTTTTTGCTTCAGGGTCAGAAAAAAAATTACTTATTTTAAGAGATTTTCCCTATACTTCTGCCATAAAGGTATTTATTTAATTCAGGATTTATTTCAAAACCATTCTTTTGTTTCATAGTAAATAACACAAACGCAACAATATAAAAATTACTTTTTGCAAGAGGTTTTATTGTTACTGTCATAAAGAGTAACAAGATTTATCACTGACTATACTAACTTAGAGTTAAAAAGTATATTTTAAATTCTTGAAGAAAACAGAGAAAAAGAGATATTTCTTATATATTGACAGGATTTTTTTCTCATTTAAAAAGGGTGATTTATTTTTGCATGGACTTAACTGTTGGCTTCTAATAAACGAATCGAAAAAAGCATTGTGATAAAATTGTACTCTGAAATAGTATCTTGTGATTGTATTGTGACACAATAGTTGGTAGACAGTCTAACCAATGAAAAGATCAATTTAATTTAAGAAATGTTCCTTTTTCTCATTAACAGGAATTCTGAAAGTTCTAAAATTTAATGTTGCATAACTTCAGTGGACTCATTTTCTCACTTTTTTAAAACACCAATCATAAAAGTGAAGTTTTATTTTGAAAATCAAGAACATGGGCACTGCTCCTGGCTGCAGTATGAAGATATGTGTGACTGTTTGAGCCGTATTAAAGCAGTCTCTCTTGTAGTCGTTTGAATGCATGCACTCTAACCAAAAACATTCCCAGTCTGTCAAGGTAGCTCTCAAACACACACTTGCATGCGTCTGGACATGATCACACACAGCAGCAGCGTCTTGGTGCGGTCTAACAGGGTGGTCAGACGGCTGCGATTAGACACACCCGCAGACGGTTCCAGGTCAAAGTGCTGGCATCCTGGGTGGCTGTGGCCATGTGGTCGCCCGTGACAGGTTTGTCATTAGACATCAGAGGTCACTTAACAGCGTGTGTTTGGGGGGGTTAATTGGGGGCTCATGAGTCTCTTTTTATTTAAAAGTGGTGTGTGTGATGCTAGAAATGAGGTTGTGTTAGAGTCCATTGATGTTCGTATATTAAAAAACAAAAAGTAAATATTTAATTCTTACATACAGTGGTGTGAAAAAGTATTTGCCCCCTTTCTGATTCCTGAGTTTTTTGCATATTTATCACACTTAAATGTTTTGGATCATCAAACCAATTTTTTTATTTCACAAAGACAACCCAAGTAAATAGAAAATGCAGTGTTTGAATGATTATCTAATTTTTTAAGGGGGGAATAATTTCCAAACCTTTCTGGCCCTGTGTGAAAAAGTAATTGCCCCCTGAACCTAATAACTTGTTGTGCCACCCTTTGCAGCAATAACTGAAATCAAGCGTTTACGATAACGGGTGATGAGTGTTTCTCATCACTGTGGAGGAATTTTGACCCACTCTTCCTCACATAATTGCTTTAACTCAGCCATATTGGAGGGTTTTCCAGCATGAACTGCCGTTTAAGGTCACACCACAGCATCTCAGTTGGATTTAAGTCCAGACCCTGACTGGGCCACTCCAAAACCTTAATTTAGTTTTTCTTGAGCCATTGAGAGGTGGACATGCAGGTGTATTTCGAGTCGTTGTCCTGCTACATAACCCAAGAGCGCTTGAGCTTGAGGGCACAAACTGATGGCCGGACGTTCGCCTTCAGGATTTTTTGGTAGACAGCAGAATTCATTGTTCCATCAATCACAGCAAGTGGTCCAGGTCCTGAAGCAGCAAAGCAGCCCCAGACCATCACACTGACACCACCATGTTTGACTGCTGGCATGATGTTCTTTTTATCAAATGCTGTGTTATTTTTACACCCGATGTAACGGGACTCAGACCTTCCAAAAAGTTCAACTTTTGTCTTGTCAGTCCACAGAATATTTCTCCAAAAGTCTTGGGGATCATCAAAATGTTTCTTGGAAAATGTGAGATGAGCCTTTGTGCTCTTTTTGGTCAGCAGTAGTTTTGGACTTGGAACTCTCCCATGGGTGCCATTTTTGCCCAGTGTCTTTCTTATGGTTGAGTCATGAACACTGACCCTAACTGAGGCCAGTGAGGCCTACAGGTCTTCTGATGTGGTTCTGGGTTCTTTTGTGACCTACTGAATGAGTCGTGGTTGTACTCTCAGAGTGATTTTGGTTGGCCGACCACTCCTGGAAAGGTTCACCACTGTTCCATGTTTTCTCCATTTGTGGATAATGGCTCTGACTGTGGTTTGCTGGAGTCCCAAAACCTTGGAAATGGCTTTGTAACCTTTTCCAGACTGATAGATTCCAATCACTTTGTTTTTTCATTTGTTCTTGAATTTCTTTGGCTTGTGGCATGATGCATTTTTTTTAAGATCTTGCAGCCTACTTCATTTTGTCTGACAGTTTCTATTTAAGTGATTTTTTGACTCACAAAAATCTGGCGGTAATCAGGCCTGGGTGTGGCCAGTAAAATTGAACTCAGCTTTCCAAAAACTGTGGTTAATAGTATAAATCCATTAAAATCTACAAGTCTCTTGGTATAATGACTTTAAAGTTAATCCTGATTCTACTTTAGTAATACTTTTGAAAGTTTAGTACAAGCCTGATCCTGCATAACAACATCGAAAAACAATCCACTTCACAAATGATGTTATAATGCATTCTACAGATGCAGATCAAACTGATTAATATTTTTGTCTTTATTTGTTGCACATTGTCAGAATCTTTTTCTGCAGCTCTTTAAGGGTCATTACTGTATTGGTCAGTTTGGTTTAATGCAGTTTAGCATGGTTTGGCACAGTTAACCCAATTTTAATTTATTTCAATTCCACGGCCAATGTCCCTCCAGCCTCACTCATGGAGATGGTTATACCAGCTCTTTTCAGAGATCTGGATCATTCGGCTCAGCTCAATACAGATCCCGTCTTTCAGCACCCACATGGCGCCTTATTTTGTACTATTTTGGCTTTTTATTTCCACAGAACAACAAAAATGAAAACAAAAAGGAAACTAGCACTCACACAGGAGGCATCTCTGGCTGGTAACCTTGTTTCTTAAATTCAGTTGCCATTTTAATCTAATCAGTACCCCACAAGGTTTATGTGCTAAATAGTATATCATTGTTTCTTTTAAAAGCATGTTTATGACAAAATGAGAGAGAAAAGCTCTTCTGTGTTGCTCCATCATTATTGCTGTCACACAGAAGGCTAAGAATCTTCTTGATCAATCAGTGGACTGTGGTGAGTCAAGCTCCTCCCTTTAGGGTCAGACAGGTAGTCTTTGTACCCAAGAAGAGGAGAGCCAAAAATGTAGGATGTAACAGTTCTGTTATTTTGGTATCTTCTGTTACTGACAGTGGGAATGTAAATGCTGTACCGTAACAAACTGAGACCAGACTGCTTAGCTGAAACGCAGCTTAGTTGCTGTAACAACATGCAGAGCACAGAGCAAGGAATGAGCTGGGAAAGTTGGTAGAGTTAAACACAACAACTAGCCTTATTTTTTTTTAAGTCTCCTCTGAGGAGCCTTCTGTTTGTGTCAATTTTAGATTGACAGTTTTTTTTATTCAGAAAAACATGTTGCAGACAGCTAGCGCTAATACTCGTTTAATGTTAGAATACTTAACACATTTCATATTCTTATTACAGTATTGAACAACCGTATTGCACATCAAATGATTTTGTTGTATCTTTAGAGAGAGAAAAACAAAGATTTTAAAAATGTAATTCTGGTAAATCTCAGACTTTCTGGTGTAAATTGCAATTAATTAGATCCTTTTAATTGCAAATTCCACTATTTTGCATTCAAAACAGTTTTTGTGTCATTTTGGATTTTTCTACCATCTTACACTAAAGAAATTGATTTTCTGTTTGGATACAGACCTGCTTTTTAACCCGAAATTAGCAACAAGGAAAAAAGGATGGATGGAAAAGGAGATAAAGAACCAGTAAAACATACATGTTTGAACACACAAGGTGCAGATGACTTTTGACTTGACCACTGAGTTTTGAAAGTGAAATTAGAAATTAAAGAGCAATGGTTTACTTATTTTACATCACTGTGGCTGCAGGGAGACTCTGCGGTGTCATAACCAAAGAGTGTTGAGTTTGAGTACGTAAAATAGATTAAATTAGAAATTAAATGCTTAATAGATGAAATAATGAAAAAATGCAGCTTAGATGAGGCATTTTACCGCAGTGATTTAAGTTGCAGTATTTGACAGTCATGTGTCATTTACTATGAGTCTTTACTGTGAACATGTACAAAAAAGTCTGTTTCCACAACATTTTTATATTATTTCAACATGGGTAAAAATACCCATGTTGAAATAATATGCATTTAAGTTTGCTCCACAACAAACTCAAACCTTCTCACAGGAGCCTTAAGCCATTTTAAAGAGAAATAATGATATTTCCCCTCACACAGCTGACAGAAATCAAACATATACCAGCACTGACTGGAGAGTCACATAATATTTCATGCATTTCTTCCCTGTAATTTAGACCATGAAGGGGAATAATTTACAGTGAGGAGATTTGAATTTACATTCAAATGATGATGTCACTTCTGTTTTGTCATTTTGCGTGATTCCCTTCAAAACAGCAGAACGCAACAGGGACAAAAGGGCGATGCATCACACAGAGCCAAGGTTATTAGTCTACAAGTGAGGTCAGAAGAGGAGGAGGGCATTTGCCTAATTAATAACTACTCAGACACACAGCCATGACCTTTACTTACGTAGGACCACACAAACACTCACATGCACACACACACACGCACACACACACACCTTGTCAGATGGCAGCAGAGTAAAAGAATCAATTACAACCCAAAGAGTCGGTCTCTGGATGGATACCTGTCAAGACGACTGTAGGTCATGACGTGTTTGTGTGCTGACATTCATGTATGTGAAAATCGAGTCCACTTCCTGGATTCATGTTACATCATTTTCAATTTAAAGACCTTGCTCCAATTAAGTAATTAGTTGTGCCGTGTTTCTCCTAATTATAGAGTTGTTCATAAAAGAGCTGCTGACCAGCCTGCGATCGAAAAATGGAGACCACTGCACTTTTCCTCCTCTGCGCAGCACACGCACAGTCAAACACGCACTTATATAGACAGTGTAGTTGAACATTGAGTTAATGCAGTCAGATGCCTGTTATTCTGGTAAAGGGCAGGGCAGGATTCCATATTCTAATCATGCTAAAACAGCACTGCGCTTAATAAAGCTTTGCTTTAGTCTCACTGAGAGAGTTTATGTATCCTCGGCTATGTTCTGCTGTATTTTAACAACACTTATCCATTATCTTTCAAAGCCTGTTCTATTTGACAGCTAATGAAAGCCGTCTTAAGTAGTCTGTGTGTGCAAAGTGTTTAATACCAGCTCTTACCAATGAGGAGCTACTTAAAAATGTCTTAAATCTAAAGTGTCACAGGTAAAAAAAATCCCTTATATCCATCTTGAATTAATACCCCTGCCATGATTTATATAAGCAGAACTTTTACCTGCTTTTGATATTTTGAGTGTAGGAAAACAACATTGAGTACAAATGTTAAGGAATGTCCCGTCGTCAGAGAAAGTGGCCACGATCTTGAAGAGCTCACCACTCAGCCTGTGAAAGCTTCACTATTTAATGAGATTCTGTGATGCTGCCCAGACTCGGGACATCGGCTAACACTCATACTGCTCTTTTGCTCTCCCTCACACACACACGGAGCAAGAGAAACACACACACACCTGGTTTTGGTTAGCCCCTTTTAGCGCCGCACAGTCAGGTCAGCAGGAGCAGTCAGGTCTTAGCTAGGATTTCAGATAAATAGCTGACCTTTTATGCTGTAGATATACAGTAGATGTCTTTATCCTGTGTTTGTATGAGTTTCCCAAAAGTAGACCCTTGTTTTTGGCAATGAATGTACTATTTATAGTCTGTAAACACTGTTAACAAGACAACAATAAACATGTCAGTCTTGATAAATAGTGAGATCTCCTTTTGATCCAATTACAAATAAATACTGTGTTTTAGCTTTTTCAGCTGAAATTCAAACTTTGTATTTGGGGGCTGAAATGTAGCTTTTGTTTTATTATTTTTCCACAAATTTGTCCTGTAAAGATTACTAAACTCTGAGGTTTGGATAAATCCAGGGACAAACAAACAACATAACCACCTCTAACACTGACTACTTTGAGTGGGGTTGTCAAAACACCCAAATGTATAACTTAGATACTTAGCTTCTGGTTAAATACATGACTAAAAATAAGAAGCTTTTTAAAGTTTTGGCACTTTTCGATGTCACCAGTCATCAAAATAATGGAGATTAAATTGTATCAAAATGTTGTAAGTTATTTAGAGTGGCTGACCCACTTTCCTTGCAAAAATCAGAGAATAAATAACTGCGCCATAATTTTTCTTACGCTTTTGTGCAGTATTAAGTGTTAAAGATTTGAATGTTAGTTATTTTCTCTCTATTCCACATTTAAAATCAAAGAAGCATTTTAGTTCGGTTCAGGGTTGCCATGATAGCATCATCTTTTGAAGTGCAATTTACTACCAGGAAAAAGTCAAACTATGTCCTAAACTATTTATATTTCTTTTGATACAACTGCAACAAAAATAGTAGTCATAGGCATTCAACAGTGAGCTTGTTTTTGTTTTTTAAATCTCGAAATGTTCAAAGCAAATTCCAGCACATTGTATAAATTTGACAGAAACATTGGCATTTTATACTTTAGCAGTTTGCTGCAGACCAAACATTTCTGATAGCCACTGTCCCAGACCATTCATCTGAGATGCTATTTATCTCAGAAAGGAAGTGCTGTAATTTGCTGTTGCAATGTATTTTCAGTTTGAGATTTTTTTTTAAGTTAAACTTTATTCATTAATAAACACTGGCTGTTAGAATCATGAAATAACCACATTGCAAACATTACAGACAAGTTACAAGTTCAGAGGTTTAATCTGGGATTAAATTATGTACAGAAATGTTTTAGAAGTAGTTACACGAACAGTGGCAAACTTTAGCTTTATTAGCTTTAGCTAAAGCTAACACAGCTACACTAGCTTCATGATTAACCTTACTGCATAAACTAATGTAGCTAAATTAGCTTTAGTAATGTGAGCTGTAGTAAACATAGCTTAAGCTAACATAGCTATGTAGATAACATACCTAAGTAGCTTACAGAGCTAGTTTATGATCTTAGCTTTTGCTATGTTATCTATGTTAGCTGCGTTTTCTATAGCTAAGTAAGCTTTAGCAACTTTTATAACTATAGCTTAGTTAGCTTAAGCTAACTTAGCATTTTTTGGTGGATTCCTTCCCCTCTATCTGTCTACACAAAGTAGAAGTAATTTTTTTGAAGCAATGGCCCTTTCCAGTACCGTGATTGGTTACTAAAACTGAGAATTTATAGTTAAAAAAGACTGTAAAAGTTGTAGCAAAAAGTATGAAAAGTAGTGACAAACATACAAAAGACTAAAGAATCAAAAAATTACACACAATATCTTTGCTTTGAAATAGACTTTGGATTCAGATATTGCACATGATAGATGGATAGATATTATATAACAGAGTCACAATGGATGCAGACAGAAGGAGGTTATATGTGCAGTTAATGCTATGTTTTTAGAATCAGACAGAATATCCTGTATTTTCGGTGAATTCAGGGTCAGTTGAGGAGAGGAAGTTGAGAGCAGAGATGAGCAGAGCTGTGTTGAAAGATGTTACACTGGAGAAGAGGGATGAGTGAAGATGTGGAAGGAGATAGCCAAGCATGGCGCGTGGCTGCCATGTCATCCTGTCATTAGCAGGTTGTTTGGGTCTTTAATTCATCATTCAGACCTTTATTGACTGGAGAGTGGGAGATCGCTATCACTTGGAGACACTGGAGGAGCGCTTGTGTGTGTGTGTGTTTGCCACTCAGTCACCAGCTGCTCTTCATTTCCTGATGCCAAATAGATATCACATCAGATATCACATAAACATATCGCATGCCTTTATCTGCTAAGGTCAGATAATCCTTAAAGCTACAAGGACTTTTAATGCAAATAAAGTGAGCATTTGTGTTTGTTTTTGGAAGTTTCAGAAAACTAATGGTTAAAATGAGAGATTCTAGTGTCAGTGATGAGTGACAGGAGTGAAGCGGGAGTCGCCACAATGACATGATCCACAGAGATGGATTGACGCTGTGATAACTATGTTAGCACCACAGGGATCACCCTTTCTTTATGGTTCAAGGTGCAATGAAGGGAGGCAAACGTTTTGGAGATGTCCATTCATCCATTATCTGAAGTGCCTGTTCCATTAAGAACAGTGGGGGAGCTGGAGCCAAACCCAGCTGTCATTAGGTGAGAGTCGGGGTGTGTCCTAGACTGGTTACCAGTAAATGGCAGGACTGACCAATAGAGACACATCTCCATGCCCACACCTATGGGCAATTTAGAGCCTCCATCAAGCATGTCTTTCGGAGTAAGCTTGACTACCTGGAGAGAATCCACACATGTGGGGCAAGAACAAGCAAACTCTAGGGATTCAACTCAGGAACCCTCTTGCTGTGAGGCAACAGTGCTAACCACTGCATCACTGTGAACCCCATTTCGGAGATACCTATCAGAGGGGTGTGGGTAATATCCTCCTGACTGTGTGTATTATGTGTGTGGTCTCATGGGAACGCACATTAGACTGGCTTAGCCACCTGCTCCATCATTGGACATCTCTCTGATAACACAAGCACGCTTACACACTCATACAATGCTTGCGCTCCTAAGGGACACACTCTTTGGGACATCTGGCTCGGCCTGTCAGAATTTCCCATCATTTTGTGTTTGACCTGTTGGCCTGACGGCAGCCACAGGCATCAGACAGGCATCAGCATCATATCTCGTCCTTGTTGCAACTCTGTCATCTGTGGTTTACTGCCTTAAGTATGACCTAGAAGTCCTGAGCTGGTCTTGACATTTTGATTGTTTGACAGTTTGGTTCATTTTCTACTAGCTTCTCTCTTAGCTTTTGATCTGTCTTCTCTCATCTACTCTTTCTCTCTCTCCTCCTTTCTGTTACTCATTGAGGTCTCATTTTTCAATGCCTAAAGCTGCAGGGGATTAGCTATGCAAATATTGACGTGCAGCTTTGGCCTGCTAGCTATCAATTGAAATCAGCAAATCGATGGGCCTAATAGCTGCTCATTAACTACTTGATGCATTTCCAGGGCTAGCATCAGAACCTGTCAGCAGCCCCTGGATCAATACAGTCTAAAAGTATTACCTAACCAAGGCCTACATTGGACACCTTTTAATAACGTAAGTTAGTTCTGGTGCTTTCTGTAGGAGAGAAATAAGTCTGGCTCTGCTTTTTCACCAATGTAACAGACTTAAACTTCCTCTCATGTAATTTGCAGTAATGAACCCAGTCACAGAGAAGTCACGTAAGTAAGTAAAGTTTATTTATACAGCACCTTCCAAGAGCAGATGTTACAAAGCGCTTCACAAAAAATATCAAGATGGAAAAACAAAGATAAAATTGCATAAAAGCTGACACAGACATTGAACAAAGGCAAGTCCAAGAAAATGATTCTTCAGTGGCTTTTTAATGTGCATTCTGAATTCAGCTCTCGGTACAACTGGCCTTAGGTAGGCAATATATTTTGAATGATAAACAAAGAACAAAACGAACAATACCAGACTCAATCTCTGACCCATTTAGACACCAAGCTTACAGAGGGTTAGTTTAACAGCAGAAGGAAGAGATGTTCAGGGGCAGAGATAAGAACATCAATTTCAATGATACAATTTGCCTACTAAAGCTTTGATACAGTCAACACAATCAATGAGACATTTTTAGATTTAAAGGAGATAAACAGCTGAATGTTATTCATATAACAGTGACATTAAATATCCTTATAGTTTTTATCAGATGTCCAGAGCAGATTAAAACAGATAGTCGAGTACAGTAGAGAATGGCTGAAGTGTGATCTTCAAATGATTCATAGAAATGTTATAAGCACTGGAAGACCATGAGGTCTATTAACCTTGAACTTGACTTCTGAAATTTGATTTTTTCATTCTTGAGTCGAAGTGGACATTTTTTCAAAGTTTTGTCAAGGCCCTCAAAGCTGTTTAAAGACTTCAGGTTTAAAGGAATGGCCTGAAAAGTCAGGGATGAACATTTTTTGCAACGTTTCATAAGAGTGACCTGGGCGGACAAAAGGACGACCCAACAACATAATCTATAAGTGAGGTGTAGAGATGAGTATCCGGTTTAGGTGCCAACATAGTACTGATTTCCAACAGATTTCGGTGCTTAATTTTGGTATCTCGGCATCCCAATGCAATCCCCCAACACTCCAAGGGAAAGGCATTAAATAGTGTTTGTTTTTTAAATGTTTTTTTCATTGTTATTTAACCTGGAGATAAAACTCGCTAAGATTAAAAATCTCTTTTTCATGTGTGTCCTGGCCAAGTCACACCTGTTTCCTTTACTTACTTTTTAAAGTAAGCTTCATATGTGAACTTTAAATGACCAAATTTTTCACCCCGACTTTATCCAGACTTTTCCTGCCAACCCCATGTGAGGTTTTACAAGAAGTCAGGGTGAGTTGGCATGTAAATGCAGCATCATTTATATTTTGCAACTGGTGCAGTCACCATGCACTTGACGATACTGCTTCCTACTTGTTTCTGCTTGCAACTTTCCTTTGCAAAGATTCTGTGAATATCTCCCATTACATGTAGAGTTGATTTAAAGGGAAAAATCACTCTTATTGCTGCAGGCGATCTCCACACTTTCCTTTTACATCATGCCTTTCCTCCTGAGACTTCCTACCTCCCCCATCCTCATGTCCTTCAGGGAAAGTCTCCATTTTTAAGGTGCATATGTAAAGGCAAGTCAGAAAGATTTCAGGAAGCCTACATGAAATTTTCTTGAGTTAATAAGAAGCCTATTTTTTCAATTTTATTCCGTTGTTGTTTGGCCTAATTCTCAAGCATGTATCAGCGTGTAGCCTGTTGTTTAGGCCTAGAGAATCGTACGGTAAAGACTTTGATGCAGCCAGGATGCTGCTGCTGCTGAGAACAGGGCCAGACCGGAGCCCCTCTATCGCCCCCAGCACACAGCCCTGCTCAGCTTAACTCAGCTGTTTGATGCCAAGCTGCTTTGCCAATGTGTGCACACTGTTGTGTATGTGTGTTTATCCAGCTCAGGGGTTACATAAACAAGAGCAGCTAGCCTACAGGTAAGACCCACCGGAGACCTGCCGAGAGAGAGAAAGAGAGAGGAGTCTTACCTCAGCATTCCCCTGATGATGTCGCCATTGCTGGAGCTGGATGTTCACTAATGAAGGGCGAGCTGGAAAATTACTAAAAGAGATAGTAAACAAAGTTGCTACACACATCCAATACACACATACACGTAAAAGTGTGTTAATACAGTTAACTCGCACCCTTGAATGTGTTTGTGAGCATCCCTAATGTATCTGGAGCTGCTGTAAAGAGATGGGGAGAATGTGGGCGGATGGGGGGGGGGGGGGTGTTGGAGGCAGAGGCTGGCAGCGGGGCAGTTGGCCGCTGGTGCAGAGATAGAAGAGTGGGTAAGGGGGATTGGAGGGAGGGGGGGTGGGGTAGAGCGGAGATAAATCATTAGAGAGCAGGTTATTGGAAATGCAGGGAGATAAAAGAGTGAAGAAGCCAGTAATTGCCTTAAAGATCAGACTACAAAGCATTACTTTGGATTTTACAAGGCCAGCCAGCAACAAAAGAGCAGTAATTTATGAGCTCAGTGTAAAAGAATAGCATAATTACATTAAAAATTAATGCTAATGAGGGCTAAAATGGGTAAGGTGGTTATTATGAAAGTTTGTATTCATCTTCCCTGGGTTGAATGATGGCTAGTGGCTTGATTAATGGCTTAATTTCTATCAATTAGCAGGCAAAAAAATCTCCACTGAGACGGGCCTAAATTGAGCATTGAATTACACATCTTTACTGCGGTGCAGGGAGAGAGGGAGGGGGGTGTAGGGGAGAGGAGGGCCCATTATTGAAACCTGGGAAAGCTCAAGCTGCTGTGTGTAAAAGAAGGGCATGTTACCAAACTAAGGTAAATGTTTATCCTACTGGAAACTTGCTTTTGCAGCATACTTTTAAGAAACACCCAGCCAGCTTGCAATTTATAGTAATTTCATTAAAAACAGATCTTTGGGAGTTTAAATTGTTCCCATACAAACTGAAAAAAAAAATCATTAAACTGACCAAATTGAAAAGAAAGTCACAATTTCCCTGACATGAAGAGTCTCAATGAAATTCTTGTAGAGCATAAATACAGCAGCAAGGTTTGCCCTTTCTCATCATTTTTATTACAATTATGAAATACCTCTAAGCTCAATATTAGTCCTATAATTACAAAACACTGTCAAAGACTTACTGCAGTTTGTGAAACCTCCATAAAACAAGCAGTTAGTTATCCCTTTTATTCATTTTCCCCCCACAACAACAAGTGCTGCGGTAATTTAGCCGGCACGCTAGCACAGTCAATTACTGGAATTAATCAGCAGCAGCAGCAATATATTCAGCTCGGCTGCTCTTGATTGACAAACTGTAGACCAAAGTCAAGTGTGCAAAGAAGACGCTGCCATCACCCCGAGGCTTTGCTCTGCTCACACAGTGTGTAGACATGTGTTGTTGAACAGCTCCCTCTTCTGGTGGGAGATGTGTAACTGCGGCTTAATGCTCTCAATCTTCAAGGCTGAGGAGATGAGCTGAAATCTGTTTTTCATTGGCTGGTTTGATTTTCTCTCTAGTCTCCTGCTCTTAATCAATGAAGTGGACAAACAGCTATTTAGAGAGAACAATAGCATATTGATTGTGAGGCGCTTATCTGCACCGCTGTCTGTCAGACTCATTCCAGTAATGAGACGGCAAGTGAGTTTTCTGCCTCCTTCTTTTAGACACAACATATCACACATGGTTTAGCTTGGATGACACAAACATGCGGTCACATATGTGGCTCAGTCACTATCCATTTGTCTAGGCTGCAGATATAAAAGTGAGTTTGATCCTTTTTTTCTGGTTCTTTAAAGTTTTGGATGCAAACTTACAAAGAACAACTAAAACTGTAGATTGAGCCGTCTGCTTTTGTTTCTTTCTCTCCCCGTCTCTGTCCTCCCTCTCAGCTTTCACCTCATCCGCTATCATCGCTGACAGAGACGTGTTCCTAATGCGGTGACAATCGAGTCAACCTGTTAAATTAATTTGCCAGATAATGTGTCAATATTAAATATCAACTCTGACCTCTCTTTAGCTCAAGTATTGATTTCTGTCTGCCTCTGAGCTCGCTGGGCCAGCACTCAAAGTCCATTATTTTTGATTTTCTCATGAAATACATATCTTTTCCCGCTGACATCTGACAAACAGCATATGGAAGTCATTTTATCTACCAATAATGTGTTTGTCAAAAAGTCTGAGGTCTTAATGGATTCCTGCAGTGCGCACGGACAGCCGAGCATCAGACGGGCCTGCCAAGGAGATGCTAACAGATATGAGGGATGTATGTGTGTACATACATGCCAGCGTAGCTGCTTGTGTTTTGCTGTGCACTGCTTCTTTATGTAGGGTATCCTCGTCCAAAGAGAGCATTTAAAAAGTGAAATATCTGCATGGATTAATTGCAGGATAGTCTCTGGCACTAGTTTCCATCCAAACACACACTCATGGATGTGTTGGTGATAGTGGTGTGAAGGACAGGCCACAGTCTCCAGGAGGATATTAGGCTAGTGTTCCGTCTTCATCTAGCAGCCCAGTCAAGGTAATGACTATTTTTGGAGCCGCTGTGCAATGCATCTCATGCTCACATCTTCCAGTGCAGGATGACAAGCTCATAGTCTGTCAAAGAGGAAGGCTTAATTCCACTTGTCACTCAGTTGTCCAATTCTGCAGTGCATTTAAATCAGTTTATTTGAGTGCTATTATGAACTATAATAGTGTGTGTGTGAGGGAGAGATAGCATGTAATGCTTTGGTGTGAAAGCCGGAACAAATATTCATTTATTCATTAAACACCAGCACCATGAAGATGTGTTGTGACACCCTGTCTGTAGCTGCTAATGGATTGAATTAATTCCAGCTATTAGCTTTAGTTTTGTGTGTATGTGTGTGTTTTAATGTTGTCAAATTGTCGATACTTTCCAATTCCATACGTTTCGAAACAATACAATCTCAGTCTTTTAATGAACAGCAGCAGTGAGAAGTACAGAAGCCCATAGTTGCTGGCATGCAACCATACATTTTATTTGTCTTTGTTTGTCAATTTTGGTTGTTTTTCACTAGTTCTCCACTAATTTATGTCAATATTTCGAGACAACAATGCTGGTGATCCTTTGATAAGTAAGTAAGACTAACTAAAAATAGATCTTTGGTGATAAAACTGACAGTTTTCATCAAGAAGACTAAAATGGGACTAAAATGTTAGTACTGGACATTTAAAATATATGGTGTTTCCCCACCGGGCTGAAAAGGTATATAAGTATTTTCATCAGTGCATTTTGAATCCGTTTAAGTATTGATAGTGCATTGATATGAGAGTTTTAAATGTAAATTCATTTTACCGTTAAGCTGATTAAATTACTTCAAAGAGAATAAAAGTTGTGACAAAAATGCAAGTACTTTTCATTGGCTAAAATATTTTTGAGTTTTTGTTGACTAAAGCCAGACTAGACCTTAAAAAGTTAAAAATAACTTAAATATTATTAAAACTATACGGAATTTAAATCTAAAGTCTAAGACTGGAATTGAAATAGCTGCCAAAATTAACACTGAGTTGAGAACTATACTTCCCCAAGTCATTATCTCAAGACAGTAGGGTGGGCTGAACAAACGAATATGTTCAAAAAGTTTAAGGCTGGACCAACAGGCATATGTCAGCTAAAGTCTTTGTCTTTTCTCTAATAATGACTAATAAAGGAATATCTTATTTTATTTATTATCATTCCTTACACTTTTAATTGTGTTTTAAAGACTTAAATTTGTCCATTGTTTTCCTCCTCAAACTTAATTATGTGTAAAAGTTTTAGGTCTAAATTTGATTTAAATATTGGTATCGGCTAAAATTAATTTGTAAATATCTGCATATTAACTGGCAAAAATACAGTAATGTGCATCCTTACATGAAAGAATGATTACACATTACATCCAAAAACAGCTGTTGTATTTTACTTTACATTGAGGTGTGACTTTTCCTTAAAGAAACTGGTTAGAAATCCATATTCTCATGTTGTGTTTGCCAATAGGGAAAGTTTATATTCTACCGCACAGCTCCTCAGTAGCTAATCTGTGCTCAGTACTTAAAGTAGACTTAAATTAATTACTTTATACTTATACTTTAGTAGTGTACTTTTTCCACCCCTAATTATATATGCATATAACCTGGCACAGCCTCTCAACAATTTTATCCCAGTTTTTTCAATCAGCCTATCAGAAACTTCTATTTTCTGCAGCCCAGTTTGAGACCTGAAAGTTTTCTGAGGTCCACCAAGAATCCCTAGTACAAGAATTCATGGCAAAACAGCTGTACTGTCTACTCTTGGCTGTCGTCTGCTTTAAAGTTTGGAGCATTTGGCCGAATTGTTGGTCTCAATAGTAAAAAAACAAAAAAAAAGAGTTGATAACAAAGGGACCCGGCTTTAGCTGGCTAATCATATGCATCCCTTGTCTACACTGCGGGGAAAAAATGACCAAAATTTACAGGAAAAGTGAGTAAAGTAAAATATATGAACGCATGTCCTCTTAGGACTTTTGTAGGAAGTACCGAACCTTTAAAACACCACAGATCTTGTGTCATAATTATAACCAAAAGCTTCTGCAAGGGAAAGTTATAGAGCACTGTCTAAATTGCTCGGATACATAGGAAACTTTCCTTTATCAAAATGTTGCCAATGTATTAGTGCAATTTAGACAAGTGTATGAGTTATCCTGCAATTTCTGGCAATCAGAAGTGAGAAATTGCACAATATTCTGTGGCAAGGAGGATTTTGCTTCTACAGTGCCTATGAAAAGTATTCACCCCCTTGGATGTTTTAGCCTTTTATTGACTTTATACATCAGTCATAGTCAATATAATTTCTTTTTCTGACCAAAAAAACCCTATTTAATCTCAAAGTGAAAACAGATTTAGACAAAGCAATGCCAATTGGATATAAATTTGTAATGTAAAATAAGTGATTGCATAGATACTCATCCACTTTAAAGTGACTAACCTTACTCAACAGAGGTCCAGCCAATTGGCGCTGGTAGTCTCACAATTAGTAAAATGAGCACCTGAGTGCAGTGAATGTGTCTCATGTGATTGTAGCATAAAGACAACCTGTGTCTGGAAGGTCCACTCACTGGTAAATCAGTATTCCTGGCTACCATAACACCATGAAGACAAAAGAACACAAGTTCAGTTAAATCCATCATCAATATGGCACGTGTAAATGTGCCTAGATCAGGCCATCCTCACAAACTAAGAGACCGTGCAAGAAGGCGACGACTGAGAGAGGGCACCAAGACACCTATGACTACTCTGAAGGAGTTACAAGCTTCAGATGCTGAGATGGGAGACCCTGCATACAACTACTGTTGCCTGGGTTCTTCACCAGTCAAAGCTTTGTGGGAGCGTGGCTCAGAGAAAGCCACTGTTGGAAAAAACTGATTAAATCTGGACTAGGGTTCGCCAAAAGGCATGTGGGAGACTCCATGGTCAAGTGAAAGAAAGTTCTTTGGTCTGATGTGACCAAAATGGTGCTTCTTGGCCATCAGGCAAGATGCTATGTTTGGTGTAGACCAAACACCGCACATCACCACAAACACATCATCCCCACTGTGAAGCACGGTGGTAGCAGCATCATGGTGTGGAGATGCTTCTTGGCAGTCGGCCCTGGAAGACTTGTAAAGGTAGAAAGTAAAATTAATGCAGCAAACTATAGGAAAATCAAAAGCAAAAACAAAAAAATTTGGCTTGGGAGAAGATTCACTTTCCAGCACAACAATGACCTAAAGCATACAGCGAAAGCTACACAGAAATGATTTCAAGACAACAAGGGGAATGTTCTAAAGTGGCAGAGTCAAAGCCCAGACCTCAATCAATCAATCGATCAATTCAAAGAGAATTTATGGCTGGTCTTGAAACAAGCATATCATTCCCAGTCCCCGTGCAACCTGACAGAGCTTGAGCCCCAATGAAGAATGGAGTAAAATTGCGGTGTCCAGATGTGTAAGCCTGATTGAGACCTATCCACACAGACTCAGTGCTGTGATTACAGCCAAAGGTGCATCTACTAAATACTGACTTGAAGGGGTGAATATAAATGCAGTCACTTATTTTACATCACATAGTTTTATTTAATTGACATTACTTTGTAGAGATCTGTTCTCACTTTGACATTAAAGAAAGTTTTTTGTGCCTTTTTTTGTCAAAAAAAACAAATTTAATTGATTTATAAAATCAATAAAACAATCAAACATCCAAGGAGGTGAATAGTTTTCACTTGTATCTCACTGCATTTGAAAAATCTGGCACTGTGACCCCGCAGTTGTGTGTGTGTAGAAGTATGCACTCTGCCAGCCATGAGTGCAAGGGCAAAGTATGTACGTTTGCAAACGTGCACATGTAGGAGGCTGTGTGTGTGCATGCCTGTCTGAGTTTGTGCCTCTGTGTGTGCATGTTCCCATTTGTGTACCTGTTTTGGTGACACAGCCTACATGAGCGGAGCAGAGAAACATGGATGTCTGCTGGATTGACAGATAGAGAGATGGGAGAGTGCAGGAGAGGACGGATGGATGGGAGAGAGAGGGATGAATATTGACTGATCAGTGGAGAGATTGACAGCCGGAGAATAATGGGAGCATTCAGACTCTGACGTTCTTTTCTTTCTTTCTTTTTTTTTTTTTTTTTTGTTACTGTCGCTAACTTTCCTGGCACACCTATTTTTTGCCCTCCTACGCTACAGAAAGACTGCTCTTGAATTCTTGAAGTGATTTATTATCTGATATGCAGAATCCTGATGTGTTTATATCCGAGAGTAATTTACTGGAAACCCTTTCAGTCTCTTTGTTTGATTGGACAGCCAGAGCAAAATACTTCCTGATACATGAAAACTGTACGAAACCTAATCACATTTAGTCTCTGTAATGAAATTCCGTTGCAGTGAGTTTGTGTTCATATTTTGATTATTTTAGAATGCATTATCTGAGTGTAATTCACTGTCTGGATATTATCTTATAAGGGCTTTTTCCTCCTCTTGCCTTTTGTAGCATCTCTTTGCCCTTGGCTAAGAAAGAGTCCTTTCTCATCGAGGCCAAGATTAAAACAGGAGAATATCAAATATTTTATATTGTATGTGTCAAAGAGCATTACACACAGAAACATAGCATCAACTACATCCAGTCCAAATGAAATCTGCTGCCTTTCAGAGAATGACAAGGGAAGCCTGAGCCTGTGTGTGTTTCTGATCATGTGTGCGCTTTTGTTCACAGCCTTTCCTCTGTGCTACATGTGTTTTCAGAGGGAACTTCTCTGGAGGAGCAAGTGCGAAGGATAAAGGACATCGAGGCCATCGAGAGTGATTCCTTTGTTCCTCAGGCTTTCAAATCATCCAGGGATGATATAAAGGTGCGTTCTGTCTGTCTTTCTCTCCCAACCCCTCACTCTCGCTATCTTTTCACTCCATCTCTTATTGAATTTACCTCTCTGCGATGCCGTGCCGTCTGTCCAGAGACAGCCCAGACCAAATCAAACATTCATTCAGCGCCATTTGTTCGACCTGAGACGGTTTTCATCAGACGCTCCAGTGTTTTGCCGCCTCCAAAGCGGCAGCACCCACACAAAAGCCACAGCAGGCAGCAGCCAGCCTCTGTCTCCCCTCTCTGTGTGTCTCTCTCTCCCCCCTCTGGTTGTGCAGATGCAGACAAAACACACAAGTCATTATTGAAATGTCTCCAAAGGAGAAGGAATTAGATTATTTGGGGCTCATGGCTGTTTTGAAAAGAGAGGCGACAACATGTGACAGCGAACATGCACGGTGGTGTGGGACTCCTCCTGGTATGTCTGACAAAGGGCAGGAGCCATGTGGCTGCAGGTCTGGACTGGACTGGACTGGACTGGCCTTCCTGCACTGATTATACATGGACCTTGTTTACTTTGCCTTTTTGCAGGCCCATCTCACACCCTGAGACTGTATTCATCTAACCAGATGTGTAGCTAAAATACGCGTTATACCAGTTACTTACAATTCCTATGTCCTTCTAATGATAATAGCACTGGAATACATCTTTTCAATGAAGTTCTTCAACAAAAAACACAATTTCTAAACTTTGCTTTTTGGGGTTTTCAAAATAATCTTTTGAGAGTCTTTTCATCATTTACCAAACATTGCTAAAAATATAAATGAGTCATCCTTTGTTGGGAATACTTTGTATTGTTTGATGTTTTCATCTATATCAACATGGCTGAATATATTTTATATTATACATCATAAACAGATAGAATGTGCCTTAGCAGAAACCTTTACTTTGTGTTAATTTGTGATGCTAGGAGCAACCCTAGCAGCCCTTTAAAGGCATAATACAAGATTTTAGACAGTAATATAGCAGATATCAAATATATCCCAACTAAATATGGCTCTCTAAAAAGAGGGTGAAGTCAGGTCAGGTTTGCTTTTCTCAGCTCTGTGTTCACATTATTGGGAAGGCACATCCTTCAGTTTGTTAATGTTTCACTCAGAGCCTCAAACATGTTTCAGACATGTTTTTTCCCTTCCCTTGCCACAGATTCAGTCAGATGAAAATGTTGCCATGCAGACCGAAAGTATATTTCATCTTAATGTCTATAAAAAGGATTCAGAGTGAGTGATGTGAATGATAATGTATTTCTTGAGTTTGAGATGACTGGTGGTTACACATGAGCAGCATGTAAGTAAAAGAGGTTACATTTTGTTGACTGGGTTGCCAGAACTAACTGGCACTTTTGGTATTATTGCAGTTAGGTTTAATAGAAAATCTAAATTTTCAATTTTAAAAGTCTTGATTTGTTGGGAAGTTGTTCCCTGCTCAGCTGTTAAGTTATTGTAATCATATGCAAAGTTGAAAAGATCCTTCTTTGGATCTCTGCTAAACTTTCTTTACAAAAGAAAAAAAGTCATAAAATCACAAAGGCCACATGTGCACACTATTTTAAAGATTCTGAACATCAGGCCATGTGTGATAGTTATTCATTTGAGATCTCACTCTCTATCTACTTCTTTGACAGCCAGTAAGTGAGTCATTAATGTGACTATTTTATAAGCATGCAATCACTAGAGACACATTCAGTGCTCTCGGGTGATCCCCATTTTACATTACATAATTTTGTTTGACATTACTTTGTAGAAATCTGTTTTCACTTTGAAAAACTTTGGGCAAAAACTGGATGGCATAAATGGGTAAAAAGTGACAAAAAGCAATGGCAACAATGGGCTAAAAGCAGTAAAAATTGAATAAAAGTGGCAAAAAATTGCAAATAAGGGCAATGGAAATATACAGACAAAAAATAAAGGTTTACAATTAAGCATAATTTAAGCCCACTGTATAAGTGTGGGAAACAAACTGATTAAAATGACTTGCAACAGATAATTTCTGCGGTCAAAGGTTCCTTTTTAAGGTTTTCCAGGGCAATAATATTTCAAATTAAGACATAAAAGAGCCACAAATCATCTCAAAAGAGCCACATGTGGCTCAAGAGCCACAAGTTGAGTATCACTGCTCTAGGGATGAGCGGCAGCCCTACCCACCCAAGGACTCTCTACATGGAGCTGGAGTTTTGTCATAATACAATTCAACTAGAACCAAGAGAGTTCCCGAACTGAGGAAAGACTTTGTTCTAAAATTATTAAAAGTAATAATATCTGAATCAACTTTATGCTGCCTGTACAAACAGATCAGTCCTACAGATGGCTGCACTTGGTCAGCAGGGGGTGGGGGAAGAGGTAAGCATTGCACCTATAGACAGGGGAGTTGTGACAAAAGACAAGCTTTGTTGTAGTTTAAGAAACTGGTGCTAAAAAGCATCTGGACATCTACACAGAACATTGTATTGTATATTATACCTTAAAAATGCAGTAGGTTTGATAACAATCAAGTAAAGAGTGCATACGTGGAACATATGTGAACATGTCAGTGTTTGAGAATTCAGTATATAAACTATCTTTTTAACATAGTTTTTTTTTCTCTTTATCCCCCTTTAGCTATGAGCTGTGGCCATGAATGATTTTAAATGAATGTTAATGAGGATAACCCAGAGAATGTCAGCAGCAGTACATCTTTTGAGAGGTTATTCAAGCAGGCTGCATTCATTAGAAATGTATATTCAGCATGTTATTACCAAGAATTGTGAGGAGCAGTTCTGATATTTGGCACATCACCATACTTATTAGCCCGTGTGTTTTATATCTCACTCACTTTATGTATCCTGCCAAATGAATTTTAAAAAGATCTTTCCAACTGGGTAAACATTTGCTCCGGGGCTGCTTTTAGGAGTGTTTGAAACATGAATTGACTTGGCAAAGTAATATTTTGATATTTTTTCTTTATCAAGTACAACAAGGAGAAGAGGCTATCCTTCCAAATATGGGGCTTATTAAGGTTTTAAGTTTTACGTCAAGGAAAGGAGGAATGAAGAAAATTCTAAATATCATATTTTATTCTATCAGCTCTGACTGCAGAACCTTTGACTTTAACTGTAATAAAATGTTTCTAATGACTTTATGGCTTGATTGACCACACTGAGGAGTTAAGAACTGGAGTCTTTTAAGTAACTGAACATTTACACAAGTGTGATGACACCAGTCACACAGTCAGCCTCCTTTACAGAACATACAGGGTTGAGAATAAGAGGAAATAAACATATATACAGGTAAAAGATTTGAATATAACGTATGAAATTCAGGACACAAGCTCATAACCCATAAAGCAGCTCTTTATAGTGGCCTTTTGTATGAGCCAGACTTCACTGCCATCTGCTGGACAAATGGTGTATTGTACACCAGGATTCTTTTCTTTGTCCCTCCTAACTTTGAGCTATGATGCCTGTTATTCTGGAAGAACATGATAAATGTTCACAGTATATTGTAGAGTGTTTATGTACCTAAATCTACAGATTTGAGTGTTTTAAATGAAACAGTAATTCAGTTATGCATGAGCAAAAAGACATCAGTTAAGTTACTGTTTGGGAAGGCCTTTTTTCCCCAGGTATTTAATTCTAAGTGTTTCTCTGTTAAAATTCTGCTTCTTCCTTCCTAGACTTGATTTCTCTTACCATGTCATGAGTCTGTTCAATCAAATGTCTGTGTATAATTGTCTAATTGTTTTGTCAAGCTTATTTAAAACTCGTGAAGACTTTTGATTTGTGTTAATTTTGTAATCCGTGTGAGAAACTGGGTCTCTTATCTATGCTGATTTTGTCCTATGTCTTAAAGCTGTGGGGGTTTTTTTCTTTTTTTAATTTTCAGAAAAAAATCTCATCCTGCTGTCTTTGTACCTAAGAAGTTCTCAGGCTATTTTTTACCATTTTGTTCATTCTTTTCTTTTGTTAACTTAAACCACTCAGAAAATGCTTACCATGCTCATGATTGGTATCATTTTTTTTACACAACTTTATGAAATCAAGAACTATTTATTAAATTTAGCTTACTATATTTGATATAGGACCTCCAAACTACACACACACACACACACACACACACAAATATAAAAAAAGAATTCTAAAAATTGCTATTTCAAATTATGTTATCATGTTTATCAACGTATGATTAATTTTTCATTTCAAGAGTTAAAGATTTAGAAAAATGTTGTAAACTTACACATAAAAGTGGTAAAATGAAATGTATCAAGATAGAAATGAATATTTCTACACAGAATACATATGTATTCTGTGTAGAAATATTCATTTCTACACAGAATACATATGTATCCAAAGGCTTTTTTCCCACTAAACAATGCCCAAGTTTATGGTATTCTTTGCATTTCAGGACTGTAAGGGATTTCCAAGCAGTGTAAATTAAAAATACAACGATGTACTGTATGTGAGCCAAAATCAAGGTAAATGCAAAAAAAAGACAATAATATACTTAGTCTTTTTTTTTTTTCATTTTAATTGCCACACTGTACAATATTATATGAACACAAATACAAGGAGAATTTTATTACATGAACTGCATTTTTTTAATCAATGATTAAGAGATATTACAACTGTATAAGGACATTTCTTTCCTTTGAAAAATAACATTAAATGCCAAAGTTCTGAACAAATGGCCAAGGCCAGTCCTGGACAGCAAGGGTTTGCTTTTTTTCCTTTAAAGCATTGTAAATATATTATTTTAAAAACTTTAAATTTTTAGTTTCTAATGTCAGCATTTAAGACTTTTTTAACCTGGAAATTGCAAGGTTTTTTTTTTTTTACTTTGTGACTTTTTAAACTCTGAAATTCTGAGTTTGTTTTCTTGTAAATATACTTTTTAATCCCAAAGGACTTGTTTCCCCCCAAAAATACCCATTTTTGTTTAAAAAAATTAACAGATTCCCCCATTTTTTTAGGGTGCCCCTTATAAGCCTAGAAAAAAAATTGTATTTACATCTTATTATGACAAGGTCAGAGCGACAGGGTCCCGCGCCCCACCCTGAAATTTTAGGTCTGCCTCGACCCCAGGTTGGGAACCAATGCCATACAGTATCAAACACGATAACCCATGTATAAAATACATTTTTATATCAAAGTCAAATGATGATATTTACTGTTTTACTTGACCTGTTGACATCAAATAACAACTGAAAGAGAGCTTAAAGTCACATTTTCTACACAGAGTGGTTGCATTGAAAAATAGGGCTTTGTTTTTATTAGGGCTGGGTATTGTTAAGAACTTCATGATTCAATTCGATTTCGATTCTTTAGGTTGCGATTCGATTCGATATCGATTCTATTCAATATTGATTTAAATGCTTCAGTGTCGATTCAGTAAGAAGTAGAAATACACAAATGACCTGTTGACAATTTTTGAATAATTATTTTCATGCCCATGTGAACATATTTGGTAAGTCACCTCACATTTTTGAGCAATAAAACATCTGAAAATAAAAATTTGCAATGATAACTTATTTGTGCATATGGAGTACAAAAGTAAAAAACATGACAGTTCTGTATAAACACTGAAAAAGTAAAGTGCATGTAAACTTAAATAATATTTCTGTCCTCTTGGAAATTGTGATAAACCTCACATAACATGGTTATGGTTGGTTGTTGTTTGGTCGAGTGTGGCCTCCATCCATACAACGCGTGAATCACACGCACAGCGACCCCCACTGGCCATGAGGTGAATCGAGTCAGAGGATTTGCTGAACCGATATTGAATTGGGGGAGGAAATATTGTGATGCATCGATTAATTGATATTTTTACCCACCCCTAGTTTTTATGCTAACAAAAAAAAGTTCATGATTACGTCATGCCAGCGTGTCATGGATTTCTAGGGTTTAAGCTGTAAAATATATCACCTATGGGCAAAGCTGCCCAAAGATATGGCCAGGCCCAGTGAATGGTTCCCCATCAAGATATGAATAAATATCCATGTAAGTGGATCCAGTCTTCATTGTTGGTGTAAGCCTTTTGGTTCAAATAAACCCCTTTCTTTACAAGGTTCAGACTAGATGTTGGTGCTGACAGAAAGAGAGGTTTGTCACCAAGTTAAATGTTTAAGTGCAATGTCCTTCACTCCACCTTCCTTTTTGCATAGTATTCCATAGTCTAAATTACTATCCTAAGAGTTAGGTTTAATGGGCCAGGCCATTATGATACCTTACAAAAAATATTTTAAGGAGATAAGGTTTACAATTTGAAGCAGGCTTCATTTTTACTTATTCAGCAATGAATTGAATTTGCATTTTTGCTTCTTCAATAAAAAACACAGGTTTTATATTTAAAAAGTAACAAAGTGTAGTCAGTCTATATCCTGATGGCCCTGTGTCCTTGTGCATCTCCTTTGAAAGGCATCAATATCAGTTTTCCATACACAGCTCCTCACAGTAGCTTTAAATGTTTAAATATTCCCATTCAGGCATTTAAACTGTTTTTGTATGTGGCTTCTTTGTGTGCAGGCTGAGTCAGCTGACGTGAAGTACGAGTCAGAGCGGTCAGGTTCTCAGGACATCACTCTCCCTATGTCCATAGTCTACAATGACAACGACACGCTCGCCCATCCCAGTGTAAGTTCACATGAGGCAAACCTTTACTGTTTGTTTTACAGAGTTCACTTTATACTTTGAAAAATCAAACCTAGCTGTCACGCAGACTTTTTAACACAGAGAAAGCAGCTTCCTCACAGCAAAAGTTGATCTTACGTCTCATTTTATCTTATGGTTGTCTTGCTTTTATGACTGTGGTGTTTATTGATTGCTGAACTTTGCAAACTTTTTTTTTTAGAAGTAAAAAACTGCCTCATCTTACACCAGCTCCACTTTTTACGACATTCCTGCACATTTGGATACCGTTCCTCGTATAGTATAGGACACTGTGGTACAGTAGATTACAGCCTCCTAACATCACCTCCTCCCCTGCCTGCAGACCAATGATGAAAAACGAGAAGGAAACTTTAAACTCCAATAATGCTCCCTGGGGCTTCCCACTCATCTATCTCTACTGGGGAAACTAAGTTATGCCCTGACGTATGCAGATAACCTCCTCAAATACACACACACTGCCCCCCAGGTTAAAATGTGCACACATACACACCCTCAGACAGGCTGATGTATGGCAGCAATATGCCCCAGGCGGGCCCCGGCCTCAGCTCCAGCTCCAGCTCCACTTCCAATTAGAACAGATGAGTCCCATTAGCCCGGCCCAGATACTGTCATCCCACACACACAGCCTCATTAGCACAGTGACACCAGCGCCGGGCCGACAGACAAGAACTCACTGGTGTTGAATGTAACACACAGTTAACACGCAGAGCAGCTGTAAGCAGTGTAGGTTAGGAGTGAAGGATTGACGGCTTTGCTCTACAATCTGCATAATAACACACACATATCATCACATAGATGTACATTAGGTACACAGAGGCAGCATGTCAACATTATCTCTCCCCCCACACACAGAGGATATAGAAATGATCTTCCAATTGTTTCCCTATGGCTCAGTTCCTTGCTCCTCGGTCCTATAGTCATTATGTTACTTCCTAATAAACAGATGCCTTCATTCATCAGACACTTGCAGCAGCTTTATAGCCCTCTTACAATCAATATCATTACTGCTGGTGATGTACTGAGGCAAAAACAAGTCGCGCGTGTGGGCCTTTTCTGTCAGGAAGCGAACACTCTGCTAGGCTTATAAAACTAGATGATTTATATGTTTTATATTCAAGTTTTTTCTTATTTTTCACAATCTGAGGATAAAATAGAGATGCTTTGAAGGTATTTGATATCACAGTCTACATTCTGGTATAAGAGCGTCCTCATTGTTACTCTTTATATGGCTCACAAAGATACCAGCAGCCCTCTCTCAACTGCAATAGCACTGTAATAAAGCTCTTTCATCACTGGGTCTTTTAGAATTTTACATTGATTCTGCAACCATGTAATGTCAGTGTCCCAAGTTTTTGATGTTACTCTTAAATATTTTAAAGCTGTGTTTCTTTGACTGTCCTTTCAAGATGAGAAAATTCTTATCCTTACGGATGTTGTGTTGTTATTTATGACGGATTATGTATCGTTGTTTTCTTGTTATATTTTTACTGAATGCGTTATTGAAATAAAAATTGACAGGACCTGGCTTTACATTGTGTCAAACTACAGAACTACAAGAAGGGCAGCATTCAAGTAATCAACACTCTCAGAGTGCCGTTCCTCCCTTCTGTCTGTGCCATTTTACACTCACTGATTACTTTTTTGTTGTACTTGATCAGCTGTTCATGAACGCAAGTATCTAATCAGTCAGTTACATGACAGCAACCAGAAGGTGTTTTAAGTGAGTTTGAACATGTCGTGGTTGTTGGTGCTGATTATTTTACAAACTGCATATCTACCATGATTTTACACACACAACCCTCCCTATGGTTCAATAAGTGTTTTGGATTCTGCTGATGTTGTTGATGTCATTTGTTCTGTCTTCTTTGTCTTTTGTTTGGGTTTTGTTGCTTTGTTCTTCTGTTTGCTTCTTCACATGCCAAAGCGCTTTGTAAACCCATGTTTTTAAAAGTGGGTTACAAATAAAGTTAGTATTATTTTTATTATTATTGTGGTTTATAGAAAATGGTCTGGAAAAGACAAAATATCCAGTGAGTGGCAGCTCTCTGGGCCGAAATGCCTTGTTGCCGGATCAGAGAAATGACCTGATTGGTTCGAGTTGTTAAAGACAACAATTACTCAAATAACCATCTATATAATAACCATAGCATCTTTGTGCCATTTTTCCACTTCTATTTTACATGCCTGTTGGATCAGTCGCATTGGTGCTAGCGTCTGGTGCCCATTTTTGCCTCATTTTGGGCTGAACATATTTGCCACTTTGAATCCATTTTTGTCGCTTTTTTTTTTTACCAGTTATTTAAATATTTTCCAATAAAGTTGTCTCAGCCTCTTCTACTTTGTTTTCTGGCATCCTGATGTTTGTGCACATCATGGCTGAGCTCTGAAGTCTGAAATATACTCTCCTACTTGTTCACTTCAGTGTGCCCATCCACATCGTTAACATTACCAATAAAAGTGTAATTCTCGTTTAACAAAAGGGGTTTACATTTTTAAAAACCTTATCTTGTACCACAGCATAAATAAATTTGTTTTTGCATTGATAGGGGTGATTATTATTCAGGTTAGAAATAAAATATGGTTATTACAGCTAAACTTAACAATCAACCATGATTTTTCTGACCTCTATGGACCCTCAATTTGGCTGGGCCCCAAAAAGCTCTCCTCTTTATTCCTCCTTTTGGGCAGCCTTGCTGAACATACAGCAACACATCAGATCGGCTACAGAAGCAGAAGACCAAACCACTCTGGTCCACTAAGAACAGGAAATTGAGGCTACAATTCCCACAACCTCATCAAAATTAGACAGTAGAAGACTGGGAAAACCTTGCTTGATCTGAGGAGTCTTGATTTCTGCTGTAACATTCAAATTGAAGGGTCTGCCAGAACAGAAAGCATTATGGCACATTCTGTTACTGAAATAATTGTCCCCATTCTGATGCTTAGTTTTAATTAAAGCAGATTGTCTTAACCATGTCTACATACCTAAATATTTTGGTTATTGCCTTGTAATTGGTCAACTAGAGATTTGGGTTAATGAGCGGTTGAGCAAGTATAACTAATAAAGTGGTCTGCTAATTTATATAGATCCCATCTCACCTCTGCAGCTCCTGTTAATAACTCCAAATCCATCTGTTACAGAGTTGTAAATGTCCCACCTTGAACAGGCGATGTATAAAGGGCTAAAGAGCAGTATTGATATGTGTGCCTGCTACATGGGCTCACTAAGAAACATTTAATACTGTCAAATGACCGTCTGAACCACGGCTGCATAGAAAGCTGCTATTGCTTAGTTTCTCCTCTTTGTCTCTTACCTTTACTAAGCACACTAACATATCCTTTCTGCACTCTGCTGCAGTTGTTCATGGATAAGGAGAAGGCCGAGGAGCTGTGGCTAAACAGACTGATCTCCCTACGGCAGGAGAGGCTCATGGGAAGTCCCGTGCCCTGAAGAAAACCAGGAAGATCTTTTTTTTTTATTAGGGCAAATTTGAACCAACTCTAATGTGTCCTGATACACATCTTTTTCCTTCTGTTTTTGTTTTAGGATGTTTCTAAATTTCTTATTTTGTCTCTCCATGGATTTATCCAACCAGCTGTAAAAACGTTGGAGATGTGAATGAAATAAGCTTTTTTTTGTGCTTTGTTTTATATTGTCTTTGCGGTCAATTTAGAGAATAAAAGTTTCTGGTTCCTTGAAGTAATAAATGTATTTTGTTTTTGTTTGTCTCTGGAAAAGAAAAACCCCTTGGTGAAATCACATTGATAGACTCAATGTCCTCTTTCTCATCAAAACACTTCTTACAGCACTAGCTCCAGACAGATTCAGATAAATGAGTCACCTTTCCTTTCTGTAACTTTCTAAAAGTAGCCTGGCTCCCCCTGAAGAAACCTCATCTAGTTGGTCTGAATCACTGACATAAAACTGGAGGAAACATCTTCTCACCTTCCATAACCCACACTTTGCATTCTCATTATACTTTCGGTGTTTATATAAGTGTATGTGTGTTCAATGTTGTGTCCCTGAAAAAGGATCCAATGCAGTGTAGAGTCAACACTCAGGCCTATTTGTGGAACAGCCAGATGGTAAAGCTATACAGAGGCTGGGACACAGAGTGTCACCACCATACCCTCCAAATAGTCAGTGCTGCAATGCAATAATAAAACAGAATGAAAAAAGTGATTATAGAAGAGAAGCACAGTTTATATTTGTTTTACAGTCCAGTTGCCTTACTTGAAGTGAGTGAAATTTCAGTGAAATGGTGGTATGTCTTCACAGCCTAAAATTACAGATACAGTCTCTTTAGAAATAATACAGACAGGTATATTACTTCTGCAAGGCTGCTGAATATTATTCTCCTATTCATACTGTACAGACAATGATAATAAATGGTGTAATTAGCTGTGTAGAGGTTACATAGTCCCTTGAGGGTTAGTTAGATAAGCAAGACCCCTAATGTCAATGAAATGCGCGTGCAGGATGTGTATTTTAGTTGGATGAGAAATTTCTAGATTGAAGTCTCCATGGCAGCCACACACAACACTCAGCCCGCGGATGAAGCTCATTCGAAGCTCTGAATAACCAGCCAATCAGAGTGTCTGATTTAGGTCACACGGCTGGTGTCATGGTGAATTTGTATCTAAATCCTTTTGCATGACACCACTTCCATAGTAACTTTAACCCAGGCTGAGCGGCGGAGCAGGGCCACCTGTGCCCGGACGGATTACTTCTCATTTCTGCTCCGTTAGCGGCTGTAAAATCCGTGAAAATGTTCAACAGTAGTCACAGGGATTTTGAAGAGGACCCGTTTTTCTCGTGAGTAGATTAACAGAGTTTTTGGTCACTGTAGGCCTATTACAATCATTATTTTGAGTAGTTTTTGCAAGTTTTTTTTTAATTTATTCTGTAAGTACTGTAAATACAGCTATGGGGAATAAAAAGCAGTTTAAGCCGGTTTAATTAATGGAACTGTTAAAAACCCCAGACAAGCAAATAGATAAACTCCAGCGTTACCCATTAGCTTATTGTAAGATGTGTGACATTTTAGCTAAGCCAGTGTTTAATTAACGACTGATTTATTGTTTGTATTTCGGTGTATAATTTCTTATTTTTGGTTGTTACAGAGTGTTACTTTGTTGCTCTTTGAACTAACCTTTATCTGTATAACTGAATTTCAGTCGAGTTTTTTGTTGGATATCAATCATTGCTTGTTTGTTTTTCAAAGTTCTATGTAAAAGCGTTAGCCAGTTACTTTTATTAACGAAACTGTAACCATAGCAACAACTACCGTAAGATGAAACGACTGTTTTTATCTTGTAACTTACTGTAACTTTAAAAAGCAACTTGAACACCGACGCTGATTCGGTATGCTACAGCCTCTTTGACTTATTACATGATTGAAAACCTGCCAGTGTGGCCACGCTTGACCCCACGTCTAAGGCAAGTGTAAAGGTGCTCGAATTATTACAAAGGAGCTACTTATTTCATAGTTGCTGGTGTAGAGACCGGTGTTTTTCCTCCACTGAAGCCTTCATCGTGGTTTGCAGGCCCTAGCATATTCCTACAGAGTTTGTTTACTTAAATTTATCCTCCTCTGCCATAGGGACCCATTCCGGGCTCACAGGGATCACATGCGCCAGATGATGCGGAGCTTCTCAGAACCGTTCGGTGGTACTCTAATGCCCAGCATAATGGATGGGGGAAACCGCGGTCGAGCCATGATAGAACATCCCAGCTCATCCCAGGCGCTCAGGGACGAACACAGGGTAAGAATAATAATTCCAGGAAGCTGAGCTTTTTGCAGAGGTGGAAAGGGTACTTTTGTACGGATGAAAAGTACAGTTACTGTGGTTACAATTTACTGAAGTACAAGTAAAAATATTTGTCCATAAATCTGTTCATGCAAAAGTAAAAAGTGTCTAATTTGAAGTTTACTTTATGTACTGAGTAGCTACTGAGGAGTTTTACAATAAAATCTTTCCTTATTAGCAAGAAAACCAAGGGTTTAGATCTACACCAAGATGTTCAGGTAAAGCCACTCCTCTGTAATTACGGAAGAGTATTGGGGCCACTGAAAAAAAAAATTTTTTGAGATGGAAATTTTTTTTTTTACTTGTGAGAAAAAAGTCAGAATTCTGAGATTAAAGTCAGAATTCTGAGAAAAAAGTCAGAATTCTGAGATTAAAGTCAGAATTCTAACATTAAAATCAGAATTCTGAGAAAAAAATCAGAATTCTGAGATTAAAGTCAGAATTCTGAGAAAAAAAAGTCAGAATTCTGACTTTATTCAAATAAAAAAAAATTCACATTTTTTTTTCAGAATTCTGAGATTAAACTCAGAGTTCTGACTTTTTTCTCAGAATTCTGACTTTAATCTCAGAATTCTGACAGAATTCTGACTTTAATCTCAGAATTCTGACTTTTTTCTCAGAATTCTGACTTTAATCTCAGAATTCTGACTTTTTTCTCACAATTAAAAAAAAATTCGTCTCAAATTTTTTTTTTTTTCAGTGGCCCTAATACTCTTCCGTATATAATAATGTAAATACACAGCAAAAAAGTGTTAATTAAAGTCATATAGGATTAAAATTAACAAGTGTCTATATTGGTCCACACTACATGCAGTTAAACTACAGTTACGAAAGTGATAAAGATTTACACAGTATAACAGAGCTCCAGTAACTCTTGAAAATCTGTGGTAAGGTGCGTCTCTTCTATCAAGAACAAAATAGATTCAAGCTCATAACAATGCATACTGACGAAGAATAAGCTATATGCATCTTTTTAGAACACACAAAGTCACAGGCGGGAACTCTAACATAGTGGATAATTTCACCTGTGATGCATATGTGTCTCACATCAGAAACAACAATCCACCAGAAACATGACCCAAAATCCCCAGCAGGGATCACTGTACAACAGGCAACATCCAGACACAACTAAACACATATAAAAAAAAAAACAGCTATATACTCTGCCCAAGGGGAACTCTGCCCGTACATCACCCCTGATTTGAAAACACAATGGGTGGAGTTACTAGATCAATTGTCTCTTTACAGAGTTTAAATGACACTGGTGGATCAACACTTTCAAATGAATCCAACACTAAAGACTATTTCACTCAGAATAGTGTTAAAATCAAATTTCAGGAGTTAAATCAACTTAGAAATGTTTAACCCTGAGATATCAACACTCTAGATTTTGCTGTGTATCAGCAGCTGTTTTAGGATGTCATGTGGGATTGTTCTCTCATTTTGTGCTACTGTCTGGTCAACAGAGGTGGAGAAAGTACAAGGCTATTTTACTCAAGTAATGTACACAATAGCTACTCAACTACAGTACTGTGAGTAAATGTATTTAGTTACTTTCTACCACTGGCTTTTTCTTTACTTGTTAACTCAAATAATATTGGTAAAGTTGTGTGACTGACTGACCTACAAGCATATTTTTGGTCTGCTTGAGCTCTCTGCTCTTACAGTTTAGGCCTTATGACCGCCGTTTGTCTGTCTACTGCTCATTGTGTATAATGACAGAAGATTAGCATTTGGAGAAGTGTAAAGTTTACTAAGGTTTAGTGGAGGTTGGCAACTTGCAGAGTAACTGGAGCACCACTTACAGAGGTATGGGGCCATGTGAGCTACTACTTTAGTGGAAGGGCAACCCCCTTGGCCTCTCAGGACAGTTATATCTGGCCCTCAGGAGTCCTATTTATAGGCCATTGTTCCACTGACACACTGTTTTCTTGCAAATACATGCACAGACTACTTTAACACGCAAAGTGATAGCACCCAAGAGGACACTGCTCTCTTCTGCCCTGCTGAGGTGAGCTGGTGCTGAAAATAATCTTATTCTAGCTGGCCTAGTTCTTCCATTAACTCAAATATAATTTATTTTTTAACAAAAGTGATCCAAACATACATTAAGTTAAAACTGTTGTCAAGTTATGGTTGTCAGAGAGTATAGGCCTGCAAGTTGTTTAGTCTGGAAACATTCTGATGTGAGCTGTGCTGGAAATTATTGAGCAGGCAGACAGTAGAATAGTTTTGATCTGCCATGTTTTGCACCCGTTAACCTTTCCCAAATGGAGTCAGCCCCTGCACTGATTAGATAGCCCTGCTAAGTCAAACTTAGTCCCTGTCGCCTACTTTAATCCAACTTCTTCATGAGGGCTGGTGTGTTTATTCTTGATAATGACTTTCATCAGAAGCTGTGGCTCTAAAGCCAGCAAGCTATTTTTTATTAGCATCATGCCATTAGCTAGCTAATGCCAGCCAAGGGCAGGTTCAATTGAGGAGGAAGGCCTTGATAGTAACCTCTGTGACAAGGTGAAACATTTGTCCAAATAAAGATTTTTTTATCTATCATTAACAAACTTTTCTAAAACCTGCAGAAGACTAGTATATTTTAGCCTTCCAATCCCTTGAATACTTAATGAAATTTTAAGACCATTTAACCTGCTCTTCCACTTTACTCATGGAGAGAGTTTGGGCATTTATCACAGAATTCTGACTCCCACACTTACTTGTCTGTGTGAAGTGAAGGAGCAGTTTTGTGTTGCCCAGCAGTGGTCAGAAGGCTGCAGCTCAGGCGCTATGTTGTTGGCTTTGTGGAGGCATATGTGCGGATGTCATGGACACTCTGTTTTCTCATTGTTGCTCTTTCGGTCCATCTGTTTGGCAGGACGTGTCTTGGCAGTGCTGGTGCTTTAGCAGCCAGATGACAGACAGACAGCTCATTCTGCTCTCCAATATCACAGGCACAAATGTGCACACAAAAATACATTCACAAGCACACACACAAACATATTGTATAAAACATGCTGACAAAAATGCTGACAAGGAATATTACATAGACACACAGCATGCAAAATAACAGACATGAAGGCATTCAAACACACACACACATGGGCCTGCACACACACATTATTCTGGAAGGCTTCTTGCATTAGCTTGCTACGTGTTAGATTCCCAGTGGGAAATCAGTCCCTGTGTTACCTTCCAAAGCTCTCACATTTCCCAGTCCCTTGCCAATAGTGACTACCTGGTTTATATCAAATTTCGAAGCTTTCTTCATCGGGGCACTTGTTAATAAAAGGGCTATTGAATAACAAAAAGGCATTATTTTGTGAGTTAGCTGCTCTTTCTTTGATTGTGCAGTTTGCTCTGAGTTAAACCAGTTGTGCCCGTGTTTGAAGGACCAGCACAGGTAATAATGATGGTGTTGCCTTTGCTGTAAGTTTGTAGCCCTAAAGTCTGATCATTCTGTAAATTAATATAAAAGGGAGGGTTTTGTGGTGTAAAATGTAGTAGTTTATTTACTCCTTATTCACCTACAGCTGCCTTAAAATGTCATAGTTTCCATTTTCATTTTCAGTATCTCATTATACACTTTGTGGCCGTCCAATTAGAAGCACATATTTCCAAAATGCCTCTTTCTTCCAAGTAATACACTGCCTCCTAGGAGCTATGCAATAGCCTCACTCTCCTTTTAAGTATGAATCATATCGACAGCACATGTCTGCTGTGGAGTAACTATATCTCCTCAAGGAGCAGCCTCCCTCAGAGGGCACAGAGGCAGATTCAATATCAGATTGACAGAGAGATACAAAAGAGAATGTCAATCTGCAGTTGTCCAGACAGCCTAAAATAATGTGTTAAAGACCACTGGGTCTATGCTCCTTCTTTTGCCCCCTGAATCTCTCCTCCGCTGTACCATAGTCTAAATATAATGCCAGCAGATATGTAACCGGTATTTATTAGTTCATACGTGCCACTCAGGGATAAAAAAAGGCTGGCTGTGAGGCTTCGTAGATACTGATAAAAGTGTTTTACATCAGCTTGACATTTGAAAAGAGCTGAGAGAGCAGCCTTGGACTCTTTGACCCATGTTACATCCCCATCCAGACGGGTCCGTCCGGCCTGTTGCAGCCTTCCCAGAATAAAGCTCAGTTTCAGTGTTAAACCCACAATAATCTCTGGCAATGCGACCCAATTACACATGGAACACAAGTCATTCAACACCTCACTGATTATGTGCAATACCCCTGTGCATCACACCTCCAGAAAAATCACACACACACATGCATAGCAATGGCTGTTTAGATGCTTATCCAGGGCTGCAGGTCATAAACACCTGCTGCCTTGGCCTAGAGAACACAGGGTCTGACTAGAGGCTGCTCCCTCATCACTTGTGTTTCTCTTCTTGGGGCCTGCAGTCCCAGAGGGTTTACGGCCTTGAAGGGCTGTGCTTGAAGCTGGGGGTAGAGCTTTGTATAACTGTGTCAAGGGCTTAGTGACTGATGTTAAACAACCAAACAGCTTAAAAACAACTAAGTCACATTTTACATATGCATAAAACATGCTATACAAAACCCTTTTTTAATGTTTCTTAACTAATTTCTTTTAACTCCTCAGGATATGAGTCGGTCATTGCTGCCCTTTGGCAGTTTTGATGGCACGGTCAGTGAAGTTGTCTGTTCAAGCACACTACTGTATGAGTCTATCATTTAATCTTATTGCATGATGTGACCCTCTAACTCGCTCAATGAATTATTATTTAATTGGAGAGTCCAATGACGTGATCATGGTCTTTGCATTGTACATTTAGCCCAAGCTAATACCAATGCACAGATCTAGGTACATAAACTTGCATTATTTGTGGGTTTTTTTGCCTTTGCGCCAATGATAGCCAAGGCCAGGAGTTATAAGGCCTGTGTCCACAGCCAGAGTTTTTAGCACTGGCAGAGCTCACCACCTCGTCTTCATTTTAAAATTGCTCCATGTGCTTCCTAATTCAGTATTTTAAGGGAATATCACCAAGAAAACATGAAGACAATGTGAAAGAATCCCATTTGGGAATGAGAACCAGCTGTAGAACTGGAAGCTTTACCCTCGGAAAGATGAGTTGGATTTGTTTCCCCTGCTGGCATTATTAAAAGTTTAGCCTCTTCTCAGTTTTGATTGGCCAGTGAGGGAGAAGTGGCATTGATGAGCACAGCGCTGTTCCAACTGAGAGGGCAGTGAAAAAAACAGAAGACACCTAGGGCATTTTGTCCACTTGGGGGAAAATGTTGATCAAGTTGTTATACTCCAGAATATTTGATTGAAATGTACAGCTAACTTTTTGTAAACTTTTGAATGTATTGAGATTAGAAATGTCTAACTTCAACACAAACGACTGCCATGGTAGAAAAAAAACAAGGTAGAAATGTTAAACTTTTACTTAAAGGAACAGGAAAGCAAACCTGACTCTGGTACGGTGTAAAGAACCATTTGCATTTGTTGTGCTTGATTGATGATAATCATGAACAACCCAAATACACAATACACTTTAACAATTAAATACACAAATATAAGCAGCATGTTTCTTGGCATGCTAGATTTGGTTTGCAGTTGTGATATGAATGTTACTGGGTCACATATTGTGAAGTGATAAAATGTGAATGCAGGGTGTCCCAGATGGCATAGATGTCAAGACACATTTAGCTTACTGTACTCTGTGCATGTATGAATGTACACATGATGGAGGCGCTTATGAGCTGATAATGCACAGTGAGCATGTGGTGTACAAGCCAAGCCATTCATTGTGTCAACCTTTTGCTGCTCTTTTCTTTTGTATTCGTGCAGGACATGATGAGGAGTCCTTTCAGCATGTTTGATAACATGATGTCCAACATGAGAAACAGGATGGAGGACATGCACAGAAACTTTGTGAGTTTGTTTCTACTCATATAATGACTGATTTTTTTTTTTTTTTTTTGCAAGCACTCTCAGACTGCTGACATACATGACCTTTGGCTGTGTGTCTGTGTTTTTGTGTGTCAGGAGAACGCGTCCACAGATTCAAACTCCCACTCATTCAGCTCCTCATCGGTCATGACGTTTTCAAAGGTTGGGAATGAGCCTCCCAAGGTCTTCAAGGCGACCAAATCGACACGTTGTGCCCCTGGAGGGGTAAGTACCCTATCAGATGTGTTGCTGTGTTATGACTCAATTTATCAGGCTTGGAGAAATTATTCCAGCAATAGAGGAATCACTCTTTCTGTACGTCTTTGGATTAGCCTTACACTTTGCTGTTTGAAGCCCATAATGACCCAATTTCTGTGTGACACGTGGTTTTTAAGTCAGGTAGAATTGCAGCCTGATTGCTCGTCATTTGTTTCACAGTGAGAGAAAGAATAGTCAACCATTAGCTGTTTCTGAGCAATCATCTATGGGTTGCACTAGCCATGCAGAAGTTCAAAAAGAGCCATGACTTAAATTTTACACCATACACCACCTTGTGAAAAGTTCTCCACAAAATATAATTGTCTTGGTAATAGCTTTAAACAGTGGGATAACTCAGAAGTTGAGGAGGTGCTCAGGATTTTAGTGATTTTATTATTTGGTGTCAGCAGTGCATTCTCCTTGATCGATTACTTCACTCAAATATATGATGGCTTTCTTTGGACACATGCTTTCCTTTTCCATCAGTGGAGATATTTTCCTTTTTCTAACAGTGAGGTTAAATTAGGTTAAGGGTGAAAGCTTTAGTTTTCAACTAATTACAATGCTTTGGCGTATTTTTCATTCATTTTTATCATTGTTTGTCTTTTAACTTGCTGCTTACAATGGCTCAGATTCATTAAATTTGCATGAAATAATTTTGGTGACCCTGCATGTAAAACAGGTATTTTGTAATGCTTTCCAGTAACAGCCACACCTGTGTTGACAAGTGAATCTGTCTTTTATCAACTGGACGTCTTTTTAAAGAAAGAATATTGATGCTAATCTCTGTTTTTACATTTTATCTTTAGATTAAGGAAACAAGGCAAGCACTTCTAGACTCAGAAAGTGGTGTGCAGAAGATGACCATCGGTCACCACATTCAAGACAGAGGGCACGTTGTTGAGAAAAAATACAACAAGAAAACAGGAGAGAGGGAGTTCATTCAGGACTTTCAAAATCTGGATGAATGTGAGTTACTGGTGTTAGTAATCAGCCAATGAAGCCTAAATGTCTAATGCTTAAAGAAGCTATAGAAATTAATCACTCTGAAAGAACTGTGACAATACAGTTTTAAATGTTAATGATAAATTATTCACAGACTTCATAAAAACAGGGTATACCCTCTTTGACTCAACAAAATTGACACCCCAATTCCAAAAAAGTTGGGACATTGTGTTAATTGTAAGAAAATAAAATTCGCAAATCATATTCAATCCTGTATTCAACTGAATGCAGCACAACTCAAGATAGTACTGAGTGACTGCAGCTCTCAAAATTTGGGGCAGGAACATGTTATATGTTTTCTTCTAACAGCACTCTGAGCATCTGGAAGGCTCTCACTGTTCAAGTATTGAATGTGTAACTCTCTTCCATTCTTGCTTGATTTACATCTTGAGTTGTTCAGCAGTGCAGTGTTTCTGTTGTTGTATTTGGAACTTCATAATGCAGCATACATTTTCAAAGGGAGGTCTGTACTGCATGCAGGCCAGTCACCTGCACTCCTTTTACTGTACAGCCATGCTGAATATTCTAGGTGTTTTGGTGGGCATTCTACAACTTTCCCAATCTTTCCTTCTCCCTGTCCAAACTTCTTTGAACTTATTGCTGACATAAAATTAAGAGTGCATGTGTGTTTCCATAACACAATAAGGTTTACCAGACTGATCATAAAATATTGTGTTTTGTGCTGTAATCAAATTAATTAAGGTAAAAAGGGTTTGCAAATTACAGCATCTTTTTTATTCATATCTTACACAATGTCCCAAGTGTTTAGGAATTGAGATTTGTAGAATATAATCAGATCAAACATGTTTGTGTTTCTACCAGTTCAGTTAACACAGCATTTTTCCTCTGCAACTGCAACTGTCAAAGTGTTTCTAACATGATCCTGATCCTCCACCACCAGCTGAAGCACAGACGTTTGATGCAGAGTGGCAGCAGGAGGTATCCAAGTTCGAGCCGTCTGGTCCCATATCTCGTCCAGCAGAACCTCAACTCCGTGAGGCTCGCAGGGCAGCTATCACTGGTCCTGAGCAGGCCAACAGGTCAGTATGACTTGCTCAGACTCCATGTCACTCTATAAAGACTGTCAAGAGTCTACAGTGCATAACTGAATGACCAACAAGTGGAGGCACAGGTATAAGTCCCACACAGTATGCTTTCATAAGCACAAAGTCAATGTGTTGATTTGAGATTTAATTTATCACTTTTTGTTTTCTAGAGACGAATCAAAGGAAAAGGCTTCGGGCAAAGGCAATGTGAAATTCTCGGGCTCAACCAAGCAGTAAAACATCTGTTTGTGTGCTTATTAAAGACTTTCAGACAGCAGACGGTAAACTCTTGTCAGTGCTCTGTACACACACATGACCCACTCAGTTTTCCTCAGTAAGGCACATGGAATCAGAAGGCACCTCACCCATGACCTGAACTTTTTAAGAGACTATATGCTTTAAAGGGAACATATTTTACCCTTTTAAGACAAGTTTATATTGGTCTCAGATGTCCCCAAAACATGCCTGTGAAGTTTATTGCTGAAAAAACACTCCAGTATTGGATTTTTGTCTGTCTAAAAACCCCTCTGTTTCAGCCCTCCTCAGAATGAGCCATTTCTGTGTCTGTGGCTTTAAATGGTAATTAGCTGTCTGAATCCACCCCTGACCACACCCCTCTCAGGAAATGGATGCAGCACTCGTAATATTACAGACACTTTCTTTTTTCCAAAGTTTAGATTGGAATTCGAACCATCAATCTTCCAGACCTGGTAGCTGAGAGGATCAGTAGAGGAGGGTGGAACTTTCCTCCAAGTGGGGGAGGGCCAACCAAACCCAGGGTGCTTAGGCCCCTGGTGAGGTCACTAGATGTAAAATCTGAGAACGGTTTGTTTCAGCACACATTTTCTGAAAGGTGAAGAAAAAGAGGGAATGGATTTTTCTGGTACCTGAGGGGATTGTGGACAGGCCCCTTTAATACTGCCTACTGATATTAATGAAAAAGGAAAACTTAACAAAGACCTTATATTATATAAATACTATATATTTTGTTGACTGGATGAGCAATGTTGAATATATATTAATTCTAATGTTTGTCTCTGGTCATATGTACACCGATGTTGAAACAGATAAAAATCAACTCTAACAATGGAGGAAATACATCAGTATATATTTTAAAGTAACAGCCACTAATCATTGCACATTACTAGTCAAACTGACTACATTCTCATCTATTTTTCATATTCAACAAGACACCAAATGTGACATACATTTTTGAACCCACAAATGCACTCAGTGTCATTCTCTTCTTGTTGTATTGCCTCATACGTGATGCACTCAGTATAAACTGTATATTGTACCTGCTGTAATCTATGTAAAAAGAAAAATATTCTTCCTTTTTCTAATGCTTTGGTTTATCATTTGATAAAGCACGATATCTTCTTGGCATTGACTGGATTATTCTCTTCTTGTATATTTTTTCAAGTTTGAAAATTGAGATATGTGCCAACACAGACTGTTTAAAAAATAAAAAATGTGAAAATATGAAGATTTATCCGGACAATTTTTCATGAATGCTAAACTGAACGCTAAACCAATAAGAGGACATATTTTATTAAGGCCTTTATGAGTGGAGTGACCTACTGTGATATTTTTGGACTGAAGCACTTTGACTGAGATTTTACATGACTGCAAGTGTACCAGGCTGCCCTCATGTGATCACAAATCGACCTTAATTTATCCCTTAAACTCTGCCATTAAAGCTAAAAAAGACTTAAAATCTAGGCATACGCCTCATTGAAGTTGTATTTAAATTAAGCCTTATTCCTCTTCTGTCAATTTTGAGTCTTTTTTTCTTTACTGTCCTTATTTCTAATAAGCTACATGATCCAAAAATGATTAATTTTACCAAGTCAACCTTAAACATTATAACACCAACAATGAAAATCTAGTAAACAAGATTTACTTTGTTAATCCTGAATAATTAGAAAAAATGTATCCGTGGAAAGGTTTTAATAATACAAATAAACTAGAAAAGACTTGAATAGTAAGTCGGCAGCACTCTGCCACCACCTACTGGCCATCTGAGGACATCACTTTTTTGCCAATGATATTTACAGTGTTTACAAGAAACAAAACAATTTAAATCATTACTAAATGTACAACATCTTGAAAGATAAAACAGCATTTTGAAAAAAGCTGGCATCTGGTTAAGAGACAGCGCGCTGTATAAAATTTGTCAAATACTTTCTCAGTTTGTCAAGAAAAGAGTGTCAGTAAGTTTATGTCCAGGTTTACATGATTCCCTGCGGCTGTCCCTTTCCAGCAATCTTTTTTGAACACTCCAGCAAAGCATTGTGGATATCTTTGGCACAGGAAATCTGAGACTTAATCATGCCAAGGTACTGGGCATAAGACATGGACTCTGTCTGCACCGTGTCAGGCTTGGTGGCCGTAGGAACCAGGTTGGGTGAATGTTTGGCACTGTCGATGCTCTGGGAGAGACACTCGTAGGCTAGCCGCTGCACAAGGAAGAAAAAAGGTAAGCATGAATGAAACATCTGAAACACAGATACATCATACCTGTAGTGTGTTGTACATGTAGGTACATTTCACCATTGTCTGCTGACAGAAGTTTAATCCAGTCTTGATGCCATGTACACATGACTGCTTTATTGAAATACATTAATCAACAAATCTTAAATTTCAAGATAAGGGCAAATCATTAATGGATAAAAATTCACTACCTCCATCTTATATGAAAATTTTGTATGTGGAAGTGTCTCACTTACTTTCCATACACAAAATACAAAAAAACAGAATACTTTTGAATTTAAGGTGAAAATTATGTACAAAAAGTGATAATCCTATAAGGATGTACACACTCCTTGCAGTACAATTTTAAAAAGGTACAAATTAGGGATATTTCAAATTGATGCAATAAAAATACATTGCAATATTTCGTTGTTTTTAAAAAAAAAAAAAAAAAAAAAACTTTAATTCCTAGCCGTACAATCTCAAATTTAAAAATAACATTTTGGAAATTACATTTACAGGGGAAGAAAAGAATATCATTTGTATTTTTGTTGTCAGATAAATAAAAAATATAGTCAATATTAGATTTAATTTGTAAATTTTAAACAGTACCAAAAAATCTCTAGTTGTATTGTGTGTTGTATTGTGTGTATAAATTTCAATAATCCAAATTAGTTAGCTGTCAACCAGCAGGTGATTCAACAATATTTTAAACAAACAGAAATAGGGTGAAAAACGCCATTGAATGCCTTAACACCTTTTCCATGGTGTCGGGGTTAACAGTAAATTAAAAAAAATGACTTTTTGACTTTAAAAGACAAACCAAATGCCCTACATAAAATGTATAGCATTCCTATCAAAAATATCATTTCATATTTGGGTGTTAAAATATGTAAAGATCAAAAGGAACAGGTAAATATGAATGTCACTCTGCAGGTTGAAAAAGAAATTTGATGTTTGATTAATAAGAGATTAATCTTTAAGTATTCATATTTTACTATCTTAAAGCAAATAGCATTCACAGCTGCTAAACCCAGTTATGGTCCTGGATGTTCCACAAGAAGTTATAAAACAGATTGACAGGAAACTTAATGATTTTGTGTGGGAAAATAAACCAAATGAAATTTATTAAAAGATCAAGCAAAGAGAAAGACAAATTATGGTTTATTATTCCAATGCTTATTTTTGAAAAGGTAGGTGGTATAGAAGTTTTATTGCATATTAATTTTGATGTGAATAACATTCCTGTCAATCTGTCCATGACAACAGACAAGCTTTATTATTGTTGTTAATGATATGTAAAAAACTCCTCTTCACACAGGTCTTAAGTCTGAAACAGTAGACATAAGATATAAAAATGAAACATCATTTTTGTTCCTTTTTTTTTCTTGTTTACTTGCATAGATTTTCTAAAGAGTTTTGAAATTGCATTTGTGTTAAGTGCAATACCTACAAGTCGGTTAAGTTTACTGCAAGGAGGTGGTGAGGCGAGTGCAAAATATACATTTGATCACATACTAGGTGGTGCACAGTTAAGAGGCAAAAATTTACCAATACAATTTTAGAAAACTGTGCAATCAAACCTTGGCACTTGTTTCTGGAAGTCAAAATTTTATTTTTAATTTTTTTATTTTATTGCAGTGTGTTTGGAATTAATCAAAATTATTGTGCCACAAATAAAATTAGTGAAGTTGCCTTTAAAGTCATGCATTTGATCTATCCAACTAACCACATTATTGCAAGATTTAGGGACGTAGAAATAAATTTTGTTCTGTCAAAAGATTCATATTTTGAACTTAGTGATACCGTATGGGAAGTATTATATCCATAAATATAAATGGACACAGTACTGAAAATACAACAGTTTTAAATGGAAATAGAATATATAGCTCACTACATGGACTGAATAACAAAAGAGCAAACACTGGATATTATTAATGATTTCTTAAATATTTTTGTTTAATATTTTTATACCCAATGCATCTATGTAAATATGAACATATGTATATATTGTATATCAATGGTGAATTGTTATTATCATGATAAGGTAATGTCTGTATGTATGTTTTTACTCTTTCGGTTAAAAAAGGATATTAATCATAATCCTAAATATCATTTGCTATTACTGCATCGGACCTAGATCCATGAAAACTTTTGCTGTGTTTCTTACCAAACACAGCTCCAGCTGGTCGCACAGGGCATAAAACTCCTCCAGGCTTTTGTCGAAGCGCTGCACAGGTGTATCGCTGCTTTTGCTAGACCAGATGAAAACATTTGGTTTCTCAGAAAATAAAGTGATACAGATGTCATTCTTCAAGAAAGACGACAGAAACGAATCCCATGGGGGTTACTTACATGCCGTTATCAATTGATGTGTTCTGGGCCAAATTCAGGGATGCAATCTTCATTAAATTCTGAAAATTGAAATAATAGTGCCGTTATTATGAGCATTATAGCAGTTAAAAATGTATCTGTGAAGCTGCAGTGTTTCGACTGTGAATTCAAGCTTTGGCTCCGCTGACCATGATGTTTACTGTTTTCAGGACTTTACTTACCTGTAGACTCTCTTTCAGCTGAGGAATTAACATCTTAAATCTGTGGACTGGATCAAAATCCTGCTGTTGGCTCAACTGTTGCTGTTGTTGCTGTAGTGAGGTCGGTTGTTGTAATCCCGGTTGAGACATTGCTCCACCGGCCTGCTGCTGTTGGGACGCCATCTTGCCTGGCTCTGACGGTGAATATCCGGAAAAGAGTGTTATATCCGGTTCATTGATATTTCACAATAAGAGTATTTTTTGATACGACCAAATTTTAGTGGTGCATGGTAATTAAAATAGTAATAAATAAACTGCACTGTGTACGGCGCAGTTCAAGGCTTCTCCCGATCTAATCAGCTTTAAGAAAAAACAAATAATTCTCTCTTTCTTCCATTTACACTTTGATTCCAGCTATGGCTAGCTATGGATATGGAACATAACTGTTCTCATTATAAACTACAATAAGCAATACTGCTGAATCATTATGACTAACAATGACACTGGATAGCTTACACTCTTATTGCTTTGTATTAATCTAAAAGGAGATTTCCAAAAATGAATGCAAAAAGGGTAAGTGTTAGCTGTTATGCCATGAAGAAACTAAAATATATTGAAAAGAAAATTAATGTTAGAAGAAATGTAGGCACATTTCTCCCGACTGATTCTGACTTTAATCTCAGAATTCTGACTTTTTTCTCACAAGTGAAAAAAAAATTCGTCTCAATTTTTTTTTTCAGTGGCCCTAATACTCTTCCGTAGGGGGGTTAGGTGATGTAAATGTTTTGGAAATATTGTAAAGGGATGATGCTGGGAATAAATAGCCCACAGGATTTGGTTTCCTCTCCGTGTAAATAACCAATGACCAAGGCCCTGCCCCAAGGTAACCTGATTATGATAATTTATTATTTGTTATAAAAACTATTTGGAATTCTTAGGGCCAATTATTATCTGAGTTCCTCTCATGCTGATTCGATGCATCCTATATATATTGTCTATTATTTTCATTATTGTTATTCCTTTTCTATTCATTGCTATTTTTCAAAAGGGATCCTACTTGTTTTGTCTGTTATTTTCTAATTTCATTCTGTTCGTGTGTTTTTCTTTCTTTCTCGATACTTTTTTTTTCTTTTAACATTTGGATGTGTTGCCCTGTATTTATGCTGCTAATTGAAAATTAAAGAAAAGAGAGAGAGGAGTAGGTGCAATCAGCAATAAAGGATTCAGCCAAAACCTTTTCAGTCCTGTTTGTTATTTCTTTATGTCGTTTATCTTTTGGTGTCAATGCCAAAATAGTATTAACTTAATGTCATTTTTTCATTCGAGCGGTGTAATTAGCTTTGTATGTTAAGACGGGCCAAACTTAACTGAACAGCTCAACATCATTACCCTCGCTTTAAACTGGCTCTTGGTCAGATGACTTTTATTTTCAAACGTCTTTTCACGTGGTTTGATTTTTACTGTTTTGACCTTTTTATAAGAGGTAGAATGTTAAACGCAGCAGCGCCGCAGCGGAGAAGGGAGGGCCCTGCAACCGCTCTTCCCCGGCAGAAACCCCGTAGTGCATCATAACAGCGCCATTCGGTAACTGCAACAGTATCCAAAATGGCAGGAGCTGATGGAGACGACTCTCTCTACCCTATCGCCGTTCTCATTGATGAACTGCGCAATGAGGACGTGCAGGTAAAAATAACAGTTTTGACTTTTTTTTAAATTAACAGCTTTAAATGAATGAGGACGTATAGAAGCATTTACTTAGCCCGGTGTCTGAATACAAACTAGCGACCTAGCATAAATGCTAGCTAACGTTCCCGGCTGAGGCCTATCAGCGATTTTCCTGCCGGGCGCACCCTGGCTTTCCGATTAGCTAGCTGCTTTGATGGTGTGATGAAATTGTTGTTTATGGTGAAATTGAATTTAGACGGCGCGCTTTTCCGCCAAAAGGTTAATATTGTTGAATGAATTGGGTTGGCAAATCAATTAGGTCATTGGTTTAGCTGCTAGTGCTAACATCAGTGAGCATAATGCTAACCAGCGCTAATAGACAGAGGTTATAGCTAACAGTGCAACAGCGGGCCTTGAAAGGCCACATTTGACAGGACCCACTTTACCGTCTCTTATAGTCTCCGGAAGCGAATTTAACCATAACATTATAACGACCGCTTTCATTCAGCCACAATAGCCGTGCCTCACGCCAACATTAACTGACTCCATCTTTCTTACGTCAATGCTGCTTATGGCGAAGACGGTGATCGAAGCTAAGCTAGCGAGTGAAGACTTGTCATTTAATTGAAACCTGTGTTAGTTACCTGATAGCTGTCTCTGTTTGAAGGGCGCACCAACAGTCACTGAATACTTGTTTTTATTATGAAAACTTTACTTACTTGGGTCATTTATGTGCACAGCTACGACTGAACAGCATCAAGAAGCTGTCCACAATTGCTCTGGCTCTCGGCGTTGAGAGGACTCGCACTGAACTCCTACCTTTCCTCACAGGTAGTAAAGTCATTTATAATATTCTGTAAATAAATCACATGATGTTTGACACAACAGTAGTTGACTCACAGCTTCTTTAGGTGGTTATTGCATGTACATGTTTAACAAGTTGTGCTTTGTTCAAGCTGTTGTAACTGTAGGAACCTATAAAACAGTTAAGTTATGCCTTCTACCTACATTTACACAAAGATACTTAACAAATACACCTGTCATTCAGACACCATCTATGATGAAGATGAGGTGTTGTTGGCCTTGGCTGAGCAGCTTGGCAATTTCACTATGTTGGTTGGAGGACCAGAGTACGTCCACTGTCTCTTGGTAAGTGACTCAAGTGTGCATCTACATATTAATCATTGGGATTGTTCTTTGCCTTTATTTATATAGCGACAGAAAATTTAAGAAGTGCTTGGATTAAAAAAGTATTTACCAATACATTCCATTTTGGTATTCTATGTAGACATCTAACCTTGACTTCTCATGATACACAGCCGCCACTGGAGAGTCTTGCTACAGTGGAGGAGACAGTAGTCAGAGACAAAGCTGTGGAGTCCCTGCGGAAGATCTCTCAGGAGCACTCTCCAGTTGACTTGGAGGTCCATTTTGAGCCTTTGGTCAAGAGGCTGGCAAGTGGTGACTGGTTCACTTCTCGCACATCTGCCTGCGGTCTCTTTAGTGTCTGTTATCCTCGTGTCTCCAGCACTGTAAAGGCTGAGATCCGTCAGTAAGTGGCTTTTTAACATAGATTTTTACCCTCATCTGCTTCATTTGTTCTGTATGACATTACAATTGTTACGTAATTTAATATAGATACATGGCTCTGCTCTAAGTTTTGTTTGTCTGATTAAATGTCTATTGCTTTCTGTAGGCATTTTCGCACACTGTGCTCAGATGATACCCCCATGGTGCGTCGTGCTGCAGCATCTAAACTAGGAGAATTTGCCAAAGTCCTAGAGCTGGATTATGTAAAAAGCGACATTATTTCTCTCTTCACTGCTCTGGCCTCTGATGAGCAGGTATGGGGACAAGCTTTCTTTCCTCACTGCCTTAATTGCAGTTACATTTAATATCCCCCGTATCCTAGTAGGTTTATCTGATTCTCAAAGTAATACCATTCATTTTCTCTTTAAGGACTCAGTGCGGTTGCTTGCAGTGGAGGCTTGTGTGAGCATTGCCACACTGCTTCCTCAGGAGGACCTGGAGACACTGGTGATGCCAACCCTGCGTCAGGCAGCAGAGGACAAATCCTGGAGGGTCCGTTATATGGTGGCTGACAAGTTCTCAGAGGTAAGAGGTCAATCCTTTCTTGCTTGCTTGCATTATGCCTGGTCAAAGTCAGTATATGTATTAAATAATGGATGCACTTTTTTTTATTGTAAAAAGGCTTTTGGCCATGAGTAATGGTCCTTCATTGTGAACAAAGGCTACAAGACTTAGACCAGGTTGTATTTGAGTCTTGTGTCATATCACTGTCCAGATCAGGATAGGGAGAAAACTTTATGAATTAAAAATGTGCTCATGTAATTGGACAATGTGCAGTAAACTAAATTACCAGTTGTTAGTGCAAAATTTTTTTGAGTTTGGTCTGTTTTAAACATCAAATATGTCATCATTGAAGAGAGAGGCTGCTGGTGGATGAGAGATCCTCTGTTTTTAATCAGTTTTTGTTATTTATTCTTTTTTATATATGTCTAAAGCTGGGTGTACACTGTGCGATTTTCCTGTGATTCAGCCACACATTTTGAGTCGCACGACTCATTCTGTAGTCGAGCCGACTTTCAGTCGGATTGGGCGTTGTTTGTCGTGCTGTGTATAGGGGGGTACGATGGCCGACCACAGCCTGGCTACGACCTGACGACATGTTTTGACTGGTCAGAAAGATTTCTGGCATGTTTGATGTTTTAGTTGTATGCCTCCAGACACTTCAAAGTGACAGCAGAAACACAAGCAGAATAAACAACTTTGAGGGATTGTTTTCCTTTGTAAACTATAAGAAAACGTCCTAAATTACCATGACAACGGCTGGAATCACTTTCTGATGCACCCCCGCTATGACAAAGGAAATAAACGAGCAGGAAATATTCTTACCTGCAGCTGACACAGAGATGATGCTGTTTGTTTGTGTGTGAGACAGAGAGATATAGCAGGGGGGAGAGAGAGAGAGAGCGGGAGAGATAGAGGGGGAGAGAGAGAGAATATGACCAGAAACACTTCACCCTCAGACCCTGAGACTTTTTTGAAAGAAACCTCCACTGGTTTCTGTCATGGTCTGTCCCGATTTCAGTCACACAGTATGAGCACTCAGGTTGTGCACGACCGTTGGATCGTACAGTGTGAGCTCACAACACAAATCGCACAGTCTACATTGGCTTAAGGTGGTTTTATCATAGGGGAACACCAAATCCAAACTTTGATTTGTGGTTATTTGATTGTGAATCTTTTGAATGAGGGTTGAGTGTCTTTTCAAAGATGATACAAATCCTAAAGACTTTCCTTTAGGAACATCTGTTCAAATGTTTGCCTTTCAATTAATGAAAATGTTGGTAATGCCAGTTAAACTCACAAAGACATTTGATATACACTGAACATTGGATGCCTTTCAGTCTGCCAATGTTTCTTAACTTACTGGTCCATAAACATTTACTTCTCTTGTATACTCAACATTTAGTCACAGGAAAATCAAGATGTAAAAATTTTAACATCTCCAAAACAAAGAAAACATCAGTTTAAACACCCCACTCAGGTTTTTTGTAGCTGACCACCTATGACTGAGGTTGGCCTATCACTGGCAGCTTATGATAATATTTTGTTTTGGCAAATCAGCTGGTTTACCAATAATGAAAACACCATTCAGTTTACCTTGGACTAATAGTTATTTACCTACTGGAACTTAAGTCCATCATAATAACCGACTTGAATGAGCTAGTTTAAAAGGATTTCAAGTCATATTCCAGCATTGGATTAATATTTTTGAACAAAAAATTCTCAAAACAACAAAGTTTGAGGCATTTAATATAGCTACATCATTAGGAGGACTGAGCAAAAGCTGCAGAAGACTCATGGGGAAGTTTAAGAAGTTAATTATTAAAGCTAACACTTGAGGGCTGTATTTCAGTTTAATGGTGAGTTCCATCTGATTTTGGAACTCATAAGGTCCAAGTTACCAGGTGGACATTACAAATGCACCCTGAACTTGAAATTCTGACTTGGAGGCTCTGAGCAACTTTAGCACCCTGAGTAACCAACTTGTAGCAAATGATAGCTATTCAACTAGGTTGTGATGTCCAAAGCTGGGACATCCCACTTCTGAGGTAAATGGAGCACAGCATAATTTGATTTACAATGGTGATGTGTTTAATACTATTGGCCAGCAAATCAGTAAGCCTATGACACTACATCGCACACACAGTGCTGCATCAGCATCAGACACCAGTGTAATAACCGGGTGACCATGTCAGTGATATTGAGGATCATTTCTGATATTTCAATGATGTATTTTCAATAAACATCTGCCAAGATTGAAATGGGCTGCATGTCAGGGTATCTCTTGTGATTACTTAATTGATTGTACTGGTCAACAGGTTATGGGATGGTTTTAAAAGTAGACTTATTCAATTATGGTGAAGTTTGAATTCTGATTTCAGAACAATTCTTGCAAGGAGGAATAATCTTTGATAAGGATTGCATAAATAGACTCAGAAAATCACTCATGTTACCAGTAGAAGCTCTGGTAGTTTTTCCTTTACTCATACCTTTTTTAGACACCTTAACTTGTCTTTGATGCTGGTGCCAGATAGCAGTCTGACTATAATTAAAACCATTACATGTTGACTGTGAATATCGGCTGTATGTATGCATACATTTGTGAATTTTTAGGCAGGACCTGCGTCAGCTTCTGTCTTTTTTTTCTTTTCATCCTTATTCCTTAGACCTAGCTTTTGAAAGACTAACGTTTTAGATCTAAACTTCATTAATATAATTGTATCTCTATATAAATATCTGCTAAAATGAAATCTTAAATATCAGTATATTGGCAACAAATTCAATATTATACATCACTTACTCATTATAGTGTGATAGTAAATGGACATACTGTTATACCTTGAGGTCTGCACTGACCGTTTGGTCAGGTATTTGCACATGGCCCACATCGTTGTACAGGTGGGAAAATGCTGACACTTTCTGACTCTTAGAAACAGCTTGATTTTTTTTGCTAGCACCACACAATTCTCCCCCTAAACAAACGATATATTACCTGAAATCTGCTGTCCTTTATCTGCTCCAAAACAGTTGTTGCCAGGACAACCATGATGAATCCACAGTAGCATCACAGTACAGCTATTGTGTTGCTTCTGTTTTTGAGGCCTGAAGAAGAACAGAAGATCACGTAGAAAAGAAAAAGAATGTGTTGAAGGCTAAGATGACTTGATGATAGCATCTTATTGTTGATTGAACCAGGTTTTTTTTCCACACAAATCCTACTTTTGTCATGGTGTCTGGGACAGTCTGATTCTAGTGCAGGGACAGTAATTTTTAGAATTAGTTCTATTTTATCCTTTAACATTTTCTTTGTGATCTATTAGAGAATATAAAACTCTGTTATTGAGAAATCTAAGCTGACATGCCAGATGACTGTTTCAAATATCCAGTGAAAGGGATGTATTTCACATTCATTTGGGAAACCTCCTATAGAAAGTGTTTGGGAATGGTGGGACTTTTCAAAAAAAATCTCAGAAGGTGATTGGTCGAATGTTCTCAAATTCAGTACAGGCCAGTCACAGCAACAGGACAACATGTTGGTAGCCAGCTCCTGTGAGCAACATGAGCTTGGCAGGCAGGCTAGGAGGCCAGGAGTTAGTAGGTGAATAAAACTCATGCTGAAGTTGATCAGGACTCAGCAGGAGTGCAACAACCTTTTCTCCACCAGCAAAAGCATGGAAAGCGTTTTTTGCCATTCTTATTTCTTTTTTCACAAAGAAATATGGTCCAGTTCTGCAGGACTATAGCTATATCCAAGCTAATCGCTACACAGACGGCCGCTAATGCTACCAGCTTTCAGCACAATTAAACCCTACCTGTACCTACCGCCTCATTCTCCTCATATAACACTGATTGGTCAGGTCCGTTTTCAGACTGAGAACTTTCCAAGATGGCTTTGCCTCATAACAGACATGGAATCTGGCCATCCCATCTTCTTTGCAAGGTTTTAAGAAACCTCACACACACACGGAGATGTAATTTTCACATGCACAAATAGGATCCTAGAGAGATATCAGTGTGAGGGGCGCTACATACATAGGGCCCTATGAAATCCATTTTATTTTTTTCCAAATTCCGTTTTTTCCGTTTTAATTTTTCGGAATTCCCTTTTTTAACCTTTCCACTAGTTTTACCATAAAAAAGAGTGTCCTGTTTATGTAAAATGAATAAAATGTTAACTAATTAAAAATAAATAGCCTTAATTTTATTTAAAAAGGGCAACAGCTGGCCCAGGAGGCATTGTTTGGATAACCCCTGATATAAAATAATTATAACCGGTGTAGCAGTCAGATATTTCCAACATTTTAAGGCACCTCCCCATGTATAATCACATCCTAATTGATGTTTATAATGTAAATGAAGAAATCCCTCTGTTCTCTCAAACAGAGTGATCAACTTAATAAGAAGGTTACATTAGAGTTAAATGGTCAAAAGTAAACCTGTAAATTTTTTTTCCTCTCTTAGTCTGTAACAGTCCATGCTGTTTGAGTCTGCATTGTTGTACTCGTTAAGCAAACAAAGAGAACTACAGTATCTACGGGAGGAATTATTAAGCTAATAGATACTCGAATGTAACATCATTTAGACTACGGGACTTCATAAAATCTCAATTACTTAGGTCAGATCAGTTTTGTTGCCTGTTCTGTCCCTACTCCTGAAGCAGGCCAATGAGTACTTCTGCTGACATTCTTTTGTCATGTCTATAATCTTACTTTGTAAAAATTTTTGAATTCAGAACATTGAGTTGTCTAGAGAGAGTATTTTTAGACCATATTAGGAGTGTGACAATCTCGCAAGACCAAAATGTCACAAGATGTCTTGTCGAGGTGAAAATCATCTCACGAGATCAATATTGCCCAGACACTAGTAGCAGCAGCTCTCCTGACAAAAAAAAAAACAATATCTAACTGGAAGTTATTAAAGATCACCAAGACACCAAGATGCCCTGGACACTTGAAAAATGTTGGTTTGCCAGCTAATGACGAAACAGAGCTGATCGATGACCTATTCAGATCACCGCTTCAACCCTCATCCCCTCCTCCTCGTGCGCTACTCGGGGCCATACATGATCGACACATGCAAAATAAGTTCATCATAACGGTGCAAAATGACAAAATGCTTTTGCTGGAAACCTGTGCAGTCTCCATGAATTCGTGTATGCGCAGAGTCACTCTTAGTGCCAGTATCTGTGACTTTGTAACTTTGATTCAGTTGCTGCTTTGTCTTGTCTCCTTCTCTTACCGTCCATCAATCACACATCCATCCATGTGTGTTGGCTGTGTGTATCATCAGTCAGAGGCTTAACATGAGTAGTGCAATGGGCCATTGTATGCTGCAGCAGTAAAGGTAGCAAATCAAACTCAGTCTTAACACCATAGAGTCTACTGTTAGCTCCAAAAAGTGAAGCTGTAGCTCCAGTTAAACGCCCGGTTTGTTGTCTGACAGCAGACACAGCAGAGACACATACTCGCTCACCAAGGCACACACATTAACAATCATGCTCATCAGTGCGTCCTGTCCAACACTGTCAAAGCTCTTATCAGAAAAAAAAAAACACGAAACGATAATTAAAGCTGTTTCTCTAAATCACTGTAAAAACAAACAAATGTGTTATTGACAGAAATATTTATTTTGAGTGTAAATATGGATGTCCTCAAAAAGGATGAGAAATCGTTTGCTTTTACTGATGCAGCTCTTTATATTTAGGTCTGTTGTAAATAGTTTTTAAATTACTTATTAATTTAAATGCTTTTATTATTATCATTATAGTGTGAGTGAGAGCATAGTGTGGTAAGATAAGGATGTGATGGACAATTAAAATGAAAGGTTTGATTTTAAGAGCATTAAAATGTACAGTTTGACTCAGAGTTAGACAAGATAAACTGTGTAAGCATTGATAGCCTATTCAGTACAAGAGGAGTTAGTTTAAACATTTCTGAATAGACCTGAATGCTTCACAATTATGACTTTCAGCCACATAAAGGGCACATTTTCCACTCATATTTTTTCCCAAAATTAAAAAAACTTTGTAAAGTCTTGTCTTGTGTCTCGTGAGATAAACATCTCGTCACACCCCTAGACCATATTCATTTAATACAGGAACCCTGAAATATATTAGGCTACTACAACCAACGTTTACCTTGTGTTCAGCTAGTGCTGGTTTAATTCACTTTATGAATGTTCAACATATGTTGTACAGTATTTAAACTGTTTTTTTTTTTTCTTTGATCTCAGCTTCAGAAAGCAGTGGGGCCAGAGATCACAAAGAATGATCTGGTGCCGGCTTTCCAAAACCTTCTCAAAGACTGTGAAGCTGAAGTCCGTGCTGCTGCTGCCAACAAAGTCAAAGGTCAGTTTTTTTAAATACAGGTTAGTTAATAAATGTCACAGGGATAGTTGTTGGAATCGTGAATGGCATGATTTTTAGACTGACATCTTGATATTTTTTACTTCCTTTTGTTACTCTTCCAGTTTTTGAAATGGTTTCCTCCCTTTCTTCTTTTTGTTAGAATTCTGCGAAAACCTCCCAGAGGACAGTCGTGAGCAAATCATTATGACTCACATTCTGCCCTGTGTCAAGGTAAAAAAAGACACTGACATATTGTTGTATGTCTCTGCTGCATCTTGTTTCAGTTGAACAAAAACAGTTTCAGACTTGTTGTGTTACTAAACACCAAAAAGCACCAGAAGCAGTATCTTTTGGTGGTCTGTGCTCAAGCATTTATGCAGACATCTTGGGGTTTTGTCCTCTTATATGAGAACATTAAACTTGAATACAAACTCTTCAATGTGGGGTTGAATCCAATAGGTCAGGCCACTGATCCTAAACAGCAAAAGGGATAAACATCAAATATTTATTCACACAAAGAAGTGTATTGTATTATGTTTGCATCAGCAAGATGGTGTGTCCATATACCGTATGTTAAAGTTAAACCAGAGGCTGCATTTTGAAGTTGAATTCACATCTATACTCACATTGCATTTGCTTTTCTGTATTCAAGATGTGTTTTAACTGGATGTAAGTATATTTTTTATTCAAATTAAGAGCATTTTCTCAAATAATTATCAGACATAAACATTTGCTGAGTCTGTTGCTAAAAAGTAGCCTTAACTGCAAAAACCACTCCAAAAAGTTGTAAATGCTTATCTTTTGGGGGCATTTTAAGGAACTGAAGCATTTTCAGTAAATTATTTTCTTTGATGCTATTGATAAGTGTACATTATAAAATGTGTTCAACACACAACATTTAAGTGGCCTCAAAAAGATAATGGTGAAATTATGACCTTGTAGCTATGACAGAGTGAAAGTTCCCCCATCATAAAACTCAAAATGCCGATGGCAATTTTTGTGGGGAGCTTATCAAAGTAAGGTATTGTCTGCTGGGTGTCAGTGTTAGGCAGATTATGAACAGCAGGTGGCACTGTTGTTTTTGTCATGGTAACTTCAGCTGTAGTTACACTAATCAAACTCCTTAAGTCATAGTAAATTCTTTTTTTTTAATGGCCCCTTTGATGTCACAGTATAGCTTCAAGTTTTTATATTTCAAAAAAATGCTCTGGTGTTCGTTAAAGATTTGGACCACTTGTTGAGCTGTTGTAATGACCAAATCCCCCCGATGGGGGGGCAATGAAAGTTTGTTATCTTAACTTTCACAAATTGTGATAGTGCTTACCCTGTCAACATATTACCCAAAATATACAGGTAGAAACAAACTGATGCAAAACTCTATAAAGCTATGGAACATTGACATGGCATAATACTGCGCACATTTCTCCTGATACTTTGGTAAGGCACACAGTGAAAGGGATTGTTCAGACTTTTAGACATGTTTCTAGGAATTTTGGAATATTGAAAGATTTGTAACGGTGCCCTAGGTCCCTAAGTGCTTACGCATGTCTAATGTTTCCATGTGATATTTTTTTGGCTCACGTCAATAAAAACTGTGAGCAACACAGGATGGTTAATCATTTCAAGTTCCCTGGTTTTGCCTTTCTCTAGTTTGCATGATATTTCAACTTATTCTGCCCACAGTTGATAACTGCAATGACTATTTTCTCGCCTGCACTAGTATTATGTCCCCTTTGCCCTGTATTTATACATAGAGCTAAATGATAGTGTCGCTCTATGTGCTGTGTTGTAAATATGACCCTTAGCAGTAGTGTTGATGTTTATTTACAAGCTTTCTGTCTTAACTATTTGTTTGTGTTGATCTCTGTGTCTCCTGTGTGTCTTGTCCCCTACCAGGAACTTGTTTCAGACACAAACCAGCATGTGAAGTCAGCTCTGGCCTCAGTCATTATGGGACTGTCCACCATCCTGGGCAAAGACAACACAATAGAGCACTTACTGCCACTTTTCCTGGCTCAGCTCAAGGACGAGGTAAAGGAAATGCACACCTACAGTTGTGGGCCCCATTTTTTTCATTTACACTTTACGCAGTTGGCTTTAGGTATCCTAAGACGCTATCCTCAAGCACTGGGAACAAAAGCTTCCTGTAAGGTGTAGACTGACCAACTTCTTTAGCTCTAATTGTTTAGTGCAGCTGAGACAGAGTAAAACCACTTATCCACAGTCACTAGACGTACCGGTCTGTCACCTGGCTGGGTCGAAGGATGATTTAAAAAGGCTGAGACTGTACAATTACACAGAATTGCTGTGTCTGGCTGAGGGAATAATGAAGTGCTCCACACACTGCAAGTGAGCAAAGTTGATGCATGGTACATCATGTATGTACAGTAGTGAGCAGTTGGTAGTATTTGTTGGTATATACTTTTTTTAAGTATTGATAACAAGCATGTCATTATTTTTTCAGAATCTGACACATCTTGTCATCTGTTTCTTTTCCATTTCAGTTTGTTTTGTAAGTGGCATCATTCATACTGAAATGATTTGTTTATGAAGCTTTTATGGCAGAAAAAAAATCTAATCTTTGTGGTATAAAATAGTGTTAAATGAGTCTGCATTTAGATCTTTGGGCTAGGTATGAGCTGATTAGTGTCCTTTGAAATACAGAACTTGTTCCATGTTGAACGACTAACTCAGTAACACTTTGTCCATTGAATAAATTTCCATCACATGAATTTGTAAAATGAGATTACAGTTTCCCAGGTTAAAGATATCTAAGAGGTTCTGATGGCTTGAGGCTGTCAGTTCTTCCACTGCTTTCCTCCTTCCTATTTAAAGATGGCCCCATTTCCTCACAGCACAAACACAAGACCAAGAGTGTCTAATTAGATTACAGTCCAAAGTGACAGCTTTGACGTGCAAATTTCAATAATTCAAGGTGCATCTATCCAAGGATTGAATTAAAGGGAGCAAGATGAATAACACTATGTAGACTTGTCATTCATTCAAGAGCTGAATTTTCTCAAACCGTCAGTGTTTTATTTGGCGGCTCCCCTGCATCCACTTTGTAAACAAGTGAGGCTGGCTGGCTGACTATTTGTTACACAGGGATAAAACGCTTTGTATAGCCTGTCTGGTTTTTAATGTCCTGTCCAAGATCTGAAATCTAAACATTATTCTTGATTAAACTTGTTTGGGAAAGCTTGTCTTGATTTCAGCTGAAACCAAACAAGTTTATACTTCATAAATGACTCAAAAATCAGGCTGCTATAACCTTAAACATTCTAATTTTGACAATGCTCTGTCACAGTGCCCTGAGGTGCGTCTCAACATTATCTCCAACCTCGACTGTGTGAATGAGGTGATTGGCATTCGTCAGCTCTCTCAGTCACTGCTGCCTGCCATCGTGGAGCTGGCAGAGGATGCAAAGTGGAGGGTCCGCCTCGCCATCATAGAGTACATGCCCCTGTTGGCAGGACAGCTGGTGAGTCACTGAGTCCTGGAACACTGAAACCCATATAAAATATGTTTTAAAGGTCTTTCTAATTAGTACCAGGAAAGTGAGAAAAGTGCAGACAAACTGACTCTTTAGGACTGATATGAATGCAGACATCCAGGAAAGTGCTCTAATTACACTGTGTTGGTTTTCCCAGGGAGTCGAGTTCTTTGATGAGAAACTTAACACCCTCTGTATGGCCTGGCTCATCGACCACGGTAAGAAATTCTAATTGGTTACAGTTTTACAGACTTTGTTGGGTTAAAACAGCTTGAATAGCAACATGAAGCAACAATCTTTTATCCCAAGAAGACAGGCTTAGTCTTGAATATTGCCCTTGCTCTGGCACATCTCTCTAAAATCACCAGATTCCCATAAAGAGTGCCAATGTTATGATGCATATTCAATGTCTCATCTCTTTCCTGTCTTCAGTTTTCTGTATCACCAACCATCACAACTCTTACTTACCCAGGGCTGACCATTTGGCAGACAGGACTTCTGCTCCCACGCTGATTCTGTGTTATTACCTGAATTATGGTTGAAGGGATGAGCTTGATGAGCGTAGAAGCTGGGAGAGAGAATTTTGAGGCTTAGGTTGGGGTGACATGTGGCAGTCTGCAGCTCTGCCATCATGCTAATGGAAGGCTGTTAGGGGACTTTTCTTTATCACACTTCATGAAGGAAACAGAGGGCAAAGAGCAATGTGAAAGATAATGATTTAATGAGTTTTGTTGGAAGGGTCACTGTGGAATAGTCTGGCTACACTGTTGTACATTAATACTCTCTGTACTAAAACATTTTTGTTTTAATAAAGGCCTTATAGGACATTGCCTTTTCTGCAGAAACTATACATGAAAGGGTTAAAGCATGCCTTTGGGTCACTCTGGGTGAGTTTATGTGAGCTTGTTTGCTCTGGGAGCTTCTTTCTCTGTCTCAGTATGTGAGACAATCACCAACATTCAAATGCTGTGAGAGATGTGTACTCAGAGCTACATAACACCGCTTCATTTTCTAACCTACACGTTATCCTGTGCATACATTTTCACTCAGAGGATATAGTGTTCTGTTCACATGAAGTTTTCTAATGAGACAGACACACGCTCGCTATTGAGGACAAAGGGCCAGCTGGGTTACATCATTGGAATGCTGCTGGTGTGAGTTTCCGTATGTGTGTGAGGGTGTGTGTGTGTGTGTGTGTGTGTGTGTGTTTGGCGATGGCTGGGGTAAGGGCTCTGCCACCCTTACGTAAGCCCTTCAAAGTCAGACAGGACTACAGAAATCAGCCCAGAATCTCTCCCTCACTGACTCTGATATGAAGAGATCTTTTGTTTCCCTTTCCATGACAGTGAACCTCCACCATTTCTGCTGTTTTATGAAAGTGTGTTGTCCAGGACTTAGAGGCTAGAATTACCTCCCCTTCCATTACTCTCCTTGTACTTGGTATCCATCCCTAATGCGATCAAGTTTGTTATATTTCTTTTGAGCACACCATTCATGCTGAGTGTTGTCACTGTTATGTTTCAGTGTATGCCATCCGTGAGGCAGCCACCTGTAACTTGATGAAGCTGGTTGAGAAGTTTGGCGCCGAGTGGGCTCAAAACACCATCGTACCCAAAGTCCTGGGCATGGCCAATGACCCCAATTACCTCCACAGGATGACTACTCTGTTCTGCATCAATGTGAGTCAAGGACATCACCTCCTATTAGCATGCTCTCGGGTATGGAAATGTTAACTACTGTTCCTCCTAGTCACAGTTTGCATTCTGTGTCCCAGGCTTTGTCAGAAGCGTGTGGTCAGGATATCACCACTAAGCAGATGTTGCCAGTGGTCCTCAAGATGTCCAACGACCAGGTGGCAAATGTACGTTTCAACGTGGCAAAGTCCCTTCAGAAGATCGGCCCCGTCCTTGACAGCAAGTATGTAGTTTTTGTTCTCATGTTTTCTCTTTAATCAGGGTGTCTGCAAGGTCTTAAAAAGTATTGAAAGTTGATAGTCATCATACTTAAGGCTTTTAAAATATCAAAGTTTTAAATGCAGGACTATGAGGCCTTAAGTTTTGTTGTTTTTTTAGAATTCATAATTCCACTAAGCAAGGCAATTTGTTTTCTTCTTTTAAATTATATTTCATTTTAATCACATGCTGTTCTGCTGGATTATTGAAACTAATATACTGTAGTGAGCTATACTTTATCAGCTGCAACAGTAAAGTGATCATGGACCCATAGATGCATCAAAATCTGAATTAAAAGACTGTGACTAATATCCTAAAATTGCAACGATGCCATTTTTTTTTTCCTCATAACTTGAATGTATGCTGTTCTACTTTGTAGTTTCAACTAAGGATGTTCTTAGGCGTTCTCATTTCTTTATTTGTTGGCTAAACGCCTATTTAAACTGTGTTTAACAGACTAGTCTAGAGTGGAGACAATACTTAGAAAACTGTCCTCACAGGGTCCTCGCATCAGTAGGTATGGTATGAGCCTGATATACTCAGTAGAGCATGGCTAACATTAGCAGTTAGCTCCGCCAGCCTTCGTTCTTCTTTGCAGATGAATATCGTGCTTTGATATATGCCCTGTTTTCGCCTCCTTTGAGTAGTTAAACTACAGTACAACCCTTGGCAGCCTACTTACAACTTTATTTCCATTTTTCACTTCAAAAAACTGTCATACCACGCTGCTGCTCTACATGTTAACTGCTAAGCTTCTCAAATTTAAGGTGGGTGAAGTGCCACAGAAAGCTCAGACAGGAAGGCAGCGGTCATTAACTGAAGCTATAGCAGCTTTTGGTGTCAGGAGCTTCATTATAGTTTGAAAGAGCATTAGAAAAGACCTCCCATTGTCAACTACCTTATGGTATTAAACCACGGTCTTTTCTCGTATTCTAGTTTCAAAATGTTCCAAGAAAGCATAATTTGGAAATTCTACAATTAAGAATACTATTGGCCTTTTTTATGTAATCACATTCTTTTCAGATTTCATTTACAAAACTTTGTTGCTAATGTAACGAGTTAGAAAAGGTAGATTTGATAGGGCTTTAAAATGTCTGAAGAGGGGTATTAAATTACAAGCATTATATTTAATGTCAGATTTTCTGTACAAGAAACTGTCTTAAAGAGCGAAGCAGCTTTACAGATTTTAAAACAGTTCGCCTCCACTTTTTGTCCCTCAGTACCCTTCAGACAGAGGTGAAGCCGGTGCTGGAGAAATTGGCAACAGATGCAGACATGGATGTCAAATACTTTGCCCAGGAGGCGATCAGTGGTAAGCTTTTCTCGTTTATCAATATTCATAAATTTTAACTGCAATAAATTGTATTCATAATTATTTAGAAAATTAAAAAAGTACATTTCCTATCTTCTTTCTCTCTTTTTCAGTTCTGGCCCTAGCATAAACCAACCCCACATCTCTAAACCAGACAACCACCCGATAAAAACAACGTAAACACTTTTACAAGATATTTATTGATGTTCAGGAACAACTGGTTAATGTATAGAGAAAAGCTGTTAACAATGGTTTAATCTTTTTCTTTTTCCTTTTGTTTACTGTACAATGGTAGACCATGTCCAGGCCCAGCACAGGCTTCTATGTTAACCTTCCTCTTTGCTGTAAATGGGTGCTTCAACTAAAGCAGTGTGACGAAATTGCTTCAAGTGGTGCATGCTGACTTCTGTGCTAAAGTTCTAGCTAGGCATCGCTAACCAGAACCCCTCTCACATTCCTCCCTTTTACATCCTCAGACACTGTTGTACTATAGCCACAGTCATCACTGCGTACCACACGTGTACTCCTGCTACCTAGCACCTATGGCCCTGCTCTGTGTTGCTGCACCTTTTTCCCAATGCTAGATGCTAACTGTGGGCAGCAGATGCCTCAGCAAGCTGTTGATTTTGCTGCGCTTCCTCCCTCTGACGGCACTCTTTTCCCTGAGACACTGCTGTAGCTCAGCAGAGAGGTGACTGAAAGGACTATACAGGTTGGGTTTATTCCACCAGACCAAACCTGTTGTGTCTCCTAAATGCTTCACAGCCCTGTTTTGTACCACGCTCCGACAACGAAATAATGGGATGTCCATTATTGCATGTAATCCAATGAACTCTTTCAATGATTGCATGTTCTCGCCAATCTTAAACGGTGTCCTTTCCCAACTCTATCTGCAGACTACCCCACCCCTCTGCACTGTTTGTTCTCTGCAGCAACTCAGATTGAATTGGTCATATTAATTACCTCGGGCCACTGTAAAAGGGACCAACTCAGTCGTAAAGTGTTGATTACTCCTACAGATCCCCGTGAGTTTGTTGTTGACGTGCCAGGGTGGGAGGTAGTCGTCAGATGTAATTTTCTACATTATCTTCTCAGCATTGCTCTTATTCTGTGTGCCAATGATTTGGATTAGCAGTGGTGTTTTCTTTTAGTATGCCTGGGTAAATGACTGTCATCTGTCCTGCTCTTTTCTACCAAGCCACTTTATTCCTCAGATGTTAATGGGATGGTAAAACTAAATTGACTTCAACTGAAAAGGCTGTAGGACAAACAGAACCGAGACGCTCATGTGTCCTAAAGCCAACCAGTTTTCTCTTAAATCCATGCTAAATCCTCCATAGTACAAGAGATTTAAGGCTTAGGGTCAGTGATGGTGAAGGGCCACCAGATGATTCCTGCTTACAAATCTCGACCTGATGGAGAGCTAGTGCATGCTTTCAAACAAAGTGGGCTGGGAGACGTGGAGCATGTGTACGTAAGGCTGCATAATGTTTTATTACGGGGCGGGAGCGTGGGTGGTTATGGGCGGGTTGCATAAATGTGTCGTCTGTGTTGATAAAAGAAACTTTTGTTTTTCTCTCAACTTCTCCCGCTGTTCACTTCTCTCCCCTCCTCTGTCATTTGTTTCTCTTGAATAAACCTTGATTGTTGATTGTCCTGTATCACAAAGACTGTGCTTTTATTTTAATTTTAAAATCTCTTCTCACTTGGGATGCTGTATCTTGATCTGAATAAAGTAACACAATGAACTGGTGTAGTCTGCTGTTGTAACTAGTTTACACTCATCAAGGCCCAGGGTCATGTTTACAACATGGTTATGACCAGAAAAGGAAAAGGCTTTTCAAAATATGTTCTATGTTGGTTTCATGTTTAATTAAAGGAAATCTCTAGTGGTAATAAAAGCAGAAAGAAGTGCTTTAAGAACTGAAGTGAAAGGAAAGAACATCAAAACAGATCCATGTCAATAGTGATGAGTGATGATAACTCTAAAGAATTAACTTAATATAGAAAAAGGGAAAACATAAAACTTGTAAGTAATTTGAGTGATGGTTAAGTTAAAATTCACAAATTCTTAAGTAACCTTTTAATTGTAAATTATCCTCACCAGTTGCTGAAATGTAGTCAAAATACTATACTAGTTTACTGTGACAGAAGTAATGTGCAGTCCGTGCATTATCCCTTAGGTTTCAGTTTCTCACAGACGGACGTGTATGTACACCTTGTTAGCTCGATGCTAATGCATAAAAGAAATTCCCTTTAGGAGGCTAAAGGAATTGGCATCGAAGCTGTCCATTTAAAGGTTTTTTTATTATATATGGGGGGGTGGGGGGCTCTTTTCCATGGAACTATCCTACTGGTTTCTGATAAAACCTGTCCATGATGACCTTCTCAAAAGATAAAAAGTGATACATTGCTTTCAAAAATCATCACAAATTTGATTGTTTCATTAATCAAATCCAAAGGATAAGGTCTAAACATGTTATTCTACCAAAGACTTAAATATAAATAGTTTCATTATAATTTTAGTTACTTTGTGCCAGAAGTGGAAAGAAACTTAATGCAATTATTCAAATCACTGTAATTGAGTAGCTTTTTGTGTGCTTGTATGTTTTGAGTACACTTTGAAATCAGTACTTTTACTTGAGTATATTTTGGAGGAAGTTTTGTATTTCATTACATTTACAAAGCATCAAGTATGGAGAAAAAACAAAACTAGAGATCAAAATGAGGTTCCAGCTTTTTGACAACAGTATGAACCTGGGTAGTTTTGCTTTGACTACACGACAGTCACATAGAGCGAGAATGATTTCACATTACATCCCAAAACAGCTGTTGAATTTCACTTCAAGATGTGCCTTTAGCTGAACGGCGTAATTGGAGATCCAAATTCACAAGTTTTTATTTTATGTCGAGATCTCAAAAGCACCACCAAAATGTACTTATTAACTGATTAAAATAACATGTATACATGTCTACTTAGGGCTACCATACACCATAGACTTTGTGCCAGATTTTTTTTTGTCCAGGCAAACATTCATGGACCCTGACCCACTAGTTGAACCACTGTTTCAGAGCAATGAAGTCAGATTTAGTTATCGTTTTCTCTTATTTACCAAAGTGTGTGAGCGCATAAATGTGCAAGAAAACAAACAGTTTACACTCCAAAGCAGGATAGGCAGTGAATTGCACAACCTTTCTGAAGTTGTGCCATAAACTCAGTGTCCTGGACTGACTCAGACTCTCCAGGATTGTTAGGTTGTAGCAGTTTTTGCGTACTGCTGTGATTTGTCTCTAGATTTTTTCTTTTCAGGCCTTCCTGGGACTCTTAAGAGAAGCATCCTTAAAGCAGGTGTTTTTATTGTATATTGTTTAAAACAATGCAAGAAAAGCTTTCATTTGTCCTTTTTGGGCTGCTGTATTTCAAATTTGTTTAGCGTTAGAAAAGGCCTTAATGTATCCTCTGAAAACTTGAAGTCTGAGACTGGTAAATCCTGTTAGCTTTTAAAAAAAACATCCTCTCAGCCTGTAAACGACTCTTGAAAGTGGGATTAATTTAACATGTTTGAGCTCTTGTGTTTTGTCAGCTCTAACCTGGTCGGCAGCTGCTGTGGAGATGAAAGCTCGGGTCCTCGGGGCTGTTTAGGCCTCAGGGAAGCATGCAGAGCAGGGCAGGGTCTGCAGCTGACACCTGCCCTCACTCTGAGGAGGAACTGTGGAAAAATAAGGGCTGGGCTGAGAAACATCGTCTTTCTTAAGCAGGAGATGTTTGAAGGTATGACAAACATGTTTACACCACATTTGGCAAAGGTTTCATGGGAAATGAGCTGCATTTTTTTCTGCTCTATACAGCAGATCTGACATGCACCATCTTTTTAAAAATCAAATGAGCAATCAGGCAGAGAGGATTAGGGCAATAAATCAGATGGTGCTGATCTTTATGAGAATCTCAACCTGCCTTTTTTTAATCTGCTCAAATCTCCCATCAGCCGTCCTCGGTGCTGTGTGTCCTCCAGCCCCTTTTTGGCTGCTCTCTGCACGTATTCTTTAATGCACAGGTTGGTTGTTGCTGCCGTGTGTCAGCACTTTATGCTACAGTGAGGTGCCTTGAGGGCTGTTCAGAGCATGGAGAACACTTCCAGTGCAATGGAGCTTTTGGGATTGATAACAGAGCAACAAACAATCTTATTATGAACTTTTCTCACTGTTATGTATTTATATTTTTAAGCTGGTGATCTAAACACGGAGGGAACATGCCAAGCTTTGAACCACAATTTTTCCTACAAGTAAAAATCTTCATTAAGGCACGATTACTTGAGGGCGAGGGCTAATCCGTCCCCCCTCCCTCCTGCTAAATCCACTGGAGTTCATGAGGCGGTAATGAAACAGCAGCAACCTATTTCTTCCTATTTAGATCCTGTTATTTGGGCGGATTTTCAGCAGCCGGAGCCCTTGACAGTGCTGAGAGAGCCCTGACGTCAATGCAGCTGCCTCCCAGGACTGTGTCATTTATAATGAAAGGAGTCAAGCAAAGCCCCCATGCAGCACAGCATACACACATACTGTACACTCTCAGTGAGGTCAGATGCTCTCAGGGTAACAAATGACAAACACCAGTCAATGAGAAAAGAAGCGAAGGAGCTCTTTTTCTTCTCAAGTCACCTTGCCACTCCTCCTCTCACCTTCTTATTCTGTCATCTTTCAGCAGTGCATCATGGGATCATAAACTTTCTCCTTTGGATAATATCTTGGCTTGGTTTGAAACATTCAGCCTGCAGGAGCTGTCTTTTTATCCAGGCACTACTGGGTCATCAGTCCTGGGATTTCTGCCTCTGTCCATCTGCTTGTGTTGAGCGAGGCTTCAGAAACAAAGGGGGGATGAAGGTGAATAATGGGGGACACATGGGTGCAATGTGACCTTCAGCAAGGAGCTGATTTCATAGAAGACAGTCTCACACAAATCATACTGAGTTGCAGCATTTACACCACAATCACATACTTTTTATAGTTTCTGTGCATTAGATCTTGAGGAAAATCTGCAGCTTATAAATAATTTTTTTTTCATTTTAACTCCAAGCTTTTCTCTAATTCTTTGCAGCTCTGTGCTGTGATCTCCTGCTCTAAAAAAGACGCAGTAGGATGTTGTCATCCACCCTCCTCCCGTTGTCACGGCAACCATTGATGTCATTACAGTATACTTTGGCCTGATGAGTGAATAGGCCCCTGATATTGTGGTATTTTATCGTAAAAAAGAGAAGATTACTGCTGTCTGTGCTCGTATCAGACCCTCTATTCTCTGTCTCTCTTCCCACACGAGAGTCTGTGACAGGAAGCCTGCTGAAGGTTTCCACAGCAGACAATGGCACTGAATACACACTATAAATAACTGCTTTTAACTGGAAATGCTGCCATCTTGTAGGGAGAATCACTGTGAGGTCACACTTTTGGAATACGCCTCGAAGAAAATTTGCAACAGACAAAATGTGAAGCAGATTTCATTTTTAAAGGTTTGCCACTTTTCACAGGCTCAGATCAGTTTTAGATTTAAGGCAACAAAATCCAAAAGGGTACGTTGAATGAAGTGTGATGAAGAGGGCCTGAGTGTGACTCATCCCATATTTCTGACTTATCAGTTCGGATCAGCAGCACCAGCAGCATTTCTGATCCCAGGAAAAGAAGTGAGACCCTGGTTTCCATGAACAGACCAGCCCCTGCTTTCCTCTGCTGATATATTAGTGGGATTAGCTGTTCTCTGTCTGAGCCCGCTGATTGGATTGACTTGTTCTCTCTCTTCATGATCCGTTTCCACACAAAGGGTGAGAAACGTCGGCTCTCAAACACAGAGATGTCCGGTCATGTTCTAGTAGTCCCTTTTCTCTGAATGTATATGTATGTGAAACAGTGGGCAACATGCCATCTTCTTAGCAGACACAGGGTTAAGGTCGACCAATCAGGGCTCGGCTCAGGACAGGCCGCGCTTTACAACCAGAAAAGGTGTTTGTGGTTCATGTACAGCACACCACATTTATCAGACCACCTGGCATATTTGTCTCAGAGACCATCCAGCATCATGAAGTGCTTTAATGCGGACTCTTTCATTTTCAGTCAGCTCTCCGCGTTTTACCATTTTGAACAGGAATGAGGAATTTCAAACTGAATTCACTCAAATTTGAGCCGGCTCACTGGGCTCCTCTGAGAAGTCAGAAAATTAATCAAGCATAACATTCTACCACTAAAACTTATTTTTCTGTTCAGGAATGCAAGTAAATAACTATAATTTGACATATTAATCAAGAAATATTAATGTGCTTTACTATTTTTTCAGTTTTTTGTAAATCAGTAAATTTGAATATTCATGGAAAACAATAATAATTATATTTGAGCATTAAAAATATCATTTGGGTTAAAGAGCTTCTACATATTGTATTAACCATTGCAGAAATATAAAAAATGTTTTTGGTAATTACCAATGCTGTTAATTTAGGTCAGCTGTGGCATAAATCTTACTTTGGTTAGGGTTAGGGTGGTCTAATAAATTTGCACTGTAGTCTGATAATGTTGACAGGTGCTGTAAAGAAAGAATAACAGTGAGTTCGAGCAGCGATCAGAGCCACAGGGTTTCAGTTCTTATCAGAGTCATGAATTATTCAATCCCCAGCATGTGAAGTGTCAAAGAGTTTGGTAAAAGCCTGCAGTGACTCACATCTGGATGTTATATTAGACAAGTGGAGTTTTGTTGACTTGCTAAGTACAGGACAAAGTTTTCAGTGTTTTCACAGAGGTCAAAAGTGTAATAACACAAATGTTCTCAACCATTCAGAAACTTCTAGTTTAAATTTTTCACCTTCATCAGTCATCATTTTCAGTCAGAGCTACTCTGTTTGACTTACATCATATTTGTAAAGGTTCAAGAGAACTGAAGAAAAATAAGCTGTAATATCCTAAAACAATGTTCACTTTTTTTTAGATAGACTCTGAGAACCAAATTAGAAAACCAATGATTGTTTTCTGTGTGCAAACTCTTTCTGGTGCTGTTCGATGGATTTTAGGTGTTAAAGCCCATAAACTGTAGAGAACTTTAGATCAACTGAGAAACAGAAAGGAGATGGAACTGATGTAGGTCTAAAGATTCCTCTAATAATTTATACAAGCCCAATTTTAGAAAAGTTGGGGCACTGTGTAAAATGTAAATAGAAACAGAATGCAAGGATTTGCAAATCTCATAAACCAATATTTTATTCATAATAGAACATAATCAATAAATCAGATTCATTCAACCTTATTTAATCTAAAAAAATCTTTGAGGGCATTCCCTTATTTTCAGTGTGCATCCAATAAAACAGCACAATTAAAAACAGTGACATTCAAAAGCAGAATAGTTTGTTATCATAGTGTTAAACTGACCAATAGGAACAAGAGCTTGCAGTTTGAATGTTGGTTGTAAAGTGCGCCATGTAAATGCAGCAGAAAAGCTGAAAGCAGTTCTTCCAAACAAAGCGTTTGCCTGTGGAACTTCAAGCATCAGGAAGTTAATAGATCTTGTTGAGTTTTGATTATAAGACTGATTAAACAGAGATGTTATTCATGATAAAATTTTACCAATTAACCAGTGCCTGTACAACTTACTGTCAGAAGGGCCCAGCCCACCTTTTCAAATAAAGTGCAGAGTAGCCATCATCAGTGATAAATCTGAGGGTTGAGTGATAGATGGAGTCCAGGGTTTTAAGAGTGGAGGCAGAGGTGTTTCTATAAACAACATCACCATAAAGTAAAACTAATTAAATGGGTTGATGTTGAAATTGAGACATTTTTACCATTTCATGAAAAATATAAGCTAATCTCTTACAGGAACCAAACTCTGATTTTTTGAGTTTATAAACCCATATATTTTTAACCTTGCAAAGCAGATGAATTTGCCAATCAATCAGACAAATCCATCTTGAAATCCACACGTTTTTTTTTCCCAATCAGCGTTATTTGAGGGGAACAAGGCGGTAGCTATAAACTCAGATGTAGCTGTAGAAAAGCAGCGAAAATCAGAACTAGACCATGTTTATCTTTGAAACAAGAACTAAGAGTCACACCGCAAGCTTGTCTTGGCAGAAAAAAAAAAGTTTTTGCACGTCTCCCAACCGGCCTTGGCATAGATGTACTCACTGAAGAGCTCCACCAGTCACAACTATGGTGGTGGTAGCATGTGTGGTCAGGAGAAGCACGTGCGTAGAACCTTAATTTGTCTTGATGCTCTGGTTGGCCGTCATGAATGTGACAGACAGAACGTTCCTCCAATCACCTTTTGAGAATTTTTTGGAAAAGTCCTGCCCTTCCCAAATGCTTTTGATGGGAGCTTTCCCAGCTGAATGTGAAATACATCCATGCATTAGAAATGTAGAACAGTCTATCTGGCGTTACAGGTTGATACATTTCATGAGGAAAAAAAAATCTTTTACTTTTACTGAATTTGAACTTTTTATTTTTGAACACTTTGTTTTTGAACCATTGCAACTTTTTAAAATTGAGATATATCAGAAATAAATTTTGTACAAAGGACATCCAAAAGAGTATCTTTGCCATATTAAAGGCAATTTTGAATTCATCTTCTCAAAAAATGTTTTCATTGCCTCAGGGAAACATTATGCACCATGGCAGTGATTCCTGAAGAGGGGCCCAGAAAATTGTGTGAGACAACTTCCAGGAACATCACAAATGCAGGGTTGTTATGGCACAAGCACACCAATCTCATGATCCTGGTTGCCACCACTTCTCCAGAACCCAAAACAAGAAAAGACAAGGATCCAGAGGATAAACAAGTGGAGAGTTAGAAGGCTCATGTGATCGCTGATGGACGCTGGGCCTGGACTTCAACCACAACAACCACAACAGACACATGAGAGCAGGCTTCCAGGAACTCTTTTTACTCAAAGACATGCCCCCTTATTGGATGTCACTCTCTGACTGGATGCCGCTACACAGTGGATGTCAGTGTTTATTAGATTATGAAGAGAATAAGAGTCTGACAGAGCAGCAGTCCAGAGGGAAGGACATCCCATGGACCATTAAACATCGGTCTTTTGGCTTCAGTCTGCGTCGATTCCTCTAGTCCCTCTATGAGTCTCTGGTGGGCGGGACTAAGACTCAAGGAAAAGACTCAAGCCAGAGACCCAAGCCATATAAAAGTCAAAGTGAGACGCAGCCCGTGTGCTAGCTGGGTGTACTCAAATCACCAATGGGCAGGAAGTGACATCACCCCTGAGAGCCTGCTGCACTGGGGATTGTAGTATTCATCCAGGCATCACCCAGCTAACAGTATAAGCATACAATAAATATAGCTGCCCCAGCACCTGTTCACAACCAGCTGTCGTTTAAAGATAGGAAGAAAGAGTGGGAAAAGACACTTGCCTGTAATAACATCAAACTGTACACGAGTATTATGAAAGAGGTGTGTTTACCCCAAAACATGAAATGTTTTGAGGCATTTCTGCGCATCTGATCTAAACCTTTGCCAGTGATGTAAATGTGGAGCTGACTCCTGTGTGTCAGTGTCTGTTTCATTATGTTGTGTTTATACAGATAAACTCCATGTAAAGCCCCCCTGCAAACCAAAACTGTTCCAAAAAGCACCAGTAAACTAATTTTTAATTTCAGTTTATTGATGTTTGCTGCATCAGAAGGATCCAGTGCTGCAGCAGGTAAATGAATCATCTTTAAATGGATCTTATGATTGAAACATTTCTGCCACTTATCTTCTGTGGACAGCTGCACATCTGTCATCTCCTGTTTAGCTTCAACTAGTGATGTGTGACATACTTAAGACAAGAAATGGGCCAGTATTAACCCTTTAAACATTTTATTTGTTGGTAGTTAAAGTTTTAAATCAGCACCTTTACATGTTGTAACTGTGCACTGGAACCAACCCTACAGCTCTTGAGTGACTGACCATCCCTGGCGCTCCACTTCTGGTTGAAATAATGTCAGGTTCAACAGTGACTCAACAATTCATATGGAGCGCTTGGTGTGACTCATTTTTCCAGGTCATTAACTCTCACCTACACAATGCAGCCTTTGGGTGCTGTCAGACTGGTGCAGTTTATGGTTAAAGAACAGCTGGATTATGGTGAGAGGAGAAATGCATGTCTGCAAGAAACACTTCAATTCAGTCCTATTTCTGAATTTTGCCCTTACCTCTTGTTTTCTAGCATCCCCTTGCCCCTCAGGGTACAAGGGGTAGTGGGAAATGAAATAGGACAACTCTTCAAGTTCCCAATATCATCAGCAGTCATTGATGGATGTTTAGTATTATTGCCATGGCTGGGTTTGTTGTACTTCCTCCATCAGTTAGCTTAGCTATTACTCTGTTCCACGTCGTAATCCTGCTCACGCCTGCTCATGTCTCTTTCTCCACATAGTGGGATTTCTGAATGCAAATATTGAATATCTTTATTATCTCTAATCAAAGTGGTTCTAATTGTCTTCTAAGCACATTGGAGAGGGAAAAATCCCTCTTAACAAAACTCACACCACAGGAAAATTTGCTAAAATAACCTTTACAACCATCTGATGATCAGGCCTTTTCTGAGTTTGGACAGAAAGGGAATCAAGGCAAAAATCTGCACGATTACCTTGTAGTGTGTGCCAAGCTTGACATTACAAGCCAAGATCACTAACAACCGACAGTGATCCCAATAATGTTATTAAATAACTTAAACTCACTAATGTTAGCTAATCAGCAGTACCCTTTACTGTAATGAAGAATTTCTTGCCCTTCTTAAACAGCAACATTATTGGCCCAGACACATAATAAATACATACAACTGTCTACAGTTGTGTAGATTTTCATCCTGATGGAGCTGTAAGGAAAAGGATTCTCATCTACTCTAGATGTAGAGTTATGTAGACATCGCTGAAGCAAAGCTCTGGCTCTGACTTTTCAATTTTGGAGATTTAAATGGCGACACTGTGCACAGTAACAGTTCAAAGTGACAAAACTGTAAAGTTTAAGAAAATATTTTTCTGCAGTTGTCCAGTGATGCAAACATGAATCCTTTTAAATGGACATAAAATTCTGCAGCACCAGGAAGTGTTTAATCAAAGCTGCTACAGTTCTAGGCAGGTGACTTAAGTTATAAATTGGGACTAAACCTTAGCGTCTGCTTTATGGTCATATGTTAATATAAAAGTAAGGATGAAAACACACACAAACACAAAAAACACACCATTTTTATGTTCAATAAACCTTTTTAATCTCAACAGCAAGTTAGCTTATGTGTGGTCAACATCAATGAAGGTAAATATAAAACTGGATTTCTATTGATAGATTGATGTTTTATCAGCAGGAGGTGAAATTATGATACTTGGAAATACGTCCACTAGAATCTTCATGACTTGAGTCTTCAACTAGAGAAATATTGCTATAATACTTTTAAATGGCATACACTGATTGACCAACGAGAGAGAGAAAAAAAAGCACGGTAGAGAAGCTGACAGAGAAGCTCCAAAACTCCACACGGTGGGTCGTACAGGGAAACTTCTGAGGGACTTTGGTTTTGTACCTTTGTAAAACCTGGCTCTACTTATCGGAAAAAAAAAAGAATACAGAAAAGAAAAACGTAATCATAGTAAAAACAAATGATAAAAGGGTTCAAAAAGAAATAATGGTGCTATTCAAAATCTTAATTTAGATTGAAAAAGTAAAAGGCACACTGAACACGGTCACGTTCAACACAAAATCAACCTCCGCACAGCGACGAAGATTCACTACACCTCTACTCTGTACAAATAACACTCATCGTAAACTGAAAAGTGTTAACTCCACCTTGGATTTAAAACAACAATCAGATAAAGTGTTGCTGTGTCTGGTCTTTCTTTGAAAGAAATGTGTTTTGTGTCCATTATTGGTGGGGGAAAAGCGAGAGGAGAAAGGTGTTTCCTAAAGATTGTGTTTTTTTGTTTCATCTGCCAGGAAACAGCAGAGCAATACAAACCTTTTCCACCTCCTCCTCTGCGGCTACATCTCCTCTTCCCCTCGTCATCAAAGTGCTCCAGTATCCAACTTCAACAGATCAATCTATAGGCACCTCAGCCTGACCACTGACCAAAATAAACAATCACAAAAAGGCAAAAATCCACCCTCTAACACTGACACTGACTATTTAAAGTTGTGAGTGCTTTCCACTCGTGTGCTTCACTTCCTCCTGTTTCTGACGGACAGTTTCCACATGACCTACAAGCTGGGTGTGAGCTCATTTTTGTCTCTAGCATGTGGGTGTACAACCATATAAACAAAACCAAGTAGTAAGTAGATTTTAGGGTGGATCTATCAAAGATGCCACCAGACTTGTTTTACTACATGTCTTGCTTCTGGTCTATGGAGGCCATTGTTGATGAATTCAATAAGATCTCCTCTGACTGTCAGTGACATTTAAAGAATCTGAGCAGACAACCTGAGATAGCAATGACTTAAGATTTTTTACAAATGAAAAACTAGCAAACTATGGACCAAAAGGACCAGGGTAGTATTGTTAAAGCTGCCTCACAGCAGACATAAGCAGCATGTTTTGGGACAACATATTAAAGTTAACGTGTTGCATGAGAGTAAAGCTATTTCTTAGTTTTCAATAATTACAGCTAGATTAGGCAATTTGACTGGACTACTGTCTTTGACAGGAACATGTCAAACTCTGCTACGGCAGACGGTGATATCTCACCTTATAGCTAGTGGACCTTGTTCCTGTTGACACTGACAAGTTAGCAAGCAGCTAACTGTTGTAAAAATGTCACAGTCCTGCACATTTGTACACACTCTATGCTTGGATTTAAATACAGATCAAATGAACGCCATACCTCTAGCTTTTGGTAATATCTGAAGGCAGAAGATAATCCAACTCTGGCTAAGCTTAGCATTTAAGCCATTCAATTTCTGGGTCATAGCCCAGCACAGAGACTGTGGAGCATGCTTAGAACGACTGGTTAGATTGAGGTCTATGATCATTTTTATCTTGGTTTTTTAGTCTGACTTTTAGAAATTAAATTTCATATGATTTCAGTTGGACTAGCATGTTTGCCTGCCTTTAAAAAGTCCAGTTTTAGTTGGACTGACAATAATTGGACCTTTTCTAAGTCTATGTAAATGTACCGTTTGTTAGGTTTTGGACTGCTAGTTAGACAAAAGAAATGCTATAATAATGGCATTTATGAGTTTTTCCTGCATATTTTAGACCAAATACTAGTTGATGAATGCAAAATAAAGTAGCAGCTGGTTCCCTAAGGCTTAATCTTTAAAGAAATGCAGCATCACAGGGTGGATTTTTCCATTTGTTCCGGCTCACGACTGCAACCAAAGGGGGTCCATATTTTCAATCCATCGTTATCCGCAACAATAAAGGTAATCCCTCACTGTTTGAGAGTCTGATTGCAAGCTCTGCTATGTCCAGCATGAAGGCCAATCTGACCACAGGCGCTCCCAAAGTTTAACCCACGACCACTGAAGGTCATGCAGTCTGGCAGATGGTCACAGTCTCATCATCTACACCTTTTGACGTTGCCATCCAGTTGTTCCATGAAAAGTTGCTTTGTTTTCCCAATAAATCATCATCTATTGGAGTTGATACATGTGTGCGCTTCAAGTAGATTGAACACAGTCTAAGTGCTGTAAAAAAAAAAAAAAAAAAAAACTCTCGTCTGATTGCAGGCTAGCTGTTGGTCAAAGAGATCACTGAAGAGCCTGTAGTGAAAATCCAGTGTCAGGCGTGCAACGTTCTGCTCGTCTTTGCCTCACAGCAGTCTGCAAATGTCCGAGAGGAAACATTCGTTCATGAAATCTAATGCAGGGAATCTTTTAGGGGTCACTCCATTATTAGGAACATGAAAGGTAACATAGAGGCATGACTGGAGCACTGAAGATGTCAACCAGAATTCATCTAAAAGCTACAACTGACTGTGCACTGAGGGTAAAAAGCACAGTTTGTGTTATTTTAAAGGAGACATTAATACAGTGTTTGTCATTTTTAGTCATGACGATCAAAAGTTTGACTAATTTGATGGATGAATTGTGCAAACGAACAAAAATCACACTCACTTTCTCACACACACACACACACACTCGTTTTACACACAATTGTCTCCAGGCTCGTCCCTGTGCATCCAGGGGGAGAGTGGGTGAGAGATTATCTCCTGGTTACATCATCGGCTCGAGTGATGTCACTGCTGACGACTCAAAGAAATCCCCGGGAACCAATCAGAATTGGCTGTACAGGTGATCGCCCCTCCACATTAAGGATTAATAATATTGCTTCAGTATTGCCACAAAAATAGAATAATATCGACCATCTAACACCGCTACTTCTTGACCAAACACGTTAATTACACCAGCCCTCATTTATCAGGCAGACACATGACCCACAATTCAACTATTAAACCCACATGTGGCTATTTTGACTGCAAAATCTGAATATTATCCTTCATTTATGGGCAGAATAAAAACCGGCGAGAAGGAAAAGCAGCTCAGTAGTGTGAAAAATAAATCAGGTTCAGTAGTAACAAGTTAAAAAAAAGACAAAGAAAACATAAGTATGAGTTATGACACACAGGCTGTTTTAAAGCTCACAGCTAGTGTTAGCTATCACTTTTAATTCTAAATTATCTACTAAAAAAAGCATTTAAAGAGTGCTTAGTCCTAGCGCTTAGCTTTAGCATTAGCGTCACTCAAAAAAATTGTGCATTCTCGCCATCCTGGACAGCATGTTTAGTCATTTTGAAGCTAAAGACCAATAAAAGGTGTTTTTTGAATGGTAGTGCAGTTCAGAATATGACCATCATGTTTGAGGTCAGAGTAGTGTGAAAATAACTTCTATAAAGTGGAGAAAAAAAGCACTGTTAAGAGTTGAATTCGTGGTTAGAGTTATGGTACCATGATAAATGAGGGCCATTCTCTTGTTCAGCTTTTTTTTATCTACTGAAATAAAAAAAACAAAAACAAAAAAAAACACAAAATGTTTGAAGAACCAGTCCGTTGTAGTCATGGTGTCCTATTTTAAATACAAAAAGCACTGCCAGCCGTTGTCCTTTTGGTTGCCCGTCAGTCAGTCTTTCTTCACTTTGCTTCCTGCACTCCGGCAGCATCCAGGACGTGCAGCAGCTCCCTGGGCTGCACACTGCAGTCCTAACAGCAGGGAAACAATGTCTGTGACAAGAGCGGCCTCGCCAAATCAGTGTGGCGAGGCTCGCTTTACGCCACATACGGGGCCTGTCTCGCCTCACGTGGCTGATGAGAACAAGAACAGAGGAGAGGGAGAAAGGGAGGTAGGCTAAGGGAGGAATTTGGTAGAAAGGTTGTCTGAGGTTCATCACAACTAAGAAATGAAAGTTTGTGTTAGTCGTACAAAAATTATCTCTCCTTTTTCTTCCCTGTTGCTACGCTTGTGGCCTCCGCTAACATCTCCGTTCTCTCTGCTCTTAGTGCTCTGAGCGTTCTCATTGCTTAATACTGCTTCTCTTTCAACCCTGTCAGCTGGTTTTAGTTGACCAGTACAAAACCATGCTGAGAGTCAACAGTCTCCATCATTTCACTGTCCTGAAGGGAGCCCTGCAGCTCAGGCAGACCCAGGCACTCTGACTGCCCCATACCAGCCATAACCCCACCCACAGCTCCGCCTTCAGCCTCTCCCGGAGCAGGTGGGGGCAGCAAGGTGGGGTCTAAGGCTGGGATCTCGTACTGCTCTGGGAGGAGAGCCTTGGCGGAAGGACCTAGGAGCTGCTGCTCGCAGCCCGGAGGGAAGCTGAAGCCTAAACCACTGGCCGAGGCTTCGTGAGGCTGCGGGTTGTGGAGCTGGTGGTGGAGGTGAGATCCAGGGGGTAGGTGCTGGGGGAAGTGGTGGTGGCTCATGTAGGGATCATAAACCAGACCCTCGCCCGGTTCCATCAGCGGGGTGAGGCCGTGGCTGAAGGGGGGCGAGGCCTGAGGACTGCCCTGCTGCTGGGGCTGAGGCTGATGGGCAGCTGACATTGAGGGGCCCTGAGGGGAACTTTGAGATGCCACTGGGTCCAGAGCAGGGCTACCTGGGGGGTATGATCCCTCAGCTATCTGCATCTGGTTGAAGTAGGCCTGAAGCCCCATGCCCTGCGACTGCTGCAGGTACATCCTCTTCTGGTTCAGTCTGTGGGGAGAGTAAATGCACATTTAGATTACATGATTCAGAATGAAAACTACTAAACTATGCAAAAGTCTTGTTTAACTAAAACCAAAAATGCAGAAACCAAGCTTGATATTTCTTGCATGCTTTATAGATTTGCAAGTTAAACTTTAACCCCTTTGAGTTGTTGCCAGCCTGTTTTTACATAGCCTGTGCTGCATGGCTTCATCTATGAAAAAAACAGCCAGCTGGATAAGAGGGACTGTGGGACTGTGTCTCCTAATACAGACCAGGCTGGGCCAAACAACCAAAAAATAAACCCTTACAAATAAACAGCTAATATGTTCAGGATTAATGGATAACACAAAACAAAACATATTTACAAAATCTGGCCATTAGATTGGAAAATTTTTAACCTGACATGCCAGATAGACTGTTTCACATATCCATAAACAGATCCATATCCATTATCGCCCACAGTCTGTATTTGGAAAGGGCAGAACATTGAAAAAAAAAAACTCTGTAGGTGACTGGATGATCGTTCTGTCTATCTTATTCATTGTGGGCCAATCAGAGCTATGAAACATATGACATAAAGGGCATTCGCAGCTCTGGAGTGAAGCTATCACAGTAGCCGCTACAGTTGCTAAATATTAGTAGTACAAGTTGGTGAAATAAACTCATCATCCACCAGGAAAAAACTTTCAGTGTGGCTCTTTGCTCTTTTAATAAAGAAATGTTGACCACTTCTGATAAAAATGGCCACTTCACTACATCAGTGACTGTCAAGTTAAAGAACAAATTATTCAATTTATTAGCAACTGCTTCTTTGTGCTTTATTAAACAAAAGATGAAACAAAAAAACAAAACAAGAGAAATAGACGTTTTTTTAACCTGTGTTCCTGCAGCTGTTGCTCTAAACTTCGATGAGTCTCCTTACAGAAAAGCTGGCAGCTAGCGGGGCTATTAGCCAACACATTGGCCTTTTTGGGCAGAAAGAGAGATGTTAGTGTTCAAAATACTCACAAAAGAAACACACTTTATATTAACATTGTACTTTAATCCTTAACTATCCAAATTATTTCACAAACTATTCTACATACCAGTCTGTTTTAATCAGTTGAAATCATAAAGCCATCATGTGTGCGTGTAGCTGTACCTGTAGTCTGTGAGTGAGGTATTGTGTCTCCAAACTCTGTCTGCGGGACAGGAGAGGCGGATGGGGCCCACCTTGGTATAAAGCTAGGCCCTCCTGTTGCTTGGATGCCTCACCCTGGGATCACAAACATACATTATTTAAACAAGGCAAAGATATTCCCATGTTCTTGCACATGCATGCACACAATTCCCATGGGCCCCCATCCTGCCAGTTAATGAAGCTGTGTCAGGGTCTGGGTGCTCCATCATGAGCTCTAACTGGATTATCTGTGCAGTCTCCTGCCCGAATGCCTGTGTGGTGACTGATCAGCCAGATGCCTTTCTCTAAACGGCATGTACCACAGGGATTACACAGTCGTTAAATGAAATGAAAGCAAATTAAAAGGATGATGGGGCCTGAGCATCATAACCAACAAAGAGCTGCGTTATTACATTATGAGAGATGGGCAGAGAGAAAACTAATAGATCTTGTCTGCTTGTACAGCTGATTTTCTTTTTTTTCTTGTTTTCTTTTATGATTTTCAGTCTGTCTCAAATGTTTCTCCTCACAGTGTGTTTATGCAAGTGTAGTACTCTGTGTTTATGTATGCCTGTCTTTGTGTGTAATTGCAGCTTGGGCCTATTGAGTGCCAGTCACTACTCGGGGTAAGTCTGACTGACTTCAACAATGGCTGCATTTATTTGGCCTAGGCTCCGGGCTCCAGGCCCCAGGGGGACGGGGAGACAGTAAACAAGCCACAGTTGGCTGCCTCTCTCCTGGGGTTATACAACAGCCTGGGTGCCCTTTTTTCCCCTCCGGCCAACACGGGAGGATTTAGACCGAGAACGGGTTTAGGAAGAGAAAGATCTCGAATGGGTGTGAGTGTTTTTGTGATTGTGTGGTAAGGCTGACCTCTAAGAGGTTGTGCAAGTGGTGCTGTGGTCCCAGGGGGCCAATGGTGGCCCCTTCCCCAGAGCCCATCTGCTCCACCAGCATCTGGACCTTGTTCAGCTCCAGGATGCCTTTGGTCCTTGCCAAGTGCTGGAGGTGCTGCCGAAATGCAACCAGACCTGTGCATGCAAAACAAAACAAAGAAAAAACATCAGTGATAAGTAGCAAGCAGATTGAGTGGTAACAGTAAGCCTTTCTCTTGAAAATGTGACTCCATCTACATCATGATCCACAGTGTGTCTGTTTGTGTGCACAGCATCAGCTCTGAGGAGACACGGCCAGGTGACGAGCTGTGAAGGATCTGAACTGACTCACTGTGGTGGTGGGAGTTAGCAGTCAGCAGTCTGACGCAAAAGAATCCACCCCAACGTCACTCTCCAAAGAGGATAATAAAAATAAAAATATAATTAACCACAAATAGCAACAAGCAGAGCACAGGGCAGACCAGACTGTCAGCAAAGAGTTTAGGAGGTAAAACACATTTTCTAGCTATAATTAAAGTTTCTACCTGGCTACAGCACAGGTGATTTACATCAAGCAGGCATAGAAAAATGGAGCTGTAAATTAAAGAATTGGAAGGGTTATTCAACATTTGCTTTTATATCTTGGCTCTGCTTCCACACTGATCTAGCACAGATAAAAATCCTGTGTGAAAAAGAGTTAACTTTGAAAAGAGAAAGAAAATCACGCAGGGGAGCAAGCAGCACATAGGAAGAGAAAAAGAGAAGGGGGAAGAGAAAGAGAGAGAAATATGTGGGCAGAAAACCTTTAAATATCTGTCTGTGATTCATAACTGAAATCATCACCGCTAAAGTCGTCAGAGGGACCGGAGAGGATGAGCGAAGGGAGGAGGGAGAGAGAGGAGGAAGAGACAGGGGGGAAAATGTGTGAAGAAGAGGAGGGGAGGGCACATGACAAAGTGAGAATGATGCACTTTTATCCACAAGGCAGTATACATACATACATACATACATACATAGATACATATGTGTGTGTGTTTGTGTGGAGGGGTGAGGGAGCAGCTGCAGCGGCATCAGTGTCATGAGAATCAATGCACTTCCTCTTGACTGGTGCTCTTTGGATCCTGGAGCCTCAGACATCTGCACTGTGACACTTTATACATCCAACCCTATGCAAGATTAAGTGTCTGTGTAAGACCGTTTCATCTAAAGGACACTTTTATGTTACTGATCCATGATTTCAAAGCATTACTCATCCTATTTACACCAACTTCAAGTCACACAGTGTTTTTAAATCATGCAGCACAACAGTTACTACAGATCAGCAGCAATAAGAGGGTGGAAATGTCTGTTTAGGGAGCTGATTTAAAGCAACAGTGGGCAAGTCCTTATATCACTTTGCTGGAGTTGTCCTGTGCATATGAAAGTGTTAGTGCTGAGGAATTCAAGTTTTAACCTCCTAAAACCCTGCATGCACATTTGAGGACATTACCTTTTGCTTTTCCTACAACATTATTAATACCTCTATTCGAATTGTTTAGATAACTGTCAAGAATTGATCCAGTGCTGTATGTTCTGTAAAAACAGGACCATCTTTCTAACTTTTTACTTAACATCATTTTGGACAAAAAACCCAACTCCTGTTCAAAGACAAGGCTGAGATTATAAACTTATCAGGTTCTACTTATCCCAAATAAGTGAGAGAAACTAAAATGTGTTAGAAACAAAAGCTCAGGTGTCAAAAGGTTAGTGTCAGTTGTGGCTACCAACCACCTATGATGAAAACAAGACAACCATGATAAAATGATACTGAACAGCATGCTGTGTTGTGCTTATTTTGTCCATAGGTTTTGTCATGAATCCACTGCAGCGGAGATGTCTCACATCCTCAAATGATGCTGACTGTTCTGGGCACAATCATTTCAGATGGGTTTGCCTCATGACAGTCATAAAATATGGCCAATCCATCTGCTTTGCAAGGTTATTTTTTAAACTTATAAATCAAAAAATGAAAACAGATGTAAATATTAAGTTGAAGCACATGCTCATTTGAGGAAAAATGTGCCTACATCTTTTACAGTGCATCTTGAATGTCATCAATTTAATCTGTGATTTGGATTTGTTTTGCTCATACAGCTTTGAGCCAAAATCAGACAGATATCCATCTTTAAAGTCTGTAAATATTTTCTTTCTTTAAATGTGTGGCCCTCATATCAGAGTGATGTTGCATGGTGACATCAATTCAGGTGGATGTGTCGACCTCTGATGGCTACCTTGTCATCCTGTCATCCATTTAACTGCAGTAAAATCTTAGCATCACATAAACCACACTGTGAAGTCCCTTATAAAGGTGGAAAATGGCCTTGTGCTTATTTAGGTCAGCCTTCAAATAGTGTCTGGGTTAATGGAGGAGGACACTTTACTTCCTATGAAGTCACTGAAGTCTCAGTGAATAAAGAGAAAAATAATGTAATGAAAGGCAAAAAAAAGATTATATTCAGTGAGTCTGACCTTGGGTGAGTGAGGTGTCTGAGGCTCGCCGTCCCTCTCTGAAGCTGATGGGCGAGCGGTTATGTGCCTCTCGATGCTGTGAAGTCAGGGCAGCCATTGCTGGGTTGGCGGGTCGAGTGCCCATGAAAGGTGCAGGGCTGACCCCTGGGGTGACCTCACTGAGAGAGGGGGAATCCTCCAGTAGGCCGAGGTCACTTTGCATGGAGCCCATGTCATAACCAATGTCTGAGTCCACGCTGCCCATGGAGGGGTTGTGTCCAAGAGTGAATAATTTACCTTCACGGGGGAAAGTTGTTGTTTGTTGTGGAATGAGCCAGAAAACAGATAAATCCTGAAGTAAATGTGTTTATTAAGTGACATCATACCTTGGTTGGATGGGCCTGGTTGGTTGGTCACCTCAGAGAGGGTGTGTCTCCGTTGGCCAAACCGAGCTGTCTGATAGGCTGAGAGCAGGTGGGGCGGATCTTCCTCTGTGTCAGGCTCCTCTGTCTCAATGCCCTCGTCGATTGATGTCTCCATCATGTTGCTAGGCGAGGAGGTGGAGGACTTACGGAGGACAGTGGGAGGAGGCAGGGGGTCCAGCAGGCAGCCATTCACCTGAGCAATTAAAGAGACAGAAAAACAAAGGGCCTCATCTGCCAACCATTCTTGAGAAAATCTGTTCCAAAAAACCTAAGAAGATTTAGACATTTACCAAAATTTTCTTGTCTGTGATTTGTTCTTAGTTAAGGACAACACTCCAGAGCAATCTTACAAACATTTGATTGTCTATATGGGAGGATAAAATGTTTTTTATATATATATATATATATATGTGTGTGTGTGTGCCTTCTGTGTTTGCCCACTGCCCTGCAGTCTCATGTCTTTATATTTGCATTAAAGGGGCATTTCTCTCTGCTTTTAACAAGAAATGTGTACATGCTTTCAGCTTAGGAGCACCTGGCATTCATCAACTTCAGAACACAGGTGCAAATAATTTAGCAGTCTTACATTGTGCCACAAATTCCACATATATTTCTCTTGAAAATGTTTACAAGAACAAATTTGTGAAAAATGGAGAATGAAGCAGGATGGTCATATATTCAAAACACGGCAAGATGACTGAAGAAAGCAGGGCACAGCCAACACAAATAAAAAAATCAACATCTTCTTCATGTTTTATTCTCCACTTAGCATAACTTGTCTCATAGCAGGAGTACATGTGTGATTGTTACAGTAAGCAGGCTTGTGTGTTGGCCTAAAGGTGGAGGGTTGGGATAAAGGAATGAAAGGCCAGGAAGTGAGCTCTGACTGACACACATGCACAAAGATCATCTGCATGAGTGGCAGCAGAATCTAGAAAGCCTTGTGTCAGGCCAGAAAGAGCAACTCTGCCCAATTCCCCATCTGCTTTCTGTAGTGTTCTGGGACAGGAATGCTGTTACTCAACTGCCGCACACAGGCAGAGGACAAGAGGGAGAAACGACATTGAGAAACAGGCGATGGAAAAGGGAGGGGGTCACAAGGGGAAGAGGGAAGTTAGAGGGTGAAGTAGAGGAGAGAGAAGAAGCTGAATGGAAAAGAGAAACAGGAGACCCCCTCCCTCCTAAAAACTGGAAAAAAGTGGAGCTGTGGCTGATGGGTAGGAGGTCACAGCGGTGAGATCGCAGCTTCCTGTCCATGTGTGTTCACTCAGCTTCGCATTAGGTCACATCATCATCACAGGACCGCTTACATAACCAGGCTCCATTCACGCAGATAACGCACACTCTGTCTCCCTCTCTGCTCAGCGCACACGCACACAAACATCCACACTCTAAACACCCTACACATCGCTGTTTATTGGAGCCAGGGGAGGGAGTGGGTTGGAAAGAAACCTTGTAGAATGATGCAGCATTTTATATGTGTGACTGTGCTTGTGTTTATGTGTGTGACCTAAAGGTGTGGAAGGCTTAAACTATTTATCTGGGTTGTCAAATAGTGGGCCAGTTCAGCAGGACTAGAGAAAAGGTCGCTGGTTGGCACACATAAACCAAGAGGGATTGTGTCTATGTGTGTTTCTGGGAGCCGTGTAGGACAGGCAGCTGTCCCATCTGATGTGTTTCGCTGGCTGAGATCTTACATAAGAGAACGAGTCAGCTGGCAGGTTGATGGAGCAAGTAAACGGACACACAAAGATGCAAAATGATACAGTGAGTTATTATCAAAGTGAATCAGTCAGGTTTATCAGGATAACCTCACAGAACATGTTTGTGCAAGCTTAATAACCACAGCTACGTATGAAACCGCTACAACCCAAAAATGTTCAACTCTCAGCTTTAGTTTAGCATTTTTTTGTTGTTGGTGAAGAACATACTTTAGGTGTGTTGACATCCTCCACCATGAAGCTCTGCTCCAAGGGACATGCAGTCTGGGGGAAGGTGAAAGCATCAGAGGAAGCCTGGGGCACAGCGGGAGAGCGCAGCAGACGGACGCCTTGTGGGAGCAAACTCACCTGAGCTGTGCCGCTGGTCGACTGCAGAAAAAGAGACAGAGCGTCTTTGACAAAGCTTGAACATAATCACAGCAAATATCCATCAACATCCTTAATTCTGATGCAATTACAGCTCCATTGAGCAGCTGCAAATCTGACTTTCTAATCCAAGTGAGACAAAAAAGAACATAGATGGTGAGGGGAATGAAAGAGGAGACAGTGGGCAAAGAAAAGAAAAATGAATAATGTAAGTGAGAACTGAAGATCAAGGCCGGGTTAAAAAGACTGATGAGGTGAAGACAGAACTCGACTACGTAGTATCTGCCAGTTTTGTATGTTTGTTCCTGGCTGCAGGTGTGAATAATGAAGCTTTGATCAGGGAGGTGTGGATGTTAATCTGCATACACATAATTCGGAGCCCCCTCATTGCCCTGATGTTACCTTGACAACAGTCTGTTCGGCGATTGTGCTGGGCCGTCGCTGGCGGGCGTCAAGCCGCTGTTCAACGGGGAAGCTGCAGCGGTGGGCTTTGAGTCGCTCCACCAGCAGGTAGTAGATAGCAGCAAAGTGGTTGTAGCTTTTGTTCTGCAGAGACTGAAGGAGGACAGACAATGTTAATAAGAAAGTCTGTGTTTTAAATTATTACTAAATATCTCACTTTGGAGGATTTAATGACTCTAAATACATTCTCAGATAATACTTTATTCCTTTTCCAGTGTGAAATTGGGTTATTGCTCCAGCCCAATGAAAAAGGACTGGTTAAAAATACTAAAACAGGATTGGATTAAAGAAAAGAACTGCACCCTCATTACTCTCACACAAAGTTTAAAAAGGATAATATTTAGCCTTCAGGTTCAGATGTTCTATACGGAGTTTAACAGGAATTTTATTTTCCATTCAGTGCTAAAGAAACATTTCACATTTTCATGTGGTTATAGTTCAACAAAAAAAAGAACAAGACAGACTTTAGGCAACTCAAGTGCCAAATTTACAGTCAAGTATATATAAATCATAACACTTCAAATTACATAACTGTATATTTCACATTTAAATTTGTCTGTTTATCCATGTAAATCAAATACAGCACCTGATCTTGTTATACAACGTAACAGAATTTTTATCCTTCATTTAAATTTCAAGGAATGTTGTTACTAATATTTTTATTATTTCACGTGATCAATATTTTAATAAAATAATGATATTTGCTCCACCATTCATGTATTGTTTCCCTGTAATTTTTTCTGCCACTTCTCCACATGACTAAAATTTAAAATTTATTAAGTAGACAACAGGGGTGGAAAGTAACAAATAACATTTACTCACATTACTGCTACTGAGTGGGTTTTTTGGGGTACCGGCACTTTTTTAATATACATTTTGAAATCAGTCCTTTAACTTTATTTCAGTTAGTTTTAACCAGCAGCTGCATTTCTGACTGATCAAAATCTATACATAAAGGGAGGTCTGAAATATGACTAGCAGCACATTAGGCATAATAGAACTGCTCTGGGGCACCAAAGTAGCAGGGCCATACTACATTTAATAAAATGATGCACTCATTCAGTATTTTTAAGTTTGACATAATGAACCTCCACTTCTTCTCACCTCTACAGTCTTGTGCTGGTCGATACCCAGGCTGTGCATGAGGCGGAGGACCTGCTCGCTGTACTCTCCCACGCCGGCCTCGCCCTCAGCAGACAGCGACTGCTGATACAGAACAGGCCTCTGCACAGGAACATACAGAGCCATCCACTTGTGCTCCTTGATCTGAGCCACAGACAGACGCTTTGACGGGTCCAGGACCAACATCCTGCGGATCAGGTGCTCACAGTCTGTGTGAGGGAAGAGGGGTGAGATTTTTATAGCCTTAAATATTTGAAAAGGAAGAGAATGTTTATGTTTGAAAACACTAAGTACTTTTAGTATAAGCTATGATAAAGCAAATTAAGCCATAGGACGTCATGTCCACGTCAGAGCTGTCAAGATGAATTGGGGCAGAAAAAAACAACACTCAGGAGCTTAAATCTGCTTAATTCTTTGGTTTCCTCCGCCATCACTTCTGAGCAGTGTTGGTGAACTCTTGTCTCCTCTCCTCCCCTCCTAATGAGAGCTCCTCACCTCTAGTTAGTGGCTAGATGAGTTTGACGTCAGACACAGCTGGGTTCTTAACAGGATTACAGTTCCCCTGGCTGTGCTGCTTTAGCCTGCCCGCACCCCGACAGCCTGCTCTGCATTCCTGCCCCGCCACACGGCATCTTTACCCACAAACCCTGCTGCTCATGTCTTAAAGCAAAACAGGTGTTATTTTGAGAAATAAGCCCTGGAATATGCTACAAAAATAATTATCTCTGCCCTGAATTTTTATACTGATTGCAAAGTGAGTGCCTGATGATTTATCCCAGCAGTTTATAAACCAGAGGATCTGTCTACCAACATTAACTCCCTGCTCTGCATTCTTCCCAGTTGCCCTGCTGGTCTGCTCAAGTCTGCTAACATCATATTTCCTACCTCATTCTTACATGTTCAGCCTCAGTTTTCCACTCTCTATGTGCATAACAAGGTTGCCCTTGGATGCACTTTAACCACATGCAGCAACATCTCCAGTAAAGGGCAGCTGCTATGTTACAAACTGCTTCAAATACAATACAGGGTACAATTTTGTTTGACCCAGGAGTCACCCTGTCACTGCTCGTTGCTACAGCCGTGTTTATAGCAACAGCTGAAGTCGAGCACATGTTTCAACACTGCTAACCACCAGAGAAGGTTGCACTAAGTAAAGGGGCCGACACTGCGTGCCTCGTCCAGGCTGAGTGTTTGATTGACGCTCTGCTCTTAGCCAGCATGTTGCACCAACATGACTTAACCACAGAACCATCCCAGTTAACACATCTATATCCCAGCGGTGTGGAGTTACAGCAGTGAAGGAGAACAGATTGACTGTTTCAAGAAGTTTAAGAGCAGAGAATAGCTAATAAGGTAGATTTTATGTTGTCAATTTCATTTATTTATTCACACACAAGCTTAAAAACAACATACCAAACTAAAAACTATGAGTACAATGCAACATGAGGACATTAAAGCCTCTGTACAGTGATAATATGTGTTTTAAGTTTGCTGTATGAGAGACCAAATTTCAGTCATCAAAAACATCTCTAAGTATAGAAAATTCAATTTCAAAATCATAAAATATGAGCTAGTATTATCTAATATAGGATGCTGTGGCAGTGACAGTTAAACGTGCCAAAGCCATGCCCAATCGTGAGAAAGATGATCTTCTTGCAAATTAAAAAAAAAAAAAAAAAAGTTACAACCTGAACTGAGGACTCCGTCTCCTCTACAGGACCTGTCAGCTTTATGTATAAGCCACCAGAGCCACAGTCACTTTCATGTCATGACAGACAGACAGTGACGTGCTAAAAAAAATGAGTTTCACACTCTCAAAACTTTAAAAATTCATGTATTCTTAAAATGTAATCTTCTATGGCTGTTATGAATTTATGTTTCTCTTGCGCTTTTAAGAGGTCTGTGTTGTTAAGTTGCTGCTGAATGCACTCCATTTCCTGATGTTGCTCTTCCAAATAAAAGTCTTGAATAATAATAAGAAGAAGAAGCAGAGACTTCTATTGTGACAAATTTGGCAGGAAGAAAATGTTTCTATTGTCAGATACTCTATGGAACTTTAGCATTGCGGCGCTAGCAGAGCAAGGAGAAACACTGCTGTTTCGAGAGAGACACAGCTACAACTTGCTTAATAAACTGGGACTTAAGACAAAGAGGATGTATTGGGAGATGCCATTTAGACACATCTATATGAGGTAAAGATGTAAGTTCCTGCTGTGACTGGTTTAAGTGACAAATAAGAAAGCACTCCAGCAATTAGGCAACACCCTGACATTAATGTATGGCAGCTGCCTAGCTCTGTGTCGGAGGCAGAAATCTGCGATCAAATCTACTTTACTTTCTGTCACAAATCACTCTAGTTGTGTTTCCATTACCCTTGGAAATGCACAAAATCTAAATAACGCAATTAAAAAACTGTATTGGAAACCCAGCTTAGGTTGAATAATCTGCTCTGTGTTTTTTTTTGTTTTTGTTTTTTACTTTTGTAGCATTAGTGGGTGGGTGGGATAATTTACTTAGTTTTCCTGCCCAAAACAAAGTTACAAACTTGAAAGTGGTGAAAAAACTAAATCCAAATTCAAATAGCTCTAAGCCTTTTCACATGTTTACAACAATTGAAGTCCAACATATCTAGTATGTTTAGACACCAGTTAGGGACTTGAAGGAATTAATTGCAGCACAACCTGTGATTTAAAGCCTTCAGAAATCAACGAATACCTTTAGTTTCAAAGCTATTGCCCTGCATTGTCACTGCAGGGTTCATCAGACGCTGTCGACATCACTAAACAGGAGATAAAAAAATGACACAAGCAGCTGACGTTCACAAGGCAAGGGGGCTGGAGACTGGTCTTTCCTTGTCCAAATGGGACTCTAATACAGCTCAACTAATTAGTGGATAAATCCATGTTTTTGACAACAGGGAAAAATGTCTTTTCACAAGGATTTATTCAAAGTAAAAACATTAACGTGAATTTTTGATTGCTGAATTAGTTCACACACAAGATCTCAAAAGGCAAACGCTTTGAAGGACATTTGGACACTTTAAAGGATCTTCTTTTGCAGTTTTCAGACATTTTTGAGACTTTATATATTGATCAAAGAAATTGTTGCTGCTTTGATCTACTGTGTGCGAAGTGTCAGCTGCAGATGTCATGTGAAGATAAAGGATTCAAACTCAAGGGCTGGGCTGTTTGTTGTTCTGGATACACATGACTCGAGGCTATCCTGCATTGCTGTCTACTAGGACTGAGCATTATGCAACAGCAGGATGCACATAGGAAAACATCCACGTTTGTTATTAAGTTGGGAGTAGACCACAGCGTGCACAGAGCTAGTGAGAGTTCACTCAGTGGTGCAAGGCTGCGCTGAGCACCAAAGCCTGGACCGGTAAGGAGATGAGATGGACTGTTTCTGGATGGGGAAAATCGGCACACTCTGTTCTCTCTCATTCAGGGAACAGGGGTTGGATGGGGGGGGGGCTGCAGAGGCAGATCTGGATGTCAGTTCGGCCAGGGAGCCGACATTACTCTCCTACATTTCCCAAAACATCCCGATTGTTTTCAGAATTTAAAATAGGATAAAATAAATCAGGTTGACTTGCTAAGCACACCCCCTGTGATGAAAGTGCTACAGATGGGACACAGAGAAACAAGAGGACAGACAGAGGGAGGCACAGAAGGATTGGAAGATGTCTCACAGATAGGGAGTCAAGCAGACAGACAGCGGCAGAGTCTCCTCAGAGACACAGACAGGCAAGCTGCTGGAAGGATTCACTGGCTCTTCCCCAGGTTACATAAACAGCTCCAGCTCTGGACTTAATCTGCTGCCAGCTAGCTCGCTAGCACAGCCGCTAACAGCAGGGCTGCTTTGAGATGGTTAGCCAACCTGACTCACCCTGCAGCCTGCGTGCATGCACATGCATACCCTGACACACGTACACACACCACAGAGGACAATGACAGTGTCTCCTACTGTATCCCCTTCAAATGAACGTAATGTTCTCTCGTTAATGAAATGACCCCCTGACTGGTTTCAGCCGCGAGAGAGTCTGCCAGCAGAACATCCAACAGAGTGTTGACTCAAACACGAGAGCGTGATCTATTCATCTGAGCGCCAGTGTCCCCGCATGGGAATTTTCACGCCATTTTCACCTCAGATCGACTACATGCTGTGATAATAAAGGCTGGTCTCACAAATACACTGCATGCGTGAAAATTTACAGGAATGTGAAGTACTGGAGGGGTGGGGAGGGAGGTAGGGGTTGTTGGCACAGTTTCCTGTCTAATTTTTTTCTCCTCTCACCTTCAGTCATAAAGTAGGGGATGCGAAACCTTCCTTCTAGGACTCTTTGTCGAAGTACAGGCAGAGTGGGCCCATCAAAGGGTAACGCACCACACACAAGCACATACAGCACCACCCCCATACTCTGTAAAAGAAGACACAAAAGAAGACACAGATAAGGGTCAGGGCACCAGGTTAGTCAGTGAGACACTATTTGCATTCACAAATGTATGCAGAAAAAGATAACCCTTCACCTAAATAAAAACACAAACATATAACCTATTTGTAGCTGAAATCTGGTGCTTCTCTCTTTTTTGGCTGTCACGATTATGCAGCTGTTAAAATTGCTGACCTTCTCTATCTTTACATCCTGGCTCCAGACTAGGGTTTCCCTCAAAACCCTTATGTCCAACTGAAAACCAACAGTGACAATGTCTTTGATTTATGCTCTGACAATTTGAACACTCTTATTGTGCACATACAATCTGCTGTTTCTACTGCAGCTTTTCAAACTGCTTTTTGACAGCCTGTGATTTGCATGTAATTTTGTTCAATTGTAATTTTTCTGTGCTTTCTGTTAATTTTCTATGATTATTATTATCTTTGTAATAGAAATATTTTGTGACCTTGAGTTAAACTTTACAAACCTACTTCTTACTTACTGGCACGTGTATAAAGCAGGCTTCAGAGTATGGTTGGGAAATCACCACTATATGACAGGAAAAAAAAGCTGCTGACTTAACCATGAAGATATTTTAAAACATATGTCATTTTAAGAAATCAACTTCCTCATCTAATCTTTCTGGGGTTAGGACTGGTGAGGAAATAATGAATAACACAGCACTCAGGATAAGAGACTGACGAGGGGGCACATCAATTCAGTCAGAGTGGTCAAGTTTAAGATAGCTAATTTTTGATACATGAATATTTTTTAATACTATGTGCTTTTAATAATACAAAATACATTATTTTGACATTTGATGATACACTAAGTTGCAAAACTTTGAGGGAAAAACAGACACTTGCATTTCAACCCAAAAGTGCCATGAATGAGAGAGCAAGACCTCTAAAATAAGAAACACTCAAAACCTCTGCACAGACATGTATGAAGATTCATTCATTTTTTTGATGTATAAGATGTATAAGATGAGCCATTTCCTGCTGCACTGTGTGCCTCTCCTCTCTGCCCTCTGTCACTGCCTCTGTACAACTTTTTCTTTTACTGCTCAGCAGTGTCTGTTATGACCAGATAGAGAGCAAAGGAGAGAGACAGCGATGTCTCCTGGTCCTTAAAAGCTTCACTTTACATCCCGGTCTGCAGACTGATGACAGCCTCACAGATTTACTGACATCCAAAAAGCGGTATAAATATGAAAAAAAACTAGAAGTTACAGAAAGAGAGCAGAATCCTCACAAACACCTCTGGTTTATAAATGATCGTTCAGAAGACGTGTTACATATAGGTATGCAATTTTTTTTCTAAAATCTGATTCATTTAGCTTTAAATCACTATAAACAGGTAACTCGGCACCAGTTGGCTGTTTCATATATCATTTGCATGGACATTTTTCAGATTCATCTGGGAAATCTTCCAGGCAAAGTGTAGGAAGGGCAGGACTTTTCAAAGATATTCTAGGATGTTGATTGGATGAATGTCTTGTCACATTCATGATGGGCCAGTCAGAGTGACAAGACAAAATGAGGTAGCACACACGAGCAGCTCCAATGCTAACCTGAGCTGTGCAGGCCAGTGCTACCATAGAGTTTGAACAGCGAAGCATATCGATGGCTAAAATTAATGCTGTAACCTAACCTCCAATTTCCACGCACAGTGAACGCGGTGCAAACTGCCAGCGAATTGTACTGCGGAGCAAATCACTCTCTCTCTCTAGTCTATCACAGCATTTCCACAGTCGCCGCTACAGACCAGCAGCGGCGTGTGCCTGGACCGACACAGATACGCTGCAGGTCTATTTTCATTGCTGGCCGCTTCCAAACCGCATCAATACCCATCACTCAGAAAGCTCCAGAAGAGAAAGTCACAAGCGTAGAATATCTGGTTCTTTCAAACTACAACACAATGCATGGACTCTCGATCATAAATCATCACTATATCAACATTACGTCTCATCCTGCAGCGACAGCAAAGGGTCACCGAGAGGTCAGTTGGTCACAGAGCTACAATGGCGCCAATGATAAGGAAAATTTAACTTTTAAGGTCATTTAGCTAATGAGTTTTGCATAAAACCACCGATCCTTTAAAAAGCATTAACCTTTTAACTTCCTAATGTTCTCACCCAATGGCGGAAGCATTGTACCAGAAAGGCTGATAAATTAAGCCCCAAAGGTAAAATAGTCTGCCATTGACATACTATTTCTGCATGAACTCAAGGTTCTCCCATGATCTCTGCCTGCTGATCAGGGCTGCGCGCTGAGGCGCCATGCTCTAGACTCACTTCCAGTGGGCGAGGTTACTCGCCTTCAGTTGGACCAAACCCGTGGCGCTTCAGTGCACCGCGCAGTCGTCCTATGTGGAAATTGCAGGTAAGAGAAGCTTTCAGTGTGACTCTTTGCTCTTGTTTCAATCAAGAAATGCAGTCAAAGTCTTATCAAACTGCCGCTTTTCTACAGCTATATCCAAACTAATCACTACCGTAGTGGTAGCCACTGTACACACCAGCTTCTAGTAAAACCCAATCCCACCTGTAAGGATCGCTAACTCATACTGAAGCAGGTCAAGAGAAGAGCGAAAACCTCTTTTCTGTCAAGATTTCAGTGCAGTTCTTTGCATTCTATTTGATAAAGAAATGTGGTCCAGTTCAGCTAGAACTGCTGCTACACTATAGCTACATTCAAGCTAACCACTACACTTGAAACAGCCATTGCTATCGCCTCACAGTACAACTTAACCTCACCCATAGATAATGCCACGTTTTCATCAAATGATGCAGATTGGTCTGATTCGGTTTGTTTGTTTGGCACAAATGTTGTGGATTGGCTTTTGAAGATGAATTTTCCTAACGACAGTCTAGGGAATAAATCTGTTTTGCAAGATTAATAAACAGGGTGCAAAATTTTAATTAAGGTGTTATAGGTGTCCAGGAAAACCTTCTTTGTTGTCGTGGTATCAAAACATGTTTGATTTCAACTAGTATAATATGGACATTCAAAATTCTAGTAAAATGAAAGCTCTAATCAAGATACTTATTCAAGTATCAGACTAGCTAATTTGGTCACATATATCGGCAAGTACTCAGTGCAAAGATCATATAGCTTAATTCATTAGCCCCACAAAGCTATTGAAACTTGAATACTTTTTGGTAAAACAAGTTTTAAAATGGTAAATCTCCATTACATTAGTAATTGTGGAGATCAAAACACCAAATCCTTAAAAAAAAAACTCCAGTCATATGTAGCTTGAAGACAGTGACATGCCTATGCTATACAAAAACATTGACATTATTTCAGAAATTTCTGGCAATTTTTGTTATTTTAAAAGTGAACATCCTTAATTATGGTTGCCAATAAACACTTATTATTATTGTCATGGTACAGAAACAGGTGTTATTATAATTTCATTTTTACTTTTATAATATCAAAGTTTAAAAAATTGGTAATAAGACAACCCTAATCAAAACAGTTACACACAAAATAATACAAATTGTAACCAAGACGAGAAATTCTATTAGAAAACTAACAAGAGGAAATGATTTGATAATTTCATTTAAATAATAAAGTGTCTGTTAATCACACAGACCCAGAGTGAAGTCTAGTGTCGACTGTGAAATTATTCAAACCAACCAAAATGTCTGTAAACAGTGTTTTTTAACAGAAATATGCACATTTGCTTGAATAAAACCGGTGCTGGAGGGAGTACCATCAGTCAGTAGTTAAGTTTAGGTATCAAGCTCCCTACAGGAGGAAAAATTTGCAGTGGAGCATCTATCAGTTCAGTGTTTGCCTTGTACTGTCATTTGGAAAAAAGCTATTCAAAGTAACAAAGAATAATTGCATCCTTATGTAATCACAATTCTTACCCAGATGTCTAGCTGTGGGCCCTCATACTGTTGGCCTTCAAAGACCTCTGGAGCTGCATAAGGTGGGCTGCCGCACCATGTGGCCAAAGGCTCCCCGGGCTGGAAGAAGTTCCCAAATCCAAAATCTACACAGAGACGAAAAAGACACATGGGCGTGGATGGTTAGGGGTAAAGAAAACTTTAAATATAAAAGTTGGTTAAAGCTCTTTCACAATCTGCTGTTCACATGTGGTTGAGAGTAGTTTCCGTAAAAAGCCGCCTCTAACGGTTAGTATCATAAAAAAGGAAGAGGTCAGGCACATGGGGAATATTTACAGAAACACTGCGGTGATTATGCTGAAGTGGTCAAAGTGTGCAAAACAAATGTCCAGAACAAAAGGTGGGTTCTGCCTCTCGTGTCTCCAAAGGGTCTGCAGGTTTTGCATAATACACCATGTGATCCGCATATTTGAACGCTGAGGAAACGGGCCTTTGTATGAGGTAACTCCCCCCTGGAGACTGACATGAGGTCATCAATTCTGTGCTCCGAATTGGCTGCCTGCAGTGACTAACGCTCAGATTTGACTCTTCAGAGGAACAAGACAGAGGATTACAACTTCAAGTTGAAAATATACACACCAAACGCTGAGAAGATCACGTCTGCCTTTCATTAAAATACAACTAAAAGCAGAACTATCTGCAAAATCCCACAAAGCCAACACATGGTCCTGCAATTACTCAAACCTTTTTTTCTATTAGTTTATATCATTTTCCCTCTATACCTCCATTTTCCTGGAACTTTTGGCCCTAAATGATCCTTTCTCTCCTCTATTTGTAGACTTTTATTAACACAAAGACTGATTTAGGCATATAAATCAATTATTGTATCAACAGGAAGTTGATTTTCCTCAACACTTGACTCATCCTTTTTGGTGGTTGTAGCCTCAAACATGAGGATTTGATGGTTTTCTCTGCCTGATAATCATCATTTCTACAGTTTCCTAAACTTACACTGGCTGTTTTTAAAATAACATTGGAAGAAAAATAATTACATAAGGAAAATAATCCCATGCTCAGTTAGTTCATTATCAGTAGGACCCTGTGATGGTGTCATGGGACCAGACAGCTACAGGAACACAATCAAGCTCACTTAACCCAACAACACCCACCCTTTTTCCATCATTTAAAACAGTTACATAAACACAGAAAATGTAATGCAAAACAAATAAATACTCCTGATAAAAAATAAATCTGTGTTACATAATGGGGCTGGAAGTGATGTGGGTCCACAAACAAAGAGGCACACACTCACGCAGTTTATGAAAGAGACAGTAACCTTTTCCTTTGTTCTAAACATCATAATCCTTTACAGTCGACAACAGACAATCTACATCCGCTCTGCATGTCATTTTGAACAAACAAAAAAACAGCTGACACAAACATACAGTTGCATAAAGCTGCATTTTATATTTACCATCATTCTACCTGTATACTACTATATTAGACATGCACTTTATGAAAAAAAAACATGTAATGTGTGATAACACTGTTAATTTTTACCATTTTAACAATAATGCAATGGATAAACAAAAAATAACAAGTACATATTAGCAATTACAAACAGTTTTCATGGTCTGCCAGTCTTCATATCATTACCTGGGTTTGCATGAATCTCTGGTATTAAAATACATCCCTAATTTTTTTTTACAATTCTAATTGCAATAATTAGTCAGATCTGTTGACTGAAATCTACCGCAGATTTGGGCCTGTGTATGGGGCGATGGGTTCACTGAGAAAGACAGTGTCTCATTCTCAGTATCTGAGCATTCAGACGAAAGTCAGAGTCTTTTAGTCCTTGCGGTCTTACATTAAACTCTTGTGAGGCCTGGATGTTGACTGATGATCAGAGGCGCCAACTGAACTCCTTTGTGACAACTTCTCTTCGGCAGATCTTTGGGTATCGTTGGCTAGACCGTGTATCTAATGCTGACGTGTTCAGGAGAGCGGGGATGTTAAGAGCTAGCTGCCTGATACGGTAATGGCTATTGCACCTTCACAGGCCTCTTGAACGCTTTCCTGGGCCTGAACCAGTTCACCCCATACTAGGTGCCCAGAGCCCAGTGGGCTGGTTCAGGCACCGGGGGAGGTGGCTGCATGCATCGTGGAGGGGGCAGCTGGGAGGATACCTGGATAGGGGCCTGGCTGGGGCCTGGGACCAAGGTTGTCACAGCAAAGTCCAGAATTTTGTCTAAAACAGCTAAAACTATTGGGAAATGGTCTGTACATAGCACTTTTCCAGGGTTCAGACAACTCACAGTGCTTCATACCTCATGTTGTTGACATATATGGCACAATATTGATAGATGGATCTGTTTTACTGATAAGCCCCCTTTTAATTTCAAAAGAGTGGGCTGAATTCAAGAAAGGTACGTAGATAATGATAATTAGGATAAAGAATCCAAGCTGCATGCTGCATTACTTTTCTGAACCACACAGGTGCAGAAAAGTCTCCTTTAGGGGGTAATACATGGAGGAATCAGGAGAGATTAGCTCAGTGCAAACTCCAAGTGAAAAGGAAAATAACAGATCTGACACTGAACACGTGAGTTCAAGTATTCAATCCATTTAATCACTGCGGCGCAGGCAGGCAGGCAGGCAGGCAGGCAGAGGCAGGTGTGTCGTGGAAATAAAGCCACTGTGGGGTTTATAAAAGAGTCTGTGTACTGTCTGATGCAGCTGTGAAGGTGAGATGTGAGATGCAGTCACAGCAGAGCGATGGAGCCATGCACTCGCTTTACCATCAGGAGCTGTGACCCATTTCATGGAGCTGAATACTGAGCAGACTGGTTGACGTCAAACGCTCCTGCAAGCTGCGGGCTACCAACAGCACTCATAGCTCAACAGCAAGGGCGAGGAGGGAGACGGTGTGTGTCACACCCAACAGAATTAGCATAATATTAGCCTAAACATGTCATGCTAGAATACTATCATGCTTGCGGCTTATAAACGTCTGAGTGAGCATTGATATGACAGGTGTGTGAGTGATAGAGGGACAGTATCCAGCAGTCAGAAACGGTAGCTTGTCATTTCTAATAAAGCAGAAGTATTGATGCAGCTGCAGCTCAGGATGCAAGGCCCAAGATTATCTTTCCCCTCCTCTCCTTTCTTCTCACTTCTACTTTTGACACCTTTACTAGCACCTTAAAACTTTTTCCCCTTGTTTTCCTTAGGTTTCCCCAAACTTCTCAGAAAAAAGGAACCCCTCAATATGAAACTAAAAAATGGCTCATTAAACACAGCTATGCAGAACATTTGGTTGCTTTGCAAGTTCAAAACTATTTCACCTGGTATGACCAGTAGCTCACAGGGGGCTTATAAGACAATACTGGATAAATCATTCTGTTGAATGTCTGTTAATGAGTCATTTTGTTGACTTGCAGAGTCTTCTCTTTATGCTTTTTTCAATGAATTTACTAGTATCTAACCAAACTTAGACATGTATAAACATTGGTTGCTATAAAGTAAAAGACAACATTGTTAATAATCCTGATTATGTATTAAATGCCAAGCCTAGGCACATTTTTCTAATGCCTTCGAAAGAGCCCTAAAATATAAAAGGGTCTCTATTACACTTCCGGTCTATCCATTTATTGATAAGCCATGACAAGCTAACTGATTTATGCTGCTACATGGGAACAACAGTTAATTCAGAAAATGGAAACAACTTTAAAATTCTTTGAAAGTCATCCACCAAGGCATGTGAATACTTGAGACCATTAAGTAATGTTCAAAGATAATATAACAGCTACATAAGAATCATACAGGGTTTTTTCCCGTTGAGTTTTAAGTAGGACTATTGGCATGTATGCTGGTGTGCTGGGGTTAGTGTGATTCACGTCAGAAATTCTGAAATCTGTCACTGACAGCCAAAGTTTAATCCCTACTTGAATCTGTGTTTGTGAGGACTTTCTATGCCTTTACGTAACATCTTATGAAAGACAACAATAAACATAATTTTGGGTAAACAGTCACACTATTGCCATTATAACTAACCAGTATTATAGCCTGATATACCATTGGGTATTATATACATAACATATTAAGCTGGATAATATCTACTGTCAATAAAAGTAATGTTGTAATGAATAAAAATCAGTTATGGTTTACATGGTTAAATATTCAGTAGAAATACTGTTCATAGAAGGATACAGTAGATATCTAATTGAATGCTGTTTTTCTGCTCTTCCTACTGGTTTGAAGGGGTTAAAAAAGGTGACGTCATGTACTCCTGATCAAATTTAAAAAACACACTGACAAGGCCCTGATGAGGAACAGCTCATTTTTTGGAGAGCTGAATCTGACAAATAGAACTTTTTTTTCCAATTGTTTCTAGAGATTTAGCTTTGTGCTTTTCTAATTATGGATACTTGATGTCACCAAAACTATTTAAGATCTGACAATTTTTTTTATGCTCCAGACTAAGATCAAGGCATTGGTAAATCCTGATCTACCTTAAAGCTTGCTGGGAATGTCTGTTTGAGGGTCATCAATGCATTGAACATTAGACAGTTCCTCCTGCAAAGATCTTAAAGGAAAGCTTTAAGAAAGCTTAAAGAAAGTCTGCATCTATTCATTTCTAGTATAACATCGTATTACGCAACTCTAGTTTTCACTACAAATTATCACTACAAATCTAATGTGTACACAAAAAATAATTCAAACCTTTTTCCAACAGGTGTTCTTACTCTGAGGGTTGTTTTTATCTTCTACAACATTTAATGAAGCATGAAACACCTTGAGGCTTGGGTGCACATTAAGTAACTTTATTTACTTGGTTGAAATTCCTGCATGATAGTTAGAGGAGTTATAAATTCCTTTTTATCAGTTTGGTGATGATAGACAATGTAATATATAGAAGGCTTTGTTTTTAAAGTTCACAGCCTAAAACACAGAATGTATTTATATTCAGTTAAGTCCCAAGGGGCTGCCTCCTCTGATCCAGCAACCCGCTTTTGTTTTTGTTATTTCTCCTCCTCTCTTTAAATCTTCTTCAATCTGTCAACTTGACCGTGAAGCGGGTTTGAAGTGAAAACATGAAGGGCACCCCCCACTGTTGCTGCTCTCCTCTCCTCTGAGCCTGACCTTTCTTTGACTGACCGCTGCCTGGTTTAACTCCAGACTGACTGACCAGAGGTGGCCTTTTGAGAGCAAGGACACATCACTGGACTACAGGGGAAATATCCAGAACCAGACTGTGGGTACAGCGGAGAGGCAAAGACGTTTTCCATACACATTTTATTGAAGTATTTCATTAAGAAAAACACTGACTTGTGCCAGACTCACTAATGTAAGGATTCACTACATATTGCTATTTAGTTTAATTTTAATTCGATGCTCTGAATGGCTCATTTCTCTTTTTGTACATACTACACAGGTGGAAGGCAGAAGAGAGGCTGAGTTGACTGACAGGTGGGCATGTTTTAGCTGTTTGCCCAGAGGCTTTAGGCCTGAGATACACTTGTATAACTTGTTGTCCACCTTGCGTTTCTGTATACGCCCAGCTGCGTCACAAGCATTCTCATATATTTAATTCCTGTACACAATGTGTTTCTCGAGGATACCTCTAGAGGGCACTGGAGAGAGCTCAGGCCATGTGCAAGTACATGATGTGTGGGATGTAAACTACAAACATGGATAAGATAAGATGTACTTTACTGTACCCAATGGGAAATCTGCCTTGGAGAGTAGTGCTTTTTACACAGCTCAAACATACACTGTAACGTAAACAGAGAAGAGTAGACTACATATGACATGGCCTAAAAAATACAGACACTTGGGGGTAATCATGATGTTAATTCAGTGATCAGAACTAATACAAAATTAATACAAACAATCAGTACTTAAATTACATTGATGACCAGTGGCCAGAGTTAGCAGCTTGTCTTTAAATCTTTCACCAGTTGCGTCTGCTGTTGTACAGACCGTCACCACCTCCTCTGCTTAAATCACACATATGCAAACTGCATCTTGCGACCGCATCTGGTTTACCTTTAAGGATGTACATAGCTGACACATTAACCAACACAGGGGACACAGTAGCCATTATGCCTCCATGTACCCGTAGCTTATGGTAAGCATATCTTTGAGCTAATGCTCCATCAGTTACATCTCTTTGCCTCTTTCTTTTTTTAGATTTATTTTTGCGCTTCTCATGCCTCCATCAGCAGAGGAGGAGAGTGGATAGAAACAAAAACAAGGATGAGAGAGCCAGCAAGAGACACACAGGAAAGCGCCACAGGCCGGACCCGAACCCAGCCAAACTGTGCACGTGGGGCTCGCCCCAAACCATAAGGCCACCCACGCCCCTCTTTGCCTTTTCCTAGGTGGACCTGAAGTTATATAGAGACACAATTTCCAAAAAGGTAACTTCTATTTTTTGGCTTCAAAACTGCTTCAGAAACCCGTGAGTGACATCACTGAGACTATATCTATGTTTATACAGCCCATGTTTAATGTTTAGGCCCCATTTTGAAGAACATATCAATAATGGTTTGAAACTACTTAATAAAAATTTCCAATGATTCCCACAATGCATGTTGATAAGAAACATTTCAACCTACTTTTGGTGTATTTAAAGAAAAACTCAAGATGGTAAAGCAAATAACAAACAGATAAAGATGCTGATAAAAAAAACCTTCGATGAAGCTCTAGATGCAGATTAGCTCAGACTGAACACCATAACAAGATACAGAAAATAATCAGCTCTCCTGCATGTAGCTGAACTGTAATGAATGTAACTTGTGCAGAAATAAGCAAAAGGTACCCAACTTACATTTCATCTACAGTGTTAAGTGTGTACTTGTCTTGATTTAATGCGCCTGTTGACAGACCTGTCAGACTGTCATGAGGGTAAGAAAAGTACAAAATGTACTTTGCTGCTGATGTCCTCCCCAGAGAAGTTTTTTCTCCTCTAATCACAAGCCAGGTAATGTTCTGTTCATTGTCTTCCTGCTTCTTCAAACCTAATATGCCGTGTAGACAATTGGCTCTGAGTCAGACATGTTTGTGAAAATTACTGCTGGAGGTAATAACATCTCCGGGTTATCATCTTGGACCCTTCATAGAAACAGTGGACAAGATGATGCAGGTGATGATGCAGGTGAAACACTAGGTACTCTATCAAATATTGAACAGTTTTTTCTTCTAATTAGCTCTTATGTGATTTGACCTTAAGGAACACATAAAAGCCTCTGAACATGCTGGAGCCTGACTTTAAGGTTAACTAGGATCCTCGTCCTTCTTTTTTTTCTGTTAAATCTGAATAATCGAAGGAGTAAACACTGATTTTATTCTATTATCTGGAGTCCTTCGAGAACTAGAGGCTGCTCTTCCTGGGAAACATCAGTGCTCCAAGTGTGTGGTCTCCTTTCACACCTGTATTTTTAGCCATCCCCATGTGATCAGCTCACCTTAGATGGATTTCAGTATCGGCCTGGAATAAAGCTTGAGATAAACCTTCCTCTTTCACCACCTCCCTCCTTATTGTTCCTCCTTTTTCCTTGCATATGCCACTCTCTAAAGTAGCCAATCCATATCATCATGTCCTTCTCTCCTCCTCCAATTGAACCCCTTCCTTCCCATCCTCCTCCTCCTCCACCAGTGAAACAGCAGTAGGGTGACATTCTCACAAACTGGCTCTAAATGCCAGTTGCTTAATAATCACACTTTGAAGCTTGTTATACAGACCTTCAGCTTTGTCTCAAATCTCTGCCTTAGGGTCTCTTCCTCCTTTTTGTTATTCATCAATAATGTTTGCACCTTAAGACTAAAGCTGGAAAAAGTTTTTAAGCATTTGGTTTCTTGCAGAGAATTGAAAGAATCTATGGTTGCTTTTTAAGCCAAGAGCTACCTCGGCTTGAACCACTGTGCTAACAGCCTCAAGACATTTCTGAAGCACACCAGCTCTGCCATCATGGCAGGCAATGCATCAAAGCAAAATTATTCCATGCAGACATCCAGCACGTCTCATACATAAATGAATCTTAGAGGTCTTCCTGCCCTTGGTACCTGCAATCTTGATGTTCATGTGGCCATCCAGCAGCAGATTCTCCGCCTTCAGGTCCCTGTGGACAATGTTGCGGTTGTGGCAATACTCCACTGCCGACAGGATCTGCCAGAACTTCCTCCTGGCCTCGAGCTCGCTGAGACGGCCATGCTTCGCCAGGTAATCTACGCCAGAGAGAGACAGAGAGATAGGCCATGTGTAATGTTAGAAGTGCATGCTGATTATATTTTATGTTGGCTTATGTAACAGGCCTTAAAACACTGTATCATGTATCATTTTGTGCAGTTGAAAAGAATGCATTAGTGCAGATTTTCATCCCTCTGAGCATCGGCGGTTGTGTTGAAAGGATAATTTACTTTTGATGAGGCACAGGCCAGATGCCAACAGTAGTTTACAGCTGTTCTACATTACAGCATGCTTTGTAAATCAGAGTACGATTTTATAACCCTTTGTACACTTTACAGCAGAGATGGGAGAAGTATATATCGCCAGAAGAGGAAACTGAAGGACGAGACTTCTGAGAAGTGGTCTTCTGCTAAAAAATGACTCGTGTGGGAGGGAGCTGGGCTGGAAGTGGGAGGTTTAATAATGATGCATTTTGTCAGTAAATGATCATAGAGAAGCACATTAACATAAACAACGATAATAGGGAGAAATCATGATATTCATGCCAGCAATTAAACAGAGTTCTTTGACAATTTAGCAAAAATATTTGTCTGATTTATCTCCTTAAACATTAAGACAAGCAGAGTTTGTGCTTGTTTAGAAAGAGCCCTGAAAGTTTATGTTGTCCCTGGGAGGCCAGAGTCATTAATTTCCCTGTCCTTATTCACTAAGCATCCAGATCACTGACCTTTTTCCTCATTGTCTGCTCTCCCAACGACCTCGCTGTTTTTCTAACCTTCACACCCCGCGTTTCATTTTTCAAAGTCAGACTGACACACTATTTTACACATTTCAGGATTTTTTTTTTTTTACATCCCCATGAACTTTGCAGAGTCTGGCGTTTGTTGCTGTCGGCAGGGTTCCTCTTCACACCTCTCTGTTCAGATAGCTCGCAAACCCTTCAATTCACACTCTGTGGCAAACAAGATAGGACACTCTCTGTGATGGCTTTCCATCCAGCTGGCGTGGAAACAGACCAGAGACCGAACCTGATGACAACGCACAACAACCACAACAAACACCAGCAACAGAACATCATAAGTGCAAACAGAGCCTGCAAATGATCTGAATCACAACTATCAGAAGATTCACAAGGTTGATCTCCAGTTTTACAATCACAAAGCTGACAGGGAATACAGGCTGAGTTTGTAATGTAACATTCCTAAACAGTATTTTATCTGGTCTCAATATTTTCAGGAAAACTTGATATTTTTCAATTTTGCCAAGTGAGATCACTGCCACAGATTTATGTGAAGATCATTGTGTTAAAATCTAAAACTAGGCCTCTGTAAGTAGGCAAACAGAAGTCACACTAAGCTCATTTCAGAGGCCATTAACATCAAAAACATTTATTCAACAACTAAACGTGAGATTTATAAAGTAGAGCAATGTACATCCTGAGGCCAGTCACATGCCTTGCGCTGCAACACCTCATCTTAACAACTCTATTGTATCAACACGGCGTGAATCAAAAGGCCAGCTGTGTGTTTGAACAAAGTAAATAAAAAAGGTTCTTCATAACACCATCTTAAACTTTAAGACCTCTCACCAGTAAAAATACCATTTCTTATAGACTTTTTTTGGCCTTGAATGTCAAAAGTCCAATTTAAGACTTCTTAAGATGTTTTAAGAATCTGCAGGAACCCTGTATTTAAGTTTCAGGACAATCTTTGAATAAATCATTTTCTTAGTTTACCTAATTATACTGATTTTTCTGTCAGTGTTACGTATTTTCTTTCATTTAGATAAGCTTTTATTGTCTTTTCCTATCTAGACTTTCAATATTTAACCCTATGTTGAGTGTTTTCTCCTTATGAATTCAATATAAAGTTTCCTCATTTATCAGTACCTGTTTACTTTCTAACCTTTAGTATGGATTTTTAGGTGGGATGGCAAAACATGTCTAAAGAGCTTCAGTTATTTTAAAGCTTTAGTTCAATAGCGCTGATTTGTTAGATAAGGAAGATCTTGCTGTTTCAAGTAACCAAGTATTAAAAATATTGATGATCTCACAATAAAAATGACTAAGAGACGTTAGTTACACTGTTACACCTCAGAGAGATGATGCTGCTCCTTCACTAACAGTGAGTTTGACAAATAGCTAACGTCTGACAGAGCGAGACAACCTGATTAGACAGAGGCTGGTAAATTCCATAGAGACGGCTCTACAGTGACCAGAGCTGCTTTCATGCGACTCTGTTAATCAAAAAACACACCAGTGAGGGGAATGTGTCGAAGATGCTCCAGTATGCACCTGTGAGGAAAACAGATCTTATAGTACAGTATCTGGGGTCTTTAGGTGTTTGTTCCATCAACCAATGGGCTTGTTGCACAGTCAAGCAATAACATGTTACACAAACTAGTTTGATTTCAACGGATTCATTTGTCCTGTACAATATTGAAGAAAGGAGTGAGATAAGAGTGGTTTATCACCAGACACCTGTTTTTTCATAAGAAACTCAGTCAGGACCACTAGTCAAGAAACACATGATTATTGATGTATTTGCTCTTATCGCTGTTATTTATATTCAATGGTGTGGCTGTTCTTGGATCTCCTACAGCCTATGTGGAAAGCATAAAGCATACAAAACACACATTCCTGCTTTTCTAGGTAGAGAAACAGCAAAAAAACCCAGAACAGAGACATCTCTGACAACAGGATGACACTGATTAAGTCAGAGGTAGCATAATGAAGAAGCTGGGGTGGAGGAGGGTTGCAAAAGCAGCTTGCAGAGGAAGCAGCAAAGCGTAGACAGGCTTGAGCACTTTAACTATGGCAGCATGAGTGCAATTAACCAATAGGGAGCCAACAGGTAAACCAGCTGGCTGTCAGCTGATGAGGGCATGAGTGAGCTCAGTCAATCCCAATTATATGGCAGCGCTCAACTCTGCGGCCTGCCTGAACTTACACTGTAGGCCTGATTTATTGTGTCATTATAACATCTAAACACAAAAGGCCATTAAAGTCATAGTGTGTTCATTACTTTTGGGAATTAACGCACATTTATTGTTCGCAGAGTTAGCACACTTTGGAAGCATTATGAAGGGTGTCGAATTGCACTGATGTCCATGCAGTGTGGCCATTTTACAAATTCTTAACACTAGATGAAGACCCAGAGACTGTAGCTGTTTCTTAAATCTGGATTAAACACAGAACTAAACACATTTAACTGACCAAGGAGACTGACCACTAATTTTACAAAAAACATTAAAACTAACAGTAGAAAAAAACACTGTAAAAAAGGGAAAAAAGTAATTTAAAAACACCTTGCTTACATGTGCTGAAAACCACAGCTGTCATCTGTTGGATGCAAACTATGCCGATGCAGCATTGTTTGTTATGTTGGTCAAATACATACACTACAGCCTTGAGGCCACTAGAATCATTACATAAACAAGCACTCAAAATTTTATACAAGAAACCATTCACTTTTCATCACTGCCACATCCTTAAGAAGTGTAGTCTATTCAATTGGGGAAACCTGATTAAATACAAAAACGTCTGTCTAGTGTATAGAATTCTACATGGCTTAGCACCCCCATCTCTATCAGGCTTCTTTAACTTGATCAATGATGCAAATAGAACCACTAGAGGTGCAGCTAGGAGGGACTGCATAATTCCACTCAGAAAAACACATTTGGTCAGACTGTCTTTTCCTACAGAGCATCACATCAGTGGAATTTAATACCACAACCACTTAGACAGTCACCATCCTATCATGCATTCAAACATAATGTTAAGAGATGGTTGGTTGAAGACCAACAATGTCAACACTGATGCTGTGGCTAACCATAGCATTAATTGTACCATTGCTATTGTGACATAATGATTTTTTTGTGAATCATGCTGCAAATGATCATATTATTATTACTTATTTTATTGATTCATATTTTATTCTGCGATGCCTTTTAAAATCTGGCAAAGGGACTGCAGATGAAAATTAGCCTCTTGGCTAACTCGGGTACATTTACATTTGTTTGAATGTTGATTAATGTGCACTGTCCCTTTTCAAATAAAAAAAAGAAAAATAATAATAAATAATAAAAATAAATTCCTTTTCTATACAGCAGCTAACACCATTTCCTGTCACTAACTGTGTAGTCTACATTTAACCATCTTTTTCTAAATATATGTTTATCCCACCTCTTCAAAGTGATTGACATAATTCAACAGAGCTGACTGGTGCTAGTTGTCTCAAGTGACTGTAGCATAAAGACACCTGTGCCTTGAAGATCTAGTCACTGGTCAATCAGTATTCCTGACTACCATTACACCATGAAGACAAAAGAACAACACAAGCAACTCAGAGAGTATTCAAAAGTATAAGTCAGGGGATGGATACAAATTTTTTCCAAAGCACTGCCCCCCCACCCCCCACCACCACCCCTCCATTTTAAACACTAAACTGCTCAACAAACTAAAGGCTGTACACTTCAGATAATCGTAAATCTGTACAGCAGCACTGTGCTGCTGCAGCTTGTAGCAAGTTAGCGACTGAAAAAATAAGCCATTATTGTTTGAGAAATCAGCACTGTAAAGACACACACACAAATGCACACAATGTGGTACGTTGCCCCAGTGGAAGGATGAGTAATCCACTGATACAATGCTGGTGAGGGCAAGGACCTCGACACAGTGAGGCATACAGAGTTGCATTCTGGGAAAGCGAATATGAATCATAGGGGTATTAGGGAACAGCTCAACAAGCAGCGTGTTCCACTTCTGCTGAGAGCCAGCCGACGAGCTAAGTCTCTTAACAGCTGCTCAGGTTTGGAGGGGACAAACATCATGGGTACAAACTGGCCCGTTGGCGAGACCGCTGGCTGGACTTCAGATTGGGGAATGCATGCATGACGATGTGAGTGTCCAGAGGACATGAGACAAACACACACACACACACACACACACGCTGTTACCACACAAGTAAGTGATATCCAACCACTTAAATAAAGCAGCCACATTAAAGTTACGTGTCTGTGGGTGTTGATAGATGTTGGTGTCGGTTCAATACTGACACCCTGAGGGGTTAAAATGGAGCTGAGCCACTTGGAGCCGACCACCGCCCTTTCATCCAAGTCACAAAGATCAGTTACAGACACTGGCTGTTACAGTCAATTTCTTTAACATGTGATTCTTTGAACTGCTCACTGAGGAGGATTTTTTTTGCTTTGCCTTGAAAGAAAGCTCCTAATTGCATTGGTAAAAATTTGGGTTAAAATTGTAGAAAACATCATCATATTCCCATTCAGACACGCACTGCTTGCTTTGTGTTGAATACTGTTGAAAAATCTTATTTATCTCTCAGGCTCGGGATGATCTAACGGAATGCAAGAGATTTTTTGTGCAGTTTTCTGCTGTAAACAACAAAGATTTATCAGGGTAGATGAGAGATTTTGATAATGGATTAAGGCTAGGTTTTGGGAATGCACCAACTCTGTTTCCCCTACAGATTAACTTTACTTAATAAACCATAGGACTGATTCCCTGTACAGATCCAGATTTCATAAAATGCCACATTTTTTATGCATATTCTGGTTTGTTTATTGCACAAAACACTCGGCTGTTTCCTAATGTGTGCAATCACTGAAGGAGATGACAACAAATTAGCTCAGCTCAAACATATCTTGTTTTTCTGCTACAGCGTTTCCTGTCTTGTCATTTTTCCTTCAGCAGGAAGATCCTTCAAGAGAAACCGTTTGTCAGTGAACTGAAAACACTTTCTGTAAATATCAAGCATCACTGAAACCCTCCACAGACGCAGCTTTCAACTTTATCTGTTTGAGTAAGGTAGAAATATATGTACTGAGCTAGACTTTTAAAAGGAAACCCTGTTTACATATTTATTCTATTTGACATTTGTGTTTTTATATGTATCTTGTACAAAAAATGCATCAGTATTTGATTATACCATTAATCACTAAAAATGATCAATCAAAAAGTACTACTTTGGCCCTGCTGCTTGGTGTGTCTTCCCTTCTGGCTTCATTTTCCCTCTCAAAGGTCTCACCTAATGTCCCGCTAATAACACTTTCTGTCTGGCTACAAGCCAATCGACTCTGAGGCCTGTGTGCCACTGACACAATGAGAGTATGCCATCACTTCCTGTTTTGCTGCTACAACTGTGTTTTTTTGTTTCTCATGTGGAAGGATCTTGTGCTAAATTGTTCCTTGTCCTTTAATTTTTTTGATCATGTAGTTTTACTTCTGTCAAATTAGGTACATAATATTTGTCATGTCAAATGCATATCAGTTCAATTTATCCATTGCTGGCCTCATTAACTGCTTATAATCTCTATCTGTATGGTTGACCTCTAAAATGCAGCCTAACTCTCTGACCTAATCAACGTGATGTTGAAATATTGTCAAAATGACTAAAAATAGATAACTGACTGATAGTTATTGTTTGCTCAAATACGTAATTTGTTTGAATAATGCTAGTATTGGTCTAGTTGCCAACCAAGGTAAGAGAATACAAGTTCACAGGCCTTTGTCCTTCAAATCTGTTTTCCACAGTGAATGCAGATGAGCGATGTTGTGTTGCCACATCAGTGCTGTTATAAACAGCAGCAAATGAGACAACCTTATAAACACTGGGAACCTTTGCTGTTGGTCAGACTTCAATCTTTGTTTGTATAGCACCATAACTGTAGTTATCTGGACTGGAGACACTTTACAAGGAGAGGAGGTCAGTACACTCTGTTGTGGACTGTTATAATAAAGACCAGTGTTAATCACCAGCAGAATCTAGCAGTATTTAGCCCCGTTACAGTGATGACATAAACCTTCCCTTTAACGGGCAGGAATGTCAAACAGAACCAGACTAAGGTTGACAGCCCTCTGCTGAAGCTGCACTGAGATTGGAAAGGGCTAGAAGGAGAGGTAGGAGTGGGACAAGTGCTGATAGAAGAGAGGGACAAGAGAAACAACAAAACAACAAATGAAAGACAATTATATAGCAGTTGTGGCCGCAAACATATCTCCTATTTTGCAGGATATGACTTAAATGTCGATAATGATGGAAGCAACATGTGAAGAATTAGCGACAACAAACATGACTGATAGTAAACAGAACAATACAATATTAGCATAAGCAGCTATGAAGATGAATATTTTACACAAGCAAGCTGACAATAATAGCCAAGCAATATTTTGTGGCATCTAACTTTAAGGGCACTAAAGCAACAGTTTGTGAACTAAGACCTATATTTTCAGTAGGGACAGTATTGCAGTTAACAAAAAAGTAAGCCTGGCAAACGTTCAAAATTTTTTCTTTTGATTAATTTTGAGATTCCTTTGCTTGACACCAATAAGCTCCCCGCTTTGAAACTTCACTATTATGCATTTAAAACAGTTTAATTTCAGATTTTTGTAGTGCCTTAAGTGAAGGGTAAATGATGAATTGTCTGGATAATTACCTGCTTTTATTTTAAAATAAAACAAGGAACTTCAGGTAGATTGAAGATTATGACATGAATTTACTGATGGAAAAAGGAACTTGTTATGGAATGAAAAGGAGTAAAAAGGTAAACTTTTGACAACACTGGGTGCAAATGACTTTTGACTTGTCCAATGAGCTGTCTGTGAGTTTTTTAAAGTGATGAATGAGGAGGAGCCGTGGTGGACCTATTTTACATCTCTGTGGTTGTAGGGAGATGCTGCAGTGGTTTCACCAAATCAATCAGTTTTTAAAAAGTGAATGCACTAATTATGGACCTTAATTAAACATTATTAATGTGTTGACTTTGACAGACATACATAAATGTCAAGAGATCGACTAAGCAGGAGACCTGAAAAAAACTGGATGGACTGTCAAGTCCAAGCTTCCCCTCAAATTTGGCCTTTTTGCTACAATCACTAAATACCCTGATGATGTAATATTTATTTTATCATGTGTGGTATTATCAGCCAGTTTGACTCGCTGCATCACTACTTTGTGTCTCCTTGTGTGGGCTTATGATATGATTGATGGTAACGTGAAGTAATTAGGCCAAAGATGAAGTTGACAGCATAATAAAGGGGGAGGAAGAAAACGAGAATGTTAGCAGTAAAATGAAAAACGATGAAGACTGATCAGAGGTGAAACTGACAGTAGATAGCAGAGAATACAGAAAAATGTACCTTTTAGAGGACATTTTGTATCCTTTAGGTTATTAGACACTGAAAATTATCATTGCATATTATTACTGAATTACTATTAGGATTTTATGGTTATTATCCCCTATAATATTGCATTTTATTATTATATTGTATTCTGAGTTACCCTATGATTCTCACTCCTATCTTGAGTTGTTATGTGGCAAACAAGTGGGCCTATTTTGGGCAGCCATCACTCTATTCATTTATATTTAACTCTCTGGGTCATCAAAGTCAAAGCATCCACATCCTGTTTGCTGATTGATCAATAATAAATATGACAGATGGTTTATGAAGAAATGGAAATTGACAGCCTAAGTAACCAAGAAATTGTCCCAAAAATCACAGAATTTCTTTGAAGTGAACAGTCTCTAGGTTTCATTCCCTCTCCATCACTTAGACTAGAAATCTGCATGAATGATTCTACTCACTGCAAGCTATTATACTCTCCTCTCTCCAGTAGTGCTTTCTTAAATATGCATGCCCTACATTTCTCCACCACCTTCCAAACTCAAATGGATGTCCTCCTCTTATGCCTCTATTCTCTCCTTCCTTCTCTCTCCTCCTTTCTCTGCTCTCTCAAACTCCGCTGTATTTGTGTCTGACCCAATTTCCAGGTTTGATCCATACTGCAGTTTGGAGGCAGACTGTGGAGCAGCAGATTGACTGACAGACACAAAAGGCACACCAACATGCTGGCACGCATGCCTCAGCTGTGCCCATTACTGTGCCCACCCACTCCCCCCTTTTTTTTTTTGCGAGAATGAACCCATCACTCTCCGCCTTCTTGTACCAAACGCAGCTCCGATTCTTTGTCTTTATGGGTCCAGACACGCGAAACACACATACACGAACCCCTCCTGCTCCTCTGCAAAACCATTTATTGTTTGGTCTGTAGAGAGAAAATCGGAGGCTCATCCATTGTCTCACTGACATGCCGTAACAGGGTGGGCTGCTGTTCAGCATCCACAACTTCACATCTTCCTCTCCGTGTAACCTGTGGCCAGGAGCAGACCTGAGACATTCCTCATGTCAGGAAAAGCAGAGGAAACTCTCAAGAGGACGAAGAGCAGGAGGAGGAGGCTGAGATCTGACTTGGCAGCTTATCTTTTTGTCTGAGTGCATCATGACTGAAAGACTTGATCCATCTCCAGACAGCGTATCTGGAAATGGAAATAATTGTTTGATTGTGTAAAGATTGAATATTGTAATCCTGTAGCTAGCAGGCAGTGTCTGCCTGGCTGAGTCAAAGCTGCAGCCGATGATGACATATAAACGTCTTACATAACTATATTACATTGTGCAATCAGGGCAGAGGGGTCGGAGGAATCAGGACACAATGGTTTTATAATACCCTGACATGATCCATGAGAAAATCTATGGATTATGGAAAAATGAGGTTGCCAAATCATGACTGTAATTTAAAACAAAAGAATGACGTTATGGAAAACACAGTTGCTTTTCTTGGTGAGATTTAGATCAGTAACACTCTCATAATTATGACGCTATAGTTGTTCAGAGTTTGCTCAAAATAGAAAACAGAGGAGAAGAGCTTTGTTCAGAAAAAAACTGCAGACCTACAAGATTCTGAAGAGGTAAGAAGTTTGTCTCATTACATGTAGGGTCGGGATTCGCAAGACCACTTAAAATACAACAAGGTACACAATACTGTGCACTGTGTGCAAAATCTGTTGGTGCTGGTGGTGGTAGGGGGGCTCTCAAGTGTCATTTTTTTCGAATAGTTAACAAAAAATATAATTTCCTCATCTCTGCAGATGTTTTTCTCAATCAAAATAAAAATGGCATAAAAATCATCATTCTGTTCAAGACAACTCATTCATACTGAATTTGTAATACGAGTCAAAAAAATCACAACAAGATATTTTTTTCAAAGTTGTTCAGCTCTCGTTTAATCTGACTAATATTATGTTGGTTATAAAAAAGAATGATGTATTACTTGTGTTTGCTGAAAAAAACCCCACAAAACGAGGAACTTGAAAAATAATCGCATATTGAATCACAGCTGCAATGTTGGAAAAAAGAATTGCAATTGAATCGTTTACCAAAATCGTTCAGCATGTGATACTTTCCACAAGGGCCAGAAAAACTAGTCATACAATTTAAAAAGGATTGAAAGTCAAACAGGCTACATCCTACTTTCATTTTGTTTATTCAAATAAGGGGTGCACGATAGGACAATCTTAGATCGTGGAGAAATAGAATGAATCTGCGATTTGCTAAAGCTGAGAGATCAGGAGAATGACGTTCTACTTGAATGGATCTATGTTCACTTACCCCCTCTCTTTCTGCTTTGGCTGAATTGATCTCTAAAAACTAAAAAAAAGAGCTCTAACTGGCCCATGTGGAACTGTTAAGGGGTTTTCTGAACCATCATGGGTTAAGAAACAGTTATTTGGACATTCTGCACAAAGTTTGCAGATGTTTTTTGACAATCTCAAGAGGCAGCATCCTGAGAGTCAACAGGTGAGAGATGGAGACATCACACTCAGCACTGCAGTCTTCTTCACATAAGTCTGTGTCACAGAGAGTGTAGCAGAGGCAGAGCAAGTCCTGTCATCATTGTTACAGCTGATGTTGTTCTGCTGTCTTAGTGTTTCACCAAATTATTGACAAGTTCCTCCACCTCTCCATACAAGGCTTAACCTGTCGAGATAACAAAATCACTCGTGAAACTCTTTAACACCAGAGTGGGGTTTTTTTTAACGGAGGGTGGCAGTGATGTCGGGATCATCTAAGACGGTTTTAGACAGCATAATTATTGATTTACATGCAGGATTTAAGCTTACTTTAAGCATTTTTAGGTGGAGGGGAGACATGCACCAGTGCATTGAGGACTATAGCCTTTGTATATGGGTGCCTGCTCTACCCACTGTGCTAAACCAGCACTGTCCCAATTAAAAAAAAAATATATATAGTTTTGTTAGCACACAACATAGTTTAAGTTAGCTTTTTATTCTTTTTAAAGCTTCATTTTTATTTTAATTTCAGTTAACTAAAAGATCATTCAATTTATGTTTATTTCTTTAATTTCAGTTATATAATTTAATATAATGACCCTCAATGGAAGTTATATGTTAAGGTGGGATGTTGGCAGCAGAGTAGCAGCCAAAAGAATAATTATGCTTCATTATATGAATCCAGCAGAAAACATGAATGAGACACAGCATTTTCACTACAACCACAAAAATTAAGAAACTATCTGGTTTTAAAATGGTGGGAAATATTTGGGGTAATGTAGGTACTCAACTAAAAATCTATCTAACACAGAAGTGATCTTTTTAACAAACATACACATTTCACAACAAAAATTCGACATAATACACAGTGCTTAACAAATTTATTGGACCACCTGTCTTATTTGTCTCAGAGACCATCCAGCATCATGAAGTGCTTTAATGCAGACTCTTTCATTTTCAGTGAGCTCTCCACGTTTTACTATTTTGAACAGGGATGAGGAGTTTCAAACTGAATTCACCTTTTTATATCCAAATTTGAGCCAGCTCACTGGGCTTCTCTGAGAAGTCAGAAATGAATCAAGCATAACGTTCAACCACTAAAACTCATTTTTCTCTTCAGGAATGCAAGTAAATAACTATAATTTGACATATTAATCAAGAAATAATAATGTGCTTCACTATTTTTTCAGTTTTTTGTAAATCAGTAAATTTGAAAATTCATGGATAACAATAATAATTATATCTTAGCATAAAAAATATCATTTTGGTTAAAGAGCTTCCACATATTGGTGTATTAACCATTGCAGAAACATAAAAAATGATTTTGGTATTTACCAATACTGTTAATTTAGGGCTGATGTGACATGAACCTTACTTTGGGTGATGGTCTAATAAATTTGTTAAGCACTGCATCTCAAACCGAAGATCAAAATGCCCCAGAAAGTGAATTAATTCCCTGCGATTTGTTGTCAGTTTCATCTCTTATCACCCTTCAACCTTTATTCTTTTCACAGCAGTCTGATGTTATTTCCCTGTACAACTAAATTCTGTTCACATTACCCTCATGTGACATGAGGAGTCAATTTAGCAGGGAAATCGGTTTAAAATGCTGTATTTTCTTTTCAGTGGAACATCTATGCACTCGTATTTCAATTCTTGAATCAAGAGTTAGGACAGTGATGTTTTGCCTTATTGAAAATTTGTCCTACCTATAACAGCAAGCTCATGAAATCTGCAAAAAGTATAGAGACAAGAGTCTGGAAAGGTTAGCTAGTGTTTAGTACTGGCTAAGCTAAACTAAGCTGTCCTTTCCCTTAAAAGTAGCTTCATATTTAGTGAACATTAATGGTGCTGATTTTTTCCTCTTTAATCGCAGAATTAAAGCAGCTAAAATCAGCTGCAGTAGCTTTAAAATACAATCTTTATAACCATGCTCATTTTTGTGTCGGCTTCACAGCTCTCTGTAGGTCACAGGAGCAGGAGTGTGTGCTGCTGAGTCAACATCACAAGTGGAGCACTGGCCTTGGATTCACAAAGACACACAGGGACACACGCTGTCACACAAGCGTACACACAAGACACGACTAATAAGTTCAGCATAGACTACGTCTTAGGTAATCCTCTCAGCAACTGTGTCTGAAACTAGGCTAAGTACAAACATTCTCAGACGACCTAATAGGTGAGGCTGACAATCTTTGTGGATCATGGTCCACTTACAGGTAGTCCACATCGGCATCAGGCAGGTTGGAGCTTGTGTTTTTAAATTCTTAAAATATTCTGGATGGAAGATTTGTGGAACCAGCATGATTCTTTTGTTTTCATGCCAGATTTTAGTTTCGAATGCAGAAGGTTGTGGAAAAAAGTTCCTCTTTTCTGCCTTCAGACTCTCTTTCCCTGCAGTGAATAGAGATCATAGTATGTAAATTGTTCTAATGCAGTGAGTCTGCTATGTGTAAAGTACAGATAGAGCGTATGTGGTGCTATGGCAGACAGAGATAATTTCTTATCTTTTTGTACGATTCCTGTTATGTTCTGACTTGTCTGTCCTTTCCTTCTCAAGTGTCTTTATTTGTGCTTAAAGCAATGTGCCTCAACTTCTAAGCGTAGACATTTTTAGACCAGACGTTCCACTTAGAAACATTGTGTTTCTAAATGGCAAAGATTAGCTTACAGAACTTCCTTATTTTACACTTTTGGCTTTCAGAAACCTAGTAAATGACTGACAACAAAGAATGGTCTATGGCAGAGGAATCATTTGTTTTCAGTGTGTCAGTGTTGTTTTTTTTTTTGGTGCCACTTGTTGCATAATGAGTCAAAAATGCAACATCTGTTCCCTTTCAGTAACTCGAAAACTCATAAAATCATGTTACGCTGTCGTGACAAATTATAGGTGCATTATAAAAATCTTTTAAGCTCCTTATTCCATCTACATATTGTGACTTTCAGGATACCATGGTAATTGTTAGATATGTTTTTTAATCAAATGGCAAAAAGAAAGAAAAAAAACAACAACAACTTGGATTATTGCTATGATAATTTGAATTTTAAGTGCACAAACACCAATTTATTATATTTTATCTTCCCAAAATGACAGGATTTAAAAATTTTTTTTACCATACCCTGCAATACCAACCAACTTTTGTTGGAAGTGCCTTGGTCCAAATATAAACAGAGGGGTGACTGAGTCTTCTCAATTTCTGCACCCAGGCTCTGGAATAATCTCCCCTCATGATGGGCGTTATCAAATCAAAACTTTAAACTTATTTATACAGGATGTGTTCAAATACCTATCAACTTGGTGACACTTTGATCCTTCTAGTCAGTATTTATTAATGCTTTTATTTTTTTATTTCATGGACTTGTTTGTGCTGTGTTTTTAATGCCATTAGATTTTTATACAGCACTTTGGTCACCTATGGGGTGTTGGAAAGGGCTACATAAAGTAAATGTACATTTACAATACAGAAACAAGTCTGGATCACAGAGAAATAATTAATAGAAAATACATTAAACTGCAATGTGTCCTACTTCAATTTTCAAATCACAGAAGACACAATATCTAGGCTATCAGACCTGAAATTATGTGAAATTACCAGTTTCGTACATTTTTGTGACAGAGATGTTATGCTCTACATATCATTCACAAATAGGAGTGTCAGATTTAGAATCCATTACAAAAAATTCAACTTTCCAAAAAGTGTGAATTCAACAGTTTTGATACCATATGTTGGTCATTTGGTCTAGTTGGGGCTGACTTTTTCAGATATTTACAGCTCTGTGATTACTTTTGTAAAAAGGGTAAAGGCCCTGGTACAAGAGAATCACCAATACTTGTTCAGCTGTTTACTGATGCCTGCAACTCCAGCAGCAACAAAGGCCTCATAGGTAAACTGTACGAAGGTATCTTATTACTTAAAAATGGTAACATGGATTATGTTAAACAAAGATGGGAAAAAGAACTGGACATTATAATAACAGAGAAAATGTGGCTAAACGCATGGGATACACAGTCATCTTCAACAAACTCCTGGACATGGAGGGACTTCTGTTGGAAGAACTTGATGCGTTATTTCCTCTCTCCTAAACAGAAATCCAAGCAAACAGGCAACCAGCTTCCCTGCTGGAGGGATTGCGGAGAGACAGAAGTTGACCACGCTCATGTGTTTTGGACTTGTCCCTTCATTTAGCCTTTCTGGAAGGAGGTGGCAGCAATTATTTCAAAAATCTTGGGTTTTACTAACAGTACAACATTTACATCCCTCTGGAATGGCTTTTTAGCTTGCAACAAGCAGATTTTTAGGAGATAAAATCAGGAGAGTGTCCAAGATAAAGTGCTGGTTACAGAAAAATTGTCCAACGGCTGGTCTCTTTGTTAGTGTTGTGAAACAGTTGTATCTTTTGGAACAGATGACTTATGACGAACTTTTATTTGGCCAATTAATGTTTTACTGGTGCTTTGATAACTGTCACATGTGCATTTATGTTTGTATGGGTATGTATATTGGTGTATGTGTATAGATATGTGTACAAGGTAAATACAAGGTTTTGTACATCTCATTTGAATGAGGGAGTTTTGCTGCCCTTAAGTTTGGACCAACCAGCTTTTTTGTGTTTTTTTTTTATGTTTTACTGTACCTGCAATTTTATTCTGTGTAAAAACTATAAATAAAAAGTTTTTAAAAAATGCAACTTTCCTTATTTTTGTATTTTTGTCTTTCTAAAAACGAGAAAGATGTAAAAGCAACAGTTTATGTCAAAACTGGATTGAGTCAAAATAGTCGTTATTAGATATTTTTTCAAAATCGCTGAACCTGAGTTTGATCTACCTAATTTAAGTTTGTTATAATATAGAATTATTTCTTGCCTGTTTGCTTAGAAATACCTAAGAAAAGGAATTTGCAGTCACCAAACTGGGGGAAAAAGGCAATTAGATTATTGTACCAAAATGTTCAGCTGTAAGTAAAAATTAAAAACAGACTAGATTTTAACTTCACAACTCAGAGATTTGGCGGTGCACACATATGATACGTAATACTTTTGAAATTATTTGTAATGCCAGTACTTTTCTAAAAACTTGTTATTGCATTTGCTTTTTACACTTAAACTTTAAAAGTCCTTCATCACACAGGTGTGATGCCATCATGCATTATTTTTGTCATGTGACAACATGAAAAAAAAGCCACATTTTACATTGCTTTCACTTTGTGTGGATTTTTTTACCTCTGGGGCCCCTAACCCTAAACCTAACTCAGGCCCCACTGTGGCTAAAGCAAAGTTGAACACAGCCGTGCAAATTGAAGAAAAGTCACTTGAAGACTTACATTGTAAGGATTTTAACCAAAACTTTGATTTCAGCATAAATCTCACCAAACCATGAGTTTATTTTACATTTAACTAATTTTATGCATATCACTGGCATCAGGCCAAAACCTAGTTTCGTTCTTGTTTTTTTTTTATGATTTATTCATTTTTTCTAAAATCAATGCTATTTGTCACACTTAACATCTGTCAGTGGGTACACCAAACTTAAATCCATAGTGTCAAAAAAGATTGTGACTATGACCACTTAGTATTAAATTAATTGAAAAAAGCAGGCTTTTTCATTCCCTGAAAAGTGGTGATTTTGGAAAGGGTTTGGTCCGATGCCAGGGATATGTTTTTTGTTTTTTTTTAAAAGGTAAAATATACAATTTAAAATATTTAAAGGGTTAAAAAATTTTTTTGGAAGGCATCTGGTGCCCCATCTAAGTGTCTTGCAACCTTGAGGTTATGCACCACTGGTTTAGAGGATAAAAATCACCTATAGATACATCTGTGTAAGAATATTCATTTCTATTGTGATACACGCCATTTTATCACTTTCATGTGTACATTACGACATTTTTTAAATTTGTACCTCTTGAAATGTCAACTTCACCCTACTTTGATATATACAGGTATTTCTTTTAGAAATAGATTTTTTTAAAAAGAATTCTGTTTCTTTTATTTTTTTGTGTTTTTTGGGGGTCCTTTATCATATATAGTGAGCTAAATTTACAAAAAAATTACAAAAATGATAAACAGCTTTCATTTCATGAGACTGAGGTTGTGCTTAAAAAAAAAAAGATACCAAACATAAGCATGGTAAACATTTTTTGCGTGGTTTATATTGTCAAAAGAAAGTAATTAAAAAAAAAAAAAATTAAAAATAGCCTCTGGACTTAATTCAGCCTCTTTTCATCCCTTTTGTTATATATCATCACGTTAAAATCAGCAGAGGCATTGCTCCATATAAAGTATGTCTTCCTTGTCTCCTCGTGTGTTTTCAGATATTGTTTCTTCATATTTCTTGGTGTATTTTTCCAACTTTGAACCCAGATGAATGTCCACTGAATAAGCCTACAGTTTGTTGACCTCTTACGGCACATGTTTCACTTTGTTTTTAGGTTGTGGGATGTTTGCATAGGACAAAGCAAACAGCACTGACAGCTGTTTCTGTCGTCTACATCAGATGACAAATGTGTGTGTCAAATGAAGACCAGGAAAATGATCCCATCTTTGAATTACTAGGGTTTGTTTTTCAGTTCTTACACATCAGTAGTAAGAGTTTTGGGCTGAAACGAATTTAAGCAAGCATATTTCAGAAGTGCCTTTAAATGGACGATAAAAACAGGATAACAAAACTGTCTTGGGGAGCATGCTGGACATTCTCTCCATATCTTGAGCAATCTGGACATCTAAGCAGTAAAACAGCAAGTAATTCTGCAACAGATGCCGCAATAAAAAGGGACTTTATCTCTTTGAGGCTGCCTCTCTGCTGCCTTTACAATCCCCATGTGACGTCATTTTATACACCAAGAGAACAAAGTCAGCACATTTAGCTAGTACAACACATGACAAAGGCCACATCAGGACATTGTTCTTGGATTTCCATCAGTCCTCTGACCTTTGAAATTGAGGCTTGGATAAGTGTCAGAAATGCAAACTCAACTTTGATACTTCCTTGTTTGTCAAAAACACTGTTGACGCAACAGTGCGTGGAGGATGTAGAGTGACAAGGGTTGGTTTAAAGAAAGCTGAGTCGGATTGAATTTTAAACAGGATCACTCACCAAAGATCTCCCCATTCTTGGCATATTCGGTGACTAAGTAAAGCATGTTCTTGGTCTCCATCACCTGAGAGAGGAAGAGGATATGAGGGAGGGGAGAAAAGTAGGGTAGTAAATACACAGAAATCCACTTTTCAATAGCCATGTCATCAGATAACCCATATTAACAGTCTCCTGCAACAAGAGAGGATTAGAACGAGGAACAAGAAAACATACAAATAACCAAAATATTACACAACAGTCCACATGGCTCTGTCTGCCAGCCAGAAAGTCATGAAAAACAAAAAATACATGAATGGTCTAAATTTGGCTTCAGTGTAAGAGAACGGAGGTGGACGGCCAGTGTTTGCCGAGTATATCTGAATGGTACTTAAAACCTCTCATTCCTCACTCGATGCTAGGTTGTGTAGGAGGAAGAGAACCGATTTAGAAGCAGTCAAGACTCGGGAGATGAATAGAAATAAATGCGGAGGAGAGAGAGAGCGAGTCAGATGGAGAGGGGAGGATGAATCAGACACAGCGAGCCAGACATTCACACTAGAAATCCCACGCTTATTGTTTGTGATCAATTTTCCATCTGTTACACTGACCAATTCACAGATTTAGGAAGTGAAAGCCAGTATTTGTTGCCTTTTTATTATGGTTGTGTAACAAACAGATACTGTCCTCTCTGGTTTAATTGCTCTGGAATAATCAAGTCCATTTATAGGTATTCAGTGTGGTTCAATCAAAACAAGGGGCACAGTGAGACATTAACGCATCTAATCTGGGAAATACACCCCCCTCATTGAACATAATTTGACTTGTAACAGCAGGAAAAGCACAGGTGAAGCTAATAGTATTAACCATGGCTCTGTTTCATTCAGGTGTGCCAGTAAAGCAGCAGGTACAATAGCAGGGACCTGGCACTGGTACACCTGAGTGGAAAGCAGCCATTATTAGTATTATTAGTTACACTTGTCTGTGTTTAAGAAGATAAAATATCCTCTTTAAGGGATATCTATTTTCAAATTGTGGTAGATGTGCTCTGCTGTTTGTCGCTGCAGAGGAAGCCAGCAGCTGCAGGCTAACTAGCGTCATTTGTTGATCTTTTTGCTTTGCATTATTTGCCTACAAATATGTTTCTGTAGCTTTTACACTTGACCCAAATGTTAAAAGCAGTGGTGGGATCTTTTCAATAAATTTCGTCAATTTTGTCCAATTACAACAGGAACAACAAAAACCCTGTAAATACAACACTTTAAAGGAGTTTATTTTGGGCAACACTACACAGAGTTAAACTACACTTTTAAAAGTGTCACATATTTTAAATAATGACAGAAATGTAGTAACTCTTGAAAATCTGTGCCAAGGTGGCTCTTCTATGGCAAGAACAAAGTAATAGTCAACCTCATAGCAGGGCACTGCATACTGATGGAGAACATGCTGTGTGTGTTCTTCAGGAGCACCAAAAACGTACTCTAACTCAGTGGATAACTTTACTCATGGTGCAAATGCATCTTATGTCAAAAACACATCTCAAACTCTCAACTCCACCTTCACATCCCTCCACAACTGAAATCACACTGGGCAATGCTTGGATCAATAGACTACTAACAGAGTTGGGCTAACACTAGCCCTGCTTCCATACAGTTTTTTCGCAAAATAAAACCAAAATTTCTAAAATTTTAACTAAGTACAATTGCACTTTGAATGTGTTCCCATTGAAGGGTGTTTTTGGCATTAGCCTTGTAATTTTTGTAAATCAATCAATCAATCAAAATTCTATATTCAAACGTCTGAAAAACCACCTCATGAGAGCATAGAAACTTTTTTGTGATATTTGAGAGGTTTTTTGAAATTCAGATGTTTCCATTACCATTTTTTTATTGTGCTTTTTAGATTTGCGCATTTCTAAGGGTAATGGAAACACATTGTATATTGTATTCAACAGAAGTGGGAAAAGTAAAAGAGAATTGTAGTCAAGTTAAAGAAAATTTACTCTGGTTTAAACTTACTTAAGTAGAAGTAAAAGTACTGATTCTAAAATGTACTAAAAATATAAGTACACACAAAAAACAACTACTCAATTACAGTACTTTGAGTAAATGTAATTAATTACTTTCTACTCCTGGGGGTCCAAATGTTGCATCCTTTTTTGGCACTTATTAATCTAAACAGAGTTTTTCAAACATTATTTCTGTGTAACAAGCAAAGCCAGATGTTTCCAGAGGGTATACAGAGTCCAAAACCACTCTACTGCCAACAACAGTTTAAAAAAGGCAAAATAATAACTTAAATCAGAATGTGTTCTACTTGAGCTGATGATATCCTGTGCTCTGGACTCATTTATCTAGTACAGGTAGAGACGTCTGATGCCCGGTCATACTCCACAAGACCTGATTCAAGCCAAATTGATGCCTCACACTCTTGTATGTAATGAGCTCAACAGGATCTTCAAACTGTTTCAGATCTCGCTACAACTATTACACTGTCTTGGACATCACATCCCAGCGGCTTCTTAGCAGTAATAGCCTTCCTGTGCCGCTTATAATCACTACAACCACTTCAGTACAGTGAAGATAATACATTAAATGTATTGTTATTCAAAGTACGGCCACTCAAGCGTTCAGTATTTCTGGCTCCAGACTTCTTGCTAAGTCGAAGTGCTTTGGGGGAAATAACTGAAGTCAAATCTCTGTCGTGTAATAAATTGTCAAACATGAGAAGAATGCATTGTCTGAATTCCACATACCAAGAAATGCATGCTGCACTTTGTGTTCAGTGCTGCATGGGGTCTGACATCGCAGTTGATCCAACAATAAACCAATGACAAATATTTTGTAAATGGGAAGGCATATAGTCTTTTTTTTACCTATCCAGTCAGGAGTCAGGAATATTAAGCTGTGAAGAAGGTCATCTGTTTTATCTGTGGTCAATCACATGCTGAATACAGGCTGCACTGTTGATCTTTTTATATCTTAGCTATGACAACTAATTCATCTATCCTCTTAGATATTGTAATGTTTTAAACAACTCAGTTAGGCTACAATATAATATAATTTCATATGATACAATGTGATGCAATGCGGTCACACATGATCTGGTCCATACTACATGATCTGCTGTTAAATAAACTGATCAAACAATACTAAAGGATGCCGTAGGATACTACAGTGATATTATACAATACAATACAATACGATAAGGCCAGTAGTGAGCCAAAGAAAAACTTGGTTTACTGAAATTACACCCACGCACCTACAAATCAATTGGTTGTTGGGGTATCTAAAAAACAACAACAAAAAACCCAAAACACAACTGCGTGTTACTGATAAAGAAATGCACATCTCAAGAGCAGTTTAATCCATGATAGCTCTCTCGTTGCATCCTCTTGGTTGTCAAAACCAACTCAAAAATTAACTTTACAAGCTTTTTGAACCATTATCAACTATTTTTTACCTCATTATGTCGCACTGTAATAACTGATTCAGAGCCAACCAGCATGCACCTGCCTATAATCATAGAGTATCTGTGATCACGGCATGACGACTATTTTGAATCATATAGCCAACAAATAACCTCCATTATAATTTTTAGCCTTGATTTATAATAATTAATAATTATTCACAGGATCACTTGTACCAGCAAGCTCTGTGTCATTTTCAAACATATACCAGACAGCATGTAGCATTTATTTACTGAGGTGAAGTGAAAAACAACCAGCAGGTTGGGACTTTTCTACACTCTACTGATAAAGGGACTTAATACAACATATTTGCCTTCTGCTGAATGTAACAAGCAGCAGGAGTAGGCAGGGCAGAGCAGTAACATTTTCAGTGCCACTTCAATACAAACATCCCGCACCTTCGTGTCAAGTTGGAATTGTTTTATTTCGAGTGTAACTACTGGGAAATAATTAGAAAATAACAGGCTTTCTTGCATCACTGCTGTAGTTTTGTACCCCTCACTACCTGGATTGCACTCCTGCCTGCGCATCTCTCTCATTCACTCAGCTGTGGGCTCCTACTCTTTCCCCCTGATCTGTGAACCCCACCCTGGAGGCGTGTGAGCAACTGTTTAACCAAAGAAATTTGGTTGGATGAGAGCTCCTCAGCCAACCAACTGACCAACCATCTCGCAGATAATAGCCATAGATAGGATAAAAGCAGAGACTAGAGGATACTGCATGATGTGATATACTATTAAGAAATGCAACACAAGCACAAACCAGTAAAAAAAAAACACCCCACAAACAACATAAAGCATACGGCGCAGATGTAGAAGAGATTACATTAACAGCCATATTCATCCAGTGTACTCCAGTGTTCCAAGTATATTTTTCCGAACATTGTTATTTTTTCATAGAAACACTGACAGATGAGAAGTGGTTTTGAATACTCCAGTGATGATTTGTACAGCTTATAACCTTTGATGTAAAAAGACTCTTGGCAGTGCTGCTAAGAGGGGAAGCCCAGAGCATCATGGGATGGTTGGAAGTCAGAGGGGTACAAAGAAGTGAAGAAAATGATGGCAGACTGAGGTCAATAGTGGAGAGGCCACACACCACAGGACAAACAGGAGAGGGGTCCACAGTTGGGTAGTCTGCGCGTCTCTTCAATAGCCAGGGCTTGCTTCCTTTTGGGCCACGGGGCCAACCCCGGTTTATGAGACTGGAAAGGAAATCGCTAATTGACCTGAGCTGATTGGATGGAAGGGCCATTGGAAATAATGATACGCACCAAAATAACACAGCGGAGGGCTGGAGCAGTGCCTCACGGTTGTGTAATGATAATGAACACTCATTTACTTTCCCTAAACTAAACAAACTAACAGGACCCAAAGGCTTATGTAATCCCACTGAATCACCAGAATTATTGGTTGTTACAGCTGCTTTGTGCCAGACAGCAGGCATCACTGTAACTGAGTGTAACAAGTTCCTCTTTGGCCAGTCAGTGTAGCAACATGGTGCAACAGTATGAACTAAAAAAACCTTCAAGTCTTGTAGAAGAAATATAAACTTTAGAAACTTGCCTGAGGGCACAATAATTATGGGATTTACTTGTGTAAAAAAGCTTCCAACAAAAATCATGCAACTGACAGCAAAAAGTGGACGCATTTTAAGAACATTAGACTACCAGACAGCAAACATGATTTCCTCTTGACCCTAAAAATTAAAGCAGACAGCTTCTGCGTGAAATGAAAACACAATAAAAGCAGTTCAGTAATTTACCACGATAAAATAAAGTTTGTCATTTGTTAAAATTGTCAATGGAAATAAAGTCAATATTCAGTTTATTATCTTTACCTGAATGTGGCTTATCCTGGCTCTTGTTAAAATATCTTTGCTCAAAAAAGGTCTATGAAATAAAAACAAAGTTCACTATTAGCTGACAGATTTTATATTGTGAACTCTGAAGTGAGTATTCAAAGAATGCCCTCCAGAAACTGGATAAAATTTTACTGTTACATTTTCATGTTGTCTTTAAAGCTACATCACTGTGCAATATATCCAAACTGTGTCCTAAAATTCCAATAATATGCATAAAGTCTCGTAAAATGAGGGGTCACTAACAACAATTCATAACTGTTTTTAACAAGCAATAAAAGCATTCTGGCCAGAGCTGAAAGTTTTCCAGGTAAGCTGACTATCAATTAAGTGTGAACAGATCCATATCTAACTACAAATATAAAAAAATACTGCAGATATGACGGTAAGATGCACCAAACAAAGTTTAGATGTAGTTGTCTGACAATACTACTTTATAAAGCTTGATTCTTACATGCAGCCCCTTTACAGTGAGCAGAAACACACAATGCAGAGTGTCAGTCAGTCATTAACAACACTCATATCTTCAACTATGCTGGCCCAGCAGGTTCTGCTGGGCAGCCAGTATTTGCTAATGCATTAGAAAATGACCTGGATTGTTCTTGTGCTTGAACACCTTGACCACAAAAGAACATGGAGAGAAAATCAGCATGTTGAAGCAGCAAATTCTGGGGGGTATACCACAAAGCGAGTTCAACATATGCAGGCTTTCTTTGAGCAAGCGGGCTTGACAAAGCCTTAAACAACTAACTTACAACTAATTATCACCAGCTTCCTGCTTCTGTCTGATCAAAATTACAGGAGGTGATGATGATGAGTAGGCCTACTCAGACTTAATCTCTCTAAAAATCTCCACTGCTGCTACACAGAATAAGAGACACTGCAGAAAATTAATGCCTTAATTCTAAACACATATTAACATGTTATTTTTTTAATCAATAAACATTTGATCATTCTTATTTATTTCTAATGTGCCAACACAAAGTACAACTCTAAAACAACCAGCAACTAAATTCAAAATGCAAGTCTCATATGAAAAAAATAACTTAAAAATTGTCCTAAGGACATAATTATGGGATTTACCTTTCTACAAATGTTTCAAACAAAAATCATGCTACTGCTGAGTAGCTGAGAGAAGAGTAAATATTGTATATATCTCAGCTGCTAACTTTGGCAAATGCTGTTCTTGCTAGCATGTTGAGGACACTGCTCTGGGTGCAAACTGTCAACAGGGGTGCAGGTGGGGGATTTCAAAATAAAAGCCTTGCTTAATGGTGACAGTGCAGATCGATGTTTTGACTTTCATTTGATCTGACTGGATAACTAATCAACCAGTCTTCTTGGTGTTTAAGCAATGAAACTAGACTGCCATTTAGCAATTATTTATTCATGGCCCTAAAAAAATCAAAAAGATCATTTCTGCTTTCAAACATTTATATATACACAATTTAAGAAGTACAATCAGGAACTATAACCAGGTGCATTAACCTTTCACTTCATGAAAAATATATGGAAATAATGTGACCTTTAGGCTAAATAAAAGTCAACAGATAACATCACTGAATGGCGCCTGTTGCACAACATCTCATCACAATTCTAAAAGTGCAAATGCACACAGAGAACATTCCCAGGTAGTGCTTAAATTTAAAACATTTTACAGTCAATTTTATGCCATAACTCCAAACAAAACATGGTCCTCCTCTGATTTCAGGTATAACAGCCTATACCCTCTAATTTCACTTTGTAATACACCCCCTGCTCCATGAAACTGACACTATTAGTTCTACCTTTTAGCAGATTATAAATTAAGATCTGGGTAGTCTGTTTGCAGAAAGCAAAAGGATGGAAATAGCCCTCACAATAGGATATTCCAAAAGAAAACACGTCATAACTTTTTTCCTTCTTACTGTTCCCTTTCAAAACACTGTAGGAAAGTTACAAAATGTTTTTTGCTAAATTGCTATAAATCAGTGAGAGCTTGTCAGTTAGCAATAGAGCATGTCAGCAGGTTATTTATGTCCAGGAAGCCTGAGAGAAATGTGGCTAACTTGTCGGGCTTGGAAAAAGCCATTTTCTTTGTATACAACTGCTCATTAGCCCCCTTTAAACAAGCCAAATTTGTTGATTGTATGTGCCCTTGTGACATGACTGTTTTAACAAAAATTTACAGACTTGCCATTGTGATGGCATGAGGCCATGACCCACCCAGTATTCAAACCCAACATCATCTTGATGTGGAGCACAAGTGCTGATCGCTTATTAATGAGTGTACATTTATTGGACAACACACTGAGGTTATGTATGTATAACTGGATAAGATATAAAGAGTATTGTGGCAATGCTCACAGTTGTGACTGGATTAGTCAAAGAAAAGTTAGAAAACAGCATCCAAAATAGAAGATAAAAATTAGTGCATCCTTATTTCACTAAAAGAAGCTGAAAAGAAAAGCTGCACATATTGCATGTTTTGCACTAAAAAGCACCGAACTGTACATAACAGGTGATCAGACGCACCTGGTAGAGCTTGATAATGTGGGGGTGGTCAAGCATCTTCATGATCTGAACCTCCCTGTAGATCTTCTCCAGGTTGACAGCATCCAGCTGGGTCTTATCGATGATCTTGATGGCCACCTGCAGAATGATGATCGAGCGTTAGTCACAATGCAACTGTAATCAGTGAGCTCATCAGGCTTGATGAGCAAAAGAAAACACCCCCCAACATTCACACACACACTGGTACAGACAGGAATTTAATAGGGGACAGAGTGTTCTCGCAGCTGTGGGCTCAGAGATCTGTTTTCGGTGGTGTGAGATGGAAGCTCAAATACATTTTGTGCTTCATGAACGGTCTTTAAATGTGAGCGATGATGACATACTCCATAAAGTTACAGCAGAGGCACACACGGCTCTCGCTGGATACACACCCACAATGACACATCAATGTGTAAATTGACTTCTCACAACTTCTGGGCTAGGTAACAAGGCAATATTAACATACCTTCTTCAGATGATCTCATAAACAACATTTCTGAAATGTAGCCAAACAGGAGGACTAAAGACCCTTGTTCATAGCTGGATTGAGTAATGAAACAGAGTTTCAGAACTCAGACTTTTATTTCTTGACTCTTGTCTTTTCAAAAATAATTTTTTTTAGTTTTCTTAGATTTGGAAGAAACTAAGCTGAGTATCTCAGCTTTTGAGCTGTTGGGGCTTCAAACATAACTTTATAACAAGATCAACTGTGCATTTTTTGGAAAATGTGACCTTATTTCTTGACAAATAATGAGGAGCTTGATCTACATTAATAATAATGATGGTTATCATTATCTTGAGGCAAGATAATAGAAACAAGATCCATGTAGGATTGAGCAAGAGTGTGTAAGCTGATTGGATGGATTGCAGTTAGAGGACAGACTGTGACGCAGGATTTTCCTCTTGAAATTTATCTTTCATCTTTATGATCATTTGATAAAGTGTCTGTATCGCCCTGATTACATAAAGTATTTCTCCTGGAATGTAAGATGGCCCATTTTTGACCACCCATCGCAATGTGTTGCTTGCTTACATCATACTTTGTTTAAACTTGGAGTCAGGTGTGACATGTTCAGCTAAATGACCTTGCATTATTTGTGTCTCTGATATGTTATTTTTGTATTACTGATATAAATAACAGGGGTGGGTTGTTTCATGCTGTACTCCTGTCAGTGTAAACACAGCCTCATACGAGGCTGGCTGATACCTTCATCCTTCTGACACTGATCCTTTCAATCTTTTCAAGAGGGCTTTTAAGTTACTAATTTAAAGTAGTGGATGCTTTGATTTGTTAAATAGTCTGTTATTATCTTCCTACCAGCAGAACAGACAGGTGTGCAATTTGGCATAAAATCCAATGAAGCAATCCAAATCTTTTAATGGCACTGCTGCTAAAAGTCAAGACCTCTAGGGTATGAATTGAAATTTAAAATAACAGTCTAGGATTATGTGGTACTTGGCAGGGAAAGACTCAAGATTCCTGATTACTTTGTTAACATTACTTGCACACACACAACACAAGATTTATTAAGATATCTGCAGGCACAAGGTCAGCTAAGGACAATGGGCTGCAGGGGAGTTTGGCTATCACAGAGTACTGATTGCAGAAAGAAGGGGCAATGTAACAATCAGAGATGGACCATTACACAACAGGCTGGACAGACAGCCTGGTCCACAAGGGAATAGGTCAGCACAGTGCAAACCTAAAAGATTCAATATGCACATAATGGGATGAATGGGTCAGTATCACAGTGGGTGGGAAAAGTAGGTTATGCACACACAGGTAAGTGTATCTGGAATTATGCAAAAAACCTGCACACCAGTGCATCTGATCTGCTGTTTCATGTGTCATTAGACTCTGGTGTTCCTTACGCACATGCTCCAGGCTAACATCTCCTTTGCCCTGGCAGATCCTAAAGGCAGATGGCATCACATAAAGTTGATAGCTGCCGGCCTCTCCAGCTGACCTTGGCCACTCTAACAAACAGCCCGGCTCTGGCTTTGGCCGAGCCGAGCAGCTGTGGCGGCCTCTCTGTACCGACTGGCCAGGGCTGCTGAGTGACCTCTACCAAACCAGTAGGCTTCAAACCAGCAACAACATACAAATGTTCATTCAACCCAAATACCACTGCATTCACATAGGTAGCATGGTCGCAGATTACCTGACTGGATTAACCCTTCACCACCTCACAGGCCCTAATAACGAGATTAACAACAGTAAGAGTCTTAAGGGCCATTTCTCAGCCTTGTTATTTATTAAACCTACCACTGGCCCTTGTCTGGATGATGCAAATCTCTGATAGCTCACGTTCAACAGCACACAAGTTGGAGGCTCAAAGATCAAAGTGTGCTTTCACAAGTCTCTTGGCCTATTTCTTCTATCTCTGCCTCTGTGTCACGCAACACAGCTTCTGCACACTTTTACACTGTAACCCTCGTCTGTGGTTACAATAGAAAAGCAATGGCACTCAGTGGCACTGGTCAAGAAAGGCCTCACTGTAATAGGCTGACATAAAGTACTGTGGTCATGCTGCATCGCCTCAGAGTATGATGCATAAGTGTTTGTAATATCAGACCCTCTCCAAAGGAGGAGCAGACCCCACAGCTGTGTCAGTGGGTTGCTGTCTGCATGCAAGTGTGCGTGAGGAACACTTTGCTTTCCAATTACAGAGATCTAGCTGACACTTCCTGCTCCTCACAAAGCTCTTGGCACAACAAAAACCACTAAATCACATCATTATTTGGATTACATAACAAGACCACCGACCCATGCTGCATGCCCCAGATACAGCAACATGGGATGTTTACAGCAGCAGCCAGACTCTTGAGTTCTAGGCACACCGTGGCACTGTCTGGGTCATCGTCACCGAAACTAGCACAGGTGTCTAATCCTGTCCCTAGTGTAGGAAAGAAAGCGTGTTTACAGGTTGTGTTTCCCAGCAGCAGCAGCGCTGCTGGTCAGATCTCTTACTGGCAGTGATGTTGGTTCATGGGGGCAAACGTGCATTCAGTCATTGCTCCTCTAACATGCAGGATTCAAACACACCGGCTGTTGCTCCACACCGGAGCAGCAAAGGTGTCCGGTCAGTTCAAGTTTCTATCAGTGCTCGCGGTGGACAGCATTACGGTGTCTGCTGTGAATATCTGGGGTGTCAACTAGTGCATAAAAGTTATGTAACTCAGCTGAACAGTAGCCCAAGTTAGCTTCAAGGCTAACTAGTTCACAGACACACTCACCTCGGTCTTGGTTATTCGGTGTCGAGCCAGCTTCACGACAGCGAAATTGCCCTTTCCTAAAGTGCGCTCGATGTCGTAAAAGCCCACTCGGACCGGACCCCGGATCTGCGGTTTCTGGACACTGTCAGCCATGACCATGCTGTTCAGACTGGGACTGTTTAGTGGAAGAGTAGGAGGTAGCCAGACGGAGCAGGGGGACACACGGGGGGCTCACGCGGGCAGCTACAGATAAAGACGAAAGGAAAACAAACCGCCCGCCGCCGCCGCCACCGCCGCTTCAGCCGCCGACCCTGCTCGAAGCGTGTCCATTAAAAACAGACAAAGTTGATTTCTGTGTCGCCCTGCCAGCTTGAACGCCAATGTGGCGACACTCTCCCGTCAGGGTGGCGATACGAAGCAGCAGGCCATTTGCTGAACCCAGGGCTGTCACACACCACGTTCTCCAGTACAATAGAGCTATAATATTTCAGCCCGAGGTACCTCTATCAGCTACAGAGCACACGAGTTGACTTGCAAAGAGGCATCATGTTCTCCGGTTGACGTGTATTGACGTCAAAGCCATGGGGGTATTTGTACAGGAGGCGGGGCTACGGAGCCGCTCCACACTTCAGTGCCAATTGGTTGCCAAGACAACGAGACCCACCTCTTACGTCAACCGGTAAAATTGCTATTCCGAAATCTGTTTGCTCGCCTGCCCTTTTTGATTGCACGCATAGGTAACTTTGAAGTCTCGCCCTGCAGGTGTTTTAATAAGCAGCTGCGCGTGACAAATGCAGGCAGGAGAGAGTAAATTTATTCGAAATCAGCATGTATCCCCCCTTTTATGTTCTTATCTTCAAAAGATAATGGATGGAAAATGGTTAAAAATGCATTTCAGTACTTATAAGTATGGAACCATGTGTCGATTGAAAGAAAGTGTAAAGACATTTCACTGCATTTTTGCACTGTTTTTTTAAATTCAGGAAAAGTATGTAATGTGTATTATATTATAGAATGCGAAACAATATAAGCCTTTATGATGCAAAATGCAGGACCTTAAGTTAAACTCGAAATTAATCAGACACAGACATTTTGGTCAGCTAGCTTACATAACAGCACCATCTGTTGGTAAAAACTGCTAATTGAAGCAGGCTGACCCTTATTTTATACGTTTATTACATACAGTGGAGCTTCCTCTCAAAAAGGCAAGGCTACGGTGGCCTGGAAGTGCAATACAAAAGTACAAAGTCTGAAACACTTCACAAAGCATAGAACAAATGTACAGAGTCTAATACAAAATTGTATCAGACTTTGTAAATTTGTTTCAGGTTTTTTAAAAAAGTGATTCAGACTTTGCAATTTATTAGACTTCTTGTAAATTTATAATGTAAAATGTAAAACAATTTGTGTCAAGCTTTATAAAAAAGTTTCAGACATTGCATTTGTATTGCACTTTCAGGCCACTGCACAAATGGGTAAAAAATGAAAAAGAAAAAAGAGTGGAAGAAACAAGTGAAAAGCTGAAAAAAATGGGTGAAAGTGGTCAAAAAGTGGCAAAAAAAGAGCAAAAATCACAAAATAGGTTAAAGTGAAAAAAAAAAGAATAGCACAAATGGCTAAAAAATGAAAAAAGAAAAAAGAGTGGAAGAAACAAGTGAAAAGCTGAAAAAAAATGGGTGAAAGTGGTCAAAAAGTGGCAAAAAAAGAGCAAAAATCACAAAATAGGTTAAAGTGAAAAAAAAGAATAGGGAAAAATGGGGGGAAAGCTGCAAAAATGGGTTAAAAGTTGTTAAAAAAAATGTGAAAAGCAGCACAAATGAGATAAAATTGCCAAAAGGGCAGCAAAATGGTAAGAAGGTAAAAAACCCAGCAAAAATCTGCTAAAATGGGTCCAAAGTTGGGAAAAGTGGCAAAAATGGTTAAAAAGTGGGAAAAATACAAGCTGTGGAAAAAATTAGTCAAAAGTGGCAACAAGAAGTGGGAAAAATCGGTGAAAAGAGGCAAAATGGGTTAAAAAGTAGCACTGATAAATAGTTTCATCAGAACCCAATCATAGTTTGACACACGTTTTAGCACCAAAATGAGCCAACTGTTATCTAGGACGCTAACACCAATGCTACTGATCTAACACACATATAGTGATATCATTAATAAATCACAACTGGGCAGGGGCCATTCTCTAGGTTAGGCCCAGTAGATTCTGTGGGCAGGCCTGGAAAGAAGTCTTTTAAGTTGGCATAAAATGTGACTGGACACCCTTACACACTTAAACAAATTTAAGTGAAACATTACCATCTTATTGTTGAAGAAGGAATGCAAGCACAGTACCGTGTAAGCAAACTTTATTTGACACCCACAGACCATGTGACCATGTTTGAGCTACACCTCACATTCACACCCAAAAGTCACTCTCCCAAGCACTGACAGTCGAACACAGAGCAGTGGATCACTAAGCAGGCAGAGCAGCACTCCCTTTGCCTGAAGGCCTCTGCTGTCACGCATAGACTTCCTGAATGTAAGAGTTCCAGATGTGCTCTTGGCATTTCCTGTCGAACATTCTCCAAGAACACACTCAGCCTCTCCTTACTGGGCCTGTTACAACTTTCCAAAACTCAGACCCAACAGCCCACTTAGTAGACACTCGGAAAGAACACAGGCATATTTTGTTAAATAACCTATAGGCTATCCATTCTCTTTCACAAATTTACAAGGCATGCATATTCTTGGTAATTAGACACTAATGGATGAGACCATGATGTGTCCAAACTCTTTCAAAGATTAATTGGGGGGGGGGGGGTTCTCTCACAGTCAGGTGGTTTAAGGTCATCAGTCTAATCACAAATCCTGTCCCATCCCTTGTTATGAGTCCAAAAAGGAAGTCCGACATAGGGCTGGTACCACTCCTCAGGTTTGGTGAAAAGATCTTCAGTCTCAGAACAGGACAATAGTGAGAGCGGATCTTTCAGGATCTTTGCTGTCCTCATGTCTCATATGGTGACAAATCGGCTGAGCAGCTTAGTGGCTATATTGTATTGTTTACAATATGAGTAACCTTACTTGCACTTCATCCTGGGGTTAAGTGTGCAATTTACTATGTCAAATATATCAGCACTGCTGCTGCACAGCTAAACTGAGCTGACTCATTGCTGCTTTTTGATTCCCAAGCCTCAGTACAGCTGGGAAGTTACATAATTTGTCAGTATCTCTGTGATGTAGGATAGTACCGCAACAAGGGCTACACTTAGTTTTGAGTTATTTGCAACTATTGTATAAACTGTTGGGACCATCTAGATTATAATTACTTAGTTTTTTCCATTCCATTTTGTTTGTTACTTTGAGTTACAACTTAAAAACAAATAAAAAAACATTGACATTTCCTTTAGCGTTGGCTTAAGGTTGCTTAGACTTGATTGCAAATTATCAAATGATATGATAAGGTCAACAAAACAATGAAATTATCATCAGTCTTGACTAAAGGCTAGTTTGTGTTTATAGTGCTAAGTTTTAAGTTTTTTTCTGATGGCAATATGAATGCTAAATGCAACATGGATGCTAAATGAAGCACACAAAAATATAGCCAAGCCAGAAACCAGGCAAACAAAACCACCAAAGTAACCAGTCAGGTTTAAAAGGATGGTAAAAACAGTTTGTTTCTCCTCTCAACGTGATCATATTTATTAGCATGTATGAGATCAAAGGATGCTCACAGGGACCAGATGGGTGTGACCAGTACTATCCATAGATCTCATTTTCCACCCACCCAGTCTGAGCTTTGCAGGTCTCATAGATGTCATTGTTCACAAAGCCACTCTCCCTGTGTGTGCATGACACGTTCTCATAATCATCACACTGGAGGTCCTGAGGCCGAGGAAGGTTGTACTTTCTTATGACGTCTGTGGGTACGCTGCTGTCCACAGCTGTGTGAGACAGTTTACTTATGTCACTGAAAGCATAAGGTCCTTGGATGGGGCAAGGTGATGGAGTTGATGTTGACATCCATGGATTTAATCTCTCTGGGTAGCTTTCTGTGACTGTTTTCCTCCTGAATACAAACAAACATTTCAGAGAACAATCTGGTCATCAAAGCTTGTTTTTACATGGAACACACTCATTAGTGAATCAACATCCTTACTGTTGAACATGTTTCACTGGCCATTCAGCTAATAAATCATATAAACAATACTCTAAATGCATTTCACAAACATATATGTATAGTATACAAAATTTACATCTAGTGCATCTAGGTTGATAATGTTTTATACTTAAATACAGCATTACAGTGCAGGAAAGCATGTTTTACCTCTTAGCATGCTGTCTGTAGCAGAAGAACCCAGCAGCTGCCATTAGCAGCAGCAACAGAGCAGGAATAGTTGCATAAAGGATGTAAGAAATATACAGGTTGCTGTCTGAGAAAGACACTGCAAAAGTAGGAATATTATTCAAAAAACTTAATATAAGGTGTTTTCAATTTTAGTAATCAAAAAGTGAAACACATAAAAGCTCCAAAGAATCATACACAATAAATGTTTTTTCTTCTTCTCTCCTACCTGATGACTCAGAGAGTCCTATTTTTTGTCTCTCATCACTTTCTGTAGTTGACAGTATTCTTGGCCTCAGAGTTGGACCTGAAGGGATCAGAAAACATTAAAAACACAAGATGAATGTAACAAGAAGAAAATGAAATAAAAAACCTTGTTTACAGCAATTGTGGTTTTAAACAGAAAGTAAGACTTGAGCAATTGAATACACTTTGAACATTTGCTGACTTAATATTTAAGAGGGATAAGATTTATCCTAAATAATATCTATCTTCAATGCAATCAGCATATAATTTGCAAATATCAACAACACAAATATTGATGAAAAATACTTATTACAAGCATTTACATGGTAGTTTGGTACTTTAGCTTACTACATGTGCAGTCATTTTTTTCATCAAAACCCACCAGACATGATACGGGGAAGTAGAAACATGTATGTTTTACCTGCATATGCCTTTTTCTCTTTCTCAGTAAAAACTGGCACTTTGTCTAGAAAAGTCAGAAAAAGGGGTAGTTAGTTCACAAAGCCATTCAGTCTGTTCATGTGCTATACTCTGGCTATATTTTGTAATCAAAACTACTTCAGCGATCTAATATAAATAAAAGAAACAAAGACACACATTCAAAAAGTGCTTCAAATATGAAATAAAGCATGTTAGTAGCACATCACTTGTGTAATTCTTCATGTTGACAGAAATGTGTCCGCAATTCATCTTTACATAAAATACTTTGTGCTAGATAAGAAATTGTTTTCCAGAAAGTTATCATTTACCATGGAATTGGAGATGTTGTGCATACAAAAAAAGTTGGTAACAAGTTCTGATTTTGTTCAGTAATTATGGTAGGTAAAAGAAGGGAGAGTTTGTTTTGTATCATCTCTGTCTTAACCTTAATGTCTTGTGCAAACAACTTGCTGTTTGAACAAAAGTTACACTTATTTGCAGATGCTAACCCCCTGTCTTGTGAGAAAGAAGTTCCTGTGCTGTGTAAGAAAACAGAATTTTGAATTGAGAAAACTACAGCCATCTTGTGGAAAAGGTGTCTGATGTCAAATTTTCTTGTGGAAATTAGTTAAAAATCTAAGGCTAACATGTATTCAATTATTGATTATTATACAGAAAAAAACATAATACTCTTGGGGCTGGATGGTGGCGCAGGGTTTAGTGCTGCAAGAAAGTTACTGGTTTGAATCTCAAACTGGTGAGAGAGAGCTTTTCTAGGTGAAGTTTGTATGTTCTCCCCATGCAAGCATGGGTTCCCGTCTGGTACTTCCTCCCACGGACCCAAAAAATGCTTGTCAGGTTGGTTGGTGACCCTAAATTGACCTTAGGCATGAGTGTGAGCATGCCTGGTTGTTTGTCTTTATATATCAGCCCTGTGATTGACTGGTGACCAGTCCAGGGTGTACCCTGCCTCTAACCCAGTGACATCTAGGACTGGCTCAAGCTTCCTGTGACCCTGAACAAGATGAGCAGTATGATAAGGATGAATGGATCATTAGCTTAAAAAAAAACAGGATAGTTGTCTTGTGTGATAAAGTTGTTTTCATGTTCAACTTTGCTTGCACATAGCTATTACGTATGTAGTTCTATTAAGATTTTTGGGTGCTAACAAGTTATTATTTTTTATGCATTAGCTAACCCTCCTTATTGTTCGAACAAATGTGACAACAACAAAAACCTTTTTATTGGTGCTAAAAGGTTGTTACTGCCAAAACAGTACTGCACAATGTCTGAGATCCACTGGCTCACCTTCTGTATATTTGCAGACAAAGTTGTTTTTGGAGTTGCAGTTGTCATCATTCCACTGGAACAGGAAATGACCTTCTTCATCAGGTGGTGCGGATGGCTGGTGGTACAGCACTGCGCACATTTCACTACCGCAAGATGGTTCGTCCCAATGCCAGTTCCTACAAGAAAAGAGGGGCAAATTGTACATTTTTTTTTCAATTTTTCTTACCCATGTACTTGCAGAGGCCAAACGATATTGCATCACTTCCCTTTACACAGTTTCAAGGCTGTGCTGTTAAAACAGTACAGTTTAAAATATGAGAAATACCTGAACTTGGCCTTGCTTCCATCCAGCCAGTAGTACTGCGACGGGCAGCCTGGTTTTGTGGTCCCTGCCCTGTAGTGCTGCGGGCTACGGCGGAGTCCGATCCAGAAGTCCCCATCTCCAGGCTGCATCCTCTGTATGAACCTCTCCATCAGCTGCTGCTCACTCTCTGTTTCAATGCTGAGCAGCTCACCTCCATCCAGCCTGCAGGCCTGCCTGGCATCCTCAAAGGTCAGCCTCCGTCTGCTGTCCTGAATGTAGGACACCTTGTAACAGGGACGCTGTGTACCGTGCCGACAGATCCTTTGGGCTGGACAACAAAGCCATCATGAGGAAAATAACATGATGAAAAAAGCAGGGTGTTCTTAATTTTCTGCAGACTTCCTGTGTTACCAACATGACCAGCAGATTACAAAGACACTGCAGTATCATGGAGGAATGGTCATTTTCAGGGTTGTATTACTTTTCTCCTATTTTGCCACGTGGTTAAGGCTGCTTGATTATGACAGAAATCCTGATCCCAATTATTTTGATTGGTAGTGAAACCACCATTATTCAACTCCATTTTGATTTTCCTACATTGTCATATCATGCATTGGTCAAACAAACACTTCTTTCACTTTGAAAAACAAGCAAAAAAGAGTAAAAACAAAAAAAATATTAAAAAATGATTTATCATAACAATGAATACACAAAAATAATTACTTTTATGGCCAAAATATAACAACAACCACTTCTATTTTCCAGGGGACTACCCTGTGGACAAAAAGAATATAGCTACACAGCATGTGGCACAGTAATTGCTTACTCATGATAATCTCGTGTGAGGCCGAAATTGAGAGAGTCTCAATTATTAATTATTTATTAATTCCCAGCACTATGACTGTTTGGAGTAAACATCAAGATTTTAGTATGTAACTTGTGTTTTTAAAGCTTTAAGCTTGTTGTTCTAAGATTTGTCCTGTTTCAAATGGGTTGCATTTTTGGACCCATTCTTTTTTATATGGTGATGTTGAGTATTTTCTTCCTGAAAGGGCCCTCTTAGATGCCCCTATAGTCCATAAAACATGATGAAGTGGGCTCTACCAGTGGGCAGTAAGTTATAAAGTGCCCTCTAGGTGGCCTTTAAGTTGTCAAAATATTATAGTGTCCTCTTGGATGCCCCTTCAATATACAACAAATGTTAAAGTACACTCTAGGGCAAAGTTTGCAAACTACTTTGTCCAATGCACACCTTGGTTCAAGACAAAATGTCAAGGCATGCCATATTTGAATCCATGCAATGGGGCCTCTTTTATACGTATTTCAGTATATTTAGTTGTTGTATAGCTGTAGTGGTAGTACAAATTCCCACAGCACAGTAAGACCTGCCTTGTGCCATACCAGCAACACAACATTTCGGAAATTACTGCTCTTGGGCATTGGTTCCCAAAGTGGGGGTTGGGACCCCCGAGGGGTCACAATATACTGAGAGATCTTTGCTAACGTTAACAAAGATGGTGACAACAACACGGGATCAAGCCATAACGCCAAGCTACACTGGTGCAGTCCAGCAGACCCAAATTTGTACCCAAAACGACAACAGCTAACCTAACTAATGCAATCGATAATGGGTCACCAGAGACTGCAGACCAGGGACATCGTTGACAACAAGGGGCTTCAAGACATCATCCGGGTCGCCTCGTACCGTACCACGGAACACCTACGAGAACTACTGTCACAAGAATCCGTGAACTGTATGACAGCTAAAAGGCAACTAGAAAAGCACTCAGAGACCGTAGACCTCCGCCATTAGCCCTATCTCCCAAAAGTGAAGAATCCTTCAAAAACATTCCTGGATCCAGACGGTGATCTGGATCATTCCCAAAATCTAATGCGCCAATTACTCCCTCCCCGGTGGGGTGGAGACGTGGTGAGGCAAAGCATTGGCTTCGCTACGTGTGAACTGTCATGGCGGAAGCACCCATGGTCTCACCAAACGACTGAAAGTTATGGCAGAGGGTGAATATTCCTCTATTCCTCCCAGCACTGTGAGTATTCTCCCTACAATTTGCTGTCTTTCTCTCTGTTATGCTCCGACTCGCCTCCTCAACCAGGCGTGCGTCTTTCAAACTTTATACACTCCAAAACTTTGAATAGAAACACACCAAAAACATGCTGCTGGGATTGAAGTTACTCATGTCCGCCATCTCCTGGTGTAAAGTGGTAACAGTGCAGACCTCCACCATTACCCTGTCTCAGTCCCAAAATTTAATCAGTTCTTCCTTATGCCATTTGTGACATTTCTTGAAAATTTCATGAAAATCCGTCCATGACTTTTTGAGTTATGTTGCTAAACAAACGAACAAACAAACGAACAAACAAACGAACAAACCCACCCGATCACATAACCTTCTTCGTGGAGGTAAATAAAGTGGAGCAGCTGGCCCGAGCTACATTTATTTAACTGATGAGAGACCACTGGACATCGGTCAGCAACTTCAGCTACCTCGGGGTAAAAGCACACCTGATCATTCACTTCACAGCAGAAGTTATTTTGTACCTGATGTGTTTGTCTTCTGGGCTCGTTTGCAGTTCAGAAATATTAAGTTATTGCTCAGTGAATTAAGACACTCTGATTTACAAACCAGAAATAAGTTTAAAAACTGTAGTTTGTTTAATATCACTTTATTTAAACACCATGCATATACTAATTTATTTTAAACAAAAATGTAAGTAAATGGTAGTATTTTAAATGTTGATTTATAGAAAATAATAACACTAATAATAATAATAATAATAATAATAATCATAATAAAAATACTTTTTTTTAGTAAAAAGTGCTTTCAAAGTGCTGTACATAAAGTTAAAATAATGAAAATAAACACTTGATAATACGTTTAAAAATCTAAAAATTACTAAAACTAAAGAAATGCTGTGATTGATCATGATTAATCACACCATAATAATAAGAACCTTATTAATTTTTTTAATCAATTGACAACACTAGTATTCATACATAAATTCAATTTTTGACAGCCTACATACTACTTTATTTCCATTTACTACTTAAAAAACCATCATACTGCCCTGTTCCTACTACATGCTAACTGCTGGGAAAGCTTAGACAGGAGGGTAGCGGCCACTAACTGAAGCTCTAGTGGCGGAAGGTTCATTACAGTCTAAAGAGCATAAAAGACCGAGATTTCCAGCCTGTGTTTATCAAAAATGAGAAGTAATTAGTTTAACCAACTGGCAAATCTTGCGCCGGCTAATTCGATAAATAAATTCAACCATTTAACCTCACACATCCCTAGTCACGAATGCCTTCCAAAGAACAAATAACTTTTTTATATGATTTCAAACATTTCATATTTTACCCAATTATTGTAATATAGATAGATAGATAGATAGATAGATAGATAGATAGATAGATAGATAGATGGATAAAATCATTGCAATTTAAAATAAAACCATAGTCACAGAGGAGACTTGTGCTGAAGTCAAAGTGATGCTTAAAGAAATTCTTAAAATGTAAGCTTGCACACAACTATTCTTGGATGTGTATGGCTATGTGCAACAATACTTAAACCATATCCAGGGCCAGTGGGGGCCCCGTCTCTGGCACTGTTATTTTGGGTTCAAAAGCTGAGAAATATAAGAACCCTTGCTCTGGTGGGCCATCCAGTGGACAAGACTTGGTCAGGTACCCACTGGACTGGCCTTCCAGTGCACAAAACATGATAAAGTTCCCACTAAGGAGCTCTTCTAGTGGACAAAATGTGATAAAATGCCCAGCTCAAGAACATATATGGGGAAGATGGGCTCACCTAACCTATGCTGCTTTCCATCAATAGGGACATCCCAGGTGACCAAAACAAGATCACTAATATGGTGGTGGCCAACTACCTCTACCCTGGCTAATCTCCTTGGTAAAGAGTGGTTAAGAGTGACAAATGGCTAAAAATGTAATAATTCCTTGTCTGTTTTATTACAAAGGTGGAGTAGGTATAATCACATTATAAAAAATACTAATCCTATCCAGTAATTCCATCTGCTTCACAGTAAATCTGTGACAACATTTAGTTCTGTCTTATGTTCAAATATTTCCCAATAAATTGAGTGGTTGGAAATTTCTGAAATTTAGGGTTGCGGCTGTGCTTTAAGGTTAGGGTTGTGTGTCAGTTTTTTCTTTATTCTGATACTGGTACTAAATCAATACTTCTTTTTAACAGTGTCTCTGCCTGAATTGATACTTTTAAAAGAAAAAAGTATGTTAAAAGGTGGTGTATCATACATGATTCAAAGAATTACCTGAAAAGAAACCAATTCAACATATAAGTAAAGGTGTAACCTCCTTATGTAAGAGGCTCAAACATTAGGTAATCAAGATGATAAACAAGTGTGCCCCTCCCCTGTCAACATTAGCTGTACCAGATAGACCTTTGCTGCACCTGTTGCTCATTTCTTTCTATGGTTGGAGTATGTGATTTTATCTCTCTAGTAAGACTGGGTTTCTGTTTGTTTGTTTGTTTGTTTTTTTTTGGGGGGGGGGGTGTGTCTATATTTTTTTTTTTTTCTGTAACCATGCAGGGGACTTAAAGACAGCTTTTGTCTTAATTGCATGGGGAAAATGGCACATGAACAGAATCTCTAATCTTCTTCAATATAGGGCAAGCCAAACTGCAGCATTTAGTTCATGTACCAGCTATGTATTATTTAGCTATCAGCTATATTATCTATATAGCTATTTATATTTATGAACTTCATGGGAATATAGTCAATCAAATTACACAACAGGAGTTTCCAGATATCATATTATTTCAATAGGCATTTTATGTTTCTTTTTTACTTTGATGTAAGAACAGTGTCGTTGCTGTCATTCAACCATAACAATGAAAGTAATAAAAAAGTACCAAGCATAATTCTGACATATTTTCTTGTTAGTTAACATAGGGGTACAGTATATGTGACCAAAAGATTGTGAACATATCATGAAAGTCGTGAAAAGGGAGCAATACAATTAAAACACTCGTGGGCCTTTTTTTATTTGCACAGTCCCTCGAATTTTATATTCCCTCTTTATAGATTAAATGAATGATGTTACAGGTTTGGATCATTAAGCGATTTTTTTTGCGGCATCAAAACAACAATAACAAGACCTCATGACTCGATATTGGTGCGTTGACTAGTAAACACTGTTGATGTGCATTTTCGACCACGTCACGCGCTGCTCTGCTGCGTTTAACGGCAGCTTGTTTATCACAACAACGGTCATTTTGAACGCCTACACTTTATGCGCAATTACTGTGACTTTAGTTGACTACCCACCTCACTACCTAAGCTAGTACAGTAAACGCGTCTTTAAGCTAAAGTCCCGTTAGCATAGCTGACTTAAAAGAAGCCCTTCGGCGTAGAACCAAAACAAAGTCTTATATTTGCAATGAACTACTGTTACAAGCTCCTAAACTGACTTTGAAAGGGAGTTTTTCTGACGACGTTCTTACCAATGATATCAGAAGCGGATCCAGGGTGGAAAAAAACGGCGATGAAAGTGCCAAACAGCTTCATACAATCCATCTCTACATGTTCACAGGACTGTGCAGGACGATTTCCCTTCATCAATTAACTACTGTTTGAAAATAAACTTTCAAACCCTGAGACAGACAGTGATAGAGGAGCAGAGTCTGTCCAGACAGGCAGAGGTGGGTCGATTCCTGAAGGCGTGCATATGGCGTCTGTCTGAGGGATGAAAAAGTGAGGCAGTCCAAGATTTTTTCTCCACAAAGTCACAGAAATGCAGCCTTCCAATTCATGCTTTCTTCTCTACATCTAAAATCAAATCAGTGAGGAATGAATATGTGAATCAGAGCAGTTAGAGCCTCCTCTTCTTCTTCGATTTCCCCCATATTAGAACAAACTCATACTATAGTAATGGCATTATAATTGCATGAATGGAGTCTTTGTGCAGACATTAGTATCATGCTCTCTGTATTAAAAAAAAAATCTCGTTTTCTTTCTTCCTCTCACGCACACTGACAGAGACTGAATGCTGCCTTGGGACAACAACCCACAAGAAAATGAAGCGAGAAAACAGAAACAGACAGAAGGTAAGCTTCAAAAACTTCAATGTTGTACGTTGAAAGTTCTTTTCTTGCATCTTGTGATGATCTTGTGTGATTTGAAGTTTATCAAATACACATGACTGTGGTTTCAGAGACTCACAACCAAAACAAAGCATCCAAATCTCCAGAAAATCAAACATAAGCATTGTGAAGGAAACAGACACAGAGCACACTGTGAGAACAACGTGCAAAAAGACACACAGCAGGGACAAGAGGAGAGATAGAGAGGTGAGAGATAAAGAGGAGAGAGGGAGAAAGTGAGTGAGAAATACAGGCCCATGGAACAGGAAAGCTTGCAAAGGAGGAAGAGGAAAGGATTTTTTCCACTCTTCCTGACCATTGCTGTGCTTTGGTTTCCAGGCATTGCTGCGTAATTTCCAGAATTTGAATGATTGTGAAAGTCTGGAGCAGTCATGTGGGTTATGCAACAAAAATAAATCATTTCACACATCAGGCTTAATTCATCAGTCAGCAGCTTTCACTGACAGACTATGGCTGACACAGTCTGCTTTAGTTTACTAAAGTCAAGTCATGCTGGTTTTGATTAATTCTCTGGAGGATGAGGACTGCCATTTCTGAAAAACAAATGTTGCCTTAAGATCAGAAATACTGCAGTTAAAACAAGATACATGTACCCTACTAAAATGATAAACATTCAGTGAAGAAATCATTGACCCCAGTTTTGCCCTTAATATTCTCCCACAACTTAACTATGCAAACCAGTGGGTCTTACTAAGCCAGCACTTCACCAGGGTTGTCAAGTGGGAACTGCCCTTCACCAGTGTTTCATTCAGTGATGATCTCCAGTGTCTCGTGCCAGGTTCCAAAGAGACCCAGGCTCTGCACACGCAAGCTCCGGGTAACACAACTCATAGCTGCAACGACATAAGAAACTGGCTATTCCTGGTGCTAGCATTAGCACTATGCCATCATTTTCATGAAGGAAGAGAGGAAAGAAAAGAGTAGTTGAGGAGTTTAGTCGAACCCAGCTTGCATTATTCCTCCTCATCCAAATTGATGGGTTTGAACTGCTTCATCCAACTTCTTCTTAACTGTCTTTCATAAACTCAAAGTAACGAAACAGTTAACCTTGTTTTAAACCCCCTACGTCCCACTTGTACCTGACAAACCCTAACTTTTTATCCATGCTGTTCAGCCTCTGCATCTAAATCTGCAAGCTTTGTGGACATGGACCACTCACTTTAGCTCAGCAGACCAAAAAAAAAAAGAAAAAAGCCACTAACAGGTCAGGTTAGGTATGGGATCATTTGCAGATTTGGCACTTTGCCATGTCAACCTTGGTTCTGTTTTGCCTCCGTCTTCCTGATGGCCATCCTCCAGGCCCATCTCCCAGGTATCCCCCCAGCTGCCCCCTCTCCAGCACACAGTGTCGCCCCCGGCATCTGGACTAGCCTCCCAGTTCCTGGGCACCCAATATGCATTGAGCTGGATAAGATAAGATAAGATATTCCTTTATTAGTCCCACAAGGGGAAATTCCAATTTACAGCAGATCAGGACCAGGAAAGCATGCCAGATGCCTGAAAAGGTGCAGCTGCTGACCCTATATTAGGCAGCTGACCCTTCCCATTCCTGCTCTCCAGAGAATGACATTAGACATGATCTTGCCAATGATACTCAAAGATGTATCAAAAAGAAGTTGTCACAGAGGAGTCCAGCTGGCACCTTTTGGCTATCAGTTAATGTCAGGCCTCACGAGAATATAGTGGACTGGAAGGACCAAGGACTGAAAGACTCTGACTTCATCCACACTCTCAGGTACCGGAAAGGCAAAACCACTCATACACAGCGTTTGGGAAAGGGAAGGGGCTTTGAAAAAAAAACTCGGAGTGGAACTGGATGATTGTTCTGTCCATCACATCTTTACGGGCCAATCAGAGCAACAAAACACATGATGTAGCCGCGAACAAGGAGTAAACTCCATAAAGAACTGCATAACGCAAACCATGGCAACCGTAGACATGTCACTACATGACTTTTGTGGTTTTTGAAAAGAAAAAAACTCACTGCTGTTCTTTGTTCTTATTTTAACAAAGAAATGTCATCAAGTTCTGAGAAAACTGATGCTTTAGCAGCATCCACGCTAAGCTCTTCTGCCATATTGCACTGGCCTCTTGTTGCTGCTTGCTTACTTCACAACTTCGTCACGCCCGAAAGTACTGCCCCTCATCGCCGATTGGTCCTGCCACTGTCTAACCAGGCCCAAACGGTTCAGATGGGAGCTTTGCAAGATGGATTCGCCAGCGAGAAACACGGAAACGGGCGTATCTATCTGCTTTGCAAGGTTAAGTCTGAGGAACTCAGACATAGAGAAGAAGCTCAAAGTAGAGCCACTGTCCTTCACCTTGAAAGGAGCAAGTTGAGAGGGTTAGGCATCAGATCAGGTAGCCTCCTGGACCCCTCCCTGTGGAGGTCTTCCAGATGCTTCCAACTGCAAGGAGACCCCGGGGTAGACTCAGGACTCACTGGAGAGATTATCTTGTCTGGCATGGGAATGCCTCAGAATCCCCCAGGAAGAGCTGGAAAATGTTGTTGGGAAGAGAGATGTCTGGGTTGACTTGCTTAGCCTGTTGCCTTTGTGACCAGGACCCAGACAAGCAAAAGAAAATGGATGGATGTTTCCCAACTTTTGTGTCTGAGTGAGACTTTATTTAATGTTAAGGCGATGAACGCTGCTAAGGGGTCTCCTTGCAAGTTTTTGCTAAGGGGCCAAGGTTACTTCTTTTGATTTCAGAAATTCTTGGCAAAGCCCCTGCTGTCCTCTTTTTGTGTAATATTAGAACTCTGATAAGTTGTGTATTGCAGGCATTGGTCTGTATCAGATCTGATACTGAAACACAATGTACAGTACATAATGATGCAGGCTGGATGAATTCATTCTGGATGAATCTAATTTTACAGCACATAAAAAGACAAAGATCAAAACACAGTGAGCAGTTCATCCTCCACTGATTTCAACAACATCCATCAGCAGATGTCCTTGTGCAGAGTAATAAACAGCAGTTCCTCTCCATGGAGAGGACGGACAATCGCAGGCTGTTTTCCTGTGTGCACTTCTGTTGTCCACTTCCTGGCTTTACTCCCTCTCTCTATCCGTCTCTCTCTGCTGTAACACGTGTCTGTCATATAGGAGCCTCACTGGCCTCTACATGGTTCTAATGTGTGACCTGAGATGATTTCTTCCTTGTTTTAGTCTTCCAAAGTTACCATGGTTTACTTGATTACTGGATGCTGCATGCACATGCTTGTCATGTGATGAAGCACGCTGACTGTGTTTAACAAACAGCCAAAGCCGATATTTTCTCCCATCATCAGTGTGTTTATTTCTGGGCAACAGGCTGAGAGATTATTTGTACATATGTGAATGTATGAATAATTTTCCAGCAGGGCTTTCATGTTGGACTGTTTATAACAGTGTTACATTGTGATTAACCCATAGACTATGTATTAGCAGTCTCAGTGATGTCCCCATTGCTATCTGAAGTGGACTTTTGAAGACCACTGGTGGCAGTCACCTCCTTAGAAATGTGGTCTCAAAATAACTTTCAGTGCTGGCAAAGAGTTGGAGCTGACAAACAGCTGCAACATGGTCATCCACACCACTTATGAAAAACTCTTCATCCTTCATAAAATCAAATCAGACAAGCTTTTAAAAAATGATCCCATGTACAGAGTGTGCCGATCAAGAAATGAGCGGACAAAATCGCCTTTTTAAAATCAGGCTGTTAATTTATTTATTTCCACTGTAAAAATAAGCCCTTTGGGATGTGACTTCTTTGGCTTTTGCAGCCAGGCTTAACTAGACACTAGGAAATAGGACCTGCAATTTTTTTTACTTCCTCATTGGCTTCATTTTTTAACCTGCTTGTATGAAACGCTTTCCTTGATGCATCTGAATTAAAAAATTGATTGAGTGTGCTGCACCTAAAGTTACCCAGCATTTTTAAACTCAAGGCTGATTTATACTTCTGCATGGAATTTGCAATTTAACATATGCAGTAGGTCTATGTAGCCCTGAACCTCATGCAGAGACCTAAACATGAGGCATACATGCATCAACAGACTGATGCAGACAGTTAACCCTGTGATTGGACTACTGGATGGCACTTGGGTAACTGCTGGTCTCTGAATAATGCCATCAGGCATGCTATGTGCACTCTGGTGTGAGATAATTGGCTACAAACGGTGGTAAAACTAGTCATATCCACTTGTCATCATCTGAAAATACCACATATGTATTTCCCCATCTATATGTCTCTCAGTGGCTGAACAAGCGCAAAAATCCCTTGTCCTCTTCCTCAGCTGATTCAGCAGCTGTATATTCCATCCTCTCCTATGTCTCTTCTCTTTTCTACTTTGCAGTAACTGCAGTATAATCAATTGCAGCTCAATATTTACCAGCTTCAACTCCAACATAGTATGCCTGGTTTCAATTGTTGTGGTCTCCTGTGCAGAAATAAGCAGGAAATGTGGTGGTGGGACAGGAAACTGACCTAAAAATCCCCCCTGCTAAGTAGTGTTTGGGCATAGTATTGCACAGACAACACACAAGCACTAGTGCTCACAGCAGCATAGACCACTATGACACAGTATTTGCTGAGACCTGGCAGATTAGCATCAGCATCTGCCTGTCATTCATGCATATGGTATGAGCGATGTAGATGTTTACAAAGTTTTTTCCCGAGAAAGGAAAAGAGTATAGAGTCTGATCTGTGTGAATGAGGCGTACTGATGGTATGGGTGATTAAAGATGTGTACTTATCAAGCAGGAACAACCACATAAATGAGCTGCAGGTGACAACACAGTCCTCATACCCTCTTACATTTCTTCCCCCAGAAAAACAAAGCTTGTATTTTTTTTAAAGGATAACCTTTTGGGCAATTCCACAATTGAATGGGACAGCTTCAGAGTTTGCATTTTCTTTGTCTTAAAATGTTTCAATTTTATCTCCATTTTATCAAATACTTACTGTGTTTCAGGTATTTTATTAACCTTTTTACTAGCTAAAAAAGCCTTCATTTTCCTGTCATCACATAGTTATATACAAATGTAATCCTGGTTTCACCATTGCACAAGCATTTACAATTATAAAACTTAAACAGAGGTAGATTAACATTTTAGAGGTGTAATTACTTGATGATGATGATGAAAGAAATTTATTTCGGTTCACTTGCACAACTAAAGCAATTTACGGGGTCAAGGTGCAAATTCTAAGTTTCCGAGCAAACTGAAAGGGTGTAGGCAGAAGCTAAAGCTTATTAATGCAGGTGTAATTACTCTTTTTATAAGTGTGTTATATGACACAGGTATTTATGTTATTATAGTGTTCTCTTTTTATCATAGTATAAACTCACACACACTTTTAACATTGGTTAAAGCTCAACTTTAAAAAAGCACAATGCAAAATGATCTGGCTGAAAATAACTTTTGAGTGTTTGTAAAAGTCATGAATCTTCAGGTAGAAGTAAAACTGTATTTCAAATATTTTCAGCAGTTCTTCTGTAATGTATAATTGGTCCTCTGGTGCCACCCTGAGGAATTTTGAAAAACAGCATGAAAGTCAGATTTTCCAAGACAAGCCATAGTGACCCTTGGCTCAAATGAAGGCTGATGTAACTAAATACCATTACTCATATAGGCGGAATATGCTCTTCTGAAATAGTCACATACAAGAAAAACAGAAATAGAAAATAAAGCTGTATTCAAACATATACATTGGACTTTAACAGACTCAGTTATTTACTTGTTCTGATTTGATTTCTTATGCTTCTCTGGATACCACTGGGACAAATGCTTTATTTCAGGAACAAGATGGATCAGTGTCTACTTATCAACCAGCCAGCCAGTCTTTGTTTGTAAAGTGCCATAACCATATTTATCTCAAGACACTTTGAGAAGAGGGCAGGTCTAGTTGCTGATGTTGCCTGTCATAATACACCAGCATTCATTTCAATATTATAATAAAGACTATCCCCTTTTACAATAAAGACCAGCATTGATCGCCATTTGCACAGCACTAGCAGTATTTAGCCCTGTTAAAGTGGCAACAATAACCTTCCCGTTGGGGGCAGGAATTACAAGCAGACCAGAATGTTGACAGCCCTCTGCTGGCGCTGTGCTGAATTTGGGAAGGGATAGTTGGATGTGTAGGGGTGGGAGAAAAGTAACCCTATTTAGGGGTTTTAAACACTCCTACTGAGCATGCTACTGGGAGCATCTGGGCCCAATGCTCCAGTCAGGAAAAATGCTACCACCCTATGCTTGTTAAAAGCTACAATCCCCTGACACCCACAATGCATGAACTTAAGGATGTAAACTTAAACTCTCTGACTTAAACTTTTAAACATGTTTCTGATGTGATGGTTATATATTACTCTATGATATATATATTTTTATGCTTGTGGGTGATACACACTCTTTACAGTGAGAGTTTGCTGGGCCTAACGCTCTCAGGTAGAGTGAAAGCTACCACAATAAACCATTTAACAAATATTGTAACTGGTGAACTTGACCCACCAACATTAAAATATGTAGAAACATCAAGGAAGAACTTAAGAAACCTTACACTCAACCCTCCAGACGAGGCTGCATCGGAGTGAAGAACAGTGTGTGTGGTTTTTCTGTGCCACAACATTCACAGAAGCTGCATTTTCTTTATTGCAACCAGGTAACACACACAAGGATAAACTACTTAATTGAAACAACGATAAACTACTTCATTTACACTTGAATGATAACCTGTTTGGCCAATCTCAGAGAATTTTTTTTTACTGGAATATATGTCTGACTTTTTCTGGGAAACAGAAACACAATGGCTGTCACTGTGCTGCCCGCTCACTGGGGGGAAGCTGTGCTTCTTGGCATGAGCTCAATAATGGTGAATCATAAACTGTGTTAAACTCTGGCCAGTAGAGGGCACCAAACTACAAATTAAACAAGGACAAGCAACAGTTGTTTCAGTTGTTTCCAGTCCCCAAAAGTTACTTCAACTGTTGTTACTTTGAATACTCAGTACTTATAATACCTATTTATTCCAATATATCGGATGAATTAAGTTTTTGCTTATTACCTTTTAAAACCATATATACAGTATAATTATATCTGTATACAAAAAATTGAAAGCCAACAGTGTTGTAATGCAGAGAGACAAGGATTTCAACTGGAAATAAAAACAAGGTCATGTGAAATAGACACTGAGGGGTTGTAGTGAAAGAAAATATAAATATAAAAGCTTTCACAGGGAAAAGTTACAGCAGTAGATCTTGAGTGGTCAACACGGTAACTCTTTGAGGGGTCATCAGAGTAACTCTATGACTGTTGAGGGGTCATCAGAGTAACTCTGTGACTGTTGAGGGGTCATCAGAGTAACTCTGTCACTGTTGGGGGGTCATCAGAGTAACTCTGACTGTTGAGTGGTTGTCAGAGTAACTCTGTGATGTTGAGTGGTTGTCATAGTAACTCTGTGACTTTTGAGGGGTCATCAGACTAACTCTATGACTGTTGAGGGGTCATCAGAGTAACTCTGCGACTGTTGAGGGGTCATCAGAGTAACTCTGTCACTGTTGAGGGGTCATCAGAGTAACTCTTTGACTGTTGAGGGGTCATCAGAGTAACTCTATGACTGTTGAAGGGTCATCAGAGTAACTCTGTGACTGTTGAGGGTCATCAGATTTACTCTGTCACTGTTGAGGGGTCATCAGAGTAACTCTTTGACTGTTGAGTGGTTGTCAGAGTAACTCTGTGATGTTGAGTGGTTGTCATAGTAACTCTGTGACTGTTGAGGGGTCATCAGAGTAACTCTATGACTGTTGAGGGGTCATCAGAGTAACTCTGCGACTGTTGAGGGGTCATCAGAGTAACTCTGTCACTGTTGAGGCGTCATCAGAGTAACTCTTTGACTGTTGAGTGGTTGTCAGAGTAACTCTGTGATGTTGAGTGGTTGTCATAGTAACTCTGTGACTGTTGAGTGGTTGTCATAGTAACTCTGTGACTGTTGAGGGGTCATCAGAGTAACTCTATGACTGTTGAGTGGTTGTCAGATTAACTCTGCGACTGTTGAGTGGTTGTCATAGTAACTCTGTGACTGTTGAGGGGTCATCAGAGTAACTCTGTCACTGTTGGGGGGTCATCAGAGTAACTTTGACTGTTGAGTGGTTGTCAGAGTAACTCTGTGATGTTGAGTGGTTGTCATAGTAACTCTGTGACTGTTGAGGGGTCATCAGACTAACTCTATGACTGTTGAGGGGTCATCAGAGTAACTCTGCGACTGTTGAGGGGTCATCAGAGTAACTCTGTCACTGTTGAGGGGTCATCAGAGTAACTCTGTGACTGTTGAGGGGTCATCAGAGTAACTCTATGACTGTTGAAGGGTCATCAGAGTAACTCTGTGACTGTTGAGGGGTCATCAGATTTACTCTGTCACTGTTGAGGGGTCATCAGAGTAACTCTTTGACTGTTGAGTGGTTGTCAGAGTAACTCTGTGATGTTGAGTGGTTGTCATAGTAACTCTGTGACTGTTGAGGGGTCATCAGAGTAACTCTATGACTGTTGAGGGGTCATCAGAGTAACTCTGCGACTGTTGAGGGGTCATCAGAGTAACTCTGTCACTGTTGAGGGGTCATCAGAGTAACTCTTTGACTGTTGAGTGGTTGTCAGAGTAACTCTGTGATGTTGAGTGGTTGTCATAGTAACTCTGTGACTGTTGAGTGGTTGTCATAGTAACTCTGTGACTGTTGAGGGGTCATCAGAGTAACTCTATGACTGTTGAGTGGTTGTCAGATTAACTCTGCGACTGTTGAGTGGTTGTCATAGTAACTCTGTGACTGTTGAGGGGTCATCAGAGTAACTCTATGACTGTTGAGGGGGCATCAGAGTGACTCTATGACTGTTAAAGTGGTTGTCAGAGTAACTCTGACTGTTGAGTGGTTGTCATAGTAACTCTGTGTCTGTTAAGGGGGTCATCTGAGACTTTTGAGTGGTCATCAGAGTTACTCTGTTGAGTGGTTATCAAAGTAACTCTGTGACTGTTGAGTGGTTGTCATAGTAACTCAATGACGTTGAGGGGTCATCAGAGTAACTCTGGGACTGTTGAATGGTCATCAGAGTAACTATGTGACTGCTGAGTGGTCATCAGAATAACTATGTATGTGACTGTTGAGTGGTTGTCAGAGTAACTCTGTGATGTTGAGTGGTTGTCATAGTAACTCTGTGACTGTTGAGGGGTCATCAGAGTAACTCTATGACTGTTGAGGGGTCATCAGAGTAACTCTGCGACTGTTGAGGGGTCATCAGAGTAACTCTGTCACTGTTGAGGGGTCATCAGAGTAACTCTTTGACTGTTGAGGGGTCATCAGAGTAACTCTATGACTGTTGAAGGGTCATCAGAGTAACTCTGTGACTGTTGAGGGGTCATCAGAGTTACTCTGTCACTGTTGAGGGGTCTTTAGAGTAACTCTTTGACTGTTGAGTGGTTGTCAGAGTAACTCTGTGATGTTGAGTGGTTGTCATAGTAACTGTGACTGTTGAGGGGTCATCAGAGTAACTCTATGACTGTTGAGGGGTCATCAGAGTAACTCTATGACTGTTGAGTGGTTGTCAGAGTAACTCTGCGACTGTTGAGTGGTTGTCATAGTAACTCTGTGACTGTTGAGGGGTCATCAGAGTAACTCTATGACTGTTGAGGGGGCATCAGAGTGACTCTATGACCGTTAAAGTGGTTGTCAGAGTAACTGTGACTGTTGAGTGGTTGTCATAGTAACTCTGTGTCTGTTAAGGGGGTCATCTGAGACTTTTGAGTCGTCATCAGAGTTACTCTGTTGAGTGGTTATCAAAGTAACTCTGTGACTGTTGAGTGGTTGTCATAGTAACTCAATGACGTTGAGGGGTCATCAGAGTAACTCTGTGACTGTAGAATGGTCATCAGAGTAACTATGTGACTGCTGAGTGGTCATCAGAATAACTATGTATGTGACTGTTGAGTGGTTGTCAGAGTAACTCCATGACTGTGGTCCCAATTAAATTGCCTTATATAAGAAGGATTTTTAAGGTGCATATGAAAAGGCAAGATAGTCACGCTGCAGACCACCCACCTCAGTTTCAAGTCTTCCAAATAAAAATTTCCCGTCTCTTGATTTCTCAGTTTAAATACATTGCTGTTCAGTATCTTAGCATTTAATAAGAGAAGTCCAAAACATTTAAGTATCTCTGCTGTATAACTTTCCTCTTCACCAATTAATCATCTGAACTAAATTATGATGAATGAGTTTTTCTAAAAGGATCTCTTGGTTGGTTAGCAGGGAAATACTTTTTGCACAACAAAACAACCCACTATTATCACAAATAACACATTTGCAGTGCAGAATATTATGTCATATCAGGGGATTTACAAATCTAAAGTTTTTTTTTTTTAAAACAAAGAACAAACTCCTCAGTTTCCTTTATGATATTCTGTATTTACACCCTAAGGGGTCATTAGCTACACTAATTATCTGCTTTACTGTACATGCCCACAAAGCACAATGCCATCTCCTCACAAGCTTCCCAGTGTATCCGCTTTCTCTACAAACTAAATCTGTATCCTGCCCTGGGCCTTGTTAGTATTGTTTTCCAGTGTGCTTGTACTGTATGTGAGAAACTTTAGAGTATCTTGGTTAGATGTATATTCAGGTGATGAACTTAATCCCAATTAAAGCATGCAGCATTATTGGATCTTCTAACTTTAGCCTCCTAAGTAAATAAACTGGCTTTTTATGGCCTCTGTTCTATAAAATATACATGCAGCAATTGCTTGCCATTTTATGTTTCTACTTATATTTTTCCTGTGATGGCATCAACAGGGAGATATATTGTTATTATAATTTAGCATAACACATCTCATTGTTTTAGCATGTTGCATGCACATACATTCTGCCCTGTAAAAAGTCCAAATTTCTTTCATTTGAAATCTCTGGAGCAGAAATATGTTCTTTTGTAAGAATAATATTTCATGCTATCTACTTTGTGTTAGCAACACTTTCTTGTTTATGTAATACAGTCATAATCCTAACCCATCATCCTCCAGACAGGTGAGCATTATTCTCTAAACATCTCTGTCCAGACATTATTTCTGACCCTGTAGCCAAAGGGATTACAGGACAAAAAATGAAAAGGAGCATGTGATTGGAGTGCAGAAGAATGGCCAACGAGCTGTTTCCAAACTTCTGATCATGGGATTTATAATGCTCGGACGACAAACGGAACATTTTGAAAGGGTGACGCATGTGTGGATAGTGTAACAAATGTCTTCTCTTACCATGGGCACTTTGGTAAAAACACTGATGCTCCTTTACATTCTTTATTTCTGGAGAACAATGGGGCTTCTCAGTTGAGCTATAACAGTAGTGGCCTATAGCTACTGTAATGAGACGACCTGCAATGCAAGTCTACAGAGACAATAGAGGAGAGGGTTGACATGCAAGGGAAATTGACAAAGGTTAGTTCTGGTTGGCTGAAGATTTTATAGCTTGTGGCAAACGTGATCAGCTTTCAGGCATTCAAGGAGTCTCATTGTAAGACACAGATCCCTGAAATAACAATCTATAGGCAGAGATTTTTTCATCCTGGAAAGTTAACTTCTGCATAATGAGAGGTTAGTGGTAGCGATGCATGATAATTATCGGTACAGCTAAATTTTCAGCCAATATTTCATATATTTTACATATTTTTATTATTCTGATATTAACCGATTGAATCCACCAATAATAAAGGAGTTTGTTTACTTCCTCACAAGACTACACATTCTGAAATAAACACATCAAATAAACTTCTTCTGTTAAATAAACAATTGAAAAAAAATGATCGGTTATTATTGGTTATCAGCCATCAGGAGTAGGAAATTATTGGTTATCGGTATCGGTTCAAAAACATACTTATCGTACATCACTAGTTAGAGGTTTTGATGGTCTTGGCTTTGAATGGGTAAAATTCTAAGACTCAGTTATGGCTGAAATGGATTATGATTACAGTTCAAGGTGAGCTATTGTTGAAAATACATAATTAATGAATTATTTTACAAATTTATAGTAATATCCTTTCTATCGTTTGCATTTAACTTTGCTGTGCAGGTCTCAACATTTTTTTCTGAAATCAAACTTCTACTGCCATACTCTTCTTACATCATCCTCACATTGGTTTAACTGTCATTGCCTGTATACACATGGACACAATTGATGGTACCCCTAGAAAAGATTGTAAAATGATTTTACCATAGGGATGTGTTGCTAAGGTGTGTCCTCTAATTAGCATCACAGGTGTCTTCAAGCTTGTAATCAGTCAGTGTGCCTATTTAAAGGGTGAAAAGTAGTCACTGTGCTGTTTGGTATTATAGGCCACAGAAAGCTAAGGAAACAGTTGTCCAAGGAATATAGAAAGAAAATTATAGACAAGCATTTTAAAGGTAAAGGTTATAAGACCATCTCCAAGCAGCTTGATGGTCCCGTGACTACAGGTACATTCAGAAGTTTAAGGTCCGCGAGACTGTAGCCAATCTCCTGAAGTGGCCACAAGAGGAAAATTGATGACAAATTGAAGAGACGGATAATACGAATGGAAACCAAAGAGCCCAGAACAACTTCTAAGAAATTAGAAGTGAACTCCAAGGTCGAGGTACATCAGTGTCAGAATGCACCACCTGTCGCTGTTGAGCTGAAGTGGACTTAGTGGAAGACTTGATTTGTCAAAATGTATATTGACAAGACACAATGCTTCCTGGAGAATGTCCTTTGGACAAATGAGACAAAACTGGAGCTTTTTGGCCAGTCACATCAGCTCTATGTTCACAGACGCAAAAATAAAGTATATTAAGAAAAGAACACTGTCCCTACTGTGAAACATGGAGGAGGCTTGGTTATGTACTGGTCCTTCTTTGCTGCATCTGGAACAGAATGTCTTGAATTTGTGTAGGGTAAAATTAAATCTCAAGACTATCAAGGCATTCTGGAGTGAAATGTGCTGCCCAGTGTCAGAAAACTTGGTCTCAGTCCCAGATCATGGGTCCTCAAACAGGATAATGACCCAAATCATTGTGGGGTTTTCTCTCTTTAACAGAATTTTGTCTATGTGTGTATGTCAATATGTTGACTCATTGACTAATTTGCTTTCTATGCCACTTTTTTAACCTTAAAAAGAAAGTATTGTCAACCGAGTTAGATTGACCTTTGGCAGAACCATCTGTCACATAAATATTCTCTGTATTAATCTGATGGTGAACCCCGCCAAAAAGCTGCTGATGTCTTAAGTGATTGTAGAAACTTGGAGATAGTGTGTTTTCATGTGTGTATACATAGGGGTCTAAAATTAGCTGAAGGGAGGGCTTGGGAGTCACACCTCTGTGGTTTTAGGTGTCTTGGGGCTTGCAGACACTATAAAGCCTGCATTGCATGACACCTGCTCAGGTACCAGCAAAGGTAAGACCATCCTCTTATTGTCTCCATTAAGTTTAAGTATTTCAACTGCAGCATTAACTTCATGCGGCTTTGCTTACAAACTTAAATGTAAATTTGTGAGTAGTTTGACCCTGAAAATTGTATATTTGAATATTAATTAAAAAAAAAAAACAGGAGAGTTATGCTTTTCATCCCTTTAATTTTTGGTTGTTTTCTGTTGTAATGATTGCTGATATGATAACAATTTCTCCATTTAATATAGGACATCACACCTTCTTCAGACATGATTCTACCTCTTTGTCTCCCTCTGTTGGTTGTGCTCTTGCAGCCGGCACTGTGTCTCTACAACTGCTCCTCCGAATATGAGAGGACCCCAGGTAGGTTTACTATCATTTTGAATGATACTGCTTCTCCTCTGCTCAGTGTTACAGACATGCTTTCTTGTGTCTATCATTGCAGTTCTTAATTATTAATTCAGATTCTTAATTTCCTTGCACAAACAAAAATCATAGAATGTATATATTGCTCCTCTCTCTTTCCCTCCATCATAGACAACTCAGACCTGACAGTTGACTGTGGCACCAGCGTGATCACCCTGGAGATCAACCTGTGTACAGCTCAGTGGTCCGGTTTCAACACAACAGACCTGGCTCTGAATGGAAACCACAACACCTCAGACTGTCTTGGCTCTGTCGATACAAGTGTAGACCCTCCAATCATCCGTTACCAGCTTCCTGTCAATCACAGCCAGGATAACCCCTGCCGACAATCTCTGCAGGTGAGAAAGTAGCTGTTACAGGTGCTCAATGATGTAGATTTGACCATAATCACACAGTAACTAGACTGTACTCCAATACCTGATGATATAATGTCAAACATGTTAGCTTCAAGGTAGTACGATATACAAATTTAGGGTATCTGGAAAAATGCTATCTTTCACCATGTTTGCATCCTAGCATCCTAGATTTTTATACTGTGGACACAGCAACTTAGTTGACTCCAGAAGCTCTGTAGTTTGTCGTGAAAATCCAGGGAAAAATGATAAATTTGAAATTAGCAAGCTAAAAGACAGATGTGAAAGTCTAGGCGAAAGTTTTAGAAAGTAACTAGCATTAACATTAGCTAGCGAGTGACTGCATGTTGTTAATCATAATAGTATGTTCAGATATTATGTTGATGTTAAATGACGCAGTAAGAAATGTTTAATATTCATTGTAAAGTCATTTTAGAAACTTAAACTGCAAGGTAAAAAATAGATTTGAAAATCTGGGCATATCCGAAGTTATAACAAGCTGCTAACATTACAGTTAGCCAGAGGGTGACTGAGTGTAATGCTTCTTGAGTTAATATTATTATACATTAGTTTCCTGTTACATGCCACAGTAAGAAATGTGTAAATTCAATGTAGTTATTTCACAGACTTATTCAAAGAGCTAAATCATAAATGCGACAATCTGAGCATACTAAAAGTTATAGTGAGTAGCTAACATAACTGTTAGCTAGTAAGTGACTGAATGCTATTCTTCTATTTGTTATTATTATTAATCTACACTATGGCATAACAGGACACATTAAGAAATGTTTAAAGATGTGTAAATGTGTAAAGTAATATCAGAAACTTCTTCAGCAAGTTAAGAGATGTGATGTGAAAATTTGGGCTTTTCAAAAAATATAGCAACTAGTTACCATTACCGTTGGCTAGCAAGGACTTCTTCTTTTTATGTATTATTTTGGTGTCACATGACACAGTAAGAATGTGTAGATTTTATTAAGAGTGCCCACAGACAGGAAGTTGTTAAATGCTGACATTAGCTGTGTTAAAAAAAACTAACTGATAGTAAAATACAGGCTTTTTTCTAGAAATATAGAAGAACACAATATAAATATTTGTTTTTGCTGTCTTGTTCAGATTGTAGACGAAGCCCCAGACCCTTCAGGTCCCTTTAGCAGCTTCGTAAGCATCCAGTCAGTTATCATCACTGGGTACATTGACACACCCAGATCTGACCAGGGGCTGATCAGCTACTCAACAGACCTCTACTATCACTTCTCCTGCCGCTACCCGCTGGAGTATCTGATCAACAACACACAAATTGTGGCGTAAGTTCCTGTCTACCTTAATATCAAACAAAAAAATCTCACATTTATACAGATCCTGATAGATTGTTTTGATCTGAGGAGAAATGAACACAAGGAATTTATCCACTACTTTCCAGCTCTTCAGTGTCTGTGGCAACCAGTGATAATAATGGCACCTTCATTGATACACTGATGATGGGTGTTTACAATGTAAGTACATGGATTTAACACACCAAATAGCTATGTTCACTCGTTTATATTTTATCTATTTTACTCTGATATTTGATTCTTCCAGAACTCTGACTACCTCTACCCATTAGTGGTACCTTCATCTGGACTAGAGCTACGGACCAGGATCTATGTAGAGGTCAAGGCTGTTAACCTAACAGGAAAGTAAGCAAATCCTCCTCAGCTCTGCTTATTCAAATTCAAAATATTGATATTAGAGTGATTAAGTTATAATTTTGTGTCCTGTTGTAACTCATTGGCTTGTTTTCCTGTTTTAAGTTTCTATATTCTGCTGGACCACTGCTTTGGTACTCCCACAGCGTACAACATGTCACAGACTGAGCAGCACAACTTTTTCACTGGGTATGGCAGCACACAGTATTAATGCACCTTCAGACCTTGGGGATAATCTCCACAATGATTATTTAAATGTATCATAATAAATCTGCTCTCCATTAGCTGTTCAGTGGACCAGAGGACATCAGTGACAAACAATGGCCTCTCCAAGGAGGCTCGCTTTGACTTCGAGGCCTTCCGCTTTGTTCAGCACCGTGACCAGGCCAAGTCAAGCATCTACCTGCACTGCATACTGAGACTGTGTGAGCCCAGCAAATGCCAAGAGCTGCTCTCTGTAAGTTGAGAAGTCATGTACAAATTTCTGTACTTTATGTGGCTTATAGAATCAATAATATGTGCAGAATTTTAAAGATGATGACCATATAAAGCACTGCATCGTGGAAGCTGATGAACAGAGAAATGAAAATCAAGAAATTGATTTATCCTTGTTTTCTTGTAGAAAATTTGTCATGTTTAAAGCTGCACAACAACTATGAAATACACTCCAGTTACAAGGGATATTTTGGCTAAAATTGTTTGATATTTTGGGTGCATTTTGGCTTTCATACGTAGATGAGAAATGGCAATAACTAAGCTCTACTGAAGAGTTAATGGGGTAAATTGTGGTTGCCCCTTGCATTTTCATATCATAAAAACCCTTGGAAATTAGGATTATTTCTCAAGCTAAAATTTAAACTTGAAAAGTTTTACACTATATGATAGGAATAAAACAAACCTCATACTTGTTTGTTTTCCAGGCTTGTAACAACAGAAGGAAAAGATCTTTGACTCCTTTTGGAGAAGAAGGCAGTGAATCTGCCACTGTCTCAGTGGGACCTATTTACACCGCCAATGCAGGTGAGACTCAGTCAAAAAACAACACCACCACTGTGATAAACGCTTTACTTTTGGCACTAACTCAACTTTTTTTCCTCTCCTGCTATAGATACTCCATATGCAGCTGGCTACAGTGAGTATATTTTGATCACATTCATTATTTTTTTAAGTAACACATCGATGTAACTTGGATGTTACAACAGCTCATATAGTAATATGCAATCATCTCACCCTGCGTACATTAGGTCATAACGTGGCTCCAGGGATGGAGGAGGTGAACGTGACAGGCCTGGTGGTAGGGGTGGTGTTTGGGTCAGCTGCTGCTGCTGCACTGGTTCTTGGTGGCTGGTTTGCCCTGAAGAAGTTTTATTGGGTGGGTGGATTACCTCATGCTCTTAACTGACAGATCGATGTGCATATCCTCTTTCTTGTATAAAATCTTTTGTCTGTTATTACCACACATGTATTCAGAAGTCAGTGTCAGATTACAGAGGAACAGTCAAACTACAACTGTGGTTCATTGAAGAACAAATTCCATTTATTTTATTTTATAAGTTTGCTTTAAAGCTCCTGTGAGGATTTTTTTTTTGCTGGTTACAAAAACATTTAAATGAAAGCTATTTTCTTCATTACTTTCAAAAAGTTCATCAGCATAAAGACTTTTTCCATTAAGTTATCGGGCACAATTTATAGGCTCACACTACACATGGTTATGGACTGTAACAGAAATCTGTGGAGTTCACGTTAAAAAGTCTCACACAACAAAGTTGAATTCATATCTTGTTACATCCTCTCTTTCTCTCTAACGCTATCTCTCCCTCTGTCACACACACACACACAAACAACATTGCCATTTGTGTCAGTTGGAGGCATATTTCCTGCTTGTTCCCTTTATGAGGGCATTAGAAAGTCATTCCTGCTTTTTTTCATGGTGATTTAGGACGTTGTCTGACAGTTTACGAAGGAAAAATGTCCCTCAGTTGTGGATTCTGCTCGTAGCTCTGTGCATCTGTGGAGTGAGTGGAGTTATACGACCAAAATACCAAACATGCTGGAAATCATTCCAACCAGTTAGGAGTAGCTAGTTGGGCTGTAGTCGGGTCATGATCGGCTGACGTGTTTCCCTGTGCACAGCAGGACAAAGGGCACATGATCTGGCTGAAAGTTGGCGCTACTTCCATGTGAGTTGTGCGACTCAAAAAGCAGCTAAATCAGATGATATTCACACAGTGTATGCCTGGCTTACAACAGCTGGCACAATGCAAAATAGTGGAAAATTTTAATGTGATAAAAAGGAAGCTTGTTGTTTTTTTTTAAAGATGTATTTTTTGGCCTTTATTTGATAGGACAGTGGACAGAGTCAGAAACAGGGGAGAGAGCGGGGAGAGACATGCAGGAAATAGTACCACGGGCTGGATTCGAACCCAGGTCGCCTGCGTATATGGCCTGCGCCTTAACCACTCGACCACCGGCGTGCCAGCTTGTTAGTTCTTTCATGACATTAAGAGCAGTGATCTGATTTTATTGACAGACATAGATAATGTATTGTTGTAATAATCAGAGTATTACAAATCAGCTTGTTATAGTACAGCTGTTGAAATTACTAGGTGACATGGGCAACGCTTTAAAATGAAAGACTGAAGGTGAAGCTGGCTTGTGATCTGAGCAGTCTACTCAGACTACTGAGGCTGCATCATCCATAGGGCTGGTCCTTTAAGTATTTACCAAGTACTGTTAACAGGACAAGGAATTTTTAACACAACTTTTCCAATTTTCCAAATAATAGTTTAATTTTGGATGATTACATTATTTTAACAAAATTCTTTCACACAAAAACTAAAACTACCAGGGTCAAAATTATCACCCCTTGATGCTAATAGCTGTGTCTAATTTTTTTCCGGATAACAGCCTGTAGTCATTGGTTGCAGTTTTCAACAACTCCCAGACTTGTCTCCTGAGGAATCCCAGCCCATTCTTCTTTGGTGAATCTGTCCAGCTCCTCCAGATTTCATGTTCTTCTAGCATGGAACTTGGTTTTCAGTTCACCCCATGGATTTTCAGTGGGATTCAAGTCAGGGCTTTGTGCAGGCCAGTCAATGATGTTCACTTTGGTTTTGGAGGTAGGTCTTCACTTGGCGATATGAATGTTTTTGGTCATTGTCCTGCTGGAAGACAGAGCAACAACCCAGACCCAGACTGCTTGAGGTTCTCTTCAAAAATCTTCACATATCCTTCTTTGTTCATGATTTCTTTCACCTTTATGAGATTCCTAGCTCCAGATGCACTGAAGCATCCTCACAGCATAATCCTCCCGCTGCTGTGTTTCACTGTGGGGACGGTGTTCTTTGGGTGACACGCCTCTCCCTTCTTTCTCCAAACATAACCAGTGTCTCTCTGGCCATATTTTGGTCTCATCTGACCAAAGAACATGCTTCCAGTCTGCACAAACTTTCTCTAGTTTGTCCATAGCAGACTTCAGTCGGCTTAAGGTGTGTCTTCTGCAGAAGTCGAGTTTTTCCTCTCAGTCCAGTTCTGTGCAGGGATCTAGTGATCGTCTTCTTGGCAGTTGTTCTGGGGTCTTAAGACACATCTCTCACTAGTTTTCTTCACAGAAAAATCTTTCTCTACCTACCTCTGCCAGGTTGATTCTGTACTGCGTGGCTCTCTTTGAATTCCTTGATACTTCTCACTCCTGTTCTTGACACTTGGAAAAACTGTGATAACTTTGCATAACATTGCATCTTTCTCCTGCTTTGTGAGCATCAACAATTCTTTTTCTCAAGTCTAACCAGATTTTTCTTTTTGCCATACTGAATTTTCATACTTTGCTTGTTTTGAAGTTAACCCTCAGTTTTAACTTGATTTTACAATCTGTGAACATTACAAAGTTAAAGACCATTATTGCACAACAGTGGTTTGTGCTATGGTTCAACAAAAGGGTAAGTTCTAAAGGCGGCTAATGATCTAGACCCTGGTAGTTTATGGATTTTGTGAAATCATTTTGTTGCTGTGTGCAAAGTAAAAAAAAATGTAAGCATCCAAAATTAAAAAAGGATGTTTGGAAAGCCATGTTAAAATCTCTTGCACTTCTTAACACCACTCGGGAAATACTTAAAAAAAACTGAAATTTTCATTCGGGGGGCTATTAATTTCTTCATCATCTGTAAATACAACTTAGACATGCAGAGCACAGAATTAGCAAGGACTGCTGTGTCAGCAGGAGACAATATCCTCACAAACTTAACAGGTGCTTTAAAGTGTATATACTGTATATATGGGGATTTTTATTACCAGATCAAATTTGTGAGTGTTCTAGTTTTTTGGCATCATGTACAGAATCTTAATCTTTAATCTGTTAAACTATATTTTTGTGTTTATTTGAATCTGCGTTATGTAAATTAGACTTACTGTTTCATTTTGTATAGACTGATGGTAAGAAATAAAACACTTCAAAGTCATGTATTGCTGGTTTGTTGACTTGATTGAAAAGACAACACTTTTTTTTATCATTGACAACTTTTACTCTATACAAGCAGCATCTTTTATACAGTTAATATATATTGACAGGTTCATATGAAATTTATAAAATGAAACATGTACAGCACATCTATTAAGAAATATTTACAGGTCACTTATATTGAATGTACACTGTCAAACAAACTCATGAGCCAGAGAAAGAGTGAATCACTTCAATGTGATGTGCAGTTATAAGCAGGTTTTTGTATAAATGTGTACACTACACTGAGTGCAGAATGTCTTGGATCAAAGCAGAGAGTTTCACTGAGAAATCTTCCTGCAAAGAGATGGAGGAAGAAGAGGACAAACTGGGGGCTCTGTGGACCTCCAGCTCCTCCTCTAGCTCCTGAAACAGCTTCTCCATGCGGGCTTGAAACACTTGGCCCTGCAGGGCTGCATTCTGGCAGAAAAGCTCTAGACTGGATGCCACTTCACTCCTGAGAGGATTTACCATTTCGAGCTGAGCGGAAAGCTCACTTTTTAGCACAGCGACCCTGCTCTGAGCCTCCCTCCTCAGTAAACTAACTTCCTCTCCTAACTTGGAGCTCATTTCCTGCCACAGCTCTGACTTCTCCTCTTTCAGATGCTCAGACACCTCTGTGGTTTTAGCCTGGAAGTCGCTGATGATGTCTGCCACCTTGGAGCTGCTGTGCTCCAGTGCTTGGCTCACCTGCTGGGAGACTTCCTGGTAGACAGCCTGACTGGCCTCAGCGGCCTGGGCTGTCTCGGCTGTCTCCAGGCCCTGCAGGTAGAGGCTTAGCTGGCCGCACAGATCTTGGGTGTTGCTGCTCAGGGAGCTCTGGAGTTGCTGGGTGAGGGGGGCCAGACGCTCCCTCATGCTGGCCAGGGTGGCACCAAGGTGAGCTGGAGACGGGGACAGTCTCTCTCGCAGTTCGGCCAACTCTTGTCGCAGGCGGGCGCGCAGACGTTCAGACTCCATGTTGAGTTTTTGTTGCATCTCTTCTGCTATGGGGTTTTTGCTCTGATCCTCTTGGTTGTAGAGACTGCTGCTGTCAATGTGGCTCTTGTAGATTATGCTGAGAAACCAGAAGAAATATATTAGGAAGTGCTGATTTAATTATGATAATGTAGGTTTAATTGAAGCCTAACTTACTCTTCATCCTTGGTGAGCTCTGTCTTGTCATAAGCCTGATTTGCTTTTGGATCAGTCCAGCTCACATCCCTGGTTTTACGGTGGATTGGGTAAGCTAGAAATAAGAAAACATCCTTGAAGAAGGAGAAACTTGCAAAAAAGTGAATATATAACAACACCAGGGCTAAATATATACCTGAAAGTGTCAAAAATGACAGGGCGAGGATCACAACTTTGTAATACATTTCCATCTTTCTGCAGAGGGAAGCACATCAGAATCTTGAATAAGACCAATACATGACTAAACGCTCACATATGCATATTTTAACTGAGGAAGAACCAAGAAGATCAATGAATAAAGAAGCTGCTGGCCTTTACCTGAGGATCAGAGGTCTGCATACTGACTTCCCCTCCAACAGGACTTATAAAGGCCTGTGTTATCTGAGGGGCTGCCTCAAACTCTGCCTGTGTCAACAGTCAACACGTGGAGGGTCACACTGACAAGATGCATACACACACAACGCACACACACGCGCACAGAGTGAAGCCACGCCAACAGCGTCCACTGTTCATAAAACTTAGCAGAATTCTCAGCATTGATTTGTAGGAATTATGTCAGAGTCTCCAGAGGTGAAAGTACCATGATACGTTGTGTGATGAGAAAACTTGTGCAATAAAGTGGAAGACTATAGTGGAAGATATCTGCCAACTCAACAGTGCTTTTGCAATCTTAATCTAACGTAAAAAATAGGTAAAAGTTTACTGGAACGACCCAGCAGTAGTTCAGTAAGTTCAAGTTTGTATGTCCACATGCAGCCAGATAACAGATGTGACTTGATTTCAGACATTTTACGTCAAAGGCCCACTTTTCCATGAACCACAATGATATCAATATTTACAGTGAGGTTCTGTGTTTGACCCATAGTGTTTGTTGTATTTTTTTCCATCACTGAGCAAGTTTCGTAGTGATCTTTCTGTGTTTTGAACATGGCAAATTTGGATTGACTCACGAAGTCGCTTTATTTGGATGCTTGGCAATTGACTGAGTACACATCAGTGTTTGTGCTGTTTTTGTGGGACATAGAAGCTCTCAACAGGCAGAGTAAACACTCCTGATTTCATGCTACTAACATATCAAAATGTCTGTTGTTGTGTTTTCATGCTTGTGTATGATGGCTTTGTATTTAGAAAATAAAATTTACGCTGACTCCATATCTGTTTGCACATTTGTGAATGCAATGTGGAGAGTTTTTTTATGCAGCGCTGACATGGGTTATGTAGGTGAAAGTTGAATCCTGGCTTACTTAGGTAAGCTACGTGACGTCATTAGAGGGTCAAAGTCCATGGCTACCGTGATGAAATATCTAGGTTATTCCACTTACCCAAAGTCCAGTTATTTCAATACAATAACAGTAGAGCTGTTCAGACGTTTGTAACTGTACATGAAAACATCAGTGTTTTCTGTTTCAGCGGATGTTTGGTTTAATATTTTACATAAACCTAACACGTGCTCACAGACAGCCCCTTTTTCTGATCAAACGTGTAAGCGTACAAACAAGAAATGCAAGACAGAAAAAATATCACCATAACACTTTGGTGTTTTCAAATGACGATGCTTTAAACACTATAATATAATATGGCTGAACCCTTTATTTCAATACAGAGCAACCGATGACTGATTTATTTAGGTAAGTGTATAAGGTTGTAACATTATGTCAAAAATGCATGACATTTAATTAAAATAAAGACAAAAACATACAGAGCATTCAGAAAGTATTCAGATCCCCTTTACTTTTTCAGTTTTATGTTGCAGCCTGATGCTACAGTAAAAATATTTTTTATTCTCATTAATCTACACTCAATATCCCATCATGACAAGGTGAAAACAACAATTTAGAATTTTTTACACATTTGTTAAAATGAAAAAAAGAAGAAATACCCCATTTTCACAAGTAAAAACTTGAAACTTAGCTCAGGTTCCTTCCATTTCTTATGATTGTTGCTGAGATGTTATTACACGTTGACTGGAGTCCAACTGCGGTAAATTAAATTCACTGGGCATGACTAAGAAAGGCACACACCTCTCTATAGAAGGCCTCGCTGCTAACAACGCATATCAGAGCTAAAACCAAGCCATGAGGTCAAAGGAACTGCCTGCCGAGCTCATAGTCAGGATTGTTGCACCGATAATATATAAGCCACCAATTTGGGGAAGACTACAGAAAAATATTCTGTTGAATTCGAATGTGAGGGGGCAGTTGATTCCATAGATGAGGGCTCGCAACTGAAAGAGAATGGTCGCCTCTGAGTTTCCTTTGAGTCTGAGAGATGACCAGGAGAGACTGATCAGAGGATCGGAGTGGCCATGTTGGAGTGTAGGGGGTTAAAAGGCCAGATAAATAAGAAGGAGCTAAACCATGGGGTTATTTAAAAACAAGTAATACAATTTTAAAATTTATTTTAAAATGAACAGGGAGCCAGTGGAGGGAAGAGAGCATGGGAGTGATGTGTTCACGCACGTTCACGTTGATTAAGTTTTAAAAAGTTTTTAGCCATCCAATTCTTGGTTTCCTGGAAACAGTTGAGGAGTGGCTGCAGGAACTGATGGCTGTGGGATTTCAGTGGGAGAAATAAACTTATGACAAAAAGTAAGGAAATTTATGTTTGGTAGATTATTACTTTGTTGTAACAATGCTACAATGCTACTGACCACTAGCAAGGCCCATTCTTACAGGTGCTGCCATCTGGGGGTACCAGAAGCTCAAAAAAAGAGTCAATAGAACAGTAAAGTAAGCTGTTTGGCATTGGCAGAGAAGATTTGGCAATTTTTTCACGGGCACAACCCTCATACTCAGCTCTGCTGCTCATCCCACAAATGCATGTTCCTTACAAATCTGGCATCATTTAAAAGGGTAATAAACAGGCTTTACATAGTATAAGATTTATTGCCAAGAAGCATTGCTACAACAAAGAAATAATCTACCAAACACAAATTTCCTTACTTTTTGTGCTAAGTTTATTTGAGTGTCATCAGCAAAGCAGTGAAATGAATTATGTTTCCTTACGATACTACCCAGTGGCAACATATAGAGAGAAAATAAAAGAGGAGCTAAAACTGAGCCTTGAGGGATGCCACAGGTAAGGGGTGCTGTGGAGGAAAAGTTATTTTGCCAAGTCTCATTAAAACTTCTATTATTAATATAATTATTAGGATAAGATTTTAAAAAGTTAAGAGCCATCTCCTGTATCCCAGCTCAGCCTTCAAGTCTAGCAGTGAGCAGCTCGTGATCAACTGTGGGCAACCCCAATGGACTAATTTAAAGAAGTGAAAGACTAAGCAGATTTTTATTAAGCCAGGTGTTGTATTCATGTATAACTGGGTTAGATATGAGAATTTGTCTGTAAATTCAGCAGCTGCTCATGCATTTATTACTCAGTAGTGTCCCCTAAAGCAAAGCTGTCCTGAAATGCATCAGGAGCCAAATCATTAATCAGTTTCATGGTGGGACTGAGAAGAACAAATGCAGTAACTTGATCCTGCAGCAGCAGGCAGCTGTTCTCTCATGTTTGTGTTGCTTTCCAGTCTCTCCACTCTCACTATCACCTTACCTTACAGGCCTCATAAATCATTTAGAGGGCCAGTGAAAGTTACACAGACTAACTAGCCTGCTACTTAACTCAGAGTATGTCTACCCACATACAGATAGGGTAATTTGGACAGCACTGTTGCGGACAGGAGAGCTTTATTAAGGCAGCTTGATTTAATTAGATACTCTCCTTGGTATGATCAAAGGAGACCAGGTAACTTAAAGGCTGTTTATGGATGCTGGATAAAAAAAATCAAAACTGAGGTTTTATCTAGTTCAGCATGTGGTTAGAATAACTATGCTAAGGACATCCAAAAGCAATAGTTTCAGGAGTACATGGTGGCTAATCCTCCTTTCTCTGGTTCATGGGAACAATGTGAGTCAACAGTTCCAGGAGAAGAGGCCCTGCCAGCCAGGTATGCTGTCCACTGTTACCTTGTCATACCATAGAAAAAGAATTTTGATGCATTTCATCTGATCACCACGTCTGCATAAGGTTTTTCTGCATAAATTTAGTCTCTTCAGTTATTTTCTTACTTTGAAGTGTCGTAATAAAGTTACTCGTAAGTCCTTTGTGTAAAGGTTGGGATTTAGTGATGATTTTTTTTTTCAAGAAAAGTGAAGAATAGTTCCAAAGTTTCAAAAAAGGCAGACTCAAAGTTTCTTTGAGCTTTGAGTCCTATTTTTTGCTGCTTCATTTTATCACATCTAACACAATATGCCACTATTCACCAATTTCTTGCCCTGTAATGCCCTTTTTTCCACTTTTAACAATTTGACACTTCTTGTCCCAATTTGCCACCTTTTTGCATCTTTTAACTAATTTTTGCCACTTCTCTATAGCACTTTTAACCAAATTGTCAATTTTTTGCCCTATGTGCACCTTTATGCCACAGGAAGCAATTTCTTTCTCTTTGTGGAGCCATTTTTAATCCAATTTGAGACTTTTTACCAATTCTGGCCACCTTTTTGCCTCTTGTCACCCATTTTTCTTCTTTTGTGCTACTTTGAACCCAATTTTAGGTTACTTCTGTCTTTTTGCAACCTTGCAAAGCAGATGGATACACCCATTTCCTTGTTTTTCACCGGTGAATCCATCTTGCAAAGCTCTGGTCTGAACTGTTTTGGCCCCGTCAGAAAGTGACAGGACCAATCAGCGATGAGGGGCAGTAATATCAGGCGCGGTGGAGTTGTGATGTAAGCAAGCAGCAACAAGAGGCCAGTGCAATTATGGTGACAGAGCTTAGCATGGATGCTGCTAAAGCATCAGTTTTATCAGAACTTGACAACATTTGTTGGTTAAAAGACAAACAAAGAACAGCAGTGAGTTGTTTTCTTTTCAAAAACGGCAAAAGCTGTGCACTGACATGTCTATAGTCGCCATGGTTCACGTTATTCTTTGGTAGCTGTGCACGCGCACCTTGATCGCGGCTGCGTCACGTATTTTGTTGCTCTGGTTGACCCGTAAAGAGGTGACAGACAGAACGTTCATCCAATCACAATCTGAGTTTTTGTCAAAGCCTCTGCCCTTTCCCAAACGCTTGGTATTAAAGTTTTTCCAGATGGATGTGTGAAACACATCCATCTGACATGTCAGGTTACTCTTTTTGGCCACTTTTTACAATTTGACTTTTCTTTTCTTTTTTTTTTTTTTTTGCCATTTTCTTCCCATTTTTTCCACCTTTATTTGTCCTTTATTGCTAGATTCTGCCTTTTTACCCCATTTTTCCACCTTTTTTGCAACTTTTATCAAATGTTTGCTGCTTTTTGCCATTTTTTGCCACTTCATCTAGCCACTTATGACACAATTGGACACTTTTTGCAGTATTTTGCCTCTTTTAATCATTTTTTGATACTTTCTCCCACTTTTCACAATTATTCAATTCCTGAATATTTGTCTCAGTTTGCAGGTTTGCATGTTGCAGGTGATGATGACAGTACAATTTACAAGCAAACTATATATATATATATTACATTATCATAAAAAGCAAACACTGAAACTCAGGTACATGTAAAAAGAAGGTGTGTTTGTGGTTTAAAAGTTTGGAAAACTATCTCTAACAATGAATATCGCAATGGATAGTGGGATACATAGTTTCTTCATCCTTGTAAAAAATATGTCCACCTTTGCCACTCCTCCACTTGTTAATGCATTAAACGTTTTGATATAGTGATTTTGTGAAATATCAATGGAGGGTTTTAATGGGAAATTTACTTCTGGAACCAGAGCTGTCCGAAAAGTATGGAGCACTGTTGAGTTTTATTGTGAGGTGACAGTGATCTTATGCCATATTATAGCCTCTTAGACAGACGTCTTCTATATGCTTTGCACATATTTAAGAAATTTCAGACTGTTTGTTACTGCTCTAGACTAACATGAGACATACAACAGAACACCTACAATAGCAGGACTATGGAGGAATATAACATCAATAATTCAATAATACTTTTGGCTACTATGTGAGTCAAACTGCATTTTACAGTAACTTCTAGTGATTATCTGTTTGTGAATTCTTTTTTGGCTCAGTAATAATCATTGATGGCGACTGTAAAGGTGAAGTTCTGTTGCTTATAGGTTTCTACTGCCCTTTGGGAAGCTTCACGCCAGTCCCCTGTCCAAAGGGAACCTATGGGCCCTCTGCTGGTGCTGTGTCTATAGACAGCTGTATGAAGTGTCCTCCTCAGCACTACTGTCCTCAACCGGGCCTTTCTACCTCTGTGCCCTGCGGTCCCCAGGCTCAGCAGCCTCTCCCTGGTCAGGAAACATGCATGTGCCTGGGGGAGGGACAGAGTTTCCAGGTGAATTTTCTTGTTTTTGCACTCAGCATGCATGTCTGCTTTGGGGTGTTTTTGTGAACATTTAGCACTAGTTTTTCATTAACATCTCCCACTGTGCCAGTCACCCACTTTCCTCTTTGTCCTCAGAGATCATTTTTATTTGATTAACCCAAAGTACAACTCTGATGTCTCGTGCCAATGATTTTTTGTTTACTCAAATATAAGAGTAGCTTCTCTTGGAAACATTAGACTGAACAATCTGTAGCTTTAGCCACAAAGAGCTCTAGATCAGGTAACCTCATGGCAGGGTCTGGTTTCCTTGTCTGCTGCAGCCTGCATGGGTGATGAGCCCTTCTCTCATCAGATCACATAAGGTGATTTAGATTTTTTTTTGACCTAGTTCATTTACCTAGAGGGCTTTACAGCAGCACAGACTCACACAGTGTAGTGCAGTGTTCACACCCTTGATTTGAATAAAAAAACGAAAAATGAATAACAGGTTCAGAATTCAAGGAAGCATGGATGGCCTGGAAGATGTGATATTTTGTTAAGGCTGTAAACTTTGGTTTGATTTTTTGTCTTCAAGTCAAGGACAAGGCCACTAGGATTTATGTTCAACCTTTACTTTTGAATGAGATGTTTGAAAAATGTTTTGATATATATTTTTTAAACTATACAATGACCAAAGGATGAAAATAATATTGGCGTTCATAGGTTAATGTCATCAGACTACATAATGTTCTTTACTTGTGGAATCAATATGTCAAGGATTCTTTGAGGGGTTTTGGACTGCAGTTGCAGTGTGGGGGGATCACCCTGGCCTTCCTGGCTCACCTTCAGCTGCTCAGCCACTCCTGGCACCTAATTTGTCCAGTGTCTGGATCCTTGTTGGCAGCCCTGGCAGTGCCCTCTCCTGGTTTCTTGTCCAAGGTTGGACTGACTTTTGCTCCTGGTTTACTGTTGGCAGTCCAAACAGCTCCCCATTTCCAGTTGGCGGCCAAGCCTACCCCAGTTCCCGGTTCTCTGTTGACAGCCCTGCTGAACTCAGCTCCTGGTTCCTGGTCAACGACTCTACTGACCTCAGCTCCTGGTTCCCTGATGGTGACCCTGCTGATCTCAGCTCCTGGTTGCCCGCCAAAGACACTGCAGTCCTCAGCTCCTGGTTCCTGGTAAACTGCCCTACTGAGCTCAACTCCTGTTTCCCTGTCAGAAACCCTGCTGACCTCAGCTCCTGGTGCCCCGTCAAAGGCCCTGCTGACCTCAGCTCCTGGTGCCCCGTCAAAAATCCTGCTGACCTCAGCTCCTGGTTTTCGTCAACAGCCCTGCTGACATTAGCTTCTGATTCCCTGCCATTGACCCTGCAGACCTCAGCTCCTGGTTCCTGGTCAACTGCCCTGATGACCTCAGCTCCTGGTTCCCCGTCAAAAATCCTGCTGACCTCAGCTCCTGGTCACCCTCTGGATCTGGCCTGTTCCTAAGTGGGCCCCCTTGCCACCCTGCCGAACCGTCCAGCACCCCCAGGCCAGCTGCCTGGCCCCCCTTCTAAATTTCCCACCCAAGGTCGGTTCCCTGACCACTCACTGTATCTGTCCTGTGGCCCTGGTTAGCCTCCTGGCCATGCTCCAGACCTTTGTGCCTGTCCAGATGGCCACCTAGTCACCTCCTGAACTTTTGCCATTAGAGCAGTAAATTTATTGCAGTTAGATGCTTTGCTATCAAAGCTTGTAACTGCCATCAAATATTGTGTTATGTTGATAAAACTATGACTGGTTTTTACAGTGCCAAAACACTGACTGACAGCTGACAGTGATTCTAATATGATTGCTAAGTAACATGTGCTTACAAATGTGAGCTAATCAGCTCTCACCTATACTTTGATGATGAATTTCTTGCCCTTGAAAATGCATGATTTAAAAAACTGAGAGTAAAATGCTGGTGTCTGAGCATCACATAGTGTTAAGTGGTAGTTGCAACTGTTCTAAGCATTTTTCCCCTTCCTGGCCTCTTGTGACTGAAAACTATGAATACAGTTGCAAGACAGTAAAAGTACAGTTGTAGGTCAAGAAAAAACATTAACCTAGCTTCTGTTGTAGTGTGATTTATAGAAATCATATGAGCAAGGGTGTAATTATAGGCCACATGTCCTTGACCTACATCCTCCAAAACCTTTTCAGATAACTCTCACAGACCTTTCCTCTGAGACATCATATATCTCAGAAAAGAAGGGCTGTAATTTGCTGGTAATACATATTTCCCGTTTTTGATTAAAAAGAAAACTACTTAAAGTCTAGCGGTTACATTCATGAAATAGTCATATTGCAAACATTATAGACAAATAAACATTTCATAAATAAAACAGAAAAAAGATCAGACACCTAATCTGGGATTAAATTATGTATAGACCCATTTAAAGGTAGTTGCACAAGCAATGGCTCACTTTAGCTTCATTTGCTTTACCTAAAGCTAACATAGCTATGCAGGCTACATGATTAATGTTACTACATAAGCCAATGTAGCTAAGGTAGCTTTAGCAATGTAAGCTTTAGCAAATGTCGCTAAAGCTAACATAGCTACATGCCTAATGTATCTACATGGCTTTAATAGCTGCTTCGTGTGCCTAGCTTCAGCTACGTTAGTCAGTTATCTTTAGCTAAATTAGATTTAGCAATGAGAGGTTTAGCAAACATGGCTAAAGCTAATGTTGCTATATAGATAATGTAGATACACTGCTTACATAACTGCTTTGTGAGCTTGGCTTTAGCCATGTAGATATGTAGCTCTATTATCTACATGGCTAGGAGCAACAAAAGCTATGCTTGCTGCACTGGAATGTTTTCATGAAGGATGAGATTTTTTCCTGTAATCAGGTTTTGCCTGTCTGGCTTTTAATCTGGTATCTTGACTATTACCTTAACCCTTATCCTAACGCTAAACTAAAGTTTACTCTGATTTTATTTCTAAAGGTTAAGCGTGCATTTCCGTTCTGAGATATACAGCATCTCAGATGAACAGTCCGTCAGGCCGTGGTCTTCAGAGATCAATGTCTGTGTCTTGGATCATCCTTGAGTCAAAATGGTCATTCATGCAAAGTCTGACAAGAATTCCTCAGAGGATTTTATAGATATCATATTGACAAGCAAGGGATTGCACTGAGGCCTGATGACCTTGATCTTTGACACCCAAAATCTAATCAGTTCATCCTTGCATCATGGTGGATGTTTGCGCAAAGTTTGAAGAAAATCCCTCAAAGTGTTCTTGTGAAATTTCACGTTTGCATAACCTGACACGTCAGATGGATGTGTTTCACACATCCATCTGGAAAAGCTTCAATAGGAAACGTTTGAGAAAAGGCAGAGGCTTTGAAAAAAACTCTGAGTATGATTGGATGAACGTTCTGTCTGTCACATCTCTACGGGCCAATCAGAGCAACAAAACACGTGACGTAACAGCTATCAAGCTGCGCGTGCGCAGGTATGGAGGAATAACCCAACACATGGCGACTATAGACAAGTAAGTACTCGACTTTTGTCCTTTTTGAATAGAAAACAACTCACTGCTGTTCTTTGGTCTTCTTTTAATGAAGAAATGTGGTCAAGTTCTGATAAAACTGGTGCTTTAGCAGCATTTACGCTGGCCTCTTGCTCCTGCTTGTTTATGTCACGACTCTGCCGTGCCTGAATGTACTGCCCCTCGTTACTGATTGGTGCTGTCACTTTCTAACTGGGCCCAAACGGTTCAGATGGGAGCTTAGCAAGATGGATTCGCCAGTGAAAAACAGGGATATAGGTGTATCCATCTGCTTTGCAAGGTTAACGTTTACATGCAAGGGATGAACATATGACCTAATGACCTTTGACCTTGAAAAAAAAATCTGTTCATCTTTGAGTTAGAGTGACATTTGTGCAAAGTTGTAAGAAAATCCTTCAAACTCTCTTGAGATATCTTGTTCACCAGCATGGCCTGGGTAGATAGAAATGGTTTGAATGGCTTTTTCAATAAATAAATGGAAGAACAAACCTGCACATTAGGTAACAATGTGACCACGTAGTGAACTGTTGGTGTTATACAACAAGATGTTTGAACCCTTTCGCCTCTCTTGCAGACCAGCGATGGGCGGTGCCAATGTGTCCTCGGCTACCAACCTGCCAGTTCTGGAGGTGCATGTCTACAGAAACAGTTTGATGTCTGCAGAAACGGACAAAAGCGCACACAGTATGGAGACTGTCTGGATAGACATCAGTGGTCTCTTTACTGCAGGCAGCAGGTTTGAGCACATTTACATCACTCACAGGAAACACAGTAAAGGAGAGCACAGGTCATAAAACATCATACAGCAGGAAAGCTCATTCTGAAGATGTGTCTGACACTGACAAAACTCAGCAATCAGAGGTGAGGCTAATGAGTACAACCCAGATGTCTTTGCCCTTTCTTCCATGAACCTTGCGGTGGTTTATCTAGAACAGACTTGTATCAGTTCCACTTAATGTTTAACTACAAAGTGCTTCCTCTGCCTGTTTTTTAGCAAGGCCTTCAATGTTCTCCCCGTGCTGTGTTTATTTTTGTCACTGTCCTTCATAGGTACAAATGACCTTACACCTAGTTACATGCATGACAGAGCACCATAGTACACTTCCTGTGAGAACTACTCTCTTACAAAAACAGCTTCAAGTAGAGATTTACACAAATTATCTGCATTTGAAAAAAAAAAGAACACTTTACCTAAAACAATCCTATTATTTTATTGGTTATGTCCTACAGGTGTGTCAATCTGCAGAGGACTACAGGGGATATGATGGAGAGCTTGGCCTGTGTTTCTGTAGAGAGCCTCCCGGAAGAGCTGCATGTGAAGGGCTATGCATGAACAAGCCATCTACTCACCTGCAGCTTCAGTGCAGCTCCAGTGGAGAAATGGAGGTGGTGATGAGTGATGACAGTCAGGTGAGTGAAGATAGCTGTAGATTGGCAAATCCCCAGAAAGATAGTGTGTGCATGCATACGTGAACACACCTGCAAAATACAGAGAGAAATGAAAAGATACCATTTCAGATTTTGAAACTCGCTATATCTGATAAGAGTTTTACTCGTGATAACCTTATCTCAACAAGTTCTGAAATATATAACACGAAACAGGCAATTTACAGCAGGCAAGAGCTCTTTGTTGACATTTCCTTGGGAGAGGTTCAGTGTTAATGGTTTGTTAGCAGATTTAAGAAGCAGGGGATTTATTCAGAAGAAAAAGACAAACATAGATCAGAAAGAGGATAACATATAGTATTCTGACAACAAGCACTGCAATTATCAAACTAGGACAGCACTATTTTGACCGGGATCATCCTGTTTTCAGGCTGTGTCCCATGTCCCAACAAAAATCTATAAGGCACGAATATGTCCTGATTTTGAACAACCCATGTGCTGAGTTTAGCCAGATAACGCACCATGCCTGCAACACTTTAAAGCTCACTACTGATTTATTGGTGCATGTATCAATCAATCTCAGTGTGCATATCATTGCATTAGATAGGCTAACTGTTAAGGAACAGCATTTTTGGAAGAAAGGAACAACTTTCCTCAGAAAGCACCAGGTATTAATTCTGCCACATTTTGCATACACTTCAAGTGTCTATATTCAATATATTCCAATATGACAAATCCATATTAAAGTCAGCAGCAAATGATGGATACATGCTAGAAAATATGGTCACCCTGTAAGTAATGTAAATGGTAAATAGACTTGAGCTTGTATAGTGCTTCTCTAGCCCTTTTGACTACTCAAAGCACTTTTACTCTGCAAAATACTCCTGACCCTTTTCACCCTTTCACTTTATTCACTCAACATTCACACACTTACGGCAGAAGTTATTATGAAAAATTGTCCATCAGTATTAGCCAACTACTCTTCACCACAACAGTCTGGTACTCAGTCTGGTGCCTGCAAAACTGCTCATGCTGCACCAATCTATTTGTCAGTCTCACTGTCCATTCTTCCCTTACTCATGAACAAGACCCAAAAATACTCAAACTTCTTCAACTGAGATAAAGCACCTCCAAGTCTGAGGACCAAAGCCCTAGACTTGGAGTGAAACCTCCTGAGCTGCAAACTGCCCCAGTGCCTGATGGAGGTCCCCCTTGAGGAAGCCAGCAGAACCACATTATCTGCAAAAAGAGGAGCTGCATCCTTACCTTATGTTCCATAGAGAACTGCATAATGCGAACCATTGCAACTGTACATGTCAGTACACGACTTTTGTCGTTTTTGAAAAGAAAACAACTCAATGCTGTTTTTATTTTCTTCTTTTAACCAACAAATGCGTCAAGTTCCAATAAAACTGGCGCTTTAGCAGCATCCATGCTTATGTCTTCCGCCATAATTGCACCGGTCTCTTGTCGCTGCTTGCTTACGTCACGACTCTGCTGAGCCTGAAAGTACTGCCCCTCGACGCTGGTCCTGTCAATTTCTAACCGGGCCCAGACAGTTCAGACAGGAGCTTTGCAAGATGGATTCGCCAGTGGGAAACACAGAAATGGGCATATCCATCTGCTCTGCAAGGTTAGGAAAAATGTGCATCTATCAATAACAGTTAGAAAAAACTGATACAGCCTGACCATAGAGTGTTCATCTGGCTTTTGAACCTTCAGCCCTGTATTTTTGAGCCACCGGAGCAAGAATCAGATTCAGAGCTGTAGGACACTTATCCCACATCCTGGAGGGGTGTAGATAAACAGACCCAGCTTTACCTTAAATTCTGGTATCAATGGAAAATACACCTTCAAAATGATGGTGAAAAACCTGAACCTGAACCATAAACTATAATAAGTCATACACAGTTAAAATGCATGGTTAATTTTTGGTGCATATTTTTAGCCTCATGTGCAAACTATTTCATTTCAAACCCATGCAGACATAAACTGTCTTTGAGCTACATGCCTGGTTAGAAATGGTATACACTATGCCTTTTATGTGATACAGTCTTTATTACAAAGCAAAACATGTGTCTATTCATGCTGAACAATGATATTGTGCATTGCAGGCGTTGGCTGTCTCAAGAGACTTATTGAAGATGCTTTTTAAACACTCCCAGGGGAATCTTCAGTGCAACAGCCACCTTAACTCCTCACATCCCGTCTATATTGTTCAGATGACAGGTAGACCTACATCAGTCACAACGCACACAGTAGCAGTCTGTCTGGCCTGCTGTCATTCTAATCTGACTGTCTCTCAAACATTTCACAGAGGATGGGTTTGTGGGCTTGATCAGCGGCTACCCAAAGGAGCTTCAGAAACTGTTTCCTGACACAAAAAGCTCAGCTGGTTGGTCATGATAGGAACAAAGTTTGTTTTTTTTTTGCCTCATCATTGCCATTTAGTCATAGCAGTGATAAAGGGCCTGTGCTCATGTTTCCTTTTTTTTAGAAAGTTACTCTACCATTATCTGGGATATCAATGAAGTTGGAAATCATGGCAGAGAAAACAACTCAAGCAGCAGGAAAGGAACCATGGGGGATACCAAGGAAGCAAGAGAAACAAATGTAGATGGAGTTCTGAACCCCACTACCTGTCTCCATCTGAATGACATACTGCTGTTTACAGTGGACACACGCCACTATCCTCAGTATGATTTGTAAGTCAGATTTTCATCTATTCGTCCATGTCAGTCTTATGCATTGCACACTGTTTTGCACCTTTTCTCATTGCTTATCTCACCTCTCCTAGTGACAACTTGTACAACACAAACAGTGACTTTGACTGGGGAGCGTTCAGACAGCTAGAAGAAGAGCTGACTCTGTCCTGGACACCACCAAACTTCTTCTCAGTGGTCTTCAGCCAGCCTGGAGTTTATGTTTTTACACTGAGCAGCCATCAGCATAAGCACATGGTAATGACATTGAAAAATAATAATAGTGGAGGTGCTTTAAATCAGTGATCACCACCTCTTTGCATTGTGTAAACTATAACCAGGCAAACATGTTAAATGCATTTCTTACCTTCTTGAGCCTTTGCAAAGCCATTTTTTAATGTTTTGCCCCTCACACTGCTTGTGGAGGTATGCTTGTTCCTCAACAACAAAAATGCGTTTCAAGTGTCCTGAAGGTGTGCTTGTGTGTTTGATGTCAGGATGCCTGATATAAATTGTGGACACTTGTGCTCAAAAGTTTTACGGCACATTTTGAAATTAGCCCTAGAAATAACTGCATTTACCAGCACTAAGTTCAGAGGGTGTCCGGTACAAAGCTTGATTGGTGCCAAAGTTAAGGCCCTCTCACACCTTTGCCATTAATTTGCACCTGCTGTACAAGCTATCCTTTGGCAGAGCAAATTTGTGGCTTTGTTCTTTCAGACAAACTTTTTTTTTTTCAGATTGATTTTTGGGCTTTTTTTTATGCCTTTATTGACATAGGAGGACAGTGGACAGAATTGGAAACAGGGATGAGAGAGCTTGGGAGAGATGTGGAAAAATGCCACAACCAAATACATTGTGATGTTTCACAAGGCTTACGCTTGTTTCCACATACGTATATATGTCTGATGTCTATTAACACAAGTTGATAGCTTATGAACAGTGTTACTCACCTCAAAAAGTCAATGGATGGTCCAGATTCCAGGTCTGTCATCGGTAGATCCATCTTACAAGGCTTTGGTTTGAAAAGTTTGTGCCTGGTTTGAGGATAGGCGGACCAATCAGCTTCATTTGAGTAGAGCGAGGCAGTAGTTATGGGTGGGATTTAATAGTATTGCAAGCAAATAAACACTGGCTGTCACCAGTGAAGTGATTAGCTCTGGCAGCAGATGATTCATCAACTGGCTCCACAGATTGTGAATAACGATAGTGGCTGCCTGTCAAGCTCAGTTTACTCACCCTCGCTGATATTTTTCAAAGGTTCTGCAATTCCCAAACACTGATTGTGGATGGTTGCCCAGATAAATGTGATATCCATGCTATGGATGTATGTGCAACAGTCTATCTGGCCTGTCAGGATACAGTCTTAGAGAGGGTGGATATTTATTTCAAGTGCAACAAATTATGTCTGGGTGTGAAATATAGTACTCACATGGCAAGAAAGTGTATGAAGACTTTTGATTGTTATTGGATTGTCTTCTGTTCCCGCCTTCAGACACTCTATGAATTCATTATTATGCTTGAATTTTGTGAAGAGACTTTTAAATGTGCTCTTTTTACAAGCGTAAAGGAGCTCCCCCTCTGCACGTTTTGTGTATTCATGTCTACTTTTGTCTCATCTTGTGTTTTTGCACAACAAAAGAACCAAGAACTAAGCTTGCATTGGTTTATTGTTGGTCCTAGGAGATGTAAATGTGTTTAACGAATGTTTCTGTACTCCCAATGTAGTTTGTCCACCAATAGTGATAATATAATTAGACACAAATTCCTGGATTTAAAACAATATATCAAAAACTCCTCAGTATTTCTTCTGTTATGTGTTTCTGTAACTGACACTGTTTTTTGTCAGTACGTGCGGGTGATACCTGCAGGGGGCCAGTGCTATGAGTCCGGCCCGTTCTTCCCCAGCCTCCCTCGTCACGTGACCAGGATGGGAATCAGCAGGAGACGCAACCTGCTCCTAAGGCCTGACTGGCTGGTGACAGGAGGACTGCTGTTTGGAGCTGTGGTCATTCTCTGCATATGTGTTACTCTTCTGGTTAGTGTGAATACACAAACTCATATAAACACATCAAAAATAAATCCAAAAATAGACTAATATTTTCACTTGGTAGATACTGTTGCGAGAATATGGATGGCCTGAGAAAGAGCCAATCAGAGCGCAGTATCGCATGCTGCAGTCGGCCTATCACATGGACGACTACTCATCCAAAGGCTCAAGGGTGGTCTCAGTCAGGAAGATCCACCGAAACCAACAAGCCAGGATGACACAAGACACCATTCAACCAGGTACACACACAAACAGACTCACTCACTTGAAGGCAAACCAGCTCATTCATTTGAAAGCCTAAAGGCCAATTTGTTACATAACTAACATTCAAACATAATCTCCAGCACGTCAACAAATGCCACACACGCTCTTACACATACGCAGAAACACCCTACTGTCTCTTTGTTGCCGTTTGAAGACCCTGCTGTCTTCTTATGTAACACTGACACTGACCCCTGGGTGTTGTTCCCACCCAGCCAATTACCTCTGAAAAGGCTACTGTCACACACCTGATATCACGTGCAGTGTCTAACAGTAAAAAATGACAACAGTTCAAATGTCACAGGATTTAGGAAATCACCTCCAATGACATAATGTTGGGATGAGATTTTATGATGGCTACTGACACTATAAAAATGCTTATTCATAGAGCATGGAGTTATTCAATACTGGACTGTCTGATACCACATTCAAATTTAAACCACATATTATAATCTTACAACTGATAAAAAAATTTTAAAATGGTCTTCTTAATATCAGATCTCTGGCATGTAAATCTTTATCAGTAAAGTATTTAATATCAGAAAATCATATTGATTTATTTATTTTAACTGAAACATTACTACAGCCAGATTTGTATGTAAGTTTAAATGAAACAACTCCTCCTAGTCATATTAATACTCATATACCACAAGACACCTAAACAAAGGCTAAGTTATAACTTGTTTGAAAGCCTTACTAGTGATTAATAGTGGTCTTTATCATAATGTGTATCTTTTTTATTATAATACTAATGATTAAAGCTAGTATATTATAACAGGCCACAACAGGAAGTATGGTCTAGACCTGCCCTCTTTAAAAAAATAACTTGAGATAACTTGAGTTATGAATTTGCACTGTACAAAAATATTGATTGATTGATACTGTCAAAATAAGGTTCAGGCTTATCTAGTCACAAAAAGTTACATATGATTGCCCTTCATGAACAATATAAGAGTAAATAGTTGTATGGAAGCTTTCTTCAAGTAAATTTTATGAGCTGTTTTCAGGCTATTTGATATTCCTTGAGCAGCTGCGCCTTTCGAAAGTTTATTCAAGAGTCTGAAACCTGTTTTTTGTAATCCATTCTGTCTCATTCTCTCCTTTCTCTCTTGATAACAGTACACCTAGACACTGTGGACGAGTTCTGGGATTATGAACATCAGGTGGATCTGGAGGCGTTCAGCAGCAACACCTTTTACAGTCTCCTACTCAAACAGAGTTTATCTGTAACCACACGGCTGGGACAGCTTACCACTGAGGTCTGTCGCTCTTTATTTTGAGACAGTATGACTGCAGACCGCGGTTCTCAGACTACTTGTCATAAGGTTGCAGACCATTACTGTGAGACACTATCTCTGTTAGAAAGGAAATTATGTAATTTGATGGTACAACATTTCAGAAGTTTTTTTTTAAATTCCATTTTATTCACATTCAGTATGGCAGTTATATTCATGACAAAACATTTCAGACTAAGCAACATTTCAAAAATACAAAAAGGTCAGAGGTGTAATCAAGAATTAAATTATAGGCCCGTTTTAGAAGTATTTACATGAATGGAGGCTCAATTTAGCTTTGTAAGCTTTGGCTAAAGCTAATGTAGCTACACTTGCTGGGTAGGTAATGTTTCAATGTTTTTCATAGATATAAAAGTATAAACAGTTTTGGACATTCCCACATTAAAGATCACATATTATGCAAAATACACTTTCTCAGACTTTGCTAGCAAAAATATATGCCCCTGGCCTGTCCAGACTTAGAAATACCCCCAGTTCTCAGATTTTCCCCTCATGATGTCATGTGGGGAGTTAGCCCCGCCCCCAGGTTCAGTTGGCCCTCCCCGCTTAGAAGAAGGTTCTGCCCTCCTCTCCTGATCCTCAGCTGGCTGCTGAGAGGAGGATCAGGAGAGCTATATCCATTAAGCTGCATCCATTTCCTGAGAGGGGTGGAGTCAGACAGCTCATTAACATTTAAAGCCACAGACACAGCTCGTTCTGAGGAGGGCTGAAACTGAAGGTCTTTTACACATACAAAAATACTACACTGGAGTGTTTTTCAGCAACAAACATCACAGGCATGTTTTGAGGACCTCTGAGACCAATACAAACTTGTCTTGAAGGGGTAAAATATGATAAAATATGATACCTTTAATGGAATGTTTCTAACATTCACATATCCTTTTTATCCAAAGTTCAATCACTTCCTAGCTTGGCCTTTATTCATAGAGTTCAACGCTTTCGTGACAGATTGGGTGTCACATTGGAATGTCTCTGTTTTTTGTTCCACCCCTCTCTCTCCCATGTCCTTCCTGTTTGTTTCACCAAGTTTTTGACTGCAGTGTAGGGAGCCAGAGGTTGTTGTTACAGCCCTTAGGACAGCTCAGGTGATTAAGATGTAAGAGGAGATGGCACATCTTGGACGCCTGTGCCATCTTACAAACATGAATGCCTCACTAGTGTTAGCTGTAGTTCTCTACATTTGAGAAAACATTGAGTTTTGAGATCAGATTTCTATATTACTATGATATTGTCACATATATGTGTTTGTGTGTATCTAGGTCAGGGAGCTGTACCAGGGCGTACTAGGGAAGCTGCAGCTGCTTTACCCACACTTTGAGACCGAAGAAAGGATGGGAGAGGGTCATGAGAGGATACGGAGGGAGGTGGAGAGGGAGGTGGTACGACGAAAGACCCTAGCCTCACAGCTGACAACTCTGATTGACAGTCAGCTGCAGGTTTTTATTCTGTTTGATCCCATTTAAAAAAAAAATCATTGCTTCAATGTTTATGTGTAGACAACTTTTAAAAAGAAAAGTATTTCTTAGGCTGTAGTCAACAGCTGTTTGTTGTCAATTTATCTATTCATACAGTGACTATAAATAGTATTCACTCCCTTGGATGTTTAACCCTTTTATTGATTTTATAAATCAATCATGGCAGCATCATGCCGATCCCCATGTAACCTGACAGAGCTTGAGCAGCTTCTTAAAGGAGAAGGGAATAAACTGCAGTGACCAGATGTGCAAGCCTGGTTGAGACCTATCCACACAGACTCTGTGCTGTGATTACAGCCAAAGGAGCATCTACTAAGTACTGACTTGGAAATATTTATGCATATATTTGTATTTATTGTACATTAGAGTATTTTAAAAAAAAAGCCAAATTATATTGACCATGACTGATTGATAAAATCAATAAAAAGGTTAAACATTGAAAAGAGTTGATACTTTTTATAGGCACTGTAATTTGTGCTTTTATTGATAAATATTTTTTTTCTGCCAGATTTTAAAAGGTGAAAAAAAAAACTTCAAAGTTTCCTTAGACATAAGTTTCATGATTATTTTTTTAGTGCATTGGCATTTATACACTTCAGAAACTGGATAAACAAACCAGATACTCTAATTATTGTCTGAGCTCTTTTCATGATACTACTATTTGTATACAGTATGCTTTCTTCGTTTGGCTCTCCAGGTTTTGAGGCGTGAGCAGGGGGCCCAGCAGAGGGTCTACAGCGCATTCACAGCTCATCTCAGAGAGTGCACAAGATTACTGTCCAAGATTTATAACAGCACCCAGCCACCCACTGAGCTTCAGCAGCAGAAGTAAAACTTCCATTCATGGGTTTAAGATTATTAAAAAAAACAAGATGATTGTAGTATTCATCCTCTCTCTGTTGTGTCTCCTTTGCAGTTTGATCCAGAGACTAACATCTCTAGTGGATGAGATGGGAGAGCTGTTGTCAGCTGAGTGTCAGCGTCAGGGGGCCTGGGGACTGTTGGGTGAGGGTACAGGGGCCAAGCTGCTCTGTCCTGACACTGGAACTGTTCTGACCAAGAACCAAATCTTTGGTGAGCCCAATACGACTAAGTTAGATCACTTACAGGAAAAATACCAGTATGTTACAGCGACGGTTCCCAGACTTCACCACACCCTCACCCCATCTTGCAAAATTTCTCAAGTCCTTGCACATGTTGATGAAAAATGCTGTAAATGAAACATATTACTTTTTGAACATGTTTCTTTTATTTTAATTATAATATAAATGTTGTTGCTAATTTATTATGTAAACAGTCTCTCAGGTTTATTATTCATTTATCACATTCAGTGCTTTAAATAAAAGACTGACACAGAAAATTAACACATAAAATTCAATATGCATCAACATTTAAAGCTATATCAAAATTTTATTGCCACAATATTTTTCTATTTTCTTGCCCTCTCTTCCCTTCTGTTTCCCTCCCGCCCCGTACAGACATACTGTATGTCTGTACAGACATACAGTATCTTAGAGAAACAGCACCATCTATTGCTAAAAATATGCACTGCAACAACAAGATGGCTTAAGTAAAGAAAAAACATATCTATTAAAAAAGGTAAATATTTTAAATGAATTTAAATCCAAAAGCTCAGCTTTATGGCTACATGCAGATCCAGCTTCATGTTTTACAATTACTTTACACAGAAACAGAACCACACAGATTCTGCTCAGTAGTCTGTGGATGGAAACTTTCAGATCCCTTCAAGAACTAGATAAAAATAATTGCCATGTCGCAGGAAATGACTTCTTATTGTTGAGTCAAAGAAATCTCCCTGTAGTTATCTTAGAAATGGAACAGAAGCTTCACATAAAATTTAACCTCCATGAGAACGATAAAGAAACTCTCCTGAGGTCTACATGCTTCCTCAGTCCACTGTCTTGTTTCATTCACCTTAAACAGCTGTAATCATTTGTTGTGTAAAAGCTCTTTCACTCTCCTCTCATTCTTCCTCTCTCCAGGTACTGATGGGTCCCTTCGTGCCTCTCAGGTCCTTTATTTTGATTCGGTCACCGGCCTCATCAGGCCAAATGCTCACAGCCACATGCTGCTGAGCAGTGGCCACACCATCCCTGTACCGCCTAATTACTTTCTCCACCCAGAGACCTGCAGGGTGATGCCTATAGCTGGCAATGTGGCGTATGACCCTGCAAGCTCCACTTTAGTAATCACCACTGACTCATGTACTGGTAAGTAGAGGAGAGGTTTTTAAAGGGTTGGAAAATGTTCAGTCATAGGTGCAAAATACTACCAATTAACTTGCTCTTTTATTGATATTAATACTAGTAATACTGGAAATACTACCACTACTACTGATACTTACTACAACTGCTCCGAATTACCGCACGTATTATACTACTTATACATAAGTTGCTGCTTTGCATATCCCCAGAAGGCATCTGACGATCATCCTTTCAATGCTAACAGCAAAGGTAGTTTACATCACTGTCTCCAAAACTTTTTTTTTCCTCGTGACCCACTTTTTTTTAGTGTTTGCTTATCAAGTCTGCCCTCTTCGCCGTCTTTGGCTGGTTGGTTGAGCTGGTGGCCAGTGCTAGCTTGGATCATTCTGGACTCAATCTGGTCCTTACCTGGCACTTTCTATTTCATGAGTGAGGAAGGGGGCACCTTACCTCTGTCACATACGATTTCTTTTCATGCATGCCCTTGGGCCTTCAGTGGATGTCTGCTCTGAAACAATGCTCTTCTTTTTCTGGCCAAGGATGCATAATGGTGCCTTTAGCTCTTTGACCATCCAGTGGCTGGTAGAACCTTGTTTTCTGTTTTATTATGGTGGAGAGAGTTATACGATGGAGCGCCCTACTGTGGTTGTAATGTGTATTGCAGACATTTATGTCCCATTAAATACTTAAGCAAACAAATAATAAAAACTTATTTTGCGATCCCAAATATAATCTCCCACAACCCAGTGGGTCCTAACCCAGACTTTGGGAATGATTAATTTAGGTCATAGACTGTACAGAACAGGGTTGTTGTGGTTAGGGGGTGGTTGTTGTGGACTATGATACCAGAATTTAGAATTCTAATGTGACAGGCAAAATCAGTTGATACCTGTTTCAATACCAAGGCAGCAAAAATGACCCTGAACACCCAAAATGTAGTTTTTGTTCCAATCCTGAATCCAGACAAAAAGTGTATCTCTGAAGTTGTGCTTGCTAAAAATAATTCAGATTGATAAAATGTTTTCTATGCACATCTTCATGCAATTCTCTCTTTCTAAATACTGATCCACCTTGAAATGTGTGCACATATCTGCCTTCTGTTCTGCCATATACAGCGCTTAACAAATTTATTAGACCACCACCCAAAGTAAGGTTTATGCCACAGCTGCCCTAAACTTACAGTATTGGTAATGACCAAAATCATTTTTTATGTTTCTGCAATGGTTAATACAACAATATGTAGAAGCTCTTTAACCGAAATGATATTTTTAATGCTAAAATATAATTATTATTGTTATCCATGAATTTTCAAATGTACTGATTTACAAAAATTTGGGTATAAAAAGGTGAATTCAGTTTGAAATTCCTCATTCCTGTTCAAAATGGTAAAACGTGGAGAGCTGACTGAAAATGAAAGAGTCCGCATTAAAGCACTTCATGATGCTGAATGGTCTCTGAGACAAATATGACAGGTGGTCTAATAAATGTGTTAAGCACTGTACATGCCTACATTCAACCTTAAATGGTCAATGCAAAGCTCCTTATGAATGAAAATGAGATTATATTATGGTTGTGTGAGAGTTCACTTTCCTCAATTAATTGCTCATCGATGTGAGGGTGAAGATGCATCTGTGTGGAGCAAACATGTCTCCACTTCTCTGTGTGTCTTTCATCAAAGTGAAATTTATTCAAACTCAAAATCACACCGCGATAACAAAAAAGCCATTATGTAATAATGTACATATGGCAGCAGTTCTTTTCTTGCTTCTTGGTGTTTGAATTTCTACATAAAATGATGACGAGACTTTGATAAATGTATGGCAGGTTTATAAAAGATAAATGTTAACACATTTTTATATTAAGAGGTAAAATATTGCTCACTAGACATGTGTAAAGGGGAAACCACTTTTGATGATGTGGATGAAATTCGTTTTTTTTTATACATTCATATAGAAACTTGCTTCATTTCACCACCTCACCGTGTGTGGCACTTGTTTCCCACTGCCTCCAGAACATTCATACGCATGGGTCACAGCTTGCTTACAGGTGTGCATATTTTACCACAAGGTCTGTTTTTGTAGATCACGTGCTTTTTGAGGGAGGTGGCGTACACCATCTTCAGGCCACATTTATACTCACTGCTGCTTGGTTAACTAAGTTAAACATTTATAGTAGACCATCTGTAATCAGTTGCATTCAATAAATGTGGACAGATTCACAGCACAAATTAAATAACTTGCTAGCGGTAATGTTAGCAAAGCATTTGCTTAACATATACTTGAGTTTTTATGTTGGACACAGCAGTTTAACGTGTTCACAGCATAAAAGCATTGCACCTCAAGTGTGATGTCAGAGGAAAATGGTACTACTATGTAAATACACGAATAAACTCAAATAATAAGTGGAGGAAATAATCACAAAAGTGGCATTTATGTGTTTAAGTGCAGCATTAGTATATCACACAAAAATATTACTTAATTAGCATGAAAGATTTTCGAGGTCATTTGTCTAACTAACCTGTGCTACTTTCACACAGGAGACAACAAGAAGTGGGACAGTCCCCTCCTTCTTTTCATCCCTTACCCAACCTCCCGACACGCTGACCAGCCTCTGCCCAGCACTCGGCTCAGAGGACTCAAACCAGGCCAGAGACTGCAGCTGGGTGCTCCTATGGCAGACCCAGACACAGGAGTCCCAGTGCCCATCCTGGCAGTGACTATCCATCCCCAGTCTGGACTGGTTTACCCACTGGGAGGGCTGCATGTCTGTCCCCTCACCCGCCTGAAGCAGCCCATACAGATAGGCTATCCCATGCTGAACTCCAGGACGGGGAATCTGGTGCTCACTGTTGGGGTCAGTCTTGATCCAGTGACAGGTTAGAGCTGCAGGTGATTCTTCGACATTATCTTTAAGCTTACTCTGTCGTCAGAGTGTTGATGTTGTGTTTTGTTCTTGAAGGAGCTGTGCTGCCTGTAGGAGGAGTTCTGCTTAGTGAGTCTTACATTGACCCTCTGAGTGGACGGATGGTGAAGGTAGGAGGGGCCAGTATACAGGCCGGGCAACTGCTGCCTAATGGTGGGGGATACCAAGCTCTTCTGGACAGCAAGGTGCTTAATTATGTGTGTAACTGCATCATCTAATATATTATGTTTCATAACTAAAGAGGATTTCATCACCACATGGTTTATTGGAGAGCTGTTTTGGTGGTATGATATTTATATGATCACCTGATTATATAAGGGTTACTAACGTGTATTGTTTAATACAGTGGATTAAACCAGAGACCATGTTAACTGCTTTAAAAAAACTCATACGAGTTTCTTGATTCAGAATAGTGTGCCTCATTCACTATAATTAGCCATTAAAAACAACAGATTTTAATTTGACATACAGCAGTAGGTTATGCAGTGTTTATGATGGAGTGTGCTTGAAATATGACAAATCAAGTCTCCTCCAGGAAGTGAAAATTTTAGATCAGAAACACCAAAGTAAGAACAATCATTGCTCAAATAGAAGAAAAGATTGTTGTGCACCCAGACTGGTAGAGGTAAAAATACCAATTTAACTTCCTTCTGAAGAAAAAAACATAGTAATACTCTAAAACAAACTTTTAAAAGTATTACAAGGGAGGTGACAAGTGAGTCAGTTAAAAGATTTTAAACCTAAAAGGTGTTTTTCTCCTGTAGGTCCTTTCAGCGATGTTTAAAGTGTTGGAGCTCCTGAAGCCTCTGACTGAGGAATGGGGATCAGACCCCAATTTGCAGCAGTTTCAGGGCAGTGAGAGAGGTAGTGGTCGACAAGATGATCTTCTGACTGCAGCCAAGGACCTTCAACAGGCCTGGGGACTGAGCCTGTGCTGTCAGCTGCAGCTGCAGACCAGGCTAGAGATCCTGCTGGACTGGGCTGTGGGTCTCCAACAGGATGGAGGGGCTATAGGTAAGGAAATAATCCCTTACAGCTTCATACACTTAATTGATATGTGAACAGAAATTACTGAGGGTCAGTGATTTGATTTAAAAAAAGAGGAGTGTTTGAGTCACTATTTTGGGCCTTCAGTGTTAGCTGGGCATGCTTTACTGCAGAGGAAATAAAAGTAAAGGTAAAAGCATTTTAGTTTTGACTGACGAATAGTTAACTAATAGCGTTGGGTTTGTAATAAAGGCATCTCTGATGGGGTGTTGTTGTCATATGGTAGTCCCATAGTTGGTTTGTGGAGAGGGAAGGAGAATGTGAAAAAAAGAAAGGAGACACAATGTCTGTACTAAGAAAGTAGAGAAATATACGGGATGTTTACGGGAACATACGGGAACTTTATATGTATAGCACTGATGGAAAAAGCTTGGTCACCTTTAGTTCTGAGCCTTGACTTTGGGACAACCAGGAGGCCATCAAATGAGGATCTGAGGCTCATAGGTGGTCAGTAAATTTGTTACATAGCTTTTAGCCAAACCCTTTAGTGCAGGTGTGTCCAAACTTTTTCCACCTAGCACCACATACAGAAAAATATAGGTATGGTGGGTCCACTTCCATATAGTCAAGATATTGAAATTAGTAAAACCTATCTCATGTAGGTTAAGATATGCTAGGGGACTGAATATGCTTAAAGGGCAAATTAATCGCTGTCAAGGAAATAATTTAAGGATTTTGGGGAGGTCAGTCAGATTCAGGGGCCCTGGTCGGCTCTGGTTAGCACTGGCTCTGCCCCCTGGGATGCCATTGGTACTGCTATTTGCTGCCATAAGCTATCAGGGCATTATAGAACCAGATATAGTTTTTATTTTGGTTGCAAGTATTTGCATTGACTCAAAAAAACAATTGAAAAAAAAAAACACATCAATAAATTCTCCTTGTCACAAATGTTTGTTTAGCTTAGCAGAACCGCCTTGTGCTGAAACTTAGAGGTACAGTAAAAGCACAAGAATTTTATGTTCTCATGTGGGCCATACCTCATTTTAAGAATTTTCTGTGGGGTCTTCAAAAATATATACCACGAGCCGCATTTGGCCCCCAGGCCATAGTTTGGACACCCCTGATTTAATGCTTTAAAAGCAATGAAAAATCAATTCCAAAACTAAAGGGAGCCAGTGCTGATTGGGATTGTAATGGAGGAATTTTGCATAAGAGAATAATTTCATGTTTGAAATTGTTAAGTTGGAAATTTTGTGCCATCCAACAGTTAAAGACCCTGTAAAGTGAAATCCATAATTTGTGTCTTAACACACTAGATTTATTAGAATATGGTTGCTGTAAACATGTGAAAACACTGAGATCTACATACGACTGAATTCTGGATTTAGACCGTGACAACATTTTTCACCTCTTTCTTGGCTTGGTTTAATGTGGGCGGGGCCAAAATGTGGACTAATGATGTCACGAGCCCACAGTAGAAAATGACCCCGCCCCTCTAACACTACAATAAGTTACAGAGCAGTTCATCTCAGTCCAGTCTGCTGTTAGCTGATGTCACTGCCTTCATAGAAAGTTAACAGTCTGTTAAATGCTATTTTCTGTTTATTGTGATGTAAATTTACCAAATCTATCAGCCACAGTGGTCAATGGATCATTTAAAGCATCATAACAGAGATTTGAGCCAGAAAACTGACTTTGTCTCTTTTTCTAAGGTCAACAAAAGGTCAAGGGAATGAGTGTAGCCTGAGTGCTTTCTTCAAATATGATTGTAACATTTTTAAAGTTTTAGAGGATTGTATTTCTCCTGAGTGGGCGTGGCGTCAGCTCATTCAACAGACACGCCCACACCATCCTGGAGCAGATTTTACTGCCTCATTTTTCATTTTTGAAGCTTAATTTCATAAACTTGGAGATGTTTAATCTGACAGAAGTTTGATTTAGGGGTTCACAACATAGTGACTTTTCATACGACAAACCAAAATACCGATTTATTTTCACTTTACAGGGTCTTTAATGTCATTCAGGAAGTCTTTAAACAGCCAGACTTCTAGGGTCCTCAGGTCTCAGAGGCAGGTATATGTGTGTGTTTTTAGAGAAGCAATGAATGGAGACTTTGTGGTGGTGAATTATTGAATACAAATAATTTAATATGAATGGAGAATAAAATCTGACCTAAAATCTTACCTTGCAGTAAATCACAGGGAATAGTAGATGACAAAAAGGGGGTCACTCTAATCCCCTGATACAGACATTGGATTGCTAAAGTGCTAAAGCAAAAGAATTAATAGGATAGCATTTAGCCTTACAGAGATCAGTTTTATGGCCTGAAAAAGAGCCCCATGCCTTCAGCTTGGATATAATTTGCTGAATAATAAACAGTGGGTCTGATACATACAAAAGAAGATCATTGACATAGAGGCAATTTTAATTCCATACCAGAGCAAGAGATACCACAAAGTTGATGAAGATATATTCTATATCTTCTGATTGTTTTTAAATGAGCTTAACGAAGGGATTTTCATGAGATTTAGGACAATAGCATTTTCTTTTCTCATGGCTGGCCGTGACATGTCCCAAGCACAAACCCTCCACAGAAACCAGGCCTTCTTGTTCTACAAAACCACATGATGATTGCATATTTGGACATAGACTTTCTTGGACGAGGTAACACAGAGCTGTCATACTTTTAGTGTCTCTAACATAGATGCCAAAGCTAAAGAGTCATTATATTGGATATAGATTCAGAGTCATCGCACTGCCATGACAGACATAATGACTGTAATGCTTTTCTGCTTCAATGAAAGTCTCACTGTAATTTAATTTCACAAAAACACAAAACACTGCTTGGCCCTCGTGTTCATATCCTTGCTGTGAAATTTATTAAATTAATTCAGTACTTGGACAATAGTTCTCTGTTTATTATTGGCCACTAATGTCATTTAAATGCTCTCTGCAGTTTTCTCACTCTAGGATTTTTGCTGCTGTGTGTTTGGTCATATATGCTTTGCTCTGTAATCTGATGATCAGTTTTGCTTCTGCTTGTGGCTAACATGATTTGCCTTATGTGCCGTGCTACTGCAGCCCTCTCTCATGACTGTTTTGTTTTGCATTTACCCTTCTCACAGTGAAACAATTTATGTCTTTTTAAATCATTATATTATAAGGAGTATTATCATTAAGATCCAACATTTGTTTTACATGACACCCCTGTCAAAGACAGCAGCAAGAGGAAGGTTACAATGAAATACAATGGATGCAAACATTTAATGAAATGTTGAATAAACAGCTTTAATCAGAAAGACATGTAAAATGTAACTTAATCCACATTCAAACCTTTCCAAACTAAAAAGGTGCTCTAGTTTAATGTGAGCGTGTGCCTCAGACCAAACACACAAAAAACAGTGTTATCAAAGACAGTCTCTGTTGGCTCTATGATAGAGTGGAATGCTGTTAGAAAGAGTCAGACATTTCTTTCTACATGTTAGTTTTGTTTCTTGTTGGAGATATTTTAGATCCAAACAACCTTCAGGATCTTTGACCGACTCTCTTGTGTTGTTTCCTCCATTCAAGCATTGTTTTCTCCTCTTCAAACCAGGAGAGATGCCTCTCTTAGATTCAGATGTGCGCGTACCAGCCCTGCTAGGAATGGAATACCCTGACTCGATGGGATCTGGTCTTAGTGTGCCTGTGCTGGGGGGTCACAATGACCCTGTTACTGGAGTTATGATACCGCTGGCAGGAACCATGGAGGATCCAGATGGAAAAGGTACTTCATCAGAAAGTGATTGCATAGGTTTGTGGTCACTGAATGGATCTTTTTTAACCTGCATATAAAATCTTGCTAAATATAAATAAAAAAAGGCAACAATATGCAACCTTTCAGCCGTGCAGAAGTATCCCAACCCACATGGCTTAAAGGCACGAGTTCACACACTATCTTTAAGCCAAAAGAAGCCTGTTAACCTACCTCATATCTGTTTGATACAATGACTGAGGCTAAAGGTCTCTACACACCGAGTCTGTTATTTTTGGATGTGTTTTTTGGATCTTTGATTCAATAAAAAAAATGTCACACTCAAACCTTTGAGTATGATGTGTTTATTTTTCTATTTGTTGCAAAAATTTCCAGTATTAGCCAAAAGGGTCTTGTACTGAGAAGAAAAAAGCAAAAAGAAGCAAGTATGATTCTGTGGCTCTTTCATTACTTGCAATGCACTGACTCCGTCCCCTCCTGACAGAGGGCTTCGTATGGGTATTTGAACAAGCTTGTACTTGTGCATCATGGCGCTTTTCTCAACAGTCATTCGCCCTTTAAATGACTTGAACGGATGCAGAAAAATATCAGCCTAGTTCCATGTTACAGTTCTTTGATGTTCGTTGATTTGAATGACAAAAACAGACCTGGTTTGCAAAGACCTTTAGTTATGGAAGAGGACAGTGACAGATGACGAGAAAAAGAGAATGGCTGAGCAAGAATTCAGACAAAAAACAGCAATCTGATGGCAGAGTTTACATCACTGCAGATCAAATATTTTGGCAACAGCTGTTATGAACTGTAGATGCTAGCAAAGTCACATTTGTGCAAAATCCATTCATCTTACTGTACCATTTCAGTTGTCAAAGTTCTTTGGCTTCATTGGCCACTCTGTCAACAAATGTGTGGTTGTAAAAGGAGTAGGTAAAACTATAGCTCTATTCGTATGAGATTAGTTACCTAGGGACCTCTGGTATTATGTAATGATTGAGCAGGATGTCTGTATTTTTATACTGTTCAAACCGACCATGTCTTCAACTGGTGGAGTAAAAATTCAAGGGCAAATTTCCTTCCATATTTCAGCACTTACATAGGTCCACAGGTAAACACTAACCCTGTGTAAAGTGGCATCTCTGCAATGTTTGGGTAGTAATTGTGGTTTTGTGCTGCTTTTCTGCTCCTTTTTCAGATTGCATAGGAGAAGGCCAGCAAAGTTTTGACACATTTAGGTTATTTATATTGCTTGTCTCAAAGTTGTCTTGAGGTGCTCTTTGGAAATGAGATTCTTGGAGATGATGAATAAACAAGAAAAAACTCCAAAGCACTCTCTTCAGACATTAAAATGTCTTGTTTTTACAGCACGGTCACAAACTGACCTTAAAAACACGCTGGACAGCTCACTTCAGTTCTAAAAAATGCTTTAAAAATATCTATATCTATATATACAGTATTTCTATATTTCTCTCTCTCAAATGTCAGTAAATCTGAGTACATTACAGACTTTGCTTATCCCATGCGAATGCATTGCACTGATGTCAGGGGATAATTCATCCACCATTACCACAGATCCCCAGGTAATACTAAACCCGTGCAAATAGTACTAAGTGTGATTTATAACAGTAGAGTTGCACTCAGAGACCTGCAATTGGCACCAAAGTGCATGAAACCAAAGTTCTTCACACTGTTGCTTTAACCTCTATTTATGCTGTGTGCCATAGGTCTGGTTGCCATCCGTCATGGATCTCAGACTGTTGATCCAGTGACGGGCATGTTGGCTGCAGTAGTTGGAGCCAGGCTGGATACGTCCAAAAAAACAGTAATTCCTGTCACAGCCTCCTACTGGCTAACAATGCTAGATCAAACTGATAGTGTGCAGGTGAGGAAACTACCAAGAAAGTTGATTTTTATATAACATTTAGAGTAAAGATGATTGAGTTCTCTCCTACTTTGAGCCTAATCTGGTTGCCTAGAAAAAGTTTATTATTGTGATTATTATTGTTGTTGTCATGATAATTACTAATATGAGCAGTTGTTATCTTTTATTGCTTTTAAATTTGAATCATTTTCTTCTGTTTCTTTTCTTTCTTTCTTTCAATGCTGTCTTCTGTAGAGCACTTTTTATCAGCTGTGTTGTGTGTAAAGTGCTATATAAAAAAGGATGATTTGATTTGATAATCAAATCAGCAGGAGGGATTTTGTAAAACTGTATTAAAGTGGTTAAAGTTGTCCCATGTTAAACTTCAAGTTTTTCCTTTTGCAGCACATTGATTCAGTGGCAGGAAATGTACTGAATGTGATGGTCCTCCTTTTGTTTACTGCTATTGTGTGTCAGGTGGAGGCACTGCAGAGAGAGGTGTGCACGCGAAAGACTTACTGGCAGCAGCAGACTCAGCGGGAGGAAGATATTCTCTCAGATCTGGACTCAGCTCTATTCCAGTGTCTCTTTAAAGCCACAGAAGCAAACTCTTATCAGGTCAGCATGAGTTGTGGCCATAAATTTCTCATAAAGCCTGGCCTCAGAATGTAGGAGGGAAGTTCAAAAGGGACTGAGTCCTTTGAACATTTTAAAATGAGTAGAGGGAGCAAATGAATGTATGATGGAGACAACCACATTGAATAGAAACTCTGCTGGAGCTTCTCGTAAACTGCATGTAAGCAAGTTTGTGGTCAGGTTTTTCAGGTCAAATTGCACTTTGTAAGAGTGTTTGCATGCATGTTTACCAGACTTTTGTGCCTTGTATTCAGGATTCAAATTAGTGTTACCACCTTTGTGTCTTCTGAGTGTGAGTGTGTGCACTGCTGCAGGTGCCGTGGTCAGGGAGGCAGCTCAAAGAAGCAGCCATGGAGCTGCAGGAGTCAGCGCAGACGGAAGCCCAGAGGAGAGCGGCTCAACACTCCAACTTGGCTCTGATCTTGCCTCCGCATGTGTTACACATCCTCTCACTGGGTAAAAATTGTTTAGCAAGCTGGCAAAATGACAAGCGTAAAGGAAATTACACTCATGACCTGCGTTGTCTTTCTATTCACTGCTTTCCAAAATAAAGAGACTCGACTATCGCATACCCCAGCAGCAAAGTAATTTGCATAATTTCAATATTTGGTTTTAGTTGGCAGCATGTGTCTCTGTCTGTCTGTCTGTGAAGGGGATGAAGAGGAGTGGGATCAGCAGCGTGTTTTACACTCAGAGCTCATATCAGGCCTGGAGAAGATGGATGTGTGTATGGAGCAGCTGCTGCAGGAACAAGAAAAATGGGCCACACAGGGACAAGACCAGGCTTCAGCTCTCTATGCAATGGTCTGAATAATGGCTTTATGGTCTATTTTAGTCACTCTGTAACTTAATTTATTGCTGCCACACTTAGTTAAATTATTCACTCTCCTCTCAGCAAAATGTATATGACTCATGATGGCATCAAGAGCTTTGAAAGGACCAGTATTTTAATATGATATTTGCTTTGTGCCATGAGTTCAAGCCTTTAACATTTTTGTCCTTGACAGGATGTGTATGCTTTTTTCTTTCACAAATGTTTCTTTATCCATCCTCCAGGACAAAGAGATGAAGCAGAGAGAGTTGTGGGAGCAGCTTTGCTCCATACAGGCCGAGCTGGAGGCTGCAGTTAATGTGCAGCACTGTGCCAGACACCTCTCTCAGCTCCGTGCTGACACCGCTCAGGTCAAATCACACTAACACGAACAATGAGCATTATTAAACATACAAATTCAACCCAGGGGGAGTTTTTTTGTATTGTAAATCATGTTACAAGCTATCCTTCCAGACTTTTCTCATGTAAAAATTTAAAAGTGCTGTTTTTCTGAGCTAAAATGTGCTTTTTCATGTGTAGGCTGTGCTGTGTGGGAGCTTTTTGTACAGAGATTACAGTCTGTTCCAGTGCAGGGTGCACAGACATCCTGTAAAGGTCATGACCCTGCTTCAGCACAAAGCTCTACCCTTATTGGAGAGACTGAACCAGATCCTCGAAGACAAACAACCTGCCAGCTTCTCCCCAAACATCTGCAATCAGCATGTCTCTGGTCAGCAACAGATGGCAACACATGCAGTCATGTGCATATGTTTTAGGCATGTAGGGCGTTAAGGATTTATCAAGGGACCCAGCGTGCCACAACCTAGTGTTAATATTGTCAACTAAAACTATGAGTAAAAATGTTCGTCGACAGACTAAGACTAGCAAAAAATAGATCTTTGATGACTAAAAGAGACAAAAACTAAGTTTAATTTTTGTCAAGTATGCTAAAACTAGACTAAAATGTAATCTAGTTTTCATTAGACATTCATGATATTTCTCCCCTGTGGGTAAATCTGTCAAAATACAATGCATCTATATCTTTCCTGCCTCTCAGCTGTAGAAAGCAGGAATCCCAGGTTTGGCAGGGTGCATAGAAGACACTACTTTGATTTGGTACCAGATAGGGCACAATAAAAAAATTCTTGGTTCATAAATAAAGTCTGTAAAAAGTTCTCACATTTTGTCGACTAAAACTACACTAAAATGTTTTTTTGAGTTTTCGTTGACTATAACTCGACTAAAACTATAAAGGGTACCAATGACCAAAATGTGATTAAAACTAAAAGTCATTTAAACTGAATACTAAGACTAAGACTGAAATCAAAAATAACTGTCAAATTTAACATTGCCACAACTTGGGGCTGAAGAGGGGGAGTAAGGCAGCCAGGGTCAAGCTCGATACATTTTGAGACACTTGTGTCACTTGGCAGCTGAAGTCAAGCTCAGTGACATTGGTTTTTCCAGGCCTTTTCATCCTGAGACTACCGGCAGTTTTTCTGGCTTTTGGGACATCCACAGCACGACTAGAGGCTCGGGGCAGCCCTACTACCAGCCTGGACAGTACCCTATGCTTACTCGCTACATCCACCCCTTATTCCGCACTAAAGGTGTGAACTTTATTTTTTTCAGCAGATTATTTTCCCATGCCAATGATACAATGCAACGACATCCAGAGCTAACCTGGGTTGTGTCAATCTTCCTTCCCGCCCGATAGTGCCCTCAGGAAGCGTAGTACTTGGCACTTCTACACTTTAATGGGACCTCATTATTTTGCCCAAACATGCCTGAAACTTGTGCACAGTACTGTATCTTCTAAATTTATGGCATGAAATGGGTCGATATAGACCTTTTCATTTGATGTCACACAGTCTGTCCTTCTCAGTTCCATTCCTGCTTGGTGGACAAAAGGAACATGTCACTTACTGATACCTATGCTAAATGATAATCCTTGAAGTGCACATTTTGTGCAAAGAAAGCTTGAAATATCAATATTAGATTCCTTCAGGTCATTTTAAGAAGGGTTCATTTAACATAACAGTTCTTATAGCAATGTCTCACTGAAAGAGCTAACACTAATGCTGGCACACGATGTTAGAGTTGGAAATGTGACCCTGTTTACGGATGATAATCATTTGAACAGGATGTAGAAAACAGAAAGAGCACCCACAAATTCCTCTTTTTGTAGTCAAAGGACACATTTTTTGTCATTTTGATGAAACACTTAACAAAGAAGGATTTGTGTGGACTGTTATGAAGGCATTCAGGCTTTTATATGCCGTATATGCCGCACCACTGCGTGTGTGCAGAGAGATGTCTCTTTCAGTCCAGTATTCACAAACTTCTCCGTGTCCCAGCTCATGTGACAGAGTCACTGACATTCCTGTGAAGTCGGCTAGTTCTATAATGTTACTTTCTGTTAGTTTATGGCTCCAAAATACATGTTTAATGTAATGATTGAAATGCAAAGTCAGCAGCAAGGCTATTATAGTTAAATAAAATAAACAAAACTGAACTGTAAAAATCATTTTAGTTAACTGAAACTAACTAAAAACTAAGCTTTTCAGAAAACAAACTAGACTTGACTGTACTGTACTTACAAAACTAACTGAAATAAATTCAAATTAGAGGCAGAATCTCCTTAGTAATAGTCTCTGACAGCAGAAGGCTGAATGACATGAACACCCAAGCCTGGAGAGCATAAAACCACCTAATTTGATTAAAGAACACTAACACTGGTAGTTTTAGGTCTTGTGTTGTACACAAACATAGAAATTGAATTAATAAAATGAAGAGTAATTACTAAAATAAAATGAATCATTGTTGCAAAATAAAAACTAAACAAACCAGCAGAAAAAACTAATAACTAAACTGAAATTTTAAGTAAAAGTTAAATAAAATTTAAAAAAATTAACCATCCTTAACATAACCTTGGTCAGCTGTGATACCTAAACTCTCTGAGACCAATGTTATCGTATACGACAAGAGCTGAGAGCAACACAGAAAGCTTTCTGCGACAGAAAACGATGTTGTGACTCTTCTGTCGCCCTGCTTTGGCATGATTATATGATAGTTACGGGGAAAGGGTAAGTTGTACAGCTAATGAGTTGTTGTGTCCAAGCTAAAGACTAGCAGGCCTGGGACTGAGACATTAGCTGGGACTGAGACGCAGTGGTGGTTTTTTTTTTTTCTGAACCAGACATCGTGTCTTATCCAAACAAGCGCAGAGGCAACACTGAAAGCTTTCAGTCACAGGAAAAAATTTTCTCGCTCCACTCCCAGTCTGTTTCACCATGGCTTTCCGATCATGATGGTGGGCTTGTCCAGTATTGTCCGCCGTTAGCTGTTAGCTTGGATGTCGCTGTAAGATTGCTGCTGTTTAGTCTGACCTGGACTGCTGTTCTTGTTAAAACCAGAGCAGAGAGCCAGAGACCCATGATGTAAGACTCCTGCACAATCATTGGTTTTTATTTTTTCCATCATGATCTCCTGTCCCCCTGTCACCCTTCCTCCTATCGTCCCTTTCTCATTGACCATTCATGCATCTTTTATGCAGCAGCCTCGGCTGCTCTCCACTCATCCTCGTCTGCTTTCATGCTGCACAAGAGTGACACACACAAACGCAACGCTCACGCACACACCTACACTGAAATGCACACTAACATGTTGGTAGTGTAGACTTCAGGCTTCCATCTGCTGAGGGCAAAAGTTTCAGAATACTGGAGGATAAACAGCAGAACTTTCTCCTCTTAAAGCTCCTCTCTGACTACAGAGGATCAGTGCGTCAGTGCTGTGTGTGTGTGCTGCAGCTGTGGGTGTCTGTTGCCCGTGTGAGCCAGGAGTGTGCGCTATGTTAAAAAAATATTTGGTAAATATTCCCTTAATACTGTATGTTTATGGGGAACAAATAAACGTTAAAATCTCTGCATTTGAGTTGTTAAGAGAACGCTACTAAAACGTTTGGCGCATCTTTATTTGCAGGGAATATAATAAATGTGCTGTTTATTGATAATTAACTGATATAAAAAACAATAGGAACACTAAAGTAGAAATTCAGCTCCATTCTATACATATCAAGACCCTTACACACCTGTCTGAGGAGAATTAGAAATGTTCATGAAACCTGCAGCAGTTTTTCTTTTTTTTAGTATAAACACTTCATTAACAGTCAGTGTTTATACTGTTAGTATAAACTTTCTATCATTAAAGACTTATATCTGACAAAAAACATTTAATCTCCGGTGACACTGTCTGTCTCTATCAGTGAAGTCTGACACATGTCTCTGTAGTGTTTCATACACAGAGAAGAGCTTTATTAAGAGGAGAGACAGGACAGCATGTAGCTATGTACAGTACTTAACAAACTTCTTAGACCACCCTAACCCTAACCAAAGTAAGGTTTATGCCACAGCTGCTCTAAATTAACAGCACTGGAAATGACCAAAATCACTTTTTATGTTTCTACAATGGTTAATACACCAATATGCAGAAGCTCTTTAACCCAAATGATATTTTTAATGCTAAAATATAATTATTATTGTTATCCATGAAATTTCAAATGTACTGATTTACAAAAAACTGAAAAAATAATAAAGCACATTAATATTTCTTGATTAATATGTCAAATTATAGTTATTTACTTGCATTCCTGAAGAAAAAAATTAGTTTTAGTGGTTGAATGTTATGCTTGATTAATTTCTCACTTCTCAGAGAAGCCCAGTGAGCCGGCTCAAATTTAGGTGAATTCAGTTTGAAATTCCTCATTCCTGTTCAAAATGGTAAAATGTGGAGAGCTCACTGAAAATGAAAGAGTCTGCATTAAAGCACTTCATGATGCTGGATGGTCTCTGAGACAAATATGACAGGTGGTCTAATAAATTTGTTAAGCACTGTACATTTAAATAGCCACAAAAAATTTGGCTTACAAAAAATAACAATAATGACAAAATCACTCTGCTAGTCAGTCATTTCAATAGGCACCCCAGATAGTTGTGGTCAGCCATATACTAGGTTTTTACATAGTCTTGTTAGCCATGGATTGACAGAACTACAGCAGGTTTCCATTTTTATGAAAGATTATATCAATATGTTAATGTTTTTTGATAGTTTTTTTGCTATATATGGGCTTCTCACCACAAGTCGTTGGCCCTTGGTTTTTTAAATGAGATTGATAAAGAGAATGAAGAACATTTCTAGGCTTTTCCTTTAAACTTAGTTCCTGATATATTCCAGGTTTATCAACAAAGCAGGCGTATGGATTGGAGACAGCCACTAGAGTATGGACAGCCTCTGTGCCTGTGGTGAAAGGTATGCACTTTTCAAAGCACTTGAGTGATTGTATATCTATATTAGTGTGTAGGGAGATTGTGGAAAGCTGTTAGCAAAGTCTTGCCATTGTAAACCTGGAGAAAATTAAAGCATTGACAATGGGGACTGTGAATGAAACTAGAATAGCTGGAGTGAAGGAAGGACAAAAATGGACAGAGAGAAATGGACAGTAAGACAGGGAGAGGAAACGAAAGCAACAACAATAACAAAAAAAGCACAGTTGCCAATAGTAAACCACGGTCTCAATTTCAGCAGTGACAATTCAACCTCCCATACTAGTTTAAAGACTTTAGACTTTCTGCTTAGTTAACAAGACTAGGTAAAAACCTAGTATATATGGCTGACCGCAACTATCTGGGATGCCTATTGAAATGACTGACTGGCAGAGCGATTTTGTCAGTGTTATATTTTGTAAGCCAAATTTATTGTGGCAACTTAATGTCAGGACGGGAGTTGGGACACAATTGTGGATAAGGCAGGGGTTCTTTAAGTTATCCTAAAATGATAACCGCTAAGATTGCAAGCAATATAGGAAGAGGCGAAAGAAAGGAAGAAAGCTATATGTTGGTTAGTAATAACCTAAAAGCTCCGGTTCTAAATACGTTGAACGGTATAGGCTGGTTGACCTCCAACCATACGGGGTGGGGGTGGAGGCCTCATTGCTGGCACAAGTGGACTGGAGCAAACTGGTTTCAGGCGAGAAACATGGAACGTGGGGTGAATCCTTATAGACCAGGGAAGCCGGAAGCGAAAAGCGACTGGGTTCCTCCGAATGATCTTAAAGGGCCCGATAAAGCGTGGTGCCAACTTGTGTGACTCTACCCGCAGGGCTGGGTCTCTGGTTGAGAGCGAAACCCCTTTGACTGACCTTATAGCGTGGGGCCGGACGTGAATGCTGATCAGCATAGCGCTTCTGCCGTGCATTAAAAATGTTACAATCTGAATGGAGGGCAGCAATTACACCATTAGCCTGCCTCTTGACCTTACATTGACCTTAGAAGAAAAGACAAAGTCTATTTTCTGGCTCAAATCTCTGTTATGATGCTTTGAATGATCCATAGACCACTGTAGCTGATAGATTTCACAATTTACCTCACAATGAACAAAAAAACAGCTTTTAACTGACTGTTAACGTACAATAAAGCAGTGACATCAGCTAATAACAGACTGTACTGAGATGAACTGCTCTGTGATTTTATATTATAATGCTAGAGGGGCGGGGTCATTCCCACTTTGGGCTTGTGACATCATGAGCCCACATATTGGCCCTGCCCATATGAAACCAAGCCAGGAAAGAGGTGACAAACTTTCTAACAGTTCAAATCCAAAATTAAGTCACATTTAGATCTCAGTGTTTCCACATGTTTACAGCAACCAAATTTCAACATATCTAGTGGGTTAAGACAAAACTTAGGATTTCACTTTACAGGGCCTTTAACCCTTTAACTCCTGACCCTCTGGACACGTTCTTATTTTAACTATAAATGGCACAGAAAGTGTCTTGTAAGTGCTTTTGCCCATTATTCTAGAGTACTTTAATATCTGACAATTGTGTACAATGAACTGCATGTTTAAAAAGTGTTTTTTTTAACTGTTTAAATTAAAACTGAGTGTCTGGGCTCTTTTCTTATTTTAACCATAAAAGGCCCAGAAAATGTCCTGTGAGTACGTGCTTTTGCCCATTTTTCCACAATACTTAGAACTTTTAATATATGGCTGTTATTTACATATCACTGCATGTTAAGTGTTTTAACTGTTTAAAATGAAGAAACACGAAAAATGGGGGAACTTTATGCTAGAATCTTAGTGGGAAAAGGGGAAATTACAGAAATAACCGCATGCTGGCTGTAAAGCACAGTTTCTTAGCTTTCAGAAAGTGTTTGAATTTTTCCAATAGCACAAACGGTCATGCAATTATGGTCATGTAAAGTGTGCTTTAACAGCGCGTCGTCGATGGTAGGAGTAAAAGGGTTAATAGCCCTTATATCCCTGTGTGTAGGGATGCTGTATTTTTAACCAATGGTACAGTTCTTCACAAATGTGGGGAATTACAAATGAGAAATAATCAAAACTACAAACAATATAGGGTATTTGTGTAGCAATTGTCATTGTTTTTTACAGAAAACAATATCCTCAAAGGAAAAGTTTTACTTAACAAAATAGGCTTGGTCTCCCTCTTGCTGATACCTGGTTGTTAAGACAATTGTTTCTCCCATATTTGTTCATTAAATGTTAAAGTAAAAGCCAGCAGTCACTTAGCTTAGCTTAGCAGTACATGGAAAAGCAGCTGGCGTGGCTATGTCGAAATTAACAAAACCTACTTTTAAAATGTTTCCTATCAGGTTTGTTTACTCTTCATGAGCACCAAAGAGTAAAATGGAAATTTGTGGTTTAACAACAATTTCTTGACATGAATCAGTGACTTTCTGGTGTATCAGTGTAACTGGAGGTTGCCAGGCAACTTGAGGAAGTCTCTGCGCTTGACTCTGAAAACCACTGAAGTTTCAGAAATACCTATGAAACCACATTCTTTCCTTTTTTTTATTTTTCAAGATGTATCATAAAGAAAGATTAAGTTGCTAATTAACCACTATAGTTGAACTACTGTTATTTTGCTACTGCTATTACTTTTCCCAACAGAAAGCCACAAGACTAAGGAGTCCACACAGCCTACACAAATCTCTCTCCCCTCAATTCCAGGTAACACTTTTATAAAAAACAAATACATATTTAACAACGGTGACAAATAATTTGCAAAACTGACTTCATCCTTCTCTACTTTCTTTATCCTCCAGAGGACGAGTGGATCAGGCTGCTGGAGCTCTCTCCTCTGTTCCAGCTTTTGAAGCAGGTAGAGCAGCAGCTGAAGAGCTGGGCCTGTGGGACAAAACTGTCCCGAGGAGAGCTCCCTGGTAGGTCATACAGTTTGGGTAGTCCCACTAGAGTTAGAATTCTCACTAGATTTTCTACTAACTCCTTTAACCCGACATTAACTCTTATGCCATTATATTGAGGAAATGTATGATTTTACACAATTTTAATGTCAATTAGCTGATGTTTTTGTCCAAAACAATATACATCTGAGAGTGTCTAAAACACAAGCAAAGATCTAGGCAGCAGGAAACAACATCAGTAAGTGCCACAAAGATCTTCATGTCTGATGGGACACAGGTGCTGACAAGCTAAAGACAGCGTACATGGTGCATAGAAGCTCTGCACCTATAAACAGCAATGAAACAGGTCATCAACACAGTACCTCAGATCATCATCATCAGTGACATTTTCTTCCCCAACATGTGTTGCACCAAAGTACGAAGTGCTGGGATGTTCACAAAGAGTGGGCTTAAGACCAGTCTTGAGAGACTCATTCTACCCCTGGGGACAACAGAGGAGACGAGTTTAGCTAAGTGCACAATGTCAGTGAAAGAGCTGGGTCCGTAGCTTCTCTCTTACCTACAATTTCCACATAGGACGACTGCGCTGCGCACCGAAGCGCTGCAGGTTTGGTCCGACCGAGGGCGAGCGACCTCGCCCACTGGAAGTAAGTATAGAGCGTTGCGCTGTGGCATGCAGCCCTGGTCAGCAGGAAGAGATCACGGGACAACTGCGAGTTCACACAGGAATAGTATGTCAGCAGGGAACTATTTTACCTTTGGGGCTTAATTTATCATCCTTTCCGGTATACATAATTGCTTCCGCCATTGGATGAGTACATTAGGAAGTCAAAAGCTTAATGTTTGGTTAAAGGATCTGTGGTTTTATGTAAAATTCTTTGGCTAAATAACCCTAAAAGTTAACTTTTCCTCATCAATGGTGCTGTTGTAGCTCTGTGACCCACTGACCTCTTGGTGACCCTTTGCGCTCGCTGCGTGATGAGACATAATGTTGATATAGTGATGATTTATGATCGAGAGTCCGTGCATTGTGTTGTGTTTTGAAAGAACCGGATATTCTATGCTTGTGACTTCCTCCCCTGTAGCTTTCTGATTGACAGGAATTGACGCGGTTTGGCAGCGGCTGGCGCTGAAAATATACCTGCAGCATATCTCGAATGAAACGGAGTGAAGCGTTGGTCCAGGCATGTGCCGCTGCCTGTCTGGAGCGGTGGCTGTGGAATTACTCTGATAGACTTGAGAGGGAGCGATGTGCTCCGCAGTACGATTGCTGGCCTTTTGTGGCGCGTTCGCTGTATGTGGAAATTGGAGGTCACTATACTCTTGTTAGGCCTGGATGCTGACTGATTGCCAGAGGCTCTTTTAACACAACCTCTATTTGGCATATTTATGGGTATCATTGTGGGTATAAAGCTGGTGTGCTCTAGCAGGGATGGGAAGGGTCAGCTGCTTGATATGACATCTGTATTATCACATTGTAATACCACCTTTATGATCTTTCAGCTTTTGCGCAGCCCACACCTGGAATACTATACAGCAATGACTAAAACTCAGTTCAGTTATTAACCTAGGTCAGTTTTGACACATGATAAAGAGCTACTATGTACATGATTGTAACGGTTTTAAAACTGTGCTTCACTCCCTGTGCCTTTTCTTATGTACTTATGTCAATTCACATTTTTTTATCTCTTTGTTTACACATTGTCTTGCATTTATTGTTTCAATGTACTCTCTGCGTCATCGTAAAAGAGAGCACGCTCTCAGTGGCATTTGGAGATTAAATAAAGGTTGAATGAATGAATGATATGAGCAGCAGCTGTGCTGCATCAGGCACCTGGTTCACTTTCCTTGGCCTGATCCAGGACACCAGAGTTGTACAGGACTAAAGTGACCTGACCAAACATTTGTCTAACAGTTCTTCTCTGGTGGAGAATGGACACTTTTTGTTTTACTTGCCCCATCTGGGGCAGTAGCTGAGGCCATGGCTGAATTTGGGTGACTGTCATTTGGAGCAATATAATAACCTCTGAATAGCCACACTCACAGTGTGGCAGTATTGTTAATCTTGGCTTTGGTGCCACCTGTTTGGGTCAGAGCCAGTCACTGGCAGTGTGATCTGTTGGGGGAGACAGCATGTCTATCATGTCTGCATGTGCTACTGATCACTCTTAGACAGAGCAAAAGCATTCTCACATTTTTATGGTATGAAACTGAAACCCTGTGACTGTGCGTTCAGCTGTCGGGTCATTCTGACCTGAATACAGTGTTAGTGCATTTTTCTGTACTGCTAAACTGGAAACATAAATAAAGGCAACACTTCATTTTTTCTAATGCAGGGGTCACTCTAGGTAAAGTCATCAAATTTCAAGTTGGAAAAATATTATGAAGGGAGTTTTTCTCTGCTTTGAAACACAGTTTAATGTCTGGGATTTTCCCTTGCAGCTTTGTATGAATCAAAGAGGTGTTAGTAACCACAAGCATTAGATACTGACTCTTGTTTTTCGTTTAGTGAGGGATTTTTGGTCGTTGCTTTTTTGTCCCCTGCTGATGAAGGTAGTTTATATCATAGCTGATGTTAAAGCTTTTCGGACCGAAAAGCTCAACAAGAGAGAAAACTCCATGTATTGTTAATCTAGTTGCTCATGGTCTTGCTTACGTTCATTGTTCAAAAAATGGCTGTAGGAATAAATTCAGTCTTTCACTTCAAGCTAAAAACTCCTTACATGAGCTTTGAAGAGATAACTCAGGTTTTATTTCTAGACAATAAATGCTTTGTAGCATTTATTCGAGCCCCCCTTTAGTTGCATTTGTGTATTCATTTAACAGTATCACAAGGTCCATCTTCAGTCGCAGTTTTCCTCATACTCTCTTTAATATAGCCACAAAATAAATAACTGTAACCAAACACACCTTTTTCCCTCCCATTTCCCCTTTAAGCTACATGTCACAACATCTTAATTTTATTAAAATAAAAACTCTGTGTGCAGACAGAGGCCAGAGTTTTGTCGATGTCCTTGAAGCTCAGTGGGAATGCGAAGGAGAGCTGATCCCTCTAGACGTGTCTGTCCTAAACCCGAGAGAGTTCCTTGTCTACCAACACGGACTGTTCCTGATGCACATGTTGTGTAATTTAAAACTGGTTGGTGCTGAAATATCTCTGTGTTTACTTGAATGCTGCCAGTAGTCTGTTTTCAGAATGTTTGAGTCTGAGTGATGTTTCCTTGAGATGTCCTTCATATTTCAATTTTGTTTGAGCCTTTTTGCAGCATGAGAAATGAGATACCTCCTTACTGTCCCTGTGTCTCTAAAGCTCCAAATACTTGGCTTTGGTGTTAGAGCTCTGGGCCTTTAAACTGACCTTTATTTTAAACTATTCTTCTTTGTTTTTTGTATTCCCTTTGTCTCCATTATTCCTTAAGCTGAGCTGCAGTATGTATTTGTAACTTACACAGACTTTAACTGTTTCTCTTTTTCAACAGACTCGGACAGTTTCTCTTCAGATAGCAGCAAGTCTCCCGAACAACAACTACTCCAGCAACACTTTTAGAAATTCCTTCTTTTATCAGGTAATATTAGAGCCATTTACCGGAAAGCATGATATGAAACTGTATTTACTTTTTAGGACAGGTATGGTTTCACCTTTTAATTATTGAATTCAGGTGTTTTTACTCAGACCTGTTGCCACAGGTGTATAAAACCAAGCACCTACCCACGCAGTCTTTATTTGCAAACATTTGTGATACAAAATGGATTGTTCTGAAGAGCTCAGTGACTGAAGTGTTGTACTGTGGTGGATGCCACCTTTGCAGTAAGATGGTTTGTGAAATTTCCTCCCTGTTGATACTATTAGAAAGTGGAAGTGTTTAGTAACAACAACAAGTCAGCCGTGAAGCAAAAGACCACATGAAATCAGCAAAGTCCAGTAACCAGCGTTGGATGGAGTGATGTAAAGCACACCAAGACTGGACTGAGGCATGATGGTATGGGGCTGTTTTTCAGGGTTTTGGCTAGACCCCTTATCTACAGTGAAGGCCAATGCTTCAGCATACCAAGACATTATTGACAATGCTATGCTTCCAACTTTGTGGCAACAGTTTTGGGAAGGCTCTTTTCTGCTCTTTCTGACTGTACCCCAGTGCACAAAGCAAGGACTATAAAGACATGGTTTGATTAGTTCAGTGTTGAAGAACTTGACTGGCCCGCACAGAGCCCTAACCTCAACCCCACTGAGCACCTCTGGGATGAACTGGAATAAAGATTGTGAGCCAGGTCTTCTTGTCCAATATCAGTGCCTGACCTCTTTTATGCTCTATATAATGAATGGGAACAAATTCCCACAAAACACTCCAAAATCTTGTGGAAAACCTTTGAAGAAGAGTGGAGGCTGTTATAGCTGTAAAAGTGGGGCCAACTCCATATTAAAGTACATGTATTTGATGCCAATACAGCATTTAAATGCTTTTGTCCATATATTGTGTCAGTATCGGCAGTTATCCACTTTCAACATTAATTAATAGTATGGGCAGATACAAAAAAACTCCTGCCAATATTTCCTACTGATATATTGTTTGAAAATATTGACATATATCTGCTGTAAATATCACAGAGAGAACATTATAAGCTTTATGGTTTTAGTTTCCCTTCTTTTAGTTATTTTTATTTATTTTTCACAAAGAAACATGAAGATTCTTTTACCAGGAAGATCCCCTTAAAGTATTTATTTAGTAATGAGTGACATGTTGAGACAAAATGCTCTTCCTCAGCTTTGTAAATGTAGATGTGTCGTCATCTTAAATATAGGCTACAGATATTGTACATGTGACCCAAACTAGCTGAAGTCCAGCATTTTCTAACTGACGTAAATGTTTATGCTCAAGAAAACAGTCATAGGGTTTTTTTCACTTGCAAAAAAACCACAACTCCCCCCATCAAAAAAGTCCCTCTTGGGACTGTCAAGAATGAAGATGCCTGGGGAAGCATGGTGTATTCATGTGTTAATATTCACAAGAGAACCACCTAAAAGCAGAAAGGGATGATTCATAAACAAAACTGTGGGAAACAAAATCTTCAATGATAATTTTAAAAAGTACATATATTAATCAACTAAAGTGGATCCTTAGTTTAGCTGATAACGTATCAAATAAACAACTGTGGTAATTACAAAAATAAATATAAATGAAGGTTTCCTCTGATTGTTGAGGGAGGAGGTGATGTCTCCATAACATGATGAAGAGAAATTGAGAATCCATTAATACATTTGAAAATACTGAACTTTAGAAACAGAAGAATGTCACATGCCAGCAAAGATGTTTAGTTTGTAAGAAATGCGAGAGTCGTCTGGCTGCAGACCGTACATATCTGACAGCAACTCTCACAGGCCATTCATCTGAGATGCTGTATATCAGAAGGGAAGTGCCATATTTTGCTGGTACAACCTATTTCCAGCTTTAAAAAAAGAAGTAAAAAATAAAAACACTTTATTCATAAACAAAGTCTGGCAGTCACATTAATGAAATTACAACACTGTAAAAATTACAGACTAAGAAACATTTCATAACAAAAACTAAGAGAAAAGCTCAACGGTCTAAGAATTAAACTATTTATAGACCATTTTAGAAGGAGTTACACCTACTGTGGTTCGCTTTAGCCTTATTAGAATATATAGAATGTTTTCATGGAGGAGAATCTTTTTTTGTAAGCAGACCGTTTACTCTGCTTTATTAAATGTTTTGTAGTCTGGTTTTGCATGTCAGGTATTTGACTTGTAATTTTGGTTTTCTAATCCTCATCTTAAAAGGATACTTAAACATTTTGGCAAATTCGCCCATTGCTATAATTCCTATAGTCTTAGTAATAGGTTTGTTACCTTCAGTTGTCGGTGCAAGCTGTTTTTAGATCGCCGCTGCCAAGTTCGGACCTGCTGTGCCAACTCAATGTAAGCAGACCAAATTTTTGCTTTCCCTCATCAAACTCATCAAATACACAATCCAACAACTCCAAAACGCTCTTGTGGACAAGTTGTGACCTGCACATTCACCACGCTATGAAATAATCATGGAACATTACGAGACGGAGATGTTTTAAAGCTAAATACAACGCCGGAACTACACTCCAGACATGGCTGCTGCACTGTGTCACTCCGCCCAGTGGTTTACTCAAGAAATAGTTCAGAGTATTTGCTTCATGTGTCGTAATGTTACATAATTATACGTTATTATTTCATAGCGTCATATCGGTACCCAACATCATATCTACAATCTAAGAGTTTCCTGGGGCAAATTTTGCTGTTGAACTTTACCTTAGAGTTGAAATACATGAAAGTACTTAGTTTACTGTGATTACAAGCTACAGATTTTAGGAAATAATTTAATTCAGTAGCAAAAACAGCTTTTAAATCAAGAGTACAGTTTCAGTATTTGCCTAATCTTACTGCAGTGTGCACTCTGGTTTATCACAAAATCAAAATGTAGAACTAGTGTTTCGGTTTGCCTTTGAAGTCCACGACACTAATCTGAACACTGTATCTACATGGGGCCCTTTTATCAGTAGAATATGCGTGTGAATGCAATTCTCCAGCTGCTCTGGAAATAACTCTGAGCTGCCTGTGAATGAGTGCTCTGTTGACAGGAGGCAGAGGAGACGCTCTTTGTCCGCCGACAGAGGCTCCAGTCTGTTGGGGGCTTCTCTCTGCTTCTGCTTCACTGTCTGTCCCACATCAAGGTGAATGACATGAGCTCTGACTCCAGCCCTCACTTTCAAAGACTCTTCTACAAGGTGAAGATTGTTTAAGTTTCAGCTTTTTTTGTACTTCTGTTTTCAGATTTGACTCGAAGGAGTCAGACTTTGAAAATCCAATGTTAGTTGCAAAAAGTTGGATGCAGATTACCATTAATTAAGATTGCCTGTTAAATTTGTTTGACAGACGCTTCAAGCCTGTCTTGCGGAGCTGTTTCAGGCCAGACTGGGTGTGCAACTATCTGGTCAGGAGGATCATTTAGCCTCATCAGACCTTAAGGGGCCTCTTTCAGACTCTCATGCAGCTTCACTGCTTTACAGGCTTCACAAACCGAGCAGAGGAGCACTGTCTGAAGATGTAAGACCACAACATATCCTCTATCATCATTTGCTATTAAGGAGCTGTACCATTATTTTAACACAGTCTTTTTTTTTGCCTTACTGCAAGAATAGTTGGGAGTAACCAAACCACCCTGTGTGTGTCTTGTTTTTCTCTTTGAGCAGAAAGTTGAAGAGCTTCAACAGAAGTACAGAGAAACATCTCTGTTCTCACATCTGGAAAAACATTTGAAAGACCAAAACTCTGAGACAACGGAGAGATGTGAAGACTAGACTGGATAAATCGATGTGGAGACTTTCATGCAAAATGTGCATGTTTGAATTAAAGTTTCTAAAATCTCAATCAGGTAAAAATGTGTCCGTTACTGCCGGATGTGACACTAAAAGCATCCATGGAACCGCTGAGAGACCATAGAGTCTATGGTATCCCAGAACGACTACATTCAGGTCAAGATCCTGATTTTGAATCAAAGTTAAACAAAGAGTTATGTGAAGCTGTTGACATCCAGTGAGTCTGTTCAACACCTCATCATCCATCTGGAAATCCTGTTGAAAGATTCAGCTCTACATTATTGAACATTACTGTTAGGAACTCTGGAAAACAAACAAAAATCCAAATTAAAAGAACATGTAAAGCCATTGGTTTATACGTATGACTGCACTCAAAATGAATTTACCGGATTCACTCCATATGAGCTCATGTTTCGTCGCTCACTCAGACTCCCTGTCGACTTAGCCTACAGTTTACTTGTAAAAGAGAAACTATTAAAAAATAAATTCCTAGTATGCTGAGAATCTAAAATCCAGATTGGAGGAGAGCTACAAACTTGCTTCTTGTAATGCCTCAAAACACACTAAAAGAAACAAAGTCTGCTTCCACAAAAAAGTGATTACTTCTGATTTGGAAGTTGGAGACCGAGTGTAGGTGAGAAATGTCAGAGGGCGTGGTAAACACAAGTTGATGGACAAATGGGAACCTGATATTTATGTTGCTGTGAAAAGAGCAGGAAATCTTTCTGTTTACAAGGTTAAACCTGGGAACAAAGATGGCCTTACTAGAACATTGCACAGAGATCTTCTTCTCCCTCTTGGTTTTCTCCCTGACACCACAGAGGCTGAAATCCCTCGTTCTTCCCCTGCTAGGAGAGCCACAATGTGAAACTATAGCCGCATTTCCATCAGGTGGTCCTGTTTGATTGAGTTTCATATGGTTCGGTATGCTAAACCCCAAAATAGCTTGCATTTCCACTGAAACCTGTACCCTCACTTGATAGGGGGGCTGTTGGGGCTATGCATGTGACATCAGCTAAAAGTGCTTTTTTTTAAATTACTCCATCTCCATCTTGTTAACCATAAGAGGAAAAATCTTCCCAAAACGATTTCGAGATTTTCAATTTCTAAAATTTTGTCTAGTCTCTGGGACATGGTGGCAGCTTCTTTAAGTCACTTTCATCTAAAGCATATTGATGAAATACCTGAGACTGATTTTATGATAATTTACATTCCTCATTGATTAAATCATGTTTAATCTATGTAAATTATTAAAGGTCTTATTTTTTAAAATTGTTTGAGCTGTTGGAAATAAATGAATACATGCTGTGATTCCATCACTTGTTTTTGTATTCATATCATATTTTACTTAAAACATTTTTTAAGTTTGAAGTATAGAAGGACTCACTTTAATTAAGTTGGCCAAAATAAAGAAATTACCTGGGAATTATCAAGCAACTTGAATGGAAAATTATCTTATTTCTAAGAAAGTACATAGTAAAATACCACCTAATTACCAGCCACATTATTACGATGGTTAGGGTTAGAAGGAAAGGGTAAATTACCAACTTATTACTAGGTAATCACCTACTCCTTCTTGAGGAAATGACTACACAGTTACACTTGTCACTATGAAATTACTAGATAATTAGGGCCCAATAAAATAAAGTGCCACAAAGTTTTTCATAATTTTTAAACCATTTTAGACTTAACTTGACTCAGTCTCTTTATCACAAATATTCTTTCATACAAAAAAAACAAGCAGCATCAAGATTGATTTGGTGTGGCACATCGTTTTCATAGTTAAACACTTTTCACAGGTATCCCAGAGCATTATACATGTTATCAACAAGCACAAATACACTCTCATGTTATATTGTTAATTACATTGAAAGAAAACAACACAAGTCTTCAGTCTGTAATAAATCAGTTTTACTCTGACATGTTTTGGAGTTATTACAGAACAACCTTTGCATAATAAAAAGATTCCTGGGTCCTTCTTTTTGGTGTTCATAATAAAAAGAGTAAGCAGACATAAATTGTGTTAACATGTGCATGCTATTTAGCAATCCTATGTTAAGCAGAGGGAAAAGTTCATCTTGGAAAGGCTGTTGGTGGAATTAAGCACATCAGACACCTTCAGTCCTGATTGAAGCTCTTGCCTCCGTAACCAGAGACGTAAAGAAAAGTAAAGATAACAATAAAAATAATTCCAAAGACGAGTGCCATGATATTCAGCATCCTCGCTGTCCTTGATGCATCCAGGGCTTCAGATGTTTGTCCGAGGGCATTTGCACTTTGTGCCTTCAAAAAGAAGAAGTCAGACATAATTTAAGAGAATTGGCTATCAATTAAGAAAAAAAAAGAAATGAATGAAAAGTTCAAGTGAGGAAAACACACACAAAAAAACTAACAGATTTGTAAAAGCAGAAAGCACCAGATTGTTGAGGTAAAAATAAATGTTGATAAAAAGTTACCCACCTTGTTGGAGTATATAAGGGCAGCAATCCCCAGAGGCAGACAGCAGCAGAAAATGTTAAAGATAGACCATCCCATATAGGACGGAGCAACAGCCCGTGCTCGGCCTGCTTCCATATCGGCTCTCTGTCTCAGCTGAGGAGGATGGGACTTACACTTGTTTGTCTAAATCAAATGGGTGATGGGACTCACAACCCCAACCCTTTTATTCGCCATGGTTGGGGTTTCCTGGGGGGGTGGGGGCATGCTTTTCTTTTGCAAAGCAGAAAGCTTTGCAAAAGCAAAGCATGTTCTGGATCAAAAATCCCTTTATATTCGGTTTAATTCACTAATTCTTCCTTATTTAGATTACTGTGGAGAGGCATAGGGAAACACCGACAAAACTTCACTTCAACCACTTTTCAAACTGCAGAAAAGAGCAATGAGAATTATTCATAATGTTGGTTTTTGGGCACACACGAATTAGTTATTTTTTAAATCCAAAACTAAGATTTTTTGACTTGGTGGAGCATAAAACAGCTCAACTATTAAAGTGAGGAATTATCTGCTACCAAAAAATACTCAGAAAATGTTTTATGAAAGAGAGGGGGGTTATAACTTAAGGGGGAATTCAAATCTAAAGGTTTGAAGTATGCGTACAACAATGAAAAGTTTCTGTATCATCATTTGTGGGGTTAGACTGTAGAATAGACTGAGTGTGGAAATGAAACTAATTTTGAGCATAATTCTGTTTAAAAAGAGGCAGACAGAAATGATTCTTCAGAGGTACGTTGATGAGTAATTACCACAAGGTGCTTGCTTGTTATTTGGCAGAAAATTTGCAAAGTACATATATTTGTAAAGGAGGTATGTTGAATGCAAAAACAATGATTGTATATTTTCTGTATGAGTGATATATTGTATATCAACAGTACAGGTTTTAAAATTATAGGTAAACTTGAGACAGTGCTATGATTTCAGTTATGAAATATAGTAAAATTTAAGGGGGTAGGATAAGATAAGTTTATACTTTTTCCTACTCCTTTTTGCTCATGTAAACTGAGATGCTTAAGAATCTGCAGATGCAGGTTACTGTTTTGTTTTGCTTTTATTTTTTGTTCACTTATTTGTTTTTCTGTTTTTAAGCTTCCAATTACATGGTTGAAATAAAGATCTCAATCAATCAATAAAAAAATGAAAATCTTGTGGTTTTAGCACCATCTTAAACTTATATTTATGCTGATATGACATGAGTGCAGAATGTTTGAGACTTCTCGACAACAATGAATTCTTGCCTTCATGTTCAGTTTGAAACACGCTTTCTGATTTCATTGTTCAGGCACATTTGTGTTACAGAACAAACATTTCAATTAAAGGGTGTTTTCGTGAGTAAGTTTGGTTATTGATATCTATATTTAAACATTAGAGCAAGGAACTTTACCAGACTTTCCTTTATGGAATCAAAATTCTTTGGTAGATCCTGAGCGCTATTGAGGAAATAAGAAAAATGTGTTTTAATTTACTTTTAAAAAAACAAGGAACAATTTGTTCAAACATACGAAGGAGATCATTTTTGCTTTACATAAGAACAGGGCATATTTGATGCCCATGCGTCATAGTGCTGAGCCAAGTAGTAGAGATGGAGAACAACTTTTTGATTCTATCTCTGTTATGCTTTTATCTATTATATTTTCATGGCTGACAACCTCATAATACACCTGCAAAGTATGGTGTTTGAAGTGAGGTTCTGGTGTGAGAGAGAGAGGGAGGGCTTGGGCGGGGGTGAGCGAGAGAGAGAGAATAAAGCAACAGGCGCTGATCTGAATCATCAATCACCCATCTGTTATACTTCCATGGTTGGTATCCACGTAATAAATGAGCAAACTTTGGTGTTTAAAGACCTTGTAAAGCAAAATCCAAAGTTTTTGTCTTAACACACCAGACACGTTGGAATATGGTCGCTGTAAACGTGAAAACACTAAAATCTAGATGTGACTGAATTCTGGATTTGGACTGTTAGAAAGTTTTTCACATCTTTCCTGGCTTGGTTTAATTTGGGCGGGGCCAATATGTGGGCTCATGATGTCATGGGCCCACAGTGGGGAATGCATAGATATATATAGAAGAGTAGATACGACATGCCCCTTTGAGCTGCGTGCCTACGGCGAGGCTAAGCTAGTGGGGGCAAAAATGTCGGGGCATTCCATGGTTGTAGATGGCACGAAAACTAAAACAACAAGGATGCCTGCACATTATGCTGCACACGGTTGCACACTACGCCGTACGGTTGAAACAAGGAAACTGGAAATAACTTTTCATAGGTAAAAAAAAGTTTTTGGCTCTTTTTTCATTATTAAATCTTGTTGAGAGCTTCAGTAACTACCTGGCTACTAGCAAAACACTAACGCAAGCTAGCAGCTTGACAGCCAAATACCAGACAATTAATAGTAGCTGTAGTATAGTTGTACAAGCAGCAATAGTAGTATAAATAGCCTTTAGAGCCATAGAAGTATTATCAGCATTTGTAATAGTATTACCAGTTGTAGTAGCAGTGCCAGTATCAGCAGTAGTAGTTGGTGTAATACCATTACTAGCAGTAGTAGTTATATAAGTTATAATTTATAGTTATATGTATAGTTATATATGTTATTTAAGTCCAAGGTGAAGTGAAGTGTTACTATTTACTTAGTGACACGCACAACAATTTCAATGTACCTGTTTCTAACTTGTACAAATGGCAATAAACTCTATTCTATTCTATATATGTATATCTTTATCTTTCTATTTTTATACGTAAAACTATATATCTATGTATATACATTTATAAATATATAATGGCTGAACATAAATGATTCCCATACCTCTGGACTTAGAGAGTAAAATAACTAAAATTGTAGGCTACATTGGTAGAAAGCCCTTTTCCGTTTTTGTTTTTTTTTTAATCAAATGTTCTGTATTAATAGCACATGTTTTGACGTTGACAATAAAGCAAACCGCATGAAAATTGGTTGAGAAATGTGCAAGTTATGATTCATTTTCAATGTACATGCATTGCCTTTGATGAGAACGTCGCCCCCGCCAAGATGGCCACCACATAGGCACATCGCTTAGCTGGCTGCTACAGCGCGCTGGCATATCTAGTGTTCTATAGATATCTATGGGGAATGACTCCACCCCTCTAACACTACAATATAAAATCACAGAGCAGTTCATCTCATTCTGTTATCAGCTGATGTCACTGCCTTTATTGAACGTTAGCAGTCAGTTAAATGCTGTTTTTTTTTTCATTGTGAGGTGAATTTGTGAAATCTATCAGCCACAGTGGTCTATGGATGATTGAAAACATTATAACAGAGATTTGAGCCAGAAAATGGACTTTGTCTCTTCTTCTGAGGCCAACAAAAGGTCAAGAGGCAGGCTAATGATGTAAGTGCTGTCCTCCATTCAGATTGTAATATTTTTTAAGTCTGAGAGGATCCTATTTCTCTTGAATGGGCCCGGCTTCAGCTCATTCAACAGACACACACACCATCCTGGAGCAGATTCTACTGCCTTATTTTTCCTGATTTTGAAGCTTAATTTTGTAAACTTAGAGATGTGTTGTTCTCTGAAATTTGACATGGGAGTTAATAACACAGTAACCTGTCATACAACAAACCAAAATACAGATTTATTTTCACTTTACAGGTCTTTAAAGTGAGGTTTTGGTGCGAGAGACAGAGAGAGAGAAAGGAGGAGTCTGGCAGGGGTGAGCAAGCTAGGAGAAAGCAGCAGGCACGGTTTTGATTCATCAGTCACCCATTTAAGGCCTTGTCCACATGCAGAAGAAAATTATGTATTTCCGTTTCGTTTTGAAAAAGTTTTCCGTAAATATGGGAACATTTAAAAAATGTCTGCATAGCCAAAAACCACTGAAAACGACTGAAATATATAGATATATGCCAAGCCTGTAAGTGGCGCTGTAATGTTGCCACGGAAATGCACCAAAAGAGGGAAGATCACAGAAAACTGACACAAACTTTCTCCTAGTTGTCCTTCTGGTTGTTCTCCGGGGTGGGTTCAAGAAAATCTGGTGTTTGCTGTTCTTGGTGGTAGTAAAGGAGCATCAGATTTTGCTGTAAAAACCATAACAAGCTCAGTAGCTTCTGCAGCACGAACACTCCCCTGTAATCCACCATTATTGTTTTGGTTTGACACATGTGGGCTACAAAACTTTGAGCGTTTAAAGATTTGTTCACTCTGGGATCCGGTTTCAAAAAGTAGCATTTACAGCCTCTCAAAACGCCATTTTCGAGTGGATGAAATGCCGATATGAAAAAAAAACTTTTGCGTATACTCCTGAATTTGTCTCTGTATGGATGGGGCCTAAATGTCTTGGACTGATGCGAAATTTCGCATAAAATTGAACCTGTTCCAAGGCCTTAAGTCTGTTGCAAAGGCTTTAAGTCTGTTTCCTGGCTCAGATCTCTATCATGATGCTTTAAATGGTTCAGGCCTTTAAGCCAAGTAGTGTAGACAATACTTTCAAATCATGGGCTAAAAAAGGGTTGACCAGATTTAGTCAGTTTATCACAGATAAGGGAGTGGATACTTTTGAGAACCTCTCTAAAAAGTTCAACCTTCCAAATACCCAGTTCTGTAATTATCTTCAAGTAAGAAGATATTTAACTAAAACAGCGGGTTACAACAAAGCTATAAATGACATACACCCCTTGGTTACATTTATAGTCAATACATATAATAAACCTAACCTTAAAATGTTTTAGGGAAACTATACAATATTGAATTATTGAAAGTGAGAGGAAGGAGGTGAAACTTAAAGCTGTCACTAACTGGGAAAAGAATTACAGATGAACATTTCAAAAGAGGAATGGGAGAGTATATGCAGCAACACCTGGAAAACAACAAGCTCCATATTCTGGAGGAAATTCTCCTGGAAACTACAAATAAGATACTTAAAAAAAAATCCCCCCCTCATGTTTGGTCCCAAAAAAATCAGATAGATGTATAAAATACTGAGAGTAACAGCAATGAAACAGATAACTAGAAACTGGTTGAGACCAACAACACCACAAATAACTAAATGGAAAGCGGTGACAGCAGCATTTGCCCTGCCCAAACTAAACCCAACTTTCTAACAATCTAAATCCAACTTTCAGTCACACGTAGATCTCAGTGTTTTTTTCATTTACAGCAACCATATTCCAACATACGTAGTGTGTTAAGACATATTTTGGATTCGACTATACAGGATCTTTAAAGTGTAGTAATTAAACCAAAACTAAAACTTTTAAATATGACAAAGAAAGACCAAATTAGCAAAAACACAAAAGAAAAAAAAAAACACACATCAATAGACAAGCTGATGGTCCAAATGAATGTGGCCAGAAGGTATGGTTGCCCCCCTCAGCTCAGATGTATTACTGTAGACATAGATCTGGACGATCATGAGTACTTTTTTACCTCCATGTGTTCTTAAATGATACAATGTGTTATTTCACTAGTTGATAGTATTGAAAAGCAGAAAAAGACATTAATGTCATTGGGGTCCATGTCCATCCCTTGATATCTCAAAAGGGATTTCCTTCAAACTGATGACCTGGTTACAAGACTGTGCGTCAGAAATCTTCCCTGCCTTTTTTTTTTTGCCCCACCATTCTCCTTTCACTTTCCACCAACTGTGTACTTGGTAGAGACATATAACTGCTAGGTAATAGTTTTCTTAAGGTATCCTGAACAATACACTGAACATACACTACAATCTTTTCACATCTTATTCCAGTCAGGAATTGACTGCACCTGTCTCCATTTCCTGTTTTGAAACAGCATCGATCTGCTTCTGCTGATCTTTTTTATTCTCTTAAAGTAGATTGTCATCAAATCATCAGCATTCAAACTGATTAATTACTGTGATACACTTTTAATTGAAGTAATGAGGTTAATTAAGTCATGTGGCTCCAACTCATACAGTATTTGTGAGATATTCCAGTTTCATGTAATCATATCAAACCTGAAAGGAGATAATACAGACATATCATGACAAGTCATAATGCAATGAATAGTAGACTAGTAATATACTAGATGGAGCTATAACCGTCCTTCATTCCTTTGCACCTGCGGTCTGACATGTGAGCTCAGTGTGTTTTTTCTTTCCTTTTAAATTGTATTCATTGCCCTCATCATTATCATCTAGTTCACTTCAAAGCTTGTAATTACACAGCAGCACAATGCCAAAGTCATTGCCAATTAGTCCATTATTATGTCAATTGAAGTGCAGATTTGCTCGTTGCAAAAAAAAGGTGTGAAAGAGAACAGTCCGTTTTGCAGACAGCATTTGCTCTCTCTACCACATACACACCACAAAGTCTTTTTCAAACTGTCTTCTGTTCCTGTTGACCTAAATGCAGAGGGCTTCACTACGCATTTCTCATGCATGACTTCCTGTAAATGTTTCCACTTGAAAAAAGACCAAGTTTGCATTGGGTGTCACATTCATTTGACTTATTATCCTTAAAATGAACTTTCAATGAAAAAAGAAAAAAAAAAAAAAACAGTTTGAATTTAAGAGAATTACCATTGATGGTTTCCAACAAGGTAACTTCCCATTTATGTACTTCCATGTTACAATTCTGGTTTTTGAAATTGCATCAGTTTCTTGATCACACCAGGGCAAAGAGCGAAGCAGAAGATGACTTCTGAAATGTGGAAGTTTATGATCAACGGCCTTGGATTTTCAAACCACATATTAAAAACTGTAATGATGTTCATGGTGCCAGTTAAACAGATATTAATTTCTTTGTACTGGTTCAAATGTTTGCTCGTACAGTCTTACTAGAATGGATTTTTTTCTGCCTTGGATGCATTCTGAAGTGGATCATAACCCCAGAAGAAAGACTGGAGGTCTGAGCGGATGTACAGCCTAAATGCAGATAATAGGAAAGAATTTAATCAAAGAGAGCACTGTGCTGCCTGTTTCTGTCAACCCCAGAGGCACGACACTGGCATCCACAGCAGATGGAGTCTGGCCGTTGAAAAGCTCCTGTCTGTGCAGTAAGCCATCATATCAAGCCATCAACAACTCCATAAGCTTTACATGGCCTCAAACAAAACAAACAGCTGAGTGCCAGCGTTTATTTTTAGACCTCAAGGATATACAGCGAAGCTCTGCCAATTATCCTTACATACACAATGTACAAGCAGCAGCTGCAAGTGAAATACAGTAAGAGCAAACTATCAATGTCTGTTGACATTTACAAGTTACTTGTGTAAAATATATGTAGAATGTATTCATTTGACACTTAATTGCTGAGACATCTCCTTTTTCAGGGTCTCTCTCTCTCTGATCCCTTGACCTTTGACATCCATGTTCTTACAAAGATTTTCTATTTCAAGAATGAAAAGCCTCACAGAGTGTGTGAAATCTGTAATGTGTAAGCAAGATAGACTTGACTAAAATGAGATGACTGACAAGGAATAGCTACTTTTATTTACAAAACCTAATTCCAAAAAAGTTGAGACATTGTGTTGAATGTGAATACAAACAGAGTACAGGGATTTGCAAATCCTTTTCATCTTAAATTCAACTGAATACAGCACAAGGACAAAATACTTCACGTTTAAAGTAATGAAGCTAAGCATTAATTCACGCAGGACTTATAATTCTTCTTATAATCCTAATTATCGCCTCCCAGCTCCGTCAGCCAGTCACAGCTCTTTCTCTTAAGACAGCTGTGTATTTAACTATAACGTACTTCTCACTAATCCCTGCTTGCATTAATGCTGATGCACCACACTGCTGCTGGCAAAGCTTAACCTCCTCCACCCTAGCCTCTTCCTTTATAGCATAAAGCTTGTTGCAGCCTCATATTCAGATTCATGCTACTGTGGATTAATTCCTTTTGAACTAATTTCATTGTATTCATTATGCACTATCATAAATGTATCCATATGGGGGTTTCTAGCCATGCGCTCCCTGGAAAGTCAAAGCGTGCTGCTTGACTAACCAGGGAGCATCTTTTGAGCAGAACCTTCTCCAAGTGTCTAAATTTTGCAATAAAATAGTTAAATTTATGATGAGTGTTTCTGGATGAAATTATCTTTTTTCCCATTAAAATACCCCCAAAAAGTAGTTTACAGGATTATTTCTGAGACAGGACGGGAATCAATGTTCTCTCCCGTGTCACCCTCAGATGCAGGCCAGTCTAATACCTTCACTCTTTTACTTTGAAGCCAGGCTGTTGTTCCTCATGAAAAATGTCGATTGGTACTGTCAGAGGAGTCAGCAGTGCTACTAGATGTTGTTGAATGTTAAAGCATAGCTTTTCACTTTGTTGTAGCTGACATTTTTAGATGCAGCAACATACTGTCTTATATGTCAGCAGTTTTCTAAAGTGTCCCTGAGCCCATGTTTTAACATCCATTACAGAATAATGCCTATTTTTGATGCAGTGCTGCCTGAGGGATCAACGTTTATTGGCATTTGATTTTGGTTTTTGGCCTTGCTGCTTGTGTCCAGACATTTCTTCTGATTTTCTTGAGTTTTGTTCTGTTATTTGATCTATGTCATTTTATTTTTTGCAGAAGTTCACTGATAGAAAATAACTAGTGAACTTTGCAGTCTTTATTCTCTCCTTGGCCGTTCTTTTGTTTTCTGTATATTACTGTTATTTCTATTATTTCAAATATAAATGTAAAATTGTGCACATATGGTATGCCGTGATTTTTTCGGAAAAAAACCCAAAATAGTCTGCCACAGTGTAATGTGTAAGATACTGTAAGTGAGGTAGGTTTCAAAAGATGCCCCTTAACAACAATTTGAATTATGTAATACTACAACTCAATATTTTTGACCAAACAAGATAAAAATGAAGCTACGGTCATGTCTCTGGAATGTTTTTATCCTCATTTGCTTCATTCAAAAATAAGACAGAGAGTCTTTGTCTGTAGTTGTGTTTGAATGGAACCAGGCAGTCAACAGTGATCTGGAGGGACTGAATAAATGCTCCCTTTCTTTTCTTGGAGCTTGTTATGAAGTTCAGCTGTGTAAGTGATGTTATCCTCTGTGAATGCCAGCTTATGTGGTTGTTGGAGCCTGCGTTTCAAGAAGATACCAGATACCATACATGTCCTCTTTAATTATCTGAACACAGCTTTGATTCAAGATATTTCTCTGTGTACTTGCTGCATCTGTAATGATATATAAATAACAGAATGGACACTTACTCAAATATGTGTTAAGCCCGACAGCTATGGAAATTATATTTTCAAAAGTCCATTTGGTGACTTTTTCTGCACAAAAGTTAACAGGAATATTGGAAAGTTGAACCATCTTGACGTAACACTTGAACATACTTGAGATCATTTTTGCATGGTTTCTTGACATTGTCCGATATCTTCTCTTGCACAGCCACAAGGTTCTCAGAGAGGAAACCACATGTTGCCAGACCACTGAACCCTTACCAGATTTGGCAGTGTTGTGTCTTGCAACTCTTTGTTACAATAAAAAGCTCTGTTGTGTGTGAGCTGTGAAAATTAATCTTTTTGCAGACATGCATGTAAAAGCATGAAGATGTTAAAACATGTTTTTAAATTTCTGTCTTCTATTATGGTAATGGCCTTTAGCTTGTATAGTGCATTTCTAGTCATCTGATGTATCGAAGGCCACAGGTCACACTTAACCTTTTATAGGGCAAGGAACCCACATGGTCGCTTCAGTAGACATCCTTTGTGGCCTCTTCCCAACTCTCTGTGACACAGTAGCCTTAGCCAATCAGTGGAGATCAACGTCACAGAGAGTGACATTTCAGCATCTGACCAATGACCAGTGGTCCAGAGTGTCACAAACTTCCTGTTTCCTCCAGAACTCGCAAAATGCAGTTTTACGTGCCTTTAGGTCCAAAACAAATGGCCCTAACATCCTAACTAACTGTGATAAGTAGCCACAAGGTTACTTAAAAGTAGCTGATTAGAGATATAGCTACTAAAATTTATTTTGGTACCTTTTTTTTTTCAACATGTTAATAGTTTTATTGCACTTTTGTGGTTTATGCCAGTTTGTACTTTTACTGTGAGCCTTATTTCTGCTTAAATTGATTCATACATTTAATATTTGTGATTTTATTTTAGGTTTTCTGATGGCATTATGAGGAAAATAAATGGTTTAAACAGTGAAATATGTTAATTTATTCAGGTTTACAACAGTAAAAAGTTTAATCTACTTTAATGACATTAATCCATTTGAATTTTTATTGTGAGCCTCACTGCTAAAATTCACTTAATTAACTGGAAAAAAAATGGTTAAACAATAAAAATGGGTTAAATATGGCAAAAAAAAATTATTATAATAATTATCTTTATTTATAGAGCAATTTTCAAAACAGAGTTACAAGGTGCTTCACAAGCAACAGAAATTACAGCACAAAAAACCCCCCGAAAACAAACAAAAAACAAACAAACAAACAACAACAACAACAACAAAAACTGTGAAATCAGGCAGCAAAGTGGGTACAGGTGAAAAGATCAAAACGCATTAATCTACAATAAAATCCGGTAAATAAGAGCAGTTAAAACTAACGTGAAAACAAACTGAAGTTCATTGATAATGAAACTAACTTAATTCACTGTTTTAACCTTTCTTTTTTAAAATAAATGTTCCCATTGTAACACAATTTTAACACATTGTAAATATGTGTTTACATCTGCACCCATTTATTTGTAAGCCCTTGATTACATGCATTTGAACATCTGCACAACTACACATATGTTAGTGTATGCTATCTCTTATAAAAGCTCTGTTGGGCACGTCTGTCTGCTTCATGAATGCAATGTGATCTATTAATCATGTGACTTTGTTTGTAATGTTCTCTTTTAAATTGTTTTGTCCAGTTACTGTGCCCTTGCAAAGCACTTCGAATTGCCTTGTGTCTAAAAAGTGCTATATAAATCAACTTGCCTTGCATTGTCCCCTTTAGATTTCAGCTGGGCCCCTGGGACAACTGAGAGACCCCTGCCTAAGGATGTAAGGCTACGTGCTAGTTTGTAAGGGGTTAAAAGATTTAAAATGTAAGTAGGATCCAGGACATTAAGAGCTTCAGTAAAATCTTAAAATTAATCCTGAAACATGCAGGGAGCCAGTATAGGATAAAATAGGAGTGATGTGCTCAGATCTTCTAGTTGTAGTTAAAGCCTGGACGCTGAGTTTTGAACTGACTGTAGGCAGTAAATATCTTTTAGGCTAAGGAAAGTAAAATGGCTGTTACAATAATCTGGTCAAAAAACTGGTATTATTTGTGAGATATTTCTTAGATGATTCAAACAGGATTGCGCAAGTTTAGTAATATATTTTCAAATTTAAAACTACTGTCAAACTACACTCCTAGACTCTTTGCAACAGGCCTTATGCTATTAAAAAGACAACCAGCAGATGGCAGCACTCTCTGTGATGAGCTGGAACCCAATGACAAGTATGTCCGTTTTATCTTCATTCAGTGGTAAAAAGTTACATGACATCAGCTCTTCACATCATCCAAACATGTTTTTAAGGTGCTCAGCTTACCCAGGTCTGATGGATTAACTGGCATGAATAGCTGAATGTCATCTGCATAGAAATGAAATGGCATGTTTTTCAGTAATGTGACCCAGGGGAAGGGGCAGCATATACAAAGAAAATAGAATTGGCCCAAAAACTGACCCCTGGGGGACACTGTACTTGATGGTAGAAAATGGCGGGATATAATTATTTGCAGAGACACTGAACCTCCTGTTTGATAAATAAGAATAAAACCACTTTGAAACCATGCCAGATAACCCCAGCCAGTGCCTCAGTCTATCTAAATGGATGTTATGATCTTTAATGTCAAATGCAGCACTTAGGTCAAGGAGCACAAGGATTGAGCTCATCTGCATTCACTTATAAATTATTAGTGACCTTCAGAAGGTGCTATGGTCTTTCCTGAAGCCACGTTGCAAATTTTCGAACAAAATGGGTTAACAGAGGCAAAAAAATAAGCAGAAAGTGGCAAAAATAGACAAAAATGAGGTGACTATGGGTAGCCAGGTAACAAAAATTGGTTTCTTGTGGCAAAAAATGTATATAGCACATAGGGAAATGCAGTTAATATTGGCAAAATGTTCATTAAAAGTGATTAAAATGGGTTAATAGTGGCATAAATGGATTAACAGAGGCAAGAGGTGGAAAGTCAAAGGGTTAAGAATAAAACAAACAGGCAGAAAGGTAGTGAAGTAGGAAAAAGTGGCAAAAACAGGAGAAAAGGGTTTAAAGCACGGTAACAATGGAACAGTGGAAAAGTAGTGAAATGGGATTTGTAAGTGACAAAATGGGCAGGAAAAAAGTGATGAAGAGGGTTATGTGGCAGATATAGGTAATACTTGTGATTTTTTTGGGTACGGTTTCCTGTTGGAATCATAAAATCAAGTTGGGATAACCACAATTGCACATACAGTATTCTGAAGTCAATTATGTCTTGCTTCTAAAAGAGGTCAGAATTTGGGGCAATATCACCATCTCTGATGTGCTTGACCCCATCAGGAGATACTGCAGCCATCTCAAAGGACTCTGTGAGGTTTACTGCCTCTGTTCCATGTCTTAAGTTTTATGGAAAAGTAGCATGTCGTTTCATCTTTGAAGTATCATTATGTACCTCAAAAATAATTATGTGTAATAAATATATCATTTATATTCAAATACCTTTTTAAATGTGTAAGTAAATACTCATCTGACTTTTTATGTTTGTTGTGTATGATTGTTTCCATAAATAGCATTTTTATACACATGCACTCCTTGGAACATTTTTTTTTTGTTGTTGTTGTTGTTGTTGTTTTTGTTTTTTGTTTTTTATGTTTTATTTATTTATTTATGTATTACCATAAACGGGCAAGGAACCATTTATAGTACCATATATAGTTATTTCTTAATTGACCTTGATTTTCCCCATGATAATGGAAGATATAAAGATAAGTGACAAAAGTTTAAAAGAAATATTGAAGGGTTTAAATTTTGAATTTCAGAGTATTTCAGTGAGTGCCCTATAAAGGGTTAACCATTCCATGGATCCCACCATGATGTCAGAGGCTGATACTGGTGGCCAGTATTAACTATCTCATTCCATACTCATTCACACACCACTGATGCAGCAGTGGGGGATATATAGGATATGTGTTTTGTCCTATGACCGCAGGAGCTGGGATCAAACCTCTGACCTTCCACTTTAGAGATGACTGACTCACAGATCAGATCATAGTGAAAATCTTATTACAAATGTGACATTGTCTGTATTTTTCATTGCTAAAGGTAGTCACTTAACCCCCTGAGAAACTTGGTTGTTGGCCTTTAGCTTGCTTTAGATTTAATATAAAGTAAGTCCAGCACATAATACATTTCTGTAAAACTCAAACTGTTGCTTATCCTTTTAGGGAGAAGGAAGAAGTGTAATGTACCAAAGAGAAATTACCCTTTTGTGGAAACAGGTAAAAACTTACTATATCTAAGGTAACATTTGGATAATTAAGACAAGACCTCTGGGTGATGTGGACAGAGGATTTAATCCCTGATTAAAGCTACATCGTGCAATCTCCCTTTTCATGTATTGGTCCTAAATCAGTCCAAATATTTTTTTCTCAGATCAAATCATCATTTTGTGTTACTGCATTGGCTAAAAAGCACAATAATTATTTTACAATTATTTTCCTTCATGTTAAAAACCTTTTTAGCATTGTCCCAATCACCCAGTATTATGCTATCTGGAGTGTTGATATCTCAGGATTAAACATTTTGTAGATGATTGTAACTACCAAAGTGTAATTTTAATGCCATTCTGAGTGAAATGGTCTTCATTGATCCACCAGTGTTAGTTCCTTTGGTCACATAAATACAACCTGATTAAAAAAATATAAACATAAACATTTGAATGCAGAAGGACATCTCTTTGAAGTCTATGTCTATTTAACATCCCAATCACCCCGAATTCACTCTAGTTGATGCAAGAATGATTTATTCTATAAGAAAAGAGTGTGATTGACACCTGCCACTTTTAATCCTCCTCCTCCTTTAAGAAGTAATGAGAAAGTTACTACTCACCCAGAAATTATGCAAACTAACGTGTAACAAAATGCAGTTCGCCTCCTTCCTAAATTATGAGTGTAACTGCACTGAAGTCTTTATGTGGGCATTTTATTCAGATGAGTAACCTTTGTCTCCTCCCCACATTTATGGCAACAGTAATTTGATTTATTATGTCAATCAGCTCACTAGAATACGTTTTTTACACACTTGCATTTGACTGCGACCACAGAGAGGCAGTGTTGATCTACTGCCGACCAAAAGGAAAGAGAGTTCAATATGTTGCATGCTCCTGAGGGCAGGCTCACTGAGAAGTTCAGAGACAGGCTTCTTGGATAGGCTGCCGAGTCTACTGTAATGAATCCACTGAATTTATGCACAGGGAATGGAAAAGGGAAACCAATCGCTGCACGTCGTAAAACATCAAAAAGTAAAGAGAGCCAGTTAATTACTTGTTTGGATTCAAAGGAAATACGTTTGACTTTTACGTTGTTTAGATTAAGGCAAACACGACAACCGAAATGCAGAGTAAAATGTGCTGCCTTCATAGCTTTTGTAAAAACTAACGTCACGAAGAAGCAGAGACGTTTTTAATTCCCAGACATGTGACATGGTCACGACTTTGGTGTTTACTGTTTTAGTCACACATTGTTGATAACAACAAATGACTGTAATGCTGTTAGGAAACAACAGCATATAGTTGAAAGAGATGACGATGGGTATATTTTTACTGAACTTGGTTATGACAACAATAACATATGTATATTTCATCTCTCCTTTATATTTCCTTTGTTTCATTCGTTGTTCCTTGTTGTGTGTATAACCTGGGATAGTTCTCCATCACGACAGTGCTCCGGTCTAACCTTTGGTGCTGTTTTGAGTTTGATACTGGAATATACGAGGGGTCTTGAATACATCACGTCACTATGGCAACTCGACGCTCATTCTTGATGGGGAAACTTTCAGCGTCCTGTTAATTCAGTGTGTGCTGATTAGATATAAATAACAGCAACATAGCTTCACATGTAAAAAAAATTAGGTTTGATGTGACTAAAGGAAGATGGACAAACTTGGAGACTTCGATGGCTTTTTAGAGAATGTCGACAAAATAAGTAAGTAACCTTTGAGGCTTTGGTGCTGATAGCTAAAACTTGCTAACTTACAAGCAGTCGTGAGTCAGCCGAAAGACGTCATAGATGCTGGTAAGCTAACAATGAGAGATAGTACTGTAGATTAATGGACTACTTTGGCGAGTCTACTTATTACAGCCCCCCACTAAATTCGTTTAATAGTGCATCATATAGCGTTTGCTAACAGAAGTAAAAAGCAAGGCTGTGGCTCTGATAGCCTCAGACGCTACAGTTTTCCCATTAGTGACAGTAAAACAGAAATCTTTTTGTAAAATATTTAGGCTCAGTAACTATACGCATATTTTGAATTTTAACGCGTTAGGCTTGTTTTTTTTTTTTTTTTTTTTTTTTTTTTAGTTAGGCGCATTTAAGACGTGAGAATATGTTTCGTATTTTGCCATTTGTGTAACATCTAATGTTGCTGTATCCCAGGCCGCACATAAGGGGGGTTAAAGGGGAGAGCTTTTTGGGGCCCTGCCAAACTGTGGAGCCCATGGAGGTCAGCGAAAATCATGGTCTGTTTAAGTGTTAGGCGGTAATAACCGCAGTTTGATTAATTTTTTAACCAGATATAGTGGCTATCACCCCAGGCATAGCAACTCTTTTCACAGCAGCAGATACTAGAAGGATAAGGGGAAGGATAAACTTTATTATCCCTGGAGGGAAATTTGTCAAGGAAAAAGTTGCAACTTAGCTGCCCACAGTCAACAGAAAAAGAAAGTTAGAGGACAAAGTTTGTATTGCACCTGCCCAGTAATATTGCCCAACCTCACTGCAATAAGCAGATTGGCAGATTGAAATATACTGCACAAACACATTGTGCAAGATAGCAATATGCCTAAAAATTAAAAATTACGGAAAACCGCTTAATGGGCAAGATAACCAGGTAAAAACCAAAACAGGTTAAGAAGTGCTGTTACAAAGATACAATTAATATAAGACTAACAAAGGATAAGTGAGCTAGATAAAATCAGGTACAAATGTCACAATAAATTAAGTGCAAAAGTTAACCAACACAGCTAAGTTGAAGAAGCTAATATCTTAAATAGCTACAACCTGATAAACATTTAGTTTAAACAGATTGTTTGTTGAGAAGAGCGATGAATTTAGGGAGGAAGGAGAGCTTTTAGCAACTGTTTTTATATGTGCTAGTTCTGTACCATCCCCCAGAAGGTAATACTTCATATTCTGAAGAAAGAACACCAGAGGGGTCCTTCAGAATTCTTTAGGCCTGATGGACAACAAATTTTTGAGGCTAGATTAAGGGGACAGGTAATTTTTCCTTCCAGTCACCTTCATGGCACATTTAAGCTTTTTTTTTCAATCTTTGATTTACACTGAACAGTGACAGAGCCAAACCAGGCTGCCATCCCATTTCTGATCAGACTTTCCAGGACAGCATTATAAAAAGTCATCATCACATTCATACTCACACCCAACAATCTGGGTCTGTGGAAAAAATGCAGTCTTTGAGTCAGTTTGGCACACAAGAAATCAGTGTGTACATTCCATTTCAGTGAGTTATCCATCTAAATGCCCACATATTTATGAATCCACCTGCTCTATTAACTACTGCTGACTAAGACAGGGTCATGTGATCTTACTTCCCTTGGGTCAAATATCATTTCCTTGTTATATATATTTTTTTACTTATGATTCTGCTGGCCTTATAGCTATGTGGGACAGTTTAGTTTTATGTTTGATGGTGACAGAGTTGTATGAGGATATGTTGAAGGTGAGAATGGATTCAATGAGTGAATTAAATAAGCCAGAGTTAGAACAGGAACTTTAAAAGTTCATATAGTTTCCTCAGCAGGTGGAGGTGCTGTTGTACTTTTTTATGTACACAGTCAGCATGCTGAGACAGCTGAGACAGGTGTCTAGCTCAGGTATTTAAAACTTAGTAGTACAACATTTTCCCCAAATGTGCTTAGGTATAAATAAAATGACTGATTAAAAACTTGCCAAAAAAGTACAAGAATAGCTACTCAACAGAAATGCAAGAAAATATTATTTGTTACTTTCCACCCTTACAGTGTATCAGATTTAAAATTGACAGCATGTTTGATTTGAGATAAGGGTGGAAATTTCAGTGATGGCTTTAAAGAGATTTTTTTTCTTTTCAGGTGAACTTGTGAAGGATCTGAATTCCTCTAATGTTGAGCTCCAGCAAGAAGCAATGGAGAAAGCTGACTGCTTGATCACTGCTATGGAGGAACCTTTCAAGACAAAAGTCAACAAGACTAAAATTAACACAAACCCACCACTTCAGCCCTCTTTGGTAAAGACATGCTTACAGTTGCCCAAGCATAGTTTGTCTCCTTTTGTCTGTACATCTTTGTTATATTTGGGTTTTTGCAGATATCTGTTATGCTGATATATATATAAATTCATTTCAGCTGATATAATATTGATAATGTTATAAAATGCAGTTTAGGCCTAAGACTTCAGTCTTGTTTTTTTCCAAGTTTAAGGACAAACTAAGAATCACACTTAAGCCCTTAAAACATGCTTTAGTTAAAAATAAAAAGAAATGAGGGAGAACAAAGAAAAAGATGTAGACATAGGTCCATTGGTCCAGCCCAAAACTCCACAAGATATTGTGGATATGCTGCTTTTTACAGCAGGCACAGAAAGACATTTACTGCTGATATTTACTGCAGGTTGTAAGTGTTGGCAGAAATGTTCCTACTGACCTATACTGATATTGTGATGATAATATTGTACATCCCTGATCTTTGCTCCTATATGCCTGTTTTGTGTCTGTCTTTCTCTCTATTGCTGTCCCTGTTGTTTAAGCTCAGCACATACACACAAAGCACATGTTAATTCACATGTTTTGCTGGTTACTAGTGTTGTACTCAAGATCACTCTATCCAAAACCAAGACTTGCCGAGACCAGAGTGCACCAAGACCAAGACAAGACCAAGACTTTTGGGGGTCAAGACCATGACAAGCTGAGACCGAGATAAGACCAAGACCATAAAAATCAATATAAAAAACATTAAAAGGTTGAACAGTTAAAGAGCATTCTCTCTTTGATTTTAGTTTTCTTTTAGATAAATTTGACCAGTAAAAACAAATTTGTTCAGCTGATTTCTTGTGAAAATAAATCCTTGTACAGTGCTTAACAAATTTATTAGACCACCTGTCATATTTGTCTCAGAGACCATCGAGCATCATGAAGTGCTTTAATGCAGACTCTTTCATTTTCAGTGAGCTCTCCATGTTTTACCATTTTGAACAGGAATGAGGAATTTCAAACTGAATTCACCTTTTTACACCCAAATTTGAGCCGGCTCACTGGGCTTCTCTGAGAAGTCAGGAATGAATCAAGCATAACATTCAACCACTAAAACTCATTTTTCTGTTCAGGAATGCAAGTAAATAACTATAATTTGACATATTAATCAAGAAATATAAATGTGCTTTACTATTTTTTTCAGTTTTTTAGTAAATCAGTAAATTTGAAAATTCATGGATAACAATAATTATATTTGAGCATTAAAAATATCATTTGGGTTAAAGAGCTTCTACATATTGGTGTATTAACCATTGCAGAAATATAAAAAATGATTTGTTGCTGTTAATTTAGGGCAGCTGTGGCATAACCCTTACTTTGTGTGGTGGTCTAATAAATTTGTTAAGCACTGTATGTATTTAAAAGCCACTGACAAAAATGAGATGTTTTTCTAGATTTGGCAAGGGAAGAGACCTAAAGTAAGTGTTCAGAGGTTTTTCTGACTAGAAATAAGATGGACTGATGTTCAGGTTTTTGCTGGTGTAGCTATTTGTTGTTTCAGCAAGTGCTGCTTCTTATTATCACATTAATAAAGTCCAAGAATAGCAGATCAGTGCCGGTCTCGACCAGTCATAAAAATCCTGAGTCCAGCCAGTCCAAGACCGAGACAAGACCAAGTAAAAATGCTCTCGAGTCCAAGACAAGGCCAAACCATTCTCGAGTACGACATCACTACTGGTTACTTGTCACTTAGGAAAGATTTAGGCCATCCAGGTATGCTGTGACAGCAGTGCTTTTTAACATTCTTTAATTTGTTCTTTTCCTGTTTTATAGAGTCTGCAGAACGAAAGTACAGGTAAGTAGCTCAATCAGCCTGTATCTCCTAATCTGGCATGCCATAAAAGATTCTTTGAGCCAAACACATATGGAAAATATAGAAATAAATTGTCTCTCATGCATCCTTTTTCCTAAGATTAAAAAACAATTACACACTGACAACACTGTTTAAACCAAATATGCTTTTTAGCAGTTGTTGTTTACACCAGAGGTGGAAAAAGTACATGACTTTTGTACTTAAGTAAAAATACAGTTAGATTAAAATGTATTTAAGTAATAGTAAAAGTACTGTTCTATAAAGCTACTCAACTAAAAATATTTAATTTAAAGTTTACTTTGAGTTCTGAGTAGCTACTGAGGAATTATACTGTAAAATATGATCTTTCCATATTGGCAAGAACGAGAGATTAGATCCCCAACCAGGTTGTTCAGGTAAAGTCACACCTCTATAATAAAGTACAAAACACTACAAAATTGACAGTGTTAAACTCATATTTGAATTTCATACTTCAAACGTGTTTGTTTTGGCCTACACTACATGTAGTTAATATACAATTTTTGAAGTGTTTAATATTTTACATTATAACAGAGCTGCAGCATCTCTTAAAAATCTGTGGCAAGGTCTCCTCTGGTAAGAACAAAGCAGAGAGTCAACCTCATAGCAAGGTAATGCATGCTGATGAAGAATATGCACTTTGCATCATTTAGGAATACCAGATCACTGTTCAGGCAACATCCAAACACAACTAAACACATATTAAAGACATCTAAATGGCATGCACAAGATCTTAGATCAACTGACCATACAGAGTTGAACTAACACTGGTGGATCAATGAAGACCATTTCACTCAGAATGGCATTAAAATTACACTTTGGTAGTTACAATCATCTTCAAAATGTTTAATCCTGAGATATCAACACTCCAGTTTTTCCTTTCTGGGATGTGTTGTGGAATCATGCTCTTTTTGTGTGTTACTGTGTAGTAAACAGAGATGGAAAAAGTACAAGAGCCTTGAACTCAAGATTGTACTCACGTAAAAGTACAGTTGTCATGGCTAAAATGTACTTATATCGGAGTAAAAGAACTGGTTTCAAAATGCCCTAGAAAAGTACAAGTACCCCAAAACACTGCTCAGTTATGGTAATTTGAGTAAATGTAATTAATTGCTTTCCACCCATGGTTTATACTAGGGCTGAAACGATTCCTCAAATTATTTGGGTGATTCAATTAAAAAAAATTAAAAAAAAAAAAAATTATCTGCCTCAAGGCTTCGCTTAAATCTGTCCTTTATTCATATACACCCATGCTGTAAGCCTGGACATCGTGCTGTTTGTTGCGCGGCGTGCTGTGTTTTGCACGGACAACTATCTATGTGGAACAATGCACTTGTTTTCGCTGTTACTACAACGTAACATGCATGATTTGAGGTGTGAAAATCATTAGGGAAGAGAAGTTGATGCAGTGATGTTTACAGGCATGCGTCCTGTGTTACGCAGCCGCTGGCCGTGGCGTCATGGAAAATATGGCACTAAGCCTACACTGGTGAACTTATGCAGATCTCCGGGTTTACGCACCTCCTGCATGACTCACTGCTGTGAGACAGCGCTCAGTTTGTGTCTGCAGACTTCAGGGAATTTCATAAACTTCTCTGATTGACCCGACAGTTTTATAGTAAACCGTAGACGTCACGGTTTCATGTCCTGTTTTGGTGCTTTCCTTCTCTCTCTCTGCCTCTCTTCCGTGTGCGCACATTATTATTTCAATTCTTGATTACAGTGTATTTTTCAAAATGTTTTGACATCCCAAATAATTTTATAAGACTTATATTTATAATAAATTGACACCAGTTAAATAGAAACACTATTGCCACAGACAGTGGCTGAGACAGAGACTAAATAGGTTTAAAGTTCAACATTATACAGTCAGGATTCAACAGGTCACAGAGGCAGCTTTATCCCTTAAAATGTGTTCTCCCTGTCAGTGGATGGGCTTAAAGGTCAGATTATTATGGTAGATAAACTCACAAACAAAAATGTGCAAAAATTAAAAGTGAACACCCTTTAAAAAATAGAGCGTATTCCTGTAATCTAAAGGTTCAGCTCTCATACATCATCAGACCGCTGTGTGAATGATGGAACTTTATTCTTGCTTAGATGTAAAATATTACATTCATGCATAAAGTATTGTGTCCCTTTACTTTAATGACAAATTGGAGAATAGAAATAAACTACAATAGAAGACATAAAGTGTTAGCACCAAAATTTTCCTGAGAGAGGATCCCTAAAACCCCACATATGGCATAATCTAATGTAATTATTTAACTTCCTGTCCTTGTAACTTTAAGAAATGTAAACTGCCATAAGAACTTCATTGCACTTTGTAAAATATATTTTCTTTAGAGAATCTGTTAATACCAATTTTTAATATAGAAGTAGTTCATTTAAGGGACCAAACTTCTTTTCTCTTTTGTATAGTACTACTTCTCTTAAAAAAGCAAAAATCTCTTATTGGAATACTCGATTAATCACAAGAAGAATCGATAGAGTACTTGATTACAAAATGAATCGATTACTGCAGCCCTAGTTTATACCAGCATCTTTCACCATGAAGCACTTCTGCTCTTGAAATGTCAGTCAGTCTATTTGATTATTTCAAGTGTAGAACTTTTACCATGTTCTAGGCTACATATGATTGCTGTTCATTACACAGTAAGCAGTTTTCTGTATCATCCTGTACCTATTATTATGATGCCATTTTAAGGTTTAGTGCAGAGATGACATTTTCCTAAGGTGCATCAGGATGTTTTCATTGGCTGCGCTTGTTTGGCAGGTAGATGACTCACCATGAATCATGGTAGAAAGACAGGCATGAGATGTGTCCATATGTAGCAGCCTTTGGGAGCTTATTCTCAAGGTTGGCTGTTTTTTCTTCTTTGTTCTTTCTGTCACTTGTCCTCTGAGACCATTCAGCTTCCCTCACTTTTTATTACTGCTTTTATCTGTCTAGTTGGCAGTGGTTTAATGAGGCTGAGAAGCTGACTCTGATGACACACTGCTAGCTTATCCTGATGAGGGAATTACTATGAATACAAGAATCAGCATAAATGTTTTTTTTTTTACTGGTGTGTTTTGTCAGAGGCGTCCTATCACAGATGGGAGACTTGTGGTACCGCTTGCAAAGGGTGTGGGAACTTAGCTGTAACTTCTAAAAAGGATGACCGGACATCGCTCTTGTCTTTTTCTTTACTTTACTTCTGAACAATGAAGCATTACAGCAGCACTGCGTGGCGTATTTTTCTTGTTGTCCCTCATTCATTTCTGTTACATTCTCAGAGATATTTACGTCACCTTTCGACACTGCTTTACGGCAGATAGAACTGTAGTTTCAAAAGATTAACAGATGCGTACCGCCACCTAGTGGTCAGTAGAAGTAACTGTCCAATAGTTGAAACAGATTAACTTAAATGCTTTTAACTGAGAAAACCCATTTTAGCCTTTTAACTAAAAGTAAACAACATAAATCACTGTATCAATGAATTAAAGATACAACATCCTCCCCCCCATGAACTCTGTTCATGAAATCTCTAAAGGATATAGCAGTTGAACTGGTCTTCTCAAGATTGTCCTGTCTGATGTGCGCACAGCACAAGACCTCACAAGTCCATCTCGACCCAGGAACAGTTCCGTGATCACACCAGTTCTCCAAATCTGGCGCGGCATCTTGTCATCTCCAATAAGCACCAGATCACCAGTCTTTAGAGGTGTGGAATGTGAAGACCTTCGGGTGTGAGCAGATTTAAGCTCCAACAGGTACTCCCTTTTCCAGCGAGTCCAGTAGTTGTCGAGAAGGCGCTGGCGATACTTCCACCTCCGGTTTAGTTCCTCACGGCTTGAGCTGGCAAGTTGGCTGGCAGTCTGAAAGGTCTTGGGTGGCAAAGATGAGAGTCGTTTGCCGATTAGGAAGTGAGCTGGTGTGAGAGGCTGCGGCTCTTCAAGCTCATTGTAAACAAAGGTGAGAGGTCTAGAATTGATTGTTGCTTCCACTTCTGCTAGCAGAGATGCTAGCTCTTCAAAGCTCAGTGAAGCCTTTCCCATCACCCTTTTCAAACAGGTTTTAACTGATCGTACAAGCCTCTCCCAAAACCCCCCCCACCAGGCTGCTCGTTCTGCGATGTACTTCCATGTGATGCCTTTCTCTGAGAAGTACTTGAGAAGCTCAGGCTCCTTGATAGCCTCCCAAAGTGCTCTGAGGTCTTGATCAGCTCGCTTGAAAGTCCTTGCATTATCTGAGTAGATAACTCTGCAGAGGCCCCGTCTAGATGTAAACCTTTTGAAGGCCAGGAGAAATTTCTCTGTTGACATGTCCGACACCAATTCTAGGTGCACTGCACGAGTCACAGCACAGGTGAACAATGCAATGTAGGCCTTGTCCACTGCACTCTTGTTCTTGACATAAAGAGGACCTGCAAAGTCAACTCCAACTGTTTCAAAGGGAGGTGATTCTGTGATCCGGTCTCTTGGTAAGGGTGCTGTAGTCTGCTGCACAGCCTTTACTCTGAACCTCTTGCAGATATTACAAGCGTTGAGGATTCTTTTCACCATTTGTCGGGCACGAGGAATCCAATATTTTTCTCTGAGTTGCACCAAGGTGTCTCTCATTCCTGAGTGCATCACTTGCTTGTGTGTCTGTATGATCAGCATGTCTGAGAGTCTGTGATTTGTCGGCAAAATCCACGGATGCTGCTCACTGAAGCTCAAGTCTGAATGTTGCAGCCTTCCTCCGACACAGACAAGTCCCTTTTCATCAAGGAATGGCTTCAAGTCTGCGATTTTTGAGTCCCTTTGAATCTCTTTACCTGCCTTGAGTGCAAGTATCTCCTTCTGGAACCCTTGACCTTGTATCTTCCAAATCCAATATCTTTCTGCCTCATCCAGCTCATTAGTCGTCAGCTCTCCTTTTCTTTTCTCACTAGAGCTTGTGTTGTGGAGAAATCGTTTGACCCAGGCTGTAACTCTGAATACAGTCTTAAGATTGCTGTAGTTGTCCAGGGTTAGTAATGGGTCTGGATCTGTTGTTTCTGTGTTATTTAATTGGACTGTCACTTGGCTTGCTCTCAGTTCAGCCTTTATTTCTTCTTCAGGAGGCTTGTCAGTGAGTGACTCTGGCTGCCCTTCTAAGGTCAAAAGGAGTGGTCCTGACCACCAGAGCTCCTCTTCTTTCAGGCTTGATGCTGACTGACCTCTAGTGGTGAGATCAGCTGGATTAAGCTTGCCACTACAGTGCGACCAGGTTTCTGGCATGGTCAGGGACTGTATCTCCATAACTCGGTTAGCAACAAATTGCTTCCATTTCTGTGGTGGGCTGCGAATCCACTGGATGACTATCATGGAATCTGACCACATTCTGACCTGGTTTGGCTGCATGTCCATTGCCTTTAGCAAGTTGTTGGCTAGTCTTGCTGCAACCAAAGCCCCCATTAACTCAAGTCTGGGTAGTGTGAGCTTCTTACTGGGTGCTACTCGCCTTGGACATTACCAATCTTGTCACAGTCTCACCTCCTGTAGTCTGTCCTTGGAGGTATGCTACTGCACCATAAGCTCTCTCACTTGCATCGCTGAACACATGAAGAATTTGTGCCTTAAACTCTTTGTCAGTTCCATACCATCTGGGAATGACGATCTGATGCAGCTGCAGCAGCTCCATGCACCAATTCCGCCACCTTTTGGAGAGGTCGTCTGGCAGTTCCTCGTCCCAGCTGATGCCCCTCTGCCACATATCCTGAAACAGACACTTGACTCTGATAGTAAAGGGTGTCAGGAAACCCATGGGGTCAAATATCTTAGCTGACGAGCGCAGAACACTTCTCTTTGTGTTCTCCTTTGATCTGAAGATGGCCATCAGATGTCTGTGGTCGAAAACGAAGTCATCAGAGTCTGGTCTCCATACCAGACCAAGCACCTTTAACACACAGCCATGTGCCTCCGGTTCCAGAGTGACGTCAAAGTTCTCCTGTAGCCACCTGGCTTTCAGTTCGGAGGAGTTTGTGGTCCACTTACAGAAATTCATGCTGGCAGCAGATAAAATCTCCCTTGCAGCTTTGGTTAAAGCATAAGCTTCATCAACATTGTCTGAGCTGGCAATAAAATCATCAACATACAGGGAGTCCTTTAACAGGTTAACTGCTTGTGGATGACTTACTTGGTATTTTTCCAGGTGGTTCCTGATTGTGGCTGCCAGCAGGAAAGGACTTGATGACACCCCGAAAACCACACGAGTCATTCTCAGTATGCGTGGTTGGGTGTCCTCAGCATCAGGAGGTCCTGTCAGCCACATGAACCTCAGTGCATCTCTGTCTTTCTCTGCAATAGAAATTTGCAGAAAGGCCTTGGTAATATCTGCCATGAAAGCAATGGGATGCACCCTGAATCTTACTAAAATGTTCAAGAGGTCTTGGTTGAGATTGGGTCCCGTAAGCAGACAATCATTAAGAGATGGACAGCTGTCCTCATGAGAAGAAGCGTCGAAAACAATTCGCAGCTTGGTCGTTGCTTTGTCTTCTCTTATAACAGCATGATGAGGTAAATAGTACTCTGCATTACTGCCCTCACCCCTTTCTGTTTGCCTCAACTCTGGGATGCCTTCACATATTCCATGCTGAAGATAGTCTTCAATCACATCATTGTATCTCTTGAACAGTGTCACGTCAGCCCTTAGTTTTCTTTTTAGTCCTTCAAATCTTTTTTGAGCGATTCTCAAATTGTTTGGGAGTTCTGGTGCATCTTGTCTCCACGGTAACTCCACTTCATATCGCCCGCCTTTGTACTTGACTGACCTGTCGAAGTTCTGTTGTGCTTCAATGTCACTTACGTTGTCTTGGCTTGCAGTGCTGGAGATGCCAAGTGACTCTATTTCCCAGAATGCACGTAGCTGGTCTGAAACTTGTGTACTTTCCTCGATGCAGACCTTCATGCACGAAGCTTCACTCATGCTCGACATAGACACTGGTCCTTGAACTGTCCAGCCAAACAGTGTTTCTACAGCAACGAGAGAATCTGATAGTCTTTCTACCTTGCCAGACACAATTTTCCAGTAGAAGTCGGCACCTATCAGCACAGACAGCTCCAGCTCTTCATCACTGTTGCCTGTGACATCAGCCGAAGACAGCCCTTTTCTCTCCAACTGCTGCTGGATCTGTTCTCCAGGGACTTGCATGATGGCTGAGCTCACTTGTGGCGTTTCAATAGCTTCGATTTCAAGGCCTTGCATTTTGTTGTTCAGATTTTGTAGCATTAGCTTCACAACATTACGTTCAGTTGCCACTGCAGTGTCACTACCAAAGGTGTGGAGCTTAAGAGTTTCTCTTTTCAGTGTTGGTAGTCCTAGTGCCTTTACCTGTCTCTCCAGTACGAAGCTCCGCTGGCTTCCTCCATCCATCAGACAGCGCACCTTCCTTCTCCCCTTTGTTCCCTCAGCCCATGCTGTAACAGTTTGTAGGAGAACTGTCTGCTGCTTTGCTGAGTCTTTCTTTATGGGTTGAGGAGCCACTGATGAGATGAGGGCGTCGGTAGTCTCAGGACCACTGCTTGATGGTTCGGTTTGTTCGTCTTTGTCACACATAGAGGGATGGTGTCTCCGTCCACATGTGCTGCATGAAATTCCTTTCGTTCTGCAGAATTTAGCAATATGCCTTTGCCCAAAGCACACAAAACATCTTCCCATTTTCATCAGTTTTTCTTTTCTTACGTTGAGGGTGTTGTTTGTGCACAGTTCTGATTTGTGACTTGTGCTATCACAGAGTACACAGGCTGATGAAGCATTTGAACTGCTTGTGTGAAGCGCTGCAGCTGATGGTAAGTTTGGCTTTCTGTATTTATCACTGCCTGAGTGCCTGGACTTATATCTGGGCTGATGAGTGGGCTGGGGGTCTTTATTAAGGTTTACTGCTTTGGTTAAGTGCATAGCACGTTCTCTGCTTTCAACCTCTCTTTGTAAGAAAGAGATGAGATCGGGAACATTTAGCTCGTGTTCTGAACTTCTTTCACGTGTGTATGCAAGAGCTAGTTCGTCTGGGATCATCTGGAGTAATATTGGGCACAACAGCCCTCCATATGTGTCCGATACCACCCCCAGGGACTCCAAACCTCTGATCTGGACCTCACACTCATCATACAGCTGTCTCAAAGCAACAATGTCTGTAGACCTTTTGACTGGAGTTAGGCTGAGCAGTTTAGACATGTGTGCATTTACAACAAGGTCTTTTCTTCCAAACCTTTCCTGCAACATATGGATAGCTGCATCATAGTTACTGTCTGTAATCTTCAGCCCACTGAGGGCTCTTGCTGCAGGACCCACAAGATATGACTTAAGATATGTAAACTTTTCCGTTTTGTTCAGCTCTCTGTTTTCATGAATTGCTGTCTCAAACTGATCCCAAAACTCTTGCCATTTTGTTATTTCGCCGTCATATTTGTTGATATACAGCTTGGGTAACTTTACTGAGGTTCTGTTCATCACTCCGTTTGAGTGTGTACTCACATCACTTTGACGAGGCGAGCTTCGACCTCCAGCATTTGCCTCCTCTCTTTCAATAATCCGTTTTGCGCGGCTCTTCCAGAGGTTAACTGTGTCCTGATAATCCACTGTTTTAACAATGTCCTCTTCCAGCTCGTCCATAGGTATCTCCGGTTCAATTTCCTTCTCTAATTCTCGGAGATTCTCTTCCTTGACAGACAGCACGGCCAGTAGCTCACACAGACGATCACAGTTAGCATTTTCCTTACTTATTTCCTCCTCAATAGTCCGCAGCAGCTTCGTAGTAGAGGCTCGTATGACTCTGCGTCTTTGTTTCAGTCTTTGCAGATTCTCCGCCATTTCCTTCGGTTCCTTCGTTGCAGCTAAGCTAGTTACAGCTATCGGTACGTCTTTTCCAAAGCCGCTGTTCCCGGGTTTCGGCACCAAAAATGTGGGAACTTAGCTGTAACTTCTAAAAAGGATGACCGGACATCGCTCTTGTCTTTTTCTTTACTTTACTTCTGAACAATGAAGCATTACAGCAGCACTGCGTGGCGTATTTTTCTTGTTGTCCCTCATTCATTTCTGTTACATTCTCAGAGATATTTACGTCACCTTTCGACACTGCTTTACGGCAGATAGAACTGTAGTTTCAAAAGATTAACAGATGCGTACCGCCACCTAGTGGTCAGTAGAAGTAACTGTCCAATAGTTGAAACAGATTAACTTAAATGCTTTTAACTGAGAAAACCCATTTTAGCCTTTTAACTAAAAGTAAACAACATAAATCACTGTATCAATGAATTAAAGATACAACAAAGGGGTTTAGCTCTGGGATTCTGGAGAGCCATGTTCAACCCTCTAGAGGTGTTGTTGGACAAACAGAATGAAACACCAGCAAAAGCAGCTCCCCACTTGACAACCCTTGCGAAGAGCTGGCCTTTTGCTGCCCATTGATCTGCATGATTAACTTGTAGGGCTTAACTGGGTTTAGGGATTTTTTTCGCTGAGTGCTTATAGGGCACAAGTATCTTGTGTTTTCATTAAAAATATATTAAGAGGCTGCAGTGGTAATGTCAAAAGTTAGTATGCATATTTCTTTACATCTGCCTTGTATTCACAATTCATATCCCTTGACTGTAGCAACCTGAAAGCAGGATTCCATATTAAACAACTCTTCATCCAATCAGCCTTTATTTTCAATTCTTCCAGGGGCCAAACTTTGGAAGCTGAAAATATGTGAATCTTGTACACCTCTGTGTAAAATAACTAATATTCAAGTTGACACATCATACATTCAATTCACAAAATGCTGAGGAGAAGTAATTCTGTGCTTGAGGCTTTGGAGACAGCGAAACAATTTTTAAATTACCCCCACTGATATTTATTTCTCTGGACTCAGAGCAACACGGGATCTGTCTTTTTAGAGAACATTTTTCAGTACAATCTCACAAAGAGAACTCTGTGGGTTTTTATATTCACCAAATATGACCTTTAAAACCTAGTTTTAAAAAGCTGTTTATTCTCAGATTCTAAAATAGTTTTGAGGAGACTGTATACTGATAATTGGATTTTGCACATCTAAAACTTTGACAAGATAAACTCTCTTTTTTAAAAAGTTCCTAAGCATTTTCTAGACTGTTGCATGATTAAAAATATCTTAACAGTGCTGTCTTATATTATAGCTCCTATAATCCAGTGTTTTCTTTATCATTAGAGAGGTTTATGAAAATCATGGAGTGGGATGCAGAAGAGAGGAGCAAAAGGAGGGCTAAAAAAGAGAGAAAGGCAGCTGGTATGTAATTTTCTGATTCTTACACATCTTGTTTAAAGTCTTAAGTTAGCTGCTCTGTTGGCTATAACAGGGTCTTTAAATGTTTTGTTGTTTGTGTCACTGCAGCTCTCAAGGAAAAGGGGAATGAAGCTTTTGCTCAAGGAGATTATGAAACAGCTGTGAAGTACTACAGTGATGGCTTAGAGGAGCTACGGGACATGTGGCCGTTGTACACCAATCGGGCACAAGTGAATATCCTAAGCTTGTTTTATTCATCTGTAGAAGTGTGACAACACTTTAAAAAAGTGATATAATGTACTATAATACAATGCCTTTGGTCTTATCTTTCTGAACTATAAAAAGTATGAACAAGTTAAGGATTCTGAGTGTGTACATCAAGTATATACATGGTTTGTACAACTTTGCAACTTTCAAAGCAGATTATTAGACCAAAACAATGCTTTTTTTGGGCACAACTCCTCCATCCTTCAGATACAGCCCCCCCCCCCCCCCACACACACACACACACACTTCTGGCTCCACACTTCTCTGCTCCTGTCCTGTTTCATAACTAGTTTCTGTGAGCTGGAGAGTGTCAGACAAGTGCTGATACATGGGGTTCTGTAATTATTTTTAAGTGACAAAAAACATCTCAAAGCTTTTTTGAATGTATTTATAGTTCCTATAAAATGTATTCACCCCCTTGGATGTTTAACACTTTTATAGATTTATAAATCAATCATGGTCAATACAATTTGGCCTTTTTGACAAAAAAATACAAAGAAACCTCTGTAATGTAACCTGAAAACTGAACTGTCCATTAAACAATAATATGCCATGTAAAATAAGTGACTGCACAAATATTCACCCCCTTAAATTATGACCATTTGAGGTAATAATAAATGCCTTACATATTTTTATTCAATTGACAGGATTTTTTTTTGTTGTAATATTTCTTCCAAGAAGGGCTAAATTACATACCCATGATTGATTTATAAAATCAATAAAGGGGTAAAACATCCAAGGGAGTGAATACTTTTTAGGCACTGCAAGTTTATCATCTTTGTTCCTTTAAATCTTTAAATGGATCAGCACCCCAGTACATCTCTGACCTTTTAAATATCTACACTCCCTCGCGGTCCTTGAGGTCTGCTGATCGGCATAACCTTGTCGTCCCAAAAACCTAATTAAAAACCCGAGGTGATCGAGCCTTATCTGCAGTCGCTCCCAAATTGTGGAACGAACTGCCACTCAAAATTAAAACATCCCCCACCCTACCGACTTTTAAATCATGTCTTAAAACTCATTTTTATTCTTTGGCTTTTAATTCAGCATGAGACTTGTGCGATCTCTGTCCTTTTATGTCTTTTATGGTCCTAATCCCTGTGTTTTTTATGGCTTTTATTTGTTTTTATGTGTTTTTATTTCATTTTAATTGTTTTATTGATGTTCTTGCCTGCTTTTATGTCTTTCCTCTTAATGTTTTTACTTCTGCAGTCTTTGTGACTTCTTTGATTTTACTGTGCAGCACTTTGGTAAACTTGAATGTTTTTAAAATGTGCTATATAAATAAAGTGGATTGGATTGGATTGGATTACAATGTCAATTTGAGTAACGAAACTACGATTCATGAATTATCACAGTCCTAACCTTACTTGTCCGAGTTTATTTCCAACATCATTTATTTGATTCACCGTTAACAAATGTAACTTTTATTCTGTTCAGGCCTACATTAAGCTGGGAAAGTACGAGGACGCCATCAGTGACTGTGAATGGGCCCTGCGGGTAAGGCCTTGATGGGAACAGGGGTCAGTTATTTCCTGCATTATTTGTCATAGTGTCAGCTGAGGTGGGGGTTTATTTGGTTGGAGAATACTCTGTCCTGCTCTGCACTCAAACGGTCGTAATAAATGCAGGACACGGGTCATCAAACATGCAGGGATGATCACTGAAGTGAACATTGTGTTTGCAAGCAAACATTATGCATAAGTTCATTCCAGTTTGATATGATTGGAGTTTTCTAACAGACTTCTGAGCAAATGTTAGTTTGCCATTAAAAAAAAGGACAGTTTTAGCTTTGGATGACAAATTTGCCCTTTAATCACCTATTCTTTCTCTGGTCAGCGCCCTCTTGGAGTGTAGTGTGCCCCTGAGGTTCAGTTTGAATGCATCTCCCTCAAACTCTGTTGGTGTCATCAATACCTAAACACTACATCATTATTATGTAGATGTGCTGCATATGAGGTGCTTTAACTAATACGCTCCCATGATCATTTTCCTTCTATCAGTGTAATGAGAAGTGCGTAAAGGCTTATCTACTCATGGGGAAAGCATATCTGGCATCGAAGAAATATGATAAGGCGAGTATGATTACCTTTCATTACATCTAATCACAACAGATTTTTTACACATTGTTCTTGCATACAAATAACAACACTTGGTATCTCATCTAAATATAGCAGTCACATCAGTTTATTTTAACGGTTGTATGAACATGATGCATTAAAGCAGTCCTCATCCTACAAATCCTTTCAGTAGACTCTGACTGTTAGAGATTTCAATGTATTCATAAATTAGACCTCAATTTAGCAACAATATCAAGCAAGACATCTTTGATATAAGTATTGCTAGGTGTTTTTGTATTGCACAATTATGTTGAGATGTTGGGTCTTTTGGTATAGCATGAAATATTTTTGATAGAAAGGTACTGGATAAAGTGATTCATGATTAACCTGATCTTTCTCTTTATAGTCAAAAAGCTGTTTCAAGAAGATAACAGAAATAGAACCTTGGAGGGAGAAAATGGTACAAGGTAATGAGTCATTTTCAGGGAAGGAAAAACTGAACAAATATTGCCAATTGCCTTAATTTCTTGCCCTTACTGTGTGTGTTTTATATCCCCCATACTAAGACTGGGGGGTATGGCCTAAAATTTATATCACAGTGTTCTTTTTTTGCCCTTTGTGGTCATGATATTATATATCATAAAAAATTTAAAAAGATCATGCTTGTACATGCCTGTTCAGGTGTTACAACCCCCCTTGTTCCTCTAAAACAGTGGTTCCCAAACTTTTTGAGCCAGGCTTCTCTTTGGCAGATGCATGAATTTTCAAGCCCCTCAACCATCCCTCACCAAACTTATTAACACATAAATTTATATCAGTATACAGAGAAAGACTATTTCATGCAGGTAGGATGTGGTAAAAAAGGATTGTGCATCTTTGTTTAATACCCAGTGTAAAGCCAAGGGTGAGACATAACCCATCATATTTTCTTTTCTTTGTTTTAGTAGACTTGATGCAGGTGTAGATTCATTGTTGCCAAATTACAAAAGGTTAAACAGAGCAAAGTAAAGTCTGCTTACATTAAACAAGCTTGTACCCCATTAAAACATTCTGTTGCAGCAAGCATAGCTTACGTCACTCCGTTAGATACATAGATAACAGAACTATTTAGCTAGTGTTGCTAAATTGCTAATGTAGCTAAAGCTAAGCTCACAAAGTAGCTAAATAGGCTACTTATCTTCATTTGTTACATAGCTTAGTTAGCTTGAGCTACGTTTGCTTGTAGCTTACATAACTAAGCTAACAGCAGCTATATAAGCTACATATCTACGTATCTTTTGGGGGGCTGATGCTGATACTGATATTTAGCAATAAAAAAATTGCAATAGCTTTGAAAATAGTTATTGAAGCTTTAAACTCTAAAAGTTTACTTTGACTTAATCGGCTACATGCTCAGTCATAACTTTTTAATGTGAAGTGTGATGCAGCATTTTATTTCTTGTGTGTGTGTCAGACTTACCTCTATCTGTGAATGCATTTAGGGCAGTAGGCAGTGCAGGCTGTCACCTCAGGATGTCTTCTGCATTAAAAGACCCTTTAGGATCTTGCATTCTTTGACAGTGCCGCTACAGTATGGAATAATTTTATGTCAGAGATGAATCTGCTTCCTCCTCTTCCCTCCTTCCTTTTCTGTCTTCAGAATACCTGACAAAAGTAAACTTGGAAGAGGAGAAAGAGAGTCAGGAGATAAAGGCGATGCGAGAGTTTGACAAGGGAGAAGAGAAGGCAACAAGAGTCCCCCAGCTGCTGGAAAAGCTGTCAAAGCCGGACAAGATGTCCTTATACTACCACGGAGGACTTGAGATCCTGTCACAAGCAGTCCATGATTGTGAGTGTTCAGTAAGGAGAGCTACACAAGCTACACAATTATCTTTATCATCTAACCTATTTGTTCTCACTTTCTCTCCTTAAAACCTGTTTCACTTGTCCCCCTATTGTCTTGGTCCTTCAGAATGGGGAAGGCCAGTGAATTTCAAAAGTTTTGAAGGAGAAAAGGAGAGGTGATGCAGCACTTAAGTGCTCACATAACAAGGGAGACTACACAGTGCATTACTGATTGTTCCTCACACTCCATTTTCTTGTCACACTGAACACATTTCCAATACAGACAGTAAATATACACCAAAAGAGCAACACCGCGTCAGTGCTGCCTGCTGAGCCCATGTGCAGAGGACAGGTCTATATATCACAACACTACACGTCACTGTAAAATAACCCTTTAACAGCTATGTGAAATTTGCTGTGCAGAGCGGTTTTCCATAGACATGAATTCTGTTGTCAGATCAGTATCAGCAAGTTTTATACTAGCTTTCTATGCCTGGAGAAAAGTGAAACCTCCAGTGATTGATTTGATTTGTGATCCGATTATGATTATCTCTATTAGCTGAATAAGACATTCCCTTGACATATAAATACGAATGTAATTTTGTTTCTGAGCTGCTGAGTAGGTTTTTCAAGCTAGCAGCGTCAGCCCTCCCATCAATCAAATGATATCTCAAAGGTGTAAAATGATATCAAATACATTTAGATATTGTAATAGCCCTTATTTTAGGTACAGGGTTGTGTGAGCTCTGTCAGGTGTAGAATAAATATAGCGTGGGTTGTTATTGGATGGCTAAAAACACTATTAAGCCTTCTGGAGCTGTCTCAGGTGTGGATAATGAAACACCTGTGACAGCAGATGTCCGTTTCACAACCTAAGAGGCATACCTGCAGTCAATTCAGTGAGAGTATGTAGCAAGTGGGTGGTGGTACTTGTTTTTCAGCTTTATGCATTTATAGCAGTGTAGCCTGAGGTTCTCAATGTGGACTGGAACCCTGGAATATACCGGGTATTAAATGATTCAAATGCACTGAAGTGTGAGCTCTTGTAAAGGGACCAAGAGTATCTAGAGTTCTTGATCAAGCAAGGAGCAAGTAACTATCAAGGCGCACTGGTCAACCATACACAAGAAAAACTCAACTCGAACTGAGCGTATTTGTGAAATTTCTGGAGAATACTATTGCATTATACTTATTAGGGTTGTCCTGATCAGCACTTTCGGCCTCTGATCCTGATCCGATACTTTAATATTGGATATCTGCCAATACTGAGTCCCGATCCGATATTCATAATTACTTAGATTAGAGTTTCAATTGTTTTTGTTCACAAAAATAACTGAAGTAAACAGAATAACTACTAGATGTCTCAAATTTTTTTCCATTTAAATTAGTACAGCCAACATTGTTGTGTAAAAAACAAAATCGCATTTCTGCTCAAAATGGTGTATTAGCTCTGTTTTACTTTAATAATCCATGTGTTTCACACGTCCATCTGGCATGTCAGGTTAGGGTAAATACTGATGGCCACTCAACAGAGCAGCCTCCACCATTAGCGTGTCAATGTAGAGTCCATGTAAAGCAAGTGTTACCTACGAAGTAAAAAGCATTAGCAATTTTCAGATGACTAGGCAAGCACTATGAAAAGCTCAAGCCCATTTGCCAAGTCTAATTTCAAGATATAAAACACAGAAACTAAGGCTTTTATTTCTAGAATCTAGTAAAAAATCTGCAAATGTGATAGAGCAACAAAGTTTTACTTGTTGAGTTTCTTGAAATGGGATGGACAATTTAGATACCTTTTTACATCTCATTTTAAGACACTCAAAAAGAAAATTTACTTGCCACAGAATTTTTGGCTGACTGCTGAGGTCAGCCCGACAGATGGCTCTGTCTGTGTCTGACTGCCTGAGTGAGTGACTGAGTGAATGATGCTACTTTCACTTTAAGAGTCATACCATACAGAGTTGGTACCTTGACAGCAGTCTTGCAGCAGCATTTTGGATCATTTATAGATTATTGTGGGATGATTTATTCAGGCTGGTGAAAAGGGAATTACAGTTGTCAAAGGTATATATGCACAAATAAGCATTTCTAACTTGGCTTGAAACTCAACGCAATTCAGTTTGGCAATATTTCTTAGATGAAATAATCATAAATATGTTTGTAATTTAACATCCTGATCAAAAAGCTTAGTGAGATCAAACATTACCCCAAGATTTTTTAGATTTGCCTTCAAACCAGAAGACATGGATTTAACAACATGGGAAGAAATGTTATCGATGGCAATGACGAGGATGTTTTGTGAGTGTTCTACTAAACTTGTTATCCATCCACTCCTGACAGTCAAACATTTGTGCAAAGTAGTAAGTTTAACAGTGTCAAAAGATATGTTAAGTTGAATGTCGTCTGCATTAAATTGGTTATTTACCAGATATTAAACCAATACACTTGATTAGACTTGAGTTTTTGCTGCAGAACTTCATACAGCATCCTGGACAATCCCTAAATGCTAAGTGGTGGGACACATCACATTTTGAATAAACATTTCTTCTGAATTTGTCTTACTTCTAGCATGGTGCTTACTGCCTTTAAAGCACAAAGACATGTATTTTCTGCTGTAGGAAAGTAGTTGGGCAGGTCAGGTTTCCATGCATCCGCTCATTTTATAGTGATTTTGCCAGAATGAAAAAAAGAGTGGTATTTGTGAAGCATGTCCTCTGTTGTACATGTGCACCAGCAGTTGCTCTCCCCCAGGTTATTCAGTCCAAAAGGCCTTTTGGATTAAACTTCAAATCACCATGACCTGGATGACTGAGAACCCTCAGTGAAATGACTCTCCCCTAGGTTTTTCAACCCCACTAGCTACGGATATATTTAGTTTTAGTGATGTTTGACTAAATCGAACTGAAGTGTCTGTGGAACACCCTTTTTTTAGAATTTATCAAGGTTAATGGCACTCCAAAGAGTAACTTTTTCATATATTTTCCAGGTAAGACACATGACATTTTGACATGATAATTCTCTTTGAAACTTTCATAGTTACAGTGGCCATACATCCAAGCTTGAAGGAATACTAGAATGAAACTTGAAACTTTCCCCTCATTGAAATATTCAGCTAAAAACACACCACAGATGTGTGCTTTGTTTTTTCATTTTGTCTATTTCTGACACTATGTTGTCTGTACATTGCATGTCCTTTGCAGAATTGTAAATATTTCGTATCCATTCTATCATTTTCTTTATAGTGATGAATAAAAGTCCACTGTCAAATGATATAAAGCCTGTCTAACAGTGCCATTCAATGGAAAAGGGCAAAACTTACATAACTCACAACTGAAAGGACTGCAGCAGACCTGACATTCCAAGCGCTCTGCTCTCTGGAAGTACTCCCCTACTGCACTGCTCTACTATTTGCAAACTCTGAGTCAGGTTTTGTGACTCATGGTATCTCAGTCTCAATATATTTTATTAATTATTTTCTAACTGGTTGTAAAATAGTGAACAGTTGCCAGCTAAACTAAAGGCTATAGGTAATGTTTTTCAAGACCCCTTGGCAGTGATATATATAGTCCTCTGCCCTCTTAAACTATCTCCTGTTCTCTTCCAACAGGCACAGACCAGACCCTTTTCAGACTGAACAAAGGCTTCAGTATTATCAACAGCAATAGCATGGTGAAAAGGTAAGAAGACCAGAGGGAGAGGTAGCTGTCAGCTCTCAGTGGTGCTGTGACAGATGGACCCAGAGACAAGGGAGTAGGGGAGACAATGATAGTCTAAACTAGAGAGATCATCCATCCTCCTCCCTCTGTCTCTCACTGGTTGCTTGTGCGATAGTCCAGAGAAGAACAGATGATCACAACGAAGATTGAGATGAGTCCTGAAGTACACCAAAAAGCTGTATTCTTCCAGCAAAGAGAGGGTGTTCTGTTCAAGACACAAATTATGACTCCTGCGTGTCAGTTTGGTGGAATTATTATTAACTTGTAACTTACTTTCTATTTTGTCAGTTGTTAGCGCTGTCATTATTCAAGTAAGAACACAGTGTCCGGGAAGTAGGCACTGCTAGGAAATGGTGGTCCAAGCATTGATGGAAAGAGCTAGTAAGGATATTGGTGTCAGCCAGAAACAACCAACTGAAACAATGAGAGCCCTGTTGCAAAGAGAGACGGTGTCTGTTATCAGTCCTTATCCCAAGCTGAAGAAGCATGCTGAGTGTGTGTCCTTTTGGCACTGGCTTTTTAAAGAGTAAAACTTAGAAAAGTTCTTGAGAAAAAAGGAAAAGGTTTCCTTTCTCATAGATATTAAACTTACTAAAGGTGCAGTGTGTAATATTTAGCCTAATAGCATTTAGGATTCATACGTAGGGAGGGTCTTCTGTAAGATGTTGCTAATAATCTCAGTTTAACACACTGTACCTTTGCGTTTTCCACTCCTTTTTTTCCCATTAGAAAAAATTTAAAGTGATTAATCCGTGAATTTGTGTGTTGATTGCAGTTAATCTCCCCATTTTGAAATTCACTGTTTTTATTTTATTTCTTTCTTTGTCTTAAACTAAGGGTAATTGACTTCCTGTTGGCTACAGAGCTGCTTTAATTTTGAAAAAAAAAAAGATAAAGAACTTTTAAGATTATGATGTGAACATAACAAAGTAGAAAAGGAACTTGACGTGGGCTAAAAGGAAAGAAAAGAACAGTTAACAGAAAATATTTGATAACACAAAGTTCAGATGACTTTTGACTTGTCCACAAGTCATCTGAAGTCCATTTAGCTGTTGTTTTATCTTGGTGGTGAAACGAGACATTAGGGCACAGTGATGGCCTTTTTTTTAAATCACTTGGCAGCAGGGAGACACTGCAGTGGCTTACCCAAGGTGTGCTGAAAGGGACAATAAGGCATGGGATCTATATGTTTTGATTACTTATTTTGGTAATACACAATATTAAAAGTACTGTGCAGAACTTGTAGGCATGTTTGGGCCATAAATTGAGGCTGCAGTAAAGTGCAGATGTGGACAAATAAGATGCTGTTGAGCTTGACCCTGGCAGCTGAGCAACACATGTGTCAACATGTATCAAGCTTGACTCTGGCCACCCTTCCCACTCTTTCCACTCTTGTGGTGCATTGGACTCCGTGATGAATCCTTAGTGCTCTATATACCTAAAACTTATGAATTGTACTGTATATAGTAATTTATCTCATTTGAATAATAATTACAAAAATAACAAAAACAGGACTAACAACTTTTTGATTTCCACAGCTGCTTGTTAAGGGAAACAAATGATCCAGACGGCCAGGAGTTGTGTGTTTCTGTTCTGAAATTATGGAAGGCTGTTTGCTCTGGAAATGGTATGTTTTGGATTGAATTACACTTTGCTTTCTTTATTTGTCCATGTCACAATTTGCTCTTTTTGTTTTTCAGAAGAAAACCAGATGCTGTTGATGACATCCCCAGTCAGCAGACAGTCCATGGTTGACTTGGTTGCATCAGAGCATGTTGCAGTTCAGAAAGAATGCCTGGCATTGCTATATTTGTTCTCAGAAAAGCCGCATGGCAGACGTTTGGCCATTGACAACCTAAATACACACATGTAAGACAGTCCTTTATGTTTTCAGCAGACACATGTAGCTAAGCATTTAACAGTCCCACCTTAGTGAAATCTGCTTTTAGCCCTGAGCTACATTTTTGTGATTTTTATTCCATTTGCCATTTCCATTTAATGAGATTTCAAAAAAGCTGTGCATCATTGCTGGGAGACCTGGTTTTTAAAATCACACAGAGAGGTTGAAGTGACTCTGAATATATCTGAGCTGAAGCTAAATGGATTTGAAGAAATTTGTTTCTCTTGGCATTGTTACCAAATGTATTGGTCCAAAGGTGAACAACATCATTATTTGGGTTCAGAATATTCCCCCCTAGTTTAATGATATCCATTATTTTTCTGTGTTCCTCCACCTCATTTTTTTGTTTGTGTCTTTTTTTCACTCTGCTTAAATCTGGATTGACAGGATGGTGAGAAACCTCATGATGTGCATTGTAGAGCCAGAGCAGCAGCTGGAGAACATAGCCATCGATATTCTGGAGGAGTTTGCAACAGAAAACAAGTATTACCGAAAAACACAGCTCACCAAAACCACCAGAGTCGTTCTCTTTACATACCAGAAATAATTTTATTCCTGCCTGAGTAAATCAATAATTTCAGACACTGTTCAGAATAAGGGTCTACTAATAGTGTTTTTTTGGGGGGGGACCAATACCCACAAGTTGATCTTGAAACCAATAAGCAGTATTTGAAGCTGATATGCATTTACAGCAAAAATTCTAAATTTGAATTAGTGTTAATAAGTACAACAGCAACAAAGGTGAGTTTTTATTCTGGAAAAACTGTACACCTATTGCAATGCATGTGTTTACTAACCAGGAATTTAAATCCCCCCAACTTAAGTAAAAGCAGCAAAACCACAGTGGAATAATCCTCTAATACAAGTGAAAGTCTTGCACTCAAATCTTATGTAAGTTAATGTAATTATGTCAAACAATTAACTTAATATTAAAAAGTAAAACTGTAATTTATAATATATTCCAAAACTTATTTATAACTACTGATGCATTAATGTCTTAATCACTTAAATGTTACAGCTCTTAAGCTTGAGCTTATTAAAATGAACAGCTTAACCACAATAGTGCATGAATGTATGTTTATCTAATTTAAATCAGCAAGGTAACTATTTAGTAATACAACAAAATCAATCATTTTAATACAAAGCAGTATTTTTGCCTCCTAGATCTGGTGGAGTGTAGTTAAATGCAATTATTCATGAAGTAACAGGCAACTTCTTTAAATTGACAGTACTTGAGGGTCCTAAGTATACGTTATAATTCCACCATTTGGATTAACAGAGGTCCAAGATACAGCATTATGTCTAAAGTCTATTACAGCAATATCCCTCACCTCTGTAACATTAGCAGAAAAACACGCTAGGATATTTCAGCACCTTTACTGTTAACAGGGAACTCTAATATGTTTAGGGCATGAAATAACGCCACAGTCTATCCTTGTTTAGTCATCTGGTTAAATAATGATGCAGCTAAGACAATTTCTAGCAAATCCAACACATTATAAGAGACTCGATATTTACAAGACTAGGTTAAAACCTAGTATATGGCAGATGCAACTATCTGGGACGCCTGTTGGAATGCCTGACTGAATTTTGTGTTCTGGCAATAGATGTGGTCCAGTTCTGGTAAAAAAAAAAACGCAATGCTAAAGTTAAAAGTGAGGCATTTCTAGCAGTAGAGGCTGCCATGAGAGACCTTTCAGTACAACTAAAAACTACCCATAACACAACCCTGTATGTATGGCTCTATTTACCACATTGGAGGCAGCCATTACCAATAATAATAATCTATAAATGATCCAAAATGCTGCTGCAAGACTGCTATCAAGGTACCAACTCTGTATGGTATGACTCTGAAAGTGAACGTAACATCACTCACTCAGTCACTCAGACAAAGCCATCTGTAGGGCTGACCTCAGCGCTCAGCCAAAAATTTTTGTTGGCTCATGTTACGTTAAATAATATGAAATAATATAAAAAAATATGATGAGTAACAGTACTCATCTCAAACAGATGAGCACTCTTACATTTGCTGTCAGGAAGCTTCAGTACATCCCTGCAGCACTGGCACCAATGTGACTTTTAGAAACAACATTACCAGTGGCTCAATATATTGTTTAAAACCTCATTTATTTATACCAGAGACTAACATTTGCACCGTAACAAAGTTCACTATTCTGGCTCTTTCTGTGGTGTAAATGGGAATGTCCACAGACTTGTCATTGTAGAAAGTGCTTGCAGGACTGTGGTATTTTTAGAACTTCAGTGTGGAAGATCATAATGTTTTTAACTTCAGACTTTCCTCCCCCTGTACTCTGGCTCTGTGCGCGTCAGGCTGCAGTGTAGTGTTGTGGGTGGGACATTAGTTGAGGCAGTGAGTGCATAAGACACACAAAGCAGTCTTTTATCCTCCCATACATCTTTTCCTTATATATTAAAGGCACATTCAAACCTGTCTTCACATCACTTTAGGAGGAGTACCAGGGGAAATGTAAAGTGTGACATCTTTCATTATTCAACATGTGTGATTCAAGTGCTAATATCACTTGAAGGTAAAAGGCTGTTCTCACTGTGTTTGTCTCTCTCTGGTGCCTCATGAAAATAGACATGAAAGAACAACCCAGGCTGTTTGGCACAGCAGGAAATAAGTCAAAGTGTCAACAGTGAAATGAGGATATCCATTTTTTCTTGTCTAGAGCGTAAAGAGTTACTCAAAAATAATGTGTTATATCTTGGAGAGGTTTTCTCTTCTTTGTAGTAGCTCGGCTGGCTCCATGTTGGGCTCTGATTGATATATTTGAAACATTTCAAATTAATTGATACTCATCATTATTCCAAATCTTCGCTTTAAGATTTTATGATACATTATCAGGCATGCATTACTGTAACTTAAACTTTTCTACATGCTTAGAGCATATTAAATGACAGATTTAAGGCAGAAGTCAAAGTAACTTGTCAGTTCTGTTAAATGTCACCGTGATGCATCTGTTTTATAATTCCTTTAATGTTTATAATTAAAATTCTTCAGAGATATAACAATCAATCATTTTTTACTATTTATTAGAATGCAGTGCAGATGACCTATGGAAAGCTGTAACTTAGCATCAGACTGAATTTTAATCACTCCTTCAGTTATGGTTCATATTTCTGTATTTTTATCAATACTTTACATGACTTTACATGTCAAACGTGCCTGTTTGACATGTAAAGTAGAACTCTTATATCTTCTTTTACAGGTTTGTCAAACAGTTAAGGAGTGTGATAACAGACTCTGTTATTGTGCCATTTACAACAATATTGGTAAGATACAAAGATGCAAATATTCATGCTGAAAATGGGTAGCTATGTTTATTTATGTTCGTGTGCGTGACTTAAAATATATATACATTTTCTATTCTGCTTATTAGAACAACATCAGTGTGTCCAATCGGCAAGTTCTCTCACCACTCATATCCACTGTTGACCGTTTGGCGAGAGATGATGTCATCCATTTCAATTTTGTGCACGATCCAGAGTGTTGGAGAGCTTTTGAGGCTGCCATTGTTAGTATCATTTAAAACTGGTCCTTTACAAAGAGAAGTACATATCAATATTTTTTTACTTGAACTTTGGGCTCTTAGAGAACATAGAATCTGTCAGAGATTATATAAGGGGGTCTACCTAAGATGATTATCAGGGCCAGTTATCTGCACTAAAACTCCTGCATTTAATGAAAGTGTTTCACTGGCTTTTAATGCTTTTTACTCTGTTTTTGTACAGAGGCAGTGCATTGCATGCAAATACAAAGAGGTGCTTTACCCTCTGCTTGGTCTGATCATCAACCTGTCTACAATCACCTCTCCAGCCATTCAAGTAAAGCCATTAATACTTGTGTTAACATTTTGGTTATATTAGAAATTTTTTGATAATGTATTTTCTGTAAATGTTGGACAAAAACACCCTCCCACTAATAAAATCCTAAAGCTTAAAATGTGCAGCATTGTAAAATCAATAAATACATTTACTTAAAAAGCAGAAGAAGAAGAGGCTAATGTAATAAGGGGGTTGGGGGGTTTTTGTGAAGTGGGTGGGACCTAATTAGACACCTAATCAGAGGTGAAACCTTAAGTGAAAATTGGTTGAACCACTTTATTTTCCTCTTTTGTAGGAGCAGGCTGTGTCACTGTGTGACTGCTGTCTGGGCTTGCTGAAGGATAGTGATGGAGGAGTCATAACTGTAAGTGGACTTTACTCTGGCACTGCCACACAGAAGTCAGGAAGGTTGGTGAGAATACTGAAGTTAGTGTAGGAAGTTATCAAACATGAAGCTGCTTAGCTTCAGTACTTAATTACAATTTACACTACATTTTATTATTATAAAATTACATTTTATTAAAATTATGTAGTGACAATTTTCTAAAAAGCGATTTAAATGTCACTGTGGTATAAAAGCCAATTCAATGATTATTTCTGATGTGTGTCCACGAGTAGTTATTATTACTCAGTGACTTCATTCTTTGTTTATTTAAGTCCAGGGGCAAAATTCTTTGGCAACATTCCAAAAACTAAGTTTCTCAAAAAAAAAAAACAACAACCTTAAAACACAATCAGGCAATATTTTGCATAAAGCACCATCACCTCTACAACATAGAATTCATTTCATTCCCACCTGCGTGGCCTTCCCTCTATAATTACTGAACTCCACCTATGACCAAAACACACAAAATATGTCCAAAATTAAGGGATTAATAACAAAATAATTGTTTTCATTAAAAGTTCATTTTCCCTATAGTTTATTTTCTTACTTCTATTAATTCCAAGTATCTACTTAAATGTTTTCATTTACTTAATTAACATTACTGTAACTTAAATGTGTTTTACAATTTTATATACCTTGACCTTTTTTTTTAAGGTGATGAAGGTCCCCTTAGAACGCTTCCTGTTGTCTCATTCAAAGTTGTCGATATGATGTACTAGACACACTCCTAAGACATTTATTCTGAGTAAAGAGCTTTTTAAGGGCATGTGAGCTGACCGGCAATGTGCCCCAAATGGTGGACACAGCAATCCACGATGTTCACTGAATCCTGTATACATCATTACATGTGATTGAGACTCCAGCTCCAGGTGCAGTTCTCTGTGTTAATGGCTGTTATAGCACTTTCACACTGCATTTGCAAAGCCCTTTGAGTCCCACTCCTCTGCCCACCTGTCTCATTACTCCATTTTAATGTTCATCTTGTACTGGGATGGCACTTTTCTCCCTTGCCACTTTTTGTCAACATCCTGTTTTTAATTTTCTCAGTATTTCCCTCTAGTTTTTTTTTTTTTTTTGCTGATGCCTAGTCTACAGTGTCCACATGCTTTTTAAAATGTACTTTTCTATATTCACAACTAAAATGTCTTCTTTCTCTTAACAGTATGAAGAGAATGCAGACATGAATGAACAAATACACTAAGGTTGTCCATGTCATTTCAACGTGGTTCAATTAGGTTGTCTATTTTGGTCAACTTGTTTGACACAGTAAGAGAGAATATCTCTTTGGTAAAGCATTTGTGATCATATAAACATTTTAACAGATTTTAAACAAGCGTTTATCAACTTTTGGCAATCAAACAGCAGAAGAACTCTTCAGTAAGGTGGCAAACATAGTCAAGCACATTGGGCCATATTTTGACGATGTGAAGCCAACTGTTGTTGGTGAAGACAATTTAATTGATGGTGAGATTATGAGAGGGTCCTACATTAATTATTGGATGTTTCATTGCTGATGTTAACATAGAATAAAAAAAAAGCTTCTATACACCATGTGCATTGCCTCTCGCACTGCACTGCAGCAACTGCATCCAATTGGACTTGAAGAACTTTGTGACACTGATGTTGTTTCCTCTTGTTTAAATCTTTGCTTGTGTTGTAGTTACTCTCAGATGTGTGTCGGTTTGGACCAACGCATCTGCTAAATGATATTGGCAGTTTAGACAGTACATACTGTATACCGGTGTAAACCCAGGCACATAGCACAAAAAAGTCAGATTATTTGCCATGGGTGTGTTTTGAGAGTAATGTCACTCAACCCAATCACAGTGCCAGCTCTCATTCCCTGTAAGCTTGGTGTTCAAATGAAGAGGGATTTTGTTTTTATCCTTTAATACAATGGTTCTTAACCCCCCTGGGGCTCGCAAGACGCTGAGAGAGGGGTCAAGAGATGCCTTCCAAAAAACAATTACTGTTTTAAAATGATTTCAGAATGTTTTACCCATTCATATAATTGATTAAACTTAAATGTGATAATTTGGTTAGATTTATGCTGAAATCAAAGTAATCCTTAAAATGTAAATCTGCACATGACTAATCTCCAATTTGCACTGCTGCATTCAACTATGCTTCAACCACTTTCTGGTACAGTGGGCATCCTGGGTCTCTGGCACAAATATTTTGAGGGTTGCAGGCCTAAAAGTTTAAGAACTCAGCTTTAATAGACTAAACTCCAGCTGGCTCATTTCCACTTTTTTCTTTCACTGTACCACCAAAACATACATAACACACAGGACACTGTATTACATATGCTGTTAGAGGATTTTATTGACATTTCACTGAAGCATTCCTGCAACATCAGAAACAAAAAGACAGCAGAACCTCTTTGATTATTAAAATCTCCATACATACCGATAGGCTCTGTGTTGATTAATCTTCTGTGAGCTCAACATCACATTAAGGTAGACTGTATTTACTTATTTTCTCTGACCATGTTTTCTAATGTACATAAAGAAGATAGGACAGTCTGTATCCTTGGATATCTTGTCAGTGGAACTCTCACATCTCATATATGATTTATAAATCAGAATCTCTGTTGCACAAGGGTGTGTTGTGTTGCTGCCTCATATATAAGACATAGGAGTAAGCGTACATAAAGTAGAGCTTGTAAATAAATAGTAACAAAAGCTTTCACTCTCTCAGCCCTTTGTCTCATTAAAAACTTTATTTGAATGTATCAACAAATGCATTTATATTATATTGTGGAAAAGTTGCATTGTTGTGCATCCTGTGTGTGGAACAAACTCAGTTAGTGTGTGTCAGTCTTTCTAATGGCATCCTCTAAATAACAGAAACAAACTATGCCACAGACATTAGACTTAAGACCAGGTCTTAAATGGTCTTAGATGCAGTCATTTACTCTGTCCACAAACTTTGCACCTGACCACTCCTTACTCAAAGACAAGCACACCTATGGGCTGCAACAGAGCAAAAATCTACTTGCTTACAACCTGAGTGTTGGGCTAAAAATGACAGCATCACCTGCAAGATAGGAAAGACACCCACGCTGCATGCCAAAATGCTTTGTTCTGTGTTTATAAAATGGACCATTGTATTGTCTGACTGAAAACGTCTTAGCCTGTAAGTAAGCAAACCCCTGCTTTAATGTTACATACATAAATCATCACAGTCATCTGATTGGAGCTGTGCTCTTGGCCGCCAGAAAAATGTAATAGCTGAATTTCATGGCCTCTCTGTTTTCTTGAGATAACATATCCGGGGTATAGCTAACTCTGTCCTCAGTTTTATTATTTTATCTGAACACACTGTTACTGATATTATTCAGGGAGGACGGCTGTAATATTAGAAGCTTATCTAAATCTTTCACGTTTTGTTCTAAATGTGTTCATGAATAACTGGTTTACTTTACAATGTAATATGTGCCCTGGACTTACAAATACGTCTCTGAAATTAATTTTTTGTATCCTTTAAGACTCATTTGATATATTTTCATTCCCTGATATGATTTTATTTAAGAAGTTAATAACTGAAGTGCGCCCTCAATTTTCTCCATGCAATAATACTGTGTCCTTCAGTAGATTCTGCCAGCAACACTACGCAAGCAACCAATCGTGACCTTTTCCTAATTATTTCTGTTGCTTTTATGTTCTCTTTATGTGATTATCCTCTCTTCAATAGTGCCACTGTAATGGTTTGTTCAAAGAAATGAGTTTTCAGTCAACTCCATCACTGTGTTACTGTGGAGTTAGTACTTTTTTGGTTTAACATCATGACATAACACCCCAGCATCATTTTATGATTAGGTGTTCTCTTTAGGCATCTTTAGATGTTGCTTATTGCCTAATTACTCTGTTTTTTTCTTCCCACACTCTTTCTTGTTTAATTTAGTTCTTTTTAGGGAGCCTATTCTAACATTAGGTCAGGGACTGCTGATGGACCCTGACCTTTTGGCTAACTGACATATTCACAGAAACATTAAATCAACATGCACTGTCCCTGTAAAGTAAAAATATATATTACTAATGCCTGTAAATATCCAAATTCTCTTATGTGCTTTTCTTTCCTGGTTTCTTTCTCCTATTAAACATTCTGTTGGTCCTATGATATGCTGTCCTTTCATCTGTTTTCCATCCGTGTGCCTTCCTCTCGTTTTTTCTTTTTCAATCAATTTTGCAATGTCATATTCTTCATTGTCTTCTAGAGAGCCACAGGTGTGCTAAGCACTGTTCTCCCTCAGTCCTCGGATGCTGTCCAGCATGTTATTCAGGAGGGTGTGATCAAGACCATGTGCAGGCTCCTAAAGGTGCCAAACTGTACATATAGCTATGCTTGCGTGAATACATCAGCACTTAATTGTGTCATACTGCTAAAATGATTTGTTTCAAATGATCTTGAAATAAAATATTATTATGACTTACAGTTTGAATTAAATCCAGATTTACCTTTTGACAAAAAATAACCTCTTTAATGTCAAGGTAAAAACAGATTTCTACAAAGTAATATAAAACAAAAATATATAATATAAATAAGTGACTGCATAACTATTCACCCCCTTTAAATTGGCTGACCTAATTCCACAGAGGTCCAGCCAGTTAGTGTTAGTAGTCTCACAGTTAGTGACATTGGGATCATCTGAGTGGAGTGAATGTTCCTAAGACATTTTAGTATAAAGACTCCTGGGTCTTGAAGGTCCAGTGACTGGTTTATCAGTATCCCTGGCTACCATTGCACCATGAAGACAAACCCCAAGCAGCTCAGAGAAAAGGTAATTGAAAAGTATAAGTCAGAGGATGGATACAAAAAAATTCCAATTCACTGACCATCCCCCAGAGTTCAGTTAAATCCATCATCAAGAAATGGAGGGAATATGGTACATGTGTAAATCTAGATCAGGCTGTCCTCACAAACCGAGGGACAGTGGAAGAAAGAGAGGCCACCAAGACATCTTTGACTACTCTGAATGAGTTACAAGATTCAGCAGCCAAGATGGGAGCGACTCTGCATACAACTGTTGCCATGGTTCTTCACTAGTCAAAGCTTTATGAGAGAGTGGAACAGAGAAAGCCCATGTTGAGGAAAACTCATATCGAATCTCGACAAATAGTTGGCAGAAAAACAGAAGAAAGTTCTTCAGTCTGATGAGACCAAAACAGTGTTTTTTGGCCATCAGACAAGGCGTTATGTTTGGCTAAGAAGTTATATTTTACAGCCTGACCGTAACATTCCACACACAGCAAAACCTACACATCCTCTGTGCTGTGTTTGCAGCCAGAGGTGCATCTACCAAATACTGAATTAAAGGCGGTGAATATCTATGCAGTCACTTAATTTACATTAAATTTTTGTATTTAATTAAAATTACTCTATAGAAATATTTTTTCACTTTGACATTGAAGAGGTTTTGTTTTTTGTCAAGAAGCTAAATTATATTGACCATGATTGATTTATAAAACCAGGGTAAAACATCCAAAAGAGTGAATACTTTCTAAGGATACTGTATTTTTTCATTTATTTAATGTAATTGTAATTGTTATAATGTAATTGGTATTTCTGTGTCATTCTACTCAGGGAAGAGGGGAGGCTGCTACTAAGTATGCCATTAAGACTCTGACAGTGTGCACTTCTGCCAGTCAACTTGCTCGCGAGGAGCTGGTGAAATCTGCTAAAAGTGAGAAATGATTGACTTGTTGACACTGCTTTCACAAAAACACTTTCATCAATGCAGGAGAAATATTTGATGGTTGACCTAATATGCAAATTAAATGTATGAGTACGTGAGTATTTGGGGCTATGTTTGAATGCATGCATTATAATGTATTATACGATAATTCATTCTCTTCATATTTGCCTTTCATTCATTGTTCCACATAGAGCTGTCTATTTTGCGTCATTTACTGGGTTCCAGCAGTGACGAGATGGTGACAGGAAATGCAGCCCTTTGTTTTGCCCACTGCCTTGAGTTAGAGGGAATTGCCAGCAGCCTGCTGGGCACAGATATTGTGCTGCTACTTCTTCGCCACGCTGCAGGGGATGCAAAGAGGACAGCTGTGAAGCAAAATGCAGCCATCGCTCTCGGGAGGCTGTGTCAATCTGAGCCCAGGTGCCTTGTCACCTTACTCTATAAACCACATGCTGTTGATTACATCTACAATAGTAGCCTGAAGGAGAATTGATAGAATAGATGACATGCCATGCTTGCACTATAGTGGAGTAAATAAGCTGATGCAACTTTACGGGTTTGGTAAGAGATGTTATATGGGGCAAATCTGTGACTTTTTGCACATGTTAAATCAATGAAACGATTATTAGTTAGGTTTTCTGTGCTTGTAATTTTAAATACACTGTTAAGAAATGACAAAATAATTAATGCTATATAATTTTGACATCGCTTTTGTTTCTCCTGCAAAAATCCTCTAATTTGACAGATTCACTCTGTGAAGGTGATGATTGACGGACGTTAATCTGCTGCATTAGCTTTACCATTACTGCTGTTTCTTAACAGTTGCAGTTCATTAACTGCTGTATCATGATGGATAGGATCATGGCCACTAGTAGACTTTGTGCACTAAACGCTGTTTTACACTTGGAACCTGACAATCAAGCAAATGAGATAAGGTCAGAGTTGATAGGATAATAGAGAGACAGCTTTGATGCCAGTGGTCATTAGTTTGAGGTCTTTTTTTTCACTTAGGTTTAATATTTTCTATGTTGTGTCTTCTTGCATTTTTTTATATTTACATTGCTGCCTTTGAATATATACATCACTAAAGCAGATATAGATAAAATATCTTCTGATCTCACAGCTTTATTTTTGATAACAATTATCAGTGTACATGTCAGTATCATGTCACAGAACCCCAGCTGTCACACTTTGCATGCTTTTTTTAAACAGTCAAATAACCCAGTTGTAATGTTGGTTATAATGATTATAAAGAAAAGTTTCTCAGAAGTCTTTCATATTCATAAAAAGGGGAGAACTTTCTGTATTTTCATTGATTTCTTAGGTCTGAGGGTAAGCATAAACAAACTAAGTGAAACACTCCAAGGTTAGTCTAAATCATACCTTATCACATGTTTGAGTAAGAAAACTGGAGCGACAAACATGTCTTTTTGTTTGTAGGCACACATTTGCTTTGCCTGATAGCCACAGTGTGGATTGTTAGTTTTGAAGCTAACAACTTCTCGCATGTTTCTCCTGAATGAAAACCAACTCAAATCAATCATTGTGTTTTCTTTAATTTATATATTTTTCTATTATTTCAGGCATTTGGACAAGCTCCGAGAACTACACGGCTTTGAGATTCTTCACTCCTGTATGAAGCTCATCACATGACCATACAACATGTTATATCATCTACTTTTCTTGTTACACTCTCTATCATTCTTCTCTGTACTTGTTTAAGCCTTTACACCTGTTGTAAACCAGATCTTGTTTTATTTTCAACGAAGAAAATAAAAAGATTGTTGGAGTCTTTGAGAATAATTCAAACATTTGTTAAATTGTAATCACAGCCTGTTTCTAAGTTCTTAATCTGCATGGAGATAGTCAGGAATATCACATTTAAAGATTTTTTTTACTGATCATGAATACATTTTGAAGGAGATGAAAGTAGTGTAAGTCTGTCTTCCTTTAATATTTATTACATTAAATGTAATCAACATTTTATAACTTACCGGTAATCATTTATCATTTTTATTACTCTTGAATAGTTTCAAAATGCAAATGAATAAACTTTAATTCAGAAAACACTGTTTTAACAACCTACAACTCACCAGCAGTAACTTTTGAATTTAGGATGTTTGATACTGATCTCAATGTCATCCTTCCAGTATGAGTTTACAAATAATAGAGACAACGCAGCCTGTGGATAGAGTGACATCCACTGTGGCACTTGTCTTTCTATTACAACTGTAACCACTGCACCACAGTGCTACTGTCGCTGCACTGCTGTGAGAAGGTCAGAGCTTAAAACTGCTGGTATAATATTTTCACTCCATGAGAGCTATCTTGTAGAGCTGTATTACTAGAAGGCAAGTAGAGGCAAGTTGCTCCAGTTTAATTGAGGAGGATATTATGTGAAGAAGTGTGGGTGTACTTGTTAGTGTGCAAGTCAGAAAAAACCTCTGCAAACGTGGCAGTTGTTCTAGGTTACATTTCGGTGCTTGTAAAAAGTGTTAACAGCCTTGAATGTTTGAAGTTTTAGTGTTTTTATGATATAGTTTGACTTTTCGACAAAAAAGGCAAAAACCCTCTTTAATGTCAGAGTGAAAACAGATTTCTACAAAGAAATGTTTATGAAATAAAAATATACCATCTAAAATAAGTGACTGCATTAATATTCACCCCCTTTAAATCAGTATTTAGTAGATGCACCTTTGGCTGCAATCACAGCACTGAGTCTGTGGATGGGTCTCAATCAGACCTGCACATCTGGACACTGCAATTTTCCTCCTTTCTTCTTTGCAAAACTGCTCAAGCTCTATCAGGTCACATGGGGATCGAACCTGAACAACTCTTTTCAAGTCCAGCCAAAATAATCTATTGAACTGAGGTCTGGGCTTTAGCTCGACCATTCCAGAACATTTGCTTTGTAGTCTTTAAACCATTTCTGTGTAGTTTTCACTGTATGCTTCAGGTCATTTTCTTGCTGGACAATAAATCTTCTATGAAGCCATAGTTCTCTTGAAGACTGAATGAGATTGACCTCCAGGATTTTCCTGTATTCTGCTGCATTCATTTTATCTTCTACCTTTACAAGCCTTCCAGGGACGGCTGCCAAGAAACATCCCCACAGCATGATGCTGCCACCACCATGCTTCACAGTGGGGATGGTGCGTGTGTGGTGATGTGCAGTGATTGGTTTCTGCCAAACATAGCATCTTATCTGATGGCCAAAAAGCAACACTTTGGTCTCACTAGATCAAACAACTTTCTCCCACCTTACCATGGAGTCTCCTGCATGCCTTTTGGCGAACTTTAGTTGAGATTTAATGAGTTTTATTCACCAGTGGCTTTCTCGTTGCTACTCTTCCATAAAGTTTTGACAGTTGAAGAACTCAGCCAGCAGTTGTTTCATGTAGAGTCTCTCCCATCTCAGCTGCTGAAGCTTGTAAATCCTTCAGAATAGTCATAGTGTCTTGGTGGTCTCTCTCACTAGTCTACTCCTTGCACAAATTAACCATGATTGATTTATAAAATCAGTCAAAGGCACTATATGTCAAGAGTAGAGCTTAGACTAGACCCCAAGATTTAAGCCCAAACCTGTCGGAGCACATGCACATTTTCTCTGAGCCTGTCCTGTTCCATACAGACTCATAAGAAGATCAATTTGGTTGAAACCACAGGCTCCAATGAACAGACTGTCTTTAGAACAAGGACTTTTACATTTCCACAGGAGCAGGCAGGATTTGAGCTTTGACATAGAGCTGACAGCATGGCTGAAGACTCTTTTCATGTTTGCTTGTCACTAGTTAACCTGAGCAGAACATCTTTGTGTTGCTTACAACAAAGTTATTGTTTTTCCTTCAAGTATGACTCGCTGACTTCTGCCTGTACGGTGATTCCATTTATGAGTGTCCGTTATGAGCATAAAGATACAAATTGAAGCAGGTGGGTATTTTGTGTAATACATTTTTATATTTTCATACTTATTTTATGATTAAATAAAAACAATATAAGGCTGTTCTTTTTTACCTTACTGTAACATATTGTGTACCTGTTTACAGCATTTTTCCTGCACTGATGGTAAAAGAAAAGGCTACTGAGAAACCTGATCTACATGTAGATGGAGAGAGAAGGACAAAAGCCCCCCTGTAAGGTATGACACCATCCCTGCAGGTCTGCAAACAGCTGATAGCAGCTGCTCAGCTGGATCCAAAAGTACTAACAACACCCATTCACTAGGGCTGAGGTTATTGACTAAAAGACAGAGCAGAAATGAGGAGGCTTTCCTGTTTCACATTTGGATTTTTTCTGCTTACAGGTATGTACAGTGTCTTTGTAATAAGGTAGAGTAGTTCCTTTTATTATGTGTCACCTTATAAAAGCTGCTGCATGCAAATATTTGACTATTTAAGTCAATGCACTCTTGAATTCAATACTTCTACAGATAGCCCTGATGATAGTTATGCAAAGTTCTGTCTTCTGTAGCACAACTTCTAAGAATATTTTCTTGGATTATTTTACATTTTCTTTCATACAAATATACACAGTGCTTGACAAATTTATTAGACCACCTGTCATATTTGTCTCAGAGACCATCCAGCATCATAAAGTGCTTTAATGCAGACTCTTTCATTTGCAGTGAGCGCTCCACGTTTTACCATTTTGAACAGGAATGAGGAATTTCAAACTCAATTCACCCAAATTTGAGCCGGCTCACTGGGCTTCTCTGAGGAGTCAGAAATGAATCAAGCATAACATTCAACCACTAAAACTCATTTTTCTGTTCAGGAATGCAAGTAAATAACTATAATTTGACATATTAATCAAGAAATAATAATGTGTTTTACTATTTTTTGTAAATCAGTACATTTGAAAATTCATGGATAACAATAATAATTATATTTTAACATCAAAAATATCATTTGGGTTAAAGAACTTCTACATATTGGTGTATTAACCATTGCAGAAACATAAAAATGATTTTGGTAATTACCAATGCTGTAAATTTAGAGCAGCTGTGGCATAAACCTTACTTTGGTTAGGGTTAGGGTGGTCTAATAAATTTGTTAAGCAATGTGTGTATATATATTTATTGAGCATAGAAAAAAATCAAATCCTTTTTTAAACATTGTATTTGCAAAAATTAGATCAGTAGCTTTGATTTGTTCTTTTCCACATTTGATTTTTTAAGGGAATTCCTGCTTAAATATGTTAGTATTTGCTGGGGCACAAAATTCACTTATCCTCTGAAAATTTGTAGAAAGGCTGTCATGTTTTATTTATGATGAGATTATTCTGTCTCCCACATTATCTGGTGATTTAATCATTTCCTCCATCTTTGATTATAATTTTATTCAACAAAGGTGGTGTAACGGCCTTCATTGTAAACAGCTAATTGACATGATGAGATTTTAAATTTGATACACAGATGGATTTAATTAGAAAAAACGCCTAATAATACAGCTTAAAAAACTGTAATAATATGGATCTCTAGATGTTTTATTTAAGCAATCAGTCTCTGGATGAGAGACATCCACATCCTTATCTTAGTAATTAAAGTATCCAGTGAAGCTGTTAATATAAACTACACTGCTACAAAAAACAGTAAATACCATAATTGGCAAATGCTTATTTAAATGCACACTCATTGACCACTTCATTAGGTATACTTATTTACTTACTCAGGAAATGAAAAGTAATCTTGATTTAGAAGACATTTCATTTACCATCTGTAAAGTAAAACAGCAGGAAGATTGTAAGATTTGTACCTTAAGCCCTCCCATAGATTCTTAAAGGAGCCATAGAAATAGAGTTTAATTGATTAAATGATTTATTTCATGATTTACTGAAGAATGGAATTGAAAAGAAACATGTTGATGGGGTCTGGAGTACAAAAATTGATAAGTGATGGTTGTCTTGTTAATTTAAGAATTGTTTCTCATTTCATTCTTTTTTCCTGTCATTATAATCCGTTTCTAATCAACATAGCCAGTAAATGTTGCTGTTATCTTGGAACATTGTTATCTGTTGCCTTGCGTGATAGAAGATCCATTGTCTCTGATACAAAGGGAGAAAAAAGAGGTGATGAGGCTTATTTACAACTAAACATCTCTTATTATGGGATCACTTACATATTTCTGGGTAGTTTCACTCAGTCAGAAACATTCCATAAAAAAAGACTATTCAGCTGCAGCCTTTCCATGTCATTACTGTGCAGCTATAGCTTTGGCTGAATGCCTGTGTAGCCTTGTCAAAGATTTCATTAGCAGAGGTAAGCTTTATATCAATCTGCAAGAGCAACACATCAATTTTTGCATTTCTTTTCTGTAAAAAGCATCTTTACTAAGACACCTATGCAAGCTTTAATCATGATAATAGAACTCTTGTGCTCAACGAAGAGAAGGAAGTGAGTTAGAATGGAAACTTAACCTGAACCACTGGTCCTGATATAAGAATCAGGAAAACTGCACCAAGCTGCAGGATAAATGATGATTCTTGGCATGCATCATACTGATTTTTATTTACAGAAACCTCATGCATTGTTATCTTCTTCTTTTGTTTTAACTTCTTCTGCCTTTACCAGCAGTCAGTACTGGTAGAGCTTAAGCTGTAATGACTGATGTGGATGCAGACATCTAAAAATACTGCCTAATTGGCACCATCCTTATTCATCACCCTGCACTGTTTCCTACTGTTAATATACATTTGCTAATTTTAAAATTTGGACATCAACAAAGCCAGATATTATTATTATTATGCATTAATCATATGTATTATTGTTGCTCAGTTGAATCTTGCATACTAGCAAAACACAACGGCAATCTATTTTAATAACAGGGGCTACTTGTTTATATACTGCAATCAAAATATTGTAAAAATAATTAAAAAGGTGTTGTGAATTTAGTGCAATTGAACATAAGTGTTTGGTTACTTACTCAGAAAAAAAGAAGTGCACTGCATATTACGAGAAACTTTTTAAAAAGTAATTATTACATTACCTAATAATCAGTCACACTGTTAGTTGCACTGCCTGACTCCGTAGCAGTACACTGAAATGCACTCTCTCTTAATTGCCAATTAGAAATTAAAAGCTCAACACTTTATCTGCATACATAAGCAAAATCTATATCCACATAGATCAACTGCAAATCATGTGTGGTTCATGACAAAGTAGTCCTGACTGAACTGAACTCAGTGTTAGCATGCTGCCTTAACATGTGCTCGGTAGGCTTTAAAGATTACAGCAGTTGAAAGCTGTTTTTGGCCTGGGTTAGTTTACACTTTGCCGTCACATTCTTGCCTTTTCGCCCGTGAAAGTCAAAGCATGAATATCTCCTAGCCTCAAAAGATGTCGTGATTTGAACTGTTCAGCCATTTTTGTTTTCCTCCTCTTGGACTCAAGCCAGTGTTACGTGAGAAAAATCAGACAAGTGTTGCGCATGCATGAAAACTGAGATTTTATCTGTTTCTGTCCTCCTTTCACAGCTGCAGTTGAAGAACTTAAGTAACACAAGTAAAAAGATCATTGTTTTACAACAGTAGTGGGAGAACTGAAGTTGGCAAATGGCAACAGTAACGCTTTACTTACGGTGCATTCAGATTCAGATCCCCTTCACTTTTTTCAAGTTTGTTATGTTGCAGCCTGATGCTACGGTTGTTTGAATTAATTGAATTGAATTTTTCTCTAATTAATCTACATTTAGTTTCCCATAATGATAAAGTGAAAGCAGAATCTTTGAAATGTTTGCAAATTTATTAAAAAGACCAAACTGAAATATCACCTTGACATACGTCTTCAGACCCTTGACTTAGTTGAAGCACCTTTGACTGTAATTAGAGCCTTAAGTATTTTTGAATGACCCAACAAGCTTTGCACGGCTGGACCAGGAGGTTTTCTACCACTCTTTTTTGAGAATCCTCTCAAACTCAGCCAGGTTAGATTGGGGACCATCAGTGGACAGCCATTTTCAGGTTTCTCCAGAGGTGTTTGAGAGGACCCAAGTCAGGGCTCTGGCTGGGCCACTCTTAGAGGACATTAGAGGTGAACCTTCAGCCCAGTTTGAAGTCCCGAGCGCTGCAGAGCAGGTTTCCATCGAGGATATTTCTGTACTTTGCTCCATTCACCTTTCCCTCAACCCTAACCAGTCCCCAAGTCCCTACTGCTGAAAAACACCCCCGCAGCATGATGCTACCATCATTGTACCTCACTGTTGGAATGGTATTGGGCAGGTGATGAGCAGTGACTGGTTTCCCCCAGATATAACTGAGGCCAAACAGTTCAATCTTGGTTTCATCAAACCTGAAAGTCTTGTTTCTCATAGTCTGGGAGTGCTTCAGGTGCTTTTTTCCCCCCTCAAACTCCATGTCGACTTTGATATGTTTTGTACTGAAGAGAAGCTGCCATCTAGCCACCACCATGAAGCCCAGCTCAGTGGAGGGCCACAGTGAATGTTGTTCTTCTGGAATTTTGTCCCATCTCCACTTAGGATCTCTGAAGCTCAGTCAGTGACCATCAGATTCTTGGTCACATCTCTTAATAAGGCCAATAAAAAATACATTCATTTCTTAAATGTTACCAGCAGCATTGTTAAAAGTAAAGCAAAGACCTAAAAAATTCTTGTATCTCAAAGTAGTTTTATTCTACAAATAAGACGAGATTCTCTGAAGAATGTTGATTAAAACTATTTGTTTTTTCTTTGCAGTCGGAGCAGAGAAAGATTTCCAAGCTTTCCTGACAGAACAAACAAAAGGCACTCCTGTCAGAGAGGATTTGCTTTATAGGAGGGAAAACACAATTGGTCATGGCACCGAAGCAATACCTCAAGAAAATTCACATCAACACACAGCTTCAGCTGTGACTGCCAAGTTTCCAGGAGCTGTTTTGTTTGACACCAGACCAATGCCACCTTATGAGACAACGCGAAACGCAGAAGCATCAAGCCTTACTGCCTCATCAAAAGAGGAACAATTGGCTTTCAAAAAAGGGAAAAACAATCTCCCATTAAGAAGAGACGATCCATCAGCTATGAGGATTCACTCTGGATCAGAAAAAACATTGATCTCTAATAAGAAGAAAATTGTTTTCTCTTCTACAAGGGCTGCATTTGAATCAATGATGAATAGTACCTCAGAGCCCAATGTCCCTTTGTCTGCGGGTGGAGTGAAGACTTTTCTCTGGCTTCACACTCAGCCTGATAACAGAAATCAGAGACACACAGACTCTGTTACCCTCACATCTGCTGATGGAGGACCCACAGCTCCAGTCCTATCTGCATCTCATCCTTATGTAATTGATAACCTGACTGCTCTGCGTAATGACAATGATGACAAACGATCTGAAGTCGAGGATGAAAAGGGGATTTCAAATCTGGGAAGGGATGAGTATCCATTGAGTGCTATGCAATCCATCTTCCAAGGTGATACAAGAAAAGATTCAGCGAGACGAAACACTGCAACAAACTCGTGTTTGACCTGCCAGAAAGATCGAAGAGCAGCGTCCACTGAGAAATCTCTGGCTCTGCTCGCACTTTCACCTGATGGCTCCTTAAACTCTCTGAGAACAGAAGGCCCCACTTTGGATTTCAATCAATTTACAGCCTCATTACACAGTTTAAATCGACTGTTGGTTGGAGAGCGAGAAGAGAAACTGAACAAAGAGATCATTCACGAAAACATTACCAAGGACTCAAAATTCAGTTTGGGAGAAACTGTCTTATCCTTCAATAAAACTGCAAATCAAAGCATTTTAAACAATTCCCTAGACATATACTCTTTATTGGAAACAGGAACAAGCACATTTCAAGAGCTACCTCTTGCTGAGACATCATCAGTAACACCAAAAGACACCAGGAAAGAATCAAAGCAAACCTATTCTAGTGAGAGAACAAACATAGCAATTACAGGGCATCACGGTTCTTCACAGTCACTCTACACTCTTAGAAAACCATTAAAAAAGGCAGAACAAGAAATGTTCAGAAGAAATGTCAGCAATGGGGACCAACAGTCAAGAGAAAGAAATGCTTCTCACAGTTTCTCAGCAACCTTTAAAAATGCATTTCTTCACATCCAACCTTCGGACTTCAGCAGTCGCTCAGTAAGCAATGTGCCTGTCATCACTGAAGCACCTGTCAGCTGTAGGGGAAGTATTCATCCTGGAGGCAATGATCACAACAGTACACCACGTCCAACCGCAAGAATGACTGATGCACATAGTGAAGCTCCCACCAAAGATCTTGAGTCTCACACCCTGTCAGACAGAGCGGATTCTTTGCTTTCAGTATTGAGAGACCGGTCAAAAGAATCCTCAATTAAGGACCACACCGACAAGTCTGCATCTGCAACCGTAAAGAGACAGCTGGAGGATCAGCAAGATTCTCAGAGACTGAGTACTGTAAAAAGTTTTGCTGAACAGACAGCAGTTGATCCCTCAGGGTTGGTTACAAGGACTCTAATTCCAACTTTTACAACAACAGAAGTTGCGATTCCTTTAAAGTTATTTCTCTCAGAACCAAGACCAGATTTTAACCGTGATGGCTCCGTGCCGGCTCCGACAATGCTGACAAGCAAGTCAATCTCTGAGAGGCCAGCAATGGAAAGATTTTCAGGGAAGCAATCCAAGATCACTAAAGTAGGGATGCTTGATGTCAGCAGTGATCACAATTTGGCACCAACAAGTCAAGCTTTTGTGTTGTTTTACAAGGATTTAATCAGTAATGCACCTCAAGTCCTAAGTCCTAAACCAAGTGATATAAAGGAGCAGGAGTTGAATGCAGATGCAGAGGATGCAGCCAAAACAGGGAGACAGAGCACTGAAAGTGAAGAGGCAAGAGAGTTAAAGGAAGAAAAGGGAACCATGACAGATCAAATGTTTGAAAGCAAAAGAGAAGACTTGAAAATATTAGGAATTTTAGGGCAGGAAAAAATGGATGATCAGAGGCTAAAGTCAACTGGTGAGGAAAGTGGAGGGGTAATACAAGAGGGACACACAACTTTGAGATTTAAAGATCCAACACAAGTGGCCAAAGATAGGACTGTAACACAAGTGGCCAAAGAAGGAGCTGAAAGGGAAGCTCAGACTTCTACCAGTGATATGTTTGAAGTGAAGGGACAGTCTCTGAGAAAGGAAGGCGCAGAAGAAAAAGCTGACAAGGATGATTTAAAACATGGCAGGGAAATTGGAAGAGAGGGCAGGACAAATACCCCCCTCAGACCTGATAGTAATTCTGCAGAACTTAGCAGTGACAAAGGGCACCCCGTTGCAGCCCTGTCCTCCTGCCATAGTTTGATTAAACAGTTGGGACCCACTGAGCATAGTGTCATCCATCCTAGCAAAACTACTGCACCAATAAAAAATAAACTGCTGTACATTGAAGTGGCAGGATATCAAGGACAACTTCACTCAACTCTAAGATTTCAGAGCCCTAAACCATCAAGTATGCCGTCTTTCCCCAGAGAACCATTCCCACAGATTAAACTTCATCCATCTGAACCCAAAAACCACCCATCTACTTCTTCATCAACCACAGAAAGTGCCAAGAAAAAAGTTGTCAAAGCGACAGCAACACCAAAAACTCTCCTAAAACTGTCTCAAACATTTAGAGTTAGTGCGGCAACCATTTCCCCACACAGCAGTGCACATAAATTAGCCCCCTCTGTGCCAAACAGTATCAGTAATATGTTTTCAGTCACTACCACAGGAGCTCAGCCTCACTCTACAGTAAATAGCTCTACTCTCAGTCTATCAATAATTCAGAGCATTACGAGGCAGAAATTCAGTGCTTCAGGTTTGGGCACGAATTCCCTTTTACAGACTCCTAATGAGAGAGGGCAAATGGTGTACTTTACACAAGGAGGCATACACAAATCCAGTGTAAAGGGTGCAACCGTGATTGAAAAATTAAATGAAACTACAACAGTGGCTCCTGCTCTGCTACGGCAAATGCAAAATGACTCATCCACTGAGCGAGCCAAAGCTGAAGCCTTGTCAGTCGAGGCCCGCATGGCAATTGGCCAGTTGCAGCCCCATCAAGGCCAATCTGCCCCTGAAACAACTCTGTCCTCCCCCTTTGACATGATTTCAGGTCAGCTGTGTTCATGTAAACTGTCAAAACAGACAGCCCACCCAGACACTTTGCATGCTCCTGTTGATTACATCGAGCAGAAATCTGTACAGGCCCAAATGTCATCAATGAGCCCTGCAGCAAGAAACAATCAATTTCCTCTCAGTAGCATTTCACCGCTGCTAAACCTCATGCCATTTGGGAGTGACACTTTGCATCACACTCACAACTGGATGGGGCCAACCTCAGAGAGAGACACTGGTTATGGAATTAGTGGAGGTGGCCACAGTGGGTCCATGTTGGGGGCTTCTGATGAGGAAAATCAAGCTGAGGAGAGTGACAGGGAGCAAACGTTGAAGGCCTTGGAAGTGAGGCATTCAAATTTAGTCACAAAGCAAATGGCAGAGAACAGAGTTGAAAAGGATAGCTTCTCTTCTGCAGCACAACCAATTGGCAGACCTGAGCACCATGATTATTTCCACTCTTTGTCCTTAAATCACACAGAGAAACTCGCAGTACAACACACTAATGAGAACAACCACGATGACCTGTTCGGTGAAAGAGGCAACAACACGGTGAGGCCTGCCCCTGAGAGTAATCATCTCTCTCTGTTTGAGGGTTATAATGAAACAAGTGCCAAGCCTGTGACATTAGCAAATCAACCCAGCCGAAAGATGGTGCAGGCGATAAATGAGGGGTTTGTGCCTGTTACGAGTGATTCCGCCACCCCTGTGTGTGACACAAATGATCGAACTGACAACACAGGTGATAGCATGCCTGAAATACCCATAATCCTGGCTAATGATGTGACTAAAAATACAATTTCTGACATGAAACGCCCTACAGAAGAAAATATTGAAAAGCAGCATGCACCGCGAGGCCCTATGGGTGAGGCGACTTTCACTATCCCACTCAGGGGTGACCTTAAAATCCCCATTAAATCCACACTGCTGACTGCAAACCAGATAATGACCGTTACCTCTGAATTTAAGATACCCACTACTAAAGTCAATGATTTTGTGTCTGTGACACTGGCTGATAGCATAAGCAGTCTGACTTTGTTCCCAGGAGCTCATGAATCAGCACTGACCACAAGTGAGAGGGAGAAAGTTATTACTGAAAAGTCATCCGAGGCTGGGCATGCTGAGATTCTGCTACAGTCCAATAGTCACAAAAAGCCTGAATTTCCCTCATCTGGCAAACTTACCTTTGCTCTAGATACAAAAAACATGACAGAAGCAGAAAATTTAGAGCAGCCTGAGCATGAAATTCCGATACAGGATATCGAACAAACCCAGCATGCTCTGCTCGGTAAGATTGAAATAACAAGTCCTATCAATGACCCTCTGCAGGGAGTCCTTGCAGGTTTGTTAAACGGAGCTGGGGAGGCCCACGACACAACACTTACAACGCTTGAAAGAGTGGATTATTTACCATTCAGTGAAATGGAAACAACTATGAAGATGAAGAGTGCTTTTCGAGACCAGCACAAGGAGCATACACCAGCCCAGATCTCAATAAGTCAGGTGATAGCTGGAGCTGCAACTGATTCTGTACCTCTTAAGGTGAAAGTGCAAGAGATGGACAATAACAGCAGCTGTGGGGCATCCGGCTGTGCTAAGTCAGATATGACCAGCGCAACAACTAGATCAGATGAGATTGAGCCTTTCACACAGGAGAAAATGTATATACACATGGAAAGAGATCATCCTAATGCACCGGACATTCTTCGCATTGGACCAGAAAATGCTAGCACTCATCGATCTGTACATGGGAACGCTACACCACAGGCCGCTAAAACCACACATGCAGAGCTTTCACCAGCCTCAAGCAAATCTGGTCATGGCCGTGCTTCTGTTGACAACATGATGACACAAAAAGTCAACAGCCTGACCCAGAAAAGTCGCACAGAAACATGGCGAGTAGCTGTTGAAAGCAATCAGTCAGAGAGAGAAGGGACACTTGAGCTGACTGCGAAAACAACACCGAGTAACTCTCGCAGTGAGACCGCTGAAGCAGCAGAGGTCATTCTGTCTGAACTTGAGGCAAACAATGCAAAAACTATTGAGAGGACACTGCCCACTGAAAAAAATACAATAACACAATTAAAAAGAGGAGCCAGAGCTGAGGTGTTGGAAGCACAAAAAGCCACCAGGTCAGCGCATTCTTTGTCTAACGTAGAAACAATATTAATGGAGTCCAGACTCAGGTTTTTACTCCCCGAGTCAGTGTCTGAATCAGAGCTGCTGAGGCTTAAACACGAGAGAAGAAGCTCACCTCATCTCTATCTCTATGGGTAATCTTATTGTCTGTCTGTTTTTTCTAACATACTTTATCATGTATTTAAAAGTTACACCCTTACAAGTGATTTTGCATGGGTTCCATCACAGTTAGCTGGTTTTTCTGAGAGTTTTGAACAGTTACAGGTCAGTAAACCTTATCTGATGATGCATTTAGGACACTAAACAGTGTGTGGGATTCTGCTGTTAAGTGTTGTAGACACCAGACTGCAAACATAATAACTTCAACAACTTCAACCTTCTTCCTAATCCATCTACTACATCTTTTCTAAGCTGCTCTGCTCTATACCAGCCTATCTCCAAAAACACCACTTTTCAGGGCGGGGAAAAAAACTTGTATCAGACACTGAATGGTCATAGTCAGCATTTTTTTTTAACACTTTTTATAAGTTTAGAATTTACATACTGACAGATGTAAATGGTGACCAATAGCACTTATTTATTTAAAAAAAAAAAAGAAAAATGAAGATAAGAGGTTTTGGCCTGAAAACCTTGTATTACGTTTTGTGCTTCAAATGATCAAAAGCCATGATTTACAACATTTTTAGGCTCTTTTGCCCTTATTGTAGAGATAAGACAGTGGATAGAGTTGGAAACTAGGATGAAAGACTGGAGAATGACATGTGGTGAAAGGGCCACTAGTCAGACCTGAAGTCGGGCTACCCATGTACATGGGGTGTGACCTAACCATTAGACCATCTGCGCCCCTACAGCATGTTTTTTTAATCCTAAGGTATGAACATAAGGTATATTATCGCACGTTATGACATCTGTGGTTACTAGATGGGGTTGTTCATCCAGTTTGATGTAGAGAGTCCAAACAGATACTCATAGAACTTTGTTTATTTTATAATATTTTGAAGCCAATCATTGTATAGAAAGTCACAATTTTGATCAATAACTTACTGGCCGCTGGTTTTGGACTTTCTATAACCATTAATCTGTAATTTTGATGCAGTGTTTTCACCCTGAAGGGAATGAGGCCAGCATTGTTTGTGCAAAGTGCCTGGATTGATTACTGGATGGTTGCTCATGTATTGATAGTTTGTGCAGACAAAAACATGAGCTATTCAGTTTTGTTCTTTTACAAGGCTATGAACAGCTTTTTTCCTCTGACCAAATATGCATTTTAATATGGATGTTAATGGGACTGCTGAGCTCTTTGGATCTAGCCTCAAGTGGGCATCCGAGGAAGTGCATTTTCTGCCTTATTTTTCAAAGGTTATCACTTGGTACAAATGAGAAAATACTAGCATCTTAAAACTCTGAAAAAGATCTTAAATACTCTTTAGACTAAGATGCTATACTTAATTGACACTGTTAGCACCGAAGTAGTAAGGATGATGATCTTAGCATACACTTCAAACTATTTTTTATGTGTTTTTATGCTGTTTTTATGTGTAGTCTTAAGGTCTGTCACTGTGGTGGCTGACTGCCTGTTCTGAAAAGGATGCTGTCTGGCAGCTCATTTGAATTGCTGTCAGAGCTTCCTTCAATCCCATGGCACTGAGTTGCAGGAGAGTATTCCAAACAGTATCCTGTTCAGTTTTGACAAAAGACAAAAGTGCTTAAATCAGTCACTGTGATGGATTATGTAGCTCAAGAAAGTTTCAGTTCTTTAAAGTTGAGCTGCAGCAAAATAGATGGAATCAAATCACTGCCTGGAAGGTAAAAATATTAATCTTAAACCTTCTAAAAACTGCCAAAACCTTTTAGACCATCTCTTCAGTGATATAATGTGTTTACTTGAAATGTACCATATGGCACAAAAAGCGGGGGGATTGTTGATGTACAGATACTTGTAATTGGACAAACAGTGTGCTATTTTTTAGAATCAAACTGTAATAATCACAGTCTGTTCGCAGTGTCACGGACGTTTCAGATGATCTATGTGGCAGTGGGAACTACACAGCAGAGATGAGTCTGAGCCTTGGCAAAGATTTAGAGCCTGGTGACGCAGTGCCGGCCCTCGGGAACCTCAGAGTGATTATCAACCTGAAGACAAACAACAGTCGATTAAACCTTGGGGTCACATCCTGCTGCCTGTCCCCAACCATCCTGCCTGACCTCTCCAACTCCACTTGCTGCATTTTCTCCAGGTACACGGGGAGATTTTATATAAGGTGGAGGAGGACTGTGCTTTTCTAAAAAGCAGGGTAAAGAGGCATAATTGAGGCAGAATTATAGGCAGAAAAGTTGCTTAGAAAAGCTATTTTCCCTTAATATTAGATCTAAAAATAGGAGTGGGAGTCAGCAAATATGGCAGCTACACGGCAAGAAATTCACAGTTAATTTACCAACCTCTGTGCAGCCATCTGGACTGCTTTTCATGACCGGGAAAGGAAGACATCATTCTTTTAAATGCTTCTGAAAAGTATTATCTTAAACATTGTTTTTTGTTTCTTTAGCATTTACATACTGTAAATGTAATAGTGTTTTGGCAGTACAAATGTTGCACAAATCAAGCCTTTAATGTAGTTTAAATGAAAATAATCCATTCATATGATTTATGTTTGCATATAGATGTTTTTAAGGCATACATTTATGAATAATGCAACACTTTAATCTCTTCAAGAGGCTTTACATAGTTGGTCAAACTCCCAGTGCTGCTATCATGTTCATGATACGAACAGAATTGCAATAATTCCTTTCAGTCCAGAGGGTTACAGGTTCATTTTTAAGAGCTCAGTATTCTCAGCACAGTAAACAAAGGACTGCTGTAGGTTGATGGTGTTATCTCTCTGAACCAGCATCACTCAGATAGAGAGAAGTGCAGTGTACTCCTGAACATTTTAAGAAGCAACCCTGCACATCATTGGCCTGTAAAATATTTCAGATTATGAATTGGCTGGCTGTTGAATTTTACCATCTAAATAGTGTTTAGAAAAAAAAAGAAAAGAAAAAAAGCAGTTCCAACAGGGACAAACCTTTTGAATATGAATGTTCTCTGGAGGGAATGAAGAAAAAGACTATAAAATCCAAACACCCTGAAACCAAAACAAACCTATCCCTTCATACTGAGAAAAATGACTGAGCATCAACACAGTGGTGAACAAATTCTACTCAGTGAAGCTGAAATTGAGTATGCAACATTATTCACAACAATGAAATTGTGAGGATTTTCTTTTTTTTCTTAAACATAAAGGGTTTGAAACATACAGTGCTTCACAACTTTATTAGACCACCCTAACCCTAACCAAAGTAAGGTTTATGCCACAGCTGCCCTAAATTTACAGCATTGGTAATTACCAAAATCATTTTTTATGTTTCTGCAATGGTTAATACACCAATATGTAGAAGCTCTTTAACTGAAATGATATTTTTAATGCTAAAATATAATTATTATTTTTATCCATGAAATTTCAAATGTACTGATTTACAAAAAAACTGAAAAAATAATAAAGCACATTAATATTTCTTGATTAATATGTCAAATTATAGTTATTTACTTGCATTCCTGAACAGAAAATTGAGTTTTAGTGGTTGAATGTTATGCTTGATTCATTTCTGACTTCTCAGAGAAGCCCAGTGAGCCGGCTCAAATTTGGGTGAATTGAGTTTGAAATTCCTCATTCCTGTTCAAAATGGTAAAACGTGGAGAGCTCACTGCAAATGAAAGAGTCCGCATTAAAGCACTTCATGATGCTGGATGGTCTTTGAGACAAATATGACAGGTGGTCTAATAAATTTGTTAAGTACTGTAGGTAGATAGCCTCCATGGCCCCAGAAAACGCTATATCTCTCAATCACTTCAATCCGATCACACTACCAGAATCTATTCATACTATCTCCTATATGAAAATCTCCACCTGTTTACTTGACATTATTCCCACTAAACTTTTTATAGCAGTTATTGGTTCCACTGGCCCCATCACCCTCTTTATTATCAAAGTTGCCTGTGAACCAGCTGTGTTCCCATGTCTTTCTAACATACAGTTATCCTCCTGTTTTCATAAACCAGAACCTAGACCCTTCGGTATGCAGTAATTACAGACAATCTCTAAATGCTCCTTACTTTACAAAATACTCAAAAAAGTTGTCTTTAACTAAATGCTGTCCCATCGGACTCAAAACTGCATTTATGAAAAAGGCATGTACAAACAAAAGGTTGCCGACTCAGGTATTTGCTCCAATCTTTGTCTCATTAACCTAACAGCAGCCATCAACTGCAGGTCACCCCATCCTCATTAACTGGTTACACCAGTAGGCGGGGGTCACCGGTTCTGTCTTAAACTGGTTTATCTATTCAAAAAAATCCTTCAGCATTCCAATCAGTAACTCATCATCTTCCTATATCTCCAGGTTCCAAATTTGGTCCAATTCTCCTCCTCGTGTAGGTATTCGCTCCTGCAAGGCCACACGATTAAATTTTACATCATTTTATTTTTATCTTTATGTTGATGATACACAAATCTACCTTCCTTTAGAAGCCAACAACCGTAATAAACTATATAACTGTAATAACTGTCTTTAAGATATAAAGCCATGGTTGACAGCACAGTTTTTCTTGCTTGAGGATATAAGAGATAATACCAATGAAATCACATAGCAGTGACCAGTATTTGTGTTTGTCTCAAACTATCACGGTTTGGTACATTTAGTTGCAAGATAAGTATATTCAAATGGAGAAAAATAGCGCCCCATTCTGCATGCAGAAGGAAGGGGTTGGTAGACAAAAGGCAATGTCGTGCAGCAGTATTTATACAGCAATCTAGGTGGCAGTAATGTTCGTAACTGTTTGCTAACACCATTAAAAAACTTGTAAAAAGCCTCTGGATGTGAAATCAAAGAGGGTCAAAGATTAACCAATGAAGACACATTTTAAAGGCTATATGTGGATATGTAGAGGTAAAAAACACTGTGTTATAGTAGGTTATCAGAGTTATTGTGCATAGCTGTTGTTTATGTGTTATTATTACATGCAGTTGCAACAAGTCTGCATGTTGACTAATGTAGACTATAATATTGTTGACAATTTCACCACCTTTGTGTGGCAAAAGCCTGTTTGCATTTTGCTTTTGACATGCTGTCATCCTTCTATTGTTTCTTGTGCAGCTTTATTTCTTCACACTTAGCAGACATTGGTGCTCCTCGTAGTTGGCATGAAAAAAGAAATATTTTTAGCTGTTGTTCCAAGCTTTCCTAGAAATAAGAGTTTGGCTAATTGTACTTTAGTAACTTTTATAGGCCCAGATAGAGAGAGAGAGAGAGAGCGAGAATAAGTGAGAGAGACTTGAGCGTGTGTTACGCACTTCATGGGAGGACAAACAGGAGAGAAAACTATCATTTGAAACATGATTCATTTGCTGTTTAAGTGTGTGTGTTATCATAATCTCTGACAAAATTAGTGTGCCATCAATGCGCAAAAACACGAGTCTTTGGAGTTTATGAGGCGAAAATCCCAGTCTACGTAAATTTTATTATTTATTTAAATGCTGAGCAAAATGGATTCTCAGTAACTTATATACAGCAGACAACTTAATTACAGTGAAGGCTCTAAATGACGTGTCTCTGATAAGTTCAGAGTTTATAATAAAGAGAGCAGTGATGATCCACGTAGCTGACCAGCAGATCCATATGTAGTTAGAGCCTGTTAGAGTACTTTGAGACGGCATCGGTCTGCTAAAACACTTGAGTCTACTGCGCTGTTTGCAATATTCACTGGTAAAATAAGATATATTGTTAGGACGGATGATCAGCCCATTCCTTTTTGTCACCTCTCAGTCATTTTCTGTGCTGTTTCTCTCTCTCTTAGATAAAAAGGCCCAATGAAGTAGAGCTGCGGGGTGGGAGGGGGGGGCATGGATTTGCGTTACTGGGCTGGTGCAGTGGTTACTCATGCAAAATTACCTCTGATGGACCACACACTAGCTTTCATAAACAAGGATGGAATGTTGTAACGGAGCCTGAGCATCGCTAGGGTTAACCCTTAACAGCAGGTGTGGGACAAAAGACAACAGCTCTATACCATACGATCACCTCTATACTCCCAAAAATGCACGACTGTAGAATATAATTCAAATTTTATCACAGACGATCACAGGTGAAATACAGCCTACCTTTAGATGTTTACTCAGCCAGCTTCCACACCCTCATGGAGCATCTTTTCAGTTTTCTGAGCCAGTTAGACCTCTGTACAGTTCATTGGAAGTCCGTCGTGTCTCTTCAGTTTCATGAAACTGCTGAGACTGTGATTTCTGAATCAATTTGAAAGATGAAAAACTGCGCTCTTCAGAAACGAGCATGATCTTGCTGCAGCAGACGCAGGGGTCGAAAATCAGGTTTTTCATGCATTGTTTCATTTTGCCAGATAAGACCTGTTACTGGCCTTGATGGTGGTTTTGAAGAGAGGTTAGCTCTTGATCTGGTGATGTTTCTTCTCGCTGAGTTTGAATAGCCAGTGATGTTCTATCAATCAGTGCACATGATGATGGGTTTGACAGCGGCATCTGTCTGGCTAGCTAGGTCTGCTGTCGGGTGGGCAGCCGCAAGGTTTTAGCCATCAGGATTTGCAATTATATCACTGAAAAATGAATCTAAAAACTCCTTCCTCCTTTAGTAATGTTCTTTTTGTGCTTTTGTGCCTGTGCAAGGGACACAGAAGTATAAATGTGGACCTTAATGTTACTTTTTTTCCCTGTGAACTAACCCGTACAGAACAATTACCCCAACACTAAGCTGCAACCTAAACTGTAACCTCTGTAAAACCATTACACTCCTATGATCACAGCATCTCACAGAGATTTTTTCACCACATCTCAGCTAATCACCCTCTCCATTTAAACCACTTGCAAAAAAATCATGTTTGATTCAGGTTTGAAGTTTGACAAACAAATCTGTAAAAGTGAGTTTCATTCAGCTCAGCATCATCTCTGAACGCAGACCAGTTCTCTGTAATTCTGCCCTTAAAACTCATCCATGCCTTCATATCATCCTGCCTTGATTACTGCAACTCATTTTCCTTCAGTACCACACAGTCCTGTTTATTTAAGCTTCAACTTGTGCAAAATGCAACAGCAAAAATTTAAGAGGGGTCTGGCTGCTGTACATCTTTGTATCCATGCAGATGTTACAGAAGCAATATGGCCTCAAAGTCAAGAGGGCCAGGTTGCAGACCGTCTCTCTCTGGCACCACTACAGACTACTCATCTGAGACACTGCATTTCTCAGAGAAAAGTGCTGTTATGTGTTGGTATAACATATTTCCAGTTTTAGATTAAAAGAAACTTTATTCATAAACAAAGTCTGGCAGGCATATTCATGAAATAACATTGCAAACATTATTGACTGAGAAACATTTCATAGATAAAAAAGAGAAAAACATCAGAGGTATAATCTGGGATCAAATTATCTATAGACCCGTTTTGGAAGAAGTTACACAATGTTGGCTTGCTTTAGCTTTGTTAGCTTGGGGTAAAGCTAACATAGCTATGCTAGCTACATAATTGATGTTACAACACAAGCAAATGTAGCTGAATTATTTGCAGCAATTTGAGCTTTAGCAGATATAGCTAAAGCAAATGTAGCTATGTAGATAATGTAGATGTGTAACTTACATAGATGCTTTGTAAGCTTAGCTTTAGCTATGTTAGCTACATTAGCTATGTTAACTACAATGTTCTGTTAAATATAGCTAAGATAGCTTTAGCAACATGAGTTTTAATAAACATAGCAAGTGCATTGGTCCGCGGAGCCCTGGACCAGTAAAATTACGGAACAAACCAGTCTTTGAACCGGTTTTAATACTGGAGATCAGTTCATTGATTGTTGCTTGTTTCCACCATGCTCTGGCTCAGCATCTGTAATCTTACGCGACACGCGTTAACCTTTAACCTTAAAACAAGAGTTTTGTTTGCCATAGGTGCTCGCTAGGTAGCTGGATGTGTTTCATCGATCGTCGTCTAAACATCTTTCAGTTACACTTCTGCACCTCAGGAAAAGTCATGTGGACTTTATATGAAGGAAGGACAACTTTCGAAATGTCTGCCCGTCTGTACGCTTTGGAGAAAAGTGATTAAGAACTACAGAAGCTCATTAATCTCACCTGTTGAGACGGCAGAGCTAAAGTTTAGCTGAGATGTTAATTCTAAACGCAGCACAAACAGACCTGAACATAAACACTTTTCTGGTTAAAGAAGAAGAAAAAGAAGTCTGTTGTTCAGTTTTCTTTAGTTATCAGTTATCAACAGCCCCTTAATTCACAGGGTTTACAACCATAACATGTTGTTGGGAGTGATTGATTTGGTGACATAATCAATACATCTGAGCCCACTGATATGATATTAAACAGAGAGGACTTCACTGAGCTGGAGATCAGCTGTTCTCCAGCGTATTAATTCAAGAATGAAAACAATCAAGAACAGTCAGATAGAGAAAGTAAATAAGGATGTTTTTGTGACATGTAGACTGAATACTTACATTAAGAGGAATTATGAAAGGAAAAAATGTATAGAAAGCTGTTTTTCACTTTTTTAAATATTATTTTAACCCTTTGTCCTCCTGTACTAGCAGACACACAGAGCTCTGTCTATCCGATTCTACTAGTGATTTTAAATTCTTTTTAATTTGTGCTTCTTGGGAAATTTGATATTTAGTTTGTACTGTGATATTGCTAAGGAAGTTACAAGTACAGAAGGACGAACATGTACCAGTAAAAACTCATTTTGATATTTATCTCCAGATTTAATGTCAAAGTAAGACACCTGGGTGTGATGAGAACTTTCTTAACCATAATTTCAGAATGTTAGCCCAGGAGGCCTGGCATTTAGTCTGTTTTATTAATACGATCAAATAAACTTAGATTATTGTGAAATTATCTTGTTTTCCCCTTTTTTGCAAATTTTTGTTAAAGCAAAGAGTTATTTTGATTCTATAATGAGATAGTACAAATCAGACCGAATTATTCTGTATTTTAATGAATCGTCAGTGAATTGAATTGTAGTCTGTGAATTGAGATTCGAATCAAATCGTCTTGAGAAGGAGAGATTCACACCACTACTAGGTATGTAATTAATGTTACTAAATAACCCAAAGTAACTAAATTAGCTTTAGCTATGTGAGCTTTAGCCAACATTACTTAGACTAACGCAGCTATATAGATAATGAACCTAAGTAGCTCTTAGCTGCTTTGTGAGCTTAGCCTTAGCTACGTTAGCTATGTTAGCTACTTAACATTTTTATCTACACAGCTTTGCAGCTAACAAAGCTACATAAGCTGTGTTGGCTGCGTTTAATGATTTCATGGAGGACAAGCTTTTTCCTGCAAGCAGACTTTTTATTCGGCCTTATTGAATGTTTTTCATTTGTGTGTTGCAGGTCAGGTTTTTTAATTTTAACTTTTGGTATACTAGCCCTTACCCTAACCCTAAACAGAAATTTAATCAGATTTGAGTTTGAAATTTGTAGCGTGTATTTTGGTTCAGAGATTTCCGGCGTCTAAAGTTGGCCTTACACCTAACGATTTTCCTCCAATTTCAAAGTCGCAGACAAAATTCCAAAGTCGGAGTAAAATCATGGAAGTGTTGCTAAAGTTACAGCTCGCTCCTGTTGTCTCAGACTTTAGGTGTAAGGTACGGTGGCGAGAAAGGTCACAACAATTGCATACACCACAGCAAATGCATAAAGCCACAACACAACTGCATAAAGCCACAACACAACAACATAAAGCCACAACACAATTGAAAAAGCCACAACACAACAACATAAAGCCACAACAGAAATGACCAGGACTCCGACTGTATAATTGGTCCGGGTTACCAGGTACTCCTGTTGCCAACGATTGTTTTGTAGCCGTAATTAATGTCACCTTCTCTTGTGCTTGGTTTGTCAACATCACTCAGGAAAAGGATGTTTTTGCCACACGAACTGCGGAATACCATTTCAGAGTGTGACCCAAAACCACAGAAAGGACAATACATTGTAACCTGTAAGGGGGGAAAATGATTCTCACTAAGTTCCAATGCACGTTTCAATTATTTGACAGTGTTCAACTTCGTAACATTACCTTAATAATAGCAATGCCCAATACATGGATGGCAAGTTACAGCTGTACAAGTTGCAAATACTTTGAAAAGTACAATAGGACTGCAACAAAGAATCGATAAAAAAGATAAAAATCGGTAACTAAAAGTGTTGGCAACGAATTATTGTATCGAATCGTTGTGTCACATGATTATGGCATCACTTGGCGTGGCGAGGAGCTGTTTACGTCACACACAGACGGCTGATAAACTTTACTTTTGCTTAGTTCAGTACTTCTCTGATTATAATCTGATGATTAGTGGAGAAATTGAGTAGGTATGTTCATCATCAACCGTGTCTCATGATTGAGATCTCAAAATAGCTCACTGTTGTAAAACTGTGGGTTTGTTTCTGTTATGATACGAGACTGGATGAAAACAATAGTGATAGGCTGTCAGGCGTTTATGCAATCCATGATATTTTCCTCACTTTGTGTTCTTAATGGCTGCTAAAATTTTGACAGGAGAAAGGAAGGAAAAGCGTGAGCTGCAGTCACAGGACAAGAGGAGCAGTTTTGTGTGTGTGTGTGTGTGTGTGTGGGTGTGTGTGTATCTGTGTATGTGACAGAGAGGAGATATGGTTTGTGTGTCTGTCCGTGAGCGTGGGTTGCTCTGACAACAAGCATTAACGAACTAACATTAGCTTGTTGAATAAGTGAGTGACAAATGATAATTCTAAGTTATCATAATATCAAAAACTTTAAGAGGCTGAGGCTTACTCGTGGCTCCTCTGGGATAAAATACTGTAAATCTCGCTAAAAGAGTCTTTTATTCAAATCATATCCTCAGGCTGTTGTCATTAATATGGTCTTAAAGTGTTTATGTATGTTAGTAAGGAGGGAGACAAGGTAAAAACATAAAAAAATTATAATCAAAATTTTTTTTTAAATCTTTTATTTTTTTGTTTTTATTCTGTGGCATTTTCAAGTTATTTTATATAATAGATTAGAATAGAGAATAGATAGAATAGAATAGATAGATAGACCAGATTAACTTTCTGAAGCAAGACTCTCTTAAAAATTGTTGACAATATCACAAAAGAAAGAGCACAATAACATGGCTGCCCATTAGCCTCTGAGTTCATTTTAAAATCCTGCTATTTGTTTACAAGGATCTAAATGGTTTGGCTCACTCCTACATCACAGAATGAATTTAGTCTTCCATGTAAAGCATTTTGATTTAATTGTGCTGTGTGTGAAGTGCTTTATAAGTAACATCAATGAGTAATGATACTAATCAGGCGGAATCATGAAGTTTTAGTGACCTTTACCTGATATTATCTCCTCTTTCCTCGAGCCGTAACCTCAGTTCAGTATGAAATATTGATAACCCACTGCTCTGTGCTATCTTCTGCTTTCAGTTTATTGATTTACCTTCAGGATATTTAAAATTTTACGCTTTAAGCTGTTTAAACTTCAATGTTTCTTTCAAGGGTAAAAACAACAGACCAAGTGCATGCTGCTGAGGTTTCATTGTGTGTATGTTTGGGTTTCTAGGTTAGCAGCAGAGCCGGCAGGGATCACACTGCTGCCCGCTGCCCTGCCAACCAGTGCCAGCTTCACCATCAGTCTCTTCCAAATGATTAATTACTCCCTCGTGTACCTGCACTGTGATCTCAGCGTCTGCCCAAGGAACCGCTCTGACTGTGAGAGGGTAAGGGTGCGGTGTAGTGAATGCAAAAGGACGAGAGATTGAGAGCTGTGAAGCGGTTTAAATTTAGTGACATGAGCTGTGACACTGTAAGATTGATGACAGGAGCAAACAGGATCATGTAAAAAGGAAAGATTTGAAGAAGATGGGATTAAGATATGCTGCCATAGGAGGGAGATATGCTGACTTTGACTGAAGCTGACAGCCAAAGATGCAGACTAAAACATCTGTCATGTCATTATTCACTTTGGGGGTGAGATAAGGTCTGTGCAAAGTTACAGAATAACACTTGCAGAGTGGAGAAGGGCGGTTATACAAACTGATATCTCCTGCTGTCATGGGAATGGAGCCTCAGACTTAATGAGGAAAACTGAATCATCTGACAAGAAGGTGTAAGAGGGCAGAGGTAGACAATCTGCTCGTTTTAATGTCCACCTTTGTGAAGCACCTCTGTAACTCTTTTAGGACATTCTTACTGTTGATATTCTGATATTGCAGTACGTTTTTCTGAGGCAATTTATTCTCTGCAGGTAGTGGTTCCACTCCTTATGCGGTGTTTTCTTTGTGTACACCGTACATATATTGATCTTGTTACCTCTTCATTACTCATAAAGTGTTTGTTTTCTTAGCACTTTTTTGTCAGTTATAATAATTTTCACCAAACATTTAATTTACATAATTTTTTTAATATAAATCTCAGCTACCTTGTTTGAAGTGCTTGAAGTGCAGGGCTTGATTAAAATGAATGTGTTGCTTTCATCCCTTTTTCTATCTCTGTTTGAAAATAGATGTTTTTACTATTTTCTCAGAGAGAAAAATAACAGAGGAAAACAGGTTGTGGTTACAATTATCAGGGCAGTGCACCTGTATTTTTCAGTTACTGTTCCAGTTTCTAAGCTAATGATAAACAACAACACTATCCGTCTTCCAAAAAAGTTCATTTCTTGCTGGCACCTCGTTATTTGTGACTTTACATGGTGTCTTTTCTTTGTCTGTTAAAGCAGTGTGACCAGCAGAGGAATGCTTTTCCTTCCAAGGATCCACGGGCTGTTGTCACCAATCTCAGGAATCGCATATCCTTTGGTCCCATGCTGAAAGAAATGAAGAATTCCACCCACCCAGAGAGGATAGGTAATTATTGGCTCTGCCTTAAAACCAAAAACGATCAATCTGAGATAACAGACCGTGAGTGGGGAATGCTGCAGGACAGGAAATGAGAGATGACCATGCCCTCTATCTGAAGCATGTGAGGAAAAGAGCCATACTGTTAAGTGGATCTCCTGAAAATAAATAGAGTTCTCACAGGGTTTATCACTGAGAGCAGTTTTAAACTGTATGCATGTCTTTTCTCCTCCAGTAAAAACTAAAATTGTTCTTCACGTCTCAAGGGCTTATGAACACTGTAGAATTCACACTGATGATTTTAAAGAAAAAGCCCCATGCTTGGAGCAAGGATAGGCAAGTGGATGCCTTAGGATGCCATTCTCAGTGAAGTAAAGAGCTTTGTTATAAAGAAGGCTTCTGCTGCACTGTAAAATCAAAGCAAGTTGAAAATACTCAACATTTCAAGCTGTATCAACTCAGTTTTACTTGTACATTTATGTTGGATTAACTCAACTTTTTTATAGTTAAACTAAGCTGTGGAAACTTTCCTACACTTTAACGTTCTGTTTGAATCTAACTCAACAGTAACCTGACACGCCAGATGGATTTGTTTCACACATCCATCTGGAAAACCACTCATAGATTTGGGAAAGGGCAGAGCCTTTGAAAAAAAAAAAAACCTTGGAGGGTGATTGGATGAATGTTTTGTCTGTCGCATCTTTACGGGCCAATCAGAGCAACAAAACACGTAATGTAGCTGCTAACGAGCTGCACCCCTACTAAAGGAGTAAACTCCATAGAGAACTTCATAACACCGTGAACCATGGCGACTGCAGACATGTCAGTACACCACTTTTGTCATCTTTGAAAAGAAAACAACACAATGCCGTTCTTTGTTTTTCTTTTAATGAAGAAATGTCGTCAAGTTCTGATAAAACTTACGCTTTAGCAGCATTCAAGCTAACGTCCTCCGCCATGATTGCACCAGCCTCTTGTTGCTGCTTGCCTACGTCATGACTTCGCTGCCCCAGAAAGTACTGCCCCTTAACGCTGATTGGTCCTGTCACTTGCGAAAACGGTTCAGATGAGAGCTTTGCAAGATGGATTCGCCAGTGAGAAACACGGAAACGGGCGTATCTATCTGCTTTGTAAGGTTAACTCTACAGAACATGTTTGAGTATTTTCCATAAAGCTACATGTTCTTCATCCACTGCAATCATCCCTTTTTTCTATCTCATACTTGAATCCTGAACACTTTTGCCACTCAAGGTACATCAACTTAAGCGACTACAAGTGACAACAACTGAAAGGTTCACACTGATCCAGGAGGTCCTCTTCCATCATGTTCAGCTTATCATCCATTGTATATTGTGCTTGCTCCTCACAAGTGAGTCTTGTCTAACTTAGTGGGGAACTTCACTTATGGTACAAAAGTGTCTTAGCACTCTGCAGATTATGGAATAATTGTCAAATAACTTAAGTACAGTTACAAAAAAATACTTGAAGTGATTCAGAACTGTTTACTTAAAACTAAAAATGTGTCCTACTAACTCAAAAAGTAGAGCTAAAATAGCTATTTTGGATTTTTAAGATAACACAACTCATTTTTTTCAAGAATCTTTTAGTCTAAGGAGCTTCTTTTAAAAAGACCCAAGATTTCCTCCACCCAACTGGCTAATCCTAGACTTAGACTTAAATCAACATGTACCAAGTCATCACCCATTTGGCTGCTTAAGGAGGCTTTTTTGCATTCACATGATCAGAGAAACAGCCTCAAACTAATTTCAATGAATCCAATTGGTAGGAAAAGCTAAGGTGGGTCTAAAGACTGGACAGACATCTACACTGCACCAGGATGCCAGTCAGGACAGCTGTGCGTGTTGTTATGAACAACTCTTAATCTTTAAAAATCAAAGTGAAAGTGAAACCAAAACCAACCGAACCAAATATACACGTAACAAAAACTTGAACCTTGGTCCAGACTTTAAGGTGTGAACACATCAAAATGACTGCAAACAGGCTAACAGACTTTACATGACAAACTTACATGATATTGTCATCAACTACGTCTCGTGTCTCTATAGTTACATTGATTGGTTAGTGGGCTGATGACATCTGCAGTCAACACAGTGAATTATCCATGTAGCTTGTATGTTGTAAACAATGAATGAAATAGTTAATTCTGCCATCATATTATTGTTGATTTACTACTTCCAACAGAGCCAACTCAAAGAGCAGTACATTAGACACAACTTTATAGTCGTAGACTGTAAAGGAGAAGATAGTATGTAATCCTATGAGTCATGGCAACGCAGACTCAGAAGAGAAGGTTAGTGGTGTGATTTGTGAAAGCACTGCTTTTTCACAGAGTATCACCCACCATTCTCACGTCCTCTCGTATCCTCTCTCTTTCATACTCTCGGAAAACAGTTGGAAAGTTTCCCTTTCTTAGGTGCATCTACTCTCCATGTGTGCTTCCACAGCTCATTTTGGTCTAGTGCTGGATTTGATTTTTTTGGTTCTTACCCAGTAATTTCCTGTCATTGATCCAAAGGTCCAAATCTTTGTAAATAATGCTTTACACTGGGCATGAAATGGACCGTGTTTCAGTTTGGTCTGGGCCGAGACCACCTCGGTTGGTTTGACCAAGGTTCGGCTGTGTGTTTTAGGAACATGGTACTGTGACGTAGGTGTGAAAGCACCCTTACTCTTCAGCATTAAACGTTCAGTGGTCTTTGTCACATTTGAGTCATTTTCACTCTTTATGTCTAGTGCCATTTTCACACATTGGTGGACATTTTTGGAAATTGAGGTTTTCCTCTCTTTTAAAAAATAGTCCTGGCCACACCCTCTATGATCACAAAAAACATCTTAGTCCACATTTAATCCAAAAATCGCACTGTTATGTGTTATGAAGGGTACAACATGTGTAGAAACATCTCAGTAATGATCTAGAAAAATAAGAGGCACCAGAGCTAGATTTCAAGTGTTTGTTGCAAAGGGTCTGACTATTTATGTCAATGTGATATCTCAGTTTTTTCTTTCCTAATCAAAGATTTTTAAAATTCCATATTCACTTTGTCATTCTGAGGAACTGAGTGTGGATTATGAGAGAACAAATTAATTTAAACAACTGTAGCATCAGGCTGCAACGTAACAAAATTCGAAAAAGTAAAGTAGGTCTGAATACTCTCTGAATGTACTGTATACTGGTTAAATTGATAGCCAGTTCCTTCCTGGAGTATTAAGGACATTTTGACAAGGCTGGCCATTCAGATAAACAATCTTACTAGTGCTCCTCCAGTCCTCTGAATCCTGCAGCACTCAACCTATCAGAAATGTTCATCGCTACAAGCTTAGCCCTTAAAGTCCCTGTACTTTTGAAAGCAACTCCTCCAGGGAAGAGACCCTGTGGGGTATAGTAAAAATCCCAGCAACTTTATTTAGACCCCAGTCCATGCAGTGATGCAATCAGGACTTCCATCACCCAGTTCTGACTTAAAGTGATGTAAAAATGCAGCAGAAACCAAAGGAAAATACCCCACACTGACTAACAAATGTGTAATGATAAATGTAATTTTTGTCCACTCATGTAATCTAAATCTATATTTCTCAGAGCCTTTAGAGCTGGACCTAGTACTTGTCATCGTCAGCCTGGTGGTGGGCTCCTCTGTTGTCACGGTGATGCTCCTTCTGGTGTGGCTGACTTACCGTCACAGGACAATCTGGCTTCTCCAATCAGCAACTCCTCCACGAGCTTGCTGCTGCCACCGCTGCAGTCTGCGCCCAGGAGGAGACCTGATCCTACCGTGACCAAGAAGGAACTGCTGCCAATTATACTGATGACATCCTCACCAGAATGGCTGCCAACCATCATATTAGTCAGCAGACAGTGAAGCAGTCAATCATATTATCCTTAGAGCAGAGGCGGCTGCTCTTATCAGCTGGTATAGGCCAGACTAGACGATGAGGAGCAGTCCAATTCACACCTCCGCTCCTAGGTGACACAGCTGTTGCAGTCAAATTTCACACTTAACAATGAGCAGCCTATTATCATTTGCGGGAAATAAACACCTTCTCCAAATAGAAAAGCTGCTGTGATCCCTTTATTTTCCTTCAGTGGCAACAAATCAATAGTGCCTCTATCGCACATTGAGATTGAAAGCTTGTTAATTCTGCTTTAGTATGACGTATGCATTTATGACCTGACGGTTATATCGAGCCACTGTGATTGACTGTTTAGAGGAAATGCAAATCATTTGGTTTGCAAAGTTCAACCTACTATGTCATTGCAGGGTACAAAATAAAAGAACCAAAGAGGCATCATACAGCACTGAATATGATATGGCAACAATCTGAAGATTGTTAAATCATATATCACAATCAAAAGGAGAAAGAAACTAATCAATGCATCTCTCAGGAGGATTTACTCACATTATAATTCATTCTCTGAACATAATTATGTACATAATACACTGTCACCATTGATTTCTTTTCCTCCATCTACACATGTAAGTGTGCAGCTCTCCAGATATCCTAATATCTGGAAATGTAAAACTGCAAAACAGCTTCAGAGAACATATTAAAATTACAAAACACTATTCTACAGAAAGGAGTTCCCCATTAATAGGCTTCAGAAAAAAATTCTATTGCAACAATGAAACCTAGCCCACAAAAATACAAACAGAGCAGTATACTGTCTCAAAGCTGTTGAATGGATGGCTGATAGACGGCTTCTGAAACCTCCATACAATTTCAGCATCAGCTCTGGGGGCTGCACACAACAATATTCAGTGAGTTTTTGAATCTGTTGATCAAACTTTTTCCAACTTTAATCAGCGTTTCAATGGGTGTTCGGAGATGAAAAAGTAAGCATCGTCATTTCTTGTCTTTTTTTTTTCAGTGAATACACAACTACAAAAAAACTGAGGGCAACACAGTTTATTCTTTTCAAGGAAGACTGAAAGTGTGTGCTATTATACTCATATTTAAGTATTGCATGTGCATCAACCAGCTTAGTCACCAAATATGTCCTAGGGGATAATCTTATCCAGTCTGCAAGAGAACTACAACTTGGGAGACGATTTATTTTCCAGCAAGACAATGACCCGAAGCATACAGCGGACGCTACACAGAAATGGATTAAAGACAACAAGGTGAATGTTCTGGAGTGGCTGAGTCAAAGCTCAGAACTCAGTCTCATAGAGAATTTGTGGCTGGACTCGAAAAGGGCTGTTAAAACTTAAAACCCCATGCAGTTTTGTAAAGAATGGAGCATACTAATTGCAGTGTCCAGATGTGCAAAATTGACTGAGACCTATCCACACTGACTCAGTGCTGTATTTATGGGGTCACTTTTTTACATTTCATTTTTTTTTTGGACTGCTGTGAATTATTTTGGATGTACATTTTGGTGGTTTATTTTTAAGATAACACATTTGAGATAAACAAATACAAAATAGAGGATAATATTGTTATATAACAATGTTAGAAGTGAAATCCAGACTCTGGATCATAAATCAGTGTTGCTCCTGTCTCACATACCTCCCATATTTATAATTCTGAGTGAATACATGCCAAATCCCTGCACAAGATTAGGATTTGATTAAAAAGTGTTCAGTGCTCTTGAGAGAAACACAGGAACCAATTAATGTTCCAGCCTCAAACCCAGTTTACATACTAAAGCATCACCCACATACACAGCACATCTGACACCCTGTCATTTTGTTTGGTTATGCTCAGCACTTTCTCTGCTCTCGGACTCAGGATCAGACACACCGGAGTTAAGCTTGTTAGTTATTGGAGGACATGAGGGGGCAATGAAAAAGCCAGTGGCTCCAGCCAGTCAGTTTAAAAAGCATGCTGTGGAGGAGCCTGCTAATTTGACCAGCTCAGCTGTGAGATATGTGTCCCATCAACGAAGACAGACTCCTCCCCTCAGGTAGCCAATCAGCAATCTGATCACGAGCGACTGTTTCCATTGGAACATCAATCTACCACCAGTCTGTCCTAAATAATACTCTGAGCTGGTGAGGCGTGAAGCTATGGCCGTCAGAGAATGTTAGATTCATTTATTACCACGGCAGCATTGAAAAGCCAGAGTCAAAGTGTTGAGATGTTTGGGTGGACATTGTCAGGAATTATGAGTTTCAGGGTGCGTTCAGTCCTGGACTGTTTGGCACTGATTAAAAATGTATTTATTTTTGCAAATGGTGCCCAACATTTGTATGCATATTTGGCCAAATAATGAAAAGGCATTTGACCCTGCTAACACCTAGCCAACTTTGGTTAGCATCTTGGAACTGCACAATAATGTAAAAGCAACCATGCTTGGTTTTTGATCACTTTGTAAAAGGGCAAGTTATGTGGGGTTGATTGATTAACTTCACTTTCATTACATTTGAATCTGTGTGGGAGATCACGCAGGGCACTCACTGAGTGTGATCAATCAGTGCAGTGCCAGGTGTGTGTGAGTTGATTGCTCCTGACTGAGGCCAGGTGTGACAAGCTTACATGTACTCCTGGGTTTCAGCGCTTTGTGCTGACTCAGCAGGCATGTTTACATGGACCACTGTAATCAGAATAAATGCCTGATCAGAATGAAAAAGCTTCATATATACATTCCATTCGGTACTGCTGAGCTTGCTGCTTTGACAGGGGAAGCACCAGAAACATCAGAACTGTCTGCAGCACACGATAAAGGTCTATTTCTAAGTACAATAAAGTACAAATAAAGATCATTTTAAGTACGAACACGAGTGAGTATACAAACCAATGTTTTCACGTGGGGATGAGTTGAAAAACATTAGCGAGAGACCTGACGGTGTAAGCAGGGTTCCTTACTTTTATCCCAAAATACTTCAAGGTCGGAAAGCCGAGGGCCAGATATCGCATTTTTTCCACCCATTACACCATTAAAATGTCTTGGATTTTCAAAGATATAATCTAAACAGGACAAGCATAAATGTGCTATGTATCACAGCATTTTTTTTTTACGTGTTTAAACGTTTTCAGACTCATAGAGCTACAACCCTCACCTACTTAGTAAAAGCTTGACTTTAGCGCACGTATGAGCCCTACAGTCATTCTTCTGCATATCCGTTCTATCAGAATCCCCCTTACACCTGCATGCCTCATGAACTGACCCATCTCCGTGCGTAATTTTGGATGCCTTTTGGCGCTGCACCAAGTCATAGGACAGCCTGTGTACAGATTAGGATTAAATTTGTAGTTATAAAGAATTTTTTTTACAGTTACGAGAGGAATTTTTACCATTTGATGAGACCTGGAGTTAAACAGGATGCCCCATTTAACGTGAGTGATCGAGACCATAATGGCACTTCTTGTTGACATAAAATTATATCGTATGTAAATAAATTTAGTTGATATTAGTTTGTCATTAAAGATTTTTATAATAAGGGGTTAAATCAGGCGGACACTGAACTGAATCACTCACCAAAGTACAGTAAGGTACGATGTCTGCATTTGTGGCTGATGGACTGTTATGCAGGGAAAGTATTTGCTATCTTGACAGCAGCTCTTTTAATCCCCCACAGAGATAGAAGTTTGGTTTTAAAAGGCAAAAACCTCTGGCTCTGATATTTGTTAAGGCCTAGAGATGCAGAAAACTAGTCAGAGGTGCAGACAGTACTGGACTCTAGAGAGCGAATTGCAGCTGTGCACGGTGGTTAAATTCTTCATCTTGAAAAAAAAAAGAAAGAATTTAAAAAACATAAAAAGTAGACAAAATAAATTAATCTCCTTCAGTCTAAAAAATCATGCAGTCTGTATCAGTCTATTTTTTGACAGCATGTTTGCAGAGCTGAGAGGATGTGCTGCTGTGCGCTCTGCTGTGCCTCTTTTTATGATGTTCCTCCCTGCTCTAAAGAGAGTTCAATGTACCATAGGCTATTTAAATCATTTATTGCATCATATTACAACCTTTCCTTGCTGTAATTATAGATAGGTCATGATAAGTGAGTGGAAATTTGTATGTGAAATACATCAATAATGAAAATTAATATTAGAAAATATCCATCTTTTTCCCCAAACGTCTTGCGGGCCAGATGACGCCTGCTAGCACCAGACCTGGCCCGCTGGCCGTCATTTGGGGATGACTAGTGTAAGTCAGGCAGTTTGTTTACAGATGCATGGCAAATTGTCGGTAGATTTAACCAGTGGGACAATAAGGCGCATGTCAGAACATTTGTATTCAGATCAGATTGAGATCCCTGAGCACTAGTATCTGAATTGGATTGTATCTTCTAGTGTCCATGTGTACAGAGACGTTTTCATCTCTGATCCGAATGAATCTAATCTGATCGTGAAAAAAAGGCTCATGTAACAGCAGCTACTATCTCACCTCCAGAGATAAGATCATCTCTTTGAGGTTTTCTGGGATTTCTTTGTATTTTCTCTGTGTGTCAAGAATCTCATATGTTCTAAATTACCCGCCACTCCAGGATAGTTGTTTGTACTGGAAGCCGTTACCCAGCATTTTTGTTTCACTTGTCACACTAGTCTGGTGACAGTGGCATTCCTTTTATGAATCATTTACTCTGTCTTCCCTAGAGTTTAAGTTTCTTGTCATCTTGGCTGCAGTGGTTTTGGCCTCTGCTTTCTTGTTTTGTGTTTTCCCCCATTTCACGTAATCGTTCACTATTTTAGTTGTTATTATTGTTGGATAACTTTAAGATACATTGGTCCGCAATTGCGTCCCGCTTCCCACCTCCTGACATAATCAATATTTTTTTCTGTTTTTTGAAATGTCCCTGAAATCCAAACTTTGTGTCTTAACACAGTAGATATGATGAAATAAGGTTGCTGTAAACATGTGAAAACACTGAGATCTATGTGTGATTAATTTTTTTGATTTAGACCGTTAGAAAGTTTTTCCACCCCTTACTATACCTGGCTTGGTTTTATTTCAGCAGGGCGAATATAGCAGCCTACGTCAACGGTCACTATGAGGAATTACCCCGCCCCCCTGACACTACAATGCTATAAGCTCACCAAGCAGTTAATCTCAATACAGTCTGTTGTTAGCTGATGTCACTGCTTGCATTGACAGTTTACAGCCAGCTTGCTACATGCTGTGTTTTTATTCATTGTGAGGTAAATTTTTCAAATCTATCAGCCACGGTGGCCTACGTCATTCAAAGTGTCATAATAGAGAGATTGTACCAGAAAACAGTAAATTTAATACGCAGTGCATGCAATCCATGTCTGTCCCTCTCCAAGCAACCACAGTTCAATCCCTCTTCAGTGTTAGTGTTGCAATGCTAAAGTTTGTTAAAGACCCTTTAAAGTGAAATCCAAAGTTTTTGTCTAAACACACTAGATCTGTTGGAATATGGTTGCTGTAAATATGTGAAAACACTGAGATCTACAAGTGACAAAATTCTGGATTTAGACCATTAGAAACTTTTTGACCTCTATCCTGGCTTTATTTAATTTGGATGGGGCAAATATATGGGTTCATGATGTCACGAGACCAGTAGGGAATGACCCCGCCCCTCTAACACTACGATATAAAATCACAGAGCAGTTCATCTCAGTACAGTCAGTTATTAGCTGATGTCACTGCTTTTATTGAAAGTTAACAGGCTGTTAAATGCTGTTTTTTGTTCATTTAGAGGTAATGGTTCTCCTGAGTGGGCATGGTTCAGCTCATTCAACAGACATACCCACACCATCCTGTAGCAGATTTTACTGCCTCGTTTTCATGATTTTGAAGCGTTATTTTATAAAGAGATGTTTTTTGTTTGTTTGTTTGTTTGTTTGTTTTTCCAAAATTTGATTTAGGGATTCATAACACAGTGGCCTGTCATACAACAAACCTAAATGCAGATTCATTTTCACTTTACAGGGTCTTTGAAGTATATGGTGATAGCCTGTGAGAGTTTTATCATTGAAGACTTTAATTTTGAAGTGAAATGTCAGAAAACAGTGTTTTCAGCAGCAACTTAACAACAGAGACGTCTCATAAATGGGAAAGAGACGTAAGTCCAAAAGTAAGAAAAAAAAGGGATAATCTATCAAATCAATTTGCTTGTCTGCATATCATCTAACAATCAAACAATCAGTTTTTTGAATATTAAATGTTAAAAAACAAACAATTATAAACACTGACAGCATCTGTGGTCTTCTCTCCATTTACCTGCTCCGCTCACCTGGCTCACATGAACTGACCAAACCTCAGTCAGCTCTGCCTCCTTTTAAAGTAAAATAACCTAAACACGTTAGTACGAGTAACTCATGTAGGATTTAACAACAGCTTAAAGACAGAAAATTATAAATGAACCAGCAAAATGTATCTAAACAAATTAAACTTTTTTCTGTTATATAAAGTTATCAGAAGTTCTTAGATTTTGACTAACCATAGGGGGAGGGAATAGCTGTGACATGACATAAGAAAAGTTCTTGTGCTTTTATCTCTAACAATATAACAGTGAACAAAAAAATGATCAGAATGAAAATTTAAAGAATGTATCATTCCATCATCTGAATTGGAGCAAAACAAAGTAGCAATAGTTGTGAAAACACTGTCAAAGTTAGTGAGTATTTACAGCAATAACAGGTTTTAATGCAACTTTTGTTAGAAAATCATTCAAACACTGACTCATTTCATCTGCAGTATCTTCTACTGATTTATCATAGATCATTCTGCACACATCCTCTCATATTTTATCTAAAGTTGTTGTTTACAAATTTTAAGTTTAGAATGGCAGTGCTAATGCACCACGGAAATGTATACACCATGTGCCGTGTTTTCATTCAAATCCCTCAGACACACATTGCCTCCCTACTGCAAGAACCAGCAGATTTTTCAGAAGCAGAGAGGGGAATCCAATTAAAGTGGAATTATAAATATAAATTCATGCCTCTTTGAAAGATAAGCCTGAAAAAACAGCCACCTCTGAGTATAGAAGAGAAAAGATATAAAGAATGCTGTAGCTGCTCCCCTTAAGGCAAAGGCTACGTTATAGACAGAAATCCTAATGAAACACATTTACATGTACAGTTAAAGACAGACAGACAAAGACAGACATTCAGAACTGTCCCTGAGGTTTATGCACACAATTGTGAGATTGTGGTTAAGATTTTCGTCATGCACTCAGCAGGAAGCAGATTGAATCTAAATGTGCTTTGTGCAAGTAGGGGAGAAACCCAAGGGAGATGGCCCAAATATTATTAGAACTACTAGAGCTGTTGTGACCCACCACAGGAGCAATTTAAAGGGACATTTTTGTGTTTATCTTCAAATTGAAGCAAAACCTCTCATATCCCTTGATAAATTAAGACATAAATTGTTTGTGAGGTGATGAAATATGACTGACAAGCCCTTAAAACAGAACAGCAGGTGTGGGAAAAAGAAGGCAGGGGACGTCTTAGCTTTGTCTCTCTGTCTTTTTGATGAGCTCCTTTTTACCTAAGTTCTCTCTTAACCCAGGGAGTTGACAGAAGTTCTCACAAATTTCACCATGCTTTAATGAGGCAGAAAGATCTAATCCACAACTTCAAGGTAGAAGACAGTAAATGTCTCGACACCTGGGAACTGACGAGGTTATTTGTAAACCACAGTGTCTGCTCTACCAGGAAAGACTTTATGAGTTAGCTTGCAGCTTTGGAGCCATTTCCAGTGAGATAAATGTGTTGCATAAATTCCTTGTTTTATCTGATAACAGCAAAGAGAAACAGAGTGGTTCATGCAAATGAAGTAAAACCCTTCTTGTTTTCTGTAGAAAACAATAATCCTCTACATACAAATCAGAAACTTTTAATCCTGCTTTGTTTACTGTGTCCTCATGTCTTGAAGAGAATAGTGACAAACGGCAAGTTATTAAAATAAGAGAGATAAAGCCAGTTTAGTGCATTGTGTAAGTGCTATTTTACATAATAAATCCTTGATCTTCATGTGGCAAAGTCAGAAAAACACCAGCCTGTTAAAGTTTTCTATGATTAAGAACAACATTAAAGAAAATAAAAGAAAGTATTTGATTAAATCAGCCGGTTTATGGTTCACATCACTAAAAGACAGTAGTCCTGAAAGTGCACATTAATGAAAGTAATGCTGAAGTCTGTGCTCATTGGCCTTGGAATCTCTGCCTGGATAGTTTACCTTTCAATTACTGTGGTATCACAACTGATCAGAGGGAAACCAGCCAGAAGTTGAATTATCTCACAAACCACAGAGATCAGTTTCTCCCAGAAAGGAAACTCTCCTTACAATGAACAATGACCTTGAGTAGATGTGCCCTACAAGCAAGCAGAGACTTCGACCAAGCACATGGACCAAATTAGGCGAAAGAATTGCTGGAAAGGGATTTTAAGTCACTGTCTGATAAAGCCTGGATGGTGTGCATGCTTCCAATTGTTGTTTTGTAAGGTTAGCCAACAATCTGTTAGCCATAGCTTCATTTTCAAATTGGGGTGGGGGGTGGGGGGGTAGCACTTGATTTTAGTGGTCCCTTATGACCTAATAATTTCAGAGTAATAAGTAGCAATTATCTAGTAAATTCTCAAGAATGTGGTGATTACCAAGTAATAAGCTGGCTTTTTACCAACCAAGTGTGCCACAAAGTTCTTTTAGTCCAATGGGGTGCAGGAGCTGCCGTTTAGTGCTAGATGCAATGCACATGGCGTACAGAGGTTTTTTTAATTTAATTTTTAAATGCTTAACATCAGCAGTGATACCACCAATCATTTACAGGAGACTAGTGCAGGGTCTGGAATTGGGAGGCTCATTCTACCGCTGGGGACATTAGCGGATAAGAGTCTGGCTAAGTTCATGGTGTTCTCAAAAGAGCGGTGGCTTCCCCCCAAGAGTGTCTGGCTGCAGACCTCGAGCAAACCTCTATGCTGCTCGAGGTCTGCAGCCAGACGCCTTCAGCTTTGTCTTGCAAGTGGAAAGGGACTCCGCAGATGTATGATGTAGTTTGGTAATTCATTCCACAATCGAGGGACAACAACAATCACGGGCAAGAAGGAGTGTAGACCTGAATGAGGGATTCCAGATAAACAGAAATAGTTGTAGATACTGCTTTGTAAGGAATGATTATATTTTTCAGTTGGATGCGAGATGCAACAGGAAACCAGTGAAGAGAAATGAATAGTGGAGTCACATGTGCTGCCATGGGTCGATTAAAGACCAGATGTGCTGCTAACTGGAAAATGTATTCATCATGGGCCAATCAGAGCGACAAGACAAAGCAAGGTTGTAAGCATGCACAGCTTCAGGAAGCTGGATAGGCAAATGCTACTGTATATATCAACAGTGGAGCATGATGTGGATAAAACCTAAACCAATCAGGGGAAGAGTGAAAACCTCTTCTCTGCCACAGGGAGCTTACAGTGTGGCTCTTTGCTCTTCATCATATAAAGAAATGTGGTCCAGTTCTGACAGATGTGGAGTTGGGCATATCCATCGGCTTTGTAAGGTTAACATGCTGTTGTGTAGGTCATGTGTAGAGGTTTAAATCTTCATGTAGGGAGGACTGCCAGTAAAGAGTTGCAGTCATCAGTGCGCAGTATTACAAGAGCCTGTACCAGGAGCTGTGTCGCATGCTCTGTCAGGTAGGGTCTGGTCCTCTTGATGTTGCACAGGCTATATCGCCAAGACCAAACAATCGAGGCCACATGAAACTTGAATGTTAGCTGGCCATCAATCATGACCTTATACTTTTTAATAATGATTCAGTTATTTATCATTAATTATCATGTAAGTCCTTGTAATATCAAGGCAAATCTCTGGTGATTAGGTGGTATTTTACCCTAACCCTCTAACCTTAGTCTAACTCTAACCCACGCTAAATTAAAGTGAGTCTGTCCTGGATTATTTTCAAGTAATATTTAGGGCAAGGGTTAGGGTAAGCTACCTGCTAATTACCAGAGAATTGCCACAATATTACAAGGAATTGCTTGATAATTAATATGTAATGACTAAGTAAATAATTCTATAATACTTCCATATTTTCAAGTTATTACTTGGCAAAATACCAGTTCATTACAAGGTAATTCCCACATTATTCTTAATAAATTACTTGATATTACACTTATTACTATAGAATTACCAGGTAATTAAAAATCAAACATTACCCAAGGGGTATTTTCAGCTGTAGGGCTAATTTGATCAGTGAGTCTCTTTTTAAAGTTTTAAGAAAAAGTCTTTCTCATTGTGTTTTTTTTATTTATTGTATTTTTTATTTTTATTAATTTATTTATTTATTATCATGATGAATGGATTAAAATGGCTACATAACTAAGAGTGCAACTTAATGGTTTTTAAGGGGGGCTAAGCTAAACTAAACTAAGCTAGCTATCCGTTAGCTGGGCCTTTTCCCCCCAAACTTTACTGGAACAACAACATCTAGCTGTGGCTTCATGTTCTAAAATTAGAGTAAGATTATATCACATATCTAACCTTATTTTGTGTTTAGAGTTTAAGATAAAAAAAAAATGCCTCAGTAGGAATGAGCTCTTCACACTATCTCTTCTTTAAAGGGATATTTCTGTATTTTTTAAATATACATTTTCAGATTTTTTTTTTATGCCTTTATTGACAGAGGAGGGCAGAATAGGGAGAGAATAGGGGGAGACACGAGGCAAAGTGGCTACAGGCTGGACTTGAACCCAGGCGTGGGGTGCGACCTAACCACTAGACCATCTGTGATCTGTATTTCTGTAGTTTTGAAGTTGGGTTGTATAAGGTACGTGGCAATAGTAGTTAAATTAGTCATAGAACTTAAAGTCTGTGTTGCCCCTACAAGGAGAGGGGCGGATTCCAACTGTTAACCATTTTATTTATCTAAAAAAGGCGTTTAAAGTAGCAGTACAAGCAGTTCTTTAAACATGTAAGTATGTTTCATTTTGGTGTTTTCTTATGTTGAATCAGTACTTAGTCTCTCTGTCTTGTGTACTGTTGTGTGGGAGTGCTTGGTTTGGATAAACTCACACATTCATATTCAGACCGTAATGCAATAAGAAAGCCATTTGTCAAACTGCAGGCTGCTGGGCCATCACTCTGGAGCTGCTGGAGGTTAAGTGCCTTATTAAAGTGCAGTTTGGTAAAAGTGGATGCTTCATTAGGCGGCGATTTTCTGTTCCTACACAACAAAATTGCAATGGCCCTTTCTTTGATTCTACCAGCATATTGTTGGTGCTGGATAAATATTGCTCAGTTTTCTTTCAGATGGATATGGGTCAGTCTCAGTGCTGTGAGGTAAGAGTTAACTACATGCCTAGACTGAAAGCTCAGTTGGCAGAATAAAAACCGGCTTTACTACATTGCAGTGCAAACAAGTTCAGCGTCTTGGCTCCTCCCACTGATCCAAGTGAAACCAAGTATGAATGTAACTCTCTCACACTGTCAGCTAACACTGATCGAATGTGTAACTATGTTGTATAACTTTCTCTCTCCTTGCATGAGACTCAAGCTCCTGCCGTGCCACTGATCGATGCTGATCCGGAGGATAAACCCTCTTTATGTGCAGGATTAATCATTCAGCGTGTTGAGGGGGGTTGTGTCAGACTCATGGATTGCCTTGATGGATCCCCCGGGGACTTCAGGAACTTCAAGAAGGATGACTTTGAGGCAGACTGGATTAAAGTGGCAGAAAGCAGATTTGGTCAGGTGTACCAGGTCAAACTCAAGATGTGGCGGCTACAGTGTGCATTGAAAAGCTTTGACACAACACTGTGTGCAGACAACTTTTACAGGTAAAGGCAATCTTGTAAATTGAACATTCTGGATGTCAGTCCAAAACTGCTGTATAAGCTTAGAACTATGTCTAGGTTTTGTATTGGTTTGGGTTCATGTCTCTTGGTTGGTGAGTTTTTTAATAGTCTTGGAGGCAGTGAAGCTGAAAGCACCGCTTAAACTGACTTTAAGGACAAACAAAGCACCCTGTAGTAAGGCACTACCTAGTAACTTAGCAACAAAGAATGCCATCACAACATCTCAGCTGTTACTGTTCAATAAGTGTTGCAGCATTCAAAGCAGACACTATCCTTTCATAAAACCCACCCAGGCTCACTATTATTTTTCCCATCACAGGAGAACAATAGAGGAGGCATCGAACGTTGCCAGAGTGAAATTCAAGTACATCCTGCCCATCTACGGACTGTGCAGCGAAGCGACAGCCGTGGTGATGGAGTACATGAGTAATGGGTCGCTGAACAATCTCCTTTCAAGTCACACCTTGATGTGGCCAAAGAAGTTCCAGATGATTCATGAAACATCTATGGGCATGAATTTCCTCCACAGCATGAAACCTCCAATCCTCCACCTCAACCTCAAGACATCCAATATCCTGCTTGATGATCATCTGCATGTCAAGGTCGGTGAAGATTGCACATGCTCATTGTGATCTTTGATATGTCTGTGCTCTGCAGAGTGTTAAATACGAATCTTGTACTACTCTAGAATTCTTTTCCCTCAAAGATTTCAGATTTTGGTTTAATCCACTGGAAGGAGGGCATGAGCAAGAAGTTGTTCATGGAGAATTTGACAGCGAGAGGGAACATAAGTTACATTCCTCCAGAGACCTTCACTCAGAGCGCTGATCCTCCAGGAACTGAATTTGATGTTTACAGGTGACTTGCCAAGGGCACTTCTGAAATGACACCATTAAAGTGACTCCTTTTTTCCTAGTTCAGTGTAAAATCCACAGTTCACACTTTATGGCCTTGCCTCCTGCTGTATTTATTCCAACTATGACATACGTTGCATTTTAGTCAAGGCTGATGCATTCTCACTGACTCTACATTAAAAGTTAAGCATTTTTTTTATAAAGCCAAACAAACACCATCATTTAAAGGAATGTTTCAGTATTTCTGAAGTTGTATTGTATGAGGTACTTGGTGATAGTAAGGCCATGAACCTCAAGATAGGCTTTATAAAACCACAGACGGGTATAGTTGCTCTGCATAATTTAGTGAGTTTTAGGTAAAAATGGCCAAAAAACAGTCTCCCATCTTCTGAGCTTGACTGCTTACATTCTACTCTATGCGCAGCTGGAGGCTCGGAGGCACAGGGACCATCTGCAAATTCAATACCGAGAAAAATGTGAAAAAAAAAAATTAGTTTCTTCACTCTGGATAGTACAAAAGGAATATTAAACAAAGTCTCTTATTGTTGATAAATCAGCAGGCAGTTCTGTGCTTCTAATAAGAATTTTGTGACACATTTAACTTCTCAAAGTGATTTTATTTAAAATGTTTTAGATTTAAATCTTTTCAAAACTATATAAACGCATATTTTTCCAGACCACAAAATGTAGTATTTAAATAACAGGAGTTTATTTCTGCATCAGATGGTTTTATTGACAAACACCTTCTTTGGGCTGTTTGTGTATGTAAAAATTAGTTAGTTGAAATTTCTTCTGGAGGTTAATGGCACTATTCTCACTAAGTACCATATACAATCTAACTTTAAAAATGCTGAAATAGCTCTTTAATCTGTGCTGTATGAATAATTTGAGACTGCAAAATATATCCATAATTTCAGGATATGCATTTGAAAATATTAAGATGAAATCCCCCCCTCTCTGCTTTATCCACAGCTTTGGAATCGTGATCTGGGAGATTCTGACACAGCAGAAACCATACACAGGTAGGAATTTATTCAGATATGCACATGACTTAAAGCTTTTTTACAGACCCATTTTAATATAATAAAACTATAGAAAAGTTAAAGAAAGATTCAAAATTAAATACTCCACTATTGCAGCATGGTAAATTTAATACAAACAAACATAGTCTTGGATTTTCAAAACTGTCGAAAGAAAACGTTTTAAGAGGATTTCTTCAAAAGTTTGCTGATGGTAAGCAGAGGCTGGTCCAGTGTTGCTCTAAGCCAGATGTAAATGCCACTTCTTTGTTGCAATGTAGCAAACAAGAAACAACAGTTGTGTTTTTAACATTAGGTTTTGGTTTGTGTTCATTTGTGACCGCATATGAGCAGTTTCTCAAAGCCAAGGAAGGATCCTCAAACAGCTGTTTTGGTCAGCCCTACTATGGCACTGTCTGTATACTGGCTGACTCACTAACTCACTCAGCCTACTTCCAAAGGCCTAACATAACAGAGTTGCGTTTGCTTGGACTGAGTGCTGGTAGTGATGGCTGCCTCCCCTGTGTTAACTAGGCTCCAGTTAACATCATGTATGGCTCATACATGCAGAGTTGCTTTGTGGACAGGGTTTACTTATGCTGAAAGCCCTGTTATGGCTACCTCCACTGCTCTAAATACTCAGATACAGCTTTAGCCTCTGTTTCACCAGAACTGGGCCACATTGCTGTACACTGAAAAAAATAAAACATTGTTTAAACTTTTAAAAAATGGAGTAATCAAACACACGAAAGTCATTTGTTTTTAAATCAGATAAATTTGTTAACTTCATAGAAACTACGTTTGAAGGTTGAGCAAATCTAATTATTTTAAATTGTCCTAAACTAAAAATAAATGTTTCCTTTATCACCCAATGTAAATATTCCACTCATTTGAACTTAAAATATTGAAGTTCATACAACCATTTTATAAAGGTTGGAGAAATGTATTTTTTAGGTTGTTTCAATTAAGAAATAGTATTTTTTTTATTTTAAATGTAAAGTAAATAAAGTTAAATTTTCTAAAAATGCTCTTTATAGGGAATACTGCACACAGTAACACATAACACATTTTACTTTTTTGTTCCACTGCTTAACATCGTTTTACATATTTGAAGATGAAGAGTCTCCTTCAGCTGAAGACAAATAACAAACACTCCAGTATAGGACTGTTGCATGTCTAAAAACCCCTCTGTTTCAGCTCTTCTCAGAACAAGCCGTTTCTGTATCTGTGGCTTTAAGTGTTAATAAGCTGTCTGACTCCACCCCTGACCACACCCCTTTCAGGAAATGGATGTGGCACTTCTGATGTTACAATGTTACAGACACTTTATCCAAAGTTGAGGACCTAACTGGAATTTGAACCATCAATCTCCCAGATAAAAGTCAGCAGGGTGACCCACTGAGCTATCCAGCATCTCAGCTAGAGGAGGATCAGGAGAGGAGTGCGGAATTTTCCTATAAGTGGGGAGGGCCAACCAAACCTGGGGGCGGGGCTAACTCCCCACATGAGGTCATGAGGGAAAATCTAAGAACGGCTTGTTTCAGCACACATTTTCTGAAAGGTGGAGAGAGAGAGGGTGGAAGGGGATATATTTTTCTGGTATTTGAGGGGATTGTGGACAGGCCAAGGGCACACATTTTTGTTAGAAATGCCTGTAAAAGTAATTTTTAACATAATATGTCATTTTTAAAACACTGCAGTGAAATTGCATCCATGTAAGAACAAGAACATCTCAGAAAGTGAGAAGCTGACAGTCTCTGAACTTGGGCTGACATATTTGTAACTTCTGCAGTGAAACCTCAGCCATAAGTGCAACCGCTTTAGAGGTAGGTGGTTAGTCTCTGAACATGGACAGACATGTAATTACAGCTGTGAAAATACATCAATGCATGCAATTTAAGTGCAGCATCCTTCAACCTTTTTCCAAGGACTCCTTTACAAATTTAAAGGTGAATCCCAGTCTTTTAGGATACTTCAGGTTGAGTGTGTACACAAGCCTGAAGAACATTACAAAGACTGTGCAAACAAGGGTAACTCAGCCAGGACCTCTGTTCCTTAACTATCTTAATGTCTTTAGGGGGATGGTGTGGATCCCCTTTTCCAATGATGCAAATCGCCACGGTTGCCTGCTCCAGTTCTCCATCCTCATTTTCCTGCAAAAAGACAAAAAAACCCAAAACAAAACAAACAAACAAACAAACAAAAAAACAATATGTACACGTCTTTTTGTCTTTATTCTCTCTATTTCTGCATGCACAGGCCTCTGAACACAGCTTTACATAATGTGTTACAATCATTACATTCCAAGCTCCAAGTACTCTAAACTTCAAAGTTTGAATAGGTGAAAATCAAAAAAATGTTCACGCCATGTTCAGTTAAAAATCTTTGATTGAGTGAGACATGCCCTTACTTGATATTCTTTGATCAGGTGCTCAACAGGTTCACCCAGGTAGATCAGCAGACTTCAGGATGCATTTTCTTGTTAACATGTCCACAGTCTAAATAAGAACATTTACTATGAATTAAAATGAAAAATGCAAAAACTATTCAGTGATCAGTGTTTCCCCTTAGCAACTGCTGACAGCAATTTGAGGCTATATTAAGAGAACATCATCACCATTGAGAAGAGGTAACACTTATACGAGTTTTATCTGCTGTCAGACTTGCCTGGCACTGAAAAGCCACTACTTCATGTTACTTGGACTAGTGTTGCATGGTACAATATTAGATATGTACTGCAACATGAAGCTTTTAAAAATTGTACAATACCCCATGTTATTAGTACAGGTATTTAGAGAATGATAGCGTTTTAATAGGAGACCACTAATGCACAACTCATTCACAATTACTTTGTCCAAAATCTGCTAGATCCTGGTGGTCTTCTGTTTCACAACTCCCCCTTTGCTCCTGATGACCTCCAGCAGTTTGGGGGACTGCTTCTCCAATTGTTCCAGGAATTTTGCTTCCAAGGGAACTGCTGTGATTCGCAGGAACTCAGCACTGATCTAGAAAATGAAAACAGCAGAGTATGCAAAGAGAAGGTTGATTGATAATTAATGATCATCTGACAAGTATAAAAAGGTTGATAAAACAGGGTTAGATTTAAAGAATTTTAAACTGTTCTCAAACATGAATCTACCAATATAAAGGCTCCCTCAGGGCAGCTACGAATTAAAACATAGAACATTAAATTCAACATTTTTGCCCAGCCCCAGTTAAGAGAGTGGTCTAGTTATCACAAGTTTCTTGATGATTGTTAACAGAACTTACCACAAGCAGTGACTTTTGACAGGAGCTTTCAAATCAGTTGCAATGCAGAAAAACAAATGGTTGGCAGCTGCTTCCCTGGAGCTGAAAGAGAAGCAGTTCTTTAGTTTTTAATTAGACACATCAGTGTGTTTGACAAACATTAGCAAAACAACAACAAGATAAGCCTGAGCTGCAACTTTACATCTATGAGCTTGCATCAATTCTCCCAACAACATAACTTCAATAAATAAAGCTATGTTTCATCTCTTATCTCCCACTGTCTAGTTCAGGGGTCTGCAACCCTCACCATCAAAAGAGCTGTTTTTGCAGCGTTCCCATCAAATAAAAACCAATCTGGAGCCACAAAACCTATTTGACCCCTAAAATGACAATAAAATTACATAAAAATTTAAATATATTCATAGTTTGAGAACTAGTCCATATTTGTTGCATTTATGGAATTATAGCACTACGATGGTAAAACTGTTAATTATTCAAACAGGTTGTGACTGGTAAAGGACATTAAACCATGCTTTTAAATGAATTTTTTTCAGTGAAACATTTATTTTTCCACAGGATGAAAAACATGAGGTTAATATACACTACACATTTTTTACATGTTTTAACCAACAGCATAGAATATTGATGTGTAAATTTATAATCAAAGCTCATTATGCTAAAGTATTTTGCTATTTGATGAAAGGAAATTTTTTCAACCATAGAAAAATATTGGCATGTTCTTTGTCTCACTCTTACACATAAAAAAACACTTTTTAAAAAACATTTTAGTCAATTATACTGGGACTGGGGCATGATAATTAATAGATAAAGAGCTTACATTAGATGTCATAATAATTCATTATGTTTTCACCTCTTAGTAGACCATGACTTAGTTTCTACTTCCAGTCTGTTTCGACATGGCTTTCCAATCATGGCGGTGAGCTTGTCCCGTTTACTCCGCTGTTAACTGTCAGCTTGGATGTCGCAGTAGTAGCGCTGCTGTTTATTCCGACCTGGACCGCTGTTCCTCTATCCAGTGCTCAGAACCACATCGACAGCTTGTCTGATGCAGAGCAGAGCTTTTTTGCCCTGTTCTTGTAGTGTTGTGTCCCTAGGCTGGGACTGACCTGACGCTTTTGTCTGAACCAGACAGCGCGTCTAAATCCAAACAAGCGCAGAGAGCAACACTGAAAGCCTTCTATGACAGAAAAAATGTTCTGTCTCCACTCCTGGTCTGTGTTGGCTTTCAGACATAGACTGTAGAAAGAATTGGACAAACCCCGTGTGATGTCAGTCGTCTGCTTACAATAGGTGGGCCAAAACGGCTTTTGAAGCCCATTCGTAGAGGCTTCCATATTGAAATCGCGGTCTCAGCTGAACGTAACGCCTGCCCACTAAGAGCGACTTCCTGTCAGCCCGGTTGACAGGAATGGTGCCTCTGCCTGCCGAGCTATCTGTCAATCAAATGAGACATGCCAATCAGGTTTCATCCTAAATATCAGCCAAACGATCGTGGTACAAAAAATATTCATCCCCCGTACAGTGGGAGCACAAGAAGACACTAGTTAATGAGACATGTTTGGTGTTTTGAACCAGGCTGTAAACCAGTTTATTTTGTGTCTCAGAACCGGCTGTTTAACATATGTGCAGACGGAACTTCGGGTTTTCCTGCAGACAGCCTCAAGCGGACAGTGGCAGTATAGCAATTTTTGGCACTTCTGCATTGGCTTCATTTTTTAGGACCGGAGGTTGCCTCTTGCTTTCAGATCATGGCAGTGGGCTTGTCCCGTTTTACTCTGGTGTTAGCTGTTAGCTTGGATGTCGCAGTAGGACCGCTGCTGTTTACTCTGACCTAGGCACTGTTCTTATTGAAATCAGGGCACAAAGCCACAGCGACAGCTTGTCTTGTGCAGAGGAGGGCTTTTTTCTCTTTTTCTGTAGTGTTGTCTTCCATTCGTGCAGTAATAGCAAAGAATACAGAGAGTGTCAGCTGAGTCAATGAGTGTCTGTGCTTAACCAACCAGATGTGATAGAACAAAAGCAGGAGGGGAGGGGGGGGATGACGTTGCTCAGGTTTCATCTCCTCACACACAGAAGGAGCCAGACAAAGAGAGGGCAACATGTAGCTTTTTACATTTCAGTTACCACTTACTATACCTTCGGCTAAAAATAATAAACTACTAACAATCATGACAACATCACTCACATTTCAGTCAGGCATTTCAACAGGCATCCCAGATAGTTGCGGTCAGCCGTATACTAGGTTTTTACCTGGTCTTGTTGAAGGATACTACGTCATCCACTGCCATCGGAGGACTGTGCCACTCTCGAGAATCCTTGAATTTTTTCCAAGGACTGAGTCCTTTAAACAGAGAATCTCCAAGGATGTGCGTGTATCCTCCGCGCGCAGGAATTACCCACAATCCAATGAGCATTGTTTTCCTTCTCTTAAAAAATGAATAAATAGCATAATATCAGGAGGAAGCCAGGTGCTAGTGTGCTCAATACACTTTTAAATTTCATGTTTCCACCGTGAATATGTTGTCATAATTATATCATATCATCAAAGTAAAGCTGGACGGTTAAAAGTAGCGCCATATAATATGATTATATTATAGATTATATTGTATGATTATACTAAATAATCAATATGATTAAACAATCATATTATTATATATATAATGATTATATGATGATGTGATAGCTTATTAGATGGTGCCGGGTAAAACTTGTGAAAGTTGTTGTTAGTACCCCTCCCATTTTGATTTCTGCCACCCAGTGTATGTGGGCACTGTGTATATAAGAGTTGCCAGGGAGGACTCTGGCCTCGCCTCCAAGGGTCCTGACTTGGGCAGATCCTTCCCACAGAGGAAGGATGCTGAACTTAAAGAAGGAGCAATGGTTTCATATGTTAAAGATGGTGGACTTAGAACAAAGAAGGCTCCTTGGCATGGTTGAAGTGTTTACAAACTCAGTATAGTGACGTCACCACACAGAAAACCAGCGGCCAGAATTTGATTTTGACAGCAGTCATGAGTATTTGTATATGTGAAGGCACTGTAATGGATATAAATGGACACAGCAAAGTAAATCAACCACACATAAGTAGAGACAATAAGACTACTAAAGCAGTTTTCACACAGCTTCAGCTATTTGATCAAATGCACTGATCAAATCTCCTTACTTGCAATTATGGTGTGCGATTACAGTCTGGTGCACAACTGGGTCCAGAAATGAGCATAGGTCAGTCTGTTCTCCATATATTTTTTCTTGTACATTTCACTGCCCCTGGCACAGTACAACTCTTGGCAATTGCCTGGTTTGCCCATGGCATATTGTTCAGAAGAATAAAGGCATTCACTGGTGACATGATAAAGAAACTCAAATTTGAAAATGTAATTTTGAGAGGCTATTCGATACAAAAGTATACCTCCAACTACAGCATGACTTAGCTTAAAATCTCCTAAAGGCAAACAGCAAGCCTACTTTTGGTTTGCAAAAGCTACCTACCTGCACCTGTTTGGCTCAGTTATGACACTTTCACGTTTTACCCATCTCCACAAATGACAAAGCATGAACTCCAAACTGTACCAGTAAAAAAACACAGGTGAACATGTTGAGTTGACGAATGTTATCAATGAAAGCTCTGCATATTTCAGCCTAGTTCCCCTCTGGCAAACATTCACAGTGTGTTGAAACAGCTGAACCTGCTGTGCTGCTCTGGTTTCTGCTGTGTGAATCAATCTGTATTGAACTTTGTGTTTGACATCTGTTTCCATGGCCCCAGGGTGGAGTATGACCACGGTGCTGTTACAAGTGTCGGATGGCAAGAGACCCTCTCTGGAGCTGGTACCTGAACCAAGACCTCCTGAGTGTGATCAGATGATCCGCATCATGGCACTGTGCTGGAAGCAGGACCCCAGGAGCCGACCACACTTCTCAGGTATGCAAGTAAAAAAAAATGTTGTGGATTTTAATCTCATAAAGCTTCCAGATCCATCATATAACATAGAAATATTGCATACATTACGTAAAATACCTAAACATGCAAATAAAATCTGGTTAAAAAACACAAATCACAAAGAGATAATTTACAGTGCAGGAAGAGCCAGAAAAAAAATCCTTCACTTATTAATGTAAAAAATGTTAAGTGTGATGGTGTCATAGCAACAAGGACTGGCCAACACTGCACCACTACACAAAGAAGGAATCGATCTAGGAGCTGGATTGTGAATAAGAGGTGAGTAACAAGGGCCTCAGTGAAGACGTCATCCCTTGGTAACCACAAGTGTACAATCTTTAGCACTCATCAGTCCAGCCCAGACTTGTTATAATGATAGGGAGTCAAATTTGCACTCTAGATTTTTTGCAGCTGAAACATGCTTTGCCACACTGGGGCTGCTATGAATAGCTACACTACAATGGCTACACTTAGGCTACGTTCACACTGCAGTTAAAAGTGACCTGAATCTGATTTTTTTGCTCACATGAGACTCGTATCTGATTTTTTTTCTGATAGTGTGAACAGCGCAAGTGACATTGAATCTGACCTTTTCAAATCAGAATCAGGCCACTTTCGAATGTGGTTCAAAATCAGAAACATATCTGATCTTTTGGAAGTTGACTGCAGTGTGAACAGGCAAACAAAAAAATCAGATCTGAGAAAAGATCAGAATTGAGCATTAAGGCCTGCAGTGTGAATGTAGCCTTAGACTTGTGTGTAATCATTAAGAAAACTGTCAATGACTAGCATTATAGTAAAATAGAGCACATCATCTTGCATAAGTAATGGCGATTTTTACACGCCTGCACAAAGAGGACTGGGTCACTTTTGCTCTGACAACCACTCATGGCTGTAGAAGGACAAATTATGGTCATGTTTATTCATAAACAGCAGCTTGTTCAATTTGTGATGATCACAGATAATCTGTTTTTATCTGTAATTTTGTGATAGAAATTGCTCTTAAATTATGGATGACATTTAATTTTCTGCAGTGCTTTAATAAGTAGAAGACTGGCAGCTTTGCAGTTAGGAGTGCAGGAGTATGCCTGTTTGAAGAGGTAATTCTGAACACTTCTTTCCCTGATCGCTGCTTTGTTTGCAGACACAGTGAGGAGAACTGAGGCTCTGAGTGAAGTCCTGAAGATCCCTGGACCGATAACAGTTTCAAATAGTGACAGCAGACTGAAATCAGATTATCCATGGCTGCTTTCACCGATAAATAAGGTAAAGTACATTCAGTGCCTCATGCTCTTTATTTGAACTTTTCTGTCTCAGCCTTGGGCTCACAGTTACAATAAAGGGGAGAATCATTCATCAATCACAGACACTTCAGACTGTTTGAGTTCATTGTTGAATTGAATGTACCATAACTTTATACACCTGCTTGTGACTGCTTGTGTTCTTTATGAATTTTCCTTTTTCCTGCGTTTTATTATGTCTTATTTATATTTTGTTGATCCCATGTAGTCTAAACCAGATCAGAGTCAGTTTTTCGCATTAATGCACAGCATATCAGTATGTATGAGTTACCCTGCAAGTCCCTTTGATTTGATTTGTTCAATTTCCATTTTGATTACACCCTGGTCCTTCCATTGAGAAATAAGAAAAGTTTTAAGTGCAAAACATCAGGTAGGATTGCATGTAAGGCACAGCTTTGAAATGATAATTTGATGCTGCTTTAAACTTACTTTAACTGATTTCTTTGCAACTTAGAAGTAGCAGAAAAATAATTCAAAATCATACTGTTTCATTTTTGTCATGCACAGCTGTTATAATGAATTCATCTATTTTCTCCTTCAGGCAGAAGAGTACAAAATTACTATTCATTAAGTGAGATGATTTAAGGCATGTCATGAATTTAAAATCACTGTTTAATTTTTGTTGTTATTTTTGTACTCTACCAACACCTGAGTGAAATAACCAGCTATATGATTACTAAATACTGACAGGTGTGTCTAAAAAAATAAAATATCATGAAAATTTCATGTTTTTTCCCCTGTGATGTAATTCAAGATGTGGAACTTCCATATATTCTAGATTAATCTTCTACAAAGTGAAATATTCCAATACTTTTTTGTTTTAATCTTTGTTTTTAGAGCTTACTGCTCACAAAAATAAAAATTCCACTATCCCCAAAAACAGAATAACAGAAGAACAAGACATCAGTCCAAAAAAGAATTATGATACAGAAATGTTTGTCTTCTGGAAATTTATGCTCATATATGCATTCAGTACACATTACTGCATCTATGTGACACTGCACTGCTGGGGTGTTATGAAGCGCCGGTTGCTCTCATAGCCTCCAGCTCATCAGTATGGGTGAGTCTGGTGTCTCTCATCTTCTTTTTTGACATTTCCCCAGAGATTCCCTCGGGAGTTCAGGTCAGTTGGCTGGCCAATCAAACACAGTGATACCATAGTCAGCAAACCTGGAAGTTTAGGCTTTAGTCTACAGACCCAGACTGAGAGACCATTTAGAGGCTCAGGAAACATTTGCAGGTGTTTTCAGTTCACTAGATGATTAGAGTGTGATACCATTAGTTTACAACATTAAACTTTTTCACTAAATTCTGATTTTATGAGAAATTGAATTTGTTTTTTATGAACTCTAAGCCAAAATCATTACAGTCAACAAAAGAAAAACTTTAAATATTTCAATCCATGTGTAATGAATCTCTATAATCCATGAGTTTTATGTTTTTAACCAGGCTACTGAAATTAACAATTCCACAACGATATTCTGATTTATTAAGATGCACCTGTATGTTATGTACTGAGCTGAACAGCGTCTCTCTCATTTTGTCAGAAATGTGCTTTTATAGGACATATTGATGTAGTATTTAGAAACTAAACCTTCGATTAAAGTGAAGACTCAGTCCAAGATGACAAGTGAACCATATTGATTTGTTGTTTTCAATTGAGCTGGTTCTATGTCCTTGTACACAAATAAATTAATATTTTTGAAAATGGATGGATGGCTGTTGAAACGCAAGCCAGATCAGGGCTTATTTGTACCAAACCATGCCAAACTTCAACTCCAATAATGTTATTTGACCCAAACAGGGCAATTCATTGTGCAGAAGTGGGGAGCATAAAACACACTAGGCACATGAAATACTGGTAGCATATAAAAAAGAAAAAAACAGGAGTACATAAAAACATGTAAGAACACAAAAAATACACATGTGAGCACATGAGCACAAAGTACATGAAACACATTTAGAAAAGAATAAAAGTCCAACAGGGAATTAATTAATCACACTCGGCTTTCTCTAGACAAAAGAATAGTCCTGAAGCAGCAGAAAAAAGGAAAGGGCACATTGCTAGATTTAGCCTTGTTGCACACACTTTGTTGTGCATATCCTTAAGAGGATCCTGGATCACACAAATTATTCGACAACAAACTTTTACTACTCTTTATACTATTTCTGTTTTTAATGTTCAGGGTTTGAAACCAACAGATAAAAGAAAATTTGAGCACCAGCTCAATAAAGATGAGCCAGTGCTCACTGTACCGAACCAAATCAGACCACTTGTTAGAAATGCACCTATGGCGGTTTTAATACAATGCTAATATTAGCATCGTAGCATGCTCATATTATACCTCCAACAGTGGTAAAGTAAAGCTTAGGCTCAAGGGGAAGATGATGCTTTTACAATAAGTTAAAAACTGGTGGTTGATCAAAGTAATCCAGGTATTTTCCCATTGGTATCATGGCTATGAATCAAATTTTGTTGTGTTTTTAGTGCTAGTCAATTATGCAGCTTGGTGCTGATAGGTTTGAGTTGTAACACTTGCATTAAACAGTGACAATACCGTTCAAACAATAATGATAACATCCAAACTTTAGAAGAAGTATTTGAGGTGTATTTTGATTTTAAAGTTTGGCATGTGTCCCGTCTGTTAACATGGAGGAGGCATACTGTGCAGCATAGAAAGCCAGCAAGGGGAGCTCTAAATATTTAAGTGTTATCAAAGAGCATTTTTTTTATAATCTGTGTTAATATAGTGTATCCATTTTTTGACAACAGTTGTCATTCACATCTTTTAACATTTATGCTCACACACTGATCTATACATGCACATGTTAACCATCTGTGATGGTTTATGCCATGGCTAATAACATTTGTAGCATTTCCTCTCTTTCTTTTCACTTTCAGATTGCTTTGCCTGTGCTGGCTGACCTTCCCTCAGGTAAACACATGGGTGGAAAGAACTGAAAATTATGTTCAGTGCAGTACAAAGCCTGGAGGGCTGACATTTAAAAGTGCTATTTACAGTGCCGTCACATTGTTAATATTAGCTTCAGTTCTGAGAGGCAGAGTCAGTTACTAGCAGAAGGGATGCTCAGTTACTTCACAGGACTTAAATTATCAATTTTTAAATACGTGTGAGGGTTCATACATTTGCTAGATGTTTTAGCAGTTTTAACTCAGTCAGCTGTTACTGACTGAGGTAAAACTGTACATGCTGTAATAACACAGGGAGACTCACTGTTCTATTAATTTCTATAACACACTATCCTCACTGTTCTATTATTGAATGCCCCTTGTTCTCATTTTGCAGATGACCAACATGCTGAGAGCAAAATTCTCTCTCTGCTCACCAAAAAGGATTTTGGCAGTTTCAGACAGTCTGTCAGTAGAGAACACATACACGCACAGTTTTCTGAGGATAAAAGTCTCCTCCACTACACGGTGGCCAGCGGGGATGCAGAGAGTGTGGAGCATGTGCTAAATCTAGGTGCTGAAGTCAACTGCACTACTGTCAGAGGATACACTCCTCTTATTGTTGCTGTTCTGCAAAGGTTTGTACCAAGAAATGTTAATATCTTGTTTAGTAAAACTGACAAGTAGAAAAGTAGCTTGTGCATGCAGGTGTTTTTTGCATAAAGTCCACACTTGAAAGGTCACCAAGACTTTCTAAATTTAAATATGTTCTCTTATGTAGATGAGGCGTTTCACTCCGGTCTCTTGTTTGTCTTTTAAAATGGGGGAAGAGCACAGAGAGGGAGAGCAGAGAGAGCAACAGAGAAAAAAAAATACAAAAAAGAAAACTGATGTGAAGCATGAAAACTGCACAAACTCTCATGGAGTAAGCTGGTCAAAGATGTAGTTTCTGATGTGAAATAAATCTAGAATTTTCCCAGCTCCCCTCTTTGTTTATACTAATAATTGTGGATATAACAAGAAACCTAAATGAATTGGGTCACAAATGCTCCTAGCTGCTTCAATGGTGCATCATTTTAGAGCATAATGAACTCATTAAAACAAACCAAATATTGAATGCACTGCAACAGTCTTATATTTGAGTTAAAACAAAATAAGCAATAAGTTGTTGATGGTTAAGCCTATGCAGCCTCACTGTTTGTGCCGCTGAGTTTAAAGACAGATGAAAGGGTTTCTGCTGTTTGAAGATTTTCCCCGACTGAATAAAACTTCTTCTCTCTAGGTTTCATGACATCATCTCTTTGTTGCTGGACCACGGTGCAACTGCAGACCTTGGAGATGAGGACCAGTGGACTGCGCTCCACTTTGCTGCTCAGAGTGGCGATGACAGGGCGGTCCGCCTCCTCTTGGATAAAGGAGCTGCGGCGGATGCCCGGGAAAAAGCTGGTTGGATGCCCCTCCACCTGGCCTGCCAGAACGGCCATGAAACAGTGGTGCGCCTGCTGCTTTCACGGCTGTCGGAGGAAGCAGTTGGAGAACGGGAAGCACATGGGAGGACGCCGCTCCATCTTGCCTCCGCCTACGGACATCTGAGCATTGCCAAGCTCCTCCTCTACCAGGGAGCAGATCCCAATGCTTCAGACTGCTCTCTGTCCACCGCTCTGCACTTAGCAGCCGCTGAGGGCCAGAACAGGTTAGTCCGACAGTTACTGAAGAGCGGAGTAAATCCTGATGGTGCAGATAGCAGAGGATTCACCCCGCTCCACCTGGCTGCTCAGAGAGGCCACACGGGCATATGCAGGCAGCTGTTGTCAAACGGGGCCAGCACAGACGCCATGACCCTGCAAGGCTGGACTCCCATACACCTGGCGGCCCTGAGGGGACATGAAGCCACGGTGGTCCAGCTGGAAAGTCAGGGTGCTAATGTGAATGCTAGAGGTGAGAATGAATGGACCCCGCTCCACCTGGCCTGCCACCAGAGTAAGCCTGAGGTGGTGGCAAAGCTCCTGGCAGCCAGAGCAGACCCTAATGTGGAGGACAGTGAGGGATGGATGCCTTTACACATAGCATGTACCAGCATGAGTTTCCAAAGTGTCCTTTATTTAATATCACATCATGCAGATGTGAATGCTCTAAACTCAGGGAAGGCCTCACCTTTACACCTGGCTGCTCAGCATGGCAGTGCTCCTATCATTAAGGCTCTGCTGCTGAATGGAGCAGACCAGACTCTGCAGGACGCTTCAGGATCCACAGCTCTGGATGTGGCCAAAAGAAGTGAGAAATGGGATGTAGTGAAGTTACTGACATAGATTTGATAAAACCAGTCAAACATAAATGGAAATCTTTTTTTGTATTGAGATTTTTAAGAACTGCTTTAAAAGTATTCAGAGAGATTGTTTGTATTTCAAGCTCCTCAGAGGGAGATTTACAGGTTACGAAACAGATTTGAAATCATACTGATCACATCTTAATGAGCCACAAATGACTGAGACCATCAGCCTCAAGACTGACAATTTCTGTAAAGTTACAGTATATTTAATGCCTGATACCTCTGATTGAAGGTCAGGCCCATTATGCAAGCATGCAGGAATATACCTTTGCTGAGGATTGCTGCAGGGTACGATACCTGCATGATTATATACACATGTTTATACACTCTCAACATGTTTCAGGTCAGTCAGTCCCAGTGACACATCAAGTGCCTACCATAATCAAATGAAATATCTTCTGATCTTTGATGTTGTTGGGATTTATGCTGCTAGATTCTTGTTATTGTTAAAATATTTATAGTTATCATAATTCTTGATAAAAACAAATAAAATTGTTAATCAAGATTTATAGGGCACCGCACTGAAAAAAGGGAACAACAATCAAAAGGGGCAAAGATCTGTCTCAGAATTAAGATTTTAAACAAACGTATTATTATTATTTAATGAATCTTAAATAAATAGAAATATTTAAATAAATAAATAGAAAGAGTGAGATTGTACATGACCCTTTCAACCAGCTGATAATTTAAATGTATGCACAAAAATAACAGACAGCTTCCCTTTAAATATATAATAAAACTTAAATAACAAATCAGCATCAATGAGAATCAACAACAAACAACAACAAATAACGATTATAAAACTAAACTACAAAAACAAACTAATTACAAAACTAAGCAGTGTGATAAATGTGTGAGTGATAGTATAAGAGAGAGAGGGAGCGAGGATGGCTGACATTCTTAAAATTGCCGACTTGAACAAAGAAGACAATATGGCTGTACTACATTTATTTTACAAATGTGGTTTTAAAGATGGTGGACTGTGAAAAAAAATGGAGAAAGAAATTTAAGCCCTCAGCTACAATCTCAGTATAGTAAATTCACCTCACAGAAATGTAGCTGCAGAACTTTGATTCTAATGTCAGTGACTAGTATTTGTGTAGGTGAAGGCACTGTACTGGATATAAATGGATACAGCAAAGTAAGTCAACAACACGTAAGTAAAGAAAATGAAACAAATGCATTTTTCAACAAATGCACATGAAATGCTTCCTACAGTAGTTCTGCCCAAATACTGCCTCCTATTTGTTATCACAGTATGTGGTAAGAGTGTGATGTCCAACTAGGTCTGGGTCAGTCCATTAATGTTCCTTCCCAGTTCCAGCAAGTTAAAAAGTCTTATGAAGTCAAGATTCAGCTTTAGGACAAAAACAGGGCTTGCATCGCCATTTTGAGGTGGGAAGAGTTTTGTGTACTTCTTTGAATATTTGTAGGCTTTCTGCAGCATGTCTGTCCAGATAGCATCAAAGGAAGAAAAAATAACTCTTTGTCCTCGAGCATCCAGTGGCTGACTATGCCAAACTTTTAGGTAAAGCTGTGAACACCAAGCAGCACAATAGAAGAGAGCTGGTCTGTTGTTGGGTAGGCTGTGGTGTGGCCCATGGAGAGAGGTCAAAGGGGCTTTAATTAAACTGTGGACCCCCTACTGTTTCCACTCAGGTCTCCTCCTATTAGAAAAAAGAGTGACATGCTGCAAGGGCTACTGGGAAGCTGAGTCCCTGAAAAATTCCTACAAACCTACCATGATTCAGGTTTCAAAAACTGCCATGTGGGCTGAATCTTTCTTTCATATATGGCTGGTCCCAAGGATATCCTAAAAAATGAAGTTAACAATGATAGACCAGAAGCTTGTCTTGACATTGCATATGTCCAAAATATCCTTACTTTGAACAAAATAAACATTCCTCACTGTGCATAAATAAATTTTTACAAACACAGCTTAAAATATTTTAACCTATTTTTGATTGTTTTTATTCACTCAAATAATAGGTAAGTAATTAAAAGGAAGTTATACTTATTGATTAAGAAGGCATCACATTATTACAAATACGAAAAAACTGCATAAGGTTATGGACCACCGTGATTCATGAATATTCACTAACTTGGAAGCAGTTTGTAGTTTCTTGCCATAATGTCTAACAGTCATTTTCTGCTGAGCCATCATTTCATCCTATAAATCAGTTAAAGGTCACTGAAATCTGCACAGTGAAAGTTCCTCACAGGAGCTTTAATCAGTTTCAGAAAAGATGAACAATTATACTTCATCATTCAGTTTTGAATACAAAAACAATGTGTTTACAAAACAATTTGTTTTTATAAAAGCTCCTTTTTATTTATGTCTTTGCAAATTATCACAACTGAAATTGCATAAAATGGCTATTTCTTATTTGAATTAATGAAATTAATCTCCCTCAATCTAACTCTGACTGTAATGACATTGTAAGCGGACATACTAAATAAGTGTCTGCCTTATTATGACTCTGAATCTTGCTTTTGTCTAATAAATAAAGGCACAAATGTCTGTACAATTCTAGAGGGGAAAATGAGAGTGAGCCAATGCCTTGGGGTCAGAATGAGGTGAAGTACCCTATGAGGACAAAACAAAAATTGATTCTATTCTTTGAATCACCTTTCCTGCTCCTTCTGTGTGCTCTCCTGGAATTAAAGCTGCTGCCACAACTGGATGAAAATGAAAAATAAAAAAATGCTCCTCTAATGACTTATTGAGTTCTTTATTTGATTGAACCTGTCAGCCTTTATGAAGGTTTTATATGTCTGATAAGCTAGTAAAAATATTGACGACTGTAGAAATACTGGATCACCCTTATTGGCATTAATTCTTTGGTTCTAATAAACTCTTTCAGCTATAAATACTGGCGTGCATTATGACAAGGTAGTCTGATTATCAGACATTCCCTGCAGACTGAGAGGCAGCGCTGCCCGGCTCATGCAGTACTCATTTAGCATGGTGACACCTTATTAAATCCGAATGAAATGCGTGGATTAAGGGGATGTATTGACCCGTACATTCAGGTTTTCCCCTGGAACCACAGAAGACTGAATGTGATGTAGGGTTGAGGACTGAGCTGCATGAAATCACAGTAAATGAGCTGTATGGAGAGAAGTTTGACTTTGAGTCTAATTTTATTTTTCTGCCCTTTCTTTGGTAATTCAACCAGAAACTTTTTTTCTTGTTTCTCGTAGGTTTTTTTAGATGTCTTAGTTGGGGTTCTGACTTTGTGTTTACCAATTTTTAAAATCTCTATGAAAACAGTGAACCATCTATCCATCCTCTTTTAATCCTGGTTGGATTCAGAAGTATTAGAAAAAGCCTTCTGGTTGTGTTAAGACTTTAAAGTCTTCATACATTTACACTTGAATGTGGTTTTAACCTCTTCAGTGCACTGTGAAAAAAATCAATCCAGAGAGTAAAGATACTTAAAACTGTACAAACATACCAACTTCAACTTTAAACTCAAGTCAAACCAAGCTGAACTTGGTTATTTCACAATAAAAGCCCTGGACTTGACTTTGAGAAGTAGATTAACATTTAAAGCACGACAGATTTGAATTTCTGTCAAGTTTCATTCCTTGTCTTTCCTTTTGTCTTTGGGATAGTTGTGTTCACTTTATTTGTAATCCTTTTAAGTCAGCCATCACTGTGATGTCTTTTCTTTTCTATTTACATGGGTAAAACTATGATTTATTATACTCACATACTTTTTTAATAATCTGATGCTTGATAAAATGTGGTATCTCCTGGTTGTGCTCTCATTGTCATTTCTCCCTTAGAGTTGAAAACGCAGCTTTCACATGATGATGATGAATTTGAGATTGCAGGATGATTTATAGTTGAAAACGTCCTTAGTGCTGCAGTGACTCCCATTTCAATTTTATGACGCCTGCAATGCCGTACACACCGGAATGAACCACATTTGTGCAATTGTTATCCAAACAGCCTGATGACAGTCGAACAGATGGGAATGACACACATCTATGGAATCCACTGATGTGTATCTTTGTCCAACCTGTCTAACAGCGTTTTTGTCCCCCTTACACTTTAAATGAAAGAACCCTTTGTCTTTAACCATTGTGCGAATGCCACTTCCTGAAAAATTACATTCACTTTTCCTGTTACATCTAATCAGGCCCACTCTAATCAATGGTGCTGCTCCGACCTTTTAACACAAGCAATGACACATTGGACTCCTTCTATTGGCAGATAATTGGGTTTGCAGGCTCCTAAACTAATTTCATTTTCTAATAGGGACACAAGCAGGAAGAAGATAATGCCCTGTTAGCTGGTTGTAACACAAAGAGCTGAGGAAGAGACAGAAAAAGGCTGCTTTATCTGTGGAGCAAGAATAGTTTTAACATATGTAACATAAATCTATCATATAGCCAGTGTGGTGCAAGTTCACTCAAAAAATAAGGTTGCTCAAAGTTCAGTACATACAAATTCAAATATAGTTCATGTTCAAAGTTCACTGCTTTTAATTTCAAGGCAAGTTAAAGGTTAAAAAAACTGGTAGTTCAAGAATCTTTTTTCCTGGGCTGCACTGAGCTCCTTGTTTACAGATAAAGAGCTGGCTCCTCTCTTTACTGTCAAACTTCTATCAAATTAAAGCCATAAAATATACTGTTAAAATTAGTTGGTTTTGTCATTATGAGCAAGGCCCCCAAGCTGGTATAAAGGGGAAAGCTTTCTGGGGCCTAGCCAAATAGAAAGCACTCTTATCATAGCAAGAAATGATGATTTTTATTAAGCTTTGGTACAATATAACCTTTTGTCAATGTGAATGCGAACACTGATCTAAACCATCAGGAAAGTAGGGTAATGTCAGACTATAGAGCTAAGCCATGATGTTCACAAAATACAGAATGCCAAAATATAAAAGTAAAAGAAACTGAGTCCATTTTACTGGAAAAGTAAAGTTGACTTAAGTAAATTGTGGAAAGAGACAAAAGAGCATGGGTTAAGAGCATCAAAAATAGGTTAAGAGTAGCAAAAACAGTTAACCGGGCATGCCAGACAGATTTGTTTCACACATCCATCTGGAAAACCACTCACAGACAGTGTTTGGAAAAGGGCAGAGCCTTTGGAAAAAAAAACTCAGAGTGATTGGATGAACGTTCTGTCTGTCACATCTTTACTGGCCAATCAGAGCACGTGATGTAGCCGCAAACAAGCTCCATCTGTGCCCCTACTGACTAGGTTATACTCCATAAAGAACTGCACAACGTGAACCATGACGACTATAGACATGTCAGTACACGGCTTTTGTCGTTTATGAAAAAAAAAACTCCTCAATGCTGTTTTGTTCTTATTTTAATGAAGAAATGTCGTCAAGTTCAGATAAAATTGGTGCTAAAGCTTCATCCACCCCAATGTCTTACGCCATAATTGCACCAGCCTCTTGTTGCTGCTTGCTTACATTACGACTCTGCTGAACCTGAAAGTACTGCCCCTCAACACTGATTGGTCCTGTCACTTTTTAACTTGGCCCAAACATTTCAGATGGGAGCTTTACAAGTTGGATTTGCCAGTGAGAAACATGGAAATGGACGTATCCATCTGCTTTGCAAGGTTAAAAAACAGCGGGATACGGGATAAAGGGGCAAAAATTTGGCAAAAAAATGGCAAAAAGCTGCAAAAATTGGCTAAAAATTGCTGGGAAAAGTGCACAAATAAATAATTTAAATATCAGTCTCAATTATACCTTAACAAACTTTTAAGCCTAAAAAATGAAGTAACTGTTAAGATGCTAGTACCAATGCCACTGATCCAAAACACATGCACTGACATCATCAACAAACACAACTGGGGAGGGTCCATTCACTGGGTTTTCTGAGGACCAGCCAATTCTGTGGGCAAGCCTGACTATGTATATCGATTATATAAAGAAAAAGGCAAAGAACCAAGTAAATTAAGATCGATACATATCAATAAAACAGACATTTCAATCTTTATTTCACAGGCTGTTTGACACACCTTTCCAGAGGTGGTTTAAGTTGTTAGAAGGGTTTCAGGGATTTAGATTTCTGAAAATGTTTATCTTACATTACAAACAGTTGTCTGAAGGTAAAAAATCTAAAAAACAAATAAATTTTAAATTACTGTAATACATATGTTTTTTGGTACTCGTTCTTTTCTGAGTTCATGTTGAAATCAGTCTTCTACTTATTTAAGTTTTAACCACCCTAACTGTTCTCTTACTTGAGTACAATATATTGAGTACAAATATTCTGGAGCCCAAGCTCCCCCGACAGGAACTCCATCACCCCCACAATATTGTGGGCCAGCTAGACATTTCTAGTTAGAGTAAAGACAGTCTGCTCAGCTACATCTCCATTGTTTCCATTTTAGGGCTCTGTTCAATTAAAAAAGTGCACTCCATAAGACGTATTTACTTAATAGTAAACCACTGTTTTCATTTTAATGCATGAAATTCCCATAATGAGGGAGATGCAAACAACTGCAAGCAGACTGAAGGCAGAGAGGGTATAAGAGGCAGATTGCACATGCACCTGTAGCCTTAAATTATTAACAAAGTTTGTGCAAAGTACTATTTGATTTATGACGATTGGTTAAAGAAATTTTTTGCCACGAAAGAGCTACACAGCATTACAAGTGACTTTGAGACATAAATAACTGGGCAGAATAAAAGGTAACCACCAATGTTATGCTTCCTCATACTTCAGGCTGACATATCTAGCAGGAACTTGCTGGGTGATGTGAATCCGTCTTTGGCACACCATGCATGCGAATCCTGGTACCTCTTGAAGCCAAGAGGCTAGGATCTTAAAAGTGAAAAACCTGACCTAAAAAACCTAATACAAAAAAGCTCAGCAAACAGCCTGCTTATATGAAAAACTCATCCTTGATAAAAACATTCTACATTAAGCATGGCTTATGATGTTCCATTAGTTTTGTAAGCTGTGTAGCTAACAGAGCTAAATAGCTAACTGCTAAAGCTAAGCTCACAAAGCAGCTAGATACACTATGTATCTGTGTTATTTACTAAGGTAAGTTAACTTAAGCTAATCTGCTTAAGCTCACAATGCTAAAGCTAACTTAGCTATAGAAAATGGCCCTATGTAGCTAACCAAGTTAATGTAGATAATGTCGCAAAGCTAAGCTCACAAAGCAGCTATGTAAGCTACGTATCTTTATCTTCATAGCTAAGTTAGCTCAAGCTACAGCTCATGTTGCTAGAGCATTCTTAGCTACATTAGTTTATGTAGTAATGTCAGTTAGGTAAGTAGCATAGCTTTAGCTTTGCTAGCTTTAGCTTAAGTTAACGAACTAAAGCGAATCACTGTGTACCAACTTCTAAAACGAGGCTTTACATAATTTACTTCTGGATTAGACAATAGTCACATGTCAGAATATGCATCAAAAACCTTGTCCTGTGTTTGTAGCTGAACTAGTAACACTACAGGTGATACTGACCAGCCATGTGTGACAGTAGCAGTCTTCTTCTCTGAAACAAGAAAACAAACAAAAAAATAAATGCTTACGGACCCATCCCTATGTATCAAGAAGAGAGACATATACAGTACACTGAAGAGAAGAGGTAACACGTTGTCCACAGGGGGCGCCACGTCAAAAGACAAAAAAAAAAAGAACTTAAAGGGGTTTCAAAGATTTTCCAAGTTATGCTCTCTTGCTCATGTTTTGTATAATACAGTAACTTCAATTTGTTTGATTGAACTGAAAATTAACCTCCTACTTGCTTTTACTGAACCACATTAGATATTATACAATACAGCCCACTTTTCAGTATTTCCACCCAGGTATGATTATGTTGTTGCTTTCAAAGGCTCTTAAAGCTTTATAAAAGTCATCAGACCATATTTGCATGTATAATAGCAGTTCAGCTTACATTGTAAGATGATTTTGATATCAGCCTGCTATATATGTGCTGTTCCATAATGGTGTTTTCTAACTCCTGTTCAATAGGATTTTTCCTTTCACTTTGGCTTTATTTAACAGGGGCAACACTGAATGCCTTATTCCTCGGAGACTGTCTGAAATCTCTGCCTGACACTCACAGCTCTCATCTTAATGAAGGCTTGTAATCTGGCCACTTATTGATATATTTAGGTTCTCAGAGGAGAGCCCTCACACACTCCCTGCAGAGTCCCACTTAACAGACAGGGTTAAACTCGGCACTGAGCCATGCCCCGTAGAGTTAAGCAGCTTCAATCACAACTGATGCAGCTGTGCCGTTTGATATCCAGGTGTGCTGCCTGAGCAGAGCCGAGCTGGCGTCTAAAGGCAGCAGGTCCTGCATGGTAACTCATGGAGAAATCTGTTGTGTGAAGTCCTCTATGTTTTTTTCCTTAGCTGAGTGATGATATGGAAAACATTTTTGCTCATGTCATCTCTTGGTGACCTTTCACTTTGCAGTTTAACAGTGGAAAAAAAATCCCAAGAAGCCAGTCTCACAATGTCCCCAAGGTTTTTTCTGCTCTTTTTCACCTCAGTGAACCTCTACTGAAGCTTATGAGTGACAGAGCTTCACTTTATCTGTATAAAACACTGCACAGAAAACAGCACTCTTTATTATTCTCTATTAATACTACCCTTAATTATCATCTTGGGGATTTTAAAAATGATAATCTATTCGTTGACTGCAGAGTACATCATCAAAGCTGCTGTACTACTGTGATTAGATGGCCTTGCTTTGTGTATTCTTTTCCCCTCAGCTCCCTTTCCGTGCACTGTCATGTTCCTTTAAAATGATTAATGGTTTATCTAACTCCTCCTGTATTCCCATAGCAGAGAACAATAACACCCCCACCCCCAACTTTACACTGTTTGATAACCCTATAGTACACTTTGCATAGTTTAGCAGCCTCACACACTGGAGAGATCTGCATGTCCCAGTGGTTTGTAAAAAAAAAAAAAAAAAAAAAGGAACTAAGTGTGTTAATTTCATGCATCATGCTCCTTCTTCATTCTTTATTTTATCTTTCATCCAGAAATAATCTCATTTAGGTCCTTTTTGTTAAAGTGTTTCAATAATTAAGACTGGAGGCATGCATTCAGCTTTTTTTTCTTTGGTTCAAACTAAAAATTATTTGTGGTGCATAGAAAAGAAGAAATAGTTAACATAAAAAAACAATTTCATCCTTATCTCAGTACAGTATAAAAAAGTTTTTAGACTTTCACAGCACACATAATCTTTTAAGTGTTTTTATTGAATTAGTTATGGAAATAAAGGAATAGAAATGCAGCTGATTAACATTTAAAAATAACTTGCCTGAAAGGAGTCATTTTTCATATTCAGAGAGATATGATGTCTTCTTTACAGCGCAGAATTAAACCACACATTTGTGTCTTCTGGTTCTGACCCTGTCATCAAATTTAAAGGCTAAGGTATAAAAAAGGGATGCAAAGAAGAAAACAATTTAAGGGAAGCTATAGAACATATATTCACTGTGTTGCTATCTGGTTGTTGCTCTTCGATTCTACAAGAAAAATAATATGATGTAGACTGACGTTTAGAGTTATCTATGATTGGCCACATCATTTTTACCTTACTGAAATTTTTTTCTTTGTAAGATTATTTCAAATTTTCAAGACTTATGTGCTGCCCTGTAACTGTGACAAACGAAATCAGAGCTGTAAGATATCTGATTAAATAAGTTTGGCAAAAATCAGCTTTTTATCACTGTGCCCAATTTGTTTCCACATTCAACCCATTGTTGCCACTTTTTGCTACTTTTAACCTCTTTGTACTACTTTGGCTGCCCATTTTTGCCACTTATATCCCATTCCTGCCACTTTTTAACTGCTTTTCACCATTTTTACTGCCCTTTTTTGCCACGTTTCCTTTCTTTTCAACCCATGTTTTACACTCTTTAACCATTTTTTACCACACATTTCTGCAGCTTTTAATCCATTTTTGCATTTGTTTTGTTTTAGCCTATATTAAGTTACAACGGTGTAAAGATGGCTATAGAGATAGCTTAAGTCCAAATTCAAAGCCATACTCTCCCAAAATGTTGGTCTGCCATTTAGTCAGCTGTTGTGCTATTCTGAAAGCCTCAAAGTAAAAAAAATAAATCTTTAAAAGCAGGCAAACTTCAAAAGTCAGAGATGGAGAACCTTCAAATTTCAAATTCAACAACTCAACATTATTATGTGAATCCCAGCGGATATATGTAGAATGAAAAATATGATAATTTAAGAAATAATCTATCAGTGAAACATCTGCTTTCTCAAAATTATGAATATCAAAAAAGAGAAGAAAAAATTAAGTCTTTTCTAAGAAGTGAGGCTTTCCGAGATGCCATGTTTTATCATTCACTAACTACTGCACCTCTAGGAGTGTGTGGGGGTTGAGGATACGGCGTGCTTCTGAGGTAGAAATACAGAGAAAGAGAAAAGTCATCCAACTTTAACCCCACTCATGATAGTTTCATTTTCCTTATTAATGACAAAAAACAAAGGTTGCCACTGTAGAACAAATGTATTAGAGATCATAAAATCATAACTTACTAACACTTCTCTCACTGGACAAGCTGCCAGGAGGACAGAACAGGGAGTGAAATAAACACCACTCAGATATGTATCTGTTTCATTTCCTCCTGCCTTCACCTCTTGCCCTTCAGGCGTCAGCAAAGACCACATCCAAACAGATGAATGAGAATTGTTTTCATCTCAAGTCTCTCCTTCCTTTAAAACAAGTCACTTCAGACCATCAGTTAATGCTGCCGCTCACTTCCTGTCATTTTTAACGGGCCTGGCTGTCACTTACTATGCATTATTGAGAGCATGCCAGGAATGGCACGAAGGCTTGTCAAACAGCGGCTCCTAAATTTACTGAGCTGCATGAGACAGAGGAGATTTTAAAAGATATATGATGACACGGCATGAATGAGCTAAGCTTAGATTGTACTTTAAAAAAGAGTCCTTGCATGAGCATGTATTCAGGCCTTAAATAAATGTATTAAACAGAAAAAGAGAAGCATTCCACCACCATACCACAGAATTGTTCAATAAACCCAGGTTAAGACTTAGGAAGGAATGAGCTGCCTACATTAACATGTTTGACACTAAGATATTGTGTGTTCAGATGGAGAAGAAAATATAGGAGGAGAACTGAAGTCCATGGTGAAGCAGCCCTCAATTTTGCTCTGCAAAGTATTCAAAATAAATGCTGACAGGTGCAGACGGACCACCTGGCACACTGTACACCATATACTTTAACACTGTTGTTGGAGAAAGTAGACGAGTACCAGGTTAAATGTTTTCCTCTAAATAAAATAGCTGTGCTTAAAGGTGTTGTTGATGAAAAGACTCAAGGTCTATGACAGAGGAGTGGACAGTTACAGGACAAAATCTATTATGTTGCACTTTGATTCAGAGACTCAAGCAGACAAGGACTTCCTGGATCACATTAGTTACTCTGTGCAACCATATGTCCCCAAACCCATTCAGTGCAGGCGGTGTTGGAAATTTGGGCTTAGTTCTGTTGTTTTTCATCATGTCCTCCAAAAACTTGGTAAATGTGAGGATGAGATATACACAGGCAAATGTAAGAAAGAGCCACAGTGCTGTCAGTGTGGAGGAAACCAGGAGGCGTGGAGAGCAGAATGCTCAAAGAGGAAAAAAGGAAAAGAGAGCAAAAGAAAGAATAAACATGAGCTGATGGGAAGACATGGGAAAGAACAAGCAGAAGGGAAAACTGCACAAACAAATGGGAATTCTGCTTTGGCAAGGATGTTTGTAGCATTTCTGACAATGATTATTAACTGTGCTACTGAATCGTAGAGAGGGTTGAAATAATTTTAGATGCTGCTAGAAAGTTTAAAATATTTTTTGAATTACTGGGGAGGAAGTACAGGGATTGTTGAGAGAGGATTTCATGCCTCTAAGAGTCTGGGTTGAGTAGGCCAGAGGCCCCGTCGAGAAAAATGGCCAGATTACGATAAACCTCACCATCCCTCCCAACCCCCAAGTGTTTATAATTGTCTATTTTTTGCATTTTTAGATGATAACCCTCAACAGTCACTTCCTTGCAACCCTTGTCATTCTTTTTCATGAAATCCTCAGCCATCCAAATTCATCCAAAAGCACTGTTCCACTATCTCATTGTTATCCTCTCACAATTCTGCTGTTTTGTTTGTTTGTTTGTTTGTTTGTTTTTTAAACAAGGCTGTCTCCACCACCACGTCATTCATGCCATCATTAGATGCCACCCTCCATCTCCCCAGTGTCTGGACCCAACAGGAGACACAGATCTTACTGCTACTCAGGGCAGACACCCTCTGATCCCCCTTGGTCCCTGCAGAGTTCAGTCACAATCATACAGTATCATATCTATGCAAAATGACTGCTTATCTTTGAATTCGTGTACCTATCTGCCCTGATTAAAATGCCTTTGTTGTACTGGAAGTAAAAAAGATTGCCTGAGCTGCTGTAAGAAGTAGAGCTATAGTGGCACATGATGGCTGTGTTGATAACGCAGTAGTCTCCTTTATTCCCTTATCTGTAATCCCCCAAAAGGTCGTTCGTTACATGTTTGACAGAGCCAATCGAATTGGGCCATTTCTTCTCTCAAAGCACCACTGATTGTCTTTACTGCTATTAGAAAATCTGAATGGAGAAGCTTTAACACCCGCAGGCTTCTTTGCACCACTGCTGCAGAGGAGAAAATGATCAATGTATCAATACCAGGATAGATTAAGGTTAGACTGGAGGTCTAAGACTAATGGAAAAGACTAAATTCCTAAATGAGGTTCTGTGTTTACTGTGTGTAGATAGAATGTGTCATTAGACATTTTCTGAACACATGTAGTTTTAGGACCACGCTCTGGTAAATCTCAAGGCATTGAAGGAAAATAAAGTCACACCCACAAATACTGAAATGTTTACAAATATTTGGTGACTCTCCTTTTTTCACTCTTGTGTCACAATGTCAATTACATACATAACTGGTTGAGAGTTATGTCCGGATAAATTACTCACTCTTAGTGAAGGCTGAGCTGTGTTTGTGTATGCCTCAGCTGCTGAGATACAAGTTTACTCTCTGGGGTAAATGACAACACACTAAAGGCATAGGATGCTCTTGATTCCACTACTTTTGTGTTCAGTGAATCAGATTTAAAAAAAAATTAAAACATGATTACCTTGACTCACATGATGATAAGTTATCTCTTTAGTTTCCCCACAGGGACAGAATGTCATTCTTCTGAATAAATCTGTATTTCTGTCATTTATATTTTAACCTAAAAGTAATCAATACAAAAACACCAACCTACTGCCATTTTTTTTTTTGCATGTTTTCCCTAATGTTGCTGGAGTGACTCTATGGCCGATGATGTGTGCCTGCTGTTTGACCGTAGCAGTCTTGACTCAAACCTCTGAATGGATTTCCTAGAAGTATTGAACATGCACAAGGCTGAGGATCAACTCACTGGACTTTTGGGATCGGATATTCAATGATTTTCACTGCAATTAAGAAGGAACCTGTGGATTAAGTCCACATTTATAATAAGGTAAGTCACTGACAATAAGCTGTCTTTTAATGAACATACAGATGTAATAAAAAAATGAATAGGGAAGGTTAATTTTTAAGGTGGATAACCACAGAATTTTACAGGAAATGCACATCCTTTGTAGCAAACATTAACCCTTTAACTTCTTAATGTACTCACTCATGGCAGAAGCAATAAAACCATGTGAAATGAACAGCAAATCAACCCTAAAAAGGAGAAATAATCCACTGTTGACATATTATTCCTGCATGAACTTGTAGTTCTCCCATGATCTTGTGTCCTCTCATCCCAAGCTGTGGCACAGCCACTGTTTGTATGTGGAAGTGGGTGCAGCTCAAGACATCATATCCTGAGCATCTTCTCCATGCTGTATTTGAGCTCCTTCCCTCTGACAGGAGGTTCAGATTTCAAAAAGCCAAATCCAACAGGGTTGAAAAATCATTTCATCACACAAGCTATTGGGCTGCACTGAAGATCTCTGAGTGCAACAGCATTGTTGTAAAACGGATGTAGTGATAGCAGAATATCATCAATGGATTTTGAGGAAAATGTGATTCAGCTGCCATTCAACTGTTACTTGAATGTCTATAGTCCATGGCTGAATGTCTAAATCACAGAGTGTGATTTATTACATGCTTGTTGAGATAGGTTTGTAAGATTCAGCTTTTGGCACAAGTTGTGATGTTTATTATATATAATTATGATGTATTTTTTTATGTATAAATAAGTTTGATATAGTTGACATTAGACTAAAATGCTTGCTTAAATGTTTTTGCTGTGTAGGATCAGCATTCTATGGTACCTAAATGTCTCTCAGTTCATCTGCTGGAATAGTTAGAAAAAGATACACCGAGTCATGTTCCTCTGTGACGAGAGTGTCTGACAGTTCTGTTCCTGGCTTGTCTGGGGTGGGCTTTTGCCTGACATGAAGTGCATGTCTGTGAGAGACTGGAAATGGTTAGTTTGGTTTGCAGAGAGTGAAGGGGTACTTTCCAGGAACCTAGTCTTAATGCTGATTGCACCAAAATTTCTATCAATTATCAATAGGCACAGAGGGGGAAAAGAAATTTCAGCCTTACACAAAAACAGCAAATGGACGGGTCAGGTGCAACACTCAAATGTGTCGCCTGCCTCTGATTGCTGAGTGGAGTAAAGAGAGGAAAGGACTGAGGGGAGTGAAGAGCAAAAAGAGGGAGTGAGGAAGGACTCATCTCAGCAAGAATGTGATTATGACAATCTTCATCAAGAGAGCTCTCCAATCTCTAAAGTCAACTCCCAGCACAATTAACAACACATCCTCCAGTTCACACACTGATTCCCTGGCCCCTGATTCGTTAGAATGTGCTAAGATTTAGATTGATACTCTGCCTGGGGGGATAAATGATTACAAATGACTCTGACCCATCTCCACAGACCTGCACTGAAGCAGAAAGGAGCCAGGTGGAATCACTTGATTTAGAAGGAAGTGGGAAGACGAGGAGGCCGAGTTTAAAGGTTCTGCTTATTTAACTTTACTCATTTGCTTTGAACATCTCACTGTCATGCTTAAAGTCAAGTTTTCAGGATCACATAGGAAACTAGAGAGGACTCATCCAATCTTATTCGTCTGACCACTTTTCTTGTCTTACAATTTCTCACCTCAGCCAAAAGTTACTACTGCTTTTTTGAAGATTTTCTTTCTTCCTATATAATTGGCTTGTGTCTCTTAAAAAAAACACACACTGTGCTTGGCAATCTGTCCTCTGAAAGTGTAATGTGACACAAACACAGATGAAAAGTAAGCCTTTTGTTTAACAGTAAAAGCAAATATAAAAATGTTTATACCATGGTCTTAGTGAATACTCAATTCTGATTGGCTCTGGAAATTCCGTTGGGGTCCATTCACTTCTGATATATGGACACCTATCGAACTTCACAGGTAGTTCCAGTCAAAAAATCATTACACTGTAATGGAGTACAGCGCTGCCAGCCTAAGGAGCCTGTGGACCGGCATCAACCATCACTTAACTGACATAAATAAAATGACAGACTCCAGGTTTAAGACCAGTAACCTAAGACGGTCTTATCTGCTATATCCAATGTTCGTCTTGTTTCCAGGCTCACCTTAACACTGAGAGGTGAGTGTCACAAAAAATTCACTTCCCTCCTGTTCTAACTGCTATAAACTATTGTCAGAAGATTCAAATAACATAAACAATAGAAAAGAAGCTATTATTTCTTTGTAGAGCCAAAGGAAATGCTTCTGATAAATATCTGATAAATACTGACGTGTCTGACAAACAGTCAGCACCTGCAGGGTGTGGACAGCTCCGTTGAGCGCTGAGTGCACTAGTTTTTTTGTTCCGTTGTGACTTCATATCTATGGCCCGCCCTATTTACTGCAGTACTGAATAACGTTAACATTCCCTAAGATTATTATGGCCTCCACATTGTGTCTTAAGTTGTATCTATTATCTGGTTGTTAGGTCTCAAAGTTTTGGCCCAATAAATGGTTTGTTCTTGCCAAGATTAATTTGCTAAATGAAATTAAGGAACGCAGTCTCATCCATAAATGTTACGTACGCACAAAACAGGGCCTGACGTTGGCACCACTTCCCCACACAAAGTATGTGATCTATGAAATCAGCCTGTGTGGTAAATTTTGTGCACCTGTGAGCAAACTTTGACCCATGCGTACAAACGTTTTGGAAGCAGAGGGAAAATGTCGACACCCATTAGGAGGTGTGAATTTTAGCCAGACTGTATGTTAATGCATCTGAAACAATCCATTTCACTAAATACAAAACTTTTCAGACAGACAGACAGACAAATGAAACAGACAGTTTCATTTTTAAGAATGCCTTGGGAGCCATATTTCACTTGCTGATATGAAAATGTGTCAATATCTATCTTTTTAAAACCCCCCATACATTTCATTATCAAAATCTCATCTTCATTTGCATTGAGCACAAGTTGCCAAACCTTAACGTCATCATTTGATGTAGGAAGCCAAATACAGAGGAGCTTGAAAATACTGCCGACCATTGCACTAGTATTTATTTTATATTAATATTAATATATAATATTTTCCTTGTGCAGTAAGAAGCATAGAGTAAACAGACATAATGTCTGCTCCACACAGATTCATCTTTTCCCACTCATCACTGAGCACATCTTTATCACCTGTTTGTATTTAATCATATCATTGAGCCAAGCATGTAATTAAACCTGGACAGCTCTCAAACAATCAGAATGTATTATACTTATCAGTCATTCCTCAAGCCGAAAAAAGAGCAAATAAATAAATGGCTTTGTATATCAATCAAACTTTTCTTTAATATGCTTTATTGATTCATCCCAGAGTGGAGGAGCGCTCTGACATTACAACATATGAAGAAATCAGTGAGTCTTAGGCTGTGTCTGAAACCACTCCCTATTCACTAGATAGTGAATATGCCCGAATTCTGAGTGAGCATTGTCATTCATTATATAGTGCACTCCTTCTCTCCCACAATGCATTGTGAAAAGTAGTGAACAACCCATGGTCACTAGAGCTTAGCAATATTTACCATCATGCATCATGGTTGTTGCTCTGTCAGATGAATGAGAGGAGCAGAGGAACACAGATCAGTACATATATTTAGGCTTTTAAGTTTGTTTGGTTTCAACCAAAGTCATCTTAGCACAAAAAGTAAGGAAATTTGTGTTTGGTAGATTATTTCTTTGTTGTAACAATGCTTCTTGGCAATCAATCTTATACCGTTGGAAAGTCCACTTATTACCCTTTTAAATGGTACCACATTTGTAAGGAACATGCATTTGTGGGATGAGCAGCAGAACTGAAGATGTGGGTTGTGCCTATGAAAAATTTGCAGAACATTCATCCAATCACCCTCTGAGTTTTTTTTTCAAAGGCTCTGCCCTTTCCCAAACGCTGTATATCGAAGGTTTTCCAGATGGATGTGTGAAACAAATCCATGTGGCGTGTCAAATGTTGATTTGTCATCTCTTTTGTATGTATTTTTTGTTTTTTTGGTTGTTTGGTTTCTAAATTGTACTTTTGCCTTTTTGTCACCTATTGTTGTCATTTTTAATCCCTCTGAGGTCACTTTGTGGTGGATATGTGCCTTTGTGAGTGACCCTTTGCATGTGAAGCCCACAGGTGGCCCTGACCCTTCAGGCCCTTGATCATGTGTTGTATCAAGTATGTAACAGCACATATGGACCAAGGTATTAAATTTACTGCATTAAATTTTCTTCACTTTTCAATGATATCTATAAATGAGTCATAGCTCCCCTTTAATTTAGATGACAGGAAACACCATGTGTTTTGCTCACAACTCTTATCACTCAATATCTGCTTCTTTAAAAACTGTGCATCCTTGCTTTTTCTTTGAAACTTTGTTACATAAGTCATTGGTGAATCATTGCTTTAGTAGAAGAGCAGTGCTTAAGTGTTAAAATCTTTTAACCTTGCAAAGCAGATGGATACGCCCGTTCCTGTGTTTCTCACTGACGAATCCATCCTACAAAGCTCCCATCTGAACTGTTTGGGCCTGGTTAGAAAGTGACTGGACTAATCAGCAATGAGGGGTAGTACTTTCAGGCGCAGTGGAGTCATGAAGTAGGCAAGTCCGGTGGAGTAATGACAGTAGACATTAGCATGGATGCTGCTAAAGCACCAGTTTTATGGGAACTTGACAACATTTCTTCGTTAAAAGAACAACAAACAACAGCATGTTTTCTTTTCAAAAATGACAAAAAACGTGTACTGACATGTCTACAGTTGCCATGGTTTGCGTTATGCAGTTCTGTCTCTATAGAGTTTATTCCTTCGGTAGGGGTGCAGCTCGTTAGCGGCTACGTCACGTATTTTGTTGCTCTGATTGGCCTGTAAAGATATGACAGAATATTCATCCAATCACCCTCCAAGTTTTCTTTCAAAGCCTCTGCCCTTTCACAAATGCTGACACGTTTTCCAGATCAATGTGTGAATCAAATCCATCTGGCGTATCAGGTTAAGAATGTTTAGTGTTGCTGCTCAAAGCACCAAATGCAACAGTTCTTTGCTGTGACAAGGAGAAAATTCCTCTCTTTCACCAGCATTTCATTCAGCCTTTTCAGTGAGTGCAATCATTTAATAATTGCTGATATGATGGAGAGGTACTCAGGCTGTTGGCAGGTACCACAACAAATGAAAAATTCAAAGGGGCCGTGATAAGAGTCGTTTAGAGAGCACTGAGCGCCTTGTTGTTGTCACAATGATATCAAGAGTGCAGGGCTGTTGCATTCAAAAGGACGTTCTTCAAATATGACACCAGCTCCTTGACAGTTAGTGTGAGCCGCTGAACTTAATGCTTCACAAAAGGCAACAAGGTTTTAGACAATATTTGATCACAATTCTAATTCTTACAAAATCAGGATTAATAAAGGTCTTTCAGATATCAAACTATTAACGTTTGAAAAAGAAAATTCCTGCAGTTTAACTCTCCAGTGAAACAAATGACCACTTCTTTTTGAAGAGCTCTAGATGTAAAGGTCAGGGTAATCTTCATCAAGGTGGAATACAAAAATTTAAAGTGGGTGCATGCAAATAGAGATTTTAAATGCTCAGTGTCCTGAACTGAACATTTGTGCTGACATGCACAAATGATTACAAACCAAGGATGTCATGATCATTTGACTGTGTTGATAAAGAGCTTCTTCACACTTCACTTGTTTCTGTGTCCTGGAGGTACAGCCATTTAAGAGGCTGTAGGGGCAAATGGCATTAAGAGGGTGCACTTAACATCATGCCTGTAAGGCAAGGCAAGACAAGTTTATTTGTATAGCACATCTCAATAACAAGGCAATTCAAAGTGCTTCACACAGGACATTCAAATAGAATGACAAATAGAAAAAGAAAGACAATAGTTAAAAGATAAAAAAAAGATATGAAAATAAGTTATAAAAAAATTTGAAAGAAAAAAATTAAAAGTGAAATAAAACCCACAAAGAGCTGTAGAGCTGAGAGTTCTAGCTGGTGTACAACTTCTTAGGTGAGGGGCATGATCATTTGGTGCTTTGTACACAAAGAGCAGGATCTTTAAATCAATCCAAGTTTGAACCGGGAGCCAATAGAGGGATTTGAGAACCGGTGCGATGTTTTGAAAAGGACTCTTGCAACAGGATTTTAAATTACTTTTAACTGACATGAAACTGAACAGATGATTTTGGGAGGCCAGTGAATAAACCAGTACTGTAATCTAGTCTGTTTGTTAGAAATGCATGCATAAGCTCATCTAGGTCAGATATTGAGAGAAAGTTTTGAGAAAGACTTTTAAGTGCTAAAATGAAAATTATGTAATTTTATTAATGCGGCTTTTGAAATTTAAATCACTGTCCTTAATAACACCAAGGTTCTTTGCTTCTGAGATTTGGTGTCGCTGAATTTTTTAACCAAAAATAATCAATTCTGTTTTGTCTTTGTTAAATTGATAAAAAAAAAAAAAAGAAATCTAACATCAAGGGGGTTATTTCATCTGAGCACTGATTGAGGGAGTTTATGGGATCAGAATTGTTTGAGGATAGTGAAATGAAAAGCTGCAAATCTGCATAACTATAGTAATTTATTCTGAATGATATTTAAAAGTTGTAGCTTGTAGATATTCTATTCTAACGGTTGAGAATAGAGCCTTGCGGAACTCCACAATTTAAACCTACTTTCTTTGATCCAAAATCTCCAAAAGACACATAAAAAATCAGTGCCCTGAAGGTATGTTTCTAACCAATTTAGGGCTGTACAAGACTCTCCCGCTCATTTCTCTAATATGATTTATTTGGCATGGGACTTTTTGTCAAGTCAGTCATTTGCATCAAAATACAAAATGTCAACATGTGGTAACAAAGTCAACGATCATCAAAACTGTGTTAATAACTTTTCACGTCTATTGCAGTCTGGGGAGATTTTGTTTTGGAAAATAGTTTTAAAGGAACATTCCACACTTTCTTGTTGTAAAATTAGGAATTAGACTTTTTCAGCTTTTTAAATTAGGAATTCAAGTTTGTCTCCTGGACGATGCATCATCAGAGCGTGAATAATCAATCACAGATCAACTATGAGTTCTAATACTCTAAAGATACTAATGTAAAGGTGTGAAATATTTTTCCTTATTTAAGTGTAAATGTGTCTTATTGATTCATTTACCAATGTATGTGTTTGATAGAAAAAAATCATAAATGACAGCCATTGAACAGTTTCTAGACGTCATAAAAGTTGGTACAAGTTCTCTTAAGAGAAGGGAAAATGTTGAACTCCATACAGACAGTGTTTCTTGTGGGGTATAGGGTGTAAATCATAAAAATAAAGGCCATATTTGAAAATAAAAAATGCAAAATTGTTTTGACTAGATAGATGCATTAGAGAGTTTATTATCTAACATGCTGAATGTCTTCCCATTTAAGGGCTAATGCTTCACCACACGGTAGGCTCACAAACCCACCTCTATTTGAACTCTCCTTCTTCATCCTCTGGGTCTATTTTTGAACATGCCTGTCAGTGAGCTCTGAACCACTGAAGACCACTCGGGGGGAGGGGGCACGGCACCCACTGGAGATTGAAGGGGGAGGATGAGGGCAAGACAGGCATGGAGAAGTATGTCCTCAGAGAGTATGATGCTGCGGCATCTCCTGTCATGCACTTCCAAGGTAACCTTTTTATGTTTATTGACACTTTGTTGCTCCTCCCTGCAGAATCAACATGATCATTTTCTGTATTATAAATCACACATGGGTGCCACGACTTGGTCATGTGTCATTTTAGATGCCATATTTGGAGACGGGCCTGAGATTGACGAGGACTGGAGTGGGTGTGAGGATGTGTTGGTCTCAGAGTGTTCCTGTTTTAGAAGAAGGGGTGTCTGGCTGATGTTCAGAGACTTCCCCTGGTGTAATCAGAAATTTAATCAGAAACACAGAGCCGCCCCGCAGCAGCCAGGATAAAAGAGGGATCAAAACCACAGCTGTTAATAGACTGAGTACACATGAATGAATGAGTACAAAAAGACTGAATTAGCATTGTGGAGGGATAGCCAATTAACATGCTAGTAAATGTGTGGTCTTTGTCTGCAGGTCTGTGATTGTTGATGTAGATGCACCTTAAAACCTGAAAGTATATTTGTCTAATTTCTTGTCCAAAATATCCAAATACCCTTATTTAAAGGTAACGCCTTCCTTAAATTCACCAGATTTATTTTGCTGAGTATCTTGAAAGACATGATATTTTAGGACACTCAACAAGTTAAACTTGCCCCAGGTCTGATTTTTTTCAACCCCCACTCCAGAAAAGTTGGGACGCCATGTATAATGTCATTTAAACAGATTGCAATGATTTACCTAATCCACACACCCATATTTTATTCACAATAGAACACAACGACATATCAGACATTGAAACTGAGATTTTACCATTTGATAAAAATATTAGGTAATACAGAATTTGATTGCAGCAGCACGTTAATGAAAGCAGTGTCAGGGTCATGTTTACCTCTATGTTGCATCCCATCTTTTATAACAACAGCCTGGAAACGCCTTGGAAGTGACAAGACCAGTTGCTGGAGTTTTGGGAGAGGAATGTTGTCCCATTCTTGTCTGATGTAGGATTCTAGCTAGTCAGCAGTCCTGGGTCTTCTTTGCTGGATTTGTAATCTTATGACGTGCCAAATGTTTTATATTTGTGAAAGGTCTGGACTGCAGGCAGGACAAATCAACACCCAGACTCTTCTACTGCAAAGCCATGCTGTTTTGATGGATGTGGTACATGGTAGAGCCTTGTCTTGCTAAAATATGCAAGTCTCTCCCTGAAGGATGTTTTCTGGATGGGAGCACTGTGGTGTCCTTGACATCATGTGATGTTTGGTATTGTCAGCCTGAGTGTCTCCAGCCTGTGTCTGTGAGTGCAGCTCAGTGATTAGAGTAATGTCAACACCTGGGCCCAGTGTGTTGAGGTTATTTAAGCTCCTGCAGTCACACACTCTTTCTCTCTGACCTAGCATCCACAAAGGTATACCGCACCTTGGTTTAGTTATGTTGAATTAGGTTGAGCTTTAGTTATGTTTGCATTTCACAACATTTACACACACATTGTCTTCACTCATGCACATCACACACTATTGACTTTACTGATTTACATACTTCATGTTGTAAAAATTTAATTTGGTAATTTGGTTTATTTGGTCTAATTTGGTTTTCAGACTCTCTAGTTGGTTTGATTCAGTTTAATGGTAAATTGAAATTGATTTGATTTGAATGTTTAATTTGGTTTAATTTGTTTTGATTTTGAAAAATAAAGATCTGTTTATAACTTTGTCATGGTGTTGTCTCCCTCCTTTGATGTGACCACCTGAGCCAGGTCATGACAGCATCTCTAAAACCTCTATATACTTTTCAGCATTAATAGTGCCTTTGCATATGTGTAAGCTGCCCCCCTGCCACAGGCAATAATGCAACTACATACCATCAGAGATGCAGACTTTAGAACTGTGTGCTGATAACAAGCTGGATGGTCCCTCTCCTCTGTCTGCAGGACATGAACATGGTTTACCAAGAGTTTATCTGACCATTGTTTTGCACTGTGCATGGCAATATGCCTTTTGAAAGTGACTACAATGAGATTGACTATAAAAGCATTCTGAGGTGAAAAATTATGATATTTTCAGATTAAAAGGGCACCTCTAAATGTCAAGCAAGATTTAAGATAGGTTCATCCACACAAACCAACAAAGTATTACACATAAAAGAATGAAAATAAATGGAGTGATTGATTTAGACTGACATATGGATAAATTCCTAAATAACAGCACTGACACACATTTTAACAAGTGCAGCTGCTAATTAAAATGATTCAGTGTCTTTCATATAGACAGGAGGAGTGCCAGCACACACTACATGTCAGACATGATTGGTGCTGGTCCTGTACGTCGGTATGGGAAACTTACCCCCGGGATTTCATTATGGGAAAACCATACATACACATGTCACACAGGTCTACAGGAGATCCATAAATAGCAGGGAGAGTCCACATGGATCCATGCCAGGAAAGCCAACACATAAACCAAAGAAAAAAAAAAGCATCTTAGTGTATTTCACAATATGACATCCTTTTTTACATATGAATATAAGATGTGTGGAGTTTTATACCTCCTGCTGACCCAGATAGAGCAGCTGCAGTGATATATGAAGCCTTTCAGATTTTATGGGCTGTGTTTTCTTTGTCATCAAAAGTAACCATATGCTCAAGCTGTTCCTTAAAATCTTTGTTCTAATGGTGCTTGCTTGAGGGCAAATAGGATCCAAACATCCTGGGACCCAGTGAAAGTCCATTAGATGTGACATGAGGTACATCACATCATCCAACCACTGCCTAAAGGGATGAACTGAAACTGACAGAACACACTCTTTACTGATAATACCATAAAAGGAGAGAAAATGTACAACTGTTTTATCTCCTGTTACATTCTTACTGGGTGGCTTTATGCTGATTAAGACAATGTAGCTCTGAATACTTGGTGTTATAAAATGTAATCATTATTAAAACTCAGAAAAAAAAAATCCTTGTTTAGATAAAGGAATGGTACGAAATCTTTGGAAATACTTTTCATCCATCGACTTGTTGCTATGACAATAAATACCACTTTCATATCTATCTGTATGACACAAAACTAATATTGCACAACTGTTAGCTTAGCTGAAATTAGCTTAGCGTGACCACTGGCAAATGAGCAGACTGCGGTGTTGTCTGCCTGTAAAATGCATGTTATCACCAAGCAGTAACCTCCAGAGCTATAAAAGGAAGGTAATGTAAAAATGATGCAGCTCCCACTTGAGCCTGCCTCTGGAAACCCAGGAAGAACCATTCTTTATCTATTTAGACAGTAGGGAATTGATTTATTTATTATATGTTATGTATATATCTGCTGATTCTGTGGTAGAATCCAAGGCACGCCCAAATGCTTGGATCTTTATTTTGACCCAGGAGACTTGCATTCCCAATGTTTTAGCCTCGTCTGCAAGTTAACAGCCCCCTACAAGGGTGTTTACAGCCCCCGAAAGGGTCACATCATCATCAGATGATCAGTTATCTGGACATCGCACTCAACAGTTTGCTGTTACTCGCCCAACTATCCAGTCCATACAGGTACTGAAGAGTGTAGAGGCTAAGACGCACCCCTGCCTCACCCCAGAATCAACTGGGAAGAAGTCTCTTCACAGCATTCTCTGTACCAGGATATAGGGCAGACATCACCTGGATGAGCGCACATGGGATCCCTTGAAGCTCTAGAATCCTCCAGAGGACAGTACTCACTGAGTTGAATGCCTTCTGGAAGTCAATATGGACTGCAAGCAACCTCCCATTCCTTCCCTGAAAGTGCTCGGTAATGACCAGGATACGGTCTACTGTAGACCTCTTAGGTGTAAAGCCCAACTGTTCAGGCCGCTGGTGTTGGAGAAGCCGATCACTGGTCAGCAGTGTCAGTGCAAGGACTTTGTCCGGCACTGTCAGAAGTGTAATACCCCTTTAGTTTTTACTCTAGCACTTCAGCCTTTCTCTTCCAGATTGGAACAATAATGCTCCTCTTCCAGTTGGTAGGAATGATGTCTTTTCTTCATGCAGAGCAGATAAGAGCATGTATCCACAGGAGGATGGTTTCACCATCTGCCTTGACCATCTCAGCCCATATTCACCTGGTGCTTTCCTGGCCTTCAGCTTGTTCACTGCCCATCGAGTCTCCTCCACAGTTGGTAGAACATATTGCACAGGTGGGTCCACAAACACTGCATCTGCAGCATCCATTTGGAGCTCACAAATGGAAGGATCTGACCAATACAACTCCTCAAAGTAGCAAGACCCTCGTTCCTTGATATCAGTCAGGAGGCCGCTGCCTTGGGGCTCTGTATGGCTCTGTAAGCCAGACTAACATTGCTTGTGCCCAGATGGCTCTCTACTGTCTCACATAGGCCACAAACCCTGGCCTTAGCATCTCTCTGCATCACCCTTGCAGCCTCAGTGTCCTGCCCAGTTCGGTTTTGCCATCAAGTCTTGCAATTCAATTCACAGCTTTCAGTAACATGACCAGCACAAAACCCTGGAGGGCAAAAAGAGTTTAGGGAAACAGCAGCTACCGTTGACCACTATTTTGAGCTGCAGTGTGGCTTTTTAAAACTAAGATATTGATGCATATTTTTGATCTTGAATGCATCTATCAAATACCAATTGAATTGTTCAGAGCTGCATAAATAGATGCTTACATGCAGAGGCACTATCCTTAATGGGACAAAGAAAGGAATAGACACATTTTAACATGTTTAGTGTCCAGCAACTTTCCGAGGAAATGCAAGTTAATTTTTTGACTCTTCTTCCATGACATAGACAGTTGCTGATAGAAGAACTTGAGCATCATATTGCCTTCTATGTTGCATGTCATCCTCATATCTTACATGGCTTAGATTCTGTCAAACATTTGATCTCCAATTAAACATACATTAAATGTAGCTCCTTAGACATGTGGTTATGAGTGAGCAAGTTTTGGGCACTTGTAACTCTTTCAGCAAATGAGAAACTATTTTAACCAGTAAAGATGCAAGAAATCTGTTTTTGTCTTTGCTGTTTACTTTAACAGCAGTTGCTTTCTACACCGTGTCTAGCAGTTTACTTTTGTTTCACTGGAGAAAACTCTAAGGCCCTGCTGCATCATTCATCAATAGTAAACAATCTAATTTCTTTTACTTCAGACAAAACTTCAATAAAGGTGAACTGTACATGTCCTGAGACTACCTTCTGCCAGGTGTGATAAATTACTATGAAAGCCAGACATTTTCTTTCTGTAATCTTTCACACCGCGGTGAGAGTCAGTGATTGCGAACAGCATTACAGGAACTTCAATATCATGTTGTTACTGCTGCTGGCTCTTAGCCTTTATGCTGGCTTTGTCATAAAGATTGTTTTCCTAAAAATATAGCAGTGTAAGACTTTGTTATATTATAGTCTTAACAAAAGCTGATTTTGTGCTCTCATGAAAAAGAAGTGATAAAAATGTGAAAGCAAAAACCATATATGTGGCCTCAAAAAAATATTATCTGAGAGAGTATTCTGACTCACCAAGTATATACTTTATCTGACTTTTTCCAAATATATTATAATTAGGCCAGGGCGATATGGCCTAAAAATCATATCATGGTATTTTTCATGCCTTTGTCAGTAATAGTATTATATCACAGTAGTACAAAATTAATAGGAGATATTGTTTTTCAATCCAAATCCAAGTGTTATAAACAGCCTTCTCCCCTCAAAATAAGCCTTTGATGGCACACTCAATTTATGTCTAAGCATAAGAACACAGAAATTTTTTTTTTTTTTTTTTTTAAGTCTCTCTAGGTTTACTTCTTTCTAACTGCATTCCAGAAGTGCAGACAGAAGTACTGTGTTTAGCATTGAGTTAGCTTAGCTTTGGCTGCTGTACCGCAGAGTTTTTGCAGTTAGTTTACAGCAGCTTTTCTGACCTCATTTAACATCGCAGCATGGATCTTTGACTCATTGTGGACTTAGAAAAGGAAGTCAAAAGTTAAAACAGACTTTTAAACGGTTGTTTAAGCTGTTGTAAGATGAAGTCCCGCAGCGCTGGCTATCAACAGACTGAGCCCAGACAAGGCAGCACTTATGCTGCGTTCCATTTGTCATCGTAACTCGTATTCTGACTTGTTCTTCCAACTGGAAGTGACAAATGGAACGTCTCTCCAAGTCGTATTTACAACTTGTGAACTGGGTCTTGCACAGAGCACCCCGACTTCGACATCAAAACATGGTGGCACATAGTATTATGTGCAGTAAAAACTCTGATTTTGGCCTGTTTTCAGAACCTTTTGCTGTTTCTCAGTGCATTTTTAGATATTGTAGGCACAGCACTACCCTGTGGTTGTCTTTTAATACATGAAGTAATGTGTTGTTTTAAAGGTTTATCGGCTAGCAACTGGTCAATGTTGCTAAAAACAATGACAGGCTAACGCAAGAAAGACATTTGTACATGGGGTACCTAGAACTTAAATAAACACATTTAGGAATTCACTAATGCCAAGAGTTTACATTGCTTTTTTGAGTTTTATTCTATGTAGTGAGCTCATATAATATTCTATTTCCATTTTAAATTGTTGTATCTTTTGTAACTTTTGAGTCCATTTACACTTATAGCTATAATATTTATCAAACAATACAAGTAAATTCAAAATGTAAAGCTTTTGACAGTTTCCATTTCCATTGTCATAATAAAAAATTGCATCCTTTTCTTTCAACCAAACTTTGGAACCGGTTTGTACATTATAAGCAACTATGGAGACACTCTTTTATCCCAACTTGTGGTGGTTATGGCAAATGCAAACAACTGGGAAATCTGTATTTGCAGACGAATGTGACGTCATTCCCAGTTCTGACTTCCAACCTCCGAAACAAATGGAACGCAGCATTAGCTTGTGTCAAAGCCCCAGGCAGGCTGACAGAGAAGGCACACTGACTTTGTTGCGGTACAGCCGTCAAACTTTGAGATCAGAAAGTCTGCCACCACTCGATTTCGATTCGTCAATTTAGAGGCCTGCAATAGATATTAGACGATATTGTGAACCCTTTTCCCACAATGTTACTTTTCACATAAAGGAAAAAAACACAATATTAATACTCTCTTGGCTGCTAGCCATTACATGCTATCTGCACCTAGCGGTGCTGTGACTCATGGATGGGCAGAAACTGTCATAACCAAGCACGTGGGGGGACTTTCAAATTAGAAGCGTAAGGTAAAAATGGTGATTAATATCGATGTTTATACTTTCAATCGATTTGACTGAATCATTGCTCAAAAAATCAATATATCGATCCAGATCGATGAATCGTTACACCCCTACATAATACCAGAGCTAAACGTGCTACTGACTGAACTCAGCCTGAGCTGTCCGTCACAAATCACTCGCTCCGCCAGCTTTGGGAGTGGATATGCCTTGTGTGAGCATCGCAGCACAATGTAGGCATTTAAACCAGTGATGACGGTGTTGCAGAAATCCATTGAGTGACAAAAATTTTACTGATGACGGTATTAATACAGGTCTACCACCCACCTCTAATTATAATTTATATTCTTTAATCCCTCCCAAATAACCCTCCTTATAAGTGTGCATATGCAAAAACAACTTAATGCACTATGAATATATGCAAATAACTGGATAATTTCTAATTTTTGATATCTTTGCTAGATTTAAAATAAAACTCTCCTTTTGCCTTTGTCAAATGACAATAAAGTAATCATTTGAATAGCCCCAACCAAAGTTATCTCAAGAAACTTTACAAAGATGGCAGGTATAGTAGCTGTCTATTAGATAATTCATAAAGACCTACACTGTAAAAAATGTCCGTAGAAAATACGGCAAAAGACTGTCAAATAGCAACAGTAAAAGACCGTAAAACAAATAAACATATATTACTGTATAAAATACACAGAATTGCTGTAAATCAAGCAACGGTATGAAACATAAATTTTTACAATTAAAGTACGTAATAATTACAAAATTGTACCGTTTAAACGAAAGAAGATTGTGAAAATAAAGGAAAAATACTGTAATCTTCAAGACGGGCAATTACTCTAAAAATTACAGTAGTATTTTGTTAAAATTACAGACAAGAGGTTAAAAATACTGCATGATCAGGAAAGTTCTGTAGAAAATACAGTAAAAACCTGTCAACCTGCAAAACCTGTGAACAAGCACCAATTTGTTGTTATGTTTACATTTGTTTCTCAGTGCTACACCACATGATGCTGCCTTGTGAAATAAACGGACAGTTACAGTTAATATGAAAACCTTATTGAAACAAGAATGGTACCAAAAATCATTTTGTTTGTTCTTAATTTGATGGATGAAAGTGGTCAATTATTTTAGTTTAACTGATTTATTGGAAAAGAATGATGTTAATTGCTCTCACAAAGAATGCCATTGCATTTGTAAAGCCATTCCACTTCCTTTAATGCATCTAACACAAAATACATTGATGTACTTTAATGTTTCAGTCAATCTTTCAGAACTGAAATTGGATGACACATATTACCGATAGGAAATATAACAAGGTAATTGGAAAGAACTATTTTATATATACATAAAGAGAGAGAGAGAGAGAGATACATACTGTATATATAATATGTATATAACACAGTTGAATATATAGTATATACATTATATAAATACAATAGTTATTTTTACTGGTTAAATAACTTAAACATGAATGCAAATAGAATGACAAGAAACCCTCCATAATCAGTTTTAAAAATGAATGGGAACTGTACATATAGTCTATCAAATTGATTTCTAAGGGAAAAAAAAATCTTAAAAAAAAAAACAATATGAAACCATGGTTTAGTTTCTGAAATTTTAATTTACTTCTCATACCTTATGTAATTTAATCTAAACTTCTCTTTACCTGTATGTGGGGTTATTTATGTCTAGTAAATACGTTTTGTTTCATGTGCCAATGCTGTATTAACTATTGGAATCTGTTCAATAAAGTTGTATCAATATAAAAAATAAATATATAAAAATAATTTTGAAAAACTGTTTCCCATCGCCATTCAACCCTGTCTACACAGGAACGATTTCTATTCTGTCTGTACTAGAACAGCGATTTGGGTGTTTAAAAATGGAACAATTTGGAAACGAGCTACAGAGTGAACAGTTTTCAGGTACCTCCCTCCATGTACACAAACAGTGCTGCTTTCTCGAAATGCGTTTGCGCACTGTGGTTGCAGTCAATTGCCATGCGCGAATACGGTTTCGCGCAGGCGCGGGGAAAGAAGGACCTTATACGCATGCGTGTGTGGTTCGTTGGAAAATCAAACCGCCAACGGCTGCCTGGTAAACTACAGCGTTTTCGTGTCTTCTGTGGTCTCGTGTGCGCGGAAATATTTCATAAAGTTGCTGTCTGCTCGCAGAACGGGCTGCAAACGAAGATGGAATACAAAGCAGGACATTGGCGTGTATTAATTCGACGTCACCCGGAGCATCAGCCTACGAGCTATTGGTAAGGTATGTAGAGCTTCTTTTGTCGTAGTGTCAAATATTTCTTGAGTTCTTTTCATTCAGTAACACCACGTGTTTATAGGTAGAAGTTAAATGGGTCAGGAGGCATTTTGTTTCAATTCTAGACCAGCCAACATTGCTGTTTGATTTGTATTTTTTGCTGTCATTTTAGCGTGGAGAACGTTTAGCACTTGCTGTGTCGGGGTCCATAAGTGAACCCCAAGCTCAGAGCTAACTCCGCCCACTTCAGACTTTTGAAAAATGCACAAAAAATGGGCGGTTGGATACTGGGAACACTGGGAAGAGGGAAAGAAAAAGGACGGAGTTTTCCAGATGAGGTGGGAGTGACCGTGAGGACCGTGATGTCCCCTAGCCAAAAAGTGAGAGTCCCGCCGCAGCACTGATGCTTCAGAGCGATCTAAGGTGAAGGATTTTTCCCCTTCAGAGTCAAATTCATATCTGTGTTCAGAGTCATATTCATATCTGTGTTCAGAGTCACATTCATATCTGTGTTCAGAGTCACATTCATATCTGTGTTCAGAGTCATATTCATATCTGTGTTCAGAGTCACATTCATATCTGTGTTCAGAGTCACATTCATATCTGTGTTCAGAGTCACATTCATATCTGTGTTCAGAGTCACATTCATATCTGTGTTCAGAGTCACATTCATATCTGTGTTCAGAGTCACATTCATATCTGTGTTCAGAGTCACATTCATATCTGTGTTCAGAGTCACATTCATATCTGTGTTCAGAGTCATATTCATATCTGTGTTCAGAGTCACATTCATATCTGTGTTCAGAGTCATATTCATATCTGTGTTAAGAGTCCCCTGAGGTAGGCTTTCCAGCTTATTCCTACCCTTCCATGGATATGGGCGCTACTTCCGCTCCGTTCTATCTAAATGGGACTTTGCATAGAAACGAGATGCTAAACGTGACTATTAAAGCAATTTTAATACCAAACTACATAAACTTAGACTGCTTCACCTCAGACGGGATAATATTATTATTATTTCTCTAGCCTCTACTGGAGAGTTCAAATTGATGACATTACTTTAGATAACCTACAAGGGCATATTTAGCTAACTTTAGTAGCTTTATATCGGTATAAAAAGATACATTTCTAGTTTGTGGAGTTGCTGAAATTCTCATTTTACAAACTAATCCCTCTTAAATATGGGAATTATATTTATAAAATTATCCATGACTCAAGTTGCCAGCTCTTCAGTTTGGTAAATGTCAAGTTTTGTATTAAGACTTAATGATAAATTAATACTAAAAGAATCACATCCCCGATGCATTTAGACAGTGGACAGCATGTTGTGAGAGACATATTTAACTTTGTCATAATATTAGTACCATGAACATAGCAACAGGTACTGAGCATTACAGAAAATATGATTAAAACATTTCAGCTCATTGATTTAACAAAAACGAAGCAGTATTTATTACAGCAAATATTTATTTATTTCAGAACAACCACTGTTGACACTAAATCACTTTAGTAAGCCTTTGGAAATATCATGTTTTTGCTATTATTGTTACTGTACTGGAAGTTCCACTTCCATTCATAGCTACAGTAGACCCCCAGGAAGAATGTGGTATCCACCTTATTTACTTATCTACAGCTTATAATACAAACAATGTGAACATGTGATAACAAAAATATAAATATTTACAAATTCCAGAAGAATTCCTATTGAAACAACTGTCGTCTTTGTTAGCGTCCATAGTTAGCTGCTGTACTAGAATACATGTATTTATCAGGCCTACTTCCGTTTTGGCACCGGAAGTTTCGCCCGTATTCACATTTACAGTAGCGGCCCCAGGAATAAGGGGGATAGTGTGGTGGTGGACTGTGGTGGTCCTGGGCACTACCTGTTGGCTCCAGCACCTCCTAAATGCACAATGGGGATATGTGCACGTCAGTGTCATGGCACTAAAGATTTAATAGCTCACTTGATTTTTGCAGGATGCCACAAAGCTCAAGATTCAGAGAGGACAGTTGGAGGGCTGCTCAGAGGACATAAAGGGCTTCTCTCCTGTTTCGACAAAAAAGAAGACAACCTCTTTTGCCTTGTTGAAACATTCTTGCCAGATGGGGTACCAGTGGAAAGCCTGCCCCATGTATTGTTTTTTGTAGTAAGTGGATCTCAGAAACACTTTAAAGACTCATTTGGATGGTAATGGATGATTTGCTTGTAATTCTTTTCTACTTTTATCATCTTCCCAGGAGCCTCTTGCTAGGCTTCAAGGCAGCTCATGCTATGCATTGACCAGCATTGGGATCCACTTAGGAGTTCCTACAGAGGTAATAATTTTTCCTCTTTAGAGGTAGTTATATGGTATAGTGTAATGCTGGCAAAATGTTTTATTTCCTTCCAGCCGTGTGCATCATATGATACAATATCAGTTATTTTTATAACTGTGTTATCCACCTGTAACAACTGCTATCCTGAGGAAGACGCTTCAGAACAATAAGAGCCAAAACTAACAGACTGAAAAACAGCACATATCCCAGAGCAGTTGCAATAATAAACTAGAAAAGCACTCAGAGAGCGCAGACCTCCGCCATTAGCCCTATCTCCCAATAGTGAAAAGTCCTTTAAAATTCCTAGATCCAGACGATGATCTGGATCAGTCCCAAAATCAAATCAGTTCTTCCTTTTGCCATTTCTGACATTCCCTGGAAATTTCATCAGAATCTATCCATAACTTTTTGGGTTATGTTGCCAACAAACAAACTAACAAACCCTGCGATCACATGACCTCCTTGGCAGACGTAATAATAATTGCACTGAATGGAACTGTGCAAAATTTCGTTGTACTTGTGTACAATGACAATAAAGATTCTGGTTCAGATTTTTAGGTTTGATGGTATCCAAATTTTCAAATTTAAAAAACAAAAAAGAAATAGATGTGCAGCATTTTTTTCTAAACCAAAACTGTTGTGAGCAGAAAAAGCGCAAGGGCAAGCAAGATGACATACAGAGCTGTGGGATCAACACACACTCTAAGTGGAGAGGGTAGCACCAGTCACAGCTTAGTGTTGATTTTAGAAGAACATATAAACACAGCAACACCAGTCTGATAACTGCTTAACAGCTGGATCACTCTACATGTATGTCTGCATTTTTGTGTCTGCTGTAGCTTCTGCCACAAAACACAAGGGATGTGACAAGACATTCAGCTCACGGGACAAGAAGAGATTGGGTCCCCTCCTTTTTTGAGTGAATTCAAAAATTGGATAGTACTTTGCAATCAGTGCATACATAAGTGTTCAAAACTTCTAAGTTGACATGATTTGGTGCTTTACCTTGTCTTTCTATTTTTCCTTACTCTTTTTTAAGGTCCTGTTTCTTCTGCTAGTGGTGACTAGGACTCCATTACTTTATACTGTCTCCGGTATTCCACTCTTCTAAAAAGACGCCAGTTATCAAGGATTAATAATGGTAAGCCTTGCACAGCATTTGTACATACCTCAATAAATTCTTTAGATGAATCTTTCTTTAAGCAACATGAAGCCATTTTATGTTTATTTTATGTAGTTTACACCAAGCACTGCATTAATCTGGTCATGTAGAAATACCCAGAATACTGCCATGCCACTGCTTTGTCCAGCTTGTTCTCAGTGTTCTGATGATCACACCATATGGGGGCCAATACAGTTTTCTGTGTGAGTCATATGTTTTCATTATGATTGATTTAAAATTCAGCGCCCATCATCTTTGTTACAGCAAAATCCTTTTGTAGCATTTAGGGTAAGCGTACTCATTAGGCCCACCAAAATCTAAGTTCACGTATTTTTCATAGATACTAAGATGGTTTATAAACATGATCATTTGTTAGAATGAAGGATTAATCCCTCATTTGAAGGTATATTTATTTACTTATGCATATTTTAGAGAACAAATTAAAGAAATGTTATGAATAAAGTAAAGTCTGGCATGGGCTTAATTGGTACCTACGTCCCATTTACGCCCACGTGTCGCCCAAAAAACCCCACAACCACGTTTATTCACAGAAATATAAAAAAGTATTACATTTTTCAAGTAGTAAACATATATTAATTCAGTAACATGTTATACATGTTAAACACAATTTATTTTTTGAACTTGGCTTTAATGTTTGGCTTGTAACAATGGACCACCACAAACATGACTAAGTAGGCCTAAAACTAATTTTCATTGGCTTCAGTATTTAACATTTCATTGAACATTTTATTTAATATTGACAAAATTTGATTCAATATTGACAAAATAAAAAAATGTGTTTGTTTTTAAAAGTATTAAATGACATTACAGTGAATCAACAATATCTTATTGAACTTGGATTTAATGTTTGGCTGTAACAATGATGATTTTAGGACAGTTGCTGTAATTCCTCTTTTTTGTTGGCATTTTTCTCACTATAAACAAATAATTATGCAAAATTAACTGGCATAACAATTCTTCTGGTCAGTGTGTGATCTGTGATGTACTCGTGTTAATGAAGTTAGTATAACAACATCCAACACAGGATTACAGCGAAAAGCTATCAAACCTCAAAATTTCATTTTTTTCTATTGAAACACATCAGATGGGCTTAAATGGAACAAACTGGGCTTAAATGGTTCTACAGTGACTACCAGGGAAATGAAGATAATATGTTCTCACCAAAATTAAACAAATGTTTAAAGAAATGCCTGTAGCCTAAATATGCTGCAAAACTTGCCATCACAGTTATTCCTCTTCTGCCAAACTTTCTGAATTATCAAGGAATTCTTGTTCAAAGTTTTATGTAAGATTTATGTAAAATGAATCAGAAAACACTTAGTTTGTGTACTTATCATTTTTAATCATTAAGCAGTGTATCTATCAGTAGGGCTACATGTATTGACTAGTGATTAGCTTGCTACGCTAGCCAGCATGACTCATCTTTTCACATAAAACTAAATAGTAAGAAATTACAAAAAACTACCTGTTTATACACAAAAAAACAAATCAATAATCTCTCAAATTACATAATATGAATGTACTTAACAAGTCAGTGGCTGAAAATGGTTGAAAAGAGGTTCTTTCTGAGGGGTCCCAAACACCAAAGTTTTGAGGCGACTTTATCTGAGCCTCCTTGAGACTGCACAAATGTAGGCGGGCCTTTTTCAATATCTACAAATGTGATTGGTGTCAAACAAAAACTGACATATAATTAAGAAATTGTGTGATTGGACAAAATAATGTATAGCATAAGACAGGCCCCTCTTTTTTTTTTTTTAAATTGACTTCAAAGTCGCAAGTGGGCTTAAATGGTGCCTGGGCTTAATGGGTAGGCTTACCCTAATACAATACAATAATAACTTTATTCATCCCCGAAGGGAAATTATATAGAAATTATATATAAAATTATATATTATATTTACATGTAAAAGCAAATTCTATATTTATTTGGGTGGTCTTACAAGTAAATATATAAATAAAGAGCATAGTTTGCAAATATTTATCTTGTGGTTCAACTACCTAAAATCACAATATAACCCTTATGAATGGTTCATACCAAGGTCTTTTGCTAACACTTGTGGTTTGGGCTATGGTGTGTAGCTTTAAACCAGTGTTAATTTCGTTGACTAAAACTATGACTAAAAATGTTCATCGACAGCTTTGTTTTCCATGACAAAAACTAGACTAAGACTAACAAAAATAGATCTGTGATGACTAAAACTGACAAAAACTAAGTTTAGTTTTTGACTAGAATGTAATGTAGTTTTCTCAGACATTCAAAATCCATGATATCTCTCCACTGTGGGTAATTCTGTCAAAAACAATGCAGCTGTAGCTCTTCTGTCTCTCAGCTGTAAAAAGCAGGGACCCCAGGTTTGGCAGGGTGCAGAGAACATCCCACTATGACTTGGTACCAGATTTAAGCAAGACAATAAATGCTTGGACTAAAAGTAAAACCTAAAATGTGAGGACTTTTATGGACTAAAACTAAATGGACAGAAATTACTAAAATGTGACTGAAACTAAAATTCATTTCACTTAAAGACTAAAACTAAGACTAAAATTAAAAATATCTGCCAAAATTAAAACTGCTTTAAATAATGACATCAATTCAAATTTATGTTTAGTTTTTACAGCAATAGCTATGTCACTTTTTTGTGTGGTCCATATCTTCTTGGATATGTGAAGGAGGGGGGAGCTCAGTGGATACAAGCCTGGGCACCACAGCTCTAAACTATAAAGGAAAAGCAAATTGCAATTAATATGTCATAACTGTCTCATTATAATCAATAACGGAAAAAGTAATTGGCTGTTGTTAGGTGATTGCTGACTTAATAGCTGGCACTTGTGGGTACATTTGCGTTTCTTCACCATATTCTATTATAGAAGCGATCTGTATGTACTGTACACACTGTTTATTTTATTCTGTTGTGCTGATTGTAAGCATGGCTTATTAGAGCCTAGTTTTCTCAAATTTACATCTGTGTAGGCATTAAACTGAAGCACTGAATCACTCTAACTTTGTTTTGTATATGTACTTCCTGCAGAGAGGATGGAGCCAGTCCAAAGTAGAACACCTGATGAACTGTGCTCGAGTCTTCAAGAAGATGAAGTTTCTTGGCCATGTGAAGCTTCCCAAGTGGAAGGCCTTCTTCAGTCAAGACTGGACTCATTACTCTTGAATAATTTAGGGGCAAGTGACTTTGTTTCATCTTCATGCATTACACCAAGGACTACCTGTCATACATATGGAAACAAGCTTTTTTTTCCAAGATCTAAACTGCTTTGTGAGTATACAGACAAGTTATCAGATGTTTTGAAAGGTTTTTTATAGCAAACATATAACTGCAGAGTTTCTTATTGTTTATCAGAGAGCTTGAATCTTTTGTTAAAAGTAGGAGTATTAGGGCACTACTGCAAAAATCTAGCAAATTAACTGAAATTTCACATGTTTTGTACTGTATTTTTTACAGTAAATTTCTGGCAACCACAGCTGCTGGTAATTTACCGTAAAATTTAAAGTAAGGCAGTATTAAGCTACTACTGTAAAATCTGCAAACATCAGCTGTAATTTCTCATGTTTTGTCCTGTATTTTTTACAGTAAATTTCTGGTAACCACAGCTGCCAGTAATTTACTGTAAAATTTAAAGTTGGGCAGTATTTTGCTACTACCGTAAAATCTGCAAACATCAGCTGTAATTTCTCATGTTTTGTACTGTATTTTTTACGGTAAATTTCTGGTAACCACAGCTGCCAGTAATTTACTGTAAAATTTAAAGTTGGGCAGTATTTTGCTACTACCGTAAAATCTGCAAACATCAGCTGTAATTTCTCATGTTTTGTCCTGTATTTTTTACAGTAAATTTCTGGTAACCACAGCTGCCAGTAATTTACTGTAAAATTTAAAGTTGGGCAGTATTTTGCTACTACCGTAAAATCTGCAAACATCAGCTGTAATTTCTCATGTTTTGTACTGTATTTTTTACGGTAAATTTCTGGTAACCACAGCTGCCAGTAATTTACTGTAAAATTTAAAGTTGGGCAGTATTTTGCTACTACCGTAAAATCTGCAAACATCAGCTGTAATTTCTCATGTTTTGTCCTGTATTTTTTACAGTAAATTTCTGGTAACCACAGCTGCCAGTAATTTACTGTAAAATTTAAAGTTGGGCAGTATTTTGCTACTACCGTAAAATCTGCAAACATCAGCTGTAATTTCTCATGTTTTGTACTGTATTTTTTACGGTAAATTTCTGGTAACCACAGCTGCCAGTAATTTACTGTAAAATTTAAAGTTGGGCAGTATTTTGCTACTACCGTAAAATCTGCAAACATCAGCTGTAATTTCTCATGTTTTGTACTGTATTTTTCTAAATTTCTGGTAACCACAGCTGCCAGTAATTTACTGTAAAATTTAAGTAGTTATAATAAAATACCGTTTAACATTATACGGGTCTACTGTTTTTATTACTGAGATAGATTGTATTTAGGTTTACAGGATTTCTGGTGTTTTTACAGTAATTTATCGTAAACAGGTTTGTTTCATTATCGTTATTTTTACAGCCAATCCCTGTAGAAAATGTTGTAATAGAGCTGTAACTTCTACATCAAATTACAGTAAGTTGTACAGCAAATTACCGTAAATATGGTTACAGTATAACTGTTATTTTTACAGCAAATCCTTGTATAAACGGTTACAATATTGTATTTTTTTAACAGAAATTTACAGTTAAAAAAAAACAGGTTTGAACTGTAATATTTACAGTTGTAGAATGAAAACACCGTTTTTTCTCATACATTCTCACCGTAATTTTTACAGTAAATCTCTGGTAACCACAGCTGCCAGCGTTTTACCGTAAATTTAACGGAATTTTTTTTACAGTGTAACATTAATCCACAAAGCCCAGCACAAAGCATCATTTAGCATAGTTTCAGTAGGAAGGACAAACTTCCCTTTAACAGCAGAAATCCCGAGCAGCACCAGACTCATGTTGAACAGATATCTGCCAAAGCTGTGTTGGGGTTGAGGAAAAGCAGAGAGAGAAGTAGAAAATAGAGAAAAACAAATAGCTTACTAAAACCAACCGATTTTTTACAACCTGATTTTGGCTATGTATCATTGCATTGACTAAAATATTTGTTATCAATGCCTGAACCTGCATATCAGGTAGAATTGGAAACCGATATTGGTAATGATATTTGAAAAGCTGTGAGAAAAAGTGAGAGGTGAAATAGCAAATCCAGTTGAAACTGTTTTTTTCTCATTCTTTTTATATGATAACTATTTTATTGAGTTTCTTGATCAATCATGGTCAATATAGTTTGGCTTTTTGACAAAAAACATCTTTAATGTCAAAGTAAAAAAAACAGATTTCTACAAAGTAATGTTAATTTATTAAGGCCATGTCATGTAAAATAAGTGACAACATAAATATTCAACCCCTCCTCAAGTCAGTATTTAGGAGATCCATCTTTGACTGTAATCACAGCACTGAGTCTGTGTGGATAGGTCTCAATCATGCTTTTACATCTGGACTGTGCAATTTTACTCTATTCTTCTTTGTAAAACTGCTCAAGGTCTGTCAGGTTGCATGGGCATCTGGCATGAACACCCATTTTCAAGTCCAGCCACAAATTTTCTATTGGATTGGGGCCTGGGCTTTGACTAGACCACTTCAGAACATTCATCTTGTCATCTTTAAACCATTTCTGTGTAGTTTTCACTATATGTTTCAGGTCATTACTTTGCCGGGAAATAAATCTTCTCCCTAGCCATAGTTCTCTTGAAGACTGAATAAGATTGTCCTTCAGGTTTTTCCTATATTCTGCAGCATTCATTTTCCCCTCTACCTTTATAAGCCTTCCAAGACCACAAAAGAAGCATCCACACAGCATGATGCTGCCGCCACCATGCTTCACAGTGGGGATGATGTGTTTGTGGTGATGTGCAGTGTTTCGTGACCCTCAAACATAGTGTCTTATCTGATAGCCAAAAAGCACCATTTTGGTCTCATCAGGCCAAAGAACTTTCTTTTACTTGACCACGGAGTCTCCCGCGTCTTTTGATGAACTCTAGTCGAGAGTTAATCTGCACCTTCTCCAACAGTGGCCTTTTTTTTTGCCACTCTCCCATAAAGCTTTGACTGGTGAAGAACCTAGGCAGCAGTGGTTGTATGAAGAGTCTCGCCCATCTCAGCTGCTGAAGCTTGTAACTCCTTCAGAGAAGTCATAGGTGTCTTGGTGGCCTCTCTTGGTTGTGTTCTTCTTGCATGGTCGCTCAGTTAGTGAGGACAGCCTGACCTAGACAGATTTACACATTTGCCGTATTTCTTCCATTTCTCTATGGTGAATTTAACTGAACTCCAGAGGATGTTCAGTGCCTTGGACATAGTATTTCATCCATCCCTTGACTGGCTTTTCAGTAACCTTTTCTTGGAGTTGCTTGGAGTGTTCCTATGTCTTCATGATGTAATAGTAGCCATGAATACTGATTAACCAGTGACTGAACCTTTATACTCCAGTCACTAGAGACACATTCACTGCACTCAAGTGATCCCCATTTTATTAGATGTGAGACTACTAGCACCAGGTGGTTGGACTTCTGATTAATTAATTTAGTCACTTTAAATGGGATCAATTTAAATGCAGTCACTTATTTTATATTCTCATATTTAAGTGGCATTTCTTTGTAGAAATCTGTTTTACTTTGACATTAGAGATTTTTAGCCAAAAAAAAAGCAAAAAAAAAAAAAAAAAAAATTATATTAAACATTACTGATTTACAAATCAATGCAATGATAAAATATCCAAAGGGTGAACACTTTCTATAGGTGCTGTACAAGCACAGTGGCAAAATCAGTTTATTGGCCGGAACATGTCTAACTCTGCTATGATAGATGTCAAAATGCCCACCTCAACTGGTTGCCATGGACCTTCTCCCTGTTTACCTTGCAAGATTACAATAGCTAACTATGTTGAGATCAGCCAGGTTTTAAATGAGGTGGCAGGTGTAAAAGTCAGTAAGAAACGGTGTCCCATCACAGATTTGGTAGTGTGGCGATCCAGGAAGTATCGCCTGGAGCAGGGACTGCTGGGATGGTTGGTACAGGGGATTTCGCTATTCTGATGTTCTATAACGTTCATGTTTGATTGTGTGGTTGTAGTTGTGCATGCTTTGGTTGTTGGTTCATGTTTTTGGGGGAGGGTGTTCTTTTGAGTGTTGCACCATGAGTGAGGGGGATGAAGGTGCGGACTACCTTGCTTGTATATGTGTGTAAATGTGTGTTAAAAAATAAATGAAAGCTGTTCATGTTCAGTGCATGAGGGCTTGTTAAATGTATATAGCTTGTCTAGAGCCATTCTTGACCACAGCTTGCCACATTGGTGTCAGAAGTGGGATTAAGCAACTCACAGAATGGAGAGACAGATGGAAGAATTAGAGCAAGCCCTGGAGCGAAATTTCACTCTACTGGAAGAACTGGTGGGGAAGACAATGGAGTCAGCAGACGGTGGCCGACACTCAACCCTACCTGATGGTTCCAGTGCATCGAGACTTCAACGCCGCCCTCTGGAGGATAGGAGGAATGACCAGAGTTCCAGCAGGCGCCGCCAGGAGGCAGGGATGGTTGATACTGAGGAGCAGCCTCGCCATTGGACAGAAGAGGAGAGGGCTAGGGAGAGTCCGCTCCCCTATGCCCCTGCTGATTGGCAGCGGCCGGCCCCAGGTGCCCCTAGGACACAAGCTAAGCTGCCAAAGTACAACGGCTCAACACCCTTGGAGCCATATCTTGCTCAGGTCCGGCTGGCAGCACGGCATAGTGGATGGAGTGAAGAAGAGACTGCCACCCACCTGGCTCTGGCGCTGGAGGGACAAAGCCTCCAAGCGCTCCTTGACTTGCATCCAGCAGAGCAGCGAGACCTCAGAGCCCTGACATCAGCTTTGGAGAGACGGTTTGGGCAGCGGCTGTTTAGCGACCAGAGCAGAGAGCAGCTAGCTCAACGGCATCGCCAAGACGGAGAGAGCCTGGGCACTTTCGCTGCTGATGTGAAGCTGCATGCCCAGCGGGGATATCCAGAGTTCCTGTCAGCTGCTAAAGAAGAGCTGGCCCTTCATGCCTTCCTGCGAGGGCTCAGGCCAGATCAGCTACGCCAGCATGTCCGCCTAACCATGCCCACATCTCTCGATGAAGCCCTACGAGAGGCAGAGAGAGCCGAGCTAGTGTTTTCCACATGCCCTTACCCACAACGTGGCCACAGCCTCCAGCCCAAAGTCAGGATGGTAGGACCTGGCAACAACGAGGGAGATGAGGGGGAAGCAGCATGTCAGGCCCAGCAGCTGCAATACTCCAAGCGCCCTCGTCGACGAGCTGATCGGTGCTATCGGTGTGATGAACCTGGGCATCTGGCCCGCAACTGCCCGGCTCTGACTCCCAAGACTGTGGCCTCTCAGCAACCGGGAAACTCCTACGGAGCGGCTCAGTGAGGGGACCGCCACTCCAGCCAATCATCCCCTCACAGGAACGCTGTACAGTGGTGGACAAGCTAGGACATGCCAAGGGGCTCTATCTGAGCTGTGTGGTTGATGGCCAGCCCTGCAGAGCCCTCGTTGACACAGGTTCCACCATCTCCCTGGTGCGACCTGGCTTCCTTCCAGGGACTGACGGCCCCCTGTTGCCACCGTGGACACACACGAACACTCAGTTAATGACTGTCACTGGCGAGAAGACTGGCATGTGGGGCAGGAAGCCGCTGAGAGTCCAAGCAGCTGGTTTTGAGCTGTCCCATGAGTTCTGGCTGGCTAACATTCAAGACGAGTGCATCATCGGACTGGATCTGCTAACTCGCTGGGGGGCCAGGGTTGATGTGCCAAGCCAAACCATCACCCTTGGTAGTGAGACCGTGGTTCTCCAGTCCAGTCGTAAGAGGAAGACTGCTTCAACCAGCCACACCCACAGCCAGGCAGTTGACCAGCCAGACCCAGCACCTCAAGCCCCACCAGCTACTGCCAGTAGCCCAGTCCCATCTGGAGATGCTCAAGTCCATGCAGCCAGATCCAACGACGTCCCCTCTTGACAGTGAAGGCAGTACAGGACCTGTGGCAGCGGAGTAGCGAAGGGCTTGACCCACAACAAAGCCAACAGCTGAAATGCCTCCTTGAAGCTAATGTTGACATCTTTGCAGCCAGTGACAGGGACTGTAGGCAGACCAGCTTGGTCCAGCACAGCATCGATACCGGCTCAGCTCAACCCATCAGACTGCGACCACACTGACTAGCCATCTCCAAGAGACAGGTGGCGCAAGAGCTGATCCGCGAGATGGCTGCAGCCGGAGTGATAGAACCTTCCAACAGCCCCTGGGCAGCCCCTGTGGTCCTGACGACGAAACGAAGGGGTGGTTGGCGGTTCTGTGTGGACTTCCGACGCCTCAATGCTGTCACCAGGAAGGACTCATATCCCCTGCCGCGGATCGATGATGCCCTTGACTACATCTCCGGTTCCCATTGGTTCAGCTCTCTCGACCTCCAGAGCGGCTACTGGCAGGTGGAGCTGGCCCCAGAAGCAAGACCAAAGACCGCCTTCACCATTGGCCAAGGGCTGTGGCAGTTTCGAGTCATGCCGTTTGGACTGTGTAACGCCCCGGCAACGTTTGAACGGCTGATGGAGAGGGTACTGGGGAACATCCCCAGGAGCCGCTGTGTGGTGTATCTGGACGACCTGTTGGTGCATGCCAATGACTTCAACCATGCCCTGGACAACCTGACTGAGGTTTTTGCAGCCATCCGTGGGGCTGGGCTGTGGTTGAACCCAGCCAAGTGTCAGCTGATGACCAGAGAGACAACATTCCTGGGCCATGTTGTCAATGCCCAGGGGGTGGCCACAGACCCAGTGAAGGTGGCCACCGTCCAAGAATGGCCGACACCCAACAACATCAGTGAGCTACGGAGTTTCCTGGGACTGGCATCTTACTACCGACGCTTCATCAAAGACTTTGCAACCATTGCCAGCCCCCTTCACCACTTGACAGACAAGGGACAGTTGTTCACCTGGGACGACAACTGTGCTACCGCCTTTGCCAAGCTGAAGGCAGCCCTGACTACAGCCCCTGTCCTGGCTTACCCTGATGCTGACCGGCCCTTCATCGTGGACACCGATGCTAGCAGTGTGGGGGCCGGGGCCGTCCTTTCACAAAGAGGGGAGGATGGAGAGCATGTTGTTGCCTACTACAGCCGTGCCCTGTCCCGAGCGGAGAGGAACTACTGTGTCACCCGTCGGGAGCTGCTGGCAGTTGTCTTGGCATTGCGCCACTTCCGTCCCTACCTGCATGGCAGCCGCTTCCTCCTCCGCACTGACCATGCCTCACTCACCTGGCTCATGAACTTCAAGCATCCCGAGGGTCAGGTTGCACGATGGTTGGAGATCCTCCAGGAGTATAACTTTGAGATTCAGCATCGGGCTGGACAGCAGCATGGTAATGCAGACTCCCTCTCCCGGCGCCCCTGTGCAGCAATGGAGTGTCGCTACTGCCAGAGACAGGAGGAGCGGGGCCAGCCAGCACATGTGGTGGCAGCAGTCCAGGAGTCTTCAGATGCAGGGAGGTACTCTTCAGTTGACCACCAGCAGCTTCTCCAAGAGCAGGAAGCTGATCCCACATTGGCTTCAGTGAAACGCTGGCTGGATCAAGGATGCTGTCCGGACCGAGCTGAGGTGTCATTGCAAGGTCTGGAAGTCAAGTCCTACCACTCACAGTGGAGCAACCTGGAGCTCCATGATGGCCTGCTGTATCGGAGATGGCAGGCGCCAGACCGCGGACGTGGCCTCCTGCAGCTGCTGGTTCCCCGCATGCTTCGCACTCAAGTGTTGCAGATGGTCCATGGCTCGGTGGGGGCGGGGCACTACGGCAACACCAAGACCCTCCAGCGCCTCCGGGGCCAGTTCTACTGGCCTGGCTGTCGACGAGATGTAGAGTTGTATGTCCACTGCTGTGACTCTTGTACTGCTCAGAAGGGACCCACTCAGCGTTCACATGCCCCGCTGCAGCGGTATTTGGTGGGGGCCCCAATGGAGAGGGTTGGAGTTGACATCCTTGGGCCCTTTCCAGTCACAGACTCTGGCAACCGATACATCTTGGTGGCCATGGACTACTTTACCAAGTGGCCCGAGGCCTACGCAGTGCCAGACCAGAGTGCTGCCACAACTGCTGCTAAGCTGGTGGAGGAAATGTTCACCCGCTTCGGGGTCCCCGAGGAGCTGCACAGTGACCAGGGGCGGAACTTCGAGTCCCAGGTCTTCAAAGAGGTCTGTCGTCTCCTGGGAGTAGAGAAGACAAGGACAACTCCCCTCCACCCCCAGAGTGATGGGCTAGTGGAGCGTTTTAACCACACCCTGGCCACACAGCTTGCCATTCTCACCAGCCAACATCAACGTGACTGGGACCATCACCTACCCCTGGTCCTGTGGTCCTACCGGACAGCTGTTCAGGAGTCCAGTCACTGTACACCTGCAGCCCTCATGTTTGGGAGGGAACTCCGCACACCAGTGGACCTGGTCTTTGGGACACCACCGGATTCTGACCTGGCAGGGGGACCAGAGCTGGACTATTTCAGAAGGTTAAAAGCTCGGCTGGGGGTGGTTCATGACTACACACGCCAGGCTCAGGATGATGCTGGGCTAAAGCAAAAGAGGGCCTACGACACCCGCTGCCGAGGAAGACCATTCCAGCCAGGAGATCAGGTGTGGGTGTATTGCCCGGTCAGGAAGAAGGGGCTGTCCCCAAAGCTGTGCAGCCACTGGAAAGGACCTGGTGAGATTGTGGCCCGGCTGTCCGAGGTGGTGTATCGGGTCCGCATGCCAGGAAAGAGACGCATGGTGGTGCTACATCAAGACCGTCTGGCTCCATACCGCCCACACGCCACGCCTACTGGCCCAGGGAGTGATCTGGAGGATGCTCCTCAACCAGTACATGGTGACCAGCCTGCCGCTTCTCCCACAACTCCCTCCTGTCGATCCCAGCGTCCTAGGCAGCGTCCAGGACATCTCAGGGACTTTGTTTTGGGTGATGGGGCTGTCGGGGACGACTAGCTCTTCAGGTGGGGGCTATGTGGCGATCCAGGAAGTATCGCCTGGAGCAGGGACTGCTGGGATGGTTGGTACAGGGGATTTCGCTATTCTGATGTTCTATAACGTTCATGTTTGATTGTGTGGTTGTAGTTGTGCATGCTTTGGTTGTTGGTTCATGTTTTTGGGGGAGGGTGTTCTTTTGAGTGTTGCACCATGAGTGAGGGGGATGAAGGTGCGGACTACCTTGCTTGTATATGTGTGTAAATGTGTGTTAAAAAATAAATGAAAGCTGTTCATGTTCAGTGCATGAGGGCTTGTTAAACGTATTTAGCTTGTCTAGAGCCATTCTTGACCACAGCTTGCCACAGTAGTTTAAGTTGATATTTTACATTAAGGGATTCACATTCAGCTGTTTTAGCTTGTTTTCACAAATTTGTCATTAAGACATAACACTATTTTTAATGCACCACAAAACAGTATTGTTACAGGTGCTCAAAGCAAAAAGTCCCTTTGAACTCACATGCTTTCTATAGTTTCTGGGTCCAAATAAATGAGTGTGGTGTAACTCAAGTGAAGTATAAACTGCAACAACTCACTTCAGGAACAACCAGAGTACTGTGTCTTTCTTTATATGTAGAGTAAGAAAGAGTGTTTTGTTGCCCAGGTGTGTCCTATTACATTGATTATTCAAACAATAGTGCTGAATGTCTACGCTCAGTTTCAGATATGGGTTTTGCCTGTACAGACTGTATATATATTTAGGGGTGTAATGGACATGAAAACCAGAGAGCTGTCTATGGGTGAGAAACAAGCCACTGTGAAGCTGAGAGAAGATGGAAAATCCATCAGAGCCACTGCACAAACAGCCATAGCCAGTCTAACCGTCTGGAATGTCCTGGAGAAGAACGAAACTACTGGTATACTAAGTAACAGATTTTAAATGTGTAGACCAAAGAAAACAGCAGCAGTTGACAGAAACATTGTGAGAGCTGTAAAGAAAGACCCTAAAACAACTGTTAGTGACATCAGCAAACACCTCCAGAGGGCAGGACTGAAGGTATCACCATCTACTGTTGGCAGAAGCTTCATGAATTAAAGTACAGAGGCTACATCAGAAGATGCAAACCACTCATTATTTGTTTTATAATAATATAATAATAATTTTTATTTAACCAGAAAAACCTCATTGAGATCAATAATCTCATTTACAAGAATGTCCTGACCAAGACAGGCAGCAGCACAAAAGCATTATGAATAGGAAGACCAGGCTGGAATTGAACAAAATAAGTACAGAGACAAGCCTCAAAAATTCTGGGACAAAATTTTATGGACTGATGAAACAAAGATGAACCTTTACCAAAGTGATGGAAAGGTTAACCCTTTGATGCGCAACATGGGTCAAAAGTGACCCGGATGAGTTTCTTTTATCTATATCTTTGGAAAACATTAATTTCATCATTCAGTCCTCCAGGTATTCCTCAATTAACTTGTTTTTAATCATAAAACATCCTTATTTGAATTTCCACTTTCTTACTTTTTGAGTTAAACCACTTTTTTCATCACTACCCCTCTAACGCGCAACATGGGTCAAAAATGACCCATATCTATTTCCTGTGTTGTTTCATGTAAATGGCAGAGAGTTTCTATGATATTTCTTTAAAAAATTTTTTTATCAGTAACTATTCCAATTATGCAGTAAATATCTTGTTTTTGAAATGTACAAATCATCATTTTTATTTTCCCTTCCTTACTTCATGAACAATCAGACTTTTTGTATTTCTACATCAAGTTTACACACATGAGTCAGAAATGACCCGCACACATAAAAGTACTTTGTGGGATACTGTAATGTGTTTCAGACACTTCACAGCTCAACACAGCCGCCCTTGCACATCTGGTAGATGTAAGAATTTGTTTTTTGTTGTAGTTTACAATTACTACAACCTTACCTCTGAAAAAAAAAAAAAAAAGACATTTCTGGAAGATGACTGTAAATAATGTGATAATTTTAGGTTACCTTAGGAGAGAGAATACATTCCTTGTCAGAGAGTGACAGTTATAACTATTAGCTTGCTAGCTAGCTAGCTGTTGACATAGATAATCCATTTTATTTATGCTTTATTTTATTTTCTAATTTAGTTGATAACCTTTGTATTTAGCATTGCTTGGCTGCTTAGAAAAGTAACTAGCTAAGATATTTTAGCCAAACAGTGAGCTAATCCATAGTTAGCTCATTCTAATTTAGTTTCTAACATTTGCAGTTAGCTATCTACTTAGCTAAGTTTATTGCTAGACAGTTTAGAAAAGTACTGTAGTTAGCTAAGCTATTTTAGCTGATCAGTGCGCTAATCTATCTTAGTCAAGTGGTTAGCTAAACTATTTCAGTCAAACAGTTGATCTATCATACTCAAGCATTTAGCTAAGCTATCTTAGACAAGTCATCAAATAAAACAATATAGCAGAGTGTCCGCTAGACTCCCCCGGTCAGAATGACCGGCAGTCCTCAAGAATGCCAGCCATTTAGAACAACTACCGGATATTTGCTTTCACATTATTTTGCTGTATTAACAACAGCAAAACGCATAAATCTGATATTCTGTGATACATCAATACATACAAGTCTGTGCTAAATGGGACTGAGGACGCATTTTTATTTCCAGACCTGACCCAAAACCGAGACAGTAGAAACCAAGCCAACAGTAAATCTGAGTACGGTAATTATTACCCTGTCATTACAGACACATAATTAGACCCTAGAACCGACTGCACAAAGTCTTTTTCTTATTTTTCTTTGTGTAAGTGGTTTAATGTATCAAAATCAAGACTGCGCACTTTTCCTTACACACGCAGTCAGTTACACAATATACGCCCACGTTAAACTCATAAACAACAACAGTTAGCTTCACATTAGGAGCTGGGCAAAGAGCTCATAATGCCACATATGAAGAGGCACATGGAGGGCACGCTGAAACTCCATAAGCATGTCATCGAGGCAATGGGAAGATGTGGGTTAAAAAAAGACAACATAGCCACCACTGCACAAAAACACTGTGATCCTTTGTGAGGCATGCAAAAATTAGGATGGTGGTTTGTGCTTTACTGAAATGCTGTGTTTAGTTGAACACAGACAGAACACAATTCAGCAGTTTTCTGTTATAAAACAAAAGTTCAGTTCAGACGCTGCTTTATCTGTTATCTGTGTATGTGTGACAAAATTACAAATAAACATGTTGCAAATATTGATTACAAAAGTGTTTGGCCCACTTACTGCTAAAGAAATAATACAAGATCAAATCATTCAATTATAAATCACACATGGAAGGATGGGTCATTTTTGACCCATGTGTGTAAACTTGACATTGTAATATAAAAACTGGTTCTTTTCATAGCGTAAGGAGGGAAAAAAAAAATAAAAATGATATTTGGTAATCAAAAAAACATATTGAAAGAATATCTGTAGCAATTTATCTATGAAATTAACATATTTCAAAAGATGGAACAAAGATAAACTCAGCCAGCATTAAATAGCCAGGGAAATGAATGCGGGTCATTTTTTACCTATGTTGTGCATTAGAGGGGGGGTACTTATGTTGCGCATCAAAGGGTTAACTTATGGAGAAAGGATCCTCATCAGATAAGCTGATCTGTGAAACACAGTAGAGGTAATGTCATGGCCTGGGCTTGCATGGCTTCTGGGACGGGTTCGTTAATCTACACCGATGATGTTAAGACATGATTGCAGCAGCAAAATGAACTCAGAAGTCTACAGAAACATTTTGTCTGCCAATTTAGAGAAAGATGCAACCAAACTGACTGAGAGATCCTTCATCATGCAGCAAGATATTGACCCAAAACACACTGCCAGAACAACAAAGGTGTTCAACAGGGGCAATAAGTTGAAGGTTTTAGACCAGCCAAGTCAATCTCCAGACCTAAACTCTTTGGAGCATGCATTTAACCTGCTAAAGAGGAGATTGAAAGGAGTAACCCCCCCCCAAAAAAACAAAAAAACAAAAAACAAACAAGAACTGAAAGAAGCTGCAGTGAAAGCCTGGAAAAGCATCACAACAGAAGAATGCTAATGTTTGGTGATGTCAATGGGTCACAGGCTTGATGCTGTTACTGCAAGCAAAGGGTTTGCAACTAAATATTAAGTCTTATTCACTTTAATCTGTTTTAAGTCCCTCTGTTCAAATACTTTAGCTCACCAAAAAATGTGGTGTTCAGTAAAAAATAAAACTATCCCCTAAGTTGTGTATCAGATCCAGATGTAATTACCTCGAAATAAAAGCTAAAATGTTGATCTCTTATCTTATATTCATTTATTGATGTCAAACCTAAATGTTTTCAGTCTACAGCAAAAATAAAAGAAATGGCCTCACTGTTCAAATACTTTTGGAGGGGAGTGTAGATGCACTTCTCTGACTCTTACTCGAGTTTTGCAGAGTTTGCCTCATTCTTTCTCACAAAGACCCCAAGGAGCTGCTTGAGGGGTTACACACATCCACATAATTATACCTGGAAGCCACAGAGTCCACACACTAGCTGGTATTTTGGTATTTTGCTATGTTACAAACCTGCTGCAGAGATTTCCTGTCAGCAAACGGGATCATTTTAACTGAAAAACAGAGCTGGAAAGAAGGGTGAATCATTCACGGGTGTATTTTTAGACACACCGTGAACACTGACAGTCACAAAGCACCTCAGAGTGTGCCATTAATTTCTTTATTAGACATCTTTATACATTTTTTTGCTAAACATACAATTTATGAGAAATCAGGAAGAGGAGAGGTGTAGCATGCATCACATTTCTATTGCAGGCATATAATCACAGTTACTTTATGAAGAAAATCTATGTACAGCAAATAATAATAATTATATTTATAATAATAGCAATAATAATAGTAATCTTTTCAATTTATAAAATTGCAAATATGTGTGTATTGACATGGCCCCATTATACATAATTTTTTCTTTAATATACACTTTTAGGTAGGTTTTTCAGAATAAGAGCTCACATATCAGTTTTAACACTGCATTGAACACTGACTTTATATCTCTAAGATTTGCAACAAAATATACATTATTGAAGCATAAGGTACACATACAATAAAAAGCCATGTGAAAGTGTTTTTTATACACAGATGGCTCTTATACATGACAAGAACAATGATTCTATAGAACAATATTACAATATCTCTTTTCTTCATGACACTCATAATTACAGACATTTCTCGTTTTACATTCAACAATTGGAGAACAGTTACTCCACAAACGGTTCACATTGAGAGCCATAACTTCCTTCTTAGAGTTTCTTCTTAGCTTTAAAAAGCTGTTCCCGCCTGTGGTGCATCCCCCCCTTTTACAGAATGAGGTATTTGCCAGAAGAGATTCTTTTATTTTCACCTCTGCCTCAGTCCAATCAGACATGTGATGATGCAGTTTAGCAGTGCAAGATCTTAATGAAAGCCTTTCTGAATTCAATGTTGAATGTGGTGTAGATGATTGGATTTACGGCGCTGTTCACGTAGCCCAGCCATGTGAAAACGCTATATAACTCAGTGGGAACCTTGCATGTAGTGCAGTGGGTGTTCAGGATGTGGGTAAGGAAGAATGGCAGCCAGCAAATGATGAAAACACCTGAGAAAGAAAAGAAAAAGAAATGTTATAGTACATGAAGGTGGGGGAGAATTTCACATTCAAGCTTCTGTGAGGACCACTTTTTGTTGATTCAACACCCACTGCGGAGAAAGTGATGTCTTATCTCTTTGCTGGTGTTGTCCTGTAGATAGTGTTTTCTTTCATACGGCGTGTTACCAGCAGCCCTGCTTTCTCTCTTTCTGATCCTTCCTCACTGTGCTACACACCTGGGTGCAATGTGTGTCCAAGAGGGGTGGGTTATTTAGAGGAGCAGTGAGAGGAGCATGTGGCCAGCACATAGGATGTGAGGAGGGATCTTTTCGATCTGGACTAGGTGAAACAACTTGAAACTATCTAGGTGTCGACCATGATAAAAACTGGTTGAAATCTTTAAAAGATGAGGAAAGGAAGTTCATTGCTTCCTTTAAAAATGAATTTAACATAGGATGCATACCATCCTGTGTGAAAGGAGTTGAAGAGACAATTCTTTGTGTCAACCTGATTTAGAGTGATATAACTAGTCTGGCTGTAGAACATACAGTAGATCTCAGACGCTCCCTCTTGGGGACCATTACTGTGTCAGAACAGAAGAGCTACAAGTTCAAGTACAACATATTTTGTGCTTTATATTTTAATTAAAGTTGAACTTAGTTCAAATTCAGAGTTCAACAAAGCTCAACAGCTAAGTTAGCTTTAGCAACACAAGTTTTAGCAAACATAGCTTAAACTAACATAGCTACTTAAGTTATGTAGATAAAGTAGCTAAGTAGCTTTCATAGCTTACCTCAGCTTCAAAGCTTCGTAAAGGTAGCAGTCATTGAGCTTTGTGAGCATTAGTCTGAACTATGTGAGCTATGTTGCTCCATTATCCATGTAGCTCCAATTTTATAAAAGTTCAACAAAGTTCAAAGTCGAACTTAAACGAGTTTCATAAATAAAACTGAAAAAACATCAGAGGTCTAATCCAGGGAATTATTATATAGAGACCCATTCTAGGACTGGATTGGCAAACAATAGCTTGCTTTACCTTGTGAGCTTCAGCTAAAGCTATTTGGCTAGCTACGTAGTTAACGTTGTTTCATAAGCCAATGTAGCTAAGTTAGCTTAGTAATGTGAGCTTTAGCTACATAGCTAAAACTAATGTTGCCACGCAAGCTATGTAGATAAAGTCAATGTATGGCTTACATAGCTAACCTTAGCTTTGTAGCTTCATTCGTATAGATATTCATGGCTTTTGTGAGCAGCAGCTTATGCTATGTTAGCTCATAGCTCTGTTATCCATTTAGCTTACACAGCTAACAGAGCTACACTATGTGTTACAATGGAGGGGGATGGCGCCTACTGCCCATTGTGGGGTTGGCTTTTCTCATCTTCCCTCTTTTGTTTCTTGAATCTTGTGTTTTGTCTGTTTTTCAAATGCAGCTATTCTCATCTTTGTTTGAGACTTGGTCATTCTGATTCATTTTGAACAGACATATTTGGGGGCTCATCCAGAATCTTAAAACCAAGCCAGCAGGACTCATACCCTAAGACCTTCCTAATCTGGCCAAATGCAACTCATTGTGAATATTTGCTGAGTAAATGTAAAAAGGGTTGTCTCTTCAGCAGTTGTCTCATCTGACACCTTCCTCTCTTTTAGGCATTAAAAATGTGATATAGTCATTATTCAGTCTGACATTCAAGATTGCTTTTGAGGTCATAAAGAGTCATCAATATTAATTTGAGACTCTTTCATAACCAGTCAAAAATCTCTCACAGGAACTCTAAACACCTTAAATATTGAGGACTTGTTGGAAAGTTGGACTCAAAAATACAAATATCAAAATGATTTCTTTTCATTGCATCACTGCCTGTCTCAGTTTCTGGTTCTGTTTTAAGGCGTAGCTAAAATTTTTGACATTGCAATAACACATGCAGAGGAGTTGGGAACCTTTGAGAGCTGGGGACTTGTGCAATATTAAAAAAAGTTTAAGGCTTGTGTGTTACAAGCTGAGTTTTTGCTAAATTATTGCAGAAAGAAAAAATTTGCCTTTGGAAAAGTTTAAAAAGTCTGTCCATATTTAATGTTGGGATTCACCTTTGTTTCTCATGTGCACCATTGGCTAAAAGTTGTTACCGGGCTAGAGTAATGCTTAGTTTTGCACTTGTATTTCCACTTGGATGAAATAAGTACAGTGACTTGTTTGAGTGTTTCAGTCAAAAACTTACCGAGGACAATGGCTAACATCTGGGTGGCCTTTTTTTCCTTCTGCTGGGAGAGCTTCCTCTTGCTCATGGTCCTCACAGACGTCTGAGTCTTGCCATTAGGTAAAGCCTGCGTCTGAAATGCCTTTGACGCAACAGGTGCGGGATCTTTCACAGCCTCCTTGGTAGGATCTCCATTTTTTTCTGCTTTCTGGCTGTCCTCGGGCGGAGTGGGAGGAGTAGAGGTGGGACTGGTGTTGGCCTTGTTGGGCATCAGATGCTGGTGGCTCGTGGCTGGAGTGTCTCCGAGAGCGCTCTGAGACTGCTGCTTCTGACTCTGGCTGCAGGTGCTGTTGTTTAGCTCATCCAGCTCGACGTCTTCACTCTCCTGGACTCCATCTTTGATGAAAATCTGTGGTGAGGTCAGGAGGAGTGGGATAACACTCATTCAGAAGGTCAGTTTTCACAGTTGCACAGTGGGTGACATTTAAAATAATATGCATGAAAAAGATGAAATAATCATGCTTTCAGGCTTTTATTTAAGTTTGCCATGCTCTCCAAAGCAAAAAGAGGCTTTTTAAGCGTTTTATACTCTTGAGAAATGAAAAAAATGCACTCTGAAAGAAGGAGGGGTAAAAAGAACCAACCACTTTCTTCTTATTGGCAGGTAAATTTCCATTAGATTTGACAGCCACGGTACTCAACTTCACATCTTCTGGATGAGTGCACTTATCCTGAAACAAAAACAGCTCAATCAGAGAAGGAGAAGGAAAACTGTCAAAGTACAACAGACAAAAGAGTGATCTAATGACAGCTCTCCACTGCTGATGAGTCAAGTCAGACTACATGGAGCTCTGGTGTTTTATCAGATAGCACTACCCATCGAGATGTTACTGATCAGCTCTGGGAAGCACAGGGAGCATTATTTGATGGGGCTTTTTTGTAAATTCTGATACCGATTGGTGTTTTACCCTTTTGTTGATTTTATAAATAAATCATGGTCAGTATAATTTGGCTGTTTTTACAAAAAAAATAAAAATAAAAATAAAAACTTTTTAATGTCATATTAATAACCTCTTTTAAAAGGAATGTCAAGTAAACAAAAGTATGTAATGTAAAGTATTTTGAAAGAACCAGATAATCTATGCTTTTGACTTCTTTTCTGGAGCTTTCTGATCAACGGGAATTGCAGATTGGCAGTAGCTGGCGCTGAAAATAGACTTGCAGCGCATCCCCAGCAAAGTCGCGATTCAGGGACATGCTGGTGCCAGACTGGAGTGCAGGCAGTGGAACTGCTCTGATTGACTAGAGAGGGAGGGATTTGCTCCGCAGTACGATTCCTTGGCAGATCACAGTGCAGCTGCTGTATGTGGAAATTGGAGGTAAGTATGCAAGAGATCTAAGACTTTTGAGAAGATTTATACATACAGCCAAAGCTACATAGAAAAGGTTTAAAGTCAACAAGGTGAAAGTTCTGGAGTGGCCAAGTCAAAGCCCAGACCTCAATCCAATAGAGAATTTTTGGCTGGACTAGAAAAGGGCTTTTCACGCTCGATCACTGTGCAACCTGACAGATCTTGAGCAGTTTTGCAAAAAGGAATAGAGTAAAATTGCTGTGTTAGATGTCCAAGCCTGATTAAAACCTATCCGCACAGGCTCAGTGCTGTGATTGCAGCCAAAGGTGCATCTACTAAATACTGACTAGAAGGGGGTGAAGACTTATGCAGTCACCTATTTTCCATTGCATGTTTATGTTTGATTGGCATTATGTTGTAGAAATCTGTTTTCACACTAAGAGTTTTTTTTTTGGTCAAAACAGCCAAGTTATATTGACCATGACAGATTTATAAAATCAATAAGAGGGTAAACATCCATTTTGTCTGTTGAGTTCAACTGAGACTCAACAGATTAATGGGTGCTACTCCAGTAAGTTATGGACCTAGAAATGATGGCATATATATTGCACACTTTAACAGCACATGAAAAGACATGGTGGCTAGATGGCGTTTAACTCTTACCACTGGCTCCAACAGATTTATGGAGAAATTAACATTCATTACCAGAGGCATATTTCATCAATCAGAAGGAAATAGATGACTGTTCCCAAGGGGTCTGACATAGTAAAAAATCTGACCTGCTGCTTGTGCAGTTATAAGTCTATTAACATGGCGGTTTGAGAGCTGAGATTATTTCACTAAAGTGACATAATCGCATCCACATTGACAAGTACATGTGAAGCTTCATTTAAATGAGTTTTTTCTACTCTGTTAAGATTCTGTACATAATTTGTCAATAGGCAGTCATGTGTAACAGTTTCACTGATCATTAAATTCTGGATGAATGCGTGGTCTGTATTCCTGCTAAACTGCAGTGTTTCTTCTAAATGTTTCTCCTGACCTCATTCACACACACAGAAGAGAAGCTGGGCTCTGGGACAAAAGCATTAGTTGACTTCCTGTGCAGGGCCCATTGAGTTTCACTGTGTCATTAAAATCAATAATCAGAATAGCAAAAGGTCATTCAGAGGCTATAGCTATTAAAGCTATGTGGCAGCTTGTGGCACTCAAACATGCCAGTGAATGTAACAATATGGTTCAAACTGGCTCTCTGACCGAAACTAGCTGTTTTATTCACATTATGGGAGGGGGGCACTTAAATGCTCTAGGTTTAACTGAACTTTGCCCTTTTAATTTCTGCTTCCCATTTTTTCCAAAGAAAATCAATTCTCTTCCTGTCTGTGTTTTTCCCTTTATGGTATACTGTTGTGTAACACAATGCCTGTCCCTAAAACCATTACGTATAATTGGCCAGAGGAATTATTGATCGCAATTTCACAAAGAAACAAGTCAGCTCAAATGGCCGGCAGTGCCTTATTCTCTTTTTTTTTTACAGCGTTTGAAAAACATGCATCCTGATGAGGGTGTTTTGTCCGATAAAAATGTAAATCAATCTCAGTTTTACATTAATGCTGTAAAAGTTGTAAACTGTAACAGCTCACCTTCAGAGAAGTGGCCACATCAGGCTCAGCAGCCTGAATGACACGTTTTTTAGGTTTGTGGTTAACCTTTTTTCTGCGCTTCCTCAGGACCACATAGATTTGCACGTAAACCAGCAGAGTGATGATGAAGGGGACGTAGAAGGACACGATGGAGGAATACATCACAAAATCTGGGTTGTTGATCACACAGATGGTGTCGTCTCGAGTGGCTGTGAAGATAATAACACAGGGAATCAAGGTTTTACACCTCATAATATATTCCATAGTTGTTTTCCCTTGAGGGCGGTTTGTTCTTGTCAGTATGACTCTTGAAAAACTTTCACCAATAAAACGAGAAAGACCAGCTTGAACATGCAGCTAAGAACTCTGCTCTCTCTATTTTTAAGTCAGTCGCTCAAAAATTCACCCAGACTTACTACACTCCACTTACCCTAAGGTCTTCCACAAAAAATATTCCAACATATTTGCCAGGGCCAGTGCAATCATTTTATTCCCCCCTACCTCACTCAAACTAGCTGTATAGCCAGCCAAGGATGCTCCTGTGAGGCTTTTACTTGTTGACAAATGTAGAGGTTGTATCACACCAATTTATGACTCACTGAACTTTCTGTTTGTTAGTTTTAGATTTCTCTGATTCATGCTTAAACTTGGTCTTTTTAACTGCCAGAGCACACATACTGAGGCGGGGGCGTCACCAACATTTCTGTGAGCCCCTGTGGTCCCCTCCATTACAGTCAACCCGTGATATTGCTCACCCCTAATAAACAAATGCGTCCTTAAAACTTCAAATTAAGATAATCAAAATCATCTTTAATACAGCATTTTTAAAGGATATGGTGTCAGCACTAAGAAAAAAAAAGTAATGACAACCACTTTCTCTCACGTAACAAAGACCAAAACAGGAAAAATACCCCTCAAAAGTTTTCAGTGCTAAAATGTTGCCAGTGTTTAAGGGAAATTCAGACAGCACGCAGGATTTTGCCTGCAATTTTTGATGAATTTATTCCCAGCACCTGCCTTTAAAGTAGACCTACTGTGCATTTTTGAAGTTTTTTACTTTTTAAATCTCACCATTATCAAAATATGTGAGAATCTATCATTCAGTGTTTAAGTACGGTTTACTCATCGTAAGAAGCATTAAAGTCTCAGTCAAAACAAATATAAAAACTATACAAAATACTTTTTTTATTCTGTAGTTTAGTTTAAAGGCTGTAGGTACTATGGAAATTTAAAGCTCTTCTTTGAAGCTTGACTTCTACAAAAGTCTAAAAGTCACTGTATTTTATATACTTTCTTTCTTTAAACAGTAATTAAACCCTAGAGTTTTTTTTAGCTGAGGTGCATGGTTCAATCTTTGAAAAGAACTAAATAACTGACTATGACTGTAATCGTTGAAGCCCGCCTGTGAACCAGGTAAATCTCGCCTTCTGTGAGAAAGACTAAACTAGAATATATCTTTGGTGATAAAGACCGACAAAAAGTATGTTTAGTTTTCATCAAAGAGACTAAAATGTTAGTGCTGGACTGTTGGACATTTAAAGACATTCAAAGTAAAAGGTTCTTAAAGCAAATGAGTTAACTTAAAACTCCAAACTATTTCAGCTCTTTTCTTTGAGTTGATAGAAAACATTTTTAATTTTTAAGTAAACAGTATTTGATTGCTATTTTTTTTGTCATTGTACTCAAATTATTTCAGTAATTAGTTAATTAATCTACAGAATTTTCCTCTCACTCTTTTGGGCATTAGACACTTTTGCACCATGAGTGGAGTTACTGACTCAATTAGAGAAGACCCAGCTGTAGGGACCACTGCAACTTAGCAGGGATTTTGTACTGAACTCTGTGGAAGAGCACTCTCTGGGTCAAAGTGTATATTCCAGTCTTTGTCATGTGAAGTGTCTGCAGGTTAAGTTACTCTTTAAACTGCTGTAAATACTAAACTGCTGGGCTATCCCTAAGTTTCATCCCATGGCCTCATGTTGAAATGTAAAGACACCTTGGATACTTGTGGTCCCTCAATATTTTATAACTCCTCTGTCAGCTTATAAATTAAAGAAAAATATATTTTTTAGATTTAAGTTGCTTTAGCTTAAAGATAAATCTTCATTGCTCAACTTACTGAGGTTCCTGCTGGTCGTCTGTGCTTTCATGTTCTCTCTCTGCCCGTTCTGGCTAGATCAGCTGCCACCACTTGAAAGCATTTGTGTGGCGCACATATAACTGTCTGAGTCCTGGCAGAATCCACATCACATCAATGTACTCATAGGAATGGAGCTTCAAAGTTAGAGGATGCAAGCCGCAGGAGCTGGTCAGCAACAAACTGAAAAAGCTCTAAATCGCAACCTGGTGCAGTTTAATCCTGCTCCTGAAGCTGCTTCAAGCAAATACATTTCAATAAAAGGCTCTTCATAAGGTTTAATGTCAGTGTTTAAGATGTATAGAATCTACTAAGCTGTAAAAGTTACCATGAATAATGCAGTACAGCACCAGTACTACTTTACACAGAGCACATCAGTGTTAAAGCTTTACATACCTGTGTTATTTAGACCAAACAACAGGGGGCACGATACAGCGAACGACAGCACCCACACCACTGAGATCATAACTGTGACTCGTTTCTTGGAGCTGTAGCGGGTGTTGTACAACATCGGCATTTTAACTGCTGTGTAGCTGCAAGAGAGGGAAAGGAAAACAGACACTTCAGCTACAACTTATGAAAACATAACACTTTCACTGAACATCTTGAGAACAATAACTACAAATGTCCAGATTGGAATTGTCACTGTATGTTTGATCGATTGGTTCCCCCTCTGTTGTCACTTCTCTTTGAGAGTGGAAACTACGATGGTTGACAAATAAAGCTGTATGCAAAAGATGTTGTCCATTATCTCAAAACATTTTTCTATGCTATGTTTGCTTCAGTTTACAATAAAAAGAGAAACTCAAAGGTTTGCTAATTGCTTTTTTTACCCTGTGTGTCACAGGATAGACTGCATCAATGGACCTTGTGTAGGTGGAACTGAACATAATGAATACATTTGATTTAGATGTGCACATTAAGGTAAAGGGCATATGACAAATCAAAAAAATTCATGGTCAAAAGGAAGAAAGTTCTTTGGTCTGACGAGACCAAAATGGGGCTTTTGGGCCATCAGACACACCGTCCCCACTGTGAAGCACAGAGGTGGCGGCATCATGCTGTGGACAGGCCCTGGAAGGCTTGTTAAGGTAGACAGAAAAATGAATGCAGCAAAATATAAGAAAATCCTAGAGAACAATCTTATTCAGTCTGCAAGAGAACTACAGCTTGGGAGAGAATTTATTTTCCAGCAAGACAATGACCTAAAGTATACAGTGAAAACTACACAGAAATGGTTTAAAGACAATAAGGTGAATGTTATGGAAGGGCTGAGTCAAAGCCCAGACCTCAATCCAAAAGAGAATTTATGGCTGGACTTGAAAAGGCCCGTTCATGTCAATCCCCATGCAACCTAGCAGAGCTTAAACAGCTTTGCAAAGAAGAATGGAGCAAAATTGCAGTGCCAAAGTCAAAGGTGCTTCTGTTAATCCTGACTTGTAGGGGTGAATATTTATGCATCCATTATTTTACATTACATATTTTTTATTTAAGGTTATTTATTTGATTTTTTTTGTTAATCTTTTTATCAGAAAAGACAAGTTATATTGACCATGATTGATTTTTAAAATCAATAAAAGGACAACACATCGAAGGGGGGAATCCTTTTTCGGGCACAATGTACATGACATAAGAATTAAGTTATGCATAAAAAAAGTGTGAAATATTAAGGAAAATAAAGCAATATCCCACACAAAATTCCAGTACTGAGCACAAATAAAAGATCAAAAGAAGTAAGAAAGAAACAAAAAAGTTAAAAAATAGATTAAAGTTTAAAACATAAAAAATGAATGAATACGATCAGCAAGCAATCAATAAAATAGGTAAAAACTGGATAAAGCATAATGGAAAAGCAATGATAAAAGGGAAAGTCAAAGCTATAAACAGTCAAGATGTGTCTTTAAATTAAACCATCCAGAGAAGTTACCATCTTGACATCCTGGGGCAATGGGTTCAACATTTTTCTAAAAGTGAAGCATTCATCTACAGACCTCATGGGTCTGACAGGGACATAAAATGAAAGGTCTTAATGTCAAGGAAAAGACTTTAAAAGATTTAAAAATGTTAAAAGAACTTTAAAATCACATCCACAAGACACAGAGGGCAGAGATTTTAAATTAAGATTCTGTGACCAGTTTTCCTTTTTTGGTTAAGACTCTGGCAGCAGTAGACTGAATGATTTACAATTATACAAGACTTTTTGACCAATCCAATGGAAAGAAATAAAGATACAATCATCTATATGACTGGTAATAAAAGCATCCATTTAAGTTTCAGTATCTTCCTGAGATTAATAATGGGTCTAACTTTGGTGATGTTTCTTAGATGAAAGAAGGAGATACTTGTGATCTTGCTAACATGAAGATAAACATTTAAACCAGCATCTACAATCACTCCAAAGTTTATAAGATGTTTTTAATTTGCATTAACTGTCTTCTTTGGCGCTACTAAAATAAACATGCTAATGTTATTTAGTTTTCTCAAGGATACATTTATTTCAGAGAGACAGGCAGTGAGGGACTGAAAAGCAGTTAGATCATCGGGGAACACAGAAATGTACAATTGTGTGTCGTCAGTGTAAAAATTGACCTGTGGGTGTGAGATGATATTTCCCAAGGGAAGTATACATAATTAAAATAAAACAGGTCCAAGAAAGCTTCCCTGAGGTATTTCATAATTAAAATCTGTTAAAATGTATGGAATAGGGCTACAACACTTTCTAAGAGGCCTGTTGATTTCTCCAGTCGACTGATTAAAATTCATGGTCAGCTGTCTTGAAAGCTCTCCTGAGGTCTAAAAGAAGGAGGGCGGGCACGTTGTACCTAAAATCATTCTAGTGTCATTTATTACTTTCAGTAGGAGTGTCTCTGTGCTGTGGTTCACTCTATAGCCAAATTGGAGTTTTTCTAACATGTCATAAATGGACAAATGCTGATTAAAAACACTCTAAAATGTCTTCTTTAATGGAAACTAGAAATCAGTCTGTAGTTTTATAGGTCAAGAAGTTGCTGGCTGATTCCAATTCTGATCCCTTAGTTTCATTAATATCAATAATGGGAAGTTTGCAGTTGTTGAATGTGAAAAACTTCAGCCTTCACCATGTATGTTAATAAGTTATGCCACGTTTGCTTCCTTTTTGATAATTCTTTCCTGTTTTAATATGTCTTTCACCTTCCTCTCCCTCGTTTGTGACTTCACTTCCTCCCTCTGTGTATTTTCCCTCCTGTTGCATTACAGCTCTGCCCGACTGTTTTCACCTGGGCCTCATTTGTCTCACCTGTGTCTCACCACTCTTTTTCTCCCACTGGATTTAGTCGGTGTCCTCTCCTGTGTCTGGGCCACTTTTCAGTCTGGATATCCTCCCTTTATTATTCCTTTTATTTTTACCTTTACTTTAAGCTTTTATAGACTTGTATGGACTTATAATTTTGCTTGCACACATGTACTCCAAAATGACTGAGTTTTTGTTTGTATGTTATCTAACAGTCTGCTCTTAACCCTTTAACTGGCATTGTAACCGGGCAGTTGACCTTTTTTCGCCGCTATATTGCCATATTTTAAACTTTGAAAATCAATCTTTGGTTATTTATCCTCATTAACCTCACTGACTAGTGTATGAAACACTGATTATATCCAATGGGTGGTGCTACTGTACATAAATATCATTGTCTGAAAACTATGGAAGCAAAACAATGTGACTCAGGGCTGTGCAGTTCCTCGGAAATCTCACAGAATAAGAGCAAACATGCAGGTAAGAAAAAAAAGTTTCACATATCATTTCTAGACCCTCTAGCTGGGAGGAAATACATTTGACAATAAAATATTTATTTATTATTATTATTTATTTATTCAGAGACGGAAACAGTCGTCTAGTTGTATTGCGCTGTATTTTGTATTTATTTATTTTACAATAAAATAACATAAGTTTGGCGCGCCGGTAGTCGAGTGGTTAAGGCACATGCCATATACGCAGGCGACCCAGGTTCGAATCCGGCCCGTGGCACTATTTCCTGCATGTCTCTCCCCGCTCTCTCCCCTGTTTCCGACTCTATCCACTGTCCTATCAAAATAAAGGCAAAAAGGCCAAAAATAAAAATCTTTAAAAAAAATTACATAAGTTTTATATAATTTTTAGATGTATTTTATGTTATTAAAGGCAAAATTATAACATTCAAATCACTGTTCTGCTTAACAGACTCTCTTTCACAAAAATGCGTTTTTCTCAGCTTTCTAGAAAAAAAGTGGGCTTTTTGGTGAAACTGGCCTCTATTCAACTTCAAACAAATCAAGAATGGAACAAGCTGCAAACAAACGTGTTTTTCTTGCTTGATGAAATAGAGAGTTTCTTCTTTCATTTGGGCTATTCAGTGTTTTCAGAATCATAGTACAAAATATTCTGTGGGTCTTGAAAGGTGACTCAAAATGGCCAAAAACGCTGGCACAAGCCACGCTCCATTTTATAAAAGGGCTGGCACTCAATGAGTTAAAAAGCGAAACTGTTACCAAAGGAAGAGCCGTTTTGGAGCTTAACAGCCAGCTCTACTGAACTGAGTGAAATGATCTGGATCTCTTATAGGGGACATATTATGGAAAATACACTTTTTGAAGGCTTTTTTTTTTTTTAATTTGGTATTTGGCTTGCCTCCAAGACCACTGACAGTGAAATTCTAAATCATAAATCTGAAATATTTAATATTTAATCCTTGCAATATTTTCATCAGAAAATTTGCATTTAAATATAAACATACAAAAAAGGAAATTGAACTTGGTGATAGTAATAGTAACAACAATTATTATTTCCACTATTCTCATCACCATAATGAACAAAAAAGTGACTATTAGACTCTCAGTGTCATTTAGGATGTGTAGCGAGCAATGTGTAGCAACAGCTGTTGCTGTCTGTACTGCAAGTGTTTTATCCCAGAATGTTCATATGTTTATATACTCCAAACTTCATTTGTCACTGCTGGAGGGAGTTGAACAACAAGAGGACGCATAGCTCGCGACCCACACTATCATTTTATTCTAAACATGGCACTCTAGTCCTTTTGATATGTATATAAACTTTTTTTCTATTTTATAGTTTAGGGTGCAGGTTTTCTTAAGCATGAATCTGCAAATTGGATGGCAATCACCTTGCCCCTTACACCATGAAATAAATACACTCTAATCTCTCTCAATGGCTCTGGTGCACTACACGCAAGTCCAGCCCTTGGTTCTGCCCCCAGAAGCTTTCACAGAACTGGCCAATCAGAGGACAGTGGGCACGTGGAGTTGGGGACTCTTAAAGAGACAGCGCTGAAAACAGAGCGTTTCAGGCAGAGGCTGTAAATGAGGATTTTGCAAATGCTATTGTGAGGCACAGGAAGCATTTTATGACCTGCAAATCATGCAGTGTTACTCCATAGGCATCCAAGATTGACATAATGAAAAAATAAAAACGAGCAAAATATGTCTCCTTTAAGGGAACGGATTTCTGTCACAGCTAGAGAGGCTGGGTCGACATCAGCTGAGCAAATATAAGTAAGATCAGAGTTTAAAAAGCAAAACTGTGACAAAAATATACTGAAGCAAGCTGGACTGCTTTGAAAAGGGGTCTGGTTGCAGACGGTAAATTTTTGACGGCCACTCTCACAGACTGTTCATCTGAGACTCTGTAGCGTGTATTGGATGCCACAAAGATTGTCATGCACGCTATGATCCTTTCTCATTTGTCAGATTGTATCACATGTTGGGGACAAGCCGGACAAACAGCCATTAAACCACTGGGATCTCTGTATAAACAAACCTTAAAAACCCTAGATAAAAAAAATCTATGCAGTATCACCACTGCAGGATTCTAGAAAAGCATCATCTGCTTAGCTTTGAGAATTTTAAACTGTTTTCTAATTTGTGTCTAATGTTTAAGATTTTAAATGGTTTGGCTCCTCCACTACTATGTCAATTTATTAATTTTCGCCCTGAGCAGTCCATAAAATCTACCAGAATATCTTCAATTAGAGATTGTTCTGTGCCTTTCAGTATCACTGCTTTTGGTCAGTCAGGTTTCTCTGTAAAAGCCACGACTCAGTGGAACGCTCTCCCTGACAGCATTAAGAACTCTGATTCTATCGGAAGCTTCAAGAACAAACTCAAAAATCCACTGAAAGACACTCAACTCTGTAACCACTGATTTTATAACATCATTTTAAATATGACTGTGTGACTGTGTTTATGTGTATATGAGTGTATGTGCCTGTGTGGGTGATCTGCAGCTTTAAGATAATGTTTTATTTCAATTTCTTTGTGATGTTTTATAACGGATGTTTTAATTGTGACCTGCCCAGTGACTGCAGATGTAAATTAGCTTTAAGCTAAAACTGGTACAATGCATCAAATGGAAACATTTATGTTTTTATTATACAAGGTCCCTTTACAAATAAATAAATAGATAAATAAATCTTAGACAGGAAATGTCGTAATTTGCTGTGATAACGTACAGTGCTTAACAAATTTATTAGACCACGCTAACCCTAACCAAAGTAAGGTTTATGCCACAGCTGCTATAAAAAAACAGCACTGGTAATTATCAAAATCATTTTTTATGCCCAGTGAGTCGGCTCAAATTTGGGTGAATTTAGTTTGAAATTCCTCATTCCTGTTCAAAATGGTAAAACGTGGAGAGCTCACTGAAAATGAAAGAGTCCGCATTAAAACACTTCATGATGCTGGATGGTCTTTGAGACAAATAGGACAGGTGGTCTAATAAATTTGTTAGCACTGTACATCCAGTTTTGGTTATATTTTTAAAATTCAACTTTATTCGACCACATCAAATACATTAAAGAATAAGGAACATTCCAAAGCTATGACATCAGAGGTCAAATATAGGATTAAATTATGCGCAAATCAGTTTTAGAAGTAGTTACGTAAGGTGCCTTCTTTAGCTTCGTTAGCTTTAGCTAAAGCTAACATAGTTATGCTACAGTACTCACATAAGCCAAATGAAGCTAAGTTAGTTTTAGCAAAATGAGCTTTAGCAAACATAGCCAAATCTAACTAGCTACATAGATGATGTACCTACATGACTTACATAACTGATTTGTGAGCTTAGCTGTAGCTACGTTAGCTACATAGCTCTGTTACGTATTGCTAAGTTAGCTTTAGTGACGTGAATAAAGTAAACATAGCTAAAGCTAACCAAGCTACACAGATAACATAGACATATAGCTTAAAAAGGTGCTTTTAGAGCTTGGCTTTAGCCTCAATAGCTATGTAGCTCCATTATCCCTAACCCTACACTGACGTTTAATCCGAATTTATTTAGCAAGTTTTAGCATGTGAATAGCATTCTGAGATGAACAGCGTCTTATTGAATGGTTGTGAATGAATGGGCTGCAGCCAGACAGTCTTGCCACTTTGTGGAAACAGACCACTCGTGTGTTTTCCGACACTGCTTGTCCAGGCTTCAAACGGAGACTTTTTTAATTTGCATTGTGATATAACGCTTCAATGACACTGAAACTATTTTATGCCTGAATATTTCTCTACTTTCAGGACACACAAGTAGCTTAATAAACATCAATAAAGTGAAGTCTGAAATAATAAAGAGCGTTTTTTTAAACACTGGACACAGATGTAAACAGCTCAAAACATGGCCTTTTTGGAGGTGTGTCTTTCTGCAGAATTCATTACCCCCCCCCCCAGGGGAGTTTTCTTCTGCTGCGTGCAATCATCTGCAAAAGACCTCTAAGTTAGTAGCCATTTTGATTTAATCTGTACACAGGCCTCAATGTTGATCTTTATGTCCTTAAGTTTAATCAAAACTGTGCTGTGAAGTTAGTCAGGTATTTTCCCATAGTTTTTTAACACTAGGTTCTCGTAGCTTTGAGCTACTATTAGACCGATGGTTAGTACCTGGGGTGATGTTATGTACCAACAAAGACGATGAAAGAACAGTGCAAGCCTCCATAAAAACAACATAAAAAGCATTTGTAAGCGGCTCTGTGAATGTTTAATGAGGATGGCAATGCATTAGAGACATTTTTAAAGCCTCAAGACAGTCTCACTGAACATAAGAATGAAAATACATATTTTTAAATGGTCCCTTTCAGGACATCTATATACACAACAATTCCTTGTTAAATAACCTATTGTAGCTGCATATTATGTTTTCTTCTAGTTGAAAGGCTTTTTTTACCCAGCTGTTCTTTTGTCAGGCTTAAATTCAAACCACTGGCACAGCCTTTGTGTCACGTCAATACTATTGTTATGGAAAGCTGTGTATCTATGTAATTATGCACACAGGTTTTACAGACTTTTTTCTTGCTTCAGCATTGGTATGGCATATTTAAATGTACTGAGTCAACAAAATCTTGAAAATACATTCTCGGTAGCCAAAGGCAGTGTGCATGATTAAGTGTCAATAAAGTTTGAAACAACTGCTCCATCTTAAAATATTTCATTGCACATTACAACTCCCTGAGGATCAGGAAGTGTATCATGTTCCAGCTTAAAAGCAGTCTTTTTCTGGCATCACAGTTCGAGTTCTGCTTATTGGCATGTGTGTATTCATATCACCTCCTACACTAACAGTTTTTCAGGCCCATTAGCCGTCTGTTACGAAGAGGCTGTGAGGAGCTGATTTGTATGGCCATTGTTCTCGGGTTGACCTTGCTCTTACTGCTATTTATGTTTCCATTTTGAAGACAGAAAAAGTTACAACCCTCTTTTCTGGCCTGTGTTCTCAAAAACGTGGGTTTTGCATGCACAACACAGATTTCAAGAAGCACAGGGTTTTAAGTGATCATCCCCTTGTATCTCTGCTTTGCTGAATAAGTAGACAAAGAAACAATGCTTTGATGTAGAAATTACACATTTCTGCTTAAAGCTGCTGAATTTGTCTGACTCTTATCTGAACTTTTACAAAACAGCCTGCACTTTGAAATAAATCAGCAGAAAAGCAATTCTTAATTTTGCTGTACTAATAAGATTTCCCTACATTAGGCATATTTGCATTCTAATCCTATCCCTTTAATTAAAGTTTAAACTGTGTCCACAGTGACTATTTATGCCACATGGATTTAATCACATAGATATGTCGCTTGTATTCTTCAGACACATCCATGGGTGTTATATTAAGAACAAGCTCCCACTTTGATTATTCTGCTTGTGAACATTATGTGATTACTTCCTGCAGCTCTTTATTACCTGCTCAAGATGCAAATGCCCGTCAAAATAAAAGCCTTCCAGTGTATCATCTTCAATCAGCAGTTTTTGATGCACTTTAATGAAAGCACTGTTGATTATCGTGTCAGATACACAGTAAAGTACGAGTTGTTTTAGATGAGTTATTAATGAACCAAAGAGGAGGAGGACTTGTGAACAAACAGTTGCTAAGCATTTATAGCTCCTGTGAGGGGTTTTATCTGGTTATAAAACCGACTAAAGTTGGGACTGGTATCTCTTTATAACCCATAAAATAAGACCAAACCAGACTATAAGCATCCAGACTGACTCATTCAATTAATCTCTGATTATATAGTGCCAATTCATAATCAAAGTTACCCCAAGACATGCTGAAGGCAGGTTTAGATCATAATCTCACATATTAACCCAGCTCAAAAAGTGAGGACATTTGTAGATTATTTCTCTTTGTTGTAATGTTTCTTAGCAAAAAAGTCTTATACTGTTGGAAAACCTATTTTTTCCCTTTTAAATGATGTCACATTTGTAAGGAATGCGCATTTGTGGGATGAGCAGCAGAGCTGAATATGTAGGTTGCGTACATGAAAAATTTTCCAAATCCTCTCTGCCAAGTCCAAACAGCTTATTCTGCCACTGACTCTTGTTTGGCTTTATTTGGTTGATCGGATGATTGAAGTCTGAAAAAACAGGACATGTCTGCACTTTAACTATCAATTCATTTAAAGACCCTGTAAAGTGAAATCCAAAGTTTTTGTCTTAGATATGTTGGAATACGGTTGCTGCAAACGTGAAAACTCTGAGATCTGCATGTGACTAAATTCAGAATTGAGGCTGTTAGAAAGTTTTTTGTCTCTTTTCTGGCTTGGTTTCAAGTAGGCAAGGCAATTATTATTATTATTATTATAAATTGTATTATTATTATTCTTATTATTATTAAGGTTTATTTATTAGGGACAGATACAATAAACATAAATGAGAGCAGGCATCCCATGCAAGTATTATAGTGTTTATATGCTAATTTGCAACACCCGTCCCTAGAAGGGCTTTTATGTGAGCTCATAATGTCACAAGCCCACAGTTGGGAATGACCCCGCCCCTCTAACACCACAATATAAAATCACAGAGCAGTTGATCTCAGCACAGTCTGTTGTTAGCTGATGTCACTGCTTTTATTGAAAGTTAACAGTCAGTTAAATGCTGTTTTTTGTTCATTGTGAGGTAAATTTGCCAAATCTATCAGCCACAGTGGTCTATGGATCATTTAAAACATCATAACAGAGATTTGAGCCAGAAAACGGACTTTGTCTCTTTTTCTAAGGTCAACAAAAGGTCAAGAGGCAGGCTGCTGGCATAAGTGCTTTCCTCAATTCCAATCGTGGCATTTTTTTAATTTGAGAGGATCGTATTTCTCCTGAGTGGGCGTGGATTCAGCTCATTCAACAGACACTCCCACACCATCCTGGAGCAGATTTTACTGCCTCATTTTTCATGATTTTGAAGCTTATTTTTACAAACGTAGAGATGTTTAATTTGCATGAAATTTGACCTGGGGGTTCATAACACAGTGACCTGTCATATAAAAAAAACTAAATACAGATTTGTTTTCACTTTACAGGGTCTGTAAAAAATGGGAGGCTCGGTAGCATTCTGGAAGACAAGAATTTGTGCAAAGAAGAACAGAGCAGAATTGCAGAGTCCAGATGTGAACGCCTGAATGAGACCAAACAGACTCAGTGCTAGGATTGCAGCCAAAGGTGCATCGACTAAAAACTGACTTGAATGGGGTGAATATTTATGCACTTGCTTTGCATCACGTATTTTTATTTAATTGAAATAACTGTGTAGAAATATGTTTCACTTTGACATGCAAGAGGTTTTGCAAAACTATGCAAAAGCCTAGTAAGCCTAGACTGCTTTTTTTCAGGTGGGGTGGGAGACAGACTTTTCTTCTGATTTTTATCTTAATTTGTGAAATTGTACTGTCTTGTTATTTTCCTTGTTATATTGTAGTTTTAAGATTTTGAAATACAGTCTTGCTGTTATGATATATATGGACAGTTACAGAAAGAACAGTAAAGTCATAATGGTCTATGCCTCAGTTTGTTCCTATGATGTGCAACCCGTCAGATTTTTTCCATTCACACCTTTACCAATGGTGTTGATTACATTATGTGTATCTGTTGTTCCTTGAACTCTGCAACCTCATTGATTCCCTGGAACATCTGGTAGTTAATATCATGATATAAAGGGGATGTGAAATAGTCATAAAGTCTGTGCAAAGAGATATGAGTTTGGATTATCAACTAAAGCTAGCACTTCTCCTTTGTTACCAAAAGACTAAAATTTCCACTCAAAAAATCAATTCAGGAAGCTTGGGAAGCAGGACTAAACAATCTTTACAGAGACAAACTCACCGATCAATGCTGATGGCACAGAGATTGAGGATGCTGGCCGTGCACATCATCACATCACATGTGACAAAGATATCACAGTGGATTGCGGTGAAGCGCCATTCTCCCACTACCTAGAAGAGAAAACACAGACAGCTTACAGGAAACAGTTGACAGAACAAAGGCGCCACACACAGCAGAAATGATGTGTTTGTCCTGCAACAAAAGGAAATTCTGACAGTCAAGTTTCCTCGCACTTTATCATATTATTCTCTCGCACACCGGTGACAGAGTGAGAGAAAGGCTGAACAACAGGTGGAGATAATAAAAGAAGGTAAAAATGTAAAACTGAGATCAGGATAGAAATGGTTTGAAGAGGTGAAAGACAACTGTCACATACTTTAAGGATCAGTTACATTCAAGCTTTTACAAGAAGGTCACAACTATGTGGAAAACACTTGAATCTTCTTTGATTGTTTACCGCCTTCATGACTCATTTCCAGCAGAATGTATTAACACTATTGATTACCCGTTTAAATAATCATGCTCTCACATGCACCCAGGTGTGCAGCCCCAGGTGGCGTCTGATCAAAGACCTGATCGAAACCTATTTGTATTTATACATCTGTTACATACAGTAATCAGACCCCACCAGGACCTAACATCACCAGTGATTGTCTGACACGTCTGTGTTAGCCCATGCCGCCCACCTCGTCTGACACTCCATCCCACCTGCCTCCTCCTGTGGCTCAGAAAAAAGGGTAAGAGAGATGTGTGTGTCAAGGGGGATGACCCCAACCTCTCAGTGAATGATTAATCTTTGCCTTCAGGCCATGTCTTCTCAAAATCGAGCACCAGTTTAAAGAGTTGTATGTTGTTGCTAGTGTCTCAAACACTACCAGTGATTGCAGGATCATCTGACAGCCTAATAAGAGCCATTCTCCCTCCTAACCTCCCCTCTTTTCTACCCTTTATACCACAGCCAAGGACGGTGTCATTATGTTTTCTGGTTGTCTGTTCATCAGTCTGGGCCGTTCTTATAAACACGTTATCTTAAGAAAGCTTTGAGGGATTTTCTTTAACCTTTGCAGAAATGTTTCCTCTGATTCAAGGTTGAACTGATTAGATTTAGAGGTAAAAGCTCAAGGTCATCAGCCTTATGGTCATTCTTTCGGTTGTGAATGCAGTATCTCAAGAGCTCTCTAAAGAGACTGTAATCAAACTTAACACTTGCCCACTCTGACTCAAGCTGGATTGGATTATGTGGGTCAAAGGTGATGGGCATTTGGCCTCTTCTTCAAACTTTGTTAAACTTTGCTACCCACAAAGCATTATGGCAGCCTGATTAAGCATGAGGCTGGACGGTGTTGCCACTTTGAAACATATTTTGTCATTCAATGTGTGAAATTCATCCAAGAGGATCTGGCTGCAGACCTCTACAGTGGGGCGTACTCAGCCCTGGGAATGGAAGAGGTGCACATTACCTGAACCCAAACCAGAATGATTTACTGAATGGCATATATTTTTTCCGCCACTGTCAGAGGTTGCGGTAAGTGGAAATGTTTTATAACAGAATGTTATGTATAAAAACTGAAAATTTACTAAGGGGGATACATTTTAATTTTTCACAGCACAAACTAAGGAAAACCCAAAGAGGGTTAGGCACCTGAACCTAAAGGTAAGGGTTAGGGTAAGGGGGTTGGGGGATGAAATTAAAAACAACACAACACAAACTAAGGAAAAACACATCAAGGGTTAGTATGCCACTTCTCCATGGTGGAGATCTGCAACCAGCTGGTTCTTGATTCAGACACAAAAATGAAACAGTGGTTTGCTGTATAGTCCTTCCAGTTCAGTTTTTATTGAAAAGATAGCTCAAATCAAAAATTAAGTAGCCAACAAAGGTGACTCTGTCGTACCGTGAGCTGATGATGTGGCATTTTTAGTCGATGACATTAAATAGCTGCACTTCAGTAAGCATTGTTTGGTCACTACAGAAGAAGAAGCGCTGTTTTATTTAACTGTCCACTCACATCATGCCTAACCTCTCAAAGCAGATGGATACGCCCATTTCCGTGTTTCTCACTGGAGAATCCATCTTGCAAAGCTCCTGTCTGAACTGTTTGGGCCCAGTTAGAAAGTGACAGGACCAATTAGTGTTGAGGGGCAGTACTTTCAGGACCGGTGGAGTCGTGATGTAAGCAAGCAGCAACAAGAGACCGGTGCAATTATGGCAGAAGACATTAGCGTGGATGCTGCTAAAGCGCCAGTTTTATCTGAACTTAATGACATTCCTTCATTAAAAGAAGAACAAAGAACAGCATTTAGTTGTTTTCTTTAATACGACAAAAAGTCATGTACTGACATGTCTACAGTCGCCATGGTTCATGTAATGCAGTTTTGTATGGAGTTTATTCCTCGGTAGCAGCTATGTCATGTGTTTTGTTGCTCTGATTGGCCCGTAAAGATGTGACAGAACATCATCCAATCACCCTCCGAGTTTTTTTCATAGGCTCTGCCCTTTCCTAAACGCTGTGTATGAGTGGTTTTCCAGATGGATGTATGAAACAAATCCATCTGGCATGCCAGGTTATATCATGCCTGTCCATGTTCTGGTCCTGATGTATTGTTTTTGAACTGTAATTATTTCTAATCTTCTTTTTAATGATCCCACAGTTTTCAACAGTTCAAGGCATATTCGTTTTTGTTCACTGGATTACATTACCTTAAGATTTCTAACACATGCGCCCGTAAAACATATGAAGCTTGTCTGTGTCTTTAATCACAGATTAAGAATTTAATTTTTCAATGAAGTGACCATGCCTGTTATTTGCAGAGAAAAATATGTTCAAGCAGGAAGGCTGTTTAATTTCCATTTATCCCAGTTATCATTAGTAATCATTAATTCATGTGTCTCCCTTTTCCTGCTCTAGTAATCAGCTGATATGGCCGTCGACTCACTTAAGTTCTGAGCCAATCCCCCCTAACCACAACCTCTCTTAATCCAATCATCCTGCTGCTTCCATATTTAAAATCTGTTCTCTCTCCTCTGCAGTTTGTTGTTTCAGTGTGACTGCAGTAACCCTCCCCCTCCCCAGCTACCTCTATTATGTCTCATTGGTGTCCAGGTTCAGCTCCTCTGTGCATCCTGCATCCCTTCATTACCACCTCCAAGCCATCTCATCGGCGTCCATCTCCTCAGAAGTCTCTACTCATCTTATTCTACTTTTTTCATTACCAATACCACCAGTGTCTAGACTCCATAGCAGGGTATCCTGTCCTGCTGTCGGCCTCACTACCCCTTGATGTTCACAAAGACATCACATTGGAGTCTATTTCGAAAGACATTTCACAATTTCAGACATTTCCAAACATTTCAAAATGTGTAAAATGAATCATTGTTTAACTTGTATTGATTTAAATTATTAAAAGGTGCCTAAAGTTTTACTGTGCCTCTAATAAAGGTGTATAAAGGTGTTCACTAATCTTGGCAAAAGTAGTTTAATGTATGCATTGATGCACCTTTGTAGGGATACGATTTTTTATAATGAGAAAGAAAACCTTCACGTTTGTAACAGACGTCTCTGGGATGTCTTTGTTACAAAGGGAAAGTCTACACAAAGGGAAAGTCACTCACACAAGCCTTTAATGCATCTTTAATTGTCCCACCTTTTCTGATTTTCAAATTCCTAATCTTTTTATAAGTGACCCTTTCACCTTTTATTTAAAGTTCAGCAAGTGCAAAAAAACAGAACTGAATTCAGTGCAAAGGAGAAGGACTGAAATAAAATGAAAAACAAATCAAGTTCCTTTAGTTCACCCTGGTTTATGACAAACTCTGGCCCTGGAAACATGCATAATTTCAACTCCATATGCTCACTAAATTAGTCGCCGGCGCAGAAAGAGAGCACTGAGCTAATTAATGCTAATCCAGCATTTGATATTAAAGGGCAAAGTGAATGGCTTGCCCACACTGTGACTAAGAAGTGTAGTTCATGCTGATACATTATCAAACTCGGCCACAATCTGTGACACTGAATGTAATCGCATGGAGTCTGCACACAGGCTAAGAAAAATCTTTTAATACATTGTGACTGGAGTTTCTGTGTCCAAGACAAACAAAACAGAACAACGTAGTTGTGTAACACATAAAAAATACAGTCTAATTAAAAAAAAAACAAAAAACATGTCTGTCTGACGGTGCAAGTAATTTAAAGTTGTGTCTGTGATGGAAGAAGCTTGTTCTGCAGAATGTGAAATGAATAAATAATACAGAAACACTCTGCCAAAGCTGTTTGGCCATGATTACTTCAATAAATGTAAGGTCACCTTTCCTTTCAAAACACAAACTTCAAGTAGAGATTTGTATAAACTGGCTAGTACGGGCCTCAGAAAGACGTAATCAGGCAATCAGTAATGCCATAGTTTTTGATCTTCCCTCATACCTATTTAAAGGATTTTCACCTATCCAGCTGCTGTTTATCTCTCTGCACATTAACAGCAGGCCAGGTACTTTAAGACAAAAATCTGTTTTAAATCCCACCCAAAACAATCGCTAGGAAATACATTAGGGTTTTTCACAAAAGCTAGGTTTTAGTTTCCGTTGTATTTATACCCTAAGAGAGCTTCCCTCTAATTGTTATTTGTCTGTTGAGAATAAATCTGTTCAAAACAAGTAAAAAGCTCTTTAAGTATCGCCTTTCTACAAAACTGCTTAAATGTGCAGGGAATCAGTTGGGATCAGAAATCTCTGTGCTAGAAAAAATGTTTGGACTGTAATGAACCAAAATAAAATGCTAAATTAAAGCAGTCTTTTAATTTCAGTGGTTTGCATTGACATTTTTGACATTAATTTCTCACAGATATTTACCCAATGAATTAGTAACTAACCAAGAATACACAACTCTGTAGGAAAACAGGCACTCCAAACATGAAAATTTAAAAAAATGAGTAGGTAAATACTCATGAAGCCCCCCCTGTAATGGACAAGTCAATTAAAAAGCCAACATGTCTGATCACACAGGTCCTCATCAGAGAAAACAGACCCTCAAATGAGAAACAGATTCTTAAAGTTAATGACACATAAATAAATAACTTAAAGTACAACCATACAACATAGCTTTTATGCAAAGCTCCAATGATTTTCTGTATATATGAAACAGAAAAAAAGTAAATAATGTCATCAGCATAAAGATGTTTCTTTTATGTACAGTTATGTTTAAAACCTTAAAACTCTTTGACACTGGGTAGGTGTCAGATAAAATGATGTGTGCTGAAACATGCTGCAGAACGAGTGTGTTTTAAAATGTTTTACTTGGCAAAGTCTGTAGATTAAAACTTATAAACTGCTTTTCTTGCTAAAATGCCAAGGCTAGATAAGAGGTCCCACTTTATCCAAAGTGGGGACTAAAATAACCACCCATCAAAATAAGATCATCCTCCAGCAATTTCACAGAAATGATTTTGCTCCATTCATTTTTTCCTCTACCTTTACAAGCCTTACTGAGCCAGCAGGAGAGAAGCATCCCTACAGCATGTGCTACCCCTACTGTGCTTTACAGTGGGGATGGTGTGTTTGCGTGCAGGGCCGTTTCTGGGCATAGGCGATATAGGCGGTTGCCTAGGGCGCCATGCTGAGGGGGGCGCTGTCATGAGCCATCAATGTAACAGATCATCAACTCCTGCACTCCTCTAACCTCTGCACCCCTCGTTCTTGAAACCATCCAGACTCACCTCGCCACTCTCTCTCTCTCTATCTCCATGCACGCCCCTGGCATGCGCACACTGGGAGCCCAGCAAGTCGTTTCGAGAAAAAACAAGATTTCTTTTTCCTCATTCACACAGTGCTGAACAGACAGGATGTAGAGATAGAGCCCTGCTTCAGACAGCTAACACCCTACCTGCCCATTCCCCCTGATTTCCTGACCATTAACACCTGCTGGTGCGTGTGGGTCATCCCTCCCTCCCACCTGCACCCCCAACGTGCGCGTCCAGTTCCTCCTAAAGTCTGACCATCCACATAGAGCACGGACCGACAGAAGCTGTGTTCAGTTTAAGAAATTATAATTTTACTTTCACTTAAGCACTGCCCTTGAAAAATAAGGTTTTTCACTGTTCTAATCAAAGTTTTCTCACTGAATGGAGAATGAAAGAAAACTCTCAATTTAACCCTGATTATATTAATAAGAGTAATGTCAGGATCATATTTACAGACTTTATGTACACATCCTTTTGTTTTTTTAAGCCGTAGGTGGAATTATTTTCCTGATCATCGTTCGCAACTGCCAAAAAGTGCAGCGTACTTCAGTCAGCTCCTACAGAGAGTTCGTTTTTACTCTGTTTGCCCCTCTCTGTCCCTGTCCTTGTCCGTAAATTAAATGCTTTATGAAAAGAGGCCAATTTTTATGGGTAGAAGGGATTTCCTCTCAAACAACAGTGTGATGACTCAGTATCTCTGCACCAGTCTCTTCCTGTGCTTCATGACGCGCATCAGAGCAGTGGAGACACTCATACTGTATGTCTGCAGCGCTACGAGGAGCGTTAAAGCTGTGCCTTGTTTACTAACTTAAACAGTTGTAGTGCAAGCAAAAATTAAATTCAGACCTGATCCCAACACAGCCATCTAACTTTTTTACTTTTAGTAGAGCTAACAGGATAATTCTAGTTGAAAACTGCTGCAGGTGCTCTTGAATTATGTCTGTAAATAATTATGTCACAATGTGTTAATAACCCTATGTTTCTGACACTGTTTTGGCATTATGATGTGTAAATCCTGTGTGGTGGACAAGTTCATCAGTCAGAGGTGGAGCCATGGGGTGGCTTGTGGGGTCTATGCCCCTAATGTTTTCTCAAAACAAATTGTAAGTTCACCTAGGGTACCAAAATGGCTAGAAACAGCCTTGTTTGCATGGATGTAGCATCTTATCGGATCGCTCAAAAGAACTGTTTTGGTCTCATCAGACCTTTCAGAAGAACTTTCTTCTACTTGACCATGGAGTCTCCCACATGCCTTTTGGTTTCAAGATTAAACAGGTTTTTTCAACAGTGGCTTTCTCTTTGCCACTCTCCCAAAAAGCTTTGACTGATGAAGAACCAGGGAAACAGTTGTCGTATAGTACCTCCCATGTCAGCTGCTGAAGGTTGTTACTCCTTAAGAGTGGTCATAAGCATCGTAGTGGCCTCTCTCACCAGTCTCCTTCTTGAACTGTCACTCAGTTTGTGTGGAAGGCCTGATATAGGCAGATTTACAAATGTAAACAACGCACAACGGATGCATTTCAACTCGTGGTCTTCTTCAGCGCTGATGCTGCCTTGCCTAAATAAAACAACTTAAAAGGACATTTTTGAGTGCTGGGGCCTCCTTTTCTAGGAAGTCTTTTTTGTTGTGCACCTTGAGGAGTTTATTGTTTGGAGGGTGCTCCTTTTTTCACTTTGTCTGAGATTTACAAATATACCATATTCCTTCCATTTCTTGGTGATGGATTTAACTGAACTCTGGGGGATGTTCAGTGCCTTGGAGATTTTTTGTATTCATCCCTTGACTTATACTTTTCAATAACCTTTTCTCTAAGTTGCTTGGAGTGTTCTTTTGTCTTCATGGTGTAATGGTAGGCAAGAATACCAGTGACTGTACCTTCCAGACACAGGTGTCTTTATACTACAATCACTTGAGAAACATTTACTGCACTCATCTGATCCCTATTTCACTAAATTTAAGACTACTGGTACTAAATATTTTTGCAGTCACTTATTTTACATTTTATATTTTTATTTTATTGCTATTACTTTGTAGAAATCTGTTTGCACTTTGACATCCAAGGGGGTGAATACTTTTTATGGGCACTGTAAATGACATCAAGGCCCATTAAATGGAGGATACATAAGCACATAATTAGAATATATAGTATACAGTATATACCTGTATAATGACTTACATATATATGAACTGAACTGATCTCGAAAAGAACCTTAAGAACTTTCACTTTTAAATGAGTGGAGTGCTTCTTTAAGCCACAACTCACTGGCATTGCTAAATTGTGTTCACTCCTTCTTCCTGTCTTCATTATGCAATTAGAGTACGACAATGGTAAATCCCTCTGAATAATTAGAAAACAAGGTGCAATTTCAGAAAAAAAACAAAAAAAACAAAGGAGAAGCTGACTACAATTACAGTGTTTTGTTGCCACACGCTGTTTGAATTTCTCTCTGTTATAAAGTTACAAAAAGCTGTCAAATTCAAGACACACCTTCAATCGATTAAAACTTCATAATGGCTTTAAACCAAACAAACACACCTGAGCAATGAATAACTTCACAGCACTAGAGACCCATTATCTTTGTTATTTTATCACATATTGTAATCTATTGAGAGTTTTCAACTACATATTGGAGCTTTGATATGTGGATGATTACCATTCAGCTCCCACTAGAGGTGCTTTGATGTGGACTCCTGCTGCTGTATACTCAGCCGCCCACAACAACAGAGATCAGGGGGAAAAAAACAAAGCAAACAAGCATAGTAAAAGTTGCATAAGTTATGAACAAACAAGGCTTGCTGTGATAATGTATGCTAATGATCACAAATGGAGATTATGAGCACAATGACATTTAAATAATAATAATAACTAGAAAAGCACTCGGAGAGCGCAGACCTCCGCCATCAGCCCTATCTCCCAATAGTGAAGAATGCTTTATAAAAATTTCTGGATCCGTCCCCATGTGCCCCCCACCATGGCATTCGCTGATTACTCCCTCCCCGGTGGGGTGGAAACATGGTGAGGCAAAGCATTGACTTTGCTATGGGTGGACTGTCATGGCGGAAGCATTGCCTGCTGGTGCCATCAGATGCACCCATGGTCTCACTGGATGACTGGAAGTCATGGCAGAGGGTGAATATTCCTCTATTCCTCCCAGCATTGTGAGTATTCTCGCTACAATTCGCTGTCTTTCTCTCCGTTATGCTCCAACTCGTCTCCTCAACCGGGCGCGCATCTTTCAAACTCTGTCAACTCCAAAACTTTGAATAGAAACACACCAAAAATGCTGCTGGGACTGAAGTTACTCATGTCCGCCATCTCCTGGTGTAAAGTAGTTATTATCCATCTTTCTTTTGATTATCACTTTTACTGTCTTGGGTCAGAAGAATTAACCGTTTACAAAGTAAACATGGAACCGATGGTGCGGTAGTGTTTCCAGTAAGACGGACACGGACGGCCCAACCAAGCACAGAGAGAGAAACAGAGGGAATGTTTTGCGAGGGGAATTGTTGGAAACTCCAACAATGAGCACTCCTGCTTGTGTCCATCCCTGGAGTGTTTAATGTCGTTATACACCAGCTGTCCTGGCCCTAAAACCAGCCTGGCCTACAGGAATCTCCTGGCCACTCTGGGCCTGAATAAAGCTGAATGTTTATGCAGATAAAGGTTATGTTTTTTTAAATCAAATTTTCTGCCTTAGACCATCAATCATCATTCTACTGTATAGACTTTAAAAATTTGACTGGCATGTTTTGTCCAAAATTTAACTGGCTTCATATCTAAGATTTATCAAAATAAATCATTTTGCTTTCTTTTAACAGTGAAAAATCACTTACAATAAACCTTTTTAGGAAAGCGGTGGGTTGTAAGGTATGTCATTCCAAGTTAAAGCATAGAAACAGTCAGTATTGTCACTGATGGTCTTGTTTGCCTTTTGCAAAAAAGACTATGTTTGATTTTGATCTGTGTCATTAAGTAGTTAAAAATGTAGTATAGGACCTTAAAACCATGTCCTGTCCTGTGATGAGTTCCTCAGGGATTAATCCTCGGGTCAATCTTTTTTTCTCTTTTCTTATGTTTTCTGTTAATTGTTTGTTTGCTGGCTGTTGAGACTTATCATATCTCTGCTGATGATATATAGATCTATTTCAATACAAATTTCCATAAACTTCATTAGCTGTTCACCATCCCAATATCCCCTAAGAGTGGACTTATCCAACTTCCTTCACTTGTTTTTCCAAATTGGAACACTTCTTATTAGCCAGATCTCTTTGTTTTTTGTCAGTTTATCAAATTGTTTTGTCTTTTTCAATCAAAAATCCAAACTATTTTCATGTTTTTGTTAATATGAATATGTATAATATGTACCCAAACTTGTCCATTCCTGCTTCTTTAAGCTAAGAAATGTTGAATACATCCTCTCCCGAGCTGCTCGTTCAAACGTTCATTTTCTTCAGTCTAGCATATTGGATTCCCCTCTTATTGTGCCTTTGGATCCTTTCATTGACTTCCTGTGAAATTCAGAATAAACTACAACATCCTATTGATTATACAGTGGGCTACAGCACAATACTGATGGTTTTTTGTAGTTTATTTTCCCTCCTTGCAAGAACTGATGAATTTTTTTACACCAGTTATATCTTAAAATGATATAACTGGTGTGTTCCTGACAGGACACATTTATCTGGGAATATTCAGGCTGTTTCAGTGGTTGTGTGGTTGTCAGGACAGTGTGACAGTGAGTTGTTCTTTGGTTTTCTGTCCGTATATGAGCTTTGTTCCACATGTATCTGTTTGGTACACGTCTGTACCGTACTGAGAGACCAGTACTGAATTGGAACAATGCGAAAACACGTACATTTACACCCCTAACATTACACATAGCATTATTGGTGAAGGAGAACGGGGAAAATTTGAATATCTGGCACAGCAAGCAGACACAGAAGCTGAGGCTAAGCTAGACTATGTTGTGTAGGAAGAGGACAGGGTGGCTAGGAGAAAAAGCAGCTAAATCGTGAGGATGCTTGTTGTTAAATATATGTCCACGTAAATGCACAACAGCTATGAAACAGTAGTGATGAGAAGAAGAAAGAGTAACAAAAATTAACTGTAGGAAAACACAGCATCTTCTCTGTCTTTGGGTGTGTAATGGTGGTTGGCAAAGAGAGACATAGGAAAAGAGCAGAGGAAGTAACGCAATACACCCACTGTACGTCAGCAAGTCAGCTGTATGGTGGATGGAGACCTGAGGGGGACCAACATGAAGTGTAAAACCACAGGTTTGGAGTTTTATAAAAAAAAACCTATACATTTTTATGATGTCATGCTTCCAGTTTTGACTCAGTATACCCAAGAAGTCCTCTGAGAGGTATTAATGAGAATTGGAGCAACAGGGAGGTTTGCAAATCAAGACATACATACATACAGACAGCTCTCCAATTATAGTAGAAAGAAGACATGAGGAACTGCATGACTTCACTCTGTTATATTTCCTTATTTTCTAGTCCTTGTCCACATTGATCAAATCTCAGATGATATATTTGCTGTTATACCCTTCATCCTGCTTTCTTATTAAAGTTTTGGTTATGTTTTGTAATATCTACTTAAGTGTTTATTGTATTTTATTCCTCTCTGTGTGTGGCACTTTGTTACTGTGTGGTGTAAATAGTGAAGCTTTACCTGTTAACTTACAAAGTGCCACATTTTCGGTGGCTTTTGTTCTTTATGTGCAAACAAACACGCATGGAAACAGGCAGAGACCATGACATCCTATGGATTTAAAGTCTGTAATCTGATCAGAGTGATAATCATCATGACTCACTGAGAGACACTGGAGGATTAGAGTCCCTGTAGTCTTAGATTGCCTTTCTCTACATCACACAGCGTGACCTAAAGCCTGATGGTCAGAAATAACCCCAGGGCCTGTGAGCAGAGGCACAAGACATGAGCAACAGAGTTAGAGAAAAGGGACTTTTCCTCAAGATAGCCCACATCCTGCTCACAATTGATTTGGAAGAGTGGAGATGATACTGATGGTGGACCTGAGTCTTAATCTCACTGTTCGGTGGGCTTTTTGTATCATAACTGCTTTAAAAAAAAAAAAAAAACAGGCCTGCATTATTCAACACCGCAGTGAATGCAAAAAACGAATTTGTCCCAGAATTAGGAGGAATTATTCATAACTGTCTGACCTCTAACTGAGTAGACAGGTCTGACATTTTGATGTTGTTACATTCTGTTGCTACATTACAGGCCTTAAGCGCTTCATGACTGATATTTACAATGCTGATGTGAACATTTAAGCCGTCACCTCTGCTTCACCTTGAGCCTCTGACCTGCTCATAACTGCTGCCAGTTTGTCTGACTCCATTTTCCTTCTGTTTGTAACTGCCCCCAGAATTCATCTCATGAATAATATGAGTTTCTCTTTTACCTTTAGATGCTATATATGACTTCCTTTTCTCCTGCTGTTTTTTTTTTGTTGTACTTCTTTCTGTATTTAAACCTGATCATTTTCTCTACAAAAAGGAAATCTAGTTAATTTTGTTTGCACATAATTTAAATTATGAACACAGTTGCATGCATACAAATTCAGTCCCTTTCACCTTTTCCATATTTTTCAAACAACAAATGATAATTAATTGTTTTTTTTTTTTTATCTGGGTTGCATATTAAATAAGCAATTACTTTGTTCTGACAGAAAAATGAAACATAGCTTTGAACTTTATTTCATTAGACCTTTTGCAGACACCTGACCACTATGACATCACTCATCACAGTGGATGGTGGATTAATGCCAGTGTATAGCTACATTAACTATGCATAGGTGTATTTGTAAGCAACAGAAGTAGGAGAAAGTAACAAACAGAATTAGTCTTATAAACACAAATTTCAGTTATTGTGACATGCTGAGTCATCTTTAGGGCTCTTACAAAAAGAGAAACTTGAAGATCTGACTGAAAGAGGTTCTTCTCTACACATCCTTGGTCTTTGAGCATACAAAGCCTTGATGCCTATGCAGCTGCCCACTCTAAAACCTCTTTGTTTAGTGTTTCTTCAAAATGTCAAAACATGCTGAACTTTTTCTTTTGATCTTTTTGATTTCAACATCTAATTTGGTTGATAGTCACCTGTGAACAGGGCCATATTTCAAACCATTATACTAATGCTAATGTTTGCTAGCATTAGCATTAGCCCCATAGTACCCCTTTTCCTATAAGCTAGTCCAACGCTGGTTCTAGTCAGAACTGAAGCTTGTTGAAAGTTGGTTCATTCTAAAAAACAATAAAAAACAAAAAATTGGCAGCTACATCATTACGTCAGTTTATCCCTTGTGCCCTCCTCAAATTTACTGCCCTCTGGGCAAAAAATGTACTTGAACAGAAAAATTGCCAGTAATTCACCATACGTCAATATTTCTATCTACTTTTTTTTCATAAATCTCTTTAACAACTTCAGACCTGCTCAAAAATACCAAACATTCAATAATTTTCAAGATTTTAACCCTTTAAATGCCAGTTTGATTATTTGAAATATTTTCTTTTTTACTACAAAAAACACAAAAAGTGAATTATGTTCCTTAAAATTAATAGTGGAAAGAAAGGGCTTTGGTGCTGATAAGAGTCTTGGATGGGTCAAAGATTAGCAACAAAATTGATTTTATTGCATTTGTATTTTTTTTTTGGTAGTGCCAGCTTTAACACTAGGGCATCCTCTAGACACCTTCGAGGCAAAAATGTACATGTTAAAAAAACTGCTGTTAAATCACCGTACATCAATATTTTTTTCTACTTTTTTTCCATAAATCTTTTTAACAACTTCAGACTTATTCAGAGCTGAGTTCATCCCCACAGCACAAACCACTTCTGCTTTATTTTTATATCCATTTTCACTGTAGTCTTCTGAAGCCAAGCTCCACTCTTTAAAAACAGCGCTCTTCCTTGATATTGATTACAATATTACCCCCAACCCTCAACGTAAGCACCACTCAACCCCCCAGTTTATCAGGAAATTGCTTCTGCTTATAAATCAGACTTTCTGGCCCAGAGACAGTTCTTTGGTTATGGAAAACCAAAGAACGCATGCTAGGTCAGGCTCTAGCTCTGAACCAGCTCTGGAACTGATATGGCGGAAAAAGGGCTTCAGTGCTTCTGTTACAAATGAAACATTGCTATGGAAATTGCTGTTTCATGCTTCTTAAATAATACTGACAATACAGTTTTCTAAACTTTACATTTGCTAAATGTGTACTATACAGAACACTGTGTAAAAGTACAGGATTGACAACTAAACATTTTTAAGTAAATCACCCTGGTTCTTACAGTCATTTTATTTTGTTTGCTAAAACTGATGTAAGACAACAGATAAAAAAGAGTTAGATGGAATAGTTCTTTTTCATCTCTGAGTAAGAGTATGTATCTGTTAATCTTATGTGTGCATGCAGGTCTGCTTTCCTACCTCTAAATAGACGACCCAGGGCATGACCAGGGTGGCCACCAGGAGGTCGGCGACAGCCAAACTGACAATCAGGTAGTTGGTAGTGGTCTGGAGAGCCTTCTCCCTGGACACAGCCATGCACACCAGCACGTTACCGAAGACAATGACAAAGATGAGCAGGCAGAGCAGCATAGCGTAGTAGTTGTACGGGTACTTCTGCCCCTGATCGGTTCCGTTGAATGCTCCATTGTCGAAGAAACTGTTGTTGTAGGCATACTGGGTAAAGACATCCATTAGCTGTGAGTGTCAAAAGGCCAGGAGAGGGCCCTGCAAAACAAACACACAGAAGACAGCATTTTAATGAAGTTTTATTCATGCAGATGTTAATGGAAAAGAGCTTGGATGTTTCAGGATGATCTGTTTTGCTGCAGTAATTGCTCTGCTAAGTGTTGATTTATCGCTTAAATTCTGCTGTGCCCAATAATGGCTCCAATTTTATTTTAAAATATAGCTAAGATTCCTAATGTTTATAAAATGATGTCGAAGGCTTCCACCATACTTCAGCTAGATTAAACTATAACAACCTGGGTGAGCTTAAGGGGGAAAATTAAGACTAAGTGGTTCATTTAGTGATCTGTCAGAAGCTGAGTTTTATCAAGAAGCTGCTGGCAGCTTATTATGATGCACTGAAGTTGTGTTATCCCCCAGAAAGTAAGGTTTTTGTTTAAAACTTTTCAGGAATTTGCAAAGCAGGTAAACACCTTTTAAAATATCAATAGAAAGGTGTTTTTCAGTCTTTCTTTTTGTTCGATAAAAGTGGTGGAACAAAAAATAAGGCTACAGGGAAACTGAACTTCCATCCAGATGTTGAATGTTGGATTTATGGTTTTTGCTGGTGCTCTGCTACATTTCCTGGCCCATTACCTCCACTGAATAATGATCAGTGAGAAAGTTTGTGTTGCATTCACCACATTTGTCTTACTTCCCTCTGCAGTTGGCAGGTATTCTAGATGCACTTGTGAGTGCATACATGCTGGTGGAGCATGATGCAAGAACAAAATGTGAATGTTTAGTGGTCCAAAATGTTGATGCTTTTGTTTTCAAAAACTCAACAAGGTAAATGCCCCCCTATAGTTTCAGTGGTTTAATTAAGTATAACTAAGTTGAGGTTTGAAAAGAACAATGAGTTTTATGAATATTTAAGTTTTTATTTATTTATTTATTTTTTAAGATTTATTTTTGGGCTTTTTATGCCAAAACACATCATATGATAGACCCCATGTGCAATCCGTAGCACACACTGCCAGCAGCATGTCAACGGTCAAACGCCCCATCAGCCACTGCTTGGCCAGTTGCTTGGTACCAGAGCTGAGAGCCCACCTCCCCACCTCATATTCCAAAACCTGAGATGAGGAAGACACAGGAGACTCAGATTGCTCGCGTTTGGCTGTTTACTGGTCTTAGCCAAGGAGAAGCCGCAACACCAAAGCATTGTGAGCCCAAAGCAGTTCACCTGTAAATGCCTTTAGAGCAACCATAACCTTAATCATAACTCATAATAAGATTACACAGACTCCACTGACTGACGTCAAATGCAAGTTCTGGAGTCAGACTGTGTCTGTGAATGGTTTTCACACAAACTGTGAAGAAACAACCTTGACTGTAGGAATTAAAAACTTCTTATTTAGCTCAAGCTGGTGAGTTTAGACTATCAGCCCAGGAGGAGAGGAGAGATTCATAGATTCCCCACTCTTGACCTTACAGCTTGACCTGGTGCCTTAGAGTAACTTAACCACCCTAAGAATATCTGTGGAGACACAGAAATGTTAGAAATGTATGTAAGTGAAAAAAAAAGCAGAGCAGTGGTATTCGCCAGCTAAGGCCTCCCATTCAGAAACAAAAGATTGCACCCAATTCCTTTTTCTGTGCTCTCAAACAGAGCTGCTACTACAGCAGCTGAGATGCTGATCTCTCCGGAAAACACACTACCAGCAGCACCTGGCTATGCCAGGAATAAAGCCAGAGCTGGCGGGAGGCATAAGTGACATAAGCTGCTGCTTTGGGCCCTTGTGAATGTTCACAAGCATCAGTTCAGATGCAAACTATAGTGAGATCAGTCCTCTACAGACCGACAGTCCAGAAAAGAGAAGAGAGACAGGAGCCTTTCCATCCGTGTGCATGAAGATAAAACATATAACATCCCAGCAGAGGCAGAGGGGTGGAGGACTTCCTGATCTCCCAGAAAAAAATCACAGTCCTTTCAAGATCCACAACTGTCCAGCTCACAGCTGAAGTTACTGCATGCTAGTGGGCCCAGAGTGTGAGTCTAATATTCACTACCATTATGTATAGTGATGACCATTAGCAGACCAAAATGAAGTCTATACACACCGCTCAACTACATGAGTCTAGTTTTACTCATTTAAAGGATCAACTGAGTCAGATCACTTCAGGTTTAACTCAAGTAATGTACACAACATTATATATTAAATTTCTCTCAATATGACATTATATAATGCTGTTTTAAATAAACTGAAGAAAAATTCAAGTTATGTTACCTCTTTTTATCCCCATTGAGGATATACTAGCTGTATAGATAGATACAGATATTCTAGCATTGATTGCATCAGTGACAGTGATTGGCAGTTGGGGGCCCCCAAACAAGTTCGCTTAGGGCCCAAAGTAAACTTGGCTGGCCCTGATTAAAGCAGTGGAGTAAAGTGTCATGGTGCATCCATGCACATCTGGCACTGGTGTGGATTTGTTCATAAATAAAGGGGACGTGTGTCAGATGGCACTGGTGTGTTTTGGGCTTTAGTCTCAAATTCCATTTTGCTTTACAGCATAACTTTGTTTGACCACAGTGACACTGACCAGATCTGACACTGACTCTTGTTCTATGCTTTCCTTCTTTTTAACAATGAAACAATCAGTCTTATGCACATCCCTCATGTGCTTTACTAACTGTTTAATGCTGTTCTCCCCCCTCCTCCCAGCTTGCTCACATCTTAATTGGTTTCACAGCCTTCCAGACTGCTCCTGCTGACATGAATCTATTTAAAATCCCAAGCTGCTTCTAACTTATCTTCATGTCTGCAACTAATTTAATTTCCTTAACCTTGCACCTATTTTCTCACCCAAGTAATTGTTTTTGTTAGTAATTTCTGTCTTTATAATTTGAGCTTATTTTTGGTTGTTATGAATAATCTGCCAGGCTTATCTCTTGCCTGTAGCAATAACATCTAGTAAGTGAGAAAAGTGGTTGAAAAAGAGGCTTACTTATTACAAAACCTTACAATGTTGCTTTTCCAAATGGAAAATACTAAACGTTGAATCACATGACAGTCTAAGACATACAGTATGTGTTTACAGTCATTTTGTAATGTTTTTATCTAAAGAAGTTAAACTCTCCTGAGACAAAAGTGTTAAAAGGGGAACCCAGAAAGACATACAAATACTCCCATCATGCATTATGCTTCATGGTTACAGGGTTAAAGGACAAACTAATTTTTCTTGAATGTTTTCAGTGTATAAAGCACAGGATAGTTGCCACATCCTTGATTTGCAGCTCTTCAACTGAAAGTAATGTTTTTCTCATTAACCTTTTTTATCCAAGATGAGAAGGTTAAATTCTGTGGAGGTGCTTTTCTACCTTTTCAAGCCCTCTCAGAGCATTAAGTGTTTTTATTCTAAGCCCTCATAAACACTGTCAGTTTTCAAGACCCTAGACTTTTTTTTGACACGTTCCTTTTTGAAGGACGCTTTCTAAGTGATATGTGAATTCTTTAACAGGGTCAAGTAAATCTCACCTGCAGCACAATTGAATGCCACTGCGTTGATTAGATTATCTTACTCCTTCACAAAGGTTTGCACACTTGTAACAGCAAGGACTGTGAATGTTCAGAAAGGGCAAAGCTGAATTTATTACATCATGAAGCAGAAAGCACAAATTGGCAGCTATTCATGCAACAGTGGCTCCAAAAAAAGGATGTAAATATAGATGTATTAAACTTTTGATTTGTGCAGAAGGCATCATGTTTATTAAGAGTATCAAAGATGGCACATCTGGCATTTTTAAGCACAGCAGAGAGCAAAATTAACAAGAAAAGTCACCAGAGGAGGGCAGAGTCTACATGCAGGAGGGAAGGAAGATTTCCAAAGAAGTTATGACAGAATAAAGGAAGAGAGTGAGGAAGGAGGACTCCTGGTAAGATGTGTAAGCATTGCTCGGGGGCATCAGTCTGTGTGTGTACCCTGTAGATGCCCTGTGCTGTCTAATCTTATTTATTCGTCCGCTCTACATCCTTACTTACAGTGCTTGAGACTTTTCTTGCTGCTCGCCTGATGGCTGGTGCTAGCTTATAAAAACAAGCCTCTGCTCTCTTCCTGCTGCCTTAACTATCTCCTAAAGCCTTATTATAAGCCCTGCAACCTGTGTCTGATGGTAATGATAATAATAATCGTGTCCATTTCCAAACAGGGCAATGTCAAAGACATAGAACGGATATGTCTTGCTCAAGGAGTATTTAAGCAAATAGATACCTGCTTTATTATTAGCCATTAACCCATTTCTCTTCATCTATAATCTTCTGCTATTTTTGTAGAGACTGTGTACTTCCTTTTTTAGCTCATACATTCCAAGCCCACACTTACTGTCACATTTGATTCAGTAGGATGTGTTAATGCTAACCCTCCACCAGCTTTAATGCCTGCCATTATAGTTTTATACCTGGCCAATTAACTTCCTCTGCTCTAAGAGATCAAACATCCATGTCTTAGTTCATTAATGAACTTTCCACCAACAGATCACATCAAGTTTTTACCTCTGCCAAGGAGGTTATGTGATCAGGTGGGTTTGTTCGTTTGTTTGCAATATAACTCAAAAAGTCATGGATGGATTTTCATGAAATTTTCAGGAAATGTCAGAAATGGCATTAGGAAGAACTGATTAGATTTTGGGACTGATCCGGATCACTGTCTGGATGCAGGATTTTTTTTTAAAGGATTCTGTACTACTGGGAGATAGGGCTGTGCTGTTACCACTTTACACCAGGAGATGGCGGACATGAGTACCTTATTCAATTTTTTGGAGTTTATAGAGTTTGAAAGATGCACACCCGGTCGAGGAGACGAGTCAGAGCGTAACAGAGAGAAAGACAGCGAATTGTAGTTTCTTTCAGTACTCATGACATTACCCTGTTTGGAGCTAGCATGCTGCCAGATTGCATGGGGCCTACACTGTATGATTAACAATGCTTGTACAAATAAACAACTGATCAGATCTGCCCCCACACAGACATGTTTGATATTTACAATTCCAGGTTTGGCCACCTCCAGCAGAATACCTGTAAACTCCAATGAAAGCAGGTACGCCGAGTAGTGTCACCAACTAGATGTCATGTCCTTTACAATTCATAAAGATCAACACTACTATACTTTACTCTCAGTCAGGATCTCACATTATTATTCTGGATTGAGAGTCTCCTGCCAAAACGTATAGATCAATCTATTTCTTGAGTAAGGTTACATGCAGGAATAATGTAGTGCTCATTTCTACCAGAACTACAGTCACACATTTTTTCCTTTAACATTCAATGTACCAAAAGGAATAAGTGAATTTAGGATGATGAATATGAGTTAAAAGCCATGCCTAAAAGTTGTGGAGTTCCTCAGGGGAGTGTAGCTGGTCCTCTACAAGGTTATTTTACTGAACCAAACCAAACATAAAAAAAAAAAACCAAAAATGTAAATAACATTTTTAACTGAAACATAAAATGAAAAACAAGGCTTTATCAAAAACAAAACTAACTGAAACTGTATTGTTTGAATACAAAGCTGAAATAAATCTTACTACTATAATTGACAGCATGTCTGTCTGTGCTGATTTGCGTGCCACACCATTGCTCCATTTGTCCTTGATACCCCTCAGAAGAGTTCTTGGGTGTACCGATTCAAATCTGGTTTAATAACAAAATCATGAGTATGTACAGATTTTCCATAAAATCCAAAACATTTGAGCAGAACTGAGAGAGCTGGCACTGTTACTTTGTGATTCACTGATGATGTTGAGACATTGATTGGTAGCATAAATGACAACAGGATACAGCAGAGGCTGCTGACACACCACCAAAGCCCTGGTCGGACATTAGAAAATACTACAGATGTGGAAAACCACCTAGCCATAGACTGCAGGCTTGCCAGTGAAAAAGGTCACAACTGTGGAAAAGAGGGACAAATAAAAAGAGCCTGCAGAAACAAAACAGGGGGTAAAGAAAATAGTGCACAGTTAAAGGGGGAGAAAAATAAGTACGAAAAGAGAGCTAATTTCATAAAAGAGGAAGGGGGAGATAGTGAGAATAAGGAAGGTTTCAAGATGTGTCACGTTAAGGTCTGCACACACTGGCTCCATTATTTTTGGATCCATAACTGGAAACTCACACACTTGAACCTTGCACACTGAGTCCATTGCGTTTTATTTGTATTTCATTTTCCAATTCGTAAAATGTGGCAAATTGTTTTGTACTGTGAGCGTGTGGCTCTGTCACTCCTTTAAAATCAGTCTGACAGAGAGCTTCACACAGCACACGCTCATGTGTCATAGTGCTGGGCCAATGAGATGAAGACTTTTCAAATCAGTTTCTGTTATGTAGCTGTGAGTACAAACTTCTGCCTTATGGTTGATATCCACAAACACAGAGTTTAAAGTGAGGGTTTACTGGGAGTTACAGAGAGGGGAGCAGGCACTGATCTGAATCATCAACCACCCATTCAAATGACGTGGACTGATGTAAATAAATGCAAAAAAACAAACCTGTTTCGAAAAAAATGAAAATGGACAAAAGTTTCAGCTACACTGTATAAATATTCAGCACAACAGGAGCTATATTCTATATTTTAAACATGTAAAAATCAGACGAAAACAGACTCAGTGTGCAAAGGCCTAAGGATGACAGTGTACCATCTAAATAAGGAGATAGCCATTCCTGGAGAAGAACCAATCAGAGAAGAGCTAAAAGTGAATGGGAAAAATGTAACATTCGAGTAGATGCAGGGTGTCGACACACTATAACGTCAAGGAGAACATTTTACAAGTTATTCCACGATAGCCAATAAACCCACGCTTGCTTAGTGCAGGATTAAGCTCAGAACATACAGTGGCCATGAAGTGTCAGTATTAAGAACAGCCAAAGTTACAGTGGAGTATGAAGACATCACCAAGACTTTTGCTTTAGTGGTAGTGAAGAGTTCAGGAAACTAGTCTAGTTTTATAATTGACAATATATCCTTAGTTTAATTCTTTTTCCTTTCCTTAGTCCTCCCTGACCCATTAGCTTAGATTTACCAGAGACTAAGGAAATGATGTGATGTGAGCAAAACAATTTTGAAATATTGAAACAAATAAAATTGAGAAAATAATCCACATGGTTGATATAATGAGGGTGTGTTTAACAGTTACTGACTATTACAGCCACATATGAAGCAGTCAGAGCTGCTGGAAAGGTTTCACTAGAGAAGAGTTTCTTCTGCTCTGGAGACGAGACATGGTTTGATTGATCAGGTTTTTGAGTCTGTGCTTTCTGAAGGCTCTTTGGATCATATTGATGGGGGATTAGAGAAAAGAAGCTGAGAAGCTTACAGCTTTACTGTCACACAGCTTGAGAAGTGTACTATGAGGATTAAAACATGAATAGTTAAATACTCACTTAAATCCTTAGAAATATAATGTGGACAAGAAAATACCCTCAAGCAAGCCTAACTGATTTCTGTAAGTACCAGCATGACTTTTATGTTAAACACAAGGAGCCGATTCAAGTACAATTAATCTTCATAGTATTGTCTAGGGAACTAGTAGAAAGACAAGCAACATCCACATGAAGAAGCCCACAGAAAAAGCTCAAGTGCACAACTCAGTCAGCCTAGAGGAAGGAAAGGAGCAACACAAAGGGAACAGAAAGGGAGTACAAAAGCATCTCTTAAAGAAAACAGATCCAGATTCAAAGCATCTGGAGGAAGACACTGACAGCAAAGAGAGGAAAAGAGAGGTCCCATGGCAGTTAATTGTCCAGCAAGGAGAAGCCAGAATGAAAAGGGAGGGCAAACATGGGAAATAAAGGGTGAGAGAAGAAGTATGGGCACACAGCTTAGATGCTCATGTGCTTTGGGGACAACAAACAAAGTATTCTCATGGGTGAGGAAAAATGGGCCCAACATGCTGAGGTCGATATATCTGTGGAGAATAAGCTGTAAGCAGCACAGGGTAAGAGTTTCAAATTTGGATTTGGCGGCAGAGGGGGAGATTAAGAAGAAGTAAAAATAAAAGGCCGAGCAGCTGCTGGTTTCTTTCACCTCTGGGGACTGTGCTGAACTTTGTATTCTGAGAGCAAAAGAGGAGATCTGAAATGAATAGTGAGGGAAAAATGGAAGCTATTTCTATGGTAAATATTTCCTTTAAATATAGGTTTCTACAGTTGCAGCAGTTAACTTTACGGAGGCCTTTAGAAGCAACATGCAAGAAAGCAGTTACCTAGACTGGGATACATACATTGTGGTTGTAGAAGAGAGGGTTTAAACAAATACTATAAGTAGCTGATAAAAGGCAAACTCTTTAAATTTGCCAACCAAAAGAGATGATAGGATAAAAGCTCAAGCTAAGAAGCTAAGCTGTTGCCAAAGAAGAAGTTATACCCACTAAAAAGTCATAGAGAAGTATGACCTGAGTCAAAAGCAGCTGTTAAAGAGAAAAGAAAAGGGCCATGGTGAGTAACACTCACAGTTTCTCATTGTAAATTAAAATTTTGACAGCTGTTACAAACTTCCAGGATCTCTTAGGGGTATCAAAAAAAATATCAATACACTGATATATCGCGATATTTTGAAATGATATTTTAAAAGGCAGTATCGTTTGTTTTTTAAAGCAATAATTTACTTAGTTGATGTGGTAGCTTTGGGTGTAATTTCACCCCCTGACCGAGTTGGTGACAGTAACCGCCAGCTGGCAGCAAGCAGTTGACTCTTCCCTCTTCTCTTCTGACCGGTGGTTTTCAAAGTGTGAGGCGGGCATCCCCTGGGGGGCGCCACAGAGCTTCAGGGGAGGCGCGGAACCATAAACCAGAAAAAAGGTGATTTGCTTTACTACCCTCTGCTGTGCATGGAGCAAAATGGATAAACTTATAGTTACTATAGAGACTATGCTATAGAACAGTGTAACTTAACCAAAGAGCCAAAATTTTAAAATACCTTTGCAAGAGCCACAATCTAAGAGGTAAAAAAAACAAAACCAGCTTGAAGTAGCAATAACAATAGGTTTAAGGTGGTAAAAATGGTCAAAAAGCAGCAAAAAATTGGTGAAAATGGGGAGGATAAAGAGGAAAAAAATGGTCAGAAAGTAGCAAAAATTTGTTAGAAGTGACAAAAAAATGAGTGGAAAGTGACTTAAATGGGCAAAAAGCAGTCAAGACTGGAAAAAATAGGCAAAAAAAGAGGAAACAAGTGGTATGTAATGGCATAGGGCCACTTAAATGGGCAAAAAGTGGCAAAAAAATGTGGAAAAAAAGGGCAAAAAATGGGATAAAGGGCAAAACTTGGGAAAAAGTGGCAAAAAGACATTGCAAAAACGGCTAAAAAAATAGGAAAAAGGGGATATAAAATGATGAAAGATAGCTTAAATAGACAAAAAGGTAAAGGGGGCAAAAATGGGATAAAAGTGGAAAAAATGGGGGAAAAGAACCAAAAAGAAGTTGTAAAATGACCCAAAAATATGAAGAAGACTATTTAATGGCATTGTAACTGAATAAGAGGGAAAGGCAGATGTTTCTGGACATTTGCAAACCAAAATATCCAAAATATATTAATGTTAAAAATGTTTAAAGATTAGACATAAATGTTTGAAATGATGTTTACTTTTTTTAAAAAATTTGAATCCTTTTTGTGGGCAGGGGTCCACCAAATGGATCAGTTCTTCTTAGGGGAGGCTCACTTTCACACACTTTGAAAACCCCTGACTTAGACAACCAGATCATGCAAGACTTCTGGTCCGAGTGAGCCATGCCTACCCAGCGGCGCAGCTTCTGCTGCATTTGTAGCAGATATGTGGACTTACTTTGGCTTCCAAAACATTAAAGGCGGTGCATACTTATACAGGAGTCAAGTCATTTGTAAGATATACCACTCCAGAGTGAAATACTTGGACCGCATGACAAACATGAGCGTGAGACATCATAACAATAGCTTAGCTGCTAACAGCTAACGTGAAAGAAGCCTGAAGCTACCGCTGACTTTTACTCACTATAATTACCCAGTCAATACTTTGCCTTCTTGTCGGCAAAAAAAGGGGAGCAATGACTTGCCTGCTAACTTATCAATAGAAGTCCATGGTATAGATGGCAGTCAGAACTGAGAATCCGAGACACTCTGATGTAGTAAAAATCCTTTATTAAACAGGGATATCTACGCATTTCAACTCCAAGTCTTCATCAGGATATCCTGATCATTGATAAGTTGACAGGCCAGTCATTCCTCCTCTTTTTTGCAAACAATCTATTTTTGTCCATTTCCTGAAGAGCACCTGATCCTGACGACACAGTGTTTGATACTTTGACCCCATGCAGCACTCACCCACCTTCTTTTCTTTTTCAATACTTTGTTTTATTTGTAAGGACCCGTGCCGTGGTAGTGTTGTTAAGAATGACGGCTTTCGTAATACGGTTAAAAAAAACACTGGCATGTCACGTCATGCCCTCCTCACAACACAGTCCATCAGTCCTTAAAGCTGAGGATCAATCTTCCTCCACAAGCACCTTGTCATTACGTTAAGACATATAAGCTGATGAACCATGAAATATGAAAGGTTTTAGTACATTTACTCTATATTGATTATTTTTTCTCTTCCTGCATTTCAATTCATGACAACATATGGTAAAAATCATTATCTTCAAATTGCACAAAAAGACTTAAAACTCTAGATGCAGGACCATATATTTTATAATACACCATATATTTTTTAATTGTATACTATACATATAATTTTAATACATTTTTATAAATAGCTTTATTCTGTTCTGTTATATTCCATATTAACCTAAAATTACATAGTTATTTATTTCTATAAATAAAAATATATATACACCCACATATACATCCAAACTTATACATATACAGTACTGTGCAGAAGTTTTAGGCATGTTTGGGCTGAAATTTGAGGCTGAAGTTAGGCGTGTAATGGCGAGTACGCCCACCTGAGGGCCCCATCAGGCAGGAAGGAGGATTGACACGCGCCATATTCCTTCCATTTCTTGGTGATGGATTTATCTGTTCTCCAGGGGATTTTGAGTTCCTTGGTAATTTTTGGGTATCTATCCCCTGACTTATAATGTTCTTTTATCTTTATGATGTAATGGTATCCAGGAATACTGACAAACCAGGGGCTGGACCTTTCAGACACAGGTGTCCTTATCCAACAATCAGTTAAGACACATTCACTGCACCCAGGTGATCCCTATTTTCACTAATTGTGAGACTACTAGCACCTCTGTTGAATTGGGTCAGTCACTTTTATATATACTTTGTATTTATCTGTTTTCACTTTGGAAATAGTCAAATTATATTGACTATGATTGTTTTATAAAATAAGGGCCTGTTTTCTCGAATGAAATTGATGCATCTCTGTGTCAGAGTTTGATCCACCACACTTGAATAAAACTGTCTATTTTCACAAGAAAGGTAAAGTGAGGACTATCACGTAAACATAAAGATTCCAAGGATATCCCCAGGTTACAATTCAGAAGAAAAATAGGGAGGTTACGTAGACATGGGAGCAGACACCTGGCTATGAGATCAAATTCTTGAACAGGGAATGTTTTAGTCATTGGCTGTCTGCCAAGGCTGGTGTCATTTTTGTCTGTGTGATCAGTTCATGTCTCTGTGCCAACAGGAATAAATCTCACAGGGCAAACTGAATAGAGATTAGCCTGAGTTTATTGCTGTAATTGGTCTCACTTGAAAGAATCTAGTAAAAGGAAATGCCACACATAGCAGAAAATTTCACAATGGCAGAAATAGTTAACAGTTAAATGTAAGGCCTGTTTTACAAGCCTAATATGTCAGCAAAGTAGAAGATGACCATTATGACTTGGACCATTTTCTAATCTTAAACAGCACACAACTGACTAGGACTTCACAGCTGTTAATGATGAGACAATAATATGTGGAATTAGACACTGATGGAAGTAGTTGCCTCAACTAAAAAAATGTATTTTCAAAGCTGCAGAGAATGGTGGTTAGATTTTTTCTGAACAAATAACTGGCCTTTCCATTTCTGCAAAGGTTTGACTGTATTGGTAATCAATACCCATTTCTCTGTAATGATTTGTCTGGCCCTGTAATCTCCTGTTTAGGTAACACTCTCCTAACTCTGTTGTCTGTTGTCAAACATCACCACATTTCCCAGCCATAAAAAGAATGTGATCTTAAAAACAAGCAAACACTGTCAACACATATTATTTTTGAGTCCATTGTCTGGTCTTTTGTAGCTCTCCTGTGTCTAGCTATCATTCACTCTGTCCCTTTGAAAATTTGCGTCAATTGTTTCTAATTCTTTGGGGGTTTCACTGTGCAGTGCCAGACACCTGTCAGTGACTCTGCAATCCACCATTGTCCTCTCTGCTCAGATGCTGCTAGAGGATGTGTGAAGAGTAAATAAGAACAGCAGTCAATAAGCAGCTGCTTCAGAAGAATGTCAAACTGGATAACAAGAATGATCATAAAGGCTTCAACTGGGACTTGAAAAAATATCAGAACAATCATTTATAGAGTCTGAAGTGTCCCAGTGTGTCTTTGTGTCCTCCTGAATGAAACCTGACAGGCAGCAAAGCAAACAAAGTGGCAAAGCAATGCATTCAAAAACAGTATAACTAAATATATAAGGGGACTATTGTCATTGAAATGATGTGAAAATTGTTGTACCTGTTGCTTATTTAGTGTGAAACAAGAGTGAGTGTGTTACATAATGTTTTTCTTCAGATGGTTGAAGCGTTCTGTATTCAGTCTTCTCAACATGTCCAGTGCTTAACAAATTTATTAGACGACCACCCAAAGTAAGGTTTATGCCACAGCTGCCCTAAATTAACAGCATTGGTAATTACCAAAATCATTTTTTATGTTTCTGCAATGGTTAATACACCAATATGTAGAAGCTCTTTAACCCAAATGATATTTTTAATGCTAAAATATAATTATTATTGTTATCCATGAATTTTCAAATTTACTGATGAACAAAAAACCCTGAAAAAATAGTAAAGCACATTATTATTTCTTGATTAATATGTCAAATTATAGTTATTTACTTGCATTCCTGAACAGAAAAATGAGTTTTAGTGGTTGAATGTTATGCTTGATTAATTTCTGACTTCTCAGAGAAGCCCAGTGAGCCGGCTCAAATTTGGGTATAAAAAGGTGAATTCAGTTTGAAATTCCTCATTCCTGTTCAGAACTCACTGAAAATGAGAGAGTCCACATTAAAGCACTTCATGATGCTGGATGGTCTCTGAGACGAATAGGGAAAGACATAAAGTGTTCTCACAGTGTAGTCAAGTATGCTTTGGAGTCAATTGCCGAGACTGGTACTTACAAAATGCGCCAAGGAAGAGGCAGGAAACTAAAGTTAACTGAAGCAGATGTCAGACACCTCAAGATTTGAAGAGAGACAGAAGGAAGACCACTGCTGATCTTCAGGCAGAGATGAATGCTTCTAGATCAGAGTCTTCCATTAGTGGATAGGGCGTGGGCAAATGAGTGAAAATCCAAGGTATCATAAACAAGAACGTCTACCACAACATCTTAGTGCATCATGGAATCCCTTCTGGACTGAATCTGATTGGTCATGGGTTCATATACCAACAAGACAATGACCCCAAGCATACTTCAAAGCTGTGCAGAGACTATTTGAGCAAGAAAAAGGAATCTGGAGTACTGGAACTGATGGACTGGCCAAGTCAAAGTCTGGATTTGAATCCTATTGAACAAATTTGGGATGTAGTAGATTCAAAGATTGATGGCACAAAAGTTTCATCTAAAGCAAGTCTGTGGGAACAGCTAGAAACTATTTAGAACTCAATAACAAAAGAGCACAGGCACTTGTGACAAAAATAGGATGTGTTTTTGAGATATTTCAAATCTAAGCACATCCAAGCCATCCAAGCACATCTGTGTTATTTTTTTTCTGTGCCTATCTTTAAATAAAAAAACATACTGAAGGATAGGGATCCAGGCCCAGACCAGAGAACACTTGAGCCTAAAGTCCAGTTCATTTGAGCAGTGTAAACACAAGTGAACCAAACCTCTTCAGGAGGTGGTCTTGGGCTTGATTCATGAATGCTCAAGCATGATCCACTAGAGATATGAATGCAACTGCACTCTAGTAAATAGTACTCATCAGCAGGTAGAGGTGTTAAGGCAATTCTTCAAGTCCCCTGCTATCACAGTATTGTTACAAACATAGTCACTGCTGTAACTATATTTATGCATCTGATTGTTATTCAGATTAATAATTCTTTAAATTTAGAAATAGAGCTCAGTGAAAGTTTAAGACTGTTTCTACTTATTCATTAGTCACCACTCATTCATATCTCTCCTTTCTTCTATCCTTTCTCTCTTCCCGCTCTGGTGATCAGCTGATTACAGGTGTTCACTCTCTTACTAAACTAATCAGATTTTGCCACAAGCCTGACCGACAAGGGATCACACATCAGTCATATTTTAAATACGTCACTCTCATTTTTACAGTCAGCTACAACCGTCCTCCACCCCAGCCACCTCCATTCCATTCATCAGCCTCTAGTCCAGATCCTCACTGGTCTTCTGCTCATCTCATCCTGCATACCTCAGTCTCCTCCTCCAAGCCACCTCATTGGTTTCATGGTCCAGCTTCTTATAAGTCTACTCCTCAACAGATCCTGCATCCCTCATCAACAGTACCACTAGTGTCTAGACTCCATAGGGTAAAATACATTATTGCTAAACTCGTATTAAATCTCTCCTGATTGAAATATTGTTCAGCTCTGACAAAACTGTCAGTATATCTGCATCCACTCTAGTTTCTTCAGTGGCCGCTATTATTTACCAACTTGCGGTGCATCTTAATCACACTGGTCAAATGACACTGATTGGTCAGGTAATTCTCAGACTAGGAACAAAGGTTTCAGATTGAAGCCTTAGAAGATGGATCTACCTTGTGACAGACAGAATCTGACCAATCCATCTACTCTGCAAGGTTGATGGTACACTTGTGTCAAGAGATTAATACTCATAGAATTCTGTGGTAAAGCTAGCACTAATTAACATTTATTCTAACAGTCAGAGAAAATTTTTAAAATAAAGATTCTGAGGCGCGCCGGTAGTCAAGTGGCTAAGGCGCACGCCATATACGCAGGTGACCCGGGTTCGAATCCGGCCCGTGGCACTATTTCCAGCATGTTTCTCCCTGTTTCCGACTCTATCCACTGTCCTATCTAAAAAAGGCCAAAAATAAATCTTTAAAAAAAAAAAAAAAGATTCTGAGAAAAAATATACAAATGCAACAATTATTCAAGAAACACTAACCATACTAACAGTTTTAGAGTGCTAAAAAGTGTTTTTGTGTTGAGATCAGAACTATAAAACCATAAAATGTAAAATGAAATCTGACGTGCAATGAGCTGTTGAGCTAAAAACTAAGTAATACATTAAAGTAAAAAAGTAAAAATTTTAGGACACACAAAATAGCACAGAAACATGTGGATGTACATGGTTGCTACCATACAAGCATGCTACATGCTAGGGTTTTTTTCCAATCCAAAAGTATTCACGTGTTCTTAACAGTCCAGTGAGTCCAACTGAAAGAGTAATGAAAATGCTGCACAGAGATGACTAGTTCACTCTCTAAGGGAAGGAGTCTTTAACATATTATAGAAATGTTTTTCACACACTGTATATATATATATATATACATACATACATACATACACTGTAACCTTTTAGACATTAAAGTGCATAAAGCACATGTCTTTAGCCCTTAACTCATACATGGGCTAATCCCTTACAAACCTGTTTGTTGCTGTCTTAGTGTTGGATTTAAACATCAATGCATTTTATTGACATGCCCACTGCTGAGGTACTTCAATCCAAAGCAGTTTATCTTATCTTTACCCTGAGACTGGAACTAAGGTAAAGATCCAGAGTTAGAGTTTAAACTGTGGAAGCAGAATGATTTAAAACACAATTTACTGCTGCACGATGAAAGTACACATGATTTGCTAGTCTTTGCATTACACTACAATACATATCTGTACACATAAAATGAGTCTTTAAACCTTATAGTTGTAATAAATGGTCCACTTATCAGACTTGTATGTAAAGTGGGACCCTATATTTCATATAAATGCTCTTATGATGGCCATTTAATGGGCTCATGACACTCGTATTGGTTGGTTTTAGAGGAAAGTGCTCTTATTGTGCACAGTAAGTCTTAAAGCTGAATAACTCTACTGCATAGATGTATTTATAACCTTATTAGAGGGGGAAATGGTTTTTGTAATTTGCACTGATTTTTCATTCCTCCTGTTACATTTAAGCCACAATCTAAAAAAAACTATAGTGTTCATTCTTAGTATTTGTATTATTAAATGTGAGGAAGCAAAGACACAGGTACAGTGTATCCATCCTTCATCATGAAATAGGTTAAATAGTGCTGGAGTTGACCAGGCGACCCCAGTACTGTGAGCAGTTGACCTGTCCTGGATTTAATCCTTAAATAGCCTGACCTCACTTTTTACCCACAATCCCCCAGTCTTGCATCTCACTGCATCTTCCTATTCCCAGGTGACCCCAGCACTGATCTATGAAAGCAGGAGGCATTATCTGGATTTCCACAGTAGTGACAGGGCTTTTCTCCACAGACTGGGAAGCTATACAACCTCCAGTGATGAACAAAAAAGCAGATAAGAAGCACAAGAGAGAGCGTTTGCCTTGTATGTGATAACTACATGTGTCCATGTAGGATTTGGCTGCCTTTTTCCATTAGATATGAGGAAGTCATTTTGAAAGGATTTAGAAAGCATTTGTTTTTACAATATCTGATAGAAGTATTTACAGAAGTAACAATGACTTTTAGACAGTGCTGACTGACATGAGTTGTTGGGTATGATTTACTTGGTGAGGTGAAGTATTTTTTTTAGTGGACAGCCTATAAATGATGGTACAATCATATCTTAATCACAGTAGTGACGATGGGAGTCAAGAGGCATAAGGTTACCCAGCATTTTGAAGTATATCAACATCGAGAATGATTTCTGTATCTTTAAAACAGTCGTTACCTTTTATCTTAATCATTAACATGATTCAAGGCTTAAATCTCGCTGAAACCAGACAATAATGATGATACTCTAAAATTAGCTACATTTATCCCTTTATGGAGCAAGGAACCATATATGGTGATTTTAGTAGACTTCATTTGTGGCCTTTCCCAAACTCTGTGATACGGAAGAACCAGAATGATTTTTCTCAGCCAATAGGTAGAGATCAGTCAACATCTTGAAAAGTGACATCACACTATCCAATCAATCAGTAGTGGCCCTGAGTGATTCAAACTTCCAGTTTCCTCCAGAACTCACAAAATGCAGTTTTACATCTCTTTTGGTCCCAAAAAATGCCCCCAAAAATCAAAACTAACCAGAATTAGCTGAGGAAACTTATACATACTAAAGATGAATAGTGGTGCTACATGTCAAGATTACATTTGATTGATTTTGTTTGCAAAGGATTTTAAGCAATTACTGAAATTTTGGCTTGAAAAAATTGAGGAACCATTTTTGGACATACACATGTTTAGGGGTGTAAAATAGTGTCCATGTTAAAACAGGGCCAATTCATCTAGCAAGCTATACTGAAGGTATTTTTTCTTCACAAATAACTCATAATAATGTAGGAGAACAGTACTCTGTGTAGTCTGATGTTGCCAGAGGTTTGGTGTGTGTGCTGAGTACCCGGAGAGAACCCACGCATCAAAAGGGAGAACATGCAAACTCTGCTCAGAAAGACCCTGACCAGGAAGCAAACCGGGGACCTTCTTGCTGTGAGGCAACAGCGCTAACCACTGCCACACCGTGCGGCCCCTGTGAGCTTTATATCTGCTTAAATTAATTTAGACCATAGGCGCAAGAAGGTGGTTGCTGAGGGTGCTGCAGCACCCCTGTTGGCAGGCAGTATGAGCATACAATGTGTAAACAATTACAACTTAAAAATGTTTAGCCTCTTTTTTAACAACAGCGTGTCATACATTTCCTGTCAGAAGTGAATGAAACACATTCTAATTATTATATTATTTGATTTAAATAAATTATTGTCTCCAACCTGACAACAGACATCATCACATCAGGCCAAAGTGCATCGACAAGTCTTGCCTGCATGCAACTCACCCTTCCGCCGGATCTTACGAAAGAAAAGGGATTATAAACAGCTATTGGTGTTGCAGTTTTTCTGGGTGGCCTGCATCCACAAACTAAGGAGCTGCTGGGAGAGGTGGCCTGCATGCGTCTGTGGCCTCTTCTGAGAGGTGATTCTCCTCACTTAGGCGGTTAAAAACAGGGTTAAGGAGCACTGTGACTCAAAAAAAGCCTGACACACATGGGTCTGCAGCTTGTCCATCAGGATGCTCTGAACGAATTGGACACTGCGCCTTTTAACGCAAATCTTTGTGCAGCGCACAGCAGAGCAACGGCCACCTACAGAGTCATCAATTGAAGTAAGTTAGCTCACACACACTTTTGCTGTAGATATATGTTATAATTTTGGCTAAACTGTATTTTTGCACAGTTTACTTGTGGGTCAGAGCCAAATAACATCATTCAAACATGCATGTGGAGTGTATATCTAGTGGCTGTTTTTTTTTTTTTTTTTAACAAAGAATAAGCACACAGTAACAGATGCACTGTTGGTTGGTGTCTTTGGTTTTTGTTGTTAAAAATATGTTTTACGGTATGAGTTATGTGTGAGGGACTTGCGTGGACTTGAACAATGTGGCTGATGTGTATGCAGTGCTCATGAAAAAATGGCAGGAAACTGAGCTTTGGTGTTTTTGTAGTCTTTTGTTACACAGTATTTTTGCCTTTGCAGAAAAATTGAGGAATAATGATTTCCTTTGAGTCACATGTGTAAAGTTAAGAACATTTATGGTCTTGCAATGTAAACGGCATTTCAAAGATATTAAAGCGGCTAACGACTGTGTCTTGTTTGGCAGTATCTGAAGTTGTCACCTTAATTGAATGAAGGTGTGTAAGCACCTGCACACCACACAAGTTTTACTCAATTTTACATTATTCTAAGATGTGATCCGTGTGTGTTTGGCTCGTTGATGATGATGATGATGTGCATCACAAAAGTCATCATCAAACACGAGTATGGGAGAGCATCAGCAGGAAATGACTGAAGAACTGTGTTAAAACAAGGGCATTAGAAGCTTCAACACAAGACAGCACACCTCTATGAAGGTATTATGGACTTACTGAAGAGACGCTCCGTCAGCGGACGTCCTGTGCACTCTTTTACGCACGTTCCTCCGTCCTGGGCTCGCCCCACGGTGATTATAACAACCAAGTTTTCATTTGAATTTGGCAGTTAAAGTCCGTCTTCTTTGTGTAGACTCAGATTTATTGATATGACTTGTTGCAGTCTTTAGGCTACTGCTGACAGTTTTCACCTTTCTAGAGGATTTCGGGAGAATTTCTTTTTTGTAAAGTAAGCCTTATCAGAGCCACGATTCAAATGAAAGCTCCTGCGTGCTCGAGGGAGCGCGCACTGGAGGGCCTATAGTGTGTGTGTGTGTGTGTGTGTGGGACGAGAGGAGGGGAGGTGAAGGAGCAGAGGGGTGCCTAATCAGAGACGTGCCTCTGTTATTGATCATATCGTTTACACATGCACAAACAGCTGTTAAATACAGAAAATGCCAACTCGAAATAGTTTTACCCCCATTGCTTTGGCGCTCCTATGCGCCGCATTTAGTGCATACCCACTTTTTGCACCACTGACAAAACATAAAAAATGGGTCTGCTCAACCCACGGACAACAAAATCTACCCACGGCAGTACGTCAAAAGTAGCCCAATTCCGTGGTAAAACCGCGGACCTGGCAACCCTGCTGCACACAAACAGTAATGCATGCACTTATACCTAGCAGCACCACTCAGCAGAAACATGTTCTCACGCACGTGATTTAGACATTATATATTTTGGATGTTTTTAATGTTTTCTGGTGGAATAATTAAGAACAATAAGTGGTATAATTTTTTTGAATCTATGTGAGTTCAGTCAGTTTTTCAACAGTATAACAGTTTTATTATACGGCATACATCAGGTTTTATTTTCATTGTGAGCTTCCTCACTGGTAAAGTACACTTAGATATTCAATATTTGTGATTAGTATCAGTTTCCTGTTGGAAAAGGTAAAATTAAAAGATGAAAGAGCTGGAAGCACCATTATAGTACTCTGAAGCAAGTCATGTTTTCTGCCCGAAAGAGCTCAAAATCTAAAGGCAACCTACAATGTCTTGTAAAATTAATATTTTGTATTCAAATATCTTTTTAATGTACAAGTAAATACTCATTAGACTCTATGTACTTATTTTTCTATTATTAACATATTTATATGCACACTTTTTATGGATTTTTTTAAACATAAACAGGCAAGAAACCATACACTCACCAGCCACTTTATAAGGTTCACCTTGTATCGAGTTGGACTCCCTTTTGTCTTCAGAACTGCCTTAATTCTTAGTGGCATAGTTTCAAAAAGGTGTTGGAAACATTCCTCAGAGATTTTGGTTCATATTAACATGATAGCATCACACAGATGCTGCAGATTTGTGGGTTGCACATCCATGATGTGAATTTCCCGTTACACTATATCCCAAAGGTGCTCTACTGGATTGAGATCTGGTGGCTGTGGAGGCCAGTAGAGTACAAGGAACTCACTGTCATGTTCAAGAAACCAGTTTGAGATAATGTGAGCTTTTTGACATGTTGCATTATCCTGCTGGAAGTAGCCATCAGAAGACAGGTACACTTTGGTCATAAAGGGATGGACGTGGTCAACAACAATACTCAGGTAGATTGTGGTGTTTAAACGGTGCTCAGTTGGTACTATGGGGACAAAAGTGTACCAAGAAAATATCCCCACACCACAACACCACCACTACCAGCCTGAACAATTGATACATGGCAGGAAATCAAGACTCATTAGACCAGGCAACAAAATTGTCCTAGTTTGGTGAGACAATTTTAGTACCTGGTGTGGTCTTCTGCTGCTGTAGCCATCATCTTAAACCAGTCTGCCCATTCTCCTCTTACCTCTGACATTAGCAAGGCATTTTCGTCCACACAACTGCTGCTCACTGGATATTTTCCCTTTTTCGTGCAGGTTACTCTGTGGACCCTGGAGATGGTTGTGAGTTAAAATCCCAGTAGATCAACACTTCCTGAAACACTCAGACCAGCCCATCTGGCACCAACAACCATGCCCCATCCAAAGTCATTTAAATTCCCTTTCTTCCCCATTCTGATCCTGGGTTTGAACTTCAGCAAGTCGTCTTCATCATGTGTACAGTACCTGCCTAAACGCACTAAGCTGCTGCCATCTGATTGGCTGATAGCTATTTGTGTTAACCACCAGTTAAACAGGTGTACCCAATAAAGTGGCCAGTGAGTGTATATGTTCACTTCATTGACCTTGATTTTCACCATAATAATGTAAAATACATATAGAAAAGTGACACAAGTAAAAAAGTATTGGGACATCCACCAGTAATATTCTAGGACTTTACATTTTAATTTCCAGGAATTACAATGAGTGCCATATAAAGGGTTATGTAACAGGCAAAGTTTGAATTTCCAATAGCAGTATAACTGGCTATGAACTGGAACTAATCAGGCCTTTTCTATGTCAAGTACTAACACCATCCAATCATGAGTCAGCCGAGCAGGTGTCAGTTTGTTAAACCCTGCAATCAACTGCACAGCTTATGTTAAAAAAAGACTGATTGATTTCAGCTAGTTGGTTGATTTAAATAGCTTTGTTTCTGAAGGCTTGAAATTTGACCTTGTTTTAGAGAGCATGACAAACACGTGTGTAAAGACAGAGCTCCACACATGCAACGGATCAATATGCTTACAGAAACACACCATTTGCTGCAGTGCCATTTTCACCTTACAATACACAATGCATCCCATTAGTGACCGTTTCTCCATGCTCCCATGACATCAGTGGCTATTGTTTGGCACTTGTCTGTTGATTATGTATTTATAAATCAAATTTGCGAGGATAATACCCTGGTAATATTTTTTAGCACGTTGATCATGCACATAACTCCCCCATTATTGTTCCTTACAGATGTTTTAATGGAACACTAAGGATTTTAACTTTGCAAATATAAATCCTTCCCTAACTCACCGCTTATGCAAATGGGAGGGCAGACCTCAAGCTGATGCGGCCATGTCAATACTGTCAAAGAAAGTGTGTGATTCCACCCTGTGATAGCCTTCATCCTAATTAGTTTTCAATCTGGCCTGGCCCTCTTGGATGCCAGGTCGTAATCAGTGATGCTGGTAAAAGTCAATGGCTATCTTGCAAATTCTTTTTCTGGGAAAATTGCCGCTCTTGTTGTTGAATGAGCAAGGAGGCATGCGATCACAATTGTGAATTGCCCCTTTCTTTAGGCTGGCTGTGTAGGTGGCTCGCTGCTATGACTTTTACTGTGCTGCTGAAAATAAACCTGCTCATGCAGAGTAGCAATTACTGTGTCATTATTGTGGCGGTGCAATTATGCCCTCTTTCTCTCTGCAGCCTTCATGTAGAAAGGTGCTTTAAATCCGGCTGTTGATATAGTTATAAGAAGAATGCTGATAGGTGATTATTTTGAAAGAATGACTTAAGGTCTATGTATAACTAAACTGGTAAATAGGTGGTTTTATTGTAATTGTTTGTGGTAAATTTACAGCGTTTTAAACATTTTGATATAGGTTTGCAGGTTGATAGGTCCATCATCCCTCTCTGACAGCATACATACGATTGTATTTTCTTTATTTATACAGCAAAATAAGAAGAGAAGAGGAAAAAAAAGACATTTTGTTATTTTCAGAACTGCTTCCTGACTTGATTGAAAAAGGTCCAATAGGGACCGCTCAATCATTTATTTGACTGACATATGCAATAACCTGTTTCTCTGGAAATGGCACCCAGAGAGCAAATTTAAGCACTGACAAAGGACCGCCACTCTGGAGGTGTTGACAGAAAAGGGTGACAAAAAACAACTATAATACTGGAGAGCGTCCAAGACGCAAGTCACATTAAGAGGCAAGTACAGCAGGACATAAAGGGCTAAATGAAAGGCACTGATGTAGAAGGAGAAAAATCCCCGAGGGCACCAATCCAACCTTTGCGTCAGGATTATTGATAAGACGTAAAGGTTACTGGGGTGGTGATTTCACCCACTATCTTCTGCAATCAAGCAATGAGGGTAAATATGGTAACATCGGCACACTGCATTGAGAGGAGAGGGGAGGTTGGTAACAGGCCTCCATCGACCTCATTAGGTCGCAGGGAAGCTCCAACCTAACAACCAGACTTGTCTCTTGTGAGGCTGCATACTCCATGTACACATACACAGATCGGGGGCTGCTTTTCCATTACAAACCCTGTAACACACAAATGGCTGCAGGTGCACGCAGGCATACACACGCGGTGTCTCTGCTTCTCCTGCTTCTCCTGCTTTTCCCTGACACACCCTGTCTGCTCAACAAAGGAAAACCCAGATAAATGCAGTGCCAGGCCCCGCTGTACCTGTCTGCAACCACTCACTTGTTTCTCTTAAGAAATATATTTTCAAGTTGAAGTCAGGGTTTCTGGCCTCAGCTTCCTGCATAGTCATCCCAGGCAGTTCACATTCCCACAATGACCCGCTGCTGTAGGCCAGAGAGCGGGTATGCAGTGAAGCCAGCAGATTAATTGCATTTGCAGGTTTGTGGAAGCAATATTGATATTAGCTAAATATAAACACAGCATTGCCAGACAACAGAGCAAGCATGCCAGAACCTCAGACAACATAACCACTGGAACAACTGCATGCTTAGGTTACTTTTTTTATTCTTTAATGAGACATTAGACACCTGAAGTATTTGCAGCAGAGATGTTGGCTTTTATTAATTGGAGTATAAGCCTGTCTTTAAAGTGAGAGGGAGACAAGAACGGCCCAATCAGATTTCAGAGAAAAGCTGTTCTTCAAGCTAATAAAAGTCAAGAAAATCTCTCCTCTGGTTTATAGAGGACATGGTATACAGAGCATCATTTCTTTAATATAGGGGACAGTACACTATGATGAACATGTAATAAGCCAGATGCTCATATTGTCATACTGTTGAATTTAATTTAGATCATTTGCTCCCACCATTTCTTGAACTGAAAGATTAAAATGTAATAAGGCACACATTTTAGGACTGATGTTGTGTTTATTTTCACCAAATTGCTGTGCATAATGGCAATCCTTCTGTCATCCATATGCACTCACTCTCTCCCTTTCAAAAGATTAATCCAAGAAAACAATTAAAATACTAGAGAAACAACTGTCTATGCTCATCCTGCTCTGTCAGACAAGAGAGTCAAATATCTTGGAATAATTTTGTGCAAGAAATTAAACATCTCAATGCCGAACATGCAGTGTGTGCGCTGTGGGGGAGTCGTGTCACTGTGCAGAAGCACAAACAATTCACAGTCAAACGTGTGGTACAGACAACTGATTATATCACATACGTACATATAAACTTCCCTTAAGTACAATGTTTAGAGGAGAAACTGTCTGTTAACTTTCTCTATGAGCTGATTTATTTAAAGGTGTCCAATATTAATGCGCAACCCTCCGATGCTTGATCACATGCTGCAAAACAAGACATTTCAAACCCACCACTGCCCCTCTAATACTTCAGCCCATTTTCTGTGTGAATGTTTTTTTCCAAAACAAAATAAATTATTTATTTCTGATAGGAGAAGAGAGCCACAAATGGCAGCAGAATCAGATATTTGGCTTAAAAATGTTTGGTTCTAAAATGGCTTATGTTATGTTCCTGCAGGCCCCACAGCACATTGTTGTTAAAGAGGTAGTGAGCACTTTAACATTTTTTTTCATCTGTACACTGAGGTAATGTACTGAACTATAATAAAACACATCAATGTTGGTGTTATAGCTGAAATTTGCACTAAACTAATAAAAATCTGCATTTTATGGTTTTTAATTAGCTCAAACGGACATCTGCCTTGAAAAATCTTATCTAAAAAGGTGGGGCTTATGTGACGTAGAAACCGGTCGTCAAATAACAAAGAACAGCATTCAGTTGTTTTCTTTTCAAAAACAACAAAAGTTGTGTACTGACATGTCTACAGTCGCCCTGGTTCATGTTATGCAGTTCTCTATGGAGTTTACTCCTTGGTAGGGGCGCTCTTCAGTAGCGGCTAGGTCACGTTTTGTTACTCTGATTGGCCGTAAAGATGTGACAGGGAACATTAATCCAATCAACCTCAGAGTTTTTTTCAAAGGCTCTGCCCTTTCCCAATTGCAGTCTATGAGTGGTTTTCTAGATGGATGTGAAAGAAATCTATCTGGCGTGCCAGGTCAGGTACACCTCACATTTTCTTTATATGCATGGTTATGACATAAAGAGGGGGGAACGTAGTTAAAAGATGGTGCTAACCCTTGTGGTTTGTGTCATGATGCAGTCTTGTAGTACTTGAGTCCTTGACTCGGACTCAAGTCCGACTTGAGTCCTGATTTGGAGGACTTGTGATTCGATTTGGACTCAAGCGCGAAATACTCGAATTTGGACTCGAGCTTTAACTGCATCAGGACTCGAGGATGGAGAGGAGGACTCAAACCTTTTTTGCTAAATACTATTTTGTTCTGTAATATTTGTTGTTTTTGTGTGAGAACACGAACATAAGTTATGCTATGGACAGAGAAAATGGCACAAAAGTTTAAAAAAAAAAAAAAAAAAAAAAAGAAGAGTAGGTTATGGGAATAATACATTTAATAGTGTTTTGGGGTGAAAATGCAGTGGAACAAGCCTACAACAGCTGAAGGTGTTAAGTCTGTCTGATTCTATAAGCAGAAGACCCAAGCTTTCTTTTCCACTGCTTCAAATTGCATTTACTTTTGACTCTAAAGAAAAATTCAAACAACCTGTAAAACAAAAACTCCCCTTTCAGCCTTTTTAATCCCTGTTTTGCCTTATAGTTTCTTGAGGATCATCACAAGATGCTAAATGCTCAATGACCTTCATCCCCAGCCTCTACTTCCTCTTATTTCTCTGTGCTGTTTCATGCTGGGCAGGAAGTGAACTGTTTGCGTATCTGAGGTGGTCTGCTTGAAATGGATGCCTTTTATTTTAGCAGTGGGTTAGCTGGATTCATCACCAAGTAAAGACATAGCGACTTAAGAACCAAAGGAAGATGTTACTGTTATGAAAACCATTGCGTTTCTTGCTAACTCTGTATTTTGAGAAACTATTTACAGAACCTGGAGATATTTGCATAATTGTTAATATCTTAATACTGAATTCCCTTAGATCTATATAGAAATAACTACACCCCTTATCAAGGGTTTTATCTATTGGAGTATTCACTGATTAGTTCAAAGATGTGTTTTTGTAGGCTTTGCAATTTTCAGAGGTTGGCCTTTGCAAAAGGCAGCTTTTAATTAGACAGTAATTCATCAAAGCTAAGAGCAAAAGGCCATATAGACAGCTGGATCTATGCTCCCTTTGTTCAACAAACAAAAGACATTCTTGAAGAAAATGTCATAGAAGATGCTTGAAAGGCTGTGTATTCAGACCGTGGCTTTATTCAACACTTGACATAAGAAGTTAAGAAGGAAAATGTTCAACCTGACAAACCAGTCACCACCCCTCCTCATTTCTGTCACCTTTTAATATTTTAAAGTGTGGGAATCAGAACCAAAAGAAGAGCTCTTGATTGAGCAGTGTAGTTCATTTGTCTTTCAGCACCTTAAGGGCGGTGCGGTCTATGTTTGTGTGTCAGGCACCATCTGCTGGAGTTTGAGTGATCTGGAAGTAGTGCTGCTAATTTAAAGTCTACAGGGAAGGAGACACACTTTGCATGGCCAGCACATTCACATTTTGTTCCAGACCAAAGACACCTCTCTTCTGTTACTCACTCTGTCAACCTATGTACATCATCTACCATCACACTGATCCAGGTTGTTCCCTGTAGTGTTCAAAGGACTCTCCTCTGCCCTGGGAAGATTTTTTTTAACCTCTGATATTTCAGCAAGCTCTACTGGAGCCACAGCTGCTTTCCTGGCCACTGACACTTATCGAGCATGTTTTTCTTCATGCATATTAATCCGTAACACACTTTCATACCTATTAAGAATACATCCAGGGAAATAGAGTCATGGAAAGGGTTCTCTGTTCTTCATACACACCCTGTGTTTTGACTGCCTGTTACTCAAGCTTCAAAAGACCAAGACCAGCAGGCCGCTTTTCACTTAAAAGTGTTTGATCACGCTTTTTCAGAGGAGCAGAGCAAAAGGTTTTAGTCTGCCTTTAATGATAAAATTCACCTTGGTGCCTTTGTAAATTCGCATGTAGGCCTACTTATTGAGGAAATGTGAAAATAGATACGCAAGACTCATTTATGCTCTATATCAGGTTCACTCACCACTGTGTGCAGAGCTTCTGCTGAACTCTGCATTCATTTTGTTAGTATTTCTGCACATTTCCTGAAAGCTTTTGGATATGGACCAAATATTGCAATACCACTGGAAAATGTGGGCACAGTGCTGATCAATCCAAACCAGCATGTGTATTTGGGCCCTGTATGGGTTACATGCAGGCTGCAATATGGGATCCATGGGGGCTTATCCGGAGGTTCCATGTTGGTCCACTTGTGATTGCCCATGTGAACTTCAAGTGGGATCAGCCCATATGAGACCAATATAGGCCCCATCTCTAGAGATCCATGTGATTGCCATAGACAAGCCCACAATAGTAAAAATCAAAGTGTCCAAACCAAAAATGAAGGAAACCTTGGAAAACAGCTGATTTTGGGGTAAAGGCATATGAGTTTGTTAGGAACTGTAGGCCTCATTCCCCAACTGTTCTTAGGAAGTTTGTTCTTAAAATCCACATTTGCCCACATATTTTCTGGGAAAAAATCAGGAAATTCTTACACATTTGAGCGCTGTTATGCCAGTGCAAAATCATGTTTTCATTTATTATCTATTTATTTTTTATTTTATTTCATTAGTTTAGCCTATTTTATTATCAAATAACTTTAATACACATGTGAATTTAATGTAGTCAGCTTTATTTTACCAATGCAATTACTGATGTAAAGTGCAACCTGTAAATTACAAATAAAAATTAAGGTAAGGATTTAAAAAAATAATGTTGAAAATTAAGAACTTTCTGACATCTTTACATTTGATCCAATTCTCTTTTACTGCGTACATCTCAGTTTTATCCAGTGTGCCTTCTGTGCTTGCAAACAGCCCTACAGTCTCATGCCTTTACACTGTAAAGACAAAAATGAGGGCTCAGTAAAGCATAGTAAAGAAATTTTTCAGCTTTTTTTTTCTAACTTAATGCCAAATGTTGCCATTTAGTTGACATAAAATGGTCATAATTTAAAATGTCTAATTGTAAGATATTTTTTTTACAATTTCAGTTGGCTCAACTTGAATAGTTACGCTAACTATTCAAGTTGAGTCCCCAGATGTTGGCCCAACTTCAATCTTTATGTTTACTCAGTATATACCTTACATAATTAAGGAAAGTCATATAATGTGTTATTCAATCAGTAAAGTTATCAAAAGTGCACCCAACATTTTTTTATTTGTTCATTCAACATAAATCAAGATGGATTTTTTACAGTGTATATGGGCATAAAAGGTTGTTTCTCGATGCAAAGAAGGCAAAAGGGGGAAATGCTTCCAGCTGACAAGCATGTGGCATTCATTGGTTTAAGAACACTGGTGCAAACCATTCAGCAGTTTAAAAACAGCATCATAATTCTGCTCAAACCTTTTCGAAGGCTCTTGTTCAAAACAAATTTGAGAAAATAATGAATTGACCATTGGTACCTGCTAATCCTTCATACACATCCATACTCATCTACTGATGAAAGAATGGGAATAAAATGGACTGCAGGAGCTGAGGATCGAACCTATAACCTTCCAATTATTAAAGAAACTGACTCTTCCTTTACCGTGGTGAATGAGGCTCAAACAATGAGCATGATTTTACATGACCTGGGTACAGGGACAGACAACTACAACAGAGCAGCTAGGTTAATATCGGAAGGGATCAAAATAACAGTAGTATTGCAGCAGTGCTAGTAGGGGCTTATGTGAGACAGGGTCCTCTAGTGATGCATTTTCTTAATGTCCATCTGAACTCTGAGGATTGGGGAAATACAGGTGGGGATGGATAAATCATTTGAAATATATGTATACCAGTCTATATTTGCAAAGAAACCTTAAAAGAGCCTTAGTAGTGATGGTGATGCATTGCAATTTGAACAATGATAACAGTGAAGTTATTGCAGTATTCAATCCTTAACTAGTTTTTAGAAATACAAAAAAACTGTTTAACAAAAGAATGTCCATCAACATGCCTTTTCCATTGAAGCACTCAGCTTCTGCAAAATCCAGTGCACAGCTTCCATACACCGCTCTGCCTCCATACACCATAAGAATCAATATGTGACATGGACACACCATTAATGTACATGCAGGCCTGCCATCTGACATAACTTTGTCAGCATATAACTGTAACCTGGAGCATAACCAGATCTTGATGGATCTCCCATTGGCTTCTGGACCTAATTGGCCCCTCCACCCTTTCAGTGAGTAGTGCCGGTTCCTTGAGTGCTGATGTATTTGACATGTTGGGGAATGGGTTTCAGGAGAAAGAGAGCGAAAGAATAGGAATAGGCCAGGATACACAGATCCAATACAATTAAATGATTTACTTGTCAAGAAAACAATGGTGCTGCTGGAGCACAGACACAGACTGTAAGTCACACTGGAGGAGCTGCTGGACTGTCCATTTACTAGAGATACACAATAATTCCAAAGCCAATTACAGGAGCCTCTCTTTACACTGTCTATAATTTGGAGGCCATTTAGCGTTTTCAGAAAGTGATTTACCTTCAGCTAAAAAGTTAAATTATTTATATTTCATCTTAGCTTATTTTGTTTCTGACAGAACCACACATAAAGGTCACCGAAGCTCCGGTGCTCATTTCTCTGCCTTTTCTGTTTATATGGGTCTAAGCAAGGCTCCTCCTGAACTTTATTTCTTTGGCTTACACTGACACAATTATATGACACAATCCTTGCTGTAGGGCACAGCAGCTCTGCTGTAAATGCAGTTTTCTGCATGCATAATTAACAAAGGGAGTTAGTGGATTTTGACATTTGGGGTTAAAGCAACCCAGACATCAATTTGTAACTATTAGAGACTGTCCGAAAAAAAAAAATGTTTGTTTGTGCCACAGTACATTAATAGTAAGCCAGTGACCTTCAGTGGCAAAAACAGTAAATAAAATATTGTCAAGGCATCAGTCAGGTCAAGTAATCTAAAAGTTCAACTTCTGTAATTGAGGTCAGACAGGAACAGTAAAAGAGTGAAATAATCACCATAATCATCCATCATTAGAGCAAATAACAGTTTAATACAAGTTTGCAAAATTTGACTTTTAATTGTGCTCCAGCTAAAATGTCCTAGCTAGTCAATTAGCATTGACTGTTGAATAAATATACCTGACCTGCTTATTTGTGATGGGCCATGAATACTTACTGTCATAAGCTGCATACTCACCCACGCTCCCCCTGTAACTTGTAACCCCCCCAAGCTCATCACATTGTGGTGCCTCTAGACCTAACAAAGTCAAGTATAAATGCACCGTTCATTATCATAACTGTGTATAACACCCACATTTGACCCTTGTTTTATTCATCTTAAAAGTTGGCTGCATCTTATACACCAGGACTTTAATAAAAGTATAAAGTGCGTAGACATGCAAAGTCAATATCGCAAATGTGCCCAGCTACCACCCTTACACACTGAACAAGACCTAATGAAACTGAAAGTTAATTCTCATTTACTGTGTATTGCAAGCAGTTGCTCTGGCTTCACTGCTCTAAATGAGCTGTAATACATCACGACAGTGTTGTAGTTGAGTCACCAAACCTCAAGTCCAAGTCCCTAGTGTACAAGTTCAAGTCACAAAAGAAAAATCAGTCAAGTCCCCTTTACCTGTGTTCGAGTCCTAGACGAGTCCCCAGTACTTAAAACCTAGAGCCAAATTAAATCAAATTAATAATTATTTATCCGGCATTCTAGCTTTACAGGTGGGCTGCACTGATTTGTTTTATTTATGTATAAATTTCTTCAACTTTTTATTTTAAAGGACTAGAGGAGCTGTTAACAGCAGTTTGTATGAATAAAACCAGACATCTTTGGCCCCGTGGTGGAGTAGCCTTAGAGACAGGGTTAATAGATTTAGTCACATTTTAGTCCTGATCACCTTTTCTAGTTTTACTCTAGTTTTACTCAAAGAAAACTCCAAAAACATTGCAGTCCAGGTTGAGGGTCATTGATTTTTATTGATATTGATACTCTTATTTAACCTTGCAAAGCAGATGGATTTGCCAGTTTCCTTGTTTTTCACTGGTGAATCCATCTGTAAAGCTCCCATCTGAACCGTTTGGGCCAGGTTAGAAAGTGACAGGACCAATCAGCATCGAGGGGCAGTACTTTCAGGTGCAGCAGAGTCGTGACATAAACAAGCAGCAGCAAGAACTGGTGCAGTTATTGAGGAAGAGATTAGCATGGATGCTGCTAAAGCGCCAGTTTTATCAGAACTTGATGACAATTCTTTGTTAAAAGAACAACAAAGAACAGCAGTGAGTTGTTTTCTTTTCAAAAACAACAAAAGTCGAGTACTTACATGTCAATAGTTGCATGTTTCGCGTTATTTCTCATTAGCTGCGCATGCGCAGCTTGCCAGTGGCTACGTCACATGCTTAGTTGTTGTGATTGGCCTGTAGAGATGTGACAGACAGAACGTTCACCCAATCATACTCCAAGGATTTTTCAAAGCCTCTGCCTTTTTTTCAAATGTTTCCTATTGAAGCTTTCCCAGATGGATGTGTGAAACAAATCCATCTGGTGTGTCAGGTTAACTCTTATTAATACTCCTTAATGGTCACACTCTTCATAGATAATATTAGCTGTATTAACAGGATTATTTGTGTATCTTGTGTGGAAAAATGAAACATGTTTTTAACTGCACTCATGCTTTACCTCTATCTTATATATTCCTCCTTTAAAATGACTGCATTTATTCAGATTTCTCATTAAATACTAAAATTTCAATTTTCGCCATTGTACATTTGAACACATCATAAAAAGGTCTTAACTTTGTTCCCTCTTCGTTACTCGAAAGTCTGAGCTGTCTTTAAACCACCATAATTAGACTGTATGCCACCTTGTTTAGCTCACTAATCAGCATTATCTGGCCAATGTTAACGCAGATTTCAACGTTGGATTAATATTTCTAACTAACAGGACTCACTACAAGGTTTAAGATATTTTATCTCTCTGTCCAAGACTGAGGCCGCTGATGGAGATTTTCCGCAATTCAAAGGTAGGCTGGCTGCAATTTTAGTTTAATTTCTTGTAAAGATTAACACGAGAATACAGAGAAGAGCTACAGGTTTAAGCTACCTATAAAGTTATCGGCTCCTCTCTCTGTCACCCAGGCTTGCCAGCTCCTCCTGCTCTCTCTCTCTTCTGTGGTTGTTTTAACAGACAGCAGGTTAGTAGCATGTGAACGCAGGTGAATGCATGCACCACGTGCTGCATGAACACTGATCACTTATGCAGGGTTTTCTCACAAAAACAACAAATATTACAGAATAAAATAGTCTTTAGCAAAAAAAGGTTTGAGTCCTCCTCTTCATCCTCAAGTCCTGATGCAGTTAAAGCTCGAGTCAAAGTCCAAGTCATCAGCGCTTGAGTCCAAGTCAAGTCACGAGTCCTCCAAAATCAGGGCTCAAGTCGGACTCAAGTCTGAGTCCAGGACTCAAGTACTACAAGACTGCATCATGACACAAACCACAAGGGTTAGCACCATCTTTTAACTACATTCCCCCTCTTATGTCATAACCATGCATATAAAGAAAATGTAAGGTGTACCTGACCTGGCACGCAAGATGGATTTCTTTCACATCCATCTAGAAAACCACTCATGGACAGCAATTGGGAAAGGGAAACACATAACGTAACATAACATAACAAAACACATAACGCAGCTGCTATCAAGCTGCGCCCCTACCGAGGAGTAAACTCTATACAGAACTGCATAACGCGAACCATGGTGACTATAGCCATGTCAGTACATGATTTTTGTCGTTTTTGAAAAGAAAACAACTCATTGCTGTTCTTTGTTCTTCTTTTAATGAAGAAATGTCATCAAGTTCTGATAAAACTGGCACTTTCACAATATCCATTCTAATATCTTCTGCCATAATTGCACCAGCCTCTTGTTGCTGCTTGCTTACAGGACAACTCCGCTGCGCCTGAAAGTACTGCCCCTCAACGCTGATTGGTCTTGTCACTTTCTAACAGGGCCCAAACGACGGGAGCTTTGCAAGATGGATTTGCCAGTGAGAAACACTGGAATGGGCGTATCCATGTGCTTTGCGAGGTTAAGGTGTACCTTAAGTAAATACATCGTGTGAAGCGCTGGTTTGACTGAGAACACTCCCCAGTAAGAACAAGTCACAGATGGAGGAGGGCAGAGCAACTCTCTGGCTTTGAGTATGTCTCATCCAAGCGGCAACCTCCAGTCCTAAAAAATGAAGTCAATGCAGAAGTGCAGAAAATTGCAGTACAGCGAGTGTCCACTTGAGGCTGAACAATGATTAGACGAAGTCCCGTCTAATCACCTTTAAAAAGCCGGTTTTTACCCTAGAAATAAACTGGTTTACAGCCTGGTTCCAAAAACCAATCATGTCTCATTAGCGTTTTCATGTGCTCTCTCTGTAAAGGGGTGGGTATTTTTTTGTACCATGTTCATTTACATTATATTTAGCAAAAACCTCACTGCAGACTGATTGGCGCGTCTCATTTGACTGACAGATAGCTCAGCAGGAAGAAGCTACTTTTCTGTCGACCAGAATGCTAGCTAGCAAGCTAAGCCGGACAGCTTTGTGGAACCAGGCTGCATATGAGTGGCTTGTCTAGGCTTAAAAGGGGACATATTTTACCCTTTTAAAACAAGTATATATTCTTCTCAAAGGTCCCTAAAACAAGCCTGTGAAGTTTGTTGCTGAAAAAACACTCCAGTATAGGATTTTTGCATGTCTAAAAAGCCCTCTGTTTCAGCTCTTCTCTGAGTGAGACGTTTCTGTGTCTGTGGCTTTAAATGGTAATGAACTGTCTGACTCTGGCCCTGACCACACCCCTCTCAGGAAACGGACGGGGCACTCCTGATGTTACCATAGACTGTAGAAAGAATTGGACAAACCCCGTGTGACGTCAGTCGTCTGCTTACAATATGCGGACTCAAACGGCTCTTGAAGCCAATCTGTGGAGGCTTCCATATTGAAATTGTGGCCTCAGCCGAACTTTGGATCAACCTAATGGCCCACCCACTAAGTCGACTTCCTGTCAGCCTGCTAGCTAGCATTCTGGTTGACAGAAACAAAGCCTCTGCCTGCCAAGCCTGTCATTCCAATGAGACGCGCCAATCAGCTTTCATCCTAAATATAATCAAAACGATTGTGGTACAAAAAAATTCATCCCCCATACAGTGGGAGCACAATAAGACAGCAGCTAATGAGACACGTTTGGTGTTTTGAACCAGGCTGTAAACCAGTTTATTTCTAGTGTAAAAACCGGCTGTTTAACATGTGTGCAGACGGGACTTGTTGTGTTCCTGCAGCCAGCCTCAAGTGGACACTCGCGGTACAGAAATTTTTTGCACTTCCGCATTGGCTTCATTTTTCAGGACCGGAGGTTGTCACTTGGATGTTATAGACACTTTTATCCAAAGTTAAGGACCTGACGGGGATTCAAACCATCAATCCCCAAGACCAAAGTCAGCAGGGTAACCCACTGTGCTATCTAGCTTTTCAGCTGGCAGCTGAGAGGAAGATCAGGAGAGGAGGGCGGAACTTTCTTCTAAGCAGGGAGGGACAACCAAACCTGGGGGGGGTGCTAACTCCCTACATGAGGTCATGAGGGGGAAATCTGAGAACGGCCTGTTTCAGCACACATTTTCTAGAAGGTGGAGAGAGAATGGAAGGGAATAGATTTTACTGGTATTTGAGGGGATTGTTGACAGGCCAGGGGCACATATTTTTGTTAGAAAAAAGTGAAAAGTTATTTTTGCATAATTTGTCCCCTTTAAACTGAGGCCTTTTAAAATCCTGCCGGTTGCCATTTATCTGAGTTTTTGAAAAATTATGTTTAATTTTAAAGTTTTGACGGACACTGGCACTAACCATAGACTCCTGTGCTTCCTTAAAGGGATATTTCAGTATTTTTGAAGTTGGGCCATAGAGGTACCTAGCAGTAGAAGTGGCATTGGTCTCCAGTGATTTCAGTGAGCACGGCTCCTTTAAACAGGACTTGCTGGTTGTACTTGCCTGGAAGCCAGGCTACACAGTGTAACAGATGGGTACAGTTTCTCCCTGGAATTTAGATGGGCCACAGAACAATATTGGTCAAACGTATGTACTACTGAAAACTTCTGAAACATTTTATTTTTAACCCAGAAAGCCTCTGTGTTTCATCACTTTTTTTGCAATGCAGGCTTTGGCTACCAGTTGCGTGCGCTTGCATTTTAAGATTGTGACAAAACACAGAGGCTTTTTGGGTATAAAATAAAATGCTTCAAAACATTTTTTTGATACTGGGTACATTTGGGCCAATACTGTTTTGTGTCTAATTTTGACCAAAAACCTTCAAAATCTCTGGCAGAAACTGTATCTGTTATGCTGTATAGCCTGGCATCCTGGCAGGTACAACCAGTGAGCCCTCCTTAAAGCTCCAATGCTCAGTTAAATCACAGGAGGCTAACTACTGCTGTGTACCTCATATGACTCAACTTTAACAATACTAAAATATCCTTTTAATGTTAGGATGATTATTGAAAAATCTATTCAGTTTAAGGCATTCACAGACCTTCATCAATGACATCTAACTGACATTAAGTCTCTTCTGATCTCTCTGTTGTAGCTGCCTGTCCCTTTGCCCAGCTGAGGTAACATCATATATTTAATGTCCTGAATTAACTCACACAAAAAAATTCTACCATTTTCCAAGTTATTCTTTGTTGTTTTATTGTGCGAACTGGGTTGAACTGTCGGCCACATTGCTCAACACAATTGATGGTGGTAGTGCAACATTTGGTCCATAACCGTAAGCTTACAGAAAATCTGCAGAAATGTGGGCAAAATGAATGAGGAGAAAAGAAAGAAGGCTTCCTTCACATCTATTTGCATATCCAACAAGCATGAATACGTTTAAAGGAATATCCTCTTACCAAAGCAGCCATCCAACTGAACTGAATAAATGACATAGCATGAATCTTTGCCATTTAAGATTCAAACACAGAACATTTCAGACTCAAAACTTAACGATAAAGAAAAGAGCATCCTTGTTGTTGATTTTCTTTACTTTAAAGCCCATACATAGTAACTAGTATTACAATCTCTTCAAGTACAATTTTAAACTTCTCACAAGAGCAAAATCACTATCTTATATCCATACTAAACAGAGATCTTTAGGCACCAGTGATTTTTAAAGTGAAAATACAAATTTGTTGGGAACAAAGGTGTAGCTACAACATTTTATGCCTGCCACGGCAGGATAAGTATTGATTAAATTCTCCTGTCAGTCTTAAGGGAATCATAGATCTGCAGTCATGTTTATGTTGAACCCGATAATCTCTTAGTGTTGAATCCTGATGTCACTATTGATTGACCACCTGTAGGAGGCTATTTAGCCCTTAACCCTGTAATTATTTTGGTAATTACGTGCCTAATCCTGCACCTTTAATTTCAATAATTCTTTAGTTACCTAATCTTTGTCAAAGTAAGGTGACCGCTCATCAGCACAAGGCATGCTCTGAAATCCTTGTTAGTACTGTCTGTTTTCAGTATTATATCAAAAATGCCCTTGCTGGGAGAAAAATCCGTTTGATTTGGGGGTGTCCTGGAGGTTTGATTCAATAAAGCTGTCTGTGTCAAACAGCTGGAGTTGACAAGCGCTGTATCTGGCAGCTTTGTGAGGCTGTTCTGCTCTTCACGCGGTGTGACAGATCAGTGACAGGAAGCTGTAAATCCATATGGATGAACAATGTCTGAAGATTATCACTCAATGCACAGCCAATATTCATTCTAGGAAGATAGGGTTTATCTGTAGATGTGTTTACAATCTTCACTTCACTTTTTCCCATATAAAATGTTTTATCCTCACTTCTGCCCTGGGAGAGTTGAGGTAATATTCTTCCTTGTCAAATAAAGACTGACAGCATCCTTTGTCTTGAAAGCAGTGATTTAATAAACAGGTGCTATGCTGTTCATGGCTGATGACTTACAAAATAGCTGCTGGAACATCTGAGATACTTTTATGAATATGATTGTTGTTATGGAGGGATTTGGACTTTATTGCAAAGACATTGCTTGTTCTTTTTTTGCCTTCTGTCTCATGAAAAAAAGTCATAAAGCTAGATGTCACGGTCAGGATCTTAGCTGTTCTCTGTTATGTTATTCGGAAATGTGATGAAAATTACATCATGCTTCCATGAAAAAAAGGAAAAAAAAAATCTTTACGAAATGCAAGAGCATATCACAAATTGGTCACTGTTGGCTCCCTTTGCATAACTAACATTTTTTTCCCTTCATCTGACTTTCATTTTCAGCCGTTTTTAAATTGTTAGAGCTGGATACAGGACAGGCTGTGCAACCAGCACGCGGATCCGTGTGGCGCACGAGCTGCCTCTGGAGACCGGCACTAGTAACAAAACTGGAGAGCACAAACAGATCTAAAATCAGCGCTCCGTGGGTTGGGGAGAACAGCTTGACACAGGCACACTGCCACAGCTCAAGAAGCACACGAGCAATACCCCAGGACTCCATCAATGCACAGAATAAATGTTTACATTTAGTTGTTCTACATCGACGACCAGTCCGGATCGATACTGTAAGCAACGGAGATGAACACAAATCCTTAGTTTAATACAGGCTGTGTAAGTGGCACATAAAGAGTTCGTGCGCTCGGACGCGCGCCCTTCTTCACACGGTCAGCCTGTAAGTGTTCATGTTGATATGGACAAACATTTGTGGAAGGTTGACGCGGGAATAGCCTGCCAACATCCGTAGCAAATTCACCTTGAAAGTTAATATCCCAGGAATCACGGCCAATAAATCACTTTGGATCGCCCTGAATCTCTTAGGCAGACTGGTTATGCTGCGCACACACATCTTAGCACAATGCAAACTGAAACTACACACTGCCTTTGTTTGTGCACAAGTATTTTCTTTCAGGAGAAAAACAATAATAGTCTTACCTTCACGCCATAAGTTTGACTGTATCTTTGTTTTGACACGCAGCAGCTGTTAAATCCAAGAGCATCCACAGTGATTTCCTTCAAAATCCTTCATTAGCTTCTCACATTGTTCACTTTTCAGAAATGAATCGAGGCTTTGCGAAGCATCTGCACAGACTGTTACAGGGGGAAAAGCTCAAGTGAGAGCATAAAAAAACACTCACCGAGAAGTAAGAACAACGAAAAAAAAAAAAAATAACAATAGCTGAACGGAATCGTTAAATGTTTCCTGCCAAAAACGTAAAGAGATTTTGTCTTCAACTAAGTGTCTTCAGAGAAGTGATGCTGAACCTGTGCGGTGTCCGTCTGGTGTGGAGGAGCTTTACGCACGGAGTTACCTTCAGCACTGACGGAGGCAGGAGTGTGGCGACTGTAAAGAAGTGAGGAGATTCAAGGCGGGGTTACATGTGTTTGAACGCTCGGAGGAACGTATGTTTCCTATAGAGACACGAGGATGGATGGGACCTTATATCACCTGGTTTTCTTTCGATACTGCACCAAATACTTTGCGCAAGGAGCTGCGTTTTTTCAATTAGAAAATAATGGAAAGAAATGAAATGCAAAAAATTAAAACAGACAGGGTGTACTTGCTGTGATATTGGCTGTAGGAGCATTGAAAAGAAACATCTTAGTAATTAATTAGCCCATATTCATCTTGGGCCCATGTTATGGCCCTTATTCAATCAGTGATTTCTCAGTCTTTAGATGTCTGCTGACTCTCATCCCCACCATCCAATCAGGGGCCAGATTACACAGGGGACGCTATATGAATGCAATTTACTAGCTGGAAGGGTAGAAAACCAGTTGTCTTGTGTAGCTGAGGGCAGGCACTCAGAAAGAATGTAACAAGAACGTCTTATCACACCAGTTCGATTGATTTAGACCTGTACACCCCTGAGATGTTCATCATAAATTAGACACAACGACCAGGAGCAGATCCGTTTTTCTTTGTAGTCTTACATCAGGACCAACTTTGTCCTTGTTGCCTTAAAGGAAGTCAGAGTGTACATCAGAGATGTTTGCAACAGAAGGCAAAGACATGACAATGTAGATGTTGGTATTTTGGTGTCATCAGTGGTTAAAAAAAGTTTTGAATGTACACAAGTTTGATCATGTTGGGACTGTGAATGGTGTTTATTCTGTCTGCATCCTCCTGGACGGCAAACACTTGATGGGCCACAGTCCTTATTCAAAAACTCTTATTCTAACTAAGAGGAAAGTATCCTGAAAGAGACACTCTTTTATAATCCTTAAGACACACATGGATGGTAAATATACAATCAAGTACAGAATAATAAGTAAGTTGCCATGCTCTTCTTTATAATATAAAAACACTCAGAGTAATGAAGTGTTGAGTACTTTAAAGGCCTCTGAGTAAGTTGTTTTAACTACTCTTTACCTTTGAACATACAGAACTGATGAAATATCATTAAACACATCACTTGTAACCTGACACAACAGATAGATTTGTCTCACACATCCATCTTGAAATACTAAGTGTTTGTGAAAGGGCAGAGGATTTGAAAAAAACTCGGAGTGTGATAGGATGAGCGTTCTGTCACATCTTTACAGGCCAATCAGAGCAACAAAAAACGTGACATAACTGCTATCGAGGTGCGCAGCTACCAAGGAATAACATGAACCATGGCAACTATAGACATATCAGTACACAACTTTTGTCATTTTTAAAAAGAAAGCAACTCACTGCTGTTCTTTGTTCTTCTTTTAATGACAAAATGTTGTCAAGTTCTGATAAAACTGGCGCTTTAGCAGCATCCACACTAAGCTCTACCGCCATTATTCCACTGGCCTCTTGTTGCTGCTTGCTTATGTCACGACTCCACCACGCCTGGGAGTACTGCCCCTCATCACTGATTGGTCCTGTCTCTTTCTAACCGGGACCAAACGGATCAGAAGGGAGCTTTGCAAGATGGATTCGCCAGTGAAAAATAAGGAAACGGGTTTATCCATGTGCTTTGCAAGGTTATATCACTTGGGGTTAAAATAGAAAAGATGCAGCAAAAGATGCCATTATTCCTCCTCCATGAAATGGAGGAGGAATAATGGCATTGGGGTGTTTTTTAGGGTGTTGGCTAAGCCCCTGTCTCCAGTGAAGGCCAGTCTTAATGCTTCAGCATACCAAGATATTTTGGACAATGGTATGCTTCCAGCTTCATGGCAACAGTTTGGGGAAGGCGCTTTTCTATTCCAACATGACTGTGCTCCAGTGCACAAAGCAAGGACTATAAAGACATGGCTTAATGAGTTCAGTGTGGAGGAACTTGACTGGCCTATAAAGAGCCCTTCAACTCCTCCAAACAGGTTGATGTGTCGTCGTCATCATCCCATGACCTCAGCGCTCATCAAGCACCTTTGGGATGAACTGATATGGAGATTGTGAGCCAGGCATTCTTGTCTGATATCAGTGCCTGACCTCATAAATTCTCTACAGAATGAATGGGCATAAATTCCCTAAAAAACACTCAAAAAATCTTGTGGGAAGCCTTTGAAGAAGAGTGGAGGCTGTTAGAGCTGCAAAAGGGGGCTGACTCCATATTAGAGAACATGTATCTAAATACAATGTCAGTACAGTCCATGTTAGCTTAATGGTCAGGCAGTGGAATACCTTTCTCTCCATAGTGTATGTATGTATGTATGTATCTGAATATTATTTCTGTGAAATACTTACTGTCCTCAGAGGGCCTAAAGGGCCCACATGGTTCCACACTGATCCATCCATTATCTACACCACTTATTCTGCTTTGGTTCGCGGGTGTCTGGAGCTGATCCCAGCTGTTGTTGAGATCGACTGGTCAGCAGTCAATTTCAGGGACATTGCTTATGTAATGATGGCTGAAAGATTGGCGTCAAAAAAGTGGAGATGGAACATGTACTGAAGGACGGCTGTAATAGGGATTTAAGTTTTGGTATTTTGAGTCTGTTCATTGTAATGTTTTGTCCACAGTACAAACACAAGCAAATTTCTGCATAACCTATAGAAAATTTATGAATCCTACTAAATAAAATTCTGCATTTAAACATTTTTTCCATATGTATTTCAGGTGATTTATAACTTTTTATAACTATAAAAACTCAAATAGAGGATTGCTACTCTCTGAAGACAGGGATCTAAATACTTCAAAAACTACAGACTGCAATATCAAACATTTTTGAACTCATACATTTAGAGGATCGTGATAGGCCAGTCATCACAATATTTTGAATTTCATCATTTCTACAAAGAAATGAGACTAAGTCAATTTATATTATTTAGAGTCTTTTATTTTATTTCTTTGACAACAATAATATATTATAATTTTTTGTTTCTTGTGCCACAGGTGTCAAACAAGAGAAGCCAAAAGCAGGCAGAATATTTTTCATTTAAGACAAAGCATTATTTGCCAGATGGATTTCATTTGCCCATAGTTGTATTGATTTTTAATGTTCTAACAGGTATTGTGCATCCCTGCCATGAAGAATACAACAGGAAATCACATTAGTAACTGTTAAAAGAAAAGCCCAAAGGGGCAGGAATAGAGATCTGCACCAGATGCAAGGATTCTTAAGGGGTTCCCAAAAACTGTTATAGGCATTGTGGGATATGAAACAAGTTCAATAAAGTTGGCAGAGCATTATGGGCAAAATGCAAAACAAACAAAAACAAGAAAACATTAAAACTGCTTGTAATGCATGAGAATGAAACTGAGAGTTGGCTAGATATGTATGATACCACCTGCTTATTTTTTAAACTTGTTTTCCTATATATTTAGCTACATGGGCACTCCTGTAGAGAGCCAAATCACCGTTTAGCATTTCCCTCAGATTCACACTTCAAAACACACACATTGAGCTGCATACACACATATAGAGCTCACACAAACATGTACAGTCCCCCGGCTTGTTGTGGGAGGCACAAACACATCCAACTGCTGACTGCCATAAGGCTGCAGCCTGGCGCTGCCCGATATGGCCTCTATTAGCTTGAGTTGATGAGTAGATGTTGGCAGAATGCGAAATAAATCACAGCAGCACATATGACAGTGTTAAGTTCACGCTATTTCACACAGCAGCCTCACTCTCATGGATTCTAATCGAATGATCCACAATCCGCTGAGGATTTCTCTTCGAGCCAAAAAAAATCCACAATATTGCGTATAATCTGAATGTCAGAGGGGAGCCGGGTAATTGGCATTCATTTTTAGCCTCATCTTGTGCAGGACTTGAAGGGACAGACTGAAGATTCAAGACACACATGCTCCTCTCTCAGCTGGGCCAAGTCCCAGACTCACCGCCAGGGAGTGAATGTAGACTTTAGGTGAGCAGGGAAATCACAGATCTGGCAGGAAGGAGGAGTGTGAGTCCCAAAGTCCCTACTCTTCTTTTTTCATTTACATTAACACCTTCAGGACACATATATTATCCAATCATGCAGTGCCTATCAAAAAGTATTCACCTCCTTGGATGTTTTGCCGTTTTGTTGGTTTTTTTTAAATCGATCATGGTCAATATAATTTGGCTTCTTTTTTTTTTTTACAAATAATTTTTCACAAAAAACCCTTTCCATGTCAAAGTGAAAACAGATTTCTACAAGCAATGTTAATTAAATTAAAAAATGAAATGTAAAATAATTGACTGCTTATCACCCCTCTTCAAGTCAGTATTTAGTAGAAGCACTTTTGGCTGCAATCACAGCACTGAGTCTGTGTGGATAGCTCTCACTCTGGCTTGCACATCTGGACACTGCAGTTTTACTCCACTCTTCTTTGCTAAACTGCTCAAGCTCTCACTGGCGAATCCATCTTGTTAAGCTCTGAACCATTTGGGCCTGGTTAAAAAGTGACAGGACCAATCAGCAACGAGAGGCAGTACTTTCAGGCACGGCAGAGTCATGACGTAAACAAGCAGCAGCAAGAGGCCGGTGCAATAATGGCGGAAGAGCTTAGTATGGATGCTGCCAAAGTGCCAGTTTTATCAGAACTTGACAACATTGTTTTGTCAAAGAAGAACAAAGAACAGCAGTGAGTTGTTTTCTTTTCAAAAAAGACAAAAGTCAAATAATTACATGTCTATAGTTGCCATGTTTCGTGTTATTCTTCAGTAGCTGCACATGCGCAGCTTGATAGCAGCTACGTCACATGTTTTGTTGCTCTGATTGGCCTTTAGAGATGTGACAGACAGAACGTTCGTCCAACCACACTCTGAGTCTTTTTTCAAATCCTCTACCTTTTCTCAAATGTTTCCTATCGAAGCTTTCCCAGATGGATGTATGAAACACATCTATCTGGCGTGTCAGGTTACAGGGCTCAGGCATGAACAGCCCTTTTCAAGTCCAGCCACAAATTCTCCATTGGGTTGAGGTCTGGGCTTTGACTAGACCACTCTAGAACATTCAGCTTGTTGTCTTTTAACCATTTCTGTGTAGCTTTTGCTGTATACTTCAGGTCATTGTAGTGCTAGAAAATATCTTTAAAAATATCTTCTAGGGGCGCAGGGGGTCTAGTGGTTTAAGGCGGGCCCCATGAAGGCAATCAGCCGGGGTTTGAATCCGGCCTGTGGCACTTTCCCACATGTCTCTCCCCAGTTCTCTCATCCCTGTTTCCGATTCTGTCCACTGTCCTCCTCTGTCAATAAAGGCATGAAAAAGTCAAAAAGTAACTCTTATAAAAATCGTTTCCAACTTGTAGTTGTCTTACAGACTGAATAAGACTGTCCTCCAGGATTTTCGTATTTTTTGTCACATTTATTTTACCCTCTGCCTTAACAAACCCACCAGGGCCGGCCGCTGAGAAGCATCCCCACAGCATAATGCTGCCACCACCGTGCTTCACAGTGGGGATGGTGTGTGTGTGTGTGTGGTAATGTGCAGTGTTTGGTGTCCGCCAAACATAGCGTCTGATGGCCAACATTTTGGTCCCATCAGACCAAAGAACTTTCCTCCACTTGACCATGGAGTCTCCCACATGTCTTTTGGCGAACTCCAGTCATGATTTAATGGGTGTTCTTCAACAGTGGCTTTCTCTTTGCCACTCTTCCATGAAGTTTTGATAGTTGAAAAACCTGGGCAACAGTGATTGTATTCAGAGTCTCTCTCATTGCAGCTTGTAACTCCTTCAGAGTTGTCACAGGTGTCTTGGTGGCCTCTCACTAGTCTCCTTCTTCCACAGACATTCAGTTTGTGAAGACGGCCTGATCTTGGCAGATTTGCACATATATTATATACCTTCCATTTCTTGATGATTGATCTAGCTGAACTACAGTGAGTATTTATTGCTTTGGAGATTTTTTTGTATCTATCAATAACACTTTCTCTGAGCTGCTTGGAGTGTTATTTTCTTCATGGTGTAATGGTAGCCATGAATACTGATTAACCACAGACTGGACCTTCCAGACACAGGTGTCTTTATATTACATTTACATTTATACTACAGTCACTTGAGACACATTCACTGCACTCAGGTGATCCCCATTTCATGAACTCTGGGACTACTAGCACCAAATCTCTGGACCTCTGTTGAATTAGGTCAGTCACTTTAAAGGGGGTGAATATTTATGCAGTCACTTAATTTAAATCTCTCTTAAATTTGACATTTAATAGATTTTTTTTTTTTTTTTAGTCCAAAAAGCCAAGTTACATTGACCATGATAGATTTATAAAATCAGTATAAACATCCAAGGAGATGAATACTTTTTGAAATCCTGGGATAAGCTGCATAAATAAGTCGAGATTTCTCCTTTATGTCTTCTTATGGCTTACATACTTATATTATAGTCTTTCTTTTTGAAATGTTTACGAATAATATATTCTGTTCAGTGTTTTCAACTACCAGATTGAACCACAAATAATAAACAACTGCAACACTACAGTTAAAAATGAGCACCTCCTAACACAAATACTAAACTAGTTTGATTGTTAATGAGTTCCAGTTGTCTATAACAACATAGGAAATGTTACAGTTAAGGTATCTTGGTATATGTCTTTTTTTCACAACATTAAGTGCATTTTCCTGACTGTGAAAACATTCATAACTTGAAACATTTGGGAGGTGTTTTGACTAATTTACATAATTTAAGATTAAATCACATGTACTTACATTTCAGGGGTGACCACAAATGATGCAATATTTCTCCATCTGTTCAAAAGAGCTGCATTCAATAAGCCAATCTTATGCATGAACATGTGCAAATACAAGTAGGGCAGCTATATAAGGCTGCTTAATGCCTAATTTCACTTAGATTTGCCTTATTTCTACAAATAATCAATCTTTATTGCAGTACAAAAGGTAGACCATGTAATTAAACTGAATTATTAATTTCACTTTCTTATTATGTCAATTTTTGTCATTTATAAGTTGTTTGGCGTACTTATTTATACACGGTCCAAAGTGTCATTGTTTTTTTTCTTTCTTCTTAGGGTAGCCATTACTCTACATCGAGGGATTTGCAGTAACTAAAAGAGATTGACACCCGAGGCATGTGTGAGATTGTCATTTATTTGCAATGGTAATATATGCCACTTTGTTTTATGTTTGACTGACAGGGCATGGCCTCATCTCCGATTCTGGCAATTGAACATGTAGTTGTTTTATGTGTGCTTTATGGATAGAACTATATGAATATCAACATAAAGGTTTATTGTCATCACATTGAAGTGCACTGTTTGCACCCTGCTACATTGTTTTCCTTTTTACTCAAAGCTAGAGGCCTTCTGGATTATAAATGTATGTGTAAAGCTTTATTAAGGCCACCACAAAAGCAGAATTACTGAGTGAAAAAAGGATGGATCTAGTCCTACTGTAGCAACATTTTACTCCATTTTTATATGGTCTATCTCTTATTTTGCAAATGTGAAAATGGTTCAGTAAGTTAAAAAAAATGGCAATCAGTCAGTCTATCTGCAAAATCTGACCAATCAGATGTGACTTATGTAAATCCATTGTCAGGGACACCCTTAATGGGTACTTTTACATTGAATCTGCACAGTTTTACCACATTGCAGCTTTTCTCGGAGCTTTTGAAATCCAGAAGCCCATGCTTTAAGGATTACCCCATCCTGTAATTAATTTATAGCATTACCACGAGTTAGCTTCATGTATGTCACAGGCTATTCTTGACAGTGAAGATTGTTTTCCTGCTGAATCTTGCTCTATAGCCCGACATACTGCACTTAGAAGATGAAAGTGACAGCGGAGATACCAAAGAGAGAAGTAAACGAGAGAGGGGTTAACGAGAGAGAGAGAGAGAGACAGAGACAGAGAGACAGATATGACAGATTTACCAGCAGTCCCATTTCCTCCAGGGAAAGTTGGGTATTTAAAGGATAAGGCTGCCAGTATATTTTATTTCTCTTATTGTAAGCCAGTCCTCTTTAAAAAGCCACCAAAGCCTGCTAAAGCTTTCTCCTCAGTGCTGCACAGCTTCATATTTGTCCAAATACTTTTTCCACATCTGTGAGCCACATGACTGCACTAGTTGACATATTCCTCCATTATTAACAACATGGGCGCTGAAGTTTACTCTGAGTCTGTCCCGATGACTGGAATGCCACATGTCTACCAATGTTCTAATCTGTGGCTTAAAATAATCCTTAATTAAAGCACAGCAACAATACTGGGCTTTCAGGATGACAATGTACTGTAAGTCAGTGAGCTGCAACTTGTTGTTTCACAACTTTGGTTCAAACTAAATATTGCTTTTTTATGGATTTCTATGAAATTTTGTGCAGACATTATTGGTTAGAAGAGGGCAATCCCTTTACACTTTAGTGATGAGTTCCCTTTACACTGCAGAACCAACTGTTGACTGATACTGTGTTTCTAATGTGATACTTTGGATGGTAACAAAGCAGTATCAGTCTCTTCTCACACAATTACTTTTTCATTATGGCCATGGGGTTAATATTGTATTTTTCTTTGTTTGTTGCTTTTGTTTTGAGTGTTATGATTTGTCATTTTTGTATAAAATGCCTTTATATTTGCTATGATCTCAGGGATAATTGAAACAGATTTTTTTTTTATCCTTTGATGCAGCACCTTCATCTGGGTGAAGTCTGAAGTAGTACAATATTTTTGCTCCTGAACAGTCCATCCATCTTTTATCTTTACTGCTTGTCTTGTTAAAGGTCATGGGGGTCTTGAACCAATACCCAAATGTCAGAGTACTCTTTTTCAGGCTGTCCCACTACTCAGCCTCCAAGGAAAAGTTTACTCTACAGTGCTGAAAAGAGACTGATTTTTGAACATCAGATACAGGAGGAACAATGCTGATTCCATCATGGGACAGTGGACTAGCTCTTTACCCTCGCAGGGCTTCCAGAGGAAGCATGAAAGTTTGCTCATCCAGTCTTCATGTGTTTTCTGGACCTGGAAAAGGCGTATGATTGTGTCCCCACCAGTGCTTTAAGTGGAAAAAAATAAGTGTCAATACTTTCCTTAAACACTATTGTTGGTGTGTCACAATCATCAAGTAATTTGGCTGATATGGAACAAAAATCATATCCTGGAATTTTTTTTATCTGAACTGCAGTACTTGTTATAGATTTGAATATATTTTTATCTGAAAATTAAATCCCCAAAACAGTCACTTTTCAAGTCAAATCCTCAATCAAATGTCACACTGTCATTTTTATGAACAGCCAGCTGATCAGAGTCAACATGGAAATGGAAAATTATATAAAAATAAGAAACATGTTTGAAGGGGAAACACAAATTTTAAAAAATAAATAAATAAAATGAGAAAAATTAAATGCTGAGAAATGCAACATTTGAAAAACACCATTTTGTGGTCAATAAGCATACTGTCTGTGGTTGATACTACTAGTATTCCTAACTTTCTCTTCATGAGTTCCTACAACATCCACTGTCCTGTACTTTCAAAACAAAAGCAAAAATCCTAAATAAATCTTAATAAATGAACCATAATATTGAATATGAAATATCAAACTGAAAATGAAACAAAATTGCGTGTCTAAAAAGTAAAAGGATCTTAATATGAAAATATCTTATCTACATAAGATATTTGTAGTTGTAGTAGTGAATGTAGTTTTTTGTCTTGTCAGCCTCAAATGTAGAGGGTAAACAGCCCCTCCACTCACTTACATTCTGAGTCTCTGCTGTGTTTGTGAGCTGACTTTGTCAATGTACATTCAGGCTTTTCTGTCTCTACCAAGAAGCCTGTTGTTCTTGAACAAAAGCACTGGGCATAATCCTTTGACCAACACTCCAGTCTTTCATTTTAAATACCATTATTGTTCATGAATGTTGTTCATGTCTCATTCAGTGGCATTACCAGCAGGAACAGATGTTAGGGGAGCATCATACTGCCCTGCCTCTAGTCTAGTAGCCTACTGGACTGTTCAGGAGAGGTAAATGTCATATACTCTGGTTTTCTTCCAACAGGGACCTCTGAGCTCACCTGATTAGTGAACAGAGACAAACATCACAGTACACAGCATCTATTTAGCTGTTATCATCAATCAGTATGCTGATAGAAGTGAAGTCTTGAGTGAAGGTAGAATGGCTCAGGAGGTTGGCAGGCAGATCGGTGCAGTATTGGCAGTATTGCAGATGTGGTACTGTACCACTGTGGTGAAGAGATAGCTGAGCCAAAAGGCAAAGCTCTCAATTTACAGATCAATCTTCATTCCAAGCCTCACCTATGGTCACGAGCTTTGGGTAATGACCAAAAGAATGAGATCACAGGTTTGAGTGCTTGAAATGAGATTCTCAGGAGGGTGTCTGGGCTCAGCCTTGAGGAGCTCGGACATCCAGAGGGAGCTCAAATTAGAGTCGCTGACTCTTCATCTCGAAAGGAGCTGGCTGAGGTGGTTCAGGCATCTGATCAGGATGCTTCCTGGTCGCCTCCCTGTGGAGGTCCTCTGGGCATATCCAACTTGGAGGAGGCCCCAGGGCAGACCAAGGAATTACTGGAGGGATTAGATATCTCATCTGATCTGGAAACACCTCGGAATCCCCTGGGAAGAGCTTGAAAATGCTGCTGGGGAGCGGTATGTCTGGGTTGACTTGCTTAGCTTCCTGCCACTGTACAGGGGTGTAGCTAGAGATTTTGGGCCCCCAGAGAGAATATTACACAGGGCCCCCTTAACCGGATTGCCAAGCAACAAATGTTGCGTGATTTGTACAAATATCTCTGCATTTTAATGTATTTTTGGGCCATAATTTTCCCATTTATGAGCAATAATTTAACTATGGTTAAATTAAATTTACTAGCATTGTTTTGCAGTATTGGACATTTGGACATTTTTAAGGGAGGAGCACCCCCCCACCCATGTCACTGTAACCCGGCTCAGGATAAGCGGAAGAAAATGGATGGACCTGTACAGCCATCAGTTCAATTCAATTCTGCAACTCCAGTTCAGCCGCTAGCTCTGCTCATGGTTTCTGTCTGTTAAGAAACGTGATGTGAATCTTTGTTGATAAAATACAGTAACAAAGGGTACAACAGACCATTTTCTTTTTGTTAAGTGTCTTCAGATTAAAGGGCAAGAATTGGCACTATACTCAAAAGAAAATGGCTGGTTTGTGTAGTGCAAATATCAGCAAAGTAACACAAGTGTGATATTTTAACATCTACTGAACTACAACATGTTTGTGTAGTCATGTCTTTAAGTAGCATGTTGATGTGGGCTCATGTTGTGTTCCATATGTGATGAATCACAACATAAAGATGAGAAAGCTAGTACTGAAAATTAGATTCTCCTATGTAAGACTAGATTTTACTTTCTATTGGTTGCATACATTTAACTTTTGGGACTGTCCAGAGAGTGATGGCGCCTTCAAAATTTATCAAATGGGCCCCTTCTTTCTCAATGTTTGTTCAGCCCCCGTCTTCAGAGGGTTCAGCTGAAATCTCAAGCCCACCCCCAAGGTGCCGTCTACTCCTGGACTCACCCCTTTGTTGGCTCTTTAGCTGAGGCCCAGATGGTTTTCTGCTCAGTTGAGACCCAAGTGGCAACATTACTCTTCTTCCAAATCCACTGATTGTATTTTCGGCAGCCCTCTAAAGGTCTGTCTGGGTTTGATAGTAGGTTCTACTATTCCTCTACAGCCAACCTCTATCAGACTGATCTTAACATTCAAGAGAAATTTAACAGTGTAAAATGTATGCCCATTCTAAAGTTTGCAATATCTGTCAAAAAACATTGGAACAGAGGCAATAAAGCACCAGAAATCTGACATTTAGTAATAATGGAAACACACATGACTGTGTTTCTTTATAAGTAGTTATTAATTTGCTCTTATTACTGTTATTTATATTTGGTTGTTCTAGGATCCTCTTGCCCTTCCAAGAGCCAATGAGGAAAGCATCAAGCAGGAACAGCACACATCCCTGTTCTTCCTGTGCGTATAAGGAAAGCCTAAGGCAGGAAGAGAAACTGCAAAAACCCCAAAGCAGACAACAGAGTGACAATGATTAAGGCAGAAGCAGAATAAAGGAGATGCTGCGGTGGAGGAGGGTTGCAAAAAATGGCTTGCAGAGGGAGCAGTAGAGTGTAGCCAGGCTAGAGCGGTTTAGATATGGCAGCATGGGTAAGATCAGCCAATAACATGCTTAAGAGGAATCAGCTTGCCATCAGGTGATGAGGGCTTCAATGAGATGAGCTGATCTCAACTACATGGCATAGCTTGACTCAGTGGTCAACCTGACCTAAAGCTATATGCTCAATTTTTCTCACTTTAAACATTCTCTATTTTAGCATTTTGTTGTTTTCCATCCAACAGTTCAACATTTTGCCATTCAACACGTTCACATTTGACCAAGCATGGGGTCAGGATTACAGTTTGTCTGGGCCTGTTAATATGATGAGGAGACAAGCCCGGGTTTTACTTCCACAGAATCCCATCAGGGACAGAAAACCCAGCCAATAACAAATTAATACTATCAGACACGCGGTAGGCTACACTAGTTAGTAGTACCAAACAGACTTCTTCTAATCCTGCCATGTGTTAACTTGATCAAAATATAACTGCCTTTAGCTAATATTAGAAACTGACAGCTGACAGTGAATCCCATATCTTTAAGTAGCATGAACTAGCTAATTTTAGCCGATTAGCACTCACCTATGATTCAATTAGAAGATTTTTTAGCCAAACAATATGATATTGTTTATTTTCTCTCTTGCTTAAGACCTATAAATGAATTTTCAGAGCAGTGCTCTTTGACTTTTGTGTAAGAAAATCCTCTTTCTTTGATAATAAAATTGAATGGAGTTGTTTATTGATACCAGAGAGAGAGAGAGAGAGTGTCAATGGAGAAAGAGCAGTACACCATGCTGTCTGTTTGAGCTTATATAATCGGAAACAAAATGCAATTCGATCAGACAGGAACATTCAGCACTAAGTCCTGACTTTCTTTTTTTGTAGGTCTAGTGTCAATTAGAAACGATATTCCAGTTATGAAAGCAGACGCGACTTCTCACAGTGTAAGTTTGCATGGATGAGATTGATGAGGGAAAGGTGGCTCTGAAAGCTGTCTGACTTTGACCTGAGTGAAGGGTCTTTTCTAGCTCTTTCTCTGTACCTGGTGGATCCATCTGCTGCCAAGCGTTGAAACATTTTTTGAATCCAAGTGTGAGCACATCAGAGCTGGTTTTTCATTGTTAAAGTGGTCTGACATGATTTGTTACAGATAATTACAACGGCTTTGCATTTCTTTTCAAAGGAATAAACTGTATTTTAGGATTTAAATAGCATTCAACCATCAGATATGAACCTATAAATGTAAAAGAAAGGAAATTCAATCATCACCCAATTATTTATGGTGGGCAAATTGCAAAAGTGTATCGGCCCAGGACCTTAGGGACCCACCCATAGTGGCACATCTGCACGTTACACAGCATCCAGACTTTTAAGGAACTGGGGATGCATTTGAAATCATAGTGCCAGGCAGCTTTACATTACAAACCCAGACAATCCTTTGGTGTGAGAGGAAAAAAGTGAGGAAAACAGGGTGAAAGGAAAATTGAAATTATCTTGAAAAAACAGATAGCAGAGTAAATTTACATATAGCTATATTAACTGGAAGGCACGCACTGCAAGCAGCAGAAATAATTGGAAAGCTGCTTGACTTTTTCATCCCTTGGTGTAAGTGTTACTAATTTAACTTACTCTTTGCTTTGGCGGGGGAATAATCCATCTTCGAGGACATTATGAAGGAAAGATGGAACCAGTGTCAGCAAAGGGAAAGAGCTGCTTTCTGCAGGCTACATTTATGTTTATTTCATAAGCCTGTTTAATTGTAGCATCTCCATGCAGGGTGAGATTGAACTCATTACAGAGTGCAGCTCAACAGCAGCCATGGCAACTTTCCATCTCGATTCATTGTTGCATTTTATTCGATGCTACAGCCAGCCAGGCAGGTAGGGGGAAGCAGGAAGAGAAAAGAGATGTCCTGAATGAAATATAAGTAAAGGAAGAGGAAGAGCTGTTAGGTAAATTATTTATGAGGGGGGTTTTAAAATCTCATAACTCTGACTTTTATTTCATCTTAATTGCGGGGCGATGATTCTTCATCCATGAGGAGAATCAGATGCAGATTTTGATTTTTGTCAGAACAGAGGAGCAAACACAGCAGAATGCAGTCTGGTGACTGCAAGGCTTCAAGGTCACTTATAGCTGAAACTGCCAGGCTGAGCAGCATGTGGACAGAATGATGGGGCACTATGGAGTGGGCTTTGCATTTACAAACAAGCTTGTTAGCCCTGTGACCGCCAGAGACTGGGTACAAAGAATTGTTTGTCTACAATGTTTTTTTATTTATCCTGTTCCCTCTGCCTGGAACTGATTGCTGTCTGATGTCAAATTTGAAAATGCTTCTCCCTTTGTGAGTTTAGAGCTGTTGTGCACAACTCTGAGGCCAAATAAAGAGGTGGATGTTTGATTTTTTGCTCTTGATTGCACTAGCTGTCTTTCAGATTTCCATGGAATATTTTCTCACATAGTTTGCCTACAAAAGTATTCACCCCCTCTTATGTTTAACCCTTTTATTGATTTTACAAATCCTCAATACCGTATAAATACTCAACATGTGGAGAAGATGTTGTAAAAGTGAAAAGGCTAACGTGATTGAATCAGGACTGTTTAGGAAGTTTTTCCATTATTTTTGCGCCCATGTTTTTTTTTTTTTTTTTATCGGGGGCAAATTGGAAGCTCAAGGAGGGATGCACTGAGATCTCCCCTGTTGCTAGAATATATAACACTTCAGCATCTTCTATTTTCCTTCTCAATTAGGGGTTAATACAAGCTTCAGCGTTACAGTCTGCTGTTGTGCAAACTAGCTTTGCCTGCATACTACAAGTTCCTGATTCCTAGATGCCAAATTTGAAGAATAGGTTGTTCTGTTTATTGAAATTCCCAGTGGAGAAGGAGGGACGTCTCTTCAGGTTCTAAATCTGATACTGGCTCTGCCAGCTTAAACGTGCAGAGCTATGCAGGTCCAACTGAGTACTGCAGGGAGGCTTTTGTTGGTCAGTCCCAGAAGTTGGCATTGCTCAGATTCCATGGGCCAAAGTCCATGATTTTTCCATAAATTTTTTAAGACAGTCTGGCTGCAGATTGTCATCTGAGACAATCTCTCCATGTATCCCAGAATGGAAATACATGCTACAATTTTAGAAATAAAATCAGATTACTTCTGTTTAAAGTTAGGTTAAGGGTTAGGATACCAAAGTTAAAGTCAAAACCCAAACCTGACCTGCAAAACCTGATTACAAAACATTTGATAAAGCTGAGTAAACAGTCTGCTTACAAGAAAAAAAGCTTGTCATACATGAAAACATTATAACAGAGCAAACATAGCTTAACAGAACAATGTACAGCTAACATAGCTAAGCTCAGAAAGCAGCTATATTAGCTGTGTATCTAAGTTATCTGCAAAGCTAAGTTAGCTTTAGCTACATCTGCTTGAACTCACGTTGCTAAAGTGATGTTATAGATGTCTAAGCTATGTAGCTAATGTAGCTAACTAGCTATGTAAGCTACAGCTAATCTCCCAAAGTCACTGTGTAAGCAATGTAGGCATATCTATGTAGCTACATTAGCTTCAGCCACGTTTGCTAACGCTCATGTTGCTTAAGCTAATTAACTAACCATCAATTACATAGTTAGTGTAGCCATGTTAGCTTAGCTAAAGCTAAGTAAGCTAAAGCGAGCCACTGTTCATGTAACTACAACTAAAACAGGTCTAAACATAATTCAATCTCATATTAGACCTCTGACCTTTTCTCTGTGTTATTTATAAAATATCTGTAATGTTTACAATGTGGTTATTTCATGACTGTAACTGTCAGACTTTGTTTATAAATAAAAGTTGAATTTTTGCTCACAATTTTTAAATGACAGCTGTAGAAAAAAGGTTTGACTTTTGTGTGTTTTGTTCATCATGATAATCTTTACAAATGAACGCTAATTTCATATTTTTTAAGTGTAAATGCAGTCAGCAAAAGTTGAAAAGCTAATGTTACAGGAAAGGAGTCAAAGAGGCTTATGCATACATAGACTCATGTCTCTGACTTCAGCTGGCCACTCACTGGATTATTTTAAGCCCAACTGTATGCCAGATTTGACCCTTCTGACCCCCGGGTGGAGGGGGCCTGAGTCAATGGAATACCCAAAACAACCAATGAAAGTGAGCAGATGAGGTAGCTTCACCAACCAGGGGTTATGTAGTTCCACAGCCCACAGACATAAAAGCAACTATTGCTTCTTCTCATCCATGTTCTTTTCCTCATTTCTGGATTTTTGCTGTAACTGAACACCTAATGTGCACCAGGACTGCCAAGGATTTCATAAACCTCCATGTTTTTTTTTCCTACTGTCACTTTAGATGATGCTAGTTTCAGTGAGATCTCGTGTGTGGGGAATCTTTTAACTACAGACGTCAGATGTGCAATCTCACAGTCTGTCATCTAGAGGGTGTTTTTAGTTGATTATAAGGTTAAAAATCATTTGACAGTGTCCTTATGTGTCCCAGTTTTTAAATATGATTTAAGATTTAAAAATCTGGTCAGCTTTAGTCTGCTATCCAAAGGACAGTGTCTGGGACAAAATGAAAGCACAGTTGGATTTGGAGAGTGACAAAGAAAAAGACAGAGGCATTGGAAAGTTAGGGAGGCAATTTTAATATCAGTGTTTATTCTTTGCTCTCTACTGCATCTCTGCTGGGGGAAAGACAGCTTCAGTTTTCACACTTGTCAAGCAAAGCTAGTTGAATATTCACTAAAGACAAGGGCATAATTTTAAACCCTTGAATGTACCGTGTCTGCAGCTGCAGTGGGGGAGTTTTTGTGGGGTTCATCAATAAAGTGTCTGTGAATTCAGTCATATAATGGAGGAAACACACACCTTCACAATTGCTGTTGAATATTTAATTTGAACGTTTTTAACCCCAGTAGTGTTCTGCTGGCAAGTGCTCTCTATCTCTATGCTAATGCCCAGATTGACTCATTATTTTCAACCTCTGGCTGAAAAAGCTCCTCTTTTTTTAACAGCTGCAGTGTCTGAGGGAAACATGGTAGTAACTCTTTTGAAACAGTCTATGCAACATAATGCATTCCAACATACAGGCCTGACAACAATGATTAAGCTGCAAAGCTTCCAACTAAAAGGCTTGTTAATTCTTCCCAATTTTTCTTCTCCCTGCTGTAGCCAAGCTTTTTAACATTCCAGTGTGCAAACTTTCTCATCACTGCAGTAAATCCTGTGCTCTGTGATGAACTATATTTCTTTCTTGTAGAAAAATAGCTAAATTATTTTTAAACAGTCAGGGTTTTTGTGTTTATCATGAGTAAATACTGATTACTTCAACAAAAAATGCATGTTTCACAGTCAGTGCTCGGTATCTCTGGATTGTGGCTGGCAACATACCAGATGAGTTTAAAGCCTGACCAGTTTTAAGAAGCACAGTCACAAGTGCACTTTGTGGTTATGCACATTATCTCACAAAGGCGATGGACTGGCTAAATATCATGTCTGACTTCAGACACCTCTCCAACTTGTATAGCTTCAGTAGAATAATTGTTCTGAAACTGCACAATTGCAAAAATAACCAGTTGAATAAGGCCCTTTTTTCTGGGAAGGGGGAAAAATAAGGCAAAAAAAATATCTACTGTGTCACCAGCCTAAGGAGGCAAACATTTGGATGCAGGCTTTTCTATTTTTCATATAAAAGTTTTGTTGAATATAAAAAGTTATTACCCAACAAACGTAAATGAACAAAAGAAGCACACATGAAACAAGAGCCAGATGGGACAGAAACCTCAGGTAATGAAGGCAGCAGGAGCAGAAGTACCCTCAGTAGCAGAAGGATAAGGATCTTTATTTTAAAGAGGCCAACTCTCCACTGTAATTGGAAGCCAGTGAGTGCAGAGCAGAGAGTCTATGATGTGATCATTAGCCCAAGATGGAGGTTTCCTCCTGAGTGAGAGACAAGAAAGAGGGGAGAGAGGGCAATGAGCAGAGATGGGGAAGTCCAAGAGGGAAAGATATTTTAGCTCAGCTTGAGGAGTCCTCACATCCTTTTGCACACACAAAATCATTATTTTCAATGAAGACTAGTGGGAGTAGCCTCTGATGACTTAAGCTTATACATATAAGCTGTGTTTGTAGCTTGATGAGAGGGAAAACTTTTTAAGTCAAGTTTTGAGTCAAGTGGTGAATTAAGTGGCGGGGGACTATTTGAGAGATGGATGCCTGAGTGCAGATCAAAGGGAGAAGCTTTCACAGTGTGCCAACTTCATTTGTTGGACGACTGGAATTTGCTTTAACGCTACAACAAAATACAGCAAGCACTCAGCCTGTTGCATTAAATACTTTTTCTGCTCTGAAATCTACTAAAAAGGAAGATAGCTTTAGGCAGATCTTTGAAATGGAGTAAATACTGGCTGAAAATGTGCCAACTATGTGCCAATCTTGAGTCTACGCGCAGGCTGGGTTCAATAGTGGATTCTGAATAGTGTTCTCTCATAATTATTATATATTACAGTGCTTATAAAAAGTATTCAGCCCCTTGGATGTTTTATTCTTTTATTTATTTTGTAAATCAATAATGGTCAATATAATTGGCTACTTTGACAAAAAAAAAAAAAAAGCTATCTAATGTCATCGTGAAACCAGATTTCAGGTTTGTTTTGCTGGAAAATAAATCTTCTCCCAAGCCGTAGCTCTGTTGCAGATTGAAAAAGAATTTTCTCCAGGATTTTCCTGTATTTTGCTGCATTTTCCCTCTACCCCTCTTGCAAGCCAGGGCCGGCTGCTGAGAATCATCCTCAAAGCATGATGCTGCCACCACCGGGCTTCATAGTGGAGATAGTGTGTTTGTGATGATGTGCAGCAAGATTTGTTATGAGTTTTCTTTGCCACACAAAAGTCCTTGCACAATGAGTCCCTCCCATCTGGCCGCTGAAGCTTGTAGCCCCTTCAGAGTAATCATAGGTGTCTTGGTGGCCTCTCTCACTAGTTTCCTTCTTGCATAGTCACATAGTTTGTGAAGACACCCTGATCTAGGCAGATTTACTCATGTACAAGATTCCTTCCATTTCTTGATGATTTTACTTGAGACAAATTCACTGCACTCAGGTGATCCCCATTTCACTAATTGTGAAACTACTTGCACAAATTGGCTGGACCTCTGTAGAATTAGATCAGTCCCTTTGGGGGTGACTATTTAAGCACTTATTTTACCTTGCATATTTTTATTTAATTGACATTCCTCTGTAGAGATCTGTTTTCACTTTGACATTTTTTTGTCAGAAAGTCAATTTATATCCACTATGATTGATTTACAAAATCAATTAAATGGTAAAACATCCAAGGGGGTGAATAATTGTTATCAGCACTGCTGATACTGAGACCACTTGATCTCCTGTGAGTTTGGGTTGTTCTGACCACTTTATGCAGTGTAGACCTTTGACCAGTGATTTCAGTAAGCAATGTCATGGATTTTGATTGCAAATTAAGCATTACCTTTTAAATGACTTTCATTCAAAATCTGATGTATTTGTTAGTCGGGTTTCTGTATTTTTCTTCCACTATGGGTTTGGAATTGGTTGCAGTTATGATTGGGAGTAAAGGCCCTTTTAAAAGTTAAACTACATTTCTCATAAGATTAGAGGTAGCATTACGGTTTTCTGAATCCCACAGTGTGGAATCATCCACATTAGTGAAATTTTCCCACAAAATGTTTAAGAGTTGAATTCTAATGGAATACTCTACTATGGTCTGAAATCAAGAATGTTTAAGATCCAACAGAAGATGATGTTAAAATGCACAATATGAAAAGCAGTACTTTGTAACAAAAATATCTTAATGAATAACTTAATGTTTGTGCTGTGGAGAATTAGGAGTAACTTTTTACTTCTTATGTGACTGATAATGGAATGCTCAAAAAGTTGTGAATTTCAAGCAATTTATTCATTTTTTAATTCATTTATACATTTATTTCTTTCAATAAATCAGGCAAAAAAAAATCCAATGGAAAATCTTCAACTTTGAATGGAAAGGAGCAGAAAGAAGAATAATCTTCCTAAATAATCTGCCTAAAATTTGAAATAAAATAAATGAGCTGCAGGCCATAACAGAGCTGAGTAGTGGTGACTGTCTCTTTATTTTTTTCCAAATCTCTTTACACATAATTTGCAGAATACTGTAATCAAGACTTTCATGAAATTTCAACAGTCATAACTATTGACTGATAATTCTCATTGTTCTTTTTTGTCACATAAAAACTGAATGAATAAATGCTTTGCAAGCACTACCCCACTCTTCAACACAGTAGGTCAGACATGGAACAATCAATGAGTTATATAAAAGGGTCAGGGCTTTATTATCTAATGTTACTTTGTGTAACAAAGCAATAGTTTCCGATATTTTACCTTTAAATGATCTATATGTGATTTCCACTTCAGCTTTTCATCAATCATGACATGACCTAGACATTTTTATTTCCTTTACTCCATGAATCATCTTAGTACCCTCTACATTAACTGAGACATTTATGCTTTTCTCTGTTGCTGAAAACCAAACAGTATTTTTACTGAGATTTTTTTTAAATTTATTGATATCAAACCACAAACAAGTCTTTCATGGACTTTTGGGGGGTTGAGATTGAGTCAAGAGCAAGACCATGAACATCAATTAAAAAGAAATACACATGAGTAACTATTTGTTGTGGACAGGGCTTCTCCTTATTATCACACCGATGACTTTGAAGAATAGCACTTTGGTGGTGGCTTTCACAGGTCTTGATGGAAAATATTAGTCTGGCCACTCTGAGACTCAAGTACTACAACACTAATTTAAAATATAAAGACACCTGTGTCTGGAAGGTCCAGTCACTGGCAGACAATTGTCCAAGTCCCTCTGATCCGAGTCCAAGTGTCAAGTCATTTGGTCCAAGTCTCAAGCAAGTCCCAAGTTTTTCCTGTTGTGGGCAAGTCAAGTCAAGTCGAGTCACAAGGTTATGTCGAGTCAAGTCCCTCACCATTGTTCCCCAGCTCACCCAAAAAGCACTCAGGTTTATATCTTGAAGAGAGAAACCTTATCTTCCTAAGGTCAATGTCAAAAAAGAGCATGCAGACTATTCCGACTATTCCAACACACGCACACACATTTTTACTAATGTTAGCTTAGCTAGCTACATATTGGCCACAGGTTGGGCAGTGAAGGTAACGTTAGCTACCTGGCTAACGTTTGCAGGTTTCACTTACTTGGCTTCATGCGTCCTCAAGCGGCGGATAAAGTTGGACGTGGTGCCCTCTTTTTCGCTAATTGTAGCGTTGCAAGTCGTGCATTTGGCATGTCTACATTTTCCATCAGAATGGAAGTCTTTATAAGCAAAGTGAATAACTTTGGTCACTGAAGTCGAACTAGCAGCAGGTGCAGCAGTTGCCATTGTTACACCCGCGCGCACAGTGTCCACTGATCATCACTGTAAGGGAAGCGGATGTGTAGTAGGAACGTATGTGTGTACCGTGTCAGATGTGGGACAATAATAGGTGACGGACCGAGTGTACTGTGAATGGAGCGTCAATAAAGTGAACCTAAGAGGTAAGAGCTTCGTATGTCTCTTGTCTGGCTCTTCATACAATGCCTGAGCACGACATGTTACAATCACAGCGCATGCATGCTGCCAGCCTGCCAGTGCTTCTGGCTCAGATGAAAAAAAAAAAGGGAGCCTGCCTGAACCTGCTAGAGAGCGCAGCGTGTACACAGACCGCTCTGGTCATACTAGAATGATATCCACGTGAAAAAACATACCATGAAAAAAAAAAACATATGCTACAATTTTTCCGACTCATGTTATCTCAAGTCGAGTCGAGTCTGGAGTCATTGTCTCCCAAGTCCGAGTCAAGTCTCGAGTTTTTACCTCCCAAGTCTGAGTCAAGTTGCAAGTCATCAAATTAGCGACTCGAGTCGACTCGAGTCGGAGTCCCTATGACTCGAATCCAATTGTCTGGTCACTGGTTACTCAGGATTTCTTGCTACCATTACACCATGAAGACAAAAGAACACTCCAAGCAACTCAGAGAAGGTTGTTGGAAAGTTTAAATCAGGAGATGGATATAAAAAAATTCAAGGCAATAACATCCCCTAGAGTTCAGTTGAATCTATCATTAAAAAATGGAGAGAATACAGCACATGAGTAACATATCCTAGATCAGGTCGACCTCACAAACTGAGTGGCCATGCGAGTGAGTGAGAGAGGCCACCAAGAAATTCCATGTATGACCAACGAAATCTTTTGTGCTGCAGCATTTCTGCTCGTGTATGCTCGACTGTTCTCAGCTCAGATATACTTCAGTACTTAAAAAGGGATTTTTAAACACAGATGCCCAATAATTCTTATTTTATCCCTGTGATTGCTAGGTTTTCTGCCCTTAACTGGTGAGTAGACCCTCAGACTGTTAGATCTCTCCACCTGACCACATCGCCCTTTGTAATTAGTTAAAAATGGATCCACCGCTCCAACTAAATATTTTATTTGATGCTAAAGGTCACTACGGGGCTTTATGTGGAATTTCATTTGAGAAAATGTTGTAATGAATGCCTGCAATTATCAAAGTCAGGCAGTGTGACCAAAACAGGTCTCATTCTGCATTTCTATAGGAATAACTAATGAAGGGAGAGACCTGGTAGTACAGACCTCCCTGAATGTGTCAGCAAACAAGAAATGCATGAAAAATGGAGAATTGAACCATGTCTAAAACAAGATCCCTTGGCAGTTAAACCAGCAAGTCCCCCTCGGTCGCAGGGAGTGTAACTGAAGCATGCACAGTCTGAGTCAAAGGCCAGGCATTGATTTTTCATGGCGGTTTAGACTTACCTGCTTACATTTCAGCCGGTCTCCTTTCATGTCAAGGCTTGGGCTTGCTGTGTTACAGCATGTCAGTGAGAAATACCCTAAGAATCTGCATTTTTTTTAGATTTATTCATCCCTCCCAAATGTTAAGAAGATGTGTTCGGTATTTACATAAGGCATCTGGACCAGGCAAGAAGTCTCCTTGCCCAGAGTGTGTGGATGTCTCCTCTAACTCTCCATAAGCCTCCTTAGGCAACCCATGTGCTCCTTCTATTCGTCCACAGAGGCTGTCAGCTTCAAAACTTGTCATGCTGTGCCTCTTTTTTTCACTCTTTCTTTTGATCTCTCTTGCTCCACTCTCACTTTATCATGTTGTACCTCCACTGCTGCTGTCATCGGCAACAAAAAAAGCCACCTTTTTCCTCGTCACTTTTCTTCTCCTGCTCCCTCCATGATTGTGCTAACTGCACTTTCCTTGTGCATCAACTCTATTATGACTTCTCAGATTAGCATTTCTCTTGTTAAAGGAATTTAATGGGCACAAATGTCAGCCTGAACTACTGAGGAAACCCAGAATAGGAATCCATTAAGAGTCATTCTACTTGTGTCAGAAAATTCATTTTCTCTGTGTGAGAGTGTTCAGCTTTTGTGATAACAATCTTTCGTGTCCTTTTCCACAGCTGCACAATGGCATCGAGGAGCCACAGCTCAGATGCTGCCATACAAATGCCCCGAGGCAGGAGAGGCCGGCAGAAGGATTCAGAAGGTAGATACAAAGGGACTGGAGGAGAAGAGAATGAGGCAAGAAGATGGGGACGTATGGGGACCAAGAGAGATAGAGAAAGAGGCGCATATGGAGGCTGTAGGGGAGGCCATGAATAATATGAAATGACACCACAAAGAGAAGATCTAAAGTATCCCGCTGTGTTGAAGCTCCCAGGGAACACAGTTTTAAAAAATGCTTTGGGGTTAAACATGCAGTTTTGTGCTCAGCTATAATAAAGTACCATGATGCTCCTTTGGGTTTTCATAAGCGCTCTACTCTAAATGCATTTAGTTATGTATGCAAGCAGCCTTCTGTTTCATGTCTGTGCAGCAAGTTTTATGTGCAGATTCAGGCAACTGGTGACTTTGAAATGTTTTCTTGAATTCTTTAAAGAGAGAGAGGTAGAGTAGAGAGAAGTGTGGCCTCGCAGATTTGCAGGGTACAATGGGATGTGGTGGCTCTCTTCCTGTCCCCCTTTGATAGTGCTCTTTGATTGGCGTGTTTGCGTGTGTTGCCTGATTCAATAAGTTGGTGTGTTTGAATGGATGTGTGTGCGATGCTGGTCTGCATCCGCTGTTATGACTGGTGACAGAAGTCCTTACTACATAATGTGTTATTGACTGTCACTCAGCAGGACCTTCACAACCATCACAATCAATTAATGTTTCTGTGTGGGTGGCATTCAAGGGCAACAGAGACGTACGTGCAGAGTCATTCACTCGCAGTGTTTATTATGACAGCTGATCAGCAGAGGAGGAAATAAAAGACAGTCTGAGGTTGGACAAAATAAATGCAGCTGAAACCAGGCAGTTATGTTTTCCAAAAGAGACAACACTATAGGTGTAAAAGACAAATTCTTTATTTTTAATATATTTGTTTTTCTAATGGAACATTTTTCCACTATAATATCCAGTGTAAACGACACGTTTAAAAACCCTTTGCTATCATTTTGATAGGACAGCTGAAGAGAAACAGGGGGAAAGATCTTTCCTGACTCTCTGGGGAAAGAGACAGAGGCATGCACCAAACAGCACCAGGATCAGGATTTGATCCCACAACCACCGTGTTGAGCACTCTGGCCTCAGCATATGAGCCAAAACTGCACCAAAAGATACACAATTAATACCTCATATTTCCATCTAAAACACTGGTATCCTGTATACTGCAGCAGTAATGGTTGTCCTTCTGGAACTTTTTCCCATCTCCACACAGGATCTCTGGAGCTCAGGTTCTTGGTCACCTCTCTTACTATGACCCTTCTCCCCTAATACATCAGTTTGGCTGAATAACCAGCCCTTTAAGAGTCTTGGTTGTGCCAAACTTCTTCTATTTGAAAATTATGGAGGCTACTGTGCTCTAGGGAAACTTCAGTGCAACAGAATTTTTCTGTGTAGTTTTCCCCAGATCTGTGCCTTGCTACAATCCTGTCTCTGAGATCTGTCAGCAGCCCCTTTGACCTCATGTCTTGGGTTTTGCTCTGATATGTATGGTCAGCTGTGAGGCCTTCCATAGATAGGTGCGTGCCTTTCCAAAATTATGTTCAATCAATTATTTTACCACAGATGAACTCCAATCAAGGTGTAGAAACATTCCAGTAATATCCCTGACCTGTACCTTAAAAGCCAACATGGTTCTCTAGCCTCTTGCAATATCTGTGCCATATTTGCACCCTCTATTATTCATTTCATGCAGTTGAAAGACTGTTTTAAAATGCCTACATGAGTGCCATGACTCATGTGCTGAAAGAATATAAGGCTACCCTATTTTGACCACAAACCATGCCCATCTCTCAGCCAAAATGCACAGGAAAATTAAAGAGCCACATTTAGCTTGTTATAGCAGATATGAATATATATATATATTGATAGAATATGTATGCGATGTTTTCCTTGATGACCCTGATGAAGGACCAAAGTTATTGATAGATACAAATGTTGCTGGAGCTGTCAGTTTCCACACTGGTTTATTCTTCCACAAAGGAAGATTAAACTTTCTTGCTTTTCAAAGTAAAAGCCCAGTTTATCGTTTATGCAGAGAAAATCTCCTCATTTGTACAGAAGGCTTTATTCTGAAATGTTCCTTGTGTGGTTAGGCTATGCAATGGCATCACTGGTATGGGGATGCATTGAGGTGAAACATGTAGAAAGCATGGCGGTGACAACAGGGTGACACAACTGTGCCAAAAGTGCCAAAGTGCATTAACCCTTTAACTCCTGAACCTCTGAGTGTGTAATATTTAGCCTATTAGCATTTAGCAAAACAAGCTTGGTTAAAATGAAACATAACATTTATAAGTAGATTGCTCCAAGTTAGTGTTGACATCTGATAACACATTTTTTAAATTTATGTTTTAAATTAACTCAGAATAAGCCTTTTATTTATACATAGGGAGGGTCCCCTCCATGGAAGGTGCCATCTTGGATTTTTGCATTTTGCCTGTTTCTATGGCACCATAGAAGGGACCAAATAACAGTTAAGCATGTATTGATTTTTAAACTTCACTGGTTCCCACAGTTATCACCAGAGAAATGAGCATCACACTCCAGACTTGACTGTTAGATGTTGATAGTCCCATTTTTACACACTGTAGCTTTAACTATAAATGGCACAGAAAGTGTCTTGTAAGTGCTTTTGCCCATTATTCTAGAATACTTTGATATCTGGCAGTTGTGTACAATGTACTGCATGTTTAAAAAGTGTTTTTTTTTTTAACTGTTCAAATTAAAACTGAGTTTCTGGGCTCTTTTCTTATTTTAACCATAAAAGGCCCAGAAAATGTCCTGTGAGTACGTGCTTTTGCCCATTTTTCCACAATACTTAGAACTTTTAATATATGGCAGTCATTTACATATACTGCATGTTAAGTGTTTTAACAGTTTAAAATGAAGAAACACAAAAAAATTTATGCTAGACTCTTAGTGGGAAAAGGGGAAATTACAGAAATAACCGCATGCTGGCTGTAAAGCACAGTTTCTTAGCTTTCAGAAACTGTTTGAATTTTTCCAATAGCACAAATGGTCATGCAATTATGATCATGTAAAGTGTGCTTCAACAGCACGTCGTCGACAACGCGGGTTAAACCAAATTGTTGCTTTGTTGCAAATGGTGGCATACTGTTGAGTAAATAAACCTCATGAAGCAGTGGTTTGTTTCCCTCTGGTAGACCCCCAAATTGTTTAATACATTATCGCTCCTTAGATTTCTGATTTTCTGGTATTGTTGATAATATTAGAATAGTTGATGTCTTCTCAAGCTGTTGGAACATGTTTATAAATGGTGTCTATTGGTTGTTGTGCTGTTTTATAAAATGCGACATCCAATCAGATGTTTTTAGCTGAAAAAAAAAAACCTTGTAGCAAAACAAAGAAATAATAATGGCTTGTTTCCCATGTAGGAAAGAGCACATTTTTGTGGGACATTTAATCAGCTAGGTCTTTACCTTTCATATTCACAGCTCATTAGTTCTCTATCCTTTTCTCCTCAAGACATACACCAAGAACTGCACATCAAAACTTCTACTAATGAGTTCATGTTGTGAAGAACAGTGTAAGCTCAAAGTTTTACTTAATCTGAATTAAGTTTTTCATGTTAACCGTTTCTCTCTGTCCGCCTTACCCTACTGAGAAAGTGCTATAATTTTAAGTGTGAAAGATTACAGTGGAAGATCTGAACCAGGCTACTTTCTCATCAAGACAAACTAAAACACACTACTTTAATTGATCCCTGCTCTTCAACACAAGCCTGTGCATACTGAGATAAGTTTATTTTGATGGGCAGAGGTTAAACTTGATGTTCAACGAGAGGAAGAGTAAAGTTTGAATGTAGTCCAGAAGTGGTATTAGGCACAAGCCCTTCACCAGTAAAACTGAGAGCTGCCAAACATGATCATGTCAATAAAGGACATCAATTTAAATCAGAGTGGGACAATTATTTTACATCATTAATGCTCTTGCACTGTACCATCAGAGAAGTCTGCAAATCACCAGGTCAAAGTTTGTTAGACCCAAGTGACTGCATCAAAATCATAAATTAACAGGATTTTTGGTCATGAGTAGAGATCATGTCAACTAAACTAAACACGCTATTCAACAGAGAACAAGTCAAAGGCAAACATTTTTACTCTAACTCAAAGCTGTTGTCCTCATTCCTCTTTCTGCTGCAGGCTCATTTAAACTTTTTCAAGTTCATTTGTCCAGTGTCATTGTGAGGGCCTGGCGAGGGACATTTGTACAGCTGAAAGTGCATGGATTTTCCTGAGATAAATGAGGACTCTCAGAGTCCACCAGTGCAATGTGCATTGATGCCCTAATCAAGCAAGCATCCCAGAAATGCCCTCTTGGGTGCCGCTATGGTGGATAAAGCCAGTGCTCTCCTGGGTGCCCTCTTAGCAGACACAACATGATAATGTGCCTTCAAGAATGCCTTCCCACTGGACAAACATGAAAATGTGTCCTCAAATGTTCCCTCCCAGTGGGCAAACGTGATAATGGTCCCTGTCGGGCACTCTTACCTAAAGTCTGGGTCAAGACCCAATGGTGGGTCGGGAGAGATTGTTGCCACATGTGAGAGCTCCATCCTATCAGTGTTAATGTTGACTGGACTTTTTAATTTAGTTTTAGTTATAGTCTTTTGCCAAAAATATCTTTTAGTTTTAGTCATATTTAGTCATCTAAATTGTTTTATTAGTTTTTTAGTTTTAGCCTAGTTTTAGTTGACGAAACTTGCAGAGTGCCCTTCCATACACGGACCAAGCTCATAATAATATTATTTATGCCAGGAAAACCTGGGTCTTGATTAACCAGCTCAGGAAAAGATGTGGGGAAGACAGGGTCTTTGAGCTTATGCTGTGACAGGGACCGCCATTTGCCCCAAACAAGGTCACTGATATCTTCAAACACACTGCCAAAAGAAGAAATCTGCTCTGATTCCAGCAACGTGACTACATCTACCCAGACTAAGCTCCTTGGTAAAGAGTTCATTTTCACTGACATCCTCACCTGTGTTTGATTAATGTTAATGGAGAAAGATCTGTTTTATAACAAAGGTGTGAACATGTTAAATCTTTACCTGAGGTTCAAACTCTCTGTATGAATGTATGCCAACAGTTTAAGCACTGGTGTCCCACTACATACATCATTATTTTTGCCCCTGACCTTCAAACATCGTTAAATCTACAAGTGGCAAATGGTACTAAATTCTGTGCAGACTGTCACATGTCTCTGCTCTTTTGGCAGCTGTAGTCCTATCATGCTGGCTTTTAAATGTTTCTCCCCAAGCAGCTGGTGTTAGAGGTCAGACACTTTGCTCTTAGGCACCCAATCTGATGTTGCTTGGCAACAGGAGAGGACAACAAAATCACCACCCCCTTCCTATTTATTCCTGTTGAGCATCAGTGGTTTTGAACCCCTGCACAGCTCCACCATTGCTTCCTCTCGCTGTCCAACATTAAGAATTCTACCAACCCCCACGGTTAATACTGCCGAGCAGTTCAGACATGTCCGCTGAGAGCACGGCAGGCCAGCTTTGATCTCTCTCACCAATCCTTACCTGCTTTGTAACCAGCCATTACTGTCACGTTTGAATCTGAAAACCTGAGGCGTTCAGATCCAGATTCTGTCTGTTTTTAATTTTTCATACTGATTCTAGCATTTGTTCATTTCGAGCTTCCCTGTTGCCACAAACCTCATTTTTCAATTAAGCATTAGGATATGTTTCATAAACCACTGGATGAAAAATATCCCTGGAAGGAGTTCATTTTCCATGCTGATGATGTTTCACCACTATACTTAGGGGATGTGAAATGTTTCAAGTGTGCTATTGAAAAACAGACACAAACTATCACGATGAGAGGTTCAGGCAGGGTGGAAGCCTGTGTGTTATTTTCAAAGAGTGGCAAACAGTTCCCCTATTATTTATTTATCTGTTTTTTTATTTTATTTAATTATTTTGTTTGAATTAAAATGTGGCTAAAATCCAGCAGGTGAAACAGTGCCTATTAAAACTATTCACCCCCTTTGATTTTGTACCATTTTACTGAATTTATGAAACAGTCATGTTCAACATAATTTGGCTTTCTTGACAAAAAACGTGACAAAAAATCCTCTTTAACGTGAGAAAATGAAAACAGATTTCTACAAAGTAATGTCAATTGAATAAAAATATGTAAGGTAGAATAAGTGACTGTATAAATTTACATCCCCTTTACAGTGACTGACCTAACTGAACAGTGGTGGTGCTAGTAGTCCCACAGTTTGTGAAATGGGGATCACCTGAAAGAGTGAATGCACCTCAAGTGATTGTAGTACAAAGACACTTGTGTCTGGAAGGTCCAGTCACCTGTTAATCAGTATTCCCACACACCATTACACCATGAATACAAAAGAACACTCCAAGCAACTCAGACAAAAGAAATGGAAGGAATATGGCACATTTATAAATCCACCAAGATCAGGCTGTCCTCACAAACTGAGTGACGAGGGAGACTAGTGAGGAAGGCCACCAAGTTACTTATGACTACTGTGAAGGAGTTAAAAGCTTCAGCAGCTGAGATGGGAGAGACTCTGAATGCAACTGTTTTCCAGGCCCTTCACCAGTTGAAGTTTTATGGGATAGTGGCAACCAGAAAGCCACTGTTGAAGAAAACTGATTAAATCATGACTAGAGTTCACCAAAAGGCATGTGGAAGAAGAAAGTTCTCTGGTCTGATGAGACCAAAATGTCGCTTTGTAGCCATCAGACAAGATGGCCAAACAGTGCACATCACCACAAACACACCATCCCACTGTGAAGCACGGCGGAGGCAGCATCATGTTGTGGGGATGCTTCTCAGCAGCTGGCCCTGGAAGGTAGAGTGTAAAATGAATGCAGCAAAAGATAAGAAAATCACAGAGGACCGTCTAATTCAGCCTGGAGAACTACTACCTGGGAGATTTATTTTCTGGCAAGACAATGACCTGAAGCGTACAACAAAAGCTGCACAGAAATGGTTTGAAGACAACAAAGTTGAAAGTTCTGGAGTGGCTGATTCAAAGCTCAATCCATTAGAGAATTTGTGGCTGGAGCTGAAAAGGGCTGTTCACACCCAGTTGCAAAGAAGAATGGAGTAAAATTGCAGTGTCCATATATGTAAGCCTGATTGAGACCTGTCCACACAAACTCAGTTCTGTCGTTGAAGCCAAAGGTTCATCTACTAAATACTGACATATTTTTTATTGAATTGACATTACTTTTTATGAATTTGTTCTCAGTGTGACACTAAAGGGGCTGTTTAGTTTGTTGGGGTTTTTTCGTCGAGAAAGCCTACTTGACCATGATTGATTAATCTAAGGATAAAACATCAAATGGGGTGAATATTTTGTGCTGTATACTGTTGATAATTTTCACTTAGAATTATGTGAGCAAAAACTGTCATTCAATGTCACAATGTCAGTGTAATGGGGGCTTTGTGATGTTTCAACTGTTACTCCTGAGCTTGAAATCTCTGGCACTCCTCTTTGATGCTGCAAAAGAGTTTTTTATTTTCTGACAGGTACTACGTTCAGAAACACTAACATCACTTCCTACCTTACTGCTGTGAAAGTCCAAGTTTATCCTTTGGCTTCTTAAGCATAATTCATTACAGGACTGGGTAAGCTAATATATTCACCCTGCCTGTTACAACAAGATTGAAACAAGAAAAGCTCCAGCATAAATCAGTTTTTTTTCCCCTAGGAAATTAATTTTTCTGCAGGACAGTACGTGTCATGCCGTGGCTGTGTGGGTTTGAGCCTGAATGTTTCTGTGTCCTTAAATTACAGCCTCCTTTTACAAGAAAACGATTATGTTTTAAGAAAAATGAACCAGAGAGCAAGAATACAAACACAATACCTGGAAAACTCAATTGTCTTTAGTCCCTTGTTTATACTTTGTGCTCCTTTTCTCTCACCGTATGGATCGGTCACTGTCACTGAGTAGAGGCAGACTCCTCTACACTGTTTGGGAGACCTAAAGGATCAAAAATAAAATAAGTTTAAGACACAAGCCCTTTGTAGTGGTTTTATCCTGAGTCAAGGTAAAATGGAAAACCAGTTCAATTCCACTCCAGTTCATCATTTAGTTACAATAATGACATTTGATGTGTGGCATAGGTTTGGTTTTTAATTTGTCAGGGTCTCAAAAAGTCCTCAGAAGCCCAAAGCACCTAATAATCTAATCACTTCTTATTCTGTCAGTAAATGTGTGTTTTTAGTCATGATATCATTAAATTCTATTCTTTTTTTCATCAGCATGTTAAGCCAGGTGTAACAAATGCAGGGGCTTTTATTTTATTTTCAGCTTCCTCTGGAAGTGAAAAACTCATATTTGCAAGTGTCTGCAGGTTAATTGGTTGTGGACAGCTGCTGAGAAGCAATTTTGTCTATTGTTGGAAAAGCCTTGCTTCAGTCAAGGTCTCCTACAACATCCATTTAAATCTTTTCTTTGCTGGTTTCTGCAGTTGCACAATGTGTAACCTGATCCATTTCAGCACAGATCAGAATAACCGGCCTAAGTGATTTTTTTGTGCTCTTTTGGTGCAGTGTAGGTCAAATATATCAGGGGAAGTAAAAATGATCTAAACCACTGAGAGGTGCAATGGAAAGGTGGTGTTAGGGAAAATTTAGTGTGTTTTGTCTGGAGAGACTCCTGGTAATGATGCTGTCTATTTTCTTCTCTTCACCTTGCTCTGTTTTCTATACTGAATCTGTTTTTTCCCCCTCATACACAAAGAAACTCCTTTCTTTTCAACCCCCAGGTTAGAATAGGTTTATGTTTTGCTGTAAGGCCCTTTCTTTCTGTTTCCTTAAGGCGACCAGGGTATGAGTGCTGGTCCATAGGCTGATCAGTCCACTATGGGCGTCCAAATGTCAACATTTATGCCCTTTATGAGTAAAATCAGAAAACACTCCATAATTCAGGTTAGGCTTTTAAATAAAGCCCAAATACACTTTATTTCTCTTCATTAAGGAATGTCCTAAGCAGGGGTGGAGACAGACTTTTTGACTTGAAATCTCAACTGGGGTACTGAATTATGCTAGTAATAAAGTCAAAGATGGCGCATGTTGCAGACTAACCGAAATATATAATTAAAATAAAATTAGTTCTAGAATAATAGCAACAGAATTAGACATTTTACAGCCACTCTTTTAATAAAGAGCTAATATGTATATATATATATATATATAGAATCAGCTGGTTAACAGGCCACCAGCAGAGGGCACTCCTGTGTCACAAAGTAGCAGTACCAGTGGGAACTCTTAAAAACATATTACAAGCAGTGTTATGATATGAATATTGTAAATACATCAAAGCAAATGATGGTTAATGACGGCAAATAAAATCATTAAAAAACACTCATGTAACCCATTTTTAAAAGAGGCTACTAAATCCTTTTAAAGGAAACCCTCATACGTTGGCTAGATTTGTAGATGCACAAGACGATGTGTAAAGGTCTTCACACATTGGATCAGTTATTTTCAGATACATTTTTTTTTTTTTTTGTGATCCCTGAAAAAGGCACACACCTGAACCTTTTACACTGAGTCCGTTGTGCTTGTATTTGCCGTACTGCGAACCTGTGACTCTGTCACTCCTTAAAAATCACTCTGGAGCCATCCTTCCTGACAGAGAGCTTCATACAGCATCTGCTCATGGTCTGTTATGACCTGTGAGTATGCTTTTAACTGCCACACTTTCATAGTTGGTATCTACATAATACACTGGCAAATCACGATGTTTGAAGTGAGGCTTAAAGTCGCCCCGTCAAGAAAGGGGAGGAGGGCGAGGCTAGCGAGCAAGAAGGAAGCAGCAGGCGCTGTTCTGAATCATCCAACTAAATGACTCAGACTGATTTGAAAAATTGTATAAGGTGGTCAGGGGCAAAGTCAGACAGCTAATTACCATTTAAAGCCACAGACAGAAACGGCTCATTCTGAGAAGGGCTGAAACAGAGGGGTTTTTAGACATGCAAAAATCCTATACTAGAGTGTTTTTTTAGCAACAAACTTCACAGACGTGTTTCAGGGACCTCTGAGAACAATACAAACTTGTCTTAAAAGGGTAAAATATGTCCCCTTTAATGTCAGTTAGCTCAAAAGGCTCAACAAACACCAATTCCCTTAAGTCATTTAAGGTTCTTATTCTTTTCAGACCTAGAAGATCTCATCAACAATCAGGTTAGGAGCAGAGGTACAGAGATCATGACTTCTCTAACTACCAAAAATCAGATAAGAACCTCTAGAGAATACTTGTTTCCATAAGTGTTAACAAAGTACAGTGTTACATGCTGTAAGTCAAAGTTAGCAACAGCAACCTGTTAAAATGGTTGTAATAAAGTGGTCAACTTTAATTCTTGTGTCGAATGTTTTCTAACAACTCACTCAATATTCTGCATTGTTTCCTCAGAAAAATCAATTAAGTTCTGCCTTTTTTCAAATGACTTCCTCATTTTATGTCTCTTAAACTAACCTTGCAAAGCAGATGGATACGCCCGTTTCCGTGTTTCTCACTGGTGAATCCATCTTGCAAAACTCCCACCTGAACCGTTTGAGCCCGTTAGAAAGCGACAGGACCAATCAGTGAAGAGAGGCAGTACTTTCAGGCGTGGTGGAGTCGTGACTTAAACAAGCAGCAACAAGAGGCCGGTGCAGTTATGGTGGAAGACATTAGTGTGGATGCTGCTAAAGCGCCAGTTTTATCAGAACTTGATGACATTTCTACATCAAAAGAAGAACAAAGAACAGCATTAAGTTGTTTTCTTTTGAATAAAAGATTGTCTAAATGTCTGCAGTTGTCATGTTTCATGTTGTGCAGTTCTCTATGGATTTATTTCACCTGTTACTGAACAGGTAAGCATGAACAGGGATCTGGCTGTCTGACAGCGCAGGGTTTCACACCAGTGACTGATTATACCTGAGAGGGATTTTTGCCGACCATCTGGGCACTTTACTTTATATCATAAATGTTTTCTCTCTGTGATCAACAAACTACCGAACAGTCTCCTCTGGTGGGGTGCTCCTCGCTCGTTGCGCTTCGTCATTATTTAAAAACCTCATTCATACGGAGCACAGAATAGCAAAATAATAACTATTTTAAATGGCATTAAGGTAACTTGGCTGTTTTTGAGGAACAGTTTCCACCACCCTCCCCCAGCCGGCTTCTACTGCAATCTAGCATTACATGCACTGGAGGAGCTAGCTCCAATAACTACAGTAATGTTAGGACTTACATTGCGTTTTTTTCATGTAAACTTTGATAAATATGAATAATTTTATGTATAATACAAACCTGATTATTGCGTCCCTGGTCTTGAGACATTGCGAAAGAGACGCCAGCCCCGATCGCTCTGCTCAGTTCTTCTTCTTGTATTTTCGGCAGTCCTGCTCAGTTGAGAATCTGTGCTCGATTACTCTTCCTCACTGAATGGATGACGTAAACGGTGTGCCACGCTGAACTGAAATTGAATTGTAGAACTGAATTTGAATTGAATGAACTGAAATTGATTTTTTTTTTTTTTTTTGAATGTAAGGGATATATAGAGTTCAATGCTCAAGTGAAAAAGAAATACAATTTCAAAGCAAAAAGATTCAGTTTCAGAGCAAATAAATTCAGTTTCAAAACATTAAATTCAAATCATACTATTCAATTTCAATACCATTAGTCAAATTTAGTTTCTAGTGGCACAAATCTCAGACTATAGCGCTATCACATTTTCTGGTATTTCCTTTTCCTGGTTGAAACAGCCTCAGAAATTCGAAGGCACTCTTGATATTCCGTTCTTTTATGTTTTTGTCAGAAATTGGTAAAACAAAACAAAATGAGTCGTTTTCTTGTCGTTTTTTTTTTTTTTTTTTCTGCTGTTGTTGTTGTTGTCCTTGACACAAAAATTGAAAGCAAACTTCTAAAAAGGGATCCCATTTCTCAATTACATAATTTCTTTTCTTGTTCTAAAATTCATGAGAAAAAATAAATCATGTGACCCAATGTGAAAGGAGCACCTTTCAAAATAAAAGCCCTCATGTCAAAACATTAGCCTACATAGCCATTCACTGTGTTTTACAGTATAATAATAAGGGTACAATAATAGGCCTATTTGCTAAAAAAAAAAAAAAAAAAAAAAAAAAAAGTAAAAAAATGTCAGTGGTAAATGTACTGGTTATTTAACAGACTATATTAATATTAGGAGGAAAATAAATTGTTATGAAACAATATGCATGGATTGCTTCAGGTTTTTATCCATCAAATCAAATTTTCAATTAATGATTGTATTGTTTGGTGGAAAGGTTCATTCACTATTGTGTGTACAAAATAAATAAGTAATAAATAAATCATCAGAAAGAAACTGCCAAAATCTGTGTACATGGATAAATACCTCAAACAGTCCAGGCTTATTGTTTCATATTAATTTATTTTCCTCCTAATTATACATTCCATTAGATCACCAGTACTTTGACATCTTTTAATACATTGTTTAGAGCAAATAGGCCTGTTATTATACTGTGTTCACATTGGACGGCTATGCAGGCTAAAGTGTTGACATAAGGGCTTATATTCTGAAGTGTTTACATTTCCCATTGGGTTACACAGTTTCCTTTTTCTCAGGTATTTCATGAAAATAAGAAAACAAAATAATGGAATTGAAAAAAATTGGACCCCTTTTTTGAAATTTGTTTTCCCATTTTTTCCTTTTTTTTCAAAAACGAGAAAACAACAAAACTGCTTGTTTTTCTGTTGTTTCCATTTACTGCCAAAAATAAAAAAAAACAGAATAGCAAGAGTTTCTTCCCATTTCTGAGGCTGGTTTTAACCAGGAAATGGAACTGCCAGAAAATACACCAACCAGACGGGGCTATCTGGATCTGTATCAGCATTTCAAACTTAGAGCATAAATGAACCTTGAGAAGGTAAATAGGAAATCCTTATTTAAGTTTTTAACAAAAAGAAAACACAACAAAGGCCTGTAGTTCAACACCGCTTCTGTTTTCCAGGCGAAGTCGAGGCAGATAAGGTCAGCTGTTCCCACTGGTAGCCTGCTGCAGGGATGTGGAAGCAACACTCCAATAACTGTCTATGCTGTGTGGCTTTGCTATTGATCTGGTGTGTTCATTAGTTGCTGCTCCAAATTATTAGTTAAGTCACAGCTCACATACTTGCATTTATCTCTGCCAGATAAGCTTGAAGGCTTCATCAAAGTACAGATGCCAAGCTGTTAATTATGTAAATAATATCAATGCACGCAATAGAAGTACTCTGGTACTTAAAGAGATTAAAAGCAGTGATAAAACTTCAAACATGCATGTTCACCATTTGTTAATTGATCCCAGGGGATTGTGTGGGAAGGAGTTTTTCATTTGGGTGTCCATTCAGACTCAGGATTTATTATGAGAATAAGACTGTAGAGGCTCACATGAGATAGCAGCAGAGAGGAGCAGCTGTTATTCACCACCACCCACCTATAAGTTTATCCTCTACAGACTGAAGCTGCTGGCATCAGAGGGAACCAGATCATTTGGGTCTCTGATATTTGCTGTAGCAGTGTAAGACTCTGAGTAATGATATTTCTAATGATGGTGGCTCACAACTGAAGCATGAGTGTGAACACACTTGTGTGCATTTATAACCATTGTGTGTGAACCAACATCAAAAAGTGTGGCTCTCTCTAACAACATGTCAAGAATGATATCAGCCGACTGCAGCTTTGGCTGCTGTACAAAATAAAAGCAATAAAGCAGCAAGCTTGACAAGGGTCTGGCAGGGTTTTTAAACTTTCTCTTTTCCCCTTACAGTATCTTTTCACAACACAGCAAAATAACTTTTAGACTTCCACAGGGCTAACCCCGATTCTTTTAATGTTGGCAAAGCTCAGTCTCCATTCTTTCAGAAAACAACACTGCAGTTTAGCAGCCTGCAATAAGATTTCCTCCATGGATTGTCGGCAAATTTTTTGATTAATTCGATAAAAAACCCTTATGTCTCCCAGGAACTGTTACCTCTGAATCCAGCCAGCCTGCGTTGAAATGTTCTGCTTTGTTACAGTCTGTGTGGAGGGCCTCAGGTGTGGCTAAACACACACAGCAGTGATTTAGCACTTCTCCGGCAGCCAGGTGTTCATTTCACTAACAATAGAGCCGGGACGTCATCATGCTACAGGCCAGCTCCATCCTCTCATCGCAGATGGGGAAAGCAGGGCCCACAGTCACTGCCTCGCTCCCCCAGTCTGACTTGTAAATGGTCTTTTTATTTAAGGCTTCCTCCTTTGTCTTGCTAATCAATGATGGCTCTTGTTTGAAATGCGGATGAATGAAACAGAGGATGTGGATGATGGATAGAAGAGGTGGATGGGAGGGAGAAGAGGTTAACGTATACAGTGAAGGGTTGCTGTTTAATTCAGGCTCAGTTTTGATTAGGAGTTTTAAAACTGTCTAGGGATGTATTGTCTGCTTTTATAATGTTGTGCGAGTCATATTGGATTTTTATGCTTTTGCCTTTATTTGATAGGAAAGCTGAAGAGAGACTGGAAACATGGGGGGTATTTGGGGAAGACATACACCAAATATAAGCTGAGACCGGGAATCATTCCTGAAACCAGGCCAGGCCACCCATAAGGGGGTACAAAGGGGAGAGCTTTCTTGGGATCATGAAGGTCAGCAAAATCATGGTCCATTGTAAAGTTAAGCTGTGATAACCGTATTTTATTCTTAACCTGAATACCCTCTCTTATCAAAGCAACAAAAAAAAAAGGGAAAATGAATTTTATTTATCTATGCTGTAATATAATATAGCCTTTCTCTAAATGTAAACCCCTCTCCTTTAAACAGAATTACCTTTTTATCGTAATGGTAATGGTGTGGCTGGGCACACTGGTATAAATGATTAGAAATGTAATGTCAGGCTTTAGAAACTAAGCCATGGTGCACACAAATGTCAGGATGTCAGAAAATGAAGTAGAAGAACAGAGAAAAATGTTCCATGGAAAGAATGGAATAATTGTGAAAAATGAGAAAAACAAAAATGGATTAAAAAGTGGCAAAAACTGGCAACAATTGGGTTTAAAGTAGCAAAAAGAAGGGGTAAAAATGAGAAATAAGTAGCCAAAAAATGGGCAAATGGTCAAAAAGAGATAAAATAGGTTTAATGTGGCATCAAAGTGGCATGAATGGTCTAAGTGTGGTAAAAATTAACCTTTAAGTGGGCAAAAAAGTGGCAAAAATGGCTTTAAATGGCAAAAAACTGGTTTAAAATTGTTTGAAATGGCAAAATGGGCATGAAAAAGCTGCAAAATTCGGTTTTCAGTGGCCAAAATTTAAATGGTTTAAAATGTCAAAATGGGGAAAAAATAAAAGCTGCAGAATTTGGTTTAAAGTGGCAGAAACTGCTTAAATTAGGGCAGATGAAGTGATAGATATGGGTTTAAAGAGGCAATAATGGTCAACATGTGGTTAAAAAAGGGGGGGGGGCAAAAATGGGTATAAAGTTGCAAAACATTGGAAATAATAGATGACAACTGGAAACAGTAGTGGCAGAAATGGGGGACAGCTGGCAAAAAAATTGCAAAAATGGATAAAAGTAGCAAAAAGATGAGGCAAAAATGGGCGGCAAGAGGCAAAAAAGAGGCAAAATGGGCAAAAATAGCAAAAAATGATATTAAAAATGCAAAAAAAAGTGGAAAAAATGGATGACAAATGTATGGCATCAGAAATGATAGAAATGAGAAACAGATGACAAAAAAGCAGCTCGAATTGGCAAAAAAATAATTTAAAAGTTGCAAAAGAAGTGGTCAAATGGGTTAAAAGGGGCTAAAATGGGCAAAAAAATTGCATCAGCTAGGTTTAAGTAGAAAAAAATGGTGTCAGAAATGGGTGACAGGTGGTTAAGAATAGATCAAAAGAGTGGAAAAAAGTGGCAAAAAGCAGCAAAAATTGTTGAAAAGTTGCAACAAGTGGGATAAAAGAAGAAAAAAGATTAAGTGGCTAAAATGAGCAAAAAAAGAGTTGCAAAAGTGCCAAAAAAAATTGAGTGTATTGGGGAAAAGCTTCAAAAATATGTTAGAAGTGACTTTAAAGTATTAAATGAGGGTATAAAGCATCAACATTTGGTTAAAAGTGGCAAAAAAGGTTAAGAAGTGTTTTACTAGTTAAAAGTAGCACAAATAAATAATTGTAACATCAGGATGCAAACACTTTTTAGCTCAAAATGAAGTAACTGTTAGCCAAGATGCTAGCACAATGCTACTGATCCAACAGTCATGCACTGCATCATCAATAAATCACAACTGGGGTCCATCCACTGGGTTTTTCAGGGTTCCAGTCAACTCTGTGGGCAGGCCCGTCTGCGACCAGTGTGTCGAGGACTAAAGCCTCAGCATTTGCGTGCCTGCTCTACCAGCTGAGCTAAACTGGCGCCCTTAACAAATCATATTGTGCGATACATGAGACAACAACAGGAAGGCTTTGATAGTTATTTATTCATGAAAACACATTATAGATAAAGCCAACATCTCATTTCAGCTCAAAAGTTTGACCAAAGCTTTAAAGAATCATTGATGTGTAATGTACACAGTTGGTGAGCAGAGATATAACATGTTTGCAACATATGTTTGAAATGACAATGATAGTATTCTGGCTTATTGAAGCAGTTCTATGTATAGTTTATTGTTGTCTTTGCACCATCTTACAGGTTTACTTTATCCGACTTTACACTGGATTGAGACAAGAATTAAAAAAAAATAATTGTTTCTATGAGAAAAGGAAAAGTAGATAAGAAAAGGCGTTATAGTCTGAGTAAAATTGCTCTGCTGGTATCACACATCTGTATGAAATGAGAAGAAGAGATATGTGCTCAGTAAATATCTTCCACAGGTGACAGGTGGTTAAAAACCCAGCAGGCTGATAAAAATGAACTTTGATGGATTACACTGCAGTGAATGGATATTCCTGACAAGATAGGGCATCTCATTCTGTATTCAGGTACGACTCTATTTGTCAAACACCTCCACCTCTTTGCTGTCCTCTGTGCCAATGACACCACAGGGGGAAGATAACAACTTCATAACCACAAGGTTGATGTAATTATACACACACTCAGGGATCATTCAAAGACACTGTGTGTGCATTATATAAAGTTCAATATTACTTAACTTAAGGAGAAATGTTCTCAAGAGGTGACTCAAAGTTGTGTAAAGTACTATCAAACAGTTAAAAAAGATGCTACAGCTGTTTATGTAGGCAGGTTTCTGTTTCCATAATGAGCCTTGACCCTGAGGATGTAGCAGTCAGAGGGGAAAGGTAAATGGCTGATTAAATAGACACATTAGAGGATTATGCAGATTATAAGGCTCAAAGGCAGGCATTTACATAAATCTGCTGACAATGCGGCTTATTGACTTTTTTGATGCATAGAGCTACTTCCCTTTAAATAACTGAATGTGCATCAATCACAAGAATATAACAAAGTGATATGTGTTAAAATCATTTCTTCTTGTTTTTGGGTTAAGTCTATATTGTAGCAATAGATAAACATGTCTGGAAATACTTGCTAATTTGAAGACGGACAAGGAAATTTTGATGATCATTCCTTATTAGTCAGTTAGAAAATGCTAAAGCTAGTTGACCATTAGCTTAGCTAATAAAGATATCTTTGAGTGGAAAATACCTTGTCTGGCTCCATAGCAGTTTTAAACCAAAAATTCACTGACATAATGCATCTTTTTTGGTACCTAGCTACATCTTACTGGCCTAGACAGAGCCTGGCAAGAATAAAAATTCTGTCAACAAGCACTCCTAAAGATTACATCACATCATGTAGGCCATTCCATGTTCTGGTTGCTTAATTTTTTGTTTACGGCTTTTCCCTCTGTTTACCATTGCTAAATTGAAAGTTGGCCAATAGGTGATGCTAGTGAGTTATCAGTAAAGATGTGAATCCTTAAATGGAAGACAGCTCATTAAAATTTTATGTGGACAGCACATTTAACATTTTAATAGCAAAACCCAGGTCTCTTTAAGAGTTTATAAGGCCACCAAGTCAATTAGGCCATGTTAACACACAGATCCCATAAAGGTATTCACCCTCTTGGATGTTTTAATCTTTTACTGATTTTGAAATCAACCATGGTCAATATGTATGGCTGTTTTAAATAAAAAAAAAAACCCTGGCCTCATCAGACCAAAGAACTTTCATCCACTTGACCATGGAGTCTCCTTCTTGCACAGTCACTCAGTTTGTGAGGACAGCCCAGTCTAGGCAGATTTACACATGTGCCATATTTCTTCCATTTCTTCACGATGGATTTAATGAACTCGGGGGGATATTCAGTGCCTTGGAAATTTATTGGTATCCATCCCCTGACTTTTAATTTTCAATAACATTTTCTCTGACTTGCTTGGAGTGTTCTTTTGTCTTCATGGTGTAATGGTGGCCAGGAATACTACTTTTTACAACATGTTGTGGGACACAGTAAGTGAATTATAAGGTATATGTAGGATAACTTAGAATATGGACAGCACTACAAAATGGCATATTCAGTATATAGATCAATATGTAGGGAGTAGGGTATGATTTCAGACACAGACTCTGTTTGATATCAGTGTCTGAAAGGGCAGATCTTTGCAAATCATCATCAAATATGCAACTATCTCTCATCTGTCATCAGTCCAGCTATAATTTAATAAGCCATGCCTTTTTCCATGTCTGTCCTGGCCTGTCTAGATGTACAGCTTGAGATTTGTGGAGATCAAAAATCATGAGCAGACTGCCCGTGAAAATCACCAAAATGATCCTCCTAAAAGTGATTCCATTTCTGTGGTTGATATATGTGCATTCATCTTCAGAGCCCAGAAATGGAAATAGGAAGGTAGAAGAAGATCAGGAGAAGAACACCCTCTTATCTCCAGCTTTGAAAATCCCCAAACTGTTACACAGAGGGTGGACCTCTCAGCAGAAACAGAGAGGAGTGGGGTAACAGTGGGAAAATACACAGGTGTCATGGCTAACAGAGTGCATACCATCCAAGCTGAGAAAGGGGGAAACCACAGCATAACAATCTCTCACTTTGTAGTCCGTCGATATGTTCCCATCTGTCATAACTCAAATGGTAAAACAGATAGAAGTCAGCTCCAGCAAAGTGACTATTGACCTGCAGTGATCGATAACTTGTGTTTCTGGGTGAATGCGATGTCTGACAGCACACAGAAATAATCAAAAGGCTCGGGCCACAGCCAAATGTTTCATCAACCCAGCTTTCAAAATAGGTAGATTCAATAAATCAATAATATTAAGGTAGTGAGGTATTGCTGCCATCAGCAGTCTGTAAATAGAAATGCCTCTTCTGATTAAAACAATTAGTAAGGGCTTGATTTGATTGACATGCTGAAGAAGAAACTTGATGTTCATTAACCCGCTCTGATGTGATGTCACAAATGTTGACATCATATGCTTTACACTAGGGGGAGACAGAGACCCTGCATAGATGGACGAGCATATTATGTTTGCCATATTATGTTGATATATGATTAAAAGTCAAAATGGAGACAAAAAACTGCAACTTTTTGACATTATGGTGCAAAAAAGATACAGAAAGGCCACAGGCCTTAATGTATGGGGAAAAGCAGCTATTTAGTGGCCTGCTTGGTCAGATATTAATTGGTTTATTCAAGCCTCTCTTTTTCATGTGACACTTTGTGATTCATCATTTCCTTTTCCAAGCAAAGAAAATAAACTCCAACTTAAGAGTGTCGATAGTGAAGGTTTGTGTTGAGGTGTGAGGTGACTTATAATGCTCAGTAGAGCACAGAGGCAGGTGGTGCTGGTGCCTGGTGATTTAATTGAAACGTATATTTGTAGAATGTGGGCCATATTACTGGGTTGTATCCTCAGGGAGGCTCGTTGTAACAATGGAGATGGAGGAGTGAGAGAGAAGAGAAAGTGAAGAGGGGGAGGGTTTCTGAATGGTGATCTCAAAGTCATAATGCCTTATTGTTGTGCTTTTTTACTTGACGGTTTGCCAAATCAATAACCAATTTATGAGAACTTGATGGAAGGATAAGGGTACACTTGTTTATCAAAAAGTGTTTGACCACATATGTGACCTTGATCCAGGTTTCTGGAGGCACTTAATCTTTTCTAGAACACTCTATCCACTTCTGTTTCTACAAAGTATGCTGGGCACATTATATGGTGCACTTTGTGCATAGTAAGAGATGAGCTGTTTTACAGCTGAACCTAAATGAATGCATCCTAACTATTCCAGGGTAAAAATCTTCACCAGGCTTTCTGCCATGCTACAGGCATGCCTGGGTTGCTATAACAACAGCTGCTGCTATATCTGTCACTGCTGTGGGTCACAGCTAGCTAAAAGAGCAATGAAAATCATGTCCCACTGCACGTCCTCTCTCTCATCTGGTCCCTTCACCTTTTCTGTTGTGTTTGTTTGTCTTCCTCAACCTCTCAGGACATCTTTATCTGGACCAGCTCTGCTTCCACTGAAGTCTATTGTACCCTGTACAGTGCTCTGTCAGACTAATCACAAAAAAACGGCACAGCTTTCCTCAACAAAGAGACAACAAAAGTCTTTTAAATTCTTTTCATGAGTGTTAATGAAAGCCATAACAGTTTGAGATACCTTCTTTTTCCTTTCAACTCAACCTCAGCTGGAGCGAGTAAGCTGCAGTGGGTTTTCCTTTTAACATCCTGGTAGAAAACTGCGCCATTTCCATTCCCACATAAACACCAGAATAATAACTTTCCAGTAAACAAAGGATCTTCAACACAAACAGTGAAATGCATTGTGTTTAATAGCTCAAAAGCAGCCCACTCACACAGGGGAGATCTCTAATAGGCAAAGAGCGGTGTGGTATGATTGTATCACACAGTTTAAACATTTCTACAGTGTTAGACTATAGAATTAGGCACACATTTAGTCTCAGCAGTGCTACTGTGAAACAACAGCAACAGTCAAAGCTTCAGAGTAACTTTACTTGATGCACTTTTACATCAGTGCTGACACAGGAACACAAATAAAAGATTCATACAGTATAGGAAAGACCTCAAGGTGAGACAGAGTACCTGGGATAAAGTGACTTCATACAATATCAGTTTCATTACATGGTAGTTGTAAAGATGCAAACAGAAAACAAAGGAATGCACATCCACACAGTATAAAAGCACTAAAATTGTTTTCCATAAAAATACATCAAAAAGATATTGGCCAATACAAATAAAACTGACACAAAATGTCACTGTGGTCTATAAAATCGTAACAAACAAAATGAACACAGTACTACAGTGCCAGTTTAAGTTGTGTATGTAACAGCAGTAGGACAGCATCTTTTTGGGATCTTTTCTGTTTAAAGGTAAAAAAAAAATCACAGAGGCACCACTAACTACAAATTAAATGTTTAGCATTTCTTGACTCTGGCAGGTCCAAATGAAGCAAAGCTGGTTTTATTTGATTATAAGTGCAAAGACAGTGACATTTATTTGTCCTTTCACCTGCTGCATTAGTGAAAGCACTTGATTGCAGATGCCTGGCATGGAGGTATAAAAAAAGAAATGGGAGGAAAAGGAGGAAAATTGAGCACTTGGACATATTTGACTGGTTCTTCACAAGACTCAGTCGATACACAGGGGAGATGTGTTGGCAGGTGTCCCACGTCTGACAGGGAGTTATGATTCCTTCACAGGGACATCGTTGTGGTTCAATCTAGGTCCATTCTTCTTGTTCACATGAGAATGAAGTCCCATTCTGATTGGTTAATACCTGAAAAGATCAGAGATCAATCTTATTCAACAAGCAAAGCAGAACTGTGCAAAGCAGCATATTAAATGTGCAACAAACAAACTCAACATCATCTAATTTCCACAAACAAGTGTGTCCTTAGATATGAGGAACCCTCTTCATATTCATGCAAATGATACATTTTAGATTAACGTTATTCACAGGATATAATTGAAACTGTCACTCTTAGGGATGTAATGATACACCTAACTCACAATTGATTCATATGAGACGATTGGATTTATCACAATCATGTCTCAATTTTATCACTCTTTTTTAAAGAGGTTGTGAGACCCAATTCAGTTTATAAATAAATAATGATGTGTCTGTTTAACACTGGTATCAGCAGTTATCAGCCCTGCTGATAACAATGGCCATTTGCTAATAACGTGGCATGAACAGCCATCAGTAGCCAATGTTTGTCTGTTGTGTCATATAAATTTCAAAATTTCATCTAGTATACCTAAATGCTGAATCAAACTAGAGACTCTTTATGAGGCAGAAGAAGTTGCCTGTTGGACAATTCATGATCTTGTTTTCACAGTCACTATGAAAATGTTAGTATAGGGGGATTGCTTTCTAAATTAAATGATGAAAAATGAAGGTATCAGCTTAATTGCTATTTTAAACATCCATATCAGTATTTGCCTAAATTTTCACCATTTGTGCATCTCAAATTTTGTCTTTTTAAAGAGTCACATCAATACTATCTTCCATCCCAACCAAGCTGGTGTTCAAATTCTGTCTAAACAATCTTGGGTATTTCTGGCACCCCTAAAGGGAAGGATCAACATGCCTTTTCTAGGCTTGTTTCCAGTCTTGCCCTGGACATATGTCCCAAGACTTCTGACGATTGGAAAAATTGTGATTAAGTTTTGGCCATAATCCTGTGAAATTCCTTACTCAAAGTTTATTGGCCAGTAACTTTAATGCTTTCTCTTTTCTTAACTACAGCACCACCATCTTAACGTTGCAAAACAGAAGGATTGGGCCAATTCCATGTCTGTCATCAGACAAATAAGTGTTGTAAAGCTCCAGTCGTTGTGCCCTGTCTGAGAACAGATGGGGCCAATTAGCATCATTTGAGGAGAACAAGGCAGTATCTAGAAGTAGGGTTTGGCTGCAATTGCTGTGGTTGGTGTAGAAATTAGCTTGAAAACAAGACCAAAGAAGTCCAGGTAATTGAACAGAAAGTTTTTCTTTGATAGATCTAGACAGCATTTTTGGAGTTTTATCCAACAACAAGCCCCGCTGTTGCTAAGATACAACACTGCCTTACTAGAGCTGCACATGCCTACTACTTCATTTTGTTTTGTTGCTCTGGCTGGGTGAATGTGACAGACATAACAATTATCCCATCACCTTTGTCCAAGGCCTGCCCTTCCTAAACACTTGGTAAAGGAGGTTTCCCAGATTAATGTTAAATCCCATCAAATTGATATATGAAACAGTCTATCTGGTGTGTCAGGTTACCACTATCTGGCAAATTGGGTTCATAATGCTTGGATGGCAATGCATAGGATTTTCAGTGCCCCAAGTGTCCCCAAATGCAAGTTTTGATTCCATCCACTATATAAGCGGTATAGACCGGGAAGTGAACCAGGGACCAAGGAGTAAACCAGAGACCTTCTTGCTGTGAGGCAACAGCACTAACCCCTGCGCCGCTGTACAGCCCCCAAGTTTTGATTCATGTGTCTTAAAAATTGGGACATTACAGCTTTATTTAATGTTTCCATTTATGACAACAATCCTTAAAACACTAAAGCAAAGGGGTTTTCGTGGCTTTTGGGCTCATTCCATGCTTAACATATTGTGTTTTGGTGTCTAGAGCTTCACAGGGGGATGCCAATTTTTCAAGGTAGTTGGCAAATCAGTTTAAAGCGTCAAGATTGTCTAACTGTATCATGAGGTATCGATACATCCCTAGTTTTTTCTTCTTGCCCATAATTACGCTTTTCTCACAGGACACACTATGATTAAAACAGTAACATAAATAATACACTAACATTCTGTATGATTAATACTTGACAGTGAAAGCGACAGTACATTAAATGGCGAGTGAACAGTAGACAAAGTCCAAATGGCAGGACTTACATCTCTTACAATACACTGAACAAGGATGAGCACAATGTGGATATTGAAGCATCATGACTCAACTGCAGACCTGCAAAGATATGACTTATAAAGGTAGAAACAATGAGCTGAAAGTGAGTAGGATGATTTCGACCACATGTAAAATACCGTGTAACTGACAACCACTTTCACTGGGTAACAGGAGCGGCGGGTTTTGCTTTCTGCTCAGAGGGAATGGCTAGGTAGTTTGTCCTGTAGATTGGCAAAAAAGCAGAGGAGGGTCTAAGAGCTGGCAGTATAGTCCTCTTCACTGTTGTGTGAAAGCAAGACAAGTGCTAGTTAAGGCTATTACATTACTCACTGCAGTGGAACATGAATTAATTTCCCTCAGTTTAGGACTGTTAGGCTTTCTGCATTAATATTTGCTCCTGAATGCTGATTCCACCACTATGAAAGCCCTCGAGGCCAAACTGTTTACTTCACAGGCACCACAACAAGAAGACATGACACTCTTCTAGCGACGTTCTTTGTTAAAAAACCTCAAAACCCTCATTAAAATACACATCAAATACAATTGTACAGAAGCTTGGTAGACAAGCCAAATTCATTGTAGAGTGAGGGCTTTTGTGTCTCTGTCAGCACATTTGAAACAAAGCCTCATTTTGTGCCTGTGACAGATCATCATTTTCTGATGCTGCATTTTATCTTGTCCCTCAGTGAGATGGCTGATACAATCAGAGCCAGCAGAGTATCACAAATTCTAATCTCAAAATGTGGACGTGCACATGCACAAAGTCCAGCTAGTCAAAAGATTACCACAAAGCTGCCCATCTCAGCGGCTGCAAGGATGTGGTGTCGTACAGGTCATTCACACCCGCAGCCATGACTCATTAACCTTTTCGGCGGCAGAAAGTGACGAAGTTCACAGAGCAATACACATTCAATAAGCTAAGAGTTAACTTAATGTGAACTTGTGCGTCACACCCTGGATCAATAAACTTTACCTCAAAGCTCAGGGCAAAGGGAGATTTATTCTCTGCTGTTGCAGCAATGTACAATCCATGGACATTTTGTATTGATTTAGAGGTCCTTATTTACCTTGTTTTTTCCTTATACAAATGTCTGATATTTAATTGCATGTCCGGTAACGTGTTACCCACAAAACTGCCATTACTTTTTTAATAATTGTGGATACTCTAAAACAAGAATTCTCCATAGAAGACACTATTATGAAATCTACAGTATACTGCTGTTAAGCAGGGATCTTACAGACATTTAACTGTTTTCTTGAGCCAAATAGTACATTGATATTGCTTTTTTTTGACTTGATAACAATACAAACTTGGAATTATTAAGTCATATTTACCAAAATTCATTTGAATATATAGACCTGATGCATATTCACCATTCTTAATTGAAAATGTTAAGACATGACCAGGCAACCATTAAATATTGGCCTCTTAATTTCTTTTATCAAGATATCAATCACCTCTAGTGTTCATTACCAAAATGAAATGTAACTGCTTGGTTGCATTACTTGTTCTTCCTTGCACTACTCTCATCATATTTGTTTAGTTTTGGTTATACAGATGACAACAAAATTACCCCAGCAAAATGGAGACACAACTGACTATTATCATCGCACTTTTTTAAATCATTTTGTTTCTGTGTGCAAAGTAAAATAATGTATGCATCCAAAATATAACTACAACATTTAGAAAAGATGTGTTAAAAATGACTTGCTCTGTTTAACAGCAAGGGGGAAATACTGAAATTTTCATAGGGGTGCTAATAATTTTATCCTTATTTGTACATCAATCTGGTTACATATTTATTTCACATATTTCCACTGCCTTTCATTGAACTATGATCACTTTCCCCATTCAGTATTTGCTCTAGTTCCATAGCTAAATGTCCCTTAGATTTGTACTTTGGGGTCAAACAAAGTCTTAAATTTAATATATAACTGAACTGGGTGGCTGTTTAAGTAACACCATGTGCTAGGTTCTATTAATTTGTATTCAGAATAAATTCATGTACTTTTGCTGCCATTAACTGAAGGAGAAAGTATTCTTTGAACATAAAATACGGGGCCATTAACAATTCAAATAAATAAGTAGATAAATAAATGGAGATTTCTGTAGAGAAAATTTTGCTCTACTAAGAATCAAAACCAAATTAACTAGTGTTTAAAGAACACTCTGGAGGATATTGTTGGGACTTTGGCCTATGAAACAAGTAAAAAAAAAAGTGGTAGGGTTTTCTGCTACAATGTCTGTCTATTCAAAAAATATACATTGTGTTGTACTTTGTCTTTGTGCGCCACTACAAGAATCAGATTGGGATTTCAGATTAATGGTCTTCAGCACCACAATAACAGTATCAGCACATGTGCCATGAGTATCTGTAATTGCTCTGTCGGGGACAGAAATTGCCTGCTCAAAAGTTGTCAGCCTGGATCGACTGGCCTCGTCAACATGCCGCGATCTTGAGGGAGCTGACTGTACAGGGGCATTCAGGGCTTTGTCAGTGCTGACAAGGTGACGCAAAAAGCTGGTTTCTGATGGAGCAGCAAAATCCTCTGAGGATGTAAAAAAGGTTGTTAAGAATGAAGGAGCAGTCAGCAGAGCTTACAATTATTCAGTGCTGTCGGGCAGTCTAAGTGAAAAGACAGATTACGGCTGCAAGAGGGTTAGACTCTAAAGCAGTTTAGACTCAATTACTTCTCTGTCCGTCTCTCACTGTTTACCTGTCCAACCCTTTCCCTTCCACTCTCTCCTGTTCTCTCTATCTCCTGAAGTCTCTTAAATTGCCTTGTCTGAGGTGCTTCTGAGATTTCAAATTACAACCATTTAGTCTCCAAAAACTCAGGTACACACAAACAACACTTTCACTTTTTTGACGGACACAAACTTGGTTAGAGTCTAATAGATAACAGAGTGTATCTGGACATCCCTTATTTACACTTATCTGTGCTGTGTATCTGTAAGCTTGAGAGGGACTCACGCTGTGTCCTGGGCTTGCTCGTCTGATTTGGAGATCTTTCTGTAGCAGTAGATCATTTCCACCAGCAGCCAGAAGGTCAAGAACACCAGCAGCACATACATCATGATCTCAGAGTAGAGCGCTGTGGGGTCTGGACTGGCTGTGGAGCAAAAACAGTGGGGAGGGAACATGTTTTATTCAAAAAATGTACAAACTTTGAAACGTTTTTGGTTTGTGTCCACAGGTTTAAGGAAGTATGCTTAGCTTGTCCATGTGCAACAATGCTGACCCACAATCACCTGTCAGTCAATTATTGAAGGCTATGTGGTATTCTCCCACACTTTCTACTCAGTATGTTCAATAGTCACTGTGGCAGGGTGCAGCTGAACTCTAAGCAGAGTAAACACATGTTTTCTGGTGGACAACTTGTCCTAGAACAAACTTTGAAAATGATGTACAAACTTTATCGCATACAGAGCAATATGACTATAACTTTAGCAGAATGCAAACTGAGTCTGTGGAGAGTTAAAGGTGCCCTGTAGAGTTTTAGTAAAGACAAATAAATCTATGTTTGAAAAAAGTATGTTTTAAAATAATATTTAAGGAGTATCTGTAGGGTGTTACGATGATTCAAATACGTGGATTGTTTATGTATTTCTTGGCTGCCTTCTTCTTCACTTTTGCTGGATTGTTTGTTATTCTGGCACCAATACAGCTGCAAGTGCCTGAAACAGCATGAAACCAACTGCAGAATATGATTCACAACAACCATATATCATATATTTAATCTCCTTTTTCCTTCAAACTAAGGATTTAAAAATTATATAATGCTCTATACAACTACACGTGTTTGAAATCTCTACAGAGCACCTTCAGAAGTTCAAAAAGATGAATATGTAAGGTCACAGTGGTTCTCAGTATGACACATTTTTGGTTTGAAGCGTACAAATGTTTAAGACTGATAACATGAAGTCCTTATGAACATTTAAACAGAACTTTCAGTGTAAATGATAGGGAACAAATCACAGTCCTTCAAATTAAGAGTTGCATTGCTTTAGCAATTTTGAGGACATTGCCTTGAAATGATCTGTACAGACAAGAAATTATACTTTCAGACCCAGCAAGATGTTTTTAGACAGTTATTCAATCCAAAGTTATCAGGCTGTGTGTTTTCAAAGTCAGGGAGATGTGTTCTCATATGTGTCCTCACCTGTAAGTATTTAAAGATATCCTGATGTGGCATGGCATATTTGCCCTTAAGTATGTTTTTCTTAAAGGGGACATATTTTACCCTTTTAGGACAAGTTTATATTGAACTCAGATGTCCCCAAAACATGCCTGTGACGTTTGTTGCTGAAAAAAAACACCCTAGTATTGGACATTTGCATGTCTTAAAAAAACCCTCTGTTTCAGCTCTTCTCAGAATGAGACATTTCTGTGTCTGTGGCTTTAAATGATAATGAGCTATCTGACTCCACCCCTGACCACACCCCTCTCAGGAAATGAGTGTAATAATGTTAATGTCCTGATGTTACAGACACTTTTATCCAAAGTTAAGGACCTTATTGAGATTCGAACCATCTATCTCCCAGACCAAGGTCAGCAGGGTAACCCACTGAGCAGCTGCCAGCATGTCAGCTGGCTCAGGAGAGGAGGGTGGAACTTTCTTCCAAGCAGGGAGGGCAAACCAAACCTGGGGGCAATGCTAACTCCCCACATGAGGCCATGACGGGAAAATCTGAGAACAGGTTGTTTCAGCACACATTTTCTGAAAGGTGGAGAAAGAGAGGACGGAAGGGAATGGATTTTTCTGGTATTTCAGGGGACTGTGGACAGGCCAGGGGCACATATTTTTGTTAGAAAAACGTGAAAAGTGATTTTTGCATAATATGTCCCCTTTAAGTTAAAATTTGGGTACAGATTAAGTTGGTTGAAAACATAATTCTTTCATACAGATTACAACTAATCATGATTTGCACAACTGAAATAACAAACATGATTAATCCCACTGTTTGCATAGCATTTGAGGGAATTCACACTGCTTTCTCTCTGAATTTGGGGAGGGATTTGTCTCATTGCACAGTCAGGTGTGTTTTTTGACTGATTTGACCTGATTAGTACCAAGTGTGTGAAGCTTAGATTTTACCCCTAGGCTCTAGCACTCTGTTCTGACGCAACATCAGAGATAGTGAGAGTTTCTCTCTGTGGTTTCTCGTGTCATGCTGGGGTGTGATTCTTCAAAAGCACCACTGAAACATTGATATGTAATTTGCTTATCTTTTGCAGCTTATTTATGAATTCTGTTTTTTTTTTTTTTTTTTCTGGCCTTTGAGTCTCGAGAAAATAAGATAAAGGCTTGGCCCATATTCATAAATACTAAAAATGCTCTCAGAGAGCTCAAACTAGAAGATTTTTGGGCACTCACAACAGCACCATGTAGACTAAACAACTAAAATCTTGATCCGTCTTAGCTGACAGCCTGGCCACACTCTCAGCCACTCATACTGACATCATCACAGTCTCCACCACTGTGTGGGAGTTCACAGGTCATCTGGGGGGCTGGTCAAAGAGTGTGAATCATAGCTACAACAGAAGCATCCTGTGTGGTTCTAGCAGTCCTATGCTCTGAAAAGAAAAAAAAATAGTTATGGAGTTGTCCTGATGTATAAAGAGGGCGATAATATGAACCAGCTCTCCTACAGATAGAACTTTAGGTATGAATGTGACAACCAGTTAACCTTGCAAATATTTACAACTTCACTGTATTTACACATAAAACCCTATATGGAGATAAAGTGGGGAGTCATATATTGTCACTCTGGTAAATGATGATACAAAGATAAGGAGAAATTCTCTCCTGTTGGCAGGAATCAGGACACAAGTTGTTAACATCAGGTCATGGTGTCAAACTAGATGATGATGCAAGAAAAATTCTGGCCTGCTAAGTCTTGTCGAATAGTAGTTGTGGGACTTGGACAGGTAATTGATTATGTCACACTTAAAGATCATTCTTTATCCCTGAAGAGCTGCGATAATGCAGTTGGCCCAAAATCGGGCTGATTTCTTGTGGTCTGAGATGTCCTTAACTTGGCTAAATTTCCTAGTCAGGACTACTCACTCCACACATTTTTTTCAGGAGCTGTGATTTTTTGATTGGTTGTTCTAAAACTGTAATTCTTAGGTGATACTCTTTTTGAACTTCAGAAGCTTTACGAATATTTCCTCTGGTGGCCATTGTGTCTTGTCTACAAAGTGTTTCCTTAGTCCAGCACAAATCTAGTTTCTAGTCAGCTCCTCAGCAGCTATATAATCCTGGCTTGTAATCTTTCTTTGTCCCCCCACAGCCCCTATTTATTTGCAAGCTGTTATACTTGTAAGATAACACTGAGATACCCTGTGTTCACAATAGTGTTCCACTTCTACTCAGCCTGGCAAAATAAGATGTCTATATATTCAATTGCATATTGTAAAACCACAGTTGGGCTTTAGAAAGAACTGTAGACTTCATCTGTAACTTACAGGTAGAAAGCAAGATTTTTACGGCAGGAGCATGATCATAGCAGCAAGTGTAAGTTCAAGATTGTTTCAATGCACACAAGGACATTTGATAACTGCTTTTTGTTATATGTTAAAATATATGGACCCAACTTTGATTTTTCATATTTCTGAATCATTATGAGCCACTGTGAACCACTGTGCCACTGAGCATGTACCAAATTCCATAAAGCCTACTGAGTCGACAGTTGATGTCTTTCACCGATATGTTTTGGCAGCCACTGCAAATGAGGCTATTAGTGAAAGATAATCCCTCAGATGGAAGAGCAGAGATATGTTGGCTGTAAACTAATCCATTTCACTTCTATGGACAGCATTACTGTAACATGACTCCTGAGATGTAAGGTATGGTACGCTGCCTGATGGCTTTATGAAACTTGACACTTCAGTTGCATGAGATATGAAAGAGAAGCCTCTATGTATATATATATAAAAAAAAACAGTAGTATATTTTCAAAAGTTGCACTTCGGAGGATCATCAGATTGAATTGGCTCACTTATTTTTCTACATACTAGCCAGTACTTGGTTTAGCTGTAGCCTCTGAGAGTGAACTATATACCACTTGCAAGCAGATAAAAATAATGTAAGGTTAAAGATATGGGAAGATTAAGTAGATATACAATATATACAATGTGTATATTCAATCCAGATGGAAAATGATACATTCAGCAGGCCAAGCATTCAGGAGGCAGAATACATTACCCCTTATTAAAGACAGAAAAAGAAGTTGGATTGAATTAACCCCTTCACTGACAACAGAAGAAAGCTTCAATGTACAAAAACAGGACAACAAACAAAACACAGTTATTGCTCAGTACACAGACAGCAAAAGGAGAGAAGGAGAGTGATGTTAGTGGCAGACTACCCTCACCCTAATGCATCAAATTGTGGAAGCAATAAAAGGAAATACATATAAAATTAAAAACAACTATGAAACATTGAGGGAGGAGCACAAAGAGAGCACTCAGGACAAAGAAGATAACACTGCACAGACAAGGGTTTCTACCATGTGGGTTTGTACACTAACACACTTGTACAGACTGCAGCTCTTATTGTGAACATATTAAAAGGTTTAACATTTGGTGGACTGAATATCAATTGAGCAAAAATCAAATATAGCTAATACTAACATATTGTGTTTGCTTCCTAAAAAAACTGAAGTTAAATTGCCTCTGGGTTTGTTCAGGTCTGTGTTTACACCCTGCAGTTCTTTAAGGATGTTCCATATGCCACTCTTAGGCTTAAACATGTTTCATAAATGATTTTGATCCAACCATTAGCCCTGGCACCACTTAGAGAAAAGGAGATGGCCTATCCACTCAGACACTGCGTCTGCAGTCATTTAAACCAAGAGCCATCACAAGAATACAATCAAACTGACAGAAAATACATTTTTTGCCTAAAAAGAAACTCAAAAATCAACTTTGAAATGTGTATCAATCACTTGACAGTGATGACGGAATCTTGTCAGATGTATATCAACGCATCTTACAGATACTTTCCTATTTAATGGAAAGGACGGGCAGTGAGAGTGTATAAAAGGGGGGCTGATGGACATAAGAGGTGTCTGAAAATCTGTTGCAAATTCACAGTCACATTTCAACAGAATGGTTAGGCCGTTAATGTTCAAAATGTAGCAATATTTTGATGAAATGATCAGTTCTACTATCTTGCACCTTCATGTGAATTTATTTTGGTTTTACTTATTTATGAGCATGCTTGTTTACATTAATAACTTCAGCCGCTATTGCAGGAAAATGCTTTTTACAGGCTAAAACTGAGGAGTTGTCATTAAAACTACAGCTGTGAAACACTGCTGGATCACTTCTAAGAGCTTGCTTTATACGGATTAAACACTTGCTAAGGCATTGTACAATCTTGCCTTCTTGATTTTTTAATATTTAGACATAATATTGCTCATGCCATTAGTTAAACAGAGTGTTAAAACAACTAGGGGTGAGATTTAAAGTGTGGATCTTCTCAGACTGATGTCTATTTTTAGTCATCACAGAGCATACCATCGCCTGAAAGCATTCAGTGTTTAAGAGCTGAATATCTAATATTCAGCTCTGGAAAAAAAAAAAAAACTGTTAAACTGATTCATGTCAACACAAAATCCCAGAATGGCTTAACACTGAGCTGTACACTAATATTAGCAACCAAGCACCTAGAAGAATTATATTTAAGAGAGAAAAAGTATGAGCCGCACCTTGCTTTATCACCTTTAAGTTGATGTCCCTGACGAAGAACACGGTTGGAGTGAAGAAGTCAAATTGAAACTCACGAAACACATGGCACTCATAGACACCGCTGTCATTGTAGGTGATATTATGGATTTGAATGGAGACATCTTGTAGATCTTGGCTACCGTTCCAGCTCACACGACCTTTAAATGGTCCGTCCACCTCCTGCGGAGCATCATCCTCAAACTTGAATATCTAGGTAAAAAAAAAGCAGGCAGGTAGGTCTATGGTATGAACACACACACCAAATGTCAACTACAATACAAAAATGAAACTGGGACCTACATGAGTTTTGTCGAATGGCATGTATTCTTCTTTGTTTGGCATGTAGAACCAATCCACACGTGTCTTTGCTTTGATCTCCTCTCGCTTCAAGCAGGCGATGCAGGTCAACTTCATAGACTTCCCCAGGACTGCTTCTGTGCCCGACGGGACATCGACACATACTGGCTGACTAAGATGGACTGGAAGAGCAAAGATACGTTTGAACATTTGAACTCAACAGCTAGACTGGGAAATAAAGTTTTAAGAAACAAACAGTTATGATTACAAATCTGTTCTTCATCATTTTTATTTTCAAAGAAAAAGAACAATGGAAACAAAAAGAAGTCCATTTCAAGGTACTGAGGTGGTAAAAAACAGCAGGGAGTAAAAATAAATAGCATCAGGAGAGAAGTACATAAGAAAGTAATACTAAGGGTTTTTGCTTTAGGAGGTAAAAACAAAAAGTGTCAGTGTGGGTCAAGAAAGGTTTTTCTTTTACAAATGAAATCACAGCCATCTATTGTACAGTACAAAGTGACAGGTGAGCCTATCAAGTATTGTTGATAATGACATAAAGACATTAGATCTTTCAGTCAAGATGTGGTTGGCTGCAGATTAGGGCGTTTTCTCTGTTACTCAGAAACATCTATGAGAAATAAGTGAGGCAAATGCAACAGCATAAAGGTTACTTTGAAAGGTAGGTGGGCATTATAATGACAAAAAAAAAACAGTACATCCAAAAATATTTGCCTACATTTGAAGAAAATCTGAACACGTTTTTTTTTTAGATAGACCACATACCTACTGTACTACTGTACTGTCCCACTGTAATTTCTAATTTTGCAGATGGTGCAATATTTCTTTGACCTGAAATGTTTACAAATACCAGTTTTTAACACATGTAAAATGGTCCATGTAAAAAGGACTGTGAACCCCTGTTTTACAACGTACTGAAACTCTTACATATATTTTAATTTTCTTTACAATATAAACTTTTGTTTATGTAGATTTTGGAAGTGTTTATCAATCTGCCAAGGTTTTTCTTCAGTACATGCATCTTCAGTTGCTGTAAGAACAGTCGCATACACCACCAAAGGCCCAACATTTATCTATAACCATAAAATCAGGACCCATTCTTTCTCACTGAGGTCATCGGCTCTGTCCCTCTGCACTTACATTAAAACCTACACGGAGCCAGATGCAAGACTCAGTAGGCGTTAAAAAGACATAAATTCAATTATTCAGCTCTGTGAGCACTGGAGAGGCTTGAGTCACAGTACTGAAGGCAAATCCAAGATCATCCACGCCAGTGAGCACTAATGATGGCCTCTACCCATTAGTATTAGACATCAGGGAGGAATAAATGAGAGGGAGAGAGTGGGGAAGTGTAGGAGGTGGACAGCAAAGAGGAATAATGGACTGATAAATAAATAGGAAAGAATAATAAGTGGAAGGCAGGAAGCTGCTGGTTACATGATGGGTTTATAAACACAAAGGCTCCTTTCAGAATGCACTGAGGCATCACTCTTGGAGAGCTCGCCACATGGATGTTTTTGTGCAACTGTTCTGTGCTGGGTCCAGTGTGCTTATATAACCTTAAGGCCCCTCTGGGAAAACAGTGACAACATTGATTCCATCTGATTTTTCTTTTAAACTGAGTTCATGCAAACACATGGGGAAGACATGGAAATAGGGCAGAGGAGAAGGGATACAGAGGGAGTAGAGAAAGGGGGAAATAAAAAAAGAGCTTAACTCTTGAGTCATCTGTTCAATGCATAGATTAATTTGGCCAGAGTGCTGACACTGAGCTGTGGAGTTGCACTGTGCAGACGTCAGTGAGTTTTACAGCCATCTGGAAGGTTCAAAATCTGTTAACCAGGCCCCTGATTATGCGCCTCTATGGGATGGATAAAAACAGAATGGGGAATGCAACAATCACAAGCAGATAGGATATTTGAGACTCTTGCACTGTAATACTTACCAATAAAAATAAAAAATACCAAAGTTTGCAGATGAACTCTGGTTGGAGTTACCATATTAAGCTCTTTCTGGAGCGGCTGTTGCGAAGCGTCCCTTTAAAATACCTCTGTTTGGAGTAAAAACCCTTGGAGAAGTTGGTAAAGTTGTAGAGATGACTTCAGGACCAAGGACAGCGCCTCTTTCCGGAAGACGCGCGTGCAGATTTAACTCCACTCCTCACCTCAAATCCACACAAAACTATATCACCAAAGCAGGATTTTAAACCGCCAAATGTTTGAAAATAGTTGTGGAACAAGGCTGTAAAACCTTTACGAGACGAGCAAGGAAATTTCTAGCAACCACAGACACACTGTCATCGTCTATCTACAAAGAACTAACTTCATTGTTCCGTTCAGACGGTAAAACAAGACCGTGATAAGAGGAATACAACAGACCTTATGTCCCGCATGCACTGCTTCAGTCCAGAACAATCCAGAAAAAAACGGGAGTTGCAAAAAAATAACGCGATAGGAAAGTACCTGTGGATTCTCTCAAAAAGAAGCCGTGTGGAGTCTCACTATTTTCGAAACGTGGAGCCTATTTAAGCCGCCAACAGCAGACAACAGAAACAACAGTTTTCTAGTTTCACCTCTCAGAGAGAAGAAGAATTGATTGTTAAAAGTCTGTTTCCTCTATTTAGGATGAATGATGACATTTCCCGGTCGCGGCTCACTGCCTTTGTTTCCAGCACTCACTTATTGGCAGTGGAGCACCGGCTTCGATGCGCATGTGCGAGTCACTCCCTCCCACACTACAATGTGCTTGAACGTATTACTGTCATTATGGGAGGCCTAATCAAGCCATCACTGCAGCCTGTTCTCTGCTGTATGTATGAGAAAAACAGAAAGCACAGCACATCATCATAGCAGACAAAAAAAAAAAAAAACAAACAATTTCAAGCCACGATAGAACAATTATAAAAAAATGTTGGTCATGTTATATAATCTATTTTAACAGCTATTGACAGAACTCACTAATTTTGTGGACATTTCATTGGCACTATTCCTACTTTCTTCTCTTACAAAGCCTTATTTAGAGTTTTTTTCAGCAGTGTAAAAAGTCACGCAGGCTTATAACATCTGACTGAAAAAAGCAGCTTAGATTTTGTGCAAAAACGCAAAAATCTTCATTTATCTATGCATAGAAGCCCAATAAAGAATGCCTGGATTGTACTATTAAATTCTGAAATGCAAAGCACAAACACAGACTGATCTGTATCTTTGCCTTGCAGCAGTAATGTAGCAGATAAATACTGTGCTGGATCCAGCCCACTAATCTAGTGATCTGCTATTCCCTGGAGTTCAGCCTTAGAAAAGTCTGACCTTTTCTTGCAATTCTCCGTGTATATGTGGCTCCAAACTTTCACATCCTGCATGACTGCACTCCAGTAACAGTCACCTTGTTCTTCTCTTCTCTTACTCCCCAGTCTTTTACTGATTTAAGTATAAAGGATGCCAAATAGAAGGGAGGAAAGGAGAATAAATTCTTGAGTTAATTGCTGTGAATGAACCCCTTATTGAGGTGGTTAAAGACTGCAGCCTTATTTCTGTCCATCACACCACCACAGGCTGCAGCAGAGAGGACTGAAGTGACTGTTAAGCAGTGTAATTATGTCACCTTTACTTCTCTCCCACTGAAAATGCAGTGATTTGAATCTCTTGGAAAGGCTGTAGGATGTGATGAGAAAGCAAAACAAGCCAGAAGATTAACTGTGCTTTTAGCTTTTCCCACTTATTTAGAAGTTCAGCTCATCCATTATGTATGTAGACATCTCTTTCTTGTCTAGCCTATTCAAGCCCTGTATGTTCCCTGACAATCACTTTTTAAAACACATTACAAATTATGAATAATATGCCACAACACTCAGGTTTTTGTCTAACAGAAAAAAAGCTGAGATTTTTAATATTTCAAAGAATGTATATCAGTTTAGTCATTATTATAGACACATTAAGCATGAGCCATATTAGATGGACATCCTAATATCTATATTTTAATCTGTGTTGATTTTATTTTGTTTCCAAGACTTCCAGAAGGAGATCAAGATTACTTTGGTGTGTAATATTGTGATTCACCTCCTCTGTGACACAACAAGAAAGAAAAAGATTGAGATCGACACCCATGGCACGACATCCACTCATCTAAAATAGCCACAATAATCTGACATTTGACATCACCATGTTTTTAATCTTGCCGCCCTTGTTTTGGGGGAAATGCAGGATTATTCCCAAGAAGATTCCACTTTAAGGTTTCCACTGTAGTTCTCCTTTGTTTCTTTCCTGTATCTATCTGTAAAAAATCTAAATGTATTGTCAGGTGAGCACTGTACAACACTGCAAACTGCTGGAGGACTGAGTCTACAGGTTTTTAAGCCAGAATGCTTCGTTTTTGGAGCAGACTTAAATAACAAAACAAGCACAGAGGCAGCTGAGTGCACTCTTGTGTTGCTGTCAGTATGAACAGTAGGCTGGCGCTTTGAGAAGCAGGACTAAATATGGCAGGCCTGGTTGAACCACATCCGGCAGATAGGGAAACCATAGCAACAGTAACGTAGTGCCATGGTGACTACAGGAGGCCTGCTTAGCGACAGCCTGCAGACTCTGGGAGACAGCAGGAAGCCACAAGCTACCTCTCTCTCTTTTTTTTCACAGACGTCAAATGTGTTTGAGTTAATAAACGAACTGTTTTTTTACTCTTGTATATTTAGGTCTGAGGGCTTTTGTGTGGTTCAATTCCCAGCATTAACGAGCTGTTTACATACTGTAAGAGAACGAGACATTTCGGCATCTGTGCTTATAAAAAAGTAGGTCACAGAGACTAGTACGTGTTTGCTCATACTATATGTACTGTATACATGTATGTGCAGGCCCCTCGAGGATGCACAGCAGAGAGGAGATTTCTAAGGATTTGGAAGGATTTCAAGATTATAGCATGATTACCACTGACACCCATGGATGTAACATGTTGGGAAACCATGATATAAATCTCATGTGCAGCTTGCTCGAATACCGCTTAATGCTGAGTGGAAAGACAGGACAGGCTTCACTTATCTCTCAAAACATCTATAATCTATATTCCCTTTGCACTTTTGAACTGTGTGTTTGTTCATGGGCTCAGAGTGCTGTGCATGCTGCAAAGCATTCACAGTGTATGTTTTGCTCACTTTCTTGGCACACTTCTCCTTCTTCAAAAATCAGCTGATTCAAAACCATTAAAATTAGGACAAGCCTGCATCGAGGTCATTCAAACTTTCTGAAATATTCAGTGATTTTCAAAAAAAGTTGGGACTATTGAAACAGTTAGAATGTTCAAAACAGGTATATTGTTACATTTTTTTCAACCTAATTCAAACCCTTCAAACTAATTCATACATCAGGTTAAGCCTGCCCCACACATAAAGATTTTTGTAAATTTAATGAAGTGTTTCTGTCATGATTCAGGTTTTGATTTATTATGTTCCTGAGTTTTTCAGTGTTTATTCTGTGTGTTTTGTGTTTCTAGTTTTATATTGTATTTAGGTTTTGTGTGTTATTGTCCCAGTTGCTTCTAGTGTTTTCTGTTATATATCCTCCTGTTTCCTTCGAGCTTTCCTAGGTCATACTTTTGGTGTTTAGTTTAGTTTCCTAGGTGTTTCCTGTAGCCCTTGTGTTTCTGTGTATTTTGAGCTCTATGTTATATCATGTTTCTAGTGTTTAGGTGATAACTATTTGTGTTTCATTATTTCTTGTATAGTTCTAATGTGTTTTGTTAATCCTTGTTCCTCCCTTTGTTTAAGTTTCCCTCCTTGTGTTGTGTCCTTTGTATTCCCTTTGGTTGTTAGTTTGTTACCTTTGTATCCTCCTGTGTTTTCAGTGCTTCCTTAGTTGTAGTTCTAGTGTATTGATTTGTCTTTCAGTCCTTGTGCATTTCTTGGTACTGTCTTTTGAAATGTTCCATGTTTCCTGTTTTATTTTGTAGTTGCCTTCCCTTGTGTGTGTTTTCAGTTTTTCTTCATGCCTCAGTTTCCCTCCATTGTGATTACCCTCACTAGTTTCACCTGTGTCTTGTTACCCTATCCTGTCTCTTCTTGTGCAATCACTCCCTGTGTATTTAGATTCTGTGTTTCTCCCTGTCCTTGGTCAGTTCGCCTCTTCTGTCTAGTTACTCCTAGTGATTCTCCTCGTGCCTCCTGTAGTTTCTTGCTTTTTATGGACTTTGAGTTTTGGTTTTCCTGGATTTATTTTAAGTTCTTTTGTTTTTTTAATGAAGTCTTTTGAGTTATCTGCATTTGGGTCCTTTGCCTTCTGTTTTTGGATTTTTGCCTTTGTGACACTTTTGGTGGTGACTCCCCAGATGGTGACGAATAATCACTAATTTTAATGTTTTGTTCGTATAGTATGTGGTGTAGAATGAGAGGACTGTCAGTCTCGACCTGGTCTGGTCTATTGAAACACCTAATCTGGGGCAGTCAAATGTGACTTTACAGTGACAAAGCCACTGAGGTTAGCTGTTTGCTACATGCCAAGTCCATTGTGGTTGCAATTTCAGTCCGACTCCCTCATTTGTCAGTTTGTCTGTGTTACAGTACATGTTCACTTGTTTTGTTACCATAAATCAACAAGTTGCTCCTTCCTGTCTTATGTACAGTGCTTAACAAATTTATTAGACCACCCTAACCCTAACCAAAGTAAGGTTTATGCCACAGCTGCCCTAAATTAACAGCATTGGTAATTACTAAAATCATTTTTATGTTTCTGCAATGGTTAATACACCAATATGTAGAAGCTCTTTACACCAGATGATATTTTTAATGCTAAAATATCATTATTATTGTTATCCATGAATTTTCAAATTTACTGATTTACAAAAAAACTGAAAAAACAGTAAAGCACATTAATATTTCTTGATTAATATGTCAAATTATAGTCATTTACTTGCATTCCTGAACAGAAAAAATGAGTTTTAGTGGTTGAAAGTTATGCTTGATTCATTTCTGATTTCTCAGAGAAGCCCAGTGAGCCGGCTCTAATTTGAGTGAATTCAGTTTGAAATTCCTCATTCCTGTTCAAAATGGTAAAACATGGAGAGCTCACTGAAAATGAAACAGTCTGCATTAAAGCACTTCATGATGCTGGATGGTCTCTGAGACAAATATGACAGGTGGTCTAATAAATTTGTTAAGCACTGTACATCTGACTTTTTGCATCATGTTTACTACCATTGCCATGGCTATGTTTTCCTTCTTCAGATAGCTTTTTTCCCTGATTTCTTACTGCGCCTTTCAATGCTTGTGTCTGCTTGGTTGTTGTTGGTGCTCACCACACACATTAGGATTTTTGCTTGTAAATATTTAACATGTTTAATATTTTCAGTCTGTGTGTAGTGTTCTTCATATCATTCAACGTTTCTTTACAGTTTAATCTTGTTTTTCAGGCTTCAACTCATTCTCCATTCATACAGTGAGGCATGGAATCCTTACAGTGGAGAGGCTCATGTGAGTAACCAGGAAAATTGACGAAAAAAATTGTGACTAAACCACAAATAAAACACCACATACTTAAAAAAAAAACACATTAAAACAAAGGTAATCTTTTCCTGCTTGTGTTAAAGTAGGAACTAACACAATAGACTGTGCCCATTGCCCAAAAATAAGCCAACTGTTAGAAGAAAACCCAAAACTCCTCCAAATGCTGCAATGTAAAAAATTTTGACAGAAACTTCAGGAGAACACCAGACTTTTTTTTAAATGACCACTCTGACCACATTTCTTTCACCGACAACATAAAATTAACATGACTGCTTCATCATAGCCTTGAGATTTTCACAGTGCAGTCTATTTGATGATAGCAGTTATAGCCTTTGCACAAAAACAGGGGATTGAGAGGGTGTGAAATCCCTCAAAATCAGCTAGCAGTCAAACAGTGAGCATTAGCAACTTTCAGCAATTATCCTTCAGATAACAGATTTTGATGATATTTTCAGGAAATGGCATAAGGAAGAACTGATTAGAGTTTGGGAGTGATCCGGATCACCGTCTGAATCCAGGAATTTTTTAAAGGATTCATTACTCTTGGGAGATGGTGCCAATGGTGGAGGTCTGCGCTCTCCGAGTGCTTTTCTAGTTCTACCATGTTTCTTTGTGAAACAAAACTGTGACAACAGTCAGCCTAATGCAACATAACCTCCTTTGGGATACTTCAGCCCTCTAAAACAGCTCTTTTGTTGATCTAAACAACTAGAGCAAGCATAATGTATCACCACTGCCACAAACAAATGATTTCAGAGCAGCTCTGCATGAAGTTATTCGATGCTGTCTCCCACTGTGTGGCACACATAAGCCAGATCACAGGGACATAGCAGCTAATCTAATTGATAAGGCATATCATCTTTGGGAGCCACTGAACTCCACCCCTCCAGTGAGCAAACACACACAGACACACACATAGCTTCAGGGCTATGCCAGATTCAACCTGAGGGGACTTGGCTCAGAGCTCAAAGCTAACACTGATAGTAAGTGAAGACTTGCTCCATCTGACCTTCTGATTTGGCTCATAGCCCCATGTAGAAATACTAACTTTCTATTATAAGACCTAAAGCCCCCTGCATCAAATAAACCATCAAAGCAGAAGAAAGGCAGAGGCCATGCAGTAAAGATTTGTCTTCAAAGAAGATGCAACAAGATTTCAAGTTTGGATGGATCACTTTTTCACCTGCCAACAACAGAAAAAACTATTTAAAAAAAACAACAACAAAAAAACATTGACATGGATCTGTGCAAGCTGGAAAAAGGGAGAACAGTTACTAATGTTTAATATTAAATATTCATGAAACTTGGGGTCATCACTTCTTCACAAGAGAGACTGAGGTGCAAGAAGTAGCTACAAGGACACTAAAGTGTCACCTTGTGTTCATACAGCTTTGGTTTGTTGTCTGAATTAAAATATGCAAATGAACACAGCCTGTGTACAAGGCATGCTTTTAACTGTTTGGACAAAATGAAAGATTATGTTACACTGCTGCTTATTTTGCAACAAATCATATCTATCCAAGGGTAGAAATAATTAGAGAAGAACACTGATGAAATGTTTTCAAAGCTTGCTAAAAAGAGTTGCTGGGATTACCCCTCAACAAACAATATACAATGTCTTAAATCAAACCTTTTATCATGACAAAGCACTCAAAGCAGGGAGACTTTGTAATAATGGGGGGAAACCAACTATTTCTCAGCTTTTATCCATGCTCACATCCAGTTTTTGATCAATAGGTCCCCACATATTGTCGATATCTGTATGCTCAGTAGTGTTTTCTATTGTGATGTGACTATGCATGTCCTGCACCCCTGACACTTTAACCTGAAGCTGATTGTTGCCCTCCATCATCCTGCTGTGTAGTAATGATTCACTCCTCTGCTGGTCAGAAATATGACTCTCCGTGTTAAATAGGCCAGGACCTTTGCTCTCTTTGGTTTGTTGGCTGTGACTACTGTCCAAGCACTGCCCCAGCTGAGTGCTGCTGCTGTCTGTTTGTGTACTGCCACCTCTTCCCTCTCTTGACTCGCTGTCATGCTGCTGGCACCGTCTGATACGGCCTAATATTGTTTGGAGCTCATCGAGGCGCTGCGATACATAGCGTCTCTTCAGTTCCAGCAGTATTGTTCCATTACGGCTGAGGCTTGGCATGCTTGTCGGTGTCGCCCTCTGTAAAAAGAATAGATCACAGCATGTATTGCAGATGATGTGTGGTAATAAATATGGCTGGATTCAAGCACATATTCCAAAGCAATAGGGAAAATATGCAAACACTGACACCCATCATATTCATGCATATTTATTTGCACATTTTCCTTTTAAGTCAAGGCTGTATATAGCATCATCCTGGACACATTTAAATGATTCATTCCCTCCATGAACCATTGTAATATGTTATTTAAATGAATGAAAGACTTGATATTATGATGGATGGAGCAACAGCCACCTGGGAGAGAAGCCTTAATATTTAGCACTCCCCCTGCTGACTGGCGGCCTCTGCCTCTTCTATTCAAACAGATGGGATGCGTAGCAGCATCAAGCTGTAAAGTTAAAATACAGGCTATGAAATAATCATGGAACATTACAAGACAGAGATGTTTTAAAGCTAAATGCAAAGCTGGAACTACCAAGTAACTACGGGACTACCATAGGCGCTCACTGTGTCACTCCGCCCAGTGGTTTTTCTCAGAAAGTAGTTCAGAGTATTTGCTTCATGTGTCGTAATGTTACATAATTATACGTTATTATTTCATAGCGTGGTGAATGTGCAGGTCACAACTTGTCCACAAAAGCATGTTGGAGTTGTTGGATTGTGTATTTGATGAGTTTGATGAGGGACAGCCGGAATACTCATTCGGCTCAATAGAGTTGGCACAGAAGCTCCAAACTTGGCAGCGCCGATCTAAAAATAGTTTGCACGGACAACTAAAGGTAACAAACTGAACTGTCATACCTCAAGTGCATTCGTTACATTTCTGCACCCAAGCATTGATGTGTTGTGAAAACTGAGTTGGTGACAAGGATAGCAGAGGTTGGAGTCATAGACACTCTTCTAGTCAAAGGCATTACCTTTCTTCTAGGCAACGACCTGACAGGTGCTAGGATGTGCCCTACTGACCCTGAAGAGGCATGTTGAGGCATTAAGAAGAGAAGATGTCACCCCTGTAGTGCAGGAACAACCGTGTGAAGTTTCACATACTGCAGCTTTAGAGCAGGAGTACCCTGAGGTTTTCACTGCTTGTGTTGTGACCAGATCTGGGTCACAGTCCCAAGAATGGTCTAAAGCTCAGATTGAGGAGGATCCTGTAGGCCTGTCTGACTCCTTTCTGGCTCAATTGGCTGGGATGGAAGAAAGCAGTCAGTTTACGTGTAAGGCTCTGGTGGAGGTACAGAGTAAGGAGCCCTTGATTCTGTCTCTTAGGAGGACTGCTATGTCTTTTGCAGAGAGTCAAGGGGTAGCCACAGGCTATTATATACACCATGATGTTCTAATGCGTAAGTGGCGATCACCACATCGGCTTGCTGATGAACACTGGACAGTGCTGTTACAAGTGGTGTTGCCCAGTAGCTTTAGGAGTGAAGCCATGCATTTAGTACATGAGAGTACATGGGCTGGTCATTTTGGTGTCAGGAAGACCTTAGACCATGTTATTCATCTTTTTTATTGGCCTGATGTTCGAAAGGATGTGACAAAGTACTGCAGGACCTGCCATACATGTCAATTGGTAGGGAAACCCAACCAAAGTATCCCGGTATGCCACAAACAAGTATAAAGCATGCCACAAACAAGTCGACTGGTTTCAGCCCATTTGAGTTAGTTTAAGGACATGAGGTCCGAGGAACACTCAAGATGATGAAAGAGAGGTTACTTCAGTCAACTCCTCATAATAACACTTTGCAATATGTAGCCACTTTTAAGGATCAACTGCAGTCAGCTTGTGCAGTGGCAAGGCAGAATCTGCAGGTGGCTAAGAGCAAGATGAAACAGCAGTATGACAAACATGCAATACAACGCAACTTTGTCAAAGGTGATAAAGTGCTTCTTTTGTCGCCAATGAATCAGCTGAAATTGGGGTTAAAATTCTGTGGACCCTATACAGTGGTGAAGTGTGTAGATGACTGCAACTACGTTGTCTGCACTCCAGAGCGGAGGCAGAAAACAAGGTTGTGTCCCATTAACTTGATGAAACTCTGCATCGAGCGAGAGCCTGGAAGTTCTGTTTGTATAGTAGCAAGTGCAGAGAGTAGCGAGCTAGACCAAGGGGAGGATGGTCTCGAACCCCAAGAGCCTGTATGTGCTCGCTTACTCAACTCAGGGATGCTGGCTGAACTTGGTGAGCATCTCCAATACTTACAGCCTGAACAGGTACAAGAAATTGTGAAACTTATTAAGAAGTACCCTGGTCTGTTCAGCGACAGACCTGGTCTTACAAGTATGGTTTCTCATGATGTAGATACAGGAGAGGCTTCTCCTATTAAACAGAATCCATATTGAATACCACCTCACAGACAAGATACTGTTAGAACTGAGTTACAGTATATGTTGGATGTTGGGGCCAACAAGAAGGGGACCAGTGCTTGGAGTTCTCCACTGGTGCCAGTGCTCAAGCCAGATAATACTGTGCGCCCATGCATTAACTTTAGAAAGGTCAATAGTGTGACTAAGACGGATGCTTATCCTATCCCGCGGTTTGCAGAGGATTGCATTGACCACATTGGCCAGGCTAACTTTGTGTCCAAATTTGATCTTTTAAAAGTACATGTTCCATAGAGGACATTAGCAGCAGCAGCCGTTTAGCTGATTGGGAGTCTAGAAAAGACAGACATTGATTTTAAGGAGATGTTTTAAGAAAAGAAGAAAGAAAAAAAAGGAAATATATATATATATACACTGGAGAGATGGACGAAAAAAAACACAAAAACAAATCTTTGCAACTTTTGTTTCTTATAAGTGGGAGGGAATGTTACGGATAGGTTTAGGGTCTTTTCTCTTTCTCACTTTTCTTTTCCCCTGAAACTATGAGCTGGTATTAAACAGAGATGCAGTAGCTGTATGTAAATATATTGTCAGGTAAAGCCTGAAAAATAAAGACTACAAATCCCAGCGACACAGGTCGGTATTGGGAGACGTCACTTCTGGTCTGTGTGTTTGAAAACCAGTTGATTATGAAATTGGGGACACCTGTACAGAGCAGCAGGGATTCCCAGCAGCTGCCAAGCCATGCTATAGAGATACCGTAAAGAACTACTTCACTCTTACATCTGATGGACAAAATGGGAAGTTGTGTAGTTCAGCCTGCACCGTGCTCGCTTAGCTGCGTGAGTTTAGCCTGCGCCGCTTTTAAACCTGCACCTCCGTTACCACCATCTCTCCACCGCAACACAACAAAACCTGAACGAAACCAACCAGACAGGGGTGGCAGCTCGTGGGAGCCAAAGACTGTGCTTGTCGGGTAACCAAGGAAGGATGCCGTGGTCGAGGTCCAGACGTCACACCAGGTACACACAGCTGCCATTTATTCTCCTCTGGTTTACTGCTCAGCTCATAGTTGTGTTTTCACGTTTGGATGCAGTGACCACAACTCCATTAATTGGGGTTGTCTAAGTTGCATTCATAACAGAACCTGTTACTAAGACTATAGGGATTATGGCAATGGGCAAATTTGCAAAAATGTTGAAGTATCCCTTTAAGGCTAATTTCTATGTTAGTCTAAATTCTTAAAACCACAAATAATGTGTTTTCAAGGCAAGTCTAAATTCATGTATTTTTCCATCCTCAGCTTAATCAAAGCATTAAGTATTGAAATATTAACTATTTCTTAGTTGATAACAACAGGTAAAGTGGGGATTTTAAGTCTTCCCCAAGAATATTACAAGCATCAAACGTTTATTTCCCTGATTAATTTCTCTTTTTTTCCTTTTCTGCACCACTTTAAAATGATTTACTAGTTTGTCCATTTTTATGTTTTTAAATCTACAATGGTGTTCACTGGGTATATCTTAATGCAGTGGTAATCATTTTAAAACATGCAGACGATAAACAGAGCTCCAGAAAGTAGCCTGTTGATAGGCAATATTAAGATAAGATAAAATCGACCAATAAGAAAAGCACTATGTATTAACCTATGTGTCAAAGTTTTGATAACAATGTCCTACACAGCCTCTTGTATATTTTTCATCAGAAAAAGCCGCACAGACCATAAAAAAACATACAATCACTGACCTAAATTACAGAGATGCTGATTTGCACAGGATAAGTATGACCTGTGGACCTTTGTATGTGCTGAAATATGGTTGGTTATTAGCCTTAAATTTTAAATTCCCAAATTACAGACAAGGCTGATTCACATAAGATTAAAAGCACATCCAGCATGATTATTACAAATCACAGAAGTTCCCAGGTAATACTGATTCTGTGTGGATAGGGCTTTAGTGTTGACTGTAAATTACTGTTTTTTTGCACTCTGGAATTTTAGAAAAACACAGTTCCAGTTGTTCCATATCGCTCTGTTACAGTTCTTTATAAGGTCTAAATCTTAAGTTCGTTTTCAGCCATAACTTCTCACTGCTGTCAGGAAGCAGAATGGTAGGGTATGAGCACAGAACTGCAACAGATAGAATCCAAACTAGAACAGATGCTGTGATATCTCAGCTTTGGCAGACTGTCCATACATTCTACTTTTTCATGATCGAAGATTGCCCTATCACACACCCCTACTTTGAAACCACTGCTCTAAGGTGAAAGAGTTTGTTTAAAATGTGTGCTACATTTAGTTGGAGATGCCTGACATTAGTTTAGCAGTTCCATCAGCCAACTCCCTTCTAAAGATGTCCTGGCTCCAGATAATGTCATCAGGACCTATCCTGGGGATATTTTGGCTTCAATTCTGTACAACTACAGGGGAATAAGAAGTACTATCCATAATAATATACAGTCTTTGCAGGTAATCTTTACATTATGATATTATCTAAGTAATGTGCAACATAATATTCTAGATAATTACCTCAGCATAGCTAGCAGCGCTGTCCTCTCTCTCCTTTAGCACTGTGCTAACTTGTGCTCTGTTCTGGAGCTGCATGCTCAGCTGCAGGAACGACTCATTCAAGCGGTCAATTTCTTCCTCCACACAGGACATCTGTAGGAGAGGGAAAGGTGGAGTAACATGTCAAAGCGGACCATTTTTTATTAAAGAAAAAGTTTATGAATCATAACAAAGTGATACCTGCACTGGTGTTCCTTTAAGTGGAAAACCTGCAACAATTACACAAGATTTTATTATTAATTACTATCCTGTTGGAAAATCCGCACAATTATAGTAGTAGAAGCCCACCACTGTCTGTGTTCAGAATAGTTTTAGTGTTCCTTGGCATGCAGTCAGTAAACCCATGAGCTGTGTTCTGGGATATTGGAGCATTCTTCTGGAAGAAAAGCTCTTTAGGTGACGAAGATATCTACAGTACCTCACTCTTACACTCACCAGGACTACCAATAATGATTTAATGATTTCAGATGTTGTGAGGGGGGAGAGATAAATAAAAGTCTGTCTTTAGTCTAGAAGAACAGTTAAATATGTTCATTTGCATATGCTGGGGCATTATGGGAACAATGTGTGTTCTGCTTGATGGTTTGTCAATACTGTTATGAATCAGTGGCTCCAGGGCGTGATCTGAAGACATTAAACAGACCTCACTTAAGAGGAAAGTGTAGGAGACTGCTAGAAAGACTTTAATAGATTTTTTTATTATTTAGGGGTCAAATCACTGTACGCCTTGCAGTCACCTATGTATGTAGCTAGTCTCTTGCTTTGAAGTAGTGATACATTTTCAATCTGCAGTGCCAAGGTGCATATCTGTATCCACAGCCATACTTATATACAGTGTTATTCTATAAAGTCCTTAGCTTTATGCACAACTGATAGCTTTCATCCAAGGACTCATTTGTTATTGTAGGTGTTCTGGCCATCCCATGAGTTATTTTGTTCAAAATTGTTTTAAAAACCCCATTTCCAAAAAAGTTGGGACAATGTTTAAAATGTGAATGAAAACAAAAACAGTTATGTACAAATTGTTCAAGAGTTAGGCTCAGGGGCAAGAAAAGACCTGGAAAGCTGTGGAAAGCTCAGAAACCACCTGAAACATTCTATAGGTAAGTAGGTTAATTGAACTCTACAAATCTATGTAAGTTAAGATTCTACCATGCAAAGTGAACATAACAGCATCAAGAACACCACTAACTTCTGTGGGCCCGCGCTCATATGAGGTGAATGGACCTAAAGCAGGAAAGAGTGCTGTGGTCTGAAGAGTCTACATTTCAAATTATTTTGGAGATCATGGTCCTTCTGGCTATAGAGAAAAGGACCATCAAGACTGGTATCAAAGCAAAGTTTGAAAGCTAGCATCTATGAGGTGTGGGGGTTTATCAGTGCCCTTGGCATGGGTCACCTGCACCTCTCTAAAGGCCAGGGAGTAATGTGTTACTAAGTAATAGCGTCACAATTCCAGAGAATTTACTGCATCATTACTTTGTTAAACAGCTGACCACTCATTGATTAATGTAGTAAACATCCGGTTCAGTAGGTGATGTGACGGCAAAATAAGCAAAGTAGCATCCTGGGAGATAGAGTATATGCTGGCTGGAAAGACATACACTGACACATAAAAACGCACATGTACACCATACAACGTCACCAACAGAAACCCTGCACTGTTATGCAACTTAAGATTTGCAGAAAGAATGAGGAAGACAGAAAGGAAAGTCCACTTTCAACACTTCAACAACTGATGTCTTATGTCTCCAGACGCTTATAGTGTTGCTGCAAGAAAAGGTGATAAAAACAGGGGCAAGCATTGTCTTCTCCCTGTTTAATTTTTTTGGAATGTGTTGCAGGCATCCAACATTTTAGTTTAAACTTTAAATATTTGGTCTTTGGATTGTATTCAATTGAATGTAGCTTTAAAATAATTGCCAAATGACCATTCTGTTTTTGTTTGACTCTTTTGGAGTTGGCATTTGCACATTTTTCTGAAACAAACTGAAGCTTTCACTAAAGGTTGAATGAATGTCTCACCTGTATCTGTGTCCTCAGCTGAGCTCTGTTTGAAGTTCTGGATGAGCTGCTCTAACTTGAAGTATTTGTATTTTTCAATCCTGTTAAAGGATGAGAATAACATCTATTAAACTGCATTGTTAAAATGAGCACTTTACAATTCTGTTTTTTACACATCAACCTTTTAGCTAACAGGTGCTCAGTGAAGTGCTGCTCATGGGGAACTCTAACGTTGAGAAATTCCTTTATTAATGCACCCTGCTGCCTCTCCTCTGGAGCATCGAATTTTGACTGTAAAAATAAATCATAAAGAGTTATCTTTCCCTACACATGCAGCATGAGGAGGATGTGTGAGGCTTGAATAGCACTTCCACACCTCTGCTGTGCTCCATTTGAAAGAAGAGTTGAACAGCTGAAGGCTTAGCGCTGAAATGGCCTCATGGAGAGCTTGTGTAAAGCTCTGAGGTTTGGATCCTGGACAAAAAAAATGAGAACAAATATATAATTTTTAAGGAAGAATATGCTACACATACTCTGTGCTTTTGAAGATGATTGTCAGAGCTATTTTGCTTTGCCACACTGTATGACTATTGCGAAAGCATGACACAACTGGGCCACACTACTCCCTCTGTCTGATTACCTGATGCTATGTGGGCCATGGCCTGCAGAATAGTAGCGATGAAATGGCCGGCGTGCTGAAGCTTTACCTCTGACAGATAAAGGATTTGATTGGTTCCATCAAAATGAAAGTCCTTCGAGCAATGTTCCAGCAGAAACTTGTTAGAGGAAGCTGGGATTGACTTAGCCAGGAGCAAAAGCACAGAAGGGAACAGGGGGCAGTTTGCAAGCAATTGCATCACCTGGCAACCAAACAGGAAAACAGCACTGTGCTGAGGTGAGAGGTTTTCAAGCGCAGTGGGGATAAGTTGCCCATCATGTTCATCCTGGACAGACAGCTGTGTAGCTGCTAAAACAGAAGGAAGAGTGCAGAATTTAGACTTCATATTCATCATTATATGCTCTTACAATCATGATTTTTTACTTCTTAGGTGATGGATTAAGGCTTTTTACCGGAATGGAGATTCTGATTAGCCTCAGCATTTCTTAGGTCATGTAAAGACTGCTGAATCTCCTGCAGGGTCTTGAATAAAGGAGATAAGCTGACCAGCTTGGACAGGTCCTGGTCACTCAGACAAGGCACTGTGCTTTGTAAAGGGACTTGAAAGACAGAATCATGTCAGTGGGCTAAGTCATATAACGCTGATGCTGTATGACAGCAGCAAAGCTTTGAATGGATTTACTCTTTACCAGGTTCACGGGATAGAGCCTCTGCTTTGGTCAAACTCACTGATGAAAACTGTGGCAAAGTGGAAAAAAGAAAATCGTTCCCCATGAAATGCTCAATAAAAAACTAAATGCTACACAAATTACAGTAATTACCTGTGTATAACACCTGTTGATGTCACCAGCATGCTGCTCACATTCTCTCCCATCATGGGCTCCAGTATGACAGTATGGGGGGTCGGGCAGGTCCTCGTTCTGCCATGCTTCTCCTTTTAGCCTGCATAAAAGAGCTTCCATCGACCTAAGGACAGCTCCAAGTAATGCTGCAGAAGCTTCAGCTGTGATGGTGGTGAAAAAACAGTACAATTATTTTTTATGTGCTGTACTCTGAGCAAAACAGGCTGGTACAAAAACATTTGGAAGATAAAATACAAAAGAAAATACAAACAAATCAATTTCTTGCTGAGTGTTGGATGAGTAGATATTTACTGCTGTCATTGTCTGTAATCAATATAAATCTAGAGCCAGCAGCCAGTCAAACTTATGTAGCTTAGCATAAATAAATTCATCTTATTTTAGCATCATTTTAATTCTGAGGGTCAGAAAACAGCATGACTTTTTTCATATCTCTACAACTGCTATTAAGCTAGAGCTAGAAAACAGTAATCTGATTGTGTTTTTTAAAATAAGCACAAGTAATAAATCATAACATTTATAGTCAACATAATATTATTTAGATTAAACATGAACTGTTCAGTCCTATAGGCCAGGGATATACACTATATTGCCAAAAGTATTCACTCCACCATCCAAATAATTGAAATCAGGTGTTCCAGTCACTTCCATGGCCACAGGTGTATGAAATCAAGCACCTAGGCATGCAGACTGTTTCTACAAATATTTGTGAAAGAATGGGTCACTCTCAGGTGCTCAGTGAATTCTAGCGTGGTACTGCAATAGGATGCCACCTGTGCAACAAGTCCAGTTGTGAAATTTCCTCGCTCCTAAATATTCCACAGTCAACTGTCAGTGGTATTAAAACAAAGTGGAAGTGAGTGGGAACAATATCAAGTCAGCCATGAAGTGGTAGGCCACGTAAAATGATGGAGTGGGATCAGAGGATGCTGAGGTGCATAGTGCCCAGAGGTCGCCAACTTTTTGCAGTCAATCGCTTCATGTGGCCTTCAGATTAGCTCAAGAACAGTGCGTAGAGAGCTTCATGGAATGGGTTTCCATGGCCAAGCAGCTGCATCCAAGCCATACATCACCAGGTGCAATGCAAAGGGTCCGATGCAGTGGTGTAAGCACTCCACCACTGGACTCTAGAGCAGTGGAGATGCGTTCTCTGGAGTGATGAATCACGCTTCTCCATCTGGCAATCTGATGGATGAGTCTGGGTTTGGCGGTTGCCAGGAGAACGGTACTTGTCTGACTACATTGTGCCAAGTGTAAAGTTTGGTGGAGGAGGGATTATAGTGTGGGCTTGTTTTTAAGGGGCTGGGCTTGGCCCCTTAGTTCCAGTGAATGCTTCAGCATACCAAGAGAGTTTGGACAATTCCATGCTCCCAACTTTGTGGGAAGAGTTTGGGGATAGCCCCTTCCTGTTCCAACATGACTGTTCACCAGTGCACAAAGCAAGGTTCATAAAGATATGGATGAGACTTTGGTGTGGATGAACTTGACTGGCCTGTACAGAGTCCTGACCTCAACCTGATAGAACACCTTTGGGATGAATTAGAGTGGAGACTGAGAGCCAGGCCTTCTCGTCCAACATCAGTGTGTGACCTCACAAATGCACTTCTGGAAGAATGGTCAAAAATTCCCATAAACACACTCCTAAACCTTGTGGAAAGCCTTTCCAGAAGATTTGAAGCTGTTATAGCTGCAAAGGGTGGACCGACGTCATATTAAACCCTATGGATTAAGAATGGGATGTCACTTAAGTATGTCATATTCGAGTCAAGGCAGGTGAGTTAATACTTATGGCAAGATAGTGTATGTTGGGATGCAATTAGATGATGTATATGTCAATGCAAATTACATATTTTCATTTATCTACTTCAATCACATTACTAAATTGACTGATTGTTTAACTTACAGCCTTGAAAGCAATTATCATGACAGGGATAAACAATTTTGAAAAAAAAAAAAAAATCCAACTGTGATCATTTTGACCTTTTTATTTTTTATTTTTTCATTTATCCTTTATTTTAGCAGGGGAAAACCCACTGAGACCAATGTTTTTTTTCCAGGGGTGCCCTGCAGCAATACAATACAGAATTAAAGAACATGCACATGGTTAAAACAGTTACAAATACACTCACAAACACATATACAATTTGTAAACACATGCCCTGGTTTATTGCAAATGTAATGTGAATTGTTGTATTAAAGATAATGATCATTTTTTATGTAAGTTTTTTGATGAGAAAAAAAAACTAAACAATAATAAAGAAAATTTGATTTTTTGCGAAATATTCTTGAAAAAAAAACTGACACTTGATGTTTGTACAACGTAGAGCATAACTGCCAAAAAGAGGTACTAAACTGGTATTTTGACAACAAAGATATGTTGCAAGCTCTGCGAACTGAAAACTGTAGCAGGTCATGTTGCATTTTACTCTAAATTTTGATTAATTGTCCAGCCTTATATGGAATATTTATTTAAAAAAGAAAAAAACTATTTTTATGCCAAGTGCTGACAGTCACTTCATCCACAACCATCATGCAGAAGCAATTTCAAACATTAAAATCACTACAGTATGCTAACTAGAAAAAATCAATCTTTATGATGATGGACTTGTTTGCTTTTGTTACTGATAATAAAACTTTAGCACTCATCAAAGATGATTTATGCCTTCAAACTTCTGATTTATTTTCAGGTTCAGTGTAAAGAGGTTTGTAATCAATCTTATCACTTAGCTTTATAAAGGACAGAGAATGAGCACAAGCTATTAAAAGGATGTGTACAAATTTCTGAGTGATTCAGTTTTACCTTGCATGTCTCTCTCTTCTGCACTGCTGTTGGATGGTTTATCCATCATGGCATTATTTGCCAGCAGCTCTTTCAATAGACTCAGTTTTTTCCCGTCCATGTTTTCAAAGATATTCTTGGAAAAAAAGGAATATTTAACCTGTTCCTTCATCATAGTATCTAAAATGCTTCAGCATATTCCATTCATTCTTGAAAAATATCATTCAGTCACTTGACTATAGTAAAACTCACCTTTAGGGTATCAGTCTGCTGACAAATATTTCTGTAAAACTCCTGTGTGTCTTTGCGATGCCGAGCCAGTTGCGATGCTATGTGGAGATTCTGATCCTCTAGTTTATCGTAAAGAGTCTTCACATTAAAGTCCTCCAGATCAAAGCGGCCTGACACACTTCCTAAAGGGAGCAGAAAATGTCATGAAATTCATGAGTTGGAAAATGGCTAAGATAAAAGGGCTAATTCCCAGCATGCAGTCCTACAGAATAAATGAGATAGTCACAGAAGCTTTCCTGACTGTTTTCAATAGACTCTACATTTTCATATCGTCCTTATGGAGTATGCAACGGATGATAAGTGCTTGAATTAAAAGTGCAGAGGTTAACTTGCGAGCTACGGATAACAGCCAAAGTCATTAGAGTGTGATATTGGTCATTATTTTTCTTATCATGAGTCGCATTGAGAAAAGGCTGTTAACTGCTAGCTGGTCATGCGGGATGGTTTCATAATGAGTAGGCCAATGGCCGTTTAAATGCCCTATCAAGCTGCAAGATTAATGCAACAAGTGTACTGAGTTAAAAACATCAAGGCCAGTACTGCGTCAACATCACAAACAGAAAACCAAACACTGGCAAAAGTAGTGAAAAGCAATTTAGACTGAAGGAGAGCGTGGAGCTTTTCTTCCAAGTGAAACATTTCTTGTTTTGAATTATACATTTATCATGATTGCAGTATGTTATGAGGGATACATTTACCAAATGCTTCATTTAGTGAGTAACTATGCAAGAGGGCCGACTCTGAATTTTGTGTGGCTGTGGATTTGTTAGTCTTATATTGTGATGGGTTGATATTTGCAGACAGTGAAAAATCAATTAAAATATACAGAATTATCTTAGATGCACTTTGCAATCTCATTGTGCACAGTAAGACCATGATTTCCTGTGTTCCTACTATAACTATGTTGTTTTATGGGGTTAATATTGTTCTGGAAGATACTGTGAGTGCAGGGTAATAAAAGGCAAGCTTACCTCCTTTTATTATGGCGGGCTCCTCAGCCTCTGCTCCCTCCCCTACACCCCTACTGCCCAGGAGACCTCTTTGGCTTGGGACAGCTAAGCTGAAACAAAAACAAATGTGTACGCCTTATGTCACTTAATGGTGTTTGTAAGGAAAACACAGTGCTTAACAAATTTATTAGACCACCCTAACCCTAACCAAAGTAAGGTTTATGCCACAGCTGCCCTAAATTAACAGCATTGGTAATTACCAAAATCATTTTTTATGTTTCTGCAATGGTTAATACACCAATATGAAGAAGCTCTTGAACCTAAATGATATTTTTAATGCTAAAATATAATTATTATTGTTATCCATGAATTTTCAGATTTACTGATTTACAAAAAAACTGAAAAAACAGTAAAGCACATCAATATTTCTTGATTAATATGTCAAATTATAGTTATTTACTTGCATTCCTGAACAGAAAAATGCGTTTTAGTGCTTGAATGTTATGCTTGATTAATTTCTGACTCCTCAGAGAAGCCCAGTGAGCCTGCTCAACTTCGAGTGAGTTCAGTTTGAAATTCCTCATTCCTGTTCAAAATGGTAAAATGCGGAGCGCTGACTGAAAATGAAAGAGTCTGCATTAAAGCACTTTATGATGCTGGATGGTCTTTGCGACAAATATGACAGGTGGTCTAATAAATTTGTTAAGCACTGTACATTTGCAAGGAAGTGACACATATAGGAATAATAACTGACATGATGTTAATTTCATGTGTCATCCTTAATGACAGCGTGCTGACACATGAATAAAGCACACCAACAGATGTAATGTCTAAGCTGACCTGTCTTCACTGCATGCACAGTCCACAGGACAGATGGGCTCCCCGAGGCTGCGCCACTTTGGCTTCATCCTCCACTGGGAGATGAGCTTTGCTTGGCCAGGTCGCAGAACCAGCACTGTGGTGGTCAAAACCACGACTACTACCAGCAGCAGACTCAGGATCCCTGCAATCAGTTGGCATGATTGAAAGGTGAGGGCTAACTCATCACAATACTGCTTCATGCATGATAAAACAGTGAATACACAGAAGGATGCACACCTGCTACCACTCCCCAGTCGGGTAGCAGGTTGAGTCTGTGCTGCTTTACAATCCCGTGCTTTACCAGCTGCGCTGGTGTCATTGGCTGGAAGACGGATGCCCGAGGGTCACACTCTGTCCCCTCCTTACTGACCACCACTACCAGACTCCACTCTGGGACTGCACTGTCCACAAACACATACTTCCCTGTTTCTGTGAACACATGGGCAAACCTGAAAAAAAACAAAAGAAACTGTTTTATTTTTATTGATACTAAATATGATTTTGAGTTAGTTCAACATTTTCTTCCTGCATTGCAGATCCGTCAGTACCTTGTAGAGTTGAAGTTTGTCTGCTTTATGAGAATCTGCAGATGTCTAAAGGCACCAAAGTCCCAGCTGGGGTTACTGTTAAACATGTGGTCTTTCTGATAAATAGGAAAGTGGCTGTGATGGCGATCTTAGTTAAAGAAACAGAGTTTTCAAAACAGAAATTAATCAAACTGTTACGGGATCAAATAAAATGAGTCCAAATAAAGTCATTAGTACCAGTTTGGTTGATGGTTAGGTGAAAAATGAGCATATCTCCAGAGGTGAGACAGGCAATGGGGTTTGGGAGACGAGGAAGGACAACAGAGCCTGTATCATCAGCAGCAACATTTTTTGCGTCCCTCATTTGTCTGGATATTGTATCATTGAATTGTAACGGCTCTGAACCAAGGTAAAATTATGTTAGCCTGCTTTAGTTTACACTATAATCCGTTATAATACAAAAACACAGAAGTGATAAGACACATTAGAAAAATAAAACTGAAAATGAAAAGAAAAAATATCAATCACCTGACAAAAACTTATGGATGAGTTCTCTCTGTGTGGGGATCCAACCAAAAACTCCTTCAGAGTCAAACTGAACCAGATAGGTTTTACCAATATTCTTTGCATGGATATCTGGTCCTAAAACATTCATCAAAGTCTGGAAGTAAACAGAAAGAAGTTCAATAATTAACAGTCAATCCAGAGCTATCACACATCACAGTACATCAGTAAGAGAAAAATTGACATGCTGTAAATAAATCTGTTTTATATATGCACCTTCATGACACTGACAAGGCATCCCTTTGCATAACACTGTTTGACTAAAGTTAAAAAATCTGAATCTACTGGAGAAACCATTACTAAACCCCTGTGGCATTTTTTTACATTAGATGTGCATATAGAGACCATTTTTATCTGATTAATTGGTGTGATAAGCATTTTCCTGAGTTTGTTACTGATTAAAGCAGATATGGTGATTTCAGTTTAAAAATAAACAGATACTTTTAATCATCTTTTACTTTTTTTTCATGTCTATAAATATAGCTCGTGGTTGCACAACACCACCAGAATTAACTTAAACGTATCAATAAGAGTTACTGCTATTTATGTCTTTTAACAGGACCAAATCATAGTACATATAAACGGATGTGGTCTCAGCAATGTCAACCATTGGTCACTAAAGTAGCCAAACAATAGAGATAACTGTCTCAGACTAATTTTCATTCAATCTATAAATGAGGCAGTAAGCTGGGGCTGAGGCAGGCCTAATTCTTGGCAAAGAGCTACGATGAGTCTGTCAACCACTTAGGTCAGGCATGTCCATAATTATGTAAAACATATATCCTTCAAAAAATCAGAACAGATTTATTATACAAGAATGCACCCTATGTACAGTGTTTGTCCATGACAAGCATGAGGTATTCAGACTCTTTTTTTCTTTTTCAATCAGGCAACCCCACATGCACAAACAACTGCCCACAAACTCTCCCGCCAGATGACTTTACAAGAGAGCGCTTCTGTCCTGGGTCAAAAATATCTAAAACAAGCTTAAGATAACTCATCATTGCAGCTAAACATAAAAGGAGGAGAAAATTAAGGTTTTCCCAGGTTTGTTTCTTAATACTTTTAAACTAATTTTTATTTATTTTTGAACAATATGGTTTTTGTTTTTTAGGTTTTCTGACATAGTATTTTTTATTATGGGTTTTATAGGATCTTTTGTTACTTCTAGACAGGACTTTTCAGCTCTTTCATTATTTCAAAAGTAAGATTAAATACACTTGTTTTTATCAAATCAATATGATTATGATTGTTTAAGAGATTTCGCAGTTTTTACTTCTAAAATCAACTGGTTTAAGATTTAGGTTTAGGTTTATATTATTTTATTTTTTCATACAAACTCAAAAGAACACAAAGTTTGCACTAATTATAACTTAAAACTACCACAAAACTAATAAAAATTTATTTCTGCTTTTAAAAACACATGTGAAAAAACATTGTGATTCTGCAGCCAGCCTCTAGTAGACACTTAAATTCATGCAATTTTTTTTGCTTCTCTGTACAAATGCAAACACAAAGCATGCAATGTCAGACTGACAAGTATGACGTGTATGTAAAATTATTTGACTGAAGGGGAGTGACTCCAGGTGGGCAACTCAAACTTTACATTACATACAGTGCTTAACAAATTTATTAGACCACCCTAACCCTAACCAAAGTAAGGTTTATGCCACAGCTGCCCTAAATTTACAGCATTGGTAATTACCAAAATCATTTTTTATGTTTCTGCAATGGTTAATACACCAATATGAAGAAGCTCTTTAACTGAAATAATATTTTTAATGCTAAAATATAATTATTATTGTTATCCATGAATTTTCAGATTTACTGATTTACAAAAAACTAAAAAAAAGTGAAGCACATCAATATTTCTTGAGTAATATGTCAAATTATAGTTATTTACTTGCATTCCTGAACAGAAAAGTGAGTTTTAGTGGTTGAATGTTATGCTTGATTCATTTCTAACTTCTCAGAGAAGCCCCGTGAGCCGGCTAAAATTTGGGTGAATTCAGTTTGAAATTCCTCATTCTTGTTCAAAATGGTAAAACGTGGAGAGCTCACTGAAAATGAAAGAGCCCGCATAAAATCACTCCATGATGCTCGATGGGCTTTGAGACAAATATGACAGGTGGTCTAATAAATTTGTTAAGCACTGTACATCATTTAACTGCTGTTCTATAGCTCATCTATGTTTCATAGTTTTATCTGAATCACTCTAAGTTTTTTGTATTTTATGCAGTTTTATTGTTCCAGCATGGGTACAGGTCTAATGATAGATGTTAGACATAATTTGACACACAGGGGTTCATAAAACTCGTTTCACATCTAATATTTTTGGTTTGTGTTAAAAGTCACTGCATACTTGTTCTGAATTATTCCTTTTATATTATATGGAATATATTATTCTTTGGATATTTTTGATTGCGGGAGTTTGGGATTTTTTTTTTTTTTTTTTTTTTTTTTGTATTTTAATATTATTAAGGTAAAGGGTTTAACTACACTCTCTGAGTTTCCTACCTCTTCCTGCACTGTTTATTTTCCATCCTTGTCATTTCTCATTTTTCTTTATTGTGCAAAAAATAAAACTGTCACCTGCCAAATGCATCATTCCATTGACAGTCTAAGCTGCTCTCTTCCAATGCCCCAGTGCTCTTACTTTCCACACCAGCATGAACCTGCAGGCTCTGATATATGAAGGATTTAAGATTTTGTTTCGTCTCTCCTAAATGTAAATGAATCTCTAAGGAGAGATAAGGCCAGGCTTTTTTTCTGCTGCCAGAAACATTTCCAAACATGATCTGTCTGACTGAGTTACACTTTCATGCCTAAAGGGAAGAAATTCACAATATTTTATCACTTTTACTTTAAAACAACATCTGCAGATCCAGAGCTATAACTGTGACTGCTCTTGATATCTGCACAAAGCTTTCATCAAAATATTAAATCTGCTACCTCCTGAAATCTGACATGTCTTTCATCCACATCAGTACAATACAGATGTTAGATTACAGATTTTTTAGCAGATGGCAGCATCTTCTGAAATCTTTCTTCTTCCTCATGTGCACATTTGTTAGTATGGTAAGTTTTCAACTTCCATTATCTTGTCAGTTTGCTTACATCCCCATCAACTTTTCCTTACCCTGACCCACACCAAGCTGTCTCTCTCTCTGAGGTTGAGCAGCAGGTTTCCATCTGTCGATATCTCAGCAGAGAGCTGAGGCAGCTTAGAAAGGCAGGAAGTGTTGCAAAGCTCCTCAGCAGATACGTATCGCTCACACTGACAGCTTAGGCATCAGGATCAGGGAAAAAAAAGAAGGAACAGCACTTCAGACTCTTGACCACTTTGACCACATTTACAGTGCATTCAGAAGTATTTATACATAAGAATTCAGACCCTTTGCAACAGAACTCCTCCTAGTTCTCTTGATCACTGCTAAAATGTTTCTACATCTTGACTGGAGTCCACCTGTGGTAACTTAAATTGATTGGACACAGTTTGTAGAGGCCTCACAACTGACAATGCGTATCAGAGCAAAATCCAAGCCATGATGTCAAAGGAAGGAGCTTAGAGAAGGGACTGTTGCTAGGCACAGATCTGGGGAAGACTACAAAAATAATCTGGTCCACAAAAGTTTCCAGGGAGCACAGTGGCCCTCATGGTTCTCAGATAAAAGAACTTTGCCACAATCAGGACTCTTTCAAGAGCTGGCTGCCCAGCCAAACTGAGCAATCAGGGGAGAAGGGCTTAGTAAGAGAGGTGACCAAGAACCTGATGGTCACTGTGTTCCAACTCCACCTGTGTGGAGTTACAGAAGGACAACTATCACTGTAGACCTCCACCGATATGGGCTTTATGGCAGAGTGACTAAACAGAAACCTCATCTTAGTGCAAAACACATGAAAGCCTGCTTAGAGTTTCCAATAAAGCAACTGAAGGACTCAGACTGTAAGAAACAAGATTCTCTGGTCTAATGAAACCAATACTGAACTGCATGGCCTCAATTCTAAATGTTATGTCCAGAGGAAACCAGGCACTGCTCATCACCTGCTCAATACTATCCTAACAGTGAAGCTTGGTGGTGGCAGCATCATGCTGTGGGTATGTTTCAGCAGCAGGGATGGGTAGACTAGTCAGGGTTAAGGTACAGAGATATTCTCAATGAAAACCTGTTCTGAAACACTCAGGACCTCAGACTGGGCTGAGGGTTTACCTTCCAACATGACAATGACCCTAAGCACATAACCAAGACAACACATGGGTTGCTCAGGGACAACAGTCAGAGCCTTGAATTGAAACCTATTGAACATCTCTGAAGAGACTTGAAAATATCTGTCCACCAACGGTCCCCGTCCAACCTGACTGAGCTTGAGAGGATTTGCAAAGAAGGATGGCATAAAAATTCCCACAATCCAGGGTTGGAAAGCTTGATGCATCATACTTATTTTAATGTGTTATTTCAGGGTTTTTTTATCTTCAATAAATTTGCAAACATTTCTGAAATTCTGTTTTCATTTGTCTTTATGGGGTACTGAGTGTAGATTGATGAGAATTTAATAGAATTTCTCGGACTGGAGCATCAGGCTGCAACATAAAACAAGGTGAAGAGGGTCTGAATACTTTCTGAATGCACAGTATTTATTAGGAGGTGCAAAGTAATCCTTTGAAATGGTAATCAATTGGGTACTTCAAAACTTGAATTAAAAATACTTAAAATATTCACATGCCCATCTCCACATTCAGAGTTCCTCGGTGTGGTCCACAGGTGATATTACAGGAATGGAGAGAAGGTGAAACACAGTCTCTGGATGCTGCCAAACGTATCTGACCTGTGGTGCACCGTTTGTTCACCTTAAACAGACACATATACGCACTGAATGAACATCTAAAAGAACTTCAAACACACACAGGTTGCTGTTCATTACATCATACATGACTGAAAGAGTATTTCACAGTGTTATTTTTATTTTGAAATCTTCTGAAAAAAGAACGGAATTTTCGAGCATGTCACTTGGAGGATGTTTTTTTCAAATGGTTGTCCTTGTAGTCACCAACATTGATGGTTTTCATTCTTTATTCTTATTTATGAGTGTGATGTTACAACTTTTGAATTAAAAACATAATTTAAAGGAAACAATTTTGCTGTGTACACTGCAAAAAGCTGTTTAAATTTAAATTCAAACATAAGAAAGAAGTGATTTCTGACATGTACTAACCTCAGGCTGACAGTCCAGCTCACTGTCAGACATGGAGCTTTTGAAATCTAATTCATTGTAAAAGATGAAGCCAGTTCGGCACACACATGACCCATCAGAGTACTGGAATGCACGATTCTTGCCAAGGCAGGTACAAGAAGAGGATCCTAAGGAAACAAGGGAAAAAAAGGGCACCACTATATGATCAGCAGAAGAAAAAAAGGCTAAAATAAATGCATTAAAGCCTTAAAAGAGTTTTCAAGGAACATTAGAAGGTTCCAACCTTTGAGTGAAGTGGATGAGCTTCCACAGGGGAAGCAGGCCCTCTGAGCAGGCAGGTGGTTAAACGTGCCAGCTGGACATGGGTGACAGTTGTTCGTTGTTTTGGCATGAGTGAGGTTACAAAAGAAGCCAGGCGAGCAGGGTATTGGTTGGGTGGATCCCAAAGGACAGACATACCCAAGAGGGCAAGCGTTGCTCTTGTAGTTGTCTGTACCTGTGGGATTAAAATGAATTATTTTTTAGAGTAAAGTCTGAAGTTAACACATTTATGCTAGAAAATTGTGTTTTGAATACCTGGAGGGCAAAAGTATCCTGCTGGACATGGAAGGCATTCAGTGATAGGGGAGAGGTACTGACGATAGGTGCCCCCCTCACACATACTACAGCAGCTGCTTTTAGATCCTCTGAGCCCGCTGGTTTTAACGGGCATGGAGCCCCCCTCACAGGACTTCATCCCTGAGCTGTTGGCCGGGCAGTAGTAAGGGAATGGACAGCTGTGGGCAGAGTCGCAGGGTTATTTATAAAGCTACGGTGGGTCAGATAAAGCGTCCTCCGAACCCATGCTCTCATACAAGGTTTTAAGATCTTTCATGCACTCACAGTTGTTTAGGGTCGTGGTAAGACTGAGACCCCTCAGGACAAAAGTAACCTTCTGGACAGACTCGGGGCTCGGCTGTCTGAGGTCCACAGTATGAGCCGGCTCTGCACAACCTCTCTGAGACTGAACCTGATGACAGAGCAAAAGGTCATTAGAGCAGAATTTCATGACTGCCTTAAGGGAGAGGATGCTTATGATGAGGAAGAAGATTGACCTTGTTGACACGTTCTTACAAAAGCTGTTTTTCCCCCCTTCTATCCAGAAAAGGAGGAAAGAAATGCTCTTTTACTGATAATAGACATAGAACTGTGAAAATGATCAGCTCAATCCAACAATCCAGCCAGATAATGTGTCATCATAAAAACTGATTTATGAAACTGAAAACTCTGTTGAATAAATTTCACAATTTTCTAGTTGGAAATCATGTTATGTGCGATTAAGATTGCCTAGGGCATGCTAAAATTTACTGGAACTAGATCTGCAATCCTTTGAAATGTAAATGAACACTATACTTCCAACTTTAAAGTACTTTTTGTCATCTACCCTGGAGAAAACACAAATTGTCTATGGCCTAATATTAAATGGGCACATATCTAGCATTCATTTGGAGGGGGGTCCTTTATGTGCATAATAGTCTCATTGTAATAAGTATTTACTGCTGCAACAGCATTCACAAACACTGGTGCTAAAAGCTGAGCAAGTGGGAGTCGGTGTACGTCCTGCCATGGCTGAAATTCACCTGCATTTGGCTGAGTGGTAGGTGTGACTGTCAAGCCTTCTCTATATCTGTCTCTATCAGCAAGGAGGGGATGTGAAGAAGATTCAATCAGTGATCAGCTGCTCCTGCGTAGTGAACCATATCCAGATGGATCCATCATGCATACAGTACTTTGTCCTGAAGAGAGTCTAAGATTTCTTGACTGTTCCTTTGTACTGTGATTCAATAAGAATATTCTTTTAATGTGTAAAGAACATTTGTCTCTCAGTTTTCCCACTGTTTTCTCCAACCCTTGAGTATCTCTCAAGCCTCATAAAAATCACTCATGTCATCCATGTAGACAGCTTTTTAAATCAGGAGCTTTCCTAAGGGGCCAGAATGCTTTGTGAATACAACTTTTATCTTTACAACGATCTCATCTGGACTTCCAGGGGAGACTCTAAGAAGATGTCCTGATAGGTGCCAGTTTAGCTCAAATGTTAGAGCAAGCAGCCATATACAGAGGCTATAGCCCTAAATGCACTGGGTGTGGGATTGTTTCCTGATCTTGGTGCTGTTTGATCCACGTCGTCCCCCATTCTGACTTTCTATATTTGCTGTCTCTCTTCAGCTGTCCTATCAAGCAAAGACAAAAGGCCTCAAAATAATCTTAGACAAAAGGAAGTGTCTTTGCTATAACCTTCATTTTATATGCATATTTGGTCAGGGATCAAGGAACTTTAGTTAGAAACTTTAGTGCAATATACAGGAGCAATGATAACACACAGTTTTAACACAATTTAACAGTCGGGGTGAAACTAGTAGAAACTAATATGGTATGATAGCTACAACATTAAGATGTGTTACTAAACCCACCTATAGGACACTGATATGAGGCCTTGCAGGGGATCCCCTCCACATTAGGCTTCCCTGTAAGTCGTGGATCAGGGCAGAAGGTCCCTTCACCGCATGGTTCACACTGGCTGGGTGCAGCAGCTCCAGGAAGGGGCCGCTTCGTGCCTGCAGGGCAGAGTATGGGTGGTCCAGACCCACTGCACCAGAAACCAGGTGGGCAGGGACTGCCAGAGTAGTCGGTAAGTCCTGGAAAATAACAGCTTCATGAAAAACCCATTCACATTGCAACCCAAGGAGAAGTTAATTTGCTGCACCATTTTCTACACACGTTAAAGAGGCCTTTTAAGAAAACACCTGCGTCATTAGGCTTCATCTTTAACTCTGACATACGGTGAGAGAATTACTCATTATCTTAGAGGCTTTTGTTTTGGTATATCAAGAAGCAAAGAGAGAACGAGAGAGAGACCATCTGTTGTAATTCAACAACTTGATAAAGTAGCACCAGTTTCGTTTCTAATTTGTTTAAAGCATTTATAAGGGAGATAAGTCTACTGCTCAGTCATTACTGCACGCTCAAGTATCACACGTTCTTCAATCACATTGCACCTCCTTCATTCTTATCGCACACCCAGACTCAGTCTCTAGCATTATAGTGTGCATACAAAGTAAAATTAATACAGCCTAGAAAGGCTCTTGTCTTTGAAATGTTCTTTCAAATTCAGGTTTCAGCTCACCAGAGAAAAGCTGACAACAAGCACAACAGCAGAATAAAGAATAATGGGAAATGGAGGAAGTTTTACAATTTGAATATGTGTTATCAAAGTTGTGTTTTTATTGATTTTTCTGTCATCAGTCTGTGAGATGAAAAGTATCAGACCTGTGCTGTTACAAAGGGAACCAGCAGGGCAGGCTATGCAGTCACCCTTGCTGCCCGCCCCAGGGGAATCACGATAGGTGTACAGAGGACAAGGCCTGGGTCCTGTTCCTCCATTGAAATCAGTGCCGGGGAGACCATCACAGTAATGGCCAGCAGGGCACAGATGGAGCACCGGGTCTCCTGCAAAGACACATATGATAAAGTTTAAGACAGAAACAGAACTGACAACAGTTTTTATGCTGACCTTTCAACTCTACTTGCTACACTCTTGCTTGTCTGTGGAGAAATTTATGTCAATAATTTATTGACTACTTACAAAGCTTACCGGATACAGGCCTCTGGCTGCATTTCTGACATTTTAACTCTTCGTAAGTCTTGGCTTAGGCGGAAATTCTCATGGATGTTTCCTGCTTTCCGCTTGCAGGTTAAACTGTAGTGATATTTAACTGTATTCTCGAGCCTTGCTTAATACCAAGGTTACACATGAGAAATAAATAAAAAGTAATTAATTGTCTTCAAGGGGAGCATGTAAGCCAGGTGATAAAGTTCCATAGCAAACTGCTCACCCAAGCTAAAGATAAAGGTTATTTCCCCTGCAGACCCACCACAATATTTTTCCTGCTTCAACTGTCTTAATCACAATCTCATATTCAGACATTTCTTTCTGTCCGGGGTTGTCAAACTTATGGCCTGCGGGCCACTTACGGCCCACCAGCAGGTGTCATCCAGCCTGTGGGACGTTTTGGGAGGGAAAGAGGGAAATTTCAGAAAAATACTAACTTTTGATATTTACTTCCTGAAATATCTAAAATCTAATTTTCACCCATTTATTATGAACTTTGTATAATTATAGCAAAGACAGAGCTAAAAAGGATATTTCGGTGTATTTGAAGTTGGGTCATATAAGGTAGTTGTAATAGTAGTCGCATTAGCTTCCAGAGATTTCAGTGAGCATTGCCCCTTCAAGAGGGACTCCCTGGTCACACTAACAGAGAAGTTAGTTTATACAGCGTAACAGATGGGTGCAGTTTCTCCTCTGTATTTAGAGAGTTTTAAGTAAAAATCTGCCAAGAAACTAACCTGACACACCAGATGGATTTGTTTCACACACACAAGTAGCCAGTTGTATGTAGCCACAACATATTTGTGTGTAAACATGCATCGCTCATTAAATGGTATATGTATCTAATATTGAAAAATGTATATTTATGAACATTCCAGTAGCCAATATATCACTCAATAGTCCAGAGCAAATCCAACCCTAAAATGAGTTTGACATCCTTGTTTTAGTCACTTCTCAATTATATTTTTAAACCCCAGAACCTGTGATAGCTACATAAAATGCTTCCAACCACTCAAAAATAAGCAGTATTATCAGCTTATACCAGCTTTACACCAGTGCTGAGGTGGGCATGATAAGCAGTCCTGCAGCCTGGCACCACCTGGGGAGTTTCTGATCGTGTTCACAGGACATGCCTGAGCTTCAACTGTGCCCTCAGGACAGAAGAAACCTGCCAAAGAAATACATTTTGACATTAAAAACAAAAACAAGATGATTAATTCCCAGAGTAAAATGATCTCAAAAGTCAAAGAAAGTTTTAAGATGCTTAAAAAGGGATATTTCAAAGTGAATATTTATTTTTAAAAAAGAAGAAGAAGAAGGTTTATTGTACCTGGAGGACATGGTCCAGCACACTGCATGCCCCACTGGCACTGTGTCAGGTTCAACATTGGTGTCTGAGGGGTGAACTCAGCACTTCTAGATGTGCAGAGATACCCTGCAGCACACAGACCTTGGATCCTTCCAGCCCTGGGAAAAAGGGGAAAAAAGATTGTTTTTATTTTTTCTGTTGACCAGCAAAACCCACAGGATTCACAGCACACACACAAACACAACCACTGAGAGGACACTAAAATGCATGGTTCATTAGATTAATAGAATGACTATTACATAATTTTCCACATTTTCTCCTCATACATGCATTCATTATATCCGTGCATATTAAGGTGGTAATTTGGCCGCTCTGTGAACCGTGACTCCCCAACATGGAACACGCCTGCACGCTGCTAAACGAGAGTATAATTAAAACAGAGGTGAGTGTTTGCCTTTGAGCATGTGTCTCAGTGTGTTCTTGAGCTAATTATGTGTCTCTGTGCATATTTCTGCATGTATGTGACTGTGAGAGAAGTGTATATTTAGGAGCTTTAGAATGTACAGTGTCCTGGCAGGCCTGCCCATGCAGGCTGGGCCCTACAAAACCCAGAAAACGGGCCCTCCCCAGTAGCACGTCTGGTCTTCAACCAACCCAAGAGAGCTCATGTCACGCCTCTTTTAATCTCTCTACACTGGCTTTCAGTTGCAGCTCGCATTAAATTCAAAACTCTAATCATTGCTTACAAAGCAGTAACTAAAACTGCTCCTGTTTACCTGGAGTCCCTCATCCAGGTCTACACCCCTTCTCGCCCACTACGCTCAGCCATGCTCCTAAGTCACTAGCTCGACTCTTCTCCTCTGTTGTCCCTAAATGGTGGAATGAATTACCCAACTCCATTCGATCTACAGACTCCCTGTCTACTTTCAAGAGAAGGCTAAAGACCCAGCTCTTCAGAGAACACTTTGCACTTAGCTAGGCAATTCTCTACTGTTGTCCCCAGTAGTAGATTGAGTCTCAGCCAGACTATTCTCCACTGCTGCCCCCAGTGGTTGAATGAGTTTCCCAACTATAGTTAGCTCGCACTGTCCTGCTCTACTTCTGGGATTTCTTTGCCCAGCTCTTTGGGAATGATCCAGCACTTGGTACTTGGTAAATAGTTGTTGTGAAGTCTAATGAATGGCGATTAGTGATCCCACATTTTCCTTGATTCATTGTTGCTGTCTAATAACAAAAAAAAAAAAAAAAAAAAAAAAAAAAAAAAAAAAAAAAAAAAAAAAAAAAACTACATAAACAACGTATATTTTAGGTACTCTGCCTTAAACTCTACACGGCAGCACTTGCGTCCAATTGGACCTGAAGCACTTGATGGCACTTACTGATGTTGTTTCTTCTTGTCTAGATCATTGCTTGTGTTGTTCTTGCTCTCAAATGTACGTCGCTTTGGAGAAAAGCGTCTGCTAAATGACATTGTAACATTGTAACATTGTAGTAACTTATTGGTGATATCAGTGCAGGTGTGATGGATCAGTAGCACTGGTGCTAGCGTCCTGGCTAACAGTCACTTCATTTTGGAGCTGAAAAGTTTTTGATGTTATGGGTTCTGAAGTTCAATTTCATTAAACATGCCACTTTAAAAGCCCTTTTTGTCACCATTTCAGCCTATTTTTTCCCACTTTTTTTATTTTACAATTTCCCTAACCTTGCAAAGTAGATGGATTCGCCCGTTTCTGTGTTTTTTTTTTTCAATGGCAAATCCATCTTGTAAAGCTGCCATCTAAACAGACTGAGCCCTGTAAGAAAGTGACAGGACCAATCAGGAGTAAGTGGCAGTACTTCCGGGCGCGACGGAGTCTTGACGTAACAAGCAGTGACAAGAGTCTGGTGCAATTATGGCGGAGGAGATTAGCGTGGATGCTGCTATAGCGTATAGCTTTTGAACTTGACGACATTTCTTTGAAAACCTGACTTTGACCTTTCAAAAATGATTAAAAAGGCCAGGTTGTACTACAACACAAATAAATAAAATTCCTTCTTTTTTGTTTCCTTGATAAGAGAGGTTATTATCCAGGTTGAATATATGTATGGTATGAGTATGGTTGTCACAGATTAACGATGGACCATGACTCTCCAAACCTCCATGGAGCCCCAGTTTGGCTGGGCCCCAGAAAGCTCTCCCATTTTTTCCCACTTATGGGCAGCCTTGTGTACCTGTCATGCCTGCCAACATTCCCATTTTTCTAGGGTTTCTTCAGTAATTCTAGGCCACCCTCCACCCACCTCACATTTTGTTATTTCTCCTGGGAGGCTCCTGTAAATCTAAAGGGTCTACTATAAATAAGCCAGTTAAGTAACACAAATTCATACATTAGACATGTTTGTTTGAGGACAACAAAGTTCAGATCATGTATGAGTAATATTACACTCACACAATCCTCCAATACATTAAAATTACAACCCCTCTGTTCCTGCAAACTGGCAACCCACAACCTGATTTAAGGGCTGTGTGCACAACAACAATCTGCATGAGATGACAATAGAGATGCATGAAGAAGCAAGCTGGCAGAACATATCAGGACAGGACGGCTCTCTGTTTTCAGTCTTTGCCCGTATCCTTCCATTGTATCATTATGAAACAGCAACAAATCACTCATGTAGTTTTCAGTGTCTTAACATCTTAGTTGCAGTGAGTTAGCTTGGGATTGAAAGACATAGCGATGTATTAAAATAAAGTATTAAACAATTATGATCATTACTGAATTATTTTGTAAAGTTCACAAAGTCAGGATTTCTGTTGTGTAGTGGAACAATTACAGATGACCAGAATGAGTGTCATTTAAACCAGTTTTTGGTTTAGGTTAATGGTAAATAACAAAGACTTGGGCACAAATATTTTCAGCTGTGCTAAATTATGTTGAATTCCTGGGAAAAAAATGTACGAATATAAAGTTCATCAGCCTATTATGTTAAAATCTGGATAATCAAAAGTGAAGAAACCTCCATTTTGCATAGTGTGAAAATTTATGTGGGAGATAAAACAAGACATTAAGGTTATTACATGAATTAAAAAAAAACAAAACATTTTTTGTGTGTTTTCCTCCAAAAAGACAATTAATGATGGATTTGTGCATACCAGATTACAGGAAATAATGCATTAGACCTCAATATGTTCTGGGGGAGGAAACCCTATCCCCTCTCGAAGAAATGTCTGTCATCACTTAAAATGAAGACTTTAAGTTTAACTTGCACCTGTGTGACTATACATTACCTTACTATAATACAAGCATGGCACAGAGACACATCTCTTCAAAAACCAACTCCCCCAACCCAAAACCTCCCATATTTCAAAACAAAAAAATGATGTATAGTACCTGCAGAACTTTCCTGGAGGGCAGGGTAAACACTCTTTCTCCTCTTGAAGCCCTCCCTGGGTTGGTTGAGTATATGTCCCATTAGGGCAGGGCTGAGGCACCATGGTACCTGTAAAAAGATGTAGAACAGCACACAGTCAGCAAGGTTTATTACATTGTATTTAGAACTTCTGTTAATGGTGAAACTAATTTGCAACTTTAATTTCTTTTCTGTGGTTGTGGAGAAAATAAATTTGTGAGTTTCTGAATTCAAATCTGCCTGCTTAGAGTACCTGCAGGGCAGAATGAATGTGGTGGGCAGGGCCATGGCTCTCCCACTACAGCCTCCTCACAGTAGAATCCAGGGCGACATGGGATGCAGCTATCTGAGCCTGGGTTTGGCTGGTACTCTCCAGTGGGACAAGGCAGGGCCAGAGCAGAGCCATGTGGACAGTAGTGGCCCTATAAGAGAAAAGATTATATTTTACAATAGAGTTATATATTCATAAAAAAACAACATGGCACAAGTTTTCAAGAGATAATAGAAAATGGGAAGGAAGAAATGGGTTAGGGGATTTAATGAAAGACAGAATGCAGTGGAAAAAAGAATGAAAGAATATACTTAAAACTCTTACCTTGGGACAGAGGAAGGCATATGGAGTGGTTGAGGAGAAATCATGGGGGCAGTAGAAACCAGCAGCACAAGGGCCACTGGGACTGGACAGACCCTCAGTGGAGCAGTAATGACCTGCAGGACAGGCAGAACAACTCTCCATGGACACACCTCCTACAACAACACAGAAAAGTGAGGGTTAACAGTGATACTGAGATGACAGATATAGAATTAAGTCAGTCACACAATGTTATATCTTAAACAAGAAAAATATGATTTCAGAATGAGTTCTAACAGCAGGATCACCTGTGGTGGTGCGAATGCTCCCCATAGGGCATGGAACCGGAGAGAGAGACCCTGCTGGGCAGAAGTGACCAACCGGACATGGGCCATTCATGGGGAAGTTTTCAGAGCTCAGAGGTGTTGGCTCTATGGCTCCACCTTGGCAGAAATAACCCTGTAAACATAAGCCTGAAGGAAATCAATTTAGTAAGTTAGTATAATTGTTTATAAATGATTTGTCCTATTTAGATGGGCTGTACATTTAGAAGATAAGTTAAAGTTGTTTCACTGAAATCTGGACACCTTGTGGTGCTGTGGCTCCATATGTGCTACAGTACTCTCCAGAGGGACAGGGTGTGCAGACAGACAGAGAGTGAGCTCCTGTCTGGTTGCTGAAAGTTCCTAAAGGACATGGCCTTGGCAGGGCTGTCCCAACAGGACAGAAATGACCTTGGGAGAGAGTATATTTAATGCCGGTTATTGTTATAGCACAATAATGAATTTGATCAGATTTACACTGAAGTTTATTTTCTTCATCCGCACCAGCTGGGCAGATTGAGGGCTCCTGAGTGGCTGACGAGGGACACATGCTTCCATTGGGGCATATCAAGCAACGGGCTGCTCCTGGAGCAGGATTATAAGTGCCAGGCTCACAGGGCACCTCATTTGCTGAGCCAGCAGGACAGCTATGGCCAGCGGGGCAGAGGTAGCCATGGGAACCTGCAGACGGAGTGGGACTGGAGCTGCCACCCAAGCACACATACCTTTAGGCAAAAACAGTGAAAACTTGCTTCATATCATTGACACCTGCACAAACTGGCATTAAAGAGGTTGAAGAAGAAATATGTTAACACTGGGCTGTACTGACTTACTTGACTCAGTCTACAGTAAGTTTACTCAAAATTTGGAGGTAACCTTTTCTATGAAGTCTACCTCTATAATGCAGTATAACATATTATAAGTAAACTTAGAATGCATTATGGCACACCTATAATCCTGCATGATCATAGTTAAAAGTCTTCTACAGTAATCATAACTAATTATAATGCCAGTCTCTACAATGCCTTATAGACACATTTGTAATCTTTTAACGTGTGCATATGGTTTTAAGTATTTATAAATATTCAGAATGCTTCATAAACAATTATAATCGTACACTATAAGGCATTTATAAGGCATACAACATACCTGCTGCTCACTTGAATTTGCAAAGATCAAAGTGTACTACATAAACCCACACTGGTCGACTCAATCAAGTTGACCAGTTGGGGGAACACTTAATATTTGCCACCATAAACAGTAAATCAGCATTTGAAGTAGTTCAAAGTTGTTTTGCTTTGTCGCGAACTTCCTTTTCGTTGCTGTGATATTGCTTGAATTGCAAGAGCAGACGACAGTGTGCAAGAGTCTTTGTGTTCTACTTCTATATTTGTTTCTTTGTTTTATTCCCCCTTAAAATATTTACAACTCAGTTGTAGTTGACATAATGCAATACAGTGTGTGATTTTTCATTCAGTGTCCCTAATTTTCATTTGATGAGGAAGAACTTTGTCTATCGCTGTTACAGGAGTTTCATCCGAAATTTTTGTACAATATTGGATATTTGCCAATATCCAATATATCATCAAATAATCAAATAACTGCTCCTCCTCCACAGCTCCTCTGTTGCAGGCATCCCCCAAGGTTTGGTACTTGGTCCTCTCCTGTTCATTATATATCTGTTACCCCTCGGCCATATCATGCATCACCATGGTCTCCATTTTCATTGTTATGCTGATGACATACAACTTTACATCTCCACCACCTTCTATATGGCACATTTTCCAAAGTCCGCAATAAACTCCAGCACATACAGAACTCCACAGCATGCCTCCTCACCCACACCCGATCCCATGACCACATCACCCCTGTCCTACAAGAACTCCACTGGTTCTCCATCCCCTTTTATATTCAATTTAAGATTCTCCTCCTGACCTATAAAGGCCTAAACCAACACGCCCCCGCTTACCTTACTGACCTCCTCCACCATCACATTTCTACCCGTACCCTCCGCTCTCCTAACACCAACCTCTTCTCCCCACCATCTAGAACCAAGCACCCAACCTGGGTGGACAGAGTCTTCTTCATAGCTGCCCCTTCCCTCTGGAACGCACTCCCAACTCATATTCAAAACTGCATGGACTTACCTACATTTAAATCAATGCTGGAAAACTCACCTATTTAGACAGGCTTTTAATCTGTGATTGTGATGTTCTGTCATTTGTGTTTGTCTGTCATTTTATGTTGGCTTTATCTTCTTTTAATGTTCATTAATAAGTCTCAGTGTTGTCTTTCCGCATTGTACAGTGTCTTTGAGTTTTATGAAAAGCGCTTTATAAATAAAATGTATTATTATTATTATATCAATTCTTAGATTAAAATTTTGAGGACGAACAAATAAACAAATTTCAGTCATTACAACACACTTAGAAGTGTAAGGAATGATGATGAATGAAGATAGACTTTAGTTGACGTAGGTCTTTTAGTCCAGCCTGAAACTCCACTAACTTATTTGTCCATACAGCAACTATTTTCAGGTGATATAAGCATATTTTCTGGCCAAAATTCAGTTGTAAACATTGTCAGAAATTTTAAAAGCTGCTGATATGATAATTTACTTAACTTACTTAACTTACTCTGCCTATATCAATATGATACAGATAATATAGTGCAACTTTAGAAATTTCCATTCTCGGTGTTGGTCTTTCTCTTCCCTCTCTTCCTCCTTGTCTGACACCTCTCACACACTCCCCCTCTTAGGATTGTCTCTATCCATTTTTGATATCAACTTTAACTCCCTTTAACTTTCATAACTGTTCTTGATTGGTCCCAAATCATCAGTGACCAATGTTTTCAGTTTTGACAGGCTGTGTTTAAACATTGACAACTGTGCTTAAATTGCATCTAACTTCTGCCCCCGGTGGTTACCATTATGTATCACAAGTGCATTACAATGCAAATATGTGTTTCAGAAAGTGAGATTGTGTTTATGGTAGGGCTGTCAATTGATTACAATTTTTAATTGTGATTAATCTCACAACTTTCATAGTCAACTCATGATTAGTCGCAACTTAATCACACCATTTTCATCTGTTTTAATTGTACCAAACAGGGATATTTCTTGAGATTTAAAGACTCTTATCAACACGAGTGGACAAAAATGCTTTCCCTATGCAAATGTTTGTTAATGGCAACAACCCAAAACAATGACAGATAATGTCCAAAAAATCTCTAGATTAAGCTCAAAGATACTGAATGCTCCAAAAATATGTTGAGAGCGTAAGGAAATAACAGATTTGCTAAACACTTCTGGTAAAGAAGACTCTGAAGTTGGGGAAGTTTCCGGACTGAGTAATCAGTCTGAACTACCTCTCTTTCTGTGGTTAATGAGCTGTTCATTGTCTGAGCTATTAATGAAAACCCCAGCAATCTAATAATGGGATATTTTACCTGCTGGCTTTTTTAGGTATAAAGAGATCCCTGGCAGTTCTGTTGTTAATTTGTTATAATGCATTATAGAGGTAGATGTCATAGAACGTGTCACCAAAAAGGTAATTATCAACATCACTGAAAATATGTTCTGTTGAACAGCATTTAATATATTCATAATGGGCAATGATTAATGCAAAAAAAAAATTTTATCTTTTAATGTGTTGAACCATGCTGAATTTATTTTCACCTAGGTCTTCTTATTTACAGCATTTAAGTGGAATAAAAAAATAAAAAAATAACTCAACCATTTCCTGACACACTGAGGTGCCACAGGTACTTTGGAATGGGTTTAACTCTAACTTTTTTATTGCAGAGCACATTTCCAACCAAATGAGAGAGTAAGCTAAGTGTTTTAATTATGAATCTTGTCCAGCTTAAAACACCTGCTCCCTCTCCCACTAAGACTCAAGAGACTCATGTAAAAGGCATCTGCTCTCCTTGAGTTCTCAGTCCTTTGAGACTTGAGTGTTCGTAGTCTGTGTGCATAATTGATGTTGACTAACTTTGAACATTGTATATTTTGCAGGTATATTTGGCTATTTGAAAAAAAAAAATCCTATGCATAAATCAAAAGATATTATTAAGCAACAGCCAGAGCACGGAAGGGGCACAGAAAAACATATTTTCCAAAATAAGTAATATTATTGTAATGGAAAACATTTTTCAATTTGCTTTCTCCTTCAGTCAGACCAAAATAGCCTAGTAAATAATGCCACTGTGAAATAAAACAAAACCAAGTATGAAATGAAGTTTACACTCAGAGAGCAGGGACTGAAAACTGAAACAGCTGAAGAGAAAAAATGTTTACCCAGTGTGACATGGGAGGGCATCTGATAGCTTTTCTATCGCAGGCCTGTCACAAAACAGTCCAGGGGGGCAAGGCGGGCAATCGCCTTCTCTCTTTAGGCCTCTGTGGATGGAGAGAGAGCCTGTGGGGCAGGGGAGAGGTTCGCCAGTGCCAGGGGGGCAGTAGTGTCCAGAAGGACAGAGGTGGCCTCTGGTAGAATTCCCCTAAGAAAAAGGAAGAAAAACGATGACACCAATGATGCTTTCTACTTTAATGAGCAAAAGTCTTTTAAAAGTTTAAAGATTTCCAGGGAATGAAAGTTTAGAACACGCAACATGATGAAAGGGCATGAATGAGTATAAAACAATGTGATCTTGGAGGCCTGCATGTAGTGAGACTGGAATGTGACATAGGAGGTCATGATGTCATTAAACTCAATAGAAAGTAGAATTTTGGTTGTTGGGGCCATGAGGAGCCATGTGGTCAGGTAGGCAGTTTCAGCTTTGTCAGACCTGGAACTCACCTGTGTAGAGCCTCAGTAATGTTGTTTGGGCTGTGATGGCCACATGGTTGATAAAGAAACTTGATGTGTAAATTTGGAAGATAGGAAGAGCCAGCAAGGAGGAGGATGGCTCTGATACACCAAAGCTAACTGTCCAACTTCCCTTTGGATGGGTGGGACTTGTTGGACAAAACACAGGTGAAGAAAGGTTCCATTTTGACAACCCTGTTCATGTCCTGGCTCTTGTAATAGGAGCAGAAAAAACATGTTTAAAGTCTGGTTCAACAACAAAATTTCATGGTCCATTGTAAAGTTATGCCGTGATAATGATATTGTACTTTTAACTGAAATAATAACAATTGTTATCAAGGAAACAAAATAATTGGATCTATTTATGCTGTAGTGCATTACAGCCTTTTTAAAAGAATATTAAACCCCTTTTCTTAAAACTGAATTACCTTTTCATCTGTTATGTTGACAATGGATAGGCACACTGAACTAAACAATTAGGAAAGTAATGTCAGACTTCATAGCAAGGTCATAATGTACACAAACGTCAGGAATATTAAACTTCATAGCAAGGTCATAATGTACACAAACGTCAGGATGCCAGAAAAAAGCACAGAAAACTTTTAAATGGAAAAAACAATTACATAATTGTGAAAAAACACAAACAGAAGAAAAAACTGGCAAAAAGAAGAGGCAAGAATTGGAAAAAAGCAGAATAAATAGTATAAAAATTGCAAAAATGAACAACACTTGAAAAGTAGGATCAAAGTGTGATAAAAGAAGTGGCAAAAATGAGCAAGCAGCAAAATAGTGGCAAATAAGGAATATAAGTGCCAAAAATGGGCATAAAAGAGCTTAAAAGGGTATAAAGAGGCAAAAATGGATGAAAAGTGTAAAAAAATGGGCCAAAAGCTGAAAATTGGATAAAGGGTAGCAAAAAGAAAGAGAAAAAATAGGCAAAAGGTGGCAAAATAGTGGCAAAATAGTGGCAATAATTAGTCGAAAGCGGCAAAAAGAAGTAGAAAAAATGTGTAGAAAAAGTGGTGCAAATTTGTTAAAATGTGGTATGAATAAATAATTCCAGAACCCAGTAATAGTTTGATACATTTTTCAGGCTCAGAATGAGGTAACTGTTAGCAGGATGCTAGTACCATTGCTACTGATCCACACACATGCCCACGTACTGGGGGGGGGGGGGGGGGGGATTGGTTTTTCCTGCCAATTCTGACAACAATGACAGGGGAAACAAGAACAAAATAGCACCTGGTATTCAGTGAAGTTAGGGCTTGTTGATCCAGCAGGACAGAAGTATCCAGCTTCACAAAGTCCTGTTGGCTCAGACAGACCGGGGTGTGAGCAGAACTTCCCTGAAGAAATCAGATTAAAGAGGCCAGTAATATCAGATTAAATTAGGGGTAAGTTATGATGATGTAGAAAAAACACTAATCTTTGATACCAGCAGGGCAGGGCTGGCAGGACTCTGGTCCGGAGGCTCCCAGCTGGTTCTGCACAGTGCCTGGTGGGCAGGGGAACTCCAGTCCCAGAACCAGTCCTGCAGGACAATAGTGTCCAACAGGACACAGTGTTGGCTGTACAGTACCTTCGGCTGGAAACAATGAACATGGATAAAATAGATAGCTTTTCCAATTAAAGAATGTCTTTTGCAGTGAAAATATAGAATGAACTTTATCATTGACTCTATACGGCAAAAATCAGTGAAATTACCAGAGATAAAGAACGATTAAACTTCAATAAGCTGTCCTTATTATACCTCAGCTCTGCTTTAATTAGTAAAATTATCTGCTGCTCTGAATAAATGCAGATAATCCCAGTGGAAATGGAGTGAATGTACTGATTTTAATAAAGAGTGAACATATGGGCCTCTATATATTCTTCAGTTATCTACTCATTCTGACATGTCTTTAATCAGAGCTGTGTACCTGATTAAAATAATGTAATCTGCAGCTGTACTGCGTGCTAACCTGTAAACACTGCTGCAGGTAAATAAAAGACCATTTCTGTCTCATCTCTGTATGATTGTTGAGGGAAAACAGTGCACAAATCAGCGAGAAGGTAATTCTACCTCGACAGTAGTATGCAGGGGTACAGGTGGTGCAGTTTTCTTGGTGTGTGTTGCCTAATTCAGAGCTTAATGTCCCTGCTGGGCATGGCACCGGGAATGGTGTTCCACTAGGGCAGAAGAAACCAGCTGGGCACACAACTTCATCTGCTCGGCTGGAGCCCCAGCTGCAATAAAACCCTGCCCAGCATTCACCTGAAAACAACATGTTCAAACAGAGAACAATACCTTTCAAATTAGAGCATCATCCAAAGACTGTGTGGCTTCAATTCCTTCTACCTGCTCTTTGTCCCTGTCGGCAGAAAACCCCCGGTGGACACAAAGATCCAGTTCTGTTATCAGTTGGGTTGGGCACCGTGGCACCCATCAGACAGAGAAACCCAGCAGCACAAGCTCCTGAAGGCTCAACTAAACCTTCAGACCCACAAAACTGGCCTGCTGGACACATCAGGCACTCACCTGTGAACACATATTGACAGCTGTGACCTCAGTCCAAACAGCAAAACAAGCTACCTGCCAAGTGAGATCAATCAGTGTCTCCAGGACAGCTTTTACACTGCAGTGTCAATGTCATTTAGCACACTTAAAGAGACAATCACACTGAGGCAAATATTGGGAAGGAAAATTGAATCTTAGTATTTGGAGGGTAGCGGAAATTCTCAAAAGTTACACCCTGAAACCCCTGTCTGAACACAGCTTTTACTCTTCTAAAATATCTTGTTGTTTTATAATACTTTAAGGTTTTGTGAGGTTTGGGGTTTTTACCTGTAGTGGTGAGACCTTGTCTGGGGCTGTATGTGCCTTTGGGGCAGGGAACAGGCTGAGTGTCCTGACTCTCTTGCGGACAGATGTAGCCAGCAGGGCAAGGCAGAGGACTGGAGACTCCTGTAGAGCTCCCCCTGGTGGAGCTGGGACTCGGGGACCGGCATATGAACCCTGGAGGACAGGGATAACACTCTCTCTGGCCAGATAAATCCTGGAACCAGCCTTTCAAAGACATTCAAACAGGGGAAAACATCTTCAGAGAGGCTAAGGAAACGCGAACAGACACATTTGAGTCACTTTAGCAGACTTGAGTTATGAACTTGATGTCTACCATGTGGGCATGGTTTGCAGTCATCTATGCCTTTTCCTCCAGTCTTATTTTGGAAGGAGCCAGCTGGGCAGGGTGAGGGGACACTGCTGCCCTCTGTGCAGAAGTGGCCTACAGGACAAACTCCTCCAGATGTATTTGATATTGGAGTGGCAGTGTGAGATCCCTCTAGACAGTAGAAACCTGGAGAAAAATACTTGGAAGCTGCACTTGTATATAAATGTGATAACACTTCAAAGTAGCTATTTTAAATCCTCAGTGTAATGTCTGACCTGGCAGGCAGGGCCCCGAGACAGAAGAGAGGCCGCTCTCTGAGCAGTAGAAGCCTGGGCTGCAGCTCTGACACTGAGACTCATCCACAAGCCCACTCTGCTCACTGTCAAAACATGTGCACATTTTAATAAATATTAACCACAGAAGTTGTCTGGTGCTTTCATTTCATTTGGACACTAATTGGTCAGCAGTGAATCACTGAGGGCACTCCATGTCCCTACCACTAATTTTATAAGATAATAACCCAAAGTGCATCTCCTATTTTATCACACTATTCTGTTTTTATACAGACAAACATTAGGGCCTGCTTGAATGTCTCTAGATATTATTACATCTTAACAACTAAAGTATCACAACAAACTGCAGGGAGAATAATGTGGGGTAACAGCATACTGTAACACTGTAGTATCAGTGGAGTTCAAATGCTACCGTCACTCAGATCATTTCAATCAATTTAATTAAAGTGCATTGCCAAAGTGCTGTAAAAGGCAAAGAAATCAATACCGTCAGCAAACTGGAGGGGGAGAAAAACAACATTACAGACAACAAACACACAGCCACACTCTTACACACCATCACATCATCATCATCATCTTAATTTTATTTAAACCCATGGAGGACACTTCGAGAGACAATCCTCATTTTCAATGATGCCAAAGTGTACAACAGAGCAGATGCAGAGATAGCAAACACATACAAGGGAGAAAAAGAAAAAATGATGAGGCCTGTAAATTAGGAGTAAAGATCAGTCAAATTATCAAAAAACACTTAACATTTACAAAGCATGACACTGCTAAAACAATCATAATACTAAAAGCAAAGACAACCAAAATGAATAACACATCAGTGTTCATGTGGTTAAAATATTTCTGGAAGAAATTCTAAGTTTTGGTGCATTGTAACTGAAGCAGATTCTCTGAGCCCTCTGTTAATTTTGGGAACCTTTATGATGAACCTATGTTATAAGATCAGAGCAGCGAGATGGGAAGGGGTGCTTTAGAAATGAATAAATAAAGGTGCTGATCTCTTCTTATTGCTAGAGCAGGCAGGCCAGTTTTTGTTAGAGAAGACATGAAGAGTCCCATAGCTGTCTCCAGTTATAAATCTCAGCGCTGAGTGATTCACTGCATGCAAAGATTTCTGGTAAGTTAATGCAAGCTTCTCCCAGCAACATAATTTCATCAAGTAAAATTTTGGCTGATATTTTTTTTGAACCATGGTCAACTTTTTCAACCTTTTGCTTTTGAGCATGCATAAATCTGGCCAATCAAAACACTTATTAATATTGGCAAGTTTTAAGGCAGACAGGAGCAAAAACGTCACATAATGTTCGTCCTGTTTGCATATAAATTGCAAGAGCTTGTTGTTTTTGTTTTTAATCTGATATTATGTAGCCTGGTAAGAGAGGGAGACAGGCAGCAGGCAGCCTGACACATCCATGTGAATGTAAATGCACTATTTGCACAGCTGGAGCTGTTTCCAAACTAACAAGACTTTAGGTTAATGAAAATTTAGAAACACAGTCTCCTCTGACCTCAGACATGTGGCTACTTAATGCTCTTGAATGTGCCTTTACGCGCGGACTGGAGAAGAGAGAGACAGAAACCTCCCTTAATGTGCTGCTCCAATACAAATTTTTCACTGTTTATCAGAATCACTGCAGGCTTTTGCAGAGCAAATGTTTTTTTAGAACCTACATAATTTATTTGTAAAATGGCACCACTCCTGATGTGTACAGAACAGTGAGACAAAATTTTCCTCTGAATTATTCGCGTTTTCATGCCATTTTCTCGCATCATCCTTAATGTGCCAAGGCTTTCCCTTCAATACTTATGATAAAATGGCTAATAATCAAATTCTCTATTTAGAAAATGAATGGGATTTTTTTCTTTCAGGACCACACTGTTGAGTCCTTTTGGCAAAATAATACAGGACAGTGTCATCAGCATAAAGCTGGAAGTGGCATTTGTTTAATTAGGTGTTGATTTCATTGACATAAATATGGAATAACACTGGTCCAGGAACTGAGCCTTGGGGAACTCCCTTTGTAATCTGGAGAATAGAGGACTAAAAATTTATTTATCATTGCACACTGTAGTTTTGCAGCCACTTAAAATTAATGTTTCAACTTTGTTTTTTTCTTTTTGATTATCTAGCATTTGATGTCTTCAAGGCCAAGAAAATTGAGATCTGTTTGATTTTACTGAAAGATAGAGCTGGGTGTCATCCGCATAACAGTGATTTGAAATGTGCTTTTTTTTCATTTAACCATAGGGGAGCACCTAAATTGAGAAAAAAAATGGGGTGTAGGATGGAACCTTGAGTGACTCCACAGGATAGACTGGCAATAAAATTAATGAATTTATTTATATTCACTGCAAATGTTCTGTTTTATATGTTTAGCATGATCAACAGTATCAAACACAGCACTAAGATCCAGAAAATTTTAAAGGGATTTGCACCTGAATGTTCCTTTCGGGCATGGTTTTTGTATTGATGTCCCCAAAGAGCAGAAGAAACCAGGAGGGCATTGAAATCCAGTTACATCATCAAGTGGAGAAGGTGTGGAGGCTCCTATGACACAAACAAACCCTGCAGCACATGGTCCACTTGGGTGGGTATTACCTGAAAGTCAGGCAAAGACCTTATCACCCAAGAAACGGGAGCCTTTCACATTTATAAGTTTTCAAGTATACAAGACTACATATCTACAGCAGCTGTCTGCATGATACATATCTGCGAGAAAAATGAAAAGTTAGGGGATGAGGAGTCACTGCATTATACCTGTTCCTTTACAGTACATCCCAGGGTCACATAGTGAGCACTGCCATTCCTCAGCCAGTCCTGATGTGTTTCCATATGTCCCCGCTGGACAGGGATATTGATTTGTTGATCCTCTAGGACAATAAAATCCTCTCTCACATGGAAGTGGAAGGCTCATCCCTGATGTAAAGAGAAGAGGAAAACTAATGTGTATAGCTGCTACATTTTTGTGTGATTTAAAAGTTTGTCAGCCCGTCAGCTTTACCTTGATCATGGCAATAGAATCCAGCAGGGCATGTCTCACAGCTGCCCTGACCTTGTCTGTGCTGGTAGCTACCAGGGCGGCAGGGGCTCGGTTTGACACTGCCCTGGAGCCATCAAAGAGTTGAATTAATTAGGCTTTATATCAGGGGAATAACATGTATCATCAGCCATCAACATGGAGCTACAAGAACAATGGAAAGTGAGACTGTCACAGCATGGGAAGAAGAGCACGACTGCAGAGAAAAACAGGAGGTTCACGGTGATTGGTTTATAATACGCAGTAATCTGATTGTCATGACAGAATGAAAGCACAGCTGAAGACGAAGATTCATGCAGAGACATCACATGTAATATTCAGTAAGAATGACTGACAATAGCTCTAAGACTTATACTAGATGACTGACCTTCTCACAACTATGTCCTACTGAGCACAAATGTTTTTGTGGTGTCTCTGAGCTCTGTCCTTCAGGACAGTAGTAACCTTCCGCACACTGGCCGCTTGGCTCCGCTTTTCCTCTCTGGTGGCAGTAATGACCTGGGGGACACAGCTGGCATGACTCAACTGTAGAGCCTCCAAGGAAACCTGAAAGTCCACATCATACATATCAACTGGAAATTATTTCATAAATTGTAAAAATTACTGTTTGTTTTTTCCTTTTTCTAATCCCATGTGTGTACATTGTTTCTTTGAATAACAGAGAACAGACAGACACCAGACTGAACAGAACAAGCAGGCATACCTATTCCCTCATTAGTTTCTAATTCATAATCTTACAAAGGAGCTACAGCACATTTTAATAGGATTCAGGTTGTCCACCGCCAGACAAGAATACAATTACACGATTAGACCACTTTGTGACTGAAATTATTCATGGGCACCCAGGGGAAGGAAAAAAGCCTTCTTGCATTTCTCCGCATCACTGAATTGCAAAGATATACAACAGTTCATGTACGGACATCAGGGAGCAAAAACTGACAATGTGTGCAACATAGGGGATTGTTTCTAACCAGGGTAGTGCTGTCAAATTATTATTTTTTCACAATCTGGATTAATTAGTATCTCAGTTACTCACAATTTCCCACAAAAAATCCTTAAAAATAGTCTTTTAAAACATTTTTTTTCTAACAATAAGAGGCCATTCACACTCATGTCTTGATTTAGGAATCAAATGGATGCAAGAACATGTGTTTTATATAAGACAGGCTGGAGCAGACTCCATCTGCTGAGGAGATGTAGGTCCTTTGGAGTACAGGAAGCTCACCCGAAGACCTTCTATGACTTGGTGGTGGCATCAGCAATCATGTACAGTGTAGTCTGCAGGAGCGGCAGCATTTCAGCTGAATACAGGAAGAGACTAAGCAAACTGGTAAAGAAAGCCAGTTCTGTCCTAGGTTGCCCCCACGATCCTGTGGAGGTGGTGGGTAACAGGTAAATGATGACAAAGCTGTCATCTCTAATGGACAACGTCTCCCATCCACTACACGACAAAGTAACAGCAGTGAGCAGCTCCTGCAGTGACAGTTCAAATAAGCCTGCCCATGGTAAACCGACTGCAAACATCCCTCTCTCCAAAAACTGTGTTGACACAGTACAGCTATTTTGTATATCTCGGTGCAATATTTTTGTCGTCATTATACTCTGCTGCAATAAACAATTAATTACCACTTTCTTCCTATGTGCACTGAGTGCATAATAGCTCACATGACCTATGTCAAGGAAATGGAAATGGAAGCTTATTCTTTAAACTATTATTGTTTATAACTTAATGTGCACTGTGTGCACAGTGTGTTATGTGCTGCTGTCCTCTTGGCTGCTGTAACACTGCAAATGTCCCCACTGTGGTATAAATAAAGGATTATCTTATCCCACTGTATGATCTTGATTTTAGATTTATTATTATACTTAAGTACGTACGTATGTCTTATAGTCTGAAATACGACTTACAACTAGGAGACAGCTTCAAGATCAAAAAGAGTGCTTAGCTATGCTTTAGCTTTATTTTTTTACCACTGCGATGATAATACTTGCTGTTATTTAAAAAAAAAATAGGAATTTCTACCACCCTGAAACTTACAGTTTTAACAGCAGTAAAGGGAACTTGCTACAGATTGCAAATAAATGAGAATAACTATAAGGACAGTTTCTAAACTGAGACATTCAAAGTCAAAGCAGTGCTGTGATTTCCCACCAGTCTTAGTAAGAATGAATACTCTATGGTAGCTTAACTACTGTTCGTCTAAAGGGACAAAACAGCATGGAGTAACGCAAGATTTACTCAGTAAACTCATACCCCTGAACCATAGTGTGAAAATTGTAATGATTAAATGATACAGATGAGGACAAAATTATTAGCCCCCCTATGAAAAGTTTTTTCAAGTATTTCTATCTCCAGTTTTCTCCGTTAAACACAGCAAAGGAATTTTAACACAGCTTATTCAAACATCCTAGTTTTATGCTGGATGCCTACATTACATTACTTTGCACATGGAAGCTAAATTAGTTCACAAAACCAAAACTATCAGGGTCAAAATTATTAGCCCCCTTTAGAACTGATCTTTTGTTGAGCCATAGCAAAAAACACATTTGTGTTATAATTTTCTTTAACTTTGTAATGCTCAAAACTTTCAGAATCAGGTTAAAACTGAGGATTATCTTCAAGTTTACTCACAGTAGAAAAAATCTGAGTAAGGGTTTGAGCTGTCACTTGAGAAAGTATCATGGCAAAAACAAAAGAAATCAGTTTGGACTTGAGGAAAATAATTTTTGATGCTCAAAAAGCAGGAAATTGTGCACAAAGTTATCACAAAAAGGAAATACAATTGATTATTAGCATCTAAGGGAGGGGAGTAATTATTTTTGACCCTCGTAGTATTTTCTTTTTTTGTTTTGTCTCTGTGTGCAAAGTAAACATCAAGTGAGCATCAAGCTAGAATGTTTGGAAAAGTTACCTCTGTGTAACAGCACTTGGGAAATACTTGGAGAAAACTGAAATAGTTATAGGGGGAGGGCTAATATTTTCATCCTCATCTGTAAATAAAAAATACAGCTTTATTACAATGGAGCATCTCACTTTTTATGGTTCCCAGGGGGCAGGGCAGAGGAAGAGGAATCCCCAGGGGGCAGTAGTGTCCAATGGGGCAGGGGGTGGTATAAGGGTCTGAGGAGCCTTTGGGGCAGTAATATCCTGCAGCACAGGGCCCTGCAGGAGCATCTAGGCCGGTGTGGTTACAGTAAGAGCCAGCCTCACAGGGCAGCGGAAAAGCAGAGCCCAAAGGACAGTAAAAACCTGAAAAACCAGCAAAACAGAATCATCACTGAAATTAATCAGCATCAGCAAGAGTGGAAGTCCAACCAAAAGGATTAGTGTGTTTTCCAAACTCCCTCTAGAGACAGAGGATTTTCTCAAAGTTTTTAGTCTCAAGCTTTCTGCTTTACTTTGTACAATAAAACCCACAAGTCATTTTATGTTCCAGGAGGCAGTAATTACTTTGCCACAAGGATTTAAATCTAATGCTTTCTGGCCTGACCTCGGCTGTTATTTTATTGCCATTCTTTATGTCGATCCTAATAAAACATCTACAAGACATCAACAGAAAATTTTAACTGTAGTGTTTAAGTTTTCAGGTTATAATACAACAAAGCAAGAAAAGCACCCCATCAGACTTATCCTAAATATGTGCAAAAACTGTGGCATACCACATAGACTAGACTGAGCAAATTAAAACAGCCATATGTCTGAACAATTCCTGGTTTCCTGTATCAGTACAGAAAAGATCAGTTGTGCCTGAGGGAATAAACACAGTATCACATCCATGACATAAGCCGAACATCAGGATTTACCAACCTCGAGGGCATGAATCTCCTCTGTATGAGGAACATGTATGTGTGCTCTTTGGGCATGGTGGTGAGTAAGTCACAGCATTGTCAGCCCTTGGCGACATTGTCAGCTCGATCCAGCTAACATTTTGCCCTATTATAGAAAATGGCAGATAAAGCATAAAAAAATCACTGAGGTATTATCTTTGTCTTGCAGGTGTGTAACAAAAGAAATGTTCTTTTTCTACATGCTGATTTAACAGTTTTGACTGTGGAGGGAACATCTTTTACACTGTAGCACTGTAGGGCAGTGATTAATTGTAGAATACTGATGGGTAAGGTCAAACTGAAAAACCACGTCTTTGTGTGACATTTATCATAACATGTAAGGCTTTGAACTCGAGTTAAAGACTTTGGAGAAACTGATGGACTGCCCTTTCAAAGGGAGGCATTTATTGTCATATTACAAACCCAAGAAACCCATATATTACCAGAATTACTGGAGTTACTGAAGCAGGACAGATTGTGCATCCAGAAGACAGTGCTTGTCTTTGCAGCATAAATAGTGAGTATTTCACAGAGGCAAGGGAAAAGGGAGGAGTCAGCATGAGGTGTAGGGCTGTCAGAACCACCAAAACAGAAGAAACCGGCAAAACACAGGCCTGAAACAGGAGGATGTGAGAGTTCACATTATGACCTGTCTTTATGTTATCATTAACTTATAATCATACATCTTATCTAAACTCCTGGAATAAAAAGTAGATTGTGGCAGAAATGCAGAGGTCTATAACCATTCTAATGGTATGTGTGTAACATATAAACATTTAATTAGACGCAGTTTGCAGCATGAAGCGTGGCATGTTTTGGATTTTACACACATAGCCATCTATAATTATTCAGCAATGCTAGGCCTGACTGTCTTTGACTAATTAGAATCCTGTTCATCACCCTCACCTGTGGGCTGTGAACTAGCAATACTCAGGCAGTATTTCCCTGGGGGGCAAGGTTGGCAGTGAGAGGGAGAGGAAGCTCCAGGCTCTGGGAGGAAGCTGCCAACAGGACAGGGTTTGGGTAACCCACTTCCCCGAGGACAGAAGTAACCCATGGGACAAACATCTCCATAAAACTGTGCGACAGGAGATGGTTCAGTGGACCCCAGGGAACAAAAATGTCCTGTGGCAGACAGTGAAACAAGATAGATTCACTAAATGCTGTAGCATTTGCAATGTAGTGGTAAATCAATTGTGTTACTTGAAAGAAACTGAAGAGGAAAAGCTGCTCTTGTAGATAAATTATCTGCCATTATTTCATGCACTGATGGAGATCCTTTAGACCTGGGCTGCAGGGTCCAGTTGGCTCCACCAGAGCACTGTGGTTACAGAAGAAGCCAGGTGGGCAGGGGAGGCAATCAGTCAGGGTTGTCCTGCCGGCTGATGGACTGACACTGCCCACTGGACATGGAGCTGGTAGAGATGATCCCTCCACACAGTAGAAACCTGGACATAAATGTTGAATAATGTTAGGCTGCACTTGTTTCTTTATGTAAACTTCCCCTCATTTTTTCTGATTACCTGGTGGGCAGATGTTGCAAGTAGACTGCCCAGATGAAGACTGAAAAGTTCCAGGGCTACAGATGGTCGGCTCAGCACTTCCACTTGGGCAAGCATTTCCAGGTGGGCACTGATATCCTGTGACACATTCATACAAAGTTTAAAACCATCATCTTGTGGCTTTAATTACATTAATAGCAACAGCAGGGTGTATCTCTAGTATTTAATTGATGTTATTAATCCTGTCAAAGACGTTATGGTGAAAATTGCACATGAAAGAAAGCATAACTGCTATTTTTCCATGCTCAGTGTGGAAGCACAGAAAAGACGAGTAATGCTGAGCAGTATTAGTACTGTAAGAAAATCCTGTGGGAGGCGAGGAGAAGAGCAGAAAGGCTCAGCAGCAGGTACTCTGACAGTCATGAGCTGGAAACTCTAAATGGGTTCTTAGCCATTTCACGCTCAAATTAGCTAAAGATCTACACAATAAAAAGGGACAAGGATGCCTTTTACAGAATCAGTGGGTGTGGAAGGCATGAAAGAGAGGGACGACAGCTTATGTGAGACAAAAAATACCACCTCATGGTAAATGTAGCACATGTACAGGAAGACTATGACTTGCAAAAACATCATATCCACAGCTAAAACTGAAGAATAACTTTGATAGAAAGACATACAAGGAAGTTTATAAGTTTGTTTAATGTTTTACCATTTTATTGATTTTATAAATCAATAATGGTCAATATAATTTGGACTCTCAGGTTGCCAGGGATTAGGTGAAAACAGCCATTTTCAGCCACAAATTCTCTATTGGACTGAGGTCTGGACTTTGACTCGGCCATTTCAGAACATTCACTTTGTTGTCTTTAAACCATTTCTGTGCAGCTTTCACTGTATGCTCCAGGTCATTGTCCTGCTAGAAAATAAATCCTCTCCCAAGTTGTAGTTCTCTTGCAGATTGAATGAGATTGTCCTCCAGGATTTTCCTATACTGTGCCACATTCATTTTACCCTCTACCTTTGCAAGCCTTCCAGGACCGGCTGCTGAGAAGCATCCTCACATCGTGATGTTGCCATCACCATGCTTCACAGTGGGGATGGTGTGTTTGTGGCGATGTGCAGTGTTTGGTGTCTGAAAACATGTTTTTTCTTCTGGTGGCTAAAATGTACCATTTCAGTCTCATCAGACCAGAGAACTTTTGTTCCACTTGACCATGGAATCTACCACATGCCTTCTGGAGAACTCTCGTCGAGATGAAGCTTGTAACTTCTTCAGAGTAGTCATAGGTGTCTTGGTGGCCTCTCTCACTAGTCTTCTTCTTGCACAGTCACTCAGTTTGTGGGGATGGCCTGATCTAGGCAGATTTATACATATGCCAGATTCCTTCAATGTCTTGAAGATGTAAACCAAACTCGAGGGATGTTCAGTGCCTTGGAAATTTTTTGTATCCATCCTCTGACTTATACTTTTCAATAATCTTTTCTCTGAGTTGCTTTGAGTGTTCATTGGTCAACAAGATATAATGGTAGCCAAGACTACTGAATTAACGGTTACTGGGCCTTCCAGACACTTGAGGCACAATCACTGCCCTCAGGTGATTCCTGTTTCACTAACTGTGAGACTACTAGCACCATTTGGCTTGGCCTTTGTTGAATTAGGTCAGTCACTTTAAAGGGGTGTGAATATTTATGCAGTCACTTATTTTACCTTACATGTTTTCATTTATCTAACATCACTTTGTACCAGAAATCTGTTTTCACTTTGATATTAAAAAGTTTTTTTGAATATTTTTTTTTAAAAAGTCAAATTATATTGGCCATGATGGAGTTCTTAAAACAATAAAAGGGTCAAAAATCCAAGAGGTTGAATACTTTTTATAGGCACTGTGTGGAGGATGATGACGATAAAAGGAGATCAGTGATTAAAAGGAAAAACTGCCGTATATTAATATTATGACTGAGTAATGTGAGTTGATAGATAGAAACTCCTGCCAGTTGATGTGTGCCTCAGGGTAATATTAGCTACTGTTAGCAGGCACCTGCTAGCTTGCAGAGGTCATAAATGGCTATTTTCATAGAGAGATGAATTAGCTTTACCATAGCTGCAAGTTAATAGCTGCCAACAGGGCTAGGAAGGTTTGTCAAGGTTTACAGGTTGAGGGTTGATTTTAAATAAACAAACAAAAAAGTCCTGAATTTGTTCATGCACTTAATAGTGGTGGGTTTTTGTTACGTATGTTAAAAAGTTCTCCTCCTTATTCAGCTTAATAGAGCGTTTAAAAGCTGTAGACTTATCAGATAATGCCAAAAAAAAAGTTTAGCTGTGTTTTTCTATCCTATGGCACAGTTTTTACATTGAAACATAAAAAGCTTTGTTTTGTGAAGCGCCCTCATCATGAGAGCACATCTGTTATGAAAACCACACTTAATGTATGTGACCAGATGCTGAGTTAGGAAAAACATATGATGAAGTGCACAGGCTAATGGTGTTTAAACCTCAGCTGACCTCTGATGGTTTGTACTCTACCTGGCTGATGTCCAGACAAAGATCTCTGTGGACAAAACCACCCGGGGGGACAGGGGAGGTCGACAGAGGTCTGAGCCCACAGCGGGCAGTAGGAACCTGGGTAACAAGCCTCACAGTCAGCTTCAGACTCAGCTGCAGACCGCCCTAAGAAAGTACCTGTATAAAGAAGATAAATTATCATGTGAGTAAAGAATAAAATCGTCTGTAATTCTTTTTCCTTACACCTGTCTCAAATAGTCAGAGAGAGGTGATGTAGCATGTTTAGTAGGAGCCACTGACAGCTCCATTTACCCACTTGGTGGCCATTATGACAGTTTTATTGGACTCCTATTAGGTTTTACAACACTGTTAAAGCTGTGGATACATTAAGCTATTATACCGTACCTCCAGGGGCATTGTGGGACTGTAGACTACCTTTGTAGGCAGTGCAATATAAAGCAAGAGGTCAGACCCATAGCTCAACCAGAGAAATAAAAAGGGATGTTTTAGCATCATTATGATGAAAAGTTGAAAAATAAATAATTCCTTAAGTTAGTTTTTCTCTACCTGGAGGACAGGGGGTTGGTTTTGCACTCCCTTTAGGACAGTAGTGGCCAGCAAGACACACATCCCCATGGAACTGATCTTGGGTTGAATCCACTGCTAGTGGCAAAGTCAATGTAGTAGATCCTGTAACTGAGACAATACATGCTCTTTAATGGATGTCATCATTCATTTGGTTGGGTAGTGAACTATAATGCTGTTTTCTGCAATCACAGAGAGAACGATACAGCCAAGTTAAAGAATTGGGGAAAGGTGCAGTGCCTAGAAAAAAGCATCATCCCCTTGGATGTTTTACCCTTCTATTGATGTTAATCATGGTCTATATAATTAAGCTTTTTGACGATAAATCAAAAATACCCTTTAATGCTGAAGAGAAAACAGGTCATGTCAATTAAATAAACAAATGTTAGGTAGTGACTGCATAAATACTGACCCCATAAAGGGAGCTTCAGGTCATTGTCTTGTTAGAAAATAAATCTTCTCTTTAACTTGTAGATATGTTGCAGATTGAAAGAGATTGTCCTCCAGGATTTTCCTATATTATGCTGCATTCATTTTACCATTTACTGTATGAACCTCCCAGGGCCAGCTGCTGAGAAGTATCCCCATAGTGTGATGCTGCCACCCCCATGCTTCAAAATGGGGATGGTGAGTTTGTGGTGATTTGCAGTGTTTGGTGCCCCCCAAACTTAGCATCTTATCTGATGGCCAAAAAGCACCATAGGCTCATCAGACCAAGGAACTTTGCTCCACTCGACCATGGAGTCTACCACATGCCTTTTGCTAAACTTGGACTGAGATTTCTTCAACATTGGCTTTCTCTTTGCCAATCTCGCATTAAGCTCTGACTGGTCAAGAACCCAGGCAACAGTTGTATACAGGGACTTGTAAGCTTGTAAATCTTTCTTCCTTTAAAGGGGGTGAATATTTATGCAATCACTTATTTTATCCTAACATATTTTTATTCAATTGACATTACTTTGTAGAAACAAGTTTTTACCTTGACTTAAAAGAAGACATTTTTAATTTATTGTAAAAAAAAACACGAAATTATATTGACCAAGATTGATTTATAAAATCATAATAGGGTAAAAAATCTGGGTGAATACTTTTTATAGGCACTGTAAATTTTCTGCAGAGACCTCCCCTACAACATGGCGGCAAAAGGGCATGAAAATGTTAAATAACAGCAAAAGAACATGGAGAGAAAATGGGGCAAAGCACAAATTTGGAACAAGAATACCACTGGGGACAAATGTCATTTATAATAAAAAAGCAACTGAGCATTTTTATGATTTAGCCATCACTAAATTAAGGGCACCAAGAATTCTGTGTGCTATTACCTGAAGGTGTGGCTGTCTTGGATCCTTCTGTGCAGTAATAGCCTGAGTTGCAGGGTCCTGATGGGAAGGAGAGGCCAACCTTTGCACAGTAATAGCCAGGCAAACATGGCTGACATGCATTGATAGACACCGCTCCTAAAACACAATATACCTATATAAAAGATCTTTTTGATCTTAATCACAAAATATCCCACAAAATTAGGTCTAAGTGAAACATTTCCATTTCACTGGCCTCTAGTAACTGTTCATTAATGAAAGAGGATGATTTCTTGTATTGATTACAAAAGCTCACTATTAACACCATTAATAAGCCCAAGTCAGCCCATTATGGGTAAATGTCACCAGCAGTGAATCTGTGTAATTTTTTAGTGTAATATGTCACCGTCCACAGAGCTGAAGGTGCCTGCAGGACAGGGAACCATATAGCTGCTACCCTGGGGGCAGTAGGACCCTGCAGAGCAGCGGCCTCCTGTTGCACCTTCCTCTGGCTGGGCAGAAGCAGAACCATGGAGACAAAGATAACTAGAAGAAGTAAGATGATGAGGACAGAAATGAGAGGGAGGGGGATACAGGATGCAGAGCGATAGATGAGAAAGACAAAGCATAAGGGAGGTTTAATTTCAAACAAGGTGGATGAAATTAAACAAAAACTAGGGTGTCACAGCTTTCAAAGTCTATCTGTGAACATGATGGAATATGTGTTAAGGCTGCCTGTGTTTACCCGGGAGAGCAGGCCCCAGTTGGAGCTGCAAGTCCAGAGGAACTGCAATATCTCCCAGGAGGGCAGAGCTCACAGCTAGACTTATTGGACAACCCCATCTGCCTGCTGAAGGTACCAGCTGGGCATGGGAACGCTTCAGCAGACTGTGTTCCTGTAGATAAATAGCGTGTAATGTTTACAGATGGTCCAGAACTAAACATCACAGAGCAGGTTTTGAGGGCCAGCCTTAGCTTGATTATGCTCCGTGATGCCAGTTTGTGTAATTAAAAAGCCATCTACTGTAACAGCCACTTGTTCAGGAGTACACACAACACAAAGAGCTGTTTAAAACAATATCAGTGTGACATATTACTTGTTTATTCATCAGCCTCACAGAGCCTGCAGCATCACTTACATTTCACATATTTATTTATCTATAAAACATGATGTGATCACATTGTATGTTCAACATAATTGTATTAGCTATTAGTTCCTACCTGGTGGGCAATAGTGTCCTTTAGGACACAGCATGGGAGTCCGAGTCCCAGACAAATACTCGGTGTTAATATCTCTAGAGCCAGCGCAGTAAAATCCTGCTGGACATTTGACGCACTCTGCCTGTAGAGAGGCAAATTACAGACATTGTTATTTTCTACCCAGCATGAACAGCAATTATGAATACAGATGTCCACTTATATCAACTGACACAACAACTTTAGAGGCTTGTGTTGGAGATGATAAAAGCTGAACTATAAACTGTACACAGTTTGCTACTGATGCTAAAAAATTCAGGTTGGATGGAAGATTATTTCTCAGCTTTCAGGAGGGCCATAACTAATTCCATAAAGTTTATAATAGCCCAGTTATACATTCACAACTCATCTTTTATGGTACAGTTAGTTAACAGGAAAATCAAAGGAAGAAAAAGCATGTCAGTGGATAGGGTTCTGGATCCAAAATGAAACTGAAAACAAGGAGAAAAGGTCTGCACACCAAGGAGTGTTCTTCTTTGGACTTGTGACACACAAGTCTGAAGAAGAGCATGCTGGCTAGAAATGTCACTTGGTTGCTAATAAACACCTGATATAGGAGCTATTGGAGCAAACTGTTTATCCTCATATTCCTTACCTGTCCAGGTAAATTCTGATAAGTCCCTGGCAGACAGGATATCTGTCTGTGAGATCCAGGTGGGCACATGTTTCCAGGTGAGCAGGGTATAGATGAATTCTTACTGCTGTTACCTCTGCCAGGACAGTAAGAGCCAGCTGGACAGATATAAGAAGGGAAAGAGAGCCCTCTAGTGGCACACAAAAAGCCTGAAAGACAAAAAGAAACACTGTTAGATAGTGACAGTGTGTGGATAATTCTCTGATGAAGTCATGTAATGAAACATTTAACTTGTAGAACAAAAGCTTGAAGAACCAAAATTAGTTACAACCTGGAAGGCAGGGCAGGCAGTCAGATTGATGAGTATTTGTCGTCCTGTTGCTGTAATATCCTTTGGGACAGGGTAAGGGTGCTGAGGAGCCCAGGGAACAGTAATGACCTTCAGGACACCTGTCACCTGTCAGCCCTCCATCCTGCGGTGTGGGTGACCAGGCCCCAGAGAGGCAAAAGTACCCTGCTTCACATTGACCTGATGTAACACCCTTCCCAGGGGCCGCACAGAAGGAGCCTGGTTCAGTAAGGAAAAAGATTAAAATACAAAGGAATGGAGTCTCTGCAGAATAGAAAGTGTGCAGCAAGCACTGAATTCTATGTTTATCTCACTGGGGATCTGTGTTTGCTGCTTTAACATTTAGATCACCCCACACTCTTATTCTATGACTTAACCTTAAGGAAACTTAGAGTAGCATAATTAGCAGTGAATGGTGTGTGACCTGGAGGGCAGGGCAAGCAGTCCTGGAGTTTTGCCATGCGAGTGTAGGGGTTGATGGATCCAACTGGACATGGGAACTGGTGTTTGGACCATGTCCCGGATGGGCAGTAATAGCCCACCGGACACTCGTAACTTCTAGACAGAGAGCCATTATTCCTGCCAGGGCAGTAAAAGCTACCCAGACAACAAGGAGGGAATAAATTAATACTTGACTGCTGGTGGTAGCAATGAGGTATGGATGCATTTGTGCTTTTAATGTATGGAAGGTAGGAAAACAGTCATTACTGCATGTAAAAATAAACATGTAGTAAGTTGTTCAGCAATCCATCATGATTATATGTGGAAATGTGAATGTGTTTACAGCGCAAAGTGGCTGTGTGAGCCTGATAAGCTAGTTTACCCCTGGGGACAGGCGCTGCAGCTGGCTAAGCCGTCGTCTGTGCTGATGGTTCCCAGGGGGCACTGCTGTGGAGCTGCAGAACCCTTAGAACAGTAATAACCTGCTTGTGCAAAGACAAGAGTCATGAAAGAGATGTACACTCAAGCACACACAGAAACATGCAGAAACCACAGGCGGGAATGCATTCAATTTCTAGTGTCAATAGAGCAGCTGCTTATGTTTGGCCCTATTAGCTTAAAAAAATCATTTGTTAATTTGCTCAGTAAGCCAGCTCTTGTCTTGTATCAAGTTGAAAAAACGTGTTTTTGTTTTATAGCCCCTCATCTTCATGTAGACAAATTTGTTTCTTTTGTTCTAAGTATGGGGAATAAGTCACCTTTAGGGCACAGTCCTCCCTGGCTGTCTCTCAAAGAAGGGTCAGGACGATATGCACCCTCCAAACAGAAGAAACCTTCCCAGCACTCTCCCGAAGGTGCTGTGAGACCCACAGTATCACAATAGTAACCAGGGGGACATAGCTGGCAATCTTCCTGAGAGGGGAGACAAGAGATACAAAGAAAGAGAAAAGAGGCAGAAAGAGAGAGAGAGAGAGGCTGTAAGATATTGCAAAAGGAGATAGTGTGTCTTGCTGCAGCATTGATTTAGGATTAGATGTTGATCAAGTGCCACAATAGAAAACATTGTAGGGTACTGTGTAGTCAGTAAAGAGATGGGGTGAACTGGTTTAAAAAGGACTCAACACAGTGATGTAATGCTAGCTAAAAAGCTGTAATATTCAGTACAGAAATATATTAGCCTTGCATAATCATAATAGATTTTAAAGTCAGCTTACCACAGTGAACATATTTTCTGACTGATTATTTTACATTGACTACTTTTTATAGTAGGGCTTTTATTTCACAGTATCAATTTATCAATTCTGATGTCATGATAAGAATTTTCATCAAGTGTTGATCAGACAATCAATAGCAGCATTAAAAAAGCCACAGTAATTTGTTTGTATGCTATATTCATGTAAACTTTCTTTTCATGTCTTCAATATGTATGTGCAATATATGTTGGTTATGTGTCCACCTGTGGGAAATTGAATTGATTGGACATGATTTGGAAAGGCACACAACTCTCTATAGAAAGCCTCACAGTTGACAATGCATATCAGAGCAAAAACCAAGCCATGAGGTCAAAGGAACTGTCTGCAGAACTTAGAGATTGTTGCAAGGCACAGATATGGGGAAGGCTACAAAAACCTTTCTGCTGGCCTCAAGATCACAGTGGCCTCTATAATTCTCAAATGGAAGAAGTTTGGCACATACAGGACTCTTCCAACAGCTAGTCACCCAGCGAAACTGAGCAATCAGGGGAGAAGGGTCTTAGTGAGAGAGGTCACTCTGATTGAGCTCCAGAGATCCTGTGTGGAGATGAGACAAAGTTCCAGAAGGACAAGCTTTACTGCAGCCATCCACTGATCTTTACTTATGGCAGACTGGCTAGACAGAAGCCTCTCCTCACTTGTAAGCCTGTTTGGCTTTCGCAAGGAGTCTTTTGCAAACTTGATGTGTTTTGCACTGAGGAGTGGCCTCCAGCTAGCCACTCCTCCATCCCAACTCCAAACAAGATCTCTGGGGCTCATTCAGAATGACGATGAGGTTCTTGGTCACCCCTCTCACTTGTACCTTCTCCCCAAATTGCTTGGTTTGGCCAGCCCTACTGGTTGTGTCAAACTTCTTCCATTTGAGAATTATGGGGGCCACAGCATACATTTTTTGTAGCATTCCCTGGATCTGTGCCTTGAAACAATCCTGTTTCTGTGCTCTGCAGGCAGTGCCTTTTACCTCATGGCTTGGTTTTTGCTCTGATATGCATTATCAACTGTGAGGTCTTCTATAGAGAGGTGTTTTAGAAATCACGTCCAATCAATTTACCACAACTAGACTCTAATCAAGGTGTAGAAACATCTCAACAAAGATCCAGAGAAATGGGAGGAAACTGAAATGAATTTAAAGTTTCAAAGGGTCTGAATACTTATGCCAATGTGATATTTTAACTTTTCATTTTTCAGAAATTTGCAAAAGTGTCTAAAATCCTGTTTTCTCTTTGTCATTAATGGGAGAAAATTTTGAAATTAAACGATTATAGCAACATAACGAATTGAAAAAAGTGAAGGGGTCTAAATACTTTCTGAATTCACTGTATATGATATTATCTGGCAGCTTGTGTGTGCAGCACCTGGAGTCCAAGACATATTTCCCTAATGGGATAATAAAGTGTATCGTATTGCAACGTAGCACATTATGAACTGCTTAACTTAAAATGGCATTAAGCAGCAAACTGAAAGAATAAAAGTTATTTAATATCACAACATGATCATTTTAACTTGATTCAATGTTGAGCAGAAAGATTTCTCTCTCAATCATTGTCAGAGAGGCATGTGAGTGTGACAATGAGTCAAAATGTCAAAATGACCTGGGAGACTAATTTGGTGAGGTTAGAGAATGTGCCACGAGGACAGGGCAGAGGATGGATGGAGGCTGGGGGGCAGTAATGACCTGCAGGACATGGCCCTCCCTCTCCTGGTGAGAGATACAGAGAACACACTGTGATTGGTCAACAGTCTCAACATAGGACCACTAAAGGACAACAGAAGAAACCACTGATTATGCAAAGACAAGATTTCAGTGTTGTCACACATCATTTATAAAATATGTGAGCCTGTACCATAGAGCCTGAAGTCTGGTTCAGATGCCTGCTTACCTGTGACCTCTGAGAGAGGTTGTGGAGAGATGTTTCCATGTAAGCAGTAATACCCCTCCTGACATGGTCCAGTGACGGCTGTGCCATTTCTGGAAGAGCAGTAATGGCCACCGTCACACTGCCTGCACTGAGATACAGACCAGTAACCAGGGTCAGGGCCATAAGTTCCCTCTGGACAGCTTCTCAAGTCAAACCCAGTACCTTCAGGACAGTAAAAGCCTTCAGACCAGAAACCAACACAGGGAAATGCATTAATACAGAGATAGTTGTGTTATTTCATTGTTTTCATTTGTTTCTTTTGTTTTATAACATGAAACCACAAACCTGCAGGACATAAGTACAGAGAGCCAGACACACAGTGCCAGCCAGGCACACAGGGCTCACAGTGAGTTGCGTGTGTAACAGCAGTATATGTCCCAGGATCACAGGGCACAGGTTTAGAGGTTCCCTCAGGGCAGTAGTGACCATCAGGACAGGGTCCCCCTGTTATTCCATCAATAGGGGTTGATGTGACAGCTCCCTCTACACAGTAATACCTGCATAACAAAAATGAGAACGCATCAATATCAAGTGGTGACCCAGAATAACTGTGGCTATCGACTGCATTAACACAGCAGGCGGTTCTCTCTGCCATCATGCCTGGATGTGGGGTACAAATGCTGTAATTATGTCACACTGTTGTGTCCAAGGTTGTAGCTTATATAAGTTAAGGGTATTTCAAAGATAATTAGCATCTCAACATGTCTTCGTCTTTCAGCAACTAACAAGTTTGGCTTTATTTTGATATACAGCATAATAAATAATACAACTGATATCATTTAGCTATGCTACCAGACAACAGCTAAGCTATGGATAAATCCACCTTCTGGCTAATAGGAGGTTAGTAGCTGTGAAGTGGTCAAATATTTAAATCATCTGCCATGAAAGTATGGAAATGTAATTATCTAATGTTATTTCCTGGACAGTCAGCATTAAAGTATCAAACACACATTAAGGCTAATAATTAGTGCATTCATTTTTATACTGATTATAAGCTGTGCATGAGTTTCAGTACAGTTTGGATAAGTCACTGCAATGTCTCCCTGCAGCCCCAGTGATGTAAAATTAGTACAGCACTGCTCCTTTGTGTCTCATTTTACTTAAAAAAGAAAAACTCACAGAAAGCTCTGTGGATGAGCCAAAAGTCGTCCGCACCTTGTATTATCAACATTTACCCTTTTTACTGTTCCATTTTATTTCTGTTAATCCATAGCAAGTTCCTTTTCCACGGTTAAATTCATGTCATGATTTTTCGTCTCCCAAAAGTTCCTTATTTTTTTCAAAATCAAAGCAAACAGGAAGTCGATTACCTTACAGTATGTCTCAAATCACATACTTCTGTAAGTATACTGTTATTTAGAACACTAAATGCAGCACAGAGCACTTAATCACAGCAGATTGTGTTGTCTCAAATCAGGGACTGCAACCTTTCTCTAACAGGAAGTGATGACAGTTTGACTGCCCCTGTTTTCTTCTTCTACTTCTTTTTTAACGGTGAGTTATAAATAGATGTTAGAAACAGAAATTTGACGGTTATTTTCACTTACTATAACATTCATATGACTTGTATTTCATGTTAACATTGTTTGCCTGAAGGAAATGAACTTAGTTTGCCTTAAATACCCTTTTGTTTAGCTTGTAATGTACTGCTGTTGTTAATAACACATTAGCTTGTTAGCAGATGCTAACATCAGCTAGCTAACAAGATAATATAAGCTGTCATCGATATGGCGTTCATTGAGGGTGCGAAGTGTCTGTGTTCCACACTTAATTCTTGGGATGGTTTTGAGTGTGAAGTACACAAGATTTAAGTATATCTCTCAGTGTGAACGCATTTTGGGCACTTATGTACTCAAAATGTTGTGTTTAGTAGTTTAGTATCAAATGAAACAGAAACAGTTGCCAAATATTGGAATTTCAAAACAGGAGATTAAACTTTATCAAGATTTAATAACCGAAAGTGTTTGACTACTCCAATTGTCACCCTGCAATTAATGACATACAACCTTGAACACATGCACAACAAAGTAGCGTCCTACCCCGAGTGTGATGTCAGAAGAATATGGCTATACAATCAATATGACAACTGGAAATCATAACAAAACAACACTAGTTATAGTCATGTCAAAGTTTATCTAAGTCTGAAATACCCCCCACGGCAGGGTCCACTAGGTTTAGTCAAGCCAGCAGAGTCACAGTAAAATCCTCCCAAACAGCGTTTGCAGTCCTCCTGTATAGGCAGGCCTGAGATATTGGACCAGCTTCCCTGGGGGCAGGGTACAGGAGCTGTGGTGCCTGCAAAGACATCCAAACACAAACTCACATTTCAACTTCAGTAAACAGAGGGCAGGCACAAAACTTAAAATATAAAAGCCAAGTAAAAGACAACAACTGTGACAATTTTTCATGCACTGTAAGCTGAATTTAGGCATGAATAATTAAGTGAAACACTCTTTAAGACTCACTCGGCATTGAGCAACTAAGGATTTATTTTACCCTACAGCAGCACTTTAAAAGCATGGACAACTGCCCCAGGTTATAGAGAGCAAGTGTACAAATTAAATTCAAGAACATAATATTCAGGTTACAAGATAAATCTTGTCAGAACTTCCTGTAGGCCCCTAAATGGTCTTTTGCATGAATAAAACATTATGGCTCTTGAATATAAAGCAGTACCAAGTAAATAGCCTTACAAGTTCTAAACTGATTGCATAAACTGTGTCTCCACTTAGCTGCTGAAAAACATTACATTAATTTTGAAAATGTGGACCTTTTACAACATGACACATGATACATGTATCAAAAGGATATCAGCTTTGAGGCAGCTGATGGTGATTGATTGTTTATTAAGGAAGAATAAGCCTTAACCTGAGGGGCAGAAATGACCAGGTGGACATCGGGAACCTGCGAGTCCACCCAGAGGGCTGGGGGATGATGCTCCCTGTTTGCACCAATAACCAGCATGACATGGTCCTATAAGGGGAGAGTATCATAACACGTAATCATTATTGTTTTATGTTTGGATAATCAATTTCCATTTGTATAAGTAGTGTCTTACAAATATCTCATGGCTTGTTACCATATATCCAGAGCTATCTACACTAAAGTAAAGCTAAATGTATTGTATGTTTGGTAGATCACCCATTTAAATGTTTAAAACAGAAACCAAATTATCAAATTTAAAGATCCCTATAAGAACCACTCAAAAAAACTTCACTAAAACAACAAATTAAAGGGCATTAAAGAATTAGGAGAGTTTGCTTTTTCTCACCTGCTGGCTCTGACAGTCCCTCAGAAGGACAGTATTGTCCAGCAGCACATGGTGTGCAGCCAACAAGGCTGTCTGTGCCCTCTCTGGGGTTGAATGAGCCTATGGGGCAGGGGTGTTGGTTGGGCAAGGCAGTACCAGCTGGGCAGTAGTGTCCTTTAGGGCAGGGCCTTGGTACAGAGGCATTTGCTGGTCTCATATCACAGTAGTAGCCTTGAAAGAGGAGACATTTATTTCATAATTAGCTACATGAACACATAATAATTAACTCTAAAAATAGGAGGAAACTTGTTTCAGCAAACTTGAAAAGTGCTGGATAATAAGTCCAACTATGCAAGTGATGAAGCTGTCAACTTTTAGAGATTACAAACATGCAGCATTGTTTGAGAGCTGTGTTCATTGTGACCTGTTCAGCAAAACATAAATGTCAAAAGGAAAAAAATGGGAGTTTCAAAAACAAAGAAAACACATGTTTCTGCTGAGGAGGTAGTATAGAGGGCTCCTACCTGCCTCACAGCCTGTGCAGGCTGCCTGTTTTTCCCTGGTTTGGTAGGTTCCTGATGGGCAGGGCTCTGGCGCTGCACTACCCTGTAAACAGAAGTGGCCTGGAGGACAAGGCACGGCTGTGGCAACAGTCTGACCAGGTGGGCACCAGTAGCCTATCATGTTAGTAAGAACCACAATACACAAGATTATCTTAACTTATTTCCTTATGAAATAGTTATCTACCAAAAATGTACCTAAGTTATTTAATATATGTGAATCACTCTACTGTGTATTGACAGACCTTCACTGCAGGGTCCAGAAGGGGCTCTGAGGCCTGATCCCCTGCAGTAAAAACCTGGGGTGCAGGGCTGACAGCCAGCTTCACTGGTCAGACCTTGCACTGGTGAGAAAGTACCAGTCGGGCATAAATCTGGTTCTCCTGAACCCTCAGCTGTTAACAAAAAGTAGTTGGAACAGATATTCATTCATCCTTTAATTCTTTGCCTTTAAGTAGAAATGTATTTCCTGTATTTCAAGGCAAAAAAAAGCTAATTTCTGGACACACTGGCACACATAAAGTGTGAAAACACCCTACGCAGGTCAGCAGTTTATCAGCAGGCTTGCACAAATAGACATGAGATGACTCACACCCATGGGTGATTTAAGGTGTCCACCTGAGTCATAGCCACAGCTACTTTATAAAGTCTCTGTTTCACCTAATTTGCATGTCTCTGGGCTTTGGGTAGACATTAGAGAATCAAAAGAAAACCCCTGAGGTTGTATTTCTATAAAAACTATTCAAATCACTTCCGAAGTTTGGTCATTTGGATAAAAAGAATATTAAGGGCTATGCCATAAGTCCCTCCATTTCTTGTTATACTTAGTAATAAAAACTGAAAGTGCATCATACCTGAGATTCTTGGGCCTAAAGTGCAGTCTGCATAACCAAGTTTGCTTTGTAGGTTAGTTTCTAATACAACAATTTCAAGGATTACCACAGTATGTCCCAGGTGGACAGATGTTGCCTGTTTCTCCATCTGCTGGTCTGGCCTCAGTCGCTCCTCCTACACAGTAGTATCCCGGGGAGCAGGGACCCATCGGAAAAGCAAGACCTTCAGGCAAATATGTGTACGATGTTATGCAAAGTTTATGTAGCTTCAAATAAACACTATATTATGGATTTACTTTACTTCCACTGAAAAAAAGGGATCCACTGATAACTTTTTTTCATAACATATACTTACATCTGGGTACTCACTGACACTAAGAACTAATATGAGTACTTAATAATTCCATAAATATTCTAAAATAACTGAAAGGTGCCAGAGGCCTAAAGACTACATCTGAATGCCCCATATCATTCTGTGGTCTCTCATCAGTGTTCCACCCAATCCTCTGTCTTATCTAAATAAAGGCATAAAAGCCCAATTATATATATTTAAAAATCAAACAAATAAATAAATAAACATTAGCATGTTTAATCTAAACATTTGTTCCTAAGTTAGGTTTCGGTACCACAAAGACGCATGAAATGATATGTTGCCCCATTTTTGTTCATATAAGGAGCTATTTTTTATGGAGTTATTATTCTCCCCTCCTCTTGACATTTTAGCAGTGCATGATCTGTAGTAAGCTTATTTAAAGAGGGTTTACTCAAAGGAGACTTAAACAAGTGTGTATAGTATACCTATACCCTGGTTATACACCTGGTATACCTGGTATACACTGGGAACACTGTATAATTTGGCTTTTCTGATGAAAAATACAAAAAAAAAAAAAAAACGATTTAATGTCAAAGTGAAAAAAGATTCATACAAAGTAATACCATTTAAATAAAAATATGTGATGTAAAATAACTGACTGCATACATATTATCAATCAGGCCTGCACATCTGGACACTGCAATTTTACTTGATGATGGATTTATCTGAAATCAGGGAGATGTTCAGTGCCTTGGAAGTTCTTTTGTATCTAACCCCTTTCTTATATTTTGACCTTTATACAATGACCTTTTCTCTGAGTTGCTTGGAGCGTTCTTTTGTCTTCATGGTGTAATGTTGCCAGGAAAACTGATAAACCAGTGACTGGACCTTCCAGACACAGGTATCTTTATATTGCAATCATTTGAGACACATTCACTGCACTTCACTGTGATCCTCATTTCACTATTTGTGAGACTATTAACACCAGTTGAGTGGAGCTCTGTTGAATTAGGTCAGTCACTTTCAAAGGGGGTGAATATCTATGCAGTCACTTGCAAATGTTTATTCGATTGATATTTCTTTGTAGAAATCTTTTTCACTTTGACATTAAAGAGTTTATCTGTCAAAAAAGTCAAATTATGGGGAGCAGGTGGCCTAGTGGTTAAAGGCACTCCCCATGTACATGCATGGGTCAAGAGTGGGGGAGAGACATGCGGGCGGCATGGGCTGGGTTCGAATCTGGCCTGAGGCCCTTTACTGCATGTCTCTCCCCCACTCTTGATCCTGTTTCTGACTATCCACTGTCCTCCTCTATACAATAAATGCCCAAAAATAAATCTTAACCAAAAAAAAAAAAAAAAAAAGTCAAATTATATTGGCCATGATTGAATGATAAAATCAATGAATGGTTAAAACAAGGGGGGAGAATACTTTTTATAGGCACTGTATATCAAGATTTGCATTGATCTTTGATCTTTGATTCTCTATTGGGTTGAGGTCTGGACTTTGACTCGGCCACTCCAGAACATTCAGCTTGTTGTCTTTAAACCATTTCTGTGTAGCTTTTGCTAGGGTCACTGTCTTGCTGCAATATACTGTAAATCTTCTCCCGAGCTATAGTTCTCCTGCAGATTGAATAACATTGTCTTCAAGGATTTTCAAATATTTCGCTACATTCATTTTACCTTCTACCTTTACCCTCCTTCTTGTACAGTCACTCAGTTTGTGAGGATGGCCTGATCTAGGCAGATTTACATGTGCCATATTCCTTCCATTTCTATGAAAGGGGGTGGGACTACAGGGGATGCTCAGTGTCTTGGAACTGCTTTTGTATCCATCCCCTGACTTACAATTTTCAATAATATTTTCTCTGAGTTGCTTGGAGTCCTTTTGTCTTCATGGTGTAATGTTGGCCAGAAATACTGATTAATTAGAATCTGGATCTTCCAGACACAGGTGTCTTTATGATACAATCACTAGAGACACATTCACTGCACTCAGAAGATCATCATTTCCCCATTGCACCAACTGCCTGGACCTCTGTTGAATTAGGTTAGTCATTTTAAAGGGAGTGAATATTTAGGCAATCACTTATTTGACCTGATATTTATTTATTTGATGTAAATTTTTAGAAATCTGTTTCCACTTTGACATTAAAAGGTGTGTGGTTTATGTCAAAAAAGCCAAAGTATATTGACCGTGATTGATTTAAAAATTAATAAAAGGGTAAAACAATCACTCTTTTTATTTTTTACAAAGGTAAGTTTAGGAAATACATTGATAATATTTCCTAGCAAGAGTTAAAGAAGTAAACATGAATAACAAAGACTCCTAAACAAAGACTTCAGCACTGAGTTATGTCAGTCCTTGAACCAATTTTGAATGTCTAAAAAGAAAAATATGTCCTCAACTGTCTATGATTTATTATCAAGGGTTTTGTGATAACATCTGTTTTGTTCAAATGAATACCAGTACACCAAGGACATGCTCCGCTGTCACACTGACAATGGACAATGATGTTGATGCTGTAGATGTAATGATTTCTGTCATAATACCTGAGATGTTACAGAAGGTTCCAGGTGGACAAGGCAGTGGCTCTGAGCTGCCCAAAGGGCAGTAAAAGCCAACCTGACAGCGCCCCCCTGTGGACGTAGCTGGACACAGACAGTTGGCATTTGTGTAATTGTCCAAGTCAAAAGGTTGGGAGTTCCATGCTGCTGACACACAAAACCAGCCTGGGAGGAAAAAACACAACAGGAGACAGAGTGGGAGACAATAAAGGTGACGTACTGATTTTTTTTTTTTTTTTTTTACTGCTGTATTTTCTGTGATATACAAAAACCGATGTTTCTGCCTCAAAATAAGCATCTGTAGATATCCCATGTTCACTTCCAAAGCAGAGTGTGAAACAAAGCATACCAAAAGAGCTGGAAGAAGGCACAGAGGAAGGTGAGAGAGATGAGTCATTGATGTGAAAACCAGTTTTAATAAAGCAGGTAAACACTCTTCACAGGTCTGCCCGAGAAATGCTTTCATAACGTGATCTGCATTTGATTCAGGCTGTTTTTCTCCTTTAAACATAAAAAGATAATATAAACAGATACATCTAAAAGCTTATTCTGTTGCTTATCAGGTTCAGTACAAAGTACATGAGAGGAAATTATGACTAATGTATCTGGATTTGAGTCTTGGTATTTGGGCCTGTTTCAACTTTGCTTGCCAGAACCTTAAGACATGGGAGTTGGCAGAAAGGAAGAACTCTTCCTAAAAAACCATAAGAAACTAATCTGCAGTGCTTTGTTTGGTAGAAATAAACACCATTACTGACCAGCCTTGCATTTTCCAGACACTTTGGTCAGCCTCTCCTTCTCACAGTAGTGTCCTGGAGGACAGGGCAGGCAGCTGTCCAGGCTGTGAGTCATTGGCTCTGGGTTGAAATATCCACGAGGACAGGGGAACTGAGTGGCATGCCTGGTTCCTATGTACATAATACAGTTAGTTAAGAAGTTTCAATTTTCTTTTTCTTTAATCTAATGAAAGTAAAAATGAAAGTCATGAGTATTTTTTGTGTGTCTACCATCAGGGCAGTAGAATCCAGGAGGGCAGGGAAACTTGGCAAAGTTGGCTGTCATTTCTGGACAGTAATATCCAGCCGGGCAGCGGAAACACACTGACTGGCCTGTGAGGTTGGTGTAGGTTCCAGCTGGGCAAGATAACGGCCTCTCACTACCCTTGGGGCAATAATGAGCTACTGGGCAAAGACCTCCTTCTGAGCCTGGAGAGGAAGAAAACAATTAGACGTGGTAAATTAAAAGGATTATGAGGGCTAAGCTTTTAATGTGATGAGTCCTGTGATAAATCCCTGATTCATTCAGTAATCATTCATTTAACAAAACACCCTCACACATACAGATTTCCTGCATTTATCAGCATCTGTTTCTCATCCAACTGATGCATAATCATAAGATTTCACCACATATTATACATTAGCTCTGCTCTTCTCTCTCTTTCATCTCATGCACAGAGAGCATTCATTATATATAATTAACGAATTAAAAGTAAGTTTCATTAAATATATATATTTTTAAAAGAAAAGGTAGCGCTTTATATAAAGGGGTATGCATAAAACTGGCATGACACTGTCATAATCATGTGATGACACCTGTCATTGACATTAAGAGGGCTTTGTGAAGGTTTATGAATGGTCAGTTATGTAACCTTTAATCCAAAATTGGCACTGTTTGGGAAGTCACTATCATGACAATGCTAATGTAATGCAAATAGATGAAACTTAATAGTTTCTTTAAGTTTGATGATCAGGTCTACTATGACATTTTAATGTCAAGTTCACAAAATTAAGATATTGGTATATTATTTTGTCTTGGTTAATGTCAATTTGTCATGTCATAAACAATGTCAATGTTGCATTAAAGTTGATATACCTGACCGAATGACACTTGATGACAACATTTATAAATGCTCATAAAGATGGATGCCATGTCATAATTATACATACTCCTTCAAATAAAGTGTTACCTAAGAAGACAGTGATGATTTCCCTGTTTTACCTGTGGCTGTTGTGTCCCCCCCTGGACAGAAGAATCCGGACTTACACAGTCCAGATGGACGAGTGAGTCCGGCAATGCCACAGAAGTGACCGGCTGGACATGGACTACAGCCATAGGTGTCTGTCAAATGAAGGCTGAAACCAAGGACAGATATACACACGCACACACATAAAATTAAATAGGACACAAAAAACTGCCTAAAATTGTGTAAGTTTAAAATTTGGGTCCACAAACCTTTTCGAGTAGCTCCCTGGTGGACAGGGCAGAGGGAGGCTGGTGCCTTCAGGACAGTATCGCCCCTTTGGACATGCTCCGCCCACTCCTGTGCTGAAGTTACCATCTGGGTTCTGAAAGTTTACACCTTGACAAGTCACGTATTAATGATGGGTTCAGTTATCTTAATTAAGTAAATAAATGTTTTTCAATTATCACCTTTTTGAATTAGGCCAGAGTGATAAAAGGCAACATGCCCCTATAACAGCATGGAGTTTACCTGCTATGCAATAATAACCAGCTTGGCAGGGTCCAGTGGGTTCAAACAGACCCCAGTCCTCACAAAAAAATCCTGTTGATACAGCACAGATAATTTAAATATTCAGTGCAATACAACAAAACAATAAAGTGCTGAGTTCAAGTTCTATTATTGGATAATTTTCTCCTCTGCTGAAGCAAGCTTACAAAGCACTTTCAGTCATTACCTTTTATGAAGCAAACCAGTTTCCAGTTTTGTAGTAATTCAATGACTTTTTACAACCAAAATTACCTCACATAATATTTTATGAGACCTTCAAGGTCTTAAAAAGCAGTGAAGAGAAATGTGAGTCAATACTATCACCTGCTGGACAGATGAGGCACTGCTCCACTTGGCTAAGGCCAATATGAGGGCTGTATGTACCAGGAGGGCAAGGCAGGATGCCTTCAACCCCTCCACCAAGACAGTAGTGTCCTGCAGGACATGTCTGGACCCCTTCTCCAGACAGACAGTAAGTCCCTGAGGGGCACTCATCACATACTTCTGCCCCTTCAGATGAATAAGACATGATAAAAATAAAGGAGAATCGTTTGTTTATTTCACATTTAAAATCATGCTATTTCATCTGTGATGTATTTTCTTTACCTGTTGTGTTTGAAAATGTCCCATCAGGGCAAACAATGGGAGAAAATGATCCAAGAGGACAGTAGTATCCAAGAGGACAAATGTTTCCTGTCACACTGTCTGAAGGCATTGGAGACACGGCTCCTCCTGAACAGTAATACCCTAAAAACAGAGGTTCAGTCAAACAACCCATGTTTGTAATTGTGCAAAGTATTGCAGCAGCAGAACATGACTATGTTTGGTGTCAGACTCCTCGCAGATTTATTTTACATGCAGAGTGTTGCTGAGAAGAGGAACAAGTTGAAGAGCAATGCGATAGCATCTTAACCCTTCCCCTCAGAGCCTGCAGGCAGATAATGTGGTGGTGATGGGTTAAAAGCAAAGTACAGAAGAGATTCAAGGCAGAGCTGTCAATAACAGAGCAGAGGGAGAGACCAGAAGTCCTACAGCCTAGACAGAGCACCAAAATGGGAGTATGTTTGTTAAGTGATTGGATAATGCTTATGTCAGATTTAAAATCAGCATGGCTCAAGTTGTCTGCCTGAATTAGCATGCAGGCCTTGTTCCATTTCAAACAGTAATCATCAGTTTCTCTACAAAAAAAAAATACTGTGCTATAGGTAGGTGATAAAAAAAATTCCATCTTAGTCAACATCTTATCCTTCCTTTAAATGTTATCCTGCCAAGAAAAACTAATTTAATGCAAACATATTGTGAAAAATTCTATTTTACCAGGTGATAAATCTCATACCTGTACCACAGACTCCTGAGGGCTGGCTCAATCCAGTGCCATTGCAGTAATGTCCTGGAGGACAGGGCCAACAGGAGGACAGGTTATAGGCCCCAACAGTGTTGCTCCAAGTTCCTACTGGACAAGGGTGCTGCTGTGGAAACATAGTGCCTCGTGGACAGATGAAGCCTGCAGGACACACACCTCCAGAGGCCAGCACCACCTGTGAAGTGTTCATTTATAAGTAGGATTAAGAGTACAGAAAGGTATGATCGGTTTTGGGCTCTGAGTTTCAAAGTTAGAACTTTAGAAGTTAAATCTGTGGGCAGATGAAGCTGGCAACTGTCATTCATTTCCCACGCAGAACAAACAGCTTATCCAAAAGAAAAAAAATCCTAAAAAAACAACCATTTACTCACTCAAAGCAAACTTAAATTAAACATGGCTTGTATCAGTCTTCATAACATGTGACATCAAACATTTTTGCAGCCAGAGGGTGAGGGGAATACTTACAAGAGAGCAGAAATACATACATCATACAAAACTGGATTTATCTTCTTCAGTGCCCCTATGCACATACATTTTCAGTGAAATGTTAAAAAATTAAGAATCATCTTTCTTGATCATAACATAAATAATTAACAAACACACCATGAGCTAAATGTAGTTACTTAGGAGATCAGTGTGGTTAATCTGAACTTTTTTTTTTTCAAAACATGATGGAATAAAAAAAAAAACATATAAACACCTGAACATAAAATAGTAACAGAAAACTAATACCTTAGATACCTTAGCTAAGACATTTTATATCTAAACCTTGTATTAAGATGGTCACAACTGCAAGACATTTGTTTAAATTGTGATACCATGTTTTGTCTTTTTATTTCTTTTGTTAGATTTTACTGGACAGATGTTTATTGGGTAAGCTGCTGGGAGCATAGCAAGAAAAGTCGATATTTGTTTTATCTTACCGGAGAGGCGGTGGTGGCTCCAGAGGTGCAGTAATGCCCTGGGTTACAGAGACCTTGAGGTTTAGAAAGACCTGCTCTGCTGCAAAAGAACCCGGCCTCACATGGCTGACAATACTGCACAGCATCACCTCCGGTCTGGTCAGAGAAAGAGCCCTATGCAATACATTGTATTGATAAGGTGCATTACAAGAAGTACTATCTCAATTAGATAGTAAATCTCATTTCAAGACCCTTTAAAAGTATTGTTTCTACTTTTTATGAGCATTTCAGGTCTTACATTTTGCTTTTTATAAACCTAGCAAAAAAGTAAGGAAGTTTATGTTTGCTATATAATTTCTTTGTTGCTTTATCTATGCTTCTTGGCATAAATCTTAGAAAGCCTGATTATTTCTATTTTAAATGGTGCCACATTTGTAAGGAACATGCATTTGTGGGATGAGCAGCAGAGCTGAGTACATGGGTTAAGCCCATGAAAAATTTGCCAAATCTTCTTTGCCAATGCCAAACAGCTTATTTTGCCATTGACTCTTGTTTGGTGAATTGAATGGTTGAAGTCTGAAGAAACAAGACGTATTAGCAGGTAGGTAGGAACTAGTCTCTGATAAACCCCACTCTGTGGGGGGAGCATTGTCATCTTTGAGGGTAGAGTTCAGTCCCAGACTGTGGAGATATGGAGTTGCCACTGGCTGCAGAATCTAATCTCGACATCTCTCTGCATTAAGATTTCATTAAAAAGAAACAGCAGAATAAGCTGTTAAGCACTGGCAGAGAATCCACATACTCAGCTCTGCTGCTCATCCCACAAATGCATGTTCCTTACAAATATGGCACCATACAAAAGGAAAATAAACAGACATTCTAACAGTATAAGATTTATTGCCAAGAAGCATTGAAAGAATCTACCAAACACAAGTCTCCTTACTTTTGTGCTTGATATATCTTTATCTTGACTTGCTACATTAATGTGGTTTGACGAGAAATTCTGACAAGTAATTAGAGAAGAAAACTTGCTTTAACTTGGGCGGTTGCAGTGTAAATTTAAATAAAATGTCATGCAAATCAAAACTTCAGTATAGAAGTGTTACTGCTATGATGGACAGGCACTCAGATTCATGCAATCAACACACACAGTACTGACTGGTGGACAGGGTCGAGCAGCGGACGACCCGGGAGGACAGTAGTGTCCTGTGGGACACAGCGGAGGCTGGGACAAGCCTGTCTGGTTACACAATCTGCCTCCCTGACACTCTACACATGACTGTGCAGCACGACTCTGTGGAGTATTTATAGATGACCTTGAACATGGCTTTGTTACATTGTGTCATTTTATCAGTGCACTTTCAACAGATGGCACTCGCTATTCTATGGGGATTCATCTTCCTACCGGCTGAAAAGTGCCAAGGGGACATGGTTGTGCCCTCGCTGCCCCCTCTAAGGTAAAATAGCCCTCCTCTGCTTCATTCTGCACAGGTGAAGCTGAGCCTCCGGTACAATAGAAACCAGGGAAACAAAAACCTGAAGGTGATGTGTTGTTGGAACCTGTGCAATAGAAACTGACAGAGGGAGAAAAGAAGAGGTTTATGTTCTGCATAATCTTCTTAAATACACAGGATCATATCAAAAAGTCAAAGTGAATATGAGTGACGTTACCCTGGTGGACAGCTTATACACTGCTCGGGTCGGCTGAGGCCGCTGCTGTTGCTAAAGGTGCCGGGGGGACATGGGAAAGGAGAGGACGAAGCTAGAGGACAGTAACTTCCTGCTGGGCACAAACCTCCTGTTGGCCCATCAGCAGGAGTCTGGACAAAGTCAGAGGACAGTCATGTAAAGAGAAGTTGCCAAATCTTTTAAAATAAACAAATATGTCACTGATACTGCTTGTTCCCATAACTATCTTGAAAAACAGTGAGAATATTACTCTTCTCAGTTTCACCGAATTCACCATAAATGAAGCAACCACTCAAAGGAAATTACAAAAAACTAAAATCATTCTCTAAAAAAATTGAGCTAATATCAAGGTCTATTTTAAAAAAAATTCAAATGTTGTTCTCGTACTGCAGACTTGGCTCCGTCTCTGCAGTAGAAACGCTCCTGGCAGCTTCCAGTTGGCTCTGCGAGTCCTACACCGCTGCAGTACCAGCCTCCGTCACAAGGGGAGCACTCAGACACATCACTGAGAGCTGATCGGGAGCTGTAGGTCCCCTCAGGACATGGACTGGGAGAAGCAGTGCCCTCCGGACAGTAAAAGCCCTGTTATTACAGTGGAGACAGCAAGACAAGAGATTTGACAAGTAAGTTTAAGTGGCGCATGCAGAAAAGAAAGCTGCAAATTCCTACCTGAGGGCAGACTAAGGGAAGATGAGTTCCTAGCCTGTTGCAGTAATGTCTGGATGGACACAATACACACTCTCCTCCACTGTGACCAAGTGTGTTGTTCCTGTATTGGCCAGCCTGACAGGGGTAGGTGTAGGGGAAGCCTGTTCCTGGTGGGCAATAGTGCCCATGAGGACACATTCCTGTCTAAAATATACAGTGCAGACATTTTCTGGTCATATAAATATGTATTATGCACGGAAAAGAAACAATCCATAGAAGTCTTAAATCCAGTTTTTTATCATGCATATTAAATGTCAAATTAATCGGGGCTCTTACAGGCCTTGTGATAGGCTGTTCAAGAGGCTGCTGGGAGTAACAGTACTTTCCCTGAGGACACTGCGCACACTCGCTGGCATCCCGCAGACCAGGGGATTCACTGTAGGTACCATTGGGGCAGGGAATCGGGTTTGGATCCTACAGGGAAAATCACATTTGGAGAAAGTGCTTCTGACATTTGAAAAAAGAGATTTTGTAACAGAAGACATGTCTGCCTTTGCTCTACGTTTGCTTTTCTGACTCACAATGCCTCCTCCGGGACAGTAGAAGCCTCGAGGGCAGAGGGTTGCTGACCGCTGAGGGTCTCTGGCCAAACCCTGAGAGCAAATTAAGCCTGGGGGACAAACCATGACACTCAGCATGGCTTCCTCACTGGTGGTCTCGTTACTGCAATAGTGGCCCTGCAGGCACGGAGAACACTCTGCAGAGCCCTCATCCTACACACCAGAGAGCATGAAGGAAGATTCAGAGAGCTGAAGTTAAAGATACCAAGCAGTATGGGGGAGGGACGGAGCAAAATACAGACTCAAAAAACTCCAAGGAGAGGAGGATCGAAGTTGGAAGATGCTGCCGTAACAGCGATACTGCTTCAATACTAAGAGCTATATATGAGCTATAATAAAATATGACTTTAACTACTTCTCTTGCTGACATTTACCAATATACATACATGGTGAGTAACAGAAAATGATACCACCGTGGGTGTAAAACACTCATCTAAAAATAGTACAATCAGTATAGGCTTATGAGAGGCCAGGACTAATACGCCAACACTGGTTTATGCTGGTTCAGTCGGGTGACCAAGCACAGCGCACAGCGTTATAGATGGGGCCTTACAGAGAAGCTGCCAGCTCCACACACTCTGGGGTTGACAGTGGCTGAGTGGGGACAAAAATAGCCGGCAGGGCAAGCAGAGCAGTCCTCCAGCCTCTGACCTCCTTTCAGGCGGCGAAATGTGGAGCTGCAGAAAGACAGGAGTGAATACACTGAATCAAACTCATAACAGCAGGTAGATATAGTTCACTAAAGTTTCATCCCCTCTAACACTGTAATTACATCTTTGTAATATTTAAATGCAATCACTGCTTACTGTGGACAGGGTGAAGGTTTAGAGGTTCCCTGCTGACAGAATGAGCCTTCAGGGCAATTCAGGCAGTCTTCTCTTCGCCTGTTGCCCATTTGGATGCTGTAAGTGCCTGCAGGACAGGGAAACTGGGTGCCATACGCAGTCCCTGCAGATGCAACATCAAAATAGTTACATACACAAGTGAATCATGATTACAGCTCTACAGGAGGAAACAAATCTTGTTAAAAATTTTGCAAAGAAAACATGTGTGGCTTCATGCTTTCTATTCTTGAACCCCTGCCCTAAAAAACAGATTTGTTTTCAATATCACCTATGTTTAGTCTGCCTACAACACCCACATGTACCTTCAGGACAGTAGTGTCCAGAGTTGCAGCGACCTGAAGGAGCTCCAGACCCAGCCAAGCAATACCAGCCCTGTGGGCATGGCTGACACTCACTTTCAGCCTCCAGTCCACTCTGACTGCTCCATGTCCCCACAGGACATTTGTACTGGGTGGGAAACATAGAACCAGGGGGGCAATAATGCCCTGCAAAGCATGAGAGCGGTGGCCTCTGGATACCACCAGTTCCTAATAACAAAAAAGTTAGATTTCATAGGTCAAAGGAGAGTAGGTAACATTTAAATCTTGAAATATCATGTTATTGTTTCTGAAACACCTCAGTGGGGATAAACTTTGGCAATAATTTTAGACTGACAATTACATCTCTTAGTTTCGTTAACTTTAGACTTTATAAAACAAGATCAATGCAAATATTGATACACAGTGCCTATAAATAGTATTCTCACCCCTGACTGTTTTACCCATTTATTGATTTTATAAATCAATCATGGTCAATATAATTTGGTTTTTTGACAAAAAACCCCTTTAATGTCAAAGTAAAAAAGATATCTACAAAGTAATGTCAATTGAGCAAAAATATGTATGGTAAAATAAGTGATTGCATAAATATTCACCCCTTTTGAAGTGAATGACCTAATTCAACAGAGTTCCAGTCAACTGGCGTTAAAGTCTCACAATTAGTGAAATAGGGATCACCTGAGTGCAGTGAATGTGTCTCAAGTGATTGTAATATAAAGATACCTCTGTCTGGAAGGTCCAGTCACTTGTTTATCAGTATTCCTGGCTACCATTACACCCTGAAGACAAAAGAACATTCCAAGCAACTCAGAGAAAAGGTCATTGGAAAAGTATGACAAAGGGGTTGGATACAAAAGAACTTTCAAGGCACTGAACATCTCCCTGAAAGGGGTGAATATTTATGCAGCCACTTATTTAACATTACATATTTGAATCAAACTGACATTACTTCTTAGAAATCTGTTTGTTTTTTTACTTTGACACTAGAGAAATTTTCATCATCTGTTCTTGTCATGATATTGATCATGATTGATGAATAAAATCAGTAAAAGGGTAAAACATCTAAGGGGGTTACATTTTTAGGGTTTTGTATTCAATAAATAAAAAAGGCACGGATTTTTAAATGTTCTATCTTTGTGACTTAATATGTTATTTTAGAATATAACCTCTACACACAAGATTAAAAGGTGAAATATGCAACATTTCAAGTATTTAAGCAAATATATGGTATAGCATATAAAATATAGACAAGAGTAAAGTTAAACTCCCCCTGGGTTTGTTCTCTGCTTGTTGCTCTCTTGGACAGTATAGCCCTTCCTTCCGCTTCTTTAAGTATCACTCAGAGTTTCCAACATGTTTCATGCATGTATTTTTCCACTTGACCTCCCCTCTGTCCAACCGTTAGTCCTACCACTACATAGGAGAAGAGAAAGCCCCACTGTCGAAGCAATGGAAGAGTTTGGTTGCAAAAGTACAACAGAAGGAGAACCAACTGACTCCTCAAACCAGATAGAAGACTCTGTTTGACCTAAAACACTAAAAGACACAACAAGACAAGAACAAGAAACAAACCATCTTTGGGCTGAATATGTGAAAAAAGATCTGTCTTACAAATGGCCGCCCTCAATCAGAACTCTGATGGAGAGTCAGAGGAAATAGGGAACTGGTACGGTTTGTTGCGGTCTGAGAAACCAGTGTTAAGGAGCATCATCATCGACCCAGAAAGTTGCACATTATACCTTTAAACCATCAGGATTATTTACAAATATATATACAGTGCTTAACAAATTCACTAGACCACCTGTCATATTTGTCTCAGAGACCATCCAGCATCATGAAGTGCTTTAATGCGGACTCTTTCATTTTCAGTCAGCTCTTTGAACAGGAATGACGGATTTCAAACTGAATTCACCCAAATTTGAGCCAGCTCACTGGGCTTCTCTGAGAAGTGAGAAATTAATCAAGCATAACATTCAACCACTAAAACTCATTTTTCTCTTCAGGAATGCAAGTAAATAACTATCATTTGACATAATAATCAAGAAATAATAATGTGCTTTACTGTTTTTTCAGTTTTTTTTTGTAAATCAGTTTATTTGAAAATTCATGGATAACAATAATAATTATATTTTAGCATTAAAAATATCATTTGGGTTCAAGAGCTCCTACATATTGGTGTATTAACCATTGCAGAAACATAAAAAAATATATTTTGGTAATTACCAATGCTGTTAATTTTAGGGCAGCTGTGGCATAAACCTTACTTTGGTTAGGGTTAGGGTGGTCTAATAAATTTGTTAAGCACTGTATATACATTAGTTTCACACTATTTCATACATCTTAATTTGGGCAAAGAAAGTGCATTAATTTCTGCTGATGATATGCATAACACTGCGTTGAAAAAAAATGGAGCAAGTGTATGTTTGAAAAATAGCAGGCACCTCGAAGACAGGCATATCGCGCTGGACACTGCTGACACTGTGAGCGGTCAGTGAGATCAGTGCGATTGCTTAGAGTCCCTGGTGGGCAGGCATTAGTTGGCGCATTGGGTTTAGAGGAACCAGGGGGACACACAAACCTATTAAGATTCAGGAAAAAAAAATAAAATTATCAATTAATGCCACATATGGTTTAGGGGGATAAAATTTAATTCAAGATTAGACTCCTAGCAGACTACATGAATTATTTAGGAAGCATTTAAATCACATATTCACCGTGGAAAACACATGGAAATGATATATATCACAGAGATGCTTTCTGTAGCAGGTCAGAAGAGGTTACTCACCCTTGCATACAGTCCACATCAGGAGCTCTCAGAGCTACTTGTGTGCAGGCCTTCCCTGCATAGCATGCCCTGCAATCTGCCAACTCATCCTGACCCTCTAAAGGATTAAAAGAACCTGCTGGACAGGGTACAGGGTCACTCATCCCCTCAGGACAGTAAAAACCAGCTGGGCATTTGAGGCAGTCTTTCACACCTGGATGGAGTAAAGTAAGTTTAATCTTCATTCAGATGTTTTTGGATTAGTTAAAAGTTATCAATGAGTTATGCAGGCTACAATGTGTAGCATATTGTTAGGTTTCTTTTTAAAGTCCTATTATTTTTTTCTGTACAAGCCTCACAGCTCCAGCCTGCGATCCACAGTTATTTTTTTACTGCTAAATTAGATGTTTTCTCTCTTCGGCCCTCTGGCCTCCATCTGTTGCAATTTCTCATCTATATATTCCAGTTCATCATGGGAACAAAACAACACTTTATATAACAACAGACATGTATGATAGACTGCAAGAGCACCATATTAGCTAGACTGGGCTGCAGAGGGACTGTAGGCTTGTTCTCAAACAATAATTTCACTTATAAATAAGTGGAAAAGAAAAGCCTCATACCTAGAAAGCAGTAAAAATACATCCATGGCTGTGAATTTGAATTATTACTTAATAAGTAGTGAGTGTAAAAAAGTAATAATACAGCTTGTAAACTCACTTATTGCTCCTTGATGAGGGGTGAAGGTGCCTCGAGGACATATGACTTCTTCCACTGTACCAGCAGGACAGTATCTCCCTCGTGCACATGGCAAGCCTGGCCCAGATGAGCCTAACCCCGCATGCGCACCAACACACATACAGATAGCACGCTGAGTGCAGTAGCGCTGCATCCTCTAGCAACATGTGACATCTACATTTCACAATTTCTCTTTATATATGACCACAGAAACTTACTGTGGGATCTTTTTTTTTTCATTTTTTTAGCATTTGTTGCCCAATATAGTTAGTTTATTAGTGCAAAGACTTACCTGCGGGACAGAAGCGTCCTTCTCTGCATCTCTTGCAAGCTGTCCTACTTGTCTGACCCAGTTGTCCCCCCGCTGTACCAGCAGGGCAAGGTGACCCATGAGGGGTGGCTGTGCCCTCCTCACAGTAATAGCCTTGTGGGCACAGGAACTGTGAGGTGGGTCTCCTTGAGCTGCCTTCTAGACAGTAAAACCCTAGAGAAAGGTATTTAAGTGTAAGTTCATTAGAGTTGAGTTTTCTACAGGATATAATGATATTAAAAAATAAGCTAAAGCCAAATGGCTAAGAAACTGTAACTCAGTTGGTATTTTTATGGGTACTTGCCTATATGATTGTGTATATCATAGTGTTTTGTCATGGGATTGTGGGAGTAACAATGCAGAAGGTTTCCTCTATTTATACCTTACCTGCATGACAGATTGCACAGTCTGTCAGTCTTTGCAGACCTTCCTTAGGGCCATAAGTCCCTGCAGGACAGGGCACAGCTACACCACCCACACAGTAATAACCTGAGGCATGTTCAAAAACATACATATAAGGCTTCTCACAGGAGAAAAGGAAACTATAACATCAATGTCAGAATGCAGTGATAACCACCGACCTATCGGACAGATCACACAATCCAACTCTTCCCTTGCTTCTTTGTACGTCCCAGCCCGACAGGTGATTGTATGACTGGACCTATGGACTGGCTGGCTCCAGCGGGGGGTCACCACAGCCACCTCACACAGTGAAGATGTATCATTACAGCTGTGGCAATGAGTCTGTCCAGGTGATGAGGACCAACCAGGAGGACAGAGGAGCGGCTGGGACATCCTGCTGTCTGGACAGAAGCTTCCTATAGCAAGCATATGATGACTTGAATTATTGTGGAACCTAATTTTAAAATATTTAATAATTTAGAATAATAATATGGAGAGCACACTGGATGAGTAATTGGCCTTTTATTACTGCACTACCTTCTGGACACGGCAGACACTGGATAGTACACATAGTTGAATAGAAACCCGGGGGACAGTCATTACACACAGTTTGATCTGCGCTGGGCTCCATGCCAGGTCCACACTGACAAACCCACAAAAGAGATGAATAAAGGAATGAGGCCCATTTCAGCAAGCATTCACAGTTAAAGAATGCATCTTTTCTGTCTTTGATTTTACACATTTTTGGAGAAACAAACATTGTTACCTTAAAAGGAAATCCAGAGGTGCAGATAGAGTCCACAGGGCATGTCAGACATTGTAACACCCCCTCAGGGGAATGTTGCCCTGGTGGGCATAAGGTGAAAGCCCCTATGGCTGGATCACATGCAAAACCTGCAGGACAAAGCCTACAGTCGACTCTGTCTTCATTACTGATCAGACCAGGAAAACATGGCTGCAACACACAGACATGAGAAAATGAAATACAGTACTGCCTTTCAGACAGTGTCAAGAAATGTTAGGGGTGTAAACACTGCTGGGGAAAAATTACATTAAGACAGACATTTTCATAGAAGACATTTTAAGTGGTTACACCTGTCTGTTCCTGCTTTATCAGGGCCACATCAGTGCAGAAAAAATTGAATATGCAATTTTGTGTTGTAAAAAGAAGAGTTTCTGCACACGGTGGTGTCTTACCCTACAGTCACTAATATTGCTTCTCCCAGTGTAGAGGTTGAATGTTCCTGCCGGGCATCTTTGAGGCGCAGACACATTTCCTAGGCAACTGAAACACACCAATTAGTTATCCATATTTTAATCTTTCTCACAGCTATCAAGCATCAATCAACCAATCGGACTCTATTTACAGTACACAGCACTTTCAAGAAAAATATTAATAGCAGTTTAAGTGCTCAGGGGAGTGATTGACTAAAGATAGTATGTTTTACAAAAGACTTTAGAGACTTTTGTGCACCAATTTAAATAAAATAAAATAACAATAAGAAATAGAGATGATAAAATCATGATGAAAATAAGTTGAAACAATAAGTCTAGCTAATTTGTGAATTTCAAAGCAAAATGGAGTCATGACAGTGAAAGTAGATGGTGTAGTGATGATGACACGTGTTTAGGCGTCTCAGCTGAATCAATTCTTACTTTCAATATAACAGACCGGTCTGCTGCTTGGAGCAACACACACGCCAACCTTCACAGCAAGATCATTAAACTGAGCAGTGAAATCACTGGACAGGATCTGGATCCCTGAATGGCATCTAAGCATCTACAACAGAAGGACTAAAAAAATAGGACTATATATAGCCTTGGACGCCTCACGCACTACATAACCAATAAACACAGTTACCAGGGCGCAGATACACATCTCTCCCTTACAGAACAAAACGTGCCATGTCTAGATTTTTGCCCTACATGACACTCATTAAAACACAACCCAGACTGGCTTACAGACACAAGTCAGTAGGCTTTATTATAGCAATGAATATTATCAGGAATTTGATTAACATTGAGATCACCATAACTAAACATGATTACTCAGTGATTTTTTTATAACATCTGCATCTGTGTGTGAATTTGTAATGTTACCTTGTGGGGCACTCACACACAACATTGAAAAAATCTTTACTAGTCTTTACTACTATACCTAAATATTATTAAAGGCCGCATATTTTACCCCTTTAAGACAAGTTTATATCAATCTTAGAGGTCCTCAAAACATGCCTGTGAAGTTTGTTGCTGAAAAAAATCCCTCCAGTATTGGAATTTTGCTTGTCTAAAAACCCCTCTGTTTCAGCCCTGCTCAGAACGAGCTGTTTCTGTCTGTGGCTTTACATGTTAATGAGCTGTCTGACTCCGCCCTGACCACGCCCCTCTCAGGAATGTGGATATGGCTTAACGGTGGCTCTAAATATGTGGTTCTCCTGATCCTCCTCTTGGCTGCCAGCTGAGAGGAGGATCAGGAGAGGAGGGCGTAACTTTCTTCCAAGTGGGGAGGGACAACCTGGGGGCAGTGCTAACTCCCCAGATGACATCATGAGGGGAAAATCTGAGAATGACTTGTCTCAGCACACATTTTCTGAAAGCGAAGAAAGAGAGGGGGGAAGGAATGGATTTTTCTGATTTTTGGCGGGGACAGGCCAGGGGCTCATATTTTTGTTAGAAAAGCCTGAGAAAGTGTATTTTGCATAATATGTTGCCTTTAAGTGTGTGATGACTTAATTTCATCTCATATGCACATTTGCACCAGTTGTCTATATTGTCTTCATGTAACTGTCACATTATTGCATATTCTTATAATTTTGATTGTTTCTATTTAGCAGTCTGGCACCCTTTGCACACCTTGCAGCCATACAGTCATTGCACACAGATTTGTGGTTAAATACCTAACAAGAGCTTGTACATATTCAATTTTTCTATTTTCCTTTTTTTTAGATTAAAAGTTTAATTCCTGTACAATGAGAGCAAAGTTGAGCAGGATCAATTCCTTGTTGCGTAAACATACTTGGTCAATAAACCTGATTCTGATTCTGGCTATGTGGCATTGTTCCTGCTATCTTCACATCTTCTTCAGTTCTCTAGCTTTTCAAATTAACCTTGAGTATGTGTGGTATATCCCTCAGCTCCTCATGTAAACTAAAGTTAGAGCTGTTTCATGGGAGGAGAAGAGCACACAGTAATGGAGGGGAGGGTAAACTCCATTCAGCACATGTGACAAAACTTATGGGCAAACTAAGTGCAACATGGCACATGGCACGGTACTCATCTACTCTTGTTTTCATAAGGAGAAGGAGGAAATTGAAACTCCATTAATTGCCCAGCACTTGTCTGGCTGCTACGCAATCCTGCTTGGTATGGCAAATTTAAATTATTTCTAAACTTTTTCCACTTTTAATGTTATTTATAACAAATAAAATTCAATAGAAAAATGATTTAAAAAATATTCTAGGAGGAATTAATGAAACAAATATCTGGTTGCATAAATATGTACACCCCTAGAAGAAAACTTTGTTGAAGCACTTAAGGGTCCATCAGAGTTAGCTCAATTTGGCCAAATTTGCCCTCTCTTACTTAACTTAGTGCTACCAGTGTATTTCCACAGAAATACAGACACACTTCACAGATTTTCAGCAGGACTCAGGGCTGGACTGGCCAGGTCAAAACTTTTTTCTCTTTCTGGTGAAGAAATTCTTTTATAGATTCAGAAGAATGCTTTGGGTGAAAACTGGCCTTTCATCTTCAGCTTTCTGGCAGAAATTCAATTCTGGTCTTAAAAGGCTTCAATCTTGCCGCTACACCCATAGTTGTGGGTTGTTACATTTGCACCACTGATGTAAAAAATAAAGTTTTTGAGTTGACAGTGAGTAACTAAATATAGATGATAACTGTAAAATTACATACAGTAGTACAATATGGACAAAATACAACATGCTGTATTTTTAATCAAATTCTTACAAATGCTTCCTTAGACCAAAAACCAGAAGAAGAAAGGTTGAATATACATATTTTTTAAATGCAAATGGCAAAAATATAGAAGTAATACTGGAGTTCATTGATGACTTACAAATGACCAGACGGACACTCTAAGCAGAGCTGGTGGGAGAAGTATTTTCCTCCTGGACACACACTGATGTCAGTCTCTTTATCAAGAGGAAGGTCTGCACTCCCTTCAGATGAGTCTAGAATCCAAATGCAATGTCAGGAAAAATGTAAAAGTCTGTCATCAATCAATATCTCTATTAATTTCTCTTTTTAATTTTAAATTACTTTAAAATATGGAAGCCCTGAGAGGAAATGCATCCATAAAATTAATTGTACTCCTTTATCCTAACATAAAATGTCAATTTCTTTGTTTTTTCTTATAATCTTGACTTTTTTTTCCCTCAAAACAGCAACTCTTAGGTTAAGGTCTCAAGACAACAGCCTACATTAGTCATAATCACTGGAAAATGAAGTGAAATAAGATGTATGTCTGCTTGGGGTTTCCTTAGTTAAATATACTTACACAGACAGTGCTTAACAAATTTATTAGACCACCTGTCATATTTGTCTCAGAGACCATCCAGCATCATGAAGTGCTTTAATGCGGACTCTTTCATTTTCAGTCAGCTCTCCACGTTTTACCATTTTGAAAAGGAATGAGGGATTTCAAACTGAACGGCTCACTGGGCTTCTCTGAGAAGTGAGAAATTAATCAAGCATAACATTCAACCACTAAAACTCATTTTTCTGTTCAGGAATGCAAGTAAATAACTTTCATTTGACATATTTATCAGGAAATATTAATGGGCTTTACTAGTTTTTTCAGTTTTTTGTAAATCAGTATATTTGAAATTTCATGGATAACAATAATAATTATATTTTAGCATTAAAAATATCATTTCAGTTAAAGAGCTTTTACATATTGGTGTATTAACCATTGCAGAAACATAAAAAATGATTTTGGTAATTACCAATGCTGTTAATTTAGGGCAGCTGTGGCATAAACCTTACTTTGAGTGGTGGTCTAATAAATTTGTTAAGCACTGGATATGAAATTTGAATGGTCGTTACTCCTACCTGAGGCGAGTCCAGAATAAGTCAGCAGCAAAAAAAACCCTAAAGCTGAAAAACAAAGCAAATACATTGTTTCTCCTGATCAGATCACTCAATCTCATATCACTGGTTGCATTTTGTTTGCATTTTCATTAATGCGCTTTATTCTACGCCTGCATGACTGATAGTCTAAAGGCAGGAGAGTGAGAGGCCTTCAGGCAGTGAGAGTGAAACAGGAGCATGAAATGCGATTCCCTTGTGAGTGCCCTCGCCGATAATGGTGTGCCATGATGTTCTGTAACTGTACCTTCTACTTTCATAATGCATGGCTGTGTGCTAAAGCTAACCTAGATATTGTCTCAGTTAGAGGATCAGTTTAATTATTTATATCACTCATGTAAGGGATTAGAGAGAGAATCAAATGTGGAAAAGATATGAAGAATTAGATGGATTTGTGTGAATTTAGAGGCTTAAACAGAATGTTTTGATTGAAAATATTTTTTTTCCTCAAAGAATGATCTCCTACAAATAAATTATTCAATTTTACTTAAAAATAATGCCAAACACATCTTCTGATCTTAGTGAGTGAGCTGCAGAGTTGCATCTGCAGATAAGCACAGACAGCATTTCCTTTTTAGGAGCAAGGTGCCAAATTTAAACTTTGAGCATTTATACTACAGGTAAAATTTAGTTAACTTAAATGCATCAGTTCCCTTTGAGTATCACAAGATTACTGTTTTGCCCCTTATATTGTAAACAGATATGATCTTTGCAGGAAGTAGGGTGCAATAAATGGAAAATTCAGACTTATTTTTACACAGCTCTGAGAACTGAAACATGCCACATCCTGTTCCCCCTTACCCAGGGGTTGGAGCAAATGTGTGGTATTAAAGTGCATGATTCTGCAGGTGCAAACATTGGCAACCACTAGAGCACAACATATTTGATTGCATGTCTTACAAGAGGAGTCAGAAAAAGCAAGGAACAGGCATGATGATCTCACTTCACTTCACTTTGCTAATCTTTTGCATGGCACAAGGTAAAGTATATACACTCTTTGTCATTGGATTTAATGAGTACATACCTCAGGTTTAAAAAAATGCATTCATCATCTCAAGAAAACTTGTATTTTATGCTATATTGCATCATTTATTGCAGGATTCATGAGCTGTGTCAGTATGAGGATGGCTGTGGATGTCTTAACTGTAGCTTTAGGAGAATCTCATATGTTAAACTGCACCTTCAACTGCTCGTCTGGATTTGTTCGTGGCTGCTGGAGTAAATCATCCGATAAGTCAGCTTGTCTCGGGAATCACACACGGTGCACAGTGTCTCTTCATCTGTCAAATGTATCCACCGAAGATCTCAAGACAAACTACACCTGCTACACAGAAGATAGAAATGACATTTGGCTTCAACAAAAAACAGTGCTTACTGTTAGGCTGCAGCTTAGAGGTAGACAAGCATAATCATAAATATAATACAATTATGAAGACAATGTTTAGAACTGTAATGCGCAGATGTCATTTAAAGGCTTGTTTTTTATTGGTCGGTTAAGGTCGGACACCAGCCCCAAACAGGACAGTCAGCCCAAAGACTGAAACTAAAAATGGTGAGTCTTCAAATTGTCAAAATATCCTGTAAAATATTCCACAGCTGTAACTATACAATATATGTATTATTTTCTCTAAATTTGTCAGCATCTACTCCTGCAAAACCAAGTGATCCAAGTGGAGGTTAGTGAGCATTTATCAAACAGGATTTTTTGTTATAGATAAAATGTCAACACTTCATATGAGCGAATTTTCTATGCATGAATGACTTTTATGTATTTTCATTTTATGTATTTAAGCTCATGCTTATGGTGACTGAGGTTTATGTGTGGTTTCTGCGAACAGGAGAGTTTACTGGAATCAAGATATTAGCAACAGTAACAGTCACTGTTGCCATGGTGCTTGCAGCTTTGGCAGCTTACCTGTGTCTGAACCGGAACAGACAAAGCTTAAATTGTAAAGGTGAATACCAAATATTTCACTATGAGCTTGCACTTGCTGTAAAAGATGAATCCTCATAAGTAAGTTATAGACACCGTTATAATTATGTTTAATTTCATGCATTATGTCACAATCACCAGGGCAGCATGCTGGGTCCAGGTCAGGGTGAGTATAAGGATACTTGAGAATTACTTAAATAAATCTGTTTTAAATTATTTTGAAAAATCGATGAGACCAGTAAAAAAAATCTATGGCAATCTGCGATCTACAAGACATCACTTCTATTATTTTCTGTCCTCTTATCATAAAGATATATTTTTTAAATAATGTAAAAATTTGAAAGAGGGATCACGCCGTAAGTCATTTTGCCACTCACTGTAACTAATGTCTATTTTGTGTGATTCCAAATAAAAAAACACACAGAAAATTATTCCATCAAATGCAGGGAGTTTCTTTAGACCTTAATAAGATTTGAATCATACAATCAAAATTAGATTATTTTAAGATTTAACCCCTTAAAGCCTGATAACCCTTAATAGCCTGAAAATTCTTTTTTTTTTTTTTAATGAAATGTGTATTTTACCTTCTGAAAAACAAAAAAGAAAAATTGCCATGAAGTTTTACCTATAATTTTGTTGCACCAAATTTGATATACCAGCCATTTTTGGCAATTGATAATCCACTGCAGGGTTTTTATCAATTATCAGCTTGAAGTTTTTTAAGTAATTCATAGATCATGTTGATTAGATAGAGGTCATAAAAGTGTGTATTAAATATGATACAAAAGGCTTTAAGGGGTTAAGTCTACTTCTATCTTAGGTCCACATATGAGGGAAAAAAGTGATGCGTAATGTGTGTGATGTTTAGTTATTGTGATAATGATATCAAGCTTGATTTTTTTCTATAAAACACCCTATACTGAAGAATTAGTATAGTATATTTAGTTATAGCTGCTGGTAACATCTTTCTTCTAAATCCTTAATAACTTAAGCATTTTTTTACCACAGCTTTTGCAACAATTACTCAGAGGTTTAGCGAGCTTGAGTTTCATCACACTGTATGAAAACAGTGTAAGAGTGAGTTAAATGTAGACATGTTGAGTGAGGGGTGTTCGCATTTTAAGAATTAGATCTATTTTATTAAATTAGACTTTTTAATGTGTTTATTGCAAAAGCTCACATTGTAAGAACTATGAAATTTCAACAAATTTTGATGGGTTCATTCCATTCTTACATGTTTTTGTATTAAATTGATGAAGTTTCTATGAGTATTTACACATTCTGATGCATTAAATAAAAACATTTTATTGTTTTAAACCTCCTGGTATGAAAAAGTAATAAAGATAATACATTAATATTAATGATAATTTCTTGGATTCATATTGCATCTTTCACAGGACCCAAGGTCACTTTATAGAAGTATAAGTAGGGTAGTGCTGAAAGTTTTGGCAACCTAAATTTTGATAGCTTCTATTACTTTCATGCATTTCATGCATTTCTAATTACAGGTCACCTTTACCTCCTCACGCTGTCCGCCTACCAGTAAATGGTAAACAAAACTGAAACTATCAAAAATGAAATGAAGTTCAAAGATGTTTTTCAGCTCTGTCATTCTTATCTGTTATACTACCCTGCAGGGCCACCCTCCACGCAAAGTGAGAGAGTAACTCTGAGGATTCCAACACCAGGTAAGAGGATATTTGGATCAGCAGCACCGCCACACTTTTGACTGTGCAGCATCCCTGTTAAAGACTGATATTTGCTGATGTACCGAATCCTTACTTTTATCTAGATAATGAAAGTGACACTGAGGTGCCATATGCTGACATTATGATCACTGTACGAGGGGTCAGTACACCAGAGCTCACTCAGGTGGGCTATCTGACTCCTGGGGATCAAAAAGAGGTGAGCCTCACACTCAGCATGTTTGTTGCTTATCTTAAAGATGCCAAATTCATGACAGTCTATTGTCTGTTCCATTAAAAAAGCTGGATTTTGACACAGAAGATGAAATATATTGTCTTATACCAAAAATGTCACTGTTGGTGATCACTTCATATTCATTGCTGCTAATTTGATTTATAAACACTTAGACTGAAGGTCAGGTAAGGAGCAACTGAATATACTGAGCATCAGTGTCTAGGAGGTGTCTGAAAAATTTAGAATATTAACAGAGTTTAAAAGTCAATAAAATTACACAACTTTTTAAAAAAGTTTTTACACATTTCACAAGTAAGGAACTGTATAAATATACAATATAGGTGCAACTAGTTTCCAATTAATAAGGTGATATGGACTAAACACAAAATACATTTTGCAGTACAATTTAATACAAAACATAGCTATACAAACTTTCCAGACATACTTGGATACACACTTGTCTAACTAATCATAACCTTCATTGGGGTAAGAAGTGCTTCAGATGCACTAAATTTGATTGTATTGGTGTAGACACTCTAATAAGCAAAAAAAGATAAATCCATAGCTTATTTTTGGCTGACCGCTGAGGTCAACCCTACACATGGCAATGTCTGTGTCTGAGTTAGTAACTGAGTGAGTGAGTCACTATAATTTATAAGCCATAGAATACAGAGTTGCGTTTGCTTGTACTGAAGGCTGTCAGTGATGGCTGCCTCTACTGTGGTGACTAGAGCCATACATACAGAGTTGCGCTATGAGCGGGGTTTACTTGTGCTGAAAGCCCTCTAATGGCTGCCTCCACTGCTCTAAATACTCAGATAAAGCTTTAGCCAGGCCTCTGCTTAACTAGAACTCTGCTGACCTGCTTTGGCATGACTATGTGATAGTTGAGGGGGAAAAGGTAAGTTCCTGTGTGAATGCTTGTGTACGCTGGCTGCTCATGTAAGGATTAGCTCTGAATTAATCACAGCAGCACTTTGTTAAAACTGGACATTTCTTTATTAAAACAAGTGAAGACAGCAACAGTAAGAGCTTTCTGTAACAGAAAGGGTGGTTTTGCTCTTCTGCCTAACCGCTTCAGCGTGTGTGGTAGTTAAAGGGGGAAAGGGTTGCTTGTTGTGCTTGTATACAATGGCTGCTAGCCAAATTTTAGCTCGGCCTTAGCCAGACCAACACATTTCTTCATCACAGTTGGTGCTGAGAACAACACGGAAAGCTTTCTGCAACAGAAAATGATGTTGTCGCTCTTCTGTCATCCCGCTTTGGCATGATTATGATAGTTATGGGAAAGGGTTAGTTGTTGTACATATAAAGCTAATGAGTTGTTGTGTCCTGGTTAATGATTCAACTAGCAGGCTTGTCATTAGCTGGGACTGAGCCACAGCAGCACTTTTGTCTGAATCAGACATCGTGTCTCAATCCAAACAAACGCAGAGAGCAACACTGAAAGTTTTCTGTGACAGAAAAAATGTTCTCACTCTACTCCCGGTCTGTTACGGCATGTATTGTCCGGCGTTAGCTATTAGCTTGGACATTGCTGTAGGACCGCTGCAGTTTTCCTCGAACTGGACCGCTGTTCTTGTAATTGATTCAGACTCATGATTGGAGACTCCTGCACAATCTTGGGTTTTTAACTTTTCCATCATGAGCTCCTCCCCTCTGTCACTCTTCCTCCTATTGTCCTTTTCTCTTTGACTGTTCACGCGTCTTTTATGCAGCAGCATCGGCCGCTCTCCTCTCATCCTCGTCTGCTTTCATGCTGCATAAAAATGACACACAAACGCGACGCTCATGCACACACCTATACTGAAATACACACTAACATGTTGGTAGTGTAGACTTCAGGCTTCTATCTGTTAAGGGCAAAAGTTTCAGAATACTGGAGGATAAACAGCAGAACTTTATCCTCTTAAAGCTCCTCTTGGACCACCTCTGCTTTTCCTGACATGAGCAATGTCTCAGGTCTGCTCCTGGCCACAGGTTACACGGAGAGGAAGATGTGCATCAGCGCTGTGTGTGTCTGTGTCACACACGTGAGCCAGAGGTGTGCGCTATGTTAAAAAAATATTTGGTAAATATTCCCTTAATACTATATGATTATGGGAAACAAATAAATGTCAAAATCTCCGCATTTGAGTTGTTAAGAGAGCGCTACTTAAACGTTTAGCACGTCTTTTTTTTGCAGGGAATATGATAAATGTGCTGTTTGTAGATCATTAACGGATATAAAAAAAACATTAGGGACACTGAAGTAGAAATTCAGCTCAATTTCACACATATAAAGACCCTTAACACACCTGTCTGAGGAGAATTACAAATGTAAATGAAACCTGCTGCAGTTTTTCTTTTATTTAAGAATAAAGACTTCATTAACAGTTAGTGTTTTATTGATAGTATAAACTTTCTATCATTAAAGACTTATATCTGACAAAAAACATTTAATCTCCAGTGACACTGTCTGTCTCTATCAGTGAAGTCTGACACATGTCTCTGTAGTGTTTCATACACAGAGTAGAGCTTTATTAAGAGGAGAGACAGGACAGCATGTAGCTGTACATTTAAGTAGCCACAATAAATTTGGCTCACAAAAAAATAACAATAATGACAAAATCACTCTGCCACTCAGGCATTTCAACAGGCATCCCAGATAGTTGCAGTCAGCCATATACTAGGTCTCAACCTTGTCTTGTTTAACATTGTAGTCTTTAGTCTCCTATGGGAGCCTTATGAGCACAAAACCAGACAAAAATAAGATCTACATTGACAAGACAAACAATTAATGAGACTAATATACAAAATATATGATTCATATCCGAGATCTCATCTTCATGTATTCAGAGTCTTATTTCTATCTTGGTTACTCTTCTTACTCATCCTGCCGCAAGTGATCTTTGTGAGACGGGGCTTTGAATCTGAAACCCATACTGCATGTGGGATTGACAATCCAAAAAACAAATCATTTACAATGAAAAAAAAATAAATTAAATTAAAAAAAAAAAAAAAAAAAAAAACAGTAAAGGCTACATTTCTTATCCACACTGACAGTCAGCCTGAACCATAATCTTGTTATAATTTCAGTTTATAAAGTAAATCAAACCATAATTTATTTTTTGCAGAACAAACCATTTCTAAATTCAAATGGTCTTATCGGCTAAGTTTCCTCTCTGGGGTGATGTTTTTTGCATGATATGACTTGCATGTGATGTAACATAATAAGTTGTGCCTTCTCAGACTGGGTGTAAATAAAATATCATCTTGTACATCCCATAAATCCTCTTAGTCTATTTATGGAAAAGAGGTGATCAAATATATATGACACATATTATATTTATTCATGTATATAAGGCTAAGCATGTTTTTTTTTTGTTTAGATGGCATTGACTATGAACTGAAACCTGACACTCTTATTTTTCTTTAAGTTTAGATCTAAGAACCAGATCACCATACACAGGCATAAACAGCATGAGCTGTGTCTCATACTTGCTTTACTTTTTTCTTAGCGCAATATCTGTAGGACTATTCAAGGAACTGGAATGTGAGACAGAATCTTCATTTAAAGAAAAATTTGACAGGTCACTGTAGTCTTATTTTTCTTTAAGCTTAGATCTTGGAATGAGAAAAGATGCACCATTTATATATCTCAGGCCCAGGCCTGCCCACAGAATTGGCTCGGCCCCTGAAAAACCCAGAGAATGGGCCCTCCCCGGCAGTGATTTATTGATGATAGCAATGCATCTGTGTTAAATCAGTTACTTCAGTTTGGAGCTGAAAAGTGAGTCAAGCTGTTATTGGGTTCTGATGTCGAGACAATTCATTTGGGCCACTTTTTTAACCACTTTTAACTAATTTGTCTAGTAAATTTTGCAATATTTTTGTCATTGCTAATCCATTTTATTACTTTTGCCCCTTTTTTAGCAAAAAATAACCCACTTTTAAATAAGCCTGGGCTATTAATTGATATTTAGATTAAATCCCAATATGTCCAAACACAATTTTTAAATCACAGAAGGTACAGTATTTCTTTAACCTAAAACGTGTATCAAAACACCAAATTAATACAATTTTTTGCAACGGAGATACTAATGCATCAGGCAAATTCATATCAAAGTGTATTTTTTTCTTGGATGGTTAGAAAAAATCCAACATTCCTTGTTTTTCAGATGTTTTTCTTATTAAAAATTAGAATGATGTAAAAACAATCGTTCCAACAATGCATGTCAAATTTGAAGAATGAGTAAAAATAATCACAGTTATACTTAGTGAGGGAGTGACTGTGCATTAAAATGGGGTTGGAGCAAATGAATTATTATTGCAGAAGCTAAGGAAGTACTGGGATGAATTTATTGCAGGAAGATTGTGTGACATGCATGGATGTTAGTCTTTTATATGTTTATGATGTTTATTGTTTTACTCTTTTGTCTGTTTTTGTTAAGTGTTTTACTTGTTTGTTGCCTTATTAATTGTTAATTTAAATACTGAGCTGTGGGGCAAACAATGGAATTAAGTTACTGCTATTTTTATTTTTTTTTCTGCCCAAGCCTTTTAGGTTTGGATAAATATTGTGTGTATGTAATAGATTTTGTGATAATTGAATCATATCTGTAATACCTTACTTTGCCCAATAAACACATAGTTGCAACAAAAACACAAAATAATCACAGTTATATATATTTTTAGAATTGTTCATCCCTACCTTATATTGTGTTGGTTATATATAGAAGCATTTATTGCCCATAGTTTTTGAAAATATATTAGATGAGGAATTTAAAATTATTTGCATAGTAAATCCCAATGGGGGGGGGGGGGGGTGACAATTAGATAATTTCCCTATTCAGCCCTGCGTTTATCCCCTTTGTTTAAATCACTGTTTAGTCCCTTGTCCCTACATTATCTAGCCATTCATGCAACATTTTTGCCACGTTTAACCTAGTCTTTTTAACCTTCCCGGTCTAATATTTAAGAATTCGTTAGTTAGAGAGATAATGCTTACTGACGTAAATGAGACATTGACAAAGATAATCTTATCCTAAATTGGACTTATCTGTGGCTATTTATATAAGCCAAACTGACAGCTACAGGATTAGGAAGGACACACTGGCTTAAATTTGTTCACTTTTTTTATTGCCATTGGCCTTAGTGTTGGATAGCACATCAGCAACATAAGTCCTGCACTAACCTTGCTAAAGTGAACTTCCTTCGTTTTTTTGTTTTTTCTTGAAGTGGTGGGGGGATGAATCAAGGTCTCACCTGCAGTGTTCACGTTCAGCTGACAGACTACACGTCCCACATCTGAGGGAGGTCAGCCGCAAGATGAGCTCCAACTCGGAGTACGCCGTCATAACATATGCCTGACGTCGTTCGTTGCTGGTGGATGTACAGAAGAAAAGGGAAAGGATATTTGTGCGTTCTGTAATACTTTTTAAAAATCTTTACTTATTTCCTTTTCTGTTAAGTAATTCCACTGTTTGACTTTATGTCGACTATTTGTTGTGATTAATTCAATAAAGCCATTTTTCTTTTGAGTTTTTGGATGTTTGAGCCTTGTCAGTCCCCGTAGTTACAATCGTTGCCTAGTAACGGACATCAACAGAACACAGGAGCTGACCTGTTGGATTTTGAATGAAATTCCCAGGTAAGCAGGATACTTCGCAACATTTTAAGCTTTAATATCTCTATATAATATCCTTATATATTTTATACATAAGTCATGTTGTTTGGGGACTTGCTAGCTATAAACGTCGCGTTAAAGTTAGCTTAAAAGTTACCGGAAGTTCTCGGTTTTTGCTAGCTGTCTTCTCTCGCGTGCAAAAAAATAAAAATAACAAAACAAACGGATTAAATTTTAGTGAAAGGGTCGACAGGTATTCCGATTTTGCTCCTCCAGACGTTGCCTGTGTCATTGTACTTAGAGAAAGAGAAAAGAAGGCATGTCAGTACCTTTCTCCAACACTCACCTGAGAGTCCCGCGAGGATTTGGTGCACTCCTCGAGGGACTGGCAAGGGAAGTCCTGCGAGACCAGCCTGAAGATATCCCCAGATTTGCAGCACGGTACTTCGAGACCATTCTCAAACAGAGAGAAGGTAACAAACTTAATGTATGGTAAAAATAAGACCATTTTATGATTATCTGCTGTTGATTGTGTGGTTTTTATTAATTGTAGAAAGTGGAGTGGACCCTGCCGAATGGGCTGCAAGGATGGAAGATAGATTCTACAACAATCATGCATTCAAGGCTGCTGGGGTACACAGTGAACCCACTGTTAAATCTTCAAAATTTAATCTGTATATATCATTTACCATTACACTGTTGTGTTGTCCCGATAGGCCAGTCAAGAGAAAGAACCAGAGGCGACCCCTTCCAAGTGAGTCTCATCTTATGTGCTAGAAACAGCCAGGAGGATCACGAGGAAAGAGAGAGGATGAGCATAAGGGAAAGAATAGTAGCAAGTCGATCAAAAAGATGAAATTATCTATGTCAACAGTAGCGAAGTCTTTATTTGAGTAGCTCTTTAGGCATGATTTTACTGACATTCATCATGTTTTAATAAAATGAAAAGTAAATACAATTTACTGTGTCAGGGTTGACAAAATCAAGATACAGGCAGAAATATATGTAAAATATATATAAATATATTCTGGAAAAATAAAATGCTGAATTAAAAATCTGTTCCTTTACACAATTGTTAGTTGAGACCTCAATGCACAATATCCTCATTGAATTATTGTAATGAAACAAAGTGCAAAGCCAAGCTCAAACCCTACTTTGTCCCTTTTCTAATCAGTGATATTTATCTTGCTTGCTCTTTCTTGCACACATCTGCTGAAAATATAGAGACAAAAAATAAAGGATGACAATTAAATTTGGCATTTTCAGCCTAATACATAAGGGTGAGAAACAAACTGGCTGATTTGACTTGCAATGGATAATTTCTGAGGTCATTTTCCCTTTTTTTAACATTTTATGGGGGAATTATTTTTCCAAGTAGTCAGCTGTATCATTATGTTTTTAAGGTTCTACCTAGCCATATTTGCTTGATATGAAGACATTCAGGCCTTGGACCTTGCTGTGGGGCTAGTGGTCCTCCAAAAGGACTTTTTTGATAAAACAAAAATATATTTTGATGCTATTTTACATCTTGATCACTTAAAATAATGTTAGACATATGCCTTGTATTTTATATATATATTATTGTTGATAAAACTAACGTAACTGAAACTAAAATGTTAACATCAATTTGGTTAACTGGCACTATGTAAAAACTAAGCTTTACCAAAAAAAGAAAACAAACAAAAAAAAATCTGTGCTTACACAACTAACTAAAATGAAGTTAGAATTAGAGACAATATCTTCTTAGTTTTAGTCTTTGACAGAAGCATACTGACTGACATGTACACCCAAGCCTGTGTAGTGTCAATGATCTGATTTGACTGAAGAAGACTTTACACAATGGTTAATTTTAGGCCTTGAATTGTATTCAAACATCAAAATTAAATAAATGAAATTAAAAGTGTTAGAATGAATTTTAAAAAAAAAGATTTGTGTTTATGTTATCTAATACTTTTGCATCTCACCTGTAACAAGCATCCTTTGTTGTGGAAAAAACTAAAACTAATAAAGACTAAATTTAGAGTATATTTGCAAAATAGAAACTAAACAAACCATTGGGGAAAAACACCAATATAAACTAAACCAAAATTTAAAAGTAAAAACTAGATAAAAATAAAAATGTATAGAATTCCAAAACTATTATAATCTCACCTCAGGCAATTGCCTACCTTTCCCTAATAGTCAAACCACCTATGCAGGGTGCACATGGAAGAGTTGCATAACTTGATATGAGCATACACAGTGACAGCATAGCAGAAGTCTAAAGTCATCCTGAATCTTTTTTTTTTTAAAACAAGCAATATTTTCTCACTGAGCCTGCATCCACTGAATTGAACAGTGCCATAATGTCTGTTTTTTTCACACCACTATGGTGCAGTCAGATAAAGCTGAAGGATATCCGCTGCCCTCAGGTAGACTTAAGAACAGTGAGTTACAGCTTGTATGTGTCCTTTAATATATATTTATTTATCACACCTAAGAGTTATTGCAATACTGTACAACAGTATCTTGCAGGCCTAGTATAATCACTCAACATACATATACATATACTAGTATTGTCCAAACTTCGCTCACGTCATGCAACGTCCAAAAATAATCACTGCACATTTTTTTTAAGTTGTGTGTTCAGGCTTAATGCAATTTTATTTCATTCTCTGGCATGAGACATATCTTTGCAAGGAACATCTCCAGCAAAAGTTAGGCCTGAATCCTCAACCAAGTGTGGAAAGAGGTTTCAGGTTTGAAGAGGCAAATATGAGAAAAAGAGAGCAGGATTGAGAGTCAATCTGAAAGTAGGCAGTGACAGGTAACAGAGGAAATTCAAAGAAGAGGCCCTATATCACTGTAATCAGTTGAAGTTTTTTTTTTACCGCACATTTCTCACCTAAAATTTTTCATTTTCATCTACTTTCTAGAGAAGAATTGTCCGAATCGCTGACTGAAGATGAATCAATTCATTCAGCTGATGTCTCAGATCTTTCCACCACACAACCCAATGTTTCTAAAGAGACTGATTCAGCTGAAAACACAGAGGAAGAACAACATGAAATTGCAGAGAAGCACATTATTTCAACAGAAAAAGAACTTTCTGAAGAGGAATCAGTCAACATTGTCCCAGCTGAAGACACACAGCCAGATGGACTAAGTGGGCCTGAGGAGGAGGAAGCTCCAGCAACAACATTTGATGAAGTTGTTAGTTGTAAGGAAAGAGATAGCAGTTCTTTTCTAGATCAAGATACACTTGAGTCTAAGTTAGAGCCCCCTGACATATTATCCTTTAGAGAGACTTCAAATGTTTGTGCTCAGGAGTTAGGAAGAGCAGAAGATGAGGTAGGTGTTAAAAATGCAAGTGCAGTTGTAGACAAGGAGACTGGAGATTTAGAAGTAGATGAAAAAGCTAAGGTTGAAGTTCCAGTAGAGGTCTTTCCATTTTTAGGGCTAGCTGATGTGCAAGTGTGTGCTACAGAGCTTGAAGACACAGGGAAAACAATGGAGGAAAACACTACTGGAAATACTACACATCTTGTTGAAGAAGAAAGCTCAAAATCAAAACCTGAGAGGACTGTTGAGCAATCACTGTCTGTATCTGAACCCCCTGAGGGCAATCAAGAGGAAGCAGAAGATCTGGCAGAAATAACTAAAGAGGAAGGAGGAGATACCAGGGATTTTTCTGGGGGAATACATGAAAGTTTAGCTCATATAGAGGGGGTTTTAGACGATAATACTAAAGCAAAGGAGGAGTCATTGGTTGAGATAAGCTTTGAAGACATTCCAAAAGCTCCTCAGACTAAAGAGGATGGGGAGAAACAGCCGCGGGAAGAGTATTCAGTACAGGTCTTAGATACTACATTATCAGAAATTCAACAGGAGGATGAATGCAAGGTTTCAACTGTGGAATCAGACCAAAATATATCAGGTGCACAGGGCCATGGTGAGTCTGAAATGGTAGGAATTGAAAAGGAAGTTAGCTCTGAAAGAGAGGAATTAGGAAGTCAGAATGAGGCACCTGGTGAAATGGAGGGGGAGAAATGGAACACAAATGACACCGATTTAAATAAAAGTGATGATGATGTTAAGGAGGATGAAGGTGATAATAACATTTTATCACTTCAGCTCAACCCAGAGGCAGACGAAGAGAACCTGGAGGATGAAATAGATCTTGAAAGTGAAGATAATGAGCAGAGAAGTGAAGGAGAATTTCACCAGAATGAGGATTTTGAAAAAGATGTGGAGACGTCAAATGACCCTGAAGTTAAAGAAGATGAAACAGTTATCTTCAGAGAGGATGAGGAGGGCACAAAAACAGAAGGTTCTAGTAATGTGGTGGTGAAAACTGATGAAAGAGGTGTGGAAAATCTATCACTGCAAGTAACACAGTCAAATATGTCAGCTGCCACAGGCCAGGCAGAGAGTGAAACTTTAGAGACAAGTATGCAACTTCCACATGAGGAGAGTGCACTTGTAGAGTCCCAGTCTCAGGATATGTCAGCAGAAAAGGAGGTCACATTAAAGGAGGAAACAACCCACACTGAGGAACTTGTGGAAGATTTGAAGATGGATTCTTGTTTACCAGAGAAGAATGATGCAAGGTTTGAAGAGGAAGATGTCAGCCCCGGTAAAAGTGTAGAGAGGCTGGCTGATGACCACCAAGGAGAGGAGAGGCCGCCTGGGTCTGAAAAGGATACAACAGAGCCTGAAGGTAGCAATAAGGTACAGTACTTCTGCCTACACAACACAGAAAAAATATATTTCCCACATTCTCATTGCTTTATTGCCATTAATTAACGTTTTTTTAAAGAGAAAATAGTTTACTTTTGATAGCCCCAAGTTGTATAATTTTAATGTAAAAGCTGCTGTTACAAGCACCATATTTCTTCCATTTTATCAGCAGGCTGTGGAGAAATGTTCAGACAGAGGTGTCTTTAGCTGGGCTATAGTCTGCTTTGTTCCCATTCCTGCCTCAGGTAGCCTATATAAATAAACCTTTCAAGGGCAGCCCTGATCAACAGGGGCTCTTTTTCTTCCCCGCCTGGACTCTCGAGGGGGAGGTGATTGAGAGCATCTCCAAAATAGTTCATTTTCTGCGTGACGTATGGTGGTTGCTCTGAGAAACTTTGAATGTCAACGAGAGGGTCATGATCAAAACTGTCCAAACGGCTCGATCCGCCACAGACTGCCTCTTTGATGATATACATGGCTGAACAAAGATGTATGCTCTTGCTCATAAAAACTAACACTTTGGCTTTGCTAGCTCTGGATCCACACTCCTCTCGGGGGCAGCCTCCACAGATTTAAAGCAGATACGGTAATCTATCATCATAAAAGACCGACGTAACAATTTGTCTTGTGAATTAGGCCTTTAACATTTTTATTGCTGTCACAGTTATCCCCGTCTGATTTGTCTGGACCATCAGGGCTCCGAACGCGCAGGGAGGGGAGTGTAGGAAGGGGTACTAAGAGTGTTACCATGGTAACCCCTCACCATCCTGCTCTCTTTTAGTGTCGTCATGGAATTAATGGGAGATGGTGATGCTGATAGTTGCTATGCACCATCTGTATCAATCATCTACCTTTAATAGCAGTTTCTAACTGACTGACAGACAGAAAAACAGCACTTCTTTGTTTGTGCTCTTGTTTATTGGCAGGAATTATTTCAGCTGGAAAAGAGCTTCAACAAAAACGACACAATATAGGCCAGCTATTCTTACAGTGGCCCAGCTGGAGTGTTTTGGAAGCCTTTTAAATCTATTTAGTGTGTTTTTGTCTATTTTTTACTGCCAACAAGAGTGATATTTGAAGCATCCAGGAAGACTTTCTCCCAAGATGATTAAAGTACAGGGTCAAATTTTGGTTGTAATATTTATTATTGATATATTGCCATAATGACTTTTAGGCTGAATAAGCATGATTGATTAAATTCTGTTAACCATTCACCGTGGTGGAGATTCATAAAAATCAACAAAGCGACCCCCTTGATGAAGCACATCTGCTGAGTAAAATTTGTCGCCATTCATTGCACTTAGTAAAGGAGCAGGAGAGTGTTAATGTCAGAGATATAACTCAGTTAAATTGACGTTTTGTGTTTCTCTCCCTCTCCGTCTTGTCTCTGAGGCTGGCAGAGGAGTGTGGGCGGCCATACCAGCTGGGATCAGAGGGATGGAGAGGGCTGTTAGCTCACTCTGCCTCTAATAAATTTATAACACCTCCTGGTGTAAGCCAGCCCAAGATGCTTACACTGTTTTGTTTTCACGCTATTAGTAGAATTTGAAAGTCAGCAATTATTGTTCTTTCTTTGACCATCTGGCTTTTGCATAGTATTTCTATGTTGTCATCTGTTATTTGGGGAGTTTATTGTTTACATTGATTAGTAACACCGTGACTTGTGAATTTGTGTGATGCCCTGTTTGTGTGGTTGTGTTTTCCTAAGTTACATAAGGGCCATAGTGTCCTTCACGTGGTCGTGTCCAAACTCTCAAGCATGAGCTGAAACTGTCTTTATATTCAGCCTTTTCCAGTTAGTTTAAGCAGTTATTGGCGGCTGTTTCAGGTGCGTTCAAGGTCTGCAGCAGAAATGTGAACACAGTAGGTCAGCAGCCTTAATAAGCCTGAAAAGACAGAGCACATGCTGTCATGTTTGTAGGAGGTCTCTCTTTCCCTCCCTCCCTTTTTCTCTCTCTCTCCTCCATTCTCTCTCTCTCTTTGTGACTGTATGTCTCTCTCTCACTCTGTGCGTGAGCGGGTGTTACTGAACATACAGTGATTGTTAGTAAGAGCAGTGAAGCATTTGTATTTTACCGGAGACTCACTTAAAGAGCGCTTTGCCTGGTCCTGCATAGAAATCGAGGTGCACAAGTCATACTAGGTCAGCTCACCTGAAGACTGAAGTCATCTGAGAGAGTCAGACATGGACTGTCACAATGTAAGTAAAAGCTTCACATCAACTTTTCTAGAAGATTCTTGTTTATCGCTGAGCAGCTCACAAACTGCTTTTGACTCACTTAATAAATTTACTGATATATAGTTGCCCTTTTTTTGGTGTATTTGCTCAGTAATCATGTTACTTTTGAATAGTAAATTGAGCACAGAGTCAGTTTGCTTCTGAGATTTGGAGCTAATTTGAAGCTTTCAAGATTTTTTAAATTCAGTTTGTAATAATGAAGGAGTTTTGCATCAGAATTTTGCAAAGCAGTTTATGACAGATCAAGTCTAAGGAACATGAGGCAAAACAGACAATATAAAGACCCCAGAAAAGGTGTGTAGCCATCGAATTTAAGTACACCAGTCAGGCATGATTGGTGCTGTAAAAGAGCTGGTTTTGGCTGCTCAGAGAGCAGTCAGACAGAGAGGCTAATGAATGCTGGCTGAACAGGTGGGTGGTCACACTCCTACACTGGAGGGGTTTCACTGGAGACATGATGCACAGCTTCATCGAGGTGGTGGGACGACAGTGGGCTCGTTCTGTGGGCTGCCTTTGTATGAAATGTCAATCTGTTTTTCTATAAGCAAAGTGCTGGGAGTAGCCGATATGTGTTTGCCTCCAAATCTGAAACGCTGTTTACATAACTTGTCGACAGCCTTGGCTCTTTTCCACTGACACTTTATGACGAGCCAGAATTTCTCTTCCACCCACCCGACGTTTCCTCTGGGACAGCGGATTCTGTGCTCTCAGTCACTGAATGAGCTGATGGTGTTGACGACAGCAACATTTTTGTGCTGGGTCATCTTTTTTTGGCAGCAGGTTGCATGGCAAAAAGTTATATTGCTTCTCAGAAGAAATGTAAGGGTAGCTTGTAATCATATCACAAATTCGTTTTATATTTCAGTCATAAGTCACACTAACCTCTTACCAAAATTTGGTGTAGCAGTGATGATTCATTTTATAATAGATTACTCTTGCTTTGCTTAGAAAACCATAATTTCAATACACAGACCTTTTCTGCAGCAGACTGTAATAACATATTACAAAACAGACTGACTCAGGCACGTTTTTGCCAGCAGTGAATTATACAGACTATGACAAGAAGAAAAGTGGAGAGAAAAAATGTGGCAATATGGGTTATTGACCTCCTGAGAGCCCCATTGAAGTCATGTAATAAGGGTGAGCCACTCTGCAGCGAGCACTCATCCCTCGCTGTCTGAAAAGATGGTGCTGAAGCATACAGTATATAAAATATGCTGTCACAATTTTTTGAAAGGTCAGCCTTCCTTTACAAAAACAAACCTTTTGATCAGGCAAAATGCCCTCTAAACTTTCGTTTAAACTGCTGCCGTTGTGGTCATCCCTGTAGGAGGAGTGCAGCCGGCCCCAGGAGGAGGAAGACATCATGGACATCCCCCTGGATGACCCCGAGGCCAACAGAGCTGCTGCAAAGATCCAGGCTGGCTTCCGTGGCCACATGACCCGTAAGAAGATGAAGCCGGAGGACAAAACGGAGAGGGAGGAGGTGAGCAGCACTGGGGATGTGCTCAACGGCAGCCAGGGGGACACAGGTCAGTGGTGTAGAACCACGGGGTAAGAGTAGGCCGCATAATGCCGTGACAGAGGGCATTATGGATAGTGTAAGGATGCTAGCAGAGGCTCCTATCAGGAGCTGTGACTTCAAATGGTAAGTGATTGAACGCTTAAGTTGCTGTTTGTTGATTTTAGGTAATAAGCAATAAGCTAAGTTGGGAAAGTTTTAAGAGTTAGGCGCCCTTTACGAGAGGGGAGCCATTTTTTCACAAAACACGAGAGCCTGATGCTGCAACACAAACTGATTTACCATCTTAAAGATGAGGGAAAGAAACCATTTAAAAGCTATACATAATTAAATAAACCTATTAAGGCCCTTATGGGTTATCCCAAGTGTGATTAATGCAGTATATAACTGAGTGACTCATTTAATTAGCCCATTGGGTCTCCAGCTAGACTTGATTGAGTCTTCAATTATTTCTTCTGTTTAAAGGGGTTATAAATGATTCTACGGCTAGATGTGCTGCAAAATTGCTGGAGAAAAATGATGTTTGCCAGAGTTCAATTTACTGGGAAAATGTCAAGTGACATTCTCATGATGGTAAACGTATTTCTATTTTTAATATCAGCGGATGGGAAAAGTTCCAGGATTGGGTCATTTGTATTGTTTTTTTGTTTTTTTTTTGTCACTTTTAAAGTGCAACCCTAGAAAATGTATTGACATCTCTTTTGAGTGCTATTCTATGTCATTATAGTACATAGATATATCAGATTTTACTTAGAACTACATGCAGTAGTAGAAAAGACGAGGCTTTCTTTTACAAAACCTTCAGAATTTACCTTTTCCTTATTTTACTTTGAGGATGTGACAGACACAAGGGGCCCATGTTACTGATTCTCCCTAACCCAATTGCCTGCTCCTTAAATCCCTATCTAGGAGATTTATTTATAGCTCCAGGTGCATGAGGTACAAGATACTGTAAGCTTCAGAGGGCCAGGCAGAATTAATGGACCTGTCGGACTAGAACCAAGCATTATGGGCACCTCCCACTGGAGGAGACCCCTTTTTCATGCAGTACTCAGGTTTTGATGGTCTTTTTTTAGCTCCTCTGCTTTGGAACTTAATGAATGGCTGATTAAAGAGTAGCACCTCAATATTAAGTTGCTATTGAGTGTTTTTTTGTCACATGGTTACGTATTAGAGCACTGACCCTTGGTAAAGACAGTACTGTTTATTTCCAGGGTCCGCAGTTCTTAACTCCACTTTGCCTGTTTCTGTTTTTAGAGACAGGAGGATCGGGGGCAGTAGAAAGGGACGACACATCTGTGCCAGAGCAGTGACGTCCCTGTCCTGACCCGGAAGAAAGAAGCGAAAGATTTGGAAGCAAGGTAGCGAGAGATGGCTGGCGTAAGCTGGACTGGCTGGCTTTCAGGCACACCTTTTTAACCCCAGGAGTCATTTTCTTTCCTTTTTTTTCCAACACAATTATAGCAGTAGAAAATGAAGCAACAGTTTTGAGGGTGTGTGTGTTTTGTGTGAAATTTTGTGAACTTTAACACTCTCCGCGTCTCTGCTTCTCCAGCAGTCTCATCAGTACGGATGTCTTTGACCCGGAATTTGCAACTCACTGCATGTTCTTGTGAAATTTCTGGTAGTGTGCTAGTTTTTAGATGATGATCTGTGAATGTGAAAATGAATGTCCTCATAATGCTAAACAGGGCTTATTTTGGATTGAACTGTTCATGCCATCTGTGTATAAACCTTGTATGCATCAGCGTTAGACTTTGCCTAATTAGTGGCTTTTTCTCTTTGTTAATATGCAGTGTTCTCTAATGTGCTTGTACCCTGATCATTATTAAACCTATTTGACTTGCTTACAAAAGTGATTAAACTTTAAAAGAGACGTAGCTATGTATGTTCTATTTATTCTTATTTACCTTATTCAGATTAGAACTGCCTTGATTACCTTTTGATCACATGATCAGTATCACCTTTTCAAGCATTTTCTATAAATCTGATCTTCCACAACAGTAAGCATGCAGTACTTACACCCCCCACCCCCACCCCCAGATGCATTTGGTAAACTTTACCTTATAAGGTTTGGTTCGGTATGCTCTGTTGTTGTGTTGGTGGGTTTGACTTGTTAAATCAAGTGTGTGAAAATCCATTGTTAGAGTTTGTAGAGCTGTCATGCTTTAAAACTAATGGAATAGTTGCTGAACTTTGCTGTAGAATCATGGCATTACACAAATAAATCCACCTTACATATAAGCTAAAATGTCTGTTTTAAAGTTCATTAATTCAAGCTGAATACCAGTTGGTGTCAAACAGCACATTTTGTGTCATTTGTCACTGCGAAATCAGATCTTTGTAGATTACAGCAGGCACAGCTGCTCATTTTCTTTTTGTCACAGAGACATAAGCAGGGCTGCTAATCAGAGGGAGCAGTTTCCATGAAGCTGAAATGATGTTTGTCTCAAGTGTGGCTCCCTTCCTCAAGAAAGCTCATAAATAAGTCATAGAACTGCATTTTTCAATTCACAATGAAAAATTATACAAGCCAAATGAATTGAGCATTTGTGAGTTCTTATAGTTATTCGATGGAGCCTTTTAGAAACAGTTCAGAGCATTGAAGCATAAAGGTATATTACGTTTCCATCCACAGCTGCACTGTCAAAAACAACCCACACTCATGACTTGTTTGTGTGTATTTTTTTTGCAGTTCCGGCCAACCTTTATTGCAATAAGGCTGCTTAAATCACAAAAGAATTACACAATTTTTGCCTGATTTGACCAGGCAGTCTTGTGCGCTTTATGAGAAACAGACTAGAGCATCTTCAGTCTCCTGGTGCTCCCACTCAGCCCACCTACACACATCTGAGCCATACTGCACTCTGCACACACTCAAACTGCACATGCATTTGCACACAGGAACAACACAACTCATACTTTAATATGCAGATCCCACTCAAGTCACTCATTCTCACTAACATGCCAACACAGGCACACACGCTGTTTGTGTCACCAGCTGTAGAGACAGGACAACGAATATGAATCTTCCACTTAGTGATTTTTGCAGAGCCAGAGTGCAAAGCACTTCCTTCTCAGGCTGATGTTCCTCCTCCGCCACGCTCTCATAAATATCCTCTATGGGTTTTATACGCACCTATTCTCTCTTTTCTCCTACTCAGTCCCAAAGGTGCCATGGCCACGTTCTCCTGTCTCTTTAATGACTGTGGGTGAGCAATCAATATCTTGCACACCTCCAAACATAGCACAACACCCACTTGATGCTGTAGATTAAATTCTGGGATTGAGGGAAGAGACAGGCTGCATAAAAAGAGCCTGAAATCTTGTCAGAAGGTGGTCTTTACAAACACATTTGTTTGCACACGATAAAGCTTCAACTTACCAGGCTGAGAGAGAGTACTAGCTCTGCCATTTCCCTTTAAATTTGCCAGGCTGAAAGTGGACTATTTTAGGTGTTGATCATATGAAAGATCTGCCTGGTTGGTTTGTTCACATTCTCAGACAGCTTGTCAGTGAGAAAAAAGTGTGGTCTCCTGGGTGATAATTATAGATGAAAAACACCAGAATGAACAGCAGGGGGCGCAATTATCTTCTCTCCAGTGGTTCTGCTGCTGCCCTCGCCATCTTAGGAGATAATGTTTCTTTAATACTAAGTGGATTACACAACGTAGCTGTAATGAGGGGATACAATGAGTGCACATTAATGTCACAGCTGCATAAAAAGCCATCTGTTTGACTGAAAGTAGGGAGCACCAATGACAAGAGTTATTTTGGACACATTCTCATGATGGGGGTGTTACTGAGGCACAAAACCTGACAACTGTTTGTGTCATTCCTTGAGCAGACAATCCTCATCTGTTCTCCCTCTCTTCTCCTCTGTTATGGACTCGAGTGGAAAGAGTCCCCCTTGATTTAGAGAGCATCAGAAGATGAGAGGAAGAGGGGAGATGCAGCTTTTACCAAGGGCAGAGGTGGAGGGGAGAGGTTCGGCTTTGATGGCCCACTTCACTGAGGGTCCAAGGCCCTGGGAGAGTGCTGGTGAAGAGCAGCTGTTCCCGCATTCTTGCAGCTCTTTACTTTTTTTCCAAATCCACCATGCTTCCTCCTCTGCATAAAACCTGCCTTTGTTGTCAAACAAAATGCTCTAAAAAAGTCTTAACAAAACAAAGCTTTCTAAAGTGGGCGGACTACTTACAAAGGAATTGAGTCATCAATGCATACAAGCTAATGCCTCAATGTCTGAGACACAGTTAGGACAACTGACGCAACCTATGGGGGCTTTAAATATGGCAGAAAGTCTGATATAACACGGAGTGACAGTCCAGCTCTAGATAAACAAAAATCAAACCAGCAGTCAGACAAAAAAATGTAAGCTGTACTGATCTGACTCACAGACATGGCCATTTATAATCAGACTTCCTGTGCTTTTATTCTTTTTCAACTAACGCAGTGTGGCTCAATCTGTGGCTCTTTTACCCAAAGAAAATTCACCTAAGAAAACCTTAGAAAGGGACATTTTGACATCAGAAATGATCTGTTGTACGCAACATCAATCCGTTTGTTTCCCATGCTTATACAGTAGGCTTTAAAAGTCAAATATAACTGTCTACCTTTATTTTTGGTTGGTACTTTTCCATCAGATCTGTACAAGAAAGCACGAGCAAGACATATGTGTATGGCTGATTCTCAGAAAGGGGACAAACTTCCAAACTTGGCTTTTTAATTTGGTTTTATTACAATTATTTGGAGTGGTTATTTGTATGAGTTGATGTCTCAACTCATAGTTCTGTGTAGGAGAAGATTTTTAATTCAACTTTTAAAAATAAATATACATATAAAACTTTTTGCCCATATTTTGATTTTTGTCAACTCCATAGCAACATTAAAATGTATTAAATTGTAATTGTATTAATTCAAGATAAATGTCAGGTTTAGTGGTATTCAGTAGTGAGACTTAGAAATGAATTATTTTCACTCAGTATTTTTTTATCTGTTACTTTGAATATGTAAAACATCTCAAACAAGTGACAAACATCTGCCAGAGTTAAAAACATCTGACAGAATTTACAGACTTGATCACAAACATGTGATTGTGTTGACAAACAACTGACAAAATGGACAAACATCTGATGGAGTTGACGAACATCTGACGGAGTTGACAAATATCTCACATAGTTAAAAAAATCTGAGAGTTCAGAAATATCTGACTGAGTTGACAAACATCTGACAAAGTTGACAAACACCTGATAGAGTTGACAAACATCTGACAAAGTTGACAAACACCTGATAGAGTTGACATATATCTGACAGAGTTAAAAAAATATCTGACTGATTTCACAAATATCTGACTGAGTTGACAAATATCTGACTGAATTCACAAACATCTGACAGAATGGACAAACATCTGATGGAGTTGACAAATATCTGACATAGTTAAAAATGTGACAGAGTTTAGAAATATCTGACTGAGTTGATAAACATTTGACGAAGTTGACAAATATCTGACCGAGTTGACAAACATCTGACTCAGTTGACAAATATCTGATCGAGTTAAAAAATATCTGACAGAGTTGACAAATATATGACTGAGTTGGAAAATATTCAACAGAGCAAAGGAATTGACAGTTATTTGACTGAGACAGTTATTTGACAGAGTTGACAACTGGGATAAAATGCAATGGCTTACTAACTTTCTACCAAAATAATTGTTTTTTTTAATTGACTATAGATAATAGAAAAATGATGATAATTAGAAGTAAAACTACCCCCCCCCCCCCCCCACACACACACACACACACACAATGACCTCATGTTTCCAATTTTTTTGGTGTACAGAAGCCCTAATAGGACACACATCTGTACATGCATTATAAGACTCTGTTTGGCATGATTATGCATACATTTCTGTTGTGCTAAAGGTTACATGTATCTTGTTATCCCTGGATCATAATGCTGGTTTTCTCATAAAACATGATAACTTCTCAAGAAATAAAGAAAATGACAATCAAACTCAATTTTACAGAAAAGCAGAGTTAAATAAAAATGTATGGATGCATTTCCTCCTTAGGCTCCCATACCGTTGACCGAAATGTTCTACTGTTTTATTTTGGTCACAACTACATTAATTTATTAAGTGACAGGAAACAAGTAAAAGCTGAATTCGGCCCCTAGGGCCATTTTAATGTCCCATTAATTCTCTTATGAGCAGCTTTTATAGCATTTCCATCACTGATGATTTCTTCATCTGTCTAAATTTAGCTTTTACCCCACCTAGAGGTCAAAAGGGGTACCTGCACCCTCTTTATATATTTGTTGTTACAACTATATCAGTATTTAGCTCCCAGGCTGGTAAAGTACCATGGGCCGTGTACCTGACAGGAGCTGCTGCAAAATGTTTTGAGTGTGGGTCAATTTCAGGGTTGGTTGCCAAGTGACAAATAGTTGAGTTTATTGTGAGGCTCATGTGCAGAGAGGAGTTTGCACAGAAAGTGGGCCAAAGAGAGGGGGGAAGTGAGTTGTTTTTCAAACTCAGACATTTCAGAGCTTTAAGTGGCCTTCTCTTTGAGGCGCTGCTTTGGCTGAAGTACAGTGGTTTCTTCCCAGCAGGAATTCTTATAAAGAAGCTCAGCTTTATATTGATCTAAACTGTTAAAGCCTGACTTGGGATGACTTTTTTAACCAGACAAAGACTTAAAATAATCCTTAAAAAACATAATATCTTCTTTGAGACCTTACAGAAAGGGCAACGTGGACTGGACGAGAGGAGCTCATCTACAGTGTGTCTGTGTCTCCCACACACTCATGAACACACACAGTTGGCTGTTGTTGGCAGTGACTGGGGTGCTGTGAGGAGAGTGGGGCTCAGTGTGACCAGGCAGAGGCCAGTGTTGCAGGCAGACAGGCAGGCAGTGGGAGAGTGTTTGCTGGCAGAGACGTGCCTGGGGTGGATAAACCATGCTCACTAAGTGGGAGAAAGACTCTGCCCAGGACACAAGATGAAGGCGGAGAGGAAGACCTCCTCTAAATGCAACAGTTTTGCTGACATTCCTCCTCTACTGACGCTCTTTGGCCTCCTCCTCCTCCTTCTGTTCACAGGTAAGTCTGTGGATCGATGTGGCTCTCACTCAAACTTTGCTATTTTTCACTTGGATTCTTCTTCAGTTGTTAAATTCTGTCAAGCAATGAAAAACCTGACTGGGCTGATTATTAGGACATAATAACTTCAACTAACTCAACCAACTAACTTCTTTCACTTCCCTGTTTTTCTTTAGTTACTTTAAACTAGAAAATCTCAGTTTTCTCTTTTTTTCTGTAAAGTTGATTCAGGTTAAACTAGTCGCACATGTTGTTTCATGTCCTTGTGATCCATGATCTGATATACAATGGACTCATTCATGGGTGGCGCTATTTATTAGGCCCCCATCTGCAGGTTAAAGGATCTGGAGTATCTATTGTGAATGTATTAGGAGGGAATGTGGAGGTTAAGTGTGAGGATATGGACTTTTTGGTGGGAATTAGGGTTTCTTGCTTTCTTTCTTTCTTTTTTTTTTTGTTCAGATTAATTGTTTTGAGGTGGAAAATTATGCCAAATGTTTATAGAATGGTGTTATTATGTTGTTATTTAATTTTATAAAAATACCATGTGCCCAGTTTATCCAACCAGTTCAGTTTTGGTAGAGTCACTGGGTCCTGTGTCAATCTCCAACTTCACCAGTGACAAAGACTTTCTCTCTCTCTAACCCTCTCTCACTCTTTTCAAGGGAGGAAACTAGTTCCAACAATCATGCCCTTTGTCTTATCGCCTTGGCAACCCTTGTCAGGCAGACCAAATGGTTACCACGGCAATGAGGCGATGCCCTGCTAACTGCCTCACTGCAGAGAATAGTGAACAGTGCCAGCTCTCCCTCTCCTCTCCTCTAGGTTGATCTTTCTATCACTGAGGCCCTAACAGTAGGATGTCCCCTCTTAGGCACGCAGCCAGTGTTTGAACCTCCATGTGTCCGACTACAGCTGAGTTATAGGAGCCTCCACTGTGAACATAATAGCTCTGCTGTGTTTGGTTTCCCAGACTGAGCTCTTCTCTAAAGGATGAAATGTGGCCCATGTTGTCATACCTTATACCTCTGGGAGGTACAGGATAATTAGGGAACACAAATCAAAATTAGTCTATTACTTGTTCGCTGCATGTGGTCATGTGGAATTCCTGATGAGAGTTTCTGAGCAACAGATGGGGGATTAAGAAGAAGTTATAGGCTGTGGTATGCATATGAGTTTGTTTACATGCATAGCATGCAGGGGCTGGTTTGGACAAGACAATCTCTCAGACACCCCTTTTTGCAGACTGCTACAGAGCAGAGACGCCACCTCTGTCAGAACACAAATACACGCTTTAACTTCAAAAATAAAATTAGACTTAACTTCCAGCTATGGTTGGAGTATGAGTTAAAGTAAGGGTAAAGCCTGTTTTATGTTTGACACATCCTAGCCACATTCACTTAGTTAACCATATAGCTAACATAGCTTTGTTAGCTTTAGTTAAAGCTAGCAAAGCTAATATTAGCCATTGTCCGTATAACTACTTTTAAAACAGAGCTATTTAATCCCAGATTAGACCTCTGAGCTTTGTTATGAAATGCTTCTTAGTCTTTAATGTTTGTGATGTGGTTACTTCATGGATGTAACTCTCAGCCTTGTTTATGGATAAAGTTTTTTTTTTTTTTTTTTTTAACTTAGACTGGAAATATATTGTACCATCAAATTACATCCCTTCCGTTCTGAAAGAGGCAGTGTCTCACAGTGGCAGTCTGCAAGAGGGGACTTTGAGACCTGTAGTCTGCAGCCATACCCCTAAAAATATAACAGATCAGCTAAGCTCTTTTTTTAACTGCCAAGGGTTAAAAGCCTCCCGGCAAAAACTACTGCACACTCAGCTGTGAGTCAAATCACCCAGCTCCAATTCATGTACATTAATACTTTTAACTCTTAAAATAAAACTTGGCTTTGATGACCCCTATACAGTGTGAAGAGAACCAATAAAGTGGCATCGATAATGGATGTATGGATAGCTCATTTTTTGTACCAGTTTGTAACCGTGGGCCCTAACAAATACTGCGCGCAAAGCATTTTGGTGTGCACTGCAGGTGTCTTTCATTTTTTCCCACCTGATGCTGTTGTCATTTTCACACCCAGCTGTCATGTTATAAGAAAAAAAAAAAAAAAAAAAAAAAAGTTCTTTCTTTCCGGTCTTAAAATACGCAGCTCTCATGAGGATGTAGAAAATCTAACTATATCGAGTCTAAAGTCTGTGGTGAAATTTAGAGGGCACAATAGAAAAGCAGGCCTATAATCAGTGACCTTCCACAGGATGTACACCTCCTCCACAATTTAATATCAGTTCATACATTTATAACAAGACGGAGGGCGGAGAGACAGAAAGCTTTTGTTTGTGTTTGTTTGTTTACAAGCTCCCCTCCCTGCTTGCCCACTTCAGTGAACATTCTTGCTAAAACACACAGAAACACACACCCACATGCTGTCATGCAAGTTGGATTCATAATAAATCTTATGCATAACTGTGACTCACCTACGAATACCAATGACAAGATATCCCACGGCTATTAAAACTAACTGTCTATTGTGCTTAAAACATAGCCAAGGATTCAATCAAGAAAATGAGTCAGGAAATATTTACAGCCCACTTGATTTTGAGCTTGATGTTGAGCTCACAGAAGATAAATCAACATAGATCATGTCAGTGTTTTAGTAATAAATTCATTGTTTCATGCAGAAGTGTTTGCATTTTTGTTTTTTTGTTGTTGTTTTTTTGTTTGTTTCTGATGTTGTGGGAGTGATTCAATGAAATAAAACCCAGCCATGAAAATAATATGTCAGCCTGCACTTACACACTGTTCTTGAGTTACGTGTGTTTCAGTGTTGAAGTGGATTAACTGGACCCATTAACCAATATTGTTATGTCCAACATTTACGTAATAATCACAGCTTGGGGCTTATTATAAAGTATGCTATCCCATGCACAAATCTCTCAGATAGGACAACGTAGTTCATTAAAGTACTGTAGTACTGTAATGCATGTAAATTGTGTCTGCATAAAAGTACTTTTGTTGTTTAACTGTATCCATGCCTGTTCCCTGCTCTAAGTTTTCATTTATGCTCATTCTTGTAGTAAAAGTAGTAATTAGTGTGGCAGTAATTGGTGCTTTTTGCATAAGCCCTCTATTGTTACACTGTGTGTGCGTGTCTGGTGAGTTGATTCCTCTGATGTGTGCTCACTGGCAGAGCATCAAAGCTGCTTGTTCTGTATTTACTCCCACTATCCAAATATTCCTCTGTTTTTTCCTCCTCATTTCAAACCGTCACCACTGTCTCTTTGCATGTTCTTCAGGTGAGGTGTCAGGAGTGAACGTGACCAGCCAAACACAGCTGGTACGGGGCACGGTGGGCAGAGAGGCCCTTTTGTCAGTCAGCTACTCCAGCAGCAGCTCAGACAAGCCTGTTATCAAGTGGCAGATCAAGAGGGACAGGGAGAAGCCGATCACTGTGGTGCAGTCCATAGGAACAGACATCATTGGGAACCTGAGGCCAGAGTATCGCAACCGTATCCTGGTGTTTGAGAACGGGTCTCTGCTGCTTCATAACCTGCAGCTATCAGATGAAGGGGCGTACGAGGTGGAGATCTCCATCACAGATGATACCTTCACTGGAGAGCACTACATCGAGCTTACTGTGGATGGTAAGCATGGATTGACCCCTCTTTGCAGCTCCTCAGAGTTTAAGCCGTCAATGAAACAAACAGAAATTATTATCAACACCTCTATATTTCCTGCAGAAGCTTTTGAGACCATCAGTGTGGGTACTGATCATGGTATCACATCCTGAAGAAACAGCCTTTGCTAATATCTTCAAAGATGAATTCCACTCTTCTACTCCTACACATGCATGCAGAGACAGAGAAAGCTTTTATATGTTTAGCAAAGAGTGATATATTTGACTGTTAATGGTCACATATTTTAACCCTTTAAGACAAGTTTATGTTTTTTTCAGAGGTCCCCAAAACATTTCTGTGAAGTTTGTTGCCTTTGTTGAAGTTTGTCTAAAAATCCCTCTGTTTCAGGCCTGCTCAGAACGAGCTGTATCTGTCTGTGGCTTTAAATGTTACTGAGCTGTCTGACTCTGCCTCTGACGCCACCCTTCTCGGGAAGAGGATGTGGCTTAATGGATGCGACACTCCTGATCCTCCTCTCAGCTGGCAGCTGATTATTGGGAGGATTGTGGACAGGCCAGGGGTGCATATTTTTGCTAAAAAAGCCAGAAAAAAGTGTATTTTGCAAAATATGTGATCTTTAAATTAAAGGGGGCATAATGCAATTTTTCCTTTGAAAATATCTACCGAATGATCCTGCACCTTCACCCTGCACCTTTTGGTGAGATCACAAACCTTGACTACGCCAGCAACTCCATGTGGTGAAACCACAATGTGGCTGAGTTGACAGAAAGTATTGTTTTGTTTTGAAAGTGACAGAGTTTTCAGTACTTTTTACTGTCAGTACAGTGATTTTTTTTTTTCATAAAGACCCTTTTTTTGTAGGTACAACTGATATTTTAATCATACAAATCTAGAGATAGATATAACGAAAGAGTGACATATTTGTCCATAAGATCTTTTCAGTTTTTAAGTTTTAAATAATATGAAAAACACAATGTGTGTTTTTTTTTTTATTTTCTGAAAGGTGGTGATTTTGGAGATAGACAGCAATGATATCATTGTATTTACCACTTGCATATCCTTTAACCTTTTTCTAAGTTATAACAGTGTAAATTTTAAATAAACTGTTAGAAAAATCAAAATTTCTGATGCTATTCTATGGCAGACTATGAGCAAGATGTCTGGGGAATTATGTCACTGCTTTAGGTATGACTGGCTTGTGGCATTGGAGGGTGGGCTAATTGATAGCAACTGGTCAATTCATTATGTGCAGGACAGGATCAGTTCAATGTAAGATGTAGTTCTTTCTCAACTAGGGTTGCCAGGACTGAACTTTTCCTCACAGTGGCTTGAAAAAGCCGGGTTTTCCCATTCTCCAAACATCTGAGCAGTCTGAGCACGGCTCTGAAGAGGAGTTATGAGCTAAAAGAAAATCAATATAAGTTGAAAGAGCATCATCTTGCCCCAGAGAGAGTAATTGTAATATGAAACAGAGTGATTCATTGTGTTGGTGCTTTTATTTTGAAGGCACTTGCTAGGATCCTTTTATCTGTTTACTCTTGTAACAAGAGGTCAACAGCTCTCACATGCTGTATCTTTGAAACGTGATCTTGTTTCTCCTTAGTTTCTGTATCAAAACCTTACATCCAGATGATGGCCTCATCTGTCCTGGAGTACAGCGAGTACTTTAACCTCCACTGCTCCCACGATAACGGCACAAAGCCTGTCTACGGTTGGCTCAAAGGAGGAAAGGTGCTGACCAATGACACGCGCCTGCTGCTTTCACATGACCAAAAGGTGCTGACCATAGCCCGGGTTCTGATGTCAGATGATGATGTCTACACCTGCACTGTGGAGAACCCCATCAGCAGCATGAAGAGCTTACCTGTCAAGCTCACTGTCTACAGTAAGTGACATGTTATCTCAAGATATGAAAAATCAACTCATATCACAGGAAAATAAGGATAGCTCTTTGAGATAACACCATAAATAAGCTGCGATCTTGAGAAAAACAACCACAGATATCTTCTCATCAAACAAAAAAATATAAACCATACATGTATGTTCCTGTGGGGTTGCAGTTAAAACAAGGTTGTGAAGCCTATATTCCAGCTCTCTGACTCATTATTTCACCATCAGAGTCAGTGTGAGCTTCTCTGCATGTTTTCTTGTGTCATTTAGAAGCGTGTGATCTGCTAAAGCACTACTAAAACCATTTATACAAGTTCTTTAACTTTCCCAGCTACAATGATAAAGCATAATTTGTTGATGCAAGCTTCTTCTGACTCAACACTCCTAGTTTCTCTTTAAACACAGGCCTGGTGGTCTGTGCTCCAAACTTCAGTGTTTCCATACACACTTCTAAAGCCCAGTTTCTTTCTACAGTTCATGGTTTTAGTCAGCTTTATTTTATTCATGCTATTAAAGGAATATTTCAGTTGGGTTGTAAAAGGTACTTGGTGATAGTAGTGCCATTAGCCAGTAATTTCAGTGAGTGCTGCTCCTTCAAACAGGGTGTGCTTGGCAATAGCTAGACCACACAGTGCAGCAGACAGGTATAGTTTATCTGTGTAATTTAGCCAGTTTAAACTAAAAATGGGACCCAAAAAAAATATGCTTGGTAAGTTGTACGCTTTGTCAAACATTTTTGAAACATTTTATTTTTCACCCAGAAACCCTCTGTGTGTGGCACTATTTTGCAACGCAAGCTTCAGCATTTTTTTGTCCCATTTTTACCTTAAATTTGCTGAATTACACAGAGAAACTATACCTGTGTGCTAGGCTGTTTAGCCTAGCTTCTCCAAGCACCCCCTTTAGAAGGGGTAACACTCAATGAGATCAAGGAGGCTTATCGCACTAGTACTGTTAGGTACCTTAAACAACCCAACTCCAGAAATATCAAAATATCTCTTTAAGGAAAAGAAACTTTGGTTCATTCACAATTTTAGTGGTTCACCCTCTGGAAAAAATTTTAAGAGACTAGAGTCTACAACTGTGGCCTACTTCCCCATATTCTGATATAACTATTAAAATAGGCTACTCAATATGTCAAATGATTAAATGTCACATAATTTACCCCTTTAAGATAAGTTTACTGTATATTGGTCTAAGAGGTCCCAAAAACATGCCAGTGAAGTTTTTTGCTGAAAAAACACTCCAGTATTCGATTTTTGTATGTCTAAATACCCCCTCTGTTTCAGCCCTGCTCAAAATTAGCTGTTTCTGTGTCTGTGGCTTTAAATGTTACTGAGCTGTATGACTCCGCCCCTGACCACACCCCTCTCACGAAACTGATGTGGCTTAATGGATGTGGCTTTCCTCATCTGGGAGGAGAGGAGGGCTGAACTTTCTGCCAAGCAGGAAGGACCAACCAAACCTAGGGGCAGTGCTTACTCCCCACATGACATCATCAGGGGAAAATCTGAGAAGGCTTGTTTGAGCACACATTTTCTGAAAGGTTGAGAAAGAGAGGTGGGGAGGGAATGGATTTTTCTGATTCTTGGGGGGGGGGGGGGTTGCAGATTGTTTCTAATTCTCCTTCCAGATAAAGTAAAGTTAGAGCTTGAGAAATTATAGAATAAAAATAGAGCATCAGACCAAAGACAGACAGGTTGATAAGAACAAACAGAATTCATTTAAAAAGAATAAAGCAATAAAATACAAGAAGGAAGATTTCTTAGTAAATAAAATATATTTTTTCAATATAATACTTTTTAGAAAATGCTTTTTAAGCTGTGTGAAGTGATCATATAACTTGTATCCATATCTTAATCTGCTCTTCAGTTGTGACTGTCAATGAATAAAAGGATCCTTCTTCTCACTGAAAATCAGGCAAAGGTATAATGTGCCATGATATAGAAACATTTAAGTTACGTTAATACAATACTCAGTTCAAAACTTGGATGGATATAATAAGTTGAGTTCATGGTTTTAGAGTCTAATTTATACTAGACAATTATAAAATATAAATCCCATAGAATCTAATTATGAAAATGGGGGATATTTCAGCTCATTGTTCAGCAGCCATCCTTTCCCAGGAGCTGGCAGAAGCAATTATCGTCTCACACTGACCCATACACAAGCATGCCTGCTTCTCTAACAATGTTGTTTACAACAAGTGCAAATCCAGGCTGAGTGCAGCAGAGCTGGCCCGCAATGGCTGTTACTGGGCGCCAGTAAAGCGCCACATGTGAGGCTGAGAGAGAGAGAGGCCGTCTGATCCAATGAATGGACAGTTATTTATGAGGAGGGAGCAGGAAAAAAGGAGTCAGGTGGGGAGTATGCTGTGCCCCAGTGGACATCAGTAATCCTCACTTCATTATTGCTGTACTGTGATGTGCTGCATGACGAGACAGCTACAGGGCCCTCGAACGGCTCTCTGTTCCCCTCTGCATGCAGAGCAGTGTGGCACAAAGTCCCAAAGTGACTGCACTAATGTCCTACTTCACTGCACTTTATTCATGCAAAGACTTGTCAGGAAACGTAGAAAACACAGTCATACGAATGTCATTTTCCATATTCTGTCCACATTTCCATGAAATCTTTCAGTCCATATGGCACAAAAATACCACACTTGCGTTAAGAAAATATATTTTCAACTTTCAAACATTTCTTTTCTTCAGTCCAGTGAAATAGATATACATGTAAAGCAGGTCCGGCCTTACTGCTGTAAGGAAAGACGTGAGTCACTGGTTCACTAAGAGGTAAACGCCAATGCCCTGCTGTTACTGACAACAATCTTTCTTTCTTCTCTCTTTTTTTCATGTTCTTTTCTACCTCTCGGTATCACCCTGGTTTAGGACGGAGCTCGCTATACATCATCCTGTCCACCGGCGGCATTTTCCTCCTAATCACCCTGGTGACGGTGTGCGCCTGTTGGAAACCGTCCAAGTGAGACTGGCTCTTTCTTCCTTTTTCTCTCCTCTTTTTCTGCCTTCTTTTTTTAACTTCCCCTCTCGTTTCTTTCCCACCTCCTCTCATTGGCTTTGTTATTGCACTTTAGGATGGGACTAGAATCTTAAGTAGCTCAACAGTGCCACCATAGTCTGAATAGGGTGAAAACATACAGTGATGTGTTGCTTGTTTGAATTGTTCAACAACAATGGTTGAACTTTTTTTTTTTCCATTATAGAAAGAAGCATCGACCTGTCCCCCAAAGAGCTCCAGTCTATGTGGAGCAGAGTGAAAATGGCCATGATGGTGAGAATAAGTAATTATGATTTTGCACATTACATTGTTTTAGTTAATAAACTATTCAGCAGTGTGTTAAACAAAGGTAGGCCTAAATGAAACTAAATCATGTCTTTTTCAGTTGATGTTGTTCCCAAACCATCCACACTCAGCAGGAGGAGCCCCATGCCTCTTTATGTTCTCAATGAAGACGTAAGCCACTCTATTTTTCCTTTTAGCATTTATACTACAACAGTTTAAAAGAAACATTCTTGTTCAACTGTCCTGATTGGAGGGACATAACCATATTTAAGGTTTGTTTGAACTGATTTTTTGTCCAGATAATCCTTATATGTACAGTCAATATAATTGAAATAAGGGAAACTCCCTTATGTTAATTTGTAAAAGTCATGCATGTTTGATGTTTACAATTATGGGCCAGGCTGCCTCTGATGGGAAACACACAATAACCAATCAGAACAAGCAGATACAGTCACAGTTTTGCTGCTCAGAAACATAAACACATACTGCGCCTCAGCCTCTTTATTCTTTTCTTCATTTTTTGTTTTGTGCCAGAAAAACAGAAAATGTATGTGTGAATGCATACCATCCCAGCCGGCTGAGGATGTCAATCTCCTTCCATATTTGTTTTTCTCTTGAAGTCACATTTCATGACCCCCAAGTTTTTAATATACATTAATATTGGTGTGACTTTTGCTATGAGACGACTTCAATCTGTAGGGTTGATATTATATAAGTTGAGTGTGTCATGATACTAACATTTCAGTCATCTCAGGTTTGTAATTTGTTCAAGCATTTATCATGGTGACAGCATAGTTTAGCATCAGGCTCTTACTTCATCACTCCTCACAGATTTATCTTACATGCAGAACTGAGGAGTGATGAGATACCATCATTAACCCCCCAGTCAGAGCCAACAGGTGGATGCTGGGGTGGAGGTGGGTTAAAGCGAGTGCCGATCCAGGGCAAAGCAGCAGATTGCAGATCAGAGGGAGAAACTGGAAATCTTGCAGCTTTAATAGACCTCTGAATTAGGAAGATTTGAGTCATGTGATTTAAGATGCATGTCAGGTGTGAATCATTGGGGGCGAGATTACTGACCTGAACTAACCTGGAGAGCCACATGAGTAAAAACAGGATCTTACCCCAATCTCCTCTATTGTTTCTAGTCTTTATGCCAGGCTTAGATAGCTGGCTACAGCCTTACCTTACTGTACAAAGAAGCAGAAAGGGATCAAACAAAAGTTGACATTGACTGAGCGACCCTTAATGACAGGTTCAAAAATGTTCACAAAGCCTTCCTCATGTGAATGACAGGTGTCATGTCAGTCTTATGCATAATCCTTCAAATAAAGCGTTACCCACAAGTTGGTGTTGTATTTCACCCAAGATCCAATCAAATCCAATCCAAATAAAAGTTGATGCAGCCAGAGAAGAACGGCCCTTTCATCATCGTACACCTGAATAAATTGCCTCTGCCTTTGTGTTACAGGAGACTTTGGAGCGTCTGGAGGAATGTTCTGGCAATGCTGTCAGCCAATCAGAAATGAGTATCCCTGCCACCTACGCTCCCGTCCTTCCCCCACCCTCCAACAGAACTGACCGGCCTGTTTGGTCTGCCCCACGCAGATACCCCCGCAGCTCCTCTCCTTTGGCACAACCTCTCCCACAGCCTATTCCAGGCCCTCCTCTACGCCCCGCTCGCTCCCCCGGCCAGTCCCCCTGTTCATCCCCACGCAGTTACAGCCCCATAAGAAAAGTCCGCCCTCCAGTAGGCATCCCGGCGAGCCACCTGCCTGTAGAGGCAGAGTGTCCAGACGACAGTGATCAGACTCAGAGTCCATCACAGCAGTAACAGCTGCTTGGATGTATGTTTTTATTCTGTGAAATGTAAAGCACATGTATAGTTTGTTGGTATTTTGTTGCATCCTGCCACAGAGATAATGGATTTGATGCACTAGAATTAAAGATGGGTTCCCTTTCAGCTAACTCTTTGTCTTTATATTTCATTATTTATCATCTCTCTACAGCTATGCACATTTCCATTCTCTTTTGATGACACTTTATCACGTTAAATGTAAAATTATTTCCAACAGCATGTAGTATGTCATGTATATGAAGGTGACAGTGAAGATTGAAAACTCTGGTATATACAGTATTTTGCAACTTTATAAAGATTTTTGGGAAATTTTGTTAAGAAAACTGTACATATGTAAGTTAAAAGTTTCAGGACTGATGTTTTTCTCTCTGGTTGTTTTTCTTAAACCACAAAGTCTATTAGGTCACTGTAAATCCTTAGGTAATAAAACTGTTGAAATAGTTTGTGGTTTGTCATCAGTTTTTAAATGTGGTGACCAGGACCGTGAAAAAAACATTACAGACTGTCATTGGTGTTTTCTGTGTTATGTATGTGGATTTTACATATTAACATGAGTAATACCAAAGCAAAGAAATGTTTTACTCTCTGTAGTCTGCCTGGAGGAAGCTAAAAGTACTTTGTCAATTTAGAGTGCAAGTGCAATACTATTTCAGTCCATTAGGTGTCACCCTCACATTTCTATGCCAATGCACAGTTTAAATGATGAGTTCTTAAAGGGAACCCTGCATATATTTACTAGATTAACTTAAGTATTTTATGAGAATTCTACAAACACATTACATTCAAACATTTTGGATAAAAAATAGATTCACATAGGCTGCCCTTGTTGTTCAATGCCCTATGGGTAGTAGTAGCAGTAGATGTTTTATTCAGTCGTAGCACAAGTTCCAAATATTTCCCACAGTTTAGACATTTTTGACAAAGTCAGTAGTCATGTATTGAGCCGTAACTTAAAAGGTAGACAGAAGCAAACTGCTTGTAAAGGCAAATCCTGTATTCTTATCAAATTAAGCTACCAACTTCTAAGAATGCAAAGAAAAATAACAGAGAAATCAATCACACCTATGAGCTTCAAAAATAGATTTACAAAACATTTTCTTAAAAACAAAAATGAATTACATGTTTTTAAATGTGTAGGCATGTATGTAGGCATTATTCAAGAGTTTACCCCCTGCAGTAGAAACACATGTCCTTTTGAGATTTCAGATTTTTTTTTTTTTTTTAATGGGACAGTATGCATTAATGGATATTTACATGTAAATATATGGGATTATAGCCCGGTGGCTAACCTGGATCTCTGTGAGCATAGTACTCAGCTTTATTTATAATACATATGGATCATTTTTGCAGTTTTATTATTGAATTCATGGTTGTTTTAAAGGTAGAGCCCCACAATTCCACATGTTAAGATATAAAAGGAACACTTAATGGGTAACAGATTAAATGCAAAGCCTTATAATTTAACATATTTCTGGATGTATATAGAAATGCTACTGACTTTGAAATACTGCTTTTGTGTCTTGTTTTCATGTTAACTTAGTGATGTCAAATGGTTGCATTTAGGGATGTTGGAGTTTAGGGAAGTTGGAACCATGTCTTCAGTTTGGTGATATGTCAACAACAGTTAGGAGCCAGGGGCGCAGATGGCGTAGAGGTTGTGTCCCATGAATGCAGGAAGCCCAGTTTCAAGGCCGGTCTGTGGCTCTATCGCAGTGTGTCATTTCGCACTGCCTCATCCCTGTTCTGGGCTCTACTCACTGCCATAATTCTACAATAAAGGAAAATGCCCCAAAAATTCATCTTTTAGAAATCAAAAACAATCTTAGGATGAAAAAGCAGAGCACGCTGCAAGGCGGAATTGTCAAATGGAGGGCTGAGGACCATCTGCTGAAAATAAAACAAACTTTCACTTTCTGTAACTTTCTGTAAAGGTATTATCAAGTATCCATATTTGTACACAGTAATGATGACTGCATGAATCTAAGACATTTTTCTTGGACTGAAAAAATTTGGTATCAGTGCATCATGAGTGACATTCTTCTTCATCCTAAATCTTTCCAATTGTATTTACCTTAGTCTTCAAGGCACTATCTTTTTCCCTATTGGCCTTTGCACAAAAATTGGATTCAGCTTAAATTAAAAGCGCTTTGAGGATGACACTACACTACTACTGCAACCATTTGACATCACTTCCTAGAATGCATTACACAACAATGTCATGTGAACTTTGCTGTATTTTTTGGCCTTCTCATAAGAAATTAGATGCCAAATTTGTAAAAAGAAACAAACAAACAAACAAACAAAACAAATGAATAAATAAATAAATTATGCTCAAATTTGTGTAATTACAAACAAATTGCATTTTGGACCTTTTATGGATCAAAACATTTCTGAAACGGGACACATCAAACATGTTTTGCTCAGTTACAGAAAGGCATGTATGCGTACATTTCTACCCATTTTTTCCAAGATAGTATGGAAATGTTGGTCATTTCTTAAAGATTTACCCCCATTTTCTTGGGAAAACAAGCATTGTTATCCCAAGAAAAGATGATCAATAAGTCAAAATCTAGAGAAATTTACTAAGATGTTCTTGTTATCACAGGATATCTACGTAAACTTTTTAAAAAGTATGGATATGTATTAGACATCATACACTCTAAAGAGTGTATCTGAGTGTCTGGTGAAGTAGTGTCATTTTTAGCATAAATCTAATCCAGTTTTGTGCTTAAGTGGCAGCAGTTTACTTTTGTGGGCTTTTTACCTCCACCAAGGAGGTTATGTGATCGGGTGGGTTTGTTCGTTTTCTTAGTTAGTTTGTTAGCAACATAACTCAAAAAGTCATGGACAGATTTTCATGAAATTTTCAGGAAATGTCAGAAATGGCATAAGGAAGAACTGATTAGATTTTGGGACTGATCCGGATCACCGTCTGGATCCAGGTATTTTTTAAAGGATTCTTTACTATTGGGAGATAGGGCTAAAGACGGAGGTCTGCGCTGTTACCACTTTACACCAGGAGATGGCGGACATGAGTAACTTCAATCCCAGCAACATTTTTTGGTGTGTTTCTATTCAAAGCTTTGGAGTTGACAGAGTTTGAAAGATGCATGCCCGGTCGAGTAGACGAGCCGGAGCATAACAGAGAGAAAGACAGTGAATTGTAGCGAGAGTACTCACAATGCTGGGAGGAATCGAGGAATATTCACCCTCTGCCATGACTTCCAGTCATCCGGTGAGACCATGGGTGCTTCCGCCATGACAGTCCACACATAACAAAGCCAATGCTTTGCCTTACTGTGTCTCCACCCCACCAGGGAGGGAGTAATCGGCGAATTCGATTTTGGGAGAGATCTGGATCACCGTCTGGATCCAGGAATGTTTTTAAAGGATTCTTCACTATTGGGAGATAAGGCTAATGGTGGAGGTCTGCACTCTCTGAGTGCTTTTCTAGTTCAACATGAAATTGCGAGTTGTTCCTTTAACACAGAGCTATAAAAGTTTAATTTCTTTGTGTCTGATGTCACAATGTACACTTATTTCAAACCTTCCCTCAGTTGGAGCTGAACTGCCATTTCCTTGTTGCTGGCTGGACTGAAAAGAACTGCGAATTGTGTAAGGTAAAACAAAATAACAAGAAAAAGTTGTATTTTTAAGATTAAAAAACATGTTGCATTCAAATGACCCGTCCAGATTGTTTAGTCTGTACTGCTTCATTTAAAATGATCACACAGCCATACCAGCCATCTGAATTTGAAAGCCATGCAAACTATAATTGAAGCATGTTTAAGATTAGCCTGTCATTATTAAAACATTATACCCTTACAGCAGTTGTTTTTCCTTTTGTAATTTTAAGTGAGATCAGCTGCCCACCAGAGAGCCCCCATGCCTCACTGCTGTAAATCAGTTTGCTTGGGGGCAGGGTTTCCTGGGTGTTTGCTTAATCTGCAGAGTTTTTCCAGAATACCTTTTTGCATTAGACACTTTTGCACCATGAGGGAAGTTATTGACTCAGTTAGATAAGTCTCACTTGTGGGCACCAATAAACATAATCTGTAGAAAAAGGCACTGAACTCTTTGGAGGTGTACTTCCTAAATGATGCATGTTTTTCAGTCTTTCACTGTAAGACTGTAAAGTCAAAGGCTGTTAAAAAAACAGTCAGAGTTAATAGGATACATTTTTAGGTTTTAGAAAGCAGTACTCAATCACTTTGAGCGTTTCTTAAAATTGCACTTAAATTATTTGACAATCATTACTTAATCTGAAGAGTTTTCCCAGAATGCCTTTGGGCATTTCACACTTTTGCACCATGAGTGAAGTTATTGACTCAGGAGGAGTCCTTCTTTGGGGAGCAACCATAAGCTACACTGAATGGTAGTCTGAACATGATGGGAGAGGTTCTCCTGGTACAACACTTACCTGTCAGTTATTCTCATCTGTGGTCACTTAAGTTGATGTACCTTTAGAAGCACAGGTGTTCAAGATTGGAGTATGAGACAGAAATGCAAAACTACTTAAACAAGTCTTTTCAAGTTGGATTTAAACTTAATTTTAAGTGTTGGAAAGTTTCCACAGTGAAGTTAACCTAACATAAATGTACAAGTAAAATTGGCTTGAAATGAAAATAGCTGAAAGGAACTGTGTTAAAACAACTTTGTTCATTTGAGCTGGGAAAACTATATTCAATTGTGTGTTACCACTTGAAGTAATTTTTTTTTAAGTTCAGCCAATATTTCCCCTTTTTTCAGTGTCAACCCTTTTTTTGACCATATTTTTCCTGGCACTTACTCACGACCCACACTACTTATAAATTTTCCTTGATGGCATCAATGAGCAACTGAAGACTGATGAAGGAGTACATCCTACTCTTTAAATGACATTCAGAAGTCACAGAGAATCAAGCCATTTATAATCCTTACAATCAGTCTTTGATTAATATTTGCCATACAGTGATTTGGCCCTCAACTGATTTTCCATCTCATCTCATCTTGATTGTGACAAACAAACAAGTAGCTTTACCTTTTATGGTAATAGTGCCACAAAATAATGGAAATAATTATATGTTATTAGCTTTGTTTTCCTGCATATTGTGGGGAGGGAAGCATGAAATGAAAAAGCAAAAGAAGAAAGAATTAAAGGTGTGTTGAACTACATTGAGGTGTGAGGTAAAAGCTTGTGAAAGATTGTTCTGATGCAGACATACACAGGAGCCTGATCCATCACATTATCAGAATAATTTGTTCCCTTCAGAGGTCCAGCTGGACATCTTTTGTCATGAAAATCTGCAGGATTTCATGTATCTGCTTTAATCCTAAAATCTCCCTTCCCTTCCTGAAGGTGTGACGAGTCTTGTCGTTACATAAGCATATCAGATCTGGCTGTTTTGATCTGGGCTTTGCTTTCTTTGTTCTTTTTGAAACAAAATTTATTCATTGGCACACAGGCTCATGAATACACAAGCAGCATCATGGACACAGACATGCAAGCAAACAATCGTGCATAATCATTTGTGATGTACAGTAAGCAGAAAAATTAAATGTCCAAGCATAATGAAAGTGGGCCATTCTTTTGGGGCTTTGAAACAGCTTTTAATTGATTTGTATCTTACATCGTCTCTTAGTCATACAGTCTGCCTGTCGTGTAACACCTCTCCTCCAGTGTGTCAGAGGAGCCTGGAAGCCGAGGCTCTAATTAAACCCTTGGGATCAAGATCACATCTGTGTGCGCACAGTTCACGAGTATGTGTCTGTGCATGGGGAGGTGCTGTACTATGAGTTGAATAGAGATGATGTATGAAGCTCTTCAGCTGTAATTAATTACCTCCTTTCTCCTGCCTGGTTGGGCATTCTCACCAATGCCCTTGTTCACACCAACCTGTTGAAACGTTATTCCCAGTAGAGAGGGGTGTCCATATTGTTGGAAAGCTCTTATCTAGCTTTTTTCAGCGTGACGGGTCAGGACCAGCGGTCTATAACAGGTAGGTGGCTGGTAGAGTCCTCACTCTGTGAATAGAGACCTACTAGCAAATAAAAAGTACTGTTCGTGGCTAAGAACAAAACAAACATGGCACACATTTTCCCATTAATGAAAACAATAAACATGGTTTTCAAGTCACTGAAACTCCTACTCATCAAACTACTAATACCTGCATGAAAAGACTTGCCCCAGTTCAAATACTGTCAACTGTTGGCTGTTCCAACTGTGTCTGAGGAGTGTGACCAAAAAGTGGTGAGTAGCACCTTGAATTAGAAAAAGGCACTTAACTGTGGTGTTTTAACAGTGACTTCATAGTGCTGACTAGGCTGTCTGCTCTCTAGGAACACTGGAAATAGATGGTGGAAAAAAGGCTTTCAGTTGACAAAAGTAGTGAGCAAGATAACAGCAGCTAGCGCTAATGAGTTAACAGTAACCATAAAACACGTGCCTGTTGATTGCTGGCTGCTGAGTACTTCATGATGATTGCTGAGGTTGATTAGGCCTTCAAGTGGAACTTGGAAAGATGCGAGGTCAAGGCTTGAATTCATGTACAGGAAAAGCTCTGTATTCAAGTGGTGAGTGAATGGGATCACTGCTGCTAGACAATGGCAACACTGGCCCAACATGATGTGTGTTTTCCACCTGGCTTCCTATATAGAAACCAAACAATACATTATATCTGTTTCAGCTCCAGGTTGAGTTACAAGAGGCAACACAACTCAGGTGACAATCTTAACACTGACATAAGATCCCTTTGGTCCCATATGTGGCCAAAAACTGAAGCTGACTGCATTCATTTGGACTGTCTGCATAAAAATGGTTGCTGAGGACAAGATAGGGGTATGTAATCTTACAAATCAATGGATTGGCCAGATTCTATGTCTCTCATCAGGCAGACCCATCTTGCAAAGCTTCAGTCTGAAATAATTATGCCCAGCCTAAAAAACAGACCAGACCTATCTATGTCATTTGAGGAGAATGAGGTGGCAGCTACTTGCGGGGTTTAGTTGTACTGTAAGCTGTTAACAATGGCTATCGGTGTAGCAGTTAGCTCAAATGTAGCTATGGTATAGTATCAGTTTTTTATCAGAGTTGTATCACTTTTCTTCTGAAGAGGATTAGGGCCTGAGGTGAGGGAAAAAATGATGCTGTTCACAACGACAATGAAGTCCAAATGATCAGAAAAAAGTCGAAATGTTGAGAATAAAGTTGAAATTTTGGGAAACAAAGTTGAAATACAATTCAAGGGAAAAAAAACATTTTGAGAATAAAGTCAAACCTAATTAGACCAGAAAAAGCAGAACTGTATCAATGAACTTGTGAAACTATATTTTAGAACTGGATGAACAACAAAGATGTTATTTCTCTTTTAGCTCATAAACACAGAGTGGTTGCCTACCATATAATGTCTGTTTAAAATACTTTTTGGAAAAATATGTTATGAGCCAGCTAGTATGCAAAGCAAGCCTAGCTGGTTCAAATCAAGAGACTTTTAACAACAGTGCAGTGAGGGGACCAAACGCTGGGGTGGTAGAGGAAAATTGTCCCATTCTTGTCTGAAGTAGGATTCATGCTGCACAACAGTCCTGGGTCTTCTTTGCAGGATTATTCCCTTGATCATTTGAAAATGTTTCAGTCGGTGAAAGGTCTGAACTGCAGGCAGGCCAGTTCAGTGCCATAGGAACTAACTTAACCCCAGACCATTAGAGATGCAGCTGTTCACTAATACCAATCTTGATGGTCCCTTCTAAGAAATTTTGACTTATCTGACCCCAGAACAGTTTTCCATCTTGCCTCAGTCTATTTTAAAAAAACAGCAATATTTCTGTTTTGTGTTCACACATGGCCTCTTCTTTGCATGATACAGCTTTAACTTGTATTTGTGGATGGCATGATGAACTGTGTTAACAGACAATGATTTCTGAAAGTGTTTCTGACCCCATACAGTGATGGCCAGCACCGAATCATGCCTGTTTTTAATGCAGTGTCATCAGAGGGCCTGAAGATCACCAGCATCCGTTACTGACCTTCAGCCTTTTCCAAGGCACACAGAGATTTGTACAGATTCTCTAAATCTTTTGACACTATGTTCTGTAGATGGTGGGATATTCAAAGTATCGCAATGCTATGTTGAAGAACTTTTTCCTGAAACTGTTCCATGAATTTTAGATGCATTTTTTTGGCAGATTAATGAATTTTCACCCAGCATTACTCCTGAGAGATTCTGGATGTCTTAAAGGCTCCTTCTATATCCAGCCAAACTGACCTGTTACCAATCAACCTAATTAGTTGTAAAATGTCCTTCTAGCTGCCTTACTTTTATGTTGCCCTGTCTGTACTTCTTGGAGATGTGTTGCTACCATCAAATTCAAAGTGAGCTTCTATTTTTCATGAAATGGCAACATGTCCCTATTTCAACATCAAATTTATACAGTGCTCCAAATTTTTTGAAATTGAGGTTGTGTTTGTTTCTCTAGTAGGAATATTTTTGGGAATGTTATCATATCTAAAATACATTTTAAACATATGAGTGATGCGTTTTCTTCTGATTGGAAAAATCCAAAATCAATTGATTATCATAGAGCAATAAAAAATCCCATTCCCTTAAATTGGCCACAATATTTCATAAACGCTTGTGTTTTCTCTATATTTATGTGATCCTTAAATGAGTAAATCATTTCTAAAAATAAAAATGGGCCTTGAAAATCTCCTCAAGTGCTCAGCTGAACTCGTCTGACCAAACCATCTGCTCGACCCACTCTCAGCCGTGGAGTGGATGAGTGGACTGGGGGTGATAACACGCTCACACATAAACGTGACTGAAATAAATAAACAAAAATACACATAAATAAATATTTTGTCCATACACAAGTGTTCATGCAATTGCCATGCATGTGCAGCTCAGTAGCTGACAGAATAAACAACTCTGCCTATGAAATTATAGGTCAACCTTGGTTAGAAGTGGAGGCCCCCTAATAAGAAATATTTTTCAATAATTTTATCATTGGGTGCTCTTATCAGTGTTTTGTTTGTGCCTGCTTGTCTTCAAGGTACACAGTAATCACTTTTTCCACAGAACATTGGTGTAATACAGTTTTAAAACCAGGTTTCAATCAGATAACAGTGCAGTAAACACTTTAGCTTCAATATTTGCTACAGGGGAAATTTTTTTCTCCTTTGAAACAGTTAATTCAAGGATGTAGATAAGGACTGGTGTAGTTCAAAACACTGCACCACTTAAGACATTCGTTTTTTTTCTCTCTCTCTCCATAGAAACAGTCCCTAAGCAACCATTAGAGTGCGAGTTGTGTTCATAGTACTCCATGCCCCCTCAGCTCCCTAATACATACCCTTCCTCACCTTCTCCATCACTCACATCCTCTCTCTCTCTCTCTTCCCCTGTAGCTCTTCTTTTGTGCGTTTGTATCTGAGTGTCTGTATGTTAGTCAGCTACATCCTCAGCACCTGGGACATTACCTCCAGGTTTCAGCGGGGAAGCTGCATCGCTGACTCTGTGAGTTTTACCAATCTGTAGCTGCTGCTTTACAAAAAAATTGTTTATTTTGGCTTTTTTAATCTGCATTTCACTTTTGTTATTGTTGTTGTTCTTGTTGTTGTTTTCAATAGAAAGTTAGACGTCATTTTAGAATCTGGCTAAAAATTTTGAGCATTGCAAAAGTAGTTGTCTTCTTGTGTTGCCTTTACAAAAATTTTCCCCGGTGAATTCTTAAACTGTACTATCTTCATATATAAATCTCACCTTGTTCGTGTCTTTCTTTGCTGTTTCCTCCCTCCTCAGATTTGCTGATCAGGGCTCTAAGCCAGAATTTCTGCAGGTGTATAAGAGAGGAGAGGGAGGTCAACATGGGCTCCAGCTCCTCCTCCTATGCCCCCAAAACCATTTACCTGGAAGTGGATGGGAAAGTGCAAAAGGTAGGTCCAGCTTCTCTGGGCAAAAATACGTTTTTTTTCTGTTTGTTTTTATGGTTTTTATTTTTTTCTTATGTAGAATTACAACCTTTTTTTTTAACAATGTTCATTCATGCATTGTTGCAGAATGTACATTTCAATGTTAATTTAAAGAAGCCTATTTTTGCATTCAGACATATCCTTAGTTTCTACATTTACAATTTTTTAGTCACATTTTATTCACTTTTAACCTTCATAGTTTTAGTCTACACTCAAAAATCATTTTAGTCCAGTTTACAGTCAATAGAAAGTCCTTATATTTCCGTCTTTACTTTTAGACAAGGTATTACATTTCTTTGCAATAATTTAATCAGCAAAATTCTAGAATTAATATAGATACTAAAAACTCATATTAATTTACTATCAATACTTTAATTTGTATTGCACTGATGAAAATACAGACATGCCTTTTATAAACTGTGGGAAAATATCATGGATTTTTAATGTTCAAAAGTCCAACACTAATATTTTAGTGTAGTTTAGGACTGTGATGAAAACTTAACTTAGTTTTCATCAGCGTTTTTATGACCAAAGATCTGTTTTTTAGTTAGTGTCTATCTAGTCTTTCTCCTGAAAAAAAGTGTAGTATTAGTCACATTTTTAGTCTACAAAATTGACGCTGGTAGGCCTATTCATTTGATTGCATGCAAGCAAATTCTCCCCCACAAATTTGAAAGGCCTAGGAAGAAATACAAAAATGAACAAACATAATATTTATGTTTTTAAAAAAGCACTCTGGACAGTAAAGGCTGATACAAAATTATACCCCAAACCTAAACATGGCACCCAGTAAATCAGGCAACAAATGGCATTTAATGAAATATGCAGATGATACAGTCTCTGTGAGTCTTTCAAATAATGATCGTAAATGTTGAGTATGGCTCTGTAGTCAAGGATTTTATCAGCAGGTAACAACAGATAAATGTGTCTCAAACTTAAGACGTGATTGTTTTATCTGTCACAGCCAAGTCTTATTCATACTTTTACTGAGGATGTGGATGTTGGACTTCTCTTGGAAATCACTTTTTATAATTCATCGAGTTTTGAACCCAAAACTGATGCCATGTGTTAAAGGGTCCTGCAGTGAATATAATAATGCTTAAAGGTCACATATTTATCCCTTTAAGACAAGGTTATATTGCTCTCAAAGGTCCCCATAACATGTCTGTGAAGTTTGTTGCTGAAAAATCACTCCAGTATTGGATTTTTGGATTGCATGTCTAGAAACCCTTCTGTTTCATCCTTGCTCAGAATGAGCTGTTTCTGTGACTGTGGCTTTAAATGGTAATAAGCTGTCTGACTCCGCCCCTGACTCTGCCACTCTGGAAATGGATGTGGCTTAATGGATGTGGCTCTCCTGATCCTCCTCTCAGATGGCAGCTGAGAGGAGTATCAGGAGAGGGCGAACTGAAACTGGGGGTGGTTCTAACTCCCCACATGACATCATGAGGGGAAAATCTGAGAACGGCTTGTTTCAGCACACATTTTCTGAAGGTGGTGAAAGCGGGGGGAGGTGTGTGATGACTTACTTTCATCAGTGATTTATAGAGAGTGTCACACTGTTCGGTTCTCCTCAATGTCGAGTAAAATCCAGCGAGCAAAACTGGTCAAACCTGCAAGCAAAGTTATCAGAGTGCAGCAGGCTCAGCTGCAGGACACCTCAGCATATCAGGGCTCTACAAATCCTGACCACTTTGTTCCTGTTGAGTTTGATCTCCCCACTTTTGACTGTCCTTACAGAATGCCTCGAACAATAATAAGGCATGTCAGTGCTTATCTTATCCCTGTTCCCACAAAGGCAGCTTTACTGTGCTGTTTTGAGTATTCTTATATGTATGTGGGCTATAGATTTTCTGAGTGAAGATGTTAAGTTAAAGATGTTAAATCGTTGCAAAAGTTTAGGTTAAACATTCAAGATACATGAGAAAATCACAAGAGATTTATTTGTTTGAATTTTACAACTTCAGATTATTTTAGTATCATTATCTAACATAATAATCATCCATATTTAATTCTAACTCCAGCAGTCAAATAATTCCCTTTTTAATCCACCTCCTTTTCCCAGTGGACTGAGCTTACCTGCAGGTGCTAAATATAGACGGTGATGCAAAGTAGGTTGTGTTACAGGTGTTGCTGACAGAATCAAACACCTGTTGTCAATAGCTGTGTCAAAGCTCTGAGTTTGTGAATAAAGGAACCAAGATGGTCAGTGTATTTTACAGCCAACTGATTTTTTTTATTTTTATTTGACATGGAAAATCCAAAATCAAGAAAAAACTCCCTATTACTGTTTAAAATATGAAAATAAAACTTGGAAAAAACATGCCCTTGACTCTTTCTGGTAGTTCAGATTGTTTGTGTGTATTGTTTGTTCTATTCTGAGACAGCAATTTGAAAACCGCTTTTTATTTTTGATTTCTAACTTCAAATTAAAAATCAGTTGGCTGTCATCTACGCTGACTCAAGATCTCTGTCTTTCTTCACACATTAGTCACCAGAAGTAGAGACACAAATGCAAAGACAATAAGTGGACAGAAATACCAAGTAAAACACAGATTTATTTAAGCTTTTAAACAAGCATTTGAACAGTGGGTGTAAGGTTCAAGTGTAATGTTTCAGCGTTCCTCACATACTGACATTCAGATAAATGGAGCCCTGGCTGATCTGATGATGTAGAGTGGTTCAAGTACAGAGCTGGGGATGACACATGTCTTTTCAAGAGCCTCCAGCTCAAGGCCTGAGGCTGAATGTTTGTCTGCTACACCTGCTCACCTCAAGATGAAAGTTCACAGTTTGTGAACAGGATATCTGTGCCCACGCTTCACTCTCAAACTCTTGATGGTTAGATTTTCTCCTCTCTGAAGATGTTCTGTGCTGAGGCTTTTAAACCGAGCTGATTGCATGACAGCTGTAGATCATTTTTTTTCACTCTCCAGCTGTCCTTTTTTTTCCTCCACTCACTGGTCCGTCCGTCTGCTGATGTGACCATATTCAACCATCATAACGAACTGAGCACTTACTTTACATTCCCATGTGATGAGGTTGTCTAAAAGACACATGCAATTTGATAACCTTCCCACCCAGTAAGAACACAAAGGCCTTATGTCAAAAGCACGGCAGCTGTTTGTGTGCAGGTGTGCCTCTGGAAATCGTGGACAGATCACACTGTGTCCAATTTGTGGGTCATCGAAAAAAAATAGTGTCACTCATCAGCAACTTTGTTTACAATGAAGTCATAAAAATCCAATCTTCTGCCATCATTTCCTTTGTAAAATAAACAAATAGAAAACTACTCAGAATTGAGCTTGATTTGAACATAGAACATTTTAAAAGGCTTTTTTTTATCTTGCAGGTGGTGTTCAGTCGACACTGCAGCCCATGTGACATCAAGGAGCTTCTGTGTTCCTCATCCAACATTCCCAGGTTTGTTGTTTTGTTTCCTCACTTGTTCATTTTGCTTTTCAGTGTAATCAGGTGGAGAATACATCAGTCCCTATCTGTGGCACTGGAGAGATGCCACTAACAAGCATGGAGACCTCCATGTAATGTTTAGAAGTACGGAATTCATTTCAATCCTTAATACAGACAATTCCAAATTATATGTTTAAAAAATTATCTGCCAATAGGTTTTCTTTACCTTAACAGTGGAAATTTAACCTCTGCTAAACTGTTCGCACTCTTGTCTACTTCTATGTATGGAAGCCTTAAGAGGACATACACATCTTCTTTACATTTTTATTTTTATCTACAGAAGCCCTAAGAGGACATACATACCTTCTTTACATTTTTATTTTTATTTACAGAAGCCCTAAGAGGACATACATACCTTCTTTATGTTTTTATATTTATGTATGGAAGCCCTAAGTGGAGATACATACCTTCTTTGTATTTTTATTTATATGCATGGAAGCCCTAAGAGGACATACACACCTTTTTTACATTTCAATTTTGCTGTATTGAAGTTCTGTGAGGACATACATTCTTTCTTTACTTTTTTATTTTTATGTATCAAACCCTTAAGTAAACATACCTTCTTTACACTTTCATTTTATGTATTGAATCCCAAAGAGGACATACAAACCTTCTTTATGATTCAAATTTTTTTGTATGGAGGCCCTAAGAGGACAAACATACATACATTTTTCTTTTAACAGCTTTCTCCCTGGATAAGAGTGGTGCTTTTCCTTGGTGATGAGTTAATTTCTCAAGATCTTGGGGAATAAAAGTCTGCCTTTTTGATAACCATTTTTCCTCAAGAATACAGTTTCTGAATCACACCTAATCATTCAATGATCATCTTATGTGCCAACATGTGTGCATTTCACTGCATATCACTGTATGAGCTAGTTCTTGGTCTGAACATTGTATTTTTTTCTGTCTTACTCTTTCATTGTAGTGTTGGTGATCCATAACCTATTAGTGGGTGCAAATCTCAAGCAGTACTTGGTGATATTAACACAAGGCAAAATATCTTACTGGATCTTATACCTGTACCTTTCTCTCTTTATGTTTTCTTTTTCTTGAACTTTTTTGCAGGAACACTGCCATTGTGATGGTAGACCCAGATGGTGCCTTCGTCTCCATTGATCCTACCATGCCCACCAACTCTCCAAAGTAACAAACCAGCATTTCATATTGTGTTTGTAAAGTTATGATCATTTCACTTCAGTTCAGGGGCAGGGCCCAGAATTAGCTCAAACTTAGGACTGGGACATGCTAACCTGGCATTTTTTGCTTTGAGACAGTTTTATGCACTATTTTTAAGCCTTTATGTTAGCATTTGCCAAACCTTTACCCCTTTTATAGTTTTTTAAATATATACTTAATCTGAGATCAAGATCATTCTGTCAGGCATATCTCTTCCTTAAGCTGTGAGCAAAATATCACATAAAGGAGTCAATACACAAAGGTGTTCAATTCAGTGTGTGGCCTGACAGGAAGGAAGTTCAGATTAAACTCACCTAAAAATGTGCATTAAGTAAATGTTACTCAAAGCTTTCAACAATGCACAGTCCTATAAAGCACTTTTTGATATTTTGTTTACTCTAAATCTTTGTAAGAAAAAAAAAATAATGTTGATGATGTCATTGATCAGTTATAACTGTTGAACTGATTTTCTTACAGCTCTTTGTACAAAGTTGTCCCACTGTCCACCGGTCAGCTTGGAGGTAAAATTAATGCACTGGTGACATCTTTAAGCTCACTTTTTAAAACTGTTTTTTACTGGCCAGAGATACACTTGCTATTTTACACTGCGTCTATGTATGTTTCAGACTACATTGTGAACATTCTTGTAAATGTATTTGTCTTAATGTAACCTGTGTTACATCTGCACTTTGTTTCTACCTGCAGCTTTTTCCTCCATGAAAAGATGTAATGCTCCAAGTGTAATGGCTTAATTAGTGACTGTGCTAACTGGTGACTTTCAAGCAACTGTGTTTGTAGCAGTTGTTACAGAAAAGAGGGAGTCCTCATAATATCCTTTTGTTTAGTGTGTTGTGCCTGTGGTTATGTCAAAATACACTCATCAGATATGAATTCAATGGAAAGCTAAACTAGCACAGCCATGGACGAACTCAACTAAAAGTCACCAGTTTACACTTTTTGGCCTTCTCTTTTTATCTGCTTTGTCATTTCATTATTTTAGATCCATTTGTTGATTTTATTGCTTTTTCCTTATTGAATGCCTATTTCATTGTTATCATCTCCTTTTTTCTTATACTGTTTACCTCCATTTTATTGCTTTTAATTCTTTTCACCTCTAACTGCATTCTTCAGTCTGTATAATTTATTTATTGTATTGCTCTATTCATCCACTATCCTTACTTTCTTAAATGTAGATTTTTTAATTTTTTATTTAACATGTTCACGTTTTGATTATGTCTATGACTTTTCTCCTTTTAACGGTTTTTATATTTTCATTATTTCACACCCTTTTTGTTGATTTTGCTGCCTTTTCCTTACTGAATGCTTTACTTCTACTATTGTATTGCCTTTACCCCTCCTGTTGTCTTTGTTTTTACTACACACCTTTTGTCCTCTGGGTCAAATTGACCCGGTCTTTTTTGACTGCTTATAGAGCATGAGGTATAAAATGGTTACCAATTTCTTTTATTTAATCTTTTTAGTAAACTTGTTTCCAACACATTGATATATATATTTCACTTATTTTTGTTCTTTATGGTATGATGTCTTCAGGCAATTATATGGAAGAAAAAAAAAGTTAGGATGTTTAAAATTTCAGAACCGGGTCAAATTGACCCAAGGACAACAGGAGGGTTAAATCTTTTTAATTATGTTTGTCTCTTTCTAATCTTTAATTGCACCTTTTCATAAAATATTTTTTGCAACTGTTTTATTCTCACACTATCTTCAATTTCTTCAATATATTTATTTTGGATTTCTGTAATTTTTATTAATCCACAGCTATTAACTGCTTTTATTTATCTTTATTTTCCATCCTTTTGTTGATTTTAATGCTTTTGCCTTATTGAATGCTTTACCTGTGAAATTGTTTTCATCTCTTTTATATTTCTTCTACTATTTTATTGACTTTATCTCCTTTTTTATTGCTTCTGTCTCTTTCTTGTCTTTATTGCATCTTTTTGGCCTATATTATTCATTTTAATTGTTTTATTCTCACGCTATCTTCATCTTCTTCAATATTAATATTTTGGATTTTATTTGTTTTCTATAATTGTATTTATTCCATAGTTTTTCTCTTTTTCACTGCTTTTATCTTTTCATTATTTTCCACTTTTTATTTGATTGCTTTTTCCTTATGAAATACTGCTCCGGTTTTGCTGTTTTTGTATCCTTTTTTTCTTGTACTATTTAATTGCCTTTTCCTCCTTTATGTTGCTTTTATCTCTTTTGAATCTCTTATTGCATTATTTACTTTCTCTTTGCATTGCTTATTTGTCTTTTTGATCTCTTTTGGTCTCTTCTTGATTTTATTTCATTTAATTTCCTAGATTTTTTTGTATCTTTGATCTTCGTTGATGTTATGATCCTCACCCTTCAGGCTCAGGCCCAAGGCTCTTGTGATTTTTCAGCTAATCATGTTGGTGGGGTTGTTGTATAAATACTTTTATGAGGAGGGTTTATTGTTGTTGTGGTTGCTGTGCTGTTGTTTTTTTTTTTTTTTTTGTCTTTTATTTTTGTTTGAGTTCTTTAAATTTTTGGTTGTAGTACTTTGCTCTGATGTATGCTTCTGCTAACTCTCAACCTTCGTTGTTAAGGTACTATGTAAAAAAAGTTCTTAAATGTGTTCATACATCAACATATCTAACATGGAGGGAATAATGGGCTTAAAAATAACAAATATGAAAGGGTATTTGCTGTTTACAACAACTTATCTGGGTTTGTTTTTCTCTGCAGAGAAGGAGGACATGTTTCAGAACGTGCTTTCCCAGGTAGCCGATCAGTTCAGCAGGTAACACCTCTCTTGTTTATGTTGTGTTATGGATGAAGCCTGCCCTCCCCCGCCCTAACACATACCTCACACACACATACCTGACAGCAGTGACTCTCAAAGATAATATATGCTGCAACCCATAGAGGCAAGTTAGATCACACAATGAGATCTTCCCCTTTCTGTATGCCTCATTACAGTTTTCTTTGACCTTAAATGACCATTGAGCTATGGGAAATCTTTGCCATTCATTTTTTTTCTTATCACGGTTTCTGATCACAGAGCTTTTCGCATCAACGAATTGAAGACTGAGGTCACCAACAGGCTAGCTATGCTGGAGAAGAGAGTGGAACGTGCGTGGTGCATAATAATCCACACAGTTAAACAATAAATGTCAATAAAAATAAAAAATGCAGCCAATAGACTTAACTAACTCAGAGTTTTCTGTTTGTCTTCTTGCAGTGGAAGGGTTGAAAGTGGTGGAGATTGAGAAGTGTAAAAATGACCTGAAGAAACTACGAGATGAGATGACTTCAAGAGGAGGTGGCAGGTGAAATAAACAAGGCTGACATCAGATACATTAACAGAAATGCAGATAATGTTAACTTGATGTTTTTTCTTATAAATTTAGAGTAAACTGTTCATGCAAATACAACTTCTCAGATGATGGGAAAAAGGTCACCCCTAGACGAGATGTTCCCAACTACCCAAAGGTATGTCCTTGAGGAACAAGGCCTTTAAAACTACATGTTTTCTAGATTGTTTGAAGTTCTGATGGCCTTCCCTATTTGGCATTATAGTACACACTGTCTCAGGAGACTGTGGAGGCACTCAAGAAGCCAACATTTGATGTGTGGCACTGGGAACACAATGAGGTTTGCTGATAACGCCTCTCAGTCACTAAGTAGACTGTTTTTATGTCATGTTAGCTCAGTAAAGTCTAAAGTTCTTGTCTTTCTTTGTGGCTGCAGATGCTGAGTTGTTTGGAGTATATGTACCATGACTTGGGGCTGGTGAAGGAATTCAACATGAACCCCATCACACTCAAACGCTGGCTGGTAAAATATACACATACCAAATGCACCTGGTGTTTATTTCCAACAATGTTTTAGCTTTAAAGCAGAGAGGATCATAAATGTTACAAAATAATCAAAGTTAAGGGTGCACCCACACCAGGCAATCTTTACCATGCCTAAAACACATTTAACACCAAAAGTGATGTTTGTTTGGCCAGTTTGAGTATATGGGACACTTCCCTGGCACTGGCTCTGATGGAAGAAGTGGCCTTCCATGCAGCAGCCAAATGCAGTTTTTGGGCCCATGGGACATTCACAGCACAACCAGGGGTTTGTGGCAACCCCAACTACCTGATTACTCTCCACATCCATGCCTTACTTGGCCCTAAGTGTGTGTTGTTTATTTTTCCAAATGATAATTTTCCCATGCCCCTGGAAGTGTGCAAAGACACCCAGAGCACAGCCAGGGTTGTGTCAGTCCTCCTTCCTGCCCAATAGTGAAGCTTACTCACCACATCTACATCTTACTGCAATCTCAGTTTTTGGCCCAAACATGCCTAAAAATTATGTAAAGTACTGGTTTTTGTTTGGTATTTTTAGTTTGTTGTTTTTTTCTAGCAATCTTGCTTTAGCATGGTACAGCACAACTGGGCTTAGTGTGAGAACATCCTAAGATGATGCTTAAAAAGGTGACAAAAGATCACCCTTTGTTTGTGGTGTCCATGAAGATTCGGTTTTGGGCTTTTTTCTCTGAATTTCCTTACCATTTCTCATTCCACTGTTATGCAGATGTTGTAAAGATGTAAACATGCCTTTGCGATTGGTTACTCACAGAGCTATAAATTATTGCTGTGATGTTAGAGACAGATATGACAGACTGCATGGAGGTTTGGCATCAGCAACCAATGTGATGACGCTGGTAGGGAGACAGAAAGGGCTAAACAACTATAAGAACTATACTTTTCCTTTGTCAATCCAGAAATTGAAATTAATGACACGCTAGCTTGATGCTAATGCTATTAAGTGAGTCACCAGTTAGCGTTTTTCGCTCAGACAGTTCTGTCAGGGTTGGTTATAATCGTGCTCAAAATTTGTCTAACCTCAGCTTAAACGCTCCCTGTAGTCCTTAATTGGTTGACAATGATGCCTAAAGCTTTGGTTGGATCTGACTTCCCCAACATAAATGAAAACACTAGTGAGGTCATTGTATTCGCACAACCAGAACGGTTTGCAGCAGCTACTCTTGCTCCTTTAGCCTTCAATGTTCACTTTTCTGTTAAGAGTTTGGTTTTATTTCAACAGTTTTTAATTTTTTGTCAAGCAGCAGATTCCTGGTTAATCCTTTATTACATTGCTTACTGCTGAAGAAGGCCTATATCCCTCCTAAAGGTTTTGATAGAGTGATCCGTGCTTTTATAACATCCCAACTTTCTCATTGTAATTCTTTGTTTGTGGCTTTGGACCAGTCATCCATGCAGCTGCTGAGAAAAAGAGGGATAACATTACTCAATGTTTTACTTCCCCTGCTGGCTTCCAGACCATCACAGATGGATTTCAAACTTTTATTGTTGACTTTTAAAGTTCTAAATGAACTGGCACCACCTTACCCAGCTGACCCTTTCCAGCTGGAGCACCATGGTCTACCATACAGCTGCTCCTGGATGTGCCAAAATTGGAAACAACTTAAAACCAGTCTTTGCAGTAACTGCCTCAAACTTGTGGAATAACTTACCACTTCAAACAGGACTTATCTGCTTTTGAATGTTTTAGATTATTTCTGAGGACACATCTCGGGATGTGAATGTTTTTCTCCAGAGGATTTGACTATCATTGTTCATATTATTTACCATCATACTCTTGTTTCCTGTTTTACCTTTTTACTCTGTACGGCACTTCAGCCGATCTATTTTTTTGTTTTAATGTGCAAAAAGAAAAGTTGACTAGACTTAATAAATCAAATTCTCTGTGGTCTAGCTGGCAATTCAGGAGAACTATCGTAACAACCCCTTCCACAACTTCCGTCATTGCTTCTGCGTCAGTCAGATGATGTATGGCATGATCCACCTCTGCAACCTACAGGTACAGTGCAAGCTCTTTGATTTTTCTGTGTTCATGCATGTTCAGAGTATCATCGAGGTGATTTAACTGTCTTTGATATAAACTTACATACTAAAAAACAAAATGCTTGCCAAGGTGAAGTCCTGATGATGGAAGTTTTTGCCCCCCCCCCCCACATATCACCTGTCATTTCATCCAGGAGAAGCTAACTCTGACAGACATGGGCATTCTAATGACAGCTGCAGTGTGTCATGACCTGGACCACCCTGGCTACAACAACACGTAAGACTCACTTTCCTCCCGTAAAGGCACTGACACAATTTGAACTGTAGGCACCCAGTGACTCCAAAATGTTTTGACATCTTCTTCATAACACAGTCATCGGTGAACTGTGAAACTGGTTCAGCATGGAGGGAGTGTAGGTATGAAAACATCCAGGTTATCACCTTGTTTTTAGCTGGTGGTTTCAGGCAGTCACAGATCCCTCTAATGAGGTAAACTTTGCAAGAAAAAACTGTCCATTCATCCATTCATGTGTGTTTTTATCCATCAGGTACCAAATCAATGCCCGCACAGAGCTTGCAGTGCGCTACAATGACATATCTCCACTTGAGAACCACCACTGCGCCGTGGCCTTCCAAATCCTCTCTCTGCCGGAGTGCAACATCTTTGCAAATGTGGATCCTGAGGCTTTCAAACAGATCCGACAGGTCAGATGGAAAGCGGAAATATTTAAATGTAGTTCTGAGGACTATTTGGATTTTAGCTCTTAAAGGTATGTGATGTTAGGTGTAGATGTTGTTTTTTAGTTGCAGTTTAGCACCAGTCTAAACAAACAGCACTGATCCCCTACCCCTCCCTCACTGTTCTGACTGGCTGCAGTCATTTGAAGGACTGGTCTCGATTCAGATATGCTGCCTGAAGTTGATTCAGTTCTAAATTCTTTGAAGTCTTTTAGACTAAATGAGTTTGGAAAGTCAGTTGGTGCTCCTTGAATGTGCAATAAAACTCTGCCTCTATATACAGTGGCCCTTATTTATCAAATGTGTGTGCATCAGAAACTTGGGGTGTATGGTCATTTCCACAAACAGAGCAGCTTTTCTTTATGTGGACATAAGCGTACGATACACTAGAATCTTTGTGTATGCACAAGTTTTCAACTCAGCGTGGACTCGCTTTGCAGTGTGTCTCTGGCGGTATTATTAAGATATGACTTGGAAAAAATAACGTAGCATTAAATCAAAGCTTTGACAATCCCTGGGAGCAACATTGCTTTTTCAACAAAGTTGAGCAGTGTGATTTTTCAGATTTCCTCGTTATTTGCTATAATTGATGAATGAGCTAGATTTATTTTAAAAATAAAGTAGTCCGGCTGCCTGACTAATTAAAGTTTTGTTGTACAGTTTAATATCACTTGAAAAATATTGTGGATTTAGAATAAAGACTAACCTGCTTAAATGAAGGTTAACAAAAGATAAATTAAAAAAGGAAACTCGAGAACTAAATGTTTAGCTTCTTAAATAGGAAATGTTTGTATATCTCTGTGACTGAGTTAAGCTTTAACAGGAAAAGGGATGATTTACACCAAACTACCCTACTGTTCAAACCTGGAGTGTGTTCAAGAGCTATCTGACACTTATAATTAGCCTAGGGCCATCTCTCTTTCCTTTAGTGGGAGCAGGGTGCATGGCTATAGATGGAAGTGTTAAAAAAACAGTTTGAAACATGTTCGAGCCTCTGAGTGACAAAATAACAAGCTAAAGGAAGTACTGTCCTGTCAGTTTGAGCACAGAGCTGAGAACAACAAACCCAGAGGGAACTCTCTTCTAGAAAGCCTTTACCAAATAATATGTTTAGTTAGGATATATTTGAAATCTGCCATGTTTATGTTTAAAATGTTGAATATTAAAGTATATGAATGTGAGGAAATATCATTCAGAAGTTTCAAGCTGCTTTGCTCCTCTGATTCTAGGCGATTATCACCCTCATTCTGGCCACAGACATGGCCAGACATGGGGAGATACTGGACTCCTTCAAGCACAAAGTGGACAACTTTGACTTCACCAACGAAGAGCATGTGACATGCGTACGTATATGTTATGCTTGACAAGATCATAGCCTTTATCTGATGACTTTTCCAAACAGACTGTATTAGTGCAATTGGAAAAGTAGCAATGGTAAATGTCCTTAAAAGATGTGTTCATGTTTATGACAGATAGGCTCCTTATCCTGTATCTGTTCTTGGTTTCAGGTGTTGCGTGTTTGCATCTATATAAGTTTGTTTATGTGTTTGCAGCTTAAGATGGTTTTGATTAAGTGCTGTGATATTTCCAACGAAGTAAGGCCAACTGAAGTCGCCGAGCCATGGGTGGACTGCCTACTGGAGGAATACTTCATGCAGGTGACCTCAACTGAAGCATTCAGAAATCTATCATGTAAATCAATCAGGTCAAGGGCAGAGTACTTAGTGAGTTTTATACTCCTAGTGTAGATTAAGACTGCTGGATTTATTTAGCTGTATTTCCACTTTGTGTGCCTCTCAGAGTGACAGGGAGAAGTCAGAGGGCCTCCCTGTGGCTCCCTTCATGGACAGAGATAAAGTCACCAAGCCCACGGCCCAGATCGGATTCATCAAGTTTGTCCTCATCCCAATGTTTGAGACCGTCATGAAGGTTGGATCACGTCTGTACTTGTGTGCCTCTTTATGAAAACATACATACCGATAAACAAAACTTTGCTATCCAACAGCTTTTTCCGCAAATAGAGGAGATTATGGTTCAACCTTTGAGAGACTCTCGTGACCACTATGAGGAGCTGAAGCAGATCGATGACGCTATGACAGAGGTAGAACTTATTGTCTTTGTGTTCTCTTGTATGGTATGTCTTTTCTATCCATCCACCCATCCATCTAGATCTGTCTGTCTATCTTTCTATGCTGACAATAAGACATCTCACATGCAGTTTCCTTGCTCATTTAAAATAAGTGTAACGTAATGTTACAGGTAAATGGTAGTAAATATAGAGATATTTTTTAATAAATATATGAATATGGTGTTATGTCACAGGAACCTAGCTGCCATTAAAATATATTCTCTGGCTTTAAATCCTGAAGAATGAAAAATAAGTCAGAACTATTTTCCATGGTTGTAATCCTCTTCTGTTGGTTCGTAGCCTTAGATAAGCATGTCCTCTTCCATTAAGTCTACCATGGGAACCAGTGTGTTTCTACAGAAGCTCTGAGTAGACAATCCTGCTAGCTCGGCTGGTTTTTGCATGTTTGCATTGAACCATGTCATCAGCATACAACAATCCTAAAAAGGGTTTCGGAAGATGATTAATGTAGAACAAACAAAACAGGCCTGATACAGAAGCCTGAGGCCCACCCAACATAAAGTTAATGTCTTTAGACAACACATATTATCTTCAGGTCTCTAAGTTTTTGGTACTTTCCAGATAGGTGATTAAATTTGAAAAATAAACCAACCAGAAATACACTATATGATCAAAAGTATTCAGCCACCTGACATTACAGCCACAGGGACTGTAACAACATTGTATTCAAATATGTGTTATATGGAGTTGGTCCCTCTTCTGCAGCTTTAACATCTTCCAATCTTCTTGGAAGATGTTAAAGAGTATTTCTGTGTGAATGTGGGCCCATTCATCCTGTTCCAGTTCATCCCAAAGGTGCTTGATGGAATTGATGTCAGGGCTCAGAGTGGCCAGTCAAGTTCTTCCACACCATATTCATCAAACCATGTTTTTATAGTCCTTTCTTTGTGCACTAGGGCACAGTCAAGTTTGAATAGAAAGGGGCCTTCCTCAAATTGTTGCCACAAAGTTGGAAGCGTAGCATTGTCAATAATGTCTTGGTATGCTGAAGCATTAAGTTTTCCCTTCACTGGAGATAAGGGGCCTAGCCCAGACCTTGAAAAACAGTCCCATACTATTATCCCTCCCACACCAAACTTCACAGCTGGCACAATACAGTCAGGCAGGCAAAGATCTCCCAGAATCTGCTAAACCCAGACTCACCCACAACTGCCAAACAGAGAAGCGTGATTTGTCACTCCATTGAACACATTTCCACTGCTCCACAGTCCAGTGATTTACACCACTCCGTCTGATGCTTGGCATTGGCCTCAGTGAAGTGAGGCTTGCTTACAGCTGCTTGGCCATGGAAACCCATTACATGAAGCTCCACTGCACAATCTTTGTTATTAATGCCAGTGAGAGTTCAGTACTCTTCAGCTATGGAGGGAGCAGAGTGCTAGTGACTTTTACGTCCATGCGCCTGAGCAGTTGCTCTGTTGCTGTTGTTCCTAAACACTTCCACTTTTTAATAATATCACTTAAAGTTTACTGTGGAATATCCAGCAAGGATGAAATTTCACACTGCCTTATTGCAAAAGTGGCACCCATCTGCACACTTGAAGTCACTCTTCAGAATGATCCATTTTGTATCACAGATATTTATAAATAGAGACTGCATGGCTAGGAGCTTGATTTTTTACACCTGTGGCAACAAGTCTGACACACCTGAATTCAATGTGGCCAAATACTTATGTCCATATAGTGTATCTTTAAAAAATATCCTAATAATGGGGTGCTGCAGTACATTATTAGCATGTTAGTGTTATTTCTTAAGGCTGCAATCATAAATCATGATTCTTTTAAAGTTGATTAGAAACATGTAGTAATTCCGTTTTCCATAAGGAGGGATAAGGTAAACTGTAAATTAAATCTGGCTGCTCATTGCTATCTGAAATGTTCAACTGAACTTAACAATAAAAAATAGTGGCTTTTACACCTTGTTTTTTTAACTGGGTGGTGTCACATTTCCATCAAACCACTTGCTAACATAAAGGTGTGTCTTTTGTTCAATGAGGCACAGAAGAAAAAAACTGAAAATATGTCATTAGGCGGGAAGAAGAAGTAAGCTCTGCAGTGAGTGAGTGCAGTGGTATCTGTGTAAGTAAAAGACACTGACTCCTTGGTTGTGCTTTAGTGTTTAGTCTTAGTATTATGAGTGCACTCTGTCTCAGCCGCTCTCCTGCTCTCCTCCACAGCAACTCCAGACTTTAATGAATGAGGCGCACTTTTAGCACTTTGGATCCAACTTTTGAGTCAAACACAAGGAGATAATATTTTTCTTCAGTTTTACTTCCGTAAAGACAGAGTACATAGCATTAGCAAGGACATTTCTCTAGTTTAAAAATGTATTTACATGTTTGACATATTTTCTGAGGCTATATAGTGTATAGTCAAGCAGATATGATAGTTGGAACTTAAGTGCTAAAATTGTTACTCATTTGTTTCCATCTTAAACAAAATTCATCTTTTTTGCAGTGACAAGATACTATAACCTCTTTCCTGTCATTTTATATTAAACCTTTCCACAGATATGGAGTGAGGCTGACTAGACTCTGAGTAAGTTTTGACTTTCCTTATGTAGGAAGGCCATTTCTCACTCACAGCTCTGACAGCTTCAGTCCAAAAGTCTTTTTCTGTTGTTGGTGATAACCACCAGTCTTTCATTGGTCGGGCATGGTTTGTGCTGATCTATAGGCTCAGCTCTCCTAGTTGTAGTTTTAGCTTTCCTATTCAAGATGCAGCTGTCTCCCCCTGCCTTATCAAAGCTTTTATTTCATCTTCAGGGGTCTTCTTTCATGCTCAAATTTAAAAAACCTGAATGAGGCTTCAGTGAGGACCACCTGTGCCGCACCCGCCAAGAGAGCAGACGGATCGTCAGGGAGAGAAACGAGACTTCATGGCTGCACACTGAACTAAACTTAGGCGTCAATCCGACATATCCTGAACTTTGACTTAGTTTTTTGCACTGGATGTAACAGAGAGCAACCTTCTAACCTCTCTGCATATTTAAGGTGTTTATGTTGCTCTCTTTATTTTTTTATTTTATAGTGCTGCAAAGATTTGAAGGACCAGTTTCCAAAAAAGAAAAAATAAATAAATAAATATTGGAAGTTTAACTACCCTGCATTTTTCAAAGTATAAAAATAACAGCAGAAGATGATTCATGTAGCAAAGATTCAGGAACAGACTGCAAAGACTTTCATTGTTTTCTTCTAATTTATTAGAAAAAATGAACTGCACCAAAGCTGGATATTTTCACTTCAATGTAGCAATATTATGTTGGATTGATATAGTGCACTGGGTGTTTTCCAAGTAATAACTTGCACCCTCATTTCTCAGTTTTTCAACACAAAATAGCAGTTCAATAAACTGTCATAAACCTGTTTGTTCTTATACTTCAACACATTAAAAATAAATTATAAAGCTGCACCATGGCATCCATTACTATTATTATACTTAAGACATTGGTTCCTATACTGGGGTCCGAGAACCCTTAGGTGGGGCACCAGTGATCGAAGGCTGGAGACTTTGTCTGCAGAGGTCATAATGAGGTGGTTAAAGGATTATGATGACCAGGTTTGGAGGCAACACGTTACAAATTAATCAGGTAGAGTACTCAGATTACTTTCTGTTGTAACGAGTAATGTAATGTGTTAGTTTTACTAATGAAGTAATCCATTATTAGTTACATTTTCACAAAACTAATCTGTTACTAAAAGAAAAATGCCCTATTTTCTTTCTCTTCTGATCACAAAAAAGAGAAAGAAAAAAAGAAGCCCCTTACTCCTAAGCACAGTTTGTCCTTCCTTCTTTCCTGTACGCACATTTGCCAGCGGCAAGGTAAATGCAGCTTTGTCAGTATGCGCATTGCAAGCTTATTGAGATAGTAAAATGGCAGAGAGGACCTGTCTTGATTGACAAGACAACCACGCCTCCTGGCAGCATCTTGAGGACAGCATCCAAGGTGTGGGGCAACATGTAAGCCCTCTCATCCCAGTTCATAGTCCTGTGGGCCTGTTTCTGCATCTTGATGACCTCCTTGATCCATCTTTGGTACTTGTTGCTCTCTGAACAAATAGCACTGTTGCTTTTCCAGTCCATGATGTGGTTTTCCTTTTTACAGCGGTGTGATAATGGCTGACTTTAAATTTCCTACTCCTGGGAACATAAACCGTAGAAAACGTTTGAAGAAGCCTGATGCTGGGGCTTATGGTGGCCTTTGAGTTCATAGCGCCTTCGCAGCGATATTGAAACACTGTCAAGTTAATTTAATCAACCCTAGTTACAAGACAAAGAGGCTGAGTTGAGGCAGGTCTCAAGTATCCTGACAAACAGTTACATCATGACTACTTGCACCTAAATCAGTCATGCCCCGTGTTATGTATAAATCATTTTCTTTATGAAAATAGATGAACAATGATGAACAAGATGATCAATTTAAAAAATCATCAGGTCAGTGTATCGTTACAAATTCTCAGTTTTCTTCGTCTACACAGAAACATGGTATACAGTGATCTAAAACACTACTTGGGTGTGTATGGAAGAACAAAATGCAAAGAAAATCCTTTGTTTTTTAAAGCACCTGCCTATGTGTGGACAAGGCCTGAGGTCTTGAGTACTGCCAGCAAGAAAACCACCATAAATGACCCGGGCCCTGGGAAAATGAAAACATCCTTACGTTAAGTTAACAGAATGTTAACTTTTTCAATATATTTTGTCACTAATAAAATATATTATTCTGCATAACCCTAGTAAACTTCTAAATTCTCTTTTTCCTGATACAGATTTTAAACCGCATCAATAGAAAGCGCCCAGCACATTCAGATTGATTGAGAACAATTTTATTGCCACCTTTTAAACCTGAGGCCTGGAATTTAGTCAACATGTGCTGAAATATGACTTATATGCACTTGTGTACCACCCATAGGTGCCACTTAGCTCAGCCTGTGCCACATCCACCTCCACCTCTCTCTCTCTACCCCTCCTCTACATCAGATCTGACTGGTTTTCCTCCGGCTACACCATGGGGTATTTGTGTCTTTCAGGGATATGTTGCCAATTACTCCAGAATGTTTACTGCCTCACCTGTTGGCCTTGACTCAGATAAAATGTCATCTACACAGGTCTGATGAAATCCTTTTAAAAATACTGAGTAAGGCAAAGTATGATTCACCAAAGGCTCTACTTGCTCTACACTTTTTTGTTTGTGCATTCCAAAATCAAGAAGAATAAACTTTGGTTTCACTCCTTGGTAGCTTAAACTGTTGATTTTAACTGTTGATTTTCACTGTTGATCCACCTATTCACGGTGGGATAGCTTCTTTTGAATCAATCAGGTCTTTTGTGTACACTTTACTTCAATCCTGCATTTAAGATAATGACCTCAAAGCAATGAAGAAGCACATCATTTGTCAGATAAGGTAGGGGAAAGTGAGTAAACAAATTTGAAGTGTATGAATGACTGTAATTATTGAGCACCATCTCCTCGTATCGTGACAGAGTGTATTGACACTGACTTTCAGGAACTTTGATTAAACCACATGCTGTTTTATCATAGAGGGATTCTGCACAGTGATTAAAGCAATGCAACCCTTAAATAAAAGGAGTTTCTCTGTGACAAGTTGAGACAATGTACACCACTTTAATTAAATTTCACATGCTCTTGCCGTCTGTCTTGTAGCCCCTCAAGGGACATGAACTGGGAACAAATAAACAAGCTTCTGGAGCAGTCTACAAAGTTTTACATGCTCACAGGAAAGTTTTCAGTGCTCAAGAGAAATGTTAATGTACCGATAAAGTTTTACATCTCTAGAAGGTTTTCTGCACTCAAGAGAAATTTTAATGTGCTCCAGAGAAAACTTTACAAGCTTGTACGAAAGTTTGACAAGTTTTATGCTCTCAAGTAAAAAAATGTGTGCTCATGAGACTTAACATGCAAACCAGACAGTTTTATATGCTCACGAATGTTTAACAATCTTAAGAGAAAGTTGAATGTGCTCAAATCTGTACATATTTATGATTTTTCTTATGGCACCAGTGTCAAACCAGTACACCCAAGATGTTTTCGGCATTCAAATCAACACAGACACGCCGCCACTTGTAATAGTAGAATGGGGCAAATTGGTCACAAGCTAAGAGGCTGGTGGTGTCACTTTTTAGCTTTCTGCCCTTATGTTGTCATAAAAATGTTTTTAAAGGATATGAGCAACCATTTTGAGAGACGGTTTTTGGCTTTTCTGTTTTGTTGTTGTTGTTGTTTTAAAGATGAAAAGGGCAAATGAAGAGCCTTTTTGGAGCCGAAAGACCTGGTCTCTAAAAAGAGCTGCAATTCCAATCACTCTGAGAGATTCTGGAGGTACGTGAACAGCCATGATTTTTGTTTACAAGAAGAACGCAGCTTGATAATCAGTTGTCCAAGACAGTCTGGCTGCAGACTACAGGACCCCCATTGCAGCCCACTATGGTGAGATGTCACATCTTTCAGAATATGAATGCAAGGTAAAACTTTAAAAATAAATTTGGATTAAACTTCCAGTTAGGATTAGGATTCAAAAGTTTAACATCCAAAACTTGACACAACCTAGTTACAAAACGTTGAAAAAAGCCGATTAAACAGTCTGCTCACAGGAAAAAAGCTTGTCCTCCACGGAACCACTCTAACACAGCTAACATATTAGCTACATAGATAACATATCTACATAGGGTAACTAAATCTAAAGCCAACAAAGCTGCGTTAGCGAGGAAAGCTACTCATGTTAAGTAGTTACGTAACTATGAAGGTAGATGAAGACTGAACAACTTTCATAGTTTTCTAAATCTCCCAAACTCATATTCTATACACCTGAAAAACCTAGTTAAATTCCAAGCAAACACAGCTGTTAGCTACATTAGATTATGCTAGTACTGCTAAATCTAGACCCATTTTAGCTTAGCTAAGGCTAAATAAGTTACATAGGCTTACATAATTATGTTAACTACATAGTTAGCAAAGCTAAGTAAGCTTTAGCTCAAGCTAATGAAGCTAGGGGGCTACCATTTGTGTAACTACGTATAAAACGGGTCAATACATAATTTATTCCCAGATTAGACGTCAGACTTTTTTTCTGTTTAATTTATGAAATGTATCTTAGTCTGTTATGTGGTTATTTCATGAATGTAGTGGCCAGAATTTGCTATAAATAAAACTGAACTTAAAAATAACCTAGAATGGCCGTCTGAGGCAGCAGACCCACGCCGAAGCAGCGCCACCGAGGAACTCACGCTCCCATTGATTACTATGGTGTTCAAAATTCGATGTCCGAGAAAAACCGAACGGGTGTGTGGATCATCACCAAAATCTAACAAATTCTTCCCTGTCACTATCCCAACATTCCCTAAAGGTTTGGTGAAGATCTGACTTTCCGTCGTCGAGTTATCTTGTACACATTCAAACAAACAAAGAAAGACAGATACGGAACCCTTTACATAACCCCCTACAGATTTCATTGGCGTGGGTAAAAAACATCTTGAATGTTGAACCGGCAAATTATGTTCTTTATATTCTGGCAGAGGCGGTGTCTCAAGGTTGTGGTCTGCAAGACTGGACAGCTGAGATCTGTGGTCTGCAGCCAGACCCCTTCTCTGATGGTGTGGTCATTTATGTCTACTGGTACTCTTTGTGTCTAGACATCCAATCCAACCTAGCTGAAGGCATACTAGACCAAGCTATTGGAAGTTGAACTATTTTCAGTATGAACATAGGTGCATCCACAAGAGCATTACAAACTAGCAAAGCACTCGGATTAGCCCTATCTCCCAATAGTACAGAATCCTGTAAAAAAAAAAAAAAAAAAAAAAAATCCTGGATTCAGACGGTGATCCAATCACTCCCAAAACCTAATCAGTTCTTCCTTATGCCATTTGTGACATTTCCTGAAAATTTCATCAAAATCCACCCATAACTTTTTGAGTTATGTTGCTAACAAACAAACTAACAAACCCTGCCAATCACATAATCTCCTTGGTGGAGATCATTATCATTTGGTATCCAGATTCCCAAATGGGATTTAAATCCATGCTGAGTTGCATTGTGTAAACAGGGTCAATGTAAATTGTGCTCAGTGTGTGTTTTATGCTCAGTAAAAGGTTTGTCATGCTCAAGAGAAAGTTTTACATGCTTATAAGAAAGTTTTACATGCACAAGAAAGTGTTGTGTTGGAAACTTTTTAAGACAATCCCACCTTATAGGGATGACAAAGACCATCAGGCTCATCCACAATACTTTCTGGTGAATGTGGAAAACTATCTTGTTCTCACAGCATAGATTTTGTGTGTACCTGGCAACACTTTTCAGTTTGTGTTTCCTTCAGGGCTCTTTTGTGTTTATGAAAATTTAATGCAAGAATTTAGTTTTTTTTTTCTTTACTGAGTTCCTCCAACACTCAGGATGTTAGGATTCTACATCAGAAGATTCAGATGCTTCTTTGAGTGCAACACTAATAACTGGCACCCATTAGTCTTTCTGTGTTTAGCCTCAGGCCTTGGTGTCACATCACATTGAAGTGACACAATACTTCAATGGGTCGGTTTGTTGATGTGAAACTGAACACTGTATCCATTACGAAAGTACCTTGATGGCTGTTAAACAAGTAAGTGTTTCTCTGGATTTGCACCATATTGGACCTTGGCATGCAAAGGAAGGCGTGGCACGTTTGAAGGGAAATTTGAACAGGGGGTTTTCTACATAATGATGATGAGTTCAATGCAACAAAAGCATAATAATGATTTCACTTTTACAGTGACAAGTTTAAAACTACAGTAGACTGATATGATATGAGATTCTTAGAGGCCATATCTCAGTGAAATCAAAATTAACTTTGAGACTGAGAGCATAAGGACCATGTTATGTCAGAATATATACATTAACTTCCCAGTAGAACAGTGTCTGGTAAGTTCTTTTAAGTGCTTTATCTTGTGAGCACAACTTCTGGTGTTTATTTTGGTGATTTGTCTTTGTTGTGATAAGACAGGCTGTTTACTGTAGTTTCATTAACTTAACAGAAGATGGAAGAATTGTTTACTCTTAACATTGAAGCTAATGGGCATCCAAATAGACAAAAAAAAAAAAAAATAGAAATAACTCTGTTAGTCCATCATGTCCTTGAAAAAATCTAAAAAACTATAAAGAATCCCAGCAGAGGTTGACTGTAAGACTTTGTTTGCCCTAGAGCCACAGAAATTATGATTCTGATACTCTTTGTGGGACCTTATTTTATACTATTATGTGTCTGTGGAATTATTCTGATTATTTTCAAACTATATGTGTTTTTTATTTTGGATATTTTCATGGAAAAGTTCCTGAAGGTCAGTGTCAATACACTCATATAATACACAGTATAACAATATTACAGTCATTCATACACTCTAATTTTTTTACTCACTTTCTCCTTCCTCATTTAACCAATGACGTGCTTCTTTATTGCTTTGTGGTCATTATCTTTTTTTCCCAGTATTTCCTGGTCAGTACAATTACAGTCTTATTTTAGCCCTTCCACTTGGGGGTGACAAATGTACAGATGTTGAATTTCACACATAACGGCTTCAACAGAAGCCTGATATGCATCCATACCTTTAAATCTGCTCAGCCTTCCTCTTATGATAAGTGAAGTGGAAAGTTTTCATGAGATTTCAATGTATTTCTGTCATGATGTCAGGATATCAATGCTTATTTTTCTGTGATAATACTGGGCAATTTTAGAGGGTTTCTCAAGATTTTGAAAAATTAACTTAAAACTGTCATTTTTACCCCAAGATAACATGATAAATAATTTGAAATATCAATAATTACCCAAAAAAGTGTTTCCACAGACTGAGGTTTAATGCACAGTATGTTAATACCACTGCCAGGGCTCTAAATAAAAAAAGTAACAGAAGATGAAAAGCAGAGATACTCAGCTTCACACAGCTCTGCTACTTTCTCAGAAGGCACACAGGATTGAGAGAAGACGTAGCAAGATGTCAGAAATATCCAGATTAAAATAAACCACGTAAACAAATGTGCACTGACATCCAAGTAAAATAAATCTAAGTTGTAAAGTGGATGTAGGGCGGCTAAAAATGGAAAAAGGTCTGATTTAATTATGTGTTTATTGTCACCTGTGGATGTTAAAAATATGTACAAATGCACATATTGGATGACCACTCAGCTTTCATAGGAAACAACATTTGGAAGATTCATAAAGTCATTCTTACACAGCTGAATTGCTCAAGACAGTCTGGCTGCAGACACTAGACACCAAAACGAGATGCCACATCTGTTGGAGTTGAAATGCATAAAATACTTTAAAAGTAAAACCTGATTAAATTTCTGGTTTGAAATCACAAAACATTTAATCTAGCCATATATCTTAAGCCAACAAAACTACTTTAGTTATGTAGGTAATGTAGCTACATAACTAACATAGCTAAAAGAAATGAAACTAGGTTAGCCTATTTTACGTTTACTAAAAATTTTACCCATTTCAAAAGTAGTTCACTGTAGCTTACTTAGCTTTTGCTAAAGCTATCACATCTACATTGACTTATGTCTTTTGTAGTGCTGTTAACTACATTGCTAGTGAAGCTAAGTTAGCTAAAGCTAACAAATCTAAAGTGAGCCACTGTCTGTGACACAACTTCTTAAAAGGGTCTAAACATAATTCAACCCCTGATTGAATATCAGACATTTTTTCAGGTTCATTTATGTAGTGTTGCTTAGCCACAGATTCCACATATCAGCTGTGCTGCACACCCCAGCGCCACAGTTTGACTCCAGCACACACTGGAAACTACCCATAGAGCTGTGCAATGCAGCACAGACCTGATCTGCTTGAGACAAGAGGGCAGAGTTCACACAAGAATAGTTTGTCAACAGCTGATTACTTTGCCCTTTTGATGTTAATTTGCGGCTCATTTTGACATGATTCCATGTTTCATTGCTTCAGCCATGGGTGAGTACATTATGAAATTAAAAGGGTTTGTGTTTTCTACAAAATGGCGCCATTGTAGTTCTGTGACCCAGATTATCTTTTACTGTGCTGCAGGATGAAACATAATGTTGATACAGTGACGGTTTATGATCAGGAGTCCATGCATTATGTGGTCATTTGAAGTTGACTGGATGCTTTGCACATCTTTCCAGTTGGATCAATCTGCTCTATGTGGATTGACACCGTTTGGCAGATGGCAGCCCTGAAAATAGAACTGTAGCATATCTCCAACAAAGCGGAGCGGGGTGGTGCTTCAGGCAGAGTACGATTCGTCTGTGGATTGTGGGGGAGCCGTTGTATGTGTAAATTGGAGGTTAGTGTGTAGTGTGTGCAATGTGGATATTTCATGAATACAACTGCCAGACTTTGTTTATGAATATATATTTTTTAAACCTTCAAATTATGTCTCTTCTGTCGTGCTAGATGCAACGTCATACAGTTGTGGTCTACAAGAGTGAGCGTCTGAAATATGCATGGGAAGGCAAGGACCCAACTGAGAGGTAGACAGAATGCCCAAACTGAAACATAGAAACAATCATGCACTGGATTCAAAGTGTAAAATTAAAAACCAAAAGGGATGTAGTGCAGGAAATTTAACAGGAAAATGTTGATTTATCATATGAAATTTAGTGCCAGTGATAAATATACACTAAAGACAGATATATAAGGGCTGGATGATCCCTCCCACTGAAATAGCACTGTCATTAGCAATGAAAAGAAAAGGATTTACATTACATTTAGGGAAAATTTTAAATGTGAAGGGAAACATTTGTAAAGAAAGAGGACAGATCATGTCTCATATTTACTCAGAGTCATTATGATTTGATGTACATTCATTCTTAAGAGATGGACCATGGGGCAGATTTGTTATTAAAAACCCAGGTAAGGTAATATAAAGATAGGTCTTTATAGTTTTGAAAGAGCATTTTATTTCTAACATTAATTTGAAAATTCTTACCTGAGTGCCAAGTTTAAGTTATTTAATGAAAATCAAATCTAATGTGCTAAATTAATAAAAATACTATTACAGAATTTTGCTCTGGCAAAACAGCACTCAAATGTGCATCAGAGAGCCCTGGAGTGTTCTTAGATTTTTTTCTTAGATAGGAACAATAAAAGATATGAAAGCTTTAGTGAATATGCCAGAACTTTCTTAAATTAAGTTTGAGGGTTTGAAGAATGAATATTATTTTAAGAACAGCAAGTGAATGAGTCCCACTGTGAGCAGTTCTTTGTTTCAGAGTGCTACATAGCAAAGGGGGAGGCTGGGCGACAGAATGTGCAGCAGAGAAAAACCATGGTCCATCACAAGAAAGCAGCACAACACATGAATGACGCACAGCAAGCTGGATCTAATTCAAGCAGCTTCTAGTATCAGTTCACACATTCTTGTGTAGCAGCCTTCCATGTAACATCCAGTGTGTCCACAGCAACCTTAAACTTAATGTGTTTGCCATGGTGGCTGCTGTAACAAGAAAGTCACTGCTACAGTGGTCATTTTTTAAGGTAATGTAGACATTTCAGTGTGAAATTTGACTAATTCTACCATTCCATCATTTGTGATACTTCTCTTAAGTCCATGTGACATCCCTGAGGACTTTGTTCATTTATCTTCCTATCTTTATGTTCCAAATTTGGCCTCAGGTTGAATTCAAAGCTTGGCTATGTTTGTTTAATTTACTGCATTATTAATTCATCTGATCCTTCACAAATCCTCGCACCATTATTAGCAGCTGTCAGAAGTAATGAACTGAGCAGGTCCCACCCATAGCTTAAGCTCCACAGGTGGTCTAACAAAGTCTGAGCCAGGGGAAAGTTTAAACCACTGTGAGAAACTGAGAGGTAACTTGATCCAACTATTAGTCTTTCTATCCAATTTGATTGCAGCTTATCAGATGTAAAGCTGTGAGAAATACGCCAAAGGAATGCTGATCCGAGGTGATAAAATATTTGGTTTGCAAAGCAGCATAGAGATGCTCAGTGAGTCGGCATTGTCAGTGATCTGTGAATGTGAGCTTGTTTGGCTGTTTGACTTGACAGTAGATATACCTTATGAGTTTGTAAGCTAAAACTCTTGAAACTTGATCCATGTTCTGCAAAATTTTCCATTTAAAAAAGAAACATTGATGGTTTTGATTCATTTTTTGTCTAAAAGTATGAGTTACACCTCTTTCCTTTGACCTTCTTTACCATTCTCCTCACTACAGTCCCAGTTAAGAAGGCGCCATGGTGAACTCACTGGGGTTAAGGTAAAGGGCATTGTGTGTTTCAGGTTGTGTGTCTGTGTGTATGCTTTCAACAGGTTTTCCAAAATGGAAGTCTTGCAGCAGGAAGCCGTGGATGATCTATGGCCTTGCTTCATAGGGGTTTGGGTAAAATATGAAACACATGGCATACAATAAAGTCCATCTGTAGAGTTATGTAGCCTTTTCATGGCCTCACTGTCTGTTAATCTGTTCTTCATTACATACTTCCACTCTTTCTACAAGTTTGAATCAGATGTGTGAGCTCAAGGATTCTCAAAGTTGATACAAGAACAGGAAACTTTGCATTTATCATCCGTCAGACCAGAGATTACACTACAGCGTTAGTCAGGACAATGATTCAGCCACCAAGCTTTTCTTTGCTGACAAGACAACAGCAGGAAAAAAAACGAGGCCTGTTTCATGTGAGCCAAAACGCATGTGGACAAAGCCACACTTGTGGGAGAGGCAGTTAAATCATCATGGATGTCCCATTCCTCCCTGACTCCCACATTCAAGAATGCATGCGCTTGTTTGACGACAGACTGTGAGGACACAGGCGAGATTTACTGAAGACAGTTACATCTCTGACAAGAATGGCTAGAGGTCGAAGGTCAGAGGAGTGAGTTAACCCTGAATTCTGCTTCTGGGTTTTTGAGTCAGGGAGTTTTTTGTGGCAGAGGGGAACAAAGAGAAGTGTCGGGAGCAAAACAAAAACGTTTTTTCTTTCCTTTCTGGAAAACTACATCACTAAAGTAGCTGCTGTCTCCATCTTTTATATGCAGGAGTTGTCTTTGTTGATGTCACCAATCCAAAAACTTGCAAGTTAATTGAACAGCTTCTCTTTTTAACAAGGTATGAAGACCTCACACACTTTGCCACAGGGGTGAGAGACACCTGCTCTGAGCAGTGATAAAACAGGTCTTAAACTTAATGTTTCCATGAAGTGCTACAAGCAGAATATGACTCATTTAGTGAGAGGTAGATTGCTCCTCTAACTATTGTTGGGTTGATTTATTGTCATGATATTTTGGTCACATAGTAAAGATAATAGATTGGCTTGTAGACATGGTCTTATAGTTTGTTGGAACACATATTAAGAAAGTCTTGTATGTACATCTACAGTGTTCAGCATCCTACTGTTTACAACCATACATGGTTTCAAAGCTGCTTTCTGTCTAATGTAATTCAAAGTTTTATAATGCACTTTTATTTTGTGTATTTTGGATCATTTTTAAAGTTCAAATTTGTTAAAGGGAGCATTATTTCAGTAATTTTGTGTACTTCCAATTCAAGCCACAAGGAGCTTATCCTCCCAATGAGAGGGCTTTGTGTGTTTGGCAACCCTCAGCTTCAATCTGGCAGAATTGAGGAAAGGAAATACACTGCATGTAATGTGTCTCATTATTCCTGTTAGGATAGCAAATGTCACCAAAAAAACAAACAAACTTGCGATCAATGTGATTTCTATCATATCTAAAGGTTATGTCTACCTTGTCATGCCCTGGAGCTTCTTTGTTATTTTGCTTGTTTTGTTAGACTTCTTCACATCTCAGAAAGCTACTAAGATTTATGAAGACAGTTTTCATATTTTGACCTTAAGCTAAAGCGCAAAACGGACATTTCTAAATCTGCTAGTTTCACTGTTGTTCATTATTTAATTCAGGTGTTTAAATCAGACCCGTTGCCAGAGGTGTATAAAATCAAGCACCTAGCCATGCAGTCTCCATTTGCAAACATTTTTGATACAAAATTCATCTGTGAGGGATATTATTGAAAAGTAGAAGAGTTAAGGAAGCAACTCGGCCACAAAGCAGAAGACCAAGTAAAACCACAGAGTAGGGTCAACGGCTGCTAAGGTGGTGCATAAAAGTCCCTCTGCTGATTCCACACTTGAAGAGCCCTCAACTTTCACCGGCATTAATGTAAACACAAAAACTGTGCAGTGATGGCTTCATGTAATGGGTTTCCATGGCCGAGCAGCTGCATGCAATCCTCGCGTCACCAAGTCCAATGCCAAGTGTTGGATGGAGTGGTGTAAAGCACAACGACACTGGACTGTGGAGCAGCAGAAATCTCTTCTGAGGAGTGACAAATCACGCTTCTCTGTTTGGCAGTCAGATGGGTGAGTCTGGGTTTGGTAGATGCTGGGAGATTATTACCTGACTGACTGCATTGTTCCAGCTGTGAAGTTTTATAGAGGAGGGAGCTGTGGGGCTGTTTTTCAGGGTTTGGTCTAGGCCCCTTACCTCCAGTGAAGGCCAATCTTAATGCTTCAGCATACCAAGACATTAAAATGCTATGCTTCCAACTTTGTGGCAACAGGCCTTCTCATCCAAGTGCCTAACCTCATAAATGCTCTACAGAATGAATGGGCATAAATTCCCATGGAAACAGTACAAAATCTTGAGGAAAGCCTTTCAAGAAGAGTCGAGGCTGTTATTGCTGCAAAAACCAGGCCAACTCCATGTTAAAGTGAGTAGATATGAATACAATGTCATTGCGGTCCCTGTTTGTGTAATGGTCAGGAAGCCGAATACTTTTGTCCATATAGTGTAAATTTGCATGGTTAGTGTTTTAATAAATGGACACAAGGAGGTGTCCAGGAGGCATCCTAATCAGATCCCTGAACCACCTCAACTGGCTCCTTTGGACGCAAAGGAGCAGCAGTTCTACTTTAAGCTACATCCAGATGTCTGAGCTCCTCGCTCTATCCTCCACCCACTTGAACTTGTGATGTCATTCTTTCGGTCATTACCCAGAGTTCATGACCACAGGTGAGAGTTGGGACAAAGTTTTATCTTTTGGCTCAGCTCCAGTACTGCAGACACTGCACCAATCTGCCTATCATTCTCACAGTCCAGTTTTTATTCAATCTCTGTGAGACTGAATTTTTTAAAATGCAGCATTATTATGAATGATGTGCATCAGAGGGGGTGAGAAGTGGGTGTAGTCTACGGAGAATGAAAAATGGGTATACTTACTAAACTCTGTACTGCACTGCTGGACCAGTGCCTCATCTGTTAGCATGGAGGAGGCAGGATTATGACCTATACTGCAGCCAAATTGCAGGGACAGCTCTAAATATTTTGGCGTCACTCCCAGATGGTTGTTGCTCTGTCCATCTTAATACACAGTAGATTTTGTTTGTTAGTAAAAGAAACATTTGATAGAATTTCTCTATATTTTTGTCTTTTTTTATTCATCAGTCTTCAGTCTTACACTAACAATAAGCATGCTGTAAGTAATACAGTTAGAATAGATAGAATTATGCAAAGATTTATTGAAGATCACTGCTTAAAGCCTCTAAACAATGTTAACTTTTATTATGACATTTTTAGTTTTATTCAAGCTTTTCTAGCACCCCTGCAGACAACAATGTTCATTTTTTTCAATCTTAATCCAAGGTACCGTGTTATTTGTGATCAAAGCCTCCACCAAGCACCTTTAATTTGTAAAATTTTCTTTAGAAAGTATATCTTGTGTCCCAGCTGCTCTCTTTCATGTGACATGAGTTTATTCACTGGCTATGACCATCAATCATTGTGTCACACTGGTTTAACTCGGTACAGTGTGTTCTCTTTCAGGTCACTGCGGGTTGAACTATCAAAGAAAACGTGGGCTAGAGTAAATATTGAAAGATCTGATTTCCAAAGAGCTGTGCACATAGAGGTTATCTCAGCTCAAGTATCTATTTCCTGAATACTGGCATTGTTTAGTCCTTATGCAGGCTTGAACCTTATATGATACCTACTGGCACAACTGATCTGATGCTGAATGATGTCAGTGAATGGCTTTAATTCGTCTGCGTGTTCTTTATAAATGTTTTATGCACTTTTATTGTCCGTGTGTCTTTGCACCGATTTTTCTCTGATTCCAACCATCATTTATCCTCAGACACCAAAATAGACCTGGGATGTTGAGCAAATATATTCCTGAGTTACTGCACTGAATTATTGTAGATAGGCATTTTTGCTTGATTTCCAAGAGTGAACAGATTGGATCTCACTGGTCTCAGACAAATATTAGATGTGTGCAAACAACAAAAATCAATGCATAGAGAGATGTTTGTTTTCCACAAGCTGTCTTGACTGTCGGGGAACTTTTTCAGAGCGTATTTTATTCCAAATTAACTTTTCTAAGCCCATTTTACAACAGGCACACTCCCTGTAGTTATTTCTTCACACATGAGCACTTTGCATGTGTTGAAACAGGAGCAATTATGTTATGTTGACTATTTAAAGTGTTATAGTCTCCTTTGGTTAATTGAACTGAACTCACATAAAGAAAAAGCATTACTGTTGTGAAAAAAGCAGCTTGTTTCCCTTTATTTAGCTTTAATAGCCTTCCAAAAACAGATGTTTTACTGGTTTGTTGTTTCTTCTGTGCAAAAGTAGTTAAATTAATAGTTACCCCACCCAAAAAAGAGCAAAGATGCTTTAAATAAAAGCACATATAGGGCACTGATTGGCTCAGATTTGTGTTATTTGTTTTTCTGCTCCTTTTGTCCCTCTCTCATCTATTCAGTATGTCAAGAGAGAACTAGCGGGTCTGGCAGCTGACAGTGTTAATCCCAGCATATGAAAGAGGCCTGACAGCTCTCTGAGGGAGAGGCCTGCATCAGTTTGTTTACAGCATGATAATCTGGAGCAGGCATCTTGATTGTGTGCTGGCAGAACATCAGCGTGCCATGCCTGCCGAGCCACATGGCAATTACACTGGCCTCTTATCTGTGTGAATAGACGCTCTAATGACAGATGGACATGGAGAGTGTATTTACAGAAAAAAAGGCCACCAAATGAAAGTACCTCTTCTTGCTAATCTTATTACGGGTGATAGCATGGTCCTGGGGTTAAACTGTGCTAGGGTTTGAACTGAGTAACACAAATCACAACTAAAAAAAGCTGCTTTTCTGAGCATTACATGAAAGTGAAAGCTAGTCAGATTTTACTCTTAAATATTCTCTGGTAGCCTCAAGTCTTAAGAAACATATCTGGTACATTACTCATCTTTCTGATTTGTTTTTGTGGCCACTTGGGGACAGCAAAAACGCCACAAACCACACTGATATATTATCACCTATTTCATTGATCAGGCAAACTTAAAAACATGTTTAGATCCCACATTTGTGTCATAATTTGTGTTTCTGGCCATTTGACAAATATGAGTCCAAAGCTGACTTTCCATTTAATGTTTTGGGTTTCCACCCACTACAGCAGAGATTATCAGGCCCGTAATATGCTAAATGCTTCACTCTGTTCCTCTGCTAGCTGCTTACTCTGTCTGTTTGCCATTTGGTGCAGGCCAGGTAGTATGCATGTATAAATGTGTTAAAGAAAGCTTACAAGATGGAGGTATTGACATGATGAGTGGTTCAAGAAAATGTTTTTAAGGCTGACAGCCATAGAAAGTACACATGTAACTAAAATACAGATGAGCTGCACTCTACTACAGAGGCACACACAGCAGTCTCTGAAGGTGACCACAGCTTTCCTCAATGTTTCAATGTATATCATATGCTCAGTAGTGGAATGTCTATAAAAGAAGGTTTAATTACATCAGAAAGTGCAGCAGTGATTAACCCCTGAATGACTCTAAGCGACCTTATTAACCCCCCCCCCGAATTAGCCGTAACTTCTACTTTAACGCCAGCAGGCAGAGAGTTTGATTAATTAAATAGCAAAGAGATCTTCTGACCAGATGTTTCCTGAGTCATGTGCTCCCTCAGAACCAGGACTTTAATTGACACCATCTGATGGACGGGAAGTGTCATCTACCTGTAAGTCTTATACTTCAGTATTCTTCGGCTTTGAAACACATTTTTGTACATTTTCTTTTTTAGGATGGATATACTGATGTTGCATGGAGATCATACAGATTTGCCAGATGTGTTCATACATTGTAATCAAGGTAGATGCTCAAAGTATTTGTACATGGGTTTTTAGAAAGAGAGATAGAGGTAGCTCCACCTCAGCTATTAGATCACAACAGCCTGGACCTCTTATAATGGAGGAAAGGTAAATGATACGTTCCTACGCATGTGTTTAAAGTGGGATTGTCTTTCATCTTGTGCTGGGACGCTGCCAGGAAAGATTCCCACTGTGGAGTTTAATGCTCCAAGCTATACGCCTAAACCTGTTTATTTATTTTTACAATTCAAAAGAACCTCTTTTTCCACTTATGTATCTCTTTCTTTACCCCTCCACCCCATCCCTCTCTCTCTATCATTAACTTTATGGGAATTTCCATGGAATTCTTTTGTAATGTATGTGATTGTGTAGACAGGAAACCATTTGTGTGTGAGTGAGTGAGTGTTGGGGTCTGCTTTTCTTGGAAAGGCAGAGGTTAAATGATCCATGCTCTGGTGTTTCACCAGTGTTTTTTTCCTTTGAACTGTGCCCCCACCACTGACATGAGACATGAGAACATCTGGATGCCACACTAACACTGAGTATTACTAAATATGTGGAGTCATGAGCAGAACTCAAACTTTTGTGTACTTGAGATTATGTAACAAAGATAAGCAAACAATGAAACAAAATTCCTGGTAAAACTTCTGCTCTTCTCCTCAGCCCTGTCCGTACAAAGGTTCACTTAAATGTACCTTGATTTTGTTTACAAGAGGCTGGAACAGGACATGACGTGCCCAGTCCACTCTGTAACAGGACTGATTTAAGTCAATGTGGTGATGGGAATACAGCGTTATGGACAACAAACAAGACAGTAGTTCACATTACATACAAATTCTGTAAAATTAAAGTCCAAGACATACACTGTAAATAAACCCCATGAATTGGATGCAGGGTGTTGTATTAAAGACAGCAAGATGGCTACCTGGACTAATATTTTGACATTTTGGATCCAAAAATAAATTGGTGGTGACTAACAAGTTGCTGATATTTCCCGCAGCAGGCATTTTCCCTTAAATTCTAAGAACTGTGTGCATGTGAAACCACTATAAGTAGGTCTAACTGCTAGGTTAAAGGTTGTAAGTCATTAAAACAGAGGATCTAAAAATCCTTATCATGCACCGCCTTCGGATTGATAAGGAACTACAAAGCAAGCCATCACCAGAAAGGGGTCATATGAGTATAGTTTATTGCTGCCACTTTTAAATCATAGATTAGATTAGACTGACTATACTTTATTGGCCCCAGCAGGGTTAGGGTGCCACTCTATGCAACTAACATACAGTAAAAACAAACGTAACAGAAAAGACAGGTAGCTATAAAAACAGAAGCTATACCCTGCTTCAGCGCGGATGCAAATCCAAATAAGCCTGTCATTTACAAAAGGAGCAACAGGATGAACTTTTGAGAATGACCATAACTCATGAAACTAATAAGGAAATCATTACTTTAACCACATCATACGGTAAAAGATAATCAAATGTAACCATCAAGACAAACAAATGACTATCAAAATTAAAGCTAGATGGAAAAATAAACTTGGAAGCAATATCTGGCTGATTTAGAATATGGGCAAAGCATCATAAGTAATGCTGTCCTGGAAATTTCTTGATGAGCAAGCAGTTATACACACAATTTTCACACCATATTTAGTAAAAATGCAGATCTCCAATGTCAACAAATCAAACCAATTATCTAGATAAAAATCATCCAATCTCCCCTAAAAAAAATCTTTGGTTTTAACATAATTTTCAATATCTAATTCTTCATCAATATTAAACCAACATGTTGAGAACCAATACTTAAACCCCTGCCTCTTAATATAGGCATGCTTTATATATATATGCTGATATAAAGCATGTTTGTGGCTCTGAGCCACCTGTCAGTGTGAACACAGAGCTGAGAACAACAAACCAAGATGAAATATGGCTTCACTCGTTTTCTTTCAAATTAACTACTTTGTATCAAGAGTTTGGATTTGTCTGCTATTTTCAAGGTCATATATCATAGCCCTTTTCCACATTTTAACACAGTGCCCTGTTGTCTAAATGAAACTTCTGTGCCAAGTTTTGTCAAATAATAGCCTTTCTCAGAGTGGTCAGCTTTGATATGTGTTTCTTTAAATGCAATGAGATCCTTCTCATTCAAACTCTTCTTTTATGGGGCGTGCTAATGTTTGGCAGCTTCTGTGAATGAGGATAACAGGTGAGGTGCAGGTAATGGGTCATTGTGACATCACAAGGAGCTCAGATTCTGACTGGACTCAGATTTTCAGACATAGGAGGATCACAAGCAAAGGCATGGGGTGGCTTATGTCACATTTTGTGGTTGTAAGAGGAAAAAATACTAAATTTTGCGTGACATGTCTCCTTTAATGTTAAAACTGTTGCATATTATACCTTTAAATGTAAGCAGGTTTTAGCCACGCCCCACCCTATATTACTTTTATTGGGCATAGCTTTAAAAAAGTGGGGGTCTATGTAAAATAACCACTGGAAATGACATTAAATTCTTAAGAAAAACACAAGAACCTCAAACTACAAGATGAGTGCATTCCTTATATTGTAGTATAAGCTTTTGGTTACATAGCATCATCAAGCTCTTCTCTCCCGTCTCTCTTTTCCTCCATGTGAGCCTGTGCTCCAAAGGGTTACTGTGGCTCCAGAGCCCCACATGTGTAAGGGGATATCTCCTCTCCTCGGTCAGCCTACAGCAGGGAGCTAACCCAGAGACGCTGCTGCTGCCCCGGCACTCTGCAGGCAGAGCAGTTAGAGGGAAGAAAAGACAAGGAGCAAGGATATGAAAATATCATCAGAGGACTGCAAAGCTGCTTGATACTAGCTCCTAAAATTCTTGTGCAAACACTGTACACATTCTGAAAATGCACATACACACAAACAGTCCTGGCGTATGTCTGGAGGAGGGATCAACTAGATCAACCACAGTGCTTGGCTCTCCCCCATTTTCTGTCTGCAGCCCTACAAAGGTGAAACATCACCACTTTGTTAGTTTTGGAGGCTTTCTGATTACCTCTGACTACTCTGTTCAAACAAACCATTATGAGCAAAAATATTACATCTCTTCAGAGAGTATTAGGAGTATTACAGCTCAGTGGCATGTGATAGTGATCAGCCCACAATGCAAATATTGTTTTTCTGTATCTGGAGTTTTCATTCCCAACTATGTAAGCAACATGTTCCAGTTTGGGAATATTCTCTTAATCCAACACTGCTTTTTATTAAAACAAGACAAACCTGATGATTAAATACAGATGAGGCAGGCTATTTGTTCTCTTCAGTGGCAGAAAATTGCTGTTTTTGGTGAAAAGCTCAATCTGGGTGGCACAAATCCCATGCAAATGTAACAGTTTCACAGCAAACCGTGTGCAAGTCCATGCACATCATGCACACACATAAACACACACATGACTGGAATGCAGCCTAAGCACCCTGTGCTGTGGTCAAAGCTGAATGCCTCACAAATAATCATGATTTTGCCTCTTGAAAGGGTGCAAATACTTCACATTTCTAACAGTAAAAGTTCAAGGGCACATGTTTGTGTTTGCAGTCACTTACTGGTTTCAGTGGTATGACTTAAAAAGAGCCTACAGATTTATTTTAAACAGATATTTGGAAAGTTATGCTTCATTAAAATCTCCATGGTCTGGCTTATACACTGAGTGACCACTTTATCCGGTATACTAGTTTAACTACTCATTACTGTAAATATCTTATCAGTCAATCACATGGCAGCAGCCAAGGCATATAGGCATGGTCAAGACAATTTGCTTAAGTTCAAACCGAGCATCAGAGTGAGGAAAAAGGTGATTAAAGTGACTTTGAACATGCCATAGATGGTCATTCCAGACCGGTCATTCCAGGCTGGTCTGACTATTTTACAAACAGCTGATCCACTGGGAGAGTATAAACAATGGACCAAAAATGAGAAAAAAAAGGATCTTAAAAAAAAGAGAGAAAAGAGAAGAGCACAACATGTCAAACCTTGAAGCAGATGGGCTACAGCAGCAGAGGACCACTCCAGTCTGCTAAGTACAGGAAACTAAGGCTACATTCACACAGGCTCACCAAAAATGGCAAATAGAACATTGACAAACATGACATCTAATGGGTCTTGATTTTTGCTGTGACCCTTGGCTGGTAAGGTCAGAATCTGGCATGAACAACATGAAAGAATGCCAGACCAACAACCAACATAGGTGGTTTTTGGATGCCCCAGGCAAAGAGCATTACAAGGCCATTCTCTATTTTGGTTGAAAAAATATAGAAGTGAAAATATTAAGAAGCATTTCTTTAAATAAAATAAAATCACTTAACTACATAACTGCCGGATATGCCCAAATGTGAGAAAGGAGAACTAGCTCATATTTAAGTAATAACTTAGCTTAAAGTGTTCACATCTAAGTAGTTTTACATGTCTCAAGACAAGGTGCATCTTGTAAAAAAGAGCACTACAGTTGTCTTCTCAGTTCTTCTGCTACACAATTATCCACTATTTTATTCATTTGCCTGGATGAATACAATAGGAAACCAGGTGGCACCTGTTTTCCTGAGACTTGATGCCTTTTTTCCTTACGTCTTTTTTCCTGACACCTGAGGATACCCTTAAATGAACACCATAGCCTGGTTTTTGTGTATTAAAAGTATCAAAATAAGATGAGGAATGAGACTTCTAAGGAGCTTGACCCAGACACTGATGAAATGACTTGGAGGTGGCAAAGACGGGATCCAGGATGGCATGAAGGAGCTGGACTTTGGCACCAATGAGATGCAATGGAGGTGGCTGGGGTGGAGGAGAGTTGCGATAAAATAACAGACTGACTGCTGAGGAGAGGAGAAGAGATTTTTTTAAAGATATATTTTGGGGTTTTTAATGCCTTTATTTGTAGAGTAGGACAGTGGATAGAGTCAGAAACAGGGACCGGAGAGTAGGGGAGAGACATGGGGGAAAGGAGCCACAGGCTGAACTTGAACCTGGGCTGCCTGCACACATGGGGCACAACCCAGGAGACCAGACTTTAAGGTATGACAGTAGCAGAGTGATTGGATCAAGAGAGGTCATGGCAGAAAAGGATTGGCTCAGGGCAGCTGATTATAAATGAAAGAATGAATGAAACGAAAATGTCTTCCTGCTTGAACTTATGCTAAGCTTCATTGTTTGCTGCCATGTGATAGGCTGATTAGACAATTGTGTTGAAGAGCAGTTGCAGAGGTGTATCTAATATAATGATTAATGAGTTTTTATACGTAAAATGCTAGCCTTTATCATGTTTTTAAATATTCACATACAAAAAAAATCTAGATGTAAACAGACATGAAAACATTTCAGTGTCATTATCTACAGTTGCACATGATTGTTTTCTTATTGAGTCAATGCATCACTCTTCAAGATAGCGAGAGTTAAGATAAAGCAACTTCTGCAGCTGTGTTGTTCAACTGAAAACAAATACCTACAGGAGGCTGACCTGACAAGACTGCGGTGTCACAGGTTTAAGCTTCAGGAATGCAAACAGTTTCCTTTCATTTGGGTGAACAACTCAGTATATATGAGTGGGATCACACCATTAAATCAAGTGAACACTTTATGAAGGATGATGCAATTGTTGCTAAAGATGTACACCCTTGAAACATGGTGTAAAAATAATAAAATACCAATGATTTTCCCTTTTACCCCTGTCAAAATACAGATTTGTCTCCTCTCTTGTCTGCTGTTTTATTAATTTGAGGTACTGACTAAGGTAAGATACCTTAAACTTTGATGCCCTACTAGTAAACATGAAGTGATTTATTTTTTTATATCACAACAGCAAAAATAGCAGTCCCAGGAATCAGAATCCAAGTAACATTTGCAAATTACTTAATTTTAATGGCTTCTGCACATGGCCTTAATTGCACAAGTACATGCAATGGTAACATCTCTCTAGTGCTCAGCTTTTAGGTTGAAAACATGGCAGAAGATCTGAACTTATTGGAAAATTGTGGCACTTTTAGATAAGTGCAATTGTCTCATTTACATACAGTTAGAATAAAGAAGTATTCAAGTAATACACATGTTAACAACCCTAGCACTGACAGTAAACCATACACTGCCCTTTGTGTCAGGAATAACTGCAGGACATCACAATAGCTAGTTAATAATAAACCCCCTCTGTACACTGTAGCTTGTGTCTGTCTTTGCTATCAGCCTGAGTCATTGTGGCAGAACAGCCTCATACTGCTACTGCACTTTGGACTGCTTTGTGTGTTTCTAGTGTATTTGTGTGGCTGCAGAGTCACAGTGCAACAAGCGAGCACATGATTTCAAATTAAGCTCAAAAATTGCTGTTGCATTATAAGAGTGAAGCAAGGTGTAAGCTTTGCGTGTTTGCAGAGAAAGCGGGGAAGGTTTTAAATAAAGTTGACTTTGGGGAATCCCATCTCATCACCTCCAGCTTTAGTGCAGCTCTTTAAATGCTCTAACTAAGACGTAGCCTGAGAATACTTAAGGACTAAACTCCATCACAAAAGGGGGTGTTTGCCTGATCTCCACTCCTTCAGTCTATCAGGGTGCAGGGCCCAGTTTGGTTTGCCAGGCCCGGCAATGCAATGTTTACTCTGCTTTACAGCCTGTCTGTTTGTTTTACCCTTCACTGGAGTCTCAGCAGCACTCAAGAAGTCCTGCCACATTTGGGGTCACTTGTAGCCCACCCACCCAGACAGCAGTCTGTCAGCCAAAGAGATAACAACACATCCATAAGGTGGTTGGCTGCAGGGATGTAAACCTCCCCCATGAAACAAACACACTAAGTAATAATCTACCATTTAATGTGGCTGGCAGATCTCCCTCTGATATGCCACTTTTCTCTTTCTCAAGTTTGCCAGGCTTTCCCTTGAGGACATCATAAAACTAAATCACATACGTCAGTCGAAAGAAAGAAAAAAACGTCTGTATTTTTTTCTCTTTTAGCTGGAACCTGTTCATCAACTATATGTTGTCATGGAAGGTAACAATTATATGATAGATTTATTTCAGAGGGTATCACACCTGAGTTCATAAAAGAAAAATGCTCTAGAGAAAAAAAAGACAGAAAGATTGGAGTTAGAAAAAAATAAACACCACAATAATAGAAGAGTCTTTGCTTTGCTCATTTGGCTGTAGAGTAGCCTGCTGTGCTGATTTTCACAGTGTAAGTCTAAATTTCACACATCTGCAATGCAAGTAAGCCACAAGGATTTATGTGCCAAAAAGCTTAATAGATGAACTCACTGGGGGATAAAGTGACACAGCCAACAATTGCTTAAGTTTTATGGAAGTCTAAGGAGGACATGGATCCATAAACTTTATAAACTCTGTTTTGCCGTAATGAGTAATGCACAGCTGTTTTCATGGGGTCTCTTCTTATTTATCATGTTAACTTGGGATAAAAACATTTGGTATTAAGTGATGAATTACTGTTAGTTGTTTTCTAAAGATCTTGAGAAATTTATTTGCTTTGTTTGTCATTAAAAACTGTATTTCCACCAAACAGTCTGGTTTAGCTCATTTTGGTTTAGAAAACCAAATCTGAGAGAAGTCTGGCTGCAGACCACTACTGTGAGACGCCACATCTGTCAGAGTAATGTTTTATTATTTTTTTTTTATATTCAACTTTATTGATATACAAAGTCTGGCAGTCACAGTCATGAAATAACCAAAAATATTACACACGGAGCAATATTATACTAATAAAACAGAAAAGGGTCCAACATATTGTCATGTACAGACCTGTTTTAGAAATAATTACCTGAACCGTGGCCTGCTTTAGCTTTTAGTTTAGGCCAAAGCTAACATAGCTAAAGCAAGCCACTGTTCACATTACTACCTTTTAAATTGGTCTAGCTTTAGCAAATCTAGCATAATCAAACGTAGCAAACATAGCTTCATTTGCTTTAGCTCTAGCCAGTTAGTTATGTAGCACTTTACATGAAGCTTTGTTAGCTTTGGATTTAGCTGTGTTAGCTATGTAGGCTATACAGTTTACGTAGGTTAAATAGCTAGAGGGAAGCTAAAGCATGCCACTGTTCACATAACTACTTCTTAAACAGTCAAGCTTTAGCAAATGTAGCATAATCTAACATAGCTAACATAGCTTCATTTGCTTTAGCTCTAGTCAGTTAATTATGTAGTAATGTTACCTGTGCAGTTTACATAGCTAACGTAGCGTTGGTAGCTTTGGATTTAGCTGCGTTAGCTATGATGTCTATGTAGTTTACGTAGGTTCAATAGCTAGAGGGAAGGTAAAGCAAATGTAGCATAATCTAATATAACTAACATAGCTTCATTTGCTTTATCTTTAGCTACTTTAGCTATGTAGTTACATTAAATATGCAGTTTCTGTATGTTACATAGCTTTGTTAGCTTTAGATTTAGCTACATTGGCTGTGTTGTCTACGTTATCTACGTAGCTTCAATAACGAGTGTTGTCATGGAGGACAAGCCCTGTAAGCAGACTGTTTACTCAGCTTTAATAAACATTTTGTAATAGGTTTTGTAGGTCAGGTTTTTGACCTTTAACTTTTGGTATCCTAACCCTTACCTTCACCCTAACTGGAAGTTTAATCCGATTTTATTTTGAAAGTTTTGGCCTGAATTTCCATTCTGCCAAAAAGTCAGACAGAACAGGTTGGTTATATTGGTACCTTTCCCAACTTTTTTGGTGATCTAAATAACTGTGAACCAAAGTGAACTTATTCAGCCCTTTTGAAAATAACATTTAAAGATGCATTTCCTCTCAGGGCTTCCATAATAGAATGACATATGTAATGGTTTCTGCAGAATTGATTATACTCTTAATTCATGCCCCACATTTTTCAGCGGCCTATTCAGCCAAGGATAAGCTGCCTATGTTGCATAATTAGTCCACATAAAAGTAGGCCTTTTGTATTCACACAATGACACAACTTCTGCTGCTTGACTTCAGGTAGTTGAATAACGTAGAGGTAAGAAATCTGTAGAAAGTAGCACTGCTGGTTCCTTTCATCACTGTTTTAGATCGACTAGCCTACATTTATTATTTTTGATTTGTGACGGCTGTAAACTTTAAATGTTGCCTGTGAGATAAATCTGTTGGCATTTCCTTCTTCTGCTTCTTGTTTGTTTTTTGATTAGCATCAGTTGCAGGTCATAGTTTGCTCACCAGTCTCTCACTTATCCCTACATGCTCAGAACAACTCACTCAAAACTGTGATTTACAAATCCCAACAACACCTTAGTTATAATTGTTGGGGGTATTATTAGTTCAGGCAGCTTGCTGTGAGTGCAGAAGAATCACATGAGGCCTTTAAAGGGGGATGGGCAGAGTTTCCCGAGTGTGGCAGGCTATAGCTTTAAGAGTTTACTACCATCTCTGCACTCACTCACTCACTCAGCACAGCACACAACAGAAAGTTTGGAGGCCAGGCGAGAGCTAAGTGGGATACCGACAGATAGGAAGTGCATGAATTAGAGGAGGAAGAGACGAGGGAAGAAGGGGAATATCAAGCAAAAGCGGAATGAGAAGCAACGTGGGAACTTCGGAGAAAAAGGTTAGAGGGGAAACTGAAACGCGCATGAGCTAATCAACAACGCCGGAGCGAGAGACTTTCAATGGAAGTGAACTAGTGAAGCTCCTAGCGGAGTCAAAGCGCACATTTTAGCATTCATAGTCAGTGTTGTCGTGATTTCTATGACTGTGCTGGTGAATCCTGAAAGCGCAGGCACACGGGAGACGATATGAACACTTTGGATATGAAGAAAAAGACTTTACGTAAACTCAAAGAAAACAGGGGATATGAGCGCTGATTGTTGTATTACGCCTCGATTTTTTCCTCTTTCGGGTTCAGTTTTGCGTCTTATTGGGGATGTTTGCGACGACTTGCATCTGTGCGGCTTCAGCTCGGATACTGACCCGGCTCTGCGCCCTTGTGTTGGTGGTCGCTGTGGGATTCGGCTCGGAGCTGCGGGTCCGGGTCCGGCTCTCGGACGGACTGGTGACCGATGAGGTGTTGGAGGCGGACAGTGAGAGGGACTCCATAACGCTGGAGTTCAAGCAGGGAGATGGGACGCTCATCACTTTTGTGGCGGATTTCAAACAGGTGAGAGGTGGTCCTGTTTACCACTTAAACTTAACTATGGAGCCCCCGGGGGTCGTTATTACCCACTTAGTGTGACACCAAAATGCTCAGAAGACAGTCAAAGACAGTGTCACGTTACTATTGCCTAGTTAACGTCAAATTCACCCCAAATAGAACTCGTTAAAGCTCAACCTAAACACTTAGAAGGGTTGTCATGCTACCAACATTTCAAAACTTTGATTATACTAGACTATCGATACCTGTTCAGCTACCAAGGTAATCAGAACAGCAGTCTTAGACAACCAATATTTGGTCATTTCGTGCTTGAACTACCAAGTATTACAAGCAAACTTTGGCCTACCTTGTCTGAATATAATAAGCTTTTAAAATAAAGTTTTCCAGGATTAATTCCTCCTTAAAACACGTTATTAGTTTCAGAGTTTCCGAATTTTTTAATCCCTTATATATATATATATATATTTTTTTTTTTTTTTTTACAATTTTACCAGGCTGTCAATACCTGTCTGAAAATAGAAGTATTTGACATCAAATATTTGGTCATTTCTTGCTTTAACTACAAAAAGGTGCAGACAAACTTTGGCATGCTTTTTCTAAAGTGTCCAAATCTTTTTAAAACCCTGTTTTTAAGGATTAATTCTTCTCCTACACACCTGCCTTATGAGTAGTTTTCTAAAATTTCAGCATTTTCAATCCTATACAACTCATTAAAATAAAAAAATGTAATGTTTACGTATGGTACTGAAGTAAACAATCTTAACAGTAAGGTAGGGTCCCTATCAGTTCTCCCTGAGGGATCCCTAGTACAGTGGTTTTCATCTTTATTTTGCACAGGGCACAACATCTTAAGGCATACCACATCCATTTCATATAGCCTCTTTAAAACATGGTGCAGTAACTTAAGTTGTTGTGTAGTTGTTTTAATGGTTGAAAAATTCCCATGGCACACCTAGACTTGCCTTAAGGGCACCAGTGTACACCTTGCCACATCATTTGAGAACCACTGCCCTGATAGCTAAACCAAACTATTTACAGTCTTTATGGGTTCAAATAGATGGGTAGTTCTCAACCATTGGGTCAGGACCCCAAAACTGGGTTGTAAATGTGCCTGGGGAAAATGGGGCTAAAGTTGATGTTTTAAGGAAGCTTTAAGCAGGCATACATCACTGTATTTTATTTTGTTTTACTCAAGGTTTCTGTGATGATAAATACATTTTGTCATTTTCTTAAGATTGTGGCTCATTCATTTCAGTCTATCAGGATAGCAAAGCTGTTTTTCTCATAAGAAAACGTTGATATTTCAAGATATCTTGAAACCAACCAAAATTTACATGTTATCACGAGAAAAGGAGAAGTATGATGCATGTTTGCCCCTCTCTGGGTTCCGTAATGTTGCACTTCACATGCTTGTTTTGCGCTGTCTCTTTTTTTTTTTTTTGGTTTCATTTTGTTCCTTCTAAGGTCCGGACTGTAAAATTTTTTTTTTATTATATAAATTTGAGAGAATTCAAAGGTTCAAATATTTGGTCACAATTTCTCATAAAGGAGGTACTGCCTGGTCCTGAGACAGCTATTTTACTGACTTGGGATCCCAGAACTAAATCAAACCAAAAAGGGTGTAAGTTCCCATGACCAGAAACTGCTGCAGTTAAAAGAAAAAGCCCAGTCATGACCTCCCAAGGGCTGAGATAATGTTAAAAAGAGAGTTATTACTAATGACTGCAAGTTCATCTATCTCTTGAGTCCATTTCCCACATTTGTTTCCAAAATATGAAGCCAACTATCCTCCTAACCTACTTCCATTCAAGGACGAATTCAAGACACAATGACCTAATCAAGCTTAGTGTTTTCTCTAGGCAGGGATGCAGGCCAGCATATCTTCAAGGAAAACATCCAAAAAGCCTGAAACACTCCAGAGCAGACCCTATCTCTCACATGAACTTAAGTAGAAGTCTTCATTGATCTTTTTCCATCTCAGTGTGAGTTTCACTGAGGTCAACACAGCTGCTGCTCCTCAGATGTAGACGTCCACAGACCCCAGTGGCCCTGCTGCTCCCAGGTCCAGAGCTCATCATTAGCCGCCATATTTAGCATTCTTCTAAAAGTAGACGAGCAGATCGAGTATCTCCCTCCTTCAGTCGGTGCTGCATCCATGGGGTTTTTTTTTGAAAGATGACTCTATTTCACTTTGACAATGAGTATTCAGAGACGCATAAATGTCAGCCCTGGAAGGAAAACTACAACTGCGGTGTGAACAGCCGAATTGGGTGAGTGGGGGGGACTTGGAGAGGCGCACAGAGCAAAGGCATGTGTCTGTGATGGTTGCTGTCACACAGAAGCTGACAGGCTGGCGAGATGTGAAGGGGGAGATTTACCAGGATTAAGTGGGCATGTCTGACCTTTTTGATCTGCACGTCTGGTTCACTAACCAAAACAGCTAATTTCGAGTTGAAAGAGAAGAGGCCGTCACCCCCAATCATTGGTGACAAAACTGATCCAAAGAGACATACACTGATCTGTGAGCAGAGAGCCTTTTGCTTGGGCGGTGCGGGGGCCTTTATGTTGCTGCACCCCTTCATGCATACACATATGGTTGTGTTTATCTGAATAAAGCCAACAGAACCCCTTAGATCACTTTACTTTTCCGCTGCTTGATTTATCTCTTTGGTTGTAGGTCAGCCTCCCTCCCGCCTCCCCCCTCTTCTTCTCCCTCTGTCCCCCTCTCTGTCTCTGCCTCGCTCCTTTCTGCTCTCCTCTCATTTCTTCTGCATGTGGTTTTCATTTAGAGCTTGTGCACTATCTCCAAGATTTATGGAAAGTTGGATGAGCTGTCACTTCCAGCTGCCATGAATATACAGTCCAGCACGTGGGAAGTAGAGCATTATAACAGGGATGTTACCCACTGGAGATTTATAATGAAAAACACAGCCAAGAAGTGGAAAGGTGATTTAAAAGTTGAACTACTTTTTAAAGGGTTTAATCCCTATTAATCATCTTTTACAGGGATTAATCCAATTACAGATGCTCGATTCCTCCTGGACTGAAGCCTTTGTTCAAGCAAATGATCCCATCTTTGTTATGACAAGACAGTTTCAAAAAGATCCCAGTAAATAATCCACAGACAGCAGGCGTCTCGCTCATCTCTGCTTTGCGAATACGTGGCAAAGATGAGATGGTAAATGTTAGAACCATTAGACACTGGCTGAGCAAAAAGGAAGTTTAGTCAACCTTATCCAAGCAGTGAATCCCTGTGAGAACCAGACATGCTGCGATTTCAGGAGGGTCTGTCTGCAGACATATGGAAAAGATGATGCGGTTCAGCTCTTTCCTTACACCTTTGTGTCATGTTGAGTAAATCTCAACATGTAGATGGCATCGTCCATTAAGTTAAACCCTTATAGAACTGTGCTGGTGTCAGTTTTAAGCAAGAGGGCCATCATGGTAGTGATATAATTTTGTTTGTATGTTGCTCAACCCACTTTTAGCAGAGTATGGGGAGACTTCTTGTCAGTAATTTCACTATTTCATTCCCATCTTGTATCATGTTGATGTATTTACAGCACAGTCAACTCCTAATTATGTAAAATTGCTGCAGTCTGTTTGCAGTTCAGTGATATACAGATGACAACATGCAGTTTTGCAACACAAGACAAACCCCATGTGCTGTTGCAGCTCTGTAAACAGGACAGCTCTTAAGTCATATGATAGCAGAAATTTCCCATGTGCTTTTTTCACTTTTGCATGGATTTATGGTCAAACACAATCACAGACCTTGAGCTAAACATGTTTTTGAGTTAAAAGCAAATGTCTTGCCTATCTGGAAGGCTGTTTTGGCTCCTTCCAGATATATAAAGCTAATCAGTTTGTACTCTTTGAGCCCCATTTTTCATGTTTAACCAGCAGGTTTGATCAATGCAGGGATGTGAAGGACTGCAGTCTTGAATGAGTGAACACTTGAGGAGAGTGCATCCTTGTACGTCTTAAACCTTGATTGTCTTGGCATTTTAAAACAGATTTGATTCAAGTAAAAAATCATCTAGAATTTGTCCAGAACTAAATCATTAAATACAAATGGGCTGATTGAATCTGTAAATTTCTCCACCTACAAATCATGTTGTAATAGTCTGCTGTCATAGATGCACCAACATGCCAAAAAAGCTAAAAAGAGCTTGCCTTGGAGATGGGATAAACCCCTTAAGCTGTTATTTGAATAATAAGAGATGTTTTATTTTGTATTTTTCTTGCTAGTGCTGCCAAGGTCTTTAATGCAGGGATTCTGTCGCTGTAGCAATAGGAAGTAGAGCCTGACCAGTTGATCGGCGGGCCGATTAATCGGGCCAATTATAACGTATTACAGATTAATCAACATAGGCCAATATGTAGCCGATATATTAACCCTTAGAGCTCACGCAGCACGGATACGTGTGGCAGGCACATCCCTTTATCAATCACTTGGTAAAGTTTGAACCATAAGTCGTAGTCACTAACATTTTCTAGTGAGCCTCTAGAGAGTCTCTGAGGACAATGTTGTCCTATACAACAATACGTGACACAGTTTATAAAACGTTGATAACTTTTGAACCGTAAGTCATAGAAACTTACTCCTTTTTCCTCTGAAAGCTGACCATTTTGCCGTTCGTTTGTGACCATCGATGTCTCTGTAGCTCTAAAGGACACAGTGTAGCGAGCCCAGAACTTTGGTGACTTTTCAGGGTCTTTGGAGATTAAATCCACAGCATTACATTCGATAATAAGCATTTTTTTAATCCATTTTCGATAGTGTACTTTGACTTTCTTAAGTGGGCAGCCATATTTGTTTTGACATGCAAAGCATTGTGGGAGTTGTAGTAGTAGTTTTTTTTTTTTTTAGCCCCCAATATCGGTATCGGCATCGGCCCCAACAATCCCATATCGGTCGGGCTCTAATAGGAAGGGTCTTATACGGCTCTCTTTCTTAAGTGTCTTGAGAACATTTGTCATGATTTGGCACATTGCAAATAAAAACAGTACTGCAAAAAAAAAAAAACAAGTACTGTAAAGACTGAATAATGAGTTGTACCGGTAACAAACACCCTGTCTGTTTTGAGGGTTTCCTAGAGGCGACAAAAGGATCTGACAACTCTGCTAAACAGAATTGAAATTCTCACCTGTATGTAACGAATTCAATCAGCAAAGTCTACAACATGCGGGTTCTGTGTAGCTGTGTAGCTGTTTAGATCTTCTGGTACCATCTGTTTTTGCCTTGTGGAGTTTACACTCCTGCTAGATATTGCAAAATAGTAATGTTTGATTGTTGTGAAGTATGGACTTCCAACCCTAACAGATTTGTCTAGAGAAAGGGTGCCAAAACAGCAGCTTGTGGGTCAACTACAGCCTGTGTTTTTTTTTAATTGACCCACATCAAAGCATAATGTCCTTGCTTTTTTGTGTTATGTTTCTTAGTTTTGACACAAGGAGGTGTTGTTTTCCAGGGCTGAAATTGGACACCATAAATACTAAATGCATTCACCACTAAATAATAATATCTCAATTCATAACATCGTAATGAATGTAGAGAGACGGATTACAGCAGATGTGTCGATGAAGACTGGTGTTGCTGCAGAGTTTTACATTGTTTATTGCACAGTTTGCAAGACTCACATCAAACTCCTGTCTTTCTGGTGTCTGAAGAAACCCCAAACAACCCAATATCTTTGCTTTTAGCCTTCTAGTAGATAGCCACTATGATCCTCGTTACCATTGTGAGTGCCACCTGTGTTAGGGTGTAAGGGATGTGCTGTGTCATGCAATTTTACGACTGCTGCATTCGCAGCCACACCCATTCTGTAACATCTGTATCACTGTACATATCGGCAAAGAGTGTGTGAAGATATATCCCTGTATACCCTGTATATATTTTTGAGTCCTGGCCTAGTGATATATCAAAGATGGCCTGCTACCCTTATATTTTTAAGGATGTGGCCCCCAGTTAAAAAAAAAAAATCTGGACACCCCTGGTCTATAGTCATGCTGCCCACCTCTACTGGTCACTTGTTTTTAATTGTCTCCAGCCTGGTCTGTGTTTTTATACCCCAGCATATTTTGTACAATGAAGCAGCCGCCCGCAATGTATAAATTGGGGCAAATTTGCAATCACATTGGTACATTTGCAGTGGCAGATGCACTTGTGCTCATGACAGTATGTGTTTCAGCATTTTTTACTATTTTTTGCGATCACATTTTTGTTAACATTTACAAAGATATGTAGTTCATTGTAGTAACAACTAAATGATACAAGTCAAGGCATATCAAATTAAGATAAAATAACACAGGGCAAAACAAAATATACAAAAGGCGATGTCCCCCCTCCCCAGATAGATCTCAATGAAATATAATAACACATAATATGATAACAATGATAAATAGTGATGATAAATGGTATAGAAATAATAACAATAATGCTAGTAATTATTAGTAATACCAGGTTTCAGGCAGCTTTCTGTTCTACCAGTAGTACAACTAAGTCCCCCCACTTGTATCCAGGGGTATACAGACATTGCAGCAGTAGGCAAAGACACCTCAGGCAGATCCTCACCTGTAGAGTCCCCACCCACCACCGCCATGCCAGCATACCTCCACCACCCTGCCACTGAGGAGAAGTACCAACCAAAGAGGTGAAAGGCAGATATTGTCCCCACAACAAAATGTACATTAACACACCATCCTCCACAGATGATCAGATAGTTGCATGAAAATGATCAGATGCAGCAACAAATCACAATTTTTTTTGATCATGTCTATTAATCTTTCCCAAGATGAAATTGTTCTTTTAGTAGCTCCATGTAACCTAGCCACTGAGAGCTCCATAACAGCAACATCAAGGTAAATATTTAGCCATTGAGATTTTGAGAGAGGATGTGGTGGTTTCCACTGTGTGGCCAGCATATTTTTTTTTTGGCTGCTTTTAGGCCAGCAAGTAATAAAGGTTTTTTAGAGAGAGATATATTTAACATTGACAAGTCATTCAGGAGCAAGGCAGTGGGGGTACATGGCACTACATAATCCAAGATTTCTGTAAGCAAAGAGCTGACCAATTTCCAAAAGTGAGAAACATCTTTGCATGTCCAAAACATATGTATGAAAGATCCAACAGGTCCGTCAGAACACAACGTACATTTTCGTGATGATGTAAATTTCATTAAATACCTTTTCCCGGGGGTGAGATAGGTTCTGTGTAAAAATTTAAGATGAAATTGTTGTTGATTTGGGTTTTTAGAGGTTTCCCCAAAACATTTCCTTATGTAATCCAAGTCAAGTGGGTGCAGCTCTAACAGGTGTTCAAGATCTTTCGTCCACACTCTATCAATACTCAAAGGTTTATATGAAGAGACATTTAGCAATGTATAAGTTTAGATACTAAACCCTTAGTTTGTCCTTGAATGTTCAAAATAGAGTGTAGGCGATGTGTTTTGAGCGGTTCATTCCATGGAACACCTTGTAACCTTCAGTTACAAGGGAAGCTTGTAACTGAAGATAGAGAAAAAAACGATGATCCAGGTAAATCATAATAGTTACCAGTATCATGAAATGGTCTCAGTCCATTCTTATCAAAGATATTTGCCAGTTTATATATACCTTTAGAAGACCATGTTTGTGATAAAAAAGGAATTCCCCCAGTGAGTAAAGAGTAGTTATTGAAAATTGGGCTGTTAAGATGCCAATTAAGAGTTGTTTTAGACTCCTTCTCTACATTCCGCCAAGTCAACAATAAGAATGATACAATTGGGCCAAGATGTAGTTTTGACTGTCTAAGGAAAATAGAGTAAACTAGATCTTCTAGTCTACTTGGTGATGCAAGGTTTACCTCAATAGATTTCCAAGTTATGTCTGCCTCTGGGTTGAACCAGGTAGAGAGAGGTCTTAAAACAAAAGACCAAAAATAATACTTAAAATTCGGCACTGAGAGACCACCCTTTGATTTTTCTCTTTGTGTCGTGGACATCTTGACCCGGGGGTGTTTCCCACTCCAAATAAATTTAGAGATTAAAGAATTGATTCTATTCCAAAAATTTGTTGGGAGGAAGTGGTACCATAGACGAGAAAAAATTAATCCTAGGGAGGATATCCATTCTCACAATTGATACCCAGGCTTGCAGGGATATAGGAAAATAAGTCCATCTGCTAAGGTCCGATTCAACCTTTTTATGTATGTCCAAAAGCATTTCATACTACTACAGTATACTGCTCGCAGCCTACTTTTCAGAGGGAAAAAGGAGGTGTTACAAGTGTTTCCTGTAGAGAGGATTTTATAACAGAACTCAGAATTTCCGTTTCAGATCATACATTGCCTGCTAATGCTAGGTTACTCAGTAATCACACTGTGTGCTGTATCAGAGGCCCATGTGGCTACTGTGGATTCTGGAACAGCTCTAAGAGTTAAGTGTCCATAGCTAAGGAATGTTCAACCATTAAATTATTTTTTAAATCCATTTTGCGTGGTATTTCTCTATGCTAGAAATTCTTAATTTAACCATAAAATTTTAGAACTGGCAAGACCTTTTTCTGCACTGGTGGGTCAAGGGAGCAACAGATGTTTTAGGCCATTTGATACTCACTGTCTCAATCTAGTGTGTTAAATTGGTCAGGATTCTTTAAACAACAGCATTATGGTGGGAATGAGAGTTTCAGCTGTTTATGAGTCTTTATCTCATGTATGCCTGATTAAAGCAGCTAGCGTTTCATCCAGAGGCAGTTTTTACCCTCAGGTCACTTTTGTGATTGTCTTCAAAGCAGAGGCTCCATGGATACACCCTACAGTGAGCTCTCTGTGAGAATGAAGTGGAGATTCTTCACACACCCTCATGTGCTATGTCAAAGGCAGAATGAGAGGCAGGTTGGTTGGCCCTCCCCTTGGGACATACAGTATCTGTTCTCTCACAGCCTTCATAAACAGTGTCAGACTTCAAAACTGTTGAAATGGTTTTGATTTAAGCATTTTTGAGCTGTTAGACATACCGGTTTTCCCCTGCGTGGGAGTCATTTCGTCCTTGATTGTCTGTTAGAAACACTTTTGTTTGCGGATGAAGCAAATGCAAGTCAGTGCAGTGCCGTCACCATGCTTCATGTCTTGTGCTTTTTTTTTTTCTTTTGGGTGCCACACCTTACTTCTCACTCAACCCTGAAACCCCATCCCACTTTGTCACTTGCACAAACTTGCAAAGTCTTTGTAACAGGTAAGTGTCACCTGTTCTGGGAAATGTTGTTGTTGCTTCAGACACTTTTGAGAGCACGTTATAAGGGTGCGCAGGGTTTTCTCTGAGCTGTTGTGAAAGGTCAGGCTGAGTCATCTGTGAGTCATCAATAGATATAATTACTTGTGTGAGAAACTGTCCCAAGACTGATGAAAATTAAATACAATCAGAGGAAGAATCAAACTTTTCTTTACAACTCCAATGTGTACGTGTTTTTTACATTGGTCAGTACCTTAAAAGACCTTTACTCCTACTGAGTTTCACTTTTCACTATATCCCTCTTTATGTGGGAGAGATAATCTCCATAGAAAAGTTATTTCAGTCTGGCGAGGTCACTTCGCAGGGAAAAACTAACACAAAGTTAACATTTTACACTCTAGATCATAGTTGATACCCTTATTTTGAATTGGGTGCTGTTTTTTCCTACACCTTTCATTATAATGTGTGCAGGCACTGCCTCTTTTCAAGATTAATCCATGCACTATAGTCTTTTCTCCACCTTTTGTTCCCCTCTGACTCCCATTCCCATGAAAATAGCTTCCTCTGTGGCCTTGTTGTGGCCCTTCAAGGCCCCCTTTGGCCTCTCGTGGCCCCGTTGATGTCTTTATCCTTTATCCTCCTCCCACCAGCAGGCCAGATGTTTGTCTGTAAGGCCTGCTAATAAAGGAAAAAAGCTGCCCGTTCTCATAATAGTGCAAGGAGAGGGCGCAGCAGAGGGTGACACATCTTCAGTTTTTTTCCCCAGTGATCAGAGACAGTGGACAGTAGTAGTTGTGGCTCATGTTGAGCATAGTTTATATAATTTCAAACTACTTCAGAGGTTTTAAGATTGCATTTGGCAATATAAAAAGGCAAACAAAGGGTTTGTGCTGCCAAAACTTTTGTCCTGTGTTCAATCTAGTGTCCTGAAATGTCCTTTCTGTCAAAGTTGTGGCTGTGTCCTTTCAGCTGGCTCAGTCTGGTTAGTTTCAAACTCCTTAATTCACTGTTTGACTTCACAATGCAAGCCTTATGACACTTCACTCAGAAACAGTGAGGGTCCACACATGGCAGCAATGAAAGCTTTATGGGGGGCAGCCAATCAGGGGGCCCATGGAGTTGAGGAAAATCATGGTCCATTGTAAAGTAAAGCTGTGATAACCATATTTTTATTCAACCTGAATAATAACCACTCCTATTTTTTAAATAAATTCTATTTATATATGCAATAGTATAATAAAGTCTTTCCAAAAATGCAAACCCATTTTTTTTTTTAAAAAAAGGCCTTTTTTTGGTAATGTAAACAATGAAGATGGGCACTTTGACTAAACTTTTGGAAAGTAATATCAGGGACATTATAGCTGAGTTATGATGTGCGCAAACGTCAGTGAACCTCAGAATAAAGTAGAATCACTTAAAACAGCTTTAAAGGAAAAATAATTAAAAACTGCTAAAAAGGTAAAAATTAGCAAAAATCTATTTAAAATGGTGGAAATAAGTTGTGAAAAGTGATTAAAGAGTGGCAAAGATGGTCAGATAGGCAAAAATAGGTCAAAATGCGCAAAAAATTGAATAACGCTGCAGGTGTGGGTTAAGACACGAAAAAGTGGTAAAAATGGGTAGTTTAAATGGTGAAAGTGGATTAAAAGCGACAAACATCTGTTAAGAAAGCTATGCAGTAGCAAAATGGGTAAAATTATTTAAAGGTAGCAAAAACAGGTGGCAAAAAATGAGTAAAACTGCAAAAATGTCATAAAACATGAACTAAAAGAAGTCACAAGATTAGCAAGAAGTTGGAAAATATTGCACAAATTTGTTAAAAATGGGAAATACTAGGAGCAAAGAAAAAAAATTAAAAATGAACTAAAAGGAGCAACAAAAATGACCAATATCTGGGGAAATAGGGCAGAAAATAATGGTTACAAGTGGCAAAAAGTGGCATAATTAGGCAAAAATGGTTTGAGAGTGTAATAAAAAAATGTTAAAAATGACAGAAAAAATGGTTATAACTGGTAAAAATTGATAAAAAGTGGCAAAATTGATTAAATGTGCCAAAAATGGGGCAAAAGGGAGTGCAAAAAATTGGTTAAAGGAAGCAAAATGTTGTAAAAATAAACTGTAAGAAGAAACAAAAATTAGCAAGAAGTTGGAAAACTTGGCAAAAATGGCATAGAAATGATATACGTAGATGTGCAAAAATAGGCTGAAAGTGGCAAAAATGTGTTTAATGTGGAAACAAATTTTGCAAAAATGAGCAGAAACAGTGATGAAAAGGGTTAAAATGTGACAGGAATAAATATTTTGAACATTAGAACCTAGTAATAGCTTCACATACTTTTCAGTTCCAAAGTGAGGCAGCGTTAAGCCAGGTTTCTAGCACCAATGCTACTGATCCAACACACATGTATTGATTTCATCAAATCATAACTGGGGAGGGCTCATACTCTCAGGTTTTCATGGTCCCAGTCAGGCTGAGGGACGGCATTACATCACCCTTTTTCTTGTCAAATAATCAGTCGCTTCCCTGGTCATAAACACTGTCTCTATTGTGAAAGTTTTTGAGAAAAGGCAAAAATGTTAAAGGAAGGGCATGACTAACATTTTAAAAACACCCATCACACAACTTCTGTAAGAATCTTTTTTTTTAATATATTCATAAAAGCAAACATTAGTGCAGGTTTTTTTCCACAAAATGATATTTTGATATTTGCAAAATCTGCTTTTAAAATATCAATGCTACATAGTTTTAATTATGCTATCCTGTGTCATGGTCATTAAAGAGCTGTTTGTGTCCCCTGCTACAGGATATTAGAGCTGTGGGACAACAGTTAGAGGCTCAATGGGACTGAAGCCATCTCCATTGTTTATGCCTTATCTATCTGCCTCATTTCCTTCCCTGTTAGCACCCTCTGTTTGTCTCCTTCTCATTTCCTGAATGCAAAGTCTCCATAAACAGTTGAGCTGTCTGGATAATTGTATCCAGACTGTGAGAATGAAAAGTCCCCTCATTGTGGCCTGAACATATTTTGTACACATTTAAAAGACCAGATTGTGGAAGTGCTGGAAAATTAAGCTACCTTCTATTGTTGTGACGTGAACAGCCAGGGGAGACACCTTTCTTTCCATAGCCTGCAGTGTTTTTACTGTCCATTCACTGCCGCTGTTTACTAATTGGCTTGCTTCTTGGACAGCCAGGTGTGACCCAGCCCCGAATTGACTCCACATTCCTGCCTTTGGAAACTGTGTAATTAGCTTCAAGTCAAGCATTTCTCAGCACAGCAGCTTTTCTCCCACTTCTTTTGTCCATGTGCGAGTGTGTCACCCTCTCTCCCTCTTTCTCCCAACATGATCTTTAATCCCTGCCTACACCTGGGCTTTTAGACAGGGGCTCCCCTCTGCCACCTCGGCAGAAACCCCCCTCTACCCTCCCTCCTTTCACCAACAGGGTAAATCCATGTGTTGTTTTTAAAGGGGGACACGGATCTCTAGAGAGAAGTGGGGTTTGAAGGAGAAAAAAAAACATTTTTCAGTTATTTATCTACATATAATAGCAAATGTGGAAACTGCTTTTTGAAAGAATATTTTACATTGTTGGATAAGGTAATTATGTTTTTCGGCCTTTACTGCTGATGTGAGTGAAGTTTTGGGGAGTCAGAGAGTGTATAATGGCATGCACCATTAGTGTCAGGACTGGGACTAGAATCTGCCACCAGTGCAATAAGAAACATCCTGGACCTTCAGCTCATTGCCACATCTGCTCTACCATCTGTAGTGACGGTGAATGTGCACTGTTTACAAACTGAACTACACTAACACCCAAAGGTCTGTCCATCTGTGTTACTGTAGAAAGTTGGCGTCAAAAGAAGTTGGAGTTATAAAGTCTATAATCTATGATATGATTATATTGTTAAGGTCTTTTTAAATGTGTGTGCAGGTGCTCGGTCATCCAGGTTATGACTGTCAGGGCTTAATACAAACAGGGAAATAGACTTGGTTAAGGTTCTTGAAAAAGTTTCGTCTGTCTTCTAGAAATGACTCAGGCTGATTTTTTTTTTTACCTGACATGCCAGATAAGAGTGTTTCATAAATCCATTGTGTGGGTATATTCCACATTCATCTGGGAAACCTCCCATATAAAACATTTGGGAAAGGCAGGACTTATAAAGAATAAAACGGCAGCTCGCCCACTGAGAATAAAATTCTCAGTGGGCGATTGGCTGAATGTTCTGTGCCTCACATTCATTATGGGCCAATCAGAACGGCAAGACAAAAAGAGGTTGTATGCATGCTCAGCTCTGGTAAAAATGCTGCCATAGTATATGGACAGTGGAATATGATGTGGATAAAACTTATGCCAAGGCCAGTCGGAAGAAGTCTTAAAGGTCTTCTCCACCAAGAGAAGCTTACAGTGCAGCTCTTTGCCCTTGTTTTAATAAAGACCAAATGTAAGAACAAAACAGAAATAAGATCTCATATACTGTAGCTATAACAAATCTCACCCAGATAAACAATGACCAAGCCTTTCAGGTCTGCATTTAGTTCCTAAAGGCCTTATCAATCAAGAAGAAAAACAGCTTTCTAACAGACTTACTACAGAAACTATTACTATCAACAACCTCTGTAAAACCAATTCCAATTTTGCTTGAATGTGGTATTCCAGGGTATAAAATAGGGAGCACAAACGTCCTTTTTTCATTATTTGAGCTGGGGCAGACAGTTTTTTCTTACCTTTCCAAACTGGTATGTAACTGTCTTGTCTCTTGCTGCTCTTTGGCTGGCCCTGGTTGGTCGCGATCACCAAGAAAAGAAGGAATGAAGGACTGATTACAACACTGCAAAATTTTAAATCACGAAAACATTATGAATAGTCACATTATCATGGATTATGGATTTAGCAATATGGATCTGTGGCATCAAAGCTCTGAAAAATTACCAGGCTTTGTGCCTGGAATAAAAATGTTCTGGAAGGGATATAAACTCCAGGAGCCCTCTGTTGATCAGTGAAAAGATAAGCTTCCCATCACAATGAACTCCATGGAGATTTGTATTATTGTTCCTGAGATATTGTACAAAATGCATATGCCACCACTTTGGATTGTCAGGAGTTGAATGACTTGACTTAAGCAAGGAACAAACTACAAGATAACCCAGCCAATTTTAGACTTGATTCCCCCTGCCCAAGCAAAGTGAACAAAACTTAATTTTATGATGGCTCTGAAGATCATCTTGCCAAATCTTCCTATGAGATGAAGTGTGTTAAGGGGGATTTTACCTTCCCTGATCTGCTCAGAAGACGGTTAGAGCTGCTCCAATTTGAAAGTGTAAATATTAACGATGTTTAAGATAGGAAAGCTGTTAAGCGGGGGGAAGTGGAGGGCGACGGAGTGTGCACTCTTTGATTTTTGTCAATGAAACACAAGCCAGTCCAGAGGAAAGCTGACTGAAAAAGGAAGTTCAAAAACAGGCATGGCAACAACAGTAAACATGAAGCATAAAGTAAGACAGACATCATAAATGAGTGTTTATACATGTGCTGTAATACATGTAGCAGTCAAACGGACACAGAGAAGAGTTTTTGCTACAGCAGCTGCATCCACTGGTACATCCATTTAGCTTGTTTATTCCAAAGTCTCACATGACTGTCTGAGATTTTAATTTTTGAAAACAATTATTTCTTAACAATGGATGAATAAGATTTATATTTCTGCTGCTGTGGTCTCCAAACATGTATAGATGTTTTAGTTTTACTCAAATCACATTAAAGTTTAAATTCTGCTATCATTACTGCCCTAGTACCAGGTTTTTAGTGTCTAAACTTTTTGGCCTCTGCTCTGACAGCCTGGCCGATAAAGTAATTCCAGACCAACCCAAACACCCACACAGAACCACCATGATCCCAAATGAGTCATCAGAGCGTGGCTGACCAACAGTCCTCCCTAGCCAGCCGTCAGCCTTATCAACAGACAGGGTCTTAGAGGGGATTGGAAAACAGGAAGAACCTCCCGCTCAGGGAATAGCTGCTGGCACACTGTTAGTGTTTGTGTGTGGGTTTGTGTGCATACGTTTGTGTTTATTTGAATGTCCACCCTAGCATGAAAGTGTGAGTTGGCACAGTTAGTATGGCACTGCTGTAGAAGTCATTTGAATATTTAACTTCCTCTGAGCTACAGAAAATAATCTCCTGTTTCTTTCAGTTTAAAGCTACATGTAGCTCTGGTTGTGAACAGGTACAGGCTAAGTGAAGAGAAGGTATTTGGTCAGCTGGGTTACAACTACAGTGACTGAGAATGTGCACTGTAAATGGCACCCTTTGACTGACTGAATAGGCTTTTGTGCACCTCTTAAATAACCTGGCCCACCAAAGGTAACCACCAATGAAAAAGCACCCCCACCTCTCTGCTGTTTAACAGGTCATAGTGTGACCCGCTAGTCACTTTTCATGAATACAGAATTGTGTTTGGCTGTTGGCCAGAGGTAGTTTGTCTCCAAATGGACTAAGTCCTGGGTGTCAGGGAGCGATGCTGAGGAATCTGTACTTGTGTGGATTATTTATAGCCATGCTGACATTTACAGGGCTCTGGCCGGGAAGACTCAAGGCTACACTGTCCTTTGATTATGGTATTACCCCATCTTTTTCAAGACAGGGAAATGTCACCCCCTTTTAATTCTTAATGTCTGCACCTGGTGATTTTCTCTAAATGCTGGTCTGCAGGCCTTTAATTTTACTAAAGTCTGTGAAAATGCACTTTAAGGTGGTGACTCATTCTACAGATGTTGGCCTTACTTCTTTAAGGACTGCTTCTGAATTAAAGTAGCCTCGCTGTTTATTTTCAGTTTTGGGCTTGCCAACTTGATCTTGATGTCCTTAAGAGTTTTTTTTTTCTTTTCACATGTAGGAATAGGATGTTTCATCCCTCTAACTGCATTCAGCAGAGTCTGACACCCGTCGGCATCATGTTTACCTGATCTTTTGTCAGTGTGTGAGTGGTGTATTTGAAAAGATGTAGCTTTTGTTTGGTCGGTGCGTTCACTCTCTTGGTGTTTGGATACTGTGCGCCATCAGAACAGCAGGCGTAAAAACCCCTCTGATTACACCTTTGCATATCATTCTTTTTTCTGTATTCACAGTGTGTGTCTGCAGTTTCTGAATGTGCCAGCGCTGGTTTCAGGGGGCAGACGTGAGTCTCGTCTAGTCCAAACAAACAGTGGAATCCAGCAGCTTCTGACTGGGCGGAGATGTGGAGATGATGTCATTGTTATTTCTCTTTTTGCTATTAGAAGCAGTGTTGATTATCATCTCTGCATTAATGCTGATTAATTTTTGCTGGTTAAAGGCTTTAATAAAAAAAACTTGTATGATGGAAGGCTGAAGATCTACTGGCTGTGGTTGGAAATTACTCAGTAAGTTCTTCCTGTATAAACTATAGTTTATAGTTTGAGAGTTAAGGGAAGGAGGGAGATGAAAGGATCACTACCATTCTCATGGTCTTCATATCTAATTTGAAGCTTTACAGCTAGTATGCTTGATATGGCATGACTAAACAAGGGGGGAGATGGCATTATTTGCAGTAGGATTATCACAATAACAGGATTTTAAACTTTAATGTGATTTTGATTTTAAAAAATTACAAATAGATAGAATTGCTTTTTTCAATCATCTGACAATGAAAATATATCCAGTTATTGGAATATAGGTCACATTCATCTGGAAAACCTCCTACCCAATTTGTTTAGTAAGGGCAGGACTTATTAAAAAAATTTGGAAGGTGATTGTAGGAATAATCTGTCTGTCAGGTCCTTTATAGCCCAATCAGAGCAACAAGATGAAATGAGGTATAAGGCGTTTTCAGCTTTGGTATGTAATGTGAGCTCGGCAGGCAGGCACTGTTGTAGTTTATAAATGGTGGAGCTTGTTGGTGAATAAAACTCATGCTGAAGCAGGGCGAGAGAACAGCTAAAACGTTCAGCTTGTTTTGATAAAGAAATGCTGTCCAGAACTGATTAATAATGCCACTATACTATAGTTACATCTGAGGTAATCACTACAGTAGCAGCAGCCATTGTACAAACCGTTTTACAGTACTTAGCTTTCAGTGTTGTTCTTTACTCTCTGTTTGATAAAGAACAGTGTTTCCCATACATTCATTTATTTGTGGTGGACTGCCACAAATAGATTCTGGCACTACCTGCTCGCCCTCGCTCTGTGAATGTAGCTATCGTTAAAATGACTATATCGCGAATATCCAAGTATAAATTATGTTGAAGTTTTGAGCCGCCAGGGTGCATTTCTCGCTGGAGTTTCGCTTCTCCCATTGTCCCTGAATGCATCTCTCACAGCAAAGAGCTGTCTTTTTCTCCTCCGCCTATCTGGAAAACTCCTGCACATGCGGCCGAGTTTTTTATACCAGCGGCGAGAGAAGCAAGGGAGAAGAAGATAAACAGAGCAGCGTGGCAAGTTAGCGGCTAGTTAGATGCCTTTTAAGATGGACAACGAGAAACAGCACTGGATCTGCAGGGTTGAGCGGTCGTTCAACTTTGAAAAGGAAGAGGTCAAACTCACGCGGTATTAGTTAAAATACGCCACAAGATGACTCCGAGATAATGGCGGCAGTAACAGAACACTCCACTAAAGACATTAGCCTAGCATTGTTGAAAAGCCAGGATTTAAAAATCTCATAGAGATACTTAACCCAGAATACGAGATTTGCCTGGGTGCAAACCTTTTGCTGAAAGCTCCCTGCCAGAGTCGTACATGTCAGAGAGAAGACGGCCCAGCAGCAGAAAAATGTGATCCACATCTCCACAGCTATGGAGACTTATCTCAGCCTTACAGTTCAAAACACCCACAACAAGTAGTTAAAATGTTCCTGCCTCCAGACAAGCTATCCCCATGATCACACAGGAGAGTTTATTGAATAAGGTCTAGAGATGCTCTCATGTCATGAACTTGTCAGAAACTGGTCAAGCATTTATCAGCACAGATACTGGACTAATATAATCACAGCTGTGAGCCTGAATGGAGGACTAGACTGCAGGGTTTTGGCCTCTGGCTGCATGCAGGATTGGTGAGTTTTGTGTAGGTTTGCTTCACCCTTAATGAGGGAAGTAATCATTTTGTAAACAGCAATAGTAAAAATAGCACAGAAAACATTTCAGGACTTTGCATACACTGTAAAAGACTGAGTATTTCATGATTTATGTATTTTTTTATTTATTAGTAAAAGTTTGAGTAAGTCCTTTTCAAAGTAAAGCTGCTAAATTGACTTTATATTGATTTTTACTTTCTGCATAAATTTGATTAAAATCCAATAGAAAAGTCTATTTTAATCACCAAACTAGTGTCATTTGGGGCTGAATTTAATAAAGCTGCTGAGAGGCCATTTCAAAATATTGCAATATATATTGTGTATCAGGATATAGCAAAAATATATCGGGATATCAATTTTAGGCCATGTTTTTTTTTTTTTTTAGGAAGCCCCGTAAAATAAAATACCTCAAGAAAGGGTGCAAAATCTGCAGGAACAAAATTTAATTGTTACTCCTTTTGATTTAAGTTACCTACTTTATTTATTCAACCTAATTTCTTATTTATTTTTATTTATTTCTTTAAATAAGCTTTTCTTTAAATGTGTTTATGTTAAGTTTATTTGGTGTTTGTTTACATTTGACATTAAATGAAAGTTTTATATTCAAATCCAAATCAAACTCCATGTTTTTTCTTTGCATGAGGGATTTAGAATAAAAGAAGCCATACGTAGATAGCACTGGTTGTACAGTCTGGTATGAACATACTACTAGTGCCAACACATCTGATACTGACCATACAGAATTACAAGACAGATTTCAGTGCTTCAATTCCAAAGGACATGTTTCCTTTGCTTATATGTTCTGTTTACATCTTATTTCTCATAGCAGCCTACTTTTGAAACATGTTTATTCTCTTTATAGTATTGATTCAGGCACCCTTTAGCACCCTCAGACCATAAAAAAAGAGAATTGCAAAATGTATTTTGTAACATCAGTTTAAATTGTCCGTATTTGTATTGATTTTTAAAATTTATTGCAAGGTACTCTAACATGCTTTCATTGAATACTGATTTTATAGTGAGTTTGTTTTTGAATCCTTGAGAATGGATCTTGGCATTTCTGTTCATTTTAGTTTCATTTTAAATTTACATCAATATAATTTGAAATTAATACTTAAATCAGTTGTTTGGGGGTATTTTTAACCCTTTTAACTGCGAAAAGTTCTACTACAGAAATAAAGAAGACCAGTATTTGAGCTGTTGTGATAGCACTCTCCACAGCCAGCTTAATGTTGCACCTTCAGAAGCAAAGTATCACAGATTATGACGAGTTTTCCTTCCTGTTTCAGCATCAAAACTTTTGATGAGTCATGCCGACTTGTTCTAGTTTTGTCAGTGCAAAGCTGAGTTAACTGCTGACTGTGGCATACACATTAGAAATGTCTAAATCAATAAAAGAGCAAATAATAACAGACTGTCTTGTTCTCGTAGATCTAATTGTATTAGATGTTTGCTTGAGACAAAGTTTCATCAGAAGAAACTCCCACATTAAGCAACGTTGCCCTCCCTTTGCCCCCTTTTTGGCCTTTACCCAAAGCAGAGCAGCAGAAGTAGACAATCATTAATGTGGACACATAATTACACAAGAGGAGGAGGCAACCCAGCGTCTACCACTCAAAGAAACGTAGTTGGTGGAGCTACCCTGCTCCTCTGTAATTACCCAGAGAGCCCTGGGGCAAATCTGTGCGGCTGACACGAATGCTTTCCCTCCTTTCTGTGCCTACACTTCCACATGTACACACACAGCGTCCCAGCATAGCGCCATGTGTCTGCAGTATGGGAGGTCCTGAAGTCATGGCCTCTGGGTCTCCCTACACTCGAGGGGAAATGCCGCTCTTCGCCATGTCTCTGTCGACTTTCTGTTCCCTTTTCATTACATCTTACTTTGATACATTCATGCCTCCTGCAGTCGTGACATTCTCTTTAATCAGTCATACTTTGTTCCTTTGGAAAGATAAACTAGAGTACTGGGTTATTATCACAGCAAGGGGACATCGGAGGTATTGAGTTTCAAATTCTTGTGTTTCAGCAGTCCTTTTCTTCATACAGCACTGAGCAGCTCACAGTGACGTGAGGGAAAATCTGGAGTTAATATCAAATAAACTCTAAATATAAATATTTGCTCTGTAATTTGCGTTCCAAAGGTCAAGTAGTCTTGCATGATTGTCTTTTGTAATACCCATGCTTATATTGTATGCATGCCAGGAACTCTTTTCACTGACTATAGTGGTTCTTCAAGAGGCTAACCAGTGATCATGCAAAGTAGTCTATTAAGAGCTACAGAGCGTAAACACTTCCAAGGCACGGCTGCATTGCATACTTGTCAGTGGGTACACTGTTGCATGCAGGAAGTTGGGCCAAAGAGCTTAAGGGAGAACTCAATGGGGTTATCTCTCTGTGTTTTATCTGTCCCAGAGTTCCTCCTGCTCTGAAACAGTTTCTCCTCTGCAGCCTGTTGGCTTCAGACGGCTGTGTGAAAAGCGGAGGAGGGGTGTTTTTAGGACTGTGTGCGACTATCTACAAGCCAAAAGGGTAGGGGGTGGGAATGGGGTTGTCCGATGAATAGGAAGACAGGTCTGCTGCTTTACTCTCCCCACTGCTGGAGCTTCCCATCATGCTTTGCATGCCCCCTCACACAACTCTTTATGGCCCTGGGTTTGGTGCCAGATTGCTGAAACACTTGCCAACAGCAACAAGTTTTATTTATTTTTTTCTTTGATTCCTCAACTATCACTATTTCCCTACTAGTGAAGCTTCACATAAAACAGAGTGCTAAATGTGTCAGACTTTTACTACATGTTTGAAACTTTGTTAACTCTGATAAGTTTAAAAAAGCATGTCTGAGGATTTAATGTGACAGTACAAAATAACCACATCATAGATGGAGGTACATTGCACAGACATATAGGCCATTAAAAGTACCAACAGAGTGTCAGATGAAGCTCTATGGGCTCTATGATGCACTTTTAGCAGACAGTTGTTTAAACAGCTCTGAGCTCCACATATTGAATTACTTTCTTTGAGTGTCTTGAAATGGAAAGAATATTTGCTGTAATCTGTACGAGCCTACACATATAAACAGTGAGTTATTACAGCCTCGCCTTCTGCACCACTTCAGTGTCTTTAGGGGAATGTCTGTTTATCATCTCATCCCTGATGTCTTGCAGGATGTAAAAATATTCCGAGCTCTGATCCTTGGAGAGCTGGAAAGAGGGCAGAACCAGTACCAAGCCCTGTGCTTCATCTCTCGCCTCAACCGCAATGAGATCATCCCCAGCGAGTCCATGGCTCGTCTCAGACAGGTACGAGCCATCTGGTATTTACCAATATTATCTTTTTTTTCCCAAACATGTCCTTAACTTCCATCATTCTTGAAAAAATTAGAAAAACCCTCAGGCCATTCGTTTGGCAGAGGAACGGCGAGGACTGGAGCAGCTAGAGATGAGCGCAGCAGTCAATCTAAGTCGGGCCTGGCAACTCAGCTCCCACATCCACAACATGTGTAGTGAGGCCGGGGAGGCCATCTACACCAGAGAGGCTGATGTCAAACATTGGCTGGATAAAGGTCAGAGTTCTGCTGTTGGTGTGTTAAAATTTCTGCCTTCTCCTCTATCTCCCTTTCTTCCCTGTACTGACGCTATCTATCTTTCCTGTTTTTATCACCTCAGCAGCTCTCTTTACTTTATTTTACTGCTATCACTTCCAACTATATCTTTGGCTTCTTCTTGATAAGGCTCAACTACTGGTCATGCTATCTTTGTTTACCCTTTTCTTTCTTGCTTTACATTTCTTATACATTTCAATTGGCTGGCAATTTATAGTCCTTAATAACCCAGAATTCTTTTTTAATATTTGTGATTTCATTCTCTCTTACTGTCCATAAGGGTGGATAAAGGGGCTAGCATTTTGGGGCCCATGGAGGTCAGCAAAATCATGGTCCACTGTAAAGTTGGGCTTGATAACCACATTTTATTTTTACCCTGAATAATAACCACTCTGATCAAAGCAACCAAAAATGAATTTTATTTAGTTATTGTAGAACAGTATAGCCTATTTCAAAATGTAAACTCCTTTTCTTAAAACAGAATTACATTTTTGTTGTTAATTTTAACAACCTGGATGGGCACACTGAACTAAACCAAAGCTAAGCCAAGTTGTGCACAAATGTCAGGATGCCAAAAAAATAATGCATTAGAAACTAACAAAACTTAGATTAAATACGTAATTGTGAAAAGAGGCAAAAAGGGGTTTCAAATGGGGAAGAATGGCCAAAAAGTGGCAAAAATGGGTAAATAGTCGCAAAAATGTGCTAAAAGTGGCAAAGAAATAGGTTAAAACAGGAAAAATTGGGATCGAAGTGAGTGGAAAGGGTAAAAACAGTCTAATCTTGCAAAAATTGGTGAAAACTGACCAATGTGAGGTAAAAAGTAGCAAAAAAAATGGTGAAATGTGAAAAATGGAACAAAAAGTGCAGAGAACTGGCATAAAGTAGAAAATAGTGGCAATAAATGGCTAAAAATCTTTTGATATCACGCAAGCTAGAGCCTTTGTTCTCAGCTGTTAGGTCTTGATCCATTTTCAATGAGTTGTGGATATGCGCCAGCTAGGGGTAAAATATGCAGCAGAAAGCATGGTATGATGTACTTAAATTCTTAAGGACATGTCTCTAGCTCTTTGTTTCATTACACCTTTTGTTCCAGCTTAAGACCGATTGCTCAGTTTTTCATTAAAATCTATGATAGTGTATTCAAGCCACTCTAAAATCTTAAACTTTGAAGAGAGTCCATTCATTTTTGTGAAAATAAAATAAAATGCTGAGAAGTTCACAAGAAACCAAACTAAGAGTTTCTTAGTTTAAAAAGTTGTAAATTTACAAGAAGAAAATGGACATTTTGGAGTTGGAAATCTCATAAAGACTTTTTTAACTCAGTCTCAGTAAAAAGTATTATTTGATTAGGCTCCAAGCTTCATGAAACCGGCTTCATCTGGTATGATTTTCTTTCAAGCAATTAGCTATTTTGAACTTTATAATCTCAAAAATTCAAAGTTTTGGTTCTTGTGAATTTACAACTTCTCTAACCTGATTTTTTTTTTCAAAAATTAACAGATCCCTTTTGTTTACTTTACTTTACTTTACTTTACTTTACTTTACTTTTTGGAGTTGGGCACCGGTTTAGCTCAGTGGGTGAAGCAGGTGCCCATATACAGAGGCTTATGTTCTCAATGCACTGGTCGCAGGATTGATTTCCAGTTTCGATGCTGTTTGGTGCATGTCTTTCCCCCACTCTCTCTCCCCATTCTTCCTAGTTCTCTTCAGCTTTTTTATTTTTGGAGTGGCCCTAATATGCTCTTAAAAGAAACATTGGGTTATGATCGGAAATTTTAAGAAATTTGGGTCTGGAATCATCAATAAAAAGGTGGTGGTGGGTCCAGACTCTTGGCCAAGTTGAGAACCAATGAGCTAGAGAGATCAAGTGAAAAATATAAAGAATTGTTAAGTGTTGAATTGTTGTCTGAGTCGTCACATGTTCATGTGATTTTATACATCAGAAGTCAGACATTAATATGAAATATTTGTGATAATCACGAAAACAAGATTATTTGTTATACTATAATAGTGCCTTTAAAGACCAGTAATAAAAGCATCTCCACCTCCATCAGCAAAGACATCACTGGCATTGGGCAAAAACCTTGTATTCCCAAAATCACCACTTTTCAGGGACTTAAAAAATGTGCGTTCTTCCAAAATTTTAAACACTGAATAGTCATGGTCAACATCTTTGTCACACTTTATATTGCTTTAAAAATGTTAAAACCCACCAACAGATGTAAAGGGTGACCAGTAGCACTGATGTATAAAAAACAAATTGAAATAGTGAAAAATGGAGATGCAAGGTTTTGGTCTGTTGCCAGTGATATATAACATATATTTTGGTTTGGTTTTAAGCTTTTAAGCAAAGAGCCAATCTCATGTAGAACAGCTATCTGCCACAACAGAGTTGAGTGTTGCAATAAGCCAAAGTTCTGAAGTAATCATCCTTTCAAGAATGTAAAAATATAACAGGTAATAAATCATTTTTACCACAAGTGTTAATCAGAATTGAATTGTGTATCTTAATTTGAGCTGTTAGATTCTTGATTTTTTTAAACACCAGATGTTGAAATCATAGAAAAAGAAAGTTGCAATCTAATTTTATAACCCTCAAACTTTGGCACACACCTGAATTTATAACACATCATTTTCCATTAACCATAAGACCTTTTTGCATTGCTATCAAGTATCTACATAGCAATGAAGTCTGAATTATTCTGGCTGAGGAGAATCCTTATGACAGCACTATTGTTCACTGACAGCACTGTTATAGAGGAAACAATGTTGATGGTCATGGTTCACCAAGCACTGTGCACCATTATCAGCGAAGGGAATCACAGTAGCATCTCCTTTGCATAACAAAGCTGCCCTTTTTACCGCACCATCTCCTCTCTTTGGAGCCACTCAGTTCCCCCTCTCCAGTTCAATACAGTATTTAATTGAGTGAAATCGCACAGAGAATGATAGCCTGCTTTTGTTTCTAGAGCTCTGGTAATAGTGCAACATTTCATGTCTGTGTCACAGGAGTGGATGGCTCCATATTTGAGGTCCTGCCCCAGACAACGGAGGTGGCCAGCTTTCAGGCCTGTCACTCTACTAAAGACTTGTGGCAGCCGTGTCTCTGCACATACAGCCTGCGTCTGGAGTGGTACCCATGTCTGCTGAAGTACTGTCGAAGCCGGGACACCACAGGAAAAAGCTCCAACTACAAGTGTGGCATCAAGAGCTGCAGCAAAGGCTACCATTTCACCTATTATGTTCCCCAAAAACAGCTCTGTCTATGGGATGAGGAAACCTAACATTTGGCTTAAAAGGAAAAAAAAAAGTCTTCAAGCCAATGCTTCCCTGGCCATGCAATTCACAGACGTTACAGTAACACTGTACCTTACTTTATATGATGGTTAGTGAAGCTGCTTCAGGTGAGAGCTACTTGTTCAAGCTAAAACAGGAACAGTTCAGGTTCCAAGTGAGACCAAATCTTTTGAGGAAAGAGAAACTTTGCTCTTCGTTCTATTAGAGGTCACATCGACTCTGAGCCTCTTTGGGGAAAATAACATATCATAGTTAATTATAATGTGACTCTGCCAAGAAGCTGTGACTTTTGTGCCTTCTTTTGAGAATATATCAGAGCAGATGACAGGTGCCAACAACAAAAACCTCTCAAAAAAGCTACAATGTGCACAAAGCTGGACACTGCATTTCTTGCCATGGAAATGGGAGAGACAATGGAATCTGGTTCTGATCATTGGAGCTGTACACATGATCTACAGTTTTGAAGGATAAATTGGATGGTGGCTCTCTCTCTCTCTCTCTGTCTCTCTCTGTCTTTTTATACAGTGATACATTGTTCAAAGTAAATAACTTTTTTTTTCCAACAACTTAAGCTGGCCACAAAGAAAAATCTACTCCAATGCTGGCTTTATTTATTTTAGTTGCAATGTGAAATTAAGGAGGAGTATTTTTTGTATCTTTTTTGTGACATCTTTTTGCATTAAAAACGCTCTTCAAGTCACAACTAAACCACAGATCCTCACAAAAGTGTTTAGGATGATCCATACACCTTGCTATGTATTTTCCAGGGAAGTAAATAAAGTGCATACGCAGTTATATTATCTTATTTAAGAAGAAAGTTTAATAAGGTCTACCCATAATTAACCATGAGGGGAAGCCTTATGCCTACCAGTCACATTCATAGTGTGTAAAAAATGTCAAATAAACCAAAGCCAAAGGAAATGCTGTCAAAGAGGGTGTTATGTCTGTTCACTCTAGTATTTCTTCATGTCTGGGTTCACTAAAACTGCACTGTAGCCTATTAAGTGATCTCTACTGCCATCTGCTGGTTAAACAGTGTTCCTCTTGTATTCAGATGCCAGAGTTCTGCATTTTCCATGCGAACAGTTAAGCGTTTATAATCTATACATCCTATATCCCTGTTCAGTTTTCATGCTCTAGTGCTTTTTGGACTTATGGGACCAAATTTCATACAGTGTCTGTTTTTAGAAATTGATTGAAGAACATTTTTGGTCTATTTTACCTTCATCTTCATCTCAGTCTTGACTGTCATATCCTGTTTTTCTGTTTGTCTGTCCTACTTACTAAAGAACCAAATGAGTGAAATATTTCTGTTTGTGGCCTTCTCTGGTGATCAAGTGCCTTAACATTTCCACTGATAACTTTTTCTATGTAATTATAGAGTAGGTCCTTTAAATATTTTTTCTATGAAAGAGATATGAGTACATTGTAAAAAGTTGCCATAAGGAGCAAATGAAGCAATTTGGTGATGTATCTTAAAGAGCTGTGTTTTACCTGAATTTGTTTCAATAAAGTCTTTCTTTGCACTGCATAATTACACTGGAAATCATTTTAGATAATTATAGGTCATATTATGCCTTTATTTGACAGAAGACTTAGAAGGGGAAAAGGATCAAAAGCTACCAAGTGACCAAAACTTGTAAACATCAGAATACCTCTGTGAGCCACTACTGCTGGACTTAATCAGATTCTTGAGATTTTCCTCTTTCTAACAGTATGTAACATGTCCAAGTCAACTTGATATTTTTCACTCAAAATTAGTTAAAGTGTGTTAAGCCCTTAAAATTCCAAACTGGCTGGTGCAGTTACAGTACAGAGTAGCTCTCCACTGCAGCTAGTATATCTCCTAAAGGTGTCTTTAAACCAGTGTCTTGCCTGCCTCAAGTCCAAAACATATCAGCAAAGCCTTAATTTTGGCTTGAGACAGCAGAAAATGTGCAAATAATATGAAATATTAGCGAACATGAAACTTAAAATACAGGAAAATGTCTATGAATGTACAGTGCCACTGCAGAAAGCTGGATTGGTTTAAAAATGGGATTTCAAATGAGTGAAACTAGATTATCTGTGCAACAACTCCCTCTTTTAAAAAGCCTATAACTTAAATACTACAAGCCTTGATTTTCATACAATACCTCATCAAATTAACCTGACACACCAGATGGATTTGTCTCTCACATCACACTGGATTCGCCAGTGAAAAACAAGGAAACGGGCGTATCCATCTGCTTTGCAAGGTTATCATCAAATAATGCTGCTTGTTAAAATACAGTGGCTGATTGAAAATGTTTGTGGCTGGTAGACATGTGAATCCACAAGCCCCAGTGGCAGGTCGAAAACAATCAGTTGAAAAAGTTACATTCCAACCCAGCCACTTTTGGTGGTCAGTGCATCTAGGTCATTCTCTACAGCACAAAAATGATGTTGCTGCCACCCCTAATAGTTTCAAGATTATAGTAGTGTTTTTGAAATTTCCCCTTGTGGGACTAATAAAGGAATATCTTATCTTATCTTAATTTTATTTCTATTTGTCCTCATTGTTTACAACTTGTGTGTGTTATTCCGGCATCTGACCACAGGATGTCGCCACTGCTAAAAAGATGCAGCAGCCTCACCACAGAGAAGACAACAAAAAGGATGGGAGAATGCTCTCACTTTTATTTTTTTAATAGGCAGGCCATTATTTCTAAACTGGTGTAGGCTACTTAGATGATTCGAGACGGGGACATTTCTACAAGTGTCTGCAGTAGCATCCACTGTGACTAACAAGCTGGGAGGTAAATGAGTGCAGAGGGATGCTGAAGACGGCTGCTGCTGCTGTCACCAGCGGAGCTCACGTAAAGGACGACAGATAGCAGCCAATGTGTATGCAAACAAGCCATTTACAGTCTCTACAAGAAGACAAGTTAACAGAGCACCGGATATCCAGGGTGTTAAAGGACGCGACAACCATATGTGCAGTCTTGAGGTAATTTTAATTTCATTTTAGTGAATTTCAGTGCACGTTACAACCGCTTAGAGACGCTTTGTTAGCCATTTATTGTTAGCTTACTGCTGGTTACTTAGCTTACTGATACAGCTAACTTGTTTAGCATTGTTAGGTGTAAGATAGCATCCGTCTACTTAGGAGACAAACTCTGATAGTCTTGTGAAATAAGAAATGTGTATTTCTAAGCAGAAGAGTAAATACTTACGCTAACGTTAGTCCAGCTAGTTTCAGCACCTTTTCCGTTAATGTTATCCATAACAGGTTTCCATGGAAACGTAATAAAAGTGGAAGCACTGTAAATTTTCGTTTTGTGCTTGTTGAAAATTTAAAATTACTGACTCATTACTTATTTAAAAAAAATATATCTTTTTCTGAAGGAAAGAAACATATGCTCGTATTGCTGTAATTGAATCACAAACACATCTTAAGGCCATGAACACAACTTTTTTGTAGCTACGCAAATGCTTTATAACAGATAACGCTATTTTTTCAACGCACTTTTACATGCTTTTATAACGAATAGCGTTGGAAATGTACTCAGACCGAATACCTTATGTTTGTGTTACATGGTGTAAATAGTTTTATTTGCATGCTTGTTTACATTAGTTCCAGTTTAAACTTGCTCTCCTTGTAGATGTCACGCGAGATGAGATTCTGTTGTTTGTTTCTGTTCATATGAAGCAAGTTTATTATTTGTAAGCTTGTAACAGAGGTCAACCAAACTAACTTTAACCTTTTTTGTAAGCTGTGACTCAAAACTAATCATATTGCACCAGTCCTTGTATGGTGTTTTAAGTCACAGGTGACAGGGTACTCAACTTTTTTCAAGAAAATATTCTTAATAGCAATAGTTTACAATCCAGTAGAGAGAATAAGAGGTCTCTCTGTACATAGGATTGTAAACCAAGTGTCTCTGGATTGTCATCAGAACAAGCAATTTGTGTGCTTATTCCTAGCATTAGCAGGCTATTTTCACTGCTTAATGAGCAGAGGTGGAAAAAGTACTCAAGTGTGCTCAGGTAAAAGTACTCTGGTTAAAATTAACTCAAGTTAAGGTTTTGGTCTTTAAATCTACTCAAGTAAAAGTAAAAAGTATTTGATTTAGAATTTACTTTAAGTACTGAGTATCCAACTGAGTACCTAGTAATTGTTGTTAGTCTCCTCTGGAAGGATTAAAGCAGGGAGTCAATCTTATAGCAAGGCACTGCACACTAATTAATAATATCAATAATGCACTTTAGGAGCATCTAGAGTCACAGGTGAAAACTGTAACTCAGTGCACAACTTTGCTCATGGTGCAGCTGTATCTCACATCAAAAACAACAACAGTCCAACAGAAAGATGACCAAAGGAACTAAAACATGAATCACTGTACAACTGGCAACATCAAAATGTGACTAAACACATGTAGAAACTGTGCCCAAGGGCATAATGGGGAACTTGAACGACACATCCCCCCACATTTAAAATCTCAGAGCCAGAGCTTTTGCTCAATATACTGTTTATATAGTTAAACTGACACTGGTGGATTAACTCTGTCAAATAACTCCCACACTGAAGTGCATTTCACTCAGAATGGAGTTAAAATTACTCTTTGGAAGTTAAAATAAAATCAGAAATATTTAACCCCAAAATATCATCACTCAAGTTTTTTGTTGTTTCCAGCAACTGTTTTGGGATGTAATGTGGAATCAATCTCTCACTATGTTCCACTGTGTAGTCAACAGAAGGGGAAAAAGTACAAAATTATTGTACTCAAGTTAAAGTACAGTCACTCTGGTTAAAACTTACTTTAGTAGAAGTAAAAGTACTGATTTTAAAAAGTACCCAAAAAGTACAAGTACCCAAAACACTTCACAATTACAATAATTTTATTCAATGTAATCAGTTACTTTTCACCTCTGTGACTGATACTGTGGAATGGTTAATTGAGTTGCCAGCCCTTCTCTGCTTCCTGGCATGTGTAAACAAAACATTTTAGCCAGCTAACTAGAAGACTTGTCCTACTACTCGTTATCACAGCCCCAGCTCCCTCAGCCATCCTTACTTCCATGTGTCCTTACAACATTTACCCATAACATTAGAAACAACAACAACAGTACAAGGGAACATTTGATTTAATGATGTCTTTAATAACCTTTCTCCCTCATGACAACTGTCTGACACCCAGTACCCAGTAACCTCTCATCTAGTCTAGAAACGAGCTTGAAGCCTTTGAGACATGCTGTTCCAGTCCGGTGAGGGTGGGCCTGTCCATCTGCACGGTCTCACCTCCTAGCACAAACGTCACAGCAGAAGAAGAGACGTCCCCCTCACCCCACCATACCCTCAGCCGGCCAACTGTAGTGCTATTATAGTTCAAGCAAAGGCTAATTGTTGTTCACTTACAAAGGATTGCACAGTCCAAGTCTTTGGACGGTTATGCTGTGTCTTTCTACTGTAAGCGATATTAAGAGCAACATTTGCCTCTATGCAAATATGATTCAACGTCGGCTTGATGTCTGCTGGCAGCAGAGTTTTTGAAAGAACTTGTATAGTGGTTTCAGCTGTTTCTCTTGACTTTTTTTGTCCGTAGAAAAGAAGATGGCACTGCTTGTGGTTTTTGCACTTTTTTGCCTCTTCTGCTGGGTCTCCTTCTACTTTATCTTGTGTGTGGTTAACGGGTCCAGGAGCTATGAGTGGAACTGTCGTCTCGTCACACTGGTACATGGCATCCTAGCAGTCTGCATCACATCATATATAGGCTATGTGGATGGACCCTGGCCTTTCACACATCCAGGTAGGGGCTTACCAAGTCATTAATGTGTTGTTAAAGAATCCACAAAAACAGGTTTGAAAGACTAAAATATTGGAATAAAGTAGACAAATACTGTTTTACAAATTCTAGAATATGTAACAGTTATAGAAATCTTGAAAATTTCTTTAGCACTGCAGCTAACAAATATTTCTTCCTCCCTTTAATGTAACTACTATTACTTGTATTAAAATATCTTTAATTAAAGAACATTTTTCCTGCCATTATTGTCTAACTCCTTAAGTGGTACATTGCCTAGCCTGTCTCAAATGCACTTAAAAAACTTTAAAGGTTTCTTTAAGCCCTCCAGGATAAAAGACGTATTTTCTTTAATATTGTGAGTGCATGATTTTTTATTTATTTTTTTTGCTTGTATTATTAAAACATCTGTAAAAATGTTGATCCTAAAACAGTTTTGTGTTTCTGTCCACGTATACCAGGTACCAAGAACACTCCTCTGCAGATGAGTGCCATGATAGTGAGCCTTGGCTACTTCATATTTGATATGGCCTGGTGTGTGTACTTCCGCACAGAGGGACCCGTTATGCTGGCCCACCACACCATGAGCATCCTGGGAATCCTGCTGACCCTGTGGCTGGGGGAGTCTGGCATTGAAGGTTGCGCGGTTCTCTTTGGCAGTGAAATTACTAACCCCCTACTGCAGGCACGCTGGTTCCTCAAACAGACGGGACATTACAGGACAGTGCTGGGGAACGTTGTGGACATCTCGTTTGTGCTGCTGTTTGTGGTGATGCGAATCTTTGTGGGAGGCACAATGCTGTACTGTGAGCTGATCTCCCCTAGACCAAGATTCTTTATCAAGTGCGGGGGAGTGGCAATGTATGCTCTGTCCTGGGTGTTTATGGTGGACATTGTTCGATTTGCAATTCGGAAGAGCAAGAGCTGGCACAAGCAGGGACACCAACAAGAGACAGTGGCAGCTAATGGCTATGAAACAAAGAACGACTAAAGTAAACTGATGTGCATTTTTGTCCAAGTTTTTTTCTTTGGACTTAAAGGAGGGACACTAAAAAATAAGAACATTTTGTTTTTTAAACTAAAACTAAAAAGGGATATTTCTTAGTCATAGTTTTCTATGTTTAGAACTATCATGTGACACCTGCCTGTGCATTTGAAAAATAAATTTGTATTGCCAAAATTGCAGCTGTACACATGATAGTCTGTGATTGATTAATGTAGATAATGCCACTCAAAAACGAAACACTTTCTATAATCCCATGAACAGATGATGCTTACAGTGGCCTATCCATGTGACATGTTGCTTCAATGGAAAGTGAAGTGTTAAGATAATGGACAGTTTTAGGGCCCTATGATTTCCGCGTTAACGGAATCACAAAAGGAAATTGTGGAATTGAATGAGTCTGACTGAAATGCTGTGTTTCTTTAGAAAGAGGAACGTACAGTGCTTAACAAATTTATTAGACCACCTGGCATATTTGTCTCAAGACCATCCAGCATCATGAAGTGCTTTAATGTGGACTCTATCATTTTCAGTGAGCTCTCCATGTTTTACCATTTTGAACAGGAATGAGGGATTTCAAACTGAATTCACCCAAATTTGAGCAGGCTCACTAGGCTTCTCTGACAAGTCAGAAATGAATCAAGCACAACATTCAACCACTAAAACTCATTTTTCTGTTCAGGAATGCAAGTAAATAAGTATAATTTGACATATTAATCAAGAAATTTTAATTGACTTTACTATTTTTTCAGTTTTTTTTGTAAATCAGTAAATTTGAAAATTCATAGATAACAATAATAATTATATTTTAGCATTAAAAATATTTGGGTTAAAGAGCTTCTACATATTGGTGTATTAACCATTGCAGAAACATAAAAAATGATTTTGGTAATTACCAATACTGTTAAATTAGGGCAGCATATGGGCAGGGAATATGTTCTAGGGGATCACCAAAGCAGGGCACAACTTGTGCCTCACTTCATAAACAGTCACCCTGCCCCCTCCTGAACAATACAAAGTATGTCAAAGCAGCTGCACGAAACATCGGCAAAAATCATATAGCTCAACACAGGGCAGTACCGTGCGACATAATGTTGCACCTTCAAGAAAACTCATCCATGCTTCAAGTTATTTTACCTCACCACACCAGAGAGTCATGGAGAGAGAGATGTGTGTCTGTGCGAGACACACAGCTGAAGTCACTCACCCTCAAGACCTACTCACCCCTCGAGGGCTTCAAACTCAAGTCGGACGGACTCGAGATTTTATGAAGTCCCGTAGTCTAAATGATGTTATATTTGAGTATAATCCTGTAAATACTGTAGTTCCCTTTGGTTGCTTAAAGAGCCAACACGTGTCTGCATGAACGTACCGTTCTGATATGAGGCAAACAGACGGACAGCGAGGACGGAGGGAGATGATAAGAGAACTGTGACAGTCAGGAGTAGAACAATGCATCAATTTACAGTTATTTCTATTAAATTAGTGAACATTTTATTCATTTACATAAACAAGACCCTCTTTAATGGTAAAATTAGTGTAAAGGTTAAAAAATAGAATTCAAAAAATTAAAACGGAATTTGGAAAGAAATACAGCGGAATTTGGCAAAAATAAAACAGATTTTCATAGGGCCCTACAGTTTACATGTTACACCTGTGGTGCTCGTAAAACTTTTCTAATGATATCGGAGAGTGAGGGATTGTTGGGTCCTTTTGGCTTGTGAAACACTGAGCAGGTGTTAAAGGTATACTCAGGGAGATGAAGTCATACCAGAAAGTCTGAGTGGGCTACCGGGATAGGAGTGCAATCTGTTGTTTACTTCGTGTAATGTAATTTAAAGAAAGTCATCTAAGCTTTAAACTACTGTCTGAAGTACTATTTAGAAAATTCATTTATTTATTTTAATTTGTTTGTGTAAACAAAATTGTCCAAGGGTAGTTTTACACTGGAACTGCTATCATTTTGCAGTCTATTTTAATATATATGTTAACTATAAATATTTTCATGTGTTTGATTTGAAGTTTTTTTAAGTGCACATGCATGGCACAAACCTCAGTGGCTTTGCTAAATCTCTAAGACAAATTTCAGACAGCATGTTTCTCTCTACACCAGTAGTTCTCATTAAATCTAAAAGAATCACATTGCACTGGGCAGTGTAATAATGTAATACATGGTGGGGCAGTGTTTACCACCGTCGCCTCACAGAAAGAATGTTCCTGGTTTAAATCCAAGTTTGCCAGATCCATTCTGTGTGGGTTTTGCATGTTCTATCCATGTATACGCCTCCTCCTACAGTCCAACTAGACTGCTCAGTAAGCTGATTGGTGACTCTAAATTGCCCGTAGATTTGAGTGTGAGCATGACTGGATGTCTCAATTTCAGGCCTGCAAACACAATGGTGTTTAGATGTATAATTTTTTTGGCAAGTATTAGGAATGTACAATATTATCAGCATGATGTCAGTATCTGCAGATATTAGCTCATTATATTAATTATCTGTTTCAGCAGGTATTACAATTTCTGCTGGTATTTACAACTGAAAATTTGGCTGTGAACATCTGCTTATATCAGCTGTAAATATCTGCCATATATACAGATTATTTTGTGGGGTCTTAGGCCTCAGTCAATTGAAGTCTGTTTTCTTGTTAATCCTTCTTCCTTTCTTTGTTCATTCTTAAACTTTAAGGTGTGGTTAAATGAATGAAGTTTTAAGTCTGCACTACATTGATATATCAGTACGATATCTGTATTGTCTAAAATGAATTTGTAAATATCAGGATATCTACAAAAATCCAATATTGTGCATTCCTAAAGCATATGCCACTGTCTGTAATGACCACAGTCTCTGGCTGACAGGATAGAAACCTGTGCAATCATGCATTCATTAGCATAGTTTGTTTTAGATTTCCATATAAAGCCTTAACACAAATGAGTATTATCTGAATATCTAGGGCTGAGAAACAGTTATTGATGTTTAACAATGATAATGCAATGATATTGAGGTAACCATTTTGTTCAGGAATTTTGTTTTCCTCTTAAGCAATTTTTAACATACAAAAATAGTTTTTTGTTTGTTTTTATTTAAAAATGTGTAGGGTTTCTACTTTTGTGTTTTTTACTGAATTGTTTTCGGGGAAAAAAAAACCCATCTAAATACTGTGATCGATTTTAAGTAATATGGTCCAATCAGAACACAGAAGTGCATCATGTGGTTTAGTCAGCTCATGACTAGATTTGATATGAGAAATGACAAGCTACCAGCTTTTGTCTCTGGGTTCAGACTTTATACTAGAGTTATTTTTATTATGAACTTATGTATGTTATGTCCTCGAACATGGGTACCTGCAGTTTAATGTCTGTCCTCCCTTTATTTTGATACTTATATGTAATAGAAAATATGATGTGCTGCTTCTGCACATCTGTTTACCTGCTTCCATATTTCATCTAAGAAAGCAACTCTAACTGGTGTGCCTTAGTTTTTTGAATGTACTTTCCTAAAATGTGTGCATTTCTCTCTGTCTTGTGTTGTGCTGTGACCCCTCTGGTGTAGAAAAAAGATGAAGAACCACTTTCAGTTTGGGCCTTTATTATCTGCCTTTGTAATGAAAGGGTGAAATTAAATAAAGATGTGATTGATTGTATGCATGCATGTTTAAAGCTATGAAACACGTTTACCAAGTTAAGCTAAGGGATGAGCTGCGATTGTGTCATAAAACGCCACAGCTACTCATATATACACTGTTATTACACTGAGACTGAAGTTACCTCAGCTGTCCACATGATGGTGTCATATCAGTTATAAATGAATTGCTAGCCTGGATACAAGAGTCTTTTGGAGGTGCTGGAATAGAGATGCCCAAATAACAATATTTAATTAAGTAACAAATACTTAACAAATGTTAGAATTTACATAGCTGTATAACACTGTGAATAATACCGTATGGCCCTTGTTAATATATACTGCATATTCAGTGGTGTAGTTCAGGTTATACCCAGGTATACAGAGTATATCCACTCATTTTTCCATCTTAATAGAGTATACCCACTTTGCAATCCTCTCTCAGAGGATGACAAAGACAACAACAAGTAATCAAAGTACACTTGTGCATTGCGTTGTAATACATTATCCCTAACACTAAGAAATTGTTTATTCAAAATGCATTATTATGTGTGTAGTTGTCTCAGTCCATAGTTGTTCAGCCAGTGATGATGGTGAAATTGGCTCTTATATTACTGTTAATTTTATGATTATCTTTACCTACTGAAGCATTAGAAGTTAAGTGGCAATGTAAAAATACTAAAGGCCTATTTCAAGGTTAACTTAATATGTAAGATGATCTTGCATGTCTATGTTTATAACCTATGACTGTTTTCTTTTGTGGGGTTGGCCACTTAATATGGGGTATTTCTAAAGAGTATGCCAACTTCATTCTTAGAGGCCTACACAATAACCGGTGCATGCCAATCTTAACATAACCTAGTCTATAGCATTGGTAAGGTGGAGGTCATAAACTAATTTATCCTCTTGGTTTGTTGTAATTACTAAAATGCACATGTACGCTAATTGAAAAACGTATACTCTAAGGACTGTTAATGGAATCAATACATATTGACCATGCTGGTTGCACTGGTTATGGATTTTAGCATTAAGTGTTTGTTTATAGATAACTGTCAATGTAATCAAATACTAGGACATGCAACGCATTCAGGTACTTTTATGTATTTTGCTTTTTCATCTTGTCATTTTGCATTCTATAACCAGTAATACCAAATACATAAACAACCATATATGAAGGGACACACACATGCTTGTGTCTTTCAAGCCGTTTCTCTAGAAGGGTTAAATATGTTTCAAAGAAACCATGGATCATGTTCAGATTGAGCTGTAGGCTGTAAATAATGAACATAATGACTGTTCTCTCAGTCCCAGACCAACCACAGACAAGACAGCCATGGAAATCATAAAATAATCATACAACAGCTCACATAATTAAAGGGAGTCAACCACCAGAAGAAAGTGCCTCCTTACAGGCACTTTCAAATACAAATTTCTAATATATCAAAGTAGATGTCTGTTTTAAAACCAATACATTTATTGTTTATTGATTGGTTACCAACAGTATGTTGTGACTATGTATACTACAATGACAAATAACTTCTGCTGCTGCAATTGATAAATACGGTTAGAGCAGCTTAGTTTGGTCAACAATAAGTGAAACATAATAGTGAGAAGCTGCCAGAGATCGAAAGGGAGGATTTCCAACAGTCTAATTTGCCATATACAAAGGGAAAAAAAATCAAATGAGAGCATTTAGGAAGCTGACTCCAGGTTTACCCCATTGAAACATGTTTAAAAGTTCCTTTGACTCCAGATAAAGTCTCATCTCATTATCATTATTATTTAATTAGTTTTTAATCAATGTATCAAAACTGTGACACTTTTTTCCTAACATCTTATAAATGTGCTTATTTCATTAAAGATCATAAAAGGCCACATTGCCGTTTTAATACAATATGACTACTTGTATCAGCGGCGGCTCACTGTAACTGTTAAAATATATCATATTTTCAGCTTCCCCAACACTACACAGAAACAAAATGAGTTTTTTTCGTCTCCCGGCGGAAGTGGTTAGTGGAAGCGCTAGTGGACTCCCAACAGCTAGCTGGCTAGGGCGTTGCTAGCGGCAGAAAGTGGGATTTTTGGTACCTTTCCGCAAGTTATATTCTTGTACAAATAACGTCTTGCGGTGTAAAAAAGTGCGTTTCATGTTTGCTAAAAGTTTTACAGCGTCTCTGTGGGTTTTTCGTCGTTGTTTACAGAGGAGTGGTGTTACTTTCTGTCCCGTTAGCTGGCCACATAACTAGCCTGCTCGCATCCACGGGAATTCTGCCGAGAAACGACTGAATTCTGGAAACATGGAGTCAAGGAACGTCGCGCTGTGCTAACCGACTTCACTGGATTTTCTCTCGTCAAGGAGACTTTTTGAAGGACAAAACACGGAGACACATCGCCTGCCAGTCAACATACATGCCGTGCTGTATATATATGTTTCGGTGTTTGGCCGGCTCATTGTTGTGAACGGGAGTTTGCTTAGTTTGCACTCGAAACAAGAGCATACGAAGCAAAGTTTTTTTGCTGCAAGAGCTCATCTGTTTTGTTAGCTGGTAGCTCGCGAGCAAGCATACCCATGAGAAAGCATATTTAAGAAACAAGAAACGTGCTTTTTAATCGACCGTCTAATCTGTTTTGTTTCGTATCTTACGTCAGTATAATATTAGCTGCAGTTGTTTTGCTAGTGTGTAACACGGGTCGTTTAAAGCTCGCTATTGAGCGATTCTCATGGTCACGGGAGATTCGTCCCCACAGCCTCAGACAGGCATTTCTGGGAGCAGGGAATACCAAATGGGACTGGAGGAATTTTCAGCATCTTCAAAGATCATTTAGGAACCGAGGCCATTCAGCCGAGCCAGGGTGGTGGCAGACGGACTATATCGCTGGGCCGAGGTGTCTGTTACATTGCAATACGGATTGTTTACACGTTTCACATCGGCGGAAAACGGGGATGTGAATGCACAGGATCCATACACGAGGAGTTCTTGAATGCACAAGAACTTGCGCCAGCTGGTGCAGTGTATTTATTCTTGTAGCCAAAATATTGTTCATTGCCGGGGTAGGATATCATCTGACTGTGCAGCTAATATATCAGAGGCCCTGATTAATTTTTAAGGTCTGCACTGTAGAAATCTTTCTCACTGCTGTTACATTTTGACAAGGACTGTCGGAGAACAGATAGCATTTAGGCAGTATTTTGTCCCCTGGAGTGTTTGGACGTGCCAGCTGTGTCCTACATTGATTTATGTTCAACAGCACCAGTCTTTAATTCCTTGCCTACTTCAGACGAATGCCAGAGAAGGACGCGCCACTAAATCGCCTCATCACACTCTGGAAAATGTTAATCGGATATAATTTGCTGCAAATCTAGAACCGGAAGCCCAATGAGTGACACACAGTCCAGCTTCACTGACAGGTACAGTATGCATCAACATTTATGCTACATTAATGCACTGTTTGTACTTCCTGTGCACATAACTTTGGAGCAAAACATACTATTTTGCAGCACTTTCTTGATTAGGCGATGATTATATGGATCTGACTGAAGCCACTGTTTGATGAAAACATGTTTGACATGCTCCAAGCAAAGCACTTCTTTGTGGTGATGTGCTCAGTAATAACTGGGTTATACAATCTAATTACTAAGAAAGGACATCAGCTCTTTATGGAAACTCTGCTGATCTCAGCATGGGGAAAGGAGTCCTCTGCAGACAGTAAAGTACTACTTGTCCATGAAGTGAGAAGGCCACTGCCACTGTCTGTGTGTGCGTGTTCCAGGGAACAGCTGCCCTATGACCCTTGCACACCTTTCAATATCACTACTACCTCTAAGCCTTTAAAGCTAACCTTCTCCTTTACCTATTAAAACAATCTCTGGATTTAGACAAAACCTTAGCTTTGTGGAGTAATCACCTTATCCAAGGCATCTGTTAACTTGAAGTCAAAGGTTGTACACTGTTGCTAAGATCAGCTGGCTAAATAGAGTGTCATGGCTTGAAGATCAAGCTAAATAGTGGAGAGGGATCAGCCTGTCCCATCCTAATCCACTGCTCTGTTGTTGCATCATTATGAGCATGAATTCGGCTTTGTTTTTGTACCTGGAGAATAAAGAGGTTTCTATTCTCAGTTTGATGTACTCTGGCATTGAAACAGAGAAGTGAAGCTGTTGTGTTATGTTATGCCTGTCCCACCTGAATCCCACATACCTGCGAGGAGAGCAGGCCAATACAGTGGAATGTGGCTGTTGGATTTTCAGGGCAGAAGGGAGCTTTATTGCACAGGTTGGGATCTGAAATATCCTCATGGGCTAGGGCATGAGCTAGAAGCTAAAGCCCAGCCCCATTTTACATGACCCCCCTCCCCCACTGCAATGATGGCAACAGTGGCTGGCACCAACTGTTATTGTGGTGCTCTTTATTATGTGCCATTTGAGACAGCATTTCCACAGCACTTGTGTAGCACTATTTACAAAAGTTGCATGTTTAGCACTCAGCATCATATATCTCTTTGCTCTTATCAGAAATATAAGGCAATACTTTTACGTAATGTAGGACACTGTTAATCGCATTTGATTGCACTTGAGGCCATGAAGAATTGCTCTTGTTGCATGCAAGTGAAGTGTATCCTGGCCCACTCATATTTGCATCTGGATGTTAACAATTTAAGCAAAGCTTTTGGGTTGACATCCTTTTAGTGAGTTTGTTTCCACCTGAGATGGGTGTGTCCTTTATGTCCCATCTTTTTCTTAACTATTAGATGATGCAGGCTAGAGAGCAAAAGAATATGCAGCATGCAGATCATGCAAGCAGTCGTGCCTGTGCTTTTTTATCACCAAAAAATTTGAGTTGGTGTGTGATTAGAATGATTTGGAGAACCGCAGCAGTATTTATGGTTGTTTACCAAGTTGGCTGATTATACGTTTTTAATTGGTTACTGGTGTGTTGTGAGTCTCTCCCTCCCTCCCTACCTCCTCTAGTCAATATCCCTGTCCTTGCTTTCTCCCCCACCACTTTGTGTTATGCATTTTGTTTTTGCTCTTTTGGCTATGGTGGGAGCATGCATCCAACATCTATTGGGGCTGGGCTGCCCACAGATGGGTCAGTTTAGTGTGCTGTTAGCCCTTTGTCGTAGAGTTCTGCTGATCTCCACGTTTTTTTCCCACCCCCCCTCCCTGAGGCCCTCCCGGGAAGTGGTGCTGGTGACATCACTAATAGTAAACAATAGCTTTCAGTGGGAGCAAACTGGCTGTACGCTGTATGCTCCTCTGCAGGTCTGTCAGTGTAGGTCAGGTACATGCAGGGAGGCTAGTCAGAGTATGTCCTAATACTAACTCTGCTAGAGGAAAAGGTTTCGATTAAATGGCTACATAATTAAAGATGAATCATTAGGCTTTATGGATTTAGCGATTAGGAGAATTTGCTGAATATTAAATTCCAAAATGCCTACATCAGCTTAACAGAGCTCATGGAGAAATCTTAAAATTGCTTATTTTGTACAATGAACAGCTTGACAACTTAAGAGCATTTAATTTGAAAGTAAACAGAAAAAACAACATGAACATGTATGAATTTAAAAAATCATTTAAATAATGACTTAAATTATTTACAGTTGTAAAGATCGTTGTGGGTTGTTTTTATGTATGTAGGCTTGGGTTGCCACAATACCAGAATCTTGAACTTTGATGCTCTTCTAGTAAAAATCAAGCCATACTGATGCCTGTATTATTACCATGGTAACAAATATAGAAGGCCTAGACGCCCAACATCAGGTGTCTTGTATTCAACAAACATTGCAGACAAACTCCTGCTCCAAATTGTAAAAATATGCTGACCACATCTTGGTATGTAGTGCAATCTAGACGTGTTTTGGAATTCACCTAAGTCTTTGATGGTTTCTTACCCCTTCAACACTCTTTTTTGTTTTTAATAAAGTTTAATAATAGAGTTTTTGTGCTTTTTTTAATGTATGATCCATGGTATCTAAAAGTAACAGAGATTGTTTTATTTTACAGTCAATTGGGATGGGTGGTATTATTGGCATGAAATTGGTACCGGCTGATATTTGACTAAAAGATTTGATATTGTATTGGCAGATAAAAAAAAAATATACCCAGATTAACTACGGCTGTAAATGTCAGCAGTATAAATTAGCGATGAATGGATTGTGAAAATAAGGGGTGATGCTATAACCAACGTTTAAAATAACAATTTGGCTGATGCCGATGTTTTTTTTTTTACTTACATTATTCACACTAATATTATTTTTTATTGATTTTTGTGATTGTTACATTCCTCATCTAGGCCAGGGACCATAATTATTATCTCATTGTTGAACAACAGTATTATTCTAGTCTTTCTTTGTATCACTTGGGAGGGGATTAATCCAACTTTAAAAAACCCAGAGTAAAGCTTCCTTTTTAAACTTATTTCAAAATGAAAGATACAAAAAAAAAAAAAAAAACAACTGCAGCATAGCATCTTTGGCCTGAAATAAATAACTACTTTCTTTTTTTCAAATCAGCCTCAACGTAAACTGTATTGTTACAAACGAGATAGAATCCTATATCTCATTTAAAAAGAAATTGATATCAAAATGGATAAATTACCCAGCACTTCTCAAAGTCTACTTCTTGTTAGATGCAAGGCTTTTTTTGTTTGTTTTTTAAAGAATTAGCATGTTTGCCATGTTGCAGCTCTTTCTGTCTCTATTCTCATCCAGGATATGAGAGGCAGCAGTGTTGTGCATACCAGGTGTGCGTAAAGCTGCCTTTGTGCAACAGTGTTCTTGTTTGGGGGCTGTGCTCAGAGTCAACCTCCGAGCGTAAAAGGACATTTCTGAGTTTTTAACCAATGAGAGCAGCAGATGAATCAGCTGCACGGACTACTTTTGTCAGTTGATCAAATGGAGAGAGAAATGTGATAAAGTTTTGAAACTAACCACTCAGTGTTTCCCCTACCATTTTATTGGAAGGGGGGCCTGGCCTGCCAGCAGCACCCTCCGCCCCCTTGAACGTCAAGTCAATTTTATTTGTTTTTTCTTTAAAGCGCCAGATCACAACAGAGGCCATTTAAGGATAACTTTCCTATAGAGCAGGTTTATACTTGGTCCTTTTATTAAACAAACTAAATAGCCCAAAGTTATTTATCTTGTTTATATGAATGTATTTAATTTCTAAGTCCTGGTTTTCTGCTCTTTCCCTCTTACTACATGAGCAGAGCAGCGCAAACTGCTCACTGAGCAGAGAGCCCCACCCCTCCTCTCTGTGTCAGAGCTGCAGTCACTCAGTATCATGAAAAAGAGTTCCCCAATGCAACTGATTTATCCTCAAAAGATGTGTATGAACTGATGCCCTGCTTGTTCTACGTCTGAGATAGTTAAACAAGTGCTGAATTTCGGTGCAAGATTGCAGCAATTGTGCACAATTTATTAAATTCTCACAAATCTAACACTTGTAATGCAGGTAAAATCCTGCAATCACCCATATAAATACAATATTATATATGTGTATATATATGTATATATATACATTTATATATGTATATATATATGTGTATATATATATATGTATATATATATATACATATATATATGTATGTGTATATATATGTCTGTGTGTGTGTGTGTATATATATATATATATATATATAATAAAATACAAACCGGCGGGACACGTGGTCAAAATCAGCGACAGTGGGTCCATGTCCGCACGATCTCCCTCTGGTCTTCTCATCACAGCAGGTAGAAATACGCACGGCCCTTCACAGGTGTGTGGGGGCAGGTGAGCCGTGAATATCGGAGGGGATCAGTTCCTATACAGACTGACAAGGCTGTAAACCAAGGGGGAAACACTGCTGCCTTGTAGTTGAAGTTGCACAAAGATCGTAGTCTGCAGTATATGTGGCGAGTGTTTGTTTTTGTTCCAAGAGGTTTTGCTTTAAATGCGCTTTTTCACAAGCGGGGCTCCAGACTGCCCCTAAATGGTTGCATTTTGCCCCTAAAATTTGAGACAGTGCGAGTAAGTTTTTCATCTACTCGCCCATGTGCGACCAGTAAATTTGCCGATTTAAAAAAATTGTATGAAATATTTTTTATTGCTGACAAACTTCTGCTCCACACTTCAGCCCAGTTGTTGGCGCGAATGCACAAATGAGCTGGTTTGCCAACCGACATTAACTCCAAAAGAAGAAGAAAGGAGACAAACACCAAAGAAGAAGAAGGCAGGCAGGCAGGCCAATGTGTGTGAAAGCAGGGGGGCGAGGTGAGTCTTGGGGCTATCGCGCAAATTTACAGGTTTCACATAACTCTAGTAAACAATGAACAATAGCAGAAGGACTTTCGGTGCTTACTTTCTCCCCACTAAAACCAGTGTGCCAGAGGAGACAAATCCTGATAATGAGTCCGACTTGTTTTGTGAGGAAACGGTCATGGCGTAAAAAAGGTAGGAAATTCTGTTTTTCGGGATGAGTGGCTTGCGTGAGTTCACCTGACTGAAGTATTTCAGGGAGACGAATTCAATGAACTGCAAATTCTGCTGTCGATACCCACAACATGCGGGGAACACAAAATTTGCTGATAATTCTGGCACTACACAATTAAAACACGACACTTTGAGCAAACATGATGCCAGTCTGAAACATAAAATAGGGCCCTATGATTTTTACGTTAACGGAATCGTGGAATTGGCCAATAAAAACGGAATTTACAATTTAACGTGGAAATTGAACAAATTTGACTGAAATGCTGTGTTTTTTTAAAAAGAGGAACGTATATCCGAGGAATATGTTCCTAGGGGAACACTAAAGCGGACACAACTTGTCTCTAACTCAAAACACTCACCCCACCCCCTCCTAAACGATAAAAGCATCTCAAAGCAGCTGCACGAAACACCAGTGAACATCACATAGCCCCATACAGGGCAGTACCGTGGGACATAGAGTTGCACCTTAAAGAAAACTCATCCGTTCTTCAAGTTATTTTACCTCATCACACCAGCTAAGCAGTGGGCCTGACCTCATGTGAGGCACGCCGTTCACCCCTCAGAGGCTAAAAATCAAGTCGGACGGACTCAAGATTTTATGAAGTCCCGTAGTATAAATGATGTTGAATTGGAGTAACAGTTAGCTTAATAATTCATCCTGTAGATACTGTAGTTCCCTTTGGTTGCTTAACGAGCCAACACGTGTCTGTATTAACGAAGCGCTCTGATATGAGGCAGACTGACAGCGAGAATGGAGAGAGATGAGGAGAGAACCGTTACAGTCAGGAGGAGAACAGTGCAGCATCAGACTGCATGCACTGTTACATATTGAGAGAGTAAAGAAAAGTTTAGCTAACAGGTTTACTTTTAACATTTTAACTTTAATGTGACCTTCTTATTAAGTTACTATCACTGTGTTTGAGAGAACAGAAAGATTTCTTCATTTACATTACAAACATCAGTTAGGATGTGATTATACTCATGAATATGTCTTATAATGTTGGAAATATCTGACTGGTTATAATTATTTTATATCAGGGTTATCCAAACAGCGGCTCCTGTGCCAGTTGTGGCCCCTTTTCAATAAAATTAAGGTTATTTCTATTTAATTAGTGAACATTTGATTAATTTACATAAACAGGACACTCTTTATGGTAAAATTAGTGTAAAGGTTAAAAAATAGAATTAAAAAAAAATAAAACGTAATTTGGCAAAAAATAAAACAGATTTCATAGGGCCCTAATAAAATGTGCTGTGACCTGTGATGAAAGTGAAACCCCAATACCAGTTGCATTAAATGTGAATATGTACTTTGCAAGTCGATTTACAGTGTGCGCCCCTAAATTTTCTGCTTTTAAGTTAGGGGCCATTGTGCTCCTAGTAAAAAAAAAAAAAAAAAAAAAAAGTTAGTCTGGAGCTCTGACCAGTTCGACCTGCCTGCTGCAGTCTTTTTGGTTTAATTCCTGACTGCATATGCACAGCCTGCTGGCGCCACTAGACAACAGGAGAATGTTGAAAGTGTTCCGCTATTTTGGCTTATTTCAACCACATCAGAGACACAGCGCACTGCATACTTAGCTGATCTGCACAGTCAGCTGGAGGGCGCGTGCAGCAAATGAGGATTCAGAAGGCCTCCACTGACCAATGCCAGTGTTCCATGGTTGCGTTGGTGCATTGCTAACCTTGCAAAGCAGATTGATTCACCCATTTCTTTGTTTTTCACTGGCGAATCCATCTTGCAAAGCTCCCTTCTGAACCGTTTGGGGCCAGTTAGAGAGTGACAGGACCGGTCAGCGATGAATGGCAGTACTTTCAGGTGCGGCAGAGTCGTGACGTAAACAAGCAGCAGCAAGAGGCCAGTGCAATTATGGCGGAAGAGCTTAGCGTTATCAGAACTTGACAACATTACTCTGTTAAAAGAAGAACAAAGAACAGCAGTGAGTTGTTTTCTTTTAAAAAACGACAAAAGTCGTGTACTGACATGTCTGTAGTCACCATGTTTCGCGTTATTCCTCGATAGCTGCGCACGCGCAGCTCAATAGCAGCTACGTCACGTGTTTTGTTGCTCTGATTGGCCTGTAAAGATGTGACAGAACATTCATCCAGTCACTCTTCAAGTTTTTTTAAAGCCTCTGCCTTTTCACAAACTTCGTATTGAAGATGGATGTGTGAAACAAATCCATCTGGCGTGTCAGGTTAGTGCATTGCTTATTGCATTAGTGCATTGTATAAATCAAATATCATCCTTAAATTGCAGGAACATACAGGTGGTTGCCAAGGGTGCTACACACTCAAGGACACCCATAGTGAGTCCTGAGCATTTTGAATGAAGCTCAAAATATAAAACAACTACCAGATTATCCACATCCCTGCTCCTCTCTCAGCTCAACATGACTCAGCCTTTCTTTGCACAGCAGACACTTGATGTTCCTTACAATGAAAAGGTGTGTATATATCAGTATTGGCTTAAAATAGATGGAAATATCAGCATATTGGATTTTTAAAATCCAACATTGTGCATCCCTCAAACAAGTGGTATCAGCAATACTGAAAAGTTTCCAGGTTTCAAACATTTTGAAGGCCTCATAGTGGATCAATGAAGTTATTATATCAACACTAAGTGGCTCTACCAACATAAGAGTTCATATTTGCATTAGTGCAGAGAAACTAGTTTTCATCATAATGGATGTTACAGGGCTCGACAGTGCAAGCGTTTGACTCGCATTTGCGCCTAAAAATAGGTGTGTGCGAACTGTAAAAAATATTTAGGGGCACATGTGCACATAAAAAAATCTGCCGAAGCAGCCGAAGGAGAGATACATGGAGGAGAGACGCCTTGCTTGGCGTCTGTGTAGCCATAGCAACACATACGTCTCATTTATTCATCTCATGTTAAGAACGATATGTTGGACATCTCACCGTCTCGCTGGCTGCTCATAATGACCCAATGCAAGAGCAGAAACCCCAAGACCGCGTAATTCGGTGTTTTTTCATTGTTTATGTGGAAAAAAGACCGTCAGAAGGAGCTGGATTTCCCAGTTTTGTCTTCTTCTGTGCCGGCTTTTCTTCTCGGTCGCCGTTTGTCACAACAGCGCCCCTAACGGGCAGAGGTTGTAGGTGTTCAACAATTTGGTCCGTTTGGCCAAGTGCAGTGTGAATGCACACCAGAGCAAAGGAAAGTGCAACAATGTTGCACTTTCCATTCCAAAACGGACCGAGTCCCCCGGACTATACAAAACACACAAAAATGAAACCTTCTTAATCACTTGGACCGACTCTGACTGAAGTTGCCAAATCTAAAGTACCAAAATTAGTAACATTAAAGACAAAAATTGCAATACTTTTTCAAAACTTGATGATTTTACCTTTCTGTACATTCATTAAAAAATTGTGCTTGTAAATGTCTATTTGCATCACGTTTATTATGGAAAACACATTATTTGATCAATTTTTATTGTGACCCTAAATTTCTTTATGCACTCCTAACTTTTTTAACTTAGGAGCACATTTGCTCCTTGGGAAAAAAGTTAGCGTCAAGCCCTGTGTTATCATGAGTACCTCTGACAGCTGGCTCTGCTTATATGCGCATCCTGTATTTGGCATCCCTCCCTGATAATGCAGTCCACTTCTACTCCATCTAGTCAGCACTGAAGCTAGAGGAAGCTGTGTCAGCTGCTCTCAACTGTTCATTATGAGTATCCAGAAGTCATTTACAGCTCTGATCAGTGGTGCCTTCAGCTCAGCATGCAGCAGAGAACACCTATCTAGCTTTACAGCCAACATGTTTCCTTCAGAGAACAGCAAAAATGTTTTCTTCAGCTGTAGGGATATCGGAGCATGTTTGCAGCCTGGGAAAATTCAAGTTTAAGTCAAAACAGATCTCTTGATTGATTTTATGTCATTCCAATACCTTATTTGGGATTAACAGAATATCTTTGATTTTTGAAATGTGTGTTTGTGGATCTCGAACAAGGACTCTAGAAACTAAAAAGTGAATGTTGATCAACATACAGTTGGATTTTTTATTTGTTAATCAAAGCACTTTATAGTTGCAGGCATAGTTTTCTGTGTAGAAATCTGTTGTATTCCCACTCCTATGGAAGTAACATGATTTCCTAAAGGCAGTGATGCCTCCAGATTGCAAAGGAAACACACTTTATCGTCTACAATTTCAGAGCAGAGACAAAGCCCTCTGAATAATTTAAGGCTACACATTATCTCTAGTTATGATCGCTGTGGGCTTTTCTTTTCCATTGAGTCCTTCATCACAGTAATTTTTAGGTCACAGCAAGCTCTTGTCAGCCTTGATATTGCCAGGTTTTACAAGCTAATTTGATGTTTATTATTTTAGGGTTATTCTTGGCTCAGAATGTGTCAAAGTTGGTCCTTCAGTGATGACCTACATTGTTTTATTATAATGCAAAGAGTTGTGAGCTGGTTTTTCAGGCCCAATCTCCTTAAGAGCTCTAGTCCAAAACCATTAACTGTAGGAACAACACTTAATCTGTATATTAACAGTGTATCCTCAAGCTAAGTACAGTGCAAGTGTAGACTGAAGTTTGTCAAGAATTTTAAAGATGGTTTTTGTACTAAAAAAAAGTTGTTGAGCGCAGCACCAAAAATAGAAGTAGCCATCCAATATTGGGTTATCTTGATTTTAACCCCCCCCCCAAAATTGCAGGCAAACTTCAGCACAGTCGAAATTGCACAAATAGTTGACTAACATCAGACCTTTGTCCACATTTTGAACAAAAAGGTGCCACAAGCAATAGAAGTGGTACGAACATACATGTGCAGATTAGTGCTTTTGGTTATTATTAGTAACAGATTGTATGTGTTTAAACATGTCTTCCAGAAATATGAAAGTATTACCAATTTTGATAACTGTGGACTGAAGTGCCAAATAAACTGGAACATATGTTGTGCAATCAGGCACACAGCTATGCCATAAGTCTTACCTTTTGTAAGATAGATTTCAGTATGAATCATTTTTGTTGGGTCTGGATTATGATTTCCAGGCAGTAAGATGTTTGGCACACTTTTTCTCCATGAGTAAGTTTTACAAAGCCCCGATTGATGTGTTGCACTCTTCATCTATTTTTAATTATTTTGTGTTCAAGTCTAGAGTCAAATCTTGTCTGGGATTTTGCGTCTGTGGTCTCATTTTCTTTCTCATGAATGACCTGACACATTTACCTCATCTTCTCAATCACATGAAAGATGGTATCAAAGGCCAGCACTAATTAAACTGCACATCATTCTAACATTTAATCATTGTCTCTCCCCATGTGCCATTGAGCTATTTAGCAGACGGTAATGTATCGAACACAGAGCTCTGTTATGAGGTTATGTTATTGATGGCGTGGTCACGTTATGGTTTTGGTGGACAGCTTTATTTTTTCCAAACAGGAAAAATCATTGCAATGTTTATTTCATGGTTGCCAGCAACTCGATAACTTTTTTTTTTGTTATTAGTTGTTGAAGAGGGTTGTAGTCTGTTAAAATGTGCAGATTTTCAATTTATTTCTAGAATGTGAATGAGGACCTGACAGAGACTCTGCTCACACCTGGATGTCACTTTGGCACACACTCACCAACTCTCATCATACTCTGTTCATTCTCGTCAGGTTCCACTTCACTATTTTCACACACACTCTCTTCATCACATACATTTTTTATTCCACTGTGTTCCACTGGGCCATTTCTCCCATCATCATCACCAGAGATGTTTGAGTTCTGTTTTCTCTTACTGATTCAGATTTGGAATGCCAAGACTTTGTATTGGCTAATATTGACCATATCTCTGATCTCTGAGGGAAAATAAACTAGACAACAGTGAAGATACACTGATTGGTGACTGAGGACATACTTTTATGAATGGAAATTTAATCACAATACCTGTAATTAGGTAGCTGTTACTTTAGCGTATTTGTCATGGCATAGAATAAGGGCATTAGCTGGTTTACTGGCCTACATTCACGCTACATTTTGGGCAGTACTAGAGGTCAACCAATACTGGTATTGATACTCAGTGAAGAAAGTAGTAACTGTTATGTAAAATTTACCTTCACCAAGTACCTTTGTAGATGGTCAGAAAGAGTAAGTAGATTGTAACAGAGACAGATGGCAATTCTTCATCTTCATTGTTTTAAAATGGGGTAAAAGGGAACAAATGTACACATACAGAGAAAAGGAAGGAGGATGCCAGAGAGGAAAAGAAAGCAGGCGATGCCCCAGGGGAAGGGATGTTACAGAAGTGGGTGAAGTCTGGGCCCTGACTAAGTGCTGGGGGAGTTGGGGGTCTTTCACCCAGCACTGTGATGCTGATGCTTGTGGACACCCTCTACAATCCTGCCCTGCAAGCCAAGAGAGCTTCAGGGCCCAAACATTACTTTCACTCCACAAAAGACGGGATCTCTTCAATAGAGGGAAAAAGGGGACAAGGCTCAGAGAGAGAGAGAGAGAGAGAGAGAGAAAGCTGTCTTGCCCAAGTGTCATGTCCTCACATGTCCATGTAAGGGTTTTGTTGCAATGAACAAGGCTAGTGCCTTCAAGCAAAGAGTGAAACTTGTGAAGCGATGATATTCTGCAGACTGTACGCTGGACAATAGATCTGAAGCTGATAGTTCATCTTCTGTTTTTATCCACAACCATGGACAAAATTGTTGGTACCCCTCTGTTAATGAAAGAAAAACCCACAGTGGTCACAGAAATAACTTGAATCTGACAAAAGTGATAATAAATAAAAATTCATTGAAAATTAACAAATGAAAATCAGACATTGCTTTTGAATTGTGGTTCAATAGAATTATTTTAAGAAACAAACTCATGAAACAGCCCTGGACAAAAATGATGGTACCCTTAACTTAATATTTTGTTGCACAACCTTTTGAGGCAGTCACTGCAATCAAACATTTTCTGTAACTTTCAATGAGACTTCTGCACCTCTCAGCAGGTATTTTGGCCCACTCCTCATGAGCAAACTGCTCCAGTTGTCTCAGGTTTTAAGGGTGCCTTCTCCAGACGCCATGTTTCAGCTCCTTCCACAGATGTTTAACAGGATTTAGATCAGGGCTCATAGAAGGCCACTTCAGAATAGTCCAATGTTTTGCTCGTAGCCATTCTTGGGTGTTTTTAGCTGTATGTTTTGGGTCATTATCCTGTTGCAAGACCCATGACCTGTGACTGAGACCAAGCTTTCTGACACTGGGCTACACATTTCTTTCTAGAATACCTTAATAGTCTTGAGATTTCATTGTACCCTGCACAGATTCAAGACACCCTGTGCCAGATGCAGCAAAGCAGCCCCAGAACATAACAGAGCCTCCTCCATGTTTCACAGTAGGGACAGTGTTCTTTTCTTGGTATGCTTCATTTTTGCGTCTGTAAACACAGAGCTGATGTGCCTTCCCAAAAAGTTCCGGTTTTGTCTCATTTGTCCATAGGACATTCTCCCAGAAGCTTTGTGGCTTGTCAACATGCAGTTTGGCAATTCCAGTCTGGCTTTTTTATGATTTGTTTTCAACAGTGGTGTCCTCCTTGGTTGTCTCCCATGAAGTCCACTTTGGCTCAAACAACGATGGATGGTGCGATCTGACACTCATGTACCTTGACCTTGGAGTTCACCTTTAATGTCTTTGGAGGTTGTTCTGGGCTCTTTTGTTACCATCCGTATTATCCGTCTCTTCGATTTGTCATCAGTTTTCCTCATGCGGCCACGTCCAGGGAGGTTGACTACAGTCCCGTGGATCTTAAATTTCTGAATAATATGTGCAACTGTAGTCACAGGAACATCAAGCTGCTTGGAGATGGTCTTATAGCCTTTACCTTTAACATGCTTGTCTATAACTTTCTTTCGTATCTCCTGAGACAACTCTCTCCTTTGCTTCCTCTGATCCATGTTTAGTGTGGTACACACCATGTCACCAAACAGCACAGTGACTACTTGTCACCCTTTAAATAGGCCGACTGACTGATTACAAGTTTGTAGACACCTGTGTTGCTAATTAGAGGACACACCTTGGTTGAACATGTCCCTGTGGTCACATTATTTTCAGTCTTTTCTAGGGGTACCATCATTTTTGTCCAGGCCTGTTTCATGAGTTTGTTTTTTAAAATAATTCTGTTGAACCACAGTTCAAAAGCAATGTCTGATTTTCATTGGTTAATTTTCATTGAATTTTTATTTATTATCACTTTTGTCAGATTCAAGTTATTTCTGTGACCATTGTGGGTTTTTCTTTCATTAACAGAGGGGTACCAACAATTTTGTCCAAGTGTGTAAGATATACAGGCACATCTCAAAAAATTAGAATATCATGAAAAAGTTCAATATTTTTGTCACTCATTTCAGAACGTGAAACCCATATATTATATAGACTCATTACACATAGAGTGAAATATTTCAAGCCTTTATTTCTTGAAATGTTGATGATTATGGCTGACAGATAATGAAAACCAAAATTTAGTGTCTCAGAAAATATTGTGAAAAAAGTTCAGTATTGGAAAGTCATGGTGTCACATCCTAATCAGATAATTAACTCCAAACACCTGCAAAGGTTTCCTGAGCCTTTTAATGGTCTCTCAGTCTGGGTCAGTAGGCTACACAATCATGGGGAAGACTGCAGACAGTCACTGACACCCTCCACAAGGAGGGTAAGCTACAAAAGGTCATTGCTAAAGAATCTGGTTGTTCACAGAGAACTGTATCCAAGCATATTCATAGAAAGTTGAGTGGAAGGAAAAAGTGTGGTAGGAAAAGGTGCACCAGCATAAGGGATAACCGCAGCCTTGAGAGGATTGTCAGGCAAAATCCATTCAAGAATTTGGGGGCCACAAGAAATGTCGTCATGTCTGATAAAACTGGCGCTTTAGCAGCATCCACGCTAAACTCTTCCGCCATAATCGCACCTGCCTCTTTTTGCTGCTTGCTTACGTCACAACTCTCCTGTGCCTGAAAGTACTGCCTCATTGCTGATTGATCCTGTCACTTTCTAACTGGGCCAAACGGTGCAGACGGGAGCTTTGCAAGATGGATTCGCCAGTGAGAAACAGGGAAATGGGCGTATCCATCTGCTTTGCACGGTTAATAATCATTAACATTTCAAGAAATAAAGGCTTCAAATATTTCACTCTATGTGTAATGAGTCTATATAATACATGGGTTTCACTTTCTGAAATGAGTGACAAAAATATTGAACTGTTTCATGATCTTCTATTTTTTTGAGATGTACCTGTATGCCTGCTTGTGATTGATGATAAAAAAGCAGCATCTTTACTGCTGCTGACTGAATGTGATTTAGGGGGTCCAGGACAGGCAGGCTGTAATTGAAAGTGTTCCATGTGTTTGGGGGGCTGTGTTGTAGAGACCGGCAACCTGCTGCTGCTCTGTGATTTATCCTAAACTGCCTCTTTCTGCTGATTCAGGGGAAACTAAACACACTAAAACACTCCTACTCTTCCTCTACGAGAATACAGATTGTCACTGTCACCCACCTGCAGCCGTGTTGACTTCAGATCACTTTTATAGCAGGATGCAAAGAAAGGAAAAATGAAGAAGAAAGAGTGCAGACAAGGGTAAATGTCCTCATGTTTTCCCTTCATGATGAATCACTCAGTAATATTTAAAGTGTCACTCAAAAAGCTAGATTTATTTAAAGAGAGGTTAGTGTAACAGATGGAATATTTTATGGCACTGGAGAGGATGAGGTAGCAGTAATGTGCTTTTGCTACCAGTTGCATCAGCCGCATAAAGCATTGGGGCTCAACGTTTTTGAGAAAAATAATTTTGCGATTCTTTTTTTTTTGTTGCATTGTAAATGCAATTTGAATTGTCAGGGAATTATCTGTTATGTCATTCTCAAAAATAAGGAAATTAGGAATTTTTTATCTTTTTTATTCAAAAAAGATTGACAGTTGAGTCTAGTGCTGGGCAATTAATCACATTTCAATTTTAATCACAATTTTGGCTTCCTGCAGTGATGAAAACAAGATCATCTTGATTAAACTTTGATTTCATGCTTCCTTTGGCCATATGCTTTGCGATGAAGTGAATGTTTAATTGTTTGTTGTGATATTTTGGACAGAAAAGTAATTATTTCTGTTCTTTATTTTTATCATACATATTTATATTTTTCTACTCTTCATAGTCATTTATCACTACTTTTATAAAGTGTAAGTTTGTTAAATGTGGAAATGAGTAGTCCTACTCAAATGGCTACATAATGTTTAGAACATAACATCTCCGCAGCACACTTTATACACTTTTCTGTGGTTTGAATATTGCAGCAGACCATATTGTGATTTGATCTACATGCTGATCAGTTGCTCAGCCTTTAACATCATTAAGTTAATCTGGTGATTATTGCATGTGTCCCCCGCAGATCTTTCTACATCCCCTATTTATAAAAGTTAACAGCTAATTTGATCAAGAGGCTCACTTCCTCAAACTAAACTTAAATGAAAACAATTGCATTGGAAAGATTTCGGTACATTTTCTCTGTTTCTCTAGGATTATGGATCTTTACAGGTTGTGTTTCAGGCCTCATGACCAGCAGCAGTTTGGACAGAGTAGCACGTGGAACCACCTCTTTCCCTTTCTCAGTGCTGGAGGACAGCAGACAGCATAGCGTGAAGAAATGTCTATCCCCTGGCCCTAATGTCAGGAATCCTGATGAGGTTTATTGGGGCAGAAAGGGCACTGTTTTCCCCCTGAGGCTGTAGCTTGAGCTCCAGAGCTATTGCTCTTGTCTCTCTTAACACACACCACACCTCTCCCTCGCTCCCTGCCTCCCTCTGTCTGTCTCTCTGTCTCACACACTCACTTCTCTTTCTTTAGAGTCACACTTCACCAAACACAATAAAACATGGCTGCACTGCTGAGGTCACAAGTAGAAACATCTGACATCAGTGCGTTTGTTATTAGACCAGACTGTAACAGAAGGTGGTTCATAGGAGTATCACTGCGTGGGTGTCGACTACTTGCAGTGGCAGGGAGTGGAAAGGCGTGACGTCATGCTGGCTGTGTGCAGTGTGCACCCACAGTGTGTGACTCAGGTATATAGATTAGATAACAAGCAGTGTGTGTTTTCTCCTATTGGCAGGCTGAAGGCATGAATCAGGCTTTTCAGGAGACTGTATCATTACACCACTGAGATAGAAACACAGAGCAGGGGAATGAATGGCTGGCTGAGGAAAGAAGAGAAGACATTGCCACTGCTATAGACTGCCACTGGCATGACTCAGCACAAAACTCAACTGAGGACACAGTGTCACCGCCGCAGAGATTCACTTCAGTTCCTCCACGTTTTCCTGCCTGGTCTAACATTTAGGGATGTTTTGCAGTATGCTAGCTTTACCTCTTGGAATGAAACACACCTCAGTCAGATCTGTGCTGCCTGAAGGCACCTCCCAAAACTCTCCAATCCTGTCCTAGTTTTACACAAACCCCACCTCTCCCAGTCTCAACAGCACCTGTATTGCTTTGCTTTGAGTATGAGATTTCAAATTATTGTTGTAGTCAAAATATTTAACCTCAACAGGAAAACTAAAGCCAAAACTTTTAAGAAGACATCTGCCAACACCGATTGGTACAACTTTTCATTTTTTAAGTCAGTTTGACTATTTTGTTGTGGGGTTGTCTATTTATAAGTGGTGAATTACTGTATCTGCTTTTTCTGGACTCAAAGAGGAACCAAAAGTAGTATGAAGTGCTTCCTGAGAATCTTGCACGAGTTGGTCTAGTTCCTTATTGTTCACTGTTTTCCTTCCTCTTTGGTTTGGGAGATCCTTTTTTCGTTGTGTGTCAGAGTCCCTGCTCCCTCTGGGCCGTTCGTCCCTCCCTCCACAGCTTTTTCTCTCTCCCCGTGCTATGGTCTGCTCTGGTCCCGGCCCTCTCTCTCTTCTTGCTGCCACTGTTGCTGCAGTTGGCCTAGCTCTGCCACAGTTTTCCATCAAAACACCAAACCTCAATGGAGCATTCAAGCCCAGGCCCGCTCCAGCACTGCCCCTCCCTCCCATCCCACCCTGTTCTGACTCTGCCTTCTTTCTCCCTTTCTCACTGCCTGCAAATTTAATGGCCCCGTCCAGGAAGAGGTCCCCGCTCAGGCTTGGGAGACTTTTATAGCTGGATCTAAAGAAGTGAATGGGCCAAGGGAAATTGAGTTTTAAATGCTGTTTGTAGATTTTTAGAGTGCAGATCTGCATTTCATCTTAAGTAGTCTTAAGAAATCTTCAGAAATCTAAACTTTACTTTACAGGAGTAGAAAAGCTGTTTTGGGGGTTTTAAATCTAATGTCAAGTTTTGTTAAGCATTTTAAGAGCACTCTTTTTTACAGCAACATTTCTATCAGCTATGAAAGGATCTGAGTTTGTTATTCTGGACCGTGAAATTATTTTTATGGAGTGATGTTTGCAATATACTTGCAAGTGGGAATGTATGTTATGACTAGCGTTTTATTGTCTGTCCCTATAGCTGAGCTTCACACATGCATGGCTTCTCTCAAGGCTTGCAGCCCATAATTTTTATTTATCAAGAATAATCTTTGATTAATTGAATAGTGTTTTAAGGTTGTTATTACTTGCTTTACACTATATGTACACATAATGGCTGCTAGGCATCCCCTGCATCTTTTTGGCGTGTTGGCTGTGCACCTCCTTGAAAGTGAACTGAACACGTACATGAGATAGGGTTTATACCTGATTGGTAGGGGCAGTTCTGAACGTTCTGAACACAAACAGTTTAACAAGTCAACAATTATTCACATCTATATGATGTGTCATTGCCACTGCACAAAGACTAAGCCCCTGTTTACACAGATTTATATTCATTTTGGACAATAGGATAGAAAGTGTTGATTCTTCATGCTTTGAATGACACTGAAAACGGTTTGATATGTGATGGCTCAGTCTGGATGCAGTCATGGTCTTGGACACCTTCATCTGTATTGGTTTGGTTTTGCAGCTGTAACTTGAACTTGCATGGATTAAAGATCGCTGTCAAGTGACATAATCTGCAGTTTTCCACCAATAACCCAAAAGTGGCTTTATGTATGTCTGCCAAGCCTTTCAGAGTGATCAGAAATGTGGTTCTTTTCAGAGATCAGAATTATTGGCTAGCTCAGTAAGAACCAATCTTTTGGTTCCCCAGCAGCTCTTCATTTGGTACTATTTTGTCTTTTTATGTCTCTAAAGCAACAAAAAATGGAAAAAAGGAAACTTTCTCTGAAACAGTCACCCTGTTGTTGACAAAAAGAGCCAGCTACATACAATGGTGTTTCAATGGAGCTACCTTGCAGGTGAAAGTCTTTTTGACTCTGATGAAGACTCAGTCCGTGTCGAAACATTAGTCCTCTGCACCTGATTAAACTGCATGACGTGATTCATGTGTTCCAGTTTCTTCCTTGGATTCTGGAAGTCATCCAAAACTTGTCATATTAGTTGAGTTGTTATTTCAGTCAAACCAGTGCCCCAGAAAGGTCTATGTAGTAAATAGCAGAAAGATACACCAATTGTAAAATTCAGAGCTGATGGGCGATACCAGTATCCATGCTATTTTCAGTACTTCTGGTGTACCAAATCCCATCGTTTTCTTTCATGTTTAGCCATCCAGTTTGTCCAATAGGTCACATCTTTTGTCCGATTATTCATCTCTTCTCTAAATCAGCAGATGTACTACATGGCAGCATTAAACTTATACAACACAACAGATAAACATCTGTTACTGACATCAGTTCATCTCCCATTTTTTGTTGATAGACGATGTCGGTCTAAAGGGCCTATACTCTCTAATAACATTAAACCGATGCATCTGTGCCTCCGTACTAACTAGTATATATCATGTCCTTTTAAGATTTTTTTGTGACAAAATGAGGGAGAAAATCTGTTGAAGAGGCGCTGCTAGCCTCTTAGCTTGTGGCTTGTTCACTGCTATTCACCCTTACTGCCAGCAGCTTGACTGCACACAGTATGCAGTGATACCAAGCAACAGTAAGAGGGCCACAGCAATGATGTGTGGGCTGTTGTTTGCATAAGAGGCAGCATAGTGAGTTTCAATTTCAGGTCATCACTGAAAACATATTGTTAATGCACAGAATGGATGCATGTTCTTAAGTGCAGTCAAGTATCTGGATGCTTAAAATGGATGGTTAATCCATGATAATACATTATATAAACATCCCCTTACATTCCTGTAAAAGTAGCTGGCAACAGATAAGTTCTTTTTTACAAGTCAACATTGAGATATGTAGAAAAAATAACAGAAACAATATAGGTGCTTTGGTTCAATAAGTAACCTGTAAAGTTGCGACTGTCAACTGAGTTTTTCTGTTGCTGCGATATGTAAGTTTAAGTTTTATTATAACATATATTTTGACATTATAGTGAAGAACTGCAAAACAAGGTTTTCAGCAGTTGCTGTAACCACGACATCTCAGAAAAGACACTAGTTTAGAAGATCACTGAATAAACTAGCACCAGAACAGTTGCATCCGTGCACCAGTCATCATTCATCAACAATGATAAGCTGTAACTATTGATTTTTAATTTTATTTATTTAAATCTAAGAATTAACTCAGTAGTTACCTTTTCAAGTGTTGCCATATGTTCCGATCCCGATCGTATGTATCGGATCGAAGCTGATATAAGCATTTTTAATTGATCAGAGACAGGCAATTTCATCAGATCAGCCCAGCCAATCATTTACGTCAGCTGTTGTAAACGGAGCACATTTTACAACAGGCCATAAACGCGCCAGTAACACAACAAAGCAGCAGTAGCAACATTAGCATTCCTGTGTTTAAAATGTCAGCGGTGTGGAAAAGCCTCAAACATGAGAGTGAAAACAGTCCCGTTGCCACTTGCAGCATCTGTAATACAACCGTTTCATGAGGTGGTAGCAGTTAACCCTACAAATTTGATCTGTCATCTCTGAACTAAACATCCAGCGGAATACGGCGACTTCACTATAGCAACAGGCAGCTTCACCGAAGCAACAACCTCTGGACTGTAAGAGAACAGTCAAGCACCCTCAAGAGAGCGATAAGGCAAAAAAGATAACATGCACTCACTTCTAAAAGCATTTGGACTCTGATTCATGGTTTAAATTTCACGCCCCAATCATCTAATTTTGGATATATAGGCGCATTATCAGTACAAACTTAATATGTCTTCCTCAAACGGAAACCTCAGCTGGTGCAGCATGAAGCAGCAGAGCTCTACAGGTGGAGAGCGCTTAAGCTGCTGCTGCTACAGACCTGGTACACTCACACACACAACAGTGATTGTCTGAGATGCTACGTTTAAGAGGAGCAAACCCTGACAGATTTGTGTTGCACCGTACAGTGTGCTTTATTGTACGACCCCCTACTCCTCCGTTTCACGCGCAAATTACGAACAGCCCACTATTACAGCAAGGAAATGATGGAGCGCTTAGTCTAATATGTAGAAAGATATGAGTAACAAACTCATGTAGATTTTCTGTCAAGTTAGCATAATATAACATTTACAACATACAATGTACATAATATGATATATAACATGGTGCATGTTTATTTTTATCAGCGCTGTGGGTTCTGTCTTTTAAAGGGATACTTCAACATTTTGGCAAATTCGTCCATTGCCAGAATTCCTATAGTCTTAGTAATAGGTTTGTTACCTTCAGTTGTCGGTGCAAGCTGTTTTTAGATCGGCCGCTGCCAAGTTCGGACCTGCTTTGCCAACTCAATGTAAGCAGACGGTATTCTGGCTTTCCCTCATCAAACTCATCAAATACACAACCCAACAACTCCAAAACCCTCTTGTGGACAAGTTGTGACCTGCACATTCACCACGCTATGAAACAATCATGGAACATTACGAGACGGAGATGTTTTAAAATTAAATGCAAAGCCAGAACTACACTCCAGACATGGCTGCTGCACTGTGTCACTCCGCCCAGTGGTTTACTCAAGAAATAGTTCAGAGTATTTGCTTCATGCGTCGTCATGTTACATAAATATATTTTATTATTTCATAGCGTAGTGAATGTGCAGGTCACAACTTGTCCACAAAAACCAGCTTGCACTGACAACTAAAGGTAACGAACCTATTACTAAGACTATAGGAATTATGGCAGTGGACGAATTTGCCAAAATGTTGACGTATCCCTTTAATTAAAGAGCATTGGTGTCTATAGTACACACCTCACAGACAGCAGACAGACAGATGAACATTAAAGCACCACACTGTATGCATCTGAAAATGTGACTATTATTACTACTACCACATTGTAAGCTTCAGTGTAATTATACATCATGGACTTAATTAGATGTAGTTAAAAATAATTGATCAAATTTACTTATTTTTATTCATGTAACAACAAGAGTTTAAACTTGGACATGCAATAAGTAAGTTATCTCTGATAAAACAAACATGGTGGAGCCTGGCAGCTCTGCTTCACTGAAGGAACCTCCAAACTTGACTGCATTTTGTATTTAAACACTAAAAAGACAGAGGCAAACTGGACAAAAAAGACCATATCCAGGATGTGCCACATGGAGGTAAAATAATGATGTAAATACTTCTGGTTTAGGGTCAATTTTTAATGCAAAACCTGGAATTTTTAATAATGTCCCTAGTTGGAACATTCTTTATACTATTTCCAGCTTAAGTTCTCTGAGAATCTCTTCAATGCAGAAGCAACATAGACTTGAATCGGAATAGAATTTTCAGGAAAATTCTTATTTCAGGAAATCAGTGGCAATACCTAGCCCTTATATATATATATATATATATGTATATATATATATATATATATACACATGTATATATATATATATATATATATATATATACACATGTATATATATACACATGTATATATATATATATATATATATACACATGTATATATATATATATATGTATGTATGTGTGTGTATATATATATATATATATATATATATATATATATACACATTTATATATATATATGTATGTATGTGTGTATATATATATATGTATGTATGTGTGTATATATATATATGTATGTATGTGTGTATATATATATATGTATGTATGTGTGTATATATATATGTATGTATGTGTGTATATATATATGTATGTATGTGTGTATATATATATATATGTATGTATGTGTGTATATATATATGTATGTATGTGTGTATATATATATGTATGTATGTGTGTATACATATATATGTATGTATGTGTGTATACATATATATGTATGTATGTGTGTGTATATATATATGTATGTATGTGTGTGTATATATATATATATATGTATGTATATATATGTGTATATATATGTGTATACATATATAAATATATATATATATATTAGGGCTGTTAATTGATTGAAAAAATAATATAGTTAATCACATCACAATGCTGTGATTAATTATGATTAGTCACAGCATTTCTTTAGTTTTAGTAATTCTTAGATTTTTAAACATTCTTATAATCAAGTGTTTATTTTTATTATTTTTACTCTATGTACAGCTCTTTGAAAACACTTTCTACTAAAAAATATATTTTTATTATTATTATCATTATTATTATTATTATTATCTATAAATGAACATTTAAAATGCTACCATTTACTTGCATTTTTGTTTGAGATAAATTAATACAAGTATGGTGTTTAAATGAAGAAATATTATACAAACTAGAGTTTTTAAACTTATTTGTGATTTGTAAATCAGAGTGTCTTAATTCACTGAGCAATAATATTTATAAACTGCAAATGAGCCCAGAAGACAAACACATTGGGTACAAAATAACTTGTGCTGTAAAGTGAATGATCAGGTGTACTGTTACCCAGAGGTAGCTGAAGTTGCTGACTGATGTCCGTTGGTCTCTCATCAGAGTAATAAATGTAGCTCGGGCCAGCTGCTCCACTTTAGCTGCCTTTTTAGCTGTCATAGAGTTCACAAATTCTTCTGACAGTAGTTCTCGTAGTTGTTCTTTGGTACAGGTCATCCGAGGCAACCCGGATGATGTCTTGAAGCCCCTTGTCGTCAACAACGTCGATGGTCTGCAGTCTCTGGCAACCCATTAGCGATCGCATTACTTAGCTTAGATGTTGTCATTTTGGGGACAAATCCAGGTCTGCTGGACTGTGCCGGTGTAGCTTGATGTTATGGCTTGATCCTGTGTTGTTGTTAGCGTCTTTGCTAAAATTAGCAACATTAGCTATCATGGCTTGACTCTTCTAGGTCCCAGAGTCTGGAGGAGGAGTGGAGAGGCACAGAATCCACGTTGCTTGAAGTCCAGTGGGAAGTTTCCACAGTCAGTGATGATTTGGGCTGCCATGGCATCTGCTGGTGTTGGTCCACTCTGTTTTCTGAAGTCCACAGTCAACGCAGTCATCTACCAGGACATTTAAGAGCACTTTATGCTTCCTTCTGCTGACAAGCTTTATGGAGATGTTGATTTCATTTTGCAGTAATTCATGCAAAAGGAGGCCCAACTGAGTATTGAGTGCATAAAAATCAACAGACTTTTCAGAAGCCTGACATTTCTGTGTAAAACATCCTTTTTTATTGATCCTATGTAACATTCTGATTTTTTGAGACACTGAATTTTGGATTTTCTTATCTGTAAGCCATAATCATCAACATTTCAAGAAATAAAGGCCTGAAATATTTCACTCTATGTGTAACAACAACCTATTTTTTCATCAAAAAAATTGGCACCAACTTATACATACTGGGACAACCTGTATATACCAGTGTAAAGAGCTAAGATATGCATATCATTTCTACAAGTGTCTTCAGCTGCACCTGTAATTCACTGCATGAGACATGATTGAAAAATCATCTTTTCTAGTGTATTGCAAATGGCCACGTCACTGCTCAGAACATGCTGGAATACTTAACACAGGCCACATTGGTGGGTTTGGCGCCACATTTTGAACCATTTTCTTCCTTGCCATGTCATAGTCGTGCATATTCAGAATATGGGGCGTATACCATTAATATTACTGTTACCTTGAGTGCTGGTTTGACTGAAAAGACTCCTCTGTAAGGACAACAACGGACAGGTGGAGGAGGGCAGAGTGACTCCCAGGCTGTGTCTCATAACAACCACCGAAGACCTACAGTTCAGCAACTTCACTGTAGCTAGTAAATGTGGAAACTCAATACAGCGAAAACAGATGGTACTCAAACACACAGTATGTAAAATTCTGCCACCAGGGAGCTCTCAACCAAAACAATAACAAAATATGACGAGTACAGAACAGCTCCACCCATCTCTGCTGTTTTCTTCTGGTTTTAAACTGAGGATTATCTTCAATAAAAAGGCACCTCATGAGGCAGATTTGCAAAACAGAAAACCAACATTTTGTTTTCATTCTTAAATTTTTCATAATGAGGGAGAAATGCACTTAAAAGTTCACACTCACGCTCGACTGGAAGCCCGCCCAGAATGCACATGTGCTCTGGGATCCAAGGATGCACATGCGCTCTGGCGTTGCTTCTAGCTTAATTGCGGAAGTGCACTTCTAAGTGCATTTCGCCCTCATTATGAGAAGTTTATGAATAAAAACAAAAAGTTGGTTCTCTTTTTGACAAATACTCCTGATGAGGTGCCTTATGATTCCTCAATTTAAAACAAGAAGTAGTATTGAGAAGGAGGTTTCAAAGATGAGCGGCACTGAGCATTGCTGGACCCCGTGCTGGAAATGTCTTGTTCCACGTTACGGGTTTGGGTCATTAAGCCTGCAGTGGTAGTCTCCATAACAAGACACATTCCCTTACAAGTATATGAAAATTAAGAACTTTTTCTTTCAAAACTTAAAGGAATGCCTGAGACCTCAAGTAAGACCTCAGTTAAAGAAATAAATAACATAGGAATGATCTTTTTTATAATAAGCATAGATATTTCAGTGCAGAAATTCTACATATTGTATCTTTATAGAGCTACACAGCTGCACAGACATGGCACGCTGTGGACTTTGCTGAACAAAATGTAAATTGTAATGCAGGAGTTCAATTAATCCATTTTCCCCTTGGGAAATTAAAAAAAAATAGTCTGTGGCTGATAGTCCATGGAGACTTCTTTTTCTGGATTTTATGGTAATTTATTGCCAATTGGCTGATTGTTTCGGTTCTAATGTGTAAGTAACTGTATGTCATTTATCATTCTTATAACAGAGTGAATAGAAGAGTGTTTAAAGTGTCATTAGGGCATAGAACAATAGACTACTGTTTTCTACTGGAAGCAGAATTCAGTGCTAATGTGAAGCCATTGTTACAATTCAACAGAGATATACTGTTGAATTATGTGACCAATGACTGTGTGTTACTGAAACTGTTCAGGGAAAATGCATGGGAAATGTTGACCAGACAGTGAATTTCTTTGTAATGAGCAGTCAATATTGCAGCCATTGGCATCGTAACCTGTCAAAAATTCAGGATTACTGTTATAAACATGGCCTTTTAGGGATGTTTTTGCTGTGACAACAACAGTATATAACTCCCCAGTGGTATCTTCAAATATATGTGTCAAGTTTTCTGGGCAGAGGCACGTTTGACTTATTACAGCTACAAGCCTGTGCTACAGAAAATTGAAGCCTTTTTAGCCATTTAGAGCTGTGCATATCTGTGACAGTTACTTATTTAGACAGTAAATCTCGGGTAAGGTTGAAATGCATGCTATCTTAAATATGTGTTTTTCAAGTTACTAAAAGTTAAACTTTTACAAAACAGTTGGCTCATTTGGGGTTGATCAGGGTGTCTTGTACTAACTTTTTTGGTAACTGAGATATTGAAATACTATTTTTCTAAAGTGAAATTGGGGGATTTTATGTAAATTTTATGTAGAAGCACCTCCTCTTTAAAAGCACAATATTGTTTTATAGTCTTTGCTGAAGCCATGAAGCCCAAAGATAAAGGACAGTGGATGATAAACATGTCAACTTTGCACATGTGTTTATTTCTGTTGCTGCTACATGAAATAGTCCTGGGGGCATACCACACATCCAACTCAATATACCAAAGCCTTCCATGGGTTAGCATTCGATAAAGCCTAAAGCTCCTGTTAGAGATATTGGGTGCCACAGAGCTGGTTATTGACTTTCTGTGTTAACTCAGGCTTTCTGCTTCAGGCGGTGTCCGCACTCACATTAAAGGGGGCGTTTAGCATGTCGTTTGATGCTTGTTCCACACAGAAAAGAACTTTTGCCATCTGCTGCTTGCAGATAAAAAATAATGAAAAGTGACAAATAACATGAAGGCATTATTACAGATTTAAAAAAAACAATGCTGGATCACTGCAAAATTGATACCCTGCTAATAATTACTGGGCTAAGAAGTATATTAATTAAATGGGTTGTTAGTTTTTTTCATCTGACAATTTGTAGGTGCTTCTTTTTTAGTTTTGATTTAAAAACACTTCCCAAATCATTTATTAAACCTGGACATTGTTGTATTTAATTTCAGCAAGGTTATCAAAACTTGAATAAGGTCATTTAGCTTTTTACACCATGAAAAACACATAAGTAGCTATAATATTTCGCAAAATCAAATTGATTTATCAAATTGATTCTGTGGTGCGATGATGTAATACAGAGTCTATGAATGATACCTAAAGATCAGTTGATTTTGTGTTATGTAATAGGCTGTAATTACCCGAATAAATTGGTCCAGCCTTAATGCCTACAGATAGCCTTTCCACATAATGACTGATAAAGTACTATGCTTTGCAGTGGATTTTATGCTGTAACTTAAAGCATAGCACGGTCCCAGCCAGGAGTTTAGACATTTATCATGGTGTTCTAGCCAGGTTGAAGGAGAGCCAGCTTTGTGACACAGAAAACCCTGACATTTAGGCTCAACAGACCAGTCAAACCTCACTCAGACCTAGCGGTACACCCTCAATGACTGCCTCTGTAGTTTATCACTGTTGCTAACAAACATGTAGTTTCTGTCTTGTAAATGCTGAGTTTGTGGTATTTGTCAGTGCCTTTAAATAGCATGTTCTACATCATGAAGCTTCTGCATTTAAGTAACCACCTTTTTGGCTTTCACTTGATTTCAAAATAGCCGTTATCATCTTCTCACAGTAGCTCTAAAGAGGAGTTAAGTAAAAGGGGAATACAAACAACATGGTGTGAATAAGTTTCACTGAAAGTAAAAACTAAAAAGATTGATCAGATAGATTTTAACCCTTAAAAAATAATATGACGAACCGAGTCATTTCAAACCATTATTGTACAAATGATTTACGCTCTATAGAGTTCATTTCACTTTCATTCATTGTTTTGAATTCAGCTTCTACATTCAACAACTGCTTCCACTGAAGTACAGCTTCAGTTGTAGGCCTTCTTAGTCTTAGCCACTCAGCTCTGATGTTCCCCATGCCTCTCACATTATGGAGATATTTTTATTTTTCAAGTCTGTCTCACTTTCATTCCTGCTGCTTTTTTGTCATTCTGTAATGTGTTGGCAGTTCCCTTTTTTGTATTTAGTGCAGGAATTGATGTGATGGCAGCACTGTTTACATAAGTGGAAAAATATCCCCAGAGAGCAAGTTCTTTCATTCATTTTCACCTGCCTTCATTTTGATGTTCACTCCAAAATCATGGTTTCATCAAAGGCATGCAGTAACCCGTGAATTACAATGTTTCAGATCCTAGCCTTTAAACCCTGAAAAGCATTTTCATGTTTCCAGTACCTACCGTATGTCTGGCGAGTTCAGGATTCTTCAAAGATATTTTTGCATCACAATTTAGAAAGGTTGTGTGTTCTTCAAAGAAGCACATTTATTCTATTCATTTCCTAAATAATTTAACAGAATCTGTGGCTATGTAGAGATTGACAACCCTAGCTTGAGTTTTTACTTTCTTGTGCATTCATTAGTGCTTCAATACTTTTCTTACATGATTTAACTCAGTTTTGTTTTTGCCTTTTACTGTGATGATTTCTCTTTGATTTGTACCACAATACACAGTTTAGTACTGCATGATATGAGGTAAAATCCTAAACTGCTTTCACTTCTCCTTAAACTTTTTTTCATGTAAAAACTCCCTAATATACAAAAAGCAGAAGTTCTTCTACTAGATGACTCATAGGTCTACTTCAAGATTAAAGGAAGCCTGATGCATCATCATCCAGCCTTCAGAACGTGGCTTGCCTGTCACGTTTTCATTTGTTCCTGTACCATCAACCAAGAACAACATATGCTTACCCAGTTTTGCCATCCCATAGCTTGTGCATCATGCACATGTCTGACTTAGTGTGTGTTTATGTGCTGATGTTTCCATCTCTCCAATTCAGAGGTTTCTCAGGGAGTGGGCTACTTAAAGTGTTTTTTTTTTTCTGCTGGAAGCTCTGGAACTTATTACAGTCTGAGGCATTTTCATAAACGGGCCATTCAGCTGCTCCTGCTTGGCTCTGAATGGGACACACTGTCACCAGGAGAAAGAAAGTTTATGTGTGCTAGTTAGTCGTGAGACCTCCCTACTACGGAAGACTTGTGTTTTGAAATGAGTTGCTATTTGTTCTTAATTTTTTTATCTCTTACTGTCAGCATTTAATCTGAAAGAAAAGAAAACCTACAGAGTATCCTATTTCTTGTTTACTTTGTCTATTGTACTTGTGCATTTAAGAAAGAAAACTGGTTTGACATGAACTGTGGACCCACATAGCTGAAGGATGATGATTTGACAGTGGTAGAGTATAAAAGTATTGAATGACTTTTGTGCTGTGTCTCCTGGTTAAGAAATCTGTATTTTCTGTCCTATTATGATAGATGATGATTCTAACACTCAAACTAGGGCCACAATTTGCCCTGTACTGTGCTGAAGCACACTTGCCCCCCGTCGTCAGTCCCCGCTGGCCTGCACTCCCAGTGCTCCAAACCCGACCAGGCCTGAGCACGAATACATCATCATGTATATGACAGACACAATTTAAAGGACACACACTCTCAGAGTCAGTGTAGTGAAAAGGAATACAGACATGACGAACACTTCACCCACCAACTTGTGGCTTACTTTGGTTAGGTGTGACTCTTTAGTACTCCAGCACTGTTTTAAATGACCGTCTAATAGGAACAGTGGTATCAATTAGGGCCTGTACCCATAGCCAGCTGTTTTAGTGCTGGCAGTGCTTATTTGTAATTCGAAACCAGTGTAGTCCAGCGTTCTGAGTGCTCAGCGCCCTCAAAGTCAGCTGTTTCAAGCACTCTCAGGTGAAAACCACTCAACTTTTGTAGCAGAGCTGCGCTTGTCAAAGTCACTTCTCCCTCACTTGCCAGTCAAACTCAAGAAAGGGGCGGGACATCTGACAATGGCGGCAGAGAAACTGTTCTGACTCGTCTTTCTTTGTCTTTTTTTGAGGGTAGTTTTCAGGTCTGCAGCTGTAGCCTGTGTCAGGACAGGATTTCTTTATGTTGTCTGCATGTTTTATGTGTCTCTTTTCCTTGAAATGCGCAAATATGAAGCACATGGATCTATTTTCAATCAGCGTTACAGATTCTACAGAGGAAAGAGGGATTAACTTTTGTAACATAGCAACAAGGATAGCTGGCAAGAAGCACTATGGAATTGAAGTCCTGAACACTGCCAGTGCAAAAAAGAAGCCGGCCGTTGATATGCAGCCATATACACTATATTGCCAAAAGTATTCGCTCACCTGCCTCGCCTCACATATGAAATTAAGTGACATCCCATTCTTAATTCATAGGGTTTAATATGATGTCAGTCCACCCTTTGCAGCTATAACAGCTTCAACTCTTCTGGGAAGGCTTTCCACAAGGTTTAGGTGTGTGTTTATGGGATTTTTTGACCATTTTTCCAGAAGCGCATGTGTGAGGTCACACACTGATGTTGGACGAGAAGGCCTGGCTCTCAGTCTCCACTCTAATACATCCCAAAGGTGTTCTATCAGGGTGAGGTCAGGATTCTGTGCAGGCCAGTCAAGTTCATCCACACCAAAGTCTCATCCATGTGCTTATGGACCTTTCTTTGTGCACTGGTGCACAGTCATGTTGGAACAGGAAGGGGCCATCCCCAAACTGTTCCCACAAAGTTGGGAGCATGGCATTGCCAAACTCTCTTGGTATGCTGAAGCATTCAGAGTTCCTTTCACTGGAACTAAAGGGCCAAGCCCAGGTCCTGGAAAACAACCCCACACCATAATCTCACCTCCACCAAACTTTACACTTGGCACAATGCAGTCAGACAAGTACCGTTCTCCTGGCAACGGCCAAACCCAGACTCATCCATCAGATTGCCAGATGGAAAAGCGTGATTTGTCACTCCAGAGAACGCGTCTCCACTGCTCGAGAGTCCAGTGGCGACATGCTTTACACCACTGCATCCGATGCTTTGCATTGCACTTGGTGATGTATGGCTTGGATGCAGCTGCTCGGCCATGGAAACCCATTCCATGAAGTTCTCTACGCACTGTTTTTGAGCTAATCTGAAGGCCACATGAAGTTTGGAGGTCTGTGGCAATTGACTGCAGAAAGTTGGCGACCTCTGCGCACTATGCACCTCAGCATCCGCTGACCCCACCCCGTCATTTTACGTGGCCTACCATTTTGGGGCTGAGTTGCTGTCATTCCCAATTGCTTCCACTTTGTTATAATACCACAGTTGAATGTGAAATATTTAGGAGCAAGGAAATTTCACGTCTGGACTTGTTGCACAGGTGGCATCCTATCACAGTACCACGCTGGAATTCACTGAGCTCCTGAGAGTGACCCATTCTTTAACAAATGTTTGTAGAAACAGTCTGCATGACTAGGTGCTTGACTTTATACACCTGTGGCCATGGAAGTGATTAAAAACACCTGATTTACATTATTTGGATGGGTGACTGAATACTTTTGGCAATATAGTGTATGTCACATCCACACTGTGCAACAGTGCTTGTACCCATGCAAAAGCAATTGTGCTATGCCAAAGCCCACATGCCATGGCCAAGGAAGTGTACCATGCCTAAGTAGTACAGTATGGAACACTCAGGCTAATCAAATAAACTGACTAAACTGGACTTTGGAGACCAAGCGTGCCCAGGTACACTACAGATTAGAGGTGCATCCTTAGTCTGATTTGACTTTATGCTCATTATTTAATGATAAAACTCTCTCAAAGTAGTGTCTATGTAAACAGGAATGGTGAAACATCACTCCCTCTACCTGTATGAAGAATGAGTTATTTAAAGCTAAGGCTATACCAGTACTTGGCAATGACTACTCAAGTGCTCAAGACATTTTCCTCCAAGTTGAAACAGCATAACAGATTAAATATACAGGATTAATATTGCCCCTTAAACTGCTCTAAACTGCTTTGGTTAAAGTTCCCAGTGATTTAAAGAGTACTTAAAACATTGGGAGGATTTGTTCATTTAAGATGCTGCAATGTCTTTGAATATCCTTCAAGGAGTGAAGATAGACATTTTTGTAAGAGTGGTCAAGTTTTCATGGGTCATGTTGTGCGGAGCCACTTCCTTCCACAGATGCTAATTTACATTGTTTTCAGTTCATTTCAGTGTCTTAAATTCAACAATATAACAGTTAGAGCTCATAGATAAGGATACATCAAAAACATCATACTAAATTCCTACTTGTTAGAATTAACAGTGCAGCATCTCCTTCAATCTTAGTCTTCATTTAACTTCTAAAAACATCTTAAATCTTTCCAAATGGGTGCTGACTATATCCAAAAGTTTTTTCACCACTTCATCACTCCGTGGCAGTAATGGGTGTCAGAGAAGTCTGTCTGGAAGAAAACAGGCCATGGATGTGATGGGGATATGATTATTACAGCAAAGTCGTCATGTCTGTGAGGAAGTAGATTGCAACACACACATGCAGAAACACACTCAGCAGAGATCTGAGGGGACATTTGACCTGGAAAAGGCTTTAATCTGCAGCTGAAGAACTCTGATGTTAGATCAGGATTAACATGTTTACCAGTATACGGGTCTCGGCAGAAGCCTCAGATGGTCTTGTTTTTCAGCCTCTATAAACGCATAAGCAGCTCAGTTTCTGTTTACTTTGACACATCATAATCTATCAGGTCATTTTTGGAAGATACTAATACTCCTTTTGTTTTATCTTGCAGGTTTCCCAAGAAAGCAAATAGGTAAGAACTAGTTTTCTTTTCTCATATTTTATAGTACATGCATGCTAATTGGTAGATAATCCAGTGGCCACACAGAGCTCCAGATGAGGGAGGTTTTACTAGGCCTGGTGTGCTGCCGCACAGAAGACTTCAGAGTTTGGACCAAACATCCCCTCTCTCACCCCTCCCTCTCACTCATACACACAGAATAAGGGACAAAGGGGTCCCTCTTCTGAGGACGGCCCATCACTGCCTTTCACTGTGAACAGAACAGTGGCCTTTCACAGTTGGGGCCGGTATAAGCAGAGGGAGCCATACATAGCTTCAGAGGGTTCAAGCCTGAGTTTGGCCTTGTAGCACCTCCTCTGAGGAGCGCCCTTTCTCCAGCGTTGCTCCCTGGGCGCTCAGCAGAGCGACTCCACTTCCTCTTTAGCTGTCACATTATACAGTAGACACACTCAGCATGATTCATACACCAGGAGGTCCTCTAGCCACATTATTCTCAATGCTTGATTGAACAATTGCTGGTTGTGTGTCAGTGTAAGTCCTCCTGAATCTTTGCTTTGGCTAAGTTAAGCATAAGATGGGTGCAGATACCGAAAGGGACAATACAGTGCCTGTAAAAAGAACGATGATAAGAAACCTGTGTTGTAGGGCTGGGGGATATGGACGCTATTCATATCCTGATATTTTTTTAGCTGAATAGTGATACAGAAAACATACCGGTATTGTCATTTATTTAACTGGGTGGCAAATAAACTGGAGATAGTTGTTTTAAATTAGTTGTAAAGACATCTGAGAAATTGTTGAAATAATACGAGGGCGAAAATATTTTCATGTGCCAAAAGGGGGCCCTGACAAAATAAGGTTTGGGAACCCCTGACCTACTGTATCGGACTGTTTACATGAAGGAATGATGTTACTAAAAGGGGTGGGGTGATTATGCTCAGCCATGGTACGAAATAATTGGGCTTAATGTGAAAACACCCACTGTCAAATCCACATGAGCCAAATGCCAAATGGGACAATGGCATATATCAACAGTAAGTTGCACATGGTGTACATAAAAAAGTTACAAAAAATGGCCTATTGGTGAAAAAAATAAGCTCCCTAACTTAAATAAGATAAATTAAATGATAAATTCCATGTTGATTAAATATTTCAAATAGATATTTATGCATTCAGTGACAACTATGGCTAAACTGTTCTGGGGAAAAAAGCTAGTTTGCAGTATGTTTACCGTCTATGATAAATATTAGGCTATTAAAAAAAAACACTGTCCAAAATAAATGCTGTGACTTTATGTAGCTTTGATTATGGGCAATTAACATTTAAATCATACAGTTAAAAATTATTTTTCCCCCTGTCATGTACTTAGGCCTACATGATGTGACAAAAAAACAAAAAACAAATGATGCGCAGTATTATTGTTAACGGTTGTAAAAAGTTTAAAATCTCCATATTTTGGGGAAATTCTAAACCAGAAAATCTTTAGGTCATTAATTTACCACTGACAATAAAGAAAGCCGACACCCCTCTCTAAAATGTTCTGTGTTATAGTCATAAAGCAGGTCACAAGCACATGAATACAATAAAATCTAAATTCATTATTGTTTTTATTTGTATTTATTTTTAATTGTATTGCCTTTTTCTTTCTTTTTAGTCTCTGTATTGTTCTCTATTATTATTTTTTTAAATTTATTTGATTTATATATTTGTTTTAAAATAAAGCAACGTTCTCTAAAAGAATGCCTGTCTGTTAGAACACTTCAACCATTGCAAAAAAGTATTAAAAATGTTGTGAAAAAGGATTGTCAGTATATTACAAATAGTAAAGAATCTGTTTTAGCTTTAGTGTAGCTGCTTGCAAGATGTTTCTCTTTAAAAAACAATGAAATTCATCTTTTTTCATTTCTAAGTTGGTATCAATTTGCCAAAGGGTAGCTAATGGTTCACATGAGCCTCATCAATCATATATATGCATAGCATATATATGATTGAGCATATATATGGTTCATTATGGTACTCACAACCATATACGTGGGCATTCATAACAATACACTAGAAGTTTGGAGAGACAACTACACAGATTCTCAGCACCATAACTCCTCGAAAGTTTGCTCAATCTAAAAAATTCTAACGCTGACAGAGAGCTGAGAATCTGTGCTTTCCGGCAATATATGATGTGTGGTATATATATTACAGTAATGTTGAACACCACCGCAAAAAGGTCAGCTTTGCAGAAGACCAGTGAGAAAGGAGAGTGAAGGAAGAGCGTAAAAGGAGAGCGAGCGAGAGTGGTGTTTTGTTTTCTAAAAATAGTGTTAGATAGTGTTATTTGTGAGTGTCTGTGTTTTATTACACACATTTATAATGTCAAGGAGACCATCAAGAATGGTAAAACAGCCGCTACGGTTCATAGAGGAGGACAGCGATTTGAAGGATGCATCTTCTGAACTGAGGTTTAGTATAGTTCTCTTTTGCAAGTGAGTCCTAGACTCAAAAAATGACTGGTGATTGTTCTAAACATGTATAGGTTCACATTTCAAATGTCCAATCAAAACTTCATGAGCAATAACAAAATATCTTCTCATAAAAGCCATGAAAAACAAATCTGTTTTTGTGTTTGCTGCTGACAATTCCATATAATGTTCAATAATCATTAACCAGATGTTGAAAAGTCAAGTTCAAGTACTCCTGGGAAAAGGGACCAAAGCTCTCAGACAGGGCATTTCCTGACCATTTTACAGCCATAATAACAAAATATGTCCTAATTGCCATTTTTAGCCTCAGGAGGTAAAGGGTTAAATAAACAAGTAAAACGTGCATTTTTTGCAATATGTTTATTGTGAATATCTCAACTGTTATAACCAGGGATGCATGGTATTATAAGATGGCACTGGTACCAGTACATACTGGCTTAAAAAGTTAATTATTGGGGGGCGCAGATGATTGAGTGGTTTAAGGCGCCACCCATGTACGCGGGTGGCCTGGGTTCGAATCCGGCCTATGGCCCTTTAACGCATGTCTCTCCCCACTCTCTTCCCTGTTTCTGAGTCTTATCCACTGTCTTCTCTCTATCTTATAAAGGCATGAAAAGGCCCAAAAATAAATCTTTAAAAAAAATTCATTATCTGTATCAGCAGATATGAACATTTCTGTCATTATTTACAACTGGTATGTCAGCAGTAAATATCAGCTGTACGTATCAATAAGTTTGTGAAGTTTTAGGCAAGACCAACAGATCTATGTCAGCTGAAGTTTTAGGTCTGAACTACATTTATACATCAGTATCAGCTTAAATTTGTTTGTAAATATCAGCATATCAGACATCAGAAAAAATCCAATATCATGCATCCTTAGCTGTAAAAATAAGGTTTGGATTTATTTTAAAGCCTCAGTAAGCATTTTACTGTCAGCTTTTCTTATTTTAAACAATCCCTTACTTTTATCTAATCCACATCAAGATTAAAAGTTTTGATATAAACAATACTGTCCTACCCTATATTTTGTTTGAAAATATGTTGTATCTTAAAACCTCAAGATATTGCCCAGCTCTGTTGTGTTTGCAGCAAAACAATAATGGACCAGTATACAATAATGGACCAGTACAGTAACAGTGCACCTGTTTCTCACAGTTGTTTCTTTATCTACAGAACCAGCAGCATTCTCAGTAAAGACCACCCCCCAGACAAGAAACCCAAAAGTGACAAAAGCTCACTTCCCTCCAATGAGTTCGACCCTACAGGTAACGTCCCACTCCCTCTGTGTCTTTGTCTATTCCCACTCTCTTACACTCTCCCTCTATCTCTCTATACAACCTTTTATCTCACTGCCACATACAGGTCTGTCTCTCTCATCCATTTCTCTCTCTCCCTGAAATACACATGCACACACAGTCTGATAAAACAAGTTTGCTAATGATGGTCTGCTCCACAGTGCATGCTGGGATGGTAAAAGGTGGTTTGTGTATCTTTACTCGTTTGCTTTGTGCTCCCTTTGAAAACTTTACATTCATTTTACTTGTGTGGTCTGACGTCTGATTACTGTTTGGGTCTTATAACTGGAGCCTAACAACAAATTTTGAGCAGTTAGAATTTTCTGTGTAAATTCTAATAGAAAGTATGTGTGTGTATAGACTAAGTCTGCATTAAGCCAACTGTTGGCAGATGCTCACATTTTGCTGATGTGTTGTGGGTTTTAAGCTGATAAGCACAGAAAGGATTGATTACAGGAACTTAAAACCTGCATGTTAAACGTCCACAAGGATCTTGTCGTTTTACATAAATCAGTGCACTGTGACTTTTGTGTGCTCAAAGTGGTTGGGTGGTCTCGGTGCATACTTTAAAAACACTAAGCTCATCATGCACGCCAGTTTCAAGTTTATTGCAGGGTGAGAAACAGACTAGTCTGACACAGCGACACTCCCTGCGGTATTTGTCAGTAATCAGGGCAGCATGATTTGAGATATGACTGAAGCTTCTGTATTCAAAACAAAACAGAAAATCCTCTCTGCACCACATGGCAGCTTATCTTTGTATGATGCAACACAACACAGACATGGTGTGTTCTCTCTGTGGTTACACAAGTCATACATTATGTCGCCTGTCTGTGTGTAACATTACACTAAAATATTTTTCTTACGGTTTGGTCTAATTGTGGAGTAACAGAGTAAAAATGTTGTCAAAGGAGAAGCAAAAGACCTTTTGATTAATTTAAGGTATTATTTCAAGGTCATCCTTAAAGTATTATTTCTAAACATGATTCATATTTTAAGCATTTTCATCTGCTTTTGCATGCCTGCATGCTGTTAGTCTGTGTGTTTTTCTTTTCTAATTATTTGCAAGTTGCATGGACTTTATAACTGCCTTTCCCTAGATTTTCTTGTAGATGCACCTTTTCTGTCATCATTTCAGAGTGGTTTGGGTTAATTAGGGATTGGCAGGATCAGTAAATTAGAATCTAACTGAAGCCACATTTTTGCAAAAAAAAAAAAAAAAAAAAAAAAAGCTATTTTGGGTAAGGTATTTTTTATTTATTAAGGCATAACGTATACCAGACATTAAAAAGGGCTGCTGATCTTTAATTTGACCACCAGTTCCTATTCTTGTACTGCCTGTATCGTTCTTTGAGATTTATCTTATCAGCTCTTTGCCACTGTTTGTTAAAGCCCCTTCTGGTGTTGACAGACAGACCATAAAATCCAGCGAATTCAATTTCATTAGCTGGCATCATGCTGAAATTGATTTCATACAGATCTGAGTTCACTGCAGTCATGATATTAAGACTCAGTTTTAGTTAGGTTAGGCAGCACAATTTTTTGGAACAAGGAAAAGGTTTAATTTTAAGATTGCAGTGTGCCTAAAAACATTGTTTTGACCTAAATCCTTGCAGGTTGTGATTTTAATGCAGGATATACAGAACTGCACTCTCTTTGTTCAAATCACAACAAATTAGTACTCTTTAGTGATACCATTAAAAAGTTAGGTCAAAGTGACAGCACTCTTGCCTTTCCAAACCATTGTTTTATTAAGATACCTATTTGTTCATTTGATTTTTCTTCCTCCATGATTGTTTCTCCTTCATGATTTTCTCTTTCCTGTTTTGTGTTTCCTTTCCTTGTGTTGGTTCTTGTTTTGTTTGTGTGTGCGTGTATGTACATGTGTTTGTCTGCTGCTGTGCTGTCTGCGCTGTGGTCTGCGTGGTGGGGGCTGTGAGCAGAAGCTCTGGTGGTGCAGAAGAGTGGCAGCAGCAGTGTGCTAGCAGAGGGGAAGCCTGAGTCCTGTGGTAAGATGCTCCTGCTGGAATGGCTGGTGTGACAGCTGCATCTACATAACCTCTAGATCCTGGAGTGAAATTGCCTCAAGGTGTTAGTTTTAAACAGTGATGCCAAAGAGGTTAATGTGTTTTAATCACTTCATGTTGGATTTTCCTAAAGCTTAAACAGCTTCTGAAGAAAAAACTTTAGATATGTATTTTATCATCTAGATCTTCAGCTTTTGACCAAAACTGTGGGACATCAGGAGTGAGACATTTGCTGCCAAGACAACAAAAAAAACCTAAATGAGAATTTTCTACCAGGAAATTTTGCCATTTCTGTTGGTCACTACAGTGTAGAAACAATGCAGAAGTTCAAACCAGGCGTAAGAGAAAACATGACTAGTCATTACAACTCTATTAGTGTTTTCTCTCTGGCATCTTACATCATCTGGGAAGGATGGATTTTCACAATTACCTGCCTTCATTACCTTTAGACTGACACAGAAACTGTCATGCAGTTTACAAAAGACTTATCCTAGTAGGTCTCTGACCTTACATGCAGAGTAACACCTTAACTGTCAATATGACTTCTGGCGTCTCGCATGCGTCCAGGACATGGTCGGGATAATCCTCTCCTGTCATTTTCAACAAAGCTGTGCTGTGTTCTTTCTACTTGACTGGGCTATCTCCATGTCTGTCTGAACTGAAGAAAGTCTCAGATAAAAAGACTGTAATATTGCTGAATTCATTCAGACTTCAGAGGAGTAGTCAAACCTTTGATTGCTGTAATCAAATGACTGTCTCCTTGTTTTTGGGATTGTGTAGCTAAATGTAGTCAGTCAGTATTGGAGGTCTGCTGATGCTCTGCGGTACATTTCCTTGGGTTTCAGTAAAGGGTGCTGATTACAGATCAGTTAAACCTCTGAATAATACATTAGCTGAGATGGATTGACCTGATCAGTGATTGTGTCAGCACTCCCACTCCTCATAGTTAAAAACCAACAGCCAAAGATCTCTAAAATGATGCCAAGCACAGAACAAAAGCTTGGAAAAAGGCAAACTTGAGGCAAATTCTCTCCTGCTCTTTGACCCACATGGCCTTAACAGTTTTCTTGACACCCTTGCCCTCACCCCCATTCCCCTTCCCCCCTGCTCCCTCTGCTCTACCTAACCCACTCCCAGTTTCTCTGCTACCCTCCCCCCAGCCTGGAGTTTTTGCCTCCCTAACCTCTCCCTGTGTATTAGCTCCTGTTCCCTCCACTCTCCAACCCCCACCCCACCACTGCCCTTATCGATCTGCTCACCTCTCTGGTTGATGCTACGCTGATGGGCAAATCCCAGAGACAACAACATGAAAATTCAGGGGTCACCTTATTCAGTCTGAGTTACTCTAACTATCTGCACAGTAGAGATGTTTTTGAAAGCTTGCTTTTGTTGGAAAATCTTCTTACTTTTTGTTTATGATAACAGGTTTTCTTTGTCTGTATCCATTCTTTGCATCATGCTTTCTTTGTGTGTTCTCTCCTTTCAGTCTAGTCAGTGTCAGCCGCAAGTTAGATCAGCTCTAATCTTTTCTTGCCACACTAATGAAACCCAATAAAAAACCTGAAAAGTAACATTGTTTCTGTGGCCTGTGATGAAACAACAGGCGAACATGTCTGCTGTGTCAGATCTGTTCCACTGATGAACTTTTCACACTTTTAAGAAGATTGCAAGCAATCTGTTTTCATTGTTTAGACACCAGAAGAATCAATAAAACAATGTTTGAGTCCCCCTAAAACGAGTGGGAATATTAAGTGCTACACTGGCCAACCATGTAAATATTATATGACCTAGTAATATTGACATGGACCAATGTATTTGACACCAAAGTCATTTTGTCATTGCTCTTCTTTTTGTTTATACCATCTGCAGAGAGATTCCTTTAAAAAAGGAATTTCAGTGAACATAAAGTGGAAAATAAAAGAACATGAACAATAGTTTTCATGTGCCTGAATATAAGTGACCCTTCTTGTAAGATAAATATTTTAAAACGGATCCCTTCCATTAGTTAAAGGTTCGTAAAACTTTGGCTGAACAGAATAGAAACCATTAAAAAACAGATAATGAAAGTGAAATCCTTTCACAAAACATGATAAACTTGTTCTAAGTATCTGCTTTGTGTTCAGTACAAGGTTAAAACTTCAGAGAAGTTGATACACTGGCTTCATTTGAGTGGCTTCCTGGTCCTTTTGAAGACACTTTTATGTCCCTCTGTCCCGTCTGTCTCCCTCACAGGTCTGGTTCAGCGATGTGTAATCATCCAGAAAGATGAAAATGGCTTTGGGCTCACTGTCAGCGGGGACAACCCAGTGTTTGTGCAGCTTGTCAAGGAAGGTACGGCAAAGTCTCAAACTGGAAAGGAATACACTGTATGTTTTCACAGAAACAACTTCTGGTTAGGGCAGTTGTAATGGAGATGTGGATCCCCCTTTCATGCACTGACATCAAACTGTCATGGTAGTGTTCTCTGTTCTCAAAGATATGCAGGTAATTGGGACTCACAAACCACAACCACTCTGGCACTTACTTGGAGGAGTAGAGCCATTGACTGTGTATTTCCTCCTCAGTAGCTTCTGCTTTGTTGTACTGGCTCTAAAAGGGACTTTGACAGGATAGTTGAGTGGTCTCCTGCAGTGTTGTCTTTCAGTAGGAGATGATGTGGGCTGTTATCAGGTCACAGAAAACTTAACACAGTTTTTTAGCATTAGAGGAGGAAGGAACTGATCAAGGATGTTTGTTGCACAGACATAGGTGCATAGCAGTTTGTAACTTTCACAATATGCCATCATTTGGCGTAACAAGAAAAGCATTAACTCAGTTTCATCTGATAGCTTGAATAACTTAATATACCCTGAGAAATGATATTTACTGGTGGTATGATTTGTAATTTCTCTGACTGATATAATAAACTTTATGTATGTGTTAGGGAAATAATATTTCATCACTTTGCAGTCATAGCTGCCTTTTCCTCTACTTTGAAGCTACTCATCAGGCATGATTATATTTGTAGTTCACTGATTCTTATACAAATTTTGCCACATTCCAGTGAGTACGCAAAGTAAAATTGTGTTTGTTTTACAAAATACATTAGCTGTCTTCTGCTGACTTTACAGTCAGACGTGGATCTCATAATAACCTGTCTCAAGCCTAAATCCCTTTGTTTGGGGTGGAGCTGTGAAACAGGTCCTTCTCGTAATATAACCACTGTTATGGTCTTTCAAAATAGCACTCAAATAGTCACTTTGCAACAGCACGTCTGTAAAGGCTATACAGTGTATTCATTGTGAATAGATACCAAGGTTTGCATCATGTTTGTCTTTTTTCCTTTTTCTCCTCTTTCCTTTTAATGATTCAATATGTTATATTTCTTTCCTCACTTCTTTATTTGCTCCTCTCTCTCTTTTTTCACCAGATGGGGCAGCTATGCGGGCAGGTGTTCAGACAGGAGACAGGATCATCAAGGTATTGTACTCATCTGCCTCCATGCACTTAAGCTGCTAACGTCAGTTCTGAGGCTGTAGGCTGCCACCTTCTGGTCAGTCTGTATTTCTGTCCTCTCCTTCCAGGAATTTATTGAACCCTCAATATGTGCAGCAGGGATGAAACTGCAGTTTTGGGGCTTTTATGTGTTTTTCTTTTTTAATCTTATCATGTAGCTTTTGCTCTTTTCAAGGTTAATGGGACCCTTGTTACACATTCTAATCACATTGAGGTGGTGAAGCTCATCAAATGTAAGTTTATACTTTTGTGTCCTGGCAGTTTCAACATAAATCTAAGAGTTAAGCTGACCCTTTGCTTGACGTTTCTTTTCTAGCGGGCTCCTATGTGGCCCTCACAGTGTTGGGGCGCCCCCCAGGGCTCCCCCAGATTCCCTTGTCAGAAGCAGAGTCTGAAATGTTGGGCGTTAGCATTTCCTCGCCAAACTCACCAGCAACAGAACGCCCCTACAGTCCTCTGGACCGCTTCTCCTCTGCTCACACATCATGGGTACAAAGACTTACATTCTTAGTTTTTATTTATTTTCAATTACATATCTTTTCATCGTCTGGCCTTCTGTTTCTGTCTTGCTAATGTCTTTCTCTTCCTACCAGCCACCCCTACCTGAGGCCCTTCTATATCTCTTTTGTCATAAATCTGCTTCAGTTCTTTATGTGCACATGTTTTTTTGAATTCTTTTCACATGTCATGTACCTGGAATTCTTCTTTATTTGTTTAAACTTTCCTTAATGTTGTTTGTTTGTTTTCCATAGGACGAGAACAGCAGTGTCTGCAACCAGAAGGTTGACGTGCTACAAAAGATGCTCTCAAGAGAACAACAGGAGCTTCAGGTTAGCATAACAATCTCAACTACTTGAGCTGTTTTCTACAGTTAACTATGCAAAGGTGGAAAGAATATAAGATTATTGTACTTTAGTAAAAGTAGAGTTACTTTGCTTAAAATTTACATAAGTAAAAGTAAAATGACTTACCTATAAATCTACTCAAGTAAAGTAACAGCATGAGGATATGGATCTAGATCAGGTTGTTCGGGCAAAGTTATACTTTTATGATGAAGTGGAGTGCAGCAGATGTTTTGGGATGTGATGTGGAAACATCCTTATGCTATGTGCAACTGACCATCATGTGGAATCAAAATCAAATAATTCGCCAGTTTCATGTAGCTGACAGAAAGCTAGAACCTCCACATTTTGACTTTAAGTTTTGTTTTTGTTTTTTTTTACTCAGTACTTGATGCCTTTTAAAATGTAATAAAGGACATTGCTTCCTCCAAAATATACTCAAGTAAAAGTAAAAAAGTTGATTTCTAAATGTTTTCAGAAAAATTACAAGTAGTCAAAAAAGCTAATTGGTTATTACAATTTGAGTAAATGTTATAACTAAGTATTTAGAGCTGTAAATGTTAACACACTAATGCTCATGATTAATCTGGAAACTTTAACATTTAAAAATAACTAAACAGATTAATCGTAAACCAAGTCTAACCACAACTTCCTCCTATAGTCCTCTAGCATACATGTTAACGTGTCTGGGGGCAAAGAGGTTAAAGTGATCTATTTATTAAAAGCACATCTGTGAAAATATACAATTTGTATTGAGTAGAACTCACTTATTGTTCTCTGAAATGAAAAAAATGTATTTTATATACTTTGTCTTGCCAGCTGTGGTCTTGTCAGGTGTTTGTCTTTGCTACCTGGGATTTTTGTGTATGTTTTGCATCAGTTTTATGTGGGACAATTGATGGAAATTAGCAAGTTGCTAAATCTGGTGCAGCCATGTTTTCATTTCCTTTGTATAAATGATCATCATTGCAGACTGTACCTTAATAAACAAAATTAACTAAACTAAACTGATGAGTGAGGAGACAGACTCAGGTCTGCCGAACAAAAGATTTTGGTTTAAAAAGCTGACGAAGAGAAGTTATGATAAAACCAAAGTCATGTGTTAGCAAAGACGTTTTCATTAATGTGGCATCAAGCTGTAGTCGTCAAGCTAAACTGGTGGTGAGCAGCAGACCTGGATTGTCAACACCACTAACTAAGCTCACGAATGCATTCACATTCAACATTATTAAAGACGAGCAGCTTCCAGACAAGTAGTTTACATTCACTTTGCAGCAGAATTTATTTTGTACCTGATGTGTTTGTCTGCTGATTAAGTTTGCAGTTTAAAGATATTATTGCTCAGTGAAAGGTACTGTATTTTACAAACCATTACAACTAAGCTGAGATATTAAATACTTTTAAAAATAAAGTTTACCATACTTGTACATTTTTCATCTCAAACCAAAATGCAAGTTAATTGTAGTATTTTAAATGTATGATTAATCACAGTGTATTTATGTGATTTATTTTATTATTATTTTTCATCGGTTATCAGCAACAGTTTGAACTCATTCACACCATTGGTAGGAAAATGTGTAAACAAAATATAGTCAAGCAGAGAAAAAGCTACGCTGAGTTCAAAACCATTAAGGTCAGCAGCATCATCTGTTTAATTTTCAGCTGATTTGACATTTCATTTCTAACATACCGCTCTTCTAGGTCAAGTTCAGATAAGTTAAGAACTGCAGTATATGTTTAAAAAGGGTTTAAGGGTCTTCTTTCTATTATGAAACTGTTAACCTCTGTAGATGTTAGCAAGGCTGCGGCATTTCCCTGTCTTTATCACACAGGTATGTATAACTAAACCCTGCAGAGGAGTAGTGTTATTATTTGGGTTATTACAGGAGGAAGCAGCTCCGGTCCATCTTAAGATAGAACAAGTAAATATCAAATATATGTGTTGACTTGATGGATTTGCTGTTTAACACTGTGTTTTTGGGGAAGTTTTTTTTCCTAAATACCACATGCTTTGTTAATAATTAAGTTACCTGATTGTCAGATGATATGAGTATACTACAGACCCTGATGGCTTGTTTTGATTCTACCCCTCTCATTGTACAGGCCATGAAGGAGGAGTACAGCAGGAACCCCTCCCCCAGACTACTGAAAGATATCCAGGAAGCTAAAAAACACATTCCTCAGCTGCAGGGTCAGCTCTTAAAGGCCACTGGGGCATCACAGGTAAAGCAGATAATTCCCTTTCAACAGTCTTACCACTTCCACATACATGCATATATAATTGGGGGTCCAGGAACAGAGATGTAGCAGCACCATCCAAGCAGTCTTTGCATAATTTTGTGCTGTGTGTTCTGGGATCGCACCAGACAAACCGTAATCCTAATCTCATCAGAGGATTACTTTCTCTGTGGGAAGCCACTCTTTTGTGTCTGTGTGACAGCTTATTTTACATACAACACTCACTGAACCTCATTTATGTATGCTAACACACTGGTCTGCAGTCTAAATTTTGAGGTCAGTTTGTGCAGTAACACTTCTTTAATATGTGCTTAGATGAGTATTAATGAGATCCTTCTAAATTGGTCTTTATTTTATTAACACAGGTCTTATTCTGGGATTCTTGAATCTTGCCATTGTATAAATACGCTGTTCATAATAGATATTAAATTTTGTTTTTATGTGAATCTTCAGGAGGCTGTTCCAGGAGGCGACGCAGATGATGGTAGCATGTTTGAATTAGAGCACACCCCTGCCTCCAAGGGAGACAACAGTACAGACCTGTCCTGGAGCAGCACTCCTGTAAGTTGTCCCATGTCAGCCCTATTAACTAACAGAATTTGAACTACCCTCTGAACCCTGCACTAAATCCTTTATTTCTAGCACTAGGTTGACTTAAGGACAACAGATTTATGGCATTGCGCCAGAGTAATTAAATTAAAATAAAACCCTACTTACAGTGGCTTTGGTTACGTTAGATGCAGCCGTCACGAGTGCAAGCGTAACAAAAAGAGCAATTCATACATAAGAAGAAGTTGTTGATTTCTTTGATGGTTTCTTTTGTTAAAGTAAGACTCATTGATAGGTTTTGTCTCGTTCTACCTCTAGATATCTCGGGGATTTGGGCCTGGATCTCCAGACAACTTCTGCCCAAGCCCAAAGAGCACTCCCAGAAACAGTTTAAACTCCTGCCACTCTCCAGAGGCGGAGGATGCCACTGACCTGGTGGATAGACTTTACTATGCTCAAACTAATTTATTAATAAATAATGCATATTGCAAGTAATACCACAAATTCAACCATGTACCATCATTTTTTTCTCCAGGACTCTCTGTCCCCTACCACAGTTAGCAGCCCCTCTTCTTCCCGTCTCGTCTCACAAATCATTGGAGCTGAAGATGACTATTTTGATTCGGACCAGGAGCAGGTACTTTGCAAAACAGCAGTCTTGATATCATTTCCACTCATAGTATTGCTAAAAGCATCGATCACATTTTAAACAGAAGTGACACAATATATTGTATTTCTTTGTTGTTTTAAAATCTAAGGTGATGAGACGTAAGTGAGCAAAGATGGCATTTTACAAACTGTCGTGTTGGTTTTATTGCAGACAAACGGCCAGTGTAACATTTTTAACAGCATTGATCAGCTCAAGTCTCGACCCGCCCACCTTGCAGCCTTCCTTCACCATGTCATCTCTCAGTTTGACCCTGCTCCTGTGGTACAACCTGTCTCCTTTCTACTGTTTTGAAATGTTTTATTTTCCCTTTTCTCATTAAGCCTCACAGTCCTATCTCCTTACATCCTTTTTAATTAAGCTACTCTTACGTTCCCAGCTGTGCTACCTCTATGCTGACCTCTACAAGCAGACCAACTCCAAAGAGACCAGACGGGTCTTCATGGACCTCCACACGTTTTTCATCGACCGGGGAGCAGTGAGTACAGCTTTGTCTATATGTGTAACGTTAATCTAAATATCCGTCACAGAAAGTCTGCACAGTACATCATTGGCTAGATTTTGACCAAACTTTTTGTCAGCACAATTATACATGTCAGCACATTGGCAGGGCAGTCTAAAAATGAAGCAAGAGCAAGCCTGTTATTGCTGTTTTTAAATTATTTTGAAATACTAATAATGAGAAGTGTGAGAAAACACTGAAGGGCCCACAATAAATACCTTAATTTGTGATCTATAGTCAAGTTTACATTTCAGGCATACTATAAAACATTTTCAAAGTTTAATCTCTGTAATTACCACAACAGTGCTTTTTATTATGTTCTTATTTGTTCCCACAAATCCTTAATAAGTCTAAGAAGTTGTAGGTGTTTACTGTTAAATTTATTGGACTTATGAAATTTAAGGTCAGAAATAGAACTGGGTTGGTAAAGTTGTTAAAATATGCAATCTCTAATATCAGTGTACAATGTATGATAGAAATGTGGCATTAAGATGTACCAGAAATGATCAAATCATATGCAGCCAAAAAAATGCTTTTTGCCTAACCAGAAACTTCAGCGCTGGGCCTGTTTACTGAGAAATCTTGCAATCCTGTCAACTTTTTTGCATTTTGCTTTTGAAAGTTTGAGCTATTTTTCCTCTGTTCAGGTCTTTCAAAGCTCTTAAAGTCTTATATATGATATTTTAAAAGTGTCAAGGACCTTTTGCTGTCATGATGCTAAGCTACATCAGGTTCTAACTCCTTTGTTGTGATCTAGAGACCCCTAGTGGCAAACATGGCATAATGTGTCATAAGTAGATTGATAGTGTGTTGCAAGATTTAATTAAATTCGCTTTCCATGTCGGTAAGTTCTCAAAGTGTGAAGTCAGTTTTATTTTTATCTATTTATTTATTTTTATTTATTAACTTTACAGAATTTAAAAGTTGTCGTTCCTGAATCCATATCTGCTGATCTTGGTAAGTATCATGCTTTGTCCCTTCATTTACAGACCTTTAAAATTCTTTGCATACTTACCATGCATATGCCTAGCGCAAGTGCTTAGAAATGAATTTTTCTGGTAGTTGGGAAAGTATCTCTCTGCTTTAACAGTGCCTATTAAGTTTATACTTGTTGTAATCTCTTGATTCACTTGGAGTAAAGTAAGTATATGTGTGCGCCTGCGTTTGCAGATCGAAGGCGGACAGAACTGATCCCGGAGGAAATAAACAGACAACATGTTCAAACGTTGCAGGACTCACTGCTTCCTGATATTCAGAGGAACCTAGAGGATTTCAGGTAAATCTGTAACTCAGGTGGTTTTAATTTCTATCCTATGTTAGGTTAAAAATAAATGTGAGGTATCTCGCTTGTATCTCGAGCTAATCAACCTAACTGCAGTTTATGATATGGCATATTGTTTAATGCAGGCAAAAGCGCAGTATGGGCCTAACGGTGGCTGAAGTAGAGTTGGCCAGACTTGACCAAGAGAGAGTCAGAGATCGTGTCACTCTGGAACGAGAGCGCTCTTATGCTGAAAACATCATCACCAAAATAGAGGATATCCTGTAAGTATCACATACACTAAATGAAGACTTGTGCTCCTCAGGGCCTCTATTACTCTTTTTAAAGCTTTTAGCCAATCAATTTTCTTTTTTGTTATAGGTTAACTACTCAGACAACAGAAGAAGAGAAATGGTGAGCAAACTTATGTTGCATGAATGTGGATGAGGGAGATAAGTATTGCTTTAAGCATATAGTATGAATGTGATTATTTAAGGCTTATAGGGCTCTTATGGACCAATGTAACATTTGTGCATTCACAGCCTTTGTATTTTGTAATATGTTTCACAATAATTAATAAGAAAAGCAGCATCACATTAGTTCATCAGTTTGTTGTTGATGAAAGTGTAACTTCTAGTCATCCTTAATATTAAAAGGAGAATACAAACAGCATATTTATCTCCCACAGTTCATGTATGAAGCTCTGGGGAAGTCTCTTACATATTTTATCTAATTAATGCAGTGTTTATATTAAATAATTTAACAGTGTGACTGATTGATAGAGTCTTGTTAAAAATGCCATATGGCCACAGCTCCACTCCAGATGGTTTGTGTTGAAATTGTACGAGAATGGCTGGTTTGGCATATGGTGCAAGTTACAATGTGGACACTTGGAGTGTATGCATTGTGTTTATTTTTTGGTAAGAATTCAGAATCATGTGTTATCTTTTCTGTTGTTCTTCAGCACTACAATGCAGTATGTCATCTATACATACATGAAGCACCTTGGCGTGAGGGTAAAGGAGCCTCGCAGTCTAGAATCCAAACGGGTCAGGATCAACTTCCTCCCCAAAATCAAGGTACTCTAGTCTTTTTGTTATGTAATTTTTGCTCTACTTGCTCTCTTTCCCCTTTTAAACTACCTGAATTATCTGACTGTTCTTGATAAAATACAGAAAAGCATCAAGACTGAAAAAGAAGGAGAGGAGAAGGTGAAGAAACCCAGATTTCCCAGCATCCTAGGACCGCAGCGTCGACCCAGCCGCATTGAGGCAGCACCAGGTGGGTCATAACTCATGAATCAGTCACAACTGTAACACTGCTTCCAAAGTCTTTAAAAGTTCTGACACGACTCTTCTCTTTTTTTAGTGGGTAAAGCCTTGGACAGTCGGCCCAGGCCTCAGAAACAGTTGTCTCAGCCCTCGCTGGGTGCTAGCGACCACACAGAAGGTGGCCGTCTACGAGGCAGCCAATCAAGCGAGGGCTCTGAACTCACACACTCCACGTCCGTCAACACCTCATCCCCTGGCAGCGCCACCTTTAGCTCTGACACCAGCAGAGATACTGAAATGGGTTAGCTTCTGTTTACAAATTAAGCTGTGATGTAAAAAAAAAAACGTGTAAAAGGAAAAAGGAATGAGTTGTTGCTCATTATTTGTCTTCCAGGTGGAACTCCAACCTCAGCCCCTTCCAGGCTGAGTGACGGTCTTCAATCTGACCCTCTTGATGGGTTACCATACCCTGCATCGCACTTTGATCTTTACAGCCTGGACCAACTGCAAGAGGATGACAGAGAAAGTGACAGGTGTGTTCAAAGTCTCATTTGTAGCACCACTTTTTTTCTTATGGACAATATTTATTTATAACATTAATTTTCCTGTTTGTAGAGCCCATGAGGGAACACCAAAGGCCTTAAGAAGGTGAGAATATCGTTCAATCTATGTAGAAGAGAAGGTGTGATGATAATCAATGGGGAGTTTTATTAGCCAGGACAAAAGCTAATGTCTAATTTTGCTCTAGGCTTGAGGGACTGGGAGCTGCTGATGTCCAGAGTGAGGATGACCAGGGAACAGACTCCGAGCATGACCCTCCAAACTGGCAGCAGCTGGTGGGGAGAGAGGTCCTGGCGGGTCTCAGGCCTCAGGAAATCAAGAGACAGGAAGTCATTAATGGTGAGGAGGCCGACTTGTTTTGATAAGCCTGTCTCTTTAAAGAGTAACTGAAACCTAGAGATTTAGCTGAGGTGCACTTATCCTGGATTTAATAAAAATGTCTGTTGAAAGTTATGGAAAGGGCTGAGAGGGAGGGGGAATAAGACACACAGACTCCCCCCTTCCTGCTGTCCCAAATCAGCCACACCATCATTCAGTCTGTGCTGCTTCTCCGATTAAATCACTAGCCATTAAGTAATAACCACTCAAGGTAGGCGTACCACAAGTATGAAACACTTTATAGGAAAGACATGGTTTATTCAACAACAGCTATACATTACCCATTGTCCTATAGTTTCACAGTTGCGTCTCTTAAAGTTAACAGTATAAAAAAGTGGGCAGTAACTGTTGAGCTCTGTGGTGAAGACAGGTGGCACTACATATGGCACTTGGCATCAGATCAGCCAGTAGAAATTTCTCAGAAAAATTCAGTTTCAGCAGCTCAATTTTAATATTTTGAGCTGAAATGTTGAGATTTTCATCCAGACTGTTCAACAGTACCACTAAACCCCATGTGCAGGGTTTTTCATCTGAAAAAAAGTTATCTGGGAGTTTAGTTACTCTTTGAATCAAAACTGATTTTAAAGCATACAAGAGCTTTCCCTTCTGTCTGCTTGAAGTGTCAGTTAAAAAAATTCTGCAGCAGAGCACTAACAGTTGTCCAACCAATGTTGTTGTCAGATGTTCAACATATCAGGATGCTTCAGTGATCTGCTTCCTTGAAATAACATTTTGTGTTGTACCTACAGAGCTGTTTTACACTGAGCGAGCACATGTGCGGATGCTGAGAGTTTTGGACCACGTTTTCTACCAAAAGCTATCCAAGGAAGCCATTCTGCCTCCTGTTGACATCAAGAACATCTTTACCAACCTGGACGAGATTCTACAGCTGCATGGTACACACATCTCCTAAAGCCTACCAATACACTATGCATGACTGCTCTTTAACCATTATAACTGATTAAAAATAATAAAATCTCAGAGTAGTAATGAGATTCAAACTAGAGTTTGAGGTAAATTCAACCACAACTTAATTATTATTGAGGTCTTAAACTGTGTGAAAACACCCTCAGACTTTCTATCTTACATGCATATGGGTTCCTCTCTGAATTTCAGTTTCAATACTGGAGCAAATGGCAGCTGTTCGGAAGAGGAATGAGTCTTCAGTAATTGATCAGATAGGAGATGACTTGCTCTCCTGGGTGAGTGCAAATTTCATGCGGAGATTGTATTTTCTCCTTTCAAACATTTCCCTTTAGCTGAATAAATTTCAATATGACTGGTGTGGTAAGATGGAAAAGTGATGTTTGAGAAGTTGAAGAGTTCCCCAGAGCCACTGTAGATGTTGATTTATATAAAACTTCCTTCATGAAGAATTTCTTTTCTAATTTTATATCCTGCACCAAAAATCCTGATGTGAGAAAAAAGCTTAGACATAAAACACTAGAGGAAAGTAACAGGAACTGCAAGGGACATGGAGTGAAATAGAAGTCTGTTTCTCAGTAAATGGCCATGTCAGACACTGCCCTAGATTTTACTGACAACTCTGCATCTAGATTTCATGTTTGATACATCAGATGTGAGGTAGCCACATATCAGCTGGCAGCCTTCTCTGAAATGTCTCCATGGGGGATAAGTAGGGTAACCGGTCCCCTGAGGGTCTGAGCATTGATCCAGTCTACATTAAAAGTTAAGCTGTCTCTTCTACTATGAGGACTTAAGCCTGCCCCCCTCCTTCTGGGAGTCACTGCTCATAGTTTGATAGTAAGACTTCCCCATGGCAACTGCCCCTGACCCAGATCAACTTGGTGGCTAATCAACGTCTCTGTGCATCTCTGCTCTCCCCTGTCTTGGGTTGGACGGTTACAGTTTGGTGGTGGAGAGGAGGAGAAGATCAAGCAGGCAGTGGGGACGTTCTGTAGTAACCAGCCATTTGCTCTGGAGATCATCAAGACCAAGCAGAAGAAGGACTCGCGGTTTACTTCATTTATTCAGGTAACAAAATCATGCTCATATACTACAGGAAATGTTACATAAAAGGATAAATATTTAGAAAAAATGACTGGATGCATAACCAGAATGTCACAGCCCTGATTTATAGTATAAGCTATTTGTTGTTCATTATCTCAGAATTTATGCTTTTATCTGATAGATTTTTTCTGCTTGGGGACCACTTAAGTTGAACAAGCTTTTTCCCATACTTTGCAGGAGGCAGAGAGTAACAGATTGTGCCGCCGACTACAGCTTAAGGACATCATTCCTGTGGAGATGCAGCGACTCACCAAGTACCCCCTGCTACTCGACAACATCGCCAAGTACACAGGTGCTGTAGTGCTGCCTTTGCAATCAAGTCCTCACAGCAGCAGTTTGTTCTTGTTGTCAGTTTATATAGACAAGATTGTTTTTGGAAAATGAGATTTTTGCATTAGCCAAATAAGTGGTAGATGGGCCATAGCTACTGAACAGGCATAAAAAGCCGCAACCTGCGTTGGTTAAGAATTCTGAATGGGAAACCATCAAGAAAGTTGCTTGTAAAACTTACCTTTTGCCCCCTGATTTTGGGGCATAGGACTAATTGTTACAGCATTGTAAGAGAAGGTATGTTTCACCATAGAGTGCAGTGATGTTAACATGTGTTGTGTGCAGGAAGAGCCTCAGAACAGTCTACTTTGAACAGTCTTATTCAGCACTTTAAAGTCTTCCAGATCCAGTCTGTCACAGGGAACCAAATGATTATGTACTTTTTAAACCTACTGTTTTAAGCAACTGTTTCACTTTATCTCCTCACGATTGGATGCTTTCTAGCTTAATATGACAACACTTTATTGTCTTCAGCCTAGTGAATCACTCTTGCTGGTTTTAGCGCTTTGTTGTAGTGTTTAGTGATACATTGTTCAATTTCTGTAGTCAGTCTCTCTTCTGAGATCCTCAAATCAATTAGATCCTGTAAGGCACTGAATTTGGTATGGAAATTAATTTTCTCATTCTGTAAGTGAATATGGGAATATTAATACATTTCTGTGATAGATTCTGGATGTAAATGAGCAGCAGGGCTCTATGTGCTATTATGTAACCCATTAATGAAGATGCAAAAAGAATGAGAAACATTTGATGGACATTTCAGGAAATGTCTTGCACTTTATCTGGTTCATTATTTCTGTCTTGGCAAGGCTTTAGTCCTAACAGAGAGAGCGAGCAAATGATGAAGTATGATCAGCTATTACAGGACCATAATGGCGCCCTGCTTTATCATAATTTTTGAGTGTGTGCTAATGGATGGAGGAAATATCAATCCCTGGCAGCTCCTTATAGAAACAAAGAGCCCTTATTTCTTTTTTGATGTCATAATATTTTTCAGATAGTGCAGTGGAGAAGGACAAAGTGAAGCAGGCAGCAGAGTGCTGTAGGAAGATCCTCAATCATGTTAACCAGGCGGTGAAGGAATCTGAGGACAAGCAGGTGTGATGTTTTTCTTAAATCTCCTTTCGTGTTTCAGCCTTCACTTAGATCCTCTCTTCCTCAATTTCACTCTCCTCTTAAATCTAGCTCTGACACAATTAATTTTTTTCACTACCATCTTTGCTTCTCTCACAGTTGCTTCTTTTCAGACAGTACTAATCCTTTTCTGTCTCCATTTCTCTCCATGCTGCATTCAGAGGTTGGAGGACTATCAGAGGAGATTGGACCTTTCCTCTCTAAAACAGACAGACAACCCCATGATCCTGGAGCTAAAGGTGATTCACACTTTTTTAAAAGCAGTCTCACTTGTTGCCCACCCACTCACACTGCTGCAAGGTAGTGCTATGTGGAGACAGCTCCACTAACCAGCAACAAGTTATTTATAGCCATTAATTTGCCCATTCTTCCTTTCAACAGAACTTGGATCTAACCAAGAGAACAATGGTGCATGAAGGTCCGCTGTCATGGAAGGTTAACAAGGACAAGACTATTGGTTTGTAATCAGCAAATCATAACTCTTTGTCATCCAACTCTGATATTTCTGAATCACCTCAACACTTAACAAAAATCTGTTTCCTTTCAGAGCTTTACACACTCCTCCTGGAAGACATCCTAGTTCTGCTACAGAAACAAGATGAGCGTCTGATCCTCAAGTGTCATAGTAAAAACCTGGCAGGCACAGCAGATACAAAACACATCTTCAGCCCGATCATCAAACTCAACACTGTGTTGGTGCGCTCTGTGGCCACAGGTCAGTCGAGAAACAATCTTTTGTCTTTTATGCACCACTTAATCTGGTGTATAAGCCACATTTTTAACACCTATTTTTTTCGTCTAAAAAGTTTGCTGTGACTAATATATATATTTTGAAATATCCAATATACTAGTAGACTGAGACAGGCGTCATCATAACCATTAGTGCGTGCAGCTCCCTCCATTTGACACTGCATGATAGCAAATCTGCATTTACTCAAATCACTGTAATTGAGAAGTTTTTTTGTGTTCTTGTTGAGGAGTTATTTTTTTGTACTTCATTACGTTTTAAAAAGCATCAGTCACTGAATTAAAAGTACTCACTAATAGCTAAAACAAAGATGTCCAAACTTTCTTCCAACAAAAAGAAAATAGCCAGTGGTTTGACTTTCACAACACATGACAGGTCAGAAGCACATTGCAAGAGAATCCCCCCACCTTCGTCCCAAAAAAGCCATTGTGTTTTACTTTAGGTTAATTCACACCTTATACTAAACAACCTTGTTAGAAATGCATTTTCATATTTCTTATAGGTTTTATGGTACTACATCTTTCAAAACAGGACAAATAAAAAAATGCTTTAAACTCAGATCAAATCATCAACACCTCTTAGCTTTGAAACCCTTCATTATTTACATTATCTACAGAAAATCTTAAGAAAATGAAAGGGGTCATTACATGTTGGGCAGAATTTTAATCAATCTCATCTGCTGTCTTCTCTCTCCTGTCAGACAACAAGTCGTTCTTTGTCCTTTCCATGTCAGAAAATGGAGCTCAGATCTATGAGCTGATGGCACCTACGGTCTCAGACCAGATAACGTAAGTCCACACACCCTTTCAATTTATGGATTGAATAAACTTGTATAGTTCCAGTTAAATGGTTTAAGAACTGATTTTTTTTTTTTTTGGTTAAGGTGGCAGCGTCTAATCACCCAGAGAGCTGATGCTATGAAAGTCAAACCTCACAATGTCATACCACTACCTCAGACTGAGTATGTTTTGTTGTATTATCATTTACTCTGGTCTAATGCATTCTCTTCATATGAATTCATTGATAACTAAAGATGTTGCTTGTGTGACAGTGGGGAGAGAGACGGTGTGGAAATCATAACAGCAGGTGTTTCCAGGCTGAGCAGGGACCCTGACCGCACATCTACTGGCAGCACCCAGTCCACAGGTAACCATAGACACCTGTTTCTTTGGTTTTTCCTTCAGCACTGCTTTAACTACTCTATTAGACTCAGATCTATGGATAATCCTCTTAAGATAACTGTAATTATCCTCCTGTAGATAAAGAGAGCAGTCCAGCTTCCAGAAATGAGCTGCAGAGTTGTCTACCAGGAAGTAACCCATTTGAGGGAGGTAAAGCAGAGGAAGAAGAAGGTTTTGTGGACCCAGAGATTCCATACCAAGTGGCTGAAGATGGAAAAGAAGGAGACTCATTTAACATGTTTCCCTCCAGAGCTGATGAAGCACTAAAAACATGTAAGCACACAGAAGAGATGAATGAATATTAAGAGCCTTTTATGCTGTGAGTTAACCAACTTTTCTCACTCACGTTTTCCCTTCAACTTCTCTGCAGTGGCAGCCTTAAAGCAGGTGTTGGTGACCCAGCTGATGTCCCAGGAGGCAGTAGAGCAAACCAAACGCTCCACCGGGGCCCGTCTCCTCAGGACCACCTCTTTGCGGACTCCTGTAGACAGTCGTGCTCGGGTGATGGTTCACAACGGTTCAGATAAGAACAGCCCCCAGACAGAGGACAGGACTCAGGATCTAGGCTCTGGAGACACAGGCTTCTTTGATTCTCCTGAAGATTATGGTGAGCTTGGGCAGTTTGAGCCAGTAAAACCCACCAACAAAATACACAAAAGCCAGCGTTTAATGCATCATGGGATAAAAAAACACATCAGGGTGTAATGCAGGGTTGGGATGGGGCATAGCACCACAGTGCTGCAGTGTTCGACTTCTTGTTAGGCACAGAACAGTCAAAAGGTGGTTTAGTCATTTTTTTGACACATCATGAACCAAATGAGTCTTGCAAGGCTTAAAGTATATTACCAGTAGGTGGTGCTAAAGCAAAATTGCAAAACTGACATCCACAGTAGATGAGTGGCGTGAGTGAGTATTCATCAAATGTGTTGAACATTTATGGGTCCAAGAGTTTGTAGATCTCATCAAGCTAGATTTGCCTACCGGTTTCCACTCATAGAGGTTAAAAAAACTACACAGAACCTACTTTAAAATTTTAAGGGGACATTACTACTTACCACATCCATGACTGAGACCCATAAATCATCAAAAGTTTCACCTCTTCTAATATGCAAGTTTCACAAGTTTAAGGTGGAGACAGTCAGGAGGGTCATACTAGAGAATCTTTGTCTTCACACTGTTTTGTGAAAGGACAACAGTTCAAATATGTAATTTATTTTAATACCATATTTTAATTAGTAAGACAGTCGTTCCTTAACTGGAAGGAACGACTGTATTTCATTAGCTTATCCCTAAAAGGAAATATAATGTTTTTGTAAAGTTTGGCCACGTTCAAAAAAGAAAATAAAATTGCTCCATAACCACAGTAAAAGAGGCACTACTGGGTAATTTTTACTACCCCCGTGTCTGAGATCTAAAGAATGTAAACCTTTTTCACCAATTTTGATGCACACACCGAGGCCAGTGCATTTTTTGTGATAGTTTGGGGGTAGAGCAAGAATTATTTCAATTTTGATAGGATCTTTACACTTTTCAATGTATTGTTCCTAATTATGAATGAAGCAGCTCAAAACAGTGTTTGGCTTGAAAGCAAGCATCACTGGTAAATAATTTAAGAAAAAAACTTTCAAAAGTGATTCTGAATATGATACTTGTGTGGTCAGCTTGAGTGTTTCTGTCATGTTTTTTCAAACTGTGAAACCAAAACAGCAATCACTCTGTCAATCTTCTAAGTGTGAGATGAGGGTAAAGCAGGGTTGCCAGGTCCGAGCGACATAACCAGCCCAATTTCTGATCAAAACAACCCCAGAAACCAGCCCAATGCAAACATTAAAAATAAGCCTGTAAAACATCTGCCAAACTGTACATATTGCCCAAAAATTTCAAAAGTATTGCTGTCATTACCAAATAAATTGCAATGTTTAATCTATTTCAGATATTGCTTGAGATATTAATTGAGCTATTTAGTACAGCATTTTAAATGAATTCTGCTAAAAGAATGATGGGAGCACTAAGACTACGTTCACACTGGAGGCTCCGTAAAACCACGGACCTGGCAACACTGATCATGAGGGCTGTACTGGGAATTCTTTGGCTTTGTGTTGTCTAGCATAAGGAAATCAATCCAGATATGATATAAAACCTTTTATAAGAATTAATTTGCTGAGGTGACACAATGAAATAGAAGATTAGATTGGTTCAAGGTTTGAACTTGAAGACTCATCTGTGTGTAATTAGCTTACCAGTGAGCTGTTTAGTAAAGTGTGGCTAAGTTGGACTCCTTAAATATCTGAGTTGTAAGGGGAAGTACTTTTACAAATTGTGGAATTCTAGTCCTTGTTTTTTCCTAGGCACTTGTATTAAATAGCTCCTTGTAATCTCTCAGCAGGATATTTGGTCCTGGAGGGATATGGTGGTCCAGGGGAGACTAGCACAGATGACGACATCTTGGCATCAACTACAGGGAAGCAGCTGCGCTCATCACAAGGCTGTGCCACCGACTCTGGCATCAACTTGAGGTTCTCTTCAACATCACAGGCCGGCAGCCTCTCCTCTTTTAGCAGACAGGTCTTGTCTCACCTCAGAAACCTTCAAGCCAACCTCAACTATCTAAAGGTACCTTAACAGTTCATGATCTCAACAACACACATTCCTATGAAAATGTTTTTTCATGTTTCATGGTAAGTGATGTTGTGATTTGTGGCTTTTGTCTTGCAGGAGGTGGAGGTTAAGTACAATAATCTAATACGCCAAAGGCCAGAGAAGGCAGCAGCAGACACAGATGGAAGTAAAGGTATCACAACATATGAATGACTAGATCTCAACATGAGAAACATTTCCTGTGTATGTAATTTAATTTTCTTTCTTTAATTTATTTCTCTTTGCAGACAAGAGATAGTGGAAGTCCGTGCCTCAGCATTCGAATCTGGTCCCAAAGAGGAAGCACCGACTTGCAGTCTGTTCTTACTTCATGTGTCCTGGACTTTTCAGGAGATCATATAAGCTTGTCCTCTCACTGCTGAGCCCCTCCTTATTTCTATCGCAGTTGTCTCACGGTCGCCACAGAGAATGAGAGACTTAAGCATAAGCAGAATTGTTTGAAGGGAGGAGTAATCTCTGTGATGCCAACGCCCCCTCAGCACAAGGCAATCAGGGATGTGGGATTGCCCCCAAACCTCACCCCTCTTCCCTCAAGCATCTAACACCCATTTTCCCCAGATCCCCTGTAAGAAAGAGAACTTATACCAAAATGTACAAAGATGTGTGTTTAGAATATATATATATATATATAGATATATATATATGAAACACAAAACAAGAAAAGGAAAATTTTAAGATAACGTATTAAGATTTTTTTTTTTTTATCCCAAGATGTATTTATTTTCTTTCTTTTCATTTTTTAAGTGTTTCCCATGTTGCTTGCATGCTTTTGGCCATGGTGTTAACCTTTTTGACTGCTTTTCCTGCTTCAGTCATACAGGGTTAGTGTGAGTGTTGATAGCACGCTAGCATACTAGCAACGCTAGCCAAGCATCCCCAGATGTAATGGTGGGAATATACTTGGACTGATAGAGGCCAGAGTTGCACTGGTGATAAATAGATCCCATTGTGTTTAAAAAAATATCTGAAATTGTGTTGAAGTCTAGAATTTCAGGTGAATTCTAGGTATGGTGTTAACTAGAATGAAGAGTCTGAAGGCTCTGATCTGGTCCTGTTGCATTTCTGTGCTGCCTCCTTCTTCTTCCATCTCCTCCTCTTCATGATGAGATGCATTTGTCACTTGTCAGCTCCTTTCTTCTTCTGTCTTTGATTCTGCCACTTCTTTTCCTCTCCATCTAAACACTTATAGGTGTTGTCCTTTTCCTTCTCCTTTTCCTCACAGCCCTGTGGCTTTCATGCTTATTTATCCCCTCCTACACTCTTTATGTCATACTTCCTTGTTTTCCTTTGGGTATCTTCCCCCTTCCCCTCCTCATCTACAAGGAGCAGCCGTGCTCTTTTTGTATCAGCTCCAGACAGAAATGCTGCTTCTTTCCGCTACTGCTGATCTGACTGCCTGATATTCTAATAATGTAATGAAGTTCAACATATACTGTAAAATGATCAAGTTGGAAGGTTATGCATAACTTTAATAAATAAATTGTGCCATGACACATTCTAAAAGGAAAAACATGCATGTTCTTTCTCTTGAAGCTTTTCAAAAGTTTTGTGTTTGACACTGAAAATTACTTGGAACATTTGAAAAGATTTTGACTGACCTTGTTTTTTGGCTGTTTCTCTTAACATCATTAAATGATTTAAATTCTCCACCACTAATTCAATGAGAGCTTTTCGTGATGAAGAAAAGAGCGATGATCTATTTTCACCTAAAGCATGATGAGCCACAAAATGCAATGTAATAGGTAGTGAGAGGTAGTTTAGTCTTGGGTTTTTGTTGTAAAATGGCTTTGCAGTTCATTCAGTAATGGAATTTATCCATAAACTTAAACAAGGTGAAGTATTAAATCATGGGGGGCACTGATTACCCAGGCTTCCAGTAGAGGAAGGGGCCCTGGATGTTATTTTAAAGGTCTTGCCAAAAAGAAGTTATGATGCCAGGTGATTGAAGTTTATTTATTTTAAGTAATTCATCATTATCAGAAGTTTTAATTCAACTGTAACAAAAATAAACACAACTTTTATGGTTAACATGCTTAAATATTGTTTAGAAGACATAGCTGCCCTTAAGAACATTTCTCTAAGGGCATATATGTCTACCATATTTGATTATAACTTTATAATCCCCTTAGGCATGAATTTCTGTGTGGCATGTTAATATTTTATGACATTGGCTAGTGACTTAAATTGTTTTCAGTGTGACTCAGCATATGAGTCAAAAACAAATCTTATTCATAAAAAAAAAAAAAAAATGCAAATGTTAAAATACTCCTCTAGCACTGCTGCAGGGCAGAGAGCATTTGGGTGCTGTCTTTGCTTATTTAAATGAGCCATCATGCAGTTTTCTGGGACACACTGGTTTCTTGCTGTACAACTGAACCTTACTGAAAAACATTTCTAACTCACAAACCCCTGTGATAGAAGCTGCAAGCAAGGCCACCCATAAAAGGGAGAGCTTTCTGGGGTCCTGCCAAATGGGGGGCCCATGAATGTCAGCAAAACCATGATTCATTGTAAAATTAAGCCATATTTTATTTCTAATCTGAAAAGCAACCACTCATTTAAGCAACAAAAATGATTTTCATTCATTAATTGTGTAGTACAACATACCCTCTCTCAAGAAGTAAACCCATTTTCTTTAACAGAATTACTTTTTTTAGGTAATAACATGCAGATGGGCACATTGAACCAAAACACTTGGAAAATAATGTAAGACATCAGCATGCTAAAAAAATATACAAGGAGAAATTGAGACAACTTAAATGGGGAAAAAACAACAACAAACAATTGTGTATAAGGGAAAGTGGCAAAAATGGCTAAAGGGGGTTAACAGTTGGGGAAAAGAGTTTCAAAAAAGTCACAAAAGAAGGTTCATAGTGGCAAAAAGGCAGAAATTAGTTTTAAAAATGAGAGAAAGGGTAAAGGATTGCAAAAAGGGGACAAAAGGAGGGTTATAGTGTTAAAAAGTGGCAACAATGGGCTTAAATTGGTTAAAAGTGTTGAAAAAAGGGCAGGAAAGTGGATTGAGTCTTAAAAAGACTTAGAAAAGTGATGAAAATTGGTTCAAAAGGCAATGCCTTAGTGGAAAATAAATTGCACAAAAATGGGCCAAGTTTGTTTAAAATAAGTTTAAAATGGCAAAAGAGTTTGATAATGGCAAAAGAAGTGACAAAAAGAGGCAAATAGTTGCAAAAAAACAAATGGCAGGAATTGGTTAAAAGTGTTAAAATATAAAATGGAGAAAAAAGGTGCCTGTTGGCTTTAAGTGGCAAAACAATGGCAAAAATTTGTTCAAAGTTGCAAGAAGTGGTGAAATTGGTTAGACATGTATAAAAAAAAGTGTTGATGAAATAAGTGAGATGTCAAAAACAAACTCTCCAGTAATCATGTCAACAATTCCCTCTGTAAGTCTTAAACAAACACTATCAGTGAATTAAAATGTTCTCTGAAATCTACTTTTAGTCATACAATCAGGTTTTGTATCAGTTTATGGCGTTTCAAGGCTCAGCCTCAGCACATGAGGGCACTCTTTCTTCATGTTGGAGGAAACACTGAACCTTTTTTCCCTTGTAGTTTTTTAGCCAGTGAACAAACACAAAGTGAAATGTCTACCCAGGTTACAGCATTACAGTACTAATAGAGGTGAGAAAGGGGATCCTCTTACAGAATTTTTGAATCTGTCCTAGTGGAGAAAAGATACCAAGTCTTTTAATCATGTAGATCTGCCCAGAGAATTAAGGCTTTTCGTTTACAATAGCATACAGTGTTTGGCTGTGAGGGCAGTAAACAGAAGAGAGACACACCGAAGATGACAGTCAAGGGACTCGGGGTCAGAGTGATGTAGAGAAGTTTAGAAAGGGTGTCAAAAACAGATGTCCAAAAAGAGCTGAGCTTTGGGCATGATAAAAAAAAAAGGTGAGTGTGATCTGCTGGGTGGAGGAACTATCTGATACAAGGAATCGTCCTTATATTGTAAACAACTTGTGGGATGAGTAAGCTTTAACTGGATAGCTGTTCCAAGCAAAGGGGGCAGAAAAACACAACCTTTCTTTCTCAACTCAGTCAGACTTTGGGAACAACAAAATGCACAAAGTGAAACAAACTTTGCCTGTCATTGGCCTTTCGCCCAATGACAGCTGGGATAGGATGGATGGATGGATCCTTGCAGAATGTTGTTTTTGCTGCTCTAGAAGATGTAAAGGATTGGAGTTTATTTTTTTTTATCTTAAACCAAATCATAAGCATGCTGAAGATTTGCAAAACCTCGTTAAGGTGAAGGTGCCCATCTGTATCATGGGTATAAAAATAAAAAGAAGCATTTGAAATATTCCATCCAAGGCAACTGTTATGTATAGTAAATAATATATTGTTATTATCATTATTAATATAGTAAATAGAATAAAGTAAAAAAGAGTGGTCCCAAAACCAAACCTTGAGGTACCCTCATCTGGATTTGTTAGAACCCCTTGGGTCCCTTTTGGAAATAGTCTTTCAAACTGCTTGGCCAAATTTCTTTTAGTTTCCTGAATATTCCTCACTTAACCGCAGGAAAACTGTAGGAATGTTCACCATATGACTTACTTGTTCAATGCTATCTTTGTGAAAGTTGTCATGTTATCTGAAGTGCCAACATTCAGCTTTAGTTAAACTAGATGGAACATTTTGTATCAGTATTTGCTAATGTGCAGTTCATGCATATGCTATAACTGACTGAGAGTAATTTTCACTTCCTAAGTTGAATAGCTGAGAGGAGGAGTCCAATTTCAGAGACATTCCAGTGAAGTGAATGAGTTTCTGTATCACAATGAGTGTAAAGTAACATGTGGCTGTCTCCTTCATTACAGCCTTACATTAGTCATGATTATAGGGCTATAAATATAAACATTTATAAATTGGCTTCTTCTCTTAGGATGAAAAAAAAACAATAACTGCTCTGTTAAATATGTTTTCATCTTTAGTGTTTTAAAAGTTTATGGAAAAGCTTTTATCTTTGTAAAAGTGCTGTAGCACAAAATTTCAAGAAGGTGATTTTATAAAGAAACCTGAATGGTAGTTTAATCAAGGACACCAGAGAAGGCAAACACTGCCAGCAGATGGCAGTCTTCCACCATTTAACTTCAAACTGCGTAGACCCACCCTGAAAGCTGCAGTAACGTCAGTGTTTTTAATAACCCAGTGTACTCATTGGTTTCCTCGAAACATTTGACTGTATCCAATACATGAGTAAGACGAAAAATGGGATATATTTAGCTTGCATCTTAATGAAACACAGCCATTGTCAAGCTACGTAGGGTTCTGTGCTGCTTTTACTTTGAGTTTAGATTCTCTTCAGTGTTACATCTGACATCAGTTTTTCCCAGTATGTTTCTGAGTGTAAACAGAAAGGTGCCTGGCAGCCTGAATGGCATGGTGACTTCTTTTTTCTTTCTGTCACTCTGACCATAGGCGTGCTGCAGTGAAACTAAGAGCAAGGAGGAATGAGGAGAGAGAGGATGTGTTTCAGGAGACAATGAGATACCACAAAATGTGAATGGGGAAGGTAAGAAGCAGAAAGAGGAGACAGAGTAATACAAAAGGAGCAGGCAAGGGACAGATAAAGACAGAGAAGAGAGGGGGTGGTAATTGATTGTCTCTTCCTTCACATTCACCTGTCACTGAGCTAATTGGGGAGGCAAAAAAGGGAGGTAAAGTGCCAGTCACATAGGAAGTTTTCAGGATGTCAGTTTATCTCAAGCTTTGATATTTGAGTGATGGGATAAAGCTTTATTTCTTTGCATGGAATCCCATTCAAGACCAAAGGCCCACAAGCAGCATGGAAAACAAAGCTGTTAAAACACAAGCTAGATCAGGCAGCAAAGTGGGTACAGGTAAAAAGATCAAAGCGTGTTAAAGTCAAATAAAATCAAGTAAAAAGCCTCTCTGATAAAAAATGTTTGCTTAAAAGAGGCCAATCAGGGTGTTACAGAGCCAGGCCCCTGGGACAGATAAAAGACCACTCCCCAAGGATCTCAGAGCACCCGTTGGCTTACACAGGGTTAAAAGCTGTAAAATGTTGGTGGAAGCCACATGGTAAGTATCTTCTTGGCTCAGGCAGGTTAAAAATAAAAGCCTGTAAAAATCTAGGTAAGGGGAGCAGGTGGCCTAGTGGTTAAAGGTGCTCCCCATGTACGCAGGTGGTCTGGGTTCGAATCCGGCTTGAGGCCCTTCACTGCATGTCTCTCCCCCACTCTTGACCCTGTTTCCAACTCTATCCAGTGTCCTCCCCTATCTAATAAAGGCACAAAAATGCCCAACAATAAATAAATAAAATAAAATCTAGGCAAGAGGATATAAAAGCATGATCAAATATCTCTGCGTCCTTTGTCACAATAGCCTTTTGTCTGAAAAAAAAAGAACCAGTAGATGGCAGGACTTTTTTCAGTCCTGGGACTTACTTGCAGGACGTTTTGAGAAATGCAGCCTCTCACATGATTAACACAGCATCACAAGATCCTCAGCTAACCCTGGTCTGACTGATTTTTTTGGATGTACAGCTGAGTATCATCTGCATACAAGTGGAAGGAAACACCATGTCACTACGATGTTTGTTTTTGTTTTGTATTTTTGCCCACCCAGCCTACAGAAGAGTGCAAAATTGTAACCAACATGTGATTAGCATAAATGTGATATGTTTTTTCAAGGCTGAAAATCAAGAATGGGAGCTGATGGGTTTGCTTGATTTTATAAATGATGATGGCAGAGTGTGTATCTTAGCTTGTTGCTATGGGGCTTAATTTCAAGACAAAGATGCCTGACTAAGAAGGTAAGAATTTTCTGGAGGCTTTTTTCCATCCAGATCTTCCCAAGCAACCTTGCAATCATTAAACTCTAAACAAGAGTACATGTAGCTGAGAAAATATTTTATTTAAAAATATTTTGCTATTCTATTTTGGTGAACATTCTCAAAACTTTCTACTTATATTCTCTGTCTAAAACAGTCATAAGTGCTATTTCTGTGCATCTTTAATCTATATTCAGAACGATTTTGTATATAAGTTATTTAGTTCTGCATTACCAGTTGTAGCAGGGGGGACTTTAAAGGTGCAGTGTGTAGAAGTTGGCAGCATTTTGCCATACAGAAACGGTGTAAATGGGATGAAATGTTTATATATTTATGTGAAGTATGTTAAAATCAGTGTACAATCATCCCCTTAAAACTTTAGTTTTCTTTTAACAAAATTAGAAAAAAGCCGTTTAAATTTATATTACTGTGGGTCATGCTCACGGAGGCTGACATAACGAACCGCCATGTTGTCTACGGCAACATTTTAGGGACAGAAAGAGCGAAACGCGATTTTTAAATACGAACCTGCCCGCCGGTCCTGAAATCTACCTGGAAGGCAGGTGGAGAAGAAGATTGACCTATAATCTATAAAAATAATGTTTACAAAAATGAATGAAAAAAACCCTCACCTCGTCACTGCTGTAAATGATGTCCGGCTCACGATCCTTTTTGGTCTTCACAGGCTCTCGTCGCTTAGTGATGTGATGTTTTGGTAACAGATGGGCTCATTCTAAAATCTGAACGCTAGATGTCGCTAAAATTCCAATTTCTACACACTGCACCTTTAATTAATGAGACGCACAGGGGCACATGTATGAAGAAGCTGCACGTTACCAGCAAAAGAGGGACAGCTTCTGTGCTGGTAAAACAAGTTGTGATGCTCTCGCCCATTGTTTTAAGCTAGCGAGTGTAAAGGCTACTAAACCTCTTTTAAACTGCATAAAAACATAATGTGACAACATGTGTATGACTTTTATAATTGGGTTTGTTTGTTAAAAGAGACCCTAAACTATGTTAAAATCTTACGATTTTTTCAAGATTTTGCCTCATTTGCATACTGTTTCCCTTGCTGCAGGGGAGAAATCGTGCCAATGCCTGTGTGTGTGGGACTTATGTCCCCTCTCTTGCTACATTTCAGGTGCGTTATGACATGTTTCTGTTATTCTAATGCATTCTGTTGCACTTTAAATCAAAATAGACTGCATTGAATAGGATATTAACAGTATGAATTGTACTTTTTTCCTGCAAATTTTGTTTAGGAAACTATTATTTTTTGTGGACTCAGAATGTGGAACAAAGTGAATCTTCAGTCTAATTTGAAACAGTTTATGCAAACCCAGTATTTTTTTATTTCTCTAATTTCTGCAACATTGTGTATGTTGTTCAACATATTTTATTTTACTGTGAAAAATTTTAATGTATAAAGTACACACAAAAAAAGAGGGACAGCTTCTGTGCTGAGAAGAGACCACACCAATGCCTGTGTGTATGTGCCCTCTTTTGTTACATTGCAGAAAATTAAATGTGCTGATCCTGATCCCTGTCTGAGTGTCTGTCTTCATTAGGGGTGTAAGAAAATATCAATACACTGATATATCGTAATATTTTGCGGCGCAATACTGTATCGATATTTTAAAATGCAGTATAATTTGCTTTGTTGGTGCAGCAGCAAGCAGTTGACTCTTCCCTCTTCTCCTCTGCTTAGACGAGATCACGCAAGACTTCAGGTCTGAGCAAGCCAGTTGTTCATGCCCACCCAGCAGTGCAGCTTCTGCTGCATTCATAGTGGATATGTGGACTTGTTTTGGCTTCCAAAACATAGAGGACGGTACAGACCTCTACAGGAGTCAAGCTGTTTGTAAGATATTCCACACCAGAGTAACCTGACATGTCAGATCTGGGAAACCTTCAATATTAAGCCTTTGGGAAAGGGCAGAGGCTTTAAAAAAAACTCGGAGGGTGATTGGATGAGCGTTCTGTCTGTCACATCTTTCGGGCCAATCAGAGCAAGAAAACACGTGACATAGTCGTGTCTGAGGTGCGCGTGCGCAGCTACTGGGGAATAACGCAATCCATGGAGACTATATACATGCTGGTACATGACTTTTGTCGTTTTTGATAAGAAAACAACTCACTACTGTTCTTTTTTCTTCTTTTAATGAAGAAACGTCATTAAATTCTGATAAAACTGGTGCTTTAGCAGCATCCATGCTAGTGTCTTCCACCATGATTGCACTGGCCTCTTGTTGCTGCTTGCTTACATCACGACTGCCATGCCTGAAAGTACTGCCCCTCGTCACTGATTGGTCCCGTAACTTTCTCATCGGGCCCAAACAGTTCAGACAGGAGCTTTGCAAGATGGATTTGCCAGTGAGAAAATGGGCGAATCCATCTGCTTTGCAAAGTTAACGCCAGAGTGAAATACTTGGACAACACGACAAACCTGAGCGTGAGATATCATTGCAATAGCTTAGAGGCTAACAGCTAACATAAAAGAAGCCTGCTGAAGCTACCGCTGATTTTTACTCACTATAATTACCCAGTCAACACTTTGTTTTATTTGTAATGACCTGTGCTATTGTAGTGTTGTTAGGAATGACGCCGTCCATAATAGGATAAAAAACAAAAAAACACTGGCTCATCACGTCTGCTATCAAAAACTGGATGTCCCTAAATTTCCTTCATCTCAACCTCGACAAATCAGAAATACTTATAATTGGACCCAATCACTTCACTGTATCAGTTGAACAGTCTATTGGCCCGTATCATTCAAACATTAGACCCACAGCAAAAAAACCTTGGAATCATCTTTGATCAACACCTATCATTTGAACACCATACTACAAAACTTGTGTAGACCTGTTTTTTACATTTACGTAAAATTGCAAAAATCAGACAAATTCTCTCCCCTTCAGACTTAGAACTTCTCATACACACTTTCATTTTCTCCCACCTTGATTATTGTAATTCTCTATACTCATGCCTGACGTAGTCGTCCCTAAACCGCCTACAATCAGTTCAAAATGCTGCAGCCAGACTCTTAACCAGATCCAGCCTCCGGTCCCACATCACTCCCATTCTTGCATCTCCCCATTGGCTTCCAGTAAAACTCAGAATCAACTACAAAATCCTGTTACTCACATATAAAGCACTGCATGGCCTTGCTCCCAGTTACATTTCTGACCTCCTTGTTCCATATATCCCCTCTCGCCCGCTCAGATCATCTAATCTCAGCCTTCTGTATATCCCTTCTTCTAATTTCAAAACTAATGGTGATTGAGCCTTCTCTGTGCTAGCTTCCTCCCTGTGGAATAAACTCCTGCTGTCTGTCAGATCAGCAGAGTCGCTGGATTGTTTCAAGAAACATTTAAAAACTCACTTGTTTAGACAGGCTTTCTTGTGATTGTGTAACTTGAAGCTCCTCCAAATTGTTGTGTTATTTTGTCTTGTTTGATCATAGACCATGATATAATTTATTTTTCTCCTTGTGTGGATTATCGGTTTTATTTATTCATTTTCCTTTTTGTGAAGCACTTTGTAACTGAGTATTTGAAAAGTGCTATATAAATAAAGTTTTACTTACTTACTTACTTACTTACATCAAGCCCTCCTCACAACACAGTCTGTCAGTCCTGAAAGCTGGACATGAAGATCAGTCTTCCTCAACAAGCACCTTGTCATTACGTTAAGACATATAAACTGAAAAACCATGAAATATAAAAGATTTTAGTACATTTACCCTGTATTGATTTATTTTCCACTTTTAGAAATCCTAAAAAGCATTTTAATACATGACGACAAATAGGAAAAATCCTTATCTTAAAATAGCACAAAGAGTTAAAACTCTAGATGATGCAGAACCACATATTTTATAATACACTATATATTTTTTATTTGTATACTATACATATAATTTTAATACATTTTTATGAATAGCTTAATTCTGTTCTGTTATATTCCATATTAACTTAACATTGCATAGTTATTTATTTCTATAAATAAACATATATATATATATACACCCACATATACATCCAAATTTATATATACAATGCTCAACAAATTTATTAGAGGTTTATGCCAAAGCTGCCCTAAATTAACAGCATTGGTAATTACCAAAATCATTTTTTATGTTTCTGCAATGGTTAATACACCAATATGTAGAAGCTCTTTAACCCAAATGATATTTTTAATGCTAAAATATAATTATTATTGTCATCCATGAATTTTCAAATTTACTGATTTACAAAAAACTGAAAAAATAGTAAAGCACACTATTATTTCTTGATTAATATGTCAAATTATAGTTATTTACTTGCATTCCTGAACAGAAAAATGAGTTTTAGTGGTTGAATGTTATGCTTGATTAATTTCTGACTTCTCAGAGAAGCCCAGTGAGCCAGGTAAAATTTGGGTATAAAAAGGTGAATTCAGGGGAGCAGGTGGCCCAGTGGTTAAAGGCGCTCCCCATGAGGCCCTTTACCACATGTCTCTCCCCCACTCTTGACCCTGTTTCCGACTCTATCCACTGTCCTCCTCTATCCAATAAAGACACAAAAAATGCCCAAAAATAAATCTTAAAAAATATAATAAAAAAGGTGAATTCAGTTTGAAATTCCTCATTCCTGTTCAAAATGGTAAAATGTGGAGAGCTCACTGAAAATGAAAGAGTACGCATTAAAGCACTTCATGATGCTGGATGGTCTTTGAGACAAATATGACAGGTGGTCTAATAAATTTGTTAAGCATTGTATATATTTATGTTAAATTACAAAAATACTGCAATATATTGCCTTGCTCATAGTATCACAATATATTGAAACATATCGTTATCGGCACACCTGTATCGCGATACATATCGTATAGCCAGATTCTTGCCAATACCCCCCCTTAGTCTCCATGTGTATTCTGACCCTTTGCAAAAACAATTGAAACTTAGCTCAGGTCCCTCCCATTTCTCTGGCTTTGCTGAGATGTTTCCACACTTTGATTGGAGTCCACCTGTGGTAAATTAAAGTGACTGGACATGATTTGGAAAGGCACACGCCTCTCTAAAGAAGGCCTCACATCGACAATGCAAACCAAGCATGGGGTTTAGGAAGAACTGCTCAGAGCTCAGAGACAGGATTGTTGCAAGGCACAGATCTGGCTACAAAAAAAATCCGCTGCACTGAAGATTCACAAGAAAGGGCACCGTGGCCTCCATAATTCTTAAATGGAAGAAGTTTGGCATGACCAGGACTCTTTCAAGAGTTGGTCGCCTGGCAAAACTGAGCAATAGGAAGAAGGGCCTTAGTAAGAGAGGTGACCAAAAAACTGATGGTCACCCTGACTGATCTCCAAAGATCCTGTGTGGAGATGAGACAGCGTTCCAGAAGGACAACCGTCAGTGTGACCTCCACTGATCTGGGCTCTATGGCAGAGTGGCGAGACAGAAGCCTTTCCTCAAAATGCACAAAAGCGTGCTTTGTGTTTGCAGAGAACTCCATTTAAAAGCGTGTTTTTGGAAAGGGTCTGAATATTTATGTCAATGTGACATTTCAGATTTTTTTTTTTTAAATTTTTAATAAATTTGCAAAGATTTCTAAAATTCTGTTTTCACTTTGTCACGATGGGGTACTGAGTGAAGATTAACGAGAATAAAAGGAATTTCACTGACTGTAGCATCAGGCTGCAACAAGACAAAATATTGAAAAAAATGAGGGGGGTCTGAATACTTTCTGAGTGCACTGTATATATACATGTATATTTCTGTTACACAGGTTTTCTTATCAAAATGCTAATGCTAGTCCACCCATTCTGATGCTTCAGGTCTTACATATTTTCACATCAGCTTGAATAGCCTGCATCACTCTATTGTTGCTTCATGACTGTTTTCTACAGCCAGTGTCAATTGCATTTGTGCCCAGTGTCATTTACCAGCCACATCTCCACCTATAGACTATGCGCTGACAGAGTGGGCCTGGTTCTCTTTTCTTCATGTTTCATTATCCTGGTTGGTGACTGCTCATCAATATTTATCTGGGTTTTCTGTGGCATGCACCCACGCAGCATCCAAGCTGCAGCTCTCACCAATATATCATCCAAACACAGTTATGAGCCGCCTGAATGTGTGAGGTTTAAGACCAGGCAAGAAAAAAAGTTATATTCCTTCAGTTCTTTGGTGTAGATATTTCCAGCATAGTGGCCACAGTGGGATTGTTCCACTATGCAACAAATTACTGCCTAGCTTCATTGAGCTCATCAAAGACTATTAAATTTCCAACTGGGGAGGAAATATAAAAAGCAAAATAAAATGTTGCTTCCAAAATTGTATCAAACAAAAAAGGTGTGATTTATGACTGTTGGTAGTCTCCATTTAATTTCTGTTTGGAAAACTGCTTAATAACTCTCACTTCTGAAGGAGTTCAAATACTTAGTTTTAACAGGAAATATTGAATTTAAAATTCATGAAATGTTTTTTCATCAGTAACCTTGTAAAATGGGTTTGATTCAAACTGTCAAATGCATGTCATATTACTCAGTTAGCAACTTTTGATGATTTCTTTGAACATAACTGCCTCATTTAAAATCTGTTTACCAAACGGGAACCCCTGACCTTAAGGGATTGATTTCCATTCTGCAAATCTCCACCTCTTATCAAACAGGAGCCGATATCAGATGGATTGGACTGAAGATCAATGTGCTCGCCACAGTCTGATTAATCCATGGCCTCTCCTGAGTAATCAGTGTCCCAAGCACAACAATGCATTGGGCCAGACATAGAGGGAGATGTGCTAAGTCAGCTATGAGAGATGGATGGATTGGCTCCTTCAGACAAGAGGAATATGTTAAAATATGATCTGCAGAAAGAGCAAGCAGTCATGTATGCCAGTCGACATTAATGGTTCCTGAACCTGTCCGCAGGCTGCTGCTGCTGCTGGACACTCGATAAGCAACATGTCCAGTAACAAATAGCCCCCTGTGGTATGCCTTGGCATTAACCCTGTCTAATTACCACATTTTGATGGAGTATCTGGGTAAAGAAAACAGCTAACTATGGGCCAGCTGGCATTCAAGTCTCCGGTTCAGCCTGGTGTAGAAGAGAATTTGGAGACAGTGCCAGTCAGTGCTGAGCAGCTGAGCTGTGATCTGGGACTCGGGGATTTAACATGGCTCAGAGCAGGAGAGAGACTCGATGGCACTAGATGGATAAGTGCAAGGCTGATGCCTGGTTCAGCAGAAGCAGAGTCTGGTTGTATAGAATAACATAAAAAATGATGAAGAAGGAGATCATCAGTGGAGGGGTGGGTATAAGCCATGATTGTTTTTACAGAATTAGTGATGTCTGTGCCGTCTAATCGGCTTAATTTAAGTTGGACTTTTATTTTGAAAAGAGGTCTTTTATTTTGAAGCCTGTTTTGTATGCTTAGAGGCATGTGTCATTTTCTGTCAGCCATTTTTTGATGAAGCCAGCTGAATGAGACCTCATGCAATGCTGTAGACACCACAGAGGCAATGTCGTGAGTAAATACATGAATATTTTATGTTTGTAGTTAGGATTGAGGTTAGACAACTTACTCTAAACTTTAAAACACTTCATTTCATGTGGTTAGGAACGTTTATTTACATGCATTATGCATTTTAAAAGAGTTCATGTGGTCATATGGATCTTTAAGTATTGTATTCTGTGTGTTACAGTTTTCACTCTGTCTTTGTACGAAGATGTTAAGAGCCACAGTAAAGAGCAAAGTAATGCTAACTACGACTCAAGTCATCTTTTCAAAGAAGAGTTTAGCTGGTTGTATAGCTTCAGCTGCTACGCTGAAGTGAAGACAACATAGTGAAAAGACAGTGAAAAGCTGGTGTTGTACATTCTTGGAGGATGGAATCTAGAAAAAGTGATAAGCCATCCCTAAGTGGAGGAAGTTTTCGGTCATCTGCATCAGCAGCTAGCTCACTAACACGTGCTCGTGCTAAAGCGGAGGCAGCAAAGGCACGTGCTGCATTTGCAGATTTAGAGGCAAAAGCTAAGATTGAAAGAGCAGCTAAGGAGGCTGAGTACCTAAAAGAGAAAGCTACAAAAGACTTGGAGTTTCAGCTAGAAAAAGCACGGAGGGATGCTGAGTTAGAAGCGCTTGCTAGTCGCAGAGAGGCAGCAGCTGCCGCAGCTGAAGTAGCTGTGTGGGAATCAGCAGAGACAAAGGAAAAATGGCTTGTATTGGATGAAGAGGAAGACAAAATGAAGCGGACAAATGAATATGTCCATTCTCATTTCAACCCACAATCAAGTAAAAGTCTCCCACCTGTCGATACCACAGCCCAAGCAGACATTATAGCTACCCCAGTGTCATACCAGGCTTTAGTTAACAACAACCCCTTTAATTCACAACTACACCAAGCTGTTCCAAGTGAGATGCTACATGCTAGCAATGATAGTATTCCTGTCTGCAACGATTTTGATGATGTATATGTACCACCACATATTAAAGAGGAAAATCAGGCTCCACAAGGAGAACGTGAACATGAGAGAGACACTAAAAGATTTGTAACTAACCTAAACAAGTCTGCTCAACCCTTTCAACCCCAGCATACGCCAGCAGCTAATCAAGTTGTACCAACAACTGAATACTTGGCACAATACTTAGCTCGCCGTGACCTGGTGAGTTCAACTTTATATCAGTTTGATGATAGGCCAGAAAATTATCGAGCTTGGCAGTCATCTTACCTCAATGCCACCAGAGAGTTAGGCCTCACAGCTACCGAGGAATTGGACTTGCTAACCAAATGGCTCGGCAAGGAGTCCAGCAATCATGTCAAACGTCTAAGGTCAGTTCATATAGCTAATCCAGCATTAGCACTCACAAAGGCCTGGGAACATCTCCATGGATGTTATGCGGCACCTGAGATTATTGAAAATTCTCTCTTCAGCCGACTTGACAGCTTCCCAAAGATTTCTGCAAAGGAACATGTAAAGCTAAGGGAATTAGCAGACTTGTTAATGGAAATAGAAGGGGCCAAGGAGGATGGTTATCTTCCAGGACTTTCTTACCTTGATACTGCTCGCGGTATCGAACCCATAGTTGTTAAGCTGCCTTATGGACTTCAAGACAAGTGGATGTCTGCTGGAGCTAAGTACAAAGAGGAAAATAGGGGAAGATTTCCACCATTTCAGTTCTTCATCAAGTTTGTAAGCTACGAGGCACGGAAGAGGAACGATCCCAGCTTCGCCTTTTCAAGTGCTGGTGGCTCACCTCCTAAACCTGAAAAACCCTTCTTTAAAGGCACAAGATATCCAGTTTCAGTTCATAAGATGGATGTAAGTACAGGAAGCTTAAGCACAAATAGTGCTGAAAAAGGTGTCTGTGACCCAAACAAAAGCTGTCCGATACACCACAAACCTCATGCCCTGAAGAAATGTAAAGTATTCAGAGCTAAAAGCATCGAAGACAGGAAAACCTTTCTTAAAGAAAAGGGGGTGTGCTTTAAGTGTTGTGGCTCAACTACTCATTTAGCAAAGAACTGTGTAGCTGCGGTGAAGTGTTTGGAGTGTGGTAGCACCTACCACGACTCTGCTATGCATCCTGGCCCTGCTCCTCAACCAGTGGCTCCCTTACCCTCACGACAGAATGGCGGGGAGGGAGAAGACAGCAAAGACATGAAAGCTGTTGTCAATGCAAACTGCATGGAAGTCTGAGGCCCGGGACAAGTTGGAAGGTCATGTTCCAAAATCTGCCTTGTGAAGGTATATCCTAAGAGCCAACCAGACAAAGCTGTTAAGGCCTATGTCATCTTAGATGACCAAAGTAATCATTCCTTAGCAAGGTCCAGTTTATTCAAGCTATTCAGTGTTGAGTGTGAACCATATTTCTTTCAACTGAAAACGTGTTCAGGCACAGTTGAAACATCTGGACAGAGGGCTGAAGGATTTGTTGTGGAGTCTCTCAACGGGAAAGTTACCATTCCTCTCCCACCACTTCTTGAGTGTGAGGATATACCCAACAACCGTCCTGAAATCCCGACTCCAAGTGCAGCTTTACACCACCCTCATCTCGTCAAAGTAGCAGAGCACATACCTGAGCTGGATCCTGCTGCTGAAATTCTCCTGCTGCTCGGCAGGGACGTAATCAGAGTACACAAAGTACGAGAACAAGTCAATGGCCCTCATAACGCACCTTTCGCCCAGCGCTTAGACCTAGGCTGGGTGCTCGTCGGGGATGTCTGCTTAGGCAACACTCACAAGCCCATCGTCAATACATTTAAAACAACTGTCCTGGATAATGGCAGGCCTTCATTTCTCCAACCCTGCACGAGTTTCTTCCATATAAAAGAAAGGATGCCTCATGGTGAAGAGACTCAAAACAAGGCCTCAGGGTCCAAAAGAGCAGCTGGGAATCTACTGGGACAAACTGTCTTTCATCACATAGAAAATGATAACAAACTGGCACCTTCCATCGAAGATGAACTCTTCTTAAAACTCATGGATGAGGAAGTCTACAGGAATGAATCGCAAAGTTGGGTGGCCCCACTTCCATTCAGACAAGGAAGAAGGCATCTACCTAACAATCGTGAACAGGCTATGAAACGCTTCATGTCACTGCAAAGAAGCCTCAGGGCGAGGCCTGACATGCAACATCAATATGTTGAGTTCATGGGAAAAATATTTGAAAACAGCCATGCAGAAGAGGCACCTCCATTGGCAGAACACGAAGAATGCTGGTATCTGCCAACTTTTGGGGTGTTTCATCCACAGAAACCAGGCCAAATTAGAGTGGTGTTTGATTCGAGTGCCAAACACTCTGGCGTCTCCTTGAATGACATGCTTCTAACAGGTCCTGACATGAACAATTCCCTCCTAGGGGTTTTGTTGCGGTTCCGAAGAGAGAAGGTTGCTGTCTTGGCAGACATACAGCAAATGTTTCATTGCTTTCTGGTACGCGAGGACCACAGGAATTACTTGAGGTTCCTGTGGTACAAGGACAATGATGTCACAAAAGAAATCATAGACTACAGGATGAAGGTTCATGTTTTCGGGAATAGCCCATCTCCGGCTGTAGCTATCTACTGTCTAAGGAGGGCTATCAGAGAGGGTGCACATGAACATGGAGCTGACACAGTCAACTTTGTCGAACGCAACTTCTATGTCGACGATGGACTGCATTCTGTGTCCACCGATGCTGAAGCAATCAGCTTGCTACGTAGAACACAGGCTTCACTAGCTGAGTCTAACCTTCGGCTTCACAAGTTTGCATCCAACAGTTCAGCGGTCTTGGATGCCTTTCCTCCTGCAGACTGTGCAGTAACAAGCAAAGAGATAGACCTCAGTGGAGAATCTACATGCACTCAAAGGAGTCTAGGTCTCTTGTGGGAGACTATAAGCGACACTTTCACCTTCTCTGTGTCAACCGACTCAAAGCCTTTCACACGCCGTGGAATCCTCTCCACTGTGAATAGTATCTTTGACCCCTTGGGGTTATTGGCCCCTGTGGTTATCCAAGGAAGATCTCTTCTGAGGGAACTCACAGAAGAGTTGTCAGAATGGGATGAGCCACTACCTGAAAACAAACTAAATAGGTGGGAAGCCTGGCGAGATTCACTCCAGGAATTAAAAAATCTCCATGTACCAAGGGCTTACACCAAAGATACCCTGGCCAACGCAGTATGTGCTGAACTCTTCGTCTTCTCTGATGCTTCCATGAAGGCAATTGGTGCTGTGGCATACCTGAAGGTTACACAACAGGGTGGACTAATCCAGATTGGATTCATTATGGGAAAAGCCAAACTCACACCTCAGTCTGAACCAACCATTCCCAGACTCGAGTTATGTGCAGCAGTTTTAGCTGTTGAGATGGCAGAACTCATTCAAGATGAACTGGACATAAAGCTTCATTCCAAAAGGTTCTACACTGATAGCAAAGTAGTTCTTGGCTACATCAACAACAAATCCAAACGTTTCTACGTTTATGTTCACAACCGTGTGCAGCGCATCCTCCAAAGCACAAACGCTGAGCAATGGCACTATGTGCATACTGAAGATAACCCTGCTGACCATGCATCGAGGTCAGTTCCTGCATCATGCCTGGCACAGACAACATGGTTTACAGGACCTGCCTTCCTGAGCAAACCTTCAGCAGAACAAGAACCATCTCAGTCATTCGACTTGGTTGATCCAGATGCAGATGTTGAGATCCGTCCGCAGGTGAGGACTTATGCGATGCAGGTTCAAGAGAAAAGCCTCAACACAGAGCGCTTTGAAAGGTTCTCCAGCTTTGAAACTCTTGTTAAAGCCATTGCATTGCTGATTCATATTGCAAGATCTCACAAGTCTTCCAATGGCACAGACAAATGCAAAGGATGGCATACGTGTGATCTACCTCGCACCCCAGATGAGTTATCCCAGGCTAAGGAGGTCATTCTCAAAGCTGTCCAAAGGAAAGCATTTGCAAAGGAGTTTGAAGCTTTGGAAGCAAACAAGACAGTTCCTCTGAATAGCAAGCTTCAAAGACTTTGTCCAGTCTTACGGGACAACTTCATCTGCGTCGGAGGAAGACTAGAAAACTCCAGCCTGGATAATGGAGAAAGAAACCCAGTTATCCTTCCCCAAGATGACCATGTGTCCTTATTACTGGTTAGACATCATCATGCCAAAGTTAAACACCAAGGCCGGCATCTGACTGAAGGCGCTATTAGAGCAGCCGGAGTCTGGCTCTTGGGTGGGAAAAGACTCATCAACTCTGTGTTATATAAGTGTGTAACCTGTCATAGACTGAGAGGAAAAATGCAGGAACAAAGAATGGCGGCTTTACCTCTGGAACGCCTCAAGGCTTGCCCTCCGTTCACGTATGTGGGGTTAGACGTCTTTGGACCTTGGTCTGTAACCACCAGACGTACAAGAGGTGGAGAAGCTAAAAGCAAGCGTTGGGCCATGATCTTCTGCTGCATGAGCTCCAGAGCAGTGCACATCGAAGTAATCGACTCAATGGATAGTTCAAGCTGCATCAACACTTTGAGGCGTTTCTTCGCATTAAGAGGATCTGCAAAACAACTACGATCTGATTGCGGCACCAACTTCATAAGCGCTTGTAAGGAACTTGGCATGGGTAAGGATCAGCCAAAGAACACAGTGCAAAACTATCTACACCAACAAGGGTGTTCCTGGGTTTTCAATCCCCCGCACGCTTCACACATGGGCGGCTCATGGGAACGTCTTATTGGGGTGGCCAGAAGAATTCTGGACTCAATGCTTCTTGAGCAGCACACCTGTTTGACCCATGATGTCTTATGCACACTAATGGCAGAAGTGACTGCAATCATGAATTCGAGGCCACTGATCCCAGTTTCAAATGACCCTGAGGACCCATACATCCTGTCACCATCAATGCTACTGACGCAAAAAGTTGGAGTCCCACCTCCACCAGGAGACTTTACTGAAAGAGACCTTCTTACCAAACAGTGGAGACAAGTACAAGCACTTGCCAACAAGTTTTGGAGCCGCTGGCGTCATGAGTACTTACCTACTCTGCAACCTCGTAGGAAATGGACCAAGTCTCATCGAAACCTGCAGGAGGGAGACACTGTCCTTCTCAAAGATAACCAAGCACCCCGTAACCACTGGCCACTGGCCATAATCACCAAGACGCTCCCTGGAGGAGATGGAAGGGTGAGGAAAGTGGAATTGAAGACTACAGATCAAGGACGTCCAAAAACTTTTCTCAGACCAGTGTCGGAGGTTATCTTGCTTCTTAAAAAGGACTGATGGTTGCTAAATCCCCTCAGTTCATAGTCTGATTCAAAAATGTCCTCACAGAGGCCAGGCGGGGAGTGTGCCGTCTAATCGGCTTAATTTAAGTTGGACTTTTATTTTGAAAAGAGGTCTTTTATTTTGAAGCCTGTTTTGTATGCTTAGAGGCATGTGTCATTTTCTGTCAGCCATTTTTTGATGAAGCCAGCTGAATGAGACCTCATGCAATGCTGTAGACACCACAGAGGCAATGTCGTGAGTAAATACATGAATATTTTATGTTTGTAGTTAGGATTGAGGTTAGACAACTTACTCTAAACTTTAAAACACTTCATTTCATGTGGTTAGGAACGTTTATTTACATGCATTATGCATTTTAAAAGAGTTCATGTGGTCATATGGATCTTTAAGTATTGTATTCTGTGTGTTACAGTTTTCACTCTGTCTTTGTACGAAGATGTTAAGAGCCACAGTAAAGAGCAAAGTAATGCTAACTACGACTCAAGTCATCTTTTCAAAGAAGAGTTTAGCTGGTTGTATAGCTTCAGCTGCTACGCTGAAGTGAAGACAACATAATGTCGTTCATGAACGACTCAGTTCAGAGAGCCGGCTCTTTTGCATGAACAACAAGATCCAGATCCTGTTTTGAGAGCCATTTCATATCATTATTACTACCACTGCGGGTTTTTTTTATGTATGAATATTTTGTATGTGTCCATGTGTTATGTGATTAATTTGTAGGGATGATTTTCTCCCTCTATACTACTTTACCACAGAAACTCCACTCATTAAAGACTGGTGCTTGATGGTGTATGATTAATGTTTATATCAGCTGTGTCATACAGCCCCGTCATAGAGCAGACTTCATCTGACCATGTGTTTTGTGTAGACAATATGTTTTGAAAAATGGAATCATGATATTTCATTAATCTAAAAAAATTAAGCATGATTGGAGTTAAATACAATCAAATATCAGTGAGAAGCAGGCTTTGCCACCAAGTTGGCTGGGCCCCTGAAACCCCAGTGAATTGAATTGGAAGGTGTGGATGGACTCCAAACAACAGGCAGTAAGGTGGGTAACCTGTGGTTGAGTGGGATTTGACTTTTTAGTTCTACTCCTTACATTTTCACGCAATTACCTGTACTGTCTAATCCTTACATTTTAAAAAAAAACCTTGTTACTCCTATTTCATTTTAGCTTGTTTTCATTCCAGCTTGTCATCGTTCAAAAAAACACAAATAAAAAACCCCAAAACTTATCCAGATAAAACGCGCCATGTGGATAGAGTGAATTTGATTGTGGTTGGATGAGAAGTATAAACATAATACCATTCTGACACCCTATTGGTTTGTACGCGATCCATCGCACCTACACACGACACAAATCACGTCACACTCCAGCAAGGAAATAGCAGACGTATGTAGCCTAGTACGAAGATGTCCATGGCAGAGACTCAAGAGAACTCAAGCCAATTGTCCCAACCAAGCACCAGCGAGGAGGTTGGTAGTCCACATATATGGTTCTTGAATGTATTTTCAGTGTACTAAAATGCGATGGGCATAAATGCGGCTGAAATTTTTCAACATTAACATTTTAATATAACATCATAGTCTTTATGGCCTTTAGAAAAATGTTTTTTGGGGAGGTGGGGTAGTGCACTATAGGCCCCTGTGGCGCAGCTTAAGATTTTTTCCTTAATGGCATTTTTTCCTCCTTACATTACTTTAACTTTTATACTTTAAGTAGTTTTGAAACCAGTACTTTTACACTTTTACTCGAGTAAAAAGCTTGAGTTGATACTTCAACATCTACAGAAGTCTTTTTAAACCCTAGTACCTGTACTTCTGTTCCCTACTTGTTTCCACTTTTTTAATTTACCATTTCACACTGTTTTTTGTTGTTGTTGTTGTTGTTTTGTTTTTGTTTTTGTTTTGTTTTTTGCTTTTCTTTAAAACCAATTTTGCCACTTTTGTGCCATTATTGCTGATTTTGCATCATTTTATTATTTACCACTTAAATTGTCTAAATTTTCTCTAATTAAAAAGTAATTTTATTTTATGAAAAGGGATTTACATCTTCAAAAAGGTTATAATGCACTACAACATCAATAAAAAAATCATTTATGCTGTTTTATTTAATAAGAGTGGTTAATTTTAAGGTTTAAAAGTGAAATATGGTTACCACAGCTTTACTTTATAATGGTTCATGATTTTGCTGACCTCGATGCCCCCCCCCCACCCCCTATTTGACTGGGCCCCAGAAAGCCCTCCTTTTTATTCCACCTTAGTTGCAGCGTTGATCATCATGGCATTGCTAATTTGGCAGGTCAAATGAAGCCAAAATGGTAACCGAATGAAGAGCCGTTTTGGAGCCGAAAAAGCTGTCTCTTCTCACAAAGAGTTTAAGATTCCTATCACTACTCAAAACCCAGATTTTTCAGGTTATCATTCAGACCAAAACTCCGTGCCACCCCTGTTTCTTATTGACTGGCAAATAAATAAAACTCTTTTAAAGTTGGGAAATAGCAGCACCATCTGCGCTACCACAGTATGCAGCAAGGCATGCAGGAATGAAAGTGTGAGGAGTTATACTGAATCATCTCACTCTGGTTAGCAAATGAGACAGCCAGCTAGTTAGCTTACCCACTGTAGTGAAAACTAAAGTTTTTTTTCCCCTCCAAAGAGATCTGCTGCTGACACTGAAACAAAAATCAGATGATGAAAACCAATGGAAATTTCTGGTCTGTCTCACAGCATTGAAATGTAATTCCGTAGCCTAATTGATACAATCAAACTTTTTTGGTCCCTAAAAACTGTTTACACACTTCAATGGCCTATAAATCATTCAACTTAAAATTGCCATAAACAGTATAGAGTTAGCCAATAGTAATGTATCTGTACCATTTCACTGGTACAATCCTACCCAAACAATGTATTGTTACTATATAAAACTTTTTTTTTTTTTTTTTTTTCTTTTTGGAGGAGGAAAGAGTGAACGTAATAGATTCATGATGCTGCTTTATGGTTCAGACTGATAAAGATCATTTGGGAACAATTGGACTTTTTTTCCCAGTCAAATCTTGGCCTGATGGTAGACTTGCAAAAGTAGCAGTTTCTCTGGTTTTATGAGATTTAGTCTTGTGTTTGAGTGAAAGTAATGATTTGGTTATTCTATAAACCACTGACAACATTTCTCACAAATTCAAAGTAAGAAACTGTCATTCAGAGCATTTATGTGCAGAAAATAACAACTGGACAAAATAACAAAAAACCAAGCAATGTATTTAGACCTTTAATAATGCAAAAAAAAAAAACAAGTTCCTATTAATTTTTAAACAACACAATAATGTTTACACTTAGGCAGATTTAAGAAATGAATATTTGGTTGAATAACCCTGATTTTGAATCACATCTTTCATCCATCTTGGCATGCTCTCCACCAGTCATTCACATTGCTGTTTGGTGAATTTATGTCACTCCAGGCAACTTGGTTTTGTTCGATGGCCATCCATCTCCTCTTGCTTGCATTCCTGAGGCTTTCATTGGGGTTCAGGTCTGGAGGTTGGGCTGGCTGTGACAGGGTCTCGATCTGGTGGTCTTCCATCTACACCTTGGTTGACCTGGCTGTGTGGCATGGAGTATTTTCCTGCTGGAAAAAACAATCCTCAGAGTTCTGGAACATTGTCAGAGGAGAAGGAAGCACATTTTCTTCCAGGATATCTCGTCATTTTTCTTGTTGTCTGTCCTATCTCCACTAAATCACATTTATGAGGGCTTCGCTTATGCATTTTTTTAGACTAAATTGTGCATCAAACATCAGCAAAGGGGTCAAGTTAATGATGACATTTATTAATCATGTTGGATATCTGGTCAGTATATTAGCCTGAGGTGCAGATGAGCTGAGATGATGTCAATAATGCATGCCTCACTGAAAGTCCCAAATGGATGCTGAGAGACAAAGCAGGTGATTTAATCTACCTGACATGCTCCTGCAGAGTGCTGATCAATAATGCTCCAATGCTACCGTCAACATCAGGAAGGAATGAATCCGCTTGAGGAAAAAAACAAAGGAGTAAAGACAGAAAAAGAACAACAACAAAACCCAACTGGAATATAAACTTACTCTTTGTTTGGTGGTCTGTTGCTTTTCTCCACAGGCTGGAGGCCCCAAACTAGTCATTTGGAACAAGAGTGTCTCCTGCTGTCCGCTTTAACTCGTCTGACAGCACCCTGCTGGCTTTTGAAAAGGGCTTATAATCCCGAGAAGGGCCTGAAGGTGAGTTGTCCCTCAATACCTACTGGAGCAGAAGTTCACCTAGGGCTTCTGCAGAGAATGACTCAAGTCTCAGGCCTAATGCAGATAAACTGGTTCACAAGGGCACAGTTTGGCAGATGGAAGGAGTAAAGGAGGATCCCCTATTAAGTGGTGGCCTGCAGAGAGGGTCTGACACTATACATTAACGTCTGTACCTTTAAAATGGGATATAAGCTGGTTTTGTGTCTTACTTCAGCTCTACTATGGGATTTTATCAAGTGTTGAGATATTTTAACCCTTTAGAATAAAACTCTCCACTTCATTCTTCTCTTTCTCATCAGAAGCACCTGTTCATGAGACCTTTGTAGATAAAATGGGATCTGGAGTCATCATTCATTTCCATCTTATTAAAGAGGTCATGCAGTTTCAGTCCTAGTGCTCTAGTGGTTGTGATGTAGTCACCTGATAACAAAAATGAACTTCGACAATGTTTAGTCAGTTCAAAATGACGGACAGTTTGTGTCCTGAGCTATTTAACCTCTAATGAAGTCAGGAACAGTGACCGACGCCTTGATCAGATTACTTCTGAGCTGAAGGAAATGAAGATAAAGGAAATGTTGTGTGTGTTGTCAAACTGGCAATGATTCAAAGCTGCATGAGCTTGAGTCATGCTGTGTCCCTAAAAGGGCAACAAAAGCAATGCACGTAACATCCCAGCAGTGGTAAGGTGAACAAGAAGGAAAAATGATTTTATAGCATTTTAAGGACGTTTTTCATGGATCAGTGTGATCTAATTCAGGGGAACATTTATAAGAGTTTGTTTTTGTGCATTAGCTCAAGTACTTACAATCCAGAGCAATGATTTGAATTCTTCCTCAAACTATTACAGCTTTTTAAATGCTCCCACCTGTCCTCATAGCTCATTTCTCCTGCTTGGGAATGAATAAGAGAATCACTTTACTACCCACTCTCTTTAGCTGAGAGTAATACGACTGTTCTTGTGCCTGGATAATAGTTTCCTACAAGTGACAAAATTGTTCAAACAAAGCACATAAGCCTGAGTTTCCCCATCAGGCACTCATCATGCTTGACAGCAGCTTTTCTACAGGGAGGCAGATCCTGTGCAGAACATGCAGTACAAATCCAGGCAGAATCTAATTGTAAGATTGCTCTCAAGACTGTCACATGCAGTTACTGTTTACCGTGGCCTTCTTGTGACACCATCCTTGATTTGCTGCTCCAAATTCAAATCCTCTTTGGTGCTTTCATTCCTCATCCTTTTCTCATCCCCGGTGTTTGGCCTTTCTAAGTCTCTAATTGAAGAAAGCCAGCCATTAGTCCGCTGTCCGTGGGACGGCAGCATCATCTTGTTAGCCCAAGCTGATTGAGCAGTATCACTTGGTCTGTGTTAACACTACAGCAGAAAAGACCTGAATAGGATTTTTATTTTCTTTTATTTTACTCAATCAGTGTTTTAGCTAGTTTGAATGGCCTAGATCACATGGAGTGGTCACAGTGGTAGCAGGCTGAGCAAGTCAACCCAGACATCCTTCTCCTCAGCAACTTTCCTACTCCTTCTGGGGGATCCCAAGGTGGTCGCAGGCCAAGCAGGATATAAAATCCCTCAAGCGTATTCCTGGTCTTTCCCTAGGTCTCCTCCCAGCACGACGTGCCCAGAAGACTTCCAAAGGGAGGTGCCCAGGAGTCATCCCGATCAGATACCTGAACCACGTCAACTGGCTCCTTTCAATGCGAAGGAGCAGCGACTCTATGCTTGGCTCCAGATGTCTGAACTCCTCACCCTATTTCTATGGCTGAGGCAAGCCACCTTCTGGATAAACTCATTTCGGCTGCTTGTGTATCCACATCTCATTCTTTTGGTCATTGAACATAGGTGAAGGTTGGGGGATAAATTGACCAGTAAATCAAAAGTTTTCCCTTTTAGCTCATCTCCCACAGTCTGGCACAATGTCTGCAGTACTGTTGACACTGCACCAATCAGCTGTCAATCTCACACCCCCTTTTCCCCTCACTTGTGAACAAGACCCCAAAATACTTGAACTCCTTCAACCGAGGCAGAGACTCACTCCCTACCTGGAGGGAAGAAATCCACCTTTTCTGGCAGAGAACCATGGCCTCAGACTTGAAGGAGCTGATTCTTATCCCGTTGCTTTCCAGCCAGCTGTAAACTGTCCCAGTGCCTGCAGGAGGTCAGAAGGGTCTACAAACTCAGAAACAAACAAACAAACAAACAAACAAACAAAACACATGTAGAATGGATGAGCAAACTCCCTCAAGAGGTCCTGCAAGAGTGAAGAGCTGGACTTTATTTGGGCTCTCAATACCATTCAGATCAGATATTTTGCAACCAAGTCACCATAGTCTGAATGGTCTAAATGCATGCCACTTTGACATTATGCATTACAGCTGCACCCCATGGACAAGTCTGCCACCAGCAGATCATTATCTTTTACCAACTCAGAGCAAAGTATGGCTTTAGACTATATGAAAAAGTTAAACACATAATCCAGACTATACAAGTCAGACAAGAGCAGCAACAGAAAGAACCATCAGGAAAAATTATTGATTGTTCAACTGTGTAAAGTAAGTTTTCTAACCTAAGCAACAGGTGCAGGTTAGGTGTTTGGCATCAATTGCCATGATTATCTGCCCAAGAAATGGCCCATCTCTGTAAGACTGACAATATAAGCCTTTACCCTGATGTTACCTTTATAACCATGGTAATTTTGTTCTTCTGCAGGGAGTTCTACATCATCAGTTCTGCTTATTATCAGTCTTTCTTCACATCCAGGGGTAGTTTTAGTAATTTTGGAGGCCCCAGGCAAGGACTTGCCCTCCACAACTTAACTAAAAGCAATCATAGTAAGAGAACAAAATTTTCTGAACCCTTTTTTTTCAAGTAACACAGCCAGAACAATACAGGAATTACTCAAACGTGAAATGAAGATCTTTAAATATATAACAGTGCTTGTTTATCTGAACTTAAAAAAAATGAAAATATTTGATCACCATGGTGCAGTAACATGCCATATTTTTTTAGTTATTGTATTGAATTTTACCATCCAGTTATCATCCAAGTCATTGATTTAATATGTCTACAGGGATCTACCTAACTAGAATCCCCTTCTATAAAGCCTTTTTTGCAGCTTTTTGAAGGGTTGTTTAGCACATGTGGGTCAGTTCAGGATGCGTCCAGTTCACCATGGCCACATTTAAAAAATGATACCAATGGCCAGAAAAGTCACATCTGTGTGTGTGAATTCATTTTTGGTCACACAATGCACAGTACTGTAGGACCTTCACAGGTGGAATGTAAGGTAATATAAAAACACAAAGAGAGTAATTTGTGCACGCACACACACATATACTATGCCCTTAACCTTACAACCTGATACAGAAGTTAAGCGGCAATGCAGCAGAGGTGTAATGAATGAATATTTACCAACCAGTCATGCAGGGTTGGAACCTGCGAAGACTCACAGGAGACACCGTGGTGTCAAGCCACTATTGGCTATTGGCAGCTGTCAAGGTTAAGACTTTGCTCTCCATACATCAATGTTCTCTGAGGGCTTCATATATGTGAGCATACAGTCAAGATTCTGTCCACAAGTGCAGCATCAAATACAGTCCTTATCTTTTCCCATAGGGTTATGAAATGTCAGTCAGCAGTGGCCATCTATGCACACTTTTGCTTAGCTTCAGTCTACAAAATGTCACTATAATAGTATAAATATAAAACACTGACACATCAGTATTGTGATGTGTAACATCCTGTTTCCTGACATCCACAGCTGTAACAGCTAGATCTGCAAAACCCCAAATTGGAAGCTCCATATACATTGGCAATTAAAATTATTCACCCCCTTGGATTATTTATGCCTTCATTGATTTTATAAATCAACCATGGTCGATATAATTAGGCTTTTTGATTAAAAAAGTAAAAATAAAAAAAAACTTTTTAATGTCAAAGTGAAAACAGATTTCTACAAAGTAATGTTAATTAAATAAAAATAAGATAAAATAAGATCATCTGAGTGCATTGAATGTGTCTCAAGTGACTGTAGTATAAAGACACCTGTGTCTGGAAGGTCCAGTCCCTGGTTAGTTAGTATTCCTGGCTACCATTACACAAAAGACAAAAGAACACTCCAAGCAACTCAGAGAAAAGGCAAAGGAAAAGTTTGAAATGGGTAAATCTGGCACAACTTCACCAACTCCCAAGGTGCATGGAGGGTCTTGAAGGAGGGTCTTGAAGAGAACAGAAATCTCCAGCAACACTTGTAGTTAAAAGAACAACTTTATTAGACCGATGCGTTTCGGCATGTAGCCTTCATCGGGGCCATCAAAGGAAAAGTTTGAGTCAGGGGATGGATCCAAAAAAAATCCAAGGCACTGTACAATCTCTGGAGTTTGGTTTAATCCATTATCAAGAAATGGCAGGAAAATGGCATACCAGTGTAAATCTGCCTAGATCAGGCAAGAGGGGAACTAGTGAGAGAGACAAACAAGACACCTATGATTACTCTGAAGGAGTTACAAGCTTCAGCAGCTGAGATGGGAGAGACTCTGCATACAAAAACTGTGCCCTGGTTCTTCACTTGTCAAAGCTTTATGGAAGAATGGCAAAGAGAAAGCCACTGTTGAAGAAAACTCATTACATTTCAACTAGAGTTCACCAAAAGACATGTTGGAGACTCCATGGTCAAGTAGAAGAAAGTTCCTTGGTCTGATGAGACAAAAATGGTGCTTTTTGGCTATCAGACAGAATGCTATGTTTGGTGGCCCCAAAGCCCAGACCTCAATACAATCGAAAATTGGTTGGACTTGAAAAGGGCTGTTTGCACCGGATCCTTGTGCAACCTGACAGAACTTGAGCATTTTTGCAAAGAAGAATGGAGTAAAATTGCAATGTCTGGTTGTGCAAGACTAATTAAGAACATAAATGTTTTCAAAGCCTTTAACTCTCACATCAGATTGATGCAGTAATTGGAGACCAGATTTACTGGTGATTCTTGATTCTGGTCTGTGAAGTTCAGTGTAGTTCACACCAGCCCTCTCATAGAAGAGAAACCTCTCAAGTTGACGCGTGAATAAGGGAATTGGTGCCAGAACAGCTGTCGGTAGAATAATGCTTTGAATGCTAATGGGGGAAAATGCTGACAATCCATGTTTGGACTGGACAGAGAATTTTATTCCCTATTAGGGCACCTTACCAGCTTCCTTCAGTCAACAGGCCAGTAGGGATGCACCCACCGTCTGACTTCAGGCTAAAGGTGCCTCTCACCCTCTTTGTCATCATAGTGAGGTGACTGTACCTTTGTCCTGCCATTTCAGCATCAACAGCTTTATTCACATCCATCCCAGTACTGTAGCTCTCTGCAGACTTCAGATGTTGTCAGTAAAGCCTATTGCAGGGTTTGCAATGTTGGCTCACTTCCAAAAAAAATGTTTCAAGGCAGACGTGGTCATTCAAACATAAATCAAAGTGTACAGAAATAACTCCTCCTTACTAGTACTTGGCAGAGAGAAATTGGCGGACTCCTGTATGACATGTCTTAAATACAACTCATTTATGAATGCATCATTTTCCATATATTGCTGTATATCCAATTTGCCTCTGTGACTTGTTCCAGTTTACTGCAGCTCAGATGAATCTCAGTAAATCAAACTCTGCTGCACTGTGCTATGCAGCTGCCAGTGTGCCAGTTCCACATGTCAGATTTCTATATGCCTGATTAACTACATATTTTACTTGAAGACATGCGCGCCTCTATCACTGTGCCTGAAATGGAGCATCAGATACGCCTTTTTTTCTTTGCACTCCTATACTGCTACAGTGCAATACAAATCAGTCCAGTTCAGTGGCTGTTGGACACCAATCTAGCACTACACTGAGCATTGGAAGCAAGAACAATGAATTCATGACTTCAGTCAGTAAAGTAGAAATTCTTCATATCTGCGGGGGGGGGGGGGGGGTGATGAAAAGATTCTATTAGAAATAATTTTTTTTAAATCATCTATCTTATTCATGTTAACTTTTTAGTGTTATCTGTATGTACTATACTGTGTTCTGTGCAGGCTGCTCTGAGTTGTAAGACTCAAATTTGTTCAAATCCTCCAGCTTTAGACTTGGGCCTCAATCCAAACCCTACTCATTGCTTACAAAGCAGCAATTAAAGCTGCATTTCAAATAGGTGGTCCAGTTTGATTGAGTAAGGTTTGGTATGATAAAGCCCAAATATCTGAAACCCCTTGGAAAAGGGCTTTGGAAGGGGGAGAAACATGGACCCTGATGAAGGCCGGGTGTCCCACTGTGGAGGTTTGCCACTCAACTCCAAGCTTGAACAGCACTGCCAGGCTGACGCACATGGATCATGAAACTGCTCCTGTTTGCCCACAATCCCTCCTCCAGGTCTACACCCCTCTTCTTACGCTTTGCTGGTGAAAGATGCCTGGAACATCCATCACATCAGGCCATTAAGTCACCAGCTTGACTCCTCTCCTCTGTCCCACAATGGTGGAGTTAACTACCCAAGTTCATTTGCAGATTTGCAGAGTCCCTGTCTGCTTCCAAGAGAGAGCTAAAGACCCAGCTCTTTTGGGAACACTATGTACTCTGCTAGACTCTTCTCCTCTGTGGTAGAATAAGTTTCCCAAATACTCAGTACACCCTGTCCCAATCTACTCTGAAAGCTTCAGGCCTAGCTCTTACCAACAACCCAGCAACTGGTAATTTGCAATATATTATGTTGGTGAAGACGATGGCAATGATGATGTGAGGCCTCATGTTGATGACTTGTTTTTCCGTTGCTGATGATGTTTATATTATTAGGAAACAAAACAAAAATCAACAATAAATAAACAACCAACCAACCCAAGTGTGGATCAGCCATATGAGACCCTTGGATCTCGAGAGATCCAAGATGGATCCTACTTGTAGTAAACATGGGCAATCACAGCATTCTCATATCACCGTATGGGTCTCATATGGGCTGATCCACACTTGCAGTACACGTGGGCAATCACAGGTGGGGCCACCATGGAACCCATGGACAAACCCACATGAGACCCACATTGTAGCCCACATATAACCCATATGAGGCCCACATGGACATGCTGGCTGGACAAGAGCAGGTCATCTAGTCAGTTAAGGGAGGCAGGCCTTTGTAAGAGGTGACCAAGAACCTAATGGTTACTCTGACTGAGCTCCAGAGATCCTGTGTGGAGATGGGACTATGGCTGCATCTCACTTTGACTAATGTATGGCTTGGGTCTGTGGCGTAGATCTTTTCCTTGAGTCTTAGTCCTACCCACCAGAGACTCATGGAGAGATTGGAGGAATCGACGCGGAGGACTGAAGCCAAAAGACCGATGTTTAACAGCCCATGAGACGTCCTTCCCTCTCCAGTGTCACATGAAGCAACGTCAGTTTGTTATGACGGTGCCGGTGTTCTGTCATTTTTTTACTATCCATCAAAAATTGCTACTTTGTGGTTCTGCGCATGCGCCATACGCCATCAGCGTCATGCCCATAAGGGTTAGGGTAGTCAATAGGTAGCAAAATCTGACAAGGAAGCAAAATCTGACAGAACACCGGCTGATCATCAGTCAGCTGATCATCAATCAGCTGTCAGGAGGCATAAACAGCTGTGTCAGCGCTGTATATTATTTATTCTAAACAAATATCCACATTTACAGTGTTTGGTCTCAGTGTGGGATCAAAAAACTCCTGCATGGAGAAAAACCTGCAGTATATAAAAAACAACATGCGGACTCTTTCTACCAGCAAATGCTATATTATAATTTTTTTTTTATCCTAGTGATTCAGTGTGAAGGCTAATGATCAAACCTGACACTCACTAACAATCAGACTGATAGAAACTTTATTGACCCTGCAATGATTTACTCGTTTCTTCCTGACAGACAGACTGCTGCTGTCTGACTTTAATTCTTTTCATAATCTAATAAACAGAAATAACTACTAAATAGACTACTAATATTAGTTGTAAAGATGTTAAAAAACGTCTCCACTCTAAACAACATCTAGATTTAACTGAAAAGTGAAAGGTTAAAAATGTAATTTTCCTGTATTCGTAAAGACGTCTCTAAAGACTTAGCTGTAATATGGTCATATCTTAAATGAATGTTATTGGGCTAAATATGGACCAGATCAGATGGACAAAACATGGCTCAACTTTCGACAGCTATCTTTAGACTAAATTAAGGCTATGACAGACTGAATGTAGAAAAAAACATCTAAATGATGTCAAGGGTTTGGTGGGAAAGGGAAGAGTTATATCTGAATCTTTAGATTTTATGAGCTTTTACCATGTTTTATGTTTCAAGGTGAATCAGAAAACAAATCAAATATTAAACTCCATACTGATTCACTCTTTATTATTGATTTTATTAAATATATTGTCAATATTTCACTATATTTTTCACTATATTTCTGATGTTTATATGCTCTTGAGAGCCTGTTGAGTCTGTTTATCGTCTGTTATAAACTTTGTTTCTCCTCCATTATTTATCTCTGCTGGTGATATCCAATAAGGGGGCGTGTCTTTGAGTAAAAAAAACGTTCCGGGAAGCCTGCTCTCATGTGTCTTTGCTCATCAGTCTTCAAATCTCAGTCAGTTTTCAAATTTGCCTACTATACTAGCAGTGCGTACTGATTAGCCCAATATGTAGAATGCAGTCTGCGAACAAATGCAAAAGTTGCAGTATGCCAAAAATATCCAGATGACATACTGATTCAGGAAAAAAACACAGTATGCATCGGACAGTCTGCTTCGCCTACTGTTACCCACAATGCAAAGTGCCGGGTCAGAGTTCGTAATAGTGGAGAGCGGCAAAACTTTCACCGGAGCAGCTGACAGTTACAAAAAGTGCCATTACCTTTTATCTTTACCTTTATAACATGTACTATAACAAAATAAGTTGTAGTAAGGTCACTTTTGTTTTTGTTTTGCCGTCACGGCTCGTAACGGCTGTAGGGGCTGTCAAGTGTGTCCTTTCACTGCACTATACATGCTAAGCTAAAAACAATGGCTATAAAAATCCTGAAAAATCAAATAAAAACACTTCCCAGATTTTTTTCTGTACGTAAATGGATGGAAAACACTGTAGCGTCGTTTAGCGTTGTGAAACCAGTTAAACCGGGCCAAGCACACTACACTTATGGCTTCGGTCTTAAAACCACGTAAGGGTCTTTGGGACAGTCTTTAAGATGGCTGATCAGGAACTACTTCCAGTAGCCCTAGGACTGAGGACCGATCAATAAGAGACTTGGGATCCAGCTAAAGTTTCAGAAGGACAACCATCAGTGCAGCCCTCCACAGATCTGGGTGTATGGCAGTGGCTAGACGGAGGCCTCCCCTCAGTGCAAAACACATGAAAGCTTGCTTGGAGTTTGCAAAAAACTACAAATAATAGCCAAAGGGGTTTATGTACATGCTTTTTGTCAGCTGTGAGGCCTTCTATAGAGAGGTGTGCACCTTTCCAAATCATGCCCAATCAATTTAATTTACCACACGGGGGACTCCAATCAAGGTGTAGAAACATCTCCACAGAGATGAGAGAATGAGATGAACCTGAGCTTAGTTTTAAGTAATTTGCTAAGTGTCTGAATACTTATGTAAGTGTGATATTTCAGTTTTTTACTTTCGTAAATTTGCAAAAAATCCATAATTCTGTTTTCACTTTGTCATGATGGGATGCTGAGTATAGATTAATAAGAATAAAAACTAATCTATCAACTGTATATTAGGCTGCAACATAAAAAAAACTGAAAAAAGTGAAGGGGGTCTGAATACTTTCCAAATGCAATGTTGATGTGTTTCATATAAAAGGATGCAGCAGGTGTGTGTAGAATTAACTGTGCCATTGTTATATTTTTTCCTTACTTTATTTAAAAAATCAGCCCCCCCCCCCAATAAATGGCTCTTGTCCTGATGTTGATTTTCAATGAAATTTTAGTACAAATGTTTAGACTATTGTAACCATTGATAAAAATGCTCGTGCTTATGGTTTTGCACATATGTTCTTGCCTAAAATGTCAACAGATTATATGCTAAAGTTTGTTTAAACAGTGAGTCCATAGTGCCTGCTTGCACACAGGCTTTTCAGTGAACTATAGTATCCCAACATAAGGCTTCACTCCATTACTCTTTTGATAAAAAAATAAACATCCAATCAGTCAAATTCTCCATGCAACTTACTTAAGTCAGCTAGTGGCAGTAAATGTCCATTTAATTTATAGCTTTGAATAACGTGCCTCACATCAAAGCTTCTTATCCCATGTTAGCCACTGCTTGTCAAAGAGCCCTTAAGTCCGGAGCGTTTCTCTGTGCACGTCTGCTCAGCCTCAGGAAGACACCAAAATCCTCTCATCTCCTCTCACTGAGATTGCGCGCAGGGGAAAGGGACAGGACTTCGCCAGCACCTCAATCTGTTCTACGTCTTTCTGCCGGACCTCAGTGGATACAGATGCTCCGGACTATGTCTACAAGACAGGGGCATTTTTGGACAGAGCGGCTTGTATGGGTCATTTTGCATTAAGGAGAACCACACAAAGCTTAATTACTGCCTGGCTCTTTGCGCCCTTTGCTCGGCTGTTGAGGAGGAATCAGCAGTATCCGCAGGATCAACGGGATTATTAGAAAAAGCCTCATAGATGGACTTGCCAGTTCAGGTCGATCAGCTTTTAACGCAAGTTGTGGAGACGAAAGTTGATCTCTCAGTGAAATGAGTGTTTTGCTTTCGGGGTTAAAGTGAGGAGGGTTTACCAGCTGTTTGGGTTGTGGATTTTTTTTTTTATTAACCCATGACATAGGAGTAATTTTGTCAACCAAAGATCGGATTTAACCGGACTGCACTTGATGTGATCGCAGTTTATCTGCCTATCTTTCAGTGTGTTCAGCATCAGAGATGGAGGGAGGCGCTGAACATGGAGCAGCAATCATGCAGATGGGGATTGAGTTACACTGCACTGTTACACTGCATCTTTCTCTTAAAGACTGTTTTTCCCTTTGAGCCACGCAGCGTGAGGCAAAGTTACCGTAAAAGTTTGTTTTAGTCTATTTACATTATATGCATGCATCATACAATCCCAGTGTGTAAGCTGATCTTTGTTGAATATTAAAGCTGCCTCATAACCTCTTACATGCGTTCTGTTTTTACATCAAAAGTTACATTGTTATTCATCATATGGTCGCTTTTGAAAGGATGATTTAACCTGCGGACTCAGACACAAAATACACTCTACTTCATCATATTCCCCTGTTTTATGTGCAGGTGTTGGTGAAGTCCTGCTGTGGGCTGACTGTTGCATGCAGGGCTGATAGGAAAATGTTTATTTGCAGCACTGATGGTAAAGTAGATAACTCTAAGTGGAAATCGGGTGACACATATTAAACGTAAATCTGTTATGATGGTCATCAATTGTAGGCAAACTAAGGGCTGACATACTTGGACATACTTGGAATTTGGACAAATACGGATCTGACCAAAGTAACCAGAGTGATTCACAGACAGGGGAAAATATAACAATGTGTATTATAATGATTTTAGACAAATGTCATTGAATAAGGGAGAATAACATATAGGCTAACTTTTGTTAAGAAGCGTTAAAATTCGCCTATAAGTAATTGTATATGAGTCTCTTAACTTGATTGGATAGATTCACTTGAACAAAATTATCTATAATTAGGTTAACTATTAGTGCAGAAATTAATATTGCTTGTTTTTTTCTGGGGATCAGTAGTGACAGGCATTTTTACCCCAACTTCTGACCTAAATTTTGGTCATCATGTTTTGGTACATTTTTTGAGGATTCGCATACCCTTTTTGATTAGTTATCATCCATCCACGAATGACCGACAGTTATTTTCCAAGGTACAGTGAACGCAGCATGCACGTGCAGCCACTGCTGTCATATCAGACCAGGAACGTTGAAACATTGTGAAAAACGGCCGAGAGACGTCTGTAAATAAAGGTATGTGAAGTTTGCTAAATTATTATTGCTTTTAATGACTGCAACACCTGAAAACCTTATTTCTTGATCCATTTAACCACACATTTCTTACATTTCTTTACCAACTGGTCTGTACTTTTTTAAGCTAACATTGCTGCCTGTCTGGTCCATTAAGTGCATAACCTCTGGCAGGTGTTCTTAATTAGCAGGTTTAAAACGGTTCTAACCAAGCTAATGCGTGTATTTTAAGGCTATATTAATAGACAGTTTAATTTAAAACTAGACTATCTAGTAGTTGTGCTTGTCAAGAACGTTGCTTTTGGTTAGCCAACTAAATGTTGACCGTTTCTTTTAAAGCTTAAGCACGCTAGCTTGGTCGCACACATTAATGTGAGCAGAAAAGGTGCATTCAGTGAACACAACTTTTAAACCCAATCCCAATCACTACCCTAAGCCTGAGTAAGCACTGAGCCTTAACGGACTTTAAAGTGTAACAAACCCCTCAGACCTTTTCTTTTTTTTCTTCTTTTTTTTTTTTAATCAGCTGAAAATTACTTATACCCTGATATGGGTCGAATGAGCAGCCAGGATGTGGAAGTGAATGGCCCAAATCCAAATCCACCTGTGTGATTGCTATATGCAAACCGTAACAAAACCTACTACTACACCAAATATAACAGGTGATATGGCTCATAGCTGGGCCTCATATGGAAAACCATTATGTGGGAGTCTTGGTGTGGAACTAGGGTCCTTATAGGGCTCCTGTGTTACTGCCAGACCAAACTGTGCGATTCTCAGACAGAACCTTCCCTAAACTAACCTTTGCTCTGACCCATATTTAGAAGTGAATAATGGGCCAAATCGGGCCCAGAGTTTCAATGAATTTTAATTATCAATGATTTGATTTGTTATGATTTTTTCAATGCAAAATGAATCACAACTTTGTCAAAGTTAACCATTTTGTTTTGAGCTAGAAATTTATGATCCATACATTTCAAGGAATATCAATTTCTGTATCATGCTCCATTCCATAGACAGTCCACAAATACATAAAAAACTTATTTTTCAGGTTTGAATGAAATAAAAACTAAAGGTGACCAAATGCATCATGTACCAAAAAAGTTGGAAAATAAAAAGTAAAAACTCCAAACAAAACTACTGTTTTTAAAAATAAACCAATCCTTTTGGAGCTTTTTTTGTGTCTTACAAACAAAACAGGCTCATCAAGGAACTCCTAATTAACCTGTGCTGTGAGAATCAAGGGCAGAAGATAAATAACAAACTGACCAAGAGTAAAAGTCACACAGAAACTAAATAGACTGAGAATGATACAGGTGTGACAAACAGGACAGAGGTGAAACTAGTGACACAAAAGTCAAAATTAATATTCACTGGTTGACATGGTTACCACCAGAAGTGAGCAATGCAATCAAGACTATGAATGTTAGATGTTACTAATATTCACACAATTTCTTCACCAGGACGGTGCAAACAAGGCAAGCCAAAGTCCAGGAAAAGAGCAGCAGGTCCCAAACAGGATTCATTAAACAGGAGTGAAAGGTAAAGTCTTGACAACAGATTTCAGTTTGGTTTCCACTTTCTAGAATTTAATGCCAAAGGAAAACTGATGATAACTCATGATAGCACCATGTCAGACTATGCAACAACACCGCTCATCGTATGCTATCGTCACTACTGTTTCCACAACTGTGTGCAAGTACACAGATTGTTGGGGAGCCCCAGTTAACCCAGATAATACATACAGTTTCATTGCATGTAAACATGAGATCCTGGAGGAAGAAAAAGCGGGGACTAACTCTGGTGAATGATGATACAAAGATAAGGAATTAATGCTTTCCTATTGGTAGTTGTTAGGATACACATAAATATCAGGGCAGAGTGTCGAACTAGACAATGGGGCAAGAAAAATTCTGACATGCTAGTCTTGACATATGGTCTAGGGTGTCTTGGACACAGCGTTGACTGTGTCACAATACAAGAGCATCTGTCATCCTGTACTAGGGGTGTAACGGTACAGAAAAATTTCGGTTCGTTACGTACCTCTGTTTTGAAGTCACAGTTCGGTATGTTTTCGGAACGGTGATTGAAGCAAATAAATAAAATGTAATTTTGATTATTAAATTAAATTGTATTCTGATAAATAGGCTGAATAAATTACATTTATATTATTAATAATGCTGTAACCTCCTTCCAAAAGTTCTTCAATGATTAAAAATATTACTAAATAAATACATTTTTGAGTTACTAGGTTATTTTCATTGATATATTAACATATTTATACCCATTCTTTAAACACCAAAATTTCCCAGCCATCTTGAACACATCATCACACTAGTGTTAGCTTATTAAATATTCTAATTAGCATCTTTCCTGCCGATTTCAACACGGACTTCAGCACTGGATTACTTTTTTAATCAATGGGACCTACTACAAAGTTTGGGAGTACTTTTCACAGCCCATCCAGCCCTCTCCACTCTTCAAGGTCCCAGAGTCTGGAGGAAGAGTGGAGAGGCACAGAATCCACGTGAAGTCCAGTGTGAAGTTTCCACAGTCAGTGATGATTTGGGCTGCCATGGCATCTGTTGGTGTTGGTCCACTGTGTTTTCTGTGAACCACAGTCAACGCAGCCATCTACCAGGACATTTAAGAGACCTTCATGTTTCCTTCTGCTGACAAGCTTTATGGAGATGCTGATTTCATTTTCCAGCAGGACTTGGCACCTGTCCACACTGCCAAAGGTACCAAAAGCTGGTTCAATGACCATGGTGTTACTGTGCTTGATTGGCCAGCAAACTGGCCTGACCTGAACCCCACAGAGAATCTATGGGGTATTGTCAAAAGGAAGATGAGAGACACCAGACCCAACAATGCAGATGACCTGAAGGCCGCTTTCAAAGCAACCTGGGGTTCCCTTACACCTGAGCAGTGCCACAGGCTGATTGTCTCCATGCCATGCCCCACTGATGCAGTAATTCATGCAAAAGGAGGCCCAACCAAGTATTGAAGGCATAGAATTGAACATACTTTCAGAAACCTGACATTTCTGTTTAAAATATCCTTTTTTATTGATCTTATGTAATATTCTAATTCTTTGAGACACTGAATTTTGGGTTTTCTTATCTGTAAGCCATAATCATCAACATTTCAAGAAATAAAGGCTTGGAACACTTAACTCTATGTGTAATGAGTCTATATAATATATGGGTTTCACTTTCAGAAAAGAGTGACAAAAAATATTGAACTTTTTCATGATATTCTAATTTTTTGAGATGCACTAGTAAGGTAAATTCTCTCTACTTCCATTTAAAGCAGTAGCTGCTGGCAGTATTATTTTTCCAGAATAACCATCTGTATGTTCGGGCCATTCTTGTAAATGTAATATCTCAAGATAACATCAAACTTCAACTTCAATTGATGTCAATTGTTCAACTTGACTTAGGTCATGGCTGTTTGGCCTTATGTCCATCCCTTGCTTTCTAGACCATCTAGGGAAACACTGACTTAGATTAATGTGTTTGCTGATGCTAATGGAACAAATCATTGTTGAAATCGATTCTTCTGCACTTCAAGCAAGCATCTGATCCATTTTTTAACCCTACGTGTGATATTTGTGTGGCAGTAGCAAATTTGGCCAAGGAGTAAGATGGCCAGGGAGGAGCGAGAGGGTGAGGGCTGTGGAGAGGGGACAACAGAGAAAGAGTGAGTTTTGAATGGAGCAGATCTCAGCACTTGGCAAGAAGAATAAAAATGTATGCCTGACAGTGTCTGATATACAGTAGACACAATTATCCTCAACAGTCCCACCAAGAATAATTGTTAGTGTACTGATGTACAGTCATGTGAATGAGCTTTAGGCATGTAGGGGCTAAGAATTCATCGTGGGACCTGATGTGCTACAACTCAGGGGGGAGGGTCATCCAAGAGTCAAGCTTGACACATGATGACATACTTGTGTTGCTTAGCAGCCAAGGTCTATTCACCCTGTTAATATGCCTGGAGACCACTAGCGTTTTTTGGATCCTTTAGAAATCCACAGCATGACCAGGGGCTCGTGGCAACCCTGCTACCCACCCAGACGATACCCTAGGCCATGCTTACTTGCCACATCCGCTAGAGGTGTAATGATCCATCATTGTATATCGTTATATTGATTGGTTGAATAGTAATACAATCAGATTGATAGAAAGTCAAAACATAAATGTACAATGATGCTTTAAGCATCATTTTTTATTTTGAGATCATTCAAAACACTCTTATCACGGCTGAAGTAGCTGAAGTGTTGTCTGATACAATGTCTACGGATAAACAGAGAGGGAAAAGTCAGCTGCTGTGTGTCTCCTTTAATACACTGATTTTATTTTGCCGTCTCACATTAGGTTGATAATCAAAGTATAAGCTGTCGGAAATCAAGGTGGATCAAGCAGGACAGCTGCTCTACCCCCTTCACACTTGTTATGAGGCTGCTCATCATAAGAGTATCCTTTGAAATAAAACTTTGCTATAAGTCTAACCTCTCTGTTTTTCAAAATCAAGATTTCAGTAAATCAAAAATAATGTAAATTCATCACTACAACATCATATGCCACATATGTAATATCGTTTAAATCTCACAATGTACAATAAAGCTGTAAATAAACTAGATGTATGCCAGATAAATTGTATTGTGGCAGATTTTGTGATATTGGAAAATATCCTATTGTTGCTAAAAAATATTGTTCTTGTATCCTATCATGATGACACAGGTGATTTACACTGCTAACATCCACCCCTTACTCAGCCCTTAAGGTGTGGACTTTATTTTTTTAACTGATTATTTTCCCATGCCCCTGGTTATATGCAAGGACAAACAATCAGTCCTCCTTCCCGCCCAATGGTGCCTTCAGGTGGCTTACTCGACACATCTACACCTTACTTTAGCCTCAATTTTTGGCCCAAACATGCCTAAATGTTCTGCACAGTACTGTATGTATGGGTGTTTGTATGTGTAAATATATGCATGCTGTGCTACTCCTCTATCTGTAAATACTTTTCTTTTTGACTAATATCAGAGCTCTTTTCACATGGCATGCATGCACTAGCATGCCATGTGTATTTGATTTTTCAGTAGCTTAATCAAATACTGTCAACCATGTATGGTTGGGAACTATACCTAGCAGTAAATTTAAATTGCATTTAGAAAAACAGACCAGAACACCTCTTTAACATGTCAGCTTCTGCTTGACTTGATAAGGAGGTGGCTTTTTATAACCTTTTCCAGACTGATAGATTTCAGTCACTTTGTTTCTCATTTGTTCTTGAATTTCTTTGGATTTTGGCATGATGCGTTTTTTTTTTTTTTGAGATCTTGTAGTGCACTTCACTTCACTGTTCGACAGCTTCTATTTAAGTGACATTTTGATTTAACCTATCTGCCGGTAATCAGGCCTGGGTGTGGCCAGTGAAATTGAACTCAGCTTTCCAAAAACTCTGGTTAATCACAGTTAACTCATGATTTAACAAGGGGGGAATTACTTTTTCCACACAGGGCCAGATAGGTTTGTATTTTTATTTTTTTTTTGCATGGTGTAGCTGCTCTGCAGAGAGAAGTGTCAAAAGCAAGTTGATCTGAATCAGCAACTGAGTTTCAGATGTCAATAATACATTAAGAAACCATGCTGTGTAGTGTTAGTTTACTTTTACGTAGCTTTGTATTGATTGCAGGGCTTAGTCCCTCTTTGCTTGTGCTTATATTTGTCTGTTTAACTCCCAATGGATTCAGACTTAATTCAAGAGTTCTATTTTTTAAATGCCCCTGTTGATTTACAGTTTCACCTTAATTTTTTTTTTTTTCGGCCTTGCCTTGTTTTGGGCACATTACACAGTTAAAAGAATGTGCAACAGTATAATATTACTGACAGCCCTCATTATTCAGAGACCTTGTTACTATTAATTTTGCATGACTCCAATTTTATGGCAACTGTACTCTGGATCGCAGCCCAGGACAAGCAGATGATTTAACGATGATTAAACCAGCTGAGCTACATAACAATTCTTGTACATTTTAATATGTCTTCTTGATACAGGTATAAGGAGCAGATATTGTAGATTGTCTAAGATTTTGAAACAAGAAAGATGCAATGTGTCTTATGCATTGAGTGATGAAACAGCAGTATACAAAACAAATGATTACAAGGCATCATTAAGGTAGTGATTTTCTGAAAATGAAAAGAAAGGAAGTAGCTCAGCACTACATGAAATTGGGAAAAATTTCAGAGTAGTGTCTCTGTGGTGTGATGAATGGATAAGGTGTGAGGAGGAGCTTTTCATCTGCCTGCAAATCTGGCCCTCATAATGAAGGAAAATGCCATCTAAAAATGCCATATAAATTTCTAAATTTACAATGATGTTCAGGATACCACTGTATGCCACACAGTAGACATGCAGAGCTGAGTATATTACAGGCTAGTTGATGCTGCATCAGAATAAGCCACATAAGTCTCAAACATACTCACACCTTTTTCTCCCTATCCTTGACAAGGGTAAATACATGCAGTGCTTAACAAATTAATTAGACCACCTGTCATATTTGTCTCAAAGACCATCCAGCATCATGAAGTGCTTTAATGCAGACTCTTACATTTTCAGTGAGCTCTCCACGTTTTACCATTTTGAACAGGAATGAGGGATTTCAAACTGAATTCACCCGAATTTGAGCCAGCTCACCGGGCTTCTCTGAGAAGTCAGAAATGAATCAAGCATAACATTCAACCACTAAAACAAATTTTTCTGTTCAGGAATGCAAGTAAATAACTATAATTTGACATATTAATCAATAAATAATAATGTGCTTTATTATTTTTTCAGATTTTTTGTACATCAGTAAACTTTAAAATTCATGGATAACAATAATAATAATATTTTAGCATTAAAAATATCATTTGGGTTAAAGAGCTTCTACATATTGGTGTATTAACCATTGCAGAAACATTAAAAAATGATTTTGGTAATTACCAGTGCTGTTAATTTAGGGCAGCTGTGGCATAAACCTTACTTGGTTAGGGTTGTTTGTTTGTTTGTTAACCACTGTACATGCATATTGGCAGACATGCAGTGCATAGCAGAGGTAACAATACAGTATTCACTTCCTACACAGCCTGTAGCTAGGTGGCCTTTTAAGAAATTTTATTGTCCTTATTCATGGTATCGCCATCTACGATTGATAGACCTCCGTACTCTATTTCCTCTGTACTCCTCCTGTATGTGTTGCTTGCAGCATCTGACACACTCTATGGCTTCTCTTCGATGTGCTACATGTTATTAAAAACAAGCATACTGTCACAAAACTGCTAGAAACATGTCAAGACTTGTGTTAAAAGATCACTCACACATAGATGTAGAGACAAGGGGGGAGGTGGGAACAAATGAGCTGTGTGCATTAAGACAGAAAAGCGTGGGTATGCGTTGTCAAAACTAAGGATGGCCTTATGTGGCACGTAAATTGATGTGGTGATCTTCTAAAACCTGAGGATAATCTGCAAATAAATGCTCATAGAAAACCCTGACTGCACCAACATTTAAGTCATTCATTATAACAATCCTTTACTGTTGGTTTTGCTCTGCCTCACCAATTTTGCAGAAAACATGTTAATTAACTCATTTGTCTTCACCATGACACGCAAGCACACACAAACACACACTACTTGTGCTAAGTGTGGAACTCGTTGACATTTATTCTGCTGGTGTTTATCCAGTTGGGGTGTGACTACTCAACCAAGAGGTTGGAGTCTGCAGCTCACAGGTCTTCAGGATCTCAGATTGAGATACTCAGAATCATATAGCAGGTGTAGTGTGTCTGTGTATAGGAAGATGTGCGCACATGCATTAAGGATGCAAAAGATCTTTTTTTTATTTGTGTAATTGCCTGCCTTATGACAGTGGATGAAAATGAGCTGTTGTGCTAACTCAGGCATATTAAAACATTGATGTGTATTGCGGAATGCGGATATGTGGATTAATGTGCGCTGTCCTTATTAAATAAACTAATAATTTAAAAAAACAACTCAGGATTCAGATGGTTCACATTTTAGAGTAAATGACCAAAACAGTTTGACCACTGAATTAAAAATAAATATATATTTACAATATAGAAAAACATTAGCCAGCCATGACTGTGTATTGTTCTAATTCTAGTTGTCAGTCCTAGCAAATAGATAAAACTCATCTCACCTTTTACTGACAAAGTGCTTTAGAAGAATCTGAGTACAGCAGCCTGTCATTTAAAATATGTGCCACCATACTCCCAACTTTGTGCATCAGCATTATTTGTAGTTAAACTTCATATTATTGCTCAGCCATGGGGACTGATCAGTATGGCTAAAGGATAAACTTTGATCTACTGCTGCACTCATGTTCATGGTTGTCTGACCAAAATTTTAATGGGCATCAGTCCATTATCTCTACCCTTGTGATGGCCTGCATTAATGAGCTAATTGCTTTTATCACAATGTTAATTACAGGCATGCAGCACATGCACTATACATTAAGTTATTAAAGTTAATCAGGGTCCTCTGTTCCTTCCTAGGCTGCAGCCACATATCACTCCATCAATCTTGTCCTATTAAAAAAAGAAGTGGAAAGCACTGAGGATGAAGGGATCACAGGTTGTGGTGTTGTTGCTCTCACCATAAAACCTTGCCTGCTATCTTAAAGGTCAGAGAACCAGGACTCAGAAATTACATGCATTTGTGTAAAAAAGATGAAGAATATAAGGCTATTTAGTTTGTTTAATAAAGGGAAAAGATATAGACCTGCTATAGAAAAGGTATCCTTAAATGACATATGTTGTGATTTTGCGCTATATAGAAAACACAATTAAATAAAATTAACTTGACATTCAAGGGGGGCGGGGCGCCCCCCTGATATAATGGCAGGGGAAACACTGCATTGTGATGTACTAATTAGCGAATAAATCTAGTGGGGTGCAAGTTAGACTGAAATGACAACTCAGTTCAAGACCACAAGCTATGTGGTCTTGGTTTGGTATCACATGAAAAGCTATTTGGTGACTGAAAGACAGGCTCTTAATACTGAGTTGAGCCAAAATTATCTGGATATCTTAAATTACCTGCAGACCTCTGAACTTGGATGGATGGGCATAAATAAAATGCTTTTTGTTCGCTAGTGAATACTACAGATCACATTAGTTATGGGGTCTTTAATGAGTACCAGTACCCTTCCAATTCATACAACCAATCCAGTCTGGATGAATGTATCCCAGACCGAGGTCATATTTAGTCTGAGCTACCAGAAATCTCACCATTTTCAATGCACATTAGGTTGCATCTCCAAAAAGCATTAAGGATTACCACTTGGCTTCCAGATGCCTAAAAGAGATATCAGTCCCTGTTGAAGATTGTTTAAATGTGCTAGAAGCTACTCTTTTGAGAGCAAGTATGCAACCTGAAGCACAAAGCCTGAGTTGACAGAGCATGTTTATAATCCACTACCTGTTATCTATAGAGAGTTATAGGCTTTTTTGAGCCAGCTTACCGAAGGAAAACCTGGGTATGTTGAGCTGGCTTTGTTTTATACCTCTCTGGTTTGATGAAAGACCTCAATTAAAGACAACAAATGACCAGCAGAGGTGGGAAGAGTGACTGGGCATTTGTCACTAGCTTTGGGTTCATACCTCATAGCTATCTACAGTTTGTTATTGATGGTTAAGAGTATTTACATTTCATCACAGAAGTTGGATGTTCATCCTGCATTGGCACTTCACTTTGAGAAATTGTATTTTACACAAGTTTTTGTTTCCTCAGCATAGTCTATAGCCATAGTTATCTGTTCAGTATCATATTTTCGATCCAATACATCAATTATTCACCTGGAAAAAAAATTTCCACACTATTTTTGCAGCAGCTTAATTCCATCACTTACTGGATGGTAGCAGCAGGTCCGCCATGTCCCAGCAGTCCCCATCTCCAACAGCGCTGTAGCTCATTCATAACTCTTCTGCAGTGGTGACACTGTGATTAATAGGCTCGGACATCAACAAGCTGCCTATGCAAGCAGAAGGATTGTTTGATTCTGTTTAACAAACAGCAAGTACAGTCATATCACTGTCCATGTTATCCTGGATATCAGCCTTCATCTAGACAAGCTACTGTTTATCTGGGACAGGTAACCCAACAGCCCTGTTATTTCTAAGAATACAGCCCTGGTTGGAGTCATGTAGGAGAGTTTGTAATCAGTCCCTCAAGGAGAACTTACTCTCACTTGTGTTCCTCCTCCAGGCTTTTACCCTCACATGGATTTAATGAGCACACAGACTGGAACTGTTAAGCACATTTTCAGTCTGCCTTGATCTCAGAATCTTTCCCCAGCTGTTAATGATAGAACTAAAACTCTCCCAAAGCCTTGTTTAAAATTTGGTTGGTAATGTCCAATGATATTATGTCCCTTTCTAAAATCACTTAACACTGTAATGTGGAACTAAAGAGAATCTTTAGTGCTTAATGATGTTATTGAATCGGACTTAAAGGTTTAAAAGGCATATTTAAATACTTTGAATGACTTTGAATTTTCACCTGACATGGAAGCTCAGCAAAGAAATCTCCATATGTTTTCAGTCTTTTTATTTTATTTTTGCATGTGGCAAAGCCTCATTGAGCAGTTGGGACACATGCACAGCTGTCTGTTTTGCTGCCATTAACTGCCTTCCTGGGATGCTCGACTTCAGTAATGATGCTTGACTTCAGCACCCACAGACTTTCTTCCAGTGTCAACCATCAATCTACCCAACGAGAGGGCAGCTGTAGCCCTTGTAGACACATTGAGTCTTCTACTTATCACCTGGAATCAGATAGCGCTTTTGTTAAATTACAACTTAGCAATGCTTCACTTGAGTGCATCTTTGTTACATTTCCCTACCTCTGTGAAATGTTTGTTTGACAGAGTTAGCTTACTCACCTCACAATTAGTAAGAGAGTGGGAGAGCACCGTTACACTTTGTATTGAATTTGGTAGAAATACTGATGATAGAAGTGTTAAAGAGCAAATCAGTGGACAATGAAAATACCGACTTCTGGGTAAGATGGCAGAGCGAGTAGTCACATAAGAAGGAGCTCTCTTAAGTCTGATAACTAAAGATTTAATAGCGCAAAGTCGTCATGGGAGGCAAACACAAACAGAAGGGAAAAGTCATATTTATAAGAACACTGAAAGATGACATATGTATGTGTGTATGGCTTTTGAAGTGGAAATATCTTCCCCTGTTTTGTAATGAATGTTGTTTTCATGAAAAATAAATAAAAAGAAAGTTAAGAAAAAAAGAAAATGAAAATTCCAGCAGGGCTCACAAAGATCATTTAATTATCTCCTCACAATTGTGCCTAGGCTCTGCTTAGCCATGTCCTCAGCTCATTTCCTCTGAGTTGATTGGATCACAGTGGTGGTGCGTGGCTGTCGGCAGTAAATATAGTTAATAAGGTAGTAATATTGAGGTTGATATTGAATAAAGCAAATTGTGCTTAATAGCTGTATTCTTTTGCAGTGGTGGCTGGGGAAAAATTTCCCTGGTGGGGCTGTCCTAAATCTGTTCAACTACAGGGCACATTGTCTCTTTTTATAGTCAAAAAGTTAAAGTATAAAAACAACAGTTCTTCTTCACATTTGAACATACAACAATCATTTTATTCAAACATGAAACTGAGTTAACACTTTTAAAAACTCATCAGGATGAAGTTTCAGTCAGCCACTACTGGAGAATGAATACAGTCACGACTACCGTCCAGTTCCCGTTTAATTACGGGAAGAGACTAGTCTTGACTTTAACCAATGACTGAGTGATGGGCTACTTGAAGGTAGCCCCTAACGGATCTAGTTTGAGCGTGCTGATTGGCTCATCTGTGTGTCACTCATTTATATAGTAAATCAGCCATTGGTGAAACTGCGCCTTAAACCCGCCTCCTCGGGGCTATTTGGAAATAGCCCTAGATGAGCAAAAGTATACAGAAAATAGGAGAAAACACTGAATAAATGCAGATTTCTTTCTGTAGATGACTTGTAATACATTATAATCGCATATTGCTGGGTCTGTATCATGTCTTCAACATATACACATATCGATCTTTTTTATTTAAAAGGATTTTATTTTCTAATTCATACTCTATTGTTTAATATTTGTCTGGCTCAGGGGGGGCTGTGCCCCAGCGCCCTCTATTGGCCAGCCGCCACTGATCCTTTGACTGTCAGAGTTCATACATTCTCTTCATTCTCTTTTTACCACTCTGTTGGTGCCATTACAGTCCTCCTGTTTCTTTGACAGCAGTGATTGATTTTATACATTTTTTGAAGGAGTTCTGTACAAGGTAATAGTCCAGTGATCATTTCACTGATCAGATGGCAAGTGCTATAAGAACAGTCAGTCAGATATTATGATCACAACACCTGCGGCAGGTTGACACTTTAAGCAATTCTGTAACATCAAAGATCACCTTCATTAATTAAGGCCCTATGAAATCCTTTTTTTTCCCTCCAAATTCCGTTTTATTTTTTTCCAAATTCCTTTTTTCTATTAACATTTATTGAAATTCCGTTTTTTAACCTTTCCACTAATTTTACCATTAAAAGAGTGTCTTGTTTATGTAAATGAATAAAATGTTCACTAATTAAATAGAAATAACCTTAAATTGATTGAAAAAGGGCCACAGTTGGCCCAGGAGCCATTGTTTGGATAACCCTGATATAAAATAATTATAACCAGTTTAACAGTCAGAGATTTCTAACATTTCAAGACACATTCATGTGCATAATCACATCCTAACTGATGTTTATAGTGTAAATGAAGAAATCCTTCTATTCTCTCAAACACAGAGTGATAGTAACTTAATAAGGTCACATTAAAGTTAAATAGTTAAAAGTAAACCTGTTACCTAAACTTTTCTCTACTCTCACAGTCTGTAACACTCCATGCAATCTGATGCTGCATTGTTCTACTCCTGACTGTAACGGTTCTCTCCTCATCTCTCTCCATCCTCGCTGTCTGGTCTGCCTCATATCAGACTGCTACATATTTGCCTGTGAAGAGAACTACATTATCTACAGGAGGAATTATTAAGCTAACTGTTACTCGAATGTAACATCATTTAGACTGCAGGACTTCATAAAATCTTGGAAAAACTCGGTTTTGAATCCTCCTAGGGGTGAGCGTCTGCCTCGCGCAGACACACCTCTCTCTCTCCGTGACTCGCAGGTGTGGTGAGGTAAAATTACTCGAAACACTGATGAGTTTTGTTGAAAATGCAACATTATGTCGCCAGTGCAGCCCCGTGATGTTTGCCAGTGTTTCGTTTAGCCACTTTGATGTGCTGTTATTGTTTAAGAGGGGGCGGGTGAGTGTTTAGGTCTTTCTCGTTTCATACTTTGGTATCCTTCCTTCCTCCGTTCGCGTCTTAGCTCCACCCAGCGTGGAATTGAAAGAGAGAGGCAAGGGAGAGACAGGAGGAGAGAGGAGGCTTGATGAATGAGAAATCCTTCGCTTCACAGCGTCAGTCTGAGAGACGTCAGGTACTGATGATCAGCTGATTCGCCTCATAGCCCAAACATTCGCAGACCCGTATTTAAAATAATTTCAAAAACCTTTATGATGACTCACAATAAAAATGGAAAAAAAATCAGCAATAAAATGTATTAAGAAAAGCAATCTTTATATTACATATCTGATTATCAGTAGAATGTTTTTGGTTTATAAACCTAACCATTTAATCATTGTTAATGTCCTCATCTATCTAGCCTACAGATCCATTTTTATTAGCTGATAACTGAGGTGTTCTTTCACATAATCTGTAATCTGATCAATAATTCACCACAGTTCTCTGTGAGTTTGTTGATTTTTTTCAGTTAAATAGGAACAATAAACAAACTTCTGCCTTTGTGAGGCTGAAATTCTGTAAGATCATATCATCCTGTATAAAGTTAAAACCTAAAACATATTTGTTATTTAATCTACCTTTATGTAAGTGTTTTATTTCAAGAAAATAAGTGCTGCAAGAATATAAACAGTCATGAACCGTGCAGAGGTACGGCTTTTTTGGCAGATGTCGCGCCTCCAAACAATCATGTTGCACCTTTGGTAAAAAGACTTCTGTAGAGGATACACCAGTGCTTCCTCGCTCAATGTTCCTCTAGGAGCTGTTTCCTCCCTCGATCCTCGCCTCCTCCAGGTGCATTTAAGGAATTGGAAGATCCTTCATCATGGCAGAGGGAGAACAATGGACAAAACGATGGACAAAATTTTGTAACGAGAAGCACCCTTTGTTAAGCGAGGAACAAGTTGTACCCCACTTTAGTGTGCCCCGGGAACATATTCCCAGATATACATTCCTCTTTCTAAAAAAACACAGTATTTCAGTCAAATTCATTCAATTTCCACAATTTACGCGTTAAATTGTAAATTCAGTTTTTATTGGCCAATTCCGCGATTCTGTTAACGCGGAAATCATAGGGCCCTAATTAATGGTGTCTTCATGTAAAATGTCACAGCCCTCTGACCTGTCAGTGAGTGGAAACACATTCATATTTGCAGTGATCCAACTCCACCATGATTTCTTGAAGGGGAAAAAGAAGAAGAAATATAATGTGAATGTTGAGTGCAATGCTTAGCCTGAGATATTACATGTGACAGGGCAATTTCCATCCCGAGTCACAGCAGCCTTTTCAGTCCGTTGTTTAATTTTCACGTGTGATTGCAAAAGAGCTTTCTGAGAGCAGCCTGATGCCCACAACTGTCAGATTAGCTTCAGTGTGTTTGACACCTTTCCCATATCTAATCTGGTAAATATGGAACAGTCACCACAATCATACTCATGTTTTATTACATGCCTACTCCAACACACACCACACAAACATATACATAATTTGAAACCATCTCCACACCTTTCACATCTGACATCTCTTATGCAGATAATAGACAAGCAGGTCCGCTCCTCATAAGATGAGTTATATTTCTGCAAATTACCATGTGAGCTATAAACAGAGGAACAAATAACAAATTGGTTAATGTAGATGCTCTTTTGTCTCTGTCTGTACAATAGACAGTAGCACAGAGCTACTTGTGTTAGCCTGAGCAAAATATGGCTGTTTTAACTAACGTTAAATCACCAGGACTCTGACTGATAGCTTAAACTAATAAGGGTACTGTTCTTAAGTAACATGTACAAGTTAATGTGAGCTCATTGGCACCCACCTATAATTTGACAATTAAGAATTTGTTGCCCTTCATGTCGCAAATGGCAGTGTTATTGACCCAGTTGATTTAGAAAGTTAAAAGTGTCCCTGTGTTGTATAAGTGCCCAATTTGAATAGTCCACATAACTCTAAGCAGTGTTTGTTAGCTGCCATCCACAAAAAATGGATTGTGTTGTTTGCTTGTATGCTACTAAAGTCTGTTGATCCTTTGTAGAGCTGTTCTAAATGAAGACAGCATGAAATAAGCAGCTTTTGATATTTTGAAGGCAGTTGCAGCACCCAGTGTTGTGTTAGCGCATTCAGAGTAGTAATCTAGCATTTTTCAGCAGCTTTTGCTATTACTGTCAATCAGTTTTGCTTGTATAGTTCAAATTCATAACCAGTGTTAAATTAAGAAACTTAACTAAGAGTGCAAGTCTATATCTCAATCTTTGTTATATTACTTACACAATTATAAGTGTATAAGTGCCCGAAGAGATAAGGCTGGCAGATTCTGTGACATCTTTTAAATCACTCCTTAAAACTCACTTTTATAGACTTGCTTTTATGTGATGTCCCTTCTAACTATTTAACTATTTACCTATTTCATTACGTCTCTTTACACTACTCTTCTTATTCTTTTTATTAATTTATACTCTTTTGATGTTAATTTTCTTCTTTATCTCGTGTTTACCTGCTTAAATTTTACTTATCTGTTCTCATCTCTACTACATTTCTGTCTTGAATCTTATCTTTGTTTTATTCCCACTGATGTGATGTCGTCATTATCGTCATTATCTTCATGTATTTGTTTGTTTGTTTGTTTGAATATATGTATTTAACTCTCTCCTCCTCCCACATCCTACCATATCTTTCAGAATATTATCATAGGAATCATTGCTTTACACTGACGCCATTATATTTTAGATTTTACAGTCTTCTACTGTAACTCTCAGTCAAGTTCTACTTGTCATTTTCATTTTTGTTATTTTTCCTTATTATATGTCCACATTATGTTCTTCCCTTCGTGTTTGATTTTACAGAGCTCCTATTCTGCTCTGATTGCTGATGTTTATTTTTCCCTGAGTTTTTGCTCTTGCTGTATGTAAAGCACTTTGTAAACTACTGTTTTTAAAAGTGCTATATAAATAAAGTTATTGTTATTATTATTATTATTATTATTTTTTTTTTTCTGTCATACAGCATCTCAATGTTTTCAGTCAGAAATGTCAGTAAATAAGATTAAACTAAAAACTTCTCTCATCCAGGACCAATGTGCCACACCAAACACTGATGTCAGTGGGAGATTGACAAATCAATAGAGACCGGGTAGTACTAATCTCATGCGTATTATGACTAATATTATTCTTTGTATATGAATACTGAGCTTAAAAAATGTATAGTACAGACTGCTACAGATAAGGTCACATTTCATTTTCATGATGGATAATGAAATGGTCTATGATGGAATTTTTTTTCATCTTTTCGTATGGACAGCAAGAAAAGTTGAATGCAACCTCTGCGTGAGTCAACTGCATTACTAATAGGAGTATAAGAGCAGATTCTTCTATTCCCCACAGCACTAAGGAGATGCATTATAATGCTAAATATGACCTTGAGGTAAGCTTTTAATTTATATTGTGTCTTGTTGACTTAATGATCCTGTGACCCTTGAAGGATAAGTGGTATGCCTGAGTGGATAGATTGATGAAAGGACTTATGATTTCTACCCTCATCTTTCAGACTTTTAAGAGGAGAGGTCTGAAGCAACAGCATGGTTATAGTTTATACCTGTTTCTGAAGGTCATTCTGTGCTATTGGATCATAAGAAGTCATGATTATGCTTCAATTGGCTGAGCTGAGTTGTGATATTTATCTTCCATTAAATGTTGTTTTTCCTATTCAGATCTTGTTTTTTCCTCAGAATTTTTCTAAAAGTGCCATCATTAACATTTCATCTTGGAGGACAATAGCTGCTTTTTCACCCTTGTTATAAGTTATCTTAGTTTTATTCTCTGACAGGCTGGACAGCTGTTGTTCCCCTCTGTTGTTTTAACCACAGTGACATCAGGTAATGGTTTTGCAAAGTGCAAGCTGCTCACCGGGTAAACAGAGCAGTACAAGAAATACGTCAAGACAAAATCCTGGAGTTGTTCAGTGTTGGCTCCAGCAGCATTCTGCTTTTGCAGGATTTTTTGTTTTTATGTTTAGGCAGCTGTTCTTCGTGGTGAGGTTTCTGTGATGATGAATATTTGGTTTGGAGGCACACAATGTTATAAGGGTGGTTTTGTCCTGATATGTGCTTGTCTGTTTGGACACCTGCATCTGTGCACTCTGATATACCACATTTGTCCAAATATAAGTCTTTTTTTTTCGCAATATACTCAAAAGAAGAAAATACAACAAGAAACAGGAAAGGGAATGGGTTAGGACATACTGTGTGTGTGTGTTAAGAGAAGAGGTGTATGTAATTTCACTATCCAATAGATGACCCCTTATCATTTTCTGCCATAGATATGTAGTCAGTTGTAGGAAATACACAAATGTGACAATTTAACTTAAAAGATATTCAAAACAGGATTTTATTAAGCATGTGCAACAACCTTTTTTCCCATTAACATGTCTGTATTTGATTATGTTTTTCCCCTTTCTTATTTTTTTTTTTTAATCTTAAAAAATCTTTATCCTGAATTTGTCTTTTAATCTGGGTTGTTTTAGATGGATGGGACAATACAGTATGTCAGAGCTCTAGATTAACCTTCTGTGTGTGTCTGACCAGCACATGATATGCTCACACCCTTTTTAAAAAAATGGCATATCAATGAATAATTCAGTCACCCTCGATACTGATGAATATTTTGTCGTAGCTTACATTGTGGAGGTCAGTATGGCCTTTGTCTAGAACTTGTCTGATGTTACTTCTGTTAATACTGCAGAGGCAGGTTGTTTAAAAATATTGGACATTATAGCAGTGAATTCATCCATTGGTTTGTGGATGGTTGTTTTGAAGCCCTGAGTTTGGCACGTAGACATCACCGTCCAGGTTTTAAGTAGACAGAAGGTGTGTTTGAGCTCAGTGAATTGGTTTTTAGAATTTATCTTTTTGAAACGATGCTGTAAAGACTTGTTCTCCAATAGCTACACCTTTTCCACTGTTTCTGTAATGCAGATTACTATAGTGCATGAAGGCTTCACAAGGACTTAAAATGGTGTTCATGGACACAAGACAAATATGTAGATGAAATTTAACTTGATTTAATTAGATAGTGCTGTTCTTAAACTATATGCTTAAGGAGTGTGACCCGAGCATTAGTAATAGTATGGTTGTTGTCATTTGTGGGCCATACGCCACATGATCTATTTAATGGTCACTTTCATAAAAGTATGTGTGCCTGTAGTTAACTCGTGTATAATCTGGCATCAGTTCTTTAATCATGTGAGACTGTTTGAGGGGGTAGTGAACACAGTCCTCTTCAAACACTCGAAGTGCCAGTAGGGAAGCAGTAAATGTTCAGCAGACGCTAAATTATCTTTTCCCTGCAGACTACAGCAGAGATAATTTTATCCATTCAATAAAATTCCTCAACATGCTCTCAGGTTGGAATTAGAATAAAAGTTGTAAAAGAAAATGGCAATCATGACATATCTGACCTGTTCTCAGTTGTTGCTTTTCAGAAAAGCTATTTTACAAATACATTATGTGCGACACGTGTTTTTTTTTTTTTCCCAACAGGACAAGTAAACACACATAATTAACTTTTCAACTCTTAAGTTAGTGATTTAGTCATTTTTCCACCTCTTGGTCAATGCTATCTGTAGAAGGTTCATCTCAGCTAACAAAAGACCTAGAGGCAGTTTAATTTACCTTTTATTTAATGATTGTGACAGACTGCTTCATCTTTAACCTCCATTTGCTGAGAAATGGACAGATCTCATAAGTTTTTTAAAATTTTGGTGTTTTCAGCTGATTCTCAAGAAAATAAACAAGACTACTGTAATTGTTACTCTCTGGCCCATCACCCTTTCATTTCCGGACTGGAACAAACAGGAACAGCGCTAAGTATACAAGCAAAATCTTTTTGGTTGAATTGACCAACATCAGAATTATAACTGAATGGTCGAGAAGCCTTGTTAAGTTTGCCATATTTTTTATTTTGAAAGTGACCTCCATCTTCCCTTTAGCAATTTAAATCATTACACCACACTCCTGGAAGACTGCAGTTCTGTTGCAGTTGCTGGCTCTATTCTGTTCTTGTGGCAGCAGATTGGAGCATTTCCAATATTTAGCACAGATGGGGTATGACTAACGCAATGAAAACAAGGGGAGTGTATGAGAGAGCTAAGTGTGTGTGAAATACAAAGTGATGCTGACTGCTTTGAATGTAATATCTACCCTTTCTCTGAACACTGAGGAACTTGGCACATTTCCTGAGTAATGCCAATATTCCCTTGAGCAAGGCACTGAGCCTCCAAACTGCTCAAACCCTACCAGCTCTTCCTTACTCTGACATCTTTCCACTAATGCATGTCCGTAGGTTCCTGTTAGTGTATGTGTAGGCTATATATTGCAGCCTATGTGTGTGTAGCATCATTAAAGTGAAGGTAAACCCCCAGCTCAGAGCCAACTGTGTCCACCTCAGACTTTTGAAAAATGCACCAAAAATAGGCCATTTGGTACTGATAGGTGGGAGAAGAAAAGGGTGGGGGGTTTTCAGATGAGTGACAGTGAAGTCCCCTTGCCAGAAAGTGACACAACACTGCTGCCTCAGAGCTGCTTGTTAGGACCGTTGGCTCCAGCACTGACATTATTAAAGCCCGAGCTCTCTGAGCCGAGGCAGTGCAGATGCAGGAGAGGATGGGAGTGGTCTCTGAATGGTAAAGTTGGTTAGGGGCTGTACAGTCTACTTTTTATATAAAGTTTAAAGTTAAGTATAAAGTTAAGCCACGCCTTTTCAGACAACACTTTTCATAGCAGATGTCCATTTGAGCTAATTAAAAGCTGTAAAATGCAGATTTTATCAGTTTTGTGCAAATGTCAGAAATAACACCAGCATTGATGTGTTTTATCATAGTTTAGTGAGATGCTTCAGTGTACAGCTGAAAAAATGTTCAAGTAATCACTGCCTCTTTAATAACAAAAAGCAGGCATGAATTTCTCCTTGAAGGATAATTGAAGTACTGGTATATCTTAAATAGGGAAGAGGAAACTGTCTAATCACCATTGTTCACACATGATCTCTGAAGCACTTTACATGGTGTATTTTAAGCTACTCTAGTGGATTTTAGCCTTCAAACTTGAGTAATAATAGGGGATAATAATTCAAGTTTGTTATAATGAAGTGGAAAGATATCATGAGGGTCAGCTTTGTCTACATGCCATCATTCTGTCAGTACTTTTTCACTTCTTAAAATTCATCAAGAGCATGTACTTAAACAGGCATACCCGCTCAAAAATGGAACAATTAACCTTAGTGCTCTTTCTTATTCGAGATTCAGTCATTATTCCTGATTATCTAGGGCTGAATTGATGAGAATTATTGCACCCTTCAGACAAAAGTAAAAAAAAAAAAAATTTGATGATGTTTTCTGTGAGAATAAATCTGTCAATTTTTGTGAATACAACAGCTTATCCTACTTAAGAGGGGTTGGGAACACAGTGGGGCATCTTTGCTGAATAAATTATAGTTGAATGCAGACTGAGTTTTTATTCAAACACATTATCCTGCCCTTGAGGGCTGGCCAAGAACAAGCATGTTAAGGGCTGAGGCTTGTATGGAGCTTATGAGACACAATGGCTGATCACAGAAAACCTCTGTGAATGAGTGCCAAAAGAAAGATAAAAGTTACTAAGCAATCTCATTGTCTGTTTTGTTAGCAGCCAGGTTTGATGGGCCTATTTCAGTAATGGCATCCATCTACTAGAGCTTATGCAAATTCAGGAGAATGAAACATCGGGCATTTCAGGCAAAAGAATTATTTGTTCTGGAGAGTGGGACCATTTATCACGATAACGTGATGGAGTGGCTGTGAAAAACTTGGAGAGGTGGAGATTCCAATGAATTTCATTTGTTGGGCAGTCAGCAGAACGCCTACACATCAGAGGTAGAAAAATGTCATAGATTCTACAGACGGTTTTTAAATTTCAAAAAGGGTGAGAAAAGTGGAGAACTGTTATCTCATTCAGTGCAATGACTCTGGTGGATTTACCAGAGAAAGATCTTTTTTTCATGTTTATTCAAATGTTTATTTTACTTCTCTGGAGCATGAATGTTTTCCTGTTTTGAGTTTTGCCTATTTCTGGGTGATCTGATGGCCATAGAAGAGAAATGTTTTCTGCTATGATTATTTCCTGAAATGCAAGAATGCACGTGTGCTATGTTTGTGAAAGTCTCATGCTCATTTTAAAAGCACATGATAATGAATGCTGTTTAGGCCATTATGAGCATGTCTTTTGAAGCTGAAGAGAAGAATGAGATGACGGGATTCTCTGGGGTTCAAAATAATGAGTAAGACGGAGACTGTAGCATCGATTTACTTGTGCATGTTGGGCAGTACTTTGTGTTTCAGCCTGAGATAATGGTCTGTTAAATAGAAGAGTTCACAACGTTCCAGTGATTGTTTGATTTTCTTCCTTCATCAGCACTTTGATTTAAAGATGTACAGGCTGTGGCCTGCTCTGACTTGGCCTTCTCTCGTCCTCTTTCTCACACATGAACACCCACTCAACCTTAGCAAGGTTGACCATTACATCAGTGGTAGCCCTGTCTGTCTGGCCTCGCTTTTATAATTACAAATCTGACCATGCTCTTCGTTCACAAATTCCCAGCTCAACTGCTGTTGCTTGGGGCGACCTCCCTGTTTGGATGGAAGCTGATTAAATTCAAGTCACTGACTAGTCGCAATGGCTGTAACAGAGGAATGGATGGAAGATAGAGGAGACAGTGAGGGGGGTTTTGCTGGGAGAACGGTAGTGTGATGGCTGTCTCTTTCTGTATGTCATCCTCCTTAATCACTGATTCAGGGCTCAGAAGAAGAAAACACTGCTGTTCCAGTCAGCAGAGCAACAACTTGATTCATGTTTTATGTTGATCTGATTTGATGCTGTTTACAAAGCAAAATCTTCACTGTTGGATGACATGACAAGTGTAGCCCTTAAGGAGCTGTGCTGGGCATGTGCCCCATGCCATTTGTGAGAGTTAGAGCAGGTGTTTTTAGGCATCCTGTTGTGATGGGAGCACACAGCAGACATTGGCTGGCACTGTGAGAAAATAACTGACATATGCTTTTTCCTGAAGTGGCTACTTTAGTTTAATTTTAACAAAATACTCCAATGGACAAGCACAATACAAACAAAAGTGTTTTATACAAATTAGATAGTGACCATTCCTGATAACTTTACAATGATGTTACGATGTCAGTGTCATTAGAATGATAATTAACTATTAGGAAAATCTTGATTAATTGAGGTGAATTGTCTTGGAGTCCATTTCCCTCTGACAATCTCGGTAGGTTTACATCCATTTAGAAGAAAATTGATTCATAATGTCATTCCAACTGAATGCATTTCATCACGTTAGTCCAGCTAACATAGTCCTCAGTCACATTTCTCGAGGTCAGACCAACACTACTATATTGCAGTTGGGATTGACTTTTGCATGTAAATTCCTGAACTGGGACCAAACTGGCCAAGTCATCCCATGCATGCTCCAGTTTCTTCCTCAGGCTCCTCTGCCCCAAAAGTTGACCAACATAAATGCATAGCATAACGGACTTTTTGTTGTTTTCTGCTCTTGGATATCACCTTAAGAGCTAGGCATGGTGTGCATCACATTTGTAACAAAGTGTAGATTATTTACAAAATGCAAAGACCTATGAAGTGTTTTCACAGTTTGACATGTATCTAATTTGCTGCCTGCTAACTTATCTGGTTTAACAGAAAAATGATCCAGTAATTATAGCATAATCCCTCCTCGGTAGCAGAGTCAGACCCATTTCTATTAATAAATTGATTCTTCTCTTTTGCTTCTATACAGGGAAAAGTACAGTGGTCCAATTAAATGACCTAATCAAGCTATAACCATAACTTTACTAAACTGCATGTAAACAAACTGACAAGACTAAACTTTAAAACTCATGGCAAAACTTAAGGTAAATTTCACAGAATTCTTCCTTTAAGAACCAGAAAAGATGGCAATGGATGACTGTGTCCTGTTTGACATTGTTGCCTAGAGCTACTACTTTTCTGAACAGCTGAAATCCAGCAGTGACAGCTATCAGCCAAGAACAAAACTTTCCCTGTGGGCCAGTGTAAACTAGGAGAGCGAAGGGGCATCAGCATGCTACTCTTCATCTCTAAACATAGTGCATGTTTGAAGAGAAATATGCATCTCTGTAGTAGACAGCAAGCTCCACCAATCAGAGATGGTCAAATTAAGGGTTGACTGGTATTGGTTTTTCAGGGGTGATATCAATACAAACTATAGTAGTGAGAGCGATAATTGGAATCGATATGCATTTGTTATGACAAACGAAATGTACTTAACTTGACAAAAGTAAAACTACATGTAAAAAAAAAAACAGCACAGAGCAAGACAGTAGCAGCAGGAAACAGGAAGTGATGTTGTACATACCCTGTGTCAGTGCCACCTAGGCCTCAGTAGATGACATCAAGCAAGTGAGTCAGTATTGTGGGCAGGACATTAGGTCAGTTTGTAGAGAGTGAAAACAAAGCCAGAAGGGAAGACGCACCTTGCAGTGGAGTAGCACACCTTCTAATTAATTAATCTGATCGATTATCACTAAATGCTGCTACCGATACTCTGCTAAATGCCAAATATGGGCATCAATAATCATTCAAGCTGATAAGCAGTCCACCCCAAGTCAACATGTCTGGGGCAAACTGAAACTGAAGAAACATTTGCAGTTACTATTAGTCATTAGCAGAGATACCTACTTAATTCCTGGGTTTTGAAACTTTATTTTACATACTCAGAGATTTTTTCATCCCCTACATTAGACTTCTCAGTATAAGAAACTATTAGGGCATAATATGTACTTTATTAGAGGTACTATGTTTTTTGCTTTAGCCATCAACTACAAAGATTTCAGGGTGACATAGTGAGCAAAACTGTTGGCAGCTGTTTGAGACATATGGACTCTCCATCTCTTATGAATAGATGATCATAATGATGAAAGACACTGACAAGGATCATCAGCAGTACAACACAACAGCTGCATAATTGCACTGAAAAACACATTTTCATCAACTTACCTCATCAAGCCCATGATTTTTAGTTTGGAAAGGACCATAAAATTTCAGCCTGCAGGTTCACAGTTATTAAGATTATGGCTTGTAGTAGCAGAAACACAATTTTACCAAAAAGATGAAGCCTGCAAAAATAGAATGCAATCAAATGAGTATGTGAATGCTTCCCCTCTAAGCCTCTGCAGTATCGTCTCTTTCTTTAGTGATTGTACACAGTTCCACATATACAAACCTCTGATGTCTCACCATGATTACGAAGTGGGGAGGAAATTGTCAATAGCTGTGTTTGACTGATCAAGATTGCAAAACTACCAAAAGTGTTATTTTGTCTTTGAGTACCAATGTGTTTTTAATCTCAGTCAGGACCTGACTCCAAGTTTAGAATAATGAATCCTCATTATCCTTGCCTCATACACAGCAAACCCCAGAGTGAAAACGACTGGAAGTTAGAACAAAAAGAGGGAGAGAGTTGGATTGTCAGAGTAAATTCACGCACATAGACTCCAGTTAGTGTTTACTGATACTCCTGTGCAGCGTTAAAAAAAGGTAGTTCATTCACACGGTGGTGAGAGCTGTGACCAGCATTGTTCCTGAGGCCATTCCTAACAGCTTTGTTGCCATGCCTACACAGCAAAACTTAGAGTGTTGAAATCTCAGTGTTACACACTTCAGAGTTGATTTAAGACCCGAAGTGTAATTTTTAACTCCACGGTGAGTTAAATGGCCTTCAAATGTTGGAGTTAGTTGACAGTGTTAATGCATTCAGTGTTAGTTCAACTCTGTAGAGAGTCAGCTGATCCAATCACTGCACACTGCCACTTCAAATCTGGGGAGGGAAGTTTTCCCATCATGCATTGTGTGTTTAGTTGATTTTATATGTGTTTAGATGTTGCCTGTTTTCACTGTTGGGATTCATTTGCTCATGTTTCTGGTGGATTATTGTTGTTTTTGATGTTAGACAAATCTACATCATGACTGAAAATTTCCCACATATGGGAGGGACTTATCCACAGGAAAATGATGTAAAACTGGCTGTGTTCCCATTCTTCATCTGTCTCTTTGCCCCATCCATGCCAAAGAACACCTGTCTTTACCTCAGATGTTCAGTATCAAATGGCAAGTTTTAGTATCATGGTTATGGTATGGTAGTAATTTAGATTAAGATTAGAAAAAAATAGAAGAAGATAAGGGGTAGTATTTTGTCATGTCTAGCTCTATTTTCTTTGTCATGTTCCAGGTCACAAAGAGGCAAATCAATCACTCGCTTCACTTTGGCAAAATGGTAAATAAAAGCTCCTCCTGACAGAGCTCCACAACATCTTACACATTACAAAGATGGCATTATTACATTACTTCCTTTTTTAAAGTATTATTTTTTCTTGTTTGTAATAATTAAGTGAAAAGATAGCTTCTCTGTTCCTTTTTTAGAGGCTTTTGGCCTCAAATGCAGTGAAATTGGCTGCCAAGTATGTCTTTGTGTGTTCCTCTGCAGAGGTGAGGTATCAGGAAAAATCCTAAATAAAATACAAGGTCAGAAATATTTTGGATGTAAAGGGTGGCTAAAACTCCATCAAGCTAGGCTGTAAGCTGACAAGACATGATGGGAGAAAGAGTTTTGAAGACAGGACCCTTTATGTGTCTGAACAATATATGGGTTTTTTTCTGGTTTGCAAAAAAAAGGTTTGTGTTCACAGTGTAGCTGTTGATGTTCTTGTCTCAGGGAAGGGTATTCTGTAAGGGGGGATTTGTGTCTTGAAATATTAAAGTGTAAATGCTTGTTGCTGGAAATATTGTCATCAGTAGGATTTCCATATAAACTACAATCCTCTGGAGGTGTTCCTGTGTTAGATGGAGATGATCCTTTATGGAATCTGTGGTAAATTATACATTTGACTGCGTATCATCATAGAATGATTATTGCACTCCAGGTCATGCATTATAAATAAAACTGAACAACTGTAGGACACACAAACCCCTGTCGGGTGTTCTCAGGTGAGGGTTAACACCCAACAGGATTTCAAAGTCATCCAGGAGACAGCTACATGGACGCAAAGGCACTGAGTACATGTGCCTTTGTTATTGCTAAGTATCACTCACAGGCGTCCTTGATTTCATAAGTCTCTCTGAAATCTTTCCCTTTTGGGAGGACAGTACACCTCAGGCTGACTTCATCACTTCCCTCAGTGTCCATAACAGTCCATCAGTTGGAGATTTTGTTAGAAATCTTGTAACCAATCTTCGGCACTGTTGTATCACTGCTCCTCATTGGCTGGCACCTCACCATGCTGCTCCACTGCCGAATCTCCTAAATTGTCATTTTACTATCTGAATGTTGTCAAGTTCAAGGTCAATATTGTCACAGCCAGAAAATGGAGCATCTCAGTTGGCCATGAGAAAGAGAATAAAAGAGAGAGAGACAGCAGGAAAAAGTGTGTGTGCATGTGTGTGTGTAGGCGTGTGTACAGCTGCTCGTCAGGGGTCAGAACTGATTTAATACCCCCTGTAAGAAAGGAAACATTACCATTCAGCAGTGTCAACTGCAGACACCTAAATGGGCTGGTTCTGTCCTGCAGTGCACAACATAGCAACCTGCCACTTAAGGCTCATTTATGCTTGATTTGCATACATTTGGACCACTCCCTCTGACCATACTCTGCATCCATTTTTCTGTATTTCTGCATGTTCTCTAGAAGCTTACGGATACAGACCAAATGCTGCAGTACCCCAGGAAATCATGAGAAAAGTGTCGAGTAGTGTAACAGACAATTTAATCACCAGTTAAACACAGCAAAGAGTACTCTGAAAAATAGCCAAACTCTTTGATTAAAGATCATGGGAGGAAAGGAAAACTTCACAGTCAGAGATCAGATTGGTGGATCAAACTAAAAATGCTCAGCTGTCAGCATGTTTGTACTTTTTTATGTTCTTTTCTTTCTTACCACAATCCCTCTTTTTCTCTTGTTGTGAAGCTCTTTGTCTGCCTAAAAAATGTTGGCACCATTTTCAGCTTCATGAGTTTTATTGAGCATTGGCATAAAAATCTCCAAGTGGAAGTGCAAATGTTCCTGCAGGTGAAAGGATTAGGGGTCTGATTAAATCTGTTGGCCTGTGGAAGAGCTGTATTTTATTTAATCAAGTTTTATGTTTGTCGTTTAGAGTGAAGTAGTGAGGATTTGTTTCCTAATGCAGGCATATTTGTTGAGTCACAGTAAAAACTTTTCACCCAATGTCCCCCTCGCTACCTTAGGGTTGATAAAGGAGGTGGGTTAGTATCGGGGACGGTGTGACGACACCTCATGAATTCTAAAAGCTTTATCAGTCCCCTGCAGCCAGTCTGGGTAGCTCAGTGCTGCCTCTCATCTTTCTTGTGTGTTGCACTGAATATGGCTCTCCAATTGGGGTCACTGGATGGTCTGATAGGAAACTACAGTATATCCCTTCATAACTAGAGGCAAAGAGTTCAGCAAGAACAGCAGATAGATGGCAGGTCTTAAGACAAGCTGAATGATGTACTTTGACATGGTCACACATAAACACTAACTAAATAAGCAATGCCTGGTTCTCCCAATACTCTTCTTTGAATGGACTTTCTATATGTGTACTTAAGAGCAGTGCCCTCTTGTGGACAGAGCCCACATAACTGCCAAATAAGTCAGAAACTTTCCCATGAAAAGTTTTAGGTTAAACTTTTGAGTAACTTTCAGTTTAGGCTTTTTAAGCCTCTGTTTCAGCTCATGCCTGCATTTTGAATCTCACAGTGTGAGACTGTTGGCAGGATAACATTACAACCTTGGCTCAGATACGTCTGGTAGCTTTTATACAGACAAACAAAAGCCAGACATATCCAGTTCTAATGCCTTTCCATACTATGGTGACGCCTTAATTTTAAAAGCTTGTTTTTTTTCATCTTCACTTCACCAAAGTCAGAGTGACCATCAGCTGTATGAGTAAAGGCAAAAAATCTGTATAAGTTGAGTTTTGCACTTTCCTGAAATGGTCTTCTTTGAACAGTTTATCCTAAGAAAACTGGGAAAAGCTGACTTTTCAATGAAAAACAGAAAGATTATGATGTAGAGATTACCCGGGGCCAATTCCATTGACTGATTTTGATTTTTAATTTTTAATTTCTTGGTCTGCTGATGCTGATTTTCTTTAAAAAAAAAAAAAGAAAAAACAGATGTTGACCTTTTGGTACCTCAGCCTTGATTGATGTACTACTTTGATTTATGTTTACACTAAAGCAGTAAAACATTTATGAGTAACTTGTAAATTAGAAAAATCTCCAAAACTGCACCAGGTTACTCAATTATCCTTCATTTTAAGTCAATCTAGGGGTGCCTAATAGGACAATCTCAGATCGTGAAGAAACAGAATGTATCAGCAAAATGCTAAAGCTGTTTTATCGTAAGATCTGCTCTTTTCTCTTCTGCTTCTCATTCCAGCAGTGATTCACGCTGCAAGTGAAAGTGAAACTTAAGTCTTGGTCCTTGAGAAGATTTTCAACTGTCTTATACAAAGCTGTGATGTTGTTTTCTGAACCATCAGTGTGCAAAAAAAAGTTTATTTGCAAAATAGGCACAAAGCTTATGAACGTTTTTTTAAGAGCACAAAAGACAGCAGCCTCTGGTCTGCCGAGGTTCGAACAGGGAGGAGAGATGAACCAGGGCTGGGTGATATGGCCTAAAATTGATACTCCGATATATTTTTCTTATAACCTGATACACAATATAAATCACAATATTTTGAAATGTCCTCTAATTGGCTGTATAATGTTTAATTCAGCCCCAAGTGACACTAGTTTGGTGATTAAAATAGACTGTTCTATTGGATTTTGAATAAAATTGTATGCAGAAAAGATAAAAACCACTATAAAGTCAAATTTAGCACACTGTTTTATTTTCAAAAGGACTTCATTCAAACTTTTACAAATAAATCAAAAATACATAAATAATGAAATACTCAGTCTTTTACAGTGTATGGAAAGTTCTGAAATGTTTTCTGTGTTATGTTTACTATTGCTGATTATAAAATTCTTAAAACCTACACAGAACTCACCAACCCTGCATGCAGCCAATGGCTAAAACTCTGCAGTCTAGTCCTCCATTCAGGCTCACAGCTGTGATTACATTAGTCTGTTATCTGTGCTGATGAACGCTGGAGCGGTTTCTGACAAGTTCATGACATGAGAGCGTCTTCAGATCTTGTTCAAGAAGCTCTCCTGTGTGATCATGGGGGAAAAAGCTTGTTTACAGGCATGAAATTTTTTAACTCCTCATTGTTGGTGTTTTGAACTGTTAGGCTGAGATAAGTCACCGTAGTGGAGAAGTTGATCACATCTGTCCGCTGCTGGGCCATCTTTTCTCTGACATGTACAACTTTAGCAGGAAGTTTTCAGAAAAATCTTCGCAGCCAGGCAAATCACATTCACATTCTGGGTGGAATGTCTTTATGATATTTTTAAATCCTGGCTTTTCAACAACACTGGGGTCATGTCTTTAGTGACTTGCCGCCGTTATCTCGGCATCATCTTGCGACATATTTTAACGAATACTGCGAGTTCGACCTTTTTAAAGCTGAACCACTGCCAGATGACAGATCCAGCACTGTTTCTTGTTGTCTGTCTCCAAACGTAACCTCTCCTCTGTTTACCTCCTTCCTCTCCCATGCTTCTCTCTCCTCCGCTGTTACAAGTTTCCTGGTTTTTACAGTTTTCTGGATGGGTGGGGGAATGAGCTCTGTGCTGTGAGAGATGTGTTCAGGGACAATGGGAGAAGCAAAACTCCAGCAAGAAATGCATGCTTACAGCTCAAAACCGCCACATAATGTATACTTGATGTTCGCGATGTGGTCATTTTATACATCGTGCGTGGCAAAAGCTGCGGTACATCGAGTATACTTGATATATTGCCCAGCTCTACATCAGGATAACGGAGTTACAGGGGGAACTTTATAACATCGTCTTTTTACTGAGGGAGGCGGTGATGCCTTCAAAGTCCAGATATCAATCGTTATTGGCCTACATTAATGCTGCTGCAGTGCCTACTCCTGCATCTCCTCCTTTCTCCTTCACCGTCATCGCTCATCACAACCTAATTCACAGCTGTAAATTAATGTTTTCACCACGCTTTTTAAATTCACATCAAGATTGTGTTAAAATAACATACAGTCACTACTTTACTCCATAACCATGCCTCAAAAAGTCAACAAATTCTGGGTTATATTTATATTTTCTTTCTTTGGCTGTCTGTAAACAAGGCTGAAGTAAACGTGATATAAAAATGTATATGAACAGGCTACTTGTTCAAAGCTTCAGCTGTAGGAATTCTATTTAAGGTCTACATGCTTTAAAATGAAAACCAAGGTGTTACAATGTGCCTAATAAACACTTACGTTGATTTAAAAACACAGAAGAGGACACACATATAATAATAATTAAAGTGGTGCAAGAAATGCAGAAATTGGTTCCAGAAAATAGACCTGAAAATGCAGGAAAATAAATGTTTGGAACGTAAATATATCCTGGGAGAAGCTCTCCAGACCCCTTATCTGATGAAATTTTAAAATAAAGTCATTTAAAAAATGTTAAAATTTTTAATGCATTGGTCAGCAGGATGGTGGCAAAGATAAAGAAAAAAACCTGACACAGTATTTTAAAAAATTAGACAGAGAAAAGGTTGGTTTATGTGGTTATTAACTTACAAATTTGTCTTAAAAATCGAATGAAAAAATCATAATAAAATCAAGCTTGTGATCTGGCCATAAAAAAATCATGATTTGATTTTTTTCCATATCACCCACCCCTAAGTCAAACTAATAAAAAAAATCTGTCACACAATTTGTTTTCTGTTTTCTTATTATCCTTTTGTCGTAAAACATGATTGGAAGTGTTTTAATATTTAAGTCAAAATGTATTTGATTATCTGTTAAATTATAAATTACATTTCTGCTTTAAGTCCAAACTTAAGAAGCATTTTCTTTCATTTAGCTTAATCCCTTAATGAATTATATCAAAGATACAGAGAAATTTAGTCTTTCAGTCTCTTCAGCTGCACTCTCCATGACACTAGAACTGTGAATTATTTAACAAATGACTGCAATCAGTGATTGTTTATTTATTGCTAAAAGTTGTTTTACCCTTTCCAACTGTCTCCTTCTTGCTGGCTTGGGGGACAGTATTTGCAGCTGCAAAGTATTTGGATTGTTTTTAGTTTTATATTTTCTGCAAGGTGGTACATATCATTGCAACCTCATTTTTTTATCAAACACTGAAGTTTTTTCATTTAAGTGTCCTTCATCATGTCTGATCATGTCTAATGAAGGACTAGGGCCCGAAATGTCACATGTTAATTAACATTAATGTGGTGATTTATTTTATTTTATTTATTTATTTATTAAAGGGGGAACAATACATGTTAATGAACATTTTAAAAAATGTAAATATGCCAGATTGTAGCCCAAGGCTAATTTCCATGTGCAGACCCCCTGGCAGGTTGATGTAAGAAATAAGACGTATACATATACTATTTACACACAGGACACAACCGTGAACAAGGACAAAAACTGTGACCACAGGATCATGTTAGTACAAACAAACAACAATAACACATTAGATGAGTCAGACTTTATCTGTGTTGCACATAACCTTGTTTTGCACTGAGTCCAATTGGACCTACCCTTATATTGCACATATCCCTATATTGCACAGATCCATATTGCACATAGCCCTGAACTGCAATGATTTATATTGCATATATCCCTGTGTTGCACTGATTCATATTGCACTACGTCCAATTGCACATTTCTCTATATTAAACTGCATTTTTAACAAGGTGCTTGGTTAGAAAAGATGAGTATTGCACAAGTCTGACTTTTAAACATGTTGTAGCTCACACATGATCACACGTTTGCCATCTCTTAGCCATAGTTTTAATTGTTTCTTAAAAGTGGGGAAGCATGTGCTTTCCCTCACTGAGAGTGGAATACTATTCCAAAAGGTTACACCCTGATATGACAAGACGTTTTGGGAAAAAGATGTTCGCCTGAATTAAAGTTCACAGTCACCTCTGACAGTGGCTCTAGTCACTCAGGATCCAGAGACACTGACAGACTTTTGTTTGATAAAATCATTCACTGGTGGAAGTGCCAAACCATGCAGAACCTTGTAGATTAAACCGGCTGATTTAAATAGTTTAAAGTTTGCAAAATTTTAAAAATTATATTTATCAAGAATTTGACAATGGTGGTAGGAAAAAGGTTTCTTATCTAGGATTTTTAACGCTCTTTGGTAGCAGGCTTCAATTTGTCCAATAACAGAAAGATTTGTGTAGGACCAGCTTGTGATGCAATACTCAATATGGGACAGTATCATTGAGTGCAGGAATGTGACTGCTGCTTTATCTGTTGAGGATGCCTGGATTTGTTTAAAATTTCTTATATTAAAATTAACAGTTTTTACAATTTTTTTAACATGCTGCCTAAAGGATAATTTTGAATCTAACACCACTCCAAGGTATTTAAATTCCTCAACCCTTGTTAACTCTTGTCCTCCCGGGTAGATTTTTGCTGGCGCCAAGGGAGTTGTCGGTTCACTAAAGAACATAGATACCGTTTTTTTTTTACATTTAGGCAAAGACAAGAATCACTCAACCATTTTTGTAAATCATCTAAAGCTATTGAAAGTCACAGGCCTGCCTCTTGGGCGCTTTTGGCTTGTGTAAAAATTACTGTGTCATCAGCATACATAATTGTATCCACATTTCTGCAAACATTAGGCAAGTCATTGACATAAAGTGAGAAAAGAAGAGGGCCTAAAATTGAGCCCTGGGGGACCCCTACCATATACAGAAGGTAAGGCAACTTGCTATCATTTACTTGCACGCATTGCTGTCGGTCTGACAGATAGGACTGTACCCATTTAACAGTGTGATCACTAAAATTGAATTCAGAAAGTCTGGAGAGGAGATTAACATGAATCACAGTGTCAAACACACGTTTAAAATAAATAAAGACAGCTGCAACATAACTATTTTTGACCAGTCATGATTTTACCTTATCAATAAAGACAGACAGCCGTTTCAGTCAAATGGTGAGACCGAAATCCGAATTGCATGGGGTAGAGACCTGGGCCACCATTAGCAAGATGTTCTGTGATGGATTTGGCCACCCACTTTTCTGCTATCTTTGAGAAGATAGGAAGCATGCTGCTAGGTTGATAGTTAGCAGGGTCTGTTTTATCGCCCAAATCCAAATTCATCCCTTTCTTTGGAATTTCTTAGTGTGGAAATTATTTTTGATAATTCATTTTCAATAATTAATTCAATATTGAACTTTGAACATTGTATAGATTGACTTGGTTTGCAGGCCCCTGGGTCATTGATTTGGGGACATGAAATTTGATTAGAGTCACACAATTTTGAGAAGAGTTGTGCAATCTCATTTATAGTGTTTTGGAAGTATTCATTCAGTTTAGTTGCAGGGACCACAGGCTCTGATACCAATTTATTGTCAAATTTAAGTTCAAGTTCTTTTTCAGTGTTTTCCTTGTTTTACCAATCAATTTATTAATATTCTACCAGATAAGTTTACAATTCCCTCTAGCACTATCAATCACTGTCATGAAAAAAATGGCTTTTGCCATTCGCAAAGCCTGTATAACTTTATTCTTGGCTGAAACAAAATTTAGCCTATCGGTAGTCAGGCCAGATTGTAACGATTTTTAAGTAATTTGTCTCGGAGTATCATAAGCTTTTTACACTCACCATTGATCCAAGGCAAGGAGTATGCTTGTTTCTTGTGGTTACCCTTTTTCCGAAACAATGACAAACCATCTTTAATTGAGGAAAACAAAAGATCACAACATTAATAGTTTCATTACAAGAAATAATTTCTGACCAATCTAGATTTTTCAAGGCAGCGGTTACATTTTGTTCTTGATTCTTTGGTATAAAAGATGGTTTTGAGATATAATTTTTGTGATTAAGTCGCTTCTTAGTCAGTTTTCTTGAAATGAAATTGCATTGTGATCTGACAAGCCAGTTACGAAATTGTGTGGTAATCTTCATGAAACAAGCTTACACCCCTGCTCAAGGTTAAAGCTGTAGGCTTTAGTAGTCACCCATGTAAAATGCTTTTACATATTTTGCATACACTCTCTGTATTGTTTGATGATTAACAGCATTTAAATTCTGGTCACACACATATTAATTTCCCCTAAAGAACACTTAAAGCTTGACTGGATGAAGAAATGTTCAAATCTGTCAGTTACAGCTTCAACTTTTAGTCACAATAAAGGCAAATGTATTTCCTTCTGAATATGTATTGGGAGTCAAGGTCTGCTACATTTTCCTATAAGGAGAAAATAACTCAAAACCTTCCAGACGTGTGGTCTCTTCTGTAGCAGCTCTTCCAGCTGTCTTGCTTGCTCTCCCCAAGTTGTCCCCTCTCCCAGATTACCTCTGGGGATTGATAGTCATGCCAAAGCAGAAACAGAAAATCCATACTGCTACACTGCCCTTTCCATAGTACATTGATTTCATGGTGAAATATCAATCTGCATGTGACGTGCTGTTGCACACTCACAATGGTCCAACACATGTTTCAAAGTAAATCAACATAAAGCAGCTTGAGGACAGCATTTTATCATGTTGTCTTTGATACATTTTTTAATCCAGTACAAGAGATAACATATTTTAGTCATGGAGAATTTCTGAGTCCACGTCATTGTATTGATATATGTGCACACACTTATACAGACATAAAACACACATGGTTTACAGGCACAAGCACACACATGCTCATAAATTTTCCAATGTTAACAGCTATGAAAAGACAGTTCTCATAAAAAAAAACAATTTCTCACCTTGTGTTTTATCTGATATACTATAATCTTTTACTAGCAGTGGGGTCACATCTAAACTAACATGTAAATGGTAATCCCCTGTAGTTTTCTAAGTCCCTGTTTTGGATAAACTGTAGTTACCAGAGCTCTTTCGACATAAGCTTGAGAGAAGAAACAATTCTATGATATCTGTTTTTCTCCTATTTAGAAAGGTATTAAAACTGAGAGGTGTAGGAGAACCAGAACAATGTAAAAGCTACAAGCACCATAACATTACACATATGAATGTTAAAACACTCTTACACCAAAAGTTAGATTCAAAATATTCATGAGTTGAAAAATTAAAATATGGATTTTTCTGTCAGATATTGAAGGTGTAGGCCTATTTCATGTAATCACTTGAAGTGTATCCCACAGATCTTCATGAATTATCTGTTACATATAATTCTGAGAAATGTCTAAAGGATAATAGAAGTCCTAGTGGTTAGGTCACACCACATGCATGTGGGCGACCCGGGTTCTAGTGTGACCTGTGGCCTCTTTCCCTCATGTTTCATCCTCACACTTCATCCCTGTTTCCAACTCGGTCCACTGTCCTCCTCTCATAAATAAAGGAATAAAATGCCTTAAAATGTATTCTTAAAAAAATAAAAGGATAATAGAAAAGCAGAGAAACATAACTGGTGTCTTCTAAGTAGCTTTTGTAAACATTTTTAACTGATTTGTCTGAAGATAGAATTACCTTTTTTTGAAGAAGAAACAGAAAAGCTGCCATGCTCAGAGAGGAACGTGCCATTTCTGTATATTGATAGGTGAAAGGTGTAAGCTTTAGTGAAACTGTTGTGTTTATCTCGGTTCAACATTCCTAGGCTTTCTTTTTCTTCAGTTGCTGAGATGGTTTAGGTAGTTGTTTGTGCCGGCTGCACAAATTCTAGCTTAACAGGACATCAAGGTCCACTGTTTTCCCTACAGGAAGAAAATGGAGCTAGCTCTGTGCCTTGGTGCTTTTTGCACAGGTTAAAAGAAAGAGCTTCATTTCTGTATTGGCCACAAACAGGGTTGGAAAATAGCACACACCACACACCAAATGCTTAACACAACAGATGTCTGAAAACATGAGCAGGGACACAGGGGAGAAACGTCTCTTTAATCCACAGATTCAGTTAGAAGTACAATGTGAAACTGAGAGTTTTACACTCAGTGATTTATAAAAACATCTTTCTCTGGTTTTATGAACTGAGCACACAGTGATTTAGATGAACATCTTTCTCTGCTCTCTCTTTGCACGCAGGTGGAATATTACGTTGCCCTGTGTGAACAATAAAGGTGATAACAAAATGAAATACACTTACAACAGTCTTTATGGCTGCGATGACTCTCTTTTTGTAAACTTAAATGTTCATCAATGTACTGTACAGTGATGATTTTAACAAGACAAAATATAGTTGTGTTTTTGAAGAGGGGATCAGGTGGTATGATGGGGTTCAGGACTGGTTAAGACTGATGTGCCTTCCGTGCACACACCATTAGTTTCCCTCACCACTATTAATCATTTAGTAAGCCATTAATAAGTTATACCTTTACTTGTTTTTGATATGAACACACTGCTAGATATTGCAAATGCAGATCACCCAACACCACACTAGCCCTGTTCTACACTGATGTGTATCAAGCTGCAGTTCACTTTTCTCCTTATTCTGACCTGTTCTCTTTGACACCATGAATGTTAATTATTTAAACCTTTTCACTTTTGTCATGCATATGAGTCAATATTTTCTTTCTCTTTATTGGTAAGACAGGAATTTAAATTGATATTTATTAATGATGAATATAAAACAATTCTGCAGACGGCTTCTGTTATCTGTTTTAATGTGAAAATAAAGCCAGCATCCAAAAATGACTCTGGGAGTCACTATAGTTTATTAATTTTTAACTTTCGTTTTTTTTTTTTTTGTCCTTCATTTGAATTCATTTTGGTCTCCACAAGTAAATTTCTCTGAACCACTGAAACAAAATCATGAAAACACCTTTTACTGTATCGCCTCATCAATACATAAGGACTCTGCAACTCTGTAACCCTGCTAGTAAGCTTCTGCAATGAAAAATGATCATAACAAGACAATAATTAATGCTCAGTAGCTCATTTGAAGTCAGGTTTACATTTACAACGGGCTTTGCAACAACAGAAGCATTATAATTACAGACTTTTTTAACAGCAGACATTTTGACTTGCCAGAGAAAAGCACAGGTGTTATTAATCACTATAACAAGGCGCTTGTAACTATAGCAACTAGAGGGAATGGAGCAAATGTTGTTTTGATTAATTACTGCTGTGAGTTTTCAGCTGGGATATTTGACATTTTTTTTAGCTAACCATGACATTTGTTCACCCACTGTATTTATCACTTATTTTTCCTTTTTCAACTTCATTCATAATTTTGTCGTAAATAGTTTAGCAAGACTTGACCAAGCCAGATGTTTTGAAAACACGTTATACCACATATACAAATCTTAGCCATAAGTGATTCAAAGTACAGAACCCATGGAACAGGACAAGGTGTGCACATTTCCTCTTGCTATTTGAAAGGCTTTGTCTTTCTGCCAGTTTTCAATGCAAATATCTTTTACATTGATTGATCAATTAGTTGTTTGTGCATCTTGCTTTCAAAAGGGCTTGGCTAAGTGAAGTTAACCATTGTTTTTTAAGGTCACATATTTTACCTCTTTAAGACAAGTTTGTATTTGTCTCAGAGGTCCCCAAAACATACCTGTGTTGTTTGTTTTTAAGAAAAACTTTTCAATATAGGATTTTAGTATGCTGAAAACCCCCTCGGATTTAGTCCTGCTCAGAACGAGTTGTTTCTTTGTCTGTTGCTTTGAATGTTAATGAGCTGTCTGACTCCGTCCCTGATAGGCCTGGGCGATATGGTCTACAAATCATATCAGGGTATTTTTCTTGCCTTTGATGATACGGTATTATATCACGGTATTACAAAATTAAAAAGAGATAATGCTTTTTCATCCAAATTCAAGTGATATTAACCCCCTTCTTCCCTTAAAACAAGCCTTAGATGGGATACTCAATTTATCTCCAAGTATAGGAACACAGAAAACATGTTTTTTTTTTTTTTAAGTCTCTCTAGGTTTACTTCTGTCTAACTGCATTACAAGTTTCACATTTCATCTCTAACCTGATGAGGTGTGTTAAGCTACTAATGACTTGAACACGTTTCTTAGTGAGGGCGTTTACATTAAAAGCGTTTCAGAAAATAACAACCGCAGACTTTTATTTTGAAGAGCTTGACAGAAGTATTGTGTTTAGTATTAAGTTAGCTTAGCTTTTCTCTGTTCAGAGAATACGGCTAGTTTACAGAAGCTTTTCTGACCTCATTTGACATTGCAGCCTGGATCTTTGACTCACTGTGGACTTAGAAAAGAAAGTCATAAGTTAAAATGGACTTTTAAACGGTTGTTTATGCCTTTGTAAGAGGAAGAGCTGCAGCACTGGCCTCTGCAGCCAGCCAAAGCAGCACTTAGCTTGTGTTAAAGCCCCAGGCAGACTGACAGAGACAGCACACTGACTTAGTTGCAGTACAGCCGTCAGACTTTGAGAGGAAAAAACGTGTGTTTTTGCCTGCTAACTCACACTGAGGCAGATACAATGACATCATTAACAAGCATTATCGCGATTGGTCGGTCGAGTCCAAATCTCTACTGTAGGGCACATTTATATCATTTACACCGTCTACCACGCACCCCTAGCCCCTGACTCCCCCCCTCTTAGGAAATGAAACTGAAACCCTGAAACTGATTATGTGTCTGCTGTTAAAAATTTCCCAGTGTTTCATCCCATGTTCTCTTCAAGAACTTACAACAATTTTTATGATCTCTTTTTTATGCCTGTTGTAAATTGTCTCAAGCTGCAAAACTCATGTTTCAAAATGTTTTTAATAAAGATTTCCAAACTTAATGAAGTAATGTTTTGAAATCAACAGGCGATTCATTCCACTTCATGCAATCAGGCTGAGGTTTCAATTTCACTGCGCTGATGCCTCTGTTTCCTGTTTTTATAACAAAACACCAATTTTGATCTGATTTTCAGTCCGTTATTTGAGGAGGCAGCCAAGTATAATGAGATCAAAACTGCAATGACTAACAACCAGAACAAAAATATTGTTTATTGACAGAGTAATTTCAGGAGGGTTGACTACACAGCCAAATGTGAGACTTGAATTTCAATCACACGTTTTTTCTCAGTTGCAGGATGTTTTACTTCTGAACAATACCTAACTTGTTATAAATCCCTAGTATAAATGCTTAATGTCACCGGCTTTCTGAGTAAGAAAATGGCAAAACCTGAGTCATATATTTGAATTTTTTTTCAAATGATTCCTTTTGTGCTGTTTTGTTTGCATGAAAGAGTCCTAATAAAAATGCATGTATTATTTCTGTGTATTAAGCCACTTTAAAGTCCTTTGTGAAATAAATCTTAGGTAAATAAATTGATTTTATTGTTGTAGTTTTAGTTTTTAATTATTACCAAATGTAGTCCTCAGGTTTACTGCTGAAGTTGTCTGTGGGCAAACTGCTGTGTCTTTCACTTGCCAACTGTGATTGCTTCCCATAGCTTCACAGCTTTCCCCTGTTACCTGCTGGAAACCTCTGTGCCACCCTAGTATAGAGAAGGGTCATGAAGGAGACTCTATAAGGTCTGAAGTTGGATGTCACAGTATTGTTCTGAGAAGCGATTATTCCCTAAATACACACTGAAAGCTGCAAACTTTTGTGGCGCTCGTCTCTGGAACTTCCTATTCTTGCAGTCAGTTGACAGAGAAAGTTCCACCAACAGTTAAAACTGGAACGAGGGCACTCGAAGTTTAAACAATGCGTGTTCAAATCCCTGCAACCGAAAATCAGCTGTGTTAGTGTGTCTAATTTTATTTTCTTAAGTACTAGAACTGGATGGGGAAGTCTTAAGGACCAACATTAAAAACATGTCTTAAGCTGCAATACTCTCAAAGGTCCCACCTTTGTTTCAACTTCTCAGCCAATTTATGCATCCATAGAAACATACAGTGACAGTGCTCAGTTCTCCTGTCAGTAGTTTGTGTTGAGGCAGGTTTTGTGTCTGCTGTGACGTAGCAGGTGATCTCAGCAAGGTGCTGAGTGATTAGGTTGATCCCGAGGGAGAAGTTTAATTCTCCCCTGAGTAAGAGTGCCATAAAAATGCAATGGCATTAGATTAATGCTCAACTTGTAAGTGACATTTTCTCTCTCATTTGCTGTGGAAATTGTCTCCCTATATTGTGTGCTGAGCCCTATTTTGAATGCTGATGAGTTTCAGAGGCTGTTACAGTCTTTCCCAGTGACACTATGAAAAATGTTGGATGTGGTATATAAAGAGGAATGATATTTAGCTGAGTAAGGGACAAACAATAAAACAAAGCCATCAGCAAAACAGGACAGTGAACTTTGAGACTGTGGTAAAAGTGCAGACCCCAGTCTTACTGTATATGGATAAATGGCTGTCCTCAGCATTTAGAATATGACTACAGAGGCTAAAACCTGAACATAAATATAGAAATATGATCAATGATGCAGCATTATTTCTTTGTTGGTTTTGAAAATGCAAAGTTCACTCTGAGAGGACAGTAAATGAGACAAACTTATGACTTACATTTCTTTCTGCCTTATGGATCAGAATTACTCAGACCTTGTACAGCATAAAATGGGTTGCTATCCTTGATGTTTTGTCTGTTTGTGTGCCTTATAAAATAAGATTTGTCCTCTTTGTATATTCTGGTCACATGTCTTATCTTTTTTTTTCTTTTCCTACAGTGTCTGAAGGCAGCAGTGCAGCAGAGCAGAGCCCAAGCTGTGCATGTGTGTAGTTACACACTGAGGAAGAACTGGAGGTACATGCTGTTTGTTTATGTGAGATGAGAAGAAGCTAAGTGGCTACCACAACCAACCATATCAGATCTGCAAGAATGATAAAAGCCCCACACATCAGGAGATCAAAGGTAGGAGAAGATGTTTTGTAATCAGCTGCCTCTTACCTGCTCTGTTCATTGATTGCATCCAGAAAAAGGAATCACTGTGTTGTCAGGCAATGCTCTCTTTGCTGTCTGTGTGCTGGAGCTTTAACAGTGTAATAGCAATAAATATCATCCTAAACATACTGGTAGTCATAATAGATTTTTGTATAGATGATCTTAAATTTTCAGTGATAACATAAGTCTCATACTGAAGTTAAAAGTTTGAGAAACATCCCCTACAAGGAAATAACAACTCTGGCTGTTAGCATTGAGATGAGTATTCTACTTCATAATCAATAAAAGCATTACAATAATTGAAGCAGGTGTTGAAAGGAAACTGTGGAAAACGATTGGAAAACGATCTGAATTTATAGCACACAAGGCACGTAAAGTAGAAATAAAGATGCAACATAGAGCAAAGGAATTAGAAATCACAAACTAGCCCCCTGACCATACCTAACATGATATGCTCATGGTATAATTCACTTCAAAAATAGAGCAGTTTCAAGGTTTATGACTTAAAGCAATTCAGACTAGGCCTGATTCCCCCCCCCCCCCCCCACTCCCAAGTGCCCCATTGGCCTACACACATTGCTTTTGAGCACTGTTACCAATTGTACACATATCACACAGCAATGCAACACACTTGACTTAACATTGGCATTAATTAATTTCCCCTCATGGGATAATAAAGGGAACCTGAATCATGAAGCACCTTTACTTTACAAAAGTACTTGGTATATGGTAGGGATGCACGATAATTACTGACAACTATAAATTATCAGCCAATAATGCATATGTTTTACATATTTTTATTATCCCGATAATAAAATATTAACCGATAAAATCCACAGATAATAAAGGCGTTTGTGTCTCTTTCTCACAAAACTACACATTCTGAAACAGTAGGTGGCGCCGCAGTACATGACCTGCTGTTAAACACCAGAGAAGAAGAGGAAGCAGCATTAGTGCTAAGAGGCTAAAAACACGGTGGAATTATTCAGTATTTACAGGGAGGATAACACGACAGTGTTTGTAAAACGTGCCCCACAAAGATCTCAGAGAGGAAAAAAGTCCTGACACAAGAAGTTTAACACAATGTATCTTAAAAGTCACTTAAAAGTCTTCATCCCAACGACATTAAAAAGAAGCGGCAGTAGCCGCGAGCCACGGGCATTAGGACCAAGCCAAAGCTAGGCAGAGTGTTGATTCAGCAGGCATCGGAAACCGCCAAAAGTTTGCTAGAGCCAAAAGGTGCAACGCCAATAAAGACAAAATCAGTCTGACAGTCTCCTGATCCACCTCTACTTTCATAGACGTATTCCCGCCTGCTCTGTTTGATGTGGTTTTATTCAGTCTGATCGACGTTAGGAACTGAAGTTTAGCCACAGACCACGGTGGACTTCACATTCTTAACCTCTTGAAATCAACAGGTGATTCATTCCACTTCATGCAATCAGGCTGTTGGAGGTTTTAAATTTGACTGCGCTGATGCCTGTATTTCCTTTTTTGATAACAAAACACCAATTTTGGTCTTATTTTCAGTCGAGGAGGCAGCCAAGTATAATGAGATCAAAACTGCAATGACTAACAACCAGAACAGAAATATTGTTTATTGACAGAGTAATTCCAGGAGGGTTGACTACACAGCCAATTGTGAGACTTGAATTTCTCTGATATGGATTCAGTCTGTGCATATTTTTAATCTTTATGTAGAACATCAGCTCTCTTTATTTCTGACTTCTGCAGCAAAAAAGAAAAAACCCAGACCCCAAAACATCCCCATTTGTTAAGCATGGCAGCCTGTTATCATTTGATTTCATGTTTGATTTGACTTGAGTCAGCTGAATTCTTGTTTAGTTGATTGAAATGTCAGATTTGACCACTTGTCAAGATACTTTAATTGATTTCAAGGGAAAATGTCTGTCAGTTGTTTGTGTATGTTGTACTTTGGTACGCAAATGTTTAAGTAAAAAAATAACAGTTGTAAAGTCAGAATAGTTCTTTGTTTTTTGGATGTAAACACGAGTGATGTCAGTTAGAATTCATTATAGAGATTTTTGCTCACTACATATTAACCCCTTCTTACCCCCAAATGTGCATAAATACATCAAACAAACTTCTTTTTTTTAATCAACAATTGAGAAAAAATGATAGGTTCTTATCGGTTATCGGCCATCAGGAGTGGGAAATTATCGGTTATCAGTATTGGTTCAAAAAAATACTTACCGTGCTTCACTTGTATATGGTGTTGCATGTGAAGCCAAATTCTCTGGATTTGTCTAAGTGAATCTACTTAAGAAGAAAGTAATTAGAAGTTGAAAAGAAAATTGTAACCGTACACAGAGGTATAACTTCCCCACTCATTGCTTCACGACACCTTTAGTAACTTTTAGGTAGCGATTCACTGGTTATGGCCTGTGCCAATACCTAGGTTCTTCTCTGTTATTACTTCTTTCTACACTTTTCTAACCTGTAATTTCCACTGGCCCACAGCCCTGATTAGCTCGAGACAAAAGGGAACAGAGATCATGGGAGAACTGTGAGTTCATGCAGTTCAACAGCAGATTGGTTTGCCTTTTGGGGGTTGATTTGCCATTCATTTCAATATTATGTCATCATTTTATTGCTTCCACCTTGACGTCATTCATTATTAAGTTAAAAAATGTTTACATTTGCTAAAAGGGAAGTGTGGTTACATGTAAAATTCAGTGTTTTTCACCTCAAACGTAAACTTTTCCCAGTCAATAATGATGCTGTGGCTCTAGAGCCCATTGACCTCCCAATGACCTTTTGCTGGAGCTGCAGGATGAGACATAATGTTGATATTTTGATAATTTACGATCAGGAGTCCGTGCATTCCGCTGTATTTTGAAGTCTTTCCAGCTGTTTAGATCTGTGTGACTTGTCAGGTTTGGCAGCATGCCAGCACCAAAAATAGATTATCTGTTTTTGTGTTATTAGTAATTACTCCATGTTATTGTAAAATACCAACCATGCAGAGAAGATAGTTAAGGATTTCCCAAAGATTTTAAGAGTCATCACAATACAGAGTGGCACAGAGAACTTGGAAGCAACTAGACTGACTGTGGCTTGTTTTGAGTCATTTTGGTGTCCTCTAACACTCCTGTTTTGTGATTGTATTTCACTTATAGGTCCATGTTGCTTACCCTTGCTTGTACTGGTGCATATGGGGAGCACTCATGTTAGTCAAAGAAACAGGACTTTGGGGTCAAATGTGCTTGGGCACAGTACAGAGTGTCTAGTGAGCTGTTGAAACAGTTTTAAAGTCATTGCTGTTCAAGAAATTTCTGCTCCAACTGTACTAAAGGGGATGTTTTCTGGGAGGCTGAGCTGGGTTAATAGCAGTAGTTTATTTCAACCTGAAAGAAAAACTCTCTGTTCTCTTATATTGCGTGATTTTACAAAACTTACTTAGGAGAACAAAAGCGGCTTATTTGACTATAATTCAGCACTGTGTGCATGAAATGGGATTATTTTATTGAGATACTGCTGCTGGAAGGTTTCTGTATCAATGAAATGGAGCTGTAAAAATGAATTTTCTCCTTTTATGTTGGATCCCCTCTTAAGGGTCCCGACCAATTCGGTAGATGAACTTTTACTTTTTGTTACTTTCTCTTGGTTGTTGTACATAAACTTCTAGTGAAGTAGTTTTTAGCTGAAAGTTGGAAGAATCTTTCCGATGACGTAAATATCCTGGATTCTTTTTTTGTATTTTGTTGTTTTTCCCTTTGTGTTTCTGTGGCAGCCATTGTAGTTAGGACACATTCAATATTTTGCATATCAGCATTGTAAAATCCTACTCTCAGGGCCTGAAATTCATTATTTGAATGAGGGAAGGCGGGGATCTTCACAAAGGGAGGACTTTTCCAGAAACTTAAACCTGAACATTTTTTTCTTTTCATCAAGAAACAGACTGAAATTAAAGCTGATGCTCCTACTTGGCCTTTAAAAGCAAACAAAGCCACCGAAAGATGATTGATTATTTCTGTTTGTTTAAATGCTTGTCATGCCTTCCACTAGTTCACTGTCGGGCAAAAACCGTCTGCATACAGACAAAAGGTGCCTTTGATAACAGCTTTGAATGACAATATTCAAAGAGATTCAGATTTTGTTCATAGGGGTAATCAAAACCAACTCAGTTTCTGACCATAATTTTAACTTTTGTTATGATCAGTTGGATTGACCTCCACTTCCATTTTCTCCAGCATCACAGATTAGAACATACCAGTCATCTCTGATCAGCATGAACCCATCAGTTTCAATTCAGTTTCTTGACAGTTTACCTCTTTTTCTTTAAATTCATCTGTGCAGCAATGATGTTGCATGTTGTAGCACTTTATGTTGGTATACAAATTATCCTGTGTATAAGCCACAGCCAACTTCTAAAATGAAAATACAGGAATCAGAAGTGCCGATTATTAGAGGTGAGAATTTTTAGGCACCTCACAGTTCAATTTGATTACAATTCAGAGGGCTACGATTAGATTCTAAATCAATTATTGAAAACTTTAGCCATTCCCAGTAGCAGTATAGTTTACAAATAATTACATTTTTTTATGTGAAAGGTCTCTGGGGTCTATGTGATCTGATGAGCCTTGTTCATAACATAAAGCATATTAAAATAATCAAAACATTTTAAGATGGTGAGTGTACCAGACCCTGCTCTTAAAGGCATACGAAGACATTGGAGAAAAGAGATCACATGTTTATCAATCACAGATTTTGTGTCAGCAACTACACCTGGATGGACTGTGCACCAGTGTACCTCTGCTATCTGTGAGTGGAAACACTGCATCGACACACAGTAATCTCTTCTCACACTTGCCAAAATGGTTGTGTGTCAATATGTGTGAGCAGAGGGAGAAAAGTTGAGCTGGTGCACAAATGATCAGACCTATGTTGCTCAGTCTGCTGTGACTGATTAAAGTGTAAGTGAACCTCCAGCTCAGAGCTAACTCCACCCACTTCCAGATTTAAAAAAATGCACAGAAACTGAGCAGTTTGGTACTTAGAGGAGGGAGGGTAAAAAGACTTTTGTTTTTTAAAGGACAGGGTTTTCCAGATGAAGCGGAAGTGACAGTGACTTCCCTTGCCAGAAAGTAACACAGAGTCCCACAGCACTGCTGCCTCAGAGCGATTCTTCCCCCCACAGTCCCCTGAAGCAGGCTGTGGTGCGGTGGTAGAGCGAGGTGGTCCTGAGCATGACCTGTTCGGTCTGTTGGCTCCAGCACCGGCGTTTCTACAGCTGGAGCTCTCAGAGTCGAGGCAGTGTAGGTGCAGGCAGAAGAGGATGGGAGTGGTCTCTGAATGGTAAAGTCAGTTAGAGGCGGTAACATTCTACCTCATATAGCACCGCCTTCTCCGAAAAGATTTTCAAAGCAGATGTAAGTTTGAGCAAATTAAAAGTCGTAAAATGCAGATTTTTATCAGTTTGGTGCAAATGTCAGAAATAACACCAGCACTCATGTGTTTTATCTTAAACCTTAGAGCTCACAGCTATTTTTTTAACCACCATGTCTTGTCTGGACTTTTTGTCTTAAAAAGCTTATAAAACATCAACCCTGTGGTGCACAGTCAAGCTCTATACATCCTTTTTTTCAGGACAACCTGGGCTTTAGAAATATATATATATAATAAAGTAATGTCACTTGAATTTTAAAAAAGTTATAGGACTCTAAAGGCAAAAGAAATAAACAAATCGGAATTTGAAACTCACAGATTCTTATTGCTAACACACTACCACCCCCACAATGCATTGCACGTCAACAAACATGGCGCTGGCCACTAAAGAAAGCCAAAGTACATGATCGAAAATGGATTCAAAATAGATAAAAAGACGCTAATTATCGGATGTAACGCTGTGGATTTAATCTCCAAAGACCCCGAAAAGTCACCGATAATCTGGGCTTTCTACAATGGCGTCTTTTAGGACTAAAGGGACATAGGTGGTATCAAACAAATGGCAAAACGGTCAGCTTTTAGAAGAAAAAAAGAGTAAGTGTTTATGACTAATGGTTCAAAAGTTATCAACATTTTTTTAAACTGTGTCACTTAATGTTGTATATGACAACACTGTCCTCTGAGACCCCATATAGTCAACCAAGTTCAAGGCTCACTAGAAAATGTTCTGTAAGAGCTATGAATGCATGGAAGACATGATTAGAAAGGCACAATAGAGAGCTTTCATAGGAAAAAACAAGTTAATGTCTATGACTTATGGTTCAAAATTTACCAAGCAATTTACAAAGGGGTGTCCCTGTGGCATGCATCCATGCCACGTGAGCTCTAACGGTTAATTCAGTTAGATACCTCAGTGTTCAGCAGAAAAAAATGCTCAAAACAGTGTTCACTACTTCTCTAATCTTTCCTCAGCCATGGAAATTTTGGATTGTGACATACAAGGCACTGTAAAAATCATTGTCAATTCATATTTTTAGGCAGGATTTTCCTGTTTTAAGAGAGGAAGACTAGCATGAATTAAATATTTTGTGTGCCATTCCCTCAATCCAGTACTGAAATTCAGGCTCTGACAATTCTGTTCTCCTTAAGCATTCAAATTTGAAGAGAGATCTTACGTACTATGAAGGCTGGCACTGTTGCCTCACAGCAAGGAGGTTCCTGGTTCATTTCTAGGTCAGAATCCTTTTGTGCGTTCTCTCTGGGTGCTCTGGCTTCCTCCCAGGTGTGAGTGTGACAGCACCTGGTTGTTTGTCTCTGAAGGTCAGCCCTGTGATTGACTGCCGACCAGTCCAGCCAGAGGATGTACTCCACCTCTCGCCCAATAACAGCTGGGATAGGCTCCAGCCCCCCACGACCCTGAACGGGATAAGCTGTGTAGAAAATGGATGGATGGATCATATGTACCACTCAAGTTTTTCCTAATGTATTGTGATGAAGTCATTTGCGTCATGATCTTATCTTTAAATATCACACAATGTATCAAATGCTAGAACTAGATCAAGGAAGTAATTTTAACTTCATCTAGGACATATTAGTCCTGATCATTTTTGTGAGTATTTCTACTAAAAAGTAAACATTTGCAGCTACTACACTGGTTTAGAACATCAGAGCCACTCTGCTTTTCTAAGAAAAAATGAATTGAAACTTTAGATGTCACCAGTGATCTGTGTCCTTATAGTCATTCCACTGTTTTGTTCAGTCATTTTAAGATTCTCATTTTGAGCTCTTGAAAGGAAATGATAAGAATTAAAGTTTTCATGTCAGTTGTTATCCTGTTATTTTTTTTGGAAGAAAACACTGTACACTTGAACTTTTGAGCTTCAACATCCCCACACAGCTTCATTATACTGTGAATACAAATAGCAGAACTCACAGTGTGCTGTAAAGACTGAGTTTTTCTGAGGCTTCAATGCCCTGTGAAATCTAACACTGACAGAATTTGATTTTTTACTGACTTTGACTCAGTGAAACTGGTTTGAGGAGAATTTCATTGCCCATGTGTGCAATCTTGCATGAGATGCAAGTGTTGAATTTCACCTCTGTGCAGATGGTGTATTATTGCCCCTCAGTATGTGTCAGCTGCATCATTCTAGTGCCACTGGGTAAATCCTTCTTCACAGTTTTACTGGAAACATCGTACTGGTTCTGGTATGTCATGCAAAATAAAATCACCTTTGATGCTGCGCTGTTGACTGAAGCTTCCTGCTGCCTAGAGGAAACTCTTTAAGAGAAACACAGCATCTGTCTAATGAACCCATTCCCTGTTGTCCAAAAGAAGTTGTATGGGTTGTGGTGTGTAGATTGTGTGTGTATGCATGGATTTAATGAGCTGTTTGTGGTGTTTGCGTGTTGATTAAATTCCTCTGTCTGCTCCTGTCTGTGTTGCCTCTGGGCCACCTGCCTTTTCCCTGCCTCCTTCTCTAGCTGCTCCTGAGAAGAAGAGATAAGGCCCACTGATGTTTGTCTGCTCCCTGGAAGATTACTGAGGCAGACAGGTACAAGGACTCTGGCAGACAGCTACAGTATACTGGAGGCCAAAGAAAAACTTGTTTGGGATGCTTTAGCTGACCACAGCTCCAATCCAGCTTGAATGCCATCTGGCTTCTTTTATGTCTGCTGTTGCTGCTCAGCTAATTACTGTTCAAAGAGAAACACACAAGTCAATGTGGGCAGTTTCTGGAAGTGGGTTTGAACTGTGGTCTTTCAAGAAAAGCAGTTTTTGTTGGATTAATAATAACTGAAATATAACCAGTAAATCATAATGTATAAGTGAGAAATAAAGGTCTCTAGTTCATGAAGAGAAAACAATAAATGCCTCAAAAATCTTTCTACACTTAAAAAAATGTAATTCAAATTCATATTTCCAAAGAAAATTAATCATCACTTTTGAGTGAATTTAAGGAATTGCTGTGGACTCGAATTGTAATATTGCTTGAGTTGCCCATCCGTAGTGTCATTCTATGAATTGTTCCAAAACAACAAACATCAAGAGTAGGTCTGGTATTAAATCTCTGCTAACACACTAATGTTACTTATCTCATATCACCCAGCTTTGCAGCTCATCACCTCTCCTAACTGCTTGCCAGATAGATTGTATGCAAACCTGGGGCACGGATGGCCTAGTGGTTAAGGTGCACCATGTATACAGGCAGACCAGGTTCAGGTCTGGCCTGTGGCTCTTTACCTACATGTCTCTCTCCAAATCATTCATCCCTGTTTCCAACTCTATCCACTTTCCTCTTCTACATATAAAGGAAACATATATGCAAACCGGTCATGTTTGCATTCCTTCAAACAGGTCTGGCCATTGGTGCTTGTGGTTTGAACTGTTTGCCTGCTCTTATGATTCAGTTTTGTCATACTTTTGGCATAAGCCAGTGGGTCTGACCTCAGTGTTGGCTCTGTACAGTGGGAAAAGCGCTCCCACAGGACACTTGAACAGCCCTTTTTATCCACTGGTACAGAGTGAACAAGAAAACGTCTTTTTTCTTTTTTGTTTTCCAGAAGATGACTCAATGTTCTTGTCATCACTAGTGGACATATCCTATTTGTCAGGAACATGCTACTCTCTCAATCCTGTGCACTAGAGCTGTATTTGTCCTCTTGCAGTAACGGTTAGATTGGGAATTGATTTTCAAGTCAAACCGACTCCTAATTCACAATATATCCCCTATATGTTACAGAGGGGTACAAGATGTGGAGGATGAGTTAGGTAAATTAGCAGACAAATTGGGCTTTGTCACATAATTATGAGACAGAACGATCTTCCATAATTATGAACCATCCAACTCAGATCTCTATTTGTGTTATTTGCACTTCTATTGCTGTTATATCACTGCTGTCTTACATAGCCTTCAGCCGCTCTAACATGTAGACAAATTTTTCCTCTCTGTGTCCATTGTTTCTGTTTGACTGACTGGTGTTTGATCAGAGCTGTTTAAATAGTTGTCTCAATATTTATGTGGCAAATTGTGAAGATGCTGTGTGATTGTCGCTCAGCTATGAGAATATAAATTGGTCATTTGGTCCTTCCACATGCCCGGCGGCTTCACTGGAAATGAAATTAGAGGAAAGGAGAGATGTGCAGGCAGGAGCATAGGACAAGGGATAATACATGATTCACATGCAGCAAGCCTTAGCCGTGTAGCACTTTGAATCTACACGGAGGAGAAAGCATAGAGGGGATCTTAGGGTTTAGAAAGAGTTACAAAGCAGCCATTAGCAAGCTAAAGTACAGATTATGGAGGGAGCTCTGACAGAATTAGACAGTCAAACTGTTACTGAGAATCAATTACAGATCAACAGAATGACCAAAGATCAATTTAAGAATAACTCTGAAACAGGAGGACAGCTTTCTATAAAGTAATTCAATACACTTTACAAGCAACTGCTTGAACATTCAGCACACGTGAGCTCATTCTGCATGGTGTTGTTGAAAGTAGGTAAAATGCCTGGTTTATAGCGTGATAAATTTACTTTGATTTAAAAGGAACTTTTTCAAACAGAACTGAGGAACATATGGATGAAAGGAGGGTGGCTTGTGGCAGTTTTCAGCTCACAATTAGCAGCATCTGGTCAGGGTGAAGGAAAAATAGCAGTAAAATGTAAAGAGCTGAAATTGATTCAATAAACAGCTCTTTTGAATGAATGTGACACTTAAATTGTGAAGTATTTAGTCCATTAATTTATGAGTTGACTGATAGAACAAAAAAATGAATATTGTGTTTTTTAGACCTTTGTCATCAAGGATAATTGTAATTCAATTTCAGATACAGTTTAAGTTAAAATAATAAGACTTGATAAATCTCTCAAAACTAATGGTGTCTTGTTATTTTGTTGTATCAAAGAGGCTCCTGGACAGTGATGTGGAGCTCCCAGCCAACAGCGTCTATGTCTTTGCTCTGAAAAAAAATCATAGTGAACAGGTGACATCACTGATGCTGTCCCTCCCCTCGTGTCTGTCTCCTTCTGCCAAAACACTACAGGGTGACTTCATTTGTATCTTCTATGAGGGTAAGGACAAAGCCTTGCTTCTTTACGTTGCTGAACATTTCCTTTGGTCTTTCATCCACTCAGAACACCCCTTGCCTGACCGCTTGGCCCTATATTTTGCGCCTTCCCTTTTCTGGGTAGGGTGTCCTGGTTCTGGTTGAAATGGAGGGGTAGGGTGAAGTGCTAGTGGAACATGGCTTTTAAAGAGATTTTTCAGAAGTACTCTCCAAACTGCATTTGAACAAAACAGTGTCACAGTCCTAATTTGTTAATTTTTTCAGTGGCAGACATGATACTCTGAGATTAGGAACAGGGAGAAATGGAGGACTTTCAAGTTAGATCAAAGTAAGCAACAACTGAGAGAAAAATTAAAGACTGTGGGTATGAGGCGCATCGGTCAAGAGAAAGACATAATGAGTAGAGAGAGGCTTTCAGAGAGAAGAGAGAAGCAGACTGTCAGAGGAACTGAGGCAGAGAGAGACATAATACCTCAAATTTTAGAAACAGTGTGAGAAGCAGAGAGGGGCTGTGAGTGAGTGCAGTTGGCAAAGAGACAGGATCTCCACATGCGATCACCGTAAGAATGAAGGGTGGCCGCGGGCAGAGAGGACAGATGCAGCAGCTGACTCCAGCGGTGTGTGGTGAGGGGTGGTATTGTTTCAGTGTTTGTAGCCACTCTCCAATCCTTTTTAAACATTTTATGGACCACCAGGCACAGTGACACAAAAACTGGCTGCTGTCATTTGGCTGTTCAATGGATGGGACCACTTTGCTAGATGGATAAAATGTTAATGGGGCAGAAGAGGTCACAGTTTGATAATAAGTCTGAGGCTGACAATGCTCTGTAGTTTATTAAGCTAGTGTGTTCAATTTGACTGTTTTGGCTGGTTGGAGGTATTAATGATGCCCATCAAAGTCCAGACTGATGTGAAAAGTCCAAAGGAGATGCTGAGTATGCCTTGTATTTGTCCAGTAACAATGTCTGTTTTAACTTGAGTTGTTGAATATGACATTGAATTTTGATCCATAAAACTGTTGCTTTGACACAGAATTTATCATCTGCACTTGTCAGTAGCATAAGAAATAACAGCAGAGGAGCAGGATTAGAAAATCACTGCATTGCATTTTAATAAAATCATACCTAAATGACACACTGGGGGTGGTTACAAAATAAAACTATTTGAAACTGTCTATTTTATACAGTGAAACAGCTCTGATCAGGGGGGAGTTTTTGTTGCCTGTATTGTTCGCCATGAATGGACTGATGCATGCACAGCCAGGCAGAGCTTCATGCACAAAGAGGATTTTTCTTGCTGCTCTGGTTCTGTCACAGTCTGTGTTTGGTGAAGCTGCATACATTTAAACTCTAGCTGATCTTGTGCTGTACAGCTGACACCTCTAGTATTACTTGCAGCTGTTACTGAATATACTCTTTGCTTGTTTAAAACACAAGAAGTGTCTGAAATCTGCTTTTTGTGCAAAGTTTGATATAATTGAAGGTTTCTGGTTTTCGACTGTGTCTATCAAACTTCATGTGCACTAGGGATGTTATAATGCCCATGTGTTTACATTAGTGGTCCTCATGGACACAGAATTCATACTTTGAATTGTAACAATTCAAAAATACTTTTTAAAAAAGATGAATAATGTTTATCAAAATATCAGCAATAATTACTTTTTACAAATTACAACCTGTTGTCTCTTGACTGCAAATGTAATTGTTAGAAAGGAAGTACACCATTAAATTTGTGTTACTGCAGTTTCAAGGTCCAGAAACACAGAAAAAGGCAATCTTAACATTGTAATTCAAAATATTGGTTTAATTTGACAGGCTGTAGTAAGAGAAACTTGTTATGGTCCACCCCCATGTATTAGGGGTGTGAATCTCTCCTTCTCAAGACGATTTGATTCATATCTCGATTCACAGACTACAATTCAATTCACTGGCGATTCATTAAAATACAGAACGATGCGGTCTGATCTGATTAGATTCGGTTCAGTCCAATTCGATCCAGTACAATCTGATTATAGAATCAAAATAACTTTTTGCTTTTACAAAAATTAGCAAAAAAGGGGAAAACAAGATAATTTCATAACAATCTAACTTTATCTGATCTTATTTATAAAACAGACTAAATGCCAGGCCTTCTGTGCTAACATTCTGAAATTATGTTTAAGAAAGTTTTTAATCACACCCAGGTGTCTTACTTTGACATTAAACTGGGAGATAAATATTAAAATGAGTTTTTACTGGTACATGTTCGTCCTTCTGTACTTGCAACTTCTTTAGCATTATTAATCCCAATAACAGTACAAACTAAATATCAAATTTTCCGAAGAAGCACAAATTAAAACGAAGTTAGAGTCACAAGGAGATTTGGATAGACAGAGCTCTGTGTGTCTGCTAGTACAGGAGAACAAGGGGTTATAATATTGAAAACAGTCAAATTAAAACAGCTTTCTATACATTTTTTTCCTTTCATAATTCCTCTTAATGTGAGTATTCAGTCTACATGTTGCAAAAACATTATTTCCTTTCTCTGTATATCTGACCGCTCTTGATTGTTTTCATTCTTGAATTAATTCACTGGAGAACAGCTGATCTTCAGCTCAGTGAAGTCCTCTCTGTTTAATATCATATCAGTGGGCTCAGATGTTTTGATTATGTCACCAAATTAATCACTCCTAACAACATGTTACGGTTTTAAACCCTGTGAATAAAGGGGCTGTTGTTACAGTGATAACTAAAGACTTCCCCGAGTGTTAACTTTGAAAAGTGTTTGTGTTTGGGTCTGTTTGTGCTGTGTTTAGTGTTAGCATTTTAGCTAAACTTTAGCTCCGCCATCTCAACAGGTGAGATTAATGAGTTGCCGTAGTTCTTAATCGCTTTTCTCCAAAGTGTTCATATGAGCAGACATTTCTGAAGTTATCCTTCCTTCTTATAAAGTCCACATGACTTTTTCCTGAGGTGCAGAACTGTAACTGAAAGACGTTTAGGCAACAACCGGTGAAACACATCCAGCTACCTAGCGAGCACCTATGACAAACGTAACTCTCATTTAAAAGTAAAGATCACCGCAGGTTGCACAAGATTACAGACCCTGAGCCAGAGCATGGCGAAACAGGCTATGAAAACAAGCAGCAGAGCCTCAATTAACTGATCTCTAATGTTAAAACTGGCCCAAACACCGGTCCATGCTGCATTGTTACTAGAGCCCAACTCTAAAACTTACGTGAAAAAACTAGCATGCTCTCCTTGACATACCCTAACAGCTTGTTTCCACGAGGACGTTATTGTCTTGGGGTACTAAAGTATAGTGTGATATTGTTTTATAAAGTCACAGCTTACCATGGAGTAAAAAAATTGCAGTTTCTCTTGCCGTTTCTCTGGTCTTACTCCTCTTCTCTGCTGCAGCCGAGTGAGTCCGACTGCAGCTGAGAGGGACTGCTGCGTGGGGACTGGGCTGTCTGTGAGCGCAAAGGGACGGGGAGGGCCCACGGCAGCACCTGCTGCTCACTGAGAAGAGTCTCCAAAACTCTCCAATAACACCAGAAAAAGTAGCTAGATTTGTCACTAGTCCCTTTTTTGAAAAAGAGTTGCTAGAGGGGTCTGAAAACTAGCTTAATATAGTGACAAAGTCGCTAAGTTGGCAACACTGAGTTGGGGAGAGCTGCTGCTGCACTCTTGTGTTTGAGGGGGAGGGGCCAGGCACTTGGCTGAGTTCAGCAGGGACACACAGAAGCAGAGCGACAAAATCCCCGCGCAGCAAAAAAGTTAATATATCGGCTACAAATTGGCCGATGTTGATTAATCTGTGATATGCTAGAATCAGCCCGATTAATTGACCCACCGATCAATCTGTCGGGCTCTAATTGTTACCGATACAGGGCACCGCGGACCAATGCACTGGGACTGCTGACGTCAAGATCAGTTAACTGATCCATTTCAGATTATCTTTACATCACTACCATGTATTGATCATTTGCATACAAATTATTAAATATTTTGTATGGGTAGGCGCTAGAAGGTGAGTTTCGTTATTTTATATTTTCTTTCCTTTTACCTGGTTACCTTAAGTTCACTAATATCACAACTAAATGACACAGTTGTTTTCTTTGTAAATTCAAACTGCAAACCGCATCAATCTTGGCTCTGGAAATGTCTTAGCTCTTAATAATGAAGGAATTGATTTGTATTCCACCCTGTCGCTATCCATGCAGTGGTGAGTGGAGAGCTGGGATGAATTTGTACAGCTCTTGCTACATATTTCTGTTCTCGTTGGGCTTTTAGTTTTCATTGAGCTGTGAACAGCTCTCCCACAACAGACCAGGTGGGGAGCATCTGCAAATGGAAGAGACAATTTGCTGTTGAATTAGCCGATGTTTGCATGTGAGTGACAGGTCCTTATCAGCGCTCACAGTGGCTGATCAAAGTTGAAAGGGGGTCAGACTGAATTAAAGACTAGCTAATTAAAATGTCCAGGGAGCATGCCAACACTCATTTCGTTTGTCTCTTCAAGCTTTGGTGAGAGAAAGAGAGAGGTGATATGTGAGAGAACAAGAAAGTCTTGTTGTGTGTTATCCTACAAGTTCATCTGATACAAGAGGATCGATCATTTAAATGTTTAGTTATTTGTTAGAGTGAAAGTCCCACTTATGTGTCAGTGATTGGCAGATGATGCTTTGAGCAGATGCTGTTAGCTGAGATTTTCATGTTTTTTGCCTGAAAGCAGACATATGTTACAGTGTTTCCCCTAGGTTTACAGCCTTGGGGGGGGGGGCAGACGGACACAAACACTTAACACTTGTGTTTCTTTTAATGACAACTGTCAATATAACAAGTCTATAGATGGCCGGGTCTGGTTCCCTGGTTTCCTTTAACAACTGCCTGTTTATGCTGTCTACATACTAAACAGAAAACTGAAATAATCTCCTATTCACTATCTATCTATCTATCTATCTATCTATCTATCTATCTATCTATCTATCTATCTATCTATCTATCATTAGTTATTTATTTATGCATGTATGAATGACAGGGTTGGAAATGAACTTTTTTGCCTTCCTGTCACATCAGAAGTAACTTTAGGACTGTATCATACCAATATTAAGTGTAAAGTTTACCTCTGCTGTCTAAAAGGCCTCCCCATCTCTATGCCTGTGTGATTTTTTTTGTCAGTATTCCTACATTTATTGAGGTTGGCCAGTTTTCCCTCCTAATCTGTACGTGGACGAGGTTTATTCAAGAGTGTAAAAAACAATCATAAATAACGCCAGTAGCGCCAGGCGCTACGAGAAACATGCACGCGAGGAATAAAAAGACAACAAGGATCATCCACCAGTTTATTGATCTAGGAAGAATAAATCTGAAAATGATGAAATGATCGTCAGGTGACATGCAGATTGGCTCTCCCTAATATGGTAGGGGAAACACTGTGTTAATCAATAGAGACCAAAGGCAAAGAAGCACAGCTGTTATAGCATCCACAATGGCCCTCTCTGTTTTCAGCCTGTTTGCACTTGACTCTTGGGCATGGCCCTTTTTTCAAACCTCCTGTTTTCACCTCCTCTTGAGAAACACAGACTGTGGGGTTGGTGGTAGAATTAGGGCTGAACAGTTTGGGAATATAATCTAACTGTAATTATTATTCTCCAATGTTTTGATTGCAATTGAATTTGTTACTTTTTTAAGTTCCTCATCTAATATAATCTGAAATGGTCTGAAAATTACAGGACCTACTGCGACGCACATGCATGCCTAATATGAAAGCCGTGACAATGAAAGCTGGAGATGACACGCCATAGCTATCACATAGCAAACAAGCACACAGTCTTAAACACACGTAAGAGTAGTTTCAGTTTCAGTTAACTGTGCTCCTAACTTCACAAATACTGACACTGCCTGATATCTAGGTTTTTTTGATGTACAGCCAGCACTCGCACAGGATCTTCACACTGTGTGCAGGCATCAAGGTAGAATTTTAATGTTGTTTACCTTCAAGTACTGAAATGTTAAGTTTATTGATCAACTGGATGAAAACTGTACAGTATTGATGTTTAGTCATAGTTTAATGAGATAATAATCAGCAGGTTGGTGGTAAATGAAATAATTGTCATGGAGATCTGGTTTCTCAGACATAGTTTTCCAACCGTGAGAGCAATTTCACTGACGAAGAGGATTTTACTGAGTTTGTTAAATAATAATGAAATGCTGCTCGAAAATAGAAATGAACATTTAATCAACAGTGTTAGTGTTGTGTAGGTGTAAGATCCTGTGCTAGGATAGTCTAATAATCTAAGTGTGTGTTTTCTTGAACACCAGGGTTTTTGTTGAGTAGTTTTGATTGACTGACACTCAGTGAATCAGTCTAATGAGATGCCGTGTTGCTCCTTGGAAATGATTACCTCAGGGGAGAGGCATTAGATTAATGATGGCAATCTTTGCCTCTGTCCCTAAGATGCACCAGTGCCTCTGACACTTTCTCCCCTCTACCACCTCACCATTTAGATGCAGACAAGTCACTCCTGCTTAGCCCCAATGACCCATAACAGTCCCTCTGACAGTAGAAATAAAAAAGAGAGTAAAATCTTTACCTCAGTTTTAGTGAAACATTTTAATGTACAGTTTGTGTCATGGTTCTCATTATATAGTTCAATTTCTAAATTTCAACGGTCATAGCAGCCTCTGTAAGTGTCCCCACACTGCTCATTTATCTTCCACTACAAGCGTGAATGAATTGAAGGTCCTTTCCTGAAACTCCAATCAGGGTGTTAAAGATGTGTTGTAAAGACATGTCACACACCAACAATTAAGTCTTGTTTCTCCTTTAAAACTTCAATGCTGATCAATCAGTAATTGAGGTTATTGATGCTAGAAAGAATGACTGCTGAATGCCCCATTTGTTATGGTTTGGCCCAAACCTGTTGGTGGGCTTTTCTCCAAAGGAGGCTTACAGACCTGTTAATCAGGTCCTGGTTGATCTCCTCTCAGGCCAGCAGTAAGCTGAAGGGAAACTTTCTGGAGGTGAGTAGAGCAGCAGAGTTGATGGCTAACAGTGGACAGTCTAGCAGGGATAGGACTTAAGATACAGCAAGTGCACACAGACAGAGATTTTTTAAACATTTTTTGTTAAATATTTCGGTCCATCAATTAGTTTTCTAATGGACAATCAAGAATTCCACATGGCAGTGAATCTGTAATTGAGTCAGCAGGGACTAGTAAGTAGTAAACATTAACCAATTATTGGCCTGGACAATATTCTACATTTTGCTGATTATCTGTATAGGTATTTTAATTTCCAGATTGCCAGTAAAATATACTGATTAGATGGTGTGCTACTTTGGCTCTGCTGTCATGTGCCTCTTCCCCATAAATTTGTTTCAATTCGCACGGTCTCACTTAAAGCATGTCTACAACACTTCATGAACTTAGCCGATGCAGCTTGAATCAAGCCGTCTGATGCAGTCCTCTGTGATTCAGCTTGTCAAGTTGCAGACAACAGGTGGCAGCATCATGTTATGGGGTTGTTTTGCTGCAGGAGGGACTGGTGCACTTCACAAAATAGATGGCATCATGAGGAAAGAACATTATGTGGAAATACTGAAGCAACATCTCAAGACATCAGCCAGGAAGTTAAAGCTTGGGCGCAAATGGGTTTTCCAAATGGACAATGACCCTAAGCATACTGCCAAACTGGTTACAAAGTGGCTTAAGGATAACAAAGTCAATGTTTTGGAGTGGCCATCACAAAGCCCTGATCTCAATCCCATTGAAAATTTATGGGCAGAGCTGAAAAGGCATGTGCGAGCAAGGCGGCCTACAAACCTGGCTCAGTTACACCAGTTCTGCCAGGAGGAATGGGCCAAAATTCCTGCAAACTATTGTGAGAAGCTTGTGGAAGCATATCCAAAACGTTTGGCCCAGGTCATACAGTTTAAAGGCAATGCTACCAAATACTAATGAAATGTATGTAAACTTCTGACTCTAGAAAAAATAATAAAAAAATGTCTAAAAAATCTCTCTCATTATTCTGGCATTTAGCAAATAGAAATAATTTTGGTAATCCTAACTGACCAAAAACAGGAAAAGTTTAACCTGATTTAATGTTAGACGGTGAGAAAAAAAAAAGTTTATGTGCCTTTTTATATAGTGTATGTAAACCTCTGGTTTCAACTGTATCTATTAAGTTTTTTAGTTCAGTATACATACTAGAGATACAATTATTTATTCAACAAGATCAACTTGTCTGATCATGCAGGGTTCCTTTGAAATAAAGAACAAAATGCATCTGCATCAGTTAAGTGTTACCTCTGATCTTCATGTGCAACAACCACAGGTGGGACTGGTTTGAGTTTGATTGTGGGATACTCATCTGACACTGCAAACTGACTTCATGTTCAGACTTATTTAAGAGTATGAAGTGAGGCTTTGAAGATTTGAAGTGATGATAGGAGAAAACAGGGAAGTCCAGAAGTGGATAAGAGCCCAGAGGTATGATTGCCAAACACATCTGGTACTGACCAAACATGACCCTGTCCCTCCAGGGTTCCAGTGTCTTTTCCAATCAAAACTACATCACCTGTGTAATTATTTTTGAAAGTGTCTTTTCTTAATGTTTTGCAATGATATCTCTCTTTTCACTAAGTCCAGTTAGGGGTTGCAATGTGTTTCTGTTTTTTCCACTCATATCTTGAGTTAAAGAGAATGCCACTGTCTGTCATCGATGCTCAATAACCATGTGGGGAAAATGCTAATGTTAACATTTTTAACATTAACATGGCATCCAGATGTGAAACTACCACACTACACTGTGTCTTCACATACTGAATTATGATGTAAGTACTCTAAATTATAGTATTTTTCCATTGAGAGTGTGTAAAGATAGGAAAACAGGAAACCAAAAGTTGAACCTTGTGGCACCAATGGCACCACATGAAATACCTGCAGGTGTGGAGAATAGGATCAGAAATGTAGAAATTGATCAGTCATGTTTTATTCACACCCGTCTGAAAAATCTGTTGACTTTAGCCCCTTCTGTGAACAAATCAGGATTTCATATCTTTTGGTCAGGTTGTTTCTCCTGTGAGTGCATGCCAGGCTGCAAATGACCTTCAAATATGGGGAACTGTATGAAATATTGGTCTGAAGCATTGCCTTTAATAGAAGTAAAGAAATGTCCTGAAAGAAGAAAATGCAGCACAGTGGACTGTGAGTTGGCAAGGAGAAGGGTCATGTTGAGAGTCAAAGAAACTAGCTCAGTAGTTTGTGACAAAAAGTCAGAGACCACACGCAGAAAAGATCTGTAAGATTAAAAGAAAATGACAGCATGATCTGTTAGTGAGCATGTCTGTATTAGAGATCAACAACACTGAAAACAGTCTGCAGGCTAAAGGAAAGAGTGAGAACATCTTGCAGGTCCACTGTATGTTACAACCACCTGAACTGAGTGTGCTCACATGTGCTAAATTTAAGACAAGGTCTTAGACTCCACCCAAAAATACCTTTTAATCAGCGAAACAAAGCCGGCAAAGGGGATGAACAAAAAGGCCAGAAAGACTGACCCTCAGGCCATCACAACAAAAAGTAGAACAGTCTATTGCTCTGCAGCAAGCAAATATTATTCTGCTACTTGCTGGGGGAAAGTGTTCATGCTGTTCCAAACAAACTGCCATCTCTTTGTACTTCTGTGTCTTTGTAATTGCACTCCTGCCTCTTACTCACACCAGCCAGATTTATCACAGCAGTAACTCTCACCTATGCAGCACCACCCATGAATCTCTCCCACTGTCCCTGACATGGCTCATTCCTCCATCAGTGTGACAGTGGCAGTCCATTAAACTATCGCACATCCTGCTCACAAGAAGACATAGAAGCTAACACCCACAAACACATAGCTAAGTACTCCAGTAGTACTTCCTGAGTGTTTTGACAGTAATCACATCAGGAGAAAAGGAAGTGGGAGATCTGAGGGATTTCAGGATTGTGCAGAGGGGCTGTTTACAGTCTGGTATTACCATTGTGATCTTAGTGGCTGTTCTCTGGAGGTTTGGCTGATGCTGTTGGATTGAGGAGGTTTCCTGGGACTTGTTTAGTTGGGTCTGTTGCAAATCCTGGGCACCTTGGGATTAGGCTGTATTGAGAAGATGTGAAAAAAATGTTCGTTTTGAAGTTGAATACATGAAACTAGTGCGCTTTAAGCGGCCAAATCTGTAAAAATGTTTTTCTCTTTAAACAATGTTGTGCTCTTGGAGCTATTTAAACCAGTGATGCACTGATTCCTATTTGGTTGACAAATTCTATTTTCTTCCTGATCAAGATATTGGATGATAACAGTTTTTGTCCTTAAAACCCTTTTATTCACACATGAGGACAAAATTATCTGAAAATTTCATTGATTTAAACCTTTTTTTAAGTGTTGATAAACAAAGCAAAGAATTTTTAACACAGCTTTTTCAAACATCCTAGTTTTTTGGATGCTGAAATTATTTTATTTGTCCTTTTTGCTGGACAGCAGCCTGCAGTCATTTGTTGTAGTTTTCAACAAGTCTCTGACACATCTTCTGAGGAATCCCAGCCCCTTCTTCTCTGGCAAATCTCTCCAGCTCCTCCAGATTTAATGGTCTTCTGGCATGGACCTTCATCTTCAGTTCAGATTTTCAATAGGATTTAAGTCAGGCTTTGTGCAGGCCACTCAGTAATGCTCACTTTGGTCTTCTGAAGGTAGTTCTTCACAGGGAGCAACATATGTTTTGGGTTGTTGTCATGTTGGAAGAAAAAGCAATGACCCAGACCCAGTCTTGTTGCTGACTGCTTCAGGTTTTCTTTCAAAATCTCCACATATCCTTTTTTCTTCATGGTTCCTTCCATGTTAACAAGACTTTCAGTTCCAGATGCACTGAAGCATCCCCGTAGCATAATCCTACCACCACCGTGTTTCACTGTGGGGACGGTGTTCTTTGGGTGATACGACTCTCCCTTCTTTCTCCAAATATCACCAACGTCTCTATGGCTAAAGAGCTCTAGTTTAGTTTCATCTGTCAAAAGGACATGCTTCCAGTATTCATAATCCTTCTCCACGTTGTCCTTAGCTACACAATCATGTAACGAAATCTGCAATTTATTTTGTTTTGTTCAACATCTGCCTTCACAAAAGTCAAGGGTTTCCTGACTGAGGTTGTTTGCCTTTTTTGGTGACTAACAGCTAACTCTCAGAATAGCTGGAGTATTTGCCATTGTTCCCTTTACTAGATCCTTTGCCCAGCACTACCATCTACCCAGTCCAGCTCTGCCTTTATATGAAGTCAGTCTGAATGTCTCTTGGGGTGAAAGCAGCCAACATTATTCCATTACTGTAGTCCATTCTGGCATTTCTTTACCTTTTGGTTCTGTGCTTTATCTTTCTCTCTGACAGAACTACTTTACAGCTCCAATGCACCTAATTTATAAAGTCAGTGACATGCATTTGTACATTTTCCTCCTGACTCTGTACCAATATCCCAAACTGATTTCCATGCTGCCCAGCAGTAGTAGGAAGCAGTAGCAGCTAGACCAAGGCAGTTCGAGGAAATGACTGTTCCATTATTTATGCTCCCTTCTCTTACTTTATGATGCCGTTAGGTGGTCATGCTGTTGTCCTCTGTCTCCTTTTATTAGCTGGGGTTCACTGCTGCATTTTAATGGATACGTCAAAAAAAAAAAAGCTTTGCCTTTTGGCACTGTGGCAAACAGCCTTGGTCTCAGAGTCAATGAAACAAAAGGATAGATAGTACAAATCATAAGATGGAGCACAGTTTTAATGAGTTGGTTTGTTTGCCTGCCAGAGTCGAGATGTGAAGCATTTTAACAGATAAGCATCTTTCTTCTTCTTCATTTATCTGAAAGCAGTATTGGTTTAAATTTTAGTGGTATTGACTGTATATAAAATGATTTTAAAGTAGTGGGCTTCTTTTATTTTCATTCAATATCCAATTTCCGAAAGTCCTGTTTATACGATTTTTGTGCTGTGTGCTTACTTTTGTGAACTATTGATGTAAGTTCCTCCTGTAACATTTTTCTATCTTTTAAACAAGTACAGCAGTTTATTTCCCAGTCATTGTGAACACTGTTTATTAACTACCCTGCAGGTTTGATGAAAACATAGTTTCAGTGGGATTGTTCCTCTTCACTGTATTTGCTGCTTGTAGCTGCTTTAAGCTTCTGGCTGCAGAGGCAGGACCTTCAGGCACTGACAGAAAAGTCTCAGGCCAGGTGTGATGTATCAACAAAATGCCAATACAGCCCTCAAGTCATTCTCTTCTTATGCTACAGATAACAGAGTTTTTAGTAAGTTATATATTTGCTGTGGGCACACAGCTATACATGTGTAAAAGATGAGGGGCAAAGAGGGACAAATTAGTATTTGCATTGCATGTTAATGAGGTTTTTATATTTTAAAAAGTCCAGTCTCACTGGAATTATGCAAAGAACTACATAGCAGTGGTGCTGTCAGATTAATTTCCTGCCACAAATATACATCAGGTTTTAAGGCTAATTAGAAATGACAAATTATATGCAGGTCATTGACAGGTTGTTAAACAGCTGTGTTGAAATGAGAAATGAAAGTCATAATAACCTCTCATCACAACAGCTCACTGCTTCCCCTGCTCTTACATATGTCACACTGATGTAAAACATGTTGACAGAAATGCACATTAATTTCTAATCCATCTGCTCAGTGTCACATGGCATGTGTGAATAAAGAGCACCTTGAGTAGAGAAACAGCACCCTGCCCTTACAAACAGTTTACAAGCCAGCTCAAAATATCAGAGTGGGATTACAGCAGTAATTTGTCCACAGCTCTTCAGTTTATTTGGTTAATACCTGTTTATTCAAAGTGGGAAAAAAATATTAGTTGTAGCAGCAGAACATGACCATGTTTGGTGTCTAGGCTCCAACTTTATCACTCATCACAGATTTATTTTACAAACAGAACTGAAGGAGTGATAAAGTATCTTAAACCCCCTGCTGGGGCCTATGGATGCTGGGGTGGATTGCAGTAGTGATTCAAGGCAGAGCTGGACTCAGAGCAGATAGAGCAACTCTGCAACTTCAATAGATCATCAAATTGGAGAGATTTTCATCAGGTAATTGGATTATGATGCATGTCAGGTGTAAGATCAGTGCAACTGGAGTTGTCTGCCAGGACTAACTTGTAGGCGTTGCTCTATTTGTGGTTGTTTTTCTTGTGTGAGTTCCTCATGTGTTGTAAAACAGCTTCCACATCCCCCTTTATGTTTCTGTCTCTTTTCTGAGGCTTAGGGGCTGATTGCGGGCTCTTCTTCTGTATAATGTTGGGTTAAGGATTGTTCACTACATCCAGCTATCAACATTACCCTTGACCAAATCAAAACTTTAAAAGCTGTCTTTTTGCTTGCACCCTTGTGATCTCTCAGACAAGATGGGTTGGAAAACAAGTAAATGGCTCTACATGCAGAGTACATGAGCAAACACTCCCACATAATGTGGTAACACTGTGTTTGAAGTAGGACTTCAATTGGACTCAAATAGACCGAATGCATCTTGGTTTCCCACACAGCACATCTCTGCTCCCTTAGATCAACATTCAGCTACTCTCCCATGTGGCGGAGCTTGGAGGAAAAGCAGAACATTGATGTGTGAATGCAGACAGGAGCAAAGTTAAATAGTTTGATAGTCACAACAACAAGATGGTTTCAGAGTATAAATATTTAATCCCCTGGTGGTGTTGGTATTTGTGTATAGGGATGAATTCTCATTCCTAGAATTACAGGTCAGTAAGAACAACTGTGATGCTTTAAGATTGTGGGATAATTTCTTAAAAGTGCTTTATATTTACCTCTAACACTATAGACTTTTTGTTCCTTTTCCCTAGTCATCCAGTTTAACTTCCATCTTTTTATGTTATATGGCAATGAAAGTATTTCTTCAGCATCTTTACAGTCTTTACAGAATAAAGGACCTGCACTAAAGTGGAGAAATTCACCTTCTTCTCCTCTTGCATGTATTTAAAGTTATGTGAGCATTTATGACCCTAATTCCCATTCATTTGAGGTACATGTAAGAAAGGCAGTTCATGGAGTGTATCAGGACCAGACTTACCTTTGAGCTTTAGAGGTGGGAGAAAAAAACTGATTCTTAGATGCATCGTGATGCGGAGGTGGAAGTCAATCAATTTATAAATGTCCAATAACTAATAATCATTTAAATATTTAATATTGTGGAAGTGCAGGAACAAAAAGGTGGAACTCTGTCACGCAGCATGTAACAGCAGGGTTTAGATTCATGTGTGAAAAAGGACATTTTTATGTGTGTAATTTCAGAAATGTTACAGGGAAAGGATGCTGCTACCTTTGGTTCAGTGCAATTGTAATTGCCAGTTTACACACATCTTCCATTAGAGGATAGTGGAAATTTAATTGATCTTTTTATTTCTAAACACAAATGTAAGGCCTTTATTATCTTTGACACAGTGAGAACAACAGAAAAGTAAAAAACAAGTGCATCAGAATGCATCAATAATTAAATAGGAATCGAATCTTGACATGCCTAAAGACTCCCACCTCTGCTGAGCTTCATTCATACTAAAGGTTCATTTTTGCACTGTTTAGATTTTTCTTTTAAGCACAGACATTTAAAACATGTTACTGTAGAAAATACTGTATTTTTGTGTGAGCACTGAGAAAAAATGTAAAATTAGGAGATATTGTGCTAAGTAGAACTAAAGTGGTTTTCTGAGGGGCCTGGATAAAGAGTAATGTGAAATATCTCAGGACTATTCACACCATTTCCACTCTTGTGAAGTAATTATTTTAAAATATCTAAGATGAGTTGTCCAAGAAAATTAAAAAAAAAAAACATCTGAAAGTCTAGTTATAATAATAACTTGTCATTCTACAGTAATAATTGTGTAATGAGAAGTAAAATGATTGCACCCAGTTTTATATTCAATTTCATAGCACTTGGATAAAGTCACAGAGTTTTTTTAAATGTTGTCTGTCAAAAATGATATTTGCCATAAACATTTGGTTTGAGTTTGTAACCGAAAAATGATGTGAAACTTTTTACACTTTTTTTTTTTGTTTTAAGATTTATTTTTGGCCTTTTTGCCTTTATGTGATAGGACAGCGGATAGAGTTGGAAACAGGGGAGAGAGTGGAGAGAGGCATGCAGGAAATGGTGCCACAGGCCGGATTCGAACCCGAGTCACCTGCATATATGGCGTGCACCTTAACCACTCGACTACCGGTGCGCCCATACTTTTTACACTTTTGACAGCTGGATAGTGTAATTATCAACACTATACATGTGTTAAAAAATACTTAATAATGTGTGGATTGTAATGTTATTCTCTCTCTCTTTCTCTCTCTCTCTCTCTGAATATAAGCTTTAAAGGCATTATATCTAAACTTGTTCTTATAATAAACACAGTCAAAAGTTAATGATAAGAAGAATGCACTGTGTGTTTGTGTGGGTAGGGAGACTGGGGGAGTGTAGCAGGTCATTGGAATGTAGACAGTCAGCCAGATGCTGCAGAAATCAATCCCAGTGTAACAGATAGCAAGATCACTGCTAGCATGATTCTCTCACCTCTTTGTGTTGCACTACCTCGTGGGATACTCCAGATGCCCATCTTCTGTAATGAGTGAAGCCTGCAGCATAAACATGATTTTTGCAGATGCTTTCACACCTAGAAGTGAGATATAGAAGAGATGTTTTTGTTTCAGGTTTTTGGTAAATACTTGGGTATTCAGTAAGAAGTTAAAAAAAAAAGAGAGAGAGAGAATAAAATCAAGGTGCAGAATCTAACAGTGCTGTAGTTTCCTACAGAGCCCTCAGCCTTTGTTCAGGGGAAATTTGCATTTCCTTGAGAATTGACTATGTTTGGTGGACTGGATTGATTTGGATATATTTCTCACACACAGAAATACCAATTCTGTCTGAGCAAATTTCACCACATCCCTCCCTTACTACACATGGTGTACTATATGTGTTTGAATTTTAAGGAGACACTGCGCTCATGATATATGTGAGATTTGGTTCACAAGACTACCACATTATGACATTTTACTCTATTTTAACTGTTAAAAATTACAATATGAGTGGAAAAATTTCTTATTCTTTGAAAGTCAAAAAATGCAAAGCAATACTGATCCATTTTGAATAGTTTTAACTATTTATTCTTTTGTACAGAATGTCACTTCCTTCATGTAGTTTCTAAATTATCTAGCTATGACTTCAACTCTGCATTTACAGCAGTTCAATCAATTCTCCATGCATATAAATAGTGTATCACTTACTCAATTTACCATACTGTGTAGCCAGCTCAATGCTAAAATGAATAATAGAAGCACTATAGATTAACCTGAACTCATTTTTATTTCTGAAAGTACAAATAGCAACTATAGCAGACTGATATTCTGATTCTCTAACATGAACATCAACATTACAAAAGTCAGGAGCTGGAAAAAAAAATCTGTTCGTATCAGAATCACAAATAATGATTTCTAAGTTTCTGAATCAATTCAAAATGTACAAAAACTGGGAATTCAAACACTTAAATTCATTCTAAGTGCATTTTTTTACAGCATTTAGTTTGAGCACATCAGACCAACTGCTGGTATTTCCCTCTATGCACCATCACCACCTTCCCTGGAACAAAGATACAGTAGGTGTGCCTTGTGAGTTGTCATGATTTGCAGCATTAGTGCTCAGTGTTGGCAATGTTTATAATGCTGTGTCTAACATACTGAACACTACCGACATTGTCTATAAAGCCGTGAGTAACTCAGCCAATGCCATTTTCATTACAGACAAATGTTAAGACACTGCAGATTCTACATTCCTGACCTGACATGTGTGCCAAGTTTACTGAACTAAAGCAAGCTACTTCCAGAACATTTTATATTAGGAGTAAACCGATTTTCAGCCTGGCAAAAAAATGTATTCCAATGTTTGGCATTTAGCCAATTATCGGTATCAGCATCTTATTTTAATGATAATCAGCAAAAAAATCAATGACTGCAAAGGTATGCTTCTTTGGCTCCACTGCAAGGTATGTCATCCCCTCTGGTTTCTATTTTCATTCTCTACAGACTTTTCTGAAGTCCTGCCCACAACACTATCTGACTGACTTGATGTCACACAACTACTTAATATTGGGTGGCAATGTAACAGGAAGTGTCAGCGTCACTTCCTGTGCACTGTGATTCTTTGCTGTTTCTCATGTAGACAGAGCTTGTACTAGATTAATTATTTTCTTTAAAAAATTGTAACATACAGTTAAACTTTTGCAATATTATATTATCTGATTCATGTCAAATACCAGTATTACATTTTAATGAGTGACCATGTTAAAGGTGACGTATTACGCAAAATACACTTTCAGGCTTTTCTAACAAAGCCACATCCATTAAGCCACATCCATTTCCTGAGAGGGGCAGTCAGGGGCGGACAGCTTATTAACATTTGAAGCCACAGACGCAGAAACATCTCCTTTTGAGCAGGGCTGAAACAGAGGGCTTTTTAGACATCCAGAAATCCTATACTAGAGTGTTTTTTCAGCAACAAACCTCACAGGCATGTTTGGGGACCTCTGAGACCAATATAAACTTGTCTTAATGGGGCAGAAATTGTGACCTTTCACTAAATACTTTATGTGTTACATGTAACATTTACAGCCAATATATTGGCCATACATATCTGCAATCAAAATGTACAAATGTACTATCAGGTTTGGGAGGTTGCCTGGGGTGCCACAAAATCAAGAAATTCCACTGTAAGCACTGAACATTTTGATTGAACCTCCTAGATTACAACTTGTCAGTTAAACGATGACATCCCATATCCAACTAGAAAAGCACTCGTAGAGCGCAGACCTCCGCCATTAGCCCTATCTCCCAATAGTGAAGAATCTTTTAATAAATCCCTGGATCCGTCCCTATGTGCCCCCCACCATGGCATTCGCCGATTACTCCCTCCCTGGTGGGGTGGAAACACAGTGAGGCAAAGCACTGGCTTCGCTACGGGTGGACTGTCATGGCAGAAGCATTGCCTGCTGGTGCCAACAGATGCACTGACAGTCTCACCCATGGTCTCACTGGATGACTGGAAGTCATGGCAGAGGGTGAATATTCCTCTATTTCTCCAAGACTTGAGAGAATTCTCGCTACAATTCGCTGTCTTTCTCTCTGTGAGCTCCGACTTGTCTCCTCGACTGGGCATGTGTCTTTCAAACACTATAAACTCCAAAACTTTAAATGAAAACACAGCCAAAATGCTGCTGGGATTGAAGTTACCATTAGCCCTATCTCCCAATAGAACAAAATCTTTTAAAAAATTCCTGGATCTAGACGGTGATCCAGGTCACTCCCAAAATCTATTCAGTTCTTCCTTATACCATATCTGACATTTCCTGAAAATTTCATCAAAATCTGTCCACAACTTTTTGAGTTATGTTGCTAACAAACTAACAAACCCACCCAATCACATAACCTCCTTGGCGGAGGTAAATATTTCATTAGCCGATACCAGTGTCAGTCAACTTATGAGTTTGGAAATGTTAGCTTATTGGCACATTAGATATCAGCAAAAATCCAATATTATTCATCCCTAGTTGCAAGATCTCATGGCATGAGATCTGGTCACATCCCTACAATGTCTTTTACCACCCAGAGACTGTAAAGTACCCTCCATCTGTCATTTCTGTCACGCTGTCAAAAAGTCTTTGTCCCTCTGACAACAGAAAGTGTCTGGTAGGGAACTGTTATGTCAAGTTGCTCCTCCTCATTTCTCCTCTCCAGAGTGATATCTGGTAAAAGGGCTACAGGTGCTGTGAATCCCTATGGTGCTTCCTGTGCTACAGTGCTGCTGTACAGTCACTGGTACCTTTGGGGAAAAATAAGCTGGTAGACAAAGCAAGTCCACCCCTGGAGAGCTTCAGGAACAGAAGAGAAAGCAGCAACACAATTGTATTCACACTGACAAACACACAGGCACAAATCTCCCTCAGTGAACACAATCTACAAAGAACACAGTTACAGTAAAGACAAGTTTTACACATGTCTTCCTCTCATTGCTGACAGCAGTTAGAAAGATAAAAATCAGCGGCTTAACTTGTTCTCAATTAAAATGTAGAGCCTAGGAAGCTTCAAACTCTGGTATCCCCTTTCTTTACTGTTGTGCTCTCCATCTTACCTGACCCTGTCTTATTTTGATCTTTTTTAAACGGTTTACGTTGATGAAAAAAGTGTTAAATTGTCCACGCAGTAAATCAGGAACCCAGGGGAATAATTGTTAGTCATGCTGAAGCAGAAATGTTTTACTTTGAGTAGAGTACATGCAGTGAAATTGAACCACCGATTGTATTATTGTGGAAACTGATAGCTCCTGTCAAACTAGGTGCAGCTGCTAGGTTCCTGCAGCCTGCTTGTACCAAATTTGTCCACCAGTGGCAGCCTGGAGCCTGTGCCAATTACAGTCTCATCTCACAAAGTATTTGATGAGTCCTAAATTTACAGGCTACAAAAGATGTTTGGTTTAAAGAGTGATGAAGTTTTCATGTCTTTGCACATACAGAACACTGCACTGAACCAGCTGTAGAGCAAAGCAAGGTTATCCACAATCTCATCATCACTCTTTACAAAGTGACCGCTTGTGTCAGCTAGCAGCCAGATAAAGAGACCGTGCCAGTATCTGCACGTGCTCTCATGGGGCCTGCATCACCAACACACCTTTGGGAGACCTGTACTTCCTCAGCAAAGTTATACCAATAATATAAACATATTTACCAGCTTCAGTATTTCTATAGCTTGTTAGTCCACAATTACAGAGTTTGGTTAATTCCTGTATAACTTTAGGTGATTATTTTAAACACTAATAAAGAAACAAATACTTAATATCAATTGTTCTTAATTTCCTTAAAAACAGTGAAAGAATAAAAACTGTGATAAATTTTCTCCATACCAAAACATAGACCTAGTATTAACTAGTGGCATAGGCTGAAGAGTAAGTTTTGTAAGCAGTAAGGAGGTGTGGAAGCGAGGCTGAATGAAGTAGCCATGGAAAGCTAAGATGTGTAGATGGCACCCACACAGCTTAGCCTGGCAAAGTGGGCCCTGCAATAGCCAGAAGACTGGGCCTGTTTGTCTGGAACCTCTTAGGAAGGGACAGATCAAAGCCAGAGCAGGAGGCCACAATTAAGTTTACACACTGAGGCAGCACACATACACAAAGAAACACAGAGCATCCACGCTCCCTTGGCTTATATTGATTTCGTTCTCTCCTCCCCTCCTCCAGTTCCAGAGTCCCCACAATAAAAGCCAATGTGCACTGGAAAAGCATTCAGCATTTGGAAACATCAGATTGAGCCCACAGCCAAATATTGTGCACAACAAGCAAAATGACACACTGTATATTCTTTTAAAACAAAGATGAATAGAGGACATGGCCTCTGATTGGAGTTCTGATAGTTCAGTGGCCAAGTTTCATATTTTTGGATACACTAAGAATGGCTCCTTCAAAGAGACCGTTTTTATATGAATTTAAGAAATCTATGTTCTGTCGCCTCTAAAAGTTGCACAAGGGAAAGGTAATATTTTCTTAATTATAACACTTATCAACCTTTTTTGACCCACTGGATCAAGACAAACTAAGAAACTGACCCCATCATTCCTATTTGTTTCACCTATCTGTCTAGTTAAGTCAGTGTTTTCAGACAAAGACATGACAACGATGCCAAAAAGGAAGGATTTATTTGCACCATAATCAAAATCAAAGCATACAGTGAGGAATCCAGGGAATTGAATATGCAAAGTAAAATGATAAGTCCAAGAGAGATGGTTGTATTCAGTGGTAATTTTGGCAGCTATATTAACTTTAGTCTTAGTCTTTAGATGAAATGTGTTTTAGTTTGTCACATTTTAGTCATTTCTACCCTTTTAAGTTTTAGTCTAGTTTTAGTCGACAAAAACACAGAAACTTTGAAGTCTAGTTTTACTCCATAAAAGTCCTCACATTTTAGTCTTTACTTTTACTCCAAGCATTCTCTTGCCTACAGTAAATCTGGTGCCAAGTCATGGTAGTGTGTTCTGTGCACCCTGCCAAACCTGGGGTCCCTGCTTCTAAGAGGCAAAAAAGATACAGATCACTTGTAGATTTTGCAGACTCACAGTGGAGAAATTTCATGGATTTTGAATGTCCAACGAAAACTAAATTACATTTTAATCTAGATTTAGTCATCTTGACGAAAACTAAACTTACTTTTGGTCAGTTTTAGTCATCAAAGATCTATTTTGGTTAGTCTTAGTCTAGTTTTTGTCATGAACAAAAAGGCCGTTGACGAACATTTTTAGTCATAGTTTTAGTCAACGAAACCCTATATCTTTAAACGGCCAATGCACACGATTGATGTTATACCTCACCATGAATGGGTGTGATCAGCTGTGTTCCTCTGCGTCAACGGGTGTTTTGGTCTTTTATTCACAATACACTCTCTAATGAGGCGGGCCCACTGCAGCCTGATCAGATCTGGATGTGTGTTGCTGGGGTCCGGTGGGGGTCCTTCCTTCTTATTCAAAATAACTGGCTGCAGCGCCCAGCACTCCCTGATGTCTCCTTGATAGTGTGGCGCAGAGCTTTGCAATGGATCCCCAGGTCTTTAAGGAGCCTAACAGTGGATGATGCAGTGTTTATGGGTGGAGAGCATTAGTGGCTTCATCCAGGGATTTTGGGACTTGAATGTGCCTTAAAGTGTACTGTCCTTGAGAGATGCTAACTTTGCACCCAGTGATGGGTATGCTTGAAGGTGGTTGGAGCGGAGCACAAGGGCCATGAAGGATCTTCACCAAGCTTCCTCCTGACAGCAGACTTCCAGGACCACCAACTTCTGCCTTTCTGATGGGGCTGCTTTCTTCCTCAAGGGTCTGTTAAGGAATAGGCCCAGCCCCCCCTTCCTTCCTGAACATGGCTCACAAAGTCAGCATCCTAAAGTGCTGACTTAGCCTGTTTTATGGCTCCTTTGGGCATTCATTTCTGACCTGTTGTTAATGCTGGTGCTCCAGCCCTTGTGTCCCAGGACTCTGAGATGTTCATCTCCAGTCTTGTCTTGGACCAAATGAGTGTGGTTAACAGTAAGGAACACATCCACATGAAAATGTTAATTGCATAGAAATAAGTGAAATACATCCCTTAACAGTAGATAAAAAACATTACAAGGTATACGATTGTTCATAGTGAAATATTGTGTTAGTGATTGTTCAGGTACTCATGTAACAAACTTTGGTAACAAAACCTTTTTCAGCAAATGCTTTCCCAGCTTGTTTTAATGCTAGCATACTGTCATTCATATATGTATACAGTATATATATATATATATATATATATATATATATATATATATATACATGTTCTGTCACAATGATCCTCACAGCCTCACAGAGCCTCTTGCATTGTTGTTGACTCTATATCTTCTGAATCAAAAGCCATAAAGAAATGCAATTTCTTGTATGTCACATTATCATCTCACAAACTGACACATGGTGCACCTTTAACCAGGAAATCTCCTCCCGTGATTGACCGTTTGATTGAAACACAGATTTATCAAGACAGATGACAAGTAACAAATTGTTTGAATTGTGTCTTCATTGAACTTCGCTTGAGTGGTTCTTATTATCTCACCTGCTGAAAGGTGAGGATGATCCTCTCATTCTATGTGTCGATCAATAATAACTGCTACTTTGTTCATAGTGAGAGAAACTTCTCTAAGGTTCTTCCTAACCTTCTGTTTAGCCAATAGTGACTTGAATAATTTTTAGGACTAAGGACTATACTGAATTGACCTTGACTTATGGCTCAGTGGGTCCTGCAGTTTTTTGTGTTAGGAGAAGGACTGACATACGTATTCTTTCTGTGTATTATCTTTGTTCTTTTCTAAGTTGGCTTTAAGCTGGACTGTAACATGAACTGTATGTGTGTTTATAATTTTTACTCTGTTTGCCTGTCTCTACCTGTTTCACATGTCATGACCCCCCATGACCTTATTTCACTTGTCATCTCCTTCAAACTCAAACATTAAGCTGACAGTGTGTGACAAAACATGTCTAATCAAATGATTAATATTTATCCACCCCCATCTTTCTTACTCTGTGTGTGCTGCCAGTGTGTGGGTATGGAGGTGTGTCTATGTGCATCATGTGTATAGATTTTAGTCATCTCACTCTAAAGAGGTCTTCACATTGTCCATCGATCAATTATGATTGTTGGATCACAGGATGAAAGCATATTAACCCAGAGAGGACATGTCTGTTTGTATTGAGAGAAAGGGCGCATGGATTAATCAGTGTACTATAATTTTTTACTGAATATGTGAAGTTCCTGAGTGGCTCTGGAGTATTATTATGGACATGCATTTTGTAATGGAATGGTCATATAAAAAAGTGAATCAGCAGCATCTGCAGCCTGTAATACTTTGGCATTTAGGTTTCTGAATTTGCTTGTAACAGTAATTGTTGAGTGACTGCTGTTGGCTTGCAATAGAAAACTGTGCTGAGAAATGTCTGTACATGTTTGTCCACTGTCTTTTTTGGCATCAGCATGCAGTGACATAGGGACAACTGCACCCAGCATTTTCTTCAGTGTTGCTGCCTTCAGTGGCTGTTCTGCTGGAAAGTAAACTATTCATCTTTCATTGAAGGTTTGTTTTTTGTTTGATTGACAACATCTCCTTATAATTATTTTATTTGAACTGAGCACGTGGGACATTTCTGTCTGGGTAGTTTTAGGGTGCTTTCACACAAGGGGCCCGGTCTCGGATCTGAGTGCACTTGAGCCCAAAGTCCGGTTCGTTTTTGGTAGTGTGAATGCAAACAAACTGCGCCCGGGCACTGGGCCCCGGCCCACTTGGGGAGGTGTCTCGGGCGCGATTCAAGTGGACTCTGGCACGGTTCGGATGAGATGTGAATGCAACCGTGCTTGGATACGTGACAGAGCGTCATACCAGCTTTATGATGTCATCGTAAAAACTAAACTTTGTTCAACAGCACGGCAGTTTGTTCACATTTTTCCTCAATAAAAAAGCAGAAATCATCAGAATCCAGTCAATAAACAGTCTGTTGTGATTCACCTTAAGGATGGATGCAAAATGGAGTCAGTGAGAGGAGGTGCAAAGGCAATAAAAGTCTCTTGTCAACTCAAACACTGCTGTATCTGTGCAGCGTGTGCCAATTTAATCCTCCGAGCTGTAGTAGATGTGCAGATACGAAGAACAAAGTTGCTAGCATCTTAAAAAGTGATTTTAATCATCCATGGCTGCAGGATGGACTTTTTGCCGTGTCAAAACAAAAGCAGTCTGCGCTCAGGTCATGACCCTATTGGTTGCCATAGTAGCTTCTTCTTCTTTCTCCTCCTTTGTGGGGTTGTAAACCAGCTACATGCATACCGCCACCTGCTGTTTCACACCGAGTAAATACGCAAGTGCACCTGGGCACGGTTCAATATTGCTAGTGTGAAAGCAAGCCGGGGGGGAGGAATCGCACCACGGCGCGGTTCGAAACATCTGGGCCTAATGTGAAAGCACCCTTACTTGACAGTTGTGTTGTTGTGTCTCTATTTTATTGAAACTAAAACTCTCACAATCACTAAAGTATTAATAGGTTGTCATCCTTATCACAGTCAGTTGATGTTCATATCCAGAACCCACATTAAGTGTTATACATAAATAAAAGTCTTTAAGACAGCATGTTTTACATATATTCCAATATTTCTTATGCACAATATATCCATATGTAAATACTTCACCTTCACACTGTACTCTCATCATAATCCATGTGTGCTACCCAATTACAGTTGCCTAGCAACTACCATTGCTTTCCAATGCCTTCTTAAGAAACTGGTGTAATCCCCTGGTATTCTAATACCTTTAGTCTTCCACTATTTCTTTGATTGTTATTCAATTATTTATCAGCGATGTGCTTTTAGACATATGGTCCCTATGGACTCATGGCTATTCTACATTTTAATTGTTCAGAAAACACAAAGACCAAAACAGGATGCTTTAAAGGCCTTGGCATTTTAGGGGTTGGTACAAATGTGGATGCTCAAGACAAATCAGTTATTTGTGTTGCAATGCCCCCCCCCCCCCCCCCCATGCTTTTGCACTCTCTTATGCTCCTGCTTCTTTAGAAGAGATCATTCACAGCATAAATGCCAGCCTGCTGTTTGAAAGGCATGGTAAAAAAGTCAGATTTACTTTTAAAGTACCTATCACTCAAATCTAATGCAAATCAAAGAGCTTTATTTGAAGAAACATGATTAAATGTTATGATTGAAGTTATGCTACTATTGATTTAAAAGGTATTAACTAAAATGAATCAATGTGTAAAAAAGTAAAATGTTAATACAATTAAAAAGTAGTATAAACAAAAATGATTAATATTTCAATTTCAAGTATGTACAAGTACATATATTTCAATTTTCAGTACATGTACAGTGCTTAACAAATTTATTAGTCCACCTGTCATATTTGTCTCAAAGACCATCCAGCATCATGAAGTGCTTTAATGCAGACTCTTTCATTTTCAGTGAGCTCTCCATGTTTTACCATTTTGAACAGGAATGAGGAATTTCAGACTAAATTCACTGGGCTTCTCTGAGAAGTCAGAAATGAATCAAGCATAACATTCAACCACTAAAACTAATTTTTCTGTTCAGGAATGCAACTAAGTAACTATAATTTGACATCTTAATCAAGAAATATTATTGTGCTTTACTATATTTTCAGTTTTTTTTTGTAAATCAGTAAATGTGAAAATTCATGATAGCAATAATAATTATATTTTAGCACAAAAAATATCATTTGGGTTAAAGAGCTTCTACGTATTGATGTATGAACCATTGCAGAAACATAAAAAATGATTTTGGTTTTACCAATTTTTACCAGTGCTGTTAATTCAGGGCAGCTGTGGCATAAACCTTACTTTGAGTGGTGGTCTAATAAATTTGTTAAGCACTGTATATATTTATGTGTATATGTATATCATAAAATATACGTGTATACATAAATCAAGTGATCATAGATCAAACAGCTGTGGGTAAGATCCAAATTAAGTTGCTGGGTTATTTTATGTTTGAAAATAGCAATTATTTCAGATCTTCTTAAAGCATTGTAGTGTCATCAGACAATTTAGAGTAAAACAAAACTTGAGGCAAATACAGTGTAGAGTTTGTTGCATACCTGTTCATGAAGAACATACATCTTTTACGGTTGGTTTATATTTTCTTTATAGACCATGAAATGCCACCGCCCGTGGTAGAGTGGGCTTTTGCACCCTTGCAAACCTGGAATTTGTATTATCAGGGGCATTAGCCCCCAGCAGCGTTCCCCAAGGTAAACTGGTCCCAGGGCTGCGTCCAGAGAAAGTGCATTCAGAAATCCTCTTTGAAGTAGCTTAAGAAATAAGCAGATGCTTTCTCTGGCATCCCGAGGTAGTTGTGGGACATGAAGTCCAAGCAGTTGGCCAAGTGGTTGGGCCGTGCCCCAGGCACACTGGCAGCCCAGGTTCAAGTCTGGCCTCTGCATGTCTCTAGTACGTTTCATCCTTGTTTCTGACTTCATCCACTGTCCTTCTCTCTAAAAATAAAGGCATAAAAAGCTAAAGAAATATATACATGCATTAGAAAGTGACTTCTCAGATGCCATCAAGCAGAAGAAGGGGACCTTACAGTCTTGGCTAGTTTAGGGGTCACTGGTATCAGAATACAGGTGTCAGCTGGATTCAAGTGTTTCAGCTTCAGTGGTCGTTCAAGGGAAAACCCAGTTGTAAGAGTTTGGGCAGGATATAGGAAAGGACTTTTAGCAAGCCTAATGTTCTGGCAAAACGTCTGATGACTCAGGTGGGGGAATTGAGGTGTCATTCATGCTGTTCTCAGCCAGAATGAGCCAAAAGTCCCTGAGGCAGTCAGAAAGGTCCTCAGTAGGAGAGTCCCAGGTGCAAAAGAAATTTGCCCTAAGATGCAGGAGGCTCTAGAAATTGTTCGGCTTTCCTGGCGGATGCCCAGTGTCTTCATGGAGGTCTGGGACAGCGCCTGTGAGATGGCATCAAATGACAGAAGAGCACATACAGCCAGTAGCCGAAGCTTGCATTGCAAAATAGTGCCACACATAGTCTGTCCAGGTGGAAAAAAAGTTTTGATATGGCCTACAATTGGGCCAGCATTGTTTTCTGGCCCATTTTTATATTAAACTTGCTAAATTACACAGAGCAACTGTACCCGTCTGTTATGCTGTATGGCCTTGCATCCCAAAGCCTGTTTTTAGAACATAACGTTATCTCACATTTAAACTGAAGTACAGTATCATAAACAATGCAGATACTTTAAACATGCATTTGGGCAATACTCTGTGACAGCTTTAGGTTCTTAGATTAAAAAAAAAACAACAGCATCCCTTTACTAGAAATTCTCCCTCCAGTGATGTGCTAATATCAGCCTGAATCAGATAAAAGCCAAAAGAAAAAGATTCTTGATGGCCAGAAATATTCATAATTAAGTCTCTTTGATCAAAGGCAATGCTTTTATTATAATACAGTAATAAGCATGTAAAAACGTGACGTACTGGGCAACTCTCTAAAGAACACGTCTTAGCAAACTGCTGACAGGTGTTCATTGTGGTCTGTATGCTGCTGCTCTGCCTAGAACTGAAGACATACAGAATGTAGTCACTGCTACTGACATATTACATAGTTTTTGGTTATATCAAGGCACTCGAGGCAGTTGTTCAGGTTAGAAAAACATCTTTTTTTATTGTTTTAATGATTAAAAACTGTTTCAGTGACACGACAAAAAAAACACAAAAACCACAGTCAAAACCACAGTCTTTTTAACTGCCACCTTTCCACTCACATGAGTCATTGATGTAGAGCTGTTGTACTCTGTACACCTGATGGGAAAAATAATGGGGAAAGAATTAACCTGCTGAAGTTAAATTTAATTCAACTTTGAGTTGTGTTTGCTTGATCCAGTTTTTTTACTGGCACAAAGATATAGGTGGATTTTCCAGGTGTTTTTCTCCTTTTTCAGGGGAAAACACTGAATAATTTGAGTACTATTTGTAGAGCTGCTTACAAAGCTAGTCATTGTTCTGAAATAAATGGCATGCTTGTTGAACAGTAACAAGAAAGAAAGTAAAAAATGTGAGGAAACAGAATGAACAAGATTGTAAAATACTGAACCATCAATCCGTCTTTGTGGCAGCTCTGTCTGAACCCTTTTTTTTTCTAGTATTTGTGTGATTATTTGTGTGATTGCATGTTGATCAGCATTTATATGTTAGGCTGGCTCATGTTAACAAGCTGCTGGCTCATAGCCAGTGTTATCCTCACATCTTGAACATTTCTACCTTTTGCAGACTGTTTTATGAGCTGCTCCTGGCTTTTGTTAGGTTGGCAGCAGAGTTCAGGCCTGTCTGAGAATTTTCCTTCTATTTTAGACTGTAGAAATAAAAGCCACTGACCAAACTGCCATGTCTGAAAACAGCTGAATCTTATGCTTTAAACCCTCAAAGAAAAATACACATTGAGAGTCCACCTCTGGTTTGGAGACTATTTATGTGTTGTGTGCAAACCTTTGAATTCTATCAAGCCATGTTGATCACAATGCTGAGTTTCATCCAAACTGAGAGATGCAGATCTCTCCTTGCTTCTTATATGCCCTAACTATAAAACACCTCTATTTCTGACTAATAACCCCCACTCCTTCAGCGTGTCGTCCACTCATGCCCACACCCACAGCAGGTCTGTCCAATCCTGCCCGCATCCTGCACAGATTCTGACAATCCATGGTGAGTATTCAGATTAAGAGACAGTGTGTTTATTTAAAGGCAGTATTGATATGTTCAGTGACACACCACTCTGATTAAGTTTCCTCTGTGAATGAAGGAAACCCTCAGAAAATAACCACATCCTTGTTTGTGCATAATGGTGTTACACATGGATTAAAAAAAGCAACTGGGAGTCTCAGACTGATTTTAATAATAATAATAACTTTATTTATATAGTACTTTTAAAAACAAGGGTTTACAAAGTGCTTTGGCATGCAGAAAAACAAAGCAGCAAAACCCAACGAGAGATAAAGACAGCAAAACATTAACACAAGAGAACCTAAACAAGATCAAAGAATTTACTCCTGGTTATGGCTTAGTCATAGGAATGTCATAGGAATGCTCTACACATAATAGAGGTGGAATTGTTTCCTGATTTCTGGAAAGTCTGTGTTTCATAAAAATTGCAGCGCACTCCATCAGCTCACACAGACAGTCGACTAATTTACTCTGTGCTATTACCATCCTCACAATTGGATGCTTAAAGCAATAAAGTCAATTCCCTTTGAAAGGATTGTTTTTTCCCAAAATAAGCTCATAAAAGCCCAGTGTCTCTGCACACCGGTGCATATATATGGTGATTAGCCAACAACACAACAAGGGGAGCATTTTTTTTTTAATTTTATATAAATATTTTGGGACTTTATAGACTTTAGGCTATATCATACATATTTATGATTTTTTGTGGCACTGTTTTCAAACCAGAAAACCCAAGAAGTCTTCTGAGAGAACGGTTGAAGCAACAGTGTGGCTTGCAAATCAACACTGATAGACGGATATGCCACCAATTATAGTAGTAAGATTCACCAAGGAGATAAATAAGTTGAAACTTACTGAAATTTACTTTATATAGGGTATAATAAAATTTTGGCTTTCACACATCAGAGACCTTTCACCACAACTTCTTTTTTTGACACATGTTTATGACCCACTGAAAACAGCTCAGTGACCCACTTTTGGGCCCTGACCCACCAGTTGAAAACCACTGTGCTGGACTGTGTGATATCTCATGAATAAAAAAGTATTGTGGCCCACAGGAGGCTACTTTCCTGTGATATTCAGTCTTCACAGAGAGTTGAGGATGTTTCTTTGCCCTCTTTGAGCAGCAGGTGTTCTCTGTGGTCAGCTGTGTCTGTGAAGCATAGAGGGAAGGAAGAAGTTTAAGGGGGATGCAAATGCTGAGAAAAAAAGAAAGATGGGGTGAGGTCTGTGGTGAGGATAGAGGTGGGATGGGAAAGGAGAGCCAAAAGGTAAAAAAGAAAAAATAAACACAGGAAAGGTGGCACACTTTGATACTCTCCTGGTGCTTGCTGGAACTAAACATGTATCAGTGCTTCAGCTCTCCTGCCTGTTACTGGCTGATGAAACCCCAGTTGCTCTAAATTAAATTTAATGAAATAAATTCCTTCACAGCTGAGCTGTGAAATTTCATTAAAGGCTTGGTGTATGTGAATGTGCACTTATTATAGTATTTTTTGTGTGTTGTCTAGATGCATATAAATGCACATAAAAAAATAATATTGTCTTTGGCTTGACTCTGTAATGATATGCAGAGTAACTGTGCATTTGCAGCTTTGAGGGTGAAGACACCACCTTTGAAACTACCTCTTAACTTCCATGTCATCTGTGTTAATTATTTTTCGAACCAGTTGTTGAACATTTTGAATTATAATACATATATGTTTTTAAGATTTATTTTTGGGCCTTTTCATGCCTTTATTTGATAGAGTAAGGACAGTGGATAGACTCAGAAACAGGGACAAGACAGTTTGGAGAGACATGTGGTAAAGAGCCACAGGCCGGATTCAAACCCAGGCCGCCCACGTACTTGGGTAGTGCCTTAAACCACTCGACCATCTGCGCTCCCTTAAATTACAATTTAGAACCACACCTTAGACAAGCTTCAATTTCACATCAAGGAAATTGTCTCTGACAGGGAATGGTTGTATTTTGTATCCGGAAGATTCAATTGACAACCAAGTCTCTTATTAGTTAGATGCCCACATTTTTCTTCTTTTTTTTCTCTTCTGTTTTAAATTTATTACGTTTGGTGATGAGGTTCAACATTTGGGATATTTCCCTTTCATGAAGTGATTCTGTTTATTCTGGTGGTAGATGTCTCTGGGTTTAATGTGTGCTCATGATCTCTCTGTTGAACAACAATTATTACACATCCTTATAAAAACTAATAACCATCACTTATTTATTCACAACCTCTGTACCCCATTTGTTAAAGCTACATGTCATCATCATCTGCCCTTGAATGGAAGTTATGTCTTAATTTTAGTATTCTCAACACTCCTTAAACAGGTAAAGCACTGATAAATCTGAGCAGGATTAAAGTCCTTCATCCTGCTATTCAGGATTAAACTCTTTAATCCTTCCTTCCACTATCAATGCACCTTGATCAAAATATAGATCTCTGCATGCTTAAAAGCTGCAAGTTGAAATTGTTGAAATGTTACCTTATTGCTTACTAAATCCAATTCAACACCTAATTACCAGACTTGGTTCAGAAAAAATAACATGAAAGAAAGAGTTTAAGTCATCAGATTGAGATTCAGTTGTTCAATAAACCTTGAAATACTTTATGAGGCTAATCTACTTGTTCTAAATTCAAACTTGCTCACAGCTGATCCAAGATCTATTGAGTAACACCCCCTTATTGTGAAAATCACACTTTATCCATGTATTGATCCATTGCTGTGTGTGTTGATGTGTGTAATATGGTAGAATCTTCCAGTTATCACAACAGCAAGGCAAACTTTGTCTCCTCTCTCCAGGTTGTCCGAGAAATCCTCCACTGTTTCCCGCCCTCTTCTTGGCATTTCCATTGCCCTTGGTCGCACACTGTCCATATACCAGCTTTATTTTATGCAAATAAACTATTTAGAAGGCTGGATCATGGCCACATCAACTTTGTACAGTGAGTTTCACAAAACACAGATGAAAAAAATCTGCAGTTACGTCATGGCTCGCATTGGATCGCATTGAAAATGATAAAACATGAAATGACTGTGGTTCTGATTTTCTTTTTCTGTGGTCTTTTAGTACTCTTGCCTTTGAAGCTACAGACTTCTAATGTGTTTTTGTTCCTCAAATGGGCCTATATATCTCTTAAAATATGCAAATCAGCTTGAAATTCTCTTTTATTCTTCCCTCTTCTAGACACACCAACAATACCATTTCCCAGCATAATCCTCTACAGCAACACAAAGCTGTGACAAGCAGAGTAGTCGTGTCTTTCAGCCAAAAATAACTACAGCTACTTTAGATCATACATCCTGATGAAACTTATCTGTGTTGTTTTAACATCTTTGCAGATGAGCAGTGTACACCGCAGCTACACAAAGATTATGTACCTAGACTCCAGAATCTACTGCTGCTGTAAAGCACACAGAGCCTTCCAGAGGCATACTTTATTAATCAGAAAATTAATCTTTGTTGAGGTTTAATGGGTGATAACAAGATAAAATTGCTGTTAAGTTTTTCTGTGTTTGTGAGTGTGTGTACAATTTAAGTGTTTACATTTTCTAAATGTTTTTATATGTCTGAATACACACACTGGTGCTCCTAGCAGTGAACACTCGCTAGCTCTCTCTCTTTCTTAATTATCCATTCATAATTTATTAGGGCTGTGTATTGGCAAGAATCTGGCGATACAATACATAATCGCGATACAGGGGTGCCAATATTGATATATTTCGATATTTTTGTATTTATATATATATAGTCCTGCATAATCTAGCGTTCAGTTCCTCCTGAAGGATTCAGAGGAGCTCCCAGGCCAGATGGGACATATAATCCCTCCAGCGTGTTCTGGGTCTGTCTCGGTGTCTCCTCACAGTTGGACGTACCCGGAAGACCTCCACAGGAAGGCGCCCAGGAGGCATCATGATCAGATGCCTTAACCAACTCAACTGGCTCCTTTTGAAAGAGCAGCGGCTCTACTTTGAGATTCCTCCAGATGTCCAAGCTCCTCACCCTATCTCTAAGGCTAAGGCCAGACACCCTCCTAAGGAATCTCATTTCGACTGCTTGTGCGTCTCATTCTTTCAGTAATTATTAGAGTTCATGCCCATAGGTGGGGGTTGGGACACAGATTGATCAGTAATTTAAAAGCCTCTGCACCACAACGGCATGGTACAGCGCCTCCAAAACTGCACCAGTTCTTCCAAATTATTGTATAATCAAAAGCATTTTACATTTATATACAAGGTACTTTATTCCTCTGTTAAACTAAGGCCAAAAGTTTTTAATTCTTACATGAACACTAAGACAAAAATGTTGGTGTAATCATGAACTCAGACCTAAATTTTAACAGCCACATAAAGACGGTTACAAAATCAGCCTTGCACCTTAAAAATATTGCAAGGATTAAAGGGTTCCTGTCTGAAGAAGACACAGAGAAACTTGTTCATGTTTTGTTTTTTAGCAGGTTAGATAAATGTAACTGTTTTCACAGGTCTGACTAAGAAATCCATCAGACAGCTGCAGCTCATCCAGAACGCCACAGCCAGAGTCCTCACCGTCACTAAGAGAATAGAACACATCACATCAATCCTCAAATCACTACACTGGCTCCCTGTGAGTCAAAGGATCAATTTTAAAATCTTACTCCTCATACTTAAAACACTAAATGGTCTTGGTCTCAGGCCTCCTTACCCCTTATGAGGCATCCAGACCCTTCAGGAACAGGTTTACTCACTATTCCCAAAAGCAGAACCAACCAGGGAGAGGCAGCTTTCAGTTTCTACAATCCTGACCTTTTGAACAAACTACCAGAGAATCTGAGGCTGTCTACATCTGTAAACACTTTTAAAACAGGACTTCAAACATACTTATTCACTGCCAGGAGAGCAGGCATCAATGACAACTGAAAGACACTGATTAAGTCAGAAGCAGAACAAAGGAGGAGCTGGGGTGGAGGAGGGTTGCAAAAGCAGCTTGCAGAGAGAGTGGTAGAGCATAACCAGTATAGCCAGCAGTTTAAATAAGGCACAGAAGAGCGATAAGCCAATAGTGTGCTTAGAGCAAATCAGCTGGCCATCAGCTGATGAGGGCTTGCATGAGATCAGCTGATCTCAATTATGGCAGCACATGACTCCTGAACTATTGGCCTGTCTGATTTAATGCTATATGCTTGATTTTTCTTTGAGTAAAATTAATCAATGAAAAATATACACCAAGAAAGACAGCTCTTGCGTCAGTTTTGTTGCACGTGTGAGGGGTTCATGTTTACACAACATTAAAAAAAAGTATATGATGTATGTCTTTACATAAGAGCTCTTGTTTTGGACCATAGTTGATGCCTTTCTCTGATTTTAACTATTTATGCTACTCCATCACATCCATCAAGAAAACTACCTGTGAAATATTCCCATTATATTCCCACATATGATTCGCATGCTGACTTAGCTCTGGTTAATGAATAGTGCCTGACATGAAAGAAAAGTGACTTAGAAGTGAAACCCTAATAAAACCTAAGGACAGTGTGTCACATCAAAAAAACAAAACAAAACAAAAAAAAAACACTGAATGCATTCTCCACAAAGACTGTAGAAATCCAGCTTGTGTCTGCTTTATCTTATCTTTCTAGATGAGATTTTTAACTCACCCAACTTTTTTTTTCCAGATTGTTCCGATGATTCCTTGTTTTCACCTTTTAGAAAAGTTGTTGGTTTTTCTTGTATTTTGTGTTGATGAATGTCATTTAATGTCAGCTTTGCTTTTTTCTCAAAGTCCTGCAAACACTGTCTAAACTGAAATGAAGCAAACCTAAAAGCATGCATGGCAAAAAATGAGTCGGTAACCTTGACTAAGTGTTTAGTACTAAACCTTAACCAAAGAGGCACTGATAAGAAAAACCTTCTTGAATTTTTTTGGCAACCAATTGTCTGATTGAGAGGAAAATGGCGAGCGTGTAACCTGCAGCCTTGATAGAGTGGGCTGACTCAAACACAATACAGATGATTTTCTGGGGTTCAGGAGGAGCACTGCATGCCTCAAATTCTGAGTGCTTTGGAAGTGCTTCCTAATTACACACAGCCATCACAGTTCACAGAAGGGAAGTGACAGAGCACTCAGATAGAGGGGGAAAACAGCGTCTGCTGTAGCTTTTCTATAAAGTTTTATCTGTAAAAGGATGCACATTTCTATTCATCAACAGTAAGGAAAACGTGTCCACTTATACCGCTTTCCACATTAATATGCAAATGACATTTTTCTCTTATTTTCCTAAATATTAATGCAAATGACAGAATGTTTTTCAAGTCATCAGCCGTTAGAGCATAATTCAGATGTTTTTGAAAAAACTTCATAATGATAACCTTTTTTTTTTTTTTTTATAAAAACCTCAAAATGCACTGTTCCACATTATTTAGCACATCAGAGTTTTAAAAGATTTTATAGGTTGTAAAGAACTGAAAATGGTCATTTGTTGAATTTGCAGCATTGGGAGGTCATATTTACTGAAATCAAAAGCTATTTCAATTAAAAACATCTGCTGCACCTGGTGTCTGCACAGTGTTGATCTTGTGAGACAATTTTCCCTTCTTGTGATGTTCCGATCCCGCAAGATCTTGTCACATCTCTAGAATCAAATTTCATCAACTCATTTCTATTACACTTACTTGACTTGCCCTTAGAGAGTGGAGACTAGACTTAGACCTGAAATAAGTTACTTATCCCTGCCTCAAAACAAACATTTTTAGGCAACCCTTAACTTACAGGCAGATGTCTGGCTGCATTTTGGATTTAAAAACTATAAAGAAAGAGGCGAGCTGGACCATAGGCAAGATGTGCAACATGGAGGTGAAATATTGTGTAGTTTGTAGATCTACCCAGGCCAAGTGGCTTAAATCTGTTACTTCCGGTGCATAGATGAACAAAAACTAGACAAGGTATTGCTGTGTTCAGGATACTGAACACTTTGTGAAACTGCCTTTTCAAATAAAAATAAATTACAAAAAAAAGAAGTGATATGTAGTTTGTAGTCCTTGGTATCGCAGCTGATTGCCTGAATCGCTTTGATTAAGATTCTCAAGGTCTCGATTCAGTTCATGTAGGGATGTTTTAGTTCGAAAACCTATTTTGCTTCAATATGAAAGAGATTGTGAGACAACAAAAGTTGGAAATTGAACAAAGAACCTTCCAACCAGGCAAATTATTAAGAATATTAATGTTTCCATTGTTGAATTGAAGCAATGTAGGTTTTTAAACTAAAATATACTGATTCAGGCAATCAGATAACTACATTTTTTGTTTGAGGACTTTTTAGAGCTGTTTAAACAGCTGTCCCCTCAGTTTTCTGTTTCAACCTTCTTTTTGGGAATTGACATAAACATGGAGACAGGCATGTAAATGACATCTGATATAAAGAGCTTTAAGTGTTTTTTGCCTTTAACCCACAAAATGGAACCACCATGTCAACAATATTAAAACATATTTAATATCTTAATGTGAATCCTGAAAGTTTTAACATTTGAAGCATACAAACCCACCAAGGCAACAATGAGATTATTTTTTTGTCTTGTTTCGTTGAGTATTTCCATCTTACTGTTTGCTTTTGGGAATGAGATTTGTACCTTCAGGTTATATTTGATTAGAACTGTTATTAGGAGAGCAGAGAAGCAAATTCCCATTTACACAAGGTGTTTATGATGTTGTTTTTCTTATTAACCCTTCATCTAGTTTTCATAGTCTAGGGGAATTTTCAGATTCATATTCAGTAGAAGTGTCCATGATTTTCTTCTGCCATTTCCTTCTAGGCACTTTGTTATAAAACCTTTTCCCATGTAATTTAACTACTGGTTGAGAGCAGCACACGATTTCTTTCCACTGCTGTTTGTTTTAACATTTCAAGCAGACTTAAATAGCTATGGCATAGATTCAGTTCTGAAGTTTTAACCCAGCTTTAGTCTTTTTTTGTCATTCTTGCCACTGTGCAAAGCCTTTCAAAGGGCATGACAATGGCATTGTGCTGGCTGAGAATATGATTAATAACATTACAGTCCTTTGTATTTGTGGCAGAAATATAATAATATATTTGTTCTCATACAGCCTCATTGTCCTTGTGCTCATGGCTTTGTCCTTTGCTCTTGTTCTAGCACTGTAAAAACAGAGTGTGTGACTTCTAAATCTCAATCTAAAATTGCTCTCAGAGTAACATGAGCTTCTTCACTGGAAGGACAAAGACAGCTTTTGCATTACTTTTATTGATGTGTTCAGAGACTTTAATAATTTTAGACTTAGTTGACTCCAGGACAGACACTGAGCTGCTACCAAAGCATGGTTTGCTGCCTTTGATGCTAACCTCCATTATCCACCACCCTGCAGGCATAAGCCATTTCTCTCCCTGGCTGTGTGCTGCCACAAATGCGGGTTAAATCTGTGATTGTTTCCAGCCAGGCTTTTATGATGGATGACCAGCACGGCTGCTTAATATGACGCCTACACTCCATACATACCTCCAAGAAGTGTGTCCAGATACCCTGTACTCACTGCTAGTGCTGGCTTCCATCTTCCATTAAACTCAGTGATGGCTGGTTTCAATTTAACATTGGGTTTTAAATTGACTGGTTATACAGGAGACATTTATACTGGATGAATATAGACGTAGTCACAGGACAGGTCTAGATCTGGAACATGTCATATAATGGTTGTCAGGGCACAGGAGCAGAAATGGTTGGGATTGGAGCAGTTATCTATTTATGTCTCTCATACCTTGTGGGTGATTTTCTTCTACAGCAGATTTTCTTCTATGCATACACAAACATGTTTGGATAAACTTCATTGGCCAATCAGACCAACTCCTCATCAATAAACTGAGTTAACTTGGCTACACCCACTGAGCCCTTTTAAGTTCACTGTTATGTTTTTTGTAACTTGCGCCTCCTCTTCTCCCAGCATATAATAAATTGCGTCTCAGAAACATGGATTCTCATTGGCATAGCAGCCTCTTATAAGAAGAATCCAGCATTCTGGCACTGACTAACGTCATTGCAGCTTCAGCTGCCATTACAGAGTAATTAGTAGTGGATCCAAGAGCTGAGAGGAACAGCCTTTAGTTAATTACATGAGATGTTTGACCCACATTGGCATCATTGTTTATACCTTCTGAATTAATTAACGGATAAAAAACTGTATTTTCTACACATTTTTCATTCCATCAGAGAGCTTAGTGTAGGAATGACTACAGGTCACGCTGCTGCTGCTCCAGGCAGATGCTCAGTTTTACAAGGCTGATCCTTGGAGAAAGGATTCCTGCCATAAACCACACCTTCTCCCAGATTCTTGGTAAATTTATGGTCCATTCCTAGTATAGCCATGCTGATTGTTTATTTTTCAGCCTCAATGTGTGAACTGTAGAGTGAGTCACAGCAGCTCAACCCTGTGAGCATTCATTTAAATGTCATTTTGAAATATAATTTAAAATAAATTTTGATATTAGCCAAAGATAACTTGATTAAATGCAAAATGCAGTTTTTGAATAATTTCATTTATTGAGTCATTGACATCTATCAGTCTGGAAAGGATTATAAAGCCATCTTGGAACAGTGGTGAACCCTCCTAGGTGTGGCTGGCCTACCAAAATTACTCAAAAGCAAATCAATGACACATCCAGGATGTCAAAAAAGACCCCAGAACAACATCTCAAGACCTTCAGGCCTCACCTGACCCAGCTAGGGTTGCACATGTGGTGTAAAACTAACACAGCATTTTGTAGAAAGAACATCATACCAACAGTCAAACATGATAGTGTGATGGCCTGGTGCTGCCTTGCTACTTCAGGCATTTTGTGTTTACTCAGATTATCTGTGTCTAATATTAAAATTAGTTTGATGATCTGAAACATTTACTTGAGACAAATGTGCAAAAAAATGAGAACTCAGGAAGGGGGAAAATATTTTTTCACAGTATAGTACATCATGAAAGTGTGTCTGCCTGGAGTATTCTGTGGGTCTGAGTCATTGAGCTTATGGTGTGAAGGTCAAACACAAACCAGGTTGGTTTCTACGCAAACGCAACAACACCTACAGACTAATAAAAAGACAGAGTTTTTTAAATAGCAGAGGAGCACGCTGTAGTTTAGCGGATGATGGAATGACCTTGAATTCATCTCTATTCATCCCTGCCCTTTTCCTTTCACTCTCTCCCCCTTTCATTTCCCCTCTTATGATTCATGAAATAACACTGATTTGTGGCTTTCTACAGGCCACTTGTGAGGTGACCCTGCCTCTTAAGTTCACAGGGCCCTTCAGAATATAAAAACACTGCACCAATCAGACACAGACGTTGGTATGATGGCAAGGGTTCATTACAGCTAATTTTGCCCTCTTGGTTTCTTCAGAATTTAAACAAATGATCAAACTGAAGTTTAGCGTTTATATACTGTAAGTCATTGTCATTGTATTATTGAAATACTGATTTTATTTTAAAATTGTTTTTCAAGATAAAACTTTCTATTTTATTTCTATTTGTCTTCGTGTCAGCATCATAATTGTTTTTTGATTGTGTAGCTTTAACATGAAATAAAATTTATCCTTACATCTCTCAAGATGTTTGAGCATTTCAGAAAAGTGTCTTTGAATATGCATTTCTTCAGCTTGATCTTTACTAGTGAAGTTGTGGATGTCTTTTGTCTAAAAAAAAAGGTCGATTCCTGTAGTGTATCTGACCTCTTCCTTTTATTAGAAATGTTGCATGCTGAAAAACCTAATAACTACAGTTTATCAGAGAACGTCTGTATGTGTACTAAATATCGTGAGTTTCATTGGTAAAAGTAGGATAGTTTGTGAATAGTGAGGTGGAGCAGGTTTCCATTTGTCCATTTCCCCTCATGAAGATAGGTATTGATTAGCAATTTGTTACCTGGAGTCACTTCTATCTGCCTGAGGTCTGACTAGAAATAAGCTTGTCAGAGACAATGGTAGCCTGCTCCTGATGTCCCTGCCATCTCTGGTGTCACTTCCTTCCTTCTGGTCTCCTTTCCTGTTGGAAAGGCATCTTTAAAGGATTTACACAGTTATGACTACATATGCTTATCAGTGGTGCTCTGCTTCTTTTGTTGGATAATGATGAGTTTGTAGACAATATTGGCTGACCAGAGACTGCAGTAATCGGATCGGTAAGAGAAAATGGCATCATTTAAGAAACCTGAGTGCAGAGCTCACTTACAATTGTTATTTATCCAAGGGGGTTGTTATGGCTGTGACCCAAAGCTTACGGTGAATATTAAAACCTGACAGCATAATTCAAAATTTAAAATTCCCATCCTTTAGGGTTGATTCATTTTTAAAGACTCTAACAATAACGTGTAGCTCTTATTTGCTAAGGCAACATCTGCTTTACAAATATCTCCAAAAAACGAAACCCTTTTGGCTCCTGTCTCAAAATGATCAACTTGTTCCTCTCACCATAAAGTACAGCCTTTTGCTCTAATTTTTTTCCCCAGTATTTGACTAACAGGTCCTTACTCTGTCTGTTGAGCTGCTGCAGCAGCAGGTCACTTTCCATCAACCTCATGTCATCCCTGGCAAAGAGACAGCTGAGATCTGCTGTTGATAAAATCTGTATTTACTGCTGTGAAGTGTCAATGAGCTCCACTCTATGTTAGAGTTCATCCCAGAGCACAAACTGCTGAGATTTTTCAGAGAACTGAACACTGTAACAGATTTTTCACACACAAAACATTGTTCTTTTCACTTTGTTCAGTGCTTCTTTTCTCTCATGTCTAGACATTTCTAACATTCTCTCTGAACTCTTAGCAGATATTCACACAGGGAGTACACATTGAACATGCATATTAATTTTCTGCAGACTGTGACAGTCTCTCAAATCTCCTTCAACATTGGTCACACATCACTTATTTCCATCTACAAGTTGCTTTTGTGCCGGTTCTGAGACTCCCAAAGCAACAGCACATGATTAAAAGCAAATCTGGTAAACTCAATATGTGTCTGCCTTGCCTTTGGTTCAAACTGTCACTTTTAATGGTCCATTTGAGATGGAATTACACAACATCTGATGCATGATTGACAGTTTTGATATTCGGGTTGAGTAAACTGGTGCTTTCACGGGCAGGTCAAACAGCTGTCAGACCATCCTGGTCTGTCAGAGGCTGATCCTCCTCATCTAGTTCTGTTGACAGAGTGCAGACAACCTGATAGTCTTTATTAACAAACCACGCTGCCCTCTTATTGCTGTCTCTTACAGGAGATCTGTCTGGATGTGGAAGAGTTTATCGCTGCCCCTGGTAATTGGCTAGCAAGGAAACATGATTAATGTCTAAAGCTGGCCTTGGTTTGAGCTTGTCAGAAAGCCATTCCTCCATCATCAGTGTGAGTGTGGAGATGGTCAAAGTAAAACCTGCTGTATTTTCAGCCCTGTGGACCTTGCCTGAAGCAAGACTGATTCTCTCTTAAAACTCTTCTCTGCGGATACTGTCACCTTTAATAAAACAAAGTCAATTGTTATGGATGTTAAAATTACAACTACTTCCTGTCAAATCAATGCAGTTTGTTAAGATAGGCATGTGATATTGACTTAGTAAGAATGTGAGTGTTGAGTTATGTCTTTTAACTACATTATTAACACAGATTTACACTATCTTTTCTATTCCAATCATTTTCTTCTGATTAAAATACAAAACTATTCAGATGAGTGTTGCACATAGCACAAGGTTTGATTTGAGAATGTGAGTGAGAAAAGTAGCTGCTTGATGTTTTCTGTTTGTAGTTAAATATTCACGAAACAGAACACCAGTGCAGTTCAGTGGGTGGAGCGAGTGCCCATAGGCAGATGCTATAGTCCTCAACATACTGGTTATAGGATCAATTTTTGTTCTAAGCCCATGTTCAAGGTCACCCATAAGGAGGGACAAAAGGGTAGAGCTTTCTGGGCCCAGCCAGACTAGCGTCCATGGAGGTCAGCAAAATCATGGTAACGTTATTTTTTGATAACAATATTCTATATTTAACCCGAATAATTATTATTCCCATCAAAGCAACAAAAATGATTTTTTTCTCTTTATGCTGTAGTACATTATAAAGTCTTTTTTAAAATGTAAACCCCTTTTTCTTTAAACAGACTTACCTTTAACTGGTGGTGATAACAATGTGGATGAGCACACTGAATTTAAGAATTAGGAAAGTAATATTGGGCTTCAAAGCTAAGCTATGATAATTTAATAATTTTGTTTTTTAAGGTATAAGTACAAAGGGCTATTTTTCAACTGTGACACTGACACCTATTAGCAGTGTGCTGAATGAGCACATGAATGAGCAATAGTGTTCACAGCTAATTATTCAAAAAAATAGAGATATGTTTCTCTCTCTTCAGCAGAAGTAAACAAAACAGATTTGTTTTCATCACTCTGTTTTCACAGTGTTTTTTTTTTTAAATTCAGTGAATTCTTCAAAGGCAGTAACTCTCTATTTGAATAAAGAAGTCACAGTGTTTTGCTGTTTTCGATCACCTTACTCTGCTTTTTAAACCTCTGTCCAGAACAGCTGTGATGACACTGCCGCTCCCTTTTCTCTGATTTCTTCTCAGTTTCACCCCAGCCTCTGCCAGCTGTTCTGTGAGCAAAGAAACAAATAGCCAGCATTTTATTTCATGATCCTCAGGCTATTCAGTATTCAGGGAAAGCTTATACTGAAAATGCAATGGGAACAATTCTATACAGTATGATTACTTACTCGTGCCCAATCACAGTAATTGTAATCTGTGCAATTGTTCCCGCCATTCACACACAATCCAGTCACTGCAGTGGGACTTTAGGTTGTTGGCAATTCTGATGTAAAGGAGGAATTGTCAGTGTTACATCGTCATGGGGTTTATATGAATTGTGTTGATGTCACAACGACTACAAAGAAATCTCTAACTACAGCAGTGGCGGTTAAAAATGAAGCTTTTAGCATTTATTTTTAATAGATTCTCTATGAAGGTAAGGATCCATACCTGTCTTTCAGGAAATAGTAGTATGGTAATGCAAAGTGAAGATGAGTGTTTGGACCAGATACATAAAGGCAGCGAGTATAAAGAGAACAGCTGCCTGGAATAACATGCATGAAAGAGCTGAAGAGTAGTATAGACTTAGGTAAAGTTTAGATTTTTTTTGTACCCTAGGGGTGTAACATGTATCAGTATGACAATATATATTGATCCTGACATGTGTAATGCATTAATCAATACCCTGGCCACAAATATTGATCTTTTGATAAGAAAGAAATAGTGTCTGTAATCAGATTTCCCTGTCAATTTGACCATCAATATAACATGAGACACTAATGAAGTAACATAAGCTGAATTTAATGGTTCAAAATAAGTGGACAGTGGGATTAGAGGAAAATAATACAGCAGGCTTAGACAGTGAAGTGGTGGAAATGAGTTATGTAGTTGGTATTTTTTTTATAAAGTTCATTTGCAGGCCAATGAAAGGTATTGATAAAATAAGAAGCTCTTAAGATTGTGGCCCTGAGCATGCGCAGATATACACAGAGCAGCTTACACCTCAAAGGTAGCACTCTTCAACTAGTTACTGATGTCACTTGATCTTATCCCCTTCCTGAATGCAGTTTTTGTTCAGCTTTGATCTTTTTCCTTCTCAGATTTCACCCTTGTGCTGAATCCCTACATTTGTTCTAAAGGAGCAGGATGCAGTTCAGATTCTGTCTCACAGAAGCAATACAGTCAGGGAGGGATAGATTAGCTGGTTGTTTTTTTCAGTTCAGAGAGGCAGAATCCCATTTGTTGTGATGGATTCAGGAGTTTTGAAAAACAAGAAAAATCATTCAATTTGATTTTCATTTTACCACTGTATTGAGTGTATTGTTTTTAACTCTTAACATGGATGACTGGATCTCAATGGAAAGCCATTAATGTTACCGATTTCAATGACTATCAATGAAGTTTGCCATGGCTATTATCTCTACACAGTTGTTATCCTGCTAAAACTGCTGCTATCCATCAGATAGATTGGACAAAGTTTTCTTTCAAAGCTACCGAGTCAGCTGGACGTTTGTGTTTTCTTCAACTCCCTATTCCATTTAGTAAATATCAGTACGATAGTTGTAGCAGTTGGCACATCGCTGAGAAAGCACTTTAAAGCTTTATCACTGAATCCATCAAGCAGAATGCTTATTTTTATGTCTGAAATCTGGTTCAATGTTCGCTTTAGTTCAGTCTCTGGTGTCGTTAGAGCATTCATGCCTTGTTGCTGGTTCTGTGAAAGCATCTTGTGAGGCTTTTGTAAAAACATGATGCTTTGTAGTAAGCCTAATTGAACATTAAGGTGTAGTAATCCCTGTGTTCAAAATGATATAAGCTGCAAAGATTTTTCAGTAGTCAATTAATTTTAGATCAAACCTCAAATTTGATGCTTCTTTTCTGTTCTTCGCCTCATCTGAGGACCTTGGGGGAAGACTTTCAACAGCTGTTATTTGTGTAGTTTTCTAAGGAAAGGTCTGTAAAATGAGGTTGATGTGTTGACAGTCCTATCCAACTGTTCCCCAGGGCTCTCCTGAGCAATAACTCAGTAAGGCAGTCTTTGATCTCAAAGGATCTGTCTTATTCCCATCACAGACAGAGAACTGATAAACACTACTTTAATACCACCAAAGTGAACAGGAAAACGCTATAAAAGTCAACTTCATATTAACTCTAATCATGCTTATGGTATTAAACAATGCAGAGGTTAGGGATTCAGTTTCCTCTTGAGAATGGAGTTCACTGATCCTGAAATCATATCTGCTGCCCCCCTGAAATAAACCGTGATTGTTACTGTCAGGGTATCAGCTTTATTTTATTCCTCTGGCAGGTCAAATAAATTCAGTAAAAATATGCTGTTGCTGGCTGAGTGAATCTTGTCAGGAAGTGTTACAGACAAAACAACCAACTCCCACAGAGTTGTACTGAATGATAGTTATAGACTTGTTCTGTTCCCTGTGGGTCGCATGATTTTCACACTTACCTAAAGATGCTTTCCTGTCAGCTCTGCATAAACATCTCCACTTCCCCAAATTGGAATGGCTGATTTGAAATCATAGTTTTGATGAGGAAAAAAGCAGGATCTAGAAGATTTAATGTAAGCAAAATGTACCATTTAAATGAACTATTCATCATACAGTACTGCACAGCTGACATTAGCTGGCTCATACATCATGTACATCAATACATCAAAATTTAATACTTCATACAGTTGTTTTGATCACAAGGATCAAAAACTCCTTACTGCTGTAAAGGCAGTAACACAATCTTGAAGAGATGAGTGTTCAGTTGTCCTGGTGTGCAAGCAGCATTTTTTCATAGCAGCAGCTGAACTGAACATAATTGATGCAATATAATAAAATTCAGCCAAATTTCTCTGAAATCCACTGTTCAGTTCACACAGCATTTGATTCATTGCTCAAATTAAAATTATGTTGTTAGTCCCATATGACCAATTTATTTCCATGGTTCGATAAACCTTACACTGATGTATGGTAAGACTGACAGTTCTTGGTCTGGCATGCAGCACAGAAAGTAGAAGAAAATTCTGGTTTAATTGGTTAGTCTCTCTGCCAGATGCAAGTCAAGCTTTAAGAGTCTACAACTTTATCAGGACAAATATCTGATGCCAGATAAAGGGGAAAATCAAGCAACAACCTTGCTCTCACCTAATAAGAGGGGAGAATACACAGTAAAGGAAGAAAGTTATCAGATATCCTTTGGGCCTCAGATTCACTCAACAGCACTTTCAAGCTTTCTATAACTGATTTTCAGCATGTAGAGAGAGAGAGAGAGAGAGAGAGAGAGAGACAGCAAGAGATAGAGAGAGAGCAAAGGAAGATATATATGTCCTAAATGTTTGCAGGTTTAACAGAGTGCTGGACCACCTCTTGATGTTGCTAGAAGCCTCAGTGATGTCCTCTCTGTATTTTTCAGGTGGCTGTGACAGGAGCACCCCAGGATAGGACCCATGAGGAGTCATAGAAGATGCTCACAGTCTGGGCGCTTCAGTTCTTCTTAGAAGAGCAGCTCCACTGGCCTGCTCTCCATCAGAACAGGTACATTGAAAAAGTGAAACTCTAAAAATGTCATTGTCCAGTAACACTGAAAACGAACTTTCACAGGTATGTTTACCAGTGTTGGGTAAGTTACTGCAAAATAGTAACTAGTTACAGTTACTATTTACTGGTTGCAAAAAGTAACTGAGTTAGTAACTGAGTTACTGCTTTGTAAAAGTAACTAGTTATTTTGAAAAGTAACTTGGGCGTTACTTTTTTGGCTTCAATTCTCATAATTGTACACGGCACATTAATTTGTGCTGTTGTGGCAGTGTGAGAGGAAATAACTAATGTCATTGTATCCATTATCATTATGTTGGAAAGTGTTGAAACAATAAAACTCAGTAGAAATGTTTCTCAACTTTTGACAGTGTTAAAGCATTTTACTCTGTTTAAGAAGTCTAAAATAGAAGTACTCTATTGACAGAGTACAGATTGAATCCCAGCTGCTCTCTAAATGTCTTTTTGCATGACAGTCCTCTCTTGTCTTACCTGTTTTTTTTGTTTTTTTTTCTCATTATTTCTCCGGAGGCAGTGGACTCTACAGCTTATATCAGAAGCGTGTCTTCAACAACATACCTTGCTATCAGTCTGTTTAGTGCTTCCTTAGTGACACACTGCAGCTGGTGGTGATTTAAAATCCAGCTGTGGTTGTTTGCATGGAGTGGCTCCTCCTTGGTCTGTGGGGCTAATGTGAGCTGTACCTGGGTTAGCGGTGTTTGTAAAATCTGGCTCTCTGGAAACTAGTTTAGCTGAAGTGTGTTGTTAAAATTGGTACTTCGTGAGGTTGAAATAACTGTTCTTGGTGGTGGACAAGTTTACTTCCCTGTTCTTTTTCGTCCTCTATCCCGAGGAGGGAAAAGTAATGCTCGTATTTCCAAGACAGAGAGCTCACGCTCCAGTGCTTAGACAGGATGTGTGTGTGCACTTCAGTGCCTGTGTTTGTTTGTGTGTTTCTGCAGAGGCTATTTTCTGTCACAGGATGCTGATGTGCTTACGGTGCCATCACGTTGTTCGATGAACCGGATGTTTACTAACCTTCATAACGATTATGAAAAATAGTAACCTCTTAGGCTGATAGGATTGTGCAAATCACCGTGAAGAGTTGGTCAGAACTCTGGTGGTACTTGAAGAAAGGGTTGGATCACTGCTGAATTAAGTTCCTTATAGTAATGATAGGAGTATTACAAAGTTTTTGGTGTGGTTTCTACAATAAACAAGAAACAAATACAAATGAAATGAGTAAAAAATTACACACAGTAACTTTAACAAAGTGCATTGTAAACACAAGACTGAAGAGGCACACTCTGCCTTTAATGTAGCCACATGATTTAATTGCTCCCTAAAAGGATACTTCAACATTTTGGCAAATTCGCCCATTGCCATAATTCCTATAGTCTTAGTAATAGGTTCGTTACCTTCAGTTGCCGGTGCAAGCTATTTTTAGATCGGGGCTGCTGAGTTCGTACCTGCTGTGCCCACTCAATGTAAGCAGACGGTATTTCAGCTTTCCCTCATCAAACTCATCAAATACACAATCCAACAACTCCAAAACGCTCTCGTGGACAAGTTGTGACCTGTACATTCACCACGCTATGAAATAATCTTGGAACAAGGGCCTTTTTAACAGAGTGATTTAAATTCTCAGTAATTGTAACGGCGTTAATGATTTTAAAAAGAAACACATTACACTACTAGTTACCATAAAAAGTAACGGAGTTACTGTAACACGTTACTTAATAACGTGTTACTCCCAACACTGATGTTTACTGATGAAGTCTTGTCTATCACTAGCTTTGGGATAATAAAGCGGCACTATGCGGGAATTTGGTTTGGTGTGCTTTGGCTTTCAGAGAAGGTCACCTGAGTCCAAATGCACCATTGTTAAACACACATTGTGCTTTTATGCCTTCTTCTTCTCCACAACGAGCGTTTGATTAACCAGGGGGCAAAGCTGTTAAAGCACAAGATTTGTTTACACATATGACTGCTGCCTGTTGTTTAGACTGTTTGCATGAGGAGTATATGCCTGTTTGTCAGCTGTTGCCATGATGTCTGTAGTGGCAACACTGAAAGAGTAATTTAACTACAAACTAGTTGACATGGGTTTGTGAGGATCCAAATTCTCAAAGTTAACTTGAAGATTGAAAAAGGAAAGGAGAGGGATCTGGATGCAACCGAGGACCTCCACTTCATACCGGAAGTCGGACGAGCGCTTCCATATCTCATCTTCTACTACTGGTAGTCACTTAAAATGAACGTCGTCTTCATTGTTTTCTTTGTGCATCGCGACCATATTAATATAGGCAAGTCTGCCACATAAGGAAATACAAGTAAACAAAAAATATGTGAGTTTTTAGACTAGGAAGCAAAGCGGTTACATTACATTAATTTTAAATAATCGATTTATGATCCAAATTCAAGTATCACTTTGCACAGACATAATATACGGCAGGAGATTGGCTGGCTGGCCAGACGATGTCACCACCATGTTGCCAGAGGCAAGTCGCTACGTCATTTAATACAGTAGACAAGGATTGTGCAAGTTTTTGGAATAAAACACTCAAACAATCAGATTAATAAATATATATAAATATATAAATTCAAAATAAAAATATCTATACATATATGAAACTGTTATATATAAAATTATTTTATTTTAAATCGTGGAGTACATCTTTTCATTTAACTGAGAAAATATAAGAAAGCAGATTCTGATTTTATGTTTCACTGTCAGTTATTATTTTAATATGGATTATTTATTAGAAATGAATCATTAAAATCCATGCAATCCCATCATTTGAGCTTTTTATTCCGAAAACTTGCACAATACCTGTCTACTGTATTGAATGATATAGACTGCCTCTGGCAACATGGCGGCGACTTCAGCGTCTGGCCAGCCAGCCAATCTCCTGTCGTCTATTATGTCTTTGTTCAGTGATACATGAATTTGGATTATAAATCGATTCATTGAGGTTAATGTAACGTTATCGCTGTGCTTGTTAAGCCAAAAACTTGCATATTTTTTGTCTACTTGCATTTCCTTATGTGGTGGACTTGCCTGTATTAATATGGCAGCGACACACAGACAAAACAACAAAGAAGATGTTCAGTTCAAGTTACTTCTGGTATTTGGGACAACTTTCTAGCATAAGATGGATTTTCCTGTCTATTTGTTCGCAAGTCTGGGACATCACTTGGGTTAGAAAACTTGCAACACTAAAACTTAACTAAAACTGCTTAACATAAGACACTGATGAAACTGATAACATTAACATCAGCCTAATGTTGTGTCACAGTCTGTCATAAATAATGTCAGCATGGATGTGCACTCTGCTATCTGATTGTTGTTTTTCCATTAGCTATGGGACAGATCATAATACATATTTAATGGGCAGCAGTGTTCCAAGTTTGTAACCTCCATCTGCCACAATTTCACAAAGGAGGATGACCCAACTGCATAAAAACCAACAGATAATTTATTAAACCAGAGGTGAAAACTAAAATAAAAACTCACTTTCTTCAAACTAAACCCAAAACTCACTTTCCTCAGAGTGTAAAGATGAAGTCTGGGTATACTAAGAAGCACAGTACCTCACTGGAAAGTAGCATGGAGAAGCAGTGACAACAAGCTGATATAGAAGGGCAGCGACACAGAGACTAAGTGTCATTCTCAAACTGCTCCCTGTCCCCATCCCTGCACACTCACCTTCCATTAGCAAGGGTCTACCACACTGAGTGCCATCCAAAAGCTCTGAGTGCAGAGTCAGATTATGATACTAAACCCTCCATCAGTGAGTCTGCATCAGTGCTGACTTACTGAACAGGTATAAGACCTTCATTGTTCTTCATGGGACACATGCCATCCATTAAAGTTCCATTTCATTGCCCAAACAAACTTCAACACATCTAAATAAGTTAGAAATAGCAGTATAATACAATATTAAAAAGGACTGAAAAACAAGTCATCCTATAAACATCAGATTGAAATGATAAAATCTGAAGGGTTAGGGTTAGGGTTATGCAACCAAACATTTAGTTTTTCCTCATATTGTGAAGGGATTAAATAAATCTACCTATTATTTTAGTGACATAAAGTCATGCTACATTAAGCTCCAGTTTCTGTGGCAGTGAATGAAGTTTGTGTGACTCAGGAAGGAGCAGTTTAAGAAAAAACCCAAACAGACTGTGGAGAGATTAAACACAGGTTTGACAGGCCTGACACAGGGGAAACTGATGAAGGGATTCAAAACTGGACAAAGAGACAGAGAGGCAGGATGTCAGGTTGTAGTTGTTTTTATTTTATCTGTTTGTTGGTCATCCTTCCCTCCCTGTGCTCTTATGTATTTCCTTGTAGTCCTCCTCCTGAGTTTCCCCAGTTTATTTTATTTTGTATTCCTTGTCCCTTGTGTAAGTTTAACTCCATAGTGTTTTCACTTCACTGTGATCGTGTCATTTGCCTCTGCGATTAATTATCCCAGTGTGTATTTAGTCAGTTCACAGTGTGTCCTTTCCAGTGATTCCTCAGTGATCTTTCCTGTGTTTTTTTTTTTTTTTTCAGTTTTATAAACTTTATTTTTCAGCATTGATTTTGAGTTGGACTGCTTAATACTAAGTTTGATTTCTCTTGGCTTTGTTTGACATTTTGAAGAACGTTCTTGTTTTCCCTTGACTTTTGATCTTTTGTATCAATAAAGTCTTTTTTGTTCTGCTCTAGAATGCTCCTTTTTGCTTTGCATTTTTGCTGGCAAGACACAGGAGGTTGAACTTATGAAAAATCAAATATCTTTATTGAGTCGTTTAAAAAAAAGTATAGCTTTGACTGAAAATGACAATTTTAAAAAAAAGTTTAGTTACTCTAAGACCAGCACTTGAATATGATACTTATTTTACGTCTAGGGCTAGAGCAACTTTCCACATCTGTTATCTTATGCTGTAAACCTTTAACATTATATTGTTAGTTAATAGCTCTGAATGTCATTGTTGTATCCAACACAAGTACAGAAGTTAACTAGTGATAAACCTTTTTAAAGTCTTAAATATATTATAATATTTAGTACCATATCACAAAAGTAAATTACTCATCTCAAATGATCAAAGTCACTATGATTAGATTCTTTCTAAGTTGAAAGGTTTTCAAAGCAAAGCAAAGTCTATTGCTCACCGTTGTGACAGATTGGTGGACCAAGGCTGAAACTGAGCAGACATAGTTCAAAGGAGTCATAACCTGCCTGACTCTGTTGGTAACCAATGGGAGTTGTTCCATCTTGTTCTTATTCTCCCACAGTCAGCAGGTCTCTGACACCTTGTCACTTTCTGCTAGACTACCAAAGTTTGACTGACTGTTTTACCCTGGTCCTAGGTGTGTGTGTGGATGTGCCTGTGCACTCTGTGGATAGAAAGAGCTGGGAAAAAAGTAAAAAAAAAAAAAAAAAAGATAAAATAAAACAGATGATTAGTTTCTAAGTAAGTAAGGGAACTTTATATTTATTCAAACTTTAAAAGTAGAACCAAAAGATAAATGCATAAAATGTGTCACAGTAATGACACAGGAAAAAAAGAGCGATAAAGGTGGTCACGAAGATCAGGTTATTTAAGAAAAACAAAAAGATACATCATGCAATCTCAATGGCTAGCTCTATATTTAAGTTTACAGGTGTGTCAACCCTAAGAACAACAAACATTAAGATCTGCCAGTAGTAGTTAAGGCTGCAAGTTAAATGAAACTAAACTAACATTTAAACCAAAGGTGTCAAACTCATTTAAGGCCAGGGGCCAGATTTATACGGATACTTAGAATGAAAGCCTTTACTCTGGCCTTCATAGGTAGATACCTTTTAGACCTTTTTGTTGATTGGTTGAGCAATCGTTAGGTTGTCAGTGCTTGCTTCTAGTTTCTGTTGCTCTTATTTACTGAGGCATATATTAATGCATAATAATGCTTCCTTCCCTCTGTTCTGCTTGCAGCATGCACACTTCTCTCTACTGCTTGTATTTTGATAGACATAAAAGGCAGAAGAGGAATAAATCCTTTATTTAACTTGGCAGCAGCTATTGTGTTTACAGTCAGCTCAGCCTTGCTGTCTCTATAGTGGATTCTCTGATCTTGCTAAATGCCAGAGCCTGCTTCTTGGAAATTTCATGGACTTAAAACGATGTAGTTATGAGTATTAACCCCTTTAGACAGTTGTTTAAGCCATTGTGACATGAGTCTCCACAGCTTGTGTTCAAGCCACAGACAGGTCAACAGAGTAGACTCCTTCATGTTGCGGTTAAAATAGCCATACAACTGTGAGAGCAGAAAATAGACCTTTTTACTGTGCTTCACATTAATCACAAGGACACAAACAGGTGAAGTTTGGGTTATCTGACTGCTCTTTACTGTCAGAGTGAAATTTTATGATTTGTGGACTCAGACTGAGCTGTTGTCTCTCATATAGCGCACTGCTCAGCTGGCGGTGTGCATGTACTGCGTTCACGGCCCAGTGAAAGCATTGGAATTTGGATCAGTAACAAAAATCTACAAAGTCAGTCCAATCTCCCATATCTTCGATATAAAAATAATGTTGATATCAGACCCAATACAGATATTGGATTGAATCTGGCCCATCTTTAGTACTGAGTGTGGGTTGATGAGAGAAAAAATGAAATGATATGATTGTAGTCAGACTGCAAATTTAAGCGTTTCAAGAATTCATTTGTTCCATCCTCCATCAAACTCCTTAACAATGCTTCTTGAGGCTGAAGATTGTGCAATATGTATAGTGGTTTTATTATAATAAATTTTTAGAATGCATTCATTTTGTATAATATTGTTTGTGTTTGCTGGTGTTGTTGTCCCTGATGATGTGTTGTGGCTGTTGTGGCTGTGGGGGCATCTTGATTGATTGATTGATTGAACATTAAAAAAAGTTGAAAAAGGGAAGGGGTCTGAATACTTTCTGAATGCACATTCAGTGTAACTGAAGTTTTTTTTATACAGGACAGTTATTTATCTGTTTATTTATTTATTTATTATTTGTCTGTAACTTAACAAATCTTTAGCTGTTTAAGTGCTGTTCCACACTCTGTGCATGTGACATCAACCACTGCAACACAGTAGGTTATGTAATGATTAGTGATATAACAAATCAACAATTGTTGCTTTTTGCTAATTTGTTTCTCTCTCTGTAGAAAAAAAGTTGATGGTAATTTGAATGTGTCATTTTTCTTAAGCAAGACATTTTTGTATCAGTCCATACTTTGCCGTTTGCTCCTGTCCAGCTCAGCAAAGGTTTGCAGACTTTTTTTGGTGCTTTGATACTTGAACCCCCTCCCCAAATAAAACAACAACAATACAGCTCCAAGATGTACCAACTCAACATGACAGTGAGCAAATCATTCTTTATTTGTGAATATTGTCAGCAAACATGCCTGTGCTTTGCTGTTCATTCTCCTCTAACTGTACAAAAGCACCTCCACAGTCATGGTGGTGTGTGCTTATCTCAGTCATGTTGCATGTTTGAAGGATAATTAGGTAGCTGGCCTGCTTCTCCTTTCATAATGTCATCAGTGCACAGCAACAGTCCCTTTGCCAGTGTATTGTCAGTATTTGTTTATGTGCTCTACAGTGATTGTGCTTCTGTGTATTCATGCACAGCACAGTACAGGACATAGAGCTGCACAAGCAAAGACACACAGGCTCACACACATATTTCAAAGCACACTGAGGCGCACAAACAAACCCCCAAACAGAACAACAAACTCCCTGCAATTCAAGCTCCAGGAGATGATATTTAACACGGCTGTCCCTCGAGTCCAGCCTGACTGGCATAATGTCACTGTCTGGCCTTCTCTGAATGTATCAGGGCCAAAAACAACCCCCCACCCCCCCCCCCACCCCCCACATTCCCCAGCAGGACCAAACATGTGTTTGTTTGTTTTATAACATTGGATTTTGTCACAAACGTTTTCTGAAACTTAAATGCCGTTTGAATCTTTTCTTGGTGGACATTGATGGATTTTAAATATTTTCCATTTAATGTCAATGTCATAGACAACTCTGGTATTTGAACTTCCACCAGATACTTCTAGGAATGCAGAAAAATGTCAGTCGATTTTTATTTGAATTGTGTGTTATTGAGTGATGATGTGCTGATAGCCACTTTAACAGCAAATACAATACACTGCAGAGGACTGTACAAAGGAAGATCCTCTTAACGCTGATGTTCTGTACATGCATGCATCTTATCAATACCTTACACAACACATAAATCATGAAATACTCAGTCTTTTACAGTGTATGGGAAGTCCTGAAATGTCTATTGCTGATTATAAAATTATGATTTTCCTCATTAAGAGTAAAGCAAACCTACACAAAACCGACCAATTACGTGTGCAGCCAGAGGCCAAAACCCTGCAGTCTAGTCCTCCATTCAGGCTCACAGCTTTGATTACATTAGTCAATTATCTGTACTGATGAACACTGAACTAGTTTCTAATAAGTTCATGACATGAGAGCCTCTTTAGACCTTATTCAAGACACTTTCCTGTGTGATCATGGGGGGAAAGCTCATTTGGAGGCAGAAACATTTAAACTCCTTGTTGTTGGTGTTTTGAACTGTTAGGCTTAGATAAGTCTCCGTAGTTGTGGAGAAGTGGATCACATTTGTCCGCTGTTGGGCCATCTTCTCTCTGACATGCACAGCTCTGGTAGGGAGTTTTTAGCAAAATGTTCAAGCCCAGGCAAATTACATATTTTGGATGGAGTGTCATTATGAAATTTTTTAATCCTGGCTAGTCAACAACACTGAGGTGATGTCTTTAGCAACATGTTGTGTTACTGCTGCCGTTATCTCGGCATCATTTTGCAACATGTTTTAATGATTTTTAAGCCTGAACCACTGCCATGTGACAGACCCAGCACCGTTTCTCGTTGTCTGTGTTTGAACACAGCTTAACGCCCTGCTAACTCACCACGCTGCTCTGTTTACCTCCTTCTCTCTCCCCCACTGATACAAAAATGTGTATGAGTGGAAAACAGTTTTCTGGATGGGCAGGGGAGTGAGCTCTCTGCTTTGAGAGATGTGTTCAGGGACAACGGGAGGAGCGAAACTCCAGTGAGAAATGCACACTGAGGTTTCAAAACTGCCACATAATTTATATTCAATCTTTGCAATATAGTCATTTTATACATCATGCGTGGCAAAAGCTGCGTTACATCGAGTATACTCGATATATCGCCCAGGCCTAGACTGTATGATTTGTAGTGTTTTTATGTTTAATGTTTCATGAATGTAATGCTGTGAATGTGCTGCCTATCTTGGCCAGGACACTCCTGTAAATGGGATTTGTCGTCTTAGTGAAAATGTCCTGGTTGAATAAATCTCAATAAATTAAATAAACTGATTGTTGTTGGGTTTTTTTTTTTGTTTTGCATATTTATATATAAAGTTGAATCAATAAAGTTCACATCTTCTTAAATTTTAATGTCAGATATTTAGACTTTCATAATCAGAATTTACAATATGATTTATAGTAATTAGATATTGTTTAGAATATGCATGCAGCTCCTGTCTTTTTCATACACATCCCATATGGCACCGACCTCAAATCTGACATGCTTTATGCTCATCACTATTGTTTTTATGGTGCTTCATTGAGGTTCTCTAAATGCATTGGACATAAATCTGTGCTGTAGCCTCATCCAGTCTGAAATGAGAATGTGTTCAGTTCATGTATTTGTCTCAATTGTGTTTTTTGTATGTGTGTCCAAGCACTGAGGGCAAGAAGGGTCGGTCAGTGAAATTGAAGCCCTCAGGTGGAATCTTATAGTGTAATTAGCCCTGCTGAGCTAATACCCACAAGTCAGAGGCATCACACTGTCAATTCCCTCAGTTCAGCTCCATGAACACCCATGGTGACTTATCGAGTCTGGCTGCTGGAGCCGCCATGACTGACTCATTGTGCCCTTGCCTCCAGTCAAGTTAATTTTGCCCTCATACACTCATGACATCAGTTGGCATCTATGAACTCATTTAACTCACTGTCAGTGGAAGAACTGAGAAGATAGCATGTTGGGAGGAAAGGAGAATAAATAACTGGAAGGAAAGTATCTTGTGTTGCTCTAAAATATCCTGGGATTACAGGTTTAGTCCCTCTGAAGTGAAAACTTTCACTCCTTATGAATGTAGACTGATGTCCAGCAGCAGAGCAAATGTGAATTGACTAAATGATTAATATCCCTAATTTAACCACTCAGCCATGTGTTGTGCAAGTCGTTAGATTCATGGCATTCATAATCACAGGCCCAAAGCTATACAGCAAATCTGAGCTAAAGCTCTTTTTAGGAAAACAGCTGTTACATAAAAACCAGACACACATTTCCCTCAGTTTCACTCAGATGTCAAATAAGGTCATGAGGTCATATCAGAAATAAAAGAACACTTAATTACTGATCAGTGTGTGCCTAGGGGAAACATTGTTTATTGTTGAATTTTTTTTTTCTTCAGCAGTCCATCTCATGATGTGAAAATGTCATTCAGAGTTTTTGATATAATTATTTTTGACTCATAAAGTACTCTTCAAAGGTCTTAGGGCACCATTATCATGCTATTTGTTCTGTTACAAGCTTGAATGGGATCAGTTCTATTTTCAAGCATGACCTTGCTAATGCGGTGAGAACATTTCTGCAGAGAGAAACTGCAAATAGAAATCAGTGATTGATTGATAGATGATTTGGGATCATGTGAACAGGGGAGAAAGATTACCTAAGAAATACAAATGTCTGTCTCCCTAAAAGAGCTCAAGATGAGCCAAGTAAAAAGGGCAGCCACACTCAGTGCTGACTAACATTTAGAAGCGTTTTGTCTGACTTTTTTTTTTCTTCTAAATTTAGCGTTCATACATATATGTTGAGGACAAAAGCAATAAACTAGATTGCCTTTAAACTCTGTTACAACAAAAAAAGGCTTTTGATGGCTTAAGAGTTTTGCACAGAACTGTATATTCATGCAGTGCAAAGGGAAATCTCCACCTCAGGCGCTGACTCAAAGTGGGGTAGTTTATGATTAATCTCTAAGGTTTTAATTACCAGGGCAAGAGCTGGGACCAATCGTTAAGTTAATGGAACAAATGGCAGATTGGAGTGATGTTATGCAATTATGCACACTACTTTGCTCCTGAGCTCACCCACATAAATTATTCAGTAAATCTGATAAAGCCACAGTGCATAGGCATGAAGTGTGTTTGTTCTTGAACTTAAGTTTCAATCTCACACCCCAACAAACACACAAACCCCACCCTCTTCATTTATGTTAGCCTGTCTGGGATTGATCAACACAAATTCATATGAATGTTTGCTTGTTTGCCTATGTAAATGTTCACATTCAAAATGTGTATCTTGAAATGTTTCCTAACCTTCACAAACATGAGAAACACTGGAACTTAGATCATTTTAACAGACTAATTACAAGCTGAAAGGCGTTGATTTTGTTATTGTAAACAATCCTGCTGCATGCTGAGAGGGATGGTATTAGTTTAGTTCATTGGGTGAGAGCTTAGACATATTAAGTGCATGTTGGTTATTCATAAACAAATATGAACAAACACTAAAGTAAGTTAGAATATAAACTTAATATGATAGTGATGTTATGGACCTCATGGTTCACAGATTTTTGTCTGAGACCAGATTATTTTTTAGCTCTTCCAAAAAAAAGAAAAGTAAATGTGATCCTGATGAAGCATTTCCTCTTACCTAGCTTCAGTGATTCACACTGTGCATGTTAACAGCCTCACAATCAAAATGTGTCTCTATTAATTTTAATAGTTGGTCATGTCCTCCTTTGTGTTCTCATTATCACTACAATTATAATACAAGCAGTTACATAAAGCTGAACTCCTCGTTAATTAGAGAGTGCTTTTAAATCTCATTCAAAATGCAGCAGTCTGTAAAATACAACACTGAATCATTGAAATATTGGTGTTTTACCCCCCGATCAGAGACATTAACTTCACTAAGAAAAAATAGAAATTGTTCTGTGTATAACAAAGTTGTTGAAATCAACAAAATCCTTTTTGGAATCTTTCTATTCTTACATGACCATTAAAATTGTTAAATGGATAAAATACACAAAATGATCATTTAGCAGATGTCTGTGTGGTTGGGTGCTGTGCTCTGACTACATTTATTGCAAGTGCTGTGCGAGTCAGAGTTAGGGAGTACGTAATTCTGATTGTTGTCTCACACAGCCACCAGCTGATGATAAATGCAGACAAAGATGATACAAAGAAGTATTAGAAGCAACAAAGTAACCATAAACACAATGAATACCCTAACTTTATGACTCAGTTTTGTGTGGACATCTGTTAGAATATATATTTTAAACGGAAACATCTTCCTATTATGGTTTAGTGTTTTTTAGTTTATTAAGTCAGTATGGATCAGGGACATATACAAAATAACAAGTCTCAAAAGAGAAAAGATCAAGATGCTTAGATGGCCAGTGGTTAGCCGTCCGTCCGTCTATCTATCCATCCATCAAGTTGATACAGTTGACAGAATGAGAAACAAGGATGAGAGAGTGGGGGAGAGACATTCGGGAGGAGTATCTGGTAGTCACTGTAGAACCATTCAAGCCCACTGTGCTCCATTTAAGCCCATCTTATGTTTTTCAATAGGAAATAATGAAATTTTGAGGTTTGATAGCTTTTCACTGTGATCCTGTGTTGGATGTTGTTATACCTCACTAACTTCATTAACATGAGTACATCACCAATCACACACTGACCAGAAGAATTGTTATGTCAGTTAATTTTGCGTAATAATTTGTTTACAGTGAGAAAAATGCCAACAAAAAGAAAGAATTACAGCAACTGTCCTAAAATCATCATTGTTACAAGCCAAACATTAAATCCAAGTTCAATAAGATATTGTTGATGTGCTGTAATGTCATTTTATACTTTCAAAAACAAATACTTTTTATTTTGTCAATAATGAATCAAATTTGGTCAATATTGAATAAATTTTTATGAAATGTTAAATACTGAAGCCAATTAAAAATCAGTTTTAGGGCTACTTAGTCATGTTTGTGGTGGTCCATTATTACAAGCCAAACATTAAAGGTGCAGTGTGTAATATTTAGCCTAGTAGCATTCAGTAAAACAAAAAAACTTGGTTAAATGAAACGTGATGTCTATAGGTAAGTCTATCCTAATTGGTGTTTATCCACCTGAAAAAAATGTGTGTTTTTTATATTAACTCAGAATAAGCAATCTTTTCATACATGGGTAGGGTCCCCTCCACGGGCGCCGCCATCTTGAATTTTTGCATTTTGCATGTTTCTCTGGTGAAAACTGTGGCAACCAGTGGAATTTTTTTAAAAAAAAAGTGTATCTGTTATTTGGTCGCTTCTGTGGCACCATAGAAACATGCAAACATAAAAAACATACTAAATGCTACTAAGCTAAATATTACACACTGCACCTCTAAATCCAAGTTCAAAAAATACATTTTGTTTAACATGTATAACATGTTAATGAATTAATATGTGTTTACTACCTGAAAAATATAATAATTTTTTAGATTTATGTCAATTAATGTGGTTGTGGGCTTATTTGGAACACAGATGGGCTTAAATAGTACTTCAGTACCAATTGAGCCCATGCCAGACTTTTGACTTATTCATAAAATTTATTTAATTTGTCCTTTAAAATATGCATAAGTAGAAAATATACTTTCAAATGAGAGATTAATCTTTCATTTTAACAAATGATCATGTTTATAAACCATCTTAGTATCTATGAAAATATGTGAACTTAGATTTTGGTGGGCTTAATGGGTACACTTACCCTACGACTTTTGATTTCAACCAGAGATGGACATGATCACTTTCGCATTTATGTCATAGATCTTCCTACATCCCTTTTCACTGACATTATGAGGACATTTCTGAACACCTGCGTCACCACCTACAGTACATAATTGTTTTTTTTATTCTTTGTTCTTCTGCTCCCTGAGTGTGTTATGTATAGCAACTAAAATGTAATTTATGCCCATGCATTTTTTACAGGTAGGCACAGGGGAGCTTTTCTTCTGTGGACAAGGGCATCAATTTTCTCATAGCAGCAGCTTATTTTGTGTGCCAAATTTAGACCCTGGAGATCCATTACACTGAGAGAGCACTACTCTTAAAGGGAATTAGAGAAGATGATTTGATTTGTCATGATGGATGAAACACCTGTTGTAATTAATTTCCCCTTCTTCTAAACCACTTTACACCTACAGCAGGTGTGCACCCCTGCCATCCTAATGCCTTTTGTATAAAACTAAAACAGAACATGCCACCATGGCCTCCTCCTCCACTTACAGTCAAGAAAATAAACTTTCTTCCCTATGTTCAGATATAAATATGTGTTTATGCTGAAAATGCTGTATTTTTCCTCCTGTGGAGAGCTATTATCTCTTGACTGCCAGCAGGAGTAAAACAGTTTTTGTCACATCACTCTAGACTCACAAACACAGAGGCAAAATTCAAGTCTGTTTGATCAGGCAAAGGCTTGTACACAAAATCCAAACTCAAAAATCAGCAGGCAAAAATGCTAAGTCAAAACATATTAAACAGATAACATGTAGAGCCCTTGTTTCAGATATATTATCCTGGAAGATTGCAGCAGCAAATTTTTATCAAGATATGTCAGTTCATTTGTCCATTCATCCTTCCTTTAATTATATGAAGTTTACCAGTACTGGTGCTGAAAAACAGCCCCAACCTATGATGTTCCCACCTCTAAACTTCACTGTTGTTATGGTGTTTTTGGGGTGATTTGCAGTGCCGTTTGTCCTCCCAACATGGTGTGTATTATGGCATCCAAAGAGTTAAATTTTGGTCTTATCTGACCAGACTATATTCTCCCAGTATTTGTCCAGGCTTGTCCAAATTTTGTCCAGAGAACTTTAAATGAGCTTCAACATGCTTTTTCTTCAGCAATGGAGTCTTGCTTGGTGATTGTGCGTACAGGCCATGGTGGTTAGGTGTATTAATTAGTTTTCTTTCAAACACTTGTACCTGCAAATTTCAAGTCTTCCTGAAGCTCTTCACAAGTGGTCCTTGACTTTTGGAAGGATCTTCTGATAATTATTTAACTCTTCTGTTAGAATTCTTGAGAGGAGCACCTGGTCATGGCCGGTTCATGGTGAAACCATATTCTTTCCATCTCATTCCAATGCCATCAGTATGTTTGCAACAATTAGGTTGCAAAGGTCTTGAGAGAACTCTTTGCTTTTACCCATCATGAGATGTTTCGTGTGTGACACCTTGGTAATGAGACACCTTTTTATAGGCCATCAGTTGGGACAGAACTAGCTCATACTAATTTGCACTAAGCAGGGGCAGGATTGCTTTCTAATGACTAATTGATTTCTTGGTGTTTTGGCTTTCCATGCCTTTTTGCACCTCCCTTTTTTCATGTGTTCAATACTTTTTCCCTGTGCCATTCCACATTACTCAACACAACCTCATTTTTGGACAACTATGGTTTAATTTATTTGCAGGTGTGGATGGCATGGGTTGTTACCAACATCTGGTGAAAATGTAATGTCAGTGGCACCTTTAGAAATGTATTTATTCACTGAGAAAAATGTGTTCAATATTTAGTTTACCTGCTGTATATACTGAAGTATTAACAGACATAGTTCATTTCTCTCTGACCCTTTCTGGATGTTTTCAGCTGCAAAGTTAACTTGAACTTCCCCAGTGCCCTCTCATTTAGCTGCCTGTTACTCTGATGCCCGGATACTATGCTCAAAGCCTATCTGTAAGCATCAGTGACTGTTAGTCTGTTTTCCTAAAAAGAATCCTCAGTCACCAAAGTATTATAAAGCAGCAGAGCATCCTCTCATCTTTATTGTTTATTGTCTGGTTTCAACAATGCTGCAGTAATACAATGTATACTGCACAATAACCATGAGTCATTTTAGGATGCCACATGATGATATTCCTTTGCATCTCTGTAAAGGCATAAAGAATCCATTAAATGGGATGAATTAATAACACATGGTGCTAGAGTGGAGAGATTGGTACATATTATTGTAATCAGACACAAACAGCTTTTTTCACTGTTAGTAGGAGTAAAGGTGATCATAAATGACTGATATACTGCAGACTGTCCCTTTTACAACAAGGAGCTTCACTCACACACTTACGCGTGTATCCATTGTCCTTACTGTTTAAAAGAGGCACCAGCCTTTTTCCCTGACAGAGATCCATTTTTGGCTCAGTATTTTAAATTGATGGCAGCTATACTGGAGATAATGGGCATGGGGTTGTATCGTCACGGTAGCTTTATATGAGGTTCGCTTTACTGCTGCAGAAAAACACCAGTAATGGTCGAGATATGAACAATGATGAGACGTTGCCTTGTTCTATGGCTAGGCAGTTTCCTCCCCTTTCATATCTGTTTGTTTTTTTCTGTCGTAATAAGGTTTCAGTGAAAGTCACATACAGTTTGTAGGCCTTGTACCTTGTTATATCTACAGTGTAACTATGGATAGCAACATGATAATCTAAACTACTCTGCAGACTTGGCAAACAATAAGACAGATAGAGGGTTGCTCAAGAACACTGTCTTCTGTGACTCTTATACAAAGTAATGTTTATTTAGCTATGGCTTGTTCCAATCAAAAATTGAACATCTAGTGAGAGTAATGGATTTTGATTCTAGGGGCCCTATTTTGATGACACTAGAGACCCTGTTTTGATGCCGTTTTGGTCTATATTTTATCTTAACAGAGCCCAATCCTGGCACAAACCCAGACACAGAGCATGAAGGGGTTGGTAAAGTGGCTTCATTATTAAGAGCTTCATTTTTCATTCACTTAAAGATCCGAGTGCACATGCCTACTGGTGTGTTTTTACTTCTCTCCTTTCATAGTACCCCTGAACACAGAGCATAAACAGGACACTGTTTCAACACTGCTTATGTAAGATTTTAAGTTGTATTTCCCTGCAGCACTCCCGCACGAGACAGATAGACAATGACTGACCTCCCTAAACAAATGTACTGATTGGCTGTCAGTTGGAGAACATTACTGTCGGGACATGCACTGAACAAGAGATCGGGAGGGAGAGATGTAGACACAAAGAGGGGGGTTTTGAAGGGTAACATGAACCCACACAAATGACTCCTCATGCCCATTCCTTACAAGTGCAACCTGTATGATTTATTTACTGTCACTGTACACTGGCCCATGTGGCCCCAAAACCAGCACGGCCCACTAGTGATCTCCAGGTTCTTCAGATTAGCCACTCCAGGCCTGGCAGCTGTTATATATAAAATTCATTGCCATGTGTTGATGCGAAAATTTCCAGGACTTTTTCCAGGAAGTAAGAGATGGCTGCTAGTATAATGGCTTAAGCACAGTTCACTATACAGTGTTTGATTTTCCTGCAATTCAGCCACGAATTTTAAGTCACATGACTCACTCTGAAGTCGGGCTGACTTTCAGTCAGATCGAGCGTTATTTAGCGTGCTGTGTACAGGGGGGTACGACAGCCGACCACAGCCCGACTACGACCTGAGGACCTGCTCCTGACTGGTTGGAAGGATTTCTGACATGTTTGATATTTTGGTCATACGACTCCAGACGCTTCACGGTGAGAGCAGAAACGTGAGCAGAACAAACAACTTTGGGGAATTGTTTGCCTTTGTAAACTGTCAGATAGCATCCTAAATAACCATGACAACAGCTGGAATCACTTTCTGACATATGATGCTGTTTGCTTGTGTGGGACAGAGAGAGATGATGAGAGAGGGAGAGAGAGCGAGAGAGAGAGAAAGTGGGAGAGATAGAGGGGGGAGAGAGAGAGAATGTAACTGGAAACACCTTACCCTCAGACCCTGAGACTTTTTAAAGAGGAAACTCTGCGGGTTTCTGTCACAGTCAGTCCCGACTTCAGTCGCACAGTATGTGCACGACCATTGAATCGAATAGCGTGAGCACACAACTCGTGCGCATTGGTCATGCGATTCAGTCACACAGTAGAGATGATGTTCTTCCCCGACTGTCGTATGGTCAGCTTGAAATCGCACAGTGTATAACCGGCTTAACAACCATTATGCTAGTTAGGAGGGGGATGTTATTGGCTTATGCATGGACCCTCGTGGTTGTGAGGATGTGATTTCAAAATTGCATTCTCTTTCTTTTTCCATGTTGTTTTCTCTTTGAAGAAAAAAACTTTGAATGTAGATTAATGTTGTTATATTCTCCAATAAATGGTGGTATGGGTGATATCTTATCGTTAGTGATAAACCGCACAATGAAACTTTCCATGATGAAGATACATAATTCTACGATAATAACCATAAACTCCAGTTGATGATGTACAGGTGCATCTCAATAAGTTAGCTTATCATCAAAAAGTTGATTTATTTGAGTCTTTCAATTCAAAAAAGGAAACTCATATGTTAAATAAATTCATTAAATACAGACTGATATATTTCTTGTGTTCCAAAATTCCTCAGAAGATGGTATTAAATAGTACCATTATTGCAACAAGTACCACAAAATATTGTGATAGGTTGTTTTTTTAGTTCATATCGCCAAGCATGTGCACATACTTCCCTTTAAAGAGCAGTGCGGGATAAATATACAAAAATGGCAAACACATTAATATATGTGTGGATGGACAATAGGGTGATTCACTACTAGTCCCGGGGACCTAAATCTACTAAGCAAGGACATTTTAATAGGTTTTTTTGCCAGTATCCTGTATACAGATATTGGGGTGAAATTCTTGTGGTATTTATGTGTCCTAACAAAACGTGGGAAAACTGAGATAGGAAAAACATCCATCCTTCCATTTCCACACTGTTGTCCTTTTTGGGGTCATGGGTGGCTGGGGCCTATCCCAGCTGGGAAGTCTACATTTGACTTTTTGCTAGATCTGCTGACATTGAATGAATCTTTTTTTCCACATTCTGGGATGTGACAATCCAATCATCCATTGCCTAATCAGGAAAAGAGTGAGAGCAGAAGTACAAGCGTAGATATTAGACCAGCAAACATTTGAGGATCAGATAGGGTGAGCCGGTACAGGTAGTGGAGAAATGACTCATTTTATGGTTGAACATCATGGCCACTGATAGCAAGATAAGCACCAACACAATTAAAAAACACTCATACAACAGGGACTCTGGGGCAGTGTGGGGGTCTATTAACTGTGTACAGACAGGTATGCTATTTTCACTGTGCAGCCATCTGTGTGATTAACACGCTCTGCACTGAATCAATTGACAGCTCTCCAGGTGTCGGTGTGTGTTTGCAGGGCTTCTCTTTTCCTCTCTTTGGCCTCTCTGGTCTCCATCATCAGCTCCCCCACTGTTCAGGGTCAGTGGATTATTGTCCCTCTTCTATCTCCTCTCCTCAGATTACACAGAGAACATTCCTCAAGGGAGGCGCCGTGGATTACCGTCTGCTTCCACTCACCTATGTCCTGTCCCCAGACTCCTTACCTTATCAGCTGCTTACATACCAGTAGAGACTCTCATGTGGACACTTCATCCACTGGTTGTTTTACAACCCCAGTGACAAGATCAGTTTTGTTCCTTAACCACATAAACTGCAGCAGAGGAACACAAATATACATACACACTTGGGGACTGTTTTCAGCATGAGGCTTAAACAGATAGTGTTTACCCTGGTATATCTCTCGAGGTCTGCCTGTTACATTGTTGACCCTATTATTCTGTTCCTGGTCTCTGTTGTCTGTGTTTGTAGGTATAATGAGGCAGAAGAGGCCTTCACTCAAAGCATCAAACTGTAGAAACAGCCAGTGAGACTCAGCCTCAGGAGCATAGTGGCTGTGGAAACAAAGGGTTTCTGAACTCTCTGGAGTTTCAGCAGTGGCTGAGAGAGGATGATCCCAAAATACATGTATGCAGGCACAGACAGACCCACAGTACCTGTCACTGAATCCATGTTTTCCTCTCCCTGGAGCTTTATTAGGCTCGGCTCTTTGAGCTTTGGATGGAGCGGTTCACCACCTCAACACTCACAAATGACTTGTCCTGCATTTCCTTCCTCTGGAAATCTCCTCACCTCTTAACTCCATACAGCTCTGTATTCCCTTCCTTCTTCTTATCTTGTGAAGGTTTAAGTGTCCAAAACCTCACGAGAAAAGCCCCGAATCCCTGAAACCAAGTATCAGTGTTTCCCACCATTAATTTAGATATGAACCAACCTCATGAGACTTTGCCTCTCAGGCCATGCTAATCCAGTCAAACCGAAACTTCTGAAGGCGAAACACAAATTTATAGTCATTCCCTCTTTTTTAACAGGTCCATCCACTTTTTAACATTTGTTTGATTTCTTTGATATTCTTTTTATCATGTAATTTCAGAAATCCTTTCACCGGAGCAAACTTGTCCCTTTAAAATAAAAACTTTACGGTCTTTAAAATGTTGACCAATATCTGTCTCCTTTTACCCATTAACCTTCACTCTATCACTTAATTGAGTTGGCTGCATCAGGTTCAAAGTAATAGATGGCCATGAAGACTTTTTTAAAATTCTCTTGATGTGTGAAAGAAAAAGGCAGCCAAGAGCAAGGCAGAGAGGAAAGAAATGTAAAGGTTAGCCAGTGTCAGGGGACATCCAGTACATATAATGGCTGGTACTGCTGAAGGGCTTTAGAAGCTTTGATTTTTTTTCTCCTGAGGTGACGAATCCTCTATCCAGAGCTTTAGCAGTGTCTCTGTCTGCCCTGTTTCAGTAGTGAAATGATCTTTATACCTCATGTGCTGTGGCCTTCAGGCAAAGTGTCTGCTTGTGACCACATGCCAGCATGTATGACCAAGAAATGAAAACAAAGAGAAAGAGAATGAGACAAAGAAATGACTGGTTAGGGGAAGGTAAATAACATTCTTTTCATGTTTTGGATTATTCTGAAATTTCACCCAGGAGGAGCTCTGGCCCCTTTGGTTGCTCTCAGCTCATATGACTCACTAAATGTCTTTCCATTTCCCCAGACTGTCACATTAAAGGCTCCCACAGATACAGGGAAAAGCTATTTGGCAATGCTGGATAATGGAAGAAAGGCCTAGCATTGCTAACTTCCCCTTGAAACCTTTGACTTTGAGAGGTTGTATTGGATTTCACAACTAAACTTGGTATGTATCTGGAGTCAGCAATAGGGGTGGACGATACAGAAAAAAAATCATATCACAATTTTTTTTATGGCCAGATGACGATCTCGATTTTATCACGATTTTTTTCATTAATTTTTTTCATTAATTTTCTTCTACAAACAAACTGAAAAAAGTAAAGCACATTAATATTTCTTGATTAATATGTCTATTATAGGTGTGAATAATATATTGTATTTCTACCATGATGCTGATGTGTGCATGCACAATTGTCACATCACAAAGACATGCAATAGTCAGGTGACCTGAAACACGTCAAGCTGCCACTTCTGTGCTTTTGGATTTTAGCCAAAATTGCAGGTGTTTTTGTTTCTATGACCAACATTTAACCCCTAAATTCCCTCAGATATGCTCTGTCATGGCAATGGAGTAGGTACATAAGATTCAGTTTTAGTGGGTGAGAGTGTTTCCACCAGCTCTGCTGTGGTACGTCTTTGCTCCATCATAGGTCCAGCAGTGTTGAGCCCTCCACAGAAGATATGCCACACTCCTATTTTTGCCGGATGTCGGAGCCCTGCACATCTATTCAGCAAGGAGCAGATCGAGCAGGGCAGGAAGTTTCACCTAAACCAAATTGAAATATCCAGTTTGAATTTCAGAATAAAGTACTCTGTGCTGATGCCAGAAAAATGCCAGCGATTTCAATTAACTACATCAACAAAACCTCATAATAGGGTGTAGCTGAGCCCAGAGTCAGAAGGTCAGAGGGACAAGAAGAAGTACATTTATTTATAAATAGATTACTTACCTAAGGTAGAAGCACAAAAACCCACATTGAAATCCAAGCAAGTCCAACCTTCTCCAACTCTTGCAGTTTGGAATAATAGCTTCACGTGTGTTTATGTTTTTATAGCACTACAGTCGTATCTTTCACGCACAGCCAGGCATGATTCTGTAATAACTGCATTAACTCCCCAGTCCTGCGGGCTGAACAGTCCACAGGACTGCTCCGCACTGTGCACTGAAAATGCAGTTGGTGGTTGTTTAAGGACGGTCACTCAGTTGAACTTCAGCGCAGCTGTGATAGACAAGAGAGGGACGAGTGGAAATTTAGTCTGCCTAAAATCATCATCATCAGCATAGAACTGATCACTTTGCAGCAGAGTCTGTGGATTTCCTCTTTTATGTGCGTCAGGTTGCAGGTGATGCTACTGCTGTCACTAAACTGGTATGAACTGGTATGATGCTCCAGGCAGATTCTAAGTTATGCAAGGCCTACCATAGGTGACGGGATTCTCGCCATAGAGGGCACCTCGTCCTGGTGCTTGATAACAAATGGTCCATTTACGGCACAGACTTGCTGATTGTTTATTTTGTAGCTTTAATGTGCATGCTGCAGTGTGACAGTCACAACAGCTTGACCCTGTCAGCGTACGTTAAACTATCATGGGCCTGATCATGCCGGCTTAACTTAACTTTGAATGTCGTTAGAAACGGTTGATGACATTTAAGAAACACAGTGGCAAGTTTATTTGTGAAGTTGATGAGGAAACAAGTTGCTCCTGCTCTGTCTCTTCTTATGTTTATTCTCTGTGTGTGTCTGTGTGTCAGAGCCACTGTCAGAGGCTGCAGTGTGATATTCAGGTCTCAAAATGACAGAAAGATCCAATAAGAAAAAATGCATAATTGTTGTATTAAATTTAATAAAGCATCTTCTTATCTCTGTCAAAATGGATGACTATGACAATGTCAGAACAGTGTAGCTGAACTATGATATACAGCCCCCCCAGCATACCTCTATGAAACCAATAAAACCACAGCAATTTGTCAATCAATCAATTAAGTAATACTTTTTAGTCAGACAACTTGTGTTTGTAAGTTTTCAAAATATTTAATACAGCATCAAAGTGCATTTGTTTAGCTAATGGCTCTGAACTTATCACTCCTCACAGATCTATTTTACATGCAGACACTGAGGAGTGATGAGGAAGCATCTTAAACCCCCTGACGTTTTCTGCCAGAACTAGAGCTCAGGCATCCCTCTGTAACAAAGACTTATGATACTTGTTTCATCTTTTTTTGTCTGAAGTAGAAAACAGATGGATCAGATGATCAAAGTATAAACAGCAACATGGTATATCAAAGAAAACCAACTTTAATAAGACACTTTCTTTCCACGTGTATAACCCCTTATCAAATGATAAAATCCAACAATCTCTTAATGAGGTGGTCACAAATGTAACCTTGATGCCTTTATCGTTATTCCTTAATGATACAAGTCCTAGTCATTACTACTATCCATACTTTTCTATTTTTTGATGGAAAGACAAAACAAGAACACATTTGAGTTTGGTATGAGCTGAGTAGAGTTAAAAAGTTCAAAGGTTATGATCTCATATGCTAAATCTATTTCATAACTTAGAGATAGAATAAAGTATATCACATTTATATTGATTCATGTTTCTCATCAAAAACTCAATTTTCTTTTTCTTGATGAAATATTTAAATGCCTCATGACATCTTATTTACACTCACCTAGAAGTTATTTTACTGAGCTGACCTGCAACACATAATATAACTGTCATCTCCTCAAATTAGCTAATTAGTTTTTTTTGTGCTGAATCAATTGGTTGATGGGGCTGCACCACGGCACAGGGGTTAGCGCTGTTGCCTCACAGCAGGAAGGTTGCTGGTTAGCTTCCGGCCAGGGCCTTTCTGTGTGGAGTTTGCATGTTGTCCCCGTGCATGCGTGGATTCTCTCTGGGTACTCCGGCTTCCTCCCACCACCAAAGACATTCTCGTTAGGTGGATTGATCACTCTAAATTGGCCGTAGGTGTGAGTGTGAGGGTGCTTGGTTGTCTGTCTCTACATGTCAACCCTGGGTTTGACTGGGGACCAGTCCAGGGTCTACCCCGCCTCTCGCCCAATGACAGCTGGGATAGGCTCCAGCACCCCTGTGACCCCCAATGGGATAAGTGATATAGAAAATGGATGGATGGATGGATGATTGGTTGATTGATTGATTCATTCAGTCTTTATTTGATCCCAAGAAATCCTCCAGGTCATGCCCTTATTTTCAACATGGATTTCAATCTTGGATTAATATATATTTTTTTTAATTTGGGAGTGCTTTCATCTTAGCTGATCAGTAGAATAACTCTCTCAAGGCCGTCTCAGACTACACAACTTTAGTCAGATTTTGGCCCCACTGCAACGTCATAGGTCATCATCAAAACTCAGCTGTTTTGAGTGTCGGGAACAACAAATTGTCTTGTAGTGTGACATAATTAACAATGCATCCAGGACTCCCCACAACCACAACTCGACAAGACTAGCATGACGGAGTTTGACTAATCAACCTGATGTCAACCATGTGGATCCTGCCGCCTACCAATAGGAGAGCATTTGCTCCTCGTCATTTACAAGAAACGTTACTCTTTCTCCCTTCAGGGAACTTATGTGTACATTTTATTTAATTTTATTCACATTATCACATGTATACCTTGTAAGTTATATCTGAAGGAGAGTCAGCCCAAATTGTCCTCCTCTTGATACATCCATAATTGGATTGAATTTTCCACTTTAATGATCAATATCAGTTAGTTACCGGTTAAAATGCCAAATGCTCTTTTCACCATGCACCAGCCTGCATTTTGGACAGCAGTCTGCTGCAAGAGATTTACTCTCTGATGCAACCTCAGGAACATGCATAATAGAATAGAATACAAATACAACAGTCTCATGTTACTTCAGACTATCAGTGGCTTACCTCCTCTTCCTCTCACTAATTGTGGAATTTAAATCAATGTCCTTTCTTTCTTTAATTCATCAACACCACTGTTCTTTCCTACCCCCATCTTAACCTTTCCTCTCATCAAACTGTCTGCCTCTCTCTCTTAACCCTTCAGACAATCACATGCACTGGATCTACAGTATCTGTAGGTCGAGTCTGTTGGAGGGAGATATGCTGACTGACACTTACTGAGAGCTGGAATTCCCTCAGGACAAGATGACTGTGTGCCTGCCAGTCCTCTGCCTACCCATCTCCACTCCCTTGGGTTTAAAAGTCATACTACAGACACTTCACCAATGCTGTTTTCATCTCAAAACTACCCATCTCATCATCATCATCATCATCATCATCAATGGAACCATCTCTGTGCTACTGACATCAAGTTTAAACTGGCTGCCAGTCTGTTGCTCAGGTCAGCAACAGGCCTGCTCAGGGTTTTTTCCTCCATCTCCATTTTTTCTGTCAGTTTCCTTTTTCTTTCAGTCAGTAGCTTTCTCTTTAAGTCTGTTTCTTCCTCCAGTGTCTGTCACTCTGACTTACAGTTGCTCAGTCTGAGCTATCATTCATTTAAACTCATTTAGACTGAAAGATTGAGTGAAAAGGAACTTTTGGCATTCATTTCCAGCATCTTCTTCCCATTTCTTGTAGTCATCTCCTCTTAGTGTGATAAGATTTTTACTTTGTCTATAAGTCCCCCTATAGTGGCATTGCTGTTAAGATGAAGGCAGTTCAAAAGGAGTCAAAAAATTGTGAGATTGTGAGTTGTGGAAGGAGGCTTTTTTAAAACCATCTGAAGTTTCTTTAAAGATGTTCAGAAGTTCAACCACAGGGCTAGGATTCTCCATGTTTACTTTCCGCTCAGTTGGTTTAGCAAAAGGTCATGAATTTTTATCAGTCTGTGTGAAGACAAAGTTACACGAATAACTGAAGTATAACTTAATTAAAAACTTAAATTTTTACTTGATTCACTGGTTATGATGAAACGTGTCCCTATTTTAGTGGTTGAACATCTTTATTGTCTCTCTTGAGATAAATCTTAATTTCTTAAATTAAGCTATCATAGAAACATAGCCTAGTGTTAGTTGAAGCCTCAGGGTAATCATATTAGCATGGCTGTTGTAGCCTGAGGGAGACAAAATCTAAGTCCACGTTTGAGGCTCTAGAACAGGCATACTGTTGCACTAAGGAAAATGGTCATTCAGTGGCTTAATAATGAAATATTAATTTTGAAATGTGTGTTTGTTTATAACTTTGTGACAGCCACTGTCAGTGGCCATGGTTAAATGATGTTTTTTAATTCGGAATTAATTATTCAGAATTAAATAATTCGGAATTAAAGTATTCTCCTTCGCGTTTACATGAAAATAGTAATTCTGAATTAAGGTTTAAATGGGAAACATGTTTAATCGCCTTTATTCAATTCCACTTAAGGTCTGGGGGTTGGGAAGGGTTCTGATTGGACAGCGGGTGGACGTGATGTATTTACGTCTACCGGAAAAAACAAACACTGTCTGCTTCCGTCCATCCGCTCTTTTCATTATATCCATATTGTCTAAGGCTCTTATTAAATAAATAGTCTGGGCTCGAGTCCAATGTTTGCTTTGGGTGGCCATCCTGGAATATGTGCCTGCTAGCGCGGAATATGTGCATCATCGTGACAGGACAAGGGAACAAGCATGAGCAGAAGGACCGTAATTAATTCAAAGCAGAATGAACGTATACATGATGGAGGAATTATTCAATTCGCATTTAAAATCAGAATAAACCAGCTACTTACTTCGGATTTAAGTTTAATTTGGAATGGTCATTTTTATTCGAAATTAGGTGTTTACAGATCTTTTTAAAGATTATTATTCTGAATTAAAGGGGAATTAAAGCTCTCATGTAAACGTAGCCATTGTTATCCAGCTTCATTTTACATGTGGTTATTATTGGTCTGTGACCCATTAAACTGCTGACCCCTGGTTGTTTTTAATTGCTTCTTTTAAAGCAAAAAAAAAAAAATCTAACATATTAAAAAAAAATCTGCTGTCTTTCTAATCACACACACACACCATTTATTTGTCTTCATTTGTTTTTTTCTTTCCTCAATCTTATTATTACTTACAGCCTGAACAAATGCAAATTGAAGACCTCATAATTATTAATTAAACTGAATACAAAAATCTAAAGTATCTTTTATACATGTTAGTATTGTGATGTAAGCATCATAACAGAACTAAATGTCTAAACTTGGTGAGCTAGGATAAATCCATGCTGTCTGTATGTGTTACTGACTCTTGTCATGGCCCTCCACAGAGTTTACAGCCTTTAAAGAATGATCCTCTCTGTCCTGTCCAGCTTTGACAGCAGTTGGCAACACACCAGGCTATGCATATTTCTGTTTCTGTCGTCATATTTGACCCAGGGGAGAATTCATCCGTCCATGAAGAAATGAAACTTCTCCCCTTTACGCCCTTCTTTCTTTGCTGGTATTTCAATTTTACTGAAAACCAGATCTCTGAATGACATTGCAGCTTCATTCTGATGATAGCAACGGTTTAAAAAGGGGGAGAGTCAGGCAGCAAAAGCTGACAACTCTGTTTGTTCTTTGTCTGTGTTAAGAGGACTTACTCCGTCAAGATGGCAGCTCTTAAATTTAATATCACTGTATGACTTTCCTCTGGACCTCGGCCATCAGGCAGCTGTTACTGTTAATGTCAACTCACATCATCCCCAGTGAGTGATTGACCTTCAAATAATCAATTAAACCTCTGCTGTGAATGTCACAGCTACAATCAGGACAGACTCAGCTGGTTGTAGGTAGCAGAATATGGGAAACCAACATCATATTTAGACTTCTATCAGCACTGTTAAGGAATAAGTCAATTTAAAAGAGATCAGTGCAGTCCAGATACAGAGGGCATAAAAACTGGTCCAGCATTCAACAAAACAAGGTCATGTTTTGTAATGATACAGTCAGTGTTGTGCAATTTATCGTGATGCTGCTCTTGGTGATCTGATGTGGAAATGAGAGTTTGAGATTTTCACAGAGAAAGATGAACAAGCTGTTAAGGATGATAAACTGTCAAACATGCAGTATGTATTTTCTTAAAAGTTCTAATGCTTTATTCCAAATGTAACCCCTTTTATGCTCTATTTTTACACTTTTTTTGGGGCAGTATGACATCTTGAAAGGGTGTCACAGGTCAGTACAAACTCTTAGAGCTGGTTTACAGCCTGACAAGTCTTTATCCTGAGCTCTTTTTTAAAAAGTGGAACATTCAGACCCAGGATATCAGAAGAAGTTCAAAATGATCCTTTTGAAAAGATTTCATGAGCATGACAGCAGAGTTCATGGTCTGATTCATGAGAGAAGAGCAGCAACTAGAGCACACCTCCCCGACCCATGGCGAGGAGCTACAATACCCATTCATCCATTTTCTTTCCTGCGTCTCCCATTTGAAGTACCTGGATTGGATACCAGCTGTGAGAGGTGGGGTACACCCTGAACTGGTTTCCAGTCACAGAGCTGGCACAGACACACAAACAACCTGCCACACTCACGCACACCTATGGGCAATCTATTGTCGTCAGTTAAACTAACAGACATTCTTCTTGGACTGTGGGAGGAAGCCAGAGAGCATGAAGATGACCCAAGTAGGCATTGGGAGAACAAGCAAACTCCAGGCAGAAAGGCCCTGTCCAACCACAGTTTAAACCAGGGAACCTACATGCAGTGAGGCAATAGCGCGAATTAACTGTTTGTCTTAGTTTACCACCCTTTTAACGTGTACTGCAATCGAAGGAAGTAATAAACACAAATTAGAAGCTGGGATAGAAATTAAACTCTTCTCACCTTGTTTTACAATTCTCCTGCAAATATCAAATGCCAGCTTTGTGGGAAAGTGTTCTCCATCACATGAGCTCCTTGTGAGGAATAGCTGCCTTCTTTTTGGAGTCAAATTTTCAGGAGTGTGGCCTGGTTACAATGAATCATAATCCCTGCTGTCTTTCCATGACAACCGTTGCTCATTCTGCATCACCGTGCTGTCAGAAATAACCCATTCTTCTATCGCTGAAAAGTTTGCCAACAGCTACTGAGAATGGATGGCCATTAATGGGCATGAAGACATCAGAATTTCGAGCGTTGGCTCAGCTGATCCAGGAGAAATAGGAGTGGGCGGACTACTTTGTACTGATGAATTGCTTTTAGGCTTCACCAACCTAGTGGGAGTGAAATTGAACAAATATCTGCATCAGTGTGTCAGTGGATAAAATAAAAGACGAGAAACCTCTGTATACACAGGAGGATGAACTTTTGGCCCATAAAGCTAATGCTAAACCAGCCATTCATGCTGCTGGTTATTGTGGTTTCTCACCATCATTTCTCTCTTGGCATCCACCCTCCCTGAGCCACATAGCCATGTCTGTTTTCATCAGTCTGAGTGCTCCTCTGACAGCTTCTCCTCTGACTCAATTTTATGCTTTGTGGAAGTCTTCGACCCATGCTGACATTTGCATGGTCTTGTTCGAATCCAGCTGTAATCAACTTGTGTGCTTTTAGTTTATCCTGTGGGTAAACTTGAAATAGAGGTGCGCGATAAGATGATCTCAGATCATGAAGAAATAGAATGTATTGGCGATCTGCTTAATCTGTTTTATCGTAGGATTGGCTCTACTACTTCTCGCTATTTGCCCCTTCCCCCTCCCCTTCTGCTCCCTGATGCAGCGGAGACTCACACTGCAAGTGAAAGTGAAACTTAAGATTTAGTTCTCATGACAATTTCTAACTCTTATACGAAGCATTGTCTTGGTTTTCTGAACCATCAGTGTGCAAAAAAATATTTATTTGCACAATCTGCACAAAGCTTACCACCGTTTTTATGATGAGCTCTAAAGACAGCGTCCTCCGGTCTGCCGTCCACATACTGCGGTTCAGTGGGGTAAAGTGTGTCTGAGGCAGATAGCCTACTGTTGTAACTGTTACAGCCATCATTGTTTTGCTTTCAATGATTATTTTCCGAGTTATTTACAAGCCTTTCCACCTGGCAAGTCAACGTCAGGATAACGCAGTCACAGGTTAAATGTTACAACATCAGCGTCTTTTTACGGACGGAGGCGGTGATGTCCTAAAGGTCCAGACATGGATCCTTATTAGAAAATGTTTTAAATAATAAAATCATTGATTTACTTGCATTTCTTTGGCCTACATTCATACTGCTGCAGCACGTAATCCTGCCTTTCCTCCTCTTCTCTCCTTCATTGTAAGCAGCAGACAGGTGTCAGTGTGACACGCTTATGTCACTGCTCATCACAGCCTTATTCAGAGCAGTAAATCAATGTATACACAACCCTTTTTAAATAAAAACCAAAATTGCGTTAAAATAACATACAGTCACTACTTAACTGCATAACCACATGTCTCAGAAATTCATCAGATGTGTGTCATATTTATATTTTCTGTATTTGGCAGTCTGTGAACAAGGCTGAAGTAAATGTGATGTTAAATTGCATACTGTATGAACAGGCTACTTGTTTAAAGCTTTAGCTGCAGGAATTCTTTTTAAAGACCATATACTTTAAAATGCAAATCAAAGTGTCAAAATGTGCTTAATCAACAGTAAAGTAGATTTTAAAACACACACAGACACACATAATAATTCTAAAGTGGTGCAGAAAATTTAGAAACTGTTTCCAGAAGACAGAACCGATCAGAATGCAGGAAAATAAATGTTTGGAACTTTAATATATTGTGGGATAAGACCTCTACATACATACATATATATATACATATATATATATATATATATATATATATATATATATATATACATATATACACACACACACACACACTCACACATACATATAATGCATTGGCCAACAGGATGGTGCAGAAGAAATACAGAAAAATCAGAGAAAAGGTTGTTTTTTCTGGTCACTAACTTGCAAATTTGTCTTAGAAATTTAATGAAAAAAATCCCGATGAAATCGAGATCGTCATCAGGCCATAAAAAAAAAAAATTGTGATGATTTTTTTTTCCATATCGCTTACCCCTAACTTGAAATACTCTTGTGCCAATACTTTACCAAAATGAAGCAGAAAATGCTGTTTAAGATAGTGAACCAGCATCTGCTATATTCTGACCATTTGCTGTCTGTATTTAAGATCAGACCTTAAAGGATGTTTGCCAAATAGTCCAATTTCTCTCTTCCCTCTGAGTGCACAATTTCAGTCAGTAACCCAGGACATTGTTGCATTTGAGTTTGGTATATGACTCTTCTAAATTATTGTAACTTTGCTGCCTTTCAAAAGTAAGAAAAATCTGTGAAAACATATTTTAACAGTGTTTTGCTATTTTATGATGTGCAGTCCTTGGTTTCATTGATTTTGGATTGAATTTTGAGCCAGTAGAAGAGACTCTTGAATATTACAGATAGCATTCCTAAGTGTTTCTGCATAAACCAGGGAAGATTCTGCTGCTTCTCCTCTCACACTCACTTTTGTATCAGTTGTGTATGTGTTCTTGGCTCGCTGCAGCTGTAAAGCTGCATGGCTCTGCAGCAGTGCCAGGTAATAAGCAACAAGGAGAAGAAATTGAATAGAGACTTGCTTGTATTAAGATTTATTCCCAAGACACAAAAATGATCCCTTGTACAGGCAAACAATAACAGTATCACACATATAGCCCTCCTTCCTCAGAGTTGTGTCTTACAGATATGCTGCATGAGACCCTGTGCTCACTGTTCCCTGAATAAGCCTGCAGTCATAACTAGATGATAAATGCATACCTTGTAGATACAACTTATTGGTATACAAGTTTGACAAGCAAAGTGCACACAAGAGAAAACATGAGATTGTAACCCTTGCATATTGCACAGAAACCCTGAGATTATTCTTTGAGACAGCTGTCATCACCCTGTCTCTATCTTCCACAGTCACTGTCCAATTAATTCTGGGAAATAAACTAAGCTTTTTCCGTCTTTCTTTTTAAGTCATGTAATTGTGTTGTTTGACTCTATTCGGTGTTGCTTTTACAGCCATAATAATCCGCTTAATAAGTTGTCACCGGTGGATCAGGATTTAAAAATTCTCCAACTGTTGTCTTCAAACCATTTCTCTGTAGTTTAGTGTGTGCTTCAGGTCATAGGCTTGCTGAAAAATAAATCTCCTCCCAAGTTCTGTTACAGACTAAATAAAGATTGTCTTATGTTTTGCCACATCCATTTTACCCTCTACCTTTACAAACCTTCGAGGGCCGGCTGCCAAGAAGCATCACCACAGCATGATGCCACCATCGTGCTTCACAGCGGGTATGGTGTGTTTATGGTGATGTGTAATGTTTGGTGTCCACCAAACATAATGTCTGACGGCCAAAAAGCACCAATTTTGGTCTCATCTTGAATGTTGAAGAACGTGAATAGCAGTTGTTGTATGCAGTCTCTCCCATGTCAGCTGCTGAAGCTTGTAACTCCTTCAGAGTAGTCATAGGTGTCTTGGTGACCCCTCTCACTAGTCTCCTTCTTGCACCATCACTCAGCTTATGTTGACGGCCTGATCTAGGCAGATTTACACATGTGCCATGTTCCTTCCATTTCTTAATGTTGGATTTAACTAAACTCTGGGGCATGTTCAGTGCCTTGGACATTTTTTTTCTTTTTCTTTTTTTTTTGTATCATCTCCTGACTTATACTTTTCAACAACCCTTACTCTAAGTTGCTTGGAGTGTTCTTTTGTCTTCATGGTGTAATGGTAGCGAGGATTACTGATAAACCAGTGACTGGACCTTCCATACACAGGTGTCTTTATCCAAAAATCACCTGAGAAACCTTCACTCCTCTTAGGTGATCCCCATTTCACCAGTTGTGGGATAACTGGCACCAGTTGGCTGTCCCTCTGTAGAATTAGCCCAGTCACTTTAAAGGGGGGGAATATTTATGCAGTCACTCATTTCACATTACATACAGTGCTTAACAAATTTATCAGACCACCTGGCATATTTGTCTCAGAGACCATCCAGCATCATGAAGTGCTTCAATGCGTACTCTTTATTTTCAGTGAGCGCTCCACATTTTACCATTTTGAACAGGAATGAGGAATTTCAAACTGAATTCACCTTTTTATTCCCAAATTTGAGCCGGCTTACTGAGCTTCTCTAAGAAGTCAGAAATGAATCAAGCATAACATTCAACCACTAAAACTATTTTTTCTGTTCAGGAATTCAAATAAATAACTATAATTTGCCATATTAATCAAGAAATAATATTGTGCTTTACTATTTTTTCAGTTTGTTTGTAAATCAGTAAATGTGAAAATTCATGGATAATAATGATAATTATATTTTAGCATAAAAAATATCATTTGGGTTAAAGAGCTTCTACATATTGGTGTATTAACCATTGCAGAACCATTAAAATGATTTTGGTAGTTACCAATACTATTAATTTAGGGCAGCTGTGGCATAAACCTTACTTTGGGTGGTGGTCTAATAAATTTGTTAGGCACTTTATATTATTTAATTGATGTTACTTTGTAGAAATCTGTTTTCCCTTTGACATTTCACTTTTTTTTTCTTTTTGCTAGAAAAGCCTAGTTATACTGGCCATGTTTTGTTTATAAAATCAATAAATTGGTAAAACATCCAATTTTGTGAATACTTTTCTCAGGCACAATGTATGATTAGCTACAACTTCTGTGTGTTCTCTGTGTAAGGAAGTTGTAAGACAGCACTCTGTCAATAGCTTATATTTAAAAGCCCAAAGGGACTCTGTCAAATGCTTCTTTTAAGCCTGAAAATGGTGACTTCATCATACATTATCATAGTTTAGAACTCTGTCCTAATTCCTTTTATTGATCCCCGCATGAGTGACAAAGTACAAATTTAGACTGAATTAACTAAAACTACTGTGAGCCATCATCAACATCTGACCAGTCCACTTGCCTGCTTCTCAAAAGATTTGTGCGTGAGCTTTAATTGCATTACATGACACCAAGAAGTCATTTTCTAGTCATTCGGTCTTCTGTCAGTGAGGTTTTCTAATTATGTAAGATATCACCTCCAGTTCCTTTAGTTGTGCACACCACAGGGCTTGTGGGTGAGATTGATGGAAGTGTAGCTGAAAATGATATTTTCCATGCAGTCACACTAGCTCACAAATTGGTTCTGGTATAGTTCAGAGTCATGCTGCTTCAAGTGAATAAAACAACGATTAGACAAGCATGATGCACAGTACTCTCAGCTATTGACATGCATGAGTTCATGTGTGTCTAGACACATAGAGGTGTATGCAAATACAGTCATGGACGAAAGTATTGGCCCCCCTGGAATTTTTCCAGAAAATACACCATTTCTCCCAGAAATTGTTGCAATTACAAATGTTTTTGGTATACACATGTTTATTTCCTTTATGTGCATTGGAACAACACAAATAGTCCGAAAAAAAAAGCCAAAATTAACATACTTTTACACGAGACTAAAAAAATGGGCCGGACAAAATTATTGGCACCCTCAACTAAATATTTGATTACACACCCTTGGAAAAAATAACTGAAACCAATCACCTCCTATAACTATTAACAAGCTTCTTACACCTATCAACTGGAATTTTGGACCACGCTTTTTTTGCAAACTGCTCCAGGTCTCTCAGATTTGAAGGATGCCTTTGTGCAACAGCAATTTTAAAATCTCTCTATAGGTGTTCAATGGGATTTAGATCTGGACTCATTGCTGGCCACTTCAGAACTCTCCAATGCTTTGTCTCCAACCATTTCTGGTGCTTTTTGAGGTATATTTGGGGTCGTTGTCCTACGTGAACACCCATGACCTCTGACGCAGACCCAGCTTTCTGACACTAGGCCCTACATTGCAGCCCAAAATTTTTTGATAGTCTCAGATTTCATGATTCCTTGCACACAGTCAAGGCACCCAGTGCCAGAGGCAACAAAATAACCTCAAAACATCTTTGAACCTCCTCCATGTTTGACTGTAGGTACTGTGTTCTTTTCTTTGTAGGCCTCATTCCATTTTCTGTAAACAGCAGAATGACCTGCTTTTCCAAAAAGCTCTACTTTAGTCTCATCTGTCCACAAAATGTTCTCCCAGAAGGACTGAGGCTTACTCAGGTATATTTTTGCAAACTTCAATCTGGCTTTTTTATGTCTGTCAGCAGTGGGGTTCTCCTCGGTCTCCTGCCATAGCGCTTCATCTTATTCAGATTACGACGTATGGTCCGAGCTGACACTTTTGCATCCCGAGTCTGCAGGACAGCCTGAATTTGTGTGAAAATGGACTGAGGATGTTTATCCACCATTCCAACTATCCTGCGTTGCATTCCTTTGTCCATTTTTCTCTTCTGTCCACGTCCAGGGAGATTTGCCACAGTTCCATGGGTTATAAACTTCTTGATTATATTACGCACAGTGGACAAAGGAATTTCAAGATCTCTGGAGATGGTCTTGAAACCTTGAGATTGTTCATATTTTCCCACAATTTTGCTTCCTAAGTCCTCAGGCCCTTCTTCCTCTTCTCTATGCTTGGTGTAACACACAGGCACACAGCAAAGGTTGAGTCAACTGTTATACATTCTAACTGGCTTCAGGTGTGATTTCTAGATTGCCAGCACCTGTTACTGCCACAGGTGAGTTTAAATGAGCATCACATGCTTGAAATAAAATGATTTACCCACAGTTTAAAAAGGGTGCCAATAATTTTGTCCAGCCGATTTTTTGAGTTTTGTGTAAAATTATGTCAATTTTGTCTTTTTTTTTCAGATGTTTTGTGTTGTTCCACTGCACATAAAGGAAATAAACATGTGTATATCAAAACATTTGTAATTGCAACAAATTCTGGGAGAAATGGTGTATTTTCTGGAAAAATTCCAGGGGTGCCAATATCGTCCATGACTGTACCAAAAACATCAGCAGAATAAACAGCAAATATCTGACACTGAAAAAGCTTTGGTATTTGTACAGTTTCTCTGCTAATTAATGCCAGGCAACCATCAAATTAATGAGAAATGCTTTTGAAGAAGCACTCAGATGGGTGTAGTTAATAAAAGCTTTATTTGATCAAGGCAACAGACCATGAATACATGACAAGTTTCAGCCATATAGGCCAGGCCATATACAGAATGGCTGCTAAGCTTCTTCCTTTAAGGTTTCAAAACCAGTCACATGATCAGTTGTAGTCATGTGATGAGGAAAATGGGTAACACATTATATATCCAGAAGTAGTTTCTTTGTTAGTCGTGTTTTAATCGGTCTCCTCTGATTGATTTTGCTATGAGTTCAAAACCATATATTTAAAGTGCTGTAACACCAGGATCAGCCTCTTTGTAAAGAAAAGCCCAGGGATCTTGTGGCCTCTTTATGTTCAGCCATCTTACCTTCAGTCAATGCTTTTTTTCACAGATGTAAAAATATCACAAGAAGACTTCAGTCAGTAAACCACATGTATTAGTGGTGTAAAGATAAACCAATGTGGATTGTTAACCAAACTTAACGTCAAAGGTCAGAGTGCATCGGTCCATAGAAACCTGGATCGGTAAAACAGTAGCATGAGTTGGTCTATGGATCGGTTTTAACATTAGAGAGGTTCACTGAGGCTCTGCTGCTTGTCATCATAGCCTGTTCTGCCATGCTCTGGCTCGGTGTTTTTAATCATGCACGACCTGGGGTGACCTTTTAGCTTTAACAACAGTTACGTGAGCTGTAGGTACTTGCTAGGTAGCTGGATGTATTTCACCGGTCATCACCAAAATGTCTGGCACTTACAGTTCTCCACCTCAGAAATCAAGTCATGTGGACTTGATATGAAGGAAGGATAGCTTTTGGAACGACTGCCCTTCTGTACGTTTTGGGGAAAAGCGGCAGCACAAACAGACCCAAACATAAACACTTTTCTTAGTTAAAACTCGGGGAAGTCTTCACATATCACCATAACAACAGCCCAATGTCTTCACGGGTTTACAACCATAACGTGTTAACCAAAGTGCTTGATTTGGTGACTTAATGAATACATATACGTATAATAAATTAAAAAGATAGGATTTCACCAAGCTAGAAATCAGTTGATCTCCAGTGAAGAACAGTCAGATATAAAAAGAGTGGAGATAACAATGTTTTACCGACATGTCAACTAAATATTCACATTAAGAGGAATTATGAAAGGAGAAAATGTAATTATAGAAAGCTGGTTTTATTTCACTGTTTTCAATATTATTTTAACCCTTTATTCTCCTGTACTAGCCGACACACAGTGCTCTGTCTATCCAAATCTTCTTAAATCAGCTTCAATTTGTGTTTTTGGGGCAAATTTATTATTATAGTTTTTACTGTTATCAGGGTTCATAAAGCCAGGGAAGTTACAAGTACAGAAGGACAAAAATGTATGTACCAGTAAAAACTCATTTTAATATTTACTTCCCAACTAACTCTTAATGTGAAAGACCTTGGCATATGTGTGATGAAAACATTGTCCTTTAAATATAATTTCATAATGTTTGCACTGGGATGCTTCTTATAAATCTTCTTCTTAGCAATTGTTTTCCACTTTTTCTCATTTTTGTTAAAGGGATATATACTGTATAATAATCATGGAACATTAGGAGACAGAGATGTTTTAAAGTTAAATGCAAAGCCGTAACTACACTCCAGGCATGTCTGCTGCACTGTGTCACTCCGCCCAGTGGTTTACTCAAGAAATAGTTCTGAGTATTTGCTTCATGTGTCGTAATGTTACATAATTATACATGATTATTTCATAGCGCGGTGAATGTGCAGGTCACAACTTGTCCACGAGAGCGTTTTGGAGTTGTTGGGTTGTGTATTTGATGAGTTTGATGAGGGAAAGCCGGAATACCATCTGCTTACATTGAGTTGGCACAGCAGGTCTGAACTCGGCGGCGGCGATCTAAAAATAGCTTGCACCGACAACTAAAGGTAACAAACCTATTACTAAGACTATAGGAATTATGGCAATGGACGAATTTGCCAAAATGTTCAAGTATCCCTTTAAAGCACAAAAGTTATTTGTACTAGATCAATCTGAATCAGATCCGATCCGATCGGACCAGATCATTCTGTAATTTAACAGATCGTCAGTGAATCAAATCGTAGCTTGTGAATGGAGATTCGAATCGTCTCTACAAGGACAGATTCACACCCTTAACATGTGTCATGTATCAATAAGGCTTACTCTAGCTCTATCCCAATTACCATTTTGGAATCCTTCCATCTTCACCCACTTCATTTCCTCGTGTCTCAGTGAGGATTTGAAAGAGAAATGTGAGGAACAGACATGAGGACAGAGGAGGATCATTTAAAGAAATCCTTCACTTCACAATGTCATTTTGAGCGTCGTCATGCACTGATGTCAGACTGAAAAGCTGATTATACTATAGCCAGCTGTGTAGATAAAAGAACCCCTCATTTAGGAAAGATTTTAAAACTTTTCCGATTATTTCACATAAATATGGTGTGGAACTTTAGTCTTGAAATGTCTGGAACACAAAACAATCCTTACATGCAGCATTATATCTTACATATCTGATTATCTGGTATTACTTTGGTTCATAAATGTAATCATTTAATGTCCCTTTGGAATATCCTCATCTGTGTATAGATCTGTGTCATTAGCGATGATGACTGAGGCTTTTCATTACCTTCACGTTCTACTGATCTGCTTAATGATTGACAATAGATCTCTGTTAGAGTTTACTGCTGTTTTTTAATTAAATAAAAAATTCTAAACAAAATTCTTAGTGATGCCACGATATTTAAGATTACATTTCCCTGCATGAAGTTAGCTAGTCTATCAATATTTATCATCTGAGCATGTTAAACGGTTATATTTTAAGCAGCTCAGTGCTGTGGGAATAAATTGTTATTTCTTTATGCTTAAAAAAAATTGTGAACTGGGTGGAGGTTCAGCTTTTTGGCAGACACAACACCTCCAAACCAATGATGTCACATCTTAGAACAAAATCCTGATCACATGTATGGGGTCAGAGCTGATATAAGCATTTTTTAATTGATCACCTGAGAGAGGATGCAAGGATGTGCAAAGTTATGTAATATGGAGCACCATGTTAAAATGTGTAACTTTTTTACCTGATCTTGTGAGTACTACTGATCATGTGGTCTGGATTTTAAAGGAAGTAGATGAAGTGGTTAGCACTGTTGCCTTACAGCAAGTTCCCGAAATTTGTCAGTTCAGAGCCTTTCTGTGCCGAGTTTGAATGTTCTTTCCGTGCATGCGTGCGTTCTCTCTGGATACTCCGGCTTCCTCCCACCACCAACAAAATGGCCATTAGGTTAACTGGTGACTCTAAATTGTCTGTAGGTGTGAGTGTCAGACTGCCTGGTTGTTTCTATATGTCAGCCCTGTGATTGACTGGCAGCCACTCCAGGGTGTACCCCACCTCTCGCCCAATGATATCGGGGTCAGGCTCCCTGCGACCCAAATGAGAGAAGCAGTTTGAAAATGGATGGATGGGTAGTTTGGCAGACATTTTCAAACTGCCCCAATGAAGGCCTGTTTGGCTTAGATATGTTAGTGTATATTAAGGGTCTTCAGCACGGATGAAATTGAAGCTTTTTATCAACAACTTCCAACTGAGAGCCTCAGACCTATTCAGTAACTTCTATGTTGGACCCCACACTGAAGAATATCACAAGGACAAATCTTTAGAACAGTTTTTTTCACACATGCATTGGTTATTTCATGAGAAATGCTGTACACTGCCCTTTGTCCAGCGGTAAACCATCAATTTAACTCAAATGCTAACATTTTTGCTGAATATCTCTATCAGCTAGGTTTGAGTTTGGCACACTTTTGACCAAATCTGGTTTTATAAATAAAAAAGAGATACCCTGTCAGTGTCAGCAAAAATAAGGAGAGCTTAAGTCCCAGTCAGTGTCCCACAGGACAGTTTGATTTGTCAGTGGGCTGCTTTGCCACAGTGGCCTCTAAGTTTAGTGTTGTGAAGCTTAAGCAAACTTGCACTAGTACACAGCACTGATTCTTTGTTGGCATTTAATCAGAAAAAAACAAATGTGATCCCTCTTGGACAAAATAAAGCGGGCTTATCATTAAAATGAAGTTGTACGTAGGGCCATACTTAACTACTCGCACTCCTAATTAAAAGCAAAGGAAAAAATCATGATGAATGCTTTTGGAGCGCATATTGATGAATTATTTAAATAGAGGCAACCTGAAACAAGTCAGATATGTAGATTTGTGTCCTTGTAATACATTCCCAATTTAAAGCATTTAAATGAGACTACATAATCGCAGAGATTTTATTCCCTCTCGTTCTTGAAATGCTGTTCATCACATCAAGTTCTGCAAGAAGCTTTACTGTAGCATGATTGAGGGTTTTTTCTTATGATGAATGGGCCCTACATCGTTTTTTACCTGAGGTGAGTCTATTCAGCTCCTCAAGGTAAATTAATTACTGACAGTACATATACAGTTTATCCGTAGTAGCGAGTAGGGTATAGCTGCAGTTGCGGAGACTGCAGTTTCAGGACTGCAGTTTTAGGACCGCATGTTTAGGACCCTGGTTTCTGTCAGCAGCACCATCCACCGTAAGAGGCTGCAGTTTGAGGAAAGAAGACAGACAACAAAAAAGTGTGAGTACTGAGAAAGTTTTATTTGTTTGTCATTAAAAATCAAGTAATTTGCCTGAACGTAGTATTGCCTACAACTGCGGTCCTGAAACCAGCCTCCAACAGGGTCCTAGAAAAACGCCATGGTCCTAGAACTGCGGTCCTGAAACTGTGGACCGGAAACTGCGGTCCTGAAACTGCAGCCTCCAGGCCCGCATAGTGTATGATTTCAACTGAAAGCTTTGATTTCCATTACAAATAAAGACCTCGTTCAATCACTTTACAGTTTCCATTTTCTTTAAAAGCATCAATTGATCAAAGGCCAAGTCCCTCTGAACTCTCCCTCTGACTTTTCCTCCAAGCAAGACCCAGAGTTGAAGAGCACATTTCCATGAATTACCATGTTCAGTTGGTGAAAAGCTAGTTCATTTGATTTACATTTAACAACTGAACTGATGGAAAGAGGGAGATGTAGCTGTTGAGTTAATAGAGAAGCCAGGAGATCCTTCATAAGGATAATGGGTTTTTCACCCTTGGCTGCCACTTTGCAGAGACACTTCAATTCCGTGTGCTTATATCACAAAAATCTGTCTTTAGGGCGCACTCACACTAGGCTATCTGTACTGTGCCTCGCCACGTTTGACCAGTCTGAGTACCTTTATTCCATGCCTGGGTGCGGCATGCTTCGCGGCCCTGGCACAGAAGAAAAAGGTAGGCCTAGGCACAGTACGAATGCAAGTGAAGGAACACTAGAACAGGGATGTGACAAAACATGAACTGCTTCAAGGCGCACAGGGCACACCAGGCAGCAGCTGCATGCTCAACAGACACACTGTCCTAAAGATAGAGGCTGATCGAGATGACAAGATTTTTCTAGAGAGATGGAGAGAGAACTATACATTTTTTCTCAGTGTATTTCAACAAGTTACAAAGATTTTATCAGAGCTGAAGAATTTAACCAAATTTGCACAGCTCCACTACAACCTTTCATCCTAATGGACCACAGTCCAGTCCATATTTTGGACAAGTTTCTTGCAAAGTCAGGTTATGATGAATATGAGAGTTTTTTTGCTTTGTGAAATAAAGCCTCTTCCCTTGATTGAGCCTCAAACAGCAGTTCACAGGATAACACACACCTTTCATCCTCTGCTATGAACCTCTATCTCTCTCCCTCTCCACCGGGCTCTGTACAATTAACGTAGCCTACTGATCCCAGGTCAGGTGATATAACCCCAGTTTCAGATCAGATATTGTATAAAATAGGTTGCTATTTCACAGCCTAAACAACAAAACTTGGTGTATACTGAGTCATCAACACTTATAAATTCATTTGAGCATTGTCAGTGAGCGCGAAGGGGGGCTGGGGAGTGGGTCAAACAGCTTTAGCGCAGGAGTACAGAGTGCCTGCTGTGAGTGTACCCTTAGACAGTGTAGGACTTTGTAGGTCTTCAGGAAGACTTTACTTTATGGGCACCCCAGGTCACCTTATAAATACAGGGGCAATTTAAACAACTCAAATTTAGGGTTTAAGTAAGCAAAAGCAAATAAAGGTACCATAAATGAGCAAGTGTTATTAGCAATAAATGGTAGGTTGTTTCAGACAGGATTTCAAAGAGCAGGTGAAGAGTAGACTGGACCCAGAACGCTTTCTTAACAATCATCTTTCTTGCCAAAATGAGCAGAGGCTCAACTTAGTTTTCTTCCAGTTACTTAAAATACATTAGGAAACCTCACCTGCAGTAATACCTCTCACATTTAGGGTGTCACAATTATTAACTGAACTTGTGCTTATAACACACTGAACATGGTGTAAAACACCAGTAACTTCAAAAACATAACAATTTTACACACATTTTCAACTAAACATTAGAAATCCCATGAGCCATTGCTTTGTCAACAGAGCAACTGCTCTGTTGTAGTTTTACAGCATTTACAGCAGTGCTGCCCCTAAATTGCCCTGTACTATAAATGTACATTATAGTAAAGTCAGTTCTGGTCCATTGTACCATAAAATCTCACAAGTCTTTATTTTTTGACCATTTGTACAATTATTAATTTCTCTTAGTCAACATCTCAAACTGTCTTGAGGAATCTTACATTTGTTTTTTAAAAGTGTGTAGACCCCCTGGGTAGAGGTCTGGATATGACTGCGATCAGAGAAGCATGGAGGTGATGGTAAGCCTTGAACGTAAGGAGAGTCTTATAATTAATATGATATCTGGCAGCCAGTGAAGTTGTGTGAGGAGGAGGTGATGTGCTCTATGGATGAAGTTCTGGTGATGATCCAGGCAGCTGAGGTCTGGATCAGTTGAAGTTTCTAAAAAGGTTTATGAGAAAGACCAAAAAGAAGAGAAGTACAGTAATAAACATGGAAGTTTAGAAGGACATTGATACAAATGGCTGTGCTGTTTTGCGTAAGGGACGAGCAAGGATGGTTGGTGTTGCATAGGTGGAAATAAGCAGCAGGTTTACATTATTGAATGGTGTTACAAAGGAAAGCATGCTGCCAGAGATAGCACCAAGACTCTTGACTTGGGTTTCAGATTTGGCTAGAATCTCAGTTTTATTGTTATCAACTTTGAGAAAGCTGTAGGAGAACTAGGGTTTAACTTCAAGTATGCTGTCTGAAAGGGGAAATGATGGAAGGGCAGAGCTCAGAGACAGATAGAGCTAGTTGTCATCTGCATATTGATAAAGAGGACACCAAATTACCCGGAAATTTTGACAAGAGGCAGGGGGTAGATTATTAATAGGAGTAAACCCAGGACAGAGCCCTGGGGAATGCTGGTGGTAATTGGGAGGTGTTCTGATCTGTATTTTTTAAGTTAAACTAATTAAGAATGACTAGAAAGATGAAAACACAAATCAAGAGGAAAAACAATTACAGGTAAAAGTTTTTAATGTTTATGCTAACTGTTGCATAGCTTCTTTATAAATACATTTCTTGCTATAAATACAAGATTCAAAATAAATAAACCAGTGTGTGTTTACGTTTAAGTTCGCGCAACAGCAATCAAGAGAGCATTTGTTTCAGCAGTGTAATGAGTACAACTAGATGCTGACCTCTGTCCATAGGGACAAATTTGTGAGAAGAGACCCCTTGAGATCACTTTCCTGTGCTTGAAATGTTTTTATCTCGTTTCATACCTACTTTTGCAAGAGCCTCACTTCCACAGTCCAAAGCATGCTAATGCACCCCTGGGCTACTCAATGATCATTTTCAGTGGATCAAGGGCCAGCTCATGTTTGACTGCATGAAAACAGTCCTGCTTGTTTGCCATCTGTTATCTATTGACCTCCATCAAATGTCAGCTCCTGTGAGACCAACCCACATCAGAATTATGAGATTTATTCAGTGGGCATAAACCTGCTTCTTTGGGTTGACTTCTGCTGTGTATCTGTACTAAACTTACTAATATCCAAGTGTTTTATGTACTTTTGTCATAGTTTAGTACAATTTGGTAAAACTGAAAACTTGGAAAATGTCACATTTCCCAGTGTCCAGTGTCTGCTCTTAGGGTTTTGAACTCAGGTTGAGAACCAATGCATTAAGATGGTTGTATGGCATTCTGAAGTAGTTTGGTATAGGGTTTTTTTTAAAGATAAGATATTTCCCCTGCACTATGAAATCTGACAGAACAGTCATCTATAAATATATCCTTGCAATCACACTTTGAGGTAAACACATGAATTACAACTCATTGCAAAGTACAGAGATATCCCTCCCTGCCCATGCATGATATTTTAATCGAATGTGTGCCTTTGATCACATGAAGGTATTCAAGAGAGATCTTATTGAGCTCTTGGAAGCTCCAAGAGATTGAAATGGGGGCCATAATGTGCATAAAGACTTTATATCCTTTATCCACAGCTTTTTAATCAGAGATGAGTTCAACCCCAGATGACCTTCCTGTGCTCCTGTGCAAAGCATTTTCATCAGATGTAGATATAGACTTGATGTGACTCTACCCTATGATGATTGCAGATCAGTGAGTCTGTTTCTTTCCTTTTGGATACATTTAGTGGTTGTTTGTATGACTCTGTAATTGACAGGGAAAGGGTCACTTCAAACATCTGAGCATTTTAGTCTAATACGATATGATATGAAGTAACAGCACTCCACCAGTAATTTTTCTCCATATAGGACATTTAGCTTTCAGCCAAGTTATACTCAGTGTGCCTTATCAAAATGCACTTTCCCAGTTGCACCGTTGTATTTCCTGCCTCTGCTTTACCTTTGTGTTTGATCTGTTTAACTTGAGAAGCTTTGAATAAACCCAGGATAATTATATCAGTTAGAAAACCTGCTCACTGACATTTGCTGCTCGTTTTGTGTCCCTTCCCCTGAGTGTTGACCCTGTCATGGCATATTGTAGGTCACATTGATGATGTGGTTGATTATGCAGCAAGCTGATGTGTTTGGGCCGATTCAGAGCATGATGTTGAGCACAGTTAGCATTTCAGCTTTCCAGTGATCTTTTAAATCTGATTGATGTCTCAGTGGCCACAGAGTTGTTGAAGGAAACATCATACATTGATGAGAAAACTGAATTCATGGACAAACTAATTATCAGGTATAGAAGTAAGAGACTACATTCAACTCCTAAAGGATATAAATAGTATGTAAATCATATTCTTTAGGAGTTGAATGTATGTTCCTGTTCAGTTTCCCATGCCTTTTCTACCAAGGATCACAGAAAACATTAAGGATGTTTGATTCAAATACAGCATCAGTGCATTTGACCTTAAATAATCAGTTAAATAAGGGTAGAATGTGTATAATGGGGGAATATTAGCAGCATCTAACAGTCAGATTCTAGATTGTGATGCTCTTTTCTGGTGGTAACCAGGGGAATTAAAAAAAAAAAAAAAAGTCTGTTTTTTTCCCATCTATGGTTCTGTAAAAACACACAAGATGCAGAAGTCCAAGATGGTACAGTCCATGGAGGGGAACATCCCTTTGTATGAATAAAAGACTTATTCTAAGTCGATAAACATTAAAGAATTTTATATAGCCAGGCAATTAAACTCTAATTTAGATAAGCCTACTTATAGATATAAGGTTTTATTTTAAACAAGTTTGTTTCATTAAATTCTAGTACTCGTTGAAATATTACATACTGTACCTTAAAGGGATACTTCAACATTTTGGCAAATTCGCCCATTGCCATAATCCCTATAGTCTTAGTAATAGGTTTGTTTCCTTTAGTTGTCAGTGCAAGCTGTTTCTAGATCTGGGGTGACTGATATACCAGCTGCACAGCTAACACTATGGAAGCAGACGGAATTTTTTGCTTTCCCTCATCAAACTCATCAAATACAGAATCCAACAACTCCAAAATGCTCTCGTGGACAAGTTGTGACCTGCACATTCACTACGCTATGAAATAATAACATATAATTATGTAACGTTACGACACATGAAGCAATTACTCGGAACTATTTCTTGAGTAAACCACTGGGCGGAGTGACACAGTGCAGCAGCCATGTTTGGATTGTAGTTCCCACTTTGCATTTCACTTCAAAACATCTCCGTCTCGTCATGTTCCATGATTATTTCGTTAGAGTTGTTGGATTCTGTATTTGATGAGTTTGATGAGGGAAAGCAAAAAATTCCGTCTGCTTCCATAGCGTTAGCTGTGCAGCTGGTATATCAGTCCCCCCAGATCTAGAAACAGCTTGCACCGACAACTAAAGGAAACAAACCTATTACTAAGACTATAGGAATTGTGGCAATGGGTGAATTTGCCAAAACGTTCAAGTATCCCTTTAAATGTTTGGCAGTAGAACCCAAAGTCAGACTGCCTGTTATTATTTAGTGGTTGAATGAATATTGGCCTGGCCGATTATTGATGCTGATATTTAGCATTTTGCTGATTTTTTGTATGACTTTTAACACTTAATAAAAAAAAAACTTTTCTTTTTTTTTGTGTAATGGGGTCTTTTTGCTTCACAGTTCAAAAATCAATACAACTCTTTGCATGTTAAAATAACATTTTTTTAAAGTAATCATTCCCCCCCCCCCCCCAAAAGAAAGAAATTCTCAATGTGTAGTGCAATGATTTATCAAAACACCCTTTTTGTGAACCTGTTATTACAGTCTTGGAGCGAATAAATGAAACAAATACAAAGTTTGACAGCCTTATTAAAGACATTAAACTTATTTCCACATTCTTGAATTCTTCATGAACAAACAGATGTAATGAAGCAGTATTCTTTAAAAGCTGCTGCAGTGAATATGGTTTATATTTATATGCAGGCTCACCACCCAGCATTTGAAGACTTTTCTGCTGTTCTGTGTTATTTGTGTAATGAAGTCATGTTTTCGCTGTATTTTTTAAAATATCTACAAAGAGTTGCCATATTTTGAAGCTTTTGAGCTTTCAAGCTTGTATTCAATATATACATTAAATAGCACTCCCCCTTTTAGAATAAAAGCATATTTTCATCATTAAGTGAGTGTCTGGATTTATTAAGAACAGCACTGAACCATTGTAGGCACTTAAGCTTAATGGACAGCAGTGTAGGCAAAATATCACCCAAGGTTTGGTGCTAATAAATCCACAAACCTTAAGAGCAGAATCCATGGGCTGAACTTTTAAATTCATGAGCTGTCTTCACAGTTTATCTGGATAATCATTATAACACTGCAGTTTCCAGCAGGGCTAATTATTTCTTGTCTTTATTCTGCTTTTCTTTTCTTCAGCTGCCATCCTTGATGACCCGATGGAGTGCAGCAGAGGGGAGCATTTGGCCATCACACTGGCCAAAGACAGCATAGACAGGAACAGTAACCGCTCTACCACTGGAAAGCTGGAGGTGGACATCTTTGAACTTGTGAGAGACAGTGAATATGAGATTTGGGAAACGAGTAAGTACCACTGGGATGAAATCCCAATTAATTAGTAAGGAGAGATTGTTGATGTGTTTTTATGTGTTGAAGGCTGTTGGTCAATGTGTGTGAAAGTGTGCAGTCAGAAATGTGCAGAGAGTAATAAATCTGATGTTAGGTGCAGACAGTAATCCCAGCCACAGAAAAGGGTCTCTTATTTTAAACCCTGTCTGTCAAGTTAATCTTGGCTTACTGCCCTCTTTTCACAAAATTTCTGAAATACTTTCTCTGGTGTATATGGAGATACATCTCCTGGGGATTCTGTATTTGAAGCAAAATAAACCAAAAAAAAACACTGAAAATGAGCCGTCATGTTTAATAGCTACAGGAGTCTAACTGAGTTGTTAAGACTTCTGGTATATTTTTAATTTAATGTCTTCTTTCAAACTTTTGTGGTGTCCACAATCCCCCACTAGTTAGCTTGCCATTCTGTGGGTGACACAGGGTGCAGTAACGTTGTGTTGAATGACTGGTAGACACATAAAAGAGTGAGATGGGACTTTTAATTAAAGTTGGAAGCACTTTGACCTAAGGAGATGAGTTCAGTTGTGGGAGAGTCATTATGCATCTCTTCCTTTTATCTTCCACATCTATCCTTTCTTTTCATCAGCCATTTATCAAGTCAAAAATCATTACAAACCCTAATATTTCAAGTTTCTAATAGCTTCTATTGACCAGTGACAATCAATGTGAAGTGGAGAATATGGACTTGAGCTAACCTTCTGACCTTCAGACCACAATTTGACCACAGTGAGCAGGGCAGTCCCAGTCTGACAATTCACAGCTCTAATGGGCACCCTGACACCAAGGTCGATGTCCAGCTGGTGTCATAAATAAACTTTGGGGAAGAGGTAGAGCTTAGACATGCAGGGAGGTAGCAAATCATAGTGCCATAGGGACCTAGAGCAGTGGTAGTCAGATCACTCAGCTTCATGATTTAGTGAAATCACACAGACATTTGCCTATGTGTGTGCTTTTACTGTAACTGTGTGCATACACATGTATGTGGGCGTTTGTACAGTGTCAGTGCGTTCATGTTTAACAGCCCCCATGGGTGACTGAGGGATTACTTATTAATCATTCGATTCGCTGCTTGTGTCAGTTCTCCACCTTGCCTCCATCACACACATTGCTGGTTATTGCTCTGCATTTGCTCCACTGCCACCAAATGATCACCACATATGCCTACTTTGTCCACTCATGTGCACAAAGTTGAAGTACAAAGTGTGTGTATTTGTGTCTTCCTCACATCAGTGACTACAGCAGTTTAATTAGAAAGCCAGGGATTATAAACTCCAAGAAACTGCATCCTTTTTTTCCAGCATGGAAGATTAGAGCCTATGGTCTGTGTACATTGGAGAGGAGAGGGGAAAAAGCACATATATTATTTTATGTTAGCTTAATGCCCCCCCCCCATCCAAAGCCCTCAAAGAATTATGTAAAAATTATTTAAAATAAGAGATGGATTTTGTGTGTTTCACACATGAATGCTGGCATTCATTAGCAAACATACTAAACCCAGATTTTTTTTTTTTTTCAGTGTGTTTTTTCACCTCCATGCAAGGGTGCACCAAAAGGGGGATAAAGAGGAGAGTTTTCTGGGGCCCAGCCAAATGAGGGGCCCATGAGAAGGCCAGCAATATCATTTTGTGATAAAGCATATTTTATTTCTAACTGGAATAGTAACATTTATCTAAGCAAAAAAAATGAATTTTATTTATTTATGCAGTAGTACATCATAACCTTTTACAAAATGTAAACCTCTTCTCTTAAAAAAAGAATCACCTTACCTTAATGCTAACTATGTGGATGGGTAGATTGACTAAACTGCTTGGAAAGTCATGTCAGACTCTATAGCTAAGCCATGATGAGCCAAGTGTAAAGATGCCAAAAATTAAAGTAGAAGGAACTGAGAAATCTCTAGGGTAAAATTAATAAAATATTTGCAAAACTGAAAAAGGGGTGAAAAGGGGTTATGGAGTGGTAAAAATAGGTTTAAAGAGGACGGAAAACATGGGCTGAAGTGCCCCTACGGTGCAACAAAGATGCAAAATGGGTGTATAAAATAGTGAAAAGGGGTTATGGAGTGGCAAAAATGGGTCAAAAGACGTACTATTGAGATAAAACAATTAGGTTACTAGAATGCAACAAAGGGGCAAAATGGGTGTAAACAAACATGAAAAGAGGTTGAAATGGCAAAATGGGGCAACAAGTTTTTTTTTAAATGGGGTAAAAGTAACAAATATGTTGCAAAAATGGCCAGATAAAGTAGTGAAAAGGGATTTAAGAGGGGCAAAATGGGCAAAAAGTGGAAAAGTGGCATAAAGGAGGGAAATAGTGTGGGGGAATATGGGTTAAAAAGTAGTATTAAAGAATAATTTCAACATCACAACCCAGCAACAGCTTCACACAATTTTCAGCTCCAAAATGAAGTAACGGTTTGAAATCATCAATAAATCACAGCTGGTGAGGGCCCATTCTCTGGGTTTTTCAGTGGCCCAGCCAATTCTGTGGGCAGGCATGCCTGCCTTCGTGTATCGCTAACTTCTGTTGTTTCTGTCTCTCTGCCTTCCTCACTGTTTGTCAGTCTGCTTATAGGTCTTTCTAATCCAGTTTTAATCTGTCTGCCTCCATTAATGGGTCCCAACAGTATAAATACATCTAAAGTTATTCAGTTCTCATAAGCATGCTCTCTAGAGTTTCCTGTATGAGTATCTTGTGTGGAATTGTACATTTGAGGCAGTGCTTTTGGCCTCTATGCATTCAACAAAAAATACAGCATCAGGTTATCCTGACAACAATCTAGCTCAGCAGACTATCAGCATCTGTCAGAGGAGGGTCTTTTTTTTAACATAGACAGTTGTTTCCTTTCCTGGGTATCCTTGACTGGCTAGATGTTTCCTTCCACCAACCCCTGATAGCAATTACAAGATGTCAAAAGGAACAATCCTGGTCCCTTAGCCAGCCTGACCTCCAACTCAGTCATCAGTGACATCTGTGGAGAGAAGGAGGTGAGTTTGTGCACCAATCTAGCAGGTTGCCTTCAAACCCATGTGAGGCTGGAGCTGGGAACATTGATGCTCATTAGCTGCAGTGTGGTTGTGGTATAACTGGGGGAAAGAAATCCAACTTGTTAGTGAAAATGAAAAACCTCATCAATGTCACTCTGTTTCAGTCCCAGTCAAGTTAAAGCACCATGGCACATTTCATTTTCCCCAGTCCTCTCACTAGCTTGAGGCAACCCATGTCTTTAATGCTTTTCTAGCAACTCTGCTTTTATGATTAATAGAGGAATAAATACAATCAAAAACAGGTTTTGTTGTTGTGCAAACTCCTGCTGTTACATTACTATTATTTGCGATAAAATCGTAGGTTTTTTTCTTTACAATTCAGTCAGCAAATATGTTTCCTACATTGTAAACATGACTGAGTGATTAAAGCTTTAAAGCACAACGGCACACTCTCAGATCCCAGCAGGATGCTAATTGGCTTGTCTGAACTCTGACATAGTGTGTTTTGCTGCCTGGTGTCATGTAACAAAGCTTCTTTGAAACAAACAATTTCTAAATGAGATCCAGATCAATTGAAAGCAAATATTATTTACAAGCAGAACTTTATCAGTAATGATTTTACCAACAAGAATTTGATGTTGCTAAATTTAAAACCCACTTTACTGCACCATTTAACAATCTAGACTGAAAGGGTACACCCACTTTGTTCTCTTTTAAAGTCAGTAATTTTCAAATCGACCATCTGTTTTCCATTATTTTCATGTGATTTTCTCCATCGTTGCTGTAATTAGATATGGTTCAGAGAGAAGCCACAGTTTTTACTGAATGAATGCATGAATTTGGTCAGCATGCCTAACCAAAGACATCCCATTACCACTTCAGCGGACATAATGTCCAGTAGTATGCTTCAGCTTGAGTTTCACATGAGACAAAGTTCTTTTGTGGTGGTAGACAGACCAGGACTCCCTGCTGTTTAAACTTTTAGTTGGCACTGACTTGAGGTCTTAATGCTCTGGAACACTAACTGTGATAATACCACTGTATAAATAATAGAGACCCCACTGAGTAAAAAAAAAGCAGTTTTGAGTTTATACTGACTTTCATATGACCCGATCCTGACTTTAATGTTCATAGTTTTCCACAAAGGATGATAATCTGTAAATTAGTCCAGCATTAATGGTATATTTAATATTGTATGTGGTCTCTTTACAAATAATACATTGATTATCATTTAATTATAAAAATCAGTAACCCAGTATATGCAGGAGTGTCGTTGGCTGCTTACACTCCTAGAGGGAGAAGCTGCTGCACCCACCTGAATGGGCTGGGTCTCCAAGGCAACTGCACTGTCATTATGGCTTCAGACTGTCCCAGTGGTCACATTGATGAATGGTTCTCCAGCTGCCCCTGTTATTTCTCCTGATGTCTGACCTGGATGTGACGGTTCAATCAGGATGTCAGCTCAGTCACCGTATCCAGCATGGAGAGCAGATTGCCTTACAATGCAGAAGCCAGTTTGACCTCATTATGTTCACATAGCCCACAAAAGAAAAGTAACACACCTGGGCCTTGATGCAGAAGTCTATGGCTTTGTCCGTAACTGTCCTGTTCACCTGGTTTTGACCTAACTGATCTATGGTGGCATCCCGGCCCAAAAAATAGCCCTAAACCCTTTCAGTGCTCTGCTCTGAATGCCTGAAAAGATGTGAGCAGGGAAGAATAATAGAGCAGAACTGTGACAATATCTGGTCTGTAGATTAATTAATTCAGTGCAGCTAAAGTGCCTGGGGAAACAGTGTGTTACAACACTTGACTTGACAGCTTTAGAGAAACTTGATCTCCAGGTGTTTTGATATGCCACTAGGCTGTCTTTCTTCATCTGTTCTGTAATTCTAATGCTGTGATCATACATCAGTTTTGGCAACTCTCCTCTGCCAGCCGTTCAAGCTTGATGTGTTTCTATTAGCCAGACAACAGCTTTTTGCCATGGTTGTTAAACTTGAGCTGTTCAGTTCACTGTTAAGTGCAGCTGTCCCACTCTGATCCAGAGCTTACTCTTACTTTTCTGTTCATGTTTTGTTCAGCAGTCCTTTTCATTGATATGAAATAGCTATTCAAATCAAAAAACCTTAATGTTACAGTAAAATGACTTGACCTCAGAAAATAAGTCTTAACATCTTGGTCCACAGGTGCTGTAAGTTTGCTGCTAGTTTAATATGTATTTCAGCAAATCAGCTGGCTGTTAGCTGATGATGGCTTGCATGAGATCAGCTGGTCTCAATTATGGCAGCGCTTGACTCCGTGGCCTGCCTGAACTGATACTATACCCTCAATGTTTAGAAATAGCTCTGATTTTTCATACTTGGACAGTAATTAAGAGTTTAATAATATTTCAATTCTTCCTTTTACATTCTAAGAAAATACAGGGTTGTGTTATACCCCCTTTGGCATATGCTGGATCAGTCTGTGCAGGTTTTTCCCCATATGTTGCTCATCTTTGCCAGCTCTGTGAAATGTGTTTGACACTCTTAAGTGGTTTGAAGGGTTTCCTCCCTCAGAATTCAGTGGGGATGCACAGTAGAATGCGCTGTGACATGTTTCTCATCTTACAGTAACATCAAGAGAAATGTGATTTTAGAGTTCAGACGATCTCATGCTTCCTTTTCGCCACCAGTAGAATTCAAGTGTAAAAAAGTAGAAAGGAGAGGAAACAGTGGAAGTCTGAAGTTGAGGGTATTTGAAATGTTGAAAGCTAAACAGATCCAACCAAAGTCACTGCTTATCATTCTAGTGTAATATATCTAAAATTGAGTTTGGCATTTTGCCTTTAAAATGTGTTAATAAGTCAATGAATGTGTGATCCTGTCAAGTACAAGATAAATTACAAAAGATAGTCAGAGGAAAACAAGAGTTTAAGGTATTTGATTGGCAAAAAGCATTTTTGGAATCTTAATGTTCTTGTTAAAAGAGAGCATGTGAAGCACCTCCTGGAAAACCTTGTCAGACAGTTCCTCTAGGAACATTTTAATCCTTTTATCCACTGTTCTTACATATCATGCATAAATTATAGATTAATAGCTATTTTTGGAAGCTGAGCAGTTAATGGAATAAATAAGCACAATGATACCAGTGTCAGGACCTCCGTCTCCCCCCAAAAGAAGTACATTAACAACTACAGTATGTTTGTGTGATTGCATGTATAAAGTAGGCTATCTTAAATTAGTATGCTGCTTTTTCCATGCCCATTCAAGGATTTTTACATTTTATGGGTGTGTTTATCTTTGCCTGTCTGTGGGCTGTTTTGTCAGTGGAACATTTAAAAACCCTGCCTTGAACTGTAGGAGCTGAGAAAGGATGTGTGTGGGCATCTGAGTGTGAAGCCACAGACACTGACACACCAGGGACAATGTCAGCGATACTGCAGATGACAGGCCTCACTAGGTGATCAGTACATCATCTCCCAGTCCCCATCAATCCCTCCCTGGGTTCTCCTGCTGCTGTGAAGGCAACTTTCATTTGGGAAACAGTAGGGAAGTGGGACTAAGCCAATCTGGGTTTCCTGCTAATGATGACTAATAGAAAACACCTACTGTAGCAGAACAGATGACTGTGTGCGTCATGTTTGTGGTCTGTTTCCATCATATTCAACGCCAAAGCCAAAACCTTTAGGTCAGGATTTGGAGGAAGGGCAGATTTTAATCAACTAATGAGAAACATTAACCGTGGCTTTGGACGAGAGACTCCTGCTCCTTCACAGCTGCTTATCTGCTGGCTGAGAGTGCAAAGCAGTTTCCTTTTTTAAAGTGATGATGAAGACATGACCAGGAATTTGCATTATCCATTTATTCTACTCTTTCATTTATGATTATGAGTTTAGGCTGGTAAATCAGTTTGGGCTATCCTTCTCCTACCTTTTTCATCTCTAACACAAAGAAGAAACTCTGTAACATCTCTGTGTCTGCTAAAGAAGGGAAACATGTTCTTCCATGATTCAAAGAGAAGAGGTAATGAATATTAATGTCCAGGCTGATGTCCAGGGGTTGCCTCAGGCTTGCAAAACCATCCTGGTTGTAGAAGCGCAGAGAGATTACACTACTGCATTTTGTTATGGAGGTGTTCAGTTTGGATTTAGAGGTGAGTCTGAGGTCCTCTGGGCAAACAAAGAGCACGCTGGATTGAAGGGTCAGTAGTATAGCTCAGGCATCTGGGATAGGCAATAATGAGAGATTTTTGCTTTGTACATACAGAGACACGTACAATCCCAAAACTCTGACTCACTTGTATAAAAACTCTCAGAAAATCCTTTATATAATGTGGAAATTGCCTGTCAATGCCATTTAGGGCTAGATGATTTTTGCTTTTCAGATTCTCTGTACCTTTCTCTCTGCCTTGTTCAGTGGCGGAAGCTGTACCTGTCTCATTTTCTGCCTCCTCCTCTGTTATGATCAAGTAGTTTTTGCAGAACTGTTGTTGAGGAAACCCTTAAAAGTTTCTGAGCCTCAGTAAAATAGCTTACTTTTCCTTTCTTGGTCTGACTCTAATGTCATGATATGTTGGATATAGATCTTTTTCAAGACGACTTCATCAGATAAACATTTGTGGTATTCCTCTGCTTGGCCAGACAGGAGAAATAGTTGAGCAGAGACCATCAGACAAAGTTCATGGCTGATTAGATTTTGTGATGGAGTTTGGATTTCACGGCTCAAATCAATGGACATTTGTGCCATCACTGTGAGGCATTCATAGCAAACCCGCTCCACATATATTTACCACTGATCTGAGTGTGTGTTCATTTTCTTATTCATTTGCATGTCCAGTAGACTCACCCTGCTGTGTTTTCCCCGGTGTGTATAGAGCTGCCCAAACTGATTTAAAAAGCTGAGTTGTCCAGCAGCTCAGTGTTACACAGTGTGGAATTGCTTTTTGTAAACTAAAGGGTTAGCTAGCCAAGCCAGCAAATCCTCTCTGGCCAGAGACCATTTACACGGTGGCTGTGCTCACTTTCAGACTGTCTCCCTTGCCAGGCACTGCACCACAGTTTGTCATAGCAAAGCCAGCACACCACATCTCCCGTTTGGGTACAGAAAAGTGCTGCTCAACTCTCTGTTTACAAATGTGGATGCTGATATATCCAGCTATCATCCAGATATCATCCAGCTCTTGTACCTGCTCTGCCATACACAGTATACAGAGGGCATGACTTGTTCTTACTGTTGTTTGTATTTTGGTTGAAGAAAACTGGCTGCTTGTTAATTTGAATGCATTTTTTTGTTAGAGTAGCAAAGACTATCCTTGAATTAAAGTTTCAAAGTCAAACCTGAACTAACAAGTGGTCATGGGTGAAAAGCATATAACAGCATTGTTCTTGAGGAAAAGTGATGGTACTTTGATTGAAATTAAAATAAGATAGCAACAATAAAATCAACTGTCTTTAAACCCACTTAAGTAAAAAGTACAGTGCCTATATAACTACTTACCCCGTTAGTTGTTTGACCCTTTTATTGATTATAGAAATCAACTTTGGTCAATATAATTTGTCTTTTTTGAAAAAAACCTCTTTGATGTCAAAGTGAAAAGAGGTTTCTGTAAAGTGATATCAATTAAATAGAAATATGAAATGTAAAATTAGTGACTGTATAAATATTCACCCCTTTCAAGTCAGTATTTGATAGATACGTCTTTGGCTGTAATCATACTGAGTCTGTGTTGGATAGGTGTCAATCAGCACATTTGGACACTGCAATTTACTCTATTCTTTGCAAAACTGCTCAAGCTCTGTCAGATTGCATGTGGTTCGGGTGTTAACAGCCCTTTTCAAGTCCAGCAACGAATTCTCTGTTGAATTGAGGTCTAGACTTTGACTTGGTCACTCCAGAACATTCACCTTGTTGTCTTTGAACCATTCTTGTTTAGCTTTTGCTGTATGATTTGGGTCACCGAATAAGAATGCCTGTATGTCACATTTATTTTGCCCTCTACCTTTACAAGCCTTTCAGGGCCAGCTGCCAAGAAGCATCTCCACAGCATGATGCTGCCACCACCTTGCGTCACACTTAGGATGGTGCGTTTGTGGTGATGTGCTGTATTTGGTGTACGCCAACATAGAGGGGGATATTCAATGCCTGAATTTTTCTGTATCCATCCTGACTTAGACTTTTCAATAACCTTTTCTTGGAGTTGCTTGGAGGGTTCTTTTGTCTTCATGGTGTAATAGTAGCCAGGAATACTATTTATCCAGTAACTGGGCCTTCCAAACACAGATGCCTTTATTCTACAATCATTTGAGACACATCCACTGCACTCAGGTGATCTCTTTTTTACTAACTCTGAGTCCACTAGCACCAGTTGGCTGGACCTCTGTTAAATTCGGTCAGTAAATATTTATGCAGTCACTTATTCACATTACGTATTTTTATTCAGTTGACATTACTTTGTAGAAATCTGTTTTCACTTTGACCTCGAAGAAGTTTTTTGTAGTTTTCATTAACATAAAATAATAATATTTTGAGCATGATTGTTTTATAAATCAATAAAAGGGTTGTGAATGCTATTAACTTTTTAATACTTTGTAATAATGTAACATTTACTCAAACTACTGAGCACTTAATAGTTACTTTTGAGAACTAAAATATGATATATGCAGACACAGAAAAAAGAATAAGTAGTGCCACTGCTGTTATTGCTCACACCATACTGTATGTTGGTCATCTTAAATAATCTTGTTATAATCCTTAGTTAATCTTATGGGTACATCTCAAAAAATTAGAATATCATGAAAAAGTTCAATATTTTTAAACTCATTTCAGAAAGTGAAACCCATATATTATATAGACTCATTACACATAAAGTGAAATATTTATGCAGTCATTATTTCTTGAAATGTTGATGATTATGGCTGACAGGTAATGAAAACCCAAAATTCAGTGTCTCAGAAAATTAGAATATTGTGAAAAAGTTCAATATTGGAAAGTCATGGTGTCACACCCTAATCAGCTAATTAACTCAAAACACCTGCAAAGGTTTTCTGAGCCTTCAAATGGTCTCTTAGTCTGGGTCAGTAGGCTACACAATCATAAGGAAGACTGCAGACTTGACAGATGTCCAGAAGACGGTCTTTGACACCCTCCACAAGGGGGGTAAGCCACAAAAGGTTATTGCTAAAGAAGCTGGTTGTTCACAGAGTGCTGTATCCAAGCATATTCATAGAAAGTTGAGTGGAAGGGATGAGTGTGGTAGAAAAAGATACACCAGCATAAGGGGTAACTACAGCCTTGAGAGGACTGTCAAGCAAAATACAGAATATTGCCAAAAGTATTCGCTCATCTGCTTTGACTGACAAATGAACTTAAGTGACATCCCATTCTTAATCCATAGGGTTTAATATGACATCGGTCCACCCTTTGCAGCTATAACAGCTTCAACTCTTCTGGAAAGGCTTTCCACAAGGTTTAGGAGTGTGTTTATGGGAATTTTTGACCATTCTTCCAGAAATGTATTTGTGATGTCACACACTGATGTTGGACGAGGAGGCCTGGCTCTCAGTCTCTACTCTAATTCATCAAAGGTGTTCTGTTGGGTTGAGGTCAGGACTCTGAGCAGGCCAGTCAAGTTCATCCACACCAAACTCTCTCATCCATGTATTTATGGACCTTGCTTTGTGCACTGGTGCACAGTCATGTTATGCTATGGTATGCTATGCTGAAGCATTCAGAGTTCTTTTCACTGGAACTAAGGGGCCAAGCCCAGCTCATGAAAAACAATCCCACACCATAATCCCCCCCTCCACCAAACTTTATACTTGGCATAATGCAGTCAGACAAGTACTGTTTTCCTGGCAACCGTCAAACCCAGACTCGTCCATCAGATTGCCAGATGGAGAAGCGCGGTTCGTCACTCTAGAGAACGCTTTTCACTGCTCTAGAGTCCAGTGGCGGAGTGCTTTACACCACTGCATCTGACCCTTTGTATTGCATTTGGTGATGTATGGCTTGGATGCAGCTGCTCGGCCATGAAAACCCATTCCATGAAGCTCGCTACGCTCTGTTCTTGAGCTAACCTGAAGGCCACATGAAGTTTGGAGGTCTGTGGCAATTGACTCTGCACAAGTTGGTGTCCTCTGCGCACTCTGTGCCTCAGCATCAGCTGACGCCACTCTGTCATTTTACATGGCCTACCACTTCGTGGCTGAGTTGCTGTCGTTCCCAATTGCTTCCACGTAGTTGTAATACCACTGACAGCTAACTCTGGAATACTAAGGAGTGAAGAAATTTCAAGACTGGACTTGTTGCACAGGTGGCATCCTGTCACAGTACCATGCTGGAATTCACTGAGCTCTTGAGAGCGACCCAGTCCTTCACAAATGTTTGTAGAAACAGTCTGCGTGCCTAGGTGCATGATTTTATACACCTGTGGCCATGGAAGTGATTGGAACACCTGATTTCAATTATTTGGATGGGTGAATGAATACTTTTGGCAATATAGTGCACATTCAAGAATTGGGGGAGCTTCACAAGGAGTGGACTGAGGCTGGAGTCAGCGCATCAAGAGCCACTACGCACAGACGAATCCTAGTGGTCTTAAGTCCTTTTCAGATGGAAGTAAATTTTGCATGTCATTTGGAAATCAAGGTCCCAGAGTCTGGAGGAAGAGTGGAGAAGCACAGTATCCACATTGCTTGAAGTCCAATGTGAAGTTTCCACAGTGATGATTTGGGCTGCCATGGCATCTGCTGGTGTTGGTCCACTGGGTTTTCTGAAGTCCGCAGTCAACGCAGTCATCTACCAGGAAATTTTAGAGCACTTCATGCTTCCTTCTGCTGACAAGCTTTATGGAGATGCTGATTTCATTTTCAAGCAGGACTTGGCACCTGCCCACACTGCCAAAGGTACCAAAAGCTGGTTCAATGACCATGGTGTGACTGTGCTTGATTGGCCAGCAAGCAAAGGGGCCTGACCTGACACTAGACCCAACAATGCAGATGACCTGAAGGCCGCTATCAAAGCAACCTGGGCTTCCATTACACCTGAGCAGTGCCACAGGCTGATCGCCTCCATGCCATGCCACATTGATGCAGTAGTTCATGCAAAAGGAGGCCCAACCAAGTACTGAGTGCATAGATATGAACATACTTTTCAGAGGCCTGACATTTCTGTTTAAAATATCCTTTTTTTATTGATCTTATGTAATCTTCTAATTTTCTGAGACACTGAATTTTGGGTTTTCATTAGCTGTAGCCATAATCATGAACATTTCAAGAAATAAGGGCTTTAAATATTTCACTCTATGTGTAATAAGTCAGCCCTGCGATTGACTGGTTACCAGTCCAGGGTGTACCCCGCCTCTCTTGAACTTTTTCGTGATCATCAGAACATCAGAACTAACCAAGTTGCCGTTGATTCTCTTTCCTGTCAATTGTATAGTTTTCTATGTCTGTGTGACTGCTTGCCTGCTCCAGTGTGGACTTTGAAAGTTCATCTGCACTGGAGTTAAAGCACCCTCTGACTACACAAATGTCAATTTTAGCAGTTAACAAAGATAAAAGTTACACTATGTGTCAAGATTCATCCATCCTCCTGCATGTAAGTACTGCAGTTTCTTTTAATGTTATTTAAATCATTTCCTTGTTATGTGCTACTTACTGTCATGTGGTAGAGTAAGCCAAACATCTCAAACCCTTTGTTTTTTTAATCACTAACAGAGGCTATAAAATGATAAACAGGTACAATACTAGAACCAAAGTATATTTGAGTAAAAGCAAGTTATATTTTTATAATCTACTTTAAAATGTTCAAGTATGCCTAAACAAAAAATCTGTTTAGTTCAAGCAGCACTATTAATTTGCTTTCCACCCCTGGTGGCATTACAGTATTTACAAAGTACTCACAGACTGCTTGGGTAAAGTGAAACTGGGTGAACTGCTTGGGTAAAAATTGTGTTTATATATAATGATATACTGTAAGTATTGGGTGTCTAAATGTTTTGCAATGCACTTATCATTGACATTTAGAGACGTCTCTTCCCTAATCATAGCAGTGATTGTGATTAAAGTTTTATCATCTTTCTTTTTATTTTACTTTAGGCACTTTAATGTACAGCAGTTAGAGGTAAAATAAACTTTTTAACATTACTAAAATATGAATCAAACAGATTGCAACATGGAGTAGTAGGTTGTCATCTTGTATTCTTCAGGTCGATGTATAAGCAAAGTTTTCTGCCTTTGATAAAATGATAAATCTCAGTCAACTTTTCTGTCTTTTTAACAGATTTAACCACAGTATAAAGTCTTCAATATAAAGTCTTAAGTAGGATGTTTTGTTATACTTTTAAAAATGACCAGGGGATGTTATGAAAGCACTGTAGAAATCAAATATGTTTTCCCTGAGCTATTTTTGTGTCACGCTGTTGCTGCTAATGTCAAAGCTATTTCCATCAGTCAGCTCATTACACATGACTTTTTCCATGTTTGTGCAATCTATTGATCAAAATGTTGCCATCAGCAGCTACACTGCCTCTCTGGCTGACCTTAAAGAGCCAGATCCTACAGCTTTATTCTCCTATTCTCATTTTATATCTAGAAAAATAGATAAGAAAGCTGACCTTTCTGTAATGTAACAAGACCTGCAGAGCAGCAACAAGAATTTTGTTCAGTATTTGTAGGCTAAGTTGAGCTCCAAAGCTCATTTCTATTTCATAAACCAGCCAAGGACAGTCTGGGCATCAGTGTCAACTATGACCTCTATTCCCCTGTGGTTATTCACAAACACCTCTGTCCTTGGCTGCTCGGATTAACATGATCTTGCTTTACCCTTTTAATTTCCCGTTTTCCTTCATTACCCACGCCGATGAAATCAGCAGGGGGTTATGTAAAGGGTTCCGTATCTTTGTTTGTTCGTTTGTTTGTTTGTATGTGTACAAGATAACTCAAGAATGGAAAGTAGTATCTTCACCAAACTTTCAGGGAATACTGGGATAGTGACAGGGAAGAATCGATTAGATTTTGGTTATGATCCACGCACCCGTTCCTTTTTTCTTGAACTTCAAGGTTTTGAACACCATAGTAATCAATAGAAGCGTGAGTTCCTCGGTGGCACCGCTTTGGCGTGGGTCTGCCACCCCAGACGGCCATTCTAGTTCAGTCATAGTTCTGGTCAATTTCCACACCTCTACCTTTGTGTCTCCTTTGATTTGTGCAATGATGTTATGCCATTTATTCTTTTTTGCTCTCCTGTGTCTTTAAGTTCCCTGCCTATTTCTATTTATCCAGCTGTTTTTTTCAACAACCCCCCCCCCAGCCCAAATATCATTCATGTAAGTGAAGGTAACCCTTCTGCACACCCCCTTTGTATATTTAGTGAAGGCAGTATGAAGTCATACAAGCACAGTCTTGCAAGGGGCCCCCAAATATAAAATCTTTCACCACATCTGATCTGACAGTCAAGTTTAATGATTTTTGGGGCATGGTAAAGTTGCCCGATGTGATTTATGTTAACAGAGACGAAACTCAAACTCCAATAGAATCCTCACACCTCTTTCAGTAATCATGTTCTATACAGTAATTGGAAGGATTTATATCTAGGAAAATAGGAAAGCTGAAATTTCTGTAACATAACAAGACCTCAGCTTTTGGTTCAGTTCTTTCTGTAATTGGGCTTAAAAAATAAACTTAATTTAAAATCAAGAAAGTGACACATAATTGGTCCCAATCAGCAATCAGGTCTGATTAAAATTAGCTGCATTTTTTTCTGCACAGTACACGGTGATGAAACAGCAAATCATTAGCCGGTGAGTTAAAGTGAATAAACTAGTCATCATTCTGTAGAGGATTTCACTGTCCAGCCTACTGTCAAACAAAAAACAGGTGTAACATTCTGACCATATCTGCAAAAAGCTCCCTTATTGGTTCTTCAAGATGCTCACTTGAGTTAAATACTGGATTTAAATACTGGAGATGGCGCTCATCATAGTCCAGTCTTTTTATTGTACTTATTGTGCAACAAAGAACACAACATGGTGTCAGAGTAAAAGCAAGTTTGACTGATGAAGTGGATGTCGCTGGAGTACTGTCACCCTGCATGGACTGGGATGCTAGCAACCTTCCCGAAGCATGGCTAAAGTTTCTGCTTCACGTGGACCTGATGTTTTCTGGCCCGTTTAAGAGAAAAGGAGAGGATGAGAAATGCAGGTATCTTCTGCTCTGGGTTGGAGACAAGGGCCATGACATTTTCAATACGTGGACACTTACGAAGGAGGAAAGTAAGGTAATAAAGACGTACTACGACCGTTTTGAAGCATACGTTACGCCAAAGACAAATGTTATATTTGCTCGTTACAAATTCCATGAGAAAGTACAAGGAGTTAATGAGCCTTTTGAACAGTTTGTCACTGATTTAAGACTGCTTGTTAAAGACTGTAACTATGCAAGGAGATGATAAGGGACCGCATAGTGTTTGGCATTTTTTCACTAAGAGTGAGAGAAAAGCTTCTAAATGTCAGATTAGAGCTAACCTTGGACAAAACTACAGACATAGTGAGGTCTCATGAAATAGTATAAGCATAGCTATAAACTATAGCAAGCGGCAACAGTGCTTTTCCAGAACAGACTGTTTATGCTGTCCATCAGCGGCGTGGCACAAGGAGTGCAGCCTGGAGAAAGCGGGATAAAACAAGAGGACGTGACGTTTAGAAGACAGAGGGAACCCGAGAACACCTGAAAACACGTGGCTACGATTGAAACAAAGCTCATGGAACAAGAGACAGCTGCCCAGCAAAAGGTAAAGAATGCAAAACGTGCAACGAATGAAATCATTTTGCAAAAGTGTGTCGTTCTAAGTCGTTCTAAGCAGGGAAAGGAGAACACACTGTGAGTGAAAATGAAACAAACAAACATGAGGACAATGGAGGTTTATTCATTGATACCATTACACAAGAAAACAGAGATACTGATAGAGAACAAGCCTATGCAGATCTGCTCATTGAACCTGACAAAGCTGCAGTAAGCTTTTAGCTGGACACTGGAGCCTAAGATACCTTACGTATACATTGTACTTACAGCACAAGTTTGTCTTATGAGTTTACAATATAAAAGTTATAAATGTTATTATGTGATTAATAAAAGATGCTACAGTCACTTTAGTTTGTTTTGTTAGAAAAAGGAGGCTGCTCACTTGTGATTGGTCTGTATTGCTACAGCCTGAGCCCTGTATGTATGTGTATGTGAGTACCTGCAGCATGTGAATAAACTCTGCAGCATCCAGAGTAAACACTGGAGTTGAAGCACGTCGTAGTCCAGTCTTTTTATTGTACTTATTGTGCAACAAAGAACACCACAACAGGTTCATCTTTTGCCTCTTCCTGATCACAATAGAGAAGCACAGTTGTCGTCTGCACCTCTGCGGACCCTTTTCTCACAACTCTATTGTTCTGTTTTATCAAGGCTGCAGCAGCAGGACCACCATATTTATATCCAAGTCTCCTATATTGTCAACAGGATGCTGTCTCTTGATTGGAGATGAAAATGAGATAAAACAGGAACTTCCAGTTCCATTTCACTGATTGCAGTCATTAAGGGTTTAAAAAGGGATTCTGGTCTCTGTGACAGTATTGCTTTTGTTTTGTCTTTGTTAGCTGTGTGAAGCAGCCTGGGTTGTGTGTGTGGAAGTATACAATAGTCAGCTGATATTGCTCAGCTTTCTGCCAGCTGCTCATTGAATACATGCACTGACATTTCACTCTGCAAACTGAAACTCATTAAGAACATCCAGGTCTTTTGTCTCTCCATCACCATGTTTTTGTTCCACTCAAAGGCCAGGTTCTTTCAGGAGGGGTTTTTTGGAGATCTGTTTGTTAATGTTGGGCTTTGCTTCGTTTTGGTGTGCATGTCAAACATTTGGCTTTATTCCCAGACCTGGATTAAGAAAACTGTTAGATTAAGAAAAACTCCTTTCCAACCAAATCTCCCAATAGAACATTTTTAGTTCAACAATACCAACATGTTTTTCCCATGCCTGATAAATGCAGATAGAAATGCAGTCAGCTTTTAGACCATTTACTGGTTGATATAACTTTATTTGATCAAGCAGGGGTTTGAGACATTTCCCCAACCCAAATTAACACTTTTCTTTTTTATAGCCAGCACTTACAACATTACCATCATAGCTGATAGAGGAACAGAGGAATTTAAAAGCATTTCCTCTTTATTTCACAAAGACTGTAAAACCGAGCAGTGAGTTGGGAAGCAGGCCTCTCTGGAGGAAAGGAACTTTTTCTCTCTGAACTGGCAGATCAATGAGATAGAGATCTGGTGGTCAATGTTCCACTCGCCTAAAAGGCACCCAGGGATCCAAAGCACACTTCATCTTTATCTCTGGTCTGCTTCTGCTCTGACTGCAGGGACCTGATGCAGGATCATTACTACCACAAATAGAGATCTGACTGCGTGTGCTGAGGTCGGGAAGAGTTGGCTGCTGGGGATGGAGATTGTCGGTAGGGCAGCTGTGACGCCCAGCATCTCCTATCTCCAGTGTCGCATCTTCTGGCTTTCTCCCCCGCAAGATTCTCATCTGCCATTTCTGAATGCCAACAGCTGGTGTTCAAATCCCACATGAACCTTTTGGTTTGAAAGGGGATCAGGTAGACATAATAGACTACCACCTGCCCTCTTCCATCTCCTGCCATCTGAAACAGGATCCTCGCCAAGTCCACACTGACTCTCCAGCCTTGGCAACACATTTGCTGACTGATGGACAATGACTCCAGCAGCATCTGTTCTCTAATGCTCAGTGGCCAACATGGTTCTCTGGCTTTCATAAAGGCTACATCTAGCCAGGCGTGGTGCTCTGTGTTCTGCTTTTGGGTTTTTTTCTGTGGTTGATGATTTTCAAACTGATAAGCTCTGTTCACATATTGACAGTGATTTAACTTTCCTTTGGCTTAAGTGAACCTCTTATTCAGCTCACTGAGGTTGAGTGACTTCTCTCCACTCAGCTGCCGTGCTAAATGTTTTCAAGGACAGATCAGTCTCTGTGTGTTTCATGTATTGTATGCTAATTTATAGCCAGGTCAGCGTGTGGTTATGTAAATGAATCACTTCAAACACTGATGAACAGTACTTGTGGTAACTTTGCTTGTGTCTTAATACTCTGTTAAACTGAGTTTTGTTCTGCTGCCCTCTGAGTTGCGGCCAACAGATGTAGTCACTCATTATGTGTCTGCTCTCCATATGGCACTGCTGCACATCCATCTCCTCTTCACCCCGCCTCTCTCAGACCCCCACCTGGCAGGCACTTGTAACATTCACAGTTGACAGGTAGCTGAATTGCATCTACTTTTCAGCTCAACCACAGCAACCCAGAGCTACTTGGACTGGACGCAAGGGGAATTAGCTTTAATCTTCACTCCATCACACAGCAATGACCTCCTCACCAATGCCTGGTCAAATTCAAAACTATACATCTCAAATGTGACCTCAAATATATTTAAGAGGGGTTATCAGAGGTTATTTTTGAGCTACAAAACAATAAAAACCCCTGGTTGTTCTAAAAAGCAGCTTACAACAAACTTGGCCTTGCAGTATCAGAATGTGCTGGTTTGTTTTTCTTGTTCCCTGTTTTAATGGTTTATATGAGCAGAATACATTGAATCTTACTGTAATAACGGTCATTATTTGTAAGTGCAATGTGAATGAGTTTTTATCCTGGGCCCCACTTTATGAAATATGTGTCTCTGTGGTGGTGTGATATTTGTGAATTGGAGATTTTTTTCAATTAGGCTGACTTACATACAGAGGGACCAATTTTCCCAAAAACACTAATCACTAATGGTTAATTGAAATAAGTGCAAACAGCAACAGATCACAGATACGCTGGTAAAACAAATATTTTTAGGTAATACTAGATGAAAGATATAGTATCTGTTAGGTAGCATGTTCATAGACAGGTTAAATTGGATTAACTCAATCTTAGTCTGACATTTCTAACTACAAAAGTGACTCAAATACCAGGAATATGTGCAAAAAAACCTAACAGTGACAAATGCATAAAAGGCAACATCAAAACACATTTAAACACAGCTTCCTTTGACTTTCAGTCCTTAAGTGCAATGCCCAAGGGTATACTGGGAAACCTCTGCAGATTGACGGTTAACTGTCAAATAACTTGAGACCAACTGTGCACGCCCTGCAGGTGCTGATTCGTTGTTAGACACGTCAATATTTATCAGATATTATCATGCTGGTGTATCAGAAGCATTTCCTTTGGCTCTACAAAGAAATAATGGCTTTTTTTTTGTTTGTTTGTTTCATGTTATTTAAATCTTCTGACAATAGTTTATAGAAGTTAGAACAGGAGGGAAGTGAGTTTTTTGTGACACTCACCTCTCAGTGTTAAGGTGAGCCTGGAAACAAGACATCAGTCAGAAATAGGAGATAAGACTGTCTTGCATTACTGGTCTTAAACCTGGAATCTGAAATTTTATTTATGCCAGTTAAGTGACAGTTGATGCCAACCCACAGGCTCCTTAGGATGGCGATGCTGTAGTCCCTGCTCAGAAAGTATGACCGCCTCAGGTTGCTATGGTTACTCCAGACTGCTTGGCATTGATTTGGAACAGTGTAAGGATTTTTTTGCCCAGAACTACTGGAGAAGTTCGATAGGTGTCCATATCTTGGACACCTATCGAACTTCTCCAGTAGTTCGATAGGTGTCCATATCTTGGAAGTTAATGGACACCAATGGAACTTCCAGGGCCAATCAGAACTGAGTAGTCACCAAGACCATAGTATAATCCCAGTTATTTTCTCCCAGCTCTCACAGCCAATCACAGCTCTTTCTCTCAACACAGCAGTTCAATTAGATATGACACACTTGGCACTAATCTTCGCCTGCATTAATGCTGTTGTACCACGCTGCTGCTGGCAAAGCTTAACCTCCTCCACCCCAGCCTCCTCCTTTATATCAAAAAGCTGTTGCACCCTCATATTCTACTACCCATGCTACTATGGATTAAATACTTTTGAACTGATTTTATTGTATTCAGTATGCATAGTCATAACTGTATCTATCCATATCGGTTTCTAGCAATGCACTCCCTGGAAAGTCAAAGCCTACTACTTGGTTGCATATCCATTTGGAAATAAAATGGTTAAATGTATGACAAGAGAGTTCCTGAATGAAATCCAGAAAACTAAAGCTGAAATCTCAACTTTTTTGACAAGCTTTGTGCACTGCTTCACTCTCCCTCTCTTTTGAGCATTAGTTTCCTCTTTATTTGTGAACCCTTGACCTTAAACTTCAAACTCCACATATGCCTCCTAAGCCCTTTACAGGCATGCACACACCCAGAAAATTGCCTGACTTGCTTGTTCACACTTTGTCCTTACATCAGGATGTTTACTGCAGCTTGGCTGTCAAACTGTGAAAGGAAGTGTTAATAAGGCCCTACAATCTGACGTCAATTTTTTGCTGTCCAAGACGCTAATCGTGCTGTCAGTCTCTTTAATTCGTGCACCTCCAATAAAAAGTTAAGCATAACTTTTTTATAGTTATTTTCTGCTGTGCAGCAGAGTTGTGTTGATAATTAATCAGAAGAGTGACGAGTTGGATGATGTTGATTAGTGAATCAGGCTGTTGTGACAGCACTGGCAGGAAATATGCACCGTAGTGTGTGTCTGGATGTGTGTGATTGTGTTAATTGTGCAAAGCCTGAGTCCCATGGGAGCTTCCTCAATAAATGCCTGTCAAAACTGCTAGGCTTTTCTGGCACACTGTCCCACACATGCATACACAAACCTAGTTCTTTAAAGCATGTATTTAACTACAAAGAGGTATTTTCAGTTAAATACAGGATTTAACCTTTTATTATGATGAGTCACAAGTAGCTCCAAACAGAGATGAAGGCCTTGTTTTTTGACTTTGTCAACAATGAAGCCATTACTTTGAAAAGTTGTACAAAGGGTCATGTGTCAAAAAATTAAAAGTGTGTGAGCAAATTTCCCCTGCTTGTTAACTAACCCTAACATGAAAATAGAGCCATCAAGTTAATTTTGACTGTTATTTATCTGGTGATGCTGATTTCGTGCATATTTATTCTCTTATTAGTAAACAGGAAGTAGAATATTACTTTTACTAAACAATAACTTATACATGAGAATCTCAGTTGTTGACAAATGATGATGTACAAGATATGAAAGAAACAAGGGCTCAAAGTCACATAGCTCGAAAAACAAGCAAGAAGTGAGGGTAAATTTCATTTGTGGTTTAAATGCCCTTCACAGAAGGATTTTTCATGAGAAACCCAAAAGTCTCTGGCTAACCGGAAAATGAAATATTGATCAGAGAGAAAGAGATCAAAAACCTCCAGCTGGAGTCAAACCCAGAGTGCTGGCTCCATGACCAACCCTCCACACAAAATAGCCATAAGATGACAGCGCTTCATATTTTCACTTAGTTTTTTCAACATGGTTAAGATATGCAAGTTTTTAGGGACAATTACCAAGTTAGCAAAACTACAAATTTTAATAAGATAAGATATTCCTTTATTAGTCCCGCAAGGGGAAATTCCAGTTTACAGCAACAAAAAGTATTAGACAAAGCAGGACAAAACAGGCCATTTGGTGACAGAAACACAATAGAAATAGAGTACAAATAAAAGTAGTTTCGCAAGAGCACTAATAAATACAAATATGGAATATAAAAAAATCATTGTCTTACAAAATATAAATAGTATTTACAAACAGTTATGTACAGGTTGGGTATATTACAGATTGGGTTTGGTGGAAATATTAATATGTACACCTATATACACACATATATATATATACACAATAATACATATAAATTAGTTCTTGCACAGATTATTTTGAGCAGTTTCTATCGTAGAGCCTAACAGCAGCAGGAAGGAAAGACCTGCGATACCTCTCCTTCACACACTTTGGGTGTAGCATCCTGTCACTAATGGAGCTCCTTAGTGCAGTGAGTGTGTGTTGGAGTGGGTGGGAGTTGTTGTCCATCATGGAGGACAGCTTGGCTGTCATCCTCCTCTCCCCAACCTCCTCTATGGGTTCTAGAGGGCATCCCAGGACAGACCTGGCCTTCTTTATAAGTTTGTCCTCTTCCTGTCAGCTGCTGTGATGCTGCTCCCCCAGCAGACCACGCCGTAGAAGATGGCCGAGGCCACAACAGAGTCATAGAAGGTCTTCAGGAGTGCCCCCAGCAACCCAAAAGACCTCAGCCTCCTGAGCAGATAGAGTCTGCTCTGACCTTTTTTGTAAAGTGCAGTGGTGTTATACAACAATTCTTGCACGTATGCACAGAAACTGTGAATAGTAATCAACATGACCAATCCACCAGTGCTTCCACATTGGTATCATTAGCAGCTACAGTAAAATTACAGTCATCAAAAGCATACAGACTGGCCTCCACCTTAACTATAACCCAGTAATTTTCACACCTTTGAATCCAAGCCAGTGAAACGTCTCTTTCACCTTTCAGTGGTAATTACAGGTTAGTAATGGCAATACCCAAGAGTGTGCAACTCTTAGACAGTGGGTTACCCCTGACAAACTGTGAGTAATGGAGAATTGTAATTTATCTAATGACACTGACAGGTAGTCATCACCATCATCATCATCAGCTAGATTGTATAAATAATTAAGCAGAAACCTATTAAATAGATAGAGAATATTTTATTCCTAATAGCTCTGCAGAGGGACATTGTGATGAGTTAAAACAGCAAACCATGCTCCAGCTGTTCTTATCAAAGATAGAAAGGATGAGCCTTTAAGCCCTCTGATGTGTTCAGGTTAGAAGTCCTGCACCTGAACTGCAGCTCCAGTAGGATTGTTAGACGTTCTAGTTTACATCAGTGATGTGACGCAGTAAAGGTTTCTAGTTTCCAGCAGAGAATTCCTCATGCACATTTGTACCTCTTTTAACCAACAGAAAAGCACCAGGTGCACATCATGTCAAAGAATTCAACCACTTGTATGAAAAGATGTGTTACAGACACTGTCATCAATATTGGAGGAGAGCTCGATTAAGGTGCATCCTAGGAGGCCCTGTGGTTTTAGGCAGCGCTCCACTTCCACTCTTGCTTTCTCAGCCATGGAGGAAATATATTCATGAATTACCCATGCTCTATTAGGCTGTCACTGGCCCAGATTATCAATGAGGCTGAGACAGAAGGACAAGCCTAAAACAGTAAGCTGCAAACTGACCGACTGACTGAGAGGTGTGGCTGAGATAGCTGCATCAGTGGTTGAATGAGTTTCTGCTGATGCTAACTCTGAACACACACCTATACACACATGAATACATACACACTAAAAAGAGACTGTACAGTAAAGAATGGGAGCAAATCAAAAGGAAGTTGAAAGACATATGAACTGAAATATAGATATGTGGGGGTTCAGATGTTCACTGTGGCTCTTTGCCATCCCTGCTCCATCTGACACACTTTTGATGTCTTATGTCTGTTTCTACCTCAAAGCTGTCCTTTGATTTGGGAAAAGTTTAGCATGAGACATCAGGGTCATGGTGCATTTATCTGGGAAGTTGTAGTTGCTGACTGTTAAATTATGTGAGGGTGGGAACAGCCGATGATCAAACTTCCCCCTCTGTTAACAGGAAAAATGAATACTTGTCTGCTCATTGTTTGTCTATTATCATTTTTCTTTATGTAGTTCAGTGGTCAATGTTAAATATTTTACATAAAAAGATGCCGATATTGGAAATGAAATAAAAGCAATTTGTTTTTAGTTTTGGGTTGCAGACATCAGGTGAAGGAACTGTGAGGGATTTTTTTTGCAGCAGCTGCTTCAAAAGAGAGCGTGTCACAGGGTGAGATGTTGATTAGCTCTGCATCTGTTGTCTGAACACAGTTGGTGTCCAAGAAGCTTATGTGTGCTTAAATATGTTAAAGGAAACCAGACACTAAACAAAAGTGATACTTTCCTTGTTGGCAGATGTAGGGCAGGCATGTGAACATCCTCCCCTGGTGTTTTTTATTGTGTATTTTGGGTGTGAACGCTGCACTCACAGTCAGCCTGCGCACAGATGAGGCAGGCGAGGTGCTGTTAAAGAAGGTTAGAAGGCCAGCCACAGCCAGGCTGATGTCCATGTTGGTTGGTGGCAGGTCAAGTGTGGTGAATCGGGGGAACTGAACCTTGAGCATGTCCTCTGGAGCCACCTTGATGTACGGTACCTGCAGAGAGATGCTGATGTTAGACTATCTGTTGCACTGAAATCATTCACAATCAATTTTTACATTTATGTTCAAAGAGCAGCAGATTTCTGCATACAGGACAACCATAATAAAAACAAAAACAACACAACATATCAGTTTGAACTGCAGAACAAAAATAGTTCCATGTCAGCAGACAGGCAGAGGAGAAAAACAGCTCTGTAGGAAAAGTTTAATCTGCTATGATGTATTGCAAGCAAGGATAACCCAGGGGTCTGTGGTAATGTGCATGATCAGAATACACAGATTTTTCAGTGACTGAGGCATTGAAGCTCATGTTAGGTACAAGTAAGAATCTTAAAACTTATCTCTGTTCCACCCACACAAACAAACAAGCCCTTGTTAGAAAAACCTCCCGGCAAAAACCTCCTCACCCACTGTTACAAAACATCTGCTTCCCCAGCTCCATGTGAAGCAGCTTTCTGTGTGTTTCAGGTATGCCTTTGGTACAACACAGGCATGAACACCACCCAGCACCCACCCAGGAGAAAGTTTCTTTTTGTTTTACAAAGTTAGATCATTAGCGAAATATTTCAGCTAAACCGAAACCTTTTAGTTTTTAGATTTAATTAATTAATTAATTAATTAATTACTCACAGATTTTATAAAAAACGCAGGTCAAAAGAAATACCGAAAGTTGCATTTTTATAGATTCTATAGTAAGTGCATTTGTTTAACTGTTTATATATATATATATACATATATATATATATTTAGTAGGGGTGTAAAGGTACAGATAAATTTCAGTTCCGGACGTACCTTGGTTTTGAATTCATGGTGCGGTACAGTTTTGGTACAGTTATTGAAGTGAATAAATAAAATTCAATTTTTAATTTTTTTAAATTAATTAAATTGCATTAAGATAAATAGACTGAATAAATAACATTTAAATTGTTACCTCCACCAAGGAGGTTATGTGATTAGGTGGGTTTGTTTTTTTGTTAGTTAGTTTGTTAGCAGAAACTCCAACAAGTTACGGACGGATTTTCAGGACATTTTCAGGAAATGTCAGAAATGGCATAAGAAAGAACTGATTACATTTTGGGAGTGATCCGGATCACCATTTGGATCCAGGAATTTTTTTAAGGGTTCTGTATTTTTGGGAGATAGGGCTAATGGCGGCGGTCCCAGAACTATAAAGTCTGCTAACACTTGAAAGTTTTAAACTTGTCCTGAATACTTAAAATAGTTAATAAAAAAATAGTCCACTACTCTTAAAATTAGGGTTGTCCAATCAGCTGTTTTGGCCTCCGATCCGATCTGATTTTTTAATATTGAATATCTGCCAATACAGAGCCTTGATCCATTACTCATTGTTACGGCCACAGCCGTATCCCCCCCCTTTGTGTAACTAATTACTTCTGTGGAGTGTCTGTGCGTGTGTGTGTGAGTGGCTTGGGTGCTCTCTAGGCTGATTCCTGACACCTGTGCTGCTGGTGAAGGTGATCGGTGAGCAGCTGCAGCAGAACCAATCAGCCAATGAGAAGCAACACCAATCAGCCCAACCCTCATAAAAGTCTGGACTGCCAGCAGTTGACGCGCAGCTTCACCTTAGTTTTGAGCTCGCCACTGTGCCTCTTTGTGTTTGATTTGTTTAGTGTTTTGAATTTCTGTTAAGATTCTGTTTGAGGCACTCGTTTGATGCACTGGGCCAGGTTGTAGTTTAGTTAGGCACACACTCACATGTAGGTTTTGTTATTTGTTTAGTCACACTAGGTTTAGGGGTGCTGTTCTGTTGTTGTTAGATTTGGTTAGTTAGTGTAGTTAGTTAGGAGTTCTGTTCAGTTTGTATCACCAGTTAGTTAGTTTTAAAACTCTAGTTAGACACTGTTTTATTTGGTTATTAGTTGAACAGCACTCATCGGTCCTTTCATTTTGCCTCACTTTTGTTAAGCACAGTTTTACTTTTGTAATAAATACCTTTAATTTACCAACTACACCTGGTTTTATGTTACTTCCTTTACCCACAACGAGCTGGTCGTAACATAATTGGGGGCTCGTCCGGGATCCATCCGTTAAAGGATGCCCGGTTATTTGTTAAAGTTATTTGTTACGAGGTAAGATTGTTCAAGTGTTTTGTGTGTGAGTGTGCAGCTAGTTCTTAGTGTTATGTTGATTAGTGACTTTCAGGAAGTCTTTAGTGTGAACTCTCTTTGTGTATTTGCTTCGTTGGAGAGTCTTCGTTAAGTAACAGTCTACTTCAGTAAACATTCGATGAACCTGTAGTTTGAGAAAACAAATGTGTAGAGCTCTCATTAAGTTGGGAGCAGGTGGAACGGAGGATTAGTTGTGTCCTGGGTACCCTCACTCATCCACAGAGATGGCAGCCATGATGGAAGAGGGGCATGTACTCCACCCTGGTGATGGTCATCCTGCAGGAGAGACTGACAGCCGTGTGCTGACGTGCTGTACGCCTGAAAGATTCTGGTTTTGGAGATGCAGCAAGTGGAGTTTTGCCTGACCTGAACCACCAAGCGGCTGCCAGAAATGCCAGCTCGAGTGAGGAAGCCAGTAACACTGAGAAGACCCTGAACCTGTCTGCTGGAGCCTGGTGGTCCCTGGGTGCTGTGACAAATCCAGTGCATCATCTTGACTCTGTGGGTGCAGGTACAACTCCTCCTTGACTACTTCAGGTCATAATTCATTCGATATTCGACATAACCCCTTGAATTTGTGCCAAACCATTTGGAGACAAATGTAGACTGCTTTTTTGTGAGCTAATGGCTATTCGTGTTTTCGTGCTGCTACCTACCCAGTTTAGCAAGTCTGTGTTGAGTGTAATTTTGTTTTCTGTGTATTTTGTAACAAACCATTGGGTTTGTATTTTAAGGGGAGGGGTGTTACGGCCACAGCCGTATCCCCCCCCTTTGTGTAACTAATTACTTCTGTGGAGTGTCTGTGCGTGTGTGTGTGAGTGGCTTGGGTGCTCTCTAGGCTGATTCCTGACACCTGTGCTGCTGGTGAAGGTGATCGGTGAGCAGCTGCAGCAGAACCAATCAGCCAATGAGAAGCAACACCAATCAGCCCAACCCTCATAAAAGTCTGGACTGCCAGCAGTTGACGCGCAGCTTCACCTTAGTTTTGAGCTCGCCACTGTGCCTCTTTGTGTTTGATTTGTTTAGTGTTTTGAATTTCTGTTAAGATTCTGTTTGAGGCACTCGTTTGATGCACTGGGCCAGGTTGTAGTTCAGTTAAGCACACACTCACATGTAGGTTTTGTTATTTGTTTAGTCACACTAGGTTTAGGAGTGCTGTTCTGTTGTTGTTAGATTTGGTTAGTTAGTGTAGTTAGTTAGGAGTTCTGTTCAGTTTGTATCACCAGTTAGTTTTAAAACTCTAGTTAGACACTGTTTTATTTGGTTATTAGTTGAACAGCACTCACCGGTCCTTTCATTTTGCCTCACTTTTGTTAAGCACAGTTTTACTTTTGTAATAAATACCTTTAATTTACCAACTACACCTGGTTTTATGTTACTTCCTTTACCCACAACGAGCTGGTCGTAACACTCATAATTACCTAGATAAGGGTTTCAGTTGTTTTTGTTTGCAGAAAATCTGGAGATCAGATTTGTAGAGTTAAACGTAGCTCTGCTGTTACCACCTCATGAAACGTCCGTGTTACAGATGCTGCAAGTGGCCACTGGACTCTTTTCATTCTCAAGTTTTTCCACACCGCTGACATTTTAAACACATGAATGCTAATGTTGCTACCGCTAATGGTTTGTTTGCGGCCTATCATAAATTGTGCTCCGTCTACAACAGCTGAGGTAAATGATCGGCTGGGCTGATCGGATCAAATTGCTGATCCCCGATCACTTAAAAATGCTTATATTGACTCCGATCCGATACATACGATCGGGATCAGGACAATCCTGCTTAAAATTATAAAGTTAGCATCAGTATTTATTACTACAAAATATTAAGTTAGCGTGGTTGCAGAAGAATTTGAAATCAAAAAGTCATCTGAATGCACAAAAGACAGTCTACAAGTTTACTTGTTCCTGAGACAATGGAACATTTTCTTACATAAGCTCTACTTACTTGATTTCCTTACATTTATTTACTATCGCTGACAACAACTGAACAAAAATGAGTGTTTTGAACTGTTTTTTTCTGAGTTAAGACCAGGGGTGTCAGTTATGACCCTTGCGTATGCACAAAATGGGGCCTGAAGTTGGCTTGCGCCACTTTCCACGCAATGTATGTGATCTATAAAAAACAGTGCTGATGGTAAAATGTGCGCACCTGCAAGTCAACTCTGACCCATGTGTACAAACCTCTTAGGCAGGGGGAGATTGGTAGTGATGGTTGATACTGCAAAATTTAATATCAATCCGATACCAAGTAATTACAGGACAAGTATCACTGATACCTATATTTTTTAATGATAAAAGCAGCAGTATAGATGATTATTAAATTAATAATAAAAAAAGGCCAATTAAAACTCAGAAAACATTATGTATTATTTGTTTATGAATCTTAATAAATTAATTTTTTTTTTCTGAGTTATCTTTAACTGTTGACTAAGTATTCAGAGTAAAACATATTTCAAAGTAGGATTTTAACTTTATTTATATAATTTTTAGCAATATCCAACCATCCATCCATCCTCATCTGCTTATCCGGAGCCGGATCGCGGGGGTACAGGCAAAGCATGTCTCCCCAGATGTCCCTGTCCCCAGCAACACTTTCCAACTCCTTCTGGGGGATCCCGAGGCGTTCCCAGACCAGACAGGATACGTAATCCCTCCAGCGAGTTCAGGGTCTTCCCCGAGGTCTCTTCCCATCTAGACATGCCCAGAACACCTCCATAGGGAGGCGGCCAGGAGGCATCCTAATCAGATGCCCGAGCCACCTCAACTGGTTCCTTTCAACGCAAAGGAGCAGCGGCTCTACTTCTTGCTCCCTCCAGATTGTCTGAGCTCCTTACCCTATCTCAAAGGCTGAGCCCAGCCACCTTCCAGAGGAAACTCATTTCAGCCACTTGTATCCACAATCTCATTCTTTCAGTCATTACCCAGAGTTCATGACCATAGGTGAGGGTTGGGAGGTAGACCTACTAGAAAAATTGAGAGCTTTGCCTCTTGGCTCAGCTCCCTCTTCACCACAACGGTGTACACCCACAGTACTGCCAATGCTGTTCCAATCTGCCTGTCAATCTCACGCTTCCTTTTACCCTCACACGTGAACAAGACCCCAAGATACTTGCACTCCTTCACTTGGGGCAAGGACTCACTACCCACCTGGAGTGAGCAATCCACTATTTTCTGGCTAAGAACCATGGCCTCAGATTTGGAGGTGCTGACTCTCTCCTGATTGCTTCACACTCAGCCGTAAACCGTCCCAATGCCTGCTGGAGTTTCCCAGCTGAGGAAGCCAGCAGAACCACATCATCTGCAAAAAGCAGGGGTGGAATTCTGAGGTCCTCAAACCGAAAAACCTCCTCCCCCGGCTGCACTTTGAGATCCTGTCCATGAAAATCACAAACAGAATCAGAGACAAGGGGCAACCCTGGCGGAGGCCAACATACACCGGAAACCTGTTTTACTTTGTGCTGAGGATGCGGACACCACTCACACTTTGGTCGTACAGGGACCTAGTAGCTCGTCTCAGTGGCTCCAGGACCTCATATTCCCACAGTACCCCCCACATGACCTCACGAGGGACACAATCGTAGGCCTCCTCCAAGTCTACAAAATACATGTAGACTGGATGAGCAAATTCCCATGCTCAAGTGCTGCAAGGTTAAAGAGATGGTCCACAGCCCCACGGCCAGGCCGGAATCCACACTGTTCCTCCTAAATCCAAGGTTTGACAGTTGGCCGGAGCCTCCTTTCCAGCACCCTAGAGTAACTTTTCCAGGGACGCTGATGAGTGTGATACCCCGATAATTCGAGCACACCCCTCGGTCCCCCTTTTTAAAAATGGGAACAGCCACTCGTCTGCCACTCCACAGGCACTGTGCCCTACCTCCACGTGACATTGAAAAGGCGTGACAGCCATGCCAGCCCAACAATGTTCACAGCCTTCAGCATCTCAGGGCAAATCTCATCTACACCTGCTGCCTTGCCACCAGTGAGCTTTTTGACTACCTCTGTAACCTCCAACAAGGATATAGGTGACCCTTCCCCTGGACCCTCAGACTCTGCCTCCTCCTCAGAGGGTGCATTGGCCGGATTAAGACTCAAAGTGTTCTTTCCACCCCACAACAATGTCCCCAGTCCAGGTCAGCAGTCCCCCACTCCTGCTGAGAAGAGCCCTGCTTTCCACTCCTGAGTTGTCAGATGGTTTGCCATACCAACTTTGGAGCTGACCGAAAGACCTTCTCCATAGCCTCCCCAAATTCCTCCCACGCACAGGCGTTTGCTTCTGCAACTGCTGAAGCAGCAGACCTCCCAGCCACCCGGTACCTGTCAGCTGCTTCCAGAGAACCCTAGGCAAGCCATGCCCAAAAGGCCTCTTTCTTCAGCCTGACGGCTTCCTTCACCGCAGGTGTCCACCAGCAGGTTCTCAGGTTGCCGCCACAACAGGCACCAATGGTCTTTGAGCCACAACTCCTAGCAGCTGCTGCTTTCACAATGGAGAATTTGAACACGGACCACTCAATTTCCATGTCCCAGCCAAATCATCATTTGCCAAATTGAAATGAATTCATAGGCAAGATTTCAAGATAAGTTACAAAATACTTAACATTCTTGCCTCAAACTGGGAAAACCACATGTTAAAGACCAGAATCATATCTTAAGAGGTGCATGTTTCCCCCGGAGTCAGAGCAAAGATAAGACACAATGTTTGACCAGAGTTGTTGTAGCTTTGTGAGTTTCTTTATTCCTCAGCCACATGTACTGAAATTACCCTACTGATGTTCTAACTGGTATGTCTGCTAGGGGTGTAAAGGTACGTGTATTCATACATACCGATTTGGTACGGGCTTCTCGGTACGGTACAGACGTGTACCAAATGGATACATGTGGAATGAAGCTCATACACAGATGGAAAACCAGAGAACAACTCACTGTCACACTGTCCTGGCAACCACACAACCACAGCAAACAACAGCAACAGCCTGAATATTCCCAGATAAAAGTGTCCTGTTTAGGAACACTTTGTTGCCCAATGAAATACAACAGTGCACAAAGACAACAACTGTAGCACTGACATTATTCAGCAGCTGTGTCGCTGACAGCATGTTGTCCAGCAGACCAAGAAAGTCACTGTGGAGGAACAACAAAGTCTCACCAGCTGGTTATGAATGTCCCATGATTAAGGATCTTCTTATTCTAACAATGGTTAAAACTCTGGTTTTGTTAAACAAATTAATTCAACTGTCAGCCTCAGAGGAGGGGAGAGGGGATTCCATCATGTCTGCAGCTGCGTCATAGGTAAAGTTATCCTCAGATTTCACACGGCTCTAACCTCTTTAGCCGCCTACACCGCTTTCCACATTATTATTAATTTAAGACCTTTTGAAGGGAGGTTGCAGCATTATTAATAATTTAAATGTAATTTATCCAGACTATTTGTTTTAATACATCTTAATACAATTTAAAAAATAATAAATTCTGTTATTTATTTGCTTTAATTACCGTACCAAAAACGTACCGAACTGTGCCTTCAAAACCGAGGTAAGTACTGAACTGAAATTTTTATCATCAAACCAAAAAAGTCTTGACCTGGACTTGCCCAGAAAAGCTTGAGACTTGGCTCACATTTGTGACCAAACATGACACTGAATCTGGCTGGGTTTTTTTTGTTTTTTTTTCTACACAATCACAGTGACTTGTCCTACCCAGCTCCTATTCTTTCTCTCTGTTCATCTTCATGCATTTGATCTCCTGACAACACTTATTAGTGTTATATCTTATATTCTCCAAAATAACAAATCAAGCTTTAAACTGTTGATGAATTTTACATAGATGATGACTTATAACAACACATGGTCCGTGTGTGGAGAAGTCTTGATAAAGATGTTGTAAATCACACTGATCCTAGACTTAGCAGGGCTGTACAGTGCAACATGTATGTCAAGCATGCAACAAGAAAATTGATCCATGCTACAAGTTGTTTTTGTCTTACTGCACCTGAGTGATGAGAGAGTGGTAGAGATAGCTGAGTGTGTTTGTCATGCACACAGATGTGACTTAAACTTGACTTTTAGCCCCAAAAACTTCAGACTCAGCTTGGACTTGAATTTTAGACTCATAACTCGTCATTTTAATTTGCATATCAGACGCATTTTAAATTAAAACAGAATGTTATTCCCTCTCATTTAGCGTGACCCTTGGCGTTTGGAGTGTGAGCAGCCATACTCCACAGCTGACACAATGGCAGGTTAGTCACTTTCAGCAGGTGATGGATGGGGAAGGCTCAAGTTGTAAGCGGTACACATGGTTGCGACCTTTAAGATGAGTGCTGCTTCAAACCTGAGTGTTTTTATGAAAGTCCTTAGGCTAAACAATGTTGGCAAAGGTCCCCATTCTCCTCTGATTAAACTCTCTCTCGCTCTCTCTCTCTCTCTCTCTCTCTCTCTGTGTGTCTCGCTTGACCACTTACCAATTAAACATGGCCTGTCACAGTTTACAGTTTTAAAACAAACAAGGTATTCCAACTCAGGCCCATGGTCCAATTGGAACTGGCCTGCTGCAAAATACATTAAAAAATAGACCGCATTAGAACATAAAGCTTTTGTTACACTTCTTCCTTTTGACTAGATATATAGTATTAAAGTTTTATCCAATATTTGGATATTAAGAAATTAATTGCAGCCAATATCAGAACCAATATATAAATGTAGTTTGGACCTAAAGCTTTAAAAAATTTTAATCTTTAAAATCCACTTTACAGTTTAAAGATGAACAAAGAAAAAATCTTCCATCCTTAGAACACATTTTAAAATTTAAGTAATAAGGATGAACAAAGAAAAAGACTTTAGCCTACATAGGTCTGTTGGTCATGCCTAAGGCCAGCCACACACTAGACAATTTTTTAATCTGAAACGATTTTAAAACCGTGATTTTCCAAAGATTTTTCATCTTTAATCATCTGAACACACACCATAGACAACTCAGCCAGACTATCAGATCACTGGAGACCACACACCTGCCAACCTGCCTACGACCTTGCGTGATCACGTGACTTCAGAAAACAAAACAAAACATATATGTCTGTCGATACCGTCTTGCTGTCCCTCCACAGAGGCTGTCCTGGCATGTGTTACAGGTGCAGCAACACTCATAAAACAGGGGAAAGACTCAGGACGAAATCCTGGATGGAATTAAGGTACCGCTGTGTTTATGGTTGTGAGTGGTGAAAGTACGTGTGATTCGTCTGGTGACGCTACCCAGTGTGCTCAATCTCATTGGTGGTTGTAGGTATTCCATCAGCAGCACTATGACCTAGAATCATAAATATCAAACATGTTTTATAATTACGATTCAGGGTCTGGGAGGCTACGATTTGGATCAGTAAATGAATTGTGTTGACACCACACACATGCAGACTACTTAGACAAATAATCATTTGCAATGAGGCTCCAGTCGGTATACGCCCCCACAATTGTTGGGGAAGTCAAATCTTGGCTAAAATCAAGCTTAAAATCCTGTAGTTTGTGGCCAGCCTAAAACTCAAAAAAAGTCTGATGAATAAAAACAAAAGGATGAAGGCAGGAAATAGCAGAATGAATTGGCCACCCTAAAATCCGTAACAATGATTGGCTATTTGCTTTGCTAGCTGTTGATGTAAATGTTTTGATGTAGGCTGTTTTATTTTTTAATTTTTTAATTTTTGTAATTTATAAATATATTTACTTACTAAGCCAATCCTTTCATTAACAGTTGGTTTTAGATATATAATAGACATTTTGTGTGTTGTTCTAGAAGTTTTATATCTTGTGCTACAAGACTGCCTCAGAAGCTCCAGCGCTATAACCTGGCATGCCAGATGGATTTTTTTCACTCATCCATCTGGGACACCACTCATACACAGCGATTGGTCTGTCACATCTTTACGGGCCAATCAGAGCAACAAAACACGTGACTTAGCCGCTACCGAGCTGTGCACCTGCGCTCCTTCTGAAGGAGTAAACTCCATAGAAAACTGCATAACGCCGCTGACAATGGCAACTGTAGACATGTCTGTACATGACTTGTAGTTTTTGAAAAGAAAACAACTCGAAAGTACTGCCCCTCGACGCCGATTGGTCCTGTCACTTTCTAACCGGGCCAAAATGGTTCAGATGGGAGATTTGCAAGATGGATTCACCAGTGAGAAAAACCAAAACAGGCATATCCATCTGCTTTGCAAGATTACCTGCGCTATTGGTACCAAATCGAACTACCCTGCTTGAAAAGTGTAGAAGCAGAGTAACATTAAAACAGCAGCTCACATTGCCCTGGATGTGGAGGAATGGCATTCAAGTCATGATGTAAGTACACGGAAACTGTTCAATTGTGCACAAGTCCCCTTTATATAATATCGACCTTGAACCATTTTTCTATGTAGATGCTGGCTTCTCCTGGGAATTGCATGTAGTGTGATGTACTACAAAATTTAACACATGCAGCCTTGATTGACAAGAGAACTGTTATCATGTCCCTTTCAGATATATTCAGTAGTTTAGCCTGGAGTAGATTTCACCTACAAAGGTGCAAGGGGGGCATTCAGTGCTGCTGGCAACTCAGGGCTAATGGTAGCCTACAGCATGGCTCAGAGTGAAAGGATTTTTTTCATATGAAATGAAATAGAAATTGCCAGTCACTGAATCTGCTCATAGATTAATCGCTGAAATTTAAAGAGGAGCATGCATCCTGCATGACAGCGTAATATCAAAGACCCTATGAACCTGACAGCTGCATCACTTTCCATGCTGCTCTGCAGGAAACGCTTGCTGTGCCATCAGTCCTGGGTACTCATTTAATTTAATGCTAAACTGGCACATTTTGTCACATTTCATTACTTGATGATTTACTATAATAGACAATGGCACTCTTTTGTTTACCTTACAGGAATTATTACAACTTTTTAAGCAATATGTTTTATGATAATGTGACAGATGATTATAGATCTCTGCAGGGTGTTATCACCAATCTCTATGGTTGCTGTTTTACAGCTCATTGCTTTGCAGCTTTGCATTGGGACATTAGTTTGAGTACAACCCCAGCAGAAATCACTTTTAATTGAAACAGGATGATGAACAGAGTATACATTACCTGCACAGAAGAGGTAATAATATTTCTGACTAGGTGAACAATAATGAATTATAAACATGTGTCTCTGGAACTGTGAACAGGCTTTAAAAAAAGGGCATGGTAGATTGAATTTAATATAGAATGAAAGATGACTCTTCCGGGAAAATAAAAGAGGATATTATTATCTGAGTACTTGTGTCCACAATGAAAAAGTGGCCATGTGCAGTAATATTGAAAATTGAAAATGCAACTCAGTTATACCATTTTATTGAATCAATTTAAAAACAGTGTAATCATATGTAAATTGTGACACCAGCAAAGGTGCACAGCCCTATCTCTGACCTCTTAAAAATGTATTATATGTTTGGTCAGGGGTGTCAAACTCAAGGCCTGGGCGCCAAATCTGGTCCATGGTACAGTTATACCTGGCCCACAAGATCATATAATTTTTTTTATCTTAATTCGCCTACTGGCATAAGGTCTGCCGATATCCTCCAGAATAAAAATATTCACCATGTTGAATATCCTTTTTAAGTCATAAAGATTTAACAAAGTAAAGCGTAAAATGATCAGATAAAAGTCAGGAATTTGGGAAAATAGGATCGTTTAATATTTTCTGCATCTCATAATTACAGCTAAAACAAGTGATTCTGACTTTTTAAAGTAATGATTTTGAAATTAATCTCAGATTTTGACCTTTTGAACTCCTAACCTTGACTTTTAATCCCGTATTTTGACCCTTTCCACTCATGATCTTTAATTCAATCGGAAATGTTTACCTTTAAATGTCCTGATTTTGACTGTAGGGTCATATTTTTACCTTTAAAACTCATGATTTTGAATTTTATCTTAACCATTGACCTTTTAAATGTAAAAGATTTTTTTTTAATTTTAATTTGGTGTTTTGGGCTTTTGAACTAATGAGTTTGACTTTCCATCTCAATTTTTTTTTTTTTTTTATAATGATATTTTTATTTAAATTAAAAAGTGCAAACAAGGTAAATAGTTTTTGCTCAATTTTTCCATGAACAATAGTACCCAAAATGCTACAAATGGTATATCTAAATATAATAATAATGAGAGTCGTCATAGTACTTATGACTATATGACTAGAAAAAAAAAGAAAAAATATGCCGAGCACAAGCACACACTAATAATGATAATACAAAGTCGAATTAACATAATAATATAAATAGTGAGAAAAAAGCATATATAGTTTACAGTACAAAAGCACACTTAAGAGGGTGCATACCCTCTCCCCCCACCCACCCATCCCATGAGGTAGTTTTGGTAAGAATAAATAAATAGGTAAGATAATGATAGTAATTAAAAAAAAAAAAAAAAAAAAAAACACACACGCAAATAAGATAGTCTAATAACAACAGAAGTAATAAAAGTAATAATATGAGAGTAAAAATGATAGAAAGAATTAAATTGAACGTAGGTATAGGTCCAGTACACAAGAAGGGGAGAGTGTTTCAGCATCAGTCCTCACATTTTAATTGCGGTAGAACATCAATGAAGGCTCCCCAAATCAATCGGAACATTGTGGGTCTTCTCCTGATGCTGTAGAGAATCTTCTCTGGAGTGCAATATGATGTTAATTCATTAAGCCAATGTCTTTGTGAAGGAGGGAAGTCAGATTTCCACATTGTCAGAATACACTTTTTACCTGCTGTACTGGCAAGTAAAACAAAGTACTTGACAGGGTCAGTCATATTTAGGGACTTAAAATCTCCAAGGATCCACAACTTAGGATCTGTTGGTATGCTTTTTCCAATAATCACTGAAGTAGTTTTGATCACATAATTCCAAAACTTTATGATAACTGGACATGACCACAACATATGCATCAGATCTGCGTTTGTTGTTTTACATATTTGGCAGGCAGGTGAGGCAGTGTTTTTAAATTTATGAAGCCTTGCAGGTGTATAGTATGTCCTGTATATTATATTAAACTGTATAAGTCTGTGCTTTGTAGAGATCAAAAAAGTTTGAGCCTGTTCCAGTAGTTTGTACCATTCAGCATTATCGTATGTGTAATTTAAATCTGACTCCCATTTATGTTTGGTGGACGGTTTCTCGTATTCAGGAGAATTGTTATTAAGAATACTGTAAATAACTGATGTTAGACCTCTAGTAGAGATACGCGGAGAGTTTAGTAACTGTTCCTCCAGAGGACTCTCTTTTGGAATGTAAGGAAATGTTGCTGAATTTGCTTTGACCCAGTGTCTTATTTGGAAATATTTGAACACATTTTTTTGAGGCAGTTTGTATTTTTGAGATAACTGCTCAAAACTAGAAAAGACATCTCCTGTATATAGGTCTGCAATAGTTTGTATACCATGGTCGGTCCAGCTTTTAAGAGTATTATCTGCCAAAAGTATTGGGATGTTTGGGTTATTCCTTAGAGGAGTATTTTTGGATAGTGACCCCTTATATTTAAAGGCAGAGTTGGCTTCTTGCCATGATATAAACGTATTTAGTATTAATGGGTTCTTGGTGATGGAGCTAAGCACGTATTTATTACTCAAAAAGGGTACTACTCTCAAGGGAGTTTTTTTTCAATTCATATTCCTCTATTGATAGCCATCCACACTTGCTGTCTTTCGGATGTAGCCAAGCCCATATGGGTCTGAGCTGGGCTGCAAGATAATATTTTTAAAGTTGGGGAGATTAAGACCGCCTTTCACGTATGGACTCTGTAACGTAGTTAGTTTGACTCTTGCAGGTTTTTTGTGCCACACAAATGATGTTCTCATCTTATTTAAGTCTGTAAATAGATTAGAAGAGACTTTTAGGGGAATACAATGAAACAGATCCATAAATCTGGGCAAAATTTTCATTTTTATTGAACTTATTCTTCCGATCAAGGAAGGAGGTAAGTCCATCCATCTTTTTAAGTCGTTTCTGGTTTGCTCCAGTAATTTAATGTAGTTTTCTGTATATATCTTGACATGAGATTTGCCAACCCAAATTCCCAAATATTTAAATCCATTGGGGGACCATTTTAGGGGTAAGGTTATTTGCTTGGTTTGACTATTATGAACATTAAATGGTAATATTTCACTTTTGGTATAATTTAGCTTGTAGCCAGATGCTTGACTGTATTTTTCTAAAATATCTAACAAAGCAGGGAATGAATTTACTGGATCTTTAATGAATAATAATAAATCATCGGCATATAAGGATTATTTGTGCTCGAATAGTCCGAGTTTAAAACCAGAGATACCAGGATCAGATCTTATAGCAAAGGCTAAAGGCTCGATAGCCAGATAAAATAATAAAGGCAAGACAGGGCATCCTTGTCTACAGCCCCTTGTAAGGGAGGTAGAGTCTGAAAGAATGCTGTTTGTCAAGAGTTTTGCTTTCAGAGCACTGAAAACTGTTCTTATATAATTCATAAACTTATGTCCAAAGTTCATTGTTGCTAGAGTTTCACATAAAAAAGTAGGTTCAATTCTATCAAAGGCTTTAAAAGCATCCATTGAAATTATTAGCATAGAGTCATTTTGAGATTGGGCAGCCTTTATGATATGAAAAAGTCTACGTACATTATCAGAGCCTTGTCTGTCTCTAATGAACCCTGATTGGTCGGTATGAATAATTTTCGAGACAACTTCCTCAAGTCTATTTGCAATCACTTTTGCTAATACTTTAGTCAGTATTTAATAGACTTAAGGGTCTGTACGAATCACAGTTTAGTCAATTTTTGCCTGGTTTGGGTAATAGAATTATGGTTGCCATTTCTAGGCTGGGTGGCAATTTCTTCTTCTTAAATGATTCTAAAATCATATTTGTGAGGGGAGACGCAAGTTTTTTTTAAGAATGCTTTATAGTATTCAATAGGAAAACCATTGGGGCCTGGAGTTTTATTGTTCTGTAATAAGTTTGATGCTTCGCAGATTTCTGCTACCACTATGTCAGCATCCAGTGAGTATTTGTCTTTATCATTCAATTGAGGCATTTTTAATTGATCCAGAAAAGCTTTTGCCAAAAGGTTTTGGGAGTTATGATCCAATTGATACAAAGTTTGACAGTACTGTTTAAACCTGTTGTTAATATATGTATATATCTCAAATTTTAAAACTTATCATTTGGACTTTTTTAAATGTCAAAATCATTAACATGACCACTTAGTTGTTTTTTTCCCCATAATTCATTACTGGTAAAAATTAGGTTATTACTGTATGCAGCTTTTAATGGTAATAAATATCTGAACCAATACTCACAAATTAATTCTAAAGCATGTTTTGCATTCAGGTTCTGTCTACAAACATAATCATTTGTCTCTGGATAAGAGCTTTTCTGAATATACTGGAGATCTATTTTTCTAAGAGACTGAAAATTATCAGAGGCAATGTCAACAACTTATTTATACGAGTGCATAAACTGTCATTCAGAATTACAAGGAAGTGTCCTTAAAAGCATCTGCTCAGGGCCGTGGCACTGTTGATGTGGGAGTAAGTCTTATTACATATGCAAATTGTGAGACAATAAAGCCCAAGGTAACTACTCTGCTTTTAAAAACCTTGTATACTCATGGTGAAAGGAAGTAGGTATCATGGAGAGTGGAGTGGAGTGGAGTTTAGCTGGCGACACAGGAATACAGAGGCAGGTGGGAGGTGAAAACAGCAAGTATAATGCAGAGGACAGCCATTTTAAGGGATGGCTCCCAGATATCCCAACAATGGCAGGTGAAGGAAGACAGAGGGAGGAAAGAGTGAGAGAAGGGTAGGGGTGCAGGAGAACTCATCAGGACAGCCAACTGGCAGGGCAGATGACCAGAGCAGTTCAGAAGGGTGCCAGGAGACACAAAAATGGATAGAACAGACCTGGAGGGTAACTAGAGGGCAAACTGTGCCGGTGAAGCACCCCCTAAGAGGTCAAGGAGAAGGTGCAAGAAGCTTGTAGTTACAAACAGCGTATGGTGCCTAAAGACCTGAGCAAGAGGCTATCGATCGGGCAGCAGAACTAGAGGCTAGCACTGCAGCAGCAGGATGCACAAGAGTTGAGATTGCTGGTATTGCTTCAAGCTCTTAAACTGCAAGCTGAGACTCCAGGAGCCCAGAAACCAAAGGCTGCTGAGGAACAAATTACAATAAGGTAGCCAATAAAAAACCAGATGTAAGCTGGACTGTCGATAGGTGATGAAAAACAAAGGCCAGCTACACCGCCAACTGGAGTACAGGTACAGGAGTAAAACAGAGCAGACAGCAAAGGAACAGCATAGCTGCTTGGTGTACAAAAGAACTCTGGCTCTGAAAACTTAAGAGAATGTGTATTTTCCTTCAGTGGGTCAGTCTATTTATGTGTTTGAATGTGTGTATGCTTTTTAGCAAGCCACATCTAATGCAACACACAGACTAATGTCAGGAACTTGATGATGTGAAATTGTATGTGAAGCCCCGTGCAAAACTACAGCTTGTGGATGCAGGAGGCAGACAAGCAGGACAGTCTTAGCCAAAGCTATTTTAGGCTCATCAATGTAATTCTGCATTAAACTACAGCAGAAGCTTATCTGACAGGTTTGGAAACACAAACAAGAAAGAAAGCTGCAGCCAAGAGTGACGTCTACTGAGTGCAGAGCCAGGTAGAGGAAAAACAACTCTATGATATACTGCCATTCAGACGGATTGAAAGACAGGCAGACTCTGAGACGTAATTGCACAAGCTATTAGACATGATGCTGTTGACTGTGATGCTGCTGGAGCTTTTGTTAATGGCCTGTGGAAAAGCCAAAGGAAAGCTTGATAACCTGAAATTGCTACCCCAAAATTGGTCTCTGTGTGGCAGATCAATTGCCCTGCTGTTTCCGTAACAAAAAAAAAAAAGAAGTTTGGTCCAATGTCTGAAGTGCAATTTTATTATTTTAAAGACAAAAGGCAGGTGGCTCAGCTAAAGCATGTTCTTGTCCAATAAGTTACATCCTTTTAATAAGACTCTCCTTGCCAAGGAATGGTATATGAGTGTAATGAGATCTGCCAAATAGCCAAGGTTAGACAAAAAGTTCTTTCACAGCTACCGACCTTGTTCTCCTCCCTCAAATCATTCATGTTGTTAATATTGAAGTCCCAAATGTAAAATTAGCCCAATAACTTGAACAATGCTATTAATATATTAATGCAAAGTGACTTGTGAAATGCCACAGGGAGTGTTTTGGTAAATCTGCTCTGCTTTAATTAGGGAAAATCTCCTTTACATGGCTGGGGTTTTACCAATGTTTCTTTGCATTGGATAAAGTGCAGGGGGGAAGTGCACCAGCTGGTCATATGCCTGAATGTAATATTATGACTAAATTAGAGCTGAAAGTTAGGACAAACTTGAGGCCATACCCTGTATACCATCTGGACTTGAGCTCTGGTAGAGTTATGCTTGGGTTGCATTTTTACGCCTCAGATGGAGCAGGTGTGAATTTAAAATGCCAACTTATCCGATGAAATATGGACAGAAAATGAAGAGCAATAGTCACAAAACGAACAAGTATGAAGTAAGTAATGAAAATACGAGAAAGAAAGTAATATGGGATCAGACTATCATCATCATTATCGGCGATCACTCGAAGCGAGTATGATTGTCCTCCTGTCGGTTGGTCTGGTCATTTTTGGGTCCTCAGGTGGCAATGGAGGCCAATCCTAGATCCACAAACTCTGCTGCTGTGGTGGCATATGTGGGTGGGTGTCATCGTTGTTGTAGTTGTGGTTTGAGGAGCCTTTTTTGTGGTGGATCTCTCCTTTCTCTGTTGCCTCTTTACTTCTTTGGCACAGTGTAGGTCCTTCTCTAGCTGTGCTGTACCCTCATGGACCATCCTACTTCACATGTCTCAGTTGAGGGCAGCCTCTTCCCAGTCGTTGAGGCTGAAGTGAAATTTTTTAAGGTGGGTTTTGATTGTTGGTTGTTGGGCATATGGAAGACATGGCCTGTCCATCGTAGCTGATGTCTTATGATAGTTGAAGTGATGCTGGGAATGTTGGCTTCCTCCAAGAGACTGATGTTGGTTCATCTAGCTTCCCAGCTGATCCTGAGGATCTTGCGAAGACATCACTGGTGGTACTGCTCTAAGGCTTTAAAATGTCTGCTTTAGGTGGTCCAGCTATCAGCCCCATAGAGAAGAGTGGGCAGAACTACAGCTTGGCAGACCAGGAGTTTGGTCTTGGTTTGGATGTCCCGATGTTCAAAAACTCTTTCCCTCAGCCTGGCAAATGCTGCACTGGCCCACCCTATACGGTGGTGGATTTCCACATCAATGACAGGTCTAGTGGAAAGAAGGCTGCCAAAATAGGGAAACTGATCCACGTTTTCAAGATGGTTGTTGTCCACTCAAACTGTGGGGGTCTGGGAGGGTGTGTCAGGAGCTGGTTGGTAAAGGATCTGAGTTTTCTTGATGTTGATATCAAGTCCCAGGAGTCGGTAGGCCTTGGCAAAAGCATCCATGATGTTTTGGAGGTCCGCTTCCAATGGAGCAACTAAGGCGCTGTCATCGAGACGTGTCTGGCTGTAGACCTCGAGCAAACTTCTACGCTGAGGCATTCAGCTGCAGACCTGTCCGCTGGGGTGGACCTCTACACTGGGGTGTGACGTATATTGCCCCAGCCCGAGTACCTCTATGCTGGGGCGATGACGTATTACCCGAGCCAAATTTTCTGCTCTAGCCCCTTGCCCACTGGCTTACCCTAAATCTAACCACTCGGGTTAGATTTTCATCAAAATTTGTAAAATAAATGAGTTTAACTCATCTTGAGGTAGACGTCAAGAGGGAGAATATTTCCAACTCAAGAAGTTGATCACTTTCATTATTTTACCTGAAGAAATAAAGATTCCACTTAAAATATGGATACTCTGCATTGCATATTAAAAGAAAATATGTTTCTCACAGCGTTGATGTCCTCTTGAATCCAAAGACAGATTATGTGTATTTAAGCCTTTATTACAGACAGGTTTACAGAGCCTGAGGTCATAAACATGGTCCCAAAATAAAAGGCCAATGAACTGAGGCAGTCTTGTTTAATAAGCCTGTTTCATCAAAATTAAATGGATGAGAGCATTAAATCTAGTTGTATTCCAATGATTTAGCTTATATGAATGAGGATTCTGCACAGTTAAATGGATTAGTGTATGCCAGAAGAAAAGATTTATAAAATACAGGGGGGCTTTTGTTTAAATTCTTGCATCCTTACATGTTCTGGATTAAAAAACAAGCTAGTGTTTAAGTCAGGAAGGCAGATTTAGATCACTGATTATTTCATGTCCTTCCTGTCTTTTTCCCATCTGTTGCTTCCTATTCCTTAGATAACTTTTAAAAATACGTATTTAAATAACTTGAACAGCAATTAAGTTCATCCTGTGTGAGAAAAACAACTTTCTTAGAACATTAATGAGCGGTCATTCTGTCAGGAGCAACAGAATGACCTTCATGCTTACCATATATGGAGCTTACCAATAATTATCATCCTTACTGAGACCTTCAACACCTTTACTTCAACATAATGCAAAATCTTCTTATGGATACTTTGCTTTGCATCCATGAAGGTGATCATGAGTGCTGATGAAGTGAGGGTGTCTTCAGGCAACATATTGCCTCTTGGTAAAAAATACACACCTCATTATTTCTAGAACATGATAGAAGGATGGTTTGAGTGGAGATGACGATGATTGAAGACATAAGGTGTCAGATGTGGGAGGAGGGGAACACAAAAAGATGTTTTTCTCACTTTCTATCTCTTCCCTTACTCTCTACATTATAATATCTCTCACAGTAGTCTACAGTCTCAATCTTTCACCTCAATCAAGTGTTCATGCTGCCATCAGTGGTCATTCAGTGGTCATTCAGTCACCATGGCAACTGTGGCAACCCCAGGCCACAGAGCAGCAGGAGTCCACAGCAGGATGTCTCATGCTTCCGTTTTACTTGTTTTCTTTTTCTCTTCCTAAAAATGCAGTGGGGACAGTTTCACTTTCTTTCCTCACCTCCCCCTGCAGTATAGTGACCCTTAAGTACCCTTTATCTGTCACACTGTGTGTCTCTCTTTCCACAGTCTTTCTGCAGGACAGTGGGAAGTTGACAGTCTTGCCTCTCCTGTAGAGTGCCCAGTAACACATCAAAGCTGTGTCCAACTTTTTTCATTCTCAGATGATGATAAGAGCACACTGATTGTCCACAGGGACAGAATCCTTTTTTTTCATGCAAGACATCCCTCCTTATTTGTCTATTTACATCGAACATCAAACCTTCATCAGACAAAGGCCTCCCTCTCTGAGGTTTTAGCATTAGGAGGGGTTTAGGTCAGCTGTGTTAGCACTCTGAATGTAATCTTGTTCAGTCAGGCCTCCACTGTTGCATGCAGCTGTACAGGACTAGAGTGGGAAAGACAGTGAGTGGAGTAGGACCCAGAAGACTGTGTGTGCTCTGACCAAAGGCTGCCATAGAAGAGCAAGAGATGTAGAAGTGAGGGCAGGGAATCTGGTTTTTAATTCATTGAAGGGAAAACTTAAGAGGTCGTTTCATTAACGTTTTTTTTTTTGTTTGTTTGTTTGTTTGTTTTTGTTTTTTTTGTGCCCCCTGAATTTGATGTGGGAAGCAAACTCAGACAATTGATCTCTCTTATTAAACTCTTTTAATGATGTCTTATCTTAGGATAATGACAGTGTTGGAGCTAATTATGATAGAAATTGAAAATTTTAGTAGAGTCAGGTGTGGAGAAGATGCTTTCTGAGTAATGTCTTTAAGAGGGCAATCAGGTTTAATTTATGCTCATTAGTTCATGTTTTACACAGGGTTAAATGCAGCTCTTGGGGAAAAATCTTGATCTTTTATAACAGTTTTGTTTGATTTATGTATGTCTCCTTGACACTTATCGATTTTAATCAAAATGTGCAGTACAGCAGAGTTGGACAGAATCCTATAGTTGATACGTTTCTTCTTTAACTAATATCTTTAATGAAATGAAACCATAAAAAGTTTGTCCTGTCCTTCACAACAGCCCTTCACTGTGACTTTGATTTAATCACATTATAAGACAGGGTGTTGGGCAGCATACTAAAGCACCTCTGAAATTAATTGCTCCATTGAGAGCCATTGTCAGATAAGAATGTGTCTCGTCTTATCAAGATGTGGATTTGATCTGTCTGCTGCAGAGTGGAGCTAGAGTTACACCGAATCGCTGACCTCTTCACTTCTCTTAGGAAACCCTTTATCCTGACTCTCCCCTCCTTCTTTTTTTTTTTTTTTAAGTCCGCAGAAACACATATAGTCATGGACAAAAGTATTGGCACACCTGGAATTAAAAAAAAAAAAAAACAATCACCATTTTTGCCAGAAATTGTAGCAATTAAAAATGTTTTTGGTATACAAGTTTATCTTCTTTTATGCTTTCTTTAACAGAAAATAGACAGCACGTTGTGAAGGATCACTGTTGACGCTCTCTCTATCTCTCTCTATCTGAGCAGGTTTAATATCTTTATCACATTCCACTCATCACAATACTTTGATTTGACCTTCAAATTTTAATTTGCATCATTCACCAAACCAAATACTTCAGGGGTGTTATTGCAATGTTGAGTTTTCTATTTGCTATGAATCCTGATTTATTGCCCCAAGTAATGTGTGAAGGGGTATATCCTGTTGGATTTGATCCAAATGTTTCCACCATTGTAACATGCATTGCACCTGTGAAAAGTAAAGTATAATAGTTGTGCTGACTGAAAGTAGTTCCCAAAGTTTGGTAGAGATAACCCCCCTTTTCTTATGGCAGTTGTAATGTTTTATATCTAATCTTAGATTTAAGGCCTTTTGAACATAAGTAATATAAGAAACCCTGCTTCCTACTTAATAAATTGTTTTGCATGTATTTTTAAAGGTATTAATTGAAAGATGAAAAATTTTGGTAAGACATTTTGTCTGAACTGTCTATTCAGTTATACAGTTCCAATGGTAATAAGGCCCATATACTATTTCAATCTGTATTAAGTAGTTGGTAAGTAGTTACTAGCATGCTACTTTGAAAAATCCAATAAATACTGGATCTTGATCCCCAAGTATTTAATAATGCTGTTGTCCTGAATGAAGAAAGGTTACTGCATGTAATTGTGCTGTGGGCAGGCCTGCCAGCAGAATTGGCTGGCCCCCTGAAAACCCCAGAGAATGGCCCTTCCCTTTGTGATTTATTGATGTCAATCTTTTTGTGTTGGATCTGTAGCATTAGTGCTAGCACCCTGGCTCACGGTTACTTGATTTTGGAGCTAAAAAGTTTATCAAGCCAAAGGGTGGTTCTGATTTTCAAATTATTTATTTCTTTTTAATCCAGTCTTCATTGCTGTTTCTACCCAATTTACCACATTTGTTTCCACTTTTGACCCATTTTTGCCATTTTTAACCCCTTTCACTACTTTAGCCATCCATCTTTGCCCCACATTACAACTTTTGTCCCATTTTTGCCACTTATATAAAACATTTTTGCCCCTTTTTAACCACTTTTCCCCATTTTGCCCCTTTTTTCCTCTCTTAAGCCATATGCTTCTTAATTCCATTGTTGCCCCCCTTTTTTTCTAATTTTTGCCTTTAATGTGGAAATATTGAATTGTCCCTAAAAGTTATTTCAGTTCCTTCTACTTTGGTCTCTGGTATTCTGAAGTTTGTGCACACCATGGCTCTGCTATGAAGTCTGACATTACTTTCCAAATGGTTAAGTTCACTGTGCCTATCCATGTTATTTACATTAGTCATTCTGTTTTAAGAAAAAAGGTTTACATTTAAAAATGTTATATATACTACAGCATATGTTATATTGTACTCTTGCTTTGATAAGAGTGGCTATTATTCAGGTGACATATAAAATGGTTATTACAGATCAACTGTCCAACAGATTGTGATTTTCTTGACCACCACAGGCCCCCCAGTTGGCTGGGCCCCAGAAAGCTTTACAGGCATCAGAGCAGGGAATGCTGTCAGTCTACTATAAGTACATCTTCACCTTTCTGGCAAGCAAACAAGAGATGGTGGGGATATTTAGAAGCTCTTTTGGTTTCAGACCTGCAGGACAACATCAGTACTCATATTCCGTGTTCCTAAAGAGTGATAGAACAGTAAACTTTAATTGGTAAGATAAGTATGATTGAACAGATGAGTGAAGCAGGTGCAATGAGGAATTGTAGCATAGCTCAGTCACAGAACATCCAGTCCATTTTTTTCTCACTGCATGTGGTTCCAGATGTACTGGATGTAGTGACTGCTGTGGATCCAGACATTGCTTGTTTGCCCTTGTTGGCTGAGGAGCTCTTCTGGACCAAAAAAGATATATGTTAATGATACATTTTCAGGAAATGTCAGAAATGGCATACACTGTAAAAAGTTACCAGGATTTCACTACATTTAACTGTAATATTTTACAGTAAATAACTGTATTACCACTTCACAGACTTTTACTGTAATGTATACAGTATTTTATTGTAATTTTGAATTTTACAGTAAGCTACTTGGAATAGTGTAGTGTACAGTATTACCAGGATTTCACAATATTTTAATGTAATATTTCACAGTAAATTACTGCATTACCATTTCATGGGCTTTAACTGTCATGTATGCATCATTTTATTGTATTTTTGAACTTTACAGTAAATTACTGGCTACACCCGGATTTTGTTTCTACTTAAACTTTTTAGTAATCATTACTTATTCTTTCCTGTTTTGACAAAAAATGTTAACATTGCCTAAACAGATTAGTTGTTTGTACTATTCAGCTGAAAGATGCAATGCAATGATCATGTTAAACTGAGATAACTTAGTATGTTTAGTTCTTTAAGGGGAGGGGCTATTTAAAAATTTTCAAGAAACCATGGGTGAGACTGTCAGTGCATCTGTTGGCAGCGGCAGGCAATGCTTCCATCATGGCTTCCAGACGTGGCGAAGCCAATGCTTTGCTTGTGTTTCCTCCCCACCAGGGAGGGAGTAATTGGCTGATCTGGGTCGCTGTCTGGATCCAGCAATGTTGCTAAAGGACTCTTCACTATTGGGTGAAAGGGCTAATGGTGGAAGTCTGTGTTTTCTGAGTGCTTTTCTAGTTTCAGATAGTGGCAAGCAATGGTGAGAAATGGCTCCCAGACAAGTTGAATGACTTTGACAAGCTCTCACACAGGAAGCATGAGCAGCTATTATTTATTCTCACTCACAGATACAGTCACATACAGACAGGGTGGTCTGCAACATTGACCCCCTCACTCATGGTGTCACACTTCGAAAAACACTTCTCACTAAAAACATCAACTAATAAATTAAATGCAATGAACATGAACTTTAGAAAAACAGTACAAGAAAAAATTCTCACACACAAAGCACTCCCAGAATTGTTTAAGGCAATTGGTTTACTCGGGCTTATTAGTAATGTCAACTAATTCGGGTTTAGAGTGTACTAATTGCATTACTTTCACAGTTAAAATGTAAAAGTACGGGCCATTGTTGTAATGTATAAAAAACTAGATGCTGTAATTCCACAAATGCATTCTGTAATAAAACAGGAATTACTTGGGTCTTGCAGTTGTAAAACTACAGTATAAAATTGTAATTTCACGAGGAATTCCTGTAAAATTGGGGCTGTAATTTTACAAGAAGTTACTGTGAGGATATTTAGTGGTAAATGACTGTGAAGATTACTGTGAAAGTCATGCAAAATTTGGCCAGTAATTTACTGTGATTTTACACTCAAAAATTTAACTGATTGGATTTTGGGACTGATCCGGATCACTGTCTGGATCCAGGAATTTTTTAAAGGATTCTTTACTATTGGGAGATAGGGCTAATGGCAGAGGTCTGTGCTCTCCCAGTGCTTTTCTAGTTTTTTAAATTTGACAGGGACAGTCAATTTTCATCAACATTTCTGTGAGTATGCCAGAGTTAGTCAAAAGGCTCACTCCCATCTGCAGTCCCTGGACAGATGTTAGAATAGGCTCTCTATAAGAAGACAAAAATTAAACAATAAAGGGTGAGGGAAAAACAAAACAATACAAAATAGAGTAATTAGGTTGCTGCCAACACTCGACAATGAAACATTACTAAAAACTGCTGCTGGCAAAGCTTCACCATTACCACTCTAGATTCCTCCTGCCTAGCCTAAAGCTTTTGTTGCACCCTCATTTGGAGATTTTTTAACTCTGCACCCTCTTGAAAGCCAAATCATGCTTCTTGGCTAACCCAAGGAACATCTGAGTTTTTATTGCCAAGCAGAACTGTAGATCCATTTTGCAATACATGGTCAGATCTATGATGAGAGAATCCTGACCAAACAAAAATTGTAGAAAGCCTGCCAAGCTCCAACTGAATTAGTGATGAAGCCCTCATAGTGAGAGTCGACATTCATTTCTATTTGTGAATGAACTGAAAAACACATCCTTCTTTCTTTCCAAACTTGCCAGGTGATCTTCTCCTCTCTTAATATGCTACAAAGGCAGTGCCAGGACTTAGTAGGTTAAATAAACACTACCTCATAATATATGTATTTTTAAAGATGGCTTTTTTTTTCATGAAAACTGTTATCAACAGCTACATCACTAGAAAAGGATGATAGACAGGAGTAAGGGAGAGGAAGGCGGTCTTCCTTACTGGAGATATGTCACTACTGATGGTGAAAATAAACATTTCTGAAATCTAACAGATATGACCTCAAATAAAAGAGCATTGGTGTGTGAGCACCAAGAGGTCCTGTGAGAATATTCTACCATCTCTAAAATAGAGGCTTTGAGGAATTTGATGCAGCCGTAAACTCGACAGATAGCAGCTCCCTAATGGAAATGAATGAGGTCCTCAACTATTTTCTCTAATAGCATTATAAAGATGATTCATACCAAGCTAATTTATGACTCACTGAGAGTGGTCTGCAGCCTAGTTCATGTTTTTCTTTCACATTCCCTAACATATTTACCTCTCCATTCATGATTTTTTTGCTCCGTAAGACATTCATAAGAGATACTTGAGGATGGCGCCTCAATCCATCATCCAGCTGATATCCACACCATTTTCTTGAAATCAAGCCATCGCTCAGTAATGATGCCATTAATAGCTTTACGTAACATCATAATAATGGTGTGTTGTGAGCCCTAAGCAGCCCGGAATATAATGTAAAAACTGAGTGGAAATCAGACCCACTGTTCTCATCCTAGCAGTTTTAATAAGCGACTGATCCTATTTTCTGAATCCTGTATTTCTACACCACACGCTCTTATGTGTGGATATTAGCAGGCACAAAGAGGGACATTTCTCTTTGTATCTCACAGTTCATTGTACAGCCATTTTCTGAACTTACTGTGATAATGCAGCTCTGAAAATGGGAACAATACATTAAAAGCTTTAGTCACTTTTTGATCTTTCTCAAGTGCACCATGCTATTTTATGTGACAGAAAAATTTTCAAAGCATTCAACAACATAAAACACTCAGCAAAAAAGCAGAATGTCCTGTTTGATTTTCTTTTTGCAGTGAAAATAATAAAGGATGGTAGGCCATAGTGGTGACAGAATGCACAAAGAGAATGACGTAGAGAGACTAAAATTTATTTTAGGCCACAGTAAAGAGGGTTTTCTTTAGCTTAGATTCTTCCTTCACTTTGGGATATCTCCATATCTAACCACAAATGGCTTTTTGTTAGATTCCACCCATTGTCATGTGTTGGTTTCAACTATATTAGTAATAATATTTTAAAGACTCAATAGTCTGATTGCAAAAAAATGTCTGACAATCAGTCACCCCAGAAGATAGTTATAATGTCCCATAACTGATAATTATGAAATAAACTGACCGGAAAAACAAACAAAAAACAACACTGCATTGGAGCGGTTCAGCATAGCTCTGATGGTAAGGTCATAGACAGGACAAACAAATAAGCTACTTACATTCATATGTAGTGAAGTGTACTGCACGTTCCTGAACAAGAGGGTTGGATTAGAAATTTCAGCACCATGGACAGCATCAGTAGCTTCGACCATTTCTGAGTGGAAGATGCAGAAATGTAACCTGAAACACCATATAGACTGTTTCAAAAATCCATTGCATGGTTATATTTTCACATTCATCTGGGAAAAATCCCATAGAGGGAGGGAAGGACAGGGCTTTTCAAATAGAGTAACAGGACAGGATTAGGTTGTACATTTGGACTTTTTATTACAAACTTAAAAAGCAACATCTAGATCAGATCTATGCTAACTGTTTGTTCTGTGTTGTTCTCATTGTGATATTTACAAAAAGTTTTGCAAAATAAAACCTGTCAGTTAACTGAGGCTGCAAGACTGTAGCTGACAGTACCAGCTATACTGATATAGTAGTGTATGAACATTAGGAAACACCCATGGAGTTGCTCTTACAAGGCTTTACATTTTAACTTATGCCATGATCCTACTAAATAATGTCATATGAAATTTTCCATCTGTGTTTAAAAAAATTCACTGCAAGTTGCAGTATTTAGAGGACATGCTTTTGTTAACATCCCATGCTAGATGAAAAAAAAAAGCTTCAGCACCTCCTTGCACTTTTTTATTTTATTTTTTTATTATTTTTTTATTTTTTGGGAAGGCTGGCACAAAAATCCAATTTCTTCAAACATGTTACAAACTCAGTACCTCGCACTGTGCAAAGCCTCTGAGGGAATCTTTACAATCCTTCTGTGCCCAGCACTTCTAAACAAACATGACACAATTGTTGTGAAAGGATTGCTGTCAGCATTTAGGCTCTGAACACAGTAAAATCAAATATGTTGAAAGTCCCTAAGAGCTAAGCCACAAAAAGCAGTTCTAAATTGAGTAAGACAAACGTGAGTTGAGCACTAAGGAGGTCTTCATTTGATTCATGACAGTCTTACAAACTTTTAAATTTGAACTTAAATGTTTATAGACTTTGACAGTCAGAGCTAAAAAACAACTTGGTGTTGCACGGATCCCTGGATCCCAGTAATTTAGTCTTGCTTCTCCATCAATAGAGCTAATTTGCAAATTAGGCTGATTATGAGAAAACAACTTAGTTACTATGAAGCAAACTCAAACAGGTTAATACAACAGACTATTTTCCTCTGCCAGTGTTTATTCCTCAGTAAAGACCTGGTTGCTGTACATTTTTTCTTAACAAGAAAACCAGGATTTATGAAAGATATGCAGCTCTAGTAAATCATTATCTCTATATGTGCTTCCTCACTGTGTTGTCTATAGGAGCATGTATGTGGGGCTCACTGTTAGATTATTATTTATGCTTTGATATCAGTTTGACTTAATTAATCTTCACAAAGTCCCTCTATCTGTTTCTCAGAAAGTTTTTGAGGATAGTAATTGCTATGTTTACTGGAGTTATTTCTTCAAGACTGTTTTTGTCTAATTGGATCCAGCTTCTTGTACTTTGAAATAAAAGTAGTGTCCATAACTGTTGTATTATTAAACTAATTAGTATCATATTCAAAGTATTACTAGAGAGTAAGATAGAGCACATAAAGTCAAGATTTGAGTCTTGCCTTACCAATGCTCTCTTCAAATATTCTGAGTTTTATTCACAAGTAGTGAAGAGTTCATGCCTAATGAGGTTTAGTTGTAAGGTCAAAAAACAAAATTCTGCTCTATGAATTTTAAAACGTTAGTGTGTGAACCACAGCCCCTCATTAACCAGAGAAGACACAGAGCGAACAAGAACCTGCAGTTACTTTTCTTCCACATATTTAGAATGTGTAACTATTAAAATAAGATACTCATACTCATTTAAACATATTTTCTTGGTCCAACTAGGTACATTTATAGCTTGAATAGGTAAATTCACCACATTTTCTGATCAAAGGTCATCTAATTTAGTTTAATGGTATAATATGTGAAGAAACAAGTGCGTTAACTGCTAGGGTTGTGTTAATTTATTTAAGAGACTGTGGTTGGTGAAACTTGTTTCTACTAGCAAGAAGGACAAAGTGGTTTAGAAAAATTCCCACATTCCTAGATTCATGAATGTCTGTTAAGTCACATTAGCTAAATGGTTTTACACAACAGAGCCCATTGCTGCATACCATAACAAATGCCTGGCCCACAGTTCCACAGTTAGTGAGGTAAAGCTGGTGTAAAGCAGCAGACTTCTACCTCAGTTATGTGTGTGAAGGAACTCATTTTTTATCAGTTTTATCTTTGTGGGTCTTCTCGAACATTAATGGTTTTTAAAAGTCATCTTGAATCAGGTTTAATAAAGCATCCGTCCCTACATACCTACCTACCCACCCACCTTCCTACCAACCTACTCACCCACCTGCCTACCTACTCATCCACATACCTATCCAACTACCCAACTGCCCACCAACCTAGCTTCCTTCCTACCTACCTTCCTACCTACCTACCTACCTACCTACCCACCCACCAATAGTAAATACATCATCATCATCATTTTTGAATATTGCGGGATGTTGAAAAATCATCATAACAACATTGTGAACACATGTTTGGCATCTATTTGCTACACAAATTATTGTTACAAAATTGCACACAGTTTTGAAAAATAACCAAACATGTTAAGAACACATTTTCAGGATTAGTGTATTAGTGTTTGTGTAATGAACTTGCTGTAACTGGCGTTAATCCATCTTTACTCATTAGCTAAGTGATGATGAATGCACACACTGGTTAGGAAAGACATGACATATTAATTATGCAGTTACACATGTTTGATTACCTTCTCAAGATTTACTATTAAACAAAACTTTTGTTGAAATTCATAGTTCATATTTGCATGTAGTTCTATGCTATTCCTCAAACACTTGAATATTCTTGTTTCTTATTGACTATGTATTCATTTCCTTTGTATGTCTGCATTCTTGTCTGTGTCACTTTTACTTTCCCACCATTTCTTTCTTCTGTCTCTGGGTTCTGCTGACACTTCATTTATCTCTGCTCCGATATCCCTGACTAAAGATCTGCCAGACTGCTCTTCTGCCTAATCTGTTTCCCCTGAATCATCTCAAGACGCTCATCACTGTCCTCACACAACTACCCCTCTTGACCTCTTGAGTCAGGCTTTTTTTTTTATCATGCCCACTTTTTTTTGAGTGTTTACCATCCCCATTATGATTCCTTTCATTTCATTTGCTATATGAAATTTTAGATCAATCACAAGCATGCAGAATAATTATCAGTGCAATTAGCAGGCTTATTATTTTTCTTTGGCTTTGCCATCTTTAAAGCTTCTGGGAACTTGGCTTGAAATATTAAAAATTCAAATGTAATGTCAAAGTTTGATGTGTCATTAAGAATCCACAACAATCTGGTGGAAATAAACATTTATAACTATGAGGAAAAATGTGTTCAAATTATTTATTTTGGGCAGTTAAGACCATTTGTGTGGGCATATAAGCTCCCATTCTTATCAACAGATGGTAATGAAACATTTGAGTTGTAACATCACAATGCTGACCAAAATATCCAACTAATATCTTTGTATTTGAGAAGTACCATGTTAATGGACTTTTGCCTTGTTCCACGTCAGTTGTAAAACCGTCATGTAGCCTACGGAGGGGGAGGGGGCAGTAACTCAGCTTGGAAGGAGCTCGGCAATTGGGAATTGGGCTGGTGAGCAAAAGATTGCTGGTTCGAGTCCCGGTGGGAGCGGAGCCTGACCCTGGCCTGGTAGCTGCAGAGGTTCCATCATGTCCTGAGCACTGTCCAAGTGCCCTTGAGCAAGGCACTGAACCCCCCAACAGCTCATGGCAACACTCAGCAATGAGGAAATGAGGCCATCACTGTATATGTGTGTAATATGTAAAAGCAACGAAACAGTGTAAACTATGAATTTCCCTTCGGGGATGAATGAAGTACGACTACTTTGCACTCATCTTGTAAATGTAACGACTCAGCTGTCATTCTCCAGTCTAGCTTACAGGCCATAATCTGTAACTCTGCCTGTAGAGTTACTACTAGGAGGCCACTCTCTAACAGGAGTAACCAACAAGACAGCCTTAACTACTCTTAATGATCTGATACAAACTAAGCAGAGATGCACAATATTAAACACAGGCTGTGCATAATACTTTATACCTGATTGAAATGCCTTAGAAGCACAGCCATTTCAATGAAAACACTACAACAGAAGCATATGTGACGTGATGTTCTCCACTTTGTGAACGACGGGGCCTTAATGGTCCTTAACGTGCAGCTGGAAGGAATTTTAAGATTTCACCATCTACAGTCCATAAATTTTTGGTTTTTGATAGAAATAGGCAGAGATTAGAACACTGGGATGAAGTCATATGACCTGAGCACTTGTTTCATCACCCCTTCAGTGTGTCTAGGGTGCTTTCATACTAGGCCCAGTTGTTTTGAACCGCGCTGCGGCGCAATTCCTCCTCCTCCCCCTTCCTCCCTGGCTTGCTTTCACACTAGCAACATCGAACCATGCCCAGGTGCACTTGCGTATTTACTCGGTCTGAAACAGCAGGTAGCGGTATGCACGTAGTGGGTTTACAACCCCACAAAGGAGGAGAAAGAAGAAGAAGCTACCATGGCAACCCCTGGGGTCATAACCTGAGCGCAGACTGCTTTTGTTTTGATCTGGCAAAAAGTCCATCCTGTAGCCATGGATAATCACTTTTTAAGATGCCAGCAACTTCGCTCTTCGTATCTGCACATCGATGTGCAGCTCAGAGGATTCAATGGGCTCGCGCTGCGCAGATACAGCGGTTTTTGAGGTGACAAGAGACTTTTATTGCCTTTGCACCTCCTCTCACTGACTCCAACTTGTGTTCATCCAGACTGTTTATTGACTAGATTCTGATGATTTCCACTTTTTATTGAGAAATGTAAATAAATTGTGCTGTTGAAAAAAGTTTCATTTTTACCATGACGTCATAAAGCTGATATGACGTTCTGTCCCGTATTCGAGCGCGGTTGCATTCACATGTCATCCGAACCGTGCCAGAGTCCACTTGAATCGCGCCCGAGACCACCTCCCAAAGTGGGCCCCGGCGCGGTTCGTTTGCTTTCACAGGTTGGCCACTGTTCCAAGTTTTCTCCATTTGTGGATAATAGTGCTCATGTGGTTTGCTTGATAGATGGCTTTTGGCCCTTTCCAGACTGATAGTTGTCAGTGACTTTGTTTCTTATCTGTTCTTGAAGTTCTTAAGATGCAGCATGATGTGTTTCTTTATGAGATCTTTTATCCTACTTTCCTTTGTCAGACAGGTTCTATGTAAGGGATTCCTTCATTCAACAAGTCTGGCATTTTGTCAAATATTAAAATTAGAATGCTAATATGAAATATTTAGGTGTGACAAATGTGCAAAAAAGAAAAATAAATCAGAAAGGAGGGAAATTTTCATAGCACTGTATATTGATGTTGTTCTTGTTCCTACTGGTCTAAGAATTCAGCATGATTTCACAGTGTAATGCCATCTTCTCTGCCATCTTACGAGCATAATCCGCTAGCTATTTGGTCAGACTGACACAGCTGTGTTTACCTTCTATGGGCAAGCAGCTATGCATGTGCTGTCAGGTTGAAGAGAAACTGAAATCTTTTTCTATGTGGCAAAGGAAAATAGGGTATTGTCAGTAATTGATAACTTTTATTGCAAAATTAACTAGAAAAGCGCTCGGAGAGCGCAGACCTCTGCCATTAGCCCTATCTTCCAATAGTGGAGAATCCTTTAAAAAATTCCTGGATCCAGACGGTGTTTGGATCTCTCCCAAAATCTAATTCACTGATTACTCCCTCCCCAGTGGGATGGAGACACGGTGAGTTAAAGCTCAGCTCTAAACATCTAAGAAACCTTTCCTCAAGACGTGGTGCTCAAGATAGAGTGTTAACTGATGGTGCTGATCCAAATAAGACATAGGTAATACTCAGATTGTTTCCAACATTTTTTCTGTAATTCTGTGTGATAAAGCTCTCAGCGCCAGTTTATTTCTCTCTCTGCCATTAAGACCAATTAATGCCAGCTTTTAATATCCTGGGCTTTAATTGTAAAATGTGGGAGAAATTTTGGCCCTTTTGCCCTGTGTGAAAAGACATGAAAATGAAATAATACTCTAATGAAAATCTGAGAAAATGAACAGCTCCACAGGGATTTAAAGATTCTCAATGAACTTGCAGCTTTTGTTTCATTATTTTCAGAGTGATTGAGATCATACAACTTCTCTAATACCAACATAATGCTTCATCTTCAGAAGAGCCATGCTAACACTTGTATCCTAGACTGATGCATTAATGCACATTAACATGCTAGCACCCTCACATAGGCACATGTTTGCTAACACAAACCCTCAGTCTCCTCTCCACAGCTCCCATTTAAATGATTTGTATCCCGTGACCTGAGCTACTTCACAGGATTGAATAAATCACATCAGGTTGGCAGTGACTCATCATATGTTGACGGGATGCCTAATGTCATTTGAAGGTTAGGTGAGCATGGGATTGGGCCTAGCAGCGCTTCGCTTTGTGATGTCATTTTGAGTCTTGGTGAAAGCACGCAGGTTCGCTCTAGCTTGCTTTTTCACTGACACACACACTTGAATCCACACAAACCAGTCAAAAACATGCTTTGACACCCAGAGCTGGATGACATATTATTCCTATAATATGTCAGCCCAGGGGCAGTCACTTCAACCTCACGCCCCCCCCCCCCAAACACACATACACATGCTAATCTGCCTGTTTGTTTTGTTCTTCATGTTTCATTTCCCCTCCACACAGCCGGGATCCTTCTTGTCACTGTAGTCACTGCCATGAAACCATGCCTGAAGAGCTGCCAGAACTTCCTTACTGTCACACACACCCACACACACTTGATAAAATCCAAATAAATGAACTCATGTACTTGCTACCTCACAGATAATACCCTCACTCCCATCCATCTATACAGCTGTTTATCTACCTCCCTGTCTGTCTGCTTCCTGGATAATATGATTTGTTTTTACTAAATCTTCCCAGCGACTACACTTGTCTTTTTTCAGGGGCTAAACTGATAGACTAACTGTATAGAGAGCTGATGAGGGGAATTGGGCTTTACTTCTAGAATACTAGCTGCTGTTATTCTTCAGTAATCCTGTTATTAATTCAGGGCTGTACATTAACATTTTTTGCCCATAGCTCTGGTGCTACAGAGGTTGACATTCTTGTAGCACAGAACAAAAACCTGTAGCACAATATATAATATGTTTGTTACATCTCTAAAACCAACATGTAACCAAAATATATGCTTAGTAAGTGAGTGTACTTGAAAGACAAAAACAAAACAGCCTAAATTACAGCTCTTATTAATGTCTACCAAAGCAAAAAGCCAATCACAGAGAAGAGAGACACTGATGGTTCATCTCCACATTCAGACACAAAACAAGAGCCATCTGCTGGAAGCTGACTAACTTTACAGAAGCTTTGGTGCTTGAAGATGATTAGAGCAGTATGATTTGGGTATCAGACCTAGAGATCAGACAGAGGAGCAAATTAGCTCAGTTTGTGCCACTATTTGCCGATGGAATCCTTTTGTTTGTATTCATCATTTTTTTTCTACTTTAGGCAGGACCAACTGACAGCTGAAGTCTTTTTCTGTGTTCATTCTTATTACTTAAACTTTAGTGTGTTATAGAGACTAAAGTATGTTTCTTTGTTCATCCTTAAACTGTGTTTCAAGGACTGAAGTGTTAGGTCTGTATATTTATACATTGGTATTGATCTGCAAAATTTAATTTGTAAATATCCCTATATTGTATAAACCCCAATATTGTGCATTTCTAGTCAAACTAAGGAATATAGTAAAGTTTTATGTTCTTATGTGGGTCTTTTTTAATGGATTTCTTGCAGGCCAATTCAAAAGGACCAAGGGCCACAGTTAGCCCACGGGCCATAGTTTGGACACCCCTTATATATTCACTGATACTCAGAGTATTAGGAAAATATTCCAAACATTATTAGACACTCATTAAACACTGTTAGAGTGTGGTCCATATTGAACTATCACACTGGGTTCTGATGTTTATAGAGCTAATGGTAAGTAAACAGATCTCTCTTTTCTCTCTAACAGTGTAATGATAATGTGAGTAGTACTATAGGAGTTCAATGGTAATTAAAAAAAAATCTCTCCAAACTGCGTCTTTACCCTAACAATAAACACAAAGTTTATGCAGTGTGGGGCTGTATTGTTAAACTCCTTCATGCTCCTCTATCTCTCTCTCTCTCCCTCATCTCTCAGTCACACTGCTGACTGTCTCTCCGTGTCATATCAGACATGCTTCATTCAGACGCCTATTGGCTTGATAACATAACAGAAGCGCCTACATTATTAGTGTAGAAAAATGCATCGTTTTATTCATTAATCTTTAATCAGAAGTTTGCACAGACTGAGAGCTCTGTCTTCTCACCGACAGTCAACTCACTGCGACCGTCAGCGCATAATTAGAAAAGACAAGGCTAACGGAGAAGTAAGCTAGCAGATACGTTTTCAACATCATCTAGCCTGCGTGTCTTAAAAAGTGGGATTATAGCAGCGCTCCTCTTCAACATAATGACACCTGTACTGCGTCTACCCTGAGCCTTCCCCATCTGTAAGAGCTGCAGGAGGCCACTCTCTCACCATTTCGGAGTGTAGCCGATCGCTCTCCAGACGCGCAGGATTACTTATTATTAGACAACATAACATTCAGCTTGAATCTAAAATGTACCAGAAATAAGAAATGAATGGACTGGGCGTGAAATTAAAATCTCAAATGAAAGTGGAGTGAAGTTTTTGGAGCAACAAGTAAAACCGAAAGTCTTATCTGCGCGTCTGGCATTCACACACCTCTCTCACTTTGCCATAGCACCTGTGCGATGAGGAGTGAAAACCTCAGCACAGACCAATTTTCTTGTAGCTTTTGTGACATACTATATGTCACACTGTACAGCCCTGTAATTACACTTGAAATTGATGGTTATTTTACTGTCATGTATTTCGCTTGTCTTTTGATTTTTCTTTTTTTCTGTATTTTACTCGTTACCTTTGTTTTATTTTAAATGCCTTTAAACGAACATTGTTCTTAGTCACCCTCTGCTTGTACAAAATAGAAAATAATAATCAGCCTGTCCTTCTCCCTGTAATACCACTTCTTCAGTGCTGTTTGTTTCTACCCCTGTCTGTCTCTCTGCACTTCTTTCTCACTGGGTCAAGATTTTCAGGCATTATTATCTTACATAACATAACATGTTAACCTAGCATGGCATCACATCATAACACAGCATTTCATGACATCACATTGCAAAGACATGACCATGACTCACATAACATGATATGACATGACAAGAAAAAATATCTTAAAATGTTTCACTCTGGATGAAATTAATCTAAAATATATCACAGGGGGAAAATAGCTTTTTTTGAGATATTGTATTTTTGATCTGGCCTAAGGGCCCACCACAGACTCCTGATCAAGCAATCGCAGCCCAAATTTCCTAAAAAATTTCAACAGATCAAATTTATTTAATAATAAATGCAGAAGTTTGTATCTTATTTGAAATATACTCTAACCAAAGGAACAGACAGGATAAGCGCATAGAAACCCTTAACTGATATGCATGCACAGATTTTTTTTAATTTCCTATTATATGGTGTAAATTTTGGATGTTTTCTTGAAATTATGAGAAACTAAAACATTTAAGCAAGAAAGCCAGGTTTGTGTTCCTTAGAAATGGAGTTGGATAGGTTTAGATCTCAAGAAAATGACTAAAATATATTTGTTATTATGGAAAAACAGAGTAAAATAAAATTTAAAAATGTATTTTGGCTTTGGCCCTCCATCGGGCATGGACTTTAAGGTGCAGTTTTTCTCCACAAGCATCTTCGCGACCCACTGAACAAAAGCTCTGCGACCCACTTTCGGGTCCTGACCCTCCAGTTGAGAACTACTGCTCTGGACCAAAACAACTGTATATCCTGATAGTCTAACATTACATAAAGATAGGTTGCTACTTCATTACAGATAGATATAAATAGGTGTGAGGGGCAAAGCTGGAGTTGGAAGCCATTTCTGAGTTCAATCAAATGTATTGATACATTTAAAATCAGTCATCTGTTCCTTATATTTGCAGTATGAGAGTGTCATATTGATAAAACACATTTTGTCAGTCAAGCTGCTTTGGAGTGCAGCCACTGTAAGTCTTTAAAATGATGGGGATTTTAATTAGTTCCCCTCCACTACTTATTTGAAGTTCATATTTCCCTGTTAAGACACAGAGTTTGAGAATCAATCATCTGAGTAATGGAAAAGGTAATAAGCTACATGGATGGTGACAACTGGAAACTACGTCCAGGCAGAATATAAACTAAGTCATTATTATGTCACAACAAATGTCATTCACCAACTATTCTCACCCTGCTGCTTATTTGTAATGCAAACAAATTAGCTTATGTAGCAAAGAATCTCATTTTGTCAGAGCTGTGCAGTGTTATATAAATGCATGTTGCCTTTAACACAGCTTGTCCCAAGGGGGAGGGGCAAGTTCTTTGATAAATCCATCTTATCTTCCCACCAAATGTTTCCAATTTTACATTTTCAGAGTAAAATTAGGGCCCAAGTTAAGTTACATCAGATTTAAAACTGTTATCTTAATTAAATCAAACTGGGATTTTTACTCGTATGAAGAGGAAAGATTTTACATATCAGCATCAGCATCATGTGGTTGCAGCAGTTGGAGTTGATGTGATTATTCAGTAATTTTGCAGTTCTCATGTGTGAAAAGAGCTGATAGCAAAATGAGCACACTATGAATGTTTCAGTGAAACTTGCACTCAGCTCATTATGCTACACAGCAGATTGCACAAATGATTAGTAATCCAAGATACATTCATGTCTTAATCTTCTCTGCATATCAAGGACACTCGTTACTCATGTATGCTTTTATTTTAGGGTTAACGGGTTAAGACGTTAGGCGTGTTCATAGTAAAAAAAAATATACACCAATCAGAATTCATAAAGAGAATGAGTGCAAGACAGAAATCAAGATTAACTTTCTTTTTTTTTTTTTCTGAGGTGCACTCCCACCACCTCAGTATGTTTGATATGAAAGTCAGGTCTTTTCACCTTAACACCCTAAACATGACTTACCCTAAGAATGCAAACAAACTCTAATCAAACTTACAGTAGTTACCATAATGTTATGAGACTTGAGCTTCCTAAGTGTCTTCTTTATGTTTGCAGATTAGCCAGAGAGCAGCTGGATGTTTGTGTAAATAAAAGTAAACCATTTAGTGAAGTGTTCCAACTCTCAGACTCTTACCTCTGTCTGTGTGAGGAGTTTTGGCTTATTGATTACTCTGTCAGGCCCATTTCCAGAAGCTCTCCCTCTGAGCCCTATGTAAGTATGACTCATTGTTGACAATTGTATTACAGCCTATTATCTTCCAAATCCCAGGGCTTGAGTAGAGCTCAATGTAGGGTAGTCTTTGAAAAGTTGAAATTGCTTACAGACTTCCATCCCATGCTCTATTGCTCTGCGCATCACACAAACCCTTTTGCTTGGCTGCTGCTATCCTCCTCTTTACTTCCACATCTCAGTTGCTTGCCTTTCTTTGTTATCTCTATTTTACTTTCTTCTTTTGTTTTTACATGTTATCTTGAACCAACAAAGTGCTTAACCACACAAAGACAATGAAATTGTTGCATCTTTTGCTTCAGTTTGTCCCCTCCCCATCCCCAATTGTGTCACTGCCCCTGTTTAACATAACTGCTTCTATTCACCTCTGAAGTCAGATGTCAGAGCTGGGAATGATGTCAAACAGGACTTGAATGCCTTCCATTTGCTAGGAGTTTGTAACTGGGGGTACTGGGGGTGCCTTCATTTTCTCATTCGGAATTATGAGTTCAGGTCGCGTTTTTGATGACTTATCTGACTGGCGGCTCAGAATTTCCACGTGCCGAGATTATATGGACCGCACAATCACTCTGCCACAATGTCAAAGAGGAGACAGCTCACTCTCAAACATGCTAAAAGATGGAAACTACACCCATTCATGACTCAGAGCTGGAAAACAATTGGACTTTGTTGAAACAAGCCCACAAGGAAACGTATTTGGCATGCTGGATATGATAATACTCCTGCTCCAAAATACCTGATTAAATAAAGCGCCCTTGAAAGCACTCAACATTCTCATGTTGACCAAGACAATTCAGGTGATTTGTTTTATATATAGGTGGTAGAAATCACAGTCTATTGGCCGTTATCAGTTTGTTGTAGTTTGCGTTTCTGCATAAACATGTTTAAATATCTTTCTGCCTCCATGCAGTCAAACAGTGTGATAATTTGTTAAAGCTCCACAATAAAGTGCATGCTCAAAAAATTAGTAAATAAGTCAAAAGGCACAGATTTAATGCTGCCCTTGTTATGTTGGAGGCCAATAGCTGCAAATTTGTACTGGCAACCCTCGAGTATGGCTGAGGGGGCAGTTACTTTTTTGCATAGAGTCAGATAGGTTTGGATTTTTTTTCTCTTAATAAATAAAATCATCATTTAGAAACTGCATTTTGTATTTACTTGGTTGTCTTTGTGAGATATTAAAATCGTTCTGATGATCTGAAACATTTAAGTGTGATAAATATGCAAAAAAAATCAGGAATCAGACAGGGGGCAAATACTTTTTCACAGCTCTGTATTTATGGAAAAAAACCCACCTCTTCTTATTCAAATTGGCCTTTTTGCACCTAGCATCTAATGTCAAGGTTGGCAACAGCACAGCATTAATAAAGTGAAGATTAGTCTTCTGTCTGCAAGAGCTGATGGAAGTACACTGCAGGTTTTATGACTTTTGAACTTAACAGAAATCCGGAAACATTTCCACCTCTGTATGACTTAAAAATAAATGATGAGAAATCATGTGTAAATAAGGTCGGTCAGTATTACTGTGACACTGCTATTAGCCATAACCAGCAGTTAAATCAGTCTGAAGCTCCCAGCTGCTCTTTTATCCATGTATGACATCGTTACGAGGATGTGAGTGTTCTGGTTGTTTCCCCAGAGTTTTCCTTCATTCAGGGAGGGAACTTGTGATGCAGCGGTGAACACATGAATATTACCATCCCTTTCATTAAATGCCCGGTGTGTTATTCTGAATCTTTAACATGTTATGTCAGCATCCGTGCAGGATGCAGGTGGGATTGGACAGAGACCTGTTTGACACACCTGTTACGGATCTGGGGGGGCGTTCATGGCACAGGCTGCAGGACTTGGTGGTAATGGTCAGAAATCCTGTGAGCAGGAGCGAATTAAGAAAAGAATCCCACGCAGGGATCTAGTGGCTATAAATTATGTGCTCACACATAATGGGGCCTACTAAGGTCAGCAAAATCATGGTCCATTGTAAAGTTAAGAATGTTGGATCCTGGGGCCCTGAATTATTTCTTTAGGAGGTTAAAGAGAGATGCAGCAGAAAATCAGACTTCTAAGGTGAGGTTCTTCTTTGCTTTATGGAGACATTTTTGAATTGTTGGGTCACATTTCTAACAGACGTGAGTAGCAAAAAATTGAGCACAAAACATACAATCAAAACTGATATTTAAAAGAGTAAGAGTTTGAAAAAGTAAACAGTTTCTCTTTTGATGCTGACAAACCACCTCCATCCCTGAAAACACCAGCTACAGAGATAAGGCAAGTCAAGGGCAATGTGTGTGACATTAAAGGATTGCAGGACTGTCAGAAACCATACAGACATTTCCTGAATACTGTTTTGTATGAAGGGAAACTTGGTCTGGATAAGAAACAATAACAATAACAGCCTTTCTTACAAAAGCAGCATTTAAATTATGTCTCATCTTCATTATCTGCCTCATCTCCTCTGTTTTTGTGTTTCAGTATTTCAACCATCTACTTCTCTGCCCTGCAGCCAATTGTGCATCCTTAAAGGTCCAGAGCCTATTTTCTTTTTCTCAAACAAAAATATCTTTTGTGAGGATGAAAAAACTTCTCAGTGAAGTGAAGCATTTATGAGAAATTTGATTCCTTTTAACTTTGAATGCTTTTGTCCTTTAAAGTGTTATATGCTTTTTTTGTGCTTGCTTGTGCCGTTATGTGGCTCCATAAAGTCTTCTGGGTTAGAATGAATAGCTTCCTGGAAAAGACATGCTGTTTTCAGATTTCAAACATATGCTAGTGTCTGCAATATTCATGGCAGTTTGGCCTCCACCAGGCTAGGAATTATTCTAAGCATAAGGTCTGTTCCTCACAAATAGGCTGTTACTGTTGCTGGTCAGACGTAATTCTGTGAATAATGGAATAAAATTGGTCATTTGTTTCCAGCACTGCAGGAACGCTGCCAGATTGTTGTGATGTATATGGCCATTAGATGCTTTCAAACAAAGCTAATGTATCAACCCAAGCATAATGCACTAAGATATATGTTATGTTAATTCTATGGTCATCTTCCAGTCAATAAAACTAGCTGACCATGGGGAATGATGGAAGTGACAGTAAGTGGCTCGTACAAGAGGGATGACTTCTGGCATAATTAATCTAAATACAGTACAACAGAGAATCCTGATGGAAACTGTGTCTCCAAAGCTACAGAGAAATGCAATTACAGTGTCCAGCTGCAGCAGAATATTGTGATAGATTTAATGAACAGAAACTTCAGTAAATCATTAATTCAGATTTTCTATTACATCCCAGGTTCATAACAGGACTGCAGGCATGACATTTGGTAATGCTCCCTCACTCCTCCTCCTCTCTGGCCATCCCACGCTTGCCGAGAACATCGTAATTAAGAGGCTTCATGAAGCTTTAGAGCTCAGCCTGAATTTACGAGGCAGTTTATATAAGCATAACATTATTTATTACCACACTCTGCATGAATCTACCTATATAAGAGAATAATAAGTGTGCCATAAAAAAAGGAATTCTTTACAGAGTGACAACTGCACCAGGTCCTAAAGGTTTTAGCTGATTGCACCTTTCCCCTAACAACAAGGACTTTATTAAAAGTCACTTTTTTAATGCAAAATTAATAAGCAATTCACAGAAATCTTCCTTAATCATTATATCTTTTATAGTGGCGAGGATTTTTCTTTCATTTTTAAATGTTCTTGTATGATAATCATCATCTATTGCTTTGTACCCTTCCTGGGTCACACTGTTATGTATTCAGAATAATGTCTTTACCTTTAATAATCAAACTACTCACGGAAATGGCAAATGTCTCTTTATATCTGCACAAACATTTACGTTCAGTGACATATAAATATTGTGAAAGGGCACCTGCTTTGATACAAACCCACCCAGCGCATGCATTTGCCATCAAACCTACAAAGCCTCTAAGCACCCCTCTAATATTAAGCTTTGGTGGCAAACTGTTGTACCATTTTGATCAGTCTTAACTTGATTATCATCATCAGCTGGAGCAGCAGCACTTTTAAATGCAGCCACTAGGGATTGGTGGTTTGAGACAATACATTATGGGTCTTTTTCAATCTTAAAATCCAGATCTTTTTCTCCAGAAGTGGTGGACACCAAAAGTTGTCTCAAGTGAAATGAAATATTTGATTGATTTTTATTAGGGGGCTCAGTTTTATTAAATTTTGCCCCTAATGTGTTGGACTAGCATGATAAAGGAAATCATTTGCTTATATACAGTACTGTAAAATCACTGTTGTGATCAAAGATTAAGTAACTACTAAAATGTAATTTTTTACTGAAGCAATCTACCATATTTTTTTTGCTTGCATTCACTCTTGAATTTATGTCAAAGGATCCACACAAGTCAATGAATGTGCAACTTTTAAAAACAATGGAGTTATCCAGTTCAGGGACCTCAAAATTTCATCTCTGCTTTTTGCAGAAGATGTGATTCTGTTGGCTTCTACTGCTGGGAACCTCTAGCAGGCATTGGAGCTGTTTGTCGCTGAGTGCAATATGGCAAGAATGAGGATCAACTCCTCTAACTCCAGGGCAATGGTTCTCTGCCAGAAAATGGTGGATTGCTCCCTCAGGTGGAGAGTCAGTCCTTGCTTAAAGTGAAGGATGGATTGTGAGATTGAGATTGGATGGATGGATGGATGCATGGATGGATGGATGGACTAAAACTTATTCAGACAAAGAGACTTTTGATATCCACCAAAGTAAACAGTACTCTAGTACTCTAACATTCCCATACATGTTCAATATATATGATCAGATATCTTGTGTGGAAGGTAAACACCAAGGACAGTAGGGCAAGCTGACTTAAGAAAAGGAAATGACAAATCAATAGGTGCTCACCTTGCTTGTGCTGGTACATATTCAACCCTTGTTCACACCTTCTGCATGACTTGATTCATAATCCTTTCTTGTTTTACTTTTAGAAAAAGAGAAGTTAAACTACAGCCAGTTCTTTCAGCTTGTTGTCCACCAAGATTGTTTCGTCTAAAGTCACATCTGATTGCAAGAGATTTAAACAGATTTCTGATGAGGGAGGAGTATTTTCTGAATGGGATCTGTTTGTGGGTGATGTGCTGTCTTGGTAATATTGTTGCTTACCTACACTTCAGAAAAAAACCTATAACCTATGATAATTTGTCGTCCTGTGTGGGGTCTCTCACATTTTCCACATCTGTCAAGGTTTTAATAATCTTTCACTATGGGGCATGCTTAAGAGAGAAACCTCCAGATTGTGAGAAAAAAAGGAACATATTGAGCAGGGAAAGCAACAGTTGGTTGGCTCTCGTTCTGACTGCTGATGAATCTCTAGGAGACAGCCGGTGTCAGGAGGCCCTCAGCCAGGCTGTCACTCCTTCGGCTCTACATACTCCATCCCCTTCTCTTCCTGCTTTGTCACTGTCTCTTTCTCCCCCACTGCTTCCTAAGTCCTCAGTTTTGCCACCTAATTTCTCCCAGTCTGAAAAGCCATCATAATAAAAGCAGTCTTACACCAATGTTTTCTACCACTTCATGGGTGACAATTGTTTTGACTGTTTTTCATTTCTGCCCTTCAGCTCTGCCTTTGTGTTCCTCCTCTTCTGGAAACAACTTTCCTCCACTGACATGTCACACCATCTTTTTAGTATTCAAGAGACTATAATACCCGTGTGCAGCCTTATGCTCTTTTAATCTGCTTGTGTCCAACCATATGTATATATGGGTGTACTTAGAATTTAATAATCATTTTTTGTTAGTATCTGTCCTTAAACCAAACAAATCTAACTCATTAGTTTTCTTCAGACACAGCATGAGGATATTTTGGTGACCTTGGTCTTCAGTGAGCCTGTGCATACATTACTCAGTATTATCAGTATTATTCCAAATGTGTGGGTATTTTTATGTTTGTGTGTCTGCTTGCTCTGTGTGGCCATGCATTGATATGCAGACACTTTAGAGGGGCATACTTAATGATAGGCTCGTTTGCACAGCTCTGCCTCTAATGATCTATTAAAGCACAATAAGCCAGTAATTATACAGCCGGTCCCAAAAGGCTTTTGAGGCCCCATGAGGGACAGCCAAAGATAAAAGAAGACTTTTGAAAAAACTGGCTAAGTAGTGCACATGACATGGTAATTTTATGGTCTTTAACTTAGCCAAAGGTTTAGAATGAAAATAGTGGATTTAGTCACATGGGGTTTCCAACTCCATGTGATCACATTGTCCACTAAGATTAGAATATGGACAGATACTTTTGCTTTGTGTCTTCTAATGAACATTTAATTCCTGTTTTAGATTATTCCTCCTCAGACTCAATTATCTGACTGTCATTAACTACAAGTGAGTATCTATTAGATGCACCTTTGACTGCAACCAAAGCACTGAATCTGTGAGGATAGGTCTCAGTCAGTCATCACTGCAATTTTACTCCATTCTTCTTTGCAAACAGATTCTACAGATTCTCTATTGGATTGAGGTCTGGACTTTGACTCGGCCACTCCAGAACATTCCCCTTGTCTTTAAACCATTTCTGTGTAGATTTTGCTGTATGCTTTGGGTCATTGTCTTTCTGGAAAATAAATCTTCTGTAATAGTTCTCTGGGCAGACTGAATGAGATCATCCTCCAGGATTTTCTTATTTTTGCCTAATTCATTTTACCCTCTACCTTTACAAGCCTTTCAGGGCCAGCTGCTGAGAAGCATCCCCACAGCATGATGCTGCCACCACCTTGCTTTACAGTAGGGATGGTGTGTTTGTGGTAATGTGCAGTGTTTGGTGTCCTCCAAACACAGTGTCTTGTCTGAGTGCCAAAAAGTGCTTTTTGTAAAGGAGGTTTTTGTAAAAAGGTTTCATCAAAAAGCGAAATTATGTTGGCCATGATTGATTTATAAGATCAATAAAGGGTAAAACATAAAAGTGGTGAATAATTTTTATAGGCACTGTAATTACGTTTTGGCGGGCAGTAGTTGCCTTTGAGATAGTAATTCTCCCTCATCCTCATTTCAGCAAGTCAATAGTTTTGAATGAGCCAGAAAGGGATGCAAGCTAAGTCTGAAATGTTAAAAGACATTTCTATGGCCAGAGGATGCAGAGATCTTAACAACTAATATTTTTGTACTTTTCAGCTTTCACATATCCATCATGCTATTGAGTTGGTTCTGCAAACCAAGGCAACCATCATAAAAAACTGAAACATGACTGTACATCCTGCAGCTCTCTTTCCCTGTCTCTCAATATCCCCTCTCTTGAGATGTCCCTGTAGTTTAGCCTTTTACAGACTAATCCAGGATATTTTAGCAAATAGAGTTAACTAGAGTTGTTGGCTTGAAACATGCCGTAGCAAAACTCCAGTGTCTGTAAGGTAAAAGTCCTCCTACTCAAAATCAACACCCACTGTTTCCCCCTGCCCTGCTGTTCTCTGAGTCTGAATCAATTTTCCATGTCCTCTTATTATGAAAGGTTTTTTTCTCACCTCTCTGCCTATCAGTTGTTTAATTCACTGACCTTTTCACTCCTTTTGTCTGAGCTCCAATTATCTGATTTGCCTAATCCCCTCTTGTCCATTTTTCCTCAAACAGATGAAAAAAGGAAGTTTTTCTGTCTTTGATTATTCTGCTGCAGCTCAGCTAAACCTCCCAAGCTTTGATATCTCCAGGTGCCAGCCCCGATTTCCTTTAAAGTGAATAAAATATGTTTTTGCTTGATGGTTAATTTTGATTTTGACACAATGTGTAAAGCCAGCACCAAATCTGAAGTGGATTCTGCCAGTGGGTCTTAAGGAAATGTTCACATTCAAATCTTAACATTTTTTCACATTTGTCCCAAAACATATGTTTTTGTACACTTCTAGCTTTTCTTTGGTTTTTCCCTCCAAGCAGTTAACCATTTGAGCATGTTAAGTTTGTTCTCATTTCTTTCTCATTTGACCTCTCTTGGCGGTTTCTCCTGAAAACTTTTGTTAAGATGTAGGAGCTGCACTAAACAAAACCCATCACCGTAACTGTAAAAAGTGTGTGCTTGTCAACAGCAACTAGGTCCAGACCCCAGTCTGCTAATTAGTGCACATCAGCACTGTACATCAGGTTGAACCAAAATGCTGTGTCTTTGACTGTTAGCTTAAAAAAGAAAAACTTTATCATGTTAGGAGTAGCATGCAGACTCCAAACACTGGCTGAAGCTGCTCCAGGACATTTATCCTCCAATGTTGAAATCAGAAAGATAAAGTTAATTAACTCACTTAACAAGCAGACAGAAGGTGATATGATGATGCGTGCAAGGTCGGCCCAGTAAAACGGCTATTAGGCAAATGCAAAGTATTTTGAAATGTAACATCAAAGGGAAAAACGGTATTTGATGAGAAACTTGAGTAAATGTGAGAAATGTGTTTTTATTTAATATAAAAATAGATAAAACAGATGGAGTCATGGCTTTGATGTATGTACTCCATTTTTTATGCTTCCAAGTGGTTTGTTTTTCATTTTTCTATCTCTTTCAGAGGCATGGAAATTCAGTCTTTTTTAAAATATTTTTTTCCATTTTGCTGTATTTATAATAAAATGCTAGCCCTTGGGCAAAATCAATCACTTTTTATTAAAGCCAGGAGTTTCCACTTCCTTGTGCTTTTTAATTTCAGGTCTGCTGTAGAGGCTCAGAATAAAAGATTTTAGTTAACTCTGAAATTCAGTTATGTTTGGCAGAAAACCCTCAGGTTTTGGAAGGTTGTTTTCAAACTAAACTTTGGTTTTAGAGGGTGTTTTTTAGGTCTCAATGGGCTTAAATGTACCATTAAAATAGTCACTCAATGGACTCCAAGCATAAGAAACACTTAATGCTAAAGTCAATGACGTACTGCTTGAAATGAAATGGAAAATGCTGATTGATCTATATTATTAGAGCCAGTAGGGAAAATAATGATAATAATATAAGCTATCAACAGCTAAATCAGATAGTTGTACTCAGATAGTATTAATTGCAGAAACAGCATGTATCAGACTGTAATGAGGAGAAAGGGTGAGGTACCCATTAATGAAATTGTTAAATGGCGTAAAGAGAGACATCAGCAACATCTCTTTTTTTCCAAAATAAATATGTATATGGAAGCCTACACTTATTCTAAAAGCTGCCTTTATACAATTCAGAAAAAAATCATTTTTACGCATTTCAATAGTAACATCTGAAATAGGATTTTTATTTATTTGGTGTTTTATGATACATTTTCTTTTCTAAGTTTATATTTAGAATTCAACACTTTGTAGTTAAGGTAAAGCTTTGCATGACTAAAGGAAATGTGACCATATTCAAATCAGGTTTTTTACATGTTACTTGTTTTAATATATATTTCTATAAATAGAAAATAAAACTTAATAACCCCCCCCCCCCCAAAAAATTATTGTGATTCCGCATGTTTATCACGCTAGGATATTTTATTTATACGTCACTAAAGACATGACCCCAGTGTTGTTGAAAAGCCAGGATTTAAAAGTCTCATTGACCCACCCAGAATACGTGATTTGCCTAGGCGCAAACATTTTGCTGTAAACTCCCGGCCAAAGTCTGACCTGTCAGAGAGAAGATGGCCCAGCAGCGGACAGATGTGATCCCCTTCTCCTCAACTACGGAGACTTATCGCAGACTAACAGCTCAAAACACCGACAACGCGGAGTTTAAATGTTTCTGCCTCCAAATGAGCTTTTCCCCCATGATCACACAGGAGTTTCTTGAAAAAGGTCTAAAGACGCTATCATGTTATGAAACTGTCAGAAACTTCTCCAGCATTCGTCAGCACAGATAATGGACTAATGTAATCACAGCTGTGAGCCTGAATGGAGGACTAGACTGCAGGGTTTTGGCCTTTGGCTGAATGCAAGATTGGTAAGTTTCGTGTAGGTTTGCTTCACCCTTAATGAGGGAAATAATCATTTTATGGTCAGCAGTAGTAAACATAACACAGAAAACATTCCAGGACTTTCTGTACACTGTAAAAGAAAGTGTTTCACGATTTAAGTATTTTAGATTTATTAATAAATGTTTGAATGAAGTCCTTTTCAAAATAAAACAGTGTGCTAGATTTGACTTTATAGTGATTTTTACCCTTTCTGCATACAATTTTATTAAAAATCCAATAGAACAGACTATTTCAATTACCAAACCAGTGTCATCTGGGGCTGAATTAAACATTGTAAAGCCACTTACAGGACATTTCAAAGGATCCCAAAATATATTGTGTATCAGGAAATAGCAAAAATATATTGGGATATACATTTTAGGCCATATCGCCCAGCCCTACTTGCAATTCTGTTGTACATGGTGCATATTATGAAAGGCATCTAAACCCATTATTCTGCACTGGTACAGACATAAGGAAATTATAAACAAATTCATAATGACAACAAGGATGTCAATGACAAAACCACCTGTCCCCTGATGCTTTTTCTCCTTTCATACTTATGTATCAGTCTCAGTGTGTTTTTCAACGTCATGTTTTTTTGTCTGCATCTCTTTTCTCCAACTGCTTAGCTTTGCAGTAAATTTTCCATTCTAACACCTCGGGATGCATTTGGCTGGTGCAAAATGAAAGGTTCTGAGCACTGATGCATAGCTAAACAGTGGAAATGCCAATTACTGCAGCCGTCTCATGTCAATCACCTGCAATAATGGGAGTAAATGAAAACAGCTGGAATCGGATGTAAACATGATTTAATAACACAAAGGCCCTTTTGCTTACCTTGACAGTAATTCAATACATGGTTATGAGTTATTTAAAGCACAACATGGCAGAATGTATGACAGCTCCATGTAGGTCAGCAGCCAATAATCTATTTCTCTCTGCCTGTCTCTCTTTCTCTCTCGTTTTTCTGTGCAGGAGTTTACTCCGTCAGGATGATGTGGCACATCCTTTCTTTCAGGATTTTCTGCTTACCCTAAACCTTCCAAGAGAACTGTGACCATGCACCCTTTGCTGGCACTCCAGTAAGTATGCACAACTCACTCTCATTAGTCCTACATAAAAGAGGACCAAGATTGGCAATCCAAAACCTTACTTGACCTTTATCACAGATTTCAGAGTCTTCCTGACTCAGTTATGTTTAAGCTCAGCCTCAGTTCTCCTCAGTGATTTTAACCGACATATCGATGACACAAATCTGCCAAGGAACTTCTGGAATTACTGCACCACTTTAACTTCTCACAACACTTCAGCTTCCCCACCCACAGTCACAGACACATACTGGACTTGGTTCGGCTCCACTGGTCTCACAATCCATCAGCCATCAAGTTTTAACCGCCACATCTGACCACTTAGCTATTACCATGGACACTGACATCCTCATCTCAACTCAAAGGCAAAAACACAGTATCTCATTCAGAAATATCAAATCAGTCTCCCCCATGGGCATAGCACAGGGGAGAAGAAGGGTACTGATTACCTGGGCCCACAGTAGGGAGGGGCCATTGAGAACCCTGCAATGATAAGTGTGTTTTTATTTAGTTATTCTTAGTAATTAGCATCATTATTGAATCAAAAGTGACTAAATGAACAACAATATTTTTTGAACTGTTCATCATCTTCTGCCTTTTCTGGGTCCAGCTGAAAATTCAGGCCTTAACACCTCCCTTTCAAATGTTCACTTGTATCCTGCTATAACAACACACTCTCCTCCTGTCTTAATCAACTGGCTCCTCTAAATAGCAAAACTGTCTCCTTCACTCACTCTGCCCCCTGGTACACTCCTGTCCTCCGTCATATGAAATATGAAATGCCAACTCGAAAAACTCCATAAAAAAGGTTTAACAGTCCATCTCCAAGCCTACACTGACTACATTCAAGATTATAAGCAACTTCTAAATGCAGCCCAGTCCACCTATGAGTCTCAAATAATTCACTCCGACTTCTCCAACCCCAAAGCACTTTTTTCCACTATCAACAGTCTTCCCAAATCCCCTGACAATGTCTCCTCATCTTTCACCGCTGACAAATGTAATTCATTTCTTTCATTCTACCAATCTAAAATCAACGCCATTTACAGCAGCTTCACCACCCACCGCAGCCCTCTGCTTCATCACCCAGCCTCTGTCCCAGTTCTCCCCACCATCTCTCATCACCAAAATCATCAACTCCTCCATCTGCTCTGGTTCTGTTTAATCAATCGCTCAGTCCCTCCAACTGGCAGCCATTAGCCCCATCTTCAAGAAACCTGGACTCAACCCTGACCATATGACTAACTTCCAGCCCATCTCCAACCTCCCCTTTCTGTGAAAAATTCTGTAAGGTGTTATTGCTTAACAAATCAAATACCACCTCTACAACCTCTATGAACCATTCCAATTAGGCTTCCGTTCCCCACACAGTACCAAAACAGCTCTCCTAAAAGCCACCAACCACCTCCTCCGCTCATCAGACTCCAGCCATCTCAATATCCTCATACTTCTTGACCTTAAAGCTGCTTTCGATACCATCAACTACTCCAGCCTGCTTTCTCATCTGGAACACCCACTTAACATCACTGGCCCCGGCCACTGGATAAAATCATACCTCATGGACAGACAACAGTTCATCCACATCAATAACTGCTTAACTCCATAGCTCCTCTGTCGCAAGGCATCCCCCAAGGTTTGGTGCTTGGTCCTCTTCTTTTCATCATATACCTGCTACCCCTTGGCCATATCATACATCACCACAGTCTCCATACCTTTTTTTGCAATGTACAGTATCTGTGAGTTTTTATGAAAAGTGCTTTATAAATAAAATGCATTATTGTTATGAGTATTATTCACTTCCTTGCCAAGTCTAAACAGGGATTTCTCTGGCATTTCTTTCCTTTATACTGCTGTGTCTTAAAATCACAAACCATAACACTCAATCATGGCCAAAACAAAACCATCATAATGCAAATCAACATGGCCTTTCTCCAGTTAACTGTTCAAATTTTAGGTGATACTTTGGGCAATTGTTGTTTCCTATACAGCTTATCAGCAGTGTTTGACACTCTGTTTATCACACTGATGACAGTGCAAAGCAAAAGAGCAGCATATTCTCACAGCATCCCTCGTTTTACCATTTAGTGTCTCATCCCACCTTAGCTTCTTTTTTCCCCCATCATGAAGAAAACAATAACGTTATTACTTTAAGGCAGGCTTGACGTTACTGCTAAATATTTCATTTTTGTAATTTAAGCAGCTGTACAAAGTACCCATTTTCCTGACAGAGGTGCGTTCTCAACTGAACATTTTTCACTTTGCTTTAAGGGATTGACTAATCAGCATCTTCTTGTCAGTTTCAACAGGAAATGTTCTGACCCAATTAGTGCCACATATTTTGAAGTGACCTCTTGTAAAAGAGACCAGATTTAATTAGTGTTATCCTTCTCACCATTAATCCCTCTTAGAGCTTAGCTCACACACATTCATCCTAAAGTGTCACTCATAAAAATTACTTCAGTTACAAGGCGGACTTCTTAACAACTTCATGGTCAAATGTCAAACATGTCAAATCATGTTTACCAGTCTTTTATGATGGTACTAACTGGTTGACACTGTCAGAAAAATGATTCATTCTTCTTTGTGTCTATTACTGAGATTATAAAGAGTGTTGTTGTAAGAGATGGTCCTAATATTTGGATATATAATTTTTCTCCTCTGGTGCCTGTGAATGGTATTGGCAAAATATCACAAACTCCTCAATATGATGCCCCTCACACCAACACCCACTAGTATATCAAACAGAAGCATTCAGAAGAAATATCAGCTTTCTGTCAGACATCAGCATTTTAAAATATGTTTAATTTAATGCGGTGGCCAGGTAGAAAAACTTAATGTGTGACACATTTTTAATTGCTTTTAAGGGATCAGAAGCAGCTGTTTGTTTTATCTGTTAATTAATCATTGAATTTTATAAAATCATTGATCAATTTATCGGTTATCAGAGTTTTTCAAAAAATTTTTCCATATTAGTCAGGCACTTGTGCCTATATTACTTTACACATTAACATGAAGTCAATTAAAATTGACTTCCTCAGCATAATAAAACCATCTTTTCTTAATTTCTCATTTAAAATATGTGTGTTTTTGTGTTCTTATAAACAAACCTTAACAAATACAAAAACAGCACATCTGGGTGCAGTGCTTCATTATGCTGAGGTGCTTTCTTAGAAATAAGAAATAAAGAGCGTTATTAAAGAACAAATCCCTCTCCGTATGCAGTAGTGACGAATGATAAAATAATTTTCACCAATCTTCTGCTTCACACCAGCTGGGCGCTGAAACAATTGAAGAATAGAGCATTAAAAGAACAGCATTCTGTGCACAGCAGGTCACTAAGATACTCCTGAGCCTGCAGCAATTAGGACTTGCAACTAATTAGCTAATAAGAGAGAATAAAGGCTCGTGGAGGCAGGGCAAGACAGTGATTAACTCATTAAGACATGCACTAAGATAGTACGCTGCTTTTTCATTAACACTAATTAGGACTAGAGGAAATCTAACAATGAGCTTTACTTATAGAAAAAAAACATCCAAATGACGTTTTTACATATAAAAGTTCATCGGGAAGAATGCAGACAGCTATTAGAAAGAGTAGAGGGTTTTACAGGAGGATTTTACTGTATGGTAGAACTTTGCTACCTTCTAATATCTTGCTAACCTTGCAAAGCAGATGGATATGCCCATTTCCTTGTTTTTCACTGGCAAATTCATCTCAGAAAGCTCCCGTCTTAACCATTTGGGCCCAGTTAGAAAGTGACAGGACCAATCAGCAATGAGGGGCAGTACTTTCAGGCACGGCAGAGTCGTGACTTAACAAGCAGCAGCAAGAGGCTGGGTCAGTTATGGCGGAAGAGCTTAGCGTGGATGCTGCTAAAGTGTAAGTTTTATCAGAACTTGACAACAACTCTTTGTTAAAAGAAGAACAAAGAACAGCGGTGAGTTGTTTTCTTTTAAAAAACGACAAAAGTCGAGTACTTACATGTCTATAGTCGCCATGTTTCGCGTTATTCCCCGTAGCTGCACACGCGCAGCTCAATAGCAGCTATGTCACGTGTTTTGTTGCCCTTATTGGCCCGTAGAGCTGTGACAGACAGAATGTTCATCCAATCACACTCCGAGTTTTTTTCAAAGCCTCTGCCTTTTCTCAAACGTTTCCTATTAAAGCTTTCCCAGATGGATGTGTGAAACACATCCATCTGGCGTGTCAGGTTAATATCTTGCAGTTTTGTAAGAAAATATTTATATTCTTTGCATCAAGAACAGTGACCTAGTGTGATTGCCCTGCATACAGAGTCTGCACTCACAGTAATAACAGGATAGACACCTGGTCCGGATGCTGTTTGAAACATGCCATTTTCTGACTTTCTCTCTCTTTGTCCACACATTTCCTGTTTCTCTGGAGCCACCTTATCAAATGAAATGTAGCAGCCAAAAAAGACTTGAAACAAAATAACAGGCTGTGGATGTTGAAAGCAGCTCCAGTCAACCCAGAAATGGAACAGGTAGGAATCAGAGAGGCAGCTTTGTGGAGGAAAGACTTCAGATCACTTGATGTGAAGTAAAAGGACAAAAACCTGCAAGGTTGACTTCAACACAACAAAACGCTTCATGAACATTTACAGACTCAGGCATCTTTTAATGTAAATGTTGCACCAATTCCTACAGAGCATGAGAAAATAACATTTTCCTTTTGATATCATGAACTCAGAACAACAGAGAAAATTTGACTCAGAAATATTATGCAGTACTTGTGTGAATGTAATATACTTAATTCTTCAGTGGGAAAAATAACCAATTCAAGAGCCAACAAGGAAGACAAACTTCGAGTGTGAAATGTCAATGCCACAACATTATCAGTCCCACATTGTTGATATAATCAGATATGAGTGGATGATCAGAATCACAGTTGTAACATTTTTTCATTTACTTTGACAGCTGACTTTACAATGTGACTTATAGGTTTCCTCTACCAAAATGTTTTCCATTTGTGAAACTTAAAGAGCCTTGACTTGTACAATTAATGTCTTTGCAGGCTGTTTGTCTTCCCCATATTGCTCTTAATGAGTAATCCACCAGTTGTGGTTCCCCATTAAAGGTTGCAATACATTATAGTCGTGTAGTTTAATGGGCTATAGTTGTTTTCTTAGATAATATATCCAGCCATTATCAGGTGCGTTTGATCTTTTGTTCTGTTACACAGACGTACAGCAGAGAAGTCAGACTTTCCTCCCTTTATAGTTTCTATTTATGAGTTTTAATTAAATATACAAAGCAGGATGCAGACCTAGTAACAACAAGTTTGTAAGTACTATGCAGGGGAAAGCTGCCTGTCCCACTATTTCTGACCCTCGCTGAGAGAGGTGGGCGGTAACTGGGACAATCAGGGTGTGCCAGCTTCACTGGGGAGAAAAGAAAGAAGGACAGTCTCTCTGAGACGAGGAGAGAGAGGGGTGGTTTTGATGCTGTCAGCAGATCAGAGTCTTTCTAATGATCTAATGGAATAATCTAACTGCTACTCCAGGGATAAATTAACCCCTTGCTGACCGCTTACTGCTGACATGATACACTGAAAGTTTGCGTGGCTTGGAGTGTTTGCTGCCCTTGTGTGAATTTGTGTGTAAATATGCATAATGCATCCACCTCCTTCCCCTCACTCTCTCTGTGCAGCTCTCTTCAGCTCTGCTCTTTGATGCTGTATACGTGGCGGTGGCAGCCGTCCAGGAGTTGAACCGTAGCCAAAAATGTTGGTGCCACTCAGCTCTCCTGCAAGTCCTCCAAGATCTGGGAGCACAGCACACGCCTCCTGAACTTCCTGAGGATGGTAAGACTGCCTCTGCTGGACACTGTGGAATTAACTCCATAGGACTGAGCCCTACTCACCATTAGGGATCAGTTTGGGGCATGCAGTCATTTACCGTCTTTGGGTGAGACTGAAAGTAAACATACCACTCTGAGCTCTATACTGTAAATACAAGCAGCCTCCAACAGTCATTTAGCTTCACTCAGTATGAAGGAAATGGGGTTATTTTTCACAGTTATATGCGGAAAGTGAATATCTCTGGGTTTTTGAGCCCTCAACTAAGACAAAAAAAAAAAAAACAGTAAAAACAAGAAAACAAATACATGAAAATATCTCAGCAATATGAAGCTGCTGTAGCCAGACAGCAAGCTAAATAAATATATGAAACTAAACAAAACAGTCAGCAAGTAAGAGGAAAAAGGTGTTATTTTTTTGCTGTTTAAGTTATTTGTCAGTGTTGCTTGCAGCAACAAAAAAACAGGAATAAAGTAATTAGGGTCCTGTTATATTTTCTAGCCTTTACTTTCATCTTTGTTAAAGATATTCCTTATCCTTATGGTACACCTATCTCATCTCTACATAAATGGAAAAGAACATGAGATACAGATGAGCTTTCGGTACTAAAATGTTTAATGATAGCAATGAGAAAAAATATGTATTATTTAAATACTCACAATAGTCATGTGTTTGATACCAGATGTTTTTGCCTTAATTCTCAGCGAAAGAAGGCATGATTTCAGTCTCATATTTTGCTTAAAGTTGAAAATGAAACTGATATAATCATGTTTCTATTCTAAATTTGATATACTTGAAGAAGTTTATACTATGAAGAGGCTCATATCATCTGTTTAACGGCTTATGTTGCCTGTTGTCATACAGCTGAGGGGAAAGCAAGCAAAGTTTCATGGTGACACTTCATAAAATGCTGCTCTCTCTGTAGGACAGGTTGAATTGGAAGATCTAACAGGCCACATTGAATTCAACAGCAAAGGCCAAAGGTCAAACTATGCCCTGAGGCTCATGCAGAGTAGCAGGGAAGGCCTAAGGCAGGTGAAGTAACTCCAGTCTTACAGATGTGATGTTTGCATTGTTGGCCAAAACATCTCACCAACCATGCCACAGCATGAGGTTCATCTGAGTGCTTGAAAAGAATTTATGCGTGAAAGGAGCTGTATTTCTGAAGTGATTCACAAATCCATTTTCACTGCCCATAATACACTTGTTACTGCTGAACACAAAGCCCTTGAGCACAGTCTTGCTCTCAGCAGAGCACTCCTGCTGTCAAATGTTACACTTGTTGTCTTTATGGCAGAAATATAAGTCCAGCTGGATCTTACAGCAGGGAGGTGTGTTAACACTCACTCAGCTGACATGTTTTTGTGGTAAGAATCTCCATTAGTCACAAGCTGAAGTACCAGAGGGCAAAACTAAACACGAGGGAGAAAGTTTCCAGACAACACATTCAAGTTTGAACAGAGGTTCATAAGTTGCTTTTATGCTTCTTTCATTCATTTTACAGATGTTTCTTTTGCCAAATATGTCTCTGTGGATGCTGGGATACTTCAGTGTTTTTGTCAGGCTCTTTTGTTAATTGAAAATACATTTAATTTTTCTTCTTTATGTAGCCCACCAACATTCTACAACTGTTCTCCTCTGACACATATCTCAAACACATATCCACACATCTCAAACTCCAAGTTATGAAGGAAAAAACACTAACATTTCACTAAGACTTGATTTCTGGGATATCTTTGCTACACTTTGTCACCAGAAAGTACTGTTATGAGTACTCTAGATTCTTCAAGCTTGAGCACATTTAAAATCATTACAGAGACTGTAAGTAGGCTGTTATCAAATGTAAATGATGAAAGACTGAGAGTGGGTAGAGTGATGACTGAATGGCAGAAGAACTGGTACCAGTGTGAGCTTATGTTAATTGACATTGTTTCAACCAGGTTTTTTTGTTTGTTTATTTGTTTGTTTTTTTGAGGGAAATTTTAACCATCTCCCAAGAAGCTGCAGGTTGAATCGCTTTAAAATCCTATGTATCGGATTTGTTAGAGAAATTATTCCAACCCATGTTACTCTGCTCAGAGTCAGAGCCACATTGGGAAATTTCAACCATCTGCAGGTTGATTCGCTGTAACATTCTGCATGTCGAATTTGTTGGCAAAATAAAGGCAGAGGTTTTCTTGTCCGTCTCCTCAGGAGCGACACAGTGAATGTTGAACGGTGCCATGGAGGTGAAATTACACGTAAACTGCTCACAATTATGGCTTCCTGGTGTATCCTGGGGCTGCTGCTGTGGTAGTCATTAGCTTGGATGTAGCTGTAGGAAAGTGGCAGATTCATCTGAACTGCCCTGCATTTGTCTTGTCTTGGCACAGAAGCAGTGGCCTGTACAAGACTAGTGCATGCACACCATGCATGCCCGTATTGAATGTGACGGACAGAAAGTTCCTCCAATCACCTTCTAAAGATTTTCTGAAAAGTCCTGCCCTTCCCACATGCTTTCTATGGGAGCATTTCTAGATGATTGTGAATTATATTCAGTAGATCTGGTGTGTCATGTTAGCCGTTTCCTGCAGACGGGGCTTTACGTTTTAAACTTTAAGGTCCTTGGATTCTCAACCCACAAATATTAGGGACAGCACAATTAAACAACCCAAAAACTAATCACTCTGCCAGAGCACACAGTTCAGTCTGGCATTTCAACAGGCATCCCAGATCATTGCGGTCAGCCACATACAAGGTTTTAACCTAGTCTTGATTTAAGATATGTCTGAGGAGCTAGTTCTAATTTTATGGTTAAAAAATCAAAAAATCATTCATGTGTACTCTTGGCTTTGTCTGCATTTTGTTATGACTACAGCATCACAGACAAGCAGCTGATGGACACCAGACAGCACAATCTCTCTTTTAAGTTTTGCACCTGTGACTGTCAGGAAGTAAAAGTAGAGACCAGCTTGATAAAAGTAGAGGTTGTGATGAAGAGGGACAGATTAGCCTGTTTAAACAAGCTGGATACAATGCTGGGGGCTAAACGAGTTGTTGAACTGGTCTATGTTGTCGAGTCCTGTGACACTCTGCTATTTAGTGCCCAAGCACAGAAAGACTGTATTGAATTACAGGTCATTATTATCATCACTAATATCATTATTACTAACTAACATTATCCATCCATCCACCCACCCAATTTTTTGCTCCTACTTGCCTGTTTATAAAGCCACACAAGCCAAGCCAAGCCAAACACTGACTCTTTGGTTCTTTACCCACAAAACTGGATGTGGCTTATATTTCTTTCCAACTACATCCTTCTGAGTTTCTCCGCCTTGTCGCAGCTCTCAAACACCTTATGCCATAAAAGGATTACACTTGACTCTCTGCTTACAACACTTCCAACTCTGCTATAAATAACAGGTCTACTATTTCACTTTTCATCTCAAGCCTTGATGTTTGATGTGAAGAGATAACTGTAATCCCTTAAGATTTTACCTTTTGTGGGGCTGAACCAGAAATACGGAGTAAGCCCTCTGAAAATACATGATTCCCTACTTGAAATTACAATTTTATCTGCGGTTTTTGGTTGTTCTGTTTTTGTGCCTGAGCAGCAAATCACTGTCTCTACTACATAAGGAAGGCATTTTTTGCTACTACAATGACAGTATAACAGTGCAGAGATGAATACTTGACTTCTGCACCTCTGCTTTTAAAACATTTGACCCTTTCAATCAGGTTGATCTTCACGAAAGCGGAGATCAAGTTCCTGCCTGAATTTAAGAAAAACCTACCTAAGCAATCTGTGAAGAGTCAGACATACGACAATCTGCCTTTTTTAACCTTGTCTGTGTCTCCCCATGTCCCCTTTTTATGCTGGCATAGGGCCAGTCAACTGAGGGATAATGCTATCAGGGCTAATGTGATGATTTCAAACAGAAGTATTATAAAGCAGCCCTGCCAGTTATGGTAATGGGGAGAGGTGAGGCATTAGATGAGGGTTGGGAGGGGGTAGGTGTTTGTTTTGTTGTATAAGGCCTCCCACATGTCGCTTGGTTGGGGCAGGCCACAGCCAGACAGAAAGGGGTTTGCTGCCTGCACAAGCTTATACATACTGTACACACCTTGAGTTTTAGTAGGATAACTGCGTAGATACATTTTACAGTTTCATATGACACTACTTTTGTTGAGCTAAAACTGAGTCATAGGATCCTATTCTAAATCACCAAAACAGTGTCTCAGCACTCTGTCCAAATTAAAGAGGAAGGCTTTGAATCATAATGGAACTTGGAAGAAAAAAAAGTCCAACTTCCATTAAACACTTAAGAGAGAGGAATATGTACACAGTCAGGGCCTCTATTCTTTAATCAATACTTCCTCTCTTTTCCAATATATAATTTCTCTAACACTCCATTCATCTTGAGCACCATGGGCGTGCTTTGGATAATCTCAGGTTTTCGGGACTTTGGAACATCCATGCACATCCAGGAGCACATGGCAACCCTACTACCTACCGGGACTGAGCCTTAAGCCATGCTGACTCACTACATCTACCCCTTACCCCACCCTTATTTACTTTCCTATGGTCCTAGTAATTTGCAAGGACATCCAGAGCATGACAGAGGTTGTGTCAACCCTCCTTCCTGGTACCTTGTGCCCTCAGGCAGCTTACTCTTCACATTTTCAAAAGAGAGATGTCTAATGTCTCTTAGATGACCAACATGCTTTCACAATGACCAAGATCCAATCTCTGTTATAGGAGAGGCAAAGTTTGTTTGTGCCCAGCTGAGAGCTGCTGTGAAACGAGTGAGGAGAGGCTAGTGGTCTGAGTGTGTGTGTTTATGTCTGTTTGTGTGTCAGTGACTGCAAGTTGCGTTGTTTTCTAGACCGGAGGTAGGAGAAATACCAATTCATAGCTGAAAGAAAGAACAAATGTCTCAGCTCTTCAAGACTTAAGCTGGACTCCTGTGTCTGCTCGTTGCTTGCTGCTGATGGTTTAAAATAAAAGTATTAGCCCAGGAGCTAGCTTTGGTGCTTCAGCATACAAATTACTCTACCCTGTGCTTTCTACCTTTAGACAGTACTCAACAGAAGGAAGATTCCACACTTTAATCTGCAGCATTGAGGGTAAATTCTCATAAAGTTAAGAAGTTTTAAGACAAGGCGGTGTTGCATGTGCCACTGCCATAATCATGGTGTTACATCACGGTGCTGATTTGCTTACAGCTCTCAACAAATGTGAGATGGCAACTTCCAAATCAATCTCCACTCTGGAAAACAGTACATGTACAGCATGATAAAACACACAGTAGCTGTGTTTAAATGGACAACTTGTAATCAGAATAAATGCCTGATCTGAATAAAAATGTAATTTAAACACCTCATTCAAAATAAAATTCTCAGACCCAGCTCATTCAGAACAAAATTTCATTCCAATCCAGAGGGTTAGTTTATGCTAATAGTCGTCGGATCATTGTCCATGAAACACTCAATCAGATCTTACCATACATGTCTGCCTCACCTTACGTGGCATCTTCCACCTTTGTCATTTCTGCAACTGACAAAAATAAGGCAGGAGCAAATAAAACTGATCTGTTGCAATGAAAACTTTTTTATTTTAAAATGTAAAAGAGTTCAGAATTTTTGACCTGATGACAATAAGGTATACAGACAAGAGAAAGTAGAACAATCCTATATTTTCATGCTGAGAGGAGTAAAAAAAAAAAATGAGTGATCTGACATTGCATAGTGACAGCAGTTTCTTTACAACAAAGAATTTCTTCTTCTATAGCAAATTTCGGTAGATTTAACTGATGGGACTATACTGCACATGTCAGATGAGATTTATGTAGATCAAATGTATGATGCATGAGCATGCACGTCTGAATCAGATTGCATGTTTTATTGTCCATGTGAAAAGAGAAATTAAAATCCCCAATCAGAAAAAATTTAATCACATTGTGCAAAAAAATGCTGATGTTACCACAGCTAATAATGTAGGCAACAAATCATCAACAATTAACAATTTCATTTATGATGTGGGCTGGTTATTCATACCTGTTTATTACATTTTTTTATATATATCTTAAACTACCAACTGCTTGGTGGTCAGTAACTCTAAGTTTCAAACACAACATTCAACAATGTGATCTCTTCCACTGGTCAGAACAACATTAATTGATGTTGATGTCTTGTATTTGTTTGGAACTGGGTCTTATAGTTGAAATCACTACATAATTTCTTTCAGTGGTCAGATGTAGATGATAATTTAAGATTGAAGTCACCTAGAATCATCAATTTTTGTGTCTGGTCATCTAGTTTTGTTATGGAGCAAGCGCTAGGTAAAGAAGTCCTTTAGATCACTATCATACAGAAGAAAGGTGAGCTCAACATTTGCGTGTGAGAGGGAAATTCTATGCAGATGTTACTAAAATTGCATAAAGCATAACCAGTGAGTCATGATTAAAAGAAAGTTAAACACTGAAAAACTAATAAAGTTTTAAGGTAAAACTTCACAACAATGGGAAGGATGTGATATGAAATCATCACAGCTCTCTCACATATTCATACATAAAAATACACAGACTATCTATGGGTTCCTCTCCTTTGAATTTCAGTTTCAATACTGGAGCAAATGGCAGCCATTCGGAAGAGAAATGAGTCTTCAGTAATTGATCAGATAAGAGACGACTTGCTCTCCTGGGCGAGTAGGATTCTCAGACTGAGATTGTATTTCCTCCTTTCAAACATTTTCCTTTTATTGAATGAATTTCAAGATGACTGATGTGGAAGGGTGGAAAAAGTGTGGTGCAAGTTGAAATTGAAGTGTTCCCCTTAACTGCTTCATAGCAGCACTAAAAGTATTGATGTTGATATGGGATTTCTTTCCTCATTTGCAATTCTGTTGATATTCACTGTTGCATTTTTGCATACTAAACATTAAATTTTAAACCCTGTACCAAAATCCTCAAAACTAAAGCCTTTCACATGAAACTAAAAAATAAGTAACAGGAAATGTAGGAAAGATAGACTGAAACAGAAGTGTGTGTCTCCATAAACAATTGTGCAAAAAGTGCCCTAGATTTTACTGCAACTCTGCATCTAGATTTCATGTTTGATACATCACGTGAGGTAGCCACACATCAGGTTGTAGTTTTCTCTGAAATGTCTCTGTGGGGGATAAATAGGGTAACCGGTCCCCTCAGGGTCTGAACAGTGATCCAGTCTACGTCAAAAGTTAAGCTGTCTCTTCTGCTGTGAGGACTGAAGCTGGACTCCATTCTGAGAGTTACTGCTTATGGTTTCATAATGAGACAATTCAACGAAAATTACCCGTGATCTAAATTTAGCTCTAAAAGTCAGGAAATTTGTGCTCGGTAGATTATTTCTTTAACTTCTTGGCAATAAATGTTGTATTGTTTATTCCCCTCTAAATGGTGCCACCTTTGTAACAAACATGCATTTGTTGAAATGATGAGCAGAGCCAAGTAGGTGGGTTGCACCTATGCTTATTTTGCTGTTTCTATTGACTCTTTGTTTTTAGCTTCTGGCACCCCACAGGTGCTGACAATCAAGTGCCAATCAGGTGAGCATGGGTCCTGCTAGAGTGGTCAGTAGGTGTCTGCTCCAAGAATTGGAATGCCACATTTGACTGAACCCATGCGATAGGGCAACTTCAAGATGGTGTTCCACATAACCAAGTTGCAACGTTGTTTAGAGTAAGCCCTAGTGCCATGTCCAAACTGAAGGCTGAGTTCCATATAACGGGGACAGTCAGAGACAGGTGGGGAAGTGGGCGTCCTAAGAGACGCAAAGACTGTCATCACTTGGGAACCGGAGGCTGTCTTATGCAGATTTGCAGTCAAGGTTTGCAGGACGATATGGTCAACAGCCATTGTTGACAGCCACCATCAACAATGGAGTGGGGAAAAAAAGGGGTTGGAAATTAATGAAACATCTGTTCTCATGTAGTTCAGTCTAACAGTGAAAAAAGTGAACAACACAACAAGCTGCAGTCCACCTAACATTGCTATTATCACAGTTTTGCTTCATTTATTAACATGATTCTTACTTCTATAATCATAACTGCAACAGTTCAACTGGATCAAAAACCATACAACTATACTGCTTTATTCATAATAATTCTCTCTATTTCATTACAATCCTAGCTTGTTGGTGTTCTAATTATCATAGCTGTTCCTGCCTATTTTTCACACATTGCTACCATCATTAATAAAGTTATAGCAATTTCCTACAAAAGGGGGGATAAGTTTCTGGGCACAACTGCTGTAAATTTGACTTTCATTTCGTGTTTTGTTGTTTCTCTAGTCCCTCTCCTCTCCTTGCTTTTCTCCACCCCTGTTCTTTATTCTAGCCCTTTCCAACCCCAGTGTAGCTTCAGTAGAGAGCTTTCAACATGAGTCTGGTCAGCTGAGAGTCCTGTCTGTTAGAGGTAAGGTTTATGTCGCCACTGTAACAGGGCTAAATACTCCTAGTCCTGTGCTCATGGTGATAAACACTGGTCTTTATTTGAGTATAGTCTTTATCATGATATTAATAATTAACACTGCTTTATTAAATATAGGCCCCAACAGAGGCATCTACTGATATGCTGCTGCTTCCATCCTTAAATCCATGGCCTCATTTTATCACCCTGCACTCAGCTTTTCAATTGCATGTTTACCTCTGCCAAGGAGGTTATTTGACCGGGTTTGTTTGTTTGTTTGTTAGCAACATAACTCAAAAAGTCATGGACAGGTTTTCATGAAATTTTCAGGAAATGTCAGAAATAACATAAGGAAGATTGATTAGATTTTGGGACTGATCCAGATCACCGTCTGGATCCAGGAATTTTTTTAACGATTCTGTACTATTAGGAGAAAGGGCTAATGGCGGAGGACTGCACTGTTACCACTTTACACCAGGAGATGGCGGACGTGAGTAACTTATTCAAAGTTTTGGAGTTTACAGAGTTTGAAAGACGCACACCCGGTTGAGGAGACGAGTTGGAGCATAACAGAGAGAAAGACGGTGAATTGTAGCAGAATACTCTCAATGCTGGGAGGAATAGAGGAATATTCACCCTCTGCCATGACTTTCACACATAGCGAAACCAATGCTTTGCCTCACCGTGTCTCCAGCCCACCGGGGAGGGAGTAATCGGCGAATTAGATTTTGGGAGTGATCTGGATCACCGTCTGGATCCAGGAATATCTTTAAAGGATTCTTCACTATTGGGAGCTAGGGCTAATGGCAGAGATCTGTGCTCTCTGAGTACTTTTCTAGTTTGTAATGGAGTTTGGTTCAATCATTTCAGGCAGTGGGGTAGTCTAGGTTTAAGTGCTGATTGGCTTTGACCACACAGTGTCAAGCAGATTCGTAGCTCAAGCTTAAATGTTTGATTTTTAATGGATTTTTGGCTGTGGTTTTAAAGTGATATTCGTTTACAGATATATAAATCTTTTTAAGAACATAGTTGTCAGGTACTAATTTGTCTGCCTGTCCGTTGTTGTTACCTGTATACACCAAATCCTGCTGATGCATGATTGACCAATGAAGCCTTATACATCGTTATAGTATAACAAAGGTCTTCTCTGGCACAGAGGCCTTTTAAACAACTCAGATTGTATTGTGCCCATTTTGGGAAATATATCAGCTATTATTTGGATCATCATCACTAATGATGAATAGAATCAGCTATTACAGGATGATAATGTTCCCTCTGTTATAGCATAATTTTTGAGAATGATGGTGTATTGGTGGACAGAGGAAAAATCAATTTGTCAGACAGCCCCCTGTAGAGCTAAGTAGCTCAGCCCGCACAGCGGGAAGGACAGTGTGGAGCAGAAGGCTGACTGCTGTAGGAAGATCCTCCACCCCGTCTTCAAGGCTGTGAGGGATTCTGAGGACAGGCAGGTGTGATTTTTTAAAATCTCTTTTCCATTTGATGCTTTCCTCTAAACTTTTCATGTCTTCTACTTTTTGCTTCTGTGAAGTCTTTGCTTCTTTTTCTGCTCTGCTATAATTTATTTTTTTTCTCTCCATTCTCAGCTCCCGTGGCAGGGACTTATTTTTAAAGAGCGCCTTCTTATTCCCTTCCCTCTAGTTCCAGCACTTCTTGGCCTTACTGTGCGTTCAGACCAAAAGCAAAAAAAATATTCGCCTCGCCTGATTGTGCGACTTGCAGCGCGAATATATTCGTATCCTCAAATTGACACACAGAAGTGAAGGAGGAGGGGGAGTGACTTGTCTCCTAGATACCCACATCGTTTGTTTCTCCCATTCATGTTGTGATCAAACGTGATGGAAATTGGCGCTGTATCTCTGTCTTTTAGCTCTATATGTGAAGGAGTCCCGTCATGTGTGCCTTCACAACTCATTTTAACTCATGGATCAGAGCCAGGATTTCTCTGATGGACACAAACCGTTGATGTACAGCTGCGGGACACCTGTCCATCTGTTAATGGTGAGTTTAAGTTTCACTGACCTTTAAAGAGACACACGTAACATCTCACACCGCACAGTGGCATTAAAATACAACAAAAATGAGTCATAATGATGACAAAATTACTCTGTCTTACTGTTCATCTGTTGACATAAAAATTAATATAGCTATTATGTCCGTGAGAAGATTACTCAAAGTGCTCTATTCTATTTTTTTACGAATTTTGGATAAATCAGTCCTATATTTATATTGTAGGTGCACTAAAAGCACCAAATATACTGTAGCCTATAAAGTGCCAATAACTCCTTGTCTACTAATCAGTATCAGTTAAATCATATGTTTTCCTCTGCTGCAGGTGCCTGGTCAATCATACAGAAGGGTCTTCACTTTCTGCCACAACTTATAAAGGAGGTCATCTGGTTCAGGGAGAGCTTCACATCCTACCCCTGGAGAGAGCTGTCCCATGGTATCCCAAGTGTTCAAACACACCCAATACTATCAATACAAGTTCATGTAATATTCCTTTTTTACAGCTAAATTAATGCAGTCTTTATAAACAGAATCTTAATCTAATTGAAATAAATTTATAGCGTAACTTTTGGGAAAAAAAAAACATGTTAAGCATCTTGTCTTTAACTGACGGCATACTAAAGATAAATGATGCAATATGGTACTGTTGTGTTCTGTTTGTGAATCAAATGCATGTTTTAAAGAGCATTTAAACCTTAATCTGGTGTTGCTGATAATGTCATGTAGTGTAGTCTGCGAATCTTAATATTTTACAGATTCGTTAATCTACTACATAACATTTTGTAATTACAAAAAAAATACAAAAGAATCATAACAAAAATAAGGTTCAGTCCTTGTAAAGATTGTTTCTGCAATCACCATATTCAAATATTTCCAGATTAAGGAACACAGAGCTGGGTTACTACAATACTTTTGGTGTTTGTATTGCAATGGGCGTCTTCTTCGGGGGCATCAACCTTCACAGGGAAGGAACCAGTCTCCTGAGTAAAAGCTTGTCTTCTGAAGGAACCAGTCACCTGAGTAAAAGCTTGTCCTCTGTAAGGACCAGGCTCCTGAGTAAAAACTTGTCTTCTGAGGAGGTTTGAGTGAAGAGGTACAGCTTATGGGGCTGGACAGAAGCTTGTAGAAGTATCATCTGTCTTTGGCTCTTCCCTGGTTGTTTTCTTTGTCTCCTTTTGTCCTGTATGAAAAACACCATAGCTGTGTGAAACCACATTAATTTAACAGTAAAGTTCTGGCTACCAAGTTACTGTTCTTTACCAGGTTTGTATGTAAATGATTGCTCTAACATCAAAGTAAGTGTTACATATACTATAATGAACATGCAGGCTGTCATTCGGCAGCAAATTTATATGCCAAATGCAATAGCCTGGACATTTATGATCAACATAAATGCTTATTAGTGGTCAACACTGATTACAAGATACTGAACATAAAAAGACTTCTTACTGATGAATACAGTCCTAACCATGATTACACCATCTCTCCCCTCGTCTTTCTCCCCATTGCAGCCACAGACCCTCTCTCTCCCCCTCCTTTTCTCCCTCTCGTACATGTCCCTGAGCCTCTCATGGAAACTTGGGCATATTATCAGTGGTAAAATTACATTGAATCCCTTCTATTAAATAGGGATGCACCGATCCACTTTTTTCAGATCCGATCCAAGTCCAATAAATATGTGCCGATAGCGATACTGATTCCAAAATATATAGGGCTTAACAAATTTATTAGACCACCCTAACCAAAGTCAGGTTTGTGCTACAACTGCCCTAAATTAACAGCATTAGTAATTACCAAAATCTTTTTTATGTTTCTGCAATGGTTAGCAGACCAATATGTAGAAGCTCTTTAACCCAAATGATATTTTTAATGCTAGAATATCATTATTATTGTTATCCATGAATTTTCTAATGTACTGATTTACAAAAAAACTGAAAAAAATAGTAAAGCACATTAATATTTCTTGATTAATATGTCAAATTATAGTTATTTACTCACATTCCTGAACAGAAAAATTTGTTTTAGTGGTTGAATGTTATGCTTGATTAAATTCTGACTTCTCAGAGAAGCCCAGTGAGCCGGCTCAAATTTGGGTGAATTCAGTTTGAAATCCCTCATTCCTGTTGAAAAACGTGGAGAGCTCACTGAAAATGAAAGATTCTGCATTAAAGCATTTCATGATGCTGGATGGTCTCTGAGAAAAATATGACAGGTGGTCTGATAAATTTGGTAAGCACTGTATATATTTTTAAACAATTATTATTGTTGTTGGTATAATGTGTGAGGTTACATGAGGCTGTAGTAAACCACCCAGCTCCTCTTATTAAAAAGCAAAATTAAAAAAAAAAAAAACAGAAATGAATTGAATTTAAATGTATTCCAAACAAATTTATTTGAACTACTACTAAAAAATAAATATCAACATTATCCAAAAAAAAAACAACTAGGTAAAAGTTATAAATCCCTGTCTATAATGCTCTTTAATGAACCTTTTGCCACTAGAGACCGCTGTAGCTTCAGTTAATGGCTGCAGCCTTCCTCTCTGACCCTTCACCGGATATAAACAATGAGAACCTCAGCGCTAACCTGTTAGCGTGTAGCAGGAAGACCGCGGTGGGACAGTTATCCAAAGTAGTAAATAGAAATAAAGTGGTATGTGGGCTGTCGAGGGTTGAGCTCACGTATGACTACTCACCTGAAGTGAAAAGAGGACAAATATCAAAGCATGATATTAATCTGCAAAGAGGAATGAAGGCGAGCGGCGCTAGCTTTCAATGCTTGCGCCGCCTGTTATCAGGCTAACGTCACACCCACTCTTCTTTGTGTTCTCTCATCTTTAGACTAGTTTTTACTATTCTAAATATAGATTTACGTTTAATCTACTAGGTAATTATACTGCTGTTAACATCCTAACTAATACTAGCTCAATTACACATAGACTGTCTCTTGTTGGACTCCGGTGTGTTCATGGTCTACGGCAAACTATAGGATGCGGTAGACCATGAACACACCGAAGTCTAACAAGAGACAGTCTGTGTGTAATTGGTCTACCGCAAACTATAGGATGGATTTGGATCAGTCACTTGGATCAGCGCTGTCAGTCAGACATCCGATCTATCAATTACGTCTATATCGGACCCGATACCGATATTCAATCGGATCGGTCCCATCCCTGCTATTAAACTGGGAAAAGGACAGCGTGGGGCAGCTGTGGTGAAGCTAACTGCCGTAGTGGCAGCTAACTTTGTTCACAGACGTACAGTATTGAATCAAGTGACAAAAACATAGTTTATGCACTTACCGGATAGTTTAAACTTCTCGTGACTCCAATCATTCTTCTCATATAGTCGATCTCTTTACACAGTGTCTGCACAGTGATGTTTACGTTCTCCTCCATTGCTGATAAAAATCCATTGCTAATTAAAATTGTATGGTTTCAGTTGTTAAAAGGTCTATCAACTGTTTTTTTATTTTTCACAAGGTTGAAGTGTGTAATCAACCAGAGAGCTTCTGCCATATAAAGTCAAATTTTCAGTGTCGGTGTACAGTCACAGACGGAGTACTGTTTGTTGCTCTATCATCTTTGTAATTTGTGTCTCAGGGTTTGAACTTGTTACTGACTTAATGTATTGCTTTCGTGCCAGTGGGAAGAAAGATGCTGTGGAGATCATTACAGCAGGTGTTTCTTAGGCTGAACAGAGACTCCTGCTGTATATATACCAGTAGTTTTTCTTGATTTTTTTTTATATGAATACTCTACCCTTCCTAACTGCATAAATAATCCTCTAATGATAACTGTAGCTATTCCTATTTAGATTCAAAATAAAAATTCCAGCTTTTTGAATTGTGATAGCTGTTGTCTGCCAGGAAATAATTCACCTAAGGGAAGAAAGGAAAGAAGAGCTAGAGAGGCCTTTGGTCTGCTCTGATACTCCTGGCATTTATTTGTCAAGAAGGTGCATTGCCAGGAAGAAGCAACCACTAGTGCCAAAGCCATATCCCAAGCCAAGCAAAGCTGCAAGACTGTGAGGAGGTGGGATAGCCTAGAGAGGAGGAGAATGACATTAAGTGTGCTGTGTAGACAAATTGGTTTAGGTTTATCCCGTGTTCTCCCATGATCTCCGCCTGCTGATCAGGGCTGTGTGTTGAGTTGCAGTGTAGCACTCTAGACTTGCTTCCAGTGGGCAAGGTCGCTGGCCTTCAGTCGGAGCAAACCCACAGCACTTTGGTGCACGGCACATTCGTCCTGTGTGGAAATTGCGGATTAGTTATTCCTTGAGTTTCACATCTTCTCTAACGCTACCTCAATCAGATTTTTTTTTCTCTTGGCTAGATGTTTGGTGTTGGAAGGATACGTTGGTCCAGTGGAGAGAAGCATAGATGTTGACATCTGGTGATGACCAGGGAAGTACTTGAATTGCTCACAGAGTGTACCGTTGACTCTGGCATGACCTTGAGGTTTTCTTTTATGTCACAAGCTGGCTGGTAGCCTCTCTTCTTTTAGCAGACAGATCCTGTCTCACCGTGGAAATCTTCAGGCCAGCCTCAACTAAAGTAGGCCACAGACTATACAATAGTTTGATCAATGTCAGTAAAGGCCTGATGATCAGACAGTTCTAAAGATTATCTTTCTAGATTATCCTGTGGTGTGTGGTGTGTTAAGAGGACTTTTTTTCTCTCCGACCTGCTTGGAAGATGATCGGAGGAGCTCAGACTGGAGATCATAAATAATAAACATGTTCAATATTTACCACCAGAAACCATGGTAACTCTGTCACTCTAAAGCCACATTTGGTGTTGTAAGAGATGAGACCAGGCTGAGACTCTGGTAGTCAGTGAACACATTCTGTTAGTGTGTGTTGCACTGAGTTGATCCCTCTCATCAACACATATACCTAAAAATAAAGTTTAATTTCATGGTCTTTTATCTAATTATGTTCTGTCTTGCAGAGGGTGTAAGCAAACTACAATAATCTGATACACCAAGGCCAGAGAGCAGTAACAGTGGTTCCTCAGTTCATAGACATTATTAACATATAAATGACTACATCGTAAATGTAAATCACTTCCTTTGTGTATCTTTTTTTTATGGCCCTACTTTTCAATTCCTTTCACGGACTAAAGACAGTGGAGGTCTGTGCTTCAGGTTCTCAGGAGAAACACTGAACTGTATTTAGTTCTTCTTCCTTGTATCTTACACTCTTCAGGACATCCTAAAAGTCTGTCCTCTCACTGCTGAGCCACTTTTTTCTGTCCTTGTTTTCTCATTATGGCCACAGAAAACAAAAACAAAACTGTATGTGAGCAGAAGTGGGCGTCATCTCTGTTAAGCCCCAACCTTAAAATGTGTTTTTTGATTTCTTTGTTCATAGATTGTATTTTGGTTGTTGATACTGTGATCTGCCAGTAGATTACCTTCACCTGCCTGACCCTACCACACCATCTGCTTTATCAGTTCCCTCTTCTTTTAGTCACTTCACTCTCTTAGTTCTCTGCCAGATTGTCTTTGTGTGTTTCGTCTTAGCCTTCCAGCATTTCTTCGCCTGTTTTCTGACCCGTTTTTGACCTAAGACCAGATATTGGATAACCTTAGCTTTACCCTTGTGGACTTTGTTTGCCAGCCTGGCTTTCTATCCTTTCTATCCGTCATTTTTGCTTTCCTGACTGCTGGTCTAAGTCATGCGCCCGAGTTCATTTTGCCATTGATCTGTGGCACCCAAACATTTAAAACAAGGAGAGGGGTCAAAGTGGGCTCCTCTCCATCTAACGCACATCTTCCCTAGATCCCTCTTGCATGCTTTTGCTGCTGAAGGGAACCCTTTTGGCATGTTTTCCTGCTTCACTCGTAAGGGGTTAGTATGAGTGCTGAGTGCATGTGCATTCAAGCCTAGGATACCCTTTTGAAGCAGCAGAAATACATTGGTACCAATAGTGACTAGAGTTGTAATCCACAACTTAAGACAAGCTTGGGGTGTGGCATTAGCTAAATAAAGACTCTGATCTGGTCCTGTTTAATTTCCCCGTCCCCCTCAATGTGAGATAAGATTGTCTCATCAGCTCATTTCTTTTTTGCATGCAATTCTGCCTCCTCCTTTCCCTCTGAACACTCACAGGTGTCATCTTTCTCCTTTTCCTTCTCTCAGTGGCTTTCATGCTTATTTGTCCCCTCCTACACTCTGTATGTCATGCTTCCCTGTTTTCCTCTGGGTATTTTGCCCATCTCCCCCTCCTCTACAAGGAGCAGCCATGCTCTTTCATAATCAACTCCTGACAGAAGTGCTGCCTCACTCTGCTACTGTCGGCATTGCTTATCTGACTGCAGTCAGACTTCTAAAAATGAGATGAAGTTCAACATAAACTGGGAAATGATCAAATCTGAAGGTTATGCATAACTTAAATAAATGATGAGCTGTACAGTATGCAAGACTGAACATACAGTATTTTGGATCCATTTACATGCAGATGCAAGAAGATCAAGGACAATATGTGAAAGTGACAAATATTTTCAAAGGAAATACATGAATCTGTAAATTGTGAAGAACTGAGGCATTAGATCAAAGCTATAGGTCACTACCTCAGCTTTTCTATAGTTTCTGTTGTACAGTATGTACTTTCTTCTATTAGCTTAATATACGGTTTATCTACACTACACATGCACACCTCTTTGCCTTCATGAATCACATAATATTTGTTTCTTAGATGTCAGCTTCTTAAAGGGATACTTCAACATTTTGGCAAATTCTCCCATTGCCATAATTCCTGTAGTCTTAGTAATAGGTTTGTTTCCTTTAGTTGTCAGTGCAAGCTGTTTCTAGATCTGGGGGACCGATATACCAGCTGCACAGCTAACGCTATGGAAGCAGACAGTATTTTTTGCTTTCCCACATTCACCACGCTATGAAATAATAACGTATAATTGTGTAACATTACGACACATGAAGCAAATACTCAGAACTATTTCTTGATTAAATCACTGGGCGGAGTGACACGGTGCAGCAGCCATGTCTGGAGTGTAGTTCCGGCTTTGTATTTAACTTTAAAATATCTCCGTCTCGTAATGTTCCATAATTATTTCATAGCGTGATAATTGTGCAGGTCACAACTTGTCCACGAGAGCATTTTGGAGTTGTTTGATTGTGTATTTAATGAGTTTGATGAGGGAAAACAAAAAATACCATCTGCTTCCATAGTGTTAGCTGTGCAGCTGGTGTATCGGTCCCCCCAGATCTAGAAACAGCTTGCACTGACAACTAAAGGAAACAAACGTATTACTAAGACTATAGGAATTATGGCAATGGGCGAATTTGCCAAAATGTTCAAGTATCCCTTTAAATGATGCTTCTACTATTCCTTATGTTTAGCGGCATTCTTCATTTTCTATTATCTAGGGTTGTGTTGTGGCTCTTGTCATTAAACTAGCAGACTGTATGGTTACAGTCTGTGTCAGTGGAGATACACTGTTAGTTATCTGTTACATATCATCCAATAGCTGCTACAACACCTTAACAAGTCGTAAACAACCTGGATGCTCACACTCTATGAGCAAAGTCAGGGCTGACTGTGACAAAAATCTTCAGTTTCCTTGAAAAAGTCTCACATACTGAGGTTGAAGTCATATCCAGTTATATCCTCTGTCTCTCTCTCTCTCTCTATCCCACAATCTACTGTATCTCTCTTTTCCACACACAAACAGCATTACCATCTGTGTCAGCTGGAGGTCTACAGGTAGGAATATTTCCTGCATGTTTATTTTTTTTTATGTATTGGGGTGTGGGGGATTGGAAGGTCATTCCTACTGTGGATATGATGGTTGATGCTGACTGACTGTTTAAAAAGGAAAAAAATATCCCAAAGTTGAGGATTTTTTTTACCCTTATGAAACTTCTCTTTTTTGCAGTTAATGGTTATCTTGTCCTGCACATGTATGCATTTTGCATTAATGTATGCACACTGGTTATCCGATGTATTAACTAAGTAAATAGTTTGAAAACATAAGTTGTTTTTAAATTATTTTCTGCAGTAGTTGCAATTCAGTTTTCTGTATTATTAGATTTCTGGTTTGTGCTTTCTCCAAACTGAGGTTTATGATTCATTTAAGCAAAAAATGCAGCCAGTACATGCATAGTTTAAACTTCAGATACTTGATATTAAAGGTAAAATTGAGTATTCTGAATCCAAAAGAGTACTGGAAATGTTGTACACATTGTAAATTTGTTCAGTTTTGATCTAACCCTTGTCACCAGGTTCCATACAGCATTTACAGAAATGCACACACACATTTCATTGGCAGCGCATATTTCAGAACAGCCAGCAGAGTGTTTTGATAAAGACTACTGGAGTGGATGTTGTTCTCTGCCAGCAGGGGGCAAACTTTCACCATTGAACAGAAAGTCTAAAAGGCCCACCCTTAAACCTGCAATGACATCAGTGTTTTAAATAACCCAGGGAATAAATTATTTTCCCACAACATTTGACTCTGTTCCCTGACATATAAATGAGTGAGACTAAGAATGGCTACAGGACATGTTTGGCTGTCCTTCTAAATAACAAAAAGCTGTGGTCCAGAGGATCCTACAGAGGACTGTGCAGCATTTATTCTGACTTTGTCTGGGTTTTACTGCTCCCTAACGTAATGTAGTCACATCTTTTTCATGTTTGCCCTTAGTTAGTTGGTGTGTGTGTTTAGGCACGAAAAGAGGATGCCTCACAACCTGAATGACATTTTCCCTCTTCCTTCCTCTCCATCACTCTGGCTGTATGCATGCTGCAGTGAAACTGGAAGCAGGGAGGAACGAGGAGAGAGAGGATGTGCGTTTCAAGAGACGCTAAAAAACCACGACATGAATGGGAAAAGGGTAGAAAGAGGATGAAAAGACTATAAATTTAGAGTAATAGAAAGGAGGAGGCAAGGGACAGAGTGTGATAAAGATACAGAAGAGAGGGGTTGGTAATTGATTGTTTCTTCCTCCACATTCACCTGTCACCGAGCTAATTGGAGTGGCAAAGACAAAGAGGAGAGAGGTGTCAGTCACAAAGGAGGCTTTCAGGAGGGCAGCTCGTGTCAAGCTCTGATGAGACGAGCCATTTTGCCCTCCTGTCCCTTAGCTATGCAACAGTGCTGTGTGAGTGATGCAATTAAGCCTAAGTCTGTTGAGAAATTTGTAACTTGTTCACAATAACAGCCAGAAGCCCAAACATGCATTGTCCATGGATATTTTTATCTTATTTCAGCCCATCTTGTATGTGATATTATCCTCGAAATATAAAATACACCAGAGCACTGTCACCCACATTATCGGATACTGATTAGCATATTTTCTGATACATATTCAAGGCTGAAAATCAAGTTGAGGATTTGATGTGTTTACCTGATTTTGTGTACCACGAAGATCTGTGAACTGTGGATGATTATAGCAGAGCGTGTCATGTAGCTCGTTGCCATGGGGCTTAATTTAGAAGACAAGGATGCTTGACTAAATAACTCACCTGCGACAGGGAACAAATGGGGAAATTTCCTGAATTCTGTTACTCATGCCTCCCCAAACAGCCTTGCAATCATTATTTTTTAAGAGTGCCTTAAACTGATTTAAACTGTCCTTACCACGCATACATTCACATGCATGTCCACATTTCTGTTCTGTAGAGTTTCCAATCAATACAGATATGGATACTGTGGAAAGGAATTTCTCCTTGGGGACAATAAAGTCAAAGTCAATCTTTTACCTTCCTGATGCTTCAGGTCTTGTGTATTTTCACATCACAATGTAGAAACGGTGTTGTTGCTGCATGACTGGTTTCTACAGCCAGTGTTGTCACATGAGAATTGTTCACTGTCATTCACTGGCTGTATTCAGACTTGATGTTTCCATCTATCAGACTAAGCTGAGGCAGAACGGACCTCATCTTTTCTGTACACTTCATTTTACAGGGGTTACATTACTGATCATCAATATTCATCCATGCCCTCTGTGACACACACCCACACAGCATCCCATGCTGCAGCATTTATAAATATATCATTCAGACACAATTGGCATCAACATGACTGTTGAATTCTGGGGCAGTATGAGGTTTTTTTCCAATTGTAAGTAGGTTAGCAACAAGAGATGTCTGTCAGTGTGGCCCCTATAAGAAGAGACTGGCCAGTGTGCTGGCAAGGAGGCTAGGCTACACAACTATGTAGACAGGTCGTTGCTACACTAAATGAAGCAAATTTAAGAAAAGCCAAGCCTAAAAAAAACACCTGTACTCTGAAACAGAAAATTTTCAAGAATTCCCTTTTTCCATCAGCAATCCATTCAACAAAAACTTCAGTAAACCAGCACCAGCAGTGCACTGACGAGTTCTACTCAATTTGAAATTTTGTAGGTAGACTGATTATTAATATTTCCATTCTTTCCTCCTCACCCTATCTCTAAGGATGAGCCCAGCCACCCTCTGGAGAAATCCCATTTTGAGCACTGACACTCACCATCTCATTCTTTCAGTCCATACCTTAAAGCTCTTGACAATAGGTGAGGGTTGGAACGTAGATTGGCCAATAAATTGATAGCTTCCCATTCCGGTTCAGCTCCCTCTCCACCCCAACTGTACAACATTTACAATACTGCCAATGCTGAACCAATCCACCTCTGGTCCATTCTACCCTCACTCATGAACAAGACCCCAAGATACTTGTAACCCATAACCTCAGGCAAAGACTCCCTGCTTACCTGGAGAGAGCATTCCACCGTTTTACAGAGGTGCTGACGTTCATCCTGACCACTTAGTGCTCCGCTGTAAACCATCCCAATGCCTGCTGGAGCTCACCAGATGAAGAAGCCAAAAGAACCACAGTATGTGCAACAATAGGAGATGAAATTTTGAGGTCCAAAAGAAGGAAACAGAACCCCCCCCCCCCCTTCCCTTGGCTGCATCTTGAGAACTTTCCATAAAAAACACAAACAGAAACAGTGACAATGGGCAACGATGGTGGAGGTCAACATGCTTCGGTTACCAATTATATTATGAATTTTGATACTACTGCACCCCAGTTTAAGAAAACAAGGAAATCTGGCTATAAAATTTGGTATTCTAGTTCAGTTTTCCTCAAACAACAAATTGTGTTTTAGCCGCATAAATAAATCAAGTATGAGCCAGAAACAAATAATGTTCATACAGCAATGGTTGTGAAGGCAGGATAGCTTCTGATCTGAATGCTAGCTTCTGGCACAGCCCCTGCAACAACAGGGATTGAACCATCAGGATTTGTACTAACAGTCTGGGAAAAAGCACATTTAAACAACACCTTGTTTGAGTGATCCTTATTCCTTTGCATACACTTGCATACAGATAATTTAATTGTTTGGACATGCTGCTGTGCCAGTGGGTCATTAAATTATATGCAAACTTTGTGTTAGTAGTTAGGCTGTCATTGGCCTGTAAGAGTCAGGGCAAGAGGGCAGGTCGAATGAGGCTGCACATACAAACTGACTAACATATTTAACAGTTACTCATTGTTCTCACAGGATGGATACTGTACTAAGCAGGGAGAATTGCAGTTGGTTATTTTATGTATTTTCTCATGCATATTTTGACACCAATGCCAGAGTGCTGCTCTAGGCCATGGCCGAGTTCTGCTGGGTATCATCTGATCCAGAAAGATTGTGAAGTACTGACTATTACCAGCTCCCTGTTGTAGCCCTGCAGGTTTGTGGATATGGGCTCACAGCTTACGCACCTGCAATGCAAGGTAAGTTGAGATCTCTCTTGTCTAGAAGTTTCTCACACCTTTCTTTTGGACCTCAGGAGTCTCTATCAGCAGATCCATAAGATTATCTTCTTGTTTTGCATTAAATGGCATGTTGTATTGTGTTTTGTGTCACTTTCAAAGCTGACCAGTGCACAGAAGGCAGAGGAATACCAATGTGTTTTTCTAAAGGCCAGCTCAGGCTGCATGATTTTTTTTTCCATCTCACATGATGGCACAATGTCAGACCGCAGAACAAAATGGTTGTCCAGTCTTGGCCAACAGCCTAGCCACACTTCAAGTGTGATCCCGACAGCTCATCATACGCTGACGTCACCACTGTCTTCAAGATTGTTTGCAAGTTCACAGGCCTTCTGGGGTTGGGTCAACAAGAGTGAATCAGACTTCTGCTGCAATAGAAGTGCCCTATGTGATGCTAGCGGTCTTTTGCTCTGAAAAGAAGGAAACAAGAGTCAATAATGGACTCGTCCTGATGTATCAAGAGGAGGACAATATGGAACAACTCTCCTTCAAAACGATCTTAATGTATGAATGTGATAACATCTCAAGAAAACTAGCCCAAGTCAACTAGCTAGTGCATACAGCTTCACTGTATGCACACATAAATCCCTAGGGGGGAGAAAAACTGGGGACTAGTATAATGCCACTCTGGTAAATGATGACTGATCTCCTATTGGTAGGTGTCAGGATATATGTCATTGACATCAAGTCAGGGTGTCAAACTAGACAATGATACAAGAAAAATTCTGACATGCAAAGTCTTGTTGAGTTGTGGTCATGGAGCGTCTTGGACTTGTTGATTATGTCACACTACATGAGCATTTGTCGCTCCTGACGCTCATAATGGGGTCTGATGTTTGTAGTGTGATCTGGCCTTAAGTACTAAAGGGAAGAGGCCTGTCTCTTCTTAAAGGGTCCATGCTGACAGACATCTCCTCTGGCTAATACACCTAAACATTGTCAGTTACCTCACAGCCCAACTTCAAAAATACCATACTATTACTTTAAGATCGAGCAACAAAATTATGTTATATTCCTTCAGCTCTTCGCTGCAGCTTTTCCAGCAGAGTCACAGTAGGATTCTTCCACTCTCCAATAAATCACTGTCTAGTTTCTTGGTGTTCATCAAAGACTATTTAATTTCAAACTTGGGAGGAAAATAAAACATGCTGTTTCCAAAGTAAAGTTGGATTGGAAATAAACTGTTCAGATGGTGATTTATGGCTGTTTCCATTCTTCTTTTTTGAAGGAGGATGCAGAGGAGGGAAGATTTTAATAACTGCTAGCCAAACAAAAAAATGTTTTCTCTGAAGAGCTTCAAACTTTGATTGAAAATATTTGCATGTCATTTTTTCTTTTTTTGTTAATCATAGCCGTGCTGTCAGATGCATGTCATATTACTCATCTAAGAACATCTGATGATTCCATGTAACACTATTGCCTCATTTAGAACCTGTTTCCCAAATGGGAACTACTGACCTTATGGGATTGATTTCCATGCTTCAAGTCTCCCACCCCTGATCGAACAGGAGCCGATATCAGATGGATTGGACTGAAGATCAATGTGCTCTCCACAGTCTGATTAATCCATGGCCTCTCCTGAGTAATCAGTGTCCCAAGCACAACAATGAGCCAGGCCAGACGTGGAGGGGATGTGCTAAGCCAGCTCTGAGAGATGAATGGACTGGCTCCTTCAGATGACAGGAATATGCTAAAATATGAGCTGCCGAAAGAGCAAACAGTCATGTATGCCAGTCAACATTAATGGTTCCTGAACCTGTTCATAGGCTGCTGCTGTGGGACACTAGATAATCAACCTATCCGGTAATAAATAGCCACCTGTGGCATGACTTGGCATTAACCCTGTCTAATTACCACGTGGCATTTTGATGGAGTATCTGGATAAAAAAAGAGCTTCCTACAGGCCAGCTGGCATTAAGGCTCTCTAGTTCAGCCTGCTGTGAAAGAGAAAATGGAGACAGCGCCGCTCAGTGCTGAGCAGGTTAGCTGTGATCTGAGATGCTCGGCTTAACATAGCTCAGAGCAGCAGAAAGAATCGATGGCACCTTTAGCCACCGTGTTTCTGCTGATGTTGTTGAGCAGCTCTAGAACAACAGAGAGGCAGTCTGGTTGTAGCAACCAGCATACAAGAGAAAAAAGGGAAGAATAAAAACAGTAATTATAAAGAGGATGATAATATCAACAGAGGTTTACAAAGATGAAGCATCATAACACAAGCATAAAAACACAACAATAGAAGAAGCCATGAAAAATTCAGCCAACAATTTTAAGCCCAACATCACAGTAACCCAGGAGACACATTATAAAAGCCAAAGATCATATCATAGGAAGACATCATAAAAATCCAGAATCCAGAAAAATAGTGACCTGAAATAAAAAAAAAAAACCCACAATAACCTTGACAAATTCAGGCAACACAGGAACCAAATTACATAAAAACAAACTTAAGGACCAGAGATGTAAGAGCATGTACGATATTAAGAAAAGACAAAATAAAATAGAAACAAAAACAGTAAGAACAGATAGTAACAATAAAAATGTGTTTGGATTAATAAATTAGAAAACAAACATTAGAAAGCTTGAAACTGTAAAAAGTAATAATACAAATAATTATAGGAGGTTAAAAACTCAAAAATCACATAATTATTAAAATGAGTATTAAGAAGGGATTTAAAGGAGGTGATTGATTCTTTGTGTCTTTTCTCCTCAGGTAGGTCGTTCCAAAGTCAAGGGGCCCTGATGGAAAAGACCCTCTCATCTTTAGTTTGAAGTCTCGACTTTGGAATGACCAGGATGCCCCATCTGAGGATCTGAGGCTGCGGGCTGGCTGGCTCATAGGGGGTTAAAAGTTCTTTTAAGTAACTTGGAGCCAGACCCTTAAGTGCTTTAAAGTTGATGAGTACAATCTTAAAATCAGTTCTGCAACTTACAGGGAACCATTGTAAAGAAAGTGGGGTGATGTTTCCAGCTTAAGCTCAAACATAATGTTGGAGTTGTTTAAATAGTCTGAATGTCCAATATGGCCAACAAATAAGCAAGAACAACAGCAAATTTGTTGAAGTGTATGTCTGTTTGTGAATGGTTCAGCATAGATGTGGATGGCAGTGCGAGCAAGTGAAGAGAGATACCTAAGTGCGTGGTTCTGTCTATGAAGCGTATAGTTACATTGTTGATTTCAGGGACTGCTGCAAAGCTAGAGCAATGAGTTTGAGGTAGCTTTAAGAGGACAGTATGTACAGTATGTGAGTACAGGCCTGCACCAGGCCTATGCCCCATCTTACAGGTATCTTTCCTGTAGGTATGTAAGAGCCCTCCTGAAGAGAAATCAGGCACCCACCCTGAGGTTGAGCTGAAACAGTTGGGAACTGGTCTTAGGGACCTCAGCACCACCAGCAATGGATCAGCAGCAGTGATTTCCTCGATGGGGGCAGGGGCACCAACCCCCTTCCAGTGGTGAGTGGTAATGTAAAAGTATTATATATGTAAGTATATGAGTATTAAGTATCTGTCTCACTGTTTTTGTTTTTTATGAAGAAACGTTAACTTTGATATATCCCATCTGATCTCACTTAGCTGTACAGACACCCAAAGGCCGTTTCCAGGGTAAAACAGCTCACATTGTTTCTAGAGACTGATTAAAACAATGCAGTTATTGATAAGTCACACTAAAAGCTTTTATAATTACTACAAGTAGCACAAAAACCCATCCTGAGTCCCTCAGTCTTTTAGTAAAGATGAATTGCACTGTGATCTTCTTGTTGAGCATGTACAGTATAAACAGGCCGTCTCTGTATTCATTGTGGTCCACATCCATAATTACCACATGCTACCATTATATGAAACACTGATGCCCCACCACTGGCTTGATTTATGTTTAAAGCATGAGCATGAATTTTACATGAGAGCTGAAGCTGAAAAGGTTTGTTTTACATCAACAGGATTTGTTGACTGAATTTAAAACAGGCTTCTACTTTGAAATGTTACGGAGCAAAATGCACATTTTCCATTTCCAGGCAGCCTCATCTGACCACATTGTCAGTGAGTTTTTCTGTTGTTGTCTGTCATACTCTGATTCATTCATAATTATAATGAGGACCTTTCTTATGCAGTTTTTCACAACAAGTTGTGCTCTGAAAATAAAAGAGAGGTTCAAATGTTAATGAAGAGGTGAATTTCTAGACAGTATTTAAGCGTGTGGTGCAGATGACCTCAAACAGCAGCGTGTCCCGTGTCCAGTGAGGTCAGGCTGGTGTTACATTGATGTTCCCTTAACAGCTTCTGCTGCATCTCAATATTAGATACGGATCAGTAATGCATGCCTGTCTGAAAGTCCCAAATGGATGCTGAGAGACAAAGCAGGGGTCAGGTGATTTAATCTACCTGACATGCTCCTGCAGAGTGCCGATCAATAATGCTCCAATGCTACCGTCAACATCAGGAAGGAATGAATCCGCTTGAAGAAAAAAGGAAAAAAAGGAGCAAAGACGGAAAGAGAACAACAACAAAACCCGACTGGAATGTAAAATAACTCTTTGTTTGGTTGTCTGTTGCTTCTCTCCACAGGCTGGAGGCCCCAAACTAGTCATTTGGAACAAGAGCGTCTCCTGCTGTCCGCTTTAACTCGTCTGACAGCACCCTGCTGGCTTTTGAAAAGGGCACAAATTCAGTGGACGCTTATAATCCCAAGAAGGGCCTGAAGGTGAGTCGTCCCTCAATACCTACTGGAGCAGAAGTTCACCTAGGGCTTCTGCAAAGAATGACTCAAGTCTCAGGCCTAATGCAGATAAACTGGTTCACAAGGGCACAGTTTGGCAGATGGAGGAAGTAAAGGAGGATCACCTATTAAGTGGTGGCCTGCAGAGAGGGTTTGACACTCTACATTAACATCTGTACCTTTACAATGGGATAAAAGCTGGTTTTGCGTCTCACTTCAGCTCTACTATGGGATTTTATCAAGTGTTGAGATATTTTAACCCTATAGAATAAATCTCTCTGCTTCATTCTTCTCTTTCTGATCAGAAGCACCTGTTCATGAGACCTTTGTAGATAAAAAGGGATCTGGAGTCATCATTCATTTCCATCTTATTAAAGAGGTCATGCAGTCTCAGTCCTAGTGCTCTAGTGGTTGTGATATAGTCACCTGATAACAAAAATGAACTTCGACAATGTTTAGTCAGTTCAAAATGACGGACAGTTTGTGTCCTGAGCTATTTAACCTCTAATGAAGTCAGGAACAGTGACTGATGCCTTGATCAGATTACTTCTGAGCTGAAGGAAATGAAGATAAAGGAAATGTGTGTGTTGTCAAACTGGCAATGATTCAAAGCTGCATGAGCTTGAGTCATACCGTGACGGATGATTTGTCCCTAAAAGGGCAGCAAAAGCAATGCACGTAACATCCCAGCAGTGGTAGGGTGAGCAAGAAGGGAGAACGATTTTATAGCATTTTAAGGACGTTTTTCATGGATCAGTGTGATCTAATTCAGAGGAACATTTCTAAGAGTTTGTGTTTTTGTATTAACTCAAGTACAGTCTTCTACCTACGAGCCAGATGTCCCACAAGCAGTGATTTGAATCCTTCCTCAAACTATTACAGCATTTTAAACGCTCCCACCTGTCCTCATAGCTCATTTCTCCTGCTTGGGAATGAATAAGAGAATCACTTTACCACCCATTCTCTTTAGCTGAGAGTAATATGGCTCTTTCTGTGCCTAGATAATAGTTTCCTACGAGTGACAAAATTGTCCAAACAAAGCACGTAACCCTGGGTTTCCCCATCAGGCACCCATCATGCTTGACAGCAGCTTTTCTACAGGGAGGCAGATCCTGTGCAGAACATGCAGTACAAATCCAGGCAGAATCTAATTGTACGATTGCTCTCAAGACTGTCACATGCAGTTACTGTTTGCTGTGGCCTTCTTGTGACACCATCCTTGATTTGCTGCTCCAAATTCACGTCATTCTACTCCTCTTCAGTGCTTTATTCCTCATCACCCACTCTCTCTCCGTTGTGTTTGCCTATCTATTTCTATGTGGCCGATGGAAGAAAATCAGAGTTATTAGCCTGCTGTCTGTCCGTGGGACGGCAGCATCATCCTGTTAGCCTACGCTAAATGAACAGCATCACTTGGTCACACAATGCACAATGCTGAAGGACCTTTAGATGAAAGATAAGGTGGTATGAACACACAAAGAGAGTGCATTTGTGTGCACATACACATACCATGCCCTTGACATTGTAATCTGATACAGAAGTTATGCAGCACTGCAGCTATGGTGTAATTCATGGCTAATGAATATTTACCATCCGGTCATGCAGGGTTAGAATCTGCAGACTCAAAGGGGACGCCATGGTGTCAAACCACTGGTGGCTGCATGCTATAAATCCATCCCAACACAAGCAGCTGTCAAGGTGAAGGCTTTGCTCTCCATGTGAATGTGTACTGTGCTCTGAGGACTCATACATGTAAATCTTTATGTCACTGTGTATGTGGTTGTAAATACATTCCTGATCCCCGATAATGTAAAAAATATGGCAAATTGAGCATGTAGATGGCCTAGCAGTCTAATGTGCTACCCATGTATGGGGGCGGCCCGGGTTTGAATCCGGCTTGTGGTCCTTTGCCGCATGTCTCTCCCCATTCTCATCCCATTTCCAACTCTATCCACTGTCCTCCTCTGGCCAATAAAGATAAGATAAGATAAGATAAGATAAGATAAGATAAGATAAGATAAGATAAGACTTTACTGATCCCCAGAGGGGAAATTCTGGCATTGCAGCAACACAACCGGTAGTAAAAATACAATAGAATTGAACAAATAACTAAACAAAACTTAAATAAAAAATTAAATTAAATTAAATAAGGGACAGTACATATATATAATTCACTTTCCTTTCCAGGGATAGTAAACGAAGTGACATGTGTTTGCGTGAGTGAAATGGTACACTTGTTGGCAGCAAGTTATTTACAGAGAAGTGTTATGCCATGAACATGAGGTAGTGCAAAGAGGTCAAGTAGAATGGTATGTTACATGTGCATGTGCAGTATTGGGCAAGATCATAAGTAATACAGGATAAACAGATAACAGGCACTAAAAAGTACAAATATATATATATATATATATTCAATTCAATTCAATTCAAAACTTTATTACAGACTCTAGGTCCAGAGAATAAAAAAGAACAAAAACCAAACAAAACAATACAAAACACATAAAAAGGACAGAACAATACATGCATGTTACCGTGACGGCACAATAAGTTAATGAATCAGATTCAATATAAGCACAAAAAATAAAATTACACTAAAAACAGGCATCTGTACCAGTGTTTCCATAGTGGAGACATGTATTTAACAGCACTATGTTTGATGTTCATAAAGGCCAAAATAATTTAATTCCCAGTGGAATCAAGTCGACACATGAATTTATACACAAGATTTCTTAATACAGCATGTAGAGTATTAACTTCTGCACCTACAAACATCTCACTTGCACTGCACCATCTTGGTCTTTTCAGTAGTAATCTCAGAGCATCATTGTAGGCTACTTGTAGCCTCCGCATACTTGATTTCTTATAGTTTGTCCATAAGTGTGCAGTATACAAAGGCATACAATATGCTTTAAACAGAGACAACTTAACAGTATCTGAACAAAAACCAAACCTACGAGCAAGAATGTTTGCTTGTGCATAAATCTTGCAGCATTGTCTGTAGATATCATCATCATCCATCAATTTATCTGTGATAAAATGCCCAAGATATTTAACTTTACTACAGACCTCAAGACTACTGTTAGACAGTTTAAAGACAGGAAAGTTCAATATCTGATCCTCTTTTGTGCAGAAGATCATCACTGAACTCTTCTTGGCATTATATTTCATATCATGTTCAACACCATATACAGAGCAAATAGACAGCAACTGCTGAAGACCAGCACTACTGGGACTAAAAATAACGAGGTCATCAGCATACATCAAATGATTTACCAATGTGTTACCTATTATGCATCCAGACTTACAGGATGTCAAGTGTTTGGACAAATCATCTATATAAAAATTGAGAAGAAAGAGGGGACAGAATTCCTCCCTGTCTCACACCATTACTCACCCCACCTTTTTATACCCAAATTTGAGCCGGCTCACCGGGCTTCTCTGAGAAATCAGAAATTAATCAAGCATAACATTCAACCACTAAATAATTTTTCTGTTCAGGAATGCAAGTAAATAACTATAATTTGACATATTAATCAAGAGAAATAACGGGCTTTACTATTTTTTCAGATTTTTTGTAAATCAGTAAATCTGAAAATTCATGGATAACAATAATTATATTTTAGCATTAAAAATATCATTTGGGTAAAAGAGCTTCTACATATTGGTGTATTAACCATTGCAGAAACATAAAAAATGATTTTGGTAATTACCAAGGCTATTAATTTAGGGCAGCTGTGGCATAAACCTTACTTTGGGTGGTGGTCTAATAAATTTGTTAAGCACTGTATATACTATATATATATATATGTGACAAATTAGCTTCAGTAATGCGCTATTTTACTTGCTGATCCCCTCCACTCTTCTTCAGCCTGAGTTTATATCCTCAAGTGGGGGGCTATGTGTTCATCTGAACAAGAAACTTTATGTTTTTCAAGAATAATTTTATATCTTTTTCCCAGAAGAGGATCCATCGATAGGAGCTGCCTGGATTGGAAAAATAGCCTGTCTGAGTTGTCCATCCTTCTGATTTCCTGTCAATCCAGCTGTCTTTTGCCATTCTTGTTAACTCAACATTTCATGAATGGCTGGAGAGAAATCATATACAGTATATCCAGTCTGGCCCTCTTTTTGGCCAAATCTAAAAAATGCATGGACAATTTATAACCTTTTGGTTCATAAGAATGTCTTTTGTAAAAAGTAACAATTTGAAGACATCTCTTACATCAGGATGTCCTAAGCCCATTTTTTTTTTTTTTTTTTTGCGGTAGAGTTTTGGAGAAAATCTTCAAATTGGCAGCAAGGACAAACTTGATTTAAGGGAAAACTGATTAGATTTTTTGAGGTAAGAGGTCAAAGGTCACAGATATGACCTTACATCTGTCTCATTATTGTGAGCCATGAAGGAAATTTGTTACATCTAGTCAGATTTATCATATTATCCTTCCAAGAGAATGCCTACATCCACAATTGATTGATCTCCCCTTGCTTTAACCTTCCTCTTTTATGACCTGTTCATTCTTCTGTCTGAGGAGGATCTGCTGACAAGATCCTTCTCAAGCAGAAAACAGAGGAGCAAGATGTCCCCTGGTATCTCACTGCTTCTCTCAAAGCTTGAGCTAATGATTTGTTCATAGGTCTGTGCATTCTTTTAAAATTTGTATTTAAAAAAAATCCACCTTCTCCCATTCTGGACACAGGCATCTTGTAAATTTGTGCTGCTTGGAGCATCAGCCTCGGAGGCTTATTTGTTTAAATTAAGGACTCTGTTCTTTATGGTGTATGGTGATAAATTTGTCAATGATTGTAAATATACTGTAAGGTGTGCTGTTTTAGTTGTACAGTCCTCAATTCAAAGCAAGCAGCGTGAGTAAACCTGAGCAACGCTGGACAACGCTCTACTCATTATATTTTATTATTGTTTTGATTGAGAGCCCCCTGGCAGCAGAATTTGCATGCTGCACATTTAATCATATGCACGAGTTATACAGCTAAAAGGACGTAACGTCTGACTTATTTATTGGCTTTTTTGTGATTTAGTGGCTGGTTGCTAGTTGGTTGCAGACACCCACAGTGTGGACTAGGACCAGGTATAAAGGAATTATATAAAATCAGCACAACAAAACTGCATTTCTGCAGAGAGTCTAGAAGCACTGAAGACATGCAAAATATGTTGCTTCTGTAATGTTAATAATTACATTTGCAGCAATCAAAGTAATTCAACACACCCAATTCCAGAAACGATTAGCCACAGTGTAAAATGTAAAAACAGAATTCAACCATTTGCAAACTTCAAAAACCCTTTTAGAAGTAGTCACATGAACAGTGGCATGCTTTAGCTTCATTAGCTTTAGCAAAAGCTAACATCACACCAGCTACATTATTAACATTACTACATAAGTCAATGTAGCTAAGTTATTTTTTAGCAGTGTGGACTTTAGCAAACATTGCTAAAGCTAATGTAGCTATGTAGATAACATCTTATTATCTTGCATAGCTGCTATTTGAGCTTAGCTTTAGCTACATTAGCTAGGTAGCTACATTAGATAGGCAGCTTCATCATCTACATAGCTTACATCTTACCATTTCATGAAAAACTTTAAGTCATATCTTATTTGATGGCAGCAACACACTTCAAAAATAGGGACAGGGCAACAAAAGGTGGGGAAAGTAAGAGATACTTATCAAAAACAGCTGTAGAAGCATCTCACAACCAACTAGCTTAAATAGCACCACCATCTACAGTGCATGATATCATCAAAAGATTCAGAGAATCTGGAGAAATCTCAGTGTGCAAGGGATTCTTGTGACCATTAAAACAGGAATGATTCTATCCTGGAAATCATTGGGCTCAGGAACACTTCCAGAAATCATTGTCTGTCAACACAGCTTGCTGTTCCCTCCACAAATGCAGGTTAAACCTATATCAAGCAAAGAATAAAACATATGTGAGTGCATTCCAGAAGTGCTGCTGTCTTCTCTGGGTCACAAATCGACTGAGACAACATGGAAAACTGGTATGTGGTCAGGTGAATCAAAAATTTGAATTTCAGCAACTGGTTTCCTCGCTTCACAGATGATTACAGACTGTTGTTCAAAGAATAACAGACGCAACACAATGGTGTACTTTGCCCTGTCCATACTTTTTTGAGATGTGTTGCTGCCATCAAATTTGGTTTTATGAGATTCAAATATCATTGCATTTTGTTTTTGTTTTTGTTTTTTTTACCTGAGTTATTAGGCCTGAGAAGATGTGCTTTGATCGTGTTTGATTGCTGTCATAATGAGCAAAAAAATCCCTCAACCCTCATCAGTTTTTAATCACACTTCAGGATAATAGTATGATCACCTGCAAAATAAAAAAGTGCATTCATTAATTTGCTGTGTACTGCATCAATCACTGAAAGAAGCTAATTGGGAAACACAAATGTTTTCAAAGCCTTTAACTCTCACATCAGATTGATGCAGTAATTGGAGACCGGATTTACTCACAGTGATCTTTGATTCTGGTCGGTGAAGTTCAGTGCAGAGTTCACAACAGCCCTCTCACAGAAGAGAAACCTCTCAAGTTGACGCGTGGATAAAGGAGTTGGTGCCAGAACAGCTGTCAATAGAATAATGCTTTGAATGCTAATGAGGGAAATTGCTGACAATCCATGTTCGGATTTGACAGTGAATTTTATTCCCTATTAGAGCACCTTGCCAGCTTCCTTCAATCAATATGCCAGTAGGGATGCACCCACCGTCTGACTTCAGCATAAAAGTGTCATCCATTGTGAGCTGTGCCTATCACCCTCATTCCCATCATAGTGAGGTGACTATACCCTTGTCCTGCCATTTCAGCATCAGCAGCTTTATTCACATCCATCCCACCCACACAGTGCTGTAGCTCTCTAGAGACTTCAGATGTTGTCAATGAAGCTTTTTGCAATGTTGGTGCTGCCTAATTGCAATTTGGCTCACTTCCTAAAATCTTTTATGTGTCAAGGCAGACGTTAGTCCTTCAAATAAATAAAAGTGAAGAAAAACATCTCTCAGTAGTACTTAGCAGAGAGAAAGCGGTACACTCCTGTATGACATGTCTTGAATACAACTCCTTCATGAATGCATCAATGTCTATATATTGCTGTGTATTCAATTTGCCTCTTTGACTTGTTCCACAGTTTCACTGCAGCTCAGATGAATCTCAGTAAATCAAACTCCGCTGCACTGTGCTATGCAGCTGTCAGTGTGCCAGTTCCACATGTCAGTTTTTTTACATGCCCCATTAACAACTTATTTCACATCAAGAAATGCACGAGTCTATGACTGTGCCTGAAATGGAGCATCAGATATGCCCGTTCATTCTCTCAGCTCTCCAAAACTGCTACACTGCACTGCAAATTGGTCCAGTTCAGTGGCTGTTGGACAGCAATCTAGCACTACACTGCACTGAGCTTTGGAAACAAAGATGCCGAATTTATGACTTCAGTTCTGAATGTGTAAAAATAATAAGAGGTTTATATGTATAGATTATGTGGGGCATTGGTTAAAAGAACGGCTAGAAACACAGAGGGATTGAGACAGAGAGAGATCACAATGGGGGCGATGTTAGGGCCAGTGAAACCCAGATGGTAACCTCGTATGTTGAACAATAAAACCAATACAAAAGTGAAAAGCCCTGCAGTGCCCCCTTGACACCATTTCAGACCCAAGGGGTGACCAGGGTGAGTCAGGCCATTATGCAATTTTAGGGTGGCAAATGGGGGAGCCAGTTAGATTTGTAAACTATGATTGGCTATACCCTCAGAGGCGAGACTACAGGTTCTTGCTCACCAGACTCTTTTTTTGCGATGAATCATTTGTATTTAAGCACATAGTGAGTCAATACAAGCTTTCACACCAGCAACTGATTTTGCTGTGTGAAATTGTGGCTAATATTTTTTTGGTCATTGGTCGATTTCTCCAAAGCTTCACTCCAAACGAGCACAAATCTGACCAATCAAAACCCTTGCTGCATGTTTGCCTCTTTTTTATGGGAATGTTTGTCTGTATTGTGTTTAATAGCAAAGTCTTCCTCAGAGATACAGCTAATCACTGCTCCAGTTCATTCAGCTCCCTGAAGTGACTCCTCTGCCCAGCCTGTAAAGCAAATAGGTGAGTCAACCACTCCTCGCAGCAAGCCAGTGTGCCCTTAACATTACCATCAATATTGTCTAGTGTGTAGAACGATTGAGAAGTCTATCCCTCCTCTAAGCCAACTTAGAAGAGAGTGGAAAACACAGAAATGTTATGCACAGACCAGAGAGGAGCGAGGCAGAAAACCTCCTTTTGTCTTCTGTTATTCAGAAAATTGCGTCACCCCTGATTTGCATTAGAAGGCGCGTCAAAATTCGCCTCCAAATTATTTACATTTTCTTGCTGTTTATTTATGTCGTCCTTGATATGCAAAGGCCTTAATACTTTTATCAACTTTTCATGCTGTGCTGCAGGCTTCTTTTCGAATTTAATGAAGCAAATTCACTTTGGGCAGTCCTCTGAATAGGGAATCCTGTTATCTTCTTTAGTTCTTAAAAATGTAGCTAAGAGTACAACATGTTGCCACTCTTGTGTTTCTTCAAAATTATAAATGTCCAGGAACAAAAAAATCTTTTGGATAATTCAGGTTGTTTTATTAGACATATTAGGTGAAAACATAAAGAGGGGAAAAAGCTATTGTTTCTTGTATGCCATCCTTACATGAGTCACCACCCTAGTTGTCACCCCTGACAAATGTCTTGCTGCACCACTGCTTGAGGCTGGCTCCAAAAGCCCTAGAGTCCCATACACACCCATTTAAAACAGCCCATTTTAACAGCAGAAATACAAGTTAACAGCCTGGTCAGAGACAATCTGGTCTGAAATTTAATTTCTTGATAGACTCACATTGTGTTTGATATGCACTTGTCTACAAGTCATCTTTTTGATTTTATGAACGTTAGGGGTTATTGTTATATAAATGGGTGTAGCTGATCTGACTAATGGTATGGCCCATTGGTCAATAGTCACAAGGGCCCCCTAAACTCCAATCCTTTGCCTGATAATGAAAAGCATATTCGGAATGGCAACTGACTCATAAATCAAGATTTATACGACGATAGGGTGTTCTCAACTTTTTCTACTTTGTCATCCACATCTGGGTGACCTCAGTCACATTTTTTCAGATTTTGTCAAATTAGGCATTGGACTTCCACCATTTTCCCTCATTTTCTTTCACTTCCTCTTAAACTCCCATGGACTGATGTTTTCTCTTTAAATTTACATCAAAATTATTAATTTCTAACATTTATAACTCTCTTGTATCATTCAAGGAAAGCAGAACCATCAAAGCTAAATGTTTACTAAAACACTCTCTCTATATGCAAAGCAAAAACAAATAATAGCATTTACACCTCTTATAGCTCATCCCACCACAATGTTGCTTGGGACCACTTCCAGGAGTCTTTCCTTTTCACAATGGCTTAGGGAAGTCAAAGTAGAGAAAATAAGGTATACAATCAGAGGCTCAAATGAGTTTTTTTCATATATAGCAGCCCTTCATAGTCCATTTCAGTGCTCTGTACCACTTTCCATCTGATTAATCAGTGCACTGTCTGCCTAGATAGGACTGTCTGGTTTTACCTTGTACTTGATTGCTTCTACCCCATCCATTGTGAGGCACAATGCTGGCATGTGTGTGTGTGCAGGTTTGTGGGGGCATGCAGGTGGGGGGTTTATAATGTACCTTGCAGGGGTCAGTGATCATGTCATACTGTTCTTGATCCTTTATTCTGTTTAATTTAAATTTGTGACTAGATTGAAGTAAATATATTTATAGCATAATCAATTTATATTTAAACGTGTGTTTGTATATTCTTTCTGTTTCAATAATGCTATTGTTGCTTTTTTTGTGCCAGATTACTTTTACTTTCATTCATGTTTGTACAAAGATGTTATTGATCAATGTTTCTATGTAAAGGTTGTTTACAATCAAGTGATCCTGAAGGGGTGCCTAAAGTGGGGGACAGTCATTAAATGAATGAGAACGACAAAGTTAATACTTTACAGCTCTAAATGAACCTCTGCACTTCAGTTATAATGTCTACATATACATTGAGTATGATCCCTACACTTTACAAAAAAGTTTTTTAACTGATTTACCTGGCTAAGAGGTGAGCAATATTGCAAATTACTCATTCCTGCAGACCTTCTAGCGTCATCTAGCCAGATGAGGGGAAACAAGAGCCTTGTACTGAGCCAAGAAGCCAGCTAAGCTCCTTTAACATAGTAAAAAAAAAAATCCTTATTTTGTCACAAATATTTGTGTAATCGAAACAGCAATATAGTATCAACCAAATAAACCTTGTGGAGTGATTATGAGCTGTTCAGGAACAAGCCTGTTTGACAAAACAACTGTTTAATGTGAACCACGGTAGCTAGCTCCCATTTGAGAAGCAGTTTACTTCCTTCCATTCTTTGTTTTTATTCAATCCACATTTTAAAAACCCAACTTTTTCCAAATGGGGAGCCAAACAACCAGCTCCACTGAGCTGAGCCACATAATCTGGATCTCTTAAAATGACGGTTGACTCCCTCACAATGAGGAAGACTGGACAGACATCATCATGAGTTGCTGTGTGGAAAATGGACAATACTCTTGTCCAGGCTTTAGAAGGATCCTGCTGCTATTTCTCTGTGAGTTTTTTAAAACTTTTTTTTTTTTTTGCCTGGGTATTTCACTACTTTTGGGGCACAAAGGTAGCACAAGAATTAAGAATGCTTTTATTTGTGCACTTTGACTTTGGCATAGTCGTAAACTGCACACTTGGCCTTTTGGGTACAATTTCTCTGTGCAGAAATCACTACCTGCTGCTGTGTGATGTCATCTGCAAAGAACCCATATCTGTTTACAGCACCGACTACCCCCTTGTTTCAAATGTAAAAAAAATAAAATCGAGTGACATCACTGTGATGACATCCATGTTCATATAACAGTCCATGGTGGAACAAGCAAGATTTGGAGAAAAAAGAAAAGGAATGTTTCAACTGTTGACACTTCAGTACATTAACAGGACATGGCAGTCTGTCAAGCATAGTGTCGTGCAATGCATTTTTGATCAACTCTTCACTTTTTAATATCTCCTACTTAAGATTTGTCAGCGAATATTTTTTTGTTTTTTCATTTCAGTGATGAGATCCTTGGTGGGAACTACAGTGCATCCAATAAGGAGTTGTCCACAGGTCACAGCTGATTCCATTGGCAGTGAGGAGTAAGAAGCTAGAGCTGGCAAGTCAACGGAAGTGGGGCTTAGATCTTGTCTGTTCCTTCTGTTAGAAAAAATAGAAGGTTTGTTTGTTTGATTGTCTGTGGTCTTGTCTAGTCACCAAGCACACAAAATAATCTGTTTCACATATGACATATATTTTGCATTAAAAAAAAAAAAAAAAAAAAAAGAACTCATTGGGCGATTAGAAAAACTTTCTGTCCCGCACATTCGTTACAGACCAAACAGAGTAACCAAATATTTGATGTAACAGGTGGGCACCATTGCTGATGGTTAAACTATTTAGCCTGAGCTTGGCAGCTTTTATCATGATCCTTCACTATCATTGAAGCCAGTTTGTTTGTTGAACTCTTTCTGAAGCCAGAAAAGCTTTCCACCAAGAAATGCTTTCAATGAATGGCAAATGGACTTGAGCTTTTATAGCACATTGGTTATCTGGCTACGCAAAGCGCTTTTGTACTGCAGGTCACACCTACCCATTTATGCCACCGACTCTACATTCACACACTGATCCCATTCAAACATGTTAACACGCTACAGATGAAGCAGTCTTCCCTAAGGACACATCAGTACGTGACATGTGGGATTGAACCCTCAACCTTCCAGCTGCGGGACGACCGACTCTACCTAACGAGCCACAGTCACCTCAGTGTAAGTGTTGTCTAGTTCTAACAAAACTGCTGCTTTTCTTCACCTGTTGCTATTTTTTCACAGGCTTGCTGTCACTTTTGCTAAACTATACCTGTAGCTACCCCCTTATCCTCCTCAAATGGCACTGATTGGTCTGGTCATTCTCTGTCTGGAAATTAGCATTTCAGCTTGAAACTTTTCAAGATGGATTCGCCTGATGACAGACATGGAACCTTGCCGGTTCATTTACTTTGCAAGATTACTTTTCTGGGTGTGATTAAGGGAATTTTTGGCTTTTTAGAAACCTTTTTGAAACACTGGTGATTCTTATTTCTTTTTTAGAGGAACAGCAAATCTTTAACAAATCAGACTTCTCCTTTTTTAATTTTGTGTGAACTCAGTAAATGCAAATTAGATATAGTGATATAGCCAGTCTGATTAGAGAACAATATGCCCATGTTCAACATGTCTGTTTGTCCCAGGGTACTTAGGAAACTACCAACTCTCGGCCTGGAAAGTTATTTAACTTTGCTGGCATTTTGGTCTCCTATATTGTGACCTAGAGTAGTGTTTCCCAACCATTTTTCCTTGGAGCCCCCTCTACACGCTCCTCAGAAAAGCGGAGCCCCCCTAGGACCCAAGAGAGAAGAAAAAGTGACACATTGCTGCCAAAAATCAACATAGATTTTAATTGTTCCACTGATAAAACCCTAAAAAAGGTCCATGCATACTTTTCTTAACAAAAGACCTCTGTATGAACTACTTTATAACTGCTTTATCATGGTTTTAGTCAATATTTGCAAACCTATTTTTGGCAGCCTCAGAGCAGACAAAGCCTCGTGCCCCCCCCCCAAGATCTCTGGTGCCCCCCCAGGGGGTCCCGGACCCCAGGTTGGGAACCAAGGATCTAGAGTTTAGAAATCCCTCCTGATTCATGCTGATTTAATATTTCTTAATCAATAATGGATCATAAATTGCCAGCATCATAGCTGACTGTATGGTATGAGAATCCATGATGATGTACCTCAAACATGGAATTTTCTATCTATATCTGTGCACATTACAATGAAATGTATTCCTTGTTTTTCCTTGGGCCATATCTGCTGTAACATTATACTGCAAGTGAATACAGCCCATGTGTAGCTGCGATCAAGAGCAATGCAACAAGAAAACATCCTCAGTATACTGTCATGGGAGCATCTTTCCTCAGATTTTCTCTGCTTCTATGTGACACAATCCCTGTATTCTCTGAGCAATGCTGTTTTTATATGGTTGCATGAGGATGGACTGCTCAATATGCCTGTGCAGCCTCTTCTCCCTGATAACCTGAATAATATGGTGGTGGGTGCACAGAGGGTGGGTGGTGGTGGAAAATGTCAGCATATTATGCTCATACGTCCTCTCACAGCTCTTGTAAGCAGTTCCATCAATCTTCACCTTACCTCTGTGTTTGGTGGTTAAACAAACATTTAATCCTACTGTTAGTGAGTGTGTGGTTGATCTGTGAGTTACAGGATGGACTGCCCTCTCTCACTGCAGCAAACAATGAATTGATGGCCTCTCCAGAGCCTTGATGAGGCAGCAAACGTGTTGAAAAGAAATGCTTATCCAAGAAGCAGTCAAAGGGCAAGATGAGCAGCAGTATGACCTTATTGTTCAGACATTAAATCCTCACAGATCTTGACAGATGTAAAAGTGCACGCCAAGGCTCTAGGCTGTTGATCTGCGATAAGGTCAGTAGGATCTAAAGGGTTGTATTGTACTTCTCACGTGTTCAGGAGGGAGAACACCTTGTTGCTACTCTGACTGTGACCTCTAAATACTGCTGTTGCATTTTCTGTAATTGGTTGGGTTGAAGAAGAGTGTTTACATTTTTACATGTCCTGGGGGGCCGAAAACAGGTATGAATAATATTTATAGCACGTTGCATGAAATCTTGTTTTCTGTGTAATGCAGACACAATGTTTTTCTTTGCGCGTGTTTTTAAAAAGAGGCCAAGCAGCACTGTGTGTTACAGGAGCCCTATTTCTACTTTTTCTTCACCGTCATCTTCTCAGCTTAAATGTTCATGATGCAAAAACTGTCAGATCATAACTCAAAAAATGACAGCAAGGGGGTTGAAAGTTTTACCCACAACTCAGGCACTTAAAATGATTCACTGAAGCAAAAGTGGCACCATAATAAATCAAGTTTACTTTTTTAAAACAGTACAATTATTTAATCATTATTTCCATTTAGTGTAATTCATCACCTCTAATTAATACATATGCACTTCAGTTTAAAAATATCTTAATTATGTGACATTTTGCTTCTTTTTCATTAAAAAAATGTAGCGCTGCAGACTTATCTTAGAGTGTTTCACAAATTGATTAAACACTGATGCCTTCCTTGGTGCCCTATAAGTTGACAACATTTGACAGAATTCCCTTCCTGGTGGCCTCAAAGCGGACAAAATTTGACAACCTGCCCTCCTTGGTGCCGTCAAGGTGAGAAAAAAATTGGCAGTGTGCACTCTAGGTTGCACTCAAAGTGGACAAAATGTGTTAATACGCCTTTCTTGGTAACTTCAAGAGGCCAAAATTGACTATATGACCTCTCTGGTGCCATCAAAGTGAACAAAATATGACAGTGACCTCCTTGGTTCCCCCATAGTGGACAAAATTTGACAATAACCCCTCTAGGATGCCCTCAAAGTGGACAACATTTGACAATATGCCCTCTTAGACAATATGCCTTTCTTAGTGCCCTCCATGAGGCCAAATGTGACAGTGCGCCCTCAAAGTGGACTAAATTTGACAGTGACCCCCTTAGTGTCCTCTAGGTTGATGAATTTGACAATATGCCTTTCTTGGTGTCCTCCAAGTATCCATACAAGGACAATATTTGACAAGTGCCCTATTATTGGGCAAAATGTGATGAAGTGGCCTCCAGGTTGTCCACTCATTGGTCAATCCTGATCCATTGCACTCTAGGGCACATGTCCAGTAGAGGAAAAAGTGCCATGAGCTCCTTAGTATAAAGTTCATTTTCAGTGATATCCTCTCTGTTTTATCTTTGTGAAATAGATGATTAAATAGTTAATGATTTATCTTTTTTGTTTTAGAGATGTAGTAGGTTTTAACATGATAAATAGCATTCAATCCTGGCCAGCATTCCTATTTTCCTTTGAATGTTTGACAACTTTTTGTAGGCGAGTACCCTAGAGCAAATAGCAGCTGCCCTTACAATTATTTTCACCCCTGTCTCTCAATCATATTGAGTTTGCTACTGCAACCAAGAGCTTCTTTGGGATCAGTTTGCTTTTCTTAAAGTTTCTGTTAAGGGATAAAAATGTTTATTTGTGGTATCGGACCTATATCAGCAAGGAAAAAATGGTATTGGAACATCCCTACTCCTCACCCTATCTAAGGATGAGCCCAGCCACCCTCAAGTCAAATCAAGCTTCAAGATCATGAAAAACAGGGTATAAATATCTGCACTATAGGATTCTGTGAGTGTGTTGGTTGAATATAATGAAGCCACCTCTAGTCACAAGAAAGACAAGCCTCTCTCTTTCAAAAAAAGAAAAAAGCCACAACCTGAATGGAAGACTCATCTGCCTGCTCTATTGAACCTCTCAGCTTTATGTTTGAGCCACCACAGCCGCAATCACCTTTAGACTGTATTGTATCATTGTACAAGGCTGGAATGATTCACCGAGGCTCATGTGCGTCACTTAGCCATATACTTTGCTTTTCCCAAAAAAGACCTTGTGCCGTAAGTGGTGCCAACTTTAGTAAATAACAAAAGATGCAGGCATACATAGTTTAAAGTCCTGTAACATCGTCACAGCCTTTTACTCCAATATATCTGGTGTGTTTAGAGACAAATTTCGGATTTTGCTTTACAGGAACTTTAACTAATAGAATTGATATCAATTGTTTTAAAACCTGTGTATGGAGGCCTTCATTTAAAGGTGCACACTGGTAAAAACAGGCCTTTATTGAGGCTAATGCTCTTATTCAGATGCTAATAAGCCTCCCTAAAGCACTCAGTTATTCAGCCATCACAGGAGGCGCCACAATTGTATTTGTATCTCACAACCGGCTTTATTAATTGGCCTGAAAACTCTGGAAATTATTGAGTAAAGTGAGCATCATTTTACTCTCAAAGCTTGCAAAAACTCTAAATTTGCATCTCGCTTCCTAGAGATGTTAACTTCTTTTAGAATATTACACTGAATTATCACTAAAGTTTGCCAATAATGTAAATAATAATAGACTTCTATCATCCTTCTCTCATCGTCCTCTCCTGCAATCATGTAACAACGTGTGCTCATTAGATGATTATGAGATATCAAGCTGATTAGTGGCAATCTGTGCTGAACACTGCCAAGATGAATAAAATGCCATGTTCTTTTTCTTTTTTTTGTTGGTCGGTTTGTTTGTCCTGTTTGTTTTGACATTTAATGAATTCTTTTCTTGTGATTTTGGTGAATGTTCAAATGCTAAGAAACACAATAAAAATCACTCTTGTAAATTATTTTCTGATGTTTTTCATAATCTGCACGTCTTCATTCAAATCTAATAGGAGCTGACGCAGACATTCAAGATGTTTAAACAGTGTTGATTTATAAAAGAATAAGAGTGTAAGCTCTTTTCTGTATTGACCTTCAGTGTCTTCACACAATCGCCACTATTTACAGAACATTTCTTACTTTGAACAGTTTTCACTAAAGTATTTTCAGTCGACAGCCAGTACCAGCAAAAGGATGGATGTTTTTGCATCAGCGGCAATTTCTTAGTGAAAGGGGTTTAAGTGTAATCTTTTCACGTGATGGTAATGACTCTATGAAGGAAAATCAACCCATCATCTAAAAGATCAACTATCTCTATAATTTAAGTTAGACCCAGAGAAAGCAAAGCTAACAACTTTGATTCTCTAAAAGATCTACAGGGATTGTATAACCATATACATATAATATAAACTGATCATTTTCTTCATGAATTCTAGCAGAATGACTTCTGTCATTTATGTCTAACATGTTTGATATTTTCTATTGTGCGCTTACTCTATTTTAAATAAAAAATCCTTTTATGTCACCAAAATTGATGACTGTTTTTATGTTTTAAACTCTCAGCTGTTTCAGTCAACGATATTTAAAAGAGTACAACAATGAAATAGAATAGAAATTATAATGGAAATGCCATTCAGAGAGGACACATGAGGATACATTTAAGAGTGTGCTCTGGAATACTTTTAGAGTTTTCCTGTGACTCGAGCCACAGGAGAGGAAGTAAAACCCAAGTGATTCTTTAAAATGATTTCTTTTTATTCATTCAGCACCAGCTCTCCTGCTGGTTGGCACAGAAGTGCTCTTTAGAAAGAGTCTAGCCTGATTATGTGGAGTAAGTTTACATAGTCCTTCCCTTAAAATCGATCACTGTAGTTGTCATCGTAAGAACCGTGGAAGAGTGTTTACATTCAGAGTAGCAAGCCAGCGGTGTCTGAGCCCAATAAAACTAAAAGGAACACTGTGATCTACAGTGACCAGGCCATCCTGCCTTATCACACTGGTGCTCTGCTAAACATGGTCCCAGTAAAAGGGCCTAAGGACTTAAGGTTGGGCAGGGAAAATGTTTTGAAAATAGGGTACAATAAATGTATGTTTTGATTTTTTGCTTCTTTGAATTACTAAAGTATGTGTTAGTCACAGCTCCATCTGCAGCAACATACAGCGTAGTCTCTTCGGGCTTCTCCATTACATTGAGCAGCTTGGTTTGACTCGCCACAGCAGCCCAGTTTCCCAGGGGACTTGCTTTTCTACCACTACTGAGCTTCCTGTTTGAGGGTGTGTCAAGAGCTGATGACGCAGTGTTGTGAGTCAATGATGTTGAATACCTGTTGAATAGGTGCGCTTCAGTAAGCATTGTTTTGTTTAGGCAGAAGAAGAAGAGGAAGCACTGTTTAGTTTAGCTGTTCACTCATATCATGCCCCAAGGTATTTTAAAGTTTGATGCAAAGTTGCTACTTAAACACATCTGTCAGATGACCCCGACCAATGATGAACCGCTGGGATGCCACCGTGGGGTAGGCATGCTTGGGCCCTGCTCCAGAGCAGGAACATTCTGGGGCATGGCTTGGCGTAACCCGTTGTGGTCAAACTGCTGATGGAGAAGTAAATCAGCACAGCTTGGTTTGGAACAGCATGGCCAAAAGTCATTGTGGAAAAGCCCTGCCTGTGTTAGTATTCTAACTGACTTCTTCAAATGAGGGGTGTATGCTGACTATCATGTGCTTTGCGTACTCATATTACTGGTAAGACCCTCATATAATAGCACTTCAAGGAGACATGTAAAGATGACTTTACAAAACATGGACATAGTCTCAATGAAGCCATCCTGAAGTGCAGAATTGAACAAGCAGAAACCTCCGTGAAGAAAAATGGAGCCACTGCATAAAGGCTGGCTGCAGAAGCCCACGAAATAAACACGCTTACAGCCTGGTTAAAAAAAGTATTCTGGTCAAAACTGTAAATGCCTTTATGGGTTTACACTGTACACTTTATAAGTCTTTTATAGCTAATGATTTGTGCATTATTATCTTTAACTATCTCCTATAGCAAGGCTTCATCCAACATAATCTACATCTATGCTTTTGAAGCCAAATGATTGCAAATGCTGGTTTACATTTTGGCAAAATAAAAATTCAAACCGCTTTTCTTGAAACAGAATTCACTTTTTTTTTTGGTAACATTAACAACATGGCTGAGCACAATGAGCTGAACCATTTGGAAAATAAAGTAACTTCATAGCTAGGCAGTGACTTGCACTATTTTTAGAATGCCAGGAAAATACAGAAGAAGAAATGGGGACAACTTTAATGGAAAATAATTAACCTACAATAAAAAAAGGCAAAAAAAAAAAAGAAAAAAAAAACAAGCAAAAAAGTATCAAATTGGTTGCAAGTGGCAAGAAAGTGTTAAAATTGGAAGAAAGTGTCACAAATGGGTAAAATGTAGCAAAAAGAAGTGGAGGATAATGGGCAAAAAGTGTCAAGAATGAGTTAAAAGGGGCAAAAAAGTTGCAAAAAGCATCAAAATGTCAAAAAAGTGCAAAAAGCATTCAAATAGCAAAACAAGGGCAAAAAACATTAAAATGGCAAAAAGGAGCAAAAAGCGCCACAAAAGGGCAAAAAAGTTTTAGACATTGCAAAATAGATTGGAAAAAAGAAGAGGCAAAAATTGGTGGGAAAAAGTTTTGTTACATTACTTTTACTGGCCTGTCCAAAAACCCCCCCCCCCCCCCCCCTTTGCTTTTTTCACCTTTCAGATATATATGTGCTGAAACAGGCCGTTCTCAGATTTTCCCCTCATGATGTCATGTGGGGAGTTAGCACTGACCCCGGGTTTGTTTGGCCTGCCTTGCTTGGAGGGAAGTTCCACCCTCCTCTCCTGATCTTCCTCTTAGCTGCCAGCTGTTAGGAGGATCAGGAGAGCCACATCAATTTCCTGAGAGGGGTGTAGTCAGGGGCGGAGTCAGACAGCTCGTTCACATTTAAAGCTACGGACACAGAAACAGCTCATTCTGAGAAGAGCTAAAACAGAGGGGTTTTTAGACATGCAAAAATCCTATACTGGAGTTTTTTTTCGGCAACAAATTTCACAGGGATGTTTTGTGGACCTCTGGGACCAATATAAACTTGTCTTAAAGGGGTAAAATATGTGACCTTTAACATATTCAAGACTGACGAGAACATTGGGTGTCAGGATATCCAGGGCTTTTACAGACAGGCTTAAGTGGATGTCCGAGGAACTGCAGGGTTTTTTTTCCTCACTGCCACTTTGGATTTATTTTTCAACACTGGAGACTGCAGCATTATTAAGGATTCACCAGTCCAAGACTGCACAAAAATGATCTCTCTGCTTCAATTTTTGTTCAAAACTGGATGTTTTCAGACATGTGAAAACTCATCACTGAGTAAGCTTTGTGCCTGAAATGTAAACACAGTCTGCATTTGGAAGCTTTCTCTGGCTTAGGTATATTAAAGTGCTTTGTGTGACAACGCCAGGTGGCCCCACAAATGGCTATGCGACTGCATGGATTCAGACAAAATTAGGTTTGCAATCTGTTGGGTCATAACTCAGTAGATAAATGAAATATGATCATGAGTAATTAAAGTACACATATAATGAGTTTACATTTCAAAAATTCACACTCCAGTCCACCAGTATACCTAGCCTAAATAAAACCATGTCAACACTGAAGCAGCCTTAAATCTTTGGTATAGTGTCATGTTGAAGACTATCTTTGGATACTTACTGGGGCATTTTTTTAGATATGGTGACTGATGAGACTGCAGTGTGTGTCACTTTTGTTACTGGAGTTGGAAATTAATGTAAGCTAAAAAAAAACACACATCATGATGATGACTGATTGTCATCAAAATACATAACAAATGTTTTGACTCTTGTTATATAACACGTGATTTGTTCTTGGCTCAAATAGCAAGGATGTCTTTGATATATTGTGCCTCCCATGTAGCACCAGTAAATAAAAACTTGGAGACACAAAGGTCCTACGTGGAGTCCTGTCTATAAACTATTAAACAGTCCCAACATGTTTGTTATTAGAGAACAAGCATTTAAACATGTAGATATGCGTGGACAGCTGATTTTGGCTGAGCTTGTATTTTATGTTGCCTTTTACAAACTGGCTCATAATAAAGCTGATAATCCCAACTATTTCTCCACAAATTGGACCATTCGCTACAGCCACATATTAAAATGAGACTTACTCCCGTCGATGTGTCAGTTTTATTTCACGTCAGCTGCGCTTGTTTGTCGCTGTCTGCTCTCACATGTTGAAGAAACGCAGCTCTGGAGTTCCCAGCGCTCCTGTGAATGCATCAAGAGTCCGGAGCGTTTCCCTCTGCACGTCTGGTCAACCTCGGTGTGAGGAAGGCATCAAACAACCCTCATCTGCTCTGATCGAGAGCGTGTGCGCGCAGGAGGAAGGGACAAGACTTCACCTGCACCTCAATCTGCTCTGCATCTTGCTACCGGACCGCAGTGGTTACAGCCGGCTGTTCAGGACTATATCTTCACTACAAGATGTAACGGATATGTTTTTGGACACTGGGCTTTACAGGTCCGTTTGTTTGAAGGAGAACAGCACAAAGCGAAATCACTGCCTGGCTTTTTCTTTGCGCTCTTCGCTCGGGTGGTGAAGAGGGATGCAGGATACGCAGCATCACCGGTACCATTAGAATAAGCCTCATAGAAAGACCTTCCCGTTCAATGGGCCTTTGAGAAGATGAAATACGGCAATTAAAACTCCAACCCGGTGTGAAGAGGGGTGCTTTTCTTTGGGGGATAAAGTGAAGAAGGATATTTCTTCAACTGTTTGGGATGTGGATGTTTTTTCTTCACCGGGCGCTACTGGCCCATGAAACAAGGACTGATTTTGTCATCCAAAGATCAGATTTAACCGGACTGCAGTTGATCTGATCGCAGTTTATCTGCCCATCTATCTGCCCGTAGCGCCTCGGTGGTGGAGGGAGGCGCGGAACAAGGACCAGCAACTATATAGAGGGGGATTGAGTTACACTGCATTTACGCTTTTCTCTCAAAACGACGTTTTTTTTTTCTGCGGGAGACACAAACACGCGAGCAATCGGAGGCAAAGTTACTATAAATTAATCTTAAACCTGGACAAGAGGAAATACATAGGTGCCAAGGTAAGGAAATTAAGTTTAGTAAAATTACGCAATGGATCAACGGTGTGGCTACATGCGTAAAAGGTTTATTGCACATTTGTTGAAGATTCACGCTGCCGTCTAACCTCCTGTGAGCGTCTTGTTTGTGCATCAGAAGTTGAAATGTTATTCGTCATTCTGTCGCTATTGAAATGATGTTTTAACCTGTGGGAATCTGAATCCAAACACTCAACCAGCCGGGTTGCATATCCCCCTGGTTTTATGTGCCGGTGTCGCTCGTAAAGTCCTGCTGTGGGCTAATTGTTGCATGCAGTGCTGAAAGGAAAGTGTCTCTGCAGCAGTGAAGTGAAATAACAGCTCGGAGCCCCAGTGACGACTCACGTTTTGTTAATTTGCTGGAGTCAGAGGCCGAGGACGGTTCAGTCGTGACGGCTTACAGTGATAAAGTAGAGTCACTTTAAGTGGACTGATACAGATCGAGCGTAAATTCATTATGGGGATGATCGATTGTGGGCTAAGTGTTGATTTAACACTCCCTACAGACGCTGGGTTTGGGCTATTAAAACAGATTTCTTTATCAAAGAGAAACAATTGACATATTACTATTAATAGTGGGTATATCAAGAGATTTAGTGAGACTATGGTTGCAAAAACACGACTCGAGCTTATTTTGGCACCATCTTGTGGTTCAGTTTTGTGCCTCTTTGATTCTGATGGTGGCGTCCGCAGGATTTGCAGTCTTTTGATCCATAGTGAAAACCAGACTTTGTTGTTTGCATCTAATAAGTAGAATGAAGTCATGTGATGTAGTGGTGGACTTAAGTCTCTTTAACTTGAAGGGCTGATTTCCATCAAATGCTCATGTGCGTTTGATAATTTCTAAATATGCATAAAAAGAGAATCTACTTTATGCTTCCTCTTCATTCCTGGTCATTCTTGTCCAAAATGTGTTTTCTTAAACACGGACTTTGGTTATTCATAATTTTTTAGGAAATAAAGAACCTTGTTGGACGCTGTGGTGACCACCTGTTTGTGCAAAACTGGTTCCAGCTGATGCTTGCATTCTGTAAGTTTAACTGTTTTGTGTTCCCAGTATGAATAAATAGTATCTCCACAAACCGCTCTGCTGGATGCCTTATAAGCTGAATACTTGTTTCACAGAATCAATTACATGTTCATAAGTTTATCTGCAACTTGGCAATTCAAGTTCACAGAGGCAGATATTTCATGCCAAGCGCTTCAGCTGATGCCTTAAAGACATTTTTTTGTTTGAAAGCTCAGTCATTAGGAATGGTTATTATCTTGGATTTGTTTTGTGTAATCACAGATTGGGTGTGGATCAACATTTTTTGGGCCACAAATGTCCTAGTAGTCGAGGTTTAGTCTCAAATATAGAGTGAGATTTAATAGCTACTTCAAGTTGGGATTAAACAGCAGCATCAAATCAAGAATTATACAGTGATTTGTTGCATACATTTACACTAAATAAAGGATTTTGCTGGAAAGCTAGGTCGTGAGAAGTTTTAAAGAATTTAAGATTTGGATTACAACTCCATGACAAATGATCAGAGCCTGCTCTGCATTGATTAAGTCTGTTAGATTCAGCTGAATTCTATAGTAAAAATATTTTATTGAGCATGAATACAGATATTTAGTTCATCTACTAAAACAGCAACACTTGAAACTTCATCGGGGAAATGGTCCATTTTAGTGACAGCAAAAAAGTCTGTTTAAACCATTCTGAAGTTAATTTAGACCCCTTTGGTCAAACTAATTACTGTATAACCGAGCCTGATAATCAGAATCAGAAAGACTTTATTGTCATTGTTGTTGATAGAATGAAATTTTGTTTGGAAGTCCGAGTCCAGCAGCAATAAAATTAAAATAGAATAAGGATAATAAAATAGAATAAAAATAGAAAAAAAAGAATAAAATGGCAATAACAATAGTAAAAATAGTAATAAGAGAGAGTGATAACATATTAAGATGTATAGTTAGCAGGTATTCTGATACAAGTCGTAGTACAAGTTATTGTGGGGAAGTGCTAAACTATGCAAATAGTTTAAGTCCGAGTGTCCATCGTTTTTCCAAGGTACACTGAACGCACCTTGAACGTGCGCCAACTACTGCCGTTAATGTTCAAACAACCGTTCACCTGCTTTTAAACGGCTGACAGGTCCTCGAGGATATTAAAGGTACTAACTTCTGTTAAGACTTATGCATTTGTTGATAACTGTTAGTCTACAACAACATATCCAGTTTTATACTTTATTCAAGACCCTAATTATCTTTGGTAAAACTTACAGCTAATCGGTGTTTTACTTTGTTGCACAAATGCTAACGTTTATGTCCCTGCCTTAGTCAGTTAATTAAAAACTTGCTGCGTCACATTGCTAAGTCAAGGCATTCATTGGCTAATTTTAAACAGAACCAGCTGATTTAACATTTCAGCACCTATGGGTCATTTTACCCAGGAGCTGTCTGAGCATTAGCCAGTGCTTGGTAGCTGCATCTCAACGCTGGTTCGTTGTGCTCTTTTTCTGTCAGCGGAAGTTAATTTGACCACCATGTAATTAATTCCGATAGGAAAGCACAATTTAATGGTAATTTAAATTTTTAAACTTTTAAATAAGATATAATGAGATTAAATGCTGAAATAAATATTATAATTGTATAACTGCTGAGGTGGGCTAATCTACTGCCTTCTCTAAAATTCTTGTCAGGAGTGTAAGACAAGCTTTTACACCAACATTTCTTATTGATGTTTTGTGTATAATAGTCTGTTTTGCCAATAATGATCCCTTCTTGCTTTCAATGCATGTGTTTTTTCATATTATTTGTCTACCAGAAATTTTGAAAACATATTATTTGCTCTCTTTAGTACACTATCAAAGAGCAGAGGAAGCAGCAGCCTAGCATAGATTGACTTGACCATCTTCTGCTCCAGGATAGTCTTAGATCAGCAGCACACCTGTTCTCAAAGGATGCTGAGTCAGCAGAAGAGTTGCCTGCAGGTAAAGTTTCTTCAATACATGTTTAGACAATAGGTATCACATTATTTAGATATTTAATGCATAAATACCCTCCACAACAAAACAGCCCCCCCCCCCCAAAAAAAACAATAATGATAACAAAAACAGATATGTATTTGCACAAGGCTTTGTCATGTCTGTATTTGGTGGTAGTGAAAATACTGAGTAGGATTGTGTCAGCTTATGGTGACATGTTCCATTATAGATGGTAACTCATTGTTATTGTATAATATTGTAACATAGTTTTCAGAGCCCCCTCCTTTATCTAAATTTACATGACCCAGGATCCACCATTAAATTATATGAATTGAAATAGTATTTACCTGGGATTTGCATTTTAATGTCTACCTTTGTCTTTCATGATGTAAAGGAGATATTTGTTTTCCATATGGTATGAGAAAACATTATGTGTTATGCAAATATTCTTTAAAAAAATCTGAATGCATAAAGTGTCTCAGACATCAGCTGACCAGGTTGGCATGATCATTTTGAAAAGGGGTTTTGTTGAACTGACTTACAGCTGACACTAGAGAAAATTGATGCAGTGACATTATGCTTTCTTGCTGGAAGGGGAGCTGCTTTGTTTTTACTACCCCTCTGCTTTCATCAATGTTCATTTTGCAGTTTGTGTTTGTGTATTAGTCAACTGAAAACAACAACACATCTTTGCCTACCTGAGATAAGGACAATGCAATAACCATGGTGATGTTTTACTCTGGACCTAGACGAATTCAGCTTTTTGATACATCCCTCCCATCCAAACATAGATTGATGTCATTTGGCACAAAGTCCATTTTGGGGTCTCACTGGGCCTGTTCATGAGTTTTATAGCCCAGTTTTCCTGTTCATTTTTAAGATGATAACAATGCTATTGCTCATTGAAGGCATTAATTGGAAGTTCACGCATCTGCAATGCTGCATGTTATGCACCACTTTCACAGTTTTAGAGGGAACAGAGGGGTGTTGTTGACAGCTGGCATACCTGAAATAGTAGCTGAGAGTTTGGTTCAACAGAAGGCCAGTAAACCAGCACATGTGGAGCTGTGGAGCCAAGGCTTGTTTATTGTTTCACAGATATGCAGAGTCAAGCATTTTTATGAGATAAATTATTTATTTGTTGGGAATACTTTTATTTTTATTCATGAATTTTTTTTACATATGAACTTGGCTCAGATGTTTCCCAGCTTGTCTGTATAATCTTTGTATTATAATGATGATTAGTTGGACAATCAGATTTGGCAAGCAGACAGGTATTCCTAATTCCAAATTACAATAAACTCATGTCAGAAAGGAGATCTTGTTTTAAATACCTTACACTTTTATGTTTTTATAAAATACAAAAATTAAAAAAACATGTTTAAGCCATAGCTGGCTCTGAACCACTCCTTTAGGATGAACACAATCTTTTAAATATAAATTCATTTGTTAATTAAAATCCCATCAACTTTTATTTTTCAGATCTTTAATGAGAGCTTAAAATAAACACATCCACACCTGCCCCAGGATTTGTGAGAAATTACTATATCATGATGAATTATAGTAAAGTCAACAAATTCTTGTGAGTTGTATTCATTTATAGAATTATTATTGGCAGATAATAGCTTATAATCTTAACTATCCATAGTGGCAGATATGAAAAGTTCTGCTGATATTTACAGCAGCTAGGCTGTATCAGCAGGAACTGTTTGTTGAATGTAAAAAAGTTAAAAGCAAAATCAATGGACTAACCTTGTCTCACGTTTTTTTTTTTAAAATTTTATCATCCTTATTCGTAACACTTATAATTGTGTTCTTATGACCGTGGTTTTAGGTATGAACTACAGCTACTTCAATTTTTTGCTCTTGACAAGAAATGTTTTATTTCAGGCGTTCTCAGGGAACCTCCGGGCTGCTTAGTAAGGAGATTAATTTTAATTTGAAAGTATAAGCTTCTTAAAAAGGGGCCATGTTTTAATTTGTGCACTACAGGGCTCACAGTCTATACACTGCTGTTTGTATCCCTCAAAAAAGCATATAAAGCGTGCTTTACTTTTGCTGTTAGAATGCATTTTACAAAAGAAAATCCTTCCAGATTAGAGATTTCAAAAAACTTTGTTGTCAGTCACAGATTGTCACACAACTTTCTTTGGTTGAAAGCTCGGCCAACATATTTAGGGCTGTGCCTAATAATTATTTATTATCAGTTAATCAGTTATCATATTGATTAATTGATTAATCTATTGATTATTTTCAGAGTGAATCAAGCTTTTTAAATTTTTTTTAATTCTTGTTTTTTAAACAAATATGCATGACAAGTTGACAAAAATGTATAGGTGGACAGCTCAGCAGATATCTGAGGCATGCAAGGATTTGGGCTCCAATGAAAAAAAAACCCTGCAAGGTACCTTTTCTTGTTATGAAAAATAGACAAACAAAGCATATGGAAACTAGAAAAGCACTCAGAGAGTGCAGACCTCCGCCATTAGCCCTATCTCCCAATAGTACACAATCCTTTAAAAATTTCCTGGATCCAGACGGTGATTCGGATCAATCCCAAAATTTAATCAGTTCTTCCTTATGCCATTTGTGACATTTCCTGAAAGTTTTATCAAAATCCGTCCACAACTTTGAGTTATGTTGCTAAAAACAAACGAACAAACCCTGCCGATCACATAACATCCTTGGCGGAGGTAATAAGGTTCAAAGACTGTAACAGTGATAGTTACAGCCATTTCATTTGTCAAATGCAGCTTACAGAATAACAATGTGAAAAGATAACTTGGTGTAATGTTATGAGTTGCATCAGGGTTGCCAGGTCTGTGTGACAAAACCAGCCCAATGGCCGATAAAAACTAGCCCAAAACAAGCCCAATGCTGAAATCCAAAATAATACAGTGAAAACCTCTGCAACACTGCATATATTGCTTGAGTGCCTGCAGACATTCTGCTTTTCTGTGGGTGGTGTGTATGTCTGTGTGCCATGTTCCATGTTTTCCTGCCTCTCTGCAGGTTGTTTTAGTTGTACTTGAGTGTAAATAGAGTAGTTTCTCTGCTACAGATATTAAATATTCATACACAAGACAAAGGGGCGCAACTACCTACTTTCTGAGGGGTATGCAGATACATCACAGCCCCCCACCCCACCCAGCTTAGAGCTGTGAGAAGCTTTCCAAAAAGCTGATGAATTATGGGTGTCTGGGTATTTATATTTCATATTTGGACATTTGCTGTAGTTATGTGACTCTGTTAACTTAAAGGGATGCTTTCTGTTTTTTTCCTCTATTTTTTTATGCTTTTAGCTAAAGGGGGAGGGTCCCCATGTTTTTTCTTTGCCCTGGGCCTCCAAATGGCTTAAACCGGCCCTGCCTCACACCTGCAGCGCCCCCTCACAGATCGTTCTGCCAGTTTGTTGCTTTCATTTTTCTGTTTCTGCCCTTTTGACAGTATTCATCATTAGTACGTTTAAGATCAAATAAAACACCCACATTCGGACAAGTTTTAGTCAGTTTTACATTATTCTAAGATGTGATCCATGTGTGTTTGGCTCGTTGATGATGATGATGCGCATCACAAAAGTCATCATCAAACACGAGTATGGGAGAGCATCGGCAGGAAATGACTGAAGATATGTGTTAAAACGAGGGCATTAGAAGCTTCAACACAAGACAGCACACCTTTATGAAGGTATTATGGACTTACTGAAGAGACGCTCCGTCAGTGGACGTCCTCTGCGCTCTTTTACGCACGTTCCTCCGTCCTGGGCGCACCCGACGGTAATAATAACCACGTTTTCATTTGAATTTGGCAGTTAAAGTCCGTCTTCTTTGTGTGGACTTAGATTTATTGATATGACTTGTTGCAGTCTTTAGGCTACTGCTTACAGTTTTCACCTTTAGAGAGGATTTCAGGAGGATTTTTTTAAAAAGTAAGCCTTATAAGAGCCACAATTCAAATGAAAGCGCCCGTGTGCTCGAGGGGACGCGCACTGGAGAGCCTATAGTGTGTGTGTGCGGGGCGAGAGGAGGGGAGGTGAAGGAGCGGAGGGTTGCCTAATCAGAGACGTGCCTCTGTTATTGATCATATCATTTACACATGCACAAACAGCTGTTAAATACAGCATATGCCAACTCAAAATAATTTTACCCCCATCGCTCTGGCGCCCCCATAGCGTGGCGCTCCTATGCGCCGCATATAGAGCATACCCAGTTTTTGTGCCACTGATAAGACATAAAAAATGGGTCTGCTCAACCTGCAGACAACAAAATCTACCCGGCAGTACGTTAAAATTAGCCCAATTCCGCGGTAAAACCGCAGACCTGGCAACCCTGATTTGCATGCAGCAGTGATATGGGGAACATATATTAAAAATATAATTAGAACAAACAGAAACGCGTTCCTTCTCAATTAGGATGTTTTTATTCATTTTCTTTGGTTGGGGAAAAAAAAACAAACTATTTGTGGTGCCATTTTGCTCCTGCTGCCATCTTATCAAATCCCCCCTGGATGTTTCCTTTGGAGGTGCTCGCGTGTAGTGCTGCACTGCTTTGTTATGCCATTTCTACTCAGAGCAGCATGTTGTTGGAGTTCTGTTCAAAGTATTCCCCAACTTCAGTTGACCTTAAGCAGGTTTTTCCCCTCAATATGCTTGTCTTCAGTAGGGCTGCAACAAACGATGATTTCAGTCATCGATAAATCAGATGATACTTCTCTCGATTCATCAATGAATCGGATGCTTTTTTTCCTGGTGGGCTGGGGGGAAGTCCCTTAATTAAAAATGAACATGGATATTCTAAAGCTGTCAAAATAATGTTAGACTTTAAATGTCTATCTTCTTAAAACTAAAAGAAAAACTACATTTCTTAGTTCTGTTATTTAAAATAACTTGAACTTGCCAAAGAATAAAAACAAAAAAAAATAATAAATGATTTAAAAAAAATGAAAATGTTATTTTTTTCATGCTTTTACTTTGCCTCCCTCTTTACTAACATACATGAACACTTTAACATCATACTAATGGCAACAGCCTGGGGATACGATTTGAATGAAAGACTCTTTTAGCAGGAAACTGCTTTTATTACGTCCCCTTGCATCTATTTTATCCCAGAAGAGCCACAGGTCAGCCTCAGCTTCTTAAAGTTATTGATATTATGATATCTTAGAAACATTTGTCACTCTCTTATTTAAGAAGCTAACATTTGTTTGTAAATGCTTGTTGTCAGACCAACCCACACTCACGGTGGGACACACAAACTATCTCTCCTCTCTGTAACATATACACACACACCCCCACCCACCCACACACATGTACACACCCAACTGCTCCTCTCGCCCTGTAACTGCAGCTCACACTTTTCCTTCCTCTGTCCTGTTAAAATTTTAGCGGACATTTAGAACACAAAGTGAGGCAAATACCATGATAACATGATAGGACTTAATGATTTGCAAAAATAATCTAAATGCGATTAATTTACCAAATATTGCGATTGCGATTTAGTATGCGATTATTCTTGGGTTAATCTTATGTATTTTTCGACAAATTCAAGCAATAAATAATTTCATGAATAAGACCATGTGTATTGAAAACAATGAAATTATTTCCAAAGCAATTAATCCATAGTAGCAGGATTCTGAATAAGGGGGTGCAACAAGCTTTACGCTATAAAGGAGGCAGCTGGGGTGGGGGAGGTGAGGCCGGCCACCAGCTGATCACAGAGGGGGTATGACTTTTGTGAAGTAACGCTAGGCTTCATTAGTTTTAGATGGATTATATTGATTAAGAAAAACATACATGAAACACAAAAAGGAGGATTTTTGTAAACCATTATAAAAAAATTGACACTTAAATGTTTGCATAATGTGCATAAAATCTCTGCCAATGCAAAAAAATTGATTTATTAATCTGGTATTTTGACACACTTCAAGTTAAAAGAATATTGCAACTTCTGTGATTTGAAAATTGCAGCAGGCCAAATTGAGATTTAATCTAGTTTGCGATGAATTGCCCAGCCCTATTACATGAAAGCCTGACAGCCCATCACTATTGTTTTTATCCAGTCTCGTATCATAACAGAAACGAACCTAAAGTTCCACCAGAGTTTTTACAACAGTGAGCTATATGTAGATCGCTAGCATCTCGTCTTCATCATGAGACACAGTTGATGATGAATAAACCTACTCAATTTTTCCACTAATCATCAGATTATGATCAGAGAAGCACTAAACTAAGCGAAAGTAAAGTTTATCAGCTGTCTGTGTGTGACGTTAACAGCTCTGCACCGAGCCAAGTGATGCAATAATCGTGCGATACAGCAAATCGATATATTAATTTGTTGCCAACACTTTTAATTATCCATTTTTATCGATTTTATTGATTCGTTGTTGCAGCCCTAGTCTTCAGCATAGCTAACTCCCTGACAGGGTGTGGCCATCTTTATTCTTGGGACACGTCAACACATGGCACATAAATCAACGTATCTGCATCATTGATTACGTTGATTACCGTATTTTCCGGACTATAAGTCGCTCTGGAGTATAAGTCGCATCAGTCAAAAAATGCATCATGAAGAGGAAAAAAACATATGTGTCTATATATTAAAAAGACAAATAAATCTGATTGACAAGAGCTGTGACAATGTTTACCCAAAAAAGTTTTGTAAACTTTTCAAGTAAAGGTGCGGACTGGCTGTCCAACTCAAAGTGTAATTATTGTCCGTCTTTACAGCTTGAGCACTCTGCGTGGAAGTTAGTACGCACATGGACTATTTTCAGTGGACTCAACTCTTTTCAGTGTCTATAAGTCGCATTTATTTAGAAACTGACATACTGTTGTCCATGCTCTGATAGAGAGGCGGTTGTGTTGCGTGAAGCGGTAACACCAAGAAGGCCCACCTGCAAAGTCATTTATTTTTCCTCTCCTTGGCAACTACCAGGGTGTGGAGACGTAACTGCATCATTGACAAGCCTCTCCCGGCAGCACGTTGTTCAAGCACCCATCCGTGTACTCGTTCCTCCAGCTCTGGCCATCTTCCTTACAGCCCGTGATTAGCTTTCTTTGTTTTCTTCATTGCAATAAGAGTAACCTCTGCTTTTTGCCAGTCCCTCACAAGTTTCTCACTCACTCTAAACTTTCTTACTGCTGCTCGATTACCGTTTTCGTTCATTTTTTCAGTGGTACAGGAGCATATAGCATATAGTTGTCACCATGGTTGTCACAAGCCTAGAGCACCCTCTTGTGGCTGCAGACGGTAATGTTTACTCCTTGTGCATGTCGGTCAGCATGAATTAACATTAAAAAACATGTTAAATTATATATATTTTGATGTACAAGTTGCACCTGACTATAAGTTGCAGGACCAGCCAAACTATGAAAAAAGTGCGACTTATAGTCCGGAAAATACGGTATATATTGACATGTTGCCCCAGCTATAAACATACTCAGCATTCACAAGAGTAAAATGCATGTAAAATATATGACAGCTGATTCATTCTGTGGTTTTTATAGCTGAATGTCTATGTTTTAAAAATAATTGATCATTTATAGTGGAATCAAATATTATCAGTCTTGTTTTGTGTCAGTTTTTAATTATAAACAAATCAACTGTCAAAGTAAGAGTAACAGGTTGTCCCTTGCACCAAAGGGAGAGTTGATTTTCTTTTCAAAATAATGTGCATAAATATCTGTATCTATATTAGTTTCCTCTTAAACTGTCTGGAAATATCGGTATATCTCACAGGTGAAATCCAGTATAGTTCAGCTCTAACTTCAGTGCTTTCTGTACAAAGCCAGAACTATCTTATGGTTATTGTCCAAAGGCAGACTATAGATTTTCTTTCCCCTATTGTCACTTTGTGGTTCTGTCAGACTAGGAGTGTTAGAAAATATCAATACACCGATATACCGCAATATTTCACAGTGCAATACTGTATCGATATTTTAAAATGCAGTATCGATATTTTTTTTGTAATTAATAATTTTCTTTGTTGTAGCGGTAGTTTGTGGTGTAATGTCACCCCCTGACTGCCAGCTGGCAGCAGGCAGTTGACTCTTCCCTCTTCTCCTCTGCTTAGACAACAAGATCACGCAAAACTTCTGGTCTGAGCGAGCCAGTTGCTCATGCCTACTGCTGCAGTGCAGCTTATGCTGCATTCGTAGCGGATATGTGGACTTATTTTGGCTTCCAAAACATTAAAGACAGCGCAGACTTAAACAGGAGTCAAGTTATTTGTAAGATATGCCACGCCAGAGTGAAATACTTGACCAACATGACTAACCTGAGCATCATAGCGATAGCTTAGCGGCTAACAGCTAACGTGAAAGAAGACTGCTGAAGCTACCGCTGATTTTACTCCTCTTTTACTTTTTTTTTTTTTTTTTAATTACTTTTTACTCTGCACCATCATAATGTCGTTAAGAATGGTGGTTTCGGTAATATGATAAAAAAAAAAACAAACAAAAAAAACACTGGCCCGTCATGTCAAGGCCTCCTCACAACACAGTCTATCAGTCCTTAAAGCTGGACATGAGGATTGGTCTTCCTCCACAAGCACCTTGTCATTACGTTAAGACATACAAGCTGATGCACCAAGGAATGTGAAAGATGTACTCTATATGGATTTATTTTTCCACTTTTCTTTTAGAAATCCTGAGAAAATTTTAATTCATTACAACAAATGGGAAAAAACTCCTCATCTTCAAATTGCACAAAAAGAGTTAAAAGTCTAGATGATGCATATATTTAAAATACACCATATATTCTATATTTATGTGCTATAAATATATTTTTAATGCATTTTTATCAATAGCTTAATTCTGTTATGTTATATTCCTTATTAACTTAAAATTACATTGTTGTTAATTTTTATATAAATAAATATACACACCCACATATACATACAAATAAATATATATATATTTTAAATTACAAAAATATCGCAATATATCACCTTGCTCATAGTATCACAATATATCGCAATATATTGATATTGTCCCCCCGATACGTATCATATCGCCAGGTCCTGCCAATACACAGCCCTATGTCAGACCATCAAGTAGGTATTTGATTTTTTTTTTTTTTAATTCTCCGCAACTACTTTTCTCTTGCATGAAAACCAGACAGTTGATGGTACTGCATTTCCTTTTATTTTCAGGTGTGTTACATGAGTGAACACATGATCCAGCTATCAGGGTTTGTGTGACAAATAATAATCCTGTCTTGGTTGATTGTGCTGGAGGTTAATTACCATCATCTGCTCCCTGCCCCACATTAAGGGACAGCGTGACAGTCACAAGACCTTAATGAAGTCGTGTTTCCTGAGAGTGGGAAGGAACAGCGCTGTTGTGTTGTGTATCCATCCCACTTAATTTAGTCAGCTGTCATTTCAGCTGCACACATTCCTGTTAGAAAGCAACACTCTTTGATGTACTTGTTTTGGATTTTCCAAAAACGGAGGTTATTGTGTACTGGTTTAGCATAGGCTGCAGGGCAGGTGCCCTGATCTGAAAGCTGAACCTGCCATTCAAAAGTCTCTGTCCTCTATCCATTTCAGCTTGCTTGCGCTGCATCATGATGTTGCTGCTTCCTGATGTCCGAAACTACGGGATGGGTTGAGGGTCACCCAGAACGCGCATGCGTTAATCATGCAACAAAAATAGTGGTGACAGCCCTTTTCTTTTTTCCTGTCAACATCTATTTGAGTCTAATCCTTTAATATTTAATATTTTTTTCTTATTTTTATTAGCTTATTAATACTTTTATCTTTCCTCTATGTTACTTGTTTTGCATCAAAAACCAAGTCAAATTCCTTGTATGTGAAAATGTACTTGGCAGTAAAACCCAATTCTGATTCTGTTACAGTGTTATTTAGCAGATGCTTTTATCCAAAGCAAAGTACATACTGGTAGACAGGTATTCAAACCATCGATCTCCCAGATCAAAGTCAGTGGTGTAACCCACTGAGCTATCCAGCCTCCTTAAATCTGATTCTGTATAAACAAATAACTTTGTGATATTTTTGGCTGGACTAACATACCTACTTTAGCTCAAAGTGGGTTTTATGGACTGAAATTTGTTTTTGTTTTTTTTCACCCTCAAACTTTAGAATGTGAGTTCGAAGGACTGAACTACATCTAGATATCAATATCGGTATTGGCTAAAATTATTATTTTGTGAATGTTGGCATCTTGGGTATTTGCAAAAATCCAATATTGTGCATCCCTAATTTTCAACTAACAGGGCTTTGAGTGCAGAAACAGTATATAATTTGAGCTTGATCTTTTTACAGCCCTGCAAAGAGTTAGGTATTTAAATCAGTTCAAAGGTAGATGTGTGAATGTAGTGAGACAGTAGAACTTCTAATTTCAAATTCCAGTGGCTTAAAGATGATATGAAGTAAAACAGAGATGCAGTAGCATTAGTGAAGACTGTGTGGTCAGTCACTGTGAAATCAGACAATTTCCATGGTATAGAATAGAGATATTTAAATTTTTTAACAGCTAAAGGAAACAAGCAAAAAGTGTGAGACAAACAGACTCAGTACAATTGGCAAAGTATAAAGACATGTTCAGGAACAGACTAACAACATATAAAATGCATGAATTCATTTAAAAACTAAGGTTACATAAAAGAAGGTCCTAGCTGCCCAAAACACTACAGTGAGTATGACAAAGATTTGCCTGATTAGTATAGACACTAGGATTGGGTGATATTAATTTGTTTAGACTGTGAAACCTTGCCAAAAATTTACCTGGTTTATGGTATTACCAGTGGTGTAGTGCAGGGTATTCGCAGGTATACTAAGTATACCCACCTCTTGGTAAAGAGTATACCCAGTAAAGAAAATGTAAATGAAGAGTTACCCACTTCTGCACATATCACTACACCACTGGGTATTACCACCAGGTGTTTAAAAACCACGGGTTGAACAACCAGTTGCAGACATAAACATGCAAGCACAGTGATCACAACAACACCATGGCCTACAGGAAGCTTATAAAAAGGTAACAGACTACTTTAGTGCCCAAAATAACCAACAAGTACCTTTTAACTTTAACTACATCCCATATAAAGGGTTAAACTTACATTTAAACATTTATAAAATGTTACATGGTTTATATCTGGTCTGATTTTGCTGCCTCTGAGATGTTACTTTACCTGCTGCATACAGCGTGTAAAGTCAATTCCAGTAAACTTCAGATTCGTCCCATCACTGTATTAACTCCCAGAAAGAGAAATTAACATGCTCTAAAGTAGGGCTGGGTATTGTTAAGAACCTCATGATTCAATTCGATTTCGATTCTTGAGGTTGCGATTCGATATCGATATCGATCCGATATTGATTTAAATACTTCAATGTCGATTCAGTAAGAAGCAGAAATACACAAATGACCTGTTGACAATTTTTTAATAATTATTTTCATGCCCATGTGAACATATTTGGTAAGTCACCTCATATGAAAATAAAAATTTGCACAATTACTTATTTGTGTACATGGAGTACCAAAGTAAAAAACATGACAGTTCTGTATAAACACTGGAAAAGTAAAGTGCATGTAAACTTAAATAATGTTTCTGTCCTCTTGGAAATTGTGATAAACCTCACATAACATGGTTATGGTTGGTTGGTGTTTGGTTGAGTGAGGCCTCCATCCATACAACGCACAGCGACCCCCACTGGCCAGGAGGTGAATCGATTCAGAGGATTTGCTGAATCGATATTGAATTGGGGGAGGAAATATTGCGATGCATCAATTAATCAATATTTTTGCCCACCCCTACTTTAAAGTTACATTGCTGTGGATCACATTACAACCAGTGTTGCAGGTGTAACAAATTCACTTTAAATAAGACCAGAGTCCATAGCACGTGCCATGCCATGGAATGCGAATATATCTGAATGAATGCTTTTCATTCCTGGACCCTTGTTTGACAAATAGGTCCAACCTCATTAACTGGAGTTGTGTCATTACTTTTACTAGCATCTTCACAGATGCAGCATATCATCTACCAGAAGGAGACAGACATTCTACAAGCATATATTATACATTTTTTCTCATTAAACAACACCATCTTCATGACGGTAATAATGGCAATACTGTAGCTATGTATTAATACCGAGGTGTTCAGTATTGTGGTGTTATCACCCATTCCTAATGGAGATAGCATTTTTCAATTTCTCTCTGCATTTGAGCACTTGGTGGAGATTTTAGATGGATGTAAATGGTAAATGGACTTGAGCTTGTAAAACACTTTCTAGGAGTCTGACTACTCAAACCCTTTTAGATCACAGGCCATACTTACCCATTCCCTCCACATTCACACTCTGCTGGCAAAGGCTGCTATTTGGCCATCAGTATAAACTAATCCTGTTCAAATGCATTAAAATTTCTCACATGAATGGGGATTAAGTTTCTTGCCCAAAGACAAACTGACATACTGTAAACCAATAAGATTTTTGGCTGGTTCTGTTCTTTTTACTTCAGTTTCTAACCTTTTGTCCAGTAATATTGGTTAATGGTAAAATTTTACCTTCCATGAGTAACTGTTCTTCTAAAACAAGGGCATTCCACTCTGAGTCTCAGCACTGAAGACTATTATATTGATAAATCTCAGTTTGACAACTTTTCCCACTTGTTCATGCAGAAATTTGAGCATTGTTTGGGTTGATTCTTGTACATTACTCCTAACTCTCCCCATCTAGTAAACCTGCACTCCATGGCTTTCCTAATTGTCCTACCTACCCTTCATGCCAGCCAGCTCTGCTGGCAGCCTTGTACTTCACTTTGATTTGTGAATATGAATTTTATCAAACATCAATATTGTGGTTTGAATCATATCCAAATATGCATTTTATAGTGCTGCAGGCAAGTATCAGGCTCTCTGTTCAGTAATGTGCTTTCCAAGCATTGCCAGACCACCTTTTACACCTCCTTCTAGTTGTTCAAAGTAAAGATTAAAGTTAGGCTGTCTTTCTTTTGGCCGTGTTAAGAAAATCTGCTTGGTGTAGACTCAATAAATTAATTTGTATGGATTGTTCTTAAGTGCAGTCTTGATGCATTTGAGTAGACTTGTGCTGCACAGTGAATTCGTAGTTTCATCCACAGCAGAAAAACAAAATCACAATCTCACATGTTAAAATCTACTGTCATTTGTCTTACTGGGACAGAAGATCCCAATTGGTCTGGCCCCAAAGTGCAGGAGCTAAAACTGGTGGTCTTTTGTGCCCCTTTGTGGGCAACTATTTTTACTTTGTTTATTCTTCTGTTCTCCCAGGAAATGAGAGAAACTACACTTAAATCACCATGGCATAATGAATTAAGTCCAAAATCAGTACCCACAACTAGGGCTGAATGATCTGCAAAAATAATCGAATTGAGATTTTTTTTTCCCAAATATTGCGATTGTGACTTAATATGCAATTATTTTGGGTTAATCTTATGCATTTTTCGACAATTCAAGCAATAAATAATTTCATGAATAAGATCATGTGTATTGAAAACAATGAAGATGTTTCTGAAGCAATTAATCCATTGTTGCATGAAGCTTGGGGTCCAACAAGCTATAAGCTATAAAGAAGGCGCCTGGGGTGGGGAAGGTGAGGCTGGCTACCAGCTGATCACAGTGGGGGTATGACTTTCATAAAGTAACGCTAGGCTTTAGAGCCCGACTGATATGGGATTTGTGGGGCTGATGCCGATACCGATATTGTGGGTTTAAAAAAACTAATTTCTGACATATTGGCCGATACCCAATATATCGGCCGATAACCGATATTTTGGCCGATATATGAAATAAGAACATTGATATACACAGGATATACTGTACATGAACACAAATGTGGACATGTGAATAACCAGTTGCATTTATCTTTGTTTATTTCACAAAGATGCAACTTATACGACATTAAAATGCTGTGTAATAGTCATACTGTGGCTGTGGACCATGTTAGACAGGAAAATGATAAATGGAGAGCCATATTGACATCGTTGTGGCAAACATGCACATAGAATATGTGTTTCTCGATAACCCTGAGGAAGGCCAGAAGCTTAAATGCACCTGTTGTATAAAGCTGTTCTGTAAAGATCTACTATTAGTGAAACTTTCTGTCTCCACACTGGTAGAATATGTCACAGGAAAGATAAACACTGCATGAATGCTTTTCTGGTTTGTGCTTTTCAAAGTAAAAGCCCAGTTTAGCATTTCTATAGAGAAACTCCATTCACTTGTACAGAATGCTTTTATTTTGAATAGTTCCCGACACACTTCCTCTATACACTGAATCAAGTAGCTTTGAGGACAGGGCTTTGAGAGCAGGGAAATGTGGCTGACACGCAGCAAACTCGCGCCCTGTGTAAAAGCCGCACTGGCAGGACCCGGAGCTGACAAGCGCGGAACATGCAAGCAGCAAAACACGATCCCAGTCTGAAATGAGTGTAGTCCTCTACTCTGCTGCAGTCGAACTGCGTGAGGACGAGGCTGCTTGTGAGTGCTTAGGGACGGAGAGGGGCCACGGCTGCAGTGAGAAGAGCTTTCACGTCAGTCTCCAAAACTCTCCAGTAACACCAGAAAAAGTCGCTAGATTTGTCACTAGTCTCTTTTTTGAAAAAGAGTTGCTAGAGGGGTCCAAAAATTCACTGAATATAGCTAAGTTTGCAATAATTTTGCAGTAATTTTGGGGCTTATGGGATATGTAGTCGGAACACTACAGTCGGAAGTGATGGTAGATCAAACATCAGAGGTGGACACCCTGGGGTCTAAGAACGAGCGATCGTTACGGAGGTAATCTAAGCTAAAAGTTCTAAAATAGATGCTGGAAGAAACTTTAAACTTTTGCCTTAGAAATGGCTTACTCACTGAAACGGACACTGAACTTAACGACAGTGAATCCAGGGATTGGCGCTTTTATTGATCTGCCTCAACCGGCAAAGAGGCTAAAGAATGCCGCAAGGTCTTCCCCGTGCATCTGAGAAATAAGGCAGCCTCTCGCCAGCTGGATGCATACAGCAACAAGCAGGAGAGGACGTGGGCGTATAGGGAGGTCCCGTGGTGGCTGTCCAGTTCCAGAGTGTGAATGGCATGACAGTGACTGGAAGCATTGTTATTTATTTGACAATAAAATAACATTTGTAATACAATTTAAGATGTCTTTTATGTTAATGAAGGCAAAATTATAACATTCAAATCACTGTTCTGCTTGACAGACTCTCTTTTACAAAAATGCATTTTTCTCAGCTTTCTAGAAAAAAAATGGTCTTTTTGGTGAAACTAGCCTCTATTCAACTTAAGATAAATCAAGAATGGAACAAGCTACAAACAAAGTTTTTTCCCATGATGAAATAGAGAATTTCTTCTTTCATTTGAGCTATTTGGTGTTTTCAGAATCATAGTACAAAATATTCTGTAGGTCTTGAAAGATGACTCAAAATGACCAAAACGCTGGCACAAGCCACTTTTCATTTTATAAAAGGGCTGGCACTCAATGAGTTAAGTTGGATATAATACAAAGAATATTCCAACCAAGCACATTATTAAAAATGTCAGGGTTTTCATTTAAAATTGACCCCAAACAATTTCATTGACTATTTTACCTCAATGTGGCTTATCCTGGATATGGCCCTTCTTTTGGCAGGTGTGCCTCTGTCTTTGTAGTGTTTAAATCCAAAATGCAGTCTGATATCCTCTTTTAAGTTTGGAGATGCCTTCAGTGGAGCAGAGCTACCAGGCTCCACCATTTTTGTAATAGCAGAGATAAGTCACTTACTGAAGAGCTGGCCCTAGTCATTTTGGGGCCTTAGGGAAAATTCTGATTTGGTGCCCCCTCCCCTCTCCCCTCTCCCCTCCCTCCCGTTGATTGGTGCTTCTTTACAACTTCTATATACTGTCTGACAGGGTAAAATTTTTATATTTTTTAAGTAGAGTCCAGATTCTATGATTTTGACTTTCTGGCCTTCTTCCCCATGATTGAAAAAATAGCCTAATTCTCTATTTATATTCTATTTTGTGCACTTTCAAGACTTTATTTACCATCAAAGTGGCCTCTGAAAATCTTAAATGTGTATTTTCAAATGTAATTTACAGTCTTATTTTAGCATTTACTGCTTGAATCTGAAATTCTTGTGCTTTTCTTTGTCCACAATTTTATTTCATGTCTTTTATATCTTTATTGTTATTATAATTTTTCTTCTTAATATTATTATTATTATTATTATTATTATTATTATTATTATTATTACTACTACTACTACTACTAAAACTGCTTTTTCTACTCTTATTGGTAACTTCCTAACACAACACCAAATTAGTTTCTGTTAGTTTATGTTGTGTTGTGCAACTTTATGTGTTTCCTTTCTTTCTTCACCTGCTGTCTCATCTTCATAAGTTTTCAATCTTTAATTTAAATGTATGGTTTATCAGCAGAAATCAAGCCCCAAGTACTTACTTTCCCCTTAATTGCACACTGTTTAAGCACACAGTGATCCAAATACCTAATTTAATGATCTAACATTTTTTGATGTGATATTGCAATCCTAGGATATGAAGATATGGAGGGGATTTTTGAAGAACATTTTCTGTTAATTATTCTCTATTTTGATGCTATTTCACACACTGTAGAACTCCTATTTACATCCAAATACTAACACCTAGTCCTACTACAAAATTCTTCTTCCATTCATTCGTTTTCAGACACAGTTTGATCGTCAGTGTGTAGGCCTGCACTGTTTACCTCTCATCGTCTGCTGATCTTCTTTCCCTCTGTCTCCCTTCATCATCTGCAGCTGTTAGCCAGTCTGTCTGTCTGAATAGATGAACGTAATCACTTAACTGTGCATTTAATATTGATGATTGTGATAAAGAAAAACTGCCTCAGTTATGTCAATATCAACTTTCTCCAAGTTTCTGTGCTCTATTTTTCTTACTTGTGTGCTGTTTTGTAACAATCAGAAGGCACCATGTTGATCATTTTCAACTGAAGTCTGAATTTGAAATGTTCCTTCCACCCGCTGTGTCATATGGTGCCACAGGATTGAGTGTGCATAAGCAAGAGAGGGGGCTCTGAGGGGTTTAAAATACGTAAAATTGATCAATTATTTTTACTTGATAACTACTTAGTAAGTCCATGATGTATAAATACAGTGAAGCTTATAATGTTTACAATGTGGTAGTGGTATTAATGGTCACATTTTCAAATAAAGTGCATGCAGTATGGTGCTCGGTCCCTACATACACTTCTGTCTGCTGTCTGTGACCTGTGTGCTAAAGACAGACACCTATGCTCTTCGATTAAAAGACAGAAACCACAGAACTGATAAAAAAGGAAACATGCATCATGTTATCCATTATATCATGTACACTGCATTATTTTTGTGAATGCTATATTTTTCTAACCTTACAGAAAATCTATGAGAGTTTATAATTCATCTCTTTCTAAATAACTACACAGTAAATTTTGCAGTGTTAAAGTAACACTTAAAGAGTTCAATGTAACACTGTAACCGAGTGTATATGGTCCCACCCCAGATTGGTGCTAAATTTACGCTAGTGATCAAATTTTAAAGTTAAATTAACTCTAAATTGAGTAAAATTGTAACAGTTGTTTTAACTGTAAATTGTTAATCAACTCAGTTCAACTCCCATAGTGTTGAAGTACCATTTTTGCCAAGTTTAGGGTAAGCATACCCATTAAGCCCAGACACCATTTAAGCCCACTTGCAACTTTGAAGTCAGTTTTAAAAAAAGAGGGGCCTGTCTAATGCTGTACATTATTTTTTTTCAATCACACAATTTCTTAATTATTTGTCAGTTTTTGTTTGACACCAATCACATTTGTCAATATTGAATAAGGCTCGCTTACATTCGTGCAGTCATAAGGAGGCTCAGATAAAACCGCAAAACTTTGGTGTTTTGGGACCCCTCAGAAAGAACCTCTTTTCAACTATTTTCAGCCACTGACTTGTTAAGTACATTCATATTATGTAATTTGAGAGATTATTGATTTGTTTTTTGTGTATAAACAAGTAGTTTTTTGTCATTTTTTACTATTTAGTTTTATGTAAAAAGATGAGTCATGCTAGCTAGCGTAGCGAGCAAATCACTATTCAATACATGTTGCCCTACTGATAGATACACTGCTTAAGGATTAAAAATGATAAGTACTCAAACTAAGTGTTTTCTGACTCATTTTACACACATCTTCAAATTAAGACACAAATAAGAGTTTGGGTGGGTGAAATATTTTCAAAAAAATGTCTTTTTTCCAAGGTGGCCTTAGTGGTACAGTGACCCAAAAAAACAACTAGCGTAAACTAACTTTGAACAAGAATTCCTTGATAATTCAGAAAGTTTGGCAAAAGAGGCATAATTATGATGGCAAGTTTTACAGCATATTTAGGCTACAGGCATTTCTTTATACATTTGTTTCATTTTGGTGAGAACATATTATCTATATTTCCCTGGTAGTCACTGTAGAACCATTCAAGCCCAGTGTGTTCCATTTAAGCCCATTGTATGCGTTTCAATAGGAAATAATGAAATTTTGAGGTTTGATAGCTTTTCACTGTAATCCTGTGTTGGATATTGTTATACCTCACTAACTTCATTAACATGAGTACATCACAGATCACACACTGCCCAGAAGAATTGATATGTTAGTTAATTTTGCATAATAATTTGTTTACAGTGAGAAAAATGCCAACAAAAAGGAAGAATTACAGCAACTGCCCTAAAATCATCATTGTTACAAGCCAAACATTAAATCCAAGTTCAATAAGGTATTGCTGATGCACTGTAATGTCATTTAATACTTTTAAAAACAAATACATTTTTTTATTTTGTCAATATTGAATCAAATTTTGTAAATATTAGCATAAATAAAATATTCAATGAAATGTTAAATACTTAAAAAATGAAAATTAGTTTTAGGCCTACTTAGTCATGTTTGTGGAGGTCCATTTTTACAAGCCAAACATTAAATCCAAGTTCAAAAAATAATTGTGTTTAACATGTATAACATGTTACTGAATTAATATATGTTTACTACCTAAAAAATATAATAATTTTTAAAATTTGTGTCAATAAATATGGTTGTGGGCTTATTTGGAACACACGTGGGCTTTAATGGTACTTCGGTACCAATTAGGCCCATGCAAGACTTTTAACTTTATTCATAAAATTTCTTTAATTTGTTCTTTAAAATATGCATAAGTAAATAAATATACTTTCAAACAGGATCCAAAACTAACACTTGCCACACGCCAATTACGGGTAGATTTTGTCTCTGGCTGGTAAATTTTTAAGACCACTCGCCACTCTGGCGGGTTATTTTTTTACCAGCGAAAAATTCATTTTTTTGTTACTGGAGAACAATGCTGGTATCGGCTGGTTTCCTGGCAGAGTAATGTGTATGTCAGGCCAAGACGATCTTTGGTCATGTAGGTGCGTCAGCCATGATGTCATTCACGGCGCACCTATGTGGATAGCTGGTTGTTACTGAAGCCGTACCTCCTTGCAGTGTTGTCAACTTAGCAACTTTGTTGCTATATTAGTGAGTTTTCAGACCCGTCTTGCAACTCTTTTTCAAAAAAGCGACTAGCAACAAATCTAGCAACTTTTTCTGGTGGTACTGGAGACTTTTGAAGACTCTGACATGAAAGCACGCATCGCTGTAGCGCCTCCTGTGCAGAAGTAGCTGCTGTGGGCCCCTCCCCGTCCCAAAGCACTGAAAGGGAGCACTCCTTGCGCAGAAGTCCCTCTTAGCTGCGGTTAGAGCAGGAGATGCTCACACCTCCATGTCCAGACTACAGATTAACCGCGCTGTGAAGGCGCCTAGAGAGTTTTTTCTATTGTCTCTTTTTGGTTCATGTAGATTGTTAATGAAGACTGTATACAAAAAAAATAAATTGATTTGTTGTAGGCTTTTAAGTGGACCATAAGGTTTAAAACTAAACCAAACATAAGAAAACTAAACTTCTAAGAAAAAATAGAATAATAGATAAATAATAAACCAAAAATAAAATTTAAAGTCACTCTGCCAGATTATCTCTTGATAATCTCTTTTGCCTAGCCCAGATAAAGGAGGGTTGGAATTGTGACGTTATAAAAACAAGAATCGACAGAAGCAAGTTCATTTGTTGTTCTACACATAATAAGAGTCTTTTACTCACTTTTTGTTTCTTGTATCATACATTATTGCTAGTATTAGTGCATACTATTAAAATATTGATTGAGAATCGCATACAAGACTTAAATGACATGTAAAATAATACTGATAGCAAATTACAACACTTTAAAGCAATTTTTTTTTGGCTGGCTGATAAAATATCTGCCTGGCCGGTAAAAAATTTCACTAACCAGCCAGCCTGGCTGGTAAGTGAAAAAGTTCGTTTTGGACCCTGCTTTCAAATGAGAGCTTAATTCTTCATTTTAACAAATGATTGTGTTCATGAATCATCTTAGTATCTATGAAAAATACGTGAACTTAGATTTTGGTGGGCTTAATGGGTACACTTACCCTATATTGTTTTCTAACAGTGTTACATTGTAACATTCTGAGTGTTACTTTCTGACACATTAAACATTAAGGTGTATTTTTAACATTGCATTAGAATCAATTCTGGAAGTAGATGAGGGAGGCATTTATCTGAATTAAGCATATTACTTGAGAATTGAGTCATGTGCATGTTGAGTCTTATGATTAAATGTTTTATTACACTATGCTCAATCCTTCTCTCTTTAATGGGGTATTTCAGTTTCAGTTGTTTTCCTCTGGGTCTCCACTGTCCTCACCAACATGGAATGAGACCCCACTTTTTCTGCTAAGAAGCCTAAATGTTCAGTCCGTACTATGTGGGTTTCTGAGTCATCCTAATTGGCTAGTGGGGGTCACAAGTCCCTGCACATCTGCACCTCTCTGCTTGATTGACATGTGTCAGTGGGGACCAGTCATATCCCAGGTGCAGAAGCAGTATGTCTTGGACACTTTTTAATCATGTTCTCCAGGCTGGGGCTGATAAGAGATGTAAGGGTGATTATGGTTCAAGGAGGATGTCCTTGCACCAGGGCCTTGGGATTATGGCTCTTCACTGTGCTGTGACCGGGAGAATGAATACATCAGTATTCAGATGGTAGTCTCCTCAGGGGTTACAGAGTTTCTGGGGAGATTTGGAAAGGAGAAGAGAGACTGGAGCCAGAATCAACAGCTATAAGACTGTCTGTAATCTATGCTTTTTTTCTGATGAGCATAGTGAATAGCAGCGTATAGCCATGAAAGGCATTAGGGAAATGATGAGCTCTGTTGACCGCAAAACTCTGTTCTCAGATCATTTTTAATACATACAGGGCAGGGATTGACAAAGAAATACTAAGTGAATGCTAATCCTCCTTTTGATTCAGAATATTTGAAAATAAACTCAATTTAAAATTAAGGAGAATAAGCAATAAATGGTTCACAGATTTCAAAGAGCAAGTCAGCAACAAACAGAAATGATGCCCAGTGGCTGACCGAGCTCCTTAATTAAAGGCTAAGCTTTCTTGCATTTATGTTTTCATATGCAACGAGGCAGGGTATATTAGCATAGATTGCACTCATTCAATACTTTTGAATGCATATTTTTGCCTGATACATACTCCACAGGGTTCTTTGTATCATACTGCTATGCAAAATAGTTACACTTGTGTACGTTTTATTGTGTGATAGCATGGTCTGTCATAGCTTATCTATCAGGAGGAGTGCTTGGAAATCAAAATTTGAATGCTCCTTAAACAGCAGCTTCTCCAGCTGCTTCAACTTTTTGCACTGTGGTTATTCAGTTTATAACAAGAACAAGCAAATGGAGTTAGGTAAAGGTTAAGTATGAATATTTTCTGCCAAGACCTCTGTTTGACATTTGGAGCTCACAAGACAATGCAATGTGTGATTGTGTCTATTTGAATCTGTCATAGATACAAATCCATGTCTTGATTCCTCGATATTTCAGACAGGCACTTTAAAGCTGTATGTCTGTTAAGAACTCTTGCTCATCACATCTATTCAGAAGATTTTTTTAATTCCCTTTTGCATCTTCTCTGTATGTACTCGGATTAAGATTCCAAAAACTTTGTCTGTCGTGACATAAATTTGTCTTATGCCTTGTGCAACATATTGTGCAAAATAAAAACCAAAGAAAAATGACAAAGATCATATATTACTGAAAGCAGAGTGAATCATATCTAATACAATAACTACAAGAGGATAAAATGATAAAATACTTGAGATACTTAATGTGCAAATTGACCTTTTATGGGTTGTGGTAGCGGTGGGGAATTGCTAATTGTTTATCTATGATGTTTATGACAGTAGTAATGAAAGAGTTACAGTAACTTTTCTTCTTGGCAAGGGGGGCTTTATGGTGGCGACCTGATGGTAAAAGCTAGAAGCAGGGTTGTCCCGATCCTGATAGTATCTGATCGCATTGGAGATCGGCAATTTAATCTGATCAGCCCAGCCGATCATTTACCTCAGCTGTTGTAGATGGAGCACAATATAAACGCACCAGTAGTGGTAGCAACATTAGCATTCCTGTGTTTAAAATGTCAGCGGTGTGGAAAAACTCCAAATGTGAGAGTGGAAAGAGCCCAGTGGCCAGTTGCAGCATCTGGAACACTGCCGTTTCACGAGGTGGTAGCAGTAGAGCTGCGTTCAACACTACAAATTTGATCCATCATCTCCAAACTAAACATGCAGCGGAATATGGTGACTTCACTATAGCAACAGGCAGCTTCACCGAAGCAACACACCCTGGACTTTAAAAGGAAAGACAAATACCCTCGAGAGAGCAATAAGGCAAAAAAGATAACAGAAAAAGTGGTTGAATTCATCACTTTGGACAACCAGCCCATCTCCGTGGTGGAGAATTTGAGTTTTCGCCTTCTTGAGCTTTTGGACTCTGGCTATGCCCTGCAGTTTCAACATTACATTACTGACACTGGCTTACCAGAGCTATACAACAAGGTATGTGGCAGCATACTAGAGAATTTAAAAAGCAACGTCACTGCCCTTAGCTTCACTAAAGACATTTGGAGCTCTGATGTTTGCCCCATGTCGCTGCTGAGCCTCATTGCACAGTCCTCCACCTTCGACTTAAAGCGTGCAGTATTTCATGCATACCAGTTTCGTGGGTCTCACACAGCAGAGCACGTAAAGCAGGCCATCAGGAATGCTGGTTTTCCTAAACAGAAAGCTACACTACATTTTAAAGTAACAGTGGGTAAAGAAATTAAAGTGAGGGAGGAAAAAGTGATGTAGCAGCTCCAGTTGCACTTTAGAAATTGCACTGAAATAACAGGAGTGTGCTGTATTTGATATTTGGGTGTTATTGCAGTGTTAATGTTTTGGTTCATGTCTCAGATTAAGCTGCTAGATTTTAATACGGATTGTTGTTTTGAATCTGTACGATTCATATGTTTTTGATCCTATTCAAGTTAAACTGTTTACACCACTTTAATGTGGAGTTTGGATGTTTTTAGTTCATTTTTTTGTTCTGTTTTTGTTGTGACTATTATAGTCAAGTTAATTACCACCTCTAAGTGGAATTATAATATTTCAAATTCATTTATTGAATTCATTTGTTATTGTGACTATTGGCAAGGCTTTCACCACTTCTAAGTTGAACTGAGGTTATTTGAGTTCACTTTTTTTGGCTGCTCACATCTGTCAGCTGTTTTGACCACTTTAAAGTGGAGTTTTGCTTGTCTACTTTATTTTTTGACAAATAATTAAAGTGAAACAGAGCTATTACACCATTCTGAGCAGAAATGTGATTTTATGGGTTTTTTTTTACAACAATGTTGGCTATACTGAGTTAAATGAAGTAAGTTTGAGATATCTAGTAGTTATTTGGTTTACTTCAGTTATTTTTGCAAACAAAAAAAATTGAAAATCTAATCTAGGAAATTATGAGTATCGGATCGGGACTCAGTATTGGTAGATATTCAATATTGAAAAATCAGATTGGGATCGGAGGCCAAAAATGCTGATTGGGACAACCCTAGCGAGAAGATTCATGCAGTGAATGTGTTGGATCTGCTGTGATGTGGTTGGCTTTCCTTGTATGTATGTATGTAAGTATATTTATATGTCATGTATGTCTTTTTAATCAGAGGTGCTTTTTTATATAGAAAGGGGAAAGAAATAGCCTGTAATTACCTGTTATAACATGTGTGCTCATGCTGATCACAGTATGTGACACACAAGAGGAGGAGACTGGAAAATTAGAGTCTTGCTCCCTGAAGGTTCTCATTTAGTCCACAGTATATGTGCTGTATCCACACCTCCAGCCCACATCTTTTCATGCACCCCTGCACTCGTTTACATACATGCATACTTTTCTCTTCTGCCTTTCTAGACTCTTCATCATTATGGCACTGTCTTTTTTGACCTTTCTTAAGCACTACAGCCATGTATGCATGGGTAGTCTTTCTCTAAAGCCTGTATTACGTCTTTCCTATTGCATTAATAATGGCATAGTGTTGCAGAAAGGGATTCAACACTGTATTTGTCAGCTCCATATCTAGTTAAGGTCTCTCTTATAACAAACCTATTTAAAAATATATAAAGAAAACATAGTATGAACTCTGGCTCACATGATCTACATGTTATGAGAATAGCACTCACTCTGAGTTAAATGTCCTGTGTTATTGGTCTTGGTCACAAAACCTTGATTTTTGACATTATTTTATGCAATTAATTGAACCTTCTTTATGTTTTGCATGATGTTTAGTGCTTCAGTATGTACTTTGAAAGTCATATGTTGAGGACAGAAAAGACTATAGTGAGAACCTTTAAAAACTTAAGTCAGTTGACCAACAACAGTTTTGACAAGATAATTAAAGGATTTTAATAATTGATGGGAAATTATGGTTTCAAAACAATTCAAATCTATAACTGTTTTGAAGTTTGCATCCAGCTATGTCCTTAGTTAAGAGGTCTCTTAAACCGGTTAAATGTCAACAAATGGTCATGGGCAAGCAGACACTTTCTGTCACACTTTGTCGGCTAGCACTTGCTTCAGTTATCTCATTTTTCCATAGACTGTAGCGACTAAAAGCCATCATGCAGCTTCTTAGACAGTAATGCAGCTGAACAGAGAAGAGTATGCCAGTGTGAAACCTTCCTTAAAGCAGGTCACCAGCATGAAATTGTTTAAAATTATATTTAATGCAAAAACAACAACAACAAAAATGATCACCCAATGGATTCTAGGACTAAGGCTGTGTCTGAAACCACACACTCATTCCCTACCCCCTATCCACTATATAGTGAGCTCGTGGACTCAACGACAAAACACAAAAATGATTTTGGACTCTACTCAGGCTGCAGGCAATGATGTCATCACCGTCTCACAATTAAAATGCTTAGCAACAACGGCTTGTAGATATCCATGACAACAGCTGAGGATCAAAATTAACTGTAGAAAACTGATACTAAATGTAACATATTTTCACAAGAAATAAAAATACTAATAGATAAAAAAGTTTTGTGACCTGAGTGGCAAAATAGTAAACATTTTTTTGTGTATAGTAACGTATTGTTGCATATAATTAAGTTGATGGTCTCATGCCTTGTAATCATCATAGTGGGAAAAAAGTTACTTTGTTTTGAATCCTTGACACCGTCTTGCAGATCATATACTTTGGTTAAAACCAAACAAACAAAAAAGCCTAAAAAATGTTGTGATATGTGTTCCTGTGCTTCTGTGGTTTGTCTGCCATGTTTGAGAGCAGCAACCGCGATGCATGATGATAAATATTGCTGGGCTAGTGACCACCAGTTCTTCACTACTTTTCACAATGCATTTTAGGATAGAATGAGTGCACTGTATACTGAATATCAACTATACAACTATATAGCTAGTGCACTATACAGTGAATAGGGAGTTATTTTGGACACAGCCTATGACTCTGAAACAACTGTAATAAATTGCCAGAAAAGTAAAAAACAAGGCCTTTAAAAACCAAGAACTAACAAATACATTGGTATTTGAAAGGACTACAGAGGTGCCTCTGAGACAGTGGTTCTCAAACTGTGTGTCAAGGCACACCCAAGTCTTGGTATGTTGTGGAAATTTGTACAACCATACATAATTACTAAAACTATATAATAACTTATTTTCAGTCAGGACTTTGTCAAGTAAACACATGATGTGTGGTTATGAATATTTTTTCTTTATTAGCAGTTATAAATTTGCACTCATTGCTGTTATTCATATGACTGTTCTGGGACCCCCATGCTCTTCAATGAGTCTACATGAAAAGCATCAAACAGGCACACAGCAGGTTCCTGCCTTTCCTGTGCCTACAAGGAAAGCCTGGGGCAGGGAGAAAAGCAGCAAAAACACTAGAGTAGAAAAGGAATCAATGTCACAGAATGACATTGATAAAGCCAGAGGTAGAATGAAAAAAAAAAGCTTGCAGAGGAGCAAAGCGTAGCTGTTAGCTGATGAAGGCTTGTGTGAGATCAGCTGATCTCAATTATATGGCAGTGCTTGACTGCTGGATTCACTGTAACATGTAAGAGGCTATTTTGCATAGATATGGTTTTGGTGTGCCTTGAAATTTTGGCTTGATCTTAGGTGTGCCTTGGGCATTAAAGGATTGAAAACCACTGCTCTAAGATATAAAGTAAAACATGGGTCATCACTGAAATACAAGTGAAACCAAATGCAACTCAAAAGCCCTTTTTTTCTTTCTTTTCTCAAGATCAAAACAGCCAAAATGTACCTGTCGTCATAAAAAAATTAAGTGAAGTAAAAAGTTAGAATGTGTGTCCTCCCAACATTGCCCTCTCAGTGATGGCTTTAAAAAATGTTTTGGTTTAGTCTTGTTATGTTCCCTCTTAGGACCTATGTGCCTACATTAATTTAAGTAGTTGAAAGTTGTCAAAAAAATTGAGGTGCAATTTCTTATTTAGGAGTCTGCGGTAGGTCCTGCTTCAGGGTATACTTTGTACTCCAAAAATGATACACAACAATAAAGCGTCTTTCAAAAGTTGAGAAAAAATGTTATGAAATCATGCATTGGAAGCTCAACTATGAAACTACTTGAACTGTTTAGATGATGAACATGCACAGAGGAAAAGAAGGGAAACATCTTGGCATTATGCATGTTCCCTTTATCATTCAACAGCCAATGGCAATGGCTCATCTTCTTGTGATGATGCCTATTTGTTGTGACAGCTTAGACTAACTGCTATCCTCAGGTAAAAACTGCCAACCAAGCTCAGGAAACAGCAACAGCTTGGTGTTTTTTGCTACATGCTGAAAAGTGTTATTAGTCCTCCCTGGAAGACTTTTATTGTGAGTTGGTTAGAAAAATATTTATTTTGCATTATACATTGATACCATATAACTTCTGTCTGCTTATGTAACTTGACTTCCTGGTCTTTTACAAACATGTGATGCCATATCATAGTAGTGCTCTTATGATGTTGGAACCAGTGAAACCAATTTTACATTACTTTTTGCCTTTTATGCCTTTTATTGAAAGGACAGTGGATAGAGATGTAAACAGGGGTGAAAGGGAATGACATGCAGTGAAGTGCTGAGGGTCGAACCCATGCCAAGTGCTTAGAGAACTACAGCCTCTCTACACAAGGTGCGGGACATTAGGCCATCCGGCACCCCACTAACCCATTTTAGAAAAATCCAAAATGATATCTATAAGTGTGGCAGTTTGTCCTGACAGCAGGCTTGGACTTGTGGGTAGGTCTAAAGAAGCGGTTTTGTAAAGAAAATTAAAAAAAAAAAAAAAAAAAAAAAATTCAAAGTACTTCGCCATAAATGTTTCTGCCAAATGATTATGATTAAAAAAAATTTAAGATATATATAAAAAAGACGTATTATTTTCATGTGATGGGTACTGTGTTCTGTGTTGTTCAGATTCACACATTAAATTAACTAGCTAAAATTTCAGTACACAGTGCTGACAACTTTCTGTACCTCGCACAGAAAGAATGTTTGACAGTGATGGACTACAGACTACCTCATGAAAACACAGGATGAGATGTTACGACAGAGACTGAGAAGAGTGTTGAGTACATATTTGTGGTTGGTGTTCTCTCCTTACTGGTCAGTGTATAGTCTTTAAAATTTATTAGCACTGGTAATATTTTCGACCCTCTCTGCTTTTTTATCCTGGGTTTATTTAAAAAGAGTGCGGAGATGTTGAGAAGAAGAAAAGCTGCAGCTTGTAGCAGGAACCTGAAGCTGAGTTTGTGTGTTTTGATTTGCTGGCTACTACCTCTTCTTCGTTGGTGGTTTAATAGTGGTAAGTTTAAACCTACCAGCATTACTGCAATATGGATTAATGGTAATTACTGTTATTTTTGTATTCTTTTTCCCCTTTTATTTTTAATAGTTCAGATGTATTCATCACGTGACAACATGCACCGAACTGTGACCCCCGAACTGTGACAAATTCAAACCCTGTTACTCCCCTAATTATGAATGATTGTTTGGTAGCTTCTGAGTGAACTATAATCAAATTTTGCTCATGATTTGAATTATGACCTGATCAGTTCATTTTTCTTCAAAGATATGAGCACATTCAATGAACGTATTCATTTAGCACATGCAGACACAACACTGTTTCTGTCTTTATCTCCTTGTACATTCCTTTAAGTAACAGTTATATTTGTGCTAAATTTGTGAGGCACTAAGATAAAAAAGTATGCTGTTCATTTTAAGGTTGTTGGAAGCCCAGAAAACTGCAGAGTACTAACAATTAAATGGCATCTTAAATTATTATTGCAGAGGATGAGTTAAACTTAATTTTACTGTGTTTTGGCTGATGTGTGTATTGTATACATCAACCGTACTGACTGAGGTCAGTCTACAGCTGAATTAATTAAGTAGAGCCCAGCAGAGTGTAAAAGGCTTCAGGCATGGAGAAGTGAGTTTTCTTGGTCAATAAATCATGCTCTTAAAACATTATACTGAATGGATTGATGACATTTGCCATTAACTTTAACTGGTTTTCTGCATGAAGCATGGTCTTTCAAAGTAAAAAAATAGAAATTAGAAAATCAGTCAATATACCTATATTTGCACTGACTAACCTTAACACTAGTTTTTTCCTCCTTCCCTTTTTCAGTAGGGAGGGCTTAGCTCCTTCTCTGAGCACCAGTGTTATAGTTACCATCTGAAACAGTGGTGATTAAGCTGGGCCTGGAGGAGGCTGGGGTATTAGAGGAGAGATAGAGGTGGCTGAGAGAGAAATAGACATGTGGTAGAGGTGGCACATTGGAGGCTGGAAGAGTTTGTGTTAGACCGAGAAAAATAGTCCAACAATTGGTATGCACTGGTATTATCCGGTATGTTGTGGTTTCTGTGTAGGTGCCAGGGGTATTTTTAATGTACTGAGCAGTTTTCTTTAAATCTTTTCTTCTTCATATTACCATCTTAATTGGCCTAATGGGTGGAGCCAGGTGAAAAAAAGTGTTGAAAGCTGACAAGTTTGTTGCAGGCAATCATTGTACTGTCTTTCTTGTACCAGCTTTATCTACTGAAAGCCGGAGATTGGGATCAGTGGACTTGCAGCCTCTTCGAACTTGGTGCGTACTCTGGAGACTAGTATCGATTAAAGGAGCAGAGGAAGAGAAGTAGGAGGAGGGGGTTGCTGCAGACAAAGATAACTGAGCTCTAATGTTCTTTGCTTGCAGCCACTGCTTTTGTGGTTGCTATAGCAGATAATAGTTTCTGTACAGGCAGTGGACTAAGTGCTTTAAAGACTGTCAGAAACACCCCTCCATTCTGCTATGTGGCTTTGACTGTAATGGGACTGGATGCTTTTTCTGTGACTGACTGCCCTTTTTTTTAATTCATACATTATGTTGCTTACTAGTACTCATGCTGCTTCATTGTTGAAATTACAATAGGCACATCAAAGCCAAAAAGCTGTACCTCCCTGTCCATCTTACAGACTGGTTGTTTGTGTATTTTTGTTATAACGTGTTGCCACATCTGTCATTATTAGGTTTGTAAAACTCTCAGATTTTTTTTGTCTTTTAAATTGCACACATGTACATCTGGATTTTACTTCTTCTGATGGCATGTGCCAAACTCTGTAGGAAGGATTGCTGAAGATTAGCAGTGCCAGAAGTTCCTGGATTCACAGGAGAATAAGTTCTCAGCAAAATTGTCAAATCACTCATGTTTGCACGTGCAAACATCAGCTTACTTTGCTTCTCTTAGGTTAATATTGTTGATGGACATGTGACCTGGTGCCTTAACAAGTTTTATATTTAAATCTACTGGATGTACATGGCCTATCTGGTTTGATCTGGGACACCCTGTGGTAAGGCCTGTAGAAACACTAGCACTGACAAGAAGATCTTATCAGCTTGGTTAGGTACAAAGCCTTTTCCAAAGGTTTTCTTTTTTTTTCAAACAAAACTTGATGCATATTAATTAATGTATTATCATTTAGTTACAAGGTGTAATAAAAAAGGATTTTTTGAAAAAAATAAATTCAGATTGGTATACGGAGTTTTTGTTCATCAGACTTCATAACTTAATTGAAAAAAAGCAGCTATGTGCAGTTTTATTGAAAATGAAGAATGTACTGGATGAATCGTGATTCATCAGGATATCAAATCAAACAGAATTGGTGGTGTGGTAGTAATAATCAAATCGAATCTTGAGACTGCTCAAGATGCACAGCACTACTTAGCAGACTCTGGTATGAGAAGGCTTGGCACATGCAAATGTGCCAGGACTCAGGGGCTATTCACAAGTAGTAAGTGACGGAAGTACTGTGTTTAGCATTGAGTTAGCTTAGCTTTGATAGCCGTACTGGGGAATAAGGCTAGTTTATAGCAGCTTTCCTGACCTCATTTAACATAGCAGCCTGGATCTTTGACTCACTATGGACTTAGAATAAAAGTTGTAGACTTTTAAACGGTTGTTTATGCTGTTGTAAGAGGAAGAGCTGCAGCATTGGCCTCTGTGACCAGCCAAAGCAGCACTTAGCTTGTGTTAGCCCCCTGACAGAGACAGCACACTGACTTAGTTGCGGTACAGCCATCAGACTTTGAGAGGAAAAGGCACATGTTTTTGCCTGCTAACTCACACTGAGGCAGATACGATGATGTCATTATAAGACGTTATCGCGATTGGTCGGTAGGGTCCAAATCTCTACCGTAGGCCAAATTTATATCATGTATACCGTCTACCACATATACCGCGCACCCCTATATCAAGATATAGCTAAAATATATCAAGATATACATCTTAGTCCATATTGCCCAGCCCTAGGCAAGAGGCAGTTTTGCCGCCACTCAGTTTGCAGCTGTAGGCAACAACAAACAACACATCAACCCTGAGGTCAGAGACCACTGCATTGTTTTGTTCTGGATTGTCAAAGACAGACAAAAAGTCATGAAAGGCATCAGAATGTACAGTGCCTTTAGCACAAATAGTGCTTTTACATGAACACCTCGAAATCAGCTGTTTACGGCATCATTTTTTCCTTCACTCTCTCCGAGCAACAGCTGACAATTCAGTGCCATAGACAGTGTCACATCTACACAAGCTCATTGTTGAGCTAAAACATCAACAATGTCACTTTTCCCAACACAAATGCTCGCTTGTACATCCCATGGTTTAACTATTTTCAGTCCCATTGCAGCTATACAAGAACCAACACAACACCACGTGCAAGACAGAACACAAACAGGCTTTTGCAAAGCAGGTCTGCTTAAATTGTCAATAATATTATGGTCAGTCTGAGTCAACAAGCGGCCTTTTACAGCTGTGCACAGTAGGGATAGACCGATTATCGTCCCGGCCAATTATCGGCGCCAATATTCAGCATTTTGACGCATATCGGCATCGGCGTTTTTTTTTTTAATTCGACAGCCGATAAGAGATCAATTTAAAACTGGGTTATTTTGGCTCTGATGCAACCGCGCCTCTCTGTCTGGAATCACTACTCTCTCTCCTGCACAGTCTGTGCTGCAGCATTGTCCCACCCACAGCATCATCTGATTGGTTACACACAGAGTGTCGGCATGGGTAACAGCCAATCAGTAGTGAAAGCTGTGCACATGCACAGTGCTTACACAGAGCTCACACACACGGCGTAGACTAGAGGAGAAAAAGTTTTGCTGAGAGATGCTCCGGAGAGCAGTTATATGTTTCGAGGGTAAGTTAAGGCAGTAGACACTCCTGAAATTGTAATAAACATCCCAGCCCTCTACAACTCACAACTACTAGTAACGTTGCTGTGAGGCCAATAACGTTACATAAACATAAGTGGCAGCTCTGCTTGCTCGCAGTCCCTCCAGATGTGTCTATTCATCACTGGAAACAATGTTGCTGATAATATCGATATGGAAACAGTCAGTGATAGTAGAAGTGTGTGTGTGTGAGAGAGAGAGAGAGAGAGAGAGAGAGAGAGTAAAAAGCTAATGAACTCAATTCAGTCCAGTTTTATTGCAGGAAAGCACATTCAGGTGAAGGCTGATTAGCTTTTAGCATGACGTTAGCCCACTGGCTAGCCCACCGGTCCGCTTTCTCCTCCTCTGGCCCTAGACGCTCAGCAGACTATAGCAATGGGGAGAATGTCTGTTATGGTAGAAAATAGTGTGTGTTTGTGTGGAAGCCAAATGAGAAACTCTACAACTCACGACTACTAACGTTACTGTGAGTCCCATTATGTTTGCGGCAGCTGTCTGTTCCTTCTTATTCGGTTTTACGGCGGTTGGCATCCATCACTTTGGTGCATTACCGCCCCTGTCTGTTCCTATGATAAACACTGATTATTAAAGTGAAGATGCTGTAGGCTATTTAGTGTTTTTAACGGTTTAATTACTTGAAACAAGGTTGCTGATAATATTGATAGGGACATAATCAGTGATAATAGTAAGACGTGTGTTTGTGTGAGAGGGCAATAATGGCTGTTTATCTACCAAGCTATTTTACTTTACATTTTTCTGTGTTGATTGAGAGATCCCAAGCAGCAGAAAATGACATATTGTTAGATAAAGTGTGTCCTGAAGCTGTCTTTGATAGTTTCTTGTAGAGAGGAGCACAATATTGCTGTTCAAGACTTAAGACATAATGTAACTGCATCATAAAGCCTACATGAACTGCATGGTGTTCAGAAATGAATAGTCTCTTCTATTGCTATTGTACTATTTTTTCAGCTATAGTAACATTAATTGATAGTAATGTAGCAGCCTAGTTTTGACGAAGTTAGGTGTTGGAGTTTGTATTATTCAAAATTTTGATGCCAGTATTTTCATTTTTACTGCAAATGAATATCGGCTCCAGATATCAGTTATCGGCCTCCTTGACAACTAATAATCGGTATCGGTATCGGCCCTGAAAAAAACATATCAGTCTATCTCTAGTGCACAGTATTTAACGCATGGGTGTGTATAATAACTAATAATCTGATTCAAATTAATGTGCAATAGGAGAAGGGGCACAAATAACATCTTTAATCCAAACCATGATACAAACAAACTCATTACAGTATACAAACAATCAGCAGCTCCAAAACAAATCTCTCCACCGTAAAGCACATTTGCGGGCACAGAGTTTAAAAGGAGCCTACCTTTCAGAAGTTTACACGGCGAGGTTTCATCCTGCAGAAGTCTGATCGCTACGAGACTTGACTGATATTTTTTATGACTGGCAAACCTCTGATATTGTAAAACGGCTTTTATCAGTCTGTAAACATAACAATGGACTTGGCAGTTTATGTGAAGGCAAAGTAGCATTTTCTCGGTTGATGCTAGTGGCACTTGCAGCTGCCGCCACCTGGGCAACTTCAGGGGTTGAGCCATCCTTATTCAAGTTTCCTGGATCAACAAATCTTAAAAATGAATCTTGTTGTTTCTGTAGCCTTTGGTCCTCAATTTTTTTTTCTTTTTTTTAGAACTCACATCTGGATACTCTCAGTCTTTTCAACAAGCTAGCAATCCCAATGCACAAAATACAAACTAAGTTTGTTACAGTACACTGACCACTCTAGGCAGCTGCCTAGTTTGCCTGTATGGACGCGCCAGCCCTAGGTATGAGGCCCCATTACATTGCATGATGCCCTGGAAATGACTGCGAGAGGACAAGCTTTAATGGTCTTTATATCAATTGTTCAAACAGACATAATGAAAGTTGTGACCAGTTCCTACTCACATGCAGCCAGTTGCACAATAAATGCTTGTGTTAAACACATGACCAACAACATTAACTCTGTTAGTTCCAAGCTCCCAGGTTTTGTATTTAGTAAAGTATATTGCATTAGGAGTGCATCTGAAAGTTTATACAGGTTTACATGCTCTGCCACATCTTTTATTACATTCTAAAGGCCAGGTGGTTTCAGAACAGCTTGATCCACTTCCATGGCACTGCTGGAGCTTGTAGAGGAAGTCCCCACACACCATAGGAATATTTATTGATCTGAAACAGGCTTTAAGATACAATCAACCAGGGGTGTGTGATAAGACGATCTCAGATCATGAAGAAATAGAATGTATTGGCGATCTGCTTAATCTGTTTTATCGTCGGATTGGCTCTATTACTTCTTGCTCTTTGCTCCCTCTCCCCCCTTCCCTTCCGCTTCCCAATGCAGTGGAGACTCACGCTGCAAGTGAAAGTGAAACTTAAGATTTAGTTCTTACAAAGATTTCTAACTGTCTTACACAAAGCTTAGTCTTGGTTTTCTGAACCATCAGTGTGCAAAAAACATTTATTTGCACAATCTGCACAATGCTTCTTAATGTTTTTTGATGAGCTCTAAAGACAGCGTCAGGAACAGGAAAGAGAGATAAATTATTTACAAGCATTACCACCTGGCAGGTAGGCCTAATCATCAGTATAACAGAGTCATGAGTGAAACTTAATAATATCAGCATCTCTTTATGGAGGGAGGCAGTGATGTCTGACATTAATCATCATTAGAAAATATTTTAAAAAGTAAAATCATTGATTTACATGTATTTCTATAGCCAACATTCATGCTGCTACAGCAAGTAATCCTGCATCTCTTCCTCCTTTCTCCATCATTGAGCAGCAGGCAGGTGCCAGTGTGACACGTATACATCCCCACTCGTCACAGCCTAATTCACAGCTGTGAATTAATGTATGCACAACCCCTTTTCAAATAAAAATCAAGATTCCGTTACATAATGCCACTACTTTACTGCATAACCACATGTTTCAAAAATTAATCAATGACCTTCTAACAACATAAGGACCCCCCCCCCCCAAAAAAAAGAAGCTTAAAATAGTCATAGATACCAATTGTGGAAGATGTTTTAACAGACTGAAATGTGTAGAACTTCACCAATGATGAACTAGTACGTTTAAAATCGTTGCCGCCCTAGCACTTACACTTACTGGATGTCATCATTTCCGTGGGAGAAATTGATTAATGGAAATTTGCCACCGGGAAGCTGTTGATATATGTACTAATGTATCACGTGGCTCCTATCTCTGACCTGCAAAGATCAAAGTTAAAATATTTTCTGATGATAAAGAATCTAAAATTAATGTTTGCACGCTGACCTGAAGAGATGGCTCAGTGATATTGAAAATTAATATAATCTAACCAATATATTTGCATCAGTAGATACTGCTTATACTGTCCTTTTTTGCTTGTAGACCTTAAACACTTGTACAACTAATGCTTCTGAAAGATTAGGAGCTCCATTTTTCATTGCTGGTTTTTCATCACAGCACAGAGGTTTATTAGTAATGCAATAATGGATCACTTTTGAGTATGATTGCTTGTGGGCCTTCTGGGAAAGGTGCTGTTGTTATGAGGGCATATGGCCAAATTGTGTTGAACAGGAAAGCAATCTTTATGAAGCCAGAATGCATTATAGGTCATGTGCATTGAACAATTGCTTTCCAGAGACAAAAGCCCTCACAGATGGACATCGGGGACAGGGCCCTGATTTTACATATAAGTGCAAACGTATAAACTTGGAAGCCTGTGAACACATAGACAGGCCAGACAGGATTATAACCTTTAACCTTCTGCCCTACATTTCAGTCTTATTTCATGTAAAAAAAAAAAAAAGAAGAAGATCTTCAAAGGTAAGGTTAACTGTATGAAGCATTACTCTATCAGGAAAGCATTTTATTTGGCAAAAGAATTGAGGCAAGTGTATACCTAGCATCTTTCTTCGCTTCCTTCCTACTGACGTTTCATTATAGGCATGTCAAGTCCCTTAGCTCTCTATTGTGGTGCTTGAACTGGCTAAACCAAATTGCTAACCACATACTGAATCCTTCACAACAGCATGGTTTCACAGTAGAAGAGTCGGGTGCTGAACTCACCTGCCTGCAGTCTAGACCTTTCACCAATACAGAACATGTTGTGCTTTATTAAATGAAATATCTGGCAAAGAAGACCCAGGACTGTTGCAGCCACAATCCTAGATCAGACAAGTATGGGACAGCATTCCTCTCCCAAAACTCCAGCAGCTGGTCTCCTCACTCTCCAGGCGTTCACAGACCATTGTTAAAAAAGAGGTGATGCTATGCAATGGTAGACATGGCCCAATCCCCACTTTTTTCAGATGTGTTGCTGCCATCAAATTTAAACTAAGTAATATTTTTGCTATATTTATGTTATGGTAAAATGTCTCAGTTTCAACACCTGATATGTTGTTTATGTTTTTTGCTGGTATATGAGATTTGCAAATCATTGCACTTGCTTTTATTTACATTTTACACAGTGCCCCAACTTTTTTGAATTGTGGTTGTAACTGATACCAGTGTTGTATCCACCAGCTGTATCCCTTACTGTTTTGTAGAGTCTAGGAACAGTTTTAATGTTTAACACAATGTGAGGCTTGACTTAAAATCTCTTCATTTTATAGAACAAAATGTTGTGACCTTTGACACACTGTAAATGCTGTCATTTGTCATGATGATCAGATTTATTTTTTAAGGCTCAAGTTTAATATATAGGCCTAAATGTGTTCATCCAGAGTTATTGCTTTAAGTCTAGGAGTTAATATTTCACAAGTTTCTCATGCTGGTATTTCTTAAAGCTGCTCCCTTCTTTGTTAGACTACACACTCTGGAGGCTCCAAGCCAAACACAAGAGAATGCCTTGGATGAGCCAGACCCTCTGCATACATAGATAATTGTAAATAAATGCAGTAGCAGCATCCTAAGGTTGAATGAACAATGACCACACCATTTGACTCATGTCTTAGTCTCCTCATGGGACATTTTGAACATTTTTCCTGAATTGAAGGTTAAGGATCTTGCACAGAGGTGAGAAGAGGCCGCCCAATCATATTGACCCAATGATTCATCTTCCAGTCCCCTGATGTTTTGTGAATTGGGTTTGGGTGTGCTGTAGCAGTGTTGTAAGTAGGCGGACAAGGTGACCTGTGCTGTAGATCAAACTACTGAACAACTGCTTGGGGACAGGGTCCTGCCCGCCTGACTGGACATCATTTTTCTCCATTTAGCCCCATCTCACACCTGTAATAGGGTGGTCGTCCACATGAATGCTCACGCCTCCGCTGGGACAGAGCCATGTTTTCGCTCATATTGCTCTGTCATTAACGAGTGGAGTCAACAGATTTATACCACTTTTCTGCTCGCACTAATGGACAAGCTCTCTTAGTTCAGTGCTTAGATTTATTTTAGGCAAGTTTTTTGATATTTTATGATCAGGGATATTTGGCTTAAAAACACTTCTAGATAAACAATAATCAGTACTTGTGTTTGTTTAGTAGGTATTGGAATAAAGATGGTATTTGTTCTATTTTTAGACGCACTATTCCTTTGTTGTTTCCTGATCAGTTTATACGGACATCACCAGAATTTTTTTTTTTTTTTTTTGCCAAGAATGCTTTCATATTTCATTAAAAGAAAAACTAGGGATGCACAATATTATCTGCATGACATTGGTATCAGCAGATATTCATATATATCAGTCTTGGCAGATTTAGACATTTCTGGCAATATTTACAAATTATATTTTGGCTACAAAAATCTGTTTGTTTTAGCTGTAAAAGTTGGCTGTATGAACAAAGAAGTTATTCATCATCATTCCTTACCCTTTAAATTGTGTTTGAAGGACTGAATTTTTATACATTTTTTCATCCTCAGACTTCGACTGTGTATCTTAAGGGTCAAATTTTGAGGTCTGAACCACATTTAAATACCTATATTGATTTCTCATCGGCCAGGATTGATTTCTAAATATCAGCATATTAGATATCATCAAAAATAACACTGTGTCATTGTGAATGTCAAGCTGGAAATGTAAGCTTGCCTTGTGTAATTTTTGCTGGGCACTATTGATGTATTAAATATTTTACTGGTATAGTAAATCCAGCCCCACATACTGGATGCAGCATTGCTTCTGTGTGTGTGTCTGTGACTTGACCAATTGTCTGAAGCTCACAGAATCACAGCAGCCCACAATAACAGGTCCAGCCGGCTCGCTACCTACATACACACATGATAAAAAAAGACTACTACGAGACGTGAATGAATGAATCATTCCAGTGTGGGGGAGCAGCACTTTTTTGTCAGAGTTCAAAAGCTGCAACTCCATGCCTAGAAAGACTATTTCAGCTCCTGTCCTGAAATAACTTGAATGATATAAAAGGCAGTGAACCCAATTGCCCCAATGACTACACATCGTGGAACATGATATGCGTTGGCTTAGACTGTTTTACCTTTTTGAGCTAATTGTTACTGTGGGCACATCACTGTATCCTGTAAACATCTGTTTTTAACTCTAAATATTTCAACAGACAAGCATAAGTTTTTTTTTGTCCCAAACGCGTATTTCAGACAGGCAGCATGTTTTGCTGCATGCAGCTGCTGTGTCCCGTCCCATATGGATCGGCTTTTATTCCTGGCGCGTGTGCTGCATGTTGCTGCATCTCCCTGCTTTCACAGCCCTGTCTTTCATAAGTTTTACGTTAATAAATCTTCCTACAAGTGACCAAATTCATCGTATAGCTGAACTGAAGCAGGAAAAAGTCTGAAAAATTTCTCTAAGGAAATATTAAACCAGACTTTTACTTTGAAAAGCAAAACCCGGGGCATAGGTCCTCAATGCACTGGTTGTGAGATTGATTCCTGTCTTGGGGAATGTTTGGCTTATCTCTTCCCCCTCTCTCTCTTCCCATATTTTCTCCCTCTCTCATTGGCTCTCCTATCTAAAAAAGGCTAAAAACACAAAAAAGTATCTTTTCTTAAAAAGGAAAGCAAATATTGGATATTTACTTATACTGTGTTTTTCTTGCCAGTGACAAATTCAACCAGCGCGGAAACTGAAAGCTTTCCTAATGGTAGAAGTTTAAAGAATAACTTGATTAGACGGACCCAAATGAATATCAAGTGGTGTTGCAGCCAAGGTGCGAATCTCATGCTCCATCTAAAGCGGGCATTATTGTTACTGAGGGGCATAGTTTACCCAAAGGGGCTGACAACATAATTGCCCACTTTGACTTCTTTGGCACAGTCACTGAAGGCAATCGGAATAGCAAACGGTGTTTGTTTTTTGATCACTCTGAGCCTGAAAGCACATTTTTCGGGGGGAGTGCCCAGTGATTAAACCCCTTTTGTTAGAGTTTTATAAAGCTTTAAAGAGTCTTCTTAAAATAGACCTTCCTCTGCAAAAACCACATTATTTTTAGGAAATGTAGATTTCCAGACAAGTAGCAGTGATAAATACATATTTGGCATTTTTCCCTCTGCTTGTTAAAAACACTAGACAGTAGTTACTTTCTGAACCCCAACAGTACAGAGGTTGATTGATATTGTAAATGATGTTTATGTTATGGAAATGTTATCGAATCTCTTCTGTCGAATTTATGTTATCGAATCTTGTCTTCATGTTTTTGTTGATGTTAATGTGCTTTTTTAATTTATAGTTTCCTACCAAAAGTAGTAATTGGCTTCTGTGTGCATTACTTCCTAAATGGTATGTCACAAAGGATGCCCTGTTGGAGAGAACACATTTAGAAGAATGCTTGTCTGAGGTCAGGAGTAATGTGTGTGAGGCTGATGTCAAGAACCACTTGAACGTTGAGACAAACGACAGAACTTACTCTCCTAACTCTAAAGAGTGCTTAACCTGCTTTGTGAGCCTGATGTGAAAACCAATAGTTTCCCTCTTATTTCCACTCATTAGTGAACCTCCATAGATTTCTCTTTCCTGTATGTCTGAGCGTGTATGTGTGCCTGAGCTTTCAAATGCATGAGGAGCTCTATTGTAAGGTCTTGATGCTCTGCTGTCTATGGCATGTGCCTGGCCTTGTGGGAGTATTGATTGAATTGACGATGTAGCCAGAATTCCACTGAGACATATTGTTCAATCTCTCCCTGAGAAGATATTGGAAAAAAAGGCCATACCTGTGCTGTGTAGGGTGTGTGGCAGGTGAAATGAGATAGTTATATGTTTATGAACATACAGTGCTTAACAAATTTATTAGACCACCACCCAAAGTAAGGTTTATGCCACAGCTGCCCTAAATTAACAGCATTGGTAATTAATAAAATCATTTTTTATGTTTCTGCAATAGTTAATACACCAATATGTAGAAGCTCTTTAACCCAAATGATATTTTTAATGCTAAAATATAATTGTTATTGTTATCCATGAATTTTCACATTTACTGATTTACAAAAAAACTGAAAAAAATAGTAAAGCACATTAATATTTCTTGATTAATATGTCAAATTATAGTTATTTACTCGCATTCCTGAACAGAAAAATGAGTTTTAGTGGTTGAATGTTATGCTTGATTCATTTCTGACTTCTCAGAGAAGCCCAGTGAGCCAGCTCAAATTTGGGTATAAAAGGTGAATTCAGTTTGAAATTCCTCATTCCTGTTCAAAATGGTAAAAAGTTTTTAGTTTTAGTTTTTAGTTTTAAACAAGTTTTTGAAAGACTTCTAAAATACTTATGTTTTCTCATTTTTATGACAGGTGGTCTAATAAATTTGTTAAGTACTGTATGTGCACGTTCATTTTTCCCCTCTCTTAGACTTTAAAGGACATAGATGACAAAAAGACAGAATAAGTGCAGTAAAGAACACCACAGTGCTGCTGCCCTCTACTTGAGTGAACCCTCTGAGTGATTGCAGTACGTGCTCTATCAAAGGATCAAAGGAAGCTGAAGTTACTGTGCAATTCAAGTCAAACTGAGTGACTCTGGAACATACTTGGTGTGATGTGTTAGCTGATGATAATTGAAATTGCCCCTCTCTTATCTTAAAGCTTGTTCCTCTTCTACATTTATTTATTTATTTATTTTTTCACCTTATTCCTGCTCCATACAGTTAGGCCCTTCTGTCACTCCCTTATTCCAACCTCCACCTTCTCCTTGCACTTCTTACTCCATGCTCCATCTTTTATTTAGGTTTATTGAAGAGCATTAATAATGACCATAAATATCGCCAATAGCGTCAGGCGCTATGAGAAACATGCATGTAAGGATTGAAAAAGAAAAATGGGATCGTCCACCAGTTTATTGATCCGGATGAATGAATTTTTGAAATTATAAAATGATCATCAGGTGACCCACGGATGGGTCACTCAGTCATAGTCTGTATAGGAACTGATCCCTTCCAATATTCATGGCACAACTGCCCCCACACATCTGTGAGTGCATATTTCTGCCTGCTGTGGTGAGAACATCATGAGGGAGTTGGTTCAGACATGAGCCCAATTGTCGCTAATTTTAACCTTATTTTCTACCGGTTTGTCAGTTTGCAGCGCCATATACGGGGATTGCAGGACTGACCTGCATTAAAAGTGTTTTTAAAGTGTGTTTAAAAAATGGACTATGTATAGACCTGCTCTTTTGGAAAGGTATCCTTAAATGACTTTTGTTGTGATTTGGCGGATGGAAAATACAATTAAATAAAATTAACTTGACCTTCAAGGTGGGCAGAGGGTGCTGTTGAGGGGGTGAGGCGCCCCTAATATAATGGTGGGGGAAACACTGCATTGAGAACTTTAAATTTGCTTTTAAATTTCCAATCGTCTGATATGTGCTACAGACAAAACCCATTGTATTATGTTCTGCATATAGACTTGAGGTAAACTGGGTCTTAACAGGGTTTGTCCCAGGGACTATACAAAATGTGCTTGAGACAAATGAGAGTCTTTCCCAGGAAACACCAGGGATGCAAAGGATATTTGCATGCATGTCAGTGTTGGAAAAGAAGCAGCCACCACTCACCAGGTGCATGTGGGCAGAATGAATTTGCTCAACTGAGCCGTCATAGTAGTAAATTAACAAGTGGTTTGTGACAGAAAACAAGGTAATATGAATCCCAGTCTACTGCATACCAACAACCAAACTGACCACAGAGCCCAGCGTTAGATTGGCTGTGTTTAGTTACAGACTCTGTGTCAGCCTGTGACACTTTAGCCCAACACAGCAGGAATGTCCTTGTAACAGCACCTCTGCCTGCTGCATGTTTAAACTCATGTCTTGCTTGTCTCAAGGCCCAAGGATTCGGAGAAGTGTGCGGCAGTTGTAAATAGCCTACTGTTACTCTTGACAGTGTTGTTGAAAATCTCTGCTAAGTGGTTGCTCAGCTAAAGCTAACTTAATTCAAAATGCTCTATTTCTGACAACTTATTCACAGTAACAATTCATGGTTGTTTTGCCAATGAAATATTTGATCATGAAAAAGAAGTTACAGTGTCCTGAAAACTAAACAGTCACTTATTTTTTTTCTCTTTTCTCATGCTCACATGTGGCTTGGGTCACATATGAATATGGGAGATTGCGAGTTTACAATATCAAACTCACACTATTCAGCAGAGACCTACTGTATACCAGTGGTTCCCAAACTGGGGGTTGGGACCCCCTGGGTGGTCGCAAGACACTGGGTGGGGGTCGCGAGATGCCTTCCAAGAAACAGAGAGTATTTTTAAGTGGTTTTAAATAGTATATTTTGCACACTTCTGTGAAATACATGCATAAAATAGGTTCAATTAAAAACAAAAACATTTAGTTTTTTTGATTATTTGTTGAAATTTATGCTGAAATCCAAGCAATGTTTGAAAAAAAAAAAAAAAAAACTCCTGCACCTGACGGTTCTTAGATGTGCATGGCTGTGTTCAACTATGCCACAACCAATCTTCAGGACAGTGGGGGTCCCCAGTCTTTGTAACCATTATTTTAGGAGTCGCGGGCTGAAATGTTTGGGAACCTCTGCTGTATATAACTGCCCTTACTTTGGTTGATATGCTATGGTGCATATGCATCAGTCTAACATCGGTATCAGCCGATGTCTGGGTTGTTTACAAACATTGGCCATCTGCCAGATTGTGAGGCACGAACAGATATCAGTGTTTATCTGTCATGTCCAGTCATTTTTCTATGGCATCTAGTAGCTGCTGAATCAAGTAAGAGATTCTTTACAGGGCAAAACAAATGACCAAACTCTGATCTGTATTTATGGTCAAATGTAAGTGAAAATGTTGACCTACCTGGAGTGTTACACCAAAAGGAATATTAAAAAATGTTGATATCAGCATTGGTATTAGCATGATTGTTCATTTAAACAGTGGTATCCTATTGGCCCTTATTTTCAAAAGCAGTACATCTCTAGTCCTTTTAAAAAAAATAAATGAATTGCCGTGCCATTTGGTCAAGGTTAAAATCAGCATTTGTGGACATGGCTGCAATGGAGACACTAACCAATCTCAAACTATTAAACCTCTATAAACCTTTTAATTTTCTTTTTATGTTGAATCAAAGGGCATGCCACTATTCTCTTTTAGTGAAACATTTCCCTTCATAAAATAGCCAGTTCTTAGATACTATAAGCCATGATTACTGTGTTGTTTGCAATTGCCTACAGGTTATTCTGTTACAAGTAATGTGTTAATGGAAAAACTACTGCCGAATGTTTTTTGGTGTTTACAACAATAGCTAATACAGTTTTAGTCTTTGAATACTGGAACAGCTACCTGTTATGTCAAACCACCTTTGAGCTAACACTAGTGGTGAAATATTTCATTGTCCAGTCTTGATTAAAAATGTAATATTCAGAGTCCACTTATCTCTTTTGAAGTTTTCATGGCATTTCAATCATGTCTTTGTCTTCATCTCCTTTTGAACTTGTCACAAAGAGTGGAGAAAGACAACTTCAGACCCATGATTCAGTCTAAACATATTTTGTCTGGCCATGTTCAGAGCAGATTTACATGAGCCTATGGGCTGACATTTGTCCATGTGTGTCTAAAGGCCTGCTCAGACTACACAAATTCAACCAGATTTTGGCCAGACTGCAGCGTTGCAGCTCATCGTCAAACCTCGGGCCCGATTTTGCACATCATGAATGATGAACAGTCTTGTTATATGACATAATTAGCTACACATCCAAGGCGCCCCATGACTTCACAAGACTAGCATGTCAGAATTCTTCTTACATTGTCATCTAGTTTGCCACCTTGATCTGATGTCAGCAGCGGGAATCCTGAATCCCTACCAACAGGAGAGCATTTGCTTCTTATCTTTGCATCATCTTTTACAAGAATCCCTTTCTCTCCATTCGGGGAACTAATGTGTACATCTTATCTTATTTTATCCATGTTATCACATACATGCATTGATTTCATTGATTTCTATTCTATCTGCTGGTCAAGGGGCAGACGTGTAGTGTGCAGCTGGCTTGTAGAGAGACGTGCTGCAGGGGAGGTAAAGCAGCGCAGCTCTAGGAATTACTGGTAGAGAAGCACACAAAGCTACGCAGAGTGGGATATTTTCTGATATTTTATAGCACTAACGCTCAGAAACAACACATCAACTTGTCACAAAGTTACAGGCTCTTTGTATTGAAGTGGCGCTCCTGAGTGTCTCTGCTCTGCCCTCCTTCACTGCATCAACTCCCGCAGTCAGTTTAATTCACCTGGTGGTATATAGGCAGCGTAGTATCATCTCCTTTTATAATCTCCTTAAAGTGTTCACGTTAGCATTAGCTTCTCTTACAGACAGACAGACAGACAGCAGAGGTGATAAAAGGCGATGTCTGCTGGTCATTAAGTCCCGACGAGCGAACTTTTTCCCTCTCACCTCCGTAAATAAACACTGCATGCTTTCTGCTTTATGCTCATTAATGACACGGCCCGGACTGGATCATGTGATCCTGTTATTAGTTACCATTATAAATGAATAAAAATCAATGATCTGAGGTTATTTTTTAGGCTATATGAGTTTGAAGAGTTACCGCAACGGGATCACAAAGATCAAAGGCAGGTGTGCGCTGATCGTCTCTCAATTAATTATATTTTTAGTAAGACACAATGAACCGAAAAGATATAATAATGTTTCAAAAGGCTTGTTACATTCATTTAAGGATCGTTTAGAGTACAAAGCAGGTGCAGCAAGGAACCTGTATAGAATAAACAGGTCCCCAACAAGGCGATTTTTAAAATTTAATTTTCCTTTTTTTTTTTTTTTTTTTTTTACCTGAATGACCAATCGATTGGTTGGTGCCTGGGTGTGATTTTGGTCGACCAAGTTTTTCTCTGGTTGACTACAGCCCTAGTGGCCAGTCTGTCTGCCAAGATGGGGCAAGATTTTAGTTGCACAGTCTGACGTGGTGCGGTCAACCAAAAAAATTGTGTAGTCTGAGCCGGCCTTTTTAGGATAAAACGACTCTAATAAATGGAGGAGAAAGGCAGTATTATTAGTGTGCGCACATGCAAACTGCTCTTTCTCTGAGTTTTGTTTCATAAGTAGTTCACAAATGCACATACAAATACAACAAATCCTTTATTCAATGATCAAATATTGTCAGATTCGAGTGTCATGTCCTTGTCAGTGTCTTTTCTCATCAACAAGACTTCACCAACTTCAAGATTTTCTTCATTAAAATAATGTTAATCCTTATTGTTGCTGGATCACGTTTTGCAAATAGACATCTAAAGCTCAGCTTACGGCTCAAGGGACTCAGAGTAAATTTGAAATCTGTCTGCATTATTCAGCTCTGATGATGTAAGGTTTGACAGAAGAACTGAATTTCACTAAACAAGCAGTAGCGATCAAACATAGCATGTTTCTCTGCATCAAGATTGCTAGATTTCATTTAACACCATGTAGGGGATTTTTTTATTTACAGATGTACCAAAAAGTAAAGGAAAATAAACCTCAGAACTACACATGCTGTTCAGTGATGGTCTCTTGGCATGCTTTGGCCAGAACAGTTTAGAGTTTAAATGAACTGCAGACTTGCTTTACTAAATCCTTATCCTTTTTCTTACTTTCTTTTTAACCTTCATTTAGAGAGAAAAACTGTTTACCCTTGTAAACCCCAAGGCTTGTAGCAGATAGTCATTGGCACTGACTATCATCAAATTTTAGTAGTGTAAATATGCATTGGGTAAAACCAACATCTGGTGAAAATTTCATGTCAATGGCACCTTCAGAAATGTATTTACTGAGAAAAATGGTGATGTGTTCAATACTTATTTTACATGCTGTATGTGCTGTGTGGCTGAGTAAAGAATTTAGCTGTTGAATCTGTGTTCTTCTGTCTATGTGCTTTCATTTACTTTTACTACTAATGTTAGGCAAAGCTAAATGTAAAACATTTTTCAGAAGTTTACATCATAAATGATAAAGACATGTCAAAATCAGTGCTACTGAATATAGTGAACTAGTATCCCTTGATGATATATCTTAAGTTAACAAATGTTTCAAATTTAAATAGGAATGATTATGGTCTATTTTCTAATTTTGTGCTAAATAATCCTTAACTAATTATGAACTACTAATTTAACAAGGTATTTATTCTCTGTTAACTTCTTCAAATGTTGTTGCCCTTTTTGTAAATGTGAGGAAAATGACAACTGAAAAAGACAGACAGCATTTTATAAATATGGTGCTGTGTTGTTGACTGTTTTGGCCTCTGAAGAGATTTTTCTACACACCTGTCAGTCACTTATTCCTGGATAGAGGTGTGCTGGCCTGGAACTGTCATACTGCGTATTTGTTTTATGTGTCTGTCTTTCCTTTTTGGCTTTTTGCCATAGACAGACTTGTTCATAGAATCATTTTCCATCCTTCAGTGACGGGGGATGAGATTCTACGAAAGCTAAAAATTAAGTTCTTAAGATGGTGAGATGCCTTCTGGGGTAAAAGTACAGTTCTGGCAATTTACAATTTACAACTCATCTGTTCTGATTTCATGAAGGATAAGGGTTATTTAAATAAAGGAGCTTAGCTTAGCCAATCTGACTGACTAGCTGCATTGTAGCTGTTTTTCAGGAGGTATAAGGATCACCTCAGTTCCAGCTTACTGCCTGTTACTAGGTTGACCTACAGGTTGTCTGAAACAGCATTTCAGTATGGCAATGTCCACTGATGGACTGCAAAAGTCTGCTTCAGAAAGCAATGGGAGAAGTCAGTGAGATTACTGCTGCATTCACATGCATTTTGTAAAGTTGTGTGATGGAAATGCTTGGCATTCAAGTGGAAACCGTATGGGAACACCAGTGCTGGGAAATGACAAGATGGTCAACCAAAATATTACTTGTTAACCTTTTGGCTTTTTCTGTGAAAATATTTGTTTTTGTATTAAATCCCACATGGAAGAATGAAAAGACGAAACGACAAAGGTGATGGTCTAGTTTAACACTTGCCGTAGCTGCTTTTGATCCCATATATGGCTAAGTGGTAGGGCTGGGTGATATGGACCAAGATGTATATCTCGATATATTCTAGCTGTATCTTGATATTCAATATATATATCGATATATTTGTCCATGAAGAAAGAATAAAAACAGATTCAGTTTTGAGTTAAATCCACATGAACTGAATACTGTCTTTTATTGAACCAGTTGCATAGGTTGACATGTGCATTAATTACATGAAAAGAAACTACCTGTATATGAATTAATAAAGAATTAAATAAATTAAATCAAGAAATAAAGTAAATTATTAAAGTAATAAGTCAAGTAAAGTAATAAGTAGTTATATAAAGTAAATTTTTTCTCTGCAAAACAAAATACATATGGCTGTGCAAATAAGCAAAATTTAAAAAGAGATAATACAAAACACAAATAACATTTACTTTATCTGACAAAGTAGCTTTTCTCTGAGATTGGTAGTTCTTTCTATTAAAAGTGCTTTCTCTTGTGAACAGCCCCTGAGTCCTGAACATTCAAATATTTTGTTTTAATAAACAAAGTAAACTGACACAGGCAACGTAACAAATATGCCTCTCAGTGTCAAGCTCACAAAACAGGAAATATGTGCCCGTTAGGGGCGCTGTTGTCACAAACAAACGGCGACCAGGAAGAAAAGACGGCACAGAAGATGACGAAACTGGAAATTCAGCTCTTTCCACCGGTCTTTTTTTCCACATAAACAATGAAAAATCACATAATTTACGCTGTCTTGGGGTTTCTGCTTTTGTACTGGGGCATTGTGAGCAGCCAGCAAGGGGGTGAGCTGTCCAGCATGTCATTCTTTACATGATACGAATAAATCAGCACAGAGTATGACGCGTTGCTAGATGCCAGGCAAGGTACCAACATGTATTTGAGTGTATTAAATCACATATAAATCCGTATATCATTACGCTTTATACCTCTTCCTGCCTTTGGTTCACAAGTTGGTCCACATGCTTTCACACCTCAAACGAAATGCACCAGCAGTTTTGTTAGCGGTCTCCATGTTGTCTCTCTGTTGTTGTGGTGAGAGGGAGAGGGAGAGGGGGAGGGGTGGGTCATTGAGTTTCATGAAGTTTCGGAGGGAGAGGGAGGTGGGGCAGGACATAGAGTACACAGAGTCAAGAGAAGTAGGCGAAATGGCGACTCGCGTTCAAGTATTTTAACATAAAAATAATTATAGCAATAAAACGATATTGTCCCGCGTCATATCTCGTATAGAAATATATCGATATAAATCAAAATCTCGAGATATCGCCCAGCCCTACTAAGTGGTCCATGAGCTCCACCATTTTTGAAAATCTGAAAAGAAACCAAACAATGTTGTGAATATTATATAGGGCCCTTTGAAATCGGTTCTATTTTTTGCCAAATTCCATTTTTCCATTTTAATTGTTTTTGGAATTCCGTTTTTTAACATTTCCACTAATTTTACCATAAAAAGTGTCTTGTTTATGTAAATGAATAAAATGTTCACTAATTAAATAGAAATAACCTTAAGTTTATTGAAAAAGGGCCACAGTTGGCCCAGGAGCCATTGTTTGGATAACCCTAATATAAAATAAATATAACCAGTTTAACAGTCAGATATTTCCAACATTTTATGTCACATCCATGTGTAAAATCACATCCTAACTGATGTTTATAATGTAAATGAAGAAATCCTTCTGTTCTCTCAAACACAGAGTGATAATTAATAAGAAGGTCACATTAAAGTTACAGTGCATCTGGAAAGTATTCACAGAGCTTCACTTTTTCCACATTGTGTTATGTTACGGGCTCATTTCAAAATGGAATAAATTCTTTTTTTTCCCCTCAAAATTCTACACACAACATCCCAAAATGACGATGTGAAAACAGTTTTTTTGAAATTTTTGCTAATTTATTAAACATAAAAAACTAAGACACCACATGTACATAAGTATTCACAACCTTTGCCACAAAGCTCAAAATTGAGCTCAGGTGCGTCCTGTTTCCACTGATCATCCTTAAGATGTTCCTTCAGCTTAATTGGAGTCCACCTGTGGTAACTTAAGTTGATTGGACATGATTTGGAAAGGCACACACCTGTCTACATAAGGTCCCACAGGTGACAGTCCATGTCAGAGCACAAACCAAGCATGAAGTCAAAGGAATTGAATGTAGACCTCTGAGACAGGATTGTCTCAAGGCACAAATCTGGGGAAGGGTACAGAAAAATTTCTGCTGCTTTGAAGGTCCCAACGAGCACAGTGGCCTCCATCATCCATAAATGGAAGAAGCTCAGAACCACCAGGACTCTTCCTACAGCTGGCCCCCTGTCTAAACTTAGGGATCGGGGGAGAAGGGCCTTAGTCAGGAAAGTGACCAAGAACCTGATAGTCACTCTGTCAGAGCTCCAGCAGTCCTCTGTGGAGAGAGGAGAACCTTCCAGAAGGTCAACCATCTCTGCAGCAATCCACCCATCAGGCCTGTATGGTAGAGTGGCCAGACGGAAGCCACTCCTTAGTAAAAGGCACATGGCAGCCCTCCTGGAGTTTGCCAAAAGGCACCTTAAGGACTCTCAGACCATGAGAAACAAAATTCTCTGGTCTGATGAGACAAAGATTGAACTTTATGGCGTGAATGCCAGGCGTCATGTTTGGAGGAAACCAGGCACCGCTCATCACCTGGCCAATACCATCCCTACAGTGAAGCATGGTGGTGGCAGCATCATGCTGTGGGGATTTTTTTCAGCAGCAGGAACTGGGAGACTAGTCAGGATTGAGGGAAGATGACTGCAGCAATGCAAAGAGACATCCTGGATGAAAACCTGCTCCAGAGCGCTTTTGACCTCAGACTGGGGCGACGGTTCATCTTTCAGCAGGACAATGACCTTAAGCACACAGCCAAGATATCAAAGGAGTGTCTTCAGGACAACTCTGTGAATGTCCTTGAGTGGCCCAGCCAGAGCCCAGACTTGAATCTGATCGAATATCTCTGAGAGAGATCTGAAAATGGTTGTGCACTGATGCTCCCCATCCAACCTGATGGAGCTTGAGACGAGCTGAAAAGAGGAATGGGAGAAACTGCCCAAAGATAGGTGTGCCAAGCTTGTGGCATCATACTCTAAAATACTTGAGGCTGTAATTGCTGCTAAAGGTGCATCAACACAGTATTGAGCAAAGGCTGTGAATACTTATGTGCATGTGATGTTTTAGTTTTTTATTTTTGATAAAGTTGCAAAAATGTCAAAAAACTTTTTTCACATTGTCATAATGGGGTGTTGTGTGTAGAATTTTGAGGGGAAAAAAATGAATTTATTCCATTTTGGAATGAGCCTGTAACATAACAAAATATGGAAAAAGTGAAGCGTTGTGAATACTTTCCCTCTTTAAGCAACTAAAGGGAACTACAGTATCTACGGGAGGAATTATTAAGCTAAGTGATACTTGAATGCAACATCATTTAGACAACAGGACTTCATAAAATCTCGAGTCCGTCCAGCTGGAGTTTGAAGCCCTTGAGGGGGGATCAAGTCCTCAAGTTGTGACTTCCAACTGTGTGCTTCATGCACAGACACACCTCTCTCCCTCTGTGACTCTAGTGTGGTGAGGTAATATAACTCCAAGCAGGGATGAGTTTTCTTGAAGGTGTAACATTATGTCGCACTGTACTGCCCCGTGTTGAGCTGGGTGATGTTTGCCGGTATTTCGTGCTGTCTACACTCCTTCTTGCCCACTATGCTAAGCCAGCGAAAGGCACCTGGTACTTCTAGCACATCAGGCTCCTAAGTCACTAGCCTGAATCTTCTCTTCTGTTGTCCCTAAATGGTGGAATGAATTACCCAATTCCATTCAATCCACAGAGTCTCTCTCTACTTCCAAGAGAAAGCTGAAGACCCAGCTCTTTAGGGAACACTATGCACTTAGGTAGACTATTCTCCACTGTTGTCCCTAGTGGTAGAATGAGTATCCCAACTACAGTTGGCTTGCACTGTCCTGCTCTTCTTCTGGGATTTTGCCCAGCTCTTTGTGAGTGACCCAGCACTTGGTGCCTTAGTCATTAGTTGTTGTGAAGACAGTTTGATTGATGGTGATGATGAGAGATCTCACCATGATAATTGGTTGTTGATGTTCATTAACAAACAGAAATAAAACAAACTTGTATACATTATATGCTTTGCCTTCAACACTGCATGGCAGTGCAGTCCAATTGGACTTGAAGCACTTTGTGGCACTTACTGATGTAGTTTCTTCTTGTCTAGATCTTTGCTTGTGTTGTTCTTGCTCTTGAGTGTATGTCACTTTGGATAAAAGTGTTTGCCAAATGACATTGTAACATTGTAACATCTTCTACAAAAATCACCCAGTTTGCACGATATTGTCATTAGTGTCATTCTTTATTACTTCATATGATGATTTTGAATATTTTTTATCACCGTGTTTTGTTTTCACTGTCACTGGTTCATTAGATTTGTTCAAAGCTGCCATTTGTAATTCAAGTTTCACTGCAAGCTGAGCTACAGACATAGACTATCATAATAGTATTACTCAGTGTAAATGCCACAAATCCATGGCCCATCAAAGTCCATTTCAGTTAAATAAACAAATCATCCATTTGCTTTTTTAGTGGCCTGAGCGTTCTGTAAGCGATAGGTCAGGCTTGTCTCTGTTTACTTTGATCCAGAAAAACACTGACTCTTCTTCTGCAAGCTCTCCCCCTTCATCTCTATCCATTCTTCCTTACCCCACTCCCCACTCAGCAACTCAGTTAAACAGAGCCATTAAAACAGCCATCAACACTTTCCTCCCAAAGTAAGATCATCCATGAAGCTCAGCTTTTCATTACAAACCACAAACTAAAAAATATTGTTAATATATGGTACTGCTACACTTGCTTCTTCATAATGCCCGGTTATGTTATTATGAGTAGGCAGAACATTCAAAGCATAAGAGAGATTTTCTGATGGAGAATAAAGAGGAGAGCTGATGAGCATTATGTTTAGACATCAGTCAGCACTGCAAATCGACTTAACCCAGCTAGATGCTGCTGATGGGGCTCAATGTGAATGTGGTGGGAGTGACTGTACACTCCCACAGAGGCACAGCAGCAGAAGCAGCAGTAGGCACTGATTAATCCTCATGCTGGAACCTCTAATGATTTATTTATTTGGAAATTACAGAGCCTTGGGAGAGCTGGGCATGATTGATAACAAAACTCAAGATTGAAGGTGGGGAAGAAGAGGAGGAGGGCTCTGGGATTTAACACTTCCTCCCACCTTAGGGCTTTGCTTATGCACGTCTGTTTACTGTGTGTCTGTGTGCATGTGTACCTGATGATCTATACCCAGTGGTGCATCACAGGCTAACTCTCATATTGGCATAAAAGAACATTTTTTACAGGAATTTTTTTTTTCTGAGTCTGCGCTATTCTTTTCTGCCGCAGGCGGGAGCTTACAACTCCTGCTGTGAAGATATTGATGTTTGATCACAGGGTGTTATACTCTAAACATTGGGATTGATTTTTTTGACCAAGGAAAGTAATACATTTCTTTTTCCTTACCATGTTTTACTCACTGAAATACAAGTTTTTATGCTGAAGTTAAGCAATGATGTGTTTAAAAATCTGCCAGCTGTCTTTGTCTAAAGAATGTGTAGCTTCAAAGGCTCTTTACAACCATGAATCCATGACAAAAAATAGAGCTGAAATTTACAGCAAACAAAAGTAATCATGGTGAAGCTTCCGTGATGATTCTCTCCGGGGTGATGGTGTGTTTTATTGTAAGCCATTATACCATAATATGTCAATGAGTAGGACGCCAGGTTAGAGATGAGCTCTCTCACCCTGTCTCTGTTAATCGCTGCAGTCAGTGAATCACCACCGTTGAGCCCAGCAAACATAATTCATTTTAGCTCATTAATGATAATTGAAGTAGCTCTTACACTTCTCACTGAACATCACGTAACTACTGTTGCGACCATGGGAGCTATAAACACCTAACAATTTCTTTGAGATAATTAGACTTTTCTTTTGTTGTAAATATGTTTCTTTGTGGGAAGTGTAGACAGCTTTGCAGTTCAGATAAACTTCAATCTATGAATCAGTCTTTGTGTTATTGGTTGTGCGACTGTTTATTTCTAATTTCTCGAAGATTTCAGAAATGGATGCACCCGAGTTCTGTGCTTGTTTCATTGGTCCTAGTTAATGGGCAGTTACTTTTTTTGGGTCCATTATCCTATTGTGTCCTGTTTAATTTGCATTTCTTTTCACAATGTTTTTGTAATAAAATAATTGTTTTTTTCCTTTCTTTTTTGCAAGGACACTTTGCCAAGCCAACAGTGAAAGTCCACGTTCATGCACGATTTGCATTACTTTGTTGACAAAGTATTTAATGTAAAAAAGAAACCTAATAATGTTTTAGATAAATGTCACCAGGTCAGAACAGTGTCACAGGGTTTGTGAGAAGTAGGGGTGCTGAGGGAGCAGCATCCCCTAAAATCAGACACAATCAACACTATCAGGTTTTATAAACTGTAGTTGTAACACCAGAATGTGTTATAACTTTGACTTTTGTCCTGTTAGGCTGCATCTGTTTATAACACTTCCTGCCGAGTGATACATTCACATCAGGCCAGTGCTTTTCATCTCTGTGCACACACTGAGGTGTTTTGGGAGGTTTTCTACTCAGTCATAGTAATCCAAGGTTTTGATTATCTGAGCATCATAACTAGGTACTACCTTAGTTTAGTTGATTTTTCTTGGAATTACTTTAGAACAGCTTCTGACAGTGCAGACCCACTGCAAATTCAGTTTGCCTAGTCCTGTACTGCTGCCTGTCTCCACAGCTGACTTGTCTGAAATGACATCATTCCAATGAAATTGAGCCTTAAGCCTGTTTCAGACTGGACGCGTGAGATGCACGTCTTGACTACGACACAGCTGGAATTTCTGTTTATTTGCCTGTTAAGAAGTCAGTGCTTTCAGACGTCCTACATGTGCACCACTTCTTGCGCCAAATACTTGCAGCTCAGGCACTGAGAATTTAGAGAATCTTTTTTCCACACCACACCCGGTTATAGGTAGGCCAAAACAGACGAGGAAATGAATGGAGAGCAATATTTACTTCATTGTAGCAAATATATAAGTCGACATTGGTAGAATACATTTGTTATCTGTTTCTTGATGCCCCTGATGAAGGCCAACACCTAAAATGCAACTTTATAATAAAGTTGTTAAAAATGTGCTATTCAAGAGACTTTCTGTTTTGCAAGGCATACAACATTAGTTACTTCAGCACTGTACTGAAGAGGAGCAGTTCATTGATGTCATCCCAGATTTAACAATGTGGCTGCAGTTTAAGTCAAAATCATTGTCTGCACTTTAGATTGAAGTGGGAAAGAACCCGTTGCTAGGCAGGGGAGCACTAGCCACACTCTTCTCTTTTGGCTTCCTACCAGGTTGAGATAGGTTTTCTGCAGTTGCCTCAATTAAGAGAAAAACCAAATTAAAGCTGGACATTAAAAATGATTGTATGGTACAGATTTGAAGATGTGATTTCTATCTTCACTGTTAATCATACATTTTTGTTGTTAACCTACATTATGCTACAGATTTACTGATGAGAAATAAGACATTGGTATGTAGTATCCTAGTAGCTGAGGGAGGCTAAATTCTGCAACATGGCATTACATTGCAATGACTTGTAGTAAATTTTGCACTATTCTAACAAATTGTTATCTCATAAAAGCACATTCTGGTGGGGACATTTTGCAGATTGTAATTAGATTTTGGGTGCTCATGAGTGGATCTTTCAGCCCACTGGCAAGTGTAGCAGACTCAACAGATGCCCTCAGTGACACCAGGCTCTGCCTGATTAATCCACTATGTTTGCTCGTATTCAGAAAAACAGAGAGCCAAACATAGGATATGTTTCTTCTTTCTCCATCATTGCTCCCCACCACTGAACCTTCACTCTTCATGTTCTCTCTAAAATATGACTTTCTTCTCCTTTTCACTCTCAGACATGCTCTTTTGACTCATCTCCCTTTCTGCCTCTATGCTTTTTTCTATAACTCCTCCTCCTGACCTTGCTGTATCTCCCTTTGCTTTCTTCGTTCTCTGCAGTGGAGATAAGGGTGTCTGTGTAAGGATTAAGGTGAATCTTTTTATATGTACCGTGTTCTGGGTCTTGTAGAGGTAAATGGAGGAATGCAATCTCTTCAATGGGATGTGAAAGCTCATTTAATTAGAAGCTGTGGACATACATGTGTTAACCCGAGTCACAGACTGGGATGCATTCTTGATAGTTTAAGTGCCTGACCAGGATGGACTGCTTTTCAAAAGAAACTGCCATCAAGTCATCTAAGTTGGTTACATTGATAACCTCTGTCGAGGCTTGTACGTTCCTCAGTAGATTCATCTCTTAAGAATGTTTAACCATCTAAAGTGTCTCTACATATCAACAGAGCAGTAGTTGTCCATACCTTTCCACTGTTGCAACTTAATTATTCCTCTGCCACACAAAAAAAATCCTGATACTTTTGTGCTTATTTTATCACAGTAGTAAATATGATTTATATTGTGATTGTATCATCATTTTTTCATTTTTTTTTGCCCAGCAATTGTTGCCCTGTAGCAGGCAAAAACCTTGAATGCAGATTTCATTAGCAATCAAGGCTTAAACATTCATCTAGATGAATCTATATGTTTTATTACTCCTTATTGCACAAAATGATTTTTTTTCTCTTGGCAATCATTAAATGGTAAAGAATCAGAGTCAGGGCCAGCAATACATTTAAAGCAAGATCATTAGTCACAACCTTGATCTTTTCATTATCTTCTCTCAAATAAATTCTTGGCTGTGATAATTACTCTGGGGTTCATTATGAGGATGTGTTGTCATCAGACACACTCTTACTAAAAAATGGACTGAGGGTATGTTGATTGGGTTCAAGTCTCAGTCAGTGTCACACTTAATTAAGGACTGAAGGGAATGAATAGGTGAGAAAATACCAATGAATACACAAACACACTCACATGTGATTGATGATCGGGGTGCAGCCCTGGTCCAGTGTTAAGTGCTCTCTTAGAACTGACTGTCAACTGAATCCAGTGATTGTGAGGAAACCTTAAACAGGGTGTCGGTGGGGTCTTAAAGAGTATTTAAAGTTGGTAAATCAATTTAGCCTAAATTAAGCTCTTTGGAAAGTTATTTATAAGTCTTACATGCAAGACTATGAGGTCTAAAATTTTGTTTTAGATTTTTATGACGTAAGAGATTGTTGGCTAGTTTTTTTGCTTTTGTTTTTTATTTTCAATTAATAACACATGACATTATCTCTGAAACCCTGCCACATCTGACATTATTCTGAGATGACCATACATCCTCGAAGTGCTGCTGCACTTCTAGCTAGCAACTGAATCATGTGTACTAGGAATGGGTGGTAATACTATAATACTGTATCCGGGGTATCAAAAAATATATCCACAGTATTGCTTTCATTACTGTCATAAAGATGGTGCTGTGTAATGAGTGAACGCTTACTATAAATACCTTGACAGTATGTGTCCATTCTCACCAGCAGCCCCACTGTCTGTGTGTAAAGATGCTTCAGAAGTGAGACAGAATTTATGTTGATGATGTCAGGACAATTTGGCAAACGACCAATGCGCACGTATGTATTGGCTCATAGAAACTTGTGCGCCATGGCCTGGCACAAGGCTGCATGGCACCACGGTATGGTCAAACTTTTAAATGCCAACCGCTGGCTGTAGTGCGATCCACTACACATGCATTTAAAAACACTTAAATTCTTCTTTCTGGGTGTAGGTCAGTGACAAAAAGTATGAAGTTTATTGATAACCACACCTGTTGCATCCTGCAGCAGCAGCAAGTTCAGATGCATTTAAAACCATCAACGATTTGTTTATGTAATAGGGATGTCACCTTTAAAAAAAAAAAAAAAACAGACTTGGAATGAATTTAGAATATGGTAACGTGATGTTTGAACTTATTTGACCCCCCAACGGCACGTAAAAAAATCATCCTCTTCATTAATTTTAATCTTTTTTAAGCTACACTCAACAGTAGTGCAACATAACAACAGTAACTGCCCTGTTACAATTTAAATGAAAACATTTCTAGTATTCAAAATATCAAATTGAAGACAACAGGATCGATTTTTTTAAGTTTGGGATCTAAACCGCTGTGGCTGCTATTTAGGCATTAAAATTTCACCTTGGTGGCATCTGGAATGTAAGTAGTTATTTTTTATATTATTTATTAAGAGGACAAGCCTGTCAATTGGATTTGGATCAAGCGCTGCCTTTTGTTTTTGTTTTTGTTTGTTTTTTTTTTACAACATTAGCCGCTGACAAGAACACGCTCAGAGCGCACAGAGGTTCCTGGTGCGCACAAATATTTATGAGCCAGCTCTGAGAGCTGTGGGTATCTAGTGCATCCTGTGACGCTCCACCAAGGCAGTGGGTTGCGGTCGGCAGAGAGAGGGGTCTCCCATCTCCTCAGCTGCCCCAAACCGAGAACCCATCGCACCCAACGTAGCTGCCCTCTCTTCATCTTTAGAGTTATGGTCTCTCTAATCGTCCTTCATTTCACTTCTAATACCTTTTTGGTGTTGTGATTGTCCGCTTGTTTCTCCGCTTGCTAAGGCCCTCCATTGTAAAATAGCATTAGTCTTAATTTATGAAGGTCAAGAGGGCATGCAACGGACAAGTGTATTTTGACTTTGAACATCTCATTTCAGTTCGAATATGAACTTTCAACCTCAGATTCAAATGAATGTTTGAATTTTGAATAAAAGTGGAAGCCCTGTTATGTAATGTAATGGTCAGTAGATGAAGTTAATCAGTTCTTATTGGGATTTTTTGGGCACTGAGGTAGAAAGACATTAGACAGAGCTTGCAATGCAGAAATATATTGAAGGCTGATATTTATCTGTTTAAAAGCACACTGAACATAACTTAACATTCTCAGATCCTATATGATAATATTTGATTATTACTTTGTTTGCACCTCTGTCCTGAATTAACTGTTTAGTTGTATGAGAACAGTTCTTCAACTGCAAAACTACCAGCGTTACTGAAATGTGAAAAGCTACATGTTGCCCTCTTTCTCTGTCTGTCTCCTTCTGTGTGTAACAAAGCCTTGAGCAGTGTCATCCCCCTCCCCTCCTGCTTTTCTTCTACTGCATATGATTGCTTAAACACACACACATCAACTCAGCTGCAGTTAGAGAACAGAGGGGAAAATATGCTCTCTGTATTCTTTGCTGTCAGTGCGCGAAAGGCAGACATCACTACAAGAAAACAAGAAAGGGCAAAAACCTCTCCTCTGCACAAGACAAGCTGACGGTGTGGCTCTCTGCTCTGGTTTTAACAAGAACAGCGGCCCATTTTGGAGTAAACTGCAGCAGTCCTACTACGACATCTAAGCTAACAGCTAACGGTGGACAATACAGAACAAGCCTGCCGCCATGATTGGAAGGTCATGCCGTAACAGACCAGGAGTAGAGTGAGAACATTTTTTTCTGTCACAGAAAGCTTTCAGTGTTGCCCGCTGTGGCTGCTGTTTAGGCATTAAAATTTCACTTTAGTGGCATCTGGAATGTAAGTAGTTATTTTTTATATTTTGTTATATTTTAACAAGAACAGCGGTCCACTTTGGAGTAAACTGCAGCAGTCCTACTGCGACATCTAAGCCAACAGCTAACGGTGGACAATACAGGACAAGCCTGCCGCCATGATTGGAAGGTCATGCCTTAACAGACCGGGAGTAGAGTGAGAACAATTTTTTCTGTCACAGAAAGCTTTCAGTGTTGCCTGCTGTGGCTGCTATTTAGGCATTAAAATTTCACCTTGATGGCATCTGGAATTTAAGTAGTTATTTTTTATATTATTTATTAAGAGGACAAGCCTGTCAATTGGATTTGGATCAAGCGCTGACTTTTGTTTTTGTTTTTGTTTTTGTTTTTTTTTACAATATTAGCCACTGACAAGAACACGCTCAGAGCGCACAGAGGTTCCTGGTGCGCACAAATATTTATGAGCCAGCTCTGAGAGCTGTGGGTATCTAGTGCATCCTGTGTCGCTTCACCAAAGCAGTGGGTTGCAGTCGGCAGAGAGAGGGGTCTCCCATCTCCTCAGCTGCCCAAAACAGAGAACCCATCGCACCCAACGCAGCTGCCCTCTCTTCATCTTTAGAGTTATGGTCTCTCTAATCGTCCTTCATTTCACTTCTAATACCTTTTGGTGTTGTGATTGTCCGCTCGTTTCTCCGCGCTGCCTTGTCTTTTTGTTTTTGTTATTTTTTTATATTATTTATTAAGAGGACAAGCCTGTCAATTGGATTTGCTCTCTGTGCTTCTTTGGATAAGACACGTTGACTGGTTCAGACAAAAGTGCCGCTGCGGCTTAGTCCCAGCTAATGACAGGCCTGCTAGAGTCATTAGCTGGGACACAACAACTTAATTGCTGTATACAACTAACCCTTTCCCCGTAACTATCACATAATCATGCCAAGTGAACAACATCGTTTTCTGTTGCAGAAAGCTTTCTGTGTTTCTCTCAGCACTAACTGTGATGAAGAAATGTGTTAGTCTGGCCAAGGCCAAGCTAACGTTCAGCTAGCAGCCATTGTATACAAGCATTCACACAACAAGCAACCCTTTCCCCCTTTAACAATCACACACTGAAGCGGTTTGGCAGAAGAGCAAGAACACCCTTTCTTTTACAGAAAGCTTTTAGTGTTGCTGCCTTTGCTTGTTTTAATAAATGAAATGAAAAAGAAATGTCCAGTTTTGACTAAAGTGCTGCTGTGATTAACTCAGAGCTATCGCTTCTCGAGCAGCCAGCATACACAAGCATTCACACAAGAAGTTCCCTTTTCCCCCTCAACTATCACATAGTTATGCCAAAGTAGGTCAGCAGAAGAGTGAAAACATCTTTGTCAACATGAAAAGCTTATAGGGTTATTTTTATTCTTCGCATACATAAATGTGGCCCAGTTCTGGCTAAACTGGGGCCATGCTAAAGCTATAAATGAGTATTTAGAGCAGTGGAGGCAGCCATTAGAGGGCTTTCAGCACAAGTAAACCCCGGCCATAGCGCAACTCTGTATGTATGGCTCTAGTTAATACAGTGGAGGCAGCCATTACCAACAGCATTCAGTACAAGGAAACTCAACTCTGTATTCTCTGGCTTATAGATTATGGTCACTCACTCAGTCTGTTACTTACTTACTTACTTACTCAGACAGAGACAGAACCATCTGTAGGGATGACCTCAGTGGTCAGCCAAAAATGAATACCGGCAAATCCTTATGTGTGCAATTAAGTTTGTGCTAAGATTAATGCCAGCAAAGAGTCTGCTGATGTTAACCCCTCTAGCATTTGTGCTACAACAGAAGACAGCAGCTTGCTAGTTGACAAGTTGATAGTGCACTTGTATGCCTTGTATATCTACCCCATGCAATAGCAAACTTCCTGATTTTGTGTTCTCTCAGCCTCCCCTGATAACTTCGGTTTTCTTGCTCCGTCAAACTCAATGTGTTGCAAGCTAGTTCAAACTCAATATTGACACAGGGACTGAAGTTCTCAGTGTTTTTTTTTTTCAGACTCCAGTCAGCTTAATTCGTGTAAGAAATGTGGGCAGTGTCACTCTGATGGAAAAAAAAAACAAGTTGAAGGGGGGGCTGACATTTGTTTTTTTGTTAGTAGTAGCAGTGCAAAACTTGTAAATAGGTACTTGTGTGTGTTTTGGTATGACTACTTTCAGACCGCTTCAGTAAAAAGATAAGACTTTCTCTCCTGCTGTCTTGTGGTTTTAGGTTATTTTCCTAGTCTAATACACTCATTTTACTCGTTGTTGGGGTTAACCGGTTATCAACCTGGCTGATTATTGATGACAGTATTTGACATATAGCTGATTATCAGTAGCTGCATTTTATAATAATTGATCAAATCCATTAATTCAAAGGTGGCTACTTTGGCTCAACTGCCAGGTCTGTCTTCCCCTCTGGCTTTGTTTTCTTTTTCTACATTCTGACCTAATGTCCTGCCCACAAAATTCCTGACTGGCTTGATATCACACAACTACCAGCCTATCAGCACTGAGGTCTGAGTAGCACTCACAAAGGGAGTGTATGGCATCTCTTCTGTTTCCTGCAGCTGTGGTGTTGCTCTGTGCTGTTTTTGATGTTAGAGCTAGTGCTAACTTGTTTGCCTTAATTATTTTAACATGTAGTTTTACTTTTGTCACATTAAGTACATTTTGTTTTTCATAACAAATGCATATCGGTCATATCTGTAAAGACCCTGAAATAACCATATCAGCCCACCCTTAATACCAAGTATATATCTTATAAACATCACTGTACAACTACTTTAAGTGTTTGAAACCAAAGAAACAAGGCTGAGAAAAAATTGCAGTTAAAAGGGATCTATTGCATAGGGGTAAACCAATGACTGTTGATTTCAAATGACATGACACGATTTGATGAGTCTGCCAGAATTTTGCTCATGTTTGTTTTAACCTAGAAATCATTAAGAAGTAACACAGAGCTGTTATTAATGGATTCAAGATATTGACTCTCAGGCAATGAAAAACTTTGATCCTCTGGAGATAATGTAAATCCTTTCAAGGGTGTGAGTCAGTTTGAGTGTATATTAGTTTCACAACATGTCAGAGGATCAAACCCATCACCTGCCTGGCCTTTCATCAGACCGCCATGACTAGAAACAGCGCTCTGAATCATATCAGCTTTAGCTTTGAGTCTAGCATGTGAGAGGATCTTTTGCCTGAAAGAGTCATTAGGGCTCTGACATGTGATCCTGAACTAATCATGCATTCATGTGTGTAATGATCCAGTTTAAAACTGTTTACCAGTGAACGGGTAATGTGATTGGCCTGTTTTCAGCAGGTCACTCATTAACAGGGGTACACTGTATCTACCCTTGTCACTGTAATGGATTAGCTTTTTGTGTACTTGTACTCTTTTGAGTTTTTTTTGTGACTATTTTTACTCTTAATTTTAATTTGTGGAAAATATTGTTAATTTTGAATTTGTTTATTTTCAAAATCATCAAACATGGAAATAGAATATATAAAAAAAAATACAACTTAAATATTTCATTGTCGGGCAGCTCTTTAAAAAAAGGATGCAGGATGAAGTAAAGAACTTACGTATTCCTACCCCTTTTTTCCAAAAATAAACACACCTACAGGTACATGACATCTTTCACTGTCTAAAAGTAAAAACTATGGTGGTAAAAAAGTAGATCTGAGCATTCTGTCAACTGTGTGGAGCTGTCCAGTAGTTTGGGTCTTAACAGTCCACTCAGTATTCAGTTTTGTGAGTAGTTAACGAAAGTAATGAGTTGACTTGAGCGTAATATTCTTGTGTTCTTTCCAACCTTATAATGCTTTATGTTGTTTTATACCTCTACACTGTGTCCCTACTCATCTGACTTTTCCTGTCTGATGTTCACTTTTGTGTTGGTCTTTGACATGATCTTTCATCTCTCTCCATTCCTTTGCCTTTAACTTGATTACCAAACTGTATTTCTTTCTTTCCTGTGTCATCTCGACCTCATTACGTCCCTTGGCTTTTGTCACCTTTGTAATGGCACCCTACTGCAACGGTGTCACCCAGAAGACAGGCTTTACACTCAACCTCACTCTGTCTTGATACCTCACTCAATTCTTAAACCATTTTATCAGAAGGTTTCACATAAGGTTTTAGAGGTGACACAGGGTGCAAACTTATCACAGAATATTTTCTACATTGCGAAATTAAAATGGGAGAACTGTCTTTGTGTTACACCATTGTTGTTGATTTAATTAAAAAGAGAAGGCCATCTCTTTTTCCACAATAATAGTGCTTATAGACTGTCAGTTGTAGACAGAATTCCACCCTGTTGTGCCTTGTGTGCAGTATGTAACCCATGGAGCAGGAATGGTGAGGTGAAGCCGTTCCACCTCTGCTCTGACATCAGAGGTAGTAATAGAGGCATAATTGGGGGAACTAGCTGGCAATGTGTAACATTGGATCCAGTGAGGCAGAACAGCAGTGTGAGTGTGCATGCATGAGTCTGCATGATGTGAAGCTGCCTCTCATGCTTCCGCATTGCCGTAATACAAGACAGTTTAACACACTGGGACACCAGTAGTATGCCGTTACAGATGCAGTCTTTAAGCACAAAGATGTAAGGATAATGGAACTTCATTACTGTGCTCTGCAGAACAGCTATATGTAAGCAGCTTTTGGTGTCATGAGTATTTTGGAGAAAAATGAAGCAAGAAAGAAAGAACATCAAGACCACAAAAAGATCTGTTTTATTTGTCAGGAAACGCTGTGAATAAAGATGACTACTCATTTATCTACCCTCCATATAGAGAGTTGTTTTGCTGTTTAATGGCCACTCCACTGTGCTTCCGTCACCTAAATGAGTCCAGCTGACATTTCCCTTCTAAATCCTATTTAAAACAAAGGCCTGCTTTATCTCCATATGGAGATTTGAGCCAGTAAGTCCTGTTTCCGTGTTGTAGCAACTCTGCAGAGACATGTTTAAAAAGCAGGTTGATCTGAATCAGCCTCTTGGGTTTCAGATGTGAAAAGTGCATTAAAAATACAATTCCTATGTAATGATTGTTCCTTTTTACATGGCTATATGAATGGCCTAATCCTTGTCTGCATGATGTGCTTCGTTAAACACCCGGTGACATCGAATACGTTAAAGTCCATTGGGGTTTGCAGTTTTTACCTTTTTTTACAATAGAGGGCTGCGGTGTATACACTTGGTCCATATATTTAAATTGTAGCATCACAAACTGTGATGAAGGATGTATAATCCCCTAATCATTATTTGTTTTGCTTCTTTAGCCTTGACTAAACGTGGTGAATGTGCAGGTCACAACTTGTCCATGAGGGCATTTTGGAGTTTCTGGATTGTGTATTTGATGAGTTTGATGAGGGAAAGCCAGGATACCATAAGACTCCATTGCATTGGCAGAGCAGCACCTATCTCAGCAGATCGATCTAAAAATAGCTTGCACCGACAACTAAAGGTAATGAACCTATTAGTAAGACTATAGGGGTTATGGCAATTTGCCAGAATGTTGAAGTATCGCTTTAATGAATAAGTCCTCTTGGCCTTTGTCTGCCTGTGTCTTAATGTCAGAATTGTAAACATAACATCAATTTCCTCTTTTGATGAATGACATTTTCACCATTTCATTGGTAGAAATTGTACTTTTCTTAAGCTTTGTTGAAAAACATAGATTCATCACAAAAAAAGCCATTTTAGTGTTAAATAAACACAGAGGAAAAATTAAGAACTTGAATGAGAGAAATTGTCAAAGTAATATCAGGTTTTAGAACAGTTGTAAGAGGAGTAATGGAACATATTTGATCAGGCATAATTATTACCTACACCAAGGAGGTTATGTGATCAGATGGGTTTGTTCGTTTATTAGCAACATAACTCAAAAAGTTGCAGATGGATTTTGAGGAAATTTTCAGGAAATGTCAGAAATGTTATAAAGAAGAACTGATTAGATTTTGGAAGTGATCCGGATCACTGTCTGGATTCAAGAATTTTTTTTAAGGATTCTGTACTATTGGGAGATAGGGCTAATGGCGGAGGTCTACGCTGTTACCACTTTACACCAGGAGATGGCGGACACGAGTAACTTTAATCCCAGCAGCATTTTGGGTGTGTTTCTATTCAACGTTTTGGAGTTTATAGACTTTGAAAGACGCACACCTGGTCGGGGAGAAGAGTCGGAGCGTAAAAGAGAGAAAGACAGGGAATTGTAGTGAGAATACTCACAATGCTGGGAGGAATAGAGGAATATTCACCCTCTGCCATGACTTCCAGTTGTCCAGTGAGACCATGGGTGAGACTGTCAGTGCATCTGTTGGCACCAGCAGGCAATGCTTCCGCCATGACAGTCCACCTGTAGCAAAGCCAATGCTTTGCCTCACCGTGTTTCCACACCAGAGGGGAAGTAATCGGCGAATGCCATGGTGGGGGGCACATGGGGACAGATCCAGGAATTTTTTAAAGGATTCTTTTCTATTGGGAGGTAGGGCTAATGGTGGAGGTCTGTGCTCTCCAAGTGCTTTTCTAGTTAATAAAATGTTTGTTTGAAATTTATCTCTGCAACAATGGCCCTAACAACATTTTTCTTGTTAATTAGTATTTCAGAAATTTGAAGACATTCTGACAGGGGAAAAAATGTTTTTTTGATGTTTAGATCATTTGTGATAACATGTTCTTTGTGCACAGTTAATGCAGGTTTATGACAATTTAGAGTGTAGACTGAATAAAATAATAAAGTAACTCAGTTGAATGCTCTTGCTTAAATGTTGAGCAGTTTTCCTTGGATACAAGAAACAAAGGAGAGCCTTCTGTGACAGGTGAATTGATGTGTTGATATTATTTAAACCTGAGATTATTCTACAAATGAGTTCATTCCACATGGGAGACCCAGATTACCCCAACATTAAACTCATTCTTTATTCTCATCCTTTAAATATGCTGCTGTTCTTGCTCTGTTACACAAATTTTGCACAGAACATGTTCATTTATTAACCCATTTGTCTACACAATGACATGCAAACACACACACAAACACACAATTACTGATCTGTGCTAATTGTAGCTGTGGAGCTTGTTGACATTCACACTGCTGGTGTTAATCCAATTTAGGTGTGATTACTCAACCAAGCGGATAGAGCCAGCAGCTGAAAGACCTTCAGTATGTGAGATTGAGATATGCAAAGCCACATAGCAGGGGCAGTGTGTGTGTTTGTGTGCATGAGTCTCCTCCTCTGGTTCCCAACTGGGCTGTGTCCTCTCACAGATTTTAAAGATTCTGTACACAGAAAGCAATACAGGAAGACATATGTTGAAGTTCACGGATGTTACAATAACAGCGAGTCTGTTACAGGGGGAGGATTCAGCACATGGCCATGTGGTGGATAACGTTATTGAATGGAAACCAAGGACGTGTGTAGATTTCAGAAAAAAAGTCAATTAAGGGGCAGACTGGTGCACGTCAGTTATAGGTGCCCGAGTGCTGTTGCAGACAATAAGCTCTCATTCAATGAAAATGCTGATGTAGCTTGTAAGAACTCACAGCAGTGACTTCACTTTTTCCAGAAGCTTAACCAGTTTGGGGTGTATAGCAAGCTAGTGACACATTGTTACCCACTGTGAAGATTGCCAGTAAAACCAGTGGTATTAAATTACCTGATTTATTTCAAGCCATTTTTTGTAATCAAGTGATATCTAAGTTTCAAGACATTGTACAGAGTTCTAAGCATCCTCTCCATGCTGAATTTGAGCTTCTGCCCTCCAGCAGAAGATGCATTATGACCAAAGGCTAAGTCTAAGTTTCAATATATTGGTGTCATCCTGTTTTATATGTTTTATGGTTGTACCTGTCTGTGTAGCAAATTTTCCTCAGGACAAAGTTCAAGTTGAAAGTTGAAGTTGATGCATTTATGGTGCAACGGATCACAAAACTCAGGATTTTGATTGATTTGGCTGTTTTTTAAAAGATTTTTTTTCTGGCCTTTTTCTGTCTTTATAATGGAGGACAGCAGAAAGAATATGAAAAAGGGATGAGAGAATGGGGAAAGACATGAAAGAAAGGAAAGGAACCACTGTCCAGATAAAACCATTAGGTTATTTTCATCCCTTACGCTGGCCACACTACAGGGTTTTAGGCCCAATTTGAGGCAAGTTTTGCCTCCCCCAGCGATTCTGGCATGTCCTGAGTGGCACCTGTAGCAAATGATTATTTTTCTAAATCACTGGTACCCAACCTTAGTTTACCAAAGAGCCACATTGTCTAAAAAATACTTTAGCGGGAGCCACAATACAAACCGGGAATGTAAGGTAGATAATGGATCAGTTAATCTATAGTTGAAATGAAATAAAACTGTGAATATGTCTGTATAATGTCAGATGAAACAATATGTCCCTGACTTTTTTTATTTTTTAATTTTATTTATTACTGACATCAGGCTAAAACCTTGTATCTCAATTTTTCATGATTTTAATTTGTTTTTATAAATCAGTGCTATTGGTCACCCTTTACATCTGCCAGTGGTTTTAACCAATTTTAAAGCAATAAAAAATGTCAAATGATACTTTTTCATTCCCTGAAAAGTGGTCATTTTGGTGATACCAATCTTTGGCCCAACACCAGAGTTATGAAAGTTCCACCTGGCCTAAAGTTTGATAAGTAAAGAGTTTGAGCTCTAAGATGTTTTTCAAAGAAAATGATGAATTATAGTTGGCTATTTGGGTATTTATATCTCACATTGGGGCATTTACTGTAGTTCTGTAGCTTTATTAACATAAAAGAGATACTTTCTAATTTTTTCTACTCAAATTTAATCCTTTAGTTAAAAGGGTAGGGGCCTCATATTGGTCTTTGCCCTGGGCCTCCAAATGATTAAAACCAGCCCTGCCTCACACCTGCAGCTCTCCAGACATGTTGTTTCACCCTGCCTCATTTTGGAGCTTTGGTTTTATATTTCTGCTCTTGTGACAATATTTGTGATCATTGGTTCATTAAAGATCAAATAAAACACCCACATTTGGACATCTTTCACTAGATATTATGTTATCTCCATGTGTGATCGGTGATTCATGTGAGTTATGCTCGTTGATGACGCGCATTGGCGTAATTGTCATAAGATCTGGGTGTGAGAGAGGCTAGAGAAAAAGTTAAACCGAGGAAATGGTAAGCCTCAGTTTAAACACAAAACAGCTCAACTCAATGCATGAGCTTACTGAAGACACACAACACCTGCAGACTTCCTCTGTGCTCTTCTCTTACACAAGCTCCTCTGTCAAGTGCATCCGACAGTAATAATATATGGATTTAAAATAATAAACATTTAAATTTGGAAGTTAAAGCCTGTCTTCTTTGTGTGGGTAACAGATTTATTGATGTGACTTACCATGAATCTTTATTGATGATGGTGTTTACCTTCATAAAGGGTTTTAGTTATGTTTTAGTTACATTTTTTTTTCCAAGTAAGCCGCAACTGGCCACTAAAGAGCCACATGCAGCTTGAGAGCCGTGGGTTGAGTATCACTGGTCTAAATAATCTGCATGTGTGTGGTATCAACACAATTATTTTACTGCTCCAAACTGCGTTGTATCCTCCCAGATCCTGAATTGTAAATATCAAAAACGTTTGATATTTACGATTCTAGGTGGCATTGCTCTCTGACGGAGTACCCACAACAACCAATGACAGCGAGCAGACGGGGCAGCGTCACCAGCAGGATCATATGAAAGTCTGCGTCATAACTGTAAACACATCTGTAGCTTCATTCCAGCCAGGATTTTTATCCTGAGTCTTTCCCCTGTTTTAGGATTTTTGCTGCACCTGTAATCCATGCCAGGACAGCCTGTTGTGGAGGGACAGCAGGAGGATATATCGACAGACATCCATGTTTGTTTTTTCTTGAAGTCACGTGATCACGCAAGGTCACTGGCAGGTCGGCAGGTGTGTGGTGTCCAGTGATATGACAGTCTGGCTGACTTGTCTGGTGTGTGCATTCAGAGGATTAAAGATGAAAAATCGTTTGAAACTGTCCCCATGTCTGTGGTCTCCCACAGTTTTAAAATCATTTCAGCTTTAAAAATTGTCTAGTGTGTGGCTGACCTTTTTTGACCATTTTAAACCTTGGAACCCCAAGGCCATTTCCCCTATTTTTGTTTGGCCTGTATTTTTTATGAAAAAGTGCCTGTAGAATCTCAGACCTTTTGAGCACAATCAAGTTATAGACATCTGTATTTTCAGGGCAGCCTGAACTGTCAGAATATGTGTGCTGCAGGGGTCTCAGATGAATGCATTAAAAGTTATGCCACCAGAAAGACAAAGTTAAAGAACTAAACCGAAAATTGAATCTCATAGAAACGTATGCAGCTCACACCCAGATCAACAATGATCCAGCCTTCTCAAATCTGCATTTAGTTCATTCAGGCCTTGTCTACCAGGAGAAAATATAACAGTTTTTGAACAAACACACAAAAGAAACACACCGTAATTTATCTTCATAAAACCATTTCACATTTAGCACACAAGTGGTTTTCCAGTGCAGATAATGCATATGAATCCCATTTTAGGAGTACAAATGTGCTCTTTTCATTATTTGGACCAAAGAAGACTATTTTCTCTTTCCTTTCCAAACTGGCAGATAACTATCTTGTCTTGTAGATATTTGGCCGGCCCTGATTGGTTGCTAATGCCAAGAAAATAATAGAAGAAGAGGAAATTGGAGCATCATGATTGGCCTATAGGCTAACAGAGTATTGTTGTCTTTTTCTTCTGGTGTCAAAATAGAAAACTGATAGCTACACTGTAAAGTTTTTTCATCAAAAATGTCATAAATAGTCATCATGGATTTAGCCATGTGGATTTGTAACATGAAAGCTCTGAATAAACTATGCACTTTGTGTCCACATTAAAAATATTCTGGATGGATACAAACACGAGGAGCTGTCTGTAGATCAGCATAAAGGTTAATGTATTTACTCCACAGAGATCCATGTTATGGTTCACTGTAACTTACTATTATAAATGATTTGCTAATACCTTTGATGGGTGATGAACTTTACGTGGCTGTGATATGAACACATCATTAGATATTGCTAGCTAACACACAAATAGCTCATGACGGCCGCTGCTCTTCTCTCCACTGGTTTTTGCCACACTACAGCTTAATTTACCCCTTCACTTTCTATTATCTTAATACTAGGCTGGTCCTGGTCTCTTAAATTCTTTTCAGGTTTATAATTAAGACCCATAGACTGTTGTTTGAATATGGATAAATATTTTCTTCCTCTTTATTTATAAGACTTTTATTTAGATTCATATCTATTATTGTTACATATAATGCTAACCCTTTATCTATGTCCCATCTGCTAGTCTGTTTCTAATACGAAGGTAAAAGCAAACATACAGAAATGGCTTCTGTGTTTATTCATAGATATAGATAATATTATTATGATTTTTTTTTCCTACAAATGTGTTAACAGTGGTCTCCAACCTGAAAATTGCTCTTTAGTTAGCGATTTAGATAAATAGGAGCACAACAGTGTGTGAAAGCTATGTCAAGTAAATGTCAGTATCTTTTCACTTGTAACTATGTACATTTACATTATCTGTAGTTCTCAAGCTTACCAAACCATGGGATGTGACAAGGATAGATCACGCATCAGCATTGATCTGTCGCAGCTCTTATGTTTGTGCCTGTGTGACCAAGTGTTAAATGGCCATCAGTACATTATCTCTCCCCTTGTGATGGCCTGTGTTAATGAGCTAATTGCTTTTAACATGTAATTGCAATGTTAAGTACATACAGCAGAAGCACTACATATCGATCGATTAAAGTAATTCAAGTTCCTGTTCCTCTAAATGGCTGCAGCCACGAATCACTTCATGAATCTCATCCCATGAAAAAAGGAGAACCGTGAGGGACAGAGAATGAATGGGGCACAGGTTGCAGTGCTGGCTGATCTCAAAACGAAATCTTGCCCACTATCTCAAGGGCCTGATTAGAATAAACAGTCAAGGGAACGTTTATGTGTTTTCACTTACAGTAGTAGCTCTGCTAAAAATACATCTGTGTCAGGAAAATGGCTGCATAACAATGCTGCATAGAGAGGTGTGGGTGGAGGTCAACAGTACTCTAAGAAAGTTTAAGTTTGTGTAGCTGTGACACGCCAAGACAAATGCTTGGTAAAGTTTACTTTTGACTGAAGTGCCATTCAGTCAGTATTGTGTATGGTTGTATCAGGTGACTTTACCAGAAGAGAACCTTGCCCACCTTTGTTTTACCTGGATGTTATTATTTATATCTCAGAAGTCTGGAAAAATGTTAATAGTGCTGTTTCACTTGGACAAATTATGTTTTCAGAATTTGTTTTTCCAGTCTTTTTGAGCATTTCTTTGTAATTCTTTGTAATACTGTAGGACATTGATATATAATTGTTTGCCTTTGTTGAAGAGACAGGACAGTGAATAGAGCCAGAAACAAAGGTGTGAGAAATTGGGGAATGACATGCGTTGAACGAGCCAAAGTCTAGCTTAAGAAGCTATGCTGGAACAGACAATAATGCTGCTAAAGCAAGCACCTCAGCTGGTGTCACATTGTTTTGTTTCCATGCAACTTGTGCTGAAAATAACATTTGGCCCCCTCTGAACGAGTGAGAACACAGATAAACTTTGCTGCAGAGCCTTAAGGATTAATTAATTTTTACATTTTATACAATGGTTAACTGTGACATTTTATAATTGCTGCAACACTACTACATACTTGTTAAATCTTGAGATTTTTATTAAAGATGTTGTTTTAAGTACTCACACACACCATGAATGTATCTTTTTTGTGTAACACTTTTCCTGCCACTGGAGAAATGATATACCTGTTAAGATCGTCTCTTGGTGTCTCCAATGCATTGGAGCAACCCCCCGAAAAAACATAGAAACACTGTTTATGCAGTAGCATAATCCCACTACCCACCACTTACATGATGGTAGCAGCAGATCCATCCATGTCCCAGCAGTCCCCATCTCCAACAGCGCTGTAGCTCATTCATAACTCTTCTGCAGTGGTGACATTATGATTAATGTGCCAAAGCATCAACAAGCTGCCTATGCAAGCAGATGTAACACTCTGAGTCTATTTAACAAACAGCAAGAACTATCATATCACTGACCATGTTATCCTGTATATCAGCCTTCATCTAGACAAGCTGCTGTTCACATGGGACAGGTAACCCAACAGCATTGTTATTTTATACAGGTTACAGCCATGTTTGGAGTCAATCTGGATAGTTGTATTCAGTTCCTCTAGGAGTATTTTTTTCTCACTTGTGTACCTCCTCCAGGCTTATACCCTTACATGCACTTAATGAGAACACACACTAAACCTGCTGTGCACATTTTAAGTCTGCCTTGATCTCAGAATCTTTTCTGGCTGTTAGTTAATACCTGAAACATTAAAAATCTGGTTGATAATGTCCAATGAAATTATGTCCCTTCCTAAAATCACTTAACACTGTAATGTGAAACTAATAAGAATCTTTAGTGCTAATGATGTAATTGATTCAGGCTCAAATGTTTAAAAGGCATATTTGAATACTTTGAATGACTTTGGATTTTTACCTTACATGAAAGCTCTTTTTCATTTTATTTTTGCATGTGGCAAAGCCTCATTGAGCAGTTGGGACACATGCACAGTTGTCTGTTTTGCTGCCATTAACCGCCTTCCTGGGATGCTTTACTTCGGTAATGATGCTTGACATCAGCACCCACAGACTACCTTCCAGTGTCAACCATCAATCTATCCAACGAGAGGGCAGCTGTAGCCCTTGTAGACACATTGAGTCTTCTACTCATCACCCTGAATCAGATAGCGCCTTTGTAAAATTACAACTTAGCAATGCTTCACTTGAGTGCATCTTTGTTACATTTCCCTACCTCTGTGAAATGTTTGTTTGACAGAGTTAGCTTACTCACCTCACATTTAATAAGAGAGAGTAAGAGTGGGAGAGCACTGTTACACTTTGAAATGAGTTTGGTAAGAAATACTGATAATAGGAGTCTTAAACAGTAAATCAGTAGAAAATGAAAAGACCAGCAGGGCTCACAAAGATCATTTATTCATCTCCTCAAAATTGTGCTTTGGTTCTGCTTAGCCATGTCCTCAGCTCATTTCCTCTGAGTTGATTGGATCACAGTGGTTGTGCATGGCTGTCAGCCATAAACACAATTGAGAAGTTAAGTGATGCTGAAGTTCATATTGAATAAAGCAAAATGTGTTTAATAGCTTCATTCCTTTGACTGTCAGACTTCATGGGTTCTCTTCATTCTCTTCACCGCTCTGTTGGTGCCATTACAGTCCTTCTGTTTCTTTGACAGCACTGATCGATTTTGTGTTATATTTAAAAAACAAGGGAGTTCAGCGCAAGGTAATAGACCATTTTTACACCCATCAAGTTTCTCCTTTGTGGATTCGCTGCTTGTTTTTGGATATTCCATACATGTGATAATTTCACTGTTTAGATGTAAAGTGTTGTAAAAACAGTGAGACGTTAAGGTCACAACATCTGATGCAGGTCATATAGAAACTATTCTATAATATCAAAGATCACCTGCATTAATAGTGGTTACATGTAAAAAAAAAATCACAGCTTCTGTCCATGTCAGTGAGTGAAAATGTGTTCATCTTTGCAGCAATACAGCATCACCATGTTTTTTAAAAAACTGAAGAAATATAATGTGAATGTTGAGAGCAATGCTTAGCCTGAGATATTACATCTGGCAGGGCAATTTCCATCCCAAGTCGCAGCAGCCTTTCCAGTCCGTCGTTTAATTTTCACATGTGATTGCAAAAGAGTTTTCCAAGAGCAGCCTGGTGCCTAGAAACTGTCAGATTAGCTTTAGTGGGATTGGCACCTTTCCCATATATAATCTGGTAAATATGGAACAGTCACCACAATGATACTCATGTTATAGTATATGCCTCCCCCAACACACAACTCTCACGGATAATTTTACACCATCCCCAAGTCCACACCAGACATGTTTAATGCAGCTAAAAGACAAGCAGTTCTGCTCCTCATAAGACATAAACCCTCCCCCTTGTTGACTGCGTGTTGTAATCATGTTATAGGCCCAAGATTTTCAAGTAATGAGCAGATGAATATAGGAGAGTAAATACCCTAACCTAGTTCTGGGCGATATGGCCTAAAATATCTAATCCCTGATTTTCGATTCACGATTCCATGCAAATTTTTCTTATCCTTGTTTAAAAACACACACAAATGACCAAAACCAGCAAAAGCATGTTTTTCTTTTATTTTATGAATCAAATATAACAAATACCAACTGAATTAGCAAGCTGGAATTTGGTATCAAAAATGCATCTTTTTACTGCAAGGAGAGTTTACATCAACACAGAACAGCTGCAATTATTTGCAGAAACCAGTGATGACATACAGAATTTATGTCTGAGCATAACATAATTTTTTTTTTTTTTTTTTTTTTTTTTTTTTTGTTTGTTCAATGTTGTGTTACAGCTCCAGTGTTTCCCCTAGGTTTACAGCTTTTGGGGGGGGGGGGGGGGGCAGCAGCAGGACACCGACACAAACAATGAAAGGAATCATGGTGTTTATGTGATTCTTTAAATTCCAGCTGTCAATATAACATTCTATCTGTCTGTCTGTATCTATTCTATCTGTCCGTCCATCTGTCTGTCCGTCCATCCATCCATCTATCTATCATTATTTATGCATGTGTGAATGACAGGGTTGGAAATGAACTTTTTGCCTTCCTGCCACATGAGGATCATACCAGTATTAAGTGTAAAGTTGGCCTGAAAAAAGAAAAATAAATATATAGAGAGGGACCCGGATCTTAGACAAATAAGGAGGTAAAACATTGTGAGGATGTATGCAGCAGTCAGGCTAAGGTTCCCCTATAGAGTAACAAAGGAAAATAAGAACACAGGGACAGTGAAATATAATGTGTGGGAGGTTTCCTGTGTGAAGGCCAGCTCTGGACAGTAATGAATTTAATATCTGTGTTTTTATCTTTTTGGGGTTTTAGTTGCTGTTTTTATCACCTTTTTTCGTTTAAAATGTTTCCATTGTATTTCTTTTTCCCTTTGTCACTGTATTTCAATGTCCTGTCTGAAGCCCTTTGAATTGCCTTGTTGCTAAAATGTGCTATACAAATAAACTTGCCGTGCTTTGCCTATGCTGTCAAAAAAGCCTTTCCACATGCAAATGAGTCTGACATCTGACAGATTTGACAAATAAATAACCAAAAAAATATTTAGGATTATGTATTTTGGTAAATGTTCTTTAGATGATTGATTGTCCTCCACAGATTTTGTCTTCTCATTTTCTTTCTCTTCACTATCATTATCCACACACATTGCATGTCTCTGTCTCCTCCTGTTGTCTCTATGACTGTGTGATCTTTTGTCAACACTCCTACGTTTATAAAGGTTGAGGAGGTTCTGTCATAATCTGCATGTGGATGAGGTTTATTTATGAGCGTAAATAACGATCATGAATATCGCCAATAGCGTCAGGCGCTCTGAGAAACATGCATGCGAGGAATAAAAAGACAAAAGGGGTCATCCACCAGTTTATTGATCCCAGATGAATGAGTTTTAAAGTGATTAAATGACCGAAAGGTGACCCGCGGAGGGGCCACTCAGTCATAGTGAGCGTGTGGGTTTGCTGAGCTCTGGTCATGGAGTCTGAGGGAACGAGCACAAAACCAGGACTCAGAAATTAAATACATTCATGTAAACAAGAAAAATAAATTAAAAGGCTATTTAGTTTGTTAAAAAAAGGGGCCAGGTAGAGACCTGCTTTATAGGAAAGGTGTCCTTAAAAGACTACTGTTGTGATCTGGCACTAAATTAACCTTGCAAAGCAGATGGATACACCCGTTTCCTTGTTTTTCACTGGCGAATCCATTTTGCAAAGCTCCCATCTGAACGTTTGGGCCCGGTGAGAAAGTGACAGGACCAATCAGCGACGAGGGGCAGTTCTTTCAGGTACACTTCTTTAAGTGTGTGTTTGATGGATGCAGTGGTTAAAGGGGGAGTATTATGTCTTTTTTCAAGGCTTTACACCATCTCTTGGATACCCACGTAGTAGCATTACATGGTTTACAGCTCAAAAAACTCCTCATGTTTCTCACACTGGCGTCCTGAAAAACCCTTATTTTAACCTCCGTCTGAAATGCTTCGTTTTCGCTGCTGTCTTTTTAACACCCCTTGCTCCACGGACCTGCTTTCCTCCGATAGGGTAAACTACAGCAGCCCCAGGGGAAGAGAAATAGGAGTGCGGAAGAATATCGGAAAATCTAGATTTTTATTTTTTAATTCGTCCTAAACAAACAATTCAAATTATTGATAAAACCGATACGTCACACAGGCCTACCCTAACCATCTTTACACCCACATCACCAGCAGCAGCAACAGCAGCAGCCAATGTACCTATGCTGCAGTATGGCTCTGTGGCATTTTCTCTCTCATCTTTTCTCCTTCTCCTTGCTCTAACGGAGATAGGAAGCAAGTCTTAGGGAAGTGAATCTGCACAAAAAACCATGACAGCATCTCATTATCCACTAAATAGCACCAGATTAATTACAATGACAATGACAGATGGCTTGTTAATGGATTATTGAGATGGGACCCCAGGGAGGGACAGAAACATGCAGGTACAGAACACTGACTCCACAGCAGAAACACACATGTAATATTCACTGCTGTAACAACCACCAGTTTTTATTGCTCTATGACACATAAATGCTTTATTCCCAGCTATTTTTCACTACAACATTGCAGAGAATCATGTCTCAATTGTTTAAAACTCCCTCATTTATGAGAAAAAAAAAGTAGTTTATGGTGTTGCACAATAAATCATAATTGTATTTTTGTTGCAATATGAGCTTGAGCAATAAACACAAAGTCTGAATTTATTTATGTAGATTAGAAAGATAATTTTGAGCAAAAAAGCAATGCTTTCTCTCTCAGAATGTGTACATTAAAAGAGTCTGTTAAGTGATAAAAAAACAACCTGTTATTAAGGTTTGTTGTATGACAGACCTCGGTGTGATGAACTGCCAGGCCAAATTTCAGTCATAAAGACATTTCTAAATGTCTTAAATTAATCTTCGAAACTGTGAAAAATAAGGCAGCAATATCTGCTCTAGGATGCTCTGGGCATGTTGATTGAATGTGCCTAAGCCACATCCAATCACAAGAAAGATGATCCTCTCAAATTTTAAGATACACCACAACCTAAAAGGAGGATTCATCTGTCTGCCATACTCCTATGTTACAGCTCTCTTTCTCAAGCCACCAGAAAAAAAAAACATTCACATTTATTCCATGGGAGGCAGAAAGATTAGAGCCTGATGTTGCTCTTTAAAATAAAAGTCTTCAAATTAAATGCTTAAAATTAGACACTTTAATTGTGACAGACTTGGCAGGTGTAGAATGTGTGTTTCATCTGTTACTTCAATCATCTTTAGCATCGCAAGGCTAACAGACAGGAGGGGTTGAACTGTTTTGCTTTAAGAGGACAAGGTTTGCTTCTTTTAATCATCTAGGACTAAAGACAAGTGACGTAGGTATTACAACATTTCTTCAGCAGGTTAGGTGTTTGTTCCTGCTCTGACTTTTTCAAATGAAATGTAGACAAGCACTTCAGCAATTGCCCCCCCCCCCCGACCTTACAGTAAACTATGGCCAGAACGCAGCTGCCTGGAGCTATGCCAGAGCAGAGACAGAGTCTGTTTTCCTTTACAAATCTCTCTGCCATGATGCTTCTAATGGCCCACAGACCACCGTGACTGGTAGATTTGGAAAATTTAATTCACAGTGAACAAAAAACAAACAGCATGTAGCTGGCTGTTAATTTTCAATGAAAGCAGTGGCATCAGCTATCAGAATACTGTTTAGATGAACTGCGTGTGATTTTATGTCATCATAGAGTTAGGGGGGAAGGTAATTCAAATATCACCCTGTAACGTCATGGGATGCTATATTTGCACTGCCCAAAATACAGCTAGACAAAAAAGGAGTGAAAAACGTTCTAATGGTCTAAATCCAAAATTCATTCATACATAATTGCAACTTATCATGATGTTCAGTCACAAATTTTGGATTCCACTTTGCAGGGATTTTAGCATGCTCTCACACCATTTTCATGCATTCAATTGAAAATAGCTGGCTAGCTACTCTCAGAGTAATTATAATGGTAAAAATTCACATTTGTTAGGGATTTACAAGATCAAGAGTTATACCTACAATTAATACTTATTCTTTAGTATTAGTTTATTTATCTACCTTAATCATTTTTACAAAAGAAAAAATGAGTCCTGCATCACTTTTCTGTTTTATGTAGTGATGGCCAAATACAAGATAGGCTTTAAATTCAAAATAATGATCCCACATTTGAATGATTGAATTGCACTTTTTTGACCTTGCAGAAACTCTCTGATTTTTATAGTAAAGCTACTTGTATTTTTCATTTATCAACTTATAATGCAGAGAATGAAGGAAAGTGCAATGTGGCCTTTTCTAGCGTTGTTCAGCCCTAATAGTTAGAACGCATTCTTTTTTTTATTAATTTGAGTACAATGTTTACTTGGAGGGACTGATTTGCATAATTGCCAGCAGCTCTTTTGTGTTTTCTCCTAATTCTACTTTAATGGTTATGAGAGGCATATTATCTTCTTATTAAGATTTCCAAAAATGCAATGTTTGCTCGACTGGGGATCTTTAATGATTCGGCAAAGTAACCAACAAGGGTAAGCTTTACTGAAAGTGTTTTTTTCTTTATCTTATTTGCTCTCACACATCTAATCTCAAAAGTTCTCAGCTTTGATCCTCCATTCTTTATATGTTCAACTGAGCAGTTTTCTGCTTCACTACGGAGTTAAATGTTCTTGCAAATGTGGTTAAGATATACACTACTTCTGCAGTCTTCCTAAAAAATACAGAATTGGCAAATCATTTATACAAAAAATTTTTGTGCTTCAACACATTACTACAGAATACTCTCCTGAAAAATGTTATATTTGACAAAACTTCGGAAAATTATCCTTTAGGAATTGACAAGATTTCTAGTTACTTAACACAATGTCAGAAGTTCTTCTTGTTATTTAATGTAGATGGTGGTTTTGTTGGAGCTTGCCCAAAAATGTTTACAACTGAATTGAACACATTTCAGTGTATACGATAGGCTTTAGTTCTTCAACTAAAGAGCTGTAATGAGACCTGAACCCTGTAATGACTGTAATGATGAAGCATGATTGTAAAGATGAAACACCAAAATGCATATTGTGTTATACATGAGAACTGGCCTGTCTGATACCTTAAGCATCTGTTTATTTCTCCAAGCTAAGAATTTATTGATGGTTTGGCACTTGTAGGAAAATGGTCAACCATAGTATAATTAGAGGAATTTTTTTTTACATCTTTGAATTTTGCCACAGTGTGGAGCAACTGTTAAAAACAGTTTATTGTAGGTAGGAGTAATCAACATTTTATATGACTTGGTTTTTCATCGTAGGTTTACACAGACCTAGACACATAAAAATCGTTTTAATAATAGATATGGGGCTTTTGTAAAAAGCAAATGCAGCTACTAAAAAGACAGGTCTTACTGTTGAAAAGGCAGGATTTTTTTTTTCCTGAAATTTGTAAAGAGATCAAAAAGTGTGCACCTGAGGTTAAATTCATCTAGAAAGCACATAAGAGATGACTTTTAATTTATTATGTGAGAATAACTTTGGGGCATGTCAGGAGGAAATCTTTACATCCCTCACACTTCATTGATGTTTGTTTTCTTTAGATAAAAATAAACACAACATTGTTAACACCATTATTAAGAAGGATCTACTTATCCTGGCACACAGTGGCTACTTATAACCCTTCCTGTAATGTTTTCATCTCAACAGCCAGCTTGCTCTTTCTGTCTTTTTTGTCTTTGTGTGTTATCTGCAGCTTTAAGGAGGAAAGTCCAGTTTAGAGGATGAAAGTGCTTATTGACTTTGATCAGTTCTAGCAGCTGGAGCATATAGGCTTGTCCACTGAAATATTTCTTATCTCAGGGGGGCTCGGATGAAACCTGGGCTCACACTGAAGCTCACACTGAAGCCGGTGTGATGTACTAGATTAACATTAGGCTACTAGAGATCTGCTTAACTATGAAATCAAGTCCTCAGCTGAACCTCAGTCAGTCAGTTAACTCATGGTAATAATAAAAACAGCAGTTAATTCAAATCAGCCACCCTGATTCATTGTAACTTGAGACCATGAGGAGTATTAGGTGAGAAAGCCAGGGTTGTTTAGTTAGAATTTACACATTCACTCTCTTTAAACATGCTATATCAATCACAGGAGACTCTGTCCCAATTTGATTTTGTCATAATTCTTGGGTGCTGATTGGATTTTATTATGATTCTGAAGTATTGCTATCAGTGTTTCCCCCAGAATTCTGCAGTTGGAATTGCAGGGAGTAATGTGCTCTACTAACCTTGCAAAGTTCTTGAATTCTCTAGACTCTGTGTCTGTCATCAGGTGGATCTATGTTGTAAAGATTCAAGCTGAAATGCTTGTTCACTGTCAGAGAATGACCAGATCAATTAGCATCATTCTCTCTTTATCTATCTCTCTCTGTCTCACAACACAATGCAAGCTTATAAACGATGGAAACTGGTGAAGAGATTAGCCTGGATGTAGCCATAGCAGAAGTTTTCTAAGAGCTGGAAAACATTTTATTGAAATAAGCAAAAAGAACCACACTGAAACCTTTTCTTGATGGAAAATATGTCTTTGCTCCTCTCCTGACCAACTTTGGCAAAAGTTGATTTTACCACCTGGGTCTACAGAAAGTTAACCATGATAACTGCTGCCTGTTGAGCTCTGCTAGTGTTATGTGGTTAATATTCCTGGATGACACACACATAATGAGGACAGTTTTGTGACTCTGATTGGCTTGTAATAAGTGGGACAGAAAGAATGTCCATTCAACCTCTGAGAATTTTGCCTGACCACTGAGGTCAGCCCTACAGCAGGCCTGCTAGTGCAGTCATTAGCTGGGACTGAGCCACAGCAGCGGTTTTATCTGAACAGCACAACGGGTCTAAATGCACACAAGTGCAGAGAGCAACACTGAAAGCTGCCCGTCACAGAAAAATGTTCTCGCTCTACTCCCGGTCTGTTTCGGCATGGCTTTCCTATCATGGCAGTGGGCTTGTCCCTGTGTTGTCCGGCGTTAGCTGTTATCTTGGATGCCCCTATAGGACCGCTGCAGTTTTCTCCGAACTGGACCGCTGTTCTTGTTAAAACCAGAGCAGAGAGCCACACCTACAGCTTGTCTTGTGCAGAGAATACATTTTTGAGCATATCTTGTAGTGTTCCCTTCCAGCACTAATAGCACAGAATAAAGAGAGCGTGTATCCTCCTCACAGTTTTTAAACTGCAGCTCAGTTCGTTGTGTATCTGTGTGTGTTTAACCAATCACATGCAGTAGAAGAAAAGCAGGAGGGGAGGGGGTATAACGCTGCTCAGGGCTTCATTACACGCAGAAGGAGATGGAGACAGAAGACAACATGTAGCTTTTTACATTTCAGTAACCACTTTATCTTTGGCTAAAAATAATAAATAACAATCATGACAAATTCACTCTGCCTGAACACACATTTCAGTCAGGCATTTCAACAGGCATCCCAGATAGCTGCAGTCAGCCATATACTAGGTTTTAACTAGGGTTGTTCCGATATCAGTATTGGAAATACGTCCAATACTGCTTAAAATGCATGTATCAGCGAGAACACGAGTTTATGCACCAATCCGATACTGTTTGGTTTAACTTTATATTTTGCTTCGTTTAGCCAGGCTAACTGTTAGTTCTATAAACCGGTGTAGGTACCAGATGTGCTCGGGTTGCCAGATCGACTCGGGGTCCTGCGCCTGTCAATGATGTTACACTATGGCAACTCCACTCAGACAAACTACATTGCGCCCCATTTAATAAGAGTCAGATGTGCTCGGTTTAAAGCCCCTAAACGGTTGTCTTTATTTCCGTTTGTTCATTCAATTCACTTCCAACCTTTGTCTTCATATAGTACAGAGAATTACAACTTACTGTACTGTAATTTTGAGATGGCTTTAATTGTATATGTTAACTTTTTAAATGACAAAGAAAAAAAAGATGTACTCAGGATCTCTATTTATCAGTAGATATTTTTGCTTTTATCCCTTTCTTCAAGTAGTGAGAGATTTCTTCGTAAAATTCATCCATGTTTTCTCTGAAGAACTACAAGCCTGCAAAAACTGTTTTGTAATTCGTCTGGACCAACCACAATCTTCTACGTCATCCTGCCAACTTGCAGCCAATCAAATAGCGTGACGTCATCGTCAGGCGCAGGACCCCAAGCTGATCTGACCAACCGAGCACATCCTACACCTACACCGGAAATCAATTCTTCTTTGCTGCCCCTGTATGAACGGGCCTATATTTTTTGGCGCAGCATCAGTGAAGAACAACCAAGGGACCCACTGCAGCTGCAAAGAATGTTGTCTGCGTGACAGTTTTTCTCAGAATGTGATCGTTAAAACGCCTTCCAGACCTGCGCTGTCATACAAGACAAGAAGTGACACAGTTTATAAAAAGTTAAATGGTTAAATCACTTATGAACCATAAACCGTTGCATCTTACTTGTTTTTCCTCTTGAAGCTAGCCATTGTGTTTTCCCATTGATGCCTTTGAATCTTTGCAGCAGCATTTTCAGCGAGCCTGGAACTCGTGTGTCGTTTGGGGACTTTAATGATTAAATCCACACCAGTAAACCCCATATTGAACATCTTTTTATCCATTTTAATCAAATTACGATAATTTATTACTGCTAGCTCGAATGCCAACCTCCATATTGTTTCTCCCTGTAAGGCGCGCGCCATATACGCAGGCGACCCGGGTTCAAATCCAGCCCGTGGCACTATTTCCTGCATGTCTCTCCCCACTCTCTTCCCTGTTTCCAACTCTATCCACTGTCCTATCAAATAAAGGCAAAAATGCCAAAAATAAATCTTTAAAAAAAAAGAAGTGACAGTAGATCAAATGTCAGAGGTGGAGACCCTGGGGTCAAAGAGCAGAGCGATCGTTACGGAGGTAATCTAAGCTGAAAGTTCCAACTTAGACGCTGGAAGAAACTTAAAACTTTTGCCTGAAAAATCGCTTACTCACTGAAACCGACACTGAACTTAAGGACGAATCCCAGAGAGAGCTTTTATTGATCTGTCTATGCGGTCAACAGGCTAAAGAATGCCACGAGGCCCCCCCCACCCCCGTGCATCGGAGAAATAAGGCAGCCTCTCGCCAGCTGGATGCATACAGCAACAAGCAGTAGAGGACGTGGGTGTATAGGCGGGTCCCTTGGAGGCCGTCCAGTTCCAGAGTGTGATTGGCATGACAGTGACTGTAAGCATTGTTATTTATTTTAAATAAAATTTATTTTATTTTAATAAAATAACATTTGTAGTACAATTTTCAGATGTCTTTTAGGTTATTGAAGGCAAAATTAAAACTTTCAAATCACTGTTCTGTTTGACAGACTCTCTTTCACAAAAATGCATTTTTCTCAGCTTTCTAGAAAAAAAGTGGTCTTTTTGGTGAAACTAGCCTCTATTCAACTTAAGATAAATCAAGAGCGGAACAAGCTACAAACAAACAAACAGTTTTTTCCATGATGAAATAGAGAGTTTATTCTTTCATTTGAGCTATTTGGTGTTATCAGAATCATAGTACAAAATATTCTGTGGGTATTGAAAGGTGACTCAAAATGGCCAAAAACGCTGGCACAAGGCACTTTCCATTTTATAAAAGGGCTGGCACTCAATGAGTTAAAGACAAGGTATGGAATTCTGACAAACCTTAGGGATAAATGCAGGCATTAGTGTATTTTCTTGCTGATGGAGTGATTTGCAGAGCAACAGCCTTTGTTTTTATTTTCCCAGGAAAAGTTACAAAGGAGTGCTACTTAAATCCGAAAGGAAGCAGGAGGACATTTTTCACTAAGAATACTACTCAGTGATGCACGGGACAGGACCAGTGAAGAGATAAGATGTTCTGCTTTGTCTACAGGGGCTGTCCAAGTAAACACAACTGAAAATGTTCAATTGTTTTGAGAAGATTTTTCTTTTAAGAAAAATACTATCCATGGACTGGTACAAAAATAAGTCCACCCAATCATCATTCATAACCATCAGAACTTGCAGTGGTGTATTTGGACAGACTCTATCCTCTGCTGTTTTCACTATTTTGCTCTGTTCAGGATGATTCTGGCCATCAGCATTTGGGCATTAGTGTGAAGTTCAATGCTGTTTTTTTATATGATTTACCAAAGACCATTGGTGAAAAAGTCTGCTGTGTTGTGGATGTATAAAGAGCTGTGGGTGTGCCTGAGGGCAAAGAGGGCTCAGCAGGCGAGACAAAGCTGGCCTCAGCTGGATCGAGCTAAATCCAGCAGCTTCTACAAAGAGGTGCGTGGAGGTGTGGGTGTGTTTTTTTACACTTTAAGACGCCATCACCATGAAAAACACAGCTTCCTCTCTCTGGTCAGGTTTCTAGCATTGTTATTCAAAGGATTATTAAAGTTATTAGATACAGAGTTGTTTTCAACACATTATATCTCAAGAGTATTTTAGTTTAATACTTACAAACTCTAAAATCAATATGAGACTTTGAAAAATGAAAGTAAAGCCTTCTTTAATTTCTGAACCACTTTTCAAAAAGACAGAAAGGGCCCTGTTTTGATTGTACAGTGGTGTAAAAAAGTATTTGCCCCCTTTCTGATTCCTGAGTTCTTTGCATATTTATCACACTTAAATGTTTCGGATCATCAAACCAATTTTTATATTTCACAAAGACAACCCAAGTAAATAGTAAAATGAAGTGTTTGAATGATTATCTAATTTTTTAAGGGGGGAAAAAAATCCAAACCTATCTGGCCCTGTGTGAAAAAGTAATTGCCCCCTGAACCTAATAACTTGTTGTACCACCCTTGGCAGCAATAACTGAAATCAAGCGTTTGCGATAACGGGTGATGAGTGTTTCTCATCACTGTGGAGGAATTTTGACCCACTCATCTTCACAGAATTGCTTTAACTCAGCCATATTGGAGGGATTTACAGCATGAACTGCCGTTTAAGGTCACACCACAGCATCTCAGTTGGATTTAAGTCCGGACCCTGAATGGGCCACCCCAAAACGTTAATTTAGTTTTTCTTGAGCCATTGAGAGGTGGACTTGCTGGTGTATTTCGGGTCGTTGTCCTGCTGCATAACCCTAGAGCGCTTGAGCTTGAGGGCACGAACTGATGGCCAGACATTCGCCTTCAGGATTTTCTGGTAGACAGCAGAATTCATTATTCCATCAATCACAGTAAGTGGTCCAGGTCCTGAAGCAGCAAATCAGCCCCAGACCATCACACTGACACCACCATGTTTGACTGTTGGCATGATGTTCTTTTTATCAAATGCTGTGTTATTTTTACACCCAGTGTAACGGGACTCAAACCTTCCTAAAAGTTCAACTTTTGTCTCGTCAGTCCACAGAATATTTCTCCAAAAGTCTTGGGGATCATCAAGATGTTTCTTGGAAAATGTGAGACGAGCCTTTGTGCTCTTTTTGGTCATCAGTGGTTTTGGCCTTGGAACTCTCCCATAGGTGCCATTTTTGCCCAGTGTCTTTGTTATGGTTGAGTCATGAACACTGACCTTAACTGAGGCCAGTGAGGCCTGCAGTTCTTTGGATGTGGTTCTGGGTTCTTTTGTGACCTCCTGGATGAGTCGTCATTGCACTCTTGGAGTCACTTTGGTTGGCTGACCACTCCTGGGAAGGTTCACCACTGTTCCTTGTTTTCTCCATTTGTGGATAATGGCTCTGACTGTGGTTTGCTGGAGTCCCAAAGCCTTGGAAATGACTTTGTAACCTTTTCCAGACTGATAGATTCCAATCACTTTGTTTTTTCATTTGTTCTTGAATTTCTTTGGCTCGTGGCATGATGAGTTTCTTTTTGAGATCTTGAAGCCTACTTCACTTTGTCTGACAGTTTCTATTTAAGTGGTTTTTTGATTCAGCAAATCTGGTGGTAATCAGGCCTGGGTGTGGCCACTAAAATTGAACTCAGCTTTCCAAAAACTGTGGTTAATCACAGTTAACTCATGATTTAACAAGGGGGGCAATTACTTTTTCACACAGGGCCAGAGAAAAAAAAATTAAATAATCTTAAATAATCTTTCAAACACTGCATTTTCTATTAACTTACTTCTAAGTTACTTCTATTAACCTATAAAAATTGGTTTGATGATCCGAAATATTTAAGAGTTATAAATATGCAAAAAACTCAGGAATCAGAAAGGGGGCAAATAATTTTTCACACCACTGTATGAGGTGTGTTGTCCTAAGTATGTGTTTTGTCAGTGCAATTTAGGGGGTTCATCTTCGTTTGGCTATCTAGATGTGCACAATCCCTGTGTAAATCCATGTGCAAAATGCAAAGCTGATGGAAAATATGCCTTGATTATAAATCGACATACTTTGGGTGTAGCATCACTCAACCTAATCAGAGCAGATGAAGTGGAGAGTTTGAAGCAACAGCATAGTTACAGTTTTCAAGTCTTTTATAAGGTCATTCTGGTGTCATGACATTAGATCATGAGTTGTCATGATTATGCTCTTATTCACCTAACTGAACTGCATTGTTTGTCTTCTATTCAATGTTAGCTTTCTTTTTCAAATCTTTTTTCTCTTACATGCAAAAGTGCCAGCTTCAACATTTCATCTTGGAGAACAATAACAGATTTTTCCCCTTCATTATAAGTCATCTTAGTTTTATTCTCTGACAGGCTGGACAGCTGTTGTTCCCCTCTGTTGTTTTCCCCACAGTGACATCAGGTAATGACTTTGCAAAGTGCAAGCAGCTCACTGGGTAAACAGAACGGGACTAGAAATATGTCATGACAAAATCCTGGAGGTGTTCAGTGTTTGCTCTAGCAGCATTCTGCTTTTGCAGGATTTTTTGTTTTTATGTTTAGGCAGCTGTGCTTCTTGGTGGTGGCAATGCTTTGATGAATATTGGTTTAGAGGCACACAAGGTAATAGGGATTGTGTGTCTGGATATGTGCTTGTTGGTGTAGGCCCCTGCACCTGTGTACTTTGATATACACTATATTGCCAAAAGTATTCGCTCACCTGCCTTGACTCGCATATAAACTTAAGTGACATCTCATTCTTAATCCATAGGGTTTAATATGATGTCGGTCCATCCTTTGCAGCTATAACAGCTTCAACTTTGACCATTCTTCCAGAAGTGCATTTGTGAGATCACACACTGATGTTGGACGAGAAGGCCTGGCTGTCAGCCTCTACTCTAATTCATCCCAAAGGTGTTCTATCAGGGTGAGGTCAGGACTCTGTACAGGACAGTCAAGTTCATCCACACCAAACTCTCTCTTCCATGTCTTTATGGACCTTGCTTAGTGTACTGGTGCACAGTCATGTTGGAACAAGAAGGGACCATCCCCAAACTGTTCCCTCAAAGTGGGGAGCATGGAGTTGTCCAAAATCTGCTGGTATGCTGAAGCATTTAGAATTCCTTTCACTAGAACTAAGAGGCCAAGCTCAGCTCCTCAAAAACAACCCCACAGACTAACTTTATAGGTGGGCCACATCTAGGGCTGGGTATCACATATCACAATACAAAGGCCACAATAAGTAGCCTATGTGGATACATGCTCATTTTGGATGATAGAAATGTCCTACACATATTTACTAAAGCACTCCCTTCCTTAATGTAGAGGATAACAGCAAAGACATGCTGTTAAGGATCCTACTCTTAAAAACACATTAATTAAAGCCCTGAGAGAGCAAAGCATCGAAATAAAAAATATTCTGTTTACAGTCAGTAAGCAATTAACAAATGCAAATACAATGATATCTGACTTTTTAAACTAGAAATGGCCCTCTCTGTGGTCTCTCTTGCTGTTGTTTTAATTTAACAGTAATATTCTGGTTTTACTATAGTGTAAGACCACTTGTGTATGCAAAAGTGTCTTTTGCTTACAACTGCATAAAACTTTGGCACCACAGTCTCTGTAATAAACCCACAAGTGGGGATTAAACAGCATGACTAACACTCAATGAGCAGCTGGCTGAAGCCTTTGTTTTCAGCTACACTATACAGCATACACTTTTACAAATAAAGCACATAAGTGCTGCTTGTAATACTATGATCCTGTGTAGAAATAACAGGAAATTTTTACTGTAAAGCACCATTCAGTGCTGAAAGTTATGGCACACACTGGCCTGTGATCCTAGCTGTTATTGCTAAATGCTAATTAGTCTGCTGTTTTGTCATGTGTTAGGTGTACCTACAGTCTTTTACCTAGGTTTGCATTGCTTGCACGTTGCTTGACTTAAGTCCATCTTCTAAATTTCTGATGTTTGAAATACCTGAAATATACCAGAAATAATTAGGCCTGTAGTCAACAAAAGAAAAACTCTTGTAGCCTACTTCACTTTGTCTGACAGTTTTTATTTAAGCATTTCTCCATTCAACAAATCTGGCAGTAATCAGACCAGGGTGTGGCCAGTGAAATTGAACTCAGCTTTCCAAGAACTGTGGTTCATCAAAGTTAACTCATGATTTAACAAGATAAGAGGGGCAATTACTTTTTCACGTAGAGCCAGATTGGTTTGGGTCTCTTCCCCCTTTATAGATACAATCATCACTTAGAAACTGCATTTTGTATTTACTTGGGTTGTCTTTGTGAGATATTAAAATTGGTTTGATGATCCAAAACATTTAAATATGCAATATGCATTTACATGATAAAGGTACTTCATGTAAAATATTTTCCAACCAGTGACTGTTTTTTATAATTAAATTATATTAAAATAAATAGGCTGAATAAATTACATTTAAGTTGTCAATAATGCTGCAACCTCCTTCCAAAAGCTCTTCAATGAATGAAAGTGTTAATATATATTTTTTTATTTAAAGTACTTGATTATTTTAATTGATATATTGACATATTTACACCCATTCTTTAAACATTAAAATTTCCCAGCCAACTTGAACACATCATCATACAACCCTAAGTTAGCTTGTTAAGTATGCTAATTAGTGTCTGTTCTGCAGATATCAACATTAACTTCAGCTCTTACTTTTTTAACCAGTGGGACCAACTACAAAGTTTGGGAGAACTTTTCACAGCCCATCTTGTATAATGTTATACAAGCAGTGGTAGCAATATGGCAACATAATGCCACATTTTTATATAATTTGCATAAAAGTATGTTTGCTTGTTGTTAACTCGTGTTAATAATCTGGCACCTATTCTTCTTTAATCATATAAACTTTTATAGAACTGAACCAAACAGGAAGTGCACACACGGTACACTCAATTCACTCTGAGTGCCAGCAAGGAAGCCATAAATGTTCAACAGACCCTGAATTGTCTTTTCATTGCACACTGCAGCAGAGATAATTTTATCCCTTCAGTAAAAAACTACATATTATTCTCTGGATGGAATTAGTGTATTGGGAAGATGTATCAGAAAGTGGCAGTCAAGTCATATCTGACCTGTTTTTTTTTTAGTTGCGGCATTTTATAAAAGCTATTTTTGAATGCATTTGGACTGTCAGTTTGTTTCTTAAACAACAGCAAAAAAAAAGAGTAAATAAATACAATTTCCAACTGTTTAACAATAAATTTGTGACCTCTCTGTCAGTGTCCCTACTTGCAGAATCTTTATCACAGCTAACATACAACCTGTAGGCAGTTTAATTAATTTTTTCCTCAGCTTGACAGGCTGCTCCATAACCTCTATTTGCTAAGAAACAAGGACATATTTCACATTTTATTGGTAGCTGCACTGTCATCATTGTAAACACACACACACAGTGTTTAACATAGCATGAAGATGTACAAGCACTCTAAACATCTGTTGCATCAGGGACTAGCTTAGCCTATATTCTCAGGGATTAAACAAGACATCTACCTGAAGAAATGTAAAGAATTTGTTTTGGAAATTATGAGTTAAGAACAATACTTTACTATTTTTATGCATAGAAACAGTGTAGTGAACAATTCTGTCACCAAGACTATCAGTCAAGAATATTGCTGAGTGTAAATAAAATTTAAAATACCCTTATTTGGATTGACCAATACCTGAATCATAACCAAAACCGTGCAGCAGCGTTGTTTATTTTGCCATGTCTTTTATTTTTAATGTGGCAGCCAGCTCCCCTCCAGCAATTGAAATCATTACACCACGCTCCTTGAATGATTGCAGTCCTGCTGCAGTCTCTGGCTCTATCCTGTTCCTGTGGCAGCAGATTGGAGCGTGTCCAATATTCTGGATTTTAATGGGCACTTTAAGTACAGAGAGAGTATGAATGACATGATGAAAGCGAGGAGAGTGTTGGAGAGAGCCAAGTATGCATGAGACAGAAGGTTGTGATGACTGCTTTAAATTTAATATCTGCCCTTTCTCTGAACATTGAGGCGCTTAATGTTCAGGCACCATGCACTGTAAATAAAGAAGAGAAAGATGTCTAATAGCTATCTTGTACATGTGATTACTGAAGCCTTAAGTGTTTTATATTTTAAGCTACACTAATGGATATGATCCTTCAGACTGCAAGAGTTGTAGTAATTGGAGGTTAAACAATTCAAGTAGAAGGACAAGACAATGGTCATGGGAATGATTTTTACTCCATACCAACAGAACACATGCACCTTCCTTGTTCCAATAGAAACAGTATGTTGCAGTATGAGTCTTTGTGCTGTGCTACCATCATATAATAGTGTTAAAGTACTGATACCAAGGATTACAGTTTACTTGCATTTTCCATCAGTGTCAAACCATTGTGCCAGTTTAACTGGTGATAGTCCATTCAGATGTTCAGGGGCATGACTTTTAAGGACTTCCAAATAATGTGCATGTCACATGCAGTAACACTGCTTGCTTCCCTGTTATTTCAATTTATTAATTTCAATTTCCATTTATCTAGGATAGCCCCTTGAGATGCAGCATCTCGTTTTCGAGGGGGCCTGCAGTGCTTGCAAATATTATTGTCATGGGAAATGTTTGTGGAGTCACTAAGAAAGATTAAAGCGTAAGATGTATAGAGAGAAAATATGTAGATGCCTGTTCCAAACATTGCAATCTATAGTGATATGCCCAGAAAAAATCCTTTTTTAAGCCTCATAATTTTGTCCAGGATTGTTGTCATAATGAATCTGATGGCTTTTGGAATATTTGTTTGAAATTGAAATACACAGTCTGAAATATTTGCTCAAACATAGCATATAAGCTGAGCGGAGGGACATGCTTTCTCTCTTGACTTGTGATAGTGTGTATTTTCTGTTACAATCTTTGGCAGAAGTCCATGCTTATTAAGTCTTTGTCATCAGTTTGTGGGGGTTTCATGAGTTTGGACATCTTTAGGACATGTCTTGTCATACTGTTACAGCCATAAAATAAGGATCTCTCTTGCTTTGAAAATGTTGGAAATTCAGTGTGAAAATTCTACATACTGTACCTTTAATGCACACATCTTTACACAATGTGTAAATTGTTTAATTATGTTTTCTGTGAGAATAAAACTGTCAATGATTGTAAATACAACAGCTTATCCTACTTAAGAGGGATTGGGCACACAGTGGGGCATCTTTGCTGAATAAATTATAGTTGAATGCAGACTGAGTTTTTATTCAAACACATTATCCTGCCCTTGAGGGCTGGCCAAGAACAAGCATGTTAAGGGCTGAGGCTTGTATGGAGCTTATGAGACACAATGGCTGATCACAGAAAAACTCTGTGAATGAGTGCCAGAAGAAAGATAAAAGTTACTAAGCAATCTCATTGTCTGTTTTGTTAGCAGCCAGGTTTGATGGGCCTATTTCAGTAATGGCATCCATCTACTAGAGCTTATGCAAATTCAGGAGAATGAAACATCGGGCATTTCAGGCAAAAGAATTATTTGTTCTGGAGAGTGGGACCATTTATCACGATAATGTGATGGAGTGGCTGTGAAAAACTTGGAGAGGTGGAGATTCCAATGAATTTCATTTGTTGGGCAGTCAGCAGAACGCCTACACATCAGAGGTAGAAAAATGTCATAGATTCTACAGACAGTTTTTAAATTTCAAACAGGATGAGAAAAGTGGAGAACTGTTATCTCATTCAGTTCAATGACTCTGGTGGATTTACCCAAGAAAGATTTTCTTTTATCATGTTGATTCAAATGTTTATTTTACTTCTTGTTTAAAGTGTGAAGGTTTTTTCCTTTTCAGTTTTTGCTTATTTGTGGGATTTGATGGCCAAAACATAAAGACACAAGCTATGAAGAAAAACATTTATTTAATGAATGTTTCCCCTCCTGGCTGTGAATTTTAATTGATTTGATTTCTCACAAGTTTCTTTCCACTGTTGGAAAATCACAATACCCTGACAAGTTACATGTGTTTGTGTGCTTAAAGTATGATACTTATTTATAGAAGCACATGACAGTAGATGCTGTTTAGGCCATTATGAGCATGTCTTTTGAAGCTGAAGAGAAGAATGAGATGACGGGATTCTCTGGGGTTTAAAATAATGAGTAGGACGGAGACTGTAGCATCGATTTACTTGCGCATGTTGGGCAGTACTTTGTGTTTCAGCCTGAGATAATGGTCTGTTAAATAGAAGAGATCACAACCGTTCCAGTGATTGTTTGATTTTCTTCCTTCATCAGCACTTTGATTTAAAGATGTACAGGCTGTGGCCTGCTCTGACTTGGCCTTCTCTCGTCCTCTTTCTCACACATGAACACCCACTCAACCTTAGCAAGGTTGACCATTACATCAGTGGTAGCCCTGTCTGTCTGGCCTCGCTTTTATAATTACAAATCTGACCATGCTCTTCGTTCACAAATTCCCAGCTCAACTGCTGTTGCTTGGGGCGACCTCCCTGTTTGGATGGAAGCTGATTAAATTCAAGTCACTGACTAGTCACAACGGCTGTAACAGAGGAATGGATGGAAGATAGAGGAGACAGTGAGGGGGGTTTTGCTGGGAGAACAGTAGTGTGATGGCTGTCTCTTTCTGTATGTCATCCTCCTTAATCACTGATTCAGGGCTCAGAAGAAGAAAACACTGCTGTTTCAGTCAGCAGAGCAACAACTTGATTCATGTTTTATGTTGATCTGATTTGATGCTGTTTACAAAGCAAAATCTTCACTGTTGGATGACATGACAAGTGTAGCCCTTAAGGAGCTGTGCTGGGCATGTACCATGACATATGCCATTGTGAAAAAACAACTCTGCTGAGGTAGCTGGTGTTATGATAAAATCTTTTTTTTTAACATGGACAGAACTCCATAGCCATTTATGATAAACTGTGTAAACATAGTATATAATGGAATTCTACTAACAATGATAATGTATGGATGTCAGTGCTGATGAGAAGAAAATCAATAGCAGGGGCTTTGGATGAAGGATCTCAATTCAGCACATCTGAACTGAAACTGTGACGAAAAGGATGAATTTAATTGATGGGAGGAATGTCCATTTTCCACTGACAAGGCTTTCAGGTGGTCTATTGAATGGTTCAAACACTAACCTAAATGTCACTGTCATGGTGGCCTGGCCTGATTCATCAAAGTACAGTCTTCAGATGTTGACCATTTCAATCCCTCTATAGTATATTTGTCCACATCGCTATCTCTTGAACAGAGCTAGTAAATCAACCAAACAACTTAAATCCTGCAGTTGTGGCTATTGGCAAAGAAAGAAACTCCCCCGTGAGACAGTGTATGCTACAAGAGAAAATGGGGACAAGAAAGCCGTTTCTAAGCCATTATGTCAAGATTGCTGCTTGGCTGGGTGTGTGGCTGCTTTGATTGTGACCTCAGATCAGCCCGCACTTCAAAGCCAGAAATAGTGGAGGGATGGATCACAGTTAAACCAAGATCTGTACCATCTATACCATCACCTTCTATGGCTCAGCACAACATTGATTCTGTTTTTTTCATAATGGTGTAATGGTAAAATACGTTACAAAGGCAAGACTGTGTTGATGATTAGATATTCAACATCGCTTCTGTCCAGTTTAAAACAAATTTTACTGCAGTGCTAAACAACTATTTCTCCACACTTCTCTGCCTGTATCAGAGTTAGTTTTGTGGTTTGTGGTCATTTTGAGACTCTATAAAGGGTACAGGCTCATGAGTTGTTTCTCCTTCATTGCTCTGTGTACACTACATGACAGGAGTGTTTAAGTGGTGTGGATATGCTCCACATACACTAGATCTGCCCTACTAGTCCTGTTTGTTTGTTTGTTTTTTTTTTTGTTTTTGTTTTTTTCAAAAAGTTGTAGCTTTCACAGATTGTTTATTTTTGACAGTTTTTGAGACTTGCTAAGACATGTTTCTTGAAACCTTCCTCCCTTTTCTGCAAATTGTAAACACAAAAACCCAGTTTTCAAACAGCATTCACAGAAATTCTGATTTTTTGGGGGTCAAAATCATTAACATCCAAAAAGTTTTAATCTGTGCTCAGATTAAAGAACTGTATCCACATCATAGACACAGCAGTCAAAATTAAAAACACCTGTTAGAAAAAAAAAGAAATGAGCATAATGGTCAGGGACCCTTCAGAAAACAGCTCATTTTCAAGACAATGATTAGGAAGTAAATAAGTAAGTGAAGTCATCTACAATTGAATTCCAGGATTTACTGTATTGCTTAACAAAGCTGAGACAATCACCAGGTTGTTTAGTTATTGGAATAAACTGGGTAAAGGTCTGAGTACCAAATAATTGTGAAGCAATCAGAATTGCAAATGCAGATGACAGTGAAAGTCTTAGTTTTCTTGTGCGATATTTATGAAGATATTCATGATTCAGTCACAGTTAGGGATAGCGGTTCAATCCATCAACATCATTTACATTTAACTGTAACAATTCCCTTATAAAGGTCTTTCTTCCACATGCCTTGAAAAACAGTCTCTTGAGAGGCAGTCAGCTTGAACAGGTACAGAGAAGTCCAGGAAGTAAACATGGCACACAGTCACACAACAGACTAAAGTGCTCAAAGTGTGGCTTCATTTCTCAAAGACTTATGCAAACAGTGCTGTGTGCAACATACAGTGCTGAACAAATTTATGACCATCCAGCATCATGAAGTGCTTTAATGTTGGCTCCTTCATTTTCAGTGAGCTCTCCACATTTTACCATTTTGAACAGGAATGAGGGATTTCAAGCTGAATTCACCCAAATTTGAGCTGGCTCACTGGGCTTCTCTGAGGAGTCAGAAATGAATCAAGCATAACATTCAACCACTAAAACTCATTTTTCTGTTCAGGAATGCAAGTAAACAACTATAATTTGACATATTAATCAATAAATAATAATAATATGTGCTTTACTATTTATTCAGTTTTTTTCTAAATCAGTAAATTTGAAAATTCATGGATAACAATAATAATTGTATTTGAGCATTAAAAATATCATTTGGGTTAAAGAGCTTCTACATATTGGTGTATTAACCATTACAGAAACATAAAAAATGATTTTGGTAATTACCAATGCTGCTAATTTAGGGCAGCTGTGGCATAAACCTTACTTTGATTAGAGTTAGGGTGGTCTAATAAATTGGTTTAGCACTGTATGTCAAACAGTAAACTCATGCAAGGAATATGTCTCTTTGCATAAGAACTGTTAATTTTTTACAAGATTTAAATGCATTTAAAAGACTGACTCTCACTGAAGGTGGCATACATCTTGTCCTGTGTTACAGTTTACAGAGTGTAAAGTTCAAGTGGTTTTAATCGTGCTCCCCATAGTCATTCGCTGAACAAGAATTTTGTTAATACAGTTACCTGATTTCCTTCCGAAATTAATCTGCTTGATCTTCGTCTTCCTCATCATCTTGGATCTTTTGCTTTTGCATTCCAAACAAGCTTATTAAGTTGGTTTCATCACATCATAAGCAACAAGAGCTTTCAGTTTTAGCTCGCTGTGTGCAAACTGGGATGGTCAGTGCTGTACTTATGTGTAACTTGTGCTATTTTTGATAAATAGATGAGCTTGTGAATGGGGTTTATTGTTTCTACAGTGTGTTGGCTAGGGTCCAGAAACTGAGGACATAATATCTTGAAAAACTGTCACTGTTTGTTGTTTTGCTTGAAAAACGCATCAGTGAAGGTGTTAAAAATGTGTGAAGTTTATGTCATTAGGTGGTAGATGAGAAAGATGCCTTTATTAAAAAGGTGCATGTTTTGATATTTAAGCATGTGTCTAACATTCTGATAGTGGGATTTTTTTTTTGTATTTTTTCCAGCCTTATTAGCCTTATCACAAATGCGTTAAGAGATCAAATCTGAAAAATTACAAACACCCTATGGCTGCCAAACCTCTATCAGTACACCACAGAAAACTTAAATGTGGATAATGATGTGAAATTCTGCCTTGAGCTGAATTGCCAATTTGTTTTTTGATTATCACAAAAAACATTCAACACTTACATCTTTTTATTTAAATGTATAAATACATCTATTATCAGCTGATGTTTCTCTCACCTTTCTGTCAGCTTTTGTCTGTTTTACTGTTAATATTAAGCCCAGCTACAGCAGTCTCAGTTGGCTGAGTAATGTTTCTTTTAGTGATATTAAGAACTGTTCACTTCAATTTTCATTAACTTGGTGTTGTTTCTAAGTTTTTCAGAACTGATTTCCTAGTAAATTATTTACCTTGACTATATCTGGCCCTAAAACCCTTGTTTGTATTTTTATGTGCCAACAACAGTTGCTTGCCACTTACTCTTCGGTTTGTTTTTCCATTTTAACCACATACATAACGCCAACTTTAAATTGTATCACGGGCTCCTCTTGTGTATTCAGACTTTATTTTGCTGGGGGTTAATCAGTTACTGCCAGACGATATACATAATTGAGATGATCAAATTAGTTGGGAGGCTAAGGGACACTGGGAGACATGGAGTGGAGGGGTGTGTAGGAAAGGAAGAGATGCATGAGGAGATTAAATGGGAAGAATCAGCAGGGAGCAGGGGATGTAGTCGAAGCAGGAAGGTTTCCAAGTTTGAAGAATGAGGGTGAAAGCAACAACACAAAGGTCTATCATATAAAAATGGTAACAAAACAATAAGTAGAATTGGTTTGAAGTTTCCCCCCTTTCCCTCTGTTTTACAAAAGTGGGACTGATAGCTGAAACTAAAGTTGAAGCTGAAGATTTAGTCTCTATAATGAAATCCATCTTGAATTAAAGGAACTACTTTGGGATTTTTACAGAGCTTTGCCTTTTGGATTGCTGCACACAAACCTTTATAGTCTCAAAGATAGCATCCAGAAGAGTGTACTATGCTGAGCTTCAAAAAGCAAGACCAGACACACCACAGGCAGCAGAAGTTTTTTTTTTTTTTATGACATTTTTAATTTTTGTGTAAATCTGCTCTCTTTGTTTTTGCTCTCTCCACCTATTCACACGGTGCTCACCTGATATAATAACAGCATTGAGGACGACACCTAATGAAACAAAGCAGGAAGATGATGTCAGTGTGCTTTGACCTCGGTTATTATAATTTCTTAGCATCATAATCACTATTTCATTGTATGCTTGCTTGAGTGATCTCAGATTTCAGCTACCGCTCTCTGTATTTCAGTGCATAGTAGATTAATACAACTATGAACCAATGATGACTCCTCTGTGTCTGTCACTCAACTGTTTCACAACCACTAGATGAATAAAATGAAGATTCCAGAAAAAATGAAATTAGGTCTTTTGTTCACTGCATGACCATGTGTCACAGAATAATCACACTGGAGATTATGCTTAAATTGCTTAATTTTCCATGCCTTCAAGTCCAGGAAACCGAAGTAATTACAACAATGTCAAACAAATTTCATATTTATTTGTATGTATTAAGCTGCAGTTGAAGGAGTTATGCAGTTATGATAGTCTAGTAACACAAGAACTCTCGTAGGCCCTTTGTTGTCAGATAAATGCATCACTGTGTGATAGTGGGGCTGATCAATGCCAAAATGGATGTAAAAGACATTAAAGAGGACAAATGACAAAATTTTGCATGAAATCAATAAACTAATGCATTAAGATGGCTAAACATAAGAAGGTTCAATCCAAAACTCAAGCGCCCCAAATCTGGTTGTACCGTCTATTTCATGAGAATAGTTAATAATGTCAAGCATATATATTTCATATCACATACCCCTAATTTTGCTTTTTTTCCTCACAGGGGCTACCCAAGTGTAGTCTATAGGGTTAAGGAATGTTCTTTAATACCAAACATTTCCCCCTGTTTCCCTGTAAGTTCAGGTTAAAGTGCTATGGTGCACTGTGCAGATATATTGTGTAGGAATACATGTACCCCATGTCAGTAGATACAGCATTTAAAAACCCACAAAGCAGCATGGGTGTTTCAAACAACATACATCCAAGCAAACAATAAAGACAAAATCTTTGACTTCTCTGAATTTTATACCTGAAACATGATTGCTGTTGGCAGGCTGTTCTTACAGTGTAGAGCACGAACAAAGAAAAAAAAAAAGACTTGTGCAGGTCTATGTGCTGTGACCATACAGCATGCTGTTAGTAGTGATTTGCACAGACTGAAGTGGTATTTGGAGTTACATTCCAACTCTGTTTGATGAGCTGCAGCAGCGTCACTACTGAAGCTGATCTGCTAAACTGACATTGCAGTGTTCTTTCCATGGGCTAAGTTTTGTTTGATCAGTCTTGGCCAGAAGTAGGACTAGAATTATTCATCTCTCTTACAGTGAATTCAGGGAAAATCTACAAAACTTAAAAAACATCATGTGAAAACCTTGTCAAGAATGAAAGAGAAACATTACATCTAAAGATTTTAAGGTGACATGGAGAACAAAACTGTTAGAAGCCATTTCAGCCAAATGGATTCTGTCACTTATGAACACAAAATCACAATGAACAGAAAACCCTGATGTACTGAAGGATCATCAGTGTTAAAAAACAACAGCTGCGTAATTCCTCATAAAGCACAATTTCATTAACACACTTAATCATTGCCATGGTTTTTAGTTGGATATGGGCCATAGAATTCAGCCTGCAGGTTGAGAATGTAATTAAGCTGATGGCTTGTGGTGGTAGAAAGACAATTTTAGGGAACTATAAAGCTCATGAACATGTAATGCAGTGAAATGAAGAGCTGAAAATCTCCCCCTCCTAGCCTTTGTAATATTGTCTCTTTCCACAGTGATTATTGATTTCTCTCTAATGAAAATGGAGGAAAGATTTGGTTTAACAGTTGAAATGCCAGGCTGTTTTTCAAAGGTTGCTATTCTGTAGCTGTGAGTGAAAACTGTCATAGTGGTAACAAATCAAAGGACTATATAAAGATAATTGTTCTTTGCATTTTGCAAGTGTAAACATTTTCTAAACAACCAATTCAGTTCTTAATTTGCTTGCAAAGACCCAACCAATCAATGAAAGGTGCACAACAGGTATAAAATGAAAATGCTTGAAATCCTGAAATTTTTCCCACATCTGCTCTTAAAGTGTTAAACTCTGGCATTTTCCCTGATAAGCCTAACACCAAGTGCTGTATGTCTATTGTGATTATTTGATGTAAAACCACTCACTTAGTCATTTTTCTCACTTTATTTTACATTAATGTATAGTTGTAAATAAAAGTCCAAATTAACTGCAGCCAATGTTAGATCTATCATGGGGTTCTCATATACTTGAGATACTTGAACTCCTTTACCTTAGGAAGCAACTCTCATCCCACCCAGACGGAGCAATCCGTTTTTTGGTAGAGAACTATGGCCTGGGAGGTGCAGACTCTCATCCCAACTGCTTCACACTCAGCTGCAAACCGTCCCAATGCTTCTTGAAGGTTCCCAGCCAAGAAAGCCAACAGAACTACATCATCTGCAAAAAAACAGAGATGGAATTCTCAGTCTCTGAACTAGAAACCCTCATCCTCTCGGCTGCGCCTCAAGATCCTGTCCATGAAAATCACAAACACAATCTATGATAAGGGGCAGTCCTGGCAGAGGCCAACGTACTGGGAACATGTCTGACTTAATGCTGAGAACACAGACAATTTGGTTATAGGGAAACTGCAACAGCCACAAGGCCCCCCTATTCCTGACGTACCCCACACATGGCCCCTGAGGGACATGATCACAAGCCCTCTCTAAATCTACAAAACACGACTGAATGAGCAAATCACATGCCCCCTCAAAATGTTTGGGGTGAGACCTCAAGACCCCCCTTGCCTAATGGTGCCAACTATTTCATAACAATGTTTAACTACTTCATGCTCTGACTAGCAGGTTGCTGATGAAAACAGATTTTTTTTTCTAATGGACTTAACGTGTAAGTAGTTTGTGTGCATTGAAATGCTATATAGTACATGTTTAGTCTTCAGGCCAGTAGCTTTCAAATCAGCACTTGGATCAACCGAAAAAAAAAAAAAAAAAAAAAATCGCAATTAAGTAGTGATCATGATCATTATCCTGCCATAAAAACATCACAATATTTGTAGGGTTTCATTTGAAACCCTAAATTAGACTTTCAATATTTTCTCTAAAGAAAGGAATGGTAATTAGTCATATCAATACTGTCATGGACACGATTATTGAAGTCTGATAATTAATACTCTTCTTAATTCTAAATAATAAGAATAATAAATAATAACTTTTCATTTAGTTAAAGCTTTACCTCCTGCTTTTCTGATGTCTGAGAGATTATTTTAAATTTTTAATAGAAATGGTAAAAAACATAAGACAATAGTGGATCCACTCATGTCTCTAAATTTGTGTGTCATCATTTACAGGGCAACCCCTTGTAACCTTTACAAACTAAGTCTCAGAATGACCACAAACCACAAGAGAAAATAAATAGAATTGATATTTGAATTAATGAGACAATTAGCCATATATGTCTTCTATGAATATGGCAATCCATTTTGAAGACTCCTTTATGTTGGATATAGTGAATTAGCTGTCAAGCTTGTCTTCTTGTTTTATTCTGTAGAGATGTTATGTCAGGGGGGATTCAGATATAAAATACAAGCAGCAAGGTCAGAAATATTTTGGATGTAAAGGGCGGCTAAAACTCTGTCAAGCTAAGCTTTAAGCTGACAAGACATGATGGGAGAAAGAGTTTTGAAGACGGGACCTTTTATGTGTCTGAACAATATATATATATGGGCCTTTTTCTGGTTTGTGGAAGAAAGATTTGTGTTTATAGCTCAGCTGTTGATGTACTTGTGTGAGGAAAGAATGTTCTGTAAGGGGGGATTTGAGTCTTGAAATATTTAAGTGTAAATGCTTGTTGCTGGAATTACTGTCATCAGTAGGATTTCCATATAAACCACATTCCTTGGAGGTGGTGCTGTGTTACATCTGCTTTCACGGAATCTGTGGTAAATTATGCATTTGACTGTGTACCCTCTGGGGACGAATATTGTACTCCAGGTCATGCATTATGAATGAAACTGAACAACTGTAGGATACATAAACATCCAGCATCCTCAGGTGAGGGTTAACACCCAACACGATTTCAAAGTTATGTTAGCTTAGTTATTGGGGCTATCCAGGGGACAGATACAAGGACGCAAAGGCACTGAGGACATGTGCCTTTGTTATTGCTAAGTATCACTCACAGGCGTCCTGGATCTCATAAGTCTCTCTGAAATCTTTCCCTTCTGGGAGGACAGTACACCTCAGGCTGACCTCATCTTTTTCTACAGTGTCCATAACAGTCCATCAGTTAGAGATTTTGTGAGAAAGCTTGTAACCAATCTTAAGCACTGTTGTATTTAGATGTCTTTTTACTGCACCTCATTGGCTGGCACCTCACCATGCTGATCCACTGCCAAATCTCCTAAATTGTTTTTTTACTACCTGAACGTTGTCAAGTTCAAGGTCAATATTGTCTTCTTAAGCCTCATCCTGGAGTCACAGTGAGCAAATGGAGCATCTCTGTTGGCCATGAGAAAGAGAGTCAGGGAGAGACACAGCAGGGGAGAGAGAGTGTGCATGTGGGTGTGTGTGGGTGTGTGTGTGCAGCTGCTCGTCGGTGTGTCTAGTGCAGAACTGATTTAAGGCCCCAGGCCACAGGAAGAAGGCTACTCTACACTCCAGGCACGTCCCTGAAACCAGCAGCAGAGGAAGCACTACTGCCATTCAGTAGCGTCGACTGCAGACGCCTAAATGAGTCGGTTCTGTCCTGCAATGCCCAACATGGCAGTCCGCCACTTACTCAGCTCCTGATACAACCTCCCCCCTCCTGCTGCTACCTCTCAATTCCTTCTTCCAGTTCATCCATTTCTTCCTCTGCCTCTTTCAATCACTCAGTCTCACATCTTCCCATTCAATCTTACTGCGTGCCTTTCTCTTAATCTCATGCATTCATTATCTGCCCATGCATTTGATCTTTCTGTCACCTGTTCTTCACATTTATAGTTCATCCTGATAAGTCACTTCATTCTGACTCGTTACTCTCCTTGAACTGCAAAGGCCAAACAGTCCTCATAACAGAAACTGTTACAAGAGCTACAAATGCCTTATATTTATAGTGCTATACAGCTTTGACAACTCCAAGCCTTTAACAGTTTCACAAAGAAACGTTCAGACTTCTTTAGCCTTTATTATCACAGACTAAGGATGTAAACATAATTCTCAAGACAGTCAAGTGTATGTTCGAAAAAGAGGTTGCATAAATGTGAGATAAAGCGTTATCTTTTATAGCAGTAGAGTGCACTACTTGCCTTTGACCTTTCTTGGTTGACTTCAGTCTTTAGTGTTTCATGCATTGGTTGGTGAAAAAGTGTACTGACTTGTGGAAATCAGAGGTGGACAATTGCAATAGAGTGATGGTAGCACAACCAACATGATGTAGAATAGAAAACAACGGCAGGTTGAAAATTCTGACATTAAAGCTTAAAATGTTTAGTTTGATGACTACAAATTTTAGTTTTTTGGCAGCTGTGTTGGTTAGATTTGAAATGGTTTATAGTAACTTTGTAGCAACTTTTACATTAGGAAAACCTTTACTGGAGCTGGGTGTACAGCGTGAATTTCATGTGATTAAGACATTAATTTTAAGTTGCACGACTCACTTGGAAGTCACAGTGCATCATATGCCGTGCAGTGTAAAGCAGGATATGAGAGCCAACCACAAACTAACTATGCCCTGACCAGCTGCACCCAACTAGTTGGACTGGACTGATTTTTGATATGTTTGATATTTTGGTCATTTTACTCCACACACTCACACATTTAAGACCAGAGCCATGAGCAGAATCCTTAACTTTAGGTATCCAACACAGATGGTGATGCTATATAGAGATATTTAAGGAGACACAGAAAGAAAGATTATATGAGTAGATAGGACCTCAACCCCAGTAGCTTTTGTGAGACTTTTTCAAAGGAAACCTCATAGATTTTTGTCACAGTAAAGCAGCAAACAGGTATTTGAAGCTGCTGGTGCCTCTGGAGTCCCATGAACCTTAAGGTGTAGGATCCTCCAGAGGCTTGCATTCATAAACCTACTATACAGCCACCCCTAATCAATGCTCACAAGCAGAAACGGTTGCAGTGGGCCCAGAAATACATGAAGACTCATTTTTAAACAGTCTTGTTTACTGATGAGTGCCGTACAACCCTGGATGGTCCAGATTGATGGAGTAGTGGATGGTGGGTGGATGGCCACCATGTCCCAACAAGACTGTGATATCAGCAAGGAGGTGGGTGGAGTCATGGGGAGAGAGCTGGTAGATCCTTTAGGGTCCTTGAAGGTGTGAAAATGACCTCGGCAAAGTATATAGAGTTTCTGACTGACCACTTTCTTCCATGGTATAGAAAAAAGAACAGTGCCTTCCGTAGCAAATTATCTTCATGCATGAAAATTCACCATCTCATGCTGCAAAGAATACTCCTGTGTCATTGGCTGCTATGGGAGTTTTTATTAAACAGAAGTATTGATTGACAGAATTTCGCACTGAAATGTAGACATTAAGCTTCAAAGGGGACTGAGGCTGGTGGCACTAGCACTGCTTGTGCCACATTCTGTAAAATAGCTTCACACTGTTTATTAGCTGCCACCACGATCTGTGATCCTGTCTCAAGGAAATGTATTTTTTCATGACTTTAGACTAGCCAGCAACATATGATAATAATTTACATTTAACTATATGTGAAATTATTCCCCTTGTGACATGACTTGTAGCATGACTTACAAAGTTATAATAGTTTTCATTTTTCAGTAATTTTTATTTTTATTTCGTTTGCCCTTTCTGTGTTTGATTTGAGTTTAGTTTTTATTCATTTTGACTGCTATTTTTTTAGTTAAGTTTTTATTTAGCAAAAATGCTTCTTTTTAGTTTAGTTTTATTAGTTTTAGTGTTAGTTTTAATTTTTTAAGGATAGATGTCAGGGCTGAGTGAGCGTCATATATTTTCAATGTAATAAAGTAGGCCACTCTTCACTTATCATTTATTTATTTAAAGATGATGTTTGACTGCAACTCTAGACATTAAAGTACCACTATGTGAAGTCTTATCCAATCAGATCAGGCAATTTTACACTCCCACACTTGGGTGTCAGAGCCAGTTAGTATAGCTGTGTAAAAGTCTAAAACTAAGGATATTTTGTCTCCATTTTTATTTTATTTCAGTTAGTTTTGTAAGGGCACAATATAGTGGTATTGGTAAAGCTTAGTTTTCATTTAGTGTCAGTTAACTAAAGGGATTTTTGAATTTTAGTTGTAGTTATTTGTTTTTTTAATTAACTGTAGTAACCTTGATGGCTTATCATGAAAAAAACTCTAAAACTAGGGTAGAGTCAAAATTGCTTTACATTTTATTCTTGCACAGTGTCAACTGATTCCCATTTGTGGTCTGCTGCAGTGTCTTTTCTAACCCCCCACCCCCTTTTTCCTGAGAAAAATTTTCAGTGCCTTAAAAGTTTGGGGCTATTTTCACTGTTTGGCATCAAAATTCCTAGTGAAAATGTTAAGTGCAAATGTTCTTGAAGCTAGAAGGATTATGGTCTGATTACGTCTGTTTGCCTGTAGAAAATCATTTATGGCATTAACTTCTATGTTTGTTTAGAAAACAGGATTTGTTTCCTAATGCATGCATATTTGTGGAGTCACAGTACAAAACTTTTCACCCAATGTCCCCTTTGCCACCTGAGGGTTGATAAAGGAGGTGGGTTAGTATCAGGGACGGTGTGACGACAGCTCATGAATTCTAAAAGCTTTATCAGTCCCCTGCAGCCAGCCTGGGTAGCTCACTGCTGCCTCTCGTCTCTCCTGTGTGTTGCTCTGAATATGGCTCTCCAATTGGGGTCACTGGATGGTCTGATAGGAAACTATACCCCCTTCATAACCAGAGGCAAAGAGTTCAGCAATAAGAAAAGCAGTGGAAAGATGGCACGTCTTAAGACATGCTCAGTGATGTACTGAGACATAAACATTAACAAAACAAGAAAAGCATTAGAAAAGACATGATTTTTAAAATACTCTTCTTTGGTAATTGTGCAAATTTCAGGGAGGGCCCTCTTGTGGACATAGCACATATATCAGTCAATTAAAGCTAAAACATTTCCCACTAAAAAGTTTGCTTATCTACTGTTGAATAAATTTAACTTTCAGCAATTTCCACCTCAGTTTCAGCTCATGTCAACAATTTTAATCCAGCTTTGTTAGACTGACTACATAACAACCTCATCTCAGATATGTCAAGAAGTTTTTGATAAAACCAAGCTTTAGTCTGTAGAATAAATATTACATGCATAACGTTTTTTTAATGATTCTTCTTTTCACTGTTGTTCAAGCATGTGGCCTTTATGTCATATAATTTTTTTTTTCAACCTCAGTTCACCAAAGTCATAAGTCATATATATATATATATATATATATATATATATATATATATTGCCAGTCAACTGTACAAAGACAGTGTGGAGTGTGAAGTTTTATTTTTAGGTAATTTTTTTTCCAGTTGTTTTAGAGCAGCTCAGTCTGCTGATATTTTTGGTTAAATTGTAGCGGATATAATGAACCAGTGTGTGAAATTATTGGCTTGCAGGTGTTGTGAGTGGACACTACCCCTTGAACAATGTTCCTGTAGATGAGCGAAAATGGTTATTTTCATTGTTCTAGCCTTGTTCCTTGGGTCTGTGTCAGAGCGTATGAAAGATTAAGAATGTGTAGTGTGAAGGCTACAGAGTAGTGTTTTATCTAGCCGTAGTGTGGGAAAAAAATGTTTGTTGACACAAAATTAGGGGAACCAGTTGTTTTAGATAGCCCAAGCTAAAATGTTTCCTTCCTGCTGACGTAGTTGATTGGTATCTGTCAGCTGGGTATTTTTGATGTGATCACCCTGCCTCACGGGGCTACGCAGAGGGCTTTATCTTTTGGGGAGTTAACTTTTGTGGAATTGAGACCACCTTTGCTCGTGTGTACAAAAGCGTTATTTTCCAAGTTTTCAATCTTTAGTTGGGAACTGTGACGCACTACTTACTCATTAAAACATTTTAGCTGCAATAGATACGATATGTGAGTTGTAAATTGCCGCTGATGTGTTTGTGAATGTGTGTCAAATCTGTGACTGCAGCAGAGGCCGTTAGGTAAACACACCAACAGCTGGATAACGGAAACCACTTAGCGAGGAAACAAGTAGGGCGTTAACACCGATAGCTGTGCTGTTGTGTGTGCGTCTCTGGTAAGGGAGGGGGAGGTTGCCCAGGAAGAGAGGAGAAGAGCTGCTAAAATCTAATTAAAAGTACAGATTTTTATTTTAAAATCATCCTAAAAGAAACTTGAATTAATCAAAAAAATCAATATATCACACAGGCCTAGTAAATTGTTTCATGCGTGAAAAGCATGGCTAAATAATTCTGATATAAGATCAGGAAAGGTAAAGAGAACTGTTGGAGCACAGCAGAGGTTTCGTGCCTATTAAGAGAGCAGCTGTACGCCCATGTCCACTTGAAAAGTACACTTTAAATTAAAATCAAGAAAAATCAAGTCATTTGTCTACATAAGATGAAATGAACTCAAATAAAAGCACAAAAATTGTCAAAACTTTGTGGACAGTCTCCTACAGAACCTCTTTTATTTTCTCTATCTGAAAAAGGAGCAGAAAAAGCTGCTCAGACTGTAAAAAATACATAAACACCACTCTATATTAATAAGAGTCTGATTTGCACAGGATTAGTATTATCTGTGGACCTCTGTGTGTGCTGAAATAAGGTAGGGCCTTTGCCCTAGATTTTTTAATCTGGAACTTTTGCATGGAATTCAAAACACAGATGTCCTGCAGGATTAGTACAAAAATTACCAGAGGCCCCTTGGTAATAAGGCAACCATGTCTTACAGAGTCTTAAGTCAATGTTGAAGCTATCTCAGCTGGTGCTTCACCTTAAATCAGGGTTCCCCAATTACTTTTTCCCAGGGGCAAAAATATTTCAGCAAGCCGAGGGCCGGACATGGATTTTTTTTTTTTGACACCTTTAAAATTTCTTGGATTTTTGCATATATATATATATGTGTGTGTGTGGGGGGGGGTGTGTGTGTGTGTGTATTGGTTAATTAGCTACTTTAGACAGAAGATTTACCTGCAAGTAATCTAAACAGGTCAGTCATAAATATGCTGTCCTTGTATCAGGTGGCATTTTTTTTTAACATTTTTAATGTTTGTGACCCACTGATACTAAATTCATAAGACTGGAATATTACTTAAACATTCATTCAGCATGACTGTTTTTGGCTTTAAAATGACAACCTGCTGTCAGAGAGATAGTAGGATTTTGCGAAGATGTTTCCCAAACTGCTGCACTATTACTGATCAAAGAGCTATAAACCCTCGCCTACTGAGTTAAAAGTTGACTTATAAACACATGTCTGAGCTACAACAGTCGTTCTTCTGCATGTACCTTCTCTCTGAATCCCCCTGACATCCCTGCATGTGTCATGAAGTGGCCCATCTCCGTGCGTAATTGTATTTTCGCGCTGCATCAAGACCAAAAATGCCGACCTCTCAAGTCATAGGACAGCCTGTGTCCAAATTAGGATTAAATGTTCAGTGTTAAAGAATTTGTTGTATCATTATGAGAGGAATTTATTGTTTGATGAGACCTGGAGTCAAATATGCCACAGGATGTCCCGTATAAACGTAAATGATCAAGACCATAATTGCACTTGTTGTTGACATAAAACTACATCTTATGTAAGTAAATTTAGCTGACATTAGTTTGGCATTACACATTTTTATAGTTAGTGATTATATCAGGCTGGAGACTGAACTAAATCACTCCAAAAGTGAGATACTATGTCTGCATTTGTGGCTGACGGACTATTACACAGGGAAAGTATTTGCTATCATGAGAGCAGCTGTTTCAATCCCCCACAAGAATAGATGCTTGGTTTTACAATGCAAAAACCTCTGACATTCATTAGGCCTGAGATGCAGAAAAACTGTCAGAGGCATGGGCAGAGCTGGACTCTATGAGAGTCTGTGCAGCTGTGCGCGGTGGTAAAATTTGTCATCTTAAAAAAAGAAAAAATCAAAATTAAACAAAATAATCCTTCTCCTTCAGTCTTAAAAAAAAAATCATGCAGTCTGTATCAGCCTCTTTTTGGACAGCATGTTTGCAGAGTTGAGGTGAAGAAGCAGTTGCACTGTGCGTCTTTTTACGATGTTTCTCCCAGCTCTAAAGAGAGTTCATTGTACCTATCCAACTCATTTATTGTATCATGTAATGACCTTTCCTTGCTATAATTGTGGAAAGATCACCATAAATGAGTGAAAATTTGTCTTTTAAACACCTAAGAAGGTTAATATTGAAAATGAATATATTTTTAAAAATTTCTGTCTTTTTTCTCAAATGTCTCGTGGGCCAGATGACACCTGATGGTGGGCTGGAAGTGGCCCGCGGGCCGCCATTTGGGGATGACTGCCTTAAATGTTAGTAAAGAGTAAATACAGTCGTAAGCAAGAGCTTCTATTCAAACTAGGTTTTGTTTAAACATGTGCATAGTTGGTCTACATACTTTTTTTCTTTTGCAGATGAATTGTGTTGCCATAATAATCAGCTAATTTTAGCACGCATGTCAAGGTTACTAGCAGGGATGTTCCCACTTGTCTATTACCCATTCAGCTAATTGCTTATTTTAATTGCTTTTAACCAGCTAATCTAACAAGAAGGAAATACTTAAAAAACAGTCAAATTCATCACAGGGTCACTGTTTTAGCCACACTGTACAAAGTATAACAGGCTCACATCACACCTGCTAACATTAGCAGCTAGCTCCGCCAGCCTTCAGTCCTCTTTGCAGATTAGTATTGTGCTTTGGTATGTGGCCTTTTCACTTCAGTTCAGTAGTTAGACTTAAGCCTACATACCACTTTATTTCCCATTTATTACTTTAAAAACTGTCATACTGCGCTGTTAGTACGACATGCTAACAGCTTAGCTTCTCATATTCACAATCGTTTAAGTGCCAGATGAGAGCTCAGACAGAAAGGCAGCAGGCATTCACTGAAGCTACAGCGACCTCTTGTGGCAGGTAGTTCATCACAATTAAAAAAGAATCACAGACCAGGATGTCAAGCCTGTGTTTATTAAAAGTAGGGTAATAGTTTAACCAACCTGTAAATGTTGCCTCGGTTAATTTGATGAGCAAATTAACCGTTTAACTGTGTGAATCCCTAGTTTTTGGACGACTTAAAGCTTTAGACAAAAAGCCTCCGCTTAAAATGACATTGTAACAACGTAATGTCTTTTTTTTAAAATGATAGGGTACATACAGGGACAGATACCACTGTTGACCACACAGTTTCATTTCAGATCAGCCTTAGCAGCCTTTACAGACCAGAAAGGCTGGGTCGGTCATACCCTGGCATGAGACACAGCTTATATAATTGCTGTTTTGCTTAAAAAAGATATTTCTTTTGATAACTTCACCAGCATTAATACTAACTAGCATTTAATGTTTATGCAACACTTGACTGTTCTGTGGCTGACAGTGCAGACACATGGTGATGATGATTTGTAGCTCTGAGGCTTAAATTGTGAACATCCTGACACTAATTTTGGAATCTGTGGTAATGTGTGCCTGTCAGATGCAATAAATGTATTTTTCCTTAGAGGACACTTCAAGCTTGACTGGATGAGCAAATCCTGAAATCTTCCATTTAGATTTTCCACTTGTAGCTGGAGTGATGGCAAGTGTATTTCCTTCTGGAAATATGTTGGAGTCAGGGGTTGCTATATTTCGCTATGAAGGGCAAATAAATCAAAACCTTCCTAACGTGTGGCCTCTGCTGCAGCAGCCCTTTGCTGCTGTCTTGCTTGCTCTCCCCAGGTTGTCCCCTCTCCCAGATTACCTATAGGGATTGATGGCCATGCCAAAGCAAAAACAGAAAAATCCATACCTCTCTGCTGCCCTTTCCATATTGCATTGATTTCGTGGTGAAATATCAATCTGCATATGACGTGGTGTTGCACATTCACAATGGTCCAGCACAGGTTTAGACGTAAATCAACATGAAGTGGCTTGAGAACAACATTTGAAAAGTTGTGTTGGATACATGTTTTCATCCTTTCCATGAGGTAATACATTTTGATCATCGAGAATTTATGAGTACACCTCAATTTATTGCTACTTATGCACTCACGTATACTGACATAAAACACACAGAGTGCACCTCTTCGGCAAATTCCAAATTAAGGGCTATAAAAAAGCAGGACTCATAAATTACAATGTTTTACCAGCAGAGAGGCCACATAATTACTAAACCCCTGTTTAAATGTATGCAGCTTGATGTCCTTTGATTTTTGTTTTGAGAATAGAAGCACATCCACAACCACACCTTTTCTTTTGACTTAATCTTTCATTCATAATTACATTTTTCTGTAATTTTGTGACAGATATTAAAGGCGCATTCTAGTTGCATTATCTGATAAATGTTAAGATTACAGAAATGTTGAAAAAAATGTTATCCATGTATTTAAAACTTTCTCAGTTAACATTTATATTCATGAAAGTGATTTGCCCAAAGACACAACAGGATACTTTTAAGAAGAAATAATAGAAATAATTATACTAAAAAAGTAACTATCAACATTATGTTACCATACGATACACTACAATATCAAACCATACCACACCATACATTACAATATGTTACAATGTATCGTAATGTGGATGAGGACATGATATTTTTTATATCAAAAAATCTGCCATGATAAAAGTCATTTTGATTTGATTCAGCAGCCTATTGACAATAAACAATATTTTATCCATTAACATTTACAGAGAAAAAGAGCTCTTTTGATGTTTAATTTACTAAAAGGTTTCTGTTTCATCACCTTAGAGCTTTACAATGACTGCTCACTTTTCCAACAGCTCTTACCTTCAGTAGTTGCAGCTGATGGCTGAAACAGTGAGCTCCTAACCTGACACGCCAGAAGGATTTGTTTTACACATCCATCTGGGAAAGCTTCAATAGGAAACGTTTGAGAAAAGGTAGAGGTTTTGAAAAATCCTCGGAGTATGATTGGGTGAACGTTCTGTCTGTCACATCTCTACGGGCCAATCAGAGCAACAAAGCACGTGACGTAGCCGCTAGCAAGCTGTGCGTGCGCAGTTACTGGGGAATAACATGAAACATGGCGGCTATAGACATGTCAGTACACGACTTTTGTCATTTTTGAAAAGAAAACAACTCACTGCTGTTCTTTGTTCTTCTTTTAACAAAAAAATGTCGTCAAGTTCTGATAAAACTGGCGCTTTAGCAGCATCCACGCTACTCTCTTCCTCCATAACTGCACCAGCTCTTGCTGCTGCTTGTGTACATCATGACTCTGCTGCACCTGAGAATACTGCCCCTCATTGCTGATTGGTCCTGTCACTTTCTAACTGGGCCCAAAAGGTTCAGATGGGAGCTTTGCAAGATGGATTCGCCAGTGAAAAACAAGGGAGCGGGCGTATCCATCTGCTTTGCAAGGTTAGTGAGCTCCAGCAATTGGACACAATGCTGAGGCACTCTTGTAGATTCTGTGGTTCTTTTACCCTGAGACTGTGAATAGGCTATGCTTTGTTTCACATAAAAAATAACAACAATTGTGTGCCCTACCCAAGCATAAGCCCTCATAACACTGTGTAGCAGCCTAGACTATATGGTGTTCTGACTGATGGAAAGGGAAAGAAAATGTGTCCATGACTTTCTAGAAGAATTTTTAAGTTAACTGCACCTTAGCTAAAAAGTAAAAGGTGAAATTATTCTTTAATAGAAAAAAAAAAAATCTGTAATATTGATATAATTTACAGAACTATTTTTTCAATACATCATTGGCTTTTTAACATCTACTTTCAACAAGTCTCACAACTCAAATGCCACTATAGCTGCAGTGGTAGAATCTGTTAATAAATGACAATGTTCACTTACGTGAAGTCAGGTTTTTAATTTTGCAACAGGCATTGTAACAACAGCGGTATTATAATTACATATTCTGAACAGCAGACGTTTTGACTCACTAGAGCAGAGAAAGCACTGGTGTTATTAATCATAATAATGAGGAGCCTGTAACTATAGCAACTATAGGGAATGGAGCAAACATAATTTGATTAATTACACCTGTGATTTTCCTGATGATATTTGACATTTGCATTTAGCTAAATTTGTTAACCCACTGTATATGTCAGAACTTTTTCTGCTTAGTAATTTTGCTGCCCTTTTTTTTTATATATATATAATCCTTTTACCATATGGACATATCTCTGTCTCGGCTGAATCAGGGAGTACGGAACACAGGGTGCAGAAGAACAAGATGTACGATAATTTTGGCTCCTTGAGAGTCTTTTCTCTTTGCTACTGCAGTTTTGATACTTCTGGCTTAAGTTTTCTTATTTTGCTGTTTGTTCCTTAAGCATGCCTGAGCATTATTTGGCATAGAGAGTAGTCCACATAATATCTTCACAAAAACTTGAGAGTAAAATTCTGTCAAGGATGTGGGCTTACAGAGAAATTGTTTCCTAGTGGAAATGTTTTCATTATTACATAGTCCAAAAATTTAATTATGACAAAATTCACTTCAGTGTTTTTCCAATGTAGCTTTGCAGGATAAAGTGCTTTGGACTTTTTTTTGTTGTTGTTGTTACCTATGACTACCAATAGAAGACACTAGGTCAACCAACCCCCCCCCCCCCCCCCCAAAAAAAAAAACAACTAACTAAACAATAAAACCCAAGCCATTATATTATACTAAATGTTGTTGTATTAAGACATTAAAGCAATTGAAAGCATTTTTGGTATTGAAGTTCATACTGATAGGTGTTCAGTAGGGTTCTGAGCAATGTGTTCCTACTAACAGAATCACTACATTTGACCATTTAGCTTTAATACAGAAGCCTGATGCCACAAGGCAATAAGAAGTAACTGGTCTATTTAGAAAATAATGTAAAAAATAAAAAAAACAGAGCTGGGGGAGTAGGAGCATCTTTTCTCTAAAAATGAAAAAAATAAAAAAACACAAAACAATGTTGTCAAATTTAGCATAGCTCACTGTTTGTACAGAGAAAACTGTTTGTGGCTAATGTAGGATGTGTTCACCTAGACTGCAATGTTGAAAAGAGTGTAGAACACAAGACAAAATAAAATGTAGGGAAACATAGTACCTGATTTTTGACGATTCCAATATGCTAATATTTACAAATTACTTTTAGCAAATACTGATACTGATATTTGAATGTAGTTTATACCTAAAGCCTACTTCTTTTTAAATATTTGAGGATGAATATACATATTAACACATTTACAGTCCTTAAACAAACTTTAAAGTGAAAGAAATGATGAAGATAAAAGAAAAAGACTGCCTGTTGGTCCAGACTAAAACTTCACTAATTTATTATTACATAAAGCCAGTATTTACAGCTAACAGATTTTTAGAACCAATGTATCAGTTTTACATGTCAGCTAAAAATGTCATGTCTGCCAGTACTGATATTTCAGTGTATTACATTATATCTGCTGATATGGGTATATATAATATATATAATTTTGTGCAACCCTAATAAAAAGTTGTATTGATTTAGAGCAAAAGAGTCTGCATTTGTAGCAACAACATTGCGTTGATGACTATTTCAATAATATTTAATATACACCTATAAATCAGTTACTATGAGAATCAGGGATGCCAGAATTCACAATATAATAATGAACCATGTAGTATGGCATCCATGGTTTGACACACCAGTTTTTTTTGCCTTTGACAAAAAAAAAATGTGGTACATATGCACAAAGTTACTCACACATACATACTAAACATTAACACATCATAGAAAGAAAGTGTAGGTTGTTGAGAATGGCTACATCCTTTTCCTCTTAGCTGTTAGAACCATGTTCATTTAAAAAAAAGATCTGAGACACTAAACTGACAAATACTTGCTCCCAGCTAGCCATTCATGTCCTTCTTTCCATTTTGTGAAGGGTTGGACTGCTGCATAGGCAGATGAGCCACTTCTTCAATCTGAACTTGTGTCGTTAATGTGGCATTTAGTAGTGGGTGTTTTTTTTCAGCATTGAACTTGATTGTTTTGTGGTTATTTTTGTGCTCTGGTGAAATGCTTTTTACACCTTGTTTCATTTCACATATTCCATGTTAATGCTTGTAGTAAGAGTATGATACTTGCTATCAATGCCATCAATCTGTCAACATATTGCTTTACTTATGCCTGAAGTGTTTTACATCCTAAACATCTCTTCTCTGAAATCTCTTGTCAAAGGAAATGCTTTCAATGTGAACAGAAGCAGGGATAAAGACATATCCCAAGCATGGATGTCAACTAATTATCAGAGAAGGGGAAATCTAAGGAAGGCAGGGAGCAAATACCTCCTGTCACCTTGCAATTTGCATTCTGCATACATGTTTTGAATGTATGCATATATACATGCATGCATGCATACATTCAGCTTTCAGAAGAAATTAAACAAAAATATATGTCTTACCTTAAAGCAATGCTTTATGTCTGCCATTTAAACTTTTTGAGAAATTCAAAGCAGGCCTATTTTTCCTGTTTGGAAAACAAAGAATCAGTTTTAATCAAATATTCAGCCTGTTGAGAGAGGAGGCAGCCAAGTGTAATGAGATCAAAACTGTAACGACTAACAGCCAGAACAAAACCATTGTTTCTTGACAATCTAATTCCAGGAGGGTTGACTGGGTGGTCAAATGTTAAACTTGAATTACAATGAAACAGTGTTTTATAGTCACTGTACTGTTAGATTTTGGAATAATTCAGATCTTATTTTGAAACCCTCAAGTGCACTCTTAATATAGTCAGTTTTCACAATGACATCAGTTCACAATTTTAGTCATGCATTTGGAACCGTTCAAATAATTCTTCTTGCACATTTTGCCTGTATAAAAACTGAAGTTAAATCCCAATGCGAAAGGATGTTTTCTACTTGTGTGGTTATTTGTTCTGTAGTCCTGTGAGACAACTGTCAAAGGTAATCAAAGTTATATCAAGTCTGAACTTAGTTACTCGAGCAATGACTTGTTTAATGAGAAAACTGCACTGACTTATTAAAAAAAATAACTCCTCAGGTTTATTGCTGAAGTTGTCTGTTAGCATAATCCTCTGTCTTTCTTTTACTTCTCTTGCCATGTGTGTTTGCTGGCTTTAGCTCTGCTCTTTCGTCCCTTCAACTCTGCTTTCATCTTTGTCAGGCAAACAGTGACATCTCTGATAAAATTGCTTTTTCACCTTAATCAGACTGCTGGTAACCTCTGCACAACCTTGGTGCAGAGAAGGGTCACGAAGGAAACTCTATAAGGTCTGAAGCTGGTTGTCACGGCATCATTCTGAGAAGTGATTATTCCTTTAATACAGACTGAATGCTGTCAACTTGTCTGTTTCTGACACTGTTTTCCGGTAAACATTTCATAGTCTTGCAGTCAATTGTCATAGAAAGTTTCCACAACAGTAAAAACTGAGAGCACTCAAAGTTCAAACAATGTATTTTCTCACCCCTGCAACTGGAAAGAGACTGTGTTAAATGCTAAGATTCTTATTTTCTTAGGTGCTACAACTGGATGTTGATAAAATCTTTAAGATTAAAATTAAAAACATTTCTTAAGCTGTAATACTCTCAAAGGTCCCACCTTTGTTTCAACTTCTCAGCCAATTTATGCATCCATAGAAACATACAGTGACAGTGCTCAGTTCTCCTGTCAGTTGTTTGTGTTGAGGCAGATTTTGTGTCTGCTGTGACGTAGCAGGTGATCTCAGCAAGGTGCTGAGTGATTAGGTTGATCCCGAGGGAGAAGTTTAATTCTCCCCTGAGTAAGAGTGCCATTAAAATGTAATGGCATTAGATTAATGCTCAACTTGTAAGTGACATTTTCTCTCTCATTTGCTGTGGAAATTGTCTCCCTATATTGTGTGCTGAACCTTGTTTTGAATGCTGATGAGTTTCAGAGGCTGTTAAAGTCTTTCACATTGACACTTTGAAAAATGTTGGATGTGGTATATAAAGAGGAAGGATATTTAGCTGAGTAAGGGACAAATAATAAAACAAAACCATCAGCAAAACGGGACAGTGAACTTTGAGACTGTGGTAAAAGTGCAGACCCCAGTCTTACTGTATATGGATAAATGGCTGTCCTCAGCATTTAGAATATGACTACAGAGGCTAAAACCTGAACAAAAATATTTGAAAATGCAAAGTTCACTCTGAGAGGACAGTAAACAGGACAGACTTATGACTTACATTTCTTGTGCTGCCTTATGGATCAGTATTACTCAGACCTTGTACAGCATTAAATGGGTTGCTTTCCTTGATGTTGTGTCTGTTTGTGTGCCTTATAAAATAAGATTTGTCCTCTTTGTATATTCTGGTCACATGTCTTATCTTTTTTTCTTTTCCTACAGTGTCTGAAGGCAGCAGTGCAGCAGAGCAGAGCCCAAGCTGTGCATGTGTGTGGAAACACATAACTGTGCAAGAACTGGAGGTACATGCTGTTTGTGTGTGTGAGATGAGGAGAAGCTAAGTGGCTACCACAACCACCCAGATCAGACAGCCTCCTGTGCTGCAAGATGGATTAAAGCCCCACACCTCAGGAGATCGAAGGTAGGAGATGTTTGGTAATCAGCTGCCTCTCACCTACTCTGTTCATTGACTGCAGCAAGAGAAAGGAAATTATGAATCACTGTGTTGTTAGGCTAAGGTCTCTGCTGTCTGTGTATTGGAGGTTTGACAGGACAATGGCAAGTCATTATGGAAGATGTCTACATAAAAACCCTTTATTTGATTTTGTCAGTGATTCCAAATCCACGTTGCACTTGTGAGATAGAGAAAGAGATGCAAGGAAAAAAAAACAGCTGCCAAGGCAACCTTAGCTCTTTCAGTTGTGATAAGTATACTTTATTACTCATTTTTTTCATAAATGAAAGTGATACACTAGTGGAGGTCAAAGTTGAACATAATTTTTGAAAGTAATAGAAACAGGCTAAATTTAACATGACACAACACATTGATGAAACAAAAATAAGGACAATAATGTTATCACTAACTGCACTGACCCTGATAAACATGATGGGCTAAAGGCAGATTTCACTGTAACAATACAGCAGCTTCTAGGTTCTAAATAACATAGAGATACTTGCTGCTTAAGAATTTTCTGCTGCAACTGCAGTGAAGGCTGCAGGGTGTTTTCTGGGAGACCAAACTGGGGCCGTGGCACTAGTTTAAACAAAACAAAAACAAAATTACAAAAAAGTTCATTGCAACCTGGCAGGGACACTCTGTTGTCTTCTATTGCATGTTTTTACAGAGCTTACTTAGGAGAACAAAAGCTGCTTAGTTGACTGTAATTCAGAAGTGTGTGCATGAAAGGGGATTATTTTATTGAGATTCTGCTGCTGGAAGTTTTTTTGTACCAGTTTTTTGTTGGTTTTGTATTCACGTTATGGAGCCATAAAAATGCATTTTCTCTATTTTTCACTGGATTCCCCTCTGGGGGGGTCTTGACCAGTTATGGAGATGAACTTTTACCTTCTGTTAACCTTCTTAGTTGGTAAACAACAACTTCTAGCTGAGTATTTTTAGCTGAAAAGATGGAAGAACCATCCAGAGGAAGTGAATATCTTTGATTCCCTTCTCTGTATTGTGTTTTTGTTCCCTTTGTGTTTTTGTAACAGCCACTGTAGGTATGACACATTCAACATTTTGCATATTTGTGCTGTAAAATACTACTCTTCATCTCCCTTTAGCACTTCAATTTAGATGGAGATCTTATGCAATGCTTAAAGTTCTCCTAAATTAAGGGGACCATCTCATTTGCAGCATGATTTTATCAAATGATTGAACTTTATGAAACTCTACATTATTTTTAATGATTGGAATCAGAAGTATTTCTACTGAAACGTGTATATTTATAGCTACAACATGATTTTAGTATATCAGACAGTTTTTCCAAAAACTTTAAAAGGGGATTTTCTGATAAACTGTTTTTCATTCAAGAACACTCTCATCATACATTTTACCATTTCATTGCAAAATTGAAATGCAGTTATACTTGGTGGAGAAGACTCTGCCCAAAAGATGCTCCCTGGATGAGTCAATTAGTCTGCTTTGACTTTCCAGGGAGTGCATGACTGGAAACCCCTATGTGGATAGTGTCCACATAGTGTTGGATGTTGTGTGTAAAGCACTTTGTGCTACATTGCATTGTATGAAAAGTGCTATATAACTAAAGACTGATTGATTGATTGATTGATACATTTATGACATTAAATATTAAATACAATAAAGTTAATTAAAAAGCAATTAATTCAAAGTGGCATGAATCTAAATATGTGGGTGCATTACTTTTTTACAAAGGGCCAGATAGGTTTGGATTTTTTTTCTCTTAATAAATAAAATCACTTAGAAACTGCATTTTGTATTTACTTGGGTTGTCTTTGTAAGATATTAAAATTGGTTTGATGATCCGATACATTTAAGTGTGATAAATATGCAAAAAAACAAAACAAAAAAAAACAAAAAAAAAACAGGAATCAGAAAGGGGGCAAACACTTTTTCACATCACTGTATGTGAGGTGACGTGCTGGAATATATTGATTCAAGTTTATGTTGGAATCACAACTACTTATATTTCAAATCCTGTTTGTACCAATGTTTTTTCTTACGTACTTTCTGCTGGCATTTTCTTCTATATGCTCCTCCACTTTCTTCAGGTGTGTGTCAGTCCTGCGTCATCAGCTTTGTTGCTAACTCAAGCAACAACAGCTCTCAGCACTGAAAATGTATTACTATGTCCATCATACTAAAATAGGGCCTGCGCTTTGTAAGGAGCAGTAAGACCTCCAGCCAATCTATATCATGACCCTGAAAATAATAATCATATACAATATTGAGTTACGGAAGGATTCACACCCCATCCTCATATGAAATCAGTTAACTAAATCCTTAATCAAGTCCTGAAATTGTTATCTCAGTCACTGTTGAATAATTTCACCCATCATAATTGCCTTTCTGTGTGATGTTTTCTTTTACAATGAAAGCATGTGTGCTTTCTTGCGTGTTCAGTCTGGTTTTACAGAGCCCATTTGTGCAGAGCCCATATTTTTTTCATCTACATTTTCACCATGCTAGAGCTGGCTGCCCATCTAAACTGAGCGATCGGGGGAGAAGGGCCTTAGTCAGGGAGGTGACCAAGAACCCGATGGTCACTCTATCAGAGCTCCAGTGGTCCTCTGTGGAGAGAGGAGAACCTTCCAGAAGGTCAACCGTCTCTGCAGCAATCCACCAATCAGGCCTGTATGGTAGAGCGGCCAGACGGGAGCTACTCCTTAGTAGGGCTGCAACAACGAGTATCGATAAAAATCGATAATTAAAAAAGTTTGCAACGAATTTATATGTCAATTCGTTGTGTCACACGATTATGGCGATTATGACCCTTAGCACACAGCCAAGATATCAAAGGAGTGTCTTCAGGACAACTCTGTGAATGTCCTTGAGTGGCCCAGCCAGAGCCCAGACTTGAATCTGATCGAATATCTCTGGAGAGATCTGAAAATGGCTGTGCACTGATGCTCCCCATCCAACCTAATGGAGCTTGAGAGGTACTGCAAAGAGGAATGGGCGAAACTGCCCAAAGATAGGTGTGCCAAGCTTGTGGCATCATACTCAAAAATACTTGAGGCTGTAATTGCTGCTAAAGGTGCATCGACACAGTATTAAGCTAAGGCTGTGAATACTTATGTACATGTGGTGTCTTAGTTTTTTTATTTTTGATAAATTTGCAAAAATTTCAAAAAAAAAATTTTTCACATTGTCATTCATCATGGGGTGTTGTGTGTAGAATTTTGAGGGGAAAAAATGAATTTATTCCATTCTGGAATGAGCCTGTAACATAACAAGATGTGGAAAAAGTGAAGCGTTGTGAATACTTTCCAGATGCACTGTATACACCATATAAAACAGATGAATACCATTTCTCCAACTGACACTTTTGATTAGTATAACAAAAGGTTTGTCCACCACACAGAGGCACAAATATGCACACTGCTCTCAGAATGTATTGCTTCTTACTTCACCCAAGTTATATTATACATTATTGAGCGGACTGGTAACAGAAAACTACTTTTCATATCCATATGGAAGGTTCCCCACACACAGCTTTATTATACTGTGAATACAAATAGCAGAACTCACAGTGTATTGTAAAGACTGAGTTTTTTCTGAGGCTTCAATGCCCTGTGAAATCTAAGACTGACAGAATTTGACTTTTTACTGACTTTGACTCAGTGAAACTGGTTTGAGGAGAATTTCATTGCCCGTGTGTGCAATCTTGCATGAGATGCAAGTGGTGAATATCACCTCTGTGCAGATGGTGTATTATTGTCCCTCAGTATGTGTCAGCTACATCATTCTAGTGCCACTGGGTAAATCCTTCTTCACAGTTTTACTGGAAACATTGTACTGGTTTTGGTATGTCATGCTAATATAATCATCTTTGATGCTGCGCTGTTGACTGAAGCTCGCTGCTGCCCAGAGGAAACTCTTTTTACCTGTTTAAGAGAAACACAGCATCTGTCTAATGAACCCATTCCCTGCTGTCCAAAAGAAGTTGTATGGGTTGTGGTGTGTAGATTGTGTGTGTATGCATGGATTTAATGAACTGTTTCTGGTGTTTGCGTGTTGACTAAATTCCTCTGTCTGCTCCTGTCTGCGTTGCCTCTGGGCCACCTGCCTTTTCCCTGCCTCCTTCTCTAGCTGCTCCTGAGAAGAAGAGATAAGGCCCACTGATGTTTGTCTGCTCCCTGGAAGATTACTGAGGCAGACAGGTACAAGGACTCTGGCAGACAGCTACAGTATACTGGAGGCCAAAGAAAAACTTGTTTGGGATGCTTTAGCTGACCACAGCCCCAATCCAGCTTGAATGCCATCTGGCTTCTTTTATGTCTGCTGTTGCTGCTCAGCTAATTACTGTTCAAAGAGAAACACACAAGTCAATGTGGGAAGTTTCTGGAAGTGGGTTTGAACTGTGGTCTTGTGAAGACAGCAATATTTGAACTCAATCATTAAGTTTTAGTCTGATTTACTGCTATAGAAATATAACCAGTATTTCAAAAATTGCAGTAATCGGAATTATAAGATCTGTCAGTAGGTTATCATACCACAGTTTTAATAAAACCACCGTTAATGTATGAATGAATTCACCATGTAACTTAAATGGTCATCCAAACTCATATTTCCAAAAGGAAACTTCAGTACTTAACTTTGGGAATATCTCATACCAAACCACTTAAAAAAACAAAACAAAAAAAACAAAGAAACCAAAGAATCAAAAATTCATCGCACTGCGCAAGCAAGTGCCTCTTATTCTGGCCATGAGATCAGTGCATACAGTTCAAAAAAAGAAAGAAGTTAAATGGTGCTCTGCTCTGGGTACTGAGGAAACATAATTCATCATCTGGATGATACCTTCATGGCCTCAGTAGTACAATATAGATTTGATTTCTTTTACACAATTAAAATTTAGCCCAAAGTTCCTGCTATAGAATGGTATAAAGACATGTTGAATATTGTTGAAGGGGTGTCTGCAGCAAAAAAGTTGATGATGATGATGTCGAGGTTGAGTTAGGTAGGTGAGTTAGGTAACTCAGAGGGTTCTTGAACACCTGTTTCTTCCAAAAGTATTATTTGTGCAAATTACCAAACAAATTGGGCTCATTGGCATCATCTGACATTATGAGCTTCTGTAATAAAAGAGTCCAACTCCAACTATGTTTATTTAAAACTGTTGCTGTAAGATCACTGCTGTCTTACATAGCCTTCAGCCGCTGTATGATGTGGACATATTTTTCCCCTCTGTGTCCATTGTTTCAGTTTGACTGACTGTCAAGTTCTGCCTTAGTTTGTGCGGTTTCCCCACTTGAAAGGAATGGATAAGTTAGATGCAGATTTTAAACTGGATTCCATTCAAAGACCAAGCAGGTTCTCTTCTCTTTCTGTCTTCATTTATTTGCAGTTGCAAGTGACAGACTTGGTTAAGAGGTAGGTCTTGAGATAGGTGAAAACCTTTAAATAACAGATTCACAAAAAAGAAGAAAAGAAAACACTATTTATAATGTGCATGCGTTGTAATTGCAAATACATATCTTTAGCAGCAGAAACCCAACAAAATAAACATCTAAATAACCCACTGTGCATCCCTCCCCCTAAGGGTGCTAAAATAAGCATTTAAGTGCAAATAAAGTGATCTCTTATGATCCTGCTTCAATTTAGACAATGTAACCAGTAAATATTTACATTAATCATGTTTTTAACTACTGTTTTAAACTTACTGTTTACAGTTTTTTAATGTCTGCATCTTAAATTTTTACATTGATGTTTAACACTTATTTAAACAGATCAATTTAGATACATGAAATCATGAAATGTTTTATCTTACATCTTGAACTCATGTATTTTTAAACTGTAGAATGTTTTTATGGTTTTTATCTTTTACATTGTTTTAAATAAATTACTAAATGTGTTCAGTATGAAATCCTTTCACATCCGCAAATAATGCAATTATGTCTGAGCTTAAAGAGACTTAAGGTAAATTGAGCCCCTTTAATTGCACTTAATAGTCACAAGAGCAATGTACTGTCAAATGAAATAAGAAAAACAACACCATAAGCACAGCAACCACACGTGTAAATCATTTAAGCCACATGTAACTTGGCGACCGACCCGGTGGCTAAGTAAGCATTAGCAACATTAGCAACGGCAGCACAAACATTTTAAAGCACAACAAAACCTCCCCCCCCAGACAGTCTCTATCAAAGCTTGCCGTCTTACCGGCTGCCTCTCTGCTGTTCATAGACTCTCCACTTCCGCACAGGCTTGCCATGGGCAGGTTAGTTATCTTCTTCAAACTTTGTTTCTCAGTTTCATTCATTCATTCACTCGTTGTTGGCTGCTCAGCTGATGCTGCGGGATGGTGTGCGTCGCTTTTTATGGTCCGTGCTGTACGAACTCACCATGATGGTTCCTTCCGGCCGGGCGGATCTGTGGCTTTGCGTGTTTTTTTCTTTTCCCGGTTTGACTTACCACTGATTGGTGTTTGATCAGAGCTGTTCAAATAGTTGTCTCAGTATTTATGTGGCTAATTGTGAAGATGCTGTGTGATTGTAGCTCAACAATGAGAATATGAATTGGTGATGTGGTCCTTCCACATGCCTGGCGGCTTCACTGGAAATGAAATTAAAGTTGAGATGTACTGGCAGGAGCATAGGACAAGGGGATAATACATGATTCACATGCAGTAAGCCTTAGCTGTGTAGCTCTTTGAATATACAATACATGGCAGAGAAAGCAAAGATGGGATCTAAGGGTTTGGAAAGAGTTGAGAGGCAGCCTTTAACAAGATGAAGTACAGATTATGAAGGGAGCTCTGACTGAATTAGACACTGAAACCAAGAATCACAGATCAACAGAATGACCAATGATTAATTAAGGAATAACTCTTAACAAGCAGGACAGAACAGCTGTCTGTATATAAACTATATTTTACCAGCAACTGTGTGAACTGTCTCTTCCATTGAGACATAACCACATGTGGCATGGTCTTGTTGAAAGTACAGTTGCAAGAAAAAGTATGTGAACCCTTTGGGATTTCTTGCATTTCTGCATATTGGTCATAAAATGTGTTCTGATCTTCATCTAAGTCACAACAACAGACAACCACAGTCTGCTTAAATTAATACCACACAAAAAATAATATGTTTTCATGTTTTTATTGAACAAAACATGTAAACATTCACAGTGCAGGGTGGAAAAGTATGTGAACCCCTAGGCTAATGACCTCTCCAAGAGCTAATTGGAGCCAGGAGTCAGCCAAGCTGGAGTCCAATCAATGTGATGAGATTGGATGTGTTGGTTAAAGCTGCCCTGCCCTGTAAAAACACACACCAGTTTTGAGTTTTCTGTTCTCAAGATGCTTTGCCTGATGTAAACCATTCCTCGCACAAAAGAGCTCTCAGAGGACCTATAATCAAGAATTGTTGACTTGCATGAAGCTGGAAAGGGTTACAAAAGTATCTCTAAAAGCCTTGATGTTCATGTGTCCACGGTCAGACAGACTGTCTACAAATGGAGAAAGTTCAGCACTGTTGCTACTCTCCCTAGGCATGGTCGTCCTGTAAAGATGACTGCAAGAGCACAGCACGAATCCTCAATGAGGTGAAGAAGAATCCTAGAGTGTCAGCTAAAGACTTACAGAAATCTCTGGCACATGCTAACATTTGTGTTGACAAATCTACAATAAGTAAACATTAAACAAGAATGGAGCTTCATGGGAGGACACCACGGAGGAAGCCACTGCTGTCCAACAAAAACATTGCTGCAAGTTTGAAGTTTGCAAAAGAGCACCTGGATGTTCCACAGCACTACTGGCGAAATATTCTGTGGACAGATGAAACCAAAATTGAACCAACATCAAAACCTCATCCCAACTGTAAAATATGGTGGAGGGGCCACCATGGTTTGGGGTTGCTTTGCTGCCTCAGGGCCTGAACGGATTGCTGTCATTGATGGAAAAATGAATTCCCAAGTTTATCAAGACATTTTGGCAAGGCAGGCAAGTTTATTTGTATAGCACATTTCAGCAACAAGGCAATTCAAAGTGCTTCACACAGGTCATTAAAATAATTTGACAAAGGGAAAAAGAAACAAAATCAAAATATTTTGCAGGAAAACTTAAGACCATCTGTCTGCATACTGAAGCTCAGCAGAGGATGGGTGATGCAACAGGACAACAACCCAAAGCATAGAAGTAAATCAAGGGTTCACATACTTTTTCTTGCAACTTTAGGTAAATGCCTGGTTATTGTGTGATAAATATACTTTGATTAAAAGTAAACTCCTTTTATAGGAACTGAGAAACATATGGGTAAAGGGAGGGTGGCTGGTGGCAGTTTTTGGCTTGCAATTAGTGGCAACATCTTGTCAGTCCGCAGTAATAACAGCAGTAAGATGTAAAGAGCTGATTCAATAGACAGCTTTGTAAGATGAATATGACACTTAAATTTGACAGCAGTTAGTCCCTTAAGTTTATAGTTGAATTATGAAAATTACTAGTTAGTTATTTTGACCGTCCATAATGTTTTGTGTGATTTTATACATTTGTGACATTTGATGGTTTCAAATATGGTGCAAGACTGAACCACTTCTCCAGCATTACAATGTAATGGGAGAACAGGTTGTGGAATGCTTAGAACGCAAAAAAACATTTTTTTAAACCTGGATACAATAGAAGTTTAAGACAGTATTTTCTTTCTTGATACCATTGTATGTTTTGTAGTTTTACTTGGTTCTTCAGGCTTTCAAGCAGTGGTGTGGAGCTCCCAGCCAACAGCATATATGCCTTTACTGAGAAAAACATGGCAGTGACATCACTGACTTTGTCCTCTAGTATCTGCCAAATGTTACAGGGTGACGTCTTTTTTGTCTTTTTGGAGGGAAAGGATAAAGCCTTTCAGTTTTATGCTCCTGGAATTAGAAGTCTGTGGTGTAGTTGATGTATAGAGAGCTGCAGGTATGGCTGAGGGCATAGCAGAGAGGTGACTGGAGTCTGCAGATTGTTGTGTTTCTTTGGCTGCATACTTGGAAAACCTAAAACATCCTTATTTTTCTCTTTACTGAACCACTGCTGCGATGCCCTGATTGGATCATTTAAAACACTTGCCACTGAAAGTGTAGAAATATCTATTCCATCCAAATCTCTTCCTCGGACCATGGTCTAAAATAAGAACCCATCACATGCCAAATTATGCAGGAATATGATTTAAGTAGAAAATATGTAAGACTGAAGCACTGTTGATGGTTGCTTTTGTCACTTCAATGGACACTTCACATTTATGGCCATATTAAGTTTTGCACTGACATGCTGCTTGTGTTTGACAGTAAATGATTGTATCACAATTCTTTGACTGACCCGTTCTCACCAGCGCTAACATAATTGTGTTTTTGGCTGTAGCAAAAAAATTGCCAGTTGTAAGCAACTATTTTATGTCTGAATTGGTAGATGCAGTCTCTGACTTTCTACTGCTTCATGGTTTGCATCCTTAAGCCAGCCACCATTCCCTCACAGTACTATGCCATGGTTTACAAGTGATTCCATACTACTAGTGATGCTATCTTCACAGTGCTGAGAAGTAACAGACCCCCCCAACACTTTCAGCAGGAGACATTATAAAATATTTCAACTGTAATCTTTAAATTATATAAATGATATAATATCAAACTAGAGTGATCTTTGGTTAAGCCCTTCTGTCATGGGTCTTTGGTTTGGTTGTTTTTTTTCTGGTTGCATGAATTTGGTCTCGATTCACTGAATACGACTGCCTGTTGACTGCCTTCCTTGATGATTTCTAACACAGAGAAGGAAATGGAATGATGGACAACTGTCAAGTTGCTGCAATAAAAGACATAGACAAAAGAAAGGACCCACTGAGAGAAAAATTAAAGACCGAGGGTATGAGGCGCATCGGTCAAGAAAAAGACAATGATTAGAGAGAGGCTTTCAGAGAAAAGAGAAGAGCAGACTGTCAGAGGATATAACGAGAGGAACTGAGGCAGAGAAAGACATATTAGAAACAGTATGAGAAGCAGAGAGGGGCTGTGATGAGTGAGTGCAGTTGGCAAAGTCGTCGCAGGATCTCCATGTGCGATCACCGTAAGAATGAGTTGTGGCCGCGGGCAGAGAGGACAGATGCAGCAGCTGGCTCCAGCGGTGTGTGGTGAGGGGTGGTATTGTTTCAGTCTTAGTAGCCACTCTCAAATCCCTTTTAAAAATTGTAAGGACCACCAGGCACAGTGACACAAAAACTGGCTGCTGTCATTGGGTAAGCTGTCTGATGGATGGGACCACTTTGCTAGACTGATAAAATGATAATGGGGCAGAAGAGGTCACAGTTTGGTAATAAGTCTGAGGCTGACAATGCTCTGTGTAGTTTATTAAGCTGGTGTGTTCAATTTGACTGTTTCGGCTGGTTGGAGGTATTAATGATGCCCATCAAAGTCCAGACTGATGTGAAAAGTCCAAAGGAGATGCTGAGTACGCCTTGTATTTGTCAAGTAACAATGTCTGTTAAACATCTAAATTAAGTTCTTGAATTTCTTGCCATAAAACTGTTGCTTTGATACAAAATGCATCATCCGTACACTGTTACAAAAAATAATACTATTTTAACAGTCAAGTTTATACAGTGAAACAGCTCTGATCGGGGTGAGTTTTTGTTGCCTGTATTGTTCACCATGAAGGGTATGATGCATGCACAGCCAGGCAGAGCTTCATGCACAGAGAGGGTTTTTCTTACAGCTTTGGTTCTGTCACAGTCTGTGTTTGGTGAAGCTGCATACATTTAAACTCTAGCTGATCTTGTGCTGTACAGCTGACACCTCTAGTATTATTTGCATAGGGCCCTATGAAATCGGTTTTATTTTTTGCCAAATTCCGTTTTTTCCGTTTTGATTTTTTCGAATTTAGTTTTTTTAACCTTTCCACTAATTTTACCATAAAAGAGTGTCCTGTTTATGTAAATGAATAAAATGTTCACTAATTAAATAGAAATAACCTTAAATTTATTGAAAAAGGGCCACAGTTGGCCCAGGAGCCGTTGTTTGGATAACCCTGATATAAAATAACTAAAACCAGTGTAACACTCAGATATTTCCAACATTTTAAGACACAGTCACATGTATAATCACACTGGGTCATCACTGATGTTTATAATGTAAATGAAGAAATCCATCTGTTCTCTCAAACACAGAGTGATAGTAACTTGATGAGAAAGTAACATTGAAGTTAAATGGTTAAAAGCAAACCTGTTACCTAGTTTCTTTACTCTTACAGTCTGCAACAGTCCATGCTACGCCTGACTGTAACGGTTCTCCACTCATCTCTCGCCATCCTCGCTGTCTGTCCGTCTGCAAAAATTAGCCGACACGGAAATTCAAGTGTTGACGCATCGTATTATTGTTTTTTTATATTGGTAAAATCAAATACCGGCCAGTAAAAACTCATCTGTACTTGCAGTTCACTACTTAAAGAAGAGAGCCAGCCTCACACCAGAACATGTTGACATGCTCACGTTCCTGCACCGCAATTTAAAGAAAACTATAATCTATTGTTCAGTCACTTGGGCTGGAAGTTTGATTTGTTGACATTAAACTTTACTTGTACTTTTGGACTTTGGATAGGCTGTTTGCTTTATTTATTTTTATGGACATACCAGTCACTTTCACGAAAGCCATCCTTTGGTTATTTGTAACCTGCAAGGCAAGTGAACTACTACTATTTAAATTGCTTCTACTTATGTAAAATGGGGATCCAAAATAGTATGCCAAGTAACCATGATCAGTCAACTAACTGGAAAATTTATTGATAGATTAGTCAACATAAAAAATAATCATTAGTTGCAGCCCTAAACCAAAGGGAACTTCAGTATCTATGGGAGGAATTATTAAGCTAATTCATACTCGAATGTAACATCATTGACAACTAGGAGCTGCATAGACTAGTCAAACAGTCGACTAGTCGGCCAGTCAACTAGTCAGCCAGTCGACTTTCCTGCTGTGTGATGATTTTTTTTGCTTGAAGTCGACTAGTCACTCATCACAAGATTAGACAATTACAATGCCTAATGTGTAGCCCAGGAGTGCCCAATACCTCGAGCTATGCTGGTCAATCTTTGTCAACAGATCATTTGAATAAAGTCGTATGTCAGTCGCCCCAGCTGTGACGTGATTGACGTGAAGAGTGGCCAGTCTACCAAGCCCAAAATGCACGGTGTGCCAGTGAACTAACTGATTTTGCAAGCAAACATCTCAGCCTATCTTAAATTAATATGTAACACGTGGGGAGCAAAAGACGACAGAAATACAAGGAGCATGCTCAGCGCACACAGCATGCGCTTCAGAGCACGCGCTTCAGAGACTGATAGTCCACTCAGACTTTGACACATGCTCCCAAGACTTTGCTGTACTTTACATATATACCGCTGCGTTCATATGCTTTTCGTTTGGAGAGGACAGCAAGGTTGAATCCTTGGCCTCAAAAAACGCCACATTGTTTCATATGATCTCATCTGCGCTGATGGAAGAGATCTTGTCATTGCGACTGACATTTATTCCAAATCACGGGCCCACGCTGGACAGTGGTGGAACTTACAGAGGAACAGTATCTCAGCATGATAAGATGTGTATGGGCATGTGCTTTCACAGTGAAATGAAGGGACAGTCAACAAAAGGGGGAGAGGGAGAAAGAGAGTGAGAGATTTGCAAGCAGCAGTTTAAACATGCCTACTATAAATTATGAACTATTGTGTGTCTATTAAAAACAAGAATTTTGAGGGACAGCTGATATGTATAAAACTCCTTTAAAAGATTGTGCTCTGACAGCTCAATTGGCTTTAACATGTTAAGATTCTGCAAGTCTCATACAACAGAGAGTTGACACTCCATTCACTTTCTTTCAGTGAAGAACTCACATGTTGTGTTGTTTCTGGTCTTAGAAAGTTGTTATTATCAAGCCCCCTTGCAATTTTGTGATTTTTTTGTTTTGTTTTGTTTTGTTTTTTGTAGGTAGATCACGCTGAGCTGGTCATTTCGTAAGTAGCTCACAAGCCAAAAAAGTATGGGCACCCCTGGTGTAGCCCTTTTAATTTATTTATCTAAGGCTTTTGACACTGCAGACCACAATTTACTGATAAATGTGCTTCATCACTTTGGCATGTCATACCAAGCAGCATCATGGCTTGCCAACTGTTTAATTGGCAATGTGTTTCGATGGCTGGGTCCACCTCTTCTTTTCTGGAGGTCCTAAAGGCGTGCCTCAAGAGTCAGTCTTAGACCTATTCTATTCTGGTATGTTATATACTGCATTAACCTTTTGTTGTGTGCGCTCATACCAAAAGATGTTTGTAAGCTGCTTGTTCTTAGGAAAGTATGGATTATGATTTTCAAAATATATAAAGTGTTGGTTATTTTAAACGGTACCCCTCTCCTAGAACCATTCATGATTTCATTAGTGACTAGTTGAGACCTTAAACCTTCTTAAGTTGTTCAACCCCTATTTACAACGGGACTTCATAAAATGTGGAGTCCATCTGACTTGAGTTTGAAGCCTCCGAGGGGTGAGTAGGTCTTCAAGTTGTGACTTCAGCTGTGTGCCTCACACACAGACAAACCTCTCTCTCCATGACTCTCTGGTGTGGTGAGGTAAAATAACTCAAAGCATGGATGAGTTTTCTTGAAGGTGCAACATTATGTCGCACAGTACTGCCCTGTGTTGAGCTACGTGATGTTTGCCTGTGTTTCGTGCAGCTGCTTTGACATGCTGTTTTTGTTTAGGAGGGGGTGGGGTGGGTGTTTGTGAAGTGAGGCACAAGTTGTGCCACACCTCAGTGATCCCCTGGAACATATTCCCCAGATTTATGTTCCTCTTTCTAAAAAACACAGCATTTTAGAAAATGCATTCAATTTCCATGTTAAGTAGTAAATTCCGTTTTTATTGGCCAATTCTGCGATTCTGTCCGTGATTCCGTTAACGCGGAAATCATAGGGCCCTACTTGCAGCTGTTGCTGAATTCACTTCTTCCTGGTTAAAAGGACACAAGAAGTGGCAGGATCTGCTTTTTGTGCAAAGTTTGATATAAGTGAAGATTTCTGATTTCAACTATCTATTAAACAACATGTGCACTAGGGATGTTGTAGTGCCCAAGTGTTTACATTAGTGGATCATCAAACAGAACAATATGACAGAAGTCACCCTTTGTAACCTAGCAACAATGAGTGCTGGTGAGCCATGCTCTGAAACTGAGGTTGTGGGCGCTGCCAATAAAATATACATACGGACACAGGCCCTTGGTGTTGGCTCTGGAGATTTCCTGACTAATAATAATGAAGGAATTGATTTGTATTCCACCCTGTCGCTATCCATGCAGTGGTGAGTGGAGAGCTGGGATGAATTTGTACAGCTCTTGCTACATATTTCTGTTCTCGTTGGGCTTTTAGTTTTCATTGAGCTGTGAACAGCTCTCCCACAACAGACCAGGTGGGGAGCATCTGCAAATGGAAGAGACAATTTGCTGTTGAATTAGCCGATGTTTGCATGTGAATGACAGGTCCTTATCAGCGCTCACACTGGCTGATCAAAGTTGAAAGGGGGTCAGGCTGAATTAAAGACTAGCTAATTAAAATGTCCAGGGAGCATGCCAACACTCGTTTCAATTGTCTCTTCAAGCTTTGGTGAGAGAAAGAGAGAGGTGATATTTGAGAGAACAAGAAACTCTTGGGGTGTGTTATCCTACAAGTTCATCTGATACAAGAGGATCGATCATTTAAATGTTTCTGTATTTTACTGGTGTGAAAGTCCCACCTATGTATCAGTGACTGCGTTTGGACTTGAATATCCCGGTTATGCATCATATCCCGGTTTTTTATCATATTCGGGATACTGTGTTTACATGTGCACAGAGAAACCTGGTTATTCATATCCCTGTATACATGAGAGAGACTAGTATCCCGGTTCCTGATCACTGAATCATATCTGCGCAGATAGTTATTTTACAGCACCAGAAAGTTAGAAATTTGAGAAAAATTAGATCACTGTTATTTTGGGTTTAGAACAGTTAAATACCAACATTAGGAATGAAAGGAAGATCTCAAAAGAATAAGCTTTTTATAACTTGATATTTCAAATTTTATCACAATTAGGCGATTATCTATGTTATTATTATTATTATTATTAGACACTATGAAAGTTTGGCAGAGACGCCAAGAAGTAACGAAGCATCTTGCAGTTGACTTACTTCACTAAATAATTTTTAAACAACTTCAAAATAAAAGTTTGTGAAAACTTGGGCAGCTCAAAGTGGTTCTTAAAAAGGATACGTTTTTATTTTGAAAAACACACCGGAAAAGTCATTGTTTCTACTAAATGTCAGGACTAGGAGGAGTTGACGGGCTGTGCAGGTCACTTACCGAGTGCCTTTTTTCCATCTTCAGCTCACAGAGCTCTAACTCATGGTGTGAGCGGTCATTGTCTGTCTCTGCAGTAAACTATGCACACATTTCATTCATGGCTGAAAATTCAAACTGTTCAGTTCACGTTTTATCTAAATTTGAGCGTGTTTTGACTGCCGTCAGATCACAGACATATCCTCTTCAGACACAGCCGCTCAGCTGTCACTCTCGCCGGGCAAAGCAGATCAGCTGTTCCTCCGCCACACAGATGCAGTATTTACAAGTTCTGTTAAATCAAAGTTGGCCTGCGCAGGTAGTCTACAGCAGCCAGAAAATGGTATACTGTGTATACTTGGCACAGTATCCTGTTTTCTTTTGGAGTTCTCCAGGTAGCAAAACCGGGTTTCTCAAAACCGGGATACTGTAATATTCCGGTTTCTGCAGACGTGTACATGTACAAAGAGAAACCGGGATACTCAAAAAACCCATCAGAAAACGGGATTCTCAAGTCCATGTAAACGCAGTCACTGATAGGCAGATATTGGTTTGAACAGATGAGTTTGGCTGAAGTTTTCATGCATGATTTTCTCTGCCTGAAAGCAGAGATGTGTTGATAAAAAATACAGACCGAAAGGCAAAGACACACAGCTGTTATAGCATCCACAAATGGCCCTCTCTGTTTTCAGCCTGTTCGCACTTTGACTCTATGATATGGCCTTTTTTAAACCTCCTATTTTCACCTTCTATTAAATAACAGACGCTCTGTGGTTGCTGTATGCATGTATGTCTGTATAAAGTACTGAGGCACTTTCTTTGATGGTTTAAAGGTCAGTTTTAGATGTACTGTAGATGTGCTGAATAGACTCTGTGCTTTGACAACAAGTGCAAGTAAACGCTACAATTTGAAAAGAAAACTTGTGGTGGTCAATACCAGCAAACCTGTTGCCAAAGGAAATGCCATTGGAGAAATGGACTGAAAATTCACTTACACTTGCAAAAGTTTAAATGCAAATGCATAAACAGCAGAAGCACTGAGATTTTTAGAAATGAATAAGATGCCGTAAAACCCACAAAACACATGTAAAAGAAAAAAACTTTAAATCCAGTCATCAAGATGACAGTGCTCAGGACCCACAGAGCCAGCTTCAGTACATTTATACTCTTACTTCAGAAAGAGAGACAATGCCGGAGCAGAATATTTCCAAAGAGCAATGCACTACTGGCTGGGGGGAGCCTGTTGGTTTAGGCTTTTATAGGTGAGGAGGAGAATCTTAAATTGAATATGAAAGGGGATGGGGAGCCACTGGAGTTCTTGTAGGACAGGGGTGATGTGGTGACGGGATCAGGTGTGGGTGAGGAGGCGTGCTGCGGAGTTCTGAATGTGCTTGAGTTTATTGAAGACTTTGGAAGATGTGCCACATAGATTTCTCTTGCAGTAGTCTAGTCAGAATGTTATAAATGCATGGATTAAAGTTTCTGCTGCTGGGAAGGAGAATAGTGGACAGATGCGGGCTATGTTTTTTTTTTGTTTTGTTTTTTTTTTTTCTTTTCAATTTAGATTTTATTGTTTCCTTCAAAAGCAATCATCTTAAACAATATTACAAGAGTCACTCATTTGCTCCAAGTAAAACAAAACAAAACAAAATTACAACTATACTTAAACACACTGGTATATTAACCAGTTCTGTATCATATACCCTGCATTGAACCTATCGTCCTGCCCATTTATGAGGTAGCCCAGTATCTGGTGGAGATGCTTTAGCAAGACAATCCCTTAACTGTAGGTACCTCCAGAAGTCCTTACTACTGAGATTATATGCTTCTTGGAGATTCTCAAATGTTCTATAAGTATTACTATGATACAGATTTTCTATATTTTCAATCCCCTTTGAATGTCACTCTTTCCAAAAGAACATTTTCCCTCCTATCTTTAGTTTTGGATTGTTGCATACTGAGGCTGATCCTATACAGAAGGGGGATATATATCCTCTCTCTTGTGCATAGAATGCCAGATGTCTTTAGTATGTGCAATTATTAGATTCTGTTTTACAATTTTAGGACACTGAGTTAAATAATCAATAGCCTCGGGCTATGTTTTTTAAGTGGAAGAAGGCGGTTTTGGTGAGTTGTGTAACATGTTGTTGAAATGTGAGTTGGGGGTCAAAAATAATTCCAATATTGCAAATCTGAGGGGAGGGGGATGAGGTGGATGTGTCAATATGTAGGCTGAAGTTTTGAGCAGATTTGATGAGGGATCAATGACCATGATTTCAGATTTACTGTAGTTTAGTGAGAGAAAGTTGTTGATCATCCAGGTTTTTATGGCAGTGAGTTGTTTAAAGTGGAGTGCGTGTCTGTGGTGATGGAGGTGGTGGAGATGTAAAGTTGCATGTCATCAGCATAACAATGAAAATGGAGACCGTGGCGATGTGTGATACAGCCAAGGGGTAACAGGTACAGTTGCAAGAACAAGTATGTGAACCCTTTGGGATTTCTTGGATTTCTGCATAAATTGGTCGTAAAATGTGTTCTGATCTTCATCCAAGTCACAATAATAGACAAACACAGTTTGCTTAAACTAATACCACACAAGAAATAATGTTTTCATGTTTTTATTGAACAAAACATGTAAATATTCACAGTGCAGGGTGGAAAAGTATGTTGTGATATTCAAGAATAGCCACTTTGTTCCTGTAATTCTTGTCATGAAAAATTTGCTGTGTAATGTACGTATGTTGATAGAACAGTACATACTATAAAGATGTTTCTGTTTTCAACACCGTCAACACTGCCTGTAAGTGAAGATGCTAAAGCGTTTTGACAGAATGCCAGTAGAAATGATGTAAGTGTAACTTATTTTATTTTATTTTATATTATTAATGGAAGAGCTTTTATATGAAGAACCCACTGTTTAGGAACTCTAAGCCTAATGACATGGTTGCACTGTGCTGTGCTCTTCTCTAGTTGAGTTGTAAAATGTATGGGAATCAAGAAGTAGGTAATATGCAGATTGATGATCAATTAAATTGTTATGGAGTGCTGGTCTTTCATACATATCTCTATAACCTTGATAACCATTTTACTGATGAAGATGATTGAATACAATTTGCCGAACAGTGAAGGAAAATGCTGTTTACAAACAGAAATAACATTTTTTCATTGGTGCCAGTGTTCTGTAGGTGTTTGAACCTGTTCTATCTAACAACCTAAGTGTGTGTTTTCTTGAACACCAGGGTTTTTGTTGAGAAGGTGTGATTGACTGACACTCAGAGTGAATCAGCCTAATGAGATGCTGTGTTGCACCTTGGAAATGATTACCTCAGGAGGGAAGGCATGAGATTGATGAGGGCAATCTTTGCCTCTGTCCCTGAGATGCACCAGTGCCTCTAACACCTTCCCCACCACTACCAACACACTATTTAGTTGAGGAGAAGTCACTTATGCATAACCTAATGACCCATAATAGTTCCTCTGATAGTAGTAACAAAAAAAGTCAGTAACGTTTTGTCAAACCACATCAGTTTTAGTTAAAAAAAAAAAAAAAAAAAAAAAATATATATATATATATATATATATATATATATATATATATATATATCACTTTAACCCTCTCACTTCAAACTATCTTAATGTCACTGGTCACAGCAGTTTATCACTGTGGTAACTGGAGGTTCCCCTACACTGCTATGGTGGTGTAGGTACATAATGATCCTCATTCTTTCAGCCTTGAAGTCTTTAATGAATTAAATGGCCCTTTGTCCAAGGAGAAAGTTTTAGATATGTTGTAAAGACATGTCACACACCAACAATTAAGTCTTGTTTCTCCTTTAAAACTTTAATGCTGATCAATCAATAACTGAGGTTATTGATGCTATAAAGAATGACTACTGAATCCCCCATTTGTTATGGTTTGGCCCAACCCTGTGGGTGGGCTTGCCTCCAAAGGATGCTTACAGACCCATTAATCAGGTCCCGGTTGATCTCCTCACAGGCCAGCAGTGAGCTGAAGGGAAAGCTTCTGGAGGTGAGTAGAGCAGCAGAGTTGGTGGCTAACAGTGGACAATCTAGCAATGGTTACACTGATCTCATACAGATAGTGCATGCAGACAGAGATGTTTTTACTACATCAGTCAATTGATTTTCTAGCAGATAATCATGAACGCCAAACTACAGTTAATTCTAGGGCTGCAGTTATTTATTATTTTAGTAATCAAGTATTCTTCTGATCACTCTGGTGATAAATAGGGAAATCTGATTTTAAAAAAATTGCATAAGCAGCATACTTGAAATGAAATCACCTTTGCCCTATTCAAGAGTCTGAGGAACTTCTTGTGTGTTTGATATTGCCATTATTGCAGATAAAACAGCTTCTTCTAAGACAATATAGTTAAAAAAGTGCATTCAAGCTCAATTGGCATAAAACATTTTTTTTCCAATTCTAAATGATATTTTCATGTTCCAGTTTGTCATCAAATTCTCTTTATTTTGTAAAGGTCTACTAATTTCAATTTCTATTGAAGCTTTCCCAGATGGATGTGTGAAACAAATCCATCTGGTGTGTCAGGTTAATCACAAGCTAAAACCTCTTCACCAGATTGTTATAGTCAACAATTTCCCATGACAAGACCATTTCAATTTTTTTTTAATTTTTTGGTTTAAAAACAATTGCTGTTAAAAAGAAAAGTTGAGAATAAATGCTGATAAATAAGGACAGTTTTCTAAGACTTCTTTCATGTGTATTAAGATGGGTCATGGTTACAAATGAGTGCCAGAGCTAATTTTATATGTGTCTTTTGATATTTGAGTGTTTTCAGAAGTGAGATAGGTCGTGTCTTCAAAGAAGCTTTCTATTCCACCAGGATGTTTTGTGCAGTCTACACTGACGCACAGAATGTCCTTGAGCTCCAAAGTTTGTCAGGTGAACAAAAGCAGAAGACATGTCTATGATACGTTAGCCTTTGTTTCCTCTCTCCACTCGCTTGCTGACTCTGGTTGCCTTTCTTCATCTCTCTAAAATCAGGGCTCTTTTTCCCTTCTCTCATATACAAACACATAGACAGTGGTGTTTCATATTCAAGAGCTATTAATAGAGTGTGTTCCCAAAAAGTTTGTCAGCATTGTGTGCTCACAAAAGGTTTCACATTCTCTTTAAGTAGAATACAGAGGTAACTACTAATCAGCTGCACAGAGCTTTCAAAGAGTAACCTCTTTTTGGATACTGGATACTAGGTCAAATGTTCATGCACAGAAAAACTATAAAAAAGTAGACCTGGGGAGACCTCTGTGTAGACTTCTAAAAAGTATCTGCTGTACTCTATACTGGTAGTACAGGTTTATAATTTTTGCTTTACAAGCCTCAGAATGATGGATATGATGAATAATTAAAAGACTTGTAAGATATTTTTGGAACACTACTTTTGCTTTTAAGCTTGGTAAAGAAAGAGACCCATCATGTTGTTTACAGATGCTGCTAAAATTGAGACAAAGTTTCTCAAAGAACTTTAGAGGAACTCATTATTTATTTTCCCACTTAAACATGTATATAATTAGTGTTGTTCAAACCAAATTTTGTTTTCGTAAAGAAAGCTTGAAATGAGTCTTAATCTTGATGATATTAGTCTTCACATCATTCGGACTGTGTTGTTAAAATGATTTAAAGGAGTGTTCACTTTACAAAGGTTAATGAACGTACTGTACAGAAAATACATTGACATGAATGTATAACGCTAACATTTATGTACTGGGTTTTCAGTGCAAAAAGATGAATCTCTGTGCTAAAAATTGTTGACAGCTACACTCCAAATAAACTTCACTTGATAAAGTATCTAAAATATTGGAGTGGTTGTAAAAATAGAAGCTTTTGTCAATTTTTAAAAGAAATGAGGGCCATAAGCCTGAGCTTTGTGAACCTCTGTCCTTAGACATCAAGAGCAAAACTTGTTTTTACAGCAGTGGTCTAGTTTTTAGAATTTCGGCTATCATTTTTATTGGTTGTGATCACACATCACCCATCTAATATTTTGCAGAGATCCAAGGGGTGAAACGGCTAGACACAGCTTTAATTCTGGATATCCTCAAGGGAAGCAACATGAGCTGTCAGGCAACCAGAGAGGTTTGAAAAAACATCCTCTGCTCAATACACCCGTCACAATTGATTATTTTTAAATGAAAAAGCAATGAACAGAACCAAAGTCAACACTTTCGTTATAGAGCCACATGCAGGTGTTAAGACAAAAGAGCAAAGTTTGAGACATATAGAGGATGGTTTAAATGTAATGGTAGGTTGGAGTGAAAACTTTTTGTGAAAACTGAATACTTTTGGAAGATCTCCAAATAGTTAAATACAATTAAAAGGATAACTTAACCTGTCTAATTTAAGCTTTTTTAAACTCATCTTAATGAAAATCCCCAAGGAACACTCCCCTCTTTCCTGAAACCACAAAGTAGTTTATTGGAATTGATGAAGCATGTTTACTTTTGGAAACTGGTTTAGTTTACCTCCTATCTGTAAATCAGCTCTTTCATCTCTTTCAGCCAGCGCATTTCTCCTCTTAGTGCATGTCAGGCTGCCACTGACCTCCAGATGTGAAGGTCTTTTAATGAAATATTGGACAGAAGGGTTGGCACCAGTAGGATTAAAGAAGTGTCATGAAAGGGAAAAAGGTAGCACAATGGACTGTGGGGTGGAAAGCAGGAGGGGCATGTTGAAAGACAGATTAACAACGTCTGACTCAGAACTTAAATACCCCCCTCTTTTACCCTGTCTAAAGTGCTGCTTTGACAATTCAGCCTCTAAGGCCTGTTAAGGTTTCTTTTCTAAAAATGTATAAAAGCTAATAGAATAGTGCTTCATCCAAAAAGATCGCATTTAAACAAAAGACAGTGCCTATTTAAAGTATTCAACCCTTTGGATGTTTTACCCTTTTACTGATTTTATAAATCAATCATGATCAATATAGTTTGCCTTTATCACTTAAAAAAATACAATAAACCTCTTTTATTTAAAAAATTTCTACAAAGTAAAATCAGTTAAATAAAAATATCTAATTTAAAATAAGTGACAGCATTAATATTCACTCCCTGCAAGTTAGTATTTTCTGGACGCAAATGTCACCACAATTAGGCTTGCACATCGGACACTGTAATTTTGCTTTATTGTTCTTTGCAAAGCTGCTCAAGCTCTGTCTGGTTGCATTAGGATCAGGCATGAGCAACTCTTTTCAAGTCCAGCCACAAATCCTCTATTGGATTGAGGTCTGAACCTTGACTCAGCCACTTCAGAACATTCACCTTATCGTCTTTAAACCATTTCTGTGTATCTCTTGCTGTGTGTTGGGTCATTGTCTTACTGGAAATCAGATCTTCCCCAAAGCTGTAGTTATCTTGCAGACTGAATAAGATTGTCCTCCAGGATCTTTTTATATTTTAACAAATTCATTTTACCATCTAACTTCACAAGCCTTCCACGGCTTGCTGCATAGAAACATCCCCACAGCATGATGCTGCCACCGCCGTGCTTCACTGTGGGGATGGTGTGTTTGTGGTGATGTGCAGTGTTTGGTGTCTGCCAAACACAGCACCTTGTCTGATGGCCAAAACTGGGGACTTTTTATGGACACCATATATCTATCAACTTTTTTTTCAACTATTGAGGATAGGCCCTGAAACCTTTGTTTTTATTGATTTAACACCTTTTTTGAATGCTCTTTGAGCACAGGATGAACCTAAAAACTCATCTGGGACAGTATAGAGATTGTCCATCCATCATAGTGAGTGCTAGAGTAGATGCCTCAGACAAGTCATGCTAAACAGCTGCTGAAATGTGGATGAGAAGGCATTTTATATCGCAGCTTGGTTATATTTAACATGCATTATAATCTTTTCAACCTCTCATATGATTGTAGATCTGTTGCTATAATATCAATAGAAGTTTTTATTGCTTTGCTTGTTCACTAAGAATTACCAGTAAAGGGCTTTTAAATTCCAAAGGGAGCCTTGTTTGCTCTACAATGCCTTTTTCTTGTTGCCGTTGAATTCAAGTTTGCGTTATGACATTTCAAATGTATTAAATTGGATGAATTGTCAATAACGTATCTGATTCTAGCTGAATCACGTCCCACACTATATTCCTTTCGTCCACTTGCCTTTGTCTACTGTTAAATATTGCTGGAAGACCAAAAGTCTTCTCGAACTTAAGACCTCAAAAATAGCAAGGAATCATCAATCTTTTGGTTCTATAAGATGTACTTAGCTTTACCATGCTGTGTGCAAACATTCTGCTTTCTGGTCTTTGTGGGAATGCAGATTTCAAAGTGCATTTGTTTTGCACGTTCTTGGATCTGTTCTCGTCTGTACTGTACCAGAGGTCTTGTACTGACACAGTTCAGTATGAATACAGTTGTATCTAAACACCCCTAGTATGTTTGCACTGTCAAGTGTGTTTGTATGAAAGGGAGTGAATATTCTAATCAGCACTGAAGACAGTCCTCAGGCTAAAAAAGTAAGAGGTAGCACATCTTGTAAGTCTACATTACAGCCTCCTTAACCAAGCATGCTGAGGTGTGCTGCATTTAAGACGAGGTCTCAGACTCCTCCCACAGATGCCTTTATAACACTGAAAAAAAGCCGGGGATAAACAAAACAGCCAGAAAGACTGACCCTCAGGCCATCACAACAAAAAGTAGAACAGTCTCTTTTGCTCTGCGGCAAACAGATGATATTCTGCTACATGCTGGGGGAAAAGTGTCCATGCTGTTCCAAACAAACTGCCATCTCTTTGTACTTCTGTGTCTTTGTAATTGCACCCCTGCATCTTATTCACACCAGCCAGGTTTACCCCAGCAGTAAGTCTCACCTATGCAGCACTACCCATGAATCTCTCCCACTGTCCCTGACATGGCAGTCCATTAAACTATCGTGCATCCTGCTCACAAGAAGAAATAGAAGCTGACACCCACAAACACATAGTTAAGTGCTTCAATTGCTATTTCCTTAGAGTTTTGACAGTTATCACATTAGGAGAAAAGTAAGTGAGAGATCTTGGGGATTTTAGGATGGTGCAGGGAGGCTGTTTAGGGACAGATATTGCCATTGTGACCTTCGTGGCTGTTCTCGGAGTTGCATTAATGCTGTTGTTTGGCTGATGCTGTTTGAATGAGGGGTTGCCACAGACATAAAGGGGTTCCCTGGGACTTATTTGGTTGGGTCTATGGTTGATGTTGCAGATCCTGCATGCGCCTCTTGGCATCCTGGGTGTAGGTTTTAGAGACAAGATGTGCTACAGGTTACCTGTTAATACTGCTGTTTAGCTAGGAAATGATTGGGGAGTTCATTTTAATAGGGCATGTGCTAGTTATTGCCTTGGGAACTCACTCTCTTCACAATAATGTTTACAGTGTGGGTCAGAATATAAGTGTTGCACCTTTACATCTTTATGCTGATGATACAATTTTTCATTGTCGTGAATATGCACTGAGCTCTGCAAAAAGGTTTTCTGCTGTTGTGCTTCTTCAGCCTAGAACAAGTTAAAGCTGCCATACATGATCCATCTAGGGAAACTAAAATTTGTTTTAGGTTTACAAGTGAAAGCATCTTTGGATTTTTCCTGGTTTTATCATTTAACCTGCTTTCACTTGGTACTCTTACTTTAATACTGTATGTAATGCGATGACATATCTGTTTGCCAGTAACTAATTGTTTTTGTGTGACCGTCCATAGCAACAAACCAAAATGGTCTCTGAGATAACCTATATCAATATAAGTTAAAAGCAAATACAGAAAACAATGGCAGAATACAAAGGGACTGAACATTTTATTTGCATTAAAAACATCTGACATGCTTTGTTCAAGTAGATATTTTTTCCCCACAACAACAACCAACTGAGGTTATAGTTTTTATTTATTTAATTTATAATTTTTAGGCTTTATGAAGGGAAATGCTAGTAAGTGGGTGTACTGGAGTGAAACTTTAAATTTAAAATGTAAAAGTTTGACTTTACATTGAAAAATCTCACCCACTGGATGAGAAATGAAACTATCGTAGGCCCAGCTCCATGCCTAAATCCTGCTGTATATCCACAGTATGCTACTGTTTGCCTGTCTCTTGGCCTGAGTAAGAAATTAGTGAGAGACTATCTACCAAGGCTAGCTCTTACTTTAGAAAATATGTGAAATCAGTCTGAATGTCTCTTGGGGTGAAAGCAGCCAACATTATTCCATTACTGTAGTCCATTCTGGCATTTCTTTACCTTTTGGTTCTGTGCTTTATCTTTCTCTCTGACAGAACTACTTTACAGCTCCAATGCACCTAATTTATAAAGTCAGTGACATGCATTCATACATTTTCCTCCTGACTCTGTACCAATATCCCAAACTGATTTCCATGCTGCCCGGCAGAAACCATTGCAACAGAGGAAGCAGTAGCAGCTAGACCAAGGCGGTTTGAGGAAATGACTGTTCCATTATTTATGCTCCCTTCACTTACTTTATGATGCCGTTAGGTGGTCATGCTGTTGTCCTCTGTCTCCTTTTATTAGCTGTGGTTCACCACTGCATTTTAATGGATACGTCAAAAAATGAGCTTCGCCTTTTGGCACTGTGGCAAACAGCCTTGGTCTCAGAGTCAATGAAACAAAAGGATAGACAGTACAAATCATAAGATGGAGCACAGTTTTAATGAGTTGGTTTGTTTGCCTGCTGAAGTTGAGATATGAAGCATTTTAACAGATAAGCATCTTTTTTCTTCGTGTAAGCAGTATTGGTTTGAAGTTACTTTATATGCAAGGAGTTTACAAAAATGAACTTCTATAATTTTTTTGTTCAATATCCAAAGTCCTGAAAAACATTCTATGTGTTTATGTGTGCTTTGTGAAGTTTTGATGTAAGTTCTTTTTCACTGTCCTTTTAAACAAGTACAGCAGTTTATTTCCCAGTCATTGTGAACACTGTTTACTTACTGCCCTGCAGGTCTAATGAAGACATAACTAGAAGTGTGATTGCCCCTTGCTGTGTTTGCTGTGTGTAGCTGCTTTAAGCGCATGTCTGCAGGGGCTGGACTTGTCGGCAGCACATATGGAAAACATTTGTACCAGGTGCGATGCACTGACAGTGTCAATATAACCCTTTAAAGTGTAAAATGTCATGAGAAGACTAGATCAAAGATGATAGACCAAAGACTGGATTTATTACTTAGGGGCATTTTTATTATTGTCTTCATAGAGTGCTGTAATTAAAGGGTTGAACAATGTTTGACTTGGTGTGTGCTCTGAAATAAAGTCTTTATATCTACTACACATTACATAAGTCATGCAAGAATAGAAGACAGGTGTTCCACAGATGTATGGAGTAGTATGTAGTAGTAGTTTGTATGGCAGCCTGTGGGGAAAAGTAGCTGAGGGAAGCCTGAAAGCCTGCCTCCCTAGGTCATTAAATGAAGTGAGGCTCAAGCAATAAGAGGCCTTCTGGAGTCCTCCTCTGGGATATTTTGAGCATCCAACATTTAGCTTCCAGCAACAATTTTTGGTGGTAATTCATTCATGTTAAAGAAATACATTGACTTATGAACTTAATATCAGCAACCAATGGAGCTCATGAAGCTCACATTGCTGTAGAATTTGAACCATTATTCTTCACACAATAATTTAAAAAATTAATCATTAAATTCAAACGAAGATCTTATACAATATTTGTTTACCATTTAAATTAAATGTCTTAAAAATCTTTTAAGAGTTTAAAACCTATGTCATCAACCTTGCATATCAGCATAACACTCATTTAGAGTACTTTTTCTGTTTTTATCAAAATGGTACAGTACCAGAATTTCCTGGCATTTGGTACCACTTGTTGGTCGAATATTGATCTGGTGCAAGTAACTGGTACAGTTTTAGATGGATCTCTACAAGATGGCAGTGTGAGCAAGGAAGGCAGGCGCAGTGTCGACATTGAAATAGACAGCTGGCTCAGTCATCCATTCAGTTCAGTAGGTTGTTTGCAATATCTGTTAGGGATCAGGTAGTAGGGGACAGCCATTAGGAATGAATGAGAATGGAGGAAGAGTGAGTAATTAACAGCCCTAAATGGATCTCTATGCTGTAATTACCATCAGAAAATTTCTGCATCCATTGGGTACGATCCCTACACTAGAGACCTGTGCAGGACTGTTTTCTTCATCCCGCTCCTGCCTGCTCCGGCTGAATTTCTGACCATTACCACCCGCACCCCCAACGTGTGTGTTACACTCCCACCCGCACCCGCAATGTGTATGTCCACTCCCGCCCGCGCCCGGCGGCAAAAGTGTCATGGAATACATCAAAAAGAAAATAGTGCCTTGTGCAAAAATGGGCCAAGAAGATCATGTGAGTGCTAACAACCTATTAATCTAAATGACTAAAAAAAGAATCAGCTGCACAAAAGCACGTACTATCACCCATCGACGGAGAGCATCTTTCTCCCTCACTCTCTCTCTGAGCGGTAGCTGTCAGTCAAATCTGCCGCGTTTCAGCACCAGGGACAGCTCATTTAGCCATTCTCAGCATAAACATTAATACCTTTCACAACACAAAAACTCGCTTTTTCAGTTGAAATAATTATTTATGAAACTGTACTTGTCTTGCCATTTAGTATTCAGTAGTAGATATTAATCTGTTATTCCATCAGAGCTTGTCTGCAGAAACAAAACTTGTCAGACTTGCCTTGTTTTCTTTTTCTGTTGCAAAGACGTTGTTTGAGCTCCTTTTCTACATCATTTGTTGACTCAATCATCCTGTCGCTCGGCTACATCCAGATCCCGCAGTGTTTTTTTCAGCCACCACAGCAAAGTTCAAACCGCCCGCTCCTGCAAGATTTGAGTTGGGTCCCGCGGGACCCAATCCCAATGCAGCCCTCTACCCTACACTTTACAGAAAAAGTAATTTTTACCACAGTTTAACCGATTTACCCAGTATGGAGGCGATCAATATCACAAATTACTTAGTCCTGCAAACCTCCTAGCTTCTAATGTTGTCTGTTCTGTACTGAGCAAAGAGACTAGCTGATCACCTTTAACATAAAAAGTCCTTGTTTGGTCACAACCATGCTTTTAATGGAAACAGTGATATACTATCAACTGAATAAAGCTTTTTGGGTAAATGATCTAGTGACGATGAGCTGTTCAGGAATGAGCCTGTGCTACGAAAGGGCTCTTCTATGTTAGCCGCCATGGCTGGCTCCTGTTTGATTGCCAGTTTCTTTTCCTCCATCCTTGTCATTATTCAGTCCCCAGTTAAAAAGCCAAAGTGGTACGAAATTAGGGGCCGTTTGGGAGCTAAACAACCACCTCTACTGAGCTGAGCCAAATGATCTGGATCTCTTAAAACAGAACGATTTTATGTCACAACAAGAGAGGCTGGAGGTTGGTGAGATGGACATCAGCCAAGGAAACACAGGTGATATCAGACTTTAATGTGTTAAACCATGGCAAAACTGTACTGAACCAGACTGGACCGTTTGTGGAAACAGACCATACACAAGGGTTGTATGATGCCGCTCATTCAGGCTTTAGAACAGGAGTGTCCAAACTATGCCCTGGTTGCCAAATGCAGCCCGCAGCAAACTTTAAAAATGAAATGAAAGATGGCCCATGTTAGAACATAAAGCTTTTGCTTGGCTGCATTGTACTTCTTTGTTTCAGCACAAGGCGGTGCCAACATGCTTATTCTCTAAACAAATGCTTTGACAATAAGGATTTAATTTATTTATTTATTTTTTAATTTGTGACCAAACTAAAATGACACTGTAAATGGTAAACATATTGGCAACCAAAATAAAACCGATGTCTTGAATTAAAATGTCCTTACTGATTACCGCAGCAGATAGCAGCACCAATAGCGTTCCAGGTGCGTAGCCAGTGGTAGCCAGGGCCCCCTGAAATGTGACTGATCACCAAGAATCCTTAAATTGATTGGCTATTTGCCTTTTCAACAACTAACTAGCCTAACTAAAAATAAAGCTACATTAGATTGGTTTTACTAACTTTCATATTCTCAAGGTGTGGGATATGAAAGTGGCCCAACCATTCTTATATATTTCTATATGTGGCCTTCAGTGGAAAAAGTTTGGACACCCCTGCTTTAGGAGGCTTTTTGATTCCTGCCTGCTGTCATTTCCCTGAGGTTTTAAAAACATTTGAAAAAAAAAGATTGTCTTAATACGTTCAGGACACAAAAGTAGCTTAAGAATTAACAGTGTTTGTATTTCTGTACTTTGAAGACTTGGCATAGTCACAAACTGCTCAAAACATGGCCTTTCTGGGTAGCATTTCTCAATGCAGAAATCATTCTTTGCTGCTGCCGTGTGACGTCACCTGCAAAGAGCCTTTACAGCCGTGAGCCTCAGCCATGAGAGGAAGCATGTCCACAACAATATCATTACACCCCCTTGTAGCTCCACATCCTGTATGGCTGAACGGAATGGGTTTTTGAAGTCGCCCCTGGAGCTACTTCACCCACAGAGCTGAGAAACAAAACAAACTCAAAGATTTTAGTTTGATTTAGCATATAAGCTTAGCTGGCTAGCCTGCTAGTATGCTATACTATGTTCACAGACAAATGTAGTATCAGCATATCCTTAGCATTTGGGTATCTTTAAAACACTACATTAAATGAACTAAGAAACTAAAATTAGGAGAACAGTTTTATGTTAATGTTGCAAAACAGAACATTTTTATCTAATATCATTTTTATTTCAATTTGATAAGCAACTGAAAGAACCTAAAATGCAAATCACAACCTGTTAGTCAACCTATTTTATTAAGTCAAAATGAAAGAAAATAAAAAGTACCCATGTTAAATGTCTATACTTGGATGTTTGACTGGCAGCTGGTGCTTCTACAAAGCTTTGAGAATCCAGCAGAACAAGTATTTCACTCGAGACAGGTTAGCCAGCAGCTGTGCTGGTCTAAATTTGGCTCAGGCTACTTTGGTAACATGTTGAATAGGTGCACAGACATGAGAGATACACTTTGCAGAAAGTTAACGTGGATCCTAATAAACAAGTCCATGAGAGATAGAAAGCTGAAAATCGTACCCCTAAAGCTGTTCATAATCTAGCTGTTAATGAGCTGCTTATAAGTGGTTGGTCTGGAAACCTTGTGGGCACACACCTATACAGTAGTATGAGGAGCAAAGCCATGGGACTAGATGAGTAATTACATGACATGGTCGCTGCCATAATGAAGATTTTCCAAATGAAAGCCTCACTGAAATTGTGCAAATTCATTCATAACAAGATTTCAGGATTGAAATACAGCAATGTAATGACTTTTGGCATTTTCAACAGCAGCTTTATCCTTGCCACAAAGCTATATTTGGGTTTTATTAGCTAATTAGAGATGTCAATTAATTAACATTAACAGCTGTGTGGAAATGAAGAGTGAAGTTCATTATCACCTTTCATTGCTACAGCACACTGCATCCTCTGCTCTTACATATGTTGACAGAAATGCACATTAATTTCCAATCCATCTGCTCAATGTCACATGGCATGTGTGAAGAGAGATCACCTTGAGCAGAGAAACAGCACCTGCCCTTGACAAGTCGTTTACAAGCCAGCTCATGATATTCAGGTGAGATTACAGTAACCCTTCATCTTATTCTGTTAATATGTTTTTTTCAATGTCAGAGCCCACCATTCTTTGCAACAGCAGGGACTACTTGTGTCAGCTTCATTTCAAACATCTTTAGTTAATTTTTCTATCCCTGCACTCTCAAGCTCTCCCATGACTTGATCATATTGTTTTTGGTTTATTTGGTGCAGAGCATTTGTGAATTAAATCATTCTCAACTTTCTCCACAATCCTCTATTCTATTTGAAAATCCCAAGGTGGGGTTGGGGAACAGAATATATAACAACAACATCAAGGGCCCTATTTTGATGGCATAGATCTTAAAGTCTACAGTGCATGACATAAGGTGTTTTGGGGCAGGTCAGTCTAGATTTTGCTATGTTGACACTGCGCAATCCAGGTGCAAATGAATGCACATAGCACAAAGATGTTGGATTACTTTGCCTGATGATACATGGACATGTTTGGCTGTAACACAACTTAAGCCAATCAAAGTGTCAGCTCTTAATGCTTATAATAGCCAAGTCTGCAAGTGGCTGGTGTGTTGATAGTTACATGACAGAGTTCAGGCTTTTTTCTTAAATCAACCAAACACAAGTCTGCTTCTGAATTTTTCTCCTTTCATTGTGCTGCTGAACCCACAGGATACATACCGAACACTGAATGATCTATGTAAATTTAGGATTACGGAGGATTATGTTTTATTTCTTATATTTCTATATTTCTTGTCCAATCCAGATGTGTTTGGTTGTTGTGTTTTAGAATCTCAGAAACAATGTTTACATCAAAATATGAAACTCAAGTCTGCTTCTTAATTTTTCTCCTTTCATTGTGCTGCGGAACACACAGGATACACACCGAACACTGAATGATCTATGTAAATGGAGGATTATGTTATATTTCACTAAAGCATCCCACAACATCAGAAGCAATCAAAGAGGCACAGTGGGCATTTCTGCAGTGTGCACAACAGTGTTAATTCATTAATGATCAATAATCACCACACAAGTTTGGGCAGTATCTATTAATCTAATTAATCCGTGTATTAAGGTAGACTATAAAACATTTTACTCTTTTCCACTTGGCAATATGCATTCGTAACAGACACTGGGTGGTCGGTTTTGCTATCTTACGATTTTTTTTGTTAATATGTTTTAGTACAAATCCAGGTCCTTGCTACATGAAAGGGTATGAGTCTGAGCACCTCTGCCTGTGCTTCTGTGTGTGTGCTAGATTGCACAGAGGAGAACTTGTAAAAAAAAAAAAAAAAAAAAAAAACAGAAAAAAAAGCCTCCTCACTGGATAACACAAGATAGGAACACACCACCTTTGTGCCTGACTACATCTCATTTTAAGACAAACACACCCATGGGTGCTGAGAAGAGCGCAAATTCATTTGCTGTTTAAATAGACTTTAGCGCTAGGTTTAAAAAATGAATTTTGTGTCGGTTGGAAAATAGGAAAGACACAGTCTTCATTCCAAGACACTTCACACGGGGCACCAAGTGTCTTAGCTAAAATCAGCCAAACAACCTCAGTCCAATTCTTGTCCAATCCAGATGTTGTTGGTTGTTGTGTTTCTGAATCTCAGAAACATTGTTTACATCAAAATTTGAAAGGATACCCTCTCATAAAAAAAATCTCTGACTCTACATTCAGACCAGAGACTTGGGACTCATCAGACAGCTTTGATCATCAGACCAGCAGGCCAAGCCTGCAGGGTCTCATCTTCTATGCCCCCTGCTCCCTGCTGTCTTTCCTCTTGCCTAGTCACAGTGAGAGGAAAGGAAGCATACAAACTGTTAACAAACTGTTTTTAAACCTTACTTGGATTACTTTTAAACCCTTCCAGTTCTCATACACTCTTTTTATGTTCTTGTTGGTTTATAAAAGTCTCAATTCAGACAGCAGACACTTTGAATGTGGTTGACATGGGTAAGTTGAGTGGTGTGGACTGGCTTTTCTTAGCATGGCAGACTCAGACTTTTATAAATACCTCAGCTTTAGTTTCGATGCTTTTTCAAGCAGTTTTGAACCATACCTTTATCAAATGAACATCTCATTAATCAACAAACTATTGAAATCTTAACTTCGTGTAAAAGGGGTTAAAATCAGATGACTCTAAGGAAAGTGAGACTTTGAGATGCAAAGATATAAAAAAATAAAATATTCACATTTAACATTTTATTTTAGTCATGTGAAGATGAACACTTGCAAACAAAGCTACTAATGTAAACACAAGAACAAAAGGAGTATACAAAATGGACACTACATATTTGTATAATTACCACAGGTGTCAGGTCCCAGCCTAATTTTGCCTTCAAAATATTTTATCCAAATGACTCTTTGTTTTTTCTTTCCATGTTATGTTTTATGTATTTTTAAGGTGTTCCTCATGTATTGTTCTGCAGCCTCCACATCCTTCTTTAGGTCACACCACCCTGATCATTCTCTATTCTGAGGCTTAGGGCTGATTGCAGGTTCTTCTTTCAGATAATGTCAGGTCAAGGATTGTTCACTACTTCCAGCTATCAGCATTTCCCTCGACCAAATCGAAAACTTTAAAAGCTGTCTTTCTGCTTGCACCCTTGTGATCCCTCAGATGAGATGGGTTGAAAAACGCTGGAAACAAGTAAATAGCTCTACATGCAGAGGAGTACATGAGCAAACACTCCCACATAATGTGGTAACATTGTGTTTGAAGTAGGACTTCAATTGGACTCCCCTGAACAGAATGCATCTTGGTTTCCCACACAGCACATCTCTGCTCCCTCAGATCAACATTCAGCTACTCTCCCATGTGGCCGGAGCTTGGAGGGAAAGCAGAGCATTGATGTGTGAATGCAGAGAGGAGCAAAGTTAAATGTTTGATAGTCACAACAACAGGACGGTTTCAGAGTAAGTATGTTTTGATCCTTGGTATTTATTTAACCTGAAGATGAATTCTTATTCCTCAAATTGTACAGAAGAAAAATGTTAATATTTTTTTTTAACAAACTCATCTCAGTATAAAATTTTGTTTTTTTTTTTGGTAAGTCTGTAGATCTGGAAAAAAGTCTGAACTGAAATTATTTGCAATTGTCTGCACTGTTTGAGGCACACTTACACTTATATCGAATATCCCACACCTAGAAATAACAATTTTATTTCTGCAGATGCCACAACAACACCCCATACACAGTCTTTACTATGTGTTTGACAATAGGTTCCCAACCTTGGATCCGGGCACCCCAAGGGGGTCTGCTCTGATGTCAGCATTAGATATGCATACATTCTCTGAAAGCCATGATTAGACATAATGTACGGTGTTGCAAACAGTTTAAAAAATTAAAATAAAGAGTATCCATTTACTTTTCTAAGAAAAGAAAAGTCAATTTTTTTTTTTAAGAAAATCTTGAAATGTTTGAGGTTTGAAGGCAGATATTGACAAGAAAACAAAATGAGTATTTCAGAGTTTAAAAAGCAGAAATTTATGAGATAAAACTCATAATTTTCAAGCTTAAATGATTGTAAATTTAATCTTAATTCAAAAATGTCAAGATTTTTTAAATTAAGTTGTTGAATTTAAAATAAAGTTTAAATAAATTTGTAAATTTACATGAAACAAAACTGAAAACAGCAGTTGGATAGCCCCAGTTTACAGAAATGTCTGTTCTAAGTCTAGATGATTAAGAAAATGTGCTAAGGAAAAAAAGGCTGGGAAACACTGTGTTCGACCATGTGGAGAAGAAGGGGCTTCAATCCCCTATTTCTGTCACATTAAACAAATATTTTTAATTGTCTATTATGTTTATGTCTTCAGATGAACAGTATTTGTAGATGGTGTCTCAGTTTGAACCTAATCACCCCTCGCAAATTTATTTTACATTCAAAAATTGTGGAGTGATGAGAAAACATCTGAAACCCCAGACTGGGTGGCGGTGAGGCTGAAAGTTGAAGTGCAGCATTGTATGAGACAGCAAAAGCAGTAATAGAGCAGAAGGTACAACTGAAATTTTTGAACCAAATTAGACAACCATCAGACAACCAAATTGGTGTGCTTGATAGGTGATTTTGAGAATGATTCATGTCAAGTATGTACTGAGTGCAGCTCAAGTTGTAGAAGTAGTTTGCAGGCAATTTGTATGAATGTGTCTGACACCAACACTCTCTTGCTGTATTAAGGCAAGCCTGGAATTTAAGAATTTCCTGAGCTTGTCCTGAAATGATCAGGAAGTCTGTCATGGTAGGGGCTTAGGTTTTAAGCAGAGACATTTAGAAAATGTATGCACTGCATAACTGTTTAGAAATTACTAAGTCATACTGAGAAACATGAAGAATTTAAGAGAGATTTTAAGTAATACACATAAACTGTAGAAAGAATTCGACAAACCCCGTGTGACATCAGCCGTCTACTTACAAAAGGCGGACTCAAACAGCTCTTGAAGCCAATCCGTGGAGGCTTCCATATTGAAATCATGGTCTCAACTGAACTTTGGATCAATCTAACAGCCCGCCCACTACGACTTCGTGTCAGCTAGCTAGTTAGCATTCTGGTTGACAGAAACGTAACCTCTGCCTGTCAAGCTATCTCTCAACCAAATGAGACACGCCAATCAGCGCGAAGTGAGGTTTATCCTAAATATAATCCAAATGATCATGGTACAAAAACATTCACCCCCCGTACAGTGAGAGCACAATAAGACACTAGCTAATGAGACACGTTTGGTATTTTGAACCAGGCTGTAAACCAGTTTATTTCTAGTGTAAAAACCATCTGTTTAACAGGTGTCCAGACAGGACTTTGGGTGTTCCTGCAGCCAGCATCAAGTGGACACTCGCAGTATTGCATTTTTTTGCACTTCCGCATTGGCTTGATTTTTCAGGACTGGAGGTTGCCGCTTGGTAATTCATTTAGAATAGTTTTCTGAGGGGCCTGTGCCAAATGTTAAAGTCCCTGTAAAGTGGAATCCGAACTTTGTGTCTTAATACACCAGATGTGTTTGAATATGGTTGCTGTAAACATGTTACAACACAGATATATGTGTGACTGAATTTCTGATTTAGACAGAAGTTGTTTTCCTCTTTCCTGGCTTGGTTTTATGAGCAGGACAAATATATGAGCCCATGACACCACCAGTTTTGATGGGGAATTACCCCACCCCCCTAACGCTACAGTGATTACAGTCAGTTGTTAGCTAATGTCACTGCCTTTGTTGAGAGTTAACAGCCAACTACATGCTGTGTTTTTGTTCATTGTGAGGTAAATATCCCTAGTCTTTCAGCCATGGTGGTCATTAAAAGCATCATAATGGAGAGATTTGTACCAGAAAAAAAGAAAACTAGAATGGCCATCTGAGGCAGCAGACCCACGCCTAAGCAGTGCCACCGAGGAACTTACGCTCCCACTGATTACTATGGTGTTCAAAATTGGAAGTCTGAGAAAAACTGAACGGGTGTACGGATCATCACCAAAATCTAATCGATTCTTCCCTGTCACTATCTCAATATTCCCTGAAAGTTTGGTGAAGATCCGACTTTCCGTTCGCGAGTTATCTTGTACACATACAAACAAAGAAACAAACAAAGATATGGAACACTTTACATAACCCCCTGCCGATTTCATCGGCGTGGGTAAAAATGATCCCCAACTTCTGTGTCTCTGCTCTGGCACAGAGCCAGGCCGCTGCACTCTGATCAGAAGCAGTTTTTGAAATTGAGAAAATGTTTTTTTCTCATAAGTGGGTGTGGCTTCATTCCATTCAGCTGACATGCCCACACCATCCTGGAGCAGATTTGACTGCCTCATTTTGCATGATTTTGAAGCCTGTGTTCAACAAACCTAAAAACAATATTTTTTGTATCACTTCTCTTGGATTTTAATGAAGAACAACTCTATTTCACTGAATAGAAAAAAAAATCTTCTGCAAGTCAAACAATTGTGATAATCATACACAAAAAATGAAAACAAAATCATCCTTGTTTTCTTGTAGTAAGTGAACTAGAGACAAGTTCTTTTTGAAAGTATTGTCACTTTCATTAACAAAAATATTATATGTTGTAACCATCTGACTAGAATTTATACTTAATATTTGATGTGTAAATCTTGCTTAAATTAGCCAGCTGTATTCATATATAATTAACCATAATTATATACAATGATATAAACCTTTTAAGCATTTTATCTCCAATTTTACCAATAAAAAATAAAATGATAAGAAGAATGCACTGTGTGTTTGTGTGGCTAGGGAGATTGAGGGAGTGGTGCAGGTCATTGAAATGTAGACAAGCAGTCAGCCAGATGCTGCAGAAATCAATCCCAGTGTAACAGATGGCAAGATCACTGGGAGCATGATTCTCTCACCTCTTTGTGTTGCACTACCTCATGGGATTCTCCAGATGCCTGTCTTCTGTAATGAGTGTTGCCTGCAGCACACACATGATTTTTGCAGATGCTTTCACACCTAGAAATGAGATAAAGAAGAGATGTTTTTTTGGTTTTCAGTTTTTGGGTAAATACTTGGGCATTCGGTAAGAAGTTAAAGAAAAAGAGAATAAAATCAAGGTGAAATATCTTCAAGCATTGTGGTTTCCAACAGAGCCTTCAGCCTTTGTTCAGAGGAAATTTACATTTTCCAGAAAAGTTACCATGTTTCAGGGACTTGATTGATTTCAGCCCAAGTGTTGTTCAGCAACTGTGTTAGCATAGAAATGGTGTGATGTTGACTTTTGCATGAGTGTACAGAAGAGTGAATGCTCTGTTACCTTTTCAAGGTCATCACAGCTGTTATTCAAAAGGTGGGATAATGTTTGATCATCAGGCTCAGCCTTGGTTGAAGTGGGTGGTAACTGTGCTCCAATCATACCGTAAAGATGGCTTGAGAGGTTCTGAAAAAGCTGCATTATTTTCTCGGTTGAATGAAAGGAATATTCTCAGGGTAGCATTTTTCGATCTGCTCAATGGTTTTCATATCAACTCAATCTGTGATTTAGCTGGATTAATTTACATTTTGGTCTTTAGTTCAAACCTTTGCTCCATTCTAGCATTGTACCATTCTACAGCAAATTTCACAGCTGTATTATCAGAAACAAACACATCAGTTTTCAGTTTGCTTTTGAAAACACTGAACTGTTTCGTGAGCTGTTGGACAGCCAGTTTGTCCTTGACACTGAATTATCATAATTGAGCTCTCTGTCTTTGTTGGCACAGCTTTTAATTTTGTCAGAATAAATGGCAAATGCTAGATGCAAAGTGGAATATGTTACCAAGGATTTTACTATGAATGAGCTTGCCTTCTCATAATGGTGAATTGGATCTTAATTGCTGAAAGGACGTATTGTTGATGATAGGGCAATGTATCAAATAAGGCCCCAGCCCAAACACACAGAAACACCAATTTGTATCTTAGAAGCCACAACAACATCCCTTTCCAAACATAGTCTTCACTATGTGTTATACTATCCTGAGACAGTAAACTACCTTCCATCCACCATTTCTGTCACACTTAAAAAAAGGCTTTGTTCTTCTGACAATAGAAAGTGTCTGGTAGGGAACTGTTATGTCAAGTTGCTCCTCCTCATTTCTTCTCTCCAGAGTGATATCTAACAAAGGGGCTGCAGGTGCTGTGAATCCCCCTGGTGCTTCCTATGCTACAGTGCGGCTGTACAGTCACTGGTACCTCTGGGGAAAAATAAGCTGGTAGAGAGAGCAAGTCCACCCCTGGAGAGCTTCAGGAACAGAAGAGAAAGCAGCAACACAATTGTATTCACACTGACACACTGTAGCGGATGCAGTCGGGGTTAAGTCGGGGTGCCAGCCAGAGTGAACTGTGAAAAAATAATTGTTTCTGTCACTCGAATGCTTCACCACAAAGGGTTTGTGGTACACACACAAACCCCACTATTACCCAAACCCAGCACAACAAAAAAACAGCAAGCATAAAAAACCACGCAACACAAATGCAGTTTCAATGATCCCCAGTGTAATCAACAGTTCGATGAAAAACCCACAGCTCAACCCAACACTAAACCCAAACAATCCCCAAAACCCTAAAGGCACTATCTCCGATCACCTATTTAAAAGTCAATACAGTCGCTTTCTGCAACAGTTTTTCCCTTGGCTTGAGACCTCCTGTCTCACTTCCTATCAAAGCCGGCTAACCGGCGTTACCTCTCTCCCTCGTTTCGCCGGGGAAACGCCACCGTGAAAAGACGTGGTAGCCTTCCAGGTGAACAGGACAGGAAAGAGAAACCAGTTCAAAGGAAGTGAGGAAACGTGCAGGTTTAACAGACTTAACCCCTTTTGCGCATTTTACGTGCTTTTCATTTTTCATTTTTCGATAATTTTGGCTGAGTTCATGCATTTGGTAGGAATTTTGGTAAGATTGTGTTTTTTAGTTTGGTCTTGATATTTCCAACTCAGCTCCTACAGTAAGCCTAAAATACACTGTGTACGAGCAATTGTTACACTTGGGACCTTTAGCGCGTAAAATGCGTTCCTCATACTGTAGCTGTAAACATATTATACATTTATATTTTCTGTTTCTGGTGCATCTTTGATGTGATTTAAGATGCCCCATATTTTGATTTACGTGAAGTGGTATGCTTGTGTGTATAGACCTGTGTGAGCTCCATGAAAGTAGAATAAAATATAAATGTATAATATTTTTTATAGCGACAGTATGATGAGCATATATTATGCACTAAAGGTCCCAAGTGTAACAAATATTTGAACAGTCCCAGGGGTTAATCAGACAGGCTGGCTGAGGAGACAGACGCAGGACGTATTGAGGCACTTCTTGATACGTGCTCCCTGGTAAGGTTGTGCCGTTTTTCTTCAGGGGCGTGTTCATCACACAGAGGAGCACGCAGGTATGGGTGCCAGTCGCCACAACACACACAGGCACAAAATCTCCCTCAGTGAACACAATCTACAAAAAAGAGAGTTACAGTAAAGATGTACAGGTTTTACACATGACTTCCTCCCATTTCTGACAGCAGTTAGGAAGATAAAAGCAACAGCTTAGCCTGTTCTCAGTTCAAATGTAGAGCCTAGGAAGCTTCAAACCGTAGTCTTCTTTTCTACACTGTTGTGCTCAATGCCTGACCTGACCCTGTCTTATTTTGATAATTTTTAACCTATTTATTTTGATGCACAAGTTCGTTCAGCTGTCCAAGCAGTGAATCAGAAACCATACTTTGTTGAAAAAAAGAAAATATGGTGAAATAAATAGTTCCTGTCAGGCTAAGGTGTCAGATTTCTATCAGGTGGAATCATAAACAGTTAAAACTGCAGGACTTTCACAACCATGCTCCTACAATCTACTTGTACCAAACCCATCCACAGCTAACAGTCTATAGAAAAGTTCATTCAAAACTTGTTTTGCCAGCCAATGTGACCACCAAACCTCTAGAATTATGGTTAATAGAATAAATACCAGAAATATGCTTTGGATAGCCATATATGGTAAATAACCTGCATGTAACAGCTATGAAACATCTAAAAAAGCAAACTCTATGATCCAGCATTATGTCTTCATTAGAAGCTAGTTAGATGTGCATATTTCTGTCTGAAGCCAACCTGCCAGACAGTAGGAGCCTGACCTCAACTTCTTAAACATTTTGTAGTGTTCACAAAAGAGCTGAGCTTGAAATTAACTGTAAAATGCAGTTTTCTTTACACTGATATTACAGCTCTAGTGTAGACAGATTACAAATGATGAATGAATTTTAGAATGATAAAATGATCATCAGGTGACCCGCGGATGGGCCACTCAGTCAGTCTGTATAGTAACTGATCCCCTCCGATATTCATGGCACACCTGCCCCCACACACCTGTGAGGGACCGTATTTCTGCCTGCTGTGGTGAGAAGATCAAGGAGGTTTCGGTGCAGACATGAGCCCACTGTCGCTGATTTTACCAGGGGTATGTCTGTTTGCAGCATGACATACGGGGGATTGCAGGATTTTCCTTCATTACAAGTGTCAGATGTGTTGCGAGAATTTAATAAATCATGCGCAATTGCTGCAATCTTGTGCCAAAATCCAGCGCTTGTTTAAGTATCTCAGACATAATACAAAGGGGGGGCATCGGTTATACACAACTTTAGAGGATAAATCAGTTACATTGGAGAACTCTCTCTCATGATACTGAGTCAAAGCATCCCAGCAAACATTAGACCCCAGCTCTGACACAGGGAGGATGGGGTGGGGCTGTCTGGTCAGTGAGCATGTGGGTTGGCTTATATCTTTTATTGTGAAGAGCTTGACGGAAGTACTGTGATTAGCATTGAGTTAGCTTAGCTTTGGCTGCTGTACTGGATAGTTTTTTGCTGATAGTTTAAAACAGCTTCTGACCTTATTTAACATCACAGCCTGGATCTTTGACTCACTGTGGACCACGTGAAAGTCAAAAGTTACTAAAGACCTCTAAACAGTTCTTTAAGCTGTTGTAAGATGAAGACCTGCAGCGCTGGGCTCTTGACAAGCTGAGACCAACCAAAGCAGTACTTAGCTTGTGTTAAAGCCCCAGGCAGACTGACTGAGACGGCACACTGACTTTGTTACGGTACAGCTGTCAAACTTTGAGAGCAAAGAACACGTGTTTTTGCCTGCTAACTGTGCTTAGTATCAACGGCAAGAGCGGGTGACATTTGGTTAGTTACCTGGCTACACGTAATACTAGAGCTAAATGTGCTATTGACTGAAAAAAAAAAGATTTTTCTGAGCTAGCAAGCTGGCAGTCATCTGCTTAACTTTCTGCTCTTGGGTTGCAGTTGGCCCGCGGGCCATGGTTTTGACACCCCTGCTTTACAGGCTTTAGACGAGATTCTTATTTTAACAGTGATGAAGTTATCGTATGTTTTTACAGAATACTGCATTGAAGCAGCTACAGAGCAATGCAAGGTCATCCTCAGTCTTGTCATCACTCTTTACAAAGTGACCGCTTGTGCCAGCAAGCAGCCAGATAAAGAGCCCATGCCAATGTCTGCATGTGCTCTCATGGGACTTCCTTGCCGACACGCCTTTGGGGGACCTTTACTTCTTTAGCAAGGTCATACCAAAAATAATATATGAAATATTTACTGACTTCAGTATTTTTTAGCAAACCTGTGAGTCTGCAAACACAGAACTCCTTTAATTCCAGTATAATTTTAGGGGGGAATTTGAAATGCCTGCCAATTTAGAAATGGTTTGTCTTCGATTTCTTATAAAAGTGATCCAGACTTGATAAAAAAAACAGTACATTTTCTTCTCTATGGAAAAACATTGACCTAATATTAAACAGTGATATAGCCTGAGATGAGGCTAAAGAGTCAGAGTTGGAAGCAGCAAGGAGGTGTGGAAGCGAGGCTGAAAGAAGTAGAGACAGAAAGCTAAAATGTGTAGGTGGCACCCACGCAGCCCAGCTTGGCAAAGTGGGCCCTGCATTAGCCAGAAGGCTGGGGCCCATTTGTCTGGAATCTCTTAGGAAGGGACAGATCAAAGCCAGGGCAGGAGGCCACAATTCAGCTTACACACACTGAGGCAGCACACATACACATTTATGCACGCAAACAAAGAAACACAGAGCACCCTCGCTCCCTTGGCCTATATTGATTTCTTTCTCTTTTCCCCTCCTCCAGTTCCACAGTCCCTACAATAAAAGCCAGTTCACACTCGCAAAGCATTTAGCATTTGGATACATCAGATTCAGCCGACAGCCTGTACACAGTAAACAACATGACACACTGTACAAGCTTCTGACACAAATTGTACAGAGGATATGTTTTTTTTAGGGATGCACGATAATTATCGGTACCGATAAATTCTCAGCCGATATTGCATATATTTTACATATTTTGATAATTCCGATAACAAAATATTAACCGATAAAATCAACCGATAACAAAGGCATTTGTTTTCTCTCTCACGAGACTACGCATTCTGAAACAGTAGGTGGCGCCATAGTATGAGACCTGCTGTTAACCACCAGAGAAGAAGAAAGATGCAGCCTCAGCTGTACTGACGGAGTATTTCAGTATATACGGGGAGGATAACAAGACAGTGTTTGCAAAATTTGCCCCGCAAAGCTCCCAAAGAGTGGAAAACAGTCCTTAAATTCTCAACTCTCACACAACGGATCTTATAAGTCACTAAAACACCATCATCCTAATGACGTTAAAAGGAAGTGGCAGTAGCCCCGAGCATTAGGACCAAGCCAAAGGTTAAGACGAGGCAGAGTGCTGATTAAGCAGGCACTCGAAACTGCAGAAAGTTCATCAGAGCCAATAGGCACTGCTAATAACGACAAATCAGTCTGACACTGCTACTTTCATAGATGTACCCCTGCCTGCTCTGTTTGATGTGGTTTCATTCAGTCTGAGCGATATTAGGAACAGAAGTTTACCCACAGACCACGGCTGACTTTACATTCTTAACCTATCTCTGATATGACTTATGTCAGTGCATATTTTTAATCTTTATGTAAAAAATCAGGTCTATTTCTGACTTATGCAGCAAAAACAAAAAAGAGACCCCCAAACACCTCCATTTGTTAAGTATGACAGCCTGTTATCATTTGGTTTTATGTCTAAGTCAGCTGAATTCTTTAGTTTATTGAAATGTCAGATTTGACCACTTGTCAAGATATTTAAATTTATTTCAAGGGAATGGGGGAAAAGTATGTCAGTTCTTTGTGTATGTTGTACTTTGGTACACAAATGTTTAAAAAAATAACAGCTGTAAAGTCAGAATTGTTTTTTAATATAAACACAAGTGATGTCAGTTAGAATTAGTTATAAATATCTTTGCTCACTACATATTAACCCCTTCTTACCCCAGATGTGCATAAAAACATCAAATAAACATATATTTTTTTAAATCAACAATTGAAAAAAAATATCAGTTCTTAACGGATTGGCCATCAGGAGTAGGAGATTAGCGGTTATCGGTATCGGTTCAAAAAAACACTTATCGTGCATCACTAGTTTTTTTCTTTCAGTTGCATTTTTTTGTTACATACTTGTATACTCAGAGACATAAAGGATGGCTGCTCCATAGAGACCATTTTTCTAAACATTTAAGAAGCCTGTTTAGTTATTTCTGAAAGTTGGATGACAAGACAGAAAAACTGTACACTCTGCATAGCCATTGTTAGCTTCTTGGCTCAAAACTTTGGCAGCTAACCAGTCAGAAGTCTATCGGACAAGTTCCTTCGGACTAGTTCCTTCGGACTAGTTCGTTCAAATGCAAGGACTGTAAGTTGACCAAAAAACGGTCAAATTTGAACACTTTTCCTTTATAATGTCACTTCCTGTGCATTTTAGAAGATGGTCCCAAGAGGATTTTTTTATTTGTCTAGTCATGATACACATGTGTATCAGGTTTCATGCATGTCATTCAAACCTGTGGGTGGGACTCTTGAATACCAGTGAAAACCAGGTTTTGGGGCCCCTGATGGGCCATATTTTGAGCGAGATGAGTGCAACCACCAGAATACGAATTTTTTCACCAGGATCGAACAAGCCACCAAATGTCGTGACTTTTGGAGCGTGTTAAGGCCCCCCAAAATGCAAAAGTTGCGAGAGAAAAATAATAATGAATAATTCCTTGCATTTCAACAGGGCTCTCGCACCGGTCGGCGCTTGGGCCTACAGTTTTAGTACAGATTCAGTAGGGTCCTTGCTCCGAGGTTAGGGCTTGGGCCCTAATAAACATCCATCCATCCAATTTACAAGAATCTCCAATTATTATTTAACATAAGTATAAATCAAAATCGGCATTCATTATTCTATCACTGGATATCCCCTGACTTTTTATTAATTATCTTTATGATTAAGGTTTAAGTGTCTAGTGTTTTGGCTTACCCACCTGTAGATATTTCTGACATATTGTCTTTCACAATGATCCTCACAGCTTCACAGAGCCCCTTACATAGCAGTGATCTCCACTCTGTAAATCAACAGCTGAATAAGGCTCGTGGGAACACTATTGCATGTATAATACATTATCATTTCACAAACTGACACATGTTGCACCTTTAACTGTGAAGTCTCCTCCCCTGATTGGCTGTTTGATTGCAACACAGATTTAACAAGGCAGATGACAAGTAACAAGACGTTTGATTTGTATCATCCTCACTGAACTTCGCTTGGGTGGTTCTTATTATATTGTCTGCTGAACAGCAAGGATGATCCTCTTATTCTATGTGTCAATCAATAATAACTGCTGCTTTGTTCATAGCGAGAGAAACATCTCTCAAGTTCTCCATCAGTTCTTGTCAGAGTTTAAGCAGCTTTTAGAGCTAATTTTTTGGATTAAGAACTACTGAATTGTTCATGAAAAATAGGTCAGAGGACTTAATGGGCAGTTTGTGTGGTTTTTTGACTGATTTATGACCTGCACATTCATGCTGTATTTTACCTTTGTTCTTTTTGAGTCAGCTTCAAGATGGGATGTAACATGCATGCATGTTTATAGTTTTTACTCGGTGTTTGCCTGTCCTCCTACCTGTTTTACATGTCATGAGGCAGCAGGCCTCCCTCATGACCTTATTTCACTTGTCATCTCCTTCAAACCCAGGCAGAAATTAAGCTGACAGTGTGTGGCAAAACATGTCAAATCAAATGATTAATATTTATCCACCCCCATCTTTCTTACTCTGTGTGTTCTGCCAGTGTGTGGGTATGGAGGTGTGGCTATGTACACCATGTGCATAGTTTTGATTCATCTCACTGAACTACTCCATAGAGGTCTTCAAATTGTTCATCGATCAATGATGATTGGTGGATCACAGGATAAAAAGCAAATTAACCCAGAGGGAACATCACTGTTTGTATTGAGAGAAAGGGGGTCACAGTCACAGTGAGCACAAAATTATTACTTTAAAATGTGTTGAGTGGGAAAGACTACTTGTAACAGTCAGTAATTCATATTTTCAGAACCAAAGATGAAGTAGCTTTGGTTGCTGCAGTGGCACTAAATTAACTGATCCAGGAGACTGAAGGGTCTTTGAATCTTTTAATTCTGACATTTAATTTTCTCATGTTGATCATGTTGGTTTTATAGCTATGTTGGGTTTAAGTGACTGATACTACTGATTAGGGCTGTTTTTGACAGGAATCTGGCAATACTATATGTATCCTGATATGGGGGTGCCGATACAATATATTGCGATACCATAAGCAAGGTGATATATTGCAATATATTGCACACACACAGAGAAAATAAGTCCACATATCCGCTTTGAATGCAGCAGAAGCAGGCGTGACTGGTTGCAGCCTGACACTCCACTGGATAGGCACGGGCAAACGGCTCGCTGTGTCTGCAAGGCACTTGTGAGTTCAAATGGTGGAATGTCTGCTGCCAACTAGTGGCCAGAGGTTGAAAATACATCACGGAACTACTGCACCGACAAAGAAAATTAATGATCAATAGAATATCAATACCGCATCTTAAAATGTCAATACAGTATTCCGCGGACAACCTCTGACACCCCTACTAGAGATGCAGCCTTCCATTTTTTTCCACTTAGGATCTGATTTTAATACACATGTCCTGATACCAATATTGATTTGTATGTTTTAAATCATAATTAAGATTCTTATTAGGGGTGTAACTGTATATATATTCATCCTGACCTGTCATGGTCCAGGATCCCGGTTTGGTGTCACACAACGGGTACGCTTGAATTCTTTTTACAGTCTATGGTCTGACTGGAGAAAAATGGCAATCACAGATGACTGTATTACCCTCAAACCTGGGTGGCAGTAATGCTCATAACTAATTTACTAATCGCTTTTAAACAACCAATGAAAAAAGAAAGAAGCAGGTAAAAAAAGAAAAAACACGTGAAGAAGAAAAGTAGCTATGGGCAGTAGTATAATGCCTGCAGTAGTAGAGGACAAGACCCATCAGCTTGTTCCCCTCACCAACATGTACACATTGTTTTTAAAACCCTTTGAGTGTAAAAGCCAAGAGGATGGAGAATATTAGAGACCCCATGACTATAAACTAGTAGGGGTGTACGAAAATATCAATACACTGACATATTGTGATATTTTGCGGCACAATACTGATATTTTTTTAATTAATAATTTACTTTGTTAGTGCGGTAGTTTGTGGTGTAATTTCACCACCTGACCGCTAGTTGGTGGCAGGCAGTTGACTCTTCCCTCTTCTCCTCCGCTTAGACAACGACATCACGCAAGACTTCCGGTCTGAGCGAGCTGGTTGCTTGGGCCTACACAGCAGTGGACTTTTTTTGGCTTCCAAAACATCAAAGACAGTACAATGTCAAGTTGTTTGTAGGATATGCCACGCCAGAGTGAAGTACTCAGACAGCACGACAGACCTGACAACATAGCGATAGCTTAGCAGCTAAAAGCTAAAGTGAAAGAAGCCTGCTAAAGCTACTGCTGTTTTTTACTCATGCAACCATAAATACAGTCAATACTTTGTTGTATCTGTAAGGAACTGTGCCGTGTAGTGAACGTTAGTGATGACGGCTTCCGTAATATGACCAAAAAACTGGCCCGTCACATCATGTCCTTCTCACGACACAGTCCATCAGTCCTTAAAGCTGGACATGAGGATCAGCTTGTGTCCATTAGTCTCCCTCCACAAGCACCTTGTCATTACATAAAGACATACAAGCTGATATACCTTGAAATATAAAACATTTGAGTACATTTGCTGTATATTGATTTATTTTTCCAATTTTCTCATAAAAATCCTGAAAGTATTTTAATTTACTACAACAAATGGGAAAAATCCTCATCTTCAGATTGCATGCAGGACCATATATTTTATAATACACTATATTATTTTTATTTATTTACTAAACAAATAATTTAATACATTTTTATTAATAGATTAATTCTGTTATATTACATATCAACTTAAAATTGCATAGCTGTTATATATATCAAAACGTCACAAGATGTCTCAAGGTGAAAATCATCTCTCGAGATCAATATTGCACAGACACCAGGAGCAACAGCGCTCCTGACAGAAAACAATACCTAACTGGAAGTTATATAAGATCACAAAGATACCCTGGAGACTTGAAAAATGTTGGTTTGCCAACTTATGAAGTACCAGAGCTGATCCGTGACCCATTCTCAGGGCCGTGCATGATCCGCCAATGCACAGTAAGTTCATCATAATGGTATGGAATGATTAAATGCTGCTGCTGGAAACCTGTGCAGTCTCCATGAGTTTGTGAATGTGCGCAGACTTGCTCATAGTGCCGGTATCTTTGACTTTGTAACTTCGATTCAGTCGCTGTTTCGTCATGTCTCCTTGTCTCACCGTCTGTCAGCCACACATCCATCAGCTGTTGGCTATGCTATCATCAATCAGAAACTCAACATGTGTACCGCAACGGGCCGTTGTATACAGTAAATGTAGCAAAGCAAACTCTGAACACCATAGAGTCCACTGTTAGCTCCAAAAACCGAAGTTATAGCCCCAGTTAAACACGCCGTGCTTGTTGTCTGACAGCAAATGGAGCAGAGACACAGACGCTCATCTGTGCGTCGTGTCCAACCCTTTCAAAGCTCATATGAGAAAAAAGACCACAAAATGATAAAACAATCTGTTTCTCTAAATTACTGTACAAAAAACAAACGTGTTATTGACAGAAATATTTCTTTTAAATATTTGAAATATGGATATACTTAAAGAGGATGAGAAATAGTTTGATTTTACTGATACAGCTCTTTATATTTCAGTCTGTTGTAAATAATTCCTAAAGTACTTTAAAACAATCTAAATGCTTTTAATATTACGATAATTATTATTATTGTAGCAATGAGTGCATAGTGTGGTAAAATAAAGATGTGGTAGACTTTTAAAATGAAAGGTTTGATTTGAAGAGCATTAAAATTAGGGCTGGGGAATTAACCATAATGTAGATTAAATTGTAATATGGCCTGCTGCAATTTTCAAATCCCAGAGGATGCAATATTTCCTAAACCTGAAATTTGTGTCCAAATACTAGTTTAGAATGTTTTTGCAGCAGAGATGTTATGCAGTACATATCATGCAATCAGTCTAGTGCCATATTTTCAAAATAGCGTAGAAAAAATCCTTTTTTTTTCATTTTTGTATGTGTTTCTTATTAAATTAGAGAACTATATAAAAATGATCATTCCTTTTAATACAAAAGTTAATATCAAATTTCCAAAATGAGTAAAAAAAATCATCACAATTAGATATTTAAAAAAATTATTCTGCCCTAGTTCAATCTAATAATGTGTCGGTTGTAGTATGGAAGGATTATTGCTTGTTTTTGTTGTAAAATACATGAGATGAGGATCTTAAGAAATAATCGCAATATTGGGTAAAAAAAAATTGCAATTTGATTATTTTTCCAAATTGTTCAGCCCTAATTAAAATGTACAGTTTGACTCAGAGTTAGACAAGATAAACTACATGTATCCATTGATAGCCTATTCAGTATAACAGAATTTAAACATTTTTGAATAGACCTTAATGCTTTCCAATTTTGACTTTCAGTTGTATAAAGGACATATATTCCGCTCATATATTTTTTTTCTAAAATTAAAAAAGTGTAAAATCTTGACTGTGTCTCATGGGCCCAAATCTTGTCTCGTCTCATTAGAAAAGTGTCTCGTCACACCCATACCGATAAGGCAAAGCAGTAGCTGGATAGGATTTTCATCTGTGAACTGTTTATTATGTTCTTACTTTTTACTATTCATCCTTATCACAGTCGGTTGATTTTTATGATTCCAAATAGATTCAAAACCCACTTTCTGTGTTATAAATGGAATAAGGTCTTATGCCAGCTCGTTTTAAATAAATTTGAAGCTTCTTAATCCACAGAATGTCCTTATGTAAATACTTCACCTTCACATTGCACTCTCTCATTATAAGCCAGCGAGTTTGCATCAATAGTTGCCTGGCAACTACAGTTGCTTTCCAATGTCTTCCTTGTGAGACTGGTGTAACCTCCTATCACTTGAATACCTTTACCTTCTACCCTTTCTCAGATTGATATCTAATTATTTTCTTAGTTATCTGCAGTTTTATCTTATTTTCCTATGTGGCTAATCTACTTTTTCATTGTTCTGAAAGCATAAAGAACAGATCAGTATGCTTTAAAAGTCTTTGCATTGTAGGGCTGGTACAAAAGCAGATGCTCAGAAGAAATCAATCATCTGTGCTGCCTTTTAAATCCCCCTCTGATGCTCTTTTATTCTCCTGCTCCTTTGAAACAGGAGCATTCACGGTATAAATAACAGCCTGTTATTTGAAAGCTGTGGTAAATAAGTCAGATTTACTTTTATAGTACCTCTCAGTCAAAACAAATGCAATTCAAAATGCTTTGCATGCAGAAAATGTTTTTTTTCTTTTTTTTTTTGTATCATTGAAATTATTCTTCAAGTTGTGAAAATTAAATTATAGTCTCAAAAAGTTAAATGTTTATAAAATTAGAGAATGTAACAAATGATGATGATTTAAAAAAAAACATCAATAATGATTTAAGGTTGTTCATTGAAAATGAAGCATTAAGAGCTATACAGCAGTGAGAGCGAGATTAGGTTGTTGGCTTGTTATTTTATGTATGAAACTACCCTCTGCTTTGAGACAGCCTCTATAGAAGGCTTAATCCAACTAACAGCTAGTCAGTGTAGGACTGTGTTTCAACAATATCACCAGAAAATTAAGAGAACATAAAAACTAAAGGTAAATACATTGAAATGATTTGGTACATGTTCTTTTTCATTAAGAATTCAAAATTTCTACAGATGATTACAATTCTCTGTGTAGCCAAAGTTGAAATACCAACTTTGGAGTGTGCTGTGTTGTTTGGGCATTACCCTCTGGTAGGTAAAGGTAAATTGATACCAGTGCAGTGTCCAGGTAAAGAGAGATAAAAAAAATAGTGACGGCATAACAAGAACAAAGAGATATGAAGAATTTCTTGTGTGTCCTAGAGAAGGCTGGGGACATACAATCCAAGTGGTCCATAATCAAAACCTCTCTTGTGATAGTGGCTGCTTGGATGTCCATCAGGAAGCTCATTGGTGCCTGTAGTGGTGGAAACCCAGCAACCTGCTGGTGGATACTGGTGTTGCCATTAGGCTAAAGGAGTAATCCTGGCTAGCTCAGGGGTCTCTGGAATCCCTAAACAGGTGCTGGCTGACTCAAAGGGCTTCAAAACCATTAGATGACTCAGGAGGGGAAGTCAAGGCTCAGGCTCAGACTGCTCTCAGAAAAAAAATGGGCTTTGGAACAGACAGACTGGAGATGTTGTTGGAAGGTGGAAAGAAGTCTCTAAGGAGCTACTTAATCCAACTACCATATTGTCTGGTTAGGTGGCAGGGACTGGCAATCTAGAGCAAGCATTACCTAAATCCTTAGCAGAGGTCAGAGTCAGTCAAAAAATTTCCTCGGTGGCAGGGCACCACGTGTAGATATGATTGTTCCTGAGACGCTAAAGGCTCTGGACTGGAGATGGGAACGGTTTCCGTTGAGAACCGGTTCCAATCAGCTCTATCCATCGACATCATTTACATTTATTCTTAACGATTCCCTTATCGATGCCTCACCTTTGCATGCCATAAAATACAGACCTCACATGTGAAAGTCAGCTGAACAGAGAAGCTGAGAAAATATACATTTACCGGGCTATACATTATCGCTGCGAGATATTTAAAAACACATTTTTATAAGCACTTGTTGGCGTGCAGGCATACGCACAGCAAGCAGAGCGTACGCCTCTCGAGCACTTCATCTAATCCTTTATCAAAATACTTTGAGTCTAAAATAAAACAGGTTTATAAGGAGATGTTTACATGAGCGGGAGAAGTTAATTGTTTAGGTAAAACAGGTTAAATCAGAGCAGGGGATCAAATAAAGTTTCTCTTTTCTCTCTTTCAATGACACAGACGTGCGCTCTTTTCCTCCCTCCCCTCCCCTCCTCCCAGATGAGAAGTAATAGCCTAATCCTAATCTAATATCATAGAATCTGGGAATGTGATGTAGTGTTATGTGTGCTTCTAAACAGAAAAAGAATTTAGAATGTGCTTCAAAGGCAAGCTCCATCCTGCTGAGGACGCAGGACACAGCACCTGTGAGTGTAATAATTTGTCATCACTGATTACAGCCAGAAAGTAGAATGAGAGCGTTTATAAACTCACGTTGTCTTAGAACACATTGGAGCCAGTGGTGCACGTCTAACAGTTTGACTTTAGAGAAGACCACCGCGGTGCCAAAACTGTGCCTGTGCCGTGCAAGGCCTTGGCGTGCGAGTATCTGTGTGCCGGTCTATACGTGAGTGTTTGTCTTTTGCAAAACTGTCCCGACATCATTAAGAGGACTTCAGTCATCACTTTAAAGCACGGTCATACACAGGCAGTGGTGCTGAGTGTTGAAAAATACACATATTCTCGAGGAATTTGTTATTGATGTGCGCTGATCCCACAGCACCGTCTTCATGATGCTAATCAAAGCAACCCATTCTTAGTGAACTGTCACAAACACAGACTAAAGTGGTCAAAAGTGTGGCTTCATTACTCCAAAAATGACGCACACAGGGCAATGTGAAACGTCTGTCAAACAGTGATGTCTAATGCATTACATGAATCTTTTTGTCCAATAACTGCTGATTTTGTACAAGAGTTCAATTTATTTTGATACCTCAAGAGACCTGGAATCCAGAGACTACTTTTATATGTATTTTAAAGTTTTTTCTTTTAAAGAAAATGAGCAGTAGTATTGTATTCTAATTCAAGTTAACAGATTAAAGATCCAGAGAGCAGTTTGTTTTAACTGAGACTTTCAACAAAAAAGAGATTTTTTGTATATTTTAGAATGTTGTCCTCCCAAACACTTGATGTTTAACAGTTTTAGCAATCCAAAAAGAAAATTCACAGGAAGGAATCAATAAGGGAATTGATAAAGGATCGAATTGATAAGAAGAATCGATAACAGCATCGATAAAATCTTATCAATTCCCATCCCTACTCGGGACACACCTCTTCAGTGTCACGTGGAAGGCTGCGACAGACTATAGGATGGCAGATGTTGGTTCTAAAAAGATATACAATTTAAACTGAAACATACACAGCATATACTAAAATATGCTAATAAATCTTAAACGTAGATGCAACACTGTGCTCCAGCTCTACATTCAAAGTTACAAAAAAGAAAACATAATCCTTAGGTCTCCCTCCAGCAATGTGCTAATACCAGCCTGAATAAGATAAAAGCCAAAAGTGCATGAGAAAATGATTCAAAATGGTCTTAAATATTCAAACCAGGTCTCTTTGATCAAAGGCAGGGCTTTTATTTGTGTCTGCTACAAATTGTATGTCTGTTGAAGTAATAGATATCAGAAAATGTGTTTAGAAGGAAAATGTATGACATCCACAGTGACTTCATACCTCTTAAACTATTCAACTTCATCAGAAAGGGTGTGCTTCCTTCCCTGAATATGTTTTAACCACTGCATGTTGCTGTCGTTGTATTTCAGTGTAACTTAGTCAAACTTAAAGAGGCTGCTGGGCTCTGCCATGATCTTCTTTTCTCAACTTTGTTCGTGTCTGCATCACAAAGGATATGATATGTCAGGGCAGGAGGTCCTGGCAGATAGATCCTGCTTTTATGAAGTGAAAAATTCTTGCTAAGGTTTAAACCTGAGAGATTTATGCTGCTATGAGGGACTTAGAGCAGGACTGAAATTCACATGCCTTATCAAGTCCTTGAATCTCAAAAATTTAGAAACAATTCAAGTTTTTGGATCCAGTGCTTAATACTTGAGCCTCATGACAAGCATTTGAATACAAATACAGAAGTAATCAGTATGCTTCTGATGTTGTTGTTTGTTTTTGGTTATATTATGGTACTGTCATAAGTTGGTAAAGTTTGAAAAAAAGTTTGGACATTTTAATTCTTATAAGAAGAAATCTGAAATGACAAAGCCATCTTTACACGGGCCTCTGATGTCTTGACATTGCCGAGAGCGTTAACCTGTTGAGGTTAAGTGTCCTCTCATGTTAAGTCCCTTTTTACCCACGCCGATGAAATCGGCGGGGGGTTATGTAAAGGGTTCCATACCTTTGTTTGTTTCTTTGTTTGTATGTGTACAAGATAACTCCAGAACGGAAAGTCGGATCTTAACCAAATTTTCGGGGGAATATTGGGATGGTGACAGGGAAGAATCGATTAGATTTTGGTGATGATCTGCGCACCCGTTCGGTTTTTCTCGGACTTCGAAATTTTGAACATCATAGTAATCAATGGGAGCATCAGTTCCTCAGTGGCGCTGCTTAGGCGTGGGTCTGCCACCTCAGATGGCCATTCTAGTTAATAGATCAAATCATTTTACAGGACATAAGATTCAGGCAGGTCTTCTTTTCTTTTTTTATTGCTGTTAAGATCCCTCTGCACAAGGCACTTTGCACAGAAATGAAGCACTGGGAAATATTCAAGTAATGTTTCTGAGAAGCTGCTCATAAAACTAGTCACTGCTGTGAAATGAACTACATGCTTGTTAATCAGTCACATTACTCAGTAAGAAAGAAAAAAATGTGAAGAATCAGAATAAACAAGATTGTGAAAATACTTAAAAATCAGTCTGTCTTTTCAGTCTGAAACCTTTTTTTCTAGTTTGGGTATTGTTTTGTGTGTGTGTGTATGTGGGTTTATAGAATTTGTATAGGCTGCCTCATGTTTACAAGCTTCTGTCTAGATCAGCTACCGGACTGCAGAAAGCCACTGACTGGCTTAACAGCCTGAACATCTCTGCCTTTTTTTAAGTTATCGATATGAGCAGCTCCTAGCCTCTGTTTGGTGGACAGTGATCAGTTTGTTTTCTAATGAAACAATGGGCAATAATGAAACTGACATGTTTGAGGAAAACTTTATTTTATATGGAAAACATGCTTTTTATCACAGAAAAAGTGACTGGGAGTACACCACCCACTCTTGAAGGCTATTTAAGTATTGTGTGTGTGAAAAACTTTGAATTCAGTCAAGGCATGTAGATCTAAACATTGTCTTCTGAAAACCATAAAACCCTATTCGCAGATCCATGACTGAGGATTTTGTCCATTTTAATTTTAGTGAGAAAATCAACATTTTTATGAAAATGACAAAGGGCCCCATATACTGACCTGCCAAAAGTGTCTTTAAGACAAATGATTTTCCATTAAATCTGTTTGCTTTGGACCTGTCAAAGCTGAATCAAAATAGTTAGCAATTTTAATGCTACATTTTTTGATAATCAAGGCTTTTATTAAAGAGAAGAGACTTTCCATCTCCTCTTGTTGGCTTCCGGTATGATCAAAATGAGATAAAAAGCTGCCTGTAAAACCCTTTGACAGGCTGAGTTAAAAAAAAGTTATGTATCTAAAGACATTTTTCATAAATCGGGGGTGTTTTGGTCTAAAATCCACAAAAACATTAAAAAGTTCAATTTGTTTGTCCCAGGGGGAGAGCTTCAACCTTGCTTTGTCATACCAACAGTTGAAACCAAACCAAATGTGCATTAACTAAACAAAGCAGACATACTGACTCATTTTGGAGGCACAAGAGTGTTTGTCCATATTATTATAGGAGCTGGACTATTTTTGGTATTTTTAGAACAAACTAATAATTGAGAAATTAAAGGTGCAGTGTGTAATATTTGCACTTGGTGGATCAAACTTGGTAAAAATGAAAAGAAAAACATTTATAAGGCCTATCTTAATGTGCCTTATTTAAAACAAGGGCAAAGAGCAACACTGAAAGCTTTCCATGACAAAGTTTTCTTATTATGTACATGCTTGATGTACACTTTATGTTTACCATCAACCTGCCAGGGTATATGGATGGAATTAGCCAATGGCTATAGTCTGGCACATTTACATGCCCATGTTCACTAATGTGCACTGCCCCCTACAAAAAACACTAAAAATAAACAAATACATGAATGAATAAATGAAATATCACCTTGATATACATACATACATACATACATACATACATACATACATATAAATATGTATGTATGTATGTATGTATATATATATATATATATATATAATTTTTTTTTTTTTTTTTTTTTTTTTTTTTTTTTCTTTTCCTACACTTGGTGATGATTCCAAGTGGCTCTTTCCTAATCCAGCAATGTACATTTAAACTGCATTTAACTGACTAGTTAAAGTGGATAAAATACTCTAAAAATAATCAAATTCACCACAGGGCCATTATGCTAGTGGGTGTATGGTGTGAGGCTGGTTTGCTGAACAGAGTTTGGCTAAAATTAGCGGCTAGCTCTGCCAGCCTTTGATATTCTCTGAAGATAAATACTGTGCTCAGTGGCACTACTTATCATCTCAGTAGAGTAGTTACACACTCGACAGCCTACATCCAACCTTATGTCTAACTTCTCATTCAAGATACTGCCATTCCGCACTGTGCCTACGACTTTGAACTGAAGTGAAGTTTATTTTGAATTTGTTAAATCAAAACAATTAAAAATGGTTATATACCTTCAGTAGACACATACAGAATCGATAATGTGTTGAAAAGAGAGAAATGAAACAAAACAAGAACACTTAATGAACAAGATTTCAAGTTCAAAAACTTTCAGACAACTAACTTGTCATGCTGTCTAGCAAAGAGCTTGGGAAAAGCTTTAGCGGGAAGGCATCGGCCACTAACTGAAGCAACAGCTCTTACATTTGAAGGATTTGATGGGTCCCCTTCTTGAAATCCGCCATCTTTTAAGAGAAATGTTTTTTAGAAATTTGCTTTCTGCTGGAAACAAGTTATGTAAGCTTTCTGTAATATTCTAAGCCCCAATATGAAATTCATACATAGCGTTGTTTGGTTGTTTACCAAAATGCAGAGACATCACCTGTTAGACTGTTTGGTATCTCAGGAATAGGATAGTGCTCTGGCCCACAGGAGGCTGCTTTCCTGTGATGCCCTGTGATGTTCTGTCATTAAGGAGAGTTGTGGATCTTTTTTGTGCCCTCTCTGAGCTGCCGTTGTTCTCTGTGGTCAGCAGTGTCTTTCCCTGATAGTAGGTGAAGTATTTGAACAAGGGAAGTGAGGCAAAGAGGGAAGGAAGAAGTTTTATGGAGAGACAAATGCTGAGAAAAAGGAAAGATAGAGTGAGGTCTGTGGTGAGGATAGAGGTGGGATGGGAAAAGAGAGCCAAAGGTAAAAACAAACAAAAAAATGAGCACAGTTAGGGTGGTACACTTTGATACTCTCCTGGTACTGCTGGAACTAAACATGTATCAGTGCTGCAGCTTTCCTGCCTGTTACTGGCTGATGAAACCTCAGTTGCTGGAAATTAAGTTTAATCAGAAAAAAATTGCCACACACGTTAGCTGTGAAATTTCATTAAAGACTTGGTGTATGTGAGTGTACCCTTCTGGAAGTATGTGTTTTTGTGTGTGCTGTCTGCATAAGCATATACCTGTACGGCTGCATGCAGTATTTGCACAAAGAGATATTATATTTGATGTGAGTCAGTAATGATATGCCGAGTAACTGTGTATTTGCAGCTTTGAGAGTGAAGACATCACCTTTGAAACCACCTTTTATCTCCCATGTCCTCTATGTTTATTCTTTTTTCATAACAGTTATTGAACATTTTAAATTCCAATTTAGAGCTACACCTTTGACAAGCTTCAATTTCACACTGAAGAAATTGTCACCTGCGGGGAAGGGTTGTATTTTGTACTGTGAAGAATTTAGAGCATTTGATGCATGAGCTTTCCTTTGGTTCCTTTTTGTCATGGTCTAGTGTTTTTTTGTTAAATTCACTTTTTTTTTAGTTATTTCTTCATAATGTTCGGAAATGTTGAATGTTAAGGATATTTGATTCACTGATCCAGCTTGTGACTTTTTTCATCATCTCACATTACCTGCAGTTTATTTCACATTTTTGTGTTTAGGGGTAGAAAACACGAAAGCACTAATTTTAACATATTTCAGTAGGAATAGAAGTTACATATCCTTTAGATAGATGTTTTCCTTTGTAAGTAATGTTTCAAATTACTCTTTTCTCAACAACTTTATTTACAGCATGCCTGAGTTTAAACTATTAGCCTTTTTCCCTACTTACATAGGTTTATTTATTTAAAGTCATGGCAGTTATATCTGTTTGATTTATGTTCTTGAGCTCCCTCCTAAACAACAGTTATTTCACATCCACAATGAAGCTCATTAACATAATTTATTTATTAACAAATACCATTAATCCATTTGTTACAGCTGCATACGTCTTCCTCTGCCCTTGGCTTGGAGTTCTGTCTTTATTTTAGTATGCTAGACACTCCTTAAACAGGTAAAGCACTGATAAGTCTGAGCAGGATTAAAGTCCTTCATCCTGCTATTCAGGATTAAACTCTCTAATCCTTTCTTCCACTATCAATGCCCCTTGATCAAGAAACAGGTCTCCACATGTTTAATAGGTGCAAGTTCAAGTTGTTTAAATTTTGCCACATTGCTTAGTGAATCCATTTAACACCTAAGTACCTAACATGATTGAAAATATGATTAAAAATTATTGAATTACTCTTTTAATGAGAATACTTGCTGAAGCTTTTCAGCTTGTTCTCAATCCAAGCTTGCATCCACTTTATGACACACTACAGAGTGATCCAAGCTGCAGCATTTTTCATTAATAGTAGTGATCAATATTTGGCATTTTGCTGATAATCGGTATTCCATTCATTATTCCACCGATAACCAATATGATTAATTAATTAAAAAGTCTGCTACTTTAGTTCTGCTGCATGTATTTCTTCCCCTTCGGCTCAGCCCCCCCCCCACACACTGTCTCACCTCTTATGTCCCACCCACAACACTGTCTGATTGGCTAAGACGTCACAATGAGAGCCAATGTATGCAGCAGCCCAAGGTGTATTATAAGAAGGCTGGAGCGATAAGCAAGTTTCTGTTGTGTCTTTCTGACAAGGAAATACAGCGGTAATTACTGAAGTTTAAAAATAGCGATCCTCCACTCTGAAGTTCTTAAGACACCACAATCTGTGCACTTCCTACGATGACAAGTCTGCCCAGTTTCACAGTTAAACCACAGAATATGCCAAATTAGCAAACTTTTTTTTGCCGCTATATTAGCTTCCAGTGTAAATAACTCGGGTTTGAAATTATGTATTGAGCTGCTGCTCATGTTGTTTCTCAAAGTTATAGTAGTGCCACTGAAGCAGGGTCCTAATAGGAGCCTCCTGACCGCAAATGTAGCATTACTCATCTGTTTGAGATTATGCTATTTAATGTCATGTTAGCCAACGAAAGTGTTTAATGTCTTGTCTCTTATAATGTATTCAGTGTGTTAGAAAACAAACTTTGATGGCTCATTATGACTAAACAATGATAGACAGGTGTTTTTCCTTCACTTAAAACATTAGAATTTTCTTTTAACAGTAATGGTGCTAAGATGTCCTGAGGCAGTTTCTGGTATTGTCATATAAATGAGGGAAATTGCTGCTTAATATCCTAAATTTGAGGAACTTTACAGGTTCTTAATGTATTGCCTACTTGCATATCACTTTGCTACCAGATTGAAGAGGGCAAAATACTGCAATATAATCAAAGATGATATAGATGACTAAGTTAAGTGACCTACCTGATTCAGATTATTGATATGAAAGTCTACTAAAACATTCCTGTTCTATTATAATTAAGATATCCCTCTAAATAAGCTGCTTCTAAATCAGTAGCATTTAAGCGATGACAACATTAATGCATCAGTAGTTATAATTGGGGCTGGGCAATTAATCTTGAATTACATTAAGGGTGCTCTCACACTAGGCCATTTGTACCGTGCCGTATTCTAACCATGCTGAAGCCCATTTGACCTCCTCCCCTGTCCCCTCTTTGGCCCGCACTCACACTGCTCAACACATCCAGGCCTGGGCACGGATATGTCACATGCCGACGTCATCACACGAAGCATCCACCGTTGAAAAACTTAAATGTGTTGATGATTCAGTATACATAAGTATTGTTTTTTGGCTGTAAAATAGCAACAGATTTATACGATATCTGCTCTAACACCAGAATTATTTCACCTGACCTGGGATCAGTAGCTACATTAACTATACAGAGTCCAGTGAGAAGAGAGAAAGCGGTTCATAGTGGCCAGTGCACTCTAAATTGCAGAATGGCATCCTGCAATTGTCTATGTCTTTAACCTGAAATGTGCGATAATACCAATTTAATGTAATTTCTATGTAGCAGAGATGTTACGCTCTGTTACGCAAACATGTAATTGTCTTTTTAGAGTAGTTAACAAAAATCCTGCTTTTGTTCTACATGTATGTGTTTCTCTTAATGAAAACAAGAATGACATAGGAATGATTTTTTTCTTGTTTGATATATAAAACATACGATAAAGAACCAAAAACTTCATATTAAATTGCAAGTGCAATATTGGAAACATTACATTCTTGCAAATCATACTGCCCTAGGTATAACCTAGTTGTGAAACATGTTAAAATGAAATGCTGTTTTGCTTTTATTGCAGAGTAAATTTATTTTGACATGAATATACTTATTTACACATTATATTTTTTTGACTTATACTTGTATTTGTATATTTTTACAATGTGGTTTTGCTGCTTTTACTCAAGTTAGGGGCACTAACATTTTTGGTTAATGCATAAGTGAAATGGAAAAGTCATATCTATCGATACCAATTCAGATTGAAAAAAATCACTTAAAGATTTCCACTTTTGTTGTACATGAATAACTGTTTCAAGTATGGGTTATCAGTTTAATGCACAACTGATAATTGGTATCAGTACCAAAAAAAATCGGTCGACCCCTTAATAATTGATTTGGAAAGTTTTGAGGGATAGTTCTCTTGCTACTGAGGAGTTAGTTGGTCTATAGGATAGAACAGTTGAGAACCACTGGTTTGAACTTTTACAACAAAAAAAAACAAAAAAAACTTTCAAGGACTAGAAACAACCAGAACTTTCAACATTGACAAAAATGCCTTATTTTTTGCTTACTTGTCATCTTCTGTTAAGTAAAAGGAGTTCCGCTGGGCAGAAATACAACTCCTCTGTCATTTACAGACTTTAATTGGTGCATCTGTATCAGGAAGGAAGTCTCAAACAGTTGTGCTGATTTCAGGGAGATTATTATCCTCAGCAGTTTATGCACATTGTTTTGTACAAAGACATATACCGTATATTTACCTTGCATTGGATATTCATGTTGAGAAAGTACATTGAAGTCATGCAAAGGAGAGGTTTTCAATTAGCTTCCTCTCTGAATATTGTGAGCTTGTGGCCTTGATTTACTGCTGATCTCAAGGGTTGAAGAGAATATGACCTAACATATTAATGAAAGCCTATAGCATGGTTTTCATGGGTATAGTGTTATGCTGAAAAAGATAAACGCAGAGGGGAACAAGTACTGTAGAGTGCTTCATCATCATCTTTTGACAAAAGGCTGGGATTAGGTTGCAGAGAATGATTGCACTTTCCATGTTAATGATCCTGTTTGCCTCAAGTGAATGCAAACTGTGAGATTGTGCTGCATGCAGATGTTTCTCTTGCATCCATAAACAATCGCTTCAGGCAAAACAAAAACATTTGTTTGCATCTTCAGATCCTGTTTCTCTCACTTTGGATGGATGTGCTGTGTTGGTTATTTTTTTTCTGAGGATTCGCATTACAAGCCCACCCTGTAAATGTATTACTCATGCGCATAAACACACATACAGTCACATTAACATCAGCCAAAAACTGCTATTCATCATGCCAATTGCTCATATGGATCGCTATCTTCCAATTCATGATTATATGAAAGTCAAGCCTGAGGACAGCAAGCTGTGCTCATACATGCTGCATTTTTTCCAGTACAGCAAGACTCAAGATTACATCAGTATCTTGTATCAAATAAAAAAAAAGTTTTGGTTAGATAAAAGCACAAAAATCTGTTAATTGACTGATGCCAGATAATCCAACTGGGAGACTGATACTGTTTCAATCACATTATTGGTCACCAGGAGTTGTCATATAAATTAGGACACTCAGAGTTAAAGTGGTTTTGGTATCAAAACAATTAAAAGTAGGGGTGGGATGAGATCTTGTGCCTCAGTTTCTTGTTAGATTGAAATGTCATGAGATTTCTTGTTGAGGTGAAAACTGTCTTTCGAGATCAATATTGCACAAATACTAGGTGAAGCAGCTTTCATGAGTGAAAACAACACCAAACTGGAAATGATAAAGATCACAAAGATGCTACTAACACTTAGAAGTCGGCATCTTGGAAAGAAATAGAGAAGATCCTTGACCTGTTCAGATCCCACCCCCTCCTCTTCCACCATGTGTGCTACTTGGCTCTGCACACGATGCACAAATGCATTGTCATAATTGCAGGAAATAATGGAATCTTACTGCTAAATACCTGTGCAGGAGATTGTAGTATTTCTGCCAATAATCTCATGTTGTTGTTTGTTTAAGCATTTATTATGGCAACATAACATGTTTGGCGTCTTAATCACTTCTCACAGATTTTACATTCAGATTTTGAGTCTGGTATGAAGCTCTACTGTTTACTCCTGTACATGACAAACTATTCATTTCTGAGCATGCGTTACCAAGTTTCAGTGTAACTTAGTCAAACTTCCTCTTGGGTCTGAGGACACAAACAGGTTCCTATTACTGATAACGGTAACAGCATGTTTAATATGTTCTTTCATCTAACTGACTGCTGATGTGGAAGGATTAGTACCAACAGATCCAGATATAAAACAAGAAAACACTCGCTAGAATAACCCACAGGTGCCTGCTTGTTGTGTTTAAGCCTTCAAATCCTGTAAAATTAAGCCTTAATAAGAGCACTGAGGTGAGATTAGCTTTGATTATATCATTAGTGTTAATGTAGCCTTTAAAGCTGTAGTAAGCGATTTATTTTTATTGTCGTATGCCCACAAAAACAACACAACCTGTCAGGGTCTTATTATTTGTTCATGCTGAAACTAGGTGTTTTCTTGCCTGTGATTCGGCCATTGATTTTAGTGAAAAAGCGGAGCAAAATCACTCCGTGAGAGCTTTGCCACCGTCAGTGTCCGATTCAGTGGACATGCGCATTCACAAGGAGGTATGTGAGAAGAGGGGCGGTGCTACAGAGCTCAAACACAGAGAAGAACAGGAAGGGAGGGGGGAGTAGAGATGATTCTACACGGTTCTCATCGAATGTTACATACTCAAGCTTTAACATCATGTTGATATTAACTTTCTGCCTTATTGCAATTTGAGGTTTTTCTTTTCAGGCTGCAGCAGCAAACAGCCTCCTTCCTCCTGTCATGTCACTGACTGCTCTCTGAAAGCACCCTCTGAGATTCGATTATAGTGGGTCACCTGTCTGAGCAAGATAGTAAAGTCAGGCTCACTTAGATATGGATGGTGAAGAAGGTACAGCAGAGGAAGAGCTGGAAGAGAGCCGAGGAGGTGCCAATGGCAGCCTTTGTTTCTCGAAGGATGCACACATTTAGGGCGATTTTTTGTGTTGGTGATACAGTAAAATCTTCCTGTGATCACAACAGCTTGGCTGACTTCACCTCCTCTCTTTGCCCTGTGTGAGACTCAGGAAAAATCCCCCTCCCACCCTCTCCTACACTCTTCCTCTCCTCCCTCCTCCATTTCCCTCAACACCCTCTCTGCCTTCATCTTCACCTCTCCTCACCCTCTGTTTTTCTTTATCCCTGCCTTCCTACCTCCTCACTCTCTTCCCACCAGTATGCACAGCACTGGAGTCCTCCTGATCCACCTCAGCTCCTCTGAAGTCTCATTTACTAACACATCTACAGTTTTCTCACTCCTCATACTCCCTTTATTTTATTTCATTCCCCTTTCCCCTTATCAACTTTCAACTTCCCTTAACCCATGCAGCCCTGCAGTGTCCATGCTTCTATTCAGTCACCCTCAGGGCTGATTCAGTTACATGCCTCTGCCCTGCTGTTACCTGTACGCCAGCAAAATACAGCATGTATAAAACAGACATGACCTTTGCTGCTTCTTTCAGGAACAGGTGTGCTAGAGGTGTGTAGACACGAGCATGACTTACATCAGAGATAGAAGGAAAAGACATGTTGATGTCTAAGCAGTTAAGGCAATAATGCCTCATAGCAGTTGCAGTTTTTTATAAAAACTCTTTTCACACAATGCATGCCATGGAAGGAAATACACATTTAGATGGATTTTGTTCATTTTGGGCCAACTGTAGTCACCCTTTTTAAAACAAATAAAGTGTATAACAAACTGACAGCTAGGGATGAAATGGTTACTGGTTGTAATGGTAACCATGATAAAGATTTCCACACAGTTATCATATCACTCCCATTTTATTCGTCATTAAAACCGTTAGCAATAACTGAGCTGTACCCTCACAGTAAATGATGTCCAGGCATCATATTACATGAAATTGTTTGAAAGATTGTGTTATCATGATGTGTTCAGGGTCAGCTTGATCCACTGATGATATCAGTGTAGACATGATGTTATGGTGTGTTACAATGAGATATCAGGAAATTTAAGAGGAAGCTGAATAAATGCAGTTTTGAGAATTTTTTTCCTGCAATATAAGATAGATGAACCACATTAAATCAGGAATTTTTTATCATTTTCCCCCCAAGCTCTACTCATCTTATACCACTTCAGTTAAGACAAAATGTTGTCATTTTGCCTTTCTGTTTTTGTTTTTTTTAACAACAATAGAAAAGTATTATCGTAGCATTGATAAGGACTAATATTGTGAAGGAGCTTTGGGTTGAAAAAATGACTTGTTTATCTGCTTATTCATTGGTAACACTTGTACTTTACTGTCCTTTCAAATAACAGTAGATATATTTATTGTGTTGTTTAAAGCATGTGGCATGCATGTTTCCTGGGTCAAAACAAAGATCCGGGGGATGCCTTGGACGCTGCCATTGAATCTGTGTTGATGAATGGTGAGAGTGTTGAAGTTGTAGAACAGTTCAACTACCTTGCAGCGTAATCCATCAATCCACTACTGCAAAGCTGAAATCAGCTGCAGAATTTGACTCATGCATAGGTCAATGGATTTGCTGAGCAAGACAGTGAGGCGTTCCCGGTATCTGAGCATGCGGGTGAAAATAAGAGTCTTTTTGGCCCCTTGGTGCTTCCGGTCTTACTGTACTCTTGTGAGGCCTGGATGCTGACTGATGGCCAGAGGTGCAAACCCTGACTCAACACATATTTGGGTATCATCGGCAAGACCATGTGTTTAATGATGGCTTGCTTAGGTGAGCAAGGATGGCAAGGGTCAGTTGCCTGATACGGGAAAAGCACCTGGCGCTCTTTCCTGGGCTTGACCCAGCTCACCGGATATTGGATGCCCAGGGCCCGTGGGCCTTTCCCGACACCAGGGGTGACAGTGTGCGTTGTTCAGGGGCAGCTGGGAGGATGCCATGAGAGACAGGGCATGGGCCTGTTGCAGGCCTGGAATCTGAGGAACACTGTTAGCCATGCCATGACGCAAAGACAGGATGGAGTCTTCCAAAGGTACTGAATTTTGGTTTAATTTGATTCACAAATAGTGCACTGTTTCTTAAATAAAGAGACCATAAATCATGGGAAGTCCCTAAAAGGCTAGTGAGAATTTTTGTTGAAAGGCAGAGGATTAGAATTTCTAAACTTTGGCTCAGTTAATTTTAACAGCTGTTAAAGCCATGTTTTCTCAACAGCTTACATGGTTGTAACTGCTGTAAAAATAATTTTTACCTCTTTTGTCCTCTCAGAAATTGCCAGAAAGGTGCTGTAAAACTTCCAAATGGAGCTGTTTCCTCTGTTTTTTCTCCTAGTCACAGTGACATTTATATTTGTGTGGTGCTGTTTCAGATGCTTTAATTATTCCGATGGATGTGCGGTCAGCGACACACCTGCTTCCCAAACAGGAGACTTTAATATTCAGGCTGTCTCTGTTGTTTGCTGTGGTTGTGGTTGCCAGGACAGTGTGGGTTGTCTCACTCTTGTTCTCCATCTGTGTGGGAGCTTCGGTTCACATGTATCCATTGTATCCGTACATCTGTACCATACTGAGAGGTCCAAATTGGTATGGTCCAAATGTGCGTACCTTTACACCCCTACTATTTTAAAAAGTTTTTTTTTTTTTTTAGTGTATTTGTGTGTGAGGTAAAGTGAAAAAAGTTAGTGTATCTAGACACATTTTTTCTCATGACAAGCCAAGGCTGACAGTTGAGATATTATTATAAGGTGTCAAGGTGTCCATGACAGTTCTATTCTATGAGAAAACAAACTAGAGGTCTGGAGCAAAGTGACATGTATATCTTGGTACTGAACATGTGAACATAATCCATATCTTGTACAGTGTGTTTCACATCTCTTATACAAATTGAATGAAACTGCAGTTATATTCCAAGGTCAGAGAGGATCACACTGAATAGTTATAAAAGATGAAATGACTGTGGTTCAGATTTTTTTTTTATCTGAAGTCATTCCTTCCTTTGTGGCTACAGACTTCTAATGTGTTTTTGTTCCTCAAATAGACCTATATATCTCATAAAATATGCGAATCAAAGGCAACCTTGAAACTCTCTTTTATTCTTTGCTCTTCTCGACAGCTACAACAACAATACCATTTTTCAGCATAATTCTCTACAGCAACACATAGCAGTTATGAGTACAGTAATTATGTTTTTGTGGCGAAAAGAACTACAGCCACCATAGATCATACAGCCTGATGAAGTGAATCTGTGTGGTTGTAACAACATATTTGCAGATGAGCAGTGTACACTGCAGCTACACAAAGATTATGTACCTAACCTCCAGAATCTACTGCTGCTGTAAGCCACGCAGAGCCTTGCGGCGGCATACTTCATTAATCAGAAAATTAATCTTTGTTGAGGTTTAATGGGTGATAAAAAGATAAAACTGCTGTTACATCCGTCTGTGTGTTTGAGGGTATTTGTGTGTACTATGTAGGAACGTGTTTGCATATTTCTCTGTTTCTTAATGTATGAATGCACAGACTGATGGAGTCAGATTTCAAAGTAATTATTGTGCAGACTTGGCAGCAAGCAGTGGACTCTCTCTTCCTCTCTCTCTCTCTCTGTTCATTAAATAACTTTAATGTAGTGCGTTGGACTAAAGGACAATATTTCTCTGTGAAAGTAAAGCCAAAAGAAGCTTTAAATTCTTACATGAACACTACATTTTCTTAATTCAGAGTGACCTTTATCCACTGTTGAAAACAAATGCACTGGCAAAGACTGCTTTTCTATCAGTTGTGTTGCATCTGTGAGGGCAGCTAGTTTCCAACTCAATTGAGACAGTGCATCATGGGTGACTTAAGTTGTTTCATGTAACATTTCATAAATACGGCAATGTAGTTATATTCCAACATATATATGGTTAGCAGGCTACCTGTGCCCAAGTAAATAACCCAGATGAGATCCAGAGGAGTGTGTCTCTTTATAGAACTGTCTCTGCTGCATCAAAAATACTGAATGCATTTTGCCCCCATATTCTTTTTCCCTTGTTTTAAGATTTTTGCTGCTCCTGTAACTTATGCCAGGACAACCTAGTGTAGAGGGACAGCAAGCTGAGGATATTCACAGTCATCCATGTTTGTTTTTCTTCTGAAGTCATGTTTGATCACTCAAGGTTATGGAGAATCTTGTGTGTGTGAAATTATCCTTATGTCTGTAGTCTCCCACATTATTGAAAATGTCAAAGATCTGAAAATTGTCTAGCCAGACAGCCTTACTTATTGTTTAGTTTGTGTGCTTAAATGTCATAGAATAGTTTTCAAGTACTAATTAGTTTCAAAAGGCTTGGATTGTCTTTCATCCTGAAAAGTTCATGTCTTTTTTTCAACCCGTCAGTCGTCTCTATATGGGCTTGACTTTTAGCTCCCTCATTCTTGCTATTTTTAGATTTTCCTCATGATTCTCAGCAGCTATATTTTTCTTTCTTTTTCCTTTGCCAGTTTGTGTAGGATGATGCCGTTTTTAATGTCATCTCTACCTTCTGTCAGATGAGCTAGAACTTGCAAACACTGTGCAAACTAAAATGAAGCAAATGTAAAAACAGGCACAGCAGAACTATGTTATTTTGACTATAAGTCCTTGTCCCCACCTTGGTTTTCTGTATTTGTTTCCTTTTTGGCAAAATAGTAAACATGAGCATCTCGATGCACATGTAGATTTTAGTGTTTGTGTTGCCTTTCACCTTTAAAATGGTAGTCCATTACAAATAAATTAAAATATACTTAACATCTTAATATGAACACTGAAAGCTCAAACATTTGAAGCATATGAATTCACCAAGGCAATAATGGGATTATTTTTTTGTTTTGAATTGTTGAGCATCTTCATCTTACTGTGTGCGCTTTTGGTTAATGAGATTTGTACCTTCAGGCCACATTTGATCAGAACCATTATTAGAAAATATTTTTTAGCAGAGAAGCAAATTCCCATTTACACAAGGTATTTATGATGTTGTTGTTTTTTCTTACTAACCCTTCTTCTGGTTTTCAAAGGCACATCGTCCAAGGTGATTTTAAGAGTTAAGAGTCAGTGTCAGGAGAAACATCCTCAACAGGCGAAATCCCTTTCTTTTAATTTATCAAAATCTAATTCCATTATTGTTTATTCTACCATCTCACAATTTTCCATATAACACCATATCACAACAGTGCCAGTCCTTTTTTGTCATTCTTGCTGCTGTGCAAAGCCTTTCAAAGGGCATGACAATGGCATTGTGTCGGCTGAGAATATGATTAATAACGTTACAGTCCTTTGTATTTGTGGCAGAAATATAATAGTATTTGTTCTCATACAGCCTCATTGTCCTTGCGCTCATGACTTTGTCCTTTGTGCTTGTTGTAACACTGTAAAACAGAGTGTGTGATTTCTAAATCTCAATCTAAAATTGCTCTCAGAGTAACATGAGCTTCTTCACTGGAAGGACAAAGACAGCTTTTGCATTACTTTTATTGATGTGTTCAGAGACTTTAATAATTTTAGACTTAGTTGACTCCAGGACAGACACTGAGCTGCTACCAAAGCATGGTTTGCTGCCTTTGATGCTAACCTCCATTATCCACCACCCCGCAGGTATAAGCCATTTCTCTCCCTGGCTGTGTGCTGCCACAAAGGCGGGTTAAATCTGTGATTGTTTCCAGCCAGGCTTTTATGATGGATGACCAGCACGGCTGCTTAATATGACGCCTACACTCCATACATACCTCCAAGAAGTGTGTCCAGATACCCTGTACTCACTGCTAGTGCTGATTTCTATCTTCCATTAAACTCAGTGATGGCTGGTTTCAATTTAACATTGGGTTTTAAATTGACTGGTTATACAGGAGACATTTATACTGGATGAATATAGACGTAGTCACAGGACAGGTCTAGATCTGGAACATGTCAGATAATGGTTGTCAGGGCACAGGAACAGAAATGGTTGGGGTTGGGGTTCATGTCTCTCATACCTTGTGGGTGATTTTCATCTACAGTGCGCATACACAAACATGTGTGGATAAACATCACTGGCCAATCAGACCAACTCCTCACCAACAAACTAAGTTAACTCGGCTACACCCACTGAGCCCTTTTAAGTTCACTATTATGTTTTTTTGTAACTTGCACCTCCCCTTCTCCCAGCATATTATAAATTGTGTCTCAGAAACATGGATTCTCAGTAGACATTGGCATAGCAGCCTCCTATAAGAAGAATCCAACATTCTGGCACTGACTCATGTCATTGCAGTTTCAGCTGCCATTACAGAGTAATTAGCAGTGGATCCAAGAGCTGAGAGGAACAGCCTTTAGTTAATTACATGAGATGTTTGACCCACATTGGCATCATTGTTTATACCTTCTGAATTAATTAACAGATAACAAACTGTATATTCTACACATTCTTCATTCCATCAGCGAGCTTAGTGTAGGAATGACCCTCCTTTATTACTTTCATGCAAGAGATAGCACGTGGATTTTATGCATCTCCGTTCATTACTTCATGATATGTAGTCTCCATTGCAAACATACTGATATTCAGCTATAGGAGAATGTGGCTGTGATGATAGTAATTTTACTCTGTCCTAAAGTGTGATAACATAATATCAGAGAAAATTGTAAATTATTTTGAATTTATGCCATTTTTGCAAAGAAAAACTATCACATCAGTCATTAACATGCACATGCTGAATAAAGGTACTAAAAGTCAGCCGTGTTTTTTATCACACATGGTGACCTTTCAGCTGTATATGAATGGATGTACTTTTGATGTATGCCTTGGAAAAGGGTCCAGGTTAGAGCTGTATGTGGATTTATGGATGTGGCTGTACTCAGCAAGGAAAACAAGCCACAATCCTATAGATGTGACTATAATTGTGGCATGAGGAAGACTTCTTAGTATTAGGAAAGAGCTCAGCAAACCTCAACAAATGGGGAGAGCTGGACAGAAAGACAGAGAGAGGGAAAGAGGATGATAGTGCTTTATCTCAAGCTACACAAGCACAACTTCCCCATGGCATATGTATGCAGTACACCACACACTGAACAAGCTTACTCACCTTTCCAGTGTATGCCATCAAATATTAGTTATTAGTTATGAGTTTTGATTTTTGAATTATATTTGTATCCAATTACTGTGTGTGTGTGTGTGTGTGGGGGGGTGTGTGTGTGTGTGTGTGGCGGGGGGGTTCAAGCCAGGATCACAAGTACTAATTTCATAGATGCAAAGCATTAAAAAAAAACAATATTTTTAAATGCACTTTCTTCCATCTTTAGTAGATTTCAACCAGCATCCATTTAATTTGGAAATATCAACATATTGTCAGTAGGGCTAAACGATTTGGGAAAAAAACTAATTGTGATTTTTTTCTCCAATATTGCGATTACGATTTAATATGAGACTATTTTTAGGTCCCTCATCTTATATATTATTCAACAAATAAAAGCATAAATCATTCTATATTATAACCAACACAATAACAGAAAAAAAATATGAAATGAGGATTTTGTCTCATATAGCAAGTAGCAAATTTGATATGGATGGCTATACTGAAGGGATAATAATTTTATAATGTTATTCTCATTTTGATAAAGAAAAACATCTACATGAACAGGGAAAGTAGGATCTTAGTAAACTATTCTGAAATAAAGACACTCTATGTATGCATAATGTGTAGAGCATGAAATCTCTGCTGCAAAAACTTAACGTATCAAATTGTTATTTGGACACATTTCAGGACAAAAAAATATTGCACTGTCTGCGATTCGAAAATTGCAGCAGGCCATATTGCGATTTAATCTTATTGTGATTAATTTCCCAGCCCTAGTTGTCAGTGCTGGGACGCTTTGCCTTAAACCAGTGACAAGATACACCTGTGTTCAACTAGATACAGTTCCTCAATGACAGGAATAGAATGCAATTTTCTTGAAAATTAAGATTTAAGGTCTTTATTGGAGGAACATGACTAGTTGAAGGAGTCGAGACTTTGCCACATAACTTCTTTTATCAGCAGTGTTTTGTGGTTTAAGTCCCCTCAAGCACTAATGAATTACCTGCCTGTGTACAGCTTGTATACATGAATAGGAAATATTACTCTAAGTAGGAACAATGGCTAATAACAAGGAAAAATACCCCTTAAGAACCAATATTATTCCTCTTACTTGCCTCTCTGCGCCCCCTCTTAAACAACAAAGAAATAATAAATTATATTCATAAGGAATAAAAAAATGCTTTATGGGATATTTGTTGCACTCAATGAGCTTTGTGTGTTACATTTTGTATTCTGTGCTGACAAAAACAAATGCTTTCAACACAAGCACCTTCTGTCTACTCTCACAACTGTTTAATCATAAATACAAACGTGGACAAAATCGTAGGTACCATTCTGTAAAGAAAGAAAAACCCACAAGGTGAAAAGCAGTCACTGTGCTGTTTGGTGTGCACCACACTGAGCATGGACCACAGAAAGCTAAGGAGACAGTTACCCCAGGAGATTAGAAAGAAAATCACAGACAAGCATGTTAAAGGTAAAGGTTTTAAGACCATCTCCAAGCAGCTTGATGTTCCTGTGACTACAGGTGCACATAGTATTCAGATGTTTAAGATCCACGGGACTGTAGCCAACCTCCCTGGATGTGGCCGCAGGAAGAAGATTCATGACAAATCGAAGAGACAGATAATATGAATGGTAACCAAAGAGCCCAGAATCACTTCCTAAGAGATTAGAGGTGAACTCCAAGGTCAAGGTACATCAGTGTCAGAATGCACCATCTGTCCCTGTTGAGCCAAAGTGGACTTAATGGAAGATGACTGAGTCTGACTGACTCCACTGCTGAAAGTAAATCTTAAAAATCAAGACTGGAATTTGTCAAAATGCATATTGACAAGACACAAGGCTTCTGGGAGAATGTCCTTTGGACAGATGAGATGAAACTGGAGCTTTCTGGAAAGTCACATCAGCTCTATGTTCACAGACACAAAAATGAAGTATACAAAGAAAAGAAGAGTGTACCTACTGTGAAACATGGAAGGGACTCAGTTATGTTCTGGGGCTGCTTTGCTGCATCTGGCACAGGGTGTCTTGAATCTGTGCAGGGTACAATGAAATCTCAAGACTATCAAGGGGAAATGTGCTGCCCAGTGTCAGAAAGCTTGGTCTCAGTCCCAGATCATGGGTCCTCAAATAGGATGATGACCCAAATCACACAGCTAAAAACACCCAAGAATGGCTAAAAACAAAATACTGGACTGATCTTAAGTGGCCATCTATGAGCCCTGATCTAAATCCTATTGAACATCTGGAGAAGGAGCTGAAACAAGCAGTCTAGAGAAGGCACACTCCAAACCTGAAACAGCTGGAGCAGTTTGCTCACAAGGGGTGGACCAAAATATCTATAGACAGATATATCAGTGACAATTGTGGGTTTTTGTTTCTTTAACAGAAGAGTACCAACTATTCTGTCCACATGTGTATTAATATCAAAATAAAGTTTTGTTCCCTGAAATGGGTTTTGCCAACCAGGAAGTCTCTGCTGCCCCTGGTAGTGCAGTGTTGCACAGTATGATGGTGCAAATGTGTCCTGATGATTGAGCTCAGAAGTGTGAATGGCTTCATATTCACAAACACACACCTGGTGTGCATTGATGCAAACAAAACAACACCCACTCACTAAAACAGAGTTTGTTGAATAGCAGAGGAGCACATTGTGAGATAGTGGTGATGGGACAGTTTAGATGAGCATTTTTTTCCAACATCCTTTCATCTCTGATTTATCCCTGCCCTTTTCTTCTCATTTTCTCCCCCTTTCATTTTCCCTCTTATGATTCATGAAATAACACTGATTTGTGGCTCTCTACAGGCCACTTGTGAGGTGACCCTGCCTCTTCAGTTCACAGGGCCCTTCAGAATATGAAAACACCGCACCAATGAGACACAGTCGTTGGTATGATGGCAAGAGTTCATTACAGCCAATTTGGCTCTCTTGGTTTCTGGAGGATTAAATGCATTAGTAAATATTGAATGAAAAGATAACTTATTAGTCTTTTATTATTTCAATTTTGCAATTCAATTTCACATACATGTATTGTGATATAATCTGCATCATAAATGCTATTTTGCAATAAGATTCCTATCAGTAAATACACAGTACATAATGAAGAAGTGCTTTTACTCACCTTTACTCCTTTATTACCACTGGATAAAAGAGTGCCAGCTTAGTCTAATAAGAAACATGTATTTCTACATTTATTTGGATACAGGGTGGACGTGTTTCTAAAATTGTATAAAACACGAGGTACAACAGATAGACATAGTGAGTCATAGATAGCTGAGTTGCAGCCTTCTTCTGGTCATTAAAGAGATATTTCAGAATTCTTGAAGTTGGTTTGTATAAGGTGCTCGGCGATAGTAGTGCTATTAGACTTGAGATATTTCAGTGTCTATTTCCCCTTTGACAAGAAATTGCTTTGAGTCGCTAGGCTATATAGTGCCATTGATAGGTATAATTTCTCCAAGTAATTTATCAAGTTCAAGGTAAAAATTGGCTTAAAAAACAGTGCTGGCTCAGTTGTTGCTAAATCGAGCATTTTTGTAGCTTTCATTTTTCACCCAAGAAGCTGCTGTGCTTGGCACCTCAGCGTATCTGATCAGCTGTTTGGGTCTGCAGGCTTCAGCAGAGGAAACAAGAGATGAATCAAAACTTAAATGAGCGATTTCAACTCGAGTGACAATGGCTTGCCATTTACTGTGGAAAAGAGGGGATACTTTTATGAGCTGAGTTACTCATATTCATCCACAGATAGAGACTCAGCTGAAAGAAAGAGAAGGAGAGAAATGTTAGTGAAGAATGGTTAGCAGGAAAGATCCAACATTACCTGGTGGTGAAGGTGTGGAAACTTTGAACCCATGCACAGGAACACTGAGAGCTGCTGCTGTCATGAATGGGACTTCACAACACTTTTTCATGACATTTCTAATAGAGGATAGGGGCTCACAGACATCTGCACCACTCTCCATCCCTGCCTCACTAAAAGCTTGTGTTATGTTATGGACCTTAGTGGTATTTTCTCTGCCAAAACCAGCAGACCCTAACAGCTGATCAGATACGCTTGGACGGATGAGCACAGTAGCCGAAGCTCGCATTGCAAAATAGTGCCAAACACAGCGGCTTTCTGGTTGAAAATGAAAGCTACAAAAATGCTTGATATAGCATACAACTGAGCCAGCATTGTGCTTTGGCCAATTTCTAACTTAAACTCGCTACATTATGCAGAGAAATTACACCCGTCAACAGCACTATATAGCATAGCTACAACAGCGCTATATAGGGTAGCTACTCAAAGAGATTTCTCATGAAATGAGAAACACACACTGAAATGTCTCCAGGCTAAAGGCACGGCTATCGCGAAGTACCTTATACAACCCAACTTCAAAAACTCCAAAATATCCCTTTAATCACAACTCACATTGTTATTGCAATACAGAATGAAGCACATATTTTTCTTATTTTACTTTTTTTCAGTCTTGAGTTTTGGAGTCTTAATTAGACTTCTGTATCTCATGTCAGCATCTTAATTGTTTTGTTGATTTGTATCTTCTTCATAGCTTGATCACTTCTAGTGAGTTGGGGGTGCTTTTTTGTTTTCCTGTTTTTTGAAAAGAGTAAAATTCCTGTAGAATATCTGACCTCTTCTTGTAAGAAACATTGCACACCGAAAAGCTTATCAGAGAACGTCTGCATAAGTGCACTGAATATTCTGAGTTTCATTGGTAAAAGTGGGATAGTTTGTGGATAGTGAGGCAGAGCAGGTTTCCATTTGTCCAATTCCCCTCATCAAGATAGGTATTGATTAGCAATTTGTTATCTGAAGTCACTTCTGTCTTCCTGTGGTCTGACTGGCAATAAGCTTGTCAGAGAAAATGGGAGGATCCTCATGATGGCCTGTTTCTGATGTCCTCACTAGCTTTTATCTCTTTTCAATCCCATTTATCTTCTTTACTGTTGTAGTCATCTTTTAAGGATCTATGACAAAATATGCTTATCACTGGTGCTGTTCTTCTTTTGTTTCTTAATGACTTTCTAGACAATATTGCCTGACCAGAGGCTGTAGTTATCAGATGTGTAAGAGAAACACTGGAAATGTTCAGGAAGCCTGAGGGCAGGGCTCACTTTGACTCTATTTGTGTGAGGGAATTGAAGCTTGGGTTTTTAAAAATGCAATTATAATCTATACCTGAGATAATCATTTAATTAAGTTTTAAAACAACTATCCTTTAGGGGTGATTCCACTCCTGGAAAAATAATGAATAGTTATTAATTGCTTTAACTGCTGTATACTTTTTAAATCTTCCCAGAAACATTTCTCTTAGAACTCCTGCTCTCAAAATGTTTTAAAATTTCATGGTCCAGACTAACCTGAGATCATCCTTTACTGGTCCTTTTTCTGCTCCTTTATTTTGAAGCTAGTTGCATCACTTTGAGTCATATATTCAGTTTATCCATCTTTTATAGCAACTTTTGCTCCCCACCATACAGTATCCTAGTCTTCATGCTTTTAAGAGTCTAGCTTTTCATTTTTTGATGCTGAATTCAGTTATACAAAATTTGTTTTCCTTTATTTGCTGATAGGAACCCTATGCAGAGCCCCACACCTGACTTTAAATGGCATGTTTTTATATTTCATGTTCACCCCCTTGTGTTAGGCACTGTCATGCTGCAGTCATTATGTGTGAATGAGAGCATGCAAATTTCTATGGGAATTTACTGGGGTTTTTTGCACCCTACTGTGAGTATGTTTACATTATAATCTTGAGATGCTTAGATTTTGTTAAAAAAGTGAGCTTCAGAGCTCTTTGTCTCTTAGAGTGTGAAACAAACAAATTAGGTTAATTTGACACTGTCTGCACTTTGTTAAGTGAACACCTTGTTCCTCTCAAGTTAAAGGCATTCTCCAGTTTCCCAAAAAAAAAGAAAAAGAAAAAAAGAGAAGGACTTTAATATCTGCCATAATATTGTGCAGATGATTTGCTCATGATTAGTAGTGTTTTCAGATGGAAAATCAGTTGCTGTAGCGTGGTGTTGGCACATTTCTCTCTCGGTACACTGTGATGCTGATAAATGCAAAAATTTTGCTACCCAGAGCGGCATGAGGGCAAGGCTGATTCAGCTAGTGTAACAAAGATAGAAAGTGTGGTGACAGGCAGAACAATAGGTGCTTGCACCTCAGATGAACACTGAGGACGCTTGTACCAACATTGCAGAACAGCATGTTGAACCCAGGAAAAAGGGCAAACTGTATATTCAAGAGGTTACACGAGTTATTTGACTCTTTCCTTGTGTATCTATACATATCTGTATTTCATTCCTTGACTGCTTGCTTTTCTCTTGAAAACTAAACTTTTCTTTCTTGATAATTGGCCTTTCAAGGAATTGATTTCGCATTTTTTTGTTACCTAGTAGCATTAAATAACAAAAAGTGTAATCTATTGGGAGACTGGGGCTTTCAAAACTGGAAACCATTTCTAAGAGCTGCAACTCCCACAAGGAGAAATGATTGCAGTCGGCTCAGAAATACATGAAGACTAATACTCAAACAGTTTTATTCATAGATGAATGCTGTGCTATACTGGATGGTCCAGATGGATGGAGTTCTGGATGGTTGTTGGATGGCTACCATGTCCCAATATGGCTGCAACATCTGCAAGGAGGTGGTGAAGTGATGTTTTGGGCAGGAATCACAGGAAGTGAGTTGGTGGGCCCATGCAAGGTGACCTCAGCAAAATATGTGGGGTTCCTAAATGCCAATTTCCTGCCATGGTATAAAAAGAAGGCCCGTGACTTCTGGAGTAAAATCATTTTCATGTAAGACCACACACCATCCCGTGCTGCTGAGGCCTTGGGTGTTATGGGCTTAAAGGGAGAAAAAATCATGGTGTGGCCACCATCATCCCTACTGAGAATCTATGGAGCATCCTTAAAAGAAGCTCTGTGAGGGTGGATGGCAGTTTACCTCAAAACAGCAGCTCTGGGAGGCTATTCTAGTATCCTCAAAGAAAATACAGGCAGAAAGTATTCATGGGCTTACAAGTTTGATGGATAAGAGAGTTGTTAGGGTGATATCAAAGAAGGGCACATTTGTTAGTATAAATTCAACTTGATCTGTAAAGATGTTTTTGATCGAAATAGCTTTGACTTGAGAAAAATTACCTCCTCATGCAAAGACTTACATCAGATTTGTATTTTCTTTCCTTTAGAAACTATTTAGTGATTTTTAACTATGTTTTATCATTTAGAACACTGCATTTTAAGTTACTTTGTAAAAAAAAATACCATTGTAATATTTATTCATTTTGTGGAATAAAATCCAGATTCTAATGTAATTGTTGAGGAATGAAAAACCTTTTGACTGCCAATTATGTAGACCATTTAGGAAAAAATGAACAAAAACAGTATATGAATAATAAATTGGAACAGTGTAAACATTGCTATTTATTCTAAAATAAACGCTGGACTCCCCACTGCCAATAACTGACCCTGTTCTCCTCACAGGGCAGTCACAGTGCTGTACATCAGTGAAAAGCATGTCATGCTTCCCTTTTTTACTTTGTTCCTCATTCCATTTGATGAGCCACTGGAGCATCAGACCAGCTTCCATCAACCTCAAATCACTCCTGAAAAGAGAAGGCTTAGTTCTGGTGTTTACTGCTGGGAGATCTAAGTGAGCATTACACTGGCTGTAACAGTCCAGTTCATCCCAGAGCACAAACTGTTGGGTCATTTTAGAGAACTGAACAATGAAATGCATATTTTTTTGCACACGAATACCTCATACTTTTTTCCTTTGTTCAGTGCTTCTTTTCTCTCATGTCTAGACATTTCTAACATTCTCTCTGAACTCTTAGCAGATATTCACCCAAGGAGTACACATTGAACATGCATATTAATTTTCTGCAGACTGTGACAGTCTCTCAAACCTCCTTCAGCATTGGTCACACATCACTTATTTCTATCTACAAGCTGCTTTCGAGCCAGTTCTGAGACTCCCGATGCAACAGCACATGAATATATGCAAATTTGGCAGACTCAATATGCGTCTGCCTTGCCTTTGGTTCAAACTGTCACTTTTAATGGTCCATTTGAAATTGAATTACACAACATTTGATGCATGATTGACAGTTTTGATATTCGGGTTGTGTAAACTGATGCTTTCACAGGCAGGTCAAACAGCTGTCAGACCATCCTGGTCTGTTGAAGGCTGATCCTCCTCATCTTGTCCTGTTGACAGAGTGCAGACAACCTGATGGTCTTTATTAACAAACCAATCTGACACCTCTTATCACTGTCTCTGACAGTAGGTCTCTCTGGATGTGTATTGCCTCCTCTGTTGATTTAGTTTGCAAGGAAACATGATTAATATCTATGCTGTCTATCTAAGGCGAGTTTGTCAGAAAGCCAGTCCTCCATCATCAGAGAGTGTGTGAGTGTGGAGATGGTCAAAGTAAAACCTGCTGTATTTTCAGCTCTGTGTAGCTTGCCTGAAGCAAGACTGATTCTCTCTTAAAAAGTTTCACTCCTCTCTGCTGATCCGCGTGCCCATCACCTGTCTGTCAGAACAATGCAGTTTCTTAAAATATGCATGTAGGGTCTAAATCAGGGAGAGTGTGGGTCTTCATTTGTCATTTAGCCATATTACTAACAGCCTGTTTGCAGTTTTTTTTTCAATTTCAATCTCTTTTGTATGATGAAAATAGACAAACATGTTCACTTAGTTGTACCAAGTTGTTTCTTCACTCTGTGCTCCTCCACAATATTTCTAAAATTTAGTAAATTTTTCCAAGGAAGCAACATCCTATTATGTTAAATAAACTTTAGGATTGTCCTGTATTCTACTAACCTACCCCAATTTTTCTTTTTTCTTTTTTCTTTTTTTTTTTTTTTTTTTACTTTTTAAACAGCTGTGATTACTCTGCAGTTCTCTGATTTCATCTCGGTTTCATCCCAGCCTCTGCTGGCTGTTCTGTGAGCAAAAAAACAAAAACAGAAGGAGAGTTACAATAGCCAGCATTTTATTTCATGATCCCCAGGCTATTCAGTATTCAGGGAAAGCTTGTACTGAAAATACAATAGGAACGATTCTCTACAGTATGATTACCTACTCATGCCAAATCACAGTAACTGTAATCTGTGCAATTGTTCCCACCATTCACAAACGATCCAGTCACTGCAGTGCAGTTGTTGGCAGTTCTGACGTAAAGGAGGAATCATAAGTGTTACATTGTCATGGAGTTTATGTGCACTGTGTTAATATCATAAGGATTACAAAACTTCTGTAACTGCAGCAGTGGCTGATCAGAACTGACATGTAGTTTTCCATTCTGTTGACTTGGTTCCATCAAAGGAATGCACAAGGATCCATGCCTGACTTTGGGGAAGTAAAACAGTAAAGTGAAGACGAGATAGTTTGACCCATAGATATGAAGGCATTGAGTTTGAAGATGATGGCTGCTGGGAATCAAAAGTCAAAAGAAAGAGAGAGAGAGAAAAGCTGAGATCTGGAGACTCAGGGTTCAGTTCTGTGTCCTTGAAAGATAATCCAAATAAGGTCAAATAGAGTAAAAATTAAAAAATCAAACCACTGTTTTCATCTGATCACTGTTCATTGCATAGTGTACTTTTTCAGTAAATACTAGCACAGATTAAAAATGCATACTCTCAACCTTTAAAACTGAGAATATGAACGCTTTGTATCCTGAACACAATTTTTTTTCCCCATTTAGTGTTTTCATTCTCAGATCAGGTCTAACTAGGGACAAGAGTTGGAAATTAGCAATTACCGTGAGCTCTCTGTGCAGCACATCAAATTGATGCTTTATGAAACTATGTTAAACTGCATCGTCCCTATCAAATAAATAAATTCATGCTGAAACCAAACCTTTCTTTTTTTTACAAGGGCAGGATGCAGTTCAAGTTCTGTCTCACAGAAGCAATAGTCAGAAAGGGATAGATTAGCTGGTTGTGTCTCAGTTCAGAGAGACAGAATCCCATTTTTTTGTGTGTTTTTTTTTTTCCTTGACAGCTGGACAGAGGTGATGTCCAAATATGGTCAGCCATGTACTTTTTATTCGAACCAGCCTTTGATCACCACCACAGTGGTACATTTATCCTGGCTAATAATAGTCTAAAACCTCCTCAGTGGTTTAGTTACACTATCAAACATCTGAAACTGTCCCAACATGAGGATTACTCTGTGTGAAAGACGATTATTAATGTCAAACAACTAAGATGCAGCTGCCAAGGCAGGAAAAAATATCAATTAAAGCGCAGCAAAATCTGTGTGGTCAAACGGACAGTCCGCAGTCTTTGTAGGTGGTCACATTTTCTTTGATTTTCATGGAAGTTGTGACAACATCATTTTAAAGAAAACACAGTTACTTTTAGGAAACATTAGGGCCCAGTAGCATTGCAGTTGGCACATTGCTGAGATAGCAGTTAAAAGCTTTATAACTCAGTCTATCAAACATGATGCTTATTTTTATGTCTGAAATCTGGCTTGATGTTTTCTTTAGTTGAATCTCTTGGGTGCTGCTGTGCTAAAGCATTCACTTTTGGTTATAAGTGCTGTGAAAGCATCTTACAATGTTTGAAACATGATGCTTTGTTAGTAAGCCTAATTGGACATTAAAGTGTAGTAATCCCTGTGTTCAAAAGGATATAAGCTGCAAAGATTTTTCAGTAGTCAATTAATTTTAGATCAAACCTCAAATCTGATGCTTCTTTTCTGTTCTTCGCCTCATCTGAGGACCTTGGGGGAAGACTTTCAACAGCTGTTATTTGCGTAGTTTTCCAAGGAAAGGTCTATGAAATGAGGTTGATGTGTTGACAGTCCTATCCAACTGTTCCCCAGGGCTCTCCTGAGCAATAACTCAGTAAGGCAGTCTTTGATCTCAAAGGATCTGTCTTATTCCCATCACAGACAGAGAACTGATAAACACTACTTTAATACCACCAAAGTGAACAGGAAGACGCTATAAAAGTCAACTTGATATTAACTCTAATCGTGCTTATGGTATTAAACAATGCAGAGGTTAGGGATTCAGTTTCCTCTTGAGAATGGAGTTCACTGATCCTGAAATCGAATCTACTGCCCCCCTGAAATAAACCGTGATTGTTACTGTCAGGGTATCAGCTTTATTTTATTCCTCTGGCAGGTCAAATAAGTTCAGTAAAAATATGCTGTTGCTGACTGAGTGAATCTTGTCAGGAAGTGTTACAGACAAAACAACCAACTCCCACAGAGTTGTACTGAATGATAATTATAGACTTGTTCTGTTCCCCGTGGGTCGCATGATTTTCACACTAACCTAAAGATGCTTTCCTGTCAGCTCTGCATAAACATCTCTTCTTCCCCAAATTGGAATGGCTGATTTGAAATCATAGTTTTGATGAGGAAAAAAGCAGGGTCTAGAAGATTTAATGTAAGCAAAATGTACCATTTAAATGAACTATTCATCATACAGTACTGCACAGCTGACATTAGCTGGCTCATACATCATGTTAGATGTTACTGTAGCTATAGACCTGTCCTCTGTAATCTGTCATGTGGAATCTACTGTCAATGGACTCAATTAACATCAAATGCATTTAGTCATGTCGGTGTAAAATGACGTTGTGGCCACAATGGCATCTTTGCTGGCTTTGTGCCATTACAAAAATGGAAGCCCTTGTTTATTCAGTATGGCTGCTGTAATCTTGCTGTCTGTCATCTTCACAGGTGCACTGCCTGACACTTGGATGTTTCATCGTCTGTGCATCAAACATAAAAAACTGGCTGACTGTATTTGAAAGAGAATCTTTGTTTTTTTTTTTCCTCTGCAAAGTTAAGTCCTCTATTCAGTTCTTTTTCTGATCACAAGGATCAAACACTCGTGATTTCTGTGAGAGCAGTACAGAAATCTCCCCTTGAACAGAGCAGCACTTGTGTTTTTCAAGCCTCTATGACCGTAAACTGATGAATCGTGTTAAAATGGACTTGAGATACCTGGAACATTGGTGTTTTATTGTTGTAGTCTCAAATTAATATTTCAAAAATGATGCCAAGTGAATATTCTCAGTGTTACTGGTGGCAAGCTAGACTATTTCATCTGCCAGACTGAACCATACATATTGATTCAACATATTAAAACTCAGCCAAATAGGAAATGTTGGATTCACAGTTTAGTTAACACCACATTTGAGAATTGCTCCAATAAATATTGTGATTAAAGCCTGTTTTAAACATTTTCTTCCACATTGCTATCCTGAATTGATTTGTCAGTAAGGCTGTTGCAGTTATTTGGTCACCCCATGATCATAGTGCTGTATGAGTTAAATAAGTCATTGGTAAGGATTTTCCTGCTGCAACATTTGGATATATTTGCATGGTGTGCTTCTCTGGATTTTTGCCCCAAGCATATTGTCCCATCATTTGTTTTTTATCTTTTGTGCAATTCCTTGTCAACCTTCTTTTAGTCGGGGAGAGACTATTGAACATGCATGGAAGATGGGCTATGGAGTGCAATAAAATCAATTACGGCTTATACTAAATCAGCACTTTTAAACCATCTTCCCAGGTTTTCTATCAGGCATGAAATGAAAGCCCTCTTCTGTGAAAGTCATGGATGATTGATGATGCAATTACCCCTTCACTTAAAAGACATAAAAGAGGAAGCTTTTCATTCTTGAAATTAAGAGTTTGTCATTTTTCCACACCATGAATATATATGCATGTAGACCCTTTTGTTGTTTTGTTGAAGAAATGTTTACCTTTTCTCAAGGGTATAAAGTAGAATGAAACCATGTCCACCACTGGTTGGAATGTGTCCCTATGAGCTGCTTTGCTTCTGTGAAATCTCAGACAAGTGTACGTCCAGCTGTTCTTGCACTTAAACTCCACCCATGTCTCAGAACATTATGTACCCTCCATAACAGCCACTTTCCTCATTGTCCTCTCTGCTGTTGGTATCTTAAAAGAGAACTACACCCAACTCCTGTCTGATTTATCACCAGCTCTGTCTGTTTTACCCTCCCAACATGAAAGTTTAAACACTGTTCTGGCACCAAACACAGTTTAACTGAGACTGATAAATGATCAATCACTGAGGACTGAAGGATATGGACTGCTGGCCACAAACAATCAATATTGCTCTTCACACATTAGTAACATATCTGCATTTTTTACCCTTACATTCTCTGTTAAAAACATTAGGGTTTCCCATCAACCTCTTGGTGTTCAGAAAAGTATTGTAGCCCGTACTCTTATACATTTGGTAAATTTAAATAACAGAGCCCTATTTTAATGGCTATAGTCATCCAGATTTGGCTGTTCTTGTTGTATCATCAAACCAGTTCTGTCATGAAAACACAGTTAAATCATCAAAACAGGGATATATGTATTTGGCACAGTATTAATTCTACACACACAACTATTACTGAATAACTTATAACTAAAGAATAGACACTGGCACAACCAAAGTCAGCCAGAAGACATCCACAGCATAGCCACAGCCTCATACACCATGCACACATATGACTAGTTTCTTATATCTATACTGCAGCACAGAATTAAGGTCATCACATCATAGCTAAAATGTTTATCAGAAAGGAATTTACAGTATTCATTAAATAATTCTATTTGTCACAACTGGTAATCACACAAGAACTTCTGAGAGGTTGGATTAAGTCTGCTTGTTACTAGGTTAAACTCTGTTAGATACAAGTCAGGCTTGAAGTGGTGAGATCTTCATCAGGGCAAATGTTTGATGCAAGAAGCTGGAAAACCTGAGCAACAACCTTGCTCTCACCAAATAACAGGGAAGAATACACAGTAAAGGAAGACAAGTTGTCAGAACTCCTGTGCGCCTCAGATTCACTCAGCAGTACTTTCATGCTCTCAGTAACTGATTTCCAGCATGCAACAACAGAGGGAGCAAGCGAAGAAAGGGATAGAGAGGTTGCTATACATCCGCAGGTTTAACAGGGTGCTGAACTACTTCGCTTTTCTGTGTGTCTTGATGTTGCTAGAAGCCTCAGTGATGTCCTTTCTGTATTTTGCAGGTGGCTGTGACAGGGGCACCCCCGGGGCAGGACCCATGAGGAGTCATAGAAGATGCTCACAGCCTGGGCGCTTCTGCTCTTCTTAGCCATGTGGGTGAGAAGCAGCTCCGGTGGCCCGCTCTCCTTCAGAATAGGTAAATAAGAAATCTAAAACCTTCAAAACTAGTTTGTCAAGTCATATTGAAAATAAACTGTTGCAAAAACATATTAACTCATGACATCTGGCAGAATGAGACAATAACTTGTATAGAGTAGTGAGCTTAAATAAACGGCATTATGATCAATCTAAAAGTGGAGCTAACTATGGACCTTTTGCATCAGACATCATGGTGTCTGTCCCATTCAGCCCAGGCAGCAAAAGGGACATGAGACTTACTGGATACCAGTGCTAACTAGATACTATTGACTAGGAGTAGACTTATTATCGGCTTGACTGATTATTGAAGCAAATTTTTGGCATTTGGCCAATTATTGGTATCACCTTTATATTTTATCAAAGTTCAAAATATGCTTTAATGGCATGAACAGTTGACACCTTAGTTGCCAATGCAGAGTACATCAAAAATGAATTTAATGACAATCTCGAAATAAATAAAACATCATATATACAATGTTATCTATAATCAATTATTATATCAATTATCAATAATCCATAAAGTGAATTAATCAAATAGTGCACAACTTTGGTTCCACTGCAGAGTGCATCTTCCCCTCTGGCTTTATTTTCATTGTCCACAGTCTCTACAAATGTCCTTTATGCAACACAGTCTGATCACCTGGATGTCATGAGTACCAGCCAATCAATACTTAAGCCTGGGTATCACTGACACAGTGAGCGTATGACATCACTTCCTGTTTACCTGCTTCTACTGTGTTGCTTTGTGCTGTTTACCATGCTGATAGAGCTATTGTTTAGTTGTCTATTTTCCTTTATTTTATTTGATCACATGTTTTTAGTTTAGCCTAATTAAGTATATTTTGTGAAGTAGTATAAAATTATATTGTTACAAACATAAGGGGTCGTTGCTTGACCCCTACTATTGTCCTTAAATGTTCTTACAGTAATCTCTTATAGAGCACATTTTGTACAAGGAAAGCTTGAAAGCTTTGAAAGCTTGAAGAGTCGAGATTAGATGTCATCATAAACTGATTAGGAAATCATTTATAATTAACCATCACAAATTAGAAAGGTGAGACTGTTGAGCTGGTTTGCCTGAGAGAACAGGTTTAAGTAACCAAAACTTAAACACACCCAAAATTAAAAGCAAACAAAATGGTTCACAGCTACCATGTTGGCGGTCAGGTGGAAATAAGGAGGCAAACCATACCAGGGTTTTTCCTGCACAGAGAATTTGGTGGCGGCCAAATTCCTTACCACCACCAGTTCATGGCTCATTTTTTTTCAGTCGGATATTCCACCAAGCATTTTCCTGTCAGGATCTGTCATTTCAGTCACATGTAACTGCAGTTGCATGCAACCACCAGTAACGACGGTGGCGCTGTGTCGAAATTAGCACCGGCCTGGTGCTAATGGTTTTAACGTTAGGGTTCATTTTTAGGCTTTGCTGTTTGTTTTCATAGCCCGTTCTGCGATGCTCTGGCTCAGCAACTGTAATCTCGCGTGACCCGCGATGACCTTTTACCTTTAAAAGAGAGTTCTGTTCACCCTAGCTCACTAGGTAGATGGCTGTGTTTCACCGATCGTCTCCAAAACGTCCCTCAGTTCCACTTCTGCGCCTCAGGAAAAAGTCATGTGGACTTTATATGAAGGAAGCATAACTTTCGGAATGTCTGCCCGTCTGTACACTTTGGAGAAAAGTGTTTAAGAACAATGGCAGCTCTTAAATCTCGGTGGAGAGACGGCAGAGCTAAAGTTTAACTAAGATGCTAACACCAAACGTAGCACAACAGACCCGAACATAAACAATTTTCTGAGTTAAAACTCGGAAAAGTCTTCAGTTATCACAACAGCCCCTTTATTCACAGGGTTTAGAACCATAACATGTTGTTGGGAGTGATTGATTTGGTGACATAATCAAAACATCTGAGCCCACTGATATGATATTAAACAGAGAAGACTTCACTGAGCTGGAGATCAGCTGTTCTCCAGTGAATTAATTCAGGAATGAAAACAATCAAAATCATTCAGATACACGGAGAAAGGAAATAACCATGTTTTTGCCAAATGTAGACTGAATACTCACATTAAGAGGAATTATGAAAGGAAAAAAAAGGATAGAAGGCTGGTTTAATTTGACTGTTTTCAATATTATTTTAACCCCTTGTTCTCCTGTACTAGCAGACACACAGATCTCTGTCTGTCCAAATCTCCTTGTGACTTTAAATTTGTTTTAAATTGTGCTTCTTGGAAAAAACTTGGTATTTAGTTTGTACTGTGATTGGGATTAATAATGCTAAGGAAGTTACAAGTACAGAAGGATGAACATGTAGCAGTAAAAACTCATTTTTATATTTATCTCCCAATTTAATGTCAAAGTAAGACACCTGGGCACCTGGGTGTGCCTCTCTACTATAGCCTGCTCTCAGCATTGCAGCTACAATAGCCCTAACAGGACCTGCACAGACAGCAGATGTTGAGAGGCTATTTTCTGCACTCAAGATTGTAAGATTTGGTTTAGAACACTATCACAATTCACGTCTACACAAGAATATTGCAAAGTTTACAATGCATGAACTTTTTTTTTAAGATAATAACACCCCTGCACAACAGACTTAAGGAGAGGCACCTGGATGTATGCTGTAAGGTAGCCATTGATGGTCCAAACCAGGAAGTCTTTGAATAAAAAGACTGCCTCAGGAGGTTCTACAAAATGTAACCACACTGTAAAAAATGTCCGTAGAAAATACGGCAAAAGACTGTCAAATAGCAACAGTAAAAGACCGTAAAACAAATAAACATATATTACTGTATAAAATACACAGAATTGCTGTAAATCAAGCAACGGTATGAAACATAAATTTTTACAATTAAAGTACGTAATAATTACAAAATTGTACCGTTTAAACGAAAGAAGATTGTGAAAATAAAGGAAAAATACTGTAATCTTCAAGACGGGCAATTACTCTAAAAATTACAGTAGTATTTTGTTAAAATTACAGACTTTTCTCTCATGTACATTTAAATTCACAGTAAAAATCTGTGAAAAAAATTGCAATCACATACCGTAATTTTAGCAGGGACAAGAGGTTAAAAATACTGCATGATCAGGAAAGTTCTGTAGAAAATACAGTAAAAACCTGTCAACCTGCAAAACCTGTGAACAAGCACCAATTTGTTGTTATGTCCACATTTGTTTCTCAGTGCTACACCACATGATGCTGCCTTGTGAAATAAACGGACAGTTACAGTTAATATGAAAACCTTATTGAAACCAAGAATGGTACCAAAAATCATTTTGTTTGTTCTTAATTTGATGGATGAAAGTGGTCAATTATTTTAGTTTAACTGATTTATTGGAAAAGAATGATGTTAATTGCTCTCACAAAGAATGCCATTGCATTTGTAAAGCCATTCCACTTCCTTTAATGCATCTAACACAAAATACATTGATGTACTTTAATGTTTCAGTCAATCTTTCAGAACTGGAATTGGATGACACATATTACCGATAGGAAATATAACAAGGTAATTGGAAAGAACTACTTTATATATACATAAAGAGAGAGAGAGAGAGATACATACTGTATATATAATATGTATATAATACAGTTGAATATATAGTATATACATTATATAAATACAATAGTTATTTTTACTGGTTAAACAACTTAAACATGAATGCAAATAGAATGACAAGAAACCCTCCATAATCAGTTTTAAAAATGAATGGGAACTGTACATATAGTCTATCAAATTGATTTCTAAGGGAAAAAAAAAATCTTAAAAAAAAAAACAATATGAAACCATGGTTTAGTTTCTGAAATTTTAATTTACTTCTCATACCTTATGTAATTTAATCTAAACTTCTCTTTACCTGTATGTGGGGTTATTTGTGTCTAGTAAATACGTTTTGTTTCATGTGCCAATGCTGTATTAACTATTGGAATCTGTTCAATAAAGTTGTATCAATATAAAAAATAAATATATAAAAATAATTTTGAAAAACTGTTTCCCGTCGCCATTCAACCCTGTCTACACAGGAACGTTTTCTATTCTGTCTGTACTAGAACAGCGATTTGGGTGTTTAAAAATGGAACAATTTGGAAACGAGCTACAGAGTGAACAGCTTTCAGTCACCTCCCTCCATGTACACTAACAGTGCTGCTTTCTCGAAATGCGTTTGCGCACTGTGGTTGCAGTCAATTGCCATGCGCGAATACGGTTTCGCGCAGGCGCGGGGAAAGAAAGACCTTATACGCATGCGTGTGTGGTTCGTTGGAAAATCAAACCGCCAACGGCTGCCTGGTAAACTACAGCATTTTCGTGTCTTCTGTGGTCTCGTGTGCGCGGAAATATTTCATAAAGTTGCTGTCTGCTCGTAGAACGAGCTGCAAACGAAGATGGAATACAAAGCAGGACATCGGCGTGTATTAATTCGACGTCACCCGGAGCATCAGCCTACGAGCTATTGGTAAGGTATGTAGAACTTCTTTTGTCGTAGTGTCAAATATTTCTTGAGTTCTTTTCATTCAGTAACACCACGTGTTTATAGGTAGAAGTTAAATGGGTCAGGAGGCATTTTGTTTCAGTTCTAGACCAGCCAACATTGCTGTTTGATTTGTATTTTTTGCTGTCATTTTAGCGTGGAGAACGTTTAACACTTGCTGTGTTGGGGACCATAAGTGAACCCCAAGCTCAGAGCTAACTCCGCCCACTTCAGACTTTTGAAAAATGCACAAAAAATGGGCGGTTGGATACTGGGAACACTGGGAAGAGGGAAAGAAAAAGGACGGAGTTTTCCAGATGAGGTGGGAGTGACCGTGAGGACCGTGATGTCCCCTAGCCAAAAAGTGAGAGTCCCGCCGCAGCACTGATGCTTCAGAGCGACCTAAGGTGAAGGATTTTTTCCCCTTCAGAGTCACATTCATATCTGTGTTAAGAGTCATATTCATATCTATGTTCAGAGTCATATCCATATCTGTGTTCAGAGTCACATTCATATCTGTGTTCAGAGTCCCCTGAGGCAGGCTTTCCAGCTTATTCCTACCCCTCCATGAATATGGGCGCAACTTCCGCTCCGTTCTATCTAAATGGGACTTTGCATAGAAACCAGATGCTAAACGTGACTATTAAAGCAATTTTAATACCAAACTACATAAACTTAGACTGCTTCACCTCAGACGGGATAATATTATTATTATTTCTCTAGCCTCTACTGGAGAGTTCAAATTGATGACATTACTTTAGATAACCTACAAGGGCATATTTAGCTAACTTTAGTAGCTTTATATCGGTATAAAAAGATACATTTCTAGTTTGTGGAGTTCTGAAATTCTCATTTTACAAACTAATCCCTCTTAAATATGGGAATTATATTTATAAAATTATCCATGACTCAAGTTGCCAGCTCTTCAGTTTGGTAAATGTCAAGTTTTGTATTAAGAATTAATGATAAATTAATACTAAAAGAATCACATCCCCGATGCATTTAGACAGTGGACAGCATGTTGTGAGAGACATATTTAACTTTGTCATAATATTAGTACCATGAACATAGCAGCAGGTACTGAGCATTACAGAAAATATGATTAAAACATTTCAGCTCATTGATTTAACAAAAATGAAGCAGTATTTTACAGCAAATATTTATTTATTTCAGAACAACCACTGTTGACACTAAATCACTTTAGTAAGCCTTTGGAAATATCATGTTTTTGCTATTATTGTTACTGTACTGGAAGTTCCACTTCCATTCATAGCTACAGTAGACCCCCAGGAATAATGTGGTATCCACCTTATTTACTTATCTACAGCTTATAATACAAACAGTGTGAACATGTGATAACAAAAATATAAATATTTACAAATTCCAGAAGAATTCCTATTGAAACAACTGTCGTTCTTTGTTAGCGTCTATAGTTAGCTGCTGTACTAGAATACATGTATTTAATGTAGCCTACTTCCGTTTTGGCACCGGAAGTTTCGCCCATATTCACATTTGCAGTAGCGGCCCCAGGAATAAGGGGGATAGTGTGGTGGTGGACTGTGGTGGTCCTGGGCACTACCTGTTGGCTCCAGCACCTCCTAAATGCACAATGGGGATATGTGCACATCAGTGTCATGGCACTAAAGATTTAATAGCTCACTTGATTTTTGCAGGATGCCACAAAGCTCAAGATTCAGAGAGGACAGTTGGAGGGCTGCTCAGAGGACATAAAGGGTATGGTGTTTCCTTCTCTCCTGTTTCGACAAAAAAGAAGACAACCTCTTTTGCCTTGTTGAAACATTCTTGCCAGATGGGGTACCAGTGGAAAGCCTGCCCCATGTATTGTTTTTTGTAGTAAGTGGATCTCAGAAACACTTTAAAGACTCATTTGGATGGTAATGGATGATTTGCTTGTAATTCTTTTCTACTTTTATCATCCTCCCAGGAGCCTCTTGCTAGGCTTCAAGGCAGCTCATGCTATGCATTGACCAGCATTGGGATCCACTCAGGAGTTCCTACAGAGGTAATAATTTTTCCTCTTTAGAGGTAGTTATATGGTATAGTGTAATGCTGGCAAAATGTTTTATTTCCTTCCAGCCATGTGCATCATGTGATACAATATCAGTTATTTTTATAACCGTGTTATTGTCACCTGTAACAACTGCTATCCTGAGGAAGACGGTTCAGGACAATAAGAGCCAAAACTAACAGACTGAAAAACAGCACATATCCCAGAGCAGTTGCAATAATAAACTAGAAAAGCACTCAGAGAGCGCAGACCTCCGCCATTAGCCCTATCTCCCAATAGTGAAGAGTCCTTTAAAATTCCTAGATCCAGACGATGATCTGGATCAGTCCCAAAATCAAATCAGTTCTTCCTTTTGCCATTTCTGACATTCCTGGAAATTTCATCAGAATCTATCCATAACTTTTTGGGTTATGTTGCCAACAAACAAACCCTGCCGATCACATAACCTCCTTGGCAGAGGTAATAATAATTGCACTGAATGGAACTGTGCAAAATTTACTTTGTGTACAATGACAATAAAGATTCTGGTTCAGATTTTTAGGTTTGATAGTATCCAAATTTTCAAATTTAAAAACAAAAAGAAATAGATGTGCAGCATTTTTCTAAACCAAAACTGTTGTGAGCAGAAAAAGCGCAAGGGCAAGCAAGATGACATACAGAGCTGTGGGATCAACACACACTCTAAGTGGAGAGGGTAGCACCAGTCACAGCTTAGTGTTGATTTTAGAAGAACATATAAACACAGCAACACCCGTCTGATAACTGCTTGACAGCTGGATCACTCTACATGTATGTCTGCATTTTGTGTCTGCTGTAGCTTCTGCCACAAAACACAAGGGATGTGACAAGACATTCAGCTCACGGGACAAGAAGAGATTGGGTCCCCTCCTTTTTTGAGTGAATTCAAAAATTGGATAGTACTTTGCAATCAGTGCATACATAAGTGTTCAAAACTTCTAAGTTGACATGATTTGGTGCTTTACCTTGTCTTTCTATTTTTCCTTACTCTTTTTTAAGGTCCTGTTTCTTCTGCTAGTGGTGACTAGGACTCCATTACTTTATACTGTCTCCGGTATTCCACTCTTCTAAAAAGACGCCAGTTATCAAGGAAAAATAATGGTAAGCCTTGCACAGCATTTGTACATACCTCAATAAATTCTTTAGATTAATCTTTCTTTAAGCAACATGAAGCCATTTTATGTTTATTTTATGTAGTTTACACCAAGCACTGCATTAATCTGGTCATGTAGAAATACCCAGAATACTGCCATGCCACTGCTTTGTCCAGCTTGTTCTCAGTGTTCTGATGATCCCACCATATGGGGGCCAATACAGTTTTCTGTGTGAGTCATATGTTTTCATTATGATTGATTTAAAATTCAGCGCCCATCATCTTTGTTACAGCAAAATCCTTTTGTACCCCAAAGCATTTAGGGTAAGTGTACCCATTAGGCCCACCAAAATCTAAGTTCACGTATTTTTCATAGATACTAAGATGGTTTATAAACATGATAATTTGTTAGAATGAAGGATTAATCCCTCATTTGAAGGTATATTTATTTACTTATGCATATTTTAGAGAACAAATTAAAGAAATGTTATGAATAAAGTCAAAAGTCTGGCATGGGCTTAATTGGTACCTAAGTACCATTTAAGCCCACGTGTGTTCCAAATAAGCCCACAACCACGTTTATTGACAGAAATTTAAAAAATCATTACATTTTTCATGTAGTAAACATATATTAATTCAGTAACATGTTATACATGTTAAACACAATTTATTTTTTGAACTTGGATTTAATGTTTGGCTTGTAACAATGGACCACCACAAACATGACTAAGTAGGCCTAAACCTAATTTTCATTGGCTTCAGTATTTAACATTTCATTGAACATTTTATTTAATATTGACAAAATTTGATTCAATATTGACAAAATAAAGAAAATGTGTTTGTTTTTAAAAGTATTAAATGACATTACAGTGAATCAACAATATCTTATTGAACTTGGATTTAATGTTTGGCTGTAACAATGATGATTTTAGGACAGTTGCTGTAATTCCTCTTTTTTTGTTGGCATTTTTCTCACTATAAACAATTTATTATGAAAAATTAACTGACATAACAATTCTTCTGGTCAGTGTGTGATCTGTGATGTACTCGTGTTAATGAAGTTAGTATAACAACATCCAACATGATTACAGCGAAAAGCTATCAAACCTCAAAATTTCTTTTTTTTCTATTGAAACACATAAGATGGGCTTAAATGGAACACACTGGGCTTAAATGGTACTACAGTGACTACCAGGGAAATGAAGATAATATGTTCTCACCAAAATTAAACAAATGTTTAAAGAAATGCCTGTAGGCTAAATATGCTGCAAAACTTGCCATCACAGTTATTCCTCTTCTGCCAAACTTTCTGAATCATCAAGGAATTCTTGTTCAAAGTTTTATGTAAGATTTATGTAAAATGAATCAGAAAACACTTAGTTTGTGTACTTATCATTTTTAATCATTAAGCAGTGTATCTATCAGTAGGGCTACATGTATTGACTAGTGATTAGCTTGCTACGCTAGCTAGCATGACTCATCTTTTCACATAAAACTAAATAGTAAGAAATTACAAAAAACTACCTGTTTATACACAAAAAAAAAACAAATCAATAATCTCTCAAATTACATAATATGAATGTACTTAACAAGTCAGTGGCTGAAAATGGTTGAAAAGAGGTTCTTTCTGAGGGGTCCCAAAACACCAAAGTTTTGAGGCGACTTTATCTGAGCCTTCTTGAGACTGCACAAATGTAGGCGGGCCTTTTTCAATATCTACAAATGTGATTGGTGTCAAACAAAAACTGACATATAATTAAGAAATTGTGTGATTGGACAAAATAATGTATAGCATAAGACAGGCCCCTCTTTTTTTTTTTTTTAAATTGACTTCAAAGTCACAAGTGGGCTTAAATGGTGCCTGGGCTTAATGGGTAGGCTTACCCTAATACAATACAATAATAACTTTATTCATCCCCGAAGGGAAATTATATATAAAATTATATATTATATTTACATGTAAAAGCAAATTCTATATTTATTTGGGTGGTCTTACAAGTAAATATATAAATAAAGAGCATAGTTTGCAAATATTTATCTTGTGGTTCAACTACCTAAAATCACAATATAACCCTTATGAATGGTTCATACCAAGGTCTTTTGCTAACACTTGTGGTTTGGGCTATTGTGTGTAGCTTTAAACCAGTGTTAATTAATGACTAAAACTATGACTAAAAATGTTCATCGACAGCTTTGTTTTCCATGACAAAAACTAGACGAACAAAAATAGATCTGTGATGACTAAAACTGACAAAAACTAAGTTTAGTTTTTGACTAGAATGTAATGTAGTTTTCGTTGGACATTCAAAATCCATGATATCTCTCCACTGTGGGTAATTCTGTCAAAAAACAATGCAGCTGTAGCTCTTCTGTCTCTCAGCTATAGAAAGCAGGGACCCCAGGTTTGGCAGGGTGCAGAGAACATTCCACTATGACTTGGTACCAGATTTAAGCAAGACAATAAATGCTTGGACTAAAAGTAAAACCTAAAATGTGAGGACTTTTATGGACTAAAACTAAATGGACAGAAATGACTAAAATGTGACTGAAACTAAAATTCATTTCACTTAAAGACTAAAACTAAGACTAAAATTAAAAATATCTGCCAAAATTAAAACTTCTTTAAACAATGAAATCAATTCAAATTTATGTTTAGTTTTTACAGCAATAGCTATGTCACTTTTTTTTGTGGTTCCGTATCTTCTTGGATATGTGAAGGAGGGGAGCTCAGTGGATACAAGCCTGGGCACCACAGCTCTAAACTATAAAGGAAAAGCAAATTGCAATTAATATGTCATAACTGTCTCATTATAATCAATAACGGAAAAAGTAATTGGCTGTTGTTAGGTGATTGCTGACTTAATAGCTGGCACTTGTGGGTACATTTGCGTTTCTTCACCATATTCTATTATAGAAATGATCTGTATGTACTGTACACACTGTTTATTTTATTCTGTTGTGCTGATTGTAAGCATGGCTTATTAGAGCCTAGTTTTCTCAAATTTACATCTGTGTAGGCATTAAACTGAAGCACTGAATCACTCTAACTTTGTTTTGTATATGTACTTCCTGCAGAGAGGATGGAGCCAGTCCAAAGTAGAACACCTGATGAACTGTGCTCGAGTCTTCAAGAAGATGAAGTTTCTTGGCCATGTGAAGCTTCCCAAGTGGAAGGCCTTCTTCAGTCAAGACTGGACTCATTACTCTTGAATCATTTAGGGGCAAGTGACTTTGTTTCATCTTCATGCATTACACCAAGGACTACCTGTCATACATATGGACACAAGCTTTTTCTTCCAAGATCTAAACTGCTTTGTGAGTATACAGACAAGTTATCAGATGTGTTGAAAGGTTTTTTATTGCAAACATATAACTGCAGAGTTTCTTATTGTTTATCAGAGAGCTTGAATCTTTTGTTAAAAGTAGGAGTATTAGGGCACTACTGCAAAAATCTAGCAAATTAACTGAAATTTCACATGTTTTGTACTTTTTTTACAGTAAATTTCTGGCAACCACAGCTGCTGGTAATTTACCGTAAAATTTAAAGTAAGGCAGTATTAAGCTATTACTGTAAAATCTGCAAACATCAGCTGTAATTTCTCATGTTTTGTCCTGTATTTTTTACAGTAAATTTCTGGTAACCACAGCTGCCAGTAATTTACTGTAAAATTTAAAGTTGGGCAGTATTTTGCTACTACCGTAAAATCTGCAAATATCAGCTGTAATTTCTCATGTTTTGTACTGTATTTTTTACGGTAAATTTCTGGTAACCACAGCTGCCAGTAATTTACTGTAAAATTTAAGTAGTTATAATAAAATACCGTTTAACTTTATACGGGTCTACTGTTTTTATTACTGAGATAGATTGTATTTAGGTTTACAGGATTTCTGGTGTTTTTACAGTAATTTACCGTAAACAGGTTTGTTTCATTATCGTTATTTTTACAGCCAATCCCTGTAGAAAATGTTGTAATAGAGCTGTAACTTCTACATCAAATTACAGTAAGTTGTACAGCAAATTACCGTAAATATGGTTACAGTATAACTGTTATTTTTACAGCAAATCCTTGTATAAACGGTTACAATATTGTATTTTTTTAACAGAAATTTACAGTTAAAAAAAAAACAGGTTTGAACTGTAATATTTACAGTTGTAGAATGAAAACACCGTTTTTTCTCATACATTCTCACCGTAATTTTTACAGTAAATCTCTGGTAACCACAGCTGCCAGCATCTTACCGTAAATTTAACGGAATTTTTTTTACAGTGCAAGGAGGGCCAAATGTTCTGCCACTGGCTGTGCCTTGTGCAAGTAAATGGTGGTTAAGCTGCCATGTAACCAAACTAAAATGTTAAACAAAAGCACATAAAAATAAATGAATATGCTTCAGAATAATACTTGTCATTTTTTAAATTCATGTAATTACAACTCCTAAAACAGACCGCTAGTAAAACACTTGTTTGAGCCAATTGAAGGCACGGTACATGTGCACCTGTGAGCCCACAATCAGGTACCACCACCACCTCATTTTAAGCCAGAAAAAACCCTGCATACACACATCTTTTGGAACTGTCTGAAATTACACTCATATTGGGATGATGTACACAACACAATTAAAAAAAAAAAAAACATTCCAAAGGAATATAAAGTAATGTACTCAGAAATATAAGTGCTTATATTACTGATAACGGCAAAGATTTAACTGAGATATCATTGTAAGTAAGAAGGCAATAACAAGAAACTGGTACAAATCCTACTGTAGAACAATAGTTAAAGAAGTATATAAAATGGAAAAAAATGACCTATCACGTATGACTAAAAGAAAAGCAGTTAAAAGAAATAGACTATTTATGAATCACTGTAAGGTACTTATGAACTGACATTCACTTGCAGATACTGGATATGTATACTCCTTTTTTAGATAATGGACTCATGTAACCGTGGCTGTATAATCCCTGCCTTTTGTTCAGTTTGTCAACTTTATCTATTTTCTTTATTATTTATTATTAACTTGTAAAAAAGTAAGATGTTTTACGTCATAATATTGTTAAGTATGCTGAGACAAAATTCAATAAAAATTCAAGTAAAAAAATGCAGAGTAGCCTCATGCTAACAGCAGTACTTTTGCTTTCACTTTAATGAGTGACATTATGAGTCATGTGTCTGCTAAAATAAGTATCTTTAATATGAAGTCAGTCCATTCAAACACAAAAATTTAACAGTTATAACAAAAAAAAAATCAAATTATACCAGGTATTGAATCAGAATCTTTATTGTATTACAAGATGAACAGTTTTAACTGGAGGACAGTCCTTTTATGATGCAACTTTTCCACTTTTATATAACATTAGTTATATAACCTAGTTAGTCTTGCATTTTTTTTTTTTGTTAGTCAGTGATAATATTATTTATTTTTGTTATAGCCAACACAAACATGGGAGTGAAAGTAAAGATATAGAACTATTACCTTAAATACCTAGGATATCCTATATATATTTTAAAAAATGCAATTGCATTTATCTCTACAAAGTCAAAATTATTACAGAAATTCCAAGTAAAACTGACAGAATTTCTGAGTATTTATAGTTCAAGATATTAGCTCAAAGTGTATCAGAAATCACTGTGACATTTTGCTTCTGGGTATAGTGGCAGATCAGTGGACCAAGGTTGAAACCGAGCAGCCTTTGTATCTTAGCGGACATGGTTGAAAAGAGTCATAACCTGCCTGACTCTGTTGGTAGCCAATGGGAGTTGTTCCGTCTTGTTATTATTCCTCTACAGTCAGCAGGTCTCTGACACCCTGTCACTTTCTCCCAGACTATGAAAAGTTTGACTGGTTTTTGTATAAACTGCTGATCTTAGGTGTGCCAGTGAATAGAAACAGCCAGAAAATAAGTTAAAACAGATGCTCAGATTGATTCTAGAGCTCAAGGACAATGCTTACATTACACATTCAGATTGTCATCAGTAGAGAATGATGGAAATTCAGTATATTAAATTTTTGTTAATTCCAGTGTGATTATTGTGAGGCTACTTTAAAAATTCGAGCAAGTCAAACAGTACATTAAAGGAGTTATTTAAGATCAGATGAAAGAGGACTTTTAGAAAGAAAAAGACTAAATAAACTATTGAAGATGAAAAGCTGCTTTTTTGAACACTCTTCTGCTGTTGTGGATTTAGTTCTGACATGACTAAGATCCAGTCTGTATGTTGTGGAGAAATCAGGTTCCTTACTGATAAAAGTAACATAAAAATTCAGAGGCTCATAAATGAATATTGGAACACAATTCAACCTCTTTCTGATCTTTCATGCTTTGTTTACATACACTGTGAGAAAAATAAGTGGTTAAAAAGTATCAGCATTTATTTAATGCATTTTTTGAAAATTACTTTCTATCCTGTCTGCTCCTGTCTCACAGCTCTGGTACAGTTCAGAGAAGGTTTGCAGACTTTTCTTTGTGCTTTGACATTATATGCTCCCCCAGAAAAGCAACAAACAGCTTCAGAGTGCACTAAATCAACAAGACTATGAACAAATCATTCTTTGTTCCTGAATAATATAAAAAAAAGATCAGTCAGTCCTGTGTCTAAGCGTTCCTGTTCATTCGCCTCTGTCTAACTGTACAAAAGCACCTCCACAGTCATGGTGGTGTGTGCTTATCTCAGTCATGTTGCATTTTTGAAGGATAATTAGGTAGCTGGCCTGCTTCTCCTTTCTTAATGTCATCAGTGCACAGCAACAGTCTCTTTGCCAGTGTACTGTCAGTATTTGTTTATGTGCTCTACAGTGATTGTGCTTCTGTGTATTCATGCACAGCACAGTACAGGACATAGAGCTGCACAAGCAAAGACACACAGGCTCACACACATATTTCAAAGCACACTGAGGCGCACAAACAAACCCCAAAACAGCACCACAAACTCCTGCCATTTGAGCTCCAGGAGATGGTATTTAACACGGCTGTCCCTCGAGTCCAGCCTGACTGGCATAATGTCACTGTCTGGCCTTCTCTGAATGTATCAGGGCCAAAAACAACCTCCCACCCCCGCCACATTCCCCAGCAGGACCAAACAGCAGCCAGGAGCAGACTCAGAGGAGGTGAACTGAGGAACTTAACCTTGTGTTTGCTGTGTTGTTGGTAAATCTGGAAACAAAATGGAGTTTAGTTTGAAGGTTGGTGGTACCTTAGAATAAGTTAGGATCACACAACCTCTCGTTAATATTCTTACCTAAAATATACAAGTACAAAGTTGTTTATTTCTGTCAATTTTTACAATTTTTTTTGTAATTTGCTGTGTTGTAGATGAATAGATTTTTCAGTTATCACTTCCAAGATTCAAACACTACCCATAAAGATAAAGCTGTAAGAATTAATGAATAGCATAATTAATATGAAAATAGGTCATTTAGAATATATTTGCAAAGAGACGATCTGTTTGATAAGGGAAATATTTAGTCCTGTCAGAAACGCACATGCCTAAAATGTTCAACAAGGAGTGATGCTGCATTACCATTTGCAATGAAAAAAAGTTTTAACCACCATATGGTAAAGCATTTTGCTTTCCCAGAACTAAAGCCACAAAGCTGCTGGTGTTTAATTTTATCCAGCCAATAAGGCGCAGCTTATATTGTCTTGAAGAAATCATCTTTAGCAGACACACATAATCACTGCTGGGAAATGATGTTGCTGTTTCTTTAACGCAGGGAGTGAAAGTGTTGGCAAATAGTCAACAGAGTCACATGACTGTTAATTCGAGCTTCATTCATCAGTGCTGCCAACTTTGTCTCAGACTCACTCTGTAAAAACTCAAGTACACACACATAGCCTGCACTGCCTCAGGAGAGTTCAGTACCTGAATATTAAGCAAATTATCTGCTGTTTGATTCAAATTTTGTTTGATTTTTAATTAAGGATGGATTGCTTTCCCATTGAGAAGTTTTAATTGAAATAAGATCAACAAAACATAGGAGCTGAAAGTGGTGATAATTCATTTTTACTATATTTTTAATTGAACTTTTCTTTAAACTGTTGTTTCATTTAAATGATTCATAGTTAACATTCAATTACTCATGGTACTTTACTTGAGTACTGTTTTCTGTACTTTTTTGAGTAGTTTTTAATGTCACTTATTTCTCTGGGATGTATTGCATGTTGCCACATCTCTCAAAGTATCTGTTTCACAGGAAACAAGCCTGGGTGAAAACCTGGTATATGACTGACCACAACTATCTGGGATGACTGTTGAAATGCCTGACTGAAATGTGTCTTCTGGCAGAGGGATTTTTTCACGATTGTTATTATTACTCACGCTGATGAAATTGACAGGGGGTTATGTAAAGGGTTCCGTATCTCTGTTCGTTTCTTTGTTTGTTTGTTTGTATGTGTACAAGATAACTCGAGAACAGAAAGTCGGATCTTCACCAGACTTTCAAGGAATATTGGGATAGTGACAGGGAAGAATCAGTTAGATTTTGGTGATGATCACAGAAAGCTTGTGTTACTCTTTGCGCTTGTTTGAATTAAGCCACATTATCCAGTTCAGACAAAACTGCTGCGGCTCCATCCAAGCTAATGACTAATGACTCTGTGTCACTCTCAGCGCTTACTGTAATGAATAAATGCTGTGGATTTCTGAAGAAAGTCCTGGTCTGGCCAAGTCAGGAGCTAACCGCTCCAATAGTAGGCTCTGCATTCAAGCATTCATTTAAGAAACCCTTTCCCCCTCAGCTATCACATAGTCATGCCAAAGTAGGTCAGTAAAAGAGTGAAAACATCTTTGCCTATATGAAAAGCATACAAGATTGTTTTATTATTTTTTTCAGAAAGAAACATGGTCCAGTTCTAGTAAAATGGACGCAATGCTAAAGCTATATCTGAGGCATTTACCACAGTAGAGGCAGCCATTACCGAGGGCTTTCAGTACAAGTGTGCTTAACTCTGTGTGATATGACTCTGAAAGTGAAAGTAGCATCACTCGGTCAGTCACTCACTCACTCACTCAGACACAGACAGATCCTTCTGTAGGCCTACCTCAGCAGTCAGCCAAAAATATATATTTGTACATCTAATTTTGACAATGTCAGAGCAGAATGGGTCCTGCACTCCCCCTGAGATATTTGGCACCCCCACTAGGGGTGGCCGTGCCCCAGGTTGGGAACCACTGGTCTAAGGAGCCTGAAGTCAAAACTAGCTGCAGAGGCGAGGTAAACATGATTGCATTGAGCGTTCAAGTTTCAGTCATTTGTCAAGTAAATTAAAACAATGAAATGTAATATGGTGAGTTTACAGTAGCTGGTCATACTGGAGAATAGGGATGAGGCGATTATATGGTTACATAGATAACCATGGCGTAAAGAGTCATGGTTAATTAATCCTGAAGGCTCTGCATTGCCATATGTCTCTGTTCTCACTTGCAATAAGGATGGGATGGAAGGTTATTTTCAGTGAAACAGGTGCTGTGGAGCTTTAGCAGACCAGTAGCCTGTTAGCAGCATAGCTTCTTAGGCTATGCTACCTTAGCTTTACTGTTGTTACTGTTGTTTGTGTTCCAAACAAGAGTTTGTGTTATTTCATGCATTAGAATTCAGAGATCAGTGCAAAATAGTTGTGATGATTGTGAAACTGGAATTATTTCTCAGAATGTCCAAATTCCAAAATAGAGTGTGTTTCCAAAGAACAAAGATTTAATTTACTTAGTGCTAATATTCTAACCATGACAACTAGAGTGATAAACTTATATTGAGATTGTTTGTGTTCATCCTCAGTTAATTGTAGTTGTTTCATGTCAGCATTATCTACAGCCTGGCACATTGTCGTGTCTTTAAAGCAAGCAGCTAACTACTTAGAGGCAGCCGAAAATCATGAGTTTTTGTTAGTGGAGCACAAACTGCAAACTGTAGCTAAGATAATCTGTTTTGGTAAGTGAGCTATCTGCATACATGTTTTATTGCTCAAAAAAAGAAAAAAAAACACTTGGGTTAAAGAATGTGGCAGGAATTTCAGAAAGCTGGATTTAAACAGTGCATTCATCCATTAACTTGTAGAGAACACTTTACAAATTGTTTTCACTCTCTAGAATAAGTGTCGGCATAGTCCCAAAAAATAATGTCAGGCACTATCACTCATGCCTGTGATAAATCAGAGAAAATTTATATGGAAAGTTATGTGAAAGTAAAATTATGAGCTGACTACTTTCCCCCCAGAGAGTCTCAGAGTGTCATCATATACAGGGGACATAATTAGTCATTTGGCTGTGCTTCAAAATGAATCTACTGAACTCTGCTTTCAAAAGCTTTCTGGATTTCTTTCAAACTCCACACCTGTCTGCCTGCCCTCAGCCACCAGTGAGGGTCTCTTCAGCTGTTCAGACTGCTGTTAACTGCTAAGCCAGTTAAGATCAGCTGTGTGAACTTTGAAAACCAGCTGCTGTCACAACTGGACCAAGGAACAGGACCCAAAAGCACAACAAAAAATCAGATGGAAAACTCAAAGCCAATTTGATAGGTAAAAGCTTTGTGCACAGGAGTCCAACATTCTGGCAGAGATGTCCAAAAATTGGGCAGAAAGCAAAGTAAAACAAATTGTTAAAAACTGGTCAGAATACTACACCAGGAAACACAGGGGAAAAAGGGTGGACCGTTTGTCAGAGGGATGAAGATGAACTGGAAGGGACTGGGGAGTTTAAACACAGTGGAGAGAGGGAGACATTGAGACACAGGTGAAACACAGGGGGTAATAATAGAGTCAGGGAACTCGTACACATGGAAAGGTCAAGAAATAGACTTGAAACGGGAGACAAAGGTAAACAACCAAAACAAAACAGCAAACCTGAATATGAACACATGGTTCACTGTAAAGTTAAACTGTGATGACCATATTTTATTGTATTATATGTAAATTTTATTTATTCATGCTGCAGTACAAATACAGCCTTTCTCAAAATGTAAACTATTTTTCTTAAAATAGAATTTCCTTTTTATTGGTGCTATTAACCCCTTAAAGCCTGTTATATCATATTTGATACATCCTTTTATGATACCTCTATCTAATCAATATGATCGTAAATTACTAAAAAAACCCTTCTGAATACAATCTGATAATGATAAAAATGCCCTAAAGTGGATTATCAGTTACCAAAAACACCTAATGTATTGAATGAGATCCACAAAATATATATGGTAAATTTTATGGAAATTCGAATTTTTTTTTTTTTTTTGGGGGGGGGGGGATTTCAGTAGAAAGTGAAATAAACATTTCAGTTTCAAAAAATTTGAATTTTCTGGCTATAATTTGTGTTTTCAGGCTTTAATGGGTTAACAATATAGATGGTCACATTGAATTAAACCATTTGGAAAGTAATGTTATATCATAGCTAAGCCATGATGAGCACAAATATGAGGATGACAGCAAATAAAGCTGGAAAAAAAAACTGAAAGAACTTTAATAGAAAATAATTTCTCACCTGTAAAAAGAGGCAAACATTAGTCGGAAAACAGCAAAAATGGGATAAAACATGCACAAAGGTGACACAAATGGCCAAAATGCAGCCTAGATTGTATAGCACTGACAAAACAACATGGCAAATGTTTGAAAAGTGGCAAAACTGGAAAAAAAACTGGCAAAAATGTGCAAAAAAATAAAAAAATCGGTGAGAAGTAACAACAACCTTTGCAAAGAAGGCAGAAAAACAGCACAAATGCAGGTTTAGCGTGAACTTTTGAGAGTTCAATAAAATGAGTCTGAATGCACTCCATCAAAACTTTGATGGACAAGTATAAAATCTATCGACTGTTAATTAAAAAATCCTGTCAAGCTTTCACAACAGGATCTCTTATTTCCCTTAAGCCCAGCGAGAGGCTCCCACTGGGTGTTTGCTCATTCAAGTGCTTTTAGATTCCGTGGAGCTTAAAGAGAACAGGCTAGCTCTCTTTTTTTAACCAGAGGTAAGGATTAATATTGATTGTCATGGAAAAAATCTGTTGAAAGCTCCTCACAGTGCCTCTAAAAGTGACATTTGATGTTGTTAATAATGGATTTTGGTAGTAAAAATGATCCATTGTCCTGTTTTGTGTTATTTTACAATGCCTGCTTTCAGGCCAATTAAATGTGCTTCAGAAGTTTCCCTCTGCTGTTTGAGTCGATACACAACAACCTTGAGTTGAAACCGTCTGAATAATTTTCAGGATTCCACAATGAGCTTTTATAACAACAGGACATGCTCTAAAGCTCTACTGAAGGAAACAGGACTGTCTGACACACAGTTAAAACCATGTCCATGCTGTTCAGCTATTAAATCTATTAATATGTAGTTTGTTTCATTGATTACCATTGAAACTAATTTCAGGCCATGGACACATTGTCAATATCCACATGTTTACTTGGCATGAGTAATGCAGAAGGCATCAGGGGAATGTAATAAACGATATTTTGCTGTCACTGACATTTCATGAATAATTACCTTTTTTATTAGGTCCTTGGGGTAACTCTGGAGCTTGTGTTTGCTGTTTTTATATGCCTGTTTATTTTAACTGTTATTTATTCTTGGGTCTGACACTTTAGACAAGGTTTAATAAAAATCTATATTCGTCCCTAAATGACTTTTTGATTCCACACCAACATTTACCTTGTGCTGCTTGTGTTATCATCAGGCTAAGTCCTTTGAAATAAAAGCAGTTTTTTTATCCAAACAGGGAATTATTCTTAGTTCAAGTCTGTACAAAATACAAGGTTAAGGTGTCCTGAAAAGTGCAAATGCAGAAACAGGGAATCATCAAAACCCAACGCCTAATTTTGTACATGTGCCATTGCAAATTTCTTACTTATCCTTCTTAAAAAATAAACACAGTATTCACAGTAGTTCATATGGATTTTAGTGTTTATCCAGCTCTAGTCATAGTTTCCGACCATGATGGTTGGATGATAAGAAAACAAATATCCCCTTCAAACAATTGTATTTGTTTCTAGAACCCAAATTTCCAAAGTTCAGCTAAAGAAAAGTACATTGAAGCTGTTTGTTTCCAAAGTTAAAAAAGGTGAAGTTAAGTATTAACTACTGTAAATAGGGTGGTGTGGTTTTCCCCAATATGTTCCTACTGTACATGTGACAATAAAGTCTGTAATACACAGACTACACATAGTTATAAATATTTGAATGAATAACAAAAGCTTAATTAGAAACATGTTTGAATATTTTGTTTGACACTTCATAATTTATCAACAAGGAATGGCTAACAGGAATAAAATTGTGCTTAGTCGACATCCATCCCACAAGCACAAAATAACAATAATGTTACCTTTACTGCTGTATCACATTTTACAGCCATGGCCAACGTAAATTAAGCATCGGCTCTTTGTGTATACCATAAGGGACAATGTGCAAAATTTAACACAGCTATTTTGCATGTAATTTATTACTCTAATTAAAACACCTGTGCAGGCCCAACCACACACACTTGTTCAACACACACTGTGTTAGCAATAAGTAGAGTTCAGACACATTAAAAGCAGGGTTGCTAGTGTATTTGTATGCAAAGTAAAACCAATAAAATGCCAAGCCAGTGGTCATAGAGTTGAGTAGCTTTATAGAAGCTGAAAACATCTTTCATTAATCCCGAAGGCTCGTTTACATTTGATAGAAATGCATTTTTTATCTCAGACATTTAAAACTTCCTTCAATATTCCCAGCACTCTTAAGTCACCCTAAACCAGCCTCTGGTCCTGGTGTGTCAAAGTGGGGAGTGTCAGAATTATTTGTCAAATAATCTAAAATGACACTTGCTGGAAAGACAATACAAAGGTGTTTTTGTAAAACATGTGTAGGCCTATTCTTACAGGATTTTACCAGTGAATGCATTCAAGATGTATGTTACTTTTTGTCATTTACGGATCACTAATTCTATATTGGTCCTGGAGAAAAGTCAGCTTTTATTAGATGGAAGTAGATGGAGCAACAAAGGAAAAAGATTGAAAACCACAGCACTAAGTAGAGAGGAAAACGTCAGCAGATTTTATATTGTGTGATACTGAGTTATGTGCTAATAGCTACTTTTAATAGCAAATAACAGCACACAGTAAGATCCTCTGTTTGAGCTTTTTTTTGTACCTTATGAAATGAAATTGAATGCACAAAGTGCACACATTATTTTGTATTAAGTGCCATATATTAGACATATAAAATGAAAATGTATTGCAAGATTTATGGTAATTAGATGTTCTTTAAGGTATGTCGTCTGTTGTTGTTGCTGTTGGGTTTTTTTTTTTGGTGCTACATTTAACTTAAGCCTTCTTTGATCTGAATGCATTGGACATAAATCTCTGCTGTAGCCTCATCCAGTCTGAAATGAAAATGTGTTCAGTTCATGTATTTGTCTCAATTGTGTTTCTTGTGTGTATCCAAGCACTGAGGGCGATAAGGGTCAGTCAGTGAAATTGAAGCCCTCAGGTAGAATCTTATAGTGTAATTAGCCCTGCTGAGCTAAACCCACAAGTCAGAGGCATCACACTGTCAATTCCCTCAGTTCAGCTCCATGAACACCCACCGTGACTTATCGAGTCCGGCTGCTGGAGCCGCCATGACTGACTCATTGTGCCCTTGCCTCCAGTCAAGTTAATTTTGCCCTCATACACTCTTGACATCAGTTGGCATCTATGAACTCATTTAACTCACTGTCAGTAGAAGAACTGAGAAGATAGCATGTTGGGAGGAAAGGAGAATAAATAACTGGAAGGAAAGTATCTTGTGTTGCTCTAAAATGTCCTGGGATTACAGGTTTAGTCCCTCTGAAGTGAAAACTTTCACTCCTTATGAATGTAGACTGATGTCCAGCAGAAGAGCAAATGTGAATTGACTTAATGATTATTCCCCCTGATTTTTAACCACTCAGCCATGTGTTGTGCAAGTCATTAGATTCATGGCATTCATAATCACAGGCACAAAGCTATACAGCAAATCTGAGCTAAAGGTCTTTTTAGGAAAACAGCTGTTACATAAAAACCAGACACACATTTCCCTCAGTTTCACTCAAATGTCAAAAAAGGTAATGAGGGCAGCTCAGAAATAAGACAGCACTTAATTACTGACCAGTGCATGCCTACGGGAAACATTGTTCATTGTTTTATTGTAGTTTTTTTTTTTTTTTTTTTTTTTTTCAAGTTTGTCAACTGATTTGAAAATGTTTGGGATTGTTTTTTGTTTGTTTGTTTTTTTGTATATTCATACATTCATGTGCATGCAAAGTGAAATCTCCACCTCAGGCGTTGACTTAAAGTGGGGTAGTTTATGATTAATCTCTAAGATTTTAATTACCAGGGCAAGAGCTGGGACCAATCGTTAAGTTAATGGAACAAATGGCAGATTGGAGTGATGTTATGCAATTATGCACACTACTTTGCTCCTGAGCTCACCCACATAAATTATTCAGTAAATCTGATAAAGCCACAGTGCATAGGCATGAAGTGTGTGTCTGAACTTAAGTTTCAATATCACACCCCAGCACACACAAACCACACCCTCTTCAATTATGTTAGTATGGCTGGGGTTGATAGAGATGAATTGAAATGAATGTTTGTTTGCAAATGTGCACACCATATGCACCTTTTAATGCTTCCCTATCCTCAGCTGCACACAAACATGAGAAACATTGGTACTTAAATTATTTACAGACTAATTACAAGCTGCAGGGTGATGTTTGTGGATGTGTAATGGGGCTTGCCACATGCTGAGAGGGATGTTATTAGTTTAGTTTGTACAAAATAGGATGAGGGCATGAACACAATCACTATATGCTTTACAGTCCCAGGGAAAGAATGAAGGTCATAACTGGGATAATGTGCAGCAGAATTAGGTAAATCCATCAATGTAGATCTATATTTTATTTATATTAGGCCAACAAATAAACTGTTTGTTTACAGCTGAGTATTTTAATGTTAAAATGCCAGACATCAGTGATACAGACTGCAGATGAAAGCTCATCCTTGACTTCAGGATTTCCGTAATCCGCCAAAGCAATTACAGAACTTTATATGCAGAACTAGTATAAGTTTTTTTTTGATTATGTGATCCCTGATTATTTTTTATCTGTAACTGAAACTCAAGGGGTAGTTTTGAGGTGAAACTCAATACACTGGTTCACATGAATATCGAGCACTTAACTTTTGTTAATGTGCAGATTAAAAAATAAGATCACACTGTCAAAATTCAGTGAGTGTGATCTTGCGAAGAATGAAGGCTGAGGATAACAATACAGCTGAAGTTAGGACACTACCTGTTACAGGGATGAACATTCTGCTGTTAGTTTGGTGGGTTCTCGTCAGCTAAGAGAACATGATATCTTCTTGCTGGACAGTAGTCCAACCAGTTTGCAATGTCAGACTTGACTGCTTCACAAAGTTGACTTGACTTGATAAAACTATTTTATGGTCACACTATGATCACAATAAGTAACTGTTTTATGTTAAGATGGCACCTGATTTAGTTAAGATAAACTTGGAATTTCAGACTCTTTCTTTTAAATGTCAAAATACTACAGGTCAATACACTTGTATAAGAACTCTTAATAAAACTGAATTACTGTTTTCCCCTAAGTAAGCCGTTTTCCTTCAAGATGAAAACTGTTTTTTTTTTCCCGTCATCCTCTGTTAGACCTAACCTTAGAAACAAAAGCTGCACATCCAGCCAGCTGACAGAACCTTTTCTTTCTTTTTCCTTGTCATGTTTTCAACAAAATAACATGACATCTTATTTCTAGTCATGATGGACATGATTCACTCATGCATTTATGTCATGAATTATTCTATGGCCCATCTCATTAACATTATAAGGACATTTCTGGACAACTTAATGGCCCTCTAGAATTTTTTGAGTGGGCTTTGTTCTTTATATTCTGTTTCTTTGTTAGATATAGACTCAGATACATGGCTATTTTTAATTGCCTTTCCACTACATGCTTGGTGTATAATCTACAATAACTTAATTCATTCTAATGCATTTTCTACAAAAAGATGTAGAGGAGCTTTCTTCTGTGTATTTTTATTCATTTCACATTTATACCTCATGAGCCGGCATCTAACAGACAAGGACATCAATTTTCTCTTTGCAGTAGCTGATTCTGTGTGCCGAATCTTAACTCTCAACATCCATTACAGTGAGAGAGCACTGCTTTTAAAGAAAATTAGATAGGATGATTTGGTTTATCATGATGGATGTCTAGCAAACATCTATTGTAATTCATTTCTTCTTTTTCTAAACCGTTTTGCACCTACAGCATGTGTACATCGTTGCCATACTAATGCCTTTTATCTAAATATAAGAAAACGTGTTACCATGGCCAACCTCTCCACTTACAAGTCAAGAAACTAAACTTTCTTCCCCATGTTCAGATTCATTAAATCGTGAATATTAATGCCAAAAATGTTGCACTTTTCCTCCTGTAGAGAGCTATTATCTCCTGGCTGACAGAGGGGGTAAAACAGCTTCTGGGGCAGAAAACACAACATCATTACTAGTATCATGCCCATGCACATGGCTCATGGCTAGGGTTGCCAACTTTTATGCATAACAATAAGGGACGCCCTGCACTCCTTGGGGCCACAGCCACCGTGGGCCATTGCCACATCTACCATAACTATTCTTTTTAGCTTTCTTGTGACCTACTGGTACTTTAAAAGAAAAAACCCACAGATTTTTATCAGGTAATTTTTGAGAAAATTGTGCTTTTGCCATAGTACACAGCATTTATTGAAAACAAATACTTAAAAAATGGTGGTCCAAGCTTTCCACATCATTCACCAGTTTTTTCTTCTATTTAAGTGAATTTTATTCAAAGGCACTACACTTCTAGCTGAGTACATTATTCTTTCAGTCTTTCCTCCCCTTTAAATCATAACATAAAATAGCAATGTGAGCACAGTTTGGACTGAAATATTTGTCATAAGTCCACTTTATATACCAAGATAGATAATAATAACATTTTTAAAACTTTGAATGTAGGGATCAATAGGTAAGTACTTCAAACTTTTTGAAACTTTTACATTGTTATGAAAAATACATAGTAATCTCCACTAACAGTTTTAGTCTGGGCAAAAATTGTTAGGTATGATATTTTTCTCAAAGGACTTTGATTTTTTAATAAATGCTGGTTCTTTCAGCTTGGCTAAACTTCTATCACAGTTGTTTTCTTCTCGTAAGGGACACATGGCATCTGAAGCCACGCCCACTGCGGCGTTACTTCTCTGAGCTGAGTGGGGCTCACAGGCTGACAGACAGAAAAACCTCATGATTCATTAAGTTTTTGATGATTCCTGATGTCTCATGAATGGAACTCCCATCAAGACAGGCTTTAAAAGCTGTTATTATCAGTCTCAGGGCATGTTTGGGTAAAAAAGAACAGTGACACCACCGTTTAGCTCTTTTGAGTCCTGAGTCTCTGTTACTCTCTGGAACCTTTTGTTTTAAGTCTGTCTGCCCACAGTCCTCTACAGAAGACACTTGAAAGCACAAACTGCATTTGGATCTTTACTGACTTTCACAGCTGCTGTCTGACCAAGTGTTTAATTCTCCCATTCACTACCGTGTGTCTATAATCACTCCAGCTGCGAGTGTTTGAAGCATCATCCATGTTTTGCAAAGAGAAGACCTGCCCTCCTCTGCCTCTGTTTTGCTATAAGTCTTAGCTGACCAATCCAATTGATGAATGCAACGGGTATTAACCAATCAGTTGCAGAGTAGGGCGTCGAGGATGAATATATGGAACAAATTGCGTCCCGTGATGCCTCAAATTGCCTTTAATTGTCAAATACGGGACGATTCCGTATTTTAAGGGACAGTTGGCAACCCTACTCATGGCTCATGCATAAACAGTACTAAAGCACTAACAGACACGGGCGTTTTCTCAGTGTTCTGGAAACTACAGAGTTAAACTGCAAAATTAGTCTCTAACTTTCCTGATGCCCTCTCATTTAGCTGCCTGTTATTCAGTTGTCATTATTAAATGTTTTTTCAGATATGCTTTAGCAGTGGTAACTGCTCGGCATTGTTTTTTATTGCCTGGTCAAAAAAAAAAAAAAAAATGCTGCAGCAAAAAAATGCTGCAGCAGAAAAAATAACTTACCATTATCATACATTATGTTATACATACATGTTATACCATTACATTTGCTTCTTATCTGAAAGTGTGAAAGGTTAACAGAATTGGATGTTTAATGGCACTTTATCCTTCGTCAGAGTGGTCTTAAGAGTAACTCTGTGACTGTGAAGCATTTATCAGAGTTGCAGTATGGGGGAAGAAACCATTTCTGTGTCGGGTTGTTTTGGCCTGCAGTGTAACATCACTGTAACACCCATCAGAACAGAGGAGCTTAAACAGTTTGTCACCAGGATGTGTGGGCCCTGCAGCAATGTTACCTGCCCATTCCCTTGCGATTAGTTACAAGGCCTCCATATAATTAGATGCATCTTTTAGCTTGACAGTAGACAGTAGAACTCAACATGTTTTAACCACAAAACAATTTCATTACAGTTACAGTATGACCTGTAAATTGAGGTTTTAACAAGGTCAACATGTTAGAAATTGATATGGGTTGCACACAGGCACAGGGGTGTGTTGTTGCCTCACAGCAAGAAGGTCCGTGGTCCATTTCTCGGTAAAGGCTTTTCTGTGCAGAGTTTGCATGTTCTCCCCGTGCATGCGTGGGTTCTCTCCGGGTTCTCCTGCTTCCTCCCACCACCAAAGACATGCTCATTAAGTTAATTGGTGACTCAAAACAGCCGTAGGTGTAAAAATTAGGGCTGGTCAATATCTTGAGGTTTTAATTAATATTGAAGTATTTCTATATGAGATATGGCATGGGACAATATCGTTTTACAATAAAATACAATACAAGAACTTTATTTATCCCTGAAGGGAAATTCAATCGTCTGGGAGTCTCATCTTTTTACTTTAGAATTATACAGCCTAATTGCTGTTGGTATGAAAGATATTCTAAATCTTTCTTTCCTGCAGCACAGTGATAAGAGCCGTCCACCACCGTTGTTTCTTTGCTCATTGTGGGAGATATGAAGTGGACGATTGATATGAAGTGGATTTTATTGATACAGTTAGTTTTACGTCAAAATACTTAAACGCGAGTCGCCATTTCGCGTACTTCTCTTGACTTTGTGTTGCTCTTTGCCCTTTCTTGCCTTCCTCCCCCTCCGAAACTTCACAAAACTCAATGACCCACCCCTCTCCCTCTCACCACAACAACAGAGAGACAACATGGAGCCCGCTAACAAAACCACTGGTGGGGTTCATTTGAGGTGTGAAAGCATGTGGACCAACTTGTGAACCAAAGGCAGGAAGAGGCATAGAGCGTAATGATATAGGGATTTATATGTGATTTAATACATTCAAATACATGTCGGTACCTTGCTTGGTGTCTGTGTGGCCAAAGCAACACGTCGTACTCTGTACTGATTTATTTGTATTGTGTAAACGACATGCTGGACAGCTCGACGCCTCGCTGGCTGCTTACAATGCCCCAGTGCAAAAGCAGAAACCCCAAGACAGCGTAAATTATGTGGGTTTTTTTTCATTGTTTATGTGGAAAAAAAAGACCGGCGGAAGGAGCTGAATTTTCGGTTTCGTCTTCTTCTACGCCATCTTTTCTTCCTGGTTGCTGTTTGTTTATGACAACAGTGCCCCTAATGGACACATATTTCCTGTTTTGTGAGCTTAACTCTTTACCTACTGACCCAGCGCCAGCGCTGTGTTTTATATGTCCGGAGTATTATTATTAAATCTGTCAAAGTTTGTCCGATCAGAAAATTTCCGACGACATTGGAACGCTGAGAATTGTGGGTATGCGCACATATATGGTTCATTACAGTACTCACAACCATATGACGTGGGCATTCATAGCAAAACACCAGCAGTATTGTGAGACCGCTAAACAAATCCTCAACACTGTAACTCCTTGAAAGTTTGCTCAATCTAATAAATTCCAACACTGATAGAGAGCTGAGAATCTGTGCTTTCAATATGTGATGTGTGGTATATATATATTATGATAATATTGAACAGCACCGCGAAAACAGCAGCTTTGGCAGAAGATGAGTGAAAAAGGAGAGTGAAGGAAGAGAGTAAAAGGAGAGCGAGCAAGAGTGGTGTTTTGTTTACAAAAAATAGCGTTAGATTGTGGCATTTGTGCGTGTCTGTCATGTGCAATAACAATATGTTACTTGAGAATGCTGAAAATGCATTTTTCCACCTTTTTTTGCACTAATTGTCACCTATGTATATAGTTATCTTTTGCACTGTGTTTTGCACACCCAGAGTCGTAGACTCAAATAATGACTGGTGATTGTTCTAAACATGTATAGGTTCACATTTCAAATGTCAGATCAAAACTTCATAACAATGAGCAATAACAAAATTTCTTCTCATAAAAGCCATGAAAAACAAATCCGTTTCGTGTATTTCTTCTTTTAAACTGCTGACAATTCCATATAATGTGCAATAATCATTAACCAGATGTTGAAAAGTCAAGTTCAAGTACTCCTGGGAAAAGGGACTAAAGCTCTTAGACTTAGGGCATTTCCTGATTATTTTACAGCCATAATAACAAAATATGTCCAAATTGCCATTTTTAGACTCAGTAGGTAAAGGGTTAACACAGAGAGGAAATATTTGTTACATTGCCCATGTAGGGCCCTATGATTTCAGCATTAACAGAATCATGGAATTGCCCAATAAAAACAGAATTTACAATTTATTGCGGAAATCGAATGAATTTGACTGAAATTCTGTGGGTTTTTTTTAGAAAAGGGAACGTATATCTGAGGAATATGTTCCCAGGGGAACACTAAAGTGGGGTACAACTTGTCCCTCACTCACAACATTCACCCCACCCCCTCGTAAACAATAACAGCATGTCAAAGCAGCTGCACGAAACACCAGCGAACATCACGTAGCCCCATACAGGGCAGTACCGTGGGACATACTGTTGCACCTTAAGGAAAACTCATCCATGCTTCAAGTTATTTTTCCTCACCACACCGCTCAACCCTCAGAGGATAAAAATCAAGTCAGATGGACCCGAGATTTTTTGGGTCCCGTAGTCTTAATGATGCTAAATTCAAATATGGAGATAAATATCGAATATTGAGATATAGCTAAAATATATCGAGATATACATCTTGGTCCATATTGCCCAGCCCTAGTGTGAATGTGAGTGTGCCTGGTTGTCTGTCTCTATATGTCAGTCCTGCAATTGACTGGCGATCAGTCCAAGGTGTACCCCGCTTCTCACCCAGCAACAGCTGGGATAGGCTCCAGCACTCCCTGCGACCCCTAACGGGATAAACGGTATAGAAAATGGATTGATGCATGGACAAATTGATATCAAAAGAAAAAGGGTGTTAAAAAGAGGCATCTTTTACCAGCACTAGCCTTGATAGCACTTTGCAGCCCCTGAGAACAGTAAAGCACAGTCTGCTGAGAGTGTTTTCTGCACTAGAAGAGTTATCACACACTTTCTGATCAACAGGAAAACAGTTCCCCCTCTGTGTGACTTAAAACAAATTATTTGTAAAGAAAGTCTCTAAATATGATTTAAACATTACTATTATTAACAATCAGAGATAAAGTCAGTCCCATGCTGTCAGTGGTGCTACACTTCCTCCACATTTATGGAGAAGGCCTGGAGTCTTTATGCAAGGCAACACTCTTGCTTCATAAAGGATAGAGATTTGTTCTGAGTGTTGAAACCCTCATTACATTCTCCAAGTCAGGCATGAAAATACTGATTTTTCCCTCTTCCCTAGCTCATCATCTTTATTCCAAAACAGTTACATCAATTACAGTTAATCCTTGGTTCTGTGTTTAAAACAATAAACATTTTCAACACTTGTGCATTTTTGTCTACAACAAGTCAGGCGTTCACTGAATCTCCCAAACCCCATGGGATATTTGAGCTATGAAATGCCCTGTTAATGGACAAGTTCTTGCTGCTTGCTTGTGCTGTGACTGGTTGATATTTGTGCTTAAATTTGTGAAATGAGTGAGTGTAATTAGAGTATTGTCCATAGTGCTGAAGCAAAACTCTTTGTTTAAGGCTAGCAGGAAGCAGGACACCAGCACCCAATCTATACCCTGTCGGTGTGGCACCTGTGTGAAACCAAAATGTTGTCAAGGTGCTGCACTCATAATAATACAAACGTATGCATGTCCCCAGTGTTCTTACTATACAAAACAGAAACAGATATTCTCCTCAGGGAGAAATGTATTTTTGACTCTGTTGCTTTAATTGATGGCAGCTATGCTGGAGTTAACAGGCATGAGTTTGTGTCGTTACAGATGCTTTATATAGGATTCGCTTTCCTGCTGCAGAAAAACACCAGTAATGGTCGAGATATAAACAATGATGATCTGTTGCCTACCTCTATGGCTTGGCAGTTTCTGGCCCTTTTAAATCTTTAGTTTTTTCCTGGTGCAGTAGGGGTCTAGTGACAGTCACATAGATTTCCCTTGTCCCTTGTTATAACCACAGTAACACTGTCATTCTCAAGAAAACACTGCTTGATTTTCTCCTTGACTTGATAGTTGTGCAACATTCCACATAACCAGGTGGTGATTTTGCACACCAATCTGATTCAGGCTCCTCAGTGTCAAAAGCCTTTTTAATCTCATCTATCCATTTATACCTGCACGAGAAAATTAAACATTCTTGCATGTGCAGCAAACAAAAACCCCTCTCTGACAGCAGGTCTGCGTTCTCTTGTCACCCAATTCTTCCAGCCCTACTCCATTATGATACATCTTTGATCATGGCTCACAGTGAAGAGTCTGGCGACTCCTCAGAGACCCCCTCCCTCCACAGCTGTTGCCAGGCCCACTGCCATTACACTCAGTTGGCGCAGCCATTGGCAGCTGCAAGCCTTGCCCTGAGCACCATCTCTGCCTGTTGTTATATTTGAAATTCATTGCCATGAGTTACTGTTTGATTCACAAGGCCCTTATTCAGGAGGCAAGAGATACAAGTTCGCTTAATGGCTAACAAACCCATAGAGAGTTGTTAGCATCTTATTCAAGGGTACTTATGATTGAGAGGGAAAATGTTACAGCAGAGCTATGATGTGATTATAAGATGGGTAGTTAATTTCACATTGTGATATTTGTCGTGTTACATTTATCAGATCTTATTGATCAGTGATAGAGGGAGACAGAACTCTTGCTATTTGGGATGGCGTAAGCAAGATCTGAGAAACAAGCTAAGGGAAAACAAACACCTTTAGCCACTTTGTTGTGGCTTTAATGTTTATCACATTTTTCTGATCTATGAATGCTACCTAGTTACCAAACAGAGATCCCACTGAGTCTTAGAATTGTTTATAACATAGTCTAACATGAAAAGGTTGAATTAAGATTGCACTCACAACAAACTGACAACATAAAAAAGTAAAACTAAATGTAATTTGCAACACAGAAGCTGAATTAAAAGTTTAAGGCTGGGAGGGGGGGAAACTCAACATCAAGAAGGAAATTATAAAAAAGGATGCATGTGCTTGTTTTTGCCTTAAAAAGCAACTAAAATAAAGCAAGCAGAAGGAACACATGAAGGAGGACATGCCTCTTTAAAGTAAGATAAAAAATACAATTAAAATAAAATTGATTCTTTTCTTTCAAAAAAGTTCTGTAATTCATCTAAAAAAAATGTCTTCCCTCCTGACTAAGTCAACTAAAGTAGCTTATTATTTCAATTTTATACAACAAGAAACACTTGGAAAGCAAATAATGGGCATTGACATACTCACAACCTCAAAACGGATTGTTTTAATGGCAGAAAAGCAGCTAATCAAGGTAACATGTCACTGTACTTGAAAGAAAGGAAACTATTTTTATGTAGCTTGTGATTCTTTAATTTTTTTGCATTTGATTTTTCAGGCTTGAGTTCTTTTTTTCCAATGATAAAAGCAGTGCAACATCACTTCCCACTCTCCTGACTGACCATGCCCCATTTTGTCGAAAACAAGCCCTGAGACTAAATGGTGGTTGATTAGAAAACAGAGGTAGCTACACAGTTAAATGCTGCTACACTGTATTTTGTGCTTCCAACAAATTAAAAAACATAATTAAGAATATACAAGGTATGGCTATCAAAAGAAAGAGACTGATGCCAGTACACAAATTTATTAAACAAACATTTTTCATTGTCTCTCTCCTTCATTATATTCCCCTTCTGCATCAATACACCGCTGCATTCCAGTCTTAATCAAAGCAGTGCAGTAGGTCTGCTTCTTCTTTGGACAGTTGTCTCAGAACCTCTGTCATTATTTCCTTAACTACTGACACAGACTCAAATGTGTTCCTTTGAGCAAAAATATGATCCCAGGAAAGTGGAAAAAAAGTCACACAGTGCTAGATCAGGTGAATAGAGAGCACTGTGATATATTTTTGTGCCAGAAGCTACTCTGCGGAGAGCACAGTGTGAGCTGGTGCATTTTCTTGATGAAGAAAGAGACATTTGCCAAATTGTCTCTTTATCAATGGAGAATGTAATCATTCTAATACTGATTCGCCAATCATTTTGAGCAGTTCGTTTGTTGAATGCTTTCAGAAGTTTTTGATGTGCTTGGGCATCCAGATCATTAATCGACTTGGGCATCCTCTCTGCCTTCTCAAATCTTTTGGGCCATGCAAACACAGGAGCATATGACATGCAGTGTTCACCATACACCTCAGTTGATCTACATAAAGATCAGCTTCTGTTTTGTTCAAGATCACCAAAAATTTCACATTAATATGTTGCTCATCTTTTGTATTTATCTGTTGCTCATCTTTCATCTTCCATCCATTTTCTATACCGCTTATCCTATTGGGGTTCCCAGGGGTGCGGGAGCCTATCCCAGCTGTCAATGGGCAAGAGGCGGGGTCCACCCTGTACTGGTTGCCAGTCAATTGCAGGGATTGACATATAGCGATAGTCAACCAGGCACACTCACACTCACACCTACAGCCAATTTAGAGTCACCACTTAACCTAATGAGCATGTCTTTGGTGGTGGGAGGAAGCCGGAGAACCCAGAGAGAACCCATGCATGCACGGGGAGAACATGCAAACTACGCACAGAAAGCCCCTGACCGGGAAGCGAACCAGGTACCTTCTTGATGTGAGGCAACAGCGCTAACCCCTGCTCCCCCTGTGCAGCCCTTATTGGAAACCTACAGCAGTTAATGATGAATACCCAACCTTTAACACTGGGTGTGACTGTGAACCACATGTTTTCATCCTTATAAGCATTTTCTCATTATTAATAGCCATACCTTGTATTTTTCATTCCAAATGATGGCGTCTAAGAGAAGAGCTCCTTGGCTTTGGGAACAAACTAGAGGCAAGTAAAGTTGGACTTTAATCCAGAGATTGCTGAATGACGGTGGGAGCTGTAGTCTGCTTGCCTGGCAACAGATGCTTCACTCATTTCCTAATGTATTCACATAGTTTTAAATGTTAGGATCCACCAGTGTTGTGGTACTCGAGTCCAGGACTCTGACTCAAGTCCAGGACTCGGACTCGAGTCCGACTCAAGTCCTGATTCGGAGGACTCGTGACTCGACTTGGACTCGAGCGCTGATGACTCAGACTTGGACTCGGACTCGAGCTTTCAGGACTCGAGGATGAAGAGGAGGACTTGAACCTTTTTTTTGTTGGAGACTATTTTATTCAGTAATATTTGTTGTTTTTGTGTGAGAAAACCCTGCATAACTGATCAGTGTTCATGCAGCACCCGGTGTGCGTTCGGCTGCATGCACGTTCAGGTGATTCTAACCTGCTTTCTGTTAAAACAACCAGAGGAGAGAGAGAGGAGGAGGAGCGGGGGAGTCTGGATGACAGTGGGAGCAGAACATGATAGGCTGATAGGTAGCTTAAACCTGTGGCTCTTCTCTGTATTCCTGCGGTAATCTTTACAAGAAATTAAACTAAAATGCAGCCAGCCTACCTTTGAATCAATGAAAATCTCCATCAGCTGCTCAGACTCATCATATTAGCTGCTGTCTAGAATAGAGTGATAAAAACTCTCAAACCTTGTAGTGGGTCCTGTTAGTTAAAAGTATCAATCCAGCATTGAAATCTGTGTCAACATCGGCGAGACAACGCTGATTAGTGAGCTAAACAAGGTGGCATACGGTGAAACTATAATGTCTTTAATGATAGTTCAGACTTAAGAGTATCGAAGGGGGGAAGAAGTTAAGACCTTTTTATTATGTGTTTAAATGTCCCATGGAGAAAATTGGAATTTTAGTTTATATTGACAAATCTGAATAAATGCAGTCATTTTAAAGGGGGAATAGTTAGTATAAGATAGAGGTAAAGCATGAGTTCGCTTAAAAACATGTCTCATTTTTTCACCCTAAATACACAAATAATCTTGTTAATATAGCTAGTATTATCGATAAAGATTGTTACAGTGCCTCTAGCCCTTTAGAATAAACAGTTGAAGAAATTCATACATTAATAAGACATATCAGCGTAAATCACCTGCAAAGCTGTAATGGCTTAAAAATGATTAATAATTGAATTTAATTTGGCTCTAGGTTTTAGGTACTGGGGACTCATTCAGGACTCGAACACTGGTAATGGGGACTCGACTCGGACTCCGACTCAGTTAAAGAGGACTCGACTCAGACTTGACTCTGTTTTTTTCTTTGGTGACTCAGACTCGACTTGGACTTGAACACTAGGGACTCGGGACTCATCTTGTTTTTTTTTTCTTTGGTGATTCGGACTCGACTTGGACTTGAGGTTTGGTGACTCGACTGCAACACTGGGATCCAGTCATTAACATGGTTTAACAGGTATGTGATGTCCGTTTGTGACATCTCCAGTCAAAAAATGAGGTTGATTTTCCAGTTTGACTTGAGGGAGTCTTAACAGACACTCATGTTCTTGTATAACTTTGTTTATTTTATCATGTTACAGTGAGAATCCCTGTTCACAACAGGCATCATCTTTATGTTTCACTCACTGGTCATTGGATAGAGTTCACATTGTTCACTCATTAGAGTTCTAAGCTTTTAGATGGCCAAAGACCTGATCGTTCCCATTCACCACCATTCATTAACAATTTAAAAAACACAACCTAATATGAACAGTAAAACTTTGATAGGAAAACAAGATCAGAAATAATCAGTTGCAGTAAAACTGTATAGCTGTCTTTGGGTACACTTGATTTTTTGTTAGGTCTGCTGACTTTGAATCATTTTCCTTCCCATTCTGGTTTATGACAATCCAATCATCCTTTGCCAAATGAGGAAAAGAGTAAGAGCAGAAGTACAAGTACAAGATTAGACCAGCAAACATTTAAGGATCAGATAGGGTGAGCTGGTACAGGTAGTGGAAAAATGACTCATTTTATGGTTGAACATCATGGCCACTGATGGCAAGATAAGCACCAACACAATTAAAAAACACTCATACAACAGGGACTCTGGGGCAGTGTGGCGGTCTATTAACTGTGTACAGACAGGTATGCTATTTTCACTGTGCAGCCATCTGTGTGATTAACACGCTCTGCACTGAATCAATTGACAGCTCTCCAGGTGTCGGTGTGTGTTTGCAGGGCTTCTCTTTTCCTCTCTTTGGCCTCTGGTCTCCATCAGCTCCCCCACTGTTCAGGGTCAGTGGATTATTGTCCCTCTTCTATCTCCTCTCCTCAGATTACACAGAGAACATTCCTCAAGGGAGGCGCCGTGGATTACCGTCTGCTTCCACTCACCTATGTCCTGTCCTGTCCCCAGACTCCTTACCTTATCAGCTACTGACACACCAGTAGGGACTCTCATGTGGACACTTCATCCACTGGTCGTTTTACAACCCCAGTGACAAGATCAGTTTTGTTCCTTAACCACATAAACTGCAGCAGAGGAACACAAATATACATACACACTTAGACACTGTTTCAGCATACGGCTTAAACAGATAGTGTTTGCCCTGGTATATCTCTCGAGGTCTGCCTGTTACATTGTTGACCCTACTATTCTGTTCCTGGTCTCTATTGTCTGTGTTTGTCGGTATAATGAGGCAGAAGAGGCCTTCAGTCAAAGCATCAAACTGTAGAAACAGCCAGTGAGACTCAGCCCCAGGGGCATAGTGGCTGTGGAAACAAAGGGTTTCTGAACTCTCTGGAGTTTCAGCAGTGGCTGAGAGAGGATGATCACGAAATACATGTATGCAGGCACAGACAGACCCACAGTACCTGTCACTGAATCCATGTTTTCCTCTCCCTGGAGCTTTATTAGGCTCGGCTCTTTGAGCTTTGGATGGAGCGGTTCACCACCTCAACACTCACAAATGACTTGTCCTGCATTTCCTTCCTCTGGAAATCTCCTCACCCCTTAACTCCATACAGCTTCTTCTTATCTTTTGAAGGTTTAAGTGTACTAAACCTCACGAGGAAAGCACCGAATCCCTGAAACCCAGTATCAGTGTCTCCCACCTTCAGTTTAGATATGAACCAACCTCATGAGACTTTGCCTCTCAGGCCATGCTAATCCAGTCAAACTGAAACTTCTCAATGACCCCCTCCAAATCCCGAATTTGAACGTCTCAAAATGTTGGCCAGTATTTGTCTCCTTTTCACCCATGAACTTTCCCATAGTCACTTAATGTGAGTTGGCTGAATTGGGTTCAAAGTAATAGATGGCCATGAAGACTTTTTTAAATTCTCTCGATGTGTGAAAGAAAAAGGCAGCCAAGAGCAAGGCAGAGAGGAAAGAAATGTAAAGGTTAGCCAGTGTCAGGGGACATCCAGTACATATAATGGCTGGTAATGCAGACGGACCTTAGATGCTTTGATTCTGTCTCTTTAGGTGAAGGATCCTCTCTGAGCTTTAGCAGTGCCTCTGTCTGCCCTGTTTCAGTGGTGATATGTTTATACTTCATGTGCCATGGCTTTCAAAGTCTCATCTTTTGACAACATGCCAGTGTGTATGACCGAGAGATGAAAACAAAGTGAAAGAGAATGACACAAAGAAATGACTGTTAATAATGTTCTTTTCATGTTTGGATTATTCTGAAGTTTTGCCCTAAAGCGACAGGAAGAGCTCTGGCCCCCTTGGGTGCTCCCAACCCATTTGAGTCACTGAATGTCTGTCCGTTTCCCCAGACTGTCACATCAAAGGCTCTCACAGATACAGGGAAAAGCTATTTGGCAATTCTGGATAATGGGGAGAAGGGTCCAGTGTTGTTAACTTACCTCTGAAACCTTTGACTTTTGAGAGGTTGTGTGTGTCTGTATTCTTCATATCTTTCTACTTTAACATGCTTCTTACAAATGATAAATTGCATGTTGCATATTTGGAGTCTTCCTCCTCTTTGCATTTTTCTTTTATTTTAACCAGAGCTGCCCACCACGTTCTCTTCTGTTAGTATTAAAAGGGGCTCCAATTGTGTAAAGATTCATTTTCCACTGTAGATTTATCTTCCACTGGGGGCAGCTCCATCCGTCAAAACATCTTATCTCAGTCAAAGTAGCCTTAAGGCTAGAATTTATGCAATTTAACCTCAGATTTCAGCATTATGGTTGTACCTTTATGTGATATTAAACCTTCTGACTTTAGAGTTGTCTGTTGATTCAGCTCAGTGTATAAGTTGAGCTTTAAGAGACTTATCCTCCAACATTTTCCTTTGCAAACTAAATGGCAGTTCTGTTTAATGGAGCAAATTTATGCCAAAGTTATACATTTTTTCTACAAAAGTATTCAAACAGTTTGTGAAATTAATGTATCATTAATCTGTAGGAGTGTGGAAGATACAACAAAGAAGCTTAGGAGCTTCTTTCATCATTTTTCCAAAGTAGAACACTGATGAACCAAGACAATATGTCAAAACAGTTGCCTTCCCTGAGTCCCTACAACAGTGCATAATCTTTAATCAGATGGTTAAATTCATCAATCTATTTTGAAGTGGTCATACATGTAGCCTTGTAGTTGGGGTATGCAATCTTAAATTGTGAAAAATTAGTGTATTGATGATGTCCTTAAGACTACAAACTGAAATTGCTGCATGCAATACAATCTATTTGTGTGTATCTATGCTCTTTGACCCTTCTGACATTTTAGAAATTGTCAGTATTTTAAGTCTCTTATTGTATGGGTTTTTAACACTCACAGTATTGTTTTTACACATTAAAGTGTACTTTTCAAACAGTATTGTGTTATTTCCTTTCACTTTCAAATTTGAGGTATATATAACTTTGATTCACGATACTCAATCACTTGCATTTTTCATACTAATTAAAAAAATTCCACCTCACATTGAATACCTTTGGCAAAGATCACTTCACTCATGCTGCAGAAGTGTTTAACATCAGAAACGCAATAATAACTGACCAGAAACATGAGTAGAGGAATCCCAACAGTGATTGCTGTATACCAGGCAACATTTAAACACTTAGGGACACATCTAAAAAACATCTAAACATTCTGCCTAAGGGCATGATGGGAAAACTCTGCCCCTTTGATTTGAAATGGTAGTGGGTGGTGCTTCTATCATTTCACTTTCTATAGAGTTGGAATAACATTGAATGGATTAACACGGTCAGCTAACTCAACACTTTTGCTTTGTATAAACAAACTATAACTATTATACAAAAACAATCATGAACAAGCTACCTGTATAAAGCCATTTTTGTAAGAATTCTGCTTGTAGCCACATTTTGAAATAAATGATGTGTGTAGCTGATGAACACTAAATAAGATTTAAAACAAGAGGACACACAAGTAAATCATAAGTGGTGAAGAAAATGCACAAACTGTCTCCAAAAGATCAGAATTCAGGAGACTAAATGTTTGGTGTCTAAAAATATTCTAGTGGAAGACCAAACCCCCTATACTGGTGTGTCATCTATGAAATGGGAAATTATTTATGCAAGTAAAAGCTGAATGGGAGCTTGGCTTTTGGTCAGTAACCTAGCATTAGTCTTAAAAATCAGAGTGAAAAAAAAAATCAATATTGTGGCCATAAAAAATATAGATTTTTTTCACCCACCTTTGTAGGTTTTCAGTCATTCAACACCTTTATCTTTGTTAATACTGTACATGCATTGCGATCGTATAGGACTGGAATAAAGGTTTGATTTCCCCAGGTTTCTCTAAGGTCCGCCTACTGGTCTGTTATGATAAAAGTGCCCCTGTTTTCCACTGTAATTATCAATATCAGTTAGCTGCAGGTTAAAATGCCAATGGCTCTTTTTTTTACCCTGCACTCGCCTGCTTTTTGCTGTAAGGGAATTACTACCTGATGCAACCCCAGAAACACACAGAGAATAAAGTATAAATAAAACAGTCCCATGTTACTTCAGATTTTCAGTAGTTTACTGAAAAGTGAGCCATTCGCCTTGTATCCTTTTCACTAGCTGTGGTCTTTTAAATCAACTTCCTTTCTTTCTTTGAGTCATCAACACTTCTGTTCTTTCCCACCCCCATCTTAACCTTTCCTCTCATCAAACTGTCTGCCACTCTCTCTTGACCCTTCAGACAATTACATGCACTGGATCTACAGTATCTGTAGGTCGAGTCTGTTGGAGGGAGATATGCTGACTGACACTTACTGAGAGCTGGAATTCCCTCAGGACATGGTGACTGTGTGCCTGCCAGTCCTCTTCCTACCTGTCTCCACTCCCTTGGGTTTAAAAGTCATACTACAGGAACCTCACCAATGCTCTTTTCATCACAAAACCGCCCTCCTCCTCCTCCTCCTCCTCATCATCATCATCATCAATGAGATCATCTCTGTGCCACAGAAATCAAGTTTAAACAGCTTGTCAGTCATCTGGCTGTCACAGTGTGCCATTCTGTTGCTCGTTGCAACAGGTCTGCTCAGGGTTCTTCCTCCATCTCCATCTCTTTCTGTCACTTTCCTTTTTTCCTTTTTCTTTCAGTCAGTAGCTTTCTCTTTAAATCTGTTTCCTCATCCCGTGCCTGTCACTCTGACTTACAGCGGCTCAGTCCAAGCTATCATTCATTTTAACTCATTTAGACTGAAAGACTGAGTGAAAAGGAACTTTTGGCATTCATTTCCAGCATCTTCCTCCCATTTCTTCCACTGTTGGCAGACAGGCTTATTTCTTTACCTTTAATCATGGCATCATCACTGAAGAGGTGGAAGGAAGGAGTAAACTGTGTCTGTGTGGATGTGTAAGCATGAGTACAAGGTTGAAAAGTTTAATCACATAGACATGCACTATTGTCACTTACAGATTGAACAGTATTGTTTTAATGCAAACCGAAAAAGTGACTTCATATTAATTAATTATACTGAAAACATAAATGTCAAACATCTTTTATCCCCTTTGATTGTGATGTAAGCATCATAACAGGACTAGAATGTCTAAACTTGGTGAGCTAGGATAAATCCACGCTGTCTGTATGTGTTACTGACTCTTGTCATGGCCCTCCACAGAGTTTACAGCCTTTAAAGAATGATCTTCTCTGTCCTGTCCAGCTTTGACAGCAGCTGGCATCACACCAGGCTATGCATATTTCTGTTTCTGTCGTCATATTTGACCCGGGGGAGAATTCATCCTTCCATGAAGGAATGAAGCTTCTTTTCCTTTCCACTCACAGCTTTCTTTCTTTGCTGTTTCTTCAAGTTTTTCTGAAACCCAGATCTCAGAATTAAATTGGAGCTTCATGCAATAGTAAAAAGGGTGAAAGTCAGGTGTTGTACAGGCAGGAGACAGCAAACACGAATTAGTTTGTTTGTTTTTTGGGTTTTGACCCAGTCAAGATGGCAGCTCTTAATTTAACTATCACAGTGTGACTTTCTGCCGGGCCTCGGCCATCAGGCAGCTGTTACTGTTAATGTCCACAATCCTCTCACATCATCCCCAGTGAGTGATTGGCGATCATTTTGTCAATTAAACCTCTGCTGTGAATGTCACAGCTACAGTTATTAGGACGGACTTGTCCTAGGACTGTGTGGAGCAGAATATGTTTGACATTTTAGTGGACTTTTTTCGATGATTTAAGTCATGTTTGGACTCTGCACTGTGAGAGAAATGTAGTCAATCAAAAAAGATCAGTGTGTCGGAACAGCAGTGGATACACATGACACATAAACAAGTCCAACAAAACATGGTAATGTTTTGTCATGATAAAGTGACATTTATCAAGGTGCTGCCCCTGCTAATGACACAAGTCGCAATTAAATCCCTACTGGTTGAATAAATGGGCAAATAAGCTGTCACAGTGAAAGATTTTTAAATTTTTACAGAGAATTATGAACAAGTTCTTGAGTTTGATAAACCATAAAACTAGTGGAGGGCTGTTAACCAGTATCGGCCCCATCACTGGTATAATCTCTGCCACGACACAGATTTTTGTAACATAATGATCATCAGTTTGAACGTGTTGTAGTGGTGGGCTTTAAACTGATGTCAGTATCTTAGCCAGTAAAATTTCTGCCACAGGATAGATTATAGCATCACCATTACGGTTACAAGTTTAATGTCTGTAATAACAGCAACATATGTGCAGCAAGTGTGCTCGCTTTGTGAAGCATCTCTGTTGGCCTGACTGGGCTTTAACACAAGCTGCATTCTGCAGTGGAACAACTGAGTTCATCTTTAGCCCAGAGCTGCAGCAATTCATCTTATAATGGCTATAACAAGTTTCTGTTTTAACTCATGACTTGGTTGTTTTAAGTCCATGATGTGTTTAAGTAGCAGTCTGTGGTGTTAAGGTCAGAGAAACAGCTGCAAACTCTGTAGCTGGGTAAACGCACAATTGTTGCTGCTAAGCTAAGTTAAATCTATTGATTGCTTCTTTGTAAAAGTTCTTCACAGTGAAAGTCCGTAGTTATTTTGTTTGAGTGCTTTTATTGTGACCACCTATGTCAGGAAATGTGTTTTTTTTCAGTAGCAGTTTGACACATCTCAGCAGGTGAGAAATGAAGTTAACACAGGAAGTTACAAATCATTTTCTGTGATCTAATATTTATTTGTATTGGGACAAGTATGAAGCAACTGTTGCCACACACTACAGCTAGGCCTTTAAAAAACATCATATTCAACATTAAATACACAAAAACAATCTCAACACTAAAAAGACAGAACACAGAATACATGAAATACATAATATCACACATTACTAAGTATGAAGGAGAGTGCAAGATTATACAAGACTGAGTCCTCTTTGAAAACTACTTCAGTCCTAGTTTAAAATGATCCCAGTCAGGATCTAGTTTGAGCTCAGGTGGTAAAGCATTCCACATTTTGATCCCCTAGACAGAAAATGTTGTTTGTCCCAGTGAGGATTTGCAGAAGGGCACACCACTCTCCATGAGATGCTCCACACATTACCAAGCCTTATACTCTGAGTGTAACCACAAGGTTGCTGAGCACCCTGGGCCTGATGGTTTAAACATTTATGAATCAGTTTTAGATTGGTAAATCTAATGAAATGAACAAAACTTAATATTTTGTATTGTTTTTTTTTTTTTTCAGAACATGGCAGAGATGTGACCTCATTAGCTTCCTATCCAGGATTTTAATTGCTCTGTTCTAAATAATCATCAGAAGTTTTATTGTTAAAGGTGCAGCTTGTGACCAGGAAGTTACACAATAGATTATGTGGGAGACAATCTTTGAGTGCCTGAAAGCATTTGCAGCATGGAATGGTAAACAGTCTCTAAGCCTAAAAAAGTGGTGGTTAGCTGCAGCAGTCCTGCAAACCATTACTTTATTTCATGAACCTGCCTAATAGATTGTCCATTGATTTTTAGATATAGCTCATTAGTGGTAACTGAGGACCAGGGCCCTGGTCACAAACAGATGCTGATTTCTTTGTGTTAAGTGTAAAGCATGAGCTCTGAAACCAAACAGCAATGGATTATAAAGGATAAGAAAGCTGTGTGGAAGCTAACGATGTGGCCTTTCCAGAAATACTAAAGATTGTATGGTCTTATGCTTAGACATGCGTTGAGTGTTCCTTCAAAGGCTTTTTTGGGGGGGGGGGGGAATCTGACATGCTTTTAATGTTGTAATACTGTGATGTAATAATGTTACAGTAAAGGGCAGTGAAATACAGTGAAAGAGATTTTCACCCATATCACCCAGCCCTATATAAAACTCACATATCACTCTTGCTGTCTTAATGTGTTTCATTTGGTGATGCATCGTTTGGGATAATCAGGGCCGATGCCAATGTTTAAAATAACATTTTGGCAGATACCGTTGCTGACACAGATGTTTTTTTTTTTCATCAACTGTTGTTGCTTGTTCAATTTTCATTAAATTAACATTTTTGTGGAAAAACAGTGCAATTCTAGCCTTTTATCACTTTAGAGGGAACAAATCCATCTACAAAAATCCATAAGAGAACCTCTTATTTGAACTTATTTTACGATAAAAGTTACTTTGAAAATAACAGCTTCAGCATAGCCTCTCTAGCCTGAAATAAATCCATTCTTTGTTTTCCTAATCAATCTCAACTTAACCATGTTGTTACTAACAATCATGTTTAATCCTTTATCTCATTTGACAATATATTAATATAAAAGCTTGACATATTACCCAGCTCTACCCCACAGGCAGATTCTTGGGAAAATGCAGATTTATCACCCAGCCCCTTGGGTCTACTTCTTGGTTAGATGCATATCTTTTTCTCTGGAAAGATTAGCCTCTCAGTATTGTTGCAGCTCACTTTGTTTCTCTCCTCCTCCAGGATTTGAGAAGCAGCGGTGGCTGTTATGCCTATCAGTTGCATGTAAAGCTTCCCTCTAATAAAGTAGTCTTTAGTACTAGTTAGGTGTAGTTTTTACATAGTTTTTACACTTTGATGAGGGCCTACCTATGTGCGTAAAAAGACATTTCAGGGCTCTCACTGAGTGGATCACATTAGCTGCCTCATTCCCCATCCTACAGATGATTAATCCAACAGGCTCTTTCAGAGTAACTGCTGTGTAGTTAAAGTTGTTAGGAGATCTTAGTCTGCAGCAATATGTGGCAAGTTAGTGTTTTTGTTCCAAGAGGTTTTGCATCATTTTTTAAACATATTACTCTTTCGGGTTGAGACGTCCAGCAGCAGAAAGTTGATTGGACTCCTCTTGTTTTGTTTTAAGTCTTCTGCAAATAGACTCTAATAAAGTAGTCTCTAGTAGTAGTTAAGTGTGGTTTTTACACTTTGATTGGAGCCCACCTCCCTGCATGAAAAGACGTTTCAGAGCTCTTACATCAGATGCCTTATTCCCTACTTCATCTGCACAGCCTGCTGGCGTAGGTAGACAATGGTAGAATGTTTAAAGGTTCCAACTATGTTTGGGCTAATTTTAGCCACATCACAGATGTCAAGCACCGCAAACTTGAATGATCAGGATAGACATCTGGAGGGTGTGGGCAGCAAAAACATGTCAGACTGCTGTCAATCATTGCTAATGCCATTTTAGCATTTTCTCATATAGCAGCAGGCACTTCAGATTTGTCTATTTTCCAAAATTGATTGATTGATTATCAATGCATGTCGGATTTTTTGCCAATGAAGGTTCACAAGGCCACCACTGGCTGAAGCTGAAATTCCACCGATGCATTCATACATCACTAATTTCATTGTTTATTTTAAAACACATTTTGAATGCTCAGTGAGCTGCAGAAGTATGTTTTAGGATTTTTTTTATCCTTTTGCACTTTGTTATTAATTTTATTCTGTTAATAATGTAGTTTACACTAATTATAGGCCTATGATTTTAAATATCCCAAAATGAGATGCCAAGAAAAAAAGGATGTTCCCAGGCTGTTATATTCCTATCCAGCTAAACAGGAATTTAAATAGCCTTTAACAGACTAATCTAAAAAGGAGGGTTGCTCAGAAAACAGTCAGATTCATTCTGCTGTGCTGTTTAGAGTGTGGATAAAGTCAGCAGCTAGCTCTGCCAGCTTTCAATTCTCTTTTGAGATCATTATTTTGCTTAATGTGGTTACTCATCACATTGGTTGAATTGTTATACATATGTATAACCCTTAACAGCCTTCATGCAACTTTATTTCCATTTTTAGCTCAAAACACTGCCATCCCACACTGTTCCTACAACATACTAAACGCTAAGCTTCTCACGTTTCCGTCTGGCTAAAGACCAGGGGAAAGCTATGGCAGGAAGGAGGCGGCATTAACTGACGCTACAGCAGCTACTATTTGCTGAGTCTACATTAAATCATAATCATCATTTAAATCATGCAGTGTCTAATTTGATATTCGAATTTAGCCATTTAGCTGGCTAACCGTGTGCATCCCTAGTAAAAATTCAACTCTTCCTTGCCATTCTTAAAATACTTCTGCAAATATCAAGATGTCAGCTTTATAGGAAAGCATTCTCCATCGCATGAACTCTGTGTGAGGAATAGATGCCCAGTGAGCCTCCCTGTTGGAGTCAAATTTTCAGGAGTGTGGCCTGGTTTCAATGAATCATAATCCCTGCTGTCTTTCTATGACAACCATTGCTCATTCTGCATCACCGTGCTGTCAGAAATAACCCATTCTTCTATCGCTGAAATGTTTGCCAACAGCTACTGAGAATGGATGGCCATTAGTGGGCATGAAGACATCAGGATTTCGAGCGTTGGCTCAGCTGATCCAGGAGAGATAGGAGTGGGCGGGCTACTTTGTACTGATGAATTGCTTTTAGGCTTCTCCAACCGAGTGGGAGTGAAATTGAACAAATATCTGCATCAGTGTGTCAGTGGATAAAATAAAAGACGAGAAAGCTCTGTGTACACAGGAGGATGAACTTTTGGCCCATAAAGCTAATGCCAAACCAGCCATTCATGCTGCTGGTTTTTGTGGTTTCTCACCATCATTTCTCTCTTGGCATCCACCCTCCCTGAGCCACATAGCCATGTCTGTTTTCATCAGTCTGAGTGCTCCTCTGACAGCTTCTCCTCTGACTCAATTTTAGGCTTTGTGGAAGTCCTGTACCCATGCTGACATTTGCATGGTCCTGTTTGAATCCAGCTGTAATCAACTTGTGTGCTTTTAGTTTATCTGATGTTACTGTGGGTCCACTTGAAATACTGTTGCACCAATACTTTACCAAAATTAAGCAGAAAATGCTGTTTAATATAGTGAACCAGCATCTGATTTATGCTGACCATCTGCTATCTGTATTTAATATCAGACCTTAAAGGATGTTTGCCAAATAGTCCAATTTCTCTCTTCCCTCTGAGTGCACAAGTTCAGTCCGTCACCCAGGACATTGTTGCATTTGAGTTTGATTTGTGAATCATCACCAACTAAATTATTATGCCTTTGCTGCCTTTCAAAAGTAAGAAAAATATCTATATGATTATTTTAAAAGCTTTTTGATATATTTTGATTTGCAATCCTTGGTTTCATTGTTTTTTTGACTGAACTTTGTGCCACTTTAAGAGACTCTTAAATGTTGCAGCTACTCTTTCTAAATGTTTTCTAAATCAGGGCAGATTCTGCAACTTTTCCTCTCACATTCACTATTGTATCAGCCAGTTGTGTATTTGTTCTTGGCTCACTGCAGCTGTAAAGCTGCATCGCTTTGCAGCAGTGCCAGGTAGTAAGCTACGAGAAGATGATATTGAATAGAGAATAGCTTATATAAACATTTATTCCCAAGACACAAAAAGGATCTCGTGTACAGGCAAACAATAACAGTATCACACGTATATCCCTCCTTCCTCAGAGTTGTGTCTTACAGATATGCTGCATGAGACCTGTGCTCACTGTTCCCTGAGGAAGCCTGCAGTCATATCTCAGACTTTGTATGTAAAAGAAACCTTGGCATACAAACACATTTAAGTTGACAAGCAAAGTGCACAAAGAAGAGAAAACATGAGATTGTAACACTCCCACATTACACAGCAAACCTGAAATTATTATCTTAGACAGCTGTCATCACCCTGTCTCTATCATCCAAAATCACTGTGCAATGAATTCTGGGATATAGACCGAGCCTTTTCTGTTTTTCTTTATAAGTCATGTAATGATGTTGTTTGACTCTCTTTGGAACTGTATTTTAACTCATTGACTGCCATTGACGTATATATATATGTCATTTAAAAAACAACGCTGGAGTGCCATAGACTTATATATACGTCAAAGTGTTTTTTCGCAGCTGGCACAAGGGGGCGCTCTCACACTCGCTATGAGTAATTTTGGGGTTTCTGGGATACGTAGTTGGAACACTACAGTCGGAAGTGACGGTAGATCAAACATCAGAGATGGAGACCCTGGGGTCAAAGAGCAGAGTTACGGAGGTATTCTAAGCTAAAAGTGCTAACCTAGACGCTGGAAGAAACTTTAAACTTTTGCCTGAGAAATTGCTTACTCACTGAAACCGACAGTGAACTTAATGACATGGAATCCAGGGATCGGCGCTTTTATTGATCTGCCTCAGCCGGCAAAGAGGCTAAAGAATGCTGCGAGGTCTCCCCCGTGTGTCGGAGAAATAAGGCAGCCTCTTGCCAGCTGGATGCATACAGCAACAAGCAGTAGAGGACGTGGGCGTATAGGGAGGTCCCATGGAGGCTGTCCAGTTCCAGAGTGTAAATGGCATGACAGTGGCTGGATGCATTGTTATTTATTTTACAATAAAATAACATTTCTTATACAATTTTCAGATGTCTTTTATGTCATTGAAGGCAAAATTATAACATTCAAATCACTGTTCTGCTTGACAGACTCTCTTTCACCAAAATGCATTTTTCTCAGCTTTCTAGAAAAAGAAGTGGTCTTTTTGGTGAAACTAGCCTCTATTCAACTTACGATAAATCAAGAATGGAACAAGTTACAAACATTTTTTTCCATGATGAAATAGAGAGTTTCTTCTTTCATTTGACATATTTGGTGTTTTCAAAATCATAGTACAAAATATTCTGTGGGTCTTGAAAGATGAGTCAAAATAGCCAAAACGCCGGCACAAGCCACTTTCCATTTTGTAAAATGGCTGGCACTCAGTAAGTTAAAATCCACCTTCTGTTAAGATATATCAACCACTATTACCATGTTGATAAACTGGTGTGAGAACTACTTGACCTGACTACAAGGTGCTCTTGTTTCATCCAAGAGAAATGCTGTCAGAGAGAGTGAAATACCTGCAAACAGCTTTCTAATTATCATTTCTTTAACTTCATATTGCTGTTCTTTGTGACATCGGCCCTCGTAGGTTCTCTGTGTAAGGAAGTTGTAAGACAAAGGCAGCGCTCTGTTGATAGCTTTACATTTACAGGCCCAGAGGGACTCTGTTAAAGGTTTCTTTTAATCCAGAAAATGGGGATTTCAACACCAATTATCATAAATTAACCTCTGTCCCAGTGATATCTACAGTTATGGTTGCTCCCCTATTGACCCTTACTTTAAAGACACATTGTGCAAATTAAGTTTAAAATCACAGGTGTGTGCACAAGCCAACACAAAATAAACAGGGACTACCTGACACTGAAAGACTTACAGCTGTCCAAGGTCTCTGCTAATTAATGCCAGGAAACTTTTAAATTAATGAGATGTTATCTGAATGTCTCTCAAGTCGAAAAAACTGCATCACTTTTTAGGATGTATTGGGCTTTTAACGGGTTTATTTAGAGAGGAAGACAGTGGATAGAATCAGATCCAACATGTACGTGTTTAATATCTCTGAGAGCCTGGTTTGAACTTTGGAGCAATATAAACCAGCATCAGCAGAGCCAGGGGGTCACTTACTGGTCTTAAAACATCGATGTTTTCTAAAAAGCCCAGAATCCTTCTAACCTGACACACCAGATGGATTTGATTCACACATCCATCTGGAAAACCTTCCATAGACAGCGTTTGGAAATGGGCAGAGCCTTTAAAAAAAAAACTCAGACGGTGATTGGATGAACGTTCTGTCACATCTTTACTGGCCAATCAGATCAACAAAACATGTGACATCGTAGCCCTGACGAATAAACTCCATAGATAGCTGCATAATGCGAACTGTGGCGACTGTTGACCTGTCAGTACACATCTATTGTCGTTTTTGAAAAGAAAACAACTCAATGCTGTTCTTTGTACTTTTAACGAAGAACTGTCATCAAGTTCTGATAAAACTGGTGCTTTAGCAGCATCCACGCTAATGTCTTCCACCATACTTGCACTGGCCTCTTCTCGCTGCTTGAATACGTCACGACTGTGCCGCACCCGAAAGGACTGCCCCTCAACACTGATTGGTCCTGTCACTTTCTAACCCGACCCCAAACGGTTTTGCCAGTGAGAAATATGGGAACTGGCGAATCCATCTGCTTTGCAAGGTTAGAATCCTTCATGTTATTAATTAAACAAAACTTTGTCCCATCCACTGTCTCTCCCTGGCTGAGTATGAGCAAATCAACAAACACTTTATAAATGTGGAAATAATACCTTGTGTTGCCATGTCTTACCTACCAGAGTCAGTAGAAAAGTGTGTGGGAATTAGAGTGTGAGGAGTATTATTCAGTCACCTCACCTTTGTGAACAACAAGACAGATTGCTGGCTAATTAGCTTATCTAGCCTACTGTAATGTACATTGAGTCTCTCTAGATGAAGACCTCCAAACATTCTGGCATCCACAAAGAGTGATTCTGCAGTGAAACAGGGACATTAGTTAGCTAAAGTGTATGTTTGCTTGCTAGCATCTGGTGTGATTAGTCTGCTAACATTAGCTGTGGTTAGCTTGCATGCTATGTAAGTCCCAATGTTCCCATTGAAGAGAGAGTTAAGTCAGCAGTGTTTGGGCATCAGAAGCAGTTCCACAGTTTTGTTTGAAAGAAAACTTTGGGTGTGTGATAAGCCACTCTTGGCTCTGCTCTTGAAGAATCCCGACGAGTATTGTTCAAAGAATTGTTAACATTACAACTGCAGGCAACCAGTCAGGCAGGACTCATCATCCAGGTAACTATTCAAATACTACAGCAGTGGACTTTTCCCCCTGGGTAATTAAGGAGTCAGATGTCTGCAAGAAAACCACATCCAAGACAAAAAAGAAAAACCTGTTTTATGATAGATAAGCTGTGTGTTGCTGCTGAGTGATGCAACAGGAAAAATAAGTAGATCAAAAACAGTCGACATTGCTGGCCTGTCACATAACAATGAAGCTTTCTTTGTTGCCAAATAGACATTTTTTAAAATTTATTTCTAAAATTGTATTCACACACTAAAGTTACCTATACACCATGCACCTTAAATTGTCTTAAACATTGCAGTTACCCCCAGAAATAGATCTGTACCCGGTTTCATTAGTGCTGTAGTTTCCTACCCAAAGAATCTGATGTAACTGTAAAAATATGTTTTTGAGGAGCAAAGAATGAAAATTTTGGATCTTCAACATGTTGTTTTATAGTTTCATAGTAATAAAGACTGTTTGAGAACCTGTTGATATTAAAATAATGTTGGTTTTGAGGGATTACTTTTCTGTGGAAGAGCTGTTTCCCCCTAAATGTTGAAATTTCTTTGGTAATTTAAATCTTGTTTTTAAAATAGTACATATAAGACCAAAATGATCTGATCATGTTGGTTTGGTCTACACTAATGAAGTAAATCAGGAAGAGGAAAACAAATGATTGTCATTTTTAGCAATAAGAGGAAAACTAAAGTCTAAGTTGATGTCTCACATGAGTGTTTGATTTGTTAATGAGCTGCTTTGTTATTTTTATGTATTAAAAGGGCATCAAAGTGCATGGCCTGGTCCATAGTGGCCTCTTAGTTTATTTTGTCATTAAGCTTAATGCAAACTTGCATTAGTACACAGCTCTAGTTCTGTGTTGGCATGTTATCAGGAAAAACAAATCTGATCCCTCCTGAACACAATGAAGTGTTCAGCCAGCTACAACAAAACAAGCAGACCTCTAATGAAGCTGCTAAATCAGAAGTTAGTGCCAGAAACTGGGGAAGGAAACATTTGCTGTGAATTGTCTCAGAGGTAAAACAAATCACGTAAATCACAAAGTGTACCTTATTTTATGATCACAAGTTGTTGTGTAGATCATATTCTGTAAACATGCTTGTCAACAATGTGGGTAAATCTTTCATCAATTGCCTGCTACCCTGTGTGCCAATTTTAAAAGAGTATCAGGTTGTGATGATGCCACAGAAATTTTTAAATGTCTGACAAGCCTTTGAGTGCTTCCCTGTCTTCCGTGTGTTGAATTTTACCCCATGGTTAAAATGATTCACAGGGCTGTAAAGTCCCGTTTGTGAATCAGGGGTGGTATTTGGCTAAGGACGTATTATACAAGAGGTTGAACTCTCTCATGTTCTGTACATGGAACATTTTTAAATCAGCACTTAAACATCTTATCACATCAAGCACCACAAAGAGCTTTTCTATTGCATGATTGAATTTATTCCTCGCTTTGAATGGGCTCTGTGTTTGTTTCTACCTGAGGTGAGAGCTGCAGCTCCTCAAAGTAAATTAACTACTGACAGTACATAATACAATCCATCTGTTGTGGCACGCCTGTATAGTGTATGATTTTAACTGAGAACTTTGATTTCCATTTCAAATAAAGACCACGTTTAATCACTTTACAGTTTCCATTTTCTTTGAAAGCATTAATTTGATCAAAGGCCAAGTCCCTCTGAACTCTCCCTCTGACTTTTCCTCAGAGCAAGACCCAGAGTTGGAAAGCACATTTCCATTAATTACTACGTTCAGTTGGTGAAGAGCTAGTTCATTTGATTCACATTTAACACTTGGACTGATGGAAAGAGAGATGTAGCTGTTGAGTTAATTGAGAAGCCAGGAGATCCTTCATAAGGATAATGGGTTTTTCACCCTTGGCTGCCACTTTGCAGAGACACTTCAATTCTGTATGCTTATGTCACAAAAATCTGTGTGCCTTAGACAGTCTAACACCATTTTCAGACCTTGCTATTGTACAATAGTTTCTTACTCTAACATAGTGAAACTCCCAGCAAGGAGAGAGCTTTCTTATAACTTAAAAGTTTAAAGTTCATTTAGCAAATTTCACACTTCCAGACCTTCCGAAACAAAGAACAAAGCAAGAGGAGAGAAAATTTCAAGGAAAAGTTTGGGCTTTTTATGTTACTGCTTTGTTGTTCCTTTATGAATACGTTTTTTAATATAAATGCAGAACTCATACTCACAGAAGCTACGATCCCAGTGTGTGTACATGTAAGTACTATCAAAGTGTGATTAAACATCTTACATTTAATTTATTCAATAAAATGTAAAAATATTACATAGTTTGATGCAGCATGTTTATAATATTTGTGTGATTTCCAACAAGTAACACAGAAGGCTGATAAAATTTGTAGAAATTGAAACCCTTTGAGATCTCTTTCCTGTGCTCTAGATACCTCTATCTCATTACATACCTTTTTTTAACTGAGCCTCACTTCTACAGCCCCAAACAAGCTACATCTCGTTGTACCTCTGGGCTACTCATTGATCATTTTCAGTGGATCAAGGGCCAGCTCATGTTTTGACTGCATGAAAACAGTCTTTCTAGCTTGCCAGCTGTCATGTTTTGACCTCCAAAATGTCAGCTCCTTTGAGACCAACTAGGGGTGTGAGATAGGTCAATCTTCGATCATTAAGGATTAGAGTGTTCTGAGAATCAGAGAGCAGAGATTTCGTAGGATTGGATTATATGTTGTTTTCAGTCATATGATCAGGAAGTGAAGAACACTGGTAACAAAGCTACTGACATGAAAAGGCCCAAGAGTGCAACTGATAGTTAAGTGTGTGCTCACAGGGTCGAGCTTCCATGACTGTCACACAGCAGCATACACATGTAAGCTGTAAAAATAAATAATCGGCACATCTGTGCTGTGGACAGTCCATTTTTTGCAAGCAGGAAAATGTGTCATTTGTAGCGGGAATTCACTTATCTGGGGTCAACCTCATGTAACTTAGCGTGTGTCTGAAGGGTCATATCAGTGTAGTGACAGCAACAGTGGCATGTAGCCTGACATGAGGAGGAGAGACACTGATTCTGCTGTACAGAGCTCACTTCTCTGGCTTCTGATGATGATTTCAGGCAGACTTAAACACGTGTTCATCACAGAATCGAGAAAATGTATGATCTTGGCTAAAATCCAAAAGCACAGAGGGGCTTGCTTAACTTACGCCAAGAGACCTGACGACAGCAGGTCCTTGCGATGTTACTATTGCAAATGTGCACATCGCCATCACGATACACATACAATATATCATTCAGCCTTAGTAGCAAATGTGCTAATGTATCAAATTAAGTTACATTTTACAGAGATGTCATGGTCTTCACTAGAAATCAGGGTAAAACTATTCCTTTTAAAAACTTGCTGCTGTGTTTACATCAATCTCCTTCACAGATCTTTGCTGGGAATTTGAAGTGTTGATTCTCAGACAGAGACAAGTTAAGGGAACTAAATGATAAAAATACTAATGAATCTAGGTTTCATATTTGATTTAAAAGACAAAAATCTTGGAGAGTGCTACATCCCCCAGTGCACAGTTGTGCCTGCTCTGCCGGTTTTGAACAAAGATTGAGCCAGTGCTTTTTAAGACATTCTGAAATTTGGTGTACAATTAGTGGGGATGCTGAGTAAGCATCAACACTATTGATAATCACGTTGGCCATTTTGTTTTTTCCCTTCGTTTTTTGGACCCTATTGCCTCTTTCACTCTTTGAGCTATACTCATCATTCTAATATCATTCTATTCACCTCTTTTAGGACATGGTGGCTTTATCTTTTTTTATTTGTAACTTTTATAATTTTTAAAATATTTAACTTTTTTTAGCATTTAAATGAATAGGGCTTTTCTAAAAAATTGCACTTTCGTCAACTCCTCATAACTTTAGCATTTCTTGGGCTGTTTTCACTGTTCTACTATCAAACTCTTTAGCTTCTGGTGCTCTTTTCCGCTATTTATAATCTTTTTTATATACTATTTATACTTTTAACTATTTTGCTTTTTCTAAAATTAAAATAACATTTCAGATAGGCCAGCTCTTTAAATCCTCTAGAACTGTTTTAACTTCTAAGGCTTACAACTTCAGCTCACTTCCACATTCAGATTTAATTTTTTTGCTTTAAAACATAGATAAACTCTTCAGCTATTTAGGAATGATTCATTATTGATATTTTTTTACAAACTTCTTATAATCACTGATCAAACTTCATGAATACTGAGCTCTCTCAGACGTTTACAATGGGGGTAAATGAAGAGGCTTAGAGTGATGATGTCACACTTAGAGCACAGAAGCTGTGTGAAATAGAGGCAAACTTCCCAAACAAACTGCTCTCCAGAAAAAATATTTGGTCCACAGTTGTAATATGACCATCAAAATGTAGCCACACATCTCCTCTTGCTCACAAAAAAAGATTTGAGGTCAAAAGGATCAACGGTTTTGGCACAGGGGGCTTCAAAGCATGACCGACACCTCTACAGCTGTTGATCTGCAGCAGTGCTATTTTTGAACGCAGAACCCTGAGTGCGAGCTTTTGGAATCACTTTTTTAACTTGCTCTTGAAGTATGATTTTTCACTTCCCACACAAAAAATATATCACAGCGGTCAGCAACTTCTGCTGATTTCCATGATACCTTTGGTTTTCTGCTAGATTTCACAGGTACAGCTTAAATTGACTTTGTTTGAGTGCATGTTCTGACCACTCAACTCAGTTTTCTGAGCTGTGTTTAGCAGAAGCTTTCACGTGTGACTAATTAGCTTTGATCTCAGTTGTGACTGATTAGCTATGATGTTATACAGGTTTTGATCACCATAGCAACCTGGGAGTCTTTCAGACACACACGTCAAGCATTAACACTCTTTTAAACTGTCACATACAAGTGGCTTTAATCTATCGTTTTTAAAGCGCTCGACTGAACAATATTATAAAACAATGTACTTTAGTGTAAATCTTGAGACAAAATTCTAAAAGGCCCTCTTTTTAAATGTTTTTATTTATTTATTTTTACATTTTTCACTAATCAGGTATTGCACTCTTCGGCTTTTATGCAATTTTCAACCATTTTTATGATTTTTAGCTATTTTTATGCCTTTTAGCTATTTATGCTATTTATATGTTATTTTCAGCTATTTAGTCTGGAAGGACTTGGGCTGGGAATCGGAGGGTTGCTGGTTCAAGTCCCGGTCAGACCATATCTGGACTTTGGTCTGGTAGCTGGAGAGGTGCCAGGCCACTTCCTGAGCACTGTCGAAGTGCCCTTGAGCAAGGCACTGAACCCCCAACAGCTCACGGCAGCGCTTCAACGAGAGCAGCAAGGCCATCACTCTGACATCTCTCCATTAGTGCATGTCCATGGGGATCCTGTTTGTGCATGTGTATTTGCATGTAATTCAGCCTGTGTGTGTGTAGCATGTGTAACAATAGAGTGTAAACTGTGAATTTCCCTTCAAGGATTAATAAAGTATAACTTGACTTAACTTAACTTAACTTAATGCTATTTAGCTATTTTATGCTAATTTTTAGATATTTTTTCTGCTATTTTATCCTGTTTTTCTGCTATTTAGCCATTTTTTGCTATTTTCAGGGATTTTTCTATGCGATTTTCAACTCTTTCTTTGCTTTTTCAGCTGTTTTCAGCAGTTCTTCCACAGTTCAGCAACCCACGCAATTTCAGCTGAAATTGCATTTTTATCTAGTTTTTTATTGATAGATCTGAGATTCTGCGAACCATCTTACAGACCATTGCTCTCTGAGCACACCTGCTTGAAGTCACACAGTTAAACACATTAAGTACAACTCATTACAAAGTGCAGAGCTATATCCCTCCCCTGCCTACACATGAAATTTTAATTGAATGTGTGCCTTTGATTTCATTAAGCTATGCAAATAATATACCAGAGATCTTATTAAGCTCTTGTCAGCTCAGAGAGATTGTGATGGAGGCTGTTAAGTGTATAAAGACTTTGATATGTCCTTTGTCCACAGATTTTTAATCAGAGATGAGTTTAAACTCAGATGACCTTTATGTGCTGCTTAGCAAAGCATTTGCGTCAGGCGTAGATACTGGATTGTGATGATGATATCAGATTAGTGGGTCTGTCTCATTCCTGTTGGCTGCATGTGGTTGGTGTTTGTTTGACTGTGTGTTTCACGGGGAAAAGGTCACTTCAAACATTGACTGAGCATCTTATTCCAATATGATTGGATGTGAAGTTACAACACCCCACCTGTAGATGTTGTCTTTAAAGGATAGTCTACAGGGCATCTACCTTTTAGCCAAGTAATGCTCATTGTGCCTTATCAAAAGGCACCTTTACAGTTGCACTGTTGTATCTCCAGCCTCGTTTAACCTTTGAGTTTGATCTGTTTCACTTGAGAACCTTTGAACAAACTCAGAGAAATTATTATTAATTAGAAATCCTGCATTCTGACATTTGCTGCTCATCTTTTGTAGTTTTTCTTTTCCCTGTCGTGGCACTTTATAGGTCATTTTAATGATGTGGTTATTCATGCATCTGATATGTTGAGGCTGATTTAGAAACTGATGTTAACGATTGAAAGAATGAGAAAGGAGAGACTGGCTGATCATCAAACCTCAGCTACAGGAGGAACAATGCAGCGGGGGAATAGTGGAATAGTGCGCCAGCGCTTCACCCTTTCAGGTTTTCTGTCGGTAGCATGGGAGCTTTTACTTGTCTGATCTCCATTTATTATTGGAACCTGGATTGAGATCTCTTTTACAAGGGTGAACTAGCCAAGAGGTCAGCAGCAAACATAATTTACATTCAAGAGACATACTGAAAAAACAATCTGTCTCTTGATGGTGGCGAGGGGGTCTGGCAGGGAATGATTTTCATGGACAGGATCTCAAGGCACAGCCAGGGAAGAAGGGTTTCCTGTTTGTTCCTGTCAACATTTGTTTTGTTTTTTTTGTTTGTTTGTTTGTTTTGGGTTTTTTTTGTTTTTTTGTTTTTTTTGCAGATTATGTGGTTATTTTGGCTTTTTCAGGCATGAGGCAATTTGCAACTGTTTGTTAAGAGGTTAGCAACTCCAAATGTAATGCTGTGGTTTTCAGCTGTAAACCAGTAGATTTCTCCCTTCAGGTGGATAGTGAGTTTCAGGTGAAGGATTTGCTTTTGTCTTGTTCAGTCCTCAGGATATACTGGATTGTTCGACTGAGAGATGGATTGTTGCTGTATCAGCAGTGTGGTCACTGTAGATAGGATGAGAAGCTTGGACATCCAAACAGAGCTTAGAGCTGCGGCAACTTCAATTTAAGAGAAGCCATAGGGGCTGGTGTGGGCATTGTGTTAGATTCTGCTTAGAGATCTTCTGGGCATGTCCAACTGGGAGGAGACCCTGGAGTAGATCCAGAGCTTACTGAAGGGATAATCTATTCCATCTGGCTTGGGAACACCATGGAATTCACCAGAAACAGCTAGAAAACATTGTCATTTGGGTCAGCTTCTCTAGCCTGTTGACACCACAACCTGGATAAGCATAAGACAATGAACTTACATTAAAGTTTCCTCATTTGAGCACATCAGTAATCCTGATAATTGTATTGATTTCCCAATGGGCAAGATGATGCTGTACAGTGTCAATGTGTCTGTTAACATTGCTTTAATATGCTCAGTTTGCATGCAAGTATACTATCAATTAGATATGATGTAATGATTTATTCAAATATTCTTCAAGCAAACTCTCTCTGCAGTCTTGTCTGGGTGGATTTACAGTTTATTATTTCTGCATATAAAATGTAAAGCCAGCCACTGTTACAATGATTTTACTAAGCAACGAGACAGGCATCACTTCTTGTCATAATTATAGGCTTATACTGTACAAAGAATACAATGTTCTGCACGGAGTGCATATAAATAATTTCTTGGTTTAACTGGTGTTATTATTTAATTCTACAATGACATTTGTTTAATGAAGCTGTATTCTGACACACTTTAGCCTCTCTGAAAAGCTACTGCAGTGACTAGAGCAGGGGTCTCAAACTGCCCACCCTGGGCCACTTTTGGCCACTTGGCTCTTCCTCCACAGACTGCATCATGATGTCAACATATAATGTTAGAATCTGCCCTGTGCAGGTGTCTGGTTCTGTTGTTGTTGGCCACTCATTAATTAGATGTCTCTTTTCAAACAAAAAAAAGTAGAAGAAAGATGGGCATTGCAGTATTTTTTATGGAGTTTAGATAAAATGCTACCTGTCTTGTCCGAGAGGAAAAAATCTGCTGTTTTAAAGGAGAATAATGTCAAGCATCATCACTGGACAGTACATGCTGAGCAGTAAGAGACGTGCCAGGGAGACCAAAGGAAAAGTGAGTGATGCGGTTACAGAAAGGCCTAAAGTTTCATCAAAATCTTTCCACAATGTCAAAAAAGATGTTGATGCAGCAGATAAGGCTACTAACTTGATGAGTAAGTTCTGCCACATGTGTTCTCCTGTTTTTTTATAGGCTGAATTGATGTTAATACAGGATACTTTTTACTTGTGATGCTAACAGTAGCTCATTCAGAACGTTGCACTTCCATGGACGACAAACTTCACAGCCAGTGTTCACACAGAAGCGGCCTATGATTAGTTTATGACAAAGTAGTGAGGATTTGGTCGCAGATAAAAAGTAGATAAACACACACTCATGTGCAGTGAACAATGGAGCTGTTTATGTGACAGCATCCGTCTTTGAAAGAGACTGTAGTCCGCAGTGTTGTTCACACACTGGTAAATGAGTTAAAGGTGAGATGTAGGAATTAAGTTTCACTTCTGTGTGCATTTAGCACATTCACTCTCCCACTCAACAGAATAATGAATCAAAACTCAGAATTCCACAGTAATATATAGTTTTTTTTGCTGTTATGCAAGTCGATCAGATCTCTGTCATTTATCTTTTGAAAATTTTACATTCCAGTGTGTGTGCAATGGTAGAAATGTCTTACTTGCAGTGAGCAGTTTTGCTCTGCACAGTGTATTATAAACATTCAACATGTTACATGTTGTTGATATAAATTGTGCTAGGAATATTTCTATGAAGAAGCTGCTTAAGGCATGAATGCCAACTTTAATGCCATAAAAAAGAAAATTTGCTATACAGTATCTCTTTATGTGAAAACAGAGGTGGATCAAATCCCCTAATTAACTGAATTAAGCTACTCCCTCAGTTGTACTTCTGGCACAGAGAAGCCCCATGTCAACTCATGTTTAACCAGTAATTATTGTCTTTAAATTGTCTAAATCTCATTTTCACCATCAAACACCATGAAAAACTACAATGAAGTAAATGATAGAGACACACGCACGTTTATAAAAAAAAAAAAAACCACAATAAAAAACACTTTCATATACTATGATCTACTGATCAGACATGTATTTGTTACCATCCTTAAATGTCCATTATTAGGCTGCACAGAGGAGCATCTTTCATCTGCCTATCATTGTTGCACGCATGCTTCCCTTATTGGTCATGTGAATACAGCTGGCTAATCAGCACAGTGCAAAGTTTTACCAGTAGGTGTGAGTAACACAACATAGAATATATTATCCTTGACAAATTTTAATGTTTTTTTGACATTAAAAATTTGCACAAAGTAAAACATTTTCTGTGACAGCTGCTACAATTATGATCAAAGCTAGATCTTACACAGTCGATTGTGTGAAACTTTATAAAGGCACAGACAAACTAACTTAGTCAGCTTGACATTTTTATCAGTTTAGTGAGAGACAGAAGCTGGCACATTTATTTATGCAACTTCTACACCTGCCAGTCAAGTCATGTTGTTATACATTGTTTTTGAGAAAGTAAAGCAAGGAAAAAATGCACTTTCAGTTAAAACAAGCAAAACAAGCAAGGTCATTTTCTTCTATTCCACGAAAGTTGAAGTGGCCTCTTTCAAGATGACAGGACCAAAAGTGGCCCTAAATCAATTGGAGTTTGAGGCCCCTGGATTAAAGTTTAAATCTTTTCTATGGAGGCTCAACATTGAGCATTTGAAAGACTCTTCTGCTGTCAACAGTATGTAATGAAGTTGTGCTTTTTCAGTGCTCTTTGGAGAGGTTTTAGAATTTGATGCTTTTAAGGCTTTATTCAGTATTTACATTAAGTAGCTCTCACCCTTTTAGAATGAAAGCTAGTTTTCACCACTAAAAGCTGCTCCCAGAAAGAGTGTATGGATTTATTAAGAACAGCACTGAACCATTGCAGGCACTTTAGATAAATGGAGAGCAGTGTAGACAAAATGTCACCTAAAATTTGGCGCTAATAAATCCACACACCTCAGGAGCTGCTTTCCTTGTACTGAACTTTTATTTTAGTCAAGAAAATATGAAAGAAAAGGATTTTTAAAAAAATGAGCTGTCTTCATGGTTTCTATGGATAATCATTATAATGCAGCTGTTACCAGTGGGGCTAATTATTGCTTTTCTTTCTTCTCCTTTCTTTTCTTCTCGTGTCTTCAGCTGCCATCCTTGATGACCCGATGGAGTGCAGCAGAGGGGAGCGTTTGGCCATTACGCTGGCCAAAGACAGCATCAACAGGAACAGTAACCGCTCCACCACTGGAAAACTGGAGGTGGACATCTTTGAACTGCTGAGAGACAGTGAATATGAGATGGGGGAAACAAGTAAGTACCACAAGGATAAAATGCCAATTAATTAGTGAGGAGGAGAGCGTTGGTGTGTTTTTATTTGTGTGAGAGGCTGTTGGTCAATATATGTGTGTGTGTGTACAGTGAGAAATGTGCAGAGAGGGTAATAAATGTGATGCCAGGTGCAGTCCAGAAATCCCAGCAGCAGGAAAGGTCTCTTATTTTAAACCCTGTCTGTCATTTCTTTCCAGGCTTACTGTTTGCTTTCAGTGTTCATGTTGAATTCCTCCTCTCATGTACACAGAGTTGTGTGATGGTTAAACAATGTTTGGTAAAACAGTAGCCGAAAGGTTATTGGAAACAGAACACAAGCTGATGCAGTACATGACAGTTAAACTTTCTATGTATATTTTAGCTACAGGAGTCCAACAGCTTTTTTTTTCTTTTTGTTTGTATTGACAACCATCATTCTCATGTGGAAGTACAAGGTAAAACTACTTAAATTGCACAAAAAAGTTTTATGTTGATGTATCAATAATGTCAGTTGAAGAGGACCTTCAACAGAAAGGTTTATGGATCCACTTCAAGCACGGCATAAGACAATGTCCAGCCACAAGGTTGTGAAGAATCCCTGCTTATAAAAACCAGCTCAAGTACTATGTGCTAACTGTTTGTATCAATGCTTTTGCTTCATAGCTTCCCTGAATGACAGTGGACTGTGTGGTCACAAGTTGCCCCAATGATTATCGTTTAAGCTTTTTAATTTTTAATGAAAACCATCCAAAATCAATACAGCAAAGTACAACTCTGCAGAAAACAACCAATACAAACAGCTATGACAAGAAGAGTGGGAATTGATTTTCAATGCAACACATTCACACTTTCAAAAACCCAAGAGCTTCAGTGGAGCTGCTTAATCCAAGAAAACACCGCTTCACTTGCCACAAGAAGAAACTGTATTACTTTCCATGCCTGGTTTACTACAAACCCTCCCTAAATGTTTTCCCTCCTCTGTTTCTGCTTGAGTGTGTTTGTGGATGTGTGTGGAAGGCATGTGTCTGTGTGCGCCTGCTGGATTGTGGATTTTGTGTGTTGTAAAGTGTTAGCTGGTGTGTGTAATTAGAGGCAGGAATTGGATTAGGGACGGATCAGTGGCCACTGTTAGATGGAAATATTACAGAGGGAGTGCTACCTGCCCAGATGAGTCCCACCCCCACCTTTAAAGCACCCAATATCTTCTGAGCAAAACACAATTACTAAAAGGTTTCCTCCTTGGACTGAATATTAAGGCAGAAAATGACACAATTAACTTACAGACATTCATTTACAGTTATATTAAGTTTGAAGCTCTACACATTAGCTGCATTTGATTGTGTGTAAAGTTTGTAATGGCTACTTATTTCTCTAACATTTATAGGTTGTTTCAAATATTTTGAATATATATCAACATACCTTGTTCATATGCCATCACCACAGTGACACTCAGTGGCCCTCATTTATCAAACTTGCATCAAACAAGCTCAGATTTGGGTATAGAAATCATCTTATGACAAGGCCCACATGTGATTTATGAAACATATCTGGACAAACACAGCATATGACTGAGCAGGTGTTGATAAATACAGAGGCTGAATACAGTTGTTATTAAATAGCACCCCTAGATAATCACGGTTCAGCTGGCCTCACCCCCAGAGTTTATGTCATGGGGGTATGTAATTCAGCAAAGATACCTGCTACCTTTATTATGTTTTCAGTCTCCAGGTCAGGGAAGTAAAGGAAAATTAAATATTTGTTGTTTTTTAATGAGTCGATTTAACCTGAGATAACAGAACTGTGAACTGAGAATTTTTTATTAGACCTGTCTTTGCCTAGAAAGGACATTTATGTATGCTGGTTGTGTTCTAACTGTAAAGGACATCTTGCATTGAAGTTTTTGTGTTGGCTTTAATTTCAAAATATATTGCCTTTCTTATCTACAGTATGTTGTAAGTTTTACCTGTTGTGTTAATGTTTGTGAACGTTCTTTACTGCATAAACAGGATACTTCTGGATTGCAAGGGTAACTAAGGTATCCTTGTGCCAAAACAGAAATTAATAATTAAGTTGTCAGAAAAAACTGCCCAGCTCTTGAAAAAGTGCTCGATACACAGAGTGAGGTAGATCTTGTAGCTAAAAGTTGGAAGCACAGTGATGTGTTTGGTAGTGGCAGCAGCATTATGCAGCACTTCTGTTTTCGCTACATTGCTTAACAAATTTATTAGACCACCCTAACACTAACCAAAGTAAGGTTTATGCCACAGCTGCCCTAAATTAACAGCATTGGTAATTACCAAAATCATTTTTTATGTTTTGCAATGGTTAATACACCAATATGTAGAAGCTCTTTAACCCAAATTATATTTTTAATGCTAAAATATAATTATTATTGTTATCCATGAATTTTCAAATTGACTGATGTACAAAAAAACAAAAAAATATAGTAAAGCACATTAATATTTCTTGATTAATATGTCAGATTATAGTTATTTACTTGCATTCCTGAACAGAAAAATTAGTTTTGGTGGTCAAATGTTTTGCTTGATTCATTTCTGACTTCTCAGAGAGGCCTAGTGAGCCAGCTCAAATTTGGCTGAATTCAGTTTGAAATTCCTCATTCCTGTTCAAAATGGTAAAACATGGAGAGCTCACTGAAAATGAAAGAGTCCGCATTAAAGCACTTCATGATGCTGGATGGTCTCTGAGACAAATTTATTAAGCACTGTATCTATTCTTCTTTTCTTCCTTATGTTGCCAGCAGATTTGTAAAGCAACCTCGTTAAACTCCCCTAAGTATTCCAAGTTTCAATAGCTTCTATTGATCAATGATAATCAATGTGAAGAGATGAAAAAATGGACTTGAGTGGACATTCTGACCTTCTGACCACAATTTGACCACAGTGAGCAGGACAGTCCAAGTCTGACAATTCACAGCTCTAATGGTACCTTGACACTAAGGTCGATGTCCAGCTGGTGTAATAAATAAACTATGGGGAAGAAGCAGAGCTTAGACAGCAAATCAGAATGCCACGGGGACCTGGAGCATATTCGCTGATAGATCACTCAGCTTCATGGTTTAGTGAAGTCACAATACAGGTGCCTATGTGTGTGTTTACTGTAACCGTGTGCATACACATGTATGCGGGTGTTTGTACAGTGTCAGTGTGTTCATGTTTAACAGCCCCCGTGGGTGAGAGGGATTACTTATTAATCATTTGATTCACTGCTTGTGTCAGTTCTCCACCTTGCCTCCATCACACACATTGCTGGTTATTGCTGTGCATTTGCTCCACTGACACCAAATGATCACCACATATGCCTACTTTGTCCACTCATGTGCACAAAACTGAAGTACAAAGTGTGTGTATTTGTGTCTTCCTCACATCAGTGACTTTAGCAGTTTAATTAGAAGCCAGGGATTATAAACTTCAAGAAATGACATCCTTTTTTTCCAGCTTGGGAGATTAGAGCCTATGGTCTGTGTACATTGGAGAGGAGTGAAAAAAAAATCCCATTTATTATATTATTTCAGCCCAAAGTTATTTTTCATTACCTGAGGTACAATCCGAGGCAATGTGGAGTGTAAAAAGCAAGATGGAATTTTTTTGTGTATGTCAATTTTGTGTGATGTTAGAGCATTCATGTGCAAATTTTCAAATACCAGATTTTATGTTTTCAGCCTTCAGGTATCACTTCCTGCTGCTATTTCAGTCCCCCTGCCTTCCTCACTGTTTGTCAGTCTGTTTATAGGTCTACTTTTTATCCCAATTTTACATCCATCTGTAACCATATGTAGAGCTCTACCATGTGAACATCCCCAAACCTATCTTGTTGTCATGGGCAAAATCTGTAGGATTTGTCTGGATGTGAATCATGTGTGGAATTTTAAAAACGGAGCAATGCATTTGGCCTTACACATGCTGAAAATACACAAGTAGTTTCAGGTGCTCCAGAGGTGGTGCAAATGTTGGCTCAGAGCACTATGTGTTTACAGGTTGAGATAGTCAGCATGTGCAACCATTAAAATCTGACTGAAGAGGGGCTTTTTAATGCATTGACTGTACTTTCCTTTCTTGGGTATCATTGACTGACTTGCTGTCTCCTGTTCCCTCTCTCTCACTTTCCCAGTGTGTCAAATCATGTCCAAAGGGGTGGTTGCAGTCCTTGGTCCCTCAGCCAGTCCGGCCTCCAACTCAATCATCAGCAATATCTGTGGAGAGAAGGAGGTGAGTTTGTGCGCCCAACTGGCAGGTCACCTGCAAACCCATGTGAGGCTGGAGTTGGGAACAATGATGCTCATTAGCTGCTGTGTGGTTTTGGGAGGAAACTAGAGGGGATGAAATCCAACTTGTTAGTGAAAATGATGAAATACTGCAACAGTGTCATAACTTTCCATTCCAGTCAAACTGAAGTCAAGGCACCACTGGGCATTTTATCCCCATTCCTCTCATTAGCTTGAAGTAGTCTGGCACACTGAGGCTTTGGTAGTGACTGTACTGTTGATTATTTTAAGAGAAGATACAACCAAAAAAGTGGGGTTTTTTGTTCTTATTGGAAGACACAGATCTACAGCTACTAACTCCTGCTGTTAACTTTTGACAAAACCTGACATGTTTTTTTGTCACCGTTCAATCAGCAAAATATGTTCCCTCCATTTAGTTTCAGAGCACAACAGCATGCTGGCAGATCCCAGCAGGATTCAAATTGGCTTGTCTGAACTCTGACATAGTGAGTTTTGCTGCCTGATGTTAAGACACAAAGCTTCTATGAATTAAACAAATACATAAACGCGATCTAAACTGATTAGAAATAGGGGAAAAAAATGCATATTAGCAGAGCTTTATCAGAGATGGTGTTTTGCGTGCTTGCTGCATATTTGTTGAAAGTTGGTTTCTTTTAGTTCACCATTCTTCCAGTTTTTACTTGTGATTTTTGAATTGATCCCAATCTTGCTATGTAATTGGATGGTGTGGACAGAGAAACCATGGTTTTTATGACATTAAGGGCACATTCACACCAGAGCTTCATGGTTCGCTTTAAACGAACTCGGGTCCGTTTTCTGGTTCGTTTGGACTATCAGGTGTGAGAATGACCTAATTTGATCGGTGAGCCTATTTAAAGACGTCCTATTGCCATCACACTGTACATAATGTCCTGTTGTACAGTACACCCTTAGTTTCTCATGAGACATTATTCCATTATTATGGCAGACAGACTGGGACTCCCTACTGTTCAAACTCTCTGTTGACGCTGACTTGCAGGTCTTTCTGCTTTAAGATGCCAACTGTGATAATACCACTGTATGAAGACTAAAGAGCCCATGAAGCACAGAACTGTAGTTTTGGGCTGACAAATGTGACATATTATAGCCCTTTTTCACCTTTTAACACCTTTTAACAAGCGGGGGCTCACTTTGAGTGTTTTTCTCTCTCTCTCTCCCACTGCACATCAGGCCGGTGTTTGTATGATACATATGATCAAGATAATAGGTATACAGCGTTGACCAAACATAATCTTATCAGGGCATCACGCATTAGTAAATAAACCCCAAAAGATATCTAGTTATGGAGATCAGTGTCTCAGTCATTAAGTGTGCAGTGGTCACTCGCTCTGCATCTCTCTCTCTCCAAAGAGACTCTTCAGATCTCTCCTGTAAATGCATCCTTCTGTCAAACGTCAGCCTCTGCCATTGTTTAATTTGTGAATGCATGAAGAAACTCCGTGAAGTTCCCGCGCTAGTTCTCATCGTGAATTAATAAACATCAAACTTCCTTGCGCAGATCAGCTATTTTAAATCAACTTGTGGGTGAAATCAAATAATGACGAGGCACGTTTGAACGTGATTTAATTAAAAAGGGCTAATGATGATAACACTAAAACAGAAACACAGTTAGGGAGAGAAAAAAAGCAAACAGGTGAGAAACAGGTGAGCTGCTGTGTGTGTAGCCTATGAAGAAAGGAGGGGTGGGGGGGAGCAAAAAGGGTTTATGTTAGTTTAATTTTTATGGAAAAGACAAATAAAACAGATATATTAATTAAGCTGTGATTAAAATAATCAACCTTTGGTGATGACATTTTTTTAAATAATAGACACATAAAATTAAAAATATTATCTCTATTATTGCAACAAGGGATATAATCATTAAAAGGAAAGATCATTTTTGTGATTTTTTAAGATAAAGGTTAGTTTGGCAACCCTCCTGTGCCAGCCCATCAAGGCCAAGTTGTTTTGAGTTCCAGACTTGGACTTTTTTGCGATTATTATTAGGGGTTATTTCTCGTCAAGATTTCTGAGATTTCTCGTCAAGGAAAAAATTCATCTTGCGAGATCAATATTGCGCAGACACTTGGAGCAGCAGCTCTCCTGACAGAAAACAATTCCAAACTGGAAATTATAAAAGATTACAAAGATGCCCTGGACTCTTTAAAGCTGACATATTTTACCCTTTTAAGACAAGTTCATATTGTTCTCAGAGGTCCCCAAAATGGCCTGTGAAGTTTATTGCTGAAAAAACACTTCAGTATAGGATTTTTACATATCTAAAAACCCCTCTGTTTCAGCCCTTCTCAGAATGCGCCGTTTCTTTGTCTGTGGCTTTAAATGGTAATCAGCTGTCTGACTCTGCCCCTGACCACTCCCCTCTGAGGAAATGGATGCAGCACTCTTGGTATTACAGACACCTGTTTTTCCAAAGTTTAGACTGGGATTCAAACCATCAATCCCCTAGACTGTAGTCAGCAGGGTAACCCACTGAGCTACCCAACATCACAGATAATACCTGAGAGGATCAGTAGAGAAGGGCGAAACTTTCCTCTGAGTGGGGGAGGGCCAACCAAACCTGGGGACGGGTGCTAAGGGCTCCTGGTGAGGTCACAAGATGTAAAAACTGAGAATGGCTTGTTTCAGCACACATTTTCTGAAAGATGGAGAAAGAGAAGGGGAGAGGGATTGGATTTTTCTGGTACTTGAGGGGATTGTGGACAGGCCAGGGACACATATTTGTGTTAGAAAAGCCTGAGAAAGTGATTTTTGCATAATATGTCCCCTTTAAAACTGTTGGTTTGACAGCTAATGAAGAAACGGAGCTGATCCGTGATCACCACTCCAACCCCCACCCCCTCCTTTGTGTGCGCTACTTGGGGCTGCATGTGATCCGCCAATGCATGATACATTCATCATAACAGTCCAAAATAATAAAATGCTGCTGCTGGAAACTTGTGGAGTCTCCATGAGGAGAATACGGTGTTTATTTAATTCATGTATGCGCACAGACTCGCTCATAGTCCCGCTGCCTTTGACTTTGTAACTTTGGTTAAGTCGCTGCCTCATCATGTCTCCTTCTCGTCTCACCATCTGTCAGTCACACATCCATCAGCTGTTGGCTGTGTGAATCATCAATCAGAAGCTTTACATGTGTAACACGACAGGTTATTGTATACTGCAGCGGTAAACCTGGAAAAACAAACTCCGTTTTGAGCGCCATAGAGTCCATTGTTAGCTCCGAAAACCGAAGTTATAGCCCCAGTTAAACACGCCCTGTTTGTTGTCTCACAGCAGACAGAGCAGAAACACACACTCGCTCACCAACACACACACACATTAACACACACGCTCGCCTGTGCATCGTGTCAAACATTGTCAAAGTCATATAAGAAAAAAGGACAACAAAACAATGAAATAATCTATTTCTGTAAATTACAGCCATCATCTTATTGACAGAAATATTTCTTTGAGTGATTTAAATATGGATGAGAAATACGGCGCACTCACACTAGGCTATCCATACCATGCCGTATTCTAACCGTGCTGAAGCCCATTTGACCCCCTCCCCTGTCCCCCCTTTGGCCCGCACTGACACTGCTCAATGCATCCAGGCCTGTGCACGGATACGTCACGCTCCGACGTCATCACACAAAGCATCCACCGCTGATGAATTTGTACGTGTATGAGCTCGTATAAGCTCCTACAGTCATTCCTCTGCGAGTCCGTATACTATGTGAACCCCCCTTGCATTCCTTTATGTGTCATGAACTGTACTATTTCTATGCATAATTCTGGATGCCTGCTGCACCAACCAAGCTCTCATGTCACAGGACAGCCTGTGTCCAGAGCAGGATTAAAATGTTTAGTTAAAAGGTTTTTATTCCACCATGACGAGAACAATTTTAACCATCTGATGAGAGCTAGAGGTGAAAACACCTAAGGATTAATAAACAATGTTCTGTTCAAACGTCAGCGGTCAAGACCATAATTTCACTTCTTGGTGACATGATATAGAATTAGAGGTAAGTCAATTCAGTGGATGATAGTATGACATTATAATTTTATAATCAGAGAGGTTAAATCAGCCGTGAGATTAACCCCGGCACACACTTGTCCGCGTATTTGGCACTCTCCTTTATGCATGGAGGATGAAAGGTGTGTGTTATCCTGTGAGCTGCTGTTTGTGACTCAGTCAAGGGAAGAAGCTTTATTTCACAAACTGCAAAACCTCTCACAGTCATTAAAGCCTGACTTTGCCAGAAACTGGCTAGAAATGTGGACTGGACTGGGATCCTGCTGTCTCTAGCGTGGGGCTGTGTGTGCTCTCTGTGCTCTCAAGTGGCTTCCTCTTGTTGTTACTTCACGCTACGTCACATTCCCACACTTGTGCTGCTTCATTTGCATCCATGCCATGCCTACGCCCACCTCGTCCTTCCATGCTGGGACCGCGAAGCGTGCCGCACCAAAACACAGAACGATTACACTCACACTGGCCAAACGTACCGGACTTTAGGCTGAAACGGGCCGAGGCACAGTACAGATGGCCTAGTATGAGTGCGCCCATAGTTTAACCTTACTATTGTAAACAGACTGAAAACAGAAACAGAAATAAACAGAAATAGAATGTTTAAAGTACTTTCAAAATCCTCCAAATGCTTTTATTATTATTGTAGCTATAGCAATGAGTCATAGTGTAGTAAAATAAAGACGTGGTAGACTATTAAATTGAAAGGTTTGATTTGAAGAGCATTGAAATGTGCAGTTTGAGTCAGAGTTAGACAAGATAAATTGTGTGCAAGCATTAATAGCCTATTCAGTATAAAAGGAGTTAGTTAAAACATTTCTAAATAGACCTGAATGCTTTGCAGTAATGACTTTCAGCAGCATAAAGGACATATTATCCACCCATGTATTTTTTTCAAAATAAAAGAAGTAAAAATCTTGTCTTATCTCGTGGGCCTAAATCTCATCTCGTCTCGTCTTGTGAGATAAGCGTCTCGTCACACCCCTATTTATTATACTAGCGCTGTGTGCATAAAGCTTGACTCAGTTGTTAAATACAGCATTACCGTTTTTTCCCTGCACCTACTCTCACTTTCCTCATTAATCCATTTTTTAGTGGTATGCAAGGTTTGTTTTTAATCTAACAATAGCTATGTGATTCTTATAGTTTTTGGTTCACGGTACAACTCTAGGCTATGCTTTCTTTTAATCCTGGCTTATCAGAGCCATTAATTGTTTCCAGAATTAAGCTTTGAACTGATGGCGACACTTCAATTTAAAACTTAGTTTGAAATTGGGCCAAATATACAGTATAGAAGCTTTGTAGCATAAGACAGTTTTCTCATTTTACAAATAAAGAGAGAAGTGAAAGCAGCCACTCTGCAGTTTCTAAATATTACAACAGGATAAAAGTCATGCACTGGAGATGACACTGAAGTAAAATTAAGTGACTCAAGACCCAGCATTAACCCACCATGAGTATTGTGCTTGGCAATATTGAACAAAATAGCAAAGTGGATCCAAACTCATGTTGAACAGCAATCTTGCCTGAGCTGTGTTTGGAATAAGTGAGAACAGAGGAAGATGCAGAGAGAGACAAATAGAGACAAGCAGAGAAACAACAACAATAACAACAGTTAAGATAGATTTATATGCCAGAGATAGACAAATGTTTAAGTATGTTTGGTATTAGCAGGAAGTTATATATGTTAGCGGGCTTAATATTCCAGCTAGCAACTGCTGGCACTGATACTCAGAGTTACATCATTTGAAATAAATCTGCTTTTTGAGTGAGTGAATGAGTCAGGCAGGTCCACAGCAGCAGGCTGTACACTGAAACAATCCAGAGGAACATAAGAGACAAGGGAGCTCAGTGTGCCAGCTCGCCCAAAAGTCTAAACCTATAACAGCATAACTAGGGGCTAGTTTGTGCCTGACCCAACCCTGACTAGATGCTCAAAATGGAAATTTTAAAGCCTTAAAAGCAAAGAGGGTGTCTGCCCGCCAGACCCTGATTGATTTAGTAGTACTAAAAATCTAGATTTTGAGTTTAAAAATTTGCAAAGCAACTGCCCTCTACAGATTGAAATCATGAACTGAATTGTTCTGTAAAAACAGAACACTGCCTAACTGTTTACCGAGCTCGTAGCAACCCACAGCCATATTTCCGTTGGACCACTCAGCAACCTTGCTGTGACACTAGAGGATTGTGGAGTATGCAGTGCTGTTGCCTGAGATCATGAATTAACTGTGTGTCTCTTAAAACAAGGTTGATATATACTTGCCTGTTTCTTCTGCATCATACATCTTTATTCTCCCATCGAAACTGTCTGCCGTTGTTGATCTTATGCGAGTTAGGGTGAGATCAGCCAGTAGAGAGAAGTTGCTCTGACACTTCTGGGATCATGGGTTATGTAGTGCTGTTGACCACTGTAAAATAAACCAAATACACCTTGTTTTCTCCAGAATTACATACACCTCTTTTAAATTATTTATGATAACTCAAAGAAAATAGTTCATTTTAAGCATACATTATTTTTTAGGAAAATGAAATTTCAGTTTCCTTCCTACTATTGATGGTACGTCTGGCTTGATTTGTGTTCGGAGACCATTTCTAATATGCAGGTTGGAGCTAAAAATAACTAAATTAACCAGTTTGGGGTGATGATGAAATAATTTTTCATTGGTACTGAAATGTTGTTTTGCTGTTATGTTATCTGTACTAATTTTGCATTTAAGTTTAATACAACTCTATTTTTGAATCGGTTATTGTGAAATTTTCACTTCAAAGCAGTAGGAAAGAGCAATAGCTGCCAGACAAGTCTGAGCAGGTTTTACTCCAGACGTTCCTCACCTTTGCTGGTTCTGTGGAATGTGTTTGACATCGTTGAATGGTTTGAAGGGTTTTTTTCTCACAGATGATTCAATGGGGATGCACAGTTTAATGTTCTGTGACATGTTTCTCACCTCACAGTGACATCAAGAGCAATTTGATTTTAGAGTGTTAACGGTAGCCACAGAGGGTCTCTTACTGCCTCGTCACCAACAGTTAAATAAAGACTATAGAAAAGGAAAAGAAAGAAGGACGCAGTGAATGAAGTAGAGGGAGGGAAAATATTGTGTGTATTGTTTTGCAATGTTAAAATCTACACTCAAATCCAGCCAGTCCATGTTTCTCACATTTGTGTAATACAGAGTTAGGCATGTTGCCCCCAAAATGTTAAATAAAATGTCATTAATCATTGTTTCTGGTTCCTTTCTAGTTAAGGATGATGCAAAATATTCAGCCACCTGAAGAAGATTTTAGGGATTTTGATGTTAAAACCAACACAAATGTATTTTTGGACACACAGCGCTCATGACCAGGACAGCAGATAAAACCCCCCACAGAAAATTATTTTCAGATACTTTGATCCTCTTATCTCATGCTGTTACATATAATGCACTCATAAGTATTTTAGGTAGTAAGGTAGTTAATGGAATAGTTAAGCTAATAAGCCTGCTGCTGGTTTTCATTTTAGTCATCACATAAAAGATTATCGCATCTAAGCGCTGCATAGCTGGAAAAGCCAGCAGTCAGAACCCTTTGGTTCCTGAGGATCAGGATTAGCTCTGGGTGTGTGAGGACTGGTGTGTAAGAAAAGGTCACATTGCTCTGTGATTGCTGTGAAACAGCTGCCCAGCTATTAGCTTTTGTCAATATAAGCTTATTTAAATGGGAGTTTAAAATAAACATTGGGAGCTAATACATAACATAACCAACAATAACTGTTTAATGAAGATGTGTTGATCCTGAAAAACATAATTGACAAAAACAGATATAACAAAACACAACATAATAGACACAAAGCTTTCAGATAATATAAGGTTTTATTAAAAATGCTTACAGACCTTTAATTTTAAAGTATTGACAACTCAAATTCTTATGAGATTGAGTGCAATGACAACTGACAGCTGGTGTTATTATTCCCATGTGAATTATACTAAAGTAACTCAGATATTGCAAGTACATTAAAAGTTCCCCACAGTGGGAAATTTAACAGCAAGAAACACTTCCCTGCTGAGTTAGATGCTTGAAGCACAACTTTACCACTGGGATGATAGACTTGTCATAAAACTAGTTGGTCCATACAGAAGAAAGGGGATGACAATATTTTGCATAGATGCTACGTAGCCTGAGAGATAAAGCACTCTGGGCTTGTTGCCTTCCAAGGCCACTCCTAGGCCAGGCCATTTCCTATTGGATAGAGTTGTTGAGTGCTTTAGCTGGATGGGTAAATGTAAAAAGAAGGTTTCCTTGTGCTCAACTGTCTGACCAAAAAGTGCAGAGACAACATATGTTTGTTAAAACTGGAAGCCTTAGCTTTTTGTAATCCAAATATAAATTATGCAAAATTTACAACCCTTCTCATTCTATAACTTTTCTTGAATACAGTAAACAGCACAAAAAGTAAGTAAATTTGTTTTTGGTAGATTGTGTCTTTGTTGCAACAATGCTTCTCTGCAATTAATCTTATACTGTTAGAAAGTCTGTTTGTTTCCCTATTAAATGATGCCACATTTGTAAGGAACATGCATTTGTGGTTTGAGCAGTAGAGCTGAGTATGTGGGTTGCACCCATTAAAAATTTGCCTGATTGGCAACTGATTGTCAGCATCTGTGAGCATGGGCCCTGCTACAGTGTTAAGTAGTAGTCTGTTAAAAGAATCGGAATGTGACATTCCACTGATCTGAAGAGGGCTTGTGTGACAGGGAAACTTGAAGCTGGTGTTCCACAAAACCAAGATGCAGCATTATTTGGAGTGAGCCCTAGTACCATCTCCAAACTGAAGGCCAAGTTCCATATAATGGGGGATTTCAGGCCACTAACTGGTTGTCCAAAGAAGATGACACACTGGAACTCAGGAACCATAGGCTGTCTTCCACAGATTTGCAGTCAATGATATGGCCATTGGATCTCTGCCCAGACAATCTGAAATAGACTGCACACAGCCAATCTCCGGTCTCACAGGACTGCCAGGAGACCTGCTATGACTGCTCTTCACTGTCAGTCCTGGTAGCACTGGTGTTGGCAACACGTCCACTGGAACCTGAACATGAGGCGGAACGTTATGTTCAGTGATGAGTCCAGATTCTACCTACAGCAGCTGGCTAATAGGGTTGAAAGTTTGAGAAGATGCAGAGAACACTATGCTGATTGCTGATGGTTACATATTTTGGTGGAGGCAGTATGATGGTGTGGAGCGGCATCTCCCTCACTGAAAAAATGGGGCTTGTCATCATTTCGGTCGGTCTCAATGTAGAGAGATATCGTCATTAAAGGGGACATATTATGCAAAAATCACTTTTTCAGGCTTTTCTAATAAAAATATGTGCCCCTGGCCTGTCCACAATCCCCTCAACTACCAGCTCAGTGGGTTACCCTGCTGACTGTGGTCTGAGAGATTGGTGGTTCAAATCCCAGTCAGGTCCTAAACTTTAAATAAAAATGTCTGCAACATTGTAACATAGGGAGAGTCACATCCATTTCCTGAAAGGGGTAAGGTCAGGGGTAGAGTCAGACAGCTCCATTAACATTTAAATCCACAGACACAGGAACAGCTCGTTCTAAGAAGGGCTGAAACAGAGGGCTTTTTAGACATGCAAAAATCCTATACTAGACTGTTTTTCCAGCAACAAACTTCACAGGCTTGTTTTGGAGACCTCTGAGACCAATATAAACCCTTATTAAAAGGGTAAAATATGTCCCCTTCAATAGATTCTGCAATCAGTGGCAATCATATATCTCCCCAGTCTGGGACTGAACTCTATCCTCCAACATTACAACACTTGCCCCCACAGACTGGTGTTTATCAAAGACTACCTCCAGAATTTGGGAGTGGAGAGGATGGAATGGCCTGCCAGCAGTCATGACCTAAACTTCACTGAGAACTTGTGGGATCAGCTTGGGCATTCTGTTTGTGATGTGATATGCTTCCTGCAACTGTTGCCCAGTCTGGTGCAGATTCAAGATTGACACAGACAGACAGAGCTTATCATGGCTAAAAACGATTACTACACTGTTATACCATTTCTGTTTATTTCTGTGTCGATTGCAATCAACTGATTCTAAAGTAAGTTTGTTCTTCTCTCAAACTTATGTAACCCAATGTCAAATGTGAAAACATCACCTGACGATAATGTGACCTAAAGTTTTTGGATGAGGTTAATGGTAGAAAGACTGCAAACCTTACCTCTAATCATTTCAATGTTTCCTCTGTAATATTATTATATTATTTTTATTTATTTGATTTTTAACTTTTTTTTGCAATGTTTCTTTCAGGGTCAATGCACAATATACCCAAAAATAAAGTCGCACTTGAATGTTTTGGATCATCAAACAAATTTTAATATCTCACAAAAACAACCAAGTAAATAGAAAATGCAGGTTACAAAAAAGATTTTATTTATTAAGGGGGGGGAAATCGAAACCTTTCTGGCCCTGTGTGAAAAAGTAATTGCCCCCTGAACCTAATAACTGGTTGTGCCACCATTAGCAGCAATAACTGAAATCAAGCATTTGTGATAACTTTCACATCTCTGTGGAGAAATTTTGGCCCACTCTTCTTCACAGAATTGTTTTAACTCAGTCATATTGGGTTTTCAAGCATGAACTGCCTGTTTAAGGTCACACCAAGGTGGCGCTGCTCAGCGGCTGACATGCTCGAGAGCTCGCTTGTGTTTGTTTGTCTGTTTTGTTTGATTTTAATGTGTTTTATTTGGTTTTAATGTGTTTTTTAATGGGGCATCCGCATGATAACTGAGGGTGTTTGCCATCATCTGCAAATCACTACCATTGCTGCTTATTTTATGGAGTATTTTAAACTTTTCTACGAGCGGAGTGTCATGCATTACCTACGGGAAAGAGGTGCTTCCACACCTGGCACAGTGAGCACCCTGTTTGCCCTGGACGCCTGGAATGTCTGCGGACAGCCGGTCGCTCCCCTATGTAAGGAGTCGAGGGGTACAGGGAGAAATCCAATGCCGCATTCGGGCAAGAGGAACGAGACCCCCACTTCCAACAATGATCTTATCCAATGTAAGGTCTTTGAGAAATAAGATAGATGAACTTCATGCCTCCGTACATTATCTATTTGAGTATAGAGACAGCTGTCTCCTCTGCTTTTTTGAGACGTGGCTAAATGACAGTTGATGTCAACAGTCTTGCTCTACCAGGATTTGGGACCCCAGTATGCCTGGATAGAGATCAACAAGCCACGGGAAAGACGATCGGAGGGGGCGTGTGCCACAAATGTGGTGCAAAAGCTACATCATGAGGAGCACAACAAGCACTTGGGATATTGAGCTTTTATCACTATCCCTCAGACCAACATATCTACCACAGGAATTTGGACATATTTTTGTGACTTTGGTCTACATCCCACCAGATGCAAATTATAGAGCAGCCACAGAGACTATTTATCAGCATGTCCAGAATCTGGAGGCCATCTCCCTGGTGCACCAAAATTCATATTGGGCAACTTTAATGGCTGCACATTGACATCAGTGCTGCCACATTACCAGCAATATGTTAAATGCTTTACATGAGGATCAAAGACCATTGATCTTTGTTATGGCAATATAAAAACTGCTTACAAGGCGATCAGGAAGCCACCAATAGGCACGTCGGACCATGACACTGTTTTTACTCCCCTCTTACAAACAAAAACTAAAAACTGAGAAACCCAATCAGTTAAAGTGTGGGATGAAAACAGTGAGCTTGCCTTACAGGGATGCTTTGATTGTACAAACTGGGAGGTGTTTGAAAGCACAGGCATTAATGAACACACAGATGTGATAACATCTTATATTAATTTTTGTGTAGACAGTGTCATACCCAGCAAACAAACAAAAACATTTTCCAACACCAAGCCCTGGGTAACAAATGAAATAAAACAGCTTTTAATAAGGAAGGAACATGCTTTTAAAGTAAATGATAGGCGTGCTGGAAAAATAATTCAGAGAGATATACAGATAAAAATTAACAACACAAAAAGGGACTATAAAGCTGAAGTTGAGCAGCTACTCACAGAAAAAAAAGGTAGGGAGGCCTGGCGTGGTATTAAAACAATGGTTGGCCTGAACTCTCAACAGGTCAGCTCTGCATATACAGCAGATTATGCAAATGAATTAAATAATTTTTATGCTCACTTTGAGACCAGTGACTCTCAGTTGGAGGCTAGAGCCGACTGGAGAGTAGGTGGCAGCCCTATTACGGCAACAGCTGAAGAAGTGCAAAATGCCTTCTCTAAGATAAATGCAAGGAAATCAATTGGCCCTGATAGACTGGATGGTACCACACTTAAGAATTGCTGTGTACAATTAGGACCTGTGTTCACAAAAATTTTCCAGGCTTCATTAAATTTACAATTAATACCATCATCATGGAAAGTAGCAAAAATTAAACCAGTACCAAAAAAGGCAAGTCCCAAGGAATTAAACAATTTTAGACCTATGCTTAAACATCAGTCGTTATGAAGTGCTTTGAACGTGTTGTTTTATCTCACCTTAAATGTGAAACTAACTGTCACATGGATCCTTTTCAATTTGCATACAGAGCAAAGAGAGGCGTTGAGGACGCAACAGTTACGCTTCTTAACCAAATTTATAAACATCTTGAAACTCAGTCATCATGCAAGTTCTTTTTGCTGATTTCTCTTCTGCCTTTAACATCAGCAATCAGAGCAGATCTCCTGGCTGTAAAGCTGTGTGGTATGGGAGTCAATCACACCCTCGTCAGGTGGATATTTAATTTCCTAACAAACAGGCAACGGTTTGTAAAAACGAATGGACAACAGTCAACTTTAATTGGCACTAGCACTGGGGTGCCACAGGGTTGTGTCCTTTCACCTCTTTTGTTCACACTTTACACCAGTGACTGCATAGGTGATCAGGATAGTTGCACATTAATTGAGTTTACTGATGATGTTGCTCTGATTGGACTTTTAAATGATAAAAAATACTGAGAGCAGCTACAGAGCTGAGATAAATCACCTCTACAACTGTGTATTGATAACTCATCGATTTTAAACACAAAGCAGACTAAAGAAATGATAATTGATTCTAGAAAAACCGATCAATCATTTAACCCTGTGGTCATTAATCTGTGCATGAATACAAGTATCTGGGTACTGTAATTGACAACAAACTGACATGGAATGCTAACACTAATTCAAGATTTGCAAAAGCTCAACAGCATCTGTATTTTTTAAGGAAACTGAGGTGCTTTAATGTGGACTGCACTAAGCTGAAACTGTTTTATAAAAGCTTTATTGAAAGTGTCTTAATTTTTGTATCCAGTGCTGGGGAGGAGCATTGTCCCTACAAAACAAAACAAAAACAAACTGGACAAGATAGTCAAAATAGGCTCAAAGATAACAGGAGAACAGATGTGTGGAATCACTTCTTTGACAGAGCGACACACACTGACTCTGGCCAACAAGATCACAGCAGACTGTAAACTCAGGATGCAGGTACAGGATGCCCAGAATGAGGACTAAAAGAGGCATCACATCCTTTGTACCATACAGCATTCAGCTGTTGAATAAACTCTGAGTGCACAACATGAACTTGGCACTCTGCACTCACAGCATCTAAATTGGGTTTAAGTCTGGACTTTGACTTGGCCACTCCAAAACCTTCATTTTGTTTTTTGAGCCATTCAGAGATGGACTTGCTGGTACGTTTCAGGTTGTTGTCCTGCTGCATAACCCAAGAGCACTTGAGCTGGTAGACAGCAGAATTCCTTATCCCATCAGTCACAGGAAGTCAAGTTTTACATTTTTACTTAAAACTGTAAAAAGAAAATACAAAAGAAAGAAAAACCTCTCCAGCAGAGAAGAGAACCCCTTCACATTTGAACGCACTAGATGCCAAAACTGATGACAGTCGGCCTGGCAGGTCACATGTTGGCATGGATTAAGGAATCTTTTACATTCAAACACCTCTCCACATAAATTTTTTACTTAACAGTTTATCACTGTAGTCTGAGAAGAGATCATTTTGAGGAAGAAAAGATGTAAGATGCACCACTAGCCTGGTTTGTTCTGCTTGGTATTCAAACATGCTATGAGTAGCAAACAAACCACTTGTGACACATGGTTGATATAGCATGGTTGTTTGTACAAATCCCTTTTTTCCACCATAGCTTATGGAAGTATGGTGTGTGCATGTGTGTTTAGTGTGTGTGTTAGACTTATTTCTTATTTCTCTGACCACCCAATCTGGCCCTACGAGCCTTTGGCCACAGATGCTGACACCAGCAGCTGGTTTCCTGGGACACTGGCAGCAATATTGCAGCTGACAGCCCTCACTAGCTGATCAGCGCATCATCTATCAGTCCCCATCAATCACTCCTTGGGTTATCCTGCTGCCATAATGGCAGCTTCCACCAGGAAACAGGGAAGGAAGTGGGATTTAGCCAATCTGGGTTTCCTGTTTATGATGACTAATAAAAATAAATAAAAATAAAAAAAAAAACCTACTGCAGGAGAACAGTTGACTGTGTGCATCATGTTTGGATTTTTTCCATCATATTCAGCGTCACAGCCAAACCCTGGGGTCAGGATTTGGAGGAAGGGCAAATTTTTATCAGTTAATCTGAAATATAAACTGGGGCTTTGGATGAGAAACACCTGCATACTGCTGTGCCGTTTTCATCATGCTTGGTTTCTTTCTAATGTCAATGATTAAAAAAAACTTTTAAAAAATTAGTGAATTAGAAATGACAGAAAAGATCAGAACTTTCAAGCATCTATTACCATTTCCACAAGTCTTTAAACAGGATAAAGCAGTGTCATCGCCCAGTGACCTCTAAAGATGATGCCAAATGACAGCTTAAAACCAACCTAGAGTCAGAAAAAGATAACAAAAGCTCCACCTTTAGCCTCCTGCCAAACTACTACAGTACACCCACCAGCTACTCCACCCTTATGATGCAAATGGCTGCGTAACCCTGAGCTTTTATTTAATCAAATCACATCAGATTGCTTTGCATAATAAAAAAGGATGTTATTAAATCAATTTAGCCCTAAGTTACCACTAGACAATAGAGACATGTCTTGCAAAGACCAAAGCCATTGAACCAGGCTGTAAATTTGTTTATTTCTGCTATAAAAAGGAACATTTTTAAATGTGAACTAATGGGGATTCTTGGCTTTGCTGCCAGCCTTGAGTGGACTGTTGAAGAGCTACAATTTTTGCTCTTCTGGATTGTCTTCATTTCCAGAGCCTGAATTTGCTACCTGGTCTCCCTTTACTATCCTCATTTTTACATATTTATTGAAAAATAAAAACTTCAGACTGAGGCTATTTTGCTATTAATTATAGGAAGCAATTAAATAAAGTTAAGGTCAGTCAATGAAATCTTCATGTTCCAAATATCCATATCTTAACTATCTAATTCACTGCTCTTTGCCAAATTCAGCTAAAGTCTTTCCCCCCAGTTTTTGTCCTACCTTTTTCATCTCTAACACAAAGAGGAAACTCTGTAACATCTCTGTGTCTGCTAAAGAAGGGAAACATATTCTTCCATGACTCAAAGAGAAGAGGTAATGAATATTAATGTCCAGGCTGATGTCCAGGGGTTGCCTCAGGCTTGCAAAACCATCCTGGTTGTAGGAGTGCGGAGAGATTACACTACTCTATTTTGTTATGGAGGTGTTCAGTTTGGCTTTAGAGGTGAGCCTGAGGTCCTCTGGGCAAACAAAGAGCACGCTGGATTGAGGTTGGGGGGGGTCAGTAGTATAGCTCAGGCATCTGGGATAGGCAATAATGAGAGATTTTTGCTTTGTACATACAGAGACACGTACAATCCCAAAACTCTGACTCACTTTTATAAAAACTGCCAGATGCTTTATATAATGTGGAAATTGCCTGTCAGTGCCATTTAGGGCTAGATGATTTTTGCTTTTCAGATTCTCCGTACCTTTCTCTCTGCCTTGTTCAGTGGCAGAAGCTGTACCTGTCTCATTTTCTGCCTCCTCCTCTGTTATGATCAAGTAGTTTTTGCAGAACTGTTGTTGAGGAAAGCCTTAAAAGTTTCTGAGCATCAATAAAAACGTTTTCCTTCCTTTCTAAGTATGTCTCTAACTTCATATTATGTTGGATTTTTAAAAAAATGACTTAATCAGTGGGCAGATCCACTTTGCAGTATTCCTCTGCTTGGCCAGACTGAAGAAATAGTTGAGCAGGCACAATCAGACAAAGGTTATTGCTCTAAATGGATTTTGAACAAATGTTGAAGCTTACTCTGCCGACACTATCAGGTCCAGAGATACATTTGTGCCATCACTGTGAGGCATTCATAGCAAACCCACACTACATATATTTACCACTGATCTGAGTGTGTGTGTTCATTTACTTGTTCATTTACATGTCTAGTAGACTCACCCTGCTGTGTTTGCCCCCGGTGTGTATAGAGCTGCCCAAACTGATTTAAAAGGCTGAGTTGTCCAGCAGCTCAGTGTTACACAGCATGGAATTGCTTTTTGTGAACTGAAGAGTTAGCTAGCCAAGCCAGCAAATCCTCTCTGGCCAGAGACCATTTACACGGTGGCTGTGCTCACTTTCAAACCATCTCCCTGCCAGGCACTGCACCACAGTTTGTCATGGCAAAGCCAGTACACCACATCTCCTGTTTGTGTATGGCCAAGTGCTGCTCAGCTCTGTTTACAAATGTGGACACTGGTATCATCCAGCTGTTGTACCTGCTCTGTCATGCATAATATACAAAGAGGACATAAAGAGTCTGGGGTTATTTTTAACTTTGATGGGCATGATTTGTTCTTGTTATGAGAAGCATATTGTAATCAGCTCCTATCTGCAAATAAACCCATAGCTGCTATGGTAATAGATTGTAGAAGCAAAACACAACAATGTTTTAGTGTATTTCCTTTTAGTGTATTTGATGAAAAAAGTAAATAACTTGGAAATGATATATATTCAACTCAACATAAAGGCTTTTTGTTTTGAAGTGGCAGTGCAGAATGTCACTGCTGCCCTCCACTGGAGGCCCAACTCCCGGGGCCTGTTTAATTCACCAGCCAGTAAATGCGTAGTAATGTCCATTTATCATCAGATTACAATGTTCACGTCAGTGTTTGTGACTGTTACAGACAGAGAGCAGAAGACAGGAAAGACGATGTCTCCTGGTCGTGAAGTCCCAATCAGCGAACTTTTTTCACTTCACCTCAGTAAATAAACACTACATGCAGTCTGATATATGCTCATAAATGACTCAGCGCAGGCTGGAGCAAGTGCTCCTGTTAACACTTACAGTTATAATACAGTAAATACAAACGATTATCTGAGGATATTTTGTTGGCTATATGATGCCAAAGACTTGTTGCACCATGATCACGGAATTATATGATTAAAGGCAGGTGCACACTCATCATTTCTGAGTCAGCTGTTATTTTAGTACAACAGAATAATGATTAAAAATATTCAATAATGCTTCATAAAACGTGTAATGCTCTTTATGAAGATTGTTCAGAGGGTGCAGTGTGGAGCCTGTCATGGATAAGGCTGAGATTTATTTATTTTATCTGCACGACCAATCAATTGGTCAGTGTGTGGGCGTAATTTTGGTCAACAGAGATTTTTTTGGTTGACTACAGAGCTATTAATTTAATCTCAAAATTTAAGAAAAGTTGAATTTTATGTTGGCCAAGAAAGAAAAATGATTTTACCTTCAAACCCCTGTGACCCTGTGGGTTACAGTTAGATGTTATAGTGTGTTTTGGTCTGTGGTGGAGTTGACAGTGATAACTGAATAAAGTTTGCACCTACTCGCTGATACTACAGAGCTCTATCTTGGTATTTAAACAGTTAATAAGCCACAGTTACATTGTGATCTCTTAATAGTTCCTTCAGATTTGGGATTTTAAGTGCAGATGAGCACAACACCATAAAATACATAGCGGGCCACTGGCAGCCCTGCGTGTGATGTGTTTTGTTTTTGTTAATAAGATAATAATAATGATAGTAATAATGATTTGCAAGGACAGTACGTGATCTTCTCCACAATATGATGGTAAACTACAGAGTCAGTGGCCTTACCTTTTCCCTTAAAATAGCCTTTCCATTTTCAGGAGGTTGCTTCAATTAGATTTGGTGTTCTGGTTGCACTGTGTGAACTGACGAACTTCTTCGATTGAACAAGACCTGCAAAGCACCAGCAAATCTTGATATTTCATAATTTCATGCCTCTTAAGCTATTTTATTGTTTTATAAACTAACAGAGGACAGTCTGGACACAGATTCAATAATGCCCTCTATTCTTCTATTGATTTAACAAACACTTCTGTCCTTTTAGTGCACTCTTCCCCAACTCACTGGACCATTTCTCATTTATTTTCCCTTTTCGCATGCCTTGGTTTTACCAATGTCCACCTTTCTATCTTTGTCCTGTAATAACTGCTATTACTGCCCTTACACAAGCCACAGCTCTCACCATGGTAAGGTTCTTGTTCTCTTCTTTCTTTGTTCTGTAGTTCCTTACACCCTCATCCCTTTTTCATAACCTTTTCTCTGCTTCTCCATAAGCCCTTCTGGACTCCAGCAAAGATGACTGCAGGATCAACATCCTGAATTGTTCAGAAAGCTAACAGAAACACCAGGAGAAATAATATTCCAAAGCATGCTCCCTCTCTGTGTGCCTCTCCCTAATCACTCCCCATCAGTCTCACACTGAATCTCTATGTCTGGGTGTGTAGTGGTATTAGTTCTGCTGTGTCAGTCTTGTTCTGCTTGGGGGGTCAGCTTATGGTTCAGCTCTCTGCTGTAATTGGGCCTAAAAAAACAATTTATGTCAAATCAAATGCTCACCGGCCACAAGCCACGTTGTTTTGGCAGCAAGTGACACATTATTGGTCACAATCAGTAATCAAGTCTGATTAAGCGGTGCTGATCTGCATTTTTTTTCCCAGAGCAGAACAAGCAGCTGGAGGAGTAGCCACAATGTGATGTACGTATATAGATTGAATTTGAAAACTTAAGCTGTAGCTTGCTTATTCAGAGCTGTGCGGGAGCAGTAGGTGCCTGCTGAATATCAATTGGATGTCTGCGCTTCTTAGACACTCAAAGCTTGTTTTTTTACCCCCAAATTCTCCTCTAAAAAATGCAAATAAGAAATGACATGTAATGCAAATTAGCCTTCGGGTTGTTACCTTTAATACAATCTGCTTGTACCCTCAGTTGAATGCAGTTCCTGTTTGAACACTCAACTTTTCATCCATTTATTTCACTTCTTTTAAGCCCTCCACTTCACTTTCAGTGTCATCATTAGGATTAATAAGGATCTGTAGGAACTAGCACATTTGTCCTTCAGTGTGTTATTAAAGTTGCTTCAAGAAGAAGAAGAAGATGAGAAATCAAATAATAAAAGAACTTTCTAGGTTTGAAATCATTTGCTATTCAACCTTAATCTTTAGTATCTAACTGCCTGTGTCTGCATGTTTGAAATATCTTATGAATTACATTTTAGACTCTGGAGTGAAAATTCATTAAAAAGTTGTGATAGCAGGTGAGGAGTAAAGATCCAAGAACTGGAGTTGCATCATCTAACCTACTCTCTTTTACCTTTTTTGGACTTTGCCAAAAAACGGTCAAAATCAGGGATTATTTATCTAACACATCACAGTGGCATGGGGTAAACAATTTTGTTTGTTTGCAGAATTCAGTCAATGTTAGCAGTGTTAGCAACACCAGCCTTGCAGGTTATCATTCACATGTCTGTGCTTCAGTTGCATGTGAGTATAATCTGACAGCCTATGTACAGATTTGTGCCAGTTTTCCAGATCAAATTGACCTGAACTGTGTTGTTCCTACAAGATGCTATCACTGCTATCAGCTCATTGTTGTTTACATTGAGGTTAAAGAGCGCTGTGGTAGTATGGCAGTGGCCAGTAACTGGAGCTTCTAGTTGCAGGTGGCTACATTACAGTTAAGATAGAACCTTTAGCCAGGCTGAGGGTATAAACTGATTAGATTAAATTAATTGACTAGTAATTCCAGTACCAACTATGGAGAGATCTGACTGCTTAGCCAGCTAATCATGTGCATTCCTACTTGTGCTGGTCCTGTATTGCTAACATTAGCAGGGCTAGCTACCAGCATTGGTAATGTGTAACTGTGTCCCACATACTAATGTATGGCCTGTACTGAGTTTGAAGGCCTGCAAAAGTGACCTGTTGATTCTATAATCCCCCTGATGGGATGAAGATGGACCAATATTATCTTTGTCCAAAATGAAAACAAGTGATTCAAAAAAAAGTCAAACGTCTGATCTCACATCACAGGCCACCACCAAGAGATCAAAAAAGTGCAACAGCAGCTTAAAAGTGCTGGCAGCACAAGGCATCAAATTATCAATCTGCCAGCCAGTGCTGATCAGATCATTGAAAAACAAGATGCATTTTATTAAACAATGAAATATTTATATTCGTGTCATTTTTTTCAATGTCAAGTTTCAGGCGAATACTAAGGCCTAAAACACACCATCACTGCCTGACTCACACCCCACTGCCTTTTCCCCATAAATATATACGTATGATACACCACTGCTCTTATCTTTTTTATCCACTTACCTTGTTTGGCAGTGAGCCAACCCCCAAATGTTCAAACAGCAAGATTTTGGTTGGATGGGCACTCATCAACCAACCAATTGACCAAACAACTGTAGGGCGTCAACCCTACTAAACACATCAAAAAACTGTGACCAAGGGCACACATATCCCCCAACACGCTACAATATTTTAAAAAAACTGTCATTAATACGAGCACCTAGACTAGAAAACACATTGAAATTGAAAACAGCATTAGCTTGATAATGAACTAAAGGATTATTTATCAACACTCCAGTTTTTACTATGTAGATTTAAACAAAATCAAATCTAGAGATAATGAAAGATTCACACCCCTGTTAACTCATTTATTGGTTAGGATGTTGTTGCAGAAGTTTGTGTCACACATTTAAGAAGAAATTTAATTATCTGTAGTATTCAATGGGACTTGTAAAATCAGTCTGTGGTGACATTTACTGAAATATATTTAACGGTTTTTAACATTCACAGTATTTGAGCTTTTGTCTACTGTAGTGTATAGAGGCAAACACTTTTATAGTTTCTTTGTCTTTATGCTTGTAGCTGTTCAGGCTAGATTAAACAGTGCACGGCATAATGTTAATGTTAATCTGGGTGTCTCGCTTTACTTGCAAACACAACACAGGTGCGTCTTCTGTCTCTGCCTGATCATAATTGGATGAGCACAGCTGTCGTCTGACCATCTGCTGACCCTTTTCTCACAACACTATTGTTCTATTTTATCAAGGCAGCAGCAGAACCGCCATGTGCATATCCAAGTCTCCTATATTGTCAACAGGATGCTGTCTCCTGTTATGATCCCCGAGATATAAGAGATAGAAAACAGGGACTCCCAGTTAAACAGCACACAAAATGGATTTCCATTTCACTGATTGCAGTCATTAAGGGTATAAAAAGGGATCCTGGTCTCTGTGACCATTTTTCTTTTGTTTTGTTTTAGTCAGCTGTGTGAAGCAGCCTGGGTTGTGTGTGTGGAAGTATACAATAGTCAGCTGATATTGCTCAGCTTTCTGCCAGCTGCTCATTGAATACATGCACTGACATTTCACTCTGCAAACTGAAACTCATTAAGAACATCCAGGTCTTTTGTCTCTCCATCACCATGTTTTTGTTCCACTCAAAGGCCAGGTTCTCTCAGGAGGGGTTTTTTGGAGATCTGTTTGTTAATGTTGGGCTTTGCTTCGTTTTGGTGTGCATGTCAAACAATTGGCTTTATTCCCAGAACTGGATTAAGAAAACTGTTAGATTAAGAAAAACTCTTTTACAACCAAATCCCCCAATAGAACATTTTTAGTTCAACAATACCAACATGTTTTTCCCATGCTTCATAAATGTAGATAGAAATGTAGTCAGCTTTTAGACCATTTACTGGTTAATATAACTTTATTTAACCAAGCAGGGGTTTGAGACATTTCCCTAAGCCAAATTAACACTTTCTTTTTTATAGCCAGCACTTACAACATTACCATCATAGCTGATAGTGAAACAGAGGAATTTAAAAGCATTTCCTCTTTATTTCACGAAGACTGTAAAACAGAGGAGTGAGTTGGGAAGCAGGCCTCTCTGGAGGAAAGGAACTTTTTCTCTCTGAACTGGCAGATCAATGAGATAGAGATCTGGTGGTCAATGTTCCACTCGCCTAAAAGGCACCCAGGGATCCAAAGCACACTTCATCTTTATCTCTGGTCTGCTTCTGCTCTGACTGCAGGGACCTGATGCAGGATCATTACTACCACAAATAGAGATCTGACTGCGTGTGCTGAGGTCGGGAAGAGTTGGCTGCTGGGGATGGAGATTGTCTGTAGGGCAGCTGTGACGCCCAGCATCTCCTATCTCCAGTGTCGCATCTTCTGGCTTTCTCCCCCGCAAGATTCTCATCTGCCATTTCTGAATGCCAACAGCTGGTGTTCAAATCCCACATGAACCTTTTGGTTTGAAAGGGGATCAGGTAGACATAATAGACTACCACCTGCCCTCTTCCATCTCCTGCCATCTGAAACAGGATCCTCGCCAAGTCCACACTGACTCTCCAGCCTTGGCATCACACTTGCTGACTGATGGACAATGACTCCAGCAGCATCTGTTCTCTAATGCTCAGTGGCCAACATGGTTCTCTGGCTTTCATAAAGGCTACATCTAGCCAGGCGTGGTGCTCTGTGTTCTGCTTTTGGGTGTTTTTCTGTGATTGATGATCTTCAAACTGATTAGCTCTGTTCACATATTGACAGTGAATTAACTTTCCTTTGGCTTAAGTGAACCTCTTATTCAGCTCACTGAGGTTGAGTGACTTCTCTCCACTCAGCTGCCGTGCTAAGTGTTTTCAAGGACAGATCAGTCTCTGTGTGTTTCATGTATTGTATGCTAATTTATAGCCAGGTCAGCGTGTGGTTATGTAAATGAATCACTTCAAACACTGATGAACAGTACTTGTGGTAACTTTGCTTGTGTCTTAATACTCTATTAAACTGAGTTTTGTTCTGCTGCCCTCTGAGTTGAGGCCAACAGATGTAGTCGCTCATTATGTGTCTGCTCTCCATATGGCACTGCTGCACATCCATCTCCTCTTCACCCCGCCTCTCTCAGACCCCCACCTGGCAGGCACTTGTAACATTCACAGTTGACAGGTAGCTGAATTGCATCTACTTTTCAGCTCAACCACAGCAACCCAGAGCTACTTGGACTGGACGTAAGGGGAATTAGCTTTAACCTCCACTCCATCACACAGCAATGACCTCCTCACCAATGCCTGGTCAAATTGGCAACTATGCGTCTCGAATGTGACCTCAAATGTTGTATTTAAGAGGGGTTATCAGAGGTTATTCGTAAGCTACAAAACAATAAAAACCCCTGGTTGTTCTAACAAGCAACTTACAACACACCTCGACTTGGCCTTGTAGTTTCAGGATGTGCTGGTTTGTTTTTCTTGTTTCTTGCTTTAAAGCAGCACTATGTAGTTTTTCCACCTTAATATAATATTTCTAGAGTCATTGCGATGGTACATTACCTTACAACAGGTTGAATGACACCTCTGTCATGGTCTGGGGGGGTCTGTATCGCCTTCACTGGTACAATGTAACTTCGAGGTGGATGGTAGGAACCCTTCCACACTAAAAAACTACAAATTTCTACTGCTTTGACTGCTTTACAGCATACGTCACTTCCCCTTCCTTCCCGATTCATTGAAAAGACGGAAGTCAAGGTGAAAGCTAAACATAGAGTTGTTATCATGGCTGAAGCAGCGAAAAACCCAAAGAAAAGAAAAGTTTTATCAGAGGAGACAAAAAAAAGAAAGCGGGAGAGTAACAAGCTGAATGCCCGGACAAGAATAAGCATTGGCCCGGCATTCACTCGCTGGCGTGAGCTGAAAGACGAGGAGGGATGTCCGACCGATGCTGATTTGGCCCTGTTATTGTTGGACTTGTAAGTATATGTTGATTGCTTACCATCTATATACATTACTCTTGAGTTTGTAATGTGTCTTTTCATATCACTAAGGGCAATCTCGTCATCAGTTTATTCACTATCTCGCTTTAACAGGAAGGGGGCCGGGGGCGACTTCACGGTAATAAAACCAAGTTGAACTTAGTGATTTTCAACATCGTCATTTAAACAAAAATAGATACATTACCTCTTCACTATCCATCCTGCAAAGAGCCGCTAAAGATAGAAGAGTAGTTTTGAAAGTAAGTCCCGTCTTCTTTCATTCACTTCCAAAACAAATGCACGCGACTGGGAGATCAGGATCTTTACGGCAGTACGCGCTGGTGCTCATGGGTAATTTAGTGTTCCTTCTGGTAAAGCACTACTGCTTTTGTCCACCGGCGCGACAAAACTACAAAAAAAGTGAAAGTTCTGTAGTGCTGCTTTAACAGTTTATATGAGCAGAATACATTGAATCTTGGTAACCCTGAGACCTAGAAAATCAAAGAGAATTTAAATAGTTTCTAAATTAATTGAATATAATGGTTAAAAAATATCACTGTGAGAAATCCTTCATTAACACTTTCTGTTCATGTTTAATGTCCTTTTCTTAGACTTGAACATCAGGACACTCCGAAACATTCTTTCTCATGTTTCTTGTTTCCAGTTCTGCTTTTCAGCAAACCTTTTCTGCAATATCAGAACTGTCAAAAACAATCATGGACATTCATTTCTGAGTCAAATTTAGTGTTGCTAACATTTCTGGAAGTGTTCTGACAATCCCCCCTTTTGGCAGTTTTAAAGTATTGCCAAGGAAGTACACTTTATATCAACATAAACAAGGATGCAGTTCTTCTTTCAGCCACAGGAAAAATGTAATTAATGTCTACACTTACTTTCATAAAAATGAAAAACTCTCCTAAACTTGTACTGTGATCTCAGTTCAACAATGATTTCAGCCACAATAGATGAGTCAACTAGAAACAGACTTTTGAAGCAAGTTATTGTAATATTATTATTATCATTGTACATATATATATATATGTGTGTGTGTGTGTGTGGGGGGGGGGGGGGGGGGTGTACACAGCTTAACAAATGTATTAGACCACCATCCAAAGTAAGGTTTATGGCACAGCTGCTCTAAATTAGCATTGATAAATACCAAATCATTTTTTATGTTTCTGCAATGGTTAATACACCAATATGTAGAAGCTCTTTAACCCAAATGATATTTTTCAGTGCTAAATTATTATTATTATTGTTATCCATGAATTTCAAATTCACTGATTTACAAAAAACCTGAAAAAATAGTGAAGCACTTTAATATTTCTTGTTTAATATGTCAATCATAGTTATTTACTTGCATTCCTGAACAAAAAAATGACTTTTAGTGGTTGAATGTTATGCTTGATTCACCTCTGACTTCTCAGAGAAGCCCAGTGAGCCGGCTCAAATTTGTGTATAAAAAGGTGAATTCAGTTTGAAATTCCTCATTCCTGTTCAAAATGGTAAAACGTGGAGAGCTCACTGAAAATGAAAGAGTCCGCATTAAAGCACTTCATGATGCTGGATGGTCTCTGAGACAAATATGACAGGTGGTCAACTAAATTTGTTAAGCACTGTATATATATTTATATTCATGTTTGGCTTTTTTCCTTTATTAGACAGAGATAGGACATTGGATAGACCTGTAAACAGACATAACAGAGTGCAGTGAAGTGTGGTGAAAGAGCCAAAGGCTAGAATTGCACTTGGGCCGTCCACATACATGGGGTGACACCTAACCACAAGGCCATCTACGCCCCTTGAAGTAACTTTTGGGAAATTCAATCTTTTTCTGTCATGATGATCACTCTGTCGGATTAGCGATCACAGGGCCAAATTTGTGTCACGGCATTGGGGGGGGTCTGGCGTGCATGTGGTCTGCACTGAGGTAGCGGCACACCTGATTAAACTGTGTTTGTTTGTCTATCCTCACATTATGATGAATCATATATTAGCTTGATGCTAATGCTAACAGCAGATACTCACCAAGTTGCTGCAGTGTATTTGGTATTTCTCCACAGTATTTCTGGGTTTTCAGTCTGGTATTCAAAGCTTCAGAAAACTTGTCCTCTATCTCACAGTTTGGTTTCATCAGACCAAAGACCTTGATCATGGAGTCTTCCACATGCCTTCTGGCAAACTCTACTTGAGATTAAATGACTTTCCAAAAGTGACCACTTTCTCCAAAAGTGACTTTCTCTTTGTACTCTCCCATAAAGCTCTGGCTGATGAAGAACCTGGGCAACAGTTGTTTTATGCAGAATCTCTCCCATCTCAGCTGTAGAAGCTTGTAACTCATAGGTGTGTTGGTGGCCTCTCTAGCTACTCTCCTTGCATGCTTGCTCAGTTTGTGAGAACGGCCTGATCTAGGCAGATTTACACATATGCCGTATTCCTTCTATTTTTTGATGATGGTTTAAACTGAACTCTGGGGAATCTTCAGTGCCTTGGAAATTCCTTTTTGTATCTATCCCCAGCTTATACTTTTCCTTCACCTTCCTTTCTCTGAGTTGCTTGGAGTGTTCTTTTGTCTTTATGGTGTCACTTGAGACACATTCACTGCACTCAGGTGATCCCTATTTTCACTAACTGTGAGACTCCTAGCACCAGTTGGGGGGCAATATTTATGCAGTAACTTATTTTATATTACATATTTTTGTTCAATTGGCATACTTTTTCGAAATCTGTTTTCACTTTTTCATTAAAGATTTTTTTTAGTTTTGTTTTGTTTATTTTTTGTCAAGAAAAACATTTTTTAATCATAAAAAGGGTAAAATATCCAAGGGGATGAAAACTTTTGATAGGCATTCTCTCTGATTTACAAACCACATTTGTATTTTTCAACAACTATCCTCTCTTGCCCCATAATCTTGCTAGAATGTTATTGTTAAGGAAGCCTTTTTTAAAAAGCAGAATCCTGTTGTGAAGACACAACTCAACATCACAGAAACATAGGAGAAGCCAGGATAAAAGTTTTAGAATTGCATTTTTGAGAATCCTGTCCCCTTCAGAGAACTAAAATGAATTTCTGGGTCTCTCCACTGCATTGTAAGTACAGTGTAACTAGGTTGAGGTATTTTTTCCTGTCAGACAAAGGTACCACAGTTTCTTGTGTGTGAAAGTGTGCACATGTATGTGTCTGTGTGTTACTTGTGAAAAGCCGGTGTCCTGTGAGAGCTTCCTCATTAAATGCCTGTCAAAACTGCCATCCTTTCTGACACACTGCATGAAGCACGCACACACCCACACATGCACACACAGGTATATATGGTCAAGAGCACACACCAAGCCAGAGTAAACAGACAATATCACATCCTGTGAAAAGTAGTTACCTTTTGTGGTTGGGCTACAAGAAAACATAAAGTACTTTATGTTCTCGTCCTCCTATACCCACACTAAAACAATTTACTTTTGACTGAATCTTAATCAGTATGACTTTGAATATCAAGAAAATTTGCCTGAGACAACTCGAGCAAAGAATGTCTCAAGATAATGCTGTTTAAAAATGAATAATAATATAAAGATATCATATCGAATATCTTATCCGGCTCATCCTCTGCTTTTACCAGTCAAATAGATTTAAGCACACGTTCTTGATCATCATGGTGTGTTTGTCAGCCTTTCCATTTCCAGTGCTTCTTGATACTTAAAGCTAGTGAAGTCCTTCGCTTATGATCCAAGAATAATTGAGAACCAATATCCAGCTTTAGTGATTACATAATGGTTACATAAACAATTTTTATGTCTTCTTGTTCCAACTGCAAATAAGTACAGCATCTTCTAAATAATAAATGAGAACCACACCACTCTGCTTTAACTTGAAATGCATTGTGAGCCCATGGAGACCAAACAATAACAAAGCTAAATGCTGATGCAGTTATTGAATTCCCAGAAACTCTGTGTCTTGAGAAATGAACCAATAAAGGAGAGAAAACTAGACAAACTGCATTTGACAACAGAATCAGATTTTACACTGCTAAATTTAATATCGCAATTTAATGACTGCTGATTGCAACCCCTTTGCCATTTCTCACCCTCTGTGTGTCTATTTAGTGTCTGTCTTTCTCTTTCCTGCTTGAAAGATAATTTTCTTTCCCTCGTCTGTCTGTTGCAAAAGTCTTATCTTTCCTTTTCTGTAGTTCAGATTTTCACAGTGTTCGTACCCCTCTGGCTGTCCTCTCCGTTTAACCTGTTTCAACTTCCCACTCACTTGTGTATTCCTGTGTCACTGGCTGGTCCCTTCTCCACTCGAGTCACCATGATACCTCCTCTTACTCTGCAGATACAAGATTATTAAAAAGCGGAGTAGTTACCTTTGGCTTTACTGTTTTTCTGTGATTTTCCTCCCCTCACAATTTTCAGATGTAATAAGTTTTTCTCCCACACTAATAGTGCCTAGGCCCTGAGCAGATGCTTTTAGAGACACTTCCTTCTAATTTTGAATCACAGTTAATGTAATAGAACAAACAAGATGATATTAACTCTAACAATTTTCTGTCCCCAGAAAAATAGATTAATATTCACAAAATGTCCCCGCATGTAAAAGCTGTCTCTACTTGAAGGTGGGTATTAACATGGGTATGAAAACAGTGCATACATTTAAACAAACAGTGAAATAGTCCCAATTAGTGCTATTGATATGACTAGCTAGCATAGAGCTAGCAGAGCTAGCATATTCAGGACCAACTGCATCTTTTTCTTTCTTCCTATTTTCACATGTATTACATATTTGGTGGATTTAATATGTTCCAAAATTCACCAACTGCACATGTATTAAGTCTGGCAAAAATATTTGCTTTGTTGTCTGCTGCAGGATGTTAGCAAAATGGCTTCTATGTTTTCATTAGTATTTTCAAAAACTGAGCCACACAGCAGATTTCAGCTACAAATATTAATATTGGTTTTAGATATGTTCAATGTTTGGAACTACAGAAAACTATCTAAAGTTAGGGGGAAATCCAACAGGAGATAAGCCATTTTTGTCTGACTTTTGATAATGCCTTATTTAGTTATTTTACAGGGGCTGTACTTAAATGCCTTTTAAATTCTTTTGGCTTTGAAGATGCTGTATTTAACAACTCAGTTGAAGGAGGGTGAATTTCACCGGTCAAACAGGACCCCCACCTTGTGGAAAGAGGCAGTACTCATCTTTGGTTACAATGTTCAGTCTGCTTTAAATGTCTAAGTCTTGGTGAAGGTACCAACCTGAGCTGTAAACATTCTTGTTTGAGTCAAATTGCCATCTCTCAGAAAGAAGCTCCATGTTTTATTGAATATGAAACAGCGCTTTTCTAGTCTTCTGACTAATCAAAGTGCTTTTCACATTGCATGTGACATCCACCCATTCAAACACTTATGGCAGTGGCTGCTATTTAAAGTGCCCGGGGATTAAACCCTCGACCTTCCGGTTGAGCAACAACCAACTCTACAACAGAGCCTCAGCAAATGCGCTGTCATGAACAGATGCTGACAGACTCTGTCTGAACAGATCTACATATAAATTTAGGTCATGGTGATCTAGCACCAAGTATTGCAGAGCTGCAGCTGCTGCACACCCAACAGCTTCAAATCAGTCAACAGCCTCTCCACACATCACAACTGTCACACACTTCAATATGCACTAAGGTGCAAGTACCCATTCTCCACCACTCACTGGCTAAATTATCGAGTTATCCTTATGTGTCTGACCTCTGACATCTGCTCAGTTTATGTCAAATGGATTTACTGTCTTTTGCAACATTCTTCCTATCAAAGTGTTTCAGTGAGTTGTTAGCCAGTTAAAAGGAAGCCAAAGAATGTGCAAAGGACAGGCTCAGCAAAAAGAAAAAGCACTGGAAGCCTATAAAACAATGAGAATATAAACAACTTTACACAGAGTGGTTTGGTAAACTATTTCTGCAGTTAAAATCCAAACTGATGAAACTGATAGAGACTGCAAGGAAAATTAAAGGAGGTAAACTTCACACACTCCTGATGACTGTAGGAGGCATTTGTGCTTTTATTGGAGAGATAGGATAGTGGATAAAGCCAGAAACAGAGATGAGAGTCGGAAATGACATGGTGATACTGCCACAGGCCGTACTTGAACCCGGGCCGCCCTTGTACATGGGGCATGACCTAACCACTAGGCCATCTGCGCTCAGGTAAGAGATTTAGAGTTCCCATTGTAGACTCAGCAGAACTTTTTTATTCTTGAATCTTTTAAACTTCTAAATAATGACAAATAAGGCAGGATGGATACTGGATTATGATTTCTGTTTGTATTTTTGCAATCCACTCCAATAACCTGATGTTAGTTGTCTTTCCAAAGTTTTCAGAAATTGTGTATGAATACTCTATTTTTAATTTTGATTAGTAAAATGTTGAGTGTTGTTTTTTTACAGCTGCAGCATGGCCAAAGAGCCAAAGACACATTTCTAATTTTGTGAGAAAGTAAGGTTGGTCTCGAATCTTCAATCACTTCCCCAGCCAGATCAAACTAGTAGGATCAAAAGGCATTAGCCCATAATGCTACACTTTACAGAATTACATTAAAAAAATGTTTACATGGTTCTTTGAGCAAATGTTTCTTGCTTAATGGAATGATGTCCATTATTTACTTTTTTTTAGCTCTAGTTTTTCTCACACCCCCCAAACAAATGTCTAAGCTCTGTTAGCTTATCTGAATTACTGTCTGTCATTCTTCATTTACACTGTGTTTATAGGATTGTGATTTAGTTGAAACAGATCAATTCTGTGGTTGCAATTAAGACTAATGAACTGATGCAAAGTTGCAAAGCAATGAGCTGAAACGCACCAGATGGAAAGTTTGGATATAATTCTCTCCTCTAGAGACTTATTTCATCTTTGGCAGTCATGTATCCCATTGTTTATGAAAAATATTGCTTAAAACGCTTCAACAATAATGGTAAAGCCAAACTAAGGAGTAACATTGTCTATTAATGTAAATCAACAAGTACTGAAATACTAAAATTGTGCCAGCTGGGAATTAAACTGATTAGAGGTAGATCAGTACCCAGGACTGTTGGCATAGCAAACATTTCTTGCAGAGCAACTGTGAAAATGATGCAGCTGTTATTCTGTTCTTGGGTCTTTGATGCTGCGCACTGCACAGACACGTGTAGGTAACAAGTTTCTTTTTAATTTTGGGGATTAATAAACAAGCAGAGGCTGATACTCGCTGTTGGTTATAGATAATAAGCCTGGCAAGTGACTTTGATGTTGCTGACAACTTGCTCTTAGTATTGTGAAGATTTCTTTTCTTTGTTTGGAGTATCCCTAAGTTTGTGATTAGAACATTTTGTCTCTACTCCACATGAGAAGAGGATAGTAAATAACCTCTTAATCATATTGTTTGAACCAGAGAGTATTGTGTTAAGACATAAAGACCCTTTTAAATTTTGTCTCATTGTAATAGAATTTTATACAAAAATATTTTTGTATCCTAGTAGTGTTCTCACACTGTTTCTTCACCCCTGATTACAGATGAAATGGGTTTTTATTTAGGAGAAAAAAAAATAATGAACTGTTTCCATTACTTACTAAGGGAATGGCTATTATTTCCTTGAATCGTGGCTGCATGTTGTTGTGGAATTTGATAATAAATCAAGATACTGAGCCAAGTAATTCCCAGGAGATGCCAACATTTCTGGCATAAGGGTCCACCAGGCAAATGGAATGGGCCAAAGTTTTTATAGCGTTAGTATGTGCATGTTTTTTGTAAGCTGCTTTTTAAGCCCCTTGTTGCTCCAGATACAGCTTATCGAAGCATGTCAGGTGTCTAGGTGAAAGGGTTTGCATTGCACAATGTGCAGAACTAAAGGAATGACAAGGAAACGAAGTAAACAGTCTAGGGTATGCAGAGAATCAGAAAGGTAAGGGACAGAAGGGCTGTGAGAAATCGTACAAATGCAACAGGGAGGATGAAGGACACCGCTGAAGAAGTGCACATTTCCCAGTGTGGTGTACGGCTATGACATAGGTTTTAGGATGCCTTGAGATGAATGAATGGCCTTCCAGCGGTGGCTGTCAGTTGTGGCTGCACTTCGATCCATCCAGACACCCTGGGACTCCATTACACCCTGATGTGCACGGATGAAAAACCAATCGAGGGGATGTGGGGACGACAGGGAAAGCAATGTTCAGGGCTGGGAACTGCACAGACAGGCAATCTGCCATGATGAAGAGGCTCCTTTCCCTGTAGCTCCTCTCGGACCCAGCATGTCCTCCTGCATCCCCTTCAAGCCCCGATGCGCTCTACTGCATTGCAGGGCAGGCTAACCGACCCAGCACCTGCTTCACTCCTCAGCACTCTTCCCTTCCCTGCTTTTTCTTCAGAACTTGCTTTTAGCCCTGGTTACATGTGTCCTTTTGAGAAGTCACATGGTTAAGTTCTGGCTTTGTCAGAATAAGGCTTGTAGGCTTGTAGGCTTGTTTGAACTGGTGGTGTAATTTGTTATTTTCCTGATGCTAAGTAGATTTGTAGCCATGATGCTGCGCTCATGGGACACTGAAGGCTAAAATGTTAGCTACATTGTGTTTAACTTCCTTTCTGTAAGCTGACTTAATCCTGTGGTTGACAGTCCTGTTCATACAGTGGTTGGTTAAATTCATCACGGGAAGCTAAGGAATAAAGATACTCGCATTGCAAATCTCGACTTTTATATTCCATACGTTAACCATAACAATCTCTTGTTTGACTCACACTAGAGGGATTTGTATGTAATGATTCTGACTGAAGACCCGGCTGGCTTTATTTTAATCACTTGTGCCTGATCAACAGCACATGTGCAGTATTAGATATGATTCTGCTCTATTATGTGTTGTTTTTTAGTTTGATCTGAGAATCTTAGTTTGCTGTTAATAATTTACTACTTACAGATAACACTTTTAGATAAATATGTCTAACTTCAGGGTTGAGATACTGATTTGAGGGTGTTTGATGATCTTATCACTGATTTAAGTTGTTTCAGAAAATGCTTCCTCTTCTCAACACGATCTCACAAACTTTAGGATTACAGTCACTGTCTTTAATGTCAATAACTTTGTACAGCTAAACAGATTTGAGTGCATTGACACTGTTATTTGGAAAAAGTAGCTTAAATTCCCCTGCCTTTTGCTCATTTTGGCATCTGAATATTTATCCATCACTGCCTCCCACCTCACCTCCACTTCCCAGCATCCCAGCACTTTCACTGCCCAGCAATGGAGAAATGGAGAGACTCTGCTACCCAGAGCCAAAGAACTGCCAGCTGTCCTGTCTGCTCACTTGTGGGTGGCTTGACTGGCACACGCCCTGTGTTACAGTCAACTCAGCCAGAACTCTGTTACCCAAAGCTTGTTGCCTCTGCCGACTCTCATTCAAAATTCCTGTTTCTATTCTCTCTTTGTCTTCTATTTATTTATTTATCCCTGAAAGCAGCCCAGCTGACTCCTCGCCCTGTAAAGCTGCTGTAGTCTTCCCCTCTTCCTGTGGCGGTTCAGCACAAGTCCCCTGTTCTTGTGGAGCTTCAGCATGGTTGCAACAGACTCCCCTTCCTACTGCTGAACAATAGAGCCCTCTTTGTGCCAGTGAGCCTCAGCCTTCTCTTTCTGCTGCTGCTGAGCTTCACTTTTCTCCTGTGGAGGTGTTTTAGCTGCTCCCGGCTTTCTTTGGCTCATATGTGTGTCAGTGCCTAAGCTTTTGACCTTCTGTTCAGTGATAACATCTCAAACCTCCTATGTGGTACATCCTGGTCCTCCATTTCTGGGTCCTGCCTTGGTCCTCTTCCAGATCCCCAGTTACAACCATTATAATATCAACCCAGGTTGGAAAAAAGTGTACTTAGTTGATTAAAAGTGCTCTTTAAGATCACAAAGTAAGTTTGTAGTACTCTTGGCATATTTACTTTGGCTGTAAGGCTGTGTGTGTAAAAATATGAAAAAAAGTTAGCATGTTATATTTTTTCAGTATGTATTTATCAACATCAAATTAGTTTTATTCTTACACAAGGTGCCTTAAAAATACATACCTCTGTACATACCACTCAAAAGTGTATTTGAATATTTATGTAATAAAAAAAGAACTGGATTTGGTTCAAAGAAGTGGATTTGGCTCAGTTCTTACTGAAGATGACTTCACCCATTTCTGTGGGGGTGTGGACATCCCTACTCCTACTTAAGAGGACATTAAAACCTCAGATACAGCTGTTAAGCTAGATGGTTTATTAAAAGTGGTCAAAGCTTAAAATAAGGGCTGTACCCCAGATATAGTTGGTATACTGGCAAATCTCTTCTTAGCAGTGTGGGATATTCAAGGACCAATATGGTTTGAAACACAAAATTATGCAATTAAAAAGGGCAGCTCCATAGATACCTAAACATGGCCTTTATCACAGTACTACCAAAAACAGGAAAGGACCCCTTGATTTACCACATACTGGCTAATCTCATTGATAAATATAGAACTGCAGATATTTTCCAAGGTCTTTTCCATTAGGTTTAGCAGTGGTTTTGAGAATAATTTGCCTTGACTAATTTAGGCTTTGTTAAGGAGTGTTTAGCCTCTGCTAATATCCTCAATCCTTACACAAACTGAATGCAACCTATAAAATCTCACCTGCCTGTGGCCTGTTTTTTGTAGATGCTGGAGAGGCATTTGATCCTCGGGAATTCTCATTTCTTTAGTGAGTACTAAAAAATATTACGTTTTGAGACAAACTTATTGATGCGGTTAAAACACTGCTCTCCACTCCTTCAGCAAGGGTTTGTGAGGCATTTATTTGATATAAAACGGAGCATGTGGCAAAGGTATCTTTGTCTCCTTTCATTATTTTTAATTTATCCATCAAACCTCTAACACAACTTGTTAGGAACTGTTCTGAAAGGTACCCTATTACAACAGGTTCAACATCTCATTCAATATCACTCTATACAGATGACACATGAATTTAAATTGCTGATACTACACAAACTCTCTTCTATTTAAAAATGCTGGAGGAATTTGGGTATCTTGATGACACATGAATTTCTGTCATAACAGTCTAGGGTGAAATATTTGTCATTAACTCTGTTCATCCTCACTTGTTAAAATAGCTCAGGAATTAATCAAATCACAGAAACAGAGAGAAATAACTCAGATCAAAGACTGTTTCACTCAGCTTGAACAAGAGACTCACTTGAAATGTTTCAAGGCTTTGTCTCCTGTAGCTTGAGTGTCTGAAGCTCAGTCGCACAGTGCAGAGCACTGGTCCGTGCCACACTCTGTGCACACAGCACAGCTCACATGCACGTACTGGTTCACTGCTGAGCAGGCTGACAGGATGTCAGCTTTATCAAATCGTATTGTTGGTGGGGCCAATTAGACTATGGCGGTAAAAATTTGACAGTGGCAGAGCTCCATGGTGTAGGTAATTGATGAGACATCCTGTTATTATCAGTTAATTGTTCTTGAAGTTCTTTCCATTTATCTGTAAGACCAGTCCATATAGAGGCCCCACAAGCCTCAGGCTCAGTTTTTTTAAATTTTAATTTTCTTTCAACTTTTAACAGTTGAACCAAACAAAATTGCTTCACCTTTAGTCATAACCCTGCTGTGAATTACACCTGGCTTTAGTGCCGATGTAATACAGAATAAGGCTGATGATGGTAATAATAACAAAAGTTTTTTTATCAAACAACAACTTTAGAGTTCCTCATTAAAATGATATCACTTGCTCTGCCTTGAACATGGCTTTGGTTTTGGTTTTGTTCTTTTTTTATTTCAGAATGACTGTTTCTGATGTTGAAGTATTGAGAAAGATGAACAAATCACAGGCTTCTCTTCAAAACTCCCCTCACCGACAGAGCGGAAAACTGATCCCCAGATCTTCCATTTGGTATGGTGACATATCAGAAAAGATAGTGAACACCAAATTGCCCCCAAAATCAAGGTGTGTGTCCAAGGCTTAGAAAACTCCCTGATGTTAAGGTTGGCACCTTATGAAACTTCAGCCTTCAGTGACTGAATGTCAGAGTGAAAGGATGGATGTGAAAATGGAGAAAAACATTTTAACACTATCAATGATTATAAGACTGGAAGTGCTATGTAGATTAAGATCTTCGCACAGCTCTCCTACACCAACCACTGTGTCTATAATATTTTTATTTATTAATTTCTGCACCTTTCATTGCATGTTGTTGTTGTGGTATACTGTATTTAAAGAGTGCATGGAGATTGTTCTGTATCCAGTAACTTGGAAATAGAATCTCTCAGATCATAATAACCATTAAGACATTATTTCGGTCTGTTTTGTCAGATATTTGTTGTTATTGATAATTGTTGTACTTGTTATGTACAATGTAATACTAGCCTAAGATGTAACAGATTTTGCAACTTCCTGTTCGTGATATACTGTTTTTTTTTTTTTTTTAAACTGTTCCCAGATGTAGGTCTAGTATCCAAAATTAATATAAATAATGTTTTTTGCAAATTTGAGAGCATGCTGAAGTTGATTTGTTTTATTTTAATGGACACGTTGCCCCCTGTGTACCTGCCTTGTGAAGTAGATGAGCAAAGTATTGTTTCTGTTTTATACCATTCAAGTAACCCTGAGTAAAGAACACTTGTTTTTTCCCAATGATAATCCCAAAGAAAGCCATGTATTAGTGTTGCAGTACTCAAGACTGGTCTTGGTCTCAGGACCACATTGTGAAGGTCTTGGTCTTGTCTCGGACTCGAAAGCATTTTTACTCGGTCTTGTCTCGGTCTCGGACTGGCCGGACTCAGGATTTTGCATCAAGACTTGTCGAGACTAGTACTGATCTGCTATTCTTCGACTTCATCAATGTGTTTATAATGACCAGCACTTGCTAACCCCCCTTTTTTTTTCCTAGACTGGGCATATAATATCGTTTTCAGTTGGACTGTCCCTGATTATTTAATGTTGTAATTTGACTTAAAATAGCTGCCGTTTGCTCACTGATTGTTCTGCCTCCTTGGAAATCTTTTTGAGGGCCTTATGTGTCAGACACCTGCAAAAACTCAGACATCAGTCCATCTTATTTCTAGTAAGAAAAACCTATGAACATTTACTTTAGGCCTCATTCATCTGACGAATCTAGATAAACATCTCATTTTCAGATTTTTCAAATAATTCCTGACTTGTCATTGACTTTTAAATACATACAAGGATTTAATTTTTACAAGAAGTTAGTTAAAAAAAAATTCAGATTTGAGATTTTGCATGATGTACTTTGGCAGACAGGTTGTTTATATCCATCAGATTTATTAAAAAGAAAACTAAAATCAAAGAGAGAATGCTCTTTAACCGTTCAACCTTGGCATGCTTTTTAAAAATTGATTTTTATGGCCTTGGTCTTGGTCTTGACTCAGTCTCAGCTTGTCTTGGTCTCGGTCTCAATTCCCAAAAGTCTTGGTCTTGTCTTCATCTTGGTGCACTCTGGTCTCGGGCAAGTTTTGGTCTTGGATAGTGTGGTCTTGAGTACAACACTACCACTTATCATCCCAACAACATATCATGTTCATGCCTGTGTTGTACCAAAGTCCCAAATGAAACACACAGCTGAGCTGCTTCCTATCCCATTGAGCTGGGGAAGCAGATGTTTTGTAACAGTGAGTAAGGAGGTGTTTGCTGGGAGGTTTCTTTAACAAGGGCTTGTGTATGTGGGTAGAACAGAAATAAGTTTTTATATCCTTACTTGTACTTAACATGAGCTTCAATGCCTCAGTCACAGAAAAATCAGTGTATTCTGATTATGCACATTACCACAGACCCCTGGGCTATCCTTGCTTGCAATACATCATAGCAGATTAAACTTTTCCTACAGAGCTGTTTTCCTCATCTGCCTGTCTGCTGACATGGAACTATTTTTATTCTGCAGTTCAAACTGATATGTTGTGTTGTTTTTGTTTTTATTATGGTTGTCCTGTATGCAGAAATCTGCTGCTCTTTGAACATAAATGTAAAAATTGATTGTGAATGATTTCAGTGCAACAGATAGTCTAACATCAGCATCTCTCTGCAGGTACCGTACGTCAAGGTGGCTCCAGAGGACATTCTCAAGGTTCAGTTTCCCCGATTCACCACGCTTGATCTGCGACCAACCAACACGGACATCAGCCTGGCTGTGGCCGGCCTTCTCACCTTCTTTAACAGCACCACCGCCTGCCTCATCTGTGCACAGGCTGACTGTGAGTGCAGCGTTCACACCCAAAATACACAATAACAAACACCAGGGGAGGATGCTCACATGCCTGCCCTACATCTGCCAACAAAGCGCAAACATTTTTGTTTAGTGTCTGGTATCCTTTAACACGTGTTAGCACACATAAGCTTCTCGCACACCGACTGTGTTCAGACAACAGATGCAGAGCTTATCAACATCTCACCTTGTGACACGCTCTCTTCTGAAGCAGCTGCTGCACTCCACTGCAAAAAATCCCTCACAGTTCCTTCACCTGATGTCTGCAGCCCAAAATAAATAACATATACTGTGTTCTTTTTTTTTCCTTTATAAAGTCAACACCTTTCTTTTATTTTTTACAAAAAAGAGACACAGCAAGTACCACTGTCATTCAAAAACTGTTCTCAACCTTCCATCTTTGTATTATTTCTGCAAAGCTCTATTTACACTCTGTAAACACAGCTTGCCATGATAGAAAACATCGTTTAGACCAATTAAAGAGTGAGGTTTGGAGTTTGCAGCTGTTCCCACTGAAAATCTGACCACACAAGTCAAAGGCATCTTTAAATTCTAAAGATACTTGACTGGATGACCTTAAAAAACCTTGAAAATCTCTTCAAGTGAAGTTATTTTTATAAATAAAGAGGAAGATTAAATCAGGGCTTGTTCCCACCCTCTTATAACCCAACAAGCTGTAATTACAACTCCCCAGACAAAGGCAGCATGACCCTGAGTGTCACCTGCTAACCTTTTTCCTAATCAAAGGACAACTTTGAAGGAAGAAAATAGACTTTAGACACCAACAGTGTGTCAGACAGACCAGAGATGGCAAAAAAGAACACTCTGAACCACTGACCCCACATATCATGGTTCTCAGTTCTTCATCCTTTCAACTCCTGTTCTGACTCTGTCTCGGGCAGCACTTTGGAGTATTTTCTCTTTGTGACCTTCAAGATGAGTTTATTTTTCTCAAAAATCAATGAATTTTGTGTTTAACTTTGTGTCCCACACCCATTTCATGTATCATGAAAAAAAATGCTTTGTAGTTCTTTCTCTAGGTCATTACTAGGCATTTTAGCCATTTATTCAACTAGGGACTTAGATCCTTTTCTTATTTTTTCCACAGAGAGTTAATTAATATGACTGCAGAGAACAGTGATATCACAGTCAACCTTTTTGGAACCCTCATATTTTAATATTTGTAAGTTTGGTGAAAAGAAGCTCATTTAAACATTAATTTTCTTCTTCTCTCTAGTTATGTTTAGTGAGGGGGCTGATGGCAAGGCGCTGTTATTGTGTCACTGTGTTAAGAGAAGCCTGAAAACTAAATTAAATCATATGAAAAGAAATGACGGTAGATGAGACGTAGATAGAAAGCACCAAGAAGAGCCTAAAATGAGAGGAGAGGAGAGGATGCTATTCAGCAGATGTGTGTGAAGAAAAATATGGTGATTTAGTTGAGGGGAAGCAGAGAGGGGAAACCACAGATGAATTATACATCATTTGCTACAAGAGGGAGACAGTCCAGGAAATGACGTGGCTGTATTGATCACAACCTCTCATGTAACTCTCTTTCATTTAACAGAAAATGCAGCAAATGGCAGCATGCCTGGATTCGTGTGCATTTGTATTAATGTGTGTGTATGTGAAGGTGTGTGTTTAGCAGTAGCATCAACTGAAACCTATTCAACCTTGGCTCCGGCTCTCTCAGCCCCGCCTCTCCTCGTCAGCTCACACAGTCAGCTGGCCAGTTTGCAGAATGCTGTCCATGGGTCGTCCTCATGTGCCAGCCTCATTAATCACCCGAGCCAGTGACAGCCTAATAGAGCGTGGCCAATTCATGAATATTTTCCCGCCATGGCTGAGGAGGCAAAAGTGGAGGTGGAGCTGTGCCCAAAGGCATAGGGCACACCAGGACGCACATTAATCTAGCTAACCTCCGATTCTGATGGCAGTGTGCAGTTTGTAACTATCAACCTGAGTATCATACATGTGGTACACATTTTTGATGGTGCAGCTGTAGTTTTATGTTGGCTAAAAGAGACACAAATGTACACAAAGAATTCCTCACATATACTTGGTGCAAACCACAGGCAGTGTGCTACAGCAGTGCTCTTTTATTAGTGAGTCAAGGGGTGCATTTTTCAATACGGCGAAACAGAACATTGGCTATGCTCTGAAATCCTACAGGAGCTGCAGAACAGGTTCAGTGTTTCTAACTTTAACACAACTGCAGGCTTCAAAGTCACACCTAGCATCTTTTCCTCCAGAGAGTACGGCTTGCCATTTAAGATCAATGCAATGTCCCTTTGCAGTTCTGTTACTCTTCTTGCTTATTTGCACAGCGTGCCTTGTGGTTTATAACGTAGTAATGGTGATGATTGCCTGCCAGTATCATTACATTAATTACAGTTCTCTATTGCGCACAGTTTGTCAGGACTAGTCTGCTGCCTCTTGTTTCACACTCACTTTGTGGGGGATTGCCATCACTAACCTGTAATCACAGTTGAGAGGTGAAAAAGACATCTCATTGGCTTGAGAACAGGAAAGCATACACAGGTGTTAGAATAACAGATATAGTGATAGCAAAGGAAAGTCTGTATATCTTTGATGACTGTAATATTACTGCTGCAGCTAACGACACCAGTGTTGACAATAGATGTAGGTAGTCAAGTTGATGAATGTGTACAGTTTGTAATTATTTTCTAGACTTAAACTTAGAGTTTATCACCTATTATGGAAGGTGTTGTTGGAGTTTTAATGTGATTTGAGTCTGATGTCGAATTAGATCCAGGAGTGAGCAGCGAGCAGTCCATTAGTGTTCCTTCCACGGTTCCAGCAAGTAAAACGTCTTGTGGCAGCAAGATTCAGCTTTAGGACGAGATCGGGGCTCATTTAGTCCTTCTGAGGCAAAGGGAGAGTTCTGTCCTTCAGATACCAGTGGACTTTCTGCAGCACTCCTGTCTAAATGACGACAAAGGAAGGAAAGAAACTCTTCCTCAACCATTGTTGGACCCCAGGAGGAATAGCCAATGCTTTTGCTTGTGCTAATGGGGATGAGAAAAAAAGACTGTCCTAAACTCAAGCTAAAGCTGGGAACACATAGCAATGGTGGAAGACAACTGGTCTGCTGCTTGCATGGCAGTGGAGTGGCCCTGTTGGGGGGGGTCATGCTTGCTTTTGATGCCTGTGGACCCAACGCAGAATCTCCTCAGGCCTCCTCCTACCAGAGCGGAGAATGTGTCCTACTGTAAGGGCTCCTGAGATAATGAGTGTCTCACGTTCACTGAAAATTCCCTCCAAAGGTACTGCAACTCAGGCTTCAACACTGCAATGTAGGCAAAGTCTTTGTTTCATGAAATCCACCACATGACTGATTCCCAACAGTGTCACGTAGGACTTAGCAATTTTTCAACCATGGTGAGATAAGTACCCAAAAACATATGAGGTAATACCTTTGTTTTTATATACATATACAAATTTATGTATGTGATTATTTGTTTCCATTATTTTACTCTGGCCTCACAAAATTAACACTGAATTCCAAATTTACTTTGTGTAAACTGTTACCCAGTTAACACTTGACATCCTCCTTATCCCCCCGACAAACACTCACTGGCTGCAGGCCTACCTTTGCTCTCAGTTTGCACAGGCTGTCTGCCTTCTCTTTTTGTCTCTGCCTTTTAAGTGGTATTTTTTAACTTTCCAAAGTTATGATTTTATTCAACATGAACACATTTTTAGGACACCCAAGCGTGAGCAAGAAGCTTCTTTTGATGCCACTTTTGAGCGGCGGTTTCATCATTTTTTTGCGCATGTTGTGTTGGACAATTGGACATAAATTAGCATGATGAAATAATATATGTTTGACAAAAGTGTATTGAGGTGTAAGTCAGAGCTATATCCCATCTGTTAAAATAAAGGTGGCAGGGTTCATGACTTATTGCAGCCAGTCAGCAGGGGGAGCTCTGCATTTTTTTGGCTTCACAACTGGCTGTTGCTCCATCCCTCTTAATACAAAGTCTATAATCTTTTTTATGACACTTAGAGGCTCCAATGCAAGCCATAAAAACTGTAAAACAAGTCCTTCCTCTCTGTTCAGGGCTACATAGAGACTCAGTATAATACACTACTTTCATCTAGGCTGTTGGATTTGTGTTAAAAGCTACAGCTGTGGGCAAAAGTTTTATTATAGATTCTGAATCACTGACGCCTTTCAAGGAATTCCCATTCAGTTGTTAATAGCAGGTTTATGTTTTAAACTGCCTCTGCATAGTGAGGTATTTGCTATTAAGTTCTTAGCACGTTCGTTCGTGTGGACACTCTCCAGTGACCCTTTAGTGACACCTTGAAAGGAAAATGAGTGGTTGCCTGGTTCTTGAATGCCAGCCACCTTCATATCTGTCCTTGTCCTAGAGACACTGTCAGGGCCATGTGTGGATGCTTGTGAGGGAGAATGGTCTCACAAACAAACAAGATTATATTCCAGATCCATTTTGATATAATGCACACAAATGACAAAAACACTTCAAAATCTTGTAAAAGAGAATGCGTGTTTTCTTCACAGGACATGTTTTTCCGACTTTCTCTGTACTGGGACTGACACGAGTCAAACCACAGAATAGTACATTTTTCATTCAGCTGTATGTTTGTTATTTGATTGAAGCAGGTTCAGCTGAGCAAACAGTGAGGGAACAACATGGCTGCTTGTGTTAAAAAGACTCACTTCCCTTTGAATTCTATGCAGCTTGAACACTACAGAGAATATGAGCTTTTCCTTAGTGTGTCACTCCATTCATGTGTTTGAATGTGTGTATGGTTTTAAGCAAGCCACATCTAGTGTACACACAGTATAATGTCAGAACCTTGATGATGTGAAATTGTATGCGAAGCTACAGCATGTGGATGCAGGAGGCAGATGAGCAGGGCAGTCTTAGCCAAAGCTATTTCAAGCTCATCAAAGTAATTCTGCATTAAGCTACAGAGGAAGCTGATCTGACAGGTTTGGAGACATGGATGGGCAAGGAAGCCGCAGCCAAGAGTGAAGTCTCCTGAGTGCAGAGAGCTAGGTAGAGGAAAAACAACTCTATGATATACTGCCATTCAGACAGATTGAAAGACAGGCAGAAGCTGAGACATAATTGCAAGAAGCTATTAGACATGATGCTGGCGACTGTGATGCTGCTGGAGCTTTTGTTAATGGCCTGTGGAAAAGCTTAAAGAGTCAGCTTGATAACTTGAAATGGCTATCCTAAAATTAGTCTCTGTGTGATAGATCAACTGCTTTCCTTTCACCACAGTAAAAATCACAAAAGTCTGTTGGGGCCAAAGTCTAAAGTGCCATTTTATTATTTTATAATCAGAAAAGCATGTGGCTCAGCTAAAGCATGTCCTTGTCCAATAAGTTGCATCCTTCTCAGAAGACTCTCCTTGCCAAGAAATGGTATTTGAATGTAATAAGATCTGCCAAATAGCCAGTGTGAGACTAACATTGCTTTCACAGCTACACACCTTGGCCCCCTACACTGAAATCATTCAGGTGGTTGTTTTTAACTTCTACATGTAGACCAAGCCAACATAAACTGTCCAGTTCTGCCAGTATATGGATGCAAAGTGAGTGCTATAGCTTCAGGGAGCATTTTAAAGAAGTCTGCTCTGCTTTAATTAGGAAAAATCCCAATTACCCTAGAGGAGTCATTCATACGGTCACAGAGAAGGAGAAAAGTTTGCTGAAATGTCCCTTTGTGTGTGATGGCTTTAAAATAAATTCAGTAAAGATATATAGCTGGCTTGTTCTGAATGACCAATGCTTCTTTGTTGTAACATGTAGAATTCAAACCAAACAGTAGGCATGTTTTTGCACGTAAAGATGATGTACTGTATGCTTATAAATTTCATATGTGCATGACTTTTTTAACTCAGGTTTTTCTTAACTTGAAAAACGATTAACACGAAGCTTCATATCATTGAAAGAGTCCTGGTTTTGTTATAAGAAACCCTCTAATGTGTGTGTGTGTGTGTGTATCTCACCGGCAGGCTTATTGAACCTAGAGCAGCTCCTCCGGCAGTTCCTCATCTCAAAGGAGACTCTGTCAGTGCGCATGCTTGATGACAGTCAAGACCCAACCCCGCTCCTGAAGGAGATCCGAGATGACAAAACAGCCACCATTATAGTTGATGCCAACGCCACCATGTCACATGTCATTCTCGAACGGGTAAGTAGGGTTGAAGTCATGTTATACCAAGGTCTTTTTCAATCTGAGAACTCAGCTTTACTCAAGGTCTCCCATCCTAGCTTGCTTTATTCTGATGAAATGTTCCAAAGAGCCACATTTTTATGATTTTCATGCATTTCAGAAGGAAAAGTATGTGAAAAATGCCAGTAGCAAAAAGTGTTAAAAGCTTAGATGTTCAGGTTAAGAAAGTTGCTTCCTCCAAGAAAGGTAACATGTACAAAGACAATGTGTGGCAGCTTCAACAAAAATTAAATTTCTTCATTTGCAAAATAATTTCATTGTATTATACAGTAAAGTTCCTCAATTTTACAATTATCTGTTTTGTTCATTTCATTTATACCACAGTGTTCTTCCTACTTTTCTTTTGAAAATAAAACTAAAGCCCTACACAGGACTCTTTTTTTAATACCACTCCCACCGGATTTCCAACCATTACAGCTCTCTCCCGTCGGCATCCTGCATGGATTCTGACAATCCATGTCAAATTGTCAAAATAACAGATAGTGTATTTAATTAAAGGCAATATAAATATTTTCACTTAAGCACCACCCAGATTGGGTTTCCCTGTCTGAATGGAGGTTAACTCTTAAGAAAACAACCACAACACTCACATCCTCATCATGTGTAATGTTGCCACACAAGGATATAAAAAGCAGTTGCGAGTCTCAGTCTGATCTAGCTCCTGTTTATGACTAAGTAATAACAATGTCGAAGAATTATATTCCAACCTTATTTACATATCATTTATTTTAAAGTCATACAGAGATGAAATTGTTTCCTGATCTCTGGAAAGTTTGTGCGTCATAAAAACTGCAGCACTCTCTATTTATGCCGTGCAGTTTTAAAAGCTCCTGATGCTTAATGCATGAAGGCCAGTATGCAAGGAAAGGGTTTTTTTTTCCCCAAATAACTGCATATAAGATCAACGTCTGTGCACACCGGTCCATACTGTATGTGCGGTGACAGGCCAACAACTATTTCCTTTCACTACATTGACAAAAAGTCTTAATGGGAGATAGCAGAGCCTGTAGTCAACAGCCTAGAGGTGCAGAAAGAAGCAGCTATATTTATAAAGCGTTACTGACCCTTAGTGGAAGCAGAGAGTGAGAGTTGACGGACACGCAGTCAAACTGCAGCGCAGCCGTGCTGGAGCAGAGACGTATCTGGTGTTTTAGGGGTAAGTCTGTACTGCATACACACTATGAGTCATCACTGACCTTGCATGCAGCCATGCTGATAGAAGACCAAATAGAACTAAATTAGTTTGGAACAATGCCTCAGTTCACCGTCTTAAAATTCAAAACACTCACCTGCCAGTTAGCATATTCATAATTTACAATAGAATAACTGAATAAACATATTTCAGGTTTCTAGGACATGTTATGTTCATTTTTCAACTGAAAAACAGGTAATAGAAGTAAATATATTCAGACACACCACATGTGATTGAGGGCTCTCTTTTACTGCCTCTGCAGGCATGCTTGATCCTGCCCAAGCAGCATCTCACAAAATGTATAAGAAATAGATTACAGATTAACAAATCTGACTGAAATATGTACATATGTATAGGATTTCAAGCAATATTTTCGTATTGTTTTAACCTCTTGAAAGGGACTATACCTTTTAAACATTTATAAACCTTTAAAGAAATTTTACAGTTGTTTTCATGACACTTTTCACAATAAAAGTGCTGTTATATCACCACAACTGTTTTCATTGCCAGTGACTTTATTTAAATCTGATCAGTTGTTTTAAATGAAATTCTAAGTATTTACTTTTAACTAATTAACTTAAGAGATAACTATTAAATTTCTCCTTACAAATAGTCTGCATCAGATACAAAAAGGAAGCGTCTTTTTCACACTCTTGATGCATTAGCCCTCTTGAATCCAAAAACAGGTTATGTGTATTTAAGCACTTTTGGCAGACAGGTTTACAGAGCCTGAGGTCATAAACATGGTCCCAAAATAAAAGGCCAATGAACCAAGCTAGTCTGGTTTAACAAACCTACTGCATCAAAATTAAATGGATGAGAGCATTAAATCTACTTGTATACCAATGATTTAGCTTCTATGAATGAGGATTCTGCATAGTTAAATGGATTGGTGTATGCAAGAAGAGAAGATGTAATAAAGGGGGGATTTTGTTTACTTTCTTGCATCTTTACATGTTTTGGATTGAAAACAAGCTGCTGTTTAAGTCAGAGAGGCAGATTTAGATCACTGATTTTTTCATGACCTTCCGGTCTTTTTCCCATCTGTTGCTTCCTATTCCTTAGATTACTTTTTTGAATAAAGATATATATAACTTGGAAAGCAATTAAGTTTGTCATGTGTGAAAAAACAATTTTCTTAGAACATTAATGAGCAATATTTCTGTCAGGAGCAACAGAATGACCTTCATGCTTACCATATATGGAACCTACCAATAATTATCATCCTTACTAGACCTTAAATACCTTTACTTCAACATAATGCAAAATCTTCTTCTTATGGAGACGTTGCTTTGCATCCATGAAGGTGATCACGAGAGCTGAGGAAGCAAGGGTGTTTTGAAAGAACATATGGCCTCCTGGTAATTAATACACACCTCATTATTTCTAGAAGACGATGGATGGATGGTTTGAACGGTGGTGACAATGACTGAAGACACAAGGGGAGAGGGAACAGAAAAGAGAGATGTTTCTCTCACATTCCATCTCTTCCCTTACTCTCTATATTATAATCTCTCTCACAGTAGTCTACAGTCTCAATCTTTCTCCTCAATCAAGTGTTCATGCTACCATCAGTGGTCATCCAGTCACCATGGCAACTGTGGCAACCCCAGGCCACAGAGCAGCAGGAGTCCACAGCAGGATGTCTCTCTTGCTCTCTTTTTGTTCGAGTTACTTGTTCTGTTTTTCTCCTTTTCTTCCTCTCCTCAACAGAAAAGCATGTAGAACAATTTCACTATGTTTTTTTTTTCCCCACCTCCCCCTGCGGTCTTGCATACAATCCCTTTAGTACTCTTTATCTTTCATACCGTTTGTCTATCATTCTGTTGAGAGGCAGTCTTGACACATATGGTGGAAAGTTGACAGTCCTGCCTCTCCTGTAGAGTGGCCAGTAACACGTCAAAGCTGGGTCCAACTTTTTTTCATTCTCAGATGATGATAAGAGCACACTGATTGTCCACAGGGACAGAATCATCTTTTCTCATGCAAGACACCCCTCCTTATTTGTCTATTTACATCGAACATCAAACCTTCGTCAGACAAAGGCCTCCCTCTCTGAGGTTTTAGTATCAAGAGGGGTTTAGGTCAGCTGTGTTAGCACTCTGAATGTAATCTTGTTCAGTCAGGCCTTCATTGTTGTATGCAGCTGTACAGGACCAGAGTGGGAAAGACAGTGAGTCGAGTGTATGGGGACCAAGCAGTGTGTGCTCTGGCAAAAGGCTGCCATAGAAGAACAAGAGATGAAGAAGTGAGGGCAGGGAATCTGGTTTTAGATTTGGTGAAGGGGGAACTGAAAGAGTATTTTTCATCAACAAATTGTTTTGTTTGTTTCTTCTGAATGGGATGTGGGAAACAAATAAATGCACATCCAATTTTCATGTCAGTTAACTAGTAAAGTGTCACAGGTGGCATTATACCAAGAGGAAGTGTTCTGAAAAATGAATTGCTCAAAATATATTGTTGAAGGAAAAAATCCCACTAGCTAACTTTCCTAATGTGTGCAATACCAGGTTCATGCATTACAATGGAAAACTTGCTTGCAAGGTATCTTCAGTGTTCACTCTGGATTGTCAGGGCTGCTAAGGTGGTTCACTTCCTACCAAAGTAGAGAAGTATAGTAGCAAGTGCAGAACATTTAATCTGCTCTTGAACCGGTTAGGTTCAGAATGAGAAATTAACCTGTATGAAGCAATGACCACTAACCAATCAGATTTCTTGATCATGGAGCTTTGTGAGCTGTGAGTTCAGCAGAGGTGAGGAGGATGAAAGACAGAAAAACACTGTGGGCCATCGTATTCTTGGTGCAGCAAAGGCGTCTTTCCTAGTTCCCCCATGATGCAGTCTTGATTTCTATGCGCACCCTTAACTTGCTTGACTACTGGGGTGTGACAGTTGTGATCTCGTGCCCAAGATCTCGCAAGATCAAAACGTCACAAGATATCTCATCAAGGTGAAATTATCTCAGGGTATCAGTATTGCCCAGACACCAGGAGCAGCAGCTCTCCTGACAGAAAACAATACCAAACTAGGAGTTATAAAAAAAAATCACGAAGACACCCTGGACACAGGATTTTCCTGAAATTTTGGGGAAATTTTCCCTGTAGACTGTAAGAATTTACCCTCAGTTTTGGGATTTATTTAGAAAATTTCCACAATGTTATTTGATTTTTCTAGTAAATGTAAAGAAATTCACAAGGAGCTTTTTTCAACTTTCATTAGCAGGACATTTCCAAGAATCTTTCAGCAATATGCCCAGGATTTTTCAGGAATTTTCACTGGCAAAATCATTAGGGAATTTTTGGGAACCTTCTTAGAAGCTTTTTGGAATTGTATCTGGAATATTTCTCAGAAACTTTCAGAAATGGAAGAAAGGATGTATTTACTTCAGTCTCTTTGTTTTGTTATGCTCTGTACTGTCTGAGGTCAAAACAGCACTGTTATTTATTAAACAAATATGGTTGAAAAAATACCAGAAATTTGGGTTGCAATGGCTCATAAAGGTGTTGGTAGTGGGTCCTAAGGCTACAGAGACAAGAAGATTGGGTTCTTTCAAGAATTTTACTTGCAGCTGCAGTCAATGACAAATGCACAGGCCAAAGACAAAGAATTCACACATTGACAGTCATTTATACACTTGACGACTGATCCAGGGAGTCACCCCATGTAACCACTTCAGTTCCATAAAAGTACATTCCTTGACCACTATTTCTGGTAGGCTGCCAACTAAGCCAAACTTAACTTTGTTACATCATTCCAATGTAAAACACAGTATTTTCTCACTAACAACATCTCCCTTAGACCACCTAAGACCTGGTCTAATGTCTGTGCATCAGAGTTTTCTTGATATTTAGAGGGTGCATTAGATAGAGGGACATAGAGTACATAGAATTTGAATGAGTTTGTTTTACATACACACGTTGCTCAGCTTCTCCACAGTTTAATATCAGATATTTTTATTACATTTTTAATGGGGCAGAGGGCTGAGAGACTGAAAGCTTTTGTTTCTGTTTGTTTCCAAGCTCTACTCCATGCGTGCAGAATACTTTGTGTATTCTATTTAATATACACAGAAGAGCACACACTAACATGCTCGTCTGCAAGAGGTTGTTTGATTTATAATAATTCTTAAACAATATACACAATGGTAACTACAAACTGAATGAATACCAGAATGTGTTTCAAAGTGCTGTCAAATTATGAATGTCCATTTACCATTGTTGGAGAATATCATCAAATATTCCGGCAGATAAAAAGAATAAATAGATGCTTCTAGCCCACCTTTATAGTTGTTAAGCTTGTTAGGACTATTAATCAACATGAATCCTGTCTGGGTAACCAGAGATTGTTGATAATTAATGAAGTTGTGCTTTTGTGCATATATGACGTATAATCTAGTCAATTAATCCAGCCTCTTTGTACTCTGCACCTGGTTAGTGCTTTATGTAAATAGTGAATAAAGATCCATAAGGCCAAATTATTTTGTACTAAATGCTTTAGAGTGCGATTTACACCATAAAGATGGGCTGCTTTTGTGTCACATTTGATATTTTATTAAAAGGTCACATATTATGCAAAATACACTTTTTCAGGCTTTTCTAGCAGAAATGTGTGCTGAAACAAGCTCTTCTCAGATTTTCCCCTAATGATGTCATTTGGGGAGTTAGCACGGCACCCAGGTTAAGTTGGCCTTCCCCGCTTGGAAGAGGTTGCCAGCTAAGAGGAGGATCAGGACAGCCACATCTATTTCCTGGGAGGGGCGGAGTCACACAGCTTATTGACATTTAAAACCACAGACACAGAAACAGCTCATTCTGAGCAGAACTGAAACGGAGGGGGTTTTAGACATGCTAAAATTCACTGGAGTGTTTTCTCAGCAACAAACTTAACAGGCATGTCTTAAAAGGGTAAAATGTGACCTTTTAAATATTAATATATATTTAAAATATATAACCATAAATGACATTATTGAAACATTGTACAACAGAGTCTATAGAAAGCACTGAAGAACCTATTTTTTTTAGATTATTTTTTTTTTGGGGGGGGGGGGCTTTATTTGATTGGACAGCTGACGGGAGACAGGAAACATACACTGAGATGTTGAGAATTATAGCCTCCTCAGCATATGGGTGCCTGCTCTACCAACAGAGCTAAACTGGCATCCAGCCTTGTACTTTTATATGCATTTAATACATAAAAGCACTTTAAATTGTGTTTTCATTTTCATTTCAGTCAGACACCAGTCCATATGCTGTTACAGCTGCATCGGAAATATTTCATCCTAAACTGTCAGACGTACCACATATGAGAACATAATATAGGGGGCGAAATAAAAGGATTACAGAATGCAGGCATTCAATTGGGCATTCACTCTCAGTAATTGTAGATTGTGTAAGTTAATCCTATATGACAATTTTCTGACAGCAGACTTGTTAATGACTATGATAGCTTAGGACATTCTAACAAATAACTTACCTATAGCACAATATTTGCATGATACTTGAAGCAGTTTACTTTTAAAGCATGCCAAACGTATTTAAAAAGGGAGTTTTTGAGAATTCTGAAGAGGTCATTGCACAGTATTACAATGAAAGTTGTATATGTTTTTGCTTTAGCTAATTGGTTCCTTTCTTTTTCTCATTGTTTTATCATTGATGCTCCTGCAGAGGAGAACAGACTGTATGCTCCTAGTGACACTGACGACAGACGTTATCCTTTCTGCTGCTGTTAAAGTCATTTAACAATACCAAATCTTAAAATACAATTAGAAGCTAATTAGAATGTAAAATGTAAATTTTGGTAGAGTTAGGTGTGGATGAGATGCTGTTGAACTGCTTTCATAAATAGGGTATGAGGTTTAATTCATGATCATGTGGAGTTTTAGTCAGGATTAAATTCAGCTCTTGTTGATGTTTTAAACAGTTTGTTTGATATATGTATGTCCCCTTTATATTTTTTTAGTTATGCTGCATAGCAGAGTTGAGCAGAAACCTATAAGCTGATCATTTTTAACAGTAATTTGATCAAATAAAAATATGAAAAGTTTGTCCTGTCCTTCACAACTGTTCCTCACTGTGACTTTGATTTATTCACATTATAAGATAGGGTGTTGGGCAGCATACTAAAGCACCTCTGAAATTAATTGCTCCATTGAGAGCCATCATCAGATAAGAATGTGTCTTGTCTTATCAAGATGTGGATTTGATCTGTCTGCTGCAGAGTGGAGCTAGAGTTACACCGAATCCCTGACCTCTTAACTTCTCTTCAGAAACCCTTTATTCCTGACTGTCTGCGTTCTCTGTTGTACTCTTTTCCTCCCTCCTTGACCTGCATCTTAACATCTTTGTCTTCAAATGGAAATCCTCAATTTTCTGTTTTGTGCCTTATATAACTTTTCTCTCTAACATTTCTCTTTATCTCTCCCCTTCTGCCCCTCTTGTTTTTCTGCTTTACAGGCATCAGAGCTTGGAATGCTGTCAGTCTACTACACGTACATCTTCACCTCTCTGGTAAGCAAACAGAAGATGGCGGGGTTATTTGGAGGCTCCTCTGATTTCACACCTGCAGGAGAACATCAGTACTCTAATTTTGTGTCCCTACAGAGAGATAAAATAGTCAACTTTGATTGGTAAGATAATTTTAATAAATGGGGGAGTGAGGCGAAGACAGAGAAATTGTAGCATCGCTCAAAGCACAGTCTGTGTTTTCTTCACTGTATGTGATTTCAGATATACTGAATGTAGAGACTGCGGCTAGTTTGCCCTTGTTGGCTCAAGAGCTCTTCTGGATCAAACAAAACATAATAATTGTTATTATGATTGCTCCAAGTACTACTGTTGTTGTTGCTGTGGCTGCTGCAGCATGTCTTATTATCATGAACTGTGGAAAGCCTGCCAAGCTCCCACTGAATGAGTGATGAAGTCATCATACTCAGAGTCGACAATCATTTCTATCTGTGAATGAGCTAAAAGCACATCTTTCTTTCTTTCTTTCTTTCTTTCTTTCTTTCTTTCTTTCCTTAGTCCACAAAGTCCTGTAATCAAAGGGTCTGAGATCAGTTTTGAGTAACTTCTCATTGAGAGCCCTTCTAACAGTTATTAGAACTAACAGTATATTAAGCCTTTCCACTATTAATTCCCTGTTAAACATTTTATCACCATTCCACCTCTTACCTCATGAACAGCCTGCAGTAAGTGAATTGCACTTGTTGAACAGAGGTGGTTTTAATATTGCTTTGTACATGAAGCATCATACTGGTAGTTGCATACATTCTACAGTGACATTGTCCTAAAAAGAAAAGAAAGAAAGGCAGCAAAGTGAAATCCTACTTGGAAAATATGCTCTCAGACAAGTAAAAGACCAGCAACTGAACTATGACAAGGTATACATATTGAGTATATTTCTCATATTAACAGCTTTTGCAGTGAAATCATATGTGGTTGTTGAGTATGGGTAATGATTCTGTGCCCAACGTATGCACTGAAATTAACAGGAATGACCCCAAATGAAAGAGTATTGGTGTGTAGGCACATTTAGGCTTTGTGAGGGTTATTCTGAGATCTTAACGAAGCTCAGAGAAATTTGATGCTGTCGTAAACTCACTAGATAGCAGCTCCCTAATGGAAATTAATGAGGTTCTCAACACTTTTCTCTAATAGCGCTGTAAAGATGATTCATATCAAGCTGATTTATGACTCATTAAGAGTTGGCTGCAGCCATCCTCATGTTTTTCATCTTCAGCCCTCGACATAGTCACCTCTGCTTTTGTGTTTTTCTGCGCCTCTTTTTACCTGTATCTTGCTCTCCATTTTATCCACTGCTGAATAGGCTCCTTTGTCACTCTCTTGTAGTGTTGCTGTACTGAAAAACACAGCAGAGCTCAGAGATTCATGGCAGATACTAGAAGATGACCCCTTAATCCGCCCTCCCGCTACCATCAACACCATATTCTTGAAACCATGCCATTGCTCATAGATGGCATCACTGATAGCTTCAACTGACATCTTTATAATGGTGAGCTGTGAGGTCTTAGCAGCTGTGGATATAATGTAAAAGCTGTCAGTAGAAAGCAGACACTCTGTTCTTATCCCATTTGTCATTGGGGTATTTATACTTATTATTGTATTTTTAAATGAATTTGTACTGAAACCCTGTTCACTTGGATACTTTTGCTTATAACAAAATTTGTAAATTTTTAAGGTCCCAATGGACCGATTACATTTTGTCCATCAGCCCATTTTTTATACATTAATAAAAATACTACTCTAAGGCAACAATTGTTTAAAACAGAGCCATGTCACTTTATGTTATCACATGTTAAGATGTACACGTCTATATGTGTGTGCATGTTAAGTAGAGATTTTGCAGCATATTCCTGATCTAGATATGGGCCTGGGTGATTCAGCACCACAGACAGCGCTAGCATCAATGGTATCCAGAACTGCAGGGACAGCGTATTGAGGTGCAGCTTTCATGGTATCACAGGTTTTTCATGTTTAACTGAATAGTGGACCGATATTTTGTTCTATGCAAAACCTTTTGATTTTACTTGTTGATTTTGATTTGACTTACACATGTGGTAATCAAGTTCAACGCTGCATGTGGTCTGACATATGCTCATAAATGACCCCGCGTGGGCTGGAACAAGTGATCCTGTTAATAGTTATTGTTTTGAATGAATACAAACAGTCTGAGGGTATTTTGTAGGCTATATGATGCAAAACAGAAATATAAGCCTGCTCACCAGAAGCTGTTCCAAAGGCTTATTTAATGAAGATTATCACCACATTTCAGGCCCTAGCCCTTCATCAGACAGCTGGCTATATGATGCCACAGAGTTATTGTACCATGATCACAGAAATTATATGGTTAAAGGCAGGTACTCACCAATTGTTTCTGAGTCAGTGAGTTATTTTAGTACAACAGAATGAGGATAAAAATACTTAAGTGCCTCATAAAGCTTTTTGTGTTGTAATTTTTATGGTCATTCTGACTTCCATAGGGTGCAGTGAGGAGCCTGTCACAGATAAAGCTGATGTTGAGAATTTTGAGGGGTGGGGGGTGTTAACTACACAACCAATCGATTGGTCAGTGTGTGGGTATAATTCTGGTCAACTAAGATTTTTTTTGGTTAACTATAGCCCTACAATGAAGTGGGAGCATATCGGGGTTAAGTGTCTTGCCCAAGGACCCATCAACATGTGACTGCAGGAGCCGGGGATCAGACCCACAACCTTCCAACTGCAGGACAACCAACTCTACCTACTGAGCCACAGTTACTCACAACATTAATACTTCATGTTGCCATTTAATTGACTTAACATGTTCATAGCTTAAAATGTTGTGTTGGCAAGATTTTTTTTTTCCAATAGAAATAAAGATCAGTTGGCTCAACAAGTGGGTCAACTATTTAAGCTGAGCTGCCAGAAAATGTTTGCTCAACTTAAACATTTATGTTGACTTGAAATGTAGATAAAATAATCTAAGAAACTCAGTATAATGTGTTGTGTTGATTGAATCAGTTATCAAAAGTGCACACAACACTTCAGAATTTGTTCACTCAGCACTATTCAAGTTGGATTTTTTTTACAGTGTACCTACTGGCATACTGGCACACACACTGATTTTTGCAATATATACCTGGCCTTTATTTTAGGTAACTTAGTGTTGATGAAACAGATGCTGTTCAGGTTGCTGAAACATCAAGGCTTGACAGCTACCGCTGGTCTATTTGCAAAAAAAATAAGAGAAAAAAATCTTAATTTTTGTGTTCTTCCACTCATAACTATTATGAACTGTCTTGAATATTGTTAACGAACTAAAAGACAAGTCAAAAAACTAGAGGCTTAAGTAGAGATTGCTTTGACTTTAAGATGTAAATGAGACAGCATTTAGCACCTTGTTGGTGGTGCAAAAGTAGTGAAAATGTGTATTGACTACTGCAGTCAATATACATCTGCCTTAGTATAACCCTAGAGGAAGCAGATCCTTTTTAAATTTTTGGAAAGCTTATTGACAGGACCATTTAATGGACTTTTTCTTTATTAATGAATTGTATAATTGGTATTTTTATTGATAAAATTGTATTTTCACTAAGTCTTATATTTAAAACCATTGCCTCCAAGCTGAAAAGCCTCGATGAAATGATTCTTGAGCAGTTGATGCACAAGCAGACGGATGATAAAGATGATCTTTGGCTCTTATCTTCTTATGCGTGTGTGTGTTGGTTCATGGATGTGTGCTCTGTTACTAGTAGCAGGTGTTCCAGTCCAGATATTTTCTTATCTCAGTGAGAAAATAACATTTCTGAAGTCGATTTAAAGGTTTGGCTTATCATTTACTCTTCCCCTGTAAAAGCTTTATCATTATGCAACCAGTGACCTTACATATTTACATCTCTCTAATAGTGTTTTTAATGAACAGGATAATTAGGAAATCACCTGTGGGGCAAGACCGCCAGTATATGAAATGAACAGCTTAGTGCATGGGGCTGTCTTGTTATTGCGTGGCTCTTTTTAAATGTTTGATTCTGACTGCCTTCGTACTCTGTGATGTATCATTACGAAAACTCAAAGCTTATCATGATGAGCTCAGCACAAGCAGTATTTAGCACTGTTACAGTGGTGAGGAAAGCCTTTCCTTTAATGGGCTAGGCTCATGTTGACAGCCATCTGCCAAAGCCCTGCTGGTGTTGGAAAGGGGTGGAGGCAGGAAGAGAGAAGAGGGGGATGCAGAAAGAGGGACAAGAGAAACAACAAAACAACAAATGGAGGACAAACTTGTGGCTATCATTGCTATAAAAGCATCTTTCATTGTGTAGGATATGGCCATAACTTCAATAATGATGTCAGAAAACAGAACACTGTAATATTACCATTAGCAGTTAGGATGATAATGATATACATGGAGAGGACTACTGTTAATAATTATAGCAGCTAAAGTAGAGTTGCTCTTAAAAGTTTAAAGCCTACTCTTAAAGGTAGAGAGGGACTTGTTTTGATGTAGCAGTTGTGATCATAAAATCAGGAGTTCTATTGTAGGACCAATAATCTCAGTAAGCAGAATGAACTCCAGAGATTTAATATAAGGCTACTGGTAAAAGGAAAAGACAGGAAATGAAAACAACACAAAGAATAAAGAGCAAGTATGCATCAAGTAGCTGAACTACTGAGAAAAAAACAACAGAACTGAAGACGACAGACATTAGGTAAACACAAAGTAGAGCATTGTTTCAGCTATGGTAATGTTTACAGACTCTTAATTGAAATGAAAATGTTCTAGACTTTGACAGTCACTGGGCTTTGAACTTCAATCAGGTATTGTATTGATTCCTGGTCCCCACTGACTTTGACCTGCTCCTTCATCAGTAGAGCTAATTGGCAAATTAGGCTAGATTTAAGAAGCCAGCAGAGTTAACTACTGCTATAGACCCAGTTCCAACAGCATAATCCAGCGGTATATTTGCTTCCTTCTTGAGGTTTATTTCCTCAGTGATGATCTGCTCACTGTAAACTATTTCTTGAATAACAAAACCAGCTTTTATGAAAGAAATGCACCACATTATCTCCTGATGGGCTTTCTTGATGTGTTGTCTGTGGGAGCATTGCTCAAGGTTCATTGTAAGAATATTGTTTGTGTTTTGACATCAGTTTGACATAATTAAATCTCACTTTTCTGTTAAAGAGCAGATTCACATTGCCATGGAGAATTAAAGTGTTTTGAGAATTGTTTTTAGCATAGTAATTGTTAGTTGTACAGAAGTTGTTCCTTTAAAACTAGTGCAGTGTGCCTATTTTGAAATTATTGTAAAGGAGTGAGACAGACCACATAAAGCTAAGATATAGGGTTTTTTTGTTCCTCCCTCTACTTTCTCTCTGAATATTTTTAGAGATATATCTCTAAATGTCACAGAGTTCATCTGATGTTTTCTTTCTAGGTCACATAAGTTGGATTTTGCTGTCTGTTATACAAATAAGTTTTTTTGTTTGAGCATGCCAACCTCAGACTCTCATTAATCAGAGGAGAAACAGAACTCATGAGAACCTGCAGTTACTTGAACCAATTAAAATATGTCTGTTTTAGCAGAAGGTTTGACCTCCTGATGGCACCAAATTCAAAGCTCTTGTTAGGATTTTAAGCTGGTGATGAAATAGGCTGAAATTAGCATTCAAGCCTTTGTATGACCTTCTATAGCAAACAAAACCATCAGTGGCAATGTTGACTTTTTCTGTATTTTATTAAAGCTTAAAATCAACATGTAGGGTTGATGTCAGATGAAGGAATTTACCATAAATTGCCAAAAAAGTCTTTTTTAATGACAAAGATTATCAGAGTCAAACATTTGACTATATAAAGAAAGCGGACTGAGATATTTGTTTAAAAGCTCATCATGTTTTTGATCAAAAGAGCCTCTAATTCAGTTTCATAGTTGTCAAAAGATTTAGTTTGGCTAGAGTATAGTAAAAAAACAAGTGAGAGTTAACTTCAGACATTGTGGTTAATAACCCAGTCAGTCAGTCAGTCTGTATTTGTATAGTGCTAATTCATAACAAATACTATCTTAAGACACTTTGCAAAGAGGGCAGATCTAGGCAGTACTCTTTGTTATATTATTCACATTAATCCACCATCTGCACAGCAATAAGCAACATTTAGCTGATAGCCAGGACACTTAGGCAGCTGAATATCTGCTCAAGAGTGGTCAGTCAGAGTGTTGAACTCTTCCCTTAACAGCTGCTGTAAGCAAACTCTCACACTGGCTGACAAGATTGCAAAAGGCCCTTCTCATGTCCTCCATGAGGAAAATCAGCTCATGCCCTCTGGGAGATGTTTTAGTGTGCCAAAATGTAAGAGGAACAAGTACAAACACTCTTTCATTCCTCACTCCATTCCATTATTGAACAAACAGTAGAGCATGCTGGATCCCCCCAACACACACACATATATGCAAGGTTTTCCAATTATTTTATTTTTTTATTTATTTTGTCTTGGCTTTTTTGAGCCCATGGCGTTAACTAAAGGCATCTTTTTATATTTCAGGCACAAAGACTCTGACTTGCATATTGACTAACAAACTGTATAATGTAGTGTTATCTAATCGAATCGTATCTATCTTGATAACAGACTGAATATTCTAGTATTAGCCTTAGCAAATAAGATGGTAACAAAATAGAGAGGAGTGATAACAGTAACTGTAATAGTTAAAGTTGAGCAGTTCTTAAATTGACTTTAACATTTTAGGTAATGAAAATGGATGTAAGGCTGATATCAATAGTTGAAGCACTCAGGCAGGTCCAAAGCAGCAGGCCACATGTCCATATTTGTAACTGTGTGTTATAGTATTTGTAGGAACAACTGTTTTATGTTCATAGACTGAGCACGTAAGTGTTAACATTGGCAATTATAATGATAATGAAAAATGGAAAGTAAGTATATCTATAAATATTGAGCAGCTCTTAAAACCACTTTGACATTTAAAGTAACTTGAGCCCACAGTGTGTACCATCCACTCCTTCCCCCAACCGTAACAGGTGTGTCAAATCCCACCCGCATCCCGCACATTCTGGCAATCTGTGTTAAATATTCAGAATAACTGGCAGTGCATTTTAATAACGGCAATATTGATATGTTCTCTCAAGCACCACCCTGATTAAGTTTCCTCTCTGTATGAAGGAAAACTAAGAAAACAACCACCTCCTTGTCATGCATAACAGTGCCACACATGGATAGAAAAACAGCTGAAGCCTCATACTGATTTAACTCCTGGTTATGGCTTAGTAATAGGAATGTCAAAGTAATATCTTCTGAACTTATTCACTTATTATTATTAATTTCAAAGTCATACAGAGATGAAATTGTTTCATGATCCCTGGAAAGTTTGTGCTCCCTAGAAACTGCATTGCACTTCCATCAGCTCCAGCAGACAGTAGGCTAATCTTTACTGTATTTATGCTGTGCTGTCACCGTCCTCATCATTACATGTTTAATGCAATAAGGCCAATTTGCACAGAAAGGGCTGTTTTTGCCCCATGTAGTTTCATATGAGCTCAGTGACTTTGCGTGCATATTTGCGGTGATAGGCTAACAACACAAGGAGATCACTAAAGATGTCGGATGTCAGAGCTGGGAAAGACATCACACTCAACTGGGGTTACTGGAGGTTGCTCCAACTTTCTGAGGAGGGAATTCCAAGCTCATGGCGCACTTTTAAGACATATATGCGACTTGGAATTCCTGAGTTCAGAGATTGTCTGGGGAGCTCATAACAAATGGAATGTATTCAACTAGATGTGGTATTCCCAGCTCTGACATCCGACTTCCAAGGTAAATGGAACACAGCACAAGTCCCTGAATGATGACTCAGTGCAACATTTAGGATTTTTTCATGACCCCAGTTTCGAACCAGAACACCCAAGAAGTTTTCTAAGAGGTATCAAGGATGATTGGAGCAACAGTGTGGTGTAAAAATTGAATTGTACACACAGACAAGTTGTCAATTATAGTATTCAGATAGTAGATGGAAGGCAGGTAGTTGGAGCTGGACAGGCCCACAGCAGCAGGTTGTCCACACCATCAGCACTGGTGGAAGGAGTCATGCCACAGCCAAGTCAATGTAAGGAGACACCCAGACATGGTGTTGGCATCATAACCTAAAGAGCTAATGGTCCTGTTGGTCCTATGTTGGTCACTACTACCCCACTTGGTGTGAAGCAGCTCAGTTTTGTCTGGTCAGTTCAAGTTTCCTTAAATAACCAAGGATTTAACAGTTACTCTAACTGAAACACTACTGTGATATGAACCTGACTGACTTCACTATCACTATTGGAGCTTCCTTAAGTAATGCCATAAAAGTTGTATTAGTATTTCAAAAGAATATACACATGTCAGACACCTTTTGCTGTACACATTATTGTCTCTAAGTTGGATAGTTTTAAAGCACACCTGAAGCCAAGGTCGGACTACCTGTTTTCAGCCCAATTACCAATTACAGTCATAGTGACCCACTGGCACAGAAAATTTGTGGTTTCATCTCTTGTAGTGAGTTGTAGTGAATGACAATCAAGGACATGTCTGAGACACCTCATTACCTCCTGACAGAAAGTCTAGCATGGTTGGTTTTTGTCCTGCCTTCTATGATTTGTGCCATGATGTAACACGCACCAGTAAGATCACAGAGCACACTGCATGTGCAGCGATCACAAATTTAAACAAACCAAAAGGCAAAAAAAATTATTCATAAAGTTGGTGCTGTGATATGGAACCGTGAGACAGAGGAAAAGTTTGTCAAGCTCTGACTGCAACATCCCTGCCTTCATGATCTGACATAGAGGGACCACCACAAGAGACTGAAAAATAGAATAATGCTGGAGAGAAGTACCAATAAGTGGGTAACTGCTGTTAGCATAAGCATAAAGCTAGTGTAACAGACAACAAACGTGTAGTCTGGCTTTAGGCACACAAGAAAAAATCAGATCAACTTTATCCAATATTAATAAAACATGATATTTCTAAGAGATGCTTTTAGAACCTTCAGCTGCAATAATCAATCATGCAGTATTAGGAAAGTGATGATGAATATACAAGTTGCTTAAGAGGGGCATGAAAGATTAATTATGCAGTTATTAATATTACATTACATTCTCATAATTTAGTTATGAAACAAAACTTTACAAATGTTATTCTAAGTGTTGCACATCTTAGCTCTGCTTATAGTCTGCTTCCATTGCTATAATATCTAACAAATAACCTACATGTTTTTAAAGCTTACGCTGACTAATGGAATATATTCCATCACTTTCATAACTTCTCTATCCTTCCTCACTCTATCTCCTTTTTCTCACCCTTGCTCCCCCTTTATTCTCCCACCATTCCTTTTCCTCTTCTGTGTCTGTCCTCTGCTGACACTTCATTTATCTCTGCTCCTGACATCCCTGACTAATGATCTGCCAGACTGCTCCCCTGCCTAATCTGTTTCCCCTGAATCATCTCAAGACGCTCATCAACGTCCTTGCATGTCCTGTCTCGAGTCAGGCGTTTTTGTCATGCCCACTTATGGTTTTGAGTGCTTTCAGTCCTCGTTGTGGTTCTGTTTGTTTATTCTGTTAGATATTTATGTTGATAATCTGGTGTGAGAAATTAAAGAAGGAAGAATTGCAACCAAGCTGAAATATTGCCACGCATATCAATGAAGTTAATCTAAAATATGAATTAAAGATATAGGTGCTCTACTTAATTTTTGCCTATTGTGTGCTACTCCTCATGCTTACAACAGTTAATAAATTAGTGAGGCTTCTATGGTGAAGATAGATGTGAAAGGATTACTATCATTGACCGTCATTACAGCTAATGATCTCCAGTGGGCACTGCCTGTGGTGAAAACTGATTATTTTCATTGTGTTTCCCATTTTTAAATCCATACAATTCAGAAAGTTACACCTCACAAAAGCTGCATGAATTTAACTTTAAACATCTAAATAAATTGTCCTGTTTGATGCAATGTGCAAGACAGAGTGTTAATTGATGATTCTGATCCAAATCAGACACTGGTGATGGGGAAAGAAAGGGGCAGAGGTAATACTCTGTAATACTCAACATTGTTTCTTTTATTCTGTGTGATAAAGCTCTCAATGCCGGTTTATTTCTCTCTGGCATTAAGACCACTTAATGCCAGCTTTTAATATCCTGGGCTTTAATTGTAATGTGGGAGAAATTTTGGCCCTTTGGTCGCAGTATGAAAAAAGATGAAAATAAAATCATGTTTCAATGAAAAATCTGAGAAAATGAACAGCTCCACAGGGATTTTAAGGATTCTCCATGTACTGGCAGCTTTTGTTTATTTGTTTTCAGAGTGATTGAGATCATGCAACTTCTCTAACATCAACATAATGTATCATCTTCAGAAGAGCCATGTGAGCACTTGTATCCTAGTCGTGATGGATTCCTACACACAAACCATGAAAACATACACACACACTCACATAGGCACACATTTGCCAACACAAACCCTCAGTCTCCTCTCCACAGCTCCCTTTAAAATGATTTGTATCCCGTGATCCGAGCTACTTCGCAGGATTGAATAAATCACATCAGGTTGGCAGTGACTCATCATATGTTGACGGGATGCCTAATGTCATTTGAAGGTTAGGTGAGCACAGGATTGGGCCTAGCAGCGCCTTGCTTTGTGATGTCATTTTGAGTCTTGATGAAAGCACGCAGGTTCACTCTAGCTTGCTTTTTCACTGACACACACTTGAATCCACACGAACCAGTCAAAAACATGCCTTGACACCCAGTGCTGGCTGACGTATTACTCTTCTCTTCAAAGAAGGGCAATCAGTTCCCCACCCCAACCCCTCCACACCCCCACACACACTTATCCGCCTGTTTGTTTTGTTCTTCATGTTTCATTTCCCCTCCACACACCCGTGATCCTTCTTGTCACTGTAGTCATTGTCATGCAACGATGCCTGAAGAGCTGCCAGCACTTCCTTACTGTCACACACACAGACACAAACACACATGAATGCCGCAACCCAAAGAAATGAACTCATGTACATGCTCCACCACACAAAAACCCCTCACTCCCAAACACACATACACACAGCTGGAACATGTTGACCTGCTTATCTACTTGCCAGTCTGCCACTGAAATAACCTCTGATTTTTTTTTTCTCTGTTTGATGTCAGAAAGAGTTAAACACCATATCCACATTTGATAACAAGTCAGTTCTAACTTAAATCAGCAGTGTCAAATTTCCTATTTCCACCTTTCCACAACACAGTATTACCACACCCTGTTTGTTGTTTGTTTCTTGACCACTAATTTAGCCACTCATACACATATTCCCTCATCTGATTAAATTTTGGTGAGTTTAATTGTGATGTGTTCTTCTGAGGTTTTCATCTCCCATGAATGCCTCCGTAGTGACACAAAATTAACCTGACATGCCAGGTAAACTGTTTCATAAATCCACTGTGTGGATATAGTTCACATTCATCTGGGAAAGCTCCCATAGAGTGTGTTTTTGACAGGCAAGACTTTTCAGAAAATTCTCAGAAGGTGACTGGATGAATGCTCTTTTCGTCACACTCATTACAGGCCAATCAGAATCAGGGCCGTAACCAAGATTTGACAAATACCGAGGTCAAAATTTGGTGGTCCAAGGGCAGCACTGACATACAGTGCTTAACGCATTTATTAGACCACCACCCAAAGTAAGGTTTATGCCACAGTTGCCCTAAATTAACAGCACTGATATTAACCAAAATCATTTTTTTTAATGTTTCTGCAGTGGTTAATACACCAATATGTAGAAGCGTTTTAACCAAAATGATATTTTTTTTAATGCTAAAATATAATTATTATTGTTATCCATGAATTTTCAACTTTACTGATTTACAAAAAAACTGAAAAAATAGTAAAGCACATTAATATTTCTTGATTAATATGTCAAATTATAGTTATTTACTTGCATTCCTGAACAGAAAAAAGAGTTTTAGTTGTTGAATGTTATGCTTGATTCATTTTTGACTTCTCAGAGAAGCCCAGTGAGCCGACTCAAATTTGTGTATAAAAAGGTGAATTCAGTTTGAAATTCCTCTTTCCTGTTCAAAATGGTAAAATGTTTTTAGTTTTAAACACGTTTTTGAAAGAGTCCTAAAATATTTATGTTTTCTCGTTTTTATGACAGGTGGTCTAATAAATTTGTTAAGCGCTGTAAAAGGCAGAGGCAGGAGATGGGGGCAGCCAGTCAGCATCCACGAAGACTCATTGAAATTGCATGAATGTAATGGGTTATTGCAGGCCTGTACACCTTCAGATATTTCTATTTATATGGTGTGTGTGTGTGTGTGTGTCTTAGGGGTAACTGTGGTTTTGATTAATCCACTTGTTGTTCATAAGGCTGTACTTCACCTGTACTTTCATCATTTAGCTTTTTATTTTTGTATCTGGCAGGATGTAATTCATTTAAATAATTCAAATACTAAATAGTGAGAACTCAAATACAGCACAAGCGTAAAAGTAAAATTTAGGTTATACAATGATACTATTACTCTTATAGTTGGTATGTTGTTAAATTTAGGCTATATAAGTTCCATTATGATTGCCAAAGAAAACCTCTATGGTCATTACATAGTTTGAACTGGATCAGAGGACAGTGTTGTTTGTTTAACATCAGTGTGTATATGGTACAAGGATAATCCTGTCCTGGGTGGTAACTGTGGGCAGTACTTGACTTCTCACTCATCACTTTTCTTTCTTTTTCTCCCCCTCTCATCCTCTTCCTGTCCCGTTTTTTTTCCCAAAGGAGAGCAAGGTTTGGGTAAATTTCTCCAATTCTCTGGTGATAATAATCACCCAACGACGCAGTCAGCACAGAGTAACATAAACACAGTCCACAGCAGTATTATACTGACAACGTTAACATTTATTTCATTCAAGTGAAATCAACATCAGTTACGTGACGTCGATATAATTTAACATTAACGTTACATTGACAGCACATTTTGGTCGGATCAGATGATGTTTATCTGGGGTGGGAATACATTAAATGTAAAGTGAACTTCTATTGCGTTACTTTGGCTGGATTCTGTTGTTGTGGTCTGTACATTAGAAATCAGTACAAATCTGGCGGATTTTTGGATTTTTGAGGCAGCCCACAAACCACTGCGATGACCAAAGATCGTATAGTTACGAGAGGATGATCTACCGCACAGTGATGTAGAGGCACAAGTGATGTCCGACACAAAGTATACTTGCAGTCAGTTATATCACCTTCTTTTTGTCACTTGAAAAAAATACCGAGGACATGACCTCGGTGTCCTCAATGGTAGTTACGGCCAAGATGAAAATGTCAAGACAAAATGAGGTTTTATGCATGTGCAGCTGCGCAAAAAACTTGGCAGGCAAACGTGTAAACATCTTCTCCGCCAAGAGAAGCCTCCAGTGTGGCTCTTTGCTCTTTTTTTAATAAAGTAACATGAAACAATTCTGATAAAACTCAGGTTGTCCCAATCACCATTTTTCAAACTCAGATTAGCCTAGATTAGAGTTTCAGTGTTTTTGTAAGCAGAAACAACTGAAGCAAGCAGAAAAACTACGAGATGTCTCAGCCTCATTCCATTTAACTTAGTATAGCTAACATTGTTGTAAAACAACTTAAAATCAAATTTCTACTCAGACTGGTGTAATAGCTCTGTTTCACTTTAATTAATAGTAAAAAAATAAAGTTACATTTTTCTTAGCGCAGTGGTCAGCTTGGTCTTAGCAAACAAAATATAAATTAAAAAAAATCAAAATTACTTCAGGTCCATTTAAAGTGGTGTAAACAGCTTCAATAGTCACAATGAATTTGAAATATTGCAATCCCACCTAGAAGTGGCTTGACTATATTGTGTCACAACAAAAACTAAACTCAAGAAATGAATTTAAAAAATCCCAACTCCACTTTAAAGTGGTGTAAACAGTTTGACTTTTATAGGCACACAACCAATTGAATCATACAGATTCAAACCAAGAATCCCTGTTAAATGTGGCATCCTAATCTAAGACATGAACAAAAACACTAACATTGCAGTAAAACCTGAATATCAAATACAAGGCACCCTTGCTATCACAGTGATATTTCTAAGCTGCTACAGACCTTTTTCATTCCTCACTCTCATTTCATCACCCACTGTTACCTTCAAATAAAGTAAAGATTCTTGTTCAGGACAACCAGCATTTTGATCACCTTTCCTGTGATATTTTGTGCCTTATTTTATTATTTTATTGGACTTAATTTACCAGGAAAGCCTCATTGAGATTACAAATCGTATTTACAAGAGTGTCCTGGCCAAGACAAGCAGCAGCAAATTCACAGAGTTACAAACATGAGACCTTAAAGCATAAAAACACTACAAAACACAGATCAACCAATCCAGGTCAGCAGAAGTCAGCAGATCAGAAAGTAATCAGTCAAAACATCTACATCCTGTTGCATAATCACTCTCTCCAGGGTATTTATCTTTCCTCTTAAAGTCCATAGTCTGCTGCTTTAGTGTAGCAGCATTCTCCTCTGTTGCTATAGTGAAATAACCATTTAGTATCTGATCAAATTGGTAGTATTAGATGCAGCCCTACTGCTACTACTTTGCCAAATGATTGTGTTTTCAGATGCAGCAAGTTCACGCTTAAGCTTGAAGTATTTCCATACTGCTGACATTTTAGCCACTGGGTTGCTAATAGAACTACTCCCACTGCTGCTCTGTCGTTATATACTTGCACGTTTAAGGCCTGCTGCAAATTGTGCTCCTTTTATGACAGCTGAGTAACTAATTGACTGGGATATTTGGTTTAAACTGCTGATTGCTGATCAATTTAAAAATGATTACTTTGGCTCCGATAGGATATATGCGATTGGGATCGTGAAACCTCTGGGTAAAACATTGGCTTTTCTACAGCTATAATTGAGGTAATGGTTTCAGCTGGAGCAGCCACTCTATACGTGGTCTTACAGTAAAAATCAATCCACCCTTAACAATTGCAAACTCATGCTGAGGCAGGACAGCAGAAGAGTAATAACATCTTTTCTTTTGTGAAAAGCTTTCAGTGCTATTCTGTTCTCCTGTTTTAGAAAAGACTTCTGCTCCAGGTCTGGTAAATCTGCCACCACACAATAGCTACAACCGAGCTACATCGGCAGAAGCCATTGCTAATGGCTACAACTACGTAAGCCCACCTAAAGCCACCACTTCATTCTCCTCAAAAGTTGCTGAATGGTCTAAACAGTGTTCTGTTTGGCACAAACGTTGTGGATTGGAGCTTTGCAAGATGAATTTGCCTGATGACAGAGATGGAGGCTGGCATACCATCTGCTTTGCAAGATTAACAGGAAAAGCCTTTTGAGAATATTTAAGACATCATAGTGTAATGCATGTCTGACTCCCTCACCTGCACTAATGTGATTTTTTATTTATTTATTTATTTATTTTTAGTATCTCATTAAAAAATAATCGTCTGTCACACAAATTTCAGAAGCTTGTTTCTTCCTTCAGAATATATAATAATACTGTCCATGCTTGTCCTTGTTGTTTCACCTCTCCAGTGCTCTTTATTTGCCTCAGTCTTTGCTTCTCTATCTGTTCCTCTGTGTTTCTTTCTGGGTGTGTCTGGTATTGATAGTAATTTTGTCTCTCAGATACAGAATTCAATTTCACAAGTTTATTGTTCTGTTAAAAAATTCCTGTCCCATATCTGTGAATGTGAATGAATGCAGGGAATATCCCTTGTTAAAAAAAAAAAGTAAATAAACAAGTCCTCTACATTAACCTTGCCCTCCATGTGCAGTGTGCGTGGTAACACAGAAGATTTATAAATAAAAAAAATCTTGTCAGTCAAACTGCTTTAGAGGGCAGTGACTGTGACTGTGAAATGATTTGGATTTAATTAATTCCCCTCCACTGCTTATGTAAAGTTCATATTTCCCTGTTTAGACACAGAGTTTGAGAATCAATCATCTGAGTAATGGAAAAGGTAATAAGCTACGTGGACGGTGACAACGGAAATCTGCATCCAGCCAGAATAAAAACTAAGTCATTATTATGTCACAACAAGTGTCATTCACCAAGTAATGTCTGCCTGCTGCTTATTTGTAACCCAAACACATTACCTTATGTAGCGAAGAATTGCTTTATGTTGGTGCTGTGGAGAGGAATATAATACAGAAATGAAGCTTGCAATAAAAGGGGGAGGACAAACCTTTTGATAAATTATTTCCACAACACTTACTGATTTAGCTGATTTAAGTATTATGGAAAGTTGAGTTACAGCAGATTGCAAGAAATGACGGCATTGTTATCTTGATTAAATCAAATTAAGATGTATTCTTGATACAAGAGGAAAACTTTTTCCATATCAGCATCATATGGTTTGAGCAGCATGAGATTATATGATTATTTAGTAATGATGCTGTTCTCATGTGTGAAAGGGCTTGAAAACAATTCTGACGACAAATATGCACACTTTAACTTGGAGAGTGAAATGCTCAATTAAATCTTGAAATCAATTCATTATACTCCATCTCAGATTTTACAGATAATGAATAATCTCTCTCCTATCTTAATCAGTTTTTTAGTTTACTGGTTTAAAAAACACACATTATTAAAAAATGTCTCTTTTGAAAGCTTGCTGGAATCTTTTTTGCTCCAAATATTTATCTGTTTATTGTAAAGAATTCATGTAAGGGCTGAATTGCTGCCTCTGTATAATGCTGTGACTCCAGCCACACAGCCATCCCATTTATTAACCTTGATCAGCCTGTCTGTCCACCAATCCTTCTGTCCGCCCCTCCATCCGTCCATCCATCAAACCATTTTCTTGCTCCTAAGATCAGATACCTTCTCTTTTTATGCAAAAGAAGGTAAACTAAAAGCTTTGTGCTTTTGCTCAGCTCTCTTTTTACTGCACTCTTCTTCCACAATACCCTTATTATTGCTTATGCTGCACCAATGCATAAACAAGACCCCTAGATACTAGAACTTCTTCAACTGAGGCAGAGTCCACCCAAAGGAAGTAATCTACTATTTTCCAGCAGAGAACCCCGGCTTCAGATTAGGCAGAACCTCATTCAAAGTGTCGCACTTGGCTGCAAATTGCCCCAGTGCCTGCTGGAAGGTCATAGTTTGAAAAGGCACACAGAACATCATTATCTTTTAGAAACAGGGATGAAATCTTCTGTCCTCCCTCCTCATTTTGAAACCCTTCCATAACAATCAGAAGTTTAGAAACCCCTATGAAAATGGCTGCATGATGAAGAGCTACCTAAAATCAAAGGAATTGGGACTGCCCTCTTGTCTGACCTTTGGAAACTGCTTTCAGGACTTAGTCAGACCATGGGATCTGGCTAGGCTAAACCCAAGGTACATACGTGGAACACTGCCTTTTGGCCCACTACCCAAATGCACAGGCATGGAGAATGGGTGCACTGAAATAGTTGGTTGACGGAAGTGGTGGCCTTGGCATCTGATCCCTTGCTCACCTTGTCACCCATCTCAGAGAGAAACCAGCTCTTGAAAGTCTTTATGCTTTGACATCGTCAAGTATTCCCTCAAAGAAAGGAGAATCACAAACAGATCAGTATACATATCAGTATGCATGACAGGCAGTTAATCGTTCATGGCTAATCTGGATGCCTAGCTGGAGAGTAGAAGAGGTCTGTTGATGTTTGAAAATTATTAATCAATCAGGACTCCAAAAGAGAATGCGTGTGATAGAATTCTGATCTGACATTAAAGAAAACCAAAGCCAAAAGAGACAAACACAGAGCGACGATAGAGGTTTTTCTTTGAAACACTTCCAATGCCCTGGCGTATGTAATATGAGCCAAGCCTTCTCACCTCATCACCCCAAACATAACTTTCCCACAAATGCAAACAAACTCTGAGAAAGCTTGTTTACCATCACAGTAAAGGAGGTGAACTTCCCAAGTCTCTTTATCTGAAAGATTAGTGAAGCGTTCCACCTCTCACACTCTTACCTCTGTATGTGCGAGGAGTTTTGGCTTATTGATTACTCTGTGTCAGGCCCATTACCAGAAGCTCTCCCTCTGAGCCCTATGTAAGGATGACTCACTGTTGACAATTGTATTACAGCCTATTATCTTCCAAATCCCAGGGCTTGAGTAGAGCTCAATGTAGGGTCGTCTTTGGAAAGTTGAAATTGCTTACTGACTTCATACCTGACTTCCCTCCCATGCTCTATTACTCTCTTCTCTGCATCATCACAGCCCACCTGCTCACTCAGCTCATACCAGTTTCACACAGTATCAAAAGGCAAGGCAAAGGGGATCTTGGAACTTATTCTCTGTTGTCTGACAGTAATTCAGCCTCTATCGTTTAGACAGACTTATTTTACTCACACTGAAGCATTCTTAAAGAGTTAAGCACTTCTTCAAGATACCTGGTTACTATGTGGCAGCTCTGTTGCCTCACAGCAAGAACATTCCTGGTTCCTGGTTCCTGCTTGGACATGACCTTTCTGTGTAGAGTTTTCATGTTCCTCTCATGCATGCATGGCTTCTCTGTGGGTAGTCCAGCTTACTCCAACAGTCCAAAAACATGCTCGTTAGGTTAATTGGTGACCCTAAATTGCCCGTAGACTGCCTGGTTTGTCTCTCTGTCAGCCCTGTGATGGACTGGTGACCAGTCCAGGGTTTACCATGCTTTTAGCCCAATGAGAGCTGATACTGATCTTTCCTTGATATAATTCATTCTGTTGCAGGTGACTTAGTCGTGACAGGAAACACTGATGATGCGGCACAGCAAACGCTTCACTTAGAAAACAGAATTCACATCTAGTCTCCACTTCATTATCTGCTGCATCTCTTCGGTGTTTTTTTGCTTCCATATTTCAGCCATGAACTCTCTACCCCACAGCCAACTGTGCATCTGTAGATGTCCAGTCTTTATTTATAAATCATCTGTTGTGTGGTAGCAAAGCTTTTCAATGAAATGGAATGTACATGAGAAATTTGATTGACTTTTTTGGCTCTTAATGCTTTTGTCCTTTAAATTGTGATTTTCTTTTTTTGTGCTTGCTTTGTGCTGTCATGTCTCTCCATAAAGTCTTCTGGGTTAGAATGAATAGCTTCCTGGAAGAGACAGACTGTTTCAGATTCCAAACATATGCTAGTGTCTGCAATATTCATGGCAGTTTGGCCTCCACCAGGCTAAGAATTATTCTGGGCATAAGGTCTGTTCCTCACAAATAGGCTGTTACTGTTGCTGGTCAGACGTAATTCTGTGAATAATGGAATAAAATTGGTCATTTGTTTCCAGCACTGCAGGAACGCTGCCAGATTGTTGTGATGTATACGGCCATTAGATGCTTTCAAACAAAGCTAATGTATCAACCCAAGCGTAATTCACTAAGATATATGTTATGTTAATTCTATGGTCATCTTTCAGTGAATAAAACTAGCTGACCACTGGGAGTAATGGAAGTGGCAGTAAGTGACTTGTACAAGAGGGATGACTTTGGCACAGTTCATGTACATTCAGCACAACATGGCATCCTGACAGCAACTGGGTCCTCAAAGCCACAGAGAAATGCAATTACAGTGTCCAGCTGCAGCAGAATATTGAGATAGATTTAATGATCAGAAACCTCAGTAAATCATCAATCTAGTTTTTCTATTACATCTTAGGTTCATAACAGGACTGCAGGCATGACATTTGGTAATGCTCCCTCACTCCTCCTCCTCTCTGGCCGTCCCACGCTTGCTGAGAACATCATAATTAAGAGGCTTCATGAAGCTTTAGAGCTTAGCCTGAATTTATATGGCAGTTGATAAAAGCATAAAATGATACATTACCGAAAACATTGTGTGAATCTTTGAAAATCTTTGTGCAGTGGCAACCAGACCGAAGTCTCAAGGTTTCAGCTGGTTACACTCCTCCCTCCAGTAAAACAGAAAGGACATCTTTAATAGTCATTTTAGTGTTGTAAAAATCAATATGCAATTTACAGAAATTTTAATCCATATAGGCTGCTGTGGTCTTCCTCTTTCTTAAAGGCTTGCCATGATAAATATTTCATTTTTTCTTAATTTTCAGATTGACGATTATGAGTAACACCACTTATTGCTGAGTCTCTTTCAGGCACTTATTGAGATAATTACCCCTTGGCAGTTTTATCTGTCCTTATAATGTAATGCTCCCCTCTTGAACATTATTTTAATTGACCACAAAGTGAAGGTGACAGGGGTCATTCTTAAACAAACCAAAAAGAAAACCCAATGCGCAAAGCTGCCTTCAAAACCTACAAAGCTTCTTTGGTGTGTTTGGCTGTCATGGTTCTTTCTCAATATTTTCATGATCCTTACTTCAACAGTTCAATCCCCTCTGTCCCTACGCGTGGTGATTCTTAAGTTTAGTAAAGTATCTTTTGATAGACATGTAAGTTACTATTACTGCCACGTCTGTCACAATGAAGTCTCCAATTCTAGTCGTCATTGAAGAAAAGAAATGGAGTGTTTTCAGCAGCAACTTAACAAACATTTTTTTATAAATGAGAAACTTAACTTCACACAACTCGGAAAATAAGATATTAGGAATACCTGGAGTGTTAAAAACTGGATCAGAAAATAAAACCAAGACTTTTAAGTTCTTAACTGTCACCCTGTCATGGCATAAATGTGACTATTTCTCTGCAGCATAACAGATGAGTTTTCCATTAGGACATTTTTTAATTCGAGAGGATCGTGTGTTTTTTTCATTAGTGGGTGGGGCTTCGGTGCATTCAACTGACACACCCACAGCATCCTAGAGCAAATAATAATGCCTCATTTTTCATGATTTTGAAGCTTAATTTTTTAAACATAGAAATGTTTTTCATGACTTAAATTGGTTTATAACATATTCGCCTCGCAAATGACAAACCTAGTTTACAGATTTGTAATCACCTGTAAGAGTTAAATGAAAAATTGCCTAATATTCATTAAATGAACAGTGTGAACACCGTCACTTAAGTGCTGTCCATTAGTTATCCAGTCAGGCTGGATTGGTGTTAATGCAAGGTATCGAAATGACCTTACTCACTGGTCATCTTTTACTCAGACACTCTGTACCTCAAGCTGTCTCTTACCACTAGCATTGGCCTTGCCCCAGCTCATAGCATCAGAGTGTCTTAGTCCCAGTCATCCCTGACAAACCACTCTGATGATCTCTTGATGCTTCCAGTGTGCCTCCACTTCCTGCCATACTCAGTGCTCTTGCTGGGGTCTTTGATCACATATCTTTGGACAGTATCAGTAAGCAGACTGCTCTTGACTTGGCTGCGTTAAATTCCTTCCCCACTAATGAGATTTGCAAGCAGAGCTTTGAGGTCTTGCTGTGCAGGCTCACAGACAAGCTAAATTAATTTTACTTGTATGACAGTCCTTAGTCCTTTTTTAATTTACATAGAAAATATTCCCATGAGTCATCTGATGTGTGGCTTCAGTTCATTGTTGTGACTCACTTGACATTATTGCAATGTTCCTCAGTTTACACAATCTTTGGCCGACAACTCTAGCAAACTGCATCAATTTAAATACCACTGTTACACATTTTTCAAAGAGACAAAATGTTCAGATGACTCAATCTATTGAAACAGAGATATGTTTGATTTTCACCCAAGAGAATTACTCTTAACAATCCCTCCATAGCATTCATATATATCACACAACTCCCTATACAGTCAAACTTGTGCTTGAAAGGCTTATCTATAAACAGAGCTTTTCAGCTACAGATATCAAAGTTTCTGTCACAGGATGTCGTACCATGTATGCAGCAGAGATGTAATCTAGAGAATCACTCTAATCTCAGCATTTCTGTCCTATTTAGGGAGATGAGATCAATGAACAAAGAGGAGAGCTGAAAGAGGCTGCCTGGTAAAAAGGTTTTGGCTTCATTTTGGATATCCTGTTTTGAATGGTGGATTTATCGAGGCTTACAGCACCGCAAAGAAATATTTCACTGTGTGTAGTGGAGTAAAGGCTGTATAGGGGGTTGAATTTATGACAGGAAATCCAACAAGCAGCAGCAGCAGTTCTCTCAGGTTCTCATTATTCATTGCTCAAACTATCTACATCATAACAAACACCCATTGGTCACACATTTGGACATTTTTTGTTGGTGAATGTACATGTGGTCATATGAAAAAGATCCAGTATTTCAAAAGTAAGAAAACAATTAAAATAGAACTAGCCAATAGAAACAAAAATCCTCAAGAGTGAGAGACTGATGATGGAGGCGAAGACAAAGAATGGAAAAGAAAGAAACTTCCAGGTTGTGAGGTTTTCAGACTGAGCAGGGGAAGCAACAGTTTTTGGTTGGTTGGCTCCAGTTCTGGCGGCTGATGGATCTCCAGGTGACAGCCGGTGTCAGGGGGCCTTCAGCCAGGCTGTCACTCCCTCGCACTATACACTATCCCTTCCCTTCTCATCTCCTTTTAAAGTCTTCAGTTGCCAGCTAATCTTTTACCTTCATTATTTTCATTACTTCAGCCTCTACCTTCCATGCATTCCCTCTCCTGTCTGCCATCATCATTACGGTCTTCCAAGACCTTTATGGATGACAGTCAGCTCCCCAGCTGCACTATTTTGCCCTCCAACTGTGTCTTTCTACTGTTTGCCAACTTCCTTCCACTGACACTTCATGTGTTTAGTATGCAAGAGAGCATCATTGCTTATGTGCAGGGATTTATTCTGTTTCTTTTAGACCGTATGTTTGTGTGTGCATGCATATGTGTGTTTGAATTTGACTGATTTGGTGTCAGTGTTTGTGCCCTGAAACCACACAATTGCAGCACATTAGTTTTCTTCAGACACAGCTGGAGGATATTTCTGTGACCTTGGTCCTCAGTGAGGGTGTTTATGGGTTGCTCAGTTTGTGGGTTTTTTCCTCATGTGTCCATGCATATACAGGCACTCTTGAGGGGCATGCTTAATGATAGGCTCATTTGCACAGCTTTGCCTCTAATGATCTATTAAAGTACACTTAGCCAGTAATTATACAGCCAGTCCCAAAGGGATTTTAAGGCCCCTCGAGGGACAGCTAAAGATTCAAGAAGACTATAAAAAAAGATGAGTCTTACGTAATGTGCCGGAATCAATAATATAATGGTCTTCAACTTTGCTGTGGGGCTATAATGGAAATGAAAGGATTTTGTCAAATGAGATTTTTTTCCTGATGTGATAGTTAAAGTTAGAAAAAGGATTAAGTGTTCCTCAAGCTTTGCTTCTTCTGAGGAACATGTAATCCCTCTCTAGCTCCCCATTTTCTGTCGACTTCCTCTAATTACCTCATTTCAAACACAACATGCGAAATCAAGAGGTCTAGGTTATCTGTTTCTTTGTAGTTGGTTTTTAAATTCAGTAGAAGAATAACAAAGAACAGACAGCCTTTTCTCTAACTAGGCAATTATCCAAGTCATTAACAAAATTGTCTCCTGAAGTTTTTTTTTTTTCTGCCTCAATAAATGGCATGTTAGGTATTAAACTGTTTTTGCCCCATTTTCAGTTGAAAATTTATGTTCTCAGATGTTATCTGTGTTCGAAACTGATTGTTTTATGCTCTCAGATTCTGTCTTTTACCATATTTTTCAACATTTTGTAGTCCTGGTGCTGCACAAAGCAGTCACAAGACACTATTGGAGCAGGGTGGCAAACACCAAGTTCAAAGAGATGTTGGTGGGTGGATACAGTAATAAGCTTGTGTAGGGTTGTAGAATACACTACAAGTAAGAGTATGGCTTGCAGGCTACAATTCACTCTTCACTCTCTTCACTGGTGAATGCTTGCTTTCACAGAAAGCTTCATAATGAAGATGGCGTATCTCTGTTACCGGACTCAACAGAAAGCCCCATCCCACAGACTAGAATGAACCTAGTCATTGTTTTAAGGTGACCTTACACACCCTCTATCTCCTATATTGAAAACTAGTCCTTCTTTCTTCTGTCTTTTCAAAAATACTCTGGATGTTAGGGCTTTAGATCATATCTTTTTCTATCTTCCAAATTGTTATCATTGGCTCTTTTTGGAGTTAAAATTGACTCTTCTTAACACTAACCAGTGTTACTGTAGCTCAACGCTTTTTTTGAAGTGTAAGAAATTTACTCCCTCAGTGTCACATTTTTATAAAATGTGAAATATTTACTTTCACTTTGGGTGCAAATTTGAAGTTGTTGCAGTTTTCAATTACATTGGCTTGCAAAAGTATTCATACTCCTTTCTTATTGTTATAGCCACAAACGTAAATATATTTTAGTGGGATTTAATGTGATAAATCAACAAAATGGTGCATAGTTGTGAAGTGAAAGGAATATTATACAAGGCTTTTAACAAATAAAAATCTGAAAAGTGTGGTATGCAAAAGTATTCAGCCCCCTGGAGTCAATACTTTATAACCACCTTTTGCTGCAATTACAGCTGCAAGACTTTTGGGGTATGTCTCTACCAACTTTGTACATACAGAGACTGAAATTTTTGCCTATTCCTCTTTGCAAAATAGCTCAAGCTCAGTCAGATTTGATGGAGAGTGTCTGTGAACAGCAATTTTCAAGTCTTGCCGGAGATTCTCAATGGGCTTTAGGTCTGGACTTTGACTGGGCCATTCTAATACATGAATATGCATAAATCTAAACTATTTCATTGTAGCTCTGGCTGTATGTTTAGGGTAGTTGTCCTACTGAAAGGTGAACCTCCGCCCCGGTCCTAAGTCTTTTGCTGAGTCTAACAGGTTTTCCTCCAAGATTGCCCTGTATTTGGCTCCATCCATCTTGCCATCAACTCTGACCAGTTTCCCTGTCTCGGCTGAAGAATAGCATCCCCACAGCATGATGCTGCCACCCCCATGTTTCACAGTGGGGATGACACAACAACAATGGCTTTCTTCTTGCTACTCTTCCATAAAGGCCAGATTTGTAGAGTGCATGACTAATAGTTGTCCTGTGGACAGGTTCTCCCACCTGAGCTGTCTCTGCAGCTCCTCCAGAGTTACCATGGGCCTCTATGTTGCTTCTCTGATCAATTCTCTTCTTGCCCGGCCTGTAAGTTTAGGTGGACGGCCATTTCTTGGTAGGTTTGTAGTTGTGCCATGCTCTTTCCATTTTCGGTTGATGGATTGAACAATTTCAACTTTATCCCTGACCTGTCTGGCGTGCTCCTTGGTCTTCATGGTGCTGTTTGTTCACTGATGTTCTCTAACATATGTCTGAGGCCTTCACAGAGCAGCTGTATTTATACAGAGTATAAATATACCATTAGCCCTATCTCCCAATAGTAAAGAATCCTTTAAAAAATTCCTGGATCCAGACGGTGACCCGGATCAGTCCCAAAATCTAATCAGTTCTCCCTTATGCCATTCCTGATATTTCCTAAAAATTTCATGAAAATCCATCCATGACTTTTTGAGTTATGTTGCTAACAAACTAACAAACAAACAAACTAACTAACAAATGAATAAACCCACCCAATCACATAACCTCCTTGGTGGAGGTAACTAAATATCAAGTTTTCCCAAGAAGCACAAATTAAAACGAATTTAAAGTCACAAGGAGATTTGGGTAGACAGAGCTCTGTGTGTCTGCTAGTACAGGAGAACAAGGGGTTGAAATAATATTGAAAACAGTCAAATTAAACCAGCCTTCTATCCTTTTTTTTCCTTTCATAATTCCTCTTAATGTGAGTATTCAGTCTACATTTGGCAAAAACATGGTTATTTCCTTTCTCTGTGTATCTGAATGATTTTGATTGTTTTCATTCCTGAATTAATTCACTGGAGAACAGCTGATCTCCAGCTCAGTGAAGTCTTCTCTGTTTAATATCATATCAGTGGGCTCAGATGTTTTGATTATGTCACCAAATCAATCACTCCCAACAACATGTTATGGTTCTAAACCCTGTGAATAAAGGGGCTGTTGTGATAACTGAAGACTTTTCCGAGTTTTAACTCAGAAAATTGTTTATGTTCGGGTCTGTTGTGCTACGTTTGGTGTTAGCATCTTAGTTAAACTTTAGCTCTGCCGTCTCTCCACCGAGATTTAAGAGCTGCCATTGTTCTTAAACACTTTTCTCCAAAGTGTACAGAAGGGCAGACATTTTCAATGTTATCCTTTCTTCATGTAAAGTCCACATGACTTTTTCCTGAGGTGCAGAACTGTAACTGAAAGACGTTTTGGCGACAACTGATGAAACACATCCAGCTACCTAGCTAGCACCTACGGCGAATGGAACTCTGGTTTAAAGGTGAAAGGTCACTGTGGGTCGCACGAGATTACAGATGCTGAGCCAGAGCATGGTGGAACAGGCTATGAAAACAAGCAGCAGAGCTTCAATTAACCAATCTATAACGTTAAAACCAGTCCAAAGACTGGTTCGTGCTGCATTTTTACTGATCCAGAGCTCTGCAGACTGATGCACTTGGACCGCTGACATCAAGATCGGTTAACCGATCCATATCGGATTATCTTTACACTACTACCTTCTACTCAAAGTCAACACCCACTGCTTCCTCCTACCCCACTGTGCTCTGAGTCGGTATCAGTTCAGTCATCCACTGGTGTCTTCACACCAGAGTGACTCATACTCTGTCTCCTCTTGATCTGAGAGCTTTTTTTTTTTTTTTTTTTTTTTTTAACACCTACCTGCTTATCAGTTATTTAATTCACTGGCCTTTTCACTCTTTTTGTCTGCATGTCCATTATCTGATTTGCCTAATCCCCTTTTGTTCATTTTCCTCAAACAGATGAAAAAAAAGGACATTTTGTGTATCTGATTTTTCTGTTGCAGCTCAGCTAAACTGTAGACCTCACAAGCTTTGATATCTCCAGGTGCCAGCAAAGATTTCTTTTGGAGTTAATAAAATATGTGTTGTATAAAACGTGTGCTTGTTTGTGACAGTTTTGATTCTGAGTTAATCTGTTAAGGCAGCACCACCGAGGTGGGTTCTTACATGGCTTAAAGAAAGTATTAGGGAAGTGTTGCAGCTTTGATACTCTTTTTATATATAAAAAAGAGCCCCCTCCCCCCACCCCAACAATTTACCCCTAATAGTATTTTCTTTGAAACATCTCAACTTCCCTCCTGTGTGTCTTTTAATCAGTTAACCATTCATGCATGTAAACTCTGTTACTATTTATTCTCTCTATTCTGTCTGCTCTGCCACTTGGCTTCACAACAACCCAGAGTCACTTGCCCTCTCTTTCTGTCCAAACCACAGATTATATTTCATTTTCATATTTTATATATGATATTTCAAGAAGCATAGTTAGGGGGATTGAAAAGGGGGTGGGAGGGAAAAATTGTTGCTGATTTTATCAACCTGACCCTGAATTGTATCATTTCTTGTGTAGTTCTGTAGGAATCATATCTCTAAAAATGTATTTTTTGGGGGCGAAAAAAAAAACAGATTTGTTTTTATTACATTTGACTCTCATCCACACCCACCAGTCCTTATCTTTAGAGTTTCTAGGCGTGATGACAGACAGGTAGGCTAGGCTTGGTCTGGCAGTCATAAACAAGATGGCACAACAGGCTGCCGTGTGAAAGCTGCCACCCGAGGGTGGTCTGTGTTCTGACACCTCTATTAACCTTCAGATTCCATCCTTTGTTACACCCTTGCCTCCCATCCTTCCTGCTCATCCTAATGTCTACAGCAATGTCTACACCTGTCTCCTGTCTGCTGTTCTCTGGGTGGAGGAAGACTCTCGTGTCCCTGGAGCAAAAAGAAAGCCATATAACAAATTCTCACTTGTCTGTCCTTCAGCCTAAAATATTTCAATACACCACAGATTTCTATCTGACTTTGTAACTCATATGTCAATCTCAGTGTTCTTGTTTTTCTCCAACCTGTCTCAGGTGTTTCTGTCCATTTCTCTCTAGTTCTCACAGCTTATCACTGCAGCTTCCTATTCATTCTAAAGCCTTGAGATACATATAACCAGTACAAAATGCAGGGTCTTGTGCAGTGATGTGTTGCTAAATGGTGAGATTGTGCACATTACTGCAGCCTTCTCATGTCAATCACCTGGAATAATGGGATGTAATGGAACTAAATAAGACAGAGCAAATCAGATGTAAACATGACTGATTAAGACAAGGGTTTTTTTTTTTACATTGACAGTAATTCAGTATATCATTCTTTGTTATTTAAAGCATAGCATGGCAGAATATTTGACAGCTTCCATGTAGGTTAAAGACCAATAATCTGTTTCTCTCTGCCTGTCTCTTTTTCTCTCTCATTTTCCCCGCAGGAGTTTTCTTTACTCCGGCTGGACGATGTGGCAGACCAACGAGTCAACATAGTTGGTTTTTCAGTCTTCAACAAAACTCATCCCTTCTTTCAGGATTTTGTGCTAAGCCTAAACCGCTCCTGGCAAGAGAACTGTGACCATGCACCCTTTGCTGGCACCCCGGTAAGTGTACACAACACACACAACTCTACGGACTTTGAAGAACAAGGTTAGCAATTTATTGTGTCCTTACCGAGTCTAAACAGGGCCTTCCCTGGCATTGCTCTTCATAAAAAGCATTTATCTTAAACTGATCAAGTGAACAACACTGAAGTAGCACTTCAGACAAAAAACAATTGTGTAGATGGAACGTAGAGCTGATATTTATCAAGATAAATGTTAAAATTGCAGGTGATGCTTTAGGCAGTTTTTTTTTTCCTAACAGCTCATTATCAGAGTTTGGTGCCTACTTTATCAGATTTATGAGGGCCTTGTCTCCACAAAATCCACTTTGGAGGAAACTTCACATCTAATAAGCTTCCCCCCTTAAGATTATCTCATTCTTATCAACCAATCTCTCTCTTCTGGCTGCTTTCCTGACCACTTTAAAACAGCCAGTGTGTTTTCTTTTCTTAAGAAACCATCCCTAGAATCCTCCAACTTTGCCAACTACAGACCCATTTCTAAACCTCCATTGATTTCCAAGATCCTAGAAAAAGGCGTTGCCCTTCTGGTCTACCATCTAGTTGAAGGTCAAAACATTTTTGACGCATTCCACTCTGGATCCCACCAAAAACACTGCTTTCACTGAAACTGCTCTACTTCAAGCAACCAATTCTCGTGCATGATATTTCACACATTAAGTGATTTATAGTATTGGGCAGAAATTCTTCACTGTAATTAAGACAATATTTTCTTGTACTATTCTGTCAAAGCTTGTTGCATGTAATTGGAAATAATTGCTAAAACAAGAACAACACATCTGGGTGGCATTCTTTATTATGCTAAAGGCCTTCATTAGAAATCAGAAATTAAGCAAGTAGAATAAAGTCCTTTTTCTGTTTAAGTCACAACTGATTAAAAAAAAACAAAAAAAAACTCACCAATCACTTTATTTTGCTCCACACCAGCTGGGTGGTGAAACAGATTAACAAGAGTCTGAACAGAGCATTAAAAAGAACTGTGTTCTGGGCACAGCAGGTCACTAAGATACTTCTGAGCCTGCAGCAATTAGGACTTGTGACTAATTAGCTAATAACTAGAGAGAATAAAGGCTCATGGAGGCAGGGCAAGATAGTGATTAACTCATTAAGACATACACAAAGATAATATGCCGTATTTTCTTTAACAGTGATTAGGTCTGGAGGAAATGTAAGTAAAAGGCTCACATGTATAAAATTATATACAAGCGACCTCTTTACATAAAGAAGTGTACCTTGGAGACAGCATGCAGCTGCATGTTAGGGGTTAAAAGAAGGTTTTGCATGGGGGACAGTATCATGTAACGGAAGTTTTGCTGCCTTCAAATAGCTCACTGTTGAGTCAAATTATTTATTTTATTATGGCAGCATCAAGCAGAGAACTCTCTCTCCCATACATGCACACACTTAAAGATGGACAATAATCTTTGTCATAACAGGGACCAATGTACAACATCATCGTAAAACTGAATATGCATGTTCCAGGGATTGGTCATGCTGAATGTAAACTCTTCTTGCTTTTTTGAAAAGTTCTTAAAATTACTGCAAATAAAATTTGACACTAGAAATCTTCTTTTGAACACTTACAGATTTAAAGTTTGACCTTACACATTGGTTTTTCCTTTTTTCTTTTAGTCATTTACTTGATGCACCAATGTAGAACTGCATGAATCACATGAAATGTCATCTTTTCAAATCAGATTTGGCCTCTTTTTATATTTAAACCCAAATATAATACATGCCATAGGTTCTGCAATGTGACCTCTGTCTCAAAAGCCTGGTTTGAGTGAATGCAACTCTGAAGTCACTCTTCACTGACACCGTTATATTTCTGCACTGAACAGGACAAGCTAGAGTAGGAGTCACTGGCAATTAGTGAAATAATCATGGCAGATTGTGTTGAAGGAGGGAACCTCAAAAGTAGTTGAAGTGATGGTGGTCCATCTATCCACCCATTGTACAAGCATTCCAAGGTCAGATGGGGCTAGTAATCCCTCCAGTGAGCTCTGGGTCTAAAGGGGAGAGAGTCACCCTATTCTGATACCTGAACCACCTTAAATTGCTTCTCTTGGAATTGTGGCTACTCCATTCTCCCTCTGGATGTCCAAGCTTCCTACCCTTTCTCTGAGGCTTAGCCCACTAAGCCTTTCAAGAAAACTCATTTCAGCTACTTCTGGTTCACTACCCAAAGCTCATTACCATAGGTGAGGGCAGAAATATACATTGTCTGGTAAACTGAAAGCTTTGCTCCTTAACTCTTCAACATTCATCCTCCAGCCTGATCCCTCCTCTCCTGAGGCACAATCTGAGGCCTTCTCCAATTCTACAAAACATATGTGGACTTGATAGGCAAACTCCTACGCTCTCCCCAGATGCTCTGCAGTGATAAAGAGCTGGTATACTGTCCATGGCAATGACATTGTTCCTCCTGTATCAGAGATGTTACAATTAGCTGGACTCACTGTTTCAGCACCTTAGAATATACTTTCCTCAGGAACTATGTAGTATTATAACCCAAATTTTGGACACCCTTTGGTCCCCTTTTCTAAAAATAGGAACCATCACCATGGTCAGCAATTGACAGGCTATATCCCAAACCCTCACATGACACTTATGAGGCATGTCAACCAAGACAGCCCAACAATGTTTAGAGCCCTTAGCTTTGCAGAGTGAATCTCATCCATACTGAGTACGCTGCCACTAAGGAGCCTGTTGACTACCTCAACAACCAAGGTAGATAGCTGGCTAAGGTAAGGGCAAGAGCTTCCCCTGGATTGTCAGTCTGCCTCCTCATCAAAATTTTGTTCACTGGATTCTTCAGTGTTCTTTCCACCTTCAATGACATAACCAGTCTAAGTCAACAGTTTCTAACCCAGTCCAGCCCCTTTTTCCCATCCTGAGTCATCTGATGGTTTTCTAGAAAAATCCTTATTGGCCAACTATTATTCCCTCTCCATTGCCCTCCTGATGTCCTCTCACATCTGGGTTTTGGCTTTCTCTTCTTTAGAAGCCACAGCACTCTTTGCTTACTGATGGTTTTGGTGTTTTTATACCAGGAACCCTTATAAATCACTCCATGATCAAACATGCATTTTATAAGCATCCTATGATTAGCACTGAAGTCTGATAACATTACACAACTACAGACAAGAGTTGGAACAAGCTGTTCCTCCCAATCACCTTCCTCCAGGTTTCTCCATCATTGCCCATGCAGGTGTTGAATTCTCCCAAGTTGAACTGTTGAGTCCCAAGGTGAAACCTCATCAATGACTCCATCCAGCATTATCAAGAAGGTCGTGTTCTCCAAACTGATGTGTGCATAAGCACACACAATAGTCAGAGCGTTACTCCCCAAAACTAGCAGTTGCAGAGTGGCAGCCATACTCCATACTTTTCCAGTGCATCTCACCTTGGGCAGCTTCAAGAGAGGAGAGTCCAGCTCCTCTTCAGGAGTTTGATTCTAAAATGAGAGCTGGACATGAACCCAAATACATCCACTTGACAGCAATCAACCACCAGCACCAGTGAGGTGATATCCTATATTCTGAGACACAGTCTGCACCGAATGAGGCCAGCATACCAATGCCCTCTGACCCCTGCCACCAGGTCTGCCCTGTGTTTGACCAGATGCCCATCTCTGCAGGTAGTGGGACCACAGGGGGCTGGCTCTGTTTTTTTTTTTTTTTTTTTTTTTGGGTTAAACCTGAATCGGCCCAAGGGAAGGAAACGTGTAAAGTTTGCACCTCTGTTGTGGCTTTAGGGGAGTTCCAGTGTGCCCTACTTCTTAGCAAGGTTCTTGCTCCTTCACAAAGGTTTTTCTGAATTGCTTTTAGCAGTTGTGTTCAGATCACCTGTCTAATAAAAAAGTTCTTATTTAATGCTGTAGCTTTGTCTTGCTTCCTCTACCAAGATGTTAATCCTTTGTGTAAAACCTAAAGAGCATCAGCTTGTACTTGAAATGTCTTCATGGGCTATTGTTCTACACTATATTGCTCTTAATGAGCAATCCGCTAATTACAGTTTCCATTTAAAGGTTGTAATACATTATAGCCTCATTGTTTAATGGCCTTTAGTAGTTGTCTTTGCTTAAAAATCCACCCAGTATCAGGGCCATCTTATCTCTTGTTCCACTGCACAAATACAAAGCAAGGAGACCTTACGGTAACAGTTCCCTTACAGTTTCTACACATGAATTTTAATCAAATGTACATAGTAGGATGCAGAGCTAGTGACAATAGGTTTGTTTGTACTGGGTGGATGAGAGGAAAAGCTGCCTTTCCCACTGTTTCTGGCCCTTGCTGAGAGTGGTGGGCGGTAATTGGAATGGTCAGGGTGTGCCAGCTTCATTGGGGAGAAGAGAAGGAAGGACAGTCTCTCTGAAAAGGGGAGAGACAGCAGGGGGAGAGAAAGTGAGGTGGTTTCAACACTGTCAGCAGATCAGAGTCTTTTTAATGATCTAATGGAATAATCTCACTGCTACTCTAGGGACAAGTTAACCCCTTACCGACTGCATACCACTGATAGGTTACAATTGCAGTTGTGTGCAAAGAGTTTTTGCAGCCTGTGTGAGTGTGTGTTTTTGTGTATGTATGCACAACGCGTTCACCTTCTTCTCTCCCTCTCTCTGTGCAGCTCTCCTCAGCTCTGCTCTTTGATGCGGTATACGCGGTGGTGGCAGCCGTCCAGGAGTTGAACCGTAGCCAGAATGTTGGTGCCACTCAGCTCAGCTGCAAGTCCTCCAAGATCTGGGAGCACGGCACAAGCCTCATGAACTACCTGAGGATGGTGAGACTGCTTTGACGCTGTAAAGAGAGACTATAGAACTGTGTAGTGCTTTATGGTAATGGAATGACCTTTAGTATAGATACCACTCTGGGGTCTGAGGTCTATACAGTTGAGCCAGAGCTCCTTCCATTTGTCAAATGGTTGTAATTCATATTTGTCAGCTTGAAGTGAAAAATTATTTGGCCTCTTGAACATTCAGGAAACTCCCAAGAAGATATTTGGACAGAATAAAAAAAAACTTACCAGTAAACTTTCATAAATGAAAGTGGTGTGGATATATTATATGCCTAAGGTAAGGCAGCTATTATGGATTGGCACATTTCGTACACTGAGGCATTTCCAAGTTTTTTTTTTTTTTATAAATATCACAGAAATGCTAACAAAAATGGTAACAAAATAATTCAATTAAAATATTTAATGGAAATTCATCCAAAAATGCACAATAGGTATATAATCCCCCACCCACATTAAAAAAACAAAAGAGATTAAAATTGAGTTTGAAAAACAATCAGTTAAAGTGTGAAACAACTCCAGCTTTAACTCATAGATATTCAGAGTAAGGGGTAGTCTTATATCATCTGGGAGAATGCACCATAACAAAATTTTACTGTACAGTGTTTTGTCCTAGGTAATCCTGCCCCAGGTACACTCAGGGTCCAAAAAGGCTCATATGACCTTATAATCAGAAAGAAAGTAAAGTAGTATTTTTTGCATTGTGCTTTTCTAAGTTTAGCATTTTTAAAGTTGGGCCAGTTTCCTGACTCTTGATTGCAGCTACAAAAAGAACATGAAATAAAATAATTTGTGTCCTGTTATAGTTTGTTGTCTGTGCTTTCATCTTCGTTAAAGACACATTTCCTGTCCTCTTGATAAATATATATTTCATCTGCACACACCTAAAAAAAAAGAACGAAAGTTGTAAATGAGCTGTCGGTAAATAAAATGCTTTTACACTAGTAATGTGAAACATGATGTATTATCAAAATACTCAAATGGGACATGTTTGACTGTGTCTTCACTCTCAGAGAAAGAAGACTTGTTTGTTGTTTTTTTCTGGATAAACTAATTTCATTTTTCTTATTGGATTTAAGTTGGAGATATAACAACCTCTTCCTCATGTTTCTTTTCTAAATTTTGATGTGTTTTAAAATAGAGTTTCAGGTGACACTTCATAACATGCTGCTCTCTCTCTGTTGGACAGGTAGAATTAGAAGGCCTTACAGGCCATATTGAATTCAACAGCAAAGGCCAGAGGTCGAACTATGCCCTGAGGATCATGCAGAACAGCAAGGAAGGCCTAAGGCAGGTAAAGTAACATCAGTTTTATGTTGGTATTCTCAGCAAAAAAATCACAACAACCATGCCCCAGCATAAAGTTCATCTGAGTGGTTCAGAAGAATTTATGTGTGAAAGAAGCCATATTTCTGAAGTGACTCACAACTCCATTTTCACTGCCCATAATACACTTGTTACTGCTGAACACAAAGCTCTTTAGCACAGTCTTGCTCTCAGCAGGGCACTCCTGCTGTCAAATGTTACACTTGTTGTCTTTATGGCAGAAATATAAGTCCAGCTGGATCATTCAGCAGGGAGGTGTGTTAACACTCACTCAGCTGAGATTTTTTGGGGTAGGAGTCACCATTATTCTTTGGCTAAAGTACAAAGGTTCTCGATATCAAATTGAAATACAAGGGTCAAAAAAGGGAAAGCCACAACAGCTATCTTCAGGCACATTTGTATGAGTCAAGGATTAAGTTAAAAAGCCTTTATTAGATCAGGTCATATCTAATAAAAATCCATAAAAGTAAAAGAAAACGCCAAGTGGTTTTGTCTGACAAAGGGTCTTCATCGGGGCGTGGCAATAACAAAAATTAGACGTAGGTGAGGTTCATTTACATGGCCACATGGCCTTGGGGCTTAAACTGACAATGGCATGTAGATAAAATTCAAAAAGCAGTTTATAGTATCGTAAAGAATTGTAAGAGAGAGAAAAATAATTTAAACAAATAGATCTTTAATCTCATCAAGGTTTTTCCGAGTTAAATAAATAAATATTGATAATAATATTAATATGTGTAATGTATAAAGATGAAAAAAAGACACAAATGCAGGATGCTCCATAAGATGTAAAGGACTGCAGTAGAAGCAATAACACCTAACGACTGAGACAAAGGAGCAAGCTGTGACTTCAGCAAGACTCCAACTTTGGAATTTTGTCTGCGACTTTGAAATTGGAGGAAGCGTCATTAGGTTTAAGGACACCTTAAGACATTGTAAACACCATCAGAATGCAGATATCACATTGACACCAAGTACCATAAAAACAAGAAGAACCCAGGCGACGCAGGAACCCAGCTGCACAGGCTGAGACCAAAAATAAATGTGAGAGCTTAAAAGAGAAACAAATAGGAATAGAAGCAAAGGGAGAAGATAAAAACAGTAAATGTAAATACAGTGGGAAAAGAATAAATAAATAAATAAAATAAAGCACAGGTATACAAAAGTCAAGCAATAAAAGAGATAAAAGCATTAAAGTAGTTAAGTTAATAAAGATTAAAGATGACCTTAATAGGGAATAAAGTCAAGTAAAAGATTTAGAGTAGATAAAATACGCTAAGAAACTAAAAGAAAGTAAAAATCTGTGAGAAGATGAAAACCAAATAAGAAGACGACATCACATAAAAGCAAGTCTATAAAATGAGTTGTAAGAAGGGATTTTAAAGAGCTCACTGATTCTGCATGCCTTATTTCCTCGGGCTGGTCATTCCAAAGTTGAGGGGCCCTGATGGAAAAGGCCCTGTCAGCTGTAGTTTTGAGTCTCGACTTTGGAACGACCAGGAGGCCCCCTCTGAGGATCTGAGGCTGCGGGCTGGCTCATAGGGGGTTAATAGTTACCCTACAGTATATAGATTGGAGCCAGACACTTCAGTGCTTTTAAAGTAATGAGTAAAATATTTAAACCAATTCTAAAACTAACAGGAAGCCAGTCTAAAGACGCTATAAGGGGAGCGATATCACAGCGTGACAGCACGTCTGCATTTCTGGCAATGGGTTTGATGTTTGCTGCTTGGTGACTGAGGTGACTATTGATGAAAGGTGAGCAGTGAGGATTAAACAAAAAAAAAAACAAAAGTGGTAACCCACCCAAAAATGATGGATAGGTTAGATTATTTAGTTATGTATTTATTCCCTTTATTCCTTTATTATTTATTCCCTTTTTTGACAATTAATGCTTCTTTCTTCAAGGGCACCTTGCTTTAACCTGGCATTTGCCACACAAACGGAAGCACATGGTAACATCTCTTCTTTTCTTCAAATATAAGAGTATTTTTTTTAACTATATTAATGCAACAACAGAGTTAAAATAACCCCATTTCCTAATGATGATGATTTAAAAATATTGATAGCCTGCATTTAAGTTTAAAACACAAGGTCACACATCATATGTTGAAGGCATCTGATGGAACATCTTAAAAATGTATAAAGTTTATTTGCTACAGGTTTATAAAATGCCTGGCTTCAAAACAGAGCATCCCAGAGAGGCTATCTGAAGCAAGGACTGGTAGGGGTTCACCTCTCTGAGAGACTGTGCAACAATTCAAGTAAAATGTTTCTATATGCTATAAAGGTGTGGATTTCATTTTCTGCAGCACTCTTTATTAGAAAAAAATCCAGGCAGTCTGAAGAAATTTCCATAAGCAGGTGACAAGGCCAAAAACCAGTTGTAGGGGTCTATGATCTCAGGGTCATCAGACAGTACTGCAATAAAAAGCAGACACTATGCTAGTGGATATCACTGCATGGGCTAAAACTATTGCATGGAAATCAAGTTCAGCTCTGCATTCACAAATGCAGTCTACTCTCTACCATGCGAAGAGGCAACTGTACGTAAACCTAATCCAGAAACATCCCTGCCCTTCAGGCTCATTCAATGTGGACTCAGGCAGAATGGAAAATTGCACTGTGATCTCACAAGTCAAAATTTGGCTTCCTGTTTTGAAATTGTGGGTGTCCAATCCTCTGGGCTTATGAGGAGAGGGACCTTCCAGCTTGTTACTGGGGCTTAGTTCGAAAGCCAAAGTCTGCCATGGTTTGGGATTGCATTATTTTACATGCCATGGATAACCTGCTCATTTGTGAAGGCACTATTTATTGCTGAACTTTACATACAGGTTTGGAAAAATACATTTCTCCAAGTAGAAAAACCTCTTTCTCAAGAAAGGCCTTGCTAATTGCGATTTAACCAGTAAAACCACATTCTGCACAAATCACAACAGCATGGCTACACAGCAAAGGAGTCAGAGTGATCACCCAAGACTACTGTAATTAACCATTTAAAATAGTATATTTTTGAAACGTACAACAAAGGTGATCAGCTGAACTCATTCATCAAGCCATAATAGGATGACAGTACTCTTTTAAAACAAGAGAAACTGGATTGCTCTGTTCACTGAATACTGACAGAGTGGTTAAAAGAAGAGGTGATGCTGCTGAGTGGTTAACATGACCCTGACCTGACTATTGAAGAGATTCCTAGCATCAAATTTGAAATGGGAATTTTAATTTCTCGGTTTCAACTCTGTTATGTTTTCTTTGTGATATTTTTAGTTGATTATGTGCTTTCAGTAATTTCAAAAAGGACTTTCCTGCTGGGTTCGTTGGTACAAAAATGTTTTCAACATACAGTGTCCCTATCATTTCATTTTCATACCTGTCTTGTGTAAGAATTGATACAATAACAAAAGAGTAAATCAGAAGGGGCTGATGATCAATACCAGTCACATTTCCTCAGTAGATGCTGGAATATCGGGTTGTCCTACAAGTGTGTTCATCAGCTTCCTTTGTTACATGAAATTATCTAAATGCACACCAGTCATTTCTGTCTGCTAAATTTTTATTTTAACTACCAATTTGATAAGGGAGCATTACTTTGAATAGTTTCCTAGAATTACACAGACTGAATGTAGTCTGTTATTAAATATAAGTACAAAAGGCTTTTGGCAGGTTTGAGCAACAAATGAATAGCAGTAGAACTAATGCTGTTGTGCCATGTACTGTTTTTGTTCCCTCTTTGAAAACCCATGACCAGGAGTTCAGCCAAACGAGACATCTAAAACTGCCTGGGGAAAATCTGTTTGGGTAAATTGATCGCCTGATACTCTCCCATCCATCAAAAGCATCTCCAAATGCTCCAGTGGAGCTGAGCCGTCACCAGCAGTAAAACTCAGTGGTTGATTACCCAGGTAAAAAATAAAGGTTGGAAAAGAGTAATGGATTGGAGGCGGAACAAAGGACCAAAGATAAACATCAGCTCAAATGTAGCAGAAGCCATGAATAGCTGTGTGATAGAGGTGTGGATCAGAAAAGAGAATTTGTCTGCGGCTGTGTCTCTTTTCATTTTTAAAGCTAGGTAAAGCAGATTTTTAGAACATTTACAAAGAACCCCTTTCTTACTTGTCAAAACTCAGCACATGCTTCTGTTTGCACATTGATGTGTTCTGGCAGATGTGACTGGGAGCTTGATAACTTTGTCCCCTGGAATATAGGGATAAATAGGAGCTTATTGGTGGGAAATATGATGTTAAAGATGCAATATAAACTAAGCAAACAAGATCAGACGGTTTCCAGTCGAGTTAAATCAGTGAGAATATATTTTCTAAATCTTATGGTTTAAAGTAGAAGTGAGAATTTCCATGCCAAAGAACAATTTTGTGAAAAGAGCAACAGTATATTATGAACTTCTTCATGTACATAGTAGTGCCAGTTGTACACAATGACTAATCAGCATGTTTTCAAAGGAAAATGGGCAACTGTTTCTGCAAAGATGTTGGATTAAGCTTATTACAGTCTTGAGCTGTTGAGAGAAACATTCAGAACGTGGAGTGTGAGGAGCTGCATACTAACAGTGTGTGTCTGTGCGAATCATTAGCTTTCATACAGTATGTATGCCACCAAGTTCTTCATACATGTTTGGCTTGCAATTTTTAGACTGTAAAGTAGGGGTGGGCGTTTGGAAGAAACCTGCCAACTCGAGCATCCTTAATGTTAACGATCAATTAACTGCACATAGACTTTCTCTTATTTTTCTTTGTGTAAGTGGTTTCAAAATGAAAGCTGCGAGCTTTTCCTTACACACGCAGTCAGTTACACAATATACGCCCATGTTGAACTCATAAACAACAACAGTTAGCTTCACATAACCACCGTTAGCCTGTTAGTACATCAGCCACCAATGCCATCATAACTTAGCAGCTTACAACAGCCAAATACGATGCCCTCTCCCTCTCTCCTTAAGTTAAATCGCCGCCTGATGGGTAAGATGTCTCATTGCTTTTGTTAAAACCCACTCACAATGTCATGATGGTAGATATTGTTGTGCAGTGCAGAGTAAGATGTGTTTAGTCTCTTTATTAAATGCCAACATCAGATCGACTAAATTCCCCGTGATCGACCAAATTCTTAATGACCAATTAATCAATCATCAATGAATTGTTCCCATCCCTACTGTAAAGTTCAACCAGGGATATCCAGTGCAATTGCCGATCACTTTTGGTGCCCTTTAAAAGGCAAAGATTGACTATAAGCCAAATGATCCTTGAAGCACCATAACATTTTTTGTTGATATCAGTGAACACTACAACATCTCTGAAAAATCTGATGGATTTAGCACAGAATATGTACTTACATACAGTATACTGTACATTGCAGATTTAACAATTATACTGCTTCTTCGTACAAAAGGCAATACATACACACCACCATAGACTCCCAAGTTGGGAAAGGTTCTGAAGTGACCTGATTCATTAAGCAAAAACTGTTTCTTAATTATTTTATGAACCCTGCATGGTGTAAGATTTGTTCAGTCCTGTTGCTGCTGCCAGTCTGAACAAAGACAAATAAACTAAACTGTGTGCACATTATCTCTTAAACTCGATCCAACATCCGCAAAAATCCTTTGCTTATTCCAGCTTAATTGAATGTAGCTTTTTTTTTTTTTTTTCTTTTTTCTCCCTCTTGGCTTCTTCACAGCTCTCAGGCAGCCTATACAATAAAAGGATTACACCTAACTGCCTACTAGAACCACTTTAACCTTGTTTGCTGTAAATGCCAGGTCTAAATATGTCACTTTTTATCTTAAGTGCTGATGTTTGATGTAAAGAGATAACTGAAATCCCTTAAGTTTGAGCTTTTTATGGTACTACACCAAACAATATCCCCCCCGATATACGTGCCCCACTCTGAGAGCTATAACATACTTTTCCCTGCTGCTGCGATTATTGTGTTTTTCTATCACATTATGCTGCATTATTTTTGATGGCTTTAATTTATCCATAATCCAACAAACCATCACCATTCTGCTGCAGCAGATAACTATTTATGCTTCTTATGTACAGCCTGTGCTACTACCATGACAGTTTGACAGTGCAGTGATGAATGTCTGACTTCCACACCTCTGTTTTTAAAACATTTGACCCTTTCAATCAGGTTGATCTCTATGAAAGCAGAGATCGAGTTCCCACCTGAATGTGAGAAAAATCTGACATAAGCAGCCTGTGAAGAGTCAGACATACGACAATCTGCCTTTATTAACCTTGTCTGCGTCTCCCCATGTCCCCTTTTTATACTGGCACTGGGCCAGGCAACAGAAGGATAATGCTATCAGGTCTAATGTGATGATTTCAAGCAGAAGTATTATAAAGCAGCTCTGCCAGGTATGGTAATGGGGAGAGGTGAGGTGTTAAATGGGGGAATGGGTGGGAGGGGTGTTTGTTTGGTTGAATAACACCTCCCACATGCTGCTGGGTTAGGGCCGCTTCAGCCAGACAGACAGTGGAGTTGCAAGGGCTTTGGCAGAGACAAGTGAGATGGCTCACTGCCCACACACACCATAATGCAGAGCTGCTGCAGACTATTTGCAACTCCACATTTGACGTGTTGATATGATAGGGTTTTGTTTAGCTAAAATTCAGTTGTAGGATCATAATCAACCACACCAATACTGTATCACCAGGTACTGCAAATTATAAAAAGAGGGCTCTGCTTAAAATGCAAAGAAGAAAAGAAAAGGAAAACAGCCTTCATCAACGTCACTTCGACACTGTGTTGAGGGAAATGAGGCATTTTATTTGTGGCCACAGACCTCCATTTTTCTACTCCTAGTCTTCTCTCTTTCCTTACTCGATAACACCAACCATTCCCTCATCTCCGGCTCTTTATTTGCGCAATAGATCGCCTCACATGTGTGAGCATAACCTCCTCAGGGGTTCAACACACTGCAGCCAATCATGGCCACAAAATTGAATTTCTCTCTCAGACATTTCCACTCATTGAAACATGTCCTGGTACCCTTTCTGGCCCACATCTCTTTTTATTTATCTATTTAATGGGCTGTATCCGTTTGTCTGTAATTTGACAATTTGTCTGTTCCTAATTTATTTACACAGGGTTTTTTTCTGCATCACTTCGTCAACTTTTTATGCTTTATTTTTATTAAAGTTGCAGTTTACTTGTTACAACACATATTATAAAATGGAACAGACAGATTATCAAAGGTTATACCATACAATTCATTTTGCAGTTATATTTTAGCTAAGTGTTACTCTCTCAAGTGTCCATTTTGTATCATTATCAGTTCATCTTATCTTCTGGATGAAATGAAACTTTTTATTTTATTTTTTTTTCTGGTATAGGACCTTTGCAAAACATTTTACATACAAACCAAGGCAGTCCAACAAGGTTACTCAGAAAAGACAAGTGGGTAAACAAATTAATTATGAATAATGATAATAATAAAGCTATATAACAAATAACTTCTTTCTATCGTACTTGTGTTCAGAAATGTTATCCATTTGGGCCAATACCCACAGAATTGATAAAGACAAAGTCTTAAAAAAATAATAAGCAGAAGTAAATTTCTTCATGTCACAGTGCCTACAAAAGTATTCACCCCCTTTGATGTTTTACCCTTTTTTGATTTTATAAATCAGTCATGGTCAATTTAATCAGGCTTTTTTTTTGACATAAAAAGGTACCAAAAAAACTTTAATGTAAAATGAAAACAGATTTCTACAAAGTAAAGTAAATTAAACAAAAATATAAAAGGAAAAATAGATGATTGTATAAACATTCAGCCCCTTTAAAGTGACTGACCTAATTCAACAGAGTTCCAGCCAATTTGTGCTAGGAGTCTCACAATTAGTGAAATGAGGATCACCTAAGTGCAGTGATCTCTCTCTGTTCTAGTATAAAGACACCTGTGTCACTGGTTTATCAGTATTCCTGGCTACCATTACATCATAAAGACAAAATAACATTCCAAGCAACTCAAAGAAAAGGTTATTAAAAAGTATAAGTCAAGGGATAAATACAAAACAGTTTCTAAGGCACTCAGCATCCCCCAGAGTTCAGTTAAATCCTTCATCAAGAAATGGATGGAATATGACACATGTGTAAATCTGCCTAGATCAGGCCATCCTCACTAGCTGGGAGACAGCAGTTACAAGATTCAGCAACTAAGTTTGGAGAGACTCTACATACAACAGCTGTTGCCCAGGTTCTTCATCAGTTAAAGCTTTAAGTGAGAGTAGCAAAGAGAAAACCACCACTGAAGAAAACTCAGTTAATGTTGACTAGAATTAACCTAAAGGGATGTGGGAGACTCAAAGGTCAAGTGGAGGACCAAACACTGCACATCACCCTAAACGCACCATCACCACTGTGAAGCACAGTGGTGGAAGCATCATGTTGTGGGGATGCTTATACAGGGAGAGGGTAAAATTAATGCAGCAAAATATAGAAAAATCCTGGAGGACTATCCTACTCAGTCTGCAAGAGAACTACAGCTTGGGAGAAGATTTATTTTCCAGCAAGACAATGACCCCAAGGATACAGCAAAAGCTACACAGAAATGGTTTAAAGACAATAAGGTGAATATTCTGGAGTGGCTGAGTCAATAGAAAATCAGTGGCTTGAGCTGAAAAGTGCTGTTCACTCTTGATCCTCATGTAACCTGACAGAGTGTGAGCAGTTTTGCAAAGAAGAATGGTGTAAGATTGCAGTGTCCAGATGTGCACATGTGACTGAGACCTGTCCACATAGACTCAGTGTCTGTAGTTCTACATGGTTTATTAGACATTAATTTGTAAAAATCTGTTTTCACTTTGACATTAAAGAGACTGATTTTTTTTTTTCAAAAAGCATAATTATATTGACCATAATCGAACTATAAAATCAATAAAAGGGTTTTACATTTGAGGGGATGAATACTTTTTGTAGTCACTTTAATTCCTTCACAACTGTTATCCATTCTACTTTTGTTGGCAGTTCCTTGTCGAGTCACTTCCTGGTTTACATTATTATCTTTCAAAACTTTATGAGTTATGAGTACCAGCTCTGACTGGAGTGTTTAGCATTCTGTATGGTTAAATTTTAGAGAAATTATTTTAGGCTTTGTTTGAACACCAGAACTTCACATCTGTCGTATTAATTAACAATGAGTCCATACAGATTCTACTTGAACTGTGCAGTTTGGGTCTCATATATCCGACAAGTGTCCATAATATACAAGATCTCAACTTTAAAATCTGATTAAAAGTCAAATTTGACACACAGAAGTTTCACTTTTTTTTTTTTTTAAAGGTTTATTTTTGGGCTTTTTCGTTCCTTTATTAGAGATAGGAGGACAGTGGATAGATTTGGAAACAGGGAAGAGAGTGGGGAGAGACATGCAGGAAATGGTGCCACAGGCTGGATTCAAACCCGGGCCGCCTGCGTACATGGTGTGTGCCCTAACCACTCGACTACCGGTGCGCCCCTGAAGTTTAACTTCTTTAGGGGGCTTATGGAATTGTGGCTGCTTAAATGTTTCGTTAATGCTTGTTAATCAGATCTTCACACCCCCAGAAAAATGGTGGTATTTTTTTTTTTCTTATTTTGAATGATTCATTATTGAATTATCAAAAAGTACATTTTGTTCAAGTATCATCTGCTGAAAAATTTCTCACAGTGAAAATAGGCTGTAATATAATTTAAAACGCCCCATCTAATGCTTGCAAACTATCAGTATGGATGACATTTTAGTTAGCCCACCTTAAAGCTGCATGACGCAATGTTCTTTATCTCTTCAGTTTTGGCAGGAAAAGTGAATATCCCAGCTGCTCCTGTGTTGGCAGACGGCTAGGCCAATGATGATGGTGTAATAAGCTGCCATGGCATTGTCTAACGGTCTGGCTGAGTTACCACCAGCACCTGTAACCGCCGGCTACAATCATCAGATGAAGCAAGAGAGGCAGGTGGAGTTAGTGAGAGAGAGGAGAGAGATTAGAAAAAGGACAAGAGGATGACAGGTGGAAAGTAAATGAGACAGAAAGGGCAAGCAAGGAGAAAGGGATGGGGAGAAATGAGGGACAAAAACAGCTATAAAACTAGAAACAGTAAAAGGATATTTCTAATATATGTAATACTAACAGCTGGGGCCCTACTTTAGCTGTCACTACACCTAATATTAAAGGCAAAAACATTGACCTTAACACCTATTTCTCATTGAAACTGCTAAGCATTTTATATTAAAGGAATATGTAATCCTTTTCTGTCTATTCAAAAAGCAGTGTAATGAGCGAGATAAAGAAGCCTGTTACACAGAACTGTCTCAGTGTGAGTGTTCATAGCTTCTGACTGTATATTCTCCAGATGGTGCACACACCAGGGGTATGCTGTAAAACAGTATCATTCTGGATTTATACAAATAGCTAATATAACTCAACCTGTTCATCTGAACACACAAGCAGCTGTCTGCTCTCCACAAACATCAAACAGAGCCATTTCCAAACTCTGCAGTCTTGATGCAGGAACGGATCACAGTGTTTTCTGTTTGGGCCATGTATGATGGCTGTTGTCTCTTTACTGTAAAGTCGGCTGTTGGTCTGCTAACTGATCTGACGTCTGTTCATAGTGGTTATATGCTGCTGTGCTAATGTGTGTATTCATCTGCAAGCCTTCTTTTTCATGTTTGTTCTAGTGTGTGTGTGTGTTTGTGACAGTGTTTATTTGTGATGGGGTTGGTGCCAGCCCCCACAGCCAGCTTCCTGGCTCTGCATGCAATCACACACATCGAGCCCGCCACCATCAATGCATGTTTATCAGAGGCACAAGTCTTTCCAAAATAAACACACTACACCACAGCACACACACACACACACACACACACATATATATACACTGACAGAGCAGTCCAGCCTTTCTGTAGCCCCCTGCCTCTGTATACTGGCCCTTATTTTCTGCATGGAGCTCACTGGCAGCAGCACCCCTGTTAACTGGAGGAAGCTGTAAAATGAGTAATTATTGCAGTTTGCGATAGGCAATCTGTTCCCTGTTACAGCGTTAAGCTCTGTTGTGTGACATTGCAGAGGAGAGAGTGCTATGTAATCTACATCTGTGTATGTTTCTGTTTGATCATACATACTACACATATGTGCATGTCTTTGCATTGCAGGGGGGCTACCGAGCTGCAAACACTTGGCCAGTTCCCATAGAGAACAGAATCACTAATTAAGTTTTCTAATGGAGGCACTTAATCACAGCTTTGCTATAGAGCAGCCTAAGATAGAGAGAGAGAGGGAAAAAAACAGAAAACTATTTTTAGTATAAAAGTCAGTTGGAGAGACTGAAAGAGGCTACAGTAGAGAGGAAGTGGTGAATAGGTTACAGCAGGACATGTTGGCCAGAAGAGGAAAAGGCCAAAGGCCGACTCCAGCATGACTCAAAGCAAATTGTTCTCATTACCAAACCCACAGGATCTTGGTACAATTTGGATGCACAGGAATAGATGTGGCTCGGACATAACATGCTTGAAATGTGTTTTTTTATGAAGCTCGCAAGGATAATGGCTACCAGACATGAAGCCAAGCTAAACTGTGATAGCTAGAAAGGTGAAAAAAGCAGCAAAGAGTGTGAGGCACTTCTCTTCTCTATTGACCAGTTGCTTTAGCTCTCCCTGAAGCTGTATGGTTTTTTTCACTTTGTTTTCTGTCATCTTAAAAGGCTGCTCCCCGATCTAAAAGCTGTTTTCCCCTTAAAAAATAACCTGAGAAGCATTCTTTTTTTCCTGATACTTCTGCTGAAGTAATAGAAAACTCTCTCTAGGCAAATGCACGCATTGCCCAAACAACCCCTGACAGATTTACTGAATTAGAAAGCAAGTGTCCCAACCAATCCCTTTTATCATGCTAGATTACATTTGCTGCAGCATTACGAGTGAATTGCCTAAATACAGAGAACTGATTAAGTTTCTGTCTCAGGTGGAGAATACTCCCGCCATGTTCCACACAGCAGTCAAATTCATTTTGATTATTTTCACTCCTGAATACATTCTAGCTTTAATATAGAAGCGGCAGCAGGAGCTCAAACCATTTGTACTTCTGATGTAAATAAACAGGAACCTTGGCTGCATTACACTTTATTTTAACCTTAGATATTGATCTTTTGATGGTGTTTTCCTCCTACGTATTTTAGTACCATGTTCTCATTTCTCTGCATTTGTACACCCAAAGTGAATCTTTCTAAGAAAATCATCGATTAAGTGTTAAATCATCTTGACCTGCCCTGGCGCATCCTTTCAGTTCTCCTGAATTATCATTTTAACATTTACAGCCATATAGTAGTTTTATTCCTTTTTCTTTTTCTTTTTCTTTTTTTTTTTCTTTAAATAAAAATCATTTCCTTGGTGTCCTTGTGTCAAGGTCTTTAGAGGAGGAGCCAGTCCTGTAAGAGAAGACCCTTTTTATCTGCATCTGCCTTCCTGTATCTGAGCTAAAGCTGAGTTCCTGGAATATTGGAGACACGCACACACATGCTCGTACACTGTCAGGAAACACGCACACACATGCAGCAGGGGTACCACTTCAATTTGCACGAAAATGATTCGAGCGGTGTTATTTACACAACACTTCCTCCAGTTAAAAGGTGAATGTGCTCGTTCAATTTCTTTCTCTTTTCTATTGGATTTATTTATTTCCTGTCAGCGCCGCTGCTGCGTTTATTACGGCAATCTGCTTTTTCCTTCCCTTCCCCTCCCCTATTCTTCACACAAAACCCCATCTCTGAGAACATTATTACTCTAGCTGCCCCCGCTGCTGCCGATGCAGATGCACTCAATTCAATTTCTCTGCTGCAGCAATGTGAGGGAGGGAGGGAGGGGACAGGTAGAGCGAGGTAGAGGAGTTAGAGGGGGGAAGGAGGAAAAATGTAAGAGGATAAGAGGTGTTGGGTGGTGCACAGCAGGTCAACAGAACTAACGCAGCCTCCACCTTTTTTACTTTCCTTGAAGGGCATTATCATTGGAGCCCAGTGTAGCTCAGCACATCCTGACATGGCTTGGATCTCTTTCTGTGCCTCAGGCTCCAGCAGAGATGAGTACATCTTAACTAGGTCTGATAGACGTATAGGGTCTTAAATGCTAGAGCTACTGCCGCCAAGGTGAGAGGAAGTTAAGAGACTGAGGCAGCCCTCTGATCTCCTCCAGCTTCTACTGTTTAACATGTTTCTGCCTTTGATTCTGTGTTTGTTGTGCAAGAAAGTCTGAAAGATTTAGTGTGTATGTGTTAAAGCCATACAGTTCTAAACAATAATTACAGCTTTTTTATCACACAAGGTCTGGCTCTTTTAAATCTGATTAAGCAGCTCCAGGTGGGCTCTCAAACAAGGTGTTCTGCTGCTGCATATAATAGCAGGCCTGCAAATTGAGTCCTGCCATGAATAATTTTTATATACGTCTTTTTTGCGTCAAGATTTAACAACACTGCATTACAAAATTGTCCCAGAAAATTAAAAAAGGCCAGTAACATTTAAAATCTGTGTTTAAAACACCCCTGATAATACCCATTCACTGTGAACAAAGGAAGTGTAAGACCGCTGACTCTATTGGGACAAACAATAGATTGAAAGGCTGCTATTTCCCAGCAGAGGAAAAGAAAACAGTGCTATAAAATCCATGTTTATTTGCCACTATGCATTGCAGCTGTATTATTTCACAGTAAATAACATTTGTGCCTGAGAAGTTGCACAATGTCTCTGAGGATCATCACTTTAAACCTGTCGGATAAAGATTTCTTCTCTCCCCTTGTTTTTCACAAGCATTTTATTTCACTTATTGTTTTATCTATTTCTCACCATAATCTGATTCAAGTATGTTGGCATCACTGTTACACTCAGTAAGTGGTCTGAATCAGAGTGTTTATCTTTGCTGTTTAGTTTGTGTTTTTTTCAGCCACTGGAGCTGCAGCTTGTCAGCACACATTAATGTCTGAGGATCATCCTTTAAACACAGTTTCTCTTTTACCTTGATGATGCGCCATCTTTCCCCCAGTTTCTGCCTCATTTCATGGAGATGACTTATGGTGCTCTGTGCCTTTCCACTGGGAAATTTACATCTCAGATTCATCTGCCTGAAAGTTCAAATTGAAAGTTTGAATCCAGGACAATTTTTCTGTCACTCCCTCAAACAAACTTTTCATGGGCCCACTCATTTTTTTATGATTACTTGTTATCACATCATCATTGTATTAGACAGAATGTTCTGACAGAGTAAACAGTTATATAAAGTTTAAAAGGCCACGAGCCCTCTTGCTAATGTCAGTAATGCAAAGTCACAAAGCCTCTGATCAGTTTATGAGCCCCTTTGCCTCCTCTCGTTTATTGCGCACGAAGACGGCTGTGTTATGAGTGAAATGTTCTGAGTGCTGCAGACAGTGCTTGAGGTCATAGAAGCTATGAATTTGGAGATGGAATAACTTGTCTGCTAGCAAAATACTCAAGTAATTTTTATTAAATTTCCTCTCATTTCATTTTCATTGAATGGGGATGAATACTGATCACAAGTCATAAATGTAATTTAATTTATCGCTTTTGAAGTATAATTAGAATGTCTGGTTTGATATGGATGGGCTTGATTCTGACTATAAGGCCTTGTGAAACTTGTGCGTGCTTGTACTGAATAAGCTAATGAATTCTGACTTGATGTTTTTGTGTCTCTTTAACTCACACGCCACACACACACAGTCATTTTTAGAAGCGATGTGAAGTCTGTGTCAGCTGCAAGATACAGCCGCTGATATAAACCTCTTAGAATGGTGGAAAGCTGGGCTGCATTGTTTACAAGTCATATTAGTCACTTCTTGACATATTCTCCCCTCAGACCTTTATGAAATCTTTTTTTATCTAGCATGTTGATTGAGATTCAGTCAAAACCTCAGAGGAAATCTGAAGACAGTCCGAAATGCAGTTTGAAGCAACCGCCTTCCCCCAAGTGTAAACAAATCACATCAGTGTTCAACATGTTAGAGCTACTATGGATATGTCAAGCAAATCTTGTAGCACCAGTCAATGCATATTGAATCATAACCAATAGACATGTCACACAATAGAGATCAAACAAGGAATTAATTAAATTCTCCTGAATAATCATTTGGCTCAGAGTTAAAAGTCTTTAACTGCGTTTTGAAATGTATATGGAAAGTATGGAGGCAGACACTGACATCACAAGTAAACACACACCCGCATCATCTGTGTGTCTCCACTTCTCTCCTTTGTTTGGTCTCTGGGAGACGTGCAGCAGTCCCCTTTCCTCTTTTGTTTTTCTCACTTTGCACTTTGCTGGCTGGAGATGGGGAATAGATCAAAAGCAGAATGGATGAGCTGTTTTGCAAGATCCCCCAGTCTTAACGGATTTCAAGGCTGGGTGAGACTGTGTATGTGTTGCTTGGCTGGGTGTGTGTGTGTATGTGTACGTATTTAAGTGTGTATGTGTGTAATATGCATGTACATGCAAATCTATGTGTATGTGCCTGAGTGTCTCTGTGCCTGTGTGCCTGCAAGTTTGCCTCTGTGTCTCTGTTTTTATCAGTCTGCAGAATGCACCGTTGGATTTCTTCTAAGACGCTGGATATAATGTAGCTACAGAACAGTCATACGTTGTTGCTTTATAGCTATTGTTCTTTGTGTTCTTCCCTCTGTGTTCAGACTGCTTTGTGCTCTCTCTCTTTTATTCCACGAATCTTGTCACATTGCTTTCATCTGATTTTACATAAATGTGATCATTCTTTTTTATGTTTTTTTTAACTTAATGGGGGTGGAAGTTTAACTTAATACTAAAACAACAAAATACATTTAGAGGTTTTAAAGAAGATGAAACAAAATATGCAAATACATTGTTAATGTCAAACATTATGTACTTCTTCAAGCTAACCCCAGTGATTACACATATAAACCGATCTTTATTAATGCAGCCTCCCAGAATTCTGTGTAGGAGGTTTTGTGTTAATGCTGAGGGGTCTTCATTATGCATATCTATAAATTAAAACAAGCATTTATGCTTTGTCAGTGGTGTGTTATCTAACAACAGTCATTTTTTAAACTGCTGGTAATGTCTCATGCAATCATGCCGAACAGTCTTGCCATTAACAATAAAGGTGCATCTTAAAAAGATTGACTATCATGGAAAAGGTCAATGTTTTCAAGTGATTTAATGAAAGAAGTGAAAGTTCATTATATTCTAGGATACACCTCATTCAAAGTGAAAGATTTCAAGACTTTTTTTCCTTTAATGTGGATGATTTTGGCTTACAGCTCACAAAATCCACTATCTCAAAATATTAATATATCACAAACACCAATCAAAAAAAGGATTCATAATACAGAAATGTCGACCTTCTGAAAAAAATTATGTTTACCTATGTGCTCAGTGCCTTTTTCACAAATAACTGCATGTTCTATATGTGACGTGGCATGGAGCCAATCGGTCTGTGGCACTACTGTGGTGCTTTGAAGCCCAGACTGCTATGATAGCAGCCATCAGCTTGTCTGTATTGTTGATTCTGGTGTCTCTCATCCTCTCTTTGACATTTCCCCAGACATTCTCTACAGGGTTCAGGTCAGACCAGTTGGCTGGCCAATCAAACACAGTAACACCATGGTCAGCAAAACAGTTTCTGGTTGTTTTTCACTGTCCTGCTGGAAAAGGAAATTAGTATCTCCATAAAGCTTCTCAGCAAATGGAAGCATGAAGTAATCTAAAATCTCCTGGTGCTGACGGCATTGACTCTGGACCTGATAAAGCACAGAGGACCAACAGCAGCAGCTGACATGGCACCTTAGACCATTGTTTAACACTGGACTTCAAGAACCTTGGATTCTGTGCCTCTCTTATCTTCCTCCAAACTCTGGGACCTTGATTTCCAAATGGAATTAACAAATTTACCCTGATCTGAAAAGAAGACTTTGGACCACTGAGCAACAGTCCAGTTCTTTTTCTCCTATGTTGGTTCAGGAGTTCCATACTAGGAACATAACACTTGTAGCCCCTTCCCTGGACCCTTCTGTGTGAGGTGGCTCTTGATCCACTGACTCTAGCCTCAGTCCACTCCTTGTAAAGTTCCCCTAAGTTCTTGAATCTGCTTTGCCTGAAGGCTGTACTCATCCCTGTTCCTTGTGCGCCTTTTCTTGCCAAGCCTTCACTTCCAGTCTACTTTCTATGAATATACTTTGATACAGCCTCTGAGGACAGCCTGCTCTTTCAGCAATGACCCTCTGTGGCTTACCCTGTTCATGAAGGGTGTAAATAACTGTCTTCTGGACCATAGACAGGATAGCAGTGTTCCTCATGATCGCAGTTGTGTGAACTGAACCAGAATAAAGGTTTAAGAAACCTCTTCAAATTAGACATATCTACAATATTTTAATAAATTATTCTGAGATAGTGGATTTTTGATTTTCTTGAGCAGTAAACCATAATCAGCAAGATTTAAAAATAGGTAAATCTTGAAATATTTCACTTGTGTGAGATAAATCTTGAACATATGGAAATTTAACTTTCAGTGATAAATCACTGAGACTTTTACTTAATATTCTATTTATTAAATACACCTGCGTATCAATTTAGCTTCATCACATTTCAGCCCAGTGAAGAGTCAAGACAGAGTAGGTTTGGATGAAGGTAATGTATGAGCTTGGATTTGAACAAATGCCTCAGTCTTGTTCTGTCATCTGCTTTTCAGTAAGTTCTCCAATCAAATAAGACATTTAGATAGTCAGTCATGTCCACAGGGAAACAGGCAGATCGGGGAGTGTGGCTGCGAGGGCATCCATTGTTTACTCTCTTCTCTAACGGGAATAGAGCACTCAGAGAACTCACAGCACTGCTTTGAAGAGCTGATCTGACAGCTGAAAGACCTCCTCCTCAACCCGGAGCTTTGTCTCTACAGCGAAAGAACAAGCAGTGCCATTATTCACCAAAATGCCAAATAATGGGTGTGATAACCACGCTTGGAAAGAATTACTCAGCCCATGTGTATGTTTTCAAAAGCAAGAACATCAGTTTTGACTTGCAGAAAACAACAAAGTTTTGTAGTGTAAACAGGTTTACTTACACCATACTTTCTCTTAGGCTTTAAGCAGGAAATACCAGTAAGAATATTACAACAAGACATACAATTCTGCATCAGATCCTAAGCCAAGACTTTACCCAAACCTCTGCTCACTGTCTGGTGATGCCACCCACCTACCCCACCATCCTTGTCTGTCTGTCTAGCCCCCTGAAGTTTGCCTGCGGCACCGCCCTGATTGCTCTCGTCCCTGTGGTGATGAGTCATACCACAGAGAGGTTGGGTTTAAAGATGGCCCATTTTCCCAACTCACTGCTCCACAGAGAAAACATCTATAACAGTTTCACAGGAGCATACACTAAAACAACTTATTTGCCAATGAACTGAACAATGTGATCTTTGTAAGAAAAAGTGAAAACGCTCTAAATCTGACAGTCCTTTGTTTTGGTTTAAGCGGGTACTAGCTGCTGATTCAACTGGTGGTAATGTGTGTGCTAATGGGGAAAAACTGCATCTACTTCAGCATATTTTCATCAAGCTTGGATAGCATAATGTGGCTATAAGAGCAATAAAAGTCCGTTTTCAGTGGCCCATGAGAAAATTATGACTCCATATTACACACAGCCACACAAACACACACACATCTCTGCCTTGACTCAGACTCATTTGCAGCACTGTGACACCTGAATGCTTTAGCCTCAGTGTAAGTGGGCTGTATGACATTATGTTTGATAATGGTAGCTATTGCCTCTCTCATACATGATGGATGTGTCTGTCACAGCGCAGTCTCGCCACACCTTATTGGACACGGCATTTTTCTGACAGGAAAATCAGCCAATCCTGACGCTTCAGTGAGCAGCCCCCCTAATCTTTTCTCCGTGCTGTAATTCCAGGCTGCAGAACAAACCCTGGGTAATCTGTTGCGGGGTGTGTAGTTCCACTTGTTGTCACCTTCTCTCTCTCTTTCTTCACTCTTTCTCTTTATTTTACATTCATATTAATTCTCACTCCGTCTCTCTGTCTGTGTTTGTCACACTTTTCTGTCTCCCACTTGCCATCTTTTTCTCTTGTTCTCTCTACCTTATGTTCTGGCTCCCTAGCTGGCTGCTTCTCATTGATTTTCTTTCCATTCGCCAGCCTCACAGCATCTATTCAGTAAGTGATTGACATTCCCCTGCATCTTTCTCTTTCTCTCTCAGTCTTTTTCCTTTTGCTTCCCCCTATTCCCTTCTCTCTTATTATACCCTATTCTTCCTCCTGCCTACCTGTTTCTCAGGAAAATAAATAGTGCACAGTGTTTGCGAACAGTCTAAACTTTGAAATCTGTTTCTTAGATTCACTGGCTGCTCTGCTCCATAGTTATTTATTGTAATCACAGCGTAAATACCAAATTAATGACACTGCAAATGAGAAACTTCAAGTTACAGCTGTTTATATTGTTGTACACACACAGCCTGGTGTACGGCAATATGCAGCTTCCTCTTTCTCTGTGATAAAAGCTTACGAGTTTAATAGATTCTTGGGTAGTGCTGCATGCTTAATGGGGTTTTATGCAATGGTTTAGCGCTGTTGCCTCTCCAGGATTAATGGTTGGGGTTGCTTTCACTTTTAAGTTAGCACAACCTACAGAATTATTAGAAAATGTGCTCTAAGGGAAACAACATGTAGGATTATCGATGATCTTTCCTTGCTGTCAAAAGTTCTGTAATTATAGTGCGCTCTATTTAATATTTCATGACTTTAATTAGTTATGTATTGGTTTTCCTCTAACTTCCAGACACCATGTTGTCATCTTTTCTTCCTGTTTGTTCTTTATAATGAGCAGCCTTTTATTTCTACAGCTCAGATCAATAATAAGAACTGTTATTTATTGCATTAAATCTCAGATAGAATAATTACAATCTTTGAGGCTTTTAGTCGATTTGATAAATGCTGGAGCGTTTTTTCTCTCTGATGTGCATTCCTGCTTACATTAGCAGATGTAAACATCTTCCTTCCTGCTCGTAGCACTGACTCAGACAGTACAGCTCTGTTTTCTCCCCCTCCCAGCTCCAAGAGAGTTGACGGCAGGGCCACCAAAAGGCCAGTTCCTCCCCCGCCGGCATATGCTCCTTCCTCTCTATTCCTACCCTCAGCTCCCTCATCTCCCTCTCTCCCTTCTCCACCTCCTGTCTGTGGGCAAAAGTCACGGTGCCACCTTATCCCATTACCCTCACAGTCACCCTTGCGCTCAGACCTTTGGTGACACCTTGTGTGCCTTTGCTGTGCCACAGATCACCACCTCCCACCACCTCCACAGGCTCTGACAACTGATTGTATACGCTGATTGCCGAACACCATATTTCACAGGTCCTGTTTTTTGGGTCGTGCTACAGCATGTTCGCATTTTCTCCCTCTCTGTCTCCCGGGGCCGACAGCAGCAGAGTGAGAAGTGTGTTGTGCAGAGGGAGGCTGGGAAGAGCTGTTGTCTATTTGTGTGTGCAAGGTGCCTGTTTCTCAACAAGTGCACCAGAGGAAATGGAGGGAAAAGATCTTTTTGATCATACACTCCCAAAGGAAATCTTTGATTCTGGGAGCTCTCTCTTCTTTTTTTTATATCTCACATCAGAATTCTTTGCCAGTGTTAGGAGGAAGATTTAACAGCTTCCAAATTTAGGCACTGATCAACATGAATGGGTAGAAGTCTCTTGAGAATTTTGGTAATTTAGCCTTGAAACCAACTATGACCAAGCTTGGAGAGCTTTGTTTACCCTCGCCTTTTTTAATGAGACTTCAGCCACTGATCCTCTATCAGTTTATCCTCTCCCAAAAGTCTCCTGACTTGTAACCAGATAACTCATTCCAGTGACAAGGATCAAATCACACTAACGCTGCATTAAAACTAAATTAGAATCCATATTTCTCATTAATTCCTCCTATAGAATATTCCTCATGGAGGGAGGTTGATAATTATGATAAGGGATCTTATTTCCGCACAGTCTGCCCAAGTTTACATAATGAGTCAGACTAAAAAAGTGATTAAAATAGTCATTTTGTTTCACATGAAGCTGCACAGGATTCTTGTTCCTTAGAGGTACAGTGTGTAATTTCAGACTAATTGCGTTTAGTTAAACAAACCTGGTAAAAATGGAACAAATTTTGTAAAAGACAGGGCCCAAATTAGCGTTTAATCACCTGAATATTAGTGCTAGTTGATCAAATAATAATCAGATAATCACACAAATCGCAGTGATTAATCATGATTTATCACACATTTAAATATGCTACCATTTCCATAAACCTCTGTTTATATTTTTATTTCTATATTTATATTTATTTTAATTTACTACAAACTCTTTGTTTGCTCTTTATTGATCCATTTCACACTACCTTGTTTATATGTATTTTTTCCTTTCAAAATCTTTGTCTCGTTGCTCTACAGTCAGTCTTGACTTTCAGTTTTTCACTATAATCATACGGCTTGGTCATATATCTGTTGTTACTGCCGATATCAGAGACATATATTTTAAAATGTCTGTTTATGGTGTTCATGTTCGCATATAGACATACATACAGTGCTTAACAAATTTATTAGACCATCCTAACCCTAACCAAAGTAAGGTTTATGCCACAGCTGCCCTAAATTTACAGCATTGGTAATTACCAAAATCATTTTTATGTTTCTGCAATGGTTAATACACCAATATGCAAAAGCTCTTTAACCCAAATGATATTTTTAATGCTACAATATAATTATTATCCATGAATTTTCAAATTGACTGATTTACAAAAAAACTGAAAAAACAGTAAAGCACATTATTATTCCTTGATTAATATGTCAAACTATAACTTTATTTTCTTGCATTCCTGAACAGAAAAATGAGTTTTAGTGGTTGAATGTTATGCTAGATTCATTTCTGACTTCTCAGAGAAGCCCAGTGAGACGGCTCAAATTTGGGTGAATTCAGTTTGAAATTCCTCATTCCTGTCCAAAATGGTAAAACGTGGCGAGCTCACTGAAAATAAAGAGTCCGCATTAAAGCACTTCATGATGCTGGATGGTCTTTGAGACAAATATGACAGGTGGTCTAATAAATTTGTTAAGCACTGTAACTGTGTTATTTATGCTTTAAAAACTTCTCTGTTCTTTATATTTATACAAATGTGTTATATTTACAGTTGGGATTTTTGTTAGTCTTCCACCCTTTGCTTTTTGTAACGCTACTGCTCTATTTCCTCCCTGGGGAAAAATACAGCTTTTTTGAATTGAACTAAATTGAATCGCCTTAGCAATAATATCCATGAATTGAAAACTTAATCAGCAAACAAACACATCAAGTGAAACATAGCTTCTGCTGTAGAATGAATGCTAACTGCTTGCCTTAAAGCCCCTCGTCTTTTGGCGACCAATTCAGCGATTGCATTAGCTAGCTTAGTTTCTATTGTTTGTTGACAAATCCAGGTCTGCTGCATTTTACCAGTGAAGCTCAACAACGACAGCTTGATCCACTGTTGATGTTAGCGTCTTTTCTAACATACAGCTTTGGTTTTATCTAAACTTTGATTCTGCAGCTTATTATATCAAAATTTGCCATTAAGCAGACCTGGGTCTTTCTTCTCATTCATCACTTTCTCCTCTTCATCCTCAGACATGTAAACATCCATCCTGGAGAGCTATGGGAGTAAAATTGTGGTTAAAGTTGGTCATGTGATTAATTTGTGTCATTATTTTTCAACGTGTTAAGGTTTAAAGATTAATCACGGGCGTTAACACTAACAGCCTTAATGAATATCTAAAATTGTTTTGTTTTTGATCAACTTATGCCCATTCACATGGGATTAGTTTTACCTAGGGATATGTGGTAATTTGTAAATATTGCGCAGAGTGTCTGTGCCTTTAGTCCCATGGGAATCGACCAGTACTGTAATTTTTGGAGGGCAAATTAGCTATCATATTTCAGCACACCCATAGGTACACAGGTAATTCTGATCTCATGCAAATTGGCATCTCTGTAATAACCTCCACCAAGGAGGTTATGTGATCGGGTGGGTTTATCCATTTGTTTGTTTGTTTGTTTGTTTGTTTGTTTGTTTGTTTGTTAGCAACATAACTAAAAAAGTCATGGACGGATTTTCATGAAATTTTCAGGAAATGTCAGAAATGGCATAAGGAAGGACTGATTAGATTTTGGGACTGATCAAGATCACTGTCTGGATCCAGGAATTTTTTTAAAGGATTTTTTACTATTGGGAGATAGGGCTAATGGCAGAGGTCTGCGCTGTTACCACTTTACACCAGGAGATGCCGGACATGAGTAACTTCAATCCCCGCAGCATGTTTTTGGTATCTTTCTTTCCAAAGTTTTGGAGTTTATAGAGTTTGAAAGACACACGCCCGGTTGAGGAGACGAGTCAGAGCGTAACAGAGAGAAAGGCAACGAATTGTAGCAAGAATACTCACAATACTGGGAGGAATATTCACCCTCTGCCATGACTTTCAGTCATCTGGTGAGACCATGGGTGCTTCCGCCATGACAGTCCACACATAGCGAAGCAAATGCTTTGCCTCACCATGTCTCCACCCCACCAGGGAAGGAGTAATCGTCGAATTAGATTTTGGGAGTGATCTGGATCACTATCTGGATCCAGGAATGTTTTCAAAGGATTCTTCACTGTTGGGAGATAGAGCTAATGGCGGAGGTCTGCGCTCTCTGAGTGCCTTTCTAGTTTAGGCATGTCATTGTTTTTTTAATGGTCCATGCAGCTTTTTTGTGCCTTTTTCTGATCAAGAAAAATTAGAGATGCAGCATAGGAGATTCTTAACAAAGTTTTGACACATATAGATTATGAATAGTGCATCTTGTTCAGTTAATTTCATCTTATGTGTAATAATGGTTTTAACCTTTTTCATTTCAGCTCTGCTGTCCAAATGTGCATTTGCTCACTGCTGCTCTTTTCATATGCACAGTGCTTCTGCTCTGCTTCCTATAGCTTCTCTTTGCAAATGTCTGATTTTACATCAGTGCTACTTAGCCATACATTTCATGCATAACACAATTTATGCTTTGAAATGTGTCGCTGAATATTTAGTGGTTAGGCTGCCACAGCTGATCTGCTGGAGAAGGGATATACTGTGAATGCGTAATGATACTAAAATGATAGAGCACAGAATAACAACAACAGCATCAATGGGATGAAAACTGTTAAAAGTAACAGAAGAGGTTGATATTGACTGCCCCATATATGCTGTTCCCCCTCAACAAAGTAAATATGGGGCCCCCTCGACTTTCAGTGTATTCCTTTGTCAGATCAGCTGCAGATACGCACAGCCCCATTATGCAATCTTGATGTGTAATGGGTGAGTTAGAGGAGATATTTCACTAGTTTATTAGTCATAGAATAAGCCTTTTATTCATAGAAAGGAGGGTCCCCTTCACAGACTCTGCCATCTTGGATTTTTGCATCTTGCATGTTTGGACAGTACCACAGAAGGAACCAGGTAAGTTTTTTTATACCACTGGTTGCCAGTGGTTATTTTGACATGGATTTATCTCAAGGCCATTGTCGGTGAAAATATTCAGAAACTTGCCTACCTTGAGTTTCTTCTGTCAGGTGCTTGAATGTAATAACACCTCTTTAAAAAGGGGGTATTATACTTTCCCAGTTTTTTTAATACATAAACATAAAGTCACAATGTTGGGTGTCCATACTCGGCGTATGCAAGTTTTAGAACCCCAAGATAAACGTATGCGGCAGTAATCTTGGAATTAGCATGTAAACGGATGAAAATGGTTCATTGAAAATCTCTCAGAGATTTACCCAAGATGAGATTTCGATGGAGCAAAGTGATGAGGTCATCATAATAGGATCTCCTGACTGGTTCTAGGTTCATCCATGCTGTCGGCAAAGCGGAACAGACCGCCTCCACAAGGCCTTTTAGCCATTTAGCCATTTAGTAACACAGTAATTAAACACTTACCAAACAGATACGTCCTGCTCTATCCTTCGCTTCTGCTGGTTTTCTTCCCCCTCTAGCTCTCCAAACTATCAGGATCAGAACGCGGGTCTAACACGTACGGACGTATATCAAAATTCGCCATATTTAATCAGTCGGACCGGTTCACTCAAAGTTTACAACTACTAGCATAACAACATAGCCACATTGGAGGTGGCGGGCACAAAACATTGAGTCCTGCCGCCAGCCAGCCTCTGGACAATCGACCAATCGGAGGAAAGCAGGTCTGTGGAGAGGGGTGTTAAAGAGACAGCAGCGAAAACGAAGCGTTTCAGACGGAGGTTAAAACAAGGGTTTTTCAGGACGCCAGTGTGAGAAACATGAGGAGTTTTTTGAGCTGTAAACCATGTAATGCTACTACCTGGGTATCAGAGAGATGTGTAAAGCCTTGAAAAAAGGCATAATATCCCCACTCTAAGCTACTGTGATAAGGGAGCATAAATTGTTTCCTGATAGCTCTGCCCATGCTGTGGCATCCATGTTATGTTGCTATTACAGTCTAATCACAGGCAAAGATATACTGCAGCTTAAAATGTGAATAATAAAGATGTAATATGGCAGAGGAGAGCAAAGGACAGTAAATTAGCAGTCTGTGAAGGAGTCAGAGTACTGTCCTCATGTCATAACTAAGAAAAACACCCTTCATTTTACTGCATTTTTTAACTTTACGCTCTACCTGGAGAGATTTTAATAAGCTTCAGGGTTGCAGAATTTTCCCCACCATTAGTGGAGGCACGAAAATCTTTCAAGGTCAGAGCATAGACATCATCAAAGTTTTTTTTTTTTCCTGCCATTTCCAGTATGGTAAAATGCAGGTGAGGAAGGGAAGAGGCAAAGTGGATTCACAGACAGGCTCATGTTTGCAGACACTGCCCTCATTGTGTAGGAGATTGTCAAACTTTGGTTGAGCAAATAATGAACAAAAAAGAAGATGGCAGACACAGATTGAAAGAAAATGGGGGAAAAGATTTTGTGTGGGTTGGAGGTGTGAATCCCCACTCAATGCTCTGATGAAAATGAGAATGTGGCTCTGCGCCACAGGATTTGCCGGTAATTGGTTTAATGAATGCATTCTGTTGCCTCTGATTGAACACATGCCCCGTGCTTGCTCCTTGAGGAGGCACACAGATTTAGGCTTTTTTTTTCCCTCCTGCAGTGCTTCTAAGTTTCTCCATCATCTCAGAATATGTTGACTTGTTCACTGCCTTTTTCCAGTCCTGTGTTCAGTGAAAGTCAACTGTTTTTTCTTTAGAGAAGAGAGGAGCAATTAAGGGTAAATTGTTTCTATCGGCCTTTCCCAGCTGATGGATTTAGTGACTGATCTGTGTGTGTGTCTGTGTGTGTATGCTCGCTCTTTGCAGATTGGCTTGTGGCACTCTGAAGATGGACTGTCCATGGAGAGAAAGCTTCCATCAATCAATGTGACGGACACCCTCTTCAACACCACTCTTACCATCACGACAATATTAGTAAGTACTACTGTATGCACACGGGTACGCGCGCTTCCACAGCCTGATTTTATTAGCTCAACTCCCTGGCTGAGCTACATGTGGCTGACATTCTGTGGTTGACAGACAATTACCATATCAAAAGCCCATTTTGTATTTTCAGATCCAAACTCAGTCCTCTTGGGATCAGAGGAAGTGCTGCTGCGCGATTGTTTTGCCCTGAGTACTTCAGATGAGGGTACATCACAGTGCATCAGCAGGAGCTAATAATTCACCATGTCAGCCTTTTTCAGCCTCTGTTGTAAATAAAGATCCTGAGAAGGCTGCTTCTCACTGCCTCTCTATATTACCTGTTACCTAAGAAGGCGAGTTTAAGCCGTTTACTTAACAACCTGATGTGACAGTGATCAATATTGTTTGAATCCTTTAAACAGCAAAATCCCATATTTTAGCAAATGTATTTTTTATGCAAAATTCATAAAATTCTATTTTTATAAACCATATTCCCCGGACTAATTAAGATAGTAAATCCTGGAAAACCTCATTTCAAGACTCTTAAAATTTTCTCTTCTCCCTGGCAGATATTTCTAAGATTGAGAAGCAATTCAAACAGCTTTTTAATCTTCTGTGTATTATATTGTAAGATGTCATTAGTGAGATTAGTGTAAGACCTTATATTATTGAAACATTCATCTGATCTTAGTGTAATGAGATAGCGTTGACTGGAAATTAGAAGATAGAAATTCTTAAGTTTTGCTGCATCCGAGCAAAACACAAAAGGGAAAAATATATATTGACATGTTACTTAGTTTCATATCTAAGTCATAAATAAGTTAATTATGAATGAAATGAATGAGCCTGTGAATAAGTCAACATGATAACAAAGGGAAACAGGGCTGTCATCTGAATGAATGCCTGTCATTGTTTTACAAGCAGCTTAAAGTATAACAACTCAACACAGTTTGTAGACTTCATTGGAGGCTAGATTGGATGACAAACATCCAAGGGATATAAAACAACTTATTCATTATTCAATAGGACAAAAGTTGTCAAACCACCTCTTTCTTCATCAAAATTTTACAGCACAACTATGTAGAATGGCTTGAATACACTGATGCCTTTTTAATCTATCTCCTAGAGGTCTGTGCCTTTTATTTTTAGAAGTTCTAAACACACTGAAACCTGAATCCAGTGTACAAAAATGTTTGACACATTCCCGACAGCCTCCCCTCAAAGAATGTATTAATGTTTTTCATAACAGAAAAGGTGGAAGTAAATGTGCTGAGAATCAAAAGAAAACTTTTCACAGAAGTCAGCCTTTGCTTTCACCTTTAGACGCCTGTGGTTTCTATCAATGGAAACATGCTAGCCACTCAAGGAAAATAAAGCAGATCTCAGCCATAAATTGAATGTGGAGATATTTCTGGCATGTTCTGCTCATAGAACTGTTTTTCTCAGGCATTGACAGGATGATTTGATAAAATTTTTAGGATTTGATGGTTTGCTTGTCAACAAAACTACAACTATTTAGCAATGTTAACTCACTGGAATCAACATCTAGCTGCTACTCTGATTGAGTTCACAGGAGCAGTGTACTTCTTCAGCTTGTGTGTTGCAGTGCTCCTCCTTGATTTCTTAGACACTAAAGCCCTGAAGAACTACACTAAGCTGTTTATAACAAATATCTCTCCCTAACTGAAAGCAATATGGAGTAGCTCTCTGTACCCTGAACCACATCCTCATCTAATGGTCCTAGACAGCGGGAGAAGACGTCACAGGTGTAGGCATGTAAAGGTCTTAACCAAATTGCAAAATTGATCTGCAGAGGGTCAAATCCAATAATCAGAAGGCCCCAAAACAATCACTTTCCAGTGGTAAGGTGACAGGACTACACAGCTGACCTAAAACTATACAATCCAGTTTATTTGAAGTAGTTGGGAAGAAAGAGAAAAGCATCCACTGTGGATAGTTCAGCACCATCCTCCTCTTGTTCATAGCTCTTCCTGCAGGTGAAGCTATGTTTGCTTTACTGCTGCTTGGTTAGAAATGCCAGAAACCCACCAACTCAGATACCAGACAGGTTACCAGTCTTCAAAGCCCGCTGAGCCCAGGGCCAATTTGTGCTGCAGCACAGGTGTTTACTGTATGTTGCTCAGCTGTCTGCAATTTCCCTTGTTTTGGCTTCATTACCACCTGCATCATCAGCTATCTTGAAATCCTTCCACACCATCAATTCCTCTGCATAGTTTTTGGTAACTCTAAATAAGCTTTGTTAGATGACCTCCATCTTGATCACATTAATATTCACCAGATAAATTAGCCATGTGCTGCATTACATAGTAAATTGTGTAGCCATACACAGAAAGTAGGTTAAAGCCCAATGACTTAGACTTTATTTTAAAACTCTCTTGGCACCACATCTTTTGCCCATTAATATCTTGCAGTTGAATCACTGCCTATAAATCACAGTAAATACTAACTTATATAAGGGTCAGTGACGAGGTTTGTCAAGATGAAAAAATAATATTTCCCAAAAACTAGTTTTTAAAGCATGCATTTGGTTTGTCAGAATGTAAATTTTGTGTTTTGGTTGGTTTCAGGTACTTTAAAATACATTTTTTACATTTTTTGTCAAAAAGTTAGACTAAAATGAGCTGAAAATGTCAAATGATGTAACAATAAAATAATTGCACTTATTTCATATTTTATATACCTATGGTTTATTCAAAGGTACTCATGTGAACAAGTAACTCATCCTCAAATATCACACAAAAATAGATTTTAACCAAGAACCTTACACTTGAATTTAATGCATTGTTGTAATGCTGAACTTGGGATATGTGCCTAAAAAATCTCCATTTTCTAAATTACTGGTGGCAAATTTTGCAAAAAAGGTTTAAAACCATTTGATCCCCTTGTGATAGAATAGTTCATTCTATGCTATATTCATTTTCTGTATATTTTAATATTTTGATGAAAAACAGTGGTTACACCAATTGACACAGAGCGGTTACACCACCTGACCATGTTGTTCTTATAAGATTAAAGGCCATGTTTGTTTAACAATTTGATACCAACATCACACAGAATATTCAAAAAGATAACTTGAATGGATCTTATAAATTCGTTTATTCATTTACTTAATTATTGACAAACTTATCTGACAACAAAAATAGTTGGACTGAACTCACATCTTCAGGTGTGATCAGAGAAAATCACAGACAGAATCACTAACATGGGACAGTCCTGGCAGGGCCAACATGCACCAGGAATGTGTCTGACATTGTATCGAGGATGCAGACAGGCTGTGTCTGAAACCACTCACTCATTCACCACTCCTTATCCACTCTATAGTAAGCAGCATAGAGTGGATAAAGTGGATAAAAATTATTTCAGACATTACTCCAGCCGCCGGCGATGATGCCATCGCCGTCTCACAATTAAAACGTTTAGCAACAACAGCTTGTAGATTTCCATGACATCGGCTGAGGATCGAAATTAAAGACAGAATTTCACTGAAAGCTGATAATGAACGTATCATATTTTCACAGAAATAAAATACTAATAGAAAAAAAGTTTTGTTACGTTAGTGGCGAAAAAGTAGATTTTTTGTGTGCATTATAACTTACTTCTGCATAAAGATGATGTTCTCATATCTTATAATCCTCATAGGGGGAAAAGATTACTTCATTTTATATCCTTAACATTTTCTTACAGACTAAATATTTTGGTATAAACCAACAAACAAAAAAGTATTAAATAAAGTCTTTAAATGTGTTCCTGTGCTCCTCTCATTTGGCCGTCATGTTTGAGAGCACCAACCACGATGCATGATAGTTAATATTTGATGGGCTATAGTGACCATTGGCTATTCACTACTTTTCACAATGCATTGTGGGACAGAATGAGTGTACTATGTAGTGAATAACAATGCTCACTCAAAATTCGGACACCGACACAAAATGGTGTTTCTACTATACAGCTAGTGCACTATATAGTGAATGGGGAGTGATTTCAGACACAGCCATAATTTTTACTATGAGGGACAGGATGGCTCACAGCAACAGCCCCAGGGTTCAGATTCCCAAGGTACTCTCCACATGATCCCTTGAGGGACATGACTGTAGGACTTCTCCAGGTAGATTAAGGAGTTTGTCAAAGTATTTTTGGGGTCAACAGTCCAGACCAGCACTTCTCCACTCCTGCTGAAAACATGTTTATGTTGTAAATGAACATGTTCTCTCAGACAATGAGATTTCCAGAACATCCTTGGAGAATCCTAAAATTTTTCCCAATGAAATTAATCACACACCAGGCTTTTTGTTTCTACAACTGCCAATCCATGGCCCCCAAGCCATTACATCCTGTCTGCTGCTTTCAGAGACCCCAGAGTAGGCCAAGCCCAGAAGGCCTCCTTCTTCAGCCTGATGACCTTCACCAGTGGGTTTTCAGGTTGCTATCATGACAGGCACCAATAGTCCTCTTGATGCAACCACTCCCAATATGGAAGCTTTAAACACCACTTGGACTCCATGTCCCCAACCTCCGCCAGGTAGCACAAAACTTTTTATGGATGGGAGTTGAAAATCCATTTAGGCAGGGACCTCCACCTGAAGTTCTCAGTTCATTTCACAACCTGTTTAGGATTACCAGGTCTGTCTGATGGCCTACTCCACCATCTGATCCAACTGGTAGTGATCAGCTAACAGCCCTTCTCCCTTCTTTACCTCAGTCTCCAAGACGTACACGGGCAGATCTGATAAGACAGCTACAAACTGTATCATCAGTCTCTAAACTAGCATTAGTATGGGCAGCGGACAGTGGTTACACCACGTTGACATTTTAGGAAGTCAACTGGACTCCAAAGATTCCCCAAACTATCAAAAATACACAAAACTATAATTGTTCAAGACATTTATCTAATATTCAACAGTACTAGTGTAAAATTGTGCCAGACTAGTTTATAGAGTGTTTAGTTGGGATTTTCACCTTTTTCAAAAAAGTTGAATTTTTTGTACCAGTTTTTTTGGTTACACCACATAGACATTTTTTGCCTAAATTGCCCGATTATTCTCTCAAAGTTGATTGAAACCTGAAAATTTAGACTAGGGCAGTGAAAGGGGCATAAGTGAAGGGAATTAGTATGAATCTGAATAATATTCACCTCTTTTAGATATTATTAAAACTTTCGGCTACCTTGAAACATGTGTCACGTCACTGACCCATAAACCCTGCAATCAAGGAAAGGTAGATCTCTAATCTTTTTTGTCATAGCTCCAAGAGTTTATGCTTAAAGCAGAGCATTTCTGGTGTTTCTTTCCATGTGTTTGCTGTTTCTCCTTTAAAAAAGGTTCAGAGGTTCATCATAAGTGAAGCCACCCACTCACATGTCAAACTAATGTTTAAGTGTGGCTTATTATATTGCTGAAATTACACACAAGTAATTTATTTTTGACAGATCCACTTTCAAACGGTGATTAATTCCTCATCAATTATTTTCTAGCTTTTTTAATTATTTGAGCAGATGTGTTAGCAATTTCCAACCTTCATGAGAAGAATGTAACATTGTGATTAGCTCCCTCTTTTCTGTACAACTGGAGCTTTGATAGGTCTTCTGTTCTGTTGTTAAACATCAGACATGATGAATAGCTTTATGTCAGAGCTTCTAAAGAGCTTTCTGAGTTTCAGTCAGCTGCATGTGTGTCATGCCTCCTCTTCATCTCTTGATATACACAAACACATAGACTATGGCACACACAAGCCTGCCAGTCCTCCTCGCTGATGAATCTGATGATAAGACACAAAGTAGCTTGTAAGCAGAAGCAATTGGCCCAGTGTTTTATTCTGAATGTCTGGCTTATCTGTTTTGGGGGCTGTGGGAATGAGGAAAGGACATATTGCCATATTTCGCCACTAAATGGCTCACTGGTCTCATTGAGACTGATTGGTATTAAGATCTCACGGTTCATTTCATACAGGAGCAGAAGGGTGCAAAGGGAGGATGGAGATCTGTTTGTGTGTTTGGGTTGAGGGGGGAGTACAAATGAGACAATGTTTTCACAACAGAAACAGGGTGTGAAAGAAGGAATTGGTCGAGCACAGAGCTTTGATTTCACTTTGGAGATATAGAGTCCCTGGACTAAACTTGGGACGCCACCAAGGAGCAATTTTCGGTGCCTATCACGGCTCATTCATCATGGTGTGATTGCCGTGTCGCCGTTATCTCGCTTGTTGGCGGCAGACAAGCTGTGGCTGAAAGGCGCCATACAAATACCTTACCTTTGCTGCCAGCCTGGGAGGCGATATGCATTAGTGTGTGCTTGTACTCCCACTTACAGTATTAATGGAGGCCCTCTTCCAAGTGTTCATATAGTGTGTATTTGTTTACACTTTGACATGTGAACCTGGTGTGCTTTTCAGCACCGTTTCCTTACAACTCCATATCGCCATCACCTTCCCACTGCAATTTCATGAGCTGCTCTGGGAAGGAGAAAACCCAGTCACAGAATTGATTATCACTTTACTGTGTGGCAACAAGCCATGTGTTTGTGTCATTGATTGAGTTTGTTACAGACATCGTTTTGGTCTCACAGAAATAATATCTCTATACCCTGAGTAGCCAGTAGATGTAATAGAAAAGGCAGCTTTTATCCCTGACATAAAATTCTCTTGTATGGTGTGTGGTATTTCAGTTTCTATCAGCTCTGAAATTCAGCTGCTCGTTGAGCAGTAGAAAGAGTCTTCTGTTTTCATCCTGCAGTGTATTTTTAGCCCCTGGTCCCACGTGATTTGCATTGGGATGGTGAAACTGCTTGAATTTGTGGAGCTACAAGTTATCATATTTCTCAGTGAATTTTTGTCAAAAAGGGCATCTTATTACTTTTTATGAGACCTCTCTTCCAATATTTGATTCCAAAGATAAACTGGTATGAAGGAGTATCAGTAACAGAAAAATAGAAATAAAAGGGTCCCAGCAGCAAGAGCAATAAAAGAGAGAGAAAGACTAAAAATACAGTTCAGACACTGTTACCTTTGTTTGTTTGACCTCCCCCTACACCGTGTATCACCCAAATAGAATCAAATTTTGCTACTCCTTGGATCTTCTGAATGAACTCTACTTTCAGTTTGTCATTTTGCAATGTCCAGTTCACTGATCTGGACTTTGCTGATGATGCTACGATCCTTGCAGAGACTGTAGATGTCCTTGTGGGGGCTTATCATGCTTCAGGATGAAACTGAAATGTGGGGAAAGCATGTCTCCTGGGTCAAAATAAATATCCAGGTACTTGGGGATGCCTTGGATGCAGCAATTGAATCTGTGCCTGATGGTGAGAGCATGGAAGTTGTTGAGCAGGTCACCTGCCTTGGCAGCTTAATCCATCAATCCATGCTCAGTGAGGCTGAGATCAACTGCAGACTTGGACTTGTGCATGGGGTAATGAGTTTGCTGAGCAAGATAATGTGGCGTTCCTGGTATCTGAGCATGCAGACAAAAGTCAGAGTCTTTCGGTCCTTGGTCTTTCCAGTCTTACTATCCTCTTGTGAGGTCTGGATGTTGACTGGTGGCCAGAGCTGTCAACTTTACTCCTAGGTAAAAATGTATCTTCAGCGCATCTTTGGGTATTGTTGGCAAGACCAAGTGTCTAATGCTGGCATGCTCAAGAGAGCAGAAATTGGAAGATCAGCTGCCTGATACAGGAACGGCAGCTGCACTTTTACAGACACCTGGCATGCTTTCTTGGGCTTGATCTAGCTCACCACATACTTGGTGCTCAGGACCCGGTGGGCTGGTCCAGACACCGGGATGACTGTGTGCGTTAGGAAGGGTCAGCTGGGAAGCTACCTGGAGATTTGGGTATGGGCCTGGTGCAGCTTAAAGGATGGCCATCAGCAGACCAGAGCAGTACAGGACCAAAGTTGATGCAGTGAACTGCCAAACTGCATATGCTCCCATATCTGATCTGACTTTCAGTCTCACCTTGCACAATGACAACACAAACACACTGAGAAAACCTTAAATCAAAAACGTATTTTTAAGCTCAAGAGCACATGAGGGAGGATAAAATCACCATATTAGAGTTAATCACTCACATCCTGGATTTTACATTTGAGTGAAAAAGTGTTCACTCTCTTTGCACCACCGTCACATAAATTCATCTAGTTACTGTGCTGCCAGCTACTCATTACACAGTCTGCAGTGCTAATACATCACTTATTTAATTAGGCTTTTAAATAATTTTCATGCTAAGTGCATGTAGAATTTGGGACCCCTGTTATAGCTTGTTTCCAAAACAAAATCAAATGAAGCAGTGCTTTACCTGTGAGTACATCTCTCTTTGGTGCCAGCCTCCTGCCATTGTGAGAGAATCAAACCCCTCTTAATATTTCAGTCCCTTCCAAGACCCATTTTTCCTGTTAATGCCTGAAACCTGCTTTAGTCCCTTCTGTGAGAGGCATTGCTATCTTTGTCGGCTCTCTTGGTCATTCTCCCAGACTGCACTCTTGTCATTGAGTGCTGTCGTATCCACTCACACATGTGGGTAAGAACCTAACAGCGCTCATATTGCAGACTGATAAAAGCAGACACAGACACTGATTAGTTGGCACAAGTGCTCAGTGAATTTGCACACAGACACAAAATCCATTCCCATTTCAAAGTTTGTGTGTACTTGTTCCCTCTCTCTCTTTATGTTCATCTCATTTGTGCTTCTGTTTTCTGCCATTTATGTGCTGCCAAGCACTAAACCATTTGTTGAAATTTTGCTGTATGAAAAATTAAGATGACCTGACCCCTTTTCTAATGACCCAGTACTTTTTTGAGCATTGTCAAAGCTTTTGTGGATGTTCTTCAAAGAAGACTACAGAACCCCTTGGAGAGTTTTCTATCTCAGCTGCCAGATTCCTGGACCCTGGAGAGTGGGTTTTAAGGATAAGAACAGTTGAAGAAAGCGAGGAGGGTTGTGCCGAGACATCTTGAACACCCGGAGGTTTTAAAAGGCGGGGGAACTCCTCTGTGGTGTGTGAATATCACCCACCGGTGCACCTGGCACTATGCATATTTAATATATGTGTGTACGTGTTCTTCCTTGTGAATGCATAAGAGTGTGTGTTTCTTTTCTCAAGCTGTCTGCAACCAGGTTCCTCATGGCCTGGGAATAAAAGTCTGCTTTAAAAGTCTGCATTTCTTTATAGCTTCAAACTCATAGCTTTAGTGCTGTTTTGCTGCTCTGTGCAAAAGACGGTAGATGGAATTTCCTTGAGATTTTGCCTTTATTGAAGACAGCTCTTTCATACCCCCTTATAGACTCTTCTACCTTTTTTATATTTATTTTCTCATGATTTTGTTCTTGTCCTCTCAAAGGATTCAGATGGAAGTGGTTGTGTCACTGATCTCTTTTGTCAGTGTTTGGTGGAAGTTTTCGGATGAGTATGAATTGCAGAAGGAGAAATGAACTGAAACTGAGGACAAAAACACACATAAACAAAAGAAGTAGAAGGAAGAAAACCCTTTTTTCCTCGATAACAGCAGCCCTTGTGTTATTGATCCCTGTTGGGTTTTCGCTGGTGTGATTGATGAGTGCTCACCAGGTCCGATTTTATCAGTCTTTACTTAACCATGTCAGCACAGAGAGACTGAGGGAACAAAAGAGAAGGTTTTATTGCTTTAATCTGAGCAATGACGCATCCGTAATTTTTGTCTATGTTATGAATATAGGAATGCAATCAACAAGAGGCTAAAACATGTTTTTGCCTAGAAGGACTCTAATATTTGGTCCTCTGTGCTGCTTATTTGACTGTGGATAGTTTGTGGGTTTTTTTCATTTCCTTCCTAGTTTGCAGTCCTGCTCGTATTCTGTACAAATGTCTATGAAAGCCAACCCCCTTAATAATAATAATGATGCGGAAATTGGAAGCAGAGTGAAAGCAACTGACTCAGTCCAGCTGTACTGCAAGTCACTGCATGAAAAGCTTCACCAGTCTTTGAGCTGTGAAATTAGCATTTAAATGTACCTCAAGCATGCTGAAAAATGAGCTTGCATTGATGCCTTGATATGCCAATGGGGTGAGATCTGGGGGGATTTTTCAGGAGTTAATGAACAGACTTACATGTAAATGAATGTTTTGTAGTCCATCCTTCAGTATTATCTGACTTCTCCTGCTTGTTTGTGGAACTAGGGCTGTCAAACTGCCGATGCAAATCTAAAACTATGCTCAAACTGCTCAACCAAAGAGGCAAATTAATGAAAAAATACCTTTGCAAGGGCTACAATCCATACCTGGGGTATGGGAATTAAATAATAACTGAAAAATTATGTTTTAACTAGAGCATGCAGAGCTTGGTTTCACCTTTCATTTTTATCATTTTTTATCTATAGTCAATTAAGGTCATTATTTGGGTTAAAAAGCTAGTTTACACCATTATTTATTCCAGTTGTCAACTCTGTCAGATACACTTCAACTCCAGCAGTTGTTGGTCAACTCAATCTGATGTTTTTTAAGTCCATCAGAAGCTTTTCAACTCTTGCAGATGTTTGCCAACATTGTCAGACATTTGTAGACTCTGTCAGATGTTTGTAAACTACATCAGATGTTTTTCAACTCCATCAGATGTTTGTCAACTCTGTCACATACTCTTCAAGTCTGTCAGATGTTTGTTGACTCCAGCAGATGTTCAACAACTCAGGCAAATGATTGTCAACTCTGTCAGATTTTTGTCAACACTATCAGATGTTTGTCAACTCAGTCAGATTTTTGTCAACTCAGTCAGATGTTTTCAACTCTGTCAGATTTTTGTCAACTCTGTCAGATTTTTGTCAACACTATCAGATGTTTGTCAACTCTGTCAGATTTTTGTCAACTCTGTCAGATGTTTGTCAACTCTATTATGTTCTCAAAGTTCTTGTAAGTGGGATTTTTGTCACATGAGTAAAATCTGTATAAAGCTATTTTCAGCCACAGGGCTTCACCTTTGTCTAAGGGGAAAAAATCACAATACCTACAATTACAGTTCCCCCTTTGCTACTTTATTTCTGCTTGAATAACTGCCACATTATTATACTTATAATTAGAGTAAGCTTAAGCATTCACCACTAAGAAATCATGACATAGACTCCAAATTTTCATTGCTATGCTTTGTACACTCAGAATCCCTTTAGACTTCTTCCCTCTGACCTGCTGTTGTTTGTGTATAATAAGGCAGTTCCCTCCCTAAAGAAATTGCTTCTCACAGATGTAATAAAGGCACCAATTACAGTTTACAGCTCTACATAATTAGGAAAAAAATAAATTAGTATTATAAAAATGTGATCTCTTGGAGAAAGGTTTGGGAATTGATGCAATATTGACATTTTACAGCAACAGGAAACTGGATGTGCAATTAACTAAAAATTCACTACACTGTCCATGTTTATTGTGAAGCTAGAATACACTGTCAAGAGCAATGCTGTGCCTCTAAGGTGTATTTATCCACTTATTTCTTTATTTTGATAGCGTTAACCTCTATGGGACCAATGAAAACACAATATTAGGCTTGGGCTACACATGTTGTAATGGGTTTGTTAGTTTAGATCATCCCTGGCTTGAGTCTGCTTATTTGACTAGTCCTTCAACACACACACATTAAAGTGTTCGTTTCCCTTTACTGTAAGTAGTCTCCTCGTAATAGTCATCCTCGTCTCTGCAGCATGTCTGTTTAATCAAATTTTGAGCCTGGTTAGATAAACTGAATTCGTATGCAGATCGTAGGTGCAGAGTGATGCAGACAGAGTGAGTCGATCAGTCGTTGTTTAATTCTCTCTCTTATCGCAGCACGACAGAGAGCTGTGGGCTCTACTGTCCACTGAAGCAGCAAGAAGGATGCAAAGTCTCCCAATCCTGTGTCAAAGTGATCTAAACCCCATCCCTACACTGATACCGGTCAAAACCAAGCAGTTGCTATGACAACGAGGCAAGTTAAAATAACAGTTGATGCCACCTGATGTGTGCCAGGTTCTTAAAATGTTTTCAATTTCAGTGTAACTACTATTTTTGTGGCCTTGACTGTGAGGGAAATAAATCGGCAGTCAAACAGCTCAAACAAAAATGTGTACTTCCAGCTGTGGCAATGACAAAACAATTTCACTTCTATTTCTGTTCTCACAACAACACTGCGTATGCTTTGCCCTGTCACAGCCGCTTTGAGTGGCTTACGCACATGACCTGTGGGTGAATTTTCCTGGCTGTAGGCATTTATGTTAACATGAGTCTTCAACAATCTCTTCAGTACACCCATGATTATACAGACATCTCTGAACAAGGTTTTTTTTCAATTGCTTCATCAAAAAGAAGAAACGGCTACTAAAACTTCTGTCCACAACAAAACATAAAAAGGCTTATACTCTTTTGTTTTATTTTTACAATCCAGGGTGTGGGTATAAAAAAGCTTTGAGTAATCATTTTTATCTGATGCTGTGTTGCCAAAGTAAGTTACTTTTAGCTGGGGAGTGCAAGATGGAGCAGTAGCAAAAGTGCTACATAACGCTGTCTTTTTTATGACATAGTGCAGCCTGAACCCACCAAGCTTGACAGTTACATTATTTGAAGAATAGCACAATGAATGCCTCCAAAAATACATCACTTTGGGGGTCTTTAAATCTTCCTACTACATCAACTAAATGACAAAAGCAGACATAAATAAACAGACAGCCGAACGAAGAGCTGGTTCTCCAAGAGACAGGTAGTAAATACAAATGTCTGGGGTGTGAAAGTGTCTGTGTGGTGAGAGGTAAACTACATTTGTTTCTTATCCACCTTTTTTGCTGGATGGTGCAGATTAGCACGCACCTGTCTGCTCTTGGTTTTAGTGCCTAGCTCTGCCTCAGATCCACAAATCTCACTTTTCACTGAAGGCAGTAAAACTGATGTCTGGTCTATGACCTCTAAAGGACAAATGGGCTACTTGCACCATTCTCCCCTGCTGTTAAATGTTTAGTTAGCCTCTGTAAAGCAATCACATTAAACATTAAAGTGGAACTCCAGCCATTTAGTAGCACACTTACATAGGCAGTAGTTTTCTGCAGTAACAGTCTCATAACATTAAGTGTAATAGTAAGACTGAGCCCCTAAACAAACAAACTTTTTCCCATGATTCAAATTCATAGTGTATTTTGTTAAATGCTCCCTTCCCACATGGCTGGACTGGGTAGAAAATTTGGCCCTGGCATTTTTGGCTTAAACTGGCCCACACACCACATTAAGCGTTTCATAACTGAAGAAACCATTCCCTTTTCCCAATTAAATACGTGGAACTATTTCTCTAAACTATCACATAACTTAAAGTAAATTGGCATAGACACATCTAATAGTTAACAATTAATAATTATTAACAGTTTTTTTGGGTATACATATGTTTATTTCATTTATGTGCATTGGAACAACACAACACTCATGTCATCATCTGAATGAGATGACGCGCTATGGCAGGAGACCGAGGAAAACCCCACTGCTCACAAAAAGACATAAAAAAGCCAGACTGGAGTTTGCAAAAGTGTACCTGAGTAAGCCTCAATCCTTCTGGGAGAACATTTTGTGGACAGATGAGACTAAGGTAGAGCTTTTAGGAAAAGCACATCATTCTACTGTTTACAGAAAATGGAATGAGGCCTACAAAGAAAAGGACAACAGCACCTACAGTCAAACATGATGGAGGTGAAAGATATTTTAGGGCTGTTTTGCTGCCTCTGGCACTGGGTGTCTTGACTGTGTGCAAGGAATCATGAAATCTGGAGACTATCAAAAGATTTTTGGCTGCAATGTAGGGCCTAGTGTCAGAAAGATGGGTCTGCGTCAGAGGTCAGGGGTGTTCCAGCAGGACAATGACCTGAAACATACCTCAGAAAGCACCAAGAAATGGTTGGAGACAAAGCACTCGAGAGTTCTGAAGTGGCCAGCAATGAGTGTGGATCTAAATCCCATTGAACACCCATGGAGGGAGCTAAAAAAAAACTGAGAGACCTGGAGCAGTTTGCAAAAGAAGAGTGGTCCAGAATTCCAGTTTAGAGGTGTAAGAAACTTGTTGATGGTTATAGGAAGTGATTGGTTTCAGTTATTTTGTTCCCAAGGGTGTGCAACCAAATATGAAGTTGAGGGTGCCAGCAATTTTGTCTGGCCCTTTTTTGAGTTTTGTGTAAAATTATGTCATTTTGGGGGTTTTTTTGTGTTGTTCCAATGCACATAAAGGAAATGAAGATGTGTATACCAAAAACATTTGTAATTGCAACAATTTCTGGGAGAAATGGTGTATTTTCTGGAAAAAAAATCCCCGGATGCCAATACTTCAGTCCGTGACTGTAGAATTACTTGGTACTTTATTTTCCCACTCCACAACATGTAAGTTAGAACTGAACTATTCAACAACTACAGCAGCTGTTTTTCTGAACTTATGACCACATTTAAAAATAAAAAGCATTAAAATATGCTACATCAATACGTACCAATGCAACTGTAATATTAGCATAATGCAAATTTAATCACAGGAAACTTTTACTCCTCTATTAATAATAAGAGCACTTAATATTAGTGAAAATACTAGCACAAGCCCACTTATATGTAACCAAGACAAAGTCTAGATTTTGGGACAATTACTTACAATGAAGTACTGTATTAAGAGGACTTTCACAACCATCTCTTCATTCCTTACCACAGAAGAGCTGATGATTTCATCTCACACCGTTTTACTTGTCTTTAAATCACAGTCTAATTATATTTATAAGCCTATATTATGATACATTACAGAGCTCACTGACCCACCGCTTCCCTCTTCTCATGCTCATAGTGTACCTCAGCTTCTCTGTCACACACCTATCTCAGCTGGACCAGTGAGCTAAGCTGGTGCTTGGTTGAGGCAGGGAGGGGGGGTAGATCGACTGGCCCTATGGGGAAAATGCCCAGCATGCCAGATTGCCAGTCCAGACCTGCTCCCCGCAGATACAGAAGATGGGAAAAGTTTAATACAAGCCAACTAAATGGTGTGCTGACAAAAAAATGTATTCTCTGGATGTGTAACCACTGAAGCAGCGATACATTGTACCAGCAAGTTACATCATTCACACCCTCTCACTTCATGAGCCTTAAGAGGACTTGCGCCCATACATTTTACTTTATTCCATTTTCCTGTGATAACAAGTACATTTTGGTTCTTTTCTGTGGTTTCCTCATATAACAAGTTGATTTTGAACAATCTTATGTAAGAACATAAATGTATGACATGAAAATAAGGTAAAATAAAATGTGAGGTTACATGTCTGCTTTGGGCCTCTGTAGTAATATCAGATTTTTACCTCCTTAAAAATGCAGAAAAAAATGAGAAATTCAGGATATTCTTTTGCTGTCCAGTATACAGGTCTCATCTCTTGCTCCATCTTGGATCTTTAAATCCATTATTTACAAATTGGTGGTGTTGTACTGTACGTAATGCAAACCGTTTGTGTTTTTCAGGAGAATCCATACGTGATGTTGCGGCAGAACCACCAAGAACTCGAGGGGAATGACCGCTATGAAGGCTTTTGTGTTGACATGCTGAAGGAGCTGGCAGACATTCTCAAGTTCAAGTATCGCATCCGGCTGGTGGGGGATGGAGTGTATGGGGTCCCTGGAGCCAACGGAACATGGACCGGCATGGTCGGAGAGCTCATCTCAAGGGTATGTTGCCTTCAAACAAGCCCTGCATCCATGCATGATCTTATTTTCTTGTCAAATACATCTTTTGGTCTAAGGCATTTAACATTCAGATTCACAGTTATATCACTCAGCTCTCTTATACTTATCAGCCAGTGGCTTTCCTTCCTTTTTTTCCATTTGGCAGTTGGCCTTTTCAGCTGAAATATTGTTTTCACTGAATCAGTCACAGCAGGTTGGTGGCTTATTCCCTGCCAGCTTCTTTCCTTAAGCCTTCTGAACTGACCTTAACATGCTTTTCTCTTGAATCCATCTATGTTGTTGCTGATAAATCTCTAAGAGAGGTCTTGGACCCTTACAGCTACATGGTGTGTGGAGGTTAACAGGCAGACACATTTACATAAGGGAGCTGAAGAAGAGATAGAAGGGAAATTGGCGTAAAGGCACGGGTGAGAATGTAGAAAAAGAAGAACGAAGTCGAGAGGGACTGAGTAGATCTTAAGGGGTGATCTGTCTTAATTCTGTGGGCTAATGGAGGGCAAAGTCATTAAGTATGTAAAGCAAGGAGTGCCTGTTCTTGTTATTGTCACAGCCTGCCACTGTTCCCATCCCCATGAAGTTGCCTGTGGAAGTCTGACCTTCAGGAGCGCTGCAGTTGAAGTTGACACGTGTCTCCATCAGCAGCTTAGGCTCTGGAGTGGCTAGGCAGGGGGCGAACGAAAAGTCAAGACATGCTCGTGAGGGATTTACCAAGGGATGAGGGATCTCTGGAGCAATGTTCCACAGTGGACAGAAAGGCTCTAGCTTGTTTGGTTAAAGGCTTAGAAAGGAATGGGAAAGATGTTGGAGTAAAAAGATTTTGAAGGAAAACAAAAGAAGAGTCATGTTTTAAAATTATTCACACTTCGTAACATAAAAAAGGACAGCCTGAGGTTACTCTAGACAATGTATACCTGAGTCCCTGCCTGCACCATTCACACTTTGCTGTATTTCACAGCATGAGAGTTATTGTTTTGAAAGGTGTCAGACAGCCTGACTAACTAGTGGACATGCCAGAAGGAATCCAGAGCAAAGACTAAGAGCAGAACAGTGTGTGCTGGTTCATAATCCACAGTGCTGCAGTAATAGAACAGAGCCACATTATGTTATGATTTAATAGAAATGGAAACAAGTATGATGCAATATTGAACAGCCAACATTACAAGTTTTTTTTTTACCAGTTATACTAGAAGGCATAACAGCCGGCAGGCAGGCAGAGAAATCCAGTAATCAGTATTAATATTCTATTCCAGCATAAATATTTCAGTGGCTGTTCCGACGTACGTGTGTGTTCATTTTTCAAAGGATCAGTGACTTTCTTTGTTGAAATTGCCTCGATGGTTGTTCCTGGCGTGTGGCTTCCTTCCGGCTCTAAAAGCAGGCATCGCACTTTCAAACAACATAGAGGAAAAAAGACAAGGCAATGGGGGATGGAGGATCAGAGCCTGCAGGCAAAGAATGGGGCAGCATGAGACATTAGACTTCATGTGATGTGTATGCTATAGGGCAAGGTTAAAGAGGTGGAAATTTTTAATGTAACGTGCTAATTGAAGCACAAACAGCAGGGTTGGAGCTGCAAGTTGAAGTTAAATGTCTTCTGGTGGCAATTTAAATGTGCTCTAAAGGTTAGGATAATTATAAAAAAAAAACAACATCAATCTATACCCCATGTCAAAATAGATTTGGATAAAAGCAAATCTCTTTCATTTATGTCAAGTGCCCCCTTTCCCCGCCTCTCTTTCCTGGATACAATGTGTTGTGAGTGACATCTGCAGTGCTGCAGAGCTCCTTTCTCCTCTCACTCGTCCTCCCTTTCCTCCCCATCTTCCCAATCCTCTTAGTTCTCCTGCAGCGGACAAAGAGCAATGCGTTCTTGCTTTCGCTCCTTGCTCCTCAGGGAGATGAAAAATCCCTTGCAGTTGCACTTTGCTGGCCTGTATTATTAGCAGGGAGCCATCCAGCATACATTGACCATTTATACATATGTGTGTCTCTGAGTGTGCATTTTACCCACTGCTGCTTTGTCAAGTGATTTGTCTTGACAGTGTCCCTGTGATCAGCCACAATTGTTACCCTGGGCTGTCTTGTGCCCTCTACATGCAGACGCACGCACAACCACTCACAAACAAAGAGAGCCAATGCTGGATTATCCTTTCTACAGATAACGCCACTGGCAAACAAAGAGGCTATGGACACAAAAGGGCATTATTAGGGAATTATTATCCAGTAGCCCACTTACTATGTCATCCTTGAGGCTCTAAATGATCTGTTATGTCATAAACGTATGCTATGTCCTTGCAGCTGGGTTTGGTAAGCCTCTGGGGGGGTTTCTTTGGCTGTTTGTTTACATGATGTGATCTTTATTTGCCCACTTTATTTCAGAAAGCTGACCTGGCAGTAGCAGGCCTAACCATCACAGCAGAGCGGGAAAAGGTCATCGACTTCTCCAAACCTTTCATGACCCTTGGCATCAGCATCATGTATCGCGTTCACCTGGTGAGTTACCTTCAATCATCACCCTCCCTTTCTAAACAATCGAACAGGCTTTCATACGAAGCCTGTAGATGTATCACAGGGGGTTGTTAGCTTTCTCTAATGGCTTGAAAAGAACAGCTCTCACTTCAACCCCTCTACCTCTCAGTTGCACTCTTCCCCCGAGTGTTTTCAAGGCTGTTTTCTTCTAGCCCTTAGTCTTACTTTCTCCTTTATTTCCGCTTTCTAGTCTGCAGTGTTGATTTCCTTCACTTGTGTCCACTTCTCCTGTGTTTGCCCATTTACTCCTTCTGTTGCTTCGGCCCCCCACCCGACTGGCACCAGATGGCATGCTTAACTGTGTTAACTTTCTGATGAACATAGCACTTTCACAGTTGTTTTCTTCTTGCCCTCTGAATGGGTTTTGGCCATCTTGTTGTCACACAAGCAATGCCCTCCATATTCCACAGAGAGTAAGCCCAAGCAAGAAACAGTGAAACACCAGCAGTGCAGGTGGAAATGAGCCAGTGTTTGCAGACTCAGTGGCCCATTAATCATCCATCCTCCCCCAAAACCCAAGGTGACACTGCAAGGCCCTCTATGACTCTGGCCACAGGCCACACTGAGGTGTTTTGGCACATGCGCTGGCTAACATTAGTGCAGCTTTCCCAGAGGAGCGTTTACTTACATCCCCTCTAGTCCTGTCTCCCCTCCTTGTAAACCGCCCTCCCACTCACCTTCTCTCACTTGGCGGGCAGCGCTAATAAGTGTAGCAGTGAGGCGTTCAATTGAGCGCCAACTGTTGGGGGAGAATCAATCGATGTCCGCAGCAGGTGCAGTGTTAAATAGGCTGCTGGGTAGCACATCACCTCTGAAGTGGGGGGCAGGCAGGCAGGTGGCAGCATGAGAAGGTGATATGTACCTGGAATTCCTTAAGGCTAGCCACAGATCCACAGAGCTCAATTAGCACCAACTTGACCCATTTGACAGGAAATTCCAGGATAAGAGGTCAATAAGAGCAATGTGAAGAAAGCAGGTATTAAGAACAAGCACTGGTGTGGAGTACAGCTAAAAAGAAAGGACAGAGAAAGATCTGAAGGAGAGAGGAGAAATGTATCTCTGTGTCCTCTTTTTCTCCCATCATTTCCTCATGCTTTTCTTTTCTTTTTTTTTACTTTCCCATCACCCCTCGGCAGTTTCTCAGATCCGCCCCATGGCAATCCCTCTTCATGGCTCTAAAATTCGATATTTGAATTTCTGTGACTGCACTTGTTTAGTTCTAATCCACCGACTATTGATCTGAGGCACAGTGATTTCTACACGGGGGGTTGCTGCTTATTTCAAACTTTAAATGAAAAATTCAGGGTGATCAATAAGAACGGCAAATGCAATAAAATAAAAGCGCCTGTTGGGTATTAATTACCATCAGACTATTGGCCGTTTAATCACCAGCTATCTTCTTTGTCAGTATGTGTTGTGTGTCTCTTAGTCTTTCTTCCTCAGCTACACACTCTTTTTTCTCTTTTAGAGGGCAACTTTTTTCCATGTCAATAACTTCCATTTATTAAGGCTGTTAAAAGTATTCACATATTCAGCCAAGCAATGTGAACAGTACTTTTTTATTGACACCATTAAAGAAAACAAAATCCAATTTTGGCAAGTTGACTTGAATGACCAAGTTATTTCAACTGTTTGCTGACTGTATCTCTGCTTTTAAGTACAAGTCAAAACAGAGGCATAAAAGTAAGAAATATATACACACTGTATGGACAATAGTATTGGAACACCTGACCATTACACCAACAGAGACTGTAATGACTTTGTATTCAAATATATGTGTTCTAATATGGGCCTGGTCCCCCTTTTGTAGCTATAACAGCATCCACGCTTGTTGGACAACTTTCCACAAGATTTTGGAGTGTTTTTTAGGAATTTGTGCACATTCATTCTGTAGAGCATTTAAGAGTTGACCTTGTCCAATGATGTTGGATAAGAAGGCCTGGTTCACAACTTCCTTTCCTGTTTATCCCAAAGATTCTCAATGGGGTTGAAGTCAGGGCTTTTTCCAGGCCAGTCAAGTTCTTCCACACTGGACACAACAAACCATGTCTTTATTGTCCTTGCTTTGTGCCCCTGGGAGCAGTCATGTGAGAATATAAAAGGACCTTCTTCAAACTGTTGCCACAAAGTTGGAAGCATTGCATTGTCCAAAATGTCTTGATATATTGAAGGATTAACATTGCTTTTCAATTGAGATAAGAGGCTTAGCCCAAATTCTGGAAAACAGCCGCATACTATTATCCCTCCTCCACCAAACTTTATGGTTGGCACAATGCAGTCAGGCAGGTTACGTTCTCCCAGGATCCACCAAACCTACACTCATTCATCTGCCTGCCAAACAGAGAAGCGGGATTCATTACTTCACAGAAAATGTTTCCACCGTTCCATAATCCAATGTTGTGTGCGTTACACCACTCCATCCACTGCTTGGCATTGTCTTCGTTATATGAGGCTTGCATGCAGCTGCTTGGCTATGGAAACCCATTCCATGAAGTTCCCACTGCTCAGTTTTTGTGCTTACATTAATGCCAGTGGAAGTTTAGAACTCTGGAATAGTCTACCCACTGAGCTGAAAATGGAAAAGTAGTTTAAAGATTTTAACAGCGGTATTAAATCATGGCAGACAGAGCCTTCTCTTGTCTTTGTATTTTATCTGTCTTAAATATTTGAACAAATGGTCTGTGTTCCTTTTATATTTCTTTGCTTTTTCCTTGTTATTTCTAACTTTAACTTCTGAAAGTCTCCCTTGGTCAGGTGTTGCAAACAAGTACTTTGTTATAAACACTTTCAGCATCTGGGACCTATGTGTGATTAGTGTCACAGCATTATGTGCATAATAGAATACTTTTGTTTTTGTACTCAGTGAAGACATGTTTTGTGAGTGAAACCCAACAGGGGGCAGAAAGTTAGCTAGCACCAGCTTACTGACAATTTACATCCAAAAGTTATGGACTATCTGGATGCTTACTTTGATTGTTTGGCAGTAGAAGACAAGTATTCTTTGTCTGTATCGTCTCTCAGCTCCTCTGCCAACTGTAGGTGCCTCGCTAATGGTAGTTGATGTCTGCATCATCTCTCAGCTACAGTCAACAGAGGAGCTGATAGGCAACATCTTACAGGGACAAGCTAACCCCTAGCAATGGGTTAGTTTTCTTTAGCTATACTCACTGTCAGCTCAGCGGGACAACAGTCCAACTAACTGGTCAAAGTCTTCAACTTTGTATACTTTGTGGAGAAACCTAGTTTTTATACTACAGAAAACAAAAGGCATTGAAGTCTCTCGATGCATACAGTTGTGCACTTTTTGTCATGTCCTGGGCACTAAATACAGGGATGTGATGGGTGAATTTGTATATTAAGGATCATACTGCCAAACCAGAAGCAAGGACAAAAAACACAGCTGTACAAAACCCATATCAAGACAAGTCAAACAACTATACACTAACAATAGGCTTGACTGGCTGGAATATTAACAACTTTTGGTTGATTTTTTAACTTACTGTGTTAATATCAGGGTATAGTCAGGCTCATGAAAAGTATTAAAAGTTGGCAAACCAATTTAGCAAAAATCAAGACTTCTAAAAAGTATTAAACAATCTAGAGTGACAGACCACAAGGACTTGAATGGTGTTGCTGATTTCCTTCTTTACGGGGCTAACCTTTCTGCTTTTTTTTAACATTTAGTTTGAAGCACAAGTGAGATTCTGATGGAAAACCACCAGATTTGACGTCAGTCTGCATACTTGTTTATGTTCTGGCACGTTGACCTATCAGTGCATTCATAAAGCTCTGCTGTCCCTAACTAGCAAGTTAACTGTGTGATTTAGTGATGCATACATGCAACTTTTCTGAGAAATAGTTGGAGGAGAAGGTCTTAAAGCTGAGGCTGGGACTGATACCTGTTAACATTTTACAGCACTGGAAATAAAACTAGCATAGAGTCTGTTAATGATAACACTGCTAGCATCTCAAAGAAAGCTTTATTTGTATTCTACAATAGCAAATACAATCTTTTTTCTTAACTGTGTTGTCACATTTTTATCTTACAATCTGCACAAAAAATGCATATACATAACTGTCACCAACTGGGTTATAGGATATATCAGAAGGGTCTTAAAAAGGTCTTAAAAGGTTTGGAATTTGATGTCAGATTTTCTGTATATACCCTGACTTTACATTACAATCACTAAAAGGTTCTGCTGCTGCCACAATACACAGGACCATAAATATCTACATTTACCTCAAATAGTGTCATTTTTACTGTTTTACTGGTTATCTGGCTTGTTTCTCCCTGTTTCTCTCCACTTGCTTCCACTATTTCCCACAATGCTTGCACAACTGCAGTTGTAATTGTGCTGTCTACTCCTCATTTGTCTGTGTAGAGTTCTTAATTACCTGTAGTATAAACATGTGTCTGTTTTTAGTAAGAAAAGAAGAGCAGGAGTTTGACTCTCTGGAGGCATCACTGCAGCCTTGTTCACTCAGTTTGTTGTCTGATTTTCATGGCCACACGTTGAAAGGAAATATTGGAACAAATCTCAGACAGCCTGCAGCGTGTGTGCAGAAGATGAGCTCAACCCGTCTCAGTTCTCCAGCCGTCTTGCTTGATTATTATGAGGTCTGATGGGAATAGGTAGTTATTTGTTGTGCACAGTCATGTACTGCGTGTTACGTGTAGCATCCTCTGAGATGGGCATGTGGTTACAGGCTATAGAATACATTTGATTTCTTTTCACATCCAATTTAAAGAGCACACCTTCACCTCATCTGCCAGTATGATATATTAATATCAAAGATATGACATAACCTGGAGCTAGTGTGAAGCACTTCTCGTAAAAATGTCCCCCCATTGTATTGATCATCTGTTTGACAAAAAGCCATTTGCTATAACCCCAACACCCCAAGGTACTTCATATCGGTGCCAGTTCCACCATTTAAACATTTCCATAATTTTGGTGGCTGTGCGACAGAGAAAGCATATGTGTTTGTGTATAAGAGAAAGAGCGAGCTGGGCTTAATTAGACGTAGGAGTTAATTAGGGCTGTGTGGAAGCTGCGTTAGCTTCAGCAGCCGCCCCCAGGGTAGAGCACAGCATACGGAGCTTTATTGACTTTCTGGCCCCACACGACCTCAGACAGAATTACACAGATGCAAACACATGTAGCCCCTGCACATACACACAAACATAACATGCAGAAAACATAGGCATAAATCCTTGGATCCTGGCAAGCCCAAGAGGCAGCAGGATGTTGTTATGAGAATGAACCTGTGACCTCTGCCAAATCAACTGCTCTCCTCAGATTGCCCCTGCGGCCAACTCAACAACTGCAACAGCTGACAGCGTCGTCTCTGACACACTTAGAAAGGCAAACACTATCAAAGAGCCGAGAAAGGAAGCAGAAGGTAGGGAGGCATGGAGAGGGTGAGGAAGAAAGATGACATAAAAGAGAATGAGCAAAAAATAGGAAGAAGGAAAATGACGACAGATAAATGAGAGCAGGGGAGTGAGCAGGACAGGGAGAGAGACAAAATGACAATGGAAAGTCTTCGGTGAGTCTGTATTCAGGCAGGCAGCCTCGGGGGGTATAAGTGTGGTATGAATACCAAGAGGCAGGATGACTAGGTGAAATCCTTGTCTGGATAACCTTACCAGCTCCTTCAGTCACCCTGACGTACAGGCAATCCCTCGATAGAAGGAGACAGAGGGGAGAGAGAGGGAGATTGGGTGAAGTTGGATGAAGGAGGTAGAGTGGGAGATGAAAGTGAAGAAGGGTAGCACAAGGTAAAACAGTTCAACTCTTCATTTGCATATGAGGTAGCAGAAGAGGGGACATTAGCATGCTTCAGTATGAACAATTCCTTGCTCTTCTGTTTGTTTTAATGCAGATGTATAAGAGGCTGTAAAGGGTTTTTTGCCCTCTGCCTGCATTCTCGCATGTCCTTTGATTTGCCCTAAGCCTTCTTATCATCTTAACATGATGGTAAACCTCTACTAAATGATCCCCCTGCCTCTAATAAAAAGCAATTAAAATTAATTTAAACATGGCAGAAAATTTGTGAAGCACAAGGACAACCTGTAGCTAATTATGTACCTTCTTATACTCACATTAGATGCTTATCCTACCATGAAATCTGTTTCCTGCAGCATGTTTACGCTGAATATCTAACTTGTGCTATGAGGCTGCCCATACATGGTGAGTCCTTTGTTTCTTCCAAGTCCATATTCGAATTTATGTCTGGTGTATTCTCCCCCTGCTTGCTGCCTCTGTATTCAGCAGGTGCTCCCTCTGGTGCTTGCTGTGCACCAGGCTGCCTGAGCACGTTCTGTATGTGCCCCACCGCAGATGACTGACAGCGTAGACAGCTGCTGACGAGCTTTGAAATACAAACACACAGCTTCTGTCAGTCCGTCTTACACACACTGACTGAAAAATGAAGAGCAAGCAGACCACCTTTGTGAGCTCAATGTTTAAACAGTAATCCTGAATGGATGAACTAGATTTGTGGACTTGTGACGTCTTTAACTGTGTACTTTACTCAATTTATAACTGTTAATCCATGTTTATTTTCATGTTAACTTAATGTTTGGATAAAAGAATTACATAGACCTGTGCTAAAATCAGTGCCATTGAGTCCTGAACTCCGGAGATGAATCAGATGTAACTTCAGTGAAGGACAGATGCACTGTTTCATAATTTGTCTGACATCAAAGGGAACAGAAGTCAGTCCTCCTCTCCTATGGGCCACCTCTGCTCAAAAAGAGGACTCAGTGTAGCACTTTCTGTGCTGAACTGAGAAAGCTGTGGCCAAACAAACCTGTATCAACAGATTCTGTGGCAGCACAACAAGCTTTAAGCACAATATTAGCTTGTTAACACCTCTTTTAACACCTCTATTACAAAGAGAATGTGTTATCAAAAGTTCCAGTTTTTCACACAAGAAGCAATATTTATTTCATGTAGAAGTAATATTGGAACAACAGTAACAAGTGTTGGTCCAGTACTGATGCTCTTTTTTGAAGCTGTCGTTCTTAGACAAAAACATACCAGGCTCTTTAGCTGCTAAATGTTACAGTGTGTTTGATAGTGAGTTGCTAACTATACCCAGGGTGCAAACTACCAGGGAGCTTGGCTCTTCTAAATAAGAGATGAGCTCCCTTGAAATCAGTGTTTCTGCACTTTTGGGGTGGTCTCTAGAATACTGCAAGTGTACTATTCTTTGCCATGTGTTTTTTTCTTTATCATGATAATATGTAACATTAGGCTGTATAATCCCTGCATGAGGTTATTCACCATATTTTTCTCCATTCATCTATTCAGTGTTTTTCATGTAATTCATGACATCACATTTAAAGTGTAGCCGTGCAAATACTCATTCATGTTTAAAACAAAAAAGCTCCAAAGGCAAATTTAGCCACTAAATTTTTGAATTATTCATCTAGGCCTATTAACTTATATTTCAGTGTTTCTAGCTTTCCTGCACAGCTGATCGAGGGGACAAGGAGCATCTTATCAGGCTAAATAGTTTCCATGTAAAAAGTCCAAACATAATTCTTTTTCCAAAAATCCTAATCTTGATTTTATATTGCAATTATTGTACTTGCACTTTCAGTAAGATTTTAACTTAGTTCACTAATGGGTCATTTGCACGGTGTGGTCTGCTTCAATTTGGTTTGGCATAGTTTGTGTTTATTTGCATTTCCATGATCAAAAGTTAGAAAGGGTCCTAGATAGCTGACCTATACTGTCCTATTTTTTGGTACCCTTCGCTAGGGGCCAAATCTACTCATCAGTCCCAAAAGAGTAGAGCTACATATACAATAGAGGATTTGAGCTGATGTTTCAGCACACGACATGACTGCTCAGCTGGGCTGCAAAACACAGCTGTTTGCTGTATGAGGAGTGGGTGAAAATGGGAGAAACAGGGGAGGGAGGAAGAAAAACAGACTAATATCTGCTTAAATTAGGGATATTTGGGCTCAATAGACACCCATACTGTTTTCTGAACTATGGACATTAATTTGTGGCCACAAAACAGGTTTTCAGACGTTTATGTGGACCTAATTTCAAGTGCACAAAACAGAGCATGAGGGCCAACATCAGCCCAGTTTATTAGTGATAGGTGTGAAACTGATTTAAAGATGGAGGTTTGTTAATATGAAACTTTAGATTGGTTGATTCTCCGTATTGCAGTGATTCTTTGACTTCTATTTACTACCGGTAATCAGTGAAAAGCTGATTTTGTGGTTGTTTTACAGCCTAATTCTAATCTGTTGTCATTAAGTGCCTACCACTGTAGATGTTATTTTCCCATATGGCTGATCTGCTAAAGGTATTAATTTTCCTTAAAAGTAAGAGGAAGGACCATAGAATTGGGTTCAATTATATTCTTCAAATTTAACTTGTGTTCCATCTATTGTAATAGCCCAGCCTCATCTTTTGTCTTTATTAATGTACTGTTACTGCTCAAAGCATTTCTATAAACATATTCTAGCAGCTCAGGATCTGTACTGGCTACCATCAACGTTATCAGGATGTAGTTTTTAAAAACATTTTCAGTTGAAATAAACTGTTTACTGCTTATTCCCTACTGATTTCTGTAACTAGTACGAACTTTCTGCCACTCAGTGGCTGAACCAGAGACTCTTACTGCCTTTGACATCACATGCATACCTTTCAAAGTCCATCCACCAAGTGAGGACATGAGTGTCTGTGGAAACGTAGAGTTTTGGGGTTTACGGTACCAAACCATACTAAACCTCCTGATGGAAATGCAGCTAAACTGTTTCCTCTCTGGCTCACTGCACCAAAGCAAAACATTACAGTACAAAACAATAGTTTGGTTCAAGTTCTTAGTTTGGTTCAAGTTCTCAAAAAAAAAAGAGCGCTACAGTAAATCTCACAGTTCTTCTAATAAATATAACTGTAACAACTGGTAGAAATAGACAAACAAGAGGTAGAGTCTGGCCAACTGGTTTGAGATTCATTGTAATTAGTAAAAGCTTTTCAAAAACTTGTCACTCTGTTTCAGTAATCTCAGTTAAACAATAAATGTACTGGCAATGATCCAGATCTGTCAGTTACGTTGTTGCCATGGAAATGACAGAGTAATTTTTTTAGTGAGAAGAAGGTGTGCTGTCATGCTGATTTGAGCACATCCTAAATATGTAGTTGACAAATCAGATAGTTCAGTAAGATGTACTTGTTGTATAATGTGGTTTGGAGAATGGTACATATAGATTTGATGTGGTCTTTAATGGATTGTCATATATCAGCAGTGAACATGTAACCCCTCCACCTCACTCACACACCCATCCCCATCCACAAAAGTTAGCTTCCTTTGAAAGTAGTGGTGTAGTTGTCATACTAACTACATAACCATCTGCTTACGATGGAGGGGAAAATAGGGGCTGCCCAAAAAAACAGGGAAAGGGGAAAATTATTCTGGGCTCAGATGCATTGGGTGGCCCAAAGAAGTTAGCAGAAATGCAGCCCGTCCTCAGTTCAGGCAATAACAAAACATTTAGTTCAAGTCTTAATATTCAACCTTCAAAACATGCAGAAAACTATGTATTTATTCTTGGTGTTGTTATGTTATGTTATTTGAATGTTACTTTGAGGCCAGTAATGTTGGGTAGAGTATAGTTGTGCTAAGACCTGCATAAACTCTGAGTGCATGAGAAGAGAAGAGAAGAGAAGAGAAGAGAGGAGCTGTTGTGAGCATTTGACCCCCAACAAAACCTTTACTTTTCAGTCAGCTTCAAAAACTAACGGGAGCCAAGCCAAGAATGTTAGCCAGAAGGCTAGTGCTAACACCACTGATCCATCCCTCATGCTTTGATATTCTTTAATCACATCTGGGAACTCTCATTCACTGGACCTTTAAGGGGTCCACTCATTTCTTCAGGCAGGCTTGGATGTACCCAAGCAGAATAAGTGGAAATGAGGCTTAAAAGGCACAAAAAGAGTCACAGAAACAATAAAGTTACAGCTTTAAAGTCAAAACAATAAGTTGAAAGTCACTTGAATGCTCTGTAGAGTGTAAAGGACCTGCTGAATAAAGTGGCAGTAATACTGTGGCTTATCCAGCATTTTAAAGGCAGCCTTTCTCATTAAGTTATTTGAGCTATTGATATTATAAGAATAACCACCAAATTCAAAGCCTTTAAAAACACAGAAAAGCAGGAAGGTAGAGTTATTAACATTACGTTTATTAGGCTGTGTTTTTTTCTGGGACTCAATGTACATGACCTAAAATGTTTGTTAAATGAAAATGTTTCTGGAGAAAACATCCTGACACATTTTGGAAATATGTACACAGATTTTGAATAATTTTTCAGCAGTTCCCTTTCAGGCTGAATCTGAATCTCTGTGTGCTCATTAGTGTGTTTCTCACAGCCTCGCTATGGATAATTTCCCCCTGCAACTCCTGAAAAACACAACTTTATGTCTTAGTGTTAAAGCACACATATTACAGCAACAGAGTCAAGAGTTCTCAGCAGAGCTCAACTCCCACTGTTTTCCTGTTGCCTTGTGATCTCTGTCTCTTCCTACCTTTCCCTCCGTTTCTATTTCTGATCTTCTCTTCTGCACCTCTACTTCTCCAACATCTGTTAGTATGGGAGTCCCACGTCTCCTAAGCTCCCTTCATCTTAATAATAGCACCTTGGTGGGAGCTTAAGATTCGGTCACGCGGGGCAGGCTGTTAAAAAAACGCTGGCACAGCATGCACCAAGCCAGACCAGTAAACACAAGAACTCATGTCAGCATGTACATGTAAACCTGGTTCTGCTTGTGGCAAATAATACATATGCAACACTAGTCTGCATCTTTACCATGCCACTCCCCTATTTTCAGACCACTATCATCTGAATCAAGCATTACACTCCAAGATAGACAGACGTTAAGACAGACAGGCTGATCTGAATCTAAAAATGACACAGAGTCTCACTCCTCCTCTGCTGCTTTCTGCACCACTTCTTTTTTACCCAGGCTAATATGCAAGTGATTACAGACGCATTAATGAATTTTCGTCTCCCTGCAAGTCTAAATGGGGGTTCGTTTATCATAACAAATGCCTACCAATATAATTTCACCCTCTTGCTGCAAATTAAATTCTGGAGGGCCTCGGAGATGTATTGCTGCAGAGTTCTGGCCTGCATGACGTCCCTGAGGAGTACCTGATTGAGAATTTTTTCATTAAAGTAATTTGGGCTTGTTGACGTAGGGGAGGGGGCTATTCAGTGCCGCTTGTCAACACAGCAGTAGAAGATAAGAAATTTCTACATGACTGAGTGATCCGCTCTCAGAACAACACTTAGACAGTTGGCTGTTTGATCACCTGCAATATTTAACTGTCTGGCTGGCCCTGACAGCCACCTCCATTTCATAGTCATTAACAGATGGTGGACGTGCATCTGTGAGTGTATGCTGATGTTTCAGGACTACATGCTGAATATGCACAGAAGAAGTATAAGCATCCCAAACACACATAAATAAGCACACACACACAATGGCTGTGATAGCTGGCGCTGGTTCACCAGTAATTGGTTTCATTTGGAGGACAATAGCTGTTGGTGCTGGATAATGAAACATTAGGAATTAGCCCACTATATTCCCGGTGGTCTGCGTGCTGCCAACCCAATTTCAGCCACTTTATCTCATCCGCCACTGGTTACCAATCCAGACCGGCGCATGGAGCCCATAGCTGCTTCAGAGCAGCTAGTATTTCTGTCCAAGCCAAAGCTATTAATCTTTTTCAGCTTTTTCTCCGAGCTGGGACACTCACTGTGCGCTCAGAGTCATACAGGAAGTCAATTATAGGTCACAGAAATGAGTTTCTGTTTAATGTAGCTGTAATAGTTTAGTTGATTATTTAACCTCTGTTTCCCCACTGCATACAACCGTGTAGAAAGCACCAAACACTTTCTTTGTTCCTGTAATAATTTTTACCTTTACTTGTTCTCCGTATGCAAACCTCATACTTGATCTAACACTGTCTTATGTCAGTACATGTGAAAAATATATCAAACAGTGCATATAAAAAGTATTCAGCCCCTTGGATGTTTTACCCATTTATTGATTTTATAAATCAATCAGGGTCTATATAATTTGGCTTTTTATGACAAAAATTGCAACAAAAGAAAAATGTCTTAAACATCTAAGTGAAAACAAATTTCTACAATGTAATGTCAATCAAATGAAAATACACAATGGAAAATAACTGATTGCGCATCTGGACACTGCTTCTTTACTCCTTCCTCTCTGCAAAACTGCTCAAGCTATGTCAGGTTTCATGGGAATGAGGTGTAAAGAGCGCTTTTCAAATAAAGCCAAAAATTCTCTGTTGGATTGAGGTCTGGGCTTTGACTCGGCTACTTTAGAACATTCACCTTGCTGTCTTGAACCAATTCTGTATAGCTTTCGCTCTATGCTTCATCATTGTCCTCCTATAAAATAAATCTTCTCCCAAGTCCTAGTTCTCCTGCAGACTAAATAAGATTGTCCTCCAGGATTTTCCTATATTTTGCTGCATTAATTTCATCCTCAACCTTTTCAAGCCTTCCTTTTTTCAAGAAGCATCCCCACAGCATGATGCTGCCACCACCATGATTCACAGTGGGGATTTTTTTTTTTTTTTTTTTTTGTGGTGATGTGAAGTGCTTGCTGTCCAAACACAACATCTTGTCTGATGGCCAGAAAGCACCATTTTGGTGTCATCAAATCAAAGAACTATCTCCCACATGACCATGGAGTCTCCCACATGCCTTTTGTGAACTTGAGTCAAGATTTGATATGAGTTTTCATCAACAGTGGCTTTTGCTTTGCCACTCTCCCATAGAGCTCTGGACATTTTTTGTATCCATCCCCTCACTTATACTTATTAATAACCTTTTCTCTGAGCTGCTTAAAGTTTTTTTTTTTTTTTTTTTTTTTTTTTGTCTTCATTGTGTAACGGTAGCCAGGAATACTGATAAACCAGTGACCAGTAAAACCCAGTGTCCAGACACAGGTGGCTTTATACTACAATCACATTCACTGCCCTCAGGTGGTCCCCATTTCACTAGTTGTGAGACTACTAGCAACAATTGGCAGGACCTCTGTAGAATTAGGTCAGTCTCTTTAAAGGGGGTGGATATTTATACAGTCATTTATTTCACCGTACATGTTTTTATTTAATTAGCATTGCTTTGTAGAAATTTGTTTTCACTTTGACATTAAAAGTTTGGGGTTTTTGTAAAAAGTGTGAAATTATGTTGAGTATAATTGATTTTTAAAATCAGTAAACAGGTAAAAGATCCAAGGCAGTGAATACTTTTTATAAGCACTGTATGTGGCAAGGCGAAAGAACAAAGAAATGGGTTCATTCAGTTTTGTTTTTCTCTTTTTTGGAGTGCCAGACTCCCGGAAATCAAACCTCTTAACTGCAATGTTTTATCAATACACAGCTGTGTGCCACTCTGTTGACAGTTCATGGAAGACTGAGTTTTTGCTTTCATACAGTGTTGATCTGAATGTGTACAACCAAATGAGATACATATAATTATAGTGCTATCAGTTTAGGACAGGAAAAAATCACCCTTATCACATTGAAATCCCTTTATTTACTGTCCCAATTACATTTTTCATCGTTTCCAACTTTCACTGGCAGAATTAGATGCTGTTGAACAAGGACCAAATTGGAGCCAAGGGCAAAATAATCACTAGTGAAATTCAGCAACATTTCTTTTAATTAATTACCGCTCTCACTGTATGGGGGTGATGTTAGAGACTTGAGATGTTTTGTTGCAAGCTAATTAGTTCATATTCACTTCTACAAGTCAGCATTTAACCCATGGCGTGTTAGCACATGTTTTAACCTCTTTATTAAAGAGTAGCATGGTCTTAGGAGGCTTTAAAGATTTTTAACCCTGCACTGTGTGTTTTAATGTTTGTATTATACAGGGACGCAGACCCGGCTATTTCTCCTTTCTGGATCCATTCTCCCCTGGCGTCTGGCTCTTCATGCTTCTGGCCTACTTGGCTGTGAGCTGCGTCCTCTTTCTGGTGGCCAGGTAAAAGAGCTCAGCAATGAAACACACTCTGCTCAGATAAGAGGAAGAGAGGAAACAGTGAGTGACAAACAGAGGGGGGAGAGTATAGAGAGTAAGAACACAAACAGGTTTATTTAAGGGTTATACAAAGGAGGAAACAGGTGTCTGTTCTCTCGCTCTTCTTCAGTTGATCTTCCACATCAAGGAGAAAGAGAGCGCGAGAGCAAGCGGGAGATGTTCCCCCTCCCGTCTGTATGTCCCCAGCGTTACACTGACACCTGCTGGTTAGTGAGGGAACTGGCAAAATTGGTGCTGCTTATATTAATGCTTGTACAATGAAAACATAATCAATTACACACTATCTTATAATGGAAATTTATCATAAATGCAGCCTTTAATCTCATGTTACATTCTCTAGAAACAAATAACAATACCCCAGAGGAGTAGATGTGTTTCTTCTTTTATGAGAATATTAAAGATGTTGCTGAAATTTCTAAAAACCTATTAACTGAAACGTTGTAATTGGATCATGAACATTATGTGGACAATATGCATTCAATGTGGTGATAAAATGTGCCAGGAATATGATAACATACACTAGTATATTGCAAATTAAGTTTACATCAGAGCACAAGAGCTGTGTCAGATCCTTTCCTCTGTTCTTGTCATGAAGGCATCACAAATACTGAAGAAAGTTTATCTAGAGCCTTGGTTCTCAACTGGTGGGTCGGGATTCAAAAGTGGACCGCAAATCTATTTTTAGTGGGACACAGATGTGTGCCTAGAAAAAATGTGGCAAAAAGTCAAAGATATGCTTTTAATAGTATTATTTTTGCGATTTTTTGGGGCCTTTTGTGCCCTTATCCATAGAGTGTGACAGTGGATAGAGTCAGAAACATGGATGAGTGAGGGATGGAGAGACATGTGGGAAAGGAGCCTCAAGCTAACCCACCCACATAAGTGGGGTTGCACCTTAAACCACTAGGCCATCTGTGTCCCTAAGATATGCTTTTATTTTGAAGGAAATGTCTTCTTTTCTTTGTTTCATCACATCTTTTGTTCCATCTCAAGTCCAGACTTACCACTTGTTCATTAAAAAACATTTGGTTATGATTGAAAAATATATAGGAACTTTGGGTTGTAACTTGTTTAGGATGAAATGATGAGTCCTGACACTAGACCAGTTGAGAACCACTGATCTAGAGGACTGAATATTTTGCTTTAGCGGCCTGAATCAAACAAATCAAGAGACTAACAACCAAAGTTAAATAATTATTAATTGATGCTACAGTGCTTAAAAAATTTATCAGACCACCACCCAAAGTAAGGTTTATGCCACAGTTCCCCTAAATTAAAAGCACTAGTAAAAATTGGTAAAACCAAAATTATGTTTTATGTTTCTGCAATGGTTAATACACCAATATGTAGAAGCTCTCAACCCAAATGATATTTGTAATGCTAAAATATAATTATTATTGTTATCCATGAATTTTCAAATTGACTGATTTACAAAAAAAAAAAAGAAAAATAGTAAAGCACATTATTATTTCTTGATTAATATGTCAAATTATAGTTATTTACTTACATTCCTGAACAGAAAAATGAGTTTTAGTGGTTGAATGTTATGCTTGATTCATTTCTGACTTCTCAGAGAAGCCCAGTGAGCCGGCTCAAATTTGGATAGAAAAAGGTGAAATCAGTTTGAAATCCCTCATTCCTGTCCAAAATGGTAAAACGTGGGGAGCTCACTGAAAATGAAAGAGTCCGCATTAAAGCACTTCATGATGCTGGATGCTCTCTGAGACAGGTGGTCTAATAAATTTGTTAAGCGCTGTAACTCTTCAGTACTGTTGATTGAAACATAAAGGAGTCTTCCACTGACAACTCTGGACTGAAGACCTGCTTTATTACAACAACCAAAAACCCCAGGGAAAAACTGCTGGGAGGGGTGGGGATATGATTCATCCCTGCCTCTGCTTGGACTGAATGCATCCAGTACTTAAACAGTGGTGATCTAGTGTCAGCATTTACTGTGCGACTGGAATGCTTATGACACACGACCAAAACTCTAGGGTTATGTGCCAGTACCTAATATCCTTGTCTGATAGTCTCACACAGCCTGAGTTCTCACACACTGATGAGTAGAATTCAGATGGACCAGAATTTCAACTTTGTCTGGGGCTGATAACATCAAAAGTTAAAACCTTTTCACTTTCTTGTAGATGAATAAATTCTATATGTTTTTTTTTTTAATAAAATGCTGGAGATGTTTAAAACAAGACCACAATAGAGAGTCTTTAACTTACAAGTAATATTTATTTATTTACTGGCACTAGTAAAGCATGAAATTCTTATTGTTCAATCCAAAAATATGGATGTGTTTTTTTTTTTGGGGAGGGCTATGCTAAAGACCCATAAATTAATCAGAAGAAGACTGTTGCTGACTTCGATGCCAGAAAGTTCCCTCTTTTTGGTGACAAGTTACCATGTAAATATGGGAATATTATGTTGGTGAACTTGAAACTTAAAATTGAGAAGTTATTCTTCAATTTCTTTTTTGATTTCAACTTTTTTTTGATAAAATAAGGCAGATCAGAAGAAATGTGCACCTTTATTTCAGGAAGTACACGTAACAGGGTTGTCACATAACTTGAGTTTTCTACAGATCATTTGAACTTAAAAATTAGAATTCTCCCACTCTCTGTTTTAGTTGGCAGCACGGGGGGAATGAAAAGCAGGTTGATTCTCTCTTGAGAGCCAAGGTGACTTTGTGCTCAGTGGAACATTAGAGATGTTTTCCTCCTTATCTGTTTCTCTCTCTTTTTCTCCATTCCTCTCAGCTCTGTCTCTTGAGTTTTGCTCTTGTCAGAATACCAAATCCAGCCTTGATACCCGCTCATGCTGAATATACTCGTCTATTCTCTCTGTTGTCAAACTCTGTTGTCTTGTTCTCCTCAGATTGACTCCCTATGAGTGGTACAACCCCCACCCATGCCTAAAAGGTCGCTGTAACCTGCTGATCAACCAGTACTCTCTGGGCAACAGCTTTTGGTTCCCAGTTGGAGGTTTCATGCAGCAAGGATCTACAATCGCTCCCCGAGCTCTGTCAACACGATGTGTCAGCGGAGTCTGGTCAGTGTTCTCTGCAAAGATGCGCAAACTTGCATGCATTTACACACTTGGTTTTGTGCACATTGCTCCATCATGGTGTATCTTATCTTTTGTTTGGTCTTGAAGCTTGAGTCCGGATTTCAGGGACGTTTCAGGGTTCAAGATGAAACATTTATGGCTGTTTTGCATGTGAATACAGAAGTTTGTGTATGTCTGCTTTTGCAGCAAAAGCTCCCTTCCTTTCATCCAAACTGAACATAGTCTCCTTCATTTGTACTCATCGCCACATTCATCCATCTACCCCGTCATCCTCTGAACGTTCTGCAGTGTCTTCTTTCCTCAGGTGTGCAGTTTTTTTATTCTCCCTCGTTTTCACCCAGACAATCTGTCTTTATACCCCTGCCTGCACATTTACATACATTTATAGGTGAATTCATATGTTCTTGTCCCTTGCCTTTCCCAACAGGTGGGCTTTCACATTAATCATCATCTCATCCTACACTGCCAACCTGGCTGCCTTCCTAACAGTGCAGAGGATGGAGGTGCCCATCGAGTCCGTAGATGACCTGGCAGATCAGACGGCGATAGAGTATGGCACCATGCATGGAGGATCCACAATGACCTTCTTTCAGGTCAGAGGTTAAACACATAATTGCACGTTATCGATTGTTTTTACTATTAAACAACCAAACCCACATATATACACCTCACCTCACCTGCAGTGATCAATGGGCCATCAGCCGTGTTATCCTCATCATCCTCTTCCTGTCCTTCCTGTCTTTCTCATCTAACCACAGGTTATATCTGTTTCCTGTCTGTTCCCTGACACACACTATTCAATATGCCTCTCCTTGAGGAAATGTGGCACCGTCCATGGCCTTATGAAAGGCACACACTATCCGCTGTTTTGCTCTGAAGATTTGACCTTACAAGAGAGAGAGAAACAGATAGTATTACAAGAGGAGAGACAGTGAAGGATGGTTAAGAGGGAAGGAGAAAGAGACATTATCCTTGTCTTTTATTGTGCGTTCACATCCACTGGACCTTGAATAACTCAGGAAAGACATGCCAAGAGAAGGGAGAGGACATGTTGGGATACGTTTTCTGCTCTTAACTCTGATGCTGCATAAGCAGGACAATATATGCTAATAAAACAAAGATCCAAATTTAACTGCAAACACCTTCTGGAGGGTTATAAACAGGTTTGAATAAATCTATCAGGGGGGAAAATGAAAAAGAAAAATAATGCAAACCAATCTCCACTTCTGCAAAGCTGAGAATATATGTATAAGTGACAGATACTGTTGTTCTCTGTCTCCCACTTCTAAATTTGACTGTTGATTGTGTCTAACTTTTCAGAACTCTCGCTACCAGACCTACCAGCGTATGTGGAACTTCATGCACTCCAAACAGCCTAGTGTGTTTGTGAAGAGCACAGAGGAGGGGATCGCCCGTGTCCTCAACTCCAATTATGCCTACCTGCTAGAGAGCACCATGAACGAGTATTACCGCCAGAGGAACTGCAACCTGACGCAGATTGGAGGACTGCTGGACACAAAGGGCTACGGCATCGGCATGCCACTGGGTGAGTGGACAATGATGGGGTGGGGGAGAAGGGTTCAAAGATGGGAAATTTGATGGAGACATGGAGGGGAGCTGAGGTTGAGGAGCAGAGGATAAAAGCTGATGTTTTTTCTCAAATATACTGCATAATTCATACTGAATCTAAGAAGAGGGAATTGAGGAGCAGGGGTATTAGATGGAGGATACACCATAAACGTCACATTAGTGCATTACATTGAAACATAAATCCTCAGAAAAGCCAAACCATTAGCTGCTATCATGAGGGAGAGTGATGCAAAAAGTGAGAAACATAAAAAAAAAGACTTACTACTACACTTTTAAAGAGCAGCCATTTCCCTGCTGTGATGGGAGAAGTGAGGAAGAGAGAGGGGGAATGTGAAATATTGTTCCCTTCACTGTACGCTGGCTTCACCACTCTGCCAGTGTAAACACAGGGTTTATTTACACTTTGATCTCAGGTTGAGTAGCGGGAGAAAAACACACACCTTAAAGTAAACAAGATTAATTTCAATTCCTTTGATCTTAAAAGGACAGATAAAGCCGGTGTTTAGTGGATCATATTCTATACCCCATACTGTGATGTGACCTGTATCACACAGCTAAACCTCTGTAAACCCTTTAATCTTATATTTAGAGCCCTTTCCCATTCCTTTTGTTCGAAGTTATATAATGGCAGAACATAAATGCACATTTACCACAGAAAATACCTTCCCTATTGATGTTCCTATCTATCTGAATATCTTTTCACCGGTTTTTCTACCACACAGGGTCAGTTTACCGTGACGAGTTCGACCTGGCCATCCTTAAAATGCAGGAGGACAATCGTCTGGAGATCCTTAAGAGGAAATGGTGGGACGGTGGCAAGTGTCCAAAAGAAGAGGACCATCGTGCCAAAGGTTTGCCTCCAGCTAATCCTCATCTGCTTCCGCCACTTCAGCTAGTGTCTGGAACAACACTTCAACAAATCCCTTTTCTTGTCACCCCCTCTGTATCCCATTGTCTCTAGGTCTGGGCATGGAGAACATCGGTGGTATCTTTGTGGTGCTTGTGTGTGGCCTGCTGGTGGCCATCTTCATGGCAGTGCTGGAGTTTGTCTGGATGTTAAGGCAGGCACCAGGAAATGAGGTGAGAGAGGGTTATTTAACCTGCATCTGCTTTGTCTCCCTCTCCCCTCCCTGGTACCCTCACCCACAGGGAGCTGTGAGACTCTCCAGCTTTTAGCTTTGACAGAAAGTTCAGCAGGTGTCTGCTTCCTCATTACATGTGTCATCATCAGTAGAGCCTTTTTGACAGCACAAAACCAAAGATATACCTCAATTATACCTCACAAAGAGTTAATGCATATACAGATTATTTTCTCTTTGTAGCTGTGAAAGATTCATACATATATTCATTACTTAGAAGATGGTGCATAATATCAATCACTGAATGTAGCTGGATCTAATTGGTGGTAAACACATACTTAAAGGTTCCTGCCAATGAGATTTTACTCATTAAGATAATAGATGTTGCTTTTAATTAGCCTTAATTTGTTTATATTTTACTGAAGAGATGTCTGCCATAGTGTGCCACTTTAAAATTTTCATTATTAGAGTCAGCATTGGGCTGTCAGTGACCAACTGTGGAAAACAGGGGTGAGGATCTAAAAATACTATACTCTATAAACACAAAAAAGACTATTATCGCCTTTGAGAGACTCAACATGCTCAAAATATATAGTATGTGATTGTTGTAATCCTAAAAGCTGTTTAAATTTTAACTCAGTAAAGTACCTATATATTTTAGTGTAACTTTATCTTTCTGAGGGCCAGAGGAGTGCATCCAGTCTTTTAACAAATCTTCTTCTTTAAAAGAAGCATTTCTATCAAACCAAGAAAAGAAACTTCTCATATTATAGGAGGCATTTTTATCTGACCATTTAAATTGCCTAAAAGTGTTCTGATCTGTTGTGAAGGAGGTCTTCTCCTCTACTGACAATTAAGTGGTTGTCAAATATATCAGAGGAAAGGTGTGCATGCAGTGATATATCTGATTGTCCTTTAACAAAAGATACATGATAATGTCTTTACAAATGAACTCCACACTGTGATTTAAATTCAATAAACATGCAGAATGTGAAGTCAAAATCCAACTCATGTGATTTCTTCTTTTTAAGAGGCATAGATTGATTTTTCAGTCTGACACACAGACTATGTGTGTGTGTGTCTTTGTGTGGACTTGGGTGAGGGTTGTGTGATTTCTGCCTGTTTGGATATGTTGTTCTTCTAATGCCACTTTTGTGTAATGTTAACCTCCTGAGCCCGAGAGACGCATGCTATTCAAAGTTAAATAACTTTGGAGCCATAAATCGCCACTTGTTGTTTTCCTCCGAAAGCCCTCTGCTGTGCCATTCTAATGATGCTGTCCATGCCTTCATAGCTCTTTGAAGATTAAATCCACACAAGTTACTCTGATACTGAGCGCACTGAACAATACCGAACAATCACTCCTTCCGCTAGTGGCTAATGCTGTCCGCCAGCACATTCACAATGCGTTGTGATTGGGCTGTGACAACCAATGACAGGCTGTTCTGTCATGCTTCGTCAAACACAGGGTTCCTACTGATCTTTGAAGTCTTAAAAAATCTTAAATCTCACATTTGAAATTTAAGGCCATAGAAAGTCTGATTTCTACCTGGGAGAGCTCTTAAATTTAAGAAGGCGCTTTGAGTGAGACATGTCCTTATCCAGTCTTTTTTTTCTAGCCAACCTGTATGATTTTAATCATCTTTCTCCACAAATTGTTGCAAAAATATTCTCCATAATTCAGGGAATTTAAATGTTGGAAATTTCCTTGGGGAGGACCCCAGACCTCTCTCTGATTTTATCTGACTCACTGTGATATAATCAACTCTATGCTGTTGTGAAACAATCTCTAACATCTGAGCTACCAAGTTCCCCTCTAAAATATCGGTGCAGCCCCCTTATTTTAACACGTCTTCCCTTACAAAAAGCGTTATTCTGCTTTTAATAGTTAAAAGTGTTTAGAATCAGGTCAGCACACCTGGAAAAAAATGTGTTATGATACATATATTGATAGAATAGAGGCATTAAGTGTGCCTGAATTCATCAAATTTGGGTGTGTCATCTCATGCCTATTATTTTTAACAGTTTACCGTCCAAAAAGTGGGATTAATTTTTCGCAGTTCAGGTTCTTAAAAAAGTCTTTAAAAATCATAAATTTGATTTTTAAAAGTGTGTATGAACCATGCAAACAGGGCATGTGCAAATACTTAAACTGGTAAAGATAGTCTGAATGACTCATAATAGAGAGAAAGAGACACAGAGAGACTGTGATGTGTCCTTCTGTGTCACTGCAGACAGTAGCTGCTTTAAATAATGACTCAAATTCCCAAAAGCATGAAGACTTTTGGAAAAATTTGCAGATTTTGGAGAGTTTTTGCCTCAGAATGACTTTTTTATTTTTTTTTTACCTTTTTGGTCCTAAAGAGAACAAGATTCTGCAAAAGAACCCTTAAGGCCCATTTATACTCCTTTTACATACAAAAATGTATACATCCTTTTCAAACGATGTTACCGTCACTGCTCACATACTTCCATGTGTCTTTTACGTTGGCATGGATTTTAACCAATACATCCAACGGGGGGCCTAGAGTCAAAAGTTTATGACAACAACAAACTCAAAAACAAACATGGCGACTGTGGAGGAGGTACTGATAATGTACCTCTTGCATAAAAGAAAAAAAACAGAGGCAGCGTTTCTAACCAACTCGGACAACTTTTCCTTAAAAAGTTCCACCATTATCATTTCTTTTTCGTGTCTCACTAGAGCTATGTATCAGGTAGTGACAGCAACACTGCCCCCACGGTTTCCGGTGGTACTGCTCCGTTTGGCCTGTATCTGTAACCTTTATGTAAACGTGCAGAAATACAGATGAAATGATCGCAGAGCATGGACAGGGGGCTCCATCAGTATCCGGATTCGTGTTCATTGTTGAGCATAAATGGGCCTTTAGTCATTATTGTTGTTTACTGTGTGTAATACATGAAAATATTTGAGTTTTACCTTCCAATTTTTTTTTATTTTGTCTTTAAATTCCCATATTTTTTTAAAGTTCTGCAGCACACGTGTTCTTAAAGCCCAAGTTGTCCTGAAAATGGGATGTTTACAGCTTGACTCTGCTCCACAAGGTTGATGTTTTATAAGCTTTTTAAGACAAAATAAACAGGCGAGACACAATGGTTGAAAAATAGAGTAGGGCTCAGAGGGTTAACAGGCCTCTTCTGTCTTGATCTGCATCTGCAGTATAACTTCTACATCATTTACATACAGTTTAAATGTAGTCATCAACAGTCCTGAAATAAAATGTATGTTAAGTCTTTGTGTGTCTGAAAAGTGGGTTTACTGTCTGTCTGCCGTCCATGTAATCATATTTTATATCCGTTTGTCAGAGCTATAGCATCCATTTCTCTGTTGACCTTCCATTCTACTCTGACTTAAAAAATAACCATGAAATGTTTATGTTTTGTGTGTGTGTGACGTCCATCAGTCTGTCCTGATACAGTCAGTCAGTCAGTGAGTTGTCTGGCCTCTCTCCCTTTCTCTCCCTCTCTTATCCCCTCTCCCCTCTCTTTCTCTCCCTGTGTGTGTGCTTGCAGCAGTCAGTATGTGAGGAGATGCTGCGGGAGCTCCAGGGGATCGTCCTTTGTCGGGACAGCCTGCAGGTGAGGCGTCGGCGGTCTGCTTCCATGATGCGACCGCGACCTCTACCCCTGGAGGACCGTCGGGCGCGAGCCGCCGCAGTCAGCCTCAGCAACGGCAAGCTGTGCGGGGGGACCGGATTGCCTGAACCCCTCTCCCACAGACTGGCACAGGAGGCTGCTCTGGTTGCAAGGGGCTGCAGCCACATCCGCATTTGCCCAGAGTGTCGGCGCTTTCAGGGACTGAGGATGCGTCCTGGAGGGGCTACAGGAACCCTACCCTCTCCCACGCACAGTGAGGAGAGTATAGAGTGGGACAAGACCACAAATAGTAGTGAACCTGAATAATGCCAAGTGACTCCAACAGGACTGACTGTCCCAGCAGCCACCTCTCTGCTTTCCAAGGATCAGAGATCACGTGGTATTGTGGTTCAGCTGATCAGAGCTTTATCTTAAAGGGCGGGGCAATGCTGTGAACTTTGTTCTTCCCTGGAGACACGGCCAGTCGACAGTTTTGGATTCTCCTAGGGTGAATTTTTTCCTTGGACGTTGGAAAAACTGATGAGTGTGTCTCATTGTGGTTTTTCCCTGTTGGCCCTTTGTACCGTGTAAAACAGGACGGACAAGAACAGCTACGGGGCATTTGTACTATGCAGTATTTTCAGTCATTTATCATTGTGCTTTTTCCTTTTTTCCTTCTTTTTAAATTATTTCTGTCCTCTGTTGGATTATCAGTACTGAATATTGTTATTCTATTCTTCTTAAAAAGAAAACTTTAAACGAGTTCCTTTTTTATCTGACAATTTACTGTATGAGCGTATATTGCCTCTGAAGAGCTGCAAAGACAAACAGTCTAATGCAAGGTCATCCTTCAAATCCTTTTATTTTAAAAGTGCCAAAAACCATGAGTGTAATCTTGTGGCTGAAGAAAGCACCACAGCCTTGAGAAGACAACAAACTGAACCGAGAAAACAAACAAAACAGAGACATTCAGACAAAGAGACTTTTTTATAGTAGTGATATTCTATTAAAAAATGTTTTAACTGTTGGTCTCTCTGAAAGACAGCGATGCATGTCCAGCAGGTTGGCAGGAGCTCTTTGAATGATAAATTGCTGGTGGCTGAGTCGCTGAAAGTATGATTTCCTGTTTTTAATATGTGCTTAAAACGCTGATTGCTTCACACAACATCCATTTATTTTCACCCTCCATTTGTCTTTAACACCATGAAGCATTTATCGTCTCATAATTTGTCCCCTAGCTGAAAAATATATCCACTGTCAGGGATATTTTCTGTGTCTCACATATTTAAAAATGATTTCAGCGTCAGTGGATAAGCTAGGGTGGTAATGACAAACAGCATATATTAGAATTCAATTTTTAACAATGCTCCCCGATAACGTTAAAGGCTTTTTATGTCAGCATTTGACTTGTGTTCTGTGGTGTTTCAACACTGCTATGGAAGAGTATTTCAGTTCAGATCAGCCTAACAGCTCCTTGACGTTTTAATTCTATAATTTTTGAAAAATGCTGATGCAACACAGAAAGTTTTAATCAGGTCTTAAGGAGGCAGATCAAGTGATTTTGGAAGTGGTAAGATCAAGGTTGGACTTATAAAATCTTTCCTTTTATCAGTTTATAACCACATCAATTCATTTTTTTTTGTCTTTATTGCACCATACTTAAAAAAAACTAAAACCACCAGCAAAACTGTTCTTACTTTACCTTCAACAGAGACTGTGACTTAGTATTTTCCCAGTGAACTCGATCTGTTTATAGCTGTTACTGTATGATAACCTCACTGTTGCACAGAAGGAATCAGCGGTCATTCTCATGTTGACACTGCTCCTCTCTTATCTCTAATCTGTCCATCATTTTAAAAAATGCCCATCAGGTGCTGTCAATCATCATTCCTCAGAACTAGGCCACCAAACTCTACACAGCTTGAAGGTACTGCTGCAGTTTCTCCTCTATTTTTTATAAGCTATGTTCACCTTCTATCTCTGTCAGTTTTTTACCTGCAGGTTCTCTGCATATTCTGTTTAAAGTAGCAGCCTCTTTCTTTCTCTTTGTTTCATGTTTTTATATATATATTACTTTATTGTCAGCCAACCCTCATTTTTCACATGTCAAAAAATCTAAAACATCTCATCCTACCTACACACATATCAAAGCCGTCTTTCCAATCCAAACTTGCCCATAGCAACCACCCACAAACTTGACTAGGCAGTAACATTTCTCTTTGAGACATAAAGACGTCAGCCTACATCTTTCTTAGTTCCTGAATGGTTTGACAACACTCAAATTTCCTGTTCAAAAGGGCAAAGCAAAACAAAACTAGAGACAGTACAAATACAATATCAAGGTAACATATCCATAGAGCACAGGGAGGAGACTGACACATTTATACAAATTACAGGAGAATATCAAACACAAAGTTTAGCCAAAAGGGGCCTGAAAGACTTAAAAAAGAAGCCATGATTTGCCTCTGTAGTGTTAGTGAGGACTGATGGAGGATTATAGTCAGTATCCTTAGATAAAAAAAATACATTCCTTTGAATTATTAGTTAATTAGCACCCTGAAATTTTATACATGTTTATGTATCATTGATCATAACAAATATCTGACATGTGTGGGTTTCAGCTGTTGCCTTGTTGTTGTGTCATTCTGTCTTTTGTTATTATTCATATACACAGTAACATCTCTATAAACAACCTCATCCAACTGCCTCAATGTATTCAAAGCACCTGTTCCTGCATGAAGGGCTGTGATTGGCTGCTGTTTCTGAAGCTGGTGAACATGTGAAACTGGTGGATCAACTGCTGACAGACCTTGAGAAAGCTGCATCATTGTGCTGGTACAGTGCATCAACTGCTCTGAGCATTTTTGCAACTGGAATCCCAAATGTTTGTGTCTTTAATTGTATTTCCCTATTTTTAAATGTTGGTTCACTCAGTTCAGACAGCATTCGGACTCAGGTCTGCAGCGGTGTTTGAAACAGCACTGAATCTGCTTCATTTGGCATCCCAAAGAAATTAATGGGTATTCTGGAGGTATCATGCTAATAGTGCCAATTCGCCTAATCTTCAAGTAATCAATGTCTTACAGTCAGCGTGTAAATACAGTTTGATCAACAGGGTTCCCCAGTAATGGTCCAAAGTGTTGTAACAGTCCTTACATATCCCCCCCCCCCCATATGTGTACAATGTTTATATGGACACATTAGACATTTAGACAAAAGCGCACAAGCAGTTTGTGAGCATTAGGATAAAAAACTCTGAACAGGCTGTAAACTTTCTATATTTCTTTATAAAATAACTTGTTAAAGGCAAACAGCCAAGAAAATGGTAAAGAAAAAAACGACATTTCATTATGAGTTTTATAAAAGAAGTTTCTATCCATTTGCTGAATGTTAACTTAGAAACTCATGAGAGTGTGGAGGCTCTCACTGCACCCAATGTGAACTCCTTAAACACTCCAAACATTTACAGGGGTGCTAAATCAAGCGTAGTTGGAATGAGATTGCCAATTACCTTGAAGGCAGGACGAGCAGTGGAGTAAGAATTAAAACAAATCCCACTGAAACACTGGGCGGCCTTCGCTGGGAGACCTCTGAGTGAGATGGCTGCTATATTTTATATGCTTTATTTTCTTATGTTGACATTTTTATCCCATTATAAATACATTTCTAAAAACAAACCTCTATTCTGTGGGGTTCTGGGTTTGTCTTTTCTTTTCCTCTTGATTTATTTGACCTTCCAATCTGTTTAGATCTGCCATGCTAAAAAGCCTCTGAGTGCACTTTGTTTCCTGAGTTTATTATTTAGACTGGAGAGATATTCAGGCTGTGCTCATGTTTTTGTTTGTCAGTATGAGGATGTATGGGGTTTCTTGCAGAGTAAACATGACGATTTGTTGAGTGAACCAAAGGGAACTGATGCATCTACCCCTTCTCTCTCCAGTAACTGAATTAGTGTCTGCACACTCGTGAATCCGTTAAATAGCTGAGAACTCGTGTGGGTGTGAAGTCTTAACAGGGGGGCTAATGAGTTTAACAGCTCACTCATGTGCTATATTTGCATCAACTCAGCCGTAGTCCATCTATCACTGTGATTTTCAGTGAATGTTTCTGCCTCCTCAGGACAGTGAGTGAACGCCAAGCAACTAACTGCATCTGATTTATGGTTTCATTCAGACTCCCCTCTCTCTCCTTTCTGAGTGCCTGTCTTACCATCTCTCCTTGACGAGTTCAGTCACCAACCTGCATGTTGAACGGCTTCTTCCCTGCACCCACAGATCTCTTTAACAAGAGTGACAAACACTCCCTGACACTCACCGCCACCTGTATGTCATTGCTGTGTCGACTTCATTTAACCGTGCTCATGCTTGCTGCTGCTCCAGGTCCATAAATACATCCCATCCCTACCCACCAGTGGCGAGCTTAACTGCTGCTGGATTTATGGAGGCCATGACAAGCACCTAGCACCTGCAGAGGTGTGTGAAAATCTGCTTTACTCTTCAAGTTTTTCCTAATGTAGCTCATAGCAATACCAATTTCCCAAGAGTTAATTGTCATTCAAAGATTATGTCTCTTATACACTGAGTCTAATGCGTTATCCCTAGCTAACAGCTCACACCTCTTACATACAAGAGTAACTTTTAATCAGCCTACTATTTGTCAGCAAAGTTTTTGCATTCTCTTCACACAAAACTCTTAATTTTGAAGGTCTCTTCTCACTTCTAGGAGGCCTACACCTGACACCTGAAATGGTTCTGTGGATTTTTTAAATATCATGTGTCTATAGACTTGTATTCAATATCACTGAATTGCTTTCTGACAGCAATGTTCAAATCTATTCATCCTCTCTCCACTGCCAAGATTGCATCTCTTTGTCACACATTTTCTTTCTTTCCTCTGACAGCAGATATCTCAAGGTTAACAGCTTGCATGTTTACATCTGCTTCATAACATCCACTAATGAGCAACAGATCTAAGGACACCAATTGGCAGACAAAGCAGTCAGTCAGTGGAGCCGACCTAATTCACAGTGAGACAGGAGCACATTTTAAAGTGAGAGCTTTCCCATTGATTTGCTAGCAGTTAATTGCAATAGGTTTGTTGTTGTCAGTGTTGTTGATGTTGGGATGTACTCAAAGAAAAGGTATTCAGAGTGAAAGAATTCTCTCCGAGGTGAAGTGCTGTCAAGGCTGTTCTGCAGCCTTTTGTAGTTGGCAGTTGTTGTTGAACTTATTGACCAAAACATCTTGGCATTGTTTGTCTTTCAGAGAAATAAAATGGAGCTTCATTTACTTTGTGTTTTGTTCCCTCACTATTCATTCTCACCTTGATCGATGGCCCCACAGACGGGGAAGCATCGATTACCTAATTTTGTGTTTCTCTCCGTGTGTGTGGGTGAGGGTGAGTGTTTGTGCATTGCGTTGGAGTGTTTGTAAGGGCTCTCTCTAATGCTCCAGCCTCCATGGGAAATCACTGTGGGCATCTGGATTCATCAGCTGGAGGGCCTTTGGTTGCATCATTACCCAAAAGCTGAATAGACAGCCAAGTGGAGTTCCAGAGGAAGCGCGGCAGCCAGTGCATATTTCCAGGTATTCATGGGGAAAATTAAAGCAGACAGCGTTTACTGTGGAAATCGATCAACAGGGTATGACTGCCTAACAAAGCCACGAGTTCTTCAGATTTCTTCAAAGGTAAAACAGACATAAAAATTCAAGAGGTGTTCTGTAAATGGGGTTAAAAGTATGCGTTAACCTTGAATTTAAGTTCTGAAGAGGAAGTGCTAATCAGTCACTCTCCATAATGACTCTGCTTTTTTACAGAGCCTCATTTATCTCCCAGAAAATGCATCAGTGACAGCAGACAAACATTAGCAGAGTTATAATTAGAATCAGCCCATTAATCATACACAGCATGGACAAAACACCTGCCTGCCTGGTGGTTGTTTAAAAAGTTTACCTGGGAATACATTGGGTCTAAACTACAATTGAGAATGGGATGATTTACTCTCTCTCATGGTTAAACATAACCTCATGTTATGCTACATTATATTTCGACACAACTACCTGACATTCACAGGGGAAATGTGCTTTATTCTTAACATTTCAAGTATCTTAAAGCTCAAAGTCATATTTTACAACTAAAGTACATGTAGCTAATGATAATAATAATAGTAATAGCTTGGACTTACATAGCACCTTTCACAAGACCTAAGGTCGCTTTACAGAAGAGTGGAAAACAAGGCACAACACAAAAGACAAGCACTAAGTTGAGTGTACGTAGGGAGCAGATTTTGGAGAGACTGTAAGCTGTGGTGAACAGGTGGTGCTTGAGGAGTTTTTTAAACATGTCCAAGGATGGAGCTTTGCTGATGTTTTCAGGAAGGGAGTTCCAGAGGATGGGGGCTGTAGTCCTGAACGCTCTGTCTCCATAGGTGCGAAGTTTGGTGGTGGGAAGTGTGAGAAGGCCAGCGTCTGAGGACCTTCCTTCCTTTTTGATATGGGACTGGAAGGAGAGGGTGGAGCCCATAATGATGCCCAGGTTTCGGACCTCGGAGGATGGGTGGATGGGATTGTCATCCACATGAAGTAGGAGATCTCCAACCTTTCTGAGCAGTGCTTTTGGGACCACAACCATGAGCTCTGTTTTATTGCTGTTTAGTTTGAGTTTGTTGGCTGACATCCAGGTTTTAATTTCTTGCAGACAGTTGACCAGTGAGTGAGGGGGGAGCTGAGTGGATGGTGTGGTGTGTAGATAGAGTTGTGTGTCATTGGTGTAGGAATTGAAGCTGAGACCATGTTTACAGATGAAGACCATGTTTGCAGATGAGCCTCCACTCGGATATAAAGTGCATTGTTCAAGCTTCAACAAGTTGTGTTTTGTACTTAGATTTTTATAACATTTCATTTATTCAAAAGAGTTTTTATCAGATCCTCCAAAAAGATACGTTCCTTCTGGATGGTTTTATATTATGTTTGACATTTTAAAGGTGCAGTATGTGACATTCAAAACAGCAGTATAGCAGATATCAAATGTGTCATAAAAATGAAAAAAACGTGTTCACACTCACAGGACAGCTACAGCTTGTTGATTTGTCTTACATGTTTTATTTTTCATGCCAGTCTCTGTCACCTCATGAGGGAAGAAAGATGGCCTTGTCCACTTAAAGATGCTGTAAAAAGAGGCACAACAGACTTTCCAAACAGGAGAAAACACTGTTTTTAGTTTACAGTACAACCCTAAGAAATAGAAATGAATGATTTTAGGCAACATATCTGAGTCAGTCTGACAAAGGGCTGAGAAAAAATCCTCTCATGGCCACTCTTGTGACCATTTGAAGGCGACCAGTACTTCTTGTATATAAAAGTAAAATGGCACAATGGTATAGGCAATAATCTTATGTTTGAATCATTTTCCTTTTGATAATAAGTAAGTTAGGTTGTCCACACACTACAGGGTTTTTAGCCTGATTTGAGGCCAGATTTGCCGCCACAGACGATTGTGGGGTTGTATCCCGAGTGGAGGCTCATCAGAAATGATTATTTGTTTGAGTAAGCTTCAAGTGTGTGGTGTCAACACCAATATTTTATCATCCAAGTCCCATCTTAGCATCGCAGACCTCTAATCATACAAACAAACGTGCCTCTGCTGTAATGCCTCCAGTGAAATACTGGGTAAAGACTGGGTAGCGTCACCACTGAGATCTTATGTCCTTTCACTACTCTCAAACATAAACACGACTACCTTAATCCCAGGCAGAATGTCATGCATACTCTTTTCTTGTTTTATCATTTTTTCTGCAACTGTAACTCATGCCAGGACAGTCCGCTGAGGATATTAATAGTCATCCATGTTTATTTTATTCTGAAGTCACATTTGATAATGCGAGATTCTGTGAAATCCTGTGTGTGGGGAGTCTTCACTGTGAGGTCGTTGGCAGGTGTGTGGGCTCCAGTAGTCTTATGATCGGGTTGAGTCATCTAGGGTGTGCTCAGAGGATCCTAATATGAATAATTGTTTGCAGTGGTCCTTGGGTCTGTGGTCTCCAATGTTTTTTAAAATCTCAGATTTTAAAAATTGTCCCGTGTGTGGCCAGCATTACTCTAATGTAAGAAATGCATGGTCAACCTAAAAAAGGGCTATATAAAGTTAGAGGATTATTTGTATAACCTGCTATTAGATTTTAAAGAGCTTTTGAACATTTACAACCAGAGCTGTTTCCATTAAAATAAAACCCTAATCCAGTTTTAGTTGCTCATTATGTCAAAATACTTCTCTTAAATTTAAAGCTTATGTGAGAAACTTTTGGTTTGTGTCTTCTAGTGCCCCCTGTTGTAAAAGCATTACTTTTTAACCTCTTTGCTTATTTTGTTTTGTGTATTTTTAAATTGTTTTTATTTTTCAGCAAAACATCATCCTTCTTTTTTAATCATTAAATGTATCTCTTATCAAAAATCTTTGCCATAAAAAATATCAAAACCATCTGTTTCTGCACTATAGTTATGACTTCCTGACACTTACCCTGCAGGAGCACATTCAGACATTGAAGTAATTATACAGAAATTATCTGTCTTTATCCAAATGCTTTTTTTTTTTTTTTTTTTTTTTGCTTTTGTAGCTTATATTGAGGCTTCAGTTGTGAGTTGAGTCTCTTTCAAAACCGTAGCTAAAGCTAGGAGCTTGGTATTTTCACAAAAGTTTATCCCCCGCATTTCTATCCCCACTGACAGCTATTTACATTTGAGTTTTTATAGAAGAAATTTTACTGTTTAACAAGGCTTATCTTAAACTTAATTACATTTTTGCACCTCACTTTATTTTTTTGTCATTTTGAACATCAGTCATAACAATTAAACCCTAAATAAATAAAATCTGTACCCACTGAAGTGCTCCTTGTGGCTTGATGAGAAAGTATTGTTTTTTGGATAAAGGCCTCTTGAGCTGTGGTGCTAATTGGTCATCAGAGGCCCGAATTATCTTAATCCCAGACTAAATGATTCATTACCTCACAAATGAAAGCCCACCCTGTGAAAAAGGAGCACAAATGACAACCTTGGAAGAGAAATCTGTTGATCCCTGCAGGGAAGGACCACTTGTATCAGTGCTGGCCAGATCTACATATTTCCTATATAATTAACTGTTCTTTTTCCTTTTTCTTATTATAAACTGCAAGACTGCATCATGCTGACATTCCTTTTAATAACTTCTAACGTTCCCTCTTTATATGGTTTCTATTTGGCAGTTTGAATGAAATCACTGCAGACCAGTATTATTGCAGCTGAGCAGTTTCTAACTCCTTTATGGTTCTTGCTGTCAGGTCACCTTGCATTTCCTCTTACCCAGTTTGGCATCTGGTCCGCTGATTATTAAACAAAGCCTGAAAAAACTAGATTTCCACCTCAACATAATGACCTGATGTAAGGCTTTACTGTTAAAATAATTAATAAAATAAAGCACAACAATCATCATGTAAGTATCATCTTCACATAGTTTTATTAAACTTGGGCAATATCTAATGAAGAACCGAATTCATTTCAGAATACTCTATCTAGCACTTTGGGTATCCTCAACACAATCTCTGACATCAAATAGTCATTAGCTACACCTAGTGGACAGAGTACAACATTACACTCACTAAAGGGTAAGCTGTAAATGCATGCATAAATAGATCCGCCTGTTTTCTGCTGCGATGATGAAATATGGAAACAACAGCCACCCCTTTTAGACACCCTAAATCATGAGCTGAAATGGATAATGTTGCAGGGATCACTTTGGTTTGGACAAAATGTGTCATGTCTGTCTCTTAGATGTTGAGGGCACTCAGGCCAAATTCGAAGAGCAGCTCCTTGTGATCCTGATGAAGCTCTGCACTCTCACCCTTCCATCCTTGTCCAGCCACAGAAAGCTGGGGAGTCAGGCTGTCTAGAGTCTCCTGTGGAAAAAACACAATCAGCGAAAATGAGATGCAGGCTTAAATTTTCCCCTTAAATCACCGGTTGTCTAACCTGATCTCCTTCCTGCCCTTTAACCACTTTGAACTCAATGAGTTTCAGGACTGCGCTGATGGAAAAGAGGCATAATTAGATTCTTTGTCACACAAGGGGAGATAGAAATAATGATAATTACTTATTAAAAACCCTGGCTGCATAATCACAGACTGAGTCTGTAATAAAGGGCTTCAGTCTTGACCACTTATCTTTGAAGATCTGCTCTCTGAAAATTTACATCTACTGACTGTGCTCTACTGGTCTTCATCTATGGCCATACTGACCACTTTCTATTTGGAGCCCTATTGTCCTTATGTGAGGGAATATAGTACGCCTATAGGTTAGCATAACATTTACATCATTATTGTGGGAGTTGTGAGCTTAAGCACTTACTGCTTTAAAAAAAAGCCACAACAGAGTTCCTGCTAGACAAAGGGGACATGTTCCAGCACTGAGAGAAAAGCTCCGATTCTAATCCTCTCTATGGCTTTTACATCTTACTCATAACTCATTTTCATGGCCATCCAGTCTTACTAGTAGACTGATGTTGTATTGCTTTGTTCAGCCTAAAACACTAACATTTAAAGTTCACTTATGCATATTCACTTATGCTTATGCATCCAAATGCCTGCTTTTGACATTTGAGAAAAGGTTGGGCTGTTTATAAACTGTTTGAGGCTTTGTCAAGCCATATCACAACTGTTACATTATCTCTGAAAGTTGTGTAAAAAACAGAAATTAGTCTCAAATCAACTATGACTGAACATTGGATGTAAATTGAAGAAGCTTTTCATTACGATGTGGTTTAGGATTTTTTCTGTGCAAGGCCAAATAGTGGCCTCAAAACGAACATGTTGTGTTACTCGTTACAACAGAAAAGTAATCCGAGTACTCTAACAGATTACTTTGTAATGCATTACCCTTGACACTGGTGACTTGGGTCTAAAGTTGAGGATGATGTTAGATGGTACTAGCTCAGCCAGTTGAAAAAAACTCAGCAGAAGTAACCCAGTTTAAACCCGTAGAGGGCAGTAACATGCAGATTTCTTACACAATATGTGCAGTTTAAAAGTTTGTGCTCAGATGTTGAGAGTTGGACCTTTAGTATCCAACAATCATACAGTTACCATTATGCATCAAAGTAAGTGCATCACAATATAAAATGTGTTTTAGAGACTGAAAATGTGTTAAGAGTTTTGCAAAAAAAAAGTGCAAATGAGAACTGCAAATTATCATGACTAGGTAAAATTGCCAGGTTTTGCCAAAATAGTGATCAGTTCCATGAACTGGTTTAGACCCCTGAAGATTTGGCACAAAGAGTGGGGTTTTGGTGTTTTAGCAATTGTGAAATACTTTAAGAAATACTAGGTATGTTCATTTACATTCCCTGAGGATGATGAAATCTGATTCTTGCACTTGCAGCTCTAACATGGAGGGATGGATAGGCCCAGCAGCCAGATGAACCCTCCATTGTCAGGTTGTAGTAGTATTTGATGGTTGACAAATGCTTTAGCTACTGTGAGTGGGTATGGTTTTAGCATATACAATACAGTGCATGGTCCCACAGCATCTCAGAGCAGAGATTACAGCCTAATCTTTATTAATCTGAAACTGAGATTGATATATTTAGGGATTTCTTTGGGTGATTTGGCCTGGTAGTAATGACACAGTCATCTATTATAAAACAATTTAAAAGCACGTTTTTTTATTGCTGTACACGATGGATTTTAAGTAACGGTAGTGAATAAAATGCTATGTTAAACTATTAGACAAAACTGACTCTGAAGACCGAGGTTGTAAAAAGAATCAGTCTTTTATGTGAGTAGCGCGGCAGTGAATTTAATTTTTGCCCATTAATATTAATGTATCCCTACAGTGTCATTAACTTGTTAACTTTCACACTCTAATGTTGGCACAGCGCCACAATCCCAAGCATGGACCTGATCATTATAGAGGAGTGGTTCTCCCTAGAGATAAGTTTTGCTCAGCTAAAAACAGATAAAGGCTGATCTCACTGCAGAGGCAGGAGGAAAAACTGATCTACACCCAGTCACCAATACATCCTCTATAGAAAAACAAAGAGTAATGGGGACAAAGCTGCCCTTTAGCAGGGACAGCACCACATCTTTCTTCCTAACTGGATTGACACATACTTGTATACATGCAGGTTTACAGTGCCTTAAAGATGTTTAGAAAAACTACAGAAGCCTGTTAGAGGCTGCAGTTTGTTTAAGTTGCATTTTTAGGTGATGAGAGTAAAAACCGCACATGCAGGATCTTCTCATAGTCTGTTTCCATGTTGTTCAGCTTGTGATGGAGGTCAGATATGATGGCGTCCTTCCTCTGTTCAACCTGCTCTCGTTCTCTCTTCTCTCTCTTGAGTTCATCCTGACACAACACTATGCACACAAATAAATACAGGCATGCAGTTATTTTGTGTGGATCTCCAACAATTGTATTTGTATACATGTTAAAACTTCCTGTATCATACCAAGCTCCTCTTTCAGCTGGCTGACTTCTTTCTCCAGCCTCTTTACCTTACTGCTAAGCTCCGTCTGCATGGTTTTGTACTGCAGTCTGAGGTCTAAAAAGACATTTGTATGAACAATGTCAGACTTGGCCTTTATTACTGATTCCCTTTGCACAGCTAATGCAGCAATCAGCTTAGGCACCCAGCTAATTAGACTTTTTGTTCTCCAAAAATTACCCCAACCTTGGCAAACACGCCCCTTGTCTTCACATCCCAAAGGGACTAACGTTTTATTTCAGGTTATTAAAAGAAAGACTAATTGTTGTTTCATGCCTCGTCTGTAGCCTACCAGAGTTGAAGTCCCTGTGGTCTTGTCTCTCCAGCTGCAGCTTCTGCTCCATGTTTGTCATGTGTCTTCTCAGGTCAACTCTATCAGACTGGATCTTTACTACAGACTCACACTGTAAAGCTGTGGTAATCACACAAACACAAGCATGCATAATGTACACTCCAGTCTGTTACTATTTTCTTTCAAGAAAAACTCACATTTAAATGCCTCTGACTCTAAATCTGGTTTATGTTTTCACACACAAGCTGTAATTTAGTGTAGGTATCACAGATGGTGCAGCTATAGCCTCCACTGGTGGGTGGATTCAGAGGCCTTGATTCAATGAAAGTAAAATCCCAACAATGCAAAATACTCTCTTGTGCAATACATGGAAAGTCATGCATTCAAATCTTATTAAAAGTAGAAGCACATTTGTATTGTTTGCAAATTATGCTAAAGAGCGTAAAGTTGTAATTGTCTACTTGTTGGACCTTAAACAGTGTGTTAATGTTTAAATTTAAAACTTTCTTTATAATATCTACACTAAGCATTTGTAAAGCATTGATAATGTTTACCCCAGCATTCATAAAGCATTATTAAATAATTTGTATTTTTTAAACATTAGAAAGGCTTTATTGATGCATCAGTAAAGCCTAAGAGAAAAACACATGATTCAACATTTATAAAAACCCATTAACTAATTGATATGCCATTATAACAGAGCTATAAAAATGTTTAGCGGATATATTAGTAAAGGATTAGTAAAGGCGTACTGTTAGGGTGAGGGTCAGTGTTATGAATATTTCTTTAATGCATCAGAGCAGTATTTATGGCTGTGTTTATGCATGACATATAGAAAAATATATGCTTTGTAACTGACAACTTTACCTTTATCAATGCATTGATAAAGAGTTTATAGCTCAGTTTATAAATGGAAATTAAATGATTATTAATGTTTTAAACATAATGAATACAGATGAGGACAAAACTATCACCCTCCTTATGAAAATATAAGTTTTAAAAGTATTTTCCATGTGCTATTAAACAGATGAAGGATTTCATTTTTAGCTCATCTTCTTCAAACAGCCTACTTTTATTTTTTAAACTTACATTATTTTACTTTGCACACTGAAACAAAATTCTTTCTCAAAAACCACCAAAGTCAAAATTATTAACCCCCTTTAGAACTGTCCTGTTTTTTGAGCCATAGCACAAACCACTGTTGTTCAATGATGAGCTTTAGCTTATTAATGCTCAAAGTTTGTGAAATGAAATTTAAACTGAAGGTTATCTTCCAGTTTAGCTTTAGTTAGGGTTTTAGCTGTCACTGGAAAAACATCTTGACAAAAACATAATAAGTCAGTTTAGACTTGAGGAAAATAATTGTTGATGCTCACAAAGCAGGAGAAGGATATACAAAGTTAGCACAGCATTTCCAAGTGTCAAAGAACTGGTGTGAGAAGTATCATCAAGTAATTCAAAGATCTGCTCAATACAGAACAAGCCTGGCAGAGGTAGGAAAAGTAAGATTTAAAGACTCTGGCAAGAAAACTAGTGAGAAATGTGTCTAAAGAACCCAGAACAACTGCCAAGACTCTAGTGAATGATTTAGACAAGTTGGGAATTGTAGTCTCAAAGAAGACAATCATTAGAGCCCTGCACAGGAGTGGACTGTGAGGTCAAGAAAAACTCCACTTCTGCAGAAGACATCTTCATACTAAGGAAAACCTGGAGAAAGATTATGCAGAGACTGGAAGCATGTCCTTTGGTCAGATCAGACCAAACTAAAGATCTCTGACCACAGAAGCTGTGTTTATGTTTGGAGAAAGAAGAGAGATGTATAACCCTGAAACACTGTCCCCACAATGAAACATGGTATTAGGCTGTGGGGATGCTTCATCGTGTCTGGAACTGGGAATCTTGTAAAGTTGGATGGATTCAAGAAGAAAGAAGGATATGTGAAAATTTTAAAAGAAACATCAAGCAGTCAGGAGCAAAACTGAATCGGCATTTGGGAAATAATTTTTAAAAATTAATCTTTTAGGGGGGTAATTATTTTGTCCTTGTCTGTATATAGCAATGCTATACTAATACTATACTAATGCTTTATTCTTGAATGAGTAATGCCTTATTAATGCTGAAGTGTGTAGTTTTATCAAATGCTTACAAGTTGTATTGAAAATTGTAGCAAAAAGCTGTAGTTTTAAAAAGGATGTTTAACCCTCTGAAATATAGTAGATGTAGGTACTAGTGCAAAAAGCACAAGTGCCTGTAAATCAAGATGCATTAACCACCATTGCTAAAAACAACTTTATAAAGTAGTATATATATAACAAGATGTGTGTGAAATTTTGAAAAGTAATATATAACAATGTCATGAAATGATTTCAGAACAGAAAAGAATATTTTTGGTATTGTTAATAAATAAGACGATTTGGCATGCCACAGTAAATTTAAATTTTAATGAGTAATATTTGGTTTAGGACATGTATCCATAGTAGTAATAACATCAAAAATCATGATAAAAGAAAAAAAATGATAAAAGAAACATACATGGTGTTATGATAAGTCAATTATTAACCTTTAGCTATTCTTTTCATAAATAAGTAATTGTATCAGTCATGTAAAAATCTGCTTTATTTAATAGAGAAATGTTTTCTGAGAATTTGGGCTTGCCATATGTATATTTTTGTAACACCCATTGCTTTATCATTATTCATCACTGGTTAGAAGGTACACTGGGCATGCTGGTGTGAGGCATAGTACAAGTAGAATTTGCACTTGTACTTAAAAATCTTTTAAAAGGGTGGTTATATGCTTGAAATGCATTAGGCTACATGTGAATATTAAAGGAGGTAGCCTACTGGCTAAAACAAGGCATAAACGTCACATAGTCAGTAAACTTAAAATTCCTGCTCACCAATGTGATCTTGTAGGACGGCTATATCCAGAATACTGCGTCTGTACTTTGCCTCCAAGTCATTTTCACCTGCAACAAAACATAACTCTCATTAGTTCCAAAATAAGTAAAAACAAAGACACAAACTATACTATTTGAATTGAATAGGTTTATTACATTTTTCTGGAATCTTTTTTGTGGTCTTTTTTGTTTTCTTCTTCGGAGGCATGATTTCTCTCAAAACCCCTTAGACCTTAAGCCCAAACAAGCTTCCCTCAATGAATGGGAACACACTTGTATACACAGGGATGAGCTTTTGTTGCCTGCTGGGCCTTGGTTGCTGAGTGGGTTGCCATGGCACCAGCTGTCCAGCTTGATTGATAGTTGACTGACTTTATTAACAGCCAATGACAACCCGACTGGGGCACTTTTGCCTTTTACATCGTGCACACTTGGCCATGCAATTGGATATTTACTTTCAATAGGAGACACATTTAAGCGTCTTTTGTTGTTAGGAGTGACCAACTCTAGCGCTGTGGGGTTTCAAGGCTGCATTCAGCATCTCCTCCACGTTTTATGAATGCTGGAAGGACTCAAGCACGCGCCCGAGTACATTCAAGACTCGTGAACGCGCAGAGGGAAGGCGTGGAGTTTGGGATGTGAAGGGGGTGGGGGGCAAACGGAAGGGGACGTACAGGAAAGGAAAGGGCCGCACATACACGTCACGGGGGAAACAAGAAAATACTAAGCAATGTTTAATTTTCGCATGTATTTATTTTCTCGTGTTCCTGATATGTCTGTGAGGCGTTCGCAGTTTTCGGTGCAACTTCCGCTGTCCGGTCATCGGTGAGTGCTCCGTGTCGTCAGCCTCACAGCCCGCAGAGGAGGTCTGACACTGTCACACAGCCACTCAACTTCCCGTCAAGACACAGCACAGGCGAAACGAGCTGCCACTGCTGACAAAAAAAAAGGGAACGACATCGGAGTTTGTCAAGAGAAGAGGACACACGTCAGTCCACGGGGTTTCTGGACAGAGAGACGGTGCTGTTGCCCCCCAGCCGAGAGCGAGCGGAGTCAGGTCTGTGCTCTGCTAATTAGCCTGCGTGGGTCCCCGCAGAGAGACAGCACGGCTAGCTGCAGCACACAGCGGCTGCACAGGGTGTGAGGGACTTGTTTTAGCCACAATCGCGTTTTCATCTCACAAAGCTGATGCTAGGTTAACTGATGGGAGCCTTTATGCGATAGCCATCCCAGCCGCCCTCTACCCCCTGCCAGACCCTGGCTCGGATTCGCCACTCGGGCGCTGTCCTCGCCGGGGGGTGCCGGATCACCACCGCCCGGTCCAGCTAACGCCAGGCGGCGGTTCGGTCCCCCTGACCCCTGCACTGCCTCGCCTGTCTGCCGCTCTGGCCGACCTTAGTCGAGCTCCGACATGGCAGGGAACCTCAAGAAAGGCGGAGGACTCATCGGTATGATGAAGGATGCCTTCCAGCCCCACCATCACCACCTCCACTCCCATCACCAGCCTGGGGCCGTGGACAAAAAGACAGTGGAGAAATGCTGGAAACTGATGGACAAGGTACGTAAGTCAGCTAGTGATCAACGCCAACTAGCGTGAATGTTAGCAACCGCTGTGGAAACAGAGGGAGACTGCTAGCTACCAGAAGCTAACTAGCGTTAAGCTAGCTAATCTGCTGCAGGTCTGTTGTCGCTAACGCCAGCGAAACTAGTCAGCTGGGAAACATGGTTAGCTTGCGTCTGCTAATTAGCTGATCTAACTGCATCATGTTGTGTCATTTTAAAGATGGGATTTAAAACAACCTTATACAAACGACTAAAACAACGTCCACAAAAAAGAGCAAAGGGATTTTGTAAACATCTGCTTTAGGAGCGTTGCCTCTATGCTAACTGTTTTGTTGTCACATCTTGTACATGTGCATTGTTTGACCACCGTTTTATTCTAGAATTACCGTAGACATTAACAAATAAGGTTGGCGGACGTCATGCAACCAAGGAGTTGAATTTAGCTAATGTAAGGGGAATATTGAAAGTAAAAGAGCTCCAAGTACATTAAAAGTCTTTCCTGTTCATTTTTTTTATGAAGGACTACAGTCAACACTCTATAACCCAATAGAGAAAAATCAGAGAAAAAAATACCAAGAAATCTGTCCTTATAACAAGGCCAATTATGCTCTTTCACAGGGGAGACTCATTTCACAGCTTAACTTCTCGGAAAAGTCTGCAGCAGTTTGACCCCCAGTTTCCTGTGAGATTCACACTGCAATATTCGAGTGAATAGGAAGACAAGACACTCTTTTGTGTCTTCTCTTCCTCTTTGAGGCCTTAGTTCAGAGCTCTGTTAAGGGACTTAGCCAAAGCTATTATTTAAGAAACCACTTTCCAGTTTATTTTACACAGCTAGCATCTGTGGTTCATTGTCAGATGGACTTTTCTCCACATTTATTGAAGTACAAAATACGAATAAGAGGTACTGTAGCTGACACAGATCAAAAAACATCAGTTACACCACCACGTTTGTTCTAAAAAATCTTTTGTGTACGTCTCTGTATCATGAAATGTAATCCAGATCAGATGACTGCACAGCTGACCTTACATTGCTTTAACCATCTGCACAGTCAGGTTAGCTTTTTACAGTCCACAGTGTAAGAATAATTTACTACATTCATCTGACCCGGTTAAACAGTTATTGATAGTACCGGTGTGGTGAGAACAGAATATCTTACCTGCAGAACAAGCTAGAAGATAAAGTATATTTACCTTACCGGAATGATGAAAATAGCCAGGGAAATGGTATACAGCACTGTCTGAATGAAAACCACAGCCCAACATGTGCTCTTGACCTACACCTGCAGAATAACATCTTTGTTTTTCTCTGAAAAGGCCTCCTGCAGAGAATAAGGTTAAATTTTATCAGAATTATGTCACATTAGGCTCTATCTGGATTACCTATTCTGAAAGTGTTTAACACAACAAACCTGTTATTCTGTCTGAAACTTTGTCCAAAGGTTAGTTTTTTAGTTTGGTCACCTGTATCTAGTTGGAACTTTGTAAAGTTTGAAACTTGACAATGCCACATGCTTCAGGATAATTTACTTTAAATGACCCACCAGCCAGAATTGGACAAATAGGCTACATTTGGATAGTTTATTTTTGGTGAGTTAATCAAATCTGTCAGGCATGTCCTCATCAGGTAATTTTGGGTCCATCAGGGCATTTGTGTCTTACGTTTACTGGAAAAATTTATCTATTTATATGCAGCTTAGCTCAGTGATGCATTTTTCTGAGCTTGTCTGGCTGTCATAGAAGGTGTTATCATGTACTTAAAAAGAGAAGAATTTGACGTTTATACTCTTTATTTGTATTTATTAATCACCCTCTATAAGTGAGTTATCAGCTAGCAGAGCGCTGACCCCAAACACAGTGTTCATTGCAGTCTTATCTTGTAGCAGTGCTACTGGATAACATGCATATAATTTTGTTGTTCACTGTAGTTTTTTATCAGACTACCTAGCATGAGCATCAATAATTATGAATTTTCATGTCTGCAGTGAGTTTCAGACTTGATTTCTGAGCTCCGCAGAAATGAAAAACTAAATCTTTGTTTTTATAGCTGTCTTAAAAGTTACATGAGCCAGCTTTATTCAAGTTAATTATCCTTTAAGGCACTGGATGTACAAAAAGTACCCGGTTATTCTATGCCAGGTGTGAATGAGACTGGAAAAACTGAAAGAAAAGAGAAAAAGATGAGTGGAATGCAGCGTAGCGTGGAGACAGTCAATATTTCACTCAAGCCTTGATTGGCATTGACGTCTGAGAGCACTCAGTTGTTTTGGCCTTGTACGTGTGCAAGCATGCATGCGTATTTGGCAGAGTTATGGGTACAAGTGTTAGCATGGTAGATGATAATGTTAGTGATGTAACCTTGGCAACAGTCTTATCTGGTGGCAGACATAAGCAGGGTAGACCGTCTGCATTTAGAGGCCAGGAAAGGGGTTAAATGAGAGAGGGCACAGTGTTGGTAATGACACTGAAGGAAAGGCTTGCTTTCTTTTAGTTCAGTTGGACATGTATGCAGATTAATTATTGGCTCTCATCCAGACAAACCACAGGCAAAGTACCAAAAATACCTTCAGGATACAAAATGGTCTTCAACATTTGGTTCTGATGAAGCTTTAGGCTTGCTCTCTCAGTTGGGCTGTATTATTAAAAATGTAACTGAGAAAACTATAAACAAAATGCCTGTATTTCTCATTAGTGAAATGCTAAACTAGCCTCTTGACAATCCCTACTTTCTTTCTAAAATTTGTATCCACAAATAAAAAGTCAAAGTTCATTATATCAGTTCCATTGACACTTGTTAGTGGTGAGAAGTTGACCTTTTGCTGTCTAGACACCAACAGGCCCACAAGCTAAAAACATTTTGCACATTGGGAAATCAGAACTTCTTAAAATACACTACTGTCTGGTGTGACCTCGTTCTTTTCAGGGAGGCATTTGATGCAGTGATCATGAAGCAACTGGCCCCTTTCACATACTAAAATCAAATATTTCTCATATCGTACACCTTCAGTACTGTCATTTTAGAGACACTTTTGATATGGAGAGGGAGGTAAAGATGCTGGATAATTAAAAACAATGATCCAAAATGAAAAGCTTACCTGTGGTTGACACAGAAGAAATTCAGAGGAGCTGATCAGTTATATCAGATTAAAAACAAATATTGATGATAACGTTTAACTTTTCATAAACTATAAACTGATTTGTTTTATCCTATAAATAAACAAACATGCTAAATTAAACACAGAAATTCTTTGTCAAATTGGCCCATTAAATCCTGTAAAAAGTAGCTTCTATTTATGATGATAATAAATTTGATTTCTTGTGTGTTTCACTTGGGATGCACTTACTCTAGGGCTAGTTACCCCATATATTGTTGAAGCCTACTTTTCCACCCTCCCCATTCCTGCACTCGGTGCCCCAAGCCCAACCGGGCCAGGGCATATATACGTCATCACTAGGATTGAGCAGTATCGAATTTTTAATTCAGTTAAACCTTATTTTACCATGGTATACAGCACTACCTTTATGTAAATTGGTTAAAAATAAGATTTGGTGGCACGCCGGTAGTCAAGTGGTTAAGGTGTGCGCCATGTACGTAAGCGACCCGGGTTCGAATCCGATTTCCTGCATGTCTCTCCCCGCTCTCTTCCCTGTTTCCTACTCTATCCACTGTCCTATCAAATAAAGGCAAAAGGGCCAAAAATAAATCTTAAAAAAAATAAAAACAAAAAATAAGATTTGGTAATACTTCTTTTGCCTGTTTAAAACAGTGATATGAAGTCGTTCACAAACTTCACTGGTTAACTTAAAGACTTTAGGACAGAGGCTCAAATGAAGTTGTTTTCTCTTTTGTCCTCTTCCTCTGTAAGCAATGACGCACATTCATGCTTTTCCTCTTCTCATTTTGCTCAGTGGTTGTTTAAACAGCAGCCTTATAACACAACTATTACAAGGCAGGATCTGATAATGTGAAGTACTGTTTTGTGTGCCTTAAGTCCTTGGTTCCCAACTTGGGGTCCAGGGCGCCCTTAAGGGGGACACCCAATATTTCAGGAAGTGGATGCCCTGTCTGCTCTGAGGTTGAAAAAAATTTTTTTACATAGTAACTAAAATAATACTTAAACACTTATGAATAGTTCATACACAGGTCTATGGGTCCTTTATGTTTTTAATGCATTGTTTGTTACTTAAACACACTAGCTGTATTCTGTTACTGTGTGCTTAATGTTGAGTGGACTGTGTCCAGCTCCATGGCTGGAAGGTGTTGCGCTGCTCTGTCTGAAACAATGACAAAACTTCTTCAGTTTCAATCAAAACTTGTAAGGCAGCGCAATGTGTGCAACAGCGGCAAGCTTTGTCATGCAGGGAGTTGAGCTTTAAGGCTTTTCATTTTATTCCTCAACAATGATTTACCTCCAGGAGGTTTGATGTTTTTATACTGCACATTGTGGATTGCGCTTTAGCAAGCTGTAAATTACAGATGAACAGATATCAGATATAAATGATGTTTATCTGTTGTATGCAATCCACTTTATGCTAGCATCTAGTATATGTAGGGCCCTCTGAAATCCCCCCCCCAATTCTGTTTTAATTTTGTGGAATTCATTTTTTAACCTTTCCACTAATTTTACCATAAAAAGAGTGTCTTGTTTATGTAAATGAATAAAAATTTCACTGATAAAATAGAAATAAACTTAAATTTATTGAAAAAGGTCACCAGTTGGCCCAGGAGCCGTTGTTTGGATAACCCTGATATAAAACAACTATCACCTATTTAACAGTCAGATATTTCCAACATTTTAAGACACATCCACATGTATAATCACATCCTAACTGATGTTTATAATGTAAATGAAGAAATCCTTCTTTTCTCTCAAACACAGTGACTTAAAAATAGACTTAATAAGAAAAGTAACATTAAAGCTAAATGTTTAAAAGTAAACCTGTTATCTAAACTTTCTTTACTCTCGCAGTCTGTAACAGTCCATGCAGTTTGATGCTGCATTGTTCTACTCCTGACTGTAACGGCTCTCTACTCGTCTCTCTCCATCCTTGCTGTCTGTCCGTCTGCCTCATATCAGGTATCACACGTATTGGCTCGTTAAGCAACCAAAGGGAACTACAATATCTACGGGAGGAATTATTACACTAATTGTTACTTGAATTTAACATCATTTAGACAGCGGGACTTCATAAAATCTCGAGTCTGTCCGACTCAAGTTTGAAGCCAACGAGGGGTGAGCAGGTCCTCAAGTTGTGACTTCAGCTGTGTGCCCTGCGCACAGACACACCTCTCTCTCTCTGTGAGTCTCTGGTGTTATGTTCCTTTTTCTAAAAAAAAAATACAGCATTTCAGTCAAATTAATTTAATTTCTGCGATTTCAGCATCAAATAGTAAATTCCATTTTTATTTGCCAATTCTGCGATTCCGTCTGTGATTCCCTTAACATGGAAATCATAGGGCCCTATATATGTAGCAGGTGATCAAATAAGACAGCACAGAAATCGGGCCTTTTGGACATACCCTGAACTGATTTTATGGTCAGATGTGAGAGAAAATGTTTCCATATTTGGAGTGTTACAAAGTAAGAATAGTTTTTAAAAACATTGGTATGAACATGGGTTTATCGACTAAGTTGTCATTGTAAACATTGGTATCTGCCCTGATTTTTACAATCGGTGCATCTCTGCTGTAAATGTCACAGTTTGACTTCAGAGAGGACCGTAGTGTGGTGCCATCTCATGACGCGATAGTACAATGGTGTTCAAATAGTGACTCCTTTTTTAAAGGATTTCTGTCTTTTTATTGCATTTCCAACCACAGGTAATCGCGATGCTGCTTAAAATGGACACACACTTGTAGGGAACTCAGTCCAAACATAACTCTGCTTTTTTCATGATGGTCTTCAAAGCTATTTTCAGATAGGGCTGGGCGATTATGGCAAAAATCATAATCACAATTAATTGAACTCTTTTCCTCGATTACGGTTAATGGATGGTTAGTCCACCCCATGCCTCGGTTTGTGCTCCAAATATTTGTATAATTTTAAAACAAATAACTAAAATTTTGTATATTCTAAAGTTTAATGCATCAATCTTGTGTACTTCCAGAACAAAATATTTGGCTTAATCTATAAAATTTTGTTCTCTTTAAACAGTTTTGTGCCCTTGTAGTAATTAAACCAGAGTGGTGCTGATTCCAGTGTGACTGGCCATTTTCAAATGAATTTTCCTGGTCTCAACTCCTGATAAAGATTTGAGATTTCACATATTTTCTTTCCTTAAAATCTGTCATTGACATTAGTTACTGACATTGACTTGAGTTACAATTAAGCATCAACATGGGTAATATAGCAAAAACTACCACAGACTGTTTTATAGGAAAACTAACCTTTATCTGAAAAAAGTCACAAAAATGATCATTCCTTTTAATGATCATATTCCTTGTTGCAATAATAAAGATAATATTTTAAGTTTTTGTCGCAGATGTTTCTTATATTAATCATAGCTTAATTAATGCTATCTGTTTTTATCGGGGTGTTTTTTTCACAAAATTAAACTAACATAACCCCCCCCACAGGTTACACACACAGCTGCTCACCTGTTTCTCACTTGTTCTGCTAACTTTCTCTCCCTAACTGTGTTTCTGCTTTAGTGTTATCATCAGTAGCCTTATTTATTAAATTGCCTTTCAACTGACATCTTCATTTTTTTTTCACCCGGGATTTGATTTAAAACAGCTGATCAGCACGTGGGAGTTTGTTGTTTTATTGATTCACGATAAGAACCAGCGCAGTAACTCGATGGAGTTTCTTCATACAGTCACAAACTAAACAATGGCAGAAGCTGACGTTTAACAGGAGAGGATGCATTCACAGGAGAGACCTGATGAAACAGTATGCAGAGCGAGTGACCACTGCATACTTATCGATTGATCACGGATGGCACAGATCTCCATAATTAGATATCTTTGGGGTTAATTTACTAATGTGTGACACCCAGATAAGATTGTTTGGTCAGCGCTGTATATATGTAACCTTGTTCATGTGTATCATACAAACACCAGCCTGATGCTTAGAGAGAGAGAGGAATGCTCAAAGCGAGCCCCCTCTTGCCCGCCCCGCAGTTTGAGTAGCATTTCTGTGTAGTTTTGGATGGGGCCCTAATGCCCCAGCATTAATGGAGAGATTTACAAGGGGACAAAACTGAAATAACCGACACAGCAGGTTTATGTCGGTTATTGGCTCTAAATGTCGGTTTTGATTATTTTTTTTATTAATCGCCCAGCACTATTTTTAGATACCCTGAGATAAGGTACTTCTGTGTTACCGCCCAACCTTAGTCATCACATTTAGTGACATGCAGTTTACAAGATATGTGACTCAACACAGTGGAGAAAAATCAAGGAAATGTGACGGTAACATTACACGCTGCAGTGGCCTATTTTGGTTAGTTTTGGTCTGATACAGCCTTTTAGTACCTCACTATCATTTGAAATAATTGGTCCCACCTATTACATGTTGTGTGTACCTTGCTCACTCATGGGCAGTCTTCTTCCATCCATGCCAGGGCTAAGGAAATGTGCCATGCCTCAGGACAGTACAGGTCACTCACAGACTGGACTTTGGGGCTCAAGTATGCTTGGGCAAGGTATGGTTTAACTAGTGTGAGTGGGCAATTATAAACAATAAGCTGGCATGTTGGGTCTCATTTTCTCACAACAAACCAGTGGCTTGCAAAAATAATGGGCAGTTTTTTTTAACCCTACTTCCCTGCAGCTCTGTTCCTGCCATATTTCTTTCTAAACCTCTTGCACAATTATTGGAGAAAAAATTGGCCAAATCCACAAAAAGAATGAGCCACGTCCTGTTGGTGACATGCAATTGTTCCGTCAGAGTTGCACCGAAGAGCCCAGGTTCAGATCAGGGCATGAGACTCTGGATTTTTCTAAAGGAGTGTTTTTTGAGTTAGAGAGGAAGTTAATCTTAAATTTAGAGATAACCATGTCTATACAGAGCTTAATATTAGTGTTAATGTTCCAGCCTGTCTGCTGGCATCTTCTGTAATGGTCAACGAGGGGACTGAGAGTCAGTGCAGCAGTACCATGGGATGGCTGAGGACAGGTTGAACATTACTTAGGATGTACCATACTGGTGAACATCTTTGGCTCAGTTTCAATGTTTTATGAAGCCATCTAATCGAAGATTATCTCCCTGCTCAGCCATTACAGAGCAAATCCTCTGATATGTCAATGATTAATGAGTGCAGGTTCTTGTAGATTGTTTGTAGGTTTTTTAATGCTGGGCCAATTTATTTCTTCTTATGCACTTGTGTTAGCTAAAGCTTATATCCTCATTGTCAGTATGAGTCTGTGCTTCAGCTGTTCATATTTGCAAGGCAATCATACTGAAATGTTGAGCAAAGAGAATTTATATTTTTTCATGCAGAAGTGGTGTAGGACGTGCAGATTGAAATGAGGAAGTGTAAACATGGACTGCTTCTCTAAACATGCTGAAAAAGTGCAGTCAGACTGTGGTAACCTCTGTTTGTTGAAATGCTAGTTGAAAAATAAGACAAGGCATGCCTATAAAAAGTACAGTCAGTAAATAAAGAAATGAAGATGATAAGACTCGCAATAAGATCAAAGAATGCAGATCTGCCTTTTCCCTTAAATCTTTCTATGCAAATAAAAAAGGAAGTGTTTGACACTGAGGAAATAACTCCGGATTCCATAAGGGAATAAATCAATGTATCTCTGCATTTTCCATTATCTAATGCATAGACTTGCCACACTCCGAAAGCTTGCCTCTGACAGGGCTTTTAGAGGCCTTTCTCTCAGTCTTCACCTTTGCTGGCACTTTCCATTCTGCATGTCTCCTCTCTGGGCTCTCTGACAGTATACAGCACTACAGATAAGTGGTCTAATGCAGAAAAGAGCTGTATTATGCAAGACTCTGTCCATAAAGTATAAATAATGTCTTACTGATACAGAATAGAAATGCCTTTTTGAATTTTACATAACTCTAATTTTCCTTCTCTGTCACTCTTAACCTCTCCACTCTCTATTCTATCATCTGCTTCACTTCTGCACCCACTTTTTGTATCTAACTGTATCTTGTCCTGCCCCCCAACCCCTACACATCCTGCCTTTCTGCAGGTGGTGCGTCTGTGCCAAAACCCCAAGCTGGCTCTGAAGAACAGCCCCCCTTACATCCTGGACCTGCTGCCAGACACCTACCAGCACCTGCGCACCATCTTGTCTCGTTACGAGGGCAAAATGGAGACTTTGGGGGACAATGAATACTTCCGGGTGTTCATGGAGAACCTAACCAAGAAGACCAAGCAAACCATCAGCTTGTTTAAGGAAGGAAAGGAGCGTATGTATGAGGAGAATTCACAGCCCAGGTAAGAAAGTGGAAATAAATGACTATATCTCAAATAAATTAGGTATGAATTTAGCTGTAAGTTGGATGAAAGCAGCATAATTGGAGTTTCTCCATTCTCTTCTGAGTCATTGTGTTGACTCCCATTTTCAGACGATAGCTGCTGCATCACAAACACTTCACACCTCCAGTTCTTTCATTCATTTTGAGTTATTACGTCTGAGCGTGAACAACAGCACCCTTCCCCAGCCCTTAGGGGCGGTTGTAGCCTGAGATACATCAAAAACAAGAATAGAGAGGTGTTGTGGTTTGAGCATGTGAGCTCCTCTGTGGTCAGGATGGCGCTTAATCTACAGCTGCCTGCCTGCCTGCCTGTCACTGTTTCTGTGCCTCTTTATCTCTACCATCAAATTCAACATTCTCTTCTCATATAGCTGTCTTATTGTAATGCTTTTGTTCCTGAAATCACACTGTCTCATCTCTCTCTTTCCCCTGTCACTTATCTCTCCCTGTCCCTGAAGAAAACAGGCCCACATAATGGAGTTCATATTAGATCTATTTGAAGGGACTTCTAGAAGCATGATTAATGAGATATTGTACTTGTTGTACTGGTTTTAGAAACACCAATTGAGACAGGGGATTCTTTTGAAGACAGAAGATACTGCTAAAAACCCCAAAACTAAACGGAGCTACTTTTAAGCACAGTTCTGTTCAAACAAGTTTATCTCATTAACACGGTTGTGTTAATGAGACGGCTCTCTTAGATGCCGACCACTTTTCTTTTATAATTTTTTGTTTTTCTGTAAGCTTTGGGATGAAGCTGGATGATATTGTTAAAAGTATTATTGTTATTATGTAATGAGATAGTAGTATGATGGATGGATTCATGAGGTTTTCTCTAAATGTCTTTGATTAAGGATTAAAGCCAGAGAAAAATACTAAACCTGTAAATGCATCCTCACCTTCCTTTGTCATCAAGACTTCTTTTCTCTGTCTGCTCTTGCTCTTCTCTTCAGAAATGGAAAATAATTTTCCAAGCAGAGTAGATGCTAGCAAAAAAAAAAAACTTCATGACAAGTGTTGAAATATTGTGTAGTTTGTGGTCTTAATAGAGTTTAAATCAGTATGAACCAGATCACAAACAGGCAACAGAACTCTTAAGCTGGTCTTAGATTAGGTGTGTGAAACGTGCATTTGAGCAGTTTCATGGCCTGATTTTCATTTCGGTTGCATGTTCACCAGACTAGGCTGTCAGGCTGCTTGTGTGAGCACTGTGTCTCACACGCCTGATATGCCTCTCACACGTGGATAATCTAGAGGATAGAGGGCTCACCTAATTTTCTTTGACCTTTTTGTCTTTCAGCCAAGATGGACAGGAAAAAATACATAGAGAAATATCTTTACCTTGTTTTAGCATATATGTATGTCAGTCTTAGTAGAATGTTTGCAATCTGTTTCCTGATGATCTTGAACAAGGCCACAAGCCAAATGGGTCGATCTGATATGGTTGTTTTCTAAATTTCAACTATTATTGAAGCTCAGTGTTTACACATGGGTAGAATATGTCACAGCAAGATGAACACAGTAGGAGTACACTTCCAGTTTGTGTTTTTCAAAGTAAGAGCTTGGTTTAGCATTTCTATGGAGACACTCGCCTCGACTGTACAGGTTTATGTACAGAATGCTGCTATTCTGAATTTTCCAGGTTCAGCTCTGCAATGAATGAAGTTACTTGTCAATTTATTAAGGTGAAACTTGAAGAAAGACAGGGCTGTGACAGCAGAAAGATGCTGCAGCAAACGCTCGTCTGATCAGAAAGCTGTGATACGTGAGCCAGAGCTGACACCTGCAGCAGCTGCACGCAGCAAAACACACCCAATCTGAAACAACGTCCGTTTTACTGCCTTGATTTTAGAGGTACACTGGTTGTGAAAATATAGGCCAGAGTTCGTCCATCAGGTGACTTCCTCTGCCAAATGAAAATCTTCCCTGAATCAGCCGTTTATTTTTTTTAGCCGTCCAATATTAAACTGATGTGACTTTATTTGGCAAACTTTATTTGAAACAATATTCAGAATACATCCAGCGCAAATTACATTTCACAAAGATGTCTTTAGTGCATCTCGTCAAACACGGTATATAAGAAATATATTGTTAGAGAATTACCAGAAAAGGGAAAAAAACACACATAACAAAAGTTAACAAAGAAAAAGAGGCAATCCTAATCTTCAGATAGGTCTTTTATCAGGTTTTAAGTATGTATAGCTTCATGTTGTTTTTATGCTCTCAATAAAATGTTTACATTTAGAGTTTAAAGCTATAAAGCGTGGGTGGGTTCTTTGCAACTTTAATTTATGAATATGGCATTTACCAAGTAGTATCAAGAGGTTAATTGTCTGTATTTTCAGACAGTAGAACAACATCTTAAGTTGTGAAATTTATTTTGCACTATTTGTAATGTAATTTTCAACAGCCTTACACCATAATTTGGTCAAAGAGTAAGTGCATTATGACATCTTCTGACTGCGTGCAATAATCACAATTATATGGCTAATGTCAGCAAATCTTAAGACATACGAATTTGTGATAAAGGCGTTATCTATTATTACCTCCGCCAAGGAGGTTATGTGATTGGGTGGGTTTGTTTGTTTGTTTGTTAGCAACATAACTCAAAAAGTTGTGGACAGATTTTCATGAAATTTTCAGGAAATGTCAGAAATGGCATAAGAAAGAACTGATCCGGATCACATTCTGGATTCAGGACTTTTTTAAAGGATTCTTTACTATTGGGAGATAGGGCCAATGGCGGAGGTCTGCGCTGTTACCGCTTTACACCAGGAGATGGCGGACATGAGTAACTTCAATCCCAGCAGCAGTTTCTGGGTGTGTTGCTATTCAAAGTTTTGGAGTTTACAGAGTTTGAAAGACGCACGCCTGGTCGAGGAGATGAGTCAGAGCGTAACAGAGAGAAAGACAGCGAATTGTAGTGAGAATACTCACAGTGCTGGGAGGAATAGAGGAATAATCACCCTCCGCCATGACTTGCAGTTGTCTGGTGAGACCATGGGTGCTTCCGCCATGACAGTCTACACGTAACGAAGCCAGTGCTTTGCCTCACCATTTCTCCACCCCACTGGGGAGGGAGTAATCGGTGAATTAGATTTTGGGAGTGATCCAGATCACCGTCTGAATCCAGGAATGTTTTAAAGGATTCTTAACTATTGGGAGATAGGGCTAATGGCGGAGGTCTGCGCTCTCTGAGTGCTGTTCTAGTTTGTGATTTGTTTGACTTGATTTTAATAATATGATTAAAGTATGAGGGTATTAGAATATTTTTAGTACTTAAAATGAATCTCTTGAGGATCAAAGAAGGAGGCAGCAGTCGACCTTCACATTTGTGACAAAACAACTGTAGGGCAAGGTCAGTAGAAATATTCCTTTCTGCATCACTGTGTTTTCAGTGTTACCATGTGTTCTTTTCCAGGTTAATGTCAAGACGATGCATCTCATGTCTAAATGCCTGCAGACTGAAGTAAAGGACAGGAGATATGTATGGTTATTTGGATATTGTAAAGCTTTTCAGAGGGTTTTCTGGTTCCATATGGAGCAGAGGAGTTTACTGACAGGTTTCTGGATTATTGCATTTGTTTTTCAGAAGGCCTTCAAAACTGCATAAAACTAAACATCTGTCTTAGAATTTGTTGAAAAAAAAGCTTAATTTGCTGCTTGTTAATTTATTTTCTTGTCATAAAAACAGAGTTGTCAATAGAACGTAATAGTGTAATTTGGTCTTAAAACATACATCCTTTTCTTGTTGCTCAGTTCCTCAGTTCAGTGCTTCCTCTTAGCCCCCTTGACGGTAACCTTGAAGACAGAAAAATCCCCAATAAACCAACCAGAGAAAATAGAAAGCTTTTATCTCCACCATCACTATTTAACATGAACTGACAAAGTTGTTGTCAGCCGTTTTAACCATTTCTCTGTGAAATCACATCACATCATCACTTGATTACACTGAGAGGCTGCACAGAAAGAAATTCCTAGTTAAAGCAAAGGAAACACACACACACACAGAGTAGCCAGGCACTACACACAAAGACTGCTATTGTTTGTGTGCAGAAGGCAGTGGCAGTGACACTAACCAATGGGTATCAGCCCACTTAAGAATGCTTTAGAATCAACCAATGACGTGGAGCCGCTACGGAGACTAGTATGTGGTTAGACTGCAGCTGAGCTCAGCACATGGCTCACAGTGAGAGGTTGAACTGTGAGGATAAAAGATAATCTCCCTACCTCAATGCTGAAAGTTTGATAACACAATGCTTTCACTGAGTTGTCGAGTTCAGTCTTAATTTGAATTTGACAACATTTACATTTATTATCTCCCAGCAGTCAAGCTTTAGTCAGTTTCAGTATGTGATGCTCAGTGACTCGAATGAAGTTGAACAGCAATCAAACATGGATTATTGTGTTTTTATTTGAGCTCATGAGAGCCCTGCATGCAGTGTGGGTGGACATGCTATGTTGTGATGGCGTGCAAATTTCTCCGAAATTTCTTCCCTCGAGATTTAGACACGCTATTTATCCAGCCCCCTGTCCCATATGTCCCTCACTTACAGTAGTGATGAAGTAGAGTCTAAGTTGTGTAGAGAAACATAAGGTTTGCTTTTGTCTTTGAGCAACAGTGCAGCCTTGACTTGCATTGACCAAAGTTGTAAAGCTGCATATTTTTATACATTTACAGATTTCTTGTAATTGCAATTGAGAGTAAGAGAAAATGTTACGAGTTTGCAGAAGAAAAGCATGAAAGGGTGTCTGCTGCCTGCAAGTGAGACTTAATTATTAACACTGGCAGCCCATATTCAGTCAGGATCAACAGAACAAAGTCAGCACTTCCTCCTTGTTTGCCTCGCTTACTTCCTCTTTTGACTTTTCACAGCACAGGCGAAACATTTTCTGACCTCAGAGTTGACAAAGACTGAGACGGAAATGAGCAAGTTTGAATGGAAAATGCAGCTTTCAGCCCAAGTGTGGAAAAGCTTTTCCTTTTTAGCTATTCTGAGCAGAGAGTGACTAAATCATACAGGGCTATAATCCATACCAGATTACTCTATGAAATGGCATGCCATTGCAAGATTATCACAAGAGAAAAAATAATTAAGGTGATTGATCTATACATTATTCAAAACATTTTCTAGAATTTTTCATTACAGATTCAGCACCTGTGCAAACAAAAATGGAAGTAAATGTGAAACACTCATCAGTTTTTGCTTTTCTCAGTTTCATATTCCTGTCAGCTGACTCTTTAGTCAGCTGACATATAAACAAATGGGGCGAACATATAAGATAAAATCCAGATTACAACATTTATAAGACTGGGGATATTTATAAGGTGAGCATTACTGTTTCGCCTGAAGTGTGAAAACAGCACTTATTGCCTGCTTAAGTTTTATGGAGTAAAGGAGACATCATAAAATTCCTTGTTTTCTTCAGTTGACTTCATTAAATCCAAAGATACTCAGTTTACTGTTTACATATATGTATATGTGCCTCTCACACGTGGATGATCTAGAGGATAGAGGGCTCACCTAATTTTCTTTGACCTTTTTGTCTTTTAGCCAAGATGGACAGGAAAAAATACATCGAGAAACATATTTACCTTGTTTTAGCACATATGTATGTCAGTCTTAGTAGAATGTTTGCAATCTGTTTCCTGATGATCTTGAACAAGGCCACAAGCCAAATGGATCAATCTTATATGGTTGTTTTCTAAATTTCAACTATTATTGAAGCTCGATATTTACACATGGGTAAAATATGTCACAGCAAGATGAACACAGTAGGAGTAAACTTCCAGTTTGTGTTTTTCAAAGTAAGAGCTTGGTTTAGCATTTCTATGGAGAAACTCGCCTCGATTGTACAGGTTTATGTACAGAATGCTGCTATTCTGAATTTTCCAGGTTCAGCTCTGCAATGAATGAAGTTACTTGTCAATTTATTGAGGTGAAACTTGAAGAAAGACAGGGCTGTGACAGCAGAAAGATGCTGCAGCAAACTCCCATCAGCACTTCCTCCTTGTTTGCCTCGCTTACTTCCTCTTTTGACTTTGCACAGCACAGTCAAAACATCAAAAAAAATTTGATTCTGGGGTCATGATTTGCTTCGGAAATTGTTTTCAAATTAAACCAGTTCCCAGCTCACAACACATTCCCTATTTCTTCTAAAGAGGTGATAATTTCAGCATCTACTCCAGTTTGCTGTGCACTGAGGATCTGTAAATTATCATTTGACATTTAAAAGCCAAACAAAATGTGTTCAGGATAGCACATTTGTGATGTTTTTATCAGCTACTTATAAAAAAGAAAACAATAATTTGTCCTTCTATTGCAAATTAATTTACTATGAAAAATGTGTGGGCATAAGCAGTAAACTCAGTGCTTTGATATCTGTAAATAACCCAGATGCATAAGACATGTAGGTATCAGTTAACATGGTCACTTGTTAAGCTGGTGTTTGAAACAGACAATCAATCCTGTTGTTTTATTGTCTGAGCAGTTCAGCAGTTGTTTGCTGATGTTCTACTCATTTTTACTCTGGGTGATCATGTCTGTAAGACTTCATGTTTTTTTTTATGGGAAAACGGTACAGGCTGAGTAACTCATGGCTCCACAGACAGTTCATCAGTGTATTAAGCACAGTAATGTCAACATTACCAACGCTAATGCTAATAGTATAGGTCATGAGCCACACGTCTCCAGCTGCATCTGTGTTGAAGACAGCACACGGAGGAAAATACAAGTAGCGGGTTTGCTGTGCTCAAACTGTCTGCTGTTGAAAATGGACTCAGGATTTGATAAGGTACTTTTAAAAAATAGTGATTAATTGAAATTTTGATTTGATTCAGAATTGCAGAATTTTAATGTGAATCGATTATTTCGGCACCTCTATTATTTGGCAAGCTGAAACTGGCAATACCATTTTAAGCACACATACATTTGAGTTATGTCCTTACCACTTGCAATGTGTAGATTTTTTTTTTTTAATATCCTCTTTTAGCAGTAGAGATCTACTAACTGTGAAAAATAGGGCTGATAAAGATGTTTAACATAACAGTTCATCTGTTGACAATGTTTTTCCATCATTTCTTTCTGTGTAAAAATCCCCATGTTTTACCATAAAAAAAACAGATCAAGCCTTGTCCAACAGCTCACTTCTTCTGCCCAATAAAAAGTCTTTTAATTGATATTTAACTGGTGTATTTTGGCTTAGAAATCTTTCCACACACAATGGCTTATTGGGACTGAGAGTGTTGTCCTGTCCCAAATTTGTTTCAGCTGCATAGTCTCTTAGTGGACTGATTTAATTTTTGCTTTTAAAAAGCGTCAGTATTTGTTGTACACATTGTTCCTGAGCTGATACAGTAGAAGAGTTGATTAGTGTGTCTTTAGAAAAGCCCTTTCGCTCATGCTTCTGTACGGATACTGCTCTGACCTTTCTGTGAGACTCTGTTTGATCATCTTCCTGGGTTACTCACTCTGTGTATCCTGACCACTGTCGATAAGTCCAGCTGGTCACAGGGGGTGGTGGGCTTAGAGGCTGCAGGTTGATGCAACTACATTGTGGTACAGGCTACTCTGCAGGAAGTGATAGACCAAGAGCATATTCCAGCCCATTTTATTAAAGCAGTTATTGTATGTTGTCTAATTTTTTTCAAACATCTTTGTCAAGTGAGAGGCATTTATTGAAGTTTGCTGTGTTTTAAAGACTTGTCAGCCTTTTGAAGTACATAAAACAACTCGACTTGTTGAGTTTTTATGTACAGTGCTCTGTATTGTTTTATATTTCAGTGAGTACATGTACATTAGCCTGTCTTTTGGACTGAAATTTGGCATTGTGATGTTAATAAAAAGTAATTTCTTCTTTAAAAAGACAAAACAGCATGTTTGCTTAATTTTGTGGGTTTTTTTGCCAGCAGTCATTATTAATGAAACATTGCCTCTCCTATTCAAGTGTTGGTTATATCTTAATCTACACACTGTGAATAAACTGTACAGTAGCGATGCAGGTTATTAGATTTTAGCGAATATCCAATATGCCAATATTTCCAAAATCATTTTAGCTGGTAGTGTTACTGACATACACTACAGTGCTGAACTTTTAAGGCCGAAAGTTGAAGCTGGAAAGAGACGTAGATGTGGCGAGTAAGCCATCTAAGGGCACCACCAGACAAGAAGGAGGACTGACACAACTCCAGTCATGCTCTGGATGTCTTTGTATATCACCAGGGCCAAGGGAAAATATACAGTTGAAAAAACTACAAAGTCCACACCTTGAGAGTGGATTAAGGGGTGGATGGGACGAGTAGGCATGGCCTAGGGTACCATCCAGGTTGGTAGTAGGGTTGCCACGAGACCCTGGTGGTGTTGCAGATGTCCAAAAGGCCCTAAAACCAACGAGAGTCTCAGTGTTCAGTGTTTTACAAGGGGTGAAAAGGTCCAGACAAAAGAGATGCCATCAAGCTTGACCTTGGCTGCCAATCGGCACACGTGTCTACATGTGTTGAGCTTAACTCTGGCATATGCACGTGATTGTAGATGCTTACCTCTTATGTTGTCAAGAACCCCCAAGTGCCTTCTGCGCAAAGAGGGGCTGAGTCAAGTGGAGCCGAGAGAGAATCAGGGAAGTAGATGGTCTGATAGTTTTTTTTACGTTAAGGACTTCATTTACAATGCTCAGGGCTCACAATTGGCCTCCTTGAACATGTAGTGTCCTTAGCAGCTACCTATACCTGATGGTACATTTTAATAATTTACTGATATTTTAGACCACTATATGGTATCTACTGCAAAGTATTTTTCTATTTCATATCTTTTTATCAAAATCATGTTTGTGATTATGTTGTGATTGCTTTTGCTGGTGTGGTTGCTTTGAATGGAGCCTATTTTTCACTTTGTTGGAATAATCATAGCACTGTTTTGTGTGGTAGGTTTGCTAGATCCTTCTGCTTGCTGTCACAGCACCTGAATGACTTTATTGTGTTTTAGTAATACTTCTAACTTCTAAAGTTTATTTGTTGCTGAGGTCACATCTGGCTAATGCCTTCAACGATGAACAAAACATCAGAGCATGAAATTCATTCTGTAGCCATTTACAGTGAAGTGTTTCTGTGCCATCAATGATTGATGCAGTTACGCCTGCATAGACAGAGCTACTTTTCATTGTATGGTTCACTACCACTGGTATTTGCAAATGTCATTTGCACCCATTGCTATTTTAGTCTGCCAAGAGAGCCCTGTCCTAAAATATGACTTCCTTTTTTCTCTGAAGCTACCCGACATCCGTGTGAAACAAAGGTCTGTCTCTGACAACCCAGCTCTCCACTTTGACTATCTGAAGAGACATCTCATCACTGCAGCAGCTGTACTGTAGGTCTGTGGTTGCTGCAGTATTTGGTGGAGCCATTCAGAAATACAGAGGTGATGTCAGATCCAAGGGTTAACAGGAGAAGATTTGCATGAATATCTTGTATTCCTGCTTTATCAGAAGCTTCTGAGCTAACTGTAATTCAAAGATTTGGATACTCCCACTCATGTTTAAAAAAAGGAAATACACGCGTCATCTGCCATAAAAGGTTTGACTTGTTAGTGGACATAAAAATGAATATGGGTCTTCCTGGATCAAGATTACTGGAAAAATGATAGGTCTCCACACAGGCTGTGTACCTGGTGATTTAACTAAGAAATTTAAAAGTAGCTGGCTGTCCTTGTTAATGTCACAAATCTCTAAGTTGTTCAAACGTTGAAGGTGACATTAGAGTAGCAGTGTTGTCGTAAATGTCTAAGCCAGCAGGCTAACAGATCTATGTGCATGTTGGTCTGAATGTGTGCATGACAGTTGTTAGAAAAAAAACTGATTTACTTCAAAAATTCATTTGTAAATGTAATGACTTATATTTCAAAATGTGCTTTCTTTCATCCCGAGTAAATTTTCAGCCGCAGACAATTTGAACATGTTTGTGTCGCTCCTGACTCATCAGCTGTGTTGCTAACACTAGCTAGTGCTCAGCATTTGTAATGTATGACTGTGTGTGCGATGTACAGTCTGTGTTGTCAGTGGAGACATCTAGTACATCCATTAATTGAAGACAGACAGACTGTTTACATTGGTTACATTGGTTGCAAGGGGTTATATTTCACATCCATTAGTGCAACCTCACAGTCTGTGTCTGGGAAGGGCAGAACCTTTGAAAAATTATTTGCGGGTCGCTGGATGGATGTTCTGTCTGTCACATTTATTATGAGTGACAAAATGTATGATGTAGTAGGCATGTGCAGCTTGACAGGAAGCTGCTATTGTTGTTTACTATCAGTGGAGCCAGTTGGTAAATTAAACCTTTGGCAAAGCCTGTCAGGAGAAGTGCAAAAAAATGTCAAAACTTTCAGAGCGGAACAACATGATCCATCACCTGTTTCATTTCAAAGATCTGCACTCCTACATCATCGACATCATTAAGGTTTTGCATTTATGTTGTGATGATCAATGTCAGGGTGCTGGTTGGTGGGCCATCCGCCCATAAACTGGGTCTACAATCAATGACGCTCTTCCTGCAGGACCAAATTCTGGTCCTGGTGTATGTTTGATGCGTGTCTTCCCCCTACTCTCTTTCCCAATATTTTGTGTTTCTGAACAGTTCTCCCATTAAAAAAAAGGCAAAAGCCAAATAATAAAACATTTCAAAGCTAATTGGGTCCCCAAGAGTCAAAGTCAAATCGATTCATAAGAAACTGAATGTTTCACACCTCTTGTGCTTTTGCAACACTTGTAACTCTGTAAAAGGACACAATCGGGCACTGATATTAGGCAACTGCAAGGTAGAATGAAAAAGTGTGAGACATGGTGACAGCAGTGTTTTGTCAAAAAATAAGCACTTGAACTTTTCAGATATCAACTGGGTATCTGATACCTTATTTGGCACATGTCGACACAAACAAGGTTTAGACCTTAAGCATACTCATGGTGTAACTACACTTCAGTGTTTAATTCTGAAAGTGATTCACTGCAGTGCAGCTGTCACAGTGCTGTTTCACACCTCTGCTCCTCTCTGCTGCATTCACTCTTTGATCAAACTGAATATGCTGGATTTTTGGCTCTTTTTGCGAAACCGAGATGAATTAAGAAAAAAGAAAGTTTTGCCTCTCTCGGTACCGTCACAGCAGGGAGTCTCCGAGGCTTTGTCATGATGGAGTTGGGTGTAAAGAAAGAAAAGCTTTTAGTGGTTAGCCTTGCAGCCAAACAACTTGCAGTGTGGGGAATGGAAAACACAATTCACACTGCGGGTGTTTCAGCTTCAATTACATTTGCCAACACTTCTAGCTTGAGGCCCTATGAGTACATATATGCTCACAAATAGCAGAGCATCATGGTTATTTATGTCGCTGCGGTACCTGTGAGCAGCCGACTCATGTAGTCCTCACACTATTAGATTATGGTGATTAGCATGACGCAACTCACTAGCTTGTCTGCCCTGCAGGGTACAACAAGCACTTGCTGTTAAAGCACAAAGAGATAAATAAGTTCAGATACGCACTGAAATGTGACTGTTCAACCGTGTACAGGGGATGAGGCTTAAACTGCTCATTTGTCCTCACTGTCTTAATTTATTTCTCAGTTATCTGTTCAGCTGACTCCAAAGATAAATTCTCAGGAAGAGAGATTAAGATAAAAATGTACAATTACCTGGAGAAATTGGTCTGAGTTTTTCACAGGTGCTCAGCTATATAATTACCCACACCGATGAAATCGGCAGGGGGTTATGTAAAGGGTTCCGTATCTTTCTTTGTTCGTTTGTTTGTTTGTATGTGTACAATATAACTTGAGAACGGAAAGTCGTATCTTCACCAAACTTTCAGGGAATATTGGGATAGTGACAGGGAAGAATCGATTAGATTTTGGTGATGATCCACGCACCCGTTGGGTTTTTCTCGGACTTTGAAATTTTGAACACCATAGTAATCAATTGGAGTGTGACTTCCTCTGTGGCGCTGCTTTGGCGTGTACAGCCATTCTAGTTTAATTTCTAGGGTTGGTAAATGGTCTTCAGCTGCTTTTCTAGTCATCTGACTTCATAAAGCACTTTTTGCAGCACAGGTCAAACTTCTGCATTCGCTCCATTTACACACTGATGTGTAAATGGAGCTACTACTCGTAGTAGTAGTTTTAACTACTCACATTCATACTCACAGCAATTTGGGATTAAGAGTCTTGCCCAAGGACACAGATACCGTATGTGACTGCAGGAGCTGGGGATTGAGCTCCAGACCTTATTGTTGATGTTGAGAGGTGACAAACTATGCCTACTGAGCAACCAGTCTTTGGCTGTAGTCAACCAAAGATAAAGCTAGTCAACTGAAGTAACACCCATGCACTGGCCAATCGATTGGTCATTCTTACACAAATAAACTGTTTTCCTTGATCAGTGACAGTGTGGGCAGTGCACACTGGCTGAGTCTAAATGAAACAAATAAACACACACAAAGAATTCCATGATTACTGCATAATAACTGTTAAGAATTATATCAAAATAACTACAGATGCAGATGGCTGAATGGTTAGGTAGGGGGCTGGCCTGGGTTCGAGACTGCCCTGTGGCTCCTTTCCCTCATGTCCTTCCCCACTCTCTCGCCCCTGTTTCTGACTATCCACTGTCCTCCCTTGTAAATAAATGCGTAAAAAGCCCTAAAATAAATCTAAAGAACGCCCACCCACTCAGCTCGTCTTGTTTTTCAACCATCACAATTCAGAGGATGGAGCCACTTGTTTCAGCTTGCTATCAGATTTTCTAACATAGAATAAGCCCCCAAAGCAGTCACTGTAAATTTAAAAAACCAAGTCTGTAGGCCCAAATGTAAATAAAAACTTAAAGGGATCGTTCAACAAGGGCTGGGGAATGTGGCTTAACATTTATATCACAGTATTTTTGCAGTATTATTTTCCGGTATTACAAAGTTAAAAGGGATAACACATTTAAATGTGTATTTAGATGTTGTAACCCCTATTCAACCCCTTTTCTCATGGTATTCTCAACTCATGTCTGAACAAGCAAAATATTAAACTTTTATTGTTAAGTACTTGTGGGAAATGGTGTGCTTATTGTGATTTAATTTAGCTTTAACAGAGGTGCCGGTGAGCGTACTGAGTTACTGTGTTTGCAGCTGCTTCTCTGACCTTGTTTAATGCCACAGCTGGCTTCTTTGAATCATCATGGACTTAGTCATGAGTTGAAATGCCCCTTAAAGGAGTTATTTAAGCTGTCATTAGCTGAAATGTTGAGCTCAAGTCGATCCATTGCTGTTCTGTGCTTGTTTAAAGCTCCAGACAGGTTGGCAGAGACACTTTGCAAAGTGAGCCCACTTGCTGTATTTTGCCGTTATTACTTTAAACAAATTAAACTTGGAGAGGAAGTAACAAGCGTTTACATTATTACTGTGCTTCACATTTATCACACTGATGCAAATGAGTAACGTTTGGCTTCTTACCTGGTTTCTCTAGTGTCAGACTGGAACATCCTGACGACTGGACTCAGGCTGAGTTGTTGTCCGTCACATATCTCTCTGCTGTGCTATCAGTGGCATTGATTTTGGCTTATTCCTGCACTACAGCACAACCCAGAAGTTTAAACTAGTGATGGCGGTTTTGCAAAAATCATTTATTTAGCAGAAATTTTACTGGTGGAGGTATTGATACCGGTTTACAGCCCACCATTACTCTCATCTTTACTCTCTCTCTATCTGCCACCAACATAAACACTAATGTAGAGATGGAGGTGGAGACGCACATTGCACAGCTACAACACAAACAAAATCCTGCTCCCTCCACACATTTGTGCTCTGTTGTCAATGTCTTTCTAAGTTCATTAAAGCATAGCTGCTGTTAAACAAGTAACGTGATTTCTCTGGGTCAATGCTTTTTACTACAAACGCTTACTGTCTACATGTCTCTTTCTCTCTCTCTCTTTCTCTCTCTCCCCCTCTCTCTCTAGACTCTCTTTCTATCTGTGATTGTCCAACCAGATTTTCTTAAAACAAAAGCTCATCAACCAACTAATCAACCATCCAACTAGAAGGTGTCAGCCTTAAATGCTCAAGTTTGTGTAAGAAGCTTGTAAGTGTGTTTGTCAGTGTGTTGTGTGCTGCCTCATGGCTGTTTCCTGATTGTGATCTGGACTGAGGCCAGTTCCAGAGAGTTAAATTTATAAAGTGATGATTCAAGAAAACTGTGAGCCAAAATTTCAACCATTCTCTCCTCTGTTTCCTTTTCGGTCTACAACATTTCTTTTTGTTTTCTGTGTATTTCGGTTTTGTGTATGCACTCATAAAATGGCATAAATTAAGCACAGTCTCAAAAAAATTCGAGTTGGTTTTCTTTGTGAGAAAACCAATAGCAGCTCCTTGTAACAGATTTTTTGTTGAAGGATCAAAATGAATCTAGATTTGTACTGATAGAAGCTGTTATATTAATAATATTATGAAGACAAAGGGGTGGATTTAAACATCATGAAGTATGGGTGTTAAGATGTATTTTCTTTTTTAGTAGACCCTCTATGTTCTTGGCAGATGAGGTTGTGCAACAGTAGAGAATTCTCCTTGAGGGGGCCATTGATGGCTTCTGCATAGAGAAACGCTACCCAAAGGCCATGTTTTGAGCTGTCTACATCTCTGCCAAGCCAAGTGCGATGATATAAACATTCTTAACTCTTAAGCTCATTTTGTGTCCTGAAAGTAATGACATTTTCGGGCATTTTTAAAAAAAAAAGCCTCAGTTTAAAGCCTGGACGAGTAGTGCCACCACACAACACTCATGTATGGTCTTTTTCCACAAAGCAGTCTGGTTTGGTTCAGTACAGTTTTGCCTTGTTTTACCACACAAAACTCTGGTCTTACACGTGTTTCCTCAGCCGACGTCCATCTCACAAACCTTCTGCCCCTCTCGTTGTGACAGGAAGTCTGTCAGTATTTAAGACATCTAGATCATTTGGCCTAGCTCAGTTAAGCTGGATGTTTGTCTCCAAAATGGCTTTTCATGTGGTACCGGTTTGGCTTTTTAAATGTGGGTTAAGTAATGACAAAGGATGGAGGAAAGGAAACTGGCACTCAAATGCGAGCTAGCTACTGCAGCTTACATAAAAGAGCTACTTTGTAGAACAGGCTTGTTCATGGACAGAACATCATTACTCTCTTACCCCACAAGGTAAGGGTAATTTTTGTGATAAAACGAGTATGTTTTTTAAATGTTAAAGGGGCTTAGCAAGCCTCTTATCTCAGTACAAGACTCTTCTAGACTCTTGTCTCCATCTGACTAGAAGAAGCTAGAAGGTTTGCATAACTGAGTATTTGCGATATTGATCATCATCACGCCAAGTAAATCATTTAAACGGGGTTAAAAAACACTTTTTTTGTAAAGTGGTGGATTCATGTTCAGTGCATACAGAAAATGTCTTATAACTGCAGCGTAAGGGTCTATTTAGAACTATAAAATACTAACTTTCCTCTGATATTTTTATTTCTAATGGCTGTCCCAGCATCCAGATCCCCAACAGACATTCAGTATCACATGATTGAAAACTACCTATTTTTGCTTATTTGCTAAGTTACCCTACACTAAAACTTTTTTAAAGTGTGTGAGAACATTCATGATTTTGTTAGCCCTGGAGTTAAATACTCTTAGCTGACAATTTATGTTTATAATCACCAGTCATTTGTCATATTTCCCATTAGATGGAATAAAATGACTCAAGCAACAACAATCAGAGATTATGTACAGTGTCAGCTCTTATATTTTTTTAAGATTTATTTTTGGCCTTTTTATGCCTTTATTGATACTGGAGGAAAGTGGACAGAAATCGGAAACAGGGACAAGAGAGCTGGGGAGAGACATGCGGGAAAGCGCCACAGGCTGGATTGTAACCCGGGCTGACTGCGTACGTGGGGTGTGCCTTAAACCACTAGGCCCCCCTGCGCCCCCAGTTTCAGCACTTTTATTTACATATCACATACTCTACTACTGGCACGAATGACAACCTCCTCATGTTTACAAGAAATCACACTTAAGTGCAAATGTGGCTGTTTTAGATATTAAACAAAATGCATTTTGCCGATATTTTTGCCCAGATTAACCTTGACCTTCCAAAAAAACAATTAGTTTAATTGAAGATGAGATCCACAGAGCCTAGTGGTACAAAGATAACAAACAAAGGTTGATATTTTGTTGGTGTAGTTGTCCTCAAAATACTTATGAATGACCATAGTTTGTAGTAATGAAAAAACTTCAGAGGCTTTGTCACAGAGTTCACTTGTTTTTCTATGTGTTTTTCCAGCTTTAAGCCTCGAGCTGAAAAAATAATACAGCTGCACGATGATATTACAGCTACTTGTGACTCTTGCCAATCCAGACAGGCTCTCTTTCTGTAGTGTCAACCCTAGCTGGCTGTGCTGTGGTGTCTTAGCACAGTGCGGTTCTGGCTGGCTAGCTGTGCTACTTTATCACAGCCAGCAGGAAACAGGAAGGGAGCAGCCAGCTGCAGGGTCAGAGGGCAATCTATAGCATGAGGGGGATGGTGGACAAAAAAGTGAGTGTTCTGAAAAGGGGTTTGGCTTGTTCCTGTGGTCATGGTTCAGATGAGTGAGACAGAGAAACAAAACATTCAGGATCGTACATCAGTCCTGAGCAGATCTGTACGTCTGAAGCCCTCTGACTCTGCATTGTCTGTGTTGGCACAGCAGCTTCAGTCCAGGTCACACCACATACAGGCACTCAGTCACTCAGAGCTGCTCTTCTGGATGGAGATGCACACAGAGACAGACTCAAGCTGCTAGATCAACTTGTATGAGTTCAGACTTAAAACTGCATCTTACTTAAAAAACGTTCTGAGTAATATTCTCTCTCCATCACAGTCAAAAAGACGCAACAAAGTCTCTTTCAGTGCGCAGAACTCATGCCAGGGACAGCTGTGCCACCCTGTGAGCGTGATGCCAGTCAGACCAGTGTTCACTTTCACACTATCTTTTTCTCTGTCTCTGCTACGATATGGGTGTCTATGTAGGCTCACTGTGTGATCTTCTGGGGCGTCTCCTTTCAGTCTTGGCCTGAGACTTATGTTGCTTGGATGTTATTTAAACAGCATGCACATACTACAAGAGTTTGTGTGCAATCACATGTCTGGGGATTTTTTTGAAAGAGTGTTTTTCACTATGTGAGATGCTTCCTGTGCTTTTACAGGCACCTTGGTTTAACTGTCAGTCTTCTGCACAAACAGTTTGGGTTTAACTTTAAAATTACATTTATTTTTTTTTCAATATTTTTGGGCTTTTTGATCATTTATTTAGAAAGGACAGTTGAAGAGGGACAGGAATAAGGGGTGAGAGAGTAGCATGCATACATGCACCAAACAGAGCCAAGGTGGGAACTGATCACCAGTGCGTTGAGGACTAGAGCCTCTGCACATAGGTGCCTGCTCCACCCACTTGATGGTGGTGGTGTGATGCTTGGGGCTCTTTTTTGGTCACAACAGTACACATAATGCACTACTGCCTTTGCACACATTTACACTTCCACCCAACAAATGTGGAGCGCTTCTGTTCATTTTTCAAACTGGTGAATTATTTTTGTTTGCTGGTGAAAAGCGGAAAGAAATTGTCTCTGATTGCATTGTATAAAGGACGGTTGGTTAGACAGTGCATCTCCACCTCCTGTTGGCTGCAGTGAGTGCATACACAGTCTGTCCTATTAAGGGATCCAGCTTTGTCTGTGGCGTCCTCCCTTGATTGCGAGGTTGTGCTCACAGAGTCTGTACATGGTCAAACATTTCCTCAGCCATGGATGAGTTACAGTGCTTAAGTATTTGTCCCTTATGTTGAGGGACGAATAACATTCCAGTTTGCTGTGTTTTTGGTCGATTCTTGCCAACTAGTTAAATAGTTTTGTTTTTGTTGTTGAATAATTCCGGTCCCTTCGGGACCCTCAGGTCAGGGCTTTGCTTTGTAGCATGTTGGGGTCCCTTTAGATGATAGATACAGTCTTGTATGAAAGTATTGGCACCACTGGAATTTTTACAGAAAATACACCATTTCTCCCAGAAATTGTTGCAATTACAAATGTTTTTGGTATACACATCTTCATTTCCTTTATGTGCATTGGAACAACACAAAAAAGCAGAAGAAAAAAGCCAAAATTGACATAATTTTACACAAAACTCAAAAAAATGGGCTGGACAAAATTACTGGCACCTTCAACTTAATATTTGGTTGCACACCATTCAGAAAAAATAACTGAAACCAATCACTTCCTATATCCATCAACAAGCTTCTTACACTTCTCAACTGGAATTTTGGACCACTCTTCTTTTGCAAACTGCTCCAGGTCTCTCAGAGTTGAAGGGTGCCTTCCTGCAACAGCAATTTTGAGGTCTCTCCATAGGTGTTCAATGGTATTTAGCTCTTTGCTGGCCACTTCAGAACTCTCCATTGTTCTGCTGGAACACCCATGACCTCTGACATAGACCCATCTTTCTGACACTAGGCCCTACTTTGCGGCCCAAAATCTTTTGATAGTCTCAAGATTTCATGATTCCTTGCACACAGTCAAGGCACCCAGTGCCAAAGGTAGCAAAACAACCCCAAAACACCCTTGAAGCTCCACCATGTTTGACTGTAGGTACTGTGTTCTTTTCTTTGTAGGCCTCATTCCAATTTCTGTAAACAGCAGAATTACCTGCTTTTCCACAAAATGTTCTCCCAGAAGGATTGAGGCTTACTCAGGTACATTTTTGCAAACTCCAGTCTGGCTTTTTTTTTTGTTTCTTTGTCAGCAGTGGGGTTCTCCTCGGTCTCCTGCCATAGCGCTTCATCTTATTCAGATGACGACGTGTGGTCCAAGCTGACACTTTTGCACCCTAAGTCTGCAGGACAGCCTGAATTTGTGTGGAAGTTGACTGAGGATGTTTACCCACCATTCCAACTATCCTGCGTTGCATTCTTTTGTTCAGTTTTCTCTTCCATCCACGTCCAGGGAGATTAGCCACAGTTCCATGGTCATAAATTTCTTGATTATATTACACACAGTGGACAACGGAATTTCTAGATCTCTGAAGATGGTCTTGTAACCTCGAGATTGTTCATATTTTTCCACAATTTTGCTTCCTAAGTCCCCATATGATTCTCGGCTCTTCTCTCTCTCCTCCATGCTTGGTGTGACACACACAGGCATATAACACAAAGGTTGAGTCAACTGTTATATATTCTAACTAGCTTCAGGTGTGATTTCTAGATTGCCAGCACCTGTTACTGCCACAGGTGAGTTTACATGAGCATCACATGCTTGAAATTAAAGGATTTACCCACAGTTTTAAAAGGGTGCCAATAATTTTGTCTGGCCCATTTTTTTGAGTTTTGTGTAAAATTATGTCAATTTTGGCTTTTTTCCTTTGTTTTTTGTGTTGTTCCAATGCACATAAAGAAAATAAACATGTGTATACCAAAAACATTTGTAATTGCAACAATTTCTGGGAGAAATGGTGTATTTTCTGTAAAAATTCCAGTGGTGCCAATACTTTCGTCCATGACTGTAGATCACTTTTAAATGCTCATGCTGTATTTTGATGAGTAAAGGATGTCGTCCTAACTCAGCTGCATACAGGGTCTCAATTTGATCCCTGTCTCATTCTGTAAAGTCTTTGTTGGCGTGTGGACACCAGTTTTCGCAACCATAAAAAGAAATTAACTCTAAAACAAAGTCCAATATTTTGATCCAGATTTGAACTGAATATGAAGCCTCCTTTTGATGGCATAAAAAGCTCTTCTTGCCTTGTATTTCATTTTGCTCCCAGCTTTATTTAAGTTACCTGTGGTGCTCATGATAAGGTCAAGTTTAGTTTAGTGTTTTGTGTGTTTGATTTCAACTGTGTTACAATAATCTATACTGGCAGAGCTTGGATGTGTTTCTCTTGTGGAAAATCATAATTTTGGTTTTGGTTAGGGTCACTGTAAAAGCCCAGGTGTAAAAGAAACTGTGCAGAAGATCCAGGTGCTGTTGTAGTCTTTCCTTAGTTGGAGAGTCTCTTTCTCTCTTTTGCTTCTGCTTTTGGTAAAAAACAAATATGGCTGAGATCATCTGAATTTTTCTGAAGCTTTTTTACTTTTTGATATAATCTCTGATTGAGATAATGGAAATTTCATGGTTTCATAACATGTGCCATAGAAAGTATCAGACATTTTAACAGTCTTAATGTCTGTTTGGATTAAACCACTGGTTCTAAACCGGTGAGCTGCAACCCAAAAGTGGGTCCCAGCCCACCACACCATCATGTGTGCCTTGAAAAAAATGAGGCAAAAAAATCTACCATGTGCTTTTATTTTGAAAGATACGTCTCAGTGCCTTTGTGTCATTACAACTTGTGTTCCCTCTCTAAATCAAACTGCACAATTTTTTTTTCATTAAAACACTTCGTTATGATTGTAAAATGTCAGAACTGTGGGTCACGATTTGCAGTTAAGATTGTGGTGGGTCCTGATGCCATAGCAGTTGAGAATCACTGAATTAAATGATAAAATTAATGTTTTTTTAACCCCAGAGACCAGAAACTAACTCTACTATAATTTCTTAAAAAAAAACATATCTTCTGGTTTTAATCCCTTCTTGACTGTGTGATAGCGCAGAAATATCTGGATTAAAAGTTGTTAATTTTGCACAAACACCAGCTTTGACTACAAAATGAAAAAAAAATCACATTTTGGAGGTTTAATTCCTGTGATGAAAAATATCCACAGCAACTTGAGGGGAAATAACGACAGGTTTATATTTATCTTTTACCAGCAAATGACCTCTTTCTTGCTTGGTCTTTTCTTGTCTGAAGTCATAAAGTTACTGAATGCATGCTGTAGACATTTTTTGACAGACTTGATTTAATTGCCCTTTGGCCTGTGTAAAATATGTAAAATCCAGCTGAGTTTCGGTCCCTTTAGACCACAAAATTTCACTCCAAATTGTGCCCTTGGAACTGCAGCCCCAAGTGAGAATCTTCAAACATATCATTAGAATTTGCTGGTGAATTAGAGATGAATTTTAATGGTGGATGTGAAGTTTTCATAAGCTTGAAGTCTTGAGTAACCTCGATGAATGTTTCAAGTTGAGAGATAAGGGGAATGAATATATGGATTAATAAGACGGTAAACCAACCTAGAGTAGATGTGGAAATGAATGCTTTCAGTGAGGAGAGATTAATTTCTATGCAGAAACTGCAGAGAGAGGATAACTGTCTTCTTGTGATGACGTTGTAGATGAAAGTAGAGCAGGAGCTGAGGTTCTAGTAACAGATGAAAGTAGAGGGTAGAGAGAGGCTGACAGGAGAATGGATGACTCTGCAGCTTTAAGGCTCAGTAGGCCAATGAGGTTAGAAGGCAGGAGAAACAGAGGAGGACCTCCTGCTAAGATGCTTGCTGCTGACTAAAAAGACACAGACATGCAGTGTCACAAATGCCTGCCTTCCCCAAGATGACACTAAAAAGAAAAGACATTCCCGACTGCATGTGCACGAGCTCCCCAGGGAGTACTTGAAGGTCTCATTTTCCACATTGCATCACTGATGAGGGGTGGCCCTGACTTCAAAGGCGTACAGTCTCTGCATCTGGCTGCAAGTCCTGGGCTGTAGATTTGAAGTGGGTAGAGCAGTTCAAAAGATTAGACACCCAGCTACTAGAGTGTTCACTGTTTGAGGATCATTTACTGCTGAGAGGGTATAAATAAAACACTTTATGGCAGCGTGCAAGCTCTGCGTTCGCTCTTTTAGATCCTTGTCTGCTCTTTCTGAAGTAAACTATCATCCCAACAAGGGCCAGTCTATTTTGGCAGCTTCTCAAAGTACACTAATCTTATTCATCCATCTTCAGTGACTGTCCTCCTTCCTCATTCACTCTCTCCACCCTCCTCCCTCTCTGCACTCACAGGGTGTGTAGTGTAGTGTGGGGCAGCTGCAGAGTAGCCATGCTTTCATTGCTGTCTCTTGTGCATGTCAATTCAGCACGCCCAACAGCTAAGCACAATCTCCCTCTGTGTCGCCTCATAAATCATGGCTTTCTCAGCATAACACTCCCAATGCTGTGATGGGCTGCAGGGGATATGGTGACAGTAAGCGGCTTCATTTGACCGTTTCCCCGTCTCTTGTTTTGTATTCCCTCCTCTCACTTTTTTTCTGCTTCCTTTTTTCACCACTAGTCTTTGGTCTTTTTCTGTTTCCAGTGTTTTGAACTGCTCTCTGTGACGAAGCTTTCTATAAGCACGTCCTTTCCCTTACATCTCACTCTGTTTGTGTGCGTGTGAACACTGCTGTGTTGCCTCCCTGGACCTGTGACTATTTCTGTATCATGGAAGCAGCTAGGGACAACGCTCAGTGGGAGAAAAACACCGAGCAGAAACACGGCCTTGAGTAAAATGTCATTATTTCCTGCGTCTGTATGCTCCATCCTGAGCCTCCTCTTGTAACAACCACTGGTATAACTTTATATTTTAGGAACTGTTTTTCTTATAGAAGTGAAACAAGAGTGAAGTCATGAATCTCATGAGTATCATCAAGCCTCACATTAAGATTGCTTGAGTGTCAAAACTTCCTTAAGGGAAATGAAACATTCAACAGAGAAGATGCAACTAGACAGCACACATGTATGAGGAGATTTAAGGTTTTCATGATAACTTTAGGTCAGTTTTCTTTCTTTATTTCTGTACCTGGTGTACATTAAGCTTCTTATTAACTTTCATTGTACAAAAGGGGAACACATGGGTGTCTATCTGCTGTGGATGACAAGATATTTACCGTCACTTCTGCTTCACTTAGCTTTAAAAACAAACGTGTGAAATAAAAAAAAAATAAAACAAGTGACATGGAAAGACCTTTGAGAATTTTTTGCATAACTGTTAGCCACATAACCTCACTGCACAAGGCTTCACTAAGTACAGTGCTGAAAAGGTTACTTCTAATTGCTGACCATGGAAATTGCCAGTAGATGCACGTTTACAACTTTTTTTCTGTTACTCTCCTTGTTATTTTCAGACTCAGTGGCTGGAAGCACCCATGGAAAACTTTCAACACAATAATTAATAATCAATTATTAATGATTATTCTTGTATCAAAGTCAACATTTAAGAACAACTTTTTCTGTTTTTCTTTTGGCGATCATGACTGTGTACTTGATAGCACTTGCTCATTGATTCCTTTTATTTTTTCCCTGTATATTAAAAGTATAAAAATCTGGATTTAAATTTTCACAGCTAATGGCTTTAGTTACACTTTAGTTTAATGCTGCAGTAGAAATGGGCTGTAATTCAGTAATACCGTATCCCGGGGTATTAGAAAATAGCCACAGTAGTGCTTTAATTACCGTCATGGAGACAGCGCTGCATAAAATTCATTTGCGCGTCTTTCTTGAAGTAGGCTAACTTTACTTGTATAAGAACAATTCTTCAATCGTAAATCCCGCCCAACACCCCTGTAAATGTTGCCCTTCAAACCTTGGTCTTTGAGAAATTAGTACTGTCATTGTGGATTTCCAAAAGTGATCCGTCTTTATAATTAAGTGACAAAGATGAAAAAATATATACAAGATATAGATAAATCAACATACATAAAATTAGAGCTTGGGTTGTTGTTCTGTTAAAAATGTACAATACCTTATATAAAGGAATAATCATGCTTATAGCAAAGGGTGGGCATTTACAGAAAATAATGACTCAATTTTTCTCATAGCTCTTGAAATCTCCTCTGAAAAAGGTGAATTGTTCCATCACCAAATATCACCAATTACATCATACCAGTATACTATAAATGAAGCTACTGGCTTAAGCCTGTTTTGTTGGCCCAACATGAGTTTTAATGATTTGCTTCACAGTTCTTCCAGCAGCTGGAGCAGCCTGAATGATGACATTTCTGAACTGGAGTGATAAAATATCTGACAAGACTCTTCCAGCTAATGCTCTCCATGAAGTCGAGCTTGTTTCTTTCCAATGAAATTCAGATTATTTTTCCAAGTTTCTTCAGAAATGAATTTATATAAGTTTCCCTTCCCTATATCATATTTACCATGGGTTTATATTGCCACTGTCATGGCTGTGCTCATGGTGATTAATGCTGGTCTTTACTGTAGTATGGCATTGTCTTAATTATGATATTATTGATTGTTGCTGGTCTATTACAATAGGCCACAACAAAGAGTATGCTCTAGACCTGCCCTCTTTATAAAGTGTCTTGAGATAACTTTGTTTGTGAATAAGCACCATCAAAACAAACAAACAAAGATTTATGGTTGGGAAAGAATAACTTGTTTAGTGTTTTCTAACTTCATATCTTAAAGAGTAGCAATAAATATATATAAAACTGGAATCATTTTAGGTCTGGAGTCTCCTCTGTTGGCATGTACAAAACATTTGAGGAGTCAAGTCTCTAACACTGAAAGCTGATGATGGTTTGACCAAAGTGCAACAGTAAAGATGTTAACTCTTATGCCCTTCCCTCTGCTTCTTTCACAGGAGAAACCTCACCAAACTGTCATTGATCTTCAGTCACATGCTGGCTGAGCTGAAGGCCATCTTCCCCAGTGGTCAGTTTCAGGGTGACAGCTTCCGCATCACCAAGGCAGACGCTGCAGAGTTCTGGAGGCGCGCCTTTGGGGACAAGTAAGCCTGAATACTTACAGCTACATTTGCATTACATAAAACTGAAAGTATAATATGGTGAGAAAATATATTTGAGTGAAAAATGGAATCAGAGGAAAGTAAACCAGCCTGTATGAATGCAATCAGGAAAAATATTAAGCCACATGTAACAACTACAATGTTCAAGCAGGGTTTTTTTCCCAGTACAGTAATACTTAATTATCCCCTTCCATTAAGTAACTGTGTTGTTAATGTAAATCTTAAATTTCCATCAGGAACTGACCAAATATGTTGGCACTGTTTTAGACAGTATTATATTGAGGAAATTCTGGTTGAAATTCATTGAGACTTAACTGTTTGCACATCTGATCGAAGTCTTAAAACTAACCCTCTGACGATCTTTATTTTGAACAATTAAAAAGCCTTCACCAAAAACAGAATATCATTTTACTACATGTAAATCATTCATCAGGAGATGCAGGTTTTTTTAAATTTATTTATGATGAACAGTAGAAGTGTGAAAAAGAGCAAGTTAGAAGAGGTATGATCAAATCTGTCACCAGACCTGTTTACAGACCTGTGGCCTGCCAACAGCACAATAATTCTAAAGTTTTGATGTGAGGTTTCAGTTATTTTCAGGTAAATGCAACCATTTATTCTCTTGGTTTGTGCTTTACAGGACAATTGTGCCTTGGAAGATGTTCCGTCAGTCTCTCCATGAGTTTCATCCCATCAGCTCTGGACTGGAGGCCATGGCCCTGAAGTCCACCATAGACCTCACTTGCAATGACTACATCTCTGTCTTTGAGTTTGACATTTTCACAAGGCTATTCCAGGTAACAAACACACACACTTCATCTTTATAATCATTGAGGTGTGAGATAATATGACAGAAATGTGCAATGAAGTGTATTAGAGAAGTAAGGGACAGAGAGTTCTTTATAGCAGTCCGTTAACCTTGCTGTAGGAAACACATTTATTGACCCAGCTGATAATAATGAACAAATCAGCAACTACTCTTTTGACTAATACCATTAGCATATTAGCAGAATACACGCTGTGGTATTCACACTTTCTGTTGAACTTTCTTCCTCTTTTCTTGCCCAGTGCTGATAGAAATGTTGAGCATAAATATCCTCCTCTGTGAGCGATCTCTTTTTATACACAGCCAGAATGATTTTGTTGTTTTTCAGTTAGAGAGTGGCACTTGGATCCTTCTCAAGGATGTCAAGGCTCTACTTTACTGCTGGGTAATTTGTTAGAATTATTTGAAAAATGTTAAATGATTCCCTTAACTGGACTCCCAACTAAGCATGCACTCTGTGGCTGACCATTGTTTGAGTTGTTTTCCTTTGCCAAACCTCAACTCAACTTTCCTGATGATAGGCGAAAGTTTTAACACATTTCTCATGTAAAGAGTGCATCTAACCATCTCCGTTGACTAGCAGTGCATAGCATGCAGCCGGACATGGCAGAACTGGAGTATTTCAATGCATATGGTAGTGCACCTGCTGAACAACACCTTTAAAGCTTGTTTTTCCCCATCATTGGACTTCAGTAGTGACAGAAAGAAAGAAAGAGAAAGGTTAAAGTAAGAGGAGGACAAAGGGCATCCTTATCAGTAATGTTCAGAGCTTACTGTACTGTAATAAACATTGCACCAAATGAAAGCACTGACATGTTTACCATCTTATATGTCAACCTGCTATTACTTTGTTTAAATTTGCATTTCCTCAGACCTTCAGTATCATATCTCTAGGAGAGGAGTGTATGTCCTTCATCCCCTCTGTGACATTATCTGGCTACTTGTGTGGAGGACACAGACAGGCTTAATGAAGCCTAAACAGATTACAGACATTTCCTATGACACTCCCTCATACAGAAAAAGCCCTCCTCTAAATGTCCTCAAACTTAGAAGAGGAAGTGAGCCTGTGGCCATTTGGAGCTCTGTCCTTTGCTGCAAACTGAACATGAGATGCTTTTTATTATTACTGTCAAAAACACTTTTTTTGTTGCATACAGTATTATTAGGCTGAAGCATTTGGTGCTAACTATAAACCAGTTTACTGCAAGATGCTTGCTTGCTTTGTGCAATATTACATGGACTAAGTATGTAATGCCCATTCACTACATTAACCAGAAACAGGAGCTCATAAAGCAGACCATTTATCTGGAATACAGTTTAAGCTTTTCTACAAAGACTATTCACCAGTTTTGCACAGATAAGACTGTGCTTTTTCAAAACAAATTACATGCTATACATTGTCAACAAAGTTTTATGCATGCTGCAGACAATACTTAGAGACTTGCACAGTTGTCTTAGTGGCTGTACACAATAACGCTGACTCCAATTTTAACATCCCCATGCAAAGTTTGCTATTCTATTCTGCTAAAATAAAGTAAAAATCCTGTATAAATATCATAAACAGAGTGCAAATATATATCTGTCAGTACATGCAGTTACAAAAAGTTGAGTCATTATTTTTGTTTAATTAAAACTTGTTTTTTTTATGCTTGTAAATGTTACTCTGACTGAAATCATACCAAAATGTATTTCTCAAAGTTGGACTAAACTATCTAGATGTGGTGGTTGGAGGATGATTAACTCTTGCATGTGACCACCTCAGTTGAACCAAACTGGACCATGCATTGCACTAAGGTTCCGCAGTCTCCACATTCGGCTCTGACACAGAAGTCAAATTGCATAAATGCTAAGCGTAGCAGAAGGCACATTGTCATCCGACTTTAAATATTTCCATAAGCTAGAGAGATAGAGTAGTGCTTGTACACTGAGATGAAGACAGCTGTACAGATAAAAGGCCGAAACGAGTTTTTGTCAGTAGCTTATTAATCAATAATCAGCACATTCACTGAAAATACAAATAATTATTTGCTGCAGTTGTGGATTGCTTACAAGTCTTCATTTGTATCTGTTTTTATTTAAAAAAAAAACACACACACACACAAAGGAATTTTTCAGAGTAAATTTGTAATAATTTGCTTCAAATGTCTATTACTTAAAAAACTTTTGCACAGAAATAAAGCTCCAATATGAGAAAATTAAGGATGAATAGTCAGTCTTTCAGCAGCTGATATCTAGCCGTCTAGCTTGTCTTGTTTATGAGATAATATGAAAATAACTTCCACAAATAGCTTTGAGGATGAGTGCTGTGATCACAGATCAGTTAAAGGATGTAAGGTGCAGACTGGCTCAGCTGTGACTTGGCATAGCATTACAGCATTCATATGTGAAGGTCCTTTAGGCTTGGCTGCACATAAATAAGGTAGTGTAAATATTAACAGATGCATGCACTTTAACCAAGAAAGTTGTCCTAGAAAAGGAAAATAAAGAAAAAGCGTCCAGGTGAGGATTGATTTTTTTTTCCCCTAATAAGTTACTAAGAAGCTTATTGATGTCAGTCATCTGTGAAGGTTATCTTTATTCTGCACCACTTCACTGCTGTAAGGCTTCAGATGCTTAAAACACACCCCAGATTATCTTATGAAATAAACATGACTGCAATTGCCATTTTTTGAAAGTATATTTTATTAGATCTTTAGGCTGCACACACAGTTGATTCAAACAGCCAGTTTAGTCTCATTAAAGTGTGGCATTTTGGTCTAATAATTACACTCATAAAAAGGTATGTTGAATGCATTTTAGAGGATCTTAATTCAGACAAATGAGTGATATTCACATTTAAATGAGTCTTTGACCATTCCAGGGTCAGTGGTCATACTTGTGATAAGTGGGTCAAGGACTGTAGGACTGTAGCCTCTGTACATGGGCACTTGCTATTCCCTGTTTTAGAACGAAGAAAGTCAGTGTCAAATATTTTTTTATTTGAAGTGTGATTTCGTTTTGCTCTTATACAGGTATGCACAATATTCAAATATTATTTAATCAAAAAAATGTTTAAAACTGTGGCACATTTCAAACAATGTAGTGCTGACCACTGTCTGCTCAGCTCTGATGCTCCTCTGAGAGTCACGTTTTGTGTGGTCACACCTTGCTCATCTGGACTAGCTACTAATCCAAAATCCCACCAAAATACATCTTTCTTTATTATCCGTTCTTTGAATAAAGTTCTGGCATAGATCAGCAAACAGAGGGGCTAACATGTTGATTTGGTGATATGTCCTCTGAAATACATGTTGGCCAGCATCTATAGATTCTATTTAACATGAACACAGCAGAAAAGAAGGATTGACATTTAAGTCACTGGAGGCGAATGTTGGGAGGGCCCTCTTTGATGCAGTTTAATAAAAAGTGACTTAAATGACACTTAGTTGTCCATTATTAACTCTATCTGTGACTTTTCTAGCTCATTTTCAGTCGTATGTGTCCGTTCTGCTTTCTTTCACACACCAGACGGACTAGTGACAGCAGCTGTGGAAGAGTGCACTCAATACCACACTCATTCCCTATGGGGTAGTCTGAATTGTATGTTTTTAACATAATTTCTGTTCCCAAAGTCCAAATCAGCTGCAGGAGACTCTATGACTTGGGGAGCTGGTCTCTTTAAATCATTTTAAAAGTAAATTGAAGGCACTGGAGGATGATGCTTCAAGCTCTAGATGTTTTGACCAATGACTTTGAGCTCTGTAACTCAGGATTTGTTTGATCTGTGTTTTTTTTTTTTTTTTTTTTTCAATTGTTGTATTTCAGGTCTGTAACTCTCTTAACTGTGCTGCTGCCTGTCTTGGCCTGGACAGTCTTGTAAATGAGATTATTGATCTCAATAAGATTTTCCTGGTTAAATAAAATCAAATAAATATTTTATTCTGAGGTCTTTGAAATTTTTATTTACTGTAAGATATGCATCATGATTTCTGTATAGTTAAAAAACAATCAGAGTATTGCCTGTTAGGAGCCACTTAACCTTCCTCATTCTGTAGCTCCAGATGGCGCCAAATGAGTTGCATGCTGTATTAAGTGTTGCAAATTTAGCTTAGAGACATTTTTTATTGCTTGACCTAAAATGAAAACGGCCATAACAAATCACACTGAAGTCGGCAAGTGGCTTTGTTGGCGTCATTCATGATGCACTATATTTTCCTGCTGCTCATGTCATTACTGCTGTGACCGCTCACTCACACAGCAGATGAGTCACTCTCATTTTCTCATGTCTTTGTGTGTAGCCTTGGTCGTCCCTGCTGCGGAACTGGAACAGCTTGGCAGTTACTCACCCGGGGTACATGGCCTTTCTCACCTACGATGAGGTCAAAGCACGGTTACAGAAGTTCATCCATAAACCTGGCAGGTGAGGAAAAAACACATGTAAATGAAAACAGAAAAACACACCCTCTGATGCAGTCAAAATCCCCTGCTATAATTTGTTGCTTTCATTTTTAACATAAAATCACACTGAACATGGTGTTCACTTTAGGAATTTCTGCAATCAGATAAAGTCCATCATCTTCATTGTCAGGTCATGTGGGCCAGAATGGGGCATATAATGTTGCTGAGTTTTCACTTAGGGTGCACACATGCATTAGTTAAACATGAGTATTTGCTGATATTTGCCCTTTTGACAAAATGCAAATCTGTTATTTGGTCCCTTCTGTGGTACTGTACTGTCCTGAGAATCCATAAAAGACTGGGACGGTCTGCCTTTCAATATATAACCCCCTCTGACTGGAACAATCTGACTAATCTAGTTAGATCCATTACTTCTTTTCAACTCCTTTAGAAATTCTCTCTTTCTTTAGAAACACCTTGCTCCTGTTATTAGTTTTGCCTAAGTCAGTGTAGTAACTCTTGGTCTGTCTGACACTGATTGTAAGTGTACATCAGTGTGAGTGTGTTAGGGCTGAATGATATTGGAAAAAACTGACATAGCGATAGGCTTTCTTTCTGCAAAATATATTTTTAAAAGAATTATATTAAAGAGGAAATTAAAACAAGTGCAAAGTGCCTGTTTAGCTACATTTGTTAGATTTAAATCAATATCTATGTTTTTGTTATTATTTGGCTGTAAAGTTATTTTTGGGTTTTAAATATCACACTGTGTAGCCCTCTGACAGTGTTTCTGACACAGAAACACTGAGGAGGAGGAGGGGGAGAAAAACAGAGAAGCAGGTGGACTGAGCAACTCATTTCTTCATGAACTTTATAAATAAACTCACCACATACTTCCTAAAATGTCATCAACTATTTCTTACAATGTTGAAAGTTAATGTTTAGCCAACAAGAACAGCACAATGTGTAAATTGTGCTGCTCAAGCTGCTGTGATTGTAGCACACACCAGCGCACACATTGAAGCTGTAAAATAAACAGTTGGCAAGTGTTGGAAATGCACGCCCTCTGGGCCAACACAAAGATCCAGGCATTTGGGGATGACTTGGATGCTGCCATCGAAATGTGTCTATGAATGGTGAGAGTGTGAAAGTTGTTGAGCAGTTCACCTATCTTGGCAGTGTAATCCATCGATCTGCTGACTCAAGGCTGAGATCAACTTGTACACATGCATTAGGCGGTGGGTTTGCTGAGCAAGACTGTGTGTTGTTCCTGTTATCTAAGCAAGTGGACCAAAGTCAGAATTTTTCGATCTTTGGTCCTTCTCATCCTACTATATAGTCTTGTTAGGCCCAGACTGATGGCTAGAGGCGCTGCCTGGACTCTTTTGTGACAACTTCTCTTCAGAGCATCTTTGGCTACTGTTGGCAAGACCATGTGTCTAATGCAGACTGCTCTGAAGAGTGAGGGCCAGGGAAGGGTCAGCTACCTGATACTGGAGCACCTGGCGTGCTTTCCCAGGCCTAATCCTGCTCATCACATACTGGGTGCCCAGGACCCGGTGAGCTGGTCCAGATGCTGGGGGCTCACACAAATACAGTGCAGCTGGGAGGATACCTGGAGAGATGGGATGTGGGCCTGGCACAGGCCTAGAGGATGGCCATCAGGAGACCAGAGCAGTCCAGGACCAAGGTTGACATGGCAAAGTACCGAACATGTATATGCTCCCATTCCTGATCTGACATCCATGCACTCATCTAGGATCAGCCTTGTGTAATTGAGCGGTAGCAGGACCTCCATGCTGGTGTAGCCGCTACAGGTGAAGGCCACAGCTTCATCTGTAACCTGGATGTCTATGCAGGAAACATACACACTATACCTGTAAAGTGTTCAGTTCTCTGACTACTGATTTTTTTTTTTTTGGACGGACCTAAATGCAAATTAGTCATGGAAATGAGAAAACTCATGTTCTGGCTGACATGCAACAACATAGAAGTGGCAGTCTGACGTTCTTCAGGTCACATGACAAACGTCCTTACGATATGGCTATTGCTCAATGCGTGCATTGTAATCACAGTTGGAACACAAAATGTCGTTCAGCCCTAAAGTGTATATAACTATACAATTAAAGGTTTGTATTGCTCTTTTCCTACTGAATGCAAATATTGTATTGAGTTGGTGGGAGAGGGAGTGGTTAGGTTGGGACAGCTTTCTGTGTATGTCTTTATGTTGCTGTATTATATTGTTCTTGTGGTAATGTCTTTTTGCTGTCTGTATTGTAACGGTCTTCTAATTTTTTTGTTTTGTCTGTATTTTTGTTTGGGACCCCTTGTAAACAAGATAATTCATCTTAAGGTTCTCCTTTCTCAAATAAATTTACATGCAAGTTAATAGAAAAATATATATATATATCAAGGTGATTAAACATTAATCTAGATAGACCTAATTATTGATATGATGGTTTTTTTTTTTAACCAAGTTTGTTTCTCTAAGTGCTGCTATGTGAAATATTACACACTGTACCTTTAAACACTGGTATCAACATTGGCCCTGATTCGTATAATCCGTGCATCTCTAGTTTCCATGGGTAACAGTCTTATTGTGAGTGTGCTGTACCACCAGGTTTAAAGAATAGATATCTCTATGTTGTTGCATGATGTATGTATAAATTCAATGCAGGTTATAGTGGTTTTACTTTGTGTAACAGCAGTCAGTGATGACCGTGTGTATGTGTGGGTGTGGTTGGGCATGTGTGTGAAGGATCCAGGGCAGCATGGCACTGGTACCTAGCATCAATGGCCTGATTGTATACTAAAAGCTGATGTCACTATTTTGGCAGGGCTCTGCTTAGGACCACATTGACATCTGAGCTGTTACTGGTCAATGTGAGTGAAGGATTTCGACATTGTGGCTTACAGCTTACTGTCAGAGGTGTCCTGTTAGTATCAGCGGCACAGCAGCTGTTTCAGCTTGAAGCTATCACTTACAGCGCCTTTTTCCACTTGTGAAGCAGCTCGAAAATTATTCCTTTGTCTGAAATCCTTATTCATGCACCCTGGTATGGATTAGTGTAATGCCTTTTTTGGGCCTTTCTCAGTCACATACCAGTGGTCTGCAGCTTTCCACCAGTGCTATGGATAGAACGCTCACCAAGACAGGGTTTTTGCACACATAATTCAATAAGTCTTGCAATTCATTCATTTTTTTGATAGAAGAGGTCAAGATGGTCATTAAAAGACGTAAAATGGAAATGTGGAAGAGTGGCTGCACGTCTTTCCAGACTGATGATGTTACTTTTATAGACCCCAACATCCAACTTACTTACATGACTACTAAAAGTTACAACCAAGAACTCCAAAATCTTGTGTATATCTCTGATAGTTTTTACTAACATCAGTCTTCTCAGTACAGTCTCTGTTCAATCACTGCTTTGGGTCTTAGTGTTTTATTTCTTCACTTGGGTTGGTGTCGTGGTGTGAATGCATGAGTAGACTGTAGACACCACCTACTAACAGTATTTTGATTTTAAAACAAAATGCAGGCTGCAAAAAAGTAGAAGTAGTTTTTGTATTTTGTATATTTTCCGTGCTGAATTTTCTCATAAAATCAGCACCATAACAGCTTAACTATTAGTCTACAATAACTCTATTTAAGCAAAGTATAAGTATTTATTAGGCTCCTGGATATTTCCTGTGGTCAGTGTAGTTCAGGCTTCTTGGATAAAAGGCATGTATGTATGTATTTTTGTGTGTGTGGAGGTTATTTAATGCTCTTAGCCCTTCATGTGATGTTTTTGTTTCTCAAATACAAATACATACACATTTGAAATGTGCTGCTTGTCTTCTTGGTGCAACAAAGAGTGCTCATCACATTGTTTTTCCCCTGACTCTCTTCTCAGTTACATCTTCCGACTGAGCTGTACAAGGCTGGGCCAGTGGGCTATCGGCTACGTGACGGCAGATGGAAACATACTCCAGACCATTCCCCACAACAAACCCCTCTTCCAGGCCCTCATAGATGGCTTCAGGGAAGGATTGTAAGTCTGCTGGCATTGCCTATAGACGTATATATATCTCCTTTCCTGGGGGTTCAGTGTAAAGGATTTGGACCTCTGCTCTTTGCCTCTGTGGTCTTCACTTGATGTGGTTTTAATAAATAATCTGTAAATTAAGCTTCCTGTTTTATGCAGAAGTTTTCCCTATATTTTCTTCTCATCTTTCCCCAAAGCATGAATCTCTGAGTAAACTATGCAGCTCTGCTTTGCATCCCATGATTGAATCTGCCTTTCTAGCCCAAACCAAACCAGGCGTATCATATTGCCTGTTGCCATCATTTCAGTGTTATCATAACCAGAATAGAAATGTTGGTTTCTAATGTGCAGCTCAGTCAGCGGTTCAGCTGGCTGCTGTGACACTTATCTTTCCGTGCCAGCTCTGATTCCTCTATTTAATGAAAGCTATGCTTGGCCTGTCTCAACCTGTAATCACATTCAACTGGAAAAGCCTTTACGCTTAACCGCCTGCATCTACAAAACATTAGTGAAATAGTAATTACAGCATCTGACTCATTTGTAAAATAGTCTTGTACTGTACACTCAGCAGCACAATGATGATAATAAAGCATGGTGGCAGATTGAATGAATGGCCTCAACAGATGTTTTCATTACTGCAGCCTGTTAGGCATACATTCGGTTTAATCACATCATCTAATTATGCTGAAAACTTTTAAATGAAAATGCTCACCTCAGGAAACTTTACTGTGAGTACCTTCTGATTTTATGTTCCTCTTCATCTCCAGCTATTTATTCCCTGATGGCCGGACCCAAAACCCAGACCTGACAGGACTGTGTGAACCTTCGCCTCAAGACCACATCAAAGTCACACAGGTCAGAGCTGTGAGCTTCACACTCCAGATCCAGCCCCTGATAACTTCTTTATTCATGCTGTTGTTTGGCATTTTATTGTAAGGTTAAAAGTCCTCTTTTTTTTTAACTGGACACACAGATTAGTAAAGATCTAAGTTGGATATAAAAAAGATTCAACGGTACAGTGCCTGACAAAAGGAAACAGAAGTAGGGGACGTAATAAAACACTACACAGGAACTGACATTGTAATGGTTAGGTTGCTAACTAGGTGAAGTTGTTCAATAAATAATATTTTGTGTCTGACCTTTTCATATAATATGCAGTGAAATTGAAGATTAATGAGGTGAATTTGGCAGAAAATTAAAATGCAGTAGCATGGAAGATCCATGTCAAACTTTCTGCTATGTAGGAAGATATTTGAATACAGTGTTTTTGACGGAATATTAAATGTTGAGTCATTTACTTTGAACATTATAACTTTAACCTCACATAAACAGTTTTCCCCAGAGTAAAATGTCAGGCTCTTCTTCTGTTTATGAGCAGACTTTTTTTGCTCGAACACAGGACTGAAACTAAAAACACGCCCCCACATTTTTCACTCCCAAACCTTCTGGGCTCTTTCTAAACGATCTCAGGTGCTGTTAGCTTTGTATGATGTTACTCTCTGTGTTAAGGCAACAAGAAGCTCACAGTTGTCTCATTTTTCCCCCTCAGGAGCAATATGAGCTGTACTGTGAGATGGGCTCCACTTTCCAGCTGTGTAAGATCTGTGCTGAGAACGACAAGGATGTGAAGATTGAGCCCTGTGGTCATCTCATGTGCACTTCGTGTCTCACTGCCTGGCAGGTACAAAAGTGGGCGGATGCAGACGGGTTTGTGTGGGATGGCTGCTGACAATTCAAGTGTCATAAGTCATACATGATGAGAGAAAAACTCATTGTTGAAGAGCTTTTCTCTACAGACGTAACAGACAAATATTAACACATAAAAATCTTAAACATCTGCATCTTTGTATGTCTCAGGAATCAGAGGGTCAAGGAACGGGCTGTCCTTTCTGTCGCTGTGAGATTAAGGGTACAGAGCCCATTGTTGTGGATCCTTTTGACCCTAAGGACAACAGTGGGGGCTCCTGCAGGAGCCAGTTTGGGGCTGAGGGTGCCCCATCACCATGCTATGATGACGATGATGATGACAAACTTGAAGACCCCCACCTCATGATGAGCAAACTTGCCTGCGCAACAAAGGTGAGATTGTGAAAAAGTTTATACTTCAGACAAAAAAGTTCTCATGGTTTGTAGAGTTTCCACTCGAAGCTGTTCTAGTATTTCTCACTGATAAAACACTGAGACACTAGGCTTAGTTAGTTTGATGTCTTTGGTGCCCCACTTTGGCTCCCCCTGTCCTCTTCTCTGTTTTTATGAGACCCATCCCTGCACGGATGAAACACTCTGCTGCCTTGGCTTTTATTTTTGTGCACTTCAAACTCAGAGCTCATATCTAAAGTCTTTCATCTCCATCTTTCAAGGTGCCAAGGTAGCAGCTTTTTGGTGCCTTTTGGTATTTGATATGTGGGGGCATTCTCCTCTCCTCAATCTTTAATGTGCCTCAGAGAGGCTCTGTGTGCATTAGTCTGCTTGTACTGTAGGTGAATACCTGAGATCACACACACTTTGATGTGGTTCCTGGGATGTCTTTGGCTTTGATTGCTGACCCCGCCTCTTTCACATCTTTGACCACTTCTTTAAATGTGCGGGTGTACTGTGAAGTACTTGGCTGTACTTCATAAATAATTAGAGAAGATTTCTGTTTTGTTTCATCCTATTTGGGGTTGAAACAAAATGACTCTTTGATTAATATATTTTTTCCTTCCACCTTATTTTTGAGTAATAGTGTAAGCTCTGAAATTGAAAAGTGCAGACAAATTATAGACAAGGAAGTTCTGTTTGAAGTTGAACAGACGTTTCATTTACTGCAGCGTTTTAAGATTGTTTGATAAAAATTAGACAGTGCAGCTTTTAACATGGTGTGTATAAACCAAGGTGGAGCGCCCTCCGTCACCCATGTCCATGGCTCCTCAATCCTCTCTTCCTCCTGTGCCGCCCAGACTCGACCTGCTACCGCATAGACCTCCTAACCCTCCTGGTGCCTCTAGCCCAGGGGTCACGACTAAGGTAGGTGACCTTGAACTACATTTCCAGGCACTTTTGAATCGTGGAACATGAAAATATGTTATCATTCATAGATGTTGGGGAAAAAAATCTGAAGAAGTTGTGTTGTTGTAGATGAAATTTACTATTTTTTATTGCAAACTCTTTGAGCTACTATGTTTGATCTAACATGAAAGCTACTTCAGTGTTGCACCAACATAAAAGTGCTTATGGTGCCTGAGGATGATGTTTTTTCCTGGGTTTAACTTGTATCCTGCATCATGAAGCTGAATGAAAACTCTGCTGCTGAAATGAATGTCTGATGTTCCTTGTGAAACAGCTTTGCCATTACAGTATAAAAGTCTTCATCCCTTCAATGTTTTACCCTGTTATTGATTTTATAAATCAATCATTGACTTTTTTGCTGAAAAATTACAAAACAATTTTAAATGTCAAAGTGAAAACATATTTCTACCAAGTTATGTCAATTAAACAAATACATGTAATGTAAAATACGTAAGTGGATAAATATTTACCCTTTTTAAAGTGACTGACCTATTTCAATAGAGGACTAGCCAATTACAGCTAGTAGTCTCACAATTAGTGAAGTGGGGATCACCAGAGGTTAATGAATGTGTCTGAAGTGATTGCACTATAAAGACACCTGTGTCTGGAAGGTCCAGTCACTGGTTAATCAGTATTCCTGGCTATCACTACACCATAAAGACAAAAGAACACTCTAAGCAACTCATAGAAAAGGTTATTGAAAAGTATAAGTCAGGGGATGGATACAAAAAAAAAAACATGCCAAGGCACTGAACATCCCCCTGAGTTTAGTTAAATCCATCATCAAGGAATATGGCACATGTGTAAATCTGCCTAGATCTGGCTGTCCTCACAAACTGAGTGACTGTGCAAGAAGGGGACTAGAGAGAGAGAGACCACCAAGACACCTTTGACTACTTTGAAGGTGTTCCAAGCTTCAGCAGCTGAGATGGGAGAGACTCTGCATACAACAACTGCTGCCCGGCTTCTTCACCAGTTACAGCTTTATGGAAGAGTGGTAAAGAGAAAGTCACTGTTGGAGAAATCTCATTAAATATTGACTTAAGTTCACCAAAAGGTATATGGGAGACTCCATGGCCATGTGGGATAAAGTTCTTTGGTCTGATGAGACCAAATGGTGCTACTGAACTTTTACAGGAGCTCAGTGGAATCCATCCTGACAAACTGTATGACTGTGTGGTACACCAGCTGCACTGCAGCAGAGAGGAGAGACCTGCACCGTGTGCTGAGAGCAGCTCAGCTCATTGTTGGGATGGAACTACCACACCTCAACTTAGTTTACACCACCAGGATGGAGAGGAGGGCTGTCAGCATAATGAGGGACACCACACACCCTGGACACTCCCTGTTTGACCTGCTGCCCTCTGGCAAGCAGTTTAGGACAATAAAAGCCAAGACCAACAAACTCAGGAGCAGTTTTTTACCCCCGCGCAGTGGCCTCCATCAACACCATACCTCTCTCTGCGCTAGAACTGAAATAATAACATTGCACTACGACTCAGAAATTGAAATATATGTTCATATGCTTCAGTCACTTTATTTCCACTTCAGTCACTTTATCCGTTTGACAATGCTGTTCTAAACGTGCATGCAAAAGGTGCTGCTTTTAGCTATTTTTTAACTTATTTAGCTTTAATGTATATACTTTGCACTGTTCTTGTTTTTATTGTATTGTGTTTATTCTTGTCTACCTCTTTTTTTATTTTTAATCGTAGAGAAAGCCTAATTTCATTGTACTTGTGTATAATGACAATAAAAGCTCATTCATTCAATGAATTTTAAGATGGCGTTTCCTCAATACGCACATTCCTGCTCTTACTGAATCCATTGCTCATGATATAAAATGGACTTGGTAAATGGATTTCAGCTAGTACAGTTCTTCTAGTCTGACTACTCAGTGTGTTTTATGATATACTTCTTGCAAATATTGTGTTTGGATTACGGGGTGGGGATGAGAGGGAGGGAGGGATGGGGTAGGGTGGAGGGATGCGTCTCTCTTTTTTTTTTTTTTTTAAATGTTGTTTGTGTGTAAAGCACTTTGTGCTACGTTGTTTTGTATGAAAAGTGCTATACAAATAAAGATGTATTTATTTATTGATTGATTGATTATTAGCCATCTGAAAACACAGATGGTAGCATCATGTTGTGGGGATGCTTCTCGGCAGCCAGCCCTGCAAGGCTTGTAAAGCTAGAGGGTTAAATGAATGCAGAAAAATAAAGGAAAATCCTGGAGGAAAATTTCATTCAGTCTGCAAAAGACCTACAGGTTGGGAAAAGATATATTTTCCAGCAAGATAATAACATGAAGCATACAATGAAAGCTTCACAGAAGTCGTTTAAAGACAACAAGGGGAATGTTCTGGAGTGGCGGCATCAAAGCCCAGACCTCAGTTGAACAGAGAATTTGTGGCTGGACTTTAACAATGGCTGTGATTTCCATATGGTCTGACAGAGCTTGAGCAGTTTTGCAAAGAAGAATTGAGTAAAATTACAGATGTGCAATCCTGATAGAGACCTACGTACACAGACTCGATGCTGTGATTACAGCCAAAGGTTCATCTACTAAGTACTAACTTGAAGGGTAAATACTTATGCAGTCACTTATTTTACATTATATACTGTAAGTATTTTTCTTCAGTTGACAGTACTTTTTAGAAACATGTTTTTACTTTGACATTAAAGGGCTTTTGTGTATTTGTTTTGTCAGGTAAACCAAATTATATTGACCATGGCTGTTTTATAAAATAACAAATGTATACAATAAATTCAGTAAGTTTGACTTACTCCTATTCTCTCTGTAATACAAGAGAAGTGGAAAAAAAACTCAAGTCTGAAGACGAGCATGCTGATGTGACACGTCACTTAGTTGCAAATAAAAGCTTGAAATGGGAGCTCCTTGGTTTGGGGATCTATTCTCCTTGTCGTCATAGTTCCTTGGATCCTTGGATCCAGCACCCTATTTAAGGATGTGCGTGCTCTAGTTTAGATTTTTCTTGTTTGTTTTTAATCTCACTTACTTTTCTGTCAATTATGTTGATGAATTCATAATGCAGATGTCTTGTTGCTAACAGGATTATTCTGTACAACAGAGAGAGTTTCCTTTGATTCCTCATCGATACTGATGTACTCTAAATTAGCTCCCTGCCTCTGTTTCTCCCCCCAGGCAGCATCTCACCACAAAGACAAGCCTCTCCCTCTCCCGCCAGCACTGAGGGATCTCCCCCCTCCTCCCCCTCCCGACCGCCCCCATCCAGCCAGTACCACACAAGACGGACGGCTGCAAAGGCGGCCCTTACCCTGCACTCCCGGGGAGCCTCCTCGAGATAAGCTTCCCCCTGCACCTCCTAACCGGCCCCTGGCTGACTGGAACTCCCGTCCTGTCCCAAAGGCCCCAACCTCCTCGTCCTCCTCATCCTCTTCCTCTTCCTCATCAACACAGGTCTCCAGTCTGGGAGGCGACATCAGAGCAGGTGTAAGGGAACTCTCCAACAGACACTCACTCCCTCTGGCCCTGCCCTCTGCTCTGGATACACGGACCGACTCACAAAAGAACAACAGCTCCCTCAGTCTGGACCATCAGCTGGTGAGAGGACATGCAGAACTGGACATTCAACAAGTTTTATTTTTATTACTATTAAATATGATTTGTATTTTTACTTGCATTTGCATGATTTTATTGCATTTTAAGGTTTCTGGGACTCTGCTTCGTTTTCAGAACTTTGCTGCGATTGCTAGTCAAGATTATGACAACCCCAAAGTGAAGCCCTCATCTTCAGCAAACGCCATCTATTCACTAGCAATCAGGTACGTTACACACACTTCATAATGACATTAGAGGAGTCAGGTGTGTAATATTTGAAAAATCAAATCAAAGTAAGCCTCTCTTCTCTGAAGATGCTTGTGCCTTCTTTTTCCTCCCAGACCCTCTCCAGCCCCGCGACCGGTGCCAGGAGAGGAAGCCCGTGACAGTGAGGAGGAGTCAGAGTACATGATCCCCTCCTCCCGCCCCATCTTGCCCCCCATCACAGCAGCACCTGCAGGGGAGACGGCACCACTTCCAAGGCCTCCACAGCCTCAGCCGTTATCTGCTCTCCAGTCTCAGGCCCAGACCTCCACTCACAACTCACGGTATTTCAGACACTCCTTGAAGCAGTTTAAAACAGCATTTGTAGATGAGCCGTTTTCTTGTATTGCATCAACTGATCGTGTTTAATCATTATTATTTCTAAATGAAGGCTGGCTCTGGCTGAATTAGAAGATGGATCTCAAATGTATGAAGCCATGTACAACATCCAGTCCAGGTCACAGCAGGCTCGAGATTCAGGTATTTGGGATCACTGGTCTTTGTTCACAGTGGGAACAGGATGAGGTCAGCATGAGTCACTTTGATGCTCACTCATCTAAACCTCTTATTTAAGTTTTTCCACCCATGCAGTGATTCATTTGTGTTATCGCTGCTTTAAAATGAACTTCTGATGAAACAACACTCCAGCCAGCAAATCAGATGACCTGAATAATAGTTTCACTTCCAATCAAGATCCCCACCATTTGGAAAATACAACTACTGCTACAAAATCATGCTTTTGGTTAAAGTTCTGACTCTTAGAATGCCTTCTAGGAGAAACAAAACTATGATTAGTGTACATATATGAAAAATTAGGCAAGTGCTGAGTCTGTTTATCACTATTCTACTAAAGCTTAAACATGGTTTTCAATCTCGCCCAGATTATTCCGAGCTGCCCCCTGCGACACTGACCAATGGTCCCAGAGAGCAGGCAGCAGCAGAGGACAGGGATGAAGAGGAAAACGGCTATGATATACCTAAACCTCGACTGCCCATGCCCCCAGCCAGACGGACCCTCTCCGAATTGGGGGGATCATCTTGCTCATCCTCATCTTCCTCATCATGCTCATCCTCCACAGCAGCTTTCAGCCGCCTTTCTCTAGACTCAGAGGCTGTGGCTACAGCATGTAAGTACACTTGTTTGAAATCAGAAGCCTCGGCAGCTCAGAAAGAAATAGAAAGAACCTGTTAGTATATAAAGGAAATTCCTTCTTTGATTTGTGTGACCTGAGAGCAGGGACTTCCTCTAACAGTCTTAGCATTAAGAGTTGGACCTTAACACCAGTGATGGCATTTACTAAATAAAATGGCCTGGATTTGGAGTATGTGTCTACAGCCTCTTTGTTCAAGCCCTCCCCCGGCCAAAAAGCAATTAAAAGTGCAGATTAACAGTAGCACAAAAATCCTGTGACCTAGAGTGCAGTCATAAAGGTTCATTATAACGCTTTGCTGCAGCTGTACAGATTCTCTGCAAGCTTTCAGAAGTCATGCCTAACCTACTTAAAAGTGAGAAAAGGGTAAAGACTGTAAGCTAGTAATATCAGAGACCTTTAAACTTCCTACACAGAAAGGGTAATGCTATTGCTGATGATGCTGATGGTTCTAATCTTGCACAGAGTTTACATTAAGTCCCAGTTTTAGTATTTTAAAGATACAGTATGTAGAATTGCTGCATGAAATATCTATATTAATCTAAAAAGTGACCATTCCTATGTTATATAATTTTCTAATTAAGTTCTTACAGCCTCTCAAATAATTCCTTAAATTTTTATTGACAGAGAAATTATTAATTTTTATAACTATAAAAGGATGTTTTTTTTATGGAGGCTGCCATAGGTTGTGAGATGAATAACCCAAGCTGACCTCAGTATCATGGCTCCCCCTCACAGTCAGCTACCCAGTGCTGCTCAGCTTCTTAAACTAACCTAATGAGACAACTGTGAAATTAATACAAAACACTAAAGTGAATGCATAATTTTTGTTAGTTAATTTGAAATGCACAGTATTTAAGTTCTGCCACCGGGTTCTCAGTCAACGCAATTACACATTTTCAGCTGATATGATGTAACACAGAATATGTAGAATGTAACACATTCTACATATTGTAGCTTTCATATAAACTAATGAAAATACTGACGTACCATAAATGAAGGATTTTTTTTTGGATGGGGATGTCCAACAATCCAGCTGTAACATTTTAGTCTTCTCTAGTCTCCATAAACAAAACTTAACATACTTTTAGTCAGAGTTTTTATCAGCAACAATCTATTTGTAGCATGCAGTAGTCCTTGTAGGGATGTCACGATTACCTGTTTTCACAATTAATCACGATATTAAAATTTACAATTATTTAATCGTAACGTTTCCTAAATACCGTCAATTTACAGAAAATATTATGCCAAGAACCATATTGGTACATCAGCACAACTTGCCCGGAACGAAAACAAAGTTACACAACAACTGCATGTCACCGCCTCATGTTGCTTCGTGCAGTTGCAGGCAGAGGCATGTCACAGTCCCAAACAAGGTCCTGTAGCCTTTTTATATGTTTTCTCTGAGAGAAGTACATCGTAAATGTGCAGCATTTATTGATTGTTTACACAGCAGATGTGATTTTTGTTTAATTCCAAATTGGATTATTGTCATTTTATTTGTACTTTTTGGTTACTTTACATTGTTGATATATTATTTTGTTATGAGAGCATCCAAAGATGGAAATAAATTGAATTCAAGACCAATAAGGAATGTTCCTGTAATTTTACTTACTCATAGTAGTATGAAATTGATTAAAGCAAAAATAATCGTGATAACTGTAAAATCGCGAGTATTTCTCTGACAGTTACCGTACCAAGAAATTCTGTAATCGTGACATCCCTAAGTCCTTGTAGAAAAAAGGTTGTTTAATAAATTTTTTGTCATGCATTTTGCTGAGGAAATTAACATTGCACTGAAATATAGTAATATGCACCTGACACAGCATCAACAGCTCTATCAGACATGTCTTACTCTCTAGAAGAAGGTGTAAAAGCAGGTGCAGGAGGAACAGACTGCTGATTTTCTCTTCCACTGTGCTTATCAGGAGCCTTTCATGAGACAGTGTTATATTTCTCTGAGTAATCTCCTCGTCTCTGCCTCAGTTGACATTTAGCACCTGTGATGATTGCCGGGTGTCTGAGTGTTCCACTTAAAACCCACATCTGTGTATTTGAGAACCAATTAAGCTGCTCTCAGACAAGCTGGCAGAGCTCTCAGATCAATTAGAATCTTTATGAGCGCTTTATTAAAGGTTGCTGCAGTGGGAATGTCATCCAGTTCATCATTTATACAGTATGATAAAACCATAGAGCTCACCTCAGGTTAATACTAAGCATGATCAGAAACAAGGAGAGAATTAATTTTTAATTTTCAGTTAAATTATTTCAGTTAAAAATGGTTTACATTAATCTAATTTGAAGCTTGTTTTTTTTTTTTAATGTGAGGCACATGTTGTTTCTGTAAAGCCTTCTCAGAACCGGTTGAAGCTCCAGAGAGACCTCCAAAGCCCCTGCCCAGACGAATCAACTCAGAACGCCGACCCAGTCCTGTCCCTCCCGTTCCTGCTCTTCCTTGCAGTGGGGCAGCAGGAGGAGAAACCAACCCTCAAATAAGCAGTGAGATCGAGCACCTCATGAGTCAGGGATACTCTTACCAGGACATCCAGAAAGCACTGATGATTGCACAGAACAATATTGAAATGGCCAAGAATATCCTCCGCGAGTTTGTCTCCATTCCCTCCACCGCGCATGTTCTTACATAGCACACTCCTGTTGCCTCTCTCTCTTGTGTTTGCTCTCTCGCCCTAGCTTGGCCTAGCCTGGTTTGGGTAACGGTTGGCTCAGCCCCACCTAAAGCCCATTGCCTGCAGTGCTCGCTCGGTGCTGGCTGATGCCCACTGTGGATTTTTAACTGGCTTACAGCACCTCTGGGAGGCTGCGCCCTGCACTCCATGCGCTTTCAACAGTGTCTGGCCTTCAGACTGCTACAGCTGGCCTCTTCATTTTCAAAGACCTTTCTGCAGGTCTGACAGAGCGCATTTGGAACAACGGGACGCCACAGGATGCAGGACTTTTGTAGAAATCCTGGGAAGACAGACTCTTATCTTTCATGTTGAAGCCTCTTGCTGAAAATGTAACCAACACCTCACAAATAAAACTAAAAAATGTATGTCTATATAAGATTTAATATATGAGTAAATATATATTAAATGTGTGTAATATATACAGTACGTGCATAAACAGTGTGTAAAATGACTTCAGCTTGGAGGGTCACTGTGGATACAGGCAGTATGGGGGAGTCAGGGACCAGATTAACAGGTAGTTTGGCCATTTAAGAGGGCCAGACTATAAGGAGGATGAGGAGGAGTGCCCTTCCTCTTATTCAGCAGCTAAGGCGACGTGCAGACGAGCTTTTTCATGACGAGTCTGTTTTGGCCTTTTGATTAACTCAGTTGCTTTGGTACGTTTTCTTTCCTTCTTTTTTTTTTTAAGGAAAAAGGAACATGCTTGTTTTGTCATGGTGTATTTTTCAAGGTAGCATAACGATGGTTTCAGGTCTGAACAGATGTCTGGCAGTGTGAGTGTGCGTGTTTGTGTTATGCGAGTGTGCCAGACTTACTCCTCACGACCTGCTCTTAACGAACCCATGTTCCTGTACAACATGAATGTGGTTTTACAGTCAGTATGCTCAGACCTGTGCTCTGCAAACGTACTACTGCTTTCTGCGTGAGTGTGGCTGTAATGCCCGACAGTGAGATTATTAGAGGACGTGCTAATGTTGGCGCCCTGCAGTACCAGTGTTGTGTGATCCGTGGTGGCTGAAACGTTTCCATTCTGTCTTTGTCTAACGTCATTGGCTGGCTGGTTTGGATTTCTGTCTCCAGCTCAGTCCAGTTTAAAGAAACAAAAAAGTCATTGATTTACTTTGGTAATATGATCAATATTATTATTATTAATTCAGAAGTGCTTCACTGCTGCTACTATTGTTAGTGCTAAACAATTACGCCTTAAATGTACATTTGTGAATATTGTGTTTAACTGCATCTTGCATCTTTAAAGTGACAGTATCGTGTGTTTCTTCAGTCCATAATGTAGCATACTTGAAAGTACAAGTGGCTTGTGAGCCAGCAGGCCTCTCAAGCTGTTCACTCTTCAGTGTTTTTAACCTTTTTATATCTACTTCCTGATTCTCACACAGTAGACTCTGCATAGCATTTAAAAAATGCATCTGGTGTGGTGAGCCATTCTCTCACTGATTCAGGCTCCTCTTTCATGTCAATTTTCCTCACTCTGCAGGAGTCCCCCTCTGCTTTAAAGGGAGTGATTGCTAAGGCTTTATTTTTTATTAAAAGTAGGCTCATGGGTTTGCTGGCCCACTCCCAAGTCTACATTAAAATCAGTATTTGGGCCAACTATAAAAAAAACTAACTCAGGAATGTAAATCTAAACAAAGAGGCGCTGAGCCTGGCTGTCACAAACGGAGGAGAAACCAGCTCACCTGAGACGACATGTAGCCAAAAGGATCCACTTTATGAAGTCACACAAGTAGCCTATTTCTTTATTCTCTCTTTATAACTTGCACATTATTTGTATTATTTCCAGCGTTGGCAGAAAAAGAGACAGCAGCTTTGTTTCCAGGTACTATGAATGAAAAAGAGAAATAAATGCATGGAGCTGTAAGGTACATTGTGAACCTGTCCTGATATATGAAGAAGAATATTTTCTGGGAGTGTAAATCATGTGAAGAACTAATGAGCCTGAGCTTATTCTGAAAAATGCTGTCTTTGATGGAAAGACATCCTGTGCTGTCCGACTATTCTTTTTCTGTTTCTAGTTGCCTTGAAAAGCTCTTGTATGATGGCTAATTGACGAGAAGCTCCATATTCCTCAATACTGTACAAATGTTTTGTTGAGAGTGTGTCGAGTAATTATTTACCTTTATGTCTTGTTTTTCACAGTAAACTAGTTTGTGCTTCGATACTGTCACTCTAAAGAAAAGCGAATTGTACAAAGTCAGTGATATGAAAAGAAAAAATAGCTGTTTTATTTTGCATTCCTGTACATGTGTTTTGTTCCAAAGGTTTTGTTTACTTCTGTGAATAATTCTGTGAGCAGTGCCATATGTTCAGAGATGGTCACCATGTCTCGAGTCAGGCCTTGATTGTAAAGAGTTTGTTGGTATTGATCTCTGAAGGCCAGATTGTGCAGTATTGCTTGAATTAATCTGTCCTCCTCTCTGCCTTGTCAGCTGTATCAGACCTTGTCTGTGAGCTCTGGTGCTGATCTGTGAGAAGTCTCAAGTTTCTTAAACGGCAGACAAACAGATCCCAGATCAGCGCTCGACCTCACGGATGCTGGACACGTACCAGATCCCCCTACCCCCACCCCGCCCTCAGTCCCAGTGTTGGGGTACTTTGACTTTCTGCCAGAAGAGGGAGCTGCTGTTCCATGTAGCTGTGTCGCTTCTTGTCAGTAAATGGCATTCATTAACTTTTTGATGGTTTTTAAAGCTCATATCAGTTTGAAAGTATGCACAGTGCTGTTAATAAAAAGATAAGCAGAAGTCCTCAAGTGTCTCTTTTTGAAGAATATGTGAAAATCTTTAACCTACAGAACCCGATAATAATAGAAAATGAGTGCCAGAGAACAAAATATCTGTCATATTAGTCAGATATTTTTATTTTGAAAAATTTTTACTGCTAATTTCATAAAGGTGACCCCAAAAAGTCAGATCTCTGTTGGAAAGAGCCGCATTCAAAAGCCAATCTCAGCTGAACACCTGCTTTTAAATTAGGATCATTCCTTTCCAGCTCTATGGGGGTGTTAATTGTTTATTTTTACATTTATTAGCCTGTTTTCTCCAAATCAGGCATGACTAATAGCTGGTCTTAGTAGAAACTGCTTATTTATACATTTAATGCAATTTTGAAAATAACTAGTTTAATGTTTCTTAATGTGCACACGAATCACAGGAGTCACATCTCAACTGGCCTTTTAAATCTTTTGAGTTTCCCACACATGTCAGAAAAACAGTGTCAGAAAAATAATAAATGAATAAATGAGAAAAAATACATATACAAAACATACATGAATAAAAGTACACAATACTTTAAAAAATAGAAACAATAAATAAAGTTTTTGGAAATACATTTGTGCACACAAAAACCTGCTAACAAACAGTGACACATTTATAGAAGGAAAAAGAAGACCTAACACTTTTGGTTTATTGTGAACATGACTATCTCTACAGGTTCCCTGTCTTCATTTTACCATGTCAGTTATTAAAGACCTCTTGGTTTTCCAAGTATTTTACTAATGAGAGCCAGAGGGTTATAAAAATTTGGCCTGTTATGTTTTCCTAGAGTCAATTTTTTTTTCTTTTGTTATTTTAGAAATTTAGAAATCTGATCTAAAAATATCATAAAGGTCAGGGGGAATCCAATTTTTTCAAAACAAAGGAATACATTTCTTAGCAAAATATGTTACTGCAATTAATAACCAACATTTTTTAAATAATACTAATAACTTTATTTGTATAGCACCTTTAAAAACAGAGGTTTACAAACGGCTTTGACAATCAGCGAAATCACAGTTATGACAAAGCATCAAACACAAACAGCAAAACATCACAAGAAAGACAAAACAACAACAGAAGAACCAATGAAAAACTTGAGCGGAGCATAGTTTTGTGAAAGCTTAAGCAGACATGCATCCATCTGTCCTTTTTTTTTTTTTTTTTTTTTTTTTCTTAAAGCTAAATTTCCTTTGATTTCAAGCAATTTTGGTTGTTTTTTCAAGACCATGGCTACTTTATGTCATTTCAAGAACACACTTATTTTTCCTGCAATAATGAAGAAATGTCTTTACAAAATGGCTGAAATGAATTCATCATCACAGAAAAAACAGCAAAATAATGAGATTATTAAGTCAAGATCTTGAGAAACCACCATAAAATCCACCAACTACTCAGTCTCCTCCCAACCAACACACTGAATTTTATTTATTATTTTCATTGAAATTTAATGTTATTACTGTATATAAGTCCATAAACGTACAAAGACAGAATGCATATTGTCTTATTGTTTTTTTCTAACAAATCAGATTTTTTTCATTATACACTGATTAAATGTGGAATTATTTAATATGTAAATTTATATTATGTGTAAATATTTTATGCCATTTTTTTATTTTTTATAATTCTTTGGCAGTAAAAGATCTGTTCATGCCAATAAAGCAAACTGAAATTGAGAAAGCTGGCCTTCAGTTATCACAGAAAAAATGAGAAAAGAAGAAAGTATCCAGGCATGGGCTTCTGTATAATTTACTACTCTTAATGACAGTTTAGCATGATCAGCATAGGTGACATCACTGGTGATTTCCTTGTTTCTTTGGTTTTATTCATAAGCATCTCTTCACTGAGACTGGAAAAGGCGACGAGCGTGGGATAACTGGACTCTTGAGAAGCAGCCTTACCAGGAACAAAGCCTTTATTATCTGTGTGAATAACAGGTGCGTGTTTCCTGCTTTGATTGGACAGGGGGCATGGGGGTTGAGCTCTTCAAATATCACTGGAAGCAGTTTGTGAAAACAGATTTGAGTGTATTCTTGTAGATTTGAATGACACTTAACAATACAGCACAGGAAAATAAACAAATGAGCAGGATGAGAGCATTACAAAGAAATCCGCAGACACGTTCAATACTTCAGTGCTGTTTCTCTGTCAGCTTTATATTTGACAGTCGAGTAGGGAAGTATTGCTTTTAGCTGCATTAAAAACCATAATTTGATTTGACTTCCTTGCCAGTTGATCAAATTATCAGCCAGTATGAAGAATTTACAACCCTGTAACTCAGCATCTGCTTTTTGTATTCTTACAGACACTGCTCCTGCATGTCTGCAGGAGAGAAAATATAGCTCCAGAAAATATGAAGTAACCACTTCAAATTTTCCTTAAAGCTCTACATGGAGTTAGTCTAGTTCAGTATCTGCTGAATTTCATCAGAGGTAAACCTGTACCTCAGTCTAAATGGACTTGAGTTTGTACAGAACATTTCTGGTTGTCTGACTACTCAAAGCTCCTATCCATTCACACCCATTCATTTCACATGCACACACTGATGGCAGAGGCTGCAGTCACCAGGATTAACTAATCCCATTCACACACATTCTGATGTGACTGATTTAGTGATCATATGACGAGTTATCAAACAAAGCAGAGCTGCTTGAAACTGCTGGGATAAAAAAACCTCTCAACAGTAAGATGGATTATAAGAGGCATGCTAAGATGCATTACTGTGGCTGAAATCGTAATTATGTTACCAGTATTGACTTCAGATTTCTTCCAAAGTTGAAACACTAGTTATCTATTGTTCAGAGATGAGTATGGACACTTCTTTTTGTTTTTCTAACCAGATGTTTTTTCTGCAAATCAACTAAAGAGAATATCTTATTCAGTTGGAAGAAATCTTGTATCCAGTGAGGGATGGATAATTACATCAGTTCAACATCAATATCTGCTGTGCTGAAAAACATTGACCTTTGGCAAATAATGTTGCATGAACATTTATCTGTAGCCACTAGCCAGTGTTTACTTGTGTCCAGGCAATTTAAACTGGCATCAAACAACTGGGCAGAAAATCTGCTGAATAAACTCTGATCTGTTTTCATGGTCAACCGAGAGAAAATGTTGGCGTAGTGAGAGCATCACACCAAAAGCAGTGATGAAAAAACATAGTCCATCTGCTTGATTTTTATTTTAAACATCATATCTGTATCAGTCCTCTTTAACTTAAATAGTGCATCAATATGCAGGTGTATTTCAACAAATTTAAATATCATCTAAAAGTTCATTTTTTTCCTGTGATTAACTGCAGAAAGTTTAATTCCATATATAAAAAGTGAAATATTTCAAGATTTTTTTGTTTTAATCTTGATGATTACGGCTTACAGCTCATAAAAATCTACCATCTCAAAATATTAGAATTTCCTGGAAAAGTCCAATTTGCAGAGGTTTCCTGAGCCTTCATTCTCTCACTCTGTTTTAGTACACAAAACCACAATGATGGGGAAGACCACTGATGTGACTGTTGTCTAGAAGGTCGTTGATGCATCTGTATACAATAAAAGGAAAAAAAGCTTATTTTTTTTAACCCCAAGACACACCATTGCTTAAATGGTAGAACCAGAGAAAACATATTTTTGCTGTGATGTCTTGATATTTTCTGGTGCTCAAATAACCCCTTTTTTCTCCGGATTTAAAATGACAAGATGAAAGTGACCTTGAAGGCTTCTGCTTTAAGGTTTTGAAATTATTTCCATGGTACTTCAATTATTTAGATCTAAATAAAGGGTATAAAGACAGCCCCTTGTGACTCACTCTATATATTTAAGTAGGTTTTTGTGTCTAGAGACCAGCACACACAAATGAAAAATATTAAACTCTGCACCAAATACACAAGGGTGGACAAAGTACATGACTATTGTACTCAAGTTAATGTACAGTTTTTCTGGTTCAATTTTAATTAAGTAAAAGTTAAAGTGCTGGTCTATAAATATAGTCAAGTAAAAGTAAAAAGTATTTAACTGAAGGATTACTTTAAGACCTGAGTCGCTACTGAGGAGTTTTACAGTAAAATATGATCTTTCCTTGTTGGACAGCACAAGAGAATAGATCTCTAACCAGGTTGTTCAGGTAAAGTCACATCTCTATGAAAAAGTAAAATACACAGCCGTGAAGTGTCTATATTTGTCAACACTACATATTGTTAAACTACACTTTTGAAAACATTAAATATTTAATATAATAGAGCTGCAGTACATCTTGAAAATCTGTAGCAAGGTTGGTTTTCTCTGCCAAGAACAAATCAGAGTCTACATCATAGCAAGGCAATGCATACTACTACAGAAGATGCTCTATGTTCCCTTGAGGATCACCTGAAATCTCAGGCAGGAACTCTAACTCAGTGAATAACTTTACTCATGCGGCAAATGTATCTCACATAAAAAAAACAATTCGTCGGAAACTTGAGCAAAAGAACCCCAGCAGAGATCACTGTACAACAGGAAACATCCAAACATAAAACACATATAAACCACTCTGCCTAAGGGCATGATGGGAAACTTCCCCCACACATCCCTCCAGATTTTAAATTGCAATGGGTGGAGCTTAGACCAATTGACATTGATTACAGAGTTAAACACTGGTGGATCATCACTGTTAAATGCTCCAACACTGAGGACCATTTCACCCAGAATAGAGTTAAAATTACACTGGGGGTTAAAATCAACTCTGAAATATTGAACCCTGAGAAATCAACACTCCAGTTTTTGCTGTTTTGAGATGTGGTGTGGAATCTACTACTGCTACTGTGTAGTCAGCAGAGGTGGAAAAAGTACAAGTGTATTGTAAAAGAACTGTTACTTTGATTAAAACTCACTTAAATAGAGGTCAAGTGCTGATTTTAAAATGCACTCAAAGAGCACAAGTACCCAGAAACAGTACTCAGTTACAGTAATTTGATTAAATTACTTGCCACTCATGCAAAAAGCTGATCTTCAAATTCCCTGATTTTGGAATAAACAGCTGCCTATGTCAGACAAGGACACATTTTAGCTCTTTTTATTTTTCAGTCAATCTTTATTTGGTATAATTTCAAAAAACTACAGTGATTTTTTTCAGGGTGTTTTCCTGAATTTTATCAGTGACATTTGTTTTTACATTTTACAACTGCAAGGTATTAAAGGCATTTAAAAGATTTTAAAAATCTGAAACAAATAAACAATGGTAGTTCTAAAAAAACAGCAGAAAAACAGACTGTCAGAGGGGGGAAAGGGTACGATTGTATAATACCTGCACATATTGATTGTCTTTATTTGCATACATGGCGTCACAGTCACCTTCCCCTCCTCCTCAGAAATCACATACCTCACTCACAATGTCTCAGACAATACAAAACTAAAGTTAAAACAAAAAGTAACTCAACAGAAATGCATCTTTGTCTATTTAGGAGGGAAACGTCATGCCGTGAACCATTTCTATCATGGACCAATAATCTGCTCTACCCTCATTCTACCTCATTTAGAAATAAATGAAACAATAAAAACAGCTACAGAACACAAGTTTACCAGAAAGTCAAAAAATAAAAAAAAATGGTTTCACATTAGAGAAACTCATATTCATAAAGAACCACAAAGAAATCAGTGCACAGAACATTAAATAAAAACATTACTAGCAATACAAAACACTGGTTTTGCTAATGAAACAGGCTTTGGTTGAAACTTTTAAGGCAACTGTAACTTTTTTACCTGGCTGTTTGAAATGCTCACACTCAAAAAAAACAACAGAGAAGGAGAGGTGAGACAAAGTCAAGAAAACAAACTTAAATGTTGTGTAAAAAGACGAATCGGCTACAAATTTAAATCTAGACAAACATGAGTGTAACAGTAAGTGTTAGCTTACAAATGTGACCGATATGTGACTAAAATGACTTGAATGTGTATCCAAAGCAAAAAGGTAAGATTTTGGTGAGGCTGGAACTGGCTGTAAAGGGGGGAGCATCCCAGCATCCCAAAAAAATTCAGTGTACAGACTTTAGCAAAACTGGAAACGCCAACAACAAAAACAAAAAAGATACACATGTTTCATAAAAAGCACACAAACAAAATCAAACACTGTCTGGTCATCTCCTCTTTTTAGGTGTTATTTTAAATAAAGAAATATATACATAGATTATAATATGTACACTTGATAAAGAGCTATATCAGGCTGCTCTTCAGTGATCATGGTGCCTGAGGTGAAGTGTAGTCGCATATAAAAACAGTCCCTGGTCGTGTTGTGTTCTAACTATTGTTCTACAATCAGCAGTATACAAGGCTCATGTGAAGGACAACCCCAGAGGACAGATTTGGTAGCAGAGTTATGCTCAAATCATCTCTCGTCAAAGTTCGGGTTGCATTCCGTAGAGAAATGTGACATGAGGCGCTGTAAGCCAAAGCAGCAGCCTGGTGATGGGCGGAAAGCCGAGCATTTCCATGAAGTAACTCTGGGAAAAGGACCTGTGGTGGAAGCGCGAAGGCAGCGGTGAGTCTGAGTCTGAGAGGGAAGAATGGGAGCAGCTGTCACCTTCTCACTTCTGCATGTCCAAGTATGCACCGCCCTTTACTCCAGAGGACAAACCGAAATGAAACACAAAGAGAAGAGGGGTTAAAAATCTTAGCGCTGCTGTGGTCAGATACATCAGAAAACAAGCATCTGATTTATGTGCAAAGCAGACATCTACCTGGTCACTGGGAAGCTGTTTCTCCCCGTTAACACCAAGCAGCACAGCTTCCTCAGTATTGTCACTCTTCATTTCCACCACTATGTTATCTTTGCTCGACTTCTCTTTGGTGCTGCAAGACAAGGACAAGTCGAAGTCGATAGGGAAAAAACTAAAGGTCATATTTATAAAAATCCGGTGGTTAAAGAGTTAGATATTATTTATATAGAGTCTGTATCAGACCCATGAAAGTTGGTGTATAAGATTAAGTAGAAATTAATCAATCATGATGGAAATTCTTGCACCAGGTTGCTCCAATATTGAAGTACAAAAAGAGGTAATAGATACAGAAGGGTCTCTTATCATCAGGATTGTGTATCTGCCCATAGTCTGCATGAAAGATGCAGACTATAGGCAGAGTCCAAGTCTTTAGGGAACATTTTCTCTTTAGCTGCTAAATGCTACAGTTTGTTTCCCAGCTAGTCCAAACTTTGGACATCTTCCACAGGTTTATAACACAGAGAGTCTGAAGAGCCTGGATTCATCCCTGTAAGCACTACCCTACACATAAATTATCCATTGTTACACAAAACAGCCATCACACAGGCTTTAAGCTGCAGAGTTGAGGTGCCTATGATGCTGATTTCATAATTTAATAATACCACTTCCAGCATATGGAGACGTATTGTCCATATTAGAGTAACATTTGTGTGTTTCTATGTGTTTTGCAAGAGTAACACTAGATTTCTATCTTTGAAAAAATGTGAAAAAATAGATTCACATGTAGGGTGTCACTGTTGTGCAATGCACTCTGGGTAGTAATGTCAAATGATTATCTGATTTTCTTCCCCCATCCATACTCATCTTCATCTACATTACAGTGATTTCTTTCTTAATGTCCTCTTCATTAAAACTGCACTCAGGATAAAATCAACCACCTAGAAATACCTAATTGCACTCATCATAAGCCAAATTCACCTAACAAGTCCAGTTAAATATTTTATTCGACGATGTAAAAACAAAAAAATAAGTTCTGTTTTACCAACACTAAGTACAAATATCTGCCAAATTTTCCTTGAGTCTCTTAAAACAAGATGCAGCAATTAGTTTGAGACTGTACAGCCCATGCAACCATTTAATGTAACTAATCAGAAAAGTCTGTTTTACTGTTACTACTAAGTTGATCTTTTTTTTTTTTACTGAGTGCAAGCAATGCATCCTTATATTTTTGTGTATCTTGGAAAAATATGTTTGGATTTATAAAGCGAATGTAGATTAAGTAAAATTATAAAATTTGATGGATACATCTGCTTAGATTGTAGTCTCTTCAGTGTTAAAGTTAAAATAAGAAGCGTCACTCTCAATATATTTAAACTAAACATCAAACTGGTTCTGATTTACTCACAGGTCTTGCTTGCCAGACCTTCCACAGATTTTGCCCTTCTTGTAGAGGAAGTAGAGCACACTGCCCAGGATGGCCAGCAGCAGGATGCAGATGATGATGACTGCGATGATGACACCACTGCCCTCTGGAGGACAAAAAGCACAAGTACAACCACAGTTATTCACTGCAACTGGATTAGGAACAAGAAAATCTCATGAGGCCGGAGAGTCCGATATAGGAGGGCATCAGGCAGGCTGTGCAGCATTAACAGTGTGCAGGAAGAGAACAGCATGTGTAGGAAAGAGAGCAGCACTAGCATCACCATGGTAACCTTAAACCAGCAACCTATAAAGAGGAAGTCGTTCATAAGGGAAGAAAGAGAGATGTGCTCATACTACAGCATGACAGCGTGCAAAAAAAGACGTGAATGTGAAGGTGAGCAGCTTAATGATTGTGTGATGTTGTGTTCATCAGGAGAGGAGAGGGAGGTCTGATGGATGCAGGGAGGAGCTGCAGAGCAGAGCTGGAGGACAGGAGACATGAGGGAAGACCTTCATACAAACCTTTCCTGTCTTTCTCTTGTGGTATTGCTGTTTGGGCTTTGACTGAGAAGAACCACATGATCACAGTTATCAGGATGCAATAAATAACTCATATCACACACAAACACACACTTACAGAGGCAGCTCAGATCTGCAGCACAGATCCAAAACATACACAGCAAATGTTTTATTTGAAAAGATCATATCTTTGATTTAAACTAAACTTGCAGCTAAGCAGGCCAACTATGGTCAGCCTGGGCTAATCTCATTTCAACAGCGCTATGCCAAAAACAACAACCAGGGACAGTTTTCCTGAGGGGCTGGAGATGGCATGACGTACAAGAGAGGCAGAGAGAGAGAGAGAGGCAGAGAGAGAGAGAGAGAGAGAGAGAGAGAGAGAGAGGCAGAGAGAGAGAGAGAGAGAGAGAGAGAGAGAACACAAGGCGGTGGCTGTAATGGGAATCAGGAGACTCCCTGAGAGTGCATTTTAAAGTATCAGCTGCTTTCTAGTTGCTGTGATGCATGTGTGTGCTTGTTGTTCTCTTAGATGAATTATTGATAGAATTAAAAAGTACCAAAACTTTAAAAAACAGAATCTGTTCTATAAGACAAGTGTGCAGGAGAAAATTTCTTTCATTTAAAATTACACTGTCATTACGCCGTAAAACAGTAGTTCTCAACTGGTTGGGCATTGGGACCTACTGCTGCCTCCTCAATGAGCAATTGTGACCCAAATTTCTGAAAATTTTCAGTTAATCAAATTTATTCAACAATGATTTTGAAGTTTGTATCTAATTTGGAACAAATGTGGCTGAACAAAAAGACAGGAAAAGTACATCATTATAGAAACCCTAAACTGATACGTATGCATACATTGTACTTTATTCTATTTCCCATGTCAGCTGTATATTCTGGTTGTTATCTAAAGATTCAGGGACACCTAAACATTAAAATAATGGTGGCATCAGACCAGAGCCTTGTATCTCTAAAATCACCACTTTTCAGGGAAGAAAACGCTGTATTTTTCCAGCTATATTTTAATATGAAATGGTCATAGTCTGCATCTTTGTGACACTTTTTATTGCTTTAAAATTGGTTAAAACCCACTGACAGATGTGAAGGGTGGCATAAAGCACTGATTTATGAAAAAAAAAAAAACAAAACAAAACAAGAAAATCATGAAAAATGTAGATTGAGGTTTTGGCCTTACAACAGTAATAAGAAACCAGTATTGTTTTCTTCAGAGAAGAAGTTAAGCAGATTTACATCTAAAGAAAAGGAACAAAATTAACTTGTCATCATGGAAAACAAATAAAATGATATTTATGGATGTATTTTTGAACTTTTTTGCCACAGTTTATTCCAAGAACACCTTCACAGCCCATTTAAAACAGTGTCTCCACCCACTTTTGCTTGCCGACCTACCAGTTGAAAACCACTGCCATAAAATATTTGTGTTTCTGGTGATGATGATCAGTTGCTTTGGGCTTCTATTTTTTGTTGCTGTGGTATCCAAACAGGTAGTAATATAATCTAATTTTCACTACTGCAAAGTCAAGATTAAATTCTGGTCTAATGACAACACTGGGCCCCACAGGGATGCATTTCTTATGCAGAACAGTAAAGGTGTCAGTATTTTCCTGGGGAATAAATGCTGCTATGTCTTCATTTCCTGCTTATTTTTGCAACAGATTAAAACAGAGCAAAGTTTAATCACATAATAATAAATGAACACAGAATTATCATTACTGTACCAACAATTTAAAGCCACTGCATTGATTACAGACCTCAGCGAGATCACACACTCTAAAAAAGTTTAAAACGTTATTTTGCTGCCTTAGGAAGTCCTTTTATTAGATTTATTTTGATATGACCATTTCCTGTTTTTTTAGACAGTTTATTACTGAAGCTGTGCTGAGTGGGCAGAGTGGTTTTGGTCTTACCTGTACCTGAGGCAACAGTAGTAGTAGTGATGGTAGGTGTAGTAATGATTGTAGTTGTAGTTACTGGTGCTGGGGTGGTGTTAACAGCTAAAAAAAGGTAAAGGCACACACAAAAAATGGAAGACATTTCCCGTTAACACTGGGGGTGGAGGGGAGCCCATTTAACAGCCACACGCAGCTTCACAGCAGCGACCTCGTCCAGGAACAACAAAAACAACACTGAATGACATGTCCAGAATCACAGGCTACACGTTAGAGCACATCACAGAGCTGAGGGCCTTCAGACGGTGTAAAAATAAACATCAAGTGACTCAGACAAGAAGGGGAGGAACAAAGGGAAAGCAAGGGACAACACATAGTGACGTACATAAGAACACAAAAGGGTGAAACGGGGAAACACGAGCAGCAGGAGGGACTCACTGGATTTAATGTTGAAGGTCAGGCTGTCTTTGCCAAGCTCATTGGAGGCGCTGCAGGTGGCAGTGATGTCAGAGGTGACCTGGACGCTGACCCTGCTCTGAATCCCACCATCAATCACCATTTGCATAACCTCGTCAAGAACCTGAGACAAAAATATGTGATATAATAATTGATCCCAAATCATTTTCTCAAAAATGATAATGAAAACCTCTGTATATGAGTATTTAGTATTGTAGATCAGTTAGAGGCCAAATATCAACATTTCATCACACTGTATTTAAATCCTGCATACTGTGTTAGAAGTATGCACAAGAACCTTCCTCAGCATGTTTAATCCAACGACTGCAACTGAATATCTCTATTGGCTGATCTGATAGTAGGTGACTTAAGTTGCACCAGCTTTTAGCAGCATAAAGGTCAAATGTGACCAACCACCTTCTTCATGATCATTAACTTCAGTTCTAACAGCTGAGAGACAACGTTTGTGGTAAACAGTAGGCTCCACCAATCAGAGATGTCACCATGATCCTCATTGATTGTGAGTAGAGGAGCTCTTTTTCCTGAGACCGTAAATAAATGTTTTTCCTACAACCCTGATCCCCAAAAAGTTGGAACACTGTGTACATGTATATCAAGTCAAGATTGCAATGATTTGCAAATGACATAAACTCATACTGAATTAGCAATAAAACATAAACAATATATCAGATGTTGAAATTGAGACATCTTGCAATTTCGTGAACATATGAGCTCATTTTGGATTTGATGGCAGCATCACATCTCCAAAAGTAGGAACAGGGCCATGTATCTCACCTCTTCTTTTGACAACAGTCTGTAAACATCTGGGGAGTGAGGAGACCAGCTGCTTTGAGTTTTGGGAGATAAATGCTGACTCATTCTTTTTTAATGAAGGATTCTACCTGCCAACAGTCTCTGGTCTTCTTTGCTGGATTTTTGAGGCCAGTTCAACTCAGGACTCTTCTACTGTTGCTGGTGGGATATGTGGTTTAGCATTGTCTCGCTGAAATATGGGGGCATATCTTGCTCTAAAACCTCTATATTTTAGCATTGGATTGTGCCTTTCCAGATGCCATAGGCACTAATGCGACCTCATACTGATCTGTGGGCCAATAAGAACCTGGATGGTCCCTTTCCTCTTAAGCCCACAGAACAAGGCATCCATGGTTTCCAAAAAGAGATTCAAATCTTGATTCATCTGAACACAGAGCATTTTTCCATTTTTCATCAGTCCATTTTAAATTAACTTGGCCCAGAGAAAACTGGAGCATCTCTGGATCATGTTCACATATAGATTCTTCTTTGCATGACACAGCTTTAACTTGCATTTTGCTACAGTTGGGCCAAAACCTCATATCTCCAAAATCACCACTTTTCAGGGAATTAAAAAAAACTGTTTTTTTTTAGATTAAGTTTAACACTGAACAGAGAAAGTACGCATCTTTTTGACCCTTTTTATTATTTAAATTTGTAAAGCCAACTGGCAGATGCAAAGGGTGACCAATAGCAATGGTGTATGGAAAAAAAAATTAAAATAATGAAAAATGGAGAGATGAGATTTTGGCCCAATGCCAGCAATTTGTGGATGGCACAAAAACTGTGTTGACAATGATTTCGTTAGCCAATCAGTGATTTCCAGAACAGAATCATGCCCGTTTTAATGCCGTGCCACCCAAGGGCCCAAATATCACCAGCATCAAATACTGACTTTCAGCTCTGTCCCTCACAGAGATTTCTCCAGATTCTCTGAACCTTTAGATGATATTATGTAACGTTGATGGTGGAGTATTCAAAGTCTTAGCAATTCTAAATTGAGGAACATTTTTTCTGAGATTGTTACACAATTTTCAGATGCAGTTTTTTGCAGTTTGGTGAGACTCTGCCTCTCTAAAATGCTCCTTTTATACCCAGTTTTGTTACTGACGTGTTGACAATTAACCTAATTAGTTGCAAAATGATCCTCCAGCTGTTTTTCATTGGTCCCACTTACTTTTCCTGCCTTTTGTTGCCCTGTCTCTTCTTATTTTAGATGTACTGCTGCCATCAAGTTCAGAATGAGCTCACATTTTTCAGGAAATGGTGAACTGTCTCAGTTTCAACACCTGAAATGTTGTTTATGTTCTATTGTGATTAAAGTACCGGTTTATGAGATTTTGCAAAACACTGCAACTTTTTTGAAATTGGGGTTGTAAAACAAGGTTGATAACATTCAAACCTGTGTCTACTAAAAGAATATATAGCATATTTTCACACTCTGGTAGCTTGTGGTAAGTCTGTCTTAGATGGCTGTGATGCTGTGACGCTGTGGCCAACAACCAAATCTGCAAATGCAGCCTAGACTGTAGGATGTTGTGGCTGAGGGGCACAGCATGGAGTGGTAAGTGGGCAGTTAAAGTTAAATTAAACCCCTCCCCCCTGTACAGGATGTTTTTGAGGCATTGTTCTGTTCTCACTCCATTTAAAGATTTTTTGGGGCTTTTTATGCCTTTATTACTTGAGGTAGACAGTGGAAAGAATCAGAAACAGGGATGAGAGAGCAGGATAGAGCGAGAAAGCAGCCACAGGCCAGATTTGAACCAGGGCAGCATGCGTACATGGGGTGTGACCCAACCACTAGGTTATCTGAGCGCCCTGTTTTCACTCCATTTAAGTTGCTATTTAAAGGATCTCTTCTCTCTTTAACAGTCTGAATTAAATAAATTAAATAATAATTATAATTAAATGTGTTAGGTTTAACAAACAAGTAGATTAAAATCCAATCTAGCCACAGAAAATCTGAAAAAATGAATTCCCTCTGCTGTACCTGAGCATCTGAGGTGCTCCAGATAACTTCAGGAGTTGGGAACCCTCTCACATCACAGCTCAAGTCGACTGTTGTCTCATAGCTCTCCATCTCTGTCTCTTTTGGCTTCAAGATCTCTGGTGAACCTGCAGAGAGATGATCAAGAAATTAAACCTTTAAAGTCTACCCAGTCCTGCAGATACTACTGTATTTACAATCCTACTGCTTACATACAAATATAATTGACCGTTTTTATTATAAAAATAAAGGGAAAAAAAGGAAATGGTAAGAAAATACAGACTAATAAGCTGATTACTGAGAGTAAAAATTAATCTCTAACTTTTAGCAGACTAACCTTTGACATTCACATGAAGGGACCCGCTGGTTTCCATCCCCTCGATCTCAGGAGCCGTCACCACACAAACGTACGTTCCTGCTTTGTCAAACGAAGCGTCCTCCACAGTCAAAGTGTGACCCTTTGAAACCTCCACTCCATCCTACACAGCAGACACAAAACACTTATCTAACACACACTGACAAAGATTTTGTTTATACACAGGTTTACAGTGGACTTGTTTTTAATACAACTACTGCAGTGAACTTTGTGCATAAAGCTGTATTTATAAACCCCAAACAGTTGACAAAAAGTCCTGTTTTTACTCTGAGCTTTTAGGAATATTTATGTCAAATAATACTCAAATGATAGCTACTCATTATGGCAATTAAGAGATGACTGAATTTAGTTTTATTTAGTTAACATTTACTAAAAAAAAGCCAAACCACTTCATCACTTTGAGTTACAACTGTTTGCAGTGAAGCCAAAATCCCCCTCCCTTTACTGATGGAGCAAGAAACATGGCGCATTGTTCTGGATCTAAATGACTGAGCAGCAGATGGGTCACATAAAAATGAGGATGAAAAAATATGATGTAGTCTGCTCGTTGTTTAATATCTCACCATAAAGTTTCCCCCGTCAGATGCATTAAGTATTTATCCATCTACATATGTCTAATACAGGCCAGTGTGATATCTGCAATTTCTGTCTGTGGGTTACTTAATGAGTTTGTATTTTTGATGAAATGTACGTGTATAAGTCACCTTTAACCAGACTGTTTGTGTTTGCAGAGAGGAGAGAGCGTTGCAGGTCACTGTCACATCCTTTCCCTGATCCACAATAACAGATTCTTGAGGTTTGACCACGGCATCGTCGAGGTCTAAACACAGACAGAGCGGTCAGAAAGATCAGAGAAAGGAAGGACTTAATCACGCTGCGGCTAAAATGTCATTATTTGTAAAGGTTGACGTTTTCTTACAGTTCACAAACACAGTAGTGTTTCCATGGTAGGGTTCAAATTCTGCATCATAAGCAGTGCATTGATAAACCCCGCTGTCCCGACGGGTCACATTAAGCTTCAGGATATTAGTATCAAAGGAGTCATCATCCTACAAAACACCACACACAAATAAACAAATTAACATTTGAGTAAGCTGTAAAGCACTCATAAGAACTGAACAATTGAAAAACTATCATAACTGTCATTTTCTTACTCCCAAACGCTTGATTGAAATAATAGCGGAAGGAGGATTTCCATTGTCTTGACAATGAAGCTCTACAGAGTCTCCTTCTTTGATTTTTCCTTTTGGTGACTCTACCCAAACTTTCACAGCTGTGGGAGGATCTGAAACAAAAAAAGAAGGTTTACAATTAGACCGCAAACCTGAACTGTGAGATTGTTTAAGCAGCAAACCCAGGTAAATCTCCAACAACACTAGTTCACTGAATTGAATTAGACTGTGTACGTCAGCTAAGTTCACACTGCAGGTAAAAGTGACCCAAATATGATTATTTTGTCTTATATGTGACTCATATCTGATTTTTCTGCAACAGTGAAAACAGCAAAAGTTGCACTGACTCTGATCTTTTCATATCAGATTCAGGCTAGTGTGGCATTCCTGTTATCTGGGAATGCGGACGAAAGTCAGAGTCCTTTGGTCCTTCAGATCTTACTATACTCTTGTGAGGCCTAGGTGTTGACTGATGCCCAGAAGTGCCGACTAGACTCCTTTGTGTCAACTTCTCTTTGGAGCATCTTTTCGTATCATTTCAAGACCATACAACTAATGCTGGCATGCTCAGAAGAGCAGGGATGGAAAGGGTCAGCAGCCTGGTAGGGGAATGGCAGCTGTGCTTATACTGGTACTTTTCTTGCTTTCCCAGGCTCAGAGCTCACTGCATACTAGGTCCCAGCACCCGGTGGGCTGGTCCAGATGCCTGGCATCATAAAGGTGGCAGCTGGGAGGATATCTGGAGAGACAGGGCGTGGGTCTCGCGCAGGCCTGGAGGTTGGCCATCAAGAGCAGTACAGGACCAAGGTTGACATGGCAAAGTGCCTAACTGGCATATGCTCCCATACCTGACCTGACCTGACTAAATCAGCTACATATCTGATCTTTTGGAATCTGACCACAGTCTGAACAGCCAGGTCACATTAAATGTGACTTTGAGACCATTCTTGAGCTACACAGAGCACATTTCTCTGCACACAGGCATCAGGATCGATGGAGTCTCACACTTAGTGAAGACAATCATGGAAGACAGAAGTGATGGAGCCAGTCAGTGGAGGGACAGTGAAGTATTAAACCTCATAAGTATTAGGGTTGACACTTTTATACAAGTTTTATTTTGAGGGGTCGTATCATAACCCATCATGACCTATTCTGAAAGACTTTTGAAAGAAATGGCTGATAGCAGTCATGGTCAGAACATGTGTCAGTTTTACGAGTTGAATCATAATTTTGGGGATAAACTCAGTAATGTTTACATGGCAGTCTGCATACAGGCCATACAAAAAATGTATGTGAGCAGCCAAACAAAAAAAAAAATCAGATATGATAGCAAAATTAGAACTGAGAATTAAGGTCTGAGGTTTGAACATAGCCAAGCATAAACCATTGACACTCACAGTATACAGGGATGCTGATCCGCTCAGTCTCAGTCATCCTGGTTCCTCCAGGAACAAAGTATGTAACCTCGCAGTAGAACTTATCATCTTTGTCCTCCTTCACCACCTTCAGATTGAGTTTACTCTTCACAGAGAACAGACCACTGGATTCAACTGTGACAGTAGGAACTACATCCACCTCTGGAAGACAAACAAATATGAGACAAGGGAGGGGAGGAGAATACAAAAAGTCAACAAACTGCAAGATAAACAAGCTAAAGACGGGTAAAAGCGAAGCATGGATGAAAATGTTGCTTTGTCTCACCCCCTGGTATGTCCTGTAGTGGTGTTTCGTTTCTGTACCAAGTGATGTTTGGCTTTGGAAATCCGTTTTTAACCTCACAGATGCCAACCTGGAAGAACAGAGCAAGTTAAAGAAGACCAAATTCTGATAAATTAACTTTACATTGAATAAAAAAACATAATCATCTCATCTCCTGATGTTTATCAGAGAAAATGTATCATTACCTGTACTGGACTGTCTTTGTTCACTGAGATCCCTGTTTGCACTCCCTCAATGGCTGGTAATTCAGGTGTTTCTAAAGGAAGTTAGAGCAGGGTCAAATTTCAAAGTATTATTGTTCTGGTAGCTGATAATTTGCATCTGAAACAATTTCAAATTGTTTGGATGTCTCTGGTAAAATTGTATAAAACTTTTCCATAGGTGGAAAAAGAAAATGACTATTTTACTCAAGAACAAGTACTATCATTCTGGTCAGATTTTACTTAAGTAGAAGAAAAAATACTGGTTTATAAATCTACTTAAGAAGACGTAAAAACTATTTATTTTAAAATTTACTTTAAGTACTGAGTATTGAGTAACTACAAAGGAGTTGTATATTAAATATGATCTTTCCTTATTGGCAAGAACAACAAGGGAACAGATCGCCTACCAGGTTGTTCACGTAAAGTGACACCTCCATAATAAAGTAAAATACACAGCCAAAACTGACGGTGCTAAATCAACACATATAGAGTTTTCTTTAACACTTTAACAGTGTCTATATTGGTACATACTTATAATACGAATATTGTATTTCAAAAGCTTTTGTACAAATTTAGCAAATAACAAAGTTATACACTACATTGCATTACATTATAAGGCATAAATTGTTCACATAAGTCTGAAGGCCATTTAAATCAGAATGGAGTTCAAAATACACTTTGGGAGTTAAAATAAACTCAGAAATCTTCAACCCTGAGATATCAACACCCCAGTTTTTGTTGTGTACAACAGCTGTTTGGGATGTGATGTGATGTGAAATCATTCTTTCTCTATGTGCTGCTGTGTAGTCAACAGAGTTTTGGTCCCCAATAAAGGTACAGTTACTCTGGTTAAAATTCACTTAAGTCAAAGTCAAAGTACTGATTTCAAAATGTATTAAAAAAGTGCAAGTACACAAAACACTACTTAATTACAGTAATCTGAGTAAATGTAGTTAGTTACTTTCCATCCCTACTTAAAATGCCTGTTTTTTGTCTGAGAGAACATAAAGTGTTATTTGAAGCTCTTAAAGAACTTAAAGTGATATTGAAAGTTTCTGAGATTCTGCCAAAGATGATAAACGCATTGAAATCCAACAAAATGGTTAAAAGATGTTGGAAGTTCATTCCAAAGTCAGCTGAAATGTCAGTTTGTGGGCTTGGAGCTGGTTTCATTGTGAGAAGGTAAGTTGTATTTCAAAGGGCAGTTTCTGTATACAAGAGGAGCACCAGATATTTAAGTGTATGCTGAGTCATTGTTCTGTTGATTAGATGAAAGACTGAAAATCAGTGTTGAGCAACAGCAAAAATGGAGCATTGGATGCACTTATTTTTGCATATGAATTGTGAAATTCTTTTGTCATCTTAATTCTCGTACATTTGTATTCTATATTTAAAGTTACAATATGTAGAACTTTTGTACTATGATACAGTTTAGGACAAAATTATGAGCCCCCCCTATGAAAATGTATGTTTTATTAAGTATTGTGAATCCCGTTAAACAGAGCAATTCATTTTTAACACAGCTTTTCCAAACATCCTAATTTTACTTTGGAAGCTTACATTATTTTACTCTGTACACAGAAATAGACAGACTTCACAAAATCCAAAAACTACCAGGATCAAAGTTATTAGCCCCTAAGCTAATAGTCAGTTGTGTCTCCTTTTTGCTGGATGACAGCATGCAGCGTGTTTCCAATATGCATGTTGGAAGCATATTTCCTGTCTCTTCTGCAGAAGTGCATTTTTTCTTGGTCTGAAATCTCACAGTCCATTCCTGTGCAGGGTTTAGTGATCGTCTTCTTTGAGACTACAATTCCTGGCTTGTCTAAGGTCATTCACTAGTGTCTTGGCAGTTGTTCTGGGGTCTTTAGACACATCTCTCACTAGTTTTCTTTCCAGAAACGTGGAAATTTTTCTCTTCCTACCTCTGCCAGACTTGTTCTGTACTGTGTGGCTCTCTTTGAATTTCATGATGATACTTCTCACTCCAGTTCTTTTTTTGTGAACAACTTTTTATTGAGTTAAGTCAACAACACATTTTTAACATCTCACATAATTTTTAAGTTGAAGGCTTTAAAAGAATTCATATGTTTGAAACAGTGGTGTCATATTTGATGGATACCTTTATTTTTATGCATTTATGAACTTTTTCAGTCTATGCAGACCTCGATGCAAATATGAATCAAACCCTTCAGCACTGGTTGTTGCATAGAAAGGATGTATTTGGCAGATCTTTTTTGTACATTAGGTTCTGATTAGAGAAACAGCAAATGCTCTGCTTTCTGTTCAACACTACGAACAAATTTTGTCTTAATCTTTCAAGAGCATGTGTACATCTGTTTATGTCTTGTCAACTCTCTCCAGTTCTTGACGTACACTTTTATACTGTGTGAAAATTGGAAGATAACCCTAACCCTTTAATGCCTATGGTATCATATTTGATACACACTTTTATGAGACAGCTATCTAATTAACATGATCCATGAATTACTTTAAAACATTTTAAATACAATCTGATAAATAAAAAAAATGCCCCCCAGTGGATTATCAGTTTCCAATATGCCTAACATATCAAATATGATACAAAAAAAAATAAATGCTAAATTTTTCTCTTTTGGATTTTGGTAGAAGGTTAAATAAACGTTTCAATTTCAAAAAATTAGAACTTCCTGGCTATTATTTGAGTTATCAGAAATCAAAGGGTTAATTTTTAACTTGATTTTACAAACTTTGAGCATTAATAAGTTAAAGTACATTATTGGACAACAGTGGTTTGTGGTATGGCTAACAAAAGAGGCCAGTTCTAGAGGGGGCTAATAGTTTTGACCCTGGTAGTTTTTGGTTTTTGTGAAATTATTCTGTGGCTGTGTGCAAAGTAAAATAATGTCAGCATCCAAAATAAAACTACGATGTTTGGAAAAGCCATGCTAAAAATCTTTGCTCAGCAACACTGGTGAAATACTTTTTAAAAAGTGAAATTTTCATTGGGGTCTAGCAATTTTTAAAAATCACTACTCTTATGTTTTATGTACATTTTAGTCTTACAATACCTTAAATGTTAACAATAGTTTTCAACACTTAAGGAGTTCTTAATGATTGTGTCCAGAGTGCTTTGTAAATAGCTCACAGCGTGAACTATGAAAGTCATAAAAAGTATTTCTCCCTCAAGAAACCAAATTCTGATTTCAAACTCTTCCCTGTGCTCTAGTTTAAGGTGAGCCTGTAGCCTTTTTCTAAGTTCTGGTTATCCCTTGGAAATAAAATAAATGCTTACGGAAGACTTTCAGCTTTGTGCGTCCCTCTGCCACCCCCTCTGTCAGACCCCTGATGAGACAGATAAACTCCAGTTCATCTGTGAGTTGCACATTGTTGATGGTCAGCACCACCACTCCTGTGGCTCCAGTCCCGTTCACACTGATCCGGCCTGTGAACGGTGTGCCCTGTTCCAATAAATTCACGCCAGAGTCCTGGTAGTAGATTCTCTGCTTCTCAGTTCCTCGTGTCACCTGAAGGTCAAAGACAAACACATGAAACTCCACATCCACATAGATAGACTGTACCTCAGTGTGTGTTAGGAACTCACATAGAACCACTGAATTATTGTGCCCCCCAGGCCTTCAGATGAATTAAAAAAGCAGGTGATCTGAGCCATGTCACCCTTGAACACCTCCACTCTGTCCTCCATGTTCACCTCCACATAAGCCCACACTGAAAAACAGACAGAAATTCTTCAATTTAGCTGTTAGAAACAAAGAAATAACAGTTTTAACCCTCAGTCTTAAAGGTTTACAGGCAGGTAGCTGAAACTGGCAAGTTTCCATCTAAACCTCCTCAAGTTAACAGAATGGTGTGAACAAAGAAAGCCAAGTACACCTCACTGAAAGGTCATTGTAGTTAAAGAGACAGAAATATGTCATTTGGTGTGCATCATACTATTACAAATAAAGACTAAAAAAACAAATGGTTTTAAATAATTGATGGATAAATGGCTTTACTGTTGCTAAAATTCCTTTAAGTGCTCTGTGCTACAGAAAATCCATCAAAATGCTACAAACTCCTTATCTGCTACAAGCTATTAACCCCTCCAGCAGACTTTTATTATGTACCAAATTTAACTATTTCTTTCAGTCAGTTCTGCAAGCAAGATCATTCAAATACACTGACAACAAATGTTTATCTTTTAAATGAGTAGGTTGTAGCTTTCAAAAACACAATGTGGCATTAGATGAAGTTTGATTCCTGCATAACACAAAAATCACACCAGCTGTAATCAGCTGACAGCCTGCTGATTGAATCCTTTCTCTTAACTACTTTAAAACAATCACAGTGCCTTCTCACGACAAGGAAGTCCATTAAATAACTTCTATATCACCATTCCTGCTTCAGCAGTGCTAAATTTACTTTGAAAAACCTGCTGGCAAAGCTTTGCCCTGGGATACTTTCCTTTCCAGACTGAAAGGCTGTGATTCGCTTGCGTGGGGAGTGTTTAGCAATGATCTCCATGGAAAGCCACGGTATCTTTACAGCAGAGCCACTAGCACCAAGTTTACCTTTATTTCCATTTTGCAACAAACTATTAAATTGAGGGCTGTTCAGTTAGAGCAAATATCATATTCATAATTATTTTATTGATAAAAGACCATGATTCACACACAGTGACTCACTGAGTTTACATCTTCTTTATCTATGTGTGAATCTCAAATGATAGTTTGCCATGTTGTCTTGAGGGACAGCTGCAACTAGACTACAAATTTGAGAGGGGTCTGGCTGCAGACTGCACATTTCTGATGGCCACTCTCACAGACTGACCATCTGAGACATATCTCAGAAAGGAAGTGCTATAATTTGCCTGTACAAAGTATTTCAAGTTTCCCATTTTTTTGAAAAATTTGAATTTATTCATAAACAAAGTCTGGCCGTTACATTCATGAAATAACCACATTGCAAAAATAACAGACTAAGAAATATTTCATAAATAAAACAGTAAAATGTCGGAGGTCTAATCTGGTATAAAATTATGTATAGACCTGTTTAAGCAGTAGTTACATGAACAGTGACTCGCTTTAGATTTGTTAGCTTTAGCAACATGAACTTTCGCAAATGTTGTTAAAGCTAATGAGCTACATAGATAATGCACCTATGTGGCTTATATTGCTGCTTTGTGAGCTTATCTTTAGCTACATTAGCTTTGTAGATCTATAGCTATGTTATCTATAGCAAAGTTAGCTACATTAGCAATGCCAGTTTTAGCAAACATAGCTTAAGCAAATTAAGCTATATAGATAATGTTCCTATGTAGCTTACATAGCTGTTTTGAGAGCTTAGCTTTAGCTAGGTTTACAATGTAGCTCCATCTTCTATAGCTATCTTAGCTTTAGCAATGTCAGCTTTAGAAAACATTTTAAAGCTAACTGAGCCACGTAGATAATATACCTAAGTGACTTAAAAATCTTCTTTGGGAGCTTAGCTTTAGCTAAGCTAACTATCTAGCTACATAGCTCCATTATCCATGGGTAAGTTAGCTTTTGTAATGTGAGCAAAGCAAACTCATGTACATAGATAAGTAGCTTACATAGTTGCTTTGTGGGCCTAGTTTAAGCTCTGTTTGCTATGTAGCTTCGTTATATACATCGCTTAAGAGCTACATCAGCTAGCTGGCTGCATTAGAATGTTTTCATGGAGGACAAGCTTTTTTCCCTGTAAGCAGACTGATTACTTTATTTAATGTTTTGTAGCCGGGTTCTGCAGATCAAGTTTTCTACTTTTAACTTTTGGCATCCCAACCCTTACCTTAACCCTAAACAGAAGTTTAATCGGATTATATTTTTTGAAAGGTGTAGCATGTATTTCTGTTCTGAGATGCACAGTCTCTCAGATGAAGTCAGAGTGGCCGTCGGAAATGAACAGTCTGCAGTCAGACTGTCCAGGAGGACAGAGGGATAAGTTCTGCAAATTATTCTGGATGGTTTCAGGTCTGAATCGTAAACAACAATAGCTCCATATAACTGAGGTCATTTTACATTTGTAAATAACAAATTTGTTATTTGGGAGCAAACTGTGCTGTAAAAGAAGGGAGGATGCACTCCATTAACCATATATGACAAAACCTATGGGCAAAACAAGCACACCATGCCATGCAGCACAGTAGTTGCTTAATTTCACCTATCTTGTTTACACGATGATCTGATTGATTGACTAGCACAAGTTAAATCTATGAATGCAGTGTTCCTGACTGAAACATCCACACCTCTGACCAATTTCCTCAACCTCTGTGGTTTAAAGCCAACCACAATGTGGAAATAAGATGTCCTTATGAACAGTGGACTTGGAGATGAAGGGGTTGCAAAGATTACAACTCCTTTTTAGAAGATCTGTTTTAAATACTTAAAAAAAAATGTTCTCATATAAATTTAAATGGCAGGAGTGAGGCCACCAACTGAAAAGGTCTGCTACATGAAACAGATAGGTGTGATCACAAGATCATACTAATAGAGCTTTAGTCAACAAGGATGGACTCAGTGTTTATGATGAACATTCTCACAACCTGAATGTTGCAGAGCAAACACACTTCTGCTTCCACACCCTGTTGATACAAACTGCAAAGACAGAGAAGAGAGTCATGGTGGGTCAAAGGGAAGAGAGAGATGCTATGACAAGAATGAGAAGCCCACCCATGTCCACATTAATGTGCTGCATTCCTTCATGTCACCCTCTCACAGGAAGAAAGGCTCATTTTACAGGCTGAATAGTAGCTCCACTGTTCTTCATGATCTATGTCTAAGGAACGACTGGTTTTCCCCTTCCAGGGGACTCACTGAGGAGCATCCTTTTAGGAAAAGGAGGGATCCCCAATCTCATTCACTCTGCAGTGTTCAGCAGATATATGACATGCCATCAGCGTCTGTCACAAGTCGGTGAGATCTGACTTAGCCATGTCTGAGTGTCTGTTTATTATGCTTGTGAATTAAGCTTTCAGAAATAGCAGAAATACAAGAGTTTATACCAAGTGCTCCTCAGGAAAAACATGAATGAGATTCAGCAGTGTCCTCCTCCGACCTTTTTCATCTCATTCATTATAAGCCTTAAAGAGCACAGCAGACACAACCCAACACACCATGAACCGTTAAGTCGCACATTACAGAAGCATTCACAAGGAGGTGCTTTTATTACATCATGTTAATATATCATGATTAAAACATAAAATCTCTGTATAGACTTAAATAAGGGCCAAGTACACAAGGATTTAAAAATAATTGTAATAATTCAGTGGCAAAGTTTACACTGCATATCAGGGACTTTGTCAGAAAATAACAAAGTTAGCATAGTTGTTAACATCAAAGCTCAGTTTTCTTCACATGACCAGATCACAGACTTATGTCATGATGATGAGAGAAAAGAAAAAAACATGCTCTTTCTTCCTGGCATGAAATATTGAATAAGCGCCAAAGTGTTTTGCCACTTAACCCTCCTATCCTCATCAGAGCAGCAACTTTATGGTGGTCTTTGTTTTTTTCCTGCTCTGATGAGGTGTACCAGCAGAGGCATGATTCTGCCTTTTTTTCTGATTTTGCTGTATTGTGGATGTTCTGGGTGTTAACCTCGGAAAGTTAATGCAAACCCTTGGTCTAAAACAGCTCATGGAGTGTGGCAGTAGGACTTTGATTAGATCATAGACATCTTTTCAAGAGGAGCCTAAAGATTTTGTTGAAGCTGTGAAGGAGGGGGAAAGCAAACATTTATTGTTTTAAAGAAACCACAACAGTGTAGTGTTGTTATGATGATACTACACTCCAAAGAGTGTATTTGAGTGTTTGTTGAGTGATATATTTTTCATGAATCCAATCCAGTTTTGTGTTTTAGTGGCAGTAGTATAGTTTGGTGGGCTATTTCAACTTGAAATTGCGCGTTGTTCCTTTAACATAGGACTATGAGCTTAGGTAAAGTGCATCAAGGTTGCCTGGGTGTTCTGGAGTTTTCCCAGAATGTCTTTGGATGTTAAACACTTTTGCACCATGAGTGAAGTTACTGACTCAGAGAAGTTCCACCTGTGTGGACCAATGAAAACATTATAAGGAAGATGTACTGAACTCTCTGGCAGCGCACATTCTAGCTCAAACACACTTTAAAGTCTTTCAATGTAAGATTGAACAGTTAAAGGTTTTCAAAAACTGAGTTGTATCAACTTAGTCCAAAATAGCTGTCAGCCTATTTAGTCACTTGAACATTTTTTTAGTGTAAGTAAACAGTACTCTATCACTTTTAAGTTTTTTTTTGTAACTGTACTCATATTATTTGAGTCCCTTAATCTGCAGGGTTTACCCAGCATACCTTTAGGCATTAGACACTTTTGCACCATAAGTGTAGTTTCTGACTCATAAAGATAAGTCCTGCCTGTGGGGAGCAACCACAGTCTATAATGGATGACTGAACAAGATGGAAGGAGATTTCCTGGTTCAGTGTGCACCTTTGAGTTTTGTGACTTGTAGTCACTTAAATTAGCCTACCTAGAGTTGCATGAATGTCCATGATTAAAATATGAGAAAGAAATAAGTAAAACTTGCAGAGGATGAAGAACATGTAGCTTTACTAAATGCACTTAAACATCTTGTTTTAAATCGGACTAAATCACTATGTTTAAGAGTAGGACAGTTTCCCCAGTAGTTTAACTTAAAAAAAGTCAAGTTAAAAAAGTTAACATAAATGTCTAAGTAAAATTGAGTTGCTATAACTTAAAGTACATTTGACTCAGAAGACCCGTGTTAATATACAACTTGTTAATCTGAGCTGGGAAACTTCATTCAATCGTGTGTTACTACTTATTACAGACTTTGATACAAGTTATAACCAAACGATGATACTTCTTTCAATACGTTTGATGATCATCCTCTGCAAACATATTTGAGTAATTTGACAGCACACAAGAGTTTTCCTGCATTTTAAATGGATTCATTCCTTTCAAATGCACCTTTCTTGTTTTCTTTCAGCGTTGGTACTTTTAATACCCTGGATCATTAACATAATGGTGATTGTATTGTATTTAACACAAACAGGACCAACATTCTGACAACCTTAGCGCCACATGATGTATTTCAAAAAGGACTGAGAAACCATCCCATACTTGTTCACAAAAATTGATGAAATTAATTTCACATCTATTTGTATTGCAACAAAAATAGGCAAAATCCTAGATGAAAATGAATGCGATGGCAAAATGATTAGAAGAAATACTTGTAAGAAATGCAGAATGCATTTCTTACAGTCAGCCCTCACACATCAGGGCTGACTGATGGAGAGATTTTAGGGCAGAACATCCCTGCCTCATTACAGCAAATGCATTACAACGTCATCTGCACAGATAACAAACATTTACCGGCTAACAAACAGAAACTGCCTCCAAACTAAACCTCTGCTGTACCTTGAGTTGCTTTAATAATAAATATGCCTCCACTGTCTTTCCTGCATCCCCCCCATCCCTCTCCCACCTGCCTCCCCCTCTGCTGTGTGTTGCTGTTTACCAACGGCTAATGGACCTGCAGGATGCTTTCCTGTTAAAGAAATTCAATTAGTCTGTCCAACATAGACATTTCCTGGCCATTAGCGATGGTAGGGCAACGCTGACTCACTCATAGCATCCCCTCCCCCACCTGAGGTCTCACCTGCAGTAAAAGGAGAGATTCATAGAAAACTGATAATTCAGACTCTAGACTGAATATTTCACAAACTTTTTCCTCATCCTGTGTCTGACAGCTGCAGTCTGTTAGCTTGTGGGATTCTCAATCAAATCTCATTAGTAATTTGAACAGCATTTATCTCCACAGTGCATCAATCAGAGAGGCTGGCACTCAAAGACCTCACATCGATCCCCTCTGAAGTTGAGAGAGCAGGTATTGGAGTCTGAGTCTGTACACATTGGATAATACTCCTAAATCAGTGTGGAGGAATAAAGCTAAGCACCCCCCTCTGACAGCAGCACACTGGTCCTCTCTAATTTTATGAGCTCCCCTCTGCATGCAATAATCTCTCCCTGAAAGTGTCTGTTTGACCCTGAGACAAAAACTTCACATGCTGAGTGTGTGATTGCTATGAGAAAGGGAAACATACTGCTTCCACTTTCTAACTAGCTGCTGCTGATTCTGATCTGCAGCAGCTGGGGGGGGGGGGCTGTGACAGCCTTCAAAGTAATCATTGGCCTGATGTGATGTGGCTTTTACACGTGGAGATAAACCCAGCTATGTGCGTGTGTGAATGTGTGTAACAATTATTAATTGAATACACACAAACATATTCACAAAACTTACTAAGCAAGATCACAGAACAAAACACCAAGGCTTGCCTAGAAACACTTCTGCAAGAAGCAATGTTAAGAATAGCATCAATAGAACTGCGCAAAATCTAGATTCAAGAGGAAAAAAGTCAGATGCTAAGACTTTTTGGTTCCAAAGTTATATAACTTTTAATAACCTGTGTCACTTCTTGCCATATGTGACATCGCTGGTCTGAAAGGGTTTTTTACAAATATATAGAACAATGACTGTCATGCAGCCTCCAAACTTTGTTGCTGCACCAAACCAGATCACCACAAACACACCATCCACACTGTGAAGCACAGTGGTGGCAGTATCATGCTGTGGGGATGCTTCTCGATAGATACCCTGGAAGGCAAGAAAATGTATCGGGTGAAATGAATGAGGCAAAATAAAGGAAAATCCTAACCTTGCAAAGCAGATTGATACGTCTGTTTCCGTGTTTCTCCCTGGCAAATCCATCTTGCAAAGCTCCCGTCTGAACTGTTTGGGCCAGTTAGAAAGTGACAGGACCAATCAGTGACGAGAGGCATTACTTTCTGGCGCAGTGGAGACGTGACATAAGAGGCCAGTGCAGTTATTGTGGAAGAGCTTAGCGTGGATGCGGCTAAAGCACCAGTTTTATCAGAACTTGACAACATTTCTTCGTTAAAAGAAGAACAAAGAACAGCAGTGAGTTGTTTTCTTTTCAGAAACGACAAAAGTTGTGTACTGACTGGGGTGGAAGAAAAAAATCGATACAGCATAGTATTGCGATATTTTGTCTGGTGATATATCGTATTGTCTCATCCACCAAGTGTCGATTTTTTTAAATTAATTGCTAATATAAACTGAAGTCTATGATAATGGAAAAAAGAATCAATTATTGGATAATTTGTTTGTCCAGTGAGGTCGGTAGAAGTGATGGTGTAGAGAAGGAGAAAGTTAGTACAACAAACATGGCAGCACCAGGGAAAGGACATGAGGAATGCAACCAGGACACAAACAAGGTGGACATGACACACGAGGTCTGGAAGAAATGCTACATGAAAAAAAAAAAAAACACTGCGGAAATACAACAAACATGAGGGAAGGCTAATGCTAAATTAGCTAAACAGTTGATCGCAATACATCGCAATACTCACTGTATTGCAAAACATTAAAAATCGCAATAATATCAAATCGTGACCCCATATAATATCGTATTGCAGGGTGACAAGCAATTCCCACCCCTAGTACTGACATGTCTATAGTCGCCATGGTTCACGTTATTCCTTGGTAGCTGTGTAGGTGCACCTCGGTAGCAGCTACGTCATATGTTTTGTTGCTCTGATTGGCCTGTAAAGATGTGACAGAACGTTCATCTAATCACACTGAGTTTTTTTCAGACCTCTGCCCTTTCCCAAATGCTCAGTATTGAAGGTTTTCCAGATGGATGTGTGAAACAAATCCATCTGACGTGTCAGGTTGGGAAAATCCTGAAGGACAAATTTATTCAGTCTGCATGATAACTACGGCTTGGGAGAAGATTTATTTACAGCAAGCCAACGATGCAAATCATACAACAAAAGCTAAAAAGAAATGGTTTAAAGACAACAAGGTGAATGTGAGTGGCCGAGTCAAAGCCCAGACCTCAACCATTAGAGAATGCAAGGATGGACTTGAAGAGAGCTGTTTACGCCTGATCCCCATGCAACCTGACAGAGCTTGAGCAGTTTAGCAAAGAAGAATGGAGCAAAACTGCAGTGTCCTGATGTGCAAGACTGAAGGAGACCTATCTACACATACTCAGAGCTGTGATTGCAGCCAAAGGTGCATCTACTAAATACTGACTTGAAGGGAGTGACTCAAATTTATTCAAGGGATTTTTGTATTGATGCAGAGTTGTGTCTGAGTTTGTATGACTGTTTCCCATGTTTCATGTTTTTGCCTGGCTGTGAAGCAAATTTCCTTTAGGGGCGCTTAAGTTGAAGTTCAAGTCAAAAAAGTTCAAAGGCACGCACAACCCAAAGGGTTAAAAACTGGGTACTGAACCAAGAAAAAACACAGGAAAACAGAAAAATAAGTCCACACACCAGGAGCTGCTCCGAAGCTTATTTAATGAAGATTATCACCACATATGTGATAATTCAGGCCCTGGCTAGGAAGTTCAAGACATTAGAATCAATTTTCTCATGAAACTCTGCAAGAAAACTAAAGTGAATATACCATCATGTTGATTTGTTTCTGTAAACAAAAGTTTGGAAAACTAAGTGCTTAAGTCATTAAAAAAATTTAATAAAACATCTAGGAGGTTGTACCAACAGTAACAGTAACAGTATACACACTGAGATGTTTTCAACATAATTTGAGGTATTTTTCTGACATACAGTCACCCTGGTGCTATGAAAAAAAGATTCACACACCAAAAGAAGAATAAACACTTTAAAGAAAACACAACACAAACCAGGGAAACACTGCAGTTAAAAGGCAGATCCTGCTCTGATTTATGAGGCTAATTGATTCTGGCTCGCACAAACGAACACATACACAAGCGTCTCAATGAGTGTCAGAGGAGCTGATAATTGAGCTTCAAAGAGGCTGCAGGTGATCTCTAACAAAAACAAACATCAAGCTTCAGCACACAGAGAGAAAGAGCACCCTGGATTCAAAGACTCTGCAGAGTGAGGTGCTCTCAAAGATAAGACAAAATAAGTCCTATAAACAGCTGTTATAAAGGAGAGCAGAGGCACAAAAGGATAAGATAATCTCTGGGGGGAGTGCTATCAAAGACTTTGTTTTGTCTATAATGAAGTCAGAGCCTTTTGTCAGATCACACTGTGGGTGTGTGTGTGTGTGTGTGTGTGTGCGTGTGTGTGTGGGAGATGATAACAGCGCTTCCTGCCAGACTCTCAGCATCTGTGCCTGCTTTTCCAAACCTACAAAATCTTCTCACTTTGTCCTTTTACTTTGAGAGAAAAATACAGAAAAGCTCTTAAAACACATAGAACTTTCATCATCTGAGAGTCTTAAATCAGGATGAGTTATTTTCTAATTTTATGTTGGTGTATTTTAACCAGACAGCTTCTCTGACAGGTACAGTAGACAGATGAGATATGACATGTGTTTGTTCAAAGGCTGGAATCTGTTCTGACTTTCTAACCATGACAGTCGACCTGCCCACCCTCTCTGGCAGCCGTCCCAGACCACAGATGGTCGTGTGTTAGGGAGAGGAGAGGATGTCCACCTTGATCATGCTGGCATTCAAACCAGATCCTTGCTCTGGACCACTGGGGATCCCACATAGACTAATGGAGACAATTTAAAAGAAAATGTTCTCTTTGTTTTGTTTCCCTGATGTCCTTAAACATATTTCACTTGTGTATTACTACAAAACAATCAGCAGAAACCTCGTGACAACACAGAGGTCTCCTTTTAACTCATTATGGGACTTTAGAAATCAAAGCACTGCATCAGTGGAGATTTAGATTTGTCCTATTTTCTCTTTGAAGTTAATTTTGGTCACACTGGACAGCTTTTCATTCATTAAATGATGTTTCCTTAATCCTTTATCTGTATAAATCTACGTAATCAAAGTGACAGTATCCGTTAACCGATTGTTGCAAGGTAGTCATTACAGCCAGGTTTCCATCAAGCAGTCTGGTTTGGTTTGGTTTGCATTACATGCAATTATCTTCCTTTTCAGTGCAGGAAGTTGGGAAAGTTACCAAATAAAACAAGACTAGGATAATACCTAGTATATGGCTGACCGCAACTATCTGGGATGCCTGTTGAAATGCCTGACTGAAATGTGTGTTCTGGCAGAGTGATTTTGTCATGATTGTTAGTAGTTTATTATTTGTAGCCAAAGGTACAGTAAGTTAACCTTGCAAAGCAGATGGATGCGCCCGTTCCGTGTTTCTCACTGGCAAATCCATCTTGCAAAGCTCCCGTCCAAACTGTTTGGGCCCAGTTAGAAGTTGACAGGACCAATCAGCAACGAGGGGCAGTACTTTAGGGCGTGGCACAGTTGTGACATAAGCAAGCAGCAACAAGAGACCGATGCTATTATGGCAGAAAACATTAGTGTGGATGCTGCTAAAGCGCCAGTTTTGTAAGAACTTGACAACGTTTCTTCATTAAAAGAAGAACAAAGAACAGCAGTGAGTTGTTTTCTTTTCAAAAAGGACAAAAGTTGTGTACCGACATGTCTATAGTCACCATAGTTTGCGTTATGCATTTCTACATGGAGTTTATTCCTCGGTAGCTGCGCATGCGCACCTCAGAAGCGACGATGACGTCACGTGTTTTGTTGCTCTGATTGGCCCGTAAAGATGTGACAGAACATTAATTTTCTGTTCTTCTCTGTCAATGCCAAACAGTTTATTTTGCTGTTGCTATTGACTCTTGTTTCGACAGTAGAAATCCCATATCTCCACAGTCTGGGGCTGAATGCTCTCCCCCATGATGAAAACTCTCACTCCCACAGAGCGGAGATCATCAGAGACTACCTCCAGGGTTTGGGAGTGGAGAGGGTGAAATGGCCTGCCAGCAGACATGACATCAACCCCATTGAACACTTGTGGGATCCGCTTGGGCGTGCTGTTGGTACCAGAGAGACCAACACAACACAACTCAGCTCTAACCACTGCTCTAACACAACTTCACCAACATAATAGATGGGATAAGTTTTGATTTCTGATCATTGAATGTGTTTTACATGCATTTTCCTTTTACAATAGCCCTATCCTCTACTCTTCTTTAAATTAGTCTTCGCAAAGCAGTCAGGTTTATTTAGATGTTGGTCCCAGATAAAACAAATTATGTTTGCAAAGATTCTAAAGCCCTCTGAGGACACTTCAAATTGTCCTATTCAAGAAATGATTCAACCTGATTTGTGACCTTAAATGGCCTTGTTCTTTTGCAGGACTTTGAGTGTACGTTCACTGAAAAAAAACACAAAACAGGGTCGGATTTCTTGAGTTCCTACAACAGTAGAAGTAAAGTAAAGATGTTTTGATAAAAAATGAAATTGTAGAAATGGCAGAGAGAATTTCAAAGTAAAGTTGCAAAGACAAAAATGTGGATGCTTTCCATTCATCTTTATACCAGCACAACAGAAAATCTATACAATTTTAAGGTGTCCCACAATAAGTATGAATAAACTGTTTTCCTATAATGAGCACATTAGATCTTAATTTGAACAACAAAAGTTCTGAGTAGAAGGTTAGTCAGATTTAACTCCACACGGATGCCTGGCAGCTATTTGCATGGATGCTAAAACTGAATAAAATTCCCCCAGTCACAATGCGGTCTGCAACACGTGAATTGCATTTAAGTGGTTCGGTCACAAACTCAGCTGTCCCATCATCATGGAAAGATTAGCAAAAATGTTAGAGGACCACTGCAACACATTAAATCAGCACTTTTAGCCTCTACATACAAGAAAATGGTACAGCCCCTTTTGCAAAGAGAAAGAGTATACTGTAAGAAATAATTTGACCTAATGTTATAATTATCTCACTCAATAAAGGACATATTTAAGTCAGTCTTCTGGGAAGTACTACACAGCATTATAATTTACTATCCACTGTATATTTGAATATATGCTTCATGTTTTTTTTAACATGCTGTGATTTATGCTTGTCAGATTAAAATTTTTGTATATTGCTTGCAAGATGTGGAGATACAAAGTACATGACTGTTACACTAAAGACTGTGACAATAAGGACCAGGTCTGTGGTTTGGTTAGACAATAAATGAGACTGGCATTGCTCCAAGAGGTTCTGGTTTCAGACTTATGTGACTGTGGTTTTGGTTAGATTTTAATAAAATAATTCCTTTCTGCATTCCTTGAAATTCAGATACAATAGATTTCAGAATGCAACAGTGCATTTCTAAGGACAGATATGTTTATCTTACTGCAGCCCTAATATGCAACATAATAAGTGTGTTTTATTTCGAATTAGAGATCTAAATGTTCAGTACATCACATATTGTGAAAGGTTTTCAATGGTTAAAATATTCAACTGATTTATACCCTGTTAAGACTGTTTTCATGCAAATTTAACTTCCAGATAGGGCAAAAGATATGACACCACTTCATCTTCTGGTGACCATTAAATAGTAGATATCAACAAAATCAGTTAGACTTGTTTCTCCTTCATGTGTTAGCAAAAGTGAAAACTGTCCTATTGGTGGAGAGGTACCAAACTCCAGGTCAACCAGGACACTACCTGTCAAGAGATCTCTTATATGAGTGGACAATCTGACATTGATTTCCTTTGCTCTGCTGCCTGTGGTGGAAAAAAAAAAGTACTTTTGAAAATCTGGGGAAAAGCGTCAGATCAAAGCAGCAGCAGCAGCGTCTGACAGGATGATCGCTGAGGTCAGAGGTCAGCAGACACAACCTGAGATCCTTCAGCCTGTCCGTCTCCTAGATATGAGCTGGGATGAGCCAGAGTGCAACAGGATCTGGTATACACTGACATCTCTAAGCCTTATCTGACTAGTGACCTGAACTTGAGACTCTGGCACTAAACTCATCATGACATGCTTTGTGAACATGTCATGACACGCCTCCCTCTCTGCTGTTTCATTCACTAGTTTCCTTCACTAATTTTAGCCGTTTATCTGGAGTCGTCGGCTCTGCTCAGGAAGCCAGTTTTGCTTACATTACAGCCTTTATATAACCTGTTCCCTGTCTCATGAGGCAAGATTTTAAGGTAGTGTATTAATATTTACATACTGAGGATTCCCAGGCTAAGACTCTGATTCATATTTAATTTATTTCTGGCATGTTTCCTCAGAAGGATGAGGCTCCACTAAACCCACATATGGAAGGGAATGAATATCATTAAGAGGTCACAGATATCCAGATAGCAGTAAATGTTTGATCATGAACTCAGTTGTAACTACTTACACTAGCCTATCCAGTCAAAAAGACCACTGAATATGAGGCAATACAGTTATTAGTAACAATGCATTGTTCCCTTTTTCTAAAGGGACACAAATTATATTTTACAAATGGACCTTTTGAAAACTTTTGTATAAAATAAAAGAATGATGTGATAATAAATCCTAGATCAAATGAATTCATGCATGCATGACACAAATATTGTAAATCTCAACATTTTATCACATTTTATGAGTCTTCATACACTTTTTTGAAAAGTTGAGTCATTACAGCTGGCTCTAGCTTTTCAACCATGAACTTTAATCTGTAAAAAATCAATGCATAAGGCAGCAGGGTTTTAAATGATAAAGCAGTTTAACACTGTAAGTCTTACTAATCCACCCATTCATCCCACAATCAAACACTGATTGTGATAGCTGCTATTTAGCCAATACCCATATCCATAAACTTTCACACACCACTGATGTAGCAGTGGGAACAAAATGGGGTTAAGTGTTTCACCCAAGGACACATCCAAAGAGGCAACCTCCGGTCCTGAAAAATGAAGCCAGCACAAAAAGACTGCAATACGGCAAGAGTCCACTTGAGGCTGGCTGCAGGAACACCGGAAGTCAGGTACACAATACATGTTGCCGTAATTTTTATACAAGATATAAACTGGTTTACAACCTGGTTCAAAAAACCAAACATGTATCATTAGCTAATCTTCATGTACTCAAACTGTACAAGGGATGAATTTTTTGTACCACAATCATTTCAACTGTATTTAGGAAAAACCTCACTGCGCACTGATTGGCGCGTCTCATTTGATTGACAGATAGCTTGACAGGCAGACCCTGTCAACCAGAAGGCTAGCTTTAGTGATAGCTTAGCTGACAGGAACTCAAGCTCAGTGGGCGGGCTCCCTTCTGTCGATAGGTTGATCCAAAATTTGGTTGAGACAGCAATTTCAATATGGAAGCCGCATTGGCCTCAGAAGTTGTTTGAGTCCACCTATTGAAGTCAAAAGGCCAACATCACACAGGCTGTGTCCAATTCATTTCACAGTCCACGACACATCCACAAGTGACAGAACCCTATATGCTGACAAAATTGTACAGACACTTTGGTAAAATAAACATGTGACTGTAAGAGCTGGGGATCAAACCTCAGGCTGCAAGGGAACCACCTCTACCCGCTGATCCACAGATCACCTCATTGAAGCAAGCACCTTCTGCTGGGCAAAAACAGCGTATTGCAACATACCAGTTGTCTTTTTTTTTTTTTTTTTTGGGGGGGGGGACTAAAGTTTTAGGCCTGAAGTGCATTTAAATATCAGTGCAGATATCATCATCAAGCTGAAATAAATATGTAAATATCAGCATATCGGATATCAGCAAAGTCAAATATTGTGAGTCCCTAATTTTAACAATACAATATCAGCTAATTTAATAATTAACAATGTCAAAAAAGTTAAAAAGCTTTAAGAAAATGTCTTCTCTTTAAAAATAACAGGTCCATAGAAGTGTAAATTCTGCACCAAGTGTTGCCAATACATTTGTGTATAGAGTGTGCAGGTGATTTTATTATTCCTTTCCTCAACACTCATCTTAACACACACACATCTATACACACATATTAACTTTTAATAACTAGAAAAGCACTCGGAGAGCGCAGACCTCCGCCATTACCCCTATCTCCCAATAGTGAAGAATCCTTTAAAAAATTCCTGGATTCAGACGGTGATCCGGATCACTCCCAAAATCAAATCAGTTCTTCCTCATGCCATTTCTGACATTTCCTGATAATTCAATCAAAATCCGTCCATAACTTTTTGAGTTATGTTGTTAACAAACAAACAAACAAACTAACTAACAAACTAACAAACTAACAGACTGACTGACTGATTGACTGACTGACTGACTAACTAAGAAACCCTGCCAATCACATAACCTCCTTGTGGAGGTAATTAAAGACAAACACTGTAATGCCTTGGACTTCATTTTTTGTTTGCAGGTATCAATATTGATTTTACCCAACATTAAAAGCTCTAGTATCATGACGTCTCTGGTTGAGGGATGGAAAAATCTGACAACCTTGGACATCACTGCAGATAGAAAGCTAACACAAAGGAGCATAGTTATAATCATGTTAAAATTTAAGAGGCTGTATCACAGTTACTTTATTAGATGATGTTATTTGAAACACAGCATGCATTCTCAAGAGTGCATGGAGATCTCAAAAACCACCGGTGAAGTGAAGTGACAGCTCCACAAAGTGTTTCAAGTCATGTCACATCTAAGAATAACGATGGTGTATCAAGTCTTGTTTGCTTACATGATACAGCAGAATTGAAAAGCAATGACCTGACTGAAAGCAGAAATAGCAGCAATGCTACGGGACAGGAAGAGACCGAGAGAGAGGAAGCTTGGAAAGAACAGAACTTCAGTCAGTCTGCTCCTTCAGATATAAACACGTCTGAGTAGGGTAAAATGAGAAATGAACGTGGGAGTCTAAAGATGAAAAAGGGCTGAAGAAGCAGTTTGAGATGTGTGAGTAAAAGGGTGTTTGCTGCTCTGACAGCTGCTGTGGCCTCTGACATTTATCACACTAATCCCTCAAAGGCACACTTGTAGTATCTCTGGGTGAGAAGGAAATGTTATCAAGCTGGAGATAACAACTTTCACTCAATGTGCTGAGAGGAGAAATACACAGAGAGACATACTACAATGCCTCGACCCACTACTTCCTTTCCTCCTGACAAGCTTAAGGATGCTTAGAGAAGCCACAAAAAGACAATGGTTATATTTACGGTTGATCAGTACATTCAGCAGATTTCTGATTCACAAAGAATAATAAATAACTAATAAAAACCGATGAAAAAGCCATTTAAATGCTGACTGAGTTTATCAGTTATACCCTGAAAGCCTATACAGTTACTGCTAATCAAGGGTATAATGTAATTAATTAGATTTATTTCAGTATAATATTCAGTATTCAATTTTGCTGTGTATTTTACTTTACTACAGAGTTGTGACTTCACCTGAACAACCTGGTTGGAGATCTATTATCTTCTTGCTATCAATAAAGGCATGAAAAAGACAAAAAAAAAAAAAAAAGAAAAACTGTTTCCTTATCCTCCAAATTCAAACCGGACCCTGGTCTTTGTCTAATTATGATAAAAAATATGGTTCACATAAACAAGATGGCATTCCCTGATGCCTGTTAATAATAAATCTCATCTAAAAATACCCTCCAGATCCTCCTGGAAGACTTAAAGTCCTCATGGACATATTCAAGGGATGGGCAGACATAGCCAGAGTCTTGTTCCTCCTTCACTGATCCATTAGCGGAACAGAAGCCCCACTTAGTTTGGGTCAACTCACCCCAGCTAAATGGCACAGAGGAATGTTACGGGAGACACTTAAAAACGTATACACTAAAGGCCCTGTCACTAGTTCATCAATCACATCAGTCCTGTGACGCCACAGGGCATTTTAACACACATCACTCTGTCCGCTCAGCCTTTTTCTCACTCTCAGAAAGAAAAGGAGTCACACTAACTCACAGTCCCCCCACACAGCTCCTGGCACAGCATGCACATTTCTTTATAAACTCCTCATGCTCCAGTTTACAAGGCCATGAATGAGCCATGCAAGCATGAGACTTCTCTGAAGCAGAGGCTAAAAAATTTACAAGATATGTGCAGCCACTTTTGGAGTATTTAAGATTTTGTGGCTTTATTAAAAATAAAACAGGATCAATCCTGTAATCTGTAATTCTGCAAATATTCCAGACTTCTTTGATCCACAACAGACGATGGAGCTCATTCAGGAGCATTCCATGAAACCCCCTGACCCCAAGGTCTCTGGCCAGTCCCTTTTACTCTATTTATTAATATGCATGATTCTTTTAATACTGTTTTTCTTGCATTAGTTACCAGTTAGCCAGACTTTGTTATAATGAGGACTCTAGTGACCTTGTTAAGGTTGTATCAGTCAGACACATTTCTAATCTATCCTTGTTGCTGAGACCTTTGTTGGACTTGGTAGCTCTGTTCCTGCTAAGTCTGCGGAAAAGAGTGACTACTGAACTACAGAGGACATTTTAACAGTGGCAGCAGTCAGAAACTGAACTCCAGCAAAATTTCAACAGTTTTTGGTATGTTTATCATGGTTGGAAGAATTAGAAAGCCACAAGTGGCTCATCAGTGTTTTTAAATATATTATTATTAAAAATGTGAGAGAGAAAACACACTTTCAGGTATTCAGGTATGTTGTGTTGTTATTGTGAAAACTGATTGGTTGATTTGATGGATTGGAATCAAACTAAAAGACAAAGTGGTTCAGCCTTCTAAAACTAAAGTACTAACTGCATGTTAATATGGACAACATGCTTCAGTCACCTTCCTTTGCAAAGTGAAGAATCCAAACATTTTGGGACAGCCATAACATACTGCCCTGGTGATGTATTTTAGAGCCAAGACCTGAGCTTCAGAAAACTGGCTAGAGGAACCTTAGAAAGAAAGTCTGATGTGTGCCAAATAAAGCACACTTTGAACTTGGATCCTGAGAGCAGTGAAGTCCACAGCAGAAAGACTCTTGAGTCAGTTCGGAGCTGATGCTTAGGTTTGTGCAAAGTTCAATGACTATATCTTTGGTTTTCTTTACTTGTTTTTCAATTTCCTCTTCTACTACACAGTTAAGATCGCTACAAGCAGTGTAATTTGACAACAGGGCTGTCAATCACGGGGCACAGATGGCCTAATGGTTAGGTCATGCCCCATGTACATGGGAAGCCCTAGTTCAAGTCGGGCCTGTGGCTCTTTCACCACACATCAACTCCCACTCCCTCAATCCTGTTTAAAGCTCCATGCACTGTCCTGCATCTCTTAAATACATGCAAATAAGCCCCCAAATAAATCTTAAAGGAACTGTCATGATGCTACATCTCCTATTTTTTGTGTCAAAAACCTAATAAAACAAACAAACCACTCAAAATAAACACTTGTATATAAATCAGCATAACAATGAAAAACCTGACTGGTCTTCCATAAAAATTTAACTGGAGTGCATTTTAACTTTACAGTTTGACCCATTTGTACTTCACTGATATGAAGGAAGTTTGAGTTTATGGTCTATACTGCAACCAGTCAGCAGGGGAAGTTCTAAATATTTTGTCTTCACTCCAAGGCAGCAGTTCTGTTTTCAGTCTTAATATATATAGCCTCACATGAGATGCCAAACTTAACAGCAACACAACTTGATTTTTAGTTTGTTTACTTTCAGACATATTTACCTTGTTGTAGAAAATGTGCACATCAACATTGGTAGAAAATGTTTGCGATCTGTGATGATGTCCCTGATGAAGGCCAGGAGCTGAAATGCATCAGTTTTAAGAAGTTGTTCTCTAAACATGTACTATTTGTGAAGCTTTCAGTTTCCACATCTGTACAGAACAACATAGGAAAGAAACACAGTTCGAGTACTCTTCTGGTTTGTGCTTTTCAGAGTAAAAGCCCATTTAAGCATTTCTTCGGAGAAACTCCCTTCATGTGTGCAGAATGCTTTCATTTTGAATAGATCCTCACACAGTTCCACCATAAATTGAATCAAGTGACTTGCAGGGGGTTCACTGAGGTAAAACTCATGAAGAATGGCAAGGCAGGAGCAGAGGAGCAGTAGCGGACATGCGCCACACATGCACGCAGCAAAACATGCAGCTGGTCTGAAACAACCAAAGACTTGAAGCAGACCTAGGGATAATATTTTTCCTTCCAAGAGACATTGTCAGCCCTTTTATGACAAAAAATAAAGAAAGCTCCTGAAGGCACATGCTAAGATAGTATAAAGGCAATGATACAGATCATACAAGTGCAGTTTTACATGCAAGATTATCTGGCACAAAAACATAGTATAACAAGTTATATTTATGTCAAATAAGAAGCTTTTGAATATGATCATCAAGAGAGTAATCTAAAGTTTTACTCTGTCATTTGCAATGTGAAAAAAATAAGAAACTCTTCAAACAGAGTAACAGCCTTTGAATGTACTTCCATGTACATTTGATGGACTGATGTAACACCCTGCTGCATTTATTTACAGTCAAAGTTTAGCCCACTTGGGGGGCTGGTGGCCTGAAGGAAAGGTCACACCCTGTGTATAGAGGCTGTAGTCCTTGAAGTGGGCAGTCCAGGTTCAAGTCCAACCTACAGCTTCTTTTCTGCATTTCATTCCTCTTACCTTTTCTGTCCACTGTCATATCAAAGAGACACATAGCAATCCAAAAATAAATCTTTAAAAAAATCAAGCCTGGCTTTACTTTTCCTAGTTTTGATCTAACAGTGTCACCTGGTTTGTCCTTGGCCTCTGACTCTTTCTTTGAATGCTGAGGCTTCCTACCAGTATGCTGATAGTCAGTAAACAGAGAGGAAACATGTGGAGAGACAGACGTATGACATTACAGTTTTATGGTATTTACAGTACACCCTTTAAGACACCCTTCATCCTTTTTTACACCAGTTAATGACCTGTTGTAGATTGTCAATGAATTGATATGAATTGACATTACAAAAACTGAGTGTTACAAAGAGGCACAAAGCCCCATCTGTTGAGCCTTTGTGGGGCTCAGGTGATCTTTTAATTGCTGCGTGCAGAGACAATAAGATGGACAGTGGCAGCTGCAGAAACCAAACTGCACATTCCCACGATGCCTGAGAGAAAACAAGGTCAGCTTGTCACACTGACCTGCCAGACACTTTCTTTAACACTCATACACAAACACACACTTGCTGATCCCCAGGGTGCTGGAGCCGAATGCTGGCAGTATCCACTCAACATGCCATCTGAATTAACGATTTCCAAAAAGGCAGAGGAGACGAAGTAGACGAAGAATGTAAATATAGTGAGAGGATCAGAGCAGACCACACAACAAGGGAGAGAGGGAGGGAGTCACATAGCACGCTGATTTCTCTCGTTGATCTGACACTAGATTCCATTTCATCGGACCACCTGTTAGGCAGACCGACCCAGACCAGACCTGGCTTGGTTCTCAGTATACCAGACTCCAGTCAGTCCTTCAGGAGAGCTCCACTGACTTACTACCAAAACAGGGTGATAAAGCTTTGGATGGGTCTGTTTTTACTGTTAGTAAAACTAAGACCTGACAACACAGTGAACACAGCAGGAAACATTTATAAAGTGTCTCAATTGTCCTTGAAAGGTTAGTTCACCAAAATATAAGATTAAGGGGCCTCCCTTTAAGATTTCTGCTGCAATACAATGTTGATGCATAAAATTCTGACCTTTTTCTTCTTATAATTTAACCTTAAATTTGGCTGCACTCACACTGCAGATTAAAGTGACCTGAATCTGATTTTTTAATTGTGTTTGAGCCACCTAGTCTGTTGTCAACACATTCTACAAACCAACTCCACCCTGTACTGGAAAACCAACTTAATGCAAAGTTGGTTAGTAGAATATGGCTGATGTTAGCAGGGCCAGCACCACCAGCCTTTGATCATTCTGCAGATTTACATCCACATTTGGTCAGTTATTGCTTCGGTTATGTGTGAGTATAAGCTGACACATCCTCTGGACAATCTATTCCCTGTTCCCTCGATAAAACTAGTGCTACATAGTTCCTACAAGATGCTATCACTGCTATGAGTTCATCTTTGTTTACGTTAGATTAAAACCCTTTTTCCACCTCACATTTCCTCTCTCTTCAGGTCTCCTTTCAATAAGGGGCCAAAAACAGAGGAAAAAATATACAAAGCTTCAGATAGATATAATTGTGGTTCTTGTAAACACATACATACTGAAACATTCTTTAAGCTTCCATTGAGAACTCTGCAGTTTTGTTTTTAATTTTGGAATCCCCAAAACGGTGTCTCTTACTGTACCAGACTGTCATGTCTATCTTTTTTTTAAACAAAATTTCACCCTTCTGTAACCTGGCACACCAGATGGATGTGTTTCACACATCCATCTGGTAAACTACTCATAGACAGTGTTTGGGAAAGAGCAGAGCCTTTGACTTGGAGGGTAATTGGATGAATGTTCTGTCTGTCATGTCTTTACAGGCCAATCAAAGCAATAAAACACATGATGTAGCTGCTACCAAGTTGCGCCCCTACCGAAGGAGTAATCTCCAAAGGGAACTACATAACGCAAACCATGGTGACTGCAGACATGTCAGTACACGACTTTTGTCGTTTTTGAAAAGAAAACAACTCACTGCTGTTCTTTGTTCTTCTTTTAACAAAGAAATGTTGTCAAGTTCTGAAAAAGCTGGTGTTTTAGCAGCATCCACGCTAATGTCTTACGCCATAATTGCACCGGTCTCTTGCTGCTGCTTGCTTACATCATAACTCTGCCGTGCCCAAAAGTACTGCCCCTCGTCACTGGGCGTATCCATCTGCTTTGCAAGGTTAACCCTTCTGTCTTTCAACAAAGAAAATAGCCAATGTTCAAGAATCTTTCTCATGAAAAACAGCAAGGCTTTTTTTTATTTTTTTACCCTGCAGTATTGAGTGTTGAATTCAGACACTAAACATTTTCATTCAGGAATGATCAACCTCTATGCCGACACCCTCCTCTGCTTTTGGAGCTTGTGAGGAGACATCAATATTAGTTTCAGTCTTTTTTTATAAGCAGCTAAAAACTAAGCTTTGACTGAGTATAAATACAACGCAAAGCATGGATGCACAAGTACCCGGAACCCCCAAAATGAAAACAAATGAGCCCCTGAAATCCACTGGAAAATAAACTGCATTGTCAAAAATTGGTAACTACAAAGAAATCAAATAAATCCCTGATGCGACAGTGACATTCAACCTAAAGCTTCTTCGACAAACAACCAGTATGTATCAGTTGTGATCATCTCTGTGGACAAAGTCATGCCTCTTATCTCTTTGTGGATCTGTTCTGTGCATTTGCAATGTTTTTTTTTTCAAAAAAGTTCCCATTCACATCTTTTATGAGGCAAACTGAGCCAATATGAGTCAAGATCAACACAGTATGACTCTTGTCTGCGCAAAGAATTTAAAAAAGCCTGTTTCCAGAGTGTGCTTTGATGCACTGTATCTCATGCCTACTCCACTGTAGTAGATTCAGGAATTATAAAAAAAAATAGGGGATGCAGATGGCCTAGAGGTTAGGTTGCACCTCATATACGCAGGCGACCAATGTTGCTCCTTTCCCACATGTCTCTCCCCCACTCTCATCCCTGTTTCCAAATTCTAACAATTGTCCTCCACTCTAAAAATAAGGTCAGAAAAAGCTCAAAAATAAACTCAAGGGAACTCTAAGAGTGAGACACTGTAGACATTAGCATAGTTTGACTTTGACTGATATGCTTGCTAGTAAGTATTGTCAATTCTGTCTTGACTCATAGCCAAAACCTTGTCCATCTTGTACTTGGCATCTCATTTTGCTTTTAGAAAATTGCTAAAATGCCAGATAGCCATGCAGTTATGATATACGCCGCATGTAAAGACAATACGGTCCTCAAAGCAGGCAGTCCAGGTTTATCTCCAACACTCATCAATTTAGTATATCATTTTCTGCCCTCTTATCTCCTCAAGTATAAAAGTCCCCCAAACAGAAAAAAGAAATAACATCTAACCCAAAATGTATTTAAGTTACTGTCTGTCTAACAGCAGAAATCAGTTAAACTCTCAAAATGTTTGAACATACAGTATGTTTGAATAACACAAAAATCACTGCATGTTTCACTCAATACTTTGAAGCAAAACTGTTCATTTTTTCTTTTCAATAAAGACCTCAGGTGTGCAGACTTCTGACAGAGTGCTGAACCAGCATCACAGCTGTGAGGAGCCAACCTCAGACCTGAAACTGTGAGGAGCAGCACAGATCACTGACCTGAGGCTAATCCCTCTTTAGTGAGCTGCTCTTTGGTCTCGTCTCAGCAGTTACACTCCAAAGAGAGTTCACTCTGTTCCCCTGCCTTTGATAACTACTTGGCAACAAAACAAGACCTTTTCACCTTTACTCAAAGTTCCCCTACTCAGCTATTATGCTAAGACTCTCTCATATGTATGGACATACATGGACTAAAGGCTGAAAAGGCTGCATGGCTTTTAGCGTAACGTGGGATGTAGTCATCTTCCCATGTCCAAATCCATGACTCTAAAATTGCTCTCACAATCTTACAAATCCATGCTCACTATTCTTTCTGTCTCTGTGCGAGGCTTTGACTGGATCTCAAGTGGGCCATTTCCTCGTGGCTGGTCCCATGGTGGTACGAACGCCCCCTCCATCCTTTTTCCCACGTTCAAAATGACAAAATGGTCTCCATGTCAGCCTCCACTCTGTGAGCAGGCAGAAATAAAACAACACAAGCTGCTTGGAAGTATGGGAAAAGCCAACAGGGACACAATTTTTTTTTGCGAGGGTACAGGGAGAGAGAGCAGTCCCATGACATGGCTTCACAAGTATGAGATGTGCATTGCTCACTGCTGGCAGAGAACAGCTAAAGATAGACTGCAGACACACGCTGATAGTTTTTTAACCACAGCAGCTCTCTCCTTTTTTGGTGGCATCAATAAATCGCAACATTGTTGTGAATTTTTCAACAAGAACCCCATTAGCTATCTTTTTGTGTTTTTTATTCAACAAGTACAGGGGAAAAAAAATGTAACCTTGAATATCAACAATGTTAGAGCAACAGGAATGCCAAATACAAAGTGTCCTGTCATCGTCAGGTAGTGATTGCCTTCAGCTACATGGAATAGGTCACAGTGACATGTAGAGGGGAAAAGAAGCTGAATGTCTTTACATGTACTATGTCATGTGATCCCATGAATCAGGAACTTAAACGTCACGGAAAACTTTTACTTGCAGGAAACCCGTTTATCTTCAGCAGTGGAGATAAGAAAGGTTAAACTGTCTAACATTTATTAAGCATTTACTTAACATTAAGACTCAAAACAGACAGATGATGATTTTTACTGAACATAAAACCTATTACATGATGGCCTTGCACAGAGTCGTTTTGGCAGCAAGAGGCATCCCTACTAGTATTTAGTGAAGCAATTAATCTGACATCTTAAGGAGCTCCAGGAAGAGAAAAAAAAAATTCTCAGTTGTAATAAAAACATGCATTTTCACATGGATGTTTCAAATTAAAAGGTGAAAAACCTCTGACTTGGCCTACTGAGCCAAAGCCACCTCTACTCACTTATGGCTGTTGGCTGGCAATGAACTGTGCATGTAGTCTGTGTTTTTACTGGGAACTACATATTGGCAGCTTAAGTCCTACTCACACTGGATTAGAATTACCTATTTATTTTGGGGCTGGTTGCCTTCATTAGAGATAGATGGGACAGTGGATAGAGCCAGAAACAAGATTAAGAGAGTGGGAAACAACATGAAGTAAAAGAGCCACAGGCTGGACTGCGCACCTGCGTATATGGGGCGTGGCCTAACCAGTAGGTCATCTATGCTACAATGTAGGACATTGTTAAAGTTTTGACACATACAGGTTATTAACAGTGCTTTTCTTCCACTTAATTCCACCTATGTTAAAAAATGACTTTATCTTATTTAACTTCTTAAACTGAAACTCTACAGTCCAAATGTACGGATGTGTACCACTGCTCTCTTAATAAACACAGCTCTTCTGCTATTCCTTCTACAGCTCCTCTTTACAAGTGTCTGATTTTATGTATTACTCAGCCATATATTTCACACATGTTCACACATTTCGGATAACTTGCGCAGCCTCAGTGTATAATGGAAGAGTTAGGGGAGTATGTTCACTAGTTTAATGGCAATGGGCAGTTGCTTCAGGTGTAAAAAATGCTAAAAATATATGTAGAGAGAAATAAAAACATTCACGCACACACAGGTTGCCTATTGGAAACTGGTAAACAGTGTGTGTGGGACACTATAAAATGTCACCTGCAGAACGCAATGTGTATGACACTGCATTTTTTGCAAAAACTTTAGGAATACAGATTCAATGTGTTTTAACTGCTGCAGCCATGCTTCATCTTCATGAAGCATGGCTGCAGCATGGCTTATCCTGTGCAAATGCACTGCAGCAAACACTGGCATCAGGGGATAGTTCTTAAGTTACCAGAGGTCTGTAAGTAATTCTAGTTCCATGCAAATAGTACTTACATAACAAAAAATCATGGCTTTCAAAGGTTTTTACTTTGGAAAGAATTGGAGTTTTCAATTGAGTTATACCAATTGTAAAAACGAGGGCCAAAACCAATATTAAAAATACCAATTCAGCAGATGCAGACACCTTTGTTTTTTCATCACTTTTTTTGTTGTAAGAGTCCTACTATTCCAACATTTTGTCTCACATTTGACCATGAAGAGACCAATTTGTCAAATTGGTTTCTTCTTCTGCCCTGTTAAAAATATCTCAGCAGTTGGATATATTAGATGCAGCATAAAACTGGTTGACGCTTAGTCTAGTTACTTGCAAATATTGTCCTGAGCTGGTGTAAGAAGTGTCTTTTAAACAAAACCTTATCCAACCTCCTTTTGACAGTCAAATGCAGCTACATCACATGCATGATTTTTGCTTTTAAATTGTAGAATTCCATATAAGCATTATATACAGTTTATGCTGTTAAGAATTCATTTTGACACCTACACAGCAGCAGAGGTTTCAGACAAGATAGATACAGTTTTCATCAGTCTTGATGCTAATGGTCTTATTTGTTTAAGCAGGTCATATAGACATCAGATTGATATCAGTCCTTATAATCACCACCAGAGAGCATCCCAAAGGAGCTTTAATTCAATTTCACTGTGTCATGAGACAATGATTCAAGTAAACAGCTTTTTAGTGTATGTATAGGTCAACTTCTGCCGCATCAAGGATACAAAATCTACTACAGTCAATACACACTGTATGGGGTGTTTACAGCATCTATGCTCCCCAGTACTATTCTTGGCTGGCATTCCAGAGGTGTTAACATGAGTAACTGAAAAAAATAAGAGCTCTTTTTGTGTTATGACACCCTTTTAAATATGTACTGCATTACAAAAAGAGTTAGAGTTACCAACAAGCTGCTTTGAACACTGGGTGCACAAATTTATATCCACTATGACTCATCTCTGGCTCACATGCTTTACTGGCCAAAAGCTTCACCTATTAATCTCTTGATGGATAAAAAGATCACTTTAAATTTCCTCACATGTTCTGATCTGAGGCCTGTTTGTGCTGCATGATGAAGCAACAGAGCCACGAAAACAATGACCTCTTTTAATTGTATCAGCTGTTTCTACTTGTAGGAGGCGGGTAAAAATGAAATGAATGAAACTGAATCAAACCATATCAGATCTCTCTTCGCTTGATGTTTGGTGTGACCTAGATAGAATATATTTTTCAGTTATCACAGTCTTCTCAGAGGAGAAAGAACTCAAAGCAGGAAATGATTATCAAAAAATTTAAATGATGCAAAACTAAAGTTGCAATTGTACCTGTTAAAGATGACAAATTTAGGCCTAAATCATCCTATAGATAAACACCGCACCAAGAGAGAAGAGCGAATCATAAAAGTTAACTACAAACCCACTGTAACTAAACACTAAAGCCACGCAAACACATCAGTCTGCTGTGTGGAGTCAGCGGCATGGTGTCATGGCTGAGGCCTGACAGGTTGCATTAGGTTAAAAGGATCCTAATGTGCATTAGATCTGCACGGAGCATTATTTCAGGAAAACAACATCCATTATTAAGCAGGGTGTTGAACTCAGAGAATACACAGGGATCCCGACAGGACTATGGTCTGCACTTGTGCCAAATCCCAGAGGACAACTTCTGCTCCAGCTTTCCACTTCTGCTGGTCAAATCTCTGCTTTTTTGTCTCTAGAGCACCAAACTACGGTGACCCTGACAGCTCAGCAACCTGCAGCTTTGGTCAACACATGCAAATAAACAGAAAAAAAACAAGCAAATTTGGAAAAAAACTTCAGGTAAAAGGTCAAATTATTAAGCATCATTACATATTTCATTAGATCTTTATTAAGAAAAATTTGTCCTTTAGTGTTTTCATCATTATCTGGCACTTTCATGCCTTTATTTAGAAAGGGCAGTGGATAAAGTCAGAAACAGGGATGAAAGAGAGGGGAAAGACACAGGATTGACAGGAAAGGAGACAATCGAACCAGGGGCGATTGGTGATACACGTAGGTGATACGATAAGTGACAATATGATGCACTGCAATGTAATGCAATATGATATGATACATAAGCAATACATACACGACTTCTGTACTCAAGTAAAAGTACAATTACTCTAGTTACAATTTACTCGAGTAAAAGTAAAATACTGGTCTATAAATCTAATCTAGTAAAACTAAAAGTATCTCATTTAAAGGTTACTTTAAATACTGAGTACTGAGCAGCTACTTAGGAGTTGCACAGTAAAATCTGATCTTTCCTTATTGGCAATAAAAACAAGAGAATATGGATCTCGTATCAGGTTGTTCAGGTAAAATCACACCTCTTAATAAAATAACATACAAAGCAAAAATGACAGTGTTAATTAAACTCACATAGAGTTAAAGTTTATACTTTAAAAGTTCCCACAACGGTCTATACTACATGTAGTTAAACTACACTTTTTAAGAGTTAAATATTTTACAGTACGACAGAGCTGCAGTAACCCCTGAAAATCTGTGAAAAGGTGTTTCTCCCTTGGCAAGAACAAATCAGAAAGTCAACCACACTGAGTTTGGGTTTATTGAGAACAGCGATGGAAGACCAAAATACGTGGTGTGTCTTCATGTGAAGCCATGGCACCCACCAAGCTAAAGTGTCATCTGATAACAGAGGTGTCAAAAGTATTCACATTCATTACTCAGGTAGAAGTATAGATACTAGGGTTTAAAAAGACTTCTGTAGAAGCTGAAGTATCAACTCAAGCTTTTTACTCAAGTAAAAGTGTAAAAGTACTGGTTTCAAAACTATTTAAAGTATAAAAGTAAAAGTAATGTAAGGGGGAAAAACACTGCATTAAGGACAAAAGCTTAGGCAGCGCCACAGGGGCCTATAGTGCACTACCCCACCTCCCCAAAAAACATTTTTCCAAAGGCCATAAAGACTATAATGTTATATTAAAATGTTAATGTTGAAAAATTTGGGATGCACCACACGTCTGCTATTTCCTTGCTGGAGTGTGATACAATTTGTGTCATGTGCACAAGTGAGATGGATCACGTACAAACCAATAGGGTGTCGGAATGGTATTATGTTTATACTTCTCATCCAACCACAATCAAATTCACTCTATCCAGATGGCGCGGTTTATCTGGATAGGTTTTGTGTGTTTTTTTTTGAACCATGACAAGCCAGAATGAAAACAGGCTGAAATGAAATAGGAGTAACGAGGCTATTTTTAAAATGTAAGGAGTAGAAAGAACAGATAATTGCGGAAAATTGTAAGGAGTAGAAGTAAGAAGTCGACTGAAAAAAAATTGCTCCAGTTAAGTATAGATACCCAAAATTTCTACTTAAGTAAGGTAACGAAGTATTTGTACTTCGTTACTTGACACCTCTAGATAACAAAGCATGCAGAGGTTAAGAACAAAACAACAGAGTTTTTCCGACTAAAGGGTGAGGAATACATCCAACAAAAACTTGGACGGTGAACCTGACCGCAACCTCAGAAAAAGTACAGAGGGCTTCTAATTTGGCTGCTCAAAGATCGCAAAAAGAAAGAAGCCACACTCAATTGGACAAGAGCTTGTATGTAGGTTGAAGAGTTTCAAATACAGCAGGAGTACAAATGGCAGTTACCATATGTTTAATCAGTGTGAGGGTTATGTAGGGGTCCTTGGAACATTTTCTGCCCTGTATGGGTTTCCTAGCCTGGAAAAGTTTGAGAACCCCTGCGCTAGGATTAACTTAAGTCACAGGCATGAACTCTAACTCAGTGGATAACTTCACACATGGTGCAAATGTATCACACATAAAAAACAACATTCCAGCAGAAACATGAGCCGAAGAACCCCAGCAGGGATCACTGGCAACATCCAAACACAGCTATACACATAAACAGATCAAAACAATCTGCCCAATGGTATGATGGGAAACTCAATACACACATCCCTCCAGATTTGAGATGGCAGTGGGCAGAGCTTACATCAGTCGATGATTTTACAGAGTTGAACTGACACTGGTGGCTTAACACCGTCAAACAACCCCAACACTGAAGATCATTTCAATCAGAATGGAGTTAAAATTACATTTTGGGAGGAAAAAATCGACTGAGATATCAACACTGCAGTTTTTGCTGTTTTGGGATGTGTTGGTGGTATTTATCTATCTATGTGCTACTGTGTAGTCAACAGAAGTGGACAAAGTACAAGAGTAACTGTACTCAAGTAAAAGTACAGTTACTCTGGTTAGAACTTAAGTAGAAGTAAAAGTACTTATTTAAAAATGTGTTAAATAAAAATACAATTACCCAAAAAAGGTCTCTGCACTTCCTCACAATCAAAGTATTAATATTTGGTACTAGCAGTTGGATAGATTCATCACGCAAGCTAGGAAGATGATATTTCACTTGTTCGCTCAGCATTTCCGTTTTTTGTAGCATTCTGTTATTTTTATAAGATTATTAGGGGGGTTTTGTTGGCCTTTTTTTGTCCTTTATTTGGACCGGACAGCTGAAGAAAGACAGGAATCGTGGGGGAGGACATGCACCAAACAGTGCTGAGACCGGATATTGGTCCCATGACCACAGCCTGTGCAAATGGGACCCTGCCTTACAAACCAATCCAAACTGGTACCCTTTTAGGAGATTTTCAAGGGCTGTGAGACCATCTGTGTTATACTTGTGACTCTTTGTAAATATTGCAGTCATGCTGTCAGTCTGAAGCTGTCCACCAAACACATTCAATACATAAAGTCTGCCTTTAAGACTCCGACTCAGCTGCAGGCACTGCAAGAGGGATGACAAGTTATTAGCAATAAAGCTTCCCTTTCCATTAATTAGCCATAGTTCCTGGTAAACAAGCAGCACATGTATGACTCTAAAAAACTGAGAGGACCAGAGGGCATGAGGAGAGGCCCCCTTGCCTAGGCAGCGTGTTTTTCTCACATTGGTGAGACTTTGCAGTAGAACAGAGAGGACTCTGTGTGTTTGACCTGACAGTGGAGACGATAGGTGAAGAAATGCATAAAACACAGAGGCAGAGTTAAAGGGAGGATGAGGATGGTTCTGCATTCTTCTGCATTCAAATATTTTATACAGCTTTATCATTACATAATACTGCAAATATAATTTAGCATTGGTTTGACTGTCTATGCAGCATTTTAAATCACTAGAGAAAAAAGAGGGAGCCATTGGAGGTACAGAAGTTTGACGATGCCATAAGTGCTCTGGTTTTATATCTGTTTTAAGTTTCACATCACCTCTCATGTAAAGTACACTCATGCCTGCTATTTATCCTGACCGCTATAAACTGCCCTCATGACTACACACACATGACCGTATATCATGCTGGATAAAATCAATCTCACAGTAAGCTTTTCACGACTCCATGTGCACCGCGACAGCTCTGCAGGTGTTTTTCTTACTGAAGTCTGGAAACCACATCTTTCCCACATCAGGGGTCAGACAAAAAGTCTAACTCATCTTCGCAGCCCATCTTAGTTATCATGTGATCAGAGTCAGATACATGTTTCCTCAGGTGCTGGCTCTGTTCTCACATCTTGTATTCTGCTGCATTAATGTCTTCATGATGCTTCCCAGGGTCTCAGATCTGCTGGCTGGACGTCCTGCAGCTCTGTGGATGCTCATGTTAAAAGCTTATCGGACAAAAGTTTGGAGATAAAAGTCTGAGAGTAGATGAAAACGGATTTCCTCTCCTACAGCTGAGACCCATATAACTATCTCTGTTGTGCCAGGTCTTTACACTTTCTACTGTTACAAGTGGAAATAAATTAAAAAATAACAACCCCTTGACATTTTATAAATGTTTCAGAGGATGGGGTATTCTTCTGAGTTTAAAGGCCCTTTGGTAAAATAAATCTAATGCAACATGTGTGCTTATCTGTTTGTGTATCTGTCTTGCTGTTAGAGAGAGCCTGTGGGAGGTGGAACTATATTTAATTTGGATCATATGATCTCATTATATTTTATTCCTTAAATAGCCTGAGGTAGACAGCTTCAGCTCACACTATTCTCATGTGGAGAGCAACATTTTCCTCATCTAAAGACAGAAACAAAAGCAGAAATGATTTGTGCACACAACAGAGGTTGTTTTCATAAAGCCTCAGTACAAATAGTTCTATTGGTGAAATTTTCTGAATATTCTTACAATCATGATGTTTTCCAAGAGTTTACCCCTGAAGTTAAGACCAGATCCTGTTGAAGATAAAAGATATTCACAGAGCTTTTAAGCCTTAAAGAAAGCCCTGAAGTGAAACAGTGTTAGGAGCAGTGAGGAGGACTTAAGACTCTCCACAGCAGAGGAGAAAATGGCAAAAGATGAAAAGATAAAAGAAGAATACTCCAAACGCTGGATGGCAATGAGTTAATAAACTCTATGGATCAAACAGAAATAAAGGTGATCACACCTCTGAGATATTTTATAACTGGAAAAATGCAACTGTTAACTGTTACAACAATGTTACAGCCTTACACTAGCATCAGTGGGATTAAGCACTGAAGCATTACATTAACATGTGTGAATACATGAAACCACCAGCATAGAGGCTGCTGCACAAATGGGTATGTGTTTTCAAACATATTGGGCTATATACTTAAAAAAATTGACAACCAATTAAGGGGTTGTTCTATGGGAAAGTATTCATCACAAGAGATGCAACACTTGTGAAAATCAGGGCTGTTTTTTCATCTGTTTTTATGTTTGAACAAACTCAAAATAAAAATCTGGGTGGTTCCATGTGTGGTGCGCTGAGGAAATGTGTCCATCTAGCCACTTTGGCATAAAGACCAGATCAGTGGAGGGCAGCAGTGATGGTTATCCTTCTGGGTCCCATCTCCACACAGGATCTCTGAACTCAGTCACAGTGACCATCAGGTGCTTGGTCACCTCTCTTATCAAGGCCATTTTCCCCCTATTGCTTGAGAGGGGCCTGACTGCAGACCGTACATTTCTGACGGACTGTGTAGAGAGACACTGTATATCTGGTTGTATTTCTGGTTTTAGATTTTTTTTTCACAGCTTAAGCTAACATAGCTACACTAGCTACATCATTAACATTACATAAGCAAGCCAGTGTAGCTAAATTAGTTTTAGCAATGAGAACTTTAGCAAATGTAGCTAAAGCTAATGTAGCTATGTGGATAACATACCTACATAGCTTACATGGCTGCTTTTTGAGTTTAGTTTTAGCTAAATTAGCTACATAGCTACATTGGCTACATTATCTATAGGTAAGTTTGCTTTAGCAACGTGAATTTTAGGAAACATAACTAAAGCTTACTTAGCTACGCGTATAACAATGATACATAGCTAACATGGCTGCTATGTGAGCTTTGCTTTAGCTATGTTTGCTACAAAGCTCTAGTTTATGCACCTAATGGAGCTAAGTAAGCTACACTGCCTTCATTTTTGAATGTTTTCAAGCCTCTTCCCTGTAAGCAGACTGTCTCCTCGGCTTTATAAAAGATTTGTAATCAGGTTTTGAAGGTCACGTTTTTGACTTTTAACTTTTGTTATCCTAACTGTTACCTTGAGCCTTACCCTAAACCTAAACAGAAGTTTAATCTGTTCTTATTTTGAAAGTTTCTAGCGTGTTTTTCCACTCTGAGATCTGCTGCGTTTAGATGAACAGTCGTGAGAGTGGTGTGTGCCTTTCCAAATCATGTCCAATCAAAAAATGTGCTAAAGCTGGACTCCAATCTTGGTGTAGAAACATCTCAGCAAAGATCTAGAGAAATGGGAGGAACCGGAGCTAAATTTCAAGAATTTTTGCAAAAGATATGAATACTTGAGTTTTTGTTTTCAATAAATTTGCAAAACTTCTAAAATTCTGTTGTTACTTTGTTGATAAGGTACTGATTTTAGATTAATGCGAATAAAAAGGCTTTTTTTTCTGACTGTAGCATCAGGCTGCTGAATAACAAGAGTGAGAAAGTTGAGGGGGTCTGAATACTTTCTGAGTGCACTATAGCAGCCTTTGTCATCAGTGTGTGAATCTGAAGTGAATTTGTGTGAATGGGTAAATGTAGCCTAATCCTCCGTGCTCTGAGAAGTCAGATCACTAGAAAAGCGCTATACAAGCTCAAGTCATTCACCATTCATGTTTAAACATGCATCTTCTGCCTGATAAAGACTTTTTCTCTGAATCAGCAGTTTGGCGCGCTGGATGCCAGCATTGAATTGATATAACACAGCAGATAAACATCTACTGACAACAGTTCATGACACATTTTTTTGCAGATGGGTTGATATTTGTCAGAAGGGACTACATCAGCTGATACCAATGTTTAACAGATATGTCTGTGTATCCCTAGTGATCATCACGTCACAAAGTTTGATTCTATGATTAATTCAATGATCAATTTTCCTGTCCTTCTATGTTCACTATCATTATAATTTCCCCCCTTTTTTTGATCATCAGTTACATCTTTTATCTATAAAATATTTACACCTACAGGGCAGATCAAGCCTCCTCATTAAGATAAAAACTGTTTTTCACAATTCCAATAGCCAAACTATGTAGATACATGATGGTTTTACAAAGAAATGAGCTGGTTATGAAGACTGTGATAAGTGGAATACAGCAGACATCCTGCAACTTATAACAAAGTAGTTGTATGTCATGTGAGGCTTTTAAGTTCCCAATGGACATTCATTCTCACAAATTCAGAAAGAGGGAGTTTTGAAACATCAGTGAAGTTAATGAGTATTTGCCTGGTTGCATTTTATGAAACACATATGGCCCATACTTCGTAATCCCTTATCCTGTGTGACAGTGGGAATGGTGTCGATTTCAACATTTTGGCAAAACTCAATACGCCCATGCAACGCCCAAGAATGATCACTATTTCTTAAAGCTCAGCCACAATGTAGAAACCATCACACAACACTGGAGTCAATGTGACTGACAAAAAGGCACAGCTGGCTCATCTAGGGGGCCAAAAAAGCCTTTGAAACATAGCGAAGAGAAAAAAATTCATTAATGGCATTTTTATGGCGACATGTCAGCTCTCAACACTGGTAAATCTGTCTTCATGCATTTTAAACAAAGAAATGTTGTTTTCCAAAGTTGGTTATATAAGAATTATGTCTTTAGGAAAAAGGCATTTAACATTGTTTGTACCCTTAGTTGCTGTGATAAAAAATAAACATCCTTTTCCATAGTTGAAGCTTTTACCTCCCACATATTCGGGTTGCTCGTTTAATTTTGTATCTCTGTTAGAAATACAGCTGCAATTTTAGTTTAAGTAAAGGTTTAGCAGCCAACACTAAAACTAATGTTTAAAGCCAATATTTTGTGAATTTGCAGAGAGATTTTTTTTTTTTTAATCCTGAGCACTAAGCTATTTTTACCACTTATTGTCTCAAAAGCTCATAAAACATCAACCCTGCGTTGCACCATCAAGCTCTAAACATACTATTCTCAGGACAAACTGGGATTTAGGGATATGTGTGCTGCAATGATATCACTTGATTTTTTAAAAAGTTATGGGACTATAAAGACAAATGAAAAAAACCAGACAGAAATAAACACTCAGGTATTTATGTGTGACATACAGTTGACAATAATGACCAAGACTTTGTGGGGAGACAAACTTATTCTCCCATCTCTTGGGGACCAAAAATGACAAAATAATCATTCTGTGGCAAAAAAAGTCTTCAAAATATCAACATATTCACATAAAAAGTCCTTGCATTTTTTGAATTGGCAGGTACATCACAGGCTCTCTGACTCTCTCTCTCTCCATTATAACCTAGAGTCCTGCATAATCTGAGCGTTAAGACATGCAGTTTTGCAAAGCATGATACGACAGGGCAACAGCCTGCCATTGGTTGTCACAGCCCGTGTGACTAAACAGTATGGTGGATAGCATTAACCGTTAGTGGCAGAAACGACTGAAAATGGAGGAAATAATGGATAAAAAGATGGTCAATATCAGAGTTAATCTTGTGTGAATTTAATCTTACAGACCCTGAAAAGTCACCCAATTTCCAGACCTCTATAATGGCTATGAAGGCTTGTATAGCGTCACTAGAACAACACAGCATGCTGCAAGAGGAAAAAGTAAGTGGCTATGATTTATACTTTGACATTTATCTTTCTTTTGGTAACCTGTGTCTTTTCTTGTTGTATAAAACAACGTCAGTCTCAGGGGGTTAAATCTTTAGTTTTGGGCATTAGAGTTAGTCAGTATATTATCATAATGATATGAGAAAACAATTTACTTTGTTAGTTCCTCTTAAACCGGACCTTTACAATAAATGTGAACATGTTTTTTCCACTGAAATTGAACTGTGTAGAATTTCTTGAAGTTGGACCCACAAGCCTGGCTAATGCAGTAGGGGGTCAAATCATTCTAGTAGGTATACATCTCAATCAGTTCCCAAGTGGCCTAGAGTTCTGTGAATGCTCTATAGTTTCCAATGCTGGACTTTGACTCAAACAGCATAAATGCATAGAACAAAGCCAGAAAGAAAACCAGACAATTTATGTTGTGTCAGCTAATACTGTATGTACAGAGCTGAGAAGTATGTCTATATTTTCACTAGTCAGAAAATAACTATTTTCCAGCATGCTAACTTGTTTATAGATTGTGACAATAAAATTTAAACCTTATCACATCCATCAATAAATGGAAATAAAAAATAAATGTTTATATACCAGGAAAAGGACGGTAGTCTTGTGAAATGGCCTCATCAATCTATAACAATCTGAATTGTGCATGTAAATACGTATACCAAGTTTTACTGATGTGATCTGAAGTTTTGCTGAATAATTTGATATTAAAAGTTCTTCACTGATGACAAGACTGAACTTAAATACACCTTCAGAATATGATTATTCCTTGGTTGTGCTGAGTCTAACTCTGGATAAAACCCTATTTAAACCTACAGACTGCCTGCATCCTACAAACAACAACACAGCACACCACCCTCCCTCTCTGTTCAAAACTGGAACTCCACTTCTTTTCTTAGAAAATCAGCTGATCAGTCCACTTACTGGGGATATAAAAAGAGATGCGATCATAATAGTCAGACACAAACTTTAACCTTCATGTATCAAAGTTAGAAAGATATGCAAAAAATTCAGACAGTGTGGGGAAGAAAAAACAGCAAGTTGAATGCTTTTTGTAATTTGGTTGCACTTCTCTAAGGGATATTTGTACTAATAAAATATAGACACAAATTACTGTAATTCTAAAGATCATTCATGCCCTTTTTAACCCCACTCTCTGGCATGTCACTACGGCTTACATAACGTCAGCTCCCCAGTGACCGCAGCAATGTTGATATTTTTGGCTGATGAGAGCTTTCTCAGTTTGTCTAAACAAGAAAAAAAGGCACTGAATTTAGGGTTTATTTCAGGACTGATAGAATATTCAACACCCTTGTTCAGCGCCAGTCTGTTGTTGCTACTATGACCCAGGATGAACTTGAGGAAAGCATCCCCCAATGTGGGCTTTCACTTATTAGAGAGAAACTTCACTGCACTCTGATGTTTGCAGACAAACTGAAATAGAAACAGAAACATCTGAAACTAACAAAATACAAGAAAAGGGGATCAATCCAAGAATAAAGTGATTCTGGTGTTAATAAAGTTAACAGCTCTGTGAATATTGGCTCCCCATTTATACTCAGCTGTAAAGAACCCTGCGATGTTGAACCACTGAAACAGTTTAAGGTTTAGTGCCTCGCTCAGGCAGGACCTGACAGTTTGATAGCGACATTTCAGCTTAATTCACTACAGCCAGCTTTATAAACCAACTCTTCGTGACTTTTAAATTATTTCGCATAAACAATCCTGTAGTGTTTGTCAAGTGAACTTCGCTTTGAATACAATATATCACACAGAGAGCAACGCCAACATCCTGCTTTTTTAAGGCTGAAACCTTCACTAAGACCCTGTGCATCCTGTTTGTGTCTATGTAAGCAGCACATTGGCCTTTGGACCTCTCACACCGCTGTTAAAAAAAGGCTTAAGGTCACAAATAAAATCCAGGACAGGTCATTCTGGAGAATTTTTACATTTTTCAGTGCCAGTCAAACAAAGGCTCTTGACTGGTTTGATGTCCTGGTCTGCACAAAGGTTATACTGCTTGTCTGAGGATGTGCTCACACCAGGGCCAGCTGCTCCACTATGCTGAAGCACAGCTGTCCCCCTGATCGAGCAGCTTAGCACAAATACGTCATGATGTCCTTGTCCTTATGTGATATTGGCATTGCTGTCTATGGAAGCATGGCCACAAAGACAGCAAAATAAAGAAAAACACAAAACAACATGACAGTAACTCCACTCACTTTGTGTTGGGGATGAATGATACTAGATTTCTGTTAACCAATATACAGATACTTTCACATTAATTTTTCGCTTTCACTGATACAGATATTTAAAAGGAGTTAAGACCAAAACATTCAGTCCATAAAAACAGAATTTAAAATTTGAGGATCAGCAAATAAACAAATTTCAGACTTCAAAACACACTATAAAGTGTAAGGAATGATGATGAATGAAGAAAAAGACTTCCGCTCACGTAGGTCTGTTGGTCCAACCATAAAACTCCATTAACTTGTTGGTAGCGCAAATATTTACAGTTGATATGGGCAGATTTTGATAACCAAAATATTGATCAGCCTTACTTTAAATTATTAAAGTACTAGGGAATCTATAGTTTAAAACATAGTTCTGAAAAGTATAACAGTACTGAAATGTTTTGATAACTTTACATTGGCACTTTACAATTACACCTTATATAAAAAAAAAACTACAGATTACTGTGGTCTTCTGGAGGTAGTTCTTCACCAGGAGCCACATATGTTTTGGGTCGTTGCCATGTTGGGAGTCAAAGCAGCAAACCATGACTCAGTTTTGCTGCTGACTGCTGGAGGTTTTCTTTCTAAACCTTTACATATCCTTATTTCTGTATGATTCCTTCCACAGTATTCCCAGTTCCAACATCCTCACAGCACAATACTTCCACCGCTGTGTTTCATTGTGGGGACGTTGTTCTTTGGGTTATACACCTCTCCCCTTTTTCTCCAAACATAAGCAACATCTCTATGTCCAAAGAGCTCTAGCTTAGTTTCCTCGGACCAAAGGACATGATTTCAGTCTGCAAAATAGTTTTCCAGGTTGTCCTTAGCATACTTTAGTCTGGCTTTGAAGGTGTCTCTTCTGCAGAAGTGGAGTTCTTCTTGGTCTGCAACATCACAGTCCATTCCTGTGATGATCTTCTTTGAGACTACAATTCCTGATTGGCTAAGTCATTCACTAGCGTCTTGGCCGTTGTTCTGGGGTCTTTAGACACATCTCTTACTAGTTTTCTTTCCAGAGTCTTTGAAATCTTTCTTTTCCTACCTCTGCCAGGCTTGTTCTTGACTGTGTGGCTCTCTTTGAATTTCTTGATGAAACTTCTCACTCCGGTTCTTAACACTTGGAAACCCTGTGTTAACTCTGCATATCCTTCTACTACTCTTTGAGCATCAACAACTCTTTTTTCTCAACTCTAAAATGATTTCTTTTGTTTTTGCCAGGATGCTTTCTCCAGTGACAGCTCAACACTCACCGCAGTTTTAATACTGTGTGTAAATGGGTTTGTGCTATGGCTCAAGAAAAAGGTCAGCTCTAAAGGTCGCTAATAATTTTGAATGTCAGTAATTGCATACTTTCATATTTCACAGATGTAGTACATTAGAAAACGCTCTTAGATGTTATAGTTTGTTACTGACACAAGCAGTGAAACAGCGACACTTCTTTAACTAAAATAACACCTGATGACAACAGGTCATTAAGCTGTGCTGCAGTGTCTATGTGGTCATATGTGTCTTGGCGTCTGGGGTCCCCTGGGGAGTGAGTTTTCAGGACCGTGGGGATACCAGGTGTAAGCAGCTGTCGGTCTGATCAGTTGACTTCAAAGCTTGTTAGCATGGGAGCTACTAACAGTCAGAGGAGAGCTGCAGATGCTGTGTTTGCTGAGACAAGCTCAAACTTTCTGATATGAGTAGATTTTTTTTAGCCTGCAGCTAAATATAGAGCTATACATCAAAGTACACTAAAGCTGTCCAGTGGGTGTTCAAGCACTTCAGTATGGCTCCCAAATGAAAAGCTTCATCACACATCTGCAGACAAGGCTGATATTGTGTTTAGGCTTTCTAAGCAGCTCTTAATATTATGTCACCAGACCGTGTTGAAAGTTATCATTACAGGCTTTGAATTGAGACAGATTTTGATAAATTAGAAATTTAATGAGAGCAATTATTTAAAGAAATGTGAGTTTTTACTTTCAGAGCATATGTATTTGCCCATTTAAAGTCAACATAAAAACAACCAAAGCGATTGTTCTTTGGGACAAATTGTGAACAAAGCGTAGTGTTTTCTTTGCTCTCATAGGCAAAAAGGAAACAACACTGAATATTATTTTCCCTCCTTCCTTTGAGAGAGTAAACAGGTGCTGGATCGCTCGCTGTTGTTAAAATATCAATCAGCACGGCTTGGCTGCAGATTGCTTCTTCTGTATTATTCAAACATTTGCAGACACGGCGAACACACAAAATGGCCCCGATGACAACAACACAAAGTCTCCACCAGAACAGCCCCACACGCCCACTCCATCTCTGCTTGCTATATTGACCAAGGTAATGGTGATAATGGATGTTATTCCAGCAATAGGAAGATCAAACAGTAAAATGAACCGTCTACAATTCAGTTTCCCCAGTGCAAAGTTTCAGCCCATTATTCAGTTCAGCTGGGACATCAAGAAGCCGTTCCCATAAAAAACACCTGAAAACAAATACAGCTTTTCTGGTACTTTCAGCACTCACACACACATTGACCAATGAGTAATGGGTGTGTTTTCTTCTTCCTATCATTTCCTCACATTGCACTTAAAACCTACACTAGAGCAAACAACATTAATGCAAGGTATTAAAGTTTTATTCAAACCCAAGAAAAGCCACTTTACTATACAGGACTATTTATTACATGATAAATGAACAGAGTCTGAGGTGACTTTTCATACTAGACAACCGATGGAATTCTAGCAAGACCACCATTCTGGAACATCTACAACGTTTTTTTTATTATTTAAGAAAGTATGCATAGCGAGAATTGCATTTGTTACCATTCAGAGCTGTATGTTAACTTTTTTTTGCCCATTGTGCTGGTGCTACAGAGGTTGACAATAGTTGACAAAGAGGCTGTAGCACAGAACAAAAAAGAACAAAAAACCTGTAGCACAATATATAAAATGTTTGTTACATCTGTAACCAAAATATATGCTTAGTAAGTGAATGTACTTGAAAACAAAAAAAAACAAAACAGCCTAAATTACAGCTCTCTGTTAATGTCTAACAAAGCAAACAGCCAATCATTGTCAAGAATTTTAGGATGCAGCAGAGAAGAGGGACGCTGATGGTTCATCTCTACATTCAGACACAAAACAAGCAAACTGCTAGAAGCTGACTAACTTTATAGAAATGTTGGTGCTTGAAGATGATTAGAGCAGTATGATTTGGAAATCAGACCTTGAGATAGATCAGACAGAGGAGCAAATGAGCTCCATTCATGCTGCTATTTGCTCCTGTACACCTTTTTGTTTACTGACAGTTTTAGTCTTTTTCTGTGTATCCTATTTACTTAAACTTTAATGTGTTCTGAAGTATGTTTCTTTATTCATTTTTAAACTGTGTTTCAAGGACTGAAGTGTTAGGTCTACACATTTATATATTGGTATTGATATCGGATAAATGTAATTTGTAAATATCTCATGTATAAACCCCAATACTGTGCATTCCTAGTCAAACTAAGAACTAGAGTAAAGTTTTATGTTCTTATGTGGGCCTTTTCAATGGATTTCTTGCAGGCCAATTCAAAAGGACCAAGGACCACAGGTGGCCCACAGCCCATAGTTTGGACACCCCTTATATATTTACTTATACTCAGAGTGATCGGAAAACATTTCTGACATTGTTAGACCTTCATTAAACACTGTTAGAGTTTGGTCCATATTCAATCACACTGGGTTCTGATGTTTATAGAGGTAATGTAAATGAACAGATCCCTCTTTTCTCTCTAACACAGTGTATTAAAACCTGCAGTACTATTGGAGTTATACGGTAAAAACCTGATGATGAAATGTTTAGGAGGAGTGCTGCTTTAATCCCAAGTTTTATATTAAGGCAGGTAGGCTAGACAATGTTAAAAACGAGTATCTGCTAGCTTATTTCTTCATTCTCCTCAACCTCTCCAATTACTCACAGATAGTCACAGAGTTGGCTGTTAGTGAGAGGACAGAGCACTCAGTCTGCGCTAACTTCTGACCAAAGGTTAATGTATAAAACGATGCAACTTCCCTTCACTAATATTGTAGCTGATGCTGTTTGGTTAACAACAAATCCACGTCTGGATTTTTCATACAGGTCCGATATGAGACAGACAGACAGCAGCGGATGGCGGAGATGAGGGAGGAGCATGGAGGAGAAGATCAGTGCAGCCACACGCTGCATAAACTTTATGTGCATTGTTAGGGTAAAGACACGGCCCTTAGCCTCCGTATGAGCTGCTGCAGGCCACTCTCTCACCATCGTATCAGCTGCAGAGCGTGGCCGCTCACTCTCCAGACGCGCAGGATTACGCATGGTGAGAGGAAATAACATTCCCCTTGAATTTAAAATGTGCCAGAAATGTAAAATAAATGAACTGGGCATGGATTTAAAATCTCAAATCAAAGTGGGCTGGAGTTTTTGTGGCAACAAGTAAAACCTAAAGTCTTATCTGCACGTCTGGCATGCATGCACCTCTCTCACTTTGTCATAGCACCTGTGTGATAAAGAGTGTCAACCTCGTAGCAAAGACAAATTTTCTGGTAGCATTTGTAACATATATGTCACCACGTACAGCCCTGCCATTAAATAAGCTATCTTGCCTCCTATAGATAAGAGTATATCCTTTCCTATTTAGAGGCTTAATGCTAACATTAGCTGCTATGTTGTTTGAACTTGAAATAAGTCAGGATTTTCCTTGAATAATTCACTCTCAACTGTCTTTGTGGCTGCTGACAAATGAGTGTGAGAGATACCTGAAATTTAGGCTGTACAATATCACAGTACCTGGGGATTGAGAAGAAAATGGAAAAGTAAATCAGCGTGGCTTGGTTTGGATCAGCACAGCCAAAAGTCATGGTGGAAAAGCCCCATACCGTTCTGGCTTTGACACAGCATTTAACAAGTTTAACAGGCTGAAATCAATTTAAAAAAACACAAATTTGTTGAATTGTCTGGTAATTAAAGTACTGTCTAGAGACTTTACTGTTTAACTAACTAATCTCCTACAGCATGCAACCAGGAATAAAAACATTTGACATTTATATCAGTATTTTAGCTCCCAGCCTTGAGGATGACATCAGAAAATATCTGAGAGTACAGTCAGGAGGGTTGTTATCATTGTTTCATCACATGTTAAAAAATGTTTTTTATGTGCCCTTGAAAAATCTTTTTATACCTCAAGCAATACCTCCAAGCATGACAACAAAATAACAGTTAGAGTTTGACATTCATCTTTCAAAGCCATGCTACATTGTTTTGAAGAACAGCAACAGCTGAGTCCACAAACAGTGATTGCAGTGTGGCTTACTGGATAATGGTGCATGAAAGGCCCCTTGATTCTGGACAGTGACTTGATGTCATTATTGACAAAGCAATCTAATCTTACCACAAGCCCAAAGTGAAAGTCTTTGATATGAGAGAAAAAGAGTGAAATGTATGTGCCATGCTCAAAATGGGAAAATAAGTATGCAAAAGTCGTAAAAGTGTCACTTCTGCATCAGAAAGATAGCTTTTAGACTTATAAGGATACCAAACTTGGCATGATGCAGGTGACATTGAATGATATTGATACAGATTCCACCCACAGATTTGGCCTCAACAGACCCAGAGAATGGGCCATCCCCAGCTGTGATAAATACACTACAATACAATACCTTTATTCATCCCCGCAGGGAAATCCAATAAAAAAGATGCTTCGCTATTGGAGCTGAAAACTGTGACACATTATCAAATTATTTATTTACGTCTCTACCCTTTTAACCACCTTTCCACAGATTTTTGCCACTATTATCTGACACTTTCATAAATTTTGTGCAATTTTTGCCAACTTTTTCCCCTTTTAAGCCATTTTCAGCTTCTGCCACACTTTAACCCCTTTTCATCACTTTTTCCCACTCACTTTTGCAACATGAAACCATTTTTTTCTCCTTTCATTACCATTTTACCACCCTTTTCTCCCAGTTTAGCCACTTTCTAATCCCATTTCATTATCTGTTGATGCATTTCTGTAACTTTTAACTAATTTCTGCTACTTTTAAAATCTCATTTCACCACCTTTTCTGCCCATTTTTGCCACTCTCTGCCTATTATTGCCTCTGTCGACCAGTTTTTGCCACTATTAACCCCCTCTTATCACTTTTTAGGACCATTTTTGCCCATTCTTAACTGATTTTCACTGTTGTTATTCCCACTTGCCGCTGTAAACACATTTTTGCCACTTGAAACCCCTTTTCGCCATCTGTCTGCTGGTTTTTGCCCCTTTTAACCCATATGTTGCCATTTTCCCCCATTTTTTTTGCCTCTAATAACTCATTTTTGCCACTTTAAGCCATTTTGATTCTGTTTTAAGAAAATGGATTTACACTCCAAAGAAACTTGTATATTATGGCATAAATGGATTAAAATATATTATTTACTTTAATAACATATGTTTATCTCAGCTTCCCTCTACAATGGATCATGACTTTGCTGACCTCCATAGGCCCCTGAATTTGGCAAGGCCCTGGAAAGCTCTCCCCTTTATCCCCCCTTATGAGTGGCCTTGAGGCCTAATATTGGGTAATTTATCGATTTCAAACATCAAATCTTTGCAGCAAACCTACACGGTAGTCCAAATTCCACAATAGCACGGGCAATGCTTCGGTATGTTAACATTTGTCCTTTGCCATACTGTTAACATCACTTACACTCTGAGTTCCTGTAGCACAGAACTAATATCATGTGGCCTTTGTTCTGTTTCCTGTCCAGGTTTCCCTTCAGGATCTGGACTATGTTTCACTAATCTTAATAACCTTGATTTCACCAAAACAATTGAAGACTTCTTCAGACTGATGTTGCACTGTCATGCCCTGGATTAAACACAGAGCTGGACTGCACTGCTGCTATTTCTGTGGTAGACCGAGGAGTCTGTTGCATGGGAACACATAAACAGAGAGCCTGAACAGCTCTGGGCTTTATGTCAGGACAGAGATAAAACACCATGTGCCATGATTAACTTTATCCACACGGATTGTTTCCATCAGCTGGTTACTAAGATGACCTAAAGAATATGTAATATTTTCAAATATAGGAGTATACTGTATACTGCAACAGTCAGCTCTGAATGAATAATGATGCTTTTTCATGAGTTATTACTTCCACTCAGCTAGACTCTGTTTTGTTTTGACACTAAGCACTTTGTTTTCCATTAAAGTGCATTTATTCTCTGATAATACCTTTATAGCATGGATGCATAAACTTGCCATGATGTCCAGTGCAAAAATGCTTTTGGTCCAGAGACAAAATGCTATTTTTGAAAGATATCTTTTGGGGGCTTTTCCCCTTATTAGACGTGAAACACAGGGTTAAGAGACCGGGGAAGCCATGCACGAGCTATCTGTGCGTGTCCATGAGTATCCATGACAATGCTTTCTGACTCAGTGGTCGAGAAATGTCTTGACGTCACATTTTAGTATGGGGCCAGCCCACTTGAAAACTCCCCAGAGGTGATAAATTGTATATATTTGCAAATTTAATATGCTAGCACCAACAGCCTTCAGTGTTAGAACACCAAAAAAGATTTAACACTCTTATTCTGTAACAATTTCCAACCTGCTCCAGACACAGCTGCTCATATGCATGTCATGAAACAGCTCCAGTCTTTGCTGTGGACATGTGCCGGAAGAGGTCTGAATTTAGGGACTTTCATTTCCAGCCCGTTCTGCTGATCTTCTGCCAGATTACTTCAATTTTGTACGATGCGGTCAAGACACAACAAGGACATTTATTGTCTGCGACCAGCTCACTTCTTCTGAAGAGCAGCAGTTGTTTTGAGCACGAGAAACTGAAGCACAGAGCACAGAGTGATGACCTTTAAATGAGTGAGGTCTAATGTGGCTGCTCTCTGGTCCTGCTTGATTAGTGGATGTCACAGGAAGTGAACAGTTTGGCTATCCAGGGTCACCGCCACAGGTCGGAAGCATGTGTGTCTTTTCTCTGATGTCACCCCGGGCCGGAGCAGGAGAGGTAGCAAAGAAACAATGGAGCACATTTGTAGTCCCATTATTCAAAGAGGTCTTTGTAGATACAGCAGAGCAGAGTGAGTTTAACAAATACTGAGATTATAACTGGAGAGTATTAGCCATTACCTCAGCGCTTTACGTGGAGCACAGTTTGCTCAAAACAGATTACAGTTGGTGTGATTGGTTGATTAATAAACCTTTAGGGCTGGAACATTACACTTAACTCACGACATGATACCTAGCAGGTTCATGATATGATTCATCACAATTTTTTAATGATATTGTAACTGCTATAAATGTGATGGAATTTAAAGAAGTATGTCTTTTATTTAAAATCTCTGACAATAAAACACGTAAACTACCCTTTTCCTCATTCAAAATAAAAAAAATCTAATATGTTTTCATTTTAAAGTTGTACAGATCTTTAATCATAAAAAAGGAACGATAAAAATGCAGATTTTTTTTATAAAGGCATGCAGATTATATCTTACCAGAACTACCGACTGTGATAATGATTATGTGTCTCCATGAGGCATCCAATTGCCAGACAGTGAACGTGCAGCCGTGAGTCAATACAAGCTGTGTTGTTTTCTGTGGTAGTGTGATTTCTGGAAATATCCAAGGCAAGGGCTGCCCATGAGGCCCAATGAACTCTGACCTAAAATACCCCAAATCAGTTGATCCTTGAGTCATGATTGATTAACCTTGCAAAGCAGATGGATCAGCCAGATTTCATATCCGTCCCATCTTTCTAAACTAAGGTCTGAAAACATACTGGATAATGTTCTGGGAGAGGGAGGGTAGCAATGGCTGCCACCAGGGAAGCATTTAGCTTGGATGTCATTTAGCTAAGGAATGAGCATTTGTTCTGATTAGGGTTGGGTGCTGTTTTGATTTTTTTCCAATACCGGTGCTAAATTGATCATTTTTAAAAGGTGCCGGTGCCTAAACAATACTGGGTGAGGGAAAAATCGATACAGTATAGTATCCCGATAATTTGCACGTCGATAAATTCTATCGTATCTTCCGCCAAGTATACATCTTTTTCAAATTACGAGAAAGGAGATATTTTGTACAACCATCATGAAAGCACCAGGAAAAGGACATTAGGAATGCAGACAGGGCACGAACAACACGGATATGAAACATGGGGTTTGCAATAGTGCATGAAAAAAAAAATACTGTGGTAATATGATAAAAATGAAGGCTAAGGCTAAATCAGCTAAACAGTTGAAAAATTGTACAGCAATATATCACAATATATGGTATTGCAATACTCTGTGTATTGCAAAATGTTTAAAACCACAATTATATCGTATCGTGGCACAAGTGTTGTGATAATATCGTACTGTGGGCCACTTGGGCTTCCCACCTCTACTAAACAGTGCCTAAATCGCTACGTTTAAGAGAAAATTAAGTATTCTTAAAGTTGGCAGCTGAATAAAATCCATCTCAGTATCATAAATGATTCAAAAATAAGATGCCAACTGAACATATAAGTAAAAGAAACAGGTATAACTTCTTCACATTACTTATTTTGTGCCTTCCTTGAAGCAATGAAAACTGTCTTGTACGTAGGTACACTAGGTATTGGATGTGTTGGTATCAGAACTATGTAGGTACCAGATTTCAATACTCATCCCCAGTTCTAATGAGCTTGACCATTGGTCTAAGACCTCCAAAATCTAACCGGTCCACCCTTGCGCCAAGTCTGAAGGAAATGTATTAAACCCTACATGAGACACTGCATTCACAATAATGGACAGACAGCTACCTGAAAACATAAGCCTCAGCAACAGCCAATATGGAGGCATTTGGGACCTATTCAAAACTTCTGTTCAAGGTAAAAGAATTCCTGCCTTCACTGGTTAAAAAGGAGATTTTAATACTTTTTTATATTTTGCTTTAAACGACCCAGATCTGTATCAATATTTCATATATTGTGATGTACTATACAGCCCTATCAACTTTTCCTCATTGATTAAGCCAAAATACGGATGATTTTCTGTAACTAGCCTCTTTAAATAAATATATACTTCTTCTGTTTGTCATTTTGATTATTTTATTACAGAATCTGGAAGTACTTCTAGCCATTTCAAAACTTTATTCTTGTAAACCAAACATACCAAAAAACAACATGCCATGTCTTTTTGCATCGGCCTGTATTGTCGAGAAGAATTGTTTCAGCGACAGCAGATGTATAATTCAATTTAAAATCATACTTCTAAATCTAACCCAGGTGAAGAAGCTCCACAGAAAATATCCAATGGCTTATTTAATGAGATTCAAATAATATCCCCTGACCAAATGCTTAATAAATATTTAATTAATGACAGGGTAGAAATGCACTGGAGGTGAAAGATATTAGTCCAGCCAGGTGTGAGTCATGACATGGGGCTGGAGAACATGACCAATGCTCATCAGGCTGAACTTAAAAAGGAGATCAGCACAATACAGGCACAGGAAAGACTCATGTGGTTAAAGACAAGCAGGGGTAAGGAGAGGTGAAGACATGCTGCAGTCAGTGTTACAGAAAAGGGAAGGGTGGGGGCACTGAACAGTTATGGTTGACCAAACAATCAAAGCACCAACACTAAATGAAAAGTCCTGTGGAATGGAACTAGATAGCCCCATAACACCACCTATAAATCTACACTCACACCTCCATAAATACACTTATCCCACTCTGTCATTATAAACTCTGATATAAAAAGTAGTTAGAGTGAAAAAGAAATGATGATACTGTAAATTAAACCATGAAAGTTTTCCATGCAGAGATCTAAGTACAAACTTGTGCAGTGAGAGCTGTATCTGACTGGGGATGTTTCTGTGTGAGGTGGAAACATGCCGAACAGACAGGGGCTGACAGAAAGCAGACTGAGCCTGCTGACTACAACCGGACCTCTGTGCATGCCAGTGGCTAAAAATACATGCAGCAAACTATCCAAACTAACCATACCTAGCATGCAAATCAGCAAAGTGTGATGCCTACTTGTAGGAAATTCAATTAGATATTACTCAGTTGGACTAACATTTTTGTTTGGCAGAACTGAGCAGCATTCATGCTCGCCACAAGTCTTTTACACCAGTTAAAGGGTATGTATGCTTTGAGTGTCATGCATCATACATTTTTAAAACCATACAGCTCCTTTTCTGACTGAATAAATAGTGAATAGGACAAGTGAAACTGTAATCAGACTATGTTAAACTGCAGTTACCTATCAAATAAAGTTCAGTTCAAATCCATTTCAGTTAAGTTTTGCACTTTAGAGCCTCCTGGATGTTGTCACATTTTTATAACCTTCAGTTAGTTTGTGTGGTGACCTGCTGGGATGCCTTTAGGGGGATTTTAAGAAACCAGGTTAGCATAAACATTCACCCAGGTTACAAAAACACAGCACTGCAGACTTTGATGGTTTACTGCCTCTGGTAGATTTTAACTTAAAAGTAATGTAAGCAACAGAGGACTGTGCAACATCACATCCATTCAGCGTGCAGGAGCAGTACCACCTACACTGAGGTACAGTTTATATACAGGAAACAGCAAACATAAAGCCTCCAAAGTTCCCATAGTTTAATAAATCACCCCCATGGCTCAAATCTATGACAAAAGCCGAATTGCACTGTCAAAAGACCTCATGACGCTATATAAAATCCATCTCTGCTTTTCCTACATCACCCACAATGAATTAGCCCTACTTTGATAACGAACATGATACAACTTTATTTCTCGTGCTGTGTTTCTTCTTCGCCTACCTGTAAAAATGTACACAAACTATTGGGCTAGCATAAACCATCTATGTCTCACCAATGACAGTTCAAACTCTCGCGGTGTATCGTGAGGGAGTTTGTTCCTCGTGCGGCTACTTACCTCCCCAGGTGGAAAAGGTGACAAAAAGTCCGAGGAACAGGTAAGAACCTCTCCGAACAGCCATGGTTGTTGGTGGGCACAGCTGCTGTCCGAGCAGGGGTGTGTGTTAATAATGTGTGAGTGAGTGTGGAGGTAGTCTGACAGGGACTGGTCCTGCTGGGAAACTAACCGTGAGAGACTGAAAGAGGAAGGGAGGGGAGGTGCAGAGCAGCGCGCGGGAGGCTAATGATGCAGGAGGGGCAGACACTTGAGGTCCGACGCTGTAAAAAATATCAGTCTGTGCCAAACATTCAGGCGTATTATAGGCTTCAGCGAAATCATATTTTATTTATACAGAAGTGCTTAAAAGTAACTCATGTAAGCCATTTTTTTTTTGCTTTTTATTACATGATTAAACTGACGAAAGATTTGGGCACAAGCTTAATTGAATGACCGAGGTTGATATTTTTTGCAGCGTTTATGAAAGGAGGAACTCTTAAGTGAAAGCAGGAGGGCTGAGGACTAGAGAGAAATATAGCGTGGAGTTATAATTTACAGCTTTTTTATTTCCCAAGACTGTGGGTCGATACATTCAACCACCAAAAGTTCTGTCATTTAACATTACATAACAGGATCCATGAATGAGTAAGATTAGCTTGGCATGACGTGCTGCATTATTATGACACGAGTGGGTGTGGCCCCTCATGCGCCCTCTGGTGTGAAGTGATAACATAAAGTCATCTTGAGGCCAGATTAACATCAGAAAGAAATAGTGCGTGGTGGACTCTAGTCTGTAGGGCAAAACATTTGTGCCCACTCAATCAGAAGAGCATTTATGAGGTCAGGCACTGCTCATCTGACTGCCAAACTGAAAAGCGTGTTTTGTCACTTCACAGAACAGGTTTCCACTACTCCACAGTCCGTTGTCAGTGTGCTAACATCACTACATCAAACACTTGTCATTGGACTTGGTAATGTGCAGCTCCCATGCAGCTGTTCAGCCATGAGAACCCATTACATGAAACTCCCGCTGCAGTTTTTAGTGCTTACATTGTTGCCAATGGGAGTTTGGAATTCTTCAACTCTTATGCACCATGCACCTTAGCAGTTGTTGATCCCAGTCTGTGGTTTTATTTGGTTTTCCACTTCATTGGCTGCATTGCTGCCATTCCTAGATGCTTCAGCTTTCATGTAATGTCACTTACAGTTAACTGCAGATATCCAGCAGGGATGATATTTCATGAACCGTCTTGTTGCTAAGTTGGCATCCACCACAGTACCACTTAAGCTCACTGAGCTCTTCAGAACAGCCCATTTTGTATCACAAATGTTGATGCTTGATTTTCTGATTGAAACATGTGAACTCAATAATTAACAGGTGTGGCCAAATACTTTTGTCCATATAGTGTGTTTGAGGAAACTAGGCACTTAAACTCACATTATAGACACACGTACAGCTTTGGATTTGTTGGTAAAGTTTTTATTACTCTGCATTTTGCATTCTGGATAGTTTTGTTCATGCAGTTTCATATCAAGACAACCATCTTATTGTGCCTCTTACCATGAGTCAAGGTTTGCTTTAAAACCCCACATTTTCTAGTAATTTCACATGAAATGTTTGTGTTTATGTCTGTTTTACTCACAGATTTGTGTTGGCAGAGTTGGAAATGTGTGATGTCCTATGTTTTGACATAGAAGTCAGTTATAGTAGTATAGGATTTACTGTTAGGTTAATTTTCTTTTAATTTAACTGGACAACTGAAAAGAGGCAGGACACCAAACAGCACCAGCATCTGGATTTGATCCTGTAATCAGAGCGCTGATGATTATTGCCTCTATTTATGGGAGCCTGTTCTGACAACTGAGCTAAACCTTTGCCCATTTTTATTTTGTACAATTTTTAACCCAATATTTTATATTTTATATCCTTACTCATTTTTTATTGGAAAATAGTAAAAACACAACACTGGCAGTGCAACATCATTAAGCTGAATTCCATCTGAAAGTGTCATAAGAACATCTTTATCAGCATCCATTTCCTCATAAAGCAGTGAATGATACTCTCTCTCTCTCTGTGCTCAATAAGGATATAAAGAGGGAGTTGAATCAGCTTGACTCCCTAAACAAACCATGTGAAAACAGCGCCTGCCAAAGGAGTTCATATCTTTTACATTATGCACTCTGGCTTCAGGCCTGTCCATGATAGGTAAAACATTTAAACAGAATGAATGGGTTTGTCTGTGAGGGTTTGGATAACATCCTTGCTTGATAAAATAAAAAAAAAGCACCCACACATACTGGGATGAACCTATGGAAAACAGTTCTCAGGGTACTGATGGGGTACCATTAGTACTCATATTACCAATTATTGACATTGTATTTGCCAGTTTGCCTTGACAAAAGACAAGCAACGTTTTAAAAAGCTTTGGATGATAATTAAGCCTGTAGTTTCCACTGAGTGAAGCCCCAGGTTGATCTAGCATCAGTATCCAATCCCAAAAATCACCAGGACAAGTGAGTAGTGGTTTAAGCTTTTACATGAGTAAAAAGTAAACAAAAGCATACACAGTATTCCGATCATTTTCCACAGTTATCCAAAAGAGGTCATTCATAAGAGAAAAATAGAGAGAGATAACAGCATATTAAAGGGTTGGAGTTAGCCAAGAGAACAATGCAGTCAATTTCTTACTGTGCTTCACAAATACATTTTACACTTAACAAATTACTGTATATCATGTTTTTTCAGGCTTATATCTGCAACCCACTGAAATTGGCTAATATCGCAGCTCTCAAGTGTGATTTTGCATTCAAACAACTGTTCTTCAACCAGAACATGGTAAAGATATTTTGAACTCTATCAATTACAAGTTCATCTCAAAAAATTAGAATATCATGAAAAAGTTCGATATTTTTTGTCACTTATTTCAGAAAGTGAAACCCATATATTATATAGACTCATTACAAATAGAGTGAAATATTTCAAGCCTTTATTTCTTGAAATGTTGATGATTATGGCTGACAGACAATGAAAACTCAAAATTCAGTGTCTCGGAAAATTAGAATATTGTGAAAAAATTCAGTATTAGAAAGTCATTGTGTCACATTCTAATCAGCTAATTAACTCAAAACACCTGCTAAGGTTTCCTGAGCCTTTAAGTGGTCTCTCAGTTTGGATCAGTAGGCTACACAATCATGGGGAAGACTGCAGATTTGACAGATGTCCAGAAGACAGTCACTGACACCCTCCAAAAGGAGGGTAAGCCACAAAAGGTCATTGCTAAAGAAGCTGGTTTTTCACAGAGTGCTGTATCCAAGCATATTCATAGAAAGTTGAGTGGAAGGAAAGAGTGTGGTAGGAAAAGGTGCACCAGCATAAGGGATAACCGCAGCCTTGAGAGAATTGTCAAGAAAAGTCTATTCAAGAATTTGGGGTAGCTCCACAAGGAGTGGACTGAGGCTGGAGTCAGCAGATCAAGAGCCACTATGCACAGACGAATCCTAGACATGGGCTACAAATGTGGCATTCCTCGTGTCAAGTCACTACTGAACCAGAGACAACATCTCTGGTTCAGGAGCGTCTTACCTGGGCTGTGGAGAAAAAGAACTGGACTGTTGCTCAGTGGTCCAAAGAACTCTTTTCAGATGAAAGTAAATTTTGCATATCATTTGGAAATCAAGGTCCCAGAGTCTGGAGGAAGATTGGAGAAGCACAGAATCCACGTTGCTTGAAGTCCAGTGTGAAGTTTCCACAGTCAGTGATGATTTGGGCTGCTATGGCATCTGCTGGTGTTGGTCCACTGTGTTTTCTGAAGTCCACAATCAACGCAGCCATCTACCAGGACATTTTAGAGCACCTCATGCTTCCTTCTGCTGACAAGCTTTATGGAGATGTTGATTTCATTTTCCAGCAGGACTTGGCACCTGCCCACACTGCCAAAGGTACAAAAAGCTGGTTCAATGACCATGGTGTTACTGTGCTTGATTGGCCAGCAAACTGGCCTGACCTGAACCCCATAGAGAATCTATGGGTTACTGTCAAGAGGAAGATGAGAGACACCAGTCAACTACGCAGTTGACCTGAAGGCTGCTATCAAAGCAACCTGGGCTTCCATTACACCTGAGCAGTGACACAGGCTAATCGCCTCCATGCCATGCCGCATTAATGCAGTAATTCATGCAAAAGGAGGCCCAACCAAGTATTGAGTGCATAGAAATGAATATACTTTTCAGAAGCCTGACATTTCTGTTAAAATTAACCTTTTTTATTGATCTTATGTAATATTCTAATTTTCAGAAACACTGAATTTTGGATTTTCATTATCTGTAAGCCATAATCATCAACATTTCAAGAAATAAAGGCTTGAAATATTTCACTCTATGTGTAATGAGTCTATATAATATATGGGTTTCACTTTCAGAAAAGAGTGACAAAAATATTGAACTTTTTCTTGATATTCTAATTTTTGAGATGTCCCTGTATTTAGTTCAACATCTCAACCACAACCAACCTGTTGCTGAGCAACCCAAACATATCTGTCTGTATTAATCTGGACAAATTTTGTCTGCTGACATGTCAACACCTCGCTGAGGCAGAGTGATAAGTCCCGGTGATATTGTACGGTATATCAGCACACAATCAAAGCCTCTTGTCAAATTTTTAAAACTCCTCTACTTGTATAAATCAATATAAAAAGGTGTATAAGACAGATAAATAAGAAATATCTAAGAAAATAAATAACATAGCAACTACAATACAGTAAGTAAGTGTCCACAGAAGTCACATTTTTATTTTGAGTAAATTTAAGTTGACTATATCTTTGATCCAGAAACTAACAAGTTAAGTTATGAAGTTACAAGAGCAACAAATTCTAGTTTTGACACTGGTTTTGTTTATGATATTGTGCTGTTTGGGCTAATACAGTTGGGCAGTTTCTGATAGTTGATAGCATTACTTTGACAAGGGTAAAGGATAAGAAATAGCTATAAGGAGGAGAGAGTGGGTGTGAAGATACATGAAAGGTCCAAGGTTAGGAACTGAATGTGGTGTTTTATTTTGTATTCATTGTCTTACTTTGGTAAACTTCCGCTTTTCTGAATCTCGTGCTGGTTGCTACCCTTACTCTGCTCTCCCTGAGGCATCCACCCCTCCCCCCCCGGTGCTGTGGAGAGGCCACACCTGCAGCGAATCACTTATTTGACGGGCACTACTTAAGATCGGCTGCAGCTCTCTACAGCGCCTGAGTCTTGCCTACCTTACCTCACGGTAAACTCCAGCTCCAGGCTCACTCTCTCTCGAGATCCTCAGAGAAGTTTCCAGTGTTCTACTGATGATTATTATCAGTGATTTCCAGTGCTTGATATTTGTGGACTTACCTCTAACATGCCTCTCCTCTTCTTCCAGTGCCTCCAGCTCAGATCACCGCAGCCAGCACCAGCACACTCTCTCACTCACCTGGACTCTTGGAATTCCCCCTCCCTTGTTCACTTACCTGCACAATAAAACTGTTAAAATCTGCTCCTCCGTTTCCGCATTCTGGGTCCAACTGTACCACTTTACATAACACTGAACCTGCAAACAAAGTAATGATGCCTGTTGCGTGTTTGCATGGGGCGACTTTCTCTAAGCTGACACACCAGATAGACTGTTCCATATATCCATTGCATGGATGTACAGTATAAATTTATTTATCCTTTATTTTAGCAGGGAGAACTCACTGAGACTAAGGTCTCTTTTCCAGATGTGCCCTACAGCAATAAAAGTAAAAAACATGAATCAGAGGACTAATCAGAGCGACAAGACATATGAGGTAGTAGACATGTGCAGCTCCAGTGCAAACCTGAGCTGTGCAGGCTAGCGCCACCGTGAACAGCGAAGCATGTTGGTGGCAAAAATTAATGCAAAACCTATTGGAAGAAGTTTAAAAACATCTTCTCTGCAAAGAAAAACTTTAGGTGAGGCTTTTTGCTCTGGTTTTAATAAAGAAATGTGGTTAAGGTCTGATGAAACTGCTATTTTTCTACAACTACATCCAAGCATACTGCTACTGTGGCAGTACAACTCAACCCCATCAATAACATTCACAAACTCGTACCAAAGCAGGTTGGCAGAAGAGCGAAAAAAACATCTTTCTTTTTCCCATCATGAAAAGCTTTCAGTGCTGGTCTATACTCTTTATTTAATAAAGTACAGATGAACAAGTGGTTTAAGGCGCGCCCCATGTACACAGGTTGCCCAGGTTATTTCTGCATTTCTTTATATATATAAATGTGGTCCAGTACTGATAAAACTACCACTATATTATAGCTACATCCAAGCTAATTGCTATATTGGAGACAGCAATTGCTCACAATGCAACTTAACCCCACCCGTAGCTACTGCCTCATTCTCGTCAAATGACACTGACAGGATAGAGCTGTTTTCAGTTCGGCAAAAAAAAATGAGGATTGGAGCTTTTCAAGATGGATGTGACTGATGACACAGTGGTGAATCCGTCTACTTTGCAAGGTCAGACTTTCTCAGTGGACTGAGCTAAACTTGTACCCCATTCAAATTATTTTTGTTGTAAAACTTTAAAGTCTTTAAGCTGCACAAACAAAGTAAAATAAAATAGCTAAATAGCTAATGGTACCCCAGTGGGACATTAAGTTCCCCATTTGGCATGCCCCCAAAAACACTGAACCTACAAGGGATGAACAACTTCCTAAAGTTCACAGTCCATGATTGGGTCCACTCAGCCATTTTACAATTTTAAAACTTTTTATTTGGGACTTAAATGTGTGCTTGGAGACCTTTTTCTAATTACCTTTATTGCTTTTCACAGTCATCAAACTGTTTTCAAACTACAGCGACCATTTAATCTCAGTATTATTTGATCCTGTGTGAACTATCTGCGTCCATGCAGCTGGAGGCAGATCAAAGAGTGTTGGGATGTGTCATGCACACTGATCTCTGTAACCTTTGCTGCTGGAAAACACCGTCTGCTGTCTGTGACTGCCAAGCGGATCACCACTGAGTGTGTGAGCCACAGGAGCGGGCGATGATACCAAGTCACTACTGTCAGAGTCCTGAAGGGAAACAGAGACACTGGTGAGAGAAAATATGTGCTTTATTTTATATTGGTTCAATAAGGACAGTTTGTCAAGGCTTTATCATGTTTTAAGAACATTACTGGAGTTTATTTTGCTGTGTCCTCAGAGCATGGTGTCTCCATGGTCTATTTCAAGCTATGATTTTTAGACATTTTTTTCTTTATTTTCATTTGGTGGCAGCTAAATAAGAAGGCCGTGAGAGAGCTGCGGGGATCTTTTTTCTCTGTATTTCTCTGCCAAACTCTTGCACAGCAAACTTGAACTCAGTGCGAGGTAAAAATTCTGAGCTTTACCAGGCAAGAGATTTCATGGGATAGTAAACACACTGATAGCCCTTTTTAAGTAACTAAGCATTACAGGCTAATCATCAGTACTCTTCCTGGTGAAGCCTTGCAAAAAGTGGTTGGCACTCTAAATTTTTGTTGTAACCTAAAGTTTTCTCATATTTAAAGTTCACTTGCTGCATGCTTGTGAGATCACAGTTTATTAGTGACAGAAAAGTTGTTCACAACATGACGTGTGTGTATCCAGCATTAATAAAAAAATGTTTTTGTTGATCCTACTTAATTTTATTAAGTTTAGCAGTTGCACGCAATATGTTTATCTCGATCTAGATACAATTTTTTTGTTGACTGAACTTAATGTTTTTAAGTAATCTCAGAAGAATAATTCAGGTAAGTTTAATCTAACATTTTTTTGTGTAGCAGGTACTAAATTTTTTAAAGAAAAGTCAACTAAACCTAGGTTAAACAGACTCGAATGAGTGGAGTTGAGTTAACTCAATTTATCAATTTTAGCAGTTGCACAAAAGAAATTTGTCTAGATTCCACATATGTTTTTTCTTTTTAAGTTGACTGAACTTGTCTTCTTTAAGTAATTCCAAATTAGAGGTATATTTACTCAAATTAAGAACACAGTAAAACAAGATGAGTATATTGTAGGTAACTGCTTGCCTTAAAACGTCAAATAGTACTCAGTGATAAAGGTTTTTTTGTAACGTTACCATTTCACCTGGTGGACTAACTTATGCCACCACTTGCAGCAATGACTGTTAGTCACCCACTGAGCCAGTAGGTGAAGTTTCACCAATATCTTTAGCATATAACTTTGTCCAATATAGGCAGGATATAGGCCAATAAAATGATATATTCAGTTACAACAAATGTTTTTAGTATTTTTTTATAGTCACCAAAGATTGCAAGTAAACCCCTGAACACTAAACTACACAAATAAGTAGACAAAAATGTGGAATTGTTATGCAATCTAGACAGTGTACCCTTCTTTGCATTCTGCCAGTTTTAAAAACACAAAAACAAATATTTACATTGATATGAGCTGGGAGAGGGACTTCAGAAATGTCAGTTTTTGCCTTTTTTATTTTAAATTGACCACCACTTCTGTCTTTCTTTCTTTCTTGGCAGCTTTAGGATATAAATAAAACTTCATTTTTTGTCCTATATAGCAATACTTTTCAATATGAATCATTAAAAAACACAGATTATATGGTTTAAAGTTATTTGTAAAGTTTAGAAAAGCAGCAGCATCAAAATGTTATATTGGAGTGTCCTGTTCCTACATGGTCACAGCAGGTGAGCATCAGAAATCAGACAGATGGCAGGAAGAAAGCGTGTCTGCTCTCTAAACCTCCTCTGATGACCTGATATCTCTGTTGGTCTGTTTATCCTTCCATCCTGAAGCCATTAGAGCGGACTGCCGGTGCAGATATGAGCTCTGTCACTCTGTTTGGATGGAAATGTGAGGCCAATGCTGATAACAAACCATAACAGTTTCCCCCCCTGCTGTGATGTGGTGTTTATGGGGTCTTGTGTTAAAAAAATCCACACAACATCCTAAATTTGGATGCTGTATATTGCCTCTACAGCAAAGATAACAATTGTGATTGTTTGATCCGACACAATGTAGTATAAACACAAAATTCGAATGTGTTTCAGCAGAGTTTCCTGCATGCAACATCAGATTCTATGTCGGTACACTGTCAATGCATACTGGATTTTCCTTTAAAAAGATAATTCATAAATGTAAGTAAGGGTTTGTTGATGTGTTCACTTCCTTGCAGTTCTTATGGTTTGTAGCAATAGCAGAGCACTAGCCGTTTTCCAAACAACTATGTTAAGCCTCTCAAGGTCTGTAAATCATGGCTGTATCTTCAAGGCTACCATGTGAGCAGGGGAGGCAAAGGTGCAGCTATGAGTCTATAACCATGTTGTATAAAAAGAAGCATTTTTTAAGGCACCTCTTAAAATTCCTTGTGGACAAATTACAAGAATTTCCCCTTTTCACCCTGGATTTAATATGATACATCCTGGACAGTGCGTTTGGGAATGTCGGGGGGGGCAATTGTTTTGAGAATGAGACTGGAAAAGGAAAACAGAAGGAGGAAACCCCCTTCCCTGCCCCCACACAGTTCCCAGAGAGTACAGAGGCCTAAATGTGACATTAAAGTGAATCCTAATGAAAATGTCCGTCCGTTAGTCTCTCTATTATTGAGCTTCTGTGGCAGTTTTCTCTTTTAGAGAAAATTAAGACCTGCAGTGGATTTCTTTAGGGCAGGGCTGTTCAGTTGGTATGGAATGGAAGCCAGTTCATGAAAGAGGCTCCATATAAATGGCCTGAGAGATGCTGCATGACATAAAGTATATGCAATACTTTTAATAGATTCAATCAGTCAAACCGTTTTGGATTTTCTCGTCTATAACAACCTCTAAAATGGACACATGCATGCTTGTCTTTATGGTCTTTGTGCCAGTAAGTGACTTTTTCTGTTTGCCCAAAATTCATGCCACTAGATAGATATGATCATTTAGCTCCCCCTTCTTCAGCACAGGCCTGAAAAATGGTGCCGCGTCTTTGCTCTCAACATGAGGTTTGCCCCAAAATCATTTTGCAGTTGTCATCATGAGAGTAGGGATATATTTCTGGATTTTGATACATAATTGATAGTTTATGAATACTGTAGATCATTTAGCAAGATTAAGTGTCTGAAGGCCTTTTCTGTTGGGATGCCCTACAAACTAAAACGGATTCTTAATTTTTCTATGGGGGTCCTAGGGGGGCTTTGCTTTTCTTAGATGCAAGGACAAAAAGGGTTGGGAGCCACATGTTGTAGCAAATAGTTTTACATTTTTGATAAGGTCACTTCCTCTGTGGGCCAGAGTTTGATTAAGAAATGAATAAAACCCTCTTACATGTTTGTTCAATAAGAAGCTACCACTGACAGCTGTAGTGGAGAGACAGGAAACAGCTAGCCTTTAAAAACTCTGTGAAGTAAAAATAAATCTGTATGTAGGTTTGTTGTATGAGAGGTCACTGTGTTATGAACCCCCGGGTCAAATTTCAGCCAAATAAAACACCTCTAAGTTTATCAAATTAAGCTTCAAAATCATGAAAAACGATGGTGGGATGGATGGTGTGGTCGTGTCAGTTGAATGAGCTGAAGCCACGCCCACTCAGAAGAAAAACGATCCTCTCAGATTATAAAAATGCTACAATCTGAATGTTGACCTTGTGATCAGAGTGCAGCTGCCTGGTTCTGAGCCAGAGAAGAGACAAAGTCTGTTTTTTGGCTCAAATCTCTGTAATGATACTTTGAATGATCCATAGGCCACCGTGGCTGATAGATTTGGAAACTTTACCTCACAATGACCAAAAAAACAGCATTTCACTGACTGTTAACGTTCAAAAAAGGCAGTGACATCAGCTAACAACAGACTGTACTGAGATGAACTGCTCTGTGATTTTATATTGTAGTGTTAGAGGGGTGGGGTCTTTCCCCCCACTGTGGGCTTATGATGTCATGAGTCCATATATTTGCCCCGCCCAAATTAAACCAAGCCAGAATAGAGGTGTAAACTGTCTACCAGTCCAAATCCAGAATTCAGTCACATCTAGTGTCACATCTAGTGTCTACCTCAGTGTTTACACATGTTTACAGCAACCATATTCCAACACATCTAGTGTGCGAAGACAAAAACTTTGGATTTCACTTCACAGGGTCTTTAAACACTCATACACTTTCAAAAATCTCTACACAGCAAGAACTGAGGGTTAAACATGTCAGAGTTGATTTTAACTCCCAAAGTGTATTTTTAACTCCATCCTGAATGAAATGATCTTCAGTGTTGGAATTATTTATATAGTGTTAAGATGTGTTCATATATGTGTTTGAAATTTGGCCATTTTACACTGAGTTGGGATTTGTTTGCTCACATTTCTGATGGATTGCTATGGTTTTTGAGTGAAGTTATCCACCAGTGGCTTCCCACCTGTGAAAGCAGATGGTCTTTCAAAAGTATTGTGCTTTTTTTTTTCTTCTGATCAAAGAGCATTCTAAAGAGTGTTCTAACATTTTACATTGTGGAAGATATGCAACTCCAGGTGGTAAACTTGATAAATTATTTAGAGTGCATTATAATTTTACAAAAACTAAAACTGTAATAACTCCAAATTATCCCTTAGAGTGAGAGGAAAAATCAATATTATAAAAGCACCCTGAATGTTAAAACTTAAAACTATGAGGGAGTTAAATATGAACACTTTCCAGACTTTTCAAACGATGTTTATTTTTTTTACCATACAACCTCTGTAATCTGGGAAAGAGAGTTGCAGTAGCACAGCATCAATATGAGTAATAAATGAGAATTTAATTTATTTACAAGGCTCTACCTTGTCAAATAAACACCTTTATCTGGACTGGAATAATTGAAACTCTGGTCTTGAACTTTGCTCCTTTAAGATTTCCACTCCTGAGGCACTGATTTGAGTGTCCTTACCATGCACCTCTGTATGTGCCAAGCCTTTGTGATTGATGACTACACACGGCTTCTGTTTATCTCTGCATGGCTCACAGAGGAGTGCTCATCGGCTGAGGAAAGTCTGAAGGAAGGAAGGAGAGGAAAAGAAGTCATTCTTTCCGAGCCACTGAGGCCAGACCCGGGAGCGAGTTGTTTTGGGGGGCAGTCTACCCAGCATGAGAGGCGGCTATTGTCTGAGCTGCTACAGAGGACGGGGGGCTTTTCAGTACGCAATGGTATGGTGAGGGGGCTCTGGGGAAGAGTGGGAGAGAAATTTGAATTTCTGCTAAACTACGTCACAACAACAGGGATTGTGACAAAGAGACACTTTGATAGCTACATGGGACGAGAAATGAACATCACTGCTTCATGGTGATTATATGGAATACGGGACATTAATCATAATAAATCCACCCACTGACATGTTTCTTCAGTGTCTCAGCTGGAGAGCATTTCTGTAAAAGATGAAGACAAAAAAGAAGAAGAATGAAAAGGGTATTAGCTTCAGTTTAGACTTGATTGGCGTTATCTCTTTTTTGGGGTCTATGAGACAGAGGGGAAAAAAGAATTAAAGGCCTACTATCCAAACAAAATGAATGTTAAAATCAGATTCTTTAAAATCATCATTTTATGGCTAATTTCTGGAGAATAAGAGCCTAGTTTGTAAAATCACTTTTAAAGAATATCAGAAACTATTGGTAGATTTAGGATTATGACATGAACTTAGCCACAGAAAAGGGAACTTCTTATGGACTAAAAAGGAAATAAGGGACTGTTAAAGGGGAAATATTTGATAAAACAAGGTGCAGTTTACTGTTAAGCTGTCTGTGAGTTTTCATAAGTAACATGAGGCATTAAGGAGCAGTTTGGACTTATTTTACATTACTGGAAAGGACAATAAAGCATGCAACTAATGCAAGCAAAAAATAAATGCACTACTTATGGATCCTACTTGATTGCAATAAATGCATTAATGCTGACCAGCTGACAGAAGGAGAGAGGATTGCTGATTTAAAATATGACAGGTGCATGATGATTGGTCAAAGGAAGTTGTGGCAGAATCTGATTAGCTTAGAAATTAAGAGTTTCGTGTTGCACTCCCATCATTCAGTAGTAGGCAGAGGAATAATCACACCATCCTGTCTGAGGTGAAACAAATGATGTTCGTTCACACATTTTGATCTCTGAATCTCTAATAATCAGGATTATGTTATGGTAATTTTTCTCTGTTGCTGGTGAACAAATTAAATATTAGACATTTGCTGGACAACAAGCTTTTATTTCTTCGCAAAGAAAGGTCCACCATCACACACGAGCGGTCTGTATGAAGAGAGAAGTGTGGCGTAAGCTCCATAGGAAAGAGAACATCATTATGCAAACACCAGTTCCTCGTTCCTCAGAAACATGCAGAATTCCCACAAGAAATCACGGTGGCTAAGAATAAGGTACCGATAAGTTAAAAAAAGATGGATATGAACCACCTGTTTCATATCAGTGACAATATTGGCCACATAAAAAGACCCCCAATTTTCATCCGGTGCATTTCAAGAATAAAAACCCCCATCTCATTTCACATAAGCCCTAATATTGTTTGTAAAAAAGGAGAGAACAATAAAATAAATCTGTATCTATTTTGGCCTGTCCCAAGCTTATATGTCACATGTTATATGGCTTAAATGCTTATTTTTAAGAATGTGTTGCTTCTCTCTGAAAATAAGCCATTCAATATTTTGGGTGTTCAGACTGTTGATTATTAACCTATGATGCATATTTTTTTACTATTTAAAATTACTGGCAAAATGACGCTTTGATTAATAAGGAATAACCCACAAGATTTATTGACAAATATTTCTTCATGATAAAAAATGATGTTTTTGTGCTTCCCTTGACTCCTGCTATCAAGACAACTGTTTTTAAGAAAAACTCCTAATAATGAGGAAACAAAGGATCTCCCTCTTCTTCTTTGCTCTGGACAGATGCAGAATAATGAGTCATGATACAGGATGCTGCAACTCTGTCTCAGACTCATGAACATCCTGCAGATGCACAAACGAGGTCCTGAGAAGAGCAGGAATGTCCCACTGAGGGACCTGTGAGGTCTTTGTCACCCCGTTTGTATCTTTCAGAGGCACATCAGGACAATCACCACTATGTCTTTATCTGTAATATTTCCCACTCTTAATTTTCCTACCTTTGTTCTCATTTTTTTTTTTAATATCTATCTCTCTTTTAGCGTGCAATAAAGGCCACGGCCCGAGGCGGAGGGTTCTGAGGAATGCAGGGTCCTGCTCCGGGTCTCCACCAGTCTGCACTCGAGTGATTTCTACTGTTTGAGTTTGTGTTTTCCCAGAGAAGCTTCTGGTCGACCGCCTACCCTCTGTCCTCATTCTAAAAACACACAGAAATGCACATGCTGTGGATGTGTTCTGATTGTAAATGTATGTGAGCGCAGTGTAGTGACTGGCTGGCAGCCAAAGTCATCACTGAATCAGTTGATCTGAAGTCCCAAAATAAACCAAACAATCTGGGAACATGACCCAAACTTAGGGTCATGGTCGTGATGACTGATTTTCAGGATTGTGGGGTGACTGATCTGTTTAAAGACCCTTCAGTCATCATGAACAGTCAGGAAATTATGTTGCAGTGTGTTCTAGATAACCACTTCACGATATCCTATTCCATTTTATAAATATAATTTTAATCCGTTAAATTAAAACATCGCACTGCTGGGAATGAATCAATCTAAATGCACCGATGTTCATGAAGGCTATGTAAGCATTTGTGAGCTACTAGAGCTTTTACCCCCTGAAAAACATCACATTTTCTTACTATCTTTCCCTGACAGTGAGGAAGTGGTTTGTAAATTTGGTTCACATGATTACTGATTTTCAGGGTCAGAAAAACTTCATGAGAGGATCAATACTGCTCTCATTTCTCTAAACTAGGCTATGATTTTATCAGATCCCCAAATACAAATGAAGAACACAATACAAATGGTAAGATTTTATGTTATTTTATACAAAATAGGAACTCATGACATTGTAGACCACCCATGCTTTTTAAAGAGTCCCCAAAGAGACAAGTATAGAAAAAAATAATCATTGAGTACACACCAGAAACTACGTCATGCTAAGGCTCAGCGTGGTTGTGGGAAACTCTCTAGTGCTGTCACAGTATTTCCACAAAAGCACAGAAAACCTTTTTGTACCAAGATGTACCTTCATTGTTTTTCTGTTCATCTCCCCTTAGGGGCTCTGTGACTTTTATATATATACAAAAACACACACACACACACACATTTTAGTTACTTATTCTGCACAAGAATAAAATCTCATCAGTGGACAGAAGGATTTGAAAAAACTTCTCAAATAGCTTAGTTGTTGCTGATAACTTGCCAAAGGTGCAACAAAATACAGCAGAGCTGTATATACTATGAATATAACCCATAGTAGTTATATTAGCTCTGCACAGAGACCACAAACAGCAGAACTAGCTGGCAAGGCTCTGCCCTAAAGTAACAAAATCTGTCCTTTAAAGCTCCTGTGATCAACTTTGGTTTGTGCTGAATTTGGCACCCCCTCTGGACAAAGTGGTAAGTGGTTTCTGATTATTCTTATGCAGAAATGGCTTGGCCCCCTGAAGGACCCATAGGGGCCCTCCCTATACGATCAGTAGTGCTAGTACCTGCCTTTGGCTAACACTCCGCCTTTATCCTGGCTTTGATCAGCTTTAACAGATAATTAAGTGGTTATTTTGGGGTTAAAATGCCCTTGCTTTTTTAGCAACTTTTCTTCTCCTTTTTTTTCTACCATCCCAACTTTTGTGCAGTTTCTGCAACACAAAACACGAAAGCCCAAAATATACCAGCACCGGGTTGTCATGTCTTGTCATAGGACACGCCTGGATTTCCATCCCTGGCACACACCAACGGCAGCACGTCAACACTCAGACTTCCCACCAGCCACTGCATGGCCAGATGCTTGATACCAGAGGTGAGAACAAAAGATGGGGCTAAAATTATTTTTCAGTGCTGTCACACAGAGCTGCTACTACAGCAGCCGAGATGGACCAAACAGCTGTTATCTCAGGAAAACTCTTGGCCAGCCGTGCTAGGAATAGAGCAGTGGTGATAAATGCCACAGTGAGGTGCGTCTATGCGGGCATGCCAGGCTTCGGTGTGGGTTTTTTCATAGAAAATAATGGAGCGATTCTTCAGTCGCACGTGAGATGGCGCTGATGTGTTCTGGGCTCCAAGTTCAACCTGGCACTGCATAATATTAGCATAAAAAAGCATTGTTCCATGTGAAGAAAAATGGATATGTAGACAACATTTTTCTGAGGCTAATAAAATGTTAATTTCTGTATCTCTTATGTTTTTTAAATGCTTTTTTAGATGGACCATTTTCCACTCCCTCCACCGGTATCAAATGGAATTGTACCCAAGATATCTTTCCTATTTTGATCCCTTCATGGGCGGCCTTGTCAGCTGGTGGTACTTTTTGAGAAATTTAAATATATCACATGCCGAAAATCCTCATGGAAAATATATAAAAAGAATGAGAAAACATCTGCAACTGTTTCCTTTTGAAGTCAGCTCAGTGAAAGCTGTTAAAAGAGACAAAAATGACTATTTAGACATTATCAGTCTTTTTGCTGGTGGTCTCATTTGCTTTTGTTGGTCATAGAGCGATATCATCATCTATTTCATTCTGTTTCATAACCAGCTAAAAACTCCACACATAAGCTTTAAATTTCATGAATAAACTCTCTTTATTTCATCTTTTGTTATGTTTTTGGTGTAGGAAGCCAAAGTGAACAAAGGAAGTGTAGGGCAGTTTTCCGTGGTCTGGTTGTGTAGCTTTCTTTGTGGGGACCATTTACTTCATAAGGTCGTAACCACCCCCAAAATTTAATAACTCATATGTTAAAACATCAAATGTTTTTTTTTTCCTTTTAAACTTTTCTCAACTTTTTTAGAACAATTAACTCACCAGAATCTTTATTCAAAAAATCATGAAACTGCCCACCTAAGGATCAGTTAAAACTTCATAGGTCACATGTCAGTCTACAACATTCAAAAACATCAGGAACTGTAAATGCACATATCTTCACTTTAGCAGCCTTTTGGATTATGTAGAATAGTTGTCTTCTAGTGAGTGAAATAGACAAAGAAGTGGAAGGTGGGGTCAGATGCTCACATAGCTTTAAAGGGTGGAAATGACCCAGCGGGTGAGAGGCCCAATTGCTGCAAAATTGGTCTGTGGCTCTTTGGCTGTTTATAGGAAGCACGTCAAGGGGTTTGTTTGTCCTCTAGTCTCTGCTTCATCCTGTTCAAGCATCTTTTGTTTTCAGGTTCTGTCGCTGAGTGATATCTTTGGAGGCTATTTTTCAACTCTTTGCTTACTTTAACTTTGACAGTCCTAAAGTTACACCTTCTAGGTCTGAGTTCAAGATGGATTTCCTGGGTTGCCATTATTGATGAAGGACTTTATTTCAACTGGAAGTTAGGCTCTGAGGTTGCTGGGTTTAACACAAAACTGAAGAAATATAAGGAAAATGTACACCTTTTTCTTTATCTTTGTCCTTATTCCCTCTTTCATCTAAAAATGTGTTAGAATAATTTTAAAGAATTAAACTTCCTCCTGAGTCCTGAATAAAAGGTTGGCTGTGTAGAAGTGACCCCCATAGGTAACTCAAAGAGGGGCTGCAGAAGGTTCCAGATGGAAGCAAGCCCTTTGTAACCCTCCATCATTTAGAGAGGAAGGGGTTGGTTGACCAGAAAACAAAAAAAGGAAGCTGACTACAGGCTGGCTAAAGCACCACAGGGAAGGTTAGCGACCATAAAAGGAGCAGGTCCAGATGCTCCCTGCCAGACACAAAGTAATGCTAAATACCTTTTATAGCTTCTTGCAATGCTTTGACGTATCCCTGTTGTGTCATTAAATGCTTAAACAAATGGTGTTGTCCAGCGTCAAGAGGTTCAAGGCAGGATTTCCCATGATCTTATCAGACAGTTTCCCTTTGCAAAGAAAAAAAAACAGAAGTTCAGCGTTGAGCAGCTCAGATGGGGAGGATGAAGAACAAGGCGAGGAAGGAAATGCTCCTGATATTGTTCAGGATTGCAATGCCTTTGTGTTTCATTGTTGCTAAAATGGCTGAGGTAATGGGAGAGTATGGCTCAACAAAGTGAATCTGCGTTAATGTAGATGGAATGAGTTCAGGAAATGGGAAGACCCGGTGATGCAGTAAAGGTCAGTAAATTGACTGCAAGGTTGGGCAGTTTTCTTGCTCACTCTATGTCTCTCACACACATGCATGCACACAAATATACATACAGGTGCATCTAGAAAATCATGTTAAAGTTCTTTTTTCCCTTTGATTTACTTCGTAAGGTATCACTTCATTCAAGTTTCACCTCAAATTAAGTAACCTATTTCAAGACTTTTTTGTTTTAATCCTGATGGTTAAAGTTCACAGCTCACAAAAGTCAAAAATCTAATATCTCAGAATATTAGAAGATAGTGGAAAAGTCTAATTTGAAAAGGTTTCCTAAGCTTCCATTCTCTCACTGTGGTTCAGTGCACATAACCACAATCATGGGGAAGACTTGACCCTTGTCCAGAGTAATATCATTTAGGTCGTTTCCACTAAGCGGTCCGGCTCAGTTCAGTGTGGAATGGCACGCATTTTTTTGCGTTTCCATAGAGCAAAAGTTGAAAAGGGTCCTAAAAACAGACCTGTTCTGTCCCACTTTTCAGCACCCTTCCGTAGGGGTACCAATCTTGCCTATCCATACCACAGATAGGCAAGATAGCCGTGGTACGCATCATTGGCAACACAGCTGCTCAGCTGCTTGGCTCTAGGCTGCAAAACACGGAAGTCTGCTCTGTGAGGATCAGCCCACCAAGTCAGGGCATGGGTGTCTGTGGAAACGCAAACTATTTTGGGGTTTAGCATACCAAACCATACCAAACTGTACTGAATCAAACCGGACCCCCTGATGAAAACACGGCTATTGTCATCCTCCACAAGGAGGGTAAGCCATAGAAAGTCATTGCTGTGATGCAGGTTGCTCTCAGAGGCTGTGTCAAAAGCATATTCGGGGGACTGGAAAAGAAAAATGTGGTAAGAATAGGTGCAAAAGCAATAGGGATGAGTTCAACCTTAAGAGGATTGTCAAACAAAGCAGATTCGAGGAGAAGTGGACTGAGGCACAGATTTTATAGCACTTCACGCTTCCATCTGCTGAGAAGTTTTATGGAGGTTCCAAATTCCTTTTCCAGAACACGGCACCTGTCCAAGTGAAACCAAAAACTACCATAGACTAATTGGCATCCCACATCACATAGATGCAGTAATTTGAGCAACAGATTACTCAGAGCATAAATAAGCATTATCTTCCAGAAGGTCAATACTTCTGTATTATAAATCCTTTTTTGGACTGATGTTTTGTGGTATTCTAATATTTTGAGATAGTGGATTTTTTTGTAAGCTGTAAGCCGTAATCATTAGGACTAAATAAAAATAAAAAGGTCTTGAAATATTTCACTTTGTAATAATGAATGTAGAATATATATGGAAGTGTCACTTCCTCAATTAAATCACAGGAAAAAAAGAAATCTTTTTAATGATATGCTATTTTTGAGATGCAACTCTACATGCATACACGTGCTCATTTGTGCATACACTCATATCATATCACTGCAAACTTAAACAGTACATGCATCAAAAAGGTTTGAAGAACAATGAAAGGTATTTCCCTGATTTCCCATTGATATGTAACCTTGCATAGCAGATGGATACGCCCGTTTCATTGTTTTTTACTGACAAATCCATCTTGTTAAGCACCCATCTTGAATGTTTGGGCTCGAGGCAACAAAAGGACGGTGCAGTCATGGAAGAAGATATTAGTGTGGATGCTGCAATAGTGCCAGTTTAATCAGAACTTCACAACATTTCTTCGTTAAAAGAAGAACAAAGAACAGCAGTAAGTTGTAAAACAACTTTCAAAAACAAAAGTCAAGTACTTACATGTCTATAGCTGCCATGTTTTGCGTTATTCCTCGAAAGCTGTGCATGCAGCTCGATAGCAGCTACGTCACGTGTTTTATTGCTCTGATGGGCCTGTAGAGATGTGACAGACAGAACGTTCATCCAATCACACTCTGAGCTTTTTTCAAAGCCTCTGCCTTTTTCTAAACGTCTCCTATTGAAGCTTTCCCACATCCATCTGGCATGTCAGGTTAATTGATGTGTTTCTTTTAGAATCAATCCGACTATAATATCTAGTTTTCAAAACCACTGGATGAAAAAGAGAGACATTTGAAATTCACACAGTTGTGGCAAGGATATTTGACTAGTTTCATTGTCATTACGTTATATTCTGCTATTATAATTTTTTTGTTTCTAGATCATCTCTTCCCTATTCTTACCATTTTGATACTTGATTTGCTCAAGAACCATAAGAGCAAAATGTCAATGGATCCACAGATTTGTTTTACCTTCCTAGAACGATGAAGGGGCCAGAGTTAAACATTAAAAAAGAAACAAAGAAACAAAGAAAGAAAGAAAGAAGGGTTATGATGATATTATTAATTAGAATATCTATAATATTCAAATAATTATAAAATTTATGCACAAAACAATAAGTAGCCTATACAATTTAACAGTAACAGATTTGGTCAGCTTTGGTTAATGTGTTTAGGCTTATCTGTTTAATAACATTTGTTTTGACTAAATAAAAAAAAGGAATTAGGGAAGGTTTGAGAAATTTGACAAATAAGTAAATTACAATAGTCTGTTAATTCTATTAGGTCTGTTGCCTTCAGTCTTCAATAGATTTTTCAGTCTCAGGGAAACAGTCTGAAGTCACTAAAAGATAGAGGGGACTATCTGAGCTTTCCAGTTAAGTAGCTAATAAGGAAGTAAAAGTTTTGCTCTATGGTTTAGAGATAAACAGCATTCCTACAGTGAACCTAATAGTCCCATTGCTATAAAAGGACAGTTTCTGATATTTACCCTCATACTAATGACATAGTCAAGATAGCCAGACGTTTAGCTTTGAAAACAAACACAATTAGTACATTGTTATCTTATCAAAAGTGATATTTATAAAGTAATGAGTTTAAAACGATTAACAGTTGGGTAGCCTACATAGAAATCTACAATATTACGTCATGAAACGGTAAAAAACATGACTATACACACTTTACTGAAACGCCAGCTATTTAAAAGGTTATGCAAATTTTAAAATATCGATTTTTTTATTTCAAATATAATATAATTCTGTATTTATAAAGTGTTTAATTCTTTAACGTTTTATTTCAACGTATTTGTGATGTCACCGAAGGATGTGACGACGTTAGCTGATTTGACCAAAACAAACATGGCGGCCGAAACGATGCAAAACAAGCTAAGACCGTGTTTTTTTTCCCTGTATCTTTTGGTGTCACTTGCCTTTTTAACGAAAATATGTCGTTTAGAGTGTCCGAAAAGACCTTTGGATGTGTTTAGGGTCGGTTTTGAGCCCATTTTCAAAACGAAACCCGGAAAACGAACGGAAGTGTCTGCCTCTAATTTGAACCTAAACATCCGCCTTTGCAACGCGTGTGTTTACGTTAGCTCGATGCCTCAGCAGAACAATAATTCGTAAAAACGTTTTAATTATTGAACTGAAGCGAGGTATGTTTTCACGGTACGTTTTTGTGTTGCACAATAGAGCTATAAACGAATGGAAAAGATGTAGTTGACGTTCTTGCCTGCAAAACAGACATGGACTTTGCCCTGGAGACAACCTGAAAGCACGAAGAGATAGCGTTTTACACCGAAAAGCTTTGGAAACTCACCATGGGTTTGGTGAATTTCGTTATCTCTACAGTAGGAAGATGTTTGGACGCCGTGTGTTTACTGTTGGACCTGAACTTTCTCATAGTCCACAGTGTGGTTCAGACTGTCCTGGCGGTCGTCTCCTTCATAACAAGCTTGCCCACTCTCCTCCTCAACTCAGTGCTGGAGTTGGGGAACTTTATCGTGTTTGGCCTGGTGTCTACGGCAGAGGCGACGTCAAACGTAGCCCATGGGACAGTCACCATGCTGGGGAGGTTAGTGCTGGCTCTGGAGGGGCTGCTGGAAAGCCTGAAGATGGTGGGTTACCTGTCCATGCACATGCTTCTTCGTGGCAAGGAGCACATGTACAGAGGTCTGCTGTCAGTGGTGGAGTGCTGTGGCATTGCTTTCAGCCTGGTGGTGTATCTCACCAACACTGTTGTCAACTTTGTACTCATTACAACCCAGAATATTTACCTGGCAGCGGTTAGCGTGTGGCAGACAGTCTCTAGCCCACTGCAGAAGGTCCTGGAGCTCACGCTGACCTCTTTCACCTTTCTGTACAGCAGCCTGGTTGGGACTTCTGCGTTCCTGTTAGCTCCCTTTAAGCTGGTGTTGGACTTTCTGGTGTCACTTATTCACATGTTTATTAGCATCTTTATATTGAACATCTATGGCCTCCTGCTCACTATCACTATTGCTCTGACTACCACTGTCTACCTGAACCCAGAGCTGACCTGCGAGGTGGCTGCAAGACTTGTGGATTACATCAACTCTTTTCCTGCTATGCACAGACTTTTTCTGGCTCTACGACGCCTCACTTTGGCCTTGCGAAATGTCCCACGTTTTGTGCAAAACACCATGCAGCGCCTGCCAAGGATGCTCCAACACCTGTATATGTTAGAGAGAGGACTTTGGCAGCAGCTGTCACGACTCAGCAGCCAGCTCAGTCTGGCTCTGAGGACTCAGCTACACAGGGACAACAGGGAACGCGGAGATGGAGACCCTGCAGAGGAGAGGCGGGACCCACCAGATGGTAGAGCAGGAGACGGAGTCCATGAGGAGCCACTGGATTTAATCTTGCCCTCATCAAGCACAGAGAGACCACTGAAGCAGCAGTCCTCTTCAAGCGAGGAGGGTAAAGCTCTGCCTGCGAAGGAGCTGCTGACTCTGCTAAAGGAGCAAGAGGAGAGGAAGAAGTGTGTGATCTGTCAGGACTGTATCAAGACTGTGGTGTTGCTGCCATGCAGGCACTTGTGCTTGTGCAGGGACTGTACAAACATCTTACTGAGGCAGCCCATCTATCAACAAAACTGCCCGCTCTGTCGGCATATGATCCTCGACACCATGGATGTGTATTTATGAGAGTTTGTCTTTATATTTTTACTACAGAAAGGATGTTGTATGATCTATGCTTTTGCCTGGCTGTATTGAAAAACAAGTACAATTTTCTTGATAAGACCAAAGTAACAATGCCTTAGTCCTTCTTAATCCTCCCCTGGCGCAGCTACAAGCCTCTTTACTTGCTGTGAATATGTAAATCTTTACAAACAGTTCTGCAGTTACATCACTTTGTTGCATAAGGGGAAAAAGTCTTATAATTGGTGCAACCAGGCTTGACAGCACACACTAAACTAGTTAGAATAATATTACTGGTTCTTGATTTATTGAGGTTTATTGGTTTGAAATAAAGGGATATCAGTGCACAGTGCAGGTACATGCTTGCTTTAAAAATATACTCTTACAGTTTCAACATAAGTATTCAACAAAAATGAAATAATAAAACTCTGTAGAGCTGAATAAAATTACAATATACAAATTCCAAAAATGAATAAGGAGCCAGCTAAATGTTTTCAAAAACAATAACAGTGGTTTTACTTTTTTATTTCCTATAATTTTCTCTTCTCTGATTTGTATTTTTAGAACATAGTTTGCAACAATGCAGTGCACTCAAAAAGTAAGTTTGGGTGTTTTAAGTGTAACTTTATTTGTTGTTACTTTATTGTTTTTATGGGAGTCAGGATGTTAAAATAATCCAGTATTGCCACGTTGAGTCTCAGGTCTTGTTGCCATTGTAACCAATCAGTGCCCTTTCCTGATAGTGATGTTTATCATCACTACTGTCTTAAAGTGTTGTACTTCTAGTGAGCCAAGTTGTAGAGAGATGAAATCGATGCTCTGTGAATCCACATATGCTGTATGTGTGACTGCCATGTGTGTTTTGTCAATGAATGCCTCTTTTGTATTTTTTTTACCTTTTAATTTCTGTAAAGGAAAGGACCACTTCTTTTGTAAAGAGGGTTGCTGTATTTTCTGAAAGTTTATTTCCAGTCACATGACAGAATTCCACTTTATTCTGTATATTTGTTCTAAAGATAGGGCTTATTCCAGTCCTCCAGCAGAGGTTTGTTACAGTCAAACCAGAGATACAATCCATAAAAGGTTTTATCTTTCATTTGTCTTTGATACAAAACAGGTTTCTGCTCTATAAAAGGACCATAAACTAATAATGCTTCAAATACATTGACTTTTGTTCCTCTTTAGTTGCTGTCAAATCTAGACTGTTGTTTACCATTGTCTAAAGTTTATAGGGCATTATTATTACACGGTTTAACATTTTATTATTCGGGGTTTGGTTGTGTGAGGTCAGATTGGTAAATGGCCTCATTTGTTTTTGAAAAGCTAATATAATTGGTTTGATTAAAAAAAAAACTAGATCTGCAAATTTCAGACTTTTTTTTCCATAGTTCATCACTCCAGTATCTTGGAAGTGGTCTAACTGAAATCTGCAAGGTTGTCAATTTTTAGGGACCTGACTTTTCATTCACAAATTAAAGATTGGAGCAAACACCTCATGTGACCATCATCTGTTTCTACTTGCAGGTTGTACGAGGTGTGATGTGATAGGATTTGAAGAGATGAATGCCTTTTTAAGAAATGCTTTGGCTGTCATTATTTGGCAAGTTCTTTGTTCATAATAAAACATCAGAGACTTTAACTGTGTGTTATTTATGTCACAGACTCACTGCACTCTTGTATTAAGTCTCTCCAGATTTAATAATTTAATAAACACACTTAAATAGTGTAGATAAAGAGTAAGATAACAAGAAAAGGCTTTAATGGAAAAACTGAATGCACAAAAAAGAAAAATACAAAGGACAGATACAACAATCCATTATGTGAATACCAACTTAAAACGATTGCAATGTCCACCCACATTCTGGTTTACAAATTAGTTGGCAAGTGTTATTGTCATGTCCTATGCTGCTATGGTGATGATTTCAAGCACAGCTCAGAGGAGCACTGCTTAAAGGAAAAGGACAAGCATCACAAAACAGTCTTTTCTAAGAAAGTATACGGAGTAAAAAATGAAATAAAAGATAAAAAAAAAATCAGAGAGATGTAAAAGACTGACAACTGAATTCCATTCAGCTGCTGAGAGTCCTGGTTTCTTTCATGACTGGGTGTCATACTGTGGTGAGTCTTTTTAACAAAAGCACTTCTTACAATGTATGAGCATTTTCTGAAATCTCCCTGGTTTGTCTGTTTATATTTGCTCTCAATAGAGGGTGACTTCCTTGTCAGGCAAAGGGAGAGGTCACAAGAGGCAGGACATGAGATAAAATAAAGGAAGCAGTGTACAAAGCAGCAGCATCAGATGTTGTGATTACTGTTTATGCCTTCATGTCAATGGTACATTGTAGCATTATAACTCAAGTATAGCTCAGGTATCAAAATTTTTTTGTTAGTTGAGAAGTTAATGTAAGGTAGGGGCAGGACTAGATAAGCATTGAGCTTCATTCTGCCCCCTCTCGAACAATGTGGGGTTGTGCATATGTATGTAGATATGTATAGATGTATATGTGAGTATGTATGTATATGTGTGTGTATATATATATATACATATATATATATAATTTTTCTATTTATTTTTTTGTTTATGTGCATGATGATGGACTGGCAAGTTGTCTCAACGACACTGAGCAATATATTTTCTTTATTTTTTTTATTTTTATTTTTTTTGTTTTTGTTTTTATGTTCAAGATAAATCAAATCAAAAAACTGATCTAATTACATATGGCGCCTATTAAGAAGTACTCATCCACTTGGATGTTTTACCCTTGTATTGATTTTAGAAATCAATCACAGTCAGTATAATCTGACATTTTTGAAAAAAAAATCTTTAATGTCAAAGTGAAAACTGATTTCTCTACAGAAATAACTCAAATTAAATGAAAAATATATAAGATAAGTAATTGACAGCGTTATTTTCATACTCTTCAGGTCACAGCATTGAGTCTGTGTGGACAGGTGTCACACATCTGGACACTGCAATTTTACTCCATTCTCCACGCAAAACTGCTCAAGCTCTGTCAGTTTGCACGGGGATTGGGTGTGAACAGCCCTTTTCAAGTCCAGCCACAAATTCTCTATTGGATTGAGGTCTGGACTTTGACTCAGCCACTCCAGAACATTCAGCTTGTTGTCTTTTAACCATTTCTGGGTAACTTTTGCTTTATGCTTCAGGTTATTGTGTAATTCTTCTCCCAAGCAGTAGTTCTGATGTAGACTGAATAAGATTGTCCTCCTTATTTTCCAACATTCATTTTATCCTCTACCTTTGCAAGCTTTTCAGGGCTGGCTGCTGAGAAGCATCCCACAGCATGATGCTGCCACCACTGTACTTCACAGTAGACATGATGTGTTTGTGGCAGAGGTGGAAAAGTGAACGACTATTGCACTCCAGTAAAAGTACAGTTACTTTTGTTTAAACTTAAGCAAAAGAAAAAGTACATGAAAAAAATTACTCAATTACAGTAACGTGAGTTATTATATAAGGAGTTACTTTCCACCATACTTTCCAGTTACTTTCCATTTGTGGTGATGTGAAGTGTTTGGTGTCTGCCAAAAGAAGATGAACCATGCTTTTTATATGAACTGTAAATGGTTAGGAAAATACTGTCCTCAAAAGCAGATTAGAGTATGAAGTAGTCGAGTCAAAATGTGAGTTTTGATGAAGGTTTGGCATCAGTGAAGTAAAGCTGACCCATAAGCACGTTTCCATCTTACATTCCAATCATACATAGTTCACTTAGATCCCCATTTTTTTACCAAATTTGGTTTGAATCATTTCACCATCTGTTCTGAGTGTTCACACAGCCTTAAATTTGCCCCCAGGGGTTTTCATATGTAGAGATTTTTACAAGTTGAATACAGTAGGAAGTGCGTCTCTGGGGGTTTGAAACATGAGATTACAGATTCCTTTTTTGCACATATGCACTGACAGAGGGTTCAGTGTTTATGTCTTGCATCTGTGAGGATGAAAGGGTCATCTGGGGGCTGCAGAGTCAGAAGAGGTGGGCCCCTAATGGTCATATGGGACCACTTCCATTAATATCCAGTAATTCTCCAGGTCTTTGTGGTTGTCAGATTCATTTGTGTTCCCAATGTTTTGCAAGAAATATTCCTGGACGAACATTCAGCTAAAACAAAAAAGTGCAGTCTATGACATTAGTATATTTGATGTTTGTGCATGTTCTTGCAGTTCAGAGTGTCTGGGATACAACAGGAACAGGACAGTCATTTTTTCTATCTAAGAAGCATGTGCATACATTTTTTCCTACTGTGAGACATAAAAAGGTTTTGTATTCTTCCAGGGCACTTAACACTCTTTAAGAGTTAGTAGTAAATGAGGTGGTGTTAACTGAGAAGGGGAAGTTTAATGCTAGAGGAAGAGCAGGGAGGAGTAAACCAAAGGGAGCTTTATACTCCAGGGATTCGACCTCTTCCTTTTGACCCCCCTGGTCCTGGTTGCAGAGCAGTGTGGGAAAATGTCAGACTCCAATGCACTCTTTCCTCCCTGTATTTTTTACTGTTTATAATAAATGTCTGTGTCTGCACTCTCAAATTAGATTTTTCTATCATCTATACATTTTGGTTTCTTATTCAGTGGGAAAAATTTACAACAAGAAGAGTTCCAACCCACAGAAGATGAAAGATGAAAGCTACGTCTCATGAACAATAAGAGAATTCCCCCGCATACATGAGCTATGGGAATGTGATGTTTCTATTCCTGACACCATCCATCACATCAGGATGTGGCACGATGCAAATACATACACAACAAAGCTACAAATGTGAAGCATCAAATGACAGAAGAGAGTAGCTGAATGTAAACAGTGTGACAGTAATGTGATGAGGCAAGCAGCTCATTAGTCAGGACCTCCGCCCACACCTGACTCCACTGTGATGGAGCAGTTTGTTGTGATTAATCCTGATAATCCTGATACCCGTGAATAAATGCAGTGTGTGATGTATGGGCTTCACAGAGATTAGGGGTTAGGATGGGGGGGGGGAGCTCCTGAAGGAAACTGGCAGATAGCCATCAGGTCACAAGGTTCATTATGAATCACCCTGTGCTATGCAACATTTCACTATCAGGCTGAAATATGCAACACAACAACTGAGATGACAAGATAGAATAATTAAATGTGTTAGACAAAAGGTAACTTGTTGACTGGTTGACAGATGAACTCTCATTAATATTCCAAAGCTTGGGAAAAGTTCTGATGCCATGCCAAAGCTCTTCTTACTGACTGTTTTTGTTACTTTTATTATCAAATCAATGCAATACAATCTTTAATACAATCTTTTTCATACAACTGATATATGTGATTTATTGCTATTAAGTAATGTCAAAGGGTGTAATAAATGAGCTTAATTCTTTAAATTGATTGACAACAGTATTGAAAATAATATCCATAGCTGAGATTTCAGATGTGTGTAACATTTGATTGTTAAAGGGATATTTCGGTATTTTTGAAGCTGGGTTGTATAAGGTACTTGGCGATAGTAGTGCCCTTATCCTTCATTATTCTTTAAACATGATGAGCTTGGAGAAGCTAGGCTAAACAGTGCAGCAGATGGGTATAGTTTCTCAGTGTAATTGAGCGAGTTTTAAGTAAAAATGGGCCTTAAAACAATTCTGGGTCAATTGTAAACTAAATCTAAATATTTTTAAACGTCCAATTTTTCACCCAGAAAGCCTCTGTGTTTATTTTGCAATGCAAGCTTCTACTGCCAGCTGTGTGCTCTTCTGCCTCAGCATATCTGAACAGCTGTTATGGTCTGGAGGCTTCGTCAGAGGAAACAACAACTAAGCTAAAACAACACTAAAGTGATTTTGACTCTAGTGACAATGACTTGCCGTTTACTGTGGCTCAAGGTGATTCTTTTATGAACCGGAGTACACAGGAAGTTCTGTGGATGGAGACTCAGTGGGAAGGAAGAGAGGGGAGCAACTTTAGCGTAGATTGGTCAGCAGGAAAGATACTGACTTATACCTGCTGGGACAGGTGTGGAAACTGTGAGCCCATGGTAATGAGACCTACTGTTGTCAACACTTTCTTGGGACATTCTTGATCAGAGGACAGTGGCTCACATATGCCTGCAGCCTGCATCACTCCCCATCTAGAGTTCCCTGCTTTACTGAACGCTGATGTTTTACCAACCTTCTCCAACTTTCTGAAGATGAATAGGAGAAATCAACCCCGACCAGAGGAGATGAATGGAAATTAGTCATCCATGAAAGTTTATGGCTGTGTGGCGTTCTTCTGGCTGAACAAGCTACAGTCAGCACAGTATGTTTGTTTTATGAAAACACTGTGCTAGCTGAAATGACTAGTTTTCTTGAACTCAATCACTCAGCTCACGCAATGACGCTGAGAAACTATACCTATCTGTTACGCTGCATAGCCTAGTTTCCTACATTGTATCATATTTGAAGGGGCAGCGCTCACTGAAAGCACTGGCAGCTACTGGCACTACCATCACCAAGTACCTTATACAACCCAATTTCAAAAGTACTGATATATCCCTTTAAAAGAAAGCAGGATGGGATTTTAATTAGAAAAGAAACATTGCTGGCAGGTCTGTACATGATCTGCAAAGAGATGAAAATAATTATTTTGTCCACAAGAGGCACCAAAATCAACACAAACACAGGTCCTGTAAGGGAGCTTTATTGACTCTGAGCTTTAAGTTAAAAGTCCACACCAGTAACGTACTGACTGCACAGGTTTTAATTTGAAAAACCATAAATATCGGATTTAGCGATACTTTCTAAATAGCCCTATTTCAAAAGCTATCAGGATTGACTATTCTGATTTTTCTTAAAATCAATCTGTAAACTGAAATCAATGTTTAAATTCACTGCAGTGGAATAGGTGATGAATTAGCAGTAGCTGCTGGCAGGTGTGCTGTGTTTGATCCAAACTAATTTCATCCATTTTAATACAATTCTTTCAAAATTCTAATTAAAAATGTGTTAAATCTGGCATTTTTACTTGTAACTTACTTGTAATTCCTGGGTAGAAGCACAGGATTGGTTGCACACATGTTTCAGAAACACCAACTATGTGACTAATGAATGAAAATGCATTTTATTCTCAGTGCATGTGAAATAGTACTTAACATACACCTCATAGTCCCCGATGTTATCAGTGGAGAATAAAACCGTCTTATACTGTAAATCTCTGTGGCTAAATGAGCTGATTCATTTTACATGCTGAGCTGCACAAGGCTCAAGACTGCAGTTAGTATTCACGTTTTTAATGATGCATCACTTCTCATTTATTATTGACGGAGAGAGGAGTACATGGTGGATCAGTGAGGCTGATTTATTGATTGGTCTACATTTCTGAGGTGTTTCACTAAAAAGGGTTTGTTTTATTAAAATGACCCATCTGGTGAAGCTTTGTTTTTCTTGCACATGGGGCACTTTACACACATACGTTTCAGTACTTTCATACTCAAGACCTTAATTCATCAGTTATCAATTTAAAAGTCTATTATGCCTTGTTATATTTCTTTTTCTGCTTTTGATCACTTGGGAAAAAAAAAGTGTTGAGTTTCAAATGGTGAATGCTTTTGAATGAAATCACTTGGCTCTTTTGTAATCATTCTGTGTAAGAAGGTGCTAAATTTGTGTTGTGCATTAAAAATGTATTTTTCTGATAAACACGTCCTAAAGTCACCATGAATCAGTCCTGGACCGCTCATTTAAAGCTTAAAGAGGGAATTCTTGACGTTGATGTTCATGCACAGAGAAGTGTGACAGTGGCTGATCTGTGGAACAACACTGCCCCCTGCTGGACAAGGTTTACTTTAAACTTCAAACTTTAAAATACATCTGAGCCATCTTTGGAGAGAGCAGTGGTTCTCAACCCATGACAACCAAGGAGCCAAAATGTTAAAAAACAAAACAAAACAAAACAAACAATACCTTAGCCACAATCCAAACCTGGAGTGTGTAAAAATTACAAATATTTCTGTGTAAGAATGCTGACAATTTAAGAATCAAATCATTACCTAATATCATTACTGAGTACTGAATATACTAGTATTAGATAATTGAAAATTTGACATTCATCTTGGATTAATAAAATGGAAATTAAATACATTTAAGTGTGTCTTACAAAGCTTATAAAAATCTAAATATGACGGGTGAAAAAGTCATATTTTGAAAAAGAAAAGTGTTGAATTAAAAATGTGTTCCTTTACACAAGTGATCATTTAGACTCCAACCTGCACACATACTGTATCCTTTTCAAATTATTGAGAAAACAATGTAAAGTAAAATGCATTGAGCTTTACTAAAATGAGCATTATTAAAAATGTGGAAACTCATGGACTCAGTAATATGTAAACTAAACTTGACTTGTGAGTTCAAATAATATAGTATATAGTGAGTGTAGCATTAGTGTAAATGCACTGCAATTACTATTACAATAAACTTAATATTTCTATGTAATAAATACTGATGATAACTTCTATACTTTAAGTGTGCTAGACTTGTTTTGAATGTATTATTCTAAGTGGAGTTTGCAGTACTTAAGTTAAAACATTTTCTATGAGTGCGCATACTTCTCATTCAATATTCTTTTAGAGCACTGTAAACCATTAATTCAAAGAACTCAAAATATCTTAACTAGCCAATTACCTTGAAAAATGTAACAAGTACTCACTGATGAAGTAGTATTTTTCACAGACCCTTAAGCTAGCCTAAAGCTGGGCTATCTTTGGCACCTATTAGCAATAATGGCTGTGACCCACTGCCCCCAGAGTAGACTCAACATGCCATCATCTCAGCATTGCTTTCCATAGATGGGACCTCACTGACTGAGTTGGTAACTTCACTCATGGTGCAAAAGGATGTAATTTTCAAAGGCATTCTGGGAAAACTGCAGTTTAAGGGATGATAGTCAAATATTTTGAGTACAATGACACAAAAAAAATTAAATTGTTTGAGTACTGTTTAACCGTTATTTATTTAAGTCTCGAAAATCATTGAGGTTTCCATCATTTACAATGATGTCGAGATACTGTTAACTTAAAAGTAAAAATGAGTTCCATCATCTCAGAAAAACAGAGTTGAAATAGCTGGTTGGTATTTTTAAATAAACACAACTCAGTTTTTATTACCATGTTTCACCATTTGGTCTCACAGAGTAAAATAAAAATCACATTTATTGAGTGTTTTTTACTTTTTCTAATGAATTGATCTTATCTTGCATGTCCTCTCATGCACACATCTGAAATATACAGACAAGAAATAAAGGTTAATAATGAAATCTGACATTTAAAGTTTACTGTGTAAGTGTGGAAAATAAATTGATTGATGTGACTTGCAATGGATCATTTTGATATTAAAACTGACCTTTTTCAAGGTTTTCTGGGGGGATTACTTTCCAGGCAACACTTTAAAGAGCCACAGGTCACACATGGCCACATGTGGCTCAAGAGCCTTGTGTTGAGTATCTCCATGTTAGAGTGATGCCAAACAATTGCTTCAGCTAACAGAGGGACTAAGGACACTATAGCACACATATTTATCGAGGATACTATTGTTGTTTTTCCCTCGACAAAATGATGTCTCAGTTGGAGCCCTTCACTCAAATGAGCACATTTTATGCCTGTATGGTTCATCTGAGGTATGAGATTTTGAGGGACACATTTGTGATGTACTAGGATATTAAAATTGACATTTCACAGGAATTTGTCTAAAAGCTACAAATTCAATGACTGTGATGCATCCATTGAAGCCATTATGGCTCTGATTGAGACGTGTGCTGGTTATGTTTGTGTGAGCTTAGATAAAGGAGGGAGGTTGGTCAGGGTTATGGCTACAATATCAAGAAGCCAATCAGAGATGGGATCAGTCAAAGCAGTCACATACTGAAATGATAGTGGCTTTCTGGCACAGTGAATGTCTATTTCAGCTATAATTTAGGCTAATATAGATATAAATATTAAGTATCTTAAGCATTTCTCTGAAAGAACCTTTAGATCCTCATTAAGTTATATGCCATGCATGGAAAAGGTGCTATTAATCAAATAAATGAAAACTGATAGAGCAAAGATAGTTGTAAGTCTTGTAGTCACAGGGGTTTGCAGGGTTTTATTTTTATTTTCTTAAATCCTAACTTGGCCCCTGTATTCTAAACACTGTACACTTTAGCCCTCCTTACTACCTTACGATCAAAGCCTACATCTGTCTTGACAGATAATCCAGATGTCAAACTCTTGTCCTCATTTTACCCAAACAGACATCCATCTTCCAATGGGATCTCAGTAAGTCAGGGTGATGTCACCGTCTGCCCGGCCATCGGCTTCAGGCGTTTAGAGAGCAATTTACAGGCCATGAACTAATGGAAATAACTTATTGATGCCAGGGGAAGATTGATCAACTCCCTGCTTCTCTCATTGTGCCCTGGAGGGAAAACTTACGAGGAGATATTTAAAGCTTAATCATGTGTGGGGAGTCTTGGAGAGTGAAAGGAAAATAACATTTCCTCATCTCATGTGTGAGCAGCTGCGTTTGACGGGCTTAGGATGGCTTATTTGGGTCTGCCCATGTTTTCCCTCCTAAATGAATAACACTGCTCTAAGAAAATGTCAAGATATAATGAGAGGGACTCAGTTAAAATACAAATTTTCCCATTTTGATTTATCAGAAGTTACGGGAAGAGGGGGATGACTGGCATTCACCAGCTCACAGTGTTGAAAAGCAGCTGCAGAGTCTGTCAGGGTACTTACAGAGTTTGGTGGAATCATTAGACGAGAGGTAAACAGAATAAATCCAGTGGAAAATGAATGTTTTCCAGCCTTTTTCATTTTGGTATTTATTGTGGCAGAGCTCTGCCGCTGGGGATGAAAACCAGAGTGTTAGGTGTTGAGTTTTATTGATATGCTGTATGAGCAAAGTTAATAAGCAACCACAGAGTATATTGAAGGTCCTGTGAGGAGTTTTTTTAGCTGGTTAGGAGACACAATTGAATCAAAATCAGTGCCTCTTAATGGAAAAAGCAAACAAGACTATTAAACTTATAATTTCTATACAGTTATTTTTAATGCTGAAAACACTGCCACAGGGTAGGTGATGAACGACACTGCAGAAAGTAAATGGATTTTTTATCAGTGATGGTTTTGAAAGTTAAAAAGTGAACATGACAAGAGTTTTCACTAGAATAACAACTTTTTCATGCATGGCACTTAAACTGCAAAGAACTACTGTTCGGTCAACAGGGGGCACCAAATTCAACATAAACTCCTTACAGGAGCTTTAACACTACATCTACCATCAGGTCAAATTTACCCAAGGCTGTTACTCAGGTGAGATAAAATATTAGTTTTTGACGTTTCCTTAGAGTTAAAGATTACATAAATCCAAATTTTAAAATGTAGCTGTAGTGGACCATTGTGGTTGGTAGATTTGGCAAATTTGCCTCACAATGAACAGAAGGCAGCATTTGACTGACTGCTGGCTTTCAGTGGGGGCAGTGGCATCAGCTAACGGCAGACTGTGCTGAGATGAGCTGCTCTGTGATTTTATATTGTGGTGGGGGTGCTGGGTCCATCCCTTCTGTGGGCTCATGACATTGTGAGCCCCCATATTGGCCCTGCCTACATTGAACCCAGCCAGGAAAGAGATGAAGAACTTTCTAGTGGTCTACATCCAGGGTTCAGTCACGTGCAGATCTCGGTGTTTTCACATGTTTGCAGCAGCCATTTTCCAACATGTCTAGTGTGTTGGGACACAAAAAATGTAGCTCTAGCAAAAGTTAGAAGACTGTTTGTTGCATGTTGATCTGATAGTTTATCACACACTATGTTTCAAGCCTCCACACATGCCCACGCATTCTCATGTATTGATCAGCTGCTCCCATCACCTGGTCACTTTTATCAAATAGAACTCCCTCTCTGTTATACAATCAAATGCTGTTGCCTTTTAAAAATATCTCCTTCTCCTGCACCAGTTCATTCCTGACACGGTTGCAAGTGGCCCTTCCCATCACCGTTAAGTCACCAGGAGGTCATCCTCAGCTGTCAACCCCAGTCTTTGCAGTGAGGGCAACCTCTTTAGCCCATAAGCCTCAGTTGCCATCTGGTCAACCCTTGTCTTCACAGTCAACACCTCTACCACCAATGTCCACAGGGGGATAAACCTTGCTGCTGCTCAAGACAGACACCCTTTGATCACAGTCATGCTCTTGTTGAGTTCAAGCACAAAATGTAGCACTTTAAAAGTTTCTATACAATGCATGCACTTTTACAATTTCATCATGAACACCATCATAGATAATGTATATATATAGTCAACATAGCTATAGTTTAGCAGACGCTACATTTGCAAAAGCTAACATAGATATGCTAAAATATACAAGCTACATTTACTGTGTATGCACATAAGCTTAGCTTTAGCAATGTAAGATATTTGGCTAACTTACCTGAGTTTGCTAAAACTCACATTGCTAAAGCTCATGTCCCTAAAGCTAAAGCTAACATATCTATATCTGCTTATACATAGCTAAAGTAGCTATGCTAGCTTTAGCTAAAGCTAACAAAGGTAAAGCAAGCCACTGTTTGTGTAACTTCTTCTAAAACAGGTTCATGCATAATTTAATCCCAGATTAAACCTTTCTTTTTTTAACACATATATTTTGGGGCTTTTATGCCTTTATTGACAGAGGAGAACAATGGATAGAACTGGAAACAGGGATGAAAGAAACGTGGGAAAGGGGCAACTGGCTAGATTTGAACCTGTGACACCAGCATGAGGGACGCAACCTTACCACTAGGCCATCTGTGCCCCATCCTGGCTTAGATCTCTGACCTTTTTTCCATTTCATTTATGAAATGTTCCTTTGCCTATTGGTCTGACTGAGACAGTGTCTCACAGCAGTGGTCTGTAAGCCAGACCCCTGTCCATGCACTTGTGTTTGGTTACAGATATCTTTAGAGGCAAGCGCATGTCTGCAGAAGATTGCTGTAATAAAGTGAAGTAGCTGATGCAAATGAAGAGCCTATATATCCCATTTAAAAGTCCTGAGCCACTTTTGTTTTTAACACTAAAATGATTTATTTTTATGTTGCTGTGAGGAGCAGATGTTAATAAAGTGCAGTTTAAGTGTAAAAGCTGTTTGAAGTTGTGGCCTGGAGTTGGCTGAAGGCCGTTGTCACATCATCTATTACGTGAATTAGGTGTCACAGCAGTTAAAAGACCGCTTAGAAGAATCATCACCGCCCATATGTGAACACTTCACCCTCACCAGTACAGTATGTGCCCCTGACAGAACCATTGTCTGGATTGTTTTTAACCTATTACCTAAATACAGATGTACAATGTCACATCTTATTAAATCGTCTTTATCCAGAAATTCTTAGTCATATAAAAGGTGGTGGTTTGTTTTCCAAAGTTAGAGATGACTCAGTTTTCAGCACATGTCATGCAAACACTGCAGAGTTTTTCCAGTCTGAGTACACAAGGAAACCTGTGAAGGTGCTGTCAGTCTTTGTGCTGGAGTAAAAGCCATTGTACTCGGACAGAGCCATCTGGACCCACACCTGGTCACCAGGGACGAGATGGAGCAGGGAGCCACCCGACAGAGACGCCGGTTTGGGCCAGTTGCCGTAGTACTGGAAATAAGATGCCACGGTGTGTCCGTTCTTCATCAGGTCAAACTGCAGGCTTGCTCTGTATACGGTGGCGTGGACACTGAAGTAGTAGACTCCAGGCACTTTGCAGGTAAAGCGTCCCGTCTCTGAGTTGTAGTCACCCTGCTCGTTCAGCATGACCTTGTCAAAGTGGACGGCCTCGGCTACAGTGAGGGGTAAAGTGTGGCCCTCAGATATTTTTGCACTGAAGGCAGATTTGGGAGCTACGGCGCACTCTCCTGGCTGGCCCCTCTCCCCTTTTTGCCCTGGGTCACCTCTGTCTCCAGTGAGTCCTCGAACGCCTGTCTCACCTGTAGAAGAGGAAATGCATGAGAATCCACCAGTAGACTTTAAGTAAGTCACCCTCATGTTTCTACAATTACCCCACCTGGGTATCCCTTGTCCCCCTTTTCTCCCTTCTCTCCTGGAGGAGCATCCCGCCCATCTCTGCCATCTCTCCCAGGCTGCCCAGGACTGCCGTGACCTCCCGGAGATCCTGGGATACCAGGAAGACCGGTGCACAGACTGGGAGGGATCTTGTTGTCTTCTAGCTGGTTTGACAGATGGACTTGGAGGAGGAGGAGGGCGTGAAACAAAGACAGCAGTCTGAAGGATGTCATTGCAGAGTGACGGCTGAGAGGAAAGAGAAAACACTCCAATAGTATATAGGTATAATATGCACCATTTTGATGTAGCAATTATTGAGTGTATCTTGATTTAATTTATCAATGAGTACTGACTTTCTAAAAAAAGAGAAAAGTCAAATTCCTCCTGGGTTTGTTGTTCTTAGCTCTGTGTTTACACTGATAGTAATTCCTTAAGCTTTTTGTGGATCTTCACCCAACATGCCAGGGAAGAGAGAGATGACCACACTCAGAGGTATAATGGCAGGCAGTACAGTTGACTTATCCAGCTCTTGCAGCTACACAATGGACAAAATTTTGGCCTGTAAACCTCTAGAAAGCTTGATTTTCCTGCAGCTTTATTGAACATGCCATCCACAACTAAGAAAAATGGTCAAATGGGGTAAAGACAACACTGACATGAGGCATCCTGAGAGGCTAGAGACTAAAATGTATTTTATCCTGTTTCTCACATAAACGACTCACATTTTGGCTTGAGGGACGGCTGAGGAGCACCATCTACTGGTTTATTTATGATACCAAAGTTCAAACTGGACTGGTCAAAAAACAAGTGCACCACAGTTGCCCCCATACACATAATTTTAAATGAACACTATAATTATAAAGCTGAGGAAGGGATTGCAAGTTTATCTTTTTTAACCAACAGCAGAAGTAAACAGGGAAAATTATGTTTAACTACATGTATGAGCACTCAAAGTGAAATTCTGATTCAAACAAACGCTTGCTTGATGTTTGAGTTAAGCTCTTTTCAAAGAGGCGCTGGATATTGAGGTGAAAGGGGAGACTGCATCAGTGAAGACAGGCCTATAAGTCCAGGTGTTTTTTTTTTCTGAAAATGAGGCTTTCCTCCTTTGTTTTCAAAAATAACCCTGTCCACTCATGTTATGCTCTGAAAAACATCTTTGTACACATGAAAATGCAAAACCTTACTGTTGGGGCCAGCTAAAGGCCAGCTAAGACAACACAGATACTGCCTGATTTTGGCCCGCAGCTCATCGTCAAACGTCGAGGCCAGATCATGCGTGTGGGAATGACAAACACTCTTGTAGTGTGAAATAATTAACGATGTATCCAAGACACCACCTGACCAACAAGACTAGCATGTCAGACTTTTCCTTGCATGGATGTCTAGTTTGACACCCTGACCCACCATCAACAATGGGAATCCTGACACCCATCAATAGGGAAGATTTTCTTCGTATCTTTGTATCATCATTTACCAAACCACATCAAACCAGTCAACACTTTTTCTGCCTCTGGAGATTTATATATACAGGGATTATCTTGAAATTTTATCACATACGTATCTGAAGTTCTATTTGAAGTAGAGCTGGTTTATATTGTCCTCCCCTTCATACATAAGGAGGAGTCCACAACTGTTTCTTGCTTTGCTTTTTCATCTTGTCAGAGCAAAAGACCACAAGAATCACATAGATCACTTCACTCTGACTTGTGAACCCACACACACAGTCATGGAGACAGTGGTGACATCAGGATGAGCGGTCAGGATGGCACTTAAACCAAAAAATTGTGCAGTCTGAGCAGCCTTTAGGTGCTGCCATGTCAGCATACAGTAAGTCCATCTTTTACCGTGCACACGAAGCAGCTCACTCACTAACAGCAATAATATCCTTGATGGAACATTTTCTCTACAATGATCAGTTCATATTCAAAGTTGTCCTGACAACCCAAAACTGCAGACCCTAGTGCCAGGGTTTGTGTCTTCAGAGTGCTGCATGAATCTGTGGTGACCTCCGTAGACCATTCAGGTGCCCCTTCTCTTCAACATAGTGGGAGAGCAACAGTGTTTGTACGTATGTGTATAGTCCTGTTGGCAACATAAAGAGGTGCATTTTGAATGATCTGAAACACCATTTGTGTGTGTAAGAAGGGCCAAAACAAAAACAGCAAAAAAGAAGAAAAAAAAAAAAAAAACACTCCGTTTTCAACAATACCCATCTATGTGTGTACTGGGCCATAGACTTAGATGTTTTACACTCCAAGCAGATATACATGACAATGTGTAAGGAAATGCTTTAAAGGCTTTTTAAAAATTATTATGACTACTGAATCTTCATCAGTGCAATGAACATCTCAGTGGTCCAGCCATGTTGGTTTGATTTAGCTAGCATAATTTATCCATCATAATAAGGACCTTACAAGTATTTCCTTCCATTCTGTTAATCATCCTTCATGTGAATCAACACATAAATTTAGGATTTTTTGCACTCTGGGATGTTTGGTCATCGTTTAAATTCCCTCCCTTGGCTTGAATTAAAAACTGAATTATCTAAGCAACATGACTGAGTCAACATCATTCACCAGATGTCAGTGTTTTTGCCAGATGTGTTGGGTAATGATGAGTAATTTAGAATTTAATGACATGTTGTGTCTTTCTCCACAATGGCAGATATCTTTTGAAAATATTACAGCATTAAATGTGAAGAGAAGCATAAACAAATGGAGATCTCTACTGACTCTAACAACACCCACGGGGAGCCTTTGTTTGTTGACATAGGGTTAGTTTTTGGGTCAAACCAGTGATTCAGATTTCCCAGTTATAATAATAGCATGCTCTGTTTCAGAAAAGACACATGGTGGGAGCTGATGGAGACTAAAATGATGATAAATTAAAGCCTGTTTTAACACTAACAGAAGCAACATTAGCAAAATTAGCACGTATTTGCACAGGTTAAAATGACACTTTCTATCTACCGATTTTTAAATCCAGAAAGAGGAAAATAAATGAAACTGGTGACATCATCATGAATCATGTCCTCAAAGCCAAACATGGCCCTCTCATTTTCTACACAGGAGTTTCTAATCAGACTTGTTGAATACCAGACTGACTGCTCAGAAAGAAGTCACAATCACAACCTCAGTGTCATCCTCAAATTCTCTGTTTCTCTTCCCAAGATCTCCTCTTTGCTTGTTTTTGATTCATCTGTGATCTTACTTCTTTGGCTGACCCTACACGGGCAAGATAGAAGAAACACTTCATCAATCCAGGAGAAAGAGTAGGAATGTGGAAGTATGAAACGTGGGAGCCAAACTGTACTGTGTTCATTTAGTAAGTCAGAATAATAATAATAAAAAAAAAAATCAGAAATTTGGGTTACAATTTCTCATTGAGGACAAAAAAAATTAGGGATCAAACTTGAGAAGACGGTTTTGTTGTGTTTATGTTTGTGAACCGTCAAGGAATGCAACATCCATGCTGGCTCTTACTGGTTATTGCTGGTATTCTGTCCAAGGTGGACCGATGTGGTTCTGACAAGCTTTTTGCTGGGTCATGCCTGGGTAGGGGTGAATTGGACCCAAACTGGACTAAATTTGATCAGTTCTTGTTCTCTCCCTTGTTTGGAGGTAGGGTGTTTTCTCTGAGGCCATCAGTGCTTGTGTTAGAGGTGTTATTAGCAAGGCCACTAATATGGGGGGGGGGGGGTAAAGGGGAGAGCTTTCTGGGGCCCAGCCAAATGTGTGGCCTATGGAGGAAAAAAAAGAAAAGATTTTATATATTACTGCTGTAGTACAGTATAGCCTTTTTCAAAATGTGAACTCCTTTTCTGAAAATATTTTCAATTTTTCTGCTAATGTCACTGTTGTGGATGGACACACTGACTAAACCATTTGGAAAGTAATGTCTTCATAGCCAAGCCATTATTTGTCAGAGTGCCAGAGAATACAGTAGGAGGAAGTGAAATAACCATAAGGGAATAATAATAATATAATTGCATAAAGGGAAAAGGTGAACATTGGCAAAAAGGGGTTAAGGCAAAATGAGTGAGAAATGGTGAAAAGCAGTTAAAAAGTAGAAAAGTTTGGTTAACAGAGGCAAAAATTGATTTAAAAGGGCAATAAAGTGTCATAAAAGGGTGGAAAAATGGGTTGTTAGTGGGAAAAATGTGTCAATAAAGGCAGCAACAGTGACAAAAATGGACTAAAAAGTGGCAAGAATAAGTGACACACTTTTCAGCTCCAAAATGAAGTAACTGTTGGTCAGCATGTTTGAAGGGCCTGCTCTCTGAGTTCTTTAATTCTGTGGACAGTCCTGGGTAGTAGTATTTTGTGATGGACATTTGTTTGAATTGTATATTTCCCCTAGTCTTTTTTTACCCCCCTCATCCCTGTCTTGGAAGATATAACAAAGAAACGGCCCCAGCCTGTCTCCCCTCCTGAGTCATAAACTGAACTGATGAGCGGAGCAGGACGGCTCCTTGCTGTTTTAACAGAACAGGTTTCTTGCTGACTCGCCATTTATGTTTCTATTTCTGAGAAATTTTGTTTGTGCTTATGAGAAAAAGTAGACTTTTGATATTTCACAGACCTTCAAAGTGTAAGTGAAAGTTTATATGAAAAGAGAGAAAGAGGGGTAAGACAGAGCTGAAAGAGAGAGTGAAACGCTGAGGGGAAAAAGGAGGAGGGAGACAGAAATGCATGTCAGCGTTCCTGGCAGAGGAGGAGAGCAGACAAGAGGACTGAGTCTGAACAGCTGTCTGTCTGATTACTAACATGAATGTTTTCAATAACCGTGTAATTCAGTGCTACTAGACCAACAACACATGGAGTGTTTACTGTACAGCTACACACACGATCAGGATTTGTTTTTACATTTTTAATGCTGGTTCATGATCTGCTGCTGTTTTTGTCAGAGAGTCAGGACAATCCTTTAGTTCTGGGTTGCTGCAAAACCCAGAGAAAACTGGAGGTAGACACTGGATAGGAGGTCAAATTTTAGGTGATTTTGCTCCAAACTACAGAGGTTTTTGGATAAAAATTCTGTTGTGGCAAAAAAAAAAAAAAAAACAATGAGCAGAAGTTTCAAAAATGTTGGCATTTTGCCTCAAGGCCAGCTGGAGTGCACTGATTTCATCTGCGTTTACTGTAACTCAGTATTAGTGTGTTATGAGCAAATACAGCTGTAAATTGTAGCAAGAGGCCATTTGGATGCATAATAATAACTTTCGGATACAGGGCTTCTACTGTAATACTTATACTTTTATTTTGAAGGTTCAGAACACTTCTTAGAGCTTAGTACTCATAACTAAACAAAACACAGAAATGCACTCTGTTGTTCTGATTCTTAAAACAGTCTCTCAGCTCTGCACCATGCCATGTGCTGTTTTCTTCAGTGTAAAACAGAAGACAAGTTTTCTTTAACCCTAAAAAACATCATAACCAGACTCACCTGATGTTTATATGGAAAGTCTTTGAGAGCTGCTACCGCTGACAATGTCTCCGAGTCTCAAATCCAGAAGAAGCTGTTCCTCCAAGCCCGAGAGTCCGTCTGGGGAGAACTGAGAGGAAATGGTAATGAAATCCAATTAGAAAGTGGGGTGGGTGGGAGAGCACGGCCTGAGGGTGGAGGAGAGAGAACAGGGTGGATACTGAGGAAAGTACTTGATGCTTGTCCAGTACAAACAAAATAGACACGATGAAATACAGCACTGACCAAATCAATATGAAAGGAGGGGTTTAGAGGGGACTGGAGAAGTTAAGAAGGGGATGGTGAATGGAGGAATGTTTAGATGGTTACATAACAGTGTTTGGGAAAATCTCCAAGAAGCCACCTCAGAGAGTTCAGTGAGCTGTGGTCTGAAAAAGAGGCAAATGTCATCGCAACAAACAGCTAAACGAGACGTTGCAGTTTCTTTGTAACAAGGAAAATGTCTGCTTCAAAAGTCAGAAGAGAAAGCAATATAGAGAACATGCTAAAACTTTTTAACTTTAGTCAATAGAACTACAAAGGATGAACTCTGAGGAAAGTGAGGGTAAATGACAGCATTGCCTAAAGATATATCATACTTTTTTCCACCTTTCAGTACGGTCTTCTGTTGTATAATAGATAATCTATGCCATTTTTGGTCAATTTATAACATGGATCAAGCACCACAGGATGACTTTGACCCTGTATAAACCAGCTCTAAACAGCCTTTCTCAGAACAGTCTATTTTCGGTGTGTGTCTTGACTGCACACACTGGCATAGTTAAAGCAGGAAAAGAGCAGAATCCCCAACTTTGAGGATTTTTTTTTCTTTGTAGCTATTGGATAGCATCTCAAATCACAATGAAAACAGCAGGAATACCTTTTTTTGTGTACCTTCCCGACTATAATAAGGGAAAGAAACAAGCAGGTAATGAGCCAGCTGGCGCAAAATTATTTAGCTGCTTGTTGTGTTTGCTGGCAATGCTGTTTAAGTGTGTGAGAGAGACAGCAGGAATGGTTTCGTCGCTGTTTGTAGTTATTTGAACAGTGATTACAAGACAAGCAAAAACTGGAGTGCTGACATTTCAGTGTCGAACACTTTAGAGTTGATTTAACTCAAACCGTGTATTTTTAACTCTATTCTGAGTTAAATAGCCTTCAGTATTGATCGATCAGCTTCAGTCCAACTCTGCAGAGAGTCAGTTGATCCAAGGGCCACCCTCTAAAATTTCATGGGAGGAATGAAGGGTGGGGGGGTATAAGTGGAGGTTTCCCATTATGCCCTTGGGCAGACAGTTTGGATGTGCTAATTGTATTTGCATATGTTTAGATTTATAGGTGCAATCACTTCGTGTGCTCATGTTACTGGTGGATTGTTGTTTGATGTTAGATGCTTTTGCATCAAGAGTGAATTTTTCCACTAAGTTTGTGACCTAACACATGTTAAATTCTATGTAGTTTCAGATGACCTGGCTTCATGCTTGTCTGTCTACTTTGTCTTTGCCAGAAGACACCCCGCCTTGTCACAAGTGTTTGACATGAGTTGCAAAGTCAAGTAAGTATGCAAAGTGCATTGCAATGTGCACATAATAATAACTTTAGATACTTAAATTAATACACAAAGTGAAAGGAGGTAACACGATGTTGTGTGATCTTTATTCTTTTCAGCCCTATATTCTGGTACAGAGAGCGCAGGAGAGGTGAGCAAGAGAGGCAGAGTTGCATCTTAGCCCCTATACTCTGCAGTACCTGTATGGACTGGATAATCGGGCAAGTAACAGGAGCAGAACTATGGTAGAGTGTCATCTGGTGATGTCCAGATCACTGGTCTGGACTTTGCTGATGATGCTGTGATCCTTGCGACTGCAGATATCCTTGTGGGGCTCTTAACTTGCTGAATGAGGAGACTGAAGCATTGTGAATGCACATCTTCTGGGCCAAAACAAAGATCCAGACATTTTGGGATGCCTTGGATGCTGCCATCCAATCTGTGTCTGTGGATGATGAGGGTGTGGAAGTTGTAGAGCAGTTCACCTACCTGTAGTGTAATCCATCAATCTGCTGACTGCCAGCCTGAGATCAACTGCAGGCTTGGACTAGCACGAGGTGATGGGTTCTCTAAGCAAGACAGTGAGTTGTTCCCGGTATCTGAGCATGCAGATGAAAGTCAGAGTCTTGGTCCTCCCGGTCTTACTATACTCCTGTGAGGCCTGGACGTTGACTGGACTCTTTTGCTACAACTTCTCTTCGGCACATTTTTTGTATCCTTGGCAAGTCTGTGTGTCTAATGCTGATGTGCTCAGCAGTGCAAGGGTGCGAAGGGTAGGCTGATTGATACTGGAATGGCAGCTACGCTTTTAAGGGCAGGGTTGGGCACCTGGTGCCATGGACTCCACATTCATACACTGATGGCAGTTTGCTATGGAAAATTGGCCATCAGTATTAGCTAATCCCATTTAAATATATTCCCATTTTCACACCCCTAACGAAACAGTGGGATTAAGTGTCTTACCCAAGGACACGCAGTCCCATCGACATCGATATGTGACTGCAGTAGCTGGGGATGGAACCCACAACCTTCCTATTGCAAAACTAAAATGGCCGTCTGAGGCGGCAGACCCACGCCTAAGCAGCGCCACCGAGGAACTGACGCTCCCATTCATTACTATGGTGTTCAAAATTTCAAAGTCCAAGAAAGACTGAATGGGTGCGCGGATCATCACCAAAATCTAATCGATTCTTCCCTGTCACTATCCCAACATTTCCTGAAAGTTTGGTGAAGATCTGACTTTCCGTTCTGGAGTTATCTTGTACACATACAAAGAAAGAAAGAGAGAAAGAACCCTTTACATAACCCCCTGCTGATTTCATCGGCGTGGGTAACAACTGACTCTACCCACTTAGCTACAGTTGCACCATGGGCCTGCACAGGCCTAGATGATGGCCATCAAAAGGCCAGGGCAGCACAAGACCAATGTTGATAGGGCCAAGTGCCAAACTGGCATATGCCATCATACCTGACCTGACTTGACAGTTGATTATGACCTGATTTGTACAGTGTCATGCAGGTCATGCAGGGCTACATGACTGTACAGTGTGAGTTCATAAATCGTGCACAATACTTGTGCATCATAACTGCTGAAATTCGCCTAGCATCAGTGGACATACATTCATACATCATTATTACTCCATTCGTTCTGGCTTTCAATATTACACTGAAAGTGGTCATATTCAAGTGAAAGTTTGGTCATTTCCTCTTCTTCTGAGCTCTCTTGGATATTAGTGAAGCTATCCTCTGCTGGTGTAGAAATTAAAGTTCTTCTTTATTGGGAACCATAAAGCCCAGTACACAGCTGTGCACACAAGGAATGGCTGGCATTATAATGAGAAATCTTTCCACACTAGATTTCATTCCACCCTTTTGTGTTGTGATTGTCTACATGTTGGCTGGGGCTTTCCAGCAGAAAGGACTTATAACATGATGGGTTCAGGTCCTGTTTTAGAGTCAGCCTTGATTGTTTGTTTTAACCTAAGATTTTGAGCTAGTTTTGTGTACCAAAAATAGCAGACTTTGACAGGTTATGGGTAATACAGTGTTTTGGGTCATATATTAAGTATACATTGACATTTGGGCTGTTGGGATAATCTTGCCCACGGTGTGGGAGAGAGTCTATCTCACCAGTCAGATAGGAGGTAATGGAGGTCCCTGTAATCTTGGGATAACAATACTATTTTTCCTATGATAATGGTCCAATATCTCAAGATCTAGTCAAAACATTTGCATTAATATGTTTGAAGGGAAAACAAGCATTTTATTCTGAAAAACAAAATACAGAAGAGGGGATGATGCTCTCTTAGGGTGTCCTTACAAAACATTAAGAAAAGCTCAAGTCTAACTTTCAAAAAAAATGCTGTTCACTGAAGAAGAGAGAAAAAGATAACTGTAATCCACCTAAAAATCCACAAAATAAAGTTTAAAAATGTTGAATGACAAAAAGCAGAGAAACCCTGATGTTAACTTATTATATTTTCACCAAGTTGTAGATTTGAATTTGACAATCAAAAACAGTGTTGAGGATTCATTCATGTGATTTCTTCTCCACTCAGAGATTTTAATCATCATGGCTCCAAACTAAAGCGTTTTTCTCCATCCAGATAACGCATTACCAACATCAGGTCTCCCCTCTAGCAAAGCTCTGACACTGTAACCTTTCTTTTTATCCTTCAGTGGCCGTGTTAAGATGATAAAGTGAGAGGTCTTATGTTTTTGGGGCCAGAGAGGCCAGACTTGAGCTGTTACATTTCCCAGCTGCTTTAAATTCAGGCCAATAAAAACATGTTTTTCACTGGTTTTAAGTGGCGCGTAAATAGAACTGTGCCAAAATCTGGAGCTTTTTGGATGAGTGTGAGGCCAGAGGTGTTAAGTCTGATGTTTGTTAAAGAGGAGAAAATTGAGAATAACAGGATGAAATGATGGTGTGAGAGTGTTTAGTGTGATTTAGGGGTCAGTGATTATATTCAGCAGCTCTTTTTGATTAATTCTCCTGAGGTCAAACAGTTACAGTTGTTTACCTCCTGCTTCTGGAAAGGATTTACGTCTACATTTGAAAAATATGAGAAGGGAGCTGTGAATCTTCTCACCAGTTTAAACTCAGTTTAATATGTTGAGGATTAGGATAAAGTTATTCATTTTTAAGGGTATGCCAACTTTGATCAGCAGTTGTGTGATGCTCATCGCACAAAATTTGGTAATTTTAGGCTCAAAGATAAAGATATTTGTCAATGAAAACATACCAAGGTTAACACTTAAGAGTAGTCCACAAAACAATAAGTAAAGTCAGGTTACTGCCACCTACAGGAAAAGGACAAATCATAATTTTAAGCAGTTGTTTGACCCAATGGCCTTAGACTGGGCCTATCGAAGAACAATGCTGAGAAGTGACTGCAGCTAAACTAGCTCTATGGCTAATTTTGAGTCGTTTTGGTCAGATACTGCCCTCTACAGGCTCATTTATACTCTATGTTTGGTACCAGTTCTGTCTCTTCTCTGCTTTATTACCTCCACCAAGGAGGTTATGTGATCGGGTGGTTTTGTAGTTATTAGTTTGTTTGTTTGTTTGTTTTTTTGTTTGTTAGCAACATAACTCAAAAAGTTATGGATGGATTTTCATGAAATTTTCAGCAAATGTCAGAAATGGCATAAGGAAGAACCGATTAGATTTTGGGACTGATCCGGATCACCGTCTGGATCCAGAAATTTTTTAAAGGATTGTTTACTATTGGGAGATAGGGCTAATGGTGGAGGGCTGCACTGTTACCACTTTACACCAGGAGATGAGGGACATTTGTAACTTCAATCCCAGCAGCATTTTGGGTGTGTTTCTATTCAAAGTTTTGGAGTGTATAGAGTTTGAAAGACGCACGACCGGTCGAGGAGACGAGTCAGAGAATAACAGAGAGAAAGACAGCGAATTGTAGCAAGAATACTCACAATGCTGGGGGGAATAGAGGAATATTCACCCTCCGCCATGACTTGCAGTTGTCCAGTGAGACCATGAGTGAGACTGTCAGTGCATCTGTTGGCACCAGCAGGCAACACTTACACCATGACAGTCCACCCTTAGCAAAGCCAAAGCTTTTCCTCATCATGTTTCCACTCCTCTGTGGAGGCACATGGGGATGGATCCAGGAATGATTTTAAAGGATTTTTCACTATTGGGAGATAGGGATAATGACAGAGGTCTGTGATCTCCTAGGGCTTTTGTAGTTTTTTTCTGTATCCCTGCATATTCTCCAGCGTTGGTTTAGACTTGCACAAATTGACTAAAATCCCAATAAACCAGTCATGAAATAGTTTGTTCAAATGTCTTTTGATAAGAAAAACATGTCAGACCTTACTTCTTTGGGTGTTCTCAATGAAACATTAAAATAGATGTTGATTTCTTGACAGAAATGTGTAACTGTATGTGTTTGTCAAAAAGGAAAAAATGTTGGGAACCACTGCTGCAGAGGCTTTTAACTCCCTAACGATGTTGCAGTGTTGAGCAATGCGGAACATTTTTGAGTAAAAATTGTTCAAGTTGTTTAGAAACTATAAACATAGGATATTAGATCACCTTCCACACAGACAGACAACCTTAAAAGACAGTACACAACCTCTTTAATATTTCTTATCATTGTATTCAAATGACCTGAAAATCATTTCTTAATTTGAGTTTTCCCAGAACACCTTTGAGCATTCGATAGTTTTGCACCATTGGTGAAGTTACCTACTCAGTTAGACAAGTTAGTCCGCCTGTGGAGAGTAGCCATAATGTACTATGGATGATGCACTAAACATGATGGAAGAAGTCTTCCTGATACAGTGGGCCCCTTTAAAAATTGTGGTTTCACACAAGCTGGCAAACCTTGAGTGATGTGAATATTCGAGATTAAAGAAATAAGTAGATATTAAAGTAGATGAGAAACATGTAGCTTTATGAAAAATACCTACTTACAATACTGTAATACCTTGGATTTAGCCCTCTATGGGACATGTTGCCTGTAGGAAACATTCCACTTTTTGGCTTTGTGCACTCACATAATACATTCCCAAGTATGATCGAATACTTTAAAAAATGGCAGGACCTTAAGTAACCCATAACAATGTTCTGACTTGTCATATGACTGTCTGGAAGCCATCTTGAAACCTTTTGTGCAGACAGATGCCCAATCCCAATGTCCACACTCACACACTCACTGACCTTGAGGCGCACTCCTGCTAAGCCGTGAGGGCTTAGGACTGTCCCACTGTCAAATCATAAAGAGCATGACGGATCTCTTGCTGACTTTTTGAGCCCTTCATGCACCCTTTCTGTGAGTGGGCATCTCTGCAGACTTAGCATGAGGCAATTACCCTTAGTTCATTGCAACAGGGTTTCTTGGGGGAATGCCCGCTGGTAAACACTTCAAAAGTGAAGTGAAAAGAGTGGAATTGTAAACAAAAAACATGGAAGACACAAAAAGGGGCAGACCCTGCAAAAATAAGTATTTTTCCTGTAAGTATATTATATAAAACAGCCTTCATCCACTGGGAAAATAGGTCTGTAGGTGAGGCATGCTTGTTTTAATCTTTGTTTTAAGCTCCGCAAGATGCCAACTGTCAACAAAAAAACAAAGGGCTGCCCCATTCCTGTTTCTATCACAGCCTCATGCACTCAATCACTTTCCAGGTGCAGTCAGTTAAGTCAATAAGCGCTCAGGGCTTAGGGTTTAGGGAGGAGTTTGAGATTCAGCCATTCTCACACAAAATAGCTCGGCCATTTTGCTGCAAAAGAACTGCAAGAAAATATATTTTCCAGATATGTCTGAGGCTGGAACAAAAGGGTACATAATTATCAGTGGGTAAAGTTTAATTTCTGGTTGTTAAATGTTGCTTTTTTGATGAATAAATAATGGAGAATTGTTAAAATATATATGTTGCCTTGAGGCAACACTGTACCATTATGGAAAACTGCAAACACTACAGTGATTCACAATGATACCATTGTATTTTGGTATTGTGCATTTAGGTATAAATCTGTGATTACTGAAATGAAAACGAGGACAAGTACAGTGAGATTTGAGGAGAATGAGGATGAGGAAAGTGAAAAATGATGTGGATTAGAATGAGGGCAGTGAGGGTAAATGTACAGCCAGTATTACAGGTCCACAGTAAGATAGATACTAAAAATTAATCTTTTCATAGTTAAAGTTCAAATAACATCAGTTGCAACCTGTTGGGGCTACTTTGCAATTCCAGTATGCTTTAAAAAAAAATGTGTTCAAATTTTAAATGATTTTGTTTCTTGTTCATTCTATACTGTACTGGGACAGTTTTGCCTTGTGGCAAAATGGCATGGCAATGGCATGTTTTTTTTAGTCAGTTTTATGACAAAAAAACACCACAAACATATTTTTTTTTCACCTGGCATCACGTTGTGTACCATAGAGGGTTAAAACAAATTTTTAAGTGTTTAGAGAAGGAAAGTTTCCACAGTGTAAATTAACTGTAATTTAAACCAACATATATGTACAAGTAAAATGAATTTGATATGACTTAAGATGGCTAAAAACCTGTTAGTGAACAAATCCTATCTCTCTGGTTGATGCTTAAATTATTTTGATGTCATCAGCTGCCTCGAATATTTCAATTACTATTAGCTTATCAGGGATTACGTTGTGGGATAGCTAGAAGGGTTATATGTACATGGTAGCAAGGAAATGACACCGTTCTGTACTTGTTGTGCTTTTCATTCAACAGTTGGGACCTAGAAATAATTAACAGTTCTTCTTTGGGTTGCTGTTGTTGATATTATGTTCAATATTTTTCATAAGGAGTGTGTAATTTATAAAGATTGTTTTTACTTGTACTTGTTTGGAAAAATGTATCGTTCATATGTTATATTCTTTGTGACATGAGAGCTGTGGTATGTCCAAGTACAGTAAATAGTGATTCACTTCATCTGTTAGCAGTCAGCTGTTACAGCTGAGCTGAAGTGCTGATGCTTTTGTGGGAAAAAGAGTAAATGTCAAAAATCTGATGTGATTTTAATTCCTATAAACCGTGCTGTTGGATGGGTGCAGAACTATTCAATTGTATCAGGCAGAGAAATGTTGTGTTTATGTCATTATCAGGTATCAGGTTGATTTCTTGGATTTGTAAATTCTTATGATTTCAAAGTTTGAGAATAAATACTTGAGTAAAAGTCTGTTGACCGTAGCTCTCCTGGAGAACTGCAGTTTGCAAAACCACAAGATTGGAAAATAACAGTAAATGTTTCACCAGAATTAATCAAGTTTTTATGAGTTTTTCTGACATATGAAGGCAGATTTAATGAGATGATATATCATGAAAGCAGGCACACGCCCTGCAGTTATAAATTTAATAGATTTTCTTTGACATGTATGGTCACCCTAAGAGAAAAAGAGTAGCAGTGCTCTGCTTGAACACATGGCTCTGCTTAGCGTTTTAACGCTAAAGCATCAGCTTTATGGGAAAGTGATGGGAAGGAACAAGAGCTGACTTTCCTTTGAGTTTGAGTCATCTGGTCGTTGTGGGAAAGGCTGTAAACGGGCTCCTGGAGAGGAGCTGTAACTGAAGCGAGACCAGAAGAGTGAAGGCCTGCTTTTAATTAACAGAGCCAGTATCAGCACATTCTGGGTCTTCCGCACCGATTTCCTGTAAATATCCATAAAATGCTGGGGGAGGATTTTGGTTCATTTGGATCACTCAGCAAGTAACAACATCCGTTAATTTCTACTGTGGTGGTACAAAGTGAAAAAATGTTCCCAGGCTATTGATTTCATAAATAACTCTACTTTGAATTTCCATCAACATTCACTTCATACAAAATTCACAGCTCAGTCAGAGAATCACGCTTTTATACGTCTGTACATGTATGTAATATGTGGTGTGGTCTGAAAAGGCCTGCAGCTTCATGTTTTGGCCATGCTGCCTCTAGCCAGTAGGTGGTGCTATAGGAGACTAAACATGGACGTGGATATGGTCATATTTGTGCTCTGACCATAACAAGTTTGATCTACAGACAAACTTTTTCTTTGTTGAACTGGGAAAGTTTGAGACAGAAAATCCAAATATTTCTGCAACAAACATATGAATAAATAAACCAATAACAATAAGACTTTAGAAAATATTTCCAAAAGGTTAACAGGTTTACTTAAAAAATTCCAAGTATTTTTCAGTCACCCTTCCTGTGTGTTCTGATTTCAGAAACATTTAAACAAAAATCAGTTCCAAATTTCTGAAAGATTCAAATAAAACACATTAAAAATGAATGCCAGAAAATATTAATCAATAATAATTAAAAAATATTATCGTGATTTTGTGTTGGAATCTTCAACCAAATGTGTCAGAAATATCCACAAATGGTACAAAGAAATATTCTAGGAAACTTTACTTAAAATTCCAGTGAATTTAAAAAAAAAGTACAATTTCCTAGGGACATTCCCCAAATTCTTAAAATAAATAAATAAATAAATAAATAAATAATAAATAATCAGACTTTAATTTCAGTAAAAATTGTCAAAAATCCTAGAAATTTTCCTGATACTTGTTTTTACCAATGACAAGAAAAACAATCCTCTACTTCTGAACATTTCAATTATAATTCTAGAGAATTCTACAGAAAACTTCTGTACACTCCCGACCCAAACTAAAAAACTAAACTTAAAAAAAAAAAAAAAAACCCACTGTTTATTAGTTTTGTCGACAGTGGTCCCCAAAAGTTACTGAAAATTTCGGTAACAAAATATGGAACACTTTTGAGAAAACTCCTGCCAAATCCCCCAAACAATTCCCATTTTATCAAAATTATTATGATTATTTTTAAAGGAAATTATGTAGTAGTTAAGTAGTAATTGTTTTAATGTGTTTCCAAGAGGTCCCAGTTTTTTTTCTGATTTAAGAACAGGCCATGAGATTTGCCCAATGATCCAGATGAAAACTCACGCTGAGGCAGATTTCTGTAAAATTCCAATGAAATCACTGAAAAATCCATCAAATATTGAAGAAAATTCCAACAAATTAAAATAAAGTGACCTTTCAAAAAAGGTTAATTAATTAATCCCTCATACCCAGCCTTCAATACTCAAATAACCCCTCACATTTAGCGGTGCATTTTTCCTCCAGGCCTTAGTTTCTTTGAGTCCTGAGCAGCCCCATTCATCCCTCTGTCATGTAGATGGACTCTGGAACAGGAGAGGCTGAGGGCAGACCAGGTGATGGATAGGAGTGGCTCCTTGTCATCTGCTGCCATCCTTGCTCTCATTAAGCTGTAAATTTTCTACGACAACACCAGCTAACACAAAAACACACAGGCTTCTTCTTGTTGCTTCTTCGTGTGTAACAATAAAACTGCCAACAGGCTCACTCTGTCAGGATGCACAAAGGCCTCAAAACTTCAGTCAGCCTGTAAAAATGTTAGAGAAGACTTCAGTTGGAGTAAAATACAGCCAGAAAGCCAAAACATGAATTTACCCACACCTTTAATGACTAATGAATCACATGTAGGCATATGGCATCGAAATAATCACGGTTCCCTGTAGAAAGTGGTTAAGTGGCTCTAAAAACAAGCAAAGTTATTGTTCCTTGTTCAAAATAAAAAATGACTGATATGTGACAATACACCACTCCTTGCCAAATAAAATGAAGCCATATGTATCAGTGTTTCACCTGAAAAATGGGCCTTAAGTTACCAATAAGATAAACACTGCCATCTACTGGACTGATATGATATTCTAAATGCTGTCCAGCAGAGTGTGTCTCTTTCTGCTCCCCCTGAAAGATTGTGCGTTTTTTCTTTAGAAAAGAACTGAATCAGCAAAACAGAAAAACAGGTGGAGTACCCTTTACACCCTAGGTCAGTATTAAGGCAACTCCAAAGATAACCTGTTGGTTTTTTTCAAGGGTAATAATGAGACAAACCTTTATATGCTCGGTGCATTTAGATAGTATTCAAACTTTAATCTGGCTTTCATACATTTTGCATTGGAGATGCTTCTGTTTAGTCACTCTGCCATAAGCCCAGATCAGTGGAGGGCTGCAGTGATGGTTGTCCTTCAGATTTAGGTTGAGCACAGATAAACATCCTCCAAATACAAACCTGTGCACCCATATTATTGTGCAGTAGAGTCAAAAATCCATGTTACATATTTTTACTGATGATTTACAATCTTATATAAACTGTCCTCATTCCTGCTGTTTGGATCATTTTCTGCTCCTCTTTGTCTCTTCCACTGAGCCTCATTAAAAAGATGACCAGAACTCGTCAGTCTCCTCTGTCCCCTCCTCTACTCAGAGTCCATTGACCGGCCTCTGAGAGCCGAGCACAGCCCCCCTCCCTGCTGTGTGGGCCTGCTTGGTCTGGAGGCCGGCCGACTCAGTCAGTCGGTCAGTCACGTCCTTTCTGTGGGTTTGGATCTGTTCGGCCGTGGGCAGACCCCCAAGAGAGGGGGTGAACATTAACCCAGGTCCCATTCAAGGTATCCCACTACTCCTCATAAATCATTGACTATCCAGCATCAAGACAGCATCAGCATGAACACATCAATCTGTCAGGACACTTTTAAACTCATTTACAGGTTTTCAGCTTCACATCTAGTAAATTTAGATTCTTCCAAGGGATTAAAGACTTGATTTTTTCCCTACAGGTGTATGGCTACACACCTTTAGTGGTCCTGGTGGTAAATTAAAATTTTTTCTCTGGTCAAGTTCTATTTGGAGGTCAGCTAACAAGTGTACTTTTTATACACATAGGACTGAAACTCCTCTTACTACTTCAATACTAAATAAGATCATTACAGTTAGAGGAGATCCATTCTTCACCACTCAGTCAGTTACTTTTCTGTAAAAACACAATCTTTGTTAGGAGGATTTCTTATTTATGCCATAATTAATGATATAACATACACTTCATCAGAAAATAGCAGTTTTGCTCAGATGATTGAAAGCTGGTTTTCTTCCTCCACTTTTTATGGCTCTTTAGCATTTTCAAAATATTTAGGATAAAAACAAAATGTGTGCGGTTAAAGTTTATCTTTTACAATATATCATTAATTAAGTTTCTAAATATCTGACATATTTCTGTTTTCAAATGATCATCTTTTTTATGTTTATCAATTCATTCAAGACCTAGATGACAAAATGGACTATAAATGTAATTTTCATTTTAATGTCTTTGTTACTAATTGATTATGGCTTGAAAAAATTGCAAAATGAAAATATTACTTGCATCAGGCCAAAACCTTCTATCTCCAAAATCACTACTTTGCAGGGAATGAAAAAAAAAACCCACTGTATGCCTCCAACCAATTCAACACTAAATGGTCATGGATGTTTTTAACCCTTTTTTCCATTCATTTTTTAAAACCTGGTGACAGATGCAAAGGTGAATAGTAGCACTGATTTATGAAAAAAAAATTAAAATCCTGAGAAATGGAAAATTTTTGCCCGACACCAGGGAATGTTTGATGAAAATAGTAAACACAAAAGCATTCAGTGAAACAAAAATATTTCATGAAAAATATTTAGTTAAATGTTTTCACTTGAAGAAATATTGGTAATATTTTCCATTTTTTTCTTTTTTTTTTTTTTTTGCATTTTATTATTTTGTTTCCATTTCTAAAATATTTCTTGCATTTCATAAAATATTGCTCTTTTGTATTTTTTCTTGTTTATATTTTATATTGTGTTGTATTTCTGTTTATACTTAATATTAGATGTTTTTCTAAATGTTTTTCCTTTTTAATAAAAAATCCTAGCATTTTGTTATTTTTAAAAAATATCATTTAATTAAATATGTCTTTTGCATTTAGGGAAATGTTTTGCAGTGGTTTCACATTTCACAAACTATTTTGTGAGACTATTATTTTGATCAGTTCATAGTGTTGCATCATCTTATTCATAAATTGTACACCATGCATTACAAAAAAATGTAAACAGTGCATCCATTTATGTTTGTATTATTTTTAATTTAAGTTCCATGCCTGAATAATTCCAGTGTAATCAAAAATGAATGTAATTCAATAAAAGTTATACCTACCCTTTTTACTTTCAGACGTGTTGTCGTCTACTTATTGCTTAAAAAATAATGACCCTTTTTACTTTTATTTTTATATTTTCTTCTTTAATCAATATTACTTGAAATTGTATGCATTTGCTCACTCTCTGTAATATTTTTAGGCTGGAGCACAGTGCCTTTAAAAATAGGATACCTTTAACATACCATGAAACTGCTTTTTACATGAATTTTATAAATAAAAATTGCACTTTTTAAAATGAATGACTATATAAATTCTTCATAATTTTGTATTTATTTTTATATATAATTTCCATACACTTCTTAACACTCAACTTCATAACTATAGTCAATAACAAATTAAAGTTGATACATATTGAACAAGTGTGCAGAATACTGCAGGGAATAACAAAAGGTTCATGCAAGATCCATAAAAAACTTACTCTGGTCTTTTTCTTATTGACAGACAAGCATTTTCAAATGTTTATATCTTGACATGTTTGTACTGCTTTGAAACATGCTGGCAGTCAAAACATACCACGGTCAAAAACACTTTGAATATAGAGAATTCTTTGGACAGTTAGTGAAGCACGCTGAAATAATTTCCTTACAGATTAAAAAAGAATTTAGTAAAGACACTCATCTCTGATCTCAGTTTTGTATAACATATCAGAAGCCCCAGCTCTTTTCTGGATGCAGTGTTGGTGTCACTGTAGGTGGTGCTGCTGGCGATAAACGCTGAAGCCTGACTAATCTCCATGACTGTGCAGCAGCACAACAGAGGGCTCGTCGATCAGCCCGTCAGAGCCGCTCCATACATGTGTATGTATTTCTCTGCAGAGAGGCTGGCGTTAACTCTGGTCGCAGTGACCAATTAGCCCTGGCAGAGAGTGGCCTCCTGACCCTTGATCCCCTGCTGGGTAGTCCTATCCATTAACCCCGGGGGCCTCAGCTGGAGTTGATGTAGTGGCCTTTCTTCTGACTCTGATCAACACATGGGCACATTAGCCTAGCACATAGCTTCTACTTTCTGTGTCTCTGCTGCTCTGATCCCTGGGTGTCCTCTTGATCATTCTGTGACCTCTCCACTCCTCAACCTCACAGAAACTTCTGGTCCATCAGCAGCAGAGATTTGTCCTCAATCCTCAACAGCAAAGCACATTGTTTTTTAAAATCATGGTCTGACTCATACTCACACAAATTCCATTCTGTTTGTATTTTCATCTATTTATTCATTCTGTCCATTACAGTGGTTTTGAAACAACATTTAAGAACATTTCACAATTTTTTTAAAAAAAGATATCACATATTAAAAGAACTACAAAGATGTAGTTAGAGATAATAGTAAATTGCTGGTGTTATATAAAGCTAAAATATTTAATAAAAACTTTATTTTAATTGCTTATAATGTAAATCAGATAAGTCAGGTAATAAATTATTTTCAAAAAATACAGTTTGTATGGATTACATTTAAAAAATTTTACTTTGTTCACTTGCTAGCCAACTGCTTTAGCGATCAAAAGTTAGCTATAAAAGGAAAAAGTCATTTTGATATTATATGAGTGGGCTTCTGATGTTGGTGACCATTTTAGCCTGTGGTTGATATTTGTTGACAGCTTAAATACATAGACCTGTTTTTGTCGGACTGAGCACCGGAGTAGGTGTCTGTCTGATGGTTAAGTTAGCTACTGTTTTACACTGATAGCACCTCATAGGAGCTTATGAGAGTGAGGCGAAAGAAATGGCATAAATGTTACACTCTTAAGATTTCAGGTTATTGGTACTAGGCATAACAAGGAAGGTCCTTTGCTAATGTAATTACTTATGAACATGGGTAAATTCCATCACAAAATGCCTTGGTATGGGTGCGCAGATGGCCTAGCAGTCTAAGGCGCGACCCGTGTACGTGGGCGGCCTGGGTTCGAATCAGGGCTGTGGCCCTTATCCACATGTCTCTCCCCACTCTCATCCCATTCTCAACTCTATCCACTGTCCTCCTCTGTCAAATAAAGGCACTAAAAAGCCCAAAAATAAATCTTAAAAAAAACCCCGAAAATGACCTAGGTATGGCTAGGTTATTGTTCAAAGAAAAGCAGAAGTGGCCTAATAATAAAAAATATTAATCATTTTTAGTTGTGAAAATTCATCCTAAATATATATAAAAAACTTATTGTTTTTAGATAGATGATGCCAGAAATATAAATGTCCCCTTTATGTTAATTTCCTCTTCTGTCCTCTAGTTCCTTACTTTCTGTTATTACACCCCTGCAGAAAAATTGTACCAAGATAGTCTGGCTGCAGACCACCAATCTTGCGGACCACTGCTTTGAGATGCCACATCTGTGGAACTGTGAAAATAAAATGGGAATAAACTTCCAGTTAGGGTTAGGATACCAAAAGTTATAAATAAAAAACCTGACCTGCACACACTAATTACAAAAAGTTTAATGAAGCAGAGTAAACTGTCTGCTTACAGGAAAAAGCTTGCATTCCACGAAAACACTATAATGCAGCTAAGATAGCTAGGGCTAATGCTAATGAAGCTAGGTGCCACATAGATATTGTAACTGTGTAGCTAAAGCTGTGCTAATGCAGTTACATTAGTTATAGGAGCAACATAGCTACATACTAACTAATGTAGCTAAATCTAAAGATAGCAAAGCTACATTAGCTACATGCATGATGTAGCTAAATAACTTACATAGTTAAATCTAAAGCTAAAGAAGTTACAGTAGTTAAGTGGGTAACGTGATGCTTACAAAGCTACAATAGCTAGGCTGTAATGTAGCTAAATAACCGGCATAGAGAAATCTAAAGCTAAAGAAGTTACAGTAGTTAAGTGGATAACGTGATGCTTACAAAGCTACAATAGCTAGGCTGTAATGTAGCTAAATAACCGGCATAGAGAAATCTAAAGCTAGCAAGGCTTCAATAGATAAGTGTGTAAAAAAGCTACATACCTAAAGCTAATTATTTTATTTCATTTTTAACCTTTGTTTAAACAGGAGAAAACCCACCTGAGATTAAAAATCTCTTTCAGGAGTGTCCTGGCCAAGACAGTGGCAGTGAACAGAGTCCCAGGCAGACCAAAAACAGTCATACACAAACAACGTATACAAGATATATAGTCCACATGCAGCAAAGGTACACACACAACAATTTAAACAGCAACTATTTACCAGAATCAGCCATAATTGTAAATTAATCAAAGCATCTGCAGCCAAATGTGTCTGCCTCTGAGTCTTCAACCTCTAACTAAGCTACATTAGCTATGTTCTTAATATAGCTACATAAGTAATGTAGCTGAACCTAAAGCTAACAAAGCAACACTAGCTTATTATGTGATGTAGCTACATAACTAACCTAGCTAAATCTAAAGCTAACAAATCTATGTTAGCTAAGTGCATAATGTAGCTATATATCTAACATTGTTTAATCTAAAGCTAAGTAAGCCACATTAGCTAGATGGGTAACAAAGCTATATAACTAACATAGCTCAATCTCAAGCTAACAAACTGCATTAGCTATGTGGGTAACATAGCTACATAAATGATATAGCTTAACGTAAAGCCTATGAAGTTACATTAGCTATGTAGGTAACATACAGGGAATCTCAAAACACACAGAGGGACAAACTACAAACTTTGCACAAATGTCCACAGACTTTGGAGGTCAAAGGTCAAATATTAAGGTCACTGTGCCTCATCTCTTGCTTGAGAATGCAATATCTCCTAATGTCTTTAAGATAATTTCTTCAATTTTGCATAAATGTTTGGCTCAAAGATGAACTGATCAGATTTTGGAGGTCAAAGGTCAAGTCATTCGGCTCTTATGTTCATCCTTTGCTTAAAGACCATTTTTGTTCATCCACCATTTCACTTTCACTCTATAGTAATTGGAACCATTGTACAGGCACAATACAGCTAGTCAGTGGTTCTTTTTTCCTGAAAGTCCTGATTAATTCATCATACTTTATTCATTATTTTTCTTCCAGTGGCTTTTAGCTGGTAATTAAACGCCTGTGGGGACACCACTTTACTAATGCTATTAACTCAATGTTATAGTGTTAATTGTTGAGCAAATATAACTTCAATTAGCAGTGAGAAAATTCTAGAGTGCGTTTCTAAAAGCACCTGCTAATGAACCAATCTTGTATTCAAACCCTTCTCACTTAAATGTCATGTTTAGAGTTTAGTGTTGCATTTCAAACTCTAACAGATGCTAATGAGCTTCCCAGTATTTCAGTTTCTTTTAGTAAAAAGGGCCAAAGAGGCTTGGTTAGATCTTTAGAGGCTTCCTGGGTCTGAAAATCAAAGGCCTCTTTGAAAACCAAATGGAGCAACATCAGTGGATTACAAGGCTCTCCTCAGCAGGACTCCATGATGTAAAGAGCAGGTCAACTCAGGCTTTAAAGCAAGGGTCAGGGCATTACCAAACCATCTAAATCACAATCCTGATAAGGTTTTAAACTTTCTGAATGGCTCAATCATGCTACTGTAATGGCCGATTTAAAAGATGCTTCACATTTAAGTTCAAGGATATATTTAAAGCAGCACTGCTTCAGCCAAAGGGTTGATACACATAGCAGTGAGGAGCTAAAGACAATTATATTTTAATTAGCTTATAAAGAGGTTCCAATGGTAGTATGGTCGAATGCCAAAAGTCTTACTATGAACTGGAGTATGTCACACTTCTTATTCATATTCACTCAACAACGCTGTGTGTTACTACATTCAGTGTGTTTTGACTTTATGGGCAAAAAATCAATAACTCAGCATAGTTTGCAAAGTAAGGTTTACGCTTAGCAAAATCCAGAATTTAAAATAAATAAATAAATAAATAAACCTTCCCTGAGAGTCCACTTGAGGCTGGCAGCACATAGTCTCCATTAGCTCCCATATCAAAATGATCCTTTTACAGCAGCAATAAAAATGTTTACAGTCTGGTTCAAAACAGTTTTTGGTCTCTTTAGCACATTTCCCCTGACTTATCTGTTTCGGTATAAACGAGTGTTATTAGAGCCTAAAGCTTGCCCTATTTGCCTGGGAGACGGCAATTATGGCATCCAGAATGGTGACTGCTATCATTATGTCCCAGTAAACAAGCGCAGAGAGAAAACTGATTTATTAGTGAAAGTATGTCTGCCTGTGAAAACGTGGACAAATTTTAAAGCTGTGTAGATTTCTCATGTTCTCACAATGCATACTTTTCTTCCAGCTTATCGTGATTTCTGAGAGCAGTCATAAACACGGCCTCTACTATACAACACATTTATGCTTGTCGTCAAAGCCCAGTGTGGAAACTAACACAGAACACCTGAGTTAGTCTGGGTCCAGTTGAGGTCTGCACATGCAAAATAAATCCTAACCCACATTGGACGTGCTCGTCCGACTTATTAAAGTTCAACTTGGTATGATTTCTTTTGAACTATCATGCTTATATGCACTGATAAAAATCCAGGTTTAGAGAGACTAGTAAAACAATCTACTCTGTTTACACATACTGGTGAAGACTATCTCCATGCTTCATACAGACAATGGGACAATCAAACAAATCACTTCACTTAATTTAAACACAACCCTGATTTGACTTTAAACCCCAGCACAACCGTGCTAAATATAAAGATGAACATATGAAGGTAACAGTGGGCTCTTTGTCAGTATCAACCTAATCTGAAATAGAGTATACCATGGTTCATTGAAATTGTTGATACACAGTACTGTGCAGAACTTTTAGGCATGTTTGGGCCAAAAATTGAGGCTGCAGTAAGGTGTAGATGTGGCCAGTAAGCTGCCCAAGGGTACCGTAGGTGGGAGGGAGGATTGCCTTAACCCAGATTGTGCTCTTGAAGTCCTGAAATTTTACCAGGGAGATGGGAAAATCATCTGTTGAAAAATAAAGCCCCCACCTTTATGGCAGAATAAGGGGTGGATGTGGCAAGAAAGTACGGTCTAGGGTACTGTCCAGGTGGATAGTTAGGGTTGCCACAAGCCCATGGTCGAGCTGTGGATGTCCTAAGGGCCCTAAAACTGCTGGTGATCTTTGGGCTTATTTGCAGGGATTGTGGCACATCAGGCCTGTGATGAATCCTTGGCGCCGACATGACAAACTTATGCACATGACTGTATCCCTTTTATTATTATGACCTCCAAAAAGACTGTCGACTTAAGGTGCTACAGCTATTTTATGTCAATAACAGACATGTTATCATTCTATTAACCACACAAAATAACACAAAACCATGCATTCATTTTTGAAAAACCTTTTACTTGAAATATCAATATTTTCTCAGAAAGTATAAATAATGATTTATGATTGATTTCAATTTTGTACAAAAATAATACATTAGGAGAGACAAAAAAGATCATGTCCTGTCACAGAAATATGAGTGCCCTCTGATCAGATGGCAGTCAATGTATAACAGTCACCATCCAATCGACATGATAATAACAATGACCTAATGTTGAACAGGAGCTCGGATCCGCCACACTTTGAGCACACAGGGTTTGATGTTCAAAATTGTTTTGTCTTTAGTAAAAAACTTTTGTAACTCAGTTATTCTGAAGGAAAACTTAGATAAAATTTCACCACATGGCTTCACTTGTCTTACGATAACCCAGCTAGCAAAGGCTGGCAACACAGTAAATATTTTCACATGATTAATTTTGAAAAGGTGAGAAAATTTTAACATTATAGCCTCCAAATACACACTTTAGACAATTTGGCTGGATCGCACAACCACACACCTGCTGTTTGTAGTAAATATTTAACACATTGGAGATTTCACAGATAGAAAAACTTTTTACTCATTTTCTCTATTTGCAGTCAACCTTCCCAATTTTGAATATCTGGTGGATTCAGAGGAAAACTAAACATGAAAATACTCCTGATGTACACAATGCCAGTATGTCATCAGCTACTAGTTAGTTAGCATATAGCTAACATTTGTGCGTCTCTTGCTTCCTGTGCGGCCCAGCGGTCAGATTCCCATCTACGACTCCAGGCCAACATTAGTTTTGTATTCTGCCTCATTACTCTTGGGCACTGTGAGTGTGGGTGTCCATACCCACAGCAGCTGCTCCTCTCCCAACATTTCTCATCCTTTTCTGGATTCCTGTTTGATTAGAGCAGCTGCTGTCACAACATTTTGCTCTTTCATGTCTCTCTCCTTCACTGAATCCCAGAGCAATGTGGCTGTTTTGTTTCTGAATACCTGTCAATATTTTCATTCTACACTCTAGGAGGGCTTTGTAATGAGGAGTTATTATCAACATTTGCACTATTTTGCTATTTCTTCATATTGCAGCAGGAAATGGGAGAGAAAGGAGGGTGAGTCCCATTCCTGAAATTCACCTGAACCTGTGTGCAAACAAAATGGAAGGGAAGGGCCACGTTTAAAGTGTGTGAGTCAGTCCTCCCCCTCAGGGCAGACCAGGTTTATGGGTACGACAGGGTGACTTTTCAGACATGTCTACAAATAAATCCTACACTCAGCTACGCTCTTATTCTTTGGCATAACATACACACATCAATCTGTGTCTTTTTTTCTCTCTTACAGGCAGCTTTTCACAACAGAAACTTCAGTTTATAATAAAAGTTGGTGCCTTCACTGATAGTGCATATTCATTTCCAGTCTCAAGTGTGCAGAATCTAGTTATAAAAAGCATTTCAAACATGCATGGTCCTTTCAAGATTGTCAAAGTCTTTTCAATTACAGTATACACATTGAAAATCTGCACCCATGCTGGCACAGTAAACTGAGTGTGACAGAAGAACATGGAAGACTCCTTTAAGGCCGATGCACAGGATCAATAGAAGTGATTGTCAGACAGTTCTGCTGGCGTGCAAGGCGATTCAACCATGAAGTTGCCGACTTCATTAAGTCTTTCAGCCTTCACACAGGCTGATTAGCATCTCTGTTGGATCGAGAGAGTCTTCATTTTCCCACCTTCAATCACAATCTTTTAAGATTCCCAGAGCCTCTCTGTTTGTGAGATGTTTGGGTTTTTGTTCCTTTGTAATGTCTCTTCATTAAAAAGAGACATTAAAAACTGAATACTGCTGTCAAAGCTTCTGTTAAAATCAGACATCCTTGTTGATCATTTATGTGCGAAAAAGAATGAGTCTTGTCTCCTCACTTTCAGGTGCAGTGAGCTGAGTTTCTGTGTTTTTCTTCTTCCTCACAATCTCATTTTTCACAGCATGGCCCTCCGTCGTCATTCCTCCTGTTAGTTCTGTTGACTGACGCATTGCCGTCCTCGTGCCTCTGCCGGTTATTAAGAGTTGTCATGGTTACCGCGGTGAGAGGGTGGAAAAATGTGCTCAGGTTGCCCGGCACCGGGGAAATCAGGTGGATGCTCTCACCAGGCTTGAAGAGGACACTGAAAGGAGAAGAGAGAAATTTGAGACTAAGAAGGTCTGTAATGGTTAGAACTATATAAACAACCTGTTAAGTAATACAATACTCACTGTAAACCTCAGAGTCCAAAATATTTAAATAGATCAAGTTGTGTAAACTCAATAAACAAAGAAAAGTTTAATCCAACTCATTATTTTAAGTTTCTGTGACTTATTCTTCATTTTGAGTCATTTTAACTTGTCACTTTTGATCAACTATTTTGTGGATTAAAAATTTAATTTAATATTTGCATCTTATGAGCTGGGCGAAATTGTATAACCGGTCAGGTTAAATAAAGATATTCTGGACCTTGGCGTAAGGAAATTAGAGAATTGTAATTGAGGAACCCTGAACTACATCAGCTCTATTTTCTGCAGTTGATAAAACACTCTTTTGGTTCCAAGCAATCATTACTCAAGGTAAGTATTTTTTTGATTGTCTGATGATCATCCCTTAATCTGCAGAGTTTCCTCTTTAAACATTAGACCTTACCTACAGTGCAATTTAATGTGCATTAGACGTTATTATAACTTCATGAACTTCAAGCATGTACAGTGCAAACCTGTGGTGGAATGTGGCTACATTAGGCAAGAACCTGTCCAGATCACATTTTAAAGTTATTTAATTGAGTTTTTTGTTTTTTATATTGCTAATTTAAACTTTACTTTTTCAAAGCTTTTTATCTAACAGGCATCTTATACTTTAATTTAAGTGTAACTTTCAATATAAAGCCATTTTATTTTGAAATTAATATCTCCTGCGTTATAGTTTCGGTAGATTATGAAAATACTTTATATGCACACATTTGGGCTGCTTTTGTTTTCATTGTACTTCAATTATCACAACCTTACAAAGGACTACTGTTTTATTTCTCAAAATTGAAACAACATTTTGATCTTCACATTTAGATCAAAAATCCTCTTTGGACAAATAATATCAATCACTGCTATACGTATGACAAAGCTTTAATGTTTTAGTAAGTATTGTGCTAAATGCCCTAGCATTTCATCAATAAATCAATCAATCCCAGCATTAGTAAATCACAAAATAAGTGTTGCTCACATTGGTAATAAATACCCAGTATTATGAGGACTAATGTGAAAGGAGACAATCTCTGTTGTAATTATTTCTGTCATTTATTTTGATGCTTAAATCATCACCTTTATTCTGAAATATTGCCACCTGCACTGATGAAACTGTTTCTCCCCACTGGTAAATAGCATACATCACTCTTGCACCTTCAGGTGCCACACCTGACCAAATACATTCCTCATCCCTCTTCTCTTGACTCCTTCAAGCTTGTTCCCTTTGAAAAGCTTTCCGTCCTTTTTTTTTTAGATTTGTTTGTGGAATTTATTTTTCTCCTGCGTCTCTGTGGGTGGAGGCTGGTGGCCCTGCTGTGACCTTGCGGACAACAAACAGTTTCAGCTGATAAAGCTGACCTGAGCTGAGATCTGAGTCATTAGACGCAGGCCTGTGAGCAGAGGTGAGTGTGTATCAGACTCAGGTATAATGGAGGGGTTCCTCAGTAAACAGTGGGTGTTATAAAGCCTGAACACCCTGGTCGAGTCATGAGAAGAGGGCTGCCCCGTTTAAATAAAGTCCTGATAAGAAAGTACCTGCCTGCTAATTATTCTCTAAGTAATCAAGTCTGTAAAATGCCACACAGTGATTATGTTAATGCTGTGAACAAACTTTGATATAATTCTTAAGCATTGCTTTTTAATTTTCATACTTTTAGCTGTATTACATTTGACCAAAAGTAGTTTATTTTCAACTCTAAAAGAAAAAAGTATCCGTAAAACATCTGTGTTTTTCTAATTTTATTTATTTGCTGGACTAATTTGGTCTTTCATCTGAGGAAATCAGATATTTCTAAGTTTAGACTAGGGCTGGGCAATTACTTTAAATGAGAGGCATCTACCATGAAGAACTGATGTGTTTTGATTATTGCCATCAAAAGAGGAAAAATTTTCATCAAGATCAATCTCAGGATTTCTGTAATTAATCATGATTTATCGCACCAAACTTATAGAATTTAAAATTTCCAATATTTTGCATTTAAACTGGTTTGTGTAATTTTGGATTTTGGGAGTTTTGGGAAAATTGGCAATAAACTCTGTGAATCATTGTGACGTAAAAAATGTGTACTCTAATCGTGGATCTTAGTTGATACAGATTAATAGAATTTATCTTGACAGTGTGTTGAAGTATTTCTGACACTTTCTTCCCTTGAATAGTTTTATGTGTTAATGGAAATTACTTACATACACTAAATTGCCAAAAGTATTTGCTCACGTGCCTCGACTCGCATATGAACTTAAAGGGATACTTCAACATTTTGGCAAATTCGCCCATTGCCATTCCTAATTCCTATAGTCTTAGTAATAGATTTGTTTCCTTTAGTTGTTGGTGCTAGCTGTTTCTAGATCTGGGGGGGGCGTTAAACCAGCTGCACAGCTAACACTATGTTAGCAGACGGAATTTTTGCTTTCTCTCATCAAAGTCATCAAATGCACAATCCAACAACTCCAAAATGCTCTCGTGGACAAGTTGTGACCTGTACATTCGCCACGCTATTAAATAATCATGAAACATTACGAGACAGAGAAGTTTTAAAGTTAAATGCAAAGCCAGAACTTCACTCAAGACATGGCTGCTGCACTGTGTCACTCTGCCCAGTGGTTTACTCAAGAAATAGTTCAGAGTATTTGCTTCATGCATTGTAATGTTACATAATTATATGTTATTATTTCATAGCGTGGTGAATGTGCAGGCCACAACTTGTGCACGAGAGCGTTTTGGAGTTGTTGGATTGTGTATTTGATGACTTTGATGTGGGAAAGCAAAAATTCCGTCTGCTAACATGGTGTTAGCTGTGCAGCTGGTTTAACGGTCCCCCAAGATCTAAAAACAGCTTGCACCGTCAACTAAAGGAAACGAACCTATTACTAAGACTATAGGAATTATGGCAATGGGCAAATTTGCCAAAATGTTGAAGTATCCCTTGAAGTGACATCCCATTCTTAATCCATAGGTTTTAATATGACATCAGTCCACCCTTTTCAGCTATTACAGCTTCAATTCTTCTGGGAAGGCTTTCCACAAGGTCTAGGAGTGTGTTTACAGAAATTTTTGACCATTCTTCCAGAAGCACATTTGTGAGGTCACACACTGATGCTGGACGAGAAGGCCTGGCTCTCAGTCTCAGCTCTACTTCATCCCAAAGGTGTTCTATTGGGTTGAGGTCAGGACTCTGTGCAGGCCAGTAAAGTTCATCCAACTCTCTCATCCATGTCTTTATGGATTTTGCTTTGTGCACTGGTGCACAGTCATGTTGAATCAGGAAGGGGCCATCCCCAAACCGTTCCCACAAAGTTGGGAGCATTGAACTGTCCAAAATCTCTTGGTAGCATCTTGAAGCATTCAGAGTTCCTTTCACTGGAACTAAGGGGCCAAGCCCAGCTCCTGAAAAACAATCCCACACCATAATCCCCCCTCCACCAAACTTTACACTTGGCACAATGCAGTCAGACGAGTACAGTTCTCCTGACAACCACCAAACCCAGACTCGTCCATCAAATTGCCAGATGGAGAAGCGCAATTTGTCACTCAAGAGAACGTGTCTCCACTGCTCTAGAGTCCAGTGGCAGCGTGCTTTACACCACTGCATACGACGCTTTGGATTTGAACACCTGATTTCAATTATTTGGATGGGTGAGTGAATACTTTTGGCAATATAGTATATCAGATAATCAGGATGTTTAAAAAAAAAAACGTGCTTGGCAATTATATGAAAAACTGTTTTAGCTCAAGATAAGGTTCAGGTTGAGTAGAGGGTAAAGGTATCGTATCTTTTTCTATAAAAACTTAAAGTTCTGGTCATTAAAGTAAGTTATTCTTGCAGACAGACTGAATTTTCATTTCCTTTTACGTAACTATTAAATCTAAAGTATTTTTTCTACACTTGACTCTTCAAACATCTTTAAACCTAATTATTCTTTGAAAGTATATTGATAACTGATTGTTATGCTGCTATTTCACAGCCTCAGAGAGGTTTGTCTCCCTTATGTTCTCATGAAAACACCCTCAACTCTCAGCTTTCATCCCACTGACCCATCTGTCTGTCTGTAGTGATGCAGCGGTGTGAGCACTCTGCCTCAGCGTGGGAAATTGAGCGTGTGAAAGCACCGTGGACAACATTTCAGGCTAGAGCGATCACTGAGAGCAGGGAGAAGTAGGAAAGGAGAAAATGTGTAATTACCAGGAGAAAAAAAAGGTAAAAAAGAAACACCCCCCTCCCAGCCTATCTCATCTCCAGCCTCACTGGATGGATCACAGTGTAGAGGACACGAGGTTTGAGGACTTTGATTAACAGCGAGGCTCATTTCCTGATCACAGGGGTAAGAGGGAAGTGTGAGGAGGCAGTGTTAATCAACAGGCGTTCAGGCTGAGGGATCAGCTGATTGACTAGAAGGTTGTTCAAGAGGAAATGGAACTTTTAAGGAGTATACCATTCATCTGTTAGTTTGGTGCCTTATAAAAACCATTTAAACATCTGCATCAGACCAAAACCAAAGCTGTGAAAGAACTTAAGTTCTTGATTGCTTGATTAGTGACTGAACTGATAAAAATGTATTTACCCAGGAGAGACCCCCAAGTTGCACCATCTTGTTTACAGGAGCGTCCTAATGTGACAGGAATTAAACACACAATCATTACACACACTGGGCAAACACTTCTCCCAGATATAATCCAATCCCTTCTGTTAGTTTGTGCTTTGGTTGCATTTGTTTTTTTTTGTTTTTTTTACAGGAGCAGGGTGGGGGTGATTTTTGTGAATCAATAGGTAACTAATCAGCTGGTTGAGGTGTTAAGCAGAGGTTTGATGTTACAGATGATGCAAAAATCAACAAAAAATACATTTCTAGTGCAATTACCCCCTTACTGATTCAAGGATGTTTTAAATCTAAACCCTGGAGTGGCAGGCAGACAGGTGAGAACATGTATCAGACTGTTACACAATGCCAGCTAAAAACTCACTGTCTTGCTGGAGGACATGGAGCTGAGGGTACTGAGGCTGTTGGCATCTGTAACCACCATGGCTGAGGGGAAACGTGACGGGTGGGAATATTGCGGGGGCTCTTGCTTGTGAGGATACACTGCAGGAAAAATAAGACACATGGTTAGGTTTAAACAGTTGTTTGTCAATCAAAATAATACATCATGTTTCTTGACTGTAAAGAAGAAAATATCACATTTTTTCCAAGAAAAACAGCACTTTCATATGTATCACTAGCTCTTTCAGCAAAGAGTAGCATCTTTCATAAGAGACAGTCTATGAGGAACCCATCATTCTTAGCCTGTGTAGACTGATCATATTAAACTGAAATGAGACAGTCTGGCCTACAGAGGATTCGCTGTTAATGTCACTACTCATTTCTACTCTTAACACATAGCTGCTCCTATGACACCAACCTCACCAGCTTCATTGAAACTAGCTTACATAATCAACATCACAAAATTTGACAAAAAATAATTTATACTATTTGTATTAATACCTTTACGACTGAGTTAAAACCAAACCCTGTATATTAGGACATATCATCCTTACTAGATTAATTCTGTTACCTTAAAATGTATGTTGAATAAAGAAAAAAATAGATTTTTACATTTCAAGAACATTTAAAAAGTAAATTCCCATTTGCAAAGCACTCTGGGTAGATGGTTGCATCTTCCCACATCTTTCTGATTGGGCTCACCCCAAACTCCATTACACTAATTCCTTTCTTAGTGTCCTCATCACTCAAACTGTACTCAGGTTAAAATAAAAGGACTTTAAGGGTGACACTACACAGGAAGAACAATGCAACCATTACATAGTCAAGCGCTGCCATACAATTGAGATCAGCTGATCTCACACAAGTCCTCATCAGCTGACGGCCAGCTGATTTGTTCTAAGCATGCTGCCATATCTAAACTGCTCTAACTTGGGTACACTTTGCTGCTCCTTTTTGCAACCCTCCTCCACCCCAGCGCCTCCTTTATTCTGCTTCTGACTTAATAAATGTCATTCTGTTGTCATTGATGCCTACTCTGCTCGCATCTTTTTTTTTATTGCTGCTCCTGCTAGAAGCTTTCCACACTGGCTCATGGAAGGGCAGGGGGATCCCAGAACATTCATAACACCAAACATATATGACAGAAACAACTGCATATCAATAACTGCTAATGAAAAAAAATATTGTGTTCCTTGACAAAATGTTCCTGACAGAAGTATAATTCTCCCAGACACTAATATTAAAGGTATAAAGTAAACATGTCTTAACGGGTAGTCATCCATTTGACAAGTACATTTGAACAGATCCTTAATGGCTGAGGAAAAAAGGCAATAACTGAAGTATCCTTTGAAATGGGACAGCTTTAGATGTGTTACTGGGATGCAAGCAGTCTTCAAATATACTTTTAAAAGACAAATGTTAAATAATTTTGGGAAAGGAATCAGCAAAGTTAGACCAAATCGAACCTAATTTCAATACTTGTGAAAATAGTTTTCCAGTTCTCTCTTTCCTTCAGTTTTTAGAGAAAGTTAAATAATGTTGTAGGTTATTCCCTTAATAATAAAAATAGCAGTTAGCACATCCTCTTTGTGCTCAGGATTGTAAGCAGATCATTATTTCAACACAAAATTAAACTGTCATGAAAATAAGAACAAGGTTTATTGGTTGATAAAAATAAATCCTTAATTTAATATAATATAGCTGCCAAAGGACAGTTGGCTATGTAGAAGACAGAATTTAAATCCTGTCTTGAGTAACATGTCTGTAACACATTCATCTGAAGTGTTTAAACTCCAGCTTTAAGCATCCATCTGGCTCCCTTTAAAGATTAACCAAGCCACAACTTTTGCCAATGAAAAACCCAAAAAATAACAAATTTAAATGACAAAAGTCTAGCCAGGATGTGCTCTACTGCAGACTAAGGTTGAATAAAAGAAAAAATTAACCATTTCAAACTGTTCTTTACGCAGTTCATGTCACATATTAAACTTGTAACACAAAGTGAATCCATAGATCTTCACGATGTAAAAACAAGAGCAGACGTGGGTGTTACTGACTGTGTGAGTGTGTGACAGTAGCCATAAAGGGTTGCTGGGTCATGTGGCTGGGCGACTGCTGCATCAGGCTCTGTTGATGCGGGCTGTGGAGCTGCTGTGAAAACTGCACCGGCTGCAGTGCTGCAAGGCTGCCCGCCACGCTGTTGATCACTGGTACTGTCTGAGACTGTGATGTGTTTAAACCTGATGGAACATAAAAACTCAGTCAAACAATGTCATGATCAGTGACTTTTGCTTCTTTTTTGAGAGTTCTTGGTTATGTGGAAGGACCAATTAGAACTCACTCTGTGCGATGGCCATGACTCCAGAAAGAGGCATTATGAGGTTCTGTGTCTGCTGATGGCTGTGATGGGAACTGTGGATGTTTGTCAATGTGCTGACTGGAGGAAGTCCTCCACCTGATCCTGAAATCTAAGTGCAACAAAGACAAAGGATATACATTTTCAATATGTCACAAGAGCCTTAAACACTCAAGTAGGATAAAATTGAGATTCTGTTATGTAAAAACATATTTATTTATATCAGTGAGAGAGATGTGTGCTGAAAAAGCAGAGATAAATGTTGACTTAGTTCAGATTCTTTTGTATGACACTACGCTTGTGCAACTCCACTCAAAACACAAGCAAACACTGATAAGACACAATAAAGGGAAGGGGAAAATTATACAAAATATGTCAGCAAAGGGGACTGCATTACTTTAAGGAGAACCCAGGTAAAGTTTGCATCTATGTCATATGTTCCTTTCTTTAAATGTTACAGCAAACCACTTAAAGAATAACCAAACTCCATGCACAGTCATGTCTGTCTGGTCTGGGGGCCTCCCGCTCTGTTGGGCTGCGTCTATTTGACTACAGCTTCCCACAGAAGACAGAATGAACGGATGCACATCCGTAGATAAGACCTGCTGCTTAGCTGCACTACAGTCATTTCACAAAACAGCGCTTCAAAACACAGAAGTATCCTGATCTGAGAGGGAAGTAAGTCCACAGCATTGAACATTTCAGTTGCGAGACTTTATGCTTTATCTGACCCTTCAACCTTTATAAGGAGGCATATTTAACATACATTGGCTGGAGATCCAAAAAATAATCTACTGTTAGCAACATTCATCAATTCAAAGCATGACATGATTTCTTTGATAACATAAGGCTTGCCATGATTATCTCATCTACAAAAAATCCTATAATTATTTCAGGACATCTTGTTTAGGATGTTGTGGGAAAAAAGCTGCCTGACAAACTTATGCAAATCTGTCAACTGCTGCCAACAAATTTACTGAAAAACATTCAACCCTTCCTGATGGTATGTGTTATATTCATTTAGGCTCCATGCTTTACATTCACTTGATAACTAATATATCAAATAATTTAAAATTCATTTGGGAATTGATCGTATCCCAGGTTGAATTTTTTAGTACAATTTATTTTGCCAGTAAATCAAACATCATATGTCTAAAGTACTGAAAAGCTACAAGGGCATACACAGGTTTCCTTGTCACTGATCAAATATTGGACTAGGGCAGAAGGGAGAAACTCTGAAGTCGACTAAAAAGAACTGTGAGTACAATCAAATGTTGGCGTCATTTCTGGCAGAACAAGCATCGCTCCTCCTGTGTCTCCTCTCTGCAAGGCATTTAATCAATACGAGCAGAATGTTTCTTTGTCAGGTTTATTGGCTGAGTGTTGAACATGCCCGGTGCTTTCTGGTGAAGCCATCATGGCCCTCCACCTTCCAAACAGAGCAGCACAATGTGCTAATTGTTGGCTCCTTCCACTAGGTCCATGGGAGAGCAGAGGTTCGGGAACCTGTTGTTTTTTTTTTTTTTTTTTTACATTTTTGCTAAACTCAGGCCAGCTCTTATCTTATCTGAAGCCGTGAGGGCCCAGGTGTGTTCACTCACCATCTTGGCGTCAGGTGACAGCAGGCTGTGGCTGTGGTCCAATCCTCCTGGAGACACCTGCTGGAGCACCGACTGGCTGTTGTGCACGGAGTTACTGCTGTGGTGACTGATGGTGGTGGAGGAGGTGACCTCACCAGGGCCTTGGCTGTAACGCACTGATAGAGAGAGAGAGAGAGAAACAGGTGAGTTAGTCTTATTCGTACAGTTATGTAGGGCAGGGAGATAGCAGTGTCGGCCTCATTCTGCACTGAGCTACAACGCAGTCACTCCGCCCAACTAGCTTACCTGCTCTTTGACTCAGACAACAGTGGAGAAGAACAAACAAACACACCGACCAGTCCCTGCTGCTGCTGCTGCCGCTATCTGTGCAGCTCAGCCAAGGCCATGCACTGTGTACACACAGCAGGACTCACATCAGAGCCTCTGATCAGCGCACTTGTTGTTCAATTACGTCAATGTTAAGTTTCAGCAGGTTTTTGATCATTTTACTTTCATTTTTCTTGTTGAAATTCAAAACACCTTTTTTCAAGCGTGTCTAGGCCGAGACAGGTAGCACCCAAAATGTTCTGTCAGGCAGCTATACATAGAAAATAATGACCCATTATAAAGACATTAAATAGCAAGTACATCATTAAATCTGTCAACAATGACCACCATCAAATGCACATGCTTTCCATCAAGTCATGCAAAATTCCTCTGTCAAATTGCAGGATTAAAGTTTACATTTCTTTACTTGTAAAAAACTCAGTTGTTACTATTTCATGTGAAGGTGTAATGAAAATATAATTCTTCCTTTAGGGCATCATTTATTATTATGTCTAGACTTCTTGTTGTCTCTCACTGGAGGCCCAAAGGAATGCTTTACCTCGCCACAACCAACAATCAAATGCCTGTTTGCTGATGCAGGCCCCCTCTGATACCAACAGAGTAAACATTACACAATTACAAACAATGTCAAACACATTCTTATCCTCTGGTCTAAGCCTCACACAGACACTAAGCCCCCCTTTCTCGGTGACAGTGTAGAGACAGACTCTGTTTGCTCTCAGATCTCCCATCTTCCCCAAGCACCCTCCGTCCCTGACCCAGGTGTGACAGCCTGAACACTCTGCTGAATCTGGTCAGGCATGACAGTAAGCATTGATATACAACCATTATGAGATAAAAAAGAGGGAGAGGCACTGACACTGAACATGACCGATGGGGAGGGCATTGATTTTTTTGTCACTGATACAGAAAGGAGCAGGATGTTTTTATAGATCTCAAAGCTGCTACAGGTGTCACATCTTCCTTCCTGATGCAGAGTTATCTGTTTTAGAACATTTTCATATCAACGGTAGCAAAACCTTTTTACCGGCCTTTTGTAGCTAAAGACTAGACGCAGACAGAAACAGTGAGCCTAGCTTGACCAAAAAAGTAAAAAAAACTGTGCATTTGCCAATTACATATTAAAGATGTATGATATAGCACTGAATGCAATAAGCTAAACTGATAGGGTTAACTTGATTTTGTTGGTGTTTGGCAAAGAAAGAGTAGGGGTTTCAAGTAGTACTTGGACTATGTTAAGCTAACTGGTAAATAAAATAAAGTTCTAAAAGCCTAGTATTTTCTGAACTATAATGACGTGGGTTAATACAAAGATTAAGATTAGAATTTTAAATGTAAGCTAGTTGTGCTATTTGATTTTTTCTTAAATCTAAACAAAACAAGGCTATGCTAGGCTACGCTAACTGTCTCTTGATAATAGCATCACCATATAGGACACACGAGACTCAAATCAAACTTTTATAAAAGAATAAGCTTGTTGCTGTCCAAGTGTGCTACATTTTAAAGCATTAGACAGAGTAAAGCTAACGGTTTCCTCTTCCTACACGTTTTTCAGCTAAGCTAAGCTAGTTGTCTTCCAGCATGAACAAAGACAAGAAAAATACAACTGTTCTCATCCTTCCTTCTCAGAGGGCTAGAGAGCAAACAATCATAACTCACAAACAGAGGTGCTGCTATTTGTATGCTAAATGAAGCTAACAATGACGGTAGTATAATATTTCTCACTCATTGTTAGCAAGAGAGAGAAAAACCTTTTCCTCATACTATTCAAATTCACTTTCACGCTTGATACTTAAGGTCTAGATGCACGGCACCATATTTCATCCTCTAAAGTACCTGTCCTCCATTTTGCTCAGCACACAGACTTCATATTGTCTGCTGCAACACTGAAGCCACACTATGACACTGCACCGTGCCTTGTAAACACTGCCACAGAACAATAAAGCACTCCGTTGGACTCATGACCCCCATTGCCTCACAATAGAAGTGGTCTCATAAAAAAGGCTGTTAAATCAGTGCTGAGCGACCTCTTAAAGTGTCTGATGGAGAGAAGATGCTATTCAGGACGGCTTCTTTAGGTCCAGCAGTTAACTCTAGTTGCCAGGACCTCATTAAGGACTCTAAGATTTAAACTTTAGGTTTTAGAAAGTTTTAGAGCAGGTTTAAATTTGAGATATTGCTGTGACACAGCTTCTTAGACTGAAGATTTCTGTAAAACTCTAAAATAGACCAATCCATATGAAACCAACTGCCATTTTTGGAGAACAGGGGGAGGGCGAGAACTTCTAAAGGGGAGTGGTAGCAAGGACCCTCAGCAGGTTTAAAAGGCTCTCACTCCATGTGTGACCCATGTAATATCAAAGCCTGGCTCCCCAACCCCAGGCAGTGTGCATTGTAGTACTGCTGCATATGACAGACCTCCTGGGTCTCTGCAGGACGTATCCAGTCTCTTCTTTGTGGCTCTCCTGGAGACACAGAGCTATGGAAAGTGCAAAGCTAGGCCATCTTTTCTGTGTGGGTTTGTGGGTTGTTTCCTAGTTGGCCTGGGGTGACACCATCCACAGATAATCCCCCCTACTACTGTGTCTGATCTGGAACTTCTTAGTCTGCTAGTTTGGTAAGATGCAAAAGGATGAAGCTCAGCTTACACAGCAATGATTCAATTTTATGGTGACACAAGTTGCTGAAAGTAAGAGTGCTGAAAGAAGCATTCAGTTACCTTCAGCAAAGCTCTCAAGAATGTAACAAGACCACAAAAGGACTGACTTTATGTAAAAATAAAATTAATCTCTATGGTTGAAGAAGGCACAGTGAATTAGAGGGCTGCTTCCTCAAAACTATAAAAAATAATTAAAAAGGGCACTTTTAAGAGCTTTTCTACCTCATTGCGTGAAATCCCTCAGTGAAACAAAAAAATGTGGTTTACTGTTAAGAAAATGCATCTTAAGGAGCAGTGGCTCTCAAAATATTTGGTCAGTGGGTCATGAATGTGTCAGGAAAAATCAAAGCGGCAAAAAATCTATGAAGTATACATATTGTGATAATGGTTAATTTTAAAAGTTTTAACAATATCTTAACTCATTTATGTAATTTTCTTGCAATAAAAACTACTTTTCCCATGATAATGAAGTCATTTTTCAAGATCAAAATTGGCAAAATGTGCATGTTATGAAGAAAGGGGATGTAAAACATGTCAGTTTTTCTCTCTTTCTCCTGTCATATATTTGAGAATTTCTGGAAATTTTCAGTCACATGTGTCTTTAGGTATACTGGTGTGTTCTGAGGCTAGAACCACTGTTATAGAGAGTATTTTTGTATTTTAAAGATATCTTAATTCAAATAAAAGTTAGCTGCAGAGGTGGGTGGAGCTGAGCAACACATCTGAGGCCTGAAAATGTCTAGTGGGGCCACTAATTCGCAGGGACTGGGGAGGGGTGGAGCTGCGTGATATGGGGGAGCTTGGGCAACAGAATATGCAGCTTTCAGCAGCAGTTCACACTTAGCAACATTGTATATATGTAATATTTTTATCATGTAAAATTTTGCATTACCATGGTAATGATAAACATATTATTTTTGTTATTTGTGATTGTTTGACCTAAACTGTAAATGAAGAATATTAAATAACTCAAATTAAAAATAATAATAATAATAAATTTCATGCCTCTCATGTTAGCTGCCATGGCAAATAACATGCCATTATGGCTGTAAAATTCAGGAATTTCTCTGGTTTTGAAAACTTCTGGAAATATTTGATGTAATGTTTTAATTTAGGAGTAGACATTTTTAAATAGTAAAGAAAATTTCAGTGAGCAAATTCTCCATGTTTTACCCTTAAATAGGAAAAAGCTAGGCTCATCATTTTATAACCCATTCTGATTTGGAAAATGTGATTTTCTCTGTTAAATGAGTCTGTTAAGCTAAAAAGTGCTTACACTGTAAAAACTAATATGAGGGCCCAGTGTAAAGTAGTTAAATAACAAGTTTCACAGCATTTTTTTGAGTTGAAGGGCCCAACTTCATACGTCATGTTGCCATTTAGTTGATATAACATGCTCATAACTAAAAATCTAAAGTTGGCAGAACTTGTTTTCCAAAAGAAAAATATATTTTAGTTGCTCGACTAAAGTAGTTGAGCCAACTATATCCCCTGGAAATATTGGTTCAACCTAAATCTGTATATTCACTTGGTATGTATTTTACATAATTTAAGAAACTCTGTATAATTTGTTGTATCAACAATTTAAGTTAACAAAAGTGACATTAATTCATTATCTGTTCACACAACATTAACCAAGTTGGATTATTATAATTTTTATATCTGTATAAAATGTTAACATTGGCCTACATCAGCTGTCAATATGGGCTGTATGTGTAAATGAGTTTGTGGTAAGTAAATATTGTATAGGAAAGCACAGGTGCATGCTCACATTCTGCCTGAGATCTGCTTCATTTCTAAAATAAAAAAAAATCACTACCTACATAGCACGTCACACTGTTTGACTGTCTATCCAATTGTGACCGGCTGGCCAACGAACCAAAACAAAATCAATAAAAACTCCCAAAGTAAGAAGACTTTCTTTGATCTGACCCAGCAGTGACCCTCTGTGCTTTGACTGAAGGTGTGGTGGTGGTTTGAGGAGGAGGAGGAGGAGGGGGAACTCTCTTTCTCTATAGGCGAAGAAGGGGTCATCAGTTCTGTCTGGCCAGAAAAGAGCCAATACCTCAGTGGACAGCTCCTGCTGCTCCAAGTCTGCACCCAGCCTCAGCAACTATACTTAGGCCCATAAAGGTGACGGGGGAGGCTTTAAACTCAGTCCTCCTCAAGGCCCAGCAGAGATAAATGAACCTAGGTTACAGTCACTGCAGTCTTCTAATACACCACAGACAATGGGGCCTCCTGCTGAGGAGGAGTATAGAGAGGAGAAGTCAGGGGAGCCCCTTATCAAAGGCCTAGGAGATGTAGTAGCAAAGGATTTTAATTGTCCATTAAGCATGCATAATGCAGGCTGTGCCCTAGCAACGCAATGAGTCGTCCTGCTGGGATATTATTGTCTGACTGGGGGCTGACACTGAAAAACAGCTGATGCTGTCGGCAGAATGCCAGTGGGACATCTTGTAAGCAGCCAGCTAGGAGAGGGGGGGGCAGCGGCAACCCTTCCCTTCGACAACCTTATCACTGACCCCTCTGACTTTGCAGCCCGAGGTCAATGCCTGGTCAGGTGTTCTGAGCAGGAAAAAAGCAAACAGGCAATCCACAAGTGGGACCAATTTATCCAAAGGTAAAAGAGCAAGTCAAGGCAAACAGTTTGTTTTCCCTTCAAAGTGCGCCTCGTGTCCGAACACGAGAGGACAACAATAGTCTCTCAAATCATTGTTTTATGGTGGGTGAGTGATGGCGAGGAGGATAATGCTCTGTGAGTCCTATCAGCTTTGTTTTTATGCCATATACAACAGGTAGACTCAGTCAATACTAATTACGCCAAACGCAAACAACAGGTCAGGGTGAAATGGTCACAGCAATAATGTGCAGTGTTTCCTTGTTTTGGCAACTCTCACAGAAGAGTCATTAGCAACCTGCAAGGGAGGAGGAAATGTGGAAATGACGGCGTTATGTTGAGCTGATCTGGATGTGTCTGTCCCCTCTCCCTGACCCTGGCCTGACCCTGGCCTGTCACAGGACCGCTGCCCTTTGTGTCATGCTTCTCCATGCTGACTTTGGAGTGGAGATTGCAGGTACAATGTGGATTGTTCTCAGTGTGTTTTCAAAGATCAGAATAACAATGGCATTTGCTCAGCTCACTCACTCACGCTCATTGATCACTTGGCCCTCCATTCTCTGCTTCTCTGATCACATCAGCTGGGCCTCTATAACCATCTCTGACAGCACTTTTACACCAGGGGGGAGAACTGATGCACTTTTTGAAGAGGTAAATCAGGTTGTATTTCCTAAATTTGGAAGTGAACATCTCCTTGTGGTGCTAGCATGTATTTCTACGTTACTACCCGGATAGAATTTTAATAATAATGCTGCAAATGTAGCATTAATTTCAGTAATTTTTTGCTGTACTGGGGCTGCTAGTGTGACAAAACTTGTGGGGCAAAAAAGAAAAAAGCCTTTTTAGCTGCTCCTCATCACTAGGCTATACAAGCTTCTTGAGACATACAGTAAAACACCTTAATCAATGATGAAGCTTTCATCTGTCAAAGTGTATTGGGAGTATTGGGTCTTACTTGGAGGTGATGCACTGCTCTGGGGATGATGTGGCGAGCTGTGTGACAGCAGAGGGTTTAAAGAGTGAGGTGGCGCAGTGATGGCATCCATGGCTAACTTCTGCCTGAAAGCTTCCTCTTTACGCCGGTTTGCAAACCAGTTGTAGACTCGAACTTCTGTAACCAGGTTAGAGCCAAGCCCCTGAGCTTTTGAGGGGGACACCCCTCTCTGTATACACTCAGCTCTGCAGGAAACAAGAAGTGAAAAAATGTTTAGAAACAGTTTTGGTAACACTTGTCTGGGAAGGTGTTAGGAATGTCTGATGATTTTCCACCTGTTGCACTCCTCAACCAAAGCCTCCCGTTCCTCCTTGCTGGGGTTTTTCTGCCTCTCGTAGGCCTGGTACAGGATTTGCTGGGACGCAGGTCCCCATTTGAAACGGTTACGGCGCATTTTCTTGCTTGACGGTTCACTGCCAACCTCGTCACCAGGCTGACCCATGCCCTGACCAGATGGGTTGAACTCTGGGAAAAAAAACACCGGATCCTGATTGCCTTTTTCTGTCATAATGCTGCCAGAACCTTGTACTGCCTGGTTGAACTCTGCAAAATAAGGAGAGGTACATTCAATAAAAGGAAACCAGACACATGATAGTGTTTTTTCTATACATAAATTATATCTTAACAGAACAATACAGCTGTACAGGCTCTAATAAAGGCTTATCAGCGCTGTAGATACATCAACATTTCATCCAGCATGATGACGACATGTCCAGTTTAACAATATTCAAGTTTGAAACCAATAAAGCGCCATGCTGCTGCCAACACACTTCAGGCTGAGGCCAAGTTGTGAGAAACTCAAATATTAACTTACGTCGGAGAATTTCCCGCTGTTTCCTGACATACCAGGTGTAGAGGGCCGCTCGCTTCTGTGTCTTCATGGGCGTGCCTTTGTTGAGGTGCTGGGAGAGGTGAGACTGGTTCAGCCCAGTGATGTCCACCACCTCCCGTTGGGGGATGTTGTGTTGCTGCATGTAACCTTTGATCATGCGGGCAGCACGCCATGGATCCTCACTGGGTTCAGATGAAACACATGAGCAGAAAACACCAATCATTTCACTGCTGGACTACGTGTAGCTTTAACAAGGAAGGAGTAAAGTGCAAAACCAACCTTTACACGCATTTTACAGCAGAAATAAAAGTTTCTTTTGTTTGTGTCATGCCATTAAATTAAAATATAACCATGAAGAAATGCTTTAGACCATGCTTTTGTAGTTCTGTTAATATACAGTACTTCATTTACAGCCATCAAAAGCATAAACATATTCTTTAAAACCCCTTAAGTTCCACTTGTTTTTCAAGGATTAGAGTTTGTTGGCTGCTCTGCTGATATGCCCCCTTTGTAAACTACCTTTTTTTTGTGCGCTTTCAGGAGGCTGTAAATATTTTCAAAGGTTAGTTCGAATAGATCCTTCTGCTTTACAAACTTGACTTAGTATTTGTTGCCTTAGAGCAGTGATTGAGCCTAAAAAATAAATAAAAAGTAGGGATCAAGAATGAAAGTAAAAATAAAATAAGACCCAAAAGCCATGTAATGAATTTCCAGATAACAGTCAAGTGAAAAGTTGACATTCAGATAGTTTGAAAGCATTTGGAAAAATAAATATAACCTGGGATGACTACAAGATCAAATATACTACCAATAAATGAATAGACATACTTTATCTTTTTAGGATATTACACCCCATTAAATAAATAGGGCTATACTATGGATAATTTGAATGAAATGAAATTGAATTAACTTTCGGGGGGTTTTATCACATACATAAAAGCAAAATTAAAAATAATAACCTCAAAGTCAAACTGTTGTAACTTTTTGTCTTTAAACAAAGAAATGTAATTTTATCCATACAGACTTTAAACTAAATTTAAAATAAGATGCAAAAACGTGTCTTGTCTTACCTGTAAAGTTGACCCTTCACATCTATTTAATTTACGTCAATATTTTCAGCAGTTGTTAGTAAAATACAGTCAGAGATTAGAGGCCCAGACAGTGACATCGGTAATTATAGCAAATCTCTACACCTCTGTTTGTTTTGGAGAATGTGGAGGCCTGCATCTATGTCTGCGGGTTAAGTGGGAGATGTTAGTTTATAACTTTTGACAATGAATAACCAGATCTCCATTCACTCTAATCACACGCCACTGTGTATCTTTTAGTTGATGATTTATAGAATAAAATTAATAATAACTTAACTACACGTGGGTTCGTTTTGATTTTCTTTCGGTCCTGTTAGAGCCTTTAAATATTAGTTTTACAGTGAAAAAACGTGGTGTGAGCAGGGGACATTATTATAAGGTAAATGATTACAGTAATGCCCTTTTTAAAATGCATGCGTTCACTGTCACATAGATGGATTTAAAAAATAAACGGGGTGATTTTATTTAATTAGAATAAAATTTGATTTTTATAATTACAATTTAATATTAATTCCCATATTTAACAGACCTTATAATATTTTTCCTACGGTTCTTCCGTCTGCTTTCCCTCATGTAGCCTTTGCCGGCTTTTATCGCAGAGAGGTGGAGTATAGTTAATAATAAATAGATCTTAGTTCAGCTGATATTTTGCAAGTAAGGTAAAGAAATAATAATCCATGTGGATAATTTGTAACCAGATGTTAAAACCGAGCCGTGGCGGGTAAATTTAAAATTGTAAACAAAGAAATAAAAGTTCTTTTGATTTTTTGAAACGCGTTATTTTGTACTGGAGACAGATTTTTCTAAAATTGAAGGCGACGAAATTAAAATGTAAAATAGTTCAGAGAGTGCCAAAATAAACTAGAGAAGTGTCAAAAATGTCCCATTTTTTTATATCCGCCAACCTAACTTTAAACTAGTAGGCTGTAACCAATATTTTTCCGTTTTTAAAATGTTAGACTGACTTACGCCAACATGCGCTCCACCTCCGCCCTCTGCTCGGCGGCCTCCTCCGTGTTTAGCGACTGGAGCTCCTTCAGTATCGGTGGGGTGTCGTAGTCGTCCCCGTCCTCGGAGCCCTCGTCGCCGGACAGTTTGCCCTTGCTGTGGCCGTTGGTGAGCGTGTGGAAGACGGGCTTTGTGTCGACGGCATCCGCTACGTTCATCTTCCGGCTCTGTGGCGGATCTGGCGAAAGAGGCAGGTTCTCCAGTTTAACTCCAAATCCCGGCGGGCTCGGGTCCATATCGTCCAGGGCCTGGATCAGGACATCTTTGGTTACTCCTGAGTCAAGCAGGGCGCTGAGGAGCTCCTGCTGCAGGGATGTCAGCTTGGATACCATTTTAGAAAACATTAAAAATACAGCATAGGCCTGCTTGAAAGGGTAGGGAGGTTAAGGGGGAGGTGAGAATTAAATAGTAAAAAATAAAGTTCCTGTCGTCGTCTCTGCTCATGTGTTTCAGAAGTTTGCTGCTGACACCTGCTCCGTGAAGCTGCTTCACTTCCCTGTTGACGGGGAGGATGGAGCTACTTTGCCATGATGCTTTGTGAGTGCAGGGGGATATAAAACATGATAATGAGTGGGCAGGCTGCCTTATGTAAATGCGCAGAATAAGGCCCTGCTCTGGGCCCAGAGTCATGTATTTACACTGCTGCATGCTGCTTTTATTGGCTCCCCTTATCAGCAAAACTCTAATGGACTTTGGACCTTGTATTTGCCATAAAGACTTTTAAGAAAGGCGAGCAGCACATAGTCACATCGTTGGATCTGATTCGACAGAGTGGCTTTATCATAGATTTAAACATAAGGCAGGTAGAAGGAGAGACAGCAATTGACTTTATGTTTTTGTTCACTTGTGAGCTGAAAGGGATGATTTCGCAGCTGTTACTGAAGTCATTCCTCGTTATTTCAGCCCTTTTTGAAGCTAAGTAATACCAATTGTTTGAGGTAAATAGACACGCATTGCAGGGCCATACAGCCTAATTATGTTAACTTAAAGGGAAGAACAGTTCTTTCTCAAAAATGTGGCCTATGAATAACTCAACAATTGTAAAAACTAATGGTAGTTCCATGTACGTTCAGGGTATGAAAAAGATAAATAGGTTTTTTTGTTGTTGTTGTTGTTTTACATTTTTAATAAAAAAATACTTGAATGGTTGCTCTGGTCCTGGCCTAACCTCCATTTAGGCTATATTCACTGAAGTGAATTTGAACTCAATATATCTTAAATTTTCTTGAACATGCCAAAAAACACAATAAGACAATTTAATTGTCAAATTAAATTGCTTCATTTTTATCAGCAAAAGTTAAAAACCCCATAAATAATCCCTTAATTCAAACACTTAAACAATTAATCATTAATGTGGGAGTAGAATGCTATTGGGGTAGGCCTGTGTTTGCTTTTCACCTTTGTTTCCCTGCATGCACAATTAGTCTGTAAATAAAATCATAATAAAGTCAAAATTGAGCTATTTATCCTCCTTTAAGCTCTCGGGGTCTTTGAGATAAAGAGGAAGAAGTCAGAGAAGCTGCAGGTGCAGCAGTGTTGAAAGTCTCAGCACACAAATTTTATTTTAATTTCTTTTTAAATTTCACCAATTGCAAAAATAAGGTCACAGAGTAGGACATAGATTAGATAGAGGTTCAGCTTGTAGTTTTCAAGAAGGAATTAATCATGCAAAGAAGAACAAATTAGGCTATCATGATATTTTTCTAATTTTACTTTTAAAAGTCTGACTTTTTTCTAATTTAAACAGATAAAAAAACTTAAGAGTCTTAAACATAAATCCACATGTTTTTCTTTCTTGTTACAATGAATCAGTTAAAACAGTGTCAATACTACATTTAAGATTCTGACTGTTTTTAATTATATTGTAGCAATACATACCTAAAATTAACTTTGACTTCCTGTATACACACTCAGTGTTAACTGACCTAGTAATAGGGTTTGGACACAGCTATACCCCATAGTGCAACAGGTAGAACTAAGAGCAACAGTTTCCATAGAAACAGGCATATAAAGTACAGCATATGTTAGCAAAATGGCTTTCTGTGAGTCCATATTGTTGAGGAGAATCCAGGATTTTTCTGGTTATTAATCAAAGCATGAATAAAGAACAGCATTGTTTTGATTTAAGATTTTCCTTACATTTAATTGTGTTTTCTTTTAATTAAAATATTTTTTACAATAAACCCAATCTTTGTTGTAAACTATAACAATGTGAGCACTGAGGTCACTGAGCTCTGGAGTGAATATGTATGCTGGTTTACAATGAGATATTTAGCCAATTATTGGTCAGATGTGTAATCTGTTAGTGTAGTATCAATGTGGTTGATCATTAGTAATACACAGGAACTTATTAAGACTCAACATGACACAGTGACACTTTCCCTAACATAATCTGTAGTGGGTAGGAATTTAGCCTCATAGAAAAATAATGCCAATGAAAGTTCTCTGCAACTGTAATGACTGAAATGTCCCAGTTACAGAAGAGGCAGAGATAAAAACACCATAAAGTTCAGTCAGTTTGTTAACAGTGCGCTGAAGAGAGCTGAGGAAGTCTCTGAAATATGGATGATTTTTATCATACTTAACTTTAATTATAGATGTATTTCGAACCTTATTTCAGCTCTTTTATGTAAAAATATGCACATCACTGTATTTCTTGTTCCTACTTTAGCTGAATAAAGCTCCCTTAGTGAATAACTCCCCTGCACTTAAAGTCTGGTGGTGTTAGGTGCCAGACACTGTGTGATGTGTGTAGAGTTAATAACCTAGAGGAAACAGATAAATTACAATCTGTCTGCAGATCCGTCATCTATGGTGACACCTTAATGACTCAACTAGCAGTCTCTAGGGCCAACAAAAACTGATTGATTCTCTTAATAACAGATCAAATTGTTGTCTGACACCAAATCTTTTCCAGAGAGCTGCTGAGGAACCATAGGCGGTTTTAAAGTAAGGCGAAGGTGGGCAATTGCCCGGGGCCTCGCTCTCCAAGGGGCCTCATCTTCTTTATAGCATCAAATATGTTCATATCTAACATTATTTTTGATTATTAGGACCCGGATGAAAAATGTAACTAAGGTGATAAGGGTACACAAAGTAGCATCAAAAAGGTCTAAGCCTGCAGAAAAGCCCCAAATGTCTTCATTTCTAATGAATTATAGTTAGCTCATCAAAGACATGTTAAAACAATGAAGTGATGGTGAGCCGTGTGGTAAAAAGTCATGCAATAAATACAAAAGTATAAATTTTGGTAGATCACATATTGCACCTATTGAGAGCATATATTTTATGTTTATAAGTTTAATCTGGCCAAGAGACAGGTATGTCCTGTAGTCCTTTGGCTTTGTTACTTGGAAAGCGATGCTTAAAATGTTTTGTTCACTCACTATGATTGCTTTAGGCTACACGAGTAAGGGCTTCATACTGGTCTGTACCTGGGGCCTCCTAAAACTGCCCCTGAAAGAAATAGGAGTTTAGTTTCAAACTGATTTTTCACATGTTTTAAAATCAAGCCGGAAATTTTCCAAGAACAGATTTTAAATAAGTATTGAAGGCATACAAATTCATCCAAACAAAAAGTATGTCTTGTCACATCTTAGGGCCATACATTTCACATGTCTTCTTTCAAATCCTGTCAAACATTAACAACAAATAATAACAAGCAGCAAAAACAGTTGATCCAGTACACAGAGCATCAGGATGGTTGTGAAAGCAGCCTGCGCACTGGAGCACAGCGAGGAACACGCACTGCCCATTACACTGTGACACACAGCAGTGACTCACAGGTTGAGCAACCAGGGACAGGGACCAGGCTCCATGGGGTGGAAAAGTCCACCTGTTTTTACCTGTCTGTCCACCTGCAGTCACAGTAGGCATCAACCAGCTGTAAGGATCTAACTCTTATTAATTTGATCCTGTGCAGTTAAAGTCTGGTGTATCTTATTTCTGAATGCCTAACAGCTTTACTGCTCCATGAACTATTAAAGGTGTGTTCCTTTATCAAAATTAACTTGGGTAATGTAGTTCACACTGAGGAAGTGTAACATGCAGCTCTCATCTGCCATAAATGCTTAATATAGCTCTAAATTTGCATCAAACCTGCTTTTTAAATGTTTGAGTAGTTTGGGTATGAGTCAGCATATTGTATGGACTGAAACAGCAGATTATTCAAGTGTGATGGAAAACTTGATTTTGCTTTTGTTTTGGAGGCTTAGAGAGTCAGCTTTAATGTTCAATACCCCACAACAAGATAGTGGATGATTTGTTTTATCTGAATTTCCATCAAGCCCTCTATGCAAGTGAGCCTGCCCGAAACAACATTTCAGGCTCATGTCATAGCCAACTGACAAAGCAGGCTGTACTGATGATATATGTGCCGTATTCTATAATGGCATTGATTATTTTTTGTCTATATTGACTATAGCATCTTATTTTTAGTGCACTTTCTATCTGTAAAAGAAAAAAATGGTTCCAGGCTGCCATTTTCCTGCTTGAATATTCACTTAAGAAAAGGGACCTCCCTCACCACAAACATCACCTCCAACACCTCCAACACAGTCTGGCTGCTGACTGTACAACTCTAACAGCCCCTCTCGCAGACCGTTCATGCTGCGGTCTGTCAGAACAGAAGCGTCGTAATTTGCAACATATTTTCAGCTTTAGATATTTTTGTAAAATTTTAATTTTATTAATAAACAAAGTCCAGCAGTTACATTCAAGAAAACACAACAGTGCAAACATTACAGACTAAGAAATATTTCATAAATAAAACAGAAAAAGGTTGGAGGTCTAATCAGGGATTTAATCATCAAGCTATTTTAGAAGTGGAAGCATGAACGGTGGCTCATACAGTAGCTTATGTTGATGGGATGGTATGTATATGTTATCTACATTTAGTTTATTTACCAAGGCTAGTTATCCATTTTTCATTGGCATGGGTATGATTACTTATGCTCCAAGACTGGATCCAGCCAGCATCGACCTGTTTTCTGGGTCATTGTATGCTTTGAGTCAGGCATCAGGCACACACTGTGAGTACTCAATTGTTGTCTCAAGGTGTGCTTGGCTGCTTTTTGGTGTCTTCACTCACCTCTTGCGACCTCCCACTCCTCACCCCATGGCCGGAGCGGTGCACAGGACCGGAACATTTGGAAAGAGTAAAATAAAAAGGGCAAGGGCTACTCAGTGTGTGCGTGAGATTTAGGAGGAAGAAGCCATGTACTGTTCCACAGAATGATCTGGACCTTACCCCCGACCTGAACTCTCCAACTGCTCAGCTCTTCTGCAAAAAGATGAGGGACAACTGCTGTTAAACCTGTTGTCGACACAGCATGTAAAAGTCCCTTTTTGTCCTAAATTTTGAAGTTTTGTCTTAAATATTTATGTTTTTCTGTTGTTTGATGAGACTTTGATAAGATTGATACCACTCAAATTCCAGTATACTGATTATGAAAGAGTCAGCTGCTGGGTATATTAGTGTAACGGCAGGAAACAGGGAGAATAGCTGGCATGGCTAAGTCAAAATGTAGCAAAATCCGCCCACCATCACCTCTTATTATTACTCAATGTGGCACTTTGACTTTAACTAAGGAGGAAAAAGAGAATGTTGCCAAGTTACATAGAAATATTTTATGATGGTACAGGAGGCAAGGAAAATCCGTGAGCAACATGTAGACAAGCCCAATAGTAATGCATGTTATTAATGGGCATGCCTGTGTGCTCTAACTACAGCATTTTCTGATCATGGTTGGAGCACACGGGGGGAGACTTTGTGGTCTGCTCTTGGGCTGAACCTGTCGCTAGCTCTGGGGCTAACTCCCTTTACTTTGACTTGTCAGCAGCAAGCACAAATGCAAATGACTTTCCCTTTTGGGATCAATAAAGTTGTCCGAATCTGAAATGGGGAGCTGGCTGGAGTCTTGAGGAGTCAAGTCCTCTATTATAGAGCTCAACAGTGTTCACCTATTTTTCTGCTGCACTAGTTCCAGAAGTAAAATTCACCATTCAGATCTCCCATAGACATTTCCTAAACTCTTTATCACCACATTTTTAAAAAAACTTTTGTTTTTACTGATAAAAAACAGGGTCCGGAAAATTAAGAACGGGCAAAGGTACAAGACATAGTTCTTTACAAGGAGGAAAGAACTACAGTCCATGGGGATTCATCTTATCTGTGACTAATTATAGCTTTTCACGCTTTCAAACCATACCTCTTTTGTACACTTCTGATAATGTCAAAATATACTGTAGTTTGCGTATTCATACTGTGGTGGCATGTATTGTCGTTACAACAGTCGATGGCCTTCATTCGCAGGCTTGGCAGACATTTCCATGGAAGTCAGAAACTCCACCAATCAGTGAAGATGCTGTGACACTCAAGGATTATGGGTATTGTAGTATTTTTGGCTAAGATAGAGAATCTGAAATGAGGTTGATATCTTCTGAATTTCTGTCTTCTACAGAAGAACAAGTCATTGCTACACCCTAAGGTAGCTCTTGGTTTGCTAACTTGAATACTTCTGATAGTATGGGTAATAATCAAATGCACAGAAGGAATGAGAGTGAAAGTAAATTTCCTCACCCAAAGGTCTTTGAACGCTAATTTTTTTAAATGTTAAAAAAGTAAATCTCAGCTTGTTCTAATCATGTTTTCACACCAACACTGAAACTTTCGTCTGTCAGTGTTTTAGAACAGGTTCATTTTTTTGGGTTTATTTGCACCTTTCCAAGTATTTTAAATGGATGATGGATTATTCAAAGCTCCATCTCCTTTCCTCTCACTATTAGGTTTCTAGTTATTAGGAAATTGTCTCTGTGACTTCACTCATCTGTTTCTAAGAGGCATTATTGAGCCAAACTATGGCATGGGACATGGTGGAGATGCTATGTCAGATTAACTTTCTATTAACAAGGAAAGAAGAGGAGGAGGCCTCATCTGTATGTCAGTCAGTCAGGCCACTCAGATATGCCCTCAGAAATAAATGGATGTCTTCTTGGCTCATGGATATAGCCACTGAAGGAACACTGTAACATGGGCTTAAAATAGATTGGTAAATGGTGAATGGACTTGAGCTTGTATAGCACTTCTCTAGTCTTCTGATGACTCAATCTGCTTTTATCATGCAGGTCACTTCTAACCACCTACTCCAGTCACTCCACATTTATACACTGATGGCAAGGGTTGTTATGGAGAATTGACCATCAGTACTAGCATGTCACATTTAAACACATCCATACACATTTACATATCTCCAACAAAGCAGTGGGAATAAAAACTGTAGCTAAGCATCTTGCTCAATGACACATCGACATGCGACTGCAGGAACTGGGGATCGAGCACCTGACCTTCTGATTTCAAGTTGACAGGCTTCACCAACTGAGCCACAGTCGCCCCTCAATTGGTGCTTGGTTCCTCATTTGAGCACTGTTTATCTGTCATCGATTTCCAACAAACGATCACACTTGGCATAGTTTGGCATTGAAAACCCTGAATACCAATTCTTCCCCGTTAGTCATGTAGGGAATTCCGGCTCTCATTTGCGATCTGGATCAGTTGGCTCAGATCAGTTATAAGATCCAGCCTTTTAGCTCCCCAACAGCTCTTCGTTTGGTACTATTTTGGCTGTTCCTAATTATTGTACAACAACAAAAATGGAAAAAAGGAGAAACTGACATTAGTTATGGCCATTCACATTAGACCAAGCTCTTAGAACCTGCTAGTTTTTGAATGGCAAGTCACTATGACTCACAACTTGTCCTCTTGAACTGAGCTGTCATTTCAACCCAGTACTCCCACTAGGTTTATGTAGAATATTCAACCACCATTTCCTTTAAGAGAATTTATATGGCAAATTGAGGAACAAAAGCTGTTCAGCTCAGCACAAAACATTATGTATTTCTTACCATTGTGGCACAAGAAGTAAAGGTTTTTTTGACCAGTCGACAAACTATGGGGAGTTTAGTTCCTTCCTTTATGTTTAGGTGTGCTTTGTATTTCAACAGAAGGTTGCCAAAACACAGGAAGTTACATATAAGCTATTTGAATATTTCTGTCAGTGGAAATAATTGTGTGTAATTGTTTGGTGCAGACATATTTATCTACAAGTGACTTAAGTGACGTATCCTGAAAGCTTTAAGCTGTTTTTTAATCTAAACAAGTGTGTCAACTTTTTGGAAAGAATAAAACTAGGACTTATTTTCTAAAGATGTCTTGTTCAACAAAGCATTTAAGGTTATAAATTTTCTAGCTTTACTGCATTTATTTAAAAAAAGAAAATAGTGGAAAATCCTGTCATATTTTAGTCAAATTGCAGTAATGTTTGGCTACTAAAGAAAGCCAGCTCTGTTTTACTTTATAGAAACAAAAGACAGACTCAGTTTTTTTGTTTGTTTTGGCAAAGTTTTTAACATTATTGATCTTTACAGGAAGAATTAAGTAGACTCAACCATGAACTGTCAGCTAGAGACAGCAAACATCTGAGGAAAAATGAGAGATAACAGTTTTAGTCGTCAGATTGTGATCTGGTCTCAATCCACCACACAAAAGACCTTGTCAATCATAGAAATCCCTTTGCTCTTTTCACAGGTTATTTTCATGTTTCCCCCCATGAGTTTATCTGTTATAAACTCATCAGGTGATTAGATCTGTCCACAGTTGTTCTGATTGCATCGCAGTTTCTCTTTATGGGATGGAGCTGTAGCTTTGATCTATATCAGCTCAATAAGATTTCATCAACATGCCCATGAGTCACAGGAAGATGGCTGAACTAAAACACACAGTGAAGAGAACAAGGAAGAGAGAAAGTATTTCTGTTCACAGCCAACTGACAGAAGCAAGGATAAGGAAGAGGAAAGTGATGGAAGACACTGGCATCCATCCACTCCTCCCAGTTCATAAACATGACCTGTGGGTGATCCTGCACCGGAGGAGCTGTGGAGGCCTGAGGCTGCCAGTTCATGTGTCACCAGGACAACACACGCCGCTGCAAGGCGTGTGAGCATGTTTGACAGAGTGTTTCTGTGGCCAAAGACTTTAAGTCTCTGCTCTATTTGCTCTTCATACACAAGGCGTGTGTAGTCAGGGGTTAAGCTTCCTTCCTTTTCTAATGTGAAATCACAGCAGATCAGAGCAGCTTTGAGGTTTGGCTGTTGTCACATCACGGTACTTTGGTTTTTGATTTACTTTGGTGTAGTATTTCTTTTTTACTCATATTTCCAGCGACCATACACCAGCTGATAAGAAACACCAAAGAGATGCAATAGATTTGAGATTTTTTTTAAGTGAATCTCAAGGTTTTGACGAAGTCTCAAGGACTCAGATACAAAGGAAATCACTGATTTTGCCTTTTGTTCACCAGGTTAGCACGACCTCTTACATCATGTGAGCCCACCTCCCAACAGTCTGACACTCCCACACCTTCACTACTGTAAGTGAGTAAAGCTGACCCCAGACACAGCTGATGTATCTTGTCAAAACTAATCTTCATCTTGCAGCCATTGTTCAAGGAGCAAAAATGTTGCTGTAAACTTCCCTTTTGTTCCTCGTAATAAATGATTTAGATATGTTACAATGAAACATTTTTATGTATTTCTGAGGACTGACTAAATTATTAGTGCTAAACTAATTGGGTCTGAATCACTGCATTGTTGTGAGTTTAAATGATCTCGCCTCCTCTTCCTCCTCCTCCCAGCTGCTGCTGGTCCTCTCTCCTGCATGCTGAGGGTCAATATTGACTCAGCAGCCACTTTGTCAGAGTGTACGAGGAACAGACCTGCATCTCTATGGCATCAGGTAAAAACAGAAAAGAGGAGACTCATCATTAGTCAGAGTAGAAAAAAGTTTTTTAAATCTCCTTAGATATTTGAATATGATCAGTCCAAGTCACAATCTCCATGGCTGAAAAATGAAGCCAACTTGAAAGTGTAAAATTGCAGTTCCAAGAGTCAGCAGCAGCAGAAATAACTTACACACCCCGTGTTACACTGTCCATTTTTACTGCAGAAATAAACATGTTTACAACCTTGATCAAAAAATATTTCATTTGGAACAGTTTATGTCTTTATGGGCACACATTGTACAGGATGTAGTTTTTAAACACATCACCCATATTTAAGGAAAGATACAGTTATGCATAATGAGGTTAGGAGCATGGCTGATATCCAATTCTAAATGTATTTGTTTTTCAGGAGGCTTAAGATCCACCTGAGCTCCACCTCTTGGTCTGTTTCTTGGCTGATCTAAAGTTAGTTTGAGACAGCAGAATTTTCAACATGCAGTGGATTAGCTTCAAAAACCCCTTCAGTAACTAAATGTCTGAAGTCATTAAGGCTCCGTCCAGTATTTTCTACAGGCTATGTATCAATCACAGCAGCATTTCCAAGTATTGTGCCATTATCGTATCGTACTCTATCATAATGTTAGGGTATTGTATCTTTGTGTTGTGTCATATCATGTGTCACCATATTGTTATACTATTGTGCTGAATTGTATTGTCCTGTATCCTATTACATTTCATCACATTTTATCATATTGTACTTTTCCATTATCATATCAACACCTTCCTATAATAATGTCTTAAGACTTTTTCTGACAAAAAAAAAATGTTTTTTTTTTGTGTGTGTGTGCCTCAGTTAGCTCTTCATGATGCTGGCCACCTCTGGTAAAATTACCAACATCCTCAGTATATAAACAGTGCTTAACAAATTTATTAGACCACCACCCAAAGTAAGGTTTATGCCACAGCTGACCTAAATTAACAGCATTGGTAATTACCAAATTACTTTTTATGTTTCTGCAATGGTTAACACATCAATATGTAGAAGCTCTTTAACCCAAATGATATTTTTAATGCTAAAATATAATTATTATTGTTATCCATGAATTTTCAAATTGATTTATAAAAAAAATGAAAAATAGTAAAGCACATTAATATTTCTTGATTAATATGTCAAATTATAGTTATTTACTTGCATTCCTGAACAGAAAAATTAGTTTTAGTGGTTAAATGTTATGCTTGATTCATTTCTGACTTCTCAGAGAAGCCCAGTGAGCCGGCTCAAATTTGGGTATAAAAAGGTGAATTCAGTTTGAAATCCCTCATTCCTGTTCAAAATGGTAAAACGTGGAGAGCTCACTGAAAATGAAAGAGTCTGCATTAAAGCACTTCATGATGCTGGATGGTCTCTGAGACAAATATGACAGGTGGTCTAATAAATTTGTTAAGCACTGTATATATCAACATTTTTAAATCTGTAGCAAGCTGACTATGACTAATAAACTAGTGAAATATCTCCCCTAACTTCCATTACCCATCAGCCGTCAAAGTCACGTTAGTCACCTGTACATTGATGTGCAGCTGATCAGACAGAGGAAGAGAGAGAAAGTTGAGCATCCCTCCTGTTACTATAGAAAGGGAGACATGTGATGTTAAACATGAGCCTCTACTATGTTTAACTGAAGAGAATAGCCTATGTGTGTCACAACTTTGTTAACATTCTCCTCCGCAGCCTCTACTATTTTTTGGATCAAAAAAGAGCAGAGAAGTAAAAACCGGAGAAAAACATCACTACCCCCCAAATTGTGGAGTTGATGATTCGTAAGGGATTAGTGTCACCTGTGGATCTCTGTGTGTGTGCTAAAATGTAGTGGGTGATTTGTCCAAGTTATTTTATGCTGCAAATAACAGACATGGTTAATTTAATTCGGGATTAAAAACACAGATGTCTACGCGATTACTACAAATTACCAGAGGTCCATAGGCAATACTAGTCCCGTACAATAGGCCATTAGACTAGCTAAAAAGAAAACTAAACTAAATGCAATTTAATTTGTCAGGCACTTAAAATTTATGATATTTCTCCTCTCTGGGTAAACCCATCAAAACACAATACATCTCAATGCATCTGTAAGCTCTGCTTCTCATCTGTCGACAGCAGTGATCCCATGATGACAGAGAGCACAGTATGGTTTGGCACCAGATATGCCTCAAAGGGTTAAAATGTTTTTCCTTTTTGGTAGAGGATGATCTTGTCTATTCTGACACTGATCAGGCCATCCAATAAAGATGACAATGAAGACATCATTAAAGAGATGGAGCAGCAAGTCTCCGTCTCCCGAGTCTCTGTGTGTCCACTAATATTTTTAATTGTTTGTGTCTTACCCTTCATCATGGTCTGTCACAGTAGTGGGGGAAAAGAAGTATACTGTTTTGTCTAAGTCACTTAATCTAGAAGTAATTTGGTCTAAGTTACAAAGGCCTGTTAATGAATTTGCCCAAGTCATCTAATCCTCCTATGCTGAAAAACTGACAGCTTTGTTTATATGTCAATAGTCATCTATTTTCAGAACTTTTTTGTGGAATATTAAATATCATTTACTCTATATTTGATTTAGTTTTCTCTGTCTCCTGAAAAACTTGAAAATATGACTTAGGCAATTATTTTAAGGAGGTGACAATATTGAATCATATCTTATCGTTTAATAGTTTGTATCATATCGTACCATAGTGGTCATATCATATTGTATCCAACCATTTTACATCCCATTGCATCGTATAGTATTGTCCTTTTTTTATGTTGTCGTTTTATGTTGTCTTGTGATGTGTCATGTTGTGCCATGTCTTACTGTATTGTGTCTGTATCATATCCCATCATATATCGTATCATATCATATCTCATTGTACCACATCACATCTTACAGCATCATGTCATTATTGTTTCAAAGCCAATCATTGTTTTGTATGGAAGCCCTAGAGAGCCATATATTCTCATATATTATTTACTCCGTTTTCTTATGATAACAAATAATTTCTATTTTCTTGTGATCTTGACTTATTTCTTGTCATTATCTCGAGATAACGCTGTTTCTTGTATTAACAACTTAATTTTTGTGTTATCACAGGATAACAACATTTGTTTTCCCATGATAATGAGTTGATTTATCCTGTTATCACGAGAAAACAGAGTAAATAATGTATGGCTCTTTACGACTTCTGTAGTTTTGTATCATATCATGTTATATCTTATTGAGCTAATCCATATCATATATTTTTCTTGCCCTATCATTTTATTATTTAATCTGTTGTATTGTACTGCATCATGTCATCATTGTATCATATTATCATATTATAGTGAGTCTTTGTGTTGTGTCATGTGTTGTTACTGTATGTCTGAAGGAACTGAATCATATCCTATCATGTTCTTTACACCTGCATTCATATTGTATCCTTTTGTTTGTTATCATATTGTATCATATTCCATCCTCATGTTGTGTTGTTTCGTGTTAAATCTTATTGTACTAACTTGAACTGTTTTGTAATTATATTGAATGGTATTCTTAAATCAAATCATATTTTACTGTGTTTTGTTGCCATTACATTTTATTGTTTTGTATTATTTTGCCCTACATTTTAGTGTGTAAAGTCATGTGTTTTCATTACTGCATTGTATTGTGTAATTATTATATCATATTTTATCAACTCGGGCAGGCACAGAGATTGACAGCTGTGTTTCAAACAGAAAAAGTAAATGAGCCAGAAAAATCACACAGGTGCACCGCAGACAGACATGGGCACAGAGAGGCTACTGAGGCTCTGGGATAGGACATCGAGGTGCGTGCTTTAGGGTATAACACTTTTGTCACTGTCACTGAAACCATTCTTTACACTATGTAGTGAATAAATATCTCAGTGTTTGTTGTCAAAGCAGACTCTGTTATTCTTTTCCTCTTTTTTTCTATTTTTGGTCATTTTCTCAATAAAATACTTTGACCAGGACCTCTCATGATCCTGCAGTCATTCCTGGAAGTACATACATTATCCAAATGTTTCAAACAAAGTGCAAAGTATGAAGATGTTCTTATTTAGCTTCTAGTTATCTATTAGTGGCCGTTACACTGATGAACTGTGAAAGGATTTGCATGAGCCTGACTCGAGCTCATGAGCTCCATGATGCTTTAATGCTGTCCAGCTGTTCCATGCCAGTGCTTCAGTTTGCATAGTCCAGAGCCAAGGCATCCAAACAGAGGACTTCTTTTGTTTAAGGGGGAATTACTGAAAGATGTGAGGCAGCAGCTTTCCTCTGATCCTCTTTCCACTGAACTCACTGCTGACATCTAGTGAGCCACAGCAGGAAAAACAGCTGTCAGACACAATTATCTCAGTCCTATACTCAAAACTGCTGCTGTTAGTTGTCTCAATCTTTTAACTTCTTTCCTTTGAATTTAATCTTAGTTGAGAGAAAAAAAGTGACCATATAAAGTTCACACACACACACACACACACACACACAGTATGGGCCGTGACCTGATTCTGAGCAGACAAACTGTGCCAGCTCATGTAAGGTGTGACTCCTCATAATAAAACTCCTAAAAAAGAAGACGAGAGAATCAGATCACAGCCGTTGGCTGCTGTACTCAGCGAGAAGTCAAACACACACCTATGAGGAAGAGTTGGTGATGAATAGCTGCATGATAAGAAGTCTCTTTATTTAGCTTCTAGAAAGGAGACAGGAATGCAGTTATCTTGTATTTACCTTGTTCTTGTCAAAATCCAAACAATGTGTCAACTCATTGTTGTGCTTTACAGGAAATAATCTGAGTAAACTGGGGTAATTTACTGAAGAAAATGGAGCGACAAAATAATGTTCCTGTGTAAAAATGCACTTTATGAGCACCATCAATCATTTCTAAGTATCAAAGTGTTCATTACAAAGTTTCTGTCACATGTAAATATAGCAATTCTATTTTATTTTTGAGTTGTGATAACTCATTATCACATTTCCTTTGTGGTTGTAGCTGTGTCTTTTATGTCAATACCTGTTTATCTAAATGAAGTCCTTCTATTAACACATATGTAAACGATTATTACATTTTAAGAGGGTTTTTTTTAAGTCTCTAAAAATACTTTAGCCATAACAACATTTTTTTTTAGATAGTTTTCTTCAGGCAAATGCAGTTCAACAGACACATGCATACAATTAATAAGTTACAAGATTATTCCCCTCAGAAATGTAGTTTATGCTTTTACTTAAATACAAAGGCCCTGAGAGGACAACATCCATTCACTATATTTACTCTCATTTTTCTCTAATGACATTCTAGACTAAGGGTATCCAAACTTTTTTCACAGAAGGCCACTTACACATAAGAATGACAAGGCCACATTAAAGAGATATTTCAGTACTTTTGAAGTCTAGTTTTTTGAGGTACTTGGCGATAGTTAATAGCATTAGCCTCCAGTGATTTAAATGAGTGTTGTCCCTACTGACAGGAGGACCACTGGAGGAAACTAGGCTATACAGCATAGCAGGCAGGTTCACTATCTCCCCATAATTTAGCAAGTTTCAGGTAAAACCAGGCCAAAATAGCTGGCCTCATTATACACTACATGGAAAATTTTAAGCATTTTGTTTTTCACCCAGAAAGCCTCTGTGTTTGGTACTGTTTGTCCACCTCAGTGTATCTGAACAGCTGTTGGGTCTGCAGGCCTCATCAGAGGACACAACAAGTAACTAATCTAAAACTAGTTAGTTCTACTCAGTTTTCCACTTGAGAGATATAGTGCACTATTGAGCCCACACTGTTTTATGGCTGGTTTTTACCAAAAACGTGTTAAATTTCATGGTGATAGAGAACCAATCTGCTACGCTGTATAGCCTAGCTTCCTCCTGTGTGTTCTGTTTGAAGGGGGTAATGCTTACTGGAATTACTAGAGATTAATGCTACTAGTATTGCCAAGTACCTTATACCACTGGTTCTTGACTTTGGGGTCAGGACCCCCTTGGGGGTCGCAAGACACTGAGAGGGTGTCTCCAGATGCCCTAAAAAAACTAAGAATATTTTTTAAATTACACCTTTACCACTTTACAACAATTTTGTAAAATTTTTTTACCCCCCTTTCATCATTTATTCCCACCAATTTTAACACATTTTTGCCATGTCACACCTACTTTTGTCAGTTTTAAACTCTTTCTACCACTTTTTTCTGCCTGTTTTTGCCACTTCTAAACCAATTCACAATTGGAAAGGTTGAGAACCACTGCCTTATCCAACCCAGCTTCAAAAATACAGAAATACCCCTTTGAGATGCCCCCTCTTTGATAAAATTAGTAAACACTGATCCAGTCTATGTGTAGGTATGTTAATAGCTGAATATGTGGAAAGGGGAGAAAATACCTGGATGATACTTACCAATAAATGGCTAAAATTCAAAAATCCATGTATTGTGAGAGATTTTGAGCGGTCAATCAGATTGTGAGGGACCCTGACAGACAACTTATCGCTACATTTAGACACAAAAAAAGAGAAAATTGCACAAAGCAGCCAAATGTTATCAGGGAGCTGATGTTTGAAGATAATTAGTATTTAGAAACAAGTATTTTAAAAAAGTAAAATAAAAGTAAGTAAAAGTGTGATTTTTATTTTTCAAAAGTGCACAAATATGCTACTCAGTTACAGCCATTTTAGTAAATATACTTTGTTACTTTCTACCCTTGTATTTGATTTTGTCAATAATATTGCAGGAATATTTAAAATGAGCCACAGCACAGTGGGCCACAGGCTGTAGTCTGGACACCCTTGTTCCAGACATTCTAGTGTTTTGATGAGATGATTATATCCTAATGTAATTGTATCAGTACTAATGTAGTTCCTTCCAGAATTTATGCCTCTATTAATAAACCAGACATCTGATTCTGATTGACTTAGCTGAGCTAAGGTGTACCTAGGACACTCAGCTGTAGGGTACATGTGATTGGGAATGTCAGCCTCCATGCCCTGTGTTTTTTTTTTCTACTCGTCTGGAGCACTTAAAGATTCAGAGGTAATTACCTGCTCGGCTTCCTCTGTGATTAAACGGCAGGTTCACAGCAGCCTGATTAATGCAGAGGCATGCACACCTGCCATTAGCAGCCAGGAGAGCTGGAACGTTCGGAGTGAAACCTGGAGAACAAACACGCTGCTGTCAGCGCCTTCATGACACACAACTACACAACAAGAGAGAAAATGCACACACAAATGTATACTATTACTACTTAATTTATTACATTGTGTAACACTCCATGCAGAGTGGCAGGCTAGGTTCAGCTTAATTATGAATTCTAAAGCCAATTCTTTGACTCAGTGTTTCTGCCCCACTGGGAGAGAGTAGTCGGTGTATATTGTGGTGGGGGGCACATGGGAACGGATCCAAGAATTTTTTTGAAGGATTTTTTGAAATAGGACATAGGGCTGATGGTGGAGGTCTGCACTCTCTGAGTGCCTTTCTAGTTAGTTTTTAATTCCTGTTGGTTTAGGGAACCCCTGTGGAGACAATGTTACCTTTTATGTCTATGATGATCTTGTACTCTAGTAGTATTAAGCGAAGAAAAATCTCTTCCTGATGTTCTAACTGTAAGTTTTGCCATGGAATCTGTTAATAAAAAAAACATTTTATGAAATATCCAGCAAATGGGCCCTACCTAAATGGGATTGTTTTATATTAATGAATGTGGGTTTTTTTAATACTGTTCCTTACATAACCAAAGCTAACAAATAAATGCTTAATTCTTATTTAGGAGCAGTCAGACACTTTTACACACATCACCTGGTAGTCTTTTTAACAGTGTTTTTGTTTGTTTGTTTGTTTGTTTTTAACACTAGCTAGTCTAGAAGTCAAGATGTGATACGCTGCGTTGCAGTTCACATTGACGCATACATAAAAAAGACTAAACTGTTTTAAAGGTCACATACTGTAACCCTTTAAGACACGTTTATATTGTTCTCAGAGGTCCCCAAAACATGCCTGTGAAGTTTGTTGCTGAAAAAACCCTCCAGTATTGGATTTTGGCATGTCTGACCACCCCTGACCACATCCCTCTGAGGAAATCGATGTGGCTTAATGGAGGGCGGAGCTTTGGTCCAAGCGAGAAGGGACAACCGAACCTGAGGGGGGTGAACAGGCCTGCGACACATAATTTTGCTAGAAAAGCCTGGAAAAGTGTATTTAGCATAATATGTGACTTTTAAAAGTATGGAATTTAACTATGAAACTGACTCTATATCACTCAAGCAAGAATTAACAAAATATAAAAAGGTAGCTGTTTTAGTTCTCATATATTTTAACTGATTCTTCTTAGAATTGTTTGTTTTTTAAGAATCAGTTTTATTTATAAACAAAGTCTGGTGGTTACAGTCATGAAATAACCACATTCCAACATTACAGACTAAAAAACATTTCATAAATAAAACCGAAAAAAAGATCTGAGGTCTCACCTTCAAACCGGGGGGTAAATTATGTTTTTGGAAGGCTGCTGTCCTTAGCTTTGTTAGCTTTCACTAAAACTAACATAGTTAAGCTAGCTATGTATTCAACATTACAACAAAATCCAATGTAGCTAAGTTTGCTTTGGCAATGTTAGCTTTAGAAAATGTAGCTAGAGCTAATGTCGCTTTGTAAGCTATATAAATAGCATTAGCTACATAGCTCACGTAGCTAATGTCAGCTGCAAAGTTCCGTTAGTGTAGATATCCATGAGCCTAGTGAGCTTTAACTTTAGCTACATCAGCTACACTAACTACATAGCTAGAAGAGCTACATAAGCTATTTTTACTGTGTGAGAGTGTTTTCGTGGAAGACTAGCTATTTTCCTGTAAGCAGACAGATTACTCAGCTTTACCAAACGTTTTGTGATGAGGTTTTTTTAATGTTTAACTTTTTGTATCCTTAACCCTTACGTAAACCTAAACGGAAATTGAATCAAATTTTATTTTGAAAGAGCTACGGTTTTCCGCCAGATCCCTCTCATTAGTTTAGCATTAGTTTTACTAGTTATGAAGGAGAATAAATTCAGAGTGTTTACAGAGTGATTGATTCTAGCGACCCCCGTGGAGAAAGTCATACATTTTTTGTCTTTGAGTGTTTTGTCCTATAGCCTACTGTATGATCAAGCAGAGCTGTTTAACAGTTGAGTGTATCACTTTCTCTGAGTCTGTAAGACTGTGTCTGCAGATTCTGTTCACCTGGTCTGGCACCTACCCCCCTATAGCAGTGAATTAAGACGTTGGACTACACAGAAGTGGTCAGTGTTTAGTCTTGTGGTCTCTTTTGCTTCGGTAGGTCATTAGAAAGGATTAATATTAGTTTCAGTCAGTTTAATATTTAATTAAGACTACTCACAGGCTCTTTAAAAGGTGACAATAACTAAAAGCTCAAAGCTGCTTATTGAAATTCTGTATCTAAAATAGATATGGGCGGGCCATTATAAAACAATTAGAATCTAACTGCCCCTCTTCAAAGAGATATTTTATAGACACATTTATAACCAAAATCTCCTCTCTCAGTCCTCCTACTATCTGACACTCATAGATTTTTATTTTGGCCATAAACACACCAATAACAGGAAAATGTGACAGTAGCAACTACGACCTTTAGTGTCCATTTATTTGCCTGGTCTTGACAGATGCAGTAGCAGGTTATCTGTCTGAGTCTATAAGCTCTTTTTATTTCTCTTTTTGCCAACAGTTAATATGTAACTGGGCGAGCGAGGAATCAGCACATTTCCTTTTACCTCATGCAGGGATCGATGTTGGTGTGGCTGCACTAAGGGGGTGGAAAATGGGATCATTGTTAGGAGAGCTACAGTAACACAACTCATCCTGTGTGGGAGTTTGAAATAAAAGAAAGACTACATATGGAGTTATACAGAAAACTAAGGGAAAATGTGTATGCTAGCACAAACGGAAAGGGGAAATTCTGAAATATTTTTCATCCATTACAGCCACAAACATCTTAGCTGTCAGCTCATTATGATAACCTCTAATTATCCTACTAGTGTAAACTGTGTTTTTTTTTTTTTTGTTTGTTTGTTTTACTGTAAACCTTCACTTTGAAGATCTCTTGGAAGCTTTTCTGAATCTTTGCTCCTTGTTAAGGCCTGTTTTTTTCAACAATTAAGAACCTGGCCCTGTGCCACCTAATGTAGAACCAAAGTTATCTATTATTTCATGAGTAAAGAGAAAAGCTTCATACTTAGTCAACCATAGCGTCTGTGTTGTCCCCCTGTGACAGCGTGAAACACCTTCTCTGTTTAGTCATCACACATGACTCTCTATGCCGGGAAAGTAAAACCTCTGAAAGCCGCCTTAGATCCTGTTTATGAAAGGATTTCTGGCTAATTGTCATGCAGAATGATCAGATTTGTGGTATCCACAATGGAGTTCAGGTGCTCTAAGAGGTCCAGAGGTAACAAGGGCTGCAAGGAGCACAGAAGGGTCCTCGTGTGGGAATACTTGGGCTATGGCAACCCATGCAATGTGCTGCAACAAGACAGAGAGATCATGAAGATCCCCTAGGACTGCCATTAAATAAAAAATTGCTTATTTCACTTTGTATATGCTGCAGTATTGGCTATCAACACTAGGTGGCAGTATATCGAAGAAAGATGCTGAAATGTGAATGGGCTCAAGCCAGAACCAGATAATATCAGACTTCAGAGCTAAGCATGATATGCACAAAAATCTGGATGCCAGAAAATAAAGTAGAAAGAACCAAAATGACTAACTTAAAGAAATACAAAAAGAGACAAAAAACATTAAAAAATGTGCAAAAATGGGTTAAAAATGACACAAATTGGCAGGGAAAAAAAAGTGGTAAAAAGTGGTTACAGAGTGACAAAAATGGATTAGGAAAGTAGAAAAAGTGCAGAAAAATGGTGACAAGCAATTTAAAAAGTGGCTCCAGTTAATTAAGGGAATCAAGATGGGCAAAAAGTTTAGAAAATGGTCAGATGAAGTAGTGTAAAGGGATTGCAAAAATGGGCAAACAGTGGTAAAAATGGGTGGCTGAAGTTGTGAAAAGAGGTTAAAAAGTAGCAAAGATTTTTAAAAGGGGCAAATATGAGGATGCAGATGGCCTGATGATTATGTCCTGTCCCATGTAAAAAGGCAGCCAGGGTTCAAGTCAGGCATGTGGCTCCCTCTTACTGGTTCTATCCACTGTCCTTTCTCTCTCTATTAAAGGCAAAAAAGCCTGAATATTAAAAAGAGGCAACTGTGGAAAAAATGTGGCCAAAAGTGTGATGTAAAGGGGTTATTAGGTGGCACAAATAAGTAATGTGAACATTAGACCCCAGTAATAGCTTCACTGTTAGCCAGGATGCTACAGATCCAACACTCCTGCATTGACATCATTGAAAAAATGTAATTATATAAAACAAAGAAAGATTTAAATTCTGGTCCTTTGGCCAAGAATGTGTTCATGTGGAGAGTGGGTCTTTGAGCCCCCCTAGCTTCAGGCTTAAGGCTGACAAATATTTACTGTGTGTCACACAAAAATCATCACTGGAGGTCACAAGTAGATTATTATCATCCAGAGAGGTTGAAAAGTGTTATCCTCTTATAAAATCACATCAGCACTACAAATGGGTTTCATGGGTTGTAAATTTGATTTTACATTTCTTTTTTTCTGAGAAAACCTCAAACTCTGCCTGCTTCCCTCCCACCTCTGCTCCACAAGTGGACTCTGACCCTCTGTCTCCACGCTCCTCTGCTCATCCCTAAAATTAATTCATCCGCACATCTCTGTCCCTACAACACCACATTAACCCCGACCACGGGAGGCATCCTGACGGAAAAAAATGTCCCTCTCTGGCTCCGTGGTGAAACATCAGTTTGACCTTTCCACCTCAGACCTTCTCTGTGCTTTTTTTCCCACCCTCACATTCAGGATAATGGTTTTTTAACTCAAACTCTACCATGATTTCAACTCAGACTCTGTCAATACTCCGTAAAGATTTCGCCAGGTGGTCAAAACAAGCATCAGTATGTGAAAAATAACACAAATTAAGTCTTACTGCTATTTTCATACGTCTCTTGTTGCCATGCATCTCCAAAGAAGACTCATTTTGAGGGTCACGCCACACTGGTTGCTTTCTGGAGGACAGAGGAACTGTAATTTGGGGCCATTAGCTGCTGCCCAAGATCGGTCATGCAAGGTGGGTTTGTAGATTGAGACATGGTGATTGCACAGTCCCACACTGCCTGTATCAGTGCCCCCTACCTGTGTGACTTCCCCACCACCCCACCATGACCTCCCTAACAAACCCCCAGCCTGACTACACACACACACACATACACACACACAGACACTCAACTCCCGTGTCCTTTGGTTGCTTGTGTTGTTCTCAAACAGACCTTGAATAAAGTCAGGGCCGGCAAGATCCAAAAGCAATCAAATAAAAAGTCACTTTTATAACAGCTTTAAAATTCTGTCAGGGTAATCTAAAGCCATCAGTTACCTGTCTGACAGCTCCGCTCCGCTCTGTTGTGAATAGGATCAACTTTATCTTAACTGCTGGTGGAAAATCCTGCAGCGACACAAGAGCTGTGAGACACTTAAGAAAAAGCCTGAAAGTAGGAAGCACTAAGAAACTCAGATTTTACAAACAAAAGCAATAATTTCATGTAGAAACCCATTTTCAAACGCATTTAGGCGTATTAAAATCAAATGTAGTAGAGAAATGCAGTGTCTGCTTAAAAATTGAAATAAATTTGGGTTAGATCATAAAAAACCATTCTAATGCAATAAGAACACTGATAATGTGCGAAACACTGAAACACCATATCCACCATGCAACATTATACTCAAAATAGCACAAAGACACTTAAATGTTAGCAAGAACTGAAAAGTTTCAGACAGAAGAAGAAAGCTCAGCTAAGCATGAAATCTATGCAATAAATACATGGCAAAAATCTTATCTAATTTTCGCAATCAGAGCTCAAATCATGGGTGAAGCCAGAAGGGTTATACATCCAGACCTTAGCCCAAACTTAAAAGGGTCCAGGGGCATGATTCTCCAGCAGGCAGCTAAAGCCACTGTTTTGAGACACTTTAAGTAAAACATTATGTTTTAAAATACCAATAAATTTGTACATCATTTGAGCTAAAAAATATGCTGATCCATCTACAGTAAAAATCCTTTTGAGCCAACAGCATTGTACTTTCTTAAAGTTTTCAAATTGACCTCATCATTCTAAAAGCATTATACATGTTCAAGCTCGATCATCTTTAATGTGCCTCCTTAAAAAAAAAAACAGAAAGTACCCTAAGCAGGGCTACGTTCATGCTACAGTTAAAAGTGACTTGAATCTGATTTTTTTGCTCCTATGTGACTCAAATCAAATTTTTTTTCTAACAATGTGAACAGCACTGAATTTGACCTTCTTGAATCAGATTCAGGCCATTCAGGTTATGTTCACACTGCAGGCCTTAATGCTCAATTCTGATCTTTTCTCAGATCTGATTATTTTTGGCTGCTCACACTGCTGTTGAATTCCAAATGATCTGATACACATCTAACCTGACACACCAGATGGATGTGTTTCACACATCCATCTTGGAAAGCTTCAATAGGAAACGTTTGAGAAAAGGCAGAGGATTTAAAAAAAACTCAGAGTGTGATTGGATGAATGTTCTGTCTGTCACATCTCTACGGGCCAAAAAGAGCAACAAAACACGTGACATAGCCGCTATTGAGCTGCGCCAATACTGAGGAATAACACAAAACATGGCGACTATAGACATGTAAGTACTCGACTTTTGTCGTTTTTGAAAAGTAAACAACTCATTGCTGTTCTTTGTTCTTCTTTTAGCAAAGACATGTTGTCAAGTTCTGATAAAACTGGCACTTTAGCAGCATCCACGCTAATCTCTTCCTCCATAACGGCACCAGCTCCTGCTGCTACTTGCCTACGTCACAAATCTGCTGCGCCTGAAAGTACTGCCCCTCGTCGCTGATTGGTCCTGTCACTTTCTAACCGGGCCCAAATGGTTCAGATTGGAGCTTTGCAAGATGGATTCGCCAGTGAGAAACACGGAAACGGGCGTATCCATCTGCTTTGCAAGGTTAATACACATCTGGTACACAGTCAGGTTCAATGTGGCTTGTGCTGTTAGAAAAAACAGTCACATATGAGCAATAAACAAGCAAATTTTTAAAAATCTGATCAGAGGAAAGATCAGAAATGAGCATTAAAGGTTCAGTTTTGCTTTCCATGTGGACAGCCACACAAACACATACTGACGCGGAATCGTCTGGTGCATTCATACCTAGTGCCAGCTTCCTCCTCGGGGGGTAGTGTCTGCAAAAATCACAAAAAAGCACGAGTAAATGGAAGGGAATGAAGGAGGGGGAGCTGCGGTGTTTATTCTTGTTGCTAGAACAAAAACAGGTGAGACAGTTTGTGCGTCGAGCTCAGGACACCATGTAGGGGCATGTCTGAAGGTTTTACGTCACATTTAACGTGCAGATACTCTCGACTCCGGATGTGTCAAGCATAAAGCAGGCTTAAGGGCTACAGTGTGAACTAGCCTAAGTCACGTAACATAGATATGGTAGGAAGTTTTAGAAAATGTTTACGAATTACTCATTCACTCTGCATCATGAAAATGCAGAAAATGTTACTATCTTATTAGGGCTGTCAGCGTTACCACATTAATCCTGATTAATCAAGATCAGTAACGTGACTTTTTCATTGCATTCAATCTCCAACTTTATTTTCCTCTTGGTACACTTTAGCTACTGCAGCATCTCCCTTCAGCCACAGTGGTGTAAAAGAAGTGCATTACTGCTCCTTAATGCCTCTATTTAGTTCAAAAACTCACAGACAGCTGAGCAGAGAAGAAAAATAAAATTTTACCCTTTTAACTGTTTATGTAAAAGGTGTAGCCTGAAGGCAAAATTATAAAGCATTTACATTTTATTGTTCTTATGTTGTGCAGGGATTTGCTCTGATACATTTTTACGAATGTTAAGAATTCATGTTTTCAATTCAACAACTTTATTAATCCCTCAAAGGGCATTTGGTTCAGAGCAGCTTGTACATAAAAACAGAGATAAAAAACATAGTGACAAAGACAACAACAGTAACTGAAGCTAAAATACACAATAAGACCTAAAAAAGTGAATACTGATATAACTTAGGCTTCAAAGGAACTTGCAGGGTAATAGACTGAAAGAGATATACATAAGATCCTAAGGAGCATCCAATAATCTGATTGTACATGGAATAAATGATTTTAAATGGCAGTTACTTCTACACGCAGGTAAACATAACATCCTGATGACAACAGAGAAAATTCGCTGATAAGTACAAGATCAGGAGAAGCCAGAGTACACTCAGCCTTACGAAGGATCTGCTGGTTACAAAAGGAATTTAAATCTCTCTGTTTAACACCAGTGATTTTAGAAAGGACAATATATATAACCTAGGATAAAATACACTAGAATAAGTACTCTCTCCAAAATAACTAGGTCAGCAAACACTTTAATAACTAAATTGGTTCATAAAATAAAATATATACAAGTGAAATGTATCACCCAGTATAGACTGTAATGCTGCAAATCACAAATAGAACTTAACAGGAAAATGTTCCCATAATAACTTGAATTGGGACGTAGGAAAAAAAAAATCCAGTAAAAGAAAACATTGAAACAAATGTAGACAAAGTGAAAAAGTTTAGCATTAAAATGTTCACATTAAATGATTAAGTTACTTAATATTCTCTCTTTGCAACCTTTGTTCCTTTCTTTGTAACTTTACTGACAATGGTTGTCATTCAAAGAAGGCAAGAAAAAAGACTAATTTTCTCTGATTATTTGGATTTAAGGTGAAAATCAGCCCCCTACAGCCACAGAGCCGAGTCAGTGAAGCCAGAGTTTCATAGTCCCTCTCATAAAGAGCTGCCCTGCTTTATGGCCCTCTTGCCCAACATCACATGCCTGCAGAGTGCAGGGCTATGATCTGAGATAAGGCAAGAAAGTACCGAAACAAGTCTCAGTCTCCTGCTTCCTTACGCTGCTCACTCAGGTAAAGGAGCTGGATTCAGAACCTTTTTAAAGCCTGGTTTTCAAACTGAAGGAGCAAGACAAGAAATCCAAAAGTCATTTACTGTATGTGTGAGTTTGTATCTTATAATTAAGGTGAACAGTAAATTGGAAACAAGGCCACTTCTTTGAAAGATATCAAAGAATCACTTAGAAGGCGTATAAGTTTTATAAATCATGTCTTTATGATAAGCTGATTACCTTATCCTTGACAGCAGCACACAGCGAGGGCAGTAAAGGTGGGGGATTACGAGGTGATGGTCCATAAAGGGATTGGCTCAGATAAGGACATTTTGTGGGAGTGAGAGACGGGGCTGGTGACTTTAGGTCAACAGAACAGAAACCAGGGTTTCTTATTGATGAAGGGCTGCCTCTGCCACGTAGAGCTGCTGAATGCCATCAGTGAGACGTTACATTTTTATGATAGAATATTTAAGGTTTTTCTTCCAGTAGCAAACTTTTCTTCTTCCGGTAATTTCTGTGCAGACAAGGTCATAAAAATATTGCGGCCCATGAAAGGAAGCCAATTCAACCTTTAACCTGCTCCTCACTTAGTCATACAGGATGTTTGCTCAGATCTGGTCATTTTAAAACTGAACATCATGTTCCTGTTTGCATAAGTATTTTGTTTTTATGTTTGCTTTGGTATCAAATCTCCTGCACTTTTAATCAGTCTGCTGGGTTTTATGTCTGCATTGTTATGACTGCCCTGCTGGTGTCCCCCTCTCTTATGTTCACAATGGCTTTATTAATGAGCCTACTGGCATCTGAGCGATACCACACCTGAGCGAAACTGTGCGGGGTGACTGCTTCAGCAACTTCCCGTATTGCAATGCAAAGCTTCACGGCTGCACTCCTCATTCGGAGGGAAACCATTAGAACAAACTGCTCTCATGTGCAGTAAAGCAGACCGGACACCATCATTTATGAAGCAAATCACCTCTGGGTGCCCTTAGCAAGGACAAAGCATGGACCGTATACAAACATCACACTTCACATAATTCCCTTCACAGGAATAATTTGACAACAGTGTAGAAGTATCAGAAGCTTCACCATCATGGAAATATGTCTGAGCTGTGAAATCAAATACACAAATAAAAATACATTAGTTTAAAATATTCAGTGCTTAATGAACTTTTCACTGATATTTTATCTGTGTTTATCTTGGGTAATCAAGCTTGTTTTATGATGACCAGAGCTCTAATTCTAAGTCAAAAGCAATCTAAACATGCTTTACCTGCACTGACTCAACAGTTTTTTCATTGCTAACATAAAGGAAACCATGCATATTAGGACATATTGACTTTACTGGATTAAGTTTAATCTATTTTATAGCATGCTGCACAAAGTAACACACTAGATGAATAGATTTTGGAAAAAAAATCAAATATAGCTCAATATGTGGCTGTCATTTGTGTGCACTGCACTTAGGATACAGATATATATTTGCATTGTTCTTCATCTCTCATCTTTGCAGTTATACCCACCTCTGTTTACTTCACAGTTACATCTTCCCTATTGTCCCCTTCTCTACAGCTGCACTCATGTTAATATTAATGAGGCTTTAAGGATGGTACTTCATAGGAGGAGGAACAATACAACCAGATGGCATCATTACCAAGAATGCATTAAAACAAAGATGGTAGCCTAAATATAAATCTATTTTTAAATTTTCCCAAAATGTAGTTTGTTGTCTTGTAGACCCTTCATGAAAAACACACTTAAGTTAACCAAACAGGTTAACATGTTTTTAATGGTAGGAACACATTTGACAGCACACCAGTTAGAAAGGAGAAGTCTATCAGAAGGACAAAGGTCTCCCTCTTGTGGTCAAAATACAGAAGAGCATCAAAATTCAATCATCTCATTGGGCATTTCTTATTTGGGCACACAATTATTTTTTCATCTCTAAACACTCTTTAACTAAAAATAATCTTTGGAAACACAACTGTGTCTGTGTTCAATAGCAAACATTAACTTAATACTCTTAATGTTTATTTTGATGCAGTGATGTGGGCTATCTAAGCGTTGGAAGAAGAAAAAACTAAAGGTTTAACAGAAGCACTCAATGATAGCTCATGATTAAGTTTTTATTAAAGGGCCAGTTCCGTCTATCCATACCTTTTCAATACTCTGCAGTGCTGTTTATGTGTACTTATTTATTTAAAAGGGACAGAGCACATTAATGGATATACAGTGCCGTGAAAAAGTATTTGCCCCCATTCTGATTCCTGATTTTTTTGCATATCAATCACACTTAAATGTTTCGGATCATCAAACCAATATTTATATTTCACAAAGACAACCCAAGTAAATAGTAAATGCAGTGTCTCAATGACTATTTATTCTTTTAAGGGCAAAAAAATCCAAACCTATCTGGCCCTATGTGAAAAAGTAATGCACCCCTTGTTAAATCATGAGTTAACTGTGATTAAGTACAGTTTTTGGAAAGCCGAGTTTAATTTCACTGGCCACACCCAGGCCTGATTCCCGCTAGATTTGTCTAATCAAGAAACCACTTAAATAGAAACTGCCAGACAAAGTGAAGTAGGCTGCAAGATCTCAAAAAGAAACGCATCATGCCACGATCCAAAGAAATTCAAGAACAAATGAGAAACAAAGTAAATGAAATCTATTAGTCTGAAAAGATAGTGAAACCATTTCCAAGGCTTTGGGACTCCAGCGAACCACGGTCAGAGCCATTATCCACAAACGGAGAAAACTGGGAACAGTGGTGAACCTTCCCAGGGGTGGTCGGCCAACCAAAATGACTCCAAGAGTGCAACAACGGCTCATCCAGGAGGTCACAAAAGAACCCAGAACAGCATCCAAAGAACTGCAGGCCTCATTGGCTTCAGTTAAGGTCAGAGTTCATGACTCAACCATAAGAAAGACACTGGGCAAAAATGGCATCATGGGAGAGTTCCAAGGCCAAAACCACTGCTGACAAGAAAGAGCACAAAGGCTCGTCACACATTTGCCAAGAAACATCTTGATGATCCCCAAGACTTTTGGAGAAATATTCTGTGGACTGACGAGACAAATGTTGAACTTTTTGGAAGGTGTGCGGCCCGTTACATCTGGCATAAAAATAATAGCATTTGATAAAAAGAACATTATGCCAACAGTCAAACATGGTGGTGGCAGTGTGATGGTCTGGGGCTGCTTTGCTGCTTCAGGACCTGGACCACTTGCTATGATTGATGGAACAATGAATTCTGCTGTCTACCAGAAAATCCTGAAGGTGAATGTCCAGCCATCAGTTTGTGTCCTCAGGCTCAAGCACTCTTGGGTTATGCAGCAGGACAACGACCCAAAACATACCAGCAACTCCACCTCTGAATGGCTCAAGTAAAAACAAAATTAAGGTTTTGGAGTGGCCAAGTCAAAGTCCAGACTTAAATCCAATTGAGATGCTGTGGTGTGACCTTAAATGGGCAGTTCATGCTGGAAAACCCTCCAGTATTGCTGGGTTAAAACAAATCTGTGAAGAAGAGTGGGCCAAATTCCTCCACAGCATTGTGAAAGACTTATGACCAGTTATTGCAAACGCTTGATTTCAGTTATTGCTGCCAAGGGTGGCACAACCCGTTATTAGGTTCAGGGGGCAATTACTTTTTCACACTGGTCCAGATAGGTTTGCCCCCCCCCCAAAAAAAATTAAATTATCATTCAGACACTGCATTTTGTATTTACTTGGGTTGTCTTTGTGAAATATAAAAATTGGTGTGATGGTGTGAAATTGGTCTAGATGACTGCCATTGCGTTTGGCAAGAAAATGGTTTTTTTTTTATTAGTTTTTATTAGTTATTTATACAAATGACATGACATTTCTACAGCCTAAGACTGTCACACAGGAGCACAAGTGTCCTTGTCATTATATATGCTTGTCCCATGTACAGAGGCTGCTGTCATGGAAACAGGCGGCCTTGGTTCAAATCAGGCCTGTTGCTGCAACCTTCCTCCACCCCAGCCACCTCGATTACATCTCATTGGTGTCCAGGTCCAGCTCCTCTGTGCCATCCTGCATCCATTCATCACCACCTCCAAGTCATTATCAGTGTCCTGGTGAGCCTCCTCATCTAATCCTACTGCTTCCATCACCACTACCAGTGTCTAGACTTCATTGGGGGGTATACTGGCTTGTATCCTTCAAATAAAGACATCGTGATTCATCATGGAGTCTATTTGTCAAAGACACTTCACATTCCCAAATTTGTAAATAAATTATTGTTAACTCGTATTCTTGATTGAACTGTAAACGAATGGTTGTGATCTATAGAATAGAAAACAGTAGGAGATTTCATTGTACTACACTGAGAACTTTCAAAAAATTACAGTTGAAAGCTTAGGGCCACAATTGTATAGTGGCATTTAAGACATAGAGATGTCATTGTTTTCAAGGGTATCTATTTAATGTATTTTCCCACATATATTAAAATAATGAACATAAACCTACACTATCATTCTGGCCAGTGTGTCCAGTCACTGCTATTAGCATATTCATGTGGCCCCATGTTTTAACAACAACCCTGTATTTGAGTCTGAGTCACTTGCCTCCTTGTTATGCCTGTATTAAGTCCACCCACTGGTCAACTCGCCATTTTTGAGGCATCTGCAGAGCGCAAACATTCAGCACATCAATGAGAGACATGCTCTCTGAAAGGACAGGTGAGGGGATCTTAAATCCTTAGCCAAAACAACAGTCTGTTTTAGTGTACATTTGGACGCATACTGAATTGTTAACATCTGAATAGCAGAATTTCATGTTTGAAACTTAACAATGTTTCAGACTTTACAGCAGCAGGAGGTTCAATTTTACTCTCCAGCCAATTAGCTACACAGTCTAAAAGTGAATGTGTTCAGGCCAAGAATTACAGGTCTGTGTGGGTAGATAGATGAATGCAGCCAGAGGCTAAAGAATCAAAGACAGGCAGGCAGGTACTGTAGGGTTGAGATGTTCATGGGGGAAAAGAAGTGTAAAACCTCTGATAGTCTTATTTTAAGAATTTGATTGAATACAAATAAGGCATTGCATTTATTCCAACCTTGATCACTTGCTAGCTGAGACTGAATCTTAGTACTTTAAAGTGCTTTGGATCATCCCTGAGCTTCAGAAAATGCATAAAGTATTATTTGACATTTAGTCAAAGTGTTCCAGTTAACTCCACAGGGTGTCTTCTTTCACCCACTTTGACTTCAGTCTGTCTCTAGAAATTATTCATTAGTCACTTGTCCTTTAATTTGTCTGCTTTCTCAGCTCTGCTGGATCCCTGTGCTCGTGTTTCTACAGATTTCCACTTACAGACATGATGTAACTAAAGCACGAGCTAAAAACATCACCAGAGTGACACTTAACACTGCTCTTGTCTTTGTCATTAAGAAAACATCTGCAACGATTACCAGCTTATGTTTGAGGAGCTGTAACATCTGCATTACTAAAGAGAAAATGAGACTCACTTATTTCGACAGTGCATTAAGAAAGTATTCAGACCCCCTTCACTGTTTTCAATTTTCTTATTTCACAGATGCTTTAGCATAACATATCATAACATATGAAAAAACATATATATTCTTATTAATCTAAACTCAGCATCTCATCATGACAAAGTAAAACAGAATCGCTGTTTTTTTCCCCAAATTTATTAAAAATAAAAAACTGAAATATCACATTGACATAAGCATATTTTTTATTTCAACAAATTTTCCAAAAACAAAAAAATCAAAAATTCAGTTTTCACTTGTCCCTGGTGGCGTACTGTGTGTTGATATTATAAGAATAACTAGAAAAGCACTCGGAGAGCGCAGATCTCCACCATTAGCCCTATCTCCCAATAGTAAAGAATATTTTTTTAAAAATCCTGGATCCAGATGGTTCTTCCTTAGGCCATTTCTGACATTTCCTGAAAATTTCATGAAAATCCGTCCATAACTTTTTGAGTTATGTTGCTAACAAACAAACTAACAAACTAACTAACAAACCCTGCATAACCTCCTTGGCAGAGGTAAAATTGGTTTTTTCTTTTGGACTCTAGCACCAGGCTGTAAATAACAAAATGGAAAAAAGTGAAGGGTGTCTAAATACACTGTAAAACTGCAAAGACAATTTCTTCATGAACAAAGTAAACACAGGTAACTCCATGCTTAGTGAATTAACATAGAAAATACATGCAACAACCAAAAATTATTCAAATCAAAATCATCGCCATCATAAAAAGCATCAGCATCGGTTCTGATCAGACATCATAACCACTTTGGTGTAATGGTATTCTTAACTGTGCCCTCCTGAATATAAAATAGCTGTATGTAATGGTTACTAGACTGCAATTAAACAGTAACACAGTCAATAATCATATTATTCCCAAAAACTTATAATATCTAAAAGATCCAACACCAATAGTAACTCTGCCATGCAGATGGTAACACTGCATGTACACCCTGGCTTCACCATTAATTTACATGTTACTGATGTTGTTGGGCGTATTTTCACATCAGCTGAACCCTAGATTTTCTCAAATTTTCTTCCAAACATTTTTTATCAGTGAATGCCCACATGTTTAACTCTATCAAGCTGTGAAAACACAATAAGAGATGAAAGGTTCATTAGAGGTTCACTGACTCTATTTGAGATAAAACCGACTGAAACCTTAATGCACTTAGCCTGATGTTTAAAATGTATCCATTTTAATGACAGGGATATTATACTGCGGTTCATGGTCAAACCCATAAAAGGCATAAAAAAGAAGGCAAATTTGCCCTAAAACTTTAGTGAGGATTTCAGTGTCTAGTATTTCTGGAGTATTTTTCAAGCACTGATCTCAGGTTTTCTGACTAGAATGCAGCATGAGTGAAACATTGTACTTCTGGGCTGATTAGGTAATCAGCTTTACATCACACTGACTGTCACAGTTACGTATTCTGTGCTGCTCATCTCTGAGCGAAGGTCTCAGTCATTGCCATTGGCAGTTTCTCACAAAAGATCACTTGAGCTTCACTTCCTCACAGTAAACACAACAGTAAACCCGCACAGCATACATACGGAGAGGCCTTCAGGTTTAGAAACATGGACATACATGCATTATTCTCTTTATCATCAAACAGCTCATGCTGAATGGGCATCTGCTGTTACACAACTCAATTGTTGTTAAAGCTTCTCCACATCATAAACTTTGCAAAATTATTTCTTTCAAATAACCATTAGCTCTTATTTACTTCTGAAAAAGGCCTCAAGGTTTTTTGCTCTTATTCTAATCTTAAGATTTAATTAAAAGAATATTTTCTTTGATTTATGGCAATTTTCTTTCACAGTCAAATGATAGGGAAATTTCCTAGCATAACTGCCCTGAGTGCAAGGTAACTAAAATCCTGTAATTTCTTACAGTGCTGTGAAAAGGTATTTGCCCCTTTCGGATTCCTGATTTTTTTGCATATTTATCACACTTAAATGTTTCGGATCATCAAACCAATTTTTATATCTCACAAAGACAACCCAAATAAATAGAAAATGCAGTTTTTAAATAATGATTTTATTTATTGAGGGGAAAAAATCCAAACCTATCTGGCCCAGTGTGAAAAAGTAATTGCCCCCTGAACCTAATAACTGGTTGTGCCATCCTTGGCAGCAATAACTGAAATCAAGAGTTTGTGAGTCTTTCACATCACTGTGGAAGAATTTTGTCTCAATCTTCTTTGCAGAATTATTTTAACTCAGCCATATTGGAGGGTTTTCCAGCATGAACTGCCCATTTAAGGTCACACCACAGCATCCCAATTGGATTTAAGTCTGGACTTTGACTTGGCCACTCCAAAACCTTAAGTTTGTTTTTACTTGAGCCATTCAGAGGTGGAGTCGCTGGTATGTTTTGGGTCGTTGTCCTGCTGCATAACCCAAGAGTGCTTGAGCCTGAGGACACAAACTGATGGCTGGACATTCACCATCAGGGTTTCCTGGTAGACAGCAGAATTCATTGTTCCATCAATCATAGCAAGTGGTCCAGGTCCTGAAACAGCAAAGCTGCCCCATGATGTTCTTTTTATCAAATGCTGTGTTATTTTTACGCCAGATGTAACAGGACTCAAACCTTTCAAAAAGTTCAACTTTTGTCTCGTCAGTCCACAGAATAGTCTTGGGGGTCATCAAAATGTTTCTTCTAAAATGTGAGACGAGCCTTTGTGTTCTTTTCTGTCAGCAGTGGTTTTGGCCTTGGAACTCTCCCATGATGCCATTTTTGCCCAGTGTCTTCCTTATGGTTGACTCATGAACTCTGACCTTAACTGAGGCCAGTGAGGCCTACAGGTCTTTGGATGCTGTTCTGGGTTCTTTTGTGACCTCCTGGATGAGTCGTTGTTGCACTCTTGGAGTCATTTTGGTTGGCCGACCACTCCTGGGAAGGTTCACCACTGTTCCCAGTTTTCTCCATTTGTGGATTATGGCCCAGTCACTTTGTTTCTCATATGTTCTTAAATTTCTTTGGATCGTGGCATGATGCATTTCTTTTTGAGACCTTGTACTTCACTTTGTCTGACAGCTTTTATTTAAGTAATTTCTTGATTCTAAAAATCTGGCTGGAATCAGGCCTGGGTGTGGCCAGTGAAATTGAACTTGGCTTTTCAAGAATTATGGGTAATCACAGTTAACTCATGATTTAACAAGGAGGGGCAATTACTTTTTCCACACAAGGCCAGATAGGTTTGGATTTTTTCCCCCATTAATAAATAAAATCATCATTTAGAAACTGCATTTTCTATTTACTTGGGTTGTCTTTGTGAGATATAAAAATTGGTTTGACGATCCAAAACATTTAAGTGTGATAAATATTCAAAAAAAAAAAAAAAAAAAAAAAAATCAGGAATCAGAAAGAGGGCAAACACTTTTCACGGCACTGTTTCTTGTTTGTTTAAACAAAATCACTTTTGTATATTTTACAGCTCGTATGAATAATTGTTGTAAATTTCTATGCACTTTTGGTTTATACATGGTAAATTGAGTTCTAATCTGAAAAGGTGTGTCCACACTAAGCATCAACTATTTTGTGTTGCATTTCACGACTACTGGCCCTGATCACCTTTATCTTGGTCTGAAGCAAAGTATAGCTTCGAAGTTTAATCAAGGAACAGCAGCAGATATTAAGAACCAATAACCTAGTAGTTTTATCAAAGTTTCTTCAAGCCCTGTTTATTTTTTATTGAAAAGGGGAAAAAAAATCAACATTCAAATGAATGTAAAGGTACCTGAGTGAGCCAAAAGACTCATCTGCAGTCCCTTTACCAGAGAAAATTCTGTGCAGGGCAAATTATAGATTAGCAAAACTCCTGATTCACAGAGATGGGCAAATAAAGCTGTCCCCAGTGTATAAATCTTAGTGATCTGATAGGCATTTGTGATACAACATCAGTGCTTTTTTAGCTTCAGTCCCATTTGTGTTGCCCTGAGCAAATGAGTCAGTTTGTGCTTTTGTAAAACTACACGAGAAATTTGCTTCACTTTTGGTATGAACACACCAAAACTAATTTCTGAAAAAAGTCAAAATAACAGCCTTTCAATGAGCAGTTCTTCATAGTGTTGTTTTTAATTCCATGTCTGCCTTTTAACCCATTAAATAATGTTTGATGACAAATGAAAGGCAACAGTGTAGTAAGTCAACAATTAGTTTTTATTTTATCGAGTTTGTACGATTTTGGTTCTGTAGCAACCTACTGGAGAGTTCTAATGAAGTGCAATTGTACTCAAGCCAGTTACAGTTGAGAGCAATGACAGGCACACATTTTGTGCAAATTCAATAGCATTGGAACAGCTCCTACATATACACAGCAAAAATACATGCCAGAGGAAAACAATACTAAAATCAGTTTACATTGACAATAGTTAGGAAGACAATGTCGATCCAAGCTAACACAGAGACGCACAATTCACCATTGTTGGATTATGGGAGAATAAAACCTAGTTTAGTCTTTACTGATAAATGTTAAGTGTTATCCAGCTTCGCTTTGAGCTACCCTCTCAGAGAAAACATTTCTTCAGAGTCCAAATTTTGTGCATTGCCATCTGTCATTATATTGACGTGACAAAAAAGAAACCCTGAATCAGGGAGCTAGACAAATAGTACCACTGTTTGCTGTATCCTCAGAAGTCCTGGATAAAAACATCTTTACTTTCCTGCATGACTGGCAGGACACAAGCAATGCTAAAATAAAGGCCGGTGGGTTAATGCAACTAACAAGACGACAATCATCTAAAACACATGGGTCTTGGTAGTGTAGACTGCAGATGATTTTGTCAAAATCACTTTTCTTCCCCTGCTTTATAGCAATTACTGTGACAAGACACCACGTTGATTCAAATATCTACACACTAGTTAAACCAATTATTAAGCTTCAAAAGGAGCTTTTATTTGTGTCTCATGATGCCATCTGAAACGGTGAAGATCCTCAAAACATGCAAAACACAGTTTTAAAAGACTGAAATCTAGGTAGAGAAGGTAGCAGATTTTGGTAACCAGTCTGTGGTGTTATTACTCTGACGTTACAGGCGTTCTGCGAGTATGTGTGAGCTTTATTTGCTCCATTGTCCTTCACAGTGAAAAATCAAGAGCGGACTAACTAAAACACCATTGAAAGGATCGCACTGGCATGTGTTTGTTCCAGCTTGTGGTATGCTGACATCTTTTTTCTCAAAGTGGATGCTAAATTACCCTCCTGTCAGACATTATTCAAAATAAAGATTTTTAACATTAAAGGTTTTGCAATCAACCAACGTGTTTCCTTGAAATTAGTAAGACTCTGTAATAAAGGGATCTCATGCTTAATGTTCTCCTGAAGACCAAAGATGGCCTTAAGGGATCTCTTTCTACTTCTTTGCCCCATTTACTGACTTCATTGCATGACTGATGTTAAAATAGATAAACTGTTACACGCAGTGTGATTTGACCATCTAAACTGACGGATGAAGTCCTATAATCAGGGCTGGCAATGCCATTTGTGATGGAAAGCAGATGCACCACTACATTTTACGGCTTTCCGTTTTTATACAATCAAGGGCCACTTTGAAATCTTTTACAACCTAGAATTTGAACAGCATCAACAAAAACTACTTCAGTTGCATTCAAATGGCAACTACTGAAAAGAAAACTTACTGTAACATACATATTAAATAGTGTATAGTCCATGCAATTGCGCACGGCCGGTTTTGCATCATTATGGTATGTCGTTATTAGTGTATGAGAGACATCAGCCACCAGTGCATTTCCGATTTAGGATCAGGGAGACAAACTCTTCAACACCAATCGGAAAACTTCTCAGCCAGACTTGAAGAGCAAGATGGCCACCTGGCCCAAATAGAAGTAAATGAAATGCTTTGTCTCGTGGGTGACGTAGCTGCCAAAGTTCCTCCCGACGATGCAATGCCAGGTGGGGTTATACTTCTTATCAAACTCCTGAAAAAGACAGAAAAGGCAGTTATTAGTGAATGCAGGATCAAAATAAGGATCACTGGAAGAATCTAGAAATCCTCTATTGCATACAACGAGCTGATAACCAATCAAGGACTTTAGAGAGGTCAGGTCTGCCACTTTAAATGATCAATACCAATTTGATAAATTTAGTTAACTAACAGAAACTCATGGTAAAAGCTTAATTTATTTAAGCAGCTTTTTGGAAAAACACACTAAAACATGAAAATGTAAGGATTTGGGTTGTATCATTAAAAGGAGAAAACACCAAAATGTAAGAGCTTTAAATCAGTTAAAAATTTGCTATTATAGTCCAAAATAGTGGAAAGTAATCATTAACTGTGAAATGTTTTTCTCTCTCTTGATAAATGTCCAACTTATGAACTCAATTTCTAAAGCAGTCCTTCAGAATAAAACACTTTGGTAGTTTGACACAAATAGATAGCGCTACAACTTCATTAATTGCAGGCGACAAATAATTCTACTGTCTTGTATGCCCATGGTTGCCAGAAAGGAAACATGAAGCACATCATTCAAACAAACTTTGACACTTTGGTTGTGTCCATCATCAACTTTTTATGATCGTTAACAGTGCTTCTGGAGTGGATGGGCTCACTTTAGTAGTCATGGCCTTAGCAATTAAACAATCTCAGCTACCTTCCTGACTAAAGAGCCTCATCTACCCAGAAATAAATCTAAGACTTAAGAGGGGGCTTTGAACTTGCAGATCAGTGATGTTTGCAGAGCTGCACTTGAATCCGTCTATCTATCCTTTCTGTCCTTCTCACCTTCTTGATGTAGGCTGCAATGTCCTTCTCTATGTTGTACTTCTCCATGGCCTGGGTGGCACAGTCCACCGCGTCCTGCTGCATGTCCTCGGACATGTCTGCATTCTTGATCACAGCTTTCCTGTCAGTCATGGTTAGAGGATGACGATGGTGCCTGCTGGTGAAGAAAGGGGAGCGCGTTTACTCTGACGTACTGCACTGAAAATTAACACCGCACGTGGTTGATGATGGGGATGGTTTAGGCCAGCAAGACCATCGCAAACATCAGCCATACGCAGAAAATTGTCCATTTGACACCGCGTTTTCATTTCAATTGCACTGATTCATGAACTCACCTCGTTAAATCATATCAATACTATTATCTACACGATGACTTGAGCGTTGCATAGATTAGCTGCGAAACTTGATACAGGTGGAGTTAAATTACTTGGCAAAATCACTTTCAGATGAAAGCAGCTGCAGCATTAGGTAAGCAAAAGTATCAAAGTGTTTACAGCTAGTTATCTTTTCAGGCTCCTGTCAGTCACGGCAATACGCGTTCAAGCGCTAAAGGCGAATTACAACGAGAGCTTGTCTCCATAAAGAAGAGAAAGTCGAATCTGAAATGTGTCAAGACATGCAAGTCAAATCGTTTCACATATAAAAATCATAAACCCACCTTTTTTGAGACGACTGACTACTCCTCTTCCCCAAAACTCTGTATATTGCACAGATAGTGTGTAAAGGAGAGTTTGTTTGAGATGATGCTGCGGTTAATTGCCTTTTAAAGATTTACACAATAAGCATGTAGGCAGGTTGGCTCTCTGCTGTGCTGCTCCAAAACGCGGCCCGCCCCTCTGCTGCATGCTGTCCCCTGCTATTGGCCGAGCCGCAGCCTCCTCGCGTGTTGCAAGCGTTTTTCTCCAGCTCCTGTCTGCCGGCATCTTATTTCATCCCACAATGCATCATTCACCACTACATAGACCACTGACCGTGGGCTAAAAAAGAAAAGGGACCTCGATAGCGAGAAGGTATCGTTTAGCGGTTTGTGTGGGGTTTTCATCACAGCTGTAAGACACTGGAGCTTTGAATACTGAACATGTTTGTCTTATAAAGACCCACCAACATGGTCTTATCATTATTAAAGCTACAACTGTAGTAGCTGCTTCAATGCTTCCTTTCTGACGTGCATTATGGCTAAATGAGCACATCTTACGTGAAAAATTAAAGCCAAATTTGTTCATAATTTGGCCCAACAGTGACTGTCTACCATAGGTTTTTTCTCGAAGTTTCTGCCCGTTCTGTTTTTTTTCTTTTTTGGTTGCTAGCAGTTTTTCAAAGTGAATACCCTAGAGCTGAAAAGTATGTAGATTCATAAGTATGCATTCAGAAAAAATGGCATTTAAGTGACTTTCATGTTTCATTAAATATTTTAAGTTTCAAATAAAAACAAACTCGCATGTCTTTGTTCCAAAGTGTTTTATTGAAAATGCTAAGAGAGAAAAAGTAAGATTAAGCAAAGTCAAACATACAAACTACTCCCAAATAAAACCCCATCCCAACCTCCCCAATTTATAATTCCTTCATACCAGGCATCTACGACTCCATCCTTTGATCCAACTTCCTGGTCCTCAGTTTCGTTTTTCTCGTAAAATAAAGCCTTTACCACTGAAAAACTTAAAGATAGGCAGGGCGGGGGCCTAATAGGAAAAAAAGTTGCTCTGGGAATCCTGTTAATTAGTTCTGAAATCAAATTCATTTGAATCCTGGAAAAAACTGATCCCGTTCCGAGCATCCATCCTTGCCTATCCCTTCCCTAATCGATCCACTCATCCAGCTCCAAGGATTGGGATCCACTGAGCCACTCCTCCAATCAAAACCTTGAAATACCAGGAAGAAAATCAGAGGCAGACCGTTAGAATAAAATGTCAAGATTTTTGGGCCTATTTTTTTCCATTTTTGAGCACTCATGTCAAATCAAGTAAAAAATGCCAATGAGACAAAAATCTACCACTCCCTAAAAGGTAAAACATTTTAAGTTCAAAGTGGAAAGCTATGCAACAGAAGCAGTGATTCAGATTTTTACATTTGACAGCAAAGATTTTACACTTACAGCACAACACTTGATCTAGGACTGCTTATTCTGTCACAGGCCAGAGTAGCGTGTTAAAAATTGTATATATAACAAAGTACAGCACATATGGCTTTGTTAAATGTGACATGCATGATATGGCAATCCTATCAAAACGTTCAATTTATGGAATATGAAGCGTACCATTGCCTCGACCTGATTGCTCCTCAATTAGATGTCCTATCCTGACCATACAAATGAAATGTGCTCCACAATCGTTTTATTCCAAATCACTTTAATCCTTCTCTTCAGATGTCTAAAGGAAGACACAAGGGTAAAATACAGTTAAGCATGGGCTTCCCATCCAAACAGCCCACCCCACAAATCCAAAGATAGAAGCTGTTTAATAAAAAAAATAGAACAGAACTCATTTTCAAATACTTGCAAAAACATTGAGTGCATGTTATAACTCAACATTTTTGAAGTTCAGCACAGCACATTTCTATTGTTGCAAAAAAATTGTGAGGACAGAGAGAAGAAGAGAGAGAGGGAAAAACAAACAGGACAAAGCAGCTGGAGAGGGGTGGGGTGGAAGAGGGTGGGTGGGGGTACATCTACATACCAAGATCATCCACAAGGACATCAGGACAATGAAATGCAAAAAATTAAAAATCAATTGCTGACATCTGGAGGAACTCATAAAAGGTAAAAACAAGAGGGAATACATCAAAAGGGCAACACATCAATGGTAGAAAGGTTTAGGAACGGGAGCGAGAGCGGCTGTGACGAGGAGAGTAGCGGGGAGATCCTCTGCCACGGCCACGGGAGTTGCTGCGGCTGCGACTGGCGCTGCGACTGCGGCTCCTGCTGCGGCTGCCACGGCTTCGGGAGCGTGATCTTCCGTAACTTGGGCTGCGGGGACCATCTAATTTCACACGAATGTAAGCAGTCTCTCCCTGGCGGACACAAGAGAACTTGACATTGAAAAGACAACATCCTTCCTATGATTTAAGTACCATAGATGGAAATGAGGGGCCAGGCGCGCTTCAAACACGTAGCACTTCCTGAAGTACTCACCTTAACACAGCAATGACACATTATCCATGACAATTGATCAAATCAGTGCACATACCTCATGTGAGCGGAATTTGGTGTTGTCCAGCTTTCGAACAGCATAGGTCATGTCTTCTTTGCGCACAAACTCTACAACTCCAGTTCCATCTCTGAAAACGTCAGCATAGCACACATCGCCTGCCTCACGCATATGGTCCTTTAGGTCCTGCCAGCTGCCACTCTGAGGGAGTCCTGACAAAGGGAAAATTATATAAGCTGATAAATAAGTACTACCCAGATTTGTTTATATGTGCAAATAATAATAGAAATTAGCACTGGGTTTAAAGGAAGGCAGTTTCAGAACCTCTCACCATTCAAGTTAAAACACACTTATGGAGAGCTTGGTATAACAGAGCAACACTCCACAATGGTGATGTGAAAGTAGCAGGAAAAAATTATTTCATACTTTGAGTGAATTAGAAATCATCTGACCAAAGTCCAAAGACTATTATTGGCTTACTAGACTTATTGCCACCCAGTAACATTTATTTTTGATCTATGGTCATTGTGCTTATCTTAGTAATGAAAGAATTATCTACATCTTATCAGAACGACAAACTTAGTGAAACTCTACAAAGAACATGCACTGAATAGACCGTTTACATATTTTCCAGCTGGTAACATTGATAGATTTCAGCAGCACCTATCCGTAACCGTGAATGAGGGTACAGATTTCCACGCGTAGAAAACATTGTCTATGTGTTCAAGCATGATCCGCATTTAAAAATCCACATTTTAATCCATATCTATAATGAAACAGAGGCCAAAAGTAACAAATGTGTGCTCATTGATAAACCCTTGAGTGCACAGTGGATGGAATAAAATATGTGCTCAGAAAGCAATCATTCACTGAGCAATCTAAACATCTTTACAAACAACCTTGGTGTTTAAGAGTCCACTAATCACTAACCAAGCTGCTTACTTACCAGATACAATGACCCTGTACTCGGAGCGTCTAGATGGGGGTCCATATCTGCCTCTGGGAGCCCCGCCGATCCCACCGTAGCTGCCTCTTGAGCCTCTGCCGCTCCGAGGAAACTCTACCCGCAGCCTGTAGCCATCGTAGTCATACCCATCGCGTCCATAGACTGCGTCATCTGCATCCCTGATGAAACAAAACCAAGCCAAAAGACATCTTTGAAGCATAAGCGGGGGTAAACGAGGGTTATCACATGTAGAGACCGCAGTCATGACCAGTCAGCCATGTTAGCAGCTAGCCTGAGCTGGTTTAATTTTGCTAATCCGTCTTGTGCACAAGCTCAGAGAAATCTGAAACAATTTTATTTGAATCAAGCACGGTGCTGCAGAATTAAAATTAGAGTTTCTAGGGACACGACTAAGTGTTGTTTACAGGTCAGACACAAGGCAGAGTGGGTGTTCATGTTATCTACAGGGACCAAAACTATCGCTAAAGACGTGGTGCACAAACAAGATGGGTTTATCTTTAAATTATGAAATATGAACCAGAAATAAAAGCACTATTAAGCGTATCATAATATTCACATAAACACACCAACACCACTTTTGGTTACTAAATAAACATGAGGACCAGGGAATAGTCTGAGCCCGCGCGTAACGGGTCAAGCACGCGACTTGGTTAGCCTCACAATGGGGCTGCCTCTGGCCTATCAAGCTAACGGCTAGCTAGCCTCTCACCTGGGGTCTTCAAATTCAATGAAGGCAAAAGGAGGGCCTCCTCTCCGGTTCTTCAAGTCGATATCTCTAATTGTCCCGTATTTGTAGAAAACGTCTTCCACATCTTTGGTGCGAATATCAGGAGGAAGATTTCCCACGTAAATTCGGCAGTCGTTGTTTCCAGCGGGGCCTCGCACTACACCAGACATCGTTGCTAAACGCTAGCTAGCTCCTTAAACTAACGGTGTACTAAGCGATGAAATAAGACAATAATAACCTGAAAACTGCAGACCAGTAACGAGACACGTGTGAAATTCGCGGCCTTTTTTACGTTGTTATTCGCAGATTAGTCTGTGGGTAGACAATAGTCCCGAGGAAGCGCCCCCTGCCTCTGTTTCTCTAGGATCCGCGCTCCTTTACAGCTCCTTTACATGAATACCGGAAACACTGCAGTCACAACTAACGCATCCGCCGTTGAAAGTAGTCCGCCATTTCAGCAGGTGTAGTGATGGCAGAAAGGCTTTTGTTATTAATAAGTGATTAAGTGAGTAATAACATATACCAACTCGAGGATAGTCAAATAAGGAAAAATGTTGATTTAATAAGACGAATAGTGCACATCACTGAATAAAGAAAATAAAGTAAATGTGTCAAACGGCTGTTTTTTATGTATTCTCTGGGAAGATTGAAGGAGCAATAACAAAAAAAAGAAATGAAGTCTTCAATAAATTATTTATTCTTGAGAAAGATAATATTGTTAACATGGCATGTACATATATGATGTGTGTTAAGGTGACCGTTTTATCGTTAATTTGCAATATATTCAAGGTACAACAGGCAAGTCCCATTCAGCATCATCACCTTTGTTCTTGACTCCAGGGGAAAAATGCTGAACAGCAGCAACAACAACAACAAAAAAATTAGAATTTTTTTGACTGAGTAATTATAAATCTGACACATTAACAGCATTAGGACACTAACAGACACTGACACCCAGTTATTTTGATGGAAACATAACCAGGATACAGTGAAACCGTTTGTGTTTAAGAGGTGCCAATTAACTACTTTGATCATTTTCTTTGGGAATAAAGAATTCTAAACCCTTTTTATAAAACAAGAAAAAAATCACACCAGGTTTAATCTAAGTGCTTTTATTGTTTAAATGCTTACATTTTAACAAACTCAATTAGAGAATACTATACAAGATGACAACATACAGAAAATATCTGTGTTGTAAGTTATTAATTGTTCTTAACTCTGCCCAGGTCTACAGACATTGAAGATTAGTTTGAATCTAACAGTGTTGCAATATTTCTGAACAGTTTTTATACTAATATAACAACAATAATATTATGAATTGCTCATCTCATTTGTTTCCACATACAATATTTATGGTCATCCACCAAACATAAACAGCTGCACAGAGAAAGATGTTTTTTAATAACTGAAGTAAGCCTAAATCCATAGAATCAGGGGTAAATCCCTGTATTCACATAGTTATTAATTTCTCCTGATGTTAAGCTCCATTTGAAAAGCTTAAATGCTGTTGTTAAGGCTTCTAAATTACACATTGTAAGAACAATTTAGGAAGGATGATCCTAACCAGTTCACAGGTGTCTCCTGTTTAATGAAAACCAGAAGGTATAAACTAACTGACATCAACCAATAAATTACTCAATATCCGATACCTTTACACAGCATTTAATGTTAGCAATCAAACATTATTCCTGTTTCAGACTGTATGCATGTTTGTGCTGTCACAGCCCTGTCTTTCTTTGTAAGTTTACCTCAGCAAATCTTCCCTCAAATGACCAGATTACTAACACCTTAACTGAGCTGGAGAGAAAAAAAAGCAAATCAGTCATTTTCTCCACGGAAATGCCTAATCGGGCTTTTAATTTGAAAAGCACGAATAAGAAGTGAAACCACACTGTGTTTATTTCCTGTGATATATAGACCTATGTAGGCATTCACACCTGCTAAAACAAGGTAAATATGACTCTCTATATAATTTTCCTGTCTGTTTAGCTTAGAGACTTGTGCACCTTGCTGTAAAACTAGGCAAACCTTCTGTTCTCAAAAATTAGCGGGCAGTCTGAAAGCTCTGAAGAGTTCACATGCACAAAAATCAAGCCTTGACACAGCTGTTAAGCAGCAGTACACCCAGTCTGAAACAGCCTTACACTAATGTTACATAGCTGATAAGAGACTTCCTAGCTAACACTATATTAGCCCAAAGTACTCTCCTGGTTAACTTGATATTAGCAAAGAATTTAAGTCTAATATTTGTATCTTGTAACACCGAGCTTACAGGCACTTCTTAGCTAACACAATATTGGCCAGTGAGTTGTTGAAACTTATGTTAGCTGTATTGAAAATGTTCCTAGGCTAGTGTTTTGCTGACTGTGATGCTTGAGCTTGAAATGCAACCTGCTGTTTCTCTGGATTCTCAACATGTATAAGGTTTGTGTTGCAAATCCAACAAATACAGGCAAATTTAGCAATTTTTTTAGTTTTTTAGAAACAACGAATTTTGCTGATACACAAACTAACACAACCAGATTTTACTTTAGCAGATTGTGACATTACTTATTTTAGTAAGCATTAAACAAAGGGCTCAAAAGTTTGACATATTACTTGCACAAGAGAAAGTGCACATTTCTAACAAAAGTAAAGAAAACACATTTTCATTACCATTAAAAATACTCAAGGCCATGATCTGATTGTCCACATCTGTCAAGGCAAGAAAATAAGCTGTTTGCGTGTAACATAACCGCGAGTTTCTGAATCCAGATATTACTTAGTCATCCACATTACAGTCATTACAGTTAATTCTTGTTGCCTCTTGAAATGTTAATCTAAAGACTGATCAGTATGCATGGCAGGAACCATAGATGTGCTGGCCAACCTCTCCATAATGATCACCACACGTGTACTTCCCCTGACATGCCAGACTATTCGCCTGCAAACACACACAAAAGTGGAAACACTGGTTAGTAGGGACACAAAGAATCACATCAGACAGACCCATGTGTAGGAAATAACGCTTGACATGCCTCGGCTCTCTTGATGAACTGCTCTGTGGCAGCTTTCTCGTTCTCTTTATGTCCTCTCCAGGCTCTTAGTGCAGACGCCTGCAGGGCTCTGCCAAAGGAAAATGTCAGGATCCAGGGTTTGGCCAGAGGGCAGTTGTTGATGGCGTTGAGGTGGATAGAGGCCTCTTCTTCACTCTGCCCACCTGACAGAAAAGCCACTCCTGCAGGTTGGGAAAACACATATTTATACTTCAGTGTTATTCCTGCACACTTCATCCACATTCTTAAAATATCTCTAGACACGACAGCCCTCAGGCTTACCTGTGACTGCTGGAGGAACGGTGCGGCGCAAGGTGGTGATAGTTGCCATAGCAACCTCTTCTGGGCTGTATTTGGTAGGACAGCTGTGTCCAGCAGTGACCATGTTGGGTTTGAGGAGAGTGCCTTCAAGGTACACATGATGGTCCAACATGGCCTTATACACAGCAGACAGGACCTGAAACAGAGAGTTTCACTGAGCTGAGGCTGAAAAACTTTTTTCTCACGTTTGCTTATTTTAGTAACAACCATGCTCATGCAGCCCACCTTCTCAGTGACGTACTGGCTGCGTTTCAAGTCATGATCTCCATCAGGTAAAATCTCAGGCTCAATGATGGGGACGATGCCATGCTGGATGAAAAAAAGAAGATATCAGAACAATACAGATACCTGAGACGTGCAGCAATGTATAAGAGAGCTATCTCATTAACAGCATCAAGCTCTGACCTGTTGGCAAATACTGGAGTAGCGTGCAAGTACATTTGCATTTTCTGCAATGGCCAGTTGAGAAGGATTGACATCACTAATTTTGAGAACACAGCGCCACTTTGCAAAGACAGCTCCATCCTTTTTGTACTGTGCACAGCGCTCTGCCAAACCATCGAGGCCTGCAGAAGAGGCAGAGAAAACCTTCATATAAAATTTAGTTATACAGTACCTATAAAAAGTATTCACCCCCTTGGATTTGTTACTATATCACTGATTTTATAACTAGATCATGGTAGTAATATATTTGGCTTGTTTGGCTAAAAAAAAATTCTTTTTAATGTCAAAGTGAAGCAGAGGATTTTCCAATATTTTGCTGCATTCATTTCACTCTCTACCTTTACAAGCTGCTCAGGGCTGGCTGCCAAGAAATCCCCACAGCATGATGCTGCCACCACCATGCTTCACAGCGGGGATGGTGTGTTTTTGGTGATGTGCAGTGTTTGGCATCTGCCAAACATAGCGTCTTGCCTGATGGCCAAAAGTACCCTTCGGGTCTCACCAGACAAAAGAACTTTCTCCAACCATGGAGTCTCCCACATGCCTTTTGGCAAACACTAGTTAAGGTTTAACATATTTTCTTCAACTTTGGATTTCTCTTTGTCACTCTCCCATAAGGCTTTTGATGGTCAAGAGCCCAGGCACGAGCTTCTCTAGTTTCTTTGATCAGTTTGTGAGGACAACCTGATCTAGGCAGATTTACACATATTTCTTCCATTTCTTGATGATGGATTTAACTGAACTCCGGGGGATGTTCAGTGCCTTGGATTTTCAATAACCTTCCCCTGAGTTGTTTGGAGTTTTCTTTTGTCTTCACGGTGGAATGGTAGTCAGGGATACTGATAAACTAGTCACTGGACCTCACTGATTGAGATACATCCAGACTTTGTTTGACACTGTGATTGCAGCCAAAGGTGCATCTTCTAAATGCTTAAATGAAGAGGGTGAATATTTATGCAGTCACTAATTTCATATGACATATTTTAATCTAATTGACATAACTTTCTAGAAATCTGTTTTCACTTTAACCTTAAGAGTTTAACAGTAAAAACATCTCAGGTGGTGAATACTTTTTTATCAGAATTGTGTGCATCATAATGTGAAACTGTTTTAATCTGACCTTGTGTGGTGGTCTCTCCAGAAGTTCCAGCGAGGGGGACAACACCCTTGTCAACCTAAAGAACAGGGAACAGGGGAGTTAAAGAAGTCCTACCAAATACTGGATTCCATTTAAATGCATCCAGGAAACATTTGATTTCATAGAGTTGAATAATCAACAATGAAGTTGTTCAGTTCTAAACTGCTGCACCTTGATGCCAACCATGATGCCCCTGTCCCTGATCATTTTGACAAAGGGAACACCGTTATCAGAGTGTTGGTACAGCGTCTCATGGAAGAAGATGACCCCTCCAATGCAGCTGTTAATGCGATCGTCTGCACTGAAGAGAATCTGCCGGAACTGCCTGCGGTTCTCCTCCGTGTTCTCCACGCCAACCTGTGCCAGCCGCTTAGCCATGCTGCCTACAGGTTACATATTTGATCCTTGATGTTAAAAACTATTGGAATGTACAGACTTCATTCATAGGATATCAACAGCATTTATATTTCCGTAGTTTGAAGAAATAAAACTGGTGTTACAGACCCACAGACTCATCAGCAGCCAGGATGCCCTTGCCTAGAGAAACTATGCGTAGAGTGGTCTCATGCAGCTCCCTCTTCTGGGCCTCCGAGAGTGTAGGAAAGTGGTGCGTCATTGTAAGCCGTTTTTCTTTCAGCCTCTGGCTGGAGAAAGTGATCTTATGATTGTATTTTACACACATTAAAACAGCAGATATACATGACCTTTATTAAGACAGGAAATTACATGTTACATCAATGTTTAAAGTGTTCCTACTGCATTAATGCAAGTAGTTACTCTATGAAAAGGTAACATTTCAAATAAGTGCTAAATTTGCCAAATTATAAGCTCTTCCGGTGTTGTTCTTTAAAAATGGAGCACCATCAGTGTAAGGATAAAGAATCCAACCATATGATTAAGATTTTGTAAAAACATGTACATAAATCGATCAAATTAGTGGGGTATACACCCTCAAAATTCACCAAATATCACCAAAAACGGAAAGGAAAGATATGCGTGTCTTTTAAGGTTGCCAGAGCTGAAATCCAAGTGTTTATAGCAGCACAAAAATCAAATCAATAAGGTAATAAGCAGTTGAATCCAACCAAACATTTTTTGTAGCGCAAAAGATCAAGTGAAGTTCAGAACTGTAACATTAAAACAATAGTTTGGATATTTTTTCTTTGTAAATTCAAATAATATAAAAATAAATGTCATTTTTTTCCCAGTTTCTGTCATGAAGCTGCAGGATAACAGATATTAATATGATAAATGATTGCCATCTAAATTCAGTTATTTAAGATCACAGCTCTAAATCATGAAGGTGAGAGATCTTACCTGCCTGAGTAAGTCCACTGGTGAGATGAAGACTGGCAGAAACTCAGTCTGCTCTGGTTTGTATCCAGCTCAAACTATGTCACACCTCATATGCCCACACCCATAGGCGGTGCTTGTTCATACACCCACCTTTGTCCTAAATAAATTAGAATATTCTTTCATTTTCCTATTTAAATACACATTTTTGCATTCCAATGATATTTATGTTTACTTTTCATGCTGATATGGTCACTTTGTAACACATGTCTCATCTTTCATAGTGTTGGTGTAAAATGGGAAACGCTGCCTCCTTTTTTATCCTTACCTCCAAACTGTATCATTTAACCCATTTGGATCTCATTCAATATTGAGGCTAATTGTGATTCATTAATGTATTCTGTAAGCTCCCCCTTAGCCCTAACCCAAATTAAGCGTTTAACCCCACCCTATGGCATGCTATTTTTATTTTAATTAGTTAAAACATACCCTAAGGAAAGTTTCCACTCTCCTGATAATTCAGCCCTAACCTCTAATACACAGGGGAACTTCAGTCTCAGAAGCAATTCGTGCAGTTGGTGGCCTCCCTCTGTGAGCTTTAAACTGTAAAAAGATGGAAGTTCAAAATATTTTTTTACTTTGTTCCAGTGAATTAACTGTGGCCCAAATAAGATAAAAGAAGTGGTCAGTTTTATCCTCTATGCACCATACAGTGCCTATAAAGAGTATTCAGTCCCTTGGATGTTTAACCTTTTATTTATCTTATAAATCAATCATGGTCAATATAATTTGGCTATATGGAAAAAAGAATGACAAGAAATTTCTTTTAATGTTAGAGTGAAAACAGATTTCTACAACATAATGTCAATTAAAAAAAACATATGTAAGATAAGTGACTGAATTAATATTCACCCTCTTCAGTAGATGCACCTTTGGCTGCAATCACAGCACTGAGTCTGTTCGGATAGGCTTGCACATCTTGACACTGCAACCCTACTCCATTCTTCTTTTCAAAACTGCTCAAGCTCTGTCAGGCTGCATGGGTTGCACCTTTCACCTATGACTACCTCCAGAGCAGTCATAGGTGTAATGGTGGTTCTTCTCCCACAGTAACTCAGTTTGTGAGGACAGTCTGATCTAGGCTGATTTAATTATCGGCTACATATTTATTCCATTTCTTAATGATGGATTTAACTGAACTTCAGGGGGGTTGTTCAATGCCTTGGAAATATTTTTGTATCAATCCCCTGACTTATACTTTTCAATAACCTTATCTCTGAGATACGTGGAGTGTTCTTTTGTCTTCATGGTGTAATGGTAGCCATGAATTCTGATTAACCAGTGACTGGACCTTCCAGAAACAGGTGTCTTTATACTACAATCATTTGAGACACATTCACTGCACTTAGGTGATCCCCATTTCACAAACAGTTAGACTACTAGTACCAATAGGCTAGACCTTTGTTGAAGGAGGTCAGTCACATTAAAGAGTGTTGATATCTTATTTTACCATACATATTTTATTTAATTGACATAACTTTGTAGAAATTTGTTTTCAGTTTGACATTATGAGAGTTTCTTTGTCAAGCTGAAAGGCAATTTATATTGTCAATGATTGATTTATAAAATTAATAAAAAGGGTAAAACTCCCTAGGGGTGAATACTTTTTATAGGCACTGTGCATGCTTGGATTTGTGTTGATAGTTTACAGATATTTGGAAGTGTTCTTGGAGAAAAGTTAAATGATGCTAAGTAGTCGTATTTTAATCAGTTTGATTTACAGCTTTCTCACCAAACTATGAAACACTTCCCAATAGTGCTACACCACATTCTAGCTAGCCGTAGATTTATAGTAGCCATGTATGCCTTGAGTTTTGAGTTAGCAGCGAGCTTACAGTGATATTAGATCTACTTTGTAGTAGGATGGATACTACTGTATCTAATGATGTTGTCTAACAGTAACACATTTTAGCTAGGCTCAGGTGTTATCAAATATTTTGTGCTAGATTGAAATATGACCTGATATCCCTCAATATTTAATCATGAGCAACAGCTCAACCATTTCAGGTTGTAGGTTGTCTAAATAGATAATATCCAGTAGCATTTTAGATTTTTTTCACTTTCTTTTTCTTTTTCTTTTTTCACTCAGGCTAAGACAGTTGACACTAAACATTTGCAGATATTTTTCCATGTTTCTAAAGATATTTAATATTAGTTAGAACAACAGCTTATTTAGTAGTTCACACTTTACTTTCATGAATTACTTTGGCTACATTTTTTGGCTAATGAAATGATTTTGTGTACTGAAAAACTCCAATGTTGTAAGATGTTTTTATAAGGCCCATTTGCTGGATAGCCAAAAAAAAAAAAAAAAAAAAAAAAAAAAAAAATCTTATATAGAAAATGCACCAGTGCCACAAAATAACATAACCACCACCAACTTTAAATACCACATCTGATTTTAAGACATCTAAAAATGAACATTTACAAGCCATTGAGGCATTGTTAATCACTTTATATTTCAAAAGACGTTTGTCTGTACCTTTCTAGTAAGCTTATCACTGGCATTGGTCCAAAACAGAGTTGAATTATTAAAAAAATACAGTGTATTTTTCATTCCAAGAAAAGTAGTGATTTTGGAGATATGAGGTTTTAGCCCAATGCCAGTGTTATGTGAAGAGTAATGGTACAGTACATTTTTGACTTAAATGCTTGTGCAAGGTTTGTGTTTTCGCTGCGTGCCTGTTATGTGCTTTGTAATACTGTATCCCAGTTTGGTATTATTCATTGGAACTGCTCAGCAGTAATTCAGGGGCTCCATCATCATGTGCCAGTGTGCCTATGAAACCAGATATGGGTCACTGGTCCACCTGCCACCACACAGCCACAACACAGACATGATGGACCTGTCTAAGACAAGGGCCTGAGAGGGATTCAGTGTCAGGAGGTAGTAGGAGGAGGAGCTGTGCAATCCCATTCAGGAGATATAATTTGAAAAAGATGCATGGCTTCAGGAAGTATGGCAGTGACTGTCTCCACTGGGACACTCCATTTTTTCTCGCCATTACCTAATTAAAAACATTTAATGATGATACTTTATCTGGTCCTCAATTTTCTGTCCTATTAAGGCTGTCCTCGATGGGTAACTATTATGTTCTCTTCTAAATAGGTCGACCCAGGACCGAAAGATGGCTGTAAGTGTAATATTTGTACAAAGACAATTTGTGCCAGGGAGCAAATAGGGCAGTGGGCTAGTTTTCTCAGCCTGGTGTCTCCAATCCTACAGAAATCTTTTAAACAGATAGTTCTAAGTGGGCTTAGGTTATTGTGTTAGGTGTGAAAGATATTAGTATGGTAGGAAGATTCACATATCTTAAAAATATGTACAGGGAGAAGGGAAGAAGTACTCTGCTTACACACTGTTACAAAGTTTTATTTCAAAATTTAGGACAGCAGAAATAGATAATGTGGAAATGGTAATATAACGACTAAAAATGATGAAGAATTCTAAAACCATCTAAGTGAACTACAACAGATCATTTGCAGAAGAGTTTTACATTTCCAGTCAACTTCTGTAGTCAAAAACAGTCTATTATTTGCCTGGGCCCAGGTCCATGTCGACCAGACTCTGAGACACTTCAGTGGGAGTCGTGGGAGAGTGGAGGATTTTATCACAGTCAAAGTTGTCTAAATAGTCCAGTGAAAGGCCTCTCATTGCTTTAGCTGCCCAGCTGGGATGAGTCCTGAGCTCCAGTATAACATTCACAGGCCTTTTTTGAAGAATTAGAGAGTCAAATGAAGTGCTTCTGAAGAAAGCCTGCATCTTAAAACACTCCAGGTTTCGAAGCCGGCTCTCTGGATTCTTGCACAAAAGCTGCGTCAAGAAAGACAGACAGATAAATATAGCAGTATTTTTTTCAGATGGATGTAAAAAAAAAAAAACAGCAACAAAAAAAAATCATAGACAAACCTCAGAGAGCAGTGAAATCAAAGCAGAACTGCAAGTCTTAGGTATAGAATAAGGAAAATCTTTGACTTTGCTCAGCATTGTGCCGTGGTCTGGCTCTGCAGAAACTGGAAACTGCAAAAATTAAAAACCACAATGACCAACTGTAAACACAGATACTCATGTAGTGCTGTTAGATGTTGAGTTCATATGTCTTCACCTCTCCTATCACCAGTGAGAACAACAAAATGCCAAGAGACCACCAGTCAGCAGCATGGTTGTATGGACCCCCACTCAAGACTTCAGGAGCTGTTCAGAAAAAAACAGGAAATATTCAGTACAAACGCTGCTCCAAAGAAGTATATCCACTAACATCTAACAATATGTCACAGGTGCATGCCATTCAGAACTGGGTCAGCTGAATCCAGGGGGATCAAACCACAGGTGAGGCTCTGATGGAGCTCAACAAGGAGCAGTCACTGAAACAGCTGCCAAATATCATTATTTCAACAGATTTTTTTTTAAGTCCACAGAGAATGCAAATAAAATCTCACCCATGTATAGGATGGTCCCACATATTGTAAATGCTCTTCCTCCTCGTTTTAGCCGCCGGGAGAGTCCAAAATCTGACAGACGAAGGTGACCTAAAAACAAAACACAAACTGACACTGATAAAGTTTTTTTTTCAAAGGCTCTACAATCATACATACAGTATCCTGCCTTCATTCATTGACCTGCTTTTATGAGGGCAGGCTGTAAATATGCATTAGCTTGTGTTTTAGGCTCACTGTTTTTGTGTCTTACGTTTCAATGCTGCAGCTGTTGACTGCACAGAAAATTCTCAATGCATCTCCAACTCATTTCATTGTACAAAAGTCATACTAAATTAGCCCTGAAACTGGCACTGACATATTTCACCGGTGACTTTTAATATGTATAAGAGAAGTCAATGATTATGCAAGATCCAGTCTTTTTTTCTCAATCAAAGTGGATGAAGTTATTAGATCCTTAAAAGTTTTCAGTTTTTTAAAGATTTACAAGTGCTGTTAAACAGAGCAAGGATTTGTTTTTTTATCACATTTCCCACAAACATCTTAGATTTATTTTGGATGCTATTGGGTAAGTGTGCAAAGTAAAATAATGTAAGCATACTAAATTTAACTAAGATGTTTGGAAAAGCTGTTAAAAATGCCTTACTCAGTTCAACAGCACTTGGGAAATACTTATAGAAATGAAATTTTCATACAAGGGCTAATAATTTCGTCTTCAGCTGTATAAGAAAAACATTCTAATTGTACAACAGGCTGGAATAAAAGCACACTACCTTGATCACTTAGAAGAATGTTCTCCATCTGAAAAGTAAAAGATCATCATAATTCATGGTTCTAGAAATTTAAATAAATTACATCATGAACATTGATAATGATACCTTTACATCCCTATGTATTATCCCTAAGTCATGTAGGAATCCTGAGAACAAAAGAAAAAAACAAAGTGATACCCTCCAGCATAAAACCCTTTTTAACACATCAAACCATATAATTGTCAAAGATATCTTCAACATGGTGAACAGTGTGACCACTCACCGAGTGCACTGCCCAACTCTGCAGCAAAGAGATGAGCCTCTTCTTCTCCAAACTTCCCTTTCAGTAACCAGTGAGTGTACAAGTCCCCAAAGTCACAGTAATCGCACACTGCAGAGGAGACACACATAGATACTTCTTGTGTCTTTTGGCAGAGCTAATGAGATAACACTGACCACAGGTGAAAAAGAAGGCAAACATTTGTTTAGTCCATGTAGCTGGGGAAAGGAGGAGGGAAGGAAAAGGGTTGATGATTTAAGTGAAACATAAACATGCTTCCACGCTGAACTGTACCCAGCACTCTCTAGATGGCAGTCTACCTCTTTAATATCCAGTGCTGAGATTTTATGGGTACTATTGTCTGCTTGACTATGGGAGAACGAGGGGAAAACATCCTCAGAATCATCAAGACTGAAGGGTAGCAGAAAGGGTCAAAGTCTACCAATTAAACTATTTCATATCAACTCACTAATGAAGAGATGGCGTTTTGTCTGCCAGCAGTCCTGCAGAGTATGGATGAATGGATGTTTGAGCTGCTGCTGCAATTCAACAGTGAACACACACAGACACACAAAGACACACACACACAGGAGTGAACAGTAAGAGGTGGAGAGGGTTTTCCTAATCCAAATGATACCTCATTAAAGATTCACAGAAAACTACATTAGATATCTGCTTTCTAGATTCCCTCAGGTAAAGCCCTTTTGACTAAGTGTGCCAAGTAGGATTACAACTTAGTGTCTCCACCATAAAACAACCTGCTGTTCATTTTAAATTAGATATCCATACAAAGCATAAAAGGAGAAAAAGCAGTGGGGAAATGCAGGCGGGGCATTTACTAAATAGTGAGATGGTCATTCTTCATGTCACAGCCTGTCTTGAAAATCAATATAATAATTTCATGCACACAACGTGTCCTGTCCAAAGATACATGCATTGATGCCAGTAACAGTATTTGTTAAAGAAAACATCATTTTTTCTTCTAGGCCGCTTCTGAAGAGAAGAGAGGTTGAGAAAAAAATACTACAATAGGTGTGCCTATTGCTATGCATACACACATACACACGCACATGCACCCACACACACACACATATATAGGACAATTTATTATTTTAGGGGATCTAACCCTTCAAATAACAGTTTAAGTAAAAACTCTGATTTTGTAAAATAAAAAAAACACCAAAATATATATATTTTTCTTATACTACATGCAGGTTGAAATTCCTTGAAGGGGATTATCAAAGCCTTGACTGTGTGAATAATGAGCAACAACTTTGATTTTTATGCATTATTTTTTAGATTTTAAGGTGTTTAAAAAATGTTTATATCCAGGGTCTAAATGGCAGAAAATAGCCACCATACAGAAAAAACACAAAACATTTTTTTGTATTCAAGTGGATCATCATGGACTTTACTTATGAGAACCAAGTTAGATTTTTATGCATTGTTTTTTATCAAGATTTTAATAAATTATTACAAGAAACCATTAAAAAAAACTTGCTCTTCCCCCTCATATGAAATATTGGAAAATGTTCAAAATTCAAAGTGACTGTCTTACTGCATCTAACCTCAGCAGCGATGGCGAGAGGCCTTGCTTATGCATCTCAGCACTCCGACCATGTTCAAAGACAGAAAGCTTTTTTGCCATCAGGAGGTCATGACAGTGTGAATACGTGACAGAAAATGACATTGAATCAACATTTTTGTGCAGATTTTGGCTTTTAAAGGCTGTGGTCTTAAACTTTTGATCAGCTGATGAACAGCCTATTTCAGTTTAATTGTTGTTTTCAATAAATTGCTTACTCAATTTTCTTTTGTCTCACTCCCATTTCTTCTTTTTGCATTATGAAGCTCTATTGAGTACCTTCTTAAGATCCAACAGTGCAAAATGCAAATTGTCGCAATTTTTCAACTGGTCTTAAAATTTTGATCAGGAGTGTAATACATTGACTGTGTTTTCTAATGCAGTGGCTAGGGGATCAAAAACTTTGATTTTATGGGTTTTAATGGGGCAGTTTTTGATCACAAACACCATAGCTTACACCATACATAGCTTATTATTGACCTTTTAGACGCTATGGTGTTAAAATTGAGCTTCTTTCCCACGTCTCCCTCTAAAGGATAGCCTGCCTTGTTTCCCTCTTCCTTGTGAGGTAACACAGCTCTGTCATCACCTTTAAATTTGGGCCTGATAAATTAATTAAAAAAATATATATTCAAGAAACCATTGTGGCCAAAGTACGACCTATAAAAATACACTCACCTGAATGATGACTTCTTCTTTGGTCTGTTCCAGAACTCCTCGCTTCATGATCTCTGACTTTGGAAGAACCTGTGTGGCAGGTTAGAAAATATATTTCTTTTCATACAGTGCTCTTGTTCTGTAATATTGTTTATTAGAGCTGAATTAACCTTAACAGCGTAGATCTTTTCTTGAAAAAAGTCCTTCACTTTCAATATGGGTCCATAAGACCCTTTAGCTATGAATCCTTGGACCTGTGAGCACAGAAAAAGCGTTACATCCATTTTGTTTTTCTAATTATGTAGAACAAAACAACAGAAGAGCAGAACTAAGTTTTGTTCAAGACTACCTGAAAAGAGTCTGGTCCAGGCATCATGCGCAGTGGGAACTCAGGCAGAAAGACAGAGATCAAAGTTGGAGGATCTGTCTTAATGGCCAATGTCTCCGAGTCGTTCTCTGGAGGCAGCAGGACTTTGGAGATGGGCAGTCTGTCATCCTGCCCCAAAGCAGGCTGAGAAAACACAGCTGAGTGTCCGAGTCTTTGGGTGATGGAGACCTTCGTGTTTGAGAGGAACCCGAGACTGTTTCGACGCTGAGCAGCTGGTCCAGTCCTCTATATAACAGTTGAAAATGATGCATCATCATTAGGCCATTCCAGTGGAGAAAACTTAAAAAACCCTCCATGGTTTATTTCAAATGGAGACAGCAACATAAGAAAACGTTTAATTTAAGTGGCCACATAACATGGGTGGAGCAAGAAATGTTAAATATCTGAGGTATAGCCCAAGCTTTGCAGGGTCAAGGAGCATGCTACCACGCAGTTACAGTGACTATAAAAAGTATTCAAAACCCTGTATGTTTGATCCCTTTTCAGTCAATATATTTTGGCTTTTTTGACATATTTTACAAAAAAACCTCTTCGATAGCGAAGGGAAACAGGCTTCAACAAAGTAATGGCAATCAAATAAAAATACATAAGGTTAAATAACTGACTGACGTAATACAACAGAGGTCCAGCCAGTTGGTGCTAGTAGTCTCACAATTAGTGAAATGGTTCGTAAATTTATCTCAAATGATTGTAATATGAAGACACTAGTGTTTGGAAAGTCCAGTCACCGGTTAATCAATATTCCTGGCAACCATAACACCATTAAGAAAAAAGAACACTCCAAACAACTCAGAGAAAATATTACTGAAAAGAATAATTCAGGGGACAGACACAAAAAAAATTGCCAAGGCACAGAACATTTCCCACAGTTCAACTTCAGATTTTCAATAGAAGTAATGCCAAGATTGTGTACCTATGCCTGTTAAAACTTAGATACATGATGTTGAATACAGTTAAAATAATTCCAGTAGTTAATTTTCAACGGTGAAAAAGTGCTGGACACAGTGCAAACCAGTCATGCTCTTCCTCTTGCTCCGCTCGTGTTGGTTTGAAAGGTTAGTGATCGATCACAGCTAATCGATGATCTATTTTTGACAGCACTTCGCTTTGATGCAGGGGAAAAGGCACTTCAGGCATCTTAATCGATCTCAGACGCAGTTACATTCCTGTTCGATGCTTCCGTTCATTTACAGGGAACACTTCAGAAATGTAATGATAGAATGTCATTTTACAGAAAAAAAATCCTCTTGGAGTAAATCGTACTTCTTCGGTATTGATGTAAAAACCAGACTTTCTTTTAAATCTCCCTTTAATGTTAATCTAGCCTTAAGTAAGTTGATAACATACCTGCGACCCCTGTAGTCCACTCACCTTACTGTTCCTGCTGATGTCGCTGCCCATCAATTTTCGAAGATATTTCAAACAAAAAGAAGCAAAAGGGAATAATTTCAGCTCGTTTTTCAGCCTCTGTGTTCGTAAACAAGCGTACAGTCCAGTATCAGTGATGGCAGTGTTTTTCATCCACGTGTCTGCTCGCCTTTTACGCCGGAGAGAAATGTTGGAGCGCGTTTGAGAGTCATCCTGAGCTCGATTCCGCTCCAGTTAGAGCTGTCACATTAATGATCAATCATCAACTTCCTGCTACTCACAGACCAGCCCCCTTTATTTTCTAAACTCCACAGAAACCCAAACATAAAAATGAGGCTTAAAATTTTTATTGACAGATAAACATCAAGACACAAAGCTGATAGAAATGTGAGGACATGTTCATATTTGTGATATGATCAGTTTAACTTAAAGGGCTTTTTCTTCTTAATAGAAATGTCACTGGAGCAGCACAGTTGTACAAGAATCTACAGACAACAACTGCGGTTACAAAAATATCAAAATACCTTGCTTAAAAAAGTGCTTTAGTATTAAAATTACAAAACATACACTCTGCAATTAGCTGCTTTTTTCTGTGCCACAATGTCATCAAACCGAGTGCCACATAATACAACACATGAACATGTGTTTTCTGGATATATTGCACTGGGGTGAGGTACAGACAAAGAGAGAATAAGTAACACAGTCATTTTCAGGTAAAATATAAAATAAAGTTTGTGTGGGAAAAGGCCTTCCTGTCACATTGACAGTCATATAGCCATATACTATTTATTTAGATTGAATTAACAAAACTTACATATCTATTTATGGCATAATAAAGCATTGAAGGTGCTTTAATGGAGTCCTGTGTAGTACATCCTTAAAGTGTTCCTGAGCCAGCAGGAAAAGGTGCCGTCGGTCTGCTAATGAGTAGCAGCTGAGGAAACGGTGACAGTGAAGTGCTAGCTACACACTGTTAAATCTTCCTGGCTACATTCATTGCAACTCAAGTGGTCGTTATTCTGAAAGCTGCAGGGAGTTCAATTCTTATGGCACAGAAATAAGCTTTATATATTTGAGTTTGGTCAAAATGGCAGCCGGGTAATTCTGGAGCTGTTTGAAGGTTCCAATCTGAAAAATGCCAAGAGTATTTTTTCCAAAACAAAAACCCCAAAGCACTTCCCCAAAATCAGCAGGCTCATGTGATACAGTAAGATATCCGACAAAAGGAAAGATATGCTCAGCAGTCTCTCCTTTACATTGACTTTAACAAACCAGAACGATTCTGACAGGCAGCCTGTTTGTTTCCTGATCTCCTTACCAAGAGAGTGTTAACAGTCCATTGACCTGTCAAATTCTTACATTATAAATGTAAGATGTTTTTTTTTCTCACTTGCGCCGGCTGAAAATGCTCTTTTTGCTGGAGCTCTTGTCTGCAGTGCTCAGGCCGATAAGGAGCCGGGCTTTCTCATCTTCCTCCTGCTGCTGCAGGCTGTTGTCTGACTTCCCCTCTGACGTCTTCCCCCGTAGGTCTGAACCCGAGGCTGGCTTCAGACGCAGCTTCTCTTTTATCATCTGAGGAACAAAGAGGTCGACATCAGAAACCCACAAAGTCTTAATGCTGGGACAAATTATGCTTCTGCAGCCTGTAACTCTTTGTCAGAGCCTTACAAGGCCCCTCATAATGCAGAAAGAGAGATTCTTGTTTAGTGAAAGTTGATATTTGGCTGATCTTAAACATAGTACAACAGTGTCTGCCTGCAGTCACACCTAATGCTGGGTTGAAGTATTGAACATCTGGACAGCAGAGGAGCCAGACTTGTACATTTTGTCTACCTGTGCTACAAGTGCTTTCCGGCTGTCCCTCTTCACAGCCATGGCAAAGTCAAGCCACGTCCAGGTGTTGTTGTGGTACTCCAAACAGGGAAGAACTAGGTTGAGGTCCTTCCAGTCCACGCTGCTTTTCTCTCCCTAAAAAGAAGAGATTTTATTTTTGTTTTACATGTATGACATTTAGGGCACACTCACACTAGGCCATCCGTACCGTGCCGTATTCTAACCGTGCTAAAGCCCATATGACCCCATTCCCTTGCCCCCCCCCCTTTGGCCCGCACACACACAGCTCAACACATCCAGGCCTGGGCATGGATATGTCACACGCCAACGTCATCACAAGGAGAATCCATCGTTAATGAAGTCATACATGTTGATGAGTGTGAATACATAAGTATTGTATTTTGGCTGTAAAATAGCAACAGATTTATACGATATCGGATTTGACATGGGAGTTATTTCACCTGACCTGGGATCAGTAGCTACGTTAACTATACAGAGCACAGTAAGGAGGGAGAGAGGTTCATAGCGGAGAGTTATTGCTCACAGCATATAATCTTGTGCCTGATCAGAGTTCCAAGCACTTCTGCTGAATGAAACCTGGACTTTTTGACTCATATGAGCCCTTACGGTCATTCTTCTGCTTGTCCGTGTACTATCTGAATCCCCATGGCATTCCTTTATGCACCCTGAACTGTGCCACCTCTCTGTATACTTTTTGATTCTTTTCGGTGCTGCACCAAACAAGCTCTCATGTCATAGGACAGCCTGTGTCCAGAGCTGGATTAAATGTTCAGTTAAAAGACTTTTTTACCGTGATGAGAGAATTTTAACCATCTGATGAGAGCTGGAAGTGAAAACGCCACAGGATTAATAAACAATGTTCTGTTCAAACGTCAGCGATCAAGACCACAATTTCACTTCTTGATGACATAGAATTAAAGGTAAATTAATTCAGTGGATGATAGTATGGCATTATAATTTTATAATAACAGAGGTTAAGTCAGCCGTGTGATTAACCCCGGCACACTTGTCCACGTATTTGGCATTTACACATGGAGAATGAGCTGCTGTTTGTGACTCAATCAAGGGAAGAGGCTTTATTTCACAAACTAAAAAAATCTCACAGTCAATAAAGTCTGACTTTGCTTGGAACTGGTCAGAAATGTGGACAGGACTGGGATCCATTACAACAAGGTTGTAGTGGAGCTGTGTGACATTCAGTTCTTCAGCTCTGATAAAATCTTTGTAACTTGTTGAAATACAATCAGACAAAATATCTGCCTTTCTATCCCTCTAGAAAAAATCCTGCTGTCTCTAGCATGTAGCTGTTGCCTGTTGTGATCTCGGCGCTCTGAAGCGGGTCCTCTTATTGTTACTTCATGCTACGTCACATTCCTGTGCTTGTGCCCCTTCATTTGCATCTGTGGCGCGCCTAGGCCTACCTTGTCCTTCTGCACTCACACTGGCCGACCGTACCGGATTTTAGGCTGAAATGGGCCCAGGCACGGTACGGATGGCCTAGTGTAAGTGTGCCCTTGCATGTCATGTTCTGTTGTTACTGATAGGACAGTGGAGATAGAAAGGAAATACTGGAAGCAGAGAGTGGGAGACAACATGCAGCAAATCAAGGCCTGACTCAAAGGGCTGTAAGCCTCTGTTTCTGGGGCCCACACTTTAACACTGATAAAATATTTGCTCAGTGTCTAAAAGAACAAAATACTGGAAATAAATAATTGCACACTTGGTCAAGTGAATTCAACCTTGAGAAACAGATTTCTTTTGCCACTTGATGTCAGGAATAAACTGCTAGAATCCTACTAAGCCTGGTTTATGCTTCTGCATCCAGCCTACGCCATAGTGACCTACACCGTTGTGAGCACTACATACATGTGCATTGTTGTGCTGCAGTAATCTTTCTATTTTGTAAATCTCCTTTTGTAATTTCCATCCATGTGTTTAGAGTTAGGCTTTCCTGTGATGGCCACTTCCTGGTTAGTGTTTTTACCAGCCACCAGCACAATAGTCAGTGGGCATTTGTCTTTTTCTTTTCCAGTAGTCCTTGATAACAGTGCAGTGAAACGTGTGTTATATTGGAGATGGAGCAGAGAAATATCGAGCAGGAGTTGATCAAAAGGCAGTTAATGAAGAGACGACATGACAGATGACAAGAGGTAACAGAGGAGATGGAAAGTACCACCCGAGGCAGATGAAAGGAAAGACATGGAGAAGGTCTGTTATATTCTGATGTAGGTAAGCAGATGACCAGTTATCTTAAGCTAGAGATAAAGCATACAGTCTGTCCTGAGGATACATTTTAATACATGTGGTGATACGGTTTTTGGAGCCTTAACACCAAAACTCTGGATCCTTCTGCCCATGTCGATTTGCTGTTCAGACTTAGTTGAGTCTTTTATTCACTTCATCAGCTTGCTGTAAATTACCTTTACTTTTTTGTGCCAGTAATTGTACCTGATCATTGCTTGTTTTTATACTGTGAATTCATTTGTCTCTCCTCTTGTTCCTGTGCTATCACTATGGCATATCTGTTTCTATCTGCTCTTTGTGTTGTGCTTTGTCGATGTAAAGCACTTTGTGACCTTTGTCTGTGGTAAGTGCTTTCTAAATAAAGTTTACTTCACACAATAGGCCTGCAACACACTCAGAGACTGGGAATCATCAGTACTAGGGTTTGCAGTCTGTGGCAGAGGTTATGGCATAGTTAAGACACAGAAGCATAATTTAGGAGCAATACTGTGACTCCATTTTGAGCCATAAATCTGTCCTGCAGGTCTACCTACTGCTATCTTTCAGCTTCATGTTGTTCTCCAAAAACTCCTGTGCTCACCTGATAAGAGCTGAATCAGTTTGGGCTTTTCCATTACATTGCGTGGCTTGGCTTGACTCGGCACGGCACGGCAGCCAAACGCAGCAGGAGATGTGCTTTTCCACCACAACTGAGCTACCCATTTGAGGGGGCGTCTAGAGCTGATGACACAGTGTTTTGAACCCTCCTCGATCTCTCTACACTGTCTGGTCTGACTGACTTTACATCGTGTTACTCACTACTTGAGTAGTCTTTTAATAAGGTACTTATAGACTCTTATTCAAGTACTTATTTTTATGGGTACTTTTACTTCTACTTGAGTAATTATTATTATTATTGTTAAGTAACAGTACTTTTACTTGAGTACGGTAACTGTGTACTCTACCCACCACTGGTCTCTAGAGAGCAGAAAATGAAGACAATCACGTTTTTGGAATGGACAGTGAGAACAGCATGCTTTACTAGCACCAGAATAAATTAAAGACGGACTCCGTCATGGGCAAAATGCTACGAAATTCTCCAGCATTTTATTTTTTAAAAGTCTAGAAGTCATTTGTCTATATTAAGGGGACGGGGTCAAATTTTTGTTATCCGTAGGTGCAGAAGTTAGTGTGAGAAGCCATGCGCAACTATCGGACTGAAAAATCTCAAGTTTTGGTTTTATGTCATAAATATTTAAGTCATATAGTGAATGCTGATACTGCTGTAACGGAGTTATGGAGCAGAAGCAGGGATAAAACGTATCTCCCCCTTCTCCCCATGGGATGAAAAGTTATCATGGAGGGGTATCAGTAGCAGAGGAGGTAAATCCCCCCCAGCAAATCGGACCCCGTGAAGTGCTTCAACGTCAGCGCGGTGCGCTTGAAGGTGGTGTGGAGGAAGAAGTGTACTGGGGGAGAGTAAAGCCTTGACTCTGACAGCTGCCTGCTGCTAAAAATGAAACAATGTGAGTGGTGCAAGAGAACCACAACACTGAAGTTGCAGGACTTAAAAACAAGCCATGCATCCGCTGCACAATCTGCTATAGTGCCTGCATAAAGATGTCATTATGCAAAGCAGCATTCTACTGTTAGGTGCTCATCAGGATAGCAGTGGTAGTGTATTTCTAAAGGTGTTATATGGTTTTTAGGCACACACACTAATTTAACTGCTGAAGAATTGCCCTTTTTGTAGCTTGTTATCAGAACTGTTGAGTCTAAGAGCAGAATAACATGGGCCAGAATTCAGTGATTATAAAAGAAAAACAGAGTTGACTTAAATATCTTTAATTTCAAACATTTTATAGTTCTGTCGCAGCATTATGAACTTTTTATTTCCATGTTTCCTTCACTGTGGCGTCCCAGATTAACATTAAATATGTGAGAAATACAGGGTTTGAGCGATGAGTTAAAACTAATATTTTAACCTAACATGGTTAAAGAGAACAAAACTGAAAAGTGACAGACGCCAGTGAACGTGTGCCATAATTAGGAGGCAATTTTGCGTGATAGCCCGAATTGTTTTGAGGTGGTGGTACAACATGGTATACATTTTTTCTTTTTCAATGGTAAACATTGATTTAAATGTGGACCTTAGTAACAAACCTTATAGCTGACACAGAGGGGCACTTGTGGGATCTTGATGTAGATGAAGGAGTTGTTCATAGCAGCTCGCTCCTTCATCTTATCTATATCGTCTACAGGATACTGTGCAGAGAGAATCGTAGCACTCAAATTACATGACTTTGTTTGGGTATTTTTACTTTTGAGAAATTTTAATAAAAATTATTAATACCTCTGGAGTTTTCCTAAAAGACCTCCTGACCCCAGCCGTGCGATTCAGCCCTTGGGTGACACCTTTGCTGGGGCCCATAGCACCCATGGTGTCCTCTGACAACTGCCGAGGCTTGACAGGGATACCTGTAACACAAAGTACATCAGCATCAGCACTCTGGCCTCTAGGTGACTCTGCACCCAACACTGAATACTCCCAAAGAGTTTCTCTCACATACACAGCTCAAGGTCACACCCGCAGGGACCGAGCCTTTAATAGCTCAGACAGATGACGTAGCACAGTAATGGGTTATTCAATATGACACACAGACATCTGGCAGAGAAAGTGGAAACTATTATTGATTTGTTATTTCGGATAGATGACAGGCTAGAGAGGAATAAAAGAATAAGTGCCACTTTAACAAAACACACCTGTGGTAACCAGTCTGAACTTGTCTTCCTCATCAGTGACCTCCTCCTCCTCAACATTTCTCCCAGGGAAGAAAAAACCCATCATCCTTTTGAAGAACTGGTACATCAGCTGGATGGTAAGTGGTACCACGTTCACCTGATGAGCAAAACAATCATGAAACCATCCATAAAATGTGACTGGAAATGTGTCAGGTCTGTGGTTACATGGGATCATCTTCACCTCAAAATGTTCCTTTACAGAGATTCCTCCCACAGGGGGGCGCACTTTACTAAAGATCCGCAAAGCAAACTGGCGTCCTGACTGGCAGGTGCTTTGGGGCCGAAGTACAACCTGTAGTAGAAAGAGGAGTTAACATGCTCTTCACTAGAACATAGGTCTGTTGAAATCTGTGAGAATTCCACTGATGTCCATTTAAACACAGCATTTCATATATTACTGATGATATGAACCCAATATGGACAACAATAGGACATTTAAAGAACCAGCGTTTAAGATTTGGGGGATTCTTGCTGACAAAAGTTGAATAAAAGTAAACCTGAAAACAAAACCTGATGTATTTATGTGACCTTTAACAGAACCTCTCGCCCAGAAAGGACAAGTCAGTATTTGTTGTCACTGTGATGCGAACAATATAATCTATGAACTGATACTACAGAAAAACACCAAAGGAAAAAATATAGATCTTCAGTCATGTTTTACGTTGTCTCAAGCTCGAGATATCACTGTCCAAATTGCACAAAAATGTTGCAAACATTTTTGTTCCATGGATTGCAAATGTATTTCTGCAATTTATACATTGTGTCTGTGTTTGCCTGCAATTTTGGTAATTTTATACAAGAAATGACCTAATATTGTGCATTTTAAACTTGTTTTTGTTACAGTGCTTTTGAAATGGGTGTCAATATTTTATTTTAATTTCATTAGTATGATTAAGCTACAATTCTGGTATATGGATGACTCACCACACTAAATCAAGATTCCACTACCCCAGGGTCTCCTGCAATACAAATCTTACAAAGTGGTCCTTTAATTGAACTTTTAATGAGGCCTTAGGCCGGAGATATACTTGCTGTTAACTACACATACATACACGCATCATGCATCAGCTGTGCATTTACATGAAAAGTAATTAATGAAAAGATTGAGATGCAGTACACACCTGAATGTTAACAATACAGACAGGCGTGATGTGACGGAGTTCATACAATAGCAAGAATAACTAAGGCTAAGAGTTTCAGAGACAAACTGATGCAATAAGTCTACAATTCTTCACGTCTAAATGATGCATCACTGATAATGCCAAGTTGCAAACACGCCTGTCAAACTAGCAGGCAACCAGTAAATTATGTTTTAGAAGTCGATGTTTAAAGCTCTAAATATGAACAATGTTTTGGTTTAATAGGTAACCTTGATAAGTAGTGACCTTCAGTTTATTTTGTTCTTAGCTATATTTACATTAGTTTGCCATCAAATGCATATCTTTTTATTCTGCCTTCTTATTGAAAGACAAGTATAGTTTTTATTACCCTGACACCTTTCGACTGCTAAGTTCCTGCAGTCTTCCTCAGAAGAGTCATGTGATGTTGCTGTGATGTGTCCTATCAGCTGATCAGGAGCCCAGGTGTTAGGCATCCTCCTTGTCCCTGTTCATAGTCATAGTTTCTAGTCCAATTCCATCGTGATTCGGAAACGCCACAGCAACGTCATGTGACTCTTCTTCTACACACTAGGCATTTTTTACAACACTTGGTTTCAGAAGAAACCTGCTGTGACAACATCTGCAAAGTCAGCTGAAAATCACAAGGTAAGGGGGTCACTCATCAAACCAAATAACAGGTCTGATGTCTATGCTTCAGGGAAAATGTTTAAGAAACTAGTTATCAGTCTGCACTGATCTGATGTTACTAATGCAAATTGATGTTCATTATCTTATATCTTGTCCTTGAATTAACTCTGTAATAACACCGCCGTGCTTTAAGTTTGCATCTTACACACAAGGTGGCTGTATACAGCCTGAGCTCTCTGGTGTGTCCTCCAGAGAACTCATTCCAAAAGCCTGGGTCGAGACCCATGGTTCAGTCGTAGGAGATTTATTTTGGGTCACCAAATGATTTTTTCAGAATATCTTTGTTATAGTATTACATGTGACAATGATGTCTGTAGTACACATTATTTCCAAATGGGGGCTCCACCCTTTAACACTAACCCTTTCCACCATAATAAAACATGAGGCTTTACCAGCCACTGGATGGCAAAAGAGCTACAGTCACAGTTTTTGATGCTTGGCTAACAAAAGAAACACATTGTTTCAGACCAGACAGCCACTGAAGGCCAAAGGAGTTGTGCATGTGAAGAAAGCCTATGTGACAGAGGTTGAGGGGCTTTTTCTAGGCTTGCCAAAAAAAAACAAAAACAAAAAAAAAAAAACAGCACCTGGAAAGTCCAGATTGAGTCCGTGATTAATATGATCCAAGCTAGCTCCAGCCACCAGCTCAACCAACCAGCTGAGGAGGGCGCAGAAGGCAGACTTGATAAGCATTAACATACAGTAAAGTTGCTGGGTCACTACGGCATGTACGTTTTAGAATTTGGATCACCAGAAACACACATCCTGTAAAGGCAAGTATATCTGTAAGAATGCTCATGTATGGGCATGTGCAAATGCAAGGTTGAAAAGCAAGTATATCTCTGGCCTTAACCCATGCAACAATGAGCTCTTAATGTGCATGCAACACTGAATGACAATCCGAAGAGCCAATGAGTGATCCATTGGGATGAACAAGATGAAGTCAACACACATATCAAGTCTTGCCATTGTACCAGGACTGTACATACCCTCACACGCTGCACAGAAAACAAGGAAGATAGTCATAAATACTGTTTTTCACAATGACAGTTCCTTTCAAAATGTTACCATAAAAATACAGATGTCGTTTCATGTTGTGTAAAAATAAACTTAAATCAAGATCAAATCAAGTGAAATGTGTTTAAAAATTGAAAAAACACAACATGAGTAAAAATCAAACATACCTTGTATGCTGCATTGGGCAGCAGGTTGTTCATTGTGAACCATCCTAACTCCAAGAGATGCTCTGCTGTGTCATCAGACTTGTTCAGCTATGAGAAGAAAGGTTTATGGTCAACATTTATCATCCAGCAGCAGTGGTCAAATTAGAAAAGAAATTCCCGACCTGAATCAGTTCAGTTATATCTCTTGGAACTACCTTACAACCCAGAAGCAAAATGTACATCAAGACATTTAAGAAAAAAAAAGACTATGAGTCTTCAAAGGCTTTAATTTCTTTTCAACTCCACTGAGGATACAAAAAAGCATGTATGACAAAACATATAATTAAGTTGAACACTGTTCTTTGTTGAAGCAAAATTTCAGCCAAAAAATGTTAGTTAAGAAATAACTTTATACACCCTGTTTGCAGTAAATTTATCAGCCTTTTCTGTAGCAAAGTGTTATATTTCTGTGCCATGTTCACCTTACTGTACATGAATCTCTGCAGCTCCAACTCAGCGATCCCGAGCTGGCCGTCTTCTTCGGTCAAACACCAGCGAGCCTGAGCAAAGTAGATCTCTGTTCTCCTTACCACACTCACGTCCTCCGGGGGCTTACGCAGCTCCAGTTTGTTGGCCCGCTGCAGCTGGAAGTCCTTGAAACACCTAAAAGACAGAGACCATGATTACTATTACTCACCTGAGTGTCACATTCTCTCAGAGCTGGATGTGAATAAAAGCTGATGAGAGACCTGATGAGAATGTTGAGCTCTTCACTCTTCATCTGCATGTCGTTCTTCTCCTGGTTCAGCTGGTTTTGCAGTCTTGTGTTGATTTCCATCAGTTCATCTCCACTCAGTTCTTCTGCAAGTGCCTGGAGGACGATTCAGAGAGCAATTATTTGAGGATTTCACTCAAGGTGAAATGTTAAAAACAGATAAAGACAAACTGACAAATCTGTAAGAAATATCAATGGCAATATGTTTTCCTCTTTATCCTTTCTTTTTTCCCCAGTCTTTATTACGAGTAGAAACATTAGTTGTTTATCAGACTGATAAGTACTATCTGACTCACTCTGATGTTGGAGTAAATCTGTTTCTCCAGGCGTCTAATCTGAGCGAGGTGCTGCCTGACAGCCTCCTGAAGGTGCAAGATACTGCTGCGCTGCTCCTCAGGGTTACTAGAGATTTCCAGCTGGAAACGCACTCGCTGCTTTTTCTCACTGTGCTCCTTGACAAACAAAGACATTAGAAATATTATGAGTCAAGATGAATTACTGGTATGGATGGTCTTATAATAGCTTATGAACAGTAATAATCTTATCTGTAGAGCACTTTTTAAAACCAGGTCACTAAGTGTTGGTGGCAGAAAAAAATATTAAAATGCATTAAATTAACTTTAAAGAATCCCAAAAAACATGAAATTCTTTTAAGGCTTTTATCTTTATGATCAATAAAATAAATATCAAAAATGCACGTAAACTACATCACTACAGCCTACCTTGCGTCTGGGCTCCACATGTAATAGCAGATTGTTGACAATGTCCAGGATCATAGCATACTGAACGGGGTTAGTGGAGATCTCAAGGTCATGGTGGATGAGGGTGAAGGTGTCCACAGCCCCTGTTAAATCAAGATCATCATGTCTTTGGTATTGGTCCCCTTCTACAAGAACCCGAGAGGATTCCTCCCCACAATAAATCGGTCATTAGACATACCAGCCTGTTTTTTCAGTAGATCTTCTTTCTCGTGGTTATTTCTCAGCTCTGGAGGTTTGATCTGTGTGGCCAGCTCTGGGTTGATGTCATGACTGTAACTGATGTAGTGCATTCGGCAGCTACAACGTGAGATGATGCGCTGAACCTGCTGAGCCTCGTTCACTTGGGCCGGCTGGTTCCAGTCTGAGGAAAAAGGAACATCTGGTCAATCATCTTGAGTACCATCATCATTTTGCTTATTCAGTGAAGCAGTTTTACTGCTGATTCTGTGTGCAGTTTTCTTCTGTAGAAAAAAAACAGACTGAATGGCAATTTACCTGTAGTGGTGCTGACCATTCCTCCTACGGCCTGGCCACTCTCCATCAGCTCCAGCACAGAGTCCAGGTTACGCTGTCTGTGCTCCTCAATGTTTTTCACCTAAAAGCAACATAAAGAAAGAGTCAGTGGGTGCACAGATGGTCGAGTGGTTTAAGGCGCTACCCATGTACGTGGGTTCGAATCTGGCCTGTGGCCATTTACCACATGTCTCTCCCCACTCTCTTCCCTGTTTCCGAGTCTATCCACTGTCCTTCCTCTATCAAATAAAGGCATGAAAAGGCCCAAAAATAAATCTTTCAAAAAAAAAAAAAAAAAAAAATAGGGAGAGTCAGCAGCAAATCAGAAGAAAAACACCAACTGCACACAACAAGAGCTACTATGATGCTTCGATTGTGCTGTTATAGCTGCAGTTAGTTTCTTTATTTTCAAGAAAAGTGCTGGAATTCTACACTTATCTGTTATGCTATTCATTCAGAAAAATGTGAATAAATGCAGGCACCTACATTTGCTGTTTGGGAACAGGTGTTATGCTTACACATTCAGTGAAATAAGAGTAGCTTGTACCTCCAGCCACAGTTGTCTGTCCTCTTGCTCAGACGGGTTGAGCTCCATGGTGGCAAAGTACTGCATGCCGTCCAAGAGACAGGTCCAAGTGGTTTTCTGCTTCAGGGTGTCGTTGTACCAGGCTGGGTGGTGCTCACACTGGAGGAGCTGAGCCTTTGCTGCAGACACCAGCACACAGCCTGCTGTCTCTGTGCCGCGTAACATCATCTGGGATCAGCCAAGAAGTAGTGTATTAGAACATCTGGCTATCAAGATTAATAATCTTTCAAACAAGTTTGGAAAAAATTTCCCTCGCTTCCTTTATGGAAATGTTTTTATTCCACTTAGAACCAACAAAACTCTCCCAAATAAGTTTACACAAGTGAAAATATGTATAAATCAACTCTACCTGACAAAGTAATTAAACACATGATCAAAACACTAAAGTTGACACACCTGACAGTTGACCAGCTCAATAAACCAGTTGCGATTGTAGACATCATCTGTCTGACAGGCTGCAATACCACACAGCTGATCACTGACACCTGAGTCCTCCTCTGAAAACACCACAAACTTGTCTGTTTCCTCAATCAGCTTCTGAAGCATCGATGTTCCTACAAGGGTAAGAAAAAGGGAGGTTAGTAGGTCTTCCAAGAATCGACTGTTCTCTTTGTCTTAGTTGAGCGTTTTCCTCACCTTCATTCTGACTTTTTTCTGCTCTACTGGCAGTGGGCACGACAGGGGTGGTCGGGGCTGTGGTGGGAGAGTAGTTGGAGGGAGAGCGTTTCAGCTTCTTCATCTGGGGCTGCGTGTCGATCCTAAGACCTTTCAGAGCTTCAGTTGAGAGATTTCTCTTAAGCACGGACGCCTTTTTATAACCATCGTACAACCCGAAGGCTATGTTCCTGTTAGTTGTGTTCCAGGAAGCACGCAGATCCACCAGGCGCAGTTTATGAGTATAAGAGGCGTTAGTTTCATCATTCTGGTTCACCTCCTGTTAGATGGATGTCAAACAGCTATTACGAAAGCAGATGCAAATTAAAGAAACATGTTTAAACATAAGCCATCTCCAGTTTTTTACCTCCTCCATTCGGTTGCTCTGTCTCTGGTAGCTCAGGGAGGACAAGCTGAGAAGGTGAGTCTTCTTCACCTGAGCATTGATCTGGTGGTCAGCTGTCTCATCCCATGTGGAAGCCATCAGGTGAACCGTCACCTGAGAGAGCTCGCTAACCATCTGGGTCACATTCCATTCAGAGATCAGCCTTCTCATCACAGTACCAGCTGAGAGACAACATACCCACAAGCATATCAGCATTTAAATACTGTACTAAGCATGACTGAGCTGGAATAGTTTGTTTCATTTTTAACCCATGTACCCTGTGGAATAAGTCTCTGTGCCCCTCGAGTGAAGACGTGGCCTTTGTTGCACTCCACCTGGATACCCCTCTGCTGAGCGAATGAGGCCCAGTAATGCACCTGAAGGAACATGCAGACATAGGCTAGATATTAGGAGCAAAATATAAATGCATGAAAGTGAGAACAGTTAACCATTTCTGTCAGAAATCAACTCACAAATTTTGTTCTGCAAGTGACTGCAAATACCGGTTTCAGGGCTAAAAGATGATGCTGACTATCTAGTAGACTCTTACTGTTTGGTAGCCTAGAAAAACACTTACTTGTAGTTGTGGGAAGGCAGCTGTGTAGGACATCTGTTTGTAGTGCTGACCCAGCTTCTTGCGCACAGGCCTGAGGCTGTGGAACAGCTTGCCTCTGCAGATTGGTCGAGATACACCCGTCCAGGTGGCCCAAAAGTTCTGCATCCAGCGCAGAGTGCTGCTGTACAACAGGATTCGAGGCTGGGAGGCTTCTAAAAGAGGAAACATGATTAACATAACCAAAACAAAATACATGTGTAACACTGATTTTATAAGTGCAGCAGTGTGTTTTATCAAGATAAAGTATCCAAGAGGGCTGCACTGACCTGAACCACAGTGCTGGTTAAGGTCCATGGTGATAGAGAGGTTGAGGTTCTCAGAGCGAAATGCTCTGTATGAGTCATGAGGTTGTCCTGAGGTCACATCTGCAATGCTCTCTGCACAGCAGAGCATAACAGCGTGGTGGTCATGGGGGTTGCCATGGCAAAGCCATTGAAGGTCAAGGGTCATACACAGGTTAGGCAGGTGTAGAAAACAGATATCATCATACCTGGTATGGAAAAAGAGGAGGAATTTCCATTAATGAAGAAGTGTCTTCAAATACCATCAAATTATTTTCTGTTTTACTACAGTTTTCAGTTCTACTTACTTTGAAGCCGTCCTGACATTAACGTCTAAATCTCCTTTAAAAACAAACTGGCCTGGGTTCCAGTCAAAGTTCAGCTTACTCCACTCCCAGTGCAGGTTTTCTGTAGTGTTGTATGGGTCCTGTGGAAATGCATGATTCAGACAAGAGAAGATTTTAAGGGAACATTTCAACATTTCTCACAGATCTAAGCTAAATTTATTCATGCACCTATCCATCGTCAATCTACAACATTTTGTAAAAACTGTTTACCAAGGGGGCCCATAAGGGGGATAAAAGGGAAAGCTCTCTAGTGCCCAGCCACACTGGGGGGCCCATGAAGGTTGGCCAAAAATGTGTCCATCCTAAATATTATTGACAACATTATAACACAATTATTCATAATCACTTACTAAAGCAACAAAAATGCAGATTTTCCTTTATTCCTTCAAAAAAATGTATTGTTTCTGAATGTAGCCCCCCTTCTTAAAACAGGCTTCTTAAAACAGGTGCAATTTTACCACAATAATATCCTGTTAGCATACCGTATTCAAGTTGATCTAAGCCTGGCTTTTGTTGCAAATTCAAGCCAGGTGGCTAGCACTAAATTAACAAATGTATAGATTGTAGGGATATTTCATACCCAGGTGAACATAATATTTTCAGACCTAATCATTGACCTGAAAACACAATTTAAAGTTTAAGGCTGAAAAAAAAATCACAGATTTTAGTCCTTAAAAAACAGCAAAATTTAAGGAATGAGGGTGACTGAAGAACAAAACCTAAGCTGTCATAGGTCTGTTGGTCCAGACTTAAACTCCACAAACTCATTTCTTCATACAGCTCATATACCCATTATCAAAAGTGGAAGAAATTTTCATATCTGCCCATGCTGATAGCATGCCTATAATATTATGCATCCCAAATGCATTTATATTATTAAAACAGTAAAAGGAAGTCCCTTAAACTTAGTCTATGAGGTGCCCAGTAATTTCTGTGGGCAGGCCTGCAGTTTACCTCTGTAGCCAGCTGATGAAGATTGGCCTGCTCGATGTCCATCACCCAGCGCCCATGCAGAATGAGACGACTTTTGTCCCACCAGGCCAGAGGAGGAGAGGGATCTACTGTGGGTTTGGTTAGCAGGTCAACAGACTGGCCAATCAGAGTCCAGGCAGGGTCCCAACATGGCCCCCACACAATGGTATACTGAGAGATGCTCGCTGCATGAAAAAAATCCAAAGAGAGATGCTTACTTTAAATTTGAACAAGTTATACTGATACAAGTAGACTGGGGGTAAAATAATGTTCATAATTCTATTGTTTGATGCTGATTAATATTAAAACAGATCATGATTACAGTTAAAACAGCATGACTAGGTATATTTGTAGTATTTTTGTAGTTCTGTAGTATGCTATCAGAATGATTACACATTCTTAAATAACTAAGATCTTGCAAGTAGAAGTTAAACTCTAGCAAAATGTATCTTTTCCTTTCTGGTGCTGGGCCGACAAATTTTTACATTTCTTGTTACACCCATATGCAGAGTTTGTTTCATGGTTTGTCCATGCAGAAGTCTATGTTTATACCTACGTTTTTAAGATGTGACTTGTCAGACTTGTGTGCGAACAGTCACAGGATAACTTGTTGATGTTTCCCATAACTCACATTTAAAATCATAGTAGAACTTAAGAGGTGGCATATTCCTATGAACCATCACATCTCCCCATGGTGGACCCAGTGGGACAATCTCTTTGCGATGAGCCCGGGCCAGTCCATCCTGCTCTGTCCCAATCAGACGTCCTGACAGCTCCCATTCTCTGATCTCAAACAGGTAGCGAGGATAATCTCGAATCCTCACTGGAACAACAGAAAGAGAATCAGTTTTTGTACCCTTAATTTGCTTCCTAAATGTTGTAGGGTGTCTAAAAACAATTTTATGAACTTACCCAAAAATGCTGCCAGTTTGACTTTGACAGCACGGCACCACTGAACCACCAGAGGTAGTCCATCTCTCGGGAAGGGACTGACCCCATCAATGTCCCTCAGCTGCTCTCTCACCCTCTCTGGCCCATGAAGAGACTGATCAGCCAAGGCCACCAGTTCCAGGTCCGACACTGTCCAGGTTAGCAGAGACTTCCTCATGGGTGTGTTGGCATAGAGGCGGCGAGACCGCTGAATGTAGATCTCAATGTGCTTTTTCTCCAGAGAACTGTAGAGCTCTTCAATCTTTCTGGCTGGCAAAAGCTCTCCATGCTGCTTACGCAACTCTGCCACCTTCTTATCCAAGAGCTGAAGACGCTTTGCACTTTCCTTGCTCTCATCCTTCATCAGCTCGTAGTTGTCACGCAGTTTGATTTCAAAGATGTCATCCAGGAAGACAAAAGAGAACTGGCTGATTTTAAACACGAGGTCAGGAGGCAGACTTTGCACCCCGGTGTCTTGGCTCTGGGAGCGATGCAGAGTCTTCAGCCATTTTTGCACACTTATCGCCATGTCAAAAGTGTTGGAGAAGCTGTACTGGTAGGGGAACTCAACAGCCAGAGAAGGACAAGTAAGGACCCAGACTTGGTTTTGTGGAGTGGTGAGGAAAGGGAAAGTGTCTCTGTGCAGCTGCATCTCAGTCAGTTCTGCGTGAGTTTCTACGTCGAGCCCTTTAAAGGTGACAATATCGTTGCCGTCAAAGTTGAAGATCATGGAGGGAGAGCGTATGTGCATGGAGGCAGCATACTTGGAAAGAGAGAGTGCTTCTGTTTGGATCAAAATGTAGTTCTGCTCACTGACATGAGCTGTCAGATATGTGCAGCCCAGTTCAACCCGCACACACAGACGTCTGCTGTGGCCTGAAATGGTTTCTGCCACTGTGGGTGTGTTTGGGCTCTCCACGCCTTTCTCTCCACAAAGCATTTGCCAACATGCCTGAGCTTCAGTCATGTGCTGATATAACACCATGTGGTCTGGAGGCGTCCACTCAACAATGAGATCCTCTTCACATTGAACCTGATGGAGAAAAAAAAACCTCAACTACTGACACAGAAATTCACTCAGACCAGTGAAATAAGAATGAAATATGTGATCACCTGTAAGGTGTGGGTGGTGATATGGTAACTAAAGGCTATAGTGGTGAGTTTGAGCACAGGATTAGGGGTCTGTGAGGCAGGACAACATGACTCCATGTTCTCTGTGACTGATTTGATCGCTGATAAGCTAACACCATAAAGAGACAATGTGGAGCTTTCTGCAGAGCTGAGGACTCTAACGGCATCCATACGCAAAGACACTGCACCTAAAAAGAGAAAGTTTACAGGTTATTAGACACTGAAAGCGTTTGCATTTCACAGTCTTTAGTCCCACAAAGTAATAAAGATCAATAGCAGCAGGTTGAAGCTGAGGGAGGGAGCAATGAGATGGCGCGACTAAATAAATGAGAAACACCTAGTGCAGAGAGGGGAGCCCACAGCACTTGGCAATCAGGGTAGAGAGAAAACACAACAGTCTAAATAACTTAAAGAAACATCACATCACAACACAAAAATGCTGGATGTTAGTACTGAAGTGGTGCTGCTAGTGTCTCTGCTCTAATGACTGTCACAGCACCTACTCATTGTATAAAGTCCCTTTATCCTGTTCAAAATGTGCAAAATAATACACGCTAATACACGTTAATGTTAATGTCTGTTAAGACTGACACAGACGTCTCCTGTCCTTAGAAGTCTCATCCTGAAGACTTTTTTTTTTTACTTAATCTCAGTAAATTGATGCTGCATGCTGTCTGGTATGCCTGCAAATGACTCCATGCTGGCTGGAACATGTGTCCTGTTAATAGTTATCATTATAAATTAAGACAATCACAATTATTTGAGGTTATTTTGTAGGCTATATAAATCTAAAGAGTTATTGTACGGTGGTCAAGGAAATTGAATATTTTATCTCTATATAATTAGGTAAAAAATAACTAAAGATGCTGCAAAACACTTGTCATGTTTATTTTATCTGTATTTAAACTACCTGGATGGTGCAATGACAAACTGTTACGTGTGCCTGGCTCTGCATGTTTCCTCTCTCCCTGCTCTCTCTGGTCTCCCTCCTCCCCCTACCTGTGTGGCTTCAGCACACCTGTGTGCTGTTAGCACTCAGGGTGGAGGAGGGGGAGTATTAGAGTGGCAGGGGAGAGGAGCATAAGAGAGAGCAGAGCTGAGCCAGACACTGTGGCACACTCATGGACAAGCGCGCAAGGAGGTTTGTTTGATTTGGTTAACCTTCTCCTTTTTGTTGATTATTAGTTAATTTGGTTTATCCAAGCATTTCAGTTTTCCATTCTTTCTTTTTCCCCCAGGCATGTTTAGATTGCTGGGTTTTGTTATTTTAGTTTGGCTGTAGTCGTCGGTAGTCCTATTTTCTCGTTGTTTTCTTTTCTTGATTAATAGGTAGTTTCTTTTTGGTTAGGTAGTTTTAGTTAGGGGTGGTGGCTGGTCCAATAGCCCATTGCATGGTCAGCCACGTCCACCACCCCTCTTTTGTTCTTTTTGGCCGGCGGCTGCAGCCCTTTTTATTTCATTGATTTGTTTACGGTTTAACTAATTAATTGACTATTGCTTATAAAAAATAAAGCTTGGATTATTTGTTGAAACTCAAACCCTTTGTCAGTGTCCATTTATATGTTATGGTCTCTTCTGTACGAGCCTTATTCTCATTGTTTAAGCTAATCATCCCTAAGAGGCCATAACACAGACCTTCCCTGTTTGGATTGATTTCAAGATATCATACAGGGTTTTTACCCTAAACCTAACTGATTTGTTGGTGTGCAGATCTAATTTCAGTCGGCAAAGTTTTTTTTTTTTTCTTGATTACAGGCCTCAATAACAGATACTGAAAGCATAGCTTACACACTGAATTTTTTTTTTTTTTTTTTTTTTAAGATTTTATTTTTGGCCTTTTTGCCTTTATTTGATAGTATAGGACAGGGGACAGAGTCGGAAACAGGGGAGAGAGCGGGGAGAGACATGCAGGAAATAGTGCCACGGGCCGGATTCGAACTCGGGTCGCCTGCGTATATGGCATGCGCCTTAACCACTCGACCACCGGCGCGCCATACACACTGAATTTTACAATAATTATCTTATATTATCTTAGAATCTTCAAATTTTTGAACCAAGATTAATTAACAAACCCACACTCTCAGCTCGCCGTAAACCCTCACTATAACTGACAAAGACAGCACTGTGTAGCATGCTATTAATTTATTCTTTGTGAATGAACTTGCTGTTTTGTGATATTTTCTGCTGTTTATAAAATGAAACAGATTGTAATAAATGCCAATTTTATAACATTATCACGTTGGTTTGCACTGTTTATGTGAAGCAATTAGCATCAAATTTGCCCTCAAGAGATTTAAATTAGCATTAATTTGTGACCTGGAATCATAAATTTAGAATATATATAAATAATATATGTAATATATAAAACTATATGTGTTCAAAAACTGTAGGAAATTCAGACCAATTAGAGAGCACTTTCCACATTTTGGTCATAATGCATAAATGTCCCCATGTGAACACACAGTCAGTTAATAAGTCAACACAGCAAGCAGAGCAGGAAACACCATTTCTACACCATGCAACAGAACAAATTATTGTGAAATAACTTACCTGCCAGGTTAGACAGAGTAAACACATTGACATCTTCCAAAGAACAGTCCAGTTTAAACAACAGGTGTAGCTGCGAGGAGGGGATGGGTTGGGCAGCATCTTCACTAGGGGGAGACACTGAAGCCACTTCTGACAGCTGTGTTTCACGAGGGATACAGATGAGGGACAGCAGACGGGAAAGACACAGTGCGCACGTCTCTGAAAGCTCCACCTGAAGCCCTTTCAAACTGGACTCCACACTCAGACTGGGAGACTGACTGCTCCACTCCAGGTGGGGTCTGTTGAAACTCCCCTGAAGGGATGAGAGCGATGAAAACACAAAAGACATTAACAAAGTTTTTCTGACTATATACACAAAAGACAAGAAAAATCAACGGGTTGGAGAAGAGATGGTGGATCTGTTCAAATGTTTCACACAAGGTCTTCTGTAAAAATAAACTAAAAAAGGGAAATTAATCTCTAGCACCATTTAACATATAAAAACATGTAAAATTTCCCAATGATTTGCTGTTCCTACCTGAAGAGTGAGTGAGTCTAAAATAAGCGCTTCTCCCCACACATGTTTGCCATGAGGGTGGGGTGCTTGTTGGATATGAGACCCCTGCCCCACTCTCCACCAGAAGTTGTCTAGGCACAGTGAGGCCCTCTGGTGCACATTTTGAGACTCTGGGCTCTCTGTGTCAACTTTAATGTCCAGAAGATGCTGCAGTTCTACAAAATAAATATAGAAATATGTTTTTTTATCATTTAAAACAGTAAATTGTTAACTTAAATTGTCATAAACAAAAAGAAAATCATGAGAAGCCAATCAGAAGAAAAGACTAAAAGTTAATATTTAACATTTAAAGGGCTGTCAATGAAAAGACCTTATCTAATCTAGTTTAGCATGTTTGACAAAGGCTGATGCAAAAATTCTAACAAGAAAGACTTACAATGGGGAAATCTATTCTAAGAATAGAGCAAGTCTTTCCCGTGAAAAATATTTAACATTACATGCTATAGCTTCACATATAGTCTTGAGGTTGTACATTATGCATAAATGCCCTCATTTTTTGAGCAACAAACACATCATATGACATTCACCTGCCTCTCTGTGTATGTGTGTGCACATGTGACGGACTGTGTGCTGTACCTGCATTGACAGAGAGGAAGCCAAGAGCAAAAGGTGTTGTGTCACCCAGTTGAACTGACACATTAACATTTGACACAGATGAGGTGATCATCACGGGGGCATCCAGATGAGGAAGTCGCCTGAGGGAAAGGAGGGTGGGCAAATAATCTAATGCACTACACATGAAAAGGCAATGGAGCAACACAGAATGAGCGATGGGCAAACACAAACACGGATAAGGAAGACAGACAGCAAGAGGTGTTAGATTATTAGACAAGCTGTGCATTCATAGAGAAAGAAAGTCTGGTTACAAACTCCTCAACTTGTGTTAATTAAAGTAAAGCTATTTGACCTTTTGTTTTGAAACTTGCCTTTTTCGATGTGCTGCCTTCCTGTGGATGAGCTGTTCCCATGGAAATAGATTCAGCCAAGGAGAGAACTCCTGGTGACGGTAGTGGATGATGCAAGTGTTGACTGTGAATGACCCTGAGATGTCAATAGATGTAACCTAGAAGAAGAAAGAAACACTCTAGTAATGATGTCAAGTGTGAGTCATGTCCCTATAATGTGATTATGAAGAATCACCCTAACCTGCAGGGTCATCTTCAGCGTGTTCACACACAGGATTCTTTGTCTACTTTGTGAAAGGAGAAGTCCATCTGCCAATTAAATCATAAAAACAAGAATGTGCTATTAGTGCTATTTTACCCTCTTCTATCTCAGCCTACATTGATTCTGGCACCCCGCTGTCAGCTCACCCTCCAGATGGAGCTCCATGCTGCTCTGGGGAAAGTTCAGCTCAGGAGTGAAGCTTTTTAGAGGGAGCTGGCTATCGTCACGTCCATAGCAAACTTTTAAAGACTTCAGGGTCCAGTTCAGGTGTCTGCACAGATGGGCAAGAGTCACACAATGTCAAATAGTTATTGAAGACTGAATTGTTCAAAATAACAGATACAGTGCATTCAAAAGTGTTCAGACCCCCTTAACTTTTCTTTCAATTTTCTTATGTTGCAGCCTGATGCTACAGTCATATATATATATATATATATATATATATATATATATATATATATATATATATATATATATGTGTGTATTCTCATTAATCTACACACAGTATCCCAACATCCCATCAACGTGAAAAGATATTTTTTCATAAATTAACAAAAAACCCTGAAATATTATATTAACAAAAGTGTTCAGAACCTTTGCAAAAACACTTGAAATGTAGCTTGAGTTCCTCCCATCTCTCTAGATATTTGCCGAGATGTTTCTACACCTTCATTGGAGTCCACCTGTGGTAAATGGAATTGACTGAACATGATATGGAAAGGCACACACCTCTCTATGGAAGGCCTCACAGTTGACAATAGATATCAAAGCAAAAACCAAGCCATGAGGTCAAAGGGACTGCCTGAGGCTCAGAGACAGGATCAATGCAAGGCAAAGATCTGGGGAAGGCTACAAAAAAATGCCTGCTGCTCTGAAGGCTCTCTGAAGCCCGGTGGCTTCCATAATTCTCAAATGGAAGAAGTCTGGCACAACCAGGACTCTGGTTGTCCAGCCAAACTGAGCGATCGGGTGAGATGGGCATCAGCAAGATAAACCTGTTTGAGCTCCAGAGATCCTGTGTGGAGATGGGACAAAGTTCTAGAAGGATAAACATCACTGCCCTCAACCAAGATGTGCTTATGGCAAAATGGCTAGACAGAAGCCTCTCCTCAGTGCAAAATGCATGGAAGTCTGCTTGGAGTTTGCAAAAAAAAAACTCCACATGAAGCCAAGTGGGCTTTCCCCCACTTGGTGTTTTTGCAAAGGGTCTGAATACCTGTATCAGTGTGATATTTACTTTTTAAACTTTTTAAACTAATTTGCAAACATTTCTAAAATTCTGCTTCCACTTTGTCATTACACGTAACCGAGTGAAGAATAATGAGAGTAAAATGTTTTCTTGTTTTCAAATGTAGCATCAGGCTGCAACAGACCAAAATTGAAAAAAGCAAAGGGGGTCTGAATACTTTCTGAATGCACTGTATATGCAATTGCTGGTAAAATGCTGACTTACCTTTTCTGGCTGTGCATGGACAGGGTTACATTAGTATTATCAAATTCCACATTGACCTTGTTTGGAATCAGCCGATGAAACCGTTCAACCGCCTCAGTCTGGATGAAGTCTGTGTTTTCGAATTCTGGAAGGAAGCAGTATTATTTGCCATTTATTCTTTTTCGAAAAGGAAGAATGTCTAAAATGTGTTGATGTAAGTCGGATGACTAATCCTGAATCTCTACATCTTTGGCAAGATTTTTAGAAACAGATGATGTCATGCTTATAAAGGTTTTCTTAACATTTTTAATCCATCATTATTACTTGTTTTTGGGCTTTTGCCTTGAGGACAGCTACAGAGAGACATGAAATATGGGGAGAGAAAGTTGGAAGAGACATGCACCAACATGATTCCAACCGGTGCACACCAGTTAGCCACCATCTATGGGGCATTTCTTCTACCAATTGAGCTTAACTGGTGCCTTTATGAATTAATTTAAGACACATAAGGTGAACAGAGTTTGAAATCAGGGAGAGAGAGAGGGTAGGGAATGAATTGGGGGAACAAACTAAAAGCTGGGCTGTCAGCCCCAAATGCTTAAATTCTTTTAGATAGGGGTGCACAAGTTTAGTAAAATGAAGAAGCTAATCATAAGATCAGTGTAGAATCAATGCGGGGCACCAGGAAACATCTTGCATCATAACTGTCAAGTTTTTCTTTTGGATTTGCCTGATGAAGTGTAATATGAATGGATCTCTTTTCTACTCTATGTGCATGAAAACAAGGCAAAATGTTCTTTTTTTTCCTCAAATCCAACGTGATGGATGACTCACAGCATGTCTTGTGAGAAGGGAAGCTATGACACAGACAAAAAAGGGTAAAAAATATGAAATGGTTCCAGATGTAAGACATTTCTGTCCTATATTAATGACAAGGATGTGATTTTAAGGTTACACTTGACGGTAGAAGGGTAAGGGTTACCATCTGAGCTATCTAAACTAAATTTGATCAGACACAGTCATTGGTAGATATTTTTAATCATTCAGATAATCATTTGGCTCTTCTGCTTACCAGATTCACCCTGAATGCTCTTTTTAGGGGAGGGTGGCAACAGGAGTTGGCTGAGAAATAGTCCTTCATGCAGTTCTGCTATGAGTGTCCTCACATTCAGAGACAGACAGCCAGGCTTCATGTCCGGTAAGCTCACATCTCCTGACAGTAGCAGGCTCAGGGACACTTCAGCCAAGCATAAATCCTGTAAATGGATGGCATTTTAATAAAACATACAATGAATCTTAAGCTTCTCTCACAGTGTAAGTAGAAAAACTCACCAGTTGACTGCTTTTAAGCACTTTACTGCTTAGCTGCCCCACTGAGAAATCCCATGCCAGCCTGTAGGAAATCATAAAACACATGATCCTTGTTCTGGATTTAATTATTTTTGTCAAATTTTAAATCAGAATGTAAAATTTAAGTTACCTTTTGCTCTGATGGTCAAGTAACAAGGTTATGCCTGAAATAGTCATGTGCCATAGAGACTCTGACAGTGCAAGGTTCAGTACCATCACATTGATGGAGCTGATGTGGAATGACAGCAGCTAAAGAAAACACAAACAGGAAGACAAATATTGTTAATTTGTTAATTCTGGATTAGAAAGTTGGAGTAAAAGTCTGCCTCCATACTTGTGACAGAAAGCGCAGTGTTGTAGGGCTGACTGAAATCTTCCCAGACTTTTTTCCATGGCTTTTCATCACCAAAGGTTTGAGCGGTGCTTGCAGGTCAAACCTCACTCTAGTTTCACCAACACATAATGCCAAGTATCTCCTGAAACACAAAACATGCAGAAGCTATCTTAAAAACATTAAGTGTACACTCACAGCTTTGAATTTTTAATCGATTTCCTGAAATATCTCAAACTGAAAAACCAACATTAAGACTCACGGCAAATCCTGGTTTAGAAGTTTACTTGAAATCCATATCCTGTCGATTTCCTGTCATACACAGAGTCACTGTTTTTGTATGTACCAAAACTTGTCCTCAATGTCTTTTTTTAAGTAGAGGAAAAGTGCCATGGGAGCAGCCACATTGAATAAGCACACAACATAAATGTTATGTAAATACAGTGTGTCTTACCAGAGTATGCTGAGGGTGAAACTGGATACTAACTCCCTGGACAGAAAACAGCCCTATTGATTTGATCTTTAAATCAGCGTTCAGGGCAGTCTGGAAGAAGCGCACAGCCAGGGTGCATATGAACCACCTAAAAGGAAAGACAACAGCAGAAATCTTATTTGAAATGCGTATTACATGATTAATTCTGGTAGTATTTCAACTAGTACTGTCAGCTGTCTAAGTGGTAACTCACTCACTGTTGCAGTATAGCATTTCGACTCAGAATTTCTTACCTGAAAATAACACATAGCAACACAATGCCAAGCAGGAAGATTAAAAGGCAGGATATCAAAAGGAGAGACATTGTGTCCCAAAGTTGTTCACACCCAAAATTGGTTCATGGGTCAGGCTGCTCCTCTGTCTGCTATCAGCTGCTGTCAACGAGGAAGAAGAGGTGCATTTCAGCCTTAGGTTAACACACCTTTACAGTCAGGTGCTATCTGCTAGTTATGACAGAGGAAACTCAAACTTTTCTGTCACTGTAAATGACTGATAAAGCACATCCAGAGACGTTAGTTGTGTCTGTTAGCAAGCGGTTGGTTTTGCTAACGGTGCTAAATTACAGTGTCGTTAACATTAAAGAAATAACACGAACTAGCGCATAGCCAAACTTTGTCACATAGCAGTTTGTGAAACCTTATCCTTATCTTTTTTACGAGCTGTCTGCAGTGAGCTAAACAATGACAGTCTGCTAACGGGTTGCAGCTTTAGCCCAAACATGAAATAGTTAAAATATGCCGCCGCGTCATCCAAAAATCTGTAGCAATCTGTGCTAGCAATGTAGCATGCTAAGTTACAGCTAACTCAGCTTAGCTGTGGGTGTAGTAAATAACTTCTCATCCTTATTGGTATGTACTGCCGATGTCTTTGGCTTCCGCCAGCTCCAAATAAGTATCGAGCTTACTTACCCTGACATATTCACAGTGTACGTTTGTTGTTGCACAGCATAGCGCTGCTAACAGCAGCTTCGTCTGACAGTCAACTCTGCTAAGAGGGTAAACACCCCTCTACTCTCTGGTCCGCCTTGTTCTGCTGGCAGCAGATCACTGGAGCCAAGGAAGAGCTGCACAGACTTTAGTTCACTGTTCGAGTTTTTAACTGTATTTCTTATATATAACATTATCAAGAGCTTCACTTCTACTTCAGTGACGTCCTCTTAAATCCACACACACTAAAATAGTAGAAAAGTATGTCACAAAGTCGAAAGTTAAAGAAATGTATTTTAAGTACATAAACAACATGTAATTTTAGATACATCAGGATTCAGTGTAACTCGACCAATTGGCAACTCATTTGCTGCTGAAAGAAACTGAATGCTGCTTTTTCATCATCAGCTGTATAATTTAAAAGTCAGTACTTAACACTGCACTTCCAAATAATTGCTCTAGGGCCAAAAAACCCTAAAAGCTCCACATGGAAACATATTGCAGACACACTATATTTTAATGGATTTTGGACATGCGATTGGATGCATTTTTTGGAATTTTCACTACAGGAGACCTACACCAAACTATACAGCAAACTTTAGTATAATCATCAGTAATGTAATTTGTTGGTACAGTGCATATTTTGACATTACTAAAATAACCAAAAACAACCTAAAAAATGATACTGATGTTGCCCTGTAATATTACTGCAGAAATTAAACCCCTGTAAAATGAAATCCAAAGTTCATCTCTAAAAACACTAGATATGTTGGAATTAGGTTGCTGTAAACAACTGAAAACAATGAGATCTATGTGTAACTAAATTTTGGATTTAGACCGTTAGAAACCTGACCCCTCTCCTGTCTTGGTTTTATTAGGCAAATATGAGCCCATGACACCACCAGTCTTGATGGGTAATTACCCCACCCTCCTATTGCTGTAATAATATAAAATCACTAAGTGGTTCACCTAAGTTCAGCCTGTTGTTAGCTGATGTCACTGCCTTCATTCAAAGTTAACAGTCAGCTACATGCTTTTGTTCATTGTGAGGTGCATTTCCTGAATCTATCAGCCACAGTGGCCTATGGGTCATTAGAAGCATCATAACCGAAAGATTTGTACAAGAAAACAGTAAATTTAATCCTTAACTTCTGTCTATGCTGCGACACAGAGCCAGACAGCTGCCCTCTGATCAGAGGCCTTTTTTTTTTTTTCTAATCTGAGAGGATCACATTTCTCATGAGTGGGTGTGGCTTTAACTCATTCTGTTGACACGCCTACACCACCCTAGAGCAGATTTTAGTGCCTAATTTTCCATGATTTTGAAGCTTAAGTCTTTACACTTAGAGATGTTTTTTGTGATTGAAATTTAGCCTGATGGTTCATAACACAATGGCCTGTCATACAACAAACCTAAAATAAAGACTTTTTTAATCACTTTGCAGGGACTTTAAGAGCACAAATTGGGGCATACACAAAGCAAGAAAAGTAAACAGTAGAGCACCAACCACCAAGTATTGGACTCATTTTTATTTTTATGAAGAATATATGTTCTTTGTTCTTACATCTCTTTCTTATTATTTTTGACCAAAAAAAAATCAAGTTTAAATGTGGAGTGTGTAATATTTATCCCAGTAACATTTTCCAAAAATTATACTTCAAATTATTTATTCAGGTGATTAAACACTAGTTTAGATAGGCCAACTGATTAATGTTTCATTTTTACTAAATTTTTTCTGCTAAATGCTACTAAGCTAACTATTACACACTCAAAAAGTAGTTTTTATAGGTCTGCCTAATGCCAAGATTCCTGGCATTAAAACTCATTTTGGACCATTGTATCATCAGCAGAAGAGGACTAAAGATTTCAGGATCCTTGCACAGAAGTTTTCATATAATCGGGTGACAAAACAGAAAAAGAGGTTTGACAGTTTTTCAGACAAGCCCCTTCATCTCATGCAGTAGCCTTCTGTCTGTTGTGTTTGGCAAACCACTCATCACTTTTGTCTTCTGCCATGGCCTGAAATCAAAAAAGCACAAGTATGGTAAATATTAAAAACGCGTTGCATAATTTAGTGTGTACAGAGGGAAAATACTGGAGACAAACTGACCTTATCAAGCAGTTCATTTCCTTTTGGGTCGACCATTGACAGCTGCCTGAAAGCCTCATCTCCCACAAAACAAATTTCATGTCCATCCTATAAGAAACATTATCAAGTTGTTATTATTTTAACTGAGGAAGATTTCATTTGAGTTCAACATTGTATATTTTCAGTGCACTTACTGGATCAGCCAAAATAACCACTTCCACTGTGGCTTTTCCAGGAGTGTCCAGGCTGACTAATGGAGTGAGTATTTTCTGATTTTCTTTTTTCATCAAGGCTTCAAGGTCAGGCAGCTGTGGAACGCATAACAATGTACACACCCATCTATTATATACACTGCTTCGCATCAGTAATGACAATACAGATTTTTCCAAATTTTTATAAACTCAAAAATAGATGGTATATCTTACTTGCTCGCGTGGACATGAAAATGCTATCCTCCCAAATGCTGTTCCATGATCAACATTTCCTGAGATATCCTGAAGCTCCAGCTTACACTGAATTTAAAACATACATTATGGTTAATTAACAAATAACAAAATATAAGGCATATATGTTTTATTGATACTTGAATTAACAAAGAGACCCACTTGAGAGTCTGCAAATCCCATCAGCACTGTTTTCTTTTCCTCATTCTTTTCCATCACTTTCATTCCCAAAAGATTGGTCCAGTAGTGGGTTGATATCTGTAGGTCTGATACTCCGAGACATACCTTGTGCACGGGATCTGGCAGGGATGCTTACCGTTACTCACAGGTAATCAATAAGAAATGTATAGACTAGGCATAGACACTTGTGAGAAGAATAAAAACAGCTTTTGCAGATTGCTTTCTTGTATCACACAGTTTTACCACTGGTGTTTAGGTATTATAATGTGGGAAATGCTATTAGTTAACCTTTCTGCAAGAAACTAAATACCACTCTGTCCCCTTTATATTCAGTAAACACATACAAATCTGTCCATGAGAGGGGAAAAAGGGGAAAGCTTTCTGGGGCCCAGCCAAATTGGGGCCCATAGAGATCAGCAAAATCATGGTCCTGAATAACAACCACTCCTATCAAAGCTGCATAAAATAAATTTCACTTATATACGTTGTAATACAATATAGCATTTTCAAAATGTAAACCCATTTCCTTTAACAGAATTACTTTTCTGGTAATGTTAACAATATGGATAGGCTAATTTAACTTACCCATTTGGTAAGTAATGCAAGACTTCATAGCTAAGCAATGATGTGCAAAAACATCAAAACACCAGAGAATAAAGTAGAAGGAACTATAATTTCTAAAAGGGAAATTTAGAAGATTGGAGAATAAAGGCAAAAAGTAAAGTTGCAGTTGTGGAAAAACAGTTAAAGAGTGGCAAAATGGGTTAAAAGGAGCAAAAGGTTGCAAAAATATACAGTAAAAATGGTGAAAAGCAATTAATAATGGCAAAATTAGGTTTAAAGTTTCAAAAATGAGTGGTTTATGTAGCGAAAATTGTTTGGACCAAAAAAAAAGGCTTAAAGTAGCAAAAATGGGCAAAATGAAAGGAAACAGTGATGAAAGACGGTTAAAAAGTGGAAGATCAGAACCCAATCATAGCTTGACACACTTTTCAACTCCAAAATAAGAGAACTATTAGCCAGGATGCTAGCATTAATGCTACTGATCCAACACACATGTATTCATGCTATCAATAAATCACAACTGGGGAGGGCCCATTCTCTGGGTCTTTCAGGGGCCCATCCAATTCTGTGGGCAGGTCACATTTTGTTTAAGAATGTTAGTTTTTCATTAAGCTGTGAATGGTTCGACCAATGAAATGCAAATAAAATTGAATTACTTTATTTAAATACCTCTGAATTAATTTATAATGCAATGAAACCATGCATCTATTTGCATTAGTGGTTTTATACTTAATAAATGTCCCTCTGTCTCTATTTTGAGTAGTGGACACATGACAATGAGAATATTTTTATGCAGCATTGACACCCACCAGTTGGAGGCTGCTCTTTGTCCACAATGTAAAAAGGATATCCTCCTGGAGCCTGGATCAGATACAGAGCCTCTCCTACCTCAGTAAGAGGCCATCCAAGACGTTTAGCATTGCTCACAGCTTGGCTTGACTGCAGAGTAAGCCCCTTTAGAGAAAAAAAAACAAGTACATAGCACTTCCACTTGGCTGATTTATATAACACATGTTCTCTGTAAAATCTCTAAATGAACTCTTACCCACCAAGAAATCATTGCCAAGGTGATACTCCCCCACCCCATAATTATATGTTAGTTCAGCAACAAAATGGTCATCCTCTGGACCAAAGCCAACCATTGTCTTGCTCCATTTCCCGTCGTAGGGCCTGGATGGACGCAGAATACTTGCAGCAGTTAGTATGAGGATATTAACAACTCTCGTTAGACCATTTGGTTAAGGCTGCATCACACCTACCCATTACAAGTTGCTTTGCAGCCTTCCTCAAACTCTTCGTGGCGTAAAATCTACAAATGAATTAGAATAAAGGACAAATAAACATGCATACTGAAGCATAAACATAATAGCACCATTATGAAAAAAAAGGCAATGGCTAACTGCGTAACAATTGTGCAACACCGCCTGAGATTAGCCGATTATCAGGAAAAGTTTCTCAATGGCTTCAGTCACATCTGGAAGAAAAATAAAGCGTGAGACAAAGTACCTTCATGCCAAGAACATCCCGATAAAACGTGGCTGTTTTGGCTCTGTCACCAACTTTAAAAACAAAATGCAATGCTCGTCTCAAAGCCATATTTCTAATGGGTTTGTTATATCTGTACGATGAAGAGTGAGTAGGGAACGATTAAGCGTCCTGTATGATCGATTTTTCTGTCGTCGATTGTTAGAAATTTATTTGCAAAGTCAAACACAAAATAACAGAGTAAGGCGATTAGTCTTTCGAATAAATTCACAGATTGAATTTATCATCAAAATTAGTATTACTTTACTTTGAAAAACTCAGCGACTCTTGTAGAATGAGAAGTGGAATATAAATTCCCCACCCCTGGGATACAGGCAAATGGTATTGTCGAAAGTCTCCATGACGACGTCACATGTGTGTAGCATTTCTGCTTTAAAATAACAAGAAAACTGAATAGGCCTGTGGTTACATACAGCGGTTGATTCTAGATGAAATACACATACAATTATCAAAAAGTTAAAAGTCACCCAGTAATCTAGAATAACATCAGAAGCGTAAATATGGTGTTTTCTGTACGACCAGTAGAGGCACTAAGCACACACAGTGGCTGGTGCGCAACTCTGATAAAAACAAAGGAAGAAGAAGACCGTAGAAAAATGGCAGCTTACATACGCAGCGTGATGTTTCCTATTTTGATAGAGCGAAATGCTTTTCTTAGAAGAGGAAACGGCATTATCTCAGAATCAAAAAGATATGTTCGCGGACTGAGGAGGAAACCTGTCCAAGTGATTTTTCCTGACGACGTGGCGGATAAAGATGTGAAGCCGATAAAGTCTCAACCAGCAGAGAAAAACGTGAGGAGGGAGAAGGAAGCAAAAGTCACGGCTAGACCAAAACATACCGAACAAGGCGACTTTGACCAGACGAGGAATAATGTAAAGCCAAATATAAGACATGCACCCGATAATGTTATAGATGATCCGTTTGGTGGCCTGCGCTTCGAGAGGGCTTTTCCTGGAGATAAGAGATTGGCGTAAGTGTCAAAGAGCCAATGACGATGCTTAGAAACTGCTCACAATAGTCATTCAACGGGGAAACGGAGAATTCACCATATTCACCATATTAGCCTCAAGGTCAGACTGGAAAGATGATAAAAAGCAACTTTATCAATGACAATAATCTACGAATATCAAATTAACAAAGAGGGACTATTCTGCCAGACTTGTATCAAATCCATATAGGGACCTACACAGTCCCACATGTGTTTGTAGAGATGCCCTTAATCAGTTCAAGACGAGTTTAAGAAAACAGAAAGTTGTATGTAAGGTTACTCATTTAGAGACAACATTTAACAGGAGAAGTGTGTGATGTTTTCAATGGGGAAAAAAAGAGTTATTGAAAACGTACAGCAGGCCTGCTCCCAGAATTATCTGGGCCCCTGAAAAAACAATGAACTGGCCCTTCCCAATTGTGACATATTTATGTCAAGCATGTGTGTTAGATCAGGAGCATTGGTGTTAGCGTCCTGTTTAACAGTTACTTCATTTTGGAGCTGAAAAGTGTGGAAATATTATTGGGTTCTGATGTTCACATTACTTATTCATACCACTTTTACCACCTTTTCTGCATCTTTTATCCTATTTTTGCCTTTTTTAACTCATTTTTACAAAATTTTTCCTATCTGTAACCACTTTGTGCCACTGTTTGTCAGCCAATTTTGCCACTTTTTAACCCATTTTGCCAGTTTTTAACGACTTTTCACCATTTAATGCCATTTTGGCAGTCTTATTCCATTTCGCTGCTCTTATTTTTGCCACTTCTAACCCATTTTTTGACACTTTAGATCCATTTTTGCCTCTGTGTAGCCACTTTCTACATATTTTCTCTGCCTTTTTTCACCACTTTTAACCCATTTTTTCCAATTTGAGCTTTTTTTTTTGTCTTTTGCAATCCTTTCATTATTCTTCGCATGGCTTAGTTGTTACAGATTAACTTTACAATCGACCATGCTTTTCCTGACCTCTATGAGCCCTCCATTTATTTGGCCCCAGAAAGCTCTCCCCTTTATCCCTTCATATGGATGGCCTTGTGAACAGTCACGTGCATGCATTTTAAGCATGTAGGACACTAAGGATTCTTCATGGCTGATGTGCCTGAACCTGGGGCTGGAGGTGGGGTACGACCACAGTCCAGCTGGACATATAGGCACACACGTCAAGGTCACGCTTGGTGGCATCTCTCTTGTCTGGGCCTTTTCAACCCAAATGATATACCCAACAACCACCTGCAGTTTTTGAGCCCTTGGAACATTCATAGCATGACCAGGGGCTCATGGCAACCCTACTACCCAGCCTGACAGTACCCCAGGCCATGGCTACTCCCCACATCCACCCCTTGCTCCACCCTTAAAAGTGTGGACTTTATTTTTATACAGTTTATTTTTTCATGCCCCTGGTAATATGCAAGGACATCCAGAGCACAACCTGGGTTGTCTCCTTCCCACCCGTTGGTGCCTTTGGGTGGGCTTACTTACCATAACACACCTTACTTCAGTCTCAATTTTTGGCCCAAACATGCCTAAAAGTTCTGCACAGTACTGTATGTAAATCTTCCTCATAGGAGGAAAGAAGTATTTTTAATTGGTGACAGAATAACTGCATCTTGCACCCAAAGATCAGATTAATTTTTAGATAGCAATACAATGTTTATAAGTTCATGCCTTCATGAGGGATTTATGTTTTAACACTGTTTGCAATCACCGTCTGTCCTCCTCCTTCTGTCCTGCAGGAAAGTAGTGAGTGTTGCTCGTTCCAGGACGTTTCGGGAGCACCAGGGTAAAATCCTCCTGGAGGGGCGGCGTTTGATCTGTGACGCTCTGAATGCTGGTGCAAACCCACAGATGATCTTTTTCAGTACAGTGGAACGAATTCAAGAGCTTCCTGTAGACAAGCTGAAAAGAGCCACACTGGTCAAAGTCAAGTTTGAGGACATCAAGATCTGGTCTGACCTTGTTGCCCCCCAAGGCGTGATAGGTGAGGGTCACATTTTTATGTTTTCGTTCATTGTGAAGCACCAGTACTGTTAATTGATCCTGACTTAGATCCCTTCCTCTGCAGCCATATTTTCTCGCCCAGACCCATCACGGTTAAACTTTGCAAATAAAGGAGATTCCGTGCCATTGTCTCTTATATGTGACAATATCCGAGACCCAGGCAACCTTGGGACTATGCTGCGGTGTGCTGCTGCTGCCGGCTGCCATAATGTCCTCCTCACTAAAGGTATGGTTATGTTATCAGCTAATAAAATGTTTTTTGGCTCCAATACAGAAAATTACTTTTCTTAAATCTGTTTAATTTTTCCAACCACAGGTTGTGCTGATGCTTGGGAGCCTAAAGTTCTCCGTGCAGCAATGGGTGCCCATTTCCGCCTACCCATTTACCCCAACTTAAGCTGGCCTGATGTTGAAAATCACCTTCCTAACTCTGTGACAGTTCACGTGGCTGACAGCAGCTGTGGCGCTGACAAAAGTAAAGAAACAGAGGAATCAGAAGTGAATACATCGCTGAAACCCTCTAAAGCAGAAGATTACGGATGCGTTAGCGCAAAGGCCAGTAAAAAGACAAGACACCGTGAGGAATACGACTCTGATTCGGATTCAGACGGTGAATATGAGGGATTCTCACTTCCCAATGTGGAAACCAAACTGTACCATGAGAGCTGGGCACAGAAACCTCTGGCTCTGGTGATTGGAGGAGAAACGCACGGTTTGAGTGTTGAAGCTGTGGGGTTGGCTGAAAAAACTGCCGGTAACAGGCTCTTTATTCCCGTTGTTCCTGATGTGGACAGCTTGAATTCAGCCATGGCAGCGAGTATACTTCTGTTTGAGGGAAGGAAGCAGCTTTTAAAGATAATGCAGACAGCAGGAAGGAAGTTCATATCTAAAGCTAAGCAGCAGATAACTTGAAGTTAAGTCCAGATATCATGATATGTTTGTTTGTCCTCGTCTCTAGAGACTGTAAAGTTTTTTTTTATGTAAACTTCTATCCCATACCTTGTTCTGCCATTAATAAATCACTGAATTTGGGATATTTTTGTCAAATTCATTAATTTCTTATGAGCCTTTTCATGGGTTTCTTATTTTTTTGTTGAAATAAAGACATCTGATTATGACTTTCTCAGCATTTTATATATCAGTGGATTCCTGCTACTCTTTAGCCAATAATAATAGAAAAACGGGATCTCACTTAGCTAACTTCAGGAGACTCCTCACCAAAGCAGTCTGAGTTTGATCGAGGCATTTTTGTGGCATATAATTTCCTGTCTTCCTGTGTTGATTTAGAAAAAATCTTTAAAACAAGGAATACTTGGTGTCCATAGTTAAAGAATCATTCTCATGCATCACCCGCTAGTATTTGTGTTAATCTGCTTTAAGCTATGACCAGCAGCTCTGTAGCTCACGGTCATTAATTCCACAAGGATTTTATCCACTTTTAGTCTGCCACGGTTTTTGATGTTTTTGCGATAAGAAGCTGAAATTTGGCAGAGGCCACATTCGTTAAGGGGGTATGTTTAGTTCAAGCCAGTTTTCTTAAAGAGGATTGTAGAAGTAAGGTACTCTAAAAAGATGTCAAGTTATCAAATTGATTCACAAATTCGCTGAAGATTTTGTGTAAAAGTTGATGTGATGAGAAAGAACAGCTGGACTCGTTTGACTCTTGAATATGCAAACCAAGTTTCCCTTTATTTTTGTGGTTTAACGATGAGTAGACTGTGGCAACCTCTGGTGTTGGAAATGAAGCCAATATGCAAAAAAATGCAGTCCCTTTACTGTCCGTTTGAGGCTAGCTCAAAGTGCAGTGATAAAAATGTCCATTTCTACAGAAGGAATACATGTGTCAACAGCCTGGTTCATAAAAGTCTTTTTGTTTTTCCTAAAAGTTAATAAATTTACTTGCACACATACTTTGGGTCAATTATTTTCCTTTGGTAACTAGCCTATTTTAGATAAATTATACTGGTTATTCATAATTAGGGACATGGCTGCAAGTGAGTCTATTGTAGCTGGACTCTTAAGACTCGCAGATCCACCTCTTTAATTGTACCTAGGTTGTCTTAAAGTTAGTTGTAGAAAAATGTTAAAGGGGACATATTATGCAAAAATCCCTTTTTCAGGCTTTTCTAACAAAAACGTGCCCCTGGCCTGTCCACAATCCCCTCAAGTAGCAGACCTCATGACCTCATGTGGGGAGTACGCACCTGCCCCCAGGTTTGGTTTGCCGTCCCCGCTTGGAAGAAAGTTCCAGCCTTCTCTCCTGATCTTCCTCTCAGCTATCAGCTGAGATGCTGGATAGCTTAGTGGGTTATCCTGCTGGCTTAGGACTTGAAGATTGATGGTTCAAATCCCAGTCAGTTCCTTAACTTTGGATAAAAGTGTATGTAATGTTAGGAGTGCCACATCCATTTCCTGAGAGGGGTGTGGTCAGAGGCGGAGTTGGACAGTTCATTAACATTTAAAGACACAAATGGCTTGTTCTGAGCAGGGCTGAGGGGTTTTTTTAGATGTGCAAACATCTAATACTGGAGTGTTTTTCAGCAACAAATTTCATAGGCATGTTTTGGGGACCTCTGAGAACAATATAATCTTGTTTAAAAAGATAAAATAGGTCCCCTTTAATAGATCCTTCCAGATTCGTTGCCTAAGCGATGCTGGCCCTGACCATTCTGGAAAACATACCAAAATGAATGGCGAATATCTGGATCCTTGGCAATTTGGAAGCTTAAAATACAATATATTTTAGTGATTATTAGAGGCCCAAATCCATGACTGATGGCCAGAAGAGCTGATAGACTCCTTTGTGACGACTTCTCTTTGGTGCATTATTGGGTATCATTGGTAAGACCAAGCATCTAGCGCTGATGTGCTCAGGCCATCATTATGGTGACTGCTATTGTTGGGTTTCAAATTGCCCTAAATAACCAACGCTCACTGAGACATCTTCGTTTTATTCAGTCAATGGTTTCCTATCTCTGTGGCTGTTGTTTAAAGGCATTTGCCCAGATTGCAGTGACATCTAAAACCCAGCATTGGGTTGGTGTTTGCATAATACAACATAACAGGCGGTTCAATGCCTGAACATTTGAGTTTATAAATGTAAGGGTTAGTTCCACTGAAGTTGGATGTCCCCCTGACTTATTGTTGGTGTAATATGCAGTTGGGACATTAACAAAAAGGCTAACATCTTCTTAGCAGGATTATGTCACAAGACCAGAGTTAATAAGAACAAACAAAAACATACTGTACATACAGCATGTATACATGCCTGTGCTGGTTGTAGCTACTTTTTCTGCATGCATTTTTGTATAAATATCACTAGGGATGCTAAAATACTCTTTACATTCATGGCCACAGTATGTGTATGTCCTTTTTTTTCTCTCTCAGTGACATTAAAAAACAATGTCCCTTCTTCCTTCCTATTAATGTTAATTCAAGAGCCATGAATAAATTCATGCACTCGAGGCAATTTATTTCCAAAAGGACAACCCTCCCTGTGACAGTGTCATGTCTTTATATCTGCAGCCCCATTGAGCTGCATTATACTCACCTTCACTTTGCATATTAACTCAAAAACTTCCCCCAGAATAGAGCCAACATTTGCATTGAGCCCATGTGACTGATTTGAATACTTCTAAAACAAGGAACTGTTGAGCCGTCGCCGTTATATTTTTACATATCCAAGAGCTAACTTTATTGATAGAGCTTGAAAAGCAACAAAAATTGTGCTCTGCCAGTGAATATTTAATGGGTGTGAAGTCATGACTGGAGTAACAGAATACAGGGATTTATACATTCAACACTTTTCAAACGCCAGTTTTTGTGCCTTTCGGAAAGAACTCGACCTTCTCATTAAGGGACCTTCATAGAAAATCCTCAGAATGACTTTGAGATGAGAAACCACCACTAATGACTGGCAAGAGATGACTTTCACTCACATCATTAACACACAACGAGACACAGGGGTTTAAAACACCACTCACTGGTCTGATACAAGCAGGTATAATGTGATCTTTACTGTATGTGCACCTGTTGGGTTCTATTTTCTTTAAATAGGGCCATAAAGGCTTACAGCTACATACGACTACATCCAAAAACGCACTTTACTCTTTCCCAACATCATTCAGAAAGTAACAAGGATCTTGCAGACAAGACAGAAAGCGAAGAATCAGCTGAATAAGTAGGTCCACTGGGTTGTTCTCTGGTTTTCTCTAGAGTTCAGAAAAGCTATTCAGTGAAAAACAAAAAACACTTTTCTCGAGGCCAAAAAAGAACCAACAGAATCTCCGTATATATTACTGTAGGGACTATCATCAATGCAAGGCACCACAGGAGAAAGAGGACTCCATGAAAAGAGGGACATGTCTAAAAAAATGTTAAAATGTCAGTAAAAAGTGGGACATCTCTCTAACAGTCAGGATTTAGGGAGAGGAACAGGTCAGGGGTTTGATGACTGAGTAAGTCCCGTATACTTTAGTCCGATTTAGGGTCAGACTTCCTCTTTAGATGGGCTCTGGTTTGAGCTTTTCAGCCAGGAAGTCGCTGACAAATTGTTCCACTACAGCTGGCGTGATCTCCTCCACATCACGGACATACTTTGCCCGGGCTGACATGTCCAGGATGGTGAGCAGGGGGGCTGCTTCTGGGAGGTTTGTGTAATCTCGCAGGGAGTCACTCATGTCGTCCTGAGAAAAAATACAGCTATTAGTGGGATGATACAGTATGTTACATTGGTGCATATTTATACACTGGTGGTACATTTAATGGTATAGTCCTAATAAATATGTATTTACTTCAAATTTTTCAAATTTTAAATCTTCCGACACTCAAAAAAATCTGCTTTAAAACTGGTACAAAGGTATGCTTTTCATATACATTATTTATACTGTTAATATTTAAAGCTGAGTTGACTTTGGTGTCCCCTGTGGACATTTTTTTTCTGCTGATCCTGTCCTGTATAGTTCCTATAAAAAGCTTTCTTTTATGAATCAATCATGGTCAATATCGTTTGCATTTTTGACCAAAAAACCCTGTGAAGTGAAAAATAAGTGACTGCACAAATATTCACCCCCTTCATGTTAGTGTTCAGTAGATGCTCCTTTGGCTGCAATCACAGCACTGAGTCTGTGTGGATAGGTCTCAATCAGGCTTGCACATCTGGACACTACATTTACTTCATTCTTCTTTGCAGAACTGCTCAAGATCTGTCCGCTGCACGGAGATCAGGTGGGAACAGCCCTTTTTAATTCCAACTACAAATTCTTTGTTGGATTGAGGTCTGAGCTTTGACTCTGCCACACCAGAACATTCACCTTGTTGTCTTTAAACCATTTCTGTGTAGCTTTCACTACTATGCTATTCTTCAGGTTATCAGGTCTTGCTGGAAAACAATTCACATTAACAGGTCTTTAAATTATCCAGATATAAGGATTCCCTGGAGGGAAAGATGTAGTGCATAATCTTTGAACTGATCTTTGAAGGAAACACACAGTTTATACATTTTGAGAAAATGTAAATAACAGATTGATATGTTGGCTGCCACTGTTGTGCAATGCACTTTAAGTGGTGGCGTCATGGTTGCACTGTTGTTCTTCCCGTAACTTTCCAAATGCACTTACTTCCATCCATATCACAAAAAAAATTCTTCTTAATTTTTTCCAGGAAAACTGCACTCAGGCTGAACTTAAAAAGGATTAGAGAATGACACCTCACAGGAAGAAGAACATTTTCTCAAAATGTAGAAATCTACTGTGTTTTCTTGGACAAGACTCATTTCAAAGACACTTATGTCAATAATAAAGTCATTATGCTTTGATATACAAAGCTCCTATTAATGCTTGAAACCACTGATGCAAATCTTTATCTACAGGATTCGCAAACTCTTGGATTTCAGCAGTGTCACTAAATATTCCTGCAAATAAACTGAAGATGAGAATTTCAAAAATGCTCTTTTGGTTCTCGCATTAACTATCCCTCATCTCATCTTCAGTCCACACTTGAATTTTATATCACTACAACTGACGTGCAAGTCAAAGACTGGAGACATCCAGGAAAGAAAGCTCTCTTCATTATGCTTTTCTGCACTCCTCATCAGCTCCAACTTCCTTTAAGTGAGGAAAAGTAGGACAGAATCTATTACTTCAACTGTGTTACATTAAGATAACCCCGTAAAATTCAGAAGCGCCTGGCACAATCTTTATTAATGCACACTTCTTGAAAGAGAATATGAAACTGTCTCCTGTCTTCCTGCAGGCACCCTGCCCAGAGAGACCACAGAGCTGCTGCTTAGTCACGCATCCTGCTGTGTGCACAGAGAGAGAGAAGAACCAGGTGGGGGTCCAACAGCATCTTTGCTTTCTAAAAAGCTTACTTGCATCAGATTCAAGTCTTATCACAGAGCGTTTGAAGAGCATAGGAGAAAGAAAGAAGTGTAAAAATATGTTTCTAAGATTGTTACTGGGAATACCAGTTTGATTTTTTCGCTTTATTTTGAAAGGGCCTCACCCACGTTTCTGCCTGAGGCGCGATGGCACCTTTCAACCTTTAACAAGTCAGGATTACAACCCCTGTAGCTGCAGGTAGCAGACATGAATCACAGGCAGGCAGGCAGGCAGCAGCTTTCAAACAAGCGTGAGAGAGCCATTAATTATTTAGGCTGAATAAGAAATCACAACACTTCCTAATTCAGCTTTAGTTACAGTCTGGAATTTCTTATTCCTAGTAAAACAGAGACACATTACTCTACTTATTTCTTCAATAAGCCAAAAGGATTTCATGTGTTATCCTTGTTGAGGCCAGAGTTCACGGATTAGTTGTGCAATGCCACCATCATTTGAGACTTTCTCCTGCACTTAAGACAGCGTGACCTGAGCTACCCCTGGTTGATTTTTTTGGCTCAGAGGGAGATTCTGGAAGATTACAGATCAGTTTCATATGGGAAAGATTAGGTGAAAAATGTAGAAGTACCAGAAAATCACCAGAGGGGGGCAGTGCAACAAAGAGAAGGACCTCTCATAAAGGCAGGGCCTCTGATGTGAATACAGTTACTGATTCATGTGCCAATGTGAGTTTTGTCCAAACAAAGTCAAAGATAAAGTGACTGGCTGGATTTCCTGCCCTGGGTAATGCTCAGGCCTCTTTGCTGTGTCTCTCTCCGTTATCAGAAAATCCAGCAGCTATTCTTGCTAAATGGATCAAACCACACAATCAGTTCTCTTGCTGGCTGCGTTGCTACCTAAAAAGGGATAAGTATGCCAAGATGAAGGCTTGTGAACTCTGCTTTGCAGACAAAACTGCTAACAGATGGGACAGATGAGTTGCAGCGTGGTATTTCTTTGCAGGCAGACCACTTCCTCCCTTTATTACTCTGCAAATCACAAAACAATGACCACTTAATACGTACAGATATTAACTGTCAGAGGACAAAGTTGTTATGGGCGAATTACAGCCTGATCCTTCTACTACAAAAAAAATTTTCATCTCATAAGCTTGCTTTTAGCTTTGCTTAGTGCAGATTATAGATTCTGTCGGCACATAGAGTAAAAGATGGATACATTTGACTATCTGTATATATGACGAGATGTAATCTCTGAATCATAGGAAGTCATGCATCTTCTTTTGTTTGGCCTCTCTCCTAGTGTAAACTGCTTCTCGTGAGGTGCAGCCATTCCTGAACCCCCCCGGCTGCTCGCCCTCCCTCTACAGCTCAGAGAAGACAAAGGGGGAGGAGGGGGCTCCCCACACTAAGCTGTGATAAGGTTGTGTGTTGACTGTGTGGACCCTGCTTGTCTATGTGAGGCTTATTCTGACTATTGATGCACTGTGGCATTTCACAGGCGATGGCCATCTGATAAGGCCTGAGCTGAATATAACAGACCCCCTCTCCTTCACCAACGCTGGCCTCTGAGCCAGAGGGGGTTTCAGCGTCTCACTGTTCAACTCTAAAAAGTCCCGATTGTGAAATTTTGGATATTTTCATAAAGATTTGCTCATCGGTTTACATGACTGAGAGTGAAAACATCTTTGCCCAGTTGTCAGCTAATTGTGGGATAAACAGCCTGAAGATTTAAACAACTGAGGAGCAAATATTGTGTACATGATGTAACAGAGATCTGGATTAAAACTAAACAGCTGCACTGCTGGTGCTCTAAATAAAGGCTTCATTCTTAAACAATAATAAAGCTACACGCCATGCTGGCTGCTCTGTGAAGCTGACCTTAGCTTTGAGCTAATAGCTTAAACATCTATTCTGTCCTTGGTTTTCAGTTCAGTTCATCTAAGTTTATCTTTAATTTAAAAACAGCAAGACAGTCCACAACACCATGTTAACATGCTAAAACGTTTAGCGATGTAAAACTTTCGTGTATGTTTCAGGTATTAGCGTGCTAATGTTGGCTAAGTAGCAACAGACACCTCAGTTTTATAGGTATTGGTCCATAAAAGGAAGAAGAGGTTGTTGTTACTAAGTTTCGCCAAACAAAGGCCTGAAGTAACATATTACTTTAGTTGTTACTCTCTGTCCCCACAAATGTCTCTACATTATTCCCTTTATTTGGTCTATAAAAGCACAAAAAAGCCCACTGAATAATTTTATAGGCTAAAGTAAAATCAAATGTCTCGTAATGCACGATATTGTATTATCATCATCATTATCATCTTGATGATCCCCAAGACTTTTGCAGAAATATTCTGTGGACTGACGAAACAAAAGTTGAACTTTTTGGAACGGTAGCCGTTACATCTGGCGTAAAAAAATAACACGCAATATGATAAAAAGAACATCATGCCAACAGTCAAACATGGTGGTGGCAGTGTGATGGTCTGCAGCTGCTTTGCTGCTTCAGGGCCTGGACCACTTGCTGTGATTGATGGAACAATGAATTCTGCTGTTTACCAGAAAATCCTGAAGGTGAACATCCAATTGAGATGCTGTGGTGTGATCTTAAATGGGCAGTTCATGCTGGAAAACCCTCCAATATGGCTGAGGTAAAACAATTCTGTGAAGAAGAGTGGGCCAAAATTCCTCCACAACGATGAGAAAGACTCATCACCAGTTATCACAAATGCTTGATTTCAGTTATTGATGCCAAGGGTGGCATAACCAGTTATTAGGTGCAGTGGGCAATTACTTTTTCACGCTGGGCAAGATAGGTTTGGACCCCGCCCCCTTAAAAAAATTAAATAATCATTCAGAAACTGCATTTTGTATTTACTTGGGTTGTCTTTGTGACATATTAAAATTAGTTTGATGATTTGAAACATTTAAGTGTGATAAATATGCAAAAAAAAATTAGGAATCAGAAAGGGGGTAAATACGTTTTCACGGCACTGTAGATATTTAAATGTCCAAAGCAATGGCAGGGGGGAAGATGTCAGAAAAAGTGATTAAATGCATGCTGCAGAGCCACTTCTTCCCATTAGCAACAGCAACATTTCTAAAGGAGCATCTTCTGTTTCTGGCTTAACATGAGGCAGAGGTGGCACCTTTTTACCTTGGCCAAGGAGGTTATGTGATCGGGTGGGTTTGTTTGTTTATTTGTTTGTTTGTTAGCAACATAACTCAAAAAGTTGTACACAGATTTTCATGAAATTTTCAGGAAATGTCATAAATGGCATAAGCAAGAACTGATTAGATTTTGGGAGTGATCCAGTTGACCGTCTGGATTCAGGAATTTTTTTAAATGATTCTTTGCTATTGGGAGATAGGGCTAATGGTGGAGTTCTGCCCTGTTACCACTTTACACCAGGAGATGGCGGACATGAGTAACTTCAATCCCAGCAGCATTTTTGGGTGTGTTTCTATTCAAAGTTTTGGAGTTTATAGAGTTTTAAAGACGTATGCCCGGTCAAGGAGACATGTCGGAGTGTAACAGAGAGAAAGACAGCGAATTGTAGCGAGAATACTCACAATGCTAGGAGGAATAGAGGAATATTCACCCTCTGCAATGACTTCCAGTCATCCAGTGAGACCATGGGTGAGACTGTCAGTGCATCTGTTGGCACCGGCAGGCAATGCTTCCGCCATGACAGTCCACCCATAGCGAAGCCAATACTTTGCCTCACTGTGTGGTGGGGGGCACATGGGGACGGATCCAGGAATTTTTTAAAGGATTCCTCACTATTGGGAGATAGGGCTAATGGTGGAGGTCTCTCTCTGAGTGCTTTTCTAGTTTAGTGTGTGCAGACAGGTGTTGATGTGGTGGATAGGCCACTTGAGGGCACCACTGGGCAGGAAGGAGGATTGACACAACCCCTGTCAGGCTCTGGATGTCCTTGCACGTTACCAGAGGCATGGTGCAATAATCTGATTAAAAGAATGACAAAGTTTACACCTTTAGAGCAGTGTAAAGCCCGTTTCAGACTGGGAGCGTGACGCGCGCGTCTCGACCGCGACATGTGGATTTTCAGTTTAATTGCATGTTAACAAGTCAGGGCTTTCAGACTGCCTGCACGTGCGCCATGTCTCGTGCAGCTGATACGCCTGGCTCAGGCACGGAGAGTTGAGAGATTTGAAGTCTCGCCTATTTTTCCCACGCACCACGTGTGGCTGATAAATGGAGAGCCATATTTATATCGTTGTGGCAAATATGCACATAGAATATGTTTACAATGTGTTTCTTGTTAACCCTGAGGAAGGCCACAAGCTTAAATGCGCCTGTTTGGTAAAGTTGTTCTCTAAAGAGCAACTATTAGTGAAGCTTTCTGTCTCCACACTGGTTGAATATGTCACAGGAAAGATAAACACTGTATGAATGCTTTTCTGGTTTGTGCTTTTCAAAGTAAAAACCCAGTTTAGCATTTCTATAGAGAAACTCTGTTCACTTGTACAGAATGCTTGTATTTTGAATAGTTCCCGACAAACTTCCACTGTACACTGAATCAAGTCGCTTTTAGGGGGGTTATTGAGGTAAAACCTATGAAGAAGGACAGGGCTTTGAGAGCAGGGAAATGTGGCTGACACGCAGAAAACTCGCGCCCTGTGTGAAAGCAGCAACAGCAGGAGCCGGAGCAGACACGCGCGGCACAGGCAAGCAGTAAAACACGCTCCCAGTCTGAAACAGGCGTAAGGGGTGGATGTTATTGGTAGTAGGGTTGCCACGAGCCCCTGGTTGAGCTGTGGATGTCCCAAGGGACAGAAACCACTAGCGCTTTCCAGGCATATAACTGGAATGAAATGGCCCTGGACAAAAGAGATGCTATTGAATTTGACCTTGGCTGCAGAGAGACACACGTGCCCCCCTCTTACCCTCTCCAGCCCAGGGTGTGGCACATTAGGCCCATGATGAATCCTTAGCGTCCTACATGATTGATGCACATGACTGCACATATGCAGGTGTTGAGTGCATACTGGCTTGACCAAATACGTTTGAAAGCAGCTTTAGGAATCCTTATGATCAAATGCAAACAAACAAATGCCCCACCACCACGAATGTTGCATTGCAGTTAGAGATGTCAAATTCATTCAATGTTGCTGTTGCAAGATGGCAGTATATGAAAACAAATGCACACAGGTCAGGTGAGGGCTGGAATTGGTGCAAAATCCCTGAAGAGTGATTCAGTTGTTTTTTCCACAAGTTAAGACAAAATCAACTTTACAAAAACTCTTAATGTGAACCATGCCACTGAGAAATGCTTGGCATCACTAGTGTCACAAGGATTTAACCATGCCATCTTTAAATGCCTGAAACCCTGGATCAATGCAGGACCTCATGGTGAAGTTACAGGAAAACTCCAGTGGTCAACCTCAAGCAAAGCTAAAAACATGATTTAAATCATTACATTAATTGATCTTAATCAATTTAACAGAAAGTAGGAGAACAGAGAAGCTACAGTCACTGTTGTTTTCCAGAAATGAAGAGAAATTCTTTTGTGACTAGATAATACCACAAGAGTCTGTGTTGAATGCTTTAGCTGGTTTATAGCAGAAAGAACAGAAGATTTCTTTTTCTGCTTTTATTAACTCAGTAACTTTTTCAGTAGGGTAATAGGATCCTGTGTCACTCTGCTCAGCCTCCCCTGAGAGACTGCCAGCATACTGCTGTCTCATGGACACAGAAAACCCAGCAGCTGGCCTGGCAGGGAGCCTGTTACTATCAGGGCTAACCCGGGCTGAGGTTCAGGAGTCTGAACCCAGAACAGGGAAGTTTTGCTCTCTGTACACCTGAAACAGGAAGTGATATCTTACTGTGAGCCCCATCTGTAAATCAAACCTGCTGATTTCACAGTCGGCTGGGCTAAAGCCAGGAAATTAAACCTTGGCTACATGAATGTAAAAAATCTGCCTTAGCTTGTGCGCCACAAGGGAAACAAAGGAAACTCGGAACGCATTTAAAAAACAGAATCCTTCTGAATCACTGCAAGCTCCAGAGCAACAAAGAGTCTTTGTGCTAGGTGGAGTAAATATCAGCACACAGACAATGAACACAAAACACATCAACTCTCCTCTTTCTGAAAACTTTCTGAAAGCTTGGAGTATGTGTATCAGTGACATTTCAAGGCCTGACATCAGGGTGAAGCAGCCTTGAACAGACACATACACACAAGGTCAGTCAGCACATGCGTGAGTCCAACCACCGAAACCTGAGCCTACCCAGGAGTGTGACACGAGAAGCCAGCGCAGTCCTCCAAGACTGCTGGGCAGAGAGAACAGGGAGGAAGGGGAGCTGGAGGGTGGAGGGCAAGAGGGACTGGGAGAGGTGTCTAATCTTGTAATTATGCTGCTGCTGCTGCTGCTAACTCCTTCGGCACTGGAGAGGTCGAGACAGAACAACATGAGATAACAAGAGTTACAAAAACTGACCCCCCCCCCCCCGAGGAGGTGGGGGGATTACTTGACCTGAAGGAGAAAGTTTAGCTGGCACGCTCCAAAGTTATCCATCATTCTTAGGCACCCAGTTGAATTGTGGATCATGGGCAGGAGTGAGTGGGACTCTTTTAGGTTCAAGAGGTTCAATGAGGGGCTTATAATGCTATCATTTCAGTAGTGGCAGAGGCTTTGAGAGCAGATATAAACCATGGACAAGCATCATATGATTAGAACTAACTAATAAACACTGGCAAATAACCTGGTTCTGTATGGTTGTTGTTGCACATCTATATAGAGGTTTCAGGAATTTATTATCACAATATAAAATTGTTAGTAATGTCATAGGTGGTTTTGTTGGTTTTTGTAGGTCACAAACAGGCATCAGTATTTTCCAGCAGCTAAAAACCCCCCTTACTCCCCCTGCTTACTGCATTTATCAGTCTTCCATCTACAGTATCTACGGTAAATGGACTTGAGCTTGTATAGCACTTTACTAGTCATCTGACTACTCAAAGCACTTTCAAGCCACAGATCACAGGTTCTGGTACTTTGTAACATCTCCACACAGGATCTCTGGAGCTCAGTTAGAGGGACCATCATGTTCTTGGTCACCTCTCTTGCTAAGGCCCTTCTCCCTGATTGCTCAGTTTGGCCGGATGACAAGCTCTTTGAAGAGTCCTGGTTGTGCCAAACTTATTTCATTTAAGAATGATTGAGGCCACTGTGTTCTTGGGAACCTTTGTTGCAGCAGACCCCATGGCTTGGTTTTTGCTCTGATATGCCTTGTCAGCTGTGCAGCCTTCTATAGAGAGGTGTGTGTCTTTCCAAATCATGTCCAATCAATTTAATTTACCACAGGTGGACTCCAGTCAAGGAGCAGAAACATCTCAGCGAAGTTTAAGAAAAATGGGATGAACCTGAGCTAAATTTTAAGTGTTTTTGAAAAGGGTCTGAATACTTATGTCAATGTGCTATTTCTGTTTTTTTCCTTTTAATTTATTTGCAGAAATGCCTAAAATTCTGTTTTCAGTTAGTCATTATGTGGTACTGAGAGTAGATTAATTAGAATATGTTTTTTGTTTTCTGTTGTAGCATCAGGCTACAACATAGAAAATTTTTAAAAAGTAAAGGGGGTCTGAATAATTTCTGAATGCACTTTAAGTTGTTATACAAAGGGATGACAGTCCTATAAGTTGTTGGCATATTGACTGTTTGCCTGATGAAGGTCTATTACCGAAAGGTTGCAAATAAATAGCCATTCACTAGGGCAGTGTGTCTGACTTTTCTGTTGTTGGCTGGATATGTTGCCCTCTGAAGTATGCATCCTACGGAATAGATATGCAAAGCAATTTTCCACATCATTCTGATTTTCAAAAATAATGTAGGATGGTAAATAGTTCCTCGATTCTCAGAACTAGTTAATATAACTATTTGTCTCAAAAACCAAGTATCAGTCTACAACAGGCTATATAACAACAGCACCACAGACACCCATGGGTGGCTTTCTGTGTAAATCAAGAACAAACCCAACTTCAGGTCTGCAGGTTTCTTTGAAACAGCATTTTACTCCGTCTTGAGTGGCCTTGAGTGGCTTATCTCACCTCTCCAGCCACAAAGAAGAGCAGCGGCGTCTCCTCCTCCTTGGCTTTGTACTTGGCTATAAGCTTCTCTGCTATTGGCTGGATCAATTCCTTTGCTGGCTCCAATTCACCTTCCTCCTCTGCATCTGAATGAACCAGGACAGAGATATAGAAAGACTTTGAAAGTATGGACACAAATGCACCTGAGAGAGGAAAAATACACAGATGACTGAAATTTAACGGGGAGAATGAGAGGTGACTTGAGATGAGAGAAGACATGAAAGGAACTTCTCAGGTGGTCTGTGTCTGTTTCTTTCATCCAGGTTGACCTCAAGAGATATTTGAACAGTTCTGACAAATAACACAAGTATCACATCCAGCCTCACATCCTCACAGTCCTCACAAAGCCACCCAGCATTCCTGCCAAACACATTTTCCATGCCTTTAATTCTTTTGCACCTTCTTTATTAGCCTGTCAGTGCACAGATAACTCCCAGAACACGTCCAACAGACCTTTTGCCCTTTTGGCTCCCCAAGAATTTTCCACACAGTCTGACATTCAATATGCTCCACATAAATGTCACTTCAATCACACACAGGCTAAAGCCCAAACGTATGGAGCTGCAGAGTCCACTCACCCACGAACAGAACGAGGCAGGGTCCTTCATGGAGCTGCACGGCATTGGACTCATTGAGCTCCAGTACAGGTCGAGGGTGCCAGGGGAAGAGGCGGCAGTCTGGGTCGTTCAGCACCTCTACGCGGCCCTGTCGCGTGATCATGTGACCTTCTGCATCCAGGAGGATCAGCGTGGGAATACCTGGAGAGAAGATGGGCAGAAAGAGAGACAGATTTTCTAATTAACTTAGGAAATTCTCGCTTCCAGAAAAGGCCCCTTCCAGGCCCCTGAAAAACTCAGCTGTGATTTGTTCATCAATGCATGTGTGTTGGATCAGAATTGTTGGTGCTAGCAGCCTGATTAACAGTTACTTTATTTTGGAGCTTATAAGTATGTCAAACTATTATTTGGTTCTGATGTTCAAATTACTTATTTAATGGCACTTACAGACCCATTTTCATCACTGTTTCTGCCCATTTTTGCCAGTTGTAACACATTTTTGTGGCTTACAACCAAATTGTGCCACTTTTAAACAATTCTCGTTACTTTCTAACCCCTTTTCACCACTTTTTGCCACTTCTTTAGCTCTGTTAACCCATATTTGCAGCTTTTTAATCACTTTTTACAATTTGTCAGCCCATTTTGCCTCCTTTTGCCTTTCTTAGCCCATGTTTGCTACTGTTTTCCAATTTTTGCCTCTTCAAACCCATTTTGCCTCTCTTTAAACACTTTTCTCCACTTTGTTTCTAACCAATTTTTGCCACTTTTAACATTTTTGCCTCTTTTCACAATTATTAAATCAATTTTTCCTCAAAGTTATTTCAGTTCCTTTTACTTTTTTCCCTGGCATCCAGACATTTGTGCACAGCATGGCTTAGCACTGAAGTCTGACATTATTTTTCTAATGGATCAGTTCAATGTGCGCATCCATATTGTCAGCATTATCAAAAATGGTTATTCTATTCTAAGAAAAAGGGATTTCCATTTTGAAAAAGGCAACACTGTTTTACAGCATAAATATATACTTTTTGTTGCTTTAATAAGAGTGGTTTTAATTCAGGTTAAAAATAAAACATGGTTTTCATAGCTTAACTTTATGATGGACCACAATTTTGTTGGTCTCCGTGGGCCCTAGTAGGGCCAGGGCCCAGAAAGCTCTCCCTTTTAACCCCTCTTATGGGTGGCCTTGGCTATGGTAAAAAAAAAAAAAGAAAAAAAAAAGAAATTCTGGGCACCAAATTTTGGTTTTAACTCTCAAAAATTGCAGGAAACCCTGCACACGCTATAAGTTGCACAAATACAACCAAGCCCTTGGTATAGAAACACCGCTTGCAGACGGTGCTCTTTCTGGTAAAAGTAAGGCTGATGTTCTGATGGTTTTTAAGCTTCTGTACATTTCATACCCTTCATCATTAAAATACCAGAAATGTTATTTCTTTAAAGTAAATAAAAGAGAATTGAGGTATCTTGACAACCTCAGTTGCCTTTAAGTCTATATACACTCTCCATACACATATATTCTTTTCATTTAATCCCTCAGTATGTTATTTGTTTGTTTTATTTGTACCCTCTGTCCACATGGCCTTATTGCTGTTGTCATATTCTCACATTACCCTTTTGATTACAATCTACTGCTTTCTTAGCCTTATCAGACAAATGACACCACCCAGGAGCAAATAAGCGAGTCTGTCTATGCATGTGGACTAAAGTCAGACATAAAGATGAGGGGGGCCATCGTGAACTGCACGGCTGTATGAGTGCGGGGCAGTGTTGACTCGTCCTCAGTACATTCCTCACATTCTTTGCAGGAGAGGCAGAGCTCCTGCTAACTTCATCCACAGGCCTCTGCACAAGCACAGAGCAAGGAATTAAGAGACAAGAGCTAGGAGCGGAGGGAGAGCCACGGTACTTCCGTAATGAACAAGACTGTAAAGTTGATAAGCTGCCCACATTCCTCAGGCTGCAGGGCAATCTGCGGTTTTGTTTGCCTGTCCTGCAGAGAGAGCTGTCAGCCTTTCTGAAAGGGTTTCTGTGTGACATAAATAGGCCTGCTAGGTATTTTTTTTTCAACTCTGTTACACAGCATATGATGGGTTGATGTGAAATACCTTGTATTCCATAGAGTCTGTTGAGTCGTGATCGCCGAGCCTCGTCTGAATATGGCACCGCCAACCACGGCATCTCACTGAAGTACTGCTTAAAGGACTCCTCTGACCTGGAGGGGTTGGAAAGCAAAACAACAGAAAGTGATTTATTTTTTCTCACTTAACACTTGCATCAATTTGGCATGAACACTATGCAAAATGCCGTGTACAGTTTAGTTCCAATTTAGGTGTATACATTCAAGAGTAAATCGTCCTACTGCTTGATGCAGGGGTGTAACTTCTGGACACTGACATTTGACTCCATTCTTCCTTTGCAAAACTGCTCAAGCTCTGTCAGGTTGCAAAGAGAATAGGCATGAACAGTCTGCTTCATCAAAAATTCTCTATTGGATTGAGGTCTGGGTTTTGACTCCTGCTCTTTGTCCTGCTGGAAAATATATTCTCTCTGAAGTCGTAGTTGTCTTGCAGACTGAATGGGATTGTCCTCCAGGATTTTCCTAGACTTTGCTGCATTCCTTCCTTTTACCCTCTAAAAGCCTTCCATTGCCATCAGCAGAGAAACATCCCTGCGGCATGATGATGCCACCACCATTCTTACCAGAGGGGATGGTGTGTTTCTGGCAATGTGCAGAGTGTGGTATCCACCAGACATAGTGTTTTGTTTGATGGCCAAAAAGCACAATTTTGGTCTCATCAGACCAAAGACCTTTCTTCCACTTGACCATAGCGTCTCCCACATACCTTTGAGTGAACTCTTGTGGAGATTTAATAGTATTTTTCCTAAACAGTGGCTTTCTCTTTACCACTCTCCCATAAAACTTTGTCTGATGAAGAACCCAGGCAACAGTTGTTGTATGCAGAGTCTCTCCCACATCTCTCTGCTGAAGCTTGTAACTCCTTCAAGTTCTATATTCTAGCATTTCATGATGATGGATTTAACTGAACTCAGAGAAATGTTCAGTGACTAAGATTTTTTTCATATCCATCCTCTGACTTATACTTTCCAGTAACATTTTCTCTGAGTTGTTTGGAGTGTTCTTTTGTCTTCATGGTGTAACGGTAGCCAGGAAAATGGATTAACAGTGACTGGACCTTCCAGACACAGATGTCTTTGTACTACAATTACTTGAGACACATTCACTGCACTCAGGTGATCTCCATTTCACCAACTGCAAGACTACTAATAAAAATATGTTGGACCTCTGTTGACTTAGGTCAGTCACTTTAAAGGGCGTGAATATTTATGCTGGCACTTATTTTACCTTACCTTTTTATTTAATTGATAATATTTTTAAAAACCTGTTTACAATATGATATTAAAGAGGTTTTGCTGTCAAAAAAGCCAAATTATACTGACCACAATTGATTTATAAAAGGGTAAAACATCCAAAGGGGGTGAATACTTTTTTACAGGCAGTATATATGTGTCAATAAATCCAATCTTGTCCATGTTTTCGCAGAGTAATTCTCACCTGTCAGCACTGACAAACACAATCTCAAACTTCTGTCCCGACTCTTTGACGGTTCGATACGACTCCACCAAAACTCGAGTCAGGCTGCGGCATGGCGGGCACTAAAAGAGCAAAAATAGGGGAAAAAAGAAAGGACTACATCAATTATTAAGAGTCACAAAGCTTCCAATTCTTTCGGTATTTCTGAACTCTGCGCCTCTTTTCATCTTGTTTTGTATCCAGCTGTGTTTCAATAAAGCCTGGCCCTCTTTAAACATTAATCCTGCTCTAATACTCGAGAGAGACAATGTGTGTGTGTGTATTTAGAGAGCCAGCACTCTATCTAGGCAGAGGAGGGGTTGATGGTATGGTTGGCATTAGAATGACATCAGAGGGCCATGGCAACATTAAGCAAAGCAAACAAGTCTTAACTTCCAGCCCCTGTCCTTGAATAATCTCTACTTTCCCTCTGTCAGCTCTCCCACCAGAGCAACAGGTAGTAAAAAATGTACATCACTAAATATTACAGCAGACAGGCGAAAAGAACTTACCCAGTCATGATTAAGGAGGGACATTTTGGGATAACTTCCCTAGAATTCTAAAAAAGAGTCATCCAAAAACTTCTCTGTGAGATATTTAAGAAATCAAATAGAGTACCACTGGATTTCATTTGTCTAGATCTCAAAAACAAGCCTCAACATTTACATTTTTTGATATTTTTCAAACCCATGACTGTTTGCTACATAAAGGGAGTATTTTTGCATACTTTTTATCTTCTTATTTCATTAGAACAGGGTATTTTTATAAGTCATGCAAATGTTAATGTGTAAATGTAAATGTAAATGCATCTTTACATTTACTTATAAATGGCTCTATGTAGATCTGCTATGGTTTCATACATGAATTATTTCATGTATAAAAAATCTCATTACTATTATTGAACATGCAGTTAAGTAAATGATCAACTGGTAACATATTGATTTAATGCAGACAGCAGTCAATTACCACCCACGCTGATTACAGAGAGTCTGAGACTTGTATTGATCCATTCATGATTAACACAAAGGTATGATGGGACAAAGAGTGAAACCCTGATCAAAATGCTGCTCATTTATTGACTTTTTCTTCCCTTTATGTGGACTGGTTTTATTAGGACTACTGTAGACAGCAGAGTGGTCTGATCTGATCTAATTTAGACAGGACATTAGTTCAAATCAATTTGACAAACTTTTTTATAAGAATAAAAAGGAAAATGAATTAGATAATCCTAAAAATAACATAGGCCCAAGCTAAAATAGAACATTTCCTCTGAATGACCACTGGCACACCAGAAGAAGGGAATGCAGTGATTCTGCTCTCTGTCTGTAATCTTTAATTTGTAAGTTTTTTTTAGCCTAAGCTAATTCCGGTTCAAGGTGTCAAATAGCAATGTTTATGTAAAATATTGTACATGGTCCCTTTAAAAATAAATACATTAAAATAAACAAAAAACAAGTAAAATAAAGTCATTTCGGACATTTTATGAGTATTATTAGATACTAAAACACTTACAACACCAAAATTGAAAAAATAAACATGCTGTGACAAAAGGTCCTTTAAGTTCGCTTTATTTGAGCCCTTATTCAAAGCTGTTCCCGCTTGCAGAGACACAGAGGGCCACATCACAGGCTCTGTGTATTTATTTCTCTCCATTAAGAGCAATACAGGCTGTCTCTAGTGTAATGATATGCAGCGTTTGACAAAGTATGATGCCAGGACAGAACAGCCTGATTGGTTATCACAATGTATTGTGGGAAACAAAAAGTCAATATGTCAGATAGCATTAGTCACAAACAGCAGAAATGATCAAAAATAGATTAAAACATGGATAAAAAGACATTCAATACTGGAGTTACTGCAGTAGATTTAATCATTAAATGCCCTGGAAAGTCACCCAAGTTCCAGGCTCACGATTAAAGTTACCACTAGGGCTATGAAGGCATGGATAGTGTCACTAGAATGGCAAAACAAAATTCTCTAAAGGGACAATCAAGTCAGTATTGTATCACATTGCATTTGCATTGCATAACTTTGCATTATAAACTAAAGCAACATAAAATTGGCACAGTGTTTTTATTTCATCCTCTTAAAGTTTTACTGCATTAACAGTCTAAGAGAAAAGCATCTCTCACACTGAAGGCCAAAAGGCAAATTTTCAGTGAAATTTAGGTCATGATTCTCTGCGGCAGGCCATTTCAGGTGCATTGAACAGTACAGGGAAATATGTATACTTAACATCGGTGTGAAAGAATACCATGGCCAGGTGTTGGCATTTCACATTAGTAAAATTACTTTAATGGCAGCTGGAGTGACACAAGCAACCACCAGAAATTTGGTGCAGAAACACCACAAATAAATGTGTGTAATGGCTTTTGTGCCTTGTCCTTTCTAATTTATCATGAGTCTGGGGTGAGAGCCAGCCTCAAGGCGTCACGGTTCTGCAGAGCCGGTCTCTGAGGCTGCGGCTCTGGCAGCTGCCGAGCTGACTGGCTGTGGTTTGTGCCTGTGCTCCATCTCATCAGGAAAGAGCTCACTGATGATAAAAGAAAAACGCCCTTCCACGCATCACTGAGCCGAGTCACAACCTTTACTGGATAACGGCAGAGGGAGACAATAGTGATGATGTCAGAGGGGCGTGGTGACTGACTGGGGCTGTAACAAAGGTCTAAAGGTGGTGAAAAGACTGACAGGGAGAGTTAACTGCTGCTAATGTAAACACACAGTCACAATGAAGTCACCTCCCCCCTCCTGCTTCATTCTCTTATCTGTCTCCGCTAACCGCTTCGTATCCTCCTGCCCTGCTCTGCTGCTTTCTTCTCAGCCCTGTTTCAGTGTTTTCACAAAATCAGGAGGCCAGTGGAGTAAAAGAAGAAAACATCCAGGTCATCTTTGTCTCTCTTTTTTCCTGCTATGAATACTCACCCAGTGTGCAGAGAAGTACACTCCCACGTAGTGTCCCTCCAGAGAGCTGCTGTCTGTCGTCTGCCTGTTGTTCCTGAGCAGAGGCCCCGCCACCACTTCAGCAAATGGCTTTGGACCCCAGGGGAACTCCAGGCCTGGGAGGACGGGAAGGGATGCAAGAAAAGGGAACAGGAAACAAAAATCAGGGGAAAACACCTGAGAAAATAATAATCCCTTTCTACCACATTCATGATTTAAAGCCCACGTGATGAATTTTGAATTTGCATTGATCTTGGCGCCCCCTGTGGACAAAGCCATACATCAGTTTTACTTGCTGATATCTGTTTAAGGAACGAGCAGTGTTTTCTGATAGGAAAATTAGTTTTAATATGTAAAAAAACTCAAATGGCGCAAATGTGACTGAGTTCAGCTCAAGCATGAGGACAAGATTTACCTCCAAAGAGGATCTGAGAATGGCGATTCTAGCCCTACTAAGTCTACACATTTCACACTGTTTTTCTGCAGCCATGGTGATACTGTATTAGAGAGATGCTAATACAAGACCCATGTATACAATACAATACAATACAATACAATAACTTTATTTATCCCCGAAGGGAAATTCATTTGTCTGGAGTCTCATCTGTTAATGGTAGGTGTTTATGGTACGTCTATGGTATATGTGGATTAAGTAGGACTGTTGATCAGTTCAGATCCAAATCTAGACATTGTAGCACAAAGCATTTAAATTCTACATTTTGTGTCAAAAATGTGTGACTGCCCTCTACAGGTTGACACCATCTACTGCAACCAAATAAAAACAAACAAAAAAAAAATATCATGGCCCTTGGATATCATAAGTAGCTAGTCAGTACTCTATACTCTGAATTATCTACTTTTTACTTTTACTCGAGTGAATTTATAGACCAGTACTTCTATTTCTGATTAAGTACATTTTTAACCAAAGTAGTCTGTCACTCCAAATACCAGACATAGGTGTTATTAAAGTTAAAAAATAGGGTAAAATCTCGTCTTGTTCTTGTGAGCCCCAAATCTCATCTTGACACATCCCTAGTGTTCAATTAGGGTTTCTATATTTTGGACTTTTTTTTGCTACAATTTTTGCTTTAGTTTTTTCAAGCCCTTATTTCTGACACACTAGAAAGAGCTCCGCTGCCCACTCTGGATGCTGACCCCCCACTTGAGAACCACTGTTCTACACAACCATATGTAACCATTTCACACTAAGGTAGTTCCCAGCTAATGTTTAAAATCTAAAAAGTATCATGGGTACTGAATGATGTTGTGGCAGATTAGGGACAGCAGGATGGAGGGAGTGAGCATGTCTTATCCCCCTCCCTCCCAAACTATTTCATGATGCTCTGCAGGCATACATTCCAGGATAGTTGCATCTCAGCTGAATCTCTGGGGTTTAGTTCCTCTTTAAATAAAGTGTACACGTAGAGTTTCCTGTGAAAAAACTCATTCTTCTTACTTCAATTACATTGAAGTGAGTGTTCATTTACTGGGAATCTTTGCCATTTCTACAGTAACTCATATGACACCTACCTACCAAGCTCCCCAGCAGTGGTTTTAAGCATTAAAAATGATAAGAAATCATAACTGTCGGCTGCTTTTGGAGGTTATATCGAAGCTTTTCGAAGCCTTTTTCATCATCTGACAAAGACTCCTCAAAGGAGCTTATAGATGTCTGTAGATTAGGTGTCCTGTGGAATGTCTCAATGATTTATCGATTAACTATTGTACCTATGACCTCTGTCTGTACCATGGCATCCTTCTCATGTTTGTATTGCTTTCAGGATTCTTATGATACAAAGTAGCTTCAAAATATGGTTTTAATGATGACTGAATGAAACCGACGCCTCAAAAGCAGATGGAATTTGGCAGAAATCCTTCCTTCTTGCTCTCTTTCACACTTTCTATTTCCTTTTCAAGGTGTCTTCATTGTTAATGTCAAACTCTAGAGATGCATTTAATTCAACTGAGTTGTAAAGGAGGTAGAAATAAATTAAACCTTATACCTCATTCATAATGGCCTCTTTATTCCAACGTGGTTGTCTAGGGCGTCATTAGGCAGGAATGACACGTCTGTACTGCGCTGCTGCGTCCTTTTTATTGTTGTCCTGATTGTAAAAGTGCTCTCAATCTTTATGCTGCAGGCAAGTCTAACACCACTCAAGTCCAGCCTTTCATGAGGAGTGAAAAGCACAGGGGTCCTGAATTGTGCATCCGCCCCTCTCTGTCACAATGTTCTGCAAACCTTTAAGTGTGCTTTTCATCACCCAACTAGAGCTCGAATTGATTTGTCATGTAAAGAGCCTCTCCCAGTATGCGTCTCAAAGAGTACCATAGGGAGAATTTATCAAAATGTGCAATGAAGCACATTTACAGGCCTGTTTTCCCTAAAAGTGGCAAAAAAAACCTCACAGAAAATGTGGACAGAATCAGATGTCTGAGCTCATATTTGCCTGTGAGATCAGAGGTTAATCGGTTCTGTAGCCACATGAAGTTTGGAAGAACAGTTAATGAATCATGGATAATACTGCAGGCTTGGATCAGCTTCATTAACCAGGCAGCAAAATCTGTCACAATCGTGCAAAATCCATTCTGCCTCACTGCTACACTGCCACTGTCCGGCTTTTCTCCCTCCTGATATGACTAATGGTTTTTTCCACACTAGTCTAAAAGGGTCTGAAGAGGCAAAATGCTGAAATCTTCTACAGAGGACGTCCTCTGTAGAGGTAAGGAATGCATGCCGGCTTTTTTAATCCTCTCTTTCCACTTCAAAGTGCAGAAATGATAGGGTTTGCACTTGAGTGAGAGAGACATAAACACGCTATAATATTCATGCAGCACTATAATTATGAAAGCATCAACACAAATGATGTGGGAAGAAAATCAATGCAAAATGTTAGCAGTAATGTGTCTACTAAGAAGACTCTGACCGGGCATGTTGTAAACATTATTACTGAGAGTGTTGTGTCTACAGGTGTGACCTTCATCTCTGTAACATTACAGTTTATCTCACCTACTACAGTTATGTGCATAAGCTTTGCTCTTTAAAATAAAGCTGTCAAATTACTTACTTTTACCAACAATCATATTAATCTAACACTAGTGTCTTTGCAGCCATAAGTTTCTGTGCTCAATATACTTTACACCAGTGGTTCTCAACTGGTGTGGCAAGGCAAACTGGTGTGGCTTGAGGCAAGTCTTGGTGTGCCTTTGGAATTTTTACAACCCTACATTAAAACTTCAGCTATGCAACAACATAACAAGCTTTAAAGAGGCTATTTTGTATGAAAATGGATAAAGTGTGCCTTGAGACTTTGGCTGCCTTGGGCAAAAAAAGGTTTAAAACCTCTGCTTTACACAAACAAAATGCAGCAATTTGCAACATCAAAATACTTGATGAGTACTTGCACTAAGTGTGTAATCTAAACATCACTTATGGTTCTACCAAACAGATGAAAATGGTGGCAGGTCAAATACAAAATAAAAAAGATCTGAGACAACAGTGAAACTTCACAGATTTGCTCCAGTGGCCTTGAGTTGCTGCACCCAGAAGCACCTAACTACTCGAAAAATGCATCCTTCTGAAGGGCACCGTTTGTATCAGACGTCACCATGTCTGTCTTGTGCATGTTACCTACTGGATGCCGGTGCTAAATAAATGCTTTTGTCCACAAATTCCTCACAGTAATCTTTGGAGTGTACATTTTTTACATGAAGTGGTTTGAAAGTATAAAGGGCTTGAATTAGAAACGTACATTTCATGAAGTGAACTCCTCTGCCTCCCAGCTCCCCAAACACATCTAAGGCCATGTGGCATTTGTAACAGAAGCTCAGGGTGGGCTAACGTTAATGCTAGCTAGCACCAGTGTTATGCAGTGTGTGTCAGATTGCATTCTTCTGTTAGTATGGTAGACTTTAATGCAGTACAGAGCACTTGATTACCATTTTTGCACTAAGAAGTGACAATGGTTTAACTGCCTTTGTTTTCTTCTTCTACTTTTTAACAATAAGATAAAAACAAGAGTTACGCAATTATAATCAAAACTTGACGGCTCTTTTCACTCAATATAAAGGTCATGTAACTTGTATTTGATGGTAGCATTATTTGCTCAAGGAAAACAAGCTTATTTTACCTTTTCTTGATTGAAATCTGCTGCTGTCGCTAATAGCACATAAGCTAGCTAGCAAATGCTAACATTGGCTAGCGAACTAGCACGAGTGAGATATCCACTACGTCATCAATATGGCGTTCTTTGAGGACCGTTATTTCACAATCAATTTTGGACAGTTTTAAGTGTGCCAGTAGGCCTGCTTTATTTGGGTATGCTTCTCAGTGTAGATGTTTAGCACATTTATGAGCCCAAAATGTTCAGTATTTAGTGCAGAAGTATACAATTTTGGGACCCACTGATGGTTGAAAGCATGGCTTTATTTAGTCGTGACTTCAACAAAATGACATGTTGAAAACAGAAAGAGTGCTGCGTCTTTGTGTAGTGTGCTAAGCATATTTTGATTTTTTAAGAAAAGATAAACCCAGAGAAACAGCTGTCAATATGCTTTAAGATCACTGCCTATTGAGAAACAGCTCTATCAGACCAGTCTGAAATTTCTGTGAGCACCCTCAGGTAACTCAGCTGTTTTACACAGTCTCTGACACTTGTGTTAAGTATGCTAACTGTATCATACTGTATTATACAACTGTATTACTTTAAGGTACTTTTACTGCTCTGAAATACATATAAAAGCTAGAGCATTTTCACATTTCACATGTTAATCCATTTCCTCCATTTGGTCTGCTTTCACATTAATCAGTGCCTGAACACACTAGCATACGTACATAGTCTGATACAGTAAGTGTAGGTGGTGGCATGGACGTAGTTCGTTTGCAGATCTGCCAAGAAGACGACAGAAGAGGCAACCATGGCAACCACTTTTCCTGACATTTTGTTAATCACTGATCTATGCAAATTACTAGGTGGTATCTGGTCTCTAATGAACCATTCCTAAATTTTTCCACAGTGCACCTTTGAGAAAGGCTTTCTTTTACTGAGTCTACAATACGCACATTAAGAGTTGATCACAGAGATGCTGTAAGTGTTTGTGGTTGTTCACACACTTCCCTGGTAAACTGACAAACATTAGGATGGAAGATCAAATGAAGATTTGTATCTTTTTCCTCTCCGACTTTGCAAAATAGCAAACATGCACTCTCTTTCTTCTCTCTGACTCAAAAGTCTTTGCATATTTTCTGTCCTTGGTAGACAGTCAAATGGACTGTAAGTTGATTAAATTTAGCCTTAATGGTCAGCAGATTGAGGGCCTGTGCCATGACTCAGTCTCTTATGTACACAATTTAACTCAATGGAAAACATGCCACAGTGCTTGGGCTAATCACAGCAGTCAATCAAAAGATACTGCACATTTTTCTTGTAACTTTCATATATGGTTGCACTTTAAGTTTTACCAAAATCAACCTTTTTTTAAGTTATTTGATGAATTTTAAAATCTTTCTTGTAAGAAAGAGAGAGCTTAGCTCTGCTAGCTCTTTAATATCAGCTGTCTATGGTGGACCTAGGAGGAATATCAGTTTAAACACACTGGGATTTGATGGTGACTTAATGTAGAGTCTAAGCCAGAGAAAGTGCATTTTAATTTTTTACTACGCTAATTTTCCAGGAGCAGCAGCTCTCTGAGAATACAGGATGCTCCCCACCAAGATGTCAGGATCCCACCAGTGCTCCAGCTTAAGTGTGCTATAAACCAATTTCTGTTGCTCTGTCCTTTGGGCCCTCAAACGTCTTCCTATTACCACATTAAAGAGTGGTATTTTTATGGTTGATTGGTTTGTGGTTGGAGGTTGAGGTTAACCATTTAGTAAAGGAGATGAAGGTCAGAGCTTGAGGTCAGAGATTGAAAATAAATCAATGCAACTGCTTTCACAGATGAAGAATGAGTCCTTGGGTCTCTGTGTATGTGGCTGCAGACCTCACCTTTAGGGTCATCTCTGACCACCAGGAGACCGTTCCGACACACCACCTTCCCCGTCGCTGCGTCCACAAACACCAGAGATGGGATGCTGGTTACCTTGTACTTGTTCCACAGCTTCATCTGAAGAGGAAGAAAGAGAGTAAAATATGAAAGGTTGGAGAAAAAAAATAGGCAAAATACTAGATTTATTTGGTTTTCAGTGCTGGAAAAACTGGTTTAATGTAGTCTAAAATTACACATTTGGGGGAGCTACTGTATGTTCACATGAAAAACTACAGTGTAAAAGAAACACATGTCAAAAGAGCACTATATATGTTTTAGAGGACAAACAATCTCTGTAGTTTAAAGAGACACATGAGGCTAGAAGGCAGCATAAAAAGCTCAGGAGTGCTGTCAGCCCTGAGGTGAATTAGCAGAGGGTGAGAAGCATGCTGCTGCACTTTAAAGAGACTGAACTGGAGCAAACCCGTGCTGTCCCTGCTGTGCTATGAATACGATTAGAAGGAAAGTCTGTTGCTAAAAAAAGAAAGAAGAAGAAATTTCACAGTCTTTGAGAAGTGTGTGAACTATTGGAGAGAGAGCTCATACTGCCATAGGCATTTTAAGCAGCCCCTGATCTCAAATTTTATAGAAATACCTCCAATAATAAAGACACAGTATCGATACCATCTAATAGTAAAATAAAAGCTGGAAATTTGCATGAAGCAACGCTATTTTTAGAGTTCAGCCATCAGTGTAGCATCAAAGAGCAGATCAAGCATTTCACATATCTGAGGCTCACTTTCCATATCAGAGGGAAGAGCATGCGCTGTGAATAGAAAATAGCCATTTCTTGTAAAGAGCAGCAATTGCCACTGTGCTGTGTTGCTGCTTCAGCAAGTACTGGAGAAAAAGAAGAAGAAGGAGACCCCCCTCTCATGGAAACCCACAGCAGCTCAGAGAATTTAGGTCAGAGAATAAAAGTGGCCCTTTATTCAACTTGTATGTTGAGTAAAATGCTTTAAATGACTGTGCATGGATGCATTTTAAAATGAGATACAGAAAAAAATAACCCAAGGAGAAAGTAAAGTAACAAACGTGTTAAAAACTGCTCCATTCAGTCAATTAGCTGCTGAAGCCAGCCAAACTCTTAAGCACCCATGTAAGACATTACATGTGTAACGTCTGGCTCGCTAATGAGTTGTGTGCCAAATAAAGTCAGCAATGCTACACTTGAAGCTCCCTGGAGTACTCGCTTTTAGGGATGGAGCAGTGCCTTGCAGTACAATTGATCCAACTATGGATAATTTAAATCAATATTACAAAAAATTATTGCAATCATTTAGTTTTTTAATCAGCAAATGGCACTGAATGCTTTTGGCTTCTCTTGTTTTACACAGTTGAACAAAAATTTAAACTAGTCAACAAACAATTATACAGACAAAAAAAAAAAAAAAAACCAGAATGACATTTTTATTTTTTTGTGAAATAATTGAAACAATAGATTAGAATTACTTAATAAATTCTCATGCATTTTAAAAAATGATCAAAAAATATTAGATACAAACATAATTCATTTATATCATAAGTTTAGTGAGTAACTACATCCCTATTTGCTTTTGTTGAAAAAAAAAAAAAAAAAAAAAAAAAAAAAAAAGGAATAGACCCAGATGCCAATTGCAATCCTGGTCCTTTTTAATTGGCTTGCAGCAAATTCAAAAATTAGGTGAAATATGGCCTGCATTAGAGCATGAAGCTTTTGTTTGTCTGTACTGTACTTAGTTTTAAAACTAGGCCGTGCTGCTGTGTTAGCGCTGTAAACAAATATTTGACAAGAAAACTATTTGGAGTTTTTTCATGACTGAACTGGATATAAATGTTAATCGTAAACATGTTCATAACAAAAACAATGCCATCTTGATTCATGACGCCTTGAGTACAGACAAAAGGATTATCCCAGCAAGAAGCATGCTCATGCTGTCTGCACGAATGAAGCTTAGCCTAAGTTCAAGCAGGAAGACTGTTTAAAGCCACTGCAACCCTCCTCCACCCCATCTACCTCCTTTACATCTCATTGGTGTCCAGGTTTAGCTCCTTCCTACATCCCTTCATCTCCACCTCAAAGCGATCTCATCAGTGTCTGGGTCAAGCTCCTTGGAAATCTGCTCCTCAGAAGTATCTTACTCATCTTTTCCTTCTTCTTCTATCTTGACCACCAGTTTCTAGACTCCAGGGGGATATCCTATCCTGCTGTCAGCCTCACTATCCCTTCAAGTTCAAAAAGACATCAGGATGGAGGCTACCCTCCAAAGACATCCACTTTTCTTAGGTACATGTAGAGGGGGCTCCAAGGAAAAATGCTTGGGAAACACTGCACTGGTGGACGACTCTCTCTCGTGCATGGATGGTGAAGAAAATATAGCTGACAAATATACTTGGGTGGCTGTGCATACAGTATACCTGGGTTTCCCACAATATAAGAAAAAGATGCGACACAATAGTCACAGTGTATCTATTTGATATTGTTATAGTGATATGAAGGTTAATAAATTAACTAATACTGAAAGAAATCTGGTTTGTCTTTAGTTATAGCTTGATAACTCAAAATAAATCAAACATTTTAATTTACACTGATAACTGCATGAAAATGGTGTTAGCATTTAAAATGCACACATATTGAGTGAGAGGACTTTGTTTATTTACATTGAAAAAATTATTTAATGAGATGAACTCAGTCTTTTACAATGTGTTTATTACCTATTTATTACTCATATTGCCATAAGTATACAATTCATTGTCCAGCCCTGAAGCTTTGAAGTATGAAGGGCCTTTAACTACAGTATATGGATTCGACAGAGCCCATGACTTCACAAAAAGGATCTGAGCCCAAACACAGATATTCTGGCGGAAAAAAAGAGAGAAAAGATTCTCATGAGTGTGTTTAACTCGACTTATGTGTCTCCTTTTCACACACATGTTTTTGTCTTGAACTCTCCAGAGACTGACCACAGGCCCTCTTTGACACCAGAGGTCAGACGGCCTGACCCACCACCAAGACGACCTGGAGCCTCCCGACAATGTTGGTCTGGCTGTCGTCTAAAATCAAAGTTCAGTGTCTGCCACAGTCAACAACTTCACCACATGCTCCCTGCTGCTCTGGAGACTCAGTCTGAGCTCACAAACTGATGAGGTTAAGGGCCTTAACGTGACCATCTATAAATCTTTGTGACTGCAGCCTTTTTAATCAGCTGCCTGCTCATGATGTGAGACTGAGAGCTGGAACTAAATACTGAGAGTGTAAGAGTAAGAGAGTAACAGTCTGGCTGCAGACTGTTCATTTCTGACGGCCACTCTCACATCTTTTCATCTGATACACTGTATGTCTCAGAGAGGAAATACACCCTAAAACTTGTGAAATAAAAATCAGACTGAACTTCTGTTTAGGGTCAGGGTAAGGGTTAAAATAAAGTTAGGATACCAAAAGTTAAAAGTTAAAAACCCGAGCTGCAAAACCTGATAACAAAACATTTAATAAAGCCAAGTAAACAGTCCGTTTACAGGAAAAAAGCTCGATCTACAAAACATTCTAACACAGCCAGCATAGCTTATAATACCAGAGTAATAAAAATATGTTATCTATGCAGATGTAGATAATGGAGGCATGTAGCTAATGGAACTTTGTAGCTAATAATAAGCTCACAAAGCAGCTACGTAATCCACATATCTACGTTATTGTCGTATTTGAGTAAGCTTAAGCTATGCTTGCTAAAGCTCATGTTGCTACAGCTCACGTTGCTACAGCTAACATAGCTATAGTTAACACAGCTATGTAGCTAACAGCTAAAGCTAAAATCACACAACAGCTATGTAAGCTACATAGATACATTATCTACGTAGTTACGTTAGTATTAGAAACATCAACTAAAACTTATGTTGCTAAAGCTTATTTAGCTCCATTGGCTTATGTAGAAACATAAATATATCTAATAGATTAAAACTCTGACCTTTATCTTTAATTTATAATTTTTTAAAATCATTTTTAACATACCAGTCTTATTTCTAGTCAGAGATACCTTTTAAAGAGGACATATTGTGCAAAAATCACTTTTTCAGGTTATTCTATCAAAAATATGTGCCCCTGGCCTGTCCACAGTCCCCCCAAGAATCAGAAAAATCCATTCCCGCCCCCCCGCTCTTTCTCCACCTTTCAGAAAATGTGGCTGAAACAGGTTGTTTTCAGATTTTCCTCTAATGATGTCATGTGGGGAGTTAGCACCGCCCCCAGGTTTAGTTGGCCCTCCCACTTGGAAGAAAGTTCTTCCCTCCTCTCCTGATCTTCCTCTCAGCTGCCAGCTGAGATGCTGGATAGCTCAGTGGGTTACCCTGCTGACTTGGGTTTGGGAGATTGATGGTTCAAATCCCAGTCAGGTCTTTAACATTGAATAAAAGCATCTGTAAACGTAACATCAGGAATGCCACATCCATTTCCGAAGAGGGGTGTGGTCATGGGTGGAGTCAGACAGCTCATTAACATTTAAAGCCACAGACACAGAAACAGCTCATCCTGAGAAGGGCTGAAACAGAGGGGTCTTCAGACATGCAAAAATCCTATACGAGAAAGTTTTTTTCAGCAACAAAATCCACAGGCATGTTTTGGGGACCTCTGAGACCAATAGAAAATTGTCTTAAGCAGGTAAAATATGTTCCCTTTAACACTTATTTTAGGCCTCATTCACTTGACAAATCTAAATAAACATCAAATTTTCAGAAATCACTTGAAGGAGACAACCTACTCCATGTTTAAAATATAACATCCATTACAATACAAATGTTTAATAAAAATCCCCTAAAAATACCTTTGGCTAACGGATGTAACAAGAAGAAATTTTAGAAGTAGAGGAAGATGGCTTTGTACAAATTCAAAGGCTTTTGAAGGCACGTCTTTCTCATGCTGTAGCATCAAGAAAACAGCTGAGAGATTTATGCATCAACCTCATAGGAAAACTAATTCCTCCTCTTTGTCTCTGCACTAATTTACAGCATCCTTGAACAATGTTTGTGCAGTGATTTGGCTGAGGATCAGAGCATCCCTGTGTGTTAAATCCTTTGAGGGTTTAGATCTGCCTTTAGCAGGAAAGGACTGTTATGATTTCATAAGGATGATTGACCTTGTAACTACAAAAGCAACATGTTGTGGAGTCTGTCCTAAACAAGCCTACATCATGTGGATCTCAGCACTTTGAAAAACTACATTCCTTTGGTATGGGGGGGGGGCTGTTTTCATTGTCATCTTTTACAGTAAAACCTTGATTGAAGAACACTGAAGACAAAAGTTCTCACAACAGCAGCAGCAGCTACTCTTCCTCTTCTGTCTTCCTCATGAATAGAAAACATAAGGAGCGATCCATTTCCTCCAATCACTGTGTTGCTGTCGACACCCCCAGGCTGTCTTTTACATCTGAGACAATAAATGCAGAACGTGACATGATACGATGTACTAAAAAACACATAAATCTGAGTGCTGAATCCACTCTCATTCCTTGACTTAACAATTTGCCAATGTGAGAAGTAGTGTTAAAGATATTTTAGTCATCTTGTCAGGATTTATTAGTCTGTAACATGACTCGTTTGGTTCAAAGAGTTTCTGATATGCTGCTGTGTGGAGAAAGGAAGATTTATGGTTTGATGGGAAATACTTACTGGCTTACTTGCCTAGAGTTAGATGAGAAGGTTGATATCACTCACTAGTAAGCCAGCAGGCATTTAGATAAGCTCACAGAGAAAAAAAGGCATTATTAAAAATGGCAAGTAGTAAGCTTAAGAAATGCTCAAAGGCAGACTTTTCTAACTATGCTTGATTCACTTCTGACTTCTCAGAGAAGCCCAGTGAGCCGGCTCAAATTTGGGTATCAAAAGGTGAATTCAGTTTGAAATCCCTCATTCTTGTTCAAAATGGTAAAACGTGGAGAGCTCACTGAAAATGAAAGAGTCCGCATCAAAGCACCTCATGATGCTGGATAGTCTTTGAGACAAATATGACAGGTGGTCTAATAAATTTGTTAAGCACTGTATGTACAAAACAATAATTTTCCTATATGTTAAAGGGGCTCAGTTAGCCTCTTAGCTCAGTACAAGACTTCCTTAGACTCTTGTCCCTCTTTATGTGGCTAGACAACGCAAGATGCTAGGAGGCCTGCAGGACTGCGCATTTGTGACATTGATCGCCTCCATGCCAGGTAAATCTGTTAAACTGTGGTAAAAATCACTTTTCAGTAAAGTGTAGGGATCGTAGTCAAAGTATGTTGAAAGTTTCTGATGACAACTGCAGCGTAAAGATCCATTTCTAAGTACTAACTTTCTTCTTTTTCTTATGGCTGTCCCCCACCTCCAGACTCCCATCAGGCATTCAGGATCAAATGATTGCTAACAACCTATTAAACAAACATTGGAAAGTTTTCTTCTCCTCTCTTATTTCAATTTTTTATTCTAATTTTTTCATTTAAGTACCAGAGACAGCATTAATAAAACTTTTATATATGTCTTTCACATGCTCCTAAGCATGACAAAAGAACAAGCATAAATCAAACTGATAGGCGGAAACAACAACAATACATAGTCCATACTGAAAAACCAAAACAGTAAAGAAAAAAGTATGCAAATAAATTAGATTATACAACACTATTACTAACACAGATGCTACCAATAAAAGCTTCATCTTGGGGTTCTTTCATCTCCTGTGAGTGTCCAGGTTCTCTTTTATTTTGTAAACCAGCCGCTCATGGGAGGCAGTTTCTGATAAGATTATGAACCACTTCAAGAGGGTTATTCTGCCTCATTCAGTGTCTCAATATAACCCTTTTAGCTGTGGTGAGGACAACCTTAAGCCACTGTGATCTTTCCAGACCTATTCTCTCATTACCTTTAAAGCTAGTCAAGAGGTACAGGGCACATGTAAGAACAATATTTGTTCTAAAGATATCAGAAATCTTTAACAGAGCTTTCTGCCAATAGGTATTTAACCTTGGGTAGGTAAGAACCAGATGATTAATGTCACCTGGTTCCAGCTTTTTATTCTCCTCTTGAAGACAGGCTGGAAAAAAGTTGCATTTTTACTTTATACAGATCTTCATTGTAATGTTATTTTGACAGCCTTGTGACCCATTAGTTGAAAGTAGATAGCAAGAAAGCTTGTACTTTGTCCAGGCTCATAAGGCTAAAGTGATCTAAAGTGAAGCCTCCATGAAACTTTTTGCTCTTGAATTTAGACTCACAAGGAACAGATGAATAGGTGCTAAATGTAATGGACAGAGAAAAGACAGCATTTAAGTCTCAAATGTGAATGCTGCACAAAAAAAGCAGATCTAGTCTGAACGTTGTTTAATGCTAACTCACGCTGCACCGTAATAATAGAGAAATGGGAAAGAAGCAAGAATTGTTGTCAAATGAAAGATGATCATTAACAATTGGTTCTCAGAATATCAGTTCACAAAATGGAGCCAATCTAGGTGCATTTATCAAAATGTCACACTATTGGCCTTGAATAAATGAATATCATTTTGATAGTTTTTCTAGAAGAAGTGTATTTGGTTTAATATTTTTTATTGGACAAAGCAAACATCAAGATGTCACACTGGACGGGACCATAAATTATTGTTTTCTGACACAGTCTGTACAAAACAGACAAATAAGATAATCTTCATGAGTTAAAATGTCCAGCACATAGTCAGTATCCAATTAGCATGCAAACAGCTTGCAGAATGTGTTCACTGCATTGAAATAGCATGCTGCCACTCCCAGCCTCGAAGGGCGCATCTATTCATTACTAACAGCGTGGGTAACTATAGGGCAAATTGGTAGGCTTGGGATATATAGTTACACACTGGTTTAAGGAGGCCAATAACCCTTGTAGAGAGACCACCAACTGTCAAGGCTCTGGGGAGAGCTGAAAATCCATACTAACAATCCATTTACTCTCTTGGACATGCAGGCATTAGCCCCACTCTACACCCAGTGCTCATCATGCTAATTGGATCACGCATGGCTGCAGATCCATACTCAGAAGAAGAACAAATCAGCACACTGAGAATGGCAGGAGATGAGTGTGCATAAAGGGCTGAAAATGGATGTTTTTTTAAAAATAGAATATTTTTGCAATGATAGGAAGGACCGCATTGATTTCTTACCAGTGCTAATCCTGCAAGATCTGATAGAAAAAAAAGTGAAAATATCCCCCTTCCCCATATATATGTCCTCATTTCAGTGCTGAATGTCATGCGTGGTGAACACTTTCATGCCTCTCTGCCCTGTTACACTTTATGGCAACATTTTGCACTTTAAGAGGAGGTTGGCTTACATAAAGAATTCCCTACAGATTTGAGGGCTAGGACTTTTAAATCTCTACACATGTTTCAGTTTTAACTGAGTCCATATTGAGGCCACTTGCAGCTGGATCTTGGAGTAAAACTTGAGGTGTGTCAGGTCCCTGCAGTCGCTGCAGTGTGTTGAGAGAATTAGAGTGGAAGTAATTTTCATCACTCAAGGCACCCAATTCACCTGTCATTGTTGTAGCCCTATCTCCCTGATAAATCTGCTTTCACTGGGACGGGCAGGCCAGAGGCATCTGCCAGACGCTCCCATTGCCGCTTCATTACAACGGTGGCACTACAAAGGAGAGACAGGCCTTTATAATGGAGGACATGAGAGGTATCCTGCTGTGATGCTGATAGCAGCACAGTCCTTTATCTCTCAGTATTACATGAGGGAAAAATGGTGATCATACATCTGATAGCTTGAATACAAAAGAGGGCTAAAAAGAAATTTTGATGTTATTCATCCAGATCATGAACCTACACTTTTAATATCTGCACCAAAAAGATAAATGGAATTTTATTTCAATCTGCTCATTTATTACCGGCTCAAAAGCTGCTCATATAATCTTTTTGTACAGATCATTTAAGATCTATAGTAATAATTTTGTAGCTCATATAGGGAAAATGGCATAAAGGAACTGATTTTCAAATATTTAAGCTGACATTTGATTCTGGCAGTGATCTTTTCATTTAAGAGGGAACTGTGAGGGGATAAGTGGTTTATAGCAGATCTTGGTTGCTGGTGTGAGAAAGCGTTTGTTAGAAGATGGGAGGCTGTCTGAAAGACTAACCCGCCCCCTCAAGTTATGTCCGACAAAAGTGCTTTGTCTTTTACAGCAACTTTTTTATTGACGCTGCCTGCAGGCGCAGTGATCTCTGACCGTAAAGATTTACTGTAGAGATGCAAAGACAGCAGACTGGACTGGACTCTAGGTTTGCCTCTTGGCAGGCATTAAAGAACAAGTCCAGACATCTGGATATCAACTGTTAAAGGTTGAAAGCTGTTATGAAGTCACACTGCTGTGTTTAAAGTTTTTAAGTCATACAAATGTAAGAAATTTGATATTTCTTCTCGTCTCATTGCTATGACATAAAAAGCAACAAGAAAATATTTGAGAGAAAATTTTTCACCATGCAGGCCAGATTTAATAATAACAATAACTACAAAACATAGTTGATAACCTAGCTAAGATAACAGTTAGCTTTGATCTACTGAGTGCAAAAGTTACCTTTTTAAAAGTGTTAACATACCAGAAGAAGGACAAAAGCAGACTTAGCTGTGCATAAAGCACATATTTTGATAACCCATTAGCTACTGCCAGACAATAGCTAACAAAAGATCAGTCCCTTACCAGCTAATATTAGGCTACTGTTAGCTTGAAAGTGGCTTAATTGTAATAGCCTATTGTCTTTTAAGTGTTATTGAATAAAAAAGGAGAGGTAGAACAGACTTAAAATCACTTTTTTGGTGAGTCATTAGCTATTATCAAACAATAGCTAATTTAGCCACTATCTTGCAAACATTACTGCTAGCAAATTAAGACTTTTCTGTTCAACACAATTGAAAGTAATGCTAAAATTCAACTATAGCACCAAATCTACCTTAAATATAGTTACCTTACCTACCTAGCTAACTAAGGTGGTCATAAAAGCTAAATGCTGATATTGTCTTTTGTGTACACAAGGACAGGAAATCACACTTATCTTTGTAAAAACCACACATTTAATCACCCATTAGCTACTGTCAGAAAATAATAAAATAATTCAGTCACTTACTAGCTAATATTAGGCTACTGTTAGCTTGAAAGTGGCTGAATTGTAATAGCCTTTTGTCTTTTAAGTGTTCTAACATAAAAAAGAGGGGCAGAACTGACTTGAAATCACTTCTTTGAGGAGTCATTAGCTATTATCAAACAATAGCTAATTTCACTACTATCTTGCAAACATTAGTTAGCAAATTAAGATTTTTCCGCACATCACATTTGTAATACGAGCCAAAATAGTAAGCTCATTCTATCTAAAACTGATGAAGCCTAGTGTTACTTCACGAAAGTCATACCCAGCTGCAATCAGCTGGTAGCCAGCTTCACCTCCCCCACCCCAGCTGCCTCCTTTATAGCTTAAAGCTTGTTGCACCCCTATATTCAGATTCATGCTACCATGGATTAATTGCTTCGGAAATAATTTCATTGTTTTCAGGACACGGGGTCTTATTTATGGAATTATTTATTGCTTGAATTTGTTGAAGAATACACAAGATTAACCCAAGAATAATCGCATATTAAATCGCAATCGCAACATTTTGGAAAAAATCACAATTAGATTATTTTTGCAAATCGTTCAGCCCTACTGTAGACTATGTATGATAGTAGCTAATTGGCAATCAAAATGCCTTTTTCTTAAATATAACTCTTTTTACAATAAATTACTTCAGTTGCTGAATTGTTAATAAATTATGTAATGACAACAATTTGACTAGTAATTAGCAGTTAGCCAGCTAAATATAAATTAATTCATGCATAAGCTGGCGCAAGATTTGCAAGACAGTTAAACTTATATGTATTATATTTTTAAAACACAGATCTGAAATCCCGGTCAGTGCTCTTTTAAAGCTTCAAAGTTTATTATTTCCATTTGGTGAATGTAAACATGAAAGGCTCAGTGGTCAGCTTAGCACTCCTTTATACCAACTGCTATCTCTTCCTTACTCCAGTAGTAAGAGGTAGCTATTTGCACTTCTGCCCTTTCCCACTGATTTAAGACATTTCTTGGTCTAGTGATAGCCTGTTGTCATTAATAAGTCAACTCCTTGTCAGTGTTTTAATGTTAATATGTGTGCTTTTATGCACTTTGTGCCCATGTGCTCAAATGTGTATTGTTATGTGCCCTTACATGTTTTAATGTACTCCTATGTGTTTAATGTGCTCCCATGTGTTTTTATGTGCCTGGTGTGTTTTTATGATCCCCACTTCTGCACAATGAATCTCCCCATTGGTGACAAACAAGGTTCTTGAAGTTGAAGTTGGCAAGTCGTAAGAACAACGCAGCATGGCAGTATTTTGAACTTGAAAATGGAAATACAGTTGTATGTAGGCTGTTGATAATATTAAGTGAAGTCGAAGTGATGAGTAACCACATTAGGCTCAATTTCAATCTGCAAGAGGAACAAACACTGGCAGAGCTAGCTGCTAACTTTAGCCACACTGTGGCTGCTTTCATTTATTCTTTGCCGAGATGCTTTCAGGTTAAAATCTTTACATTTTTTCTTTACAGACAAGACAGATAAAAACTTTTCTTGTCTACCTAATTGCGTCTTACATCTACTGCATTAACTGGTGTTTTTCTTTCCTCTGGGCTCCTGCAGCCAGCTACAACTCTCATTCCTCAATGCTTAAGCCCGCCTCTGCTCAGTCTGCTCCGAAGGCTCTCAGTAACTGCCTGTATCCACTTCAAAATCCTGTTGCTGCTCTTCAAGGCTACAAAGGGAGGCCTCCCCTCCCACCCACCTCTTAACCATACATCAGCCAACACGATGCAGGCTAGAGTGTGTAACTTCCATCTGTGCTGCTCTGAACTGACTATCATTTTACCTCAGTTAAGAGTCTTAACCGCTGTGGCTTTCCCCCCCATGGTGATATACACATCTCAAACCCTGTGACAGCTGCACAGTGGTTGCCCTTTCTCTGTGCTTCGCTGGTGAACTCCTTTTTTTTTTTGTGCGTATCATTTTGGCTTTCAGAAAACACCACAAGAACTTCACTTTTATCTTTAGAGATTAACTATCAATTATTTCTGCACAAATGCAGTAATTTTCAAAAATTCTTCCAGATTTCTCTGTTCCTACCACTACGTCCCCCACTTGAGTGTCAGATTCCTAAAATATAAAAAGTACAGGCCACTCACGCTAACCTCCTTCACTGTGCTCATAACAGAGGCTCATCCTGCACTCCATTGTGGTTGGCAAATGCACTTCCCTGAAAATTGTTGAGCTGAATGACCTCAACAGGCTTTCACATCTTTGCCTTTTCAATGCAAAATACTCTGCTGCCGTCTCATGTATTTTATTAATCCTGTTACATTCACCAGCAGAGCCATTTTGGAGGTGGATCCTCCGGAAAGCAGAGACGCCAGTGATGCTTTTTCCCCCCTTTTTTTTTGGTAAAGGCCCCTCTTGTTGCCACAGCAACTACGACCCCCTCCAATGAAGTCAGGACATGTCACCAAGTGCCAGACACATTGTGGGCTCTTAGTTAATAATTCAGTGATAAATTAACGGGTTTTTGTGAGGGAAACAGGTGCCAGAATGTCAGAGGGCTTAGGGTAAATAACCCAGCAGAAAAAAAAGAAGAAAAAAAGGATTGAGAAAAAGGAGATTGAGAAGGGGGGGGGGGGGTGTATCCCCCCTTGCAGCCTTGTGTAGAGGCACAAAAGCGACCCCCTGAATACAGGCTCTAAATCCAAACTTGGACCCTGTACAGGGAGAAGTTTTTATGTAGTAGAGACTGCAGCGTAAAAAGCAGGGGGATTGTAAAGGAGTAAAAAGCCAGGGCTCAATAGGTATCTGCAGCATTGTGTCTCTACAGGCGTGGGCTGCCCTTGAGGCCTACATTCAGCAAGGTCAAAGGTCAAGACAACAGGGGGTGCATTCTTCATTCCCAGCGGTGTTGGGACCAGTCAGCCTGCCACCATAACTGTCCTTTATAGCCAAAACACCTGAAAATAAGCTTTAAGCTTAAATTTCCAAACCCTTGAAATTTCTGCAGGACGTCAGGGTGAGCTGATGTGAAGGTGCAGCAGGAAAATTCACCGCAAGAGTAAGGCAGGAGAGTCTCAGTACATGCAATGACACTCGATTATACTCTTTTCTGTTTGCCAGCATGTATTTCCAGCTCATTGGTTAATAATGTGAATATGCCTGATCATACATAGCATTTATAAAGGAAAACATCAGTACAGCATTTATTGCCATCTCTGATCCCCGTTCACAGCGCAAGCAGGGAAAATCAAACCTACACACTTCACACAGAGTTTAAAGGGAAACAAATCTACACTTTGTGTCTGTGGTAACGGCTTCTTTTTCTCTACATTTTTCATGATAACATGAGCTGAAGTGTAAACACACACTCTTTTTCCTCCTTTTTTAATTTTCCACACACTCCCAGTACATGTCTGTGGTCTCCCCTCAGTGTGAATAAAGATAAACACAACAATCCCACTGACACTGATTACCGCTATCATGTGATTCAAGGCATCTGCTTTTGTCATGAGATCCATTTTTGAGAATCCTGATTTGTACTTGCATTCATGCTTCACTTCACTGCTTTAGTTCAGTGTGTAGCTTCTTAAAGAGAACATAACGCTGTTGTCTTAACTTGTATAAAAGCTCATCAGCAGCCACTTTAGTTAATATTGTGTTTCAGTGTAAATACAAGATCAGATAAACAAGAAAGCAGTAGTTACAAGTTTCATGCATTTTGAGCAATAGTATAATGTAAACTGCTTATTATGTGGCAGACAAGGCAATCATCTACTGTAAAACAAAAGCTTCTAGTTAGCAGACACAAGCAAGCTTCTAATTTCTGATCCTCTGTGATAGAACAGCAAAAAGTGTTGATATCTCACTGTTACACATTTCAGAGTTGATTTTAACACCCAAAGGTGAATTTTGACACCATTCTGAGTCAAACGGCTTTCTGTGTCAGAATTATTTGACAGTGTTAATCATCAGTGTTAATCCAACTCTGTAGAGTCAACTGATCTAAACGGCCCCTTGCCAATTCAAACTGGAGCAGAGTTTCCCATCATGCCCTTGGGCAGAGTGTTTTAGAGGTGTTAGGATGCTGCATGTTGTACAGTGATCACTGTAACATTATTGTTTTTGATGTTAGGCATTTCTGCCCCATGGGTGAAGTTATCTACCGAGTTTGTCACTTCCCATCTATCTCCTGCAGTAAAGGATGGTGTACTTATTTTCAGACATGTGCCTATGCCAAGGGCCTTAAAAAATGCAGGCAATCTTTAAGTATGAAAAGTACATCGCAATGTCTCAAAATTTCAAATACTTCAAATTTACACACAAAGCGAAAGGAAATAACACACGGTTATGATAAAAGTAAACTTTAATGTGTATAAACTAACCCTGTGAGTGTTGAAAATTATCACTACAAGGGAGTTAAAATACTTAAACTTTCCAAAGTGTAAATTTAACTCTTTACTGGTGAGAATTATACAAACTCTGATAAAGTGTTAAATTTAACACTATGTGAGCTGAATTAACACTGCTGATTTTCCATGATAGATTAATACATTTCTGGATAAATACATCTGAGTGAGTTCAGTTAGCTAACATTAGCCTCAGAGTTGGTAAAAAATGCAGTCAATGTCTTATTCTTAACTTTCCTTCCTGAACCCTCATTCATAAATAATAAAATAACAAACCTTAAAAATGAACTAGAACTACCACACAGTACACGCCTCTTCCAAATTGCAGAACAGTGAAGGTACAGAGTAAGGTCAACAAAACTAGGCTGTTTTCTGTTTTCATTTGATTCCGTGTCCTGCCTAAACTAAAGCTGAACGCTTGATTTTTAATGAGTTCTGTGATACTTAAAGGAACACAGACCAATAGGTCTGCCGACAAATGTGTTGCTTGTGGTTAACAAAAGCTAACACAATACTTATAACTCAGCTACAGCTATGTACTGACATTAGGGATCTTTGGGTGCTTTTATTAGCAGAAGGAGTAGGAAGTGAATTCCCTCGCTCCAATGGCCAGCTGCTGTCTGCGCATAACCTGGCTCAGAATGGCCTGTGCTATTTGTCAACTTCTGTTGTAGAAGATACTTTGGTTTCACTTCTTTTGTTCCAGGGAAGGAGGTAGAGACATGTCATCTGTTTTTATAAATAGTTAATGATTACTGCGGCAAGCTAGTTATCCAGTGATGCTAATGTTTACACTTTTAACTTCAACCCACACCACCCAGTTCTAGCAATAACAGTCCCTATGATAGCAGGTTTAAGAAAAGAAAGTGAAAGCATAACATTGACCATTTTATGCCACATTTAAGCACTTTAGCCGGACACCATAAATATACAAACTCATACAAACATTAGAATCATATAATGCCTGGTTAAGGTATACATACCAAGGGAATCTGTGCAGGTCAATCATTAAATTGTACTTAAAATTTTCCTTAAACACAATTCAGCAGCAATGATTTACCTCATTCTTGTTTAAAGAAGCTTGTGTGAACATTGTGTCATAGTTTCTCTGGGTAGGTGTAACTCACACCTTCTACCATGAGTCTGTATTTCATCAAGTGGAGGTCTGGAGAGTCTGCCAGACAGTGAGATAAAGACGACATAAAGCTGGGCTGGCTTTAGACCAGCTGGACACGCTTTATCAGTTACCTTAGCATGACCCTCTCAGACTGGTATTATACTCTCCCATGATTGGCCATCGCATGACTTGGAAAGCCTGCTGCATTTTTTTTATTAACAAAACCTAATCTAGCACACACTACCCCTCTTAACTGTAATTTAATACATTACAGAGAGAATTTGGCATCAAGATATCCACGGTGGCTGTAAACTAGAGCCAGTGTAGCCTCATTAAGTCTGAAATTTTAGTGTATTACTGATTCATAATGAGACTAAACACACATTAGAATAAACCTTTCAGCACAACATGATTACATGCATGTGCCTTTCACACTCGCTGCTCAATTAGTTTCACTCAGCAAACAGACCCAGAGCAACTGTGCATTAATTCTACCCATAATCCCTCACATTATTGTTTTTCTGGTACCCCAGTTTCCTGGAGCGCCAGCAGAGGGGTGGAGGAGATTGGGGGGGTTGGTCGGGTATAGACAGCTTCCCTGCTGTGACCTCTGTTTGACCCCACTTTTAACTCCCACCACTCCTCGTACTGCGGCTCTGGGAAGTCACGCTGGAGCTGCGGCTCAATCCCCCATCACAACACAACACATTAATATTGATGCAAATTTGAAAGAACATTTCAGACACATTATCAGCGTTTTGTGCATAATAGAGCTGCTCTATATACGACAATCTGTCTGACATCTTTACATTTAGATAGCTTGTTAGCATTTCTGTATGTATTTTTTCTGGCTCAAACTCTGCTCCAAGTCATAACAAGAAAATAAACTCCTACGAATCCATGCGTATATTCAAAACCAATTTATAAATGCATCCATATGTTGACCATATCGCTGCAATCTGAAATAAGGCAACATGCGCAAACCAGACAACTGAAAACACACAAAGCACAGACATAGTCAAAATAAAGACGTCTTTAGGGTATCTTATTAAAGTCAGAGTCCAACTGTTTCTTGGTGCTCATGTATGTAGTAAAATAAACAAGCTTTAACCGTAGTGTCCTGCTATACTCATCATAAAACCTCAAAAGATGAAGAGATTTTGAAGCATTTTACAGCCAAGTTAAATCCAAGCTATAACATGCTTCAATACGCTTCGATACTTCCTCAATACTTTCAAGACAACTGTGATTATTCTAATGATCAAAGAGTACCAGTCACGGTTAGGGCTGGGCAATTATTCGCAAATGTGATTAAAACACAATATGGCCTCCTGCAATTTTAAAATTGCACAAGTTGTGATATTTCTTTAACTTGAAATGTGTCAAAATAACAGTCTAATACACTCACTTTTTCAGCAGCAGAGATTTATGCACATTATGCAAACATTCAAGTGTCAAATCTTTTTAAATGGTTTACAAAAATCCTCCTTTTTGTTTTATGAATGTTTTGTTTTAGTCAGGCAGGCTCCTTCAGGCAGGAGCAAGCCCTATAATATAAAATGATGTACGTCAGTGTAGACATAGCTTAAACAGCAAAAATTCACAAACCTAACAGCTGCTAACCGACATAAGCCTGCCAACAGACAACACTTTGAAGAAGTACCTTTATTTTTTGAAAAATTTTGTTATTTTAAAAGCAGAACTGTAAAACATTCTCGTTTTGTATTTTTTTAAATGCTGGGTGGGTGACCAAAAGCATGGATTTATAAAAGAAAAATAAAATCTTTACAAAAAGAGGTTTTTAATGTGATGCCAGTGATTTGTGTGTGTTTGCTTGAGAAATACAAACTTCAAAGCTATCATTATTCTCTGCATTTTCCTTGATAACCAAGCAAGTAGACTCATTAAACCATTACGTATTATATCATAATAGCAAATTGCACATTATCACCAAATGTGAAGCACCAATGATACTAGAAAATTCAGGCTTCTACCATGTGTGGCTTTAACTTTTGATGCTACACATAATGTTACCATTATTACTGGTACTGTAGCCATATAGAAGATAAGCTTACAATGAATTTATGACCTGGGGAGCCATGAATTTATCTTATAAATTATTGTTGCCATTTCTTTTCTCTACACATCTCTATCTTTCTATGCAGTTGCACCCAACTCAGTGCAGAAGGAAGTTCTCGTCACTGTAGCTTTGCTGAATGTTGCTTAGAGCTGTGCTCATGGTGCTTTAACAAAGAGTACAGTCTCAATCTTTTCTAAAATGTATCAAGACAACTTTGGATATGAATTTCTATACAAATGAAGATTTTTAACTGGCAGATACATACAAAAGTAAATCAACCCTTAACAGCACCTTACGGTGACTGTAATCCTAAAAAATCTAAATAGTCTGCAGAAGCACCATATAGGAAATAAGTGGTATTATGTTTAGCCACTATACTTGGTCAGGTACTGTGTATTTTGCTCCAATTGTACCCTCCACAGTAAGAGCGGTGTCTCATAAATCACAATGACACCCTGCGTCTGCTCTGCCTCATAAAACAAGGTAGCACCCTGAGGCCTCAGTGTGAACACATACACATGTACTAAAAATAGGTATTTGAGCCTGAAACCTGCCTCTTGCTCAAAGATCTACAGCCCAACTTCTTAAAATCACAGCAAACTAGCTTGTTCTGCTGCTACATCAACAATAGTAAGAGTTTCCTGAGGGGAAGGCTGTTCTTACTATTTCTGTCCCCAACCTGAACTACAATCAGCTCTATAGTGACACTCGGTATCATGGTGACACCGTATACCCACCCATTAGCCCTCTACCCTCTAGTCTTACGCCCATTAAAAGTCACATCTGTTCGGTTGCTGCTGCAGACCGGCCCCATGCATTTAATAGCTGAGCTGTACATATGGACCCTTCTCGTATCTCTCACAAACTCCCACCTCTACCGCTCACTTTAGCCCCAGCTTATCCCACGCCACTCCACCCTGGTACTTTTCACAGCAGCCACGACAGATTCAGACTCCCTTAGGCTCCCTCTTTAACAAAATGAGTCCATATTGGCCCATTGAAGAGACTCTTGGGTAAAGATTTCATTTCAAGCAGATTAAGTGATGTGCACAACATCAGATAAATCAAATAAACATCAAATCTGGGCCACATGTCCATGGAGGCACTGGGGGAAAAATTGTACACAAACACATAGTTTCAGCAATCAAAAATGTTTCTTTTTATGTAGGTGAACTTTTAAAAAGGCAAAAAAGTTGACATTTGAATGTCCTTAAATCTAAATCAGACTCCCAGAATTTAATTGGGCAATTGGGGATACTATTTCACAACGTTTACATCAACTACAGAGAGCATTACAAAACAGGATTTTAAAAAATAATGAAAAGAGAAGCTCAAAGGGAAACAAAGACAATAGAAATAAATTTCTATTGAGAGGACACAGACAGGCTTGAACAGCCATAAAATACTTCCCAGTACAACTGTGCTTTGAGAAGCTTTAAAGATGCTACTGATCTGGCTAGCCTCCACTCTGGCAGAGAGAGTTTTAGGCCTCGGGAGCCTCGACAGCAGAGACCAGGTCACCTTTTGTTATGAGCTGAGTCCTTGGAACAACCTGTAGTGCTGTGCCAAAAGACTGGAGGCTACGCTCTCCCTCATAGTGGTTATAAAGAGGTCTGATGTGTAGCTCGGAGCCAAACCCCTGCTGAGCCTCAAAATAAACATCCATCAATTTTCTAGATACTTAAGGTCAGGACTGTGGTGGCAGCACTGTGAGCTAAGAGTCTTTTTTTTCCTCTCTTACAACTTCCTGCAGCTTCTCTAGGGGGATCTCCAAGAGTGCCAAGTTCAGTAGAGAGACTTGGAAGGTTAGGTTTCTATCAGATGGTACTCTATCCGATGAGTTTCAGTAGTTGTACTCCTCTAAGCTGAGACCTGAGGGCAAAAAACAGATCAGGGAAGAAAAAGGTGGCTTTGCATTTTTAAGCCCACTAAGTAAAAACTGCAAAGCTGCAATTTTCTTTCAACTTTTAGAATTTTTTAATTTGTTTAGAGGCACTCATCACATTACTTCCTTGCCAAAATAACACCTGCAAATTTCCTAAAAAAACAACTTAAAGTAGTGCTTAACTGATCTGGTTTCAACATCATTCAGTATGAGCATTAAGAATAAATATTTTTTTTAACTAAGCAATACTTTTTCAATGCTTTTTGGGAGCCAGACCATACCTGTACTGCTCCGGCCTCCTGATGGCCATCATCCAGGCCTACATCAGGCTCGTGCCTTATCTCTCCAGATGTCCTTCCATCTGCCCCCTCCACAACCCACAGAGGCCTCTTATCAGCCATGTCTATAAACTCCAGTCTGAAAGTGGTGACTATACAGCCCCTGTAGCTTTATTTTGAAGTTTATAATTGCAGTTTATTGTATAAGCAATGTAAAGTCCTTAACTGTAGCATAGCGTGCTGCAGGGTAGCACAGAATGTAGCAGAGGGTTTGACAACTGTAAACAAACGTGGGACAGTAAGAGAGGGCAAACAGCGAGGGCAGAGATGATGAAACAAGGGCAGAAAAGACAAAGAGAGACAGACAGAGGGAAAGAGGAGGGCAAGAAACTCCAGTGTCAATTTTCAGGGTCATGTCACCCTGTTGAAGTCCTGACTGATGGGGCAGAGCACAGGCTCAAAGTTCAAGCCTTTAATAGCCTGACTAAAACCACATAGCTTCCATGTTATCCATTCACGCCTGATCTTCCCTGACACTTCCAAAACACCACAGCTATTGAATGAGACTCTTCAAAGAAAACTAACTCGCACATAAACTCTCAGTAATCTCCCCTCTCACCACCTTCTCGTGGACCCGGGGGCCTCTTCAAGGGGAATTTGTCTTGTACATACCTGTAAAGATCCTCAAAAGGTAAAACAGCCAAGATTAAAACGATTTTTTTTCCTGAAGCAGTCCAGCATCCACTGCAACAAGAGACACCAGAGGAAACGAGGTTGCTCGGTGGTGTGTTTGTAATTCAGCTCCACAAGCCTCACAGACAGATCTGAGGACTCCCACGGATGCAGGCAGAGGTCAGCAGCCCCTCACTAAGCCTTGGTTTCCTAGATACTCTTCTGATATCTTACTTCAGCTGTTCAAAGGCTTTTCATACATGATGATGTAACCCACAGGCACAAATTCTGAACCCATCACATCCTTTTGAGTCATTTATTTTAATCGTTTATGGCTGGAAAAGTTGGAGCTACTGGCAATAAACTACTGGGTTGGTGGCATAGTGTTTGGTTGAAAGCAGTGACCTTATACTGTGGGGAGAGGAAATAAAGGACAATGTGGAGGAAATTACCAGCTTGGCAAGGCTGCAGATGGTTGGAAAGTGTCTAAGACTTATAAGCCAACAGGATTTTGTTAGATTTCTAGTTTCTTAGAAGCCTAAACATTTCATTTCAAGCAGCCAATAGGATCAGCTCCTACCTGTATAAACTTAAAAAGGAATCAGTTTGAATATAGTTGCAGAGGTAAGCAATTAATCCTTGCACAACTGAGGGGCTAAAGATTTAAAATTCCTCATTACACCAACAATAGTCTGATATACATTACAGTTAGAGGGTAGGCTTTTACGCTGTACTCTCGGTATCTTTCATGGACATTTTCAACAACAAAAAAAATCAGAAAGCTGTCTTCTTGGCAAATTAAGATCCTGCTCTGTTTGGAACTTAAAATTTAAAAAAATTCTGCACAAAGTTATCGTAGTGCTTTCAAAGCAACAAATGACAGAAAACAAAGGTTTGTTTAATTGCTTACTGAACAAACCAACCAAAGACAACGCATCAGTCTGGATATCTTCAAACTGATAGGGGTCTGGCAGCTACGCTTCTGACAACCATTCTCACAGAACGCTCATCTGAGACGCCGTACATTTCAGAAGGAAATGCCATGATTTTCTGGTAGAATGTATTTCCATTTTTAGATTTTTTACTAAAATTCATCCATATTACTTTCGTAAGTAAAACGGAAAAAGGTCAGAGGTCAAATTTAGGATAAGATTATGTATAGATCCATTGTAGAAGAAGTTAAACGAACAGTGGCTCGCTTTTGCTTCAGTAGCATTAGCCAAAGCCTACATAGCTATGCTAGCTCCATTGTAAATGTTACTACATAAGCCAATAAAGCCATGCTAGCTTAAGCAGTGTGAGCTTTAGCAAATATAGTTAAAGCTAATTTAGCTACATAGAGAATGAATCTGCATCACTTATGTAGCCTATTTATGAGCTTACTTTTAGCTATGTTAGCTACATATCTCTATTAGCTGTGTAGCTTCCTTACCTATAGCAATGTGAGCTACATAGCTTACATAGCTGCTTTGTAAGCTATGCTTTAGCTTAGCTAGCTTCGCAGAGACATAAGATATGTAGCTCTGTTATCTATGTAGATTATGCAGCTAACAGAGCAATGTAAGCTACGCGGGCTGCATTACAATGCTTTCATGCTTTTTACCTGTAAGCATACAGTTTACCTGGCTTTATTAAACATTCTTTAATCAGGATTTGCTGTTCAGGTTTTTAACTTTAACTTTTGATAGCCTATGCCTTACCTTAATCCCAACAGAAGTTTAATCCAATTTTATTTCAAACATTTTGGCATGTCTTTTCGTTCCGAGATATTTGGCGTCTCAGCTGAACAGCCTGTGAGAATGGCTATCAGAGATGAAAGGTCTGCAGCCAGACTGTCTCGTGCAAACACACATTTAGGGCAGCTGTGCTTCTAGTAGAAGCGGCTGTCTGATAGTGAACCTCTGTGCCCAATTTAGTGCACATACATAAATTTTTAACCAATAAAGTACAGCTCAGTGACCTCAATAAGCAATTATTTGCACAAGGTAAAGCGGACATTTCTTGGTATTAAGCTAACTTTGGTTCAAGCTAGCCCTAGCATACTTGTGCTTATGTAAGTTCACAGCAGTGACTGAGTTATTTTTGATAGCACTAGCTGGGAATGATAATGTTCGCAACACTAAACCTCTTGGTCTTGACTATATTTTGATTTAAAGCATGAGTTTTATAAAATCTACATCATGAAGACTTTCATAAATACACTCAGAACATTTTTTCCCTAGCTTACTTTGTAACTGAACTTAAAATATGTCCTCTACAATTATATTTAGGGACTGTTTCTTGGGACTTAACCTTATGTGTAATGTATACTTCAGGTTCTTTATAGCTTGTACTGAAGAATTTCTTTCAGGATGAATCGGTTTTTTTTTTTTATCAGTAGCAGCGTCTTCTCCAATTCGACCTGAACATTGCACCATTTAAAGCAAAACTTACAGCATCAATTTTAATGTAGTGTACTTCATTAGGTCGTATTATGAGCACACCAGTTAAGTGAGAAGCAACTCATTACAACTTAAAAGTCTGTTCATACTTGTGTTAGCCACTGCCAAAAAAGCCTGCAAGCAATTTTCCCCACTCAAATCAACCTTAAATGCCAGAAATGTTTACTGAAACTTACTTCAGAGAAGCTGATCTATTTCATTGACTGCAGCTCTTCAGACCTTAGTTGAGAAGGCAAGACTCTTCCTTTTGATAACAGTCCATCTCCAGCATTTTAAATGTTTTAGGCTGCCAGCCAAAGCCAAAGCACAGGCTGAGGTTTGTAATCAGGCTTTACATTAAAAAAAGGAAAGATCCTTTAAAAAGCCTGCCAATAAACAGAGAGGTAATGAAAAAAACACAAAGAAGCTTTGTATTGTGAAGATCAGCTTGTTATTTTTTCAGACATGACTGCCAGAGAAATGGATCCTTATCTGAATGTTTGTAATCAAAACCTTTAGAGAGCACAATACAAGTCAGAAAAATAAATCCAGAACTGAAATTACACTCTGGACAAAACTGCTTCCAAACTATACATTTGTGACCGTTGGCTCATGGGACCTCCGAGGCAAGAAAGAAATACAAGTCTGGTTCAAAAGGTGGGGAAGGGGTATCCTTTAATGCTTGGACTTCCTCCAGCTGTTCTCTCCACTACAGGAAACCTGCACAGAACTTCAGCCAGGACAAAATGGAAGAAGAGGAAGAGGATGACCCTCGAATGACTCTCCTGAGCTGTGAGTGGAATATATAAAACATGCACATTAAACTATTTAGTAAACATCTTGAATAAGGAACATGTGAAAGCCAAAAGCTTTAAACACTCATTTCCCAAGAGCGATCCAAAGTCTCAAGATAAAGAAAATATGGCGCTGTGCTTACAGGAAAATCCTGAATGCGTTATTGTCCAATGCGGGTTTTGAAAAGCCGTCCAGGGAAATATGATTAATGTTTTCCACAAACTCAGAGGAGAACGTCTCAGAGGATTTCAACAGATGGAGAGAAAATGAGTTGCACTTCTCTAAGTAGTCGAGTTCAGTAATAGGCTAACATTAAACTGAGGAATCCATTGCCAAGAAAGGACGCCCTCTCATTAATATGAGTCATAGACGACCACAAGCAGAGGTCATAAAAATGCAACAGCCAAGAGCAAATAAAAAACAAGGAATGAAAAACAGTTCGTTGGGCCACAGAATAAAGACTGAGGACAGTCAGTGACTTTTCTGGTCTTTTTCACCAGAACAGACGTGAGTAAGGTCATCCCTGATCCGGACCGCTTTGGTTCAAGCAGAGACAAAGAGGACACACATGGGTGAGGAGCAGCTCTCTCTCTCTGCGTCTGTGGCAGCCTGGAATGTGCTGTGGGGTTTACTGGGTTTATAAATAACCGTCAGAAACTTGCAGACACAAAAGGCACTGCTGTTCTAAGCCAGTCCACTCTGACAGAGCACCATCTCCGCCCTTCGTGTTTACTACCGGCGTCACACCAGGGCAGTTAGCACCAGTGCTAAAACCCACCCAGCCTGCCAGCATGCATGCATGCATGTGTTTCTCTGCAGCTCAAAGAAAGGCAGCTCTGCTGAACACAGACAGGAACAGTCAAAGCGAGCTTTAAGAGCGGACAAGGTGGTAGTGTGTTATGGGGTGTAGGCAAAGAAGGTGACGACCTCACTTATTTTTAGCAACCTTTTAGAATTTTACAAATTTACAACTGTTCACTCCTCTTGAATTTCAAGCCTATTTACACCCATACAGTGATTCAGTCTAAGTAGGCTAATTCATGACATCACCCTCCTCAGAATTCACTGTTTTCAATCTTTTTTTTTTTTTAAACTTGGTTTAAATTACTTTACCATGTCTTATTTTGTTAACAAGAATTGTTCACAATTCCAAATGTTTCAAAAATTTAAATGAAAGGCCAGTTTGAATGTACCACTACCTGGGGACTGGTTGTTTCAGCCAAAGTCTAAGTTAAATGCTACCATTACGCTATTTCTAAGGAACCAATAAGCTCCTTAAGCTAACATCTATTTCTTTGTATCTCTAACTCCATTTATTATTTTTAGACATCTACAGCTGGGAAAAAAAAAACTAATTTAGTGGCTCTACATTGTTCAGTCTAAGCTAGCTAAATGATATTGTTCATTTTTAACTGTGTCGCTTTCAACTCATATTATAATTCAATCTTATATCCATTCATCTTAGCAGATTATAAAAACATACCTGTACTGTTAAACTGAATCATGCTCCTTTAACCTTTAGCTTTCTATTGTTACCATTTTCTGTTAGCTTGAAAGCTAGCAATGTTTCAAGGGCTCCCTATGAACTAACTTTTTAAATCAGTTAGTTTATTTTAGCTAACCTTTTAACCACATATTTGTTCTAACTCATATCAGTACCTCTTATCAAATATGATTATCAGTTAGCTATATAAAACACTTTATAGTGGAATTTGTGACAAATTGCGAATTTGGGCCCAAAAGCAGATCAAGCTAGTAGGTGAAAGAAGTTTACAGCTAATTAAGCTAGGTAGATAACAGATTTAGCTAAGTAGCTCCATTATCTATGTAGCTTATGCAGCAAATGGAGCTATGTAAGCTACACTTGCTACACTGCTAACATCTGTCTATTTTTGGCTTACGGAAAGAACTTAAATTAAGAAATTTAAAAGCATTTTTTATTACTTATCAACTGTCTATGAATCTAAGGATCAACCATTAGCATGTCTGCAGTAAGCTACATTCAAGATAGAGATAAAATTATTGTATAGATGAGAACAGGGAAGCATCTTTTTTCTTTTTTGCCATTACATTCATACATTCATTTTTTTATCCTTAACTCCATGACAAGTCTTACGAATTTTCAACATGGCATTTGACATTGTATTGGACATCCTGATATTTGCAAGCACTCTCAATTTCAGCATTTATTATTACCAGCAAAAATACCCCTTGGGGAACACGGATAGAAAACCCATCAGACTGGAACCGCTCAGAAATACAGCTATCAGCTTAAACAGCGATGTGGTAGATTTGGAAATAATGAGACAATGTGGCTGTAAGGATGTGGTTACATAGCATTATGGCATGAAAAGTGGGCAGACAGTCTTTTTGAAAACAGCCAAGAGCTCCTGTGACAAAAGTAGGCGCTGTGCCTGAGCTGATAGGAACAGATTATGATGAGAATCAATCCGTGCTGCCACATTACAATCCTCCACCCCCCCTCTTCTGGTTGCTGGGGAGCAGGAGCCTGCTGCTGCCTGAGCCTGGAGCTCAACCAAGATAGAAATCAGCCTGGTTTTTATCTCTCAGTCCTCTCGTCACCTTCCCAGTCCTCCATCACTTTCCCTCCTCCTCCCTTTTTGTGAGTACTGTAAAGGCACGCATGAGCACACAAGGGAGGCAGGGAATGGAGGAGGAGGGGTGAAAAGGTGATGGGCTGCACAATAGCCAGTCACACCACATTTAAATGCTTTTCTCCAGCACATGGTAAAAACGGAAAGCGAGGAGGGCTGGACAATACGTATGACCTGTTCTTCTCGCTGTGGAAAATTGGATTGTGATGCTGAATCTGCTCCATAGCGATATTTGTCAGCGAGGGTTTTTTCCCTCCAAAAAATACCACAGATAAAATACATAACCAGCTCTGTTTTCCCTGGCCAGGAGGAAAGTTTCATTTCCTTTTAGGGCGCTAACTCAGAGTCAACAATTACATGGAGGAAAAACAACAGATACCCAAAATAGATGTGTCTGCAGCAAATTTATCAAGGCTGTTAACACCTCCGTAGAACTTTTCCCTCTTTTAGTTAAAGACAGAAATATATTCCACAGAAAGGAGCCAGATTTGATATTTACAGCCTGTCATTTCACAGTAACATCCATCATGGCAGGTTTCTTCCTAAAATTTAAAACAATAATAAAAACTCTGTTTCAAATGTAAATTTCTGTCAACAGCCTTAAAAAGAGAATACAAATCATTGAGATATATGTTTGGAAATGTTTATTTCCTGACATTTAGCCATTTTTAAAGAATGTCTTCAGGTTTTCTGCACTGACTCAATGTCAGTAAGGCAATATGCATTCAAGGGGAACATTTCCTGGTGGAGATTTCTGTATTTTCTCGTGGGTGTGATGTGGCAGACAGTGAGTGGAGTGCAGTTGTATAGCAGTGATGTGTGAACACATCACTACAGCAGTAATACCAGTTACATAACTTTACAGCTGGGCAGCTTTCAGCTTCATATCGCCAAAAGCCTCTACCTCAGCCACTTTTTACCTTTGTGATGTTTTTTTTAAAGCTCCAGTAAGGAACTTTTAGTTTGTGGTCACTTCTATAAAAAGTGGTACCTCTTATCTTTCTTGCTGATCTTGTCTTGTTCACGTCCATTTAAGGCAAAAAAAAAAAAAAAGTCAAATGCACCACTCATGGAGAAACTTTGAAAATGTTTTTTTTTTTTTTTTTTTTTTTTTTCATTTTTAGGTCATATAAAGGCATCAGTATTGCCCTTTACATCAACAATAAAAAGCTTCAAATAGTACAAAAATATGTAGAGAGCAATGGGCCTATGAATAGTCAGCTACCTCAACTGAATTTTGTTAATCTAATTTTCTTAAGCATTAAGAAAGAATATTCTTCAATAGAAGATTTTCTGCCTTATTTTACTTGTAAATTATTGTTTAAAAATTCTTGTAAGCTGATCAACAAACATGTATCTGCAAAAACAAATAATTCAAAGCCACATCACTAAACAAAAATTGCAAAAAGCTGATTATCCCAACGTTTGTAGAATAATCATTTCAAGACCTAATGAAAGTTGAGGATGAGACTATTTTAACAGTGCTTTTCAATGGCAGGAACTTTCCCAGGAACCTTTCAAAGTACTCTGTGCTTTCCAACTCCATGAACCAGGTCTACATTTGGTTCTGGGTTGTAAATTCTACCCTTGAAAAGTGCCTGCTCAGAGGGGAGTACTTTCTACAGGCCAGGTGTGTCCAAACTTTGGCTCAGGGGCCAAATGTGGCCCGCTGTCCATTTTTGATTGCCCCCCCACCCAAAATTTCTTTGAATTAAATGAAATATAGAGCAGGAAGCTTGTGCTAGACTGTATCATCTTTCTTAGTTTCAGGACAAGGCAGTGCTACCATGCTAATACTGTTAAGAAAAATTTAACAAGTTTTAACGCAGTCTTTCAAAGGACTAGATTGAGACAACACTATAAATATTAAACATACTGGCAACCAAAATAATAAAGATATCTTTATTTATAATGTCCCAATTAATTACAGCAGCAGATAGCAGTACCAATGACGTTTTAGGGGCGGAGCCAGAGCCGACTCGGGCCCCCTGAAATCTGATTGGCCTCTCCAAAATCCTGAAAATGATTGGCTATTTGCCTTGTCGGCCATCAACTATCTGAAAGTGGCCCCGCCATCCTTACATATTTCTGTATTTGGCCCCCAATGGAAAAAAGTTTGGACACCTCTGCTATAGGCTAAGGAGCTTTGGGGGTGGGAGCTGCAGTGCTGAATGTTTCAGATTGGTACCTAAATGTGATTTCTGATAGACTGATTATTGACCTGACAAATTATTGATGCGAATATTTGGCATGTAGCCAGTTATCAGTATCGGCATTATTTTACCATTAACTGATTAAGTTAAACAATCCAAAGGTGTACTACTTTGGTACCACTGCAAAATGTGTCTTCCCTCTGGCTTTATTTTCTCTGTCCACAGTCTCAACAAGTATTCTTTATACAACACACTGGTTAGATGTCACTTAGAGCAAATCAACACTTCAGCCTGGGTGTCACCGACACAGTGAGCATATGGAATCACTTCCTGTTTTCCTGCTGCTACTGTGTTGCTCTGTGTCATGTTTCATGCTGATAGAGCATAGATAGAGCACTTTTGCCAAATTAAGCACATACTGTTAGTCATAATAAATGCATATCGAGCCCAAATACCATTTATTGGTCTCACAAACCATAGTAATCAGTATCAATATCGGCTCTGATAAACCAGTATTGGTCGACCCCTTGCTGGCACCACATGCAGCACTTACTTCCAGATCAGCCAATAGGAAAATTCAATTGCAGTAGCTGGGTTTCAACCTGTAGAGGGCAGTTGTTGTATATATTTCTAACACAATTTGTACCCAAATGCCAAGATTTGGATCTGAATTGATCAATAACACAATATAATACCCTAGCTACAGGTTATAAGCTGAAAAACGTGGTCTGGGGTTAAGCTACTCTGTAAAGGTTAGCTGTCATGCTGTTAAACCACAAGTAAAGATGTACTTAAATGTTCTTCACACTCATCAGGATTGAGTACTTTATTACAGGCTTATTCAAAGCTATTGGCACCTTAACACCAGTGTTTAGCGACATGCACTGTTGTCACTCCGCAGACACAGATGCAGCTGCTGGATGTAGAGCGGATCTAATTAAATGCTGTTCCACATTAACAGGATTGAGCGAACCTACAGATTTCTTTTCTGCTCCCTGCGGCCTGTGAGTGGCACGCAGTGTAATGGATACAAGCAGGAAGCGGACGGAGAGGTTCCTAGAATACACACATCCTACCGGACACAAGCGAAACCGACATCCGTACACACAGATGACCAGTACGCATTGTGCCTCAGGCTGGTTATACATGGCGGCGTGGCAGTGGCGTCAAGAATCATACAATAGGAGAGTGCAGATTGCTACCGTGAAGCTGCTTAGGATCTTGATGTAAGCCTGGGGGGCTTAATATCTAAGAAGTGTAACCTGTAATGTTAATCTAAATCTCTGTCTAATTACAGCTTTAGCTTTATTTTACTCATCTGGATTGAATTTAATATATTTCATCTTTGACTGCAGTCATTTTGTTGTCACTGGGCTTGAGGGCTTTGGATCAAACCCCATATAGCTCATGTTTTGCTCTGGTTGCTGCCAAATACCAACCAGGAAGCTGTGGTCTGTCAAACACAGTATGTGTGGTGGCCTACAGAGAACACAGTTTGCATGTGGTTGCATTTCTTAACATAAACTTTGGGGTAAATGTGAGTGCTGAATGTGGGTTTGCTTATAATCTGATGAGGCATGGCTATATGTTAACACACGATAAACTGCAGGCTAATTATGAGGGAGCATGCATGAAATAAATGCTGTTGTAATGAATAAAATCCCTGAAAATGCTTCTTTAGTATGGCTTTGACTTCACATCTTGATTCCAGCTGCAGGAATACACTGTCCAACAGGATAAATTGAAAAGTATGATGATATCTAAGCAGAGCAATTTCAGATATAAACAACAGTTCTTAAAAATAGAGAAAGCATGCAAGGCTGTCTCTTCTTGCTCTTAGTTTACGTGTCCTTGCACGTTTGTTAAGACAACAGAAAAACTGGTCAATATCTCAGAGCTCACTCCTCCACGTGATGGACTGCAATGACTGGGCTAGAAGTGAGTTTGCTTAAATAATATTTATAAAATCTGGCAGATGACCCACCACGAGCAGACCGCACAGCCAGAGCTTTGCTGCTGCACAACCGTCCTGCTCACTCTGAGATTTATGGCCCTGAAATATTTCCTGCTATTTCATTTACCCCCATTCTGTAACAGGCCACTTTAAAACAGCTTGAATTCACTCTGACTTCACTGGAGGGACCAGGAGATATGTGAAGTAAAAGTCCCCAAGGTCCTGTCATAAATGATACATACATCATAATGTAATAAATGGCTGGAGGCATGCCATAAGTACACTATGAAAACTAGGACCAGGAAGAACAAAGCCTTCATTGTTACCATAAAAAAAACACTTTGTTTGTTGACTGTTTCAGTGCTGTCCTTAAAAATACATACAAGACATGACTCCCATCAGCATATCTGCTGAGAATACAAAAACATTTAGGACTGACATCTTTTTAGCATGTTAGGTATCGTGTTAAAGCTGAGAAGCTTAAATCAGAACATCAGCTCTGTCAGTTCTTGTCTGAGTTATTTTAACCCGACCAAAGTTAAAGATGGCTGCCAGTAAATATTGAATGAAGACCATTTGCCAATCTACATATTCAGTTTACCATACACTTGTTATTCACTGGGCTGATACAGACACATATTAATTGTAGTTCATGAGATCAATAACTAATATTTTGAACAAACATGCATTAAGATTTTCAACATTGGATAGGTTGGAAACCTGTCATTAAAATGATTTGGCTACTTTGTCACAAATCAACATACATTTTTGGGAAATCCTGCCACCAAAGCTAGAAATAAATTACATCTGATACAGCTATTATTCATAGTAAAGAAGTAACAGGAATACCAGGGAAGAGAAAGCCTGAGAGAAGTATAGAAAAAAGCTGGTGAGAGAAGCTAAACTATGCCAAGCTATGCTTTAGTTAAAAAGAAAAGTACTAAGCAGAAAAGCGAAAACTAGCTTTTTGACACTTGAAATGATGCAAAGCAACAAAAGTAGTGGTGGAAAACAGGAGGTGATGAAATACACTTTGTGAAAGTAGCCAGTGAGGAAAATAAAATAACTTAAAGTAGCTAAAAGTATTGAAATTTGTCAATAAAACATCAAAAGAGATTAATGTCCAGATGCCAAATATTAACCCTAATAATCAGCCAGACATATCCACCACCGGTTCATATTATACAAAACGTGTCTGTGTGTCAAAATCATATTCAGGCTTCTATGCCTTTATTTGATAGGACAGTGGATGGAGTACCATGGAGAATACCAACCATTAGAAGCCTAAACTCCAGCCTTACTCGCTGATGGGGAATCTGTCTTTTTTAAGAGATTCAGATCATTTGGCTCAGCCCAGAAGAGCTATTTTTTTTGGCTCCCAAACGGCTCTTCATTTGGTCACAGTTTGGCTTTGTAAACATGGATTGAATAACAACAAAGGATGGAGGAAAGACAACTGGCACCCAAACAGGAGCTAGCTTCAGCGGTTAACGAAAGCTGTTTTGTAGAACAGGCTCATTCTTGAACAGCTCATCATCTCTTGGTTGCTCACCCCACAAGGTTTATTTGGTTGATAGTACATCACTGTTTCAGTTACAATCATGTCTGTGGCAAAACAAGGCTTTTTTAAATGTTAAAGAGGCCTAGCTAGCCTTTTAGCTAAGTACATGACTCCTCTGGACTTTTCTCCCTTAATCTGACAAGACAATACAGACAAATTGGTACGGCTGCGGAAAAAAAAAACAAAACAAAACAAAAAAAAAAAAAACCACTGTTTTGTAACGTGTATGGGATCATACTCAATGTATGAGGTTGATTTTCTCTTACAAGTATACACCTAAATCAACCTGAAACTTCCTATGGCATTCAGTGTATGTATCACAGTTTCCATGCCAGGCTTTGACCTGGGAGTCAAACAGCAAGGTATCTGATGTAATTGGTCAACCAGAAGATGGTCAAATAATAAAAAGCTCAAAGGGGGCTTGTTGCCACGTATTGTAGAAGAGCCAGACATACTTCTGTCAATAAAATGATTATCCCAAAGTTTATCTGTTGTGTCTATTCAGTGCTGGTATCTAGCACACCTTACTGCTGGTTCAGAGAAGAGATCTTTTCAGCAGAAGAAGTCACCCTCTGGACAAACTCTGAGTATTACATCAAAAGCAGTAATGAAAAAAACATTGGTATTGGCATCAGCTAAACTGTTGTTCTGAACCTTGGTTTCAGCCCTAATTTTTACAATCTGTGCATCTCTAAACTTTGAATGTATGAATGTATTTGTGGCAGCTACTGTCCATCAGTTTAACACTGTGTTTGTGCTGAAGGTTTGTCTTGGGAACATTAACATCCAAAGCAAGTTTCAGCCACATTTGGTTGCATTATTTTGATACTTTTTCATGTAAACGGGACACATTTTTAACCTTACATTGGTGCCAAAAGGGCAAATGTTCAAACTCATTGGGATCCCCACCAAGTCCTTGAGAAGTAAAGCACTGGACCATTGTCTTGCTATCAAAGCTGGCCCGAGGCATAAGCGGCATAAGCAGTTGCTCAGGGCCCCGTCGCAACCAGGGGGCTCCCAAGAGCGAGGAAGTGAATGTTCACAAGCAGTTCAAAGGCAAACTAAAGTGAGATCAGCCAAGCTATGAAGGGTAATGAGCTACTGAGAGTATTTCAGGAAGAAACAGTGCCCCACCTCAGATTAAGTGGTTTAAGTCGATGTTTTACATCGGGGGATTCATATAATGCTATTTTAGGCTGTTTCTCACGTCTGTTAATTAAAACAAATGTAATGTTATGTTCTTGAATGCACCACACAACAGTCAACCAGTGTCCCTGCACCGGAGCAGTACAGGTATGCTAAACACTAACTAGTCCCGTTAAACTCGTGGTTTTCTTAAGTTTCTGTTATCAAATGACTCCCCATACAGTTTAATCTCTTCTTAGCAGGAAGCTGAGCTGTGTAGGACCTGTTGTTTTAGTACGGACTAGGAGAAAGGACATAAAGGGGATAAAAGCTAGCAGACTCGTCGTCATGCCCCCATGCACACAGACAGCATCTGCAGACCACAGAGATAGATAAATACGATCACAGATAAGTACACCTTTTAATGAATTTATCCAGATTACAATGAACATAATTATAGAGTAATGACATGACTTTGTAGATCTGTACCCTATTATTTTTGCATTTAATGAAGAAAACAAAGCTTGCATCAAATCATAATATCTGACTATAGGACATGATTTCATGTTAATATTGATCATTAAAAAGCTGTAAAGTAAATGCTTATTATATAAAACAAGCTGACTGTTACTGTAATAGGGTTTATGGTTGAGGTTAAGAGCATGTCAAATAAATTATCTTCTAGCCTTATGTATTGTTTTATGGCTCTAAATTTTTCTAAAATGTGACGCTTCAGAAAGAGGAAGATTTGTTTTGTACCGAAATAAAAGTAAAGTTACTTTGGATAAAACATACTTGAGTAGAAGTAAAAGTAGCAATCTATAAATCTATCCTAGTAAAATTAGAAAGTAAGTCATTTAAAATTTACTCAAAGTACTGAGTAGCTAGTTTTAATACCTGAGGTGGTTATACAGTAAAAAATAATCTTTTCTTAATGTGAAACAACTACAAGAGAATATGAATCTATAACCAGGTTGTTTTTATAAGGCAACACTTAACTTAAAGTAAAATGCAACAGCTGTTTCAGGATGAAGTGTGGAATCATTCTCTCTCTCATCATGTGCAGTGAAAGTCAAACTTAAGGCCATTTTCTTGTTGGCTGAAGGCTAGAATTGCCTCATTTTATCTTTTAGTGTTTTTTTTACTCGGTGCTTAATACTTTTTAAAATGTAGTGAGGTACACTACTTCTCTCAAAATATACTTAAGTAGGCGCGCCGATAGTCGAGTGGTTAAGGCACATGCCATATACGCAGGCGACCCGGGTTCGAATCCAGCCCGTGGCACCATTTCCTGCATGTCTCTCCCCACTCTCTCCCCTGTTTCCAACTCTATCCACTGTCCTATCAAAAAAAGGCCAAAAATAAATCTTTAAAAAAAAAAATATATATATATATATATATACTTAAGTAAAAGTACTGATTTTGAAAAGTACTCAAAAAAAAAAAAGTGCACAAAAAGCTACAGAATTACAATGGCTTGAGTAAATGTAATTAGTTACTTTCTACCCCTGATTTCTGTATTTTGTACATAAATGTCAGTTATTACCATTAACACATTAAAAAGATTTATTTTATCTTTTTTAGCTTGGATGCATGCTGATGAGGAGGGTCTCCAAAATAATGACTGACAGATAAGAAAAAGAGGAAGAAGTCCATCTCCTTCTCAAGTGTCCACTCCTACAGACTTCAGGACCTTAAGGGGCTCCAACACAGCCATCTCCTAACAGACAATCCAGAAAAAATAAAGGAGACAGGAAACTTTCTTCATCTGTTTGCATAAAGGTAAAACCCATAACATCCCAGCAGAGACAGAGGAGTGGAGGACTTCCTGATCTCCCAGAGACAAACACAGTCCTCTCCAGATCCACAACAGTCCTGCTCACAGCTCAGTTTACTGCATGCATGCCAGTGGGCCCAGAGTGTGAATCTAATAGTCAGTACTGTTATGTACAGGTATGATCACCAGTGGACTAAATAGACAGTTCATACACACTGGTCAAATACATGAGTCTAGTTAAACTCATTTAAAGAATTAACTGAGAAAATTCACTTCAGGGTTAACTAAACTAATGTACATGACGTTATATGTTGAATTTCTCTCAATATCTATAATGTGGTTTGAAATAAAAAAAAAACCTAAATCTCAAGTTCTGTTACCTCCTTTTTTTCTCCACTGGGGTTTAGATTAGTTGTGTATGATTATCTAGTATTGACTGCATCAGTAACAGTGATCGGCAGTTGAGGGGGGCCCCCAATCAAACTTTGCTCAGGGCCCCAAGTAAGCTTGGGCTGGCCCTGCTTGCTATATAATTACCCATCACGATCATTCGACATGAGAGGCAATTAGGTATATTTCGTCGTGTTCAGCTTCCCATTGATTAATCCTTTTGTCTCAGACAAGAACCGAATCATGAAAGCAGTTCTACTACATGATCTTTTTCCCAGAGGAACACAATGTTCACTTGTGTCGCCCACCAGTTAAGTCTGGGTGGTCCAGCCAAGCGGACCAGCCAGGACTGGTTCAGCCCAGACTGGACATTTGAATGGGATACTTTCTTTTTTCTCCTCCCATCAGAGCATTGCTCTCCTGTGAAACGACAGACCTGACAATGGTGCCATTTTTTCATTTTTAATGAGCTCACAAACATCCTGAATTGCCTTACTGTTTCCACAGGGAGAATCAGTCAGCAATTTTCATACTCCATACAACAAAAACAAATAAAATAGCACTCCAAGCCTGCAAGGAATTACCATGGAATAAGGAGACAAAAGAGACATGATGCAATGCTGCTTTTATAATTGATTTTGTTCCACAGTCCATTCGATAATGGTCTACAGAAATCCAATAACCGCTAATTGCTGCTCCAAACATGAGCACTTGGCTGGTAATGACTCCAAGTCTCCTTCGCTATCATTTTTACCCCCACATGTCTCTATAACTAGAGCTCATCTCGTGCCTCCACCCTGTAATGGATTCACAGAGCTGCATCCCTCCCTTTTTTTTAGATCTTAATGATTAAGTGATGTAATTGAGAAAGATTGCTCAGGGGCCTCTCAGTCATTAGAAGCCCACCATTCTGGTCCCTTAGCAACAGATCTGCAGCCTGAAGACGTTCTGTGTGTCTCTCAAAATGCAAGTCTGTTATGAGAGCATCTATATTCTAAAACTACTTTTAACCTGTGCTGAGTATTTAATTCAACTGTAAGTCAGATATGTTTCACACAAACTGATCAGCTCAATTAAAAAAATATGAAATGCAAAATAAGTGACTGCATAAATATTCACCTCTTTTAAAGTGACCAACCTAATTCAACAGAGGTCTATACATTTGGTGCTAATACTCTCACAATTAGTGAAATATGGATCATCTGAGTGCAGTGAATGTGTCTCAAGTTATTGTAGCACAAAGAAATCCGTGTCTGTAAGGTCCAGTCACTAGTTAATCGGTATTCCTGGCTACCATTACACCATGAAGACAAAAGAACACTCCATGCAACTTAAAGAAAACGTTATTGAAAGTCAAGGGATGGATACAAAAAAAACATTCCAAGGCACTGAACATCACCCAGAGTTCAGTTAAATCCATCATGAGTGACTGTACAAGAAGGAGACTGTTAAGAGAAGCCACCAAGACCCCTATGACTACTCTGAAGGAGTTCCAAGCTTCAGCAGCTGAGATGGGAGACTCTGCATACAACAACTGTTGCCCAGGTTCTTCCCCAGTCAAAGCTTTACAGGAGAGTGTCAAGGAGAAAGCCACTGTTGAAAGAAAATGCATGTCAAATCTCGACTGGAGTTCACCAAAAGGCATGTGGGAGACTCCATGGTCAAGAGGAAGAAAGTCCTTTGGTCTCATGAGACCAAAATGGTGCTTTTTGGCGATGGTGGAAGCATCCTGCTGTGGGGATGCTTCTCAGCAGCTGGCCCTGGAAGGCTTGTAAAGGTAGAGGGTAAAATGAATGCAAACTTTCTCTCTCCTTCGTAACCGAGGCCTGTCATCATCCTCTGCAGCTAGCAATCAGCTAAAAGGTGTACAAGGTGTGGGGATTTTAAAATGCTTTGTGTTTTTTTGATCTTCATGAGTTTGTTGTGGAGAAAAGCAATCACACTCACTAGGTATACCCACACTAGCTTGCTTAGCCATTAGCTTTCTTAGTACTTTGTCAGTTGGGCCCGTAAAAGCTGTCATACTAATTTAGTTCCTAGCGAATTTAATGTAGCTCATTGTATTTAAGGTTTTGTATACAAGGTGTGGTTTATTTTGTATTCACGATTGTTGATATGAATTCAATTTGCAACATGTAATTTATTTACTCTTTCCTTTGCATATCTGGGTCAGTTTAGAAATCAACTAGTTCCCACTGGCAACCAAGAGTGAAAAACAAAGTAAACAGCCAAAAAAGACAAAAAGCTTTCCATGTCAAATAAAGCAGTATGGTTCATGGACTTGCAGCCTACAGCTTCCTATGGGTTAGATCTGCCCCTCCCTTTGTGCAAAACTTTGTGCTCTGGACAGCAGAAAGGAAAGTAAGTGTTGCAAGCATAGATCACGTTAAAATCACAGCCAATTTTCCTAATTGGTTGAGAACCTCAAAGCACTTAATACAGAAAAAGTCTTTTTTCTCTCTCTGGGAAGACCTAGAAAAAGGCACAGGGGGGTTTTATTTGATTCATTCCAAACAGCTGCTTAATTGCTGCAGCGTCGTGTGCCATTAGGCCATGATAAGCGACACAAAGTCTGGCTTTGGAGGAGTGAAAAATAAAGCAAATATCCTGTTCAATGATCCCTTTCTTTGTGCTAATGACTCCTTGTGCTAAAGACTTCTGCAGGATGGAAAAAAAGAGACTTTAAAGACATTTTTGGATGTACAGCTCCGGTATTCTACACTTTCTTTTGTGATAGGCTTAAATCTTTTAAATCTTTTTCGATATGAAAAAGAACAGTGTGGTTATGGCCCCCAAAATAAAATGTTATCATCAGTTATTTCTGGGTTTTAAACCTTCATCTCCAAGGTCTCCTGTTGCTTGATTTATCAGATGTATCCCCTTTGAGGAGTTTATTCAAGTATAATCCCTGGAAATAAGCAAAATTCAGCTAAAGTTAAACTCAAATTAAGAGTTTGGATGTGATTGTGAGTCTTCACCTCTTTTTCTTTGAGCACCAAATTTCAAGATATTTCCACATCTTCAGGCCCTAAAAATATTTCATTCGGCATGCTTGGACAAACTCTCGCCCAAATGGAAAATACTGGGACTTCTGCACAGTGAGTCAGGTCCTAAAAGCCTTTCTATGAACGCAAAAAGAACATTGCATAATTGGTGATTTTTTTTATTGCACTTTTTTGCATGTATAAAAGTACCAAAACCCAAAGTTTGATCAATTGTTTCAGCCAAATAGCTGCTTTAGAGGGATAAAATAAGACCTCTGCAGCCAAACTTAGATATTAAACTGATCTTTTAAAATATTTGGAATGATGATTACTTTAGAGTTCAGATTTCTCATTTTGGTGCCACAAAAACAAAAGCAGGGAGTAATGAAGATAAATATGGCTGTCGTAACTCTGTTCACTTTTGCACATACAGTCTGTGTTTCCTTCTGTTGAAAGGTGAAATGAGACGTTCCAGCCATGCTTCGTTTAACTCTGTGGTTTAATGTTAAACAGTATGTCATCTCTGTGGCAGTTTATGAACTGATCATAATCGTGACAATGTTGGATTGCTTCATTGTAAAGAGTGTTTTTCACCTCTGCAGCTGGAAATTGTGGCTTCTTTAAGGACAGCGCAGTCACAAAGGGAGCGAGCAGTTGGCTGAGCAGCGACTTTATCACCAGTAATGGCCCATATTGAAATAAATCTCTGGAGCGGTGAGTTGAGTACTGATGCTTAACAAGTCCTGTCGAGAGAGGGCTTTGCATATATTGAGTTGCATTGTGGGACCCTCCAGTATTCAGCGTTCACAGTAATACACTATATCAAACACACACTGAAACTACTTTTCATGCATCACCTGAAAAGCTAAATCTGCCCCAAACCCAGCTGATAATTAAAACCATCTCAACAGTAAAGCTGCCACTGAGCATACTCATAAAAGCCTATTAGCCCCATGCATCAGCATGCTCTAATTGTTTGTTTGAAGTGGATTTCTGGAGTGTCACAGCCCTCCTCCAGCGCTCGCTCTCACTCAACTTGAGTGACAACGACTCTTGCTGCGGACCCAGGGCAGAGGGCAGGAATTACTCAGCTAGGGCTCGCATGAAAAGAGCAGCCGTTGTTCGATTGGCACAGGAGAGAAGACGAAGAAGAAATGTTTTTTCTTTTTTTTAGTTTCCACCACAAGCACCACATCGGCAATTCCAGGGGCAGCTGTCTGCCAAAAGCCTGAGCTGTAAGCCAGTCCCCCCCCAACGCCCGGCTCTGCTGCGCCTTGATCTACAATTACCACCCGCCACTTGCCATTCCACTGAAGAATAAAGGCTGTTTGATGCATAAATGGATAAATGGATGAATAATTAGATTTTTAATCAAGCTGAAAGAATCACTTACATGATAAAACAGGGGAGAGTTAGGACTGGAGGACAGATCTGCTGGATTTTGGAAAGAAAAGAAAGGAACCACAGACCCCCCTCTGAGACAACAAGCTTCATCTATGCTGGGAGAGTTGACACTGAGAGCTTCAGCCAGTGCGCCTCATTGTTGAGTCACACTGGAGGGTGGCTGTACAATGAAACATGCAAAGATTTTTGTGATGAGAACAGACCTCACAAAACAAAGGAAGAAAAGACAGGGCGTGACAGAACAACTACGCATTTTCACTCAGAATTTAGTTATTTTTCACCATACTTTAAGTTTCTGTGGTTTCCATGTTGAGAGAAAATGTTGCCCAATGTCAAAGTGACCAGTTTTCATACTATGATAGTTTTCAATACCACTTGTTTAAAAGTGATTAAACAGATATGAACATTGTTTGATTTTACTAGTATTGTGCAGAATCTTAAAAATCTGGCAATGTGACAATCCTATACCATCCATCTAATACTGAAAGTATGAAGAACATATTGCAACCCAAAACAAAGACTGCAAAGTTAAGAAGCCCAGCTTTTTATGTTGCATTCAAGATATAAAACAAAGTAAGGGGATTAAAAATGGGCCCCAACCTTTACTTACAAGTTATATCAAAAAAAAAAAAAAAAAAAAAATATAAATATATATATATATATATATATATATATATATATATATATATATATACTGCTTAACAAATTTATTAGACCAACTGTCATATTTGTCCATCCAGCATCATGAAGTGCTTTAATGTGGACTTTTTTCCATTTTCAGTGAGCTCTCCACGTTTTACTATTTTGAACAGGAAGAAGGAATTTCAAACTGAATTCACCCAAATTGAGCCGGCTCACTGGGCTTCTCTGAGAATTCAGAAATGAATCAGGCATAACATTCAACCACTAAAACTCATTTTTCTGTTCAATTGGGTTAAAGAGCTTCTACATATTGGTGTATTAACCATTGCAGAAACATAAAAAATGGTTTTGGTAATTACCAATGCTGTTAATTTAGAGCAGCTGTGGCATAAACCTTACTTTGGTTAGGGTAGTCTAATAAATTTGTTAAGCAATATATATATATATATATATATATATATATATATATATATATATATATACACAAGTTCTATCAAATATCTAAAAGCACTCATCATCCCAGAGTTTTTAACGTCAACACAAGCAGCTTTGCATTATTTCCAAACATTTAACTGTGCTGCTGCTCTCAGCCTGATTGGTAGATGTTGACTACACAGTGGGGGGTGTCCGTCTTTTAAAAAGAGCTTGTTGCACAGCAGTAAGAGAGAGGAAAAGGCTGGAGGAGGAGGAGCAGCAGGAGGGGAGGCGGTAAAGAGGATTACGAGGGGCCAGCAGTGATGAGGAGGGGGCCATTGTTGGAGCCTGAGAAAGTGTGCAGGAAGAGAGGCACACACTCTGGACACAAAGTGAGGCCTTCCTGATAAATAACAGGAATCGTTGTGAGATACAGGCCTGCACAATGGTCCAAAATCCTCTCCTTCAAACTCTGAAATGACCTTTATGTTCATATTTCCACCTGTGAAGACAGACATTTTTGATGTGCCACGCAGTTAAAATAGTTTTAGGTATAAAAAACAAGGACGTGCACAAGTCAACTACACTATGTGACATCCCTTTCAGCTAGTGACTGTGGACTTTCTCTGCATGCTTGCAAGTCAACAAGCAGCTAGCTGGTTGTAGGTTGAATTGACAAACAATAGCTCTGTTCATTGTTTATCAAATGAGATGAATCCCATACCTCTAGCTTATGGTGATGCTTATGCACCGTCAGCTATACTTAGCATTTGTACTGTTTGGCTTCTGTGTCAAACCCAGCACAGAGACTGTGGAGCATGCCCTTAGCCTCAAGTCCAGTCTGATTGAGGTGTTAGCTCATGCAAGAGTGAATCGATCTCCTGTGTTATCTTGGGGTGTTAGTCCAGCTTCAAGAAATCAGAATTACGACAATCTAAGTTGGACTAACATGTTTACTTGCATTTTTCAAAGTCACACTAACAATGATTAGACTTTATCTAACGGCCTGTGAACATACTCACTAAATGCTGCAGTGCTTTCTTTCTGTCGGCTGCTACATCGACACACTGAGAAGGCAAAGTGCTGCTAAGCTGGGAAACAACCTGGCAGGCAAAAGCCATCCAAGTCTGTTAATGCAATTATCAAGAAAACTTACAGTCAGGGCATGACGGGTTATATGCAGATGTTAAAATACTTGAAATTTGTTACAGAAATGAATCAAGTGGTGTTATACTGCACATTAGATATAAAAGAATCAATCAGATCTTAACTTTACCAGTACTTTTTTCTGTCATATTACACAGGGTTTATATTTTTTCTGTGACTATGCTTTTCTATGGTATGTCAGTGAGGCTTCACAAACTTTTAATGAGCTGATCTGAATGTAAATGTGAACATGTGTTTTTGCATAATAAGTAAATATTTCTTAAATCTCTAGAAATTAAACTTGTTTTCACTAGAAAATCACTTATGTTATCATGAGATAATTACATAAAGATGTCTAACAATAACCAAATGTATCTATTATCAAGGGAAGACAGAGTCAGATAAGATGCATGCTTTGGGCAATATAGTTTACAGCTTCTTTAATGTATTTTAAAGTTTTTTGTCACTTTGTAAATGATTATAATTGGATTTTAAGTCCTTAAGGAAGAAACAATTTGAAGACCTTACTTTAGACTCTAAGAATTTATGGCCACCATTTATTACAACATTTCGAGTATCTTATGGCTTAATTTCTAAAACATACTGGCATAGTGATGGGAATTTTGGCTCTTTTAGTGATGTGGATAATTTGGCTCAGCTCACCAAGAGATGACTCTTTCAGCTCTCAAGTTCAGCTTCAATTAATCTGCCTAATTTAGCAATATCATGACATGTGATTGATATTTGTGCTGATATTTTACTCAAATTCTGCTTCATTTTTTATTTAATAAAAATATTGTGTGATTATTGTTTTTAGATATACTGTCTCCTGAAAATACACCATGGGGTGGGCTGGATGACACACCTCATTGTAAGAAGGAGAAGAAGAATATCAAACGGCTCAAACAGGATTTAGATTTTATTGTTATAATACTGACATATTAATAAGTGAATAATACATACAGCCCCAGGTTCAAGGCAGCCATAACTCAAGCAGTGTCATGTGTTTAATCTTACTTAAAAGTCATGTGCATCACAGAGTAAAGTCTCAAAAGGTCTCAATAGATAATGACTGAGGATGTTTTTTTTTTTTTTTGCCCAAGATAATGGAAACTATTCTAAACCTGAATTTTAGGATTGCAGATAATCTACAAGCAGCTTTGGGAGTTTTATTTCACTCTTCACCTCATAGAAAAGGAAAAAACCCTCCAAATGTTTAAAAGAACACCATCCAGAGCCTCATCAGGAGGCAGAAAATGTATAAATGTCATAAAAAAGACAGAAACCTGACCCAGTTTCCTTGCCCGGCTCTTTTGTGTTGTGGGAAGAGGACCCTGATGCGTGGGCGGAGCCTATAAGCCACATAGCAAAATGGTGTGAGTGCATAAGTGTGTCCAAGCCTGGCAGGTCAATAATAAATCTCCAGACTTTTCCTGTCCACACTTAAGTGTCTGTTCCCACTCTGTGTCACAGCCTCCGACTGTTAAACCTGAAGCTTTATTTACTTTGCAAAAAGGCTTGATGACCCTCCAATTCCCTGTGAGGTAGTTACAGCCCCGCTCGCTAAAATCTACATTTCCTTCTTTGAAATTCTTTCACTGGCTAAAGGAAACAGCTGCACTTGCATGGTGTTGACTAAGCTTGCATACTGCAGTAATTATTTGAGTACTCATGCTGGCATCCTCCCACAGCTGCTCACACTTCACCGCTGGCAAAGACAAAAAAAAAGAGCGCTGGATCCTGAAAGAAGACCCACTTTTGTTTCTTGTCTCTCAATCTGTTCACTTAGTGCCAAGTACACAAACTGTATTAAACCCCAAAACCACCAGCATATTTCCCTCTGGCATCTGCATAAACATGCTGTGACTGGAACAGATTCCCATCATTCATATAAAGAAGAGTGTCATCTGCGTATTGGGATAATGAGCAGCAGGGAGTGTATTGTATGGCTTAAATGATGCACAAAATCCGAAGTTACATTCATAAACAGGGAGGCTGAATGAACATAAAAAGCATGGTAATCTGAGGATTTTTACATTAATTATTATGACAAATAATGGCAGCAATTTCAAGATCAAAGATGATGTGAATCACCAGAAAATGTACCATTTCCTTCCTGTTTTTCATCACCGATGAAAAAGTCAAATAAATGAGAAAGGTTGCATGATACTCCTCTGGCTCATCCTGACGTCCCACTGGGTAATACTTTAAAATGAGCGTCATGAAGGGAAAAGAAGGCAGCTTGATTTATAAATGATTCTGGGATAAGCGTTTGGCATTCAGTGACTGAACCCAGGGGTCTCACAACAGGAAAGGCGCTGAGCAGACAATGGATGAGCAGAAACAGACCACCCCCAACAGGAGGCTGGGATGGAAGAAATAAAAGAACTGAAAGCTCTTTAAGTCAGGAAAATATGAGCAAATAGAAGGACACACCTGCAAGAACATACGTGGTTCAGACAAAAAAAAAACAAAAAAAACAAATATTAGGGCACTGATTGCCAAAGACTCAAAGTCAGGATGGTTTGACTTGAAAACCTCTCAATACAAAGGCTGTCAAAATACATTTTTTAAATTACCAAGATAAAGACATGAATCCACCAAAAAGTATTGGCACTGTTACTTTGGTACTGAAACGCTGCTATTCTTTTTTTTTTCTTCAATTTAAACAGGTGCAGCAGCTTACCTGCAATTCTGCAAGACAGTCTAGCTGTAGACCATACATCTCTGATGGCCACTCCCACAGACCAGTCATGTGAGACCTTAATATCCCAGAATGGAAATAGATGCCGATACTTTCTAAATAAAATCAAACTAGACTTCTGTTTAGGGTCAGGGCAAGGGTTAAGGTAATGGTTAGGATATCAAAAACTAAAAGTTAAAAACCCTGACCTGCAAAACCTGATTACAAAATGTTTCATAAAGCAGAGTAAAAAACCTACTTACAGGAAAACATCTTGTCCTCCATGAAAAATTCTAACACAGCAGATGTATCTTACATACTGTGGCTCTGTAAACTGCATAAGCTAAGTAGATAGCTGTGCAGCAAACGTAGCTGTCGCTAAGCTCACAAATCAGCTATGTAAGCTACATATCTATGTTATCTATGTAGCAAAGTTAGCTTTAGCTACATTTGCTTAAGCTCATGTTGCTAGAGTTGACTTAGAATTGTATAATGAAGCTACAGAGTCAATGTAGCTGTACCGCTAACATAACTATAGCGAAGCTCACAAAGCATCCTATGCATCTACGTATCTAAGTTAGTTTTAGTTAGGTTTGCTTAAGCTCATGGTGCTAAATCTGCCTTAGGTTTAGATAAATGAACTATGTAGCGAATGCAGCTGTGTAGCTAACATAGCAATAGCTAAGCTCACAAAGCATCCTATCTATCTATGTAGCTAAGTTAGCTTTAGCTACTTTTTGCTAAAGCTCACATTGCTTAAGCTTACTTAGTTACATAAGCTGACATTTAGTCATTTAATTACGTAGCTAGCATAGATGTGTTAGCTTTAGTTAAAGCTAACACATCCACTGTGAGCCCATGTTCGCGTAACGACTTCTAAAACAGGTCTACACATAATTGAAACCTGGTTTAGACCTTGGATATTTTTCTGTGATTTGTGTATGAAATGTGGTCCATTTGTGCTGTTTGCAATGTGGTTATTTTATGAATGTAACTGCCAGACTTTGTTTATGAATAAAGTTAAACTTAATAATAAATAATAAATAAATAATGAATAAGTGTTTACTGACTGTTTATTAAAAAGATGAGACATTAGCAGGCTAAATAAAAGATCTTTGGTAAACTTGTGATATCTTTTATTACCAAGATGTGATAGAGACCTGTGCACGATAGTATTTTATTTAGTTTTTATGTTTCCATGCCACTGATTGCAAAGCCAGTGTATGTAGGTTTGGGCTCTTCTTGTAAACATGATATTGAAGAATGTTTTGATAGATTTTCTTTAAACCTTGCACAAATGTCCACCATGACTCAAGGATGAATTAATTAAATTTTGTAGGGGCATAGGTCAAGGTCATTAGGTCAAATTCATGAATCACACCACCACAGAAAACACCACAGCCCTTCTTTTTGACCCATGACTGTATTTCCACTGCCCAGCAACTAAATACCTCTCAGAGGTAAGTCACTACCAGGCAGTAGTCTTGTCTTTGATTATTATTTATATTTATAACAGCTCAGGAAATTGCTTAGTTATTGCATTAAAATCTTTGTTCTGTTACAGAACATAGGAATGGATTGAGCATATCCTTTTGTATAATTGTGTATAATTCATAAAATTATGTAAGAAAATTAATGGACCTATTAATCAATTAACAAAATGGCCCTTAATACCATGCTTTTTTTAACAGCCATACTCCACCATACTATACATTATCCCTTTATATTTCAGGTCAGTGCAGTACACTTTCTTTAAACATACTAGCAACTAACAGACCACAGAAGACATCCAATCTGTTATCTCTATCCATGAACTTAGATACCACCACTCTGCTTTCCACGGAAACATCCAGCACTTTGATGCCACGCCAGATATTTAACTTGGCTCTGCTTTCACTTTTCTGAGATTGCAGAAAAAGAGGAGAACATGTAAAGAAGGGAGGACAGGAAAGAACAGCCAGTTACATTTCCTTTTTATTCCCAAAGCATTGGACATTTCTTTGGACTCCAAACTGTCAAATCCTTCAGCTCTGCCTCATGAGAGTAGTCCAAACTTAAAGAAAAGACCACAAATAAAAAGCCTGTTAGCACAAGTGATGTTAAATGGTGCCTTGTTACTTTGTGTTAGTGCTCTGATGCTTGTAATTAAGGGGAGTAATTACAGTATACTGTACATTATAGACATACCTCCAGCCCACTGGCAGAGCCATACCCGCATTTTTTTCTCTCACCACAACACAGTTAAGAGGATTTCTCACACTCACTTCCTTATGAAGTCAAACTGATGGGCAGCAGAGTTTTTACGAAGCACCTGTAAGAGTTTGACAGAACCTCTCTTTATTCCTTTCCTCTGATTCTTTTCTTTTTTCTTTTTTCTTTTTTTACCATTTTTGGACAGAGTTTCTATCTGTTCTTCATCTCCACAGCTCAGACGGTGAACACCTGGAGCAACAAAGCGTTGAGGAAAATGATGAAGTGATGAAGATGCCTTTGTTTCTCGAGGGGGTTTCGGCCACACACTGAACCTGAACGTCGGACGGGAGAGAAATGATTCCACATGTCGGGTTTTCAGCTCCTCTCAGCACTCAGAGAGAACAAAAGCGTCTCAGCTATCAGAAAAAAACCTTAATTTGTAGGAATAATTCTCCCTCTCTTTTCAGTCTTTTAAAAACATACTACATACCTGTGGCTCTTGCTGCACTCAATAATTATAGGATAGATGAAACGAGAGGAGAAAATAGGTGTATTACTTGGCAAACATCTGACATTCCTGACATGAAGCCTTTATTTTTTTCTGCTCCACCTCATCGGCTTTGTACGCTTCTGTGGGGGAGTCTGAGCACATAAGCAGTTAAGTATTGATTCAGCTATCTTATAAAGGCTCTGGCTGATGTCAGTGTAGTCTATTCTCCACCTTTGCTGCCTTACTGACACACAGACCACAGAGCTGCTACCATGTGACTTAAAGAGCACACCTGTTGCCTCTGAAAGCAGCAGCAATGTCAAATGAGCAAGTGGTGAGCGACATGATGGAGCAGGGCGAGGGTTAAGTATTTTTTCTGTTTATATACTCCCTACACTTGCACGGTCTCCTCACTCAATCTAGCTAATACTTCACAGGTTACAAGTCACATCAGCGAGAAAGGCCTCACTTCAAGCTTCTGCAAGATCTTTTTTTTTTATATATACACTATAAAATACATGACAATAAAGTCCTAAAGCAGTGGACTTTCAATGTAACTGAGTACAGCGATGCATGCAGAGGAACTGGAAAGTAGTGAGACTTACGTCAGGCTTTCCCATACCAGAGGTAAAATCTTAAGTGTTTAAGGTGTCTACGAAATTTGTGGAGTTTTGGGCAGGACAAAAAGACCTACGTCTGCTGAAGTCCTTTTCTTTGTTCATCCTTATTCCTTTTGAGGACTACAGTTTTAGGTCTGACCTGCTTTTACACATCAGTATTAATACTGGTATCAGCTGAAATTGATTTCTACATTTCAGATATCAGCAAAAAAGAAAAGAGTATTGTGAATCCTATTGGGAAAAACAAAAAATAGGCATCCTGTCCTAGCATTAAGCACTGCTGTAGACCTGGAAAGTACACTCTTGAAAAGATGAGTCAGATCAGTATTTCCTAAAAAATTAATAGGAGATGTTTTGCCCCTTCTTGTGACTGATCAATGAGGCAGAAATAACATAAATGAGCATGGCTCTGTTCCAAATGTTGAGTTTTTTCACCTGAGAGCCTAACTATAAAAAAACAGCCGAGGCCAGAGGAGTTTTTGCACCCAGAACACTGAAAACATTGAATACATTTGTTTTGTATTGAAAATAATTCCTGCCAGCAGAAAAAAACAAGACACAGGCCCTAAAACTCTAGATAGGCCTGCACACACTGGGTTTCTTTAGAATAATTCTAGTATAATTAGGTCTGATCAGACACTTGACAAAAAAAAAAAAAAAAAAAAATCCAATGAGTTCACTGATTACCCTGGCATGGAAGTATTCAATGTCCCAATAACCTCCTACTACATGGATTATCAAATTAAGGCTTACAAACCCATAGAGAACCATAGACTTGAATCTTTACCCCTTTTACTTACCCACACTTTACTAATGTGTAAAAAGAAGAAATATTGTCATGACACACTCACATCAAGTTGTGATCTGAGGCTACCAATCCATCAGCCAGTGCAATATTCACAGTTTCAACAATCCAAAAACTAAAGATGTCCCAGTGGAAACTCTGGAAGTGGAGAAAAACAGATGACTCAGTCTTTAAAAAGTTTTAATCGTCCCAATAAACAACTAACCTGACACACCAGATGGATGTGTTTTACACATCCATCCGGGAAACCTTCCATTGACTGCGTTTGGGAAAGAGTCTTTGAAAAACACTCAGAGGGTGATTGGATGAACGTTCTGTCTGTCACGTCTTTACAAGCCAATCAGAGCAACAAAACACGTGACGTCGTAGCCCCAAACCGAGGTGCGCCGCTGCCGACGAGTAAACTCCATAGATAGGTTCATAATGCGAACCATGGAGACTATAAACTGTTTTTTTTTTTTTTTCTCCCAGATTTATTTTTGGGCTTTTCGTGCCTTTATTCTATAGAGTTGGAAACTGGAGAGAGAGTGGAGAGAGACATGCTGTAAAGGGCCACAGGCTGGATTCGAACCTGGGCCGCCCACAAAAGAAGGGCTATGTGTGCGCAGCAAAGTTATTTTCTTCTTATACAACAGTATACAAAAAATTTATTTTGTTAACAAGAAACACAAGTTATTTATTATCTACTTTTCTTGGAAAATTTGACTTATTCCAAAAAAGATTTTCAGAACAGAGTAGGAGGTTGGGGGTGGAATAGTCATTCATTAATCATAATCAAGGTAAAGAGTTCAATTAATCATGATGTTAATTTTTGCCATAATTGTCCAGCCCTTACTATGGTTATGACTAGTAGTTTTTTCCTGATTGCTGAGGTTTTTTTTGTTTGTTTGTTTTTTGTTTTTCAAGATTTAATCTGGGGCTTTCTGTCCATAACTGCAGAGATAGGGCAGTGGATAGAGTCAGAAACAGCGATGAGAGAGTGGGGAATGCTGCTAAAGAGCCATAGGCCAGACTGGAACCTGCGCCACCTACAAACACAACCACAAGGACGTGTGATCCATTTACTAAGTTAGCTAGCATGCAACCTCCAAGCTGTTTTGGGGAGAAGCCAACTTAATTTAGACTAATTTTGGCATCATAATAGAAAGAAAATGTGTTGAGAAAACTTGCAGAAAAAGCAGCAACTATCTCTCTTCGGATTTTAAACAGACCATAACTCTGTATGAAAACTTCTAAATTAGAAACACATTCAAAGCCTACAACTTAAGACTGTAGCCAACAAATCTTCCCATAAACCCTCTGTGTCTGTGTTTAGTTTTCTCCTCCTCTGTTGCTCTCTGAGAAAAAGCAGCAGTGATCATCATGTGTTTCAGCGCTGCGTGAATAATGTGTAGGACAAGAAAAGAAGCCAACCGCGACTCTGTGTCTCAGTAATCTCTCTCTTTGAGGCCCGCCGTCTCTAATTGCCTGGACACTTGTGTCCGAGGGGTTTCTCTCGTTCCTCAGTGAAAAGATGAGACCTCTCGTGCTCCTTACAACAGGCTTAAGCTGATAAACCCTTTCATTCAACATAGCCGTGGGATCGCTGCTCGGTGCTAACAGATTGGGCAAAAAAAGACTAATCAAAACAGCGATTAGCCTCCAACGTGGAGGCCGAGCTAAGCCACAGCGCCACCTCAGCAGGGGGTCCACTCGCTCCACCACTAAAAGTGTCTGATGATCTGTGTGACGAACACATTCCTCTGGGCCACTACATGAGCTCTAATATGTGTGGAATGCATGCGGTGGGTTCTTTATTAAATAAAGACATGGTGTTGTTGATTTCTAAATGGGATGTGACAGCTGAGGAAATGTACAGAAAAACAAGCCTCAGAAGATGGAAAACACTCCAGGCCCACTGATAACACCAATACAAGGCTACTTCTTCACTGAGACAGTGTTCAAAGAGAATCATCTCACTCACACAATCAGCAGAACCTCCCATGACAGCATAGCGTGTTGCCCAGCCTCCACGAGTCTTCCTTCTAATTTCTCCCCCTGTTACAGCAAGCAACACTGCCAATTCCTCCATATGGGCCTCCATCAGTGCATCATCTGGCCTGTAAGCTCTTGTATGTTTTACAGCCTCCATGTGTTTCTCAGCAGCAAGGTCAAGATCTGTGCTTGTTTACTTCACTGGCAGCTGAGGTGAACAAAACAAGATGGACTTGCACACACTATACATTCTGTTTAACTGTCATAAAAAAAGCTGGTTTGTTTGGAGTAGATTTTAAACATGATGATAAAGCCTAAGGTTGGACACAACTGTTTTGGACAGCCTTAATCTCAAGTTTATAGAAGAGATCAGGCTTTCAACATGTGTTATGATTTTAAGTGAAGGCATAATGTTATGAAAGCAATACCCTTTGACGTCTAACTGAGGTACTCTTACACCAGTAATGTGCATAAGTAGGTAAGACAGTCCACAACTGTAAACCTTTAAACACAAAGACATTATATCATGCCAGTGAATATTTCACATGGCAGAAAAAAATGAGCCTAATGCAATCCTCTCCTCTTTCCTGATAATGCAGCAGCAAGGATCAATTTTAGGCAACGCTGCAGCAGCATGATTAGCTTTGCCCACCAGTGACCTTGAATAATATCTCACAAATATATTCAGGAGATAATACGACTTGGACATGCACTCGATGATGGTTACCAACTGGGAAAATTAACATATCCATTTGTCCAAGTTGATATAATGTGCAATCATGTGGGAAGTGTGTCGATGCCGTGGTGGCAAATCCCACAAGCGGAACAAACTCGAGGAAACCTGGCTGATATTTAGATTAACAATACAAAAGTAAACATATAAGAATTAATAAATGCTTCTTATTTGTGTGCAATCGCCTGGAGAAGCATGGGAGCTGGGTTGTGCATAAAAATGATTCCAAGTGACTTGCTGGTTATTATAAAAATAATGAGCAAACTAAAGGCCATGAGATCTCCTTCAGCCAGGCTCCCCTCAATTTTTCTCCATTTCTTTTTCTGAATGCAATGAGCCAACTTAGCAAGGACAGGATTTTAAAATGACTACACAATTATTCAGGGTTGTTGAGCAGCTGTGCTGTATAAACTGTATAATAAAAAGGCGCTTGCTTAAATCTTCAGTTAGCAAAAGTTAAAACTGTTTTTATGAGTTTTATTTTTTCAGAAATACACAAAATAACTAACAGAACCCGGCAGAACTGAGACAAGACAACCCCCCAAAAAAACACTTTAAATTGAAAACAGGCACTGCAAAGAGTATATATTTGTAGACATTTTACATAAGTGATGCAAAAATAAATAGCACAGGCATGAATATATAAAGCTGTGTAAGATTGAGATTGCACACATAAAACAATAAAGTACAAGACTATTGTGTACTGGATTAACCAGAACAAATGAATGGGGCATACAGAGTTAGCAGGTCACAAAATTGGACAGTTTTTTAGCTGGAAAATGCTTTTAAAGTTTCTAAAGGAATAAATCTGTATATTTCCATACTCGCTAGAATTTGTCTGATTTATGACTGAGGTCATGAGACACTTTCTCTGCGGGACAAAGGGCTGAGATTTGGAAAATCCACATGCAAGCTAAGCTGTTGGGACCTGCAGAGCAGACCAAAGTAGGAAGACACACTTTTTTTTGCCAGAAACAAAAGAAATGTTCAGGCATTTGACTTGACAACTGCATTAAAAAAGACAGTATGATTCAACTGATAAAACAAAGAGGATGTAAGGATTTGTTTGCCAGTAATCTCCCGAATCACAGAATGAACCCCTTTGAAGTCTACAATGTTTAATTTGAATATATTTATTTTATATGAACACCTAGAAGCTAACAGTTCTTGTATGTGAATGAATATTTTAAAAATTTGGTGACATGGCTGTAGATAAGGTGCTAGAGAAAACTTACACCTGTAAGAAAAAACTGACAAAGAGCTATTTCTGGGTTAAATGTAGTTCAGCTTTGTCTGTTCGTCTGAGAAAATTTCCAGTCTGTCTTGGCTCAGTTAATGTGGTCTGCAGGTGAGCACGTGTACATGCTGACAGGCTGTTATCAAATGTCAATGCTCAGATGATGCTTATTAACACTTCCCAATTAAACGTTCGACAAAACAATGCTCAAATTTGTGATTTCAGGTTTATAAAAAATGACACTCAAAATGTCTGCTATATTAAAATGCAGTCTGCAGTTCCTTAGTTGACTTGGCTCTGTCATTTAGGCTAGCCGCCCACACACACAGCTATGCCATTTTCATGCCTTGGTTTCTCTAAAGATTCAATTACCAACATAAAACATGTAATTGACTTTATTTAGTTGCAGTAAGGCAACTTGCCTCTTCTGGAAAGAGTCAGGCTTGATTTTAGCCTCCTGTTTCAAATGTACGTGAAGCTAGGCTAACTGACGGACTATAGCTAACCACTGCAAAAACAAAAGTGTAATTCTTACTGATGTATTTCCCATCAGAAAAAACAAAAGTTATAACTACATTAAGCTAACTAGTCTTAAGTCAAATATGTAGAGCAAAGGTATTTCAGTGCGTAAAGATGCAAAGTGTGTTTGCAGAATGTGGCTAACATCAGCAGTGCTTATGGTCCCTAATAATTAGTTTAATAGGCAAATCATTCTTGTGCCGACTACAGAGGGATCGGACCATAGCCATTTAGCCTGCTAATCATGCACATCCCTATTCTACAAGTCTTCTTTTCAAACGTAAACATTTTTTTGAAAGTGTTCTTCCGACAAATAAAAATTTTAGGCTGTCCAGTAAGACAAGTTATCCCATCTATGGTCTGGTTCTAAATTACAGTTTTATACTCCCTTTATCCATCTCCGTTCATTTACAGCTTCATTTTTACAATGTTCTTCTTGTAAGGCTATGAAGCTGAAAAAAAGAATGTGTCCATTATATCTTGATTAAGGTTAATGCATGGAAAAATCACGAAGCAGTCTCTCAAATCCATCAACATTATTACAATCCCACACTGAGATTACAGTGACAGACAATAAAAAAGATTCACTGTCTTGGCTTTGGGTTTTACAGTATATCTTTTTAATTCCTTGAAGATGTGGGCTGGATGCTGTTCTGTCCTCTGTCATGCAGCATTTAGAGGCCCACAAACCTCAGCGGAGAAGAGTGAAGCATTTTCTCCATCCACATTCAGTACTCTGTTAGCCTGAGGCAAGGACTACCATTTCTCTTTATCCTCTGTCTTTATACCCATACAACTACTGGTGCTATCCTCACATCAAAGCAGAGCACTTAATGTACCAGATCTTCTCTGAAACACCACTACATCCCTTCATCAACACCCCTGTCATGTTACAAATGTTTACATCCCATTTCACACTAAAGTAAATGAATTATTTTGAATGTTTTCCTTATGCTGAAAACGTGTATGTTAAGTAAAGTTTTTTTTTTTTGTTTTTTTTTTTTAACTGAAAGTATGTCAAAACCAGAATGTACGCAGCTAGACACTTCTACCATTCAGCTTACATCATTGGTCAATTTGTGAAGTATAATACTATATTTTATCTGTTTATTTAAGATATACATTTTTAAAGTTATTTTTGTGCCATGTAGAGATGCACCGATACCACATTTTTCCAGACCAAGCACAGTTGCAAGTACATTTGGGTTCTCACCAATACCAATTACAAATATGAGTACTTAATGAATGTTATTAGACTTACTTTGAAAGTTTGTTTTATTTTTATCAGATGATTGTCATCCCTCCTCTTGACTGTTTATCAACGAATAGTTTTCATTTTCCCCTAGTTTTTTCACCCTCATTCATGTTAAAATATCGAAAAACGGCAGACATCGCTCCAACTTTGACTACATTCCCACTAGGGCTGGGAAATTGATTACAAATTAGATTAAAATGCGATTTGGCCTGCTGAAATTTTCAAATCACAGAAGTTGCAATATTTCTTTACCTTGAAATGTGTCAAAATACCAGTTTAATAAATCTATTTTTTGCAGTGGCAGAGATTTTATAAACATTATGCAAACATTCAAGTGTCATTTTTTGTAATGGTTTACAAAAATCCTCCTTTTCGTGTTTTATGTATGTTTTCTTAGTCAAAATGAGTGACATAAAAATGATAATGCTCTTAAACAAAGCAGATAACAACACATTTGCAGTTCAAGCAAAAATAATTAGCTCATTCTGCCTAAAACTGATGAAGCCTAGTGTTACTTCACGAAAGTCATACCCCAGCTGTGATCAGATGGTAGCCAGCCTCACCTCCCCCACCCCAGCTGCCTCCTTTATAGCTTAAAGCTTGTTGCATCCCCATTTTCATATTCATGCTACTATGGATTTGTTGCTTCTAAATAATTTCATTGAATAATTGCATATTAAATCGCAATCGCAATATTTGGGAAAAAATCGCAAAAAGATTAATTTTGCAAATAGTTCAACACTAATTCCCACATGAGTGGCTAATATGCTTTAAAATGATACAGAGTACAGTATCTGCCATGTACCCGATACTACTGTCAGTATCTGTGAATCCCTAGTGCCATGTTTGACTTTACTAGATAGGAAAGCTGAAGAGAGATGGTAAATGTTAGGAGAAGAGAGTGGAAGATGATATGAAGCATACCCCAGGGATTCCTGAACTTTCAGCCCAAATCCCCCAAAATAATAGTGTCAGAGACTGGGGATTCCCACTGTCCTTGAAGGTGGCTAAACCATAACATTGTACACAGCCATGCCCTCATTCAAAGGGCTTGTCCAACACAGATATAAAAATAAAAGAACACAACAGTCTAAAAGCTACAAAATAATTTTATATGGTAATTTACAGTAAGGAAGGCTAAACAGTAAGTAGTGATCGTTATATAATGCAGCACTAAATGGGCAAACTAACTTTAATAAAGGTCAGGTGATGTCTTTATGTGAATCTGTAAAGAGCTGTAAACACAGACTATATTACTGCTGACAGTTACATGCAAACTTGCATTTTAAGTATTTTTTTACACATTACTTTAATTTCTACATAAATATCACCAAATAAAATTTTTAAAATTTCACAATAATTGGTAAAATATAGGCCTACCATTCAAAAATGTCTTTGCTGCTTTCAAGAGAATTTGACATCCCCCCTAAGTAGGGGTCATCAACTACATTTGTACAAGGACCAACCTATGTCTATGCAGACACTGAGAGGTCTGGGTGTTAAATGAAGTGAATTAAAAAACAAAAAAAAGTCTAAATAACTATTTTTTTTTTTCAAGATAGCAAATTCATGTGTTTAAAACTTAGTTTTAGCTTACTAATTTGACTTTGAATCTTAAAATTTAAGCTAACAATTTTTGACTGTTTATGAACTTTAAGTCATTTATTTAAGTTAACTATTTTGATTGTCTATCCTTTACTTTAAGCCAACTAATCCATGTAGTTATTAATGAGTTTAAGATTAATGTTTTTAACTGTCTATAACTTACTTTAAGCTAGCTAAGTCATGTGATTATCACTTTGTTTTAGCTTGCTATTTTGATGGACTACTCCTGACTTTAAGCTACATAATTACTGTGTTTAACCCTTTGTTTTAGCTAAGTATTTCAGCCAGCTAACCTAAACTTTAAAATAGCTATCTTGATTGTTAATCCATAATTCATGGCTAACTATTTGACGGTACATTTTCTTTAGTTGGCTTGTTAAACTGTTTCTCTTATTTCAGCTAACTATTTTTCATCCTTGATTTTTGACTAACCATTTGAAAATGTGTCCACTACTTTTTCTCTCTGTTGACTGTTACTTTACACTATTATTGTTTTGCTAACTAATTCAAATATTAGGCTACTTTAAGCTTTCTAGGTAATTTATTGGTTACTTTACCTCCAATTTATCAACTTTGTCTTTTGTTCGAATCCAAATTTTTGTTTTATCTTTTACAATTAGCTACCTTACCATCTCTTCATGTAGCCCTGTGGTTTTTGGTTTGGTTTTTGGAAGTCTATGTATGCATTTCTAGCATATTCATGCACACTGAGAAAAAAAAGACTGAATATGAGACAGCATAACATAAGAGAGTTTTACAGGAAAAGACAGCAGTCAGAAAATCTAGATACATTTCTTTTTTATTGTCACAGAGTATGTCCGTCAGCTGTAAGATAAAAACCCTTTCGCCACACGCAACAACTCCACTGAAGGCAAGACAGCAGGCTGGTGCTAGCATGCCATGCTACACGCTGAGTCTCTTTGTACATCCAGCTTCTTTTTAGACTGGAGCATGAGCTGCAGGAGCACTAACACTTGGACTCAAAAAGCATAATCAGCTTGCATATACAAACAGATGTTCTACCTGAGGAGCAGGGTGCTGGTCGTATGGAAGGGAAAGAGGTTATCGTCCAAGGGGAAACTTGTCACACCAGAAAATTTCGCACTATGAATAAATTTACATCAAATCAACGCTGCCACTCAGTGATGGAGCAGATTTCCTGAAGGAGATAGGTTTCAGAGAGCATTGGTGATAAAGACTCAAATTTGCAGAGAGCGTAGACAGTCTGAAACATGTATCAATCATTGTCTTTTTTCATCTAGCTTTAGAAATACGATCAGTGGGGATGACAAGAGGGAAACTATGCAATCACAAAGAGCTAACATTCAATCTAGGCAAGATAACAAAAGGAGGACGAAAGACAGCTCTGGATGGCAGGATGCCCCTGGGGCGGCTATGCTGTTATTATGTTGGAAGGGGCTGCTGAGCTGTGGTGTGGGGCAATTAGAGACTGGAGGATTGAGTGGGGGAGGGTCCAGGCACAACAAACCGTCCATGAACTGATCTCAGTGTGGAGAAAAGGACAAACAAATCTCCCTGATACGGTAGCAACAGCATTTAAAAAGGAATGAGCAGTGGATGATGGTGGATTTATGAAGTGAAATAACCATTAGCTTTTCCATGGAAAGAAGCTTGGTCTAAGCTGCTTTCCTGCCATCACTGGAATCCAAAATTATATCACACGATTGCATGCTGAACTTTCTGCAGCATTGGTTTGAATGATTTCACTGCTAAGTATGTGACAACTGAGACTGGTAGGGGATAATGTACGTAAACGGATGAATCATCTGTTGTTCTCATTGAGAGCAGACATGGTGGTGAACACATTAGCCATGTCTATTATCTTTAACGTCACTCCGCTGTGGAAAGTCGTGACTGAAAACCACACAGAGTCCAGGAGCAGTCCAGCTGGAAAACACAAGGACAAAGAGGGAAAAGTCAACCTCAGAGTATCGTTTCAGTGGTTTCGTGGATCGCAGACAGAGGTCGTAGCCTGACTACTATTGTGTGTCGTCTTTCGACGGGTAGATAACAGAAGCAAAAATAGATAAAGTTGCAAAGAGGGAATGAGCTTTACAAGACACACAGTCCAACTGTTCCTAAACTCTCACTTTGGTAATTTAAGCCTCTGAACTTCACCTCTGATTAAATCTCTATTGTCAACTCTCACAATATTACAACTCTCCCAGTAAAGAGGACACAATGGGCAGTGAGAGGGCACAGTAACACAAGCTTGTAACAGTTGGCATTGCCAAGCGTCCTGAGCCATCACAAACACACTCTGTTTCCATGCCCTGTGGCCCTGACTGGCTTTAGTGGAGCAGGTGTGTGTGCTTCCATTCTTGGTATAAGCTCCTGTCAAACATGGAGCACCGCTACAAGGCTTCACAGCTGCACGACAAAGGAGTCACATTAGAGACCGACGATGTAGCCAGGCAGCAAACATCAAGCCAAAATCAAAGGAGCAGTTTCTACAAGGTCAGCTGATTAAGACTTTAACCCAGTGGTGTGAACTGATTTTAACTTTGGTTGGATTTTTGTGGAGAGTATCAAAAAAACACATTTTTGGAAACTTTACTGTATAAGCAATTAGAAAAACAATGTTTCCATTTGCCCTGATACCGCCATCTTGGATTTTAAAAAATGGCTGCCGTGAAAAAGGTTTTCGTCAACATCTCAGCTTCTAAATAACCTAGAAATTTGATTTTGACAGCTAAACCACCACTTTCAGGGCCTAGGAATCCAGTGCTCCTAGTTGCAGATGTGTTGAGACATTTGTTACAATTGCTCTTGCAAATACTAATTTCATAAGACAAATTGGTCATTAGGCCATACTAAGCACCAACCACAAGGACATGTTTATCTAGTGGTCTTATTATTGTAGTAAGAGTTCAAGAGTCAGTTTGACTTGAAACCTGAAAAAAACAGAGAGCATCATGACTTTGGGCCAAGTGCTGTCAAGAAGGAGCATGATGTTATCGACAAGAACAAGGCAGTCATACTAAAACATGGAAATCCATTTGCTGCTGAAGGTGACAAGCTGCACAATGTGATCACTCATGCCTACATCCCTAATGAGTATGTACAAAAGATCTTGAATGCAGATGTGACTGGTCAAAAGATGTCAGCCTATGGGCACCGGTAAAGAAAGAGAACAACAAGATGTTTATGTCTGCAAACAAAAAAACCACAGTAAAACTCAGAAACAAGACTGTGGATCGAAAGGAGACCAAGGACTTGTATGGCAGACTGATGGTTCTGGCCAGGTTCAGCAGAGACATCAACCAGAAAGAGGCCATTAGGAACCACAAATTCACTCTGACACCAAGAGCCCTTTTTGATCCAGATGGTACAATCCTGCCATGCCTGGACAAATTGAAGTTGATCCACCTCCTCAACAAGTTGACAACAGCAGAAACTCCACAGGAAGATCAGCAGCCAGAATATGAAATGGACACCACACCAGATGCTCTAAGTCGCAAGATAGCCCTGGTAGATGGAATAGTTCTTCTGCAGAAGATGGCCAAGAAACCAGCAACCATAGTGACAGTCAAACATCTCAGTGAATGCTTCAGCGACAGGCTGATGTCACTCACACGAGATTATAATGAAATCATCCTCGTGTTTGACACATTCAGGGATGATTCTCTGAAGAGTGCTACCAGGGATAAAAGAAGGCAAGGAAGAGCACCAATCCAGTATCAGGTCAGAGATGACACAAACATAAAACACATCCCAATAAGTAGGTTCCTTTCACATGACTAGACAAAGGCAGGCCTGACCAACTATCTTGCTGCAAAGACTCTAGAGTACAACAGTACGTCAAACAAACTGGTCATCACCTCTTCTTCAGGGCATACCAGGAGCAACAAAGACTTGCTTTACCAGGACAACAATCATGAAGAAGCAGACACACTGTTGATCTACCAGGCTGTCCTGGCATCACAGCAAAACCCACCGGATACACATATGGTTTTCTTCTCCCCAGACAAAGATTTCCTAGTGTTAGTCATAGCAAACTATGACCTCATGCTGAAGAACACGTCCATTTCCATGGCCTCTGGGGTTATGGGGATAGAGCCAATATGGAGAGCCATTGGGCAGAAAGAGCAAAGGCTCTGCCAGCCTTCCATGCGTTTACTGGCGCTACAACACTGGAAGGTTCTCTTATATAGGCAAAGCAACCTGGCTGCAAGTCTACATGAAGGCAGATAGAGATGTAATCAGTTCTCTGCAGATGCTTTCAACAGAGGCAGAAGTGACTGAAACTATGTTTGCCACTCTGGCTACCTTCGTCTGTGCAGCCTACTTCCCCAAAGGCATCTACGTCAAGACCATTTCCGAACTGCAATGGCATTTCTTCTGCAAGCACATGGCAGAAAGTGACAAGCTACCTCCTACCCTTGGAGCTCTGAGACAACATGTCCTGAGAGTCCATATCCAAGCCAGAGTGTGGGAACAGGCCAGCATTGCTCTGCAGGATCCTCAGTTGGATCCCCTGCTGAATGGCTACCACAAGGAGTCTGATGGCCAGCTGAAACCAACCATGACAGATGCCCTTGCAGCTCCAAAGGCCATCATTGAAATGGTTAGCTGTCAATGCAAAACAGACTGTTCTTCTGCCAGATGTTCTTGCAGAACAAAGAATTTATCTTGCACCGATCTTGTGTCAGAATGATGAGGGCACACAGAACAAGCATGAAACTGATGATGACGATGATGGTGATGATATGCAAAGACTCCTTGGTTGCCTAAAAGATTAAACCCATTTCTGTCATGAGGAGTCGTAATGGACACTAACTTAGTGGAACGTCCATGTATGATCACTTGTAAAACATTCAATAAAATGGAAAATTTTAGTCAAATAAGTTTGTGGTTGAATCTAGCTTATTTATTTCTATATCATTGGATTCCTAGGCCCTGAAAATGGCGGTTTAGCTGTCAAATCAAATTTCTAGGTTATTTCGAAGCTGAGATGTTGACGAAAACCCTTTTTCACTGCAGCCATTTTTTTTTTTTAAGATTTATTTTTGGCCTTTTTGCCTTATTTGATAGGACAGTGGATAGAGTCGGAAACAGGGTAGATAGCAGGGAGAGACATGCAGGAAATAGTGCCACGGGCCAGATTCGAACCCGGGTCGCCTGCGTATATGGCATGCGCCTTAACCACTCGACTACCGGCGCGCTTCACTGCAGCCATTTTTAAAATCCAAGATGGTGGCCATATAGGTATCAGGGCAAATGGAAACATTGTTTTTCTAATTGCTTATACAGTAAAGGTCCCAAAAATGTATAGTTTTGATTCTCTCCACAAAAAAACTGGCAAAATTACATAGTGAATCTGACGATATGGAGCATTTAGAGCTCTGTTTAAATCATTATATTTGGACAGCACATCAATCAAGCAGTCATGACACCAGATTTTTAAACCTAGATGCAACGCTAGTAAAAATCAGACCATATACTGTATATAGATATCTGATTCTACACTGTGACAACTAAAGATAAAGTCCTTTAATTTCAAATGTGCAATTTAAGACAATTTAAGACTTTTCAAGGATCTTACCAAGGTATTTGTGTATTATTTTTTTTAAAGTTTTGGTACCCACACAGGTATCAGTTGTATGGGATTTTTGCAAGTAACGCATCAAAGATAAAAATTCTTGTTTCATAACAACCCTAGTTGGAAGCACTCTGTTCTTACAGATCAATATAAAGGTGACAGAGTATGTTAACAAAATGATCAATTTTTTTTTGATGAGTTTTTTCAGGCAGATGAAAATATATTCAAGCACCTTCACCCCTCAACATACACATGAACACATAAATGTATCTCAATGTATTCTGGAAACCCCAGGTAGGATGTGGTAAAAGGATGGGGTGTGGCTGTGTCTTTAACACCCATCATCGCACAGGTGAAGCCAAAGGCGAGATATTACTCTGCATATTTTCTTTCCTTTGTTGTGATGTCTGCTGCAGATTCATTGATAGCCCTAAAAGTACAAAAATAGCACTCATTTTTTTCTTTATCCTTGCAAAGCAGCAATTGCCCTCTGTCCTTACGCTCCTCCTCCTCCCAGGGGGAGGAATCACTGCCTTGGAAAATGAACCAGAGTGCATCAAATTAAACAATGAGTGAAATATTTTCCACATTATTGCATGTAAGCAGAATCAAGCACTGCTCCATGATCTTTGTGGGGTTGTTGGTCTCTTTTTACTTCATATTGCTAAAATCCCACTTCGTCAAGCACTCAGACAGCATGAAACTTCAGGATAACTGTCACTCCAGGGTTTCACTGGCTATTTAATCTGTTGGGGTCAAATGCCTTGAAGTAAGGATTAGCTTTTTTTCCCCCACATAAATCCCAGAGCTAACTTTGTAATAGGCTTCTTACTAAATCCTCTGAGCTTTGATCAGAGCTAGCAATCTTAAACTCAGTGCCACTGTTTTAGGTTCTCAGATTCATATGGCAAGGAGGGCCATGCTAAACCACTACCATTAACCTCATTCTTGCAGCGTGGCATCCATTCTTGGTCTACTATCAGGGGTACAGAGTATTCCTCCTTTCTGCAAACTCTGTCCTTAATCAACCTTTCAACAGGAGTGTATTTTCAGCCTTAACAACTACATATGGTGCATTTTCGTAAAGGTAGATCCATTAATTTAACCTCCAATTGTCTTTGGTGAGGACTTAGAGATGATTAATTTAACTTACATCCCACTAGCTGACCTCATTGGCCATAGCTTGGTTTCCTGCTGGTGCATGAAGTTTTTTTTCCCATAGAGGAAACTGGTGACGAACACACTCTCTGCATCCAGTGATTAATCCCTTAAGCTATTAATCACAGATGTTGCCTCAAAAATGTTTGATTCTGTTCCTGTTGTTAGTCCAAACTGAAGGAGAAACTCTTCAAGATACAGGCTCACTAAAGCTAAATGCAAGGAACAGATTAAGAAGGGATGATCAGCACCTGCAGATAAAACAGTTTAGACCTCTTTTGCCATCACAAGGAGATGAGGTATGATGGTTCGGGCACACTGCAGTTTTCAACAGATCAGTGACTATTGATGAAAGATGAACTCAGCCCCTCTATGAAGCCCCCTTGCGCACTTAGACCCCTGGCTGCCAGCCGAGGGAGCGGGCGTCCTGCCTCTTGGGGCCGGCTGCAGAGCAGGAGGACTCAAACAAGAGGCCTTTCTCTCACTGAGATGTGATCCTCCCCTGCTTGAGAGTCCAGCAGGAGCAGCTCTGGCAGCGCCTCAGCTTGTTTTCCCTCCTTTGGTCAAGTTCAGTTTTCACATTGTGTTGGCCCAAGGTTTTCATTGATTTACACAAAACTTTGCTGCACAAGTTCATGTAAGGCAGTGCCAGCTGACCAAGGAGACAGGCCGACAGCTGGCTGTGGCTGGACAACAAGGAGACGTCTATTTACTCTGAGTATGCTATTCCAGGATGAAGACAAGCACGTTGTGCTGTTCACAAACTTGTTAAGATCTCTCAGAGTGGAAAATATAAACTTAGAAAGACTTCTGACATTTTGAATCCCATTAAAAGTAACATGCTTAGCAGGAAATGCAAAAATAATTCCACTGGCACTGAGATATAAAGAACAATTACACTTTGAAGTCTATTTATGCTGGCTACAATAAGAGCTACATAATGCTTTCCAACTACTTTCAAAGGACAGATTTAAAAAAAGGATTTTCCTTCTCTGTATTTAATCAAGAATATTATCCCTGCTTGATTCAATAACAAACATTTCCTGCGACAGGAAAGCCTGGATAACTCCTGAGAAAAAAGAAAAGGGGACAGTCTGCAGTGAGGGGAGAGATCAGCGTGTCAGAGGAGGAGGAGGTACAGTTGGAGATTCTTACTTGGACAAAAAGGCTCTGAAAGACGTGACTGAGGAGAAATTGCACCGTTCTGGAGATTAGCTCAGCGTGCAGCCTGAGAGAGGAGAGGTGAGAGGGGCCACTTAGTGTCCACAGAGCCACAGTGTCCACACAACATCAACACGGCAGACCACTGTGGCAGCGTGACTCACCACATACAGAAGATGCTCGGTAAGGATCAAATTCAAACTTGTGAATTCATGCCATCCAGAATCTATCGGCTCACTTCACACCTCCCGATTTGCAAAATATGAATCTCACACTTGTCACATGGCACATTTAATTACATCCTGGGTAAGAAATATGTGAGGATTTCTGTCCTGGACTGACCGACTTGCATTCCTTTAGGACACTTTTCTGCACACAATAGCCAGCTAATTACAACAGCAATTAACAGCTGATTTCATCATCTGTGATTGGTTGAAGATTATTTCTTAATTAGTTGACAACTGTACAAACTATGGAAAGCAACATGCTTAATAAATTCTAACATTCAGCAGTCCAAATTCCTATTGTTATGTAGGGCAATGTGAAAAACAGAAGCTGTTCACCATTTAAATAATTTTGTATTAACTCACAAACTGATTATGGTTGTCAAAATTGTCAATAATTTGATTTTTAATGATCAATAGGTACCAAATTAAAGAAAATGACATGTTTATAGTAATGTAGAGGCATAAGAGAGGAATAAATGTCTGAACTGCACAAAAACCTTTCCAGTGTTTTGGTACTGAAACATTCCAAAGACTTGTGCAATTTAAACTGAGGCTACACGTTTCTGCACCTTTTAATGAATGAAAAACAAGAAATGATGCAGATTTTAGATGCCACAGACTTTTTTCCTTTTTTTCCAGTAGTATTGAAACAAGTACCAATATCATATACCTTTAACTAGACTAGTTCTAGACTGTTCACAACTAACTGAACAATATCTTAACATAAAGATGGAAATCAGCTACTTTAATTGAAAATTAAGCATGATATTAATATATTTTTTTTGAAAAATCAACAAACATGTCAGTAAAAAAAATACTGCCATAACACAAGTGGATGTAGGATGCAGCATACCACGTAAATGCCGAAGTGCATCATAAATTGATGGACAATGAGACTCAGCAACACAACCTGCATGCTTCGTGAGTTGTCACATTTACAGCACTTTCACCATCCAACATATTGTTCAGTTTGATACAAAATAGGCCGAAGGATGGAAGATGCCCGCGCTGAGCCAGATCTGCAGGCCTCTGCAAAACACTCCCAGCTTGTGTTTATCTATTCTCATAAGGCCGACACAGCCAGCAGACCACCAACAGGAGCAGTAACAATGCTCATGTTGATGCCACAGACATTTTTCCAGCTACACAATAACGCTGCACTGTGGCGACAGATGTGCTCCGCCCCAGACAGCAACAGGACAACCCCCACCATCCCCTGACATCCTCACCGAGCCTCGTTCACGCCTGGACTTCCTTATGAGGTGGAACAGATCATCCACCATCCAACAAATCATCACTGGCGATCTGAAGATATTTACAGTCTGAGTCATGCCTCACCTATACAAAGAGGAGTAAAGGGGAGGAAGTGGGGACACAAAGATGCAATCTTTTTGGAGAATAACAGATGTGCGTCTTATTATTTTAGGCTTACATACATATAATCATAGATACAGTTATGCTTAGAATATTTTTTTCAGAATAATATTCTCATTTCTTTATATTATTTTTCATCAGGTACTCATAAGGTAATAATCAGTCTTTAGCTCCCATAATAATCCTTTTGCCATTATCTGCGCAACTTAAAAACCCATTTTCATCTGCTAATTCACTGACATGCATGACTGATACAAGGCACATAAGCAATCCCCTTTGTCATCTTCAGCTAAAATAAGATTTAAAAACGGCAGAGACCCGCTCTGCAAAAAGGATGCTGACATGGCCTGCTTGCATCCTCCTGCTCACACACAATGCACGTAACAGCTTCCTGCTTTGACAGTACTTTGCTTTATGTAGATGCAGATGTAAATATTACCAACTGGTAGAGGAAGACAATACACACGTCATATTTTAGATACAGAGGAGTAATTCCAAAAGAGTTAAGTCTTTCATTTCTCTTGAACAGATTTTTTTTCAAAGCTTATTTTTCTAAAAGTATTTGAGAACAGTCAAATTTATAAGGAAGCACACAATGCTGTTGACAAGCAATTTAATTACATACTGACATCCTCAAGTCAAAATATGTACTTTATCTGTTTTCACAGCAAAGCGACATGAAAATATATGTTACATATGAAGTATAATTGCAGAGAAATAATCCTATAATGCCACAAGCTTGACAAAATAGATATTAATTCAAAATCAAGAAAGGAAATTAAAGCAGTGAACTTTAAATCCCTTAAAAATAGAATTAAACCAGAAAAAAAAACGGGTAAATAAAAGAGGAACAGACAGAATAAAAAGGCCTTCAGTGGACAGTCTGCACATACAGCTCCATGCTATAGATGCAACAATAAGCAGGCTCTGAGATTTTTAGGTCAATAGTCTGTAACAAAAGCTATTCATTAAATACATGTGCAGGTTAGTGGAGGGAGAGGGGGCGAAATTAAGCCTGTCTTTTCTGTTGATAAGTCAGGAATGTGCCATATAAAGATTCTCATAATAAAATTAACTAATGAAACGTTTTCTACACTGGCTGTAGATTTTGAAGCATGGTTAAAAATATAATCTGCTTCCTTAAAACAGCTTGTTCCAGCTTATATTAGTGACATCTTATAAAAGCGTTTGTTTTGCATGGGTCATGTCGTTAAATAAAGAAGCTGCATTACATTTGTCTGTGTATAATATCCACTCTTTGAGATGGGTATAGATGTAGCTGGTTAATAGACAGCTAATTTAAGGACTGTAGAAGTCTAGTTGATAAGAGTAAGTGTAGTTAGTCTGGTTTAAATGGTCTTTACTGTTTATTAAACTATTTAATGACTCAAATTAAGGCATGTACACCTGTGCAGTGACAGCAGAAACACGTCGAGCCTACAGGGGGGTTTCGGGTGGTTTCCAGCACACTAAACACACCGAAAAGCCCCTCCAGAGAACAAGCAGTGATTTGGCAGAGCTCCTCAGCACATCTTACCTTTTTGTGTCTGTCTTTGAAAGGTAACGCAGGCCATGGCATCTCCTGCAAAAAGTCTTGCCAGTGTTTCTGGTCCTGATCAGACGAGATGAAGACGATTTCCAATTTATCCTTGTGTTCAGACGTCTTTTTGAACCTGCTGTAAAACTCGCACAGGCTGCCGTTGAACTGCTTGCACGGTGCGTTCAGGCTACATCCGAAAAAGAGCCCGACCAGGGACAGCTTGGCGCCCAGCGACTGCACGTCCACCTCGGCTTTCTCGCTGTTGACGAGCCGCTCCCCGAGTAGACTCACCAGAAACTCCGACATGGCAGCGTACAGTCCTCGTACACACAACGGTATCCTCGGCTGAGGCTGCTGTACATGTAAACCACAATGTACAGGCGACACCCGGCACTTCCTCCACCTCCTACGTGAGGTTTTTCGGCGAGCTCCCGGCCCCTGTGAGGCGTTGCGGTGTGTGCTTGTCCACCGCGGCTCGTGCTCCGCTGTGAGCGCTGTGCAGGAATGCGCTCTGCTTTATCGCCCCGACTGCAACAGCGGATACGCTCGTTTACCATCAGAGCACCCCTCTGCCATATAAGCTTTTATTCTTAACACGAAAAATAAACATAACACTAATTTTGATAGATTTTTATGCTTTAATATCGCTATATCCATTTAATGGCTAAATTTATATTATGTATTTCCTGAAACTTATCTGATTTTAAATTAAAAGCACCAGAATTCTGGATTTGATTTAAAATTTATTTTATTAATCTATTAATGGGAATTTTCTTATCAAATAAGCTTAATAGATTACGCTTGATGAAATTTAGCAATTCGAAAGAATGAGTCTATGTAAAATTATTCTATTCTTATAGATATGCTCCCACCTAGTGGCCACAAGCGGAAGCTACCTGGTGAAACAAGGGGTTAGGGTTGCTCAATGTGGTTTAGACAGATGGAGAAATGTAAAACAGAGTTGACGTGTTCCCCTTGGAAAAGTGGGCGAGAGCTGGGCTCACTAAAACGGCAGAGACCTGGCGCTCCATGCATGAATAAGCAGAATTACGAGGTAGAAAGTATTAAAAGCCTTATATTGACAACATCGTTTGAAAAGCCAGCATGTTTCTACCCACATTATTGGCTTGGCCCCTAAATAACTTGCTGATAGGCCCTCCCCTGCAGTCATTTATTGATGAAATCAGTGCATGTGTGTTGCATCAGTATTGGCGTCAGCATCCTGGCTAACGGTTCCCTCATTTTGGAGCTGAAAAGTGTGGCAAACTATTTTGGGTTTCTCAAGTTGAATTTATTCATGCTGATTTTTAACCATTTTCATCACTTCTCCACCATCTTTTGTCACTTCCTGTTGCTACTTTAGTCCATTTTTGCCACTGATAACCCATTTTTGCATTTTTTTTGCCACGTCCAGCCTATTCTGACCATTTAAAAAAAATGTTTCAGAATTTATTTTTGCCACCTTTAACACATTCTTGCCACTTTTTGCCTGTTTTAAATTCTTTTCAGTGCTTTGAAAATATTTTTGACATTTTTTCCGAATAATATTGACACTTTTATCCCATTTTTGTGGATTCTTTTTGCCCTTTTAACACACTTTTTGACAATTCTAAAACATGTTTGCCACTTTTAACTTATTTGTCTTTTTTGCCACTTTTAACCATTTTTTTTTCACTTTTAGCCAATTATGCTACTTGTTGCCACTTTTAACAATTATTCCCGCTTTTAAACTATTTATGCTACTTTTTGCCAGCTTTCAACCCATTTTTTGCCCTTTTCCACTTTTTACCCATTTTTAGCACCTTTAGCCAATGTTTTGCCACCTTTAGCCAATTTTGCTCTCTTTTTTGCCAGTTTAACATTTTTTCCCTACTTTTAACCAAATTTTGCTACTTTTTGCCCTTCACCTGTTTTTGCACTTTTTGCCACTTTTCTGCATCTTTGAATTAATTTTTGCCAGTTTTTGCCTATTTTGCCATTTTTAATCCATTTTTGCCACTTTTAACCAATCATGTACATCATGGCTTAGCTATGACGTCTGACATTACTTTTATAATTGTGTAGTTCAGTGTGCCCATACATAATGTTAACAGTAGGCCTACTTAAAAATGTAACTCTATTTTAAGAAAAGGGGTTTACATTTTGAGAAATGCTATATTTGTATAACCACACCAGATGAATGTGTTATTTTTTTGCTTTGATAGAGTAGTTATTATTCAGTTTAAATATAAAATATGGTTAACACAGGTTCACTTTACAATAGATCATAATTTTAATGACCTCCTTGGGGCCCCAGTTTGGCTGGGACCCAGAAAGCACTCCCCTTATTTACATTAGTCTAACAAATGTCATCAAACGTGAGACCCTGCTTGACACTGAGCAGAGACATCAGTAATGAGGAGAAACTGCCATTTAACAGGCGGACACCTTGATGTTGATGGATAGAGGGACATACAGAAAGAAGAGATGAAAAGGGACAAACAGTGCTACAGGTAATGAAAGAGATGAATGGCTGCTAAGCTGCTGAAAGTGTGTTTAGTAATACTAAACAAAGTATGACAATAGCTTGAACATTCTAATATTAACTTGTGGAACTATGATAACAATATCAACAACAATGACAGAAATATAATGACTTATATAATGATCATTAAATAAAGTGGATTTCTGGCACAGCCTCACCTTACAATGTAAAGAAAGTAAAATCATCCTGTGAAGGTGAAAAAAGTTACAAAGAACAATCTCCCCTTTCAAATGTCTTGATCATCAAGTATCTTTTATTTGAGTCCCATTGTAAGGCAACAAACATACGATAAAAACAGTCAAAATTATATTCTTTAATCACTTACTGTGCAACTATAACATAACATCTAGTGAAATGTAGCGACTTACAATACAGAAATTAGTGATTGCACATACAGAACAACAAGTGTAATCAGTATGAATCACATTTATTCTATGTGATTGTCTGCAGATTCTTCCAGCAAGAATTGGATCAAACAGCCATGCCTTACAAAGGACAGTTATTCGTTTGGTTGTAAACAAACACAGAATCTGATTTGAATTAAACTACTTCAAGACATGTATACTTGGTTATCTGGTTATCAATAGCATTGAAGCTGAATGGTGATGAAAATCAGAAGGTGTAGTAATCTTCTAAATGTTTATGAATGATGTTGGTGTAGCATGATTGTTCAGTCTTCAGTAAACATCATCTTCACAAGGTCAGCTTTGAAGCATTCATCCTCCACCAACTTTTGGGGCTGAACACAGATCACAGGATGTTAAAAATGTTTAAATGCATATTTTAATCATTCTAGACTTTTTTTTCTAAGATGATGCTTTTCAGATGCAATTATAAGACTATTACTTGATATTGTGTATTATTATTCAATGAGTCTATATATAAATGATCAATTTTCTTTTTCTATCAGTAACAAAGTAGAAAAATCATTAACACTTTATTTTAGTGTGCCCTAATTACCTCGTAAGTTTTTGATAAGTTAAATTATCTAGTAATTTCTCAAGAGTATGGTGGTAATTACCTAATAATAAGTTTGCACTTAACCAAGTAAGAACTCTGAAATATGGGGATATTAAGAAAATGTCTACCTACCAATAATCTATTAATTATCAAGTATTTTCTTGTAATAATTTGGCAACTCTCTGGTGGTATTTTACCCTGACCCTAAACCTGAAAAATACTTTAAAATAATTCAGGAAGGACTCACACTAATTAAGTTGGCCAAAACAAAGAAATAACCTGGGAATTATAAAGTGGCTTATACAGAAAATTATCAACTTGTTTCTAAGGAATTTCTTGATAAAATACCACCTTATTTACCAAAGAACTGCCACAATATTATGGGGAATTACTTGATAAATTAGACATTATTGCTAGCTACATACTTCCCTAACACTTGGTGAATGCCAACTTATTACAAGGTAATTACCATCTTAATACAATAAAATTACTTGGTAATTGAACAAAGTGCTACCAAAAACACAGGTTATTCTTACTGTGCCATATCGCAGTAGTGTTGGAACTCCACTCAGCTTCAGAGTCTTCTTAAAATCATTACTTGGATCCTTCCAACTGCAGAATGAAAAAGCAGAAATATATATTTGTTTATAAAGAGGACTCATTTTGTATATATATATATATATATATATATATATATATATATATATATATATATATACATAAAATGTGTTTAAGTGAATAAAATTTGAATTACCTAGTATGTTTAATATTTTTGTACATCAGTGTGGTCCTAAGTCTGAATCCCATTTTAAATTTCTGCATGCAGATATGCAGTATTTAGGACCATACTGATGTATGTCAATACCTCAATGCCAAAATATTTGAGTTAGAGATTATAAAGTCCTCTGAAAGAAATCTGTCTTAACAAGGTTAGGATGATTTTACATAGACTGTACCTCTTATTATAATGCACTCAAGATTTTCTGGCTGTCTCAAAAAGAGCAATAATTTACAAGTGTCTTCGCTGTAAACAGCACCATATTTTGTTAGCTGTCTTGCATTAAAATGAAAAATGAAAAACAATTTTTGATGCAACTCTAAATTCTTGCTTACTTGTTTTGGACAGGATTTGGCATCTAAGAAACCAAAGGCAGTGGTATGACAAACAGTTTCCACATTTTCAAATAAAGAGGAGAAAAATACTGACTAGGCTCTCTCTCCCACTTGGCAGTAGACAAAAACAGATCCCTCTGGAAGGTGGGACAGTTCTCCTCTTACAATTGGCTCGGCTGGCAAAGAAGGCAGAAGTGAAAGTGTTTAAGCCACAGAGAGTGCATCAGATGTCATATAAATAAGAATAAAGAAGTGCAAAACAGTAGAACACTGCCAAAGCAAAGAAGTTTACCACATAATGATACACAATCTCATGCTTCACGTAAGCATTGTAAAGAACAAAAACATTCACTATAACTACAAACTATAAAACCATACGAGGGACATTAATGTAAAATCATTTTACCTTTTACACAGTCTGGACACCAGCTCTTCCCTTGGGCGTCTTTATCCCCAGAAAAATAAGCAAAAATATCCTTTCCTGCTCTTGCAGACACAGCCTTACAGAACTCTTCATATCCACGCACATTTACTTCTTCGTAATGGGCCATCTTTGACAGTGAGTTACGTGACAATGCACTGACATAAACTATGAAGCATTAAAATACTGCTGAGCTGCACAAGGGACCTGGTAGAAATACTCTAAATTTAATAGTACCACTTCCGGTCTGTGCAAAGGTTCTTAAAGTGACCGCGTATCCGAGTTGCTTTTCCAAGAACGTTAATATTTTAACTCTAAAGATAAAGGGTAAGCTATTGTAATGTCAATAGAGAGTATTATAGGTTATACTGTGACCGTGATTCAAAATAGTTGTATTTTAAACCTCAAAGTGTTGCCATTAAACTGTTGTTAGGATTAGTTTTTGCCCTCTTTGACGATCCGTACTTGGTAGAAGCTACTTCCGTCAAATGGCGTTCTGTTGTTGTCATGGCGGCGATTCAAACTGCTCTCAACTGGAGCCAAAATTTTAAATGATAGCTCTTAATAAAGGTAAGGCAAGTTTTTATGAACTTTACTTTGGCATCTTTATTTGCATAAAATAATTCTGAATTCCTTAAATTACCAAAAACGTGGTCAAAATGGACGTCAAAACGGTTGCATGGATAGCATGGGATTAACAGAATGCTAGCGAATTTAAGTTAAAAAACGTAATTGGCTTTTAAATGCAAAATATCCGTATTTTTCGGGACTTTCTTTTTACATGAGCTGGTTTTTTTCCGCTATAATGGCCGCACAGTTCTAGTGTTATAACAGCTTCGGCAAGACAATCAAGTCGAGGCAGAGACTGGGTTTATTTAGTATCCTACAATCAAACGAAAGTTACAGCTGCGATTCTTACAACTCTACCGGGATGTTTCAATCAAAGGTAAGTCCACAGTTCGTGAGTACTTTGTTACTTCTAATTTCCAGACAACTCAGACACTTGCTGAAAGTGACAGGCTACTTGTTGCAAGTTGTTTTATATCTATAAAAATAGGAGGATGAGTTCATTTAAAGTAAATGTTTGATGTGCCAACCTGGAAAGTGATTCAATAGGCAACATTTTGTAGTATGATCAATTCTAAAATCAATGATGTCTGACTGATATCCTTAAAACCACAGCTGTTGTTCAACGAAGCTATCCCTGCAAGCACCAACAACCGTGCCACCCATGTGTGCCCACCAGCTCCTATTGTTATTGAAAGGTTGCCACCACTGGCAGAGGAGCCTGAGAAGATGGACAGCACCAGAAGCTCCATCAGCTTCACCGCCCTCTCTGAGGAGAAACTGTTGTCTGCAGTTCGGTTGGCCAAGCGTGATCTTAGAAGAAGGCGCCTTAAGTCACTAACAAATTCTCCTCCCAAACCCTCTCAGGAGGTCTCCCTCCTTGAGACAAGTGACGCAGAGCTTCTTCAGGTAACCACTCTTTACTAATTGTAAAAGGTTTTCTATAAGTAGTTATGGATTATAAATGATCACTGCTTTGTTCAATGACCCAGGTGAGTTTATTTTATTTTCTTTCTGCAGGAGCTTGCAGCCACTCCAACTAAAACAAAATTAAAATCCTCAAGTCCAAAAGAGAGGGCAGCACGGCCTGGAGCCAAACTTTCAGTGCACAATTTCCACAAACATCCCATTTCTCCCATCCTTTGCGCCAGCTATTCACCCCCAACCAGAGACCCTGGCCAAGGCCAGCTACAACAAGGCAAACAGGCTCCCTTAAGCCATGAGATACAAAAGTTGCAAAATGAGCTGGAAGTTTATATCCAGAAAGTCGAGGAGCTGGCCAACAGAGGTGACCAGAAACTAAAAGGTGACAACAGCAGCTGGTGTGATTAGACTGATGCTGAACAAATTATCATTTGGAGATGTATAGCTTAGGCTGCTGTTTCTAACAACCAACACAATTACGACATATTTTGTCTGGTTTTACAGTGTCTGACAACAGTTATTGATATGATTGATTTATTAGGAGAGAAAGTAGAGGAGCCACTGGAGCCTGAAGAGCAAAACAAGTTGGAAATCCGCAGACAGAAGCAGGCAGCCAGATCAGGACGTATGATTTATGTTCTCCAACAACAGGTATACAAATCTATATCCAGTAATATTTAAAAGAGCCTGTGCAGACGTTTTACTATGCCTTGTATACAGAAAAAACAATTCTACAAATTATTATTTGATAGGTTAAAGAGATTCAAGAGGATATTATAAAACTACGAAACCAGAAGACGTGGGACACCAAAAAGGTAAATTTCTTGTAAGCATTATGAGACGTTTATTTATTAGTTAATGTGATTGAACTGTGAAGTTCATCCAGTACAGTTTCCTACAGCAATAACACAATTTATCATCCTTTCAGGGTTTGTATGGGTGCTTAAGATCCATGAACATGCTTAAATTCTATTGTTGTTATTTCAAGTTAAAAAAAATGTTTGGTATTCAGATGTGGTGCATGAAAGTGCTTAAATCTGTAATGGCAGTCAGCTTACAGGTGACTTATTTTGAAACATGGCACCATGTTTTATTGTCTTAAATTTTGTCATCTTTCTATAGACCGATATTACAAACCAATATTGGTTGTCTATAGGGTAATATCATCTGTTACAACATTAAAAGGAAGAGAAATAATGTGAAATTAATTTGGAGTATGTTCAAATCACTTTAATAGTGCTTGAAAAGCGCTTGAATTTTGACCTTTTCAAAAGCTGTACATAACCTGTCCTTTAAAACAACACGCCCTTGTCAGAGGGAGATGATTTAAAACTAGGCCATCTTTTTTATCCACCAAGATATCTCTTTTTAAAATGCTCATCTGATTAACTTTCTGCTCTGTTTTTCAGTCCCTGGCAATAAACAGGCTTGCGGCTGCCCACCGTGGGGCACTCAGGGCCTTGCAGGTTGTTATCCACCAGCTCTCGGATCTATCTTATGGAAAGGTACCCTCTCACTACAGAGAGCTGGGCCAGCTGATTCGCCAGCTGTCTTTGTGCTCAGCAAAGGTTGAAGTAGAGCAGGGTTCAGCTGTCCCTGAGACTGCCCTTGACATTCTGCAGAAACTAGAGGTGAGGAATGAGTCTATGTTATACAGTATGCTTTGCCATGGTTTTGTCTTAAAAGGCTTCATTCCCACATCATGCAGCATATAAATATTGTGTGAATGATCCAACATTTTAATGCCTTGCCCCTCTTTTCCTTTAAGGTTTTGGATTCTGCTCTTAATAAGCAAGAGATGCTGGAAAAGAAGCAGGCTGAAGCATGTCAGCCACACAGGAAGCCTACTCAACGCAGCACGTCGCCTATGGGACCCAAGGGTCCCAGCACCTCATCTGTTCAAGGGCCACGCAAAGCCATAAATCCCAAAAGAGGTTTCCATGGTGAGATTCATTGGATTGGAAAAGTCAACATATCCAAGCCCCTGTCCTTTTTTATGCTGTTTAGAATGGGGAACTTCCAAAAAAGTCTACTTTTTTGTTACATTTTACTTTCAGCAAACACATTCATTCATGAAGACAGTTTCAAAACTCATAAAACTAATGAAAGCTATATTTTACAAGCAGACAAAGTCTTATTTCAGCTAAAGCTTCTTAAAAGGAATCCTACACTGGTACTGCTGAGAAAATCATGAAGACCTTAACTCTCAGTGTTAATCAAAGTGAATATAGTCATAGAGGCAAAAAGACAGCAAGTGGAGCTGGTTTTATTTTGTCCTTGCACTGACATTAACGTCTTCCCGATTTTCTTTTCACTAATAGTTCCATCATGTTCATAATATAGAGATTTGATGGGCGACTCATGCATAGAAATAGTACGGGCAGAGGACCACTGAAGCAGACGTCACACTACCCAAATGCAGATATCTAGTCAGTTTTTTTTTTCTGTACTGTATACATTAAAGAGATACAGATATCTATTGAATATGGTGAATCTGTCTGATCATGCAACATTCTTTTTAAAGCTTCATTAAAAGTAACTCTATGTTTACCTTTTGATGAAGGACAGTCAGTTTGCTCTCCTTTGTCTCTGGAGGTCTTTTGTGTGTATATTTTTGGGCCTACTGCTGAGCCTAAATGGGTGCACCAGGCTGAAAATTGATAAGGAGCCATGAAGGCAATTAGAAGAGAGAAAAACTGGAACCGAAGGTCCCTCAGCCCCCCTACTGCGTAGTCTTATGAGCAGTTAACTCCTGCTGGCTCCTATTTCTCTGAGTGGCATCCTGTGGTAGACAAGACACAAACACCTACAATGAGCTGTAACTGCTAGTAGCTTTCCCTGGAAACAAACCTCTTCACTTGTGTTACTTGGGCCCCTGTGCCACTTATGAAGAAGTAAATGGGGAGCCAGCTGGTTTCCAAGAGTACTGGGAAATTGTCTAATTGGTGGTTGTGTTTGAGTAGCTTCCAAGCATATTCTTGTGCATGTAAAAGTGATTTAGAAGCTTTTAGTTCCATGTAACAGTGGCTTTTACCAGATTTTATTTAAGAAAAGGACTTAAGGTAAAAAAAAAAAAAAAAAAGTTTCATATTTTTAGTAGGGAGAAGAATGGTCCCAAAGAAGCCAAAAACAACATTTCACCAGCTTGTGAACAGGAGAGAGGTGCTGAGGGCTGGCTTGGAGAGACTTGCCCAACAGAGGGAGCTGAAAGAGCAGCCAACAAGACCTCAGACAAACACTCACCGCAGAAAAGGAGGGGCTCTACACTCTGATAGGAACAAGGCTGATGTTATAATGAAGGTATGAAGGAATACAAAATTAACAAGGCTAAAGCATAAAAGAAATGCTTCATTTTAGCATTCAAGCATTGATGTTTGAATAGATTTGCATAACAAAGTGCCAGGAGTCAATGATTAAAAAAGGAGGATCAAGCAGTGCAAGTTATGGTATATAAACAGTCTAAACATGCATTTGATCTGATTCTGTCACAGGGTCATCATGTACAAAATGCAGGTTTCCAGCAACCCACAGTCTCCTCTCAGCTGCGAGTCAACCAGCTCCCTCAAAAAGAGCACTCTGTGCCCTGGATACCTACGTCCCCTCATTCTCCTCCTCCACAGCGGTGAGCCTTTTATCTCTCTCCACAGATGATGACACATTAGATTTCTAAAAAGCAGGAGCTATTTTTGCAATAATGATGTAGGAAATTTCATCTCAAGGTAACTGTTTTTTATCCTTTATGAAGTGGCTCATTAATGCATTTTAAATGAAAGCGGTTTTTACATAACATACAAACAAGAGACTTATAAATCACACTGCCAAGAGAGACCTGTCTGTTGAGTTTATTTTCAGTCTGGAGGTGGATGCAAGCAGTATTCATCAGAGAAATACTGGAATTGCCTGCTGGTCTTACTATAGCTTACATTCACTGTAAGATTAAATGCAATTAAAAGACCATCTAAATAGAATAAATACTGTAAAATAGTACATCAAAGCCGTAAAAGAAATAAATACAAAGTTAATTAGATAAATGAAAAATAAAGGTGCAGGATGAAAGATGTATAATTGCAATGTTGCTCCTTGTGTTGATTGGCTTTCTCTTAATACCCCCCAACATATTTGGCTTTTATCTCAACAGATCCCCTCAAAGGAGAGGACCAGAGCCTCGCTGTCTCTTCTCTCCCAAGAGGCCTTCAATGAGCCCTCTAAAGCAGAAGGTGGCAACTAGTTTGAGTGTAGAAACAAGGAAACAAGCCGAAAATGAAGCACTCAGGTGAGGCTTTAGCTTGTCAAAATGATCACTAATTTAAAGTTTTCTTTTTTTGTCTTTTTTTGAAGATATATTTTAGGGCTTTTATGCATTTGTTTGGATAGAATAGTGGATAGATTTAAAAACTGGGGAGAGAATGGAGACTGACAAGTAAGGGTTTGAACCCAGGATGCTCACTTCAAGGACAACAGCCTCGGCACGTAGGGCATGTGGACATTACCACTAAGCAACTGGCACCCCACAGTCTCTGTTATTTTAATGATGTAGAGCATCGCAAACTACAAAAGAATTAATAAAAATATGATCTCCAGTCATATTTTCAACTCCAAGCATAGATCAGTTCAGACAATTTTTAGGTGTGCTCCAGCAACCCTAAATTTCATATAAGCACCCCTGAAATGGTAGGAACAAGAGCATAATGACCAACCCCACCAGATTTTTTTAATCATGTGTAGAAACAGTTAATTAGCCTGATGTAAACACATGCATACAAATATGGAATATTGTAGTTTAAATAGGGCTGTCAAGATTAATTGTGTTAATCGCAATTAATCAAAGTCCACAAATTTTTTAAAACCACAATTTATCTCAGGCTTTTTTGTCTCTTCAACACACTTTGGTTAAGTCATGGCAGAATCTACCTGCATCCACAGTGATGTAAAATACGTCCACCACTGCTCCTTAATGTCTCATTTTACTTTAAAATACTTAAACAGCTCAGTGGACCAAAGAAATATAAACCTTGTGCCAACAATCATTTACCATTTTACTGTTCCCTTATTTCCTTAAGATCCAAACAAGCTCCTTTTCTGTGGTAAAGTTCATGTTAAAACCTTTGATCTATGAATAAAAGCAGTTCTACTTCCTGTTGTGTCCAAACAGGAAGTAGATTACCCTTAGTGTGAGACAGTACAAAAATCCAAAATGACACAGTAAAAGTTTTCAATGTAAAATAGTGGAATTTTAAAATATGAAAAGAAAAGGATGTGATCAATTGTGATTAACTACAGAAATTCAGAAATGAATAGCTGTTGAAGATGTTAATCATTTGACTGCCCTCAATGTACTGATGATACATCAGTTTAAATTTTGGTCTCATGACAACCCTGCTTACATCCTAAACCAGTTTATAATCTCTTATTGCAGTGGTTTTCAATCTTTTTTTTTGCCCAAGGCACACCTAAGATCAAGTAAAAGTTTCAAGGCACACCACGACCATATCTTTACAAAATAGCCTCTTACATGTTAGAGTAAATCAAGCATATAGTGTTAGATCCGGCAGCCCATGGAATCAAGTGCTGCCATACAATTGAGATCAGCTGATCTGACGAAAGTCCTTGTCAGCTGTCAGCAAGCTAAATCACTGTAGGCATGCTACTGATATAACGTACTCATGCTGCCTTATCCTACTCCTTGATGCTCCCTCTGCAAGCTGCTTTCAACAACCCTCCTTGCCCCAGATCCTCCTTTATTCTACCTCTGACTTCACCAGTGTTCTGCACTGTTTTTTGTTATTGTATAGTTGTAGTAATACATATGGTTGTCCAAAATCCTGCAGTACACCAACACTAGGCTTAAGGCACACCAGTGTGAATTGCCACACCATTTGAGAATCACTGTCTTATTCTATAATAATGAATTGTTTGCCATTAGTATTAGTAATTAGTTTGTGTCAGGTTTCATACATTAAATATCTGTCCTGCAAAGCTGAAACTGAAAGAAATCTGGGTAAAAATTATTGAGTCCTCCTTTAGTATCCAATGAGGTATTTCCACTCTCTATGTCAGACCCCCCTTGCTGAGAGCCCCGGGCAACATTTTGATTCTAATTCAAACTTAATTCTTTCCAATAAATTAATCCAGGCTCTTGCTTGATCGGGGCCATTCCTCTTTTTAAGTGATTAATAGCTTTGCCTGTTTTCAGTGCTTATAAGCACCTCATTGATTTAGTGCTCCACACCACATATGTCTCTGCGTAATCAAATATTAATTACTACAGTTGTGCTTTGCAATTAATCAGGGGCTAGCAGCCCTGATTTTAGAGATGAGGATTATCCATTATGTATGTATGAAATGCTTAATTGAGGTTTGCATTTTGCTCCATCTCATGATTACTGTCTTCGTTCAGGAAAGCCTGGCTGGATAAGATGACAATACGGAGACTGAGAGAGCTCAACCAGCTGAGCAAAGAGGAAGCTGAACGCATTAAGACATTAAGGTAGGGTGAAAATAAAATCACACTGTGAGTATACTTAAAGTATCTGAGGAGATGATTATACGATTTAAACTTACTTTTAAGACTTTGATAAACTGGAAAAACCCAAACAACAATGCAGAATACATACTGTACTATTTAATCTGATAATGCACTCTTACATGTCTCTGATGTCCATTATAGAAATAAATAAAGAGATATTTACCACCAGGGATGCCGTTTTTACAAAAGTATGAGTCTATTGGCAGTCTTACAGCAATAAGCCACACACTAAAATGAACAGTTACAAAGTAAATTCCAGCATGGCTATAATTACCTCCAAACAATAGAGCAGAAAATAATGCAGGTTGTTACTGCTGCAGTAATCCTCCCAGCACAAGAGAGCATATGCTCCTTTATTCCCACTCACAGTTGGAAGTAGTGATTGGACAGTTAAGCCAGCAACATAACACATTAAGTTTATAATACTAGAGCAAAATGAGGGTCTGTCCTTCATGCTTCTATTTCAACACAGACACAAATGACAGAAACTTCCCCTGCCATTCGTATCGGCAAAGAGCAGGATGATGATGCATAAGGTGTAGACCAAGTCTGAATCCCAATTCTCCCCTTAACCCTCAGTTTTAATCCTCAGTCTCAAAATGCGCGTTCCCGCGAAGTGTGAGGGCTGTCCCAATTCTCCTGAGAGCTGAGTTGAGGGACGAGTTTGAGGGCTTTATCTCCCCCAATTTTGAGATGTTCCAGGAGCACCCCTGGTATTAAGGGTTATCACTCAAAGAAAAATGGTGGCGAATACAGGGGCGAAATTGAGCTACAAATGTGTTTGTTTGTTAATAGAGATCTAAAAATTAAGAAAACCCCTCCAATATCTTAGTTTAATGTTATTTTATGGATTATTTGTCTTTTTGTAGCATAAAATTTACTTCTATTTTTACGATCGCAAGCTGGTAACCGTGCCTTCATGGACAAGCCTACGACATGCCATTTTCTTGGTGGTAATGTAGTTGTTAAGTTGTATTAGCAAGATACATTTTTATTAAAATACCGCACTTCTTCTTCTACCTCCTCTGAATTGACAGACTACGCATTTTTGGCACATTACTGCCCTCAACAGTCTGAAATCGTAACTGCTATTAAGGGGTGTCCCATTTGTAAGTCACAGGATGGCCCCTACACTTGGTTTTGAGGGGCGAGTTAAGACTGAGGGTTGAGCTTGAGAGTAAGTTGAGGGTTAAGGGGAGAATTGAGATTCACCCAAAGACTCCTCTCATGAGTGGTGTCTGAACATATTTGATTAGGGAATGGTCCTTTTATAAGGAGTAAAAGTTGCTGTCATCAAATGTCCAGCAGGAGGCCTAGATTTTGATTTAAGCTATGGCTGCTTTCCCACATGTCATTCTGAACTCTCCAATTTCCATCTCTACTGCCAAAATACAGGCAAAAGCCCAAAATCAATCTATGATACATAAAACAAATACATATTACATACAGTCTGAAAAACAAAAGTCAGACAGTATCATCATAAGAGTTAAGATGTGTGATAATTAAGGTGGTAAAAACAAAATCTGTGATTCTTTAGAGTCCCAGTTCCTCTTTTTCAAATCTGAGAGTTCCCTTAAGTGTGCAGCAGTGCTTCACAAAGTGTGAGCCATGATAAATTGTGTCTTGTATAACGACAACGGTTGATCTTCCTTACACAAAAGAAGGACTGAACATTGGTAAATGTGTCTCCATAAGGCCGTTGTGCACAAACTGCATTCATGTTCTCTACTGACTCCAAAAACTGTCAGTAGCTGTCACTTTTGTTCTCATGGATTCATCATGTATGAGATTCCTTGAGCTTACTCTGTCTTTGGTAAAAGAGCTTTTTTTTTCTTTTTGTCGCATCATGGTCTGAGGTACAGGGTCGCCTTGATCTTAAGCATTGTATTAGTGTGGGAGGTTTATTTTTTAAAGCCAGAATTAAGGAACACTTGACCAGTGTATACATGTTTTTTTCTGATGAGCGTTGTTAATTGGTCAATTGATGTAACCTTTGTTGTTAGGATCTGTTGTTTGTCATATACAGTTGCAAGAAAAAGTATGTGAACCCTTTGGGATTTCTTGGATTTCTGCATAAATTGGTCATAAAATGTGTTCTGATCTTCATCTAAGTCACAACAATAGACAAACAGTCTGCTTAAACTAATACCACACAAAAATGATATGTTTTTTATGTTTTTATTGAAAACAAAACATGTAAACATTCACAATGCAGGGTGGAAAAAGTATGTGAACCCCTAGGCTAATGACTTCTCCAAGAGCTAATTGGAGCCAGAAGTCAGCAAACCTAGAGTCCAATCAATGTGATGAGATTGGATGTGTTGGTTAAAGCTGTCCTGCCCTATAAAAAAAACACACCAGTTCTGAGTTTGCTGTTCTCAAGAAGCATTGCCTGTTGTGAACCATGCCTCACACAAAATACCTCTCAGAAGACCTTGTGACTTAGATGAAGATCAGAACACATTTTATGACCAGTTTATGCAGAAATCCAAGAAATCCCAAAGGGTTCACATACTTTTTCTTGCAACCGTACATGGAACTTCTCCTGCTCCTGTCTTGGCCAGGACTATCTTGTGAAAGAATTTTTTATATCTCAATGGGAACCCTCCTAGTTAAATAAGGGTTAAAACAGACATAAAATGTTGAGCATTTCCATTGAAACATGCCCTTTTTTGGCTATTTGAAAAGATGCTATGTTTGTGGGACACAAAACACTGCACATCGCAAACACACCATTGCCACTGTGAGGCATGGTGGTGGCAGCATCATGCTGTGGGGATACTTTTCGACAGCTGGCCCTGGAAGGATTGTAGAGGTGGAGGGTAAAATGAATGTGGGAAAATATAGTAAAATCCTGTAGGACAATCTTATTCATCAGCCTGAAGCATACGACAAAGGTAACACAGAAATGGTTGAAAGACAACAGGGTGAAAGTTCTGAAGTGGCTGAGTCAAAGCCAAGACCTCAATCCAATAGAGAATTTGTGACTGGACTTGGAAAAGGGCTGTTTATGCCTAATCCCCATACAACCTGACAGAGCTTGAGCAGTTTTGCAAAGAAGGCTGTAGTAAAAATTCACTGTTCAGATATGCTTTCCTGACTGAGGCCTAGCCACATAGACTCAGTGCTGTAATTGCAACAAAAGGTGCATCTAGATACATGAGAATAATGCTCAACAGTAACAGTTCTCAAAAACTGAGGCATTAGCCAAAGCTAATAGGGGTGTTGGAAAATATTGATACACTGATATATCACAATATTTTGCGGCGCAATACTGTAATGATATTTTGAAATGCAGTATCGATATTTTTTAGATTAATAATTTACTTTGTTGGTGCGGTAGTTTGTGGTGTAATTTCACCCCCTGACCGCTAGTTGGCAGCAGGCAGTTGACTCTTCCCTCTTCTCCTCTGCTTAGACAAGATCACGCAAGATTTCCGGTCTGAGCGAGTCGGTTGCTCATACCTACCCAGCAGTGCAGCTTCTGCTGCATTTGTAGCAGATATGTGGACTTGTTTTGGCTTCCAAAACATTAAAGACGGTACAGACTTCTACAGGTGTCAAGTCATTTATAAGATATGCCACGCCAGAGTGAAATACTTGGACGACACGATGAACCTGAGCACGAGACATCATAGCAATAGCTTAGCGCCTAACAGCTAACAAGAAAGACACCTGCTGAAGCTACCGCTGATAATTACTCATGTAACTATAATTACACTGTCAATACTTCCTTTTATTTGTAAGGACCTGTGCCATCATAGTTTCATTAAGAATGACGGCTTCCGTAGTACAATTAAAAAAAAAAAAAAAAAAACACTGGCCCGTCACGTCATGCCCTCCTCAAAACACGGTCCATCAGTCCTTAAATTGACTCTTGTTTGGTGTTTGGTGGATTGGATTATTGAAGTTTGAAGAAACAAGACATATTGGCAATTTAACAATTTATTCATTTAGCAAACAGGAGCATCAGTAGTGTGTGGAGGAACCACACACAGCCACAACACCCTGGCACCTCCTCCTCATGCTGGTCACACACTGCTGTTGGATGGCATCTCATTCTTCAATCAGCAGCGTTGTGTTGGTCACTCTGGCACAAACAGCACGCCCAAGCTGACCTGCAAATGTTCATTGGGGTTGAGGTCAGGCCTCCTGGTAGCCCTATGAGCCTCGGAGATTGGCTTTGTGCAGTCTATTCCAGATTGTCTGGGCAGAGAGCCGTTGACCATATCGCCCTTCAAACCTTGACTGCAGATCTGTAGAAGACAGTCTACGGTACCTAAGTGCTGACAGGGTGAGGAAATGGTCTTCTTGGGGTGTCTTCTTGGGATGCCCACTTTGCAGCCTGTGTCTGACATCCCCTGTTATATGGAACTTGGCCTTTAGTTTCAGAGATGGTACTAGGGCCCACTCCAAATAATGCTGCAACTTGGTTTTGTGGAACACCAGCTTGAAGTTGCCCTATCACACGGGCCCTATCCAGACCAGTCAAACGTGGCATGCCGATTCTTGGAGCAGACACCTACCGACCACTGTAGCAGGGCCCATGCTCACAAGCACCTGGGGGTACCAGAAGCTTAAAACAAGAGTCAATAGCAACAGCAAAATATGCTGTTTGGCATTGTTACAACAAAGAAATAATCTACCAAACACACATTTCCTTACTTTTTTGCTAAGTTTATATATATATATATATATATATATATATAAATTACAAAAATATTGCAATATATCGCCTTGCTCATAGTATTGTAATATATTGCAGCAACCCTGTATCGCAATACATATCGTATCCCCAGATTCTTGCCAATACACACCCCTATTAGCTAAGTAAGTGGACATGGGGCCTAGTTATAAGGATTGTTAGAAGGAAAAGATGGCTGGAATGAGGAACTGAAGTCACGGCCTGACAGTTCACAATGACTTGAAGGAGGCAAATACTTATGCAGTCACCTTTTTAACAATACATATTTTTATGTAATTGACATTACTTTGCAGAAATCTGTTTTCAGTTTGACATTTAAGGGTTTTTTTGTTGTTGTTATTGTTGTTTTGGTCAAAAACCCAAATTATATTAAACATGATTGTTTTATAATATTAATACAGTTAAAACATCCAGGGGGCTGAATACTTTTTATAGGTACTGTTTCACCCATTTGAGGACTTTCTGAAAATCATGTTTTGATCATACTTTTCAGGAACATCTAAGTCATTCTCTGGAAGTTATTCAGCCTCACTACTTCTTCTGTGACAGCTTGCAGTGTGGGTGTGTTTTGGTTTACAGGTCAGAAGTCATTTCACCATCTCAGTGGGCTGAGCAAGCTGAGCAGAAGGCCAGAGAGAGAATTCAGCCGCTTCTGGATGACGCTCAGGTGAAAAGATTTGTCCTTCCCTCTACTTGTAGCAAAAAGAGAAAATCAGTGCATCAATTCTGTTACATAGAGGGTTTGTTTACTCTCTGATTAAGCATATTACAATAGATTATGTCTCTTGTGTCTGCTTGTTTTTATGGAAAAAAGAGTAAGTAAATTATGTTTGCTTTTTTCTGTTTCTCAGAGGATCAGTGAATCCAGAAACCAAATCAGCCCCGCACTGAGGAATAGGCTGTCTGATAAGGCTGCAGAGACGGTAAGCTTAATAGATTTTGAATTTGATGGCCATTGTTCAACAGGAATCAATTAAATTAATCAACTTGTCATTTATAGGCAGCAGCAAGTGCAGAGCAGCTGAGCGAGGCCCTGCTGGAGGATCTGTTGGAGGACACTGCTCGGGCAGCGTGGGCAGCCGAGACAGACAGACATTTAGAAGACGAGGCCCAGCGCAGGCTGCAGGCCCCCACCCTAGAGAGTATGCTGCTGCGGATGGAAGAGATACAGGTGAGAGCTGCAGACAGGCTGACAGTGAAAGGTCAGTTGGAAACTGAAAGGTTACCATCCACTGGTTTGTTATTGTGGGCGGCTTTTACAGCATTGACCTGGTGTTTACTGATGCACTTTGCTGTCTTGATCAGGATGTTCTCCCTGTTTGTAGTGGCATGACAGTATGACTAAAAATGTGTTTCTATGTATGTGAACAGAGAGATCAGGAGGAAGTGAGGAGACGGTTTGCTTCGATCAGCTACTCAGACCCTGTTTACTGGGATCGACCAGGAGCATCAGGTAACACAAGCATGCCTCTCATCTTCTTCCACAGAGATCATGTCCCTGATATTTCCTGTAGGTGGAGACAAAGCTACAACTGACATGTTTCCTGAAGTTATCATCTCTGTCCATCTGTTTGGCCTCGGCTCCACCCTGTACACTTCTCTGCACACTCTACTGCTTCCTTCTCTTATCTTTTGGATTTTCCCAGGACCCCAGTGTCATGCTCCCGACTCCAGGCCAGCTTCTCCTCAGCCTATCAGGCTCACAAGGGCAGTGCTGATTCAGAGTTCTGCAGCTGATATTATCCTGGAGAAACCAGTAGAGACTGGGTGAGTTACCTGTACAATTTGCCCTCCCCTTTATTACACTTAACAAAATTTCTACTACTTATCTTTAGCATCTCGGTGCCCCCTTTGCCGTTTTATGGCTCTTGAAGTGGCAATAGGAAACTGGAGTTTTTGAGTTTTGACCTATATAACTTCTTCCCAAATCCTCTGAGCTAAAATTACAGCTCCATTATCATAAGTCAGGGATGTGCAACTGGTGGCCTGGGGCCTCATGCATCCCATTCCGTAATCAGTCCAGTCCAATTCCAAATATTAGTACATCATGACCTTGAAGAAACATGGTAAAATCTTCCATAAATTATTTCAGCCTGTATTGCAATGCAACGTTATGCACAAGGACCAAATTTGTAGGAGTATAAAAGTTGAAATTCTTCCTTAATAATCCTTGATTACTGGTATATGTTACTGTCACATAAACTTAAAACAAAAAGTAAGGCAATTTGTGTTTGGTACATTATTTCTTTGTTGTAACAAAACTTCTTGGTAATAAATCTTAAACTGTTGGAAAGCCTATTTATTACCCTTTTAAATGCTGCCACATTTGTAAGGATCATGCATTTGTGGGATGAGCAGCAGAGCTGAGTATGTGGGTTTTGCCCATGAAAAATGTGCCAGATCTTCTCTGCCAATACCAAACAGCTTATTCTGCCATTGACTCTTGTTTGGTGTTTGGTGGATTGGATGATTGAAATTTGAAGAAACAAGACATATTGACAATTTTTCAATTTATTCATTTTAAGAACAGGAGCCTCAATAGTGTGTGGAGGAACCACACACAGCCACAACACCCTGGCTCCTCCTCCTCATGCTGGTCATCAGCCTGGTCACACATTGCTGTGGGATGACATTCCATTCCTCAACCAGCATTTTTTTGCAAGTCAGCCAACGTGGTTGTGTTGGTCACTCTGGCACAAACAGCATGTCCAAGTTGATCCCACAAGTGTTCAATGGGGTTAAGGTCAGGACTGCTGGCAGGCCATTCCATCCTCTCCACTCCCAAATTCTGGAGGTAGTCTCTGATAAACCCCGCTCTGTGGGGCTGAGTGTTGTCATCTTGGAGGATAGAGTTCTTGCCGACAGGGTGAAAAAACAGTATTCTTTGGGTGTTGTCTTCTTGGGATGCCCACTTCGCAGCCTGTCTCTGACATTCACGTTATATGGAACTTGGCCTTCAGTTTGGAAATGGTCCTAGGGTTTACTCCAAACAATGCCGCAACTTGGTTTTGTGGCACACCAGCTTGAAGTTGCCCAACTGATGGGCCCTATCCAGATCAATCAAACGTGGTATGACGATTCTTGAAGCAGACATCTACTGACCACTGTAGCAGGGCCCATGCTCAAAGGTGCTGGGGGTACCAGAAGCTCAAAACAAGAGTCAATAGCAACAGCAAAATAAGCTGTTTGGCATTGACAGACAAGATTTTGCACATTTTTCATGGGCGCAACCCACATATTCAGCTGCTCATCCCACAAATGCATGATCCTTACAAATGAGGCACAATTTAAAAGGGTAATAAACAGGCTTTCCAATGGTATAAGATGTATTACCAAGAAGCATTGTTACAACAAAGAAACAATGTACCAAACACAAATTGCCTTACTTTTTGTTTTGAGTTTATATGTATTGGTATATGTGACAGTAACTACCTGTGACAGGTAGCCAGTGCAGGGAGGGAAACATGGATGTTATATGCTCTGGTTCTTTGGAAGAACTCTTACAGGAGTGTCTATCCATCCTTTATCTACACCACTTGTCCCATCTGTGGTTGCTGGGGTCTTGAGCCTATCCCAGCTGTCATTGGGTGAGAGGCAGGGTATACCCTGGACTGGTAGACTGGTAGTCATTCACAGGGCTAACATACAAAGAAAAACAACCAGGTGCATGCACATTTACATTTATGGCCAATAAAGAGTCACAGATTAACCCAAAAAACATGTTTTTGGTGGTGGGAGGAAGCCAGAGTACCTGATTGGAACCCACGCATGCACAGAGAGAACATGCAAACTCCACACAGAAAGGCCCTGACCGGGAAGCAAATGAGGAACTTTCTTGCTGTGTGGCAACATCACTAACTCCTGTGCCCCCATGCACCCCTAAACAAGAGTGTGTAATGCTATGTTATGGTGAATAACAATAATCGTGACTGGATGAAATGAAAGCATGGATTAGTTTTCTAAGTATGTGGTGCAGAGAATCCGACTAAGTTTGGAGATGATAAAGAGCTGCATGACACTAACTTGAACTACATGAATCATTTGTTTGTCGAACTTTAAGCTGGATTCAAATATGACACCAAGATTTTTTGCATGTGGTTTGTACAGAAAAGGATGGTGGACCAAGATTAGGTTAAACACTGTCGGCAAAATGCTTTGGACCAGATATGATTATCTCTGTTTTTTTCTTTCATTTAGCTGAAGAAGTTTGTGGCCATCCAGGATTTTATGTCTTGAAGACAGTTTTGGAGGTTGTGTAATTTGTTATGGTTATTGGGTTCAAGTGGAAGGTAGATATGGGTATCATCTGCATTAGGATTAAAGAAGACATTGTGTTTGTGGATAATTTGACCTAGTGGGTCCAAATACATGCAGAAGAGAATTGGCCCAAGTATAAAACCTTGGGGGACACTACAGAATAAGGGGACAGAGGAGCAGGAGTTATTGATTGACACGATGAAGGATCTGTTGGATAAGTATGAGGAAAACCAGTTTAAGGCAGAACCAGAGACCCCTACCCACTGGTGTAACCTATTAATGAAAATAGGACTGACCTACTGTGGTGAAGGCTGCAGTTAGATCAAGGAGCTAAAGGATTAAAATAATGACCCAAGGCTTCAGCAAGGAGGAGATCGTTGGCCATTTTCAGTAAAGCAGTTCTGGTACTATGGAGGGCTCTGAAACCAGATTGGAATTTTTCAAAAAGTGGCACCACAGATGGCAGACTGCAGTTAGAGAAGTAAAATTCATCAAATGCTGCTCTTGGACGATGGTATTCTTCAAGAAAACACATGTCCAACTCTGATGAGGCCTGGCAGTGAAACGAAATTTGGCAGTGGTGACCACTACCAAATTTTGGATGCTGGAAAAACCCTGGTATTTGTTCCTTGTGTCACACTGTAAGTAATTATAATATTTAATTGACATTATCCTTTGACAAAATACCCCCTGGCAGTGAAATTGAAATGAATCTGGCCTTCCAGGTAACCATAGCCTCCCATCCCTGTCGTAAGATATGACTATAGCTCTGTATCAACAATTATATAACATTATAATACAACCCCCTCTTTAGGAAATATGCATGTTGAAATTATTATTTTTTGGTTATTTCCAAAGTCTATGTCAGATTCCATGCCCTTATTTTATGAGAGAATAAATGTATCTCAGTTAAAGACTCCCTGTAGTGATTAAGAACAACAGTCGCATCAACCAGAGTAAGTCAGGCGTTGTTTTAATTAGGCCTCTAGACTCGTAAAAGTGAAGTGGTTAATGTGTTTTTAGAGATGCAGAGTGTTCCTTTCCACATGACGTGTTGCTGCCCCATAAACACTCCCCACCGGGAGGCCTTCCTCATCCCACAAAAGCCACTTGGTGGCCAGTGTACCCAGAGCTGAGTCTATTCCTGACTCTGGCAGCGACTCCTCAGAGAGCTCCTCTTCTGCCCAGGGCTTTGGCTGCAGCTGCTCTCTGCTTCAATTAATGAGGAACTTTGAAAGAGTGGGGAAGGGAGCGGAAGGACCAGAAAGTGTTGACACAGATGAGCCAGCAGGATGCTGCTCCTGATAAATTCAGGCTTGCACCATTAGCAAATTAAAGTCTGTCAGACTTGGAGTGCCTCAGGTTCACTTCCTTTGATGGAAACTTTGCCCTCCGATCAACTGTGACCCATCTAATACTCTCCCTCCATCAAGTAATAGCTTGGCAAACACCGCTCAGGCAAGAATTTAATGTCTTGCCTTTTTTGGGAGGTGTTACGTCTCTGAGACTTATTCTTACTTCAAAAGTATGCAGCCTTTTAGCTTCTTAGTAAGAACAGAGCCATTCTGAGAACTGCCAGCTCAGTTGTTGTGAAACTCCCTGAATCACTTTGGCATTGAGCAGAGACAGACCTGTCTGCAGCACTTTATCCTCAGCCCAAATAACAGGCCCTTTTAAAAAAGGCTGGCACTCTGCTGGACCTTATTTAAGGACTCTTTTTTACACAGAGAATCACGGGATATGCAGTCAGGATATTTAGACACCAGTCATTGGGAAAAAAATACTTTGATTAAGAATTAAGCATGAAGAATTACAAATATAGAAAACAAAGGGAAAAAATGTGAAAACCTAATGATCACATCCAGCTCGGAGAAGTCTCAAGAATTAATGTGGTTATTCAGTACTATGCATGATAAATGTATTCAAGTTTTAGGGTAATGTGTCTTTGTCCACCATTAAAAACTTTTTTAGTTGAATGAAAAGCAAACAATGATTTATGGGTCAGCTCATTATTGGAGCACTTATCTGCTTTTCACAGGAAGTAATCGATAAATACTCTTCGTAAAGTTAATGTATGGTGGATGTTTTTAATGGGAACATTTAACGTCTAAGCCACAGTTGGAGTAATGATGACTTTTTGTTGTCAGAGCATCTATCAGCATACTACTCATTTATACTAATCACTGATGGTGAGTCCGTAGCTTTGCTGTCTGCTGACTAACACATCATCATGGCATCAGAGAATCTCTTTTCCATTAGTCCTCACGAAGTGCCAGCTCAACTTTGTTTGTGTTGATGAGCGTTGGGTCTATGAAATGTTCCTGCAAAGTATTTTTGGCTCCAAGGCTGCTTGGCATACAGTAGTTGAACTGGTTATCATTTACAAAATAATTAGCATTGGTTTGAATGCATCATCCACATTGCTCACCTATTCCATGCTCTCAGTGGGGACCAAACCAATTCATTCCCATTAAGTGCTTTTGATGGATAGAGACTTAATTTTCATATTTAATTTGTATCCTTACAGCCAAATTAAAAACTTAAGTGGCACTGGGAGATTTCTCAGCTGGCATAAATGTATATTTGTGTATCAACAGAGGACATGATAAAGCTGCTGCCAACAAAAGAACACTTGTTACAGATATTTCACTCTGCTACTGAAAAACTCTTTCTCTGCATTACTTTCGTTTTCCTTATCTGCAAAACAGGCAAAAGTACTGTACACAGACAGCAGCTCTTCTCCCACACTGTTCAGTCCCTTTAGATGTAATAAAGTTAGACTTAGGGAGTCATTGGGTGAGAGGTAGAAAGAGAAATCAGGCTTATTAGGCACATTTTTTAACAGAGCTGTCTTTTGGGGACAAGAAGTTGCTTTCCAAGCTGACCTGAGATGTAGGAGAATGAGATGAGTGGGCTGCCTGTGCTGCAGGCTAAAACCACCCTGGTGACACATTTAAAAACACACAGCAGAGGGGTTGAAGCTGGGTCTAACAGAAGCAGCAGTCTGTTGTTTTTGCAGCCAAACAAAAGAACACCAAAGTGGGCAATAACCTCATCAAAGTTTCTGCATGCTAAATACTACTGTTTGTTGTCATACCCTTCTTTTAGGACATGTAAGAAAATGTTGGCCTTTAATGAAGCAATAGGATCTAACTCTCATACTGTAATTGTCCTTGAGATGTTTGTGTAATGACATTTAACAGTTTGCTTCATCTGCAGCCAGAGGAAATGAGCTGCATCACTGCCCTGCAACACATTCCAGTCTTTTAAAGACAAAGACCCATAATTTTCCACAGCATGACAAATATCAAGTGCCACTTTAGTCCTACTTTAATCTCTGGTGTGTACTGCAAAAACACCAATCCAATGAAGTACATTTGTTGAATTTGTTATCAAAAATCTATCATTGCACTTATCATAAACCATATTAACTCAACAAGTTAAGACAGAATAATGCTTATAGATATGAAAAGGCTTGAATCACTTGTAATGGTGTAAGAAAACACAAATACACGTAAAAATCCTCATTACAAGGGATTCAGACCATTTCTATATCTTGGAGCAAGAACATTACTTTTACTTACCAGGTGAATCTGGATTTTATGAAGTGTAATGACACCATTTTAAATGTCAAAATACCCAAATACACTTATATAAAGTGCTGCTTATGATCTTCTGATCCCATTTAGATTTTGAGGGAAATTTTGACTTTACAGCATCACTCAGTGCTGGTTGGATAACACAGACTAGCCCAGTGAGCCTAGCTGTTGTTTCTAATGGCATACTAGCCTGGTGTTGTGTAGCCATGGCGATTGATGTTGCTGCAGAGTTTTACCTTGTGTATTGCTCACGTATGACTCATATCCAACTCCTGACTTTCTGGTGTTTGAAATAATCCAGTATCTTTGCTAGCAGTAGATAGACACTCTGACCCATGTTTATGGTGTGAGTACCATCTGTAACTTGTTTTGGTGTGAGGAGTGCTCTGCATCATGCAGTTTAGTGTCTGTTGGCTTTTATGTAAACTGCACCATGGGGCTGTGTATTTTAAAAACTGCCAACAATGCATGTATGGCTGTCTCAATACTTGACAACTGTACTGATAAGCATGATGGCAAGGAGCATGTGATGATATACTGCCATATGGATTTTTGGAAACAGGCCTACTGAATACACAAATACATGTGGAAAAAGTAGGTTTGTTATGATATTTCCTCCTTAAGTGCAGTTTGTGAAGAAGCTCTATTGTGTCCATTCTCCTTCTGCACTGACACTTCATAGATTTTGTGTTACAGAATGGAGACATTTCAATATGTGACAAGCAAATTATGGGTAGAGGCAAAGGGGGTTGACTGTCAGCTCAGTGTGGTTTAAGTAGAAGACGTAAAAATGCAGCCGATGAGTAGCAGCAGCAACAAACATGGTAAACAACTCAACATACACACAAAAATGACAAAAATAAGTCTGTGTGAAAAAGGAAGTCACACACAGAAGACATGGAAATTACATGGTTTTACTGAAAACATGAACATTTCAAATCTTCATTCCAACCAGGATATAAAGCATCCAAACGATGGATCCAGAAAGCTTTCCTTTGATTAAATTTGTGGATTCTGTCACCTCCTCTGACCAAAGGTGTTCACTGCACTGGCTCTGTGCGATTCATTTAAGCATCTTTCCATTTCTTATTCAAATGCCATATTTATGCTCAACTAAGCAACCCACAGACATTTTTTTATACGTCCTATGTAGAATAAACCCTTTTTTGCATGGGAAAGACAAAGAATATATGACAAAAGTGATGGTACAATTAAGGAAATCTCTTTGTAAGTTCTTTCAGTTAAAACATCAAAAAAACCTTTTGTTTGTACTGCATTATCACAATGAGGACAATGCATGCATCTAAGAGTGCCAGATGTTTTTTTCAGCTAAGTACCTTTTTTTGTCTGCTGTAGGATATGAATGCATTAGTCTGTTTCTAAGGGAAGTGCACGTTTAAATGAAACAATCTCTGGTTCAAGGAGAGCTTTACTCAAAAGGGGATCACTCTGAATAATGGCCCAGGTCCTCCAGACAGTATGTTTGATTTATCTGGCATATGTACCATTAGTTGCAACAGAAAACGGGAAAAACTGAGCGACTCGCTTATGCCTTGTATTTTTCTGGAGAAGGGTATTTTGCTCTAACAGCCTGTTGAATTACTTTAGCTTTATAGCCTCAGTCTGAGAGTCTGTGGGACATGGCCTCAGCTTGATTTAAAAAAGAAAGTAGCTTCCTGATCACAAATGGGATGTAGGAGCTGAATTTGACTGAAAGGAATGTTATCTTTGATGTGATGTAGATGAAAAGAATAAGCGGAGGATATTATTGACATGTTCCCTCTAAAGAGAGTGATGTGTAACTGTCCAACAGTATCTTTAAAGATGGATAAATCTGATACATTACTGACAGGCTGTGAATGTTTAATAGAAAGCCTCATGTTTTTGTGATGAAATTTGAACATTTATGGAAATCCAACAGAGTCTCATCACTATCAAAAACCAACAAATTATCATCGATATTCCTGCCAGACCAGGTGATACACAGACAAAAAGGATTTGCAGGATTTAAAGCATGTTCCTTTTCCAACACACCCCAAAAAAGACAGACATAGTTGGTAGAAAAACAAGAACCCATAGGAACAATGATCCAGTGCATGTGCGAAAATGTGGCAAAAAAATGCAGCCAATGTGGTCATGTTGGTCACTCTGGCATGAACAACACATGCAGGCTGATCCCACAAGTGTTCAATGCGGTTGAGATCATGTCTGCTGGCAGGCCATGCCATCCTCTCCACTCCCAAAGTCTGGAGGGTAGCCTCTGATAAACCCTGCTCTGTGGGGGGGAGTGTTGTCATCTTGGAGGATATAGTTGTATCCCAGATTGTTGAGATATGGGAGTGTCACTGGTTCCAGGCTCTCATCTTGACATTTGTCTGCACTGAAATTGTCCCCGTTGATAACAAGCCTTTTTTTTCCACTGACGGAGATGCTGCCCCACACCATCACGCTGCCTTCACCAAAAGATGTTACTCTATCAGTGCAGCAATCAGCATATTGTTCTCTGCGTCTTCTCCACCCTTTGGCCCTATTATATATTATTATATATACTACATACATACATATACTATTATATATGATCCAGCTGCCAAAGGTAGAATCTGGACTTATCACTGAACATAATGTTCCTCCTCAAGGGCAGTAATGGCAGGCCTCCTGGCAGCCCTATGAGACCAGAGATTGTCTGAGCATAGAGCTGTTGGCCATATTGTCCATATCGCTGACAGGGTAAGGAAATAGTCTTTGTGGGTTGTTGTCTCCTTGGGACAAAACAAAAGTCAATAGCAACAGCATGATAAGTTGTTTGGCATTGGCAGAGAAGATTTGGCAAATTTTTCATGGGTGAAACGTGCATACTCAGCTCTGCTGCTCATCCCACAAATGCATGTTCCTTATAAATTAGGGGCCATTTAAAAGGGAAATAAACAGACTTTCTAACGGTATAAAATTTATTGCCAGGAAGCACTGATGCAACAAAGAAATAAAATAATCCACCAAACACACATTTCCTTATTTTTTATGCTAAGTTTATATGTCACTACACCACAAATGTTTGAGTCAGCCCTGTTTAAGACCTACATCATCAAAACATTTTTTTAATGATTTTGCCAATATAATAAAGGCTTTTAAGTATTTTCTTTTTACATTTCTCTTGCTTAGAGTGCCTGACTTTTCCTCTTTTTATAGCTCATAATGTGTGTTGTCTCGGTCTAGACTGGTTGTTCTAAGCCAGATTTTCAGCCAAGAGAGGCACAACAATTGCTCCCATTTAGAGAAAAATAGTGTCATGCATGCAGTCATATGCCACACACATGGATGACACACTACAGAGAAGAAGACAGTGCTTGGTAATCTTGATTTTTTTTTGATTATGGTGTTTTATAAAGGCAAAGAGCAGGGATGGAAAGAGTTAACACTCACATTTTCAGTTTGTTCTTTCAGTCTCTGCTGTTGTTCTACCACGTGATCTGACAGAAGAGGCTTCTCTGAAGGTGGTTGTTGACTTAACACCAATATCTTAACACCTCCATTATCTATTTCCAAAACAGCATCCATTATTCTTCACCCTTGCTGTCTCGGTGCTCGCTTGAGTGCTATCAAACTACCGCTGAGACAGCAAGGGTGAGAGATTTTGATCTTTGGAAACATCAGCAGAGCGCAGATAAGATTTATGTATCCATGGTGAGGAGATCAGACACAGACCCCAATTGTGCACCCTCTCAGCAAATTCCGGCCCAGCGGCTCCATCAGCAGGTCAAACAAATCAATGGAAAGATGAAAGGTCCACTCAAAAATATTCTCAACCTTTCATGTGTTGTTTAATCTGCTCTTTCACTCTGCATGCCCTTTTTTATTCATAGCAACAGTATTTAAAAAAAAAAACCCAGAGCTGTGTTGCAATATAAAAGAATTTAGCATTTACAGTGCCTATAATAAGTATTTGCCCCCTTGGATGTTTTACCCTGGTATTGATTCTATAAATCAATCATGGTCAATATAATTTGGCTTTTATGACAAAATAAAACTACAAAAAAATCCCCTGTAATATCTAAGTGAAAACAGATTTCTACAAAGTAATGTCAATTCAATAAATATATGTTAGGTAAAATAAGTGGCTGCAAAAATATTCATCCTATTCAATCACGCAATCACAGCACTGAGTCTGTGTATAGGTCTCAATCAGACTCGCAGGCCTTGCTAGAAAATAATCTTCTTATTAGCTGTAGTTCTTTTGCAGATTGAATTAGATTGTCCTCCACTTTTCTGTATTTTGCCAAATTAATTTTACCCTTTACCATTAAGAGCCTGCCAGGGCTGGCTACAGAGAAGCATCCCCACAGCATCATGCTGCCACCTCCATGATTCAAAGTGGGGGTCTCATCAGACCAAAGAACTTTCTTCCACTTGACCATGAACTGTAGTTAAGATTCAATATGAGTTTTCTTCAACAGTGGTTTTCTCTTTGCCTCTCTCCCACAAAGCTTTGACTGGTAAAGAACCAGGGCAACAGTTGTTGCATGGAGTCTCCCATCTCAGCTGCTGGCGCTTGTAACTCCTTCAGAGTAGTCACAGGTGTCTTGGTGGCCTCTCTCACTAGTCTCCTTGCACTCTCGTGCGTCTCTCATTTTGAGAGTACAGCCTGATCGAGGCAGATTTACACATGTGCCATTTTTCTTCAATTTCTTGTTGATGGAATAAACTGAACTTCTATGGATTTTCAGTGCTATGGAAAGTTTTCTGTATCTACCCCCTAAATTATACTTTTCAATAACCTGTTCTCTGAGTTGCTTGGAGTGTTCTTTTTTCTTTGTGGTGTAATGGTATCCAGGAATTCTGATAACCCAGTGACTGGACCTTCCAGACATAGCTGTCTTTAAACTACTATCACTTGAGACATATTGATGGCACTCAGGCAATTGTGAGACTGCTAGCACCAATTGGCTGGACTTCTGTTGAATTAGGCCAATCACAGAATGTTTATGCAATCACTTATTGTACCTTACATATGTTTACAGATAATAAACGTTTTTTTGTACTTTTTTCTTTTGTTAAAAAAAGCTAAATTATATTGACCATGATTGATTTATAAAATTAATTAAAGGGTAAAACATCCAAGAGGGCTTAATACCTTTTACTGGCACTGTATAAGAAAATGCACCAGTGTATGTACTATATTCTCTCTACAGCAGTGATCTTGTTAGTCTTGTTTGGATCACAATCTCTGCACCACATTTGTCCTTGTCTAGCACAGCTTCAGCAGCTGTATTGCTCACTGTGTGGTCCAGTCCTTTTCCAGGTCCTCTGACACATTGCTAGACATTTTAAAGTAAAGTAGGATTACATCAGAATGAGAACTTCAAAGCCACTTGATATGATCCTGCCAGTGCCGTTCATCTGTCTTGGTCTGTGGAAGTCATGTGAAGGCCAAGTTGCACTGTAGGTGGGCGAGGAGAGGATGTTTTTTTTAGCAATTCAGTCATCTCATTTGTGCTTCCCTGTCAGTCACAGCCCACAGAGATTTCAAGATAGATATATACAGTTGCTTCTTGTCCTTTTGTGTTCTCATTGAGCTTTATAGGGAAGAATAGAGTCTAAAAGAACCATTAACAGTTGGCAGGAACTGTTCCAATACTTGAATTTCTCAGATTTATTCTGTCTTTGTCTGAATCATATCTTTTGACAGGCTCCGTGTTTGTTTTTTAATATTGCACAAAAAGTGTGGGTGTTTTTCTGACTTTGTGTTATGCTGTGGATTGCTGCTGTTTTTGTTGTTTTCAAACGTTTTGTCCTCAGATGCCCATCAGACAGCAAATCATCCCATTTTGGGACTACAAGTCGAGCTAACTGTGCAGGCACTTTGATATCAATGGCCACCCCACAGTTTGTAGTCACCACAGACAAAACAGAGACCAGTTCAGCCGAGGCCGCTGAGCACAATAGAGAGGCACTTAGCTTCTGGAGCTGCTGCAACACTAAATATAGCACCGAGAGTGCCGTCGCAGGAGCCAGGCTGATTTGTCCGAGCAGAGAGGATTATAAAGTCAGACCACGGCAATGCCCAGCTGAGCCCCCGGCTCACTCCAACACCTCTCCTAAATTCATCATCCTCGGCTGCGTATCAAGCTCGGCAAGGGTTTCTGGTCAATCACAACGATGCACTCCATTCCGACTCCCCCCTCGTCAATAAACTCCTCTCCACTGCCACAGCACTCAGAGGCCCTTTACCCACTTTGTACAGTGTAAGCCGTCAAGGTAATAAAAAGGTGTCGCAAAACATGAGCCTCCTCTTGTGTTTTCTTCTCGCACAGCATCCTCTCTGAGAGCAGCCTGACAGAGGAGGTGTCCCAAGAGCAGAAGCAGCCCACACACAGCAACGTCTTCCTGGGCACAGCGGAGCAAAGCAGAGCGACTGTTATCTCTGTGCCAGGTAGCATGCTGGGAAACATCCGGAGATATAGGGAGGACTATGAGGCCTTCCTGCACAGAGTGGCATACAAGGATGTCAGCAGTTTCAAACCATGGGCTGTCGCAGAAAGGTAACAGAGAAAAGGATGGTGGACAGAAACTGAAAGGAAATGGTGCTGGGAAAAAAAAGCTTTTTGTGTTTTTATGAGGTCATATAGAAGGCTCTTTACACATAAAGTAAGCAATACTGAAGATTAGATTTTATAACCCTTGTTACTCAAAAGTTGGGGTGTTATATAAATATGTTATATAAAATGTAAATGAAAACAAAACAAGGTGAGTTTTAAACAGTAAAACCCCATATTTTTTCCATCAATATTTTTATTTGACTTTTAGAACCACATGTTGTCGCTTTTCAGGAGCATCATACTTATCCAGACATAAAGGTGCTGCTTTTATCAACAAAACAGAGAGTTTAGACTCTTGACACAGATGATTAAGGTGTGCTTCATATTTCCATGTTTCAAGGAAATATCACACAGAGGACATGCAGACAATGTAAAGGAGTCCTGTCCTGACATACTACCCTTAGAAAAGAGGCGAAAAGACAAGTCAGATCAATTTCTCTTCCACTATTGTCAGAGGTCCTGTCCCTCTGATTTTGATTAGCAAGTGAGGGAGAAGTGACAATGACGAACGCAGCGCTGTTCAAAAAGTTGAAAAGTTGTCAACCGAGAACGCTTTGAGTATGGCAGCTGACACTGTTTTAATGATTTTATAAATCAGTCACATTCATTATAATTTGTCTTTTTTGGGCAAAAAAATTACAAAATGTCAAAGTGAAAACAGCTTTCTTCAAGGTAATGTCAGTTACGAAAATAAAAATATGTAATGTCAGTCAGTAAGTGGATGAATCTTTGGCTGCAGTCATAGCACTGAGTCTGTGTGCTTGGAATGTTCTTTTGTCTTCGTGGTGTAGTGGTAGCCAGGAATACTGTTTACCTGGTGATTGGACCTTCCAGACACAGGTGTTTTTATACTACAATCACTTGAGAGATATCCACTGCACTAAGGTGATCCTCATGTCATTCATTGTGAGACTACTGGTACCAATTGGCTGGACCCCTGTTAATTTAGGTGTGTCACCTTAAAAGGGGGTGAGTATTTATGTAGTCACTTTACATTACATGCCTTTCTTTAATTGCCAGTACTTTGTAGAAATATGTCTTTCCTTTGACATTAAAGAGGCTTTTTGTGTTTCCTTTTGTCAAACAGACAATTTTGACCATGATTGATTTATAAAACCAATTAAATGGTAAAACTTCCTGGGAGGGAATGCTTTCTATTGGCACTGTATAGTTTTAGATTTTACAGAATGTGTCTGCCAACTCTCTAGGAACTGTGTTGTACAACCAAATCCTCACAGAAACATGATTTGAACTTCTTGACCCCTGTTTTGTCTCTGGATGTGTCTTGCAGACATGATACTCACTCTGAGAGTCACGCAGAGGTTATCGTTTAGATGATGCATTTCTGGTGGCCTTTCTTCTTCTCTCCCACTCACAGATTTACATACCTAACAGAATCTTTAAGTTGCTGCAATACAGATGACTTCCTCTCAAACTCCAATCATACTATGTTTATTTGAGGTATTAATTTCAGACTCATAGATGCCTACTTTCTCTACATCAAGGGTGCAAATTTATAGGGAAAAAATACACATTTTTGGGTATGACTTCATGGCTCATTACCAGGAAATCAAAGTTTCAAGAGATGGATCTGCACTCTACTAAATTTGGAAGGAAAATAAAGGTATTATGTGAGGAGAAGCCTCCCAATTATCTCAGTGTTTTGTGGAGACAGAACACACACATCGAGCCAGGTACTTCCCTGGCTTCTCTGTCTCAGTGCAGAAACCTGTCTGTGTGATGTGATGGTAATGAGCAGCCAAGTGCTGCAGAGGAGTCAGACCATCATGGATGATCTCACTCTGCTAAGAGACTGGTGACGAAGTAATGAAACTTTCTGCAAACAAAAAAGCAATATATATATCAAGCTGCATTAAGCATCCTTTGAAGTTCTTTGATCCTTTTTCTACACCTTCAGCGGTGGACAGATGAGTATGGAAATGGAAGGCAAAACAGCAAGATAATTATTCAGTGGTTAGAGGAACTTATGCTTCATATTCATGCATTGACACCAAGCTTGTGTAGCACAATTACTGGTGCATGCTATGAGAGATAATTTAGTTTTTACGGTGGAATTTCATTATTTTTAATCACATAGAATATGAAGAGTCATTCGGCAGTGTTAGCATGGCTTTTACCACATTAATGTTATTAAAAATTTCCTAATGGCTGTTCCCAATCCCTAATGGTAGCTCCTTCACTCTGGTTCGGCGTGTATTCAGCAGTGGGTGCAAAATGTTCTAGCATTGACCAAAAAAAGGGTACAGACAGTTCAACAACACACAATAACTCATTGTTTTCTTGCACCGACGTCCTGATGTTTGGAGGTTTTGTGGGGCTCTGGAAGAGAAGAAAAGAGAAGAAAAAGAGAACACCACTTTCACTCATCCTCTACGATCCTGCCTCTGTGTCTGTGTGTGTGTTGACCTAGATAATAATCAAAACACTGAAATTTAGCTCAGTGCTGCTCCCAGCCCACCAGTCTCTTTGAGTTATTTTCATTCATTTAATGCCTCTCAAGGCAAAGCGAATTTCTTGCCGTTTTTCATGTCAAGCTCTGAAAATCTGGTGAGGAAAAACCTGCTTAAATCACAGCGCCTGCTGAATCTAGATTAATGATACAAGGTTAATGATTTACATTTTGTGTGATTACAAATCCATTGATGGCAGTAGTGTGTAAATTTTATGACCTTTTCAAGCACTTGTTTTAAAGGTCTAGTAACAAATCTATTTGCAATAACAATAGAAAGATGAGGTAACAACAGTGAAGATTACACACTTAGACTGCCTTGATTCTTTCAGTATTTTTGAGCATTGTCATACACGCTCATTTTCTGTTATTATTGGGATTCAAATCATGATGTTTTAAAGTCTGATTTTCCTTTCTTTTTGTCTCACTCTGCAGCCTGGCAGATGAGTTGCTATCGGAGGCGCTGGCTGACATTGCTGCAGAGTTTCAGGATGTCATGGAGGAGTATGCGGAGGCGGTTTTCACCTCAGAGTTCCTTCAGCCAATCCACTCACCTCCAGCTTCAGCGGCGGCTCTGGTTAGCTAATAGGAAGCAGCAGGAGACTGGCAGGGCCAAACTGCTTCAGTATCAAAACATATTTATTTATCAGCATTTCAGGCTTATTGTACAGATGATTTCAATATCAAGAAGCATTTTTGGCAAAGGACGGTGATTTTTTGCGCGTTTCAACAGATATTTCACTTTTTTTTATTGCATTAAGGACAAATAGGCATTAATTAATGCCTTGGTGTGACCAGGTATGACTTTAATTCGGTTTTCAGATATCTTTCTATGAAGCTGCAGCAGATAAGATGCTGAATCACACAGGGAGCATGAGTCATGTTACCCTTTGTGATCCATCTGTAACTGTGATTGAATTCCACAGGGTAAAGTTAGTTTAGTTTAGATAAGCTTGGAGAGACCATTACGACATCACAGAGGATTATAAGATTACGGCGCTCCCGTTGCACTTGGTTTAAATCTCCCTGAGGATTACTCGCACTTTGTATTTTCATGTTGGAATATGGAAATAAATTAATTGCATACGGTCTCCAAAAAGAATGATGTAGAAAGCCAAGAGCATCGTGTGTTCAATCTATTGTGACTGGATTTTGTCTTTTGCTTTTAGATTAAATAAAAAGGGTTTAAACAGAAAAGAGTGTTATCCTTCACTGTTTTATATACAGTGTGTAAGGGTGCTGGTTGTGAACATGTGATAATGTTGAGCAGTTCTTTGCAATGAGCTTTTTGGTGCATTTCTTTATACTTTTTATACAAACATGTCAACTGGCTTATATACTGTTGCCACTGCTGAACTGAATCCTGCATCTTAATGGTGTAAAATGTCAACTCCACATGCAAAATAAACATGACAGATTTGGCAGACCAAGAAAGTGTTGCGTCCCTTGAGAGCCACATGAAAGCTGCATGGACAGAGCCGAGGGGACACATCCAGATGTTGTGCTGGCCTGTGGGGACCAGCCTTCGACAGCAGACACACACAGTGACTAAATGAATTAGCTCACACTGAATCTGCCGCTCATATTTTCTCTCAGGCTGGGACTTTGCGTGGGCGTCTGTATATGTGCAGCCTTTCACAGGCACCAGCTCTGTGTAAATTTCTTCCTTTCTATGAAGGACAGATAGACATCAGCTGGCACAAGGCAAGGGGGGGGGGCTGTGTTGTCATCTTTACATGAACATAAAGGCTGTTCTGACATTGTCAGACATGAAACTCAATTTCAGGGTCTAATTTCTCATTATTTTTGCCATTGTCATGCCTCTGAAATTGAAATGTGGTCTGCCAAATGTGCCACTTCAAAGACAAAGCTGGCTATATTTTCTTTTCTGCCTCCTCAGCAGGCACCACTTAGTGTTTGACTGTGAAACTGTGTTGTCAGCAAACCATGCAGCAGTGCTATGTATTTTTATATTTCTTTATGCAAATCCGGCTCTGTACTGATGCCAAAATCTAGTTTTTTTTCTGCTTGCTGGGCCTTTACTTAATCTACTCATGAAGACTCACAGCCAGATGTTTCTGTGCACAGATCAGAATCAGCAGTGCTTTGCACATGATTATAATCTTTAAATGGTCAAGGAGGGTCATCCTTGCCACCAGCCAGCGCTGACTCATTATCAGAGCTAATTTCAGACATAGAGAGGACGCAGACTGCAGTGTATTCACCATGCATTGAAGGGGCACTTAACTCTACAGCACAGGTACATCAAACCTGCTTTGTGACATCTGGGTGGCCTCTGAAACACTTCCACGTGATGGAAAGTACTCAAACCAGATGGATATGAAACATTTGAGCGTCTTACTCGTGTTGCTGTATTTTTGAGTGATGTTCTGGAGGATTTCTACTGAGACACTTGAAATGCAAATACCAGCATTGTTTGCATTTAAAACAGCGTAAATCCCATTGTAGGTCTCTTTTAGTCAAATATCTGTTCAGGCTTCATTTGCTTTATTTTACAGAACACATGAGAATCTTTTGCTTGATTGCATCAACTGTTTTTGCAATGTTTGGACAACTATGGGGAAAAACACAATGGCTTATCATGTGAGACAAGTCCTAAGCAGAATTCGTGCTGAGAGCTAACTTGTGCACAAGGAGAAATTTGGAGCATAAAAAGTTTTCTGTGAACCTCAAAGCATATTCAAGTCTGAATCAACAGTTATACTACTAGTACACACATGGACAAAATTGTTGGTACCCCTCTGTTAATGAAAAAAAACCCACAGTGGTCACAGAAATAACTTGAATCTAACAAAAGTGATAATAAATAAAAATTCAATGAAAATTAACCAATGAAAATCAGACATTGCTTTTGAATTGTGGTTCAACAGAATTATTTTACAAAACAAACTCATGAAACAGGCCTGGACAAAAATGATGGTACCCTTAACTTAATATCTTGTTGCACAACCTTTTGAGGCAGTCACTGCAATCAAACGATTTCTGTAACTTTCAATGAGACTTCGGCACCTCTCAGCAGGTATTTTGGCCCACTCCTCATGAGCAAACTGCTCCAGTTGTCCCAGGTTTGAAGGGTGCCTTCCCCAGACGGCATGTTTCAGCTCCTTCCACAGATGTTCAATAGGATTTAGATCAGGGCTCATAGAAGGCCACTTCAGAATAGTCCAATGTTTTGCTCTTAGCCATTCTTGGGTGTTTTTAGCTGTGTGTTTTGGGTCATTATCCTGTTGCAAGACCCATGACCTGTGACTGAGACCAAGCTTTCTGACACTGGGCTACACATTTCTCTCTAGAATACCTTGATGGTCTTGAGATTTCATTGTACCCTGCAGAGATTCAAGACACCCTGTGCCAGATGCAGCAAAGCAGCCTCAGAACATAACAGAGCCTCCTCCATGTTTCACAGTAGGGACAGTGTTCTTTTCTTGGTATGCTTCATTTTTGCGTCTGTGAACATAGAGCTGATGTGCCTTGCCAAAAAGTTCCAGTTTTGTCTCGTCTGTCCATAGGACATTCTCCCAGAAGCTTTGTGGCTAGTCAACATGCAGTTTGGCAAATTCCAGTCTGGCTTTTTTATGATTTGTTTTCAACAGTGGTGTCCTCCTTGGTCGTCTCCTATGAAGTCCACTTTGGCTTAAACAACGACGGATGGTGCGATCTGACACTGGTGTACCTTGACCTTGGAGTTCACCTTTAATGTCTTTGGAGGTTGTTCTGGTTTCTTTTGTTACCATCCGTATTATCCGTCTCTTCGATTTGTCATAAATTTTTTCTCCTGCAGCCACGTCCAGGGAGGTTGGCTACAGTCCCGTGGATCTTAAATTTCTGAATAATATGTGCAACTGTAGTCACAGGAACATCAAGCTGCTTGGAGATGGTCTTATAGCCTTTACCTTTAACATGCATGACTATAATTTTCTTTCTAATCTCCTGAGACAACTCTCTCCTTCGCTTCCTCTGGTCCATGTTTAGTGTGGTACACACCATGTCACCAAACAGCACAGTGACTACTTGTCACCCTTTAAATAGGCCGACTGACTGATTACAAGTTTGTAGACACCTGTGATGCTAATTAGAGGACACACCTCAGTTGAACATGTCCCTATGGTCACATTATTTTCAATCTTTTCTAGGGGTACCATCATTTTTGTCCAGGCCTGTTTCATGATTTTGTTTTGTAAAATAATTCTGTTGAACCACAGTTCAAAAGCAATGTCTGATTTTCATTGGTTAATGTTCATTGAATTTTTATTTATTATCACTTTTGTCAGATTCAAGTTATTTCTGTGACCATTGTGGGTTTTTTTTCATTAACAGAGGGGTCCCAACAATTTTGTCCATGTGTGTAAATGAGGGAAATAATCTAAAGGTTTTCACCTGAGAAAGATCAAACATAGTCTAGCTTGAATGCAAGTGCTATCTTGCTAAAGAGGTAGACCTAAAGTTCTCCATGAATCCTGTTTTCACAGTGATTACTTTAAGGATGAAGAGGAACAGATGGTTTAAGTGCCTGTTTGGTGTCCATGTGTTTTTCATGATTGATTACATACCTTATAAATGTATGTCAACTTTCTTGGGACTCCAGCTTTCGTTTTGCATGAGTGACAATAATGTTTATCTGTGTAATGATAAGATACTATTTGATTTCCTCGAGTTATTGATGATTCACCAGTTAGTGACTGCTTGTTGTTATACTACACTGACTGTAGAAGATTGTGTGCATAATTACCAGGTTAATTCAATATTTTTAAATATTTTACATCTATTTGTGTTGCTGTTCTTTTATCAATATAAGTTCAATCAGGAGAGAGTTTAACAAAAATTATTTTGATGAAAGAGAAATGTGATAAGTCTTTGGCAGTAAGACTCCATCATACACTGAAAAAAGTAAAACATTGGTTGAACTTTAAAAAAAATAAAGCAATTAGTCGCACGAAACATTTTGAATTGAATCAATCTTTTTTTTTAATTAGGTAAATGTAAATTTTTTAAGTTCATAGAAACTATGTTTAAAGGTTTAGCAAACCTAATTATTTTAGATTGTCCTAAACTAAAAATAAAAATTTCCCTTAATCAACCGATAGAAATATTCCACTCATTTGAACTTAAAATGTTTAAGTTCATACAACCATTTTAGAAAGGTAATATTTTTTAGGTTGTTTCAATTAAGAAACAATAGTTGTTTTGGGGGGCTTCAGCCTATCCCAGCCAATTTAAAGTCACCAATTAACCTAATGAGCATTTTTTTGGAGGCCAGAGTACCCAGAGAGAACCCATGCATGCACAGGGGGAACATGCTAACTCCACACAGAGAGGCCCTGACTGGGAAGCGAACCAGCGACCTTCTTGCTGTGTGGCAACAGCGCTAACCCCTGCGCTGCCGTGCCTCCCTCAACTCAACTTGACACATTTCTCCTGAAAACTCCTGCTACTTTGGCCTGATGGGAGAGCAGAAATGTATTAAAGAGGACATATTTTTCCCTTTAAGACAAGTTTATAGTGGTCTCAGAGGTCCCCAAAACACACCTGTGAAGTTTATTGCTGAAACAACAGTAGTATAGGACTCTTGCAGGAAATGTCACTCTCCTGATGTTTTAGGCACTTCTATCCAAAGTTTAGGACCTAACTGGGATTTGAACTATCAATCTCCCAGTCAAGAGTCAGCAGGGTAACCCATTGAGCTAGCCAGCATCTCTGCTAGTAACTGAGAGGAGGATCAAGAGAGTTCACATATTTTTGTTAGAAAAACCTGAAAAAGTGTTTTTTGCATAAAATTGCCACCATCTAAGAACAAGAACGTCTCAGAAGATGAGAAGCTGACAGTCTCTGAACTTGGGCTGTCACATCTGTAACCTCTGGCGATAAACCTCAGCAATAAGCACAATCTCTTAAAGGGAGCCATGAAGGCTAAGGATAAATTGTATTTGGATTAATTCAACTGCACAGAAAGCTTATGTTTTTCCTTTCCGTTACCAACTTGGCACTTTCTTCTCAGTCGAAGTCAGTCCGCTGGATGCCTGTGCTGGAGCGTAGAGGGAGAGCCACTCAGAAAGTGACGGCTGCTGTTGCATCAAGTGTTTTTTGAATCCACTCGGGACCTATGGGATGTTGTTATGAATGCGCATGCACACAGCAGGCTTAATGCAATAAAAATACATTGATCCAATCAAATTTACCTTCCTGCTTTTCAAAAACCATTAAACAGTCGACTACTGCTGTCTGCTGTTGGAAAACTTTGTTTTACTAATGGTTAGTGATCAGTGAGTACAGATAGGTCACAGCCTTTATATTGAGGCCAACCTGGGCTTTAAGAACATCTGTGCTGAAGTAATGTCTATTTAGACCGTCTCCACTGTTAAGACGTGTTTTGACAAAGCATGATTAGACAACAGAACAGCCTGCCATTGGTTTTCATGTGATAACCACTGTGGGGAAACAATATGATGGCTAACTCTAAGCTAGTGACAGAAACTTCAAAAACTGATTCAAAATGGAGAAAAAGACGGTTCAAATTTGAGTTACTGGTGTGGAATTGATCTTAAAAAACACCAGAAAGTCACCCAAGTTCCAGGCTCACTGGAAAAGCTAACCTAAGGGTTACAAAGGCATGGATAGTGTCATTGTAACGGCACAACAGCAGGCTTCAAGAGTTGAACAAATTAAGTGGCTATGATTTACAGTACAAAAGATCTTTAACTTTTTGTAACCTGTGTCTCCTCTTGTCCTAAATGACAGCATCCATGCTGGTTAAATATTTTGTTTTAGCTTGTCATGGGCAACTGTATCTTAATTCGCCCTTTTACTATGTGGAGATCAAGGTTCAATCCCTGGTCCCATCCATATATAACGCTTCAAGTAACCTATGATTAACATTGTTAATCAGTTCAGTTTGAGTTCCCATAGCTGCTATGCTGATGACATACAGCTGTATTTTTCAAGATGCACTTCTTTTTTTTAGATTTCTTTTGCGTGTTGCCTTCAATAAAAAGCTAGATAAAAAGAGAGATGAGAAATACAGGGAGAGAGAGGGGGAAGACGTGCATCAAACACCTCGCCTGCAACCTGTGCACTGAGGACTCTTGCCTCTGGGCTACGGCTAGAGCACCAACTGAGCTAAACAGGCACCCATACCCTCCAGATCTGCCTGGCTGTAATCCTGGGGTACATTATACTCAACTTCCCTCAGTTTAATTCAGAAAAGATCCTGAAGTCATTGAAGTGTATCTGATTACTACAGGAGAGTTAAATCAAGAATCATGTAATATAAATTAACAAATACTCTCTCATTCACTGTTTTAGATTTGAGTATTTGGTTTCATGTTCAAGAACCAAAGCGAAGAAAAGTGTGGAGAAATATGCCATGCCTCTGAAGTTGTGCCAAAAATGATAGAAAACAGAAGTTTGCAGTGTTTTAATTACATATACATACAAATGCAAATGTTTTATATGCCATAAAAGCAAATTCAAGTGCACTGTAGCTCAATGCAATGGATTGAGGACAGCATGTTTTTTTGCATTTCCTCATCTTCTTACCAGTAGACCAACATTACTCACTAATCATTTGATTTCAGGGACTAAAGGGTAAAAACAAATAAAAAGAATATTTCCTCAAACATCAGAAGAAAAAAAGAAAGGAGCGCATCTCTGAGCCTCTATCATTCTTCCATCCCTGACTTTGAAGAATTGCCGTTTTACCATCACACGATGCATCACGTTGACTGTGACACTTTAGTGGTGGAATGTTTTAGTATAAATCACAATAATTTAAAGTGCAGGAATCTCAGACACCTAGTTTATTGTTCTGCTACCACCGACCCAGTTAAGTTGCTGATTTTGCTGTTCCACCCACAAAGTCGCTGAATTGTTTTCTCAGACAGGGAGCAACAACAAATCTGCACCTCAGGTGTGAAATCCTGGTTTGCTGACTGCCACATATTGTATTTTGTGACTCTTTAATGGCTCCCAGGAAACCTTGCGCTGCTATAACAGGTCTCGCCTACATCTTCCAAGAGCCTTAGATCATTCTAGCAGACTGAGTCAAACAGAGTCTAAAGGTACCATTCTTTGACTGCCTCTGAATCACCTAAAAAGTTGGTGTTATGTATTTTCTGCTCTCTTTTTTGATGTTTTTCTTTCCCATTTTTATCTTTTTCTGATGAATAAGGCCTGTATAATTTGGATTACATTGTGTCCTAACTCTTTCTCTCTTCTTACTAAAGACTTTCATTGAATTTAATTAGCCTTTTATTCTGCTGGAGTCAGTAAGTGCAGTGAATTGGTGTAATCAGGGCTATCTGTCTTCCTGGCATCTTTGCCTTTAGGTCTTTCACTGCTAGTTTTTCTAAGCTGGATTAGGGACTCTGGTTTGTTGGTTTAATGTGTTTTGATATTTCTCTGCCTTCATTATAAACCTACACTGGCTGCATGTATTCCTGGAGTGTGGTAATGTAGTGTGCCCACACTTAGATTCCGCAGCAAAAGTTTGGCCACGGGCATTTTCCTCAGCCAATAACATCCATTCAGGCAGACACATCTGTAAAGTGATGCCTTAGCCAGTCACAATCCTGCAGGGACCATGTGACCTCATGTTTGGTCCCAACACATGCCTTGTAGAGTGTGAATGTGCACCGCTTGTGCTAAGGGAGGAACCTATTTTGCATCAATTTAGGTCAAGCATTTCTGCAGCAAGGGTCAAGTTAAGCTACTAAATGAAGTAGAGGCACCCATTAGGAAAAATCAGATTAGACTCGGTCACACATCTGGATTTAGAGGATTTAGAGCCAAGGGAACATGATCATAGTGCTCTCTTTAAAATCTCTTATCCCTAGAAAGCAAAAGTAAACGGGAGAAACATCTTCCTTGGTCTGAGGGCTTTATTTTGAAGGGGTTTAATTTTGCTTGTCAGAGTCCGAAAGCTTTTCTGTTCTGCTCTGATGACTACCTCGGCGTGACCAAGGTGGCACCTACTGCTGCAGTGATGGATGGTTGACAGGCGTGGCAGCTTTCACCCCAGTGATTTATTGTTATTCTACTCTTCATTTTATACCTCATCATCTCCTTTTTCTCTGAAATGCTGCAATAATACAACAGCACTACTTTGCATTTAGAACAATGGACATTGAAATTATGTTTTTCTACCTCAGATGTAGTATCACGCTAAATGTATGTATAATTCAGGGAGAGGCTATTGATTTTGTTGTCCTTTATCCCCATATCTAAAAATATTCCTATTTTGAAATCACATTCACCTATTTTATTAAAAATATTTACTTCATCGTAACCTTGATTTAACAATCACACCCTGCAGAGGGAAAAATACACAGCTACTACTTTTCCACCTTTATATTTAATATCATGGGCTTTCTAATTATTTCATTCAGTTTGACTGATCATTATGTAAGCATACCTGTTCTTGTTATGATGTGGTGTGAGAAATATAATTTTGAATAAAATATTTTAATTCTGTGACATTTACTGTGTCTGAAATGGTCATTACTTGCTGTTTGTGTTTGCTGTCCATCAGAGGGACAATCTGTTATTGACGTTTAAAACAATAGTTTAACAAGTGAGAGAGAAACAAATAGTTCATTTTTGTAAAGCAAATAAATTACACATTAATTTTTTTTAACCTATATTAACCTATATATTTTTCATTACAAATATCTTTCTACTATTAAATAGTTAAAATATTAGTTTTACCTACAAAAGAAGGATCTTCATGAAAAAAAACACAATTTACAATGAAGTATTAAGCACTTTACAAAAAAAAAATGGTCACTTTAAGTAAAAATCAAGAATATCTATCTTACAATGAATGATTAAAATATTAATCCATCAATCAACTCAGCTGCATTGGGGTTTGTCCACATGGAGTTGCCGTAGTCAACAATGTTTGTGACGTCACTGGAAAGTGCAGGAAGAAGGCGCAGGCCCCCGGACACATCTGGTACCTACACCGTCACAACTGTTTTAGGCTATTGGGACATCATCAGTACGGCCAGGGGCTCATGGCAACCCTACTTCCTGTCCAGACTGTGCCTTAGACCAGTGGTTCTCAACTGGTCCGCCTCAGGACCCACCAGTCTGTCTTACAACAGATCACAACCCAAGTTTCCAAAACATTTTCAACAATGCATGTTTAGTTAATTGAATATGTTCCAGTCTGGAGCATGATTGAACCAAAACACCCAGTGGCGTGCACAGACTTTTTCAAGGGCAGGGGCGAAAAGAAGAAAAAGGGCACATACAGCGCATTCTCACCACTAAATAGGGCACTAAGTTTCGCGTGTTTTCGAGGGCACTTTAGACATGTTTATATGTTATACAAATGGCACATAATATAGCCACAAACAGACTAACTAGATAGACTACTCAAGTTAGTTTGTAGTTAGGATCAGCATCCACAAGAACTGTGTAGATTCAACGTTGGACTGTGAAGAACACACAGAAAAAAAAAATCCCTGGGGGGTCTGGGGGTCTTCCCCCAGAACATTTTCAATTAAGTAGATGCCATTTCCTGTATTCTAGTGCATTTTAACACCATGTTAGCACCAGATAATTCAAACTGGTTCTGTGAGATATAGTTCTGGCTCAATGTAGATCAAAAAAGGGCCCAACATAAAAGTCATTGCAACAGTAATGTTTCATAGTATTTCTTGGTCCTAATGGTCTTCTGGAGTTTAGTGTGATTTCTTCACCCAAGAGGGCAGTTTAGTGTGTTTTGCCAATGAGGAAAAACATGCCTTTTTGCCCACTTTAGCACATGTTTTGGCTCTCGAGGGCACTTTAACGTGTATTTTGGCTTCCAAAAAGGCACTTTAGCATGTGCTTTGGCTCCAAAGAGGGCACTGTAACACACGTTTTGGCTCTCCAGGGCACTTAAGCATGTGTTTTGGCTCCCAAGAGGGCACTTTAGCGCATGTTTTTTAACAACTGGGCCACGGGGGGGCAATTTCACAGTAAAACAGGGTAAGATAAAAGGTATCCGTGCATATCCAAAAAGGACTTCAGGACTTTTGTCACCATTATTTTCACCCACTGAAAACTGCTCCATGTCCCACTTTTGGGCGCCGACCCATCAGTTGAGAACCACTGCCCTAGACCATGCTGGCCACATCCACCACTTACAGTGCTCTACCAGTGTAGAATTTGCACCAACACAAGCAGCCTAATAGGAAAACTGCTTGTTGAAAAGATGGTAAGGGAAACAGCAGACTACTCCTCTCATCCTTAAACCCCATCTTGTCTTCCACATGCATTTAACAACCACGCTCTGAAAGGGAAAATTACACAGTCAGGACCCTTTTATGTGATGATATAGCCTTGCTTTATGTTCACGATTGTTTAATTCGTGTAATTTTGGGCAGATCATTTTATTCTAGATCTAATTAAATGGAAATAACACCTCATCAAATTAACTGTAATGACTGAATCTGCCACATGATTTTCTCAGCGAAATTCAGTGGAAGGCTTTTTTAAAATATATATCGCTCGGGATACCCCTTGAGCATTTTGCAAAGTCAGAAACAGGTGATAAGAAAGAACGGACGCCCTTCAGCCGCGGACGTGCGCGCACCGCTGGAGGCAGTCGAGCTGCAGACCCGGGCTCGTTTGGAGGAACTCCGGCTGATGTTAGCGGTGGAGAGCAGAGCAGAGCAGAGGAGAGGAGAGGGGGACTGGAGCAGGGTGGGCATGACATGTGAGCCAAATCTGCTCAGATACAACAAACAGCTAAAGTATGTCTGCGGCAGGGGCGGGTCGACGCTGTGAGGGACCCGACTCAGGTGAATAAGAGAAAAGCTGAATTATCACCTGTTTTGGAGGTTTCTTTATCTCCAGTGAGGGGACACCGACACGGCGGCTGAAGCGTCCCCGTGCCTCCTTTACCCTGCCTCAGCGCGGCAGGCGTCAAGGTGCCGCAGGAGGGAGAGCCGCTGTTTCGTGAACAACTGGAGCAAGACGTTTCTGCGCAGATAAACGCCTCGGCTTTACTAAAAGACGGACCCACGGGAGTGGACACCATGTCAAAGGAGACGAGAGGGAAAGGTAAGTCTCGTGCAAACAGGTAGCGAGCTACGTCTCGTGCTGCTGGTTGTTGGCGCGCTCACAGCCGCGTGCAGCATGGGTTTAGACAATCTGTAGGAATGTGAGACGGTCAAAACTGACCTCTCCTTGTTAAAAAAAAGAATCCTGGTCCAGTTCGGTGTGTTGTTTCATCTGTCTGTCATTCATTCTGACCTTCTGTCTCTACATCCGTGCAGGTGTTACAGCGAATTTTGTGACCCCTAAGATTCTGTGACGCCACAGGGTCAATGATAGAAAAAAAGACTGATTCATCACCAGATACTGAGCTTTTAGTGACCTAAAGACACATCTGCAGACCCATGTTCCTCGGTCTCTGCTGTCACTGCAAACACGCTGTATGCCCGAATCAGTCTACCACAAAAGGGTGACTCTATTTTTGGTAACAGCTATTAAAATTCAGGACCACAAAGTACAAGAAACTTCAGCAATTTAGCTGAAATTACCTGCAGAGCACAGATACTGTGTTGTATCAGACAACATCAAACAACAAAAAGCTGAAGAAGGCTAAAGGAAGAGAAGAATCCAGGTAGTGCTAATAATGCCAGGCAGTTTTTTCATGCAGCTGTTTGATTGTGAAGTGTGATGTTTTATATGAGGGAACCATGGCATGGAAAGGCCAGGGATGCTTCAAAAGTGGATATTTCTGTTTCCATTAACAGACATTGTTGCTAATTCAAATGATTTCTTTGCTGCTGCCACCTGATGCATTGTGTTGGCTAAAATAGCCAAAAAATGCATGGCTGTCTGTGTCATTCTTTCCTTGAATCAGCATTTGGATCAGCATTTGTTCAACACATAAGCCTGTTGAACTCCCCATTCCTCAGGATTTTTTCTGATGGCAGTATGGATGGAAGTTCTAGTTTCAGTGAATTCCAGTAGGGTGTAAAACCTTCATAATCATGAGAGCAGAGGCAGAGCTGTGGTACCGCCGCTGGTAAGACTCTCAAAGCCAGGGGTCATGGGTTTAATTTCTTCTCGTCATGCGTCTGCCATGCTGAAGAGCCTTTGAGCAAATCACAGTCTGTTCCTGCTACAGGCTTTCTGTTCTGCATGTTGCTGTGTGCTCTGACCTTTTCCAGGAGACAGACGTGGATGAGGAATTTATTTCTGTATGATCAATAAAATATCAGATTAATATTTGGCTGCTGACCTGGTGACAAGTGTCAGTAGAACAGAGAGGAGATTTAAGTCAGTGTGGTTTCAGCTTTAAAAATGGTGCTTAAATCTTTGGGGGCATCATTCATTGGGGTACAAAGTGGAAGGTTTTTGGAATAACATGAATAAAATATGTCTCCTTTGAGAACAAGCTGATTCAAACTAAGTGCCTAGTTTAGATGAGGAGCTGTTTAACCCATTAAATGCCAAGCTTCTTTTTTTTTTAGATATATGTTTGGGCTGTTTATGTCTTTATTAACAGAGGAAGACAGCTGATAAGAGTTTGAAACAAGGATGAGAGATTGGGTGAGATATGGGAAAGGAGCCGCAGTCTGGATTTGAATCCGGGCCACGAGGATACATAGGGAGCACACTAACCACCAGGCCATCTGCACCCTAACACCAAGCTTCTTATGCATTACATTGTATCTGCAGTAGTTCCTACTCTTTCTTGCAGGTGTTGTTCGTATCAGTGTTAATTTTGTTGACTAATTATTTTCGTTATAGTTTTCGTTAATAGCCTTTTTTCCCCTGACGCAAACTACAGTAACTAACTACAGAGACAGTAATTAATAAAAACAAGTGCACATGGACAAAAACTAAAACTAAATTAACTGATATTTTACTCAAATAAAAACGAGACAAAAATGTTTGACAGAGACTTTATCCAACCAGACCTAATTTCAATATGCAGAAAGTAGGGGCAAGTTAGGCATATATCCAATCACAGCTACTTTGGCTGTGTGGAAAGGTGGAATGGGACACGATGGAGATCCAATCACAACTGCTTTTGCCGCGTGGTGGCGGGGTAGGTTGGGGAGAGATCCAATCATTTGACTAAATTTACCGTAAATTTCGTCGACTAAAATGTTCGGAAGTTTCGTCAACTAAAACTAGACTAAAACTTAAACAATTTAGATGACTAAATTATGACTAAAACTGAAAGATATTTTTGGCAAAAGACTATAACTAAAACTAAATTAAAAAGTGCTGTCAAAATTCACACTGGTTTGTATGTGCTGCTTTGTGATCAAGTTCTTTGTGAACCAAGGCACCAACAATAAAACAAAGCTGAAGTGTCATCAGTGCCTGTAAAAAATAGGGATGCATGATATTGGATTTTTGCCAATATCCAGTAAGCTGATAATAACAAATTCATTTTAGCCAGTACTGATATTGATACTGATATTTGAATATGCTTTTTTGGACATTTCAAGAAATTTCAGTCCTTTTGGACACACTTAAAGGTTTGAGGATGACCAGGGAAACAAACTTTAGACCTTAAAAAACGCAGGATATATAAAGAAAAAGACCACAACTGAGTCTGTTGGTTCAGCCTAAAACTACACTAATTTATTATTATATTTATGGAAAAAATTTACAGAATGTATGCTGAAATACACAGGCAAAATATCTGATGTGAATATTGGCAGAAAATTTGATATCTGCTGATATCGACATTTGCCTTTTCAAGCCAATATCTGTCAATAACAATGCCAGACTAGGGGTGTTAGAAAATAGATATACCGCGATATTTTGCGGCGCAATAGTGTATTGATATTTTAAAATGCAGTATTGATATTTATTTAATTAATAATTTACTTTGTTGGTGCGGTAGTTTGTGGTGTAATTTCACCCCCTGATAGCTAGTTGGCAGCAAGCAGTTGAGTCTTCCCTCCTCTCCTCTGCTTAGACATCAAGATCATGCAAGACTTCCGGTCTGAGCGAGCCGGTTGCTCATGCCTACCCAGCAGTGCAGCTTCTGCTGCATTTGTAGTGGATATGTGGACTTGTTTTGGCTTCCAAAACATTAAAGATGGTACAGACTGCTACAGGTGTTTAGTCATTTGTAAGATATGCCATGACAAAGTGAAATACTTGGACGACATGACGAACCTGAGCGCGAGACATCAAAGCAATAACTAAGTGCTAACAGCAAACAAGAAAGAAGCCTGCTGAAGCTACCGCTGATTTTTACCCATGCTGATGAAATTGACAGGGTTATGTAAAGGGTTCTGTATCTTTGTTTGTTTCTTTGTTTGTATGTGTACAAGATAACTCGAGAACAGAAGGTCAGATCTTCACCAAGCTTTCAGGGAATATTGGGATCGTGACAGGGAAAAATTGATTAGATTTTGGTTATGATCTACGCACCCGTTTGTTTTTTCTCGGACTTCGAAATTTTGAACACCATAGTAATCAATGGGAGTGTAAGTTCCTCGGTGGCGCTGCTTAGGCGTCTGCCGCCTCAGACGGCCATTCTAGTTATTATTGTTATCCATGAATTTTCAAATTTACTGATTTACAAAAAACTGAAAAAATTGTAAAGCACATGATTATTTCTTGAATAATATGTCAAATTATAGTTATTTGCTTGCATTCCTGAAGAGAAAAATGAGTTTTAGTGGTTGAATGTTATGCTTGATTAATTTCTGAATTCTCAGAGAAGCCCAGTGAGCCAGCTCAAGTTTGGGTATAAAAAGGTGAATTCAGTTTGAAATTCCTCATTCCCCTTCAAAATGGTAAAACCTGGAGAGCTCACTGAAAATGAAAGAGCACCGTATATATTTAAATGACAAAAATATTGCAATATAAAGTCTTGCTCAAAGTATTGCAATATATCGATATCGGCAACCCTGTATCGAGATGCGTATTGTATCGCTAGATTCTTACTAATACATAATATAACATAATACTAATAATATGTTTGAATGTTCAAGCCTGATTGAGAACACATCTACACAGACTCAGAGCTGTGATTACAGCTGACGGTGCATCTACTAAATATTTACTTAAAGGAGGTGAATATTTATGCAGTCACTAGTTTTACATTACATTTTATATTAATTGAAATTAATTTTAGAAATCTTTTTCACTTTATCATTCAAGAGGTTTTATTTTGTTGGCTAAAAAAGCCAAATTCTATTGACCATGATTTATTTATAAAATCAGTAAAAGGTTAAAACATCCAAGGGAGTGAATATTTTTCATAGGCACTGTAACTAAATCTTAACATCAAAAACAACTGATTTTGTTCATAAAGCCTATGGTTAAAAAAATTGTATTGAGTCTCTAATGGCCTTAGAATAAGCTGTGTGAATTATGGTTGAATATAAAAACATCTGTTTACATTTGCCAAGGGTATGGATGACTACATCCCTCATGTTACCATGTTTGTAATGAAGGGCAGTCAGCAGATATGCCAGATATATACAACAGTATCATAATGAAGTTCCTCTGTAGGTAAGTCTTTGCACTTGTACATTGCATCCATAACAGGGTAATAATGGTGCTCCGCTGTGTGAGGGGAGCAACAGAGGCACAGCATGTGAGCACACAGCAGGAGCTCTACATAAACACACTAAGGCACTAGTGATGAGAAATCTGGCCCTCTTTTGTGATCTTAATCATTTGAATTTACAGTGCTCTGACTTATGGCTGATGTGTGCAAGTATTTTACTCAGCATTTTCTTTTTCTTTTTAAAATGATGAAAATGTTACAGAATTATTAAATAAATTATCTTGAGGGCCTGACATAACCTGCTCACTGACTGGGAATTATGACACCCACCCCTGGTATAAAACATTTGTTATACCGACCATCAAACATGAGCCCTTAGAGCGTGGTGTGCCTGTAGTGGAGTGATGCTGCCTGTTAATAAAAGATGGGAAAATGAAATGAAATGAAAAGAAACTGGCTTTCACATAAAAGAGCTAGTTCTAAACTAGCTTGTTCACAAACAGCACATCACTAACATAGCACTGTTTTGCTTTGCTGGCTCTGGTATCATATTGCCAACTCTTTCCCCAATTATAGCTCTGTTATTACCTCTGATGGCGGATCAGGGGAGGAATAAAGTTGCCCCACCATTCAACCTCCCTGAGTTACATATGGTAACACTTTATTTGTAGTTTTATTCATAAGACTGACATTATGCTGTCATAATCATGACATGACACCTGTCATAACATGAATAGGGCTTCATGAATGTTGCCATTAAGTGTCATTAAGTGTCATTCGCTAAATTATAACACCTTTACTGCAAATGTCAAGTTTTCATGATTATGCCTTCCGAAAAAAATGTCAACTTTGTGGTAAAGGTGTCATATTTTAGCTAATGACACTTAATGACAATTAACGGCAACATTCATGAAGCCCTATTCATGTTAATGACAGGTGTCATGTCATGATTATAACAGCATAATGTCAGTCTTATGAATAAAACTTCAAATAAAGTGTTACCATTATTATTAACCTCTCAAAGTCAATGGATTGGCAAGATTATATGTCTGGGATCAGGCATCTTGCAAAGCTTCAGTCTGAAATCTTTGTTCCCAGTCATTTGAGTATGGATGATGATTTAGCTCAGTTGATAGAGTAGGTACCCTTTTCCTTAACTATTTCTCCCTGTTTTTCCTGTGTTTCCTCAGCTTTCCTGTCTAATAATGGCAAAGGCACCCAAAAGTAATCTTTAAAACTAGTGGAGTGTTCTTTTTATCATGCCAGCGCAGGTCAGGTGTGGGAGCATATGCCGTTTTGGCACTTGGCCTCATCAGCTACTGCTCTGGCCTCCTGATGGCCATCATCCAGGACTGTGTCATGTCCATGCCTCATCTTTCCAGAGAGGTATCTTCCCTGCTGCTCTCTACATGATACGCATGATGGCCCTGGGACCAGCCCACTGGGTCCTGGGCACCCAGTATGCAGTGAGCTGGATCAGGCCTGGGAAAGCACGCCAGGTTCCTGTAAAAGTGCAGCTCCTGTTCCTGTATCAAGCAGCTGACTATTCCCATCCCTGACTGCCTGAGCATGTCAGTGTTGGACGCTAATGCACTGAAAAGAAGTCAAAAATGGAGTCCAGTCGGCACTTTTGGCTATCAGCCAGCACCCAGGCCTCACAAGACTTTTGTCCACACGCTCTGATACCAGGAACGCCTCACTGTCTTGCTCAGCAAACCAATCACCTCACGCGCGAGTCCAGGTCTAGGTATAACATTCAGTACAGGTGTAATATCAAATACAGCATCAGAAATAGAAAATAACCAGAGAAAAATGCCAGGTCATATTAAGGACATTTAAGGCTGTGTGCAGCATTCAGATAAAATGTCCTGCTGAAAATGTTCTTATTATGAAATGATTTAATCCATAAAGCAGCAAAGATCTCCAGCTGAGCAGATTAAAAAAGAAGCAGGTATGAAGGGAGGGTTTGTAAAAGCTCTATACAAGATACAAGGATGAATTATTAGAGCTGGAGATCATGTATTTATTAGTAATTAAAATGTAAAGTGCAACCTCGAAGAAAGAAAAACAAGAGTTTGCAAGAAATCAAGCAGCCTTTTTAGCAATAAATCTCAGAAGGCAAATTAGATTCTCTGAATGCAAGGAAAACTTATATTTTATCTCAACAGCTGCTACCCTATGCCTTCTCCATTTAATCTTAATTATATTGCATTTAGCCTTGCCGTAACATCCCCTCGTGATGGAAACCCTGTTGTGAGGCCTTACATTATTTCAGCTGAGCTCCATAAAATCACATTAACCCTGCAATGCTCTAGCAGGCTGACCGGTGCAGGCTGATAGCAGCTGCATTACTGTACATGTGCGTTTAATACAGCTGTATTTCAGACGCACAGTGTCTCTGCTTGACCTCAGTTCATAGGATAACTTGTGAAGCAAGGGAGATTCTCATCAGGATATTATTCTTCAAAGTCTCGGGAACATCTTCGGTATAAACCTTTTTGATTTCATGACTTGTACTAATGTATGCAGATTTTATCTTTGCTATTTAGAATTATAAGAAGGCTGCAGAGGCTTCTATACTTCTCCGTTCTAATTAAAAGTCCCTCTTGTGTCACTTAAAAGTAAAATCTGCATCATTATCTCAGCTTGGAACTGTGAAACAAAAGGCAAGAATAATGTATGCATGTGGTGTATTTTATTGCAGAGGTATTATAATCAGAATTTATGGGCTATTCAAGCTGTACTGTTTGTAGTGCATTTTTGCAGCTCCTGCAGAAGCATGGCCTTCTGCCCAGATTCACCAGTTGTCAATTAAAACAGAAAGAAGCCTCAGTTTTAATCGTCTCAATATTGAGAGATAATTTGAACAGGGTAATAAGGATTTAGGAGTTATGAGGGCTGCGCTGAGTAAAGATTCAGCTCTGAATTAAAGCAGGTGTGACTCAAGCTAAGATAATATGGATCTCTCAAAGTCATTTGAAAGTAATTCATGAGCCATAACCATGCAAGCATCTTCACTGATGATATGAAAATGCCCTTCTGTATTTGAATTTGGCCTAGGTTTAGGTTAGACTGAAATATCTTAACTACAGGATGGATTGCCAGTTCAGTTTGAAAATGCCAGGGCTCTTCAACCTGAAGAAAAAAGTGTTTGAGCTACTAACATTACATTGCTTGCACATTAAGTGACATGACCTATCAAAACAAATGAACCAGCTAATTTAAGCTACTTTACTTTTATGGTCCCCATAACGTTTTGGCCACTGCTTTCATTACGTCTTTCACCATTCCTCCACCGGTGAATGGTTTTTTGCACTTTGCAAGGATGTGCTCCTCTTTGAATGATGAAGCTCTTACCTTGTTGGCCTCCATTTCTGTTTTTAAAGCTTTGTTTTCAGCTCATTTCACCTTTTCAGTTTGTTGCACGTGCTTGCAGAGAACTGCCATGCAAAGTTACAGTGGAATTGTGTATAGTGGTGCTCCACGCTGCCTCTTGTTGACAAAAACACTGGTTCCATGCACACTTGTCCTTCACATATGTGGAAAGAAATCTCATTCCCCAGGGAAATGCAGTTTGCTTTCTGCATCATAAGTCTGGCTAAACAGGCTGGCTAAAAGCACCGAAAACCTCACTTAAAGTGTTAGTTTGTTATGTTTAAAGTGGAGTTTTGTGAGGCAATTATCAATAGTAAGTTTATTAGCCACAGGAGATGCTGGTTAGCCCAGCTCTTTTTATTAGAAAGCTACAGGCGAGCAAGAATGTTAGCTATAGGTTATATGCAGTTACACTCTCTGCATCACAGCTTCATGACTCCTGGCAGTGGTGCTTACGACATGATTGGGGCTGATGTGACAGAGAAATAACAGGCCAAAAGAGTTGACAGGAGGACGACAGAAGTCTGAAAAATCCTGCCAATTTAACCAACTGGCAGCATTTTATGCTGTTTACTCAATAAGATATGATGTGTCATGACAGGACTGTCTTTCAATTTATTAATTAAAGCTGTATTATGGTGATATTGTTATCAGGTGAAATGCATCAATACCAGGCATGCCCTTGCAAATATGTTTTATGGGCCCTCCCACTTGCCCTAAACAGACTTGCACTAACAGACACACACAACTATTCTAGTCAGTTCTACTACAGATAATTAATATCACCATGCAGAAAATAACATTCAAAGCAGCCTCTGATCAGCACCACAGGCAGCAGCATGGTATATAGTTCATGTGTAGTCTTATGGGACATTAGATTTTAATTAGATGAAATTTGTGGCTCATGGTGATGCATTATATAATTATTTATTTTGTTTTACCATAATCTTGATTTTTTTAAATATTGGGGTTAGGACAGAGGAAATTCAAAGAAAGGAATTTCAAAACAAAAGCAAAGCTCAAAGATATCTGATATCTTTTGACTTTTTGATTTAATGGAATAATTGATCAACCAATTAATGTATCGCTCCACACTGATGGATTGTTACACCCCTAGCACTTCTTTCTGCCTATCAAACACGTTTGATATTTACGATTCTAGGTCTTAGTGCCGCTGACGGAGTATCCACAACAATCAATGAGAGCGAGCAGACCGGGTAGCGTCACAGCCAGATCATACATACTTTCACCACTCACAGCCATAAACACAACTTTAACTTAATTTCAGCCATGATTTCATCCTGAGTCTTTCCCTTGTATTATGATTTTTGCTTCACCTGTAATGCATGCCAGGACAGCGTGTTGTGGAGAGACAGCAAGACAGACATCTGTGTTTTTTTGTTTTTTTTTCTGAAGTCATGTGATCAAGTGAGGTTGTAGGCAGTTCAGCAGGTGTGTGGTCTCAGTGATGTGACAGTCTGGCTGAGTCGTCTAGTGTGTGCGTTCAGAGGATTAAAGATGAAAAATCTTTGGAAATTGTCCTGAAGTCTGAGGTCTCTCACGGTTTTAAAATATTTCAGATTAAAAACATCGTCTAGTGTGTGGCCGGCCTTAGTCTGTAATGTTTGCAATGTGGTCATTTCATTAATGCTACTGCATGCTGAATAAGAAATGAATGTCTCTTAGATATAAAAGAGGCAACAATCATAATGCTATAAATTTAAATATGATCCCACTCTGTAACAAAGAGAAATCCTTAGGGGCCCATTTCTATCCAGCAGGATCTGCTCATGTCAAGGACCCCACTACAGCATAGGCCTCAGTGCAGCCACACTGTCTGCACTACCTTTAATTTCACCTCTGGTATTGCATTGAATCATACCATATTATTGCAACCCCATCCTTAATGGTCATGCTGACATTACACACAGTGCACAATAACACCATAAAGAGCTTCTCGAGTAGATGCTGACACTCAGTAAACATTCAGGGAAGCCAGTTGGAAACCATCCAGTTCACAAAATGTGTTTTGATTCAATTTTAGTACCAATGCAGAAAAACAGATGCACTCCCAGCTGGGCTCTACTTTTTATTCAAAAATGATCACACCTGCTAACATCTACGTCTTTTTCAGCCACTGAGGAGCTCCATGACACAGAGGACACAGAGGGTGGGGACTTCAACCCATAAACTCTTGAGATGAATGAATATTTAGGTTTCCTTAGGTTACTTTCACCCCTCTGTGTTAGCAGTGGTTGGACTCTCAGGCACTGAATAACACTGCTAACATTTTTTCTGTATTCATCACTGTTGGTTGTCTCAGATATCCCACCTTCAGGAGTCATAATGAACCCCACCGTTTGACTTCATTGAGTCCATCCTAGAACTCAGTGTGGGGTATAACTCATCTTAGCGTTTTGTATTCATCACACTTGATTTAACTGCATCAGTCTGAAGTGTTTTTTTCCAATTGCTGTCCAATTGGTGGCCTACCTGCTGTTTTTGCTGAGATCCAGCGTCAGGCTAAAAATAGAGCTAAAGGATGCTGATGAACAGTCTCTCCTGGTTTCTCCCTGCTTCCTTTCTCTCTCAGACATGGTGATACGGTGAAACTGTGAAATTATGTGGGAAAAAAAGAGTACTTCAGGGTCTTAGAATGTGTTTTGATGCTGTCAGTGAAATCTCAACGCTGGCTAGCTAATCTCTCAGTTGAAGGCAGGAGAAACACTTTATATAATATTTCATTCTGTAGCAGCTTCGTGTGCGTCTTGGTACCAGACAGCCGAAGCAATAAGCAGCTCCACAGTGTTCACTGAAATGTACAGAGCCGTGCGCTAATGCATTCAACCTGTGGCCTTTGTTATTCTATTTGATCATACAAAACAATGTTAATTTGAATTTAATAGCTGTTTGTCATGGGGAAGCACACCAGGCCTGTGTTGACAAGGAGCAGCAATACCCAGAGCACACAGCAGCTGGCCCGCTGCTATTTGAGGCTCACCTGGAGCTGGGCACCAGTCCATTTATTGTTTGTCATGGCCAAATGTCTTGACGTCATACTGATGTCAGGCAGAAACTGTATTTTTTGTTTACATTTATTCTTTCAGATTTCCAGATACAACAAGATTTCCAAGGCATTTTGAAGACACAAGTAGTCAGCCAGAGAGACTTTAAGGTTTGGGAAAGGATGATACCATTTTTTAATTCATCTACTTTACTTTCAGAGCCGATTTCTTGACCAAAACAAACTCTCGCTTTAGACAAACTTTCCTAAGCTTTCTTCTCCTATCCTGCCTTCATTCTTCCACTGCCTCCCCTATCCAGCTCACCAGAGTGTCTGTGTGATGGAGATGATAGAGATAAGCAACTGAAAACAATATTCTGTGACCAATTTCAGGGAAAAATATGTATCTCAGAGTTGAGTCAATTTTAGTTATTATCTCCAAGTCCTAGTTTAGGCCAGAGGAAATCATTCCTTCAGTTTCAACATGTCTTCTGGTTCTCACTCAGCAGTACTCTTGCAACAAGACTCGGTTATTTTGCCACAAGGGTGGCCTCTGCTCAGTGAGGCAGCAGGTCAAACAGGAGAAGATTCATGAAAATACATGTATGAAACATGCTAAGACTGAAACATAATCAAAGAGGAAGCTGTATAAAATCAGTGTAAATTAGAGCTGAGAACAACAAACCCAGAGTAAATTTGACTTTATATTTAAACTACGCATAGAACAAATTTTGGAAAAGACCAAGGCATAAATAAATGAATACTGCCCATTGACTGTAGAAAGAATTGGACAAACCCTGTGTGACATCAGCCATCTGCTTACAATAGGCGGATTTAAACTGCTCTTGAAGCCAATCCACAGCGGCTTCCATATTGAAATCGCGGTCTCAATCAAACTTTGGATCAACCTACTTGACTTCCTGTCAGCCAGCTAGCTAGCATTCTGGTTGACCGCTACTGCCAGTCAAGCTATCTGTCAATCAACAAATGAGATGCACCAATCAGTCCGCAGTGAGGTTTTCCTAAATATAATCTAAACTATTGTGGTACAAAAAAGTTCACCCCCCCCCATACAGTAAGAGCACATGAAGACACTAGCTAATGAGACACGTTTGTTTTTTTTAACCAGGCTGTAAACTAGTTTATTTCTAGTGCAAAAATTGGCTTTTTAAAAGTTGTCCAGACAGGGCCTTCCGGTGTTCCTGCAGCCAGCCCCAACTGGACACTTGCGGTATCACAATTTTTTGCACTTCCGCATTGGCTTCATTTTTCAGGACCGGAGGTTGCCGCTTGATATTCCCCAATCCAACATGGTAATACATGATACTGTTTTTTTTAGTCTGCAGCCCGCCTCTAGCCCAACAACAGCTGGGATGGGCTCAACCTGCCACCACCCTGAACAGGATAAGTGGTGTAGAAAATGGATGGATTTACAACCAATATTTTGGCAAAATCTGATGTTTCAGGCTGAACCTACAGACAAAATTCAGCAAAAGTCTTTTTCTTAGAGAGAACAGTGAGGTGACACATTTCTAGAAGGTTTACAAATAGAATTGTCTTACTCGTGTATCAAATATTTCTGACAATGCTTGAATGCTTTGTGAGCCTGTCTGGCCCTATGATGGCAACTCACTGACGCAAAGATGATAATCTTTTCCCTTCCTCTGACTCACACAGCACTACACCATACGTGCTCTGCAGGTGCAGTCGCTTAAAGTGACATTGGGGAGATGTCTGCTTCATTAACATCCCACACATGTAGACACAGTATTAACAAGCAATGGTGGAAGGTGCTGCTGGGAAAAGGAAAACAAGCAGTGGAAATCCTCCTGGTGTAACTGACATTTATCTGCAGTGTTTCTGGCCACTCTGAATTTTTGGTGCTGGGTGGACAAAGTAATGTAGCAGAGTGATTTGTGACAGAAAACAAAGTCAGTTGAATCCTAGAGTACTGCCACTCCCATTCTGGCTCAGAGGCAACCCATATTTCTCTTGTCTGCAGCCTAGGATGATTAAAAGAAGCGGACTGTGTCGCTCTCTCAAAGCAGTAACCCTTACTCCCAACTCTATGCTTACTGTTGCTCCATGACAATTTTTGATAATAGACAGATTCTATTTCCGTCAAATCTGTCACAATAAAAGTCCGTGCTTCTCAGGAAAGAGCGGTATCAGGAAATGAACTGTATTCAGCATCAACTTAACTCAGACATCTATATAAATGCATCCACTAATAAGGGGGCCTAGCCCAAACCCTGACAAACAGTCCCAACCATTATCCCTCCTCCAACAAGTTCAGAACTCTTTGGCTTATGAGCTTTGGCAACTTTTAGTAGTCTTAGTAGTTATTGACTCCGCTTTATGATTTTATGTGGTCTGTGGCTGTGAAATATCCAGCAGGGATGACACTTCACAAACCATCTTATTACAAAGGTAGTATCAATCATAGTACCATGCTTGAAGTCACTGAGCTCTTCAGAATGACCTATTTTATATCACAATTGTTTGTAAATGGAGACTGCATGCCTAGGTGCTTGATTTCATACATCTGTGGCAACAGGTATGATTGAAACACCTGAATTCTATAATCAACAGGTGTGGACAAATACTTTTGTCCATATGGTGTACCTGTATATGTATCTTTGATATATGACATGCCATGGCAGAAGGAACTTATTAAGGATTTAAAAGGAAAATAATTTAAAAGATGAATGCACTAATTATGGACCTTAATCATGAAACTAAAAGCATAAATGCTGACAGTCCTAGCCACTGTTATGTTTTTCAATATTGAAATTACTTGGTGGTTAAAGACACAGCCTTATATTATACAAAAAAACCTTTTTTTTTCTCTCCAGAGACTTTAAATAGTATGTCATGCAGCAAAAGATGATAGAAAGTTTGTCAAAATTTAAATACTTAAACATCTTATGTTTTTAAATGATAGTATGTTTTTTTAATGATCACTGAGGAGAAAAGATATTAACAAAACATCTCTTTCATAAGACGGGTGCTTAAGAGAGTAATTAATCCATTAAATTTTCACACTCACTCCCACACAGTGTATAAATAGCACAAATAGAGCAATTAGTGCATTTCAGACCATGTGTAGGAACTTCCTTCTAATTTTCTGACAATTCAAAGCACCTGACATTTGGTGCCTAGGACTTTTTGTTGCCATGGTATCGAAACAGTTAAGATATCATTTTTCTATTGCTAGTATTAAACAGAAGTTTTTAATTATGTTTTCATGACAACCAGGGACCACAACTTGTGTCTTTACTCTTATTTCCATTATTTGTAACATGTTGCATACAGCTCTTTTCAAGTCCGGCCACACATTCTCTATTGGATTGAGGTCTGGGCTGTGACTCAGCCACTCCAGAACATTCACCTTTTTGTCTTTTAAACCATTTCTGTGGAGCTTTCACTTCATGCTTCGGGTCATCGCCTTAACCCGAAGTCTTCCAGGCCTGGCTGCCAAGAAACTTCCCCACCACTGTGCTTCAAAGTCGGGATGAAGTATTTGTGGTGATGTGTAGTGTTTGGTGTCTGCCAAACATAGCGCCTTGTCTGATGGCTAAAAAGCATTATTTTGGTCTCATCAGACCAAAGAACTTTCTCCCACTTGACCATGGCTTCTCCCACATGCCTTTTGGTGAACTCCAGTCAAGATAAAGGGCAAATCCCATTTCTACCCCTTAACCCTTCCCTTTAGTCTACCCCTTCCCCTTGCCGCTCAAAACAGAGTGCTAAGGGGTAGGGATGAAAACCTCCCCTTAAGAAATGAGGCGCCACTTAATTGCTGTTCATCATCACACATTGCTGATAAACGGCTATGTCATCGGAGGTGACAATAAAGCTTTGACCATCTTGTTCATACTATGGATCTCTGTGTTGATCTTCTCTATATATTTTAAAGGAACCCTGCATAATCAGTCAAGGTTATCTTGTTGGATAGATATTTGTATGTCTCAAATGTATATTAAACTAAAAAACTCACTAAATATCCCACGTATCTGCATTTTGAGTACATTTCCTCTCATAAACTCAGCAGGAGACCGCCATGTTTTGATCTGTGCTGATAATGTGACGTCACGGTTCCACAGCACTCTCTCCGTTGCTAAGCAGTAATGATTTTTCAGACGTTTTTTCTGCTTGCAGCTTTTGCTGCCATGAGTTTGCCGCGTGTTGGTTTTGTCTCCCTGCTGTCAAAGCTCTGTCATTCCTCCTATGTGGTACCTCAGTAAAACTCCTACAAGTGACTGGATTCAGTGTATAGTGGAAGTGTGCCGGGAGCTTTTCAAAATAAAAGTAATATGTACATATGAATTGAGTTTCTCCAAAGACATGCTAAAGTGGACTTTAACTTTGAAAGGCACAAACCGGAAGTCCTTTTGTATTGTGTTTATCTTTACCTGAACCGTGTGGAAACAGATAGCCTCATAAAGAAGAGAAGTTCGGGGTACAATTTATTAATAAAAACAGATGCATTATAGCTCGTATTCTACCCATGTGTTTGACATATTTGCTACAAGGTAAATATAGCTCTGTATTTATCATTTTCCTGTCTAGATGGACAGATAACTGCTCATGGTGTAAATATAAAATAGAAGAGACCTCAAATTTTAGAATTCTCCGTGCGTGAGACGTGCTGAATTTCTGAGATGCAGCCCTAACACTGGCTGCCAGTCTGATACAGGTTCCTGCATAGGAATGGTGAGGAGCACTGCTGAACTGTGACATCACGGCCCCAGCACGGACAAAAACATGGTGGCCTCCTGGTGAATTTATAAATTCAAATGACTCAACATGCAGATATCTAGTGAGTTTTTAGTTCAAAATACAGTGCTTAACAAATTTATTAGACCACCCTAACCCTAACCAAAGTAAGGTTTATGCCACAGCTGCCCTAAATTAACAGCATTGGCAATTACCAAAATCATTTTTTATGTTTCTGCAATGGTTAACACATCAATATGTAGAAGCTCTTTAACCCAAATGATATTTTTAATGCTAAAATATAATTATTATTGTTATCCATGAATTTTCAAATTTACTGATTTACAAAAAAACCTGAAAAAATAGTAAAGCACATTATTATTTCTTGATTAATACGTCAAATTATAGTTATTTACTTGCATTCCTGAAGAGAAAAATGAGTTTTAGTGGTTGAATGTTATGCTTGATTCACTTCTGACTTCTCAGAGAAGCCCAGTGAGCCGACTCAAATTTGGGTGAATTCGGTTTGAAATTCCTCATTCCTGTTCAAAATGGTAAAATGTCGAGAGCTCACTGAAAATGAAAGAGTCCGCATTAAAGCACTTCACGATGCTGGATGGTCTCTGAGACAAATATGACAGGTGGTCTAATAAATTTGTTAAACACTGTACATACTAGAGATACAAATATCTATCCAACAAGATGAGCTTGTCTGATCATGCAGGCTTCCTTTTAAACAGTTAACAGCCCTCCTTTACACGTGTACATACTCAAAATACAATAAACTGCCACCCCTGGTAGCTAAAGATTGAATATATGACAAAACACAAGTGCTTTACTTTCTATAATCAATGCCGACAATGTTTACATTTATGTGTCTAGTTTGTTGCCCATTTTGCCATTTCGCAAGTCATTCCCCTTAGTTTCAAGTGTGGTCCTGAAAAATCTTCCTTTCAAGGGCTATGTAGCAGTTTGTTATTTTTGATTTTGATGATAATGGAAAAATGACTGAACTACAATAGAAAAACCATCATACAAGCTTTTATGCCATCATGTTGTCTTCTTTCATCTCCTTAAATTCACAATCACACTCTTGAATTGTGAGATTTTTACATACAGACATATTTAGGAAGCCGTCTGAGCACTGTGCAAAGTTCTACTTGATTACTTTCTCACCTGGTGCATATCCAATTAATAATCCTCAGAGCACTGACTTAATCTAACCTCTTCACATGGACCGGCCCTCCTCAGGCTGGACACACTGTGCTACATGTGCTCTCTGTTGCATGGACAGCAGGCCTGCAGTAATGGTAATTATTGCTTAGTTGTATCCTTGCAGTCCATTAGGAGTCGATGTGAGAGCAAATGCGCACGCTGCAGTGCAGACAAACAGCATTCAGAAGGACAGTGTCTGGAAGGAGAATGTGTGACTGATTCAACATTTTTTAGGAGAAATCAATCTCCTGTGTGTGCGACTGTCTGGCTGTAGATATTGATTTTTGACTGTGTGCTGAAATGAGCTTTAATTAAATTAGAGGACAGGCTATTAATAGCTATTTCCAGCTCACAGAGGACCAGGCAGACTCTTTTATTGTTTACGTTTTATAGACCCATGGGTTCTCACTGTGGCAGGACATAAAGAGACTCAGCAGACACAGAATCACAGTATTTTTCTTATCTCTGCGAATAATTCTGTATCTGGTGTGGTGTCTGTGTGATTTCTGTCTGTGTTGGGGAATGATGCATGTTAAAATGAAAGGTGAGAGGCACTTCTCATTTCCTCCTCTTCCTCCATGCACAGAGAGAACCTTATTGGATTCCCTCTTGATGTAGTGATACTACTCTCTAATGTTGTGACTTTTCCAGTATTCACAGTGTTTGCATCATCACAGAGCTCCCCTGCCCTCCTCTCTTTTTCTGATATGACAGCAGCAGTCGCCATCTTTTATAAAGAAGCAACTCTTCTGGGTACCGTTAGCTTTTATGAGATTTTGGTTTAATAAGTGCTTCTAATTGCAAAAGAAGGAGATTAGCACTTGGGCAACACATAGACCATCTGGTTTGGAGGGGAATGAGGGCAGAGAGAGATAAAAGTCCAGTGAGAAGAAATTCCTTGAGGGCAGAAGCAGCTGATCAAAAGTAGATTGTCTCTCTGAGGGGGACGCAGTCCTCCTTGGAGGCCATCTTCAACCCAGAGGGCACACTCATTATTCGCCAAACTAAAAACACTTTTGAACATCATCTGCACTCTCCCGTTGAAGCAGTTTTACACTTAAAGTTGGGATACTTTCATCTTGCATAGCTGACTTGAATCCCAAGGTAGGGGGACTTGGATGGTTACACTTTGCTTTTTTTTCTTTAGCCAGAAATAATTGATTTGCTTTCATACCAATGAGAAGAGAGGAGATAAGAAAGAGGGAGACGTGGAAGAAAAACAGCAGCTAAGAAGATCAGCGTAATTGCTCTGATAATTCCATAGTGTTAACACATTTGTTATTGGTGTGCATAGTGGATGCGTGCGCAGATGTCAGCTGATGTGTATTCATTTTGTCTCATCTATTTAAGGCTGTCAAGACTGTCAAAACTGCAAACTAAAAACTGTTAGCTGGAATCTAGCTGTAGGAAAGCAACAGTTAAATTGGAACTGGACCACGTTTCTTTTTCAAACGAGAGCAAAGAGTCACACTGAAAGCTTGTCTTGTCGTTCTGGTTGGTCCGTCGTGAATGTGACGGAGAACATTACTCCAGTCACCTTCAAGAATTTTTTGGAAAAAAAAAAAAAACTTTCTATGGGAACTTTCCCAAATGAATGTGAAATGTATCCATGCAATGAATATATGAAACAGTCGATCTGGTGTGCCAGGTAAATGCTTGGTCTTTAGCACTGTGGATACTAGTGATGGGAAATTCGACTCCTTTCAGTGATCTGGCTCGTTTGGCTCAGCTCAGCAAAAGAGTCGGCTCTTTCGGCTCCCAAATGACTCCTCATTCGGGTACCTTTCTTGCTTCATTTGACCTGCCAATTTTTGCATTGTTATAACATACGATTGATGTTTGGGCAGGTATTTTACCCCATCTATGCTCAATTTTCTAAATTGGTGAAAATATAATTTAATTATTTTTCAAGATCTACTTTCTCCCCAAAACACCTTGTGGGTCAGATGAAATCTGCTCACAGCCTGGGCTATATGACACACCTGACATAAAACATTAATTTTACACCTTCAAACATGGGTCCTTAATGCATGGTGTGCCTGCGGTAAAGGATTAAAGATCATCCTTAATAATCAATGAAATAACAGACACACAATCTATGTACATTAATGATAATAATAATAATGATAATAATAGTTATAAAAATATAAAACTGTCTAACAGGATCTGGCTCTTATCGTTCATGTAAAAGAGCCGGCTCTTTGAACCAGCTCGTTCACAAACATCACTAGTGGATACTTTGTTCAGGGGAGTAGGCAGAGCTGCTCTTCTCCCCTGCCTGGTATTACAATAGATATCTCAGGTGTTGCGGTCAGACATACGTTAGGTTTAAATCTAGAATTGTTAAGCGTTTATATTGTACATAGGAAACTTGAGCCTGCATTGTAAGAGATTAAACTGAAATAATAAAGTGAATGTAATCAAACATTAATACAGACTGAAGACTGAAGACAAAAACTTCTAACATGTCTGTGTGCTATCTGGAGATGTTTTTGATAAGTCTTGGCACACGTCAGTCTTTTCCTTGTAGGTTACTATGCTTCAGTAAATACTTCAGGCAGTTGCTTTTGAAGTTTATTTCCCTTCCAGTCAATTTATTATCCATTAAGTTTCCCAAGTCGCACCTTTTCACTCCATTTATGCCACTTTGAGATACGAGTGTAATTTAGGAGGAAATGCTGATGCACATATCCTGTGAGATTTGTGCAAATGATGCCCCACTGTGAAAGTCTTGAGCGAGATGAATTCAGCTGCAATTACAGCATGATAGGACCCGGGGAGAGATAGCCAGCAGCAGAGACTAGATAATATAGTGGTTAACCTTTGAACTTTGTGATTGTTGTAAACTGGGGACAGAGGTGTTGAAGCTCAGCTTGTGAGAGAATTTGTCCTAAAATAAGTCCTTACACTTTAAATGGTCTTCTATACACTCAAAGTTTTAACATTTACCTGCATTTCTTGTCTCTTGATTTATTTTCTAATAAATCAGTGTTGCCACCATCATATCATTCAGTGACATCCAAAGTGCAGATTAATATTGTAATATATGTAATGTAATATGTATGTAATGTAATATATTGTAATATAATATTGTTCAAGCTCAGTCTCTGTGCAGCTGCAGGCACTTGTATAGTCCAAGGTTAGATGTTGTCTTCTCTGTTTTTGGCAGAGTATTCGAGGCATGTATATGTAATGTGAAAGATAGAAAGATGAATGAGTTCAATTATAAATCTTTCAGGGGCTGCACTTGAGCTATTTCTTACTTCTCTCCATCCTGAATTCAGAGCCACTTGAACAGCTGCCTTCTAATAGAAATCTTTTCCATTTATATTACAGCCCTGCAGGTTAACATGCCCGTATTGAATTTTCCTTAAATCACACGTATTCAATGTGAAAATTACACTGCGAATCAATAGAAAACAGCATATGGATAAAAAAAAAAATAGGGTAAGCTTCAGTGGAATTACCTGTGTCTGAGAAATGTTCTGTCATTGTGGATGTCAGATAACACATGAGTCATACATGATGACAGGTTATCTTTCAGTATCACCACCAAAACACCTCGATACCTTTGTGCTTTCTCTGCAAGTATCTTTGCAGAAAAATGTCAAATACTGAGAACAATTTTGGTTTCAAATAGTTTACTTTATAGCTGAGCTTTTGGAGATTTCCTCTCTCTGTTTGCTTGAACTAAACTAAAGCATCTGTGAGTCTTTTCACACTGCCAGCAAATATCCTAAAGCAAAACCCCTTCTGTTGTTTCAGAGTCAGTTAAATGGAGGAAGATGCTGCCAGATTGATTTCCTTTGTGAAGCAAGCTTGGGTAACTGTCCTCCTCTAAGCCACTTTGTACATAGTATGAATAACAGAGACCTTCAAAGGGGTCATTATGCTCTTTATTTGAAATGCATATGGACACAGATGGAGATTTCTATCTGTAATATGCCTTCATTTAGTCTTTGTTTTTTCAAGTTTATTTCTAAATTTTCAAATTATTCACTGTTTCACACATGTGTATAAATAATGTAATTACAACAAAGTAGAATATGTAATACAATGAGATGGGCAGCCTCAACAAAATGTATAAAAGGGCTCCAGATCAAAGCAGAGTTTTTGCATCTTTTGCCTATTTTTTATCTGAGCTTTTCCAGAGGTGAGAAGGAAACTACCTCTTGTATCAACTGCACAAATGAGGGATGTTTGTTTGACTTCAAGTTAAAAAGAATCAGTCTGTGAGCAAGAAATGGTGCAAATGCCGAAGCATTCGGTTGCAAACTTTTGAGATAAGAAATTGTGGGTGGTATTCTAAAAATGTCTGCTTACAAATATTGGAGGATACATAAAAAATGAGTCCCTGTTAGAGGTAGAGGCATGTGTCCTACTGAGGCTGGTCTATGGACAGACCGGGTGAACCAAGCCAAACAACACACTTCTGCTAAACTAGTAACCAGAGAGCCTGGCGCAACAAACACCGGTAACCCAGGCACAGCTCACGTTCGGCAGACCGGGGGGGGGGGGCCGCTCCACCTAAACAACCAAGTCATGATTTTAAATCACCACCAGCTTCACAGTGTGTCACTAAGGAAGCACCAAAAAGAGAATAATAGCAAGGTATGTTATTGAAGACATGCTTCTGATATCAATTGTATAGTCTTCTCTGTTGTCACATATTCATTCCAGGCACACTTCTGCAGCTCACTGCAAATGGCTTTGCAATCCATGTTTAGGTCTTGACCCACCAGTTGAGAACCTGCATTTATTAAAAAGCATGGTGTTAAGCAAATTCAGTACAATGTGGATGAAAGCAGCTGCCAACTGATGATGAAAATATGGATTAGATCAGGGGCAGAAATGCTTTGAAATGCACTTTTATTTTTACTTTAATATCAATTATTAGTAGTCGTAGAAGTTCCTAGCTATACCTGCTCTAGATTCAGCTCTGTTTGCTCTGCCAGTGCTATATCCTGAAGTATGTTTACCTTTGCAGCTATTTCTGTGAGTTAGAGCTGGAGAATTGTACCTGTATGCCAGTAAAAGACCAAAAGGAGGCATTACCTGAGATTGCAACAAAGCTGTTGGGGGGATGAATGCGCTTAGCCGGCTGTTTCAAGTGGCTGAAGACGTCCATGTAACCCGGCTAGAAGTAGGTAAAGGAAAAAAGAGATGAAAGAAGGAGGACATGAATCACAAGCAACCCTGTGTAGTCGTGCTCTGAAGTAAAGCTTTTAAGATACTAACGCACAGATTTTCTTTGAACGGAGCTCACTGAAGTCTCATTGTTGGCTGCATATGCACTTTCAAAAGGAGAGCTGTTTGGGATTTGCCTGCATACATTTCACAGGAAAGTGAAAGTTTTGATCAGACTAAAAGATGACTCACCAAAACTATTTAAGGTGGGAGATTTTAACAGCATTAAACATTTCAATGGAATATTATTCTACCTTGAATAAATTTAATTTACAGAGGACAAGAAAGTGAACTAGTGCAGGAAACAGTCCAAGTCGAGATCAGCAGTTAGAATGTACCCAGTCTGTCCACAGGGGATTGTACATTATTAAAATTTAGGTAAGGTAGTGCCATGTTCTTTTTTCCAGATTGGCTTTCTAAATGAAGGTATTTCAGCTCATTGGCTGGCATATACTTAAAGAAGTCACATTGACTTTGGATAAAGTGAAATGATGAGAAAGAAAGGCACACTGATGAATCTCAGTGCACCAGAATACATACTGTGAATATGTAATATAAAAGGTGAAACAAGACTGGTTTCTATCCTAAAATCCTTGTAGATTAGAGTATCCCTTCAAAGTCATCACCAAGTGGAAACCCAGGTTTCAATTTCCCCACTGTTTTTAGTAAAGATCTTCCTAGGAAACTCATTTTGAAGTCAGTAAATATATATTGTCCATTAGATATCAAATGCCATCTTGCAGTGGTGGTCTAGTAAATTTTTTGAAACGAGGGGTATTCTCTCTCTGTTGACATGTGTGTCTTCACGGTACAAACAGGTATGCGGCACACATTCACGCTCCTGCTGCTTGTATGATAATAATCTGTAGTTCTTTCAAGCATACAGTGTACTGAAATACCCTGCAGGGAGATACTTCAATCATTCCCATTACCCAGCAGGGATGGCATTTCTTGGTGATATGTGCTCCAGTGAGACTCCAGCAGCATAAACAGCTGGACAGATTGCCTGAACCTTATGAGAAATTCAAAGTGAATGTGCAACTGCAGAAGAAGCAGCTACAGAAATAAGTCTCTTTGCCAGCAGTGGAAGTGTTAATGCAAACATTACTTTGAGGTCCCTTGTGAGGTCTCATATGACCGACAGTGACTCCTCTGCACTCCACAAATCAAAAAGTTACCAAGAGCAGTTTTTTTTCTTTCAGAGAAAGCAGCAGGCTTGGGAGGGCTGAATCGGAAGTGTTTTTATTTTTCAAAGCAGTTCCTTTCCTTTGCTCACACTGTGCGCCCCATCAGCACCTCTTCTCACTTGGCTTGTGCTTTCTGTGCCAACAGGAGCTTTGAACAAGGTGGCAAAGGGGAATGCTCACTCCTGCATGAGCCTCCTAGGTATCGTGGACCTCTCATATCCTTAAGAGTCGACAAGAAAGCACAGCTGTCAGTGGCAGGTCTAATTCTAAATGCTGAACACCAGGTCAGAATTTTGCAATCACATATTTAATTATTTAATTAAATAATTAATTGTTTTCAATAATCAAAAGCTGTCATATCTATAGCTATCGCCTTCATGTGAAGTGCAGCTTATCTAACAGCTGCAGCATCAGAAGAACTACCTCTTTGCAGATCTTCATTCGTAAGCATTTATTTGAGTATGGGAGCGCAAACCCAGTGCCCTGTGGCTCTGGAGGCAAGGGACGCCAACCTCCTTTCAGCTGGGTTAGCAACTGCTAATTTTAAGGAGGCAATGAAAGAAGCTGAAATTAATACCAATGCTTGCATATGACCTAGAAACGTAAACAAGACCATCATCAGCTTAAAGCTTAACTTTTTTTGAAGTTTCAGACCTACCCAGTGGGTAGGTGCAGCTGAAGAGAAGAAAATCCACTCTGCAAAAGTGGGAAATGGTGAGTAAAAATAAAGCAGGTTACAACACTGATATCAACATGTGGCTACTCCTGTTAATTATTGAATTCAGTTGTTTCAGTCACACCTGTCGCAACAGGTGTTTAAAGTCAAGCATCTAGCCATACAGTCTCCTTTTGCAAACATTTGTGATACAAAATGGGTCGTTCTGAAGAGCTCAGTGACTTCAAGTGCGCTACTGTGATGGATGCCACCTTTACAATAAGACGGTTAGTTAAATTTCATCACTGCTGGATATTCCACAGTCAACTGTAAGTGATATTATTAGAAAGTGGAAGCATTTAGGAACATCAGCAGCTCAGCCACAAAGCAGAAGACCTCATATGGTGTGTAAAAGTTGCCACTGCTGATCTCAAAGCTGAAGAGTTCTGAACTTCCACTGGTATTAATGTCAGCACAAAAACTGGAGGAGAGAGCTTCATGGATTGAGTTTCCGTGGCTGAGCAGCTACAAGCTAACCTTAAAGCACACCGACACTGGACTGTGGAGCAGTGGAAACATGTTCTTTGGATGCTGGGACATTACCTGCTTGACTGCATTGTGCCAACTGTAAAGTTTGGTGGAGGAGGGATAATGGTATTGGGCTGTTTTTCAGGGTTTGGGCCAGGCCCCTTATCTCCAGCAAAGGCCAATCTCAAAGCTTCAACATACCATGACGAATTAAAGTGGTGACTGCGAACCAGGCCTTCTTGTCCAACATCAGTGCCTGACCTCATAAATGCTCTTTGGAATTGCCACAAAAACACTCCATAATCTTGTGGAAAGCCTTCCAAGAAGAGTGGAGGCTGTTATAGCCACATGCTAAATTTTGGGTTTTCATTAGCTGTAAGCCAAAATCATCAACATTAAATAAAATAAAGACTTGAAATATAACAGTTGGTGTGTAATGAATGTATATAGTACATCAGTTTTACTTTTTGAATTGAATTACTGAAATAAATCAGTTTTTGATGACATTCTAATTTATTGAGATGCACCTGTGTACATGTATTCGCAGACAATGTCAATACAGTTTCTGTTGGTCATGCGGCTGAATACTTTTGTTCAGTGGTGTAGATTGAATTCACATATTTTTCGGAAGCTATTTCTTGACTTTATTTTAGGATACATTTTCTTCTCCAGTGTCAATGTATAAAATGTCTTAGGTTCTTAAAGCCAGCAAAAAGCTACTTGCTAACGATAACACTACAGTAGCCTAACTTGTAATGCACCAAATCCAATCTGTTATATTAGCTTCATCTATTGTCCTGAACACAGCAATCTGAGCTAAGCCGTTGTTGGTCATGAAAATCTTTCAGCTCAAACTCCCTGTCTGTGATTTTAAAGACATGTTAAGTCAGTGTTTTCAGTCAATTAACCAAATCAATAGTCACTGATTAGAAAAAAGAAAGCTGTCTTTGACTACTGTCTGAAGCAGACAATTGCTCTGTTCCCTGTAAATCTGCCACCTAACTGCTAACTATCACAGGTAATTTACTTTCCCTCTTAGTAAAGGATAGACCACTGAGATTTGTGTGATGGCAACTTTCTTCCATTAGAAGATAACAGCCAGCTGTCTGTTGTTTGATGGTGCCCTGCTGACATGCTTTCAGCATAACTGAATAGGGAGCTGTCCTTTTTCTCAGGTATTTAAAAGACTCTGGACAGGTCTTTGCAAAGTGTTTCACATAGCCTATGCTTGTAGCTGCTATTTGTGTTTTAAGAGGGAGAGACATTTTTCTATTTTCAAAGGGAGATGTTTTTTTCCTTGAAATGGTATTTATGTTGATGTCTTGCATAGTAATTGCTTGTTTCTCTTCAAGCGCAGAATTGTGCCATTTGTTCAGATTGCTTGGCATGTATATGCTGAGATTCCCCACATACAGTTTATTCAACACAAATTGGTACTCAAGGCTGTTATGTGTGTAAGCGTTGACTGTTAAAGTGTAGAAGAAATGTTTAGCCTGCTGGCAGCCCTGCTGCTGGACTGTGAGCCGACGCTCAATCAATGCTCAGAAAACTAATCCTCGTCTGAACCTCCTCACTTATCATCGAGTAAAGGCCAGAATGACGGGGTTAAAGGCTCTATGGTGCTTCACAGATCCCAGAGACTCAGGAGAACCATTTGCTGAAGAGTAGGGTCGTCAAGGTTAACGGTTGAAGAGAGAGCGTCTGTCTAAATCATATTCATTGATGATCTGTTAATGTGCCTTAGCACCTCTGATGTTACAGCTGCCTTAGGATGTTAATAATGTTTACTACTTAATGTTTTTCAGGGGAGGTTAATTCTGTAAAAATGCAGAATTATTGATTCACTGCTTGTGTAATAAAAAGTAGCTTTGTAATGGTGCTTTTGGAAAGTGCAATGTATTTGGCAACATCCCACAAGCTATTTGTTCAGCTAACTGGAGGCCAGTTGTCCAGATAACTTCCAAGCTTGTTAACTCACCAACCTAGAAATTGCTTATTCAGGAAATCCACAAGCTCAGCTTACCCACATGGTAGATGTTCAGCTAACCCACAAGCTAGTTTTAGATTACCATAAAATACCAAATAATCGCCAGGTCCCAATTAACCGCTGGGTGTGGCAGTACATTTGACTTATCACACCATGAACAAATTCTACACAGGACCGAACACCACCCTAATTCCGCCATTGAATCAACTTCTCACTGAGCTGAGATACAGAAGCTACACCCCCGTCCCTTGCTGGTTTTGTCAAGTGAGATAGCAGCGCCATGCCCCGGTGCAGTGAAAAAATAAAAAGTACGACATTAACATTTAACTGTCTGTCGTCAACTTTGTGTTTGTTTCATTCCTTACCAGTATTTAAAGTGTTTAGAGAGTCGACAGAAGAAGACAAAAGTACAACTATGGTACTGTAATCTTGTCTTAAAAATGTGAAGGGGATATTCATACTGGTGTAAATACTTTGATTAAATTTACCATATTTTTTCAATTTTTGCTAAGCAAGGTGTTTTGTGAGAAGGGAATTAAACGCTTGTCCCAAATAGCCGCCTGGTTCCAAATAAACGCCTGGTCTGCTCAGGGATTGAGACAAATAAACGCCCCGGCTATTATTTGGTATTTTACAGTAGTTCAGCATGCATTGTACCATCAGTTGGATGGGGATACATGGGCTAAGCAGATGAATCTCTAGTTAGCAAACACACTTCCCAGAGTGAATGTGTGCAAAACTTGATAGTTCATATGTTTATATGTTGTGTTCATATGTTGTGGGCCTGTTAATAAAACATAGGGACATAAGAGCTGAGTTTTAAAACCACTATTATCTCTTGACACAATCTTATTCATTGCAAGTAATATGGATACCACAATGCTGAACAATGTTATTGCATTTTCCTCATACAGTGCAGTCTTTTTGTCAAGCTAAACCCTGAGCTAGCTGTAAACACAACCACTAGCTAGCTGTCTAGCTAACTCACAAACTAGTAGCTCAGCTAACTAACAAGCCAGTTGTATAGCAAACTCACGGGCTAGTTGTTCAGCTAACTAACATAATAGTTGATTATCCAGTCGATTTACAAGCCAGTTGTCTCGCTAACCAAAAAAGCTTTTTGTCCAGTTAACTAACCATCTAATTGTTGATCTAAGTCAAAGCCTTGTGTCATGACCTGGCCCAGGTGGTCACAACAAAGAAGGGAGACAATACCATGGCAAAGTTTTAACCAATCTATATTGTTCAAATCAAACCAAATTAAACCAGATTAAACATTTAAATCAAACAATTCTTCTAATTGAACCAGGTTAGACCGAATTAAATAATCAAACCAGGTACTTTACTGTTAAACTGAATTAAACCGAACTAAAGAGTCTAAAAAGCCAAATTAGACCAAATTAAACCAAATTACTTCAAATTAGGACAAATTAGGTATTTATAACATAAAATACACTATATTGCCAAAAGTTCACCTGCCTTGACTCACATATGAACTTCAGTGACATCCCATTCTTAATCCATAGGGTTTAATATGACATTGGTCCACCCTTTGCAATAATAACAGCCTTCTGGGAAGGCTTTCCACAAGGTTTAGGAGTGTGTTTATGGGAATTTTTGACCATTAGAAGTGCATTTTTTGAGGTCACACACTGATGTTGGACGAGAAGGACTGGCTCTCAGTCTCCACTCTAGTTAATCCCAAAGGTGTTCTATCAGGTTGAGGTCAGGACTCTGCAGGCCAGTCAAGTTCATCCACACCAAACTCTCTCATCCATGTCTTTATGGACCTTGCTTTGTGCACTGGTGCACAGTCATGTTGGAACAGGAAGGGGCCATCCCCAAACTGTTCCCAAAAAGTTGGGAGCATGGAATTGTCCAAAATCTCTTGGTATGCTGAAGCATTCAAAGTTCCTTTAACTGGAACTAAGGGGCCAAGCCCAGCTCCTAAAAACAACCCCACACTATAATCCCTCCTCCACCAAACTTTACACTTGGCACAATGCAGTCAGACAAGTACCGTTCTCCTGGCAACTGCCAAACCCAGACTTGTCCATCAGATTGCCAGATGGAAAAGCGTGATTTGTCACTCCAGAGAACACGTCTCACTGCTCTAGAGTCCAGTGGCGACGTGCTTTACACCACTGCATCCGATGCTTTGCATTGCACTTGGTGATGTATGGCTTGGATGCAGCTGCTCGGCCATGGATACCCATTCCATGAAGCTTTCTACACACTGTTCTTGAGCTAATCTGAAGGCCACATGAAGTTTGGAAGTCTAGCGATTGGCTCTGCAGAAAGTTGGCGACCTCTGCGCACTATGCATCTCAGCATCCGTTGACCCCACTCCATCATTTTACATGGCCTACCACTTCGTGGCTGAGTTGCTGTCATTCCCAGTCGCTTCCACTTTGTTATAATACCTCTGACAGTTGACTGTTAAATATTTAGGAGCAAGAAACTTTCACGACTGGACTTGTTGCACAGGTGGCATCCTATCACAGCACCACGCTGGAATTCACTGAGCTCCTGAGAGTGACCCATTCTTTCACAAATGTTTGTAGAAACAGTCTGCATACCTAGGTACTTGATTTTACACATCTGTGACCATGGAAGTGATTGAAACACCTGATTTCAATTATTTGTATGAGTGAATGAATACTTTTGGCAATATAGTGTATGTAAGTCAGTAAAGTTAGTAGTGTGGGATGTGAGTGAAGATAATGTGTGTAAATGTTGTAAAAGACAAACTTAACTAAAGCTCAACCTAATCTAACATAACTAATCCAAAGTGTGGTGTACCTGTGGAGGCCAGGTCAGAGAGAGTGAATGTGTGACTGCAGGAGTTTAAATAACATCAACATACAGCCCAGGTTTGTGATACTAATCAAGGAGCTGTACTCACAGACACAGGCTGGAGACACTCAGGCTGACAACACCAAACATCACATGATGTCATGGACATCACCCTCATTGTACAGATAAGCCACAAACTAAACATCCAGTCAGTATAAGCAGCAGCAGGCAGATAAAGTGTGAGCATCTTATTTTGACCACAGTAATGATAGGTCTGTCAAACTGTTGCAGTTTCTTTGACCTAAAATGTCATAAGGAGAGGAAATTTTGCTTTTAAGTTTCAGTTGTCTATAACATCAATCACTATACATGAGAAATAAGTAAGTAAATAATGTTATAAAAATTATAACATCATTCTAAATATTCTAATATCAATATGGTGCTTGTAAAGCAATAATAATTCAGCAGTAATATTGAGGCTCTACAACCTTGTACACTCATTACAGTACCACCATACAGAAAACTGTCATTGTATCTTGACCTATTCCCACATGTGACATGGTTGGGTAGGGCCAGCAACATACAAAACCTCATGGGATGAGTTTCTCAGCAACGTCTCTCAAGAAAAGCTCTGGAGTCGGGCCTGAGTTTTGTTGTGTTTGAAATGCAATGGTGATGATGGGTGGAAACTGCTCACTGTCCCAGAAGAAGGCTCTCCCTTAGGAAGGAGTAAACAAATGCATTCACAAAAGAAGAAGAAGAACAAAATGTCTCTTTTGTTGTATGTGTAACCTACAGATGTACACATGACGTGGACTATGCTGCACCCATTTTCAGGCTGGTGAATCTACTCCATGTTGCCATTTGTGCTGGTTTTATGGGTCTTGAGCAGTTTTCCCTGTCTTCTGAAGTTTTGTGTGGTTGCTTTCAGTGTAGCATTAAATTTGCTGTGGCCATACTGTGTCTTTGCTGTGATGTCAGGAGGAATGCAATAGACATTCAGGGATGCATTTTGTTAATTACAGCACCATCATTAGAGTCAAGCAAAGAGGATATACTTGAAGTTCACTAAAGTCACTTTCCTAGACAGGAAAACCCCATGGGAAACTCAGACCTTCTGTAACTGCTTAGCCATTGCTACCCAAGTCAATGCCTACTGTTGAACTGACATCAGCCCCCAGTATTGGGTAGATAATGATTTTAAGATTAAAATAAAATGGGTTGGATACAAGCCCAACTTTTAACTTGGCTATAACTTTAAATGTATTGTATTGAATTATGGTTGTATATAAAAATCATCCTGACATCAAAACCCAAATTTGTTTTGACAACAGCCTCCAACATAGAACAGGACAAAATTTCAGTTGAAAATTCGAACCATCTTTGCCTTAAATTTAACATTTCTAAGACAGCAATAATTAGAGCTGACAGGTCTTAATTACATCCCATAACCCATATACACTGCCACAAAGTATAACTTTTTAATGTGGCCTACATGAAACAGAGTTATCATCAAAACCATCAGGAATTGTTACTTGCAGGCAATTGAGATAATGTCATAAAGAGATTAGCCAGATGTCGCTGTCAGACATGATCAAATAGAAATCAAATATGGCCTAAAATGTTATCACTGTGTTTTTTCCCCTTTGTGATAACAGTATTTCTTATGGTATTATAAAATTAAGTGATAACACATTTAAATGCATATTTGGGTGTTGAAATCCCCCTTCTCCCCTGTGATGGAGCATAAAATGATAGAGTCTCTATGAGTTTAGTTTTCTGTAACTGCACCTGAAGTTGTAAGTTTCATTTCTCTCCTGCTGGAGTGTGTCATACTGCTACTAAGAACACATTTCCTGATGTGGGCGTTCGCAATAAAAAGCACTCATGCAAAGTAAATGCTATGGACTTTTATTGTGAAGAACTTGTAAGCTGTGGTGTGTTTAACATTGATCTAACCTAGCTTTAGCAGAGGTGTTTGTGAGTGTATGGAGCAACTGTGTTTGCAGCTGCTTCCTGACCTTGTTTAAACCCACAGCCAGCTTCTTTGATCATCATGGACATTGAATAAGTGAATCATGAGTTAGAACACACCTTTTAATAGCTTTTTAAGCCTTTACAATATGAATCATTGCAGCTGTAATTTCAAGACAAGCCGAGCTTGTGTTAAAGCCCATTACAGGCTAACAGAGACACTCTACAAAGCCAGAGCATTTGCTGTATGTTGCTGTTACTACACACATTGAAGTTGGAGAGGAAAGAATGCTGGTTTTACCTCATTGCTCTACTTCATGTTAACAACAGGGACAGAAATGGGTGACATTTGGCTTCTTACCTGGTTGCACTTTGATATTAGAGTGAGACACACAGATGACTGGACTCAGACTGAGCAGTTGTCTGTCACATATCACTCTGCAATGCCAACGGTGGTATCAGTTATGCCTCGTGTGCACTACAACACAACTCAGGTGTTAAACCCAGGAATGCCTGTATTGCAAAAATGCATTACATGACAGAATTTATACCAGTGACGGTGCTGATACCAGTTTATCACCCATTACTATGTGCATGTTATTCATTTGTCCAGCTAATTCACTTTTTCTCTTTTTTGGTAATTTTTCAGATAAATGATACAGACATGCAGTGGATTATCAAAAGGTACTTTTATTTAACTCCTTCCTTGCATCTTAACCAAAAACAAAACCTCCACCTCTTTACAACATGGGCTGGGCAATGTGAACAGACAGCAAAATGCTGTTTTCAGTTTTAGTGTTCAGTTAGAATTAAATACAGTTCTGAAAAGTTGAACTTTCAGTTGTAATTAATTCAGCTGTTGAACTTCAGGGTCATCACTTTATTTGGCTTCTTAATGCTGGTCCTGGCAGAGAACACTTCTTGCATTTTGTGGGCTTCATCCAACCTTGTTGCAGACTCTCTCAGCTTCTTTGGTTTTTATGAGCTCTTTTGCTGCATTTTTTAGCAGTGATTTTATATCTGGGTACTTAGAGTGAATATTTTGAACAAATGGAAAGTGTTTTAAATTCCATTTCATCATAGCTCCTGCATCAGGAGGTCATAAAGTACATTGCTTGGCTTTCTTACTGAGATGCTTGTGTGCTCTGACACTGCTCAAAGAGAGAAACATTTAGGTCGTTTCACCTGCTGTGACACTTAAAAGGCCATCTCTCCCCAACGGGGGCACTCATGCTCTGCTTTCAATCTGAATTTCTAAAGCTATCAATAGGGAGGGAAAAAAGGAGAGGAATAAAAAGATGCATTATTTATTTGTCCCCGAGTTCTATGATTACAGAGAAGACCCTGCCTTTCATTTTTTCCTGTCTAAAAGCAGATTTTCTGTTTTTTATTAACAGGAATCCGAAAGCACAGCGCCACACACTGGTGTCTGCAGAACATTGCACAAGAATCAGTTGACAGCTCGGATGAGGAGTTCTTTGATGCCAGAGGTTAGTACAACATTTATTTAACCCCTTTTATTAAGTTATTATTATATCTGTCCAACAGAAAAATGATCTGAACTCCTGCATGGTGCTGCTTTTATATCTGGATTTCTTCGGCTTACTTTCAGCTCTTCTAGTGATGTTTCTGTCACAGCTGCCAGATGGCCTCAGAGGTTACCAGCAGTGCAACAGATTGAAATATTGTCATTGTTTCACCATCACACCTGCATACCTGGTGTATAGAGAGAGCATATTAACACATCAAGGTCCTTATTTATATTTAGAAAAAAGTCTTAATGATTTTAGCAGCAACTATATCATCAGAACACATGGGTTTCTTACAGTTTGCAATATTTCTTGTAGCTGAACACTACTGGAAAATAGGAAAACAATCTATCAAATACAAATACAAACACAGAGAAAACTCCAGTGGTTAGATACTTTCCACCGACAAGAGCTTTCGTAAATATGGACCTTAATCTCAAGACAGTAAAGTTACAATGCTGGCAGCACTACAGTGTTGTGTCTCATTGTAACTTCCATTGTTTACCTCCAAAATCAGAAAATTATGCTATCAATCCATGTTTAAAGTTCTACATTCAAAACATTTTAAAGGGAACTGCAGCTACCCAGGATATTACTGGCATGTCTTTGTTAGATTATTTTAACTATAAAATGTAAGAAAATGTTTAAAGTGTCTTTTTAGTCATGCTTTCAGTTATGTGACTGGCACAGAAGCCTGGAGGGCAAAACACGGACAGGACCGTATTGACCACTATATGGAGCTGCAGCAGCAGGCATTTTAATTGCACATCTCCTCAAAACATTGCATGTTTACATCGACAACTGCAGAAAAACAAAGATATTAGTTTAGTAAGTTTAATAATTAGTGCATTCTTTTTAAAATCACATTTATTACATTATTATCCCTTTCAGAACACTTTGGTTTAGTTGCTGCAGCGTCTCCATGCAGCCACAGTGATGTAAAACAAGTCCACCACTGGTCCTTAATGTCTCATTTCACTTTAAGAATCTCAGACAACTCAGCAGACAAGTCAAAAGTCATATACAACCATGGTCAGCGTTGGACAAAAAGTCATGATCTTCATAATGGTGCAAGGTGAAGGTCTTTGGATGTTTCCAAGCAAATTTGAATGGGATTTGACCATCCATATAAGAATCATGGCTAATTATACAGAAGCAGTAACTTTCTATCACCAGTAGGCGACACTGTGGCTGAATCTAAAATTTCAAATGCAGATGTGTTCAGGATGCAACTTTTGTTGTGCACATGAAATTTTATTTAGATATGATCAAAAACAGCTGAATTATAGCAATGTGAAATTTTATGGTGAAGCATCAAGCCCAAATTGAAGTTCACCATGCCGGCACATCAACACCCTCTGATGAAAATTCACCAATTTTGCTACACATCTAGACTAATGTCTTAAGGGTTTACCCAGCATATTTGATGAGGAAATAATCAAAACATTAGGAGATATACCTCTAAGAGTAAAAACAAGATATTTCCTGTCACCACTAGGAGGTGCTATGATCTGTAAGAAATATTACCACATAAGTGTGTTGTGTGTTGGGGCCTACACTATACTGTACTATACTATGCTGTACTATACTATACTGTACTGTACTATACATGAATAATTTCATTCACTTAGGACTACGCAAAGCTGAGTTATAAGCAATTTCCTTTTTCATAAAAAAAAGCAAATTTGAGGGCTCGCCATGGCTATCCCTTTGAGTTTTGTACAAAAGCTGCCTGACTTTTGTTCATTAATGTCTCTTCTAGCCATAAAACAAATTTCACGTAGTTCTGATGAACGCTGTCACAGAAGTTAATCCTAGAAGGACCATGGGAAATGGCAAAATGTCACACATTTTTTCAAAATGCTAGACTTCCTGTTCGGAATTCACCATGACAATAAGAGGCTTTTTTGTGTGTATTAAAAAGCTAAATATACGTACTGAATTTACAGCATGAAAGCCCTTGGTGCTGCGTAAAAACGCAAAAAAGGACAAACAGACTATTTACTTTTTTGGGGGGAAATTTGAGCCTGGTATGTGCCGAACAGATTCTCGGCAACAAGCCTAAATCACCAGGGCTAACAGACAAGCACTTTCAGAGTGAAGCATAAGTTGTGACACTGATAAATTAAACCCGCCATTGTGGCTAGTTAGGGTCCCTCTGTTACCCGCCACAGCTGAAATCTACCCACATTTGGCTAGTTGGCAGTTGTAAATGTCAAACCCTGTTTTTGGGTCAGTGCTGCTTTTTTGATAGTAGATCAAACGAAATTCTTTATCATTACAGCATAGGTGAGTACTAATTAGCCAACATTAGCTTATTCATGTTATATTCTGAGGATCACTGTCAGCTGTTGCTGTCAGTCAGTGTCCTTCTTTGGTAATGTTCAAAGACAGTCATATTCTGCTCAAGTCAACAGTATTTTTGATAGCATGATTAGATAAGTCTGTTAGGCGCTGCTGTATAAAACAGTGGTTTCCAACGTCTTTTCTATTGAGCCCTTCTCATTGTGTCCCAGGAGAGTTGAGGCCACAGGACCCACATGGAACAAAAGGTGATCATACTGCTGTCAAAATAGATGTTCTCACCAAAAATACCTTTGTATGAATTAGTCATAAGTGTTTTATCATGAGATAGTGAGTAAGCCTAGATGAACAGTGTCTCTTTTTATTACAAAGAAGAAAACTAGCTGAAACACATAGACAGCAACTACGACTCTCAGCTTCTCCGTAGCATACAGTAGTAGGAAGCCTTTCTTGCTCACCAGGGTTTTTGTGACATCACGTGAAAGCTAAAATAGTTACCTAAAGCAACTTTAAAAGGTCTTGCTTTGCCAGATCAACACCTCTATATCTGAAAATATTTACTGTAAAATCTGGATTACAGGTTGCACTGGTTCATAACCTGCAGTCTCTTTTTGGGCCTGTTATAGAGAGATAAAAGGTTTAAACTGTTTTACTGTGTGACAGTTTCTGTTGTGTTCTGCAAAGTTCAGATGTGTCACTGCCCTTTTAGTACATTCTGTTTTTTGCCATTGCAAGTTTGCTTTTCTGCTATCTATGACATGGTAGTTGAGCTCTCAGTGTGCTGTGATTGTTGGAAAATTGACTGACACTGCCTGTGAGCAGTCTTGTCCACCTCTGGTCACTTGTCTTTACTGTAGGAGTCTTTTCAGTTAAACCAGCACTCCTTAAAGTTTATAAGCTTATCGGTATACCCCTGATTTTATTTGAGTTAAAGAAGCTTTCCCCCCCGTCTGATCTGCATCTATTTGTCACAGTCATTTGCAGTACACAATAAAAGGAGTGAATTTTCAATAGGGTTGGGTCGTGTAGTGGGTGATTGGTGGATACTCTTGCAGTATTGACCGCACATGTGTATCTGTACTTTATACTAGTAGATTGATGGAACCAGTCCACAGGGGGCAGTATTTTTTTTTTTAATGTAGATGAAAAAAAGGCGTTTAAAGGGCATTTGAAATACCAGGAATTCACTGTAGTTCACTCAATCCAAAAAACAGGTCAGCAAAAAATTTACTAAACTGAGAAACAGGAATTTATGTTGTATTTTAGACACACTGCATAATTTAGCTTGAAAGAAAAGTACATCAATTTCATTATTTATCAAGAAGAATTGTACTCCCAGGTAATAAATAATTTGAAAAACTTAATTCTTGGACAATTACTGAACAAGAAACATAACTGCCGGCCTGAGTTTCTGTTAGCCAACATTTGCCGGTCATTGGCCGGTAAAAAGGGCGGAAGTCCGGCAGATAAAAATATAACCGGTCAAAATGTCCAGCAGAAAACATGCAAATGACCAGATAAGTAAATACTGAATACTTGCATATGATATTTTGTGTAACATAGAAGATATGTTGCGAGAATGCGTTAATATAAATAAAAAGTTGCCTAATCTTACTACATCTACTTTCCTGCGGTGCTAGGGTTGTTTATCTCCTCAGACGGCAAGTACATGGCTAATTATGTATGCACAATGATGTCAAAGCAAATCTGTCTCTCTGTGCATGCTCAGTATTGCTGGGGACAATGCAGGGAAAGTGGGAAAGTTTGACCAGAGCTTTCTCGTAAAGCAGAATTTTAATCTAAGTGAGGTTTTCCTGGTTAACCAAAGGCTTAATATTATCAGCAGTATGGAGGGATTTTGTGTCATCGCTGCGAGTAATGAAGAGGCTGAAACAAAGGGAACTGTATAGCTGAGCATCATCAACACCAATGCAGCAGCAGAGAGAGAAAGGCAGAGTTGTAGTGGACTTCGATAAACTACCTATGACTAATCCTCCGATAAAGTTGGATTGAAGTCAACACAAAATCACATCGTGTAGAACGGCATGGACCGCTTGGAGCTTATAACCAAGGCTCTGTCTCTCTTCAGAAAGGTTACAGTTATATCATCATGAGGACTGATATTAGCAACTGAGGGTAAGACTCATTTTTCATTTTAAATGTAGAGTTTTAACGCAGTGTCCAGTTAAGAGAGCACTTTTGTTATGTGTTTGGATGCTTCATTGTTGTCGGTGGAGGATGGTATTTGGCTGTTATAAGCTGCTAAGTTATGATAGTGGCCAATGTGCTAACAGGCTAACGGTGCTAATGTGAAGCTAACTGTTGTTGTTTATGTGTTCAACGTGGGCGTATATTGTGTAACTGACTGCGTGTGTGAGGAAACGCGGGCAGCTTTCATTTTGATACTTTAACTACTTACACAAAAAATAAGACAGCGATTTATGCGTTTTGCTGCTGTTAATGCAGCAAAATAATGTTAAAGCAAATGTCCGGTAGTTGTTCTAAATGGCTGAGGAGTGAGTCATTTTGACCAGGGACAAAAAACGTCTAGCGGAAACTCTGCCGCTGGCTTAAAGAAATCAATAGTGGGAACGCTAAAGAATTCAGTGTTCAAAAATTAATTCTGCAAGTTACATTACACCAGTTGCTCTGAAAAAGTAAATTTTAGATGTTTTTTGGGGGAAATGTAAGACAACTAAATCAGAAAAGTTTTCAGGCTTACCTTGTGCTGATGCAAGAGAGAAGATACGATGGTGGCAATTTGGGAGAACTATTGTATCCTCTCTCTAATTTTTGATTGAATTAAACTTCAACAAGGTTTTTAAATGCATCATTCAAACTTGCCTCATGTGATTTCCCTATCCAATTTAGTGCTGAAGGTTTTTGGAAATTATTCCAGATCTCCAACTGACCATAAATAGACACTCATTCAGCTATAAGCCTCTCCATATCATCCCAGGAGGAGCGCATCAGTGAATAAGTGAGATACTTATCCCACCAATTATCCTCTCTAAGCACATGTCCCTTGAGAGACAGGAGACAGGGATACTTATCAATTATGTGTAATTAAAACAACCTGTTCTTATTTAGCATGAATTCATTCAACAGCCAGAAGTGTGCTGAGGTATTATGGGTTCCAATATTCCTTCATTTGCTATGAAATGCATTGAAAAAAGGGAAGGGGGGTAAAACAATATAACAGTGTCTATTGTTGCATAAATGCCATGTTTTGTGGCCCTACTTATTTTTTCCTCCTTAATTCTGTCTTTTTTCCTGACTCCTGTTTACCAAAGAGGCTACATTTACAGCACACATTCCTGGAAAGCATCAAATATTTATCTTATCAATGCTGTGACAGAGCAGAGCGGAGCGGTACATTGCTCAGAATGCATTTTATGACACTGGTGTCAAGGCAGCTATCAGTGCCAAGAAATCACAGGGGACCAGGTATCATGTTCATGTGTTGTATGGTAACAGATGTTCCTGTTCCTCTCCACTCACTGCAGTGCAACATTCAGCACTCAACCCTGAAATCGCTTTATTAAATGTGAAAGGAAAGAAAAACAGAGGCATCCTTCATTTGTTTCATATGGAGAAGCACAGGGAAAGACTTCAGAAGCAAACAGCAAGGAAATATCTGATGGAGTGTGGTTTTATTACATGTTATTAGGTTTAGAAAATGAAAATATTTGATGTTTTTGAGAGATAATGCTCTTTCTTAACTGACAGTCTGAGGAGATTAATATTATGAGACTATAGCAAAAGGTAGGATAATGCCTTTTGTACACTGGTTCTTTGAAAAGAAGAATACAAATACGCTCTCTTGCATAAAAACATGATAACCCTCATTTATCAGACTTTTCAAGCACAGACCGGCATTTATCAATCTGGACGTTAGCTTACGATGGGCTCAAATCCCACGCCATGAACAAACACATAAAATAACTGCATCAGATTAGGGCTGACAGCCTCCATTTGGTTAGTCGGTAGGGGATGGGGAAAAGTGAAAGGGGGACGGGAGATCATGATAGAAAAATTAAAAATCGAAGATTGTGCACAAGTCCCAAATCACGAGTCCAAGTTGAGTCTCAGGTCTTTAGCACACAAGTCCAAGTCAAGTCTCAAGTCGTCGATGTGTCCAAGTGCTTAAATGTGACTCGAGTCGAAGTCGTCGACTCGAGTTCTCATGTCTGGGTTGCAGCTTTCTGTTTGGTTTTGAAGAAACCACTCCTACTGCTGCTGACAGTGGTCACATCACTGAGCAACATAAGTGGCACAATAGTATGACTTATGCCTGTTTATTTATTTTAATTTGTAATCCCACAACCTCAAAGAAACACTTTGGATGGACTTTTATGACCACCTTACTGCAAATGACAAAAATCACAGGAGCCCACTCAGACTCTGGAAAACTCTCAATAATTTTCTGTATTTGGAAATTTGTCTTTGACTTTGAACTCACTTGAAATGTATGTGTGGCCTATTTTAACTTAGTCAAAGACTAAAAGCAGGGAAAAAGCTTGCTTAGCTTAGTCAGAAACAGACAGACCCCTTAAACTGAATCATTTATGCAGCTTGTTTGTTGCAGCAGATGAATCTGTAGTGTAAAAACATATTGTGGTTTTGGAGAGCTGTGCTTTGCTGGCCAGCTGAAGAGCACTTTTAGTGAGGACTGTGCCAAACAAAATGATTGTCAGGATAAAACTCCACCAACTCCTTAGTGAATAATTTAGAGGTACTGAACATTTCTTTCTTTCTGATGGATGGTTCCAGAAGTGAAAATTCCATTAATTATCTCTGTAGCAGATTTGATTTTTAGCCTTATATCTGAAATATCCATTAAGACTTGCCATGATCTGGCATATGCTCCAGTACAAGACAAAAGAGTTAGTCAGATATTAACCTCTGTTCAAGCAAACTATGTTTTTTTCACAATCTCTGCCAAAGATACTAGTCTCTGATTGGTGGAGTCTCGGGTAACATGGAAATGTCTACTGCACCCGCGAATAGGGATGAAGATCGTTAATTTTTATTGATATTGATACCCTTATCAATACTCCTTATTGATCCGAGTCCTTATCGATACTTTTCTATAGTTTGGTGGAAAAACAAAATGGAGACAAAAATTTAAACTTGAAGTGGTCTTAGCTGAGTAGAGCTTGACTTAAAAAGCTATGATTCAGTCTGTAACATTTATTTTATATCCCTCAAATATAAACACATTCTTCATATTCACAACTATATTTATTGAGGTTTCTCTTCAAAAACTAAATTATCCCATTTTTACGTGACATTTGAACACATCGTAACATATGGTATATAGTCGTCTAATTTACTGAGGTTACCTGAACACATCATATTTTCCGTCTTTCAGCTTTTTAAGTTCGCTAATTAACTTCAATTCTGCCCATTCCACCACGGATTTCTACACTGGATTACTACTTTTAACAAACAGTATTTTGCTACAAAGTTTTGGAGGACTTTTCAGCATTTATCTGAGCAGCTGAAGAAGAAAACTGTTCTGAAGCAGTTAAAGAGAGAGATATGTTAATCCCAGCACAGGCGAATATGATTGAATACGTCTTGCAGGTAGCATTTTTTTTCCTCAAGCCAACAGTTTAAGGTGCATTCTGGTGATGCACGATATTGATGTGCTATTAGTTTATGTTCCCCTTAAAAAAAACTGATGTTACAACAGATTCATCTTAAAATGATGTTACGTCATAGAGCCTGTGAGATTTGATAGCAGTATCGGCAAGCGAAAATGTTATTGATTTTGAGATATTTCGGAAAAACAGAACCGGGTCCGGGTTTTGCTCCCCATCCCTACCCATGAACGATGAATGTCACTGTAGTATGAAGTAATACAATATAATCATAATCATGAGCATACAGGTGGCTGGTTAGCATGGGTCAGGCATTAAAAGTGTCATTTTAAGGATTTAACAAAATGTCCATGGAGGCTTGAGTGTCAAATTTTGCTTCTGTAACCAGCGCTGCTGAAAAAGTGGGCAGGTTTTGTTTAGCGCTATAACTTTAATGCTGCTTCCCGTTATTTTGCTAGCCAGGCTGAAAAAGCTTTAGCTAACACCCAATGTTTGCTGGACAGCATAAAATTTTTCTTCTTAGAGGCCACCTGAATGGATGAACAAGCCCAACATGGTGTTGGTTTATGTTCTGACCTTTTTGACAATGCTAGGCCAGCAGTATACCCTAATTTCTTGCCTTTTTGCAAGGCTAAGCCAAGCTAAGCAAAGATACAGCTGTTCATATTGAACAGCCTCTGTGACCTCCAGAACTGGACCTTGCTGCTGAGTTTTTTTCTATCTCATTAGCAACACGACTGCTTTGCTGCGTAGTGTAGAAAATTTGTGAACAGATGCTGCAGTTAAACTTTGTATGAACCAACTGAATGTGATGTGCTTACTTCAGTTTTCTAAATTGTGAAGCTGCAACTCATTTTCAGTTCCTTTTTCCCCATTTCATTGTGCTTTTTCCATCTATAATTGCCTTTCATTATAAAGAGGCAGAAGTCTCGGGTAACATGGGGCAACAATGGGATCTCAGTTCTGCAGAAAAAGCACCAGAGAAGTTATTCCAAATATAAACATGTGCTCAGTGTTAAGGATGCCTCCCAGCGCCTTAAAAGGGAAAGGGAACAAGGTCATAAAAGGGTTGTTGTTTAAATTATGGCCCTCCACAGAGGCCTGCTAACTGTGATACAGTAATTCTCAATCTCCGCTGCAACCGCTCAAGTTTTCATTTCTACCCGACACACTGGATATATGTTTTCTTTAGCCAAAAGTCATTTCAGCTCTTGAGAGGAAAGCAAACAGAGAGGGTGAGAAAATTAGACTGACAAATGACCGAGTAGGGGGTTTGTTTTATTGCAGGCCTACAGCTTAAACCATAGCAATAGGCTTGGGGGGGGTATTTATTTGCTTATGATGAATGCCTTCTTTCTCTCAGTGTGACCAAGCAGAGCTAGGATAACATGAAATGTATGCACACTGTCAGAAAGGTTTACTGTGTTCTACTAAAAGATGATTCCTAAATTCTTTTCCTTGTGTTTGTGAGTTTTATTTTGTGTTAGAACCATTATTCTTGATCATAAACTCTTCTGCAAAGATAATGTAGTTTATTCTTTGTCAGCAGCCTCTTGAACATTAAATGATGTATCTCAAAGTGCTCACAATGAACACAGCACATTGGTTTTTGTGTGTGAATGCTTTCAAATGGCAATATTGTGCCATGTACTCTGAGTCGCACTCTTTTAGACACCATTGCTCACTTTAAGCACTGAGGCTGTATAAATGCTTCAAGCTCAAGATCAAAGACTTTTCTGCTGGAAAGAGTATTGTTCTAACAGGTGAACATACATCAAGTGCATCTTACAAGTATCTATTATTTAGGTTCTGATTGGTTCAAAGGACCAGATAAAACAGAATGATTCATATGAAGACCATCATAAGAATAAACCAGGCCAAAACCTGAAAGAAGGTTTAAAACCTTAGTCTGCCAGTTCCCAAGCTCAGCTCAAACAGATAAAACAGTAATCTAATTGTAGTAATGACTGTGCTATACAATGACAGGATAAGGTGATACAAAACAATGCAATATAAAACAATGTAATACAATACATTATAATACACTATGATAGAGGACAAAGCCAAACTATAACATACAATGTTTTACCATACTATACCATACAGTTCCATACAGTTCAATATGATACTTTATAATGTGATTCAGTAGGATCAGGGATACAGTATAATTATCGGTACCAATAAAATATTGGCCGAAATTGCATATTAACCAATAAAATCCACTGATCATAAAGGTGTTTGTTTTCCTTCTCGTGAGACTACACTAGCAGTAACCGTTAGCATTAGGACAAAGCTGAAGGCTAATTCCAGGCAGAGTGCTGATTCAGCAGGCATTTGAAACTGTGGAAAGTTTGCCAGAGAAAGACAATTTCGTATTAATGGTGTACTTAACTTGTTTTTTCTTTTTTTTTTTTTACCCAATCTTTGATATGACAGACTGTTAGTGCATATTTGGATCTTTATGAAGACAATCAGCTCTTATTAATTTCTGACTTGTGCAGTGAAAATAACCCAGCTGCCCCCTAAACCTCTCCATTTATTAATAATGACAGTCTGATATCATTTATGCGTTTAATCAGTAGAGTAACTTGCAGCAGGCTTGTAGTTCCTCAATATTTAACTGAGGTATACGTTCTACTTATTTGGGAACTACCTGTTTTTATAATAGGGAAACATGAGTTTACATGTTCTCCCTGTGCATGCGTGGGTTCTCCCCCGGGTACTCCGGCTTCCTCTGTGTGTGGAGTTATGTGGTAACAGAAACTTAAGAAAACCACTACTTTAACAGGACTCCAGTGTTTAGCATGCCTGTAGCACTTCTCCGGTGCAGAGATGCTGTTTGACTGTGTGGTGCGTTCAAGAACATTATGTTACATTCGTTTTAATGAACAGACTTGAGAAACAGCCTAAAACAGCGTTATACGAATCCCTCAAGTAAAATGTGGACTTAAAGTATTGAATCTGAGGTGGGGCACTGTTTCTTCCTGACTTTTACGCTTAGTGCCTCATTCCTCTTCACAGCCTGGCTGATCTTACTATAGTTTGCTTTTGAACTGCTTGTGACCATTCACTTCCTTGCTCTTGGGGGCCCCCTGGTTGCATTCTCTATCTTACCTACTCCACCACATGGACATCACAGCCCAGACATCATTGCCGCTTTAAACAGACCCAAGCTTAGGAAGAGAGTGGGGGAGGCAGAGCTGGGGTGAGCTGCCCTGGCTGGGGCAAGCACACACCCCTGCACAACTATCAACCATTATTCAGCCCCCAGCCAGCATCACTCCTCCTTATCCAAATCCACTCACTGGCCTGAACTGCTACTGTAAATTACTCGACATTATTGTAAATGTTGATCCTTTTGTATAAAGTCAAACTTTGACCACAGGAAAAAGAACTTGAAGTAAAATAAGCTAACACTGTCCGTGCACAATTTCCAATTCACAACGCATTTCTTGTATTTATAAAATCCGCCTGTATTTTCTTTCTAGACAGCGGCGCTCCATTTCCATCAGTTGTTGTGTCACCATGTGTTTCTGCGTGACATAATGTGGATGTGTGACAGCTGTTTCCTGGATAGTTAGATGCTGCAGACACTCTAGATCAGCTACTCTGACATCCACACAGCTGCTCCTGGCAAAGCCCCACGCCCCCCTGCACTCACACATCTGCCCATACACGCATAGATCTCCTCATCTGGACTGAAGAGATTTGGAAGTGTCATAGTGTCATAAATGTCAGAGTGGGGAGTCTCAGATGGAAATGCAAATACACAGGAAGATCACAGGACTGTCTGCATCAAGAGTCACCTCTGCTGTCAAGCGCACAAGCATTTGTTTTCCACCTGTGGCAGGAAAAGCTCAGTTTATCTACAGTCCAGACCACGGCGCTCTCAAAGCTGCTATTCAGATAAAAGGCAAAAGATAAGGAGACATTTGAAACTCTCGTTAACCAAAGAAAAACCACAATCTGGAGCAGTCATCTTTGGAAAAGGTCAAATTTTAGTTTAACTGTTTGATTAGGATTCATGAATTGCTCTCAATGACAAAGAAGAAAACAAAATATCTCCTCTCTTCCTAACCTCTCACTTTGAGCCACTATATGTGTGAATTTTCTTTGATGTTGCTACTTCACCCACCAGCTTTTTACTGAATAATTTCTGTCAATTCTTTAATAACATTTTATAGCTCATTGTATCATCTGAAGTGCTCAGCGGTGCTGACTCCTGTATCTTCAGTATTTCTCTTGCATCATTGAACACTGTGCTACATTGAAACATAGTTTTAACATTTCATGACTTTTCTAAGCCAGTTGCATCATCCCTCTTTATAGTTTTTCTGCAAAAGCTCAGCGGGACTGATTCCTACATCTTCAGCGTTTCACTTATGTCTTAGAACACTATGCAATTGAGAAAATGTAAGATTTGTCCTAGATTGGAGGTTAAGATGTCATTTTTGCTACCATATATGCAGCCTTGGATGTTTATTTACTTTCTAATGCTTTATAAATGTAGGTGTATCTCAGTCATTTGACCATGAACTGGAGTCAATTCCTGTGGCATAATTCAATGTGTCAAGAAAGATTCTGTTTCTATTTCCAGAAAAGAAATCCTTGTAACCATGCATCTTTATACGTGCAATTGCTCTCCTTCAAGAGCTCTACACCAGCAGTATATTTTTATTAAGAGCTGCTCTTGCTCCCTTTATTTTACATCTTAGAAGTCACAGAAATTCTACCAGCCCTCCTTGCCTCAAAAAATAAAAATAAAAGCCCTGCTGGTTTCTTCTACCCTGCTGGAGTCCTCCACACCTCCACCTCCATCTCCCATCATCCTTCAGCCTCCACTAAAAGTCTCACATGTTCAACTAACCGAGGCGTTTTATCACATCAGCCTGAAAAGTCACAATTTTTAATCTGGACCAATTGTGCCTTCAAGCGGATGCCAGCTCAATTGTCACCTTGTTTATTGATGTGAGCTGCTGACAAATTTGCCATGTGCTAATCCAGATTTGTTATTTGATGACATGAATGGAAATAATGAGAGAGGAAGTGAAACTGTGAGCCTGAAAGCAAATTCATGCTGTTGGCTGTTCCAGCAGTTTAACGCCATGAGAAATTGCCACTGAAATAAAACGGTGTTTGTATGCAGGAAGGACATCTATTATCAGGCTGCTTTGTTATTGTGCTGCTTTGTTTGCCTCTGTGCTGTCTGTGGATGCAAACTGGGGTGACTGTGGTTTCTTAGATAGAAATCAGCATGTGCTTTGGACAAGTTACTGACTATTTTTCTAAAATATGGCGGTACAATTTCCTGATACTTAAATGCATTTTTTGATGTGTGTTTAAAAAAACTTTGAAAAAAGTGATCATCTGGTCTGAATCTAACAATCAATCATGGTGAGCTTTCACATAAATTACCAATCACAGCAACTTTATACAAACTAGCATCATCCAGCTTCAACGTGACATGTGATGCTCACTGTCTCGCATCACAGCAAACACCTGTTGCTACCGTTTGATATATCTTGGTTGTCTGTTGGTGTCCTCCAAGGCTGGCAACACTAGACGATTTCAAATCTTGAATGATTGTAAAAACTTGGAGACCACAGACATAAGGAAAAAATCACAACAAAATTCAAAACAATTATTCCTCTTAAATTGTCTGACTGCTCACTCTAGACAGCTCAGCTACACCGTCAAACCACTGGAGACCAAACAGCTGCAGACCTGCCAGGCATCTCGCATGATTATGTGGCTTTAGATGAAAAACAAACATGGGTGTCTGTCAATACCCCTGGCTTTTCACTCCACATTAAGGTATCCTAGCATGTGTTATAGCTGTAGAAAAAAACATAAAACAAGGAAAAGAATCAGGATAAAATCCTGGCTGGAAGGATGGTACAGTGGTGTTTATGTTGTGTGCCGTGAAAGTATGCCTATGTAACTTCGAGGTGGTGCCCAGTTTCCCCGCTCTAATTGGTTGTTGTGGGTATTCTGTCGGAGGCAAACGTGTTCAACATTTACAATTCAAGGTCTGTGAGGCTACAATGCAATTCTGGCAGTAAAATAGAGAGATCTCAAAATTGCAGTTGCACCCTTCAAATCTGAGAGACCTGGAGCAGTTTGCAAAACAAGAGTGGTCCAAAATTCCAGTTGAGAGGTGTAAGCAGCTTGTTGATGATTATAGGAAGTGATTGGTTTCACTTATTTTTTCCCAAGGGTGTGCAACCAAATACTAAGTTGAGGGTGCCAGCAATTTTGTCCGGCCCATTCTTTGAGTTTTGTGTAAAATTCTGTCCATTTTGTCTTTTTTCTCCTGCTTTTTTGTGTTGTTCCAATGCACATAAAGGAAATAAACGTGTATGCAAAAAACATTTGTAATTGCAACAACTTCTGGGAGAAATGGTCAATTGATTTAACGTTGAATGGTTATAGTCAGCATCTCTTTGATACCCTTTTGACTTAAAATTGGTTACAACCCACTGACAGATTTAATATAGAGGTTGACCAATAGCACTGATTACTGAAAATCTAACCATGACATATGGAGATATGAGGTTGTGGCCCAATGTCAGTGATTTGTCCATGCAGTGACATCTTGCACTTGTGTGCAGAGATTTCTGTTTTTTTATGTTGCTGTTGACTGTGGATGGAGAAATCTCTAAATTCTTTGTGGCTGCACATTGAGGAAAGTTGTTCAAAAACAGTTGGACTATTTGCCTACACAATTTTTTAAAAAGTGGAGGTAATTGTTGACTATAAAGAGCTGAGCTTTCACAGAGTGCTCCTTTATACCCAATCATAGTACTATCACCTGTTACAAATTAACCTATCTACCCGTGGAATGTTAAAGGTGTCCTTCTCTGCACCTGTCCCAACTTTTTTGGAAAATGATGCAGGTATCAAAATCACAATGAGCATATTTTACCAAAATAAATAAGTCTGAGCGTTAGAGATCTTCTCTAAGTAATGTAAAAGAATGCAGCAGATATGAGTTTGAATTGAAGGTCCAATTAGAAACCATTCTCCCTCTTTCCCCCACTCTGCCTGAAAACACTTTAAACAAACTTTCCTAAACTGTCAGCAATCTTTTCGTCTTAAAACTAAAAGCATAAGGCATAAGAGTACGCAGTCACACACAGTTTATTCCCCCTTGATTTTCTTTGTCTGTTGGAAGATATCAAAGCTTTCATCTGTGTCGGTAAAGTAATCGACTCCATCTCTTCTCCCTTTAATCTAACATCTATCTGACATGTGTGAATCTATGTGAGACTGAATGAAAGATAAATTCCATCTCTTTTTAAATATTTATTTTCTTACATGATTTGTTATGTATCTTTTTTGAGGGAGGCCACAGTTTTCATTCTTGCACCTTGTTTTTTGTCATCTTACCTCTAAATAAAATATTCTAATGTTGATTGAATATTATTGGGCAGAAGACTTGATGTCCAAGACTGAATGTTTCCCGGACTACAGATCTTTCATTTAAGTTATTGTTTTGTTGCTTTTTAACCAGTAGAAATAATCCTGCTTCATAGTCTGTCAGTGAACTCCAAAATCCATGTTCTCTGAGGCTTTCATTGACTTGATTCATGTGACATTTTGTTGTGAAATTGAGCCAAGAAAATGAATCATTCTTCATTATAAACTATTTGACAATCCGCCCTAAAAGATCTTTTTGGACTTCGCATCTGCTGCTGTAAATTTGAACCAGGAGCGGCTAAACAAAACAAGAGTTTTTCATTCCAAAGCAGTCCCTGCAGGTGCCATTTTCACTGATTACCTCTTTCTCTCTGTGTTGATTCGTGAAATCGGCTGCTGCAGTGTTTGATTTTAATGAAACTGTTGCTGCTCAACACCTGTTTCATCAAGTTTGCCTCACAGAATTGTAATGACACGGAGGGACACAAGCTGACACTGAAGATACAGCGGGGTACACATGGGATTATTAAAGAGGAGAAGAAACTTAATCATTGGCAGGCGCTGGTATATATACAGAGTACCTTTAGAAATAAGAAAGAGCTACAAACGGTTTTTAAAATAGTAATAACAAACTAAAAAATGTAAAGCCTACATGTGTTTAAAATGAGTAAAATGTACAAAAATTGCTTAGGCATTCAAAATACATTGTTTGTAGTCAAGTATCCTGATGATGTGCAAATGCTGAATGGGAGTCAGGAAGTGGGGGATATGGGGCCAATAGGAATGAATATGAACAGAGTAAAAAATGTGCTTTAAAACTCTAAATGCACCTCTACGCCGCAGTTATTATCAGAAAATTTCTACATACATTGAGTATTATCCCTAAACAATTACAACTGATTTTTTCCCCCACATTCTTACAGACCTTACCTGGTTTGGAGGTGATCAATATCACAAATACTCAGTCCTGCAGACCTCTAGGGTGGTCTAGTCAGAAGAAGGGAGCCAAGAGTCTGGAGGAGTCTTGTACTTTGCTAAGAGACTAGCTGAGCCCCTTTAACATATGCCTAATGTTGTCATGGTGATGTGGCATTCACAAACGAGACTGTTCTAAAAATTGATCTTTAATGTGAGCAACAGTGGTGCCAGTTTCCTTTCCTCCTCCTACCATTTCTCTGAGTTTTTAAAACTTTTTTTGCCTTAATGTCACTACTTTCAAGACACAAAATCAGCTTAAGAATGTCTTTATTTTTGTCACCGAATGGTTGGCATGGATGATGGATGGTCATCAATTACATCTGCAAAAGGGCCTTGAAAGACGCTTGGAGCATGAATTAATATAGGATAAAATGTTGGTGTCCTAAACATTTTATTATATTAGTATTTTCTTTGAAAATGTAAGTTATTTTTTCACATTACCTGTGAAATCAATCAAGCCACCTACAAGAGGGCAATTGAAATAGTTTAGCCAGATATTTCTTGGGTTTCCATATTGTCCGTCACTGAGTTTGAAGTTAATAGGGTGAATCCTTCATGTTGGAAAACACATACAGGACACGGGTCTTTTATTTTAATTCACAGGCAGAAAAATTGTACTCTTAAAGATGCTGAAGGGAAAGGGGGAAGATAATTTAATCAGGACTGGACTAATTATGTACTAATTATGTGTTTATCATGCATCATATTTACTAATAATGGCCAACAGGTGGACATTTGTAAATAAAAAACATATCAGACGTTCAGTCACTCCTGATAAAACTGATGAATTTTTAATTTCCCTGAGGTTGATTTGATAGGTGTATGGATTTAAAGACAAAAGATACCCTTAAACCAATGACATCTTTATTTCTCCAAACATTAATCATCTTATGGGGGCCGGATGGGGAGCTTTTTGGTGGCCGAATATGGTCCCCCGGCCGTCAGTTGATGATCACTTGCATAGACATTATTCGCACAAAACATGACATTTTTGTCAGTGTGTCTTTATGTAGAAGTTACTTCTTGCCCCCTGTCTTGAGTTCTGAACTGCTGTGTGATTTCATCTGAATCTATATGAATCTATATGGAGAACAATACAAAAGCAGTTTTGTACACTTGAGGATTATTTAGATACAAAACTGGCCGCAGCAATGCCTCAAATAGAGATTAAAATTCACCAAAAAGCATCAGGATTTAATGTCTTAAATATTACATGTAAAAAAGGAAAATCCAATGAGTTAGATGGCAAAAGAAAAGACATAGCATTAGTACAATTTTTTTCTTTTTGTAGCCCCTGAGGACAAGTCCCCAAACTCATTTAATATCTGTCTTTAGAAAATGAAGATTTTGTACCAAATGGCTATCTTTCCAACTGTTGCCAAGAGCTTTAATATCATTGTGAGCCAAACTAACGACATACCTGAATATGTACTGTATGTGCAGACTATGAATAGATTTTTCCATAGCCATATAAGCTTTAATATGACTACAGTTGGTCTTCTTTTCTCACCACCATAAATTAATTCCAGAAACATGGTCGGCTTGTGATTTACACTCATGATGTTTCAGTGCCATTCATCTTCACTAGCCTACTCACCAGACAGACTCATTCTTTTTATGCGGATAATCCCTGAGCTCTCATTTTCATAGTGCATCACTGGAATTTAAAGGACCTTCAATAAAGCCAGAAGTAGCATTTTTACAAGCAATGATGAGATCAATAAGTGAAAATTCCAAAAAAAAAAAAAAAAAAAAGACAAATAATTTAAGTGTTAGAGGTCAGGTGAGGCAGTTTCGTCATCTTTTAACAATCACTGCATCTATTCATCTCCCTCCAGCTCTGACACTTACTCACTGTGAGCTGACAGGTTGAAGGATGTTTCCAAATCTCTTTCCTCTCCCCTGAGGCTGTTGGCTGCAGGCACATTGCACACTCCTATTTTCTTTTACGCTTATTGTTCAAATCGGATTTTGCTGTTCTCACATGTATTCCGCAAACAGGCGACAGAGGAGATTTATTCTTTTGATTATTGGTGCATTTTGTTTGTTTGTGCTGCGCCTGATATCCACGGATGACAGGATCTCTCTTTCTCTTTTTAGCGTGGGTAGTATTTTATTCAACAAAGACACATTTTGCGTCTCGGAGGAGCTTCTGTTTTGGCTGCGAGCTGTGTCTCCCTCCTAGTGATGATTCAGTAACCTGTGTCTTTCAGAGTTGGGCGTAAAACCTGCTTAGCATTCTCCCCTATTCAAACAGGCTGTCTTACACCATGTGACGCTACTTTCATAATAATTCATCTCTCTATGAGTCACTTTCCAGCTTCTTTGTTTTTCCCTTTTCTCTTCTTTGCAAGTGTATGTCACTGCATCATTACATTCAGTCCATGTTTGACCACGGAGGGAGGAGAAGGGCATCAAAGAGTACAAGAGCTGGAGCAGATAGTGAAAGACATACTGTGACCAGGAGACCGGCCGATGTGTGATCCAAACAGACAGGCTGTGTGGAGCAGCGTCAGAGTCTTTCAGAGCTGCCCGGCAGGAATGTGAGCAGAGACGTGTGTTCATCCTCCTGTGTGACTCATCCTGTCTCAGACTGTCTCAGATGTCAGCTGGAAAGCTGTGGACAACCGTTTTGGTCATGCTGAACCAAACACCCAACCTGGCTTTTTTTCTCACTGGTTTAAGATGCTCTGTGCTGTGACAGCACTTGTCACACACTGTACAAGTGTGGTGGTTCTAAGGTTTAAAAGTGGCCACATGTCATATCAGTGGATGTGTTCTGCTTGAGGTTAGAACTCTTTTTAAATACTGTTAAAGGCACCATAAGGAAGGACCCAAATGCAGATTTGATGCTGTAGTAAAACAGTCATTTATTCACAGGGGTTTTTGTGGCTGACTTTGTGGCAACTTTTCGGGGCTGTTTTTATTTAATTATTGCAGGAGCAATCAATTTATATAATCAATTGCAGTTGAAGTTACCCAAAAAGGCTCAAGCTTTCAACAGTCATCATCATTATTATTTTAATTCTTTATTTTGTATCTTGATGGTGATTTACATCAGCGAGCACAGAGATATGCTTATTTCCTCTGCGGTCCTCTGTGTGGTTTTACATGAAAAACTGTTTAATACAAGCAAAACTAAAACCATGCATAAAGGAGTGTTAAAACACATCAGGAATTGAGAGAAAAGTTAAAACTGAACATCTGAAATTCCTTTATTAAGGCAGCATAAAAGGTGTATTTCCCTTTTGTACTTAACATCAGGGAACTGACTTGCATGAACGTCAGTGATCATTTTTGTTGGTTGATGTTAGCTTTTCATGCAGCACGTCATAATCTTCTCAACCAATAACAAAAAAGTACGTCTGATGATCTACATGTTGCCATGCAGGAGAGAGTGGAGGTGTGGTAAAGGATGTGCAGAATTCACTGAATGGTTGAAATTGCAAAACTGAAAGCATGGCAGTTAGTGCAGTCAAAGAGGCTTTAACATCAGTTTTACAAAGACAGCAGAATAAAAAGACATAAATGGTTTGCTGGTTGACTGAAGAGGATGGGATGCAAAGACAAAAGAAATTCTTTTTGTTTCACAGCATCAGGATAAATCATTCATCTGTACATGTTGAGGTGTAGCCATAGACTGTATATAAAGATGGACACTACACCTCAGCCTACTACCATTGTTTGAAGATGAAGCCAAGGTCGTGGTCACAGCTGCTGGTAGGATTGGGTGGTAATCATCTTTTAATACCGTCATACCCTCCCAAAATTTCACCAGGGCATATGGGGTTACTGTCAGGTGGTTAAAACCACAAGCACTTGTTGCTGCGCACACGCAAGCATCTCTACAAGCAGAGTACGTTTCATTGAATCTTTTCTCAAAATGCTTCAGCTCAAAAAAAAAAAAAAAAAAAAAACATTTATGGGGGCGCACAGATGGCCTAGCGGGCTGGGGTGCTACCCATGTACGTGGGCGGCCCAGGTTCGAATCCGGCCTGTGGCCCTTTACCACGTCTTTCCCCACTCTCTCTCCCATTTCCAGCTCTATCCACTGTTCTCCTCTATAGAATAAAGGCATGAAAAGCCCACAAATAAATCTAAAAGAAAATAATTATTAAGCAATGTTTACAGGAGTGCTGGAAGTGATTTGAGGAATTGTTTTCACACAAGTGACCAGTTACCTTAGGATGGAGACCAAACCAAGCAAACCAAACCACCAAACCAAGTTTCTCTCCTTTTTCGTCTTCCCTCCCCTCCTCCTGGAGGTAATTTAAGAAATGATAATCAACTATTATGATATAGGATCTGGGAATGTTTAGCTATGTTAAGGGTGCTTTTAAACAGATAAACATTGGCCTTTAATATTATTTCCTAGTAACGCAACAGTGGCGTGTGTTTACTTAATAGGAAGCTATTAAAAAGTTACAGACTACTTTAGCGCCTAAAATAACCAATAGGCACAGATTAACTTCATCTATTTAACTGTGCCAGTGCTGTGCTAATGCTGTGCCAGTGCTGTGCCAGGCCATGGTGCACAAGTTTCTATGCGCCTTATGTCTGTGGGCGTTTGTCATTTGCCAAACTAACCTGACATCATTGGCAACCAGGAGTTCTTTTCATACTTTTCAAGCATCTTCACACACAGGAAGTGGAAGTGGTGCTGCCTGTGGGAATGGACATACTCTCACAAGGCATTTATTATAAATGTGCACTCATTATGCAGCACCGTCTTCATGACAGTAATGAAAGCAATAATGTGGCTATTTTCTTAACACCCCAGAGACGGTATTACCATATTACTGCCCATTCCTAGTAACTGGCATGTTATGCAGTTAGAGCCAGAGTATTGGCAGCAGGGATCAGATAGAAGAGCCAGGTTATTGACTTTATCCTGACACTAAGGCCAGGTATATATACTTGATATTTTACATGACATTGGCCTGTGAGTCAAGCTGCATCATGAACGATGTTGTACTTGCCTGTAATACATGTTGTTTGAGGATATGCACAGCTAACACATCAAAGTGACAGACAAAAACCAGATGATAAGGAAAAGGCTGGGTCATAAAAGTCATTCAAGAGGGTCAAACAAGGGAGACTGCAAGGACATGGTACAGATTGGAAACACTAGGAACTGGCAACATGATGGAAGAAACACTGGGGTTATTTACACAGAGGAAAGACACAGGTGTGGATATCAGGGGCCAGGTAGTCACAGAAGGCAGACAAGGGTAAGTGACTACAAAATAAAACAGGAAATGACCATAAAATGTGCAAGAAAACCCAAATATAACCCAGGTGCCTTGATGATCTGCTTTTACTAATGAAAGAACACATTTAACTTATTGATACCACAACAAAGAATCATCAGATTGGCAGAGTGCCTCAGTTAAGACTTCTATGAGGGATGCTCAACAGAACAGAACAGTTTTCAGGTCATGGACAAGGAGAGGAGGGAGCATTAGTTACCGTAAAAAGCACCCCAGTGATGGAAAGTCTGAGGGTTCTTGTGAACAGGTGAAGAATAGAAATGACTTCAGAGCATCATAGAAATGCAGAAGCTTGGGGAAAGTGGGAGTATGACTGAGAGGCGGATTGGGCAAATATAAAAACAACCAGGGCAGCTGTCATGATCAGAACGCCAAACTCTTTGTAATAATAGGAAAAACGTTATTCAATCTGGCAGTGTAGGCACAGCAGCAGGGTAGGAACACATGCTTGAAGGAACACTACCATATATAATTCATAAGAATAGGTCCACGAGGAGCAGGAGTGCAGAGGCAATTGCTTAGGTTGTGTACAGGCCAACACTGTGGCCGAGTGATCTATGACTACATTTGGGGATGTATGTGAAAGTAACCTGACGGAAGTATGTTTATGGCAAAGTTCAATAGGACTGATGGTAGAACCCACAGTTATAAAACAGATGATTAGATTGACTTTTTTTTGGAAGGTATCTTGTAAATTTTGTAACCAGTACTGAGCTAGTCAACTGTTTCAACTGTAGTCAACTGTTTTCTTATTTTGCATCCTCTTTGAGCCCTCATATACTGTACTGTTCTGTACTGGTATATGTCATCTCAAGCTGTAAAACTGAACTGTTAATGATATACAGTCCATGTACAAAAGTATTGGCACACCTGGAATTTTTCCAGAAAATACACCATTTTTCCCAGAAATTGTTGCAATTACAGATGTTTTTGGTATACACATGTTTATTTCAAATGTGCATTGGAACAACATGAAAAAGCAGAAGAAAATAGCCAAAATTGGCATAATTTTCCACAAAACTTAAAAAATGGGCCAGACAAAATTGTTGGCATCCTCAACTTAATATTTGGTTGCACACCCTTGGGGAAAAAATAACTGAATCCAATCTCTTTCTATAACCATCAACAAGCTTCTTACTTTATTTAACCTTTATTTAAGCAGGCTACACCTCTCAACTAAAATTTTGGACCACTCTTCTTTTGCAAACTGCTCCAGATTTCTCAGATTTGAAGGGTGCCTTCTTTCAACAGCAAGTTTTAGAATTTTTCCATTGGTGTTCAATGGGATTTAGATCTGGACTCATTGCTAGCCACTTCAGAACTCTCCAGCGCTTTGTCTCCAACCATTTCTTGGTGTTTTTTGAGGTATGTTTGGGTCATTGTCCTGCTGGAACACCCATGGCCTCTGACACAGACCCAGCTTTCTGACACTAGGCCCTACATTGCGGCCCAAAATCTTTTGATAGTCGCCAGATTTCATGATTCCTTGCACACAGTCAAGGCACCCAGTGCCAGAGGCAGCAAAACAACCCCAAACCATCTTTGAACCCCCACCATGTTTGACTGTAGGTACTGTGTTCTTTTCTCTGTAGGCCTCATTCAGTTTTCTGTAAACAGCAGAATGACTGGCTTTTCCAAAAAGCTCTACCTTAGTCTCATCTGTCCACCAAATGTTCTCCCAGAAGGACTGAGGCTTACTCGGGTACATTTTTCAAACTCCAGCCTGGCTTTTGTTTTTTTTACTATTTTTTTTGTCAGCAGTGGGGTTCTCCATGGTCTCCTGCCATAGCGCTTCATCTCATTCAGATAACGACGTATGGTCTGTGCAGACACTTTTGCACCCTGAGGCTGCAGGACAGCCTGAATTTGTGTGGAAGTTGACTGAGGATGTTTATCCACCATTCCAACTATCCTGCGTTGCATTCTTTTGTCCATTTTTCTCTTCTGTCCACATCCAGGGAGATTAGCCACAGTTCCATGGGTTATAAAATTCTTGATTATATTACAATGGACAAATGAATTTCAAGATCTCCGGAGATGGGCTTGAAACCTTGAGATTGTTCATATTTTTCCACAGTTTTGCTTCTTAAGTCCTCAGACTCTTGGCTCTTCTTTCTCTTCTCTATGCTTGGTGTGACATAAAGGCACACAACACAAAGGTTGAGTCAACTGTTATACAATCTAACTGGCTTCAGGTGTGATTTTTATATCGCCAGCACCTGTTACTGCCACAGGTGAGTTTAAATGAGCATCACATGCTTGAAATGAATTGATTTACCCACAGTTTTAAAAGGGTGCCAACAATTTTGTCTGGCCCATTTTTTAAGTTTTGTGGAAAATTATGCCAATTTTGGCTATTTTCTTCTGCTTTTTTGTGTTGTTCCAATGCACATAAATGAAATAAACATGTATATACTAAAAACATCTGTAATTGCAACAATTTCTGGGAGAAATGGTGTATTTTCTGGAAAAATTCCAGGTGTGCCAGTACTTTTGTCCATGACTGTACCCAAAGCCCATGAATTCTGCCTTCACACTGTGCAGTCAGTCCATCCATCCATGCATGTGCATCCATGCATTCTTCTGTACATCTGTCTGTCAGTCAATGTATCCATCCATCCATCCATTTTTTGGTGGCAGCACTTAGCTAAACTTATCAAGTTGTTACACTTGTAGAAACAGCTGATAGTATGGTTGGTGGATACCTCTGTTACTCCCAGTGTTGGGTTACTGTTAAACACCATTCAGGTCAAATAAACACAGTAGCAACCCTCTTTGTAGTCATCCATGAAAGTACACAAAATACACGTGAAAGTTGTTTATTTGCATGTCTCTGTTGTTTGCTCTGACCTGTCACGCTGCATTTACTTTTTTGTTAGCTGTCAAATCGGTTGGCATAAGCAGCATGAAGCAGCATTTGGAAAGCAAAATCTAAATGAAGAGGAAATGTCATGCCCAGTGCTGGTTTAGCTCCAAGGGTAGAATAAAAGGTACAAATTGTCCGTCTGACCTAGTTCAATCAGGTAGAAAATAGTGTCAAAACACTTGTTTAGGTGTTAAACAGGTGTAGTCAGCATTTCAAGCTCCAGCGTCAAGTACAATGAGCTCTCTTATTGCTGAACTTCAGAGGGAAGAAATGTTTATATTTGCTTCACTGTCTTATTCCTTTGTTTGTCGGTGTGTCCCAGCAGATGTTATGGAGGGAAAGAGCGCCATACTGCTCGGCATGAGTCAGTGGAACTCAAATGACCTGGTGGAGCAGATTGAAACTCTCGGACACATGGAGGACCAGTCACATGGTACTAACACAAATGCACACATGCATATTCATTATCAGTCTCAGAGAAACACTAACACAAAAAGCACAATGAGGTGTGAAGGCTCAAATGAGTCTTTCACTTAATGATAATAGCAATGGATTTCCTTTTTTTTTATTTATAGCCAGATATAGTCATCAGTAGGGGGCAGAAGAGTTAAAAAAATTACCTAATATATTCAAGGTGTAATTACTCACCTGTTTACAGTATGCTGACTCATATGACGTTATTAATACTGTAATCGAGGAAAAGTGACTTACCAAGTACAAATATATGTAAAATACAGTTAAAATGATCCAAAGCATAAAAAAATCAGCAGCAGGTGATATGTGATGTTTTTAGCTCTCTTTGCTCCTTCATCTAGCTCAGTAATGCTTGAGAAAGAGCACTGAAAAGAACATGAAACATGCCTTACACTCCTGTTTTCCTTTCTCTGGGCAGTGTATTCATGCACAACCAAAGCAACACCTGAAAAAAAAATCACCCATTTTTCAAGCATTCAGGCTTCCTCCTTCTGTTTGAGGCTATCATCAAATCTGAAAAAGAACATGACACATGAATCCAGCATGCATAAGTGCGAACCAGAAGATGTGAATATAAGGAAACATTTTCTTTTTATCTTGAGGAACAGAAGAGGACTTAAGATGGCAACAGATAGGGTCATAGTCTGTGATTAAAGAACAGATATGACTCACATCTGAGGGTGAGCTTTGAACCTGTGTTGGCCAGGATTCCTTCATTGTTGATTTTTTGTGAGCTTTTAAACAGGAAGGTGCACCATTGGCCAGCAAAGCTGCAGCCTCTGTAGTTGATAACAGAATGATTAAAGTGTTTGTTTGAACTAGTTATTAATATTTATGAATTAATGTATTGTGGTGAAATGTTTTGTCTAAACTACTGCCTTAAACAGCTATCAGGAGCTGTAGCTCTGGTTAGTCACTACTGCCAATGCTGTACTACACAGACATAAACATGTGCACTGAATGAATAGAATACAGGGCCTATAAAAAGTATTCAGCCCTCTTGGATGTTCTGCCCTTTTACTGATTTTATGAATCAATCATGTTCAACATAATGAGTTTTTTTTTTGACAGAAATATTACAAAAACACTCTTTAATGTCAAAGTGAAAACTGATTTTTACAAAGTTATGTCGATTAAATAAAAAAAAAATGTAATGTAAAATAAACACCAAACACTGCACATCACCACAAATACACCATCCCCACTGTGAAGCATGGTGGTGGCACCATCATGCTGTGGGGATGCTCTTCAGCCGCCTGCCCTGGAAGGCTTGTAAAGGTAGAGGGTAACATGAATGCAGCAAAATATAGGAAAATCCTGCAGGACAATCTTGAAGTTTACAGTGAAAACAACACAAAAATGCTTTAAAGAAAACAAGGTGAATGTTCTGGAGTGGCCGAGTCAAAGCCCAGACCTCAACCCAATACAGAATTTGTGGCTAAACTTGAAAAGGGCTGTTTACGCCTGATCCCCATGTAGCTTGTGCAGTTTTGGAAAGAAGAATGGAGTACAATTGAAGTGTCCAGATGTGCAAGCCTGATTGAGACCTATCCACACAGACTGTGGACTGACACGCCACAGTGCTGTGATTGCAGCCAAAGGTGCATCTACTACATACTGACTTGAGGGGGTGAATATTTAAGCAGTCACTTATTTTATTTAATTTACTTTTTTTTTTGAAGAAGAAGAAACCGTTTTTCCGGAACTGGAGTTTTTTTTTTTTTTGTCCTTTTTTTTGCCAAAAAGCCAAGTTATATTGACTTTGATTGATTTATAAATTAACAAAATGAGTAAAACATCTAAGGGGGTGAATACCTTTTATTGGCATTTATCATTGGTGTGGCATGGTTTGGCAGTATTTTGATCAAGACAATCGAGATAAAGTTCTGTGTTGGCTGCTTCGTGTTTACTAGAATATAACCACTCAACTAAAGCAATGTGTGACAATATCCATCACAGGAATGTGGATGAAAACCTGCAAGAAAGACCAAAGACCGCTGGTGCTAGCAATGCTAACAATAGCCAGACTTGGCTTACTAATCTGAAATTGATTACCCATGGACACTCAGATCCTGTTTTGAGCTATGCTCAATAAATTGAAGTCAGTCTGAGTGTTTAGAGCAGCTTTGTTGAGGATAACAAGGAACACCTGCAGCTATAACACAAAGTCAAATTGAATGGTCTCATCTCGCTCAAACAGACTAACAAATTTAACCCTGGTTGCTAGATAAGCCTTGCTAATTTCAGCTCTCTTGCTAATGAAAATCCTTTGTATAATTTTTTTAAGCAGCTGAGTTCAGTATAGCACTAAACTGACAAAACTTAAGTTCCATATAAATTCTTACTTTGAGGCCCAGAAGACCAACATGGCAAGAGTGAGTATTTGAGCACACAGACTAGCAGAGGGAATATCATATATCAGCTGTTGTTCATTTCATTTTCATCCTCTACTTAGACTTTAAATCAAGCAAATCTTTGAAAGGAATTCTTCCTGTGTGAAAGTCATTTGATTAGATGCATTAATCAAAGTCTCTGCTGGGATTTTCATCTGCGGTAACTGAATCACACATCACCTCAAGACTTTACTCAAAGTGTTTTTGAGACATCAATTAGAGAAGTACAGCTACACCTGCAAAGATCATAAATCAACCATGGGATTTGAGAAGATCAGTGATTCTAATAGAATAATTTAACTCCCACTGAGGGGGCTTTATGACAAATTTAGTCACAGTTGTGAGGAGTGAATGTCATCAAGGTTTATGCCACTATCCATTATTATGTGGAAGTTAAATGAAGCTGCTGCCTCTCACCTTGCCCTTTTATTTTAGGATTTATTTCTGTTTTGGCACCATTGAGTGTAATTTCTTAAGATTTTTCTTTCCCTGTGTATGCACCAAAATATCAGAGGTTGAAATCAGTGTGGGTTTAAACTGGATAGAAGCAAATAAATAATCTAAGTGATGAATGGATCTAAATTCAGCTGTGCTCCACAGCTTCTCTTTCAATCCTGTACTGATAGCTTGCCACTCGTTTCTGGTTTGTTTACTGATAAAGGATCCGGTTCTCATTGTAAAGGTCAGCTGTGAGATTCGACAAACTGGAGTGGACGCTGTGGTTCTTCTGTGACTGTGTGTGTCTGTGTGTGTGTAGCCTGGCCCTGCAGTGATCAAAGAAACAGCTCCTATGATGTTGGAACAAGTCATGCTGTGGTAACTGAAAATGTAGGTGCATTGTTAATACTTAACACCCCCCACGCATGGCATTAGCAGAGCACTCACAAAACCAGTAATGATCTGTGAAGTGCTCCACTGCTGCAGGTCACTGTTATTATAGAGCTCAGCAATAATGATAGCATGATACACAGTTCTGGAGCCTGAGTAAACATCTAGATATTAGAATATAGATCTATTTTCTACCTGAATAAAACCCAAACGCCGTTTAGAAATGTTTTGTCGGGAACAGGCCCATCCCTAACTGTACGCAGACCACTCACAGCGCGTAGGGCCTCTCTGCACATCAGGCCAATATTCATATGGTAAATATGATCAAGATTATGTATGTACAATGGAGGTCGGTGTGATCATATTGCAACAAGATTACGATTTGTAAAAGGAACAATAATTGTTGTGATTTTTTCAGATAAAGTAAGTTTTGCTGAAAGACACAGGTCTGTGGTAGAATCTGATATGCTATCTATGATGATGTATTAATTATAACTAAGTAACATTTCTTTTATAGGCAACTATTGTGGGCTGAATTAGAAATGGCAAATACATTGCATTTCTAATTATTGTTATAATATATTTTACATTATTTCAAGATAATTTGTAAGAGTAATATTTGGTATGTAGCTGCTATAGTGGTCAGTTTTAGTTCGTGATGAAGGCTCTGTTTAACAGCTTTCCCAGGAGTTTAGGGCCCTATATATATATATATGAATAAATATATTTCCCCAAATTTCCATGAAAATGCCTGAAAAGTTCCAAATTCCATATGTCCAAACGAATTTCCCTTAATTCCAATGAACACACCAGAACTTTCAAAAGCAAATTTCCCCTAAACTTCTGATAAAACATTCTAAAATAAGCCAACATATCCCCCAAATTTCCATGAAAATACCTGAAAGTTTTCAAGCAAATTCCCCAAATAATTAAATTACCTAACTTTTCTATGAAAACTCTTGAAAAATTTCAAAGTTCCCCCCAAAATTTCTTATCAAATTTACCCAAAGTTACAAATACATTTCCCAAATTTTCTTCAAAATGACTGGAAATTCACCCAAAACCACCAAATTTCCTGAAATTTTTATGAAATTCTTGAAAATGTCATAGGACATCCCCGCCCAAATCTATCAAACAAATAAATATTGATAAATTTCCCAAATTTCCATGAAAAAAGCCTAAAAATTTCCGAGCAAATTGTTCAAGTAAACTAAACTCGTAATCCCCCAAATTACGATTACATTTTCCCAAAAATGTCCAAATTCCCTCATACGTCCAAACAAATTTACCTTAGTAACAATGACAATGACAAAACATTTTAAAGCAAATTTCCTCTAAAGTTTCTAATGAAACTTTCCAAAACGTACTAACATATCTTTAAAATTTCCATGAAAATATTTTAAATTTATCAAGCAAATTCCCCAAATAATCAAACAAATTCCTTAACATTTCTATAAAAATTCCTGGAAAATTCACAGCAAATTCTACATTTTTGTTGAATTACTTAAGCTTCAACAGACATTCTGGACAACTATCTTAAAAACTGAAATAGCAGAAATGACGACTTCATTGTAGGAAAGCTGAAATGTAATGTCCTCAGAGGTACATGCAGTCTTAGGAGGATAATAACAGGAGGATTGTTGTTGAAGCTGTCGCACACATGAATACTTGAGGAGTGAAGTATTCTCAGGAGCCATTGAAAAACAGAAGGCCTGTTTTAGACAGCTGGAAGTCTTTTTACCTGAAGTGGACTTTATAACCGCGTCTCTGTCTGAGAAACATAGAGCAGACACAATATTATACAGTCATACAGTGTCTGTTCTCTAGGACTGCATGTGCCCCCAATATCTTCAGACTGACAGCCTCAGAGACCCCCTCCCTTCTTTTTATATAACGCATGAAAATAAAGCAAGGCTAATCTTCTTCATCTAAGACAAGATGGATGTTTGTACTACTTTCCATTTCTTTCCCAACACACAGTTGAAACAGTCAAACATATACGCATAATTTGTCCAGTAAACCTGTTATCAGAGCCCTTCTGAGATGGTAATAAAATATCAGGAGTGCTGGTTCTCTCTTTATATGGGGGTAATTTTATTCTCCCTCCCTTGTCTTCTCTCTGATTCTTATATTTGACACTCAGCAAAGTCAAACAAACCCAAAATAGAAACTCTCCCCAACATGGTGCTGAATATAAATGTGCATCAGCCTGCTGAGGTTCTGCCTCGTTTGTTTGTTTACATCCTACACTCGTGGGAGCTAAAGGGATATTAAAATAAATGTAGCAGAGGAAAAACAGGGTGAAGGAACAAGAAAGATCCCAATAAAGCAAGAGAAAACGATGTTGCAACTAACAGAACCAAAGACTTCCTAGAATTTAGAGAGATCTGGAAGCACTGGGAACAACAAGTTTGATTTTATGATTTCACTTTATCACAGAAAACAGAGTCCCAATTTCCCTGCAAGCAAGACCTAATGCATTACAGATATGTCAGAGAATGCGTTTGAATAATGTTCTGGTGCATTTCATTGCTTTTATTAGATAGTAGCTGACAGGAAATGAGAGAATTGAGATCAGTGGGAACCAAAACATCATAATGCACCGTGGCACACAATGCTAAATGTATCTACAGAGAGGTAATAAGAAATACTGTTGAAGACTCGTACAGAAGCGATGGACATATCCTGTTTCTCAAAGCCAAGGAAGGCTCCTGGAGCAGCTGTTTTTGAAGGATACTACATCATCGACTGCCATCGGAGGACCGTTCCAATGTTGAGGATCATCATTATTCTTTGAAGGAATGAGTCCTTTAAACAAGGATGCACAGATCTATCCTCTGCATGCAGGAATTACCCACAAGCCTATGTGTTCCATTTCCCTTTCCTCAAAACATAAAGAAAATAAATAATGATAATAATAAAAATAGTGTAATGTCGGGAGGAAGCTTGGTACTTGACTGCTCAGTACTCTTCACTGTAAATATGTCAGCATCAAAGTAAAGCTGTATGAATAAAGCAGTGCCATAAAATATCATTATATTTTCATTATATGATGTACTTCTGCATTGGCTTTATTCCTCAGCATTGGAGGTTGTCTCTTGGTGATGACATGCCTTGAATGTGCATTCTTTTCTACAGAGGGCAGCTCCACTGGTTAACATTTTTATTTATTTATTTATTTATTTTAACAAAAAGATGCCTGTTTTGATCAGCTGGTTACAAAAACATAAATACACAGAGGAAAATCAGAAATGAAACATTTGTGCTTTGATTGCAAAATGATTAAATATGAAGACCTTTGTGAGCTTTAGCCAGGTAACCAAGCTAGATATTTACTCTCTTTTTCAGTAAAAACAGGCTCTGCTGAGTATTCCATGGTTTTATAGTAGGGGTGTAATGATAAAGAAATATTTTCGGTTCGGTATGTACCTTGGTTTTGAAGTCACGGTTCAGTACATCTCCGGTGTGGTGATTGAAGCGGATAAATTAAATTAAATTGTTTTTGTATTAAATTGTATTAAAATAATAGGCTGAATAAATCACATTTAAATTATTATCAATAATGCTGTGACATTCCTCCAAAAGTTCTTCAATGATTAAAAATTTTAATAAATAAATACATTTTTGAATAAGTAGGTTATTTTCATTGATATATTGACATATTTATACCCATTCTTTAAACATTAAAATTTCCCAGCCAACTTGAACGCATCATCACAACACCCCATGTTAGCTTGTTAAGTATGCAAATTAACGTCTTTTTTGCCGATTTCAACACGGACCTCAGCACTGGATTTCTTTTTTAACCAATGGGACCTATTACAAAGTTTGGAAGAACTTTTCACAGCCCATCTTGGATGATAAAGAGGTAAAGCCGAGTGAAATCTTAGGATAACTTTACCTATGACACAGCTGCAGAGTCCCTCTCTCCCTCCTCCGAGGCTGATAGTTGAAGGTAAAGTTAATATGATTCACAGAGCCAGAGCACCATTACTATATGGGTGATTTAAAAGAACTCCACACATGCCATCGTACTGTATGCAAAGGTTTGTGTTTTAAAATGGCTTTAAAATGAAGCATATGTTGTAATGTTTCCCTTTTCGTGTGGCTGTGTGTATGTATGTAAGTATATTTTGGATAGATGATAACCAGCATTATAAAGTAAAATACAACTATTCACCGTCAGGGTGATTGAGATCGTTGATTATATTTAGCAACATTGATTTTTACCTGCATTTGGCGAGTAAAGGAATATGATTTTGGACCAGGACCACTTGGCTAAAACAGCTAGCTTGCTTGTTTGCCTAGCATTCACAGTCATACCTACCTTGGTAGTCATATAAATATCCTTCGACGAAGAATTTGTAACCTTTTTCAAGTTTGGAGCTTGAGGTCAAGGAAAACATGTCAGCAATCCTATTGACATCAGCCATCATCAGTTTTGGAAGGTTGTCGAGAAACTTCGAAAAATTAATCTTCACTTCATTCATTCATTTTCGCGACTGACAAGCAGACCCGGATGATGTTTTCCACTGCCTTTGATCACTTCTGCTCTGAGAATGGGCAGCGTGAAAAGGGCGTATAATGGTTGCTGGCAGCTTTTAGGCTCATTGCCACCACCTGGATTGAAGTGAGAACTCAACTTTTTTTAATACTCACTTGGATGTATTCGTCGTATTACTGCATGCATCGAACCGTGACGGTACGGGATGAATATAAATACCATTACACCCCTATTTCATTGACATTGGCAGTATGTCCGTAGGTCAGCCCTGTAAACATTACTGACACTGATAGCTAGGACTGCCAATGCTAACAGCACAGCTAATGAGACACACCTCTACAGTAACTGTGTACCAGAGGATCAGGAAATGTCACAGAGTAAAGAAACAGCATCAGATTTGCTGTGCTCAAGCTGGCTGCTGAAAATGTACGTAGGGTGGGGCTGATGGCCCACGGGTTAGGTTGCACCCCATGTATGTGGGTGGCCCATGTTCAAGTCCAGCCTGTGGCTCCTTGTCACGTGTCATTCCTTACTCTCTCATCCCTGTTTCTACTGTCCTTTTCTATCAATAAAAGCATTAAAATCCCAGAACTAATCTTAAAAAGAGAAAAATCATTTGATATAAAATTTAAATCAATTCAAAATCATAGAAATTATTTGCAGTGTTTTGCAGCACCGGAGGGTAAGATTCACCAACACTTGAAATCTTCATCCATTAGCTTTCAGCTTAAGTTTTACGGTCCAAACCATACAATTATGACTGTAGTGGGCAGAGTAATTTCCAAATCAAAACATGATCACCTTCCTTTAAAGTCTGTGATCATCAAGGAAACCTAAAAATGCAGCTGGGCTCACAGCCCAGCGGAGTCCACAGCAGAGCTACATCCTGTCCCCTTTAATTTGTCCGTCCCTCAAATGTGTCTTAGTGTTTCTAACCTCTCTGCTTTTGCTGCTGATGATTCCTTCACTCCCTTTTTTGTTCTCCTCAGCTTTTTTCTGAACATCCATTTGCCCCCGGCTCTCCAGCCTCCTTCACTTTTTTCCCATCGCGCCACCTCATCATGTTTCATATTTCCCCACTCTCTATCTTCCTACATTCATAACTCAGAAAGCTACAGGCGACAGTAAACACTTTCCCCCTCGATGGAGACTTCAGTGATGGGTTTCCATCAAAGACAAGAGGAAACCCTGGAGCACAACTGCCCTTTATTTTTCTCTCCACTCCTCCTCTTTTTCTTTTTCATCTCCGCTCAGTGACGTAGGCTATCTGACATCAATCTTCCATCTGCTCTCTTTGCAAACAGTCACTTTTAATTTGTTTGTTTATGCCCGGCTCTTTTCATTGCCATATTGTTCTTACTTTATTCAACACCCAATGCTACTTAATGGAGTCAAACCTGACACTTAATGGAGTCAAACCTGAAATAGCTGCGTTACATAACTGATCAAAGACTCTGTGATGAAGAAAAACTACCTGGCTGCTTCCTCAGTATGTTCTGCCAAGCTGGGATAACATTTACTAAAACGGCTCAGTCAGTAGAAGCAGTCAGTTTGGAGGAAATGACTCAGTGATAAATCCCTGCCAAAAAAAAAAAACCAAGCCTGACGTGGAGCTTTTCTTTCTTGGAACAAAATATATGTTGAGAATTTAATTCCACACAAAGTGACCCTGGAGAGAAATATATTACATTGAGTAGAGGAATGATTTTCCATTTTCCGTGGAGCGCTACAGCTTTCTGTTCTGCGTGCACCCTGCGGCTCTATTCAGAAGCACACGCAGAGAGAGTGACGGAAAACATAAATTTACACTCTTGAGTCTCATCTGTATTCTGCCCACAGGCCCCCCCCCGACAGTCATTTTTAACGCATGCACATGCTTGCATTGGCACAATCACCATCTCACTTTAATTCCCATTATATTAATGTTTTGTAAATGTGTTCTCCTTTTAGTTTTTCTCTTGACAAAAACATATTTAAAGTGGCTTAAAAGCTTGCAAGGTAAAATCAATTTTCTCAGCAGAATTATAGTGAAGGAGGAAAAACATGGAAATTGGAGAGGTGAGATAATGGTGGGAAGTGACTGACCTTAAATGTTCAGCTCTTATTTTAACATCACTTTGGCTTTAATTTGCTTTAAGAGGCTTTTAATCCTTTAATCTGTGCATCTGGTGGTGCTGTATCAGTGTTTATTGCATATCTGTTTGTGTTTTTCTGAACAGGTGTGTATGTTTGCCTGACAGGATGCAGTGAGAAATGGTGTTATTGCATGTCGAGAACAGATAATCACACCAAGACAACAATGATTCTGCCTGGATCTCAAAAGAGCTAGAGAGACGATGGAGGACAAAGGAAAATAACTGTACACTTTATAATAAAAGGCATCAAGACAATCCAGTCCACCACATCACTCAGCTCTGTGCACATAGAATCTGCTGCTGATGGTCGTTAATACATTCATGGCCTTTTCTTTTCTTTTTAAAAGATTGTTTTATGGGCCATTTGCTTTTATCTGAAAGCACGAGATGGAAAGAGAATATAAACACTGGAAATATATCAGTTTGTGTGTAATGAATATGTGAGTTTCACTTTTTGAAATGAATTATTGAAATGTATAAACCTTTTGATGATATTCAAATTCATCAAGATGCACCTGTATGCATGTTATTGGGCACTTAGCTAATCCCTAACAGTTACTAATGGTAAATGCAATTTAGGGTGCATACACACCGAAGCTTGGTCCACTTTAAATGAACTCTATTCCATTTTCCTGGATAGTCTAGTTTATTTGGAGTGGTGTGAAAAGTCACACGAACTCTGGTGCGGACCAAACAAGCGGATTCTGGTCCACTAGAAACAGGAGGTCTCGGTCCACTTCCAAACAAACCCTGCTACAGTTCGTTTGAGGTGTGAAAGCAAAGCGGACCAACTTGTGAACCAAAGTGGCATAAAGCATAATGATATACAGATTTAAATGTGATTTAGTACACTCAAATACATGTTGGTACCTTGCTTGGTGTCTGTGTAGCCATAGCAACACGTCGTAGTGGTGCTGATTTATTCGTCTCATGTAAAGAACAACATGCTGAACGGCTCACTGCCTCACTGGCTGCTCATAATCCCTTAATGCAAAAGCAGAAACCCCAAGACAGTGTAAATTCTGTGTTTTTTCATTGTTTATGTGGAAAAATAAAGACCAGTGGAGGGGGATAGAGATGGGTTTCGTCTTGTTCTACGTTTTCTTTTCTTCTTGGTCGCCGTATGTTTGTGACGACAGCGGCCCTAACGGGCAGAGGTTGTAGGTGTTCAGACGGTTTGGTTTCCTTTGACCAAGAGCAGTGTGAATGCAAACCAAACCAAACACAGACACTCACGGTATAGCAATTTTTTGCACTTCTGCATTGGCTTCATTTTTCAGGACCAGAGGTTGCCACTTGTCTAGGATCTGAACATTCCATGAAGTCAACAGGAAATATGTTGCAGGGCTAAAAACAGTCATTCAGATGTGAAAGGTTGCTGTGAAGAAATGCTGAATGATATGAAAAAGTTGAATCATACTAAGGGGTTTGAATGAGGGGAAAAATGTGAATGCGCTCATTTTGAACATTCTATCCATTCAATAGTCCCAACTTTTTTGAAAATTGCTGAATTTCTATAAAAATTCAATGAATATGAATTTGAACAAGCATAGCTGTTGAGCTGAGTATTTTGACGTTTGAATGGTTTGAATTGGTTGAGTTTTGTGGAAGAAGAAGCAAGCCAAAAAAAGTGGATGGAAGAATAATACTTTATGCACAAAAAATGCTGTAAATGCATTACATTACACCCTGCAGATGCTTTGCCAGACCTTCACAGCTGCATTCAGCTGCTGCTTGTTTGTGAGTTTTCCACCTTTAGTTTTGTCTTCAGTAACAGGGAAGTGTGCTTTAAGCTGTGCAGTATGAATAAACAGTTGATACTTTATTCAGTTGTTGCCATGACCTCCTCAATAGACTAAAACAGCCACTCTAAAACAAAATAGCCAACATGAACATCTGACTCCATAGAGAAATTTGAGAGCTTTATTTAGGAGTCTGCTCTTCATCAACACATAGTACACAAAGTGAAAGAAGACGTCATATCTACGACAATATTTTGGTTAGTTTGCACGTAAATCTCTACTAGTTAAGATCAGCCTTACACCTCTGTTGTGCAACTGAACAATGACGCAGCTTAAGTTATAACTTAACTAAATGTAGGGTTTAGTGTTTACATCATAACTTAAGGCAGAACGTACGTATAGCTTGTGCAACAGGCTGCTGTTCCACTCTCATAGATGCTGTTAGCTGTGCTGGTGTCTCTCACTCTTGTTGTGCAGTTGCCATCAGCTCACAGAAGCATTTTCCTGTCATTTAACTTATTGTGAAGTTATTTCAAGTCCCCAGTTTCATGATCAGCAGGCAAATCTTCTCCATTGTGGTGTCATCTCAGCGACAGATTCTCGCAATGTGTCCCCTTATGAGCTAACGTAGCTTTTGTACAGCAGTTGTTGTTGCTGCTTTCTGGCCTTCTGTGCTAATAGAGCCAGAGCTTTATAGCTGGAGAAGCACAAATCTGTGTCCTGTTTATTATTTTCTTACTTCTTAGTACTTTTTCTTACAAAGTACATTCAGCTAGACAAATCCAGAATGTTTGGCTATATAACCTTAAATAATTTGAAATGTTTAAGACTGAAACCGGGGTGCACAAATGTTACTTAAAAAAATGATGTGTGAAAGAGCCACATGCCAGCCTATAACTGGGCCACCCATGTACATGGGGCGCAACCCAACCACTAGGCCATCTGCTACCTGTAAAAAAAACAGTTTTGATGGTGTTGATCATTTTGATTCGTTTTCAGAAAACTACAAAGTGATTCTTCTTCTAGGCTTTTTTTTTGCTGTTGTATCAAAATAGGTATTGAGTATCACATTTTTTACTGGTATTGTATCAGAGTTCAAAATGTTGGCATCATGAAAACCTAATAATCTAGAGACAGTTAAGATTCACTGTCTGTTAAAGTCTAATGAGGTTTGATTTTATCCTCGACATTTTGACCTTTTCTTAAAAACTGTCTTTCAACTTTATTCTCATCATTTCAACTTGAGTTCTGAAGTGTACAAATAATTTTTTCCATCACCCCTGTCCCTAATCCTCTTCCATACATGTGGTCTCAATAAAGATTGCATGTTTTATTTTTTTTTGCGATCCATTGATGGCAAAAGAAAATTGCAACCACTATGATATTCTGAATTGTTGGGCCAGTGTCTTTGCTTCTGTGTTTGATTTTGGAGTTATACTAAAAAAGACAACTACTTCCTTACTCATATTAAATCAATACCTTCAATTTCTCTTTAGCGATTAGCTACACTTAGAATATTTTGCTTATTGAATTAAATGTATTAAAGTTCACATATTGTGCAAAATACACTTTTTCAGGCCTTTCTATCAAAAATATGTGCCCCTGGCCTATCCACATCCCCCCAAGAATCAGAAAAATCCATTCCCTCCCTCCTCTCTTTCTCTACCTTTTGGAAAATGTGTGCAGAAACAAGCCATTCTCAGATTTTCCCCTCATGATGTCATGTTGGGAATTAGCACCGCCCCCAGGTTTGGTTGGCCCCCCGGCTTGGAATAAAGTTCCACCCTCCTCTCCTGATCAGAGGAAGATCAGGAGAGCCACATCCATTTCCTCAGAGTGGGTGGAGTCAACATTAATAATAATAACTTTATTTATATAGCACTTTTTAAAACACGCAGTTACAAAGTGCTTCCCAAAACCCAAAAGGAGCAAACAGATAAGCAAACAACATAACAAACATACCCCCAATAAGTAACACAAACAACACAATTGCAACATGTGTACATACAAAAGCAAAACAGAGTGGGGTAAAGATTATAAAAAAGCTAATCTATTAAAATGGGTTTTTAGCAGCTTTTTAAAAGAGGCTACAGATTTGGCAGACTTAATGTTACAGACAGCGCATTGACATTCAAAGCCACAGACACAGAAACAGCTTGTTCCAAGCAGGGCTGAAACAGAGGGGGTTAAACATAGCAAAAATCCAATACTGGAGTGTTTTTCAGCAGCAAACTTCACAGACATGTTTTGGGGGATTCTGAGACCAATACAAACTTGTCGTAAAGGGGTTAAATGTGTGACCTTTAAAGTAATGTAAGATAATTGGTTTCTAAACATGACCATATTTTTAAATAAACCTTTTGCGTTCAAATGACTCCAATGGTTCTACTCTGTAAATTCCTTGTGCTTGAAAATACTGCATCCATTATTTTTGTCCAGAAACAGACGGTTACCATTCTATACTCCACCTCTGCTTCCTGACTTCTCTCTGCAGTAAGTGTTTGTGTATGTGGGAGTTATTATTGCTGTTGCAGCTGCAGCACACGGACAGTATGCAGCAGAGAAGGTGGATTATAAATGTGTTTTTGAATTATTGTAGGAACTGCATTGCCTTACATTGTGTGTATGTGTGGTTCATTAGGTTTGTCATGTAGTGTAGAGATGTAGGTGTCTCTTGGGGCTTTTTTCACAGCAGTGTGACATGAGTGACCCTGACGCCAGCAGCAGTGAACAGATGGCGGAGTGTGTTAGCATGCCTGTACAGTGCCAGGGGTCACCAGAGGGGGGCTGTTCAACCAGCCAGGGGGCAGGGGTCTTCCAAATGAGCCCCCCTCTCCAGCCGTAAGCCAAACAACCTGTTGATTTCTGAACAGCACACACATTTAAATCATGGTAGAGGCATCATGCCCACCAGCCTAATGGCAATTAATCCATGTAATCGCGATGTTCCCTGTTATATCCAGACATGGGAGGCATGATTTGCAGGGGTTTCTGCTCACTGCTGATAAGGATGTAGAATCAGAATTCCTGTTCCTGTGCAGTTATCTCAACCTCCATGATGAAAACAAATGCAGAAAAATGTTTCAGGAATTCAGACACCCAGAGTTTTATTTCTGAATTTGAGAGGTGATGGTTTTTTCAGTTTTCCACGATGCTTTCAGATTTACCCATCAGTCCATATCTGTGAGCAAAATATGAGAGCGCTGACAGGAATACAGTATTTCTCTGCAGACTTGTCAAAGTCAAAGCAAAAATAACTGTTCTTACTAGAAATGTTGTTTGTTTACTGAAAGACGTCACCAGGGATGTGCTGTTTACCAGACTGACCAACCTTTTTCAACAAAAATTCTCTCCTGATGTTAACAGCCAAAGCTAGATCTACCTGTCCATTTTGCAGCTTTAACAGTCTCCACTGTTCTGGAGATTTTGGAGTGTTTCTTTAGGAATTTATTCCCATTCATTCTGTAGAGCATTTATGAGGTCAGACAGTGATGCTGGATGTGAAGGCCTGGTGTGCAATCTTTGTTTCTCAGGGCTCTGTGTGGCCCAGTCAAGTTCTTCCACAATGAAATCATCAGACCATGTCTTTATAGCCCTTGCTTTGTGTGCTGGGGCACAGTCATGTTGGAATAGATAAAGGCCTTCCTTAAACTGTTGCCACAAAGTTGGAGGCATAGCATTGCCCAAAATGTTTTGGTATGCTGAAGCATTAAAATTGCTTCTCCACCAAAAATCAAATTTCTGTGCTTAAAGTTGGTTATTGTCATTTCCCACAAATTGAGCATTAATGTTAGTTCAGGAAGGCAACAGAGTTGAGCGCTGCCATATAATAGAGATCCGCTGGTCTTGCTTATCATCTGATGCTGACGGCCAGCTGGTTCACTGTAAATATAGCAGCATGAGTGCAGTTTTAACTGCTCGCCTGGCTATGCTTTGCTGCACCCTCTGCAAGCGGCTTTTTTTCAAGCCTCCTCCACCCCAACTCCTCCTTTATACTTTATCTGACTTAAACAATGTAATTCTGTTGTCACTGATGCCTGATCTGCTCTGGGGTTTATTGCTGCCTCTCTCCCTCGCTCAGGCTCTCCTTGAAGGCACAGGAAGAACAGGAACATGTGCTGTTTCTGCTTGATGACGGACAGGGGGATCCCAGAACAACAGCACCACCAAATATAAATAATAGCAATAAAAAAAAATTAAAAACTGCTATTAAAGACAAAAATATACCCACAAATCATGTGTGTTTCATGATTAAAGTGGTCCTGACTGAAATGTGCCCAGCATGTTTCTCTGCATTGTAAATATAGTCTTGAATGTTTACAATGCTATGTTGTATCATAGTGGGGAAAACAATTTGCAAATCCAAATCTGGATTGTTGTTTTCTCTGCATGCACGTTTGCTCAGGAACAAAGATTATTCATCGTGATGGCGTAACTATCTAATGAGCTGATTCACACCCCAGCAGGCAGGAAACTTTGAGGGCATTTTGCCATTTTCATACTCCTTGGGAAGATTTAAATCTGTAGCCTGGGAGCCAATCTTTCTGATGATGAATGCCGCCTTTTGCATCTCACCCTCATTCTGCTGCTCTTGTTTTTTTTTTCCCATCTGCTCAATCGAAGGTGATGAATGCGTGCAAGTGAGAGAAGAGGTTAGGACCTTAGAGGGAGAGAAACAGAAAACAAAAGGTCTGCATATTGGAGATGAAAAAAGACAGCCTTGAGTTTTATGGGAAAATTACATTTTAAATCATAGTTATACAGACAGCAGGACACACAAGAAGAATCAATAGATCGATATTTCATCCTCTCTCATTCGGCTCGAGTAGACTTCTCTGGAGCCCTATCATCCTCACACTCTGTTTTGGGGTCATTTTTCTCTTCCTCTCGTAGATACATTAAGAAACATCTCTGACTGCACTGTAATAACAGATGTGCTAACACGCTGTGTGTACCTGCTAGATGTGTGAGCCTGACTGGGCTTTAGGCTACTGCTACTGCTTAACTGTGGCATTGTCAACACACCTCATTGCTCTCTGGCTCAGGTCATTTATTGGACGCGAATGTGTGCAGTGAGACAGCTGCTAAATACCACTAAGCTACACGGAGCTCATATTGACTGGCTGAGCTCAGACCTCAGAGAGGAATCACAAGAAATAAAAACAGGACAGCAGATGGATTGCTAGAAATCCCCGTGCAGTCGGACACATCTGCAGTTGGAGGAAAAAAAAAGATTGGTCTGGTAGCTTCAAGAAGCTGATCTGTACTGGAGTCACACCAACAGAGAGATGACTGTCGGTTTGCTTCGGTATCAGACAAATGTCTTGCTTATCGTTAAATTCAGGAGCAGCATGTGTGCTGGAACTCACTTTGCTGTTTCCTCTGACTTTCTGTCCTGACATCTGCTGAAGGCAGCTTATTGCTACAGCTTGGCAACTGGGAGTTTTTTTTAGCGATGAGCTGTGTGAGAGATACTTCTTTATTTTGGCTGTGTTTGAGAGAGAGTGCTTGAATAGATTAGATGCTTGTGAAGAGAAACACAAAGCATCTTTTTATTTGATGTTATTAGCAGGAAGATCAAGTGTTATATTGCACACAGGTAACAGAAAAAATACAGCACCATAATCCGTACTCTTGGGGTGTTTAACACCTGCATTGTTTGGAGAAGTTGTTCTGGAAACTTGAAAGAGGTAGAATATTTAAAAGAATAAAAAATAACTGATAACTGAGGGAACATGTAAACCTTGATTATGCTAAACAGGATTTCCAGACATCAAAATGTGGATAGCTAAAACTGAGACTGGCTTGTGAATTAATGAATTAATTGTGAAATTCATGACTCGAAGAGTGATTATTAATCATTATAGTTTTGGTCACTTGTATTGATATTTGGGGTTGGAGAGGTGATGCCATGGCGCTGCAATGTGGACGTAGTGTGCACGTCAGATGATGCCTGCCCAGGAGTTCTGAAAATTAGAGGGAACATTGCAGACAAGCCCACCATAATGATCAGAAAGCCATACTGAAACAGACCAGGAGTAGAGTGAAAACATCTTTTCTGTCAAAGCTTTCCGTGTTGCTCTCTGCCCTTGTTTTAATGAAGACATGTTGTCAAGTTCAGACAAAAGCGCTGCTAATGTAACAACTGTGTCACAAACTAAAATGTAAGCTCTGGAGTAGCAGGTGTAGACCTGTAAGAACCTATGTAATAGTATGACAAAAATAATGTGTACTAGACGAGAAATGGGCTAATGACCAGAAGACTAGAGTTCGGCTCAAGGAGGGAGTGGCAGGAGACTGAACTTGCCTTTGGTTGGCACCATATATTATAGAAATTATTTAGTAAATGACATACATATATATATACACAGTGTACACAATACAAACCGAATGGCCATTCGAGGAAGACACAAAGTGCTCAGTTCAGATACAAGGGTAACACAATGAACGATTGCAATGCAATAAATATTGAGAGTCCAGCAATGAATTTAGTTCAGCCGCTCAGAAAATATCACCCCAGCCCACCCACAGTTCATCGGCACCCACGTCTGGGTTTGACCGGTCGACCAGAGGGAGGTAAGTGTGATAGGAGTTCGTGAAAGGTGTGATTAGCTGGGTGGCCAATGGGGCAGTGTGTGTGCGTGGGGAGAGAGTTCCGTGGGCTGCAAAGAGCCCCCTACCGGGCCAGCAGGGGAGGTACGACTCTGCAGTGCTCTCAGTTCCAGTGGTTCTGTTGGCTCTAGGCCTGCTCCTTCTTTAGCTCGCCATCAGGATCAAAAACCTGGCCTGCAGAACAAGGCCAAAGTTCAATGAATCATTTGGTCACATTATATCCTTAGCTTTAGTGTGCACACAAATCAAAATAGCACTAGTTGCACACATAAGTTGCATACATAATCTCTAGTACCATAATTCAGCAATAGGAAAATATAACAGTAATATGTAACAGTATTCACATTTGATATAAATACCAAAATATTAACTGCATTATTTAACAAGACATCAATTCATAAATTGTCAAAAGACATCAGTCCATAAATTGTGAAATACATTCAAGTCAAAAGTGCTTAGCTAAAGTGCTCAGGTAACATAGCACTCGTCTGATAGCATCCATTCACATTTAAAGGCATTAAATAGATTATGAAATCATTTGACTTCCAAACAATACATGTACAGACATTAAGCCATCATGTCATTTGATTTAAGGATGAACATTCCATAGAAACAGGCATAAAGTGTGACAAATGAACAAGCTAACCTAAGCTAAGCTATGCTAAGCTAGGCTAAGCTAGCGCTAGCACAAACAATTTATCACTCACCAAATTCCGCAGACTACGCCTTAGACACGCGCTCTTTCAATAGTATAAGGGACATGCTAGAAGGCTCCTACAAGGGAATATAAGTCTCATTAAGTGTCAAGCGAAATAAAGGTGAAAAACAGTGAAAATAAACGTCTACAAACCTGCAACCTGACTCTCAACCAACTTCCCCACAGCACCTTCCCAGACTGAATCGCAGCGGTACAATAACCAAACGCGACTGGCCGCGCAAAGTCACGTGACCGCATGACGTCACGGGGAGAACCGCCGTGATTGGCCGGACTGACGCCGAGATCCCGCGAGAACAGACAAAAACCCCACGATGCATGAGCGGAGATGGATGTAGAGAGAAAGGCTGGCATACAGGATTTGTCACCTGGGTTACACCAAGTCCGGGCTAAGCACTCCACTAGCAGGCCTTGTATACCACGCCTCACTACAACTAACCCTTTCCCCTATAACTATCACATACTCATGCTAAAGCAGGCCAGCAGAAGATTTTCTGTCGCAGAAAGCTTTCAGTGTTGCTCTCTGTGCTTGCTTTAATAAAGGAATGCTGTCCATTTCTGACTAAAGTGACGCTGTGGCTAATTGTTCCACTAGCAGGCTTTGTATACAAGCACTCACACAACAATTAACCCTTTCCTTTTTAACTGTCACAAAGCCATGCCGAAGCAGGTCAGCAGAAGAGTGAAAACATCTTTGAAAAGGTTTTAGGGTTACATTTGGATCTGCCTGACCAAATAATGATGAAGCATTTCACTTCCTTGCTGCTCCAAGTCCGCCCATTTTATCACCTGTTGGTGGCTACTTTGGCCCGCTTTATGATACTGCAGAGGTGACAAAAATGACCAAAGGAAAATGGTGTCATTTTATTACTTCTGTCAGAACGGTGCAGAAGAAATCTGAACTTTATTGCATGTAGCTGCAGAATTTCCCAACCTTCAAACCAGAGAAATCAAGGTGAAGTTAATCAGCCGCAGGTACAGAGGCCTTTGAAACTTGTAATGAAACCTCTTTCTGCTTTCAGCCACTGTCCAACAATCCCAAAATCCTTGCATCTGTCTGAGTTTCAGTCCAGAGTTTTATGGAATACTTTCTTTGTAAGAGGATTTTGAAAATGTCAAAATGGTTTAAAACATAACATTATTTTTAAAGGATAGGTGTAAATGAAGAGTCTAGTGCTATTTATACTCATTAAATGAATCCCAGTGCAGATGTTTTAGTGTTGTGTGTCTTAATATCTCGCTTGCAGCAATGTACAGTGGGACAATAAAACATTTTCACATGTTTGCATCCAAATCCTTTCCCACATACATTTCACAAAGATGCTCTATATTCAACACACATACAAATAGAAACAATGCAGTGTGGATTAGTGGCCAGCCTACATTTGGAGGTGTTTACTGAGCTTCTTCTGCTGCTTTAATCCTGCAGATCCACACAGCTTTGTAGAAAATGTAGCCTCAATAGTTGTTAATGTTGGCAGGCAAGTTATTAACACATAACTAAAATAAGCTTAAAGATAATAGGACGTTTATATGCCTGCAGCCACCATTTTTTTGTGCTTCAGTGCCCATAAGCTCAGCTTCTGACCTCCTTTAACCTGCATGTACTGTTTCTGGGTGGAGATAATTAACTTCTGCTTTCCTTGGCAGTATCTGTAATGTCATTTTTAATTAACTCTGTACAGGAATAAAGGATAAAGGAAAACACTCAGCTCACTTGTCTTGGTTGTTTGTGAACTTTTTCCTCTCTCTCATGCTTTCCTTCCTCTACTTCTGATATGAAAACCTGCATGAGCAGAGGAGTTTTCTGGATTTGCAGGGGAGTGTCCTGTCTGCTGTGAGAGAGACATTAGGAGACAGTGGGAGAAGCGAAACTCCAGAGAATATTGCGTGCTGATGGCTTAACCCTCCAATGAAATAAATACCTGATAGTCACAATGTAGTCATTTTATTGAGTGTATAACATTAGTTCAGGCAGGCCATAGTTGAAATCAGCTGATCTTACGTAAGACATCATCAACTGACGGCCAGCTGATTTGCTGTTAGCACACTATTGGCTAATCGCAAGAAATGCCTCATTTAAACGGCTCTAGTCTGGCCTCTGGTGTCTGCCACTGTCTGCAAGCTGCTCTTGCAACCTTCCTCCACCCCAGCTCCTCCTTTATTCTGCTTCTGACTTAATCTATGACATACTGTTGTCATTGATGCCTGATCTGCTCTGGGGTTTTAGCTGCTTCTTTTCCTGCCTTAGGTTTTCCGTATCCACACAGGAAGAGCAGGAACGTGTGCTGTTCCTGCTTGATGCTTTATACATAGGCTCATGAAGGGCATGGGGATCCCAGAACAGCCACACCACCAAACATAAATAACAGCATAAGTGCTAATAATCACTGCTCATAGAGAAATATTTATTTTTTGTTTCTCTCATGAAGCCATTGGTTTCAAAAACACCAGAATAAGCCCAACCCTTACATCACACAAGGTTTCTTTGCCTTGAGGCCATCTCTGGTAATGTTTTTTTGGCCATCAGTGTTTGCTCTTAAAGCTACTTTACAAGGTTTAGGAGGAACTTTTCCTCCTTCAGAGAAAAGAAAAACCTCCTTGCATTGATTTCCTGTTACTCTTCGACCAAAATAGTTCAGTGCGCTGTGTCCCCTGTGTGAGCTGAGCGAGACAAGCAGGCAGTCGGAGGCAGGCTGTGGGCTGGGAACAGAGCGGAGGAGAGATGACAGTTTGTGTGAGTCTGTGAGAGTCTCCCATGACAGTCGGTCCCAGACCAGGAGGCCAAATAAACAATGAGTGAGGGAGCGAGCTAAGCACAGAGCTAAAGGAAAGTAAAAACAGAGACAAAGATAGGAGGAAGCATGCATGACACAGCCTGCAGAAACTTCTGGAGAGTGTAATGAGTTTGGCCAGGTTCCCGTATTATTCTGCACCACTTGGAGAGAGAGGAGACTCTTTTTATCTTTGTGTTGGGATAAAAATGTTTAAATGTTTCTTTCCGGAAAAGGGGTTGGTGTTTCTCTGCAACAGAAGATCCAAAATTTAATTTTATGCCATGCTAGAGCAGAAAAACAACCTCTACTCTGCTGTTTACCCTCACTATTGACTTCTGAATCTTATGTTTAGGCTTTTTGAGCCTAAGATTACATAGAGGCATCACCCAGTTTGAAGTAGGAATAAAGAGAGATGAAGAGGCATTAGTTTTATTGACCATATTCTCAGATCAATATCTATTTATGCTTTTATATCCTTGCTATTGTTAAGTGGTGTTTGCAGGGACTTTATCTTTGTTTCTCTTGCTGCATTCTTCCCTAACCCTCCTCTTTCTGCTCTTCATTTAACACAGCGGGTCTCTATCAGCTGGGTGGCCCACGTTGTGCCCCTCAGAGCAGCATTGAAGGCCTGGAGGACGTAGAGGTACTCTTAATTGCTTTCACAGAATTCTGCATGTATTCTTTCCCTCCCTCTCTTTCTTGCAGTCTCTTTTTTGTTAATCTCCTTGGAATCTTTTGCAGATGAAATGTAAGACGCATGTGCTGCTGCTGGTGGTGCACGGTGGAAACATCCTGGACACAGCGGGCGGGGACCCCAGCACAAAGGCGGGCGATGTGGACACCCTGGCCTCGGTGCTGGAGAAAGTGGCTCGTGCACATTTCCAGGCAGCCGCAGAACACGTGATGATCAAGCTGGTGTCGTGTCCGGCTGTGTGCGCAGAAGCCTTCTCACTGGTTTCAAAGTAAGTGCTAAAGCCACAAAAGAGAGACACCTTTCCCTGGTTTCACTCGCCAATGAAAGCGGTTTATATCACAGGCCTGGTCCTTCAATCTTCCTTAATCCAACAGGATTAAAGCTATTGGAAATGATCAAATCTTGAAATTGCATTGTTCAAAAGAAAAAAAGGTGATTCAATCCTGGATTATACCTGGATAAAAACCATAGTTTGTATGGTTCAGAACTTTGGAGTTGGATTAGGATTACTGTGATCCAATAGATCAGGATCATCATGAACCCAGCAGATAGCTAGATGCTAAATGTAAGGAAAAAGTATAAGAAACATTTTAAAGCACTTCTTTGTTAGATGTTGGTGGCAAAGCAAGCCCCCATAAATAGAGTATCAGGACTTAATGAAGGTCACTGAGAAATAATGTGGAGTTTGAAGCCTTAAACAAAGAAAAGATACACTTGTTACGTTTTCTGTGATAGAATATGACCTTATGATACAATTTAGGTCTATTTGCATACAGCATTTAAAATATTTTGAAATCAGAGGTTGCTAGGTTATATTATTTTCCAATTTGGTATTTTATTTTATGCTCTCTTTTTGACAGCTTAACACACGTAACGTTACCCTGTGACATATGAATAGAGCTTTCTAAATCAACTCTCTGTGGCTTGGAGATTCACCGGACAATGCACGGAGACACATTTGATAGGTTGTTTGTTCCATCTCATGCCTTTACATACATACAAAAAGTACTTAGCCCCTTTCCTGATTCCACATTTTTTTGCAAATGTATCACACTTAGATGTTTCAGATCATTAAACATATTTCGATATTAGACAAAGATAACCTGAGTTAATGCAAAATTCTGTTTTGAAATGCTGATATCATTATTAAGGGACCTGGCCCTATCTGAAAAGCAATTTCACTAAGCTTCTGGCCCACTCTTCTCATGGAACTCATGGTTCCATCCAGGGGCATAGCTAAGGATTTAGGGCCCCTAGAAAGATATTACACAGGGCCCCCCTTTACCAGCTAGCCAAGCATCAAATGTTGCCTCATTTTTACAGATATCACTGCATTTTAATGTATTTTTGAACCATAATTTCCCCATTTATGAGCAATATTCTACTAAATTTACTTGCGTTATTTTGCAGTGCTGGACCACACCTTTTGGACATTTTTAAGGGAAGAGCAGGGGCCACCAGTATTGTATTTAACTCTATTTGATACATGTTTCAGTCTGTTGACCAATTCATTTAGTCACTTTTGATTCAATAATGACATTAAATGCTAAAAAAAAATTGATAAAATCACACTTTTCATTGTTGGCCTCCAAGGGCCCCTCCCTACTGTGGGCCTGGGTAATCAGTACCCTTTCCCCCCCTGTGCTTCACCCTTGGTTCCATCAATTACAGCAAGTCATCCAGGTCCTGAAGCATTAAAGCAAACCCCAGACCATCATAGTACCACCACCACGTTTGACTACTGGTATGATGTTCTTTTCATGAAATGCTGTGTTAGTTTTATTCCAGTTGTAATGGGACACACACCTTCTAAAAAGTTGTCCTGCTTTAGAAATATATATGTACATCTAATTTTGACATCAGAGCAGACAGGGTCCTGTGCCCCCCTGAGATCTTTGGCGTCCCCCCTAGGGGTGCCCAGACCCTAGGTTGGGAACCATTGCCCAAGACTTTTGGGAAAATATTTTGCAGATCGATGAGGCAAAAGTTTGATTCTTTAGAAGGTGTGTGTTCTGTTGCATCTGCTTTATTCTTATTAAATTAGAACTGATAAATATCAGCGTTTTGGGTTGCAAACTGATAACATTTAGTTGCAGCAGAATAAATTAGACAGCAAAAGGGTTAGAGGCCAATGTTTAGGTCATCCTTCCACTCCCTGGTATTTAAGAAAGACATCTGAGCAAATCTAAAGGCTGTTTTTTTTATTTAGCCTTTTTGATTTCCTCCCCGTATAACTCGGAAGTTAAAGGTACATTTGGCATACTGCTAACTCACAAAGACAGCTGGAAGCTGGAAGCCTTACAGGGACCATGGGGCCACAGGCAAGGTTGAAATACTGAAATGCTGGTCTACAGAAGAGTTCAAAAGCTTGTTGACATTGATTTTCAAGACAGTGGAGTTTTACAGGAGGGGCACACAACTTTCATTCAAAGGATAAACCCACTTGTTTTTTTCAGAGATGTTGGAGAGAGAGTTGTCACAGAAAAAGACCCATGTCCTCCATCCACATCTACTATACAGCTCAGACAATGAAGTGGAAGATAAATTAAGTTTTGAGAAGACATGAGACATTTAGAATTTCCTCCTTTGGCATAGTTACATTCACAAGTACAACAGACTTGTGTTTACACTGCTCAACTGAACTTGACTTTGGGGTCAAGTGGGCTCAGATCCAGACCTGGGTCCCTTGTGTGCAGCTAAGCTTACACGAGCTGTCTCGGCATCTGTTACTGAGCAAGACACTTTGTTTTAGCAAAAGCTGAATCACCTAGCTGTCAACTTAACATTAACATTTAATCTTCATTAATTCAACAATAGGCTGTGTCACGAATGTGCCTGGCAAAAGTATTAGAATCACTGATATAAAAACACAATGCAATTTCCTATCTGAAACAATTTTCTAACCCCTCACCAATCAGGATCTAGACCCAGACACAGCAATTTCTGCTGCAACCCTTGTTTTAAATGATACCATCAACTCAGTTGATTGAAGTGAAAAATGTGTGTCCCTCTTTATTGACTTATCAAAAGCTTTTGATATGGTCAACCACTCCTTTTTATTGAATAGGTTGTCTTTAGTTGTAAATGGTTTTCCAACTATTTGACTGATGGAACTCTGTCAGTTATATTTAACAATGTAAAATCACCATGTACAGTATTTAATACAAGAGTACCCCAGGGCTCTATTTTGGGGCCACTTGTGTTTTATTAATGAAGTAAACAAAACTAAACTAAATTGTAAAACTCATCTTTAGGCTGATGATACAATTTTATCTCGACTTCAACATGATTTTAATTCATTGCAACAAGTTCTGATTATTGTAAAGGCACCACTGAGCCCCGCAAAACCAAAACATGGTTATTTGGAGACGGAACTTGGCCTGTGTTTGATGCTACTTTGTCTACGCTAAACGATGTCATCATTGCACATGTTGATCAGTTCAAGTATTTGGCTAGATCAGGACTTGTCTTTCAAATTGAACTGGAAAAATAAGACCCCAGTTAGAGTTTCTTTGTGGGAGTAAGTGTTGCTTAACTGTGAATGATAAAAAAAGACTGTTCAAGCTCCAACTGCCAGTTTTGGATTACAAAGACACTCTATACAGTTTTCCATGCTGAAACCACTGGATGCAATAAATCCCTGTGCTCTTTGCTAGTGTTGGTGTAATTACATGAATTGGACAGGATGTTACACGATGTGTGATGATGGATCAAGTTACTGTCAGATAATTCCATCAGAGGTATTTGCTTTCCCCTCATATTTTTAATGACTTCATATAAATTTTCAGTCTTCACTTCCTCTTTCTAAGACAGAAATCCTCTCCAGTATGACAGACAGCCTTAATTACCCATTAATCATTAACAAACAGTACATGCATGTCTTCACTGTTAAAGAAGGCTTTTGAGGAATCTGCCTATGCAGTTCTGCAAAAATTAGCATAAAAGAATAAAATCTGTGGTCAGCTGATGTGCTGAAGGTTAATGAAAAAAAACATATTGACCAAAGAGCCAGAAAGAGACGGTGTGAAGTTAATTAGTATGCTGCTGACATTTGTTAGTCCCTGCAAACGAGTTGACATGTGGAATATTTAACTCCATATTTAACCTCCCTTTTTCCATGCTGCTGATTTTAATTGTAAATTTCTATAACCTCAGGGTAGCTCCCTAGTGGACAACATGAATATCCTTTAAAAGTGGTATTTTTTTTTAACCAGGAGATAATTGCTAGGTATTTCTGTCTCTAAGCTCATGTCTTTGCCCCTTTGTCAGTCCATTCAGCTGCCTGTGCAGAGAGCTGTTCAAGTGTAACTAATGATTTTATTTCACATTTAATATCACACGTCCCATTGGTCACCACTTTTTATCTGACAGCATTGCTTCTTTTTCTCTGCATTCCAATTATGTGCTGTGGAAGTTTTTGTCTGATTTGTCACTAATCGGCGTGGAGAGAGAATGCCTTTGGCAGGCAAGTGGAGGCTTCTGTGACTGACGTCTAACAGGAGGATGGGAGATGGTGACTGCAAGAGAGACGAGTGAGAAGAGATTTGTTTTCTGCTGCTGCTCGGCAGGTTGACATGGCTTAGCTTTCACAGCGTCTAAACATGAAATATTAAAAACAATCACTCTCGATGGGAGTTGGGCCGAACTGAGTTGTTTCTGCATGTCATGATTGCCTATCTCTGTTGTAACATGAAACCATACACCATTTATAGCCAGGCATAAGGATGTCACAACACCAGAATTTAAAACTTGGATATAATGCTAATAAAGTGAGTTTAAGGTGAAGGATGAGAATATATAAATCCAGTGTGGTCTGAGGGATTGAAGACATTCAGTGTTGTTAATTTCTTCAGGTTCTCTGAATATTTTGAAAATATTATGATAATCTCCAAATTTCTTGCAACTGCACATTGAGACTGCACATTCAAGATTTTTCAGAAACTGTTGGACAGTTTGCCCATACAGTCTCTCATAAAGTAAGAAACCTCACACCATCATGATTGTTAATGGCTGAGTGTTTCAGGAGTGCTCCTTTTATACTTAGTCATGGTGCTATCTCCTGTTTTTGATTAAAGTTACTAACCTGTGGAATATTCCAGGTGTTTTGAGAGCTCCACAGCTTTCACCGTCTTTTCTTGCCCCATCCCAACTTTTTTGTAACATTTTGCATTATCAAATTCAGAGTATTTGTTAAGAAACAACAAAAACAACAACAAAGTGTATCATTTTAAATCTTGAATATCTGGTCTTTGTTGTGTTATTAATTTTTTTATTCTGTTCATAAAATGTATACGGTGTCCCAACTTTTTTTGAATTTGGATTTTTAGCTTCAAACAGTGAATGATCCTGAACTGTGTTAACTTGAAATACCAGATAAACTGTGGCATATATCCATTGCATGGATATGTTTGACATTCATCTGGGAAAGCTCCCATTCAAAGTGTTTTGTAGGGGCATTGTTTCTCAAAAAATTCTCAGAAGGTGACTGGACAAACTTTCTGTCTGTCACATTTACGGGCCAATAAGTGCCACAAGACAAAATGAGATGGCAGCAGTACTCAGGTCCAGTGCTTACCTGAGCTATACAGGCTAGTGTTTCTATGACGAAGCATGTCGGTGGCTAAAATTCCTATTGGATATTGGGAAATATCTTTACTGCCAAGAGAAGCCTTTGGTGTGGCTTTTTGCTCTTGTTTTTGTGGTCGAGGTCTGATTAAACTGCCGCTTTTCTACTGCTATATCTGAGCTAATAGCTACTGTGGTGGTTGCCATTGCATACACTACTTATAGTAGAAATCAACCCCATATAGAACACTTGCAAACTCGTGCTAAAGCAGGTCAGAAGAGAAAAACATCTTTTTGTCATGATAAGCTTTGAGTGCTGTTCTTTGCTCTTTATTTTATATAGAAATATGATCTAGTTCTGATAAAACTGAGACTATACTTTAGCTACTTCCAAGCCAAGTGCTACACTGGAGGCCACACCTGATGACAGTGGGTTTTGCAAGGTTAGAACTGTTGTCTGACAGCTGATCATTTAAGAACATCTAAAATTAGTGCTGAAATAATGTTTGTCAGGAAGGCAGTTAGGTGGACACTTTGTTCATCTGATACTGCACATGTCAGGTTTTCATCAGTTTCTTTGCCCACACCTGCACTGCTCACAGCAGTGATTTCATCCCAGATGTGGTGTTTCTCACTTCCTTTAGTCCCATTTTACGAGCTGCCAGGTCAGATCTTTTTTATTTCTCTTATCAGATGGAGTTTCTCTTCTTTATTCGCACTGCCTACGCCCAAAAACTCTGGAGGTGGGCTTGCAGAACAATGAATATTTAGAGGTGCAATATTTAAACTGTTTTTAGCCACCACATTTATCAACACCAAATCATTGGTATGTTAGGTTTGGCCATAAATCTCATTGACCTGGTATAAGATGATTGCTGCAGCTAAACCTGCGCCTGTTTTCACACCAGACTGAAAAATGAGGGCCGATATGTGCAGCCAGTCAGCATTCAAACAAGCCCACATAGCAGCAAACAAAACACTTTTTCAACTCTACTTTTGTCACTTAACAGTGTTTGCTCTAATGACAGTGTTGGACTTGTGGGTGTGCGGAGCCTTATTTGTTTGCATGCCAACATAAATACAGAGAGGAATAAGCAGCCCGGCGGGAAGGAAATGCTGCTGTGTGGTTGATTTACTCTCATTGTGGGTAACAGCTTGGCTGAAAATTGCACGACGGATTGGAGGTGGCAAAATCTCTTAGCACCTCGAAGACTAACATTTGGATAAACACACCACTTTTGACTGGGTGCTTGATGACTCCCGGGGTGTCCCAGTGGAGAATAAACATGTTTTTTTGCTTGTGTTAGATGGTAGGAGAACGCTACTGTGCTCTGAGGTTCTCTGAGAGCAGTAATTATTAGCTCTGTTTGCTCATGAATGTACCTGGCAGTAGGAGCTGGGTGTCATGACAGCACAGACACTTGCAATCCATAAACATCCATGATGGCCACACAATGTGTATTAATGCGCCTTTACACACCCAATTAACAGCGACAGCAAAAAGGAAGCCAAATTGATTTCCTCTCTTAGCCAATATGCTGACTCTCTCACAGCATGAAGAGAAACATTCATAAAATTTTTGTGAGCAGCAGAAGAGGAGGAAAATGGATTTAATCTCTCTGGATCCGCAGAGCAGGGAAAGAGGGTCCACTTGTCCGTGTGTGGGGATGGTGACCTCAGCTCAGGGAGAAAGGGACTCATTATTTTGACCAGTGGCGGCTGAGGACGTGCTGCCACTGTTCCCATGCTCTAATTAAGAAGACTCTGTAGAGGCCCGTCGCTGCTCGTGTTAATTTTGCGAACGTTGTGCACTGCTAAGCCAGTCATTAAGAAACGGGGAGAGCAATTAGGAGGGAATCTGACAGACTTTAGAGTTTTTCAGTTTGACATTATACTGCATGAGGGAGAGGGGGCGGGATAATAGAGTCCATCTCAAGGTTATGCTGTGTGAGATGAGGCTGATTCAGGTTTAATCAGCTCACTCGGCTTTATCTTCCCCCTGCTGTCGATAACGGATCTCATCCTTCGCATCTAACCATGAAACCTTAAGGAACACTACAATGTACTTCTTTGCTAATAAAAGTATAAAGCACTTTACCTTCAGGTGTCATTGAAGGAGAAAAATTAGCAAGCGATAAACTAATGAACTCTGGGTTTAAGATTTAAGGATAACCTGTTGCTCTTAACAAAGCAACAAATGAAGCTTTTCATGACATGTTTTTCATAGCTGTCACCTCAAAATGACCTCAGCTTTTTCTCACTCAGTATCTATTGCTTCTGCTAATGAGAGAAGAGGCATGTAAGTGGGGTAAATGCTGCTACCTGTGGAGTAACAGAGTCACAGCAGCACATGTACACACCTCTGCCAATCAGCGCACAGCTTTATATCCCTATATGTAGATGAACAAGGTTTACTCTCCTCAGTTCTAACTGCAAGGAAAGCTTCTCATGGACCAGCAAAGATCCTCTGGGCAGATTTATCAGATGCCTCTTGAACTACAGCCTTCTGCATTTTTCCCATGCCTGCCAATGGAAAGGTGCCTCTAGAGAGGCAGTGCCAGACTCAAAACATCACATCTGAGATCAGGTTTTCAGGTTGGAAGATATTGAAAGATAGAATTGTTACTTTGTATGTGGAAAAAACCCTTTTAAAACCATAATACTGGTGTTTGATATCAGAGGATGCTTAAACTTGCCAGAATACAATGTGGAGAAATTACAGAGTAGAGTGTAGAAAGTATAGAGAAGCAAGAGGCTTCAGATTTAGAAGATTTTCCTCCAGGATTTTCATATATTTTGCTGATTTTATTTAACTCTTTACCTTTACGAGCCCTCCAGGGGCAGCGGCTGAGAAGCATCCCCACAGCATGATGCTGCCACCACTGTGCTTCACAGTGGAGATGATGTGTTTGTGATGATGTGCAGTGTTTGGCCAAACATAGCATCTTATTTGATGGGCAAAAAGCACCTTCTGGTCTCATCAGATTGAAGAACTTTCTTCCTCTTGACCATGGAGTCTGTCCCTTGCTTGATGCCGAACTCCAGTCAAGATTTGTTATGAGTTTGATTCAACAGTGGCTTTCTCTTTACCTCTCTGCCTTAAAGCATTGACTGGTGAAGAACCTGCACAACAGTTTTTGTATAAAGTCTCTTCCATCTCAGCTGCTGAAGCTTGTAACTCTTTCAGAGTAGTCATAGGTGTCTTGGTGGCCTCTCTCTCTAGTCTCCTTGCACGGTCACTCAGTTTGTGAGGACAGCCTGATCTTGGCAGATTTACACATGTGCCATATTCCTTCAATTTTTTAAAATTTTTTTTAAGATTTATTTTTGGGCTTTTCATGCCTTTATTTGACAGTGGAGGGTAGTGGATAGATTCTTAATCAAATTAAGATAATCTGACAAAAGATGAACAACTTCATTCTTTTTTTTTGTACTTTTTTAACTGAATAACAACTATAAAAACACTCCAGACTGTTAGCCACCATCTGTTCCTGACAGAAAATAAACAGTGTAAACTTTATCACCTGGATTTTATAGAAAGTGTCTGAGGATTATTAAAATAGGTAAGAGCTATTAAATCTGGATGAGATAAATTGTTTGGTTTGGTTTTGGTTTGAGCAGATTCTTCTAAACCACATTTGCCTAGAAAAAAATGTTAATGATCACTTCAGATTAATTAGCGCCATCAGTTCCAAACAGAGGAAACCTGCAGCCCTAAAGGACATTAAACCTTCAAAGTGCTTCAGCAAATAAACTGTGAACAACCTAACTTGTACACATACTAAAATAAATGAATTCGGGCTCTCTCTGAATGTAAAACACTCTCTACTCCGTGGAAATGTTACTAACAAGTGCTTGCATAATGAAGTAATTATGCAAAACCAATAATGAGAGTCTCACCTGACATTTGTTGAGCTGTGCAGCAGGTGTTGAACCTCTGTTCCTGTCCTGTGACTTATGAGACCCTGCTCAGGGGTGAAGTTGCATTCAGAATAATAATTTGAGCTTTGAACTGGTTTCCCAGTAAGCGTTTGTGTGAGCCACAGTTGTTTATGAGATGATTAAGTTTAAGGCTATGATTGGACCCTCTACGGCGCTTCACTGGGATTCTTTATTTCAGCTTAACAAACAGGCACCTGATAAACAAATCCTCATAGTTGAAGGAGGAAGGGATCTGATGGTATTTTTTCACACAGCAAGTCTTCCTCCTGCAGCTATGAATCTCTGCACTCAAGTTTCCTGAGCTGAATTTTTCCTACAGCAGCTTTTGTAGAGGGAGAGACACTGTTGTTATGCAAATAAAAGTGTGCAGAACCGTACCAGCAGCACAGAATACATTTCAAAGGTTTCCCCTTTTTCCTGTTTTCTTTTTGGCAAATCTGCTTGAAAGCACGTCAAAGTGAAGAATCAGTCATAAGACGCTGCCCTGGAGAGCAGGTTCACAGCAGGGACACTGCAGAAGCAAACAGAGGGTTTAGGTGATGTCTGGAGAGTTTTCCACTGTCAGCTGCACTTAAACACAACATCCTGGCGATAAATCTTCTCAGTGTTTACGAATAATAGCAACTAGTCAAAAAGTAAAGAGCTTTACAGACACCAAATACATAAAACATGCACATATTTTACTGTGAAAATGAAATCCTAATACAGTACATGCTATCACTCAGACTGATTACTGGTTAACCTGACTGGGCGCACAGGTAGAGGCATGAAGGGGTCAGAAGATCAATGAGGGAGCTCCTGGTTTAGTGACCCTCCAAAGTACTTGTTAGAAGTTCACTGAAACTATTAATAAAAGACTTAAAACAGCTACAAAGTAACAGTGGTGGACTTAGCAATTTTGGGGCCCAAGGCAAACGCAGTCATGGCGGCCCTCCATATCCATTGTTCTCTACTCTTAAAATAATTATTTATTGTGTTTGTTACTTCTTCTTTGAGATGAAATGATGATGTACAGATGTCTGGGACTGTAAAAAACACATAGACAGTTACACAAATGAACTCACTATAGAAACTATTAAAATGTAGTTTTCTTTATTTCTTTTGATCTTGCAGTTTAACATATTTCTTTCTTTTTTTTGCATTCCTTATGGATCCAATATTCATTTTTAACTGTTAAATGTTATTTAATTAAATACACCTCCCCTGTAAGATGTGACAAACAGAAAACCAAACACACAATATGTCCCGTCAGAGATAAGCAGTGTTTTTATAGTGTCTTATGTCGATGATTTCTCAAGTTTGCATGTTTTTTGGACAAAATGAATTTGCTAGATTTGTTTGTTGGACCCTTACCTTCACCTGATACCTGAGTTACTGGGATTTGTAGCCTGCTCATTTCTGGACTGCTATGACAGAAAAGGCAGGCAGCTTTAACCATGCAAAGCAGATGGATAAGCCTGTTTCCGTGTTTCTCACTGGTAAATCCATCTCGAAAGGTCCTGTCTGAACAGTTTAGGCCCGGTTAGAAAGTGACAGGACCAATCAGCATCAAGAGGGAGTACTTTCAGGCACGGCGGAGTCGTGACGTCAGCAAGCAGCTACAAGAGGCCGGTGCAACATTAGCGTGGATACTTCTAAAGCTCCAGTTTTATCAGAACTTAACAACATTTCTTCGTTAAAAGAAGAACAAAGAACAGCATTTAGTTTTTTTCTATTCAAAAACGACAAAAGTCATGTTCTGACATGTCTATATTCGCCATGGTTCCTATTATGCAGTTCTCTATGGAGTTTAGTCCTTGGTAGCAGCTACATCACATTTTTGTTGCTCTGATTGGCCCATAAAGATGTGACAGACAGAACGTTCATCCAGTCACCCTCTGAGTTTTTTTTTTTTCAAAGCCTCTGCCCTTTCTTAAACGCTGTCTATGAGTGGTTTTCCAGATGGATATGTGAAACACATCCATCTGACGTGTCAGGTTAAGGCAGCACACCGTAAGTTAGATTTTTTTTTCCAGTGGTGACTAGACCTATCCACACAGACTTAGTGCTGTGATTGCAAAGGTGCATTTACTGAACACTGACTTGATGGTTGAATATTTATGCTGTCACTTATTTTACATTACAACCAAGAGCTAGTGAATAGTCTGCAGCAGTTTGAATTCACATTTTTGCAATAAAAGCAACCAATCACCCAGCACTAGGTGTCTGGTTGTCAACATTGTTATAATCTTACTAGAGTTTTCTTTAAGTCTTTAAAATGATCTGGGCAGTAAGTCTACCTCTTGTTTTGTTGTACAAATGTGAAGCCAAAATACCCCTGTAACATACTGTGCTGGTCATGTAATATGAAGAGATATTTTTTTCTGTCAGTCCCCTTTTCCACTGTCTTGTCAAGGACTCTGAACTGCAGTTGAATTTGTCTGAGAAGTGCTGTATAGATAAAGTTTGATTGACTAACTGATTGATTGTCAGTTTGATGCAAACACTAAAAAGTTAGGCAACCTAATTGTCTGTTTTTCATTTCTTTCTTCTCTCATATTTTCCTCCTTCTAATCGAGTTAACAGCACTGCAAGGTGTAAAAGAGCTGTACGTATGAGGCATTTGCTCTTTTTGCATCTTGTACAACTAGTTATAAAACTGCTGCAACAAAATGAGTGCTTTGACATAAATCAGCTTGATTATAACTTGCTGTAAAGAAAGAATCATGGTTTGACAAACTTCATTTGACATGTATTTTAACTTCATAGTTGTACCCATGTCCAGTCTGTTAAAATAGTCAGGTTTATGACTTATACTGCAGCCAGTCAGCAGGGGGAGCTCTAAGTCCTTTTGGCTTCACTACCAGGCAGCCATTTATCTGTTCATCTTCATATCAACTACATTTGTATAAAGGATTACCTTATATATACAAGCTTAATAAGCTTTTTTGTTGGCATTTTGGACATGTTACCTAATTATTATTTAAAAAATGTTATTTTCTCTCAAAATGTTAACTGTTTTTAGCCTTAGTGAGAGCAGTCCTGGTCACCTGTACTGCAGCTGCCACTACCGAAATATTTTAGCTTCATATTTCTGGAGCTGCCATGTTGGAAATCACGAGGGTTGTTGCTCTTCTGCTATGTTATGATTGGAAAAATAATGTGCTATTTTCTAGTTTTGATTCTAATGCAAAGCAGATTTACCTGCCATATGGGTGTGGTGCCAAAGCAGGACTTTGGGCACCACACCCAGGATGATCTCCCATGGGCTCAGCTCTTTTGTCATTGGAGCCTCCTTTAAGTGCTTCACCAGGACCCCGGCATGTTCAAGGGGCCTGCTTGGAAATCTTCCAACTTCTGGAGGTCGAGATGTAGTCTGGAGAGTCGAGCAGCATGTTTGCTGCCAACTCCAGATCTCTTTTAAGCATACTGCTGTTTACCTCCATTACTGTTTTAAGGAGAGGCTCTTTAGCGAAGTCCTTCATCTTAAAATCCCCGAGCTGCTCCTTCAGGGACTTCTGACTTTCCTCCATCAGCAGGTTGGTCATGTCTTCAGCAATAACCTCAGACAAGAGCTGGTTTCTCTGCTGAAGGTGTAACAGCTTAGCCAGTACAGCTGCCTGGACTTGGAGGGACTCAGGGTGCCAGCAGATTTGCATGGCATGATTATAAACTGGTTTGTTGAAAAGCATCCTGATGGGTTTGTAAATTCCTTTACTCCCTCAATAAACTCCATGGTAAATCTGTTTCTGTATGTTCAACACAGAAAATGATCACAAAAAATTTATTTTACAAAAAATATAAGACAGTACATAAAAAACTATATATCTTAAAGACAAGGTGAAATAAATGAGTAAATAGATAGGATGAGAATAAATGAATATATCCTGTAAATATCTCAATTTAATCAGTTATGTATTACTCTTATGGTATTCAGGAATACTGGTTAACCAGTGGCACAGATGTCTTTACTCTACAATCACTTGAGACACATTCACTGCACTCAGGTGATCCACATTTCACCAATTGTGAGACTACTAGCACCACTTGACTTGACCTCTGAATATATTTATGCAAACACTAATTCAGCCTTATATATTTGTCTTTAATTGACATTACTTTGTAGGAATCTGTTTTTACTTCGGCATTAAAGAGGATTTTTTTTGTCAAAAAAGCCTATTATATAATAGCCTATAGGCTATTGTATTTTTTATGATAATCAGGCCTTCCTGCACCTAACCCCCATCAAGTTGCTCATTTTAAGAACCATTTATCAATTTTCTATGTATCCAAAACAAGTAACCTTTTCCCTGTAAGTATCACACACTCATGCTGAAGCAGGCAGGCAGAAGAGCGACAACATTGTTTTCTGTTGCAGAAAAATTTCCGTGTTTCTCCCAGTGCTAACTGTAATGAAGAAATGCTGAGCATTTCTGACAAAAGTGCTGGTCTGGCTAAGGCCGAGCCCACCTGCTCCTCTAGCAGGCCTTGTACACAAGCATTAACCCTTTCCCCTAAACTATCACATGGTCATATCAAATCACGTCAGCAGAAGAGGGAAAACATCTTTTCCAACATCTTAAGCTTATAGGGTTGTTTTTAATTCTTTATTTCATACATAAATGTGGCCCAGTTTTGGTAAAATAGACTTAATGCTAAAGCTACATCTGAGTATTTAGAGCAGTGGAGGCAGCCATTAGAGGGCTTTCAGTACAACTAAACCCCGCCTATAGCACATCTCTGTATGTTAACTGTAGTTACCACAGTGAAAGCAGCCATTACTGCCAGCATTCAGTCCAAGCAAACCCAACTCTGTATGGTAGTGCTCTAAAAGTAAAATCACTCACTCAGTCAGTCAGTCAGCCACAGACAGAGCCACCTGTAGGGCTGACCTCAGCGGTCAGCCAAAAATTAACCCCAAAGAGCTAATGTAACTGCAGATTAAATCTGGTGACAAGAGATGCAAAAAACCTAATTTGATGAAAAAAACCCAAAAGATACACAGAATGACTTACGACATAAAAAACAATCATAGCAGACAAAAAACTGATGAAGGGATATAAAGAGAAAAACCAAAACACATTGAAGAGACTCCAAACAAACACAGAACAACTTCAAAGAAACATCAAATAACCAAGAAGACAGAAAACAACTACAAAAAGAAACATAAAGACTACAAAGAGACTAAAACAATCAAAAGTAGACTCAAAACAACCAAGGAGATACCAAACAACAAAAAGACATGGAAAAACAACAAATCAAAATGACATCAGACAATCAAAAGCAGAGATAAAATGAGAGAATCCAAACTAAAATAAACAGAGAAATTAGGAAACAAATAAAGACTAACAGTCAGACTGACTGAAAATAGCTTCAAAGAGACACTGAAAAAACAACCTCTATGAGACACTAAAATGACCTCTATGAAAAACTAAACAAGCTTTGATAAATTAAGTGAGACACAACAGCATAAAGGGCACAAAACAACTTTTAACACAAAGCAACCTCTAAGAGACATCCAAGCAATCTATTTCAAACACAAAACATCTGTATAGAGCCACATGTTGAGTTTAGAGAATCCTCAACATGACAAAAAAAAACAAACAAAAAAAAAACAACAACACTAAAAGACAAGAGAGGGACTAAAGAACCAAAAAGATGTGCCACTGAGTCTATGATTCCCTTTCTTACTGAGGAGGGGCCTTAAACATCTCAGTGTCCAGGGGCCCGTTGCCTCATAATCAATCCTTGGCTTGAACAGATTGAGAGCAGTTACCCTGCTGTGGAGAATTGGCTTTGTGTTGAAGAGATTTTTCTCCTCCTTTATTGGATTGACTTTTGAGAAGGCTGTAATCTCAGAAATCCTACTTGATGCCCATCTTTAAGCTTCATGTCTGTAATGAGAGTTTGAATTAAAAACAGTTTAATTAATTAAAACAGTTATGTTGAAGTAATATGCAATAAAACAGAGGCAGTGCCAGAGTTAACTTTGCAATGTTTCTATGTGAATGTAATTATTTTAAGCCTTGTATGCTGGAGCACCTTGGTGCTAATGATGGTCTTACACCTTTAATTCTTTTTCTAACCTTTGCTTGAACTGCTGGTGATTTATTTTCACATCTTATATTTCCAATCTATTCACGTCTTTGTTTATAGATATATGACAGGGAGGTTACTGAGGTTAATTGCTGCATGCCACATGGCTGTGTCTTAAGGCAGGGTTACATATTTAGGGAATTTCTTACACATTTCATTCTGCCGGTTTGCATTCATCAAGAGTAAACCCCACAGTTTCGGCTGAGGTACATCAACCATGGAATTTAAAAAAATGCCTGCAGTACCCATAATCCTAGTATCACAGCGATGCTGCTGTTATACTCTAGGAGAATCTGCTTATAGTTATTTTTTAACTACACAAACACAAAAATGTAGAATTTAAATACTTTGTGCTAAATGTCAAGATTTTGTCTCTAACTGATCTGCAGTTCTCTTAAACACTCATATACATCGTTAAGATACTCTTTCTGGTTTTACTGCTTCTAAACTGCAAACATTTTTACTGAAATGTAATGAATTAGTTTCATTTAATTGACTGAAATTCAATAATTTGTCTGTTCTTACATCTAAACTGAAGGTATAAAGGTCACTTGTCATCTCAGAATAATAATGATGAAATAAAAACATAGCATAGCCTATTCTCTTAGGAGAGCTGCTCCTGTATAAAAGCAATCAAAAGCAAAAGCACAGCTAAGCTGGGTTGTTATTCACCATTACTTCAAACTGTGTTCTGCCTTTTAGACAGTGTTTCATTTACCTCCATCCAAAACCTGGGAAAGGGTTTTGGAGCATGAGAAAGATTCAAATGGAAAGCATCTTGAGTATACATGATTATGTTTTGGCTGCTTGTTGTAGGCTCAACACACTTCTTTTTACCAGCCATACAGTGCACACCGTCCTATACATGCCTTTATTGTATAAAAATATGGAAAGTTATTCCCATGTTAGCCTATCTAGATGGGACTAGATTGCAACATTGCTTTGTAAAATGTTTGGTAGTTAATGGATGGAAAAAAAATTAAAGTTATTCATGAAAACTTGAGCAAACTTATGATGTGAGTGGAGATCCAATCACCAAGCCTCAAATGATGAGACTCAAAGAGGGGGAAGACACTGATAGTGCTGATTTAGTGATTGTTTAAAAAATGTTAACCATCATGAGGGCAAACGTACGTTTTTATGGTCGAAGGCAAGGGTAGGGTTGGGTATTGTTTGGGTTTTTACTGATACCAGTGCTAAATCAATAAATATGAATTGGTGCCAAAGCCAAAGAAAATGGGTGTAACATCTTTATAAAGAAGAGAATATGTAAGAAGCTCATATGTGGTTAATTGGGGAAACAACACCCCCTTGATGATGAGGATGGTAACAGCATGGCATTAATAGAGTAAAAATTAGCCTACTGTCTGTGAAAGCTGATGGAAATGCACTGCAGTGTTTATGAAGCACACATTTTACATAACCTTGCAAAGCAGATGGATACGCCTGTTTCCTTGTTTTTCACCGGCGAATCCATCTTGCAAAGCTCCCATCTTAACCATTTGGGCCCGATTAGAAAGTGACAGGACCAATCAGCGACGAGGGGCAGTACTTTCAGGCGCAGCAGAGTCGTGACGTAAACAAGCAGCAGCAAAAGCTGGTGCAGTTATTGAGAAAGACATTGGTGTGGATGCTGCTAAAGTGCCAGTTTTATCAGAACTTTATGACATTTCTTTGTTAAAAGAAGAACAGCAGTGAGTTGTTTTCTTTTCAAAAATGACAAAAGTCAAGTACTGACATGTCTATAGTTGCCATGTTTCGCGTTATTCCTCAGTAGCTGCGCACATGCAGCTCGATAGCGGCTATGTCACGTTTTGTTGCTCTGATTGGCCCGTAGAGATGTGACAGACAGAACATCAGAACATTCTTTTAGGTGGCTTCAATAACAAGACTCTGACAGGTTGTGTTGTTTTTGTTGGCATACAACACGAAAAAAAAATTGCTTACTGCAGCTTTAAGATGTTCAAAAAACCAAAATAAAAATAGGTTTGAATCTGCAGGCTTTCTTTTTTAACACTTTATGGTCTTTTACAGTACTGGTTGGCAGGTAGTATTTTCTGCTGGTGTTACATTTATTGTTCTCACCTGCGCCAGTTTGATGTTTTGAGGACACCCTGTGACCTCGACTTTGTCCAGATGGGGTATGAGGTGCAGTCTGGGACATATTGGCAATAACTAAATGGAACAATGCAACTCCAGTGTTGAGTATGTCACGGTTTTATTACTTGCAGAGACCCTCCCCCACTGCTCAGGTCAAGGATCTAACAACCAATGTGACTTCTCCTTTGGGGCCATTACAACAAAACATGTTGAAACATATCTTGTTCAAAGGTTTACCACTTGTTTTGTGTGATGTGGCAGTTTGATAGTCACATACTTCTGGCAAGCTAACACTATTTTTCAATCGTATTTGCAGTGGCAGCTGATGTAAATAAACACCCTCCATCACAGATTTCTCACTGTTTGATGTGATGTGGGCACTGGGGATTGTAGAGGTGGTTAGATGTCACAGATTGACCAGTGAAACCTGTGTTATTAAATGCATCTGTTATCTCCTTTCTTCCTGAGAGATTTTCCAAAGCATGAAGCGTGCTCTACAACTACTGCAGAAATGACCTTCAGCTGATGAAAGCATGTAGCAGCGCAGAGTCAGAGCTGTAAATACTGTAGGAAAATGGTGGAGCTAGTACTTTTTTTTCAGGAATAATTTTGGTAATTACTGCAAGACTTCTTGGGTCCAAAAATAAGATATTAATGAGAAATGCACATAATCATTCAGTTAATTTAGGCAGGTAGTAGATGACTTCATTTGAATTTGCACAAGAGGACATTTGTGGTCAGTAAAGGAATATATATTTGCTCTAACCAGACATCAACAGAAAATCTTTCTTAACATCTATTACAAAGGCTCTATTTGTACATTTCTGTGTTTGTTACCATGACAACACAATATTTGGATCTAATTAGTCAGAGTTCATAACCCCAGGAGGCCTGCCTGCTGATATTAGGTTTACCAGTGAAGCAGCCACTCAAATGAACAGAACAAGAAGTAAAACAGCACTATACTTTTGGAAATTCACTCATTTGATTGTTTTTAAATGAGATTAGACAACTGATATTAATTTAATCTCTGTGTGTTTAGGAGACAGTGGTCCCTGATGTGCTCAGATTAAACTGAATCTCAGGGCAGCACAGCAAACCAACAAACTATTACAGTCATATCCAGAGTAAAACATATTCAAATAACAACACAAATGGTTTCAATAGTGTTGCTTGCTACAACCATGTCCAAAAAGTCATCAGAGGTTTTGCGCCTCTTAGTTTAGTTGGAAAATACGTGGCATCAGTAGCCTACCTTTGTGGGGGTGTTACTATAACACACAAAGAGCTAGAGGAATTGAAAAGCTGTAGTGGTGAGAAGAGGGCCAGTCATTAATGGCTATGAACAGGGCTCAGATTTTTTTTTTGTATGCATTGTACACATCAATGAATGATTATTTGAAACCTATCAATAATATTTACTTGTAAAGCTTCATGAATTAGCTCAGTTGGTAGTGCAGGCACCGCCTGTGCAGAAGCAACTGTGGCAGACACAACTCCTAATCCCAGCTCTATTTCGGGTCTATCCTCCCAACACTTTCTCGATGTACTGCGCTCAAACCACACTAGATATGATGGAAGAGCTAGGAATTCTTAAAATACATCAAAAATGATGTAATGTTCCTGTCACTACAGCAACTAAAGTAAATATAATGCATTTGGATTTTTGTGTAACATGTTGTGAAGTTTTACTTTAGCAGCTATTTTACATGTAGTCCTGAGATCTATATGACTTTTAGTTTCAAGACAGTCTGGCTACAGGCAGTTCATCTGAGATGCCTTATACTTCAGAAATACAGGTAAAAACTTTCAAAATAAGATTGAATTAAAATTCCATTTAGAGTTAGGGTAAAGGTTAAGGTAACAGTTTGGAATTCAAAAAAGTTCAAACCTGACCTGCAAAACCTCTTCAGAAAACGTTTAGTCTTCTTACAGGGAATATTTCATTCATGAAATATTGCTAGACTGTAATGTTTCTTATGTAGTTATTACCTCTGCCAAGGAGGTTATCAGCAGTGATGAGAATAACGGCGTTAAAATAAATGGCGTTACTAACGGTGTTATTTTTTTTAAAGTAACGGGTAATCTAACTAATTACTATTTCCACTGTTACAACGCTGTTACCGTTACCGGCAATAAAATGGGGCGCATCATAAACTAAAGCTACTCATTGAAGCTTGTCATCAAACTTGGCTCTCAGCCTCAGGCGCTGCAACACTGTTTATTTTTTCTTTGATGAGGGAGGAGGGAGGGACGAAATAACCGCATAAGTGATGATGATTGGCTAAGGTAGAGTAAGCTTTCATGGTAAGCCAATCAGAGGCAGTGTTTAGTTTACACTCGCACACAGCAGCCACACACACACAAACTAACAGAGATAAGCTGCAGCAATGGCGAGTCTGGAGGGAAAGTTGGCGTTTTCAAAGTGGAAGTACAGACACTACTTTATTCTCCTTGAGGTAAAAGGCAAGAACGTACATGTGAAGTGTACATTATGTCCCTGAGCAAAGTGTCTGTCCACGTCCGTTGTAAGCAACTCTAATCTAATTAAGGATCTCTCAATGGCCCACACTTCTACTTTGAGTGGCCAAAAACACTGTTGTTGATGTAACCGAACGATCTGGGCTGCTCCTAAACTGTATATCTGGAGAAAACAACAACGTATAGTACGGTATACCACCGAAACGGTCCAAACTTTATTCAGTCCAGTCGTCAAGTTACAACAACACACTGGAGGGTTGCCAGGTCTGTGTGACAAAACCAGCCCATTGACCGATAAAACTAGCCCAAAACAAGCCCAATGCTGAAATTCAAAATGATACAGTTGAAACCTCTGCCATACTGCATATATTGCTTAAGTGCCTGCAGGCATTCTGCTTCTCTGTGGGTGGTGTGTATGTCTGTGTGCAATGTTCCATGTTTTCCTGCCTTTCTGCGGTTGTTTTAGTTGTACTTGAGTGTAAATAGAGAAGTTTTTCTGCTACAGATACTCATACACAAGACACAGGGGTGCAACTACCTACTTTCTGAGGGGTATGCAGATACATCACAGCCCCCCACCCCACCCAATCCACCCAGCTTAGAGCTGTGAGAAGCTTTCCAAAAAGCTGATGAATTATGGGTGTCTGGGTATTTATATTTCATATTTGGACATTTACTGTAGTTCTGTGACTCTGTTAATTTAAAGGGATGCTGTCTGTTTTTTTCCACTAATTCTTGACACTTTTAGCTAAAGGGGGAGGGTCCTCATATTGGTCTTTGCACTGGGCCTCCAAATGGCTAAAACCGGCCCTGCCTCACACCTGCAGCTCCCCCTCACAAATCAGTCTGTCCTGCCAGTTTGTTGCTTTCATTTTTCTGTTTCTGCCTTTTTGACAGTATTTATCATTAGTACATTTAAGATCAAATAAACAGTCATGTTTGGACAAGTTTTACTCAGTTTTAAATTATTTTGAGATGTGATCCGTGTGTGTTTGGCTCGTTGATGATGATGCGCATCACAAAAGTCATCATCAAACACAAGTATGGGAGAGCATCGGCAGGAAATGAATGAAGAAATGTGTTAAAACGAGGGCATTAGAAGCTTCAACACAAGACAGCACACCTTTATGAAGCTATTATGGACTTACTGAAGAAACGCGCCGTCAGCGGACTTCCTTTGCGCTGTTTTATGCACGTTCCTCCATCCTGGGTGCACCCGATGGCAATAATATACAAGTTTTCATTTGAATTTGGCAGTTAAAGTCTGTCTTCTTTGTGTGGACTTAGATTTATTGATGTGACTTGTTGCAGTCTTTAGGCTACTGCTGACAGTTTTCACCTCTATAGAGGATTTCAGGAGGATTTTTTTTTAAGTAAGCCTTATAAGAGCCATGATTCAAATGAAAGCAGGAACTGGAGCGCCTATACTGTGTGTGTGAGAGGAGGGGAGGTGAAGGAGCGGAGGGCACCTAATCAGAGAGTGCCTCTGTTATTGATCATATCATTTACACATGCACAAACAGCTGTTAAATACAGAAAATGCAGCATGCGCCACATAAAGTGCATACCCACTTTTTGCGCCACTGACAAGACACAAAAAATGGGTCGGCTCAACCTGCGGACAACAAAATCTACCCGCGGCAGTACATTAAAAGTAGCCCAATTCTATGGGAAAACCGCGGACCTGGCAACCCTGACACACTGTGCATTGCACTTCCTCCTTTTCCTTCAAAATAAAAGTCTACCGGAAACCGCCGGTTTATTAGCAGGACACTGAATTTCCTTACAACAACAAAATAGCTTACATTGACACTGTTGATGATGATAGCAGGCCAGGTGTGGCTAACGTGAGCTCGGAGCCATGTCGTCCAAGCAGCTAAAGGTGGATTTTTCTGCTCCAGCTTCACAAAAAGTTGTGACACAGATGGAACTGACTGGAATGATAGGCAGCTATGTGTGAGAGTTACAAGCACTTAATTGTTATATTGTTACACTGTGTATTTTTGTGATAAAGAAAATACTTGAAGCACAGTATGTCTACTAGTTGTGGTCTGTTGAGGTGCAATAAATATTAAAAGTTCTGTGTAAGTACCTGTCTATGCATTTCTACTCTATGCAACTGGTGTGTGAAACCTGCTTAGAAAAAAATCTAAATTCTGAGACATATTTAAACTAAAAAAAGTAACACAATAGTTACTTTCACTGGTAACAAGTTACTTTTATAGTAGAGTAATTCAGTAACTAACTCAGTTACTTTTTGGGAGAAGTAGCTAGTAACTATAACTAATTACTTTTTAAAAGTAACGTGCCCAACACTGATTATCAGGTGGGTTTGTTCGTTTGTTTGTTAGTTTGTTAGCAACATTGCTCAAAAAGTTGTGGATGGATTGTGATGAAATTTTCAGGAAATGTCAGAAATGGCATAAGGAAGAACTGATTAGATTTTGGGAGTGATCTGGATCATTGTCTGGATCTAGGAATTTTTTTAAGGATTCTCTACTATTGGAAGATAGGGCTAATGGTGGAGGTCTGCGCTGTTACCACTTTACACCAGGAGATGGCGGACATGAGTAACTTCAATCCCAGCAGCCGTTTTTGGGTGTGTTTCTATTCAAAGTTTTGGAGTTGAGAGTTTGAAAGACGCACGTCTGGTCCAGGAGACGAGTCGGAGCGTAACAGAGAGAAAGACAGCGAATTGTAACGAGAATACTCACAATGCTGGGAGGAACAGAGGAATATTCACCCTCTGTCATGACTTCCAGTTGTGAGACCATGGGTGCATCTGATGGCACCCATGGCAAAGCCAATGCTTTGACTCACCGTGTTTCCACCCCGACAGGGAGGGAGTAATCAGCGAATGCTGTGGTGGGGGGCACATGGGGATGGATCCAGGGATTTTTTACAGGATTCTTCACTACTGGGAGATAGGGCTAATGGTGGAGGTCTGCGCTCTCCGAGTGCTTTTCTAGTTTCATGAATGTTACTGACACTTTGTCTTTGATTAGCGTTGAAATTAGAAAAAAAATCTCAAACTGGAAACACGTTGTACTGGCAAATTACAGCACTTGCTTTCTGAGATGCAAGGCGTTTCAGATGTATTTTAGTCTATTAAAAGTCTGTACATTTTTGTCTTTACTTTTACTTAAGACATTTATACAGAGTCTATGTGGATAGGTTTCAGCCAGGTTTGCACACCTGGACACTGCAATTTTACTCCATTCTTCTTCGCAAAAGCCTGTTAATGTTGGCTGCTGAGAAGCATCCCCACAGCATGATGCTGCCACTGCCGGCATGGCGTGTTTATTGTAATGTGCAGTGCTTGGTGCCATAGCGTCTTGTACAGCCGTAACAGTACTGTTCTTTCATCAGAGTTTTCATCATACCTGATATTAAATCTAAATGTGATCTAAAATATGTAAAGCAAATATAGGTATTTTTGCAGTGCCTGTAATCACCGATAATCCTGCCACATATGGTCTTGTTTGCTTTTTTAGTCCATAGAGAGACCCCAGTATAAATCAAAGTCTATTTCATAGTCAGCTAAAACTCCTCAGAGGAGCTTTAAAAGTACATATAACAAGCCAACAATATGACAGTAAAGAGGAGTGTTTTTTCTCTTGGCTTTTTCCCTCATTCATAATAATAAAACTTGCATAAACAGCAAGATAAAGGAATAAGACAGCTGGGCTTTGTGGTTGTATATCAGCCAACCTTAATTTGTTGTGCCAGCACCTTTCCTCACAATTTAACAAACAAATCGTGATAACTTGTCCTGCTCTGTCGAGTTCATATTGCCCCTACCTTGGACCTTGTTTCTCTACCCATTCAGTTTGGCTGTTAATCCAGGCTAAAGCTGTCATGGATCTATATCTGTATTTAATAGACTGAGCAGAGATTAAATTATTATTGATCCTATAAACCAAACAATATCTAGGGCAGCAAATGTAACCCAGCAGTATGTTTCTCCTATAAAACCCTCGGCTTTCTTGCTTACTCAAGACTGGACCCTTCAATGCAGGGAGGTATTCATGCTTTCTGATATAAATCTGCCTTGTGATGTTGCTTCCTCTTCCTATAATCAGATTATCTGATGGATGCTGATGGAAGGAGAATGCTGCTTAAGAACAACATCATGTTTGCTGTTTTCTTCTCTTCTGTCGCATGAAGCATCTGGATTGATCCGTATCTGCCTTGTCATTGTGACATACAAGAAGCAAACCCATAAACACAAGATTCATTAGTGCTGACAGAGCACTGCAGACACAAAGACTGCTGTCATTACCGCTTTCTCTGCAGGTTTTTTTTTTCTTTTGTTCCTTGAGATAACATCCTCCCTCGCCTTATCTTCCTTTTGTAAACACACTCTGACACAGCTGCATTATGGGAAAGTCTTGTCTAAAACCTGATAGAGTGTAATGTGAACAAATTAAAGGGGACAAAAATGGATGGATGAAAAGTTAAGAAACATGTAAGATGTGTGAAACATAAGTTTGTCTGAAAGCTTTATCAGCTATGAAGGATATTTTTAAATGGATTTAAACCTCTGTATTTCTCTTCCTCCTCCAGCCTGAACCCGTACAGCTATGATGAAAGCTGCGTGTCGAGCAGCGTGGACCACCTCCCCCTGGCTGCTCTCCCGCTCCTCGCCATCGTCTCCCCCCGCTATCAGGATGCCGTGGCGACAGTAATCGCCCGAGCCAACCAGGTGTACCACAACTTCCTGCAGTCAGAGGACGGCCAAGGATTCAGGGGTCAGGTGTGTCTCCTGCTTGTTCTACTTTGAGAGAAGAGTGAAGGAGAACTCCTTCACTGTAGTCTCTCATTATTGAATAATGACTCAGAGGCGCTTCAGTAGAAGTCGATGATTGTCAAAGGAAGTGAAGATTTCTTTTGAGTGGGCTGAGTAAGCTGTGGGAGCTCAGGTCCTCAGAGAGCTCCAGATCTCTGTTGTTTAAATGGACCACATCTAATTCTCTGGTACACAACAGCTAATTAACTCTCTCAAACAAGCTGCCATTTCTAAAGAGGTAATGGTCTGTAAGGAACTGTTTACAGTTCATTTAGATTTGGTAAGCGCTAAAACATAACTATTCTGTTCAGAGTCAGGTCAAAAAGTTTCAAGCAAATAACTGTTTTCTTTTGTTTGTTCACTTTTCTGTTAGCTGCTGTTGTTCAGGTTGAGTATTTGTTGTTTAAAAGAAACAAACTCTTCGCCCTGAAGGCACAGATTGAAAGTCATAGGTCAATACAATCCTGATTAGTCCATCAGCGACAGACGAGAGGTAACAGTTCAAAATGTGGGTCATCCAGCTCTGCCATTGTGGATAGATTGGGGATATTAGATTAACTGTTTTTTATCTGTAAATTGGACTTATAATGTTGATGTAGACTCACAGTCAGAAACAGTTGGTAGTTTGTGTGAGTTAAAAACAAAACAGAATGTGATTATTTGCAAAACACTAAAATTTTATTTTTAATTCAAAATAGCACAAGAAAGTCCATCCATTATATCACTTAACCCATTTGGGGATGCAGCTGTCTCTGGGCGAGAAGCAGGGTTCAGCCTGGACTGGTCACCAGTCAATCACAGTGCTGATAACTGAAACAAACATGCTTACACACCCTACACCTCTGCTCCATGTAGAGTCACCAGAAAGCCCAGAACATGCACACTCCACACAGGAAGGCCCTGTCCGACTGGAATGATATACATTTATATTCTTCTACTTTAATTTGATAATTTAAATTCATCAAACCAGTGAAGCCTGGATAAGATCCGGACTCTTTTAAATATTAATTTTAGGACTTTTTGCCTTTATTTGGACAGCTGAAGAGAGACAGGAAGTATGTTGAGATGGTAGGGAAAGAGCCTCTGTAGCCTCTGTATATGGGTGCCAGCTTACTGAGCCAAACTGGCACCCAAGATAAACAATCTTTTACCAGAGGGTCCTGACAGGGAGGCAGCAGCACATTTCAAAATGCTACACACAGAAAAACAAAACAAGTGAACATCACAGATCAACCAATCCTGAGTCACAGGGCAGAAAGACATCAGTTAAAGATGTATATTCTGATGCTTTTTCTTCCGATTTCTGGACTACTTTTTTAAAAGACCCAAAGAACAGTTTTTTAAGACATACATTTTCCTTCAGCTAATATAAGGCTGCAGAAGCAGCATATGTGAAATTTTTTACAGACACGCTTGGGGAACAGATCTCAAATTAAGCCTTGTGACTGGGTCACAGAGTGAAGACTGTAGCTTTAAGCACTTTCACATTGATAAACACAAGTATGAGGGAAGCAGGTTAAGAACAGCCTTATAGATAAGGATATACCAGTGAATTACAAATGCTAGATGAAAGCCAGCCAAGTAGAGCTGCATTTTTTTTACTTAAAAGTAGATCTCAATTTTTCTCCCTGATAACTGACATCACAGTTTTCTCATATGATTCAAATTTTTTCATCAAATAGATCTTGTTGCACTCATACATAAGCTGTCTAGGGCTTTAACAGAAATGCACGTGTGGTTATAGTAACAGCGACTGAAAACAGGGCGCTATAAACTAGGAAATGAAAGAGGTAATTGTGTTGAATTATGGGCTAGCCTTTGTCCTGATTAATGAATTAAATTATTGCTTAACTTTATGCAGTGTGAGAGAGATGGATATACAGTAAGAGCTGGAAGGCAAATAAACAAACACGTAAATCTTCTGAAGTTCTGAAGTGAATTGCGGTCATTTAGAATTGAGAGTGATCCTGTTTTTTTTTTTAAACGTAATTTGCTGCCCTAAAACCAACTTGATCATACCGGGTGCTGTGATGATTCAGGGCCTTAAAATTTGCTACAAACCCCAGTGCTCCATGGTTTGGATCCAGAGATTTAAAGCACTGGGAGGATGCATGTATAAAAATTCCCCTCAGCTGATCAGAGGCATATGAATGGCAAAAACAAGTCTTTTATGCAGCAAACAAAAATACTTATTTCCAGTCCATGCAGTAGTAGTTTTATGGATTTGCACAAGATACCACCCCTTATCTAATATAAGTGCTTCATTCTTACTATAGTGTGTTTTAAATGTAGAAGTGATGAAGTAAACCTTATTAAAAAGCACAAGTGCTCATGACAATTTACACTGGAGCGATTAGGAATGCTGTCCACTTCTCTGGCTTTGGATTATTTACAGAAGTCTGAGTAAGTGTTACTATTGGATTTTATTTAGAAGTAATTGCCAGCCATTAAGAGTTGGCAAAAGTTTGAACAGCAGACTGTAAACACTCTCTTTAGTCTTTTTCATTAAGTAAGAGAAATCAAAGCTGCCAGAAATTCCCACAGGACTAAAAATAACAACTGAGGAGCCGACGTGATCAAAGTTTCCCTCTTGGCTTCTTGAAATTGGAGTCTATATTAAATGATGTAGGATGTTGTCTTGTAGTGCTGCACACAGAGGGAAAGGAGGCGTTGCTCACGACTGAATACATCAAGATTTATTTTTAATGAACCAAAAAGAACAAGAAAGATTAAACAGAGACAATGTTTGAAGGAGGATCTTTTGCTCTTTTTTCATGAAGATTTATCAACATAGGAATGAAATTCTTCACGCAGGTTCTGTCATGTCCTGTAGATACAAAGTAGTTAAAAAGGTTCTCACAGAGCATGATTCCTAACCTTTTTTACTCAGGGTCCCCCTACCATACCCCAAGAAGACCTGCTTTCTCCATTAAATAGAATAAGTTTGAATTCCCTCAGTGGGATCAAGCTGGACAGCTTTAGATGCTGCTTCAGCATGTTCCAGGTTAAAGGGGCAGGATAGGAGTATATGTATCTTTGCTGGGCTAAGTATACACTAAGACAGTGGTTCCCAAACATTTTTCCTTGGAGCTCCCCCTACTTGTTTCAAGGACAAGCTAAGTCCCTTAACAAAAAATTATATCATCATATTATTGCCAAAAATCAACATCCATGTAATTGTTTTACTGATAAAACCCTCAGGAAGTGGCTCTTTGCAGGTTTTTCTTTCTTTATTATAATTTTACTGATTTTTATAATTTAACAAGGATATTTTAAAGTTTACACATTTATGGAGGAAATTTGCAGACCTTGTACCGGTGGGCCAGTTATAATAGAAAGATCTTATGATCTACAGATACAGCTGTACCACAGGCTGAATTTGGCCCCCGGGCCTTGAGTTTGACACCCCTGACCAATAGTATTTGCATAACAATAAGTGCATCATCGGCATACAGATGTAAAGGTATATCTGTAATATTCTGACCCACATTGTTAACATATTTTGTAAAGAGAGTAGGTCCTAAAACTGGGCCTTGTGGCAAACCTTTAGTGATGTTAAAAGAAAAAACTTAAACTGAGCTTTACATACAGATTATGACCTGGAAGACAGTTTAAAACCAGCCATTGTGGATGGTGGAAAGCTTGCGTCAAACACTGTGGTGTCAAATCTAACTCACCAAAACATCTAGGGATGCACTGCTCCACTTTTTTTCAGTTCCGATTCGATTCCGATATATATGTGCCAATACCCATACTCATTCTAAGATATATATATATATATATCTTAATATATATATATATATATAAAACAAATTATTATTATTTGTTTAGCACTGTGTAGCACTGTGTATTTTTTTTTTTTTTTTTACAATTATTTATGTTGTTGGTATAATGTGTGAGGTTACTTGAGGCTGTAGTAAACCACCCAGCTCCTCTTATTAAAAAGCAAAGAAAATCCAAAAATGAATTGAATTTAAATGTATTCCAAACAAATTTATTTGAACTACTACTAAAAATAAATAATATTTATTAGTAAACTAATTACCTATCATTTTTTATGAACACGGGCTAGAAATCCCTGTCCATAATGCTCTTTAATGAACCTTTCGCCACTACAGACCGCTGTTAATGGCTGCAGCCTTCCTCTCTGACCCTTCACCACATGTAAACAATGAGAACCTAGTCAGTGGCTAAGCTGTTAGCGTATAGTAGGAAGACCGCAGTACGACAGTTTTCCAAAGTAGTAAATAGAAATAAAGTGGTATGTGGGCTGTTGAGGGTTAAGCTCACATATGACTACTCACCTGAAGTGAAAAGAGGCCAAATATCAAAGATATGAATCTGCAAAGAGGAACAAAGGCGGGCGGCGCTAGCTTTCAATGCTAGTCCCGCTAACGTCACACCCACTCTTTAGACTAGTTTTGACCCTTCTAACTATAGATCTACGTTTAATCTACTAGGTAGTTATACCGCTAAGAACATCCTCAACTAATACTAGCTCAGTTACACACAGACTGTCTCATGTTAGACTGCGGTGCGTTCATGGTCTACCCCAAACTGTAGGATGGATTTGGATCAGTCACTTAGATTGGCGCCATCAGTCAGATATTCGATCTATTAAGTACGTCCATATCGGACCAGATACCAATATTAGATCGGATCGGTCCCATCTCTAAAAACATCCTCTTGGTACAGATAAGACTTGGAAATATGTGTCCATGTGTTATATACATTATATTTCTTGGTAAAACTTAGTCCAAACATGTATGTTTAGTTAACTCCCTGGGTTATTTTTAACCTGTTTTTTTAATGATACTATTACAGTGCATCTTCTGAATGAAGTATATAACATGGCTTAATTTTGGATTCTGTTCAAGTGAAATCTGTTGTGTTTTCACATTTTTAACTCCCATCTTGCACCCCTTTAATGGTCCTCCTTGAAATTCTCTCACTGACTGGATTGGCTGTACAACAACGACATCTAAATTATAGATTTTCCTTGCAGGTCTGCATGATGGGGGACTGTGTGGGAGGCGTGCTGTGCTTTGACGCTTTGTGCTTCAGTAACCACCAGAGGCCTGGCAGCCCCAACAACAGCAGCAGGAACAACAGCACCGAGAGCCTGAAGGTAGGAGCTCAGTGTGACAGTGAGAACACGATGATGAGGACTCACAAACCTGTAGAGGCTTTAGGACACTGACAACAGCTGCTTTATGAACATCTACGGGAGACAGATTCACATGTCTGTGTAACACTGTGTTTTCATCAGTAGACTTAATTAGTACAAGCTAGCACGTGTGCTTCAGTGGTGGTGTCCTTGGCATGACTCATGCACTTCGTGCACAAAACTCACCTTCTTCTATTTCCTGTCAGTTTGAAGATGCATTTTCCAGCAAAGTCATTGCACGCTTGAAGCAATGTCTTTGACACTATCTTCTTTCTCAGCATCTCATACATAAATGCTGGCAACAAATGGCACAGTAGAGATGGTAATTTTCTGTTCCTGGATCCCTAGTTGTTCTTTTTGCGCTTGATTTGATGGGAATCTGACGATGTCTCACTGCTGCTTTCAGTGATTCCTGCAACAATATTCATCATTACATTTTGGCTGAACTGCCATCCTGAAGCAGCTTGTCATTTCCTGTCATTTTCTTCGAGTGAAATCTTTTGAAACCTTTTCTTTTTTTTTTTTGTTTTCCTCTTTTCTTCCTCCCTCAGCTATTACAGTCAACTCACATCTGGTAGATTCCCTCTCATTTTTCTCTCCTACATTTAGCTGCCCACCTGGGAAAACACACTTCTCATCTGATTATGTGTAATTTCCTCATGCACCCACTTGTGCTATTGTCGCCCCTCCTCTCAGGATAACTCAGGCCTGCTAGGAGAGTCCAGCCTGAGTACCAGCAAGAGGCTGAGCAAGAGCAACATCGATATCTCTGCACCCAATGACGGGCACGGCCAAGGTGGGCCGCCACTCAGCCGCAAGCAGAGTGACTCATACGATGGAGACACGTTGTCAACGGGACAGCACAGCTTCTTCTCCAGGTGGGGCAGGACACATAAACACGTGGACACAAAAGGTGGTATCACAATACAAACCACAATTTCCAACAAAATTAGGATTTTACTGAAAACATGAATGAAAACAGAATGTAGTGATTTGCAAATCTTTTCCAACCAACTGTCAATTAAATATTGCAGAAAGACAAGATATTTACTGGTTAAACTGATGAATGATGTTGTTTTTGGTAAATGTACACATTTTCTAAATTTCATACCAGCGACACAATCCATAAAAGGTGGAAACTGTTCAGATGGGATCTTTGCAAGATGGATTCACCAGTGAGAAACATGGAAACTGGCGTATCCATCTGCTTTGCAAGGTTATGTTTTGATTAGTCTGATTAGTGATAATGTTTTATGGATGTTCAGTGGCCACATCAAGCTACACTATATTATATTAAGTATTCACTCACCTGCCTTGACTGCCTTGGAAACCCATTCCATGAAGCTCTCTACACACTGTTCTTGAGCTAATCTGAAGGCCACATGAAGTTTGGAGGTCTGTAGCGATTGACTCTGCAGAAAGTTGGTGACCTCTGGGCACTATGCACCTCAGCATCCGATGACCCCGCTCATCATTTTTCGTGGCCTACCACTTCGTGGCTGAGTTGCTGTCATTCCCAATCACTTCCACTTTGTTATAATACCACTGACAGTTAACTGTAGAATATTAAGGAGCGAGGAAATTTCATGACTGGACTTGTTGCACAGGTGGCATCCTATCACAGTACCACACTGGAATTCACTGAGCTCCTGAGAGTGACCCATTCTTTCACAAATGTTTGTAGAAACAGTCTGCATGCCTAGGTGCTTGATTTTATACACCTGTGGCCATGGAAGTGATTGGAAAACCTGATTTCAATTATTTGGATGGGTGAGTGAATACTTTTGTCAATATAGTTTATGTGTTTTCATGCACCAAGCATTTAATAAGATGATAAAACTATTTTTACACCTGCTGATTTGTGCCAGCAGTCTAATATGTCAGAAACAGCAGAAAAAGCTGTTCCTTCCTGTTAGCGTAAATAAAAATTCTCTCACTATGAGAAATGTTTTTTTTGTCTGTATTAAGACATCAACAAAGTGAAAGGAGCAGCCAATAATATGATCTGGTATGACAGGACAAGTATGTGTTTCTGATAGTTTGCGTGTCAGTAAATTTTTTCTGCATGGAGGGATCTGGTTCAGGCAGAATTTGGCCCCATTGTGTGTTCATTCCCTTGTTATTATTTTCTATCTAGCTGTGGGTTAAACACCAGGAACACTGTGCAAACTGACTCTTTTGACACTATATATATATATATATTCATAAATTTAATTCTGATAATGCTTATGTGCTGACAATGATAAGGCAAACAGGCCCTTAATGGTCCTTGTTATAGCACTAAGTTATCAAGATATAAGATATAAACAGTTTCAAAAAATTCATTTTCCCAGATTTGAGGCAAAACTAATCTCTTTAAAATATTTCAGTCCATTAAATAATGAGGTAAATAAGTCATATTTTGAAATCTATAAACAAAATTGCTATATGATGACCACAGATGTTCAAAGCCTTCTCTCATCCAGGTTTCCCTGCCATGTGTCGCCCTGTTTCGCTCCAGCTCTTTATCATTATTTGCAGCCTGGCTGCCCCTTCTGCCTACCTGCCTCGGCTGAACTATAAATAGCCTGTTTGAGCCTGTGCCAGCCGGTTTGTGAGGGAGCAGTGCAAGGAATTTAAGCTGGGTCAGGGTGGCTGGAGGGGGTACAATTGCCATGTTGACTCTCTTTAAGCAACCACTATTCCCATTCCAAACCACGCTCTCTACTGGCTGACACCATCACAGAAGCATGGTCCTGAGGAGAGGATCCTATCAGCTCACAGTTTAAGAAAAGTATTGAAACAGCAGTAAAGTCATCACCTTTGGCTTTTTCCTCAGTCTTCATTGGCTAACCTCTGCTCCCTTGACCCTGCACCTCACCCTGGATATTCCCAGGGCTCATTATATCTCATTTCACAGACATCATCCCTTCTATCAGAATGACCCCTGTCTCCTGCAGGTTAACACCTTTCTAGATGTTACCATGCATGTTTTTCTCTGCTTTTGCTCTGGCTGAGAATTTGTAGTGAGCTGTTCATTAACTTTACTGTGTCTCATGCCCAATCTTTCTTTGTCAAAATGTGATTTTTAGACAACTTTACTGATGTTTTTTGACAGATAGTGTTTATACTAGTGCTGTTAATTGGTTAAAAAAATTAATCATGTTAATCATATCACTGTGCTGTGATTAATCATGATTATTCACATTTCTTTTAGTTTTAGTAATTTTTAGATTTTTAAACGTTCTTATGATCAAGTGTGTATTTTCATTATTTTAACTTTATGTACAGCACTTCAAAAGCGCTTTTTACAAAAAATGTATTTTTGTTATTATTATTATCATTATAATTATCTTCAAATTAACATTTAAAATACTACCATTTACTTGTATTTTTGGTTGAGATAAATTAGTATGGTGTTTAAATGAAGAAATATAAAACAAAGAGAGTTTTTAAACTTATTTGTGGTTTGCAAATCAAAATGTCTTAATTCACCGAGCAATAATATTTATAAACTGAAACAGAGCCCAGCAGATAAACACATCAGGTACAAAGTAACTTGTGCTGTAAAATGAAAGATCAGGTGTGCTATTACCCCGAGGTAGCTGATGTTGCTGACTGATATCCAGTGGTCTCTCGTCAGTGTAATAAATGTAGCTTGGGCCAGCTGCTCCATTTTAGTTGCCTTTTTAGCTGTTATAAAGTTCACAGATTCTTGTGACAGTAGTTCTGGTAGGTGTTCTGTGGTACGGGTCATCCGGCGACCCGGATGATGTCTTGAAGCCCCTTGTCGTCAACGATGTCGATGGTCTGCAGTCTCTGGTGACCCATTAGGGATCGCATTAGTTAGCGTAGATGTTGTCATTTTGGGGACAAATCCAGGTCAGTTTGACTACGCCGGTGTAGCTTGGTGTTATGGCTTGGTCCCATGTTGTTGTTAGCGTCTTTGCTAGCATTAGCAAAATTAGCTGTCACTGCTTGATCACGTGTTGTTGTTAGCATCTTTGCTAACATTAGCTAAGATGCGCTTTGCCTGGAGGTGGTACTTCAGACTCGTTGTGCTTCGGTGTAAAGACAGTTCATCACCGCAGTATGTACACACAACTTTTCTTTCATCCAGACTTCCATTAGGCAGCTTTTTAAATCTAAATGTGACGTGAAGCAGACCTGGGTCCGTCTCCTCACTCATCACTGCTGGCTGCGTTTGACCCACCTTTATCCTTTTCACCCCAGGGACGTAAACATCTGCGCAGGAGGACTACGAAGGAAGTTGTGGTCAAACTTATTCATATGATTAAACTGCGTTAGTGTTATTTTTTTAACGCGTTAAGCTTTCCAGATTAATCGTGAGCGTTAACGTGTTTATATTAACAGGCCTAGTTTATACAAAAAAACCCACTCTCATTATTGACAGCATGTTGAAATCCACTCAATCTTGAGTGCTCAGAAAAATAGATGTCGTGCTGTTTGAGCTGCTGAGAGCTTTTATAAACACCAAATTTCCATGTAAAAAAATCAGTGTGTGATGCTTACTTTAATAGAGTAGGCATCAGTGTCAGAGCTGTCTGCTGTTTGCCACTGAAAAGCAGGGCAGGGAGACAGATCATTGCACATGTTGCAGTTGGCTGGTCTAAAATCAGATTTATTTCAGTTACAATTTGCTTTTTCATTAAAAATGCTGTAGACATAGAGAGGATCATTTAGCTCTCCCAGGCAACAAGAAAAGTACTTTACTTTCTTCTCCAGAAGAAGCAGCTTTTTGGCAATAAATGAAACTACTCACTGGCCACTGGCCATTTCTTATCAGCAACCAATACAGTTAGGCTAAACGATGTGCTGGAGTTTAAACTGAACATCAAGATTGAGGGGAAAGGTGATTTAGGTGACTTTGAACAGGCCATGGTTTTCTGGAAAGCTTTAATGTTAGGCATAAAAAATCAGTCGGTTGCTGCCATGCAATGACCTGATTTGATATTTGCATTAATTGTACCTAATTAAGTGGCCACTGAGGGTATATTTGAAACAAATGTAAATCCTTAACAAAAAATATTGTTCAACTTGCAGAAGTAAAGAACATGAAGTCCTCCACTCTGTTAATCTTCCCTGTACATGTAGTACTGCTCTTGCAAAAAGCAGTGTCCCCACTGTTCATTGCCTCTTTGGCCAAATAGTTCACATGAAGTGCCCATGAAGTACTCTCTAGATGTTAAAAGGAAGTTATGACTAGGACATTGGCATCAGAATTTGTACAAATGGAAAAGATATAAATAACAGGAAGAATTGAAGGGGCAGACACATTATAAGATAAAAGAAAAAAACAAAAGTAAGTGGAGGGCATTATTGATTTAGCTTTTAAAGATGGCTGGAGCCTCTTTGCTAATCCTTTTTCCCCGTGCAGGACTTAATGTGGAAATGTTGGCTCGCTAGAGAGCAGAGAGACCTCGACAGTCTGTGGAGAGTCAAGGCTGAGAGTGGTTCTCTGTTCAAACTGCTGTGAGCCTGATGCAGCCTGTGAAAGCTGAGAGAAGAGCAGCTCAGGCTGAGTCATAAAGGCCCCGCGCCTACAACGACCTCTGAATGGTAAAACAGGCCCAGCAACGATTAAATAAGGACAAAGCAAACGCATTGCTGACTCATCTTTGCCAAGACAAAGACATTTGTTACCTGTGTTTTAAATGAAACCACCTGTTTAGTACAACCAATTCATGGCTTAAACTTACAGAAACCAACGCCATCCATAAGGGGGTGTAAAAGGAAGAGCCCTATTGGGCTCAGCCTAATATGGGGTCCATGGAGATCAGCAAAAGCATCATCCATTAAAAAGTTAAGCTGTGATAACCATATTTTTATTTTTTGGCTGACCGCTGAGGGCAGCCCTACATATGGCAATGTCTGTGTCTGAGTCTGTCTGTCTGTCTGTCTGTCGGTAAGTAACTGAGTGACGCTTTTGTATGAGCCATATACTACAGAGTTGTGTTTGCTTGGAATGACTGCTGTCACTAATGGCTGCCTCTACTATCTAGGTTCCAGTTAACATCATTTATGTATGGCTCATCCATACAGGGTTGCTCTGTGGGCGGGGTTTACTCGTGCTGAAAGCCCTGTCATGGCTGCCTCCACTGCTCTAAATGCTCAGAGATAGCTTTAGCCTCTGTTTCACCAGAACTGGGTCACATTTATGTATGAAAAAGAATAAAACAACCCTATAAGCTTTTCATGTTGGGAAAGATGTTTTTACTCCTCTGCTGAGCTGCTTTGGCATGATAATGTGATAGTTGAGGGGGAAAAAGGAACTTGTTGTGTAAATGCTAGTGGACTAGCCGAACATTAGTCTTAGCCAGAACATCACATTTCTTCATCACAGCTAGCGCTGAGGGCAACACGAAAAGCTTTCTGTGAAAGAAAACGAAGATGCCGCTCTTCTGTCTCCCGCTTTGGCATGACAATGTGATAGTTACGGCGGACGGGTTAGTTGTTGTCATTGTTATATACAAAGGAGCTGTTGTGTCCCAGCTAATGACTAGCAGGCCTGTCATTAGTGGGAACTGAGCCGCAGCGGAGCTTCTGTCTGAACCAGACAACATGTCTGAATCCAAACAAGCGCAGAGAGCAACACTGAAAGCTTTGAGTGACAGAAAAAAATGTTCTCTCTCCACTCCCGATCTGATTCGGCATAGCTTTCTACGACCTCAACCGCTGTTACGAGCACACGCTGATGACAAGTTAGCAGATGGTTACCACAAAAGGTTAACAGGGAGCCCACACAATCTCATCTAATAAAGAATCCAAGACATATCAGAGCGATCAGAACGGCTCATTTCAAAGATAACATCCACATCCAGCTAACTAAAACCAGTGAACTGGGGAGTTATGGCCATATAGCGGAGAATGATGAGGAAATGTTCAATAATGTAATAGGCAATGCTAGCAGACTGCCACTGCTAGGCTAACAGTAGCGTCACTTTAAAGCATTCAAACTCCACAACTGTCCCCAAAAACATCGATCAGAGGGCATAATCAGATGATTATATGCTGTCAGAGCATAACACAGCAGTGTGGGGCTGATAAGTTATGAGTTCGGAGAGAAAAGTACTAATTGACGCCGCAGGCTATAAATAGCGTGGCTATTCACGTGTACCAACACAGAGTCTGCAGCGTCAGAGTGGTGTTTAAAGCCAGGTTATGTGACAGCATGAAGCAGACCTGGTATGAGGATCAAACACATCGACTGTGGTCAGAACAACTGAGGGAAATGTACCTGAGGGTGGTCATTAAAGGGAAACAGTATACCCCGAGGAAAACACAGGAGATCCACGGACAGGTAATAACGGTCTCCACAGGTGCCGCTATTTGGACATAAAACGTAATTGTAAAAAAAAAAGAAAAACAAAACACCTCAGATCCCGGTGTTGCACTGGTGTACAAAATCACAATCCATACTGGTCCAGCTAATAACAGCCACTAACGGGGCAACAATCAGAGGAGGCGCCATGGAGAAATGGAGCATTGAAAAGTTGAAGACTGGGACAGCTGCCCAGCAAAAAGATGTGCAGGAGAAGGTGACGTCACTAGTCTCACCGACGCCCTTAGGGTGCCTAAACTACTAACAATCATGACAAAATAACTCTACCAGAACACACATTTCAGTCAGGCATTTCAACAAGCATCCCATATAGTTGCAGTCGGCCACATACTAAGTTTTTACATAGTCTTGTTACCTGATTAATAACCAGTCTTATCAAAGCAATAAATATTTTTTTTTCATTCATTTATAGCATAGTATATAATCCTCTTTAAACCTCCCCTTCTAAATAGAATTAAATAAATTACATATAATAAATTGATTGTAGCCATGGGATTGACTGGCGACTAGTCCAGGGTGTACCCCGCCTCTGGCCCAATGACAGCTTGGGTAGGCTCCAGCCCCCAGAAAAGACAGGGAAAAATTGGAGGAAAAAGTTCAGAAGGAGCAAAACTATCTTATAAGTGTCAGGAATGGATGGAAAATTAGTTAAAATGGGAATGAAACTGGTTATAATAGACAAAAATGTGATTAATGTGGCAAAATGGACTGAAAGATGTGATGAAAAGGGGTAAAAATGTGGCAATAGGGGTGCACAGATAGCCTAGTGGTCTAAGGTACAATCCATGTACGCGGGCAGCCCGGGTACGGATCCGGCTTGTGGCCCTTTGCTGCACGTCTCTCCCCACTCTCTCTCCCATTTCCAACTCTATCATCCTCTATAGAATAAAGGCATGAAAAGCCCAAAAATAAATATAAAAAAAAATGTGGCAATAATTTGCTCAAAGTGGCAAAAATTGTGCAAAACTGATGAAAAGTGGCAAATAGTAGTTACAAAAATGGATAGAAAAAGTGGTTTAAAGGTGTTAAAAGTGGCACAATGGAACAGTTTCAACATCAGAACCAATTGATAGGCTGACCACCTCTGCATCCCCAAAATAAGGACCTGCTAGCCATGCTGCTAATCCAGCGCACATGAATTGATATCGTTAATAAATCAAACCCATCCTCTGGATTTGTCAGGGACCCAGCAAACTCTGTGGGTTAGGGTTAGACAACGTGACCATAATTTCAAAATAAGATTCAGCACAAAATGATGTTTTTTTGGTTTGACTTTCCCTTCTTAAGACACGTTTACTGTCTGTATGTTCTCCACAAAATATCCCTGAAATGTTGTTTCCCATAACTAGAATATTTTGTATGCACAGGAATGTTTAACCACTACTATGTTACAGTGGCCATAAACATCACTGAAAAAAGTAAAACAATGCTGTTGTAGGATTGATGTGATGTTTCGTTTTATAACAGCCTAAAATTATCGATTTGTTCATTAAATCTAAATCTTCTAAATTATCTTAATGGTTGAACCTATATATATATTTTTTTAATTTAAACTGGCAGCTGGACACCAAATTAAATTGGATCAATGTATTTTTATTGCATTAAGCCTGCTGTGCGCATGCGCATTCGTAACAACATCCCGTAGGTCCCAAGTGGGTTAAAAAAAACACTTGATGCAAGAGCAGCTGTCAGTTTCTGAGTGGCTCTCCCTCTACCCTCCAGCACAGGCATCCAGTGTTGACCTACCTATCGAAATGCGTCCGTTGTGGCCTGTTATGCTTGAATAAACATTAAAAAGGACATTTTGAGTGCTAAACTTCCTGCTTCCAGTTTAGCTCAGTGGGTTACCCCCCTTACTTTTGACTGGGAGATTGATGGTTCCAATCCCAGTCAGGTCTTAAACTTTGGAAAGAAGTGCCTGGAACATCAGGAGAGTGACATTCATTTCCTGCAAGAAACCTATACTACTGGTTTTTCAGCAATAAACTTCACAGGCATGTTTTGGGAACCTCTGAGACAATATAAACTTGTCTTAAAGGGCAAAATATGTCCCCTTCAATACATTTCTGCTCTTCCATTGGGCCAAAGTAGCAAGAGTTTTCAGGAAAAATGTGTTGAGTTGACTTTCAAGACATGTGGGAGGCATGGTGGCGCAGGGGTTAGCGTTGTTTTCCCTTTCTGTGCGGAGTTAGCATGTTCCACCCGTGCACGCGTGGGTTTTGTCCGGGTACTCTGGCCACCTCCGACCTCCAAAAAGTGCTCATTAGGTTAACTGGTGACTCTAAATTGGCTGGGATAGGCTCCAGCTCCCACCAACCTTTATAAAAAGGTTGTATGAACTTATAAATTTTAAGTTTAAATGAGGGGAATATTTTTATTGGTTGATTAAGGGAAATTTTTAGTTTTAGTTTAGGACAATCTAAAATAATAGGTTTGCTAAACCTTTAAACATAGTTTCTATGAACTTAAAAAAATTACATTTACCAAATTTAAAAAAAATGAATTGATTCAATTCAAAATGTTTCGTGTGATTGATTACTTCATTTTTTTAAAGTTCAACCAATATTTTACTTTTATCAGTAATCATTAAAACATAAGAAATCATTTCAAAAAAATTTTTATATATATATATATATATATATATATATGTATACAGTGCTTAACAAATTTATTAGACCACCCTAACCCTAACCAAAGTAAGGTTTATGCCACAGCTGCCCTAAATTAGCAGCATTGGTAATTACCAAAATCATTTTTTATGTTTCTGCAATGGTTAATACACCAATATGTAGAAGCTCTTTAACCCAAATGATATTTTTAATGCTAAAATATAATTATTATTGTTATCCATGAATTTTCAAATTTACTGATTTACAAAAAAAACTGAAAAAATAGTAAATCACATTAATATTTCTTGATTAGTATGTCAAATTATAGTTATTCCCTTGCATTCCTAAACAGAAAAATGAGTTTTAGTGGTTGAATGTTATGCTTGATTCACTTCTGACTTCTCAGAGAAGCCCAGTGAGCCGGCTCAAATTTGGGTGAATTCAGTTTGAAATTCCTCATTCCTTTTCAAAATGGTAAAAACGTGGAGAGCTCACTGAAAATGAAAGAGTTCGCATTAAAGCACTTCATGATGCTGGATGGTCTCTGAGACAAATATGACAGGTGGTCTAATAAATTTGTTAAGCACTATATATATATATATATATATATATATATATGTATATATATATTAATGTATATCTCTGTTCCCCAGTCTGGAGGTTCGAGGAAGCAGCAGCCCCAGTCTGGTGTTGAACCCTGGCAGATTTGACTTTGAGGTTACAGACTGCTTCCTGCTTGGCTGTCCGCTGGGCCTGGTGCTGGCTATGAGGCGCACAGTGCTGCCGACTGTTCAAGGTGAGAATCAAATGTATGCAAAGCACATCAGGAGACTGAAGATCTTCATATTCTGGAAAGTGACTACTCTATTATGTTTTGTATAGCCTGTCAGTTTACATTCAAATGTAGTGACCTGTTTTAAAGGTGCTACACCAGCCTAAGCTTTATTGATTGATTGATATAGCAATACAATATACCTTGATGGTGTCTACATTGTACTTTTCCTCCATTTTTTTCTTCTGTAAAACGCTAAAAAATGTAGTAAGAGTCATGGTTAAACTTATCTTTATCCTGATTTTTCCTCCACATTCATTCAGAGAGTGTTGCATTATTTTTCCTGACCATTTTTACTCATACCTTGCCATAAAAGTTATCTGAATATTCTTCCCTTCATGACAAATTAGAAAATGTAAATTAGCTGAAGTGTAAGTCCCTTAAGTAATTGAAAACCAAAATTCACCCACGTTCCTGTAGCCCTGCTGTGTTTCCAAACCTTCCTCTGTAAAATACTACTAATGCAACACAGCTTAACATCCCCGTTGTAATGGTTTTCCTCATTATGTTTTCAGTGAGCCAGCTCCATCCAGCCTGCTCTCAAATTTTCAACCTGTTTTACCCCTCGGACCCTTCTGCCTCAAGACTTGAGCCCCTGCTGCAGCCCCTCTTCCACAAGCTGCCCCCGTTTGCTGTTCCACGCTACCAGCGCTACCCTCTAGGAGATGGACGCTCAATGCTCATAGGTAGGAACAGTGATTGGAGCCTGGGAATCCATTTTACTAGCAAGAGAAAGATGCAAGAGGAGCTCCCTTCTGAATATTTTATTTGCCAATTTATTTTTCCAGTCTGATATTAATAACCTTTTGGACTTTGCATTTCAAAGGTGGAGTGAAACCTTTAAGGAATCCTGTTAGTGAGTCTGGAGTAGAGCAGAATTGACAGTCCTATGACTAAGTAATGTGAATTTTCACTGGCACATATGTGCTCTTGGATCCCATCTGTGTGATCTTGCCCTGCAGAGGCTAAGCTAAATCTTGCCCCCAAAGTCTGAAGTTTGAAGTAATTATGCCTCATCTGTTCATGGTGCAACGCCTTTAGCTTGCCAGTGTTCTCAGAGGATGAGGCCACGGTATGGGAGATATTAGCCCGCAAGATGTGGCACAACACTGCTGTAACCCCCCTGGAGAGCTTGGTTGTAGAGACAGAGTCCTTAATGAGCTGCTGATTTATTTGAAGCATGTTTTAGCCCACTTTTGGAACACAGAGACTCACTCTAAACATAAGTTATGACACAATGCCTGGTTCCCCTGCCTCTCAATGCACCTACCTCTTTGAGAGAAACTAGGACAACGACTTATCTCTTGTGCAAACAGCTTGGGAGTCTGCACCCAGATCAGAAGATATGGCTCTATGGTTTGGTGCATGGCCTTAAAAAACATTTCAAAGTCCTCTGCTCAAAACGTTCTATTCAGAACATTTAATCAAAGCAAATTTTCAAAGTGGCAGAAATTTACACTTAAAAACCCCACATGACAGTGTATTCTACATACATTGTTTTTTTTATTGTCAGTTTTCCTTTTCAGGGGCACAGTTTAAATCAGTTTTTCCATTAGGCTCTTGAAATGTTATGTTATTATTCAGATGAAGGGGCATTGTTTTCTTGTCTGTTCAGTATTAATGTATTATATGACAATAATGCCTTTCTGCAGATACTGTGGTTCCAACAAGTCAGTAATAAGGTTGTATTAGTTACGTGGTAACAGTCATCTCATTTGAGATAAAGCACAACCTAAAATGGTGATGAAGAAACCCATAAATAAAATAGAACAGTCCAACCAACCAACATACCATGCAACTAATCCAGCATGCAATGAGCAAACCAACAAGCCTCGCAAATCAACCAAACCAACCAACCAAGCAGTCCAAGACAACCACTCTGTTGTTTATACAAAGAAAACCACCCCATTCAAACACATAGCATCCAACAAATTTGTCATTAAACCAGCCAATACACCTACTAAATCAACCAAATAATCCATACCAACGAACCAACTAGCAGTGTTACTCAGCCCTGCTCAACCAAAGAGCCAAACTGTTGAAAAAAACTTAAAAAGAGCATTTATCCAAACCTGGGGATGTAAATGCAGTAATTACTAAATATGTATACATACTAATATATGTGTTAATCAGAGCTTGCAGACATCCTGGTTTTACTTTTCAGTTTCATAATGTTTCATCAAAAGTCAATTAAGATAGTTATTTGGGTTATAAAGCTAGTTTATGTCAGGACTTTAAGTCAACTCCGTCAGAGACTGGTCAACTCTGTCAGAACCATTTAATTCAAACCAACCTTTTAATCACTTCACCTGCAGCGATGGCTTACCAGCTTGTAGTCCCACTAAAACATGTCTAAAGCTACCGCACACTCTTGCTGAAGCCAGTCAAAAGAAGAGCACACAACATCTTATCCCCTTAGAAAAACTCAGTGCAGTTCTTTGCTCTTCTCGGATAAAGAAATTGCTGTCCAGTTCTGATAAAACTGCCGCTATAACTATATCTGTGCTGATCATCAGTCACCATTATTTCCTGGATTGCAGTAACTAAACCCCACCCCTAGCTACTGCCTCGTTCTCCACCAGTGACAATGACTACATTTATATGCAGTCAATATTCCGGTTTCTGAAACATTCGGAATAACCCGTTTACATGCGTGAGCAAACAGGGTTGCTCCTGTATACATGGTAATTGTAATCAATTGGGATATCCTGATCAAAACCGCGACGCACGGACAACATCTCAACGCACGGAGAATGTCATGACGCAAATGCGCGTCATTTCCGCTTCTTGTTCCTGTATCCAAAAACAACAACAACAGCTTTAGCACGGCGGGTAATGAACAGTCCGGGGCCGGTAGCAGTCGCCTTCATTTGCGCTTTGGTGCTGGTACTGACCCACCACCAGTACTTGACACTATTCTGTCTCACTTTCCTCATTAATGGAAGGCGAGAACATGAAGAAATGGGAAATGGAGCCGGATTCCGGTTATGAAAGGGTTATTGACTGCATGTAAATGTAGTCACTGATTGGTCAGGTCACTCTCAGACCAGTCGCAAATGTTTCAGCTCTTAGCTTTGCGAGATAAATCTGCCAGATGAAAGACATGAATCGGTTGCTTTTGGAAAGTTTTCGGGCAATGACAGTGCAATTAAAAAAAAAAAACACAAAGTTGGAAATGCAAGGGAAAAAGACAAATACAACAGGAAGCCCATTTCAAACTGACTGTGATAAAAACACAACAAATCAAAAGGCTGATTTGCTTCATTTCAACCAACCACCTGCCAACCAGCCAACTTACTTAACCAAAAAAAATCAAACATCTAACCATTTACTTTAAATAAAACAACAAACAAACCATTAAACCAGCCAACCAAACCAGTAAACAATATAGGAAGTAAAATCCTTCTGACTTTCTTTGCAAAACAAACAACTGAAAAAGATAAAATCAACTATTCATTTTACCCAGCTCAAGTCGACCAATCATCCGCACCCATAAATCCCTTTGCTAAATCCATCCTTATGTTTGTATGTGACTTGTGTACCAAGTATGTCATATACATGATGGTAAATAACATAGCTTGTAATACAGCCTTGTTAAATGCTGTCCAAGCTGATCTATAAATATACTCCTGCTCAGCCAATCACACAGGGGGATGTTTGATGGGAGCCAGTAAAGCTTATAAAAGTGATTAAGTTTGAAAGAAAATACACATCTAAGTCTTGCAGCTATACCAGGTTTAATTACGGCTCTGGCGCATCTCGTTTTCTGGTCGGGCATTGATGCTGACAAATTATGTGTTAAATTAAAATCCATTGACAGGTGCACAGAGACAGAGGCAGACAAACACTCACAGTTATGTGTACTCACACACTCGCACAGGCACACATCACCGATTTCCTGCTCTGTAATATGGTAATTAGTTGTTATGAAGGCATGGAGAGCCAATCAAATCAGGCTTCTTTGGGTATGACTTTGACTCCAACAGCCGTCAACTGTGGAGCTTTTATTATGATGAATGCTGCTAATATAAGGAGAGGGAGCCCTCTTCTTATTGATTCCCAGCTGGGTTTCAATGACAAATGTGATCAGCCAAGGCAGCAAATGCACATAGAGTTATAGTCATTTTTTCATACTGGTCAGACAGCTAGCAGTGGTTAACTGGGGAGATCGTGGTGATATTGCTCACCACTGATGATTTTCCTAAGCAGGTATAAGAATGTAGTGAGGACTTGAAGGGAGAGAGCTGAGTTAAAAGTCCCTTTTCATCCCTTTTTGTTCCAAAGATGTTTCAAGGCTGCAGAGCAATCATCCCTCACCTTCTGAATCCGTTGCTTGTCCTTGCTTCAACCACCATCATCAGCTGTCTCACTCTCCCCTGCCTCATGCTTTAATCTTCATCTTTGTATTTTTCCACACTGGTTACAGTGTTTTCTGAACCTTTTATTTAAACTTAAATGCTTGGTTTTTCCCCTCTCTTTGTGTCTAGCACCATGTAGCATTTTCATTTTCTTTCTCACAGTTTTTTGATGCTCCTCCCTGCTGTCTCTGCTTCTCCTTCAGAAAAAAGTCTTTTGAAATTTGACGTGTGTGCGTCATAGTCCATGTCCCTTTCTCTCATCCGTCCGTCTGTTGAAATAATCTCTTCCTCTCTCTGCCTCTCTCTGCTCATTGTGCTCTCATTGAAAGAAAGAGCCGCTCTAATGTTCCAGACTCCGAGGGAGAATAAGGCTGCTCTGTAAGAGGTGCAGGGCAGGGTTCATTAGCTATCAAAGATTCTGAGTAGGGACATACACACGTCTGAGCTTTCATTTTCTACAAACCGTTTCAATCCTTAGAGAAATTTGATTGCAGGAACTTAAAATCAGACTTGCTCAGTTTAAGCTCTTGAACAGTCAATTGGACTCAATCAGGGCTATCAGTGAAGTTAGCACTAATCCCAGAGTGCTGGAGATGTAAGGACAGAGAGGGAACATTAACCCAGATGCATGAGTTGCCCTTAAAAGCAATATTTATGGTCCTAAACAGTGTTCATTTTGACTGCTAGCTTGAATTTAGTCATTAGTGATGAGGAGCCACTCAGGATCGTCAGGGGAGGCAAATCTTGCCTCAAATTTGGGCTTAGAATCGTGTAGTGTGGCCAACTTCAGTTGACAAAAAATTAAATCATTTTGGTGAAGTTTTAGTTGATGAAATCCTTTTTAGACAAACTTTTAGTCAAATAATTTATTCTCTTTGCCTTAATTTTGTGAGAATCAAATTTGTGTGTCTTTGCACCCTGCAAAACCTGGTAGAAGGCAGAAGAGCTGCAGATCCATCCTGCCTAACAGCTTGTACTCTCTCATGGGATGTAAATATGCAATATTTGAATGTCTGATGACAACTCAATTACTTTTAGCCTCATTTAGTCTCCTTAAAAAAAACAACCTACTTGTTTGTCATCAAGGATCTATTTTTACTTAAAGTCTTGTCTTCCTCATGGAATAAGAAGGTAGTCAACAAATCTTTTTCTTGTTCTAGTTATAGTTGATGAAATTGATAGGGGTAGATTGATTATCTACCTGGTAAATTATTGAGGCTGATGTTTGGCAATTACCAGATTATCCGTATCAACATTTTATTTTACCAATAAATGATAAAGTAAAATTAATTGAAAGGTGCACTTTGACTCAACTGCGAGGCGTGTTTTCCCCTTTGGTTTTGTTTATACTCTACACAGCCTCACCTGATGTCCATCTCACAACACTTTCTGACTGGCTAGATGTTACATGACTGCCATCCAATCAACAAATAGGTCTGGTTGGCCCTGACTTAGGTAGTTTACAACATTATTTTTGTGTTTTCCTGCTACTACTTTTAAGCTAGTACAAAACTGTTTATTTTGTTTTCCTTTTTCAACATGCAGTTTTTCTTTTGTCAACTCAAGGACATTTTGTTTGTCATAATAAATGCTTTCCAAATATTGTTTAGCAGTCTCATGAACTACAGATAATCGGTATCAATATTGACCCTGAATAACCAATATTGGTCAACCCTAAGAAATTTGCGCTAGTGCAAAATACACAAAAATCTTTTAGGTTTTTGACACAACATATCTTACTACCCAAGTTTGTTCATTCATAACTTTAAGTCATGTGACCTGCGCAAAAGTCTGGGGGACAAACAGCACAAATTTCTAACACTAACTACTATGTGGAGCAGCTGCTTTTTGTGATATTCAATTCTCTATCTCTTCAGAATGACATGTTTACATCACCTGTAAACGGCACAAAACCATGATGTTAATTTAAACTGCAAGTTTGTGTCATGTCGAGCCCTTATATTGCACCTGGAACACTATTTTTATGGCTAAAATCTAAAAAATGAAGCCAGAACTTGCTTGGGTGATGTTTACATGTGGGTATAGCAGAATCCTTCCCCTTACATAGCCACCAGGTTGAAAGTCTAACAAAGATATCATGAGTATACAGTGCCGATGATTTTATTTATTAAAGGAAAAAAATCCAAACCTATCTGGCCCTATGTGAAAAGGTCATTGCCCCCCTTGTTAAATCATGAGTTAACTGGGATTAACCACAGCTCTTGGAAAACTTAGTTCAATTTAACTGGCAACACCCAGGCCAGATTTATTGAATCAAGAAACCACGTAAATAGAAACTGTCAGACAAAGTGACGTAGGCTACAAGATCTCAAAAAGAAACGCATCATGCTGCAATCTTAAGAACTTCAAGAACAAATGAGAAACAAAGTGAATGAAATCTATCAGTCTGGAAAAGATTACAAAGCCATTTCCAAGGCTTTGGGGCCTCCAGAGAACCACAATAAGAGCCATTATACAAAAATGGAGAAAACTGGGAGCAGTGGTGAACCTTCCCAGGAGTGGTCAGCCAACCAAAATTACTCCAAACGTGAAATGATGGCTCATCCTGGAGGTCACAAAAGAACCCCCAATGGCATCAAAAGACCTGCAGGCCTCACTGGCCTCAGTTAAGGTCAGTGTTCATGACTCAACTATAAGAAAGACACCGGGCAAAATGGCAACATGGGAGAGTTCCGAGGCCAAAACCACTGCTGACAAAAAAAGAACACAAAGGCTCATCTCACATTTGCCAAAAAACATCTTGATGATCCCCAAGATTTTTAGAGAAATATTCTGTGGACTGACAAGACAAAAGTTGAACTTTTTGGAAGGTGTGCGGCCCGTTACATCTGGCATAGAAATAACAGCATTTGATAAAAAGAACATCATGCCGACAGTCAAACATGGTGGTGGCAGTGTGATGGTCTGGGGCTGCTTTGCTGCTTCAGGACCTGGACCACTTGCTGTGATTAATTGAACAATGAATTCTGCTGTCTACCAGAAAATCCTGAAGGTGAACATCTGGCCATCAGTTCATGCCCTCAAGCTCAAGCACTCTTGGGTTATGCAGCAGGACAACGACCCAAAACATACCAACAACTCCACCTCTGAATGGCTCAACAAAACAAGATTAAGGTTTTGGAGTGGCCAAGTCAAAGTCCGGACTTAAATCCAATTGAGATGCTGTGGTGTGACCTTAAGGGTCACAGGCACAGGCAGATCATGCTCAAAAACCTTGCCTTTATTTAGAGACAAGGATAATGGATAGTCGGAAACGTGGATGAGAGAGTGGGGTTGAGACATGCGGAAAAGGACTTTGAACAAACCAGTGCTATCCGTCTAAAATTAATGGTTATAGACTGAGGGGTAAAAGCAGGAGAACTTAGGAACTCTTATCCTTAATGGGTCTCTGATGCCACCTCTACCAGGCTTTTGTAGTGGAAAAATCTGCCAGTTTGTCTGTTGTCACTGAGTACTATGTGCAATGCCTCACTTTTTAATTTTTTTTCCCTATATCAGTTTGTCAGATTGTGCCAAGTGTTTTTTCCTTTGCTCCTAGAGCTATACTTGATATATTCTACAATTAGGTCTGGAAATACTTGTTGCAGAAATGTTAATCATAAAAAAGAGAAGGTATGATTGCTTAGTATAATTGCAAATAACTTTCATAAACCATACTTTTTAAAACAGTTGTTTCTATATTAAATGCCCCTCAGTCCACTTGTCTTGAGGCGTCACCTGAGGTCTGTGAACAATTTCTTTGCTTTTTTGTCGCTAAGGTTAAAAATATCAGAGCCCACATATCCCCACCTGTGTGTGACCCTTCTGCTGCTTACACTTGCTCTGCTGTCTTGGAGCAGTTTGAGCCAGTGTCTCTGTCCACTCTACAGAATTGTCAGTCAGCTAAAACCTGCCTGCTGTCCCACTAATATCATCCCACCTCATCTTTAAAGAGGACTGGGAAGCCAATGGTCCTGATGTCCAACAAATTATAAACAGCAGGCTTGCTTTAGGCAGTGTTGCATCTTATTTAAAAAAAAAAAAAAACTATACTGGAACCTCTGATAAAAAAAACCTTATTTAGATCGCTCTATTTTGTATCATTTCAGACCAATATCAAAGCTTCCTTTCATCTCAAAAGTCCTTGAGAAAGCAGTGCTTTTACAAATCCATTTTCCGGTCTGGTTTTAAGGCATTTCACAGCACTTAGTCTGCACTTTTAATGGTTTTTAATGATCTTTTACTGACGTCTGACTCTGGTGACTCAGCTCTTTTAATGCTTTTTGATCTAACAGCTGCTTTTGACACAGTTGATCACACAACTTTCATTGCTTGCCTCAAACACAGGTTTAACAGGCACAGCCCTTGACTGATTCAAGTCCTACTTGGCTTAGAGGTGTTTTAAAGTTAAATTGGTGACTGCGTCTCTTCTTGTGCCCGCTACCCTGTGGAGTTCCCCAAGGTTCTATTCTTGGTCCCACCCTTCTCTATCTCTCTACCTCCTCCCTCTTGGGTTGATTTTCAATAAGCATGGAATATCAAACCATCTGTATGCAGACGACACTCAGATTTACCTGCTCTACTCAAACTTCTGCTAGACTTTTTTAAAGATATTAGAGACTGGATGGCCCTGAGCTTTTTTAAATTTTAATAAAAACCAAACAGAACTGATAATATTTGGCCCACGTTGAGCCCAGGATACACCTCTCAGGGACCTGGGCCCCCTTTTTACCTTATTTTGAACCCACAGTTTTAAATCTTGGTGTAATAGTTGCCAGTGCCTTTAAATTGGATCAATTCTGTTGTTAAATCCAGTTTTTATCATCTGAGGCTTTTGCTCAAGATTAAATCGAATTTATCTTTTAACGACCGTCAGCGAGTGATTCATGGTTGGACACGGTTGGGCTACTGTAATGCTCTTTACGTTGGTGTTAACCAGGTTTTCCTTGCACGTTTACAGTTAGTCCAAAATGCTGCTGCTCGTCTTTTAACGTGTACACGTAAACATGAACACATCACCCTGATCTGGCGCCCCGCCACTGGCTCCCTGTTCATTTTAGAATTCATTTAAAAATGTTATTGTTTGTTTTTAAATCTTTAAAAGGTTCAGCACCCCAGTACATTTCTGACCTCTTATATGTCTATACCCACTCGCAGTCCTTGAGGTATGTTGATCAGGTTTATCCCATCATCCCAAAAACCAGATTAAAAACCAGAGTTGATTGAGCCTTCTCTGCAGTAGTTCCAAAATTGTGGAATGAATTGTCACTTGAAATCAAAGCAAGAAGTCTCTTAGCTCATTAAAGAAACTCTATGGTTTAACCCCTAATTCCCACAAACCTCATCTGGGCACCAGTCTTTCTTAGCATTTCTCTGGTGTGTGCCAGAAGCACCAATTTTCTCTCCTCTACTCCTGTCAATCCACGTACAGCTGATCGATCCAAAGAAGAAGGAGGAACGTACAAAGTACTCAGATAACTTCCAAATACAACACAATGCACAAACTCCAGACTGTAAATCTCTTCACTGTATCAACGTTGCATCCCATCCTGTGGCAAAAAATCACAAAGGTGATAAGATGTCCTTGTAGAAGAAAAGTTGACCTCTGAGGTTGAAAACTACAGAACTATATGGACCATAATTCTTTTTAGAGAACATAAATCTTTTAAGTTCCTAATGTACTCACTCATGGTAGATGCAAAGAATATCACAGAATGATACTGATGTGACAGCAAATCAACTTCATTTAGGCAAATTAATCAGCTGTTTACATACTTTACCTTCAGCTGTGAGCAACCTGCTGTGTGCTCAGAGCACAGCGCTGGTGGAGTATGTGGAATTTGAGGGTTAGGATGCTGTACTTTTTATGATCAGCTGGTTAAGCATTGAACAAAGTTTTGGTCTAAGAGGTTTTAATTTTTCAGCTTTTATCCCATGGCTTATTTGATACTGTAACTATGGTTTATTTGTAATCGTTACAGCGAGCAGGGGAGAGAGGGGTTAATCTACCAATAAGGGACCATTCTGGGTGAAAATTCGATATGTGCAGATACAAGCTGACCCCCAGATACAAATACTGAACGAGTAAATAAGATATTAAAAGAAAAGAGAGGTAATGGTTGTTATGTCTGTGTTTGGTGTGAATGCAAAATTGTGTCAGAGGAAACTGTTAGGAGGATATTTCCCAGGATGCAGCAGGAAGACACAATGTATTCTGTTGCTCCTCCATGACGATAGAAAGCTTCATGCAAGCCGTGGGTTATTGATGACTGCGTCAAATTTTGTATTATGTACAAATGTTGATGACATCCTTTTCAGGGGTTTGTCAGAACATGTATCTGTTCATCTGCTGTGACTTAGGTCGACTCTTCATCCGTAGCACATTGTGCAGCCCAGCAGTTGAGTGTAGACTCATTTAGATGTGAGTCAAGCCATATCCACTGTCATAATGGGTCCAGAGCAACATTCAGGGCCTAGGTAACAGGATAATAGGTACTCACTGAAGTCTGGCTGGAGAAACATTTAGAGTTTCATAATGTAAGATGGAGAGGAAAATTAGATGTATTTAAAGTAGACCCGTCTTTATAGCCTCAGTTTCCTGTCATTCAGCTATGATTGTTTGTATAGCTAAATAGAAGTTGTATTACATGCAGTTTGAATCTTCTTTGGTCCCAAGGTTGTATCACAAGCTTTAAGATAAAAGCAGACTGAGCTGAGCTGTTAGACACTTGCCTCTGATGGCTGAATTATTGATGAACTACCCATCTTCCTGGCTCTGCATCTCAGGGAATAACAAGTAGATCCATGATGTCTGGTGAATCTCCAGGGACAATCATTATTACACAGTATTGTTTCTGAACAAATATGAAAAAGCTGAGTTAGGTTATGCCCCCGGGAGGGAGGGCACATGGCTGGATGCATTTAGTCTGCTCAGCAGGAGTCGGGGGAAAAATCCTTCTGCCACTTCCATAATCCAAACAAATGAAGTGAACGCCATGAAGAGAGTAGGCGTTGTTTTTAACTGTACTCCTTCAAGACTTTGTCTTTGGTTTTCATACACACAGCAAGTCAATACAAAGCAAGAGGCTGTTATTAGGGAAAATAACAGCATTGATTTAAAGATTGAAACAAGTTGATTGTTGTGTGATCAAAGCATTTCATTTCCTCCTCTCTCTCTCCCACTCTTTTCTCCTTTCGTCTTTGTATTATCTCTAGCTGAGAGTATTCAAGGTCATCCTAATGTGTTTCTGGAGAGCGATCAAACTTCAGGAGGTACAGCTTCACAGTCATCCTCCGAGACAAAGACCGAAGGAGGAGGAGATGGAGGTCGTAGAGCCAGTGTGACCAGTGTGGAAAGTGAAACGTCAGTTTGCTCCATGGGCCAGTTGGAGAACACCATCAGTAACAGTGAGTGGGAGGGAAGCTACAGTGGCTCAATGTCCTGTCTTTAATTATCTCATGTAGATGAAGTCAGCATCACAAGGTTTCACAGCTCTTTAGCTGACCTCAGTCTCAGAATGAATGCTTATACATGTGTATATGTTTCAGTTTCCAGCAGCTGGTGGGGCTCCAAGAGGCTGGATTATGCTTTGTACTGCCCTGATGTGCTGACCTCCTTCCCGACAGTGGCTCTGCCTCACCTTTTTCACGCCTCCTACTGGGAGTCCACTGACGTAGCAGCTTTTGTTCTCCGGCAGGTGGGTGGTAAACTTTTTGACTTTTTTCCTCTACAGTTTCCAGGAGTAAGCATTATCTTGGTAATTACTTCCTAATACTTGAAAATGCTCTACATGGGGCGCAGGTGGCCTAGTGGTTAAAGGTGCGCTGCATATACGTGGACAGCCTGGGTTCGAATCCGGCCTGAGGCCCTTTACCACATGGCTCTCCCCGCTCTCGTCTCTGTTTCCAACTCTATCCACTGTCCTCATCTATCAAATAAAGGCACAAAATGCCCAAAAATAAATCTTAAGAAAATGCTCTATATAACATACTTGATCCAGTTTGATGCAGTATGTGAAGTCCTTATGGATGTTGACAGTTCATGATAAAGCTGGAGTGATCCAGCGTGGGCAGCTTGTCCACCGAAAATGTTTTCCTGATCACTGGAAAGTCTGTGTGCAACATCAGTTTTAAGTACTGCAGCTTTCAGCAGGCAGTGATTTTTTGCAAATGGTCAGTAACATGACTGGGTTTAAAAGTAATACTTTAGAGTGGGATAGTCTTATAGAAGTAAAGATGTGTATTGGTTCACTAATCTGCAAATAAATGATTCTGAAAATTGTGGAACATTTTCAGAAAAATGTTGAAAAAAGATTCAGAGAATCTGAAGAAATCTCTGTGCACAAAGGATAGTACCAAAGGTCAATGTAAGATGCTCATCTGTCCCTCTGGAGACACTTGCACTAAAAACAAGCTTGATTCTGTCTGGAAAATCACTGCACGGGTTCAGGAACACTTCCAGAAATCATTGTCTGTCCACACAGTTCACAGTACCATCCACAAAAACAAGTTAAAGCTATATCATTCAAAGAAGAAGCCATTTCTGCACTGAAATATCTATATTAGTTTAAAAAAGTGACTAATCTTATCTCATATATTTTTTAAATTGAGGTCTTACAGAATCTTAAATATTTCCTAAAGTTCTCAAAGACTGAAATTCCTAATTTTTATACTTGTAGTAGAATATGTCTTATCATGGAGGCTGCCATAGGTTTGCAAGTTCAATAGCCCAAATTGACCTCAGTATTAGGGCTCTCCCATTTGCAGCATGTTCTCCTCCACAGCCTCCTTCTCACTGATTCTGAAAAAGAGAGAAAACCAGGCACTCCAAACTCAAAAAATAAGAAAATGAGGAAAGAAATTCTAAAAAGCCTTTATTGTAATGGCCAAATCATATAAAAAGCCAACATGTTTCGACCAGATCGGTCTTCATCGGGGCTAACAAACATCTGGGGTGTGATCACAACTGTAACTCTTCTCTTTGATTCATGTGACATCCTGTCATTGGCTGGTTTTCTGTTTGTTTGTTTTTTTTTTTTTTTTACATTCTTTCCCCCTGATCTCCAAGACACACTAAGCAGCCAATCATCCCCCTCCTTTGTTCATGACTAGTTCTGAGTTGAGGACTCTTTTCAATAAAAACAGTGACTTGAACAGTATATTTACTCAACAGAAAACCAGAGATCGATTTCTTATAATGAGGGAGAAATGTACAGATCAAAGCCGTTGCTGTGGAAGCAACCTGAGACATGGGATGAAGTGACGCTAGAGTGCACATGTGCACATCTAAGCTTGCTTCCACAGGTACCAGGGAGTGCTTTAATCGGCAAATTTGAGAAATTTATCAGTGAAAACAGAACATTGGTTTTCTGTTGAGTAAATACCCCTCATGAGTTGCTAGTAGCCTAATGTCGACACAGGTGTTTCTGTTGTCCACTGTAGTGAGTGACATCACCGTGGTCAAGTGCATGCAAAAGGTTGATAAGACAAGACCTTTATGAATTTAAAAACTTCAAGAAATGTATGCAAATCTTTTTGGTTTATTGAAGTTGATGCATTTTTAGCAGATGCTTCCACATGCTACTTCCTCTCATGCTTCCAGGTTTTAGTCTTTAGTTTTAGTGAAGGAAATCTGGCTCTATGGTGCTCATTTTCCTTTCCTCAGTCATGTCTTTGAAGCAAATGCTATTTCTTGTGGAACAGATGTTTTCATTCAATTATGTCTTCTTGCTTCACAAACAACAAAGCAGAGAAGCAAGATGCTTCTGAGCTGTTCAAGGGCTCCTTCTGTGCAGATGACAACCTGAATGTGTAATAAACACAAGCCTGGCAGCAAGCCAGTCATGCTGTCAACACTCCTTTATGGAGTGTATGTAGCTGTGTATAGACCCAGTGATAAGAAATAATCCATGTATATGGAGATTCACTGAAACATTTTGTCCATAAGAATTATATGAGGTCTGCAGTGTATGCTGGGCTACATCTGTGCTGAGTCATTACATGTGGATGTGCAGCCCTGAACACACACAGCATGATATAAAGGCCCATTTTATCCTGATTTAGCCTCTATGAGTGATGGTAGAGATTGTGGGGTATATTGAAAAATGGCAGCAAGGTCACTATCAGTATGCTGCACACTTTGTCTTGTGTAAGGATGTTAAGATTCATGTCACACCTCACAGTTGAGCCTGAGACAAGGCGGAGTCCTTTTATCAAACATGCTTGAAGTTTAAACGACTGAAATCTGAACAAATCCTACCAGGCTTCTGTAGTTTGGGCTGCTCTGTGTACAAATCTAACACAACATGACTATACTGTGTTAAAGGCAGACTTAAAATGTATGGTGCACGCTCTTTTGTTGCTGGTTTGGATTTTATTGGTATGGAAATGTGTTCTTTTCATACATATCTCCATCATCAGTACCTTTTTTAATTCACAAAGCTCTAGCCTAAGGGAATTATAGTAGCATCTGTGTATATATTTCTTGCACTAAGTACGAATTCAACTTTAAGGCTTGGCAGTGTTAGCACAATCCTCTACCCACTGAGCTACCCAGAAAAAAAATCACATCTTTGATACTGGATGTTCACTGAATCCTCAGATACCAACAAAGAGCAAGAAAAAACACAAGAGCGTCACGTCATGTTCTATTAAAAGCTACTGCAAACACCGGCAGTCTTTGAACTTGATCATTAGAGAGTGGCGAGCTCCCAGAGACAAAAAAGAAGAATGATTTGTTTCACCCCTGCTTCAGTTGTGCTCCAGCATGTCTTCTTTGTAAGAAAACGTGAGCAAAATACAGAGAGCACGAGAAAAGAGGAGCTATCAGCGGCACCAGGAAGCTAATAAAAACTGAAGTTGATTATTTTGGTTCAGCGATTTTCAGCGTCACTCAGTGCTGTGTCATATTAAAAGGCGGTTGTGGAATTTCAAGGCCGCACAGAAAATGATTCATTAAAGATGAATTGTGAGCTTCTCTCACCATCCAAAGTTTAGTATGCAGGAGAACATCTTCAAATGATTCTGAACAAAGAGTGTCTTTACAAAAAGTCGATATTCTTGGACTCTTTCAAGTTAATGTGTGGTAATTTTCCACAAGTCCTCTAAATCAGCCTTCATCCCTTTATCTGTGCCAGAGCAGCTCTTGTCACAAAGCTTTCCATCAGAAATGTGTTTAATGTGTCATTAACATAACTGCAGATCCAATTTGAAACCTTCGGGTGCTGTTAGTGTCAATTATTACTGTGTGGATAAGAGGAGTACTCAGGTGAGTACTCATCCTTCATCACAGCTTGTATTAATTGCAGACAAGGCAAGTTTCTCTTTTCATTAGAGCACCCTAAACTTATGTTTATTTTGGTTGTCAACCATGTACATTGTTGTTTAATTTTGTCACCAAAAAGCACTCAAATGAATTGTTCTTGTCAAAATGTTTGTTTACTGAATTAACACAGCACTACTTCTGAGAATCAAATTCTAAAGTAAACAGATGAGACTCCCAGACGATTGAATTTCCCTTTGGGGATAAATAAAGTTCTTGTATTGTATTTTCTCAAGTGTTTCCTATTGAAGCTTTCCCAGATGGATGTGTGAAACAAATCCATCTGGCACGTCAGGTTAAATATGTAGTGTATGGAATCCCATACTATAAGCTATAATGTTTATGGTACAGTAAGAATATTGCCCTGCGCTGCATCGTATCATTTCGTTTTGTGTCATATTGTTTTGTTTTGATTTGTTGTGTTTATTTTGTTTTTTCATGTTGTAGCATATCACATTTTTTGTATCGTATAGTTTCATATCTCAATATTTTTGTGATTTGTTTTTGTTTGTTTCATATCATAATGTTTTGTTTTGAATTGTTGTGTTGTGTTTTGTACCGTATCGTACCTTATCACATCGTATCATTTTTTGTATTGTTTCATATTGTTTCTAACTGTACTGTGCTGTAACGTATCATATTGCACCTCCATGTATCGTATAATATTGTAAAGTTTTGTTTCATATCCTTTTGTATCCTATTGTTTGTTTGTGTCGATCTCTTTTGAGTTGTTTGGTTGTATTTGTCGTGTCATGTCGTATCTGTTTTTGTATCGTATTATTTTGTATCGTATTATTTTGTTTGGATTTGTTTTGTGCCATATCCTAACATTTTGTTTCATATCGTATGGTTTCTTTTTTGTCCACAGTGTATTGTATTTTGTATTTTATTTGTCTGTTTTGTACTGTACCATACAGTACTGTATGTATGGTATGATATCGTTTTGTTTTGTTTCCCTGTGTTTTCATTTTGTTTCTTTTTGGTTTGTTTCTTGCCCCATAATATCATTTTATAATCACATCATATTGTATCTTATCTTATCTTATTTGATCATTTTGCACCAGACCAGGTCTAATTGCATTTTATAATTTAGCATCCTATCATATCTTACTGTATCATATTTTACCTTTGTGCTTATTCCTTTCCTTTTAAATGTATAAAAACCAGCTGTCTGTTACACCAGTTCTGGTGTGAGTCCACACTAACCCTTTTTTTTTTTTTTTAACTAGTTAAGTTGTAACTTAAAGACCCTGTAAAGTGAAATCCAAAATTTTGAATTAACACACTAGATGTGTTGGAATATGGTTGCTGTAAACATGTGAAAACGCTGAGATCAACATGTGACTAAATTTTGGATTTGGACTGTTTCACCTCTTTCTTGCCCATGGTGGGGAATGACCCTGCCACTCTAACACTACAATATAAAATCACAGAGCAGTTCATCTCGGTACAGTCTGTTGTTAGCTGATGTCACTGCCTTTACTGAACATAAACAGTCCATTAAATACTGTTTTTTTGTTCATTGTGAGCTAAATTTACCACATCTATCAGCCACAGTGGTCTATGGATCATTTAAAGCATCACAGAGCAGGGGAACTGCACTCTGATCATAAGATCAACATTCAGATTGTAACATTTTTTTTAATTTGAGAGAATCGTATTTATCCTGAGTGGGCGTGGCTTCCCCACACCATCCTAGAGCAGATTTTACTGCTCATTTTTCTTGATTTTGAGGCTTAATTTTATACACTCGGGAGATGTTTTATTTTACTGAAATTTGATATAGGGTTTCATAACACAGTGGCCTGTCATACAACAAACATAAATACAGATTCCTTTTCACTTTACAAGGTCTTTAAGTTGTGTCCTTTTTTGAGTTGCACCATGCAGACGTAAGGTTGATCTGAACTAATAGAGTGTAAAGTCCAAAGTTACTGAAATAATTGTCACAGGTTATGATGTTTTCGATTAATTTAAAAAGTCAGTGAAAAGCATGTTTTAATGCAGTGTCTATTATAGTCCTCCCTTTCTAGCTGAATGGTCTATGTGGTCTATGGCTAAAAATATCATCTGTTAACTGAGGTTAATCTTGAATGATCAATAATCAATTAGGTGTATGCAAAATTTCTCAAAATATTGTTATTAGGGGATGACCAAACATGAGATTATTCACTACTTTAATGCTAGATGTAGAAAATTAATTCTGCTCATGGATTACAGAAGCAAGAGTCCCAAAGAAAGTTGTCATACATTTTTTAGGGATATAATCGATTACTTGGACCAAACAGCCAGTAAAATCCTTAGCAACTCATCATGCTCTGAGTTTTCCTACCTTTCATTACAGTTACCAAAGATATCCATACTAACAGATTACTTTACACCTAGCAGGAGGTAGATGTCAGACTTTAGTTATAACATAAGTATTGAAACTATCTCTGCTGGTGCAACACCTTTAATGTGAGTAGAGTATAAACTCTGTCATAGGGATGAACTTGCAATCAAACTAGGCTTGCTCATAGTAATGGGTGCGACCCATCACCGCTCTGCCTCCTAAATCTAGACATTTTGAAACCTTTCTTGTGAAATTGCCTGTTCTGAAAAATACCCTTTGTTTTTCTCAGCTCATGAGATGTGACTGTGTGAAGACCCAGGAAGCAGACAATCTGGACTCGGCTCCGTTCTCTCCCTCCAGCCCACGAGAAAAATGGCTCAGAAGGAGGACACACGTCAAATTAAGGGTAATAAATAATTCCTTGTTATATCTTTGAATATTAAAAACTTTGACCCAGAATGGAAAAGTGAATTTATTGCAACTGGATTAACTTTTCTCAGCCCATATTCAACCTTTATGTAATAAAAAAAAATCATGAATAATTTAACAAAGGCCTTTGGCTTGGACTGTGAATGTTACACAACCTGGAATATTTTCTGCTGTTGTCAGAAATAAAACCACCCACTCAAGCAAACACATTCAGCTGACATTGTTATTCTGCTGCAGTGGAGTGCATTCATTGAAAATAAAAATACAGTTTTCACCATCTGCTGATGTTGAAGGGCTTTAGCCTCGTGATTTGTCTGAATGACCTGAATCTCTTAAATTACACCCGTGCTTTCACCTTGTGAGCAGACACGCATGTGTTCGATTTTTCTGAGCCGTGCACAACAAAAAGCAAGGACACTTCTCCATTTATCTGTCAGTTTTTTAAAGACAAGAATTTAGTGACTGCTTACTTCTCATGAGACTATAAATAGAAGTTCGCAGCTTGAGTACCATGGTAACACATCTATATCTGACCCTGTGAAGGCTTCTTTATTCAGTATCATCTTGTTCATGCCTCACCTTGGCTGAGTGATGCGTTTCTGATGTAACTGCCTTAAGAAAAGCAGTTGGCCCCCGTCCTGGACGTGCTCTGTGTTGATTGAATTTAGGCTCAGTCAACTCATCTGCAGTGAAGTGATACTATTCAGAGAGACTTGGCATCTATTTGTGATCTGCCTTTTGTTTAGTTAGAGTTCTTTGTCACAGGTAGAGAGGGACCTCTAGTGTGTTTTTTTTTTTTTTGCTGCTCCTTTGCAGGCAGGGGTCCGACCCCCCCTAATTTTTTCTAGATACAGTGACTATAAAAAGTATTCACCCCTTGGATGCTTTACCCTTTTATTGATGTTATGAAACAAAATATAATTAGGCTTTTTGACACAAAAAAAATCACAGTGAATATAGATTTCTAACAAAGTACTCTCATTCAGATAAAAATATGTAATGTAAAATTGCATAAACTGCATAAATATTCACCCCCTTCAAATCAGTGTCTAGTAGAAGCATCTTTGGCTGCAATCACAGCACAGAGTCTGTGTGGATAGGTCTATCTATAGATAGGTCTATAGTCAGGCTATCACATCTTGACACTGCAATTTTACTCCATTCTTTTTTTTTTTGCAAAACTGCTCAGGCTCTGTCAGGTTTCACAGGTATTGGACATGAACAGCCCTTTTCAAGTCCAGCCACAAATTCTCAATTGGATTGAGATCTGGGTTTTGACTCAGCCACTCAAGAACATTCACCTTGTTGTCTATAAACCATTTCTGTGTAGCTTTCACTGTATGCTTTGGGCCATTGTTTTGCTGGAAAATAAATCTTCTAGCAGGCTGTAGTTCTCTTACAGACTGAACAAGATTGTTCTCCATGTTTTCCTATGTTTTTCTGCATTCATTTTACCCTCTACCTTTACAAGCCTTCTGGCTTCTGGCTGGCTGCTGAGAAGCATCCCCACAACATGATGCTGCAACCACCATGCTTCACAGTGGGGATGGTGTGCTTGTGGTGATGTGCCAAACATAGCGACTCGTCTGATGGCAATAAAGCAACATTTTGGTCTCATCAACCCAAAGAACTTTCTTCTGCTTGACCATGGAGTCTCCCACATGCTTTTTGGGGAACTCTGAGATTTGATTTGAGTTTTCCTCAACATAGGCTTTCATTTTACTGCTCTCCCATAAAGCTGTGACTGGTAAAGAACCTGTTGTTGTATGCAGTCTTTCTCATCTCAGCCGCTGGCGCTTGGAATTCCTTAAGAGTAGTCATAGGTGTCTTGGTAGCCTCTCACTAGTCTCCTTCTTGCATGGTCACTCAGTTTGTGAGGACAACCTGATCTAGGCAGATTTACACATGTGCCATATTCCTTCCATTTCTTGATGATGTTCTCTGCCTTGGAATTTTTTGTGTCACCCACTGACTTATATTTTTCAAGAACATTTTCTTTAAGTTGCTTTGAGTGTTCTTTTGTTTTCATTATGTAATGGTAGCCAGGAATACTGATTACCAGTGACCAGACTTTCCAGACACAAGTGTTTCTATACAACAATCACTTGAGACACATTCTCTGCACTCAGGTCATCCCCATTTCACCAGTTTTAAGTCTACTAGCACCAATTGGCTGGACTTTTGTTGAATTAGGTTGGTCACTTCGAAGGGGGTGAAAATTTATGCAACCACTTGTTTTACCTTATGTATTTTTTTGATTGATATTACTTTGTAGAAATCTGTTTATAAAGAGGGTTTTTGTAATTTCTTTCCCAAAAAAGCCAAATTATGTTGCCCATGATTGATTTATAACATCAGTAAAGGGGTAAAGCACCCAAGGGGGTGTATACTTTTTTTATGAATTGTATTATAAGTAGATACTGATGTGAGTACTGATGAGTATGTTTGTGTATGTGGGTATGCAGGTGTACATTTAAGATGTTTGCCATCAAATCAGCAAGACCTCATGCAACCAAACAATTAGTGAATGCAGAATAACAGCTGGAAATGTCAAACTACCCTGTTAGATGTTACATCCCTAGATCAATTATCATTAGCCACTTATGGTTACTGGTAAATACAACCACATGTTTGTTCACATAATCACTTAGCAACATTTGTTATTTGCAGATGCTCCATTAGTTGTTAGTAAGTTCAAGTGCAAAATAGCAACACAAATTTAGACTAAACAATCACAGCCTCTCAATCCTGGTGCAATTACTGCATAAACAAGAGTGGAATTAACAAATTACATTTATCGCTTCTACTTCAGTTCATCCATACATTTGTATCGTATGATGTTTATATAATTTGCAAGTTTGTTCTAAAGTAAACATTTTATCACCGCTCCATAAGCATAAACTCTCCGAAAGTCTAATCTTTTTCAGCTTTGCTTAAAGGGAAAACATTTAAGTTGTCACACTTCTTGAGGAAAGTGGGATGTTTAAGAAGTGTTTGTGCTAAACAAATTCTCCAGGACACAGCAAAGGTTAACAGAAATGGTAGAGAAATCTGTAAGAAGAATGAACATTTCTGTCATGGTGGTCTAAGAATTATAACTAATGTTTAAGTCTGCTGATAATAAGCTATTAAAATGCAACCATCTCTGCAAGAAGAGATGTGGGGATTAGCATTTCTCTGCTGGCTTACTTGGAGGTACTGCTGAGTGGTGCAATATGAGGAAGGGAGCAAGACAAGGAAGCTTAATAGAGAGCTAGCCCTCTTTTTCTGGACCAGCCCACAGTGTGTACCTCAAGAGACTTTTGGCCGAGCACAGAGATCTGTTAAGGAAATACATCAAAGTAGGGAAAAATTCATCCTTTTTCTTTTAGTTTTATGGTGTTAAAGGTTTTAAGGGCTTGTAACGGCAGATTGCACAAGGACAAATGCAAGTGGTGGTATTTTTTTTATGCATTTTTGGGCTTTTATGCATTCACTGAGATAAGAAAGGGAAAAACTGGGTACAGTGAGAGTAGGAATAGCATGAGGGAAAGAGGCCATACAGCTGAACCTGGGTTGCCCACGAAGAGGACACACTTTGGTGAGATGGGATGTGCAGACCTTATCACTCTACTACCAGCGCTGCACTAGTGTTGGTTTTAATGGATTCGCACAGTGGCTTAGGAGAGCCAGAAGTCACTTTCAAAGCCATCATATGTGTTACATTAACTCACATATTGTGGCACTATTCTGTCTCACTGTATGCCAGCTTATTTGCACGGCTTCCAAGTTACAAACTACTGAGCTGTCTTAAAAAAAAAAAAAACCTGCACTACCTGACACAGAGGTGCCAAGGAAACCTAGTGATGGCTGTTAGCACACAGTGTCAGAAAAGAAACCCCAAGCAATAAAAAGCAAGCAGCAAAGATGATGCTTGAACAACATTCTTTAACGGTGATTGTTTAATTTGCAGTAAATCCTTTTTTCATCAACATCATAGATATATAATATTAGACACATTTCAACCACTGCACGCCCCTGCTTTCATGCCATGCCCCAGATCTTCTCCCATCTCCTTGCTGTCCTTGGCCTCATTCCTTTAGTCTTTAGATTGATATCTGCAAAAAGATTGATGTTTGGATGAGCTCACTATCAAACACCAAGCTAAGGATGTTCGCCATCGTGCCTGATACTAGCGTCCTACGTTGGCACCACCTTGGGTTTGCATGTGAGCAGCTATAGCCATGACTATATGAAACATGTGTCCAGCTCCTCGGCCTCAGTTTCTTATCTTTGGCTTGTCTCTGATTTGGTGTGGGCTTGAAGTGTGTCTGAAAACCAGAGATTCGCTATAAACGCACAGTTTTCTCACCTAAACAGACATAAGATTATCGTTTCTACCAAGTAAGCAACCAGATGATTACAGATTATAATTCTAATCTATATCCTTTTTCCCTCTGGTTGCTGTGGCATCTATGGATGTATTTGAAGTAATTATGACAACACATCAATGTTAATGTTGGCTAGGATAAAGTTTTCACCACACAAGAGTCTAAGATTCCCTCATAATATGCCTGTTTTGGTCTTGATCAGCCTATTTCTGCCTTTTTTGCTACTTAATGCAAAATATGTTTACAAGCTATTTCTTAGTGTTGTTTGTCTTTGGTTTAGTGGAAGAAAATGCTGGAAAGTCACAGGGCATCAAACCCAAACAGTGAATTGAAAGACATTAAATGCCCCCTGTGACTAACAGGATTTGGACAGTTGTGTGCTAATATACTAAGGGTTATTCATTTCTCCAAACCCTCACGCATTAGAAAACTAATTCGATCTATTATGTAAAAAAAAAAAAAAAGACTGTAGCAGCTTTTAAATGGCTCTCCTTGGGTGCTTTGTGATCTCAGACAGTCTGCATTTTCTCAAAATTGAGGCATTGACGTTTATTCTTGACCTTGGGATCATAATGTGTGCATTAATCTCAACTCAATAGCTACTTAGTAGCTCTCACAAAGCCTTTTACTCTTATCTCTCATTCATCTTTAGAAAATAATGAGATTGACTCTGGCACAAGAAAAAGTAAAGGCTAGAATTCATTACTATTCTGCATTGTGTTTTATTCTCCATTTTTGTCTGCAGAACGTCACAGCCAACCACAGGGTGAATGACGTCATCGCCAACGAGGACGGGCCTCAGACCCTGGTTGGTCGCTTCATGTACGGCCCCTTGGACATGGTCACTCTAACCGGTGAAAAGGTGAAAAGCAGCGACATGATTGACAACCACAGACGTACTTAAGCGTCTCTGAGACTTGCATTAATCTCTGCCTGTTGACCTGCCCTGGCACTCTTAGGTGGACATCCTGCTCATGACACAACCTCAGTCTGGCCGCTGGGTGCATTTTGACACGGAGGTGACCAACAGCAGCGGCAGGGTCACATACACAATCCCCAAGAGCAAGAAGCTCGGCCTAGGAGTCTATCCAATTAAAATGGTGGTCAAGTAAGCGACTGTGCAGCATGCCTTTGAAAGAATCACGTATTATCAAATGTAAAATAGATGCTTTTATATAATTATGACCTTTATTATTCTCTGTATTGGTGCATTTTTAGAATAAAGAGCCTTGGGTAGTGATAACGCCTCTCATTTCTGATGAAATCTCTGGCTTTTTTTTTCACAAGGGGAGATCAAACAAGTGCAGAGGCCTACTTAACCGTGTTGCCACGAGGCATGGAGTGTGTGGTCTTCAGCATTGATGGATCTTTTGCTGCAAGTGTGTCCATCATGGGAAGTGACCCCAAAGTCCGTCCCGGAGCTGTGGATGTTGTCAGGTAACAACTCCTGAGCATGTCTGCACCTCTCCTGGAAAATTATGAAAAAGTTTAATTTGTCATTATGTATTTGATTGAGTAACTTATTTTTTGATACTGCTGCTAAATTGATAATCTTTAAAAGGTGTTTTAAAAGGGTGCCTGAATTCATCATTTTCAGAGGAAGAAAATAGAGAGTGAAAAACAAGATGATAGTCGACAACATTAACAAATACTTTCTTAACTGCAAGGACAAATTAGAACTTGAAAAAATCATAATAACTTTTATTGATTTAAACTCAGTACCCCATCATGGCACCTTTTTTTTTACATGCAATCTGAGGCCTTCTATAGAGAGGTGTGTGCCTATTCAAATTATGTCCAATCAATTAATTTACCACAGGTAAGTTCAAGTATTTTTGGAAAGGGTATGAGTTCTTATGTAGATGTGATAATTGTTTTTCTATTTTAATATAGTTTAAAAAATTGTAAAATTCAGTTTTCACTTTGTCATGATGGGGTATTGAGAATAGATTAATGAGTGAACATAATTTATTGTTTCAATTGTTATGTAGCATCAGGCTGCAACATAACAAATGAATACTTTCCAAATGTACTATATGTTGAATTAGAGATGTTAAAAGTAGAGTGCTATCCTCTGAAATCTGTGTTCTGATCCATCTTGGAAGGTCTGGGACATTTTGCATTAGCATGTTTAATGTTCTCTATTTGAATTCAGGCACTGGCAGGACCTTGGATATCTCATCATCTACATCACAGGCCGCCCTGACATGCAGAAGCAGCGTGTGGTGTCCTGGCTCTCACAGCACAACTTTCCACATGGGATGATCTTCTTCTCCGAAGGCCTTGTCCATGATCCCCTGAGACAAAAGACCATCTTCCTCAGGAACCTCATACAGGAGGTATAACAGCAACTTAGGAATTCCTGGAAAGCATGTCAAACATTTAGTCTCTGGCCTTAAGTGACCCCTGGTTTCTCTTCTCTGCTGTATTCTCTGCACGGCCACAGCTGGTTGTGCTGCATCGAAATGTCAAACACGTCTCAGCCTGATTGTTTCCTCTCTCTCCAGTGTCACATTAAGATCAACTCTGCTTACGGCTCCATGAAGGACATCTCTGTTTACAACATGCTTGGCCTTAGCCCCTCACAGATTTATATTGTTGGCAGACCATCGAAAAAGTACCAAAATCAGTGTCAGGTAATTCCATTTCCAGCTTTTATGCCTTTCATTAGTTGTATTTTAAGGTTTCTCTGTGTGCTAGTTTCAATTAAAATGCCTTCTTTTTTCACCACTTTAATCTTCTTCCTTCTATATTATATGAAGTTCCTAAGTGAGGGCTACGCAGCTCACCTCTCCACACTCCAGTTTGGCCACAGAGCCAGACCCAAGAAGTCTCCTTCGGTTCGTATGGTGTTGAGAAAAGGCTCGTTCGGTCTCTCAGCCAAGCCTGACTTCCTGTGTAAGCGCACCCACCTACGCAGAACCATGTCAGTGCAACAGCCTGACCCGCCCTGCACACCCAACCCCAAGCCTGAGCGAGCCCAGAGTCAGCCAGAGTCAGATAAGGACCACGGTGGTGGAGGAGGAGGAGGTGGAGGAGGAGGCAGGGGAGGTGGGCATGGAGCATGGGGTCGGGCCTCCATGCATCGTGGAGACACGACTCCCTGACGTCAGAAAAAGAGAAGGAAGGATTTCATGATGGGACAGGAGGGCAAAGGGGTCTTAGTGTCTGGGGCCAAGGTAAGATTTTTTTTGTTTGAATATAAGATATTTGATTCCTGGATAAAAGAAACGTAACTTAACCTTGTAGTTTTGTTGAAATACTTTGGTATTTAAATCTGAACTAATCAACAATCACTTGCTGAGTTCAGGTTAAAAACCAAATGTAGGCACGCCGGTAGTCGAGTGGTTAAGGCACATGCCATATACGCAGGCATCGCAGGTTCGAATCCAGCCTGTGGCACTACTTCTTGCATGTCTCTCCCCGCTCTCTACCCCCTTTCCGACTCTATCCACTGTCCTATCAAATAAACGCAAAAAGGCCAAAAATAAATCTTAAAAAAAAAACAAATGTAACTTAGCTTGTTTACTATCTGTCTAATCACTTCTTTCCTGCCTCTTAGGACTTACATGATTTATCTAAAGGTCAGTAGGTTCCATCCATCCACGTCTTGTCCTGTTCAGAGTTGTGGAGAAGTTCAACAGGTTTTCCATAATAAATAATGCAGCTGCTCAAAAGAAATACCGGTTTGATTCTGCACTGTTTACATTTCTAAAGTGGAGAGATGCTGTGGCTTTTTTCAAAGTAGTTTAAACCAGCAATTTTGGAGTTTTATACAAAATCTAGACATATTTATGAACTTGTTATGGTTCTGGTCTCGAACCACTACACCCAAGAAGACCTCTGAGAGGTATGAATGACAATTGGGGCAACAGGGAGGTTTGCAAATGGAGACATCCAGACAGACAGCTCTCCAATAGTAGTAGTAAGATGAACACCAAAGTCAGTTTTGGGACTGCAAAAGCTAAACTTTTGGGTTAAAGGTATAGTGAACAGTAAAAATCATATATTTTTTAATTTAATAGAGTAAAGCCAAACTCATCCTGGGGTCTGTTGTTCTCAACTCTGTGTTGACACTAAAATAATGGCTCTTCCTGCAGCTTATGTGTCCGATGTTTGAACAAATTTCATCCTTTTTTGTATGAACTCCTTCCTTTGTTCTGTTATACTTCAAAGACATAAAGTCTGATTTCAATTTCATTGAATCTACACCATAGCACACACCATAAGTCTGTGTAACACTGAACACCTTGCAGAAGAACACATGTAACTAATGTGCACCTCCTCAAAAATGTAACTACACTTTGAAACAAGGCAGGCTGCAAGCCTGGTGATTTTTCTGATGGGTAGCATGGGGTTACAGTGCCTATAAAAGTATATACCCCCTTGGATGCTTTACCATTTTATTAATTTTATAAATCAATCATGGTCACTATAATTAGGCTTAAAAAATACAAAGAAAAAACTCTTCAGTGTCAAAGTTGAAACTGATTTCTACAGAATTATTTCAATTAGATAAAAATGTTTAAGGTAAAATATGTGATTGCATTGATATTCAGCCCCTTTAAAGTGACTGACCTAATTTAACAGAGGTCCAGCCAATTGGTGCTAGTAGTCTCACAGTTAGAGGAACTGGATCACCTGACTGCAGTGAATGTGTCTCAAGTGACTGAAGTCTAAAGACGCCTGTGTCTGGAAGGTCCAGTCACTGGTTTATCAGTATTTGTGGCTACCATTACACCATGAAGACAAAAAGAACACTCCAAGCCAATTAGAGAAAAGGTTATTGAGTGTAAGTCAGGGGAAGGATACAGAAAAAATTCCAAGGCACTGAACATCCACCAGTTTCCTCTCTTTTCTTCTTTGCAGTTATCAGCTCCATCTCCATCATAATACCCTCAGTTTCAGTTGCCCAGGTTTCCTGTACACAAATAAGCAGGAAAAGTGGCAGTAGGAATGGAAATTGGGTAGAGTGCTGCAGTGTGATATCTACATGATGTCTGCCCTGTAAGTTGCGTATCATGCCATTAAGCTCCCTAAACACAAGATGCAAAACCATACAATACAACTTTATGTCTCAGTTTAACCAACCAAAATAAGGTTGAAATGTGCATAAATAAACCGTATCCTTTTTCCACAATAAACATGGTTCCTATGTTGGGAAAGGTAAACGCCTTCACCTCCTTTTTTAATCATGCACAGGCTGTCTCACAGGGCCCATTAACAGACCTTAAGAGCATCAAAGTGGTCTGTAGACGCCTTCTTGGATAACTGAAACACCAGTGAAGTCGAGTTTTATTGTCCCCTACTTAAGAGAAAACAATCACGGTTGTATTAACAACTGCAGCATTAGCATAGCTGAATAAGTCCTTGTTGAATAATGCAGCATTTCACCTTCACTTTACTGCAGCCTCTGTTAAGCCTCTAAGAGCTGGCTGCCCTGTAAAGCTTTGAAGCAAACACAGATTGATTTTGCTTGCTACTGTTGAGTTGTAGCAAAGTCAATAAATGTCCATTTTGATTAGATTATTTTCTGTGATTTACATAGTACATTGTGATCTTTTAGTCACAGAGGGAATGTTATTTTTTATTAACTTTAGTCTAACAGCTCAGATGGTAAAAAGAACTGAATAGAAAAACTTTTTTCTGCATGATTAATATTCCTGTTGCAACCTGAGTAAGAGATGCTATTATTAGCAGCAGCTCCCTAGGAGGACTGAATGTTAATTCGCCTGTGATTGGGATTATGCAAGTCTTGATGAGCTGCGACTGCATTGTCCTCCCATGCTTGAAATCTACTTATTTCTAGATTTGGATATATTGTCTCTGCAATTAAGAGAATGGGAGCTGTGTAACCAAGAGAGACTGTAGAGACAAATTTGCCGATTAAGAACACCCAAACATGATTCAAAGTGCTAACTCTTCCTCCAAAGTGTCCTCTAATCTCATATTTTTCCTCTCTCTTTTCAGAGATTCATTTCTTCTTTCTGTACATGTACTTTGGATCTTCACAGCTCAGCTTTACCTCCTGCTTGGCCCTCTACACTTTACATCCTCTTCAGATCTTTTTGTGACCTGCTCGATGGATTGCGTCACACAGTCTTTGTGCCTGATTTTAAGCAGTTACCCTGGATGGTAACTTTTATTATGAATGTCTGTGGAAGCTCAATTTGTGTCCAATTGTAAAATCAAAAGAATGTATTTCAGACAGCAAACACATACACATCAGAGGAGAGGTGACAGTCTCCTTTAGACGGCTGTGCTGACAGGTGGTCGTGTAGACAGATCCTGTTTTACATCCATGATGTAAATACTCATTATACACCCTCCCTGTGTGCGCCTCTGGAAGCACTGTGACACTAAGGCTCAATATTTACACAAGCTCTGCAATCTGGAGCCCAAATCAACCAATCTCGCCTGCCTCCATTACTCCACTGTACTACTGTAAGATATCTCCCACATTTTATGGCTGGCCGACTACTTCCCCCACCCCTCTCCTCCTCCTCAACCAGTCAGGCAGAACATGCCTGTAGACAGCCACCTCATACCAGGAGCTGAATTGTGCAGTGTGCACCGCTCGGCCCCTGAGGTCGCATTTGCACTATCAAAGTACACGGCAGTGTTTCTGACATACAGCTGCAGATTGCTTCTGAAACACTGAGTTGTGTTTGTATTTTATTGTATTTGAAGTTTCTGTTTTTCCTGATGGTCACTGTAACTACTGGACTAAGAAATGTTTACAGATTGATAGACACAGTTGTAAAAGTGAACAGAAATGTACCTGTGTAATTCAAATGGCAGAGTAATTTCCATGTGCTGCACCTTTAGATAGGTTGCTTGATTGTTGCAGTAGCTTTCAGTACTCCGTACAATAGAGCCCATGAATACGGTTGACTTTCCAACATTTAAAACAGCTGTGATGAAATCTGATGCTGTCTTGTGCACTGAAGGTTCAAGTCTTACTGTGGTCATGTTTGAAACTCTGTGAAAGTCACACATATTTTTCTATAAGGAAATATTGTAAAAAATATTTTCAATGTATGTTTTTGAACATTTTGTTGTCTGACTTGTTGAATTGTTGATTTTTGCCTTAAATTATTTTTGATGTCGTGTAAAGATACAAAAATTTGTTAGATTTGTTCAACCAAAGTATTAAGTTTAATGTAATTTATTGACAAAGTGCATTTTATCAAGTAGATATTTTGCATTGACATGTTTTAGATACTGTATATTTGTGTGCATGTGTGAGTGTGTGTCTCGGTGTTTGTTGTGGAGTCGTGTTTACCGTGAACATGAAGACAGCTATGACAGGGAGGCCAGTGTGAAAATACCTGTATGCTCTCACTGCAGCTCACTACTGCCGGCTTTTCAGGATTGGGCGTGCTTTTTTGTAGCTTTGGATTGAAGCAGTGTCAGAGGATTTAGGTTCAGGTTTTAGACCTGCTAAGAAAAAGGGCTTATGAGTTCTTGGGGTGTCTGAGAGTGGGACATGTGAGCCAGAAGGAAACTGTCTTTAACTCTTTTTCTTTCAATGCCTAGGTGGTCCAGTAATGCCATTTAATCACTACTAAGTATGTTTGGCTCCCTGTAATTGCAGTGCACTAATTAGCATTACTTAGTAACTGTACAATATTGTAAAAACAATACTGGAATATTTAACTCCATTTTGTTTTGCATTTTAGATTATTTCAAGAAAACTGTCATCCAAACAGCCAAATGATCATCCCCATCGATGCATATGCACTTATCAAAGTCACCCTGTGAGCCTGTACAACAAATACTGACATATCTCTGCATAGCTATGACACACTAGAGGGGTGAAATATTGAAGCTGGGCAACATTTCAGTACAGCAGTGTTAGTAAATGGCAAATGATGACCTAATGGTTAAATGGTGATTGTTCTGTGCATGTTAATTATTTGATATTTTTCAGTAATTTTTCATATTTCTAGTCCTTTTAACTAATAGAGTAGTTATCTGTAAATACTTGTTAAAAAAGTCCATCATGGATGTAAAACAACCCACAAATAAGTTTAGTTTAATACGTTTATGATGAATAAGGAAGGAAACATTCACTTTTACTTCCACTTACTTTTACCAAAGCTTAGAGACACTGACAGACCATATAAATCCCATTCTGAATTCTTTAATCAACGTACTAAGTTTTTCAAATGATTAGTATTCACAAAATCATGACTTAACTATTGGGTAGTAACCTACTGATAATTTGCCATTTATTAACAGTATGTATGACTAAATAAGCCTCAATAAGTTATGCATTGTTGTAGTCTTATTATCAGTCTAATAAGCATTCAACACTGGCCTTTTAACAACTAAAAAAAGATCTTGGTTTCAAAGCTACAAAGCTTTTGTTTTGTACAGATCTCCTGTGATGATTGTTAATGTGTTTAATGGACCCAGTCCATCTGTCATGATTGCATTAATAAAGATATTTCACAGTGGGAGGGTTTAGTTTGGCTCCATTAGTGTCTTTGTTATTCCTTTCACATGCTCTTCTACCGAGATAGAGGCCAATTCACCTGTGGTAGTGTTTATTAGGACTGCCAGCAATAATGATCAATTAAGTTCCATACTTTGTGCATTAATTTATTGTCCCTTTCAGCACACTTTGGTTGAGCCATGGCAACATTCGCCTTTAGTCACCGTGATGTGAAATAAGTCCACTCACAGTCCAACTCACAGGCTGCTATTTGTAATAACACATTTCCTTTTCAGTCCTACCAACTTCCTTTTCCCATGGTTAAGTTCATCTCATTATCTTTCCCTCACATATTTTTTTAATTTTACAAAATAAAGCAACTCAATTTCCTGACAGGAAGTCAGTTGCTCCTAGTTTAAGACTAAATCAAAAAATTAAAACAAAAACAGTTTAAATGCAAAATAGCAGTGCATGGAATTATTACAATTAAAGCCCAAAACATCAGTGCCACAGTGGCCTGACTTTTCATGACACTAAGATGTGCCTCAAGTGCTGCTCCTAGCAAACATCGCAGTAGCACATCAACATTCAAACTCCTCGTTAGCCACTGCCGGGCCGGGTGCTTGACACCAGAAATGAGAGTCCGCTCTGGGCTTACCCCACCTAAGTGACAAAATGATACAGCTGTGGTCTTTCATCAGTGGCCAAGGCCTCTCACACATTCTACACCTAGAACAGAAGATGGCGCTACATTTTTCCCTCTATGATCTCAAACAGAGCTGCTACCACAACAGCCGAGACGGACAAATCAGCTGTTCTCTCAATGAAAATCTTTGCCAGCATGCCAATCGCACTGGAAAAAGAAAAGTTGTGAAAAGAACCAAAGTGCGGCATCTGGCTGCCACCGATGAGGGTTTGTACATAGAAAATAATGGAATTGGGTGTTTGGTTTGGCTTTTTGGTCGTATGCTGATTGGCGCCAATGTGTGTTGGGCTTAACAAAATTCAGAGATTAATCACAGTTGAAAAATTGAATTGCTTGACAGCCCTACTGAACTTCAGAGTCAGAAGTTCACTCTAGGAAGTTCTCCCTACGTGTGGGCCATGGACCCCTGTTGGGCCCCGGGGGTACTGCAGGTGGGCTGCAAAATGCATTTTTAAACAAAAACGTAATATTTAAGACTGAATAAGTTTTTAAATACTAGATTACATGTTTGTATTTCTGAAAAGGTCTCAGAACCAACACAACACAGCCTGAAGATATGAATTACATCAATAGACTGTAAAAAGAATTGGACACAGCCTGTGTGATGTCAGCCGTCTGCTTACATTAGGTGGACTCAGACAGCTTTTGAAGCCAATCTGCGGCAGCTTCCATGTTGAAATCGCTGCCTCAGCCGAACTTTGGATCAACCTAACAGCCTGCCCACTAACTCAACCTCCTGTCAGCTTCCTGTCCGTATTGGCTTCTTTTTTTGAGGACCGAAGATTGCTGCTTGATTGCATCACCATTATAGCTTTTATTTTGTCTGATTTACAGAACCGGTGTCACAGTTTAACTGGTGTTGCATTAACTGGTGACACTCTGTTCAACATTCTACATCCCTGATCACTTTTTTTATTAACAATCTATTAGTTCATTTTGAGGCATTAGTATTACTAGTTATGAGTTTGCAGAATCAAAGTGTATTTAAACTAGTAATGAATATTAGAAAAGAAAAGCTTGGTGCCTTTGCAGATGCCTTATCAAAACAATTCAAATGGTGGGGGCTTGTTAAAGTGATTTCCTTGTAGATTAATATCACTGAAAGCACTGATAAACTATTGTAACTGGGAAGTAATTGGTGAAGAGGGATGTTTTAAGTTGTGATAGCAAATAAGAGTCCTCAGAATGCAACCCCGCTGAACATCTATAAGAATGTCACCAGTTAATTCATCACCAGATAAACTGAGTGTCTGACATATATTTTGTGCCTTCAAATGCTTACATGTATTACTGCTACATTTGCAATCATCACTGGTCTCCTGACACCCAACCTGACAGATCTCGACAATATGGCAATTGCATGCATTGCAGTCCCAATGCATGCAAGTCCAGACATATTTTGAAAGCTACCCTTAACAATGTATTCCAGCAGTTTCAAAGCATATGTAGACATTACAAGATCATCAGATGCATGAAAGTTATTCACCTGTTGACCGTGTATACACCATGCATGTCCTTCCACATCTATGTCATTTATCCATCCTTTGTTCAGCAGTTGCTCTAAAAATGCCAGCAATGTTATCAGATTTTCAAACTGCCTTTAACAAAGTGAAGGAAAGAGTGACCTCTATTCTTAATTTGTGTGAAATGCTTTTCTAATCCTGCGGGCATCTGGCATAATGAGCTGGCACGTTGATTCTTCAAACCACGTTTAAGCATCATTAGTAACATATGGTTTGAGAAAACAGGCACAGAATCGCTCCTCTGTGGAGAGAGACTACTGTTCTCTTCTACTGTAGCTTTCATGATTCACATAAAGGACAAAGCTAAAAGTGAACTGACTAAAATTTCATAACCTTTTCTAGCTTCTCTCAATTTGTGGTCCTGTTCTTTCTGGGATCCCCATACATCCAGAAGAAGATAGGGTTTAAAATGCCTTATTATTGTTTTCATACAAGCAACACAAGCTGATCAATATCAATCGAGGTATTTTCCTCTGGAACTCTTAAATCAGCATCCTGTTGCTTTTACATTATACTAGACACCATGTGTTTGGTAAAGGAAGAACCACTGCTATCTTAGCTATCAACATGAGGCAGAGGTCAAAATGATCTGTCATGATCTTTAAAAGATAAATTTCAGAAAATTTGAGATCTGTTAAATGATTTTTGGGGGGGGTATTTTGATCAAATATGATTTTTTTTCATCATTCAACAATGTTCGAAAATTGATTAAAACCCCCATTATCACATTTTCACTGAAATAAAAGCTGTGACAGTTTGACTAGTTGAAAACCATCAAATAAAATTGAGGGTTTTGCAGCTTAAAAAAAAAGGGCCTAACTCATTAAAACTGATTGCACTGTTAATAGCTGCAAAATTGCACATCATTTTCTTGTCCCTTGTCCCTTTCTTCTTCCTGCTGTTCTCCAGCAGCTCTAGCCCTCCTACCAGACCTTTCCAATTCCAGCACAGCTTCAGGAGAGGGCTGTCAACATGAGTCTGGTTCTGCTCAACTTTCCTGCCCCTCAAGGGAAGGTTTGTGTGGCCACTGTAACAGGGATAAATACCTGTAGTGCTGTGCTCATGGTGATTAATGTTGGTCTTTACTATAATAGACCTCAGCCGAGAGTACGGTCTAGACCTGCCCTCTTTGTAAAATGTCTTGAGATAACTTTGGTAATGAATTGACACTCTACCAACAAAGACTGATTGAGATTGATTGATTTAACCTTTTGCATGTGTTCTGTGAATGAGGCAGCGTCTTTCTTCATCTGCACTAATTTAGCAGGTACAAAAACTGTAGAATCCTTTAATAAATTTGGCCTGGATAATTGCAATGGCATAAATAAAGAAATCAAAAGAAAATAAAAACACAAATGTATTCCTGATTAGCCTATTATCCTGTTTTAACCCATATATAGCTGTGTATATGACTAGTAGATTCAAACTGAAATCACTCCAGTAGAATGTTAGAGCCAGCAGGTGCATGACAGCAGTAATGGCCACAGTGTAATCTGTTGGGACAGCTCAGACACCCAGTTAGGTTCACTAAAAGCACTTGCTTTCCCACTGACAGTCTCAGTTTCCCTAAGTGTCCTACAGCGTCATGACTAAACATCCCTTCAGTATCAAACAAAAAACCCTGGCTTTATCTTAAGAAGTCTTTCCCTCAATAGTGAAAGCAGCTCTGCTGATCATTGCAATCTGTTGGAGCATATAAGAATTGGAATCTACGGGTCATTAACACAAACTATAATAGGATCTGGGTTGATAAAGAAAGGAGACCTATAATCTGACAAATTCTCAAAAATTGAAACAACAAAACAGCAACAAGGGAAGGTGATAGCAACGGACGCCCTAAGCTGTTTTCTCAAGAAATGAACTCATTATCATTGGAAAACCAGTGTTGTTTTTCAAAGATAACATGATAAACCAGTCAATATCTTGATGAAACAACCAAAATGTATTCATTAGCCAGGAAAATAAAGTAAATTAAAACGTATGGGTGTATGTCCTCCAAGGGCTACCGTTGATAATATCATATAAGCATACCACCAGTTAAATTGTGGTTTAGCCCTTTACCTACTGAGTCTAAAAATGGCAGTTTGGACATATTTTGTTATTATGACTGTAAAATAGTCAGGAAATGCCCTAAGTCTGAGGGCTTTGGTCCCTTTTCCTACTCGAACTTGACTTTTCAACATCTGGTTAATGATTATTGCACATTATATGAAATTGTCAGCAGTTTAAAAGAAGAAAAACGAAAAAAACGTTTTGTTTTTCATGGCTTTTATGAGAAGAAATTTTGTTATTGCTTATGAAGTTTTGATTTGACATTTGAAATGTGAACCTATGCATGTTTAGAACAATCACCAGTCATATTTTGAATCTCTGGGTGTGCAAAACACAGTGCAAAAGATAACTATATACGGTGCTTAACAAATTTATTAGACCACCACCCAAAGTAAGGTTTATGCCACATCTGTCCTAAATTAACAGCATTGGTAATTACCAAGATCATTTTTTATGTTTCTACAATGGTTAATACACCAATATGTAGAAGCTCTTTAACCCAAATGATATTTTTAATGTAAAATCTAATTATCATTGTTATCCATGAATTTTCAAATTTACTGATTTACAAAAAAACTGAAAAAAATAGTAAAGCACATTATTTATCTTGATTAATATGTCAAATTGTAGTTATTTACTTGCATTCCTGATCTGAAATCCCTCATTCCTGTTCAAAATGGTAAGACATGGAGAGCTCACTGAAAATGAAAGAGTCCGCATCAAAGCACTTCATGATCCTGGATGGTCTCTGAGACAAATATGACAGGTGGTCTAACAAATTTGTTAATCACTGTATATACCACACCCCATATATTGCCGGAAAGCACTGATTCTCAGCTCTCTGTCATTGTTGGAATTTTTTAGATTGAGCAAACTTTCAAGGAGTTACAGGTGTTTTGCTGTGGTGTTTTGCTATGAATGCCCATGTCATATGGTTGCCAGCATTGTAATAAACCATATATGTGCGCATACCCACAATTCTCAGCTTTCCAACACAGTTGGAATTTTCCTGATCAGACAAACTTTGACAGAGTTATGGTAATATTACTCTGGACATATAAAACACAGCGCCGGCGCTGGCTCAGTAGGTAAAGGGTTAAACGGCAAGGACTCTGAATGAGTTTTGAATAGGTCAACTTGTCATATGTACTTGGTGAGTACCTGATTTTATTCATAGAGTAAATGTAACAGAAGAATAGAAAGCATATAAGCCTCAGCTAACAAGGGAATAGAGTTTATATGTTATTCTGTGAGGTAAACTTTAAATATGTGAATTTAATAAGGTCAGCAAACTGATGCCAGGGATTTGGTCTGTGCATCACTTGTTGCTGACTTAATTCATACTGTATTTGCATATCAGATCACAATAAATGAATCTTCTTCAAGATGGATGGAGAATAACTGTGAATAAATGTTGTGGTAGAGATTTATAACAGCAGGGCGTAGATGAGATTTCAGAGGTGAGAATTTTATCTTGAGGATATTGTGAGATCACTGATTACACTTTTTTCTAATGAAGCATGTTTTATTAACAAAAGTGCTCACCGTGTAACCAAATACTTGAAGAATCTGTTCAAGCAGGTAAGGAAAATAAATTTGGGTTTATGGAGTTTACTGTCTGACATGCAAAATAAGTCAGTTACCTAGCTGCAACTCAGCAATAACCGCAACCTCTGCAGCCATGCATGGCAGCACTGCAGCTGAATCAGCCTTGTTGTTATTCCACAGCAGTAGACCGAGCTTGGGCTTGTCCTGCGATCAAGCAGGTGATTTCTGGATGCTAGGGAATACATCAAAATGTGACTAGATTTAGTCTGGAGAGGCAGAGAAAAGACATATAGAGAGATTTCTCTGTCAGGAAGCTCTAATAAAAACAAGATACTGTACAGGATACTGCATGCATTATTAACCAAAGCACAGTCTCAGGGTCAGCATGGAACCACAGAGATAAACTTATGCACTTAGCAGACACAACAAGAGATGTGGTTTTATTTTTACATACTGAAATATGCCTTTTTTAAATTATGTGTTTGGTCTTTGATTTAAACACCTTTCAAACAATTCTTAAGTACTTGAGACAAATGTATAATTTGGCCCCAAGTGCCTGCAGCCATGACTCTGGAAAAAATGGTTTAGCTATTTGGAAAACTCAAGAAAATGACCATGAGGTTACAGTGCAGAAAGATTACCATGAAGCCTTAAAATGATTTAAAGGTCATTGGCTGGAAGCTTGGTGGCTTGTATGTCTAGATAATCCTGTTAGCCTGCAACACTGCTTCTAAATTTGAATCTGGGTCACAAGAAGATATGAAAAACTTGGAAACCTGGTGCTTCAGAAGACATGCAGAGGAAAAAAACAATCTGTAGATTGCATTGGAGAAAGCAATTATCTAAAAATGCCCTCAGGAAGAAAGGGTCAGATGCCGGAGCCACATATCACTGGTCGCAGTGACATCGGATGTGACAGGCTGTGTCCCTTCATAGCAGAACTCCCATCCTTCAGTGCCATCATTAACCAAAGTCATCAATATTTAACTCAGCTTAATAGTCTGACTGTTCTGGGAAAGGATGGTTCAGAGACGTGCCTTCTTGTGGTGTTTAAGAGGTTTTATGTAACACAGTTGAAACAGACGAGTAACAAGTCCCGTTTGTTTTGTTTGAGCAAGCAGAGATGCTAAAATGTTTTGAAAAGGAAATGCACTGTATGTGTTCAACTCAGTTTCAGGAGTTTATTCAGTTTGTTTCTGCTTTTAGATTTAAATCCAGCAGATAAACACATTGTAGCTCATTGATTTTACAGTTCCTATAAAAAGTTTTCAACCCCTTGGATTTTTTCACCCATTTATGGATTTTATAAGTCAAACATGGTCAATATAATTTTGCTTTTCAACAAAGAAAATTACAAAACACCTCTCAATGTCAAAGTGAAAACAGAGTTCTACAAAGTTATGTCAATTAAATAGATACCCACCCCCTTTAAAGTTGACCTTATTCAACAGAAGTCCTGCCAATTGGTGCTAGTAGTTTCACAATTAGTGAAACAGGGATCACCTGAGTGCAGTGAATGTGTCTCAGGGGATTGTAATATATCTGTGTCCAGAAGGTCCAGTCACTGTTCAATCAGTCACTGTTTAATCAGTATTCCAGGCAACCATTACATCATGAAGACAAAAGAACACTTCCATCAGCTCAGAGAAAAGGTTATTGAAAAGTATAAGTCAGGGGGTGGATACAACAAAAAAACCAAGGTACTGAATATTCCACAAAGTTCAGTTAAATCCATCATCAAGAAATGGAAGGAATATGGCACATGTGTAAATCTGCCTAGATCAGGCTGTCCTCAAAAACTGTGACAGTGCAAGAAGGAGACTAGTGAGAGAAGCCACCAAGACACATATGACTACTCTGAAGGCATTACAAGCTTCAGCAGCTGGAATGGGAGAGACTCTGCATACAACAACTGTTGCCCAGATTCTTCACCAGTCACAGCTTTATGAGAGGGTGGTAAAGAGAAAGCCACTGTTGTAGATAATTAATATTGACTATAGTTTGCCAAAAGGCATATGGGAGACTAGTTCTTTGGTCTGGTGAGACCAAAATGGTGCTTTATAGCTATCAGACAAGACTATGTTTGGACACCAAACACATCAAACATAAACACACCATCCCCACTATGAAGCACAGTTGGTGCCAGCATCATGCTGTGGGGATGCTTCTCGGCAGCCAGCCCTGGAAGGCTTGTGAAGGTAGAGTGTACAGGAATATCCTGGAAGAAGATCTTATTCAGTCTTCAAGAAAACCATAGCTTAGGAGAAGTTTTATTTTCACTTTGACATTAAAGAGGGTTTTTGTTATTGTTGTTGTTCATTTGCAGCACTGTGGATGACAAAATATGAGTGTGTAATAAAATAACCAAAAATTGAAAACAGCTTATGTCTCGTTAGCTGTGTTATTTGTAAGACCAAGTCAAATTTGGGCTCTTGATCCATTTTTCCACTCTTGTGGAAATTTTTCTCTGCTGCTGGTGAATAATGAAATAGAGACTTCTGCTGGCCGACAAGGCTTTTATTTCTTTGCAAATAAAGGTCAATCTGCACACAAGCGGTGATTGTGGCGAAAGACACCGAGCCTCTGGCAAGATCCACCTTTATAGGGTGGATACCATTTCTCAGGTGACACCTACAGGGGTCTTCAAAGGGTCTTTTGATTCAGTGGTGGCCCCGGGTTTTACACCTAGTCAGGAACTGGTACAGTCACCTTTGTTGCTTCGTATTTACATGTGCAGTAAAGTCGACATCTCCCTAGCCCTATCGTTTTCCGAAGTGTGTGCATTTCCAAACATGTCCTGTGAGAGGGTAGACACTCTAGGTTCCATAGAAAAGCAACAGTGGGGGTTGTTGGGGCAGGAGAAGCTAAAATTCTATTACACCACCTGAAAACCTAAGATACTGAAGCAGTCTACTCCATCCAGAACTTCCAGTTTAATCTTTAACTTTTAAATCCATAGTGGCATAAGGAAAGGAGCTTTTGTTTTGCATTGAGTAACTTTGCTTGGTAATACAGTCATGGACGAAAATATTGGCACCCCTGGAATTTTTCCAGAAAATACATCATTTCTCCCAGAAATTGTTGCAATTACAAATATTTTTGGTATACACATGTTTATTTCCTTTATGTGCATTGGAACAACACAAAAAAATCCAAAGAAAAAAGACAAAATTGACATAATTTTACACAAAACTTAAAAAATGGGCAGAACAAAATTATTGGCACCCTTTTAAAACTGTGGGTAAATCATTTTATTTCAAGCATGTGATGCTCATTTAAACTCACCTGTGGCAGTAACAGGTGCTGGCAATCCACAAATCACACCTGAAGCCAGTAAGAATGTATAAAAGTTGACTCAGCCTTTGTGTTGTGTGCCTTTGTGTGTCACACCAAGCATAGAGAAGAGAAAGAAGAGCCCAGAATTGTCTGAGGACTTAGGAAGCAAAATTGTGGAAAAATATGAACAATCTCAAGGTTTCAAGACCATTTACAGAGATCTTGAAATTCCTTTGTCCACTGTGCATAATATAATCAAGAAGTTTATAATCCATGAAACTGTGGCTCATCTCCCTGGATGTGGATGGAAGAGAAAAATTGACAAAAGAATGCAACGCAGGATAGTTGGAATGGTGGATAAACATCCTCAGTCAACTTCCACACAAATTCAGGCTGTCCTGCAGATTCAGGGTGCAAAAGTTTCTGCTCAGACCATACGTCGTCATCTGAATGAGATGAAGCGCTATGGCAGGAGACCATGGAGAACCCCACTGCTGACAAAGAGACATAAAAAAGCCAGACTGGAGTTCACAAAAATGTACCTGAGTAAGCCTCAATCCTTCTGGGAGAACATTTTGTGGACAGATGACACTAAGGTAGAGCTTTTTGGAAAAGCTCGTCATTCTACTGTTTACAGAAAATAGAATGAGGCCTACAAAGAAAAGAACACAGTACCTACAGTCAAACATGGTGGAGGTTCAAGGATGTTTGGGGTTATTTCACTGCCTCTGGCACTGGGTGCCTTGACTGTGTGCAAGGAATCATGAAATCTGGAGACTATCAAAAAAATTTGGGCCACAATGTAGGGCCTAGTGTCAGAAAGCTGGGTCTGCATCAGAAGTCAGGGGTGTTCCAGCAGGACAATGACCCCAAACATACCTCAAAAAGCACCAAGAAATGGTTGGAGACAAAGCGCTGGAAAGTTCTGAAGTGGCCAGCAATGAGTCCAGATCTAAATCCCATTGAACACCTATGGAGAGACCTCAAAATTGCTGTTGGAAGAAACACCCTTCAACTGAGAGACCTGGAGCAGTTTGCAAAAGAAGAGTGGTCCAAAATTCCAGTTGAGAGGTGTAAGAAGCTTGTTGATGGTTATAGGAAGCGATTGCTTTCAGTTATTTTTTTCTGAGGTTGTGCAACCAAATATTAAGTTGAGGGTGCCAATAATTTTGTCCGGCCTATTTTTTGAGTTTTGTGTAAAATTATGTCAATTTTGTCTTTTTTCTTCAGATTTTTGTGATGTTCCAATGCACATAAAGGAAATAAACACATGTATACCAAAAACATTTGTTGATTGCAACAATTACTGGGAGAAATTATGTATTTTCTGGAAAAATTCCAAGGGTCCCAATGTTTTTGTCCAAGACTTAAAGAAATTGGAGTTTTCCAAAAAGGAAGAAACAACCATGAGCGTCTGATTTTTTTTACAATATTATTATTATCTTTTTATAATTTTGTCTTCAGATAGCATGCAAATTAAAAGAACATGATTTTGCTCATACAATGGAAGCCAACAGTATGTTCATAGTCCTCTTAGGCTTTGGTTCTCTTCTCCCTCTGAGTTAGTGTCACACTGATTTATTTAAACATGACATGACAGCATGATGTCAAAGAGCCAAGTCACAAAGCTCTGAGAGAAACTGATGAGCTGTATGGAGCTGCAAATAAAGAGCTGGAAACAGAGCTACTGTGTGCCAATAAAACCCTTACACCAAAGAATCATATTCATGACTCTTTCACAACAGTTCAATAAACTTGTGTATAAAGTAAGCCTAATGAACAGAGATACATTGGGCTCACAGCTTATCAAATGCTTTGCATTCCAGACTTTAGCTGTCCTTTTCATTTTAAGTAAAACCAAGAGCAATGCACAAAACAGGCAAATTACATATTGACAAAGCCTATTGATAACTGCATCTCACTCATACTGTATAACCTTGAACACAACAAAATACTCAGTGTTTTTTTTTCTTGAATAACTATCAGATTACACAACACCTTGAAAAGAAGGCCAGGACTGACACTCCAGTGCTTCAGTAACAACAATACTTCACACATCTGAGTTATTCAAAGCACGTTTGTTAAATCTGTATGCATAGGGAAAAGAGGGGATTAAACTGATAAAAATTCTACATGAGTTAAGGTATATTTTCACAACTCAGATCACCCCTTAGGGAGAAATGCTATGTTCAAGTTTATTTTTTATTTTTTAACTAATTGTTAGAACTCTTGCTTTATCATTTCTCATTTGTTAATCAGCAACTGAAAAGTCACTGCATTATTATCCAGAGGGACATGAGGCCAGATTTGAAAAGATAACACCACCTTAACATCAGAGTTATAGTAAGGCTTATTTATTACAGTTTAAATCTTACTACCCACATACTCATGCAGGTCCTAGCCTGTCCTGTATGTTGGATGAGCCTGGGCGAGCAAGCATGCTTTATAGTTCTAACCAATTATTTACACAGAAGGATCCCACAGCTACTGGTGGTATTCAAACATTTGGTCTGTATAAGCTTCCAGAAAGTATGCAAAAGTATGGATGAAATGAATGCAGACTTTGGACAGAAGGCCCCCTATGCTTATCAAATGTAAAACATTAATGAGTCTGGTATCATGTTAGCGCTCAGGTAAATACTTTTACTTCCCACATTTGAACTGGTTAGTCTAATTTACTGTTAGCTAGCTAAACACACTGTTATTTTACTACATAGAGATTACTGCAGCTAGCTTCATTTTACTTACTATTAGTCAGCTAGCTAGTACAGTTACCTAACTAACAACTGTGAGCGCTAGTTAGTCTAATGTTACTGTTAGCTAGCTAAATACACTGTTATTTTACTACTAAATAGTTAGTTAATATTACTATAGCTAGCTTTATTTCTACTTACTATTAGCTAGCTGTTAACTGCTAATCAGCTGCCTGGTTTATAATACTTGTAGCTAGCTAACAATAGCCTATTCATACTTAGCTGCTAATGAGCTAGTTAATTTTCCTGTCCATAAGCTATGAATACTAGCACTTTACTGCTAATGTGCTGGTTAATATTACTGTTAGCTAGTTAAGAGCAGACTACTTATAGCTGTTAATGGGGTTATATATTGCAGTCCATTAGCTGTGCATACTGTTATTTACTACTGCTGGCTAATATAAATGTAAGCTAGCTAAGAATAGTCTACTTAGCTGCTAACTGGGCAGTTCATTTTACTGTTACCTATGAATAGTCCTACTGTTACTTTACTGCTAATGAGCTGGTCTATATTAATGTTAGCTTATTAAGAGTAACCAACTCATATTTAGCTGCTAATGGGGTTATACATTACTGTCAGTTAGCTATGAATACTGTTACCTAACTGCTAATGACCTGGTTTATATAACTGTTAGGGATAGTTAGTTTAATATTACTGCTTATTGGCTAAGCATATTGTTTACAGCTAATGAGCTGGTCTTTATTACAGTTAGCTAGGTAAGAATGGCCTATAGGTGCTAATGAGATAGTTATTTTTACTGGCAACTATAAACACTGCTTATTTGCTGCTAATAAGCTGGTTTTACTGTAGCCAGCTTTGTTACTTACCGTTATATAGGCTGAAAATATTACAGTTAATAGCTAAGAATACTGTTACATTAATCACTAAGTTATAGCTATCAGTTCCTGTTAGCTACCTAAGAATATGCTTGACTGCTAATGAACTGGTTAATTTGTAGGTACACTGTAAAATTGCGAATAGCAGTGACATCTACCAACCCACTCTTTTGAATTAAAAGCTTAATCTTGGTTTAAAAAAACAACAACAAAAAAGCTTTTTATAGATAGGCAGTCAAAAACTAATGAACATACTGAAAATACTGTATGATCCATCTTTACCAAGTTTGTTCTGCTAAAAGCTGCTATATATTAAAAACTTTACCTTTAACCATTTGCTGCCACTAAAGCCTACTTCCACTGAGCAAGCTATATTAACTGCTAGTTAACTGAGATAAACATTAGAAATTGAAACTTCAACATTTATTTTGTAACACCATCAAACTGTTACAGAGGCTATAAAGCTGTTTAAAGATTAACTGTTTTCTTTTGCTAACCTTTATGTTTAAACTAAATCCTGAACAATATGATTTTTTAATATTTGAATTGATATCTACATTTATAATTTCTAAATTTATTTCATTTGTCTTTGTGGAACTCGGCAGTACAATTTTATAAAAGCATGTTAGCTTTCCATTCTGGGCGTTAAGACAGAGAAAGCAGTTGACATCTATAGCAACATGCTTACAGACCATTTACAGGGTCAGGCAGAAGCTGGAAAAAGGGAAACATAGATATGATTTTACCATCTGATGGAGACATGAATGAAAGGGAAGTGTTGGGGAAAATAACAAGTGACAGATACAAATGACATGCACTGAAGTACGTGGTATCCATGGCCCTCACTCCAACCGTCTGATTGATTAAACCAACATAAAGCCTGGAGGGTTTAGGGTTGTCACTCTGGAGGCGCTTATTGCCTCTCAAACCGAGGCTGTCAGAGCCTTGAAGAGGAAATGCAGAATAAAAGAACTGGCACATTCTGCCTGTCCTTTCCTATTATCAGGGAAGCACCCGCAGTATCTCTTTTTCTGATATAGATACACCAAAGACATTATTGATTATATTTTTAGTATTTTAAGCTAATATTTGGATTATCATGATAGGCCTGGTTCATTTAGCCACTTCATTCCAGGCCTGAGAAGCTCATCCAAGATGAGGATGATTGGAGGACAACAAAGCAGGGACAGGGAGCAAGAAGAGGACGTGGAGGAGAGAAAGCAGGGATAAAAAGCATGAAAATCTTGAAAGATAGGAAAGTAAGGAAAATGGAGGTTTGTTTTCAGGTTATGAAGAGGAGGAGAGGACAGAAGACAAAGTTGGGGAAAGTAAGGGCAATGCAGATTTACTTTTTGCTAGTCGACCTAGGATTACAGGCCAGAGAAGCTCATTGGTAAAGAGAGGGAGAAGTTGTCTGCAGACTGGCCCATTAAGTTGCAAAGTAACCCAAAATGGCAACAAAGATAATTACCTTCAATATTCAAGTCAGGCATAACTATAATGCCTTTGGCCTCAGCTATCACTGGTGCAGAGGCATGAAAAAGAGCTGTCAAAAAATTTAAAGGAGGTCAATGATGCAAGCAATTTATGCAAGTATGCTGTTTAATGTTTCTTCCTCTATGTGAGTTTGGCATCAGCTAGAGATGCTGTCAGAAGAGAAATCCATAAATCTGGGGTGTATCATGAGATGTGCACACATTCCTACTCCACATGTTCTATTATACATTTTTTTTTATCTGTACAAAGAAAAAAAAAACATGCCTGCACTGATGCATGCTATCACTCTGCTGCAGATGGCTTGTTGAATAAGGTGTCTTCCTGATAGCAGCAGACAGCTTCATCTCATTTTAAATGCTGCCAGAACAATGACTAGTTAACGTTTAATGGTCTCTGGTAGGACACCAACCCATATGACATGTTAATGTTTTATTATCCCTAACAGTATAATGCACCTGTCTGGCTGAATTGATAGAGATAGACTGGGTGATAGACTGGGTGACTTCAAAGGATACCTATGCAACTATTAATATGCAGAATACGTTCATGAATAATCATGTATGCACACACTCTGTCTCTTCACATATCATACCTGAAAAGAGAAAGGTAGAGATCAGGCAGGTGATAGTTGCTTAGTATGCTTCTCACAGTGGCAGCTATAGGCTTCATTAAAGCAGTGAATTACCTAATTAGAGTTTTATTGCATTTCATTCAGAAATACATGCAAACAACATTCATGTGCGCCTCTATAGCCAACCATATAAAAGGATTAAGCCATGACTCAAATCATTAATACTGCACTTTTTGACTGCTTCTGCATTGCATGGTAATTTATGTGTTCATGTATTTGTTCACTTTTTTCCCAACAGTGTTTCACCTGAAATGCAATGTGAGAAACTAACCCTGAGAGAATTAATTAGTAACCCTTCCAGGTGTTGAAACGCTTTACCCAGTGATGAATTCTGTTCCTGCGTCAAAGATACAAACATGTCAGGAAAGACAGACGCTGCTGCGAAACAACCTGATCCTGCAGACATGGAGGGGTCCAGTGACAGGCTTTTCTGCTGCAGGTGGGTGCGCAGCAGAATCCCACTGACCCACAGAGAAGAACTGTACCACATCCTGAGGATGACAGGGCCTCTGGTAAGCAACTGGCTCTGTTTGCATACCCTTCTCCTCCATTATGTTGATTTATTTACCATTGATGAGAGGGCTTTGTTTGACAAGTCAAGAAAAAAAATGGACTTTCTGTTTGAGTTTTAGAAGCAACATCAGTCGAACCAAGGCAGTGTTTGCCAAGTTTCAAACTGTGATGACAGCATGACACATAGTTTGCACAGAGCACCGTGCTAATTCATTTCCTGTTATGCACAGTATATTACATATTACCTGTGGGATGAAAGCCGATAGCAACTACATCATATATTCTGTTTGTCTTTCTAGCTGCTCTCTCGAATCCTCAATTACCTGCTTCCATTTGTGGTTACTATGTTCTGTGGGCGTCTGGGAAATGATGTGATGGCTGGCTATGGATTAGCTTCTGCTGTAAGTGGTCATCTGTATGCTCCACAGACTTTTGGAGGCTAACATGAAGGAAACACATGAGGAAATGTTATGTCAAGGGAGAAAATTGAATGTAACAGCTGTAAACTCATAGCCCTGTGACAGCTTTTACAGTCTGGTTAAAAGCTTGATGATTAAATCAATATACAGTGCATTTCACTGAATGAGCCATGTAAGTATTGCATTCATGTATGTTTCTTATTGATTGCAGACTATTAATGTTACCACTGCAGCTACGGGATGTGGTCTGGGACTGGCATGTGACACTCTGGTTGCTCAGGTGTAAAAATGCTTTGCCCTTTGTGCTTCGATTCAACTCCAGTTTGAACCTATAGTGATCATTACTCACTTTTCTGAAATGATTAACTCTTTGTGTGTTGTGCAGACATTTGGTGGTAAGAACCTGCTGCGGGTGGGAGTGATTCTTCAGCGGGGCGTCATCATCCTGCTGTTGTTCTGTCTGCCCTGTTGGGGCCTCCTCATTAATGCTGAAGCCATCCTGTTATGCATGGGACAAGAATCTGAGGTGGCCAGGTAACTGATAATACCAAATATACACATAAAAACCTGTGAGTGGTTCCTACTGAACTTTCTTTGAGTTTTCCAAGAAATGGTGCGTCATGATTGTTCTTATCTGATGCATTTTCCAATAGATTTTGTATCTGATGATACTAGGTATTTACTCTAATGGGAGACCTAAGAGAACATCCATCCAGGCCTGCCCCACTGAAATGGCTTGGCTTCTGAAAGGCCAGTAGGGGTCCTCCCCAGGTGTGATATGATAGTATAGATACATGCACGTAGGATCAGCACCTACCTCTGACCAACATTCACCTCCTTGGCCAGGCTTTGATCAGCTTCTGGGGTCAACTGCCCTAGCTAGCTCGTCTTTGTCTTCTTTCTTTACTGCCATCCTGTTTTTAGTATTTAATATTTAGATCAAAACTAACATTCACTGACCATTGTTTCCAATAAGGCTAGATTGTTTTACTCAACCTCACTTGGCCCCATACAAGACCAGGCTCCAGAAGCATTAAGATGAGATACTTAAATAATTGCAAAAAAGACAAAAATTTGTGAAAATTGTCAGAAAGGCAAAAAAGGCAGAAAATGGTAAAAAAAAAAAAAAAAAAAGTGGTTAAAAATGGCAACAATGGGTTAAAGGTGTGAAAATGGGCAAAACATGGGTAGCTGAAGTTGTAAAAGGGGTTTTAATGTAGCAAAATTGGCTAAAAGTAGCAAAAATGGGTAACAATTGGCAAAAATGGTTAAAAGAGAAAAAAAGGGGGCAGATGGTCTAGTTATTAGGTCCCTCCCCATGTACACAGGTGGCCCAGATTCAAGTCAGGCCAGTTGCTCTGTCTTTCTGGCTCCATCCACTGGCCTTTCACTGTCTAAAAAAGTGTAAAACAGAGATAAAAATGGTTGAAATGTAGAAAACGTGTCAAAAACAGTGATGAAATGGGGTAAATAAGGGATACACATAGGTAATTTAAACATCAGACCCTGACAATAGTATCAAACACTTTCAGCTCCAAAATGAGGAAACTGTTAGCCATGATGCTAGCACCACTGCTACTGATCAAACACACATGCATTGACATCATCAGTAAATCACAACTGGGGACAGTCCATTCTCAGAGTTTCTCAGGGACCCAGACAGTCCTGTGGGCAGGCCTGATGCTTGCTTTGTGCTATACTAGCCTTTTGATAGTACTGCAATAAAAACAACTTTAAACTGTATTTCACTGGAATTCCACTCTATTGAACTGTTGTTGCTTGATATTGTCACATAGTAATTCACCTCAAACAAATTAATTTCTTACCTGTTTCACACATCTATCTGGAAAACCTTCAATACTAAGTGTTTGGGAAAGGGCAGAGGATTTGAAAAAAAAAATCAGAGTCTTATTGGATGAACGTTCTATCTATCACATCTTTACGGGCCAATCAGAGCAACAGAGCAACGTGCATTTGTACTTTTGGAAAACATTTTGAAATTACTAATTTTAATTTCACTTAAGTATATTTTATGTTGTATTTCACTGCATTTGAAAAGGCAATAATTACTGAGGAAAAAAGTCAGTACTAGGAGTTTCTGGCTTTCTGTTCTTAGTTTGGTTTGACAACATGGTGGTGCATAGCACACAGAGAGAGTATGATCCCATATCACATTCAAAAAAAGCTGTTACATTTCACTTTATCATAATAGTGTGCCTTTACCTAAATATTTTGGTTGTAAATTCAAATCCTCTTGTTTTTATTGCACATAGAAAAATATCATTTTTATAAATACAACCCCCTTGAAGTAGCAACTCAGTGCTTTGAGCAAACTTTGAATTAATTTACTTTTTAACTTTACTTAAGTAGAATTATAGACCAGAACTTTTACTTCAACAAAAGTAAATTTCAACCAGAGTAACTGTACTTGGGCTTAAATATAATAGTCTTGCACTTTTTCCACCTCTGATTTGTTTTATAATTTGCATTGACTTGCTCACTCACATACCCAAAGCCACATTTCAGGCAGACAATACCTGAAAAACCAAATTTTTTTTCCAGACATAACCACTAGAGCAGCCCTGTTAAATACTCAAATACTTTGAAGTCTGTATTTCTTTAGAGAAGTACTGATATGGCACATTTAAGCCTCTTTTTCATTATTCAATCCAGTCTTGCACCACCGTTTTTGCACACTATTTTAAGGCTGCATGCTTGATGTTGCTTAACCTCTTACAGTTTTTACCTTGAACAGCAGCTTCTGCTTTCCATAGATATATTTTTGAGTAGCACTGAAAATGAATGCACTTGAACTTATGACTCCTTGCAGTATATACAACTTCCAGTAATAATTTCCTGTATATAAAAATACCGTAATACTTTTATTACAGGATAGCGCAGTTGTATATGACAGCCTTTATTCCAGCTGTACCAGTGAGTTGTGCCTTTTTTTCTCAGTTTTTTTGAACAGATTGAATACATTTTCAGTGACATGTGTTTGGTGTTAAGAGTTTTTTTTTCTATTTTTCTTTTAGGCAATGTTTCTACATCAGCTTCAGGTGTCTTATCTGCAGAATCAGGTGCACTAAGGTTCTTTATACTTGCTTTATGTGTCAGTGAATAAAGAAGTGGTATTTATACTTACTGTGTTCCTTGTTCTTGTGCGTTAAGGGCATAATAATGCCACAAATGTACACAGCTGCCTTGGCAAACATAGCCAACCTGGTGACCAACTACATTTTTCTCAACTGGCTGGATCTTGGTGTTGGGTAGGTACACTCTAAAAACTCATCACTTAAAAAAAGTCAGATATTTCACATACATATTATATATATACATGTCTGTGTTTTTGTTTTAACAGTGGTTCTGCTGCAGCTAACACCCTGTCTCAGGTTTATATCTGTACTTTTCTGTTTGCCTACATTTGGTGGAAAAAGCTTCATGTATCAACATGGGGAGGTGAAGAATTTAATATTCATAGCTTGCATATGCTCTCATGCATCACTCTGTTCATTTGTCATGCTCTACAGGCCCACATTATTAAGTGTCTCTCTCCCCCTGCAGGATGGTCTGCAGAATCACTGCAGGAGTGGGGCTCTTACATGAAACTGGCCATCCCCAGCACTTTAATGACATGTTTTGAATGGTGGGTGTATGAGTTTGGGGGATTCTTTGCAGGTAAGAGAAGTATTTTTCTGGTTTAATCTATCTTGCCCTCATACTGTTAAAACACTGAGTAGGAGCTTTCTTTCCAATCTGATTTTATTGCTTTGTTCAAACCAGCATGTGATACAGATTTTGAGTCATGCTGTTCTCTGTTCTTTGTCTCTGGTGATCAGGAATGCTGAGTGAAGATGAGCTGGCAGCACAACATGCTGTAGTAATGGTGGCTTTTATAACCTACATGGTACTTACAAATCTAAACATCTCACTCTCACTTTTAAATTATGCCACAACATGTTTAAGATTTAGATGTGGAAAGCTCCTGTGAGGCACTTTCTATTTGTGTCAGTATTTGTGCCCTTGTTAGACAAAGTGGAACATCCAATCTCTGTTCTGATGTGCAAAGCTTTCAGTCACATGACTATCCCTGAGACCCCAAGGGCAAAAAGAGTTTGAGCATGTACTGTGCTGTGAAGATGTATTTGCCCCCCTCCTGATATATTTATTTTGCATTTTCGGCATCTCTGGAGTAAATACAAAATTCTGTTTTTAAATTATCGTTTTATTTGTTGAGGAAAAAAGTTGTCAAATCCTACCTTGTCTTATGTGAAAAACAGCCAGATAAAATCCTGAATTAACTGTGATTTAACTAATTTTTGGAAAGCTGAGTTCAATTTCACTAGCCACACCCAGGCTGGATTACTGCAAGTTGAATTCAAAAATCCCTTCAGTAGAACCTGTCTGACAAAGTGAAGTAGACTAAAAGATCTCAAAATGCAACACGTTGCCACTTAAAGACATTCTATAACAGATAAGAAACAAAGTCATTGGCATCCATCAGTCTGGGAAGGGTTACAAAGCCAAGTCAAATGTTTTCTGACTCCAGCAAACCATGGTGAGAGCCATTATCCACAAATGTAGAAAACCTTAGAACAGTGGTGAACCTTCCCAGGAGTGGTTGGCCAACCATAATGACTCCAAGAGCAATCAATTACTCATCCAAGAGGTCAAGAAATAACCTAGAACAACATCTAATGACCTTCAAAACATCTTTGATGATCCCCAGGACTTTTGGGAAAATATTCTGAGGACTGATAAGAAAAAAATTAACTCTTTGGAAGGTGTGGTCCTGTTATATCTGACATAAAATGTCTGCTTCTGGACCTGAATTACTTGTTATTATTGACGGAATGAATGATGAATTTTGCTCTCTACCAGAAAATCCTAAAGTAGACTGTCCAGCCATCAGTAACCTCAAGCTCAGGCACACTTGTGTTCTGCAGCAGGACAATGATTCAAAATACACCAGCAAGTCCACCCCTGAATCGCTTAAAGATACAAGATTTAGAGTGGCCTTGTCAAAGTCCAGATTTAAATCTGATCGAGATGCTGTGGCAAGACCTTAAACAGACCATTCGTGTTGAAAATCCCTTCAGTGTGGCTGGATTTAAGCAATTCTGCAAAGATTAGTGGGCCAAAATTCCTCCACAATGATGTGAAAGACTCATTGTCAGGTTCCAACATATGCTTGCTTGTAGTTGTTGCCACCAAGGGTGGCACAACCAATTATTAGGTTTAGGGGGCAATTACTGTTTCGCATAGGGCCAGGTCTCTTAATAAATAAAATTATCATTTAAAAACTGCATTTTGAATTTAATTCATGTAATCGTTGTCTGATATCAAAATTTGTTTGATGATTTGAAACAATCAAGTGTGACAAATGTGCCCCAAAATCCTGCCTACCAGATGGGTAGTTCAATGAGTGTGTGACTTCAGCTGACAAAAATCCACTTCCAGTTAAGACAAAATTACAAAAATTACCCTAAGAAGTCATAGCTGTTGCTTGTTGTCTTGTTTGCTTTTATAGGTAAATAGAGACCTGACTGTTCATTTCAATCTGTTTCCTAACCCACTAAAAACTCCTCATAGAGGCCTATACTTTACTTTCACAAACTAAACTGGTGGTTTACCCTTTTAAAAAGCTCAATAAAACTCTTTCTGATTAGCTTTCATGTATTCTGACCCTACATGTATTTTCTCTATGCTGATGCATCCACAGTTCCCTCTTGGTATTCAAGCTGCAGCATGTGCCCGAGTAGGGAACGCCCTCGGTGCAGGAGACACTGCCAGGGCCCTCCTGAGCACCAAATTGTCATTCGCTCTTGCAGGTCAGTTTGAAACATGTTCTGCAGTCAAAACTAACGCAGATAACCGAATAGAATCAGGTTTGTTTCATGGTTTACAATTGTTTCTTCTTTTTCAGTCTGCTTTGGACTCATTGAAGGTTTAGTGCTCGGCTCTACCAAAACAGTAATTGGCTACATGTTCACTTCTGATGAGTGGGTCTTAAAAACATGTTAATATCTCTACTTAATGCAAAACATTTACATGCAGAGAACACGATTTTGATTTTCATTTCAGGAAGATAGTAGGTCTGGTTTCACACGTGATGACCGGTTACTGTTTCCTTCAAATGTTTGATGGTCTCGTGGTGAGTCTACCAGTTTTCCTTCTGTATCTCTTTTCAGAAAAATGCAAAACAAATAATTTATTTTTGATGTTGATCTTCCCCCAGTGCATCTCCACTGGCATCTTCTTGGGCACAGGCAAGCAGAAGATACCAGCTGTGGCCAACTTCATTGGATACTACTGCATAGGACTCTCACTTTCTGTTACTTTAATGTTTGTAGCACAACTGAGAGTTTTAGGTATGACATGACCATATTTTGTTACTTTCACACATTACTAGAAATATATGGCCTCATTAAAAAAAAGCAGCTTATTATAAATGGACCCTGCTGTGCCCTTAATGGAATATTTCATCTTTTTCTTCGCAGGTTTTTGGCTCGGACTGCTCATTTGCTGCGTCGTACAATCCACCCTCTACATCACTGTCATCTTCTTTAAGCTGGACTGGAAGAAAATGACAGAGGAGGTATTCTGCTGGTTAATCTTAGAAATCAGGATCATGCAGAGCCTCAGCTGTTCAGATCATCTGCAGGGGAGATGGATCTGGCTCATTATAATTTTTCTATTTTAACGTCTATGAATGAGGAGAGATTTGGCATTAGCGTTTCGTATGTGCTTGTTTGCAGGCGGTGAAACGAGCTCAGAAAAAAGCACCACTGACATTATTAAACTCGCCTTTCCTACCAGATGCTTCAGCCAACAACACTGCAGACCAGATAGCAAGTAATGGGAACGTAAGTGATCCTTTAGCCTCACATTATCAAATTAAACAGTCTCAGTTTGTTTGGCACCGTTTTTTAATGCTAAACATTCCTTTTTTGTTATTTTTCTCTTTAGACATGTTCTGTTTTGAAAATTTGAAATTGCATAGTCACCATTAAGACAATGTGCTTTTTGTCTGTTACCGAAATATGACAATGATGCTGACTGACAAAAAAAAAAAATTTAAAAACAGAAAAAAAACAGAACACATGCATAGAAAGCCAGAGCCAGGACACTTACTGTTCTTCATATCATTATTATTTATAACAGGTATGTGGTCACACCCAAGCCAGCATGTCCATGTGGTTATATGTGGGCTGCAATATGGGTCCATTCTGGACCTGTCCATGGGTTCTATGTTGAGCCCACCTGTGACTGCCATTGTGAACTTCAAGAAGGATCTACCTGGGATCTCTAGAGATGGGGCCTAAATGGGCTGATCCCACTCCAAGTTCACATGGGCAGTTACATGTGGAGCCAAAATGGAACCCATGAACAATCCCATATATGACCCAAATTGCAGCCTCCATATAACCCATATGGTGCCCCACATGGACATCCTGGCTGGGACAGTCTGGCTGAATGGGCTCTATGCACAGCAGGGGGTGGCATATTTCCGGTGGAAAATAAGGCTGCTTCACAACTTCCGCCCAACCATACGTGCTAAGCTAAAACGGAATCTAAACCCTCCTATACTGCCTTAATGTGTCCGTTTCGTTGTTTTTTTTTTGTTTGTTTGTTTCAATTGTTGTTTGTGTTTACTCTATCATCATTGCTTGGCATCCAAACATGTTAAAATGATGTTTCAAAAACAGGTTAAAAGCACCTCTGGACATCGTTGCTGTGTGCTGCAATGTACATCTTCAGCTAAATTTAACTCGTCATTGACAGTCAGCTCAGATTACTCATGCAAACAGCGAGTAAACTGCAATGAATTTGCCATCATACGCCTTTCTCTTCTCCCGTCTGGAAGTGTGGGAGCGGTCTAATGCCAAATGCGGAAGCAGTTCATGCATAGAGGTCATTGTCTAGTGTGTTTATAAAGAAGATTCTAATATTCTAAAAAAGTTTCAAGAAGTCCTTATGCCTATGTTCTCCCACTTTTTTTAACAGGTTAAGATTTTAAAATCTTCCAGGGTGTAGCCAGCCCTAATTATATTGAATAAATGACATATAGAGGCATTGTTCATTCTTAGTTCTTTTCTATGCAACATTTTCCATAGAATCCATAAAATTAAAACGATATGACGACTTTAAAATTTTGCTGGATTTGTTCCCTGTACATCCTAACTAGTGCTGTCAGCATTAATGTGTTAATCCCAATAAGATTATGAGCCATAACTGATGTGCTGGTTTTTTTTAAATTGCATTAATAGCATGGTTTAGAATCCCTGTCAGCACACTTTAGTGGTTAAGGCAACACCTCTCTGTAGCTACAAATATGTATAATAAACACACTACAGCTCCATAACATCTTACTTCAGTTTGACATACTTTCAGATAGCTTAGTGGAAAAGTCAAGTCACCTGCACCTCGAAATATCAAACATTTCACTTTTTATTGTTCTTTTATTTTCTTTTGAACCCAGAACAACTTCTTTTTTCTGTGGTTAAGTTCAAGACAAAATCTTGGATGAACTTGACGTTCCTTGTTTTTTTTTCAAAATAAAAGCAAGTCCGTATCCAAACAGGAAGTCAGTCACCCTCAGTTTAAAATCCAAAATGAAATAAAAACAGTTTAAATACAAAATAGTGGAATTTTAAGAAAGTGATGTAGTATGGTGATTAATTGTGACTTACAATAGATATTCAGAGATTAATTGTGATTACAAATTTTAGTGTTCTGATTAACCTAATCCCAACAAAAAAGTGATTAAAAAACAACGTTCTTCTTTCAAGTCAGCAGATGGCTACAGGTCTGTGAGCACAGAGGAGCATAACGAGAACATGGGGACGGAGGCTGGGCAGCTGAAAGGTGGTCGTCTTTCCAGAACCCAGCTGATCCTCAGGCGAGGCCTCACTATGTTTGCAGCTGTAGGACTTCTGGTTGTGGGAGTAAGTGTGCACTTACTAGTGCCCTTACCAGAGAACCCACCATCTGAGGGAAACTTTACTTTGGACTGGATCAACACCACATTTACTCCTGACCAAATGGTATCGACTGTGCTGGTCTCTATACAAGAGTGAAAATAACATTGAAAGAATTCATGTTGACATTAATGTGTGTGCTAAGTTTCAAAAACATGGAATTTTAGTCTCTTGTAGGGTTCTTATTTTGAGAGAAAATAGCAAAAAATAATCAGAAATAGAAATTTGAAAAAATCTGAAGTGTTGTTTGAGTTTGGGGATTAATTTATTGTCCTTGCTTATGATGACCTGTAATCCTGTTCATTCAGTATAAAGTTTCTTAATGCTGATTTTTAAGAGCATTCATTAATGTGAATCACAAACTCATGTTATATAAACCTGATAAAGTGAAAATTAATCTCTGGCTGTAAAGTAAAAGAGGAAATTGTTTTGTGCTTTTGCATCCAGTGTGTGTTTAACCTTGGGAATAATGATACTGATCAAGCTTACTCTTGTTCTGTACAAGTCTGAAATAGGGCTTGGCATCTTTGTTTATGGGTTCAACCCAAATCTTCTTGCAGCAAACATTGTAGTAAAGTGGGAAAGTGAAAAAGTTAGCAAGTGTTTTGTTTTGAAATACCTTCTCAAGTTGTATTCCCTAAACAGTGATATGCAATTGTTGAAAAGTATGCATGCAGCCCTTGCACCAGACATACTTCTCTGTCCAATCACTGTTGAATGGTCTGTTCTCTGCATCTAGTTTTTGTCTTTTTTAAGTCACAGCTAGCACAAACACAACCATGAAATGTTTTTCTGAGATGTGCCAGAGAGGATATGTAGGGGTTAATTGAGACATCATGGGTGGGTGCTGATTGGCAGCACCTGTGAGCATGGGCCCTGCTACAGTGGTCAGTAGATGTCTGCTTCAAGAATCGGCATGTGTGGAGGCTAAAATAAATGGTGTCAAGATTAATGTGTGCAATATAATAATAATAATAATAATAATAATTAATATTATATATATATATATATCTTCGCTACAGGACAGAAATATATAGAAGATCTTTCATACCATCAGCAATAAGATTATATAATTCTACCATAAACAGATGAGACTCCAGACAAACGAATTTCCCTTCGGGGATAAATAAAATTATAGTATTGTATATATATGCTCCAAATAAGGAAGAACCAGTACAACTAACCATTAAAATTGGGTCAGAAGGTGTGAGGAAGGGCAGGTGGAGGATGAATGTGTCTTTATTAAAGGACCAAGCATTTACAAAATTATTAGAGGGTGATCTTAAATACTTCTTTGAAACTAATACAGGTTCAACTTTGAAACTAGGCATAGTGTGGGAGACCTCAAAGGCATATGTAAGAGGCAAAATAATAGCCTACTCTTGTAAAAAGAAAAAAGAAGATAGAGAAAAAATGGTAAGATTAGAGTCCAAAATTAAAGAATCAGAAAAGACACTTGCAAAGAACCATACTGACTGTCTTCTGAAGGAAGTCTGTGAACTAAAATTTCAGCTAAATGATATACACAATAAAAAGGTAGAATATGCAATGTTCTGACTGAAAAGTAACTTTTATGAAAGTGGGGGTAAGGCAAGTAAATTATTGGCTAGACAACTAAAACAGAAGGATGTTAATTTCGTGATACCAGCAATAAAAAAAACAGAAATGGGGATATTGTGATGAGCTCTGAGGAGATTGACAACATATTTAAAGAATTTTATTCAGAGCTTTACAAATGTGAATATAGCCCATCATCTAAAAAAATAGAGGCCTTCTTTTCAGATATATACCTTCCAAAACCGACAGAGGAACAGACTATGCAATTAGATGAAACTATTACGGAACAGGAAGTTAAAAATGCAATTTTATCCCTGAAAGCTGGAAAGTCACAGGACTGGATGGGCTTCCTGTGGAATATTATAAAAAATATATTGATATACTAGCACCTTTACTGACTGATGTATACAGAGAAGCATTTAAATTTGGGCAACTGCCAGATTCATTTAATGAGGCGCTGATAACACTGAAGAGAGACAAGGACCCCACAGACCCCAGTAGCTTCAGACCTGTGAATTTGCTAGATGTGGATAGTAAAATACTTACTAAAGTACTGGCAACTAGAATGGAAAGGTTTTTTTCCACATATTATACACACTGATCAGGTGGGCTTTGTTAAAGGGTGCTCGTCATCAGATATTATTTGACGCTTGTTACATCTTATGTGGTCTAGCCGGAATAACAACCTACCCATAGCTGCCTTTTCCCTGGATGCCGAGAAGGCTTTTGATAGGTTTGAGTGGGCCTTCCTCACACATACATTGAAAATATTTGGCTTTGGAGAAGGATTTAGACATTGGATTGAAGTTATTTATTCTTCACCTAAAGCTTCTGTCTTAACAAATGGCCTGGCCTCCCCTTTCTTCAATCTTACAAGGGGTTCAAAGCAAGGGCATCTTCTTAGTCCTCTACTTTTTGCCGTAGTTTTATAACCATTAGCTGCCGCAATAAGAGAAGCCACAGGCATCACAGGGGTATTAGGTGAGGGCAGTGAACACAAATTATTTTTGAATGCTGACAACATTTTATTGCTGTTATCAGACCCTGGCAATTCTATACCTTTAGTTTTAGACAAGATTGGAAAAATTTTCAGAAATCTCTGGGTAAAAAATTAATTGGCACAAATCAGAGGCCATGCCTGTCTCAAAAACATGCTTTCAGTCAGAAATCTCAGCCTTCTAATTCAAGTGGATTCCAGTTGGCATGAAATACCTCGGTTTAAAATTGTGTGCAGATTTAGATAAAATCATTGAGCTTAATATGTTACCATTACTACAAGATATGAAAAACAATTTGGAAAGGTGGAAAATATTGAATCTCACCCTCTGGGGCAAAATAAATACTGTTAAGATGGTGATAACACCACAGTTTAATTATATATCAATAATGTTACCTTTCAATATACCCAATACGTTATTTAAACAATATAACCAAATGGTCAAAAACTATTTATGGAATGGGAAACGGCCAAGGATCAGCTTTAAAAAACTATGTACTCCCAGGGAAAGTGGCGGCGTGGCACTTCCAAATGTGGAAATTTATAATTTGTCTTTTGAATTGACCAATTGACCAGACACTGGGTGGAACATGATTCTCACCTTAACTGGATAAAAATTGAGAGGTCTATAACTGCCCCTTTCACAGGTAAATCTTAAAGATGGAGTTGATAATCCCATAATAGAGCACTCCAAGTGGGTATGGTCTGAGGTGCATAAAATGATGGGAAAATCTCAATATAAACAAGTTTATTCTTCCATATGGAATAATCCTCAAGTGGGATTGTATTGCTCAGGGATTGTATTTTGTTGTAGTGTTAAGGGCCCAGGGTAATTCCCCATCAAGACTGGTAACATGGACTCAGATATTTGCCCCACTCAAATAAGACCAAGCCAGAAAAGACGTGAGCACCTTTCTAATGGTCTAAATTTAGTCACACATACGTAGATCCCAGTGTTTCCACATGCTTACAGAAACCTTTTTTTTCCCATCAATCTAGTGTGTTAAGACACAAAGTTTGGATTTCACTTTACAGGGACTTTACATTAACAAGACCAGTTGTATCAAATTGGCTTTGACATATTGAACTACCTGTGATTGAATATTCCTACTTTTATTTCCTCATTCTTAGCCTTTATTGTAATTTAAGACATTTTTCTTCATTTTAACACTGACTCATCTCAGTGGACTTGGCTGATTTGACAGCTGTGACTGCAGCAAGATTTCCATCCTTTCCAGCATACTGGTGAGAAACTCTAATAGCTACACAAGAGACAAGACAGACACCTCACTGGAGAGCCCTGTGTTGGCATCTTGAGCTTAGACATGAAGGATACTGATGACAATCTTTGCTGCTGCTGTTGAGTGCACAGCAGGGTGCCTCATGCCACAGAGGAAGACCATACCAAATCCTGTTGAAGACAGAATTGGTTTTGCTTACATACTGTGCTCTGTCTGGTCTGAAGGTGCCTTTGCTGAAAAGCTGAGTCACAAAATAGAAGATTGATGATAGTCTTCCTTTGCCAAAGAAAAGGTTAAGATGTCAGGAAAACAGGCTTGTGTGCTGAAGGCTTAGAAGCAGAAATCAATAGACTGAAAGCAGTGTGTGGCAGCCAACATATGAGAACATAAAACTGTATTTGCCAAGACATAGATTGAGTGGAAGTGTATAATAAAGTCAGTTCAAAGTGCTGTGATACAATATTGTAACTTGCACTTACTATAACTTTCTTATATGTGAGCTAACAACTGCACCATTGTTGATATTGTCTTTCTAGCTGCTCTCTTGAATCCTCAATTACCTGCTTCCATTTGTGGTTACTATATTCTGTGGGCATCTGGGAATGAAGTGAAGGCTGGCTATGAATTAGCTTCTGCTGTAAGTGGTCATCTGTATGCTCCACAGACTTCTGCAGGCTAACATCAGGAGAAAATTGAATGTAACAACCATAAACTCATGGTCACTGTGATAGCTTTTCAGTCACAAGCTTGATGATTAAATCAATACACCATTTATTCACAAGTCATGGTATACTGCTAACACCAGAGTCTTTCAAGTATATTTATGTTTATTTCAGACCATTAATATGCAACTACTCCAATGTTTATTATATGATGCAGACCTTTAGAGGTGAGACCTGCTGCTGATGGGAATGACTCTTCATCCTTTTATGACTCTGTCTGCTCTGCTGGAGCCTCCTCATTAATGCTAAAGCAATCCTCTTATGCATTAAAATGGTCAGGGAACAGTACCAGAACAAAACCTGCAGTTACACCATTCCCAACACTTTGATCCTGGCGTTTTTCATTGCGTTATTAAGTGTGTCTCTCCCCCTGCAGGCTAGTCAGTAGAATCACTGCAGGAGTGGGACTCTTACATAAAGCTGGCCATCCCCAGTACTTGAATGATAGGTTTTGAATGGTGGGTTGATGAGTTTGGGGGATTCTTTGCAGCTAGTCAGAGAGAAATGCTTCCTTGTGTTATAGTTTAAATTCACACAGCTCCTGTTTTCCAGATGAAGCTCTTATTTTCAGTCTTATGGTCAGTGATAGGCATTATTTTCACCTCTACTCATATTAAGAGTGGCCAAGTGAAAAACATTATAAGCCAGTTTACACATTACCATTTCCTTCATTCCTTTGATGGTCTTGTGGTGATTTTTACTAAAAGACTGTAGAAAACTTTAAATATGACCACATGGTTGTCAGTAGAGTGTGAGTGCATAATATGAAGTGATTTATCTCATTCCACCCTTGCTTGTCTGCATGGGTGTCTTCTTAGAAACAGGCTAAAATAAGATAACAGCAGTTCAGTTTCACTAGATGCTCCTGCATTGCACCCACTGAGTGGTTTTTGACCCTGTATAAACCACCTCTACAGAGGGGTCTGGCTGCAGACCACATATCTGAGATACCGTATATCTCAGAAAAAAAGAGCTGTAATTTGCTGGAACCATCTATTTTCAGGCTTTAATTTTAATTTAATTTAATTTTTTAACTCTATTCATAAACAAATCCAGCATTTATGAAATAACCACATTGCACCCATCACAGACTGAGAAACATTTCTTAAATAAAACTGAGAAAAAGGTCAGCGGTGTGATCTAGTATTAAATTATGTGTAGACCCATTTAAGAAGTAGTTACAGGTGAATGGTGGCTCACTTAAGCTCAGTTAGCTTTAGCTAAAGTTAACATAGCTACACTAGCTACATAATTTAGCCAATGTAGCTAAGTTATCCTGAGCAATGTGAGCTTTAGAAAAGTAGCTAAAGCTAATGTAGCTATTTAGATAACATATCTACGTAGATTACATATCTGCTTTGTAAGCTTAGCTTTTGCTAAGTTAACTACGTAGCTTCAATGCTTTAGCAAATGTAGCTAAAGCTACCTCAGCTATGCAGATAACATAGATACGTAGAATGCTTTCATGGAGGTCAAGTGTTTTTCCTGTTAGCAAACTTTTTACTTTATTGAACATTTTGTAATAAGGTTTTGCAGGTCAGGTTTTGAACTTTTAACTTTTGGTATTCTAGCTGTTACCTTAACCTTTACCCTAACCCTAAAAGGGTATTCAATTTAAATTTATTTCAAAAGTTTAAGCTTTTATTTCCTTTCTTATGAACAGTCTGTGAGAGTGGCCTGCAGCAGGACTGTCTTCACAAATTTTGGCCTTGGGTGGTTGATGTCAACATTATTAGTGGGCATAGTGTCTAAAAAGGTTTCAGCACAAGGAAGAGAGAGAACAAGAGAAAGAAAAAGGGGGCTGCAGTTGCTGCTGTGAATAGTCAACCACACATTTAAATGAGTTGGAAAGATGCAAAAGAAAAAATGGAAAGAGAAAAAAATTGAACCTGTTCCTAAAAAATAGTGACGGACAAATGTTTCAGAGTCAGTGTGAAAACACAAGTAGCACAACGTAAGATTGTTTCTTTTTCTGTGCAGCATTTTTAGACTAAAAGTAAACTCAGTTTCCAAAGGCCTTTACACTCAGAACTTTATCTTTAGTCTTTTGGAGACTGGCAGGTTTATCGCTACTACAGAGGACAGAGTTTGTTGTGTGTTTGTGGATACTGAGATTGAGATTTATTCTCTTTTTCACTCTCATTTATGATGCCATGTGGGATGTCCTTTTCAGGAAAATATCTTCCATTAATGATGATTTTTTTTTTTTTGTTTAACCTTATTGGAAAACTTAAGCTGTGTTTTAGAAAGGGAACTTTTTGTAGCAGATTTGTCTGTATGTCCTAATAAAAAGGAGGTGTTGTGATATTTAATACTGAGCTGTAAAAGGATGTTGAACTTTATAGTGATTTGTTGGAACACTACAACAACAGTGTCTCTGGTGTTAAGATTATGACAGTTTGACAATTTGTATGCTTGTTACGTAAATAAAGTGAAATCAAATTGAGTGTTTCTGGTAACTGAATGATGTGACAATTTTCTGTGATTTCCAAAAGCCCTTTCATTCAGCCAAAATACAGTGATTTCCTGGTTTCTGGCTTTGAAAATCTTCCTTTTATTTGTCATCTTCAAGCTGAACTATATGTGACTTTAAACATCAACTGTGTTGACAGTTTCTTTACTCTAAGCTTTACATTGATTGTGAATACCACTTTATCTGTCATCTTGATCCCTTTTAACATGAAAACAGAAATAAAAAAAAAACATGGAAAGAGTTGGGCTGGTTGTTGTTTCTACTTGTTTTCAGGCTGTTAACAGAGCATGCACATGATGGTGAATAAACACGTTTGCCCATCCTGGTTTCCCTAACAGAGGGGAAATGACTTGGGATCTCATTAACATAACATGAATAAAATAAAAACAAAACCAGTGCTCTCTGATAAACAGACAAATTCACTTCAACAGTCTGAAATTACCACAATAATTCTGTTTAATGTAGTAAGAGCAAACTCTGAAGTTTGACTCATTCTCTTCAGAGTCAATATTTTCTGATTAACTGTTTACAGAGCAATTGTTGCTGTCAAAGATTAACCAAAGAAAGAGCTCTGTCTGCTTTCTGCTCATCGGTGCCATCCCTCTGCGTGTCTTACTGTGACATCACGCTGTGCAGACACCTGTGCTGTTTTGCATGGTTGGCTGAAAGGTAATTTTACCCTGCATAGTAGACTTTGAACTCAGTCATGTAACTAAATTAGTGACCAACAAATTCGTAATGATTCCAGCAGCAAGGATGAAGAGCATGGCGGCCACAGCCAGACCTCTACGCAGGACCAGAGCCTTGTAAGAGATTTCCTCCTCCACAGGTTTTTCTGGTGCCTCAGTGTAGACCAGGTCCATGCTATCTGTTGGGCTCTGAAGGTCCTCTGGATCCCCTGACTGGGGTCCTGGACCTGTTGATGCAAACATGACTTTAATGGTTTTACTGAAAAAGGTTCAAATGTAAAGCTACATGTATATTCTGACAATAAACTACAGACTAGCTGACTGCTGCAAAATCATTTATCATTTGCCAAACAGGATAAACAGAATAAAGGGTTTAGCTGCTGCATAGGCTGTCTTACTTGCGTCTGTGGAACTCCCACACACTCCTGCTCTGATTTGAGCCTGGAAGAAAAACAATGTGTCAACTTGAATTCATAAAGAAAAAGCCTGAGGCCATTTAGAGCTGGAGGATAAGGCTCTGAATACCAACCTCAACTGTAGCTTTCTTCCAGTTCATTCTCACCAGGTAGAAAATCAGAAAAACGCACTGCAGAAACCCACAGGTAAACAAACCTGTCCACAGACCTGTGAGAAAAGAGAGTTTACATCCTGTTTTAAACACAAAAAGGGGATGTTGGTAATGATTTGATTTAGAATTTAAGTAACGTTACCCATGATTCCTAGTTTTGCAGCAAACATCAGTGACACTCCAATAGGAAATCCAATGGTATAGTATCCCAGTATGTTACAGATTGCACCGACTTTCTGTTTACCTGCTCCTCGTATGATTCCCCCACAGGCAGCCTAGTCACACGCATAGAAAGAGAGAGATGCTTTAAAAATTGGCAATACAGGGACTTGTCATGCAGTCTTGTGTGAACTGTAGGTTTTATATAAATATGGATAATGTGTCTCCATCTTCTTCCATGGTAAAAAATTGAAACCAAAATGGCCCATGACAGGCAGTTAAATACTTAGGCTGGAGACTAGAATGGGAGCCGAGAGGGGCAAGAGATGTGGCTGGTTGAGCATGGAATTGTGTTAATTTTGGTTACAATTTTTCACGATTTTCCACCCTAAACTCTGTCAACCCCATAAAAAATGCTGCAGGAGCTGCATTTGTCATCAGAGAAAAAAGAACACTTTGACATAAATCATTATTATGATATCAATGAAAGAAACCACATTTGAGAAAAGTTACTCTTGACAGGTGTTTACATTTTTAAGTTGGCCCCATGTTCCATCTTCTAACATGGAGGTCGTGTTCATGACATATAATATAACTCAGTCAGCAGGGGAGTACTAAATATTCTGACTTCCCTTCTCTCATACTTTTGTGACATTCATTTCTTCTACAAATTTACAATGGAGTACCTCAAGGTTCCAGTTTTAGCGACAACTGTTCGCTATATATCAACCCTAAGATGTTGAAAAAGAAATTGTTACACTCAGGGTGTAAGTGGCCAGATATGCAGTATGCATAAATTACAACAAAACTTCTTGTGCTTTAATTTTTTAATGAAGATCAGACATGATCATGAATATCAAATAGTTACTTTTGGGGAATTTGACCCCGTGAATGCCAGTTTGAGTGCAAAGCCCTGATGTTTATAATGTAACACAAACACACAAAATAAATATTTTTCTTATACTTCATGCAAATCGAATTTCCTGGAGGGGGAAATCACAGCCTTAAATGTGTTAATGATGAGATCTGTGTCTAATATCAGCACTACATTACAGCTATATTTATCAACCCTTTATGACCTACCATAGAATAAATCCGCCAGAGCATAAATTTACATTTTTACATGCTGTAGTGCCATTTTTTTTTTTTTGAGTATTTGAATTGGCTATACATCAGTACAGCCCTTAGAACCCAAATTTGAATGATATATATGTGATAAGTCCATAGTAACAAATTCAATTGCTCAAAAGTGCAAAAACCATTTAAAAAATGAAAATTGTTTTGTTTTTATGTTTTTTTATATTTTCCTAAATACAGAGATGTCATAGCTGTATCCCTCAAAATTGTGACTGTAAAAAAGTTGCACAAGATGATTTCAAACCACAAAAAATTATTTTGAGTTTGGTCATAACTTCATTTTTGAAATACACTCATCTTTATAAACTGTGGCAAAAATGAAAATAAAATGAAATTGTGCTGAATTTGCAAAAAGATAGCATCTTTTTTTAAAAATAAACTATTTACAGTAGTGCAATCAAATCTCTAAGTGTGCCAGATTCTTTTGAGCATGCATGTGTTTGCAGAGGACCATGTTGAAACAATAACAAGTGTGGCTCTTGTCCAGCAAGAAAACAACACAGTTATAGCCTGGATTATATTTCATGATATTGTTTTTGATGTGTGCGCTTTATACTACATTTCTGCAAAAGAAGGAAGGATATTTCTAGAAGGAAACAGCACTCTGGGACACACTGAATGTGCAATGTGTTAGTGTAACTCCTGTGGTTTTATATGCAAAAAGAATTATTGCTCTCTCTCATTTGGTAACAATTCTGCCCAAGATTAAAAATAGATATGCAAATGGGAGTGCCATCGATCCTATAGGTTTTAAAGGGTTAATAATAGTTCTCTCTATTTAATTATCAACCTAACTGCTAATGCTAATATTGCAGTCTTCTATTTTCTATCAATCATAGCTGTTACTGCAAATTTTCACATATTGCTACCATCATTACGTGAGTCATAGCCATGTCCTACAAAATGGGAGATTCATTTATGGCCACAACTGCCAAAAAATTGTCTTTCAGTTGTTGTTTTGTTGTTTCTCTTGTCCCTCTCCTCTTCCTGCTTTTCCCCTAACCCTCCTTCTAGGCCTTTCCAACCTCAGCAGAGGTTGGGCAGTGGACTGTCAATACAAGTCTAGTCTGCTCGATATTTTTGCCTCTTAAGGGTTAGGTTTTTATTGCCACTGTAACAGGGCTTAATACTGCTAGTGATTAATGCTGTTCTATTATAATAGGCCACAACAGTGCGGTCTAGACCTGACCTCTTTGTAAACTGTCCTAAGATAACTTAAGTTATGAATTGGTGCTTTACAAACAAAGAGAGTTTGACTGAGATTGACTGAACTGCTTTGAGTACATGTAATGCTGTACTTGAACAATGGGGCTTCATCCTTTATAAAGCCATCTTGGGCAAGATTCTGGACAACCTTTCTTCTCTTTCAATCTTGAAGGAAGAAATACATAACCTTTGTTTGTCTGACCTTGTTCAGTTTGTTGTTCCTAAAGTGTGAACTGAGTTGGGGAACCTATTGTTTAACAATCAAGATTTCTGTATATAACAGTTTTAACTCATTATTTATTATTGTTCTTAAAATTTCATGTGTACTGTGTGGGTTTTATAAGTGTTTTTGTTCTTAAAACTGTGTGCTGCTGCCATTCTTGGTCAGGTCTGCCTTAAATAAGAGATCTCTGATCTCAATGGGATTAACCTGGCTAAATAAAGGTAATAATCAAATACAGTCTGTTATGTGAACACAGTGATTTAAATACTTACTGATGTAGCATCTAGAAGGAGGAATGGGGCATAAAAAGATATCACCTGTGCAACTCTTTGCCTGATTTGTCTGAAAGGAAACAGACTCAGATTCAACATTTTAAGAGATGTGACATGAGATTGCATGTTTTCTGTTGTTATTCAGTTCTATAACATTATACGGTGAAGTTGAATCATTGACTAAAGATGAGTCACCACAGATCATCACCGTTTAACATGAGTCAGAAACATTATCCCTAAGTTAATATGTAAACGACTGTGTGAGCAAAGTGCACTGTAACGAAGGTCATTTTATAACACCCGTTATCTCTCCCGGACTTGATACCATCTGCATGTATAGACTTGTAGGTTTTCTTTATGTTATGGTTAAATCTTAAGATGTACTCACTCATCATAAGTAAAGACGTAAGAAATGTGGTCCTTCGAGCTCCCAATGATAACAGCTGAACATACAGAAACAGAAACTGTAGATAGGAGACAAAGTGAATCAGGATCATTATAAAACAGCATTTTTTGGGGGTGAAACTAGCTCAAATTAAATTACATTTATTCCTGTTTAAACACCACTGTAACAAAAATAGAAGCAGGTACTGTTTTAATATAACATAATTACAATTCTTTTGTATGCAGCTATTATATGAGGTTTTATACCAGCGGCCAGTAAAAAAACACATTTTATATGTCTAATTATTGTAAATATTGATTGCCTATGACAGAATAATTTATTTAGTTTACCAGTGAGAAGCTCTGCTGAAGCAAACCGTAAACTTATGGAAGAAACTTTATACCTCATGAGTAGATAATAAAGGGCACAAGTCTGCTCCTGTCACATTTTTGGACACAAGGCTTTTTATGCTTTTAAAGTACAACTGCACTCATTTGATTGAGTTGTATTAAAATTAATTAAGAATAATTCAACTCATTTCTCATCAAAAAAGGTTGATTATACTGACCTGAACAGAACATTGCAAGTTTAGCAGACAGCTTGGCTTGCTTTGTGTCTCCAGCTCCTAAGGCATTCCCCACCCTGACATTTCCTGCTATACCGAAGCCCATAGGGAACTTTAAAAATATCATAAATATAGGGTTATATGACATAGAAAAAGGTGACTTACTTTATACCAGTACAACTTGATGAGGATTTAGTATTTGGTCGTAATTACCATGTATGCAACATTTGCCAGTTCATACACAACTGACTGAGCTCCAAGTTCAACCTCACTAATGAGACCTGTCAACAATAAAAACATCAGTAAGACTTTAAACAAACAGCAGTTCACATGCTGTAAAACAATACAGTGGCTATAGTGTTACCTGCAAGAAAACTTCCAATCTCATACGTCCACCACTCAACACATAACATAACCATGCTGGGGATGGCCAGGTAAATGTATGAGCCCCAGTCCCGCAGGCACTCCTTGGACCAGCCTGTTGGGGAAAAGAATCAGTCAATAAATTATTCAGGATTGGCAGGCTTGTATTATTCAAAATAAAAGCACAGTTAAGCAAAAATAGCAGTTATCATAGTATCATAGAACTAGAATGGCCGTCTGAGGCGGCAGACCCACGCCTAAGCAGCGCCACCGAGGAACTCACGCTCCCATTGATTACCATGGTGTTCAAAATTTCGAAGTCCGAGAAAAACCGAACAGGTGTACGGATCATCACCAAAATCTCTTTTATTCTTCCCTGTCACTATCCCAATATTCCCTGAAAGTTTGGTGAAGATCCACCTTTCCGTCCTCGAGTTATCTTGTACACATACAAACAAAGATACAGAACCCTTTCCATAACCCCCCGCCGATTTCATCAGTGTGGGTAAAGATTACATAAACTTATCAACTACTTTAACCTCCTGAGACCCTGTGTGCACATTTGAGGACATTCTATTTTGGTTTTCCTACAGCATAGTGACAACTTTTGGCTATTAGATTTTTTGTTCAGAATTTACATAAAAGTTTGAGAATTTTCTTCAACTGTGTGGAGAATTCACTCAAAAATTCTCAAGAATTTTTTGGGGAAATGTTTTTATTTGGAGAGAGTTTGATTTATTTATTTATTTTTTTTTTTTGGAGAGGGGGGGAATGAGCTTTGACATTTTAAAGTACATTTATGGAAATTTGGTGAGTTTATGTGTAATTGAGGGGGAATTTGATTTTGAAATTTGGGTGGTGAATATCCTTCTAAATTATCTGAGAATTTTTAGGAAATTTTTTGGGATGCTGGGATCACTGGTTTGGAAATTTTCAATTGTCTTCCATGGAATTTTAGGGGGAGTTTATTTCAAAATTTTGTGGAATTTGAAAAGAAATTTTTCATGTGTATATTTTTTTTAGGAAATGTTTAATGAGACATCAGTGGAATATTTTTAATTTCTAAAGAGATTTTTTGAAATTAGCAGAATGTTTTGGCAAGGTCTTGAAAATGTGGAGGAATTTAGGGGGTCTATAATGTTTTGGAAATTTATGATAATTTTTAAAGAGAATTTCCTCAGACTTCCATCACTTAAAGTGGAAATTTAGTTCCCTAACCCTAAACCCCTTCCGACTCGCTGGAACACACTCAAAATGTTAATAAAGAAAAAAAAAAGAAAGAAAGAAAAAATAGAAGAGAAATAAAAATTGTGTGTTGAACAGTGAAATATGCCTGTTGTCCACAAATATAGATATATTTTTTGGTAAAACAAACAAAAAAAAAAAACTTCATGTTCAAAGCCAAGGCCAAGAGTTTTGTGCTTATCAGGCCCCACTTATCTTAAATAGTTGATGGAAACTAAAAATGCATTCCTAACAAAAGCTCAGATCTCAGGAGGTTAAGGTACACTTGTTCAACTGCCTATTGATAGAAATATCTAATCAATCAAACAAATGGCAGCAATCAATGTATCTAGGCATATAGACTGGGTCAAGGTGATCTACAGAAGCTTTAACCAGTGATTTAGTCTTATTTTAGTAATTTCTATTTTATAACCTTACACTATGTGGCTTTAGCCACAGTCTAATCTTATAAAAACAGACAGAACCACTGTTGATGAAATCCTGTCCTCAGATCCATCAAACAAAAGGCCTTTGTGGCATCTTTAAGGACCTTTAGGACCCACTTTGGTCCCTCTCTTCTTTTTCTCTTTAGAGCAGCTTTATGCCTTTATCAAGAGGATAGAATTGAGTTTTGAAGAAAAGGTAGTAGACCTTAAGTCCTACAAATATTTTAAAAAATCAAAGACACTCCTTAAAACTTGAGGGATATCCCAAAAAACATGAGATATTGTAAATAAACCACACATCAAATAAACAATTTATACGTAACTGCAGCTCAGTTTTCAAAGAAGCAGTTCACCCATCTTCAAGGTCTTGAAGTGATATTTCTGGTTTTAAATGAAATATTTATCTAGCATAAAACAAAAAGTAAGGAAATTTGTGTTTGGTACATTGTTTCTTCGTTGTAACAATGCTTCCTGGCAATAAATTTTATACAGTTGGAAAGCCTGTTTATTACCCTTTTAAATGGTGCCACATTTGTAAGGAACATGCATTTGTGAGATGAGCAGCAGAGCTGAGTATGTGGGTTGTGCCTATGAAAAATGTGCAAAATCTTCTCTGCCAATGCCAAACAGCTGATTCTGCTATTGACTCTCGTTTGGTGTTTGATGGATTGGATGACTGAAGTTTGAAGAAACAAGACATATTGACAATTTAACAATTTATTCATTTAACAAACAGGAGCCTCTGTAGCTTGTGGAAGAACCATACACAGCCACAACAGCCTGGCATCTCCTCCTCATGCTGGTCACCAGCCTGGTCACACACTGCTGTGGGATGGCATCCCATTCTTCAACCAGCATTTGTTGCAAGTCAGCCAGCGTGGTTGTGTTGGCACGAACAGCACACCCAAGTTGATCCCACATGTGTTCAATGGGGTTAAGGTCAGGACTGCTGGCAGGCCATTCCATCCTCTCCACTCCTTAGGAGGTAGTCTCTAGCTACTTTCACACTGCCTCTCTTTTATGTGTCTGTCACACCTTCGTTCCGCAACACCGTTCCATATGAAAGTGACCGTTCCACAGTGGGGGGTCGATCTCGCCCCACCTCTGATCCGGATTGAGAGGTAGTATCAGAGCCGGAACAGACTTTTCCGTAACAAGTGTGAAAGCACATCACGGCATTCCACAACGGCGAGTGTGTGCTGCTGTCTCCATAAAAGGGAGATTTAAAAACCAGCATGGTTTAATTGAGCAGCATTTCATTGAAGAAAACAACAGCGGGATAAAACAAAGAATAATGTGGATTAACTGGAGACACTGAGGTTAGAGATCTGATCACACTCTGTACAGGAGAGGAGAGAGCAGACACATCTCTGCTCACAGCAGCATCTGAAAAGTTCCATGATGTGTTCAAGTGAGCTCGGTACTCTTAAGTTTCCGACCTCCGATGTAAATAAGTGCACTGTGACACTGCTTAAAGTCAGACCTCCAACTCAGAAACATGGAGGAAAAAAAGTCTATTGGATCTAATCGATCAAAATGAATGTTCATGTTATTTTCACCATATTTCATTTAGAGAATACAAAGTTTTGAACCGAGAAATCCAGAGTTTCATTGAAAGTAGCAGCTCGGGCAGCAGCTGCCATCTGATTACGGGACGCCGGGGTGTGTTTGTAAGCTCGGGCGTGCACGGCTCTGTTACACCTTTGTGTGAATTGCTTGTTGCGGAACAGAGACGGGCATTCCTTTTTGCCTTTATTGTGGAATCTCTGTGTAAAAATGGCTTCTGATAAACCCCGCTCTGTGGGGGCGAGTGTTGTCATCTTGGAGGATAGAGTTCTTGCTGACAGGGTGAGAAAATTATAGTTTTATATAGTAAATTATAAATTATAGTATTCTTGGGGTGTTGTCTTCTTGGGATGCCCACTTTGCCGCCTGTCTCTGACATTCCCCTTTATATGGAACTTGGCCTTCAGTTTGGAGATGGTACTAGGGTTCACTCCAAACAATGCCGCAACTTGGTTTTGCGTAACACAAGCTTGAAGTTGCCCAACTGATGGGCCCTATCCAGATCAGTCAAACGTGGCGTGCCGATTCTTGAAGTAGACATCTACTGACCACTGAAGCAGGGCCCATGCTCACAGGTGCTGCCAATCAGGCACCTGACTGGCAGCACCTGGGGGTACCAGATGCTCAAAGCAAGATTCAATAGCAACAGCAAAATAAGCTGTTTGGCATTGGCAGAGAAGATTTGTCACATTTTTCATAGGCGCAACCCACATACTTAGCTCTGCTGCTTATCCCACAAATATTTGTTCCTTACAAATGTGGCACCATTTAAAAGGATAATAAAGAGGCTTTCCAACAGTATAAGATTTATTGCCAAGAAGCATTGTTACAACAAAGAAACAATGTACCAAACACAAATTTCCTTACTTTTTGTTTTAAGTTTATTTATAAGAGTGCAAGCAGCTGTTATATGTACTCAGTCTATTTTTTCTCTCTAATCACTGCAAGGTTCAGATCTCTTCTCCCATCCTGCACAAACTTAATGGAAAGACTATGATTTCTATAATAACTGATTAACAAACATTGATTTTAAGACCGCAGCCTCTAATTATATGCAAAGTCACTCGTTTTCACTGCTAATGTTGTACTCACCCCCCCACGTGGCCTTATGAAGTCCCCTCCAGATGATGTAAGCATAAAGAACCACAGTCAAGGAGTACTGGGAGAGCGTGTTGGCAAGAGCAGAGCCTCTGCAAAAAGGATTTATTTCATGTAATTGTCATTTTCATGCTTGAAAAATTTTAATGATGATGCTGAAAGAGCCAACAAGTAATACTCACGCCACTCCCAGATTCAAGGCTTTAAGGAAGATGTAGTTGATAAGGGCATTAAGAAAATTCACTATGACTCCTGTGATCACCTGTGGCCATATGATGCCCTATAGAGGAAGTGAAACATCTGATGTTATCACCCTTCTCTTGTCTTTTAACAGTCAAATACATTAATCATTGTGAATATATGTCTTCTCAAAAAGGCAGTTTCAGGTAGAGATGCTAATGCCACCTTTGCAATGAGACATTTTGTTAGAATTAATCCCTGCTGGATATTCCACAGCCAACTGTAAATATTGTTAGAGAGTGGAAGCGTTAAGGAACAACAGCAACTCAGCCATAAAGCAGAAGACTGTGAAAAATCACAGACTGGATTTCAATGTGCGTAAAAGTCACCAACGCTCTACTGATTCCATAGCTAAAGAGTTCTGAGCTTACACTGGTGTTAATGTAAACAGAAAAACTGTACAGCAGGAGCTTCATGGAAGGGTTTTCATGGCCGAGCAGCTGTGTGCAATCCTCACATCACCAAGTCCAATGAAGAGTGATGAATCACACTTCTCTGTTTAGCACACAGGTGGGCGAGTTACCTGCCTGACTGCATCGTGCCAGCTATGAAGTTTGGTGGAGGAGGGATAATGGTATGTGTGTTTTTCAGGGTTTGGTCAAAGCCCCTTATCGCCAATGAAGGGCAACATTATTGGTTCAGCATACCAAGACATTTTTGACAATGCTATGCTTCAGTTTGGGGAAGGCAGTGTGGCCCGCTCAGAGCCCTGACATCACCCCATCAAGCACCCTGGGATGAACTGGAAAGGAGATGGTGAGCCAGGCCTTCTCGTCCAACATCAGTGCCTGACCTCATAAATGCTCTGCAAAATGAATGGGCACAAAATCCCACAGAAACACCACAAAATCTTGTGGAAAACCTTCCAAAAAGAGTGGAAGCTTTTTACGCTATCAAATGCGGGGCAACTCCATACTAAAGTACATATATTTGAATACAGTGTCATTACAGTCCCTGTTGGTGTTATGGTCAGGTGACTGAATACTTTTTGTCCATATGGTGTATAACCACAGCAACGGATGATTACATTCAGCACAGGAATGGGGACTTTAACCTGCTAGAAGGATTTAAGAACAGCAGTGCTCAAGTTCGCTACATTCTGCAAGCTTACTTCACATTGTTAACTTTGAGACGCTGTGGTGCTGCTTTATTAGTGTTTACTTTTGACTGTCTCATGAACATCTTATCAACTTCAGACTAGTTGATTATACCTGATTAAACCTGAGTGTCTAAAACCTGAGTGTTTTAAGTTGTCTTGCTTAACACCTACCCTGCAGCAGTAGTTACGTACATTAAAAATTAGAAAATAGAAAACCATCGTTCATGTTGCTCATAGTCTGATATGCTTTTGTAATTCATAAAGAGTCATTAATATTAACTTAAAACTCCTCACCGGAGCTTTAAAAAATACAATATCACTAAGAACTGTAAAGTTTGTGCATAAATGTGCCTAATGTTGACTTTCAAATGTGTAAAAGTTCACAACAAACAGACCAGAGATACCATGGTGGCACAAAACCGTAATCAAGGGATTGTAACTGCAGGTGACCATTGAGCAAAATATGGGGTGAGGAGATCAAATAAAGGAAATGGAATTTAATCCATCCTTTAAATAAAATCAATAATTTGAAGCTCTTCAAGACAGTGAAGTCTTTATCCTACATTGTTGAGCTCCAGCATGTGAAGCAGATTGTGTTTCCTCGTGTATGACGTGCTACATAGATAAAGGGTGACGTGACTTCATACAGACTGACCTGGTTTTGTAGATATCTCGTTAGTAGTGAATACATGAATGTAGCCTAGAAGGGCAATAAAGAAAGATAAAAATTAATCTCTTAATTAAAACGTCCAGTGGGCAAACAAAGATAATTGATACTCACGGGAAGTGCTGGCATAAAAATCTTCACATACAACTGAGCCAACCTGGAGAGAGAGTTTACATCAATACCAACAATAAAGGATAGGAAAGTATCAACTTTATTGTCCAGCCAAGGCTTTAAACATTTTATTACTTGATAAAGTAAAAAAATTCCTCAATAACTCTTTACACAGAAAATTACAGTAAGAAGAGTAAGAGAGCTGAATTTGTCAGAGCTGACCTGGCCACTTCTGGTTCCTGTCTGACGGCCAGTAGAAGAGGCTCTGTGTTTATGAGGACTGCCCAGCAGGGAAAACAAGCCAGTGTCAAAATAAGGATAGCCCTCTGAAGAATGACCCCGACTCTCAGGAGGTTACGTCCCCCAAATGTCTAAAACCAAACAGTGATTCGTGTTTTTTTTTTTGTGTCTTTATATGTTTGCTTGTCATCCTTGGATCTGCCAGGCTCCTACCTGAGAAATGAGAGTATCACATGCTGCTGCCAAACCAGCCCCAATAGATATTCCTGTAACATTGATTACCTGAGAAAAAAGGAAACAATGGATTATGCTCTTCTGGTGTACTGGTTTAACTTTACAGTGATGAAAATACATTTCTGTACTTACAGCTATGGCTAAAGTCACCCCTGCCAGCTCTGTCTTCCCCATGTGGCCACAGAAAATAGTGCTGACAAAACTCACAGAGAAAACCATGAGCTGAGATATAATCTGAAACGAAAAATTAATGAATTAAGGGAAGCTGAGGATAACAAACTATAAAAATATAAATGTCAATTAACTTTCATGAAGAAAAAACAGTCAGTGATTTGAGGCTTGTATCACTTTTAAAACATGCTCACCACTGGTCCGGCCAGTTTGAACAGCTCGATTACTTCTGTCTTTGACCCAACTGGGACCAACATGCGGAGCCGCTTAAATATAAAACAGTCCCTCCATGAAGAAGGAGCTGAATTCTGGCTGCTGCTCTCCATTGTTAGGTGGGTGTCTGAAATTCTCTTCTTTTCGCTGTCTGCCTGTGTGTGAGCCCGTAGGTCAGTCGAGTATCTCTCTCTGACTTTATATGCTTATGCAATCTGCTGTATATCTGCTTTCTATTAGACCGGTCGGATAGGATGGGCGGTCGCTTCCTGTGCGTCAGCTGGCTATGACGTCGAGGTGTCGTTTCAGAGGGAACTTCAGGAGCACGTGCTTTCTCTCCAAACCTGACAGAAAATGTACTATCCCACAGGTAAACCACCATCTGGATTTGATCAACATTTTAGTCCTGGGCTAGTCAACGTAGAATAAACTGATGTAGCCCGGTTTGAATTTCTGAAGGTAAGGAGACACCGACTGAGGCAGTCAGTGGTCAGTGGAACTGAAGCAGCCTGGAAGAGGAAGGACTGCTGAAAACATAAATGACCTTTAGTCTGAATTAAACGATTTGACAGAATCAAGGTCATTATAGTTAACTGGAACTAAATAAAAACTAAGCTTTACAAAAAGAACTGTACATCTGGCTTACAAAAGTAACTAATAAAAAATAACAGTAGGGATAAAATATCCTTAGTTCTAGTCTTTTACATTAACATACTGACTCATATGTACACCAAAGCCTGTAGCATGTTAAAAGGCCTTTTCTGATCAAAAAAGACTCACACAACAGTTAATTTTTGTTCTTGAGCTGTATTCAAACATCAGACTTGAAGAAATAAAGTGAAAAGTGAAGAGCAGCTGGTTTGAACAGGTTTTAAAAAACTGTATGTTAACTTTTTCTCACTTTTTTGGGCAAGTAACCATTATTGCTGTAAAAACTAACCCACTGAAAACACTAAAACTAATAAAACCATACTTAAAGACCCTGTAAAGTAAAATCCAAACTGCGTCTTAACACACTAGATATGTTGAAATAGTTTCTGTAAACATGTGAAAACACTGATGTGATTGATTTTTGGATTGAGACTGTAAGAAAGTTTTTCACCTCTTTCCTTGCTTGGTTTAATCTGGGCCAATATGTGGACTCATGATGTCATGAGCCCACAGTGGGGAATGACCCGACCCTCTACCACTACAATATAAAATCACAGAGCAGTTTATCTCAGTACAGTCTGTTGTTAGCTGATGTCACTGGGCTTTGTCTCTTCTTCTAAGGTCAACAAAAGGTCGAGAGGCAGGCTTTTTTAATTTGAGAGGATGGAATTTCTCCTGAGTGAGCAGATTTTCCTGCCTCATTTTTCCTGATTTTGAAGCTTTATTTTATAAACTTAGAGATGTTCTGTTTGACTGACATTTTACCTGGGGGTTCATAACACAGTGACATATCATACAACAAACCTAAATACAGATTCATTTTCACTTCACAGGGTCTTTAAATGAAGCATTTTTGCAAAATAAAAAAACAAACAAAACATCAGTATAAACTGATAAAAACTAAACTGCAATATAACACAAAAAGTAAAAACACATAAATATATATATATAAAAAATGTATAAACATTCAAACTGTAACAACCTTGGTTGGAATAGATTGAAGAATATTACAAATATTACTGTAAAGACTTGTAAAACTGGATTATATTATGTGCTGTTATATTGATATTTTTTCAGTCTCTGAATTTCTGTAGTTGATCACAGTAAATCTCCCCATTTTGTCCCATTTCACTTTTGCATTTAAAACAGTTGACTTCCTGTTTGGATACAGACCAGGGTTTTAAAGGAAAATAAGGATTTGTGGATAGATTGCAGATTTTGTCATGAATTTAACCACAGAAAAGGGAATTTGTTATAGATTATAAAGGAAATAAGGTAAGATAAAAAGTTCAATGTCTGATATCATAGGGTGAAGAGTCATCCACTGAGCTGTCTGTAAGTTTCTGAAGTGAAATGACATATGAAATGACAAGGAGCAGTGGTACACTTAATTTACATCACTGTGGCGGAGAGAGACACTGCAGCGACTCAAGCAAAGTGTGCTAGAAGCAGGGGAGGAGAGTAATCAATTACATTAACTCAAATACTGTAATTGATTAGTTTTATGCACTTGTACTTTTTGAGTACTTAGAATCACTACTCCTACTTAAGTACATGTATGGGGAAGTTTTTTTTAATTCATTACATTTTGAAAAGCATCAAGTACTGAATTAAAAACAAAAGAAAAACAAAAGAAAAACTACATAAGCCAAGACAAGGAGGTCCAAGCTTTCTACCAACAGTGCAAAAATGGCTAGTAGTTTGACACATGACGACCAGTAACATATAGCAATAGAATAATCCCTCATTTCATCCCAAAACAGCTGTTGCATTTTACTTTAGACAGTCACGCCCTATACTGAACAACCTGGTTAGAGACTCACATTCTCTTGTTGAATTACGATCATATTCCACTGTGAAAGCCCCTTAAGTATCAAAAGTAGCTACCCAGTACTTTAAGCAACTCAAATTGACTTATAATTGTGATTTATAGACCAGTGCTTTTGATTCTACTTGAGTGAATTTTAACCAAAGCATCTGTACTTGACTTGTTTTGCAAATCACATGACCAAAACCCACAGACCTTTTACTTAAAAGGTTTGAAGAAATAACAATGCAGTAAATATTCACATTTAAGGACTTTAAAAAAATGTATGATTTTAATTTAAAAAGAATGAGAGAACCAATCAAGGAAAGAGTAGATAATCATTTCTCAGTAGGCCAATTCAAATAAGGTAATTGAGTATTTTTACCTCACCATCTGATCTGAATGAATTTAACTTAGGCAAGAAAATTATCTTGAATTAATTCTAAAACCTTTAATACTGACATCCACGTGTCAATCGTCGCTGAGCAAAGCTGCCCATTTTATTTGTATATTGCACAACACCTGTGTACTAACAGCTGACATGGTTCACCACTGTATAATTCAAACCAAGCAACATGAATATTAGCATGGATGCTTGTAAAAGTATCATCAATATTTTGAATCTGTGGGTATTGTGAAATTCTCACTATTTACCCAATAAGTCCCTCTATCAAAAGTATTTTTACTGGTGCCAATCATTCATGCGGGTCAACTCTTAAGGTCAGAAAATCTGTTGTTCCGGATAAATTCAGGAACAGCAGATCGATGCAGGAGGGAACAGCATGTTTTAAACACAGCTTTTAAATCACACATTCAGCCTTGTTTGCCTCCAAGTAAAACCAAGAATAGCTCAGCAGGTACCAGAGCCTAATTCTTCTACCTATCATTACCAGTTTTGGACTGTGGTTGTTATTACTGCATTGTTCCAACAGATGGAGCCATTTTTACAGTTGTAAACTATGAACCTCATGAAATGCAATGAGTGTCAGTGAATTTTAAGCTTTGAGGTGACAAAAATAATTAAACAGACTGAAAAGATAGTTTAACATCACCAAACACCTGCTATGTCCTTAAATGTCCTTAATTCTCTATAAATGAACTGCTACACTTCCATTTGTAATACATGTTTTTCATTTTTTTGGAAAGTTTAAAAGACAGTAGTCAATCAACCAGACTTTTTATCTAACAGGCTGAAGTTTAAAGTGGTTTAAAGAAGACTTGAAAGCATATGAGTGATTACAAACAAGATATTAAAGAACTCCTGCATTTCTGGTATGTGGGATTGTGTATGGAAAATTAAAGGGGTGTTAAATGACATCCTGGAAAAGAAGCTTTCATAAGAAATAACACATTTTTTGTTTAGAAAAAATACCTCTAAAAGGAAAAGTGTTATTCTGATTGTGTGTTGCACAATGAGAGCTGTAATCCTGCAGTTCAAAGAAAACACTGAAAAGAGAAAGCAACAGATAAAAGGCTATAAAAGCATCCAAAGTAATCTTATGTATCTCATTCTAGAAGGGCTTTATTGCAGGTGTAATATCTGACAAAATTAAATAAAGATGTACGGTAAGGACCAGTCTGTTGGTAGGTGTGATCCCTCTGTAACTTCACCACATCACATGCTAGTCAGACTACGTTGTCATTTATTCTGGCAACCATGACAACAACCCAAACTGCCCCATTCTGTTGTTTATAATGCTGAATAATCTCAGACTGAGGGGATGCCGTCCTGTAGGTCTGCAATGGGCACTTTAGGATGGCAATGCATGCTCTCTGCTGACCAAAATATCAGTTCTTTGTTATGGCATGCAAGAGAAAAATAGACTTTGAATCAGCTGACAGTAATGCCAGTGTGAACCTCAACTGACCAGACAGTTTGCATGAAACAGTCTCTGCTGAACTTCAGAGAGACGGACACAATGGCAGGGTTGCAGTTCTTCAACCTCTTATTAACTTAAAAATGTCCTTTTGCGAGTGTGGCACCAAAAGAAAACACGCGCTCTGCTCATAAAGTCAGATGAGTCATCATGCTCTCAGTTTTTGAGCACGTGTGGTACATGTTTCCTGAAGTGAGAGGTTCTGGTTTCATCCTCTGCCAAAAGGTGGATTTCTGTAAGTGGAACTGCACACATGAAGTAAACATTACTGCAGTAAACATGAAGTTACTCCGCAAGATCATGGTGCAGTATCCTAGAATGACTGTGCCTCAGTCTAAAGGCCAGACCATGCTTATGTCCCTTACCTTAATAGTTCTTTCAGAATTCATTTCGGTGAAACATGACATCATTTCATGTTTGCTGTATTTACTAAAACCACATTCAAACAATAAATAATTACACATTAAATATGTTAATAAAGCTAAATTGAGGCCCTTATGACAGTATATTTGAAGTTAGTCATATTTTCTCACATTCCTAAATCAAGATAAAGTAAGCCATTTTCCAAGTCTTTTAGCAACATGGCATCATTAAAGTCCTCTACCCTGATTAGACAATCCATTAGAAATGATTAAAATCTGTTATAGGTATTCAGATACCAGGTTATAACCCTTAATGCTTAGTGTGAAAGCACCTCAATGCATGTTGAAAGTGGTGTGATAGCCAATAGCTCAGACTGTACATGGAGTATGATATTTAACTGAACTTGGCCTAGAATGGTAGTGAGGAGGCTGAAGTGTTGGGAATTCATGTCTCCTGAGCCAAAACAAAGTTCCAGGTATTGCCAAGGCATGTCTTGGATGCTGCCATCGCATCTGTGTCTGGGTCAATGACATGACGCATGTTTTAAAGTAGCCGAAAGTTTAAATAATATCTAAAAGGGTGAATATAATTAAGGTTCATACTGATTCCTTTCACTTATGTCCCTTTTACTGCCCTAGTCTAACTTTTCAGGTTTCAATCAACTTTGAGAGAATAATCGGGCAATTTAGGCAAAAATGTCAATGTGGTGTAACCAAAAAAGAAATTGGTACCAGAAAAATTCAACTTTTTTGAAAAAGGTGAAAATCCCAACTAAACACACTATAAACTAGTCTGGCACAATTTTACACTAGTAGTGTTGAATGTTAGATGATGTCTTGAACAATTATTGATTTGTGTATTTTTGATAGCTTTGGGAATCTTTGGAGTTCGATTGACTTCCTAAAATGTCAATTTGGGGTACCCACCATTCAAGGGGTCATTTTGCTAATATTTTTCAAAAATGCATTTTCAACGGAAATTATGTCCCAGAGATGAACATCTAATGGTCATAACTGGTACATCTCAAGGTTGGTATCTCTGATTAAAATCTGATATAATCAGACATTTCCAGGGCATGGTAAGGAATGTCACTGATCATATGTCAAATGGTATGACCCAAGAAAAACATCTATATTTCATGATCTTTGTAAAAAACATTATTTACATTAAAAGTACTCTTTGACATCTTTATACCAAGACCACAAGCTTCCATAGGTGTCTGTGATAAAGCCTGTTAAATTTGATTTTAGAGTGAAATGTCAAATGGTGTAACCGGTTAAACCAATTGACACCTATTAAAAAAACATATTTTAGCAATAATCAGAACTATGTGATGCTAATTAAAGATGTAATAAGAAGAAACTTGCTATTTATAACTATTTTCAAGAGTTAATCACCATAATTTTTTAAAGATAGGATTTATTCACTACTTTATTATCTGATTTCTGTTAGGCTAGGATAAAATGAATTTATTAAGTAACCTTTATGTTTGGGAAATATTCGGTAATAACATTCCTTCTCTGAAGGAAATGAGAGGGTATCTCTGACTGAAACTATCAGGAGTAAGGCCCTGACTGTTGGTTTTCCTTAGACACCAAACAGCAGTTTGGAGTTCACAACCTTCTTGGAGTCTGGGTGGGGTCCTGGAGTGAGTCCAGCCTCTGGATCTGACAGTCCTACTGGGAGGTGTTAACCCTTATGTGGTCAATGTTGAAGAAACTTTGTGGGGTTATTTGGAGGAACGCTGATCTGAGTGGTGTTCTGTTACTAGACTTCTCTGCTAGCTGTCCACTGCCCATATTAACGGTATAACCATACTAGTCCAGAGACTGATGATAGAGTTTGTAGTTGCCTTATCAGATCTGTCCCCGTACGTCATGGAGACTGAAGTGAAGGAGAGAGACGGCCTGTTGGCTGATCACCACCAGTTGGATCAGATGGTGGAGTAGGCTGTCAGACCTGGTAATCCTAAACAGGTTGTGAAATGAACTGAGAACATCCGGTGGAGGTCCCTGCCTAGAAGGTTTTTCAACTCTCACCCAAGTTTTATGCTACCTGGGGGAGGTTGGGGACATGGAGTCAAAGTGGTCCATATTTAAAGTTTCCATATTGGGAGTGGTTGCATCAAGAGGACCACTGGTGCCTTTCATGATGACAGCCTAAAAACCCACTGTTGGAGGAGGTCATCAGGCTTAAAAGGAGGCCTTCTGGGCTTGGCCTACTCTGGGGTCTCTGAAAGCAGCAGACAGGATGTAATGGCTTGGGGGCCATGGATTGGCAGTTGTAGAAACAAAAAGCCTGGTGTGTGATTAATTTTATTGGGAGAACTTTTAGTGTTCTCCAAGGATGTTCTGGAAATCTCATTGTCTGAGAGAACATGTTCATTTACAACATAAACATGTTTTCAGCAGGAGTGGAGAAGTGCTGGTCTGGACTGTTGACCCCAAAAATACTTTGAGGAACTCCTTAATCTACCTGGAGAAGTCCTACAATCATGTCCCTCAAGGGATCATGTGGGGAGTACCTTGGGAATCTGAACCCTGGGGCTGTTGCTGTGAGCCATCCTGTCCCTCATAGTAAAAATTATGGCTGTGTCTGAAATCACTCCCCATTCACTATATAGTGCACTAGCTGTATAGTAGAAACACCATTTTGTAGTGGGGTCTGAATTCTGAATGAGCATTGTTATTCACTATAGTACACTCACTTTATCCCACAATGCATTGTGAAAAGTAGTGAATAGCCGATGGTCACTAGCCCAGCAAATATTTACCATCATGCATTGCGGTTGCTGCTCTTGAACATGACGAACAAATGAGAGGAGCACAGGAACACATATAAAGACTTTATTTAATACTTTTTTGTTTTGTTGGTTTAAAACAAAATATTTAATCTGTAAGAAAATGTTAAGGATATAAAATGAAGTAACTTTATCCCCCATGAAGATTCCTAGACATGAGAACATCATCTTTATGCAAAACTAAGTTAGAGTACATACAAAAAACCCTCGACTTTTTCGCCACTAAAGTCACAAAACTTTGTTTCTATTAGTATTTTGATTTTTGTGAAAATATGTTATGTTCAGTATCAGTTTTCAGTGAAACTCTATCTTTAATTTCAATCCAAGCCATCATGGAAATCTACAAGCCGTTGTTGCTAAAAGGTTTTAATTGTGAAAGGGCGATGACGTGATTGCCTGCGGCTGGAGTAGTGTCTGAAATGATTTTTGTGTTTTGTAGTTGAGTCCACTCGTCCATATGCTGCTCACTATAGAGTGGATAGGGAGTAGTGAATGAGTGTGTGGTTTCGGACACAGCCTATGTCTGCATCTTTGTTACTAGTCAGACACATTCCTGGTGCATGTTGGCCCTGCCAGGGCTGTCCCATGGTGATTCTGTGTGTGATTTTCACTGATCACACCAGAAGATGTGAGTTGTTGTTGCCAGATAAGCTTGTCAATAATTAAGTAAATGAATAAACAATACATAAAATCAGTTCAGGTAATCTTTTTGAATATTCTGTGTGATGTCAGTATCAGATTCTTAAACAAACATGGCCTTTAACCTTATGAGAACAATATGGTCAGGTGGTGTAACCGCTCTGTGTCAATTGGTGTAACCACTGTTTTTCGTTAAAATATTAAAATATACAGAAAAATGAATATAGCATTGAAAGAACTATGCCATTACAAGGGTTCAAATAGTTTTTAACCTCTTTTGCAAAATTTGCTACCAGTTATTTAGAAAATGGAAATTTTTTTAGGCATGTGTCCCTAGTTCAGTATTACCAAAATGCATTAAATTTGAATTAAAGGTTCTTGGATAAAATCTATTTTCATCTGATATTTGAGGATGAGTTACTTGTTTACATGAGTACCTTTGAATACACCATAGGTATATAAAATATGAAATAACTGCAATTATTTTATGGTTACACCATTTGACATTTTCAGCTCATTTTAGTCTAACTTTTTGAGAAAAAATGTAAAAACTGTATTTTAAAGTACCTGAAACCAACCAAAATACAAAATTTACATACTGACAAACCAAATGCATGCTTTAAAAACTAGTTTTTGGGAAATTTTATTTTTTTCATCTTGCCAAACCTTGTTTGTCACTGACCCGTCTGTGAATGGTGAGAGCATGGAAGCTGCAGAGTAGTTCGCCTACCTTGGCAACATAGTCCATCAATCTGCTAACTGCAAGGCTGAGATTAACAACCTTGGACTTGCGCATGAGGTGATGGGTTCACTGAGTAACACTGTGGCGTATCTGAGCATGTGGACAAACATCATAGTCTTCCAGTTCTTGGTCCTTCTGGTCTTACTGTACTTTTATGTGGCCTGGACATTGACTGATGGCTAGAGGTGCTGCCTGGACTCCTTTGTGACAACTTATTTTTGGTGTATCATTGGCAAGACTGTGTCTAATATTGACGTGCTCAAGAGAGCAGGGATGGGAAGGGTCAGCTGCCTGATATGAGAACAGCAGCTGTGCTTTTTTATGGGCATCTTGTGGCACTTTCCTTGATCCAGCTCACTGCATACTAGGTGACCTAATGGGCTGGTCTAGACGCCAGCGTGCATCATGGAGAGAGCGGGGAGGATACCTGAAGAGATGTAGTGTGAACCTGGTGCATACCTAGATGATGGCCATCAGGAGGCCAGAGCAGTACAGGACCAAGGTTGACACAGCAAGCTTAACCAACATATGTTAATACCTGACCTGACCCAGAATAGAGGGAGGGAGAATAAGTTTGTTAACCAATGATGGAGACACTAGCTAACACGATGGATGAGACAAGAATGATCATTGAGGAAATGTGGATTATAAAGACTGTGTGGTGGAAATAAACAGCATGTCTAGTATTTTGGATTCAGGAGAGATGAGTTGTTATTAACAGGTATTGTGCAATATTGCTAAAGCTGTTTTCCAGCATTATTCACCATTCAAAATTCCTTCCCTTCAACAGCAGGCCATCCTTCATCCTGCCTTGACTTTTGGTCAGATCATTATTTGCTAAGACTCTCACCAGAGAGTGACCCTGACTCATTACAAATTTCCAAGTCCTTGTCTTGTGCCAGTCTTGTCAGACTCTTTCCTATTCTTTAGAGAAGCTACACATTTCTGGTTGACCCCCTCCCCCTGTTCTGTGGAGTGGCAGTACCAGCCTTGACCTCTTTCCTTTCCAGACTTATCACAGATCTGTGGTTGCCATGCAGGCACACAGACTGATCCAGCTACTGTTGTTGATCTCCAGGTCAACCTCCAGAGCTGCTCTGCCCATCTGGTTGACCTCCTGCCAGTCCTCTGGAGTAGTTCAGCACTTTGATGATCTGAGGGCTCATGCTCCATGTCTGCATAATTTCTTGGATGCTGACCTTAAATCCTGATCTCTATTCTTCATCTCCCAGTTTACTGAATCATTATTTATCAATGTTACTTATTTAAAACTGACAGTAACGACATTTTTAAGCGTGCTTACTATGTTCCTCAGCAATCAATATAGATCTAATTACTATTCCTATCACTACTATGATATTAAACCCATATGGATAGCTCTGCAAATATATTTTTTTTACCAAAACTGAAGTATTCCAAAATCACCTTAAAGTGGGCATGAGAGAAAAGGTCACAATTAAAGTTATGGTTTGACTTGTATTATCACAAACACTGCTAAAAGTGGACTTGTCACTCGTATCAAGACAATTGTTGTAATTGTATGTTCTTAGAATCATTATTATAGTTGTTTAAATGTAATTACATTTATGCTTTAGCAGTGGCATCATCCTAGGATCAGTGGTAGCACCCATATATATATATATATATATAGAGAGAGAGAGAGAGAGAGAGAGAGAGAGATGTTTGTAATGGCTTCAATATTATCCCAGAGAAAAAGTCATTGAGTAGTGCTTTTTGTTACAGCTGGTCATGATAAATGTAGCCAAAACTCCAAAGAAAGAGCCTCTGTCCTTTTCTGGTTCTTTTAGTGTTTGGCCTAACTCTTGTCCACAGGTTAATTGAATACTCGTATTGCAAACTGAACCCATCTCTACACACAAGTCATTATGTCTCAGCCTGGATTGATTATATCACACAAGCTCCATATTGTCCCCATGTGTAATGGATACCAAAAAGGTAGAGGGCCAACATGGCTTTAAAAACCATTCCCATTCATGGCTTTAAAAACCATTCCCATTCACAAATATTCTGAAATGCAACAGGTGGAGGGGGCACAAAATGTGCTTTTTGACCTCTTGTCTTTCTGGAAAATTCACTAGGGTTCTTTTGTGTTCAGTTGCATGAAACCCCAGTGAGCTGAAGGACTTGAAGGCCTTGTAAAGCTTTATGTATATATAGCCAATTATGGAGGTTATGGCGCATGAGGACGTGTTTCAATTGGATAATGAGTGGGTGGCTGAGAGGCAGAAAAAGGAGAGAAAGGCACTGTAATTATGTTCGATTCTTTCCCCATGCAACATAAGATCATAGTGATCTGACCTTCCCTCTACACTCAGCTGCTTTTTAACCACTTTGAAAATAGTCTAACATTTAATTGTCCAAAAGAGCTGAGGTCAAACCTCTACTGTGAAGTTTCCTCGCTACCTCTGTGTGACACGTTTTCATCCGTCACACAATACCCCTCACATGGTTTGGTGTTAATTGTGCCATGGAAATTCTGCAGTCCTTAACTGACACAATAACTGTTAGTAATCCAATGAAAAAGGTCCTGTGTAGGATGCTCTTCAGTTGACTTCAGAAGATCCATAAAGATAAATCATTTTTGTGTATTACTACAAATATATAAATAACTGAGGCCATCTACACAGGCCAAACACACCATTAGAGAGAACCTTATTTCTTTTTATAATACAGGTCAGTTCTGCAGGGGTCAAGGCAGCATTTTAAGACTTTTTTCATGCAAAAGAGTCATAATGCTCAAAATTGTGCTCATTTATGCACTCAGCACTTGGTTGGAGCTCCCTTTGCATAAATGACTTCATCTATGCTGTGTGTCTTGGAGGCAATCGGTCTGTGGCACTGCTGTGGTGTTATAATGCCCAGGTTGTTCTGATAGCAGCCTTAAGCTCACCTGTATCTGGTGTCCCTCATCTTCCTCTTTACATTCCCCAGAGATTCTCTTTGGGGTTCAGGTCCGGCCAGTTGGCTAGCCCCTGACTCCAGCGTCAGTCCGCTCCTTGTTTCCCTCAATGCTTGAATCTGTTTTGTTTGACAAGCCTCTGAAGGCTGAGCTCATCCCTGTTGCTTGTGCACCTTTTCTGGCTGCACTTTCTCTTCCAGTCAACCTTCCATGAATATGCTTTGATACAGCATCTGAGAATAGCCTGCCCTTTTAGCAGTGGCCTCCTGTGGCTTACCCTCTTTGTGGAGGGTGTAAGTGATTGTCTTCTGGACAACAGTCAAGTCAGCAGTCTTCCTTGTGATTGTGGTTATGTGAACTAAACTTGAGTGAGAGAAATAGCTGACAAGAAATTCAACTTTTTTGACATATCCAAGAGATAGTAGATATTTAGATTTTTGTGATCTGTAAGCCATAATCATCAAGATAAGACAAAAAAGTCGAAATGTTTCACTTTGTATGAGATAAATCTAGAATAGATGGACATTTAACTTTTTTAAGTGAATCATAGGAAAAATTTACTTTTACATACTCTGATTTTTTAGATGCACCTATATGGCATGTTTCTGTAAGATCTATGGTTAGGGGTTCTTAGATTAATAATTAATAGTTAAAAGTGAAGCTTTACATGTGAAGGCATGTGATGGCTGAGGGCTCCTAGACAACTTAGCAACTTTTCCTTTAATCTATTTCTTATTTCTTTATCTATTTATACTCTTTAAATAATGTTTTCCCTTTGATTTTCTTATCATTCTAATTATTTCTTATATCTTAATGTTAACCTTCTCCGATTTCTCCTCCTTCTCTGGTTCCCTTTTCATTGATATCTAAATATAATGCTTGTGCTTGTGTCATTTCTTGCCATTGCAATGCACAAACACAGTAGTGAAAATACAATATGAGACTTGAATGTGTAAGTGAAATGTGTTTCACGCTGTGTTGCTCTATAAAAAGTTGCATGGATAAAATAGGGAAAAACAGGAGACTTGGGTACAGCATGAAACAGTAAAAAAACATGTTGCAGTGATTGTGTTACAGTCAGGAAATAAGACATGTTGCTGAATTAATCAGGATTGGGTGGCTCTCTTTTAAGTGATGAAATTTGATTGGATAGTTCAAGGATTTGACTCCTTTTGCAGAAAAAAAGCTGTCTGAGCAAACCATTGTTGCTCTGTAATCTCTTTATTAAAGCTATATTTCTGTCTATATTGTTGCATAAATTGAAATATGTGTTAGTGCACTGAAAGGAATACAAAACTAGATTTCAGTGTCTTGGATGTGTATAAGCACCTTGCAAACACAGCTAAATCTGATTTAGACCTTATGTTTGCAGAGTCTTAGTCCTGATGATGGCTTTATGAAGAAATAAATCTCATGATAGTAACAGTCATCCCTTTGAAACCTTGATACTCTGAGGGCTGTAATAAAGTGCTCTGAAGACTTTAAACAGAGACATGTGAAATGTCTTTGTTGAGCTCATAATGTTTATGACGCAATACAAAGCTGGACGGTATGACTACCTTGACCCTTGGCTCATGCAGTGTCTCGGTAAAATGACAATGACAGAGAGCTCTTTCCTGCTTACATTAGGCGTGGCCTTTCATTGCAGAACCGCTGTGGCTCACCACACTATGTTTACAGGATTATCAGCTTTATGCACGAGACGAGAGGTCACTAAGCAAGAGGCAGGGAAACACGTGTGCACTTCGAAAGATGTGTAGTTGTCATGACAGGCTCAGATACGCCGTCTGATGATGAAAGTGAGATGACCTTATTTTGGATGGTGCTGATGGATGACTTTGCTGTTTCAAAGCACTGATATCTAACCATCTGATTTTTAAAGAGTTGTTATAAGCAACTGTTAGAAACCAATAAGATCTTCCTGTAGAATCAGAATCTTTTATTGTTCTTTATAAAACTCAAACATCTGACTAATGTACTTCTTCTTTAAATAACTTAAAGTGTTTAGTCTTCTAAAGGAAATGGTGAAAGTGGACAAAAACTGCATTTGTTTCAAAAAAAGGAAAACATTTATTGCAATTCAGGCAGAAATCATACTGCAGTGAGACATTTCACAATGCCAGCACAAAATGTATTGATCCAAAATATCAAAAATGTGTCTGCTCTACATTACACTTTGTTTGTTTAAAGCACATGTTTCCTGCTGTGTATCGATGACACATTTCAAAGTTCAACTGATGCTGGAAATGTAATGCATCAGCCCTGATACAGAATGTGTCAACACAAGGGTCAATCTGGATACAAAGGGAGCAAAAGAACATGTTTAGTTATGTGTCAGTTGCTTGTCTACTGTACATTTTATCCCAGTATCTGTAAATATCAAAGAAGCATACGCAGCTGTTGTTAAACACAGTGATAGAGGCTGAACCAGAATAATGACAGAAATATGCCAGTCACATTCTTGTATTCAATTTCTACCCAAAGTAAAAAAAATTAAAAATAATTATATTATTGATAAATGTACTTATTAGGCATCACTTATGAGAGTTATACCCTTTGTAATTAACTGGATGACATTTTTTTTATATTTTGCTGAAATAGGGCTAATTTATTTGAAGTCAATCTAAAATCAATAGAAATATAGGAAATAACATGATATAGATGAATAAAGTAAAGGGGTGAGTTTTTAACTGTGTTGAAGCAAAAAAGAAAACCCTGCAGAAAAACATAAAAAAGCCATTTTTGAGTAAATGTGCTGAGTTAAGCTCTTCAGTTAAAGTGTGGCTCTTATCTATCTAGATGTAGCTAAACTATGTAAAAACTTTATAATAACTCTGACCTCAGATTAGCCCTTCCTTTGATTTCCTATTAAATGAGTGGAGCTGAATGCTGTTTCAAGGATGGCAGCTTATAAGGTTTGAAAGTCTCTCTATACATAAATATAAATAAAAATGTCATAAAAAATTATTTCACCACACTTCTTTCATTCGCATTCATCACCCCTGTCTTTGACAAGCAGCACGCAGGTGTCAGTGAAAACAAGCATTGAGGAGCTTGTAATCTAGCAGCAATCAGAAGCCCGTAATCCACCATGTGGTGTTGTGCTGTCGCTCTGACCAGAGGTCTTTGTCCGGCACATGTAGAGAGGGAGGGCAGGGTGTGCATGGATCATCTCCTGTGGTAGAACCAGGCTCAAACCCCTGTGACGTTCGCCCATGCAGGGAAGGAGTCCAGGTCAAACATGGCCTTGCCCCAGCTGTTTATGGCCAGAGTGATACAAATGATGCCGATGATGTTCATGACAATTCCTGTCCTGGCCTGAAAAGAACATTTATCATGATGTTAAAGCAACAACTGGAAAAAGATTTTAAAATTAGAAACAAACAACTACATACACACTACTCCTAGATCTTTCCAGACTTTTGAAGTTAATTCTTTTAACTCTTTAGGGTCAATAAGTTAAGGTGAGCAGATTTCTGACGTAAAACCTAGGTATGTTTCCAGTTCAGCAAATGAAAACCTCTAAATATCATAGTGACATACCAAATGGGGACACTTGAAGTTTCATGTGTTTTGACAAAAGTTCAGCGGAAGGCATCGAACACAGCCTGAGGCCTTTCTCTGAGACTATTTTATTTGAACTATTCATCAATAATAAAAATACTGGAACTAAAAAGCCAATAATCAAAAAGAATATGTTATTAACATGACTGTTTCTCTTCTTCTACTTCTTTTCTCATCCACTGCTTTTGCTTCATTTTATTTTTATTAGAAAATTTCCATCCAAGAGCTGCAGTAAGTGAACTTTCCACAAAAAAAAAAAAAAAAAAAAAAAAAAAAACCTGGCAAAACAAAAATTGACTTTTATTTTGAAGGAACCACTGAGGCAACAGGTTGAACAATAAGGTTTGAAGGTGCTGGTAGGCTGATATGCTACATTTTAACGAGGCAAGGCTAGCACTTTAATACTTTTGCTTGCCTTCACACTAAAATAAGCTAACTGCAGTTTGCTGCAAGCTAAATAGCTGAGGCAGGAAATGGGGGAAGCTTTCTGAGGCCTGGCTGAGGGCATATTCAGGGGATGGCCATAGCCACTCTAGAAGTCTAATTGGTCTTTCTGTAAATGATTCTAATTGGTCTTTCTGTAAATTTCTGTAACTTTCTGCCATAGCATTAACATTGGTTAAATGCTAACAGTGGTTATTGTCTGATGACTGGTAAAAACTTGTTAAATATAATTTATTTGTAGGGAAGCCAGACAACCTCTTTTGGATGTGTTATTTAATGCTTTCAAAAGGCACAGCTGTACATTTCAGTAGAAGGTTAGGCTTTATTAGGTAGGACATAATTGAGTGCTATTGTTCTGTTGTTGCTGTTCAATGATAATATGTATTATTTTGGATTGCCTAAAGTACCTTCAGAATTTCACTATATGTTGATTTTTTTTAAGTCCCTCATCAATACAAGACAGTCTGAAACCATTCATGTCTGAAGCCACTCTCAAAGAGTGTCATCTGAGACACCTATATGCTGTGATTTGCTGATACAACACATTCCCAGTTTCAGGTTGTTTTTTTATTATTCATCTTTATTCATAAACAAAGTCTGGCACTTACATTCATGAAATAACCGGATTACAAACACTACAAACTAAGCAGCATTTCATAAATAAAATAGAGAAAAATATCAGTTATCTGTGATTTTATTTTGATTGAGTCATTTTAGAAGCAGTTACACAAGCAGTGGCTTGCTTTCGCTTCATTATGCTTTAGTTAAAGATAACATAATTATGCTGGCTACATAATCAACATTGCTACATAAGCCAATGAAGCTAAATTAGCTCTAGCAACGTGAGCTTTAGCAAACGTAGCTAACTTTGCTATATAAATAATGTAGATACGTAGTTTATGTAGCTGATTTTATGAGCTTAGCTTTGGCTACATTAGTTAGATAGCTATGCTAGCTATGTAGTTCCTTTATCTACGTAGCTTAGGCAGCTAATGGAGCTGCCTGAACTACGTTAGCCGTGAAAGAATGTTTTCACAGAGAATGAGCCTTCTTCCTGTGCCAGACGATTTACTCAGCTTTATTTGACATTTTATAATCAGGTATTGCAGGTCAAAATTTTAACTTTAATCTTATGGTATCCTAACCCTTTCCCTTAACTCTAAACTGAAGTTTTATCTGATTTTTTTTCAAACGTTTTAGTGTGTTTTTCTGAGATATATGACATCTCTCATGGTCTGTGAGAGTGTTCATCAGAAATGAATGGTCTGCTGCCATTAAACCATTAAATGGAAAAGTTTGAATACATGGCCCATGAACATGTAATAGTGACCCTTACCGTCCATGTTACATGTTCAACATATAATTTACCAACTCATCCCAACAAACCACTGCTGTACTTACCATGTCAGCAACCTTGAGGTATCCATAGGAGAAAACTATAGCGTTTGGAGGCGTAGCAACAGGCAGCATGAAGGCAAAAGAGGCACTCAGTGTACAAGGCACCATGACGTAGAGTGGATTCATCCCAATAGACTGAGACTGCAATAATCACAGAAAGATTCAACAGTCTGAGACAGGGATGAACATAGCCTTGATAACAAAATCCTCCACTCCTCCATCTGGCTATTTTTCTGCGACCGTAATCACTGACTCATAACTCAGAGTGAAATGTGTGCAATTCTGTGCTGAGTGAAAACTCTCATTAGGTGGGTGTAATTAAGATGTAATGCTTGCAAGCTTTGGGCTGAGTCATGGTATCTGAAATAGAAAAGGAGGACATGTTACGATAATGGCAGACTACTAAGAGGGAGAAAACATTACTCTGGAATTTGCTCCTGAATTACACGGTAAGTTACAAGTGCACAGTAATTTCTAGTTCTCTAAATAAACAATGTATGAAAAGACTTAAACTTCATAGTCTTCTTTAAACTATGGGCTGTATATCAGCTTATGACAATGCAAGTGACATGACAATGACGGTCTGCGATGGTTTTATTTAAATCAGATGCTTAAGACTCACTTGACATATAAAGCGACATACCACAAGCCATAACTACCACAAAGTGTCATCTCTCTTCTTTGAGCATGGTGTAACTGATCAGATGTTCTTTTCTCTCTCTCTTTTCTTTCCATCTCTATGTTCACACGAGTGTTGGACACCCTTGGGCACCCACTTGGCTATGCCCCCCATAAATATCTCTCTGAATACCCTTGCTTGGCACTGTCTTTCACAACCCAGCTTTGGCCTTCATTCGAGAGCTCGACCAGCAGGCACAGTAATGCCATTCTTCAGCAGCAGTGGGGTGGGCAGCATTACAAGGCACTGGGCTGAATTGGTGTGTTTGGCAGGTTATTAATGGGAGGAGGGGCCCGGGTAAGGGGACCAAACATATTCAGCCTGAATGACCAACTAGATGGGTGACCAAACAAGGGACAATAGGCTGGCTCCCACCGGAAGTAGTTTCAATGCTGGATTCCAATTGGGGACATCAGTTCAAAAGAAATCACACTATGTAGCACTTCACCTCACTGAGCCACTGCTGCCAAACATAATTGCCAGTAATGTCTAGTCTGAGATCCTGCACGCATTCACTTTCTCCCTGAGGACTTACCATTGAGGCTAAGACAGGTAGGAAGAGCGTTGCTGTTGCCACATTACTGGTGCACTCAGTGAAGGTAGCAATCAGTAGGCACAAGATGATAGCTATCGCCCAGGGAGGGATGGTTTGCAGGGGGGTCATTTGATCTCCCATCCACTTTGAGAGCCCTGAATCCTACAAAGAGCATAAACATATACAGAGTAAAAGTCTCTTCTGGATATGTACACAGTATTCAGTCCAGCTGATCATCATCATCAGCTGAGTTACCGGCTCATTTACTGTGAGAGAATCTAATCCAGGTTTGTGCGTCATACACAGCATCATTTCATATTTAATTCAGTGGTATTTGCGGTACATAAAGTGCAGAACAAGTTCAACAAATGCCAACTATTCTAAGGAACATTTGAAGTTGCAGGAGGAGGGAACGTTTAATTTGCATATCAGTAAGTTACAATTTTTGCTTGTGAATAATTTCAGAGTTTCTTTGGTTAATCGCAATTAATCTCCCAATTTTGAATTATACTATTCATTTTGGATTTTGTACCATCTTAAAGTAAGGGTAGGTATTTTGGAAGAAAAATAAAAAACTACGGGTATATCAAAGATTATTACATGAATCCAACCATGGAAAAGGAGCTTATTATGAATTTAAAAAAAAAAAAAAAAAAGAAATAATGAAATGGTAAAAAGTAATACAAGGCGGGTATTATGTTGAATAGTCCACTGAGCTGTTTGTGATTTTTTTTAAAGCATAGTGAGACATTGAGTTACAGTGGTGTGCTTTTGTAAATCATTGTGGCTGTAGGGACATGTTGCAGAGACCTAAGCAGAGTGCACTGAAGGACATAATAGAGCATGGGATTTATTACAGTTTTTCAAACTTAATGCAGTAATAATGGACCTTAATTAATCATGATTAATACATTATTAGTGACAGTCCTAATTTCAACGTGAAGGTAAATCCTAAAGGTCAGACTATTTGATGAAAGAAAAAAGAGACGGTTGCATTGGAATGCATGTTGTGGCATTTCCAGTGAACTTCTTGTTTGTTGGTATTCCAACCAAATCCAGAAATGAAACGTGAAGTCTTCTGCTAACAATAAAACCTTCTATATCAAAATCTGATAACAAATTATGAAAAAATGGAATGCCTACTGTGTAGTATATGTACAGTACCTATAAAAACTATTCACCCACTTGTTTTTTTATCCTTTTATTGATTTTATAAATCAGTTATGGTCAATATAATTTGGCTTTTTTGACCAAAAAAAAAAAAATCTTGAATTTGAAAGCGAAGAAAGATTTCTACAAAGTAATGTCAAAGTCACTGGTTAACCAGTATTCCTTGCTACCATTACGCCATGAAGACAAAAGAACACTCCAAGCAACTCAGAGAAAAGGTTATTAAAAATTATAAGTCAGGGGATGGATAAAAAAAAAAAAAAAAAAAAAACCCTAGGGCTGCAAGCAGCACTGAAGGGCCCTCGTCGCACCCCAGCGCATGTTTGGGTGTGGGCCATTTGCCCCTGTGTTGTTATTGTGGGGTGTTGGCAAACCCGTGCAGTGTGCTGCAGCACTGGAGAGAGACCACGGAGACCATCCTTTAAGCCTCCTTATGAAAAAAAACAAAAAAAACAGCAAGGTGCACTTTGTATATGAGGTAGTACTGCCCCTCAACAGTAGGTGGCAGTAGGTCAGAGGTAATGTATGTACAGGTGATGAGGGAAGGACCATTTATCATGTAAAATCATAAAAAGGTGCTAATGGCATCTTACAGTAGGGGGCGCAACAGCAAAACCTTGAAATTAACAGTGAAATTTGTAGAGAGGCAGATGCTGATCATACATGTGAAATTTGAAGGAAATCCGATGTTTCATATGAGAGTTACACCCACTTCCTGTCTCATGGCCACTGGTCATCCAGGAATGAAACATCTTGATGTTGGGACAGATACTGAGGTGTTGAGGTCAATATAAGAGCATGATAAGTTCAACACAGTAAGAGAAATACAGAAATGACCCACTTCCTGTCTGAGGCGAAGGATCAAAATGGCCGCCATGGCCACTGGGACATCTGAGAATGAAACATCTTGATGGTGGGACAGACACTGAGGAGTTCAGGTCAAAATCAGAGCATGATAGGTTCAACACAGCAAGACAAATGCAGAAATGACCCATTTGCATCACAAATGATCCATAACAATTTGAAGACCATAGAATGATCTCCCCCAAAGTTACATCAGTTTTCAGTGAATAATTGTCCAAAAAGAGGCCTCATTTTGAAATTTGGGCAGAGCTGGTGGACTTCCTGTTGGGATTTTGACATGGGTCCAAGAGGCTTTGTTATTTTTTTTTTTTTTTTTAGCTCTGATGATGACCCATATATGCAGAGCGAAAATCATAGGCCTAGGATGAATGGTGTATGGGGGCTGAATTTTTTTGTGGCAACCCATAAATCACACATTGAAAATCAATTGAGTAAATGTTCCCTGGCAGAAGGGGGCGCTGTGACAAAGTGCTAATATTGATGCATGGATGTATTCAGCACTGTTGTGTGATTATCCATGTGAAGTTTGGTGATGATTGACATAAGCACTAAAAATTTATATGGCATTGTTGTGTAATTTTTAGTGTAAAAAACATACCAAAAGGATGAGTTTGTTCAAATGCGAATGTGAGCTTTTGCGAAAACACCAAAATTTGACCAAAAATGGTTTGTAGTTTGGTTCCTGTACATTTTAGAGGATGTAATTTTTTGTTCATCTTGACCTGAAAATGGTATGTGTACCAATTTTCATGCATGTAGGTCTTACCCAGGGGCCTATTTCACTTTTGGGCCCCCTGTGCAATGAATTTGCATGGTTCCACAAAAATATGAAATTTCACTCAGTGGACAATTTTGGGTGAAGTTTGTTGAGTTGTTGAGCATGTTAAAGGCCCCAGATTAGCGTTTTTTTTTTTTTTTGGACAGAATAATAATAATAATGTCTACAATTTCAACAGGGTCCTTGCCAACCCTAGGTCGGTGCTCGGGGCCTAATTATGAAGGTACTGAAATTCTCCCAGAGTTCAGTTAAATCCATCATCAAGAAATGGAAGGCATATGACACATGTTTAAATCTGCCAAGATCAGGCCATCCTCACAAACTGAGGGACTGTGCAAGAAGGGGACCAGTGAGAGAGGACACCAGACTCCTATGACTACTCTGAAGGAGTTACAAGCTTCAGCAGCTGAAGACTCTGCATACAACTGTTGCCCAGGTCCTTCACCAGTCAAAGCTTTATGGGAGAGTGGCAAAGAGAAAGACACTGTTGAAAAAACTCAAAATAAATCTTGACTTGAATCCACCAAAAGGCATGTGGAGACTCCATGGTCAAGTGGAAGAAAGTTCTTTGGTCTAATGAGACCAGAACTGTGCTTTATGGCCATTGGGCAATTAACTATGTTTTGCGGACACCAAACACTGCACATCATCACAAACACACACTGTGAAGCACAGCGGTGGCAGCATCATGCTGTGGGGATGCTTCTCTGCAGCCATTCCTGAAAGGCTTGTAAAGGTAAAGGGTAAAATTAATGTGGCAAATCCTGGAGGACAATCTTATATGGTCTGCAAGAGAAGTACGGCTTAATTTTCCAGCCAGACAGTGACTCGAAGCAAACAGCATAAGCTACACAGACATGGTTTAAAGACAACAAGATAAATATTCGGGAGTGGCCGAGTCAAAGCTCAGATCTCTATTCAACAGAGAATATGTGGCTGGAATTGTCAAAGGCTGTTCACACTCGATCCCTGTGCTACCTGACAGAGCTTGAGCAGTTTTGCAAAACAGATTGGAGTAAAATTGCAGAGTCCAGATGTGCAAGCCTGATTGAGACCTATCCACACAGACTTACTGCTATGATTACAGCCAAAGTTAAATACTGACTTGAAGGAGGTGAATTTTACATATTTTTATCTAGTTGGTATTACTTTGTGGAAATCTCTTTACACTTTGACATTAAATGCATTTTTTTGTAACTTTTTTGTCTAAAAGCAAAATTATATCAACCATGATTGATTTCTATAATCAATAAAAGGGTAATACTTTTTCTTTTTATAGGCATGTATGTATGTGTAAAATCTGGTATGGCATAATGTATGAATATGTACATTTGACAAAAAATATTTAAATACTTTGTTCAGTTATCGACATATATGATCAAGCCACAACCATTCTCCTCTTTCAAAAGATATAATCTTTTTTTACATGAAGCTTTTGTCCAAGTCACTCTATTAAACTGGAGCTATCACTTCCACTTACTTCACTGCCCTTTGCCAGAGCAAAACCTCCTCCGAGAAGAAGCACAATGCCCCAGGGTAACTTCTTTTGGACAACTTTCCAGGTGAGTAGACGTGGAGTTGGGCCATAGGATTGACGGGGAACTATTGAGCCAACAAACTGAATGTCAATATTGAATTATTGCTCATCAGTCTAAACACATAAATGTTTTCTCCTGGAATGATGCCTCACCTGTATCAAAACTATGAGACCTCCGAGAGCAAAGTCGTGGAGGTTTAGAGGGCAGAACAAACAGAAGAATAGCAACAAAGATTGCCACTGTAGCATCTGTCACATACCTGAAAACAAAGAGGCAAAGAGTTGAAAAGTGATGTAAAAATTTTGAAAATGTGAGTGTAAGTAAGGTGTTAAGTTAGGAGCATGTGGTTTTACATACTCTGCTTTGGAATTGAAGATAGTAGTGGCCCACCCATGAACAAAACCTGGGTCCCTCGTGAACCACAGTACTACCAGCAGGATAAAAAGACCCAGCACACTGATCTCGCCGAATGTCATGGGCCCCAGCAGACGATGCTGTTCCCTGATCACATTATAGGCAGCTATGTCCTTCTCTGTCTTCACAGCCCCACAGCCCCATGTCTTCTTAAAGCTAAAGGGATCACACAAAGAAAAATCTTTGTGTCACCTCTCCACTCAATCACAGTCCCGATGCGGTAAAAGCTTCTTGATGCTGTTTCAAGTCTGTCACTATAATTAGGCTTTAACCATCACCAAACTCACTTGAATCCCATGAAGACAAACTGCAGCCAAAGCCAGGCCAACGTGAGCATGAGGATCATGTTGGGGAAGGCAAAGCCGAACCAGGAGGCAAAGTTAATCACATCCCCGTTTTCGGGAAAGAGTCTAAAGAAAACAAAAAGAGAGATTAGAGAGCAAAAATTAAAGCATAACAAAACATTGCTTTCAAGTACAACTCACTGGTTCATTTGGCCTTTGAGGACTAGATTAGGTCCAGTTCCTGTCAGTGTGGCGGTGCCTCCGATGCTGGCAGCATAGCAAACACACAGTGTCATCCCTTTACACATTTTCCTCCTTTCTGCTGCTTCTTTTTGCCGGGCAGCCTCCACGCTGGCATCCAAAAATGTCACCACCAATGGACCTTTAACACAGCGCAAGAAAAACTACTTTGCAGTTTTGTCTGTGAAAAAAAAAGGACTCCAGATTGTAATTTTTCTCAGCAAAACAAGTGGAACATTATACTTAATGATGGCTATGGCTCACCTTGCCCGTCGTTCTGTTTCTCTGTCTGTGGAGGCTGCTTAGTATCGCTCTCTGATGTCTGGACCTGCTCATCTGAGCTGAGGATCTGAGGAAACTCTGCATCAGTGTTGTTGAGCTGCTCCAGCACTGCTTGGACGATTGGCACCATCATGGCAGTGGTTGCTGTGTTGCTTATCCACATGGACAAAAAGGCAGTGACACCCATGAAACCCAACATTAATCTGTGAAGAAGGTTGTAAAAGAGAAAGTGTTAGTGGCCTTGGATAGGAAGAAGCAACCACAAGAGTTTTACAACAAACAATAACACTAAAGAACCATTTTATGACAGCAGTTTAAACCTTGAAGATAGTTCTCTTATCTATGCCACATGGCTGATTAGATAAGCACTGGAAATGAGAACTACAAGATGACAGACCGTTATAATAATCTTCTGAAGATTTCTGGCACTCACAGGGCTGGACGCACACCAACAAGAAGCAGCACCCTCAAGGCGATGCGCTTGTGTAGATTCCAGTGCTCCACGGCCACTGCAACCATCAGCCCCCCCACAAACAACAAGTTTGTGTCTTTCAGGAACTGCATACACACCTGAGAGCACAGGGAAAGGCGTGCAGTATGTGTGACGAAGTCAAATGAAACTTTCTGCTTCAGTCGTACTTACATCTTTGGATGTCATAATGCCAAAAAGGGGGAAGAGGAGGGCTGGGAGCAGAGCAGTCACAGCCAGAGGAAGGACCTCTGTGCACCAGTAAACAGCCATCAGGATGATCACGTAGGCACATTCTGCCTCCTGTGTGAAAACATGAGAGAAAACACTGACCTTTCTTTATGGGTCAAGATCACACCTGGAGAGGCGTCATGTAAGGTCTGAAAACATCATCTTTGGTCAAAAAGGATTACATAATTTTAATGTGATGTTATGATGGTTCAAAGGGTGAAGATAACAGCGCTTGTTATTCTTTTGTTTTGTCACCTGTTTTATGATTTGCTTAGATCATCCTCCTGAGCTTTTACACCCATATTCATTAACACCTATGAAATTTTTATCTGCTGTTTTAAGTTAGCCTACAGTGTGCTGATCAGGTATTTTTAAAGCGTTTCTTTTTTTATGAAGTGCATTTAAGATGTAATAAGTCCGTTAATTATTTTTTGTAGGCACAGAAACACAACTCTAAAGTTTGAGATGCCAAACTCTATCCCCCTCAACCTTCCTGTGTACCCCTCCGTCATGGCTGCTTTGCACTGCAGCCTATGTCTATCATAACATGCTTAAAGCGCGCGTGCTCGTCTCTGTGTCACATGTAGCGGTAATAACGTGGACGAAGCCCTCTGACTTGGTGTTCCCACGCTGGACATGACCCCTCGTGTTAACAACGAGGAGTTAAAATAACAAGACTTACGAGGGTTCATGCCTGGGGTAACACTGGACAGTTCTCATGGATTTTACTGCGAGTGCGTCGCGCGCTTTTGAGCAACAGGTGCACGAGAGAATTAGTGCAAATCGGTCTTGTTTTCCCGGCATTTTTGCAAAAACAGAGTGTGAAAAATCTCGGGTGATTTTATTTGCTTTATTTATTTAAATTTGACGACGATAACGCTTGGTAAAATACCTTTAAAATGAATTTATCTTGCATTTAGTTGAGTTAAAGATACAACTTGTCAATTATATCGCGCGTAATGTAGCAAAAGTTTGCAGATTTTTTTTCAGATTTAATAGTGTCAAAAAGTTCTCTGTTGCCTAATTGAATCTAGCCTATTCGTCGATCCAAAATAAGTGAAGGTACATACCGATGTCCCAATCACTAAAGGCAGAGGAAGAAGAATAAATGGAGTCAAAAAGAGAATGAAGTCGTCCTTAACAGAGCGAAGATATTTGAAGAATGCCATCCTGAAGGGAAAACGAAGAAAAGAAGGCTTTCGCACCATGGATCGCGCTTTTGAGGCGCAGAGGATAGGAGGAGGAGGATGAGGAGGGAGGGGGAGACCCACAGCAAATAAAAGAGCGAGAAAGAGTGCCCACACCAAAACAAAGGAACTGAGTGGTCGACGAGTCTCTCTGTAGCAATGAGTAAAAGGTCTTCCCCAAGCAAACCAAAATAATGACACAAATATGAGTGTTTCCCTAAAAGTGACTGAACTGCTGCCCTGAGAAAACTTTTCCCTTCAGCTGCCAAATCCTATGACAACGGGTTAATGAGCTGCATCAGCTCCCCCCATGAATGCCGATAAGATGAACTCCCACAGCACTGACATCATGACACAGATACAAGCACCATAATCCGAAGAAACATTTTAATCGGAGACTAAATAAACCGCAAGATGCAGCAACACCGGGTCAGACACATGTCAGAATTTGTTCCCACGAGGTTTTCTCCAGACGCACAATGCAATAGAATTGCAGTGTCTACACCGGAGGACTGTCATTTGAGTCATAACTACTCCACCTCAGTATTTTGGTCAGCCAGAAATGGGTCATTGTTTTCATCTGTAGCTCAAAATGATTTATAAACATGGAAATGGGCGCAGATTGTGAGCTTTTCTTGTTGTTGCTGCTTTTAAATCATATATTAGCCTTCTCGTCAGACTTTTGATAGTCAACTGTATTGATTCATCTAGCTTTGCTGTAAATTTTACTGCCCCATGTGAACACTTTTGCAGGTTATGTAGTATGCTGTTAGGATAAAACTTAGCCTATTTAATTTTAAATACAACTTTCAAGAAAGTTACACATTATCAATATGAAAATCTGACTTATTAATCAATTCATGTTAGAGCATTATGAGGTCAGAGGCTGGCTCACAATCTCTTTTCCAGTAGCTACATCCCAAAGGTGCTCAGTGGGGTTGAGGTCATGGCTCTGTGTGGGCCAGTCAAGTTCTTCCACACCGAATTAAAAAAACAAAACAAAACATGTCTTTATAGTTTTTGCTTTGTGCACTGGGGAACAGTAGAAAAAGGCCTTCCCCAAACTGTTGCCACAAAGTTGGAAACAGCATTGTCACACATTGACACTTGGTACCGAACTTGGTGATATAAGGCTCGCATCCAGCCATGGAAACACATTTCATGAAGCAGCACAGTTTATGTGCCTACAGCAGCATTACTCAACCCTGCTCAGCCAAAAAGCCAATTTTTTTTTTAAAATGCCTTTGAAAGAGCCACAATGTAAGTGGTGAAAAGTGGCAAAAAACTGATTAAAGTGGCAATAAAAATAAGTTAAAGGTGGCAAATAGTGGTCAAACAGCATCAAAAAAGTGGCAAAAAGTGGCAAAGTAGGCATAAAATGGCAAAAAAAAGTGTGTAAAAAGTGTAAAAACAGGGAGAAAATGTGGCAAAATAGGGCAGAAAGTAAGAATGGGTGAGAAGTTACCAAAAAATGAGTTAATGAGTTGGGGTGGCAAATAATTTCCCAAAAAAACCCAGAAAAAATATGGCAAAAAAATGAGTGTAAAAGTGACTTAAATGGGCAAAAATGTGAGAAAAATGGTAAAAAAGCAGCAAAGAGTAGTAAGAATGCTGAAAACAGTGGCATTTAAAGGCAAAATGTGGCTTAAATGGGCAAAAAGTTTCAAAAAAGGGAAAAAAAATGCAAATAGCAAAAAAGCAGGATGAAAGAGGCAAAAAACTGGTGGTGAAAAGGGATAGACATAGTGAAATGAGCAAAAAAAATCGCAAAAGTTGGCCTAAAGCACCAAAATGGATAAAAAGTGGCAAAAAAATGAAAAAAAAAAAAGGTTTAAAAATGCTAATAAGGATTCAAACTGATTAATATGACTTGCAATGGATAATTTTTGAGGTCATAGTTTCCCTTTATAGAGGTTTTCTGGGGGAATAATATTTCAAATTAAGATGTAAAAGAGCCACAAATCATCACAAAAGTGCCACACACTGAGTATCACTGGCCTACAGTAATGCCAGTGGAAGCACTAATGAAGGTACATTAACTGTAAGCAAATAAGCATTGTTTGCACAGTTGTTGAAAAGAGACTCCATGGTGCCAAACTGCCCATCAGAATGACATTAACTGATTTTTGTGAGTATTTTGTGATGGGCTGTCCGGTTAGGACTAACGTATTTCCTCCTCGTACCCATGTGTGGAAAGTCTGTTTGTCTCAATATGAGCCTATAAACTCATCAGCTGTGTTCTTGGTGTGACGACAATTCAGATTTTCCTTTATTGTGCAAGTCAAACAATCCACCTTGGCAGCAAATGTAACCCAATGGTGTCAGTAGTGTTTGGTTTTGTGGTGCCCGGTGTTCTTAATTCAACCTCTTATTTCATGCCACACCTTACATTTTACTCATCAGGTCAAATGACTATTTACCAGTCAGTAGACCTGATGATGTTTGGTACAAAACAACAAAAAATAAAGAGTAGAGGAGATTCAAGAGACTAGAGAAGTCTTGGTGGTTGTTTTAGAGGAAATTGTGAACTGATGGCATTGAAATCTTACTAATTTTGGAAGAAACTTTATCCTCTTAGATTTACATGTAATTTACAGATCCTTTGAGAAAATTTACCTCTTTACTGAGCAGGCTCAAACCAATACTGATGCATATTGAGACCTAGAAAAGCAAACATGATAGTCAGACTAATGCCTGACTACTTCTTATTACTTCTAACATGTAGGCTGACTGTAGTGGGGTAGGTGTCTGATAATGGGAGTTACAGTATGCACCACGAACTGTGTTTTTATATTTTCCACCCAAAATATTCACAGTAAGTGAAGAGTTTCACTGTTAAAAAGAGAAGGGAGACTTTCACATAAACAGGGCAAGATGGCAAAGAGAAAAACCAAATTCCACACAAACCAAAAGTTTCTGACAGGAGCTTTGAAAAATGCAAATCCTGTACATTTCAGAATTCATGGTCGATTTTCCAAAAGATATAATGTCTCAGTGTATGTGAAGAACAAGAATTTGGCATTACAGTCAGCAACATAATTTTAAATGATGTTACACAATACAACACTAAAAATAGAACTTCATTTTGTCCAGCTGCTTTTGAAGTGCTGGGATTAGCTATAAACCCAGAGTGACTCTGCGCTTTGGGACATGAAACCAATTCTGGCTGGCAGTGCTTTAAAACTACAGCCGGCAGAAGCAAAGACATAATGAGATCTGCTGAGCCAGGAATGTCATGTTCTTCAGCTGTATCCTCTCTGTGAAAGTACTGATGGTAATTATGCTGCATTGGTGGTATGCAGAGCTAGGGAAGCTTTTAATTTGAGTCCCTGTAATTGTGAATCTATGACCCAGTGTGGGATTTTAACATGCTCCGAAGACTTAACTTAAACCAATACTGAACACGTGCAAAAGGTGACGCACTCAGGACTATCCATTTGATGAATGTGCAGTAATTTCAAGTACTTTAAAATCATGCAGTTTACCTTCGATGTTTGACTCCCTTCCAAAATAATCATTTTTTGTTTGCAGTCTATGCCTCCAAAACATCCAAATATAAAAGTATTTAAAATACCATTTGTTAGGCCTTTGACAAGATATGTTATCTATACATACCATTCACATAACCAGAGGGGATCATTGTACCGAGAGGCTGTTCAACTAAAAACTACTGAAATGTCCAAGTTGAGTGTAAACTGGCAAAAAAGTACAAAGTAAAGCTTTGTAATGGCATATGTCCAGATTTCAATGCTGCATGTTTGGCTCCTAGCCATCAGTCATACCATACCCACATGACATCACCACTGTGTATAAAACCAGAACAGGAGCAAACATAGGTCTCCCTCCTGTTTGTTTTATGGATATCTTAAGCAACTGAGACAAAGTTGGAGACACTCAAGCAAAATACAGCTCAAAGACTGGTAATTAACATCATGTATACAGTTTGTCTGCAGGAGACTGCTGAAAGATTAGTCTGTGAAATGACAGACATAGTGCCACCTTGTGGAGGTGACTTAGATTACATACAGTGATAAAGACCAAACTGAAAAGACCAATTTAGACTCAAACTGAGGAATGCATGTTTGGGAGGTATGCAATAATTAACTGCTCCTTAAATTAGATAACTTACACCAGGGGTCATCAAGTACATTTGCACAAGGGCCAGAAACTCAGGGGGCTGGACTTTCACATACACAAAAATTAAATAAATATTTTGCTCTGATTGAAATATTATTGTAGTATTTGTATTTTCATTACCAGTGAGATCTAGCCCTATTATCTATAATGCAGCAGGCCACAAGGAGACAGGCCTGACAAGAGAATTGGTTGGGCCCCTGAAAATCTAAGAGAATGGGCCCCCCTAAATGTGATTAAGTACTTGTGTTTACTCATTTTTGACACTTTAAACCCCTTTGTGCCTCTTTAACCCAGTTTTGCAAGATTCTAACCCCTTTCAAACCACTTTTCCTGCATGTTTATCCTCTTTGTGCCACTTTTTTAAATCAATTTTTGCCACTTTTCTTCTATTTTTGCCACTTTTAAACCACTTTTGTTATGTTTTTTGTTGTATTTTTGTCATTTGCAACCAATTTTTATACTTTTTGCCCCCTTTTTTCCTCTTTTACCAATTTTTGCCCTACTTAACCTCTTTTCACAACATTTTCTGCCAGTTTTTGTCCCTTTTTGCCACTCCACAACCCATTTTGCCACTTATCACCCATTTTTGATACGCTCTAACCCCTTTTCACCACTTTATCTGGTCATTTTTGCAGCACATCTGCCAACCTTAACCCTTTTTTGAATATCTACTAATTATGACTGTAAGTTTCTGTAAAAAAAACAGATCAAATATAAAGTCATTCTAAAACTATTTTAATATTGATTTTTTTTTGTGGGATGGATTTAACAGCTGCACACATTTAAAGCCAAAGGACGGGGCCAGACAGGAAGCTTTGGGGGGCTGATATGGCCCCTGGGCCACCAGTTGATGATCAGTGACTTACACACTAAACACTAAAGCAGAAGAAGACGACAACACATTTTACCAATCTGTGGGGGGTAATTTCATATTTCTCTATTTTTTGGCACGTTGGACACCCATTGGCCAGGAATACATAAATACATGCACACACAAAGGGAAAGATATCAGAGTGAAGGTACTGCACACAAAGTGCCAAAGCAGTTGGGTGCCTTGCTCAAGGACATTTAAGCTGTGCTGAGGAAGTGTCACCAGTGCCCATTCCCATTATCCATTTGGTCTGTACCAGGACTTGAACCAGTGATCCTCTGGTTACCAAGTCCCATGGAGATTTGAGTTACTGTGTTAACGAAATATATGGGAATGCACATGAAATAAGTGATAAATAAGACTAGAAATAAAATATAATAGCAAGTAATAAAATCAAAATATAAACAAGACAAAAAAATAAAAGTACCAGCAAAATTTCTAATTATAGCAACGTGTTTATTAGTTAGATAATCAGATGTAGAAGTCTGTTGGAGTCTATTTTAATCATAGTCACACCCACAATAAAAGATTTGCTGTGAAAAATGAAGTAACAGGAAACACAATGACAACCATAGAAACTTTGCTGTCCTTAGATTTCTGGGTTAAGGCTGGGTCACCAGCTCTACAGTTGAATTAAACGATCTACCAGCTTACATATCTCTTGTTTCACAGTGTTCATAGTAGTTCCTGCTACATTTACTGTAGAGTCTTCTGTCCTCTTCTGCTTTATCACCCAGCCACCATAAACCGTGTAGTTTTGTTGACCGCAGCTCATTGAGGAAGTGGTCGTGTCTGTCTGGCAGCTGCTGCAGCAGCAGAAATCACATGAGATGGAGCTGGTGTTGTGTCACGTGAGGTGTCGTTTCTTAAACATGGCTCCAAGTAGCACAGAACAAAACAGCATCCTCTGACCGAGAGCCGTCTGTTTGCTGACACGCTTCATTAAACCTCAGAAAATGGAGCATGTACTTAACTGTGGAAGTTCCCCGCTGGATGTGCACGTTGTATAAAGACATGTAGTACAAACTCATCATGCGTTAAGCCGAGCATCGTTAGCTTGATGCTAGCCTAGCTGTCAACTGCTACAAGTGTGAGAGGTGAGCTGAACATTGAGCTGTAAACGGTGTTTCCAGCTGTTGTTTGTCTTTAATTACAATTGAGTGGTATTTAGCTTGCATGGCCGCTCTGATAGGGCGTTGTGACAACGGCATTTGCTATTACATGAGAGCTTTGCTAGCATGCATTAAGTAACGTAACGTTTGTCACTTTGCTAAGCTAACTGATAGCATGAAGTTGTTTTTAGTTTAACAGATGTGTTATTATACCAAAATACTCCCACTGCTTTGACATTTAAGCGCAAAGTAGTCGGTCTACTACCGAGTAACACTTACATGCTTTGTTTAATGTCGTCAGTCGTTGAGGAGACGCTTTACATTTGTCATTGTTGTTTCTTGGATGTTATCTCTTCTTAACCGCTAACTTGGTTGGCAGTTTAGCCTACCTTTACTACTTAAACTATCTTACCAGTACCTTGAAGTCCTCGACATGAGTCAAAGATTTTACATGTCGTTATAACGAGCATTTTTATTGTTAAAGTTAAACAGTAGAACATTAACTTAGAATTTAAGGTATTCTGCCAACTCTCCACCAGAGGGTAGAGTAGCTGTGTTGATGGTGCAGAGGTAGTTCAGTCATGTGAGCTGAGCTGAGCTCAAACTTCAGGGAATTAAGGAAGGACAAGAAGTCATGTGCATTCACAAACATCACATCACACATTGATTTTTATCAGTTGCCAGTGCAGGTGTTAATCTAATCGTCCAATTTTGGTTTTCAGTTTCTCAGAGGAACAGACTGAAGGCGTGGTTAGGACTTCCTTGATGGCTTTGATTTATTTCTCCATGAATGTCTGAAAGCCATCCTGGTGGAAGACGGTGAGCTGTACATCAGGACGTTATAGGACTCTAATAGAAATTCAAGACACACCATGGATTGGCTGATGCAAGCGGTTGAGAGAGACTTGGGGGTTGACCAACGGCAGCAAGGCCCAGGTCCCCGTCCCAGAGAGCTCATAGCCATCGTTCCAACACGCTGGGTGATGGGCCTGAGGGAGAGGAGGGTCTTGCGCTGTGCCCGCTTTGACAGCAACAGTGAGGCTGAAATTCACACATACCTTCAGTGTTCCCAGGCAAAGTTGCCTCCTGGATGGACACGAGTTTGCATTCAGGGTCTCAGGAAAAGCAAGCTGAGCTACAGATTGGCCAGAGATCCTTGTCATCAACTGATGGAGTTCATGCCACAGGATTCCTATGTCAAAACCATGCAGTGTTTGTCGCACCACAATGTCAGGTAGTATAAAAGTAACGGTCTGCAGTTGAATTTGCCTGTGATTGCCACATTATGTGTCTGCTAAAGCTATACTAAAGTAAAACATCCTGTTTCGAAGATGATCCTATAAATCAACTAGAGCTACTATGGGTGGATCCCTGTTTTTGTTTGAATTATTGTTTTCCACGGCAGTTATATTTTTGCTAGATCATTCTTACTTGCTATGGTAAGGGCAACTTTTCTTTATCTCACCTAGTATTGTTACATACTGAAGTAAACTGAAGCATTGATTTAGTTTAATTATTATTAGTTATTTAGAAGTATTACTCTCAGATAAGTTGTCACTAAAAGCTCTGGCTTGCAGTCTTATTTGCTATTTTTTCCCTTTTTTTATCCTCTTTCAGGAATCTGTGGCGGGATGCTCATCACAAACTTGTGCAGACATATGCAGGACCTAATGAGCAGATGCACACGCCAGCTGTAGATGCAGTCCGTCATGCTCTGCAGAAGCTTTTCAATTCCACATTCATCTCACCTGACAGAGTTTCACCATCCCTTTCTCCAGCCAAAGAGAAGGAGAAGGAAAACTACTTGCCATCCAGTTCATCTTGCATTTCTAAGTCCCAGTCAAACCATCTGTGTCCCAATGTTCTACCTGCAGAGTGTCTGCTGGAGACAGCAGAGATGCTCTATGTAATTTTACCTTACACTCAGTATTCACTTCATGACATTGTGTCCTTCAGCCCAGCCAAGCTCGCCAACAGCCATGCCAAAGTGTTGTTCATTCTCTACCAGTCACTTATAGCTCTGCAGGCGTGTCATGCAGCTGGTCTATCTTGTGGAGAGCTCTCCCTGCAGGACATAGCAGTAGATGAGCAGCTCTGCAGCCGACTGAAGCTTAACCTAACCCATTATGAGGATCTGGGAGCAGAAGGGGATGCAAACCGTGATGCTACTGGCAGACAAGTGCCAAAAAGTGTCATGCCAAGTGACACTTCCTGTATGAGCCAAGAGAACAAACGACTTTGCAATGATTGTTTTGATGAGCTCAAGACATTGGTTCTGGACTGGGTCCATGGCCGAGTCAGTAACTTCCGATACTTGATGGAGCTGAACAGGTTGGCAGGACGACGAGAAGGAGACCCCAATTATCACCCAGTGCTGCCTTGGGTGGTGGACTTCACTGTGCCATTTGGTAAGTTCCGGGACCTCAGGAGGTCAAAGTTCAGGCTCACAAAGGGAGATAAACAGCTGGACTTCACATACGAGATGACCAAAGAGGCTTTGGCGGCTGCAGTGGGTAATGGAGTTGGTGGAGGTGGTGTTGGAGGAGACCTCAGTGGCTCTGTAGGTGCTGGTGGCACTGGACAGCCAGAGCATCTCCATGTACCTCATCACATATCTGATGTGCTCTCTGACATCACATACTATGTCTACAAAGCCAGGCAGACACCCAAGTCAGTGTTGTGCAGTCACGTTAGATCCCAGTGGGAGCCTAATGAGTACCCGGCCAGTATGGAGCGCATGCAGAGCTGGAGCCCTGATGAGTGCATTCCAGAGTTCTACACAGATCCCTCTATTTTTCGCTCAATCCACCCCGATATGCCAGACCTGGATGTGCCTTCCTGGTGCAAGTCATGCGAGGAATTTATAGAGGTCCATCGACGCCTTTTAGAGAGCAGAGAGGTGTCCCAGCATTTGCATCACTGGATTGATCTCACATTTGGCTACAAACTCTCTGGTAAAGAGGCTGTCAAGGCCAAGAATGTGTGCCTCCACCTGGTTGATAACCACACCAATCTGACTACCTATGGTGTAGTTCAACTGTTTGACCAGCCCCACCCACCCCGTTTATCCTCTTCCCAGTATGCCCCAGCAGAACCTCCTCTCCTTGGTCTTGCTGCTCTTAATGTGCCTTCTTTACACTTCCCTCAAATCAACACTGTGGCTGACTCTGTGGATGGGATGGTGCCAGAGTCCACAGGGTGCGAGTCCAGCGGCTGGACCATGGTAGACAGGGAGGAAGAGCTTGAACAAGGTATGGAAGCCCTGGACTCATTAACGTCTTCTGTATCCTGTTCTGTGCCACTGCCAGTCAGTACTGCTGGGGGGAAAACAGGAGGAGAGCACACAGCACTTATTGTATCACAATCCCCAAGTTCATTCCCTGGTGATTTAGCAAGCGGCTTAGGGCCAGGTTTACGCAGTGCCATGTTACAAAGAGGGGGGCCGACAAACAAAAAGCACGGAGAGGGAAGTGTGGCTGCCAGCAATGCAGATGAAATCAAAATCAGCCTCCCTGAGGGGTTCAACCCATTGCAGCCTTTGGAGGAGCTGGAGAAATTGAACAATTTCCTGGTAAAGAGTCTGCACGCTGAAGTATCCAGTGACTTCATGAGAGACAGTGCGATAATTGAATCTCTACCCTCTCTCACACAGCTCTACCAAAGAGACATGCAGGCCCTTGGTGTTCTCATTGCTGAGATATTCTATTCTTGTAAACTGCGGGGAGTCAAACCCGGAAACCCCCTCAGACAGCGTTTCCAAGCAGTTATGAAGCTCTGCTCTGCCAGCCTCCGTGATGTGCCTCTGTGTTTGCATCATGCTCTGGAGACACTGCTGCTAATGGAGAAGCACTCTGGAACAGCACATAGAGAAGTGCCAGATTGCCCACGTCCTCTACTTTTCAAGTATGACCCTATTCGTGACGGCTTGCCTCCTCCAAACCCCTGCCAGCTATTGAATTCGATCATCACCCCCTTTCCTTTCCCTTCCTACTTTGCACCACTTCATAATTTCATCTTTTCCTACCATGCAAAAATGGAGACTACATGCAGTTATCAAGGAAGAGATGTCGTCTTTCACCTGTGGCAGCAACTTGAGACACTGTTGCGTGGCAACATCACAGCTGAGGGTCTTGAGATTCTCTTGCCCTTCATTCTGGCCCTAATGCTCGAGGAGTACACAGCTGTCTATGCTGCTTGGTACCTTTTTGAGCCCATTTCTAGAGTGCTTGGCCCTAGAAATGCAAGCAAGTACTTATTGAAGCCACTGATCAATGTTTATGAGAACCCCCACTGCCTGCGAGGACGTTTCTATCTCTACACAGACTGTTTCATTTTGCAGCTCATTGTACGACTCGGCCTCCAAGCCTTTCTGTCTAGCCTGCTCCCCCATGTGCTACAAGTCATTACTGGCTTTGAAAGCTGCAGCTCAGACTCTGGCGGGGAAGCTTGTAAAGGCTTGAGGGGAGGCACGTGTAATCTTGGAGAGGAAGAAGAAGACGACTTTCAGTGCGGCGAGCAGCGGTCATCCTCGGGGTCTGTCAGTGGGGCAATTGGAGGCAGCAGCGGAGCCAGTGGAGGAGTCGGGGTGGTGGGAGACACAGGACTGGTCGATTACTCCTCTGGCATCAGTCTCAGTGACCAAGTGTTTCTCACAGAGGCAGAGGACTTTCAGAATGGGTTTTATGTCAACAACGGAACAGGAGTGGCTGCTGGGAAACAGCAGAGCCAGAACTCCGCAGCCAAGGAGCAAGACCAGGAGTCTCTAAGTGTGGGGAAACTTAGTGACAAAAGCAGCACAAGTGAGCTGTCACTGGGTGACGGAGACTCAATGAGGGATCGTGCCAGTCTTAAGTCAGCTGACAGCAGCCAGGACCTCAAACAGGCCAGTGAGGGAGAGGAGGGTGGAGAGCTGGAGGAAGAAGAGGTGACTGAGACTAATGAGGGTAAAGACGAGACAGATGATCCTCCTGTTCACAACCTGGAGCTCACTCTCTCTGCTTGCACAATAGACACTGTAGCCACTCTTGAAGGCGATTTTGTGAATGGAATGGAACTGGAGGAGATGGAGAAAGACACTGTGGAAGTGCAGGATGAGGAAGATCACGGTCCTTCTGATGATTCTGAGGAGAAAGAGCAAAAGATTCTTTTGGGTGAGTGACTGATCAACCTTCTCTTATAATTATTTTCTGATGGTGACTAATGCTTTAAATCATGTCTCCACATACAGATACAGTCTGCAAAACGGTACGGTGGCTTTCGGCAAAGCTTGGACCAACTGTGACATCTCGATACGTGGCCAGAAATTTGTTGCGATTGCTCACAAATTGTTACATTGGTACGTACACTTATAAATTCTCTTTATAGAGATACCATGCTATAGTATCCATCTGTCTGTCTTTCTGTTTAGGGTGTTGTATGTGTTGCTTCTTGTTTTCTTCAGCACTTATCCTTTTTATGTGTTTCTGTAGGGCCTGAAAAACATCAGTTTGTCACCTCTTCAATAGAGGACAGCAGTCTGGAAAGTGTGGGATTGGGCAGTGTTTACGAGAAGAAACCTGTAGTTGGTGACCAGACAGCAGGGCCTGTGTTGGAGTGTCTCATCTACATAGCTCAGCTCTATGGAGAGCCTGTGCTCACTTACCAGTACCTGCCTTATATTGGATATCTGGTAAACTTGATAAACGGCAAATGCACTCGTACATAAAATCGTATCAGGCATATTAAACCATTTTTTGTAACAAAATGACAGGTGTACTTAAGACTTTTTAAATCTCAATTAAATGTCTAAGATTGTTTCGAAAACGTTTGTTCCAGGTCTCTCCACCTTCTTCTCAGCGTCTTAACACACGTAAGGAGGCCAGTCTGCTTGGAGCCGTTGCACTTACTCAGAAGATTATTGTCTTTCTCTCTGATGCCACCCTAATGGACATGCTGATGAAGATCAATCAGGATGTGCTTCTGCCTCTACTTGACTTGCTCACCACTCCACGCATGGGGTAAATACACATCCAACCACTCGCATGCTATACACTTTTGTAGATGCATAGCTTCTTACAATGCTTGACTTCCAAGCAAAGTAACTTCCCAGAGCTCTGCAGACACTTTGTTTTATCAGACATTTTACAGGGAGTCCATGGGGTCTTAAAAGGTATAAAAATATTAATGAGCCAATTTAGTCAAAATCAAGGCGTTAAAAAAGGTGTAAAAAGTTTTATATGAAAGACTATTAGGTCTTACATGTTGTAGCTTCTTTTTTTTTCTTATAGCCGGTTTATCTAAAGAGTTTGAAGAGTAGTTTTTCTTCTTTTGTCTTTTATATTTATATTTAATCACATATGAGATTTTTTGAAAGGCTGCCAGATCTGACCTGATTTCTTCCCAGACTAATGGAGAAAAATTCAAATGAAATTAATACATCTCAGTTATTTTTAACTATGACTGATCATCTGCAACAGTAAAGTGATCATTCATTGATATCAATGCTTGAAAATCAGAATTAAAGATCTTTAGGATCTGGAAATGGGCATTTATACCTTGCATTTTTTTTCTTAAAACCTATTGGTAGGCTGTTCAGCCTTTTGGTTTTAACTGTAGTACTTGTAGATAGGTTCTTCTAGATTGTAGTAACTAATTTTAGACCACTTAAGTTTAAAACAAGACCTTCCATTCAGCTACCTTATTGTACCGAGTTCTTTTTTCCTCAGTCCAACCTCACAACGCTCCAAGAAAGTTTAATTTGCATACTACAGTTAAAATACTTAATACATTTCCTATTCTATATTGTCTCATTTTGTCCTACCCTCAGTACAGAACATACACATGACCGATAACTGTGTCATTAATGTAACTGGTTAGAAATTGAAGATGCCATAGGTCTTAAGAAATATGAGGATAGTCTTAGAAACAATCTTAAAAAATATTATATCTAATGCCAGATTTTCTGTATACACCCTGTTTAAAGCATCTCTAGATTTTAAATTTTAATATCATCCTCCTCTTGTACTGAAACATGTAATAATAGAAACTGCTGCAATAGATTTGTCATTCACCCTCCACTTGGCTGTACCCACTCTGCTGTACCCAGGTTCCCCAGTGGGGTGCAGACTCGCACTGCTGTCTGTCTCAAGACTCTCAGCCTGATGGCCCTCATCTGTCTGCGCATTGGGAGGGAGATGGTGCAACAGCATATGGCTGACACTCTGCGTCGGTTCTTTGCTGTTTTCTCTCTGTTGCATTCTCTGCAGCCCCAGGTATGCACACACAAACCCAAAAATACACAAAACACAAAGACTGACAAGCGCCATGCCAAGTTTATTTCTAGAATGCTTTCACCTACCGGATCTGTCACAAAGAGCTTTGCAAAAACAAATAACACAAAGGCAGATAGAAATATGGATAAAAATGATAGGTGAAAGGAACTTGGAAAAGGAACTGTCTCCCTGTCAAAGAGAGTGCATTGCTTTGTTTTTGTTGTTGCATGAGAAAATGTAGAAGTTTCTTCATGTAGTTGTACCTATTTCTTACACCTAAACACACTATTCTGCTCATGTGCCTTTTTTTTTTGCACTGTAGCTTGATGGCGCCCCTCACAGGATGGTTGGAGAGGTCACGGTTGTAGATGTCCGCACTCCTGAAGGGTCAAATGCAACCTATGAATTGGGAGTCCTGGAGGAGCTGCAGACTGTGTTTAACCCTGAGATGGCCCACGCCTCTTACATCCCTTTCTACTGCCTCATAGGTATGAAAACCCTAAAACAAAATACCTTGTTTGGCTGTAGGGATCAGTAATCTTCCTTATGTTTTTACTCTTCAGTGGTTCAAGCTATGCTCCTTTGTGATTCTTTAGGTGATGTGGCGATCAGAAAACTGGTGCCAAACCACGAGCTGGTGTGGCAGTTAGCTCAGTCTTATCATCAGAGTGTGAGTCAAGTGAGCCCAGGTACAAATCTGACTGCAGCTTCTAAGGTAGACCTCCCTCCCTCCTCTGTGGGTCTCTCATCTGTCTTTGGTCGACGTGTGGGTGGAAGCCCATTCCCTTCACCTTCTACTAACTCCATCCAGCTGGGAGACTCACTCCCTGAATCAGGCACGTTTGGGAGCCACCTTGTAGGAAACCGTATCCAAGTGTCCAGGGATGCTGATTTTGATGGTAGTTCGACCTTGGGCCTGGCTGGCTCTTGGGGACGGTCCAGCCACATCACCCCAATTATCACCACATCCTCCACCTTCACCACTCCATCTGTGGGCGCAGCATCCTTTTCCTCCTCCTGGGTGACAGACCCCACTCCAGAGGACAGCGCCCTGAAGCAGGAGCTCCCTCGCAGTGGTCGTTCCCTTCAAGGAAATTGGCTGGCCTACTGGCAGTATGAGATTGGCCTCAACCAGCAGGATCCACATTTCCACTTTCACCAGATTCGACTGCAGAGCTTTCTGGGTCACTCAGGCACCACTAAGTGTTTGGCACCGCTGGCAGGGGAGGATTACTTCCTCTCAGGTAGTAAAGACAAGACTGTGAAGCTTTGGCCCCTATATAACCATGGTGATGGAACGCAGGAGGTGGAGCCCAGGCTGACGTATAATGACCATCGAAAATCAGTCTTTTATGTTGGACAGCTGGAGGCTTCACAGGAGGTGGTGAGCTGTGATGGCACTGTGCACCTCTGGGACCAGTATACAGGTAAGATAAATCAAGCATAAAGCATTTAAGATCCTTATGAGAACATTTAAAAAACTATTATCTGAAGGTTACTAAGAAATATATATTTGGATCAGAATTACTTCTGTTCTCTGTAACAACTCTATTGTCTGCAGGCAAGCAGATCCGCTCATATGAAGCTGTGGACGGAAAGAATCCCATCACAGCTGTCACCACCATGCCAGCGCCACATTGCAGTGTTGTGTTTGGCAGTGCAGATTCTGTGCTTCGCTTTATTGATCCTCGCAAACCAGGATTGCAGGTTGTAATTTCACTTAGCAAGCTCATTCTGTAGAGATCCAATCCATATAACATGCTAATTGACACTGATTACTGTGATTTACAAAACTGAAGCACTTTTTTTTACCCCATTCCTTCACTATAGAGTTATAGCAGCCCTGACGTTGACAAATCTTCCCCTGTGTCCCCAGCATGAATTCCGTCTGGCATACAACAATGTGAGCGCTGGACTCATCCGCTACCTGGCAGTGAGCCCCTCGGGGCGCACCGTGGCTGCAGGTTTCTCATCTGGCTTCATTGTTCTGCTAGATGCGCGCACCGGACTCGTTCTAAAGGGATGGCCGGCTCATGAGGGAGATATTCTTCAAATGAAGGTATGCTGACAGTGTGTGGTTATATAGCTTTTATCTGTATAACTCAATAAGACTGCCAGTGGGGAACATCTTCCTCAGAATCAGAGCCGATCAATAAGAAGACTCTAATGTAACTATTGTAAGATGATATACCAAGAAGGTTTAACAATATGAGTCATTCATACAACAAAGAAATGTTTTGTTTTATATTATGTTGCCATCTTTGCCTCTCTTTTGATAACAAAGTTTTAATAGGAGACAGAAATGGATGAGGGCTAATGCATGTATGGCAAAGCCAGACTCAACCATGGGAATAACATGAACAAGCTGTTGGCCAGCTAGGCATCCCTAAAGTTTAAATCTTCTGTCACTACAGAAAACCATTTATCTATTGGATATCAAATTAAAACAACTGATAACATTTGTTATTCATAGACATTGGTTTCAGTAGATTGGTTGTGTGTTTTTAAGGAGTATCCTGGTGCTTTTGAAATTGGGTTCATATAAGGCACTTGACTGTAGTAGTGGCAATAGCATCCAGTGCTTTAAGTGAGTGTTGCCCCTTCAAAGCCATGGCCATAAACTTACTTGGATGACAAATTTTCATACAGCTCTTCTGGTTGGGGTTTGTTTCTCAATTTATCTTCAGAAAGTTGGAGATGGTATGTAAAACACTGGCGTTCAGTAAGGCAGGGAACTCTGAATGGGGAGTGATGCAGACTGCAGGCATATGTGAGCTGCTATCCTCAATCAGAAGTGTCCGGAAAAGTGCTGATAAGTCCCATTTGTGATAGCAGCAGCTGTCTGTGTGGGCATGGGCTCACAGTTTACACACCTACACCACCAGGTTACTCAGGATCTCTCCTGCTAACCAGCCTGTAGCAGGTGGCCGAAGCTGGCATTGCAAATTAGCGCCAAACAAAGTGGCTTTCTGTGTGAAAAATGAAGCGCTATAAAAATGTTCATAATTGCATACAATTGAGCCAGCATTGCTTTCTAGTGCATCTTTACCTAAGACTTGCCAAATAATGCAGAGGCAGGGTACCTGTCTGCCACGCTGTATAGCCTAACTTCCTCCAGCATGTCCTGTTTCAAGAGGTAACGCTCACTGAAATCTCTGGAGGCCCCTAGTATTGCCACATACTCTAAACAACCAAACTTCAAAAATACCAAAATTTCCCTTAAAGACCCAAGTGCTTTCAGAGGAGTAAAGACGTGTGTTCATTAAAAGCTTCTTTAGTGCTGACACCCTCAATTTTAGGGTTTTTTTCACCAGGCCACAAAAGTAGACCTCTGTTTTTCTTGGTAGCAAAATTAGGCCTGTTTAAAATAGCTCTGTGTGCTTAATATTATTCTTTATACAACAAAGTATCCCCAAGAAATCATAGAAACAATTAAAAAGAATTATTTCCTGGCATTAGTAGCAGCTCTAGACCTAAAGATTTCAGCCCCCTATCCCTCACTGTACACATCAACATGTAGAAAAATATGTAAATGTAAGACAAACACACATACAGTCACAATTTGTGCTTAACAATTCCTCTATCTTGTTTTTTTAGAATATACCTAAACATTATACCTCTAAATTGTGAAGAAATAACAACTATTGTCTTAAACAGAGTTTTAAAGATCCAACTCTCTGAAGATGAACAATGCCCTGATAACACTATGAGTTTTGGCTGCACTGAGCCAAACCAAGCCATGCTGATTGGCTTTTCCATCACCAGTTTTGCCGAGCTGCACTCGAATACCTTTGCTCATGATCAGGGCCAAAGAGAGCCAGCCCCACCTCCAAGCGTGCTGTGCTGACATCAAAGTGGTTCTCAGAGTGTGATTTGCCCCTTTTGCTACTGACATCCCCGATGATAAATTTTCAGCCCACGACCCACAGGGAGATACGTTTATCCCTGCCTCTGCTCCAGCTGTCTAACTCTGTCACAGTAGTGGTCCAATGTCAGCATTCACTGTGCGACTTAAACATTTATGACACAAGACCAAAACTCGAGATTTACATCCTCATACTACTGTCTGATTATACCGCACAGCTGAAGTTCTCACACTGACGAGCGAAATCAGGACGAACCAGGCACAGATTCAACTTTTTGTGCACCTTCTACAGGGCTGTACAGTGTGACATATATGTTGCAAATGCTATGAGAAAATTGGTCTGTGCTAAGAGGTTTTCACTCCTCATAGCACAGGTGTTGTGACAAAGTGAGAGAGGTGTGTGAATGCCAGATGAGACTTTAAGTATGACTTGTTGCCCCAAGAACTTAACTCCACTTTGGTTTGAGATTTGAAATTCATACCCAGTCCATTTATTTCTTACTTCTGGTACATTTTAGACTCAAGCGGAATGTTGTTTTCCTCTTGTCATGCACAATTCTGTGTGTCTGGAGCGCGAGCGGCCATGCTCCGCAGTGCTGAGGGAGTGACCAGCTGCAGCTCTTACAGACGGGGCAGGCTCAGGGCAGATGCAGTACAGGTGTCATTATGTTGAAGAGGAGCGCTGCTATAATCCCAAGTTTCATTTTAATGCACGTAGGCTGGATGATGTTAAAAATGTGTACTAGCTTATGTCTCTGTTAGCCTTGTCCTTTCCATGTATGCACAGACGGTCGCAGTGAGTTGGCTGTCAGTGAGAGGACAGAGCGCTCAGTCTGCTCTAATTTCTGATTAAAGATTAATGTATAAAACGATGGACTTTTCTCCACTAATATCGTAGCTGATGCTGTTTGGTTAACGAGACAATACGTGTCTGAATTTAGCATGCAGGTCTGATATGACACGGACAGACAGACAGCAGTGTACGAGGGAGAGATGAGGGGGAGAGAGAGAGGAGCATGAAGGAGAAGATTAATGCAGCCCCACACTGCATAAACTTTGTGTATTGTTAGGGTAAAAACGTGACTTGGAGATAGTTTTTTTTAATTACCTTTGAACTTTGAATAGTACTGATGTTATTATTACACTGTAAGAGAGAAAAGAGTGTCTGTTCATTTACATTAGCTCTATAAACATCAGAACCCAGTGTGATACTACAGTATGGACCAAACCCTAACAGTGTTTACTTAATTTCTACTAATGTTAGGAATATTTTCCTATTACCCTGAGTATCAGTAAATATATAAGAGGTGTCCAAACTATGGGCTGTGGGCCAACTGTGGCCCTTGGTCCTTTTGAATTGGCCTGCAAGAAATCCATTAAAAAAGGCCCACATAAGAACCTAAAACTTTACTATATTTCTTAGTTTGACTAGGAATGCACAATATTGGGGTTTATACAATATAGGGATATTTACAAATTAAATTAAGCTGATATCAATACCAATATATAAATGTAGTTTAGACCTATCACTTCAGTCCTTGAAACACAGTTTGAGGATGAACAAAGAAACATACTTCAGTCTCTAGAACACACTAAAGTTAAAGTAATAAGAATGAACACAAAAAGACTTCAGCTGTCTGTTGGTCCTGCCTAAAGTTAAAAAAAAAAAAGATGAATACAAACAAAAGGAATCCAGCAGCAAATAGCAGCACAAATTGAGCTAATTCGATCCTCTGATCTATCTCAAAGTCTGATTTTCATATCATACTGCTCTAATCATCTTTAAGCACCACACTTCTGTAAAGTTAGTCAGCTTCCAGCAGATTGCTCTTGTTTTGTGTCTGAATGTGGAGATGAACCATCAGTGTCTCTCGTCTCTGTGATTGGCTGTTTGCTTTGGTAGACATTAATGAGAGCTGTAATTTAGGCTGTTTTGGTCTTGTTTTCAAGTACATTCATTTACTAAGCATATGTTTTGATTACATGTTGGTTTTAGAGATGTAACAAACTATATTGTGCTACAGGTTTTTGTTCTGTGCTACAAGATTGTCAACCTCTGTAGCACCAGTGCTATGGGCAAAAAAGTAAACGTACGGCCCTGCTACTAAGAACAAAAGCTGGCAGAGTCGGCCTTAAATTTATGAACTGGCACTTGTAAAGTATGCAGTTCTCACTGCCCAATCCAGAAATATGATTGTGCTCATATTCTTCTATCTAGAGAAACATAAATCACTCATCAGAAGACTGTTCTTTAGCCTCTATTGCAGGTAAATTCTCTCCTTTTGATGATAAGGGTGAATTATTGTTTGATTGCAAAAACAGAGAGAGAGAGAATGTGAAAAGAGCGTCAGGCAGCGCTGTAAGTCTACAGTTTGATTTTTGCTTTAAAACAACGTAAAGTCCCTCAGATCAGGGAGTGTAGAGCGATCGAGGAGGGCACAAAACACTGCATCATCAGCTCTAGACGCGCCCTCTAATGCGTAGCTCAGTTATGGTGAGAAAGCAAATCCCCTGCTGCACTGGGCTGCCGTGCCGAGTCAAACCAAGTCAGGACGAGCCATCCCATGTAATGAAAAAGCCCCATAAGTGCAGCAACAAAAAACAACTTATACATAGTTAGAGCCTGGTGTGTGAAGCACTAAAAATACTGAACTACATTTGTTTTGGGCGTTACCAGTGCAAAAAAATTGCTATGGACACAGGAGCCTAGTGGCTCAGTTTGTCCAGCTAGATGAGTAATTCCTGTGATAAATGGATACTTGAATCAAACTGGGTTGACGAATTTACATAAACCCTTCTTAGATTCAGTATCAATGTTCATTTTGTTTTTCCCCAACACTTGGCTGAATAGCATGGGACTTGTTTATGGTCACATTGTTTACATGAAACGTGGGCTGAAGATGGGTCAAATCCGTGTGTCACCAAAAATTGGCGTCTGCTCAAACTTTGTATTCTGCCTGATAAATTGCAGCCAAGTACTGTGGGCGGTTAATCCCCCATGACTCTATTAACTTTTTCGGTTGCATGCACTTTAGACTCAATGAGTGTTTGATGGGTTTCTTTAAAATATGTCAGCGTTTTAAAAAGATGCAGAGGTCAGAGGTGGAGAGTATTAATAATGGCTTTCCTACATTAAAACCACTGTCTGGTGGAAATTAATCACTATCTGGCTTTATGGTAACTAGAGCAAGCCTCTTTTCATGTCCACATGTGGAAATCAAACTAAATGTTGTACATTAAGCTTTTCCTCTCGCTTTGCTGCTTCTTATCTGAGCAACCCACATTATATCCATACTGTATGACTGACATAGACAGGCTTGATGGTTGTGGTTTAGAGGATGATTTGACTGATTTTTGACCTTTGATGTTTGAGAGCCTGTTGAAAGAAGGATCACCAAAAGTCATCCTTTGTTGTTTAAATTAAACAACACTCCTAAATGTAGAAGATTTGCTGTTGTAATATATTGAGCAGTTAGTTTAGTTTTAGCTTTTTTGTCATGTAAGTACTTTCCAATGATTTAGTCTAAAGAGCTAATAATTGTCTCAGTCAACACCACATATATTCAAGTCAGAAGGTGTGGCTTTATGTTTAATACGACAATGTGCCAAGTGGCTTTTATTTTGACACGTAGCAGAGATGTGGATACAGAATGGTGCAGAGATGGGGAAAGGTGTACCCAGCAAATCTGTTGTCAACAGAGCACAAAGATTAGCAAACTTTATTTAACCTCAAATTAGGTCAAGGCTAGTAGCTCTAGTTTTAAAGGCACAAGTTTAGGCAAATATGGACACAGGTTACTCATTAGAAAGACTACTGTGGCTCTCATTGGTACATTCATATTGGTCAGACTTCCCCTTTACATCTATCAATCAGTGGCTCTGTCAAGTTTAGCTGAGAAACTAAAGAACAAATTAACTACATATTTTGTGTTGTATTTAATCCTAGTTTTGTGTTAAATGAATATAATTAAATAACTCTCCGCTAAAAGTTCTGTGTTAGTGGTCCGTGGGTTTGTTTGTGCTTTAGAGGGAGTCAGTGTTAACAATACAACCAAAACTCCAAGCAGTGGCCTTATGTAACTGTCTGAATATATTTGTGCTTCTTTTTAAAGTAATCCTAACATTAACAAATAATTTCCGACCATTAATGAATAGTATATTAAAAATACGACAAATTATTTTGCTACTCTTTGCTATTATTTCAATAAGAGTTTCCCAGGGACTTTTTCACTGCAACAAATTGCACATGATATGTTCAAAATTGTGAATTGGCAACATTGGCTGGGATATATCTGAATATTAAGTCAAATTTCTGTTTCTTTTTTTTTTTTTTTATGTTTCAGGCTGCAGAAGGAAACCTGGTCATCAGCTCCTCCACTGACTACACACTCAGTGTGTGGAAAGATCTGGAAAACAAGCCCCTCCGCCAGTACAAGTCTCAGTCTGACCCCATCCATGCCTTTGACCTTTACGGCCCAGAGATTGTAACAGGAACCGTGGCTAACAAGATTGGGGTGTACTCCATGGCGGACATCTCCTTGAGCCCTGTTAGCAGCACAAAGCTGAGCTCAGAGAACTTCCGCGGCACTCTGACCAGCCTGGCAGTCCTGCCCACCAAGAGGCTCTTACTGCTGGGCTCTGAGAACGGCGCCATCCGGTTATTAGCGTAGAGAAAAAATCAATGACTCCCAGATACACTAAACTCACTTAACAGTGACCTCCAAAGTGTCTTATTGGTGAGGACAGGCAGGTGTCAGAACTCTCTGTCCCTCCCCTTGAGCTTGAGGTCAATTCTACTAGAAGGTAGTTTGGTCAGTTCCTCTGAAATGCTTTTTGAATGAAGCAGCACAAGCAAAGGCATTGTAGAAGCTACACATGTCTAAATCTTGCACCAAATTTGATTGACAGGAAATGTGTGCAACGCACTTAACATTTATCATGTACAAAAGATCCCATGATTTTTTAAAAAGCCTATACGTGCATAGATAGTATATAATGGGGAATTCTGATCTAGTCTTGGTCATTTTTTCATTTGACAAGGTCAGTCATTCTGTTCAGACATATGAATCAGAAGACGTGCTCAGGAAGGTGGAACCAAACACGGTTCTTCTGTAGTGTTTACACTTTCCAAGTAGATGCATAACAACACCAAAAATACATCTGCCTCCACTTTCTTTTCCCTTTATGTTAGCATACTTGCGTATCCAAATGCACTGATTAAACTATGCAGTATTTGTAGATCAAATCATTTGTTTTTGTTTGAGTCAATGTGATTTTCATAGATAGATAATTTATACATCACTAATGGTTGAACTGTTTAATGGACAGCGTCGGTGCATCCTCTAAGTGTGGAGACGCTTCAGTTGTTGTCACATTACTAAAGTTGTATACTGATGCACAGCCTTTATTCTCCTGCACAAGTATGGCCTGAATTGGAACAAGTTGATTCTCACTCAGATTTTAAAGCCTGAATGTTTTTATCCACTAATAAATTACTTGACTTTGCTTGGGAGTTTTTAAACAGTGTTTAGAGACTATTGCTTTTGCTGTCAGAACCTGTAGCAACATTATACTGGCAATTGGTGGTATATGCCAGTTTAATTGGGTTTGCCATAAGTTAGACTCATACAGCGCTCATTTCTGATAACATAAGCTATCATAGATACAGTCAATGCCAAGTTGAACAATTTTTCTATTTTAACATTTGTTACTGCATCAGAGTATGTTGAGTAATTACTTTAAAAGGTTAGAAAAAAGAGCAAAAATTAGTCTAACTTGCTCCATATGTGTAATATAAATTGAAACACATAACAGGTTTTTGTTCCTCAAATGAAGCCGGATTCTGTTTGAACTTTCTAAGCCTTTTAGCATCCAGTAATTTCAACCCATTATTTGATTTTCTTCATGGTGTAAAACAGTCTGCCTAATTTTGTAATTATTTGCCCAAAGCCTAATATGCTCTGACAAGTGTACTACACCTTTTTGATATCTTGTGTTTTTTGTAAACTTTGAGTTTTAGCTCAGTAATCATCTAATGACAAACTTTGTAAAAAAGAAAAAAGGAAGGAAAATTTGTAGTTGCATAATTGGTAACAATGGTTCCAGCATTTCTCAAAGCATTTTCAGAGAAGTCCACTGAAACAGCTATTTATTAACTGGATTAATAAAAAAATTGCTTCCTGTGATTCGGTTGTTCTGTGTCATTCATCTGCATTCATCATGACTTCCAGTCTGCCTTCTGGTCTTAGTTGAATCACTCTAGTGGAGATTGGACAAAGTCCCCTTGCATGTTTGCAGACAGATGTCATGTGATCTGTAACATATCACCTTTTTTTCTTTTTACTGGGAATGGTGAACCAAACTAGCAAAAGGTTTGCTTTTCTCATGTAATCTTTCTTTTTTTAAGTGAATTGTGTTTGATCATAACAAATAACTGAAGTTTTTGATGAAGCAATCAAGTTTGCCCAGTTCTCTATAGTTGGAAAAATAAAAAAAACAGTGCCTTCTTGGAAATGTGGGCCAGTGTCCTTTGATATCAGGTGTGTAACACTGCTGGCAACAACTTGTATTTGTTTTCCCACGCAGTGGGATCAGTATTTAATTAATGTGTCATCTGTCCCTCAGATGTCATGATTTTGTCACCTGCTCCTTGACATGCAAAACATCTAACAGCTCCGTCCTCAATATTTAAACGCCGTTGAGTGTCAGTAGCTACATTTACAAACAAATAGTGGCTTAAAGAGGCCCCAATCAATGTAAGTTGATATTTAACAGTTTGCTGAGCAAATGCCAATCTTTTACTCCCAGGAAATCTGCCATCCACAGTCACTTAGTCGCTCCTTTTTTGGACTAGGCAGCAAGTTTTTTCTAATTTAAATATAAGGTAAGTAAGTTTATTTTCATGAACAGAGGTTGTATGATTTTATACTTAAATCATTTAAGTTTTTGGTGGAAAATTATAAGTATTAATCAATTATTGAGCCATTTTATGGTTGTGCATGGTTTGCATGAGGGACAGTGACTTTTCACACCCTAATACTTTCAGTGCATTTTACATTTAAAACATTTCTGTTGGTTTAAAAAGTGTAAAAAAATGTGGAGTTTGGATGCTTTGTCTACACCACAATGCACGAATACTCAAAACTGTCGAGAATTGGTGCAAAATGGATTTGCTTAGCCAGTAATAATATTCACACAATTTATCTTAATTGTTAGGATTTGCTCTTTTACAGCCTTCATATCAGCTCGTAGAACATAATATGCAGTTTGTTAAAATCTGTGTTGTGGATGTCATGTTTAAGGCAAATTTCCAGATGATCTGAGTTCCTTTAAAAGAGGGCGGCTTAAGTGGAGTGAAAGTGTTTGAGTCCTGCAAAGAATACACCAAAGAAACTGAATTAAAAGGTAGGCGTTTCATGTAATACTAGGTTTGATCTTGAAATGTATTTTTACTGTTTCATAAAAGAGACAGGAAAACATATTTTTCCTTTTTACAGCTGCATTGCAAGAACATGGACCTTCGTCTGACACTCCTGTTGATCAGTCTCTGCAGCCAAGGAGTTACTGTATGTCACTTTGAGACCACTTAGGGGTTTTTCATAATAATTTAGGTTGAATTAAATGTTTGAATGGATTGAAATTTGATATAATCTCTCTGAACAGAATGGTGAGGTCGCAGACAATGAGTCAATTCCTCTGGTTCCTCTCATACCTTTGTTGCCCAGTCATCCTATACAGGTGGGAGGCAAAACAGAAGTTGAATCAGTTTTAATGTTTCTTTTCTGTAATCTAAATTCAGAGTTTCTTATTTCTATCTTTAAGCAAGTAGAAAATGAAACCACAGCACAGGCAGAACCTGCAAACACCACAGAAGACCTTACTAGCTCGCTCAGTGGGGGCTCATCAGCAGAGGAAGGAGATGAGGGTTGTCCGTCCATCAGCCAAAGATCGCAGTCATGGGAGGCCATCGCTGCTGCCATTCAGAAATTAGGAGTGCAGCTGCTGCAGAACCTGGAGACAACGCCAGGGCAGCCAAACATCATCATATCTCCTTTTAGCATATCATTAGCACTCTCCCAGCTGGCTTTAGGTATCTGTCTCCTGCTGCAGCTTTGACACATTGCATCAAAACATCTTGTTTCCTTCACTAACATTTAATCACATTTGATGAATTGTGCCAGCATCTTGAAAATGTTTATTGTCATCAGGAGACTTTCGTGGTTCTCATCCAATTATTTCCCTTCTTCCTTGACATTTTCCCAGGCTCAGTAAATGAGACACACAAGCTGCTGATGCATCACCTCCATGAAAACAGCCTCCCCTGCTACCACGAGTCTCTGCATAATGTTTTAATATATCTCAGGAATGACCTGCAAATAGCCACCCGTATCTTTCTACGCCAAGGTTCATCCTAAGAACTAATTTTTCTGACTTAGTTACGGTTGAAATTAAGCAGCTCCTGTTTTCAAAAACATTTGTTTACTTAGCATTTTTAATTTAGCTCATCTTTGGTGAATTTGAGCCTGAGAGAGTGTGTGTTTCTCATATTTTAGGGTTTGAGCCGAAACAAGAGTTTGTCAATGAATCCCGGCGGTTATATGACTCAGAGCCAGCAGTCTTGGAAAGTCTGGAGCAGATAAACAATTGGGTAGAGAAGGCGACAAATGGGATGATGACTGACTTCCTTCCTGCTTTACCACCCAATCTGCTTGTCATGCTCATTAATGCTGTCCATTTCAAAGGTGAAATATGACCATGTCTATAACAGAAGCCTCTTTTCTTAGAGATCCTGCTTGCTGAATCCTCATTTTTTTCTTCTTACAGGGGAGTGGAAAGCTCGATTTGATCCACGCTTTACCTCCAGAGGGGTTTTCTACCTTGACGACAAGAGCATGATTGATGTTGAAGTGATGGAGGATGCCAAACATCCTTTGAGTTTATTCACTGATAATGAACTGGATGCTCAGGTAATAAACAGATTTGTCACTCATTCTCACAATCACCAAAATTCAGTTAACATACATTTCGGACATACCAGTTAAAATTATTCACTTTCCCTTCAGGTAGCAAGCTTCCCATTCCAGAAGTCCATGAGCCTCCTGGTGGTCATGCCAATGTCCGGCCAGGTGAACATGTCTTCTCTCACAGCAAAGCTGAATGTCTCTGACCTGTATGAGCGTCTGCCAAAACAGAGAGCCGTTCAAGTTAAAGTCCCCAAATTCAAACTTGAGTATGCTCAAGAGCTACAGGATGTTTTTACCAAATTAGGTAAGAGCTTACCCCACTTTTTTCACAACAAATTCTTGTGACTTGTTTGAGTTTCTTTCAACATGGTATAACCGACCCTGTCCTCTTTGCTTGACTTTAGGCCTTGGTGAGGTGTTTACCAATCCCAACTTGGCTGACATGGCAGACGGCCCTCTGCTGGTATCCAGTGTGATGCATAAATCCAGCATGGAGATTAACGAGGAGGGTGCAGAGGCCGCTGCAACCACCGCGATTGTGATCTCAAGAGCATCCAATCCTGTTTTCCACCTCACACAACCTTTCTTCTTTGCACTAATGGATGAAAAGACTCATGTACCGATCTTCATGGGTGTCATAAACAACCCTAATCCTGGAGCTCCTATTCTGGAGAGAGGAGACCCTGGAGATACAGATAAAGTGGGATTCCCAATCGACAAGAATCATTACGGCACATTTGGAGGCCGACCCAAGTAGGGACAAATGATGGCTCTGCTGCATCAGAGAAAACACAAGCCAAGACCTCTATGATTGTACGGATGAAATGTACAATATCACTGGAACAAAATGTGTGAAACAGATGCTTTGTGAGTCTTTATTTCTCTGCAGAATAAACAGCCTGAGGAGGCCAATATTCCATGTGAAAACCAAGTATTCCTTCATAAATTTACAGTTTTGCTGCATTTGATTGCACAGCTTCGTTAGGAAACACAAAAAAATAAATAGATAAATAAATAACAAGACAGGAAATCATTTTTACCCACTTTAATTATTTTACAGTTAATGCATTTCCCATTAAAATCATCTGATAGGAAAATAAAATGGATCTTGAACCCCATTATGCCATGTTTTTGAGTTTCATTGCCTCTGTTAGAATTGTGATTATGACATGAATGTAGAGTGATGCATTGATGACACTGGGAATAATAAAATCAGAGGACATTTGCAGGTATTGGTGCAATAAAATGCACAAATTACCTTTTATAATAAAACTTAAGCTATTCAACGTGAAAGCTGCTGGCCTTACATCTTAATGTAACTAAGTTGCAGTTTTCCTTACAACAGTTTGTGCCTCTGTCTTCGCCAATTAATTGAATTACTAAGAAAAAGCAAAGAGCTAAAAACAATTATCTTATTGCATGTTTATTCAGTCTTACTATATTTTCACATTTGGTGCTTTAACTTTATTTTCTACAGTGTCTTTTTTTGTAACTATTTCACAAAGAGTTTTTGAGGTAGGTAAGATAATGTAAGAAAGGATTACTTTCTGTACTTAAATTACATATCATACCATCATTAAGTACATAAGTGAGGACGGAATTAATCAAATTCTTTATTCTCCTTTTTAAAAAGAAGCCATTTGTCATCCTTTTGTTTCGTTTATTGTCGTAGAGTGTAACAACCCAAATTTCCCTACTATTTTGAATGCATCGTATTTAGCGCCTGACGTCACGGTGTGTTTGGCGCTGACTTTCCTTTAACTGATCTCCGGTCAGTTTTACGGTGTAAAGTAGACCTCTCTATCCATAGTGCAAACTGCCTTGAAACTGATGCCAGATCTGTGAGCGGATACGGAAGTTGAGCCAACAAATAAGACGCTTGGCGCGATTGTACGAGTTGTTGGCGCCAGTGACACAATTCACCAGTTACTGTCAGTGTAAGGAGCTGAGGGTCTGTTGTCTTCTTACATTTCGGTAAAATAGTAATTTTTGTTACTAAACCAGCTTTCTACAGACATGATGAAGCTATCAGAGGGTGCCATAGAGGTAAGGATAAAATCTGCACTTAACCTTTAAAGTCAAATTATATTTTTAAGCGAAAAAATGTCAAGACTTAATTCAGCTATGGCGCAGTTTTTGTTCGGCTCAAGTGACTAGATAGCATTTGTTGGTCCTTCAATTTAATTTAATGCCCGTCAAAACACAAACTTTGGTACTGCTACCTTAACTCACAGTAGCATTTTTACCTAACGTCTGTTTGAAGTTCAAACGTTAGCTCTCATAACGTTTGCTGCTAACGTTCGATAAACGTTGGACTTATTCGAGTAAAATGGCACAGTTTACAAAAACTAAGAAAGGAAAATATATGTTATTTTAACGGACTTAAGCTAATTCAAGCTTTGTTTCCAGGCTCTTACAAATGGCACCAGTGAAAACGACCTAGTGCTTCAGTTGGTGGTAAGTTGCATTACAAGTAATGGTACAAAATATGTTACAAAGTCGCTTCTCATTCACTACATCACAACTGAATCTGATACATAATGCTGAATTTCATAACACACATCTCATGGTTCATAATTCAGTACTGAACTCTCACTAAACTAAATACTGTCAGTTTTGAATATAATTAAACTAAACAAAGACAATGATATCACAAAATACATTCTCTTCACATACATTATTGTTAGGTATGTAAACAGTATACCCTGCCCAGAACAGGCTTATAAGCAGAGGTGGAAAAGTACACGACTATTGTACTCAGTAGACGTACTGTTACTCTGGTTAAAATTTACTTGAGTCAAATTACTGAGCTGTAAATCTACTCAAGTAAAAGTAAAAAGTATATAATTCAAAGTTTACTTTCAGAACTGAGTACTAAACAGCTACAAGGGAGTTGTACAGTAAAATATGATCTTTTCTTATTGGCAATAAAAACAAGAGAATATGGATCTCCAACCAGGCTGTTCAGGTAATATCCAACCTCTATAATAAAGTAAAATGCAAAGCATAGTTGACAGCGTTAATTAAACTTGTATATAGTTAAATTTGACACTATAAGTTCACACTGCAGATAGTTAAACAACACTTTTGAAAGTGTTAATTATGTTACAGTATGACAGCACTGCAGTAACTCTTTAAAATCAAAGCAGAGTCAACATACTTGTTAGGCAGTGCATGCAGATGCTCTATGCATCCTTGGGAGCATCCGAAGTCACGGGTGGGAATACCAACTCAGTGGATAACTTAACTCATGTTGAAAATGTGTCTCACATCAAAAAAACAATCCTCCAGTAACGTGAGCAAAAGTACCCCAGCAGGTATCACTGTACAACATCCAAAAACTACTTAACATCTAAAACATGTCAATACTTTGCCCAAGTGCATGATGGGGAATTCTGCACACACAATCCCACAGATTTGAAATCGCAATGGACAGAGCTTAGATCAGTTGACTATTTACAGAGTTGAGGTTACACTGGGCATGGGGTGCGGGTGGCCGGGTGGTTGAGGTGCATGCCCCATGTGCGCTGACCCCGGCTCTCGTCCCTGTTTTTGGCTCTGTCCACTGTCCTCCTCTATCAAGTAGGGGCACAAGGATGCCCAAAATAAACCTTTAGGAAAAAAAAAAAAGAAGTTACACTGGGCATCACTGTCAAATAGTCCCTAACTAAAGGCTATTTCACTTAGAATGGAATTAAATCAGGCAGCAACCTCTGCTCCTGAAAAAGAAAGCCAATGTGGAAGTGCAAAAAAATTGCAATACCGGAAGTGTCCACTTGAGGTTGGCTGCAGGAACACCAAAAGTAATGCACACAACACATGTTAAAAAGACGTTTTTTACACTAGAAATAAACTGGTTTACAGCCTTGTTCAAAAAACCAAATGTGTCTCATTAGCTAATGTCTCCATGTCCTCTCACTGTGCATGGGGTGATTCTTTTTGTACCACGATCATTTAAATCATATTTTGGAAAAACTTCACTGCGCACTGATTAGCGCATCTCATGTGACTGACAGATAGCTTGACAGGCAGATGCTACCTGTCTGCTACCTATCTTAACCAGAATGCTAGCTAGCTCAGCTGACAGGAAGTCAAGCTCAGTGGGCACCTGGGTGGGCTCTTGTCTGCTGTTAGGTTGATCCAAAGTTCAGTGGAGACAGTGATTTCAATATGGATGCTTCCGCAGATTGGCTTCAAATGCTGTTGAGTGCACCTATTGTAATCAAACGGATGGTGTCACACAGGCTTTGTCCAATTCTTTTTACAGTCTGAGTTAAATTCAACTCAGAAATGTTTATCCCTGACATATCAACCCTTCAGATTTTGCTGTGTACAACAGCTGTTTGGGTATGTGATGTCTTGCTGTGTACTATTGTGTAGTCAAGAGAACTAGAAAAAGTACAAAAGTGTTGTATTCAAGTACATGTACGGTTAATCTAATTAAAACTTACTGAAGTAAAAGTACTGATTTTAAAATGCACTGAAAGAAAATTCTGTTACCCCCTAAAAAAACTGTTCAATTACAATAATTTCAGTAAATGTTACTAGTTACTTTCCACTCCTGGTGAACAACATTCCCTGCTCAAAGCAGGCTTATAGGACACAATCTTTAATACAAAGGGGCCTTAAATCCTAAAGAAGACATTTAAAAATAATACGACAGATAAACGGCCTGGTGTCAATATTTGGAGGGACAAAGGTTATTTTTCTTGAATACTGAACACATGTCACCTTTCAGAATATTCGGAAGCTCGAGGGAGGAAGTGGTAATACTCGCTGGCGGGTCATGATGAGTGATGGACGGCACACTCTGTCCTGTGAGTTTTTTATTCATTTCTTCAATGCTAAATGTTTATTGCTGTTACTTATTAATGGGAAAAACACGCAGTAACTGTGGTTGACAGCATAGACAGAAAACCCTTATTATAAGACTTTCTGAATAGATTTAATTCAATTAAAATGATCCTCATCCTGCTTCTGTTTGATTTTCATTCTACTTTTGCAGCCTTCATGCTTTCAACACAGCTGAACTACATGGCTGAAGAGAACCAACTGGTTCCAAACTGCATCTGCCTTCTGAAGAGACATGTGACCAATATACTCAAGGATGGACGGTATGCACTTTCTGATGTTTCTTGGCTTTGCCTAGATTTTTCCCTCTTTTAAATGCATGCATGGTGATAATGTGTTGCTCCTATGCATGTCTTCATACAGACGGGTGGTTATCATTTTGGAAATTGAGGTCGTCAAGCCTGCTGAAGCAGTTGGAGGAAGAATAGGTGATCCCACTCCTTTCACTGAGGGTATGGCCTCAAAACACATGCTGCTTACAAGCATATCCCAGTGAAAATTATTATGAGATAACATTATAATTAACAGAAACACATGGCTCGTTCACACTGCGGTACATGCTAGGGGCATAAATCACTAGCTCCATCTAGATACACTAAGATTTGGATAGATATCAGTTCTTTGGATAATGATACAATATTTTCTGATATCACAAAAACTGCCTGTGATTAATATTGGACAATGTCATGCACCAATTTCACACGGTTAAAGATGAAAAGTATTTCTGATAATGTAATTGCTAAAGGTTTTCTGCTTTTAATCAGGACAGTCTTTATAACAAAAACAAAAAGTCCTGCATTTCACTTAAAGTTGCAAGTGTTTAATACTAACCATGAAGGGCTTACGTTTACCTTTAAATTACGGACATAACATGGACATTTATATTAAAACACGTTGCCTTTAAAACAGCAAACTATTTAAGTATCAAACATTTCTTTGTCTTTATTTTCTTGTATTCTTGTAAGTCTAAAGCACCAGTGTGTTCCTCTTCTGCACCTTTTCATAATCATGATCGAGTCTTAGGCCTCTTTTTTTTTTTATTTAAAATGTGTTTTAAATGCATTAACTCGTGTGGACTTGAATGATTATTGTGGTACGTATTTCGGCCCTTTATACTTTACATAATAATGTGGTATAAAGCTGAGGTTGCAGCTGTTAAGCTACTATCACTTATAAATCAGGCAGCAGTTTATTGAAGGAGCCATGCCACAGTGGCCTTTTTCTCTCTGTTTAGCTGCAGAGCCTGTATCAGACACCACTCACACTACTGCAGCCATGGGCAGATAGGGGAGGGGTATCTGTTTCTCTCTGAATGATCATTTAGCAATTGTATATGAGTTAAAAATGCTAGTGTCATCAACAATGAAAGTTGAGAGGCCCACCCTGGTGTAGTCTATGTCCAAAACATGTCCCTACAGCCGAGAGAGGAATGAATATCCTCCTCGTCCTCTTAATCTGGGCTGCTAGCTATTAGTTACTGCCAGTTTGCTGCTTGCTTGTTTGCAACTTCAAGATGACGTATTGTGTTGGGGAATTTTAAAATGCAAGCATAGCTTAAAGGTGATGGTGTAGATTGATGTTTTGACTTTCTATGAAGCTGATTTGCCCTGCATGGACAGTGCCTCTACACACAGACCGGAGGTGAGAGAAATCTCATCATAGCTTCACCGCCAAAATATATCGCTGTTTATCAGAGGGCAGAAGAAAACACACAGCAGGCTTTCGCAGCACAAATGTTTTTTAGATTGTGCATAATTTATTCTCAAATTGGTGTCACTCCTGATGTGCATAGAAAGGCGCAATCAGTTTGCTTGCTTATTTATTCCCATCTTCATGCCGTTTGTGTCACCTTTAAAGGGATACTTCAACATTTTGGCAAATTCGCCCATTGCCATAATCCCTATAGTCTTAGTAATAGGTTCGTAACCTTTAGTTGTCGGTGCAAGCTATTTTTAGATCAGCGCTGCTGAGTTTGGACCTGCTGTGCCAACTCAATGTAAGCAGATGGTATTCCGGCTTTCCCTCATCAAACTCATCAAATACACAATCCAACAACTCCAAAATGCTCTCATGGACAAGTTTTGACCTGCACATTCACTACGATATGAAATAATAACGTATAATTATGTAACGTTACGACACATGAAGCATATACTCTGAACTATTTCTTGAGTAAACCACTGGGCAGAGTGACACATTGCAGCAGCCATGTCTGGAGTGTAGTTCCGGCTTTGCATTTAGCTTTAAAACATCTCTGTCTCGTAATGTTCCATGATTATTTTATAGCGTGGTGAATGTACAAGTCACAACTTGTCCACGAGAGCATTTTGGAGTTGTTGGATTGTGTATTTGATGAGTTTGATGAGGGAAAGCTGGAATACCGTCTGCTTACATTGAGTTGGCACAGCAGGTCCAAACTCGGCAGCGCTGATCTAAAAATAGCTTGCACCGTCAACTGAAGGTAACGAACCTATTACTAAGACTATAGGAATTATGAAAATGGGCGAATTTGCCAAAATGTTGAAGTATCCCTTTAATGTGTAAAGGCCTTTTGACTGAGACTAAAACTGAAAATAGCTGTCAAAAATAACACTGTGCCTCTGTGGAATCAATAGGTACATTTTAGGCACAACAGTGAAGCTTTATTATGGTGCAGTTGCTGGAATGCACTGTTAACAGATCATACATCATACTTTAATACTGGTTTCTTGTTCCTTGCAGGTGCAGCTAAAGGCCCACAGCCAGTGGCAAACCCTGAACCCCGTCCTCCGCTACAGCCACAGAGCCAAAATGAAGGTGTGTACTTTTTGATTTGAACTCTGGAACAAACAGACTAGGTACATAGGCTTCTACATAACCACTAGATGGCAGAATTTCTCCACTTCTTTCTATGAGTTTGGGGACCCACGGCTTCACAGGACACATCATTTTGACAGCCCTGTTTAGAGAAACATTTTGGGGTTTTTTTAGTCTTTGCAATGCTCTCTGAGGAGTTTTTCTTAAGGTAGAAGCTGAGCCTCTTTGTCATATGGCTGCTTGGCATTGTAAATGTAACAGCTGTGAACCTGTGTTGATTGGTTACAATCACTGCCTGTGCATTCAGATATTTAGTTTAGCTTTTTTTTTGGATCCTCAAGAAATGAAAAAACCCAGAGCAGCACAGGCTACTTAGAGGGTTAGTGTAGCTCATAAACAAACATTTTTATTTTTGAAGCTAGCAGCTGCTCTGATCAGATAAAGGTGGTGGATCAGAGCAGAGCCATAAGTTGACTCAGGATGGATGTGCAGCCAGCTGTCAGAGGACTTCTGTGTGTGTGTGTGTGTGTGTGTGTGTGTGTGTGCGCGCGTGCGTGGGTGTGTGTGTGTGTGTGTGTGTGTGTGTGTGTGTGTCATAGCAGGTATTCATCCCTCTAATCTGTCGCATGGGAACTGAGGTTGTAGCGAGCACTGTCCTCATCAGCACAGTCGTTGTTCATTTCTCTGTGTGTGCTGCCTGATCTGGAGGCTTAATTACCAGAAGTGCAGTGGTTGGCAAAGTGGGAGGACTAAAGTGGACACTTTGAACTCTAATCCTCCACGTGAGACGTCCTTAAATCAAATGTGCAGCGTTTGTTCATACAGAAAATCTCAAAGTCAGGCTGCAGCACTCTCCTGGGAAGGAGAAGCTCCAGTTTGTTACAGTATTTCACACTCTGCCCTGATTCTGTGAAATGTGAATCATGCTTCTTGCAGAAACACTAGATCACACGTCTCCCACAACTTTGGATGACAGAAATTTTTGTTTCCTTTCTGTCTCTTCTCTGCCTTGACTACAGAGTCAACGGCGGTAAATTTACTCCAAGTCGTGAGGTTTCTTCTTTGATGAAACTTCCCTCATGAAGTGAGATAATTACAGTGATCAAGCAGTTGCAATCCACAGAAATTGGATTTTTGTAATTTGCCTCAGATGAATAATGTATGTGCCTCTCTCTCTTGACTTCTCTCCATCACTGCTCTTCATGGATCATTAATTTGTCTTTTAGTTCCTGCGCCAGTGCAACGAGGGTACAAAAAAGACTTTGGGAAGAAAGCTCCATCTTCTATGCCTGATACTCCAGGGGGCAGCTCAAAAGTGGTGCCTATTGCCAGCCTGAACCCTTACCAGTCCAAGTGAGTATGTTAACCATGAGGTTTCAGAAGTTTGTGTATTTGTCATGTTTAAGATATTTACATCAAATAACTTGGGAATTAAGAAATATTACAAATAATAATTCAAGTTTGGATGAGAAGAAATTGCAACTAAACCATGTTAAGTGTAAAAAGTTGGAGCTAAACATTAATTGGGACTGAAGGTTGGCAACAACACATCCACTTCGATGGATGAAACAGTGGTGATATCGTTGAACTTGTTTCAAATTGGTTTTCTATTCTCATACTGATAACAATGTTGTCTTTTTAATACCCCAACAAACTCTGATATTAGGTTTCTGTCAGCTTCCACGGGTCTTATGCTTTACCTTAAAGACTCAGGTTTGTCAGAGTTCTGTCTTAATGCCTGCTGGGATTCAGATGTTCAAACTGTCATTTTAATATTCATAACTGTCTTAAGATGGCTGACAACATTTAAAAAAAAATGTATCTCAAATTTAAATAAAGCTCAGGTCAGACAACACATGATCAGAGTCCTAAATTCTTGCCATAACTTGACCGACAGACAAGTAGAGTCAAGGTGTGCTGTCAGTCATGATGTTGGAAGTAGAGGGGATGGACTAGCCCAATGGTTTTCAGTTTTTTTGGTCATGTATCCCATGTGAAATATTTTTCAGCCAAGTATACCCTAAACAACGTAAAGCTTTTTTGGCCAAAAACAAAAACATTAAACAGTGCTGTGACGGCCGTCTGATTTATCAAACTTAGTAACTGAAACACTTTTAAATTTCTTTTAAAACTTGAAAATTTTAAATATTATTTTTATTTTTATGCAAACATTTTAAATGTTAAAAGTGCATGACTGAATTCATGGCAAATCTTCTTATCACTACATGTGGGTTTTCAAACTAATGTAGTGAGGTTCTCACACTGACGAGCGAAATCAGGACGAACCAGGCACAGATCCAACTTTTTGTGCACCTAATAAGAACAAAAGCTTATGACAGAGTCAGTCTTAAATTTATGAACTGGCACTTGTAAAGCATGCCGTTCTCACTGCCCAATCCAAAAATATGGTTGTGCTCATATTCTGCTATCTAGAGAAACATAAATCACTTATCAGAAGACTGTTCTTTAAGCTCAATGCAGGTAAATTCTCTCCTTTTGATGATAAGCATGAATTCTTTGTTTGTTGGTCGCGGAAAGAGAAAGCCTGTTGAAGAGGAGGAGAGTAAGTGAAACATCAGTGTAACAACAGGCTGACCGTGGACAGACTTCTATGAATGAAAAAAAAAATAGTCATACAACTAAATAAACTTCAAAATTGCTTATATAGAGTTAAATTCTGAATACAAGTAGTGTTCTAGATATTAAGGTCAGTGACTCTAACCTTTGCCCTGCTCCTGCCCGGCAGGTGGACAATACGTGCCCGTGTGACCAACAAAAGCAGCATCCGCACATGGAGCAACTCTCGTGGTGATGGCAAACTTTTTTCCATGGAGATTGTGGATGAGAGTGTGAGTGTTTCTATTGCTCATCAGTTTCTTGGTATGGCACATTTGTAATCCTGTGCGACCTCTCACGTCCTGTAATGTAAAAACTCAACATTTTTATACTCTCACAGGGGGAGATACGCCTGACAGGTTTCAACCAGGAAGTGGACAAGTTCTTCAGCCTCATCGAGGTTGGCAAGGTGAGATGTTCCCCCAGATAACGATTCATTGTGTCCTCTTTTTTGTGCCAACCCATCTCTCATCGTGCTGTCAAAGACAGGATTTTGGCCACAGACTCTTCTTGTAACAGCTGCCAGTACTTTGTGAGTTAAAACCACAGAGACTATGAATGAATCATCTGGCTACACTGTGCCCATACAATAAGCGGCTTATGATCATCTGCCAGCCTTTGTTGATCCCCCTGGACTGTCTGAAGTCGTATCTTGTTTGCACCATTCAGTCAGGTGAGCTCTGATTAACACACGGGTTCATCCATCTGTACGACCCAGGTCTTCTACATCTCCAAGTGCTCCTTGAAGATGGCCAACAAGCAGTACACATCAGTGAAGAATGACTACGAGATGACGCTCAATGGGGAGTCCACCATCATCCCCTGTGAAGACAGTAGTGATGTTCCCATGGTGCAGTGCGACTTTGTCTCTATCGGTGACCTGGAGAGCAGAGAAAGGGATTCTGTCATTGGTAAGGAGCATCAAATGATCTGCACAGGAATTTCCTAACCAAACTTGTCTTTTAAGCCCCAGACAACTTTTTCCTCTTATTACTTCAAACTGTATTTTCACAAAATCTTATCAACAGCCCACAGCTCTAATTACATATAGAAATGCACTCAAAACATAAAATCCTCAGTCTATCAGCAAAACAAAAGATCTGCTGAGCTCAGATCTTTTGTCTTGTCTCCAATACTTGCAGTATATATTGCAGGCCTGTAGCACACCCTTTTTCCTCTTTGTATTTGTTAGTTTCTTTAAGAATGGAACATGAGGTGCAATAAATAGTTAATATGGTTATAAAAAAAAAACCCAGAATTTTAACTTGAAAAAAAGATGGATGCTTATTATGATTTCAAGGCAACAAAAATAGAAGTCTAAGAAACCCAATATTTTGTTACCGGTACATTTTATTTCGGGGACTAAAATGACTAAAAATTTTACTGAAAAAGCCTCAGAGATGCAGAATGCTCTCAAATGAGAGCCCACTTTTCCAAAACTTTTCTCTCTCTTTACATAGTAATTATCAATTCAAATAAGGTTGTGATATGCTCTTTAGTAAAGAAAAGTTTTCTTTAGCTCTATGAAGATATTTCTATTTTGTTTCTTTTTGGTTTGTGTTAGTCAATTCTTGCTTAATTGTTTGGCCAAAGAAGTTTTTGAAATGAGATCAGCCTAATTTAAGGTGCTGGTGCACTATGTCCTGTTAGTTTTTTTTATTTTTGAACTTTCCATCGCTATTGATCACTCAGCAAGTTTTAACACATGTGACATTGAAATGAAATATGGTTTTAAAATTTTTTACTGCTTTTTGGCTGTACTTTCAGCTTAAAATTCTTGAAATATCACACAATAAAACCTTCACAGGTAGTCCGTAAGGTGTTAAAAATTTGCCATCTTTTTAATGAACCTTAGTAGAGATTTGTCATTTAATTTGAAGCCCTTCTTAATTCCTCCTGACCTGCTCCACTATCAGAACAAAGTCTTATCTAACATTGAAATGTTGTATACAAACTGCTACTTAGAACAACACATTTTCCAAGTTCACTATAGACCTTTTTTATTGAGAAACTGTTAGGTCCTACAACAGCCTGTCTCGTGTCTATTACTCAGAAACAAGCTGTGTACACCCTTGAGGCTCAGTTTGTTCCCATGCTGCATTGTTGTAGTGGAATGATCCATCACCTTTGAGCTGTTTTCTTTTTTCTTTTTGAATAGTGGCAGTGTTTTGCCAGCACATTTTATGAGACTGTAGTGATGTTGTCTCTCACAGCCCTCAACAAATGTACAGTCAGGGATTTGCAACACAGTAAATCAAGGACAATAAAAAACATCTCAGCTCAGAAGAGCATGTACCATGAAGCAAACCACAGGTACTTATGTCTTCTTTAATCTGGCAAGTGTCAGAGTGGCAGAGGTGAAAAAAGTACTAGACTATTGTATTCGAGTAAAAGTAAAGTTACACTGGATAAAATGTACTTAAGTAGAAGTAAAATTGGTAATCTATAAATCTAATTCAGTGAAAGTAAAAAGCAAGTCATTTAAAATTTACTTAAAGTACTGAGTAGCTACTTTTCATACTTGAGGGGGGTTATACAGTAAAATATTATCTCTTCTTAAAATGAATTAACTACAAGAGAATATGAATCTAAAACCAGGTTGTTTTTTATAGGGTGAGACTTGACCTAAATTCAAATGCAACAGCTGTTTAGGATGAAATGTTGAATCATTCTCTTGCTACTAATGATGTGAATTCAGTGTCTTTTCAGAGATCTGGATCATTTGTCTTAGTTCAGCAAAAACCGCTAGCTCTTGGCTCCCAAATGCCTCTCGATTCGATACCACTTTGACTTTTAATAAATCAGACAAATTAAACATTTTTGACCCATGGGTCAAAAATACCTTTTTATAACTGCATGTATTTATTTAGAAAATTGTTGGACTAAAACCTTTTATTCTCAGAATAGTACACATTTTACATAATGCTTGAATATAAAACTATCATTTAAGATAATTAAGCACCAGTTCTATAACTCTTTAGTATGCTGAAAGCTGTAAGTTATTATGTTTTTACATTAAACATAATACAAGGTGCAAGTAGTCTTCTGTGATTTCCATTTAAATATAGCTGATAATAATAATAACGATTATTATTATAAAATAACTCTGCTTTGTCAAAATATTTCCCAAATAAATGAAACTCTAAATGGAGCACGGAGACAAAAAATAATCCATAAAACAAAACATGTTGCACAACGTAGCACATGTTCTTGTTTATCAGGAATTTATTGATACTGGTTGCTGAAATTTACATGGCTACATTTCAGGGTTTCCTTCAGGATTTTTTGAAACAGTGGGAGAGGGCTTTGCCAACCTCTCCCTTCCATTTATTTTTGTTTGTTCATTTGGTTTTTCTTTTTTGTGTTTTTTTTTTAGTAAAATTATCACTTAAAGTTTTTAGAAATAAAAAAAATTGGGGTCCGTTGAACATGGATATATATAATAATGTTAGAGTTTAAGTGTCTATATTCTTAAAAATAAAAGAAAACAACATTTTTTTAGTTATGTTAAATTATATAACTTGAACATGCCAAAGGATAAACACGCACAGATCCCCCTAAAAAAATATATTTTTTATGCTTTTTACTTTGCCTCCCCCCTTACAAACATACACGAACACTTTAAGATCATACTAATGACAACAGCCTGGGGATATGATTTGAATGAAAGACTCTTATGACGGGTTTCTGCTTTTATTACATCCTCTTACAATTATTTTATCCCAGAGGAGCCACAGGTAATCCTCTGCTTCTTAAAGTTATTAATATTATGATAACTTCTAAACATTTATCACTCACTTATTCAACAAGCTAAGTCTGTGTCACACATACACAGACACACACACGCACAACTGCTCCTGTTGCCCTGTGACGGTGAAGCTCGCACTTCTCCTTCCTCTCCCCATGAGGCAAATATCATGGATTAGATGAACGCCTGACAGTCAGTTGCTATTGTTTTTGTCCAGTCTTGTATTGTAACAGAAATGGAACTAAAGTTCCGCCGGAGTTTTTAACGACAACGAGATATTTTCAAGTCACTAGAGTCTCATCTCCATCATGAGACACGGTTGATGATGAATATAACAACTCTAGTTTACTGCTAATCATCAGATTATAATCAGGGAAGTACTAAACTAAGCAAAATTCATACAGTATAATTTACAGTTTTAACATCTGTTAAAAAAAAGATTACAATTCTGAAGGCATGGCAGCTTTTATTTTGGTGTGGCGGTGCGCCATGATCAATTACATGTTCTGGAAACCCTGCATTTTCTCCTTTTTCTCTGAGAGTGGAGACTGAATGGTCACAGAGCACTGAGCATCATCATCTCCCTGCCCTCCTGCTTTTCCGTTATCACATCTGATTGGTTGAAAGTTGTACACACAAACACAAGCAGCTACACATATATGGAGTCAACCACAGCGCTTATGTTAATGAGGAGGTGTATTTAAGGTGTTGGCTTTTGTGCGGGAAGGAGGGCGGGGCAGGGATGGATGGCTCTCAACAGTGTGCCAGCTCTTTAGTGTGAATGATGGGAGCTGGCTCTATGTGCCGACTCCCATCGTTCACACTACCATCATTTGCGACCGACTCACCACTACTTGCTACTAACCATCATGTGCTGTGAAAGTCAAACTTGGTCATTTTCTTGTTGGCAGAAGGCTAGAACCTCCTTGTTTTGGGTTATAGTGTTTCATTTTTTACTCAGTATGCAATGCTTTTTGAAATGAAGTGAAGTACTATACTTCCCTCAATATGTACTTAAGTAAAAGTAGTGATTTTAAAAAGTGCACTAAAAGCTACTCAATTGCAGTAACTTGAGTAATGTAACTAATGTAATTAGTTACTTTCCACTGAAGAGTGCAGCTGTCAACCCTAACGAAATCATAGGCAAAGCATAAAGCAACCAATACTTAGAGCCTGGATCCTACTGGGGGGTTTCAAGCACCCAATCATAAGCTCTCATAAGCAGAGGATAGTTTGTAGCTGAACATATAGTGGGATATGCTGGGAGGCTGAAGTGATAACAGTATATGAGCAGAGAGATAAGAATGGTATTAATCACACTGATGAAAGTAATTGCCTGCAGAATAGATTGACTTTAGGCCTTAAGTAAGAGCTGCTGAGAAAATGAGAACCTGCTGCCACAGGTCAAATGAAGTAATAAGGATTCTAGTGTAATTCTTTTAATGAAGATGGCAACTTAAACTGCTGTGGAAGCATTTATCTCCAGGCATCAATCATATTGTTCATTGTTGTTAAACTCCTTTACTCAAAGGGGATCATAGTTTAACCCTCCCAGACTGGTGCAGTTGTATACGACAAGAAATGACAATTTACTAAGACTTGAATTACTTTTGAACCCTAAACTGTAGCCTCTTATTTTTTTTCTCTCTTCAGGCTAGCTGTTGTGCTGTTCCAATGATGACATCCATGTGATAATAGCCCCATATGGAAGCTAGGTTCTAGACAGCCTGTGTCTGTTCTGGGTTTCAAAAGATACAATCCATACCAGTAGATCTGATATTGAATGTCTTTTTATCCATATTTGTCAATATCTACATTTATAGCATCTATCGTGAATGCTAATGGCCGTATAGCTTTCCTAGAATGCTTTGCGAGGAGCTGCCAACCACCTGATGTGCTGTGTCTGAAACCACTCTCATTCCCTTCTCCACTATATGGTGAGCAGCATATAGTGGACTATGTAGTGGACTCATTTGCAAAAGAACAACAAAAAACAAACAAACAAAAAAAAGACATTGGCCACAACAATGTTGCCATCTCACAATTAAAATGTTTAGCAGCAACTGCTCGTAGATATACATGACAAAGGCTGAGGATTGAAATTAACTGTAGTATTTAACTGAACACTAGGGCTGAACGATTTGTGAAATTAATCTAATTGCAATTTTTTTACTCAATATTGCGATTGCAATGTAAACACAATTATTCCTCAAGTTCCTCATCTCATGTATTTTTCAACAAAAACAAACAATACTTGATTCTAAACTATTATCAACACAACACAAGATTAAACTAGGGCTGAACAATTAAATAAATATGTGATTGTGATGATTTAGACTCATTTTGCAAATTGGATTTGAACTGTTGTATTTAAGGGAAAGATAATTTCATATAATTTTCATATTTAACAAGAAAAGCATACAAAAATGGAGAAAATACGATATTTTTATACGCGATTCTAAAAATATGCCACTAGAATGATTACCTGATATGCAATGCATAATGTCTCTGCTTCAAAAAAAAAATTTTAAACTGTTATTTGACACAAATTTCAGGTGAACGAAATATTGCACCCTCTGTGATTTGAAAATTGCAGCAGGTGATATATTGCGATATAATCAAACTTGCAATTAATTGCACATCCTTACTGGAAACTGATACTGAAGATAAAATATTTTCACAAAAACTGCAAATACTAATAAATTAAAAGTTTTGTGACTAAAGAGATGTAAATACTTTGTGTATTATCATTTATTTTTGCATAAAGGTGATGGTTTCATGCCTTGTAATTGTCATAAGGAGAAGAAAAGTTGAGTTCTTAACACCCTCTTACAAATTATATACTTTGGTTAAAACCAAACAACCAAAAAGGCCTATAAAAGTACCGATCTGTGCTTCTGGCCTCCTCATTTGTCTGTCATGTTTGAGAGCAGCAGCCGTGATACATGATGGTAAGTATTGCTGAGCTAGTGACCATCGATTGTTGACTACTTTTCACAATGCATTGTCGGATTGAATGAGTGCACTATATAGTGTATAACAATGCTCACTAAGAATTCACACTCCACTACAAAATAGCGTTTTCACTATAAAGTGCACTATAAAGGGAATCGGGAGTGAATTTGGACACAGCCAAGGATAGAGGAACTGCAACATCACTTTTCACTTTCCAATGTGACCATTTGGGGAAAAACAAGCCCTCATATAGACCAGAGCAACCCATCCAGGTACTTCAACAAAACGATGCCAGCCTTGCCCCTTTCTGGGGGGAACATTTTTCTTAAAAACAAATGGAAGTCAGTGGGAAAGTTTGGGTTATTAGGGATTTAAAAGCTTAAAATATGAAGACCATACAGTTAAACCATTATTGGGAGCAAAAATCTAATGGTCAGTGAGATAAACATACATGTAGGCCAGGGGTCATCAACTCCATTTTCACAAGGGCCAGCTTTTTCCTGACCTACTTTATGTTGTGGGGGATAGACACTGAAATACAGAGAAATAAAATCAACATTTTCTCCTAATTAACATATACTTGTAAAAATATCCTTCCAAAATTAATGGAACTTTAAGCCTTTAGCACTCATACCAGTCCCTATCACCTTTACTGCCGCCAGCCACAAGGAACAACCAAGATATTTTAGCTACTTTTCCTCTTGATGTCCATCACCATGTATGATGCTAAAATGCTGTGTCATGATTGACCAAAAACACGTGCAGCCAACAGATCTTCTGTAGAGATTCTCAGGGGGGAACATTGTACTCTCAGAGCCTTATGTAGTAAATTGATGCCAAAAACTGCACCTTTAACCAAGATTACAATAAGTACGTGTTTATCATGCAAAATTACAGAAACACTAGTTTACTTCTTGTCTGATAAAACCGCTAAGTTAAAGGTTTTATTTAAACTTCAAGAAAAAAAGTTGTAAAAGCTTGACATATTTTTGCCTTTTCAAATTTTCTGAATTTAATAATCCTCTGGGGGCCGGATGGGAAGTTGTGGGTGGCATTATGTGGCCCCTGGGCCCTCAGTTGATGATCACTATTGTAAGCCATTTATGAAAAAATACTTGCATTGCAACAATATGAAATAAACATGACGCCTATATGAGGGTGTGTTCAGACTCCCTCTGTCAAACTGGACAAACGGTCCCATCTTGTGACTGGAGATTTCATAAACCGACATTACATACCTGTAACGATGCAAATATTTTTCATTATATTTTTCATTTTTCATAAAGATATGTTAATCTTACTGGCCATTGGATTTTGTCACTCAATAATCGTTTAACCGTACGGTTTTCGTATTTTAAGCCTTTAAATCCCGAATGATTCCATCTTTCCCATTGACTGACGTTCATTTTAATGGAACGTTCTCCCTCGGAAAGGGGAGGGGCTGGCATTGGTTGGGCAAAATACCCGGATGGGTTGCTCCACTCCTGTCCACGGCGAACTGTTCCGTTTCCGCGTCGTGCTCCATATAAATTCGCGGGCCCAAATCGAGGATTATTTTGGAGACGACCCGGAGAGCGCATGAAGGAGTGGGATAGATATATTCTGAGGACACAGTATGAACGGGGAACACGTTCATGTGAAGCCGGAGGACGTGGAAGTGGCTATTGACACAGACGAAGAAGGAGACTCTGGAGAAGAGAGTTTCTATTCTGAAGGAGTGCCTGACGAGTGTTTGGCGCCAATTGAAAGGCAAGTATGGCATTTATTTATTCATGGTATGGGTGAAAAGGGAGGACTTTAAATGTTTCGGCATCTAGTACATTTTCCTGCAGATTAGTAGCATTTTTTGTTTTTCATCGTTTATTTTGTATTTGGTTGTTCATACATGTGATGTGGTGGGGGGTTCTTTTGTAAACACTGTGGGGGTTGGGTGGCTTCACATTTGTCTCCAGGTGGACGATACTGTTGGGGGTTAGAGAGATACTTTAATAATCCCGAGAGGAATTCAAGTTGGGGGGGGGGGGGCACGAAGCTCAGTTAAGCCCTATGTGCACAAAACGTTTACAGATTAAAAATGCAAATTTGTATTGCTTTAGGCTGTCTACACGAAAACGCCGATTTGGTTGTCTGAAAACGGAACCATTTGGAAACGAGCTCCAGAGTGGAGTTTTCGTCTCTGTGTAACTGATGCAGCCAGTAGCCATGTGAGAGTATGAAGGGTCTGTACACATGCCTGTATTTTGGTTGTGTGCAAAATCACACCGCCAACTATTGGTCTGGCATGTATACTACAGCATTTTTGGTGTGTCCTGCACATCAGCTGTTTTCATAACACTGCCGCCAGCACGCGGACCTATTTGAAAACGAAGCAGGACGTTATACGTGCACGCAAATATTCACAAATACATGTTTGGATTGACATTTAATACTCAAGCAGATCTACCGTGCATCCTTGAAAAGCTTTGATTTTGACTTTGTGGGGTCATTAAAAGTCGTAAAAAGTCTCAATTTTACTTTTAGGATGTCGTCGTTTTTTTATATTTGTTTCAATTTTAGTTATTTTTAAATATTTTTGCGCATATATCGACATTCGCAGAAGTGGTTCTTGAAGATAGCTGTTTGTGTGTCGTCCCACCCCTCATTGTGAGCGAGGATTAGATAGACTTCCTCAGTGAGAAATATATTAGCAGATTAATTTGAGAAAATAAAAAGAAATGTCCTCAAGTCGGAGCTCGTCCTTATCAATGACTGCTCCAGAGCACAGCTGATAAACGGTTACAGCAACGTGACGGCTGAACAGTTAGGATTTTCCGACTATGTGCTCACACAGCTCCCCCGTCTGCATCACTTTCTCTCTAACAATGCGTCTTGATGGGCAGTGTTGATATTTAGCGCCATGGGTTGAAAAGTTAGAGAAAAATAGCGATCTCACTTTAACAAGAAAAAAAAAGAAAACATTTGCTCGTCATTGCACGTCACCGCACACATCATAGACCAATTAATGCACAATATATATCGACAATTGAACGGCTAAACCGAGACAGATCATACGAAAAGGTATCAAAATAGTAATCGATGCAGGAAGAGAGAAAGGTGGAGCTAGTATGCTATGGCCAGAGTTTCAAGATCTTTTCGAACATAATTGTGTAGCTGAAAAAAAAACGTGCAATAAGTCATCTTAAGCAACATTAACAAACTAATCATCCTTATTTTGGTAAAATCCATACATTTCACATTTAATGTTTGACTTTATTTCAACTCAATTTTTTTTGTGTTAAAGCTTTAAACAGGCTTCTAAAATGTGATTTTCATTCTGCATTGTACTGCTTATTTTTAAATAATTTTAAAATTAACACATTTAAGCTAACTAGAATGTGAGCATTATAAAGGAAAAACAAATCTGCTTTTGTTTATTTTGTAAATTTTGATTCCTCTGTGAATTTTCTGAACAAATTGTTTCATAGTTCAACAAAATGCAAGTTTGGCTTTTAAACATTTCTTTGAGGAGGACCCCTCTCACAACCCCTCTGCTTATTACTCACTGTGATTAAATGGACCTTGAACTGTTGTGCCATTAGCCTCAAGTCCAGTCTAGTCTCACAGGTCTTTCTTGACAAAAGCATTGGTCTCTTTTCGATAAGTAGAATCTGTACAACAAGAAATATGTTATGATTACTGTTGGTTTACAGTTAATTGATAGAGTAAAGGCTTAGATGTGCCAGATATCATCAAAGTTAGGTATGTATGGCCAGATAACTTCCTGTCCTTTTACCATTTGACATTTCATAAACCGTTCATTAAGACAGAAAATTCAGTGGGGGACAGTAAGAGGCAATCTCAGCCATAATTCCAACATGCTGTATTGGTAGTAAAGAACAAACATTATTCTCTGCTACACAGAATCGAGTAACCTTTTTATTTTATTTTTTATTTTTTACAGTGATTTTGATGACAAAGAAGACATAGGCCCTGCAGCAAAACAGGCTGCCCCTTCTTTTGAGGGCCCAAGCACTCCTGCTAAAGAGCTGCTCAGTCTCCCACTAAGAGGGCAGCATCATGGACAGTTACTTACCAGGACACAATCGCTTCCACATGATAAAACACGATCAAGATCCCGATCAACATCAAAGCGTCATAAACGGGTGCGACCCAGATCACAGTCGCCTCCACGTAGTACAGCACGATCAAGATCCCAATCAACATCAAGGCATAAAAAACGGGTGCGGACCAGGTCACAGTCGCCTCCACATGGCAGAGCACGATCAAGATCCCGATCAACATCACGGCGTCACAAACAGGTGCGGACCAGATTACACTTGCCTCAACGTGGCAGGACACGATCAAGACCCCGATCAACATCCCAACCAAGAGCCACATCCAGTTCTGATGGTTCACCTTCATATTCTTGGAGTCGTTCAAGGAGCCGATCCACATCCTCAGGGTCTTCATATGTATCTGCATCTAGGTCCAAATTCCCATGTCTGCCTGCAGCCTCAACCAAGTCATGGAACACAGAAAGCAAGCGAGACACTGGTCCAGTGCCAATGAGCTTTGTCCCAGCAAGAACACCAGGACACAAGCTTAAGGGCCTCAAAAAATGCACCCCCCTGGACCTTTTCAAACTGTTTATCAGTGATGAAGCAGCTGAAACTGTGTGCAAAAATACCAACAAACACGCTGCAAAAAACATTGCATGTGGGAAAAAGTATTCCTGGACAAAACTAACAGTTGAGGAGTTCTTCAAATTTTTGGGATTGACCTTTTTTTTTGCTTTGGTGAAACTGACAAGTCTTAGTGACTACTGGAGAAAAGACACGATTTTCAGCCAACATTTTCCACCCACTGTGATGTCACGTGACAGGTATCTGGTCATATCATGGAACATTCACATGAGTGATCCTGATGAAGATGTAGAGAATGACAAAAAGAAAGGGACACCAGACTATGACCGCCTGTTTCGATTGAAGCCCCTCATTGATACCATAAGACAAGCATGCAATAAATTTTACCACCCCCGACAAAACCTTTCAATTGATGAGAGGGTGGTGGCAACAAAGGCCCACACTGGTATGACCCAGTACACAAAGGCAAAGCCGCAAAGGTGGGGCTTCAAGCTTTTTGTTCTGGCTGACAGCAGCAATGGCTACACCCTGGACTATGATGTGTACAGTGGCAAGTCAAAGTTTTCGTCAGACGAAGGACTAGCTTATGATACAGTCATGTCCTTTATAAACCGAGCAAAGCTGGGTAGTGGTTATAATCTGTATGTGGACAACTTTTATACAAGTCCAAAGCTGTTCAAAGATCTGTATAAAATGAAAATTGGAGCCTGTGGTACGTATAGAGACAATAGGAAAGGATGCCCCCGTACGACAAGAAACGCCTTAACAAAGAATTCTCCTAGGGGCTCCATCAGGTGGATCCGTGAGGACCCTCTGGTTTATGTGAAGTGGATGGACACTCGTGAAATTTCTGTCTGCTCAACAATACACGAGGCATTCTCCGGACACACGGTACAGAGGAGAGTGAATGGTCAGAATGACAGTGTTCCATGCCCAAGCCCTATCAAGGATTATAACAAGAACAGGGGAGGTGTTGACCTTTCAGACCAGCTTATTCACTATTACTCAGTCCACCACAAAACAGTGCGGTGGTACAGGACACTCTTTTATCATTTTTTGGACATTGCTGCAACAAACAGTTACATCCTTTACAAGGAGTACTGTCAGGAGAAGAAGAAACAGCCAAAGACTCACAGGGCCTATCTGGAGAAACTGACAGCCCAGCTTTGTGGTGTCTCAGTCGATGTCCCTGCACCCAGAAAACAAAACGACCATGTACCTGTGCCAACCTCAGAACAAGTCGAGACCAGCAAGAGGGCCTCATATGGACGAAAGTCCTGCGTGCACTGTAGGCAGACCAAAAAGACCATTCAGTCCACTCCCTGGAAATGCAAAGCCTGTGATGTGGCTCTCTGTATCATTGCAAACAGGAACTGCTTTGAGGCATGGCATAAATAAATCTAACCAACAAACAGGAGGACTTTTTTGTAAACATGTAGCCATTTTGAAACGATGTCTACATCAATCTAGAGATTGATCCTTGGATATAGGCTTTCTTTTTGTGCAACCAGTCCTGCTGCTTAGACTTGTTCTTGACTTTTAAAGGCTTTAGACCCTGATTTGAGGTTTTCCTCAAATCAACCTATGTGCCTGCAGTACTAGCAGCCAAACTACAGCAGTCTGGATGCACTTTAGCCTCAGCTGCTATAGACCAGACTGACTTGTACACAATATACAGGTGATTGCCTGGGGTGATATGTTTAAGAGGAGTGCTGCCTCACACCAAACAGCAGAAACTGTATATGAAAATATGTAGTGTGAGAATCTATTTTAGTGAAGTAGGCATAACCTTTATACTACCTCTTTATAAACATTACTTGGGCCCTTGTGTAATTATATGTTATGGATGTAGTCAAAGTAGGTAACAATAGTTTATGTCTCAAATTTAGTCATTTATATTGATGTCATTTAATCACAAGAGAGTTATAGTTGGGCTTGCTATAAGTGACCAAATTGAGGACCCCACCAAACTTAAGGAGAGGATGACACACTGTATTCTGGATTTGATAACTCTGAAAAAGATGTGAGCTGGACATAAGAGGCCATATGCAAGATGTGCAGATACTAGGTTGGTGTCAGTTTTTAATGCAAAACCTTTGTGCCTGGTCAGAAGATTTCTTGTTAAGAGTCCAACTTTAGTTCTCTGAGGATCTCTTTATCAGAACAAAATAGTTTTTCTAAAAAACAACAAAAAAAAAAACACCCCTACATGTATCTGTAGAATTGAATGTGTGACAAATCAATTCTGCTATTAGAGGTGATGCCAGCCCCAGCTAGTCACAGAATGTTTATTTTTTCACATTTTGTTCTCAAAAGAGATGGCAGAACAAGTTTTTGCAAAAGTCTTAATCATTATTGTTTGCTGAGTTTTATAAATAAAGATCTTTTGAGATTCATAGCTGCTATATGTTTTTCTTTTGTCTTTAAAGTCCCATACGTTTGTTTAAATTCAAGTGACATCACTTCAGCACACATATTCTTGAAGGTGGAGAAAAATGACTGTGTATCAGTGTTGATGTTTAGCATGCTGTTTTAAACAATAAATCTAGGTGAGACAGAATGTATTGAAAAATAGTTTGGGGCTTGAAGGGTTACGATTGGATAATGGTGGCACGACTTTTGCACATTTACAAATAAATGGCATTTTTATGCTAGTGAATAAAAAATAATGCATCCTTGACATTAAGTTAGTCTGTTTCATGGATGACCACCTAAATTATACATTTTAAGTGCCTGGAGAACATGTACCTGATTTTGAATAAATTAATCACTTATTTCCCAGGAGCCAATTTGTGCTGAAAACCCCGAGACCTGGAGTAGCCTTTGGGCATCAACACCACAATCAATATTTATGACGAGAGAGTAACTTGTTTGTTTGGATGATTAAACCTCAAGTTGCCACAGTTTTTTGAAAAATGTTGTTCAGTACAATTTAAATAAAAAATAATAGGACTCAGAATTCTGAGAAGTAGACAACACAATCTGTTTGTGCCGGTTATGTGTGACTTATGTATGTTATTCCATTCCAGATGTGATTGGAGTGTGTAAGGGTGTGGGTGAAGTGACCCGGCAAACCACAAAGTCCAACAGAGAAGTATCCAAGAGGACGATTGATCTGATGGACATGTCAGGGAAGGTGGTGACTGCCACGCTGTGGGGAGAGACAGTAAGTATTGGATGAAGACAGCAAGGTAGAGGTGCTGTGTCTGAGGCTATTTAAATGTAGTGGTGGAGATCAAGGCACTGTTCTGCAAAGACCCAGTTCTGCATTTTTCAAAACTCAATGGGTGTCTTCTGTGACCTAATGTAACTTTATCATATTACTAGTAGGGATGGGACCAATCCGATCCAATATCGGTATCTGGTCCGATATGGACGTAATTAATAGATCGCATATCTGACTGACGGCGCCGATCCAAGTGACCGATCAAAATCCATCCTACAGTTTGTGGTAGACCGTGAACGCACCACAGTCTAACACGAGACATTCTGTGTGTAACTGAGCTAGTATTAGTTGGGAATGTTCTTAGTGGTATAATTACCTAGTCGATTAAACAGGAATCTATATTAAGAATAGTCAAAACTAGTCTAAAGATGAGAGAACACAAAGAAGAGTGGGTGTGACATTAGCCTGATATACGCTCAACTGCGTGGCTAGCATTGAAAGCTAGCGCCTTCGTTCCTCTTTGCAGATTAATATTGTGCTTTGATATTTAGCCTTGTTTCACCTCGGGTGAGTAGTCATACGTGAATGTAACCCTTGACAGGCCACATACCACTCTATTTCTATCTACTACTTTGGAAAACTGTTGTACAATGGTCTTCCTACGAGATGCTAAAAGCTTAGCCACTGCCGGCCTTCTCGTTGTTTATATCCGGTGAAGGTTCAGAGAGGAAGGCTGCGGCCATTAACTGAAGCTACAGCGGTCTTTAATGGCGAGAGGTTCAGTACAGTTTAAAAGAGCATTATAGAAAGGGATTTCAAGACCATGTTCATAAAAAATGATAGGTAATTAGTTTAACCAACTGTTAAAGTAGTAGTTTAACCTACTTGAGTTATGCTCTTTAAGGTAAGCATTGTTGTTTATAACTTACAATCAGTTGTTTTTTGGATAATGTTGATATTTATTTTTTGTAGTAGGTCAAATAAATTTGTTTGGAATACATTTAATTCAATTCTTTTTTTTTGCTTTTTAATAAGAGGAGCTGGGTGTTTTACATTACACCAACAACAATAATAATTGTTAAAACAAAAAAAAACAAACAAACTATATATATATATATATATCAGCACATATTTATCAGAATTGGATTGGAACTGGAAAAAAGTGGATCGGTGCATCCCTAATTACTAGAGGTGTGATTAGGCACTGCTTATGAGACAAGACAAGATTCTGGTCAACAAAACAAGATTTTATACTGTTTCTTAATTTTGGCAACAAAAATTCATGAATGGAAAGTTTGTGTTTTTTAAAACTCAGAGTCACAAATGCAAAGGAATGAAAGTGTATTCAGAAAGCCTTTAACAAATCTTCTTGTACTGGATAGTCTGTCAGTGCTTAGGTACAGTTTGTCTTGTTTAACTCTAACTCAATTTGCATTTAAACAGCACCTCATTATCAAATCTTCATGCATTTCAATAGTGTGTTACATCTTTTATCTAGTACACTATGCACTCATTCCTACATTTACAACAATAAAAACATTTACATTTTTTTTTGTACTTTAAAAACAGTTTACAAAAGTCTGAAATATAAAATGCTGCACTATTAAAATTAAACTATTTGTCATAATCTCTTAGGACATCCACATTTAGACACTCAGAAAAGTTTTCTGTCAACAATTTGTTTTCTGTAACTTACAGAAATAGATTATTCATTGTTTTGCTGTCTTTACTTAAAGCTTTACAATGTTAAATGTGACGTGTATGAGCAAACGTTAATGAGTGTGCGTGTCTCTGCTCTGCCTCCTGCCAGAGAACAAGCAGGGCATGCTTATGTAACTTCAGTTTTTGGAGTACTCTATGGTGTTCAGAGTCTTTTTAAGATTTGCTTCTGTAATAGACACCCGTTGCGCTACAAAGGCAAAGTTTCTGACTGATGTTGCTTGCAGCCATCAGCTTATAGATAGGTGAGATGAGAGGCACGCCGAAGCAGCAGTTGAATCAAGGCTACAATGTAACAGCTTCACTGTGAGCGAGTCTTCCCACAGACAAATGAAGGTACAGGTATTTAGTAGGGCTGTAGTCAATCAAAGAAAAACTCACACCCAGGAACCAACCAATCGATTGGTTGTTCAGGTAAAAAAAAAAAAAAAAATAAAAAAAAATAAAATTTAAAAAATCACCTCATTGGGAACAAGTTTAATCCATACAGTTTCCTTACTGCACCTGCTTGGTACTCTAAATGACCCTTAAATGATCATAACAAGCCTTTGGAAGCATTAATACATTTTTTTAGGCTCATCACGTCGTACTTAAAAAAAAAAAAAATTAATTGAGAGATGATCAGCGTGCACCTGCCTTTGAGCTCGGTGATCCCAGCGGGGTAACCCTTTGAACTCATACAGCCAACAAAATAACCTTAGATCATTGACTCGACTCGCTGAGGGTGATCTTGGTCGAACAAAAGCTTTTCGACCAAACAAATCGACTACTTGAATGGAAGCTGTCAGCCCTAGTATTTAGCAGCAGAGTTTAATCATTGTACACAGTAATGATGAAATTAAATTGCATAAGTGGATCATGTGCGGTCCCAAAAAGCACACAGGGGAGGAGGAAGGGGGTGGAGCAGTGATCACAAATAAGCTCACTTTCTTCACTAGCTACCACTCCAACAACTTTAAAGTGGCAGGAGCATCATTGTAATCTTTGCATTTACAGTTTGGTGTTGTTTTCTGTCATGGCAGCTGCTGCTTTTTGTATTTGTGCAAAATCTATCTTGTGAGACAGTTTTTAACTCAATCTTGCGAGATCTTGTGGCACCCCTACATATCACTAATGCAAAAGCACCAGGGCTTGAGTGGTAGAACATAAACTCCAAGCCTATAAGTACTGTGCATCATATCAAACCGGTCAAAACTAGGCTTGGAACAGTTAATGAGCTGGCTGATTTAATTGGCCCATTATAGCCTATTAAAAATAACAGTAAATCAGCCAAAAGTTGGCTCATAGAGACGGACTCTTGAACAAAAAACCCACCAATAATCTTTAACAATGTGCTGGAATTATAGCTTGGTTTTATCTAGACATGTCTGTATTCTATTATTTATCCAGTAGAGGGCCCTCTGACCCCTTTGATGTCACATGCTCCATATTTACCTCTGTTCAACAGAGGGAACTAGAGCTCAGAGCACCTTGGCTGAATATCAAATTCCTCAAAGAGAATGGTTTCCTCAGTGATAAGTTAGTAACTAGTCTATGAAATAAGCAATAACGCCATAAATTTCCTGTTTAAATTCAACCCGCTTGTCAATGAGTCATGACGTGCTATGCTGAGTCGATCGTGCTTATCTTTTTATATGAGCAAAGTCAAGTTAGGATAACCAAGCTTAATATTAGCTAGCTAGGTATAAATGTGAGCTGAGAGTTGGGACCTGCAGGGATGGGTGGGGGACGCGTTTCTTGTCCAAATTTGATTTATAATGTCTTCAAGTTTCTGAAAGATAGAGGAGAGAAAATATGAATGCACGTTTAGAGGACATCAGTGAGGAGCATTTCAAATTGTGTTTTACCAGGGACTTGTATGATTGTGCTCATCCAATAACCTATTACCCACAGACAATGATAAATTCATAATTTGTAAACAAACTCACTGACAGCTTCTTTAGACTCATCTGTGCCATGTAATGCTCACCAATAACAACACTGCTATTGTCCAGAGGTTACTGCATTTTTGCACAGCATTTTGTCCATAATAGTTTTTTCTGACAATTAAAGTATTTGAAAATAGAAAAATGTCCAGCCTTTAATTTATGTCTTAGTAACATGTGTTTGAACTTTAATCAATGGATCGGAAGCAGTTTGATGTATTAACTATTCAAAAAATAATGTAAAGAACTAGTCTCAAATGCTGGTATATATGTCATGGGGAAAAACAGCTTTTCTCATTTAACTATGAAACTAATGAGATGAACTGTCAAAAATGCTTGGGCGGGTGCCAGTATACCCAGGCGCCCCATCCAAAGTCTGTGTAGGAAACACTGAAATTAAGTTTGATAAAAATTGACAATCTTTGTCACCATTTTAGTGTGTGTTAAAAAACAATACCTTCACTGTTGTGCCAAGACATGCATAACTTGATGGTTAATCTTTTTCTTTATAAATGCGAATCAACCCAGAACAATTGTTTCTGGAAAGAGGGAATTTGTGAAATTATCGTAACCATGAGACCTTTTTATTTCACATAGAAAAGTGTAAATTATTAGGAAGAGTATGAAGTTAAACTAAAGCTGGATTACAAATTCAACTTAGCACGTCAAAGGTGTTTAATCAAAAAGGTTTGTCAACATTTCTGCTGAAAAACAGCTTAAGAATCGAAACCATTGTACTAAGCGTGTGTCTAATTGAGGTGAATGTGTTAGAAATCGTTGACAGGATTCCTTGTCACAATTTGATAAAGTGACTCCCTGCAGTTGATTTTTACCTGTGGCTCAGGGGGACTGTGCTAAGTTTGCTTCCATTTCTTTTCTCTTGACAAGCAGCACAGTGTACCTTGTTTGTTTGTTCGACAGATACTCCTCCTCTGGAGGGACTCACAGAGGTACACAAGATGTAGAGCTTCTAAAGAACAATGGGAATGCCAGAAACTGAATTTCAGGGAAATTTCTTCCCCATTTCTGAAGGCATTTCTTTAGCCCCTTCCCTTCTGTTATTGTGTACTCAAAGGTTATTGTAGTAAACAACAACAAGAAAACAAGAATACTGAGAGGACAGGTATGAAAAAAATCATTATAATCTGACAGTTTTGAATTGGGTCATCCCAGAATAATAGATTTTGCGCAGTTAGTCTACCAATTTGGTTCAGATTTATATATTAAAAAAATATCTGATTTTTTCTAACAGATTTGAGCCATAGTCCCTTGTTCCTTCACTTTTCTTGAGTACCATGACTTTGACAGATGAATTTTAAGCAACCTATTAATAGGTCGTTTCCACCAAGCGGTCAAGCTCAGTTCGGTGTTTCCATGGAACAAAAGTTGGAAAGGGTCCCAAAACACCGACCTGTACCATCCCACTTTTTGGCACCCTTCCGTAGGGGTACCAGTCTTACCTATCCATACCAAAAGGGTGGAGCTACACACACAACAATAGGTGGTTGTACTGACGTCATGTCAGCATGCGACACGGCTGCTTAGCTGCTCGTCTCTGGGCTGTAAAACAGGGAAGTCTGCTTTGTGAGGAGCTGAGAAAAAATGGAAAAAAATGGACTATTGTCTGCTTAAATCTGAGATATTTGGACTCAACGGTAGATCCAAACTGTTTCCTAGTCTATTGATATTGATGTCTGGCCACAAATCAAGTTTCCTGACGTTTATCTGGACCTGGTTTTAAGTACACAAAGCAGAGCCCAAAGGCTCACATCAGCCTGGTCTATCCACAATGGATGTGAAACTAAATTCATGCTGAAGTTTTGTGAATACGAAGCCTTAGAACAATTGATTCTCTCTACTGTAACTAGTTATTAATCTACTTACTTAGGTAACCTGTGAAAACATTGATCTATGTTGTTGAACGTGCTCGTAAAACTTCGGGGTGCAGCCTATTTTAAAATGAGATCCGTGCACCCAGGTTTTCTGACTTAATCTAGTTTGATTTTAACACCAGCTGAACTTTTACTTTATTTGTAGTGCGGCTAATTCTCACAGTACAGCTCTAAACTTTCATGTTTTGTCGTGTAAACTGTTCTAGACTAGACATATTCACTTATTAACGTGCAGTTACGACGCAAACCATCTCTGTACACATATTTCAACAGCTGATGATCTGTACTGACAGCTGTTAACATCATTAAATGTAGTTAATTTTTAAAAAAGCACTTTGAGCTGAAATAAAGCCATTTAATGCCCCTACTGATTTCTGTCACTCATCCTTTCTATAACGCAGTGGCTGGACCAGTAGACTCGCGCTGACTGACTTCACATGCATGCTTTTACAGCCCACCAACCAAGTGACGGCACGGGTGTCTGTGGAAATGCAAACAATTTTAGGGTTTAGCGTACCAAACCATACCAAACCGTACTGAATCAAACTGGACCCCCCTGATGGAAACACGGCTTTAGACCCATCTTGGATGGTTTTTTTATTACTAATGGTGTGGACCAGTGGCTCTCAACTGGTGGTTGGGTTCTCAACCCAAAAGTTGGCCAATGAGCTGTTTTCACTGGGTCACCAAAGTGTTGTTGGAAAAAAATGGTGCTTAAAAAGTCCATGATGTACAAGGCGCATATGCTCAAATACATCCATGCATTTTATTTCACTTTATTTTCCTGTACTTTATGAGTACTTTTTGGTTATTTTCTCAACATCTTTTCTGAGAAAGAAAACTGGTTTTCATATTTTTATGTTTTAGTTTCTCAAATTCTCTAGAAAATAACCAGAAATAGACACCTTATCATAGGAAATGAATGAACATACAATGTATGCATGTATATTAGTTAAGGATTTCTACAATAATGTGCTTGTCCAGTCACATCTTGTTCCAAATAAGAGAAAACTTCAATATTCATCATGAAATAAATTTGATTTGTTGAAAAAAATCAGAAATTTGGGTCACAGTTGTTCAATCAGGAGGTGATATTGAGTTCTGAAAATAGACTAGTTGTTGTAGACAGTAATAACTCTGTTTATTATCACACCATGTTCCCTGATAACTGAAACAAACACAGTGTACTTTGTTTTGATGATTTTCCCAGTTATTAAATCTTAACATGCTATAATAAATAAATAGGGAAATTGAATTGCCAAATGTCAGTACACTTTTGGCATGCTGATATAAATCCAGCACTACAGCATTTGTAAATTTTGTGTACTTTGTATGTTGTTGTACAAAATACTATTTTAACTAGACTAGACAAATACAACAACACAGTTGAAATGATTGCCTGTCCCATGATGATCTCTTGTTTTGTGTAGGCAGAGGCATTTGATGGCTCTGGACAGCCCATTTTAGCCATTAAGGGGGCGAAGCTTTCAGACTATGGAGGCCGTTCTCTCTCTGTATCCTACAGCAGCACCCTGATGATCAACCCAGACATCCCTGAGGCATATAAGCTCCGAGGCTGGTGAGTGAACTGCAGGGTCAAGATGTTTCAGCAGTTGTTTACCCATGACAAAGTGCTTTTGTAGCATGTAACAAACATGCTTTAAATTTGATGCCTGAGGGTTTTTTCCCCTGTTTATTTCTCACGCTCGAAGATGCCTTCTTTGATTTGAGTTTTACTTTTTATTTGAACATCAAGGATTAAATGGCGAGTTTCCATTTCCCAAGTTGTAAGACTGCATGCTCTGATTCTCATTATCAAGATTAGTTTCCCCCCATTAGCCACAATGTTGGGGGTGTTTCAATGAAGCATTACATACAAATGGGAATCATACTTAATCTGTGGAAATGTTTTTTTTTTTTTTACTCTGCTAATCGCCTTTACAGATCAAATGAAATTCTGGCTAATTTCTGTGTGATTATATTGATTGTGCATATCTCTTGGTGAGTCTGATGTGTGTAAATATTCTCATGTTTGGTTTTACTTAAAAACATCGGATTATGTAGAAATAGACTGAAATATCTTCAAACTATCGTTATCTGCTTGTTTGAATTCATGTTATTTCCTCTGTGAATTCATTTCAGCTTATACTAGCAAGTGCAGAGTAGTTGGTTGACTAACAGGTTTAAGCTTTGTGACTATTCCTTGAAGGTTTCTGTTTGTTTTTCTTGCAGTGGAAAAAGAAACATTTAAGACCAAAGCTTTCATCTTCGGTCTCACGTGCCTGTTCCTTGATTCCTTTTCTGAGTTACTACCTTCTCTCCACTGTAAAACATGAACAAAAATAGGAAGACACAGTATGTTTCCTTTTTTTTCACAATGAAGATAGGATAGGATAACGGTTTTTTTTTCCAGATCTGTTTTTAAGCAAAAACATCATTCGGCCAGTGTGTGTGTGGTGACCGTTCAGAGGCCAACTTCCCTAGACGGTGCTATGAAGGAGTACCTCACAGGATGGCACGTGATTGATAGATGAGGCTGTGCTCACTCTGGCCAAGGTGGGGGTTGATACTTAACCTCGCTTCAGCTTTGTGGCACTCTGATTGATCGGCCCTCCTTATAGATCCTACTTAAACAGGCACGCTCTGCCCCTCCTCTCTGACATGAAAGCCAATGTCTCTATTTTGTGAGTGGAGATCCAATCGATTCCATCCAAAGAGTTTTCATTTGTTTACCTCCCAACACCAGTGCATGCTCTGCACCGAGGAGAGTAAACAGTTAAGATTTATTTTGCGACAGGCTCAATGCACTCTCTTGTTGTGCCTTGACTGATGCGGCTGTGAGTATTTATACATGATCACAGGAGCTGATTTGCATAATCAGAGCAGTGAAATGTGACTCTGCTTTGCAGGTGAGAAAAAGAAAATCACAAAATATACTCAAATTGCCTCTTTAATCAGAAGCCTTGGCTCATGGTAATTTCCTGGTGATAGTTTAAGCTATAGCCTAAGGCTTTTTGAATATGTATTTTTTTGTTTTATTTCATTTTTCAAAATGCCAACTACTGTGAACTGCTATCTCTTTCTTTTTTTGTAATGGGATTATTTAAATTTGCGTAATGATTGAAAGTGTTCCATTATCAGGACCACTTCTGGGTCTTTTTCCTTCTTTGCCTGAATCATCCACATCCCTGCTGTAGCTGAGTCTTCTTACACCCCCTGTGCTCTTTTCTGTATAACAAGACCTTCACTTGGACAGCAAGAGATAATGATGCTTCAAATCCTTGTGTTAGTTTGTCCGCTACAGGAGAGGGGATGGTTCTTGTGGGTTGTTTTTGGACAAGGGGATCCTGCAGGTTTGCAGGCTTCAAGAAATCAGAAGTTTAACAGACACAGATGGAAGGAGGCAAGACCTTGCTTATTAGTCTGAACTAAGTCAGTCCAGGAGAGAAGCATGCTGAGGCAAGGTCCTCTTGAACCCGTCACCAGCCTCCTGCAGTGGAGAGATCAGACAGAGAAACCTTCTTTGTTTATCAGGCCTCTTCACAGATTTGATATCTCATGTTGAGGATGAAGCAAGTGTATGTTTTCAATGGAACATTGCCAGCTGTTCAATACATAATTTGTGTCTTGTTGTGCTGGTGATAAGCCTTGGTCTCAGAGTGGCAGTTGTCCACAAAGTGTGTCCCTTGATGGTTGTTCTCTGAGCCAAGATGTGAATAAGTGGAACACAGAACAAGGAAGCAAAATCAATTAAATTCTGGATGCATCTTTTGGTAATTATTTTTTAATCTTGCTCTGAAGAACCCAAAGCAAAGGCCCAACAAAGATTTACCTTTGCTGCACAGCCAAGGCTGCTGGAGCATCATTGTTTTACCTTTGCAGAGGCATCTTAATTTGATAGTGTTTTGGCACAGACCTTTGGGACTTTCTTAAATGAATAGTCTCTCCTTGGTGTGCAGTTAAGACAAAATAATGCAGAGTATTAGTGGTACAGCTCAGCACTTTCCAGGATGCTTGTAAATAAGAACGCTGCACTGTGCACTAATTATCTTGATCCTAGGTTAATATGGGGTCTTGGTACATTGTTAGCTACTTGTGCTGTTGGCCTCAGCCTCTTGATATTACTGTCAACTTGTCATTCAATTCCCACCTTGTAAAATGAACTGTGTAACAAACTGATTTCACATTTGCATTTTCATGCATCTCACTGTGCATATGCACTTGTCCATTAGGTGGCAACAGCACATTTAAAGAGAGTCATGCTGCCTTTTTCCTGTACTGAGCAATGCAGTTGCTGTTGTCTTCAGTACAATTTGTCATATTTAAATATCAGTGCTTGTTGCTGTCAACCTCAGACATTCACTACAGACTTCCACAAATCCAAATGCACACAATGACTGCAGTCTGAATGAACAAGCTCTGGGATCCAGTTAGGGCCGTAGTTATGGCAGGCAAGCAAATGAGCTTTAAAACACAAGGCAGTCAAACATCCTTATTCTTCTTTGGACTGTTATTTTATCTATCTTAATGTGCAGAATTGATTTAAATATAATTATATGAATATAACAGTGGTGTAAAAAATAGTTTATTAAAATGATTATTTATTTCTAGTTGACTAACTGGCCCTGAGTTCTTAGCTGAAATGGTTTAAAACAAACTCAATGGATGATTTAAACCTAGTTCGTTTAAAGACACTTGACAATGAGGAGGTAGCTCTTACTTGCTATTGACAGTGTCACGTTTTGATATGTGTTTGCAGTTTAGTGAACCTTTCTTATGTGCAGGTTGGAAATTTAAGAAATAATAAATTAAACAGTTATGGGTGTTTAGGACATCTTTTTCGAGGTCTTGGTGTCAAAACTGTATTTTTATTGTTTGATTTTGACTACTATCATATCCGAATTCAAAGTTCTGCTATTGTGACAGCTCTACTTTGTTTATACTGAGTTAAAGTTTATTCATAAAGCAAAATAACTAGTTATCACAGAGGCCTTGCATAGTGCACAGTTTAACCTGAAAATTCATAAATTATAATGGTAACTACCTTTTGTTATGTCCTTATTATGAGGGGCAGTGTATAGTAGGGGTGTAACAATATTTGTATTTGTCCCGTACCGTCACAGTACAGCCGTCATGGTTTGGTGCACGCAGTAATACAACAAATGCGTCTGAGAGAGTATTAAAAAAAGTCGAGTTCTCACTTCAATCCAGGTGGCGGCAATGAGCCTAAAAGCTGCCAGCAACCGTCATTACAGAAGAAGGAGCAGTTACAAAAACAAACGAAGAAGAGTGATGGCGCTTGTGGAGTTAGAGGAGCTGCTGGATTCATTTAAATCACCCATATAGCAATGGTGCTCTGGCTCTGTGAACCATATTAACTTTACCTTCAACTATCAGCCTCGGAGGAGTGAGAGAGGGACTCTGCAGCTGTGTCATAGGTGAAGTTATCCTCAGATTTCTCACGACTTTAACATCTTTATCCTCCAAGAAGGGCTGTGAAAAGTTCTTCCAAACTTTGTAGTAGGTCCCATTGGTTAAAAAAGTAATTCAGTGCTGAGGTCCGTGTTGAAATCAGCAAAAAAGATGCTAATTTGCAAACTTAACAAGGTAACTTGTGGTTGTATGATGATGCATTCAAGTTAGCTGTGAAATTTTAGTGTTTAAAGAATGGGTATAAATATTTCAATATATCAATGAAAATAACCTAGTTATTCAAAAATGTATTTATTTAATAATATTTTTAATCATTGAAGAACTTTTGGAGGGAGGTCGCATCACTATTTATGATTTAAATGTTATTTATTCTGCCTATTTATTTTAATACAATTTAATTAAGAAATTAGAATAAAATTTTATTAATCAGCTGCAATCACCGTACCAAAAACGTGACTTAAAAACCAAGTACATACCGAACCAAATTTTTTCTGTACCGTTACACCCCTAGTGTACTACTGCAGCTCAAAAAATTAGAATATAATGAAAAAGTTTAATATTTTTTGTCACTCTTAAGTATTTCAAGCCTTTATTTCTTGAAATGTTGATGATTATGGCTTACAGATAACAAAACCCCAAATTAACTGTCTCAAAAAATTAGAATATTACATAAGGTCAACAAATAAAAGGATATTTTAAACAGAAATGTCAGGCTTCTGAAAAGTACGTTCATTTCTATGCCTTCAATACTTGGTTGGGCCTCCTTTTGCATGAATTACTACATCAATGTGGTGTGGCATGGAGGCGATCAGCCTGTGGCACTGCTCAGGTGTAATGGAAGCCCATACTCTGGGACCTTGAAGCCTCATGCTTCAAGGTCCCAGAGTCTGGAGGAAGAGTGGAGAGGAACAGAATCCACGTTGCTTGAAGTCCAGTATGAAGTTTCCACAGTCAGTGATGATTTGGGCTGCCATGGCATCTGCTGGTTTTGGTCCACTGTGTTTTCTGAAGTCCACAGTCAACACAGCCATCTACAAGGACATTTTAGAGCACTTCATGCTTCCTTCTGCTGACAAGCTTTATGGAGATGCTGATTTCATTTTCCAGCAGGACTTGGCACCTGCCCACACTGCCAAAGGTACCAAAAGCTGGTTCAATGACCATGGTGTTACTGTGGTTGACTGGCCAGCAAACTGGCCTGACCTGAACCCCATAGAGAATCTATGGGGTATTGTCAAGAGGAAGATGAGAGACACCAGACCCAACAATGCAGATGACCTGAAGGCTGCTATCAAGCCACCTGGGCTTCCATTACACCTGAGCAGTGCCACAGGCTGATCGCCTCCATGCCACACCGCATTGATGCGGTAATTCATGCAAAAGGAGGCCCAACCAAGTATTGAAGGCATAGAAATGAACATACTTTTCAGAAGCCTGACATTTCTGTTTAAAATATCCTTTAATTTGTTGATCTTATGTAATATTCTATTTTTTTGAGACAGTTAATTTTGGGTTTTCTTATCTGTAAGCCACAATCATCAACATTTCAAGAAATAAAGGCTTGAAATACTTAACTCCATGTGTAATGAGTCTATATAATATATGGGATTCACTTTCAGAAAAGAGTGACAAAAAATATTAAACTTTTCATTAGGGCTGGGACGATTCACTTTTCTCCTGATTCGATTTTTTACGATTTTTTTAGGTGCCGATTTGATTTAAATTGCGATTCTACGATATTGCCGATTTTTGCAATCTTTAGTTAGCTTTTTAAACACCAGTGAAAAAGATGAATGATAATGATGCCCACAGACTATATCAGAAAAAATACACATCACATGTGTATAACGATACATCACAAAATATGTCTAACTAGAGAATACAAAATAGTTATAAAATGGTCAAGTGCAGGATTTCTCAGTTTATTCACAACAATTTAGTATCAATTTCACAGAATTTGACACAGACTGAGCTAAATACTGAATATGAAGTGCATAAAGTATACATATGTGTGTAGTATATATGTATAACTTATTATGTAATTTTAAGTTAATATCAAATTTAACAATGTAGAATTAAACTATTTAAAAAATGTATAGTCCTGCATCATCTCGCATTTTACCTATCTTTGTTCAATCTGAAGATGAGGATTTTCCCCATTTGTTGCACTGAATTAAAATGCTATCGTGTTTTTTTTTTTTTTTTTAAGAAAAGGGGAATAAATTATTATAGAGTGAATGTACTCCAATCCTTTATATTTCGTATTTTATCAGTTTTTTATGTCATCACATAATGTGTTTGTGAAGGGAGATTATGGGAGACAAGCAGATCGTCACGTCCAGCTTTAAGACTGATGGACTGTGTTTTGCGGAGGGCATTACGTGACAGGCCAGTATTTCTTTCTTGTGTTACCGAAGCCGTCATTCTTAACGACACTACACGGGATAGGTCCTTACAAATAATACGGCTGTGATTATGGTTGCATGAGTAGAGACCAGCGGTAGCTTCAACGGGCTTGTTTGTTGACGTTAGCCGTTAGCTGTAGCGCTAACGCGATAGTAGATTTGTTGTGTTGTCTCAGTATTTTACTCTGGCGTGGCATATCTTGCAAACGACTGTCTGACGCCTGTCTAAGTTTGTGCGATCTTTAATGTTTTGGAAAAAAAAAAGCCAAAAAGCCAAAAAAGGTCTACACATCCACAATGAATGCGGCAGAAGTCGCTCTGCTGGGTAGGTACAAGCAACCGGCTCACACAGACCGGAAGTCTCGTGTGATCTCGTTGTCTCAACAGAGAAGAGGCAAGAGTCAACTGCCAGCTAGCGATGCCTGCCGCCAACTAGTGGTCAGGGAGTGAAATTACACCAAAAACTACCGCACCAACAAAGTGAATAATTAGCTAATTAATTAAATATCGATATTGCATTTTAAAATATCGATACAATATCACGCCAGGAAGTATCGCGATATTTCAGTGATTTTTTTTTTTGTCCCACCCCTACTTTTCATGATATTCTAATTTTTTGAGATGCACTAGTATAGTAAAACTAACTAACTAACTAAATAAATAAAACTAGTGTGACACTGATAAGAGTGCAGTGTTGCATAATGGATTTTCTTTTTGTGTAAGCATCAGATGTAAAGGTGGATTGTATTCCTGCTTTTTTTTTTAATATAAAGTGACCCGTCTCACAAAGACAAATGCAGCCTCTTTTAGCTTATATTTGTTGTAATATTTCAGAAGAGTAAAAGGAAGGACGTTTATCCATGTTTGCAGCTGAACTTCTGCTATAGTATTTGTCAGTTCTTTTAAGCTCAGCTTTGAACCACATATCATTCACTACAGCCAAAAGTAGCTAACACCATGTAACACACAACATGCAGTAATCGTGCTTGTGGTGTGTTTGCTACTCTCAGCACAGGCTTTAGAGTCTTAGCCTCAAGCTCAGAGCATTGCTTACTGAGACTTTCCCATCATTCCCTCTTGACTCTCCCTCTGACATGTCTCTGCTCCCATCCTGTCCTTGTTCATTGATACACAGACTCTTGACATGTCTGTGTCATGCACACGCATGTCAGCCAACCCTCCAGTCATTTATTTCAGTGTTCCTGCAGATAGCTTGCCTCACTGAAGCTGCTCTGCTCTAAGCTGGGACGTGCCTGCCTGCTCTCAGTCGACTGTTGCACATTTTCTGCAAAATGCAATTTGCCCTCTTTTTTTGTCTCCTTCATCACAATCACTGTCTGCTGTGCCATTTCTGTTTCCTGTGCTCCTCGTTGTCTCTGTGATAAAAACAGCAGCAGCTTTAAAGCTTGGAGAGCGTCACGGTGGGATCTTGCTGAGCGTTTTACAATCCTTTTGGGTGTCTGTCAAATCAGATGTCCAGAGCAGCCATGTAATGCTGTGAAGCTTCACTAGTCTGCAGTCTTATCTTTTAAAAGTGTGATGCATTTTTAATCATCTCAGCCATGTTGTCGCTTGATTTTTTTTTCCCCCTTCTTTGTAGAACATCTGTCTTAGGAGAGATGTTGAGCCGTGACTGAAAGCGGATCTGTCAGAATATCTTTTTGCAAGCTCCTAACGAGTTGGAGGCACAATTACAGCAGAGTTGTGCAGGTACTCTTTTGAGGAATCTAGTCCCACCATAAAGAAGGACACACGTTTGTCCGAAGGAGTGGGAAATTGGAAGTCCAGCCACAGATTCAGCTGTTAATGGGGACATTTTCAATCAATCATACCTCCTGGAACTAGGTGTGCTCTTGCTGTATTTATAATCCGACCCCCTATTTGTGCCCCCCTCTGCATCAGGGTCACCAGATCATGAAGCTCTATTGATCTCAGACCATTTTAAACTCATATCCCCATTACTACATGCACATATACGCCTTCATTATCACTCCACCCATCATTCTTCTCCTGCCTTACCCTTCCCTCTTCCTTTTTTTTGTCTTCCCTGAATTATCGGGAACATTGGGTGGAAATGGGTTCTTATATCACTGTAACAGCCCTGACCGTGGCCAGCTCATCTGTCCCTCTGCTGTTGATTCATTTCACAAGCCTCACAGCTTGCCTTGCTCTCAGCTGAGCCATCCTCGCTTTGACAAACATAAATGGAAGCTGTGGGTCAACGAGGTTGCTTTTCTAAAGCTAACTGTTAAATGGACAGCCTGCAGTTTGTGGACAGCCATGTGAACAGTAGCATATTGTGCCACTTGTTTTGGTGTGGGTGCATTAAAACAGAAAGAAGGCCACAGTATAACAACATTAAGTCTGGTTCAGAGATTCACACTGTGGGGGGTTGAAACTTGCAACTGCATGAGGGCCACTGCAACATTCTAAAATCTGACCAGTTCACACTGCTACAACTACAGGAGACGACGCATCCATAGCTATGACTCTCACAGTCATTCCATTCAAAGTAGGGCTGCCAGAAGATTGCAATTTCTACTGCGATTAATCTCAGAATTTCTGAAGTTAATCCAGATTAAATACACCCTTTTAATCGCCCTTTTAAAATTCCCCAATCTTGCATTTAAACTCTTTAATGCCATTTTGGATTTGCCTGCTGTCTCAGACAAAAGGTAAGTGACTCCCTGTTTGGATATAGACCTGCTTTTATGGGTTGATCGAAGATTATGACATGGACTTAACTACAGAAAAGGGAACATGTTATGGATTGAAGAGGATATGAAGAGATGGTAAAGAGTAAATGTTTGATATCATAAGAGTCTTTTTACTTGTCCACTGAGCTATATGTGACTTCTTTTTTTTTTTTACAATGAAATAAAAACATGTTTTTATATCACTGTGGCTGCAGGGAGACGCTGACAGGGTTTAACTAAAGTGTGTTGGAAGGGACAATAAATCATGCAATTTAATTAATAAAAGTGATTTATTTCTTAAGTTACTGCATGGTATATCTGTCTCTATAGTAGGAACAGTCCTGCACATTCAGTTTTTTATTCGGGACGTCCCAGTCAGCATTTTTGGCCTCTAATCCTGCGTGCACGAGAGGGAGTCCTCACTACATCCCCCTTGTCATCAACATCGTAGGGTGGCAAATGCAATTTCAAAGCACATATAAACAAAAAAATGCTTTGCTAGTTCAGTTTTTTCATAATGAAGATATCTGCAAAGAATAATGAATTCTCCACGGGCAAATTCCGCTCCTACAGTCTTGAAAAGTACTAACTTATCTAGGGTTGCACATCCTGCCGTTGTGCGTAGCTGATGAAGGAGATAAGAGAATTTACAAGCTGAAGTTTTCCTGTGAAAGTTAAAAAAAGAGACAGATTTAGAACAAATATTTGTTGACTATTTGTAGGCTATTTATGTAGCCTATCAAAATGAGATTTCCATCATCTTCCACGACCAGCTCAGGTGGAGAGAATTTGTATGGAAGAACATCCTAAGATATTTTATAACTCCAAAGATTAGAGAGTTGCAGACTAACAGATCTGAGCTCGGCCACTGCTGGAAAATGTGTGCTCATAAATCTGTGGGACATTTACATATTCTTTGGTACTGTCTTGTGCTTTCGTTATTTTGGAAACATTTACAGAAGAGATAAGATCAATATTTGGATAAGATATAATTTTATCTTTCAATTTTATGTGTTTAGGTATCTTATCTGTAAGCCCCAAGAGACAAGACAGATACTCATTACTAGGGGTGTAAATTGCCAGTTTCATCACGATAAGATACAGTATTGATTCTCAGAACAACGATTCGATATTTGCCGATATCACAAAGTCTGCCATGATTCGATTTCAATTTCGAGGCCTGCGATCGATATCAGACGATATTGTGAACCCATTTACCACAATCTGTTACTTTTCACATAAAGGAAAAAAACACAATATTGATACTCTCTCGGCTGCTAGCCATTACCTGCTATCCGTGCCTAGCAGTGTTGTGACTCGTGGATAGGTGGAAACTGTCATAACCAAGCACCTGGGGGGACTTTCAAATTAAAGCGTAAGGTAAAATTGGTGATTAATATTGATGTTTATCCTTTCAGTCGATTTGACTGAATCATTGCTCAAACAATCGATATATCGATCCAGATTGATGAATCGTTACACCCCTACTTATTACAGATTTTATTAATCAGTTGCCAAAAAGTAATAACAAGAAAATGGCCCAATAAGCAGCCTACATCTATTGCAAAATGAAAAGAGAGGAGGAGAAATTGGGGAGATTTATTGTATGGCACACTTGACCTTCTCTCTAAGATATGCCAGAGGTAAATTTGAAAGGAACCGGGAACCCTGGAAATCATATGTAAACCTAAAATGAGGGAGATGCATATTTTGTCACATATGAAGGTGTCAGTCTGTGTAAAGGTTTCATTCTGTGTGGGGTTTTTTCTTTCTTTTTTCCTCTTTTCAGTTTTGGTTACAGCTGCAAAGGATATAACTCAATATGATGCTCAGTAATACAGCAGTTTTTCTCAAGTTACTCATCTCTTGACTGTGCATTAGAAGATGATTTAAACTAATGAAATGTTATTTGTAGAACCTGTAATCACCCTGTCTGCTACCTGTATTGTCTTTATCCTGTTTGTTCAATGTAAAAAAACAAAAAAAACAAAAAAAAAAAAGTTAAAAGGGATTTCCATTTCACATTTATCAACTTAAATGGTCTTGTTGCATCCTTAATCTTTGATCTGAACTTAGCTTTATGAGTCTCCCAAATAGAAAACAGCTGATTTTTCCCTCTCCTTCATGTAGGTATGACAGGGAGGGTTATGCCGTGGAGGGAAAGTCTGTGACAGAGGCTAAAGGTGGCAGCGTGGGAGGAAACACCAACTGGAAGACTCTATCTGACGTCAAGAATGAGCACCTGGGACATGGAGACAAGGTAAACGCATGATCTGTTTCGCTTTGACACACTCAGACATTCAAGATATGCCAGCCTTTGATACATTATTATTCAAGGAGGACTCTTTGATGATATTCAAGGACAAATTTAAAGGCTCGCATTGAATCCAAAACAACAAATATAAAAGTGCCCACAGTCAAGCTGTATTTCTGCACAGCACACACAGCAGGTCTGCTTCGTCTCGGAACAGTGTAACCTTGTCACTCGTAGCTGTGTTGCAAAGGTGCTTTTAGCAGAGAGTCAGCGTGATGAATCTTCATAATCATTGACTCATAAAATCCCTGCACCAACAGCTATCTGTGCTGAGGTCCCTGATCTGCTTCTGTTCATTAATCCTCTGTGTTGTGGGTGTCATCTCAGTCTGGCTGTATGTTAGAAGAAAGAATCACATTTATCTTTGTTATTGATTACTAAGATTACATAGACCTTATTCTTTGCCTTCTGTAATGAGAATACTGCCTCCAGAGAAGTAAAATAATGTTTTAATTAATATTCTCTCTTTTATACTTTTACTGTGAACGGAAAAGGTGCTCAAAGAAGAATTTAAACAATCTAGAGAGGAGATTGGGACCTGGAGAAAGGTCTTTATTAGTCTTATTTATTGTAATATAACATGCTATGCCATATGTTGAAGAAAATACCCCAAAAGGAAAATTAGAGGTGAGGTACAGTTATGATGGGGTGCTGGAATTTCTCTCTGGCTGAAAAAGAGCAGTAAGAGTACATTAATTCCCTTTAAAATAGAAAGACTAAATATGCTAATCAGGAGCAGCAGTTAAAGATTCAAAATCAAGTGTAAATATGTTTTAAATGAGTAATTTTAAAGATGTTTCTCCAGTGATAACACTGGGTTATGTCTGCTTCCTGAGGCTTGGAGTCACCCTGGCCTACTTCTGGCTCTCTCACAACTCTCTCCTCTCTCCTCTCTGGTATGAACTGCAGGATTCTTGGTCACAGATAATGGCTTAATGCTCCTCCTTATGCCTCTTTTAGTGAAGCCACCTCAGTGGTTCTATCATCTAGAGCTTCACAATACAGCTTTAAGAGCCCTATCTATTTCTTCAAGAAGTCCCACACCCCCAAATCCTGTCTGGGCCCATTAGCACCCCCCCCTATTGTCAGGTGGAGGTGCTTCTCCTGGCATTAGCTCCCTGCTGTTCAGGGAGGAAAGGTTTGACCCTGGGCTATGTGGAGGCTCTCGCTCCTCCTCAGAGTGCTGTATGATGAGTCCCTGGTACTGACAAAAAGGCCTGAGCCAAAGCTGTGCTTGATCCCTCTGAGACATCCCATACACAGGGGCATGGGGTCAGTCCTCTAAAGACCCCCCCCTAAGCAAAGTCTGCCACAATTAATTGTTGCTGTCACAGTGTCTTTGTGTCACAATCTTCAGTTTCCACAGAGTTCCTGTGCCCTCGCTGACAGTAAGTGGTCACTCTCCTCATGTTGGCTTGACACCACGTTGGTAAAAGCCTTTGATGGAGGCGAGGAACAAGTTCTTCTGTCGACTCCTTGCTGTGGCAGCTTGCTCAGTCACGCCATTTAAAGAGGTGTTTACTTGATTAATTGGACCTCTTTTTCAAAAGTAGCAAAGGTTGATGTCAGGCCTGTGTTTGGTAAATCAGAATGGTAATTATAAAAAAGCTCAGCTGTTTGTGTTTTGGAGCAGGAGGATTTTCTCTTGTATTGTAGCTGTCACTTACCACTCTCTTAAAGGCTGTTTATTTATTCAAAGTGACACAGAGTATCATTTGTCCTGCTGCGGGAGTTAATTGGGGTCGAAGCCTTTTGCAGGCTGACATGATGGTCAGTGCCAGAAAAGACAGTGAAGAGAAGTTATTTTTATTCTACTTTGAAGGGATGTTCTATTGTTGAGGAGAGTACGCTTTTTAAAATCTTAAATGTCAACAACATCAGACATAGCTTTTTAAAAGCTTGACCTCAGCAAGTCATTTGTTGACAGTGTGCTCAAAAAATAAATCTGGTTGACCAGGTCACTAAAATACTTTGTAGATGAACATTGTCCCCCTTTTAAACTGCTAGAAGAACTATAACCAAGAGTTTCCTTAATTAAAATTTACACAGATACATCAGTGATGGGTTGATGACTTGTACTTCAAGGTTACAGCTTGCTGCTCTACTCCCTGACACTAAACAAGCACACTTAGCCTTATCAAAGCGTGCAGGGCCCTTGTGTCCTTTCTGTTGTCACAGCCAATACTGATGTAAGCAGGAGGGGGGAGACTGTCCAAAACAATCAGTTGTTACTCTATGACAACTATCTGTCTTGTGAATTAGGGCCTGTTCTGTGTGAGGGAACCCTTCCAGAGGAGGAGACAACGACCTGACTCATCTGCAAACATGTCAAAACTTTTGTATTTGTATTCATCAGTTCCTATCCACTGGGAAATTCACGTCACTTACTGAGGTGTTTTCCACGTCAGCTAGGAATGTTCCCCTCTAGGCTGTTAATGTGGAGCAGGTTCCCAAAGTTTGTTTCCTCTCTACTAAAGCAGAGATTATGAAGCTAGTTTGAATTTGTGTCAGAGCTATTAGAATTCATGAGGGTGTGTAACTTGTGCGATGTTGCTTTTTGACAGTTCATAAACTTCTTTCTGCTACCGTCCCCCAGTTCTTCACGGTGAACAAACTGAACACACAGAAGCAACGATGTGGAGGTTAATGTTGGGGAACGTTTGGGTTTTTCTGATACCAGTGCTATGATCTTGTTGAGGCGTATAACTCTACAACACGTCAAACATATCATGAAAACAAGAGTCTAGAGACGTTGAGATAAGTTTAGGTCTAGCCGATATTTATTACATGGTACAAGATACAGAGTTACAGAGCAGTTAATCGAGAGAACCCTGAAAGCTAGTGACAGACCCTTTTATAGCATCTAATCTAGGCGTGCACCTAGCCATGAATCAAGCACACACTTACACACTTCTAGAAGGACCACCAAAACATGTTTTTGTTCTCTTGATGTTGCTTCTAGCATGTACCTTTAGTCCCAGCCAACTCTTACCTAACCTCGTGATATCAGATCTTTCCAAATCATCCTTTTTGGTCATGAGAATCAACTCCTCACTAGTTTCTCAACCTTCTTACCAGACTGAAACATCTGTAGACCCTTCTCAATTGTTTACCTGACCTGAGAGCCAATCCATCATGTAAAGCATGCGTTCAGCCTCTTCTGAGAACAGCCTCTTCTGAGAACAGGCCACAAAGCAGCAGAAGCAGAGTTGAATAGTTGAATAGTTATATGCAGTAAATTAATATGTGAGTAAATATTTGAGATATATGAAATATCCCTACAATCTTTAGGCATGATTGATTGGGTCAGAGCCTAGGACAAATTTCTTTACGGGCACATTAAAGTCTATTATGTCTAATGTTGTTTTACATTGATACTAAAAGATGGTTAGAGACCCTTATAAAGTAAAGGAAAGAAAGACCAACGCGAGTTGAGTAGAGACATTACTCAGCAGTGAAAAATGCAACAATTAATCGATGATATATGAATTGGTCGTTAAGAATTTGGTCGATCAAGGGGAATTTAGTCGATCTGATGTTGGCATTTAGTAAAGAGACTAAACACGTCTTACTCTGCACTGCGCAACAATATCTACCTTAATGACTTTGTAGTGGGTTTTAACAAAAGCAGTGAGACATCTTACCCACCAAGGGGTGATTTAACTTAAGGAGAGAGGGAGAGGGCAAACAGAAGAAGTACTCGAACAGCGCAATACATTATCTCAGTTTACTCGAGACGCAAAATGAAGAGAATGAAGCGAAGTGTGGTGTGGGACTATTTCAGTTTAGAAGAAGACCTTGCTCATTGTAAGCACTGCGATGCTGTATACAAGTACAACAGTACAACTACTACAATGATGTACCATTTGTGCAATGTACACCCGACCCTCTTGGTTCATGAATCACCCTCTCCGTTTCAACCTACTATCACAACTGTTGGCACGGAAAAACTGCGATGGAGGAAGGGCGGAGAAAATTACGCAAGGTAGATGCAATTTGATTGAGAAGGATATGCTGCCCACAAATATCGTTGAGGGAAAAGGCTTCCGTGAGCTAATTCATTTGCTCGAACCAGCATATAGCATTCTGTCACGACGCACCATTGTCAGGCGCATAGAAACTCATTGCAACGATCTAAAGGCGGAGATGCTAAAGAAGCTAGCCACAGCTAACAAAGTTACTTTAACCTAGGACTGTTGGACCGCCTTAACAGCAGAGAGCTACATCACCATCACCTGCCACTAAATTGACGACAACTGGCAAATAGTATCAATGTTGGACCCTCGCCATAAGAACCTGAGCTTTCTTACATCAACACAGAGAATGCCTGCAAACGCCAAACTGATTCAACTAGCAGGAGAGGTCGTAGTGGAAGCGGCTGTTCCACAGGCTGTTGGAGATAGACCTGCCAATGATCTAGGCACTGACGAGGGAAGCGCAAACCTTGGAGCCGCAGCCAGGCAAATGCATCACGCATCCGCTGACAGTACTCCTCGGAGAGGAATACTTAACTGATCAGGACACTGGCATCGAAACAGAGATTCACAGCTTTCTGAGGGAAATTCTCCCATCCCTGGGTTGCAATCCTATGGACTGGTGGAAAGTGAATGGCGGGAGGTTCCCCAGGCTGGCCAATTTGGTGCAATAGTACCTCCGCATTACGGGAACCTCAGTCCCCTCAGAGCAAGTATTTTCAGCTGCTTGACTTACTGTTACTAGGCTGCGCTCACCTCTTACCCCTGAGCATGTTGATGTGCTCATTTTCCTAAATAAAGAAGGGTAAGGTGGATTTGAGTTTTGGACAGTAGCCACGTGAGTCACTCACTCTTGGTTTTTTTTTTTTTTTTTTTTTTTTTTTTTTTCTTTTTTTTAATGAGGCTTTCTGTTATATGATGGGCTAACTGATTTTGGATTCCTTCTAACTTTATTTTGTGAAAAAAATGGCAGCCAACTAAGGCTATTGTTTGCTGTGGTTGTTTTAAGGTTTGAATAGTTTTTTGAGATACTTGCCTTGCATATTTTTTGCGCATCCCTACAATAGGTAGTACAATAGACCACGCCTTGTTTATGTATAAGAGCCTTAGGCTTTTGAAGGGTGAAAATAAATAAATCATTGAAAAACATACTCATTAGTTACCTGTTTTTGTTATATAGGTAAATGTTATACATATGCCCACGTATGTATGTTTTTATACATACGTAACCATTAATCAATTAATTGATCGTTAACATTATAGATGCTCGAGTTGGCAGGTTTCTTTCAAACGCCAATCCCTAGTCTTAATTTTAGTTTTTCAACCTATAGTGGACACCTGTCGGGGAAAAAAAGAAAACACACAATTTTTTAAAAACATTAAGTAGGCTACCCTTCACTCCTCATACTTGATGTTTAAGTGCATCACTTCACACAAATGAACATTGTGTGAAGTCTTCTACAATCAAAATAGGTCATTTTACACTCCCAAGGCTTGGATGTACATACTAGTCTGTGTTGCTGTCAAAGAGTATAACTAGGGATATATTCTCCCTAATTTATTTTAGTTTATTTTGTAATACGTTTTTAGTTAGAGGTGCACTGATCGATCGGCCAAAATTGGTATCGGTGCCAATTTCCTTAATTTTAGGAGATTGGTGATTGTAAATAAGATCGGTGGATAAGATCGGTTTCATATGCCTCTACCTACTAAAATGTGAAAAATGAAAGACTAAAGGAACTGATCTAATTTAGTAGTTTGGACAGCAATGCTTTAAACTTTTCATTTATATTTGAGAGAACTACCTCATGTGCAGTTAAAACAACAAGTTTGTATTGTTTTACAGGTACTGTTCAGTGTTATTCAATAAAATAAGATTGGAACATTGAAGGTGTATGCTGTCAGTTATAAAAAAATCGATATCGGCCAAAATCGGAATCGGCAGGTCAGGCTTTTTAAAGATCAGTGATCGGTGATCGGCCAGAAAATTGCAATCGGTGCACCCCTATTTTTAGTGTTTTTCTCTTTTGCTCTTTTTGTAAAGCCTTTTTTTGTTTTTGTTACAGTTAACTAAACAGGTTTTTATACTGTAGTATTTTGTTAGGTTTAATTAACTATAATATCCTTGATCATTATCAAAATGTTGAAACGGTATAATCATATTTTTCCATGCATTAATTTAGCCTACAAGCATGCTGCCTGAAGTGATGTCAGCTTGTATCTATCTCTCCTTCATTGTGTGCAGCAGGTAGTTATGAGTGTGATGTCACTTCTTCCCTTTATCCATAAAAATCAAGATTATGTTAAAATAGAATATGATTGGCCCCTGGTTTAGCTCAGCGGGCAGAGCAGGTGCCCATTTAGCTACTCTAAAAGCTGTATGCCTCAACGCACTGGTTGTGGGGTCGATTCCTAGTCTAATTACCTCCTTATGCATGTTTTCCCTTCACTCTCTCTCCCCATATTCCCTGTCTTTCTTCAGCTATCCTATCAAAATAAAGGCAAAAAGCCCCAAAGAAAATATGATCACTAGTTTACTGCATGGCCATGTGTCACAGAAACATATTTTACTCTAGGTTATGATTATATTTACTTCTTTTGGCAGTCTATAAACAAGAGTAAAATAGCTCTGTCATAGAAAATTATTCACAATCAGGCTACTTGTGTAAAACTACAGCTTTAGGAGTTCTGATTATTGCCAACATGCTTTTAAATGAAATACAACTTGTTTAAATGTGAGTGATAAACACTGAAATAGATTAAAAATTCCAAAAGAGGATGGACAAATCATAATTTTACAAAGGTGCTGAAAATGGCCTCAGTAAGCAGATGAGAATGCAGTGAAATAAATGTTTGATGGATAAGTAGTCTGGGAGGAGACCTCCAGACCCCCTTTACTGATGCTGTCATTTATGATTTTTTTTTTTTCTAGATATTCCTTGCATTGCCAACAGATTGTTGCAGAAAAAAGGGAAAAAATTGAAAGACTTGACCCAAGACACAGTATTTGTGCATTTAAAAAATATATGGGGAATAAGTTTGTTTTTTTCTTGACACAAACTTATGACATTGTCTTAAAAATTGAATGGAAAAAAACCCATGATAAAATCAACATCACAATCAAGCTATAAAAAAGATGTACATTCTCCCCATATTTTTATTAACTTTTTGCACTCTTAAGAAGTTTTTTTTTTCTTTGTATGTCTTTCAGCCTGACTACTACACCTGCATTGCTACTATAGTTTACCTGCGCAAGGAAAACTGCCTTTACCAGGCCTGTCCCAGCCAAGACTGCAATAAGAAAGTGGTGGATCAACAGAATGGCATGTACCGCTGTGAAAAGTGTGACAAAGAGTTCCCCAACTTCAAGTACCGCCTCATTCTCTCTGTGAGTAACTCAACTTCTGGCTCCTGAAAGTCTTTTTCAGAGGTACCTCACATGCACTCTCACACAGTAACACACACACATATGCTAATGCACATATCTGAAATTCCTGCTTTGTCCTGCACACACACCTCTGCTAAAGCTGTGGGTATCATCATTCCTTTTTCCATTACTTTCTTTTCTCCTGACTTACTGTACTAATACATCTTTTTGCCTCCAAAGACTCAAGAAGCTCTCTCCACTAATGGCCCACTCCCTGTGGTTCAACATTGGCCCCAATCTGCTCTTTGCAGCTAAATTTAGAGACTTTCTTGCTCTTGTGTTTAAATAAGAGCTTTGGCGAGATAATTTCTGTAGCTTTCAATTTTGAGCTGCTAGTCATTTTGCATAAAATGCGGAGAGGAACAAAAATACAGAGCTCAGCTTGTTCGCATTTTTTAGAAAAATAACATTGAAATCAGAACTCTGGTAGTCAGCAGTAGACATTGCCAGACATCTGAAATGAGCAGCTTTTGTTTCCTACATCTCACCATTGGACATATTGTTTTTCCTCACAATCTGTAGCTTAAGCTGTGAATTTGCTTCCCCTGTATGTATCACAGGCATGCAGTGATTGCTTGTTTTGCCAGGTTTACCAGCAGGATATGGGCTAATTACAGCATGTAATGACTCCTCAACAACAGAGATCTGTTAAGCTCATATACCAGAAGTACACTGATCTTTTCTTGTGTATGGATCTAAGTTTTCTCTTAGCTTTTGTTGTCTCTATTATCCTGCAGGCTAACATTGCAGATTATGGGGACAACCAGTGGGTGACTTGCTTTCAGGAGAGTGCAGAGGCCATCCTTGGCCAAAACGCAGCTTACCTGGGACAGCTCAAGGACTCGGTGAGATCTCCTTACAGAATTTAATACTTGCCTCAGGAAATGTCCAGAGCATGAGCCAAACCTCAGGCTTTGTTTCTGCCAACACACAGACACACACACTCCTGCATAGACAGATTTTTTGCTTAAGACACCCACTGTTGTGCTTTGTCTCTTGCAGGCATAATTACTTAGAAAACCACAGGAGGCATTCCTCATTGTTCATTTATCAGACACTTGATTTATTTTGTACTTGAGACCATGATGAAACCAGCCTATGATTACAAGAATGTGATCCTCTTAAAATCAAGCCAATCAGATGTTGTCAATTTCAGAACGAAGCAGCCTTTGACGAGGTCTTCCAGCAAGCCAACTTCAACACATTTGTCTTCCGCAGCAGAGTGAAGTTGGAAACATATAATGTAAGTAAAGCAGGAATGGTAATTAAAAATGCCTGCGGGTTTCTTGTCATCTCAGTGTGCTTTGTTTGCAGACCATATTGCTGCTTAGAAAAAAAACATGATTGTGTTAAAGGCTGTGAGGAGAAAAATGATGCAGCCTCAATCCCCCAAACCACCGTCAATTTTTTGAAAGCTGAAAATGCACAGCACGTAAACAGCTCCTTTATGCTTTACCTGTTTGTGCTTTCCTTTTTGATGCTTTTCCTATTCATGCACCAAACTGCACTTCTTTCATTTTGACAGACAGAACCATCTTATAAAAAAACAAGCATTTGTTCAAGACTGCCGCTCATTTTCAGTGGCTTTGTGAGTGGGTGCACACACAGATTAGTAGCGGTCACTATTTCCTGTAGGCCACACAGATAGAGGTTTGTTTTTCAGGGAAGCACATAAAAGAATTGATTGGGCTGGGACTCTGAGCAGGAAGTCTGGAGCCGAGCCAGAGGCTGCATCCGCCTTCAACACACAGAAGAGGCCACTGTGTGTGTCGCATTCAGCTCAGCAATCTCCCATTGCCAATGGCACTGCTACAACCATGTATTGGCTGCTGCCTCTAAGCCCCATATTCCTTCAACAGAGACACCTGCAACCTCTCTTTCAGTGTATTTTATCCTTCTCAGTACCACAAGCCAGCCATTCTGCCCTACTGTCACATGTTGTCATGTGCACAATGTTGTACATGCTTGATGAGGGACTAAACAGGTTCTTTACAGTTAATGACTTGCATCCCTTGTGTTGCATCATAGCAAGGTTTGAGCTTTGATTGAAGTCTAACAAGATTTATCAAACCGGCTGAGGAATTACACTCATTTGTAATTCAAAGAAGAAACTGCAGCAGTCACATGAGTAGCGTGATGAAATTATCCTCTATAATTACATGAAAACACAAATTTAAAGGTCACCCTGGGTAGATCCTAATGTGGAAAAGGTATGCATAAAATAATTAGTTGTCTGCCTGCTGTGTCAAAGCTGATAAAATGACTTAATTAGTGATCAAAAGAAGTATTTCATTGCAATTTTTAAAACAAATGAGCAAAAGAAATCAAAATTTAATATGCATTGTACAGTTTTCTGATAAATCATGGCCATAGTAATTGATTTGTAATAGTGGTATTCAGCGTGTGCAGCTCTGTACTACTTGATACATGTAGCTAACACAATTTTAAATGATCACAATAAACAGTATTTTTAAAGAACTTGGATTCATGTTATTGTAGCATCAAAACTAAAGTTTTCCCAGCATTTCTGGCTCTACATAATAGAAAACAAATACTCAACTAGGCAAGACGTTCTTAATTAGTAAAACCTCAACATGCCGAAGAGACTAGTACAGCATTAAGGATCAAGACAAAACTAAATTTACACAGTTTACTCAGCCATGATTAATCTCATCCTGGCAAAAAGAAAATGAGCAGAAATCCTGTTTGTGAATGATGGTGCGGTGTCATGGACAACTAAAATATTTTATGCTTCTGAAAACAAACACATCCGCATAATGAACAAAAAAACCCTGATGTTTTTTGTGGACATGACTCACATTTGAAGTATTTCTGCACAATCAATATCACAGTTGCATCAGAAAATCTTACAGCAGCAATGTCATTTTGATGTTTAGTACAGTTGTAGCTCACTTATGATGCAAGTAGAATATTGAAATTATTTCTATGAATATCGTCTTGCTGTCAAAACAAAATCTTTGCAGTATAGCTACTTTGACTGGACACTATGTGAGTCTTCAATCTTGCTTGTGGCTGTAACATCAGAAGTGTGTTGCGGGGAGGGTTCATCAGTGTTGGAGTCATTGGTATACATCTTTAACCTGACATGCCAGATAGACTTTCCTATATGTACTTCATGAATATACTTCACATTCATCTGGGAAAACTCTCGTAGAAAGTGTTTGGGAAGGGCAGGACTTTAAAAAAAAATTCTCAGTAGTTGATTGAGGGGTCATTCTGTCTGTCACATTCATGACGGGCCAATCAGAGCGACAAGACAAAATGAGCTTGTACACAAACGCTTCTTGTGAGCCAACAGGTTTCTGATGCTGTAGCTGTGAATGGTGGAGCTCCTTGGTGAATAAAATTCATGTCAAGGCTGGTTGGGACACATGCTAAAACATCTTCTATGCCAAGAAAAGCTTTCAGTGTGGTTCTTTGTACTTGTTTTTAAAGAAAATGTGGGCCAGTTTCGATTAAACTGCAACTTTTCTATTGCTGCATCCAAGCCAATAGCTACCACAGCAGCAGCCATTGGAGACACCAGCAGACCCCACCCATAACAATCACAAACTCATGCTGAAGCAGGTTGGCAGAAGAGCAAAAACATGTTTTTCAACAAACAGTTTATCTTTATTTCATATAAGTCAATTCAAACTTTATTTTTATAGCACATTTCATACAAGGCACACAAGGCAACCCAATGTGCTCCACAATCACAGGCAAATTAAAAACATATTCGAAGGTACAGAAAAATGAAGGCAGAAAGTCAAATAAGTACAACACACCCATCACAAATTAGCCACACAGATTAAAGTGCACAAACACACACACACACACACACACCATACACACAAACACACACACAACCACACTGAAAAACAAACAATGAGATCTAGCCATAAACTTATGCAAAGTGTGAAGTTTTCAACTTGCTTTTAAAAGTGTTTACTATTGGAGCTGCTCTTAGGAATGCAGGGCATTCCATTTACTTGGGGCATAGAAGCCAAAAGCAGCTGCCCCTTCTTTGGAATTAATGCGTGGAATAGTCAAGAGTCCACTGCCTGTAGACCTGAGAGTTCTGGCTGGTGCATAGCTTATCAGCATATCTTTTCTACGAAGCATGGTCCAGTTGTGATGAAACTGCCGCTATGTCATAGCTACATCTGAGCTAATCTCTGCACTGGGAGCAGGCATTGCAAACTGACAAAACTGAACCCAACCCATAGCTAACGCTTCATTCTCCTTAAATGGCACTGATTGGTCTAAACAGTGTTCTGTCTAGCACAAACATTGAAGATTGGAGCTTTTCAAGATGAATTTACCTGATGACAAACGTGAAGTCTGGAAAATTCAAATGCTATGCAGGGTTAATACATGTTGCAACAGCAAGAAAATTCAAGAAAAGCACAAAAAGTCAGTTTTGTCATATACTTTGAAGATGTGAATGTTTAATAGTAGGCCATTGAGTCCAGTTCTTACTGTAACAGTAAAGGCACTCAAGTACTGTCATTTAATGACTAAGAAGAAAATTACACAATGATCTGAAGTGTTCCATTTTAAGATTGTGGCCTACTGAGAAGTCCTGTAGCTTTTGTTTATATAAACAGAGCAGGCATTATAGACTGAAATACACATACAGGGTATTTTGAACAGGTGAGATGTTTTACTCTTTAGTTTCTTTTGACTTGATGGCCTCACATATCTTCAAGGAAAACATTTATACTAGAAGTTCTCCCCTCTGTTCTCTGGTCCACAATCTGCAGTTAAAGGGTCTCTTAGTGCTAAACTTTGTCTGGTTTTGGTAAAACATGACACACTGTGGATCTAAGGTTCTCCTGTCTGAATGTCTTTCAGAGGCAGTGGCTGTACATGAGCTCACTAGCATGTTCTGTGGACATCAAGCAGTGCCTTTATGATTACAAGTACACACTGATAAATTTAACATCATTTCTTTCAGTCACAAGGCATGCCAAAGTCTAAGATGAATACTAGTGATATGCAAGATTAAGTTTTTTTGTGCTCCAGTATAGAATGGTATCAGCAGATATACACAAAACAATCTCATCCAATATTAGTTTTAAATCAATAAGCTGTGTTTATCAATGTGACGATGAAGCAGGGAATCATTTATGTGGAAAGCAGCATCAGCTTTTCCCAACTTTAGGACAAAGAACCTTTAGATTAACAAATGCAAAGTGGCACTGTTATAACAATTTGTCCCAACTGATAAAGCATGTTGATGTTGGCAGTGAAAATCGATTCTGTGGTGTGTATCAGTGGAAGTTTTTACCCTGTAGCCTGTGACACTGCATGTTGCAGTAGCATCATAATTTTATATGTCTGCAGTGAAGCTCATAGCTTTAACTTCCATCCAACTCTGATGATAAATATCCCCATATAGTTTTGCAAAGGCCAGACAGAAAAAAATTTGTATTGGCAACTTTACCGTGGTTCCAAATGTGATTATGCTTTCAAAACACTGCTTGGAAGTTTCTTTTGTCTTCGCAAAGTAGGCAACAAAGTGAACTGCTTTGTTTCACTTCGTCTGCCTTTTTTGGTTTTAACTCATTGTTAAACCACCACCTCTTGTCACACTGAAAACCTCAAGACTTCAAACAAGTTCATACAATTTCATGCACAGCTCATGTTTCAAGTGAAAAGTTCTTCCAAACTGCTTAGCTTTATCCTGTTAGCACCCTCCATGCTAGCTTTATCCTGTTAGCACCCTCCATGCTAGTTTGACTCTAACAACAGTTAAAAGTATAGGGGTGTTAGGGGTGAAAACATCGATACACTGATATATCGCGATATTTTGCGGCACAATACTGTATCGATATATTAAAATGCAGTATCAATATTTTTTTAAATTAATAATTTACTTTGTTGGTGCAGTAGTTTGTGGTGTAATTTCACCCCCTGACCGCTAGTTGGCAGCAGGCAGTTGACTCTTCCCTCTTCTCTTCTTAGACAACGAGATCACGCAAAATTTCTGGTCTGAGCGAGCTGGTTGCTCATGCCTAGCCAGCAGTGCAGCTTCTGCTGCCTTCGTCATGGATATGTGGACTTGTTTTGGCTTCCAAAAGAATAAAGATGGTACAGACTTCTACAGGAGTCGTTTGTAAGATATGCCATGCCAAAGTGAAATACTTGGATGACACGACAAACCCGAGCGCAAGACATTATAGCAATAGCTTAGTGGCTAACAGCTAGCGTGAAAGAAGCCTGCTGAAGGTACCGCTGATTTTTACTCATGTCGCCATTAATTACCCCGTCAGTACTTCGTTTTATCTGTAAGGACCCATGCCATTGTAGTGTCGTTAAGGATGATGGCTTCCGTAGTACGATAAAAATAACACTGGCCTGTCACATCATGCCCTCCTCACAACACAGTCCATCAGTCCTTAAAGTTGGACATGAGGATCGGTCTTCCTCCACAAGCACCTTGTCATTACGTTAAGACATACAAGCTGATGTACCATGAAATATAAAAGATTTTAGTGCATTTATTCTATATTGATTTATTTTTCCACTTTTCTTTTAGAAATCCTGAAAAAGCATTTTAATTCTTGAAAAAAGGGGGAAAATCCTCATCTTCAAATTGCACAAAAAGAGTTAAAGCTGTAGATGATGTAAGACCATATATTTAAAATACACCATATAATTTTTAATTTAGATGCTATACATATGATTTTAATTAGGGGTGCAAGATATTATCGGCATCAAATCCGTATCGGCTGATAATAGCTTAAAAGTTAATTATCGGTATCGGCCGATAATAAAATTTACGCCGATATGTACGGTTGATAATGTGACGTCATAATTAAGTGCACGTGATGACGCCAGACATGCGCCAACAACAACAAACATTTCAGCTGTGTATGAGAAGTTTGAGGTGTGTGAACAAGACAGTAAAGTTGCTGTTTGCATTGCTTGTAAAGTACATGTGATGCGAGGAGGAGCTCAGCAACATGCCTTTAACACCACCAGATTAATTTTTAAAAATACCGTCACCCTGATGATTACAAGGACTTTCTATGATAAAGAATGACAAACTTCATGCCAGGGAAAACTCGTCAGCAGTCTCTACTTCAGTCATTCAGCAAAGCTAAAAATATAGCAGCGACCTTCCAAAGGTAAGGAACTGAACATGAAAATCATTGAATTTATAGCTCTTGATAATCAGCCTTTCAGCCTTGTGGGATATTCGGGCTTCCGCGGGCTAATGATGCATTTACCTGAACTGCCAAACTTTGTTTCCAGCCATGTAGAGAAGCTCTTTGTTAAAGCTAAACATATTAGCTTCACCACGGATATATGGACATCAAATGTCCGTCCTTTTAGCATGTTGAGCCAATACACTCCTAGCAACGTAGTAGCCATAATCACAGAATGGCATAGAACTGAACTGTATGGATTTGTCCCAAGGATCAGCTCATTGCCATGGCAACAAATCAAGTGATTTGTGTCAAGATAAGACTGATTTCCTGATGCCAGGATAAGATCATTCTGAATACTGAACTCATGTCCGGTAATAAACGGTTCAGGTCAAACAGATGTATTTTTATACAAGGAACATGTACACTATTTCACACCTCCAGTGCAGGGTCAGTCCAGTTCACCAAAGATCATTTGCAATGTTTTTCTTTTTGAGGTAAAAACCACTGATTTAACACTGCAAGCAGCATCAGATATAAAGAAGTAACAGGTAGGCCAAGGATTTAGAGAGGAGATTTGACTGATTTTTAAGTTATTCATTAGATGCCGGTGTTGGACCGTCAGTGCCAATTTACAGTCAAATCCTCATCCCCACTGCTCTCTTTGTAAAGGCTTTGTAGGAGATAAAAATGTCTTGTTTTGTATGTTTGAAATGGCTAGTTTCCATTGCTTTAAATATTTCTGGCAAGTTTAAATATGAAAGACAAAGGTTGCTGTGAAACATTTATTTGTGCCTCTTGTTTCTTGTTCTTATTTTACATACACATTGGATTTTTGCTGGGAAGCAGCAGCACAGGATGTTAAAGTGTGCATCAACACCTCTCTTTACACACACACACACACACCCCCACACACACACACACACACCAGCTGTATCCCCAGTTAAATAACAGTTTGTTTAATGCGTGCTGTACATTGTTAGAGTGCTCTGTTGATGATTTGGTCTTTGAACCAAATTAAATGCCCTGAGTCAGGCCCTGTTTTTATCATAAGAACAAAATGCAATGTTCAATAAGAATGTTTAATATTTCCTTATTAGTTTAGATAGGGTGTATCGGCTTTAACTCATGATTTCCATGCCTGTCTGCTGCTTGCAGATTGGCATGATGGAGAATACTGGTTTTTGCAAAATGTCTCTCCTTAATCTAAACTGTTGTTGTTTTTTTTTGTTTTTTTTTAAATCCACCATTAAATTTGAATGGACTAACCTGATGGCTGCAGATGGCTTACTTGAGCTTTAACTGGCTGTATCAGAATAGTGTCTGGTTGTCAATATTTTGTTTTTAAAAACTGCAGCAGGTCATATGACCATAGCTGACAAGAGAGGCACCCAGCGTGGTTCTCTGCTACTGCATCCCATCTACTTCAAAGTTTTACATGTTGTGCATTCAGACATGGTCTTCTACATACCTTGGTTGTAATGTGTAGTTATTGGAGTTACTGTTGCCTCTTTATCATCTTGAACCAGTCTGCCCATTCTTCTCTGACCACTTATATCAATGAGGCATTTTCATTCACACAGCTGCTGCTCACTGGATATTTCCCTTTTCTGACCGTTCTCTGTAAACCCCAGAGGTGTTTGTAAAAAATCCAGTAAATCAGCAGTTTCTGAAATACTCAGACCAGCCTGTCTGGCACCAACAACTATGCCATGTTCAAAGTCACTTAAATCCCCTTTTTTCCCCATGCTGATGCTTGGTTCACCTAAATGCATTGAGTTGCTGCCATGTGATTGGCTCATTAGCTATTTGTGTTTACAAGCAATTGGACAGGTGTACCTAATAAAGTGAGTGTAGGTCTTCACTAAGTCCTCACTTATAAAGTCACTACATTTGAGACTTCTGCATCGGTAATTAAATTCAAGTCACAGTGTTTAGCATCTCTTTTCTTGAAAGTTAAATAGTGACCTTTAAGAAACCCAGACGGTTCTTTACAACACTTTAAGGTGCCCTGTGGAGTTTCCTTGCAAACAAAGTTGTGTGTACTTGAGGCCTGACAAATGAGTTGAAAGCATTTTTATCCATAAACATTTGCAAAGCTAATGATAATGAAACTCTAAACCATGCATTTTATTAGTCATGGCATGAAGAAAGTCACACCTGTTGCAGGAATTTTTACCCTATTATCTGTTTCTCTGGGGAAATGTGCATTTCCTACAACATGCTCATTGATATTTCTGCAAAGCTTTTTCAGTGAAGCTCTTTCCAGAATCCTAACGAATGGCTCTGTCCAATTGATTCCCATTTTACACCTATTTTCTATCTAATGCCCAGAAAGCAGCCAGAAGTGATCTGTGTTTTTTAGCCTGAAAAATATTATTAGATTCATTTGTCTTTGATATCAATGTATAGTGGAACAATTTATATCTTTCTAGTTCATTCTCCTTTAAGTCAATACACTATGATAAATTGTACTGTTATTTCATATTTTTGTTTATAAAATGTCCATATATCCCTTGTGTCCTAGAAAACAAGCAGAGAGATTTGTTTCTTGCTATTGTGAAAGTGTGTGGGCACTAATCCAAAGCTGATAATGTACATCTGAGCAGCTTGAGCTGCCGGCGATTAATGGAAACAAAATAAGTGTAACCTCTGTTTAAATGCAGAGAATAATGGCCCCGCTAAGAATGACCTTCCAGCGTCTAGACAGCTGTGGAGGTGGTTATGGCTTTTAAAGCTGCCTCTTTCTTTGAGAAACATTCATTTGAATGCCAACATAATTTGGATGCAAAGTCCAAACGCCTCACATTAACCTACTTTGTCTTGAGGGAAGGGAAAGAGCCAGTATAAGTGTGCAAAACATGTGTGATGCCCCTTTTTTTTAATCCACAGCAAGGTAGGGACCAGAAATCCTCTGCCAGGTGGATTCATACAAACCCATCCTTTTTGTAGGACATTTTTTTTAACACGCTTCATTTTGCAGTTTTCACAGCCTGTGAGAAATACCACATGACTGGATTTTATTATTTTTCTCTTACAGGATGAATCCAGGATCAAAGCTTCAGTGATGGAGGTGAAGCCTGTGGATCATAAGGACTACAGCAAGAGGCTGATCATGAACATAAGGCAAATGGCTTCTAAGTAGACACATCTGGCCTGTGTTAATACTGTTCCTGAACATCCAACAAACAGCTCTAAATATGTGATAAAGTTCTGTTCACATTGCATTTTGTAGTTACTTTTGAGTTTAACTTCCCCTGCGTGAGAAATCCTTAAAGCACTCGCAACTGTACACCTTCAGTCGGTGAAAAAATGTCTGGTGACCCGATTCTGAAAACAATTTTTCGTCTTTGTTGGTGAACATAACAGACAATATTTTTTTTTTCCTCTCTTCCTCTTTGTTTGGGGGAAGCAGAGCAGAGAGTGGGTCAGTCAGCCACAAAAGAAATCATCAGCGTGTCTTAAGTCAGCCAGTTGTTCCTGCATGCAGTGTGGTTGGTTGGGGGTGTATGTGTGGAGGAGACCAGAACAGTAGCTAGCAGTCTTTTCACTTTCTAACGCTCACAGTCAGAATGGCTTGGCTGGACCTGCATGTCCCTGATAAGACCATTTACTTTCATTCTTTTTCCCACAGTCTGTCACACTATTGCAATCATAGGCATATATACGCAGACAGTACAGCCCTAATGGGAATCTACTTAAGTAGATACATGTTGTTTGCCGGTGTTTTCTGTCTTTGAAATGTGTTCTAAGTTCTATAGTTTTGTTTTTGTGATAATTAACTGAAAATAAAATGTTTGTAATCAACCTGCCAAAAGTCCTGTTGTACTGATGTTGTGATGTCTAAATCTTACTTGTGCAACTTTCAGAGCAGATTTTCAGACCAAAACAGATGCTGTCTTTAGAAACATCTGTTACTCCTCAGCTCCCCTCTTCCCTCCTGTGTCCACATGTCCCCTGCCCCTTCCATCTCCTTTCAGCAAGGTTCAACGTTCTTTATTAGTACCCAAAAAAACAAGAAATATCAACACTGATTCACAATTCAAGACACAATCTGACAAAATACATGAAAAACTAACATAGAAATGTTTTTAAAAGTGCTTTCAAGACTCCCTGAAATAATACAAATGAATTATTAGCCAGGTTTGTTCAGAAGTGCAATAGCTGCAAGTACAAAATTATTCCTGTAAGGTTTCGTTCCTTTAGGAGCAACCAAGCAATGACTTGAACGAAGACGTTGAAACTCTGAATTTACAGGATGAGAACAGTCATGCTGCAGCTGTAAAGAAGATCTAAAAAGTTGAGTTGTTGCTCACTCACTTCATGGCTTGGTTAGTGCAATTTTTATTTTTCAAAACTAGTTGCCAAAACATAAAACAACAACTGGGAAGTGCAAATAAGACTGATAGCGGACAAATAGTAGTAAACCTCTGAAAAGGCCTACTTTTGGTTGAAAAAAAGATACTCTGCAGCTTCCAATAGCATGCAGATACATAATGTTAACTGCAGCAGTTAATATTACGTTCTCATTCTGGCTGAAGGAGTCTGGTTAACACTTCTGAATTTTGTAGCAAGTCCTATTAAAAATAGTGATCTGTTATTGAATTCGGTGTTGAAACTGGCAGGTTAAAAGCTAACTATGTGGCATCACAGTGAAATAATCCTGTTCAAAAATGGCTTAGCAGAATGCCCATAAGGCAAATATGATAAAAAAAAAAAGTCATTATGTTTAAATGCCAATCAAAGAAAATAAAAATGTTCATGTTTTAGGGAGAGACTTGAATATAAACAGTTCAGAGGAGACTTTTATTGTATGTTTTTTCAGTAATATAAAACAGATAAATGAGTTCTGATTAAGACCATATTGTCTCATCCTTCCACTGAAGAATAGGCAAGTAATTTAAGTATTGATAAACACTGCAATCAATAAACATTTACAAGGGGATCCATATAAAAAAAAAAATTTGAGGATCAACTTTTCTGCCTTGAAGGCACTTTACTACAAGTAAGTCCTTGATTCAATGAATGTCAGTATTTATTATTAGATTATAAGTATCAATGCATTGATATTAGTGTTAAGTATCTTTGTTATTTTGGTTTAAGAGAGAAAACTTTTAAAAAAAAGAATAACTTAAGAATTTAGAGACTAAAACTGGACTAAAAAATGTTTGAGTTTTCATCAAAAATTTTATGAAAATTAGACAGATTAAAAATGTGACTAAAACTAATAAGCATTTTCCCCAAAAGACTAAAACAGACCAAATCTAAAGGAGCTACCAAAATTAACACGACATGGTGGTAGGGCTAGAGTGTGGTTTGTATTTTGGTGTGTCCATGTAACTGCAATACTCCACTTACTCTGTGTGCAGGGAGCGCGTTTCAGCGATGTGCATCGGCTTCTTCATGGAGTTCAGCGCTACGCTGACCTTTGGCATATGCTGTGGCGTGGAGTCAATGCAGAAGCACAAATCAGGCTTAACAGTTGGAAGGGTTCATCAGAATACCAGAAATGTGAATCATGTTTGAGCTGAGCAAAACAAACACTGTCTTGTCGATTCTTACTTGTACAGCGCCAGTTCATAACTTTTGTTATCTGAAGACACTTTACAAAGCAGGCAGATCTAGACTGTAGTCTTGGTTTTATTATATGTCAAGACCCAGTATTAACCCACCATGAACACGGCTCTAATCAACATTCACTAAAGTTACAGTGACAAGGTTAAACTTCCCTTACTGGGTAGAAACCTTGAGCACAACCAGACTCATGATCACCAACCATCTGCCAAAGCTGTTTTAAAGGGATAGACAGAAATGCAGGTGGATAGAAGAGGGAGATACATTTGTGGCTGACCTGGCCTAAAATCCACTAAAGCTGTATTTTTTTGGATGGCAGACATAGCCATGTTAAATAATAGACTGATAATTTTAATTTAAGTTACGATAAGTTCGATGGTAACGCCTCTCGTCCAGTGACAGCTGGTATAAGCTCCAGCACCTGCGATCCCCAACAGGATAAGCGGTATAGAAAATGGATGGATTGATGCCCAATTTTCAATGATCTGAGGGATGAACTTTTAAGGATAATGTCTTTGATTAATGATGACTGTTTTTGGTTTGATGATGACAACAATCATCAGTTCTGTTTCAGGAAAGGCACCTTTGCTAAAGCAGATTTTACCTGCAAAGCCTGGGAGGAAAGGCAGTGTGGGTTTAATACTGAGCTGGGAAAAGATCATGCAACTTTGTAATTGTTATGAATTGATCTTTTGTTAAACACTGCAATTGTAACTCTGGTATCTTATAAACCCATGAGGGTTGGGCACTTTTGTGCACTACATAAATAAAGTGCAGTTAATCAATAATGGATTTTGGTAAGCTGTAAGCAGTACTTTCAAAAGGTCATGAAATATTTAACTTTGTATGAGATGAATCTAGAATATATGGAAGTTTCACTTGTCAAAGGAAAAATGCTGAAATTTTTCATAATGCTCTAATTTTTTGAGATGCATCTGTATTTTCATACGGTATATTTGATTTTTACCATATCAATATTGAGAACATTATGTCTTACACCTTTAAGCTGCAACTACTCCCTTTTAGCTCCTAATCCAAACCTGTCTGTAGAAAGGAAACCAAAACATGCAGAGGATTTATTCAAGGGCTGGTACACAATGCCCTCTATCTCCTCAGGTTTACCTCAGATGTGCAACAGATTCCCCCTGTAAACTTAACTTTCATGTTGTATTAAAGCCGAACATCAGTGAGGCTGCACCCCCCCCCCCCATTTTTCTTGCGATAACATCTTGTTCTTGCTGTGCTGCAGCTGTTGCCTGTAGTGTGCTGAGATGGATTAAACCTGTTCTAAAATGGCACAGAGAGGTAACTATCACTTGTTTATGCTTTAAGATTTTATATTGAAGGTTGCCTGTGAATTCCTTCCTACACTGCTGACACTGTTTGGCTATTTTAACTATTAATGAGCTTCCCCTACAGGTGTTGCATGTTTTATAACTGAGTCAGGTGTAGGGGTGGGTGCTGGTCAAAAGGTCACATGGGATATTGTACCCCGGTCTTGCCTTAAACTTTCAGACAGTTCTAGAGCAGCAGCAGAGAAGGATTGATGGTTTGTAGAACCTCTTTAGCCATGTGAACAGAAATATTTTATTCAGTGATGCACACAGAAGCACAGGGAGGAAAAAAGGCTGTACTCCTGCCAGGGTAAATCTAGCAGTTTCCCCAGGGACTCCAGGCTGGAGAGTTATTTTCTGCCCTCATTTACATCTGGCATCCCATCAGCTTCTATTTGAAGCAGGGAAACTAGAACTGTTGTTGAAGCTTCAAGTGAAGTCTCCTGATAGTTCAATTCTCACACCTGTTTTGTAATTTTGATTAAGCTGATTACACACCTCCAGTTAAGTAAAAAATTAGATTGTGATGCAATTCTAATTGATTTTTTGCACTTGTTAGAATGAGATTGGCTGACTAACGAGACTGAATCACGTTTGGTACTCAGAGATAGTTTGCTCTTGCTGTATTTATTAGCAGTGGACGAGCACTCCTAAATAGAATAGTCACTCATAACATGGAGAGAATTTAAATATCATTATAATTTGTGGGATGGCACTCTCTTCCAGCTAACAAGAAATAAAACTCTGGTCTCTTCAAGGCATGAAGGTTTTACTATTCAAAACCTTGGTTTGTTTTATAACTAAATACGTGGTGTTTAAATAGAACTGAACCACCTTTAGTTAGCTAAAGTTAGCTTCAGCGCTGCAGCAGCCAGTTAAGTCTCCCTGTGCTCTTTTAGTCAAGACTTTGCAGCAGAAAGTTTAACAGGTTTATCTGCAGTATTGAGAGTTAATGCTCTCAGAGTTTAGACATTTTAGGACAAAATGGCACAGCATTGGCCACCAACCATTATGCTGATTTATTTCTGTGTTGTGTAACGTCACTGTTACACTGTTACAATGTTATTTAGCAGACGCTCTTGTCCAAAATGACTTACATTTGAGAGAAAGTACAACACCAGCAAAGATCTAGACGGGGGGGAGCAACATCAGTAAGTGCCACAGAGTGCTTCAAGTCTAATCGGACTGAGGTTCTGCCATGCAGTGTTAGAGGCTATGCACGTTGTATGGAAGGTTTTATTATCACAAAAAAAAAAAAACCCAGCCATGAAACAACAAATCTTTAGTGTGAGACCTCACATGTTCCCCACCAATTACATTGTCTACACCTACAAATAATGACCCAAGAGCTGGGTGCAAAAAGAAAAAGAAGTAGAGCAGGACAGTGAGAGCCAACTGTATTTGGGAGACTCATTCTACCACAGGAGACAACAGAGGAGAAGAGCAGTTAAGTGCGTAGTGTTCTCAAAAGAGCTGGGTGTTTAGATTTCTCTTGAAAATATAAAGGATCTCTGCAGATTGAATGGGGTTGAGTAATTCATTCCACCATCGAGGGACAACAGAGAACAGTCAAGGTAGTGATTTAGGGCCCTGATTTGATGGAAGCACCAGGCACCTTTCACTGGTCCAGTGTGCACATTTCAGTTGTCACTTAAGTTGACTTTGGATTTAAACAGGATTTTTAAGTTTCCACTGGATAGTTCAGCTTAAAAAAGTTAAGTTAACCCGACGGAAATGTATGAGTAAAACTAGGTTGATAGAACTAAAAATTTCTAGGTGCCTTTTACTTAATAAATACTGTTTTTTTTTTTTTTTAGTTTCTTGAAAATTTAAAGTAATCAATTGCCTCTAATATTTTGAGTTTCATTAACTAGAGAGGGAAACAGTCAACAGAAGGATGTTTGTGTTTTGTGCTTTTGTGTTTATGAGATGGCACACGTGCAAACCCCTGTTTGAGTCTGGGGATTTGCCCATCAGTGACCGGTCCCCAGGATTCAGTATGTACCTTTAGTCAAGCTGTGCTGATTAAAGATGGAGAAGAAAGAAATGGAGTGGAGGCTCTGCTTTAAATGGATTGAGGAAAATTGCACCCACTGTCAAAATGTCTGGCAGGTGGAAAGCTGCTGGTTACAATAATTGTTGCAATCAAATAAAGTAATAATCCATTGTCGCCTCTGAAAAGCACTTCAGATTGAATCTGTAGGCACAAGTGTGTCACAAGCCCTGATCCTGTTTCCACTTTAATTGGATTTGTGTATAGATAAAGTTCTGTTTTTCTGCTCAAGTACTAGATTATAAGGCCAAGTGGTGAGTTTGTTTTCTCTGCTGTGCCTCCTTGTCATTGTCAGGGTTAGAAGTCCTGAATAACACTACTTTCTTTGGTTCAATACCAGTGAATTGTTTCAGTACTTTGTTTTGTTTTCTTTAACTTTCCTCAGTATAATGTCAGGCTGAGGACAGAGTTTCTTTGTATAAATCTGACTGATGTGTTGTGTAAGTCTCAGGGAGATGTAATCTTCTCCCATTGGCTGAAGAGTTTGAGTGACAGGACAAGGTTTAATACTTTTGGGTCAAATGTGAGGCTGAGCATCATAGAGTTTAACTGTTAACCAGGTTTATACTGTAGCCTGACTTTGTGCCCCAAACCTTCCTCTGAAACACATACAGTTTTCTGTTTATTTATTCACTTGTTTAAATTCTGTCCTCTTTTCATTCAGCATTCAGTAACCTCTATCTAAACTGTGTGTGTAAGAAGAGCTGCTTCATGTACCGAGGTGATATGAATTTGGCTCTCAGTTTAGTTTATCTCAAATATACACAAAGGAAAGAATGAGGCCAGATGTTTGTTTGGATGCATTTTTGTCTGTAAGATTTATTTTTAGGATTTTTATGGCTTTAATGTAGATAGGACAGTGGATAGAGTCGGATACTGTGAAGAGAGAGAGAGAGGAAGAGGGAAGGACATGCAGGAAAGGTTGGATTTGAATTTGAGGACAACAGCCTCTGTTCATGCAACACATGGGCACAACTGCTGGCACATGTGTTTCACATAACATTGGTCAGTTAATTTTTTACCTTAAAGGCCTTGTTTAAGTCACAGGATCATCATAAAGCTTTTAATCATGTGAACAAAAGCTCCTATACAGAACTATTTTTTTAATGATCCCACATGGACAAAGCTGTACCTTTTAACTGATCTTGTCCTGCGTTTGTTTATGTTGTAATCTTTCATAAAAATTTTGGTCAGCTTTATTTATTTAAACTGTAATTTTTTAATATATTTCTGACACAAACCGGGAGTTAAAGATATTCTTGTTTTGACCATTGGGGTGGTGTGCCTCGAGTTAAAGTTTGTTGCAAATGGTTATTTGTCCATATAATCCTTGGGTGGTTGGTGTCTGTAAGTGTTAATTTTTTGACTAAAACGCTGAAGATTTTTGCAGCTACCTTTTTCAAGTGAGAGACTAGACTAGGACTAGCAATGACTAAAACTGATGAAAAGTAAGTTAAGTTTACTTCAAGGAAAATCCATGAAATTTCTCCACTGTGAGTAAATCTGTCAAAACATGACATATCTGTAGCTCTTCTACCTCTCAGCTGAAGGCAGGGAACCCAGGTTTTAAAGGGTGCATAGAACCCACAAACATGATTTGGTGCCAGATTTAAGAAAGATGTTAGGACTAAAAGTAAAGACTAAAATGTGAGGTTAATTGATAAAATGGGACTGAAATGCTTTTGAAATTTTGTTGACTATAACCATACTAATACTATAAAGGAAAAAATGACTAAAATGTGACTTAAACTAACAGGTACTTACTCTAAAGACAAAAACGAAAATGAAAAATAGCTGCCAAAATTAACACAGAACAACTAATGAGAGTAGACCGGGTAGTGTTACCAACTTGACACTTTCATGGCTCACTAACAAACAAAACCATACCCTCGGCCAGCCAGGATTTCCACCGTAATCTTTTGCTTTTTTCCCAAAACCATTTAAGATTTGAAAATTGTGTAGTGTGTGGCAAACCAAAGAGTGACCTGATCCATTGGTATCTTTTTTCATAATACAAATAACTGACAATGAATGTCTCTGACTCGGCCACTCCAGAACATTCACCTTGTTGTCTTTAAACCATTTCTGTGTAGCTTTCATTGTGTGCTTTGAGTCATTGTCTTGCTGTAAAATAAATTTCACAAGGCATAGTTCTCTTGCAGACTGAATAAGATTGTCCTTCAGGATTTTCCTATATTTTGCTTCATTCATTTAACCCTCTACCTTTACAAGCCTTACAGGGCCGGCTACAGAGAAGCGTCTCCACAGCATGATGTTGCCACCACTGTGCTTCACTGTGGGGATGGTGTGTTTGTGGTTATGTGCAGTGTTTGGTGTCCACCAAACATAGTGTCCTGTCTGATGGCCAAAAAGCATTATTTTGGTCTCATCAGACCAAATAACTTTCTTTAATTGACCAGAGAGTCTCCTACTTGTCTTTTGGTAAATTATAGTCAAGATTTTAATAGTTTTCTTCAACAGTGGCTTTCTCTTTGCCACTCTCCCATGAAGCTTTGACTGCTGATCACAGGCGTTGTCTGTAGAGTCTCTCCCATCCCAGCTGCTGAAGCTTATGAGTCCTTCTGAGTAGTCATAGGTGTCTTGGTGGTCTCAACACTCATCTCCTTTCACGGTCACTCAGTTTGTGAGGACGGCCTGATCTAGGGAGATTTACACGTGCATATTCCTTCCATTTCTTGATGATGTATTTAACTGAACTCTAGAGGATGCTCAGTCCCTTGGAATTTTTTGTATCCATCACCTGACTTTACTTTTTAATAACGTTTTCTCTAGTTGCTTGGAATTTTGTTTTGTCTTTATGGTGTAATGGTATTCAGGAATACTGAATAACCAGTGAATGGACCATTCAGACACAAGTGTCTTTATAGTACAGTCACTTGAGACACATTCACTGCACTCAGGTGATCCTCATTTCAATCAAGGGTATCGTTTTATTCTTATCTGAACCATTTTAACTAATGGATTTATGGCTATAACTAATTTTAATCTACAATTTTCCATACATTGTTTTCACTTTAATAGCCTCAAATTAATGCTTCTTCTGCTTTACAATCACTTTGTTGCTTGCCTTGTGTCTGCTTTACCAAATGGACACCATATCATTGTAAATGAGGGTTTCCCATTTATGATCTCTTGGGTATGAATAAAATTTGATCGACCAATGACCTTAAACTTCAACATAGACTATTTTACCATTTAAATTGCTTAAAAAGAGAAAATATGGGCCCAAGCTCAAGCCAGAGGTCTGGATTCAACCCATTAATCCCTGAGGTGTGATGATATCTATGAAAATGTAGAATTTAACAAGCCAAGGCATCGTGTGTGTAATGCTAATCATCTGAGCAGGGTGTGAAGACACTGTCTTTTTTGTTTACAGGAATAATCATGTGACTTCCTTTGGGTTATCTAATCTACTTTTTATGTTTGACTTCTCAGTTCTGCCTGCAGGTCATGTCCCACGTACTTCTGCAAAACAAAACAAGCAGATTGCTTCCAGGTTCTTTCTGCAGGTTTCAACATCTGCATTTCATTAAACCTGTGTCAGTCTATTTATGTATACCCTAAAGATTAGAAAAAGACATGTGAGCAAGTGTGTTTAAAGCTTTTAGACTGATGTGATTCAGATAGATAAGGCCTGATTTCCATATGTATTAGGGAAGGCGATCGCTTGTCCTGTGGCTGTCAGTTTTCTTTAAAGGCCCAGAATCGGCACCACAGGGGCATTTTGAAAGGTGCTGGTGGAATATTTTTCCAGACACTCATTACATTCAAGGAAGGAGAAAAGAGGAAGAAACATCAAAGGTTCAGCACGTCACCCAAATTACTATTCCTCGTACGGTTTCCAATATCGAAATAACTTTGAAGTTTCATGTTGCTCTTTTGTAAACCCCACAAAGGAACTGACATCCCCATGCTTTGAGATCTGCTGGTCCTTATTCTGTATGTGCAGGTGCACATGACCTTGTCTAGGTTCGCTTTAATTGGATGACCCGCTGCTTTGAATCAGGGCTGCTCATCAGTGAATATTGAGGAGGGGAATCATCTCCGAGTTCATTGAAGTGTCAAGATAACAAGTGATTAGACAGAGCGAGGAGAAGTGTTGGGAGACTGTCAGAGCCCATTGGCATGCTGAAAACATCAAATGTCCGTTTTTACCCCCCTCCGGAAACTATTCTGTCTCTGTGAATGAACATGAGAGAACATTACAAACGGTCATTTGTTATGATTCTCATATTGTACTGTTCAGCTGATATGTGTGCGTCATCTCTGCACCCACCCTCTACATCCACTTCCTCCCTGCTTGTCCACTTTTACATCTCTCTGCTTTGCTCTCCTTTGCAGCCTCTACAAAGAGACATTTTTAATAATCTCTGTGGTGTGAGATTTGGACAGGCATTTTAGTTATGTAACTTGGCCCTGCTTCTGTAGCTCTCTTTTTCTCCCTTCCTGCTTTTTTGTCTCTTGGTTTCACTTTTTCATGCATTTGGGACTTTAATTGTGTAGAAAGCAGGAGCTGTGATGATGCAATGATAATAACTAGAAAAAAGAGATAGAAATTGAAATAAAAAACAATGGGCAAATATAGAACCAAAAAGACTATTTATTAATTTATTTCAGATTTTTGGCTTTTGGGTTTTTCATGTCCGTATTAGAGGAGCAGGACAGTGGATACAGTCACAAATTGGGAAGAGATAATGGGGGATATGCAAACAAAAAACATTAAAAAAAAAAAAAAAAAAACCGAGGACAGATTTGAACCCTGAGCTACCTGCTCTGAGGACAACATCCTAATATTGGTGTTGACTGGACCAACTGACTGGAATATAATGATTTTTGGCCTGTTAAGCTATGATTGATGACAGGACAGTCCTCTCAAACATATCTGAATCTGTGCAGTTATTAAATTTATACACAGGAGCTGCACATTTCAAACAATGCTCTGAATGACACAAAAACACAAGTTAATATGTCTACATGTCTCTCGCTCCTCCCAGTGCTGAGGGAGGGCAGTACACTACAATACTAGGAAACAGTTTATTTTAGCAGGCCCTAATTAGTCATTTTATAGTAATGAGGGGTAATTATCTAATAGTTTCTATAGAACAATGTGGTATTTACCTTGTAATAAGTTGACATTTTACCATAATGATAACTATATTAATAACAGAAATGCGGTAATATTAAACAGGTATTTTCCTAGTAATACTGTATCAATTATCTAGTCATTCCTTGTAATACTGTGGTATTTTACCTGAACCCCCTTACCCCTAACCCTGACCCTAAAAACGACTTTAGAATTATTCAGGCAGGACTCACCTTAATTTAATGGGGCAACGTGAATAAATTACCTGGTAACTGTCAATCAGCTTAAATAGAAAATTATCATCTTAATTTAATAATCTTGATTTGCACCTGATCGTCAGCACCTGTGAGCCCTGCTACTGTGCTCAGTAGGTGTCTGCTCCAAGAGTCGGCATGCCACGTTTGACTGATCTGGATAGGGCCCGTGCGATAGGGCAACTTCAAGCTGGTGTTCCGCTAAACCAAGTCACGGCATTATTTGGAGTGAGCCCTAGAACCATCTCCAAACTGAAGGCCAAGTTCCATATAACAGGGGATGTCAGAGACAGGCGGCAAAGTGGGCATCCCAAGAAGACCGTTCCCTCACCCTATCAGCACTTATAGGAACCGTAGGCTGTCTACAGATGTGCCATCCAAAGCTCTCTACCCAGACAATTCCTGGTCTCATAGGGCTGCCAAAAAGCCTGCCATGACTGCCCTTCCCTGTCAGGCCTATTTGTGCTGGTGTCAGCATAATGTACACTGGAACCTGAACATGTGGAGGACCGTTATGTATAGCCATGAGTCCAGATTCTGCCTATGGCAGTTGGATCATAGGGTCAAAGTTTAGGGAAAACTTGGAGAATGCTATGCTGATTGCTGTACTGATAGAGTAACATCTTTTGGTAGAGGCAGTGTGATGGTGTAAGGCGGCATCTCCCTCACTGGAAAAACGAGTCTTGTCATCATTGGAGATAATCTCAATGCAGAGAGATATTGAGATGAGATTCTGCAACCAGTGAAATTCCCATCTCCACAGTCTGGGTTCAAACTCTATCCTCCAGGATGACAACGATCACCCCCACAGAGCGAGGTTTATCTGAGACTACCTCCAGAATTTGGGAGTGGAGAGCATAGAATGGCCTACCAGCAGTTCCGACCTCAACCCCATTGAACACTTATGGGATCAGCTTGGGCGTACTATTCGTGCCAGAGTGACCGACACAACCACGCTGATAAATTCTGGTTGAAGAATGGGATGCAGTTCAACAGCAGTGTGTGACCAAGCTGGTGACCAGCATGAGGAGGAGGTGACAGGCTGTTGTGGCTGTGTTTGGTCCTTTCACATCCTACTGACGCTCCTGTTTGTGAAATGAATAAATTGTTAAATTATCAATATGTCTTGTTTCTTTAAACTTCAATCATCCACCAAACAAGAGTCAATGGTGGAATAAGCTGTTTGGCATTGGCAGAGATTTGGCAGATTTTCCATGGGCGCAACCCGCATACTCAGCTCTGCTGCTCATCCTAAAAATGCAAGGTGGCACCATTTAAAAGGGAAACAAACAGGCTTTCTAACTGTTTAAGATTTATTGTCATGAAGTATTGTTACAACGAAGAAAAAATCTCCCAAACAAATATTTCCTTGTTTTTATGCCAAGTTTATATGCGGTCTGTAAATCATCCAACGTAGCTATGTAGACAGTATACATTATGCTGCTTTCTCTCCACAGTCCACGTTGTTCTAAATGTATTCATCAGAGTGTAGATTCACCATTAGCATTTCTGTCTTTCTCTTTCTCTTTGTTATCCTATGTTTCCCAGGTATCTATCTTCATCTCCTCATTGCAATGAGAGTCCACGTGGAACTCATGCATTCAAACATGTTTGTTTGAATTTATGCCAAGGTCTTGTTGGAAAAACACACTTTGCTTGCTTCTCTGTTTCTCCGCGGGATACAGATTAGATCTCCATGTCAAGTAGGCCGGCCGGGGACAGAGGAGTCACCCCTCGAGGGGGGAAGGCCGTAGCCCGAAGCTTTGATACGATACGTCTCAGCAGTCTCAACCTCTTGATACTCTGGATGATACACAGTGGTGATAGAGTATGTTTCTTTTCCTCCGTCCACACAAACCCTGTCTGAGTTGTGCAAAGAAATTGGCTTATTTACTTACCGTCAGTGGAACCTGTTTCTGGAACACGATGAAAAAAAGAGGAAGTCAAGGAGAGTGACTGGGCTGTCTGAGGAGCTGACAGAGCCCTTGCTCTGGCAGCTTTACACACTTCCTGATTCATGATGATATTTTGACATCTTCTTACGGACCGCTTGAATGTGGAGAAACCTTTTAGTGATGGTATGGAGGAGGAGAAAGAAAAGCTGCAGAGGTTGATTTTTTTGAAAAAAAAAAGTTCCATTGGAGGAGTTTTACTGTTTTCCCTCCAGTTCTTCAAATGTGTTCATATCATCACTGCCTCATTTAAAGAATTTCCACTGACACTTTGTGATGTCTTTAGCTTATTACTGAGAGGACGTATGTGTTTGCAGCTACTGAAGTGAAACTCTGAACCGTACACTCCAGACTATTACAATTAGAGCTGCACAAAGAGACACTTGAAGACCCGAGTGGGGAGGAAAATCTGTTTGAAACTGTCAAATCCTACTGTCACTCAAATCAGCAGGTTGAAGAACACAATAAAGGAACATTTCTGTGTCACACACTGAGCTGTCAGCTCTTTGGTCAAAGGCTTAGGGTGTCAGTTTGAGGCCTCAATTCTGTCTTCAAACCAACTCAGCAAGCAGAGCTGCTATTTGGGGATTCATGGCAACACGAGTGACTCTCGGGTTGTTTCTTTTTCTCTAAAATGATAGTGCTCAAACTGCCTCTCACATTATCACCCAGATAAAAGAAGAAGACACACAACCTAGCTGTCAAGGTGCTTCAGCTTCTGCCCTGCCAACCAACATGACCTCAAACCAGCCCGCAGCTATCATCTCACATCATTTCTTGCCTCGTGTTTGGCTAATAAAACTGACAAAGTGAAAAGATGAGAAGATGGAGAAGCTGAGGGATGCTTTATGAAAATTATTAATGAGAGGAAATTAAGAGTAACACGCAGCTGAAGATCTATAATTAAACAAGAAGCGTCCGGGTGCCAACAGAGTGTCTTGCGAGGAGCTGCGGGCAGTGCATGCATGTCTGTAGTGGGAGAGATAACGCCGCTGCGTGGGTGGGAATGTCTCCTCGAGCCAGGAGAAGCCTGAACCAGCACCCATTGTTTTTGCCTAATTGAAGTCCTGATTTGGCCAAGCAGTGACCTCTGTGTTTCCTGGCCTGTGTTTGAAGTTTTCCTGGTAAGGTAGCCACAAGGGGGAATTTAATGGTGTGTCTGTTTGGCCTGTATTTGGTCTGTTTATCCCATCTACAGCTGCTGCGGAAACATAACAAGACTAAAACAAACGCAAAGGGGAAAATATATTACAATCGAAGCAGAGAATATGTCCATGGCTGGGCTGGAAGCTTTCCAGCTGAAAGGCAAGGTGGTGGCACCAAGTGAAATCCGGTCTTACTCGCAGGCTTCAAAGCCAGGTGGAGAGATGAAATGGTCAACATCTAAATCCTTTCTTTCATGCCTGTCAGCCCCTGGAATCGACAGCCACCCCTTAAGACTTAGGTTTACACCGCGTATAAAGACAGAGGGCCTGGTGCCGTCCCCTGCCATGTTCTGTACCCTGAGTTACCCCGATAAAGACATAAGCCTTGGATCTGGTGTCACCAGGAGCAAGGTTTCAGTCTGCAGGGATTTCTGTAGGATGTTTATTCTGTCATGAATAAACAGTGTAGAACAAGAGTTTATAGTAGTGAGATAACACAGTTTCTGGTAGGGATAAGAAGAAACAGAGAGGAAGACATAATGTAATTTTCACACTTTGAGGTGATGCAGTTTTTTTACTAGCAGTTGTTGCTGAAATGTAGACGAAACAAGAATGAAAAGAGACCTGATTGAAGAAAGTGTTTTATATCCTTGCTTAAATGATACACACTCAGAACAACAATATCCATTAGCCTTGGCAGCCATTATGATGAAAACAAAGGCTATGTTCACAATGCAGGCCTCATCTCTCAATTCAGATTTTTTTTAATCAAATCTGATCTTTTTCTTTGGCTTTGCACATCTCTTGTTTTTTTTTCAGATATGCATCTTTAGGCTTTTATTGTTATTCGGAGAGGAGGATTGTGGATAGAGTCAGAAACAGGGATGAGAGAGTGGGGGAGAGCCATGCAAAGAGGGAGCTGCGGACTGGACTTAAACCTGGGCTGTGTACATGGGGCATGACCTACCACTAGGCCATCTGTGCCCCACATTACCTTTTTAATATGGCCTATGTGTAGACTTCTGTGCAAACAGGTTCTGGTCCTGGACAGCTTAACTGAACTGACAGCTGGGCTTATCCCCCAAACTATAGTCCAGTTCATGAAACAGACACTTGATCTGACCATGACGCCTACATTGATTAGGATCCATGGCCTCTTTAAACCCAGCTTTAAGGCTCTGTATTTTGGCACGATACAGCAATGTCTTTCTGTGGCCACGTTCAGCCATTTCTTTCAAAAGTCTTTCAAAAACAGGACAGTTATGATGCAACAATCACGTTTTGCTTGTACGTCACCCAAAATACTTATGAGGTCTAAAGCTTCACTGTCCTTCCACTGACTACCTCCATCATTGCTATCTTCCATGTTTGTTTTTATTGAGAGTGAGACTTAGGAATGTGTGCAGTTAGCCAGCTAAATGGCTAAATTCATATATCAAATTAGCCAGTGCAAGATTTACAAGTTGACTTATTACCTGTCATTTTTTTAACACAGGCCTAAACTCCCAGTCAAATACTCTTTTAAAAAACTGTAATGAAGCCTCCTGCCACTATTAGCTGTTGTAGCTTCAGCTACATTAACATGAGAAGCTTAGCAGTTGGCATGTTGTAGTAGCATCAGGGTATGACAGTTAATTGTCCTACAAAATAGAGATAAAGTTGTGTGTAGACTGTTGGGTTTATATTCACAACTTAAATGATGAAGAACCACATCATAAGCACAACATTAACCTACAAAGAGGAGCTGGCAGAGCTAGCTGCTAATTTTAGCCACACTTGACTCCGCATATTGGGCTCACACATTATATACCCACGACCCTGTGACGAATCTGACTGTTTTCTAAACATTTGTCCTCTTTAGACTAGTATTTAATGTAGTATTAATGTTGTTTATGTAAATAGGGAAAAAGATGCCCATGAACATCATAAGAGAGACCCAAAACCGTGGTCATCCTCAAAGATCTGATTTAGTACCACATATGAAAGTGTCCTGACTCTGATATGAAAAGGTCTGATTCTATGTGACTTGTGGGTTTACACTGTCAGAAATGAAGCAGATTTGAGTCTGATATGTGCAAAATAATTAAATCCCACAGCCGAGTCACCCGGGTTACCTGAGAGTCATTAGTGGAGTTGTTAACCCAGTTTCACCTAAGGGTGTGTCCTGTGATCTAGCATGAAAGTGTGGTTTGGTCTGTTGTCAAAAGGAAGGGACAAGAAGTGTCTTAGTCCCCCACCTCTGTTCAAAGATGTTTTTTTAACTTGACAAAGATGGCTTCCTTAACACCTCTCTCAAACAGTGATCTTCTTTAGCCAGTTTCCTCACGCTGCTATCTAGGGGTGCATGATAAGACGATCTCAGATCGTGAAGAAATAGAATGTACTGGCGATCTGCTTAATCTGTTTTATCGTAGGATTGGCTCTACTACTTCTCGCTTTTTGCCCCCCCCCTCCCCGATGCAGTGGAGCCTTACGCTAAAAGTCAAAGTGAAACTTAAGATTTTGTTCTCATGACGATTTCTAACTCTTATACAAAGCTTCAGTGGGCAAAAAAAATATTCATTTGCACAATCTGCATAAAGCTTATCAATGTTTTTTGATGAGCTCTAAAGACCCTGTCCTCCAGTCTGCCAAGGTTCAAACAGAGATGATGCGTGCCACGGTTCAGCAGAATAAAGTGTGTCTGAGGCAGAAAGCCTACTGTTGTAACTGTTACAGCTGACATTGTTTTGCTTTCAATTATTATTTTCCTTGTTATTTACAAGCCTTTCCACCTGGCAAGTCAACGTCAGGATAACGCAGTCACGGGTGAAACGTTATAACATCAGCGTCTTTTTATGGAAGGAGGCGGTGATGTCTGTGACGTCCAGTGCATTTCTTTGGCCTATATTCATACTACTGCAGCACGTAATCCTGCCTTTCCTCCTCTTCTCTCCTTCATTGTAAGCAGCAGGCAGGTGCCAGTGTGACACGTTTATGTCACTGCTCATCACAGCCTTATGGAGATGAGGTGAGATGTCATAAAGAACCCTCAATCAAGACCAGTTGCCCCTTTGACAAAGATTTTGGTCACTTTAAATTTCAGTGTGAATGTAGCCATAGAGTCAGATAGGCTGTTGTTGAAATGTGAGGTGTGGATACGAAGCAGTAAATGGATGACTAGGTCCTTATCATCATTCAGTTCATTGATGACCATATTTGGCACAAAAACATGCCTATGATGACTGAAGCAGAGCATTAAAGGATGCAAAGTGCTATAGTAAAGACAGAGGAGACAAACTGGACTTTTAAAATGGGGATCTAGGGTCTATGTCCTAGAAGGCCCTTGTCACATGGAATTAGTGTGATTGCATACCTTACCCTCTTGGTACCCAATTTTCAACTGCATCCACTGTCCTGTTCTCTTATGAAAGCCTAAAAAAGCTCAAAAATCAGTTAAAAAAAAGAAACCCCAACCAGATAGGACTGGTAGGACTTAAAGAGCTTCTTATGTTTTTACTCCATCTTGGTCCAAGCCACAGGGTCACCTTTAACGTAAGTTTTAGTTTGGGTGATGTAAAACCAGAATAAAGGAACACTTGCCCAATGTATGCACATTTTACTGCTGAACACAGCTGATGCGTTGATTTGAACAACCTTATTCATGGTCTATTATCTGTCTTGGGTAGTACTCCAGTACACATCTTAAGAAGCTTTGCTAGATTTGAAAAAGTGGTGGAGACCACAGACATAATGAAATTTTTAACAGATTTTACATTATAATCATCCAAATGCATATGCAAGATTATTCAGCCAGGCAGCATGACTGGGGAGGAATCTGGCCCAAATCAGTGTGATGCCTAACCTTGCAAAGCAGATGGATACGCCCGTTTCCTCATTTTTCACTGGCAAATCCATCTTGCACAGCTCCCGTCTGAACCGTTTGGGCACAGTTAGAAAATGACAGGACCAATCAGGGACGAGGGGCCGTACTCTCAGGCGTGGCAAAGTCGGGACGTAAGCAAGCAGCAACAAGAATCCAGTGCAATTGTGGCAGAAGACATTAACGTGGATGCTGCTAAAGTACCAGTTTTATCAGAACTGGACGACATTTCTTTGTTAAAAGAAGAACAAACAACAGCTGTGAGTTGTTTTCTTTTCAAAAACGACAAAAGTCTTGTACTGACGTGTCTATAGCCGCCATGATTCGAGTTATTCCTCAGTAGCTGCACACGCGCACCTCGATAACGGCTACGTCACGTGTTTTGTTGCTCTGATTGGCCCGTAGAGATGTGATGGACAGAATGTTCATCCAATCACACTCCAAGTTTTTTTTATTTAAATTCTCTGCCCTTTCCCAAATGCTTAGTATTAAAGGTTTTCCTGATGGATCTGTGAAACAAATCCATCTGGCGTGTCAGGTTATGTGATGCATGAAGTGAGAATATTTATTGCAAAGTTCTCTCAATAGTTTATCATTTTTAGTTTAGGAAGCAAATGAATAGAAGTTTTAGACTGATATTTGGTTTTTCTCTGAACTTCATACCTTCCTTTTTTTGAGAATATGACCTTGTGCCCATGACTTCGAAGCCAGTTTAATCTTTTACACAAATGATTCAACCAGAAAAAGAGTTTATTTCAATCCAGGCTGAAGTGTTCCAAATGTGAGTCATGCAGTGTTTCATTGGTAAAAATAAATAGAACCAGGAGTGCCAGAAATAGCTCCAACAGCTTTGCAACTTTGATTTTGCTTTCTCTCTTAAACTCTTAAATCTAGCTGCTTTTAAAAGTGACTGAACAAAAACTTTCACAAGGATTTAAGGGTTGAACTTTCAACCTTTCTGCAGAGATGCACAGGTATACTTAAGGAAGCCATGTCCTCACAACTGGGTGTGCTTCAAAGTAAGTCAGAGTTTTAAAGGTATGATATGTAGAATTACTGCACTAAAATATCTACATTGCTACATAATAAAGCATGGACTACTGGAGGCTGGTGTTCTTTTGCTGCATTTCACTTTATCTTGTCTTCATGTTTTGTGCAGCTACTTGTGATGGACCTGTTATTCTCTGCAATCGACAGTGTGTTCTGTCTCTCATATGCCCTGGGCAAAAATGTGTTGAACACATTCAATGCCTCATTGTTAAAGGTAAAAATCTGAGCACTATCTGAAAGTTGTGACTTACACATTGAGAAGCTCATTATTTTGGGCTTGTTGGCATTAAGTACAAGTGATTAGTCACAGAGGTTTCTCTTGACATTTAATGCAGCTTATTATTATTTTTTTTTGCACTTGTCAAGGAAGACGATGCGTATACCACTGTATCATCAGCATAAAAATGAAATTTGCATATTCTAACATAACAGTTAGTAAATAAAATCGGGCCCAATATGGATCCTTGCAGGACACCGTTTTGAACATTAAAAAAACAGACAATCAACTTTTACACTTTGCTTTCTACCACTCAAGTAATTTTGAAAATATTCAATCCTGGCATTAGCAGCAGACGTTGCCAATGTTGTTGACAAAGTTGATATTGCAAGCCCCACCCCTTCTTGATTTGGATGTCCAATGAGGAAAAAGTGACACTGATGCTGCTCCAAAAATTGACCTTTATTCATCTTAGACTACTGTGAGAATGGCAGCAAGAAAACCAAAGTTCAGCGAGGTTGTATTTTCACTCAGGCTGCTTAGCAATGAAAACACTGTCACACACTGATTTGAAAAATAAGTGCTGGCAGAGCAAAACCCAGCAGCTGTGGACACACACCTTTAAAAATATTTCAACCTGAGATGAAAACAATCCTTTCTTTTCAGCGTGGTGTTACCTGGCAACCTGACTGAGAGTGAGGGGAGTTGACCTTTATCCCAGCTGACATTTTGACATTTTATATCAGAAAGAGCACAGGTATAACTAATTATTGTCTTGTAAAGGACTGTGCCTCTTTAGCTGTACTACTTTCAGGCTGCATGTCTTGTAGTGGAGTGGTTCACTGGGACCTCTAATGAAACAGAGTCATTGTCAGATTAACAAGTCTGCCTCATCTTATTCAAAATATCCACCGTAAAGAAAGCCTTGGGGGCCAAAAGCTTTAAAAATCATCTGTCCTGTGAGGAATGCTGTTTATTCCTCATTAAATTTGAGAAAAACTGAGCTGTGACCTGTCAGATCAGTGGATAACAGTCAACATACTCACTTGAATATCAGTTTCATAATAGTATTGTGTGTCATTTTCACACATAAATTTGTGACCATGAGCTAATGGTCATACTTAACTTCCAAGATAATCATATAGTGCTGCAGTAAGGTGCATTTTATAATTTATGATTTCAACTTTCTGTTTATAAGCAGAAGACTGTGGTGGGTTTTATTCCTTTATTTTCTAAACTACAGAGTCTTCAAGGAAAATGTAAAACTGGGTTCCCCACTTTGTGTGTCTTGGTAGACTTTTCTTTGAATATTGGTGACAGTGTTTTGAGAGAGAAAAGAGCTGAAATGAAAACAGTTCACAGTGAGGTTTGCAGATAAACCAGTCAAACCCCAGCTTTGTTTGTGGGCAACAAACTCCTGCAGCTGAGTTTTCTAATTTCATTATCAACGTTTTGGCCACTGCACACAGAATTCTATTCACCTCCATTATTCTGGGGTTAAGCATTAGTCTGGGGATTGGATATCTTAAAACTGCAGCAAACAAAAGCAGAACTGTCTGAATAGCTGGACGACACAAGGACAAATGGGAAAATATGTTTTTTTATGATTTGGTGAGCTGACACTTTTACCAAAACTTCAAGAATTGAAAGAAAATCAATGATGAAAGCAGTGGAGGGCTGTTCTGGGAGGTCACGGAGTGTTTTGGTCATATTTATTTATTCAAACTCCAGCTGACAAAACAAACACATTCTGATAACACTCAGTCCAACACAATTACAGCCTTGCCACAACAAATACAATGAAGTAGGACCCGCCTCAGTATGTCAAAACAGAAAATATGAGGAACATGATAAAGGATTTATTTCAGGGCTGAGCTGCATTACAGCGCCCACTTGTAGTAATATAAACTGTTCAAAAGGCTTTTCTGGATAAATACTTATATGTTTGTACTTGAGTTAAATTTCAGGGTTTTCAACTTAAAGTAGGGCCACTTTGTACTCCTGAAACACCAGTCAGATTATAGTACTTTTTATCCCTGACATGATTTGTTGTATTTTCTCACTGTGACTTTTAAAATGTGGATCTTTCAAGCACATTATTATAGAAAGGGCACCAAATGATGTTTTGTCATGACAAAGGCCTGCACACCAAACAACCCGGTGCAAAAACAGTTTCTTCCCCCAGGGTGTCACTCTGATAAATGCTTATAAGTCACCACTGAACAGTCACAGATTGTCAGATAATTGAACTTTCATTAACACACACTTTAGCTTTATGTTATACTGTATATCCCACTGTCTCTTACAGAAGAGAATGCTCGCTCTGGTAAAATGCTTTGTTTACATTCGTGACTGCACACCCAGAGCCCTCTTAACGTCACTGATGTTTGCACAAACTATAAAACGCAGGACAAACATCAAACATGCTAGACTTTTTGTTGGAAGATCATCAGGTTCCTCAGAGGTGTTCTTGATTGTTGCTCACTAGATTTTCGGCGCCAAGCATCCTGAATCTCTACGACCGTCTGGTTGGACTATAACTGTGCTGAAAATGAGTAGACTGACCTTGGCTTACAGCAGTCAGCTAATCAATAAGTTTGAGAAAAAAAGGTTTGAAGGGTGTTTTGAAAGATGTCCTTTTTCATACATTTTCAAACATATTTTTCACTTCATCACTGTAAAGATTTGTGGCTAAATCAGGGACAGTTTTAATGATTTAGGGGCAAGTATCAAACGAAGCCCTTCACCGTTTAGTTTAAAGCAATCAGTGAGTAAACAAAATGTTTAAAAGCGTCTGTTTTCAGGCAACAGAGTTACAGGACAGACCCAAATCTGTAATATAAATACCCAACTGTACTTCATCAGCTACTGGAAAAGCATATAACTCAGATCCTTCATACTGAAATACTTTTGACATGTCTCAAGGCTAGGTATGATGCTTGCTACTGGTGCAATTCTTATTCTTCTGCCACAAATTGTAAATTGTTGCATATTGTATGCCCACACATTTCAGGCCTGTAGCCAGACAAAACAAAGGGAGCCCCCCCCCCGGAGGGGAAACTTAAAGCACTTTCTTCCTCATGTTAGAACTTATTTTAGGTTTCACTTGGCATGCATCTCACATTTGCAAGTTCTTCACACAATCACTTATGGAAGGAGAATCACAAAAATCATACTTTAAACAAGATTGAAGCTTCTGATTCATTTAGGGTTAGTTAATTATTTTATTCTGTTGTATTAATTAACATTTTTTTTGGCTTTTGTTATTTGAAAGGGGGACACATTTATGCAGTAATCCACCAATTCTTTGTGTCAGTATGTATAGGGATACACTTGACTATACTATACTTCACATAAAGACATTTTGCTTTATTTTTAAGGGGCTTGGATCTTACTGTTGGGGCCAGGAGTCCCTCCTTGAGATGTCAGTCAAACTCTATTTACATTCAAAATAAATGTCTTGATTATTAAAAGCAATTTTAGACATGTACCTCATATTTGATGCACACTTCAATGACTATCTTGAGGTCCCTTGAAGCATGAGGCCCCAGGCCATCGCCTACCTCTGCCTTATGGTAATACTGCCTATGAATACAATTGCTAAACTTTCTTTACTTACTAAAAGAAAAAGGCAGGATTAAATAAAGCATTGTGGCACATGGATCTCTGAACATGGAAAACCAGCTATTTTCACTCATTTCAAAGTTTGTGCTAACATATCCATAACATATGTATAAAGATAAACGGAGCTACTGCCACTGGAGGGTTAAGTAAAAATAATATATCACAAAATCTGCCTTCTCCTTTAACAGGTAGGTCAAACTATGGTAAAAATACCAGTCAAATTTTTGCCAAACCAGGATTCTGTCATGAGATTTCAGTAATAGGATGCAAAACAGAGTGAAGGCCTCACCATGATTTGTCCTTGTTTAATGTTGCAGCTATTGATTCCTGGCAGATCTGTTGACAAATGCAGCTCCTGTGTGTTCTCATGGTGGAAAATATGACAATAACAATTAAGTCCCTAAACTTTCCATAAACAGGAATCTTTGCTTCAAATCGATACAAGAATCTGTTCTGCTGTGAACTGTATGATCTTAGGCTGCTGTCAACTACATTTGTACAAGGGGCAGCTGTTCTCTTGGCAGATGCTGTGGGGCTGGACTTCAATGTAAACTATGATAAATATTTTGTCTAATTAACATATTTCTGTCAGAAACACTCTCTTCATACATTTTACCATTTTATTGCAAAAAAGATAAACAGTTTTACTTGGAGGAGAAGGCTGTGCTCAAAAGATGCTCCCTTAGTCAAGCAGCATGCTTTGACTTTCCAGGAGGTGCATAGCTAGAAACCCCCTTATGGATAGATACATTTATGACAATGCATACTGAATACAATAAAATTAGTTCAAAAGCAATAGCATGAATCTCAACATGAGGGTGCAACAAGCTTAATACTATAAAGGAGGTGGCTGGGGTGGAGGAGGTTAAGCTTTGCCAGCTGCAGCAGCAGCATGGTGAATCAGCATTAATGCAGGCATCTATTAGTGAGAAGGATGTCATACTGTATTTAGATACACTGCTGTGATAGGCTGAGGGAGCTGGCTGATTATTGGCCATCAGCTGACCACAGCTGGGCGTATGAGCTAACGCTGAGCTTCATAATTCTTTGAATACTTTTATTTCTTTAAAAATTGTATCATTTTTAGCCTTAGTGGTGAAATCAGTCACGATTGCCTTTACTGCACTTGGATTAAGCCAATCCTGACAAAATTGCTGTAATTTCAACTATTTAAAAGTCTGTAAGGATTTTCTTAAATAAGATAGTGGAAATACCAAACATACATTTTTTTCTGCTCATTTTCTGAATTTAGCAATCTTCTGTCGGCCGAATGGGAAACTGTGGGGGGCCTGATGTGAGCTTGGGGCTACCTGCTGAAGATCATGGACCTAAGGCATCTTTAAAGTTTAATCGTGGAGTTAAATATCTGCTTTGGTTATCAGAAAGGGCATGCATCAATTACAGGGCTCCACCAGCCTGCTCCTTCCAGCAGGTTATGGTTCTAAATTAGTCCATGAAATACAATATGTATTCAAACATATTGAAGTGACTAGTTTGTTTTTAAACACTTGTTCTTTATTTGTCTACTATGTTCAGATGAAGACTTGTGAGTCGAAATGCACAGACATTCCTGTTCAATAAAGGATTTTTTAACTACATCAGGGTGCCCGGATCCAAAAATCCGGCAAGTCATTCATTCTTTTTTTTTGCTGTCAGTGGGGCTATTTTAGTTTCCCTTTACACAACAGAAAGACAGAGACAAAATATCCACATTAATGTTCAGTCAATGGGCAAATAAAGCACAGAAGTACCAATCGCAGGGCCTTTTTCAACATTGAGTACTTTAATTCTTTATATGCACATAAAAAGATGTTTTCTGGTTGTACTTAGATCCTTTACGTGTTAAAGATGATTTTGACTTGTAACGGAGTAAATTATAACAGTGTATTATCATCACTTTTGCTTAATTTAAGTACGTACATGGCTGCTGCCTCCACCACTGCCTGCAGTAAAATAACTCCAAATCTGATCTGACAAGTCAGTGGTTGCATCTTTGAGCAGTAAACAGCTGTCACTGAGGACTTGAGGACACTGAAGTCTTTCGGGGCTGATATTGCTTGTTTCGGGATAAATGGAAATCCAACCTGCTGCTGAGAACGGCCTGACAAATATTGACTTACCTGTCAGCCCATCTGATCCTTAATGATGGCTTTGTGAGCCTTTAGGGATGTCATTCTCTCAGCTAAAAAAGAATGACAGTTTCTTGTGCAAAAATGCAGTTGGATACATGTTGAGGCATGGTGATTTGAGGCTTATTTAAGACAGATTTTATTTGTGGGCTTAAGCAAGCACTGTTGATAGTGTCAATATGCAGCAAGTTGTAGGAACCAGACTGATCCGTGGCATTAAAAGTATAACATGCAATTTTCAAAGCGGGTTTATAGTAGATGTCCCCACCTCGTGTTATGATGTGTAACTTTCAGCTGAGTGCACATTTATCTCAAATATAGTGTGATTCTGTTCATTCTTGTAATAGCATAGAATTATCCTCTGATTCTATTCACCTTCATTCAGCTCTTAACTTGTTGAGTGATAAAACAGAAGTGTTGGGAAAACATATCTACTGGGCCAAAACAAAGATCCAGGCATTTGGGGTTGCCATGGATGCTGGGTCTGTGAATGGTGAGAGCTTGGAAGTTCTAGAGCAGATCACCTACTTTGGCAGTGTAATCCATTGATCCACTGACTGCCAGGCTGAGATTAAACACAGGCTTGGATTCGTGCATGGGGCGATGTGTTCACTGAGCAAGACAGTGTGGCGATCCTGGTATCTGAGCATGCAGACAAAAGTGGGAGTCTTTTGGTCCTTTGTCCTCCTAGTCTCACTATACTGTTGAGAGGCTTGGATGTTGACTGATGGCCAGAGGTGCCAGCTTGGGTCCTTCGGTGCATTTTTGGGTATTGTTAGCAAGACCGTGTGCTACTGCTAGTATGTTTAGTTGTGCGAGGATTGGGAAGAGTCCGCTGCCTGATACAAAACAGCAGCAGCAGCTGTGCTTTTACAGGCTCCTGGTGTGCTTTCCTGGGCCTGGTCCAGCTCACCGCATACTGGGTGCCGGGGACCTGGCGGGCTGGTCAAGATGCTGGAGGTGACTGCAAGCATCGAGGAGGGGCCAGCTGGGAGAATACCTGGAGCGATGGGGCATTAGCCTGATGCAGGTGTGGAAGATGAACATCAGGAGGCCAGGGCAATACAGGACCAAGGTTGACACGGCAACCAGCATAATGCTCCCTTACCTGACCCCTCTTATTGATCCTAAAGCTGGCTTGCAATCTCTTTGTGTCTTTGGACCATTCGGTGTTGAAAGGTCTAGTCCATGTAGTGACAGGGCTAACAGTTAGAGAAACATTTTTTGTGTGATGCTGTATGAGGCACTGTAAATTCATGCAGCTTTTTCCTGCATTTTGATTGTCAAACTTGGGAGGATGTAGTATTTTATGTGTGATTCTTGCATTCTGTCTCCAAAATCTAGGTCTTGTTTAACTATCCTATACTTAACTCAAGTTAGACATTAGTCTAGCACAGTGTTTTTTCAACCTTTTTGCCCAAGGCACACCTAAGATCAAGCAAAAATCTCAAGGCACACAATATCCATATCCATACAAAATAGCCTCTTTAAAACATGTTCCAGTAACTTAATTGGTTGTACTGTACAGCTATACAGTTAACCTGGACACAACTTGCCTCAAGGCACACTAGTGTGCCTTGCTAGAGCATTTGAGAACCACTGATCTAGCAGATACACTAGTAGCAGTAGACAGCTACTCTCATTTGATAATAAGTCAAACCATCCCAGCATACAGCCAACAATAAACATCTGACAACAGGAAGTAACAGGGCTCTTTGGTAACTGAGCGTGCAGGTCTGCTTGGCTATGCTCATAAAGTCAGAAGGAGCAAGCAGAAAACTGGCATTCAATTTTTGCCATTTGCTACCACAAAATCACCCTGTCAAATCAAATCACCCCTTTCGAAAAGGTAAAGCATATTTTCTGACAGATCCATTTCCTCTTGTTATTCCATTTTTTTCATTTTTGACCAAAAATGGAAAAACAGAAAAACGAGCAGTTTTTCTGTTTTTTCACTTTGGTTGCAAAAATGGAAAAACAAATAACAATTTTTTTTAAAAAAAAGGGGTCAAATTTGTGCTTTTTCAATTCCATTATTTTGTTTTCTTCATTTAATGAAATACTTAAAGAAAAGGAAATCATGTGACCATTGGAAAAGGTGAACATTTCAAAATAAAAGCCTCCATGTCAAAACAAGAGCCATCTAATGTGTTTTACAGTATGTTAATAAGCCAAAAATAAGTTTTCTTTTTTTTTTCCATTTTTGGTCAAAAATGAAAAAATGGAATAACAAGAGTTTCTCCTGGTTTTTGAGTCTGGTTTCAACCAGGAAATGGATCTGCCAGAAAATACACTGACCCAAAAAGTACCCTCATTAGGCAGGTGGCGGGTGCTTATTTCCAAGCCTGTGTAAGGTACTATACTGTGCAGGACAGGCTTAAAAATGTGGCAAGTAGGTCACCAACAGGTAAGAAAAAGGACTGACACAACCCTAGTTATGTTCTGGATGTCCTTGGGGGTAAGGGAAGATAATCTGCTGAAAAAAATTAACAGTGTTCACACCTTTTGGGTGGACGTGGCAAGTAAGCATGTCTTAAGGTACTGTCCAGTGGGAAGTAGGGTTGCCATAAGCCCCTGGTCATGCTGGGGATGTTACAAGGGCCTGAACACTGCCCACAGTCTCTCAGACAAAGGAGATGTCAAGAGAGTGAGATGTTTTTGCTACATAGATGTGAAGAATGTTATATTTTACACCTTGAACAGGTGTGATGCTGTCATCTCACAGGACAGAGCGAGCTGTGCAACTTGTATTTTTTAAAGTCTTTTATTCATGATTAGAAATACGCTTAGGAAAGAATTCATCAGTGTGCACAAATACCAAATAATGTATCTGTTGCAACCTTGTAATCAAAATAATAATGTTCACCAAGGCTTTGTTCCTTCTGTTGAAGGTGCCTATTATTAATCAAGATGAAGAAATGTTTGTGTCCTCGTCCACAGGAAATAAAACACCACAGGCTGTGTACATACTACATCTTATAAAATGGGTATTAGCTAAGCTCTTTTTCTCCCAGCAGCTTCATGCATATGCAGGCAAAAGCAATTATTTCTGTGAAAACACTTGCAGCCTCCATTAACTCATACATCACACCAGCCAAAACCAACTTTATCTGTCACTGAAATACTGCAGAGCTGAATGTGATAAAAAAAAAATGTCTGCAAATATCCAAATTGTTTAAGGACACAATTTCATTTATCTGCAGCTGTTTCCCTGCCAGCTGTGCGAATCAGAGAATCAGGGACAAGTAAAATCAGAAACAAAAAAAAAACCCTCCAGCAAATAAATGTCGTTTATTTGCCTTGGTAATGTGCTCGTAAGAACAAATGTCAACATGTGCGGATGTGATTAAACTGTTTTCAGTCACAAGTTTGCAGCGGAGGTTGATTTCATTAGAGTCTTGTGCATGCAGGAGTGCTGTAAAATAAGTGTTAATTAAAAGGAAGTGTTGAAGAAATCTAGCCTTCTAACACAGAAAGGACAGAATTGTGTTGCGTTAACTGTGCATGTTGCACCAATGCGTGTCTAAATGTGTCGGCGAGCTAACATCAAACAGCAGACAATAGAGCTGAGGCAGATAAGAGACAACAGACAGATAGGGTGAACTGTCTGAATGACAACTCAGTGGGAGTGTAGTCCCCCTGTCTGCTCCTTAAACCACTACATATTGATTTAGCCACAATTGATTATGACTTCAAATTGCTTTTAAGCAGACTTCAGGATAAACAGGAATGGAGTGATTGGGTAAAGATGTATTACCCTCTATTAGTTTTGATAGAACTGGATCCCGAAAAGGCACCCAGTGACTGGAGGCTATTCTTCAAAGTAGGGGTTAATGATGCAGACAAGACATAATCTGACACTCTAGAACAACAGAAAAGCGTAGGTTAGTGTTCACTTCTTAAAACAGCCTTTAAGAGTGCCTCATCTTCCCTACAACATCACCACATGTGTACGTTTGTTCATATCTAGCTGGTGTAATTAAAACACCAATAATGAACTAAGCAGCAGTTATGATGGAGCTCATACGCAGTGACCCTGACCGCTCTTACTGATCAATAAGCAACTGGGCAAAGACTGTGTTTATTGGCAGCCGCCTTGTTTTGGTTGGCTGCGTCGGTGTTGTTACTGTCAACGCTCCCTCATTAACCACAATCATTTACACACGGGATGAGAACAGCTCTGCCAAAGCTGCCCTTTAATTATGGCAACCATTGATTACTTTGTGGCAAACTTCAGTGGCTTTGATGACGGTGCTTGTTTGGAGGAGGATGCATTATTACACATGTAGTGATCATTTGTAAAATGAGAATTGATTAAGCAGCTGATTACTCTGGAGCCAGGCTGATGTCTCCAAGAGACAACTGGGGGTTCATTTTTACATTTTCAGTTTTACTGTAGTTGTTGCTTAACAAATATATTTGTCATTTTGATAAGGAGGCTGCCACATAACTGCTACATACATATTATCACCTTTGAGTAGATTTGGCTAACATTAGGGTGTGACTAGTGGTTTTGCAGAGTTACAAGCCACTCAGCATTTTCTCTAGCCTCAAACTTATTGTTGGGAAATAACATTTTATCTTGCAAATTGGGTGCATTTTGTATGAAATTCTCCATTTCCCCTGTCAACATGATCATTACTGCTTTCCTCTTCTCTTGTCTTACGATGGTAAGTGGGAATGCACAATATTGGTTTGAATACTGATGTTTGAATTTGTATTTTAGAAATAAAACTTCAGTCCTTAAAACACACTTTAGAATTAAGGAATGAGGATAAACAGAGAAAAAGACCTTAGCTGATGTAGGTCTGTTGGTCTTTCCTAAAACCTAACAATTTTATGAACATACAGCTGATATAGGCTAACATTTTTGAGGATTATTGGATGTAAATATTGGCTGAAATTTTCATATCTGCAGATAGAGATAACAAACATTTTGTGTTAATATCTCCCATTACTTATATCATTGATAATATGGTGCATTCCCAATGAAAAGCTAACCCTGAGAGAAGGGCTGACATTTCCTGAGCTATACTTATCTGATTAAGGCACCTTCATCAGTGATTGTCTCCGGTCTCCAATCCAAACGTCTCTGTTGCTGTAACAGTCAGCACACAGCTACAGCCACTGCAATCATACCAAGATAGCAGCATGCACATATTGACCTTACAAAACCATAAAAATCTGTGTTTTCCATCAAAGAGCTTTTTTTTTATTTTATAGATATGTTTTTTATGTTTCTATATTGACATCCAATGACAAAAGAATTTTTTTATGTCTGACCTCCTTCTCTGTGCTTTTGTCCACTTTATTTATACTGTCTTTCTGTCTCTTGTATGCCTGTCGAACTGCTTAGAGTTTAACCCCTTAAAGCTTGATGACTCAAATAATAGCCAGAAAATTCTCACATATTACATGTCAAATATTATGCACAATACACTTTTTCAAGTTTTTTCAAGCATGAAAAAGTGTACCCTCCCCCCAGCCCCGCACCCCCTTCTCTTTCTCCACCTTTCAGAAAATGTGTGCTGAAACAAAGCTGTTCTCAGACTTTCCCTTCATGATGTCATGTGGGGAGTTAGCACCGCCCCCCCGGGTTCGGTTGGCCCTCCCTGCTTGGAAGAAAGTTCCGCCCTGGCAAGTGATAATCCACTGGAGGGCTTTTTTTTTCTTTATAATTAATCAGATTATATTCAAAAGGCTTTTAAGTAATTTATTGGTCATTTTGATTAGATAAAGGTCTCATAAAAGTGTGTATAAAATATGATACAATAGGCTTTAAAGGGTTAAGGTTACATCTATTCCAAAATGCTCTGTTTAGGGGGTGTGTCCTTTCAAGGTCACATTTACAGACCAGTTATGTCACAGCAGTGCTTTGAAGGCTGTCCTATTTCGAAAACTCCTTGAAAGGCATCCTCCTTTATGTCATGAAATTCATGGCACATCAGTTCAGGCCAAACCAATACATTTTTAAATTAAAGTAATTCATCTCAGGCGAATAGCTACTAATATTAGAAATAGAAAGGGACCTTGAATCTTCAAGTTACATTGGCTATGTTTGGCAGTGGTTAACAACTAGGATGAGCTCCATTGAAGCACTCCCCGTAGCATCACTATCAGGTGTAGTTTCATTATTTGTCCTCAGAAGCACATTTATGCTACATATTTGAATTTGGTTACATGAAATTATGATGAACACAAGCTAGCAGAGACTCTTTCACTCAAAGTATTTAGTATTTAGTAATGAAATATGTGATTTGGGACACACTGTATCTGTCAGAAGCACACTTCACCTGGTTAGGTTTAGATGAGGTAAGTTGATTTGTTGGAATTGAAAGGCCTAAACTACCCCAGCTTTAGCATAGATTTCCCCGAGTGGAGCTACTTACAGCCAGCTTCTTCCAACTCTCCAACAGACTGGCGCTCATATTTGATGAACCAAGTTAAATACAAAGATTGGGAAAACAGAAAATATTCAACACTAAAAGAAAACAGTTAGTGCAAAAAAAAAAAAAAAAAAAAAAAAAAAAAAGGGCAGAACTGCAATAACATAAAAATGATAAGCAAATGGACTGGATTAGTGACCAAACTAACAGGTATCAGGGGGCTCAAGATCAGCACCATGGAGAGCACCACGGCTCGTTGGGCTCACAGCTGTCAGCCCTTATGGTGCACTTTCTGTCCAGAGGTCTGTGGCATCCTTTGTGGGAGACCAGAGTCTTATTTTGTTTATTATAAATCAAGGCCTTCAACTTGTTAATAGAGAGATCCCACAAGCTCACTCAATGTGGCACATACATTTTCCGCAGTGGTTTGACTGTGATGGCGGTAAATGCTCAGAAATCTAGGGTGTTTCATTTGACAACATAATAAGCATCAGTAAACAAAGAAAAAGGACATTTTAGGAAAGGCTGGAATGAAAGGCTTGTAGTTTTTATTGAAACAGATTCACTTGCATCTTAAAATCCCTTTAGACCACATGGTCTCAATCCAGTCTATGAAGCCCTGGTCCTTTGAAGGATGGGTGCTGAAAATTGCTATCCCTGAATTGGTACAAAGGTATAGAGGAGCACAGCTTACTATTTAGTGAAGTGGATATTATTCATCTTATAAGCTACAGAATTCTCTCCATCAGATGACTGCTAACGTTGACTTTCTTCCATTAAGTAGAGGGAACGCTACAGCCAGGTTATGCAGAGCTTTTCTGCTAAAATGAAGTGAAAAAAAAAAGATGTGAATGAATGCAATGAATCAAACTAACAATGTTGGCATAGGTATCAAAACAAGGACATAGAAGACTATAAAAAGCCTCGCTCTGCAAAGACAAGCAATAGAGTCACATTTGAGTAATTTACTCCATAATGTTGTTTTTCTTCATCTACTTGCAGCATTTTGTCTGTCATGATGCCTTCTCTGTCGCTAATGTTCACTGAATTGTTTGGAAATGTATCTTTAAGCCAAATTCTAACAGGAAAGAATTACATCAAAACAAAAAACTTCTGCCAGCACTCAGTAAATGCACCAACAGTCACATTCATAACACACATTTTCAATCTGAGCACCCCTCATTATTTAAACATAGTCAGATAAATCAGCCTGAATGGGTGAGCAGGAGGATTCACTTGAAAAAAATCAAATGTTTTGTTCTTCTGTTCCAGTAAATGTGAAGATGATGTGTTTTGTCTATTTTTTATTCAAATTTCTGCTTACTGTGGGGTAAAAAAAAAGTTAATCCCTGTATTTATGATGTCAGGAGTCCATGAAATCAGTAGAGGAGGGGCTGGGTGTCTGTGAAGGTAGAACAAACTGTCATCGCGTTGATACTCGTGTTTTTCTGAAAGGCCCACGAGGAGACGTAAGGACTCTCACTTTAGTGCTGTGAGAATAGAGAAGAGCTCTTCACTCACTGTTTGCATAAAGCACTTCCCCCTCTGAGAGAGGGATAACAAGGAAGATGCTACACAGGGAATATAATACAGTTTTACCATGCAGCTCGCTTTCAGCCATTCCCCTTCTTTTCAACTGTCTGATTAAGTTTTTCATTGTAGTTAGCACAAATTTTACCCTGCTGACCTCATACATTCTAAACAAGCCACATTTAGATGAATGAAAGGCAGAGATGACACCCCTCACCCAGGAGTCAGGCCTCTGTCATGTTCAATGTATGTATTTGTGACACATGCTGACAAAATGCCTAATGCTTCCCAAGGATGCAGAATGACTTTTGACCTGGTCAGTGTCATTTCTAAAAGTTTGCCAGGTTTGACCGGGTGTCTGCATTGTGCATTTTAGCTGATTTAATGAATTGAGAGAAGACGTGTGGGTCCATGGGTTTTCAGCTTCATCAACAAATAGGAGCAGTAAAGAAAGACAAGTAATGATTTTCTGTCTAGAGTGAAAATGAAAACTAGAAATTGAAGTGGTTTTCTTTTTCATTGTTGAAAAATGATGAGGTGAAGTTTAAAATGGTTTGCTTTTTATATTTCATTTAAAAAAGTACCAAACGCAGCAATAAAAAGGGTTTATCTTTTCATATTTTAAGGCCTTGTCCACATGTAGATGAGTATTTTTTTAAACAGAGGTTTTCATCCATCGTTTTATAAAATACTCTCATCCACAAACGCTATGTTCTCCAAAGCATCTTTGCCCACATGAAAATGCAAAAATGCACTTTTAAATGCTATAAGAAGCGTGTCATGTCACTCTATGAGGATTGACTTGTTTCTAAAAAACAAGTCCATCTTATTCAGAGATAGCGAAGAAGTCTTTGACTTGAAATTGTTCTCATCCAGAAGCACTGACATTCCCAGGAGGGTTTGTGTCTTTGTTGTATGAAGCTGAAGGTACCTGCAGAGTCCGTTCAGGCGTCTGTTCATCAACATAGAAGAACAGCAACAGTATTGGCATGTTAAAAGTCCAGTTAGCAACAATACCACCATTGTTACTGTGTAAGACAATGCATCTGTCAGTAAGGAAATACAGACTAAAGCTTAAAAAAACATTGGATTAAACTTTCATTTAGGGTTAAGGTCAAGGTAAGGGTCAGCAAACCAAAACTTAAAAACCTGACCTGTAAAACCTAAAAACAAAATGTTTTATTAAGCTGACTAAACGGTCTGCTTACGGGAAAAAAGCTTGTCCTACATGAAAACACTCTAATATGCTAATGTAGCGAAGGCTAAAGCTAACAAAACTGCATCAGATACGTAGCTACCATAATCTAGCTACATAGCTATCTTGGCTAAACATAAAGTTAACAAAGCTACGTTAGCTTATGTTACTTCTGCTAAAGCCAGACTGATTTTAGAATGCGAACGGTGGCTCGCTTTAGCTACTAATGAGCTAAAGTGATGTCATGCAACTTCTTCTAAATGTGTCCTTACGTGAATTAATCCCAGATTACACCTCTGACCTTTCTTTTCCTGTTTCATTCATAAAATGTTGCTTAGTCTGTAAGGTTTTCAATGTGGTAATCTCTTGAATGTAACTGCCAGACTTTGTTTATGGATTTAGTCACTTCTGTTCTGACAGAGGCAGTGTCTCACAGTAGTGGTCTGCAAGAGGGGGCGTCTGAGATTTGTGGTCTGCAGCTAGACCCGTGTCATGTGCCATGGAAATGAAAGTAATATCAAACAGGGGAAAAATTGGTGCACAGTAAGATGTCAGAATTCCAAATCTTATCTACATATAAACATTGAGCAGAGTTTCTTGGGAAGGAAGGTCAAAACGCACAGAAAAAAACGCCATTTTCAAAAATTCCTGTCTTTGTTTGGACAAGGCCTAAGACCTGTTGTTGTCATCTGTAGAGTAGTAAACCATATTACAGTACAGGTTTGATGGCCTTCCTGCTGGGCATGTCTGCCTAATGCATCTCCAACAGTGCCTATGTGCGCAGGTGTTCTCCCAGAGTGCCCAGACTAGGAGACACCAATCTGAACACCTCTGTGGGCCTTGATGCAGCTCATCAGCTGGGGACCACCGATGTTGAACCCAGTATGTTGATAGAACCTGATGAACCCAGTTGATGAATCCTGGTGGTGGAGCAGTGGTCGGGATCTTTCCCTGGCACCCCCTGCTGGCACCCTAGGTGTTACTCCTCCAATTGGTTGAGGAGCCAGTGCAAACCCTGCAACCCACTACCACATATGATGGCTTTCCAGCTGGCTTCCTTGCACTCTGTGGACAGGTCTAAGTATTTTGCCTTTTTCCACTTGTGAGCAGCAGTCAGACCCTCCTCTCATGGGATAGTGAGTCTCATCAGTGGGACTATCTTGTTAGCCATGGACCATATCACTATCGAGGGCCAAAGACATGTTTCAAGGATCTCCCTGGGGAACTGGAGCTGTTTCCAAGGTCGACTCTCATGTTTCACTTGTTGCTAGGTGAGAGGAGCCCTGCCACGCCTGTCAGGCGGGCTCTCAACCAGCCCGGGAACTGGTTTGGGGGTGTATTGGGCTGTTCTCACACCCATGTCTAGTGGCCACTAGCAGAACAAATCAATGCCTAGCTGGGGGCGGGGCACATGACCGGGCCCTTTAAACCCAGTAAAGCTCATGGTAACATTGCTTTACAACATACACATGCCCGCAACAGCGGGGCTTACAAGCATTACTACATTTTTTACACACAGTTATGTCATTTTGAAGTCAATCAAACGGACATCAGTGTCTAACAAACCAAGAGAACAACAAAAACACTACACAATTTCCTCAAGCGGAAACCGCGAAAGGGGCTCGGTTGATTAGCTCTTTCAAAACAGGGTCGTAGCAAGCTAATAATTCGATTATTGACACAAAGTTGCCAGCATTTCCCTTACCAAGAACCTCTCTGTGCCCCCTGAATACCAGGTTGCATGAAGCCAGAGTAAGAGTTGCATTTACAATGCATGACCTGTCTCCAAAACAAGGTTGCATTACGCACATTCCTCTCCATTTCGGCATCTATTGTGCTGGTGAGTTTCCACTGCTTGTAGACTATGCATGCACCAAGATGTATTTGCTTGGATTCATGCTTCAAAGAGGTTTCCAGTCACCATGCATTGTTGTAATATGGGGCAATTCGGTTGGCAAAAAGCCAGCAAGGCTCACAGTAACAGCAGTCTAATTTCAGGAAATAGCACATCCAGCTGCGGGGAAGTTTCATGCCAACTTTAGTGGTAGGGCTGTAACAACTTTCCAAAAAACACCGATTGTCGTTATCGGTGGGAAATGGACCTTTGGGTCTGCATGGGCCCATCTTAAGGATATGTATATCTTTTAATGTTGGCGTCCTGGATGTTTTCAGCAAAATTGGCCTGATCACTTGGAAAACTCTCCAGTGAAGGGTTTTCATCATCTGCGTCTGCGTGTCACCTGTAGTGTGAGAAGGAGACCTGCTGCTTTCATTTCCAGTGACCATCGCAGGTGAGGAGGGGGGCTGCTGGTCAAGCACCAGGTCTGGCTCTACCCTGGAGCAGCTAACATCACAGCTATACAGTGGAGAGAGAGAAAGAAGGGAATATAAGCCAGGTGGCTGGGTAACTACAATAACAACCATTCAACAGTTTACAGCTAACTCACACATTGTTTATAGTGTAGTGATAGAATTGCTACCTGTAAATCTGGCTCCCTGACTGTGCTTCCAGTTCTGGCGGGCCTGAATCGCTGCCAACAACAATGTCAGGTTCATCTCCAGGACGACGAACAAAACATGTGTCCAGTTTTTGTAGTTTGGCTTTTCCTTGCTCCTTTTTTCCCTTTCTTTGCGCTTTGTCGCACTTTTATGGTGATATGAACTGCAGCTCATGTTTAGCTTAATACCTTAAAATGCTCCACCTAGCTTGCACTCTGTTGACAACTTTTTACGAACCATGACTCATCCTGACTGGGGCAACCTATATAAGCCCACACATATCCAGCGCTGCTCCTAATAGTAATTAGAAAGTTATTCAGATCAGCCCGTGGAGTGTACTGTTTCCATGACCCGGGCACACGGGGGAGGGACCCGCTTCCCTCGGCTCCTCCAGACCCCTCCTCCGACCCGGGCCAGGGGAGTGCAGCCCCTCCGGAAGCTCCGCCCCTGATTGTGGCAACAGATCTGATTGAAACACCTGAATTCAATAATTAACAAGTGTGGCCAAATACTTTTGTCTATATAGTGTGTGATGTGAAAAAAAAACGTTTTTTTTTTGCCAGTAGCTTGTTAAAAATGGCTGGTCACTGTTTTTGATGAAAATACTCCTCAGTCAGAATAGAATTGTCATCTTTTTCTTATTGCTTTGATTGAGAGCCCCCTGGTGGCAGAATTTACTTACCATGAGTTTAATCCATCTCTTCTATCTATATCTGTCTCTCTTGTTTCTTTTTGTTTAACCCTAAGCTTGGAGCAAATGAAAACACAGGAAGAGATGTTTAGAGTGTTGCTGCTCATAGCTCAGTGACTCACAGGATTTGAGATGAATTTGGAAAGACATTTTGAGGCGATCCTGGACTTTCTTGCATGACTGCAGGACAGAAATACCTGCATGTGTAGGGAAATATACTATAGTGAGATGATATCAAGATAACACAATGTGTCAATAGATTTACTAACACAGCTTGTATGATGCAAAGCACCAGCATTCATGTAACAGTCATTCATGCTATACACATACACCTCTTATTTGATCCCCAGCCTGCAAACAAACATACAACAAACTTTATTCTCCACAGATCGAGATCTGCAATCTCTGTCAGGGTAACTCATGAAAAATTGAAGGAAACAATTAAAAAATTGATGTGATTTTTATTTTATCTGTGTTTATATTCTACTGGGAGAAGAAAAATGCCTCTCAGAGGATTGAACTTGACTGTTTGTGGTTCAGTATTGACATGTTTTCAGATGCTCAGAAGAACAGGCGGATCTGTGCTCAGGATCAGAGTCATTCTCATGCTGCAGGGCATCAAACAAAACAGTCACTGTCTGACAACAAAGAACGCCATGTACGAGCAGAAAACAAAAGTAATGCTGTTCAGTGTTGACATGTTACGTTCGTGCCTCTGTTGAACTTGGGGTAAAGAGATTAAGTAATAAAATGCAGAAAAGAGAACAAAAGGAGGTAAAGAATTAAGTGCTTGGTGTTTCTTTGCACAACCTTTCCCTGACCTTCCCACAGGAGGCTCCTCTGTGTCTGCTCCACTCCTCTGTGGGAATTAACAAGGTCTTACAATATACTGAGTTCACACATACAAATCTTCAACTATCCTGCATTTTTAGAGAGAATTACCTGCTTTTTTTCTTTAAGAAGACAGTCTGAATTACAACAACCATGCTTATGATGGGTTATTCATTAAAAAGGTTGTGTAAACCTTAAAAATTAGAAGTTTATTTTTACATATATAATTTACATATTACATATGTAAAGAACAATTTAAATAATTAACTTTGTCTTTGAGTTAGCGGTGATTTGGCCAATCTATAATGAGAAACACTGACATATTTACCACATGTGACACACAGTTATTTTTCATCTCATTTATCTTGTTTTCAAGATTTTAAGAAGCCAGAATCTTTATTAAAATTGAACCTTGTATTGTGACATATTTTTTTGTTATTTTATAAATCACAGAATATTGATTATTTCCATAATTTCCTTTATTTTAGTTATGTTTTTAAGGGAATTTATTTTACAGTCTCAAACCTAATTTCCTGGCCAGTTAGGCATTAAACAGTTTGCCCCCAAATAACAAATCTAACAGAGCTTTGTAATTTGTAAAACAAGCCTGCTCCTTATCATCCTACTGTTAAAATGATTCTTAAAAAAAAAAACAAAAAAAAAAAACAAAAAAACAAAAAAAACAAAAAAAAACAAAAAACAAAACAAAACAGGGGAACAGCAGTGAAGGCATCCCTGTTCCAGGCCTGGCAGACATACTCTAACTGATGTATGTACAGATTGGACAGAAATAGCTCTGGTAGAATAGCAGTGACCAGAATGTTTAATGGACTGCAGTTGGCTTCTCATTCACACACATGCACACACACTGTCAGCAGCCAAGCCTCCATGCTCTGGCTCTGGCCTTGCCATTGGGAACAATTTAATATTCACTGTCATATGGAAAGAGGAATCTAGGGATAAACCAACATCAGCAACAGACAATCCTTGATCCCGCTTTCATGCCTCTACAGAGGCAAGTACACTCATTCACTCTTCCATTCATTCCTATAGGAATCTCTGTGATAGCAGGCAGAAGTTTTCCAATTTGAACTCTTTTTGTACCGTGAGTATGCAAATCTTTTTTTTAGCTTTGGCAATGGATTTTTGAAGAAAAGTTAAATCCAAAATTTGTCTTGACACACTAAATATGTTGGAATAAGGTAGCTGTACACATGTAATAACACTGAGATATGTGTGACTGAAGTTTTTATTTAGACAGAAAGTTTTTCACCCCTTTCCTGGCTGGGTTTAAGTTGGGCAGGTCAGATACATGGGCTGGCAACGCCACCAACCCACAACAGGGTATTACCCCAACCCTCTAATGCTACAGTGATTTAAAAATCACAGTAAATCATCTCAGCACAGTCTGTTGTTAGCTGATGTCTCTGTCTGGCCCTGTTCTAATGGTATACTTAGGCTAACAAATGGAGAGGTAGGGATTCATGTGAAATTACACGCTCTGTGTGAACACAGAGCTGAAAACAACAAACCCACTGGGGATTTAGTTGTGATGTATTTAATAATGCTCAATTAGATTTACAATGTGTATAATTTTCACTCTGAAATATTTGCATTATTCAAATGATGACTCCCCCCATTATATATAAATGTGATTTTTATATTAGTGCTTACAGCACCTCGGATAAATCCAACAATTTTTCAAAGCCAGAGAATTCTTAATTTATATTTATACCATGGTCTTGGTGAATACTCGATTCTGAATGGCTCTGGAAATTCCATTGGTGTCAATTAACTTCTGATATACGGACACCTTTCGAACTTCTCAAGTAGTCCCGGTAAAAATAATCTTTTCACTGTTCCAAATTAATGTGCAGCAGCCGTTAGCCGTTACTCCGTTAGGAGTAACTATAGCAACCTGAAACAGTCATATTTCTGAGCAGGGAGTACAACGCTGCCAGTCTAAGAAGCCTATAGACCGTCATCAACTGTCACTTTACTGACATAAATAAAATGACAGACTCAAGGTTTAAGGCCTGTAACCTAAGACGGTCTTATCTTTTATATCCGACGTTGTTGACATAAACACGACTATGTGCTCTCAGTTGTGATGAGAGGTTCTGTTCTGTGTTTACTTATGTAAATGAGCAGCGACAGTAGCCAGTGATGTGCGCTTGATATATGTGATAAAATGCACATGTGCTGTGTGTCTATTGATGTGTGTCAATAAAGTTTTGTCCCTCTTAGAGAGAGGGCGCGAGATCCAGTTAGAGCAGAGCTGATGTCCCACTGTGTGATTGTTCCTCCGTTAATAATTCGGTCTGGTACTGGATATGTATGTTAGAAAAGCTGAGCAAACCGACTCTGCTAACAGACGTACATCTTCTCTCCATCATCTTAACACAGAGAGGTGAGTGTCGCAAAAAAACTCACTTCCCTCTTGTTCTTACTGCTATAAACTATTGTCAGAAGATTCAAATAACACAAACAAAAGAAAATAAGCCATTATTTCTGTATAGAGCCAAAGGAAACGCTTCTGATAAACCGGCATGATAATATCTGATAAATATTGACGTGTCTGACGGACAGTAAGCACCTGCAGGGCGTGGACAGCTGTTTCACGTCTGTGACCTCGTAGTGCTGAAAGAGGAATTGTTCTGTGTATTCCAACAGCTAAAACTGAGATTTTTTATCAGATGACTGTTCATGTTAACTTACAGTTTATAGTCTGATCACATGACTTTCCGTCTCACTCGTCTTCATGTCATTTCATTGATAAATCCGTTCAGAAAGTGTGCAGAGCGGACTATATTTTTGTTCCATTGTGACTTCGTATCTATGGCCCGCCTATTTACTGGAGTAGTGAATACATTCCCTAAGAACGTTATGGGATTGGAATGGCTATTCCAGTTATTAGTCAAGCCTTTAGGCGTTGCTAGGGGAAAGAAGTTGTTGGTTTTGTAAAACTTTCTATTTTGATCACAAAACATATAAATCATAAATTAGTAGTTTTATTAATTATATTTGTTGGCAAGTGACCAAGGTATAAGGTTAATGCCCTTGGAGGTGTCCAATTATCAGGGATTAATGGACGACGCGGAGGTGTGAACCGTCCGACGCGAAGCAGAGTCGTTGGGCATTAACCCTTATGTAGGATCCAGAAACTAGTGTTATATATTTTCTAAGGTTTTATTATTTTAAAAAAATTAGCAGTATTGTATTTTAATTCATGTTCATAGATTGAAGATCCACAGAGCGGTTTGTTTTAAACGAGACATTTTCAACAAAAAACAGATTTTTTAAAATTATTATTAATAAACTATTTATAAATAATGATTATTAAACTATTCATTATAGACAGTGATTGAAGTGTGCTTGTCACTGACTCTTGATGAAGTTGTGTGGTGTTCAGAGTGAAAGAGACTCAGTCATATTTGAGCTGCTAACTGTAAAAATCTATACTTATTCTGAAAAGAAAATTCACAGGAAAGAATCGGTAAGGGACAGAATTGTAAGAAGAATTGATAATAAAACGGTATCATTTCCCATCCCTAGTTATTCCAGACGCACATAATTGGGCTCAATGTTTGACGATAAACAGCAACGTTGCAGTCGGGCTGAGTTAATGTAGTCTGAGCTGGCCTTTGAGGGCAAATAGAGACCAGACATCCACCGTGTGCCTCCTTTGCATACATTTCAATTAATCCTAGAAGCGCTGCAAGCTACAAACAACTCATTGGATTTGGGCAGGGTTAACCAGAAAGGCTACTTTTAACAGCTTTTCTCCCCTATTAAAAAAATCTTCCATGAAACAAAAAAGGTAGTTTACTGTTCAGTAAAGCCATCTGCATGAAGGGCATTTCAAACTAAATAGAGACCTGGAGAAAAGGAGATGTGGATGGCACTGAGCAGTGCATCTCCACTTGTTATCTTGTTTTGTTTAAGAGCCCCTTGGTGGAGATTCAGATACTGTGTGTTAAACGTTTGAAATGTAGCTCATTTTACCTTTAAAGACTATAAGTGAGTGAAGATGGTGAGCCATCTGGGACATCGGCCCTTTAAAGATTCACAAAAAAGCATCACAGTGCATTAGAGGTAAACTGTATCAGGATGAAATAGATGTTTGGCACTGAAAGTATAAAACATCACATTCCTTCTCTGCAGATAGGAATGTACTGTATGTGCCTGCAGTATGTGAACATTGTGTTCCTGAACTTGTTCTTACAATATGTGTGTTTGTGTCTTTGTGGAAGTTGCACAGTGACTGCACTGCAATGTCTGGAGCATATGAAAGCAGATCAAAGGTGTCTGGAGCATGCTGTCAAATGAGAGCAGAGGACATTGTGCGTCACAGCATCTCCGGACAGAACTATGGCCTGTCCGCAAATGTCAGCTTTCTTTCTCCTCATCACTTACTTGTGTCCTTGCGGGGGGGCTGTTATGGATGAATAAGAGAGAAGGAAGGCAGAGGAAGCCTGTTTGATCTGACAGGCTTGAGTTTAATTGACTGTGATGGCTCTACAGAGGACACATGAGAAGCGGGATGGACACGAAGCAGAGGTGGTTTCCATTTTTCACTCACTGTTGACAGTGAGGAGCACACGGACTTGGATGCCACTTGTCACTTTGAACCACACTCTATGTAGGCGTCACACACTTAAACGACTGCTTATAAAAGTCTGAGATTGGGTTTATCTTTGGCTACAGATCCCCCTGGTTGGGCCTGGAAATATTATTATTATGATAGCCAGAGTATTGTATTCACAAGAATCTCCTCACTCTTCTTGGTTCCATTTTACAAAATCAAAGCAGCACAGACATCCCAAAATATTTTGAACGCTTTGATCAGGAACTCACTTTCATGAAAAAAGACCTTAAAAAGATGTATCTCCTGCGCAGCACCTTTCCACGCTGGCTGATGTGAGGCTCCACAGAGGTAATAATTTCAATGATGTTACACTCAGCTATTTTAGATTCTGACAGTTGCCTCCCCTGTGCTCTTGGTATGGAGGGAGTTGCACCAAAGCTGATGGGATAGATGGAATCTCTTAAGAGTCTCCCTGTTGAGACGACGTAGCAAACCAGATGGGATGGGAGGCAGGTTTTAACATCTTATTTTTAGCGGCGAGTAAAAGAGCGACACGCTGACAAGTGTAGCGTTACCACTCTTCCTCTGTGACGGAGTGGCATTCACGCTGCCGCCTCACCGTTTGCTGTCACTGCTGCAAGGATGTGACGCACGAGCTCCATTCTTCAGCCCAAACCCCACAGAGACAGCAAAGGACACCATCGGGTACATTTTTACATTTTTATAGCAAGCTCAGGAAGCTTATTATGAAAGAAGCACAGCCTTTCCTTGCCATTAAACTTGGATAAAAAAGGAAATTCTCACCATTTTTCATTTTCTTTGTGCTGTTTATCTATTCATCTATCTTCTCATTTATCACACTTGTCACGAAGACTTTCCCTTCCTTTTTTCCTCCAGCTACTAATAACCACCTCTCTTCTGCATGAATTCACATGTCAAACATTTTTCCTCATCGTGGTTCACAGCTCAGAATCAGAACCAACAATTTGGCACTTCCTTCTTTTAAAACAACATTTTTAGGTTTAAAAAATCAAACAGGAAGCTTAATTTTGAGAATGACTTATCTTTAAAGATAAATATCTAAAGAGTAAATTAAACATATCATAATGGGATCCGGTACAGATTGCACAAATATGCTAAAATCCCCAGTGATTTGTATTCATCATACGCATCAATTTAGGTGAAAAAAAACAGGTGGAGGCGGGCCAGAGGGCTGTTGGTATTCCTCTCCTGCTCTAATATCACCCTCTGCATTAGATAATGGACATGAGGGAGCTCAGAGAACTCCTCACATGTTGATGCACATCTGTGCAGGCCAGCTGTTCTCTGCTAAAGCCAAGAGAAACCTGATGGAGAAGGTCAGCAGGGGTTGGACTGTAAAAGCAGAGGCTGCGCTCCAAAAACACACCTGACAGAGGAGACTTAAAGGTGCCCTGTGGAGGGTTTAACCACATGTGAAGCTGTGGAGCAATGTGTTAGGAGAGAATTAGTGGTATAGAGTACATATATCTAATACTCTGACAGAATCTGCACAATGGTTTGGGCTTCTCCTAAGCTTAAAGCTTTCGTTTTTCTTATTAGTTTGAACTGATTTTTTTGTACATTTTTCACTATCTACATACACAGATTCCATAGGATCCATGTAGTCCCTTGGTGCAATAAACTAGACTGGAAACAGATCCAGGGAATTTGGGTGCAAACCACAGGACAGAGCAAAGCCGTAGTACAGAGAGATCACACTGCACTTGGATGCTGCTGTGGGTTTTTGTGGTTAGACACTTGCCAGTCTTGTGGTAATTTCTTGTTAGACCCTGAATGACCTGACATTTCTGCACAAACTAAGGACTCTTAAGGAGGCCAAGTCAATCCTGGCTGATTGCAGTCTTACTTTGCTTCCAGGGTTTAAATTGCTTCTGTCCAGCCTTAGATTGAGCCTGGCAGCATGTAGGGAAATGACTAAAAATCTCTCTTGTCACAGCTGCAACTGGCCTTTGAAAGGACTAATCATGTGATCATTGGCCATTGGACTAAAACTTATTCTAGCATCCTTTATGTTGTATTTATTGATGGATATATTAGGCCAAATGGATGTTTGTTTTACAGATGACCGCAGGATAAATTGTCTTTTACAGGATTAATGAAGCTACCTTTCAACCTATAACCTTGAAGGACAGATCAGTTCTAATGTCATCTTACACCTACACACCATGGTTGTCAAATATTTTAAAAGTCTGATACCCTTTCATGACCAGACATACCAGGCTGTTCCACATATTCATGGGAAATGTTTCACATCCATCTGGGTGGAGGGTTGGATGAAAGTTCTGTCTGTCACATACAGGTCAAACATCTAGCTGGTCAGAGAATTGAAAAAAAACCCACCTTTTTAACCAAGAAAAGCTTTCAGTATGCTTCTTTGCTTTTCTTTTTACTGAGAAATGTTGTCCAGTTCTGACAAACAAACAAAGAACTATCACTATAGCTTCATGTGGACAGGTTTGCAGTCACTTCAACAAAACCACACTGCCTGTTTCTCTTACATGACACTGATTGGTCCTCTAATTCTCTGACCAGGAACGAGCCTGAAGCTTTGCAACATGGATTGATCTGATGACAGACAAGAAATCTGCCCAGTCCGTCTGCTTTGCAAGGTAAACTTTATCGATACCATGCTATAAAGCAGTGGTTCTCAACTGGTCAGGCATCAGGAGCCACCACTACCTCTTTAGGAGAAATTGCAACCCATACTCTTAAAATGTTTAACCATTTAATCCTCTGAGCCCTAAGGGGTTTTCCTAACCATTTTGTCCTGCCTGGACTTAATATCTTCAAAAAGGTTGTAAAAAATCAACTCTGTGGTGCACAGTCAAGATCTAAACATCCTTTTTCCAAGATAACCTGGACTTTAAGAATATGTGTTATAGGACTATAAAGACAAAAGAAGAAACTAAATGGAAATCAAAAGATTTGTTTGTGTGACATACAGTAAACAAGGCTAAGACATTTTGCACAGCCTTGTTCTCCCATCTCTTGGGGACCAAAAAGAAAAATATAATAGTTCCATGATACAAATTCTTCAAAATATTTATATATTTACAGAAAAGTCCTTGTGCTTCTTTGTGTTTGCTTTATTTGTGCCATTATTCAAAGCACTTCCTGTCTGCAGAGACACAGAGGGCCATATTACAGGCTCTCTGTCTATCTCTTCATTCAGAGCTACTCAGACGTGCAGTTTGGCAAAGCATGACGCAACTACAGAACAGCCTGCCATTGGTTGTCACAGCCCATGTGACAAAATATGGTGGCTAATGCTAAGCTAGCATCATAAAGGATTGAAAATTGATTAAAAAAGGCTAAAGAAGATGTTCAATATTGGAGATACTGGTGTGGATTTAATCTTTGAATTCTACAGAAAGACACACAAGTTCCAGGCTTGCTAGAAAAGCTTCTGTAAGAGCTATGAAGGTATAGACAGCTTCATTTGAACGGCACAATGGAGGGCTTCCAGAGGAGGGTTCAAAAGTTGATCTAACTTTTTATAACGCATGTCCCTTCTTGTCATATACAATAACATTGGTCACAGAGGGTTAAATGTATGTGTGAAAAATAGGTAACCCTAAATAAAACAAAACATGACTGACAAATTCGATGGTACTATTAACTTTTCAAGAGTCAGTATTGGCAGTGTCTACATTATCACAAAGTAAACTCTTTATTTAGTTGAAACCATTCTTTTGAAACTCAATACAATCATCTGGCCTCTTCTCATCTCTCCCTGATTTGTAGCTCCATGTGAAATCTGAATTCAAACCTCCTAGGTAAAAGCCCGATGCTTAAACCACTCAATCAACCTAACCTTCATTTTCAGCTGAGTGTTAATATTACATTAGCTGAGGCTAATGGTCTCTTCTTCTTTTTTATGGCTCTTGTTCATCTCATTTTACTTTAGCTCAATTATCACGTATTATAAAATAAATACAGTATGTTAGAAAAATATTTTTAACACTTTAATACAGGGAAATGTCCTTAATCATTCTGTCTTCAACATGAAGTATTTCTGCTGACTCACCTTAAACTCTCATGTTAACATAAATTTAACCCATGAACTACTTATAAACATATTAAAAAAGGGTCTGAATTAATAGAACTGATCAATTTAGGCTCTTAAAGTGAAAATCCCACTGAGTGACAGCTTTTTAAGCATTACTATATAATGGGATGATTCTCCCTGACAGATCTGTTGGCTCCTCTCACCTGTAGCACTCCACCACTTACTCTAACAAGGATGTTTTTCTAGCTTCACACTTCAGCTATTGGCTAAAACACTGGCATCCCTGGATGATATCACCCTTTGAATGTTGTCGTTCCTCTGACACATCAGTAAGAAAGCAGGGTTGATCATCTGCCAGCGACCTGGAGTGATTTTTTTTTTCCTCCACAGAGATGCAGACCGGCTTCAGACTGTCAAGTGTCGAGCTGGTTGGGTTCCAGCAGATCATTTTGGGCTGCCATGGCTTCATCCAATTAGCTTAGAGCGCTGCAAAGTGCACATTTCAAATTAAAGCGGAGCCTGATTCACTCGCCACAAAATCAATGCAGATCCGTCGCCTCATTTTAGTGGCTGTGATGCCAGAGTTGGTGTGAACACAGTGAGTTTTTTTTCCCCCTGCCTTTACCATCACTCTCTTTTACTCTGTGAACTACATGTGATCCAAAGGCCTTACAGGATTAATGCACCATCAGGGAGCTACAAACAAGGCTAGCAGTTGAACACAGATCAGTCTTTTGCTTTTCATAATCTTTGTTTTTAAAGAGATGTAGGATTTGTTTTTTTTTTTAAACACAAAGAGGCCTTTGGATATTTGGCATCTTTCTTCCCGCATTAGTCAGGCACATTTCAAGGCTAATGAAAGAAAACTGACAAACATCTCAGAGGAATATTTCACTTTGATAAAACATTTTGTTTTAACTGCATGCTTACATAACTTGTGACATTAGTTGCCCAGTAAACTTTTTTTTAAAGCTTACTCTGTTAGCTTGCTCAGAAAATCCCTTTATTGATGATACACTGAATGTAGCTTTTGTCTGCGAGCAAAATGAAGAAGTTTTAGAATAAGCAACAAAGGAACATATACAGGCTGTATGTATTCAAAGGAGATTTTTGTGCCTTCAAAAGTATTCACCTCTTTGGATGTTTTACCCTTTTATCATTTTATAAATCTATTATGGTCAATATAATATTTTTTTTAATTTTTTTTAAGATTTATTTTTGGGCCTTTTCATGCCTTTATTTGATAGAGGAAGGACAGCGGATAGACTCGGAAACAGGGAAGAGTGGGGAGAGACATGCAGTAAAGGGCAATAGGCCAGACATTAGGACTGATCTGTCCTAAAAGTCCTGAATCTTTCAGGTTGGTTTTAAGTATTTTGCTTACAGCCTTGCTGATCATAGCATGGAAATTTAATTTTTAAAGTAATTTTAAAAATCAGATTTTTTTTTTTACTTGTCAGAATGTATCTACATAGGAGGATTAGGGACATTTGACAACAAAAATTTGGTATTTTTTTTTTTAATTCAAAGACAAATGACAGAGTTTTGACTTTTTCGCAGAATTTTGACATTTTCTTAAAATTAAAAAAGATGCATGCCAATTTTTTAATGGCCCTAATACTCTTTCATATCTATACACTCACTGCAGTGTAAAATTACTTTCAAAATTGTTCTAAAAATACAATTTTCAGTATTTTTGTGAATAAATTTATATCTCCAGCCCCACTTGTTGCTTTTTATGTGCTTTGTTTGAAAATGCAGAGCTTTAATTGTAAACTTTTTCACCAAATCCCTACCCTACCTATGCAATGTTACTTAAAAATATAAACCTCAGACATTTTTAGGAGGCAGAAGTGAAAATTATTGGACTCCAGGATGGTGTATCATGACTTTAGAATGATAACGGCCCTTTTAGCTCAGTTGGTTAAGAACAAAAGGATGTTATCTACTAAGTATTTGTTTAGGTTGAACAACATTTTTTTTTTGCCAAATTATGTACAGATTTGTTGCCATTTGAATTTAAATTTTATTTTAAAGTGTGCTAAAACATTAAACTGTCTGATAAGCCAAAAAAATTCTAGAGAAATGCCCACCACCCTCGGCCATCTTTTGTTTGGGTTTAGACCCGGATTTTAAAAATGTTTGGCTCTGCCCCTGGTCTGATGAAACCAAAATTGGGCTTTTTTTGCCATCAGACAAAAGGATGTGTTTAGCAGACATCAAACACTGCACATCACCACAAACACATCATCCCCACTGTAAAGAGGTGGCAGTATCATGCTGTGGGGATGCTTCTTGGCAGCCTGGAAGGCTTGTAAAGGTAGAGGGTAAAATAAATGCAGCAAAGTTAACCTGACAATGACCCGAGGCATACAGCAAAATGCTTTAAAAAAAACAAGTGGAATGTTCTGGAGTGGCAGAGTCAAAGCCAAGTTCATAAACTATCGCTAATTTGGTTAATTTTGTGTGCTAGCTCTCATTTAGACAGGCCAATTCTTGTGGTAATTTCTTGTACACATGTACGTTACACAGTATGTAAAAATCTAAATTTACTGTACAGTGTTGGTTTACACAGAAGTCTGGCTTTTGGCCACAGTCTCTGAGTTCATGGTTTGTTTTGTGTTAACACAGCTGGGGTCTGATACTCGTGTGGGCGGTGCAAACCTACTTGGAGCTCACACAGGCGCTCTGATCCACCCATATGCTGCTGTATATGTGTCTTGGAGAGAAGGGGGCGATGAACATTACATGTAAAAAATATGTTCTTTTAAGAGCATGTTTGTGTATTATTGTAATGTTTCGTGCTGCGTGTCAGTGTGGGTGTGTGTTTATGTGAGTGATGCCTGCGCTGCGGGGTGAGAGCGCGGAGCGAGGGAGTGAGACGAGCTTGAACTCAACCTCAGACACCCTGCAGCTTCACACTGAGTGGGAGCTTGTGGATGTGAGGGGACACACTTGTGAGGGCTTCTTTTATTTGAGTGGGAAAAAAATATTCCAGTGACAGTGCAAACAGCATCAGAAAAGCCTCTTCAGACAGACAGGCTCGCTATCCGCATCCAGACTTTTTTGATGCAGATTGCTTGCTTGGGGTGCTGACCTGTGCAGGGCTGGCATTAAAAGTGGGGGTATCATGCTGCTCCATGACTTCGACATACATTGTTACATTGCTGAATGTTTACATTGAAAACTCTGCAGGTAAAGAAGCATTGAAGCATTGGTCAGTCTGAGATTTTGTTTCATTTGACGACACATGCCACTTGTTTCTTAAGCAGGGACCATGACAGTGCAGCTGTATTCACTTGATCATGAAATGAGGGGAAAAGGAGAACATGAAACAACCACAAAAGCTGAGACATTCTGTAAAATGTAAATACATTATAGAATTTTTTCCAGCCTTCCCCAGATCTGTGCCTTGCAACAATCCTGTCTCTGAGCTCTGCAGAGTTCCTTTGACCTCATGGCTTGGGTTTTGTTCTGATATTCAATATGCAATCATGTCCAATCAATTTGATATAACAAAGGTGGACTCTAATCAAGGTGTCAAGACATCTCAGCAAAGATCTGGAGAAATGGGAGGAACCTGAGCTAAATTTAAGTGTTTTTACAAAGGTTCTGAATTCTTATGTTAATGTGATATTTCAGTTTTTCATTGTTAATGAATTTGCAAATATTTCAGAAATTCTGTTTTCACTTTTTCTACAATTGTAAGACTTTACCATGCAAAACGAAATCCATACATCAATCCAGTATCTCTCTGGGCCCTCTGGGCTGACTGAGAAGATAAAATCTGCTTATATCAGTGGTGGCTGTGGTTCAGAGTTTGTCCTGTCTCAACTGGAAGGTCAGAGGTTCAATTCCCTGTCCCTGCAGCCATGTCAGAGCATTGTTTGGTCATACAACCAGGCATCCATCTTCTACATCGCTCATCCTATTTGGATTTAATCCCAAAGTGATCCCTCTGCTGGATCAGTGGTGTGTGAATGTGTATGACTGAGAGTAGCTGACACTGTACACTTTCCATAGCTTCTTCTGCTTTTAGTGGGTGAATGTGTTATGAAAGGGTATCACTTACCACATTGATTTGCCACAAAAGCTACTGGCAGTCCAAATAATTCTTAAAATGTTAGGTTTTATTTCTTAACCTGCACTCCAGGCAGCCCCTGGACACACCCCTGCTCTTACAGATGAAATCCAGCTTGGTTATACCACAGAAAAGGTGGTCTGATTTGTTATCCTGGTTGTCTTTGTTAGTACTGATGTTGTCTTCTGCTGTAATCCTTGAAATAATTGTAATGTTGTCTTAAAAGGCAGTGAGATAATGAAACAAACCCGTCTTTGTTGTGTATAATCAGTACATAACTTCTATGAGGCTGCTGTTAGTGTGCGACTGAGAAGTGTGCGCAGCCTGACATGATAATTAGATGCTGTCGACCCATCAGCTGCAACTGACATCCTTCATTGCATTTCAAACGGCACAGGAGGCGCATTGTGTCTGCCCTGCTAAATCTGCCTTATTTCTGAGTACTTAGAGAGGCAGAGAGGATTAAGAGGGTTTGGGAGGGTCTGTCACTGGCTAGCCTCAAGGTGAGTGACAAAATCACTACAACATCAGCATATTTCATTCTCTTTGTACCCAGCGGTAAGAGAGCCAGAGAGCCACTTTGTCAGGAGATCAGAACAGAGTTTTATTCAAATTAAAAAGTGGGAGATATGCAGACATGGTCTCCCAAATTGTCCTGTGGAAAAAAAAAGCTCAGAGCTCGAGAGGAGCAGCTGTATGTCATGTCCCAGAAATCCTTGGGATGTTTTAAATAATGAGGCCTTTCGGTGAAAGCTCTTTAAGTGCAGAAAAATACTCAGCCTGGGAAATGTTTATGAATATTTGGCTCTCCAGTTCTGTGTTTACTTGGATTAAGGAAACACTGACTGAAAAAATAATAAAGGGAAAATGACTTTACTAATTGATCAAAATAAGACACTTGTGAGTAAATGGTTTCAGAATGGCTGGAATGATTTTTACTGGCTTAAAGGCAACTTTTAAGATGTTTTTCTTTGAGGGAATTAACTGAAAGACTCAAAGACCTTTTAATATGGTACTTAAGAAAATTTCATGGACAGTAATTTGACTTAATTAGGCTGTGTTGATCTATGAGCAGTTGTTGATTTCATGAGTAAATAAAATGTTTAGTTTCAAGGGGAAAAGAAACACTTAAGCAGTGTCTGAAAATCACAGATTTATTCCTTACTTCCCATCTTGATGTCCAAGAGGACTACAATGAGCTCATAAAATAAAAAGATCGCTGATGGACACTTCCCCCTTTGATGCCATACGCCGATAAAAAATGTTTATACTGTCACACAACACAATGATGTAGTTCAACACTGACTTAACCTTGCAAAGCAGTTGCATTTGCCAGACTCCACGTCTGTCATTAGGCAAATCCATCTTGCAAAGCTTGGATGTCAGTCCTCAACCACATTTATTTATTAGAAAAATAGCAAAGAGCCACGACGAAAGCTTTTCTTGGCAGAGAAGATGTTTTTGCACGACTCCTGATAGGCTTTGACATAAATTAGCCACCAATAAGTTCACAAACTACAGCATGATAGTCCGGACAGCTTAGGCTAGAACTGGATCCATGCCAGCTGCCTCATTTTGTCTCTTCACTCTGATTTGCCCATCGTGAATATGATGGACAGAATGTTTGTCCAGTCACCCTCAAAGAATTTTTAAAAAGTCCTGCCCTTCCCAAATGATTTGTATAAGACGTTTTCCAGATAATGTAAAATACATGTAAAAACAGTCTGTCTGGTGTGTCAGATTAACACTGACTGATGATCAATAATAATAATGTACAATTTAAAAAATCCAATATGATAAATATCAGACTACTGTACTTTAATAAAACATTATACGCACAATTTCCTGGTGTTGTGGTGAATTTTACCATTGCACTCTGTTGTGAGTGGAGGGATATTTTGTGATGGCAGCCATGCTCCTGTGATGTCCCACTCATGATGGGAAGCTCACATGTTGTTATCATATTGTGCAGTTACTGAATCTTCAAGGTTGTCTGTCATACTAATGTCTGAGTTTGTTTTATTGTTTCCAGATTTAAACACAGCTGCAAAGGTGGTACATACTAGAGATCCAGGTTCACACAAACAAAAGTAATCACATGCCTATTTAGACCCACCAGATCAAAGCTAACATTAGCTCTGGCCATGTCCCAGTTAACTTTTAAGTTTGGTAAAAACAGTAAGATTTGCATTTACAAAATATACGTAATTCATTTTTATCTTTTAATTACAGCCTATATATTTCAAATGCAGCCTAAGTGATAACTTAGAAGTGGCTGCACGCTAATGCTAGCTTCAATCTGACTGTAGCATGCGTGCTAATAAGTATAATATTTAACATGAAATGTTGTCTGTTCCCTCTCAGGGTTTTCAGTATCCATTGATTTTGTCATTACTTTTCCATTAGGAAATGGTTAAAAATGATCAAAAATCTTGATGATCTTGACAACAACTTTGAACAAAATGGTATGATATGATAATACCATCTGAACTTCCCAGTCTGAGAATTATGCTACAGGAACATGGCATCCATGGGAATGTGATTCACTACCGACAGGTGTTCCTTAAAACCCTTTTTTACTTTTCTTTTGGTGATTTTTTAAAGATTTGTTTGGGGCTTTTTCTGCCTATGATAAGGGCCACCTCTGGCCTTAGAGAGGTCTTAGGCAGAATCTTGTATGAGACCCCCTACACTACACCATACCCTCTACCCCCCCCACCAGACCACCCTCACCCCTGACAAACTCGCTTTACATTACACCTACAAAATTATGTTAATATAACTATAATATAACTTGAAATTTGGCTAATAAGGCTGTGTTCCTTACCATATAATTACAAGAACTGATTATCTTCATGCAGTCAGTGTAAGAGACCAAGACACATCCATCAGCAGCCCACGAGAGGACAGAATAAAGTGCTGCTGCAAAGAAGAGTTTTCTTCTCTCAGATTCACCAGAGGAGTGATTAATTGTGAGCTGGTGGGGGTTTGTGGTGGGGGGCGCTTTGTGTGTCATTAGCCCCTTGACTGGAGTGTGGACCCCTCCAGGAATGATGGGCTCCATGGCTGCTTCACACTAAAAAAGACAACGTCTCTGTTCCTCAGGCCTCCTCGATTGATCGTGCGTGCTAATTGCAGGCATTGATCAGAGCCAAAGCAGACCAAAGAGGCTTTTTTAACGAGAATGTGAAAAACAAAGAGAAGGGCTGCTGTCTTAAAGGGATATTTAGATTTCAACCAGCCTAGGTCTTATTTTTACAGTGTGAGCCATATAAATCATACTGTTCTTTGCAAGTTAAATAACTAAAACCCCATGACATTGCTAAGAGGCCTTTAGTTTGGAAAATAAAACAATGATAGAAATGTAAAAGAGTATGGAAAATGCCATCTAATTTAGTTTAGTCAAGAGATTGTTGTATAACTAAACAGTCATGCACATATAAAAAAGAAGAAATAAAAAAAAACTTGAAAAGGATATTAAAAATTAGTTAAGACATATATTGTCAAACTAAATTAACTAAAGATGACCTAGTTTATTCTCCTTAGCCTTTGAACTAGTTTCAAGTTTCCCTCATTGATTATTATGGAAATCTGACATCAATAAACTCTGTCTGGCCCGTCTCAACTTATGCAACACTGACTTAATTCAGAAACCATTTCAGGTCTTTTGGCATCATCAGGGTTGGAAAAACCTCTGTGGGCGCACTCACACTAGACCATCCGTACTGTGCCTGGAACCGTTTCAGCCTAAAGTCCGGTATGTTTAGCTAGTGTGAGTGCAATCGTTCCATGCTTTGGTGCGGCACGCTTTGCGGCCCCGGCACAGAGGGACGAGCTGGGCCTGCGCACGGCACAGATGCAAATGAAGGAGCACAAGTGTGGGAATGTGAAGTAACAACAAAAGGACCCGCTTCAGAGCGCAGAGAGCACACCAGGCAGCAGCTGCATGCTAGAGACAGCAGAATTTTTTCTAGAGAGATAGCGAGTGATCTGTATACTTTGTCTCATTGTATTTCAACAAGTTACAAAGATTTTATCAGAGCTGAAGAATTTAACTTTGCACAGCTCCACTATGACCCCATTCTGCTGGATCCCTTGTTTGAGTCACAAACAGCTGCTCACAGGATAACAAACACCTTTCATCCTCCGTGCGTGAAGGAGAGTCTGCCAAATACGTGGACAAGTGGGTGCCGGGGTTAATCATACGGCTGATTTAACCTCTCTGAATATAAAATTATGATGCCATACTATCATCCACTCTATTAACTAACCTTTAATTCTATTTCATATCATCAAGAAGTGAAATTGTGATCTTGTTTGCTGACGTTTGAATGGAACATCGTTTATTAATCCTGTGGCGTTTTCACTTCCAGCTCTCATCAGATGGTTAAAATTCTCTCATCACGGTAAAAAAACTTTTAACTGAACATTTAGTCCTGCTCTGGACACAGGCTGTCCTATGACATGAGAGCTTGTTTGGCGCAGCACAGAAAGTCATCCAAACATACGCAGAGAGATGGCACAGTTCATAACACATAAAGGAATGCCAGAGGGTTCAGATGGTACACGGACACGCAGAAAAATGACTGTAGGGGCTCATACGAGTTAAAAAGTCTGGGTTTCATTCAGCAGAAGTGCCTGGAACTCTGATCAGGTTCCAGATTATATGCTGTGAGCAATGACTCTCCACTATGAACTGCTTTCTCTCACTCTCCTCACTGTGCTCTGTATAGTTAAGCTAGCTACTGATCCCAGGTTAGGTGAAATGACTCCAGTTATTTTACAGCCTAAAAAAACAACACTTACATATACTGAGTCATCAACACGTTTAAGTTCATCATTGGTGGATTCTCCTTGTGATGAAGTCGCCGCGTGATGTATCCGTGCCCAGGCCTGGATGCGTTGAGCAGTGTGGGTGAGGTGAAGTGAGCTTCAGCAAGGTTAGAATACAGCACGGTACGGATGGCCTAGTGTGAGTGCGCCCTAAGTGTATTAGGGATTACTGGGGCTACTCCTCCCTTTAAAACGTCCAAATATTGTAGTCCAGCAATGCAAAATAATGTGAGTAAATTAATTAAATTTAACCATAGTAAAAATATTGCTCATAAATGAAGAAATGATGGTTCAAAAATACATTAAAATGCATAGATACTGGTAAAAATGACACAACATTCATTGCTTGGCTAGCCGGCTAAGGGGGGCCCTTTGTAATATTCTTTCTGGGGAGATAAAATCCCTAGCTACGCCCCTGCTTCCTAGGGCCCCAGGTTGGCAGAGCCGAAGAAGCTCTTCCCCCTTATGGGCTTCCTTGGACACAGTTAGGGAGTTGCTCTGCAGGCTACTCGTTTTCTTTAAATGAGGAATCTTCTCAATCAAACCAGAACTCCATAAGGTTATTATTCTACTTCCCAGTAAAGCCCTGCTGTCTCTGACTGCAGGATTATGGTTAAATGAGAGGGGAGAGATGGTCTAATGGCCCTTCCTGGCCTGGCCTGCTCCTTTATGCATCACAGGGCGTTGTGAGCCATGAAGCAGTCACTTACTGTACACAATGAATAAGGTTGAATTTTCAGTAGGATCAGGTACGGTGCGGTTATGACAGTGTGTCTTGGCACCGGCCAGTCTTTGCAGGTTGCAGCAAGTTTCAGAAGAAAGAAAAGGTAATAATTATATACACAATTGTGGACTGGCCTTTCCCCCTAAGTTGTGCTGTCATGATAATTTGATTAGTTAGTGATGACAGCAATTTTTGATTGTTTATTTCTCTCTTTCCCTGTTGGGCCCCTTGTTAACTTATTTCCTCCAACAATAACAATATTTTTGTCACAACAAGCAGGAAAAAATACCAAGATGTATTTTGATTAAATTCATTTTACTATTCTAAAATAAAGCTGAAGTTTTCTTGTAAATCAGCTCAAACTAAATGACTTCTGAAAGTATTACAGTCAGCATTATGTAAAACCAGCAGTAAGGAAATATGATTCATGAAAAGTAAAAGTGCTCTAACCAGCCCCTTCCTCCTGCTCCTACTCCCACAAAAATGTTTCAACCTATTTGTATTGTTATGGAGAAACATGGCGTGCTGACTTTCAGTATTTTTTCTGCATATTCCGTCTGTCTTGAGGTCAAACATGAGAGGATTAGCCAGTCTTTAATCCATGCAGGTGGTGTTGTGGCCTTGGGCGGCTCGAGTCCTCTCAGTTTAGTATGCATGCTGCTTGGTTTGAAGAAGTGGAGCACAGCAGCGCTCTGGGGGGATTTTAAGCTAAATAAATAGACAAAATAAAAGAGCTGGAATAAGAAAAGGGTTTTATGGAGAAAGAGGTGATATTAGCTTTGTGATTGAGTGGGGAGAGTGGGACTCAGAAGGAGGGGGAATAGGCGCAAGTGTTGTGGCATTTCGTGGTGTGTCTGTGGCTCTTAATTATCATGTCCCCGCGTGTGCAGTCTCCCTTCCCAGCTCACCCACTTTCCTCATCTCCTTTTTAATTTTCTAATTGCTTGGTTTTAATTAAAGCAACACAGAAGTGACAGTGAGTCAATTAAAAAGCCAAGAAATAGGCACAGATAGTCAAAGGCTGCATGTTTCGGGAGGGGATTTCTGTCAGGGAGCAATGTTTCCTCAATACTGTCACACCTTTGCATGAGTCAACATGCTGCCTCTCACGCATGAATAAGTGATGTGAATCTATCATGCCGCTTCTATATTGGGAGACCTATGTTGTGGTGATGTGTAATACACTGCCTGCTTTTTCTATTTACATGTATGATACATTCATACAAAAATCCTGTAGGGTTGTAGAGTAGCAAACACTTCTTTTATAATGTATTTCTTATTGTTTCTTTGCTTTCTTCTCGTTTTGTGGTATCATGTACTCGGCTGTGTTCCCTTTGTGTGTCATTTCTCTCCCTGGTGAATCTCTGCCAGTTCCCCTCCCTCTAACCGTTCAATTACTGATATGCTGTAGCCTTCCGCTCCTCTCATTTTCTTAATGATACCACATTCCACGTTTTAGGACCCATTTCTGCTCGTTCGCTCTTTTAATTATGCAGCCGAGTTTTCTTTGGCTCCGGCTTCTAACAGCACAGCCTACCTGCTTTTACTCAGAGGATCTTCCTCCAGCTGAACTGGGTCCTGGCTGTATGCTGATCGCTCCTACATTTCCTCTGCAGCCAGACAATTACAATTATGTCCCTGCCTTTAATGTACCAGAAAATAACTGGGCCGAGTCAGACGAGAGTTGATGAGTCAGATCCTAATTTACCTAAAGCTGAGAAAACCAAACTATTCAGTGCAACACTCCACTGACAAGAATGATCAGTACAGCTGTTAAGTATCTCAGCTGCTTATCTTCACATGCTTGTCTTTGATAGTTAAGCTTCAACAGTAAAATAAAGGTTTACCACTGTTATCTGTATTCAACTGATTCCTAGTGATTTTAAAGACAGAGTTGAAAAATTAAAGAGTTCAATTTAGACCTCAAGATTTACTTTCCAAAATGAATGGCATTTTCAGATTACTTATTTGTAATGGATTATGGGTTTATATGTCTCTCTAAACAAATAAATCAAACACAGCCTGACAGTCCTGACACAGAAACCAGACACTGAACTGATCCTGCTGTTGGGCTGACATCAAAACCTGATGTTGAACCGACAAAAGCACCCAACGCTGGGCTGACACCAAAACATAACATGGAATATAAATTTTACATTTTTATTGATGTTTTTATTGCGTTAGTTAGAGCCAAGAAGTCAAATTGAGTGTAAATTTCTTTTTGAAGAGAGATCTGAACAATGTAGCAACCATACAAAGTCACAAAACACATTAAAAACACAACAGCACAGTATGGAGAAATCTCAACAATCACGTATTATCTTTGGAACAAAGAGTGCCCTTTAAAAAGCAATAACTACAATTATCTGTCACTGCAGTAATCATGACCCACTCGAATATAATATATTCGATTAAAGTCAGAATTCTGACTTTAAACTCAGAATTCTGACTTTTTTCTCGGAATTCTTACTTTTTCTCAGAATTCTGACTTTAATCTTAGAATTCTGACTTTAAACTCAGAACTCTGACTTTAATCCCAGAATTCTGACTTTTTTCTCAGATTTCTGACTTTTTTCTCAGAATTCTTACTTTTTCTCAGAATTCTGACTTTAATCTCAGAATTCTGACTTTAAACTCAGAATTCTGACTTTAATCTCAGAATTCTGTATTTTTTCTCACAACTGAAAAAAAAAAAATTTGTCTCAAAAATTTTTATTTTCAGTGGCCCTAATACTCTTCCGTAAATATGTGACCTTTAAGATGGTTATTTACATTTCCAGGTAAAGATAATTATATTTTGTAACCAAAAATCTGTTGACAAATCCATTTAGTTTGGCATTTGATAACAAAAAGCAGCCTTCACCTCATTTAACATGTATACTTGACCATAAGGGGGCAATTAAAGAGTAATCAATACTGCCTGAAAACTTTCTTCTTTCACTAAATTTGATAAAGAATAAGTTGTTGTAGTTAAAAAATGTAATTTAGCTGAAAAAAAAAGAAGAGAGCATAGGATGTGAAACTGGGAACATGACCCACCCACTGAGCTCTGTCATCTGGTTGCCCTGGTTTGGGTTCTGGTGTTTGAAGTCGATCTGACTCAGAAAAAAATCTCTTCACTTTCACTTCGGTGTCTTCAGTGAAAGATCACCAGGGACCAGACAGTCTCTATTAAGTAGTTTGGCTTCCTGAGACATCTTAATATCCAGCATTCGCTTCCTAACACTGTATTTATGTTTTATAATCAGTCTTCTGATGTATGAAGACACACAGTGGGTGTTAGCGCTGCCAACTGTAATCCCAGGGTGAAGTTATCAGTTTGAGTGAACACTCTTTAAGGCTCTTACAACTTAATTCAGAGTAAATTTGTGTTTACTTGTGTTGCTTTATTTTTAGTGGACATTAAACAGACATAGAACAGTTCTCATAATAACTACTGAACAAAATGATAATATGTGGAGGCTTGGGCTCTGTTGAGGGTATAAATAACAACAACTTCATTTTCATTTAACATAGCCAGGTTCTGAGTTTTATAAAAAAAACAAACAAACAAACCCCCCAAAAAACCTTTTAATTAGCAGAAAGATTTGCTGACGAAGTCATACCTATGGACAGCACTACAACGTGTTATATCCACTGTAGAGTGCACATTATAAGACATAGGGTGTTATTTTAGACACAGGCTATGTTCAGCTAAGCTAATTGTCTTCTCCTGTTTGTGACCAATGATTTTATTTATTGAACACTTAATGGTATAATCAATCTCAGAACACCCCTGCAATCATCATTTATCATTGTTGGTTAGATGCCTTACACCTCTGGGAATGCAGGTTAGTTCATTTTCCTTTAGTTTTGGTGAAGCCAGCAATTAGCATAAATTACTTCCAGGAAGATTTTCTTCTATCAAGATGCAGCTTTATAAAAAGTAAAAAGACAAACTTTGTAAGGTCTCTCCTCAAGATTGTAAGAAAACAAACTATTAATTGCATGTTTTTGTTTGTAGTTTGGTTTGATCCTTTCTGATACTTTTTCTGGCAGTGAGGGAATCTAACTGCTGATTGGTTTTATAAACAGAACCAAGCAGGGTTTTTTTGTCTCAAGTGTCATTTGTCTAATGTGGCTTGTTAGCTGTACATTGCAGATATTTGTTTACAGAGACAATTAAATGGAAATGAGGGCCTGTTGTTTTTCTGCTGGCATTGCTCCTTTTCAGTAAAAAGCCAATGTAGTTCAGCATTTTAGCTCTCCGTTCCCCAAGTGCTAAGAATTACCATGGCATGAGCTGTTTTTTTGACTGTGGTGCATTTTTGGGAAATTTTGGCAAGTCCATGTGCCCACTGCAGACCTGCTCAGGACAGCAGGGATTGGAGAGGTAGGCTGATTGATACGGGAACGGCTGCTCTTTCCCAGTCCTGATCCAGCCCACTGTATACTGGGTGCCAAGGATGTTGTAGGCTGGTCCTGGGCACCCTGGAGAGATAAAGCATGAGCCTGGCACAGGCCTGGACGATGGCCATCAGGAGGCCAGAGCAGTACCAAGGTCGACCTGGTGAAGTGCAGAACCGGCATATGCTGATAAACCTGATCTGGAAAAATAAAGACAGATGAAAGTTTTACAGTGGGTGTGTAAACATGACAGGCACAACATAAGATTATTTTTCTTTTTTAATGTGGAAATTTTGGATGAAAATCACTGATTCAGCATGCAAAAACCTTATCTTTTTAAAACAAATGAAAGTCGAACTCCCTCTCGGGTTGTTGTTCTCAGCTCTGTGCTCACACTGATAGGATGGTGAGTCACTCAGCTTGTTTTTGTTTTAGTCAGAACTGTTGTAGTTGTATAGTAAGCCCTTAAGGAAAACTAATGCTGTACTGACCTTGAGCTATCTTTATATTGCTATGCATACTAATCAAGGTGGTTCCACACCCTAAATAAACTTTTACTTTACAGAGCTACTACATCAGTAATTGAAATAAATCAGTTTAAAGATAAGTGAACTGTTTCAGCCTCCAAAGACAAGTTCAATTTCCTCTCAACTTCTACCTCACTTTCAGTTAATGCAGAATAAAGGAGTATATAAAATGCAAAAAAAAACAACAACAAAAAAAAAAAAACATAAATCAATTTACCACTGTTGCAGGCTTAACAAATAAGCAATTGCTACCTCAAGATTTATGAAGTTCTCCACTCTGTGCATGGGTCCCCTTTTCCTTCTAAACTACAGTGATGGATGTGCATATGAACAAGTTTATTAGAGAGAGAGTCCACACCCCATCAGCTCCTGCAAATAGAAACAAATGGATGCAGAAATGCCTCATGTGTTTCCTGTGTATCATTTAACATCTCATTCAGCTCATTCAAACATGAAAACAGAAATAGGATAGGAATACTTAGATGACTTTGGAATTATCATGAATGGTACTGTAGTCTGGGAAACTTCATATAACATAGTTTATGAGGTCTTTGGTGCCATTAAACCAAAAGATTAAAGGTAGCCCATATGATGAGACATTCAGAGTAGACATCTAGTAAATGTCACACTGAGCACTAGTTTCTCAGATCAAAGTGGTTTGGCCATACATCCTCTGTCCCTCATCAGACTGCATCACCTCATCTCCAACCCCTAACTCTGAGCTCTGACTCCTGCAGTCATTACAGGGATGATGTACATTCAAATATACAGTCCAAAGATGATTAAGTTCTTATTTTATGGAAGTATTTTGGACCAATCAAAGCCTTTTCTTCAGTTTTGAGAGTCCTTTGGTTTTCTTTGATTTATACTTACTGCAACAAAACTTGACCATTAGGCCTCTATATAAAGCGTCCCTGTGTCGGTAGGACTGTCTCTCTTTCTTTACCCATTTAATTGCAGGCCCAGCAGTTGGAGAGGGAGTATGAAACATGTTTGAGCCTCTGAGTGAAACATAAACACGCTGAATGAAGCACTCTTCAATCAGTGTGAGTACAGAGTTGAGAGCAACAAAACCCAGAAAGGATAATGTTATATGGCCTAAATTGAAGTGTGAACTGGGGGCAACTCTGGCTCAGCAGGTAGAGTCAGCCAATTGTATCGTACTGCATTGTATCTTTTCACATAGTATTGTGTCTTATCATATATTTTTGTATTGTATTTTATTGTGTTGTATTGTATTGTATTATGTCATATTGTATTATATTGTGTTGGATCATATTGTATTGTGTGAAATCATATCGTATCTCAGTGTATCTTTATTGTGTCGTATCGTATCGTATCACATTGCGTTGAAACGTACTGTATCATATCGTATCACTTTGTAATGTTTTGTATTGAATTGTGTGGTATTGTATCATATCATATCACATCACATCATATCAGATCACATCGTATTGTATCATATCGTATTGTTTTGTACTGTATCGTATTGTATTGGGTTGTGTTGTATCGTATGGTATCACATCATATCGTATCGTATCATATCGTATTGTATCATATTGTATCGTATTGCTTGTAGCGCCACATTATGTAATAATGCTGGATTATGTAATAACCCCAACCATAGGACTTAGTGTGGGCTCCAGGGTATGCCCTACCCAACTACCTTGCCCTAACTCTAACCGCTTAGTGACTTATGCCTAAACCTAACCCCCCTTCAGGGCTCTAGACTAAACACCTAACCTTAACCCTAGGACCTAAGGTGGGCTCAAGGGTATACCCTACTGCCTTGCCCTAACCCTAACTGCTTAGTGGCTTACAAAATGCAGCGTTATTATGTAACGAATTGAAAATTTATTACATTATTACATATTGCGGCATTATTACATAATGTGGTGCTACATTGCTTACTGTATCATATTGTATTTTGTGATAATGTTTTGTATTCTGTGGTATTGTATCATATCGTTACGTATCATATCATATCGTATTGTACCAGATTTCGTATTGTAATGTAATGGATCAGTTTGGATCACATCGCATCTTATCGTATAGTATCATATTGTATTACTTTGTACTTTATCGTATTGTATTGTTTGGTACTGTTTCATATTGTATTGTATCATATTGTAACGTATTGTATTGTATCACATTGCATCATATCGTATAGTATCATATTGTATTGCTTTGTACTGTATCGTATTGTATTGTTTGGTACTGTTTCGTATTGTATCGTATCGTATTGTAACGTATTGTTTCGTATCACATTGCATCATATCATATTGTATCATATTGTACTGTATCATATTGTATTTTGTGAAATTGTTTTGTACTGTGTGGTATTGTATCATATCATATCATATCATATCATATCCTATGATACCAGATTTTATATGTCATTGTGTTCTATCAGATCAGATCGTATCACATCGCATCTTATCTTATTGTATCGTCTCATATCGTATTGCTTTGTACTGTATCGTTTGTATTGTGTGATATTGTTTTGTATTGTGTGGTATTGTATCATATCATATCTTATCATATTATATCCTATCGTACCAGATTTTGTATCGTGTTGTGTTCTACAAAATCGTATCACATCGCATCTTATCGTGTTGTATTATATCGTATTGCTTTGTACTGTATTGTATCATATCAGATTAGATCGTATCACTTTGTACTGTCATATTGTATTGTGTGGTATTGTATCGTACCGTGTTGTATCATATTATGTTGTATCGTATCGTGTTGTAGTGTATTGTGTTGTAGCGTATCGTATTGTATCGTAACGCATTGTACTGTATTGATTTGTACTGTGCGGTTTTGTATTTTATTGTGTCGTATTGTATGGTATTATATTGTATCATAATCTGTTGTATTATAATATATGGTATTGTATTACATCGTTGTACAATTATGTATCATATTATATATAATTGTAATATATCATATCCTAAAGTATAATATCATATTGTATTGTATAATGTCATGTTGTACCGTATTGTATGGAGTCATGCAGTATTGAACTGCATCATATCGTATCATACTTTGTCATGTATCGTATTGCATACCAATTTTCACTCTACATAACAGCCTTCACCATCAGTGTGATCGTGGAGTGAATGCGTGTGAATGGTCGAGTGTGATCTGTATTGTTAAAAACACTGAGTACTGAGACAACCAGAAAAGTACTTTATAAGCTCTATTACACTTACCATTCAAATCCATTTAATTAAAGAAATGAGACAGACAGCAGAAGGAAAGGACTGGTTTTCATGACTGGAGACATAAGCTCACCTGCTAGGTTTTCTCCCAGGCCTTCAGCTTAGTTAGTTCTGGATCGTTTTGGTGAGTGGTGAGCCCAGGCTTCATATGACTTGTTTATATTGGTCACATTTTAATAAACTTCAAAGGCTAAATTCATTCAAGTTCATGGGTCTAAGTCTGCTTTTGAGTCCTGTAGAGCTACAAGTCGACATCATTACTTCTTTGCGACACCTTTCAAAGGTGACACAGTAACTGCTTCACCTTCACCTCAGGAGTGGTACATTTAATACTATAAGACAGTCTGGTGCTGTTTCAACAGCTTAAACCCATTCTTAATTTCCCACATGAAATAAAATTGAAAGTTATTCACAAAACAGAAAAGAAACAAAAAAGACGAGAAACCCAGTGTTGCCTGTCAGTTCTAAGAGTTTGACTTCACTTACTTTTTAGAGAGTCATTATTAAACAATGTATTTAGTCATGATATTTGATATCTGCTACAATAATATTTAAATTGTTGCATACCTTCAAAAGGTGCTTGATTTTTCATAGAACCAAAAAGAAAAGAAAAAAAAAAACAAGATTCAGGATGTGGTCATAAGCCAAAGCAAACTAATGTAAAAATTTAGTGTTATAAAATTGATTGTAGCATTATTCAGTTTTCTTTGATTTTCACAGGTTTTTTAGCTCTTCCATCTTCAAAATGCTAGACCCTGCATATAAAAAGGCTCATTTTAGAGGCTTATGTAAGGAAGGTGTGAGAGCATTTATTAGGTGGGTGTTGGAATTAGCCGGGAGGGGAATCTGCTGCTGGTGAGCGGATGAGCATCAAACACCAGATGCTGGACTTGCCATCAGTTTAAACATAATTACAAAGCACTCTCATCCATGCATATAACCATTCCTTTGCTGCTCATTTATCATTGAACAGAATTTGGGGAGAAAAAAGTCTAATGGAACACTTACTTCAGGATCAATTTCTACCGTGGAAGGTGAATTTAAAGAAGAGGAAATGGGATTTATGTTCTAAAGGCCCATTAATAATAATAATAGCCTGGAATATCTACAGATCCCTTGTGACACTTTCATTAATATCCTTAGTGCTGTTTCAATGATTTATTGAACTGTAATATATCACAGTGGTCTCAATGTCAGTTTTAAATGTTCTTTTTTTTCCCTTTTTGGTTAGGAATTTTTTTCCCTCGTTTTCTCTTTGTATTATTTCTTTTTTAAATTATTTATTGCCGATAGTCTAATGTTTACAAGGTAAACTGCACATAAATCATACATGTGTGCGGGAAGAGTCAGTTTGTAGGAGGCAGTTTTGTTCAGGTTCTGATTAGGAGAAACAAACTAGAGTGCAAATAGAGGAAGAAACAGGATCAATTTCTGCTTTAGATGAATTAAATCGAAAAAAAGCATGAAACAGGGGAATAGAGCACTTTCTCCAAACAAGCCCCATTTAAAGAAACAATAAACAGAACCAGACCAACACGGGTAGACATAAGAAGATATAGATTTTAATATCTTTATAAACATTTTTGTACTGTCGTTTTCTGATGATAACTTACTGAACAATCAAATTATGGCAAATAAGGAAGATGAATAGGCATACAGTCGAACGGGTAATATGGAGGTGAATAGTTGTGCATTAACAAAAAATGGCTCTAAAAATATAACATGAAAAATACGTAAATAAACAAACCACCAGGAAATCAAAAAAGTCAAAAGACTCCTCCCGACAAGAGGAGCAGATAACCCTGTTATCATCATCAATGTCACTGATATTGTTTTTCTGATAGTTATACAGGAAATGATTAATATCAGCACTGCAAGAAGTCCTCATGTCTTCTTGTTACTGGTACAGTTTACATCATTGATACAAACACCATCCTATCAGTAGATTCAAGAGAGGCACAAAAGCTCCTGAAGTAGGATGTCCCGTATTTGTTCATCTTTTAAATCCACGTTCTACGGCATCTTATTATTTCAGAAGCGATTGTCTTGTTCTTGGATCCCCACATCAGTTAACATGATCCCTGTTCTCCATGCTCCTGTCAGTGTGCTTTTTTTTTTTATCTTTTATTGATCACAAGTCATTGAATGTACACACACATTTTTTCCTCAAGTCTTGTCTCGGTATTCCTTTTGAAGTTCAATGATCAAGAAAAAAATGTGTTCCTCATATTCTCAGAGAGGAAGGTTTTTCCCTCCCAGAGGAGAGATCAGTTCAGAACAACCTCAGTGAGAAACTGAGAAAGCCCTGTTTGACCCTTAGACCTCTAAGGCTCCTTTTGGCCCTGCAGCGGGGGGGGGGATCTGTCTCTTTAGGTCCGTTTTGTGCCTTACAAAAATCATATGAACAACATCTGACACAAGATATAGACAGACTCTTCAATATTCACAGCTTGATCTCCCAGAGATGCACATTGTTTTCCAAGCAAATGAAATTAGGGCATGGCAGTTCTCATTATCTTGAAACAATTAGCAGCTTAATATTTAGTTGCACAGAAGGAGAGAGGTGAGAATGGAAGCAGATTTGCGTGTTTAATGTGATACCAATGAGAAGTAGGTAAATGGAAAGGATTGTTGGTATGATACCTGAAAAAGCCATCGTTTGGCAGTAGCAGAAAGTAGCTGTTAGCATGTGCCACTGCCTCATACTTTGTACAAACTAACTAGCTGTTGGTTGTAAAAACATCAATGGCTGTAGATTTGTATTCGTTGAGAGACGGGCACATTCTTATGTCTGAAAAAGACTGACATTTTATTGCCATGCTAACACTTTACCTCCTAGTTTATGAGAAACATTCTTGAAATCATGTTAGCATACAAAACAAAAGAAAATACATTATGCAGAGAGGATGAGGAAATGTCAAGGTTCAATATTGAACTTTTTTTGATAGTAATTTACAAACTCTCAACTGAAATTAAAGCTAAACAGAGTGCCTAGCTCATCCATCTCAGAGCTAGCTAACTTACTAGCCACTTGCTCTGTCATCACCTCCTTTTTTTTTTTTTTTTTTAAATTTTCACCACATTTTGGTTGTTGGAGCTCTGGTTGAGGGCAAGAATTTAGAATATATATATGAAGACATGAAATGAAGTCAAACTAGCGTAAGTGGCAGTGCAAGCTTGGTCGCATTAACCTTTCTGTCCTCTTTCTCTCCCTTTGACTTTTGTGCTATGAGTCTTTCTGCTGTAATGTTTGTGCTATGGGTCTTCCTGTTGTAATGTTTGATGCTCTGATGCCTGTTTGAGTCTGAACAGTAAAGCTCCCTACACAACATTTACACATAAAATCACACTCACACACATACATAAATGACACACAGGCCTTGTAGTGCAGGAGCTAGAGAGGGTCTGAGGGCTGTGTCTTTGCAGTTAGCCAAACCCTCTGAAGGTCAGCGGAGAATGTTGTGAATATTTGTTGTTAAAAAGGCCACAAAAAGGGCAGGGATGTGTAGTAAAGACTGGGATAAGGTTGCCCTATTGTTGGCTTGCTGAACCCCACTAGGGGGGCGGACAGTGGTCCGGGGGGTGCACTTGTGCTTCCTCCTTGTGACGGTGCCATCTGGGGATGTGTGGTCATGTTTCCCCCCCTCTGTGAAATCTGGGGAGGAATCCTCCTTGTCTGCCATGACCTCCTTTGAGTGGTGAACCTCGTTGTCACCCTTCCCCTTGCTCCCCCTGGTGCGAGGCTTTGTGCAGTTCCGAGAACGACCAGGTCTCGACGGCTGGACTAAGTGGGTCTGCCCTCCAGAGCCTACCACTACTCCACGATTCATGGACGGATTCACCGTACCAGATAAATTGTTAGTTTGGGCTCTAGACTCAGAGTTAGGAGCAGTTGGCGAACAGTTGGGAAAGTCCTCTTTGCGCAGTTCCTTGAGGTCTTTTCCATACATTTCAGCTGGTGTCTGGCAACCCACTGAAGATGTTGAACCTCGGAAACGTTTTAACCATTCCCACAGAGACAGGGCCTTGCAGTCGCATGACCAGGGGTTGTCGTTGAGGCGCAGGTATTCCAAAGCAGGCAAAGTATCCAGGCACTGTCCAGACAGCTGTATCAGGGAGTTATTGAACAGGTAGAGGGTGGTGAGACGTTTCAGGTCATGGAAGGCCAGACGGTCAACCCACTCGATCTGGTTTTGGTGCAGGAGCAGTCGGTCCAAGGCTCGAAGGCCTCTGAAGGTGTTCTGGTTGACGCTCCACAAACGGTTTCCATGCAGAAACAGATGGCTCAGGTTGTGGAGGTCCATAAATGTGTCATCCTGCAGGAACTTCAGATGGTTATCCTGTAGAGATACAAAGGGCACACAAACACAAGATTATATGAACACTTTTTCCTCACAGTAATAGATTTTGTGAATATGTGGGAATGTTTCATTGCATTATCATCTGTTCAACTGGAAACTCTCAGTGGCTCTCAGACTGTGCCTGCACTCCAGTGCAAAGTGTTCCTAAGATGCACCGTCCATCTGACTTATTGCATGCCTTTCTGCTTCCTGAAAAGCAGAAAACAGTGCTGAATGGATAATCATGATACTATGACATCTGAGCAGTGATGTGTGGAACAATTCTGACTCAGACACTGTAGATGAAAAATGCTAGACAAAGGCTATTTGCTGATGTAAAATGCAACTGCCAGCTTGTCAATCAAAGCACTGAGGTAGCAGAGACACTGACTGGACTGTCAGTGCATTTTTATGATGATCAAAAAGATGGTTTATTGTGTTAGTCCATCTAAAACTGAACTTTTAAGATACCTGTAAACATGCTAGTTTGACACACTATGTCGACAGATAATTTGGTTGGAGATTGATGTAACTTTGCATATACAGTATGCACCTCAGTCATCCCAAAACTGGCCTAGGTGGTCTGCATGCTCCACTATTACCATGCTAGGCTTTGACCTAGAAGTTGGATAGCAACAATTTTTAGATGAAACTGTTTTTAATCATCCTCTTTCAGATATCATTGTGAGCATTACTGATAGTATGTATCAAATTTCTAGCAAAAGTAAAATATAGCGTTTGTATGTAACATACAGGGGTCTCATTAAAAACATGTACAAAACTGGCCTGAGACTGGCATTCTCCACTTCCCACAGTATGTGAAACTATGACCCATGTGTTCTTGCAATTTAGAGAAAGGGGGAATTTGATGACACACATGATGAAGTGGTAAATTAAAGCCAGATATATTTTTTTTTACTGAAACATGTCTCAATATCAAACTTTATCCCACAATCCATGTTGAGATAAGCAGACAGTTTTTCTTAGTGTACCATGTGAGCAATATTGTACCAATATGAAAATATATTAAGTTTCATCATAATAAAACCCTGTCAAGCATTTCATTAACAAAGTCTCACCTTCACTTACTCTGACTGCATTAACTGCACCATAACTTGATAGTTTGATATAGACATCCACACAGCCAAAAGTGTGAACAAACTGCACCAAAGTGCCAGTAATCATTCAGATATTTCCCATGTTAACTGCCTGTATAGCTCTTACTCAATTAGAACCTTTTATCAAAATCAGTTGTGGTGCAGATTGAACTTTACAGAATGCAATAGTAAGTAACAAAATGAAAAAAAAAAACAAAACCTTTTGCTCACAGATCAAACTTCTCTTTCATGATATCCTGTAAAAGGGGAAATATTGCTACCTGATGTGGGCACTCTGACATTATGTGAAGAAATCAATATGGGTCCTCCAAACAAATATAAACTGCAGTAAAACTTGTGTGTAGTGATAAATGGTGGATTCTTTACTACAACAGGAGGAGCCTGTGAAAACAGCAGCAATGTGGTTTCAGTCTGTCTTTTCTTCTGTCTGTGACCCATTCTGCCATAACAAACAACAATGAGTATACCTAACTGCTCTTTCATTCATAAACACCTACATTTTCAGTGTCAGAATGTTTATTTTCTTTCCTTCCGGTTGCAGTTGTGATTCATCACTGGAAACTTTTGTTCTGTCAGCTCATTTTGTCGTGTTTTCATTCATATGGAGGTTTGCATTGAGCGTTTATGACTGAATGTAGACGTATAGAGTGCTGAATGGAAGGCTGGTCTATGTGTGCACATTTCCAGGTGGACTGGGATTTATAAAGAACATTTGGTGAAGGCGTGCATGTACACAATTTAATACATTTATATTGTTTTTGGTGCACACCAATACCTGCGTGCATACTTTAGTCTGACTATGCGCTATAGGGCAGTCTCAGAGTATGATACGTACGCAGTAGGATACAGGGGCAATGATGTAATACACATTGCGAGACATAATGGTTTGGGATAATAAACATTTCCTGCATATAATTCCTCAGAGTTAAATTTTCTTTGTTGTCTTTGCAGAGTTTTAGAGATCCTGCACTTTAAAAAATTTGAATTTAGTGATTGAGTAAATTAAAAAATATTCTGTTTGTAATCCCTTAGCTATTAATAAATACAAGCACAAATTCAAATGGCCCTCTCTGTTTTCCCATTTGCATTTGCAAGAATGTGTATTTGCTTTCTGCCTTAGACCTAGGCACTGCAGTTTCTTTATTGAACCAGAGAGAAGGGTTTAAAGATGCAGTACAATAAAATATACTTCCAAAAGTGACCATGTCTAGGTTATATAGTATATTGTTTCATTCTTATAGTATCTCTAATATCACCTTAGGTTTTCAAGACAGAGAAACACCCACACGGCATTTCCAGTACCATCCACCTCGGAGGCCTCCTTCTCAATGCTTCTTGTTTTGAATTGAGGACTCTGTTCATTAAAATGCCACCATAGCGACGAGGGGTGGTACTTCGGGGCAGCAGAGTCCTGACGTAAACAAGCAGCAGCAAGAGCTGGTGCAATTATGGAGGAAGAGATTAGCGTGGATGCTGCTAAAGTGCCAGTTTTATCAGAACTTGACAACATTTCTTTGTTAAAAGAAGAACAAAGAACAGCAGTGAGTTGTTTTCTTTTCAAAAATGACAAAATTTGAGGACTTATAGTCACCATATTTCATGTTATTCCTCACTAGCTGCGCACGCGCAGTGATAGCAGCTACATCACATGTTTTGTTGCTCTTACTGGCCCGTAGAGATGTGATAGACAGAACATTCATCCAATCACACTCCGAGTTTTTTTCAAATCCTCTGCCTTTTCTCAAACGTTTCCTATTGAAGCTTGGCGTGTCAGGTTAGGGGGAAATACATTTAGAGGTGCACTCCTAAATGTAAGAGTTAGCACATCCTTGGATCCCACCACACATAGGCATTCTGGGACTGCTTTCAGGATGAATAAGTTCACTTTTAAATGAATTTCTCTCTCATCATTAGAAATGTATGAATGAAAATAAAATGTAAACTTTCTGTTTAGTAAATACACCTTCTGAGGTGCTGTTCTCAATTCTAAACAAGAAGTAAACAGCAGAGATGATCGGAGCTGAGCAGCGCTTGTTCGTCATATTACATAGTAATTACACTGTATTAGATTTATAACATATTTACATTCTGCATTGATTATGCATTTAAAAAGCTTCTGCATTAAAGCAACTGTCTGAAGCCTTTCTTATTAGCTAAACCATTGGTTCTTAAATTGTGTGGCAAGTCAAGGTGTGCCTTGGAGATTTGTGCAATTTATTACTACAACAACAACAATACAACAAAAAAAGATACTGTAAGATGTGTTAAAGGGGCTATTTTGCATGGATATGGATATAGTGAGATTTTAGCTTGATCGTAGCTGTGCCTTGGGCAAAGAAGTTTGAAAGCCACTGAGCTAAACTGTATGGGCTCACGTCTTAAAAAAATAAAGTATACGAGTTATGTTTGTCATCTTCTGGACCCACTTACAAGTTGGGGGAATTTTGATTTTACAGTGTATTGCAGTGCTTAGATAACATAAACAGGCTCTGGTGTAACAAGCTGAGTTGTTGCTACAGTATTTTACCTTTTTTTTGCACAGCTTGCATTTTGCATATCTCATTATCAACTCCAGATGTCCTGGTGTTGAAAGAAACCTGAAATAATACACTGTCTTTGTCTTTAGTTTTGGTGTTCTGATTATTTGTGCTGCTTTGTCAAAAAATGCTACTGCAGCATAAAACAATAGCAGAGTCTAGCTGTCCATACATCTAAGGTTAGGCTTAGGTGTGAAGCCTACTGACCATATGTCGAAGGGTTTGGGTTAAGTTAAGTTAAGGATAGGAAAAGTCCCAAATGGTTAGGTTTAGGGTAAGGCACTCAGGTAGGTGATATATTTGAGATGATTTGAGGGTTATCGGGAGTTTCCTGAGTGATGAGCAATGGCCTGGGCAGTGACAGTCACTGTATCTTTACCAACCTAATCCTAACCATTTACCCATGCACACAAATGCAAAATAGCACATTTGGATGGGTTGCAGAAATTGACAAAACACTGGCTCTAGTTAGACTTCTCTGTATGCTGTTTTTTTTTTTAAATTTCAAGTGTACACTACATCATGCATCTGATAATCTGCTCTGGCTTTGTAATTGAATGCAGTAGAGGTGATGCATATTTTGTAACTGACAATAGCATCTGCAGCCATATCGATTCTGTAACTTTTATATTTGTGTACAAATCAGTAAGGAGTAGGATATATGAAGATATACTGCCATATCATGTTTTTTGGTCACAGACCTACTTTGCACTATTTTAGAATTGAGACCCCAGAGCTGTAAAGTTGTCAATGTTTGCACTGTTCAGTGCACAACCAGTTTTCTGTATGTTTATTTATTTCTTTTTGGTATGTAGCTTAAATGGTCAACTGAATGACAGGTCCAATAGTAACTGTCTTTAAGGGGTCATATAGCACTACCTTCTGTAGCAAACTCACACAGACTTTTGAGAAAAAAAAAAAACAGTTGTTTCCCCTGGTGCTTGTAGACTGGGACAAAGACGATGGTGGAATTGAATGACCTAATTTTGCTATAACAGTGACTTAATTTAATGGGCAGAAAATATTCTTGAACAGTGGCGTGCACAGAGTTTTTCAAGGGCAGGGGCGATAAGAAAAAAAGGACACATACAGCGCGTTCTTGCCACTGAAGAGGGCACTAAGTTTCGCATGTTTTTGAGGGCACTTTAGACATGTATATTTGTTATACAAGTAGCACATTATATAGCCTTACAACAGACTAACTAGACAGACTACTCAAGTTAGTTTGTAGTCAGGATCAGCATCCACAAGAACTGTGTAGATTCAACATTGGACTGTGAAGAACACACAGAAATAAATAAATAAATCCCTAGGGGGTCTGGGGGTCTTCCCCCAGAACATTTTCAATTAAGTAGATGCCATTTCCTGTATTCTAGTGCATTTTAACACCATGTTAGCACCAGATAATTCAAACTGGTTCTGTGAGATATACTAGTAGTTCTGGCTCAGTATAGATCAAGAAAAGGCCCAACATAAAGGTCATTGCAACAGTACTGTTTCAAAGTATTTCTTGGTCCTAATGGTCTTCTGGAGTTTAGTGTGTTTTTCCACCCAAGAAGGCAATTTAGTGTGTTTTTTCCACCCAAGAGGGCAGTTAGTGTGTTTTGTCAACCAGGAAGGCACTTCAGCACACTTTTTAGCTCCCAAGAGGGCACTTTAGCTCATGTTTTGCCTCCCAAGAGGGCACTTTAGTGCACGTTTTGCCTCTCAAGAGGGCACTTTAGCGTATGTTTTTCAACAATTGGGCCACAAGGGGGGGTGACCAGCCCCCCCCCCGCACACCACTGTTCTTGAATGCAGTTCAGAAATAAGGCTACATGTTTTGTAAAGGAATAAAGTTGCAAAAGTTAATTTGCTACTTCAAATTAAATTTAAGTTCCTCTCGTTTACCTGTAGGTAAAGATACTGCAGGTTTCTGAGGCCTTTGAAGATGTCATTAGGGAGGGAACTGAGTCCACATCGGTACAGATGTAGCGCATTAAGCCGGCTCAACCCATGAAAAGTATCTTCAGCCAGGGAGCGCAGGTGGCGGTTGTCTCCCAGATCCAGCTCTTCGAGCAATGTGAAACCGTGGAAGGTGGAGGGCTCGATGTACGTGATGTTATTAGAGTATATCCAGAGAGTGACCGTGTTGGAACTGAAGTGACCCCGGAGTAAGCGGTGGATCTTGTTGTTCTGTAAAAAGATGCGTTCGCTGTCAGGAGGAATGCCTTCGGGTACAGACAGGAAGTTGTGGGCTTGGCAGGAGACAGTGCTGGGTGCAGTGTAGCAGATGCAGTGACGGGGGCAGGACCAGGAAAATTCGAGCCCACAGAGAACCAACAGGAACTCCAGCCCGCAGCCTGCAGATAGCACAAACACAGACAGACATACACACAAACAAAGGTTGAGCAAGAGAGAGAGAGAGAGGTTGAGAAAGATTACAGACATAAATCAACAAAACACACACACAAAGACAGGGAGAGAAAAAGAAAAATCTATTGAGTACAGGGTTCATTTAAACTGCATGTATAGATTTTGTTCCTGAAAAGCACAAATAACAAGAAGACTCTTGCAGCATCATCAAACTAACAACACAGACAGTGCTCACATGTGTTTGTGTAGCACACAAACAATATAAATTGGACCTAGTGACATTACCCCTCGAGTTCTGAGTGGAAATGCTTTTTCAACCCAACTTTAAACTATTGTAAAGGGCTGCTGAGGCAGGCCGTAACCCTAAGCTATTTTGTCTAACCATTTTCTCTTGCCTGGACTTACTTTTGTGAAAGCTTGTAAAACATCAACCCTGTGGTGCACAGTCAATCTCTAAACATCTTTTTTATAGGACAACCTGGGCTTCAAGAATATGTGTGCTGCTGTAATTTTTCTTGAATTGTATAAAAGCTGTGGAACTATAAAGACAAAAGAAAAAAAAGTGAACAGAAATTCAAAGTATTTTATGTGCACACAATAATGAATAAAACTTCTAACCCAAATCTTGTTCTCCCATGTCTTGGGAACCAAAAGGTGAAAAAGCAATCATTCTGTGACAAGAAGTCTTCAAAAATATCTACATATTTACAAAAAAGTCCTTGTACTTTTTATAGTTAGATTTATTTGTGCCATTATTCAAAGCAGTTCCTGTCTGCAGAGACACAGAGGGCCACATCTCTTTCTCTTCATTAGGAGCTTTTCAGGCCGTCTCCTCTAGGATATACATGCACAGTTTGAAAAAGTATGCAACGATGGCACAGCCTGCCATTGGTTGTAACAGCCCAGTCATAATGAATTGTGGAATACAAAACAGAAAATGTAGCAGATAGCATTAGCCACTAGCAACAGAAACAATTGAACAAATTATTAAAGAAATTGATAAAAAGACATTCAATATCAGAGTTACTGGCATGGATTTAATCTTTAAATACCACAGAAAGTCACAGAAGTTCCAGGCTTGCCAGAAAAGCCTCTGTAAGAGCTACAAAGGCATGGATAAGCTCACTAGAACAGCACAGTGGAGGGGAGGAAAAAATCAAGTGGCCACAATTTATGGGGCAAAAGTTATTTAACTTGTTGTAATCTGCATCTCTTTCTGTCATGTACAACAATGTCAGTCTCAAACGGTTAAAGCTCCAGACAAATAGCCACACTTGTCAGTCAGATCACCCACCCCCCTTAATTATGACTAACTCTTGGCCTTATTTTCATCAAAGCAGATATATCTGAACCACAACACAAGACAAAAGCACTTTTAAAAAGTACACAATTAAAGACACCCAGTGAGGACATGCATCTCTACATTTTATGCATCTCTACAATTTATTTTACCATAGCTTCCATGGTAACATGTACAGTTTTTTGTTACCCATGCCGGTGAAATCGGCAGGGGGTTATGTAAAGGGTTCCATATCTTTGTTCGTTTCTTTGTTTCTTTGTTTGTATGTGTACAAGATAACTCGAGAATGGAAAGTCGGATCTTCACCAAACTTTCGGGGAATATTGGGATAGTGACAGGGAAGAATTGATTAGATTTTGGTGATGATCTGCGCACCCGTTCGGTTTTTCTCGGACTTCAAAATTTTAAACACCATAGTAATCAATGGGAGCGTGAGTTCCTCGGTGGCGCTGCTTAGGTGTGGGCCTGCCGCCTCAGACAGCCATTCTAGTTCTAAATGTTTTTTTTTTTTAGCTTAGCTTGTTATCATGTGAAAACCAGCAGTACTTTATAGAGAAATAAAGATAAATATATGTCGATCTTGAGAAAATAATTGTTTTTTTCCACAGCAAAATGGAGTTAAATGAAATGCTTAGGGCTTCTATTTAGCATAGTCTTTTTGACATGATTTTTCTTTACCCATTTACACATCAGATTTCCACTGAATACAGCTCCAAAACCCATTTTTGGGTCCCAACCCACCATTTGAGAACCACTGGTTTATCAAATGGCTTAATTTTTTAACACTGGCATGATTTGGACCAATAATGTTTCCAAATTTAGAATGTTATATGTTAACATTTGCAAATTAGGGTCGAGGACAAAGAACAATGGGTGAAAATAAGATTTGCTAGTGTTAGAAAAAAAAAGTTAAAGACATGTAAGACAGATATTCCCTACCATTTTTACTCAGAGCCCCCCACTCGTTTCAAAGATAAGTTGAGACAGGTTTTTTTTTTTTTTTCAGCATATTATTGCCAAAAATCAACATACATTTAATTATATCATTGATTCAACCCAAAGAAGACCATTGTATAAACCAGTGGTTCCCAAAGTGGGCCATGGGCCGTAGGCCATGTTAGGGGGGGCGCGGCAACACAAGCTTATGACTTCAACACTGCAAAAACAGGAGCAGTTCATTGATGTCACCTCAGATTCAGCAGTGTCATTGAAAGCTTTGGCCATACTCTTTCCTTTAACAACATGTGTTGTTTTTTCTGCTGTTGCTGCAATTAAGACAAAAAACAAACCAAAGCTGGACATTGAAAATGCACTGAGATTGTCAGGGGGGTGCCCGGTTGGGAACCACTGACTTGAGATATAAAGAGAAACATCACTAAAGTCCTTCAGTTTAATAGAAATCAGCTGGATAGATGATATTAAATCTCACTTTAAAATCCAGAATTAGTTTTAAAAAATCAGTGTTGTAGATATGAATGCATGGCACTTTTAAAAACACAAAACAACATCTAACAAGACATCCACAGTGTTCAACTTCCAATATACAATGTCTTTAAAGAAAAATCCATTAACACCCATGCATTTCAATAAGCCAAATTCACACTATACTTTGTCCTAAGGTGATAGGAAATAAAACAAGAATGTGATGCAGAATCTAAAAACTGTTTTTGTCATGATCTTTTGGATTTTGTTGGGGACACCAGAGCACATACTGCCTAGCATTTTCTGTCGTCTTGTCACAGAGCAAAGATCTTGTCTCTCTGATTGCCTCCACTTGTGGGTTGCACAGATGGACCTCCTCTGACACAGTTTACCATCCAACTCCACAGAGTGTATTTAGGCTCACAATGAGTGGTGTGCTGAGCAGAGCTAACAATAACACCTGGTTTAGTGAATCAGAGGACTTCTCTGGGAAGCTGATTGGATCCCTTGTGCATCACTTGCCGGATTCAACACATATGCAGCTATTTCAGCTATTTTACCCTTTTGGATATTCTCCTACCTCCGGGACATGGGCTATTAAGAGCCCAATCTCTTCCCTGAGTCCACTGGCACTCCTTTGCAGAGCACGGAGGCTGTGATCGGTCTTTTTGTGTTGTTAAATGGGCCGTGGAATGCTTATTTAAACTTGTAGTAAGTTGCTCTGAGGCGCTTTCTGATTGGTGACATGATTCCCCAGATCCTCAAGACGGGAAATGTGACTTATCCACAGTCTCATCTGAAATGAGCACAACTCACAGCCCATCATGAATGCTCCATCTGACAAACCTCTGGCTATCTTCTTCCCGATTTATAATTCACAGCATGGCGAAGGCCTGATTCACTGCCTCCAATCGATATTCCTCTGTTGCCTTTTAACTCACCCTGTAATCCTGGGTCCTTTATGTTGGAAATTCAGGAGCAGCAGAATTACTTTCCACCAAGAGACAAGCGTATTTATCTACTATATTTTCTTGCCAAACTGTGGCTAAGCTGTGACATTCAGCGTCTGACTTCACTGACCTTTAGCAGTAATTCTCTGTGTCTAGTTGCAGAGCTCGAGCATGTCACCTGAACAGGAGTGTGCTCTCTCGGGCACAGATCTAATCCTATTTGTTAAGCCCTGCCACTGGGCAACAATGGAAACGCATGCATCCTCCCAAATCAGAAATGTACCCAATAAATGAGGCGATTCTTCACGGATGAACACTGTCAAAAGGTTGAATGTGAGTGTGTATTCATGTGTGCTGGTATGCAAGTAAACATGTTGTGCTGCAGACCATGACATGTCATTAGAGCACTACAGCATGCATTGACTTTATTTGGACTTTTCTTTATAATGCCATAACCTTCTCCAGTACATGGATCCTTTAATTTGTCACTGGCAATATCCACATTTTTCACACCGTCAACACCAAACAAGAAAGCTGTTTGAGTCCTTTGTAGCCATGCAGCTGTTATTATCTCAATTGTTCTCTCTTCTCGGCATTTCCATGAGGATGTGTCAAGCATGGCACCCACAGACTGAGTAAATAGGTGAAAATTGTTTCCATTACTCTTGGAAAAACAGGACTCACTTTATTCATCAGACAAATAAGCAAGACTGAATATTCAGTGGCTGTTTGGGGAAAGTTTCCATCAAGAAGCCACGAGGTACTTAAAGCTCCTGCAAGGAACTTTAGGTCTGTGTCTATTTTGGCACCCCCTGTGGACAAAGTGGTACCTCTTTTAACTTAACCCTGGTTTTTACTCCTAGATAACAGGGCACTATGCCATATTAACACTGCAGTGGCACAAGCTGTCATGAGCACTATACTCAGGCCTGCCCACAGAGTTTGTAGGGCCCCTGATGGGCCCTTCCCAGTTGTGATTTATTAATAATATTAATGTATGTGTGTTGGATCAGTAGCATTGGTGCTAGCATCCTGGCTAACAGTTACTTCATAGATGAAAGGTGGCTCTATATGTTATTGGGTTCTTAACACTGCATCACTTATTTTTTGTCTTCTTTTGCACTTTAAACCCTTATTAGCTACTGTTACCTAATGTTGAACACTTTTTGCCACCTTTAACTCTTTCCATTTCTTTATCAGGCCCTTTTTGCAAAAATTTTGCTACTCTTAACCCATTATTGACACCTTTTGACCCTTTTCTCACTTTTAACCCATATTAACTCTTTTTGCCCATTTTCTCTACTCTTAAGCCCTTTACCACTACTTTATCCAATATTTTGGCAACATTTTTACCATTCTTAACCCAATATTGATTTTGAGTTTTTGCCTGTTTTGCCACTGTTAGCCTATTTCAACACTTTTCAAACATTTATGCCTCTCTCTCACCAATTTTCACTACCTTATGTAGCCATTAACCCATTTTTGCCCCTTTTGCCCATTTATGCCACACCTTTACCCATTTTCACAACATTATCTGGCTGTTTTTGCAGCATTTCTGCCACTTTTAACCAATGGTTGATCCTTTTTGAACCCTTTGTCGCCACTTGTAATCCATCTTTAAGACTGTTTTCACCCATTTTTACAGTCTTTAACCCATTCTTGATACTTTTTGACCCCTTTTCTTCTTTCAACTAATTTTCTACCTCATTATAACCCCTTTTCACCACTTTTCCTGTCAATTTGCACCACTTTCAACCTATTTAGGCCCTTTTCCTATATATTTTTACAATTAGTTGATTAGTTTTTCCTTAAAGTTATTACAGTAGTGTTAAATTTAACAGTTTTTCCCAGTTCATAAAATCTAACAGGGTCTGAGATAAATTCACACTTTGGAGAGTGTAAATGTTTTAACTCTCTTGAAGTGTTTATTATTAACACTTACATTAAAATGCACTTTAAAAACAATAATGTATTACATCCTTTTACATTTGGTGTAAATTTGAGGTATTAATAATTTCAATTATTGACACAGAGCAATGCACTTTCCATGTTAAAGATTGCTTTTGGCTAGGATGGAACAAAGAGAGATGTGTAACTAGAATATGTCCTCAGCTGAAAGCCAGCGCTCCACCCTTTATTATTATTATTGTTTTAGAACAGAGAATTAAACAGATTTTGCTGTGTTTGGACACAGAGATGCACCCATGATATTTTTGGGACCCTGCAAGTAGTTTTTGACAAATTGTCAAGTTGTCTTGTTGTTGTTGGCCAATTGTGGTCTGTGTGTTTTAATACGTTGTTACAAAATACTCTTTTGAGGAGGTGCACATCAGGCTATGTGGAGGCCTCTGAGGAAGTTCAGCACTATGCAAACTCATGGAATATGTAGAGATATAAATCTGGCTTTAGTATTAGACATAATGGTTTTAAACAATCTCATTCTAATGTCTTTTAACAGTCAAATGCATAATACATGGAAAATAATTGCCACAAAAAATGTTACTTCGTCTGACACCTACCCCATCACGGAACTTTCTGTCATAAAAATGACAACAGAAATAATGTTTCTTGTTGACTTTATTCTCCTTTGCTTTTGCAGGTCATAAAGAGTTATCAGTATTCATTTTGGCAGGTTTCTTCACCAAGTAAAAACTCCTCACAGGAACTTTAACATGCAACTCAATTTGATACTTAATTTTGGTTTAATTCTACTTGTCTTCAGACCCTCAAAAGGAGCATTTTTATTTAAAAAAAATGCATGAAATGCAACAAATTTAGTCTCCCTTTTGCTCTTACATTTGTTCTGAGATTAAATTATTCCAACCAGAAGCCTCAGCAGGAATTCATCCACGAGGTTTCATTATTCATAAAACTGATCCCCCGCTCACTCCAGTGATTATATTTTTTCCAAGCCTTAAAGTATTTCCATTAAAGCCTCACTTCATGCATGTCAATAGAATTACAGTAGCAGATTTTTTAGCAGGAGAATGATCCGAGGCGGCGAGAGATAGGCAGTGATAAGTGTGATCCACGGGCAGAGCGGGGGAATGAGAATGTAGATGCAGCCGAGATAGTTAGACAATTTGAATCAGTGATGTGCTAATCACGTTGGACACATAAGGATGCGCCTCCTCTCCTCTCATTCTCCTCAGCTTGTCAGGACAAGGTAATAGATTCTTTACTCTGCTTAATCTGCCTGCACAAAATGGCAGCTTTTACTGCATTGTCAGATTTATAGAGAAAAACACAGAGTAAAAAACATGAGCAGTATTGGGTGCAATATCTTTCCCTTCTCTGTGAACAACATCCTTTAACTGCATGCCTGATGAAGCTTTAGAAGATTTGAATTTATGATCTGAACACTCTTTAGATGCTCAAAGTAACTTGTGAACTCGTCTACATGCAGATTGAGTGACGAGGGAGCAGCAAACACTGCTCGTCTTGTTTGCAGCCACGCTGAGGGCATGTGTGCTCTCTTTTGAAGATGGCAGAACACGCACTTCCACGGGAGACTCTAACACCTGCCAGCTCACTGATCTCAGCACCCCGTGTGTTTACATCTCCAAACACTACTTAAAATACAGGTGTTAACGCTGGAACACACGTGTATCATCACAAAGCCGTGTCCCAGAAATACAACGTGCCATTTAAATCATGTATACAGAAAAAAAGACACCGCTTGGACTCAGAGACACAACAAAACTTGAAACAAGTTTGAGAATGAATGAGATGGATCATGGCGGTTAAAAGAGCACAAAGGGCTGAATGAAGCTTGTGTATAGAGCTTTGAAAAGGGCGACTTGTTTTCAACACAGAGAAAAAAAACAAGTATTGTGTAAGACTGCTGTCCTTAAATGAAAAAGTAAGAAATTAATTTGTCATAACCGCATTGTGGGCTCACACAATGAGCCATTCAGCTCAAATTGTATTATATAAATAGCTTTGGACACAAAGGAGCATATACATGCCAATAGTGCCTATTGGAATTTGGCAGAATAAAGGAGAGGCTCTGAAAGGGAGATAATGTGTTTTTGGACAGGAAGCAGCACAGCTATTTCTGTGCCGTGTATCAACACTCTCGTCACAAGTCTTTCACCTCCAAGTCTGTCCCCACGCAGCTCCTCATCACCCCGTCTTCCTCCTCGCTGATTAGCGATGACAGATGCTATTGATAGACGGAGAATCACGTTTGACCCAGCGACCCCATCATCAGCAAGTTCCTTTTCTTTCCATGGGGGCGTAGGAACGGAAATAGATAAATAAATGAATGAAACACAATGGCTCGGGTCCCCTGGCAGGCTGCAGAGTGACTGTGTAGAATATCAGTGAAGCATAGTTCACAGCAGATTTGCCCTCATGAATAACACATCTCTGTTAATAGGAGGGGAATGGTTTAGTGTGTAGAGTTGTGTGACTCTGCCCATCATTAGACTGGACAAACTCAATTTCCTGTGTCTCTTCAAAGACCCTGATAAGCACCCCCCATGTTTTCACTGCTGTTCCTAAATAACGCCTCTCAGTCCACACTTGATCACTGTTTACAGTCATGTTCATGTTGCGCTTTATAATGTCAGAGCAATGTAGCAGACTATTGACTGTCTGCACTAGTTCTTCTGAGGAGTATGGCTTCAGATGTGTGCTGGTATTATAAAATGAAATATACTGTCACTGTGTTCAATAATGTTAATATTCTTTAGAGCAATTCTCATGTCAGAACCTAATTTATATTTGTAGCAAATTATCTGTATTCTTATCTGCATTATGACTTCATATCCATATCATACGAGCTAGCTGCAGAGGTTAGAAAATGTTTAGTAGTAGTTTTAAGTAGTTTTCTTCTGCTATTTAAATGACTGTATGTATAAATACAACTGCAATACACTGTGCATGGTAATGCAATGCTCATAACGCATTTTCCAAAGAAAATAAGATGATGTGATGTTAAACTCAAGAGCAGTTTATGCACAGATCTTGGAAAGCTCAGTTCCACAACATGTGTGCAACACTGAAGGGGGTTGGACCAATCAGCAAGGCGGTAGCTACGGGCAGGGTTTAGTTTGACTGGAAGCAAATAGCAATGGCTTACACTAGGTTGTAGAGGCAGTTTCATCAGAATTGTACCACAATTCCTCAAGCATTAAAGAGCTCATAACCACACTGAAAGCTTTTTTTTTTTTTGAAGGAAAAAGTGTTTTCATTCTTCTGCAGACCTGCTTTGACATGAGTTTGGGAGAGTTGCAGGGGGGTGTAGTGCAAGTTGGTATGGCTGTCTGTGGGTAGAGTGATTGGCTCAGATGTAGCCATGAAGGCAGCTGTATCAGAATTTGGCCACATTTCTCCATGAAAACAGAAGCACAGAACTACACAAAAACAGACAGAAGAAATTCCTGCTTCAGCATGGGATTGAGACCATTTGGGGGAGGATGAGTTCTACTGTAAACCGGTGTTTACAATTGCTGCTACCGCTCAAGCAGTGTTAATGTTGGCAGCTATTTTTAATTTTAGTCTTAGTCTTTGATTAGATGTCTTATAGTTTTAGTCACATTTTAGTCATTTCTAACCATTTCTGTTTTAGTCTAGTTCTAGTCCATAAAGAGTCCTCACATTTTAGTCTTTACTTTTAGTCCAAGCATTTATTCTCTTGCCTAAATCTGGTACCAAGTCATGGTAGCGTGTTCTATACACTGTCAGACATGGGGTCCCTGCTTTCTACAGCTGAGAGGCAGAAAAGATACAGATGCATCGTTTTTAGACAGATTTACCCACAGTGGAGAAATATCATGGATTTTGAATGTCTGACAAAAACTATATTGTATTTTAGTCTAGTTTTAGTCATCTTGACAAAAACTAAACTTACTTTTTTCGTCAGTTTTAGTCATCACAGATCTATTTTTGGTTAGTCTTAGTCTAGTTTTTGTCATGGGGAAAAAGGCTGTTGATGAACATTTTTGGTCATAGTTTTAGTCGAGGAAATTAACACTGTGCTCAAGAGATTAACAGTATTAAAGCCACAGTTTTATCAGAATTGTGCCAATTCTGTCTTGTCACCCTGATTAGCCCGTTATGATTGAGACGGACAGAACATTTGTCCAGTCACCTTCTGAGAACTTTTTGAAAAGCCCTGCCCTTTCCAGTTGTTCTCTTTGGGAGCTTTCCCAGATGAATGTAAAATAGATGCATATGTAATATGCATAATATATATAATACAGTGTTTCCAATACATTTGTTTATTTGTAGCGGACTGCCACAAAAAAATTAGGCCCGCCACAAATAGATTTTGGCGCTACCTGTCCACCCTTGCTCTGTGTATGTAGTGTGTCATTATTATGACTATACCGCAAATATCCGAGTATAATTTATGTGGAAGTTTTGAGCCATCAGCATGCATTTCTCACTGGAGTTTCACTTCTCCCATTGTCCCTGAATGCATCTCTCACAGCAGAGAGCTGTCTCTCCTCCGCCCATCCAGAAAACTCCTGCACATGCGGGTTTGTATCAGCGGTGAGAGAAGCAAGGGAGAGGAAGGTAAACAGAGCAGCATGGCGAGTTAGCGGAGAGTTAGATGCCTTTTAAGACGGACAATGAGAAACAATGCTGGATCTGCAGCGCTGAAGAGTTGTTCAACTTTGAAAAGGAAGAGGTTGAACTTCAGCAGTATTTGTTAAAATATGCTACAACATGACTCTGAGATAACGGCGGCAGTAACAGAACACGCCGCTACAGACATGAGCCCAGTGTTGTTGTTAAAATGCCCAATGCCCTGAGAAAGTGTGCAAACTCTGCAGGAATTTATTTCAGTATGTATTTATTTTAGATTAAGTTTATTTGGAGTTTGTTTACATTTTACATTAAATGAAAGTTTTAAATCCAAATCCAAATCAAACTCCATGTTTCTTTTTTTTTGCCCCCCCCCCCGCCTGGCAACCCACCACCACAAATAGATTCTGGACCTGTGATACACAATTTATTAATTATGTATTATTCACACCCATTCATACACTGATGGCAGAAGTCGCAGTGCTAACTTATTTGCAATATTAACTAATCCCATTCATGCACATTCACACGTCATGATGCAGTAGTGAGAGCAAGTTACAGTTCAGTGTCTTGGTCATGGAGACATGAGAGATAACTGACTCTACTACTAAGGGGCCCCCCTTTTGAATGAAATATCTTTTTTGTAATGTTTTCTGGGAGTGGTCAACTCACCAGAAATGCAACGATATTTCACTATAACCCAATTTTCCACCCAAACAACAGCAGCTTTACCAGCTGTCCTTCTCTCTTACATTGTCTAAGATCAGCACTACAGGGACAGACAGGACGATATTTAAGTGATACATTTACACAATCTTATGTCCTTTTCATACTATTTATGCAGCACTTTTTCTGAACAATACACTAAATAGAACATCAGCTCCTGACATTTTCAGTACGGGTCAGTGATTGCATATTAATTTTAATTAACAGTGTGGGAACAAAAGCACAAATTAAAGTGTTTGTTCTTAAAGGATGAAGAAACAGCAATAAAGGCACCAACGTGAATATTCACTCAAGCTGTCTTCATTTCCATTTTTAAGAATGTCTCTGCTGACTTGTTAAAAGCACTGATTGCTGCCATTATTCTCTGACTGCACAACAAACTCACACATGAACACTCCCGCCAGACGATGCGAGCAGCAACACTTCTGCCTGGGAATATTTGTTTTTTGTTGTTTTTCTTCTTCACAGCCTTCTGCAGAATGTTATAGATTTTGTCTCATTTGCCATTCCCCGGCTCCACTGCAGGCGATATTACCTCATAAGGTTGCCTGACTATTCTTCTAGAGAGTGAAAGGAAAATGGGAGCGAGAACAATGACAGTGCTGAGATCTCTTGGAAATGCAGAAGAATCAAAATATATCAGGAATATATATCACGTTGGGGTTAAATTCCTCTGATGCAGAGGCATCATAGAGCTGTGTCTGTGTGTGAGTGTCTGCTTTGGTGCAGCATCATAACTGGTTTCATCTCTTATCTCACACTTGAACAATACAAAGAAATCAGGTCACAAAGAAGCTGTTTTATAATTCCTTAATACAGAGAATTTACAACATGATAAGAGGATCTTCCTGATTGTGAGTTTAAGACTCATCAGAGTTTCCAAAAATCTCTCTATCTCTCTCTGTCCAATTTTGTAATAGATACTGATTTTACTCGAGAGCTCGATCAGCCTTTACCTTGATTCACATCATCATTCTGTTTCATAATAAAAACTTTATGACTGTGTTATTGAGGATACTGAATACATGCTCAGGTGCTGCAAGTGTACTTGGTAAACTGCTAGTCTGAAAAACGTCATAAATTTATTACACTTATTTTACATCATCCAACTCACAAGTCTAAACATCTTATTTGAACCTCCTGAGACCTGAGCTTTTGTTTGAATGCATCTTCTGTTTCCCCCACTTATCTAGGATCAGTAGGACATGATAAGTTCAAAAGCTCTGCCTTGACTTTGAACAGGAACTAGTTTTGACCCAAAGTGATGTAAAGAAATCTGTAGGGCCTGTTTCTGCAGAAATCCAACACCATATAGGTTTAAGAGCAGATGATTGGGCTGTCGGCCAGCTTGTCAGTTGTTGGGGGTCTTCAGTCAGTCAGAATGGTGTCTGTCACTGAGAGAGGGATGGAGGAGTGATTTTGATGATGGACCACAAGGAAGAATGTCAACAACATTTTCACTAAGATTTCTTATTTTATTGGAAAATTTTCTTTCCAAAATCCATAAAACACAGTGGAAATTTTTAAACGTATTTTTGAAGAATTCCATTAAAGTAACCCACAATTTCTTCAAAAATTCCCTAAATTATTTTTGTCTTGTAAGCCAAGATGTAATGTCCTCATATTTACATGCAGGGACTCTCATATATATATATATATATATATATATATATATATATATATATATTATATGCTTAACAAATTTACCAGACCACCTGTCATATTTGTCTCAAAGACCATCCAGCATCATGAAGTGCTTTAATGCAGACTCTTTCATTTTCAGTGAGCTCTCCACATTTTACCATTTTGAACAGGAATGAGGAGTTTCAAACTGAATTCACCCAAATTTGACTGTCTCACTGGGCTTCTCTGAGAAGTCAGAAATGAATCAAGCATAACATTCAACCACTAAAACAAAGTTTTCTGTTCAGGAATGCAAGTCAATAACTATAATTTGACATATTCATCAAGAAATAATAATGTGCTTTACTATTTTTTTCCGTTTTTTTTGTAAATCAGTAAATTTGAAAATTCATGGATAACAATAATAATTCTATTTTAGCATTAGAAATATCATTTGGGTTAAAGAGCTTCTACATATTGATGTATTAACCATTGCAGAAACATAAAAAATGATTTTGGTAATTACCAATGCTGTTAATTTAGGCCAGCTGTGGCATAAACCTCACTTTGGTTAGAGTTAGGGTGGTCTAATAAATTTGTTAAGCACTGTATATGTAAATATAAATATAATATTTTTTAATGTATGCATTGCTTGCGGCTTGGGCATATATGTTGAGTCTCTCTGAATGTGATATAAAAACTGATTTAGGTAGCACGTCTTTAAATAGGATGTTTATCTGGACTAGTGCAATGAAATTGGCTTAAAAATTGTGAAGCTGCCAAACTTCAAGCCTGTAGCCAGTGCTTACAAAGGGTTCCTTTCTCAAAAGAGAAAAACACATTGTTGCAGTTCCTCCTCTATTTTTTATGCATCTTAAGCTACAAATCAGACTTCTGCTAGGAGTGCAATGCAAATCTAGCAGGAGTGTTTGGTGTTACCACTTCTACAGGGGGCTGAAAAATCCCTGCAAGTTCGAGATAGTGCTAGATAGCTTGTGATTATTATGATGAAATTTACAAGTTATGTGAAAAGGAAGAAAAGACAAAATTACTACTGATTTTTACAACACAAAGATGTGCAGCTGGATGGTGTGTCACAGATCTGAGTTGTTAACACAATCATTAAGGAAAGGGGAATCATGAAAGTGGTGCTTTTAACAAGATAAAAGACTATTTGGTTTGATTTTGTATTTTGTTGGATTAGTTTTAACCACTGAAAGTCATTGCTAGGGGTAGGATGGCTTGTACTTCTGTCAAACACAGCATCCAACATACAAACTGCAAACTGCACATGTGACAGATTAGTGATCAATAAAGATCAGTGATCAATAAATAGATAATGAATAAAACCCTTGTAGTGACATTAAAAGGAAAATCCATTGTTAGAAGGGTCATAAACCCAATGTTAAAGTTCATGCAAGGTTAAAAAAGGAAAAAAAAAACTAAACTAAACTAAAAACCAAAACAAAAAACTTAAGAGATAAAAACACTTTAAATTCACATTTTTTGGTTAAAAGTACTCCAAATGTTAGGATTTTCTAGTCAATCTGTGATCTGCTTCCTAAGCCTTTCTGATAAAAAATGCCTGTGATTGATTAGTCATGCCTGCTGAGGTCAGAAGGGGGAGCTCTCAGCCATGATGCCTCATTCTGGCTAGAGATGGGATTTATGGCTCTTTGAAGGGAGAGGAGCCGTTCTAAAAACTGGCTCATTTTATATTTTTTTATTTAAGTAGCTGGCCAGGGGGTGTTTATGGTTAAATTTACTGGGTTTTTTTTGTGTAAATGAGCACTTATGTATTTGTGTTGATCTGAAAATAAGAAAATAAGATACAAGAAATATAAAAATATTGAAGAAAGATGGAAAAAAAAGTTTAAAAACGATATACCTTTTCATTTACCTGTTTTATTTTGTTTACCTGTAACAGAGAAAATGTAAAGAAAGTAGTGATAAAGGAAATGCAATTGCTTAAAACCCTCTGATCGGGTCGTGTAAAGGTGTAGACCAGCTCTGCAAACGATTAGATTTTTAATCGGATGGGGCTTGATTGATTTAGGTGTTTACATGCAGCATTTCTAATCAGGTTGAGGGTTTCACCTGATTAGAAGTGTCCATGTAAATGCAGTTAGTGGGACATCCAGGTATTTTTGGTATCCTGCAGATCTCGCATTTGTATGCATATATATCAGTACATTCTGCTAGTACAGGCAGTTTCAATCACAGCCTAATACACCTGCTTATGGTGAAGTTTTTCATTGTGACATCATAATTCTATTCAGACAAGCAAAGCTTGTTGATCCAGCTGCTATTCCTCAATTTCTGTGTTGGAACATTGCACGCTCTAATCTTTGTATCGCCTATATTTTGTTTTGCTGCCCATTAATTATGATCTTCCTTCTTTTGTCAGGTTGGCTTCAGTTCAGTGGACTGAACTGCAGCATGTTTTCGTTTTTTTCTCTTTGTCATGGAAGTTATGAGCAGGTAAGAACTGGTGCCCAGTCGCTTAGCAGGCTGGCAAACAGAGCACCAAGTCATGTCAGGGTTAAATGGATCAGTGTGTTCCCCACATTATTGATATTTATGTCAGCTAAGTGCTCTTTGGTGGCTGTTGGATATTGTGAGCAGCAAGAGCGGGTCCATGAGGTGGCCCTGTCGATAAATCTCATCAGATTCACAATTTGGAGTGGAGAAATAGAAAGTTAAAAAAGATGTTGTGATAAACTGGGCAGAAAACTGACTGAAGTTTCACTCTCTTGCAGACAGTTGATGCTGCGGAGAGATGAGGATCTCATCCGTAAAAGTGCTTCTCAGAACACAAACAACATATAAAAGCAGAGAGGCAAACCAGAGGGAAGTTCAGCATAAAAAAGACAGAGATAACGTGAGTGACAGCAGTGTTTCTCAGGATGAGGAATCGGAGGAGCTAAAAATAACTCTGCAAAACAGGCGGTGGTGTATGGAGCATGTACAGAATAAAGGAGGGATTTGTGGAGAGTGTGCAGTTGTATAAAGCTCATTTATTTTAAAAGATGGAGCTTGAGGATGCTGGGAACCATGCAGGCAAAGAGGTGGATGTCTGATGGCTGAGTTACCCACAGATGTTTGATACCTACATTTTAATTAACAGGCTTAATGGATGTCTACAAGGTGCTAATTCCACTTACTTACACTTGCAGGCGCATCTGTACCCGCTGGTCTTTCACACCCTCACAGCACTCTGTTGAGCCTTTCTAAATGCCATACGCCATGCATGCAAATACACATCCATCCATGCGCAAATATACACCGGCACACTCACCCAAATCACCGCCGTTGGGGGCAAGACTATCAGCCACCAACTACATTCATTCATCATGACAGCACAAAGCCAAATGATTCAAATATATTGCACTCCCTGTGGCGGTGTTGCACAGCGCAGTCCAAACTAAACTAATGGTTCAGCAAACTGATATAAATCATCTGAGTGTTTCCATATGTAGTTCAGCGAGTGATACAGAGCGTTTATAATGCAATTCGCATCAGCAGTGGCTAATAATTATCTTTCATGGTTGAAGGTATTTCATGTTATGTAGGGCTCTTGAAATGTGGAGTAATGTTTACAGTCTGTTTCACAAAATACATGATAGGGATAGCTGTAGATTAGGGACTTGATGATGAAGGGTCGAAGGTTCAAGTCCCAGTACAGAATAAAGTGCGGAAATAGGGCTGTTGCAGAAAAGATGCTATTTCTCTGCTAAAGCACTGCTAAGGTACCCTTACTATACCCCTGTACTATAAAATATCTGTATTAGGCAAGGCACATTTATTTAAAGAGACCAAATCACAGGCAAAGCAACTCTATGGGCTTTGTACAGTTAAAAACAAAAACACCCAGAACATTAAAAGAAAAAAAGGAAAAAAATTGAACATTTGTTGTAGATTTCGAAGAGACCGTATGGCAGGGTGCTAGCTGACCAGGATTATCAGATTTATCAGCTTGACGTGTAACTCAGTCTGATAAAGCACTTTGATATGAAATATATCGGGATGTTTCCGTTGATATGAAGTACTGTAAGACCATTTTGACAGTGTCAAATATACTTAGACAGTCAAGTAAACAGTTAGAAGACATGATAAGATATAAAACAGGTTGAACATCTTAGCTTAGACTAGCTTGTTTAACCATTCATATGTCCTTTATGGTGTACATATACTGTATGTTGCTTTTCTGGTAGGGCAACTTCACCTATGTCTTGATATGCAGTGTAAGTCCTGTTTTATCTAATTAATTTCCCGCACATATATTCCAAGCTGTTTAAAGGGTAAACCAGGCAATATTATCCTCTCCCCATTGGCTACAGGTAGTTTATCAGCTTTTACTCCATCCGTAAAAAAGTGCACTTTCTTGTGTTGAACCCTAGGAGGCATTGTGTGTATTTTTACAGATTTATGGACATCAGTCACATGCCTATGTGGAAACCAAGCTCAAGTCTTCTCTGAAAGTCACTTTCTAACAAACAAAAGCATTTATATGTCAAATAATCAGTTGCAGTATGTTGCTTATACTGTATAATGTCTGAAACCCTGTAGTTTATTCCTAAAACACTATACTTTATATTACTGCATCTTCACATGTGTAGTCCTGGCCTATGTTTTTGTAGCATATGCAAAAACAGAGGGATAAACTGCCTTTGTCTGTTTCTCATTAACAATATTTCACATGCTGATGATGTTCGAGTGCACTATAAATTTGTCTCATTGTCACAACATGAGGTAAATTATTAGGCTTGTAGTTATTAGGCTTTGTAATTAATCGGGATTAATAGTGAGAAATCAATCAGAAAAGACATGCTTCTGAATGAGATCAAAACTTTGGAAACAGGGTAAGAAGAGGCAAGGACAGATTGAGCACTTACTAGCCAATGTTGGATGGAGTTAATCTGTGGAATATGGATTTATACATACAATTATGGGAATTAAGAGCACAGAGAATTTTTACATGTGTTGTTATGGACATTATTAAGCTACTTCAGCCATGGTGTGATGGCATCAGAGTGTGATTTGTCAGCATGCATTTTTAATCGCATTTTGCATTTATTGAAAATATTAGACCATCTTATCTAATCATTAATTCTGCTGAATTACAACCGGACACCAACCAACCGGACAAAAAACAAGAAAGACTCAGGCAGGGGGGAATAAACAAAGAAGGGAAACACAAGAAAGTTAAAGTAGATATGGGTACATGGAACAAGGGCAACAAATAGAATGACAGAAAAAAAGAAAACAAAACAGAAGAGCCCATGAGATTTCAAAACACCAGGGAGTTGGAAACTTTAGGGAAGGAAAAGGAAAACATTCAACAGGAAACACATCAAACTTAGGGCCGTGATTAAAACACCATGAATCAGAATCAGGACTGACAAGGACAAGACACGAAACACTGGGGGAAAAGCAACAGAATAAAACAAGTAAGACACAAGACTAAATTTGGAAACAATTACAAAGAAACACACAAAAAACACAAGGAACACAAAAGACTACTAAATAATGAACAAACCAAGGTCAGACATGACAAACCTTTGGTAGCTGAGCAGCTGAATAGTCAAACATGAGGGACTCTGAAACTCTGTTGTTGCTGAGCAGAGATCATAGAACTAGTGTGGATTTATTCCTGTTTTATCTTTTGGTCACTTAGAGATATAATTTGCAACATTTCAACATTCAAGAGCAGAATCAAATGTATCCTAACTAAAAAGATCATTTCTTTTTAATAAAGATTTGGCTTTGGGCTTTTTATTCCTATATTCAGACAGGAGAGACAGTGGATAGAGCAGCCTTTTCCAACCTCCATTATACTGTGGCCCAGTTTGAGACCTGAACATTTTCTGAGGCCCACCACAACCCACACAACTGTGACACAAGGATCAAATATTTACACTTTATTTTCCATATTCTTGTTTCATGAATAATGAATTCCAATGCAAATGTTTTGTTTTCAGATATTGTAAGTAAAATTAATGAGCCATGCCATTTATTTTTTTTTTCTAATCAGACATCTGCAAATAAACTTAGATTTTCTTTTCTATTATTCTTCTCTGTAAATGTTGTTGCTCAGCAAACTTCTCAAGTAGCTTTAATGTCTCAGAAGACACTGATACATTCTTAAACTTGGGAAGAAAGTGGCATAGTACCATGTTTAGCAATGTGTCACCAGTTAATCCAACACTAATTTAACCATGACACCGAATATATGCATCAGACAGAAAGGCAAAACAAAGGTGACATGAGTTAAAACTTCTAAATGTATTTTGATACTTCTGTGACTGACAGTATTAAATATGTTTTCAGGTATTTTCTGATCATTCCAAATGTAAATTTTTATTTTTATTTCTATGAGTACCTCTAGGCCACCGGCCCATGGTTTTGGAAGCACTGGGATAGAGTATGCAATTAAGGGAAGAAAGTGGGGAATGGCATGGAACCTCAGGCTGCATTTGAACCAAAGTGCCCACTTTGACCGCCTCTTGGTTTGTTGTTCTCAGCTCTGTGCTCGCACTCATGGAGCAGAGGTTTTTTATACTTTGTGTTGATGCTCAGACTTGCTTCATGCATGTTTTGTTTTTGCTTCTTGCAAACCTCTTCCTCTTCATCCTTCAGCCTTCAGCCTTGTGTGAAAAAAGTTGGCCATGCCACACTAGGATGCTTAAGCAAAGGCTAAATGGTAGTGTTTTTTTTTTTTTTTTTTTTTTTACAAGCGCTCAACTCTCTAACTCTATGGAGTTTCAAATGGAAGAAATTACTTCACTAAATAAAAATGAAAGCATCTTTGGGTTGTGTATCTGAATGATCACTCCTGCTGCTCTCAGACGGTGCAAGAAGACATTGGGGTAGCCGTTGAAAAGCTTCATCTGACTGGCTTAATATGTAAATATGTATAAAAAAGTCCTCCTAAGTTGTGAATATGTTCCCTTCAAATAATCAAACCAAGGCCAATTAATGCTGTCACACCCTGACTCCCTTAATCACACTAATCAGTCTGTCTCACAAACTATGAGGCACAGCTTTGAGGCTGAGTTTACGGCTTTCAGCAGCGGTCTGAAGGGATGTCATCCCGCCCGGCTCGTCCAGTCACAGCGTCTTGTTCAATCATGCTCATTTATGTCAACGACAGAGTGCAGCACAGCCAATCATCATGTGTATCTGTTAGGGTGACAGCTGAGTTGTTGTAATGCGATGACAGCGAGTAGACAGATGGAGATGAAGCAGCAAATAGAAAACCAAACTGTATCGACTCCATTTGACTTAATAAATGTAGGGTGATGAGGAAATCAGGTTGTTTTACAGAGTTGTTGTGCTCTTGTGCCAACAGAACTGGGGCTCTGGTTCCGCTACAAACCACAGGACTTGGTTTAAGCCTTGTCAGTGAGCATTTGCTGTTTGAAAGATCAGATTAAGGCGTTGAATCATTAAAAGCTCAAGACCGGCTGCTCTTTAGCTTGACAACGTTTGAAGTGCAGGGGGCCCAAACAAAATAGTGAAATTTCCCCATGGATAAGTAAATTAATAGTGTTTAGAAAAGCTGAGATGAATGGCAGACAGAAGAAGACAGAAAAGATATAATTCTTCTTTTGGGATTCATACAACAACATGAAAACTATAATAAGCTATTATCTTAGATGTTCCAGTCATTATTCTAGTGTGCCAGTGGACCCCACAATTTGTTCCCCTTCATTTCAGATAGCTGTCTGCATAAACACTGTCATCCATGCGGGGTTGGCTTCAGAGTAGTTATCAATATCAGTGTGGTAACATGAATAGTTTTACTGTTTCCACCCAACAAAAAATTTGTCTTTGGATGCTTATTTAGGTGCTAGCTGGTAATCAACAGGATTTATGGAGATTGTGTTGTTTTCTGCCAGCTCTATGTCATATAGACAACCCCCTTTCCCCCAATCTGTCATCCCTTTTCTTATCAAACATTGTTGTGATTTAAAATCTCAATCTTGATTTAGCTACTTGAAACCACTGATAAAAATTGCATCATGTTGACATGTGTAGAAAATGACATTCACTCACCTTGCAGGCACACAACACATTCGCCACGGTACATGCCTCTAAAAGCTTTTTTGGTAAATGATTTAGAAGCTGCTTTCTTTGCTTTGGAGTCATCATGGCGGCGTACAGAGCCGTACCTGTGCTGAAAGGAGGCGTTTTCCACTTCAGCACTCTCCACCTCTCGCTACCCCTTTACATGTTGCTCTTAAAACAAACTGTAAGATACCCTCCTGCTGCAGCAGCTGCAGCCTTGCATACAAACCTCATGCGCCCTAGATTCAGTGGATCAATTATTCATTGCAGGTGAGGGTTTGGTGCTCCGTGTACGTAAAGGGCACACACACACATAAAAAGAGAGTTTCAACAGTCTCAACTAATGGCTTCAAAGAGGCAAGAAGAAAAGTGAAATCAGGCAGAAAAGTACGCAGGGAACGGCAATGCATTGTGGTTCATTAGTTTCAGAGACAGAGGGATGACCAAGAGACAAAAAAAGAGTCCCTGTGTGTGCATAACACAGACATCAACCTACATGTGCAAACATCTAGTCAAAATGACAAGATCATCTGTATTGCAAATAATTCCTTTCACTGAGTGTAATTAGCCTAACATCCTTACAGTGATTTGCTCCATTTATGGAAATACTCAGACATATTGTGCACAACCATCCATTCACTGAGAATGCTCAGTATGCATATTACTGGAGTGATGAGGGTCAAAATCAGAGGTAGGGGGGTTGTAATAATGTGCTGAAATGGTCACATGATGTAGAATTTTGCTAATTTTTCTTCAACTTACTTCGCTTTTGTCTTGAGAGCATCTGATTCTAATGTAAATGTAAACAAAAAGGAAATGTCTGTCTTCCTCTTTTTCTCATCTTCATTCAGTGGTTTGAAAACTAAATTACAGTTTCATTATTGCTACCTACAAAACTGGATTGGATAAGGGGGGCGGCTTTAGGGTTAACAGTGAAAACCAAGGTTATTATAGTTAACTAAAACTAACTAAATAACTAAAACTAAAATTCCAAAATCATTTTAGTTAACTAAAACTAAATTAAAACTAAGCTTTCCAAAAAAAAAAAAAAAAAAAAAAACTAACTAAAACTGTATAGTGCTCTTACAAAACTAACTAAAATAAAACAAAAATAGAGACAAAATATCCTTAGTTTTAGTCTTGACACAACCATACTGACTGGCACCTACACCTTAGTCTGGGAGTGTAAAATTGCCTGAATTGATTGGTTGAGACTTTACATAGCGGTAGTTTTATGTCTGGAGTTGTATTAAAACATCATCTTGAAATAAATAAAATGATAAATGAAGAGTAGCCTGTTTGAATATGTTTTTAAAAATTGTATGATGTTCACTCAGCCCAGACATGTATCCCAAAAAAAAACCTACCTAATAAAAAAACCTAATTAAAAAACTAAACTAAAACAAAGCTTTTTTGCAAAATAAAAACTAAACTAAGCTATTAAACTATTAGGAAAAACTAATAAAAACTAAACTGAAATTGAACATAGAAAGTGAAAACTAAATAAAAATAAAATTCAATGAAAAATCTAAAACTATTATAACCTTGGTGAAAACTAAGAAACAGCTTTTGAGGATGAGTCTAAGATCCCGCTGCATCTGTGTTAACCCTGTTCCATCTGGGCCGTCTTCTGTAAGTGTGAGCCACATACTACCTTAGCCAATTCTGTCGCAAGGCATGGCCTGAGGCTGCTGGATTTGCAAGTTCACATGAATACAAGGATATACAACGACATTAGATTTGTGCACACAGTCTCACCCGCAAGTGTTTACATTGGCTAGCTCCTCAGGTTCTATGTGAAATGGTACCAGTACAAAGTAGCTCTTTTGCTACAAAGGGAACTAAAATGGAATATTTAGTGGTGTAAAGATAAACTGGTCTGGATTGGCTAGTCAATCTGAACGTCAAAGGTTTGAGTGCATCAGTCCGTGGAGCCTTGGATAGGTAAAACCGTAACATGAACATTACGTACTATTGGTAACATGAACCGGTCTTTGGACCGGTTTTAACGTTAGAAACTGGTTCACACCCAACTAAGTGTCTAAGTGAGGCCTGACAGGAGGCCTGATATTTGGTCTCTTTTACATAGAAACTCAAAGGCACTTGGACTGTTATGAAATGATTCTCCCTTTTTTCCTCATTTTTGTGAAAGCCAAAAGTTATTTGGATTCCACAATCTGTTTGTATCAGATCGAATTGGATCAGAAGCTAGCAGAGGTGGTGGTTTTATTTCTAGATGTATATGTACTTAAAAAAAATCCCTACTTGCTCTTTGGGTGGTCTTGTGTCTCTCTCAAGCTTGGGTCCTCTATCAGAGGCCTGGGAGCCTGAGGCTTCTGCGCCATATCTTGGCTAGTCCCTGGGGTGCCCTCATCTGGACAGAAGTCTCAGACGTTTCTGGAATCAGCTGGAACCTCTCTATCAGTTTGGGGTTTACAGCCCCCCAGTGCTCTGATTACCACTGGTACCACAGCTGCCTTCACTACCTAAACCCTCTCCAGCTGTTCTTTTTGGCCGTGGTATCTCTCCAGCTTCTTGTGTTCCTTCTTTCCGATGTTTCTGTCAGTCGGGATTGCTACATCTATCACCTTCTTCTGTTGTTTATCAACCCCGACTATGCCTGGTTGATTAGCCACCAGTTTGTCGGTTTATATCTGGAAGTCCCACAGGACCTTGGATCAAATATTTTTCACCACTTTTGTATGAGTATAGATTTTTTCTTATGAAATAAGCATTTAATATGTGCTTAATGACAAATCTTGAAACTACAAAATTTAGCCTTATGTTACATGTATGAGGCCCTTTTAGGGACTGGCATTGGAGATTAGCATAAGCCATTAATGCTGCAGTGCAGTGCATTGGAAAATTGTCATTCGTTACTCTCTGTCTTCTCCAGCTGTCCCTGCCAAATAAAACCAATAAAAGCATAAACATGTATGTTGTCTCAGCTGATAACAAGTAAGTAATTTTCATGATGGAGATGTTATTGCATGAGGCTGTGGGCTAAATGACTTGGCAAGGCCACACAAGTTTCACAGGATTGGTTGAATTTGTGCTAATAGTTGCAGGCTGCATCACAATTTCCTAGACAGAAGGATAAATCTACCAAATATAGCCTTCTTTCCTGATCGTGTTTCCTTCAGACAGACTTCTTCCCCTACAGTCTGCCCCTGTAGTTCTTTACAAAGAATGCTTGTTGAATGCACTCCAGTGTTGAAACCATAGACCTAAGTCTGCATTCAACATACAGACAGGCCTGCCTACAGATTTAGCTGGGCCCCGAAGAGCTCATTGAATGGGCCCTCCTCAGTTGTGATTTATTGATGACGTCAGTACACAAGTGTTGGATAGTGTTGGAAGTGGAAGTGGTCATTTTGCAGTGAAAAAGTGTGTGAGGATGTTATTGGATTTTATGTTGAAATTATTTAATCATGCTACTTCTATTTGCAGGTTTAACTATTTTTTGCAGCTTTTTGCCCTTTTTTGAGACTTTCCACTTCTAACAAATTTTTGTCAATATTTGCCCATTATGCAGAAACTTTTGACCACTTTTTCCTCTCATTTTTTACGCTTCTTGTTGCCTCATTTAAAATTTTTTCTGCTTTCATCCACTGTTGCCACATCTTTTTACATCTTTTAACCAAGTTTTTTTTGCTGATTTCACCCATGTTTTGCCACTTCTTTTTGCCACTTTGAACTGATTTTACGACTTCCGCACATTTTTGCCACTTCTTTTTGCTGCTTTGCCACTTCTTGCTAACCTTGCAAAGCAGATGGATATGCCATTTCCTTGTTTTTCACTGGCAAATCCATCTTGCAAAGCTCCAATCTGAACCTTTTGGGCCCGGTTAGAAAGTGACAGGACCAATCAGTGACAAGGGGATGTACTTTCAGGCGCGGCAGAGTCGTGACGTAAACAAGCAGCAGCAAAAGGCCAGTGCAATTATGGTGGAAGAGATCAGCGTGGATGCTGCTAAAGTGGATTTTTGCCTATTTTGTCGTTTTTTTTGCAGCTCCTTACTCAGCCTCGATGGGTGAACAAAGGGACATGCAGGTGACATTTTCTTTCTGTATCATACACAATACCGGTAACTAGAGTTTCCAACTGACAACTGTAAAGTGTTCCTTTTTTTTTTTTCTTTCTTTTTTACATTTTGTCCTTTGCAGCAAATTATCCATGATCAATAACCAAGTGATCAGTCTCCCTTTGCTCGCCCATTACGTATCGAGGTTGAGTCTGTCACCTGTGCGTCTCTGCAGGTGATCAGACAGAGAAGAAAAGACACGAGTGCTGTTATGTCTCCCCTGTTCATTGATGAGTATTTAAGACAATAACAATGAATCATATGCCTCATATTGATGAATATGTGAAACTAGACCTCATTATTGGATAAAACAACAAAGATTCTCTCTCATTAGCACATAAACACAGTGTCTAAGATCTGCTGTTACTAATAGCAAGTTTTGACTTTTTTCTCGTCATTTCGACTTTAATCTCGACTTGCCCAAAAGTATTTTTCCTTCGAAAATGGCCCTAATCCTCTTCCGTACCTGTTCATATCATAGACATATGAAGATTTTTTTATTTCCAAGTTGATCAGACCCACAATCAGTATCTTGATTTAACGTCAATAAGTAATCAGTATCATGTTCAAGCTTTCAGCTTTATAACAAAACAATTTTCATGTAGATTGGTTCAGGATTAAGCAAGGTAGGGCAGATTTTAAAGGAGAAGTAGGCTTATTTATATTGAGTGTTCGCTAATCCCGCCCGTTCCAAGATGGCGGAGCTGCACAGGCTATGTTTAGCAACTGCGAATGCAGCATCTATGTATCCATATCTATGCTTCCATTGACTACAGTTATAAGCTGCACGTGCGCATTTGCTCCTCTCTCTTGCAAGAGAGAGGAGCTCTGTGGGTACCAAGATGGCGCCCCCAAAGGAATCACCACTAACCAATCACCAGACGGCAACAGGTGGCAGCAGAGAAATACACTCCGTTATTTGAGACACACAGAGGAAGTCATACACTGTCATGGTAAATCTCTGGCTTTCTGCCAGAAACTGCACCTGCGTTCGTTGTCTATCTCATGGAGAGATGCTGGGAAGACAGTTAGCAAAATGCAATAAGAAAACTCAGTCGAGTGTTAAAAATAAGGTCTTTTGAGAGGTGAACAGGTGAAGGAGAAACTTAGAATTTAAGAGCTTGGACTGACCAGCCAGATATCAGGATGAAGCAACAAAGCTTTCACAGAGGAAGAGGGTACACTGAGCCATATTAGACTAATAATAATAAGAAAGTAAATCAATAAATAATAGTTTTGTGTGTTTAAATATTTTTGCTGCATTCAGGTCTGGCATTTATCTTTTTTACTCAACCAGTCACTATTGAAGCAGTGACTACTTGCACCTTATGTCCAAATATCCATATTTAGAATAAATATTTAATTAGCACTTTAACATAGTATTGCCATGTATTGAGTTGATAATGTGTGATAAGTTTAAAATTTCAGTTGAATGTGATAAGAGTTAGTTACTTGTGGTTGCTGATGTCCCTTATTATAGCCATCTTATATATTGAATAATATATTATATTATCATATGTACTAGTTGTTCACAAACCAAACATGCAGATGTAAAAAAGTCATATTAATATGACTTTTTTTTTTTGTTATAGCCTCCCTGAAGTGAAATGCACCAGCCGCCACTGGTTTAGATTGTTATAAAATTATCTTATTTTCCCCTTTTTTGTAATTTTTGTTAAACTAAAAAGTAATTTGCATTCTACAAACAGATTGTGCCGGATTGAATTGAACCAAACCAAACCGAATTGAATAGAATGGAATTGGACCGAATTCTGTATTTTAATGAATCATCAGTCATTTGAATCGTAGCCTGTGAATCGAGATTTGAATTGAATCATCTTGAGAAGGGGAGATTCACACCTTAATGACCTTGTATACAGACTAAGGGTTGGTGCATTTTTCTGCAGAAACTAGGATGAAATAGGACATAGAGTACAAAAGATAAAGCGTGGATCAATAACAAAAGGCTGAATTATGCTGCAGGAATGTCTTGATATCTGAAGTCTGTTTTGTTGCCTTGAGTCTTGGATGCTATTTTAGATCCATTGTAGCTGCTGTGAGCCACATTTCAAAGCTTTTGGAGGGAAGTAGATCTGATATTAAAGAGATATCTTAGTGATTCCCACTAATAAGCAAAGTTTATACAGACACAGATGCATAATTTGATTGTTTTTTGTTTTTCTTTCCTCATCAAAGAGCAACAAATGACATTCTGCCACATTCCCTGATAATCTTTGCTTTTAAGACAGTTTATTGGGAATGCCAGGATGGAATTGAAATGTCTGTATGCATGTGTTTCTTCTTCAGAAAGGGTGGGGGAGTGAGGAAAGGAAGCAACAACAGAATACAAAAGAGCAGAAGAAAGAGAGGAAGAAGAGAAGTGGAAGGCCTTGATCTTAAGAGAGTAATCCCTTTTCATTAAGTGCAGTTTTTCAGACCCTGAGAGCTTCACCATTGATCCTGGTGTAATGTCAATTCATTAATGCACTGGCCCTCTACCCGGCTTATCACCTTGAAGGCCTCCAACAGCCTCTCACAACAAACACGCTCAGCATTTACCGTAACTTTTTGTCTCAACATGAGTGGGGTCTAGGGGATAAGGACTACTGTACCTTCAGCTTTCATCAAATTGAATTTGGATCTGCTCAGCCCTCGGCTGGATTCCATCTTGGGCTTTCCACTTTTTTAGTGGGGCCGCTCTGTCTTCATCAGTCCGTCTTTGGTTTCATATAGTGCAGCTCCAGCACAGGAAGATAACTTATCATCATTTCATTCGCTCAATTCTCTGCAGTGTATCAGGGTTGCCCTTGAGTCACTGTTGTGTCTCCATCTCGCAAATGCACACATACCTGCTCCCGTTTTATTGAGTCTGCACTCAGGAGAAATTTACCTGCCTCCATTATGAAATCACTTCAATTTAGAGTGTAAAAAGAGATAGTTCAGGAATATTACCTGTTAAATTTCCAAAAATGGACACAGTTAATGTCTCTTTTACTTGTTCAAATTGCTGTTGCTCTTGAGGCCTTGTCTCTGCGGTTCTTTACGCCTCTCCTCCTCATGTCGTGTCCCCAACTTGCAGTCTAATTGATTCTGTTGTTCTTTCCCTAAACTACAAAGCAGGAGGCTTTGCAGGATAAGACACAGTCACTGTCTAGGTGTGATTAAAGAAAGCCTGGTCTGGCCGTTGGAGATACTACAGCTGCTTATGGGATTTAGTGAGTCACTGTAAAAGCACAACACCAAACCGAAGATTCACTTCAAAGTGTTTCGTCACCAAAACCTTAAAAACATACCAACCAGTAATTAATTTTGTACTCTGACAACTTTGCGTGGGTGTCCGTGTTTTATCCATAAAGAGAAACCCAAGGATCATGACGGCAAACTTGATCTTTTTTCACAAGATGTTTGGGTGTTTTTATTATGTTGTGAGTGCTGCAGCTCTGCCATTGAAGTTTTTTGCATCCTGTCTCTCCCTCTCCATTGTAAACCTGAACCCTCTGGAGGCAAACCACACAAACTACTCAGCTTTGTGAGTGCTTTTCCCTTCCTCCCGGCTGCTTGTCTGCATGCAACTACTACTCACCAGTGAGTGCTCCCAATCCCCTCTCTCCTTATAAAGCCAAGTGCCTCGCTGCAGACGTTGCACAGATAAGTGGTTTATTTTTTTTCCTCCCTACACAGTGATGGCCTGAGACTAATTTTCTTGCATGTAATGACTTGGTCCCTTGAACTTTTTCAGACGTACAACCAAAGATGCAGCACTGCCTCTGAGTGTTGCACCATGTGAGTCATAAACAAGAATCGTATGCAGACGAGCAGCTGCAAAAAGAAGATGTCAGGCTCTATCTTAGTTCATATAGCTGGATGATGAAATGTGATTCCCTCCAGCGGCTCTCCCTCCCATCTCTCCTTGAAGATGGACAACGGGGAGTAAAGTCAAGGACAAAGCCAGCACCAGTGAGAGGTTTGTTTACACAAGAAATTGTGAGTGTGATATTTCAAAGATGGAGGGAGAGGTGGAAAAAATCATGGGAGGGCAGAGGAAAGGGTATAGAGAGGTGGAGAATGAGAGTGAAAGTGTAGGTGAGGTATAGAAAGAGTAAAAACAACAAAGGGAAGAAGAATAATAGACACTGAGCAAAATACAACCAATTTCCACTTTCAGCTTCAAACAGGTAACAACAAAAGCACTTAAGAACTCCTTCGAGAGTAATTCACTCCCTCCTAGAAATGGTGCTGGTCTTTGGCGGTTTAATTTCTCACCTTGTTGCGGTGATGTAAAGGTGGGCCAGGTGGCATCACTGTTAAATGTGGTTACAGCTATAAAAGACCTCATCTCTGACCCTACCTGACCAGCTTGATAAGTGGGAATACTTAAGAAATATTTTTAAATTTCATTCAGAAAAGACAGTGAGACACAGCTCTCCAGTTCATAGGACTGCAGCAAAAACGAACATTTACATACGGGAAACTATATGGGGTGTCAGTAGCTCAGTCTGTAAGGACTTGGGTTGACAACCTGTTCAGACAAAGTCTGGAAATTCCTCTGGTAGCTGGAGAAATTCATGTTCAGTTCCTGAGTGCTGTCCTCCGCTGCTCTGGCAGGGGTCCTTCGTGGGCATCAGCCTTCACTCTGATATCACTCCATTTATGCATGTCCATGGGATCCTGTTTGTGCATGAACATGTAATTCAGTCTGTGTTAGGGTAGCATGTTCAATAACAGAGTGTAAAAATTGAATTTCCCCTTGAGGGAAGTTTATCTTTTAGTAATGGGGATTCCTTGACATTTGCAGCCAGCTTTAAGTGGACACTTGGGGGACTCTAGTGTCTTAGACTCTTAATTCCAACACTGGTGCTGCTTGGTTGAAAGACTATTTTTATTTGCTTGTTGTTTTCTTTTTGAACCCTGGATGCCATTTTAAAAATACTTTTATTTACATGATAATTCCTTAAATTCCTGGGGACCAGTTTCTTTGTTTCACATATATAATTTTAAATAATCCTAGGGTGACAAAAATGTGTTTTTATCAAATGCCATTTTAAATAAACACATGAGGCATCCTCCTTATCAGCTTCCTTCAGCTTCCCCTGTCTTTTGGAATTCAACCAGACAGAGAAACTGATTTGATCCAAAACTTCTGGGGTCAGATGGACTTAATCAAGAAGAGCGACACTGTAAAAACCTTTAACTTCTACTACAACACCACATGAGGGCTTAAGCCCACAATCCCAGCAAAGATTTATGCTGCCAAACAGAGAAAAGTCCAACAAGCCTGCTGAGAAAAAAGCTTTAGCTCCTCCAACTGTTGCATAGCTCTTATACAATCTGGACCAATATATCATCAAAGAAAAATAAACATCAACCCCTGGACATCTACAATGACAAACCTGTGCTGTTTATGGCTGAACAAATACCAAGTGGCAAATAATCCGGGCACTGTGATCTAGTTGAAGCTGAGAAAGACAAACGCTTAGTGAGTGACCAAAGTCTGGCTGTTGAGACTGTTGGACAATCTTGGCAACCAAAAGAAAACAGACTGTGGTAGTTCTGCCAACAGCAAGCGAGAGGAAAGAGCAACACTTCCTGCCACTTCTGCCTGTTCAAATACATAAGAACTGAGTTCTTTACTGAAATAAAATTCAAATGCTTAAAACAAAAGCCAATATTTCATTTTGAAAAAAATTATCTGGCACAGCTATAGAAGCTGCAAATATGTCAGAACATGTCAGAGCCTGAAGGAAAACCAAGAGAACAGAGTGAACAGATCTTCAAAAAAACTCCCTCCACATTTGGATTTGTACCTCATTTCTGTTCTTCTGTTTCTCTGTCATAACAATCATTTGTATCCTATCAAAGATTGAATGAAAAACATAAAAAGAAAAATGAATTGGAAAGGAAGCTAAAATAGATGCATCAAAATTTAACAAACGGGATTGAGCTGGAAGAGGAAGAAGCATAAGACACAGACCTGAATCCATCAGAAAGTAAAAACTGCATAAGTTGGAGATTACTCTCTCAGTTTGTGCGTGCGATGCAGGACTCCTTCACAGCACACTGACCAGGCCTCATAAAGCACCCCTGCCTTGCATATCTCCCCACTGGGGCTATTATCTTCACACCTCTATGCCCTCAGCACCACAAATGTTACCTCCACACCATGTCGCCCTCTCTCACCCACATACTTTGCTCCACCCTCAGGCAGCAATGATGGTGGGGCTGCTTCAAAGGTTAAACTGGGCCCCAGTCAACCATGGGAGGCTATAATGGTGAAAGCCCAAAGTCAAACACACAGAGTTTGCAAAAGTGATTCTTTCTGCTAAGCTCACACAGTTGACAAAATAACAAACTTGATGTGTGTTTAGCACTTTAAGGGGGGTTTAATTTACTTTGGAAAGAGCAAATAACTGACAAAAGCGCCAAATAAACAATGAAATGTCTCAACACTGAGCAAATGTAGGTCCAAAGCTCCTGTGAGGAGTTTGTGAAACTGCCTGAAATTAACACTGAGGCCTCTTCATGACTTCCAAAAGCAAAGGAGACCAACTTTTGTATGTAGTTATTCTAAATACTCATCACTGCTGCCTCAGGATCAGTGCTGTCAGCCTCCCATGTGTCATAAATTATCTTCTTTGCAGTAAGTGCAGTTTTATGAGCTGCTGCTCATTATTCATCTGCTCCAACTCCAACTCCAATATGATACTCTCAGTTTCAGTTGCTATGTTTTCCTGTACACAAAGAAGCGAGAAATGTGGAGCCAAGACCAGGAACTGGCAGAAAACTTGCACTACACATGTACGTGGCATTTAGGTAGACACAGCAATGCACAAGAATGAGGAGCTAACAATGGCATAGGCCACTGCAATATAGCTATTGTGTAGATTCACTTGCAGAAGTACAAATCTAAATATGACTTATATTACTTCTATAATTGGAGGCGTGTATGACTGTGTTGATTTGCACGCCACAATTGTCCTTGATAACTCTCAGAAGACTTTTTGGGTGTACTGGTTTGAAACTGAAGCCATCAAACAATCACAAGTGCCAAAAGATTTTCTATAAAATCCTCAATTGTTGCCCAGACTCATCATCTGGGCAAACCTGCTACGTCCCATTTATCTCATAAGTCAGATGTAAAACTACAAATAAGGAAGTAATGTTAAATGTAAAACTTTCGGATATGTTAAATTTTTCAAAGATATGTTATTGGGCTTTTATTGCCTTTATTAGTGGATAGGACAGTGGATAGTGGATAACTGCTGGGCCATCTGCGCCTTCTTTGTGACACTTTCTAATGGAAAAATCACGGAAATATTTGTTTTATTCTACATATGGCTATATAAAGTCATTCCAAATGTCTTGCCTTCTACAGTAACACTATAGTTACCAATAGTAACACAACATGTGGTTTTTTAAATGGTGTGTCTTTTATCCAGTATCTGTCTCGTCCCTTTCTGTGTGCTCTGTATGCTTTGATCCAATAGTCCATCTACTTGTGAAGGAAATGAAATATCTTTAGAAGCACAATTTCTATGAAAAGAAACACACAACAGCACATACATATACTTTCTTTAAAAATATTTTCTTTTACAGTGAAAATGTTGGACAAAAAAGATGAAGCATCACAGTCAGACTAAAAACAGACAGCGCTCAGTCATCAAACCCTCTCAGGGCCTTAGCATGGCATGTTATGAAGTTAAAGTTAGCAAATGAGCCAGTGCTTGATGTTTTTTGAGACGATTCTCCATGTTCGTCTTCCTTACTTCCCTTGTGGTAATGCCTGCTCTTCTTTACAGAGAATTTTCAAGCATACGGGAGAAAAAACACACTTTAAGCTGCATTGTAAATGTGATGTGTGGGTTGGTGCGTGGGTGGGATTGGGGTGGAGAAGTCGGGGGGGGGGGGGGTACAGTGGCTTTGCTGGTGAGACTTATTAATACACAATATGCAGTTATCTTGTCTGGAGACACAGTGATTAGTACAGTGTTAGGGATAATTGGAGGTAAAGGATTGTGAAAATTTCATGGTAAGATAATCTAATAGAAATATCACACATAATGCAGTTTGCCTGCTCTGTGTTGAGTGTAGCTGGGATTTCCTTACAATGCAGACTTTAATATTATCTGTGATGTGCAGATGCAGATTTCAAACACCCACGCTGCATGACTTAAAGTAATACATCTCACATTTGTGGTTGTTTAAAGCCTGGAAAGACACGGAGAGTAAATGAGCAGTTTATGCAAATGTTCCCCTGCTTAAGACTTCCTCTTTGAAATCCTGTCCTCCTCTACAGGCTGTAATAAGCCTTATAGTTAAAATAATGATGAAACCCAATGTACTTCATATTAATGGTTATCAATTTCAGCATTTAATACTTTATATCCATTGTATTAATCCTAATTCTCTATTACCTGAAATCTATCATGCAATTGTCCTAACTACAGCAGTGAATGTAATGAATCTTTATTTCCCAGACACATAATTTGATCTTCCTTCTCTGCTTTCTCTGCTGCAGAAATCCACTAACTACTTCATCAGACACCTCCGCTTATGGCTGCTATTAACCAGTCTTCTACACATGTAGGTAGCGTTTATGTTCTTAAAGGCATATGTTAGCTGGCCTTGACAAAAGTGTATCTGATCACATAGAAACAAGGTCTGTAATCTATTTAATGCCCAAGACAGGAATACACAAAGAAAAGCTTTTTTTAAAACATGCTTAAAATGTATACAGTCAATAAGATAATTGTCTAGAACAACTCTAGTGTTGGTTTGTCATCTTAGAGGTTCTGTGTTCAGTCGTCATAAATAAACAGAGTCAGGTAGACTTAAAATAAAGCAACAAGAAGCATCAGTTTTATTTTTTTGTAATTACCTACAGGACAACAGATGGAATTGAGCCGTTATGCCAATTCCAGCATGTTTACATTCATGTGTGTTGTGGACATGTTAATTAATATGCAGGGGATGCCTTTCAAGCATGGCTCTGTCCAGAGATCCTTGGGCAAGTCATGCCTGAAAAGCCTCCTTCTTCAACTTAAGGGCGTCCTTCTCCACTGGTGCAGTGCCACCAGCAGGTTCTTAGTTTGCCACCATGACAGCCATCGACTGTCCTCAGGCCACAACTCCCTACATCTGCTTCCACAATAGAGGCTGTGAACACGGACCACTTGGGTTCCATGTCCCCAAACTCACCTGAGATAGTGGTTGGAGTTGAAGGCCTTTAATTCATAGGGCTAGAGACACCAAAAATCCATTAACATGAATCGGTCTGTATTTTTCAGGCTGTGGTGACCCACTGAGATAATCACATATCAGTATAAACAATGTAAACAAACAGCAGATTAAAATCAGACAATAACTACATATGAAGTATGAGAAAAATGAGAAGCCATCATTGATAAATCACATACCAAGATAATACAACAGCAGAGGAGAGAAAACCAATGATATATACCAACTACAAAAAGCATGAAAGGTCAAAGTCCGCATTTACCCCAGGGATACTACAGCCTTTAAGGGCATAAATCCAACATGCCTCTCTCTGTTTGAGGCCCTTTATTATATCTCTTTCCCATACATCAGACCTGATGACTTTAACACCAGACACTCTTGGAGTTACATCACTGTCATGCTGTGCTACCACATAGTGTTTGGCCATAGGATATGTTGTTTCTGTTGTTGTTTATTATGTTAAGCCCCAGAAGCCTGGGAAAAAAAATGTTGCATGTCTTCACCTGTGGTGACTGCAGGAATAATTTACTCCCTTTGTCTTAGTGTGTCACTGTACCCCCTGAAGAAGGCAGGAGCTGATACATGCTGATGTATTTTTCACTGTTCTAGCCCTATAACTAAAAGCAATTTAATGTTTTTTTTTTAAAACACCCTTAGTGCCTGGATTTGGATTATTTATACAAGTTATTATTGGTCTAAAGTTCTCCACCTTTTTAAAGAATTTATTTTGATGAGCACAGGTGATCTGAGGGATCATATCATATCATATCCTATCTTGTTTTGTATTGTGGATTTACAATGAAAAAATGAATCAGAGGGCAATGTTTCCAACAAAACGTTGAGTAAAAACCCCCGCAAACTGCCTAACTCAGGGGGAGCTCAGCCATCCACACTTTGAAAACCACTGGTACAGTGTATCAAGGTACCATGTCATGTGGTATTGAGATATGGTATATGGTATATGGTACGGCATGGAATTGAATCCATAAAGTATGGTATAGTAAATAGTATGATAATGATATATGGTATGGTATTGTATTGTAATGGTATATAGCAATGGTCATCAACTGAAATTCCCTGAGGTCAGGTTCAACAAAATTTTCTTTAACAAGGTCTGAAAAATCACTGAAAACAATATTTTCATGAACTGGAGGCAATAATACAATTATAATAAAAATAAAGATTAAATATCCAAATAAAACATTTTCCGTTACAAGTAAAATCTTCTCAGTTATTTAAATATTAAATCAGCTACCTGACAGCAAAGGATCTAATTGAAATAAAAAGATTTAATGTTAGAAAAATGAAGTAAAGGTCAAGTATTGTTTCCCCTTTCCTGTTTTGTAACATTATTTTTTGATTAATGGTTCAAAACATTTTTTATTAAAACATCTCCACAAATTAAAGATTAAACAGCTTTTACTCTCTCCCTATTCCTTTCCTGTTACAAGTTTAAATCTAAGCTGAAATCAGGGCTATATCAGACAACTATGAGTCGTGAAGAGATTTATATGGCTACTCAAAACCAAAACAACTTTAAGGGATCATTGTTGACCAGAGAATGATCATGCCACTGATCGTATCAAGCTATTATTTCATTTATTTTCTGGGACTTTTTCTAGACTCTGCAGACTTTTCTGTCTCTGCAGCAGCGAGCTGCTTACAGACGTGCAGTCCCATTCTCCTGTGCAGGTCAAGATAGATCATAAATGTAAAGAAGCTGCAAAGGTTGTAATAGGAGCTAGGACATCACACAGGTCCAGATAGGATGGCACTGGGACTAGATGGGGACTGTGGCCAACAAATCAATGACCGCATGTAAATAGTATGTTATAATATGGAATAGACACCATAAAGTATTGAGTGTTAGATGGTATGATATGGTATTGATTGGTATGGAATCTGCATAGTATGGTATTGTCTATTGGTTTTGGTAAAAAAAAGTACTTACAAAGTTATTCTAGCCACATTAATAACATTGGTTATACATCTGACAAACTATGCATGACAACCAATGCAACTTTGTAACATTAATAATGTACTTGCCTTCATAATGAACACAGACATAGATTTCTTAAGGTTAACTTCCTGAAAGACACTGAAATTGTCTGTTGTGTCACACAGGAATCAAACCAAAGTCCCCTATTTCTTCGATGCATTCATCTTTGACCACACATAATAAACTTCCAGACTACATACTTTGCCATCTAATCTTAGCCCCACATCATGACTATGAGCTAGAGGATATTATTCAGGGCTTTGAGGATTAGAGGTTTCATCAGATTCACCACAAAATGAATAAACAGTCTCAGAAACTGGCAGATATTGAATGGTGCATAGAAGTCTATCACCTTTCCCTCTCCTCTTAAACCGGTGAGAAGGGTACAAACATGGCAGATACAAATCTGTGCCCTAGAATAACCTTAAACAGTTCAGATGTATGCAGTAAATGCATGAGTGCATTAGGCCCCATTACTAATATTGTGATGCTGATTGAGAGAATTGTTTTTCATGGTTACTATGACGTAATCCACCAGTTTGTGTGTAACTTTTTATTCCACACATAGTCCAAAGCAAATTAATATTGCATAATACAAAGAAAATAAACTTTAACTTGTTTCACAGAGCTCTCTAGCAGCCGCGGACTGGCGCTGATCTGGCAGCTTCTCAGCATCTATGCCAGACCCAACTCACAGCGGGTCATCTGGTGCCAGAACACAGACGACACTCAGACACAATCAGCTCAACTTGGCTAGATTGCCTGAATCCCTTTGTTCCTGTCCTGTTCCCTGTATCATATAAAGGCAGAGCAGATGAGGAAACTGCAGGAGAGAATGTGATCAGGTAAAATAAGGTAACATACCTGCTCTCCTTACTGTGCTCAGTGTGCAGCTGCCTTCAAGCCCTTCTGCGTATGACACATTCTCTTTTCATTCTCAAGTTCTAAACTTACAGTATTCTGTCCAGCATCTCAAGGTTTTGAGTCTCCACCACAAGAGTCACAGCGTGTATCTTTAAGTCTGTGTGGTCCTGTTTGTTCATGTGTTAAGCTTTTAAAGATGTGGTCTGCTGTATGGGTCACAGTCAGCACCTTCCTTAGAGAAATGCAGCATGCAATCATCAAGACAGGCTGCAGCTCTAACTCACAAGAGGAGTTTTTAGCTGGTATACTGCAGTTTCACTCACTTCATTTATCAGGACTTTTCAGAGCACCAAATAGGCAATATCAGCTACTTTAATTCACCTCTTTGGTGCACACTTTATCCAGTATTTTTCCCGGATTTTTCTCAACCTTCCAATCATTAACTGCTTAAAGCAGAGGTACAAAATATCTTATTGGGTTTTTGGTGAAGACAGATAATCTGTGATAATCGAAAGAAAGAATTGCAATTTTCCAGGGTTGTGGTAACATAGTTGTTCGAGGTCTGCTCACCAAATGTGTAAGGGGGTAAGCAACCTGAATAGGTTTATATTTCTGGTGAACGATGAACTGAAAACTTCAATAAAATAATGAACATAAAAGCGAGTGTAGTTCACTCCAGAGATAGAGCCTGAGCATTCATGCTACAAGAGGCCATAGAACTGACAACCACTGTATGCTGGAGTTGGGAGAACTGCATCTGGTACATATACTGCCCCTTAATACACCTCAGCCCTGAATTTAGACTATAATAGCACCTGAGCCATAAAGTAAAAGCCCAATAGTACGATTACCAACTCATCAAATACACAATCCAACAACTCCAAAATGCTCTCGTGGACAAGTTGTAACCTGCACATTCACCACGCTATGAAATAATCATGGAACATTACAAGACGAAGTTGTTTTAGAGGCAAATGCAAAGCCGGAACTACACTCCAGGCATGGCTGCTGGGCGGAGCGATTTCAAAAGCCCACTTTTAGTGCAGGTACTTCCGTCAACAAAACTAGAAAAGAAGCCGTTTCAGCTACGTCCAGCCAATGATACTCCATGTAAAACCAAGTAACTACAGCACTGCCTGAGTTGTGCACTGTGTCACTCCGCCCAGGAGACCCAGGAGGTCTCCATAGCGTTAGCTTGAGCAGCTGGCATATCAGCCTCCCAGATCTAAAAACAGCTTGCACTGAAAACTAAAGGAAACGAACCTATTACTAAGACTATAGAGATTATGGCAATGGATGAATTTGCCAAAAATGTTGAAGTATCCCTTTAAGATTGGAGATTTAATCAGGGTTTCATTTATGCATACATATGTTTTAGAAGTAGTTACATGAACAGTGGCTTGCTTTAGCTTTGTTAGCTTTAGCAAACGCTAAACTAGCTCCACTAGCTATGTCATTAACGTTACTATATAAGCTGATGTAGTTAGGTTAACTTTAGCAACATGAGTTTAAGTAAACAGCTTAAGCTAATGTTGCTCTGTGAATAACGTACCTATGTCACTAACATAGCTGATTAGCGAGATTAGCTTTAGCTACCTTAACTATGTAGTTCTGTTATCAATAGCTAAGTTACCTTTAGGAATGTGAGCTTTAGAAAACAGAGCTAAAGCTAACGTAGCTATGCAAATAATGTAGATATGTGCAATATATCAGCACACTTGCACTTTAGCACTACAGCACTTTATCATATGCCTTATGCAATTTAACTGGAATGGTCAATTTATCTCTGGTCTATCCTAAGCTAAGTATTGTTTTATTTGGGTCTGTGTATTCTATTGTATCATCTATGTTGTCTTGTTTTGGTTTTGTCTGACTCTTATGTAGATTTTTAATGTACTTTTTTTTTTTTTAACATATACCATCATCCTGCCGGGGACTACAGATGGAAATTAGCCTATGGCAACAATCTGGCACATTTACATGTCTATGTCCATTAATGTGCATTGTCCCATGTCACAAATAGATAAATAAATGTAGCTTACATAGCTGCTTTGTGAGCTTTGCTTTGGCTACATTTGCTAGCATAGTTCCATTTGGTACATAGCCATGTTAGCTATGAAATTTTGTTATCCATAGCTAAGTCAGCTTTAGAAATGTGAACTTTGGCAAATATAGCTAAAGCTTGCTTAACAATGCAGATAACATAAAGACTTAGCTTACATAACTGCTTGTGAGCTTAACTTTGGCTAGCATAGCTTTGTTAGCCATGTATCTCTACTAGCTATGTTAGCCATATAGCTATGTTAGCTACATAGTTCTGTTAGCTATGTAGCTACGCAGCTCCATTATCCATAGCTAAGTTAGCTTTAGGGATGTGAGCTTTAGCAAAGTAGTTAAAACCTACTTAGCTACGCAGATAATGTTGATACGTAGCTTACGTAGCTTCTTTGTGAGCTTAGCTATAGTTTGGTAGCTCTGTTCGGTATGTAGCTTAAGCATCTAGCGTAGCTATGTAAGGTACACTGGATGTGTTAGAAAGTTTTTGTGGAGGACTTTTTCCCATCAAGGAGACTGTTCACCCAGCTTTATTGAACTTTTTGTTATCAGGTTTTGCAGGTCAGGTTTTTGACTTCCAAGTAATTCAAACCCTAAATGGAAGTTTAATTTGATTTCATTTCAGAGTTTTAGACTGTATTTCCATGCTGAGATACACATTCTCTCAGATGAACAGTCATGAGAGGGGCCGTCAGAGTTAAACAGTCTGCAGCCAGACTGTCTTGCATTAACTTACCATTTTTGTACCTAAAAATGTCATAATTGTGTTACATTTGTTTTTGCTATTTTATTAATGATTTACAACATCAATTTATGGTGTGATGTAACTTAACGTGAGATCTCAGTCATTCTCTGCCTGCCTCTCTGACTCTTCTACTTAAATGGTTGTTTTTCCACCTGCAGGTTTTTTCAGTCAAACCTTACATTCGTAATTGTTCACAGTATTCATTGCAGCAGCAGAGCATGTTTATGTTTGGCATCAGACTCCAACTTCATCCCTCCTCACAGATTTATTTCACATGCAGAATTGAGGAGCGATTAGATGGTATCTTAAACCCCCCCGTCAGAGCTTTCAGGTGGATGCTGGTGTGGTGGTGGGTTGAAAGCAATAATGCAGCACTGATCTAAGGCAGAGCTGGCAACGGCAGAGTAGAGGGAGAGACTAGAAACGTTGCAGCTTAAATAGACAACCAAATTAGAAGGGATGTTTATTTTTCAGGTGATTAGATAATGATGTATGACAGGTGGGAAATCAGTGCAGCACACATATGTAAATGTTGGGCTAAATGAGCCAAATTCCCAAGACATGTATGACAACTTAAACCACCTCTGCACAGGTACGACAAACAACCTGTTAAGTTAGCATTGATTAATATGCACACCTATATTTTACTGACATGCAGAAATTATAGTTTAGTTGAGTGCTCAGCTCTTCAACCTTTCCTTTATAGAATAGGTGTTATGATATTTATACAACCCATAAATTTAAGAGTTTATAGTTTATGGCCTTGTGAGTGAATGATGCTGAAATAATGGCTTGGTGCAGCAAAGAAACTTTTGAAAAGAATGTGAACTATTTCATTTTTTCAGTCTGTAAACTGTGTGAATATACAAAGCATTCAGAGAGTATTCAGACCCCCTTTTGCAGCCTGATGCTACAGTCGAAATAAATTCTGAATACTATCTACATGCACTGTTTTAAAAATGTAAACTTTCAACATAAAGTTAATTTACATCTTTGTGATTGGAGCTTTAGGTTGGATTAATTTAAGTGAACAATACTTCATGGAGCTTTTGTTCTCAAAGCAGGGTGCCTGGGTTCAGGTCCGGCCTGTGGCTCCTTCTAGCATGTCGTCCTCTCCCTTCCCCTATTCCCTACTCTGTCCACTCTCCCTGATAAGATCAGAAACCAGACTTTGGGGCTTCTATGCCTTTATGTGAAACAAAAACTACATCTTGAGCTGCAAATACTAGACATTTTCATGAACCTTTCAGGCAGCAAGCATCTTGGTTCATCATCCTCTTTTTTACAGAAACATAGAACTTGTAAATGAGATGCATGTCAGCATCCGACTGTCTTCCCTTAAAAAGCGAAGAAAATTTAAGGTCTGTCTCTGATTTCAAATGAAACTCAATGAGATGGTAATACCACTCTGTCAGGGAAATTGCATGCTGTAGAAAATGGTGAGAAGTAAACATGAAACAGACTTAATGGGTTAAAACATGAAAAACTAATGGTATAATCAGAGGAGAAGGAAGGCTTTTTGCAGTAGTGACTGCTTTCCAGAGGATATTTGTGTCTTAAAATAAAAACATAGGAATATACTTTTATGTTACTAATAATGTGATACTAAGTGTGGCTATGTGGTATGAAAATAATCATAAATTACACTTCTAATGTGAAATTTATTTCAATTTGTAATTTTTAAATATTATTGATCAAATTGATGCAACATATTGAATGAAATTGACGTATTAATTGATCTGATCTACCACACAAGGCCATCTAGTCAGTGAGTGAGACAAATAGCACTACTTTCTCTATACACTCTAGCCCAGCCGGTGTGTTTTAAAGTGTAAATGTGCAGAGTTAATGCACTTGAGCTCCATACTCAGAGGGAAAAGAGAAAATGAACCTTTTTCCCCAGCGCTCACCCAGACTAATGACACGACAGGAGTTAGAGAAATTGTGGCAGTGAAAAAAAATTGGGCAGCAAATTTTTCTCAGTCAAGAAGAATTTTTCACTTTTAAGTGCAGGGATTTTGTTGTAGCTTTCCCCTCTTTCTTTCAGCCTCCCTCCTCCTGACATGTACTTTGGCACTGTGGGAATTAAGTCAGTGGATTGCTCCAGTTAGAGATGACAAAACAGAACGAGGAAGTACATTTCTCTTACAGAAATAACTTAGACTGGGCTATGGAGAGAGAAAGAGAACTGCAGCTGATATGTTGAGGGATGGAAAGTGGAGATGGTATGACATTTACAGCGTTTTAGATTTTTACAGTCAGCCTGATGTGTGTGAGATGGATACACACCTTCATAAACAATCCTGTAAAAGCAGCATGAAGCCCACTCGGCTCCATGTAGCGGGTGAGATAGAATCTACTGGAGATTAGAATCGAAAACTTGACATATGACATTTGTGTGTTTATGCTGTGCACAAAACTGATTTTTTTCCAACCATCTCACACTTCTGAAACACCAGTAAGACTTGAAATGTGATATTTTGTCCTCAGTGTTGTTTTAATGTGCACAATAACTTCCTTTCCAGACAAATCAACGTGAGGCTATGAGGCCTGTAAACTACACTTTACATAAATAATTTCAGAGCTATTTTAGCTGTAAGCAATCATTGTCTGAAACCACAAACTGATGTACTGCTTAGCACGTACTCAAACAGCCTAAGAAGAATACTGCAATATTCTGAGTGATGGTTAGTATGCAGTCTGGAACATACTAATGTACATCACGCTACCAATCATGTGTTTTCATTCTGAGCTACATTTAATGAGTTAGTTATGTGCCAGCTCATGCACAACAAAGCACAGAATAAAGGAAGGATATTTTCTCCTCTTAGAATAATTGTGTTATTCTGAGAATATGATTTAGTCCAACAGTTTTTGAAAAATACATGCAGCCATATCAATCATATCAATCTTTTATTAAAAGCCATAGTGGTACTGAATGAAGAGCTGTTTGAGAACCAAAAGAGCCCGCCCTTCTTGCTGAACTGAACCAAATGATCCAGATCCCTGAAAAGAGCTGGAATTCCCACCACAAGTTAGCACCAAGATGGCTGTCAGGAGGGATTTTAAAAGGGACATACCATAAAAAACAACTTTCTTGTATTTTTAGCACATATTTTGGGGTATTTGGAGTCAGGGGCAGAGCCAGATGTGTTAAATATCTGGGCTAAGCCAAGACAAAGGATGGTCCAGGGGGGCCACTTCCCCAAAATACTTTTGCTTATCAGACAGTTGTATGCACTATTTTTACACAATTTTTAAACTAACATTTTAATTCAAAATGCCAAGATCCTTGCATTATAAGAAATGATGTTTTTTTTACCTCCAAAAAGCACTTAATTAATTACATCATTTTATTTCTCAGACTAACTGCACTAAAAGTGTCATTTTTAAAAAACTCTTAAATCAGTTTATTTTTCAAAGTTACAATGTTACAATGTCATTTAGCAGACGCTTTTCTCCAAAGCGACGTACATTTGAGAGCAAGAACAACACAAGCAATGATCTAGACAAGAAGAAACAACATCAGTAAGTGCCATCAAGTGCTTCAGGTCCAATTGGACGCAAGTGCTGCCGTGTAGAGTTTAAGGCAGAGTACCTAAAATATACGTTGTTTATGTAGTTGTTTTTTTTTTTTTGTTTTTTTTTTTTTTTTTGTTATTAGACAGCAACAATGAATCAAGGAAAATGTGGGATCACTAATCGCTATTCATTAGACTTCACAACAACTATTTACCAAGTACCAAGTGCTGGATCATTCCCAAAGAGCTGGGCAAAGAAATCCCAGAAGTAGAGCAGGACAGTGCGAGCTAACTATAGTTGGGAAACTCATTCAACCACTGGGGGCAGCAGTGGAGAATAGTCTGGCTGAGACTCAATCTACTACTGGGGACAACAGTAGAGAATTGCCTAGCTAAGTGCAAAGTGTTCTCTGAAGAGCTGGGTCTTTAGCCTTCTCTTGAAAGTAGACAGGGAGTCTGTAGATCGAATGGAGTTGGGTAATTCATTCCACCATTTAGGGACAACAGAGGAGAAGAGTCGAGCTAGTGACTTAGGAGCATGATGTGCTGGAAGTACCAGGCGCCTTTCGCTGGCTGAGCGTAGTGGGCGAGAAGGGGTGTAGACCTGGATGAGGGACTCCAGGTAAACAGGAGCAGTTTTAGTTACTGCTTTGTAAGCAATGATTAGAGTTTTGAATTTAATGCGAGCTGCAACTGGAAGCCAGTGTAGAGAGATTAAAAGAGGCGTGACATGAGCTCTCTTGGGTTGGTTGAAGACCAGACGTGCTGCTGCGTTCTGGATCAACTGCAGAGGTATAACTGTGCATGCAGGTAGGCCTGCCAGTAATGAGTTACAGTAGTCAATACGTGATATTATAAGAGCCTGTACCAGGAGTTGTGTAGCATGCTCTGTCAAGTAGGGTCTGATCCTCTTGATGTTGTAGAGGGTGAAACGGCAGGATCGAGCAATCGAGGCCACATGGAGCTTGAAGGTTAGCTGGTCATCAATCATGACACCCAGATTCCGGGCTGACTTAGTGGGCAAGAGATTATTTGATCCAAGCTGGATATTGATCTGCGGTTCCATAGTGGGACTGGCTGGGATGATAATGAGCTCCGTTTTGGGCAGGTTGAGCTGAAGGTGACGTTCCCTCATCCATTTAGAAATATCAGCAAGGCAGGATGAGATCCGAGCTGAGACAGTTGTGTCATCTGGTGGAAAGGACAGGAATAGCTGTGTGTCGTCTGCATAGCAGTGATAAGAAAAGCCATGGGAGCGGATGATTGCACCAAGTGAGGTGGTGTATATTGAGAAAAGTAGGGGACCAAGCACAGACCCTTGAGGCACCCCTGTTGATAAGCCATGCAGTTTAGACACTCCTCCCTTCCATGATACTCTAAAAGATCTCCCTGTGAGGTAGGACTTAAACCACTGTAGGGCAGATCCTGAGATACCAAGTGAAGAGAGTGTGGAGAGGAGGATTTGGTGGTTTACTGTGTCAAAGGCAGCAGACAGATCCAGCAGTAAGAGAACTGAGGACTGACCAGCTGCTCTGGCCAAGCGAAGTGATTCCGTTACCGACAAAAGTGCAGTTTCAGTAGAGTGGCCCGCCTAAAGCCAGACTGATTCTGATCAAGTAGATCATTGTTCTGCAAGTGTTCTGAGAGCTGGTTGAAGACTGTGCGCTCCAGTATTTTTGATAGGAATGGGAGAAGTGAGACCGGCCTGTAATTTTCAACCAGGGCTGGGTTGAGAGTGGGTTTTTTGAGCAGTGGTGTAACCCGCGCTTGCTTGAAAGCAGCTGGGAAAACACCTGTGGACAGAGAGGAGTTAATGATACAACTCACAGCAGGGCTGATTGTGGGCTCAATCGCCTGCAAGAGATGTGATGGTATCGGATCGAGGGGACAGGTTGTGGGCTTAGAGTCAAGCAGAAGCCTGGTGACCTCGCTCTCACTTAGTGGAGAGAATGAGCTAAGTGATGCATCACTAGCTGGTGGCAGAAAACTGAGTTGGACAGGCTCAGAGAATTGGTTGCTGATGGTAGAAACCTTGTCAGTGAAGTAGGAGGCGAACATGTCTGGAGTCAACATACTGGAGGGTTGTGGGTTTGAAGGAGAGAGGAGCGAGTTAAAAGCAGAGAAGAGTTTGCGTGCATCAGTGGCAGCACAGATCTTTGATTGATAGAACGCCTTCTTAGCAGATTTTAGAGCAGAGGTAAAACAGGACAGTTTTTGCTGATAGGCACTCAAGTCAGTGGTTTGTTTGGATTTACGCCATTTTCTCTCTGCCGCTCTGAGCCCTGCCCTTTGGGTTCTGATGACCTCAGTGAGCCAGGGACAAGGTGGAGTATTTCGAATAGGCTTAGACACCAGAGGGCAGAGTTTGTCCAGAGAGGAGGTCAGTGAGGAGCAGAATGTGTCTGTGGCCTCGTTAACAGTGAGTGTGAAGGACTCGTTACATGAGGCTAGTGCAGCTGAGACCTCGTCAGACAGCTGTGTTGGGTCAAGTGACTGAAGGTTTCTGATCTTAATTGAGTAGTAGATTGTTGAAGTTCAGGTAAGCCAAGTGAGAACTGAATGAAGTAGTGGTCAGAGAGGTGAAGTGGTGTTACACTCAAATTAGCCGTGGAGCAATTGCGAGTTAGAATCAAATCCAGTGTATTACCAGCCTTGTGTGTAGGAGGCGTTTGAACCAGTTTCAAGTCAAAGGAGGACAGTAGTGAAATAAAATCAGTAGCCTGGGCTCTATCCAAGTGGATGTTCATGTCACCCATGACAACCAATGGTGTGCCATCATCAGGGATGTCTGAGAGTAACATGTCCAGTTCCACAATAAAGTTGTCCAGGTGACCCCCAGGTGGGCGGTATACCACAACCATGTAAGCCTTTATTGGGGCAGTGACCTGTACTGCATGATATTCAAATGAGGTGTTATTGTCCAAGGGTTTGAACTGGCTGAAGTTCCAGCTATGAGAAAGAATAATGCCTGTGCCACCTCCTCGGCCAGAAGAGCGAGGTGTATGAGAGAACACTGCATCAACTGATAGAGCAGTTGGTGTTACAGTGTTCTCAGGACGGACCCAAGTTTCTGTCAGGGCTAGGACCTGAATGTTAGACAGTTTAGTGAGGGAATTGATGAATTCTGCTTTGTTAACTGCAGACTGGCAGTTCCAGAGGCCAACTGTGATAAAAGGTTGTGGAAAAGAGGCATTCTGCAAAGTGGATAGATTATGCAGGTTTCGTTTTCTGTAACTATTGTGCTTCTTTCTGTTCCCATATATGACTTGTATTTTTTGGTTGCACATGTTGCGTTAGACTGCTGAGGTGCGTTAGACTGTTGTGAGGCAGTGCTGCCTGTTGGTGGCCTTGCTCGGTGGACTCGCACAGGTAGACTCGCTGGTCTTTACCCAATGTGGGCTTCCACAAGGGCTGACGCTTACGCTGACGCTTCAGCGCAGTCTGTGTACTTATATAGAGAGATATGCCACAGATGTGCACAATTGAGTTGATTGTGCACAGCCGCTAACCGCCCCAGCTGGCAAATTTAGATTCAAACTCTCTTAAAGCTTGGACTACAGTGAAACTCCGCCCCGGCAGTTTACACTTTAGCAATCAATAGAGGGAGCCACACGCGTCAACTGCCTCACCTATTGTTGCAGAGAGAGTGAAACTAACACGTTCAGCCTAAGCAAAACTGCCAACAACCTACTTCCAACTGAAACAACCAAAAGCAGATTCCTCTTACCAAGTAGCTTCTCCCTTCCTATCTCAAAGATCAGAGCTTGTGCAAAGTTACTTTGCATAGGTAGGGTGGGAATTTAGGGAAAAGTTTACAACTGAAACTATGCAACTGCATTTTTAAACATGCAACAAGAACATGCTGAACAAATGCATTGTATTTGTATTGCATTGCATTTTTAGTACAATGGTAAAATTACATTTTTGTGTGTGTGTGGGTGTGTGTGTGGGTGTGTGTGTGTGTGTGTGTGTGTGTTGGGGGGGGGGGGATTTTATGCCTTTATTTATGGAGGAGGACAGTGGATAGAGACAGAGTGGAGCAAAGTCATGCAGGACAGTAGTTACAGGCCAGACCTAAACCTGGGTGGCCTACGTACACAGAGCGTGCCTCAACCACTAGGCTATCTTCACCCCAAAAAGTACTTTTATACTGAAGTGAGTGCAGACATTTTAAAGGTAAAAACATATATTTTTTTAGTTTGGCTTTAAGAATTACATTTTCATGTTGTAATCAGTAAGGCCCGATTTTTTTATCGCTTATTTCCTTTTACATTTATCTAGCATAACACTAAGCATCATACTTTTAACCAACCTGGACATTAGCCACTACCGACTTAAACAATCAAAAAATTGATTAAAAAGTGGGCAAGAAGACACTTAATACTGGATTTTTTGGTGTGTATTTAATCTAAGACCCTAAGAAAGTCACCCAAGTTTGTCATTCTTGTCGTTTACGGTAACGCTGGTCTCAGAGGGGTAAAGAGACATACATCAAAGGCAGCTGTTCTGAGGATGGCTGTTTAAAGCTGGTTTATACAGGGTCAAAAACCTACTCTGGTGCTAGACACCTTATGCTTTGACACAGGCGGCTGTGTTACAAGGTGGGACAGGGGTATGACGTGTCACCTTTGACAACAGAATATACACAGGTTTACAACTTACAAAACTATCTAGCTATTAGAATACTTTTATGACTGCATATGAAACACTTCTTTATTGGTTTTATTTTTACTGGCTGGAAAGCTATGCCATTAGAGAGCTGTTATGTATTATGAGGTGGCTGGGTAAGAGGAGTGAGCTCTTCTATCAAAAATTATGGCCAATCAGACATCCAACCATTTCTCACAGAAAAATTAATGCATTTGAAACACACTATAAAACTGGACTTAACATCGCACCTACAGTGAAAAGAATGAAAGCATTCTTTTGAACTGATTTAAGCTTTTAACAAAGTGTTTAGCTGTTTAGTGTTAACACTAAACAAATGTTTAGACAGTATTAGGACAGTTTCTTTGTTCCATCTGAAAACACTTATTGGGGGATTATCTGGTGTTGTCTTCATGTTTTTAATAAAATGTTTCAAACAAGAGTTAAATCTAAAACAATAAATCTTGTGAATCATAATTTTAAAAACACTCCTTCCTTCTTTTAACACATTATTTTGCTAATCAACAACATAAAACCCACCACTCGTGTTATCTTACAAACCAGATTCCTACTAAAGTATTTAATTAACTGTTTTGTTATACATTAATTAGCTATTCCCCCCTTTTCAAGCCCTCATGCTAATTCCAGCTAACTAGCAACTCTATAACTCTATTGTTTACAGTACAGACATGAAAATGGTATATAACTTATTCTTTATTATCGGCAGAATCAAACAACTCCTGTAAGTATGTCTGGAAAATCTTATGTCTTGACTTCTTGTGTTGGGGGCTTCGATGTGGTTAAATATGCTTACTTCTTTTCAACCACAGTATAATCAGTACATATACACAGCTCAATTACACCCAAAGGGCTCGTCACAGGTTAATGTGATGAAGCCGCATGTGTTCAGCTACAGTATGTGTGTCAGAGAAAGTAGCACATTGTGTAGGATGCTCTAACAGTGTATAGAGGAGGGCCTGTACATGTTAGAGGGTATGCCAGTGTGTAGGAGGGAGTGTAATAGTGTTTGTTCAACATTATGGTGCTGCTGGGAGAACAAGTGAGATTTATAGCTGGAATAGCGTCTCTTATACCCTCTGCTCCTCAGTAGTCTCTTGACAAATCTATCCACATATGTAAACTATGGCACTATTTTTATCTACTTTTTGTCCTCAGTGGTCTACTTTTTATACTTTTGCTTTTTTCCCAATAATATAGCGTTAGCTGCTAAAACTGTGCTGCTGTAGTTATTTGTATCACTGCCAGGGCTGCCCATGAGGGGGGATAAAGAGGAGCGCTTTCTGAAGCCCTGCCAAATTGGGGGCCCATGGAGGTCAGCGAAATCATGCGTTCATTGTGAAATTAAGCTATAACAACCATATTTAAATTTTTACCTGAATAATAACCATTCTTATCAAAGCAACAAATAATTTTCTCATTCATTTATGTCACAGTAGTCATTTAAATCATACATACCTTTTCTTAAAACAGAATCAATATGGGTTAAAAGTGGCAAATATGGGCTGAAAGAGTGGTGAAATGGGATTTTAAAAGTAGCAGAAATGGGTTAAAAGTGGCATAAATGTGTTTAAAGAGGCAAAGGATTGGTTAACAGAGGTAATAAATAGGTGGAAAGTCACAAGAATAGGTCAAGTGGTAAAAAGAGCTTACAAATGGTAATACTTTTGCCATTACAGTGGCAAAAATGGGCATAAGAGTAAGTAAAATGTGGTCAAACCTGGCAAAATGGATAAAGGGTGTGATGAAAAGGGGTTAATAGAGGTAAAAACGGGTCAACAGAAGCAGAAATAGCTGTAAAGTGTCAAAAACTGAATGGCAGAAAAAGTGGTGGAAAGAGTTTAAAGTAGCAAAAAAGGATCGAAAAGATTGGTTAAATAAGATTAGAAAATGGCATAAAGTGATGAAAGGGGTTAAAATGTGGCAAAAAAAGGTAAAAACTTGAGAAAATTGTGCAAAACTGATGAAAAGTGTCAAATAATAGTGGGAAAATGGGCTGAAAAAGTGGTTAAAGGGGTTCAAAAGTGGCAAAAATGAGCTTGAGCTGTAGCAAATTCTGAAGTTGGTACATGTGCATTAACCAGTGCAGTTCTGCTATAGCTGTTCCTTGGAATAATATAGTAATGGTCTATTATGTATGTTACAAAGTCAATATACTGATAATGCCACAGAAACAGAGGTTCATTATCTACAGATCAAGCCCTTATGCTGCGACTTTGTAAACTTTCCTTTGGCTGTATTCTGTTAAAACAACAAAATATTCCTTTTTTCGTCCTAAAATAGTCATTTTAAAGTTTATCCAAAACTACAGTAACCTTCAACACAGAAAGCAGCCTTTAAACACTCCATGACAGAGTAGAGTAGCCCAATACACCCGCTTTCAACTCTAACTTTAGCAGCACACCATGGTCCTCTTAAAAGATGTCTTTACAACACTATAACACACCACCTTCAGCTGAAATGAAGCCAGTTAGACCATCTTGCTTTACACAGTTTGAAACAACGACTGAGGCTAAAAGATGGAAGAGAGTGGTGACAGCTGAAAGTAAAAGAGAAAAAAAGAAAGAGTGATGCAATGTTAGGTTGTATGGTGCATCATTGTCACACATTCAGCAGCTTAACTAGGTGTAGAACGTGGTCCAACATTCACTTGCTTACAAATAAATACATAACTCCATTTTACACCAAGAAGTTTTTTGATCTTCCAGTTAGCTCTGTAGTGTTGAAACCTTACAGCTCTATCTCAACCATCAGATTAAACATTACCCTCTACAATAAAGCAATTTAGCCAATAGACTAAACTGCAATAGTTGAATAGTTTACATGTGAAATGCACATATTCAACATATTAACAGTTTCCTTCAATGGGCATTAGCAGAGTTATATATGAGTGAAATCTAATTATATTAGAGTACCTTGCCAGTTGGCTGCTGACAGTGTCTTTGCCTGCTTTACACCCTCTGCTTGTTAACAAGTGCACATTATCTGAGCAAGTAAGGGTAAACGCAGTGTGCTTGTTTAATAGCAATGCAGTTGCACTCAGAAACCCAAAAGTGCACCACAACAGATTCCTATATTGTTGCTTTTAAACTCAAAAATGTAAATATGTACGACTTCCTGTCAAAACTGTTGTTGTCTTGCAACTTTCTGTCTTTTCATTCATGTTTTTACCTGGAGCAAAGTAAGTACAAGTCCTGTTATTAAGTAACAAAATAAATCGTATATCTGGTCTCTTGTCTGTTACTGAAAGTCATTGTCATGTTTGAAGTTCCTGTCACACCGTGTCCTAATTGCAGACAACAACAAAATTAGCTTGATTACATTGATTCTGATTGTAGAATCCTGACAGCACGTTGCCCTTTTCCTATTTTCTCCTCTGTTGCTTGGGTTGAGAAGACCAAGGAATCAGATAGATAACAAGGCATAATGAGCATCAATTGGAGTATTTCCTTGCTTTTCCTTTACCTTCCTCGCTCTAAAGAACATGTTGGCTTGTTTCACAGAGTGGACAAACTAGGACAGAAATCCAGCAGAGCGGCACTCAGACCTGATCAGCTAGGCTCATCATTAACAATATCCATATTTTTGTTTGGTGTTCTGACTCGTGCCAACACAGAGAATTATTCAACACTGTCAGATCCCCAGCCAATAGAAAGCACCAGACATCCTTTGGTTCCCTTTCAAAATAAAAGTACTAGCGGCAATATTTTTTTACAAGGAGAAACTGAAAATCACAGAGCGGAGAATTCAATATTTAACGCATCCAGTGTGGACAGCACACAAGCGATGCTGTGGAATGTGACGTGATGTCTGACGCTAATGTGCAATTAGGACCGGTGTTAGGAATATTTCGAATATTTCGCTTAAGAAGCTGACCAAAATGTCTCATGTTGTGTTTTCAGACCTGCAGAAGCAACCATGATCGTCATGGACAAGATGGAAAATTTGAATACTGTAATTATTAACATCATAAACTTCTGCTGCTGTAAGGTAGGCATCAGACCTAACTTTGACATTTCCCATTTTCCATTGAAGTAAATCTTGATGCATGTTTAACTTGAAAGCAGGATGACAGGTTTTTTACTTCTAAAAGCTCACTACACAAGAGACCGGCCAAATCAGCTAAAGACACAAGAAGTTCCTCTATGTCCAATGGGGACAAAAACTGTAGCAAATGGTTAGTTTCTCACAGCCGCTTTGACATAAAAGCTCTTTGTTAAAGTCTAGGAAAAGTCATTGCCAAACTTTAAAAGCTTCACCACAGAGTTTTTTGTCTGTCCTCTCCGTAAAGTTGTCCAACTTCCCCTCGATCTGCTATTGTAAATATAAGTGATATGCTGTGCTTGTATGTTAATCAGTATGATAATGTTGTACTTTCTGGAGCAACTGTCAATGTTTTGTTTTGTATTTCATTAGACTGGGTTTGAAATTTTGCCTCACTGCCTGTTTTGTGCCAAAAAAAGAGGTTAAAACAATCTACCAAACAAGCTTGCAAATTCATGTTAAACTTTTGCTCCTCATGAGTCAGAAAAACCTTCAACACAAACCATGTCCTTAACTTCACTGGTGAGTTTCCTCCATTTACGGAAACAGCTCCTCTCTGCCCAAGTGACGCCTCACTGGGTTAATCACTGGAACTGCAGAGGCGAAGCTGGATAAATAGACTCTGCTCATTTACCCTTATAAATGCTTCATTGTGCAGCTGCCCACTGCTGTTTCATACTGTCTGATCTTGACAGTGTCTGCCTTCCAGTCTAACAAACAAGGCGATGACTATCTTGCCATCTGTCCCACCTTTTTGTCTTCATGACTGCTATTTACTCTTCTGCCTCCCTCACGTCCTGCCTGCTGTCTGCACTGCCTCAGATTCACGTTTATCTGCACGATGTACAGGATGGATTATTCACGCTGCATGTGGGTTAATTTATCCCTCTTAAATATCACACCAGCATGTAATTTACAGGCAAAGAACTGGTTTCAGAAATCTATTGAAAAACATTTGTTGGCATTTTCTCTTTGTTAACACTTTGATAAGAAATTTGACATCTAAATGGAATTTGATTTCCATCCATGACTTACATGCCTAAAAGTAAAGAAATTTTGTTAACTCTAATGACCGCCTGGCATTATGCTTTCATGCCCTGCATGCTGCATGTCACATTACTTGCTTTCCTTGCTCTTTCCTGTCACATTTAAACTCCAAAAATAACTTAACTTGCATAATTTCTTTCAATTTCCACAGCTGAATAATAGTAATATGCGTCAGCCTAAGAAACACATTGCATGGTTACAAACTTAATACATTCTGAGATGCTTTATAGATGCCAGCAATCTTCTCTGAGCTTGAACAGGATTGGTTTTTAAACTTAAAAGCCGAAACACTTGCTTTTTTTCACTTACATAAAAATTTCTTTTTACTATAGTTAGCAGTCATGATGGCTGATTTCTGCTCACAGCTCCCTTCTTAAGGCAGCCAACATGACAGTGACAGGTAACCTGATTGTAACACTGGCAGGCAGTGTTAAAATCATGGCCTCACATTTGGTCTCAACTTATTTTCTGTTTTGATGTTGGTAAGCCACCTCTGAGGACATAAAAATGATCCCCTGTGAACTATTCTGCAGAAATGGTGTGCACAGCATATGAGGCCAGCTCTCTCTACCCTGCTGTGAAAACATAACACTGTTAGGAGTGACTTCCCACAGAGCTGCATCATTATACTCTGACTGATCCGCCCTGAACTCTGCAGCACTTCTAAACATCCTGCTTCACATATTTTAAGTATTTATGAGCCTCCTCCTGAAGAGCCTCTTGTTTTCAGCAGTCTTTTTAGAACCACTCCACATTTCCTCTTCTCTTCATACCACTGTTCATTTTCATTCACTGGCTGTCACCTGTTGTCTAACGTCAGCGGTACTATCACTGCTAACACTAACAAGCCAGCCCTGTAGAGGAGACAGTGATTGATGGCATTTTTTACCTATTTTCATCTCACGGCTCATGACAGGACAAACTATGTCAGCTGCAGATATTGCTTACAAACAGCCAAAGATTGCCTCTGCACAGTTCTGCTGACACACCACTGTTTTCTCTGTTTTAGTGACCAATTTGTGTCTTTATGCTGTGCTCAGAGTACAGACTGCAGCTGCTACAGTCACATCAATAATCTGTCTGACACCTAACCCTGCTGCACTGATGGTGATGCAATGTTGGAGTAATTAGAGACAGCCTCTCCAAACATACAATCTCCAGTGAACAAGAAACAATTTTAAGTAATTTCCCTGCTAAACTGTTCTTTATAATAACCAAAATTCCATATGTTTGAAATAAAACATCTAAATTAATAATTAAGGTATTATTAGAAAGTGTTTTTAGTGACATTTACCTAATTTTTTAAAAAACCGATACAATTACATCAAAAAGTCCTATACTTAATTTTGACCTATACTTAAGACTTTTTCAAATTTTGTTTTTACAATAATTGAAGAGATCATATGGAATATTTGATGTTTTTAATAGAACAACCACTGCCACCATATTATCATTAATCAATGGTATCATAACGTACCATAAAGTACTATACTATACAACACCGTACTACACTTGACAACACTACTGTATTACACTATACTACAACGTACCCTAAGTACCATACTATACTAGTATATTCTTCCGTACTATAAAACACAGTAATATACTATACTACACTATACCCTATTTGCTATGCTATGCCATACTATACTATACTATACTATTCTATACTATACTGTAGTATACTTTATCGTACTACTATACTATGCTTTACTATGCTATACTAAAATATGCTATCTCATGCTATGCTATACTATACTATACTGTACCCTTTATACCATACTATAATAATGTATACTGTATTGTACTATACTACACAGTAATATACTATACTACACTATACCCTATCATACTATACTATACTATACTATACTACACTGTTCTATACTGTAGTATACTTTATTGTACTACTATACTATGCTATACTATGCTATACTATACTATACTATACTATACTACACTATACCCTGTTATTATGTACTATACTATAAGTATACTGTACCATTCTATGCAACACAGTAATACACTTTACTGCACTATGACCCATTATACTGTGCTATGTAATGCTATGCTATGCTGTTACTGTAGTATACTGTTTCATACCACACAACACAGTTATATACTATACTATAGTATACTATACTATAGTATAGTATAGTATAGTATACTATACTATACTATACTATACTATACTATACTATACTGTAGTATACTGTAACATACTATACAACAGTACAATACTATATAACACTAAACCATTTTATACTATATTATACAATACTGTAGACTACTGTCAAATACTGTGCCATACTACATATCAAAGTACTCTACTATACTTTACCATACTCTGTATGGTGTCAGAAGAAAGGACATTTCACAGATAATAAGCATATTTTTATTTATGTAAGTTCCACCTGGACTAAAGTCTTTTTAAAACATCAGAATGTGCCAACTTAGAGCTATGAGAAGCTTTTCAAAGAGCTGATGAATTATGGGTGTCTGTTTGGGTATTTATATTTCTTATTTTGAACATTTACTGTAGTTCTGTGACTCTGTTAACTTAAAGGGATGCCTCCTATTTTGTTTAATCTCATTATTATCACTTTTAGGTAAAGGGGGAGGGTCCCCATATTGGTCTTTGCCCTGGGCCTCCAAATGGCTAAGTCCAGCCCTGCCTCACACCTGCAGCTCCCCCTCACAAATCATTCTACTCTGTCAGTTTGTTGCTTTCATTTTTCTGTTTCTGCCCTTTTGACGATATTTATTTTTTAAAACATTTAAGATAAAATAAAACACCCATGTTTGGACAAGTTTTACTTAATTTTACATCATTTCAAAATGTGATCTGTGTATGTTTGGCTCATTGATGATGATGCACATTGCAAAAGTCATCATCAAACACAAGTATGGTAGAGCACTGGCAGGAAGTGGCTGCAGAAATGTGTTAAAACGAGGGCATTAGAAGCTTCACTCTGAACACAAGACAGCACACCTCTATGAATTAAAATACTATACTATAGTATACTATTCTATTCTATAGTGTAAAATAAGATACTTAACCACACAACACAATACAAAGTAACACAACACTCTGCTATGTACTCTATTGAATTACATTGTCATACCACAACAAGTGCTCCACGTCATTTTTCACTCTGGTGGGTTTAATTTATGTTTGTTCATAATTTAGAAATCCTAGCCTTTGTTTATTTGTTTGTTTGTTTGTGTGTTTTTTAAAATGAAGACATGCACTTAATAATACAAGGAAATGTGTTTACCTTTGAACACTTCTGTTATGTCGCCTATTCATGAAAGTCTTCAGTAACAACTCTGACAAACCAGTGTGCTGAAATCATAGATTTTGTGGTCAAAAAAGTTAATGTTATATAAAATATTAAACAAACTTTCACAATAAATTGAAGATAACAAGATAATGCAAATAATGGACTTTAATAAGGATAAAGTCCCTACTTTAGGGTGAAATTGTGAATAGTTTTGCTTAAATGTTGTTTTCTTTATTGAAACAGATAGTTGACCAAAACACTGAAAATGCTTTCATCCAGCTACACCCTCACTGATAGCCAACATCAGTTCGTGCAGAGTTTCTGAGCAGAATATTTATGTAGCTGGTAAAGACTTTGGTGTCAGTCTCACAGTGGCAAATTATCCTCCACTGACTCACTGCTTGCGCTGATGTTCAACAATCACAGAGGCAGAAATAGGCTGTACCAGACCCAGACATGCCAGTTTGTTCTCAGCAACAACATGGAGACTGAAATGCAATGCAGCCACAAAACATGTCTGCTTTTTGAGTTACAGGTTTGATTCCCATTTTTCCTTAACTGGAAAAAAAAAAACTTTTATATTGCTGTTGATGTTGGGATGAAAAGAATGCGTCACTGTTTCCCTCTCGGAGGATTTTTTTGAAAGACGTTTAAGAAAATGGTGACTGAAGTGGAAGCAGACAGCACAGGTTGCGATGAGGCTGTGATGTTCAACTTTTGCACTACTTTAAAAAAAACTCTTTTTGACATTGTGAAGATGTTTTCTGAAATGTAATGACTGTAAAAAAGCTGAAAAGGACTGCTTAAGTTTGGCCAATAAAAAGTGTGGGCCGCTATGCAACTACAAAGTAATGTAGTCATAGGAGGAACTCTGTTGAGAGAACACCCTGCATGACATTGAGATAATGAACTCAATAAAATATATTTATACCTGCCATCTGCTGCAGTGACATGCATGGGTTGATATAGGTAGTTCTTTGAATTCTGACCAGTTTCTCTAATAAATCTGTCATCATAGCCTTATATAAAGAGTTACTTGGTGATGCTGTGCCAATTTTTTGTCTGAACCGCCAATCACAGAAAGCTGAGGGAGGATCTGTCTGGCCGTGTTCGAGCCAGAGTCTGTTATTGAGTGACATTCTGCTCTGGAAGCCATTTAAAAAAAGAATCTGCATAATTGCTGCCCCTAAATGTGACAGGCTATCATTATCTCTGGACAGCAGCTCTCTTTGAGCCCAGCTCATTCTTGTTTGGAGTATGATGTGGTCAGAATTGAGTGGACACAAAGCAGCCCGTATTCTGTTTCAACCCCGGTGCCTCTCACAGTCCCCCCAAAACACTTAAAAGCTTTACTGCTGCAGTAATTACAGCTACACGGCTCTGATCATCTGCCAGAAGTTGGATGTTTAATCTTATCAAAAGCAATCAACACAAGGAACAGCCTCCATATGCCTGATGAAAGACCGTTAATGCAATGTCCCTTGATGTTTTTTCATTTTTATTCTGCAAAGCGTTATTATTTATATTTCCTTTTATGAATTAGGCTGTCTGAGCTGGGAGAGAGCCATTGGCTCTGTCAAGCTCCATTACAGCTAAGCATTTCAGGCAATGACATTTTCCAGCTCATCTTCAAAATTGCTAATATCACACAAACATGCACACAGAGACATTTTAATACTTTCATTTATGTAAGTGACAAAAAAAAAATCAGGTAGCACAAACTCTCTATTTTAGGGTTTTGTCATGTTTACTATTGCAGGAAAAAAATGCCCTTTGTAGGGTTACAGTTGGAGAAAAGTTCACAACAAATGCAAACACAAATAACTACAGACAGAAAACAGGATCTTACAAGTGCATTCACATTGTTCATTGTTCTTAGACATCCCGGCTGTCTGCAAACTCTCACTACCAATATACAGCCACAACTGATGCTGCCAGAAATAAACACAAGCAGTCGACATTCATAACAAAGCATGCACTACAGACTGCACAACCTTAGTGAGCAATGCTTCCGCTCCAAAGGCCAAGAGCTAAGCTCGGCACCAAAACAAACATTTATCAGTAATGAACTCACATTTCCAAACATCATTTACATCATTTACATCATCAGTGATGCTGCAGTTGCTGTATGCACATTTGCATGGCATATCATATTACTGAATCACTGCATAAATATTCAGCCCCTTTAAAGTGAGTGATCAAATTCAAAAGAGGTCCAGCCAATTGGTGATAGTAGTTTAACGATAAGTGAAATGGACCTGAGTGCAGTGAATGTGCCTCGAGTGATTGCAGTACATACAGGTACATCTCAAAAAATTAGAATATCATGAAAAAGTTCAATATTTTTTTGTCACTCTTTTCTGAAAGTGAAAACCATATAGACTCATTACACGTAGAGTGAAATATTTCAAGCCTTTATTTCTTGAAATGTTGATGATTATGGCTTACAGATAAGAAAAAACAATATTCAGTGTCTCAAAAAATCAGAATATTAAAGAAGATCAACAAAAAAAGGATATTTTAAACAGAAGTGTCAGGCTTCTGAAAGTATGTTCATTTCTATGCCTTCAATACTCGGTTGGGCCTCATTTTGCATGAATTACTGCATTAGTGTGGCGTGGCATGGAGGCGATCAGCCTGTGGCACTGCTCAGGTGTAATGGAAGCCCAGGTTGCTTTGATAGCGGCCTTAAGGTCATCTACATTGTTGAGTCTGGTGTGTCTCATTGGGCCACCCAACAGCTGATCACTGTTAATGATGCAGTCAATGCTAGATAATATGTGCATATATAACTTATCTAAACCCCAGTGGAGAAAAAATGAGGTAACAGAACTTGATACTTTGTTCATTTTATTTCAAACTACATTATAGATATTAAGAGAAATTCAACATATAACGTCATGTACATTCCTTCAGTTAAACCTGAAGTGAGTTGTCTCAGTTGATTCTATAAATGAGTTAAACTAGACTCGTGAATTTGACCAGTGTGTTTGAACTGTCTGTTTAGTCCACTGATGATCATTCCTGTACATGATGGTAGTGACTATTAGATTCACACTCTGGGCCCACTTAAATTCAATCATCAAGATATGGAAGGAATATGGCGTGTGTGTAAATCTGCCTAGATCAGGCCATCCTCACAAACTGAGAGATCATGCAAGAAGGAGACTAGAGAGAGAGGCCACCAAGACACCTATGACTACTCTGAAGGAAATCCAAGCATCAGCAGCTGAGATGGGAGAGACTTTGAATACAACAAGTGTTGCCCTGGTTCTTAAAGTCCTGGTTAAAGTCAAAGCTTTATGGGAGATAGGCAAAGAGAAGGCAAGCTCATATTAAGTCTCAACTAGTGTTCCCCAAGAGACATGTGGTAGTCCCACAGTCAAGTGGAAGAAAGTTCTTTGGTCTGATGAGGCCAAAATGGTGCTTTTTGGCCATCAGACAAGATACTATATTTGGTGGACAACAAACAATGCACATCACCACAAACAAATAACCTCCACTTTGAAGCACAGTGGTAGCAGCATCATGCTGTGGAGATGCTTCTCGACAGCCTGCTAAATACTGACCTGCACATTCACCATGCTATGAAATAATATTGTATAATTATGTAACACTACGACACATGAAGCAAACATGTTACTTGGCCATAGTTACTTGGTTTCACCTGGAGTATCATTGGCTGGACGTAGCAGAAACGACTTCTTTTCAAGTTTTGTTGACGGAAGTACCTGCACTAAACGTGCGCTTTTGAAATCACTCCGCCCAGCAGCCATGCCTGGAGTGTAGTTTCGGCTTTGCATTTGCCTCTAAAACAACTTTGTCGCATAATGTTCCATGATTATTTCATATATTTCATAGCGTGGTTAATGTGCAGGTCACAACTTGTCCACGAGAGCGTTTTGGAGTTGTTGGATTGTGTATTTGATGAGTTTGATGAGGGAAAGCCATAAAAACTGGAGGTCTCCATAGCGTTAGCTGAGCAGCTGGCATATCAGCCCCCCAGGTCTAAAAACAGCTTGCATTGACAACTAAAGGAAACAAACCTGTTACTAAGACTATAGAGATTATGGCAATGGGCAAATCTGCCAAAATGTTGACATATCCCTTTAAAGGGGATGAATATTTATGCAATCACTTATTCATCATTACATATTTTTATTTAATTGACATTACTGTAGAAATCTGTTTTCACTTGAGAGAGGGTTTTAGGTTAAAAGGCCAAATTACATTGATCATGATTTATTTATAAAATCAATAAAAGGGTGAAACATCCAGGGGGCGAATACTTTTTTACAGGCAGTGAACATTTTGAAACAGGCAACAATAACTAAAATTTTTATTTTTTTTGTTGCTGAATGGGTGATAATGGGTCTGAGTATTTAAGTAAAAGGGGATCATTGCTTAAATTTAGTTTTCAAGTTTTTTTCAAGTTTTTTTGATTGTCTTTAGCTTTTACTGTTGTCGACAGTCTTTTTACTGTTAAATTTGATGTCACATTGCACACATTAACTACAGCAGATTTTGAGAGGGTGATATAATCCAGCACTTTAAGGTGACAGGATGACTTAGTCATCTGAATACATAAGAAGCCTAAGCCTAAACCTGATTAAATAATCTATCATCCAGCTTACGTCCAGTCTTACAAGCTTTCAGCTATGCAGAGAGATCCAGCATTTACATACTATAAAGAAAAAGACCCCCTTAGCCACTAAGAATGGTGCTGACTTATATCTTTGCCAGAAACTTTGGATGTATGCAAGAAAATATACACATACCTGTACTCTGTTTTATTAGTAAAATTTAGTCTCTGGTCTGTGGTTGTGATGCCTGTCTGTAGGCAATCCAGAAGAATTAGCTGCAACAGTTTGGAGAGTATGCTAGCCAAAGCAATTGGCCTGTAGTTCTTTGTGCTAGATATTTGACCAGTTTTGTCTTTGACAGCACAGACAAATTAGAATCAGGTAGTCAACATCATCATTCTTCCTGACATATCAGTGGATAATATTGCTGCATTTACACATCAGCCAAACCTGACTTCACCTAAATTCTACTCTGACACTGGCAGGAGAAAGTATGGATAAAGTCAGTTTAATAGGTGTTCTGTTTATTTTCACATCTGCATCTAAACCCAAAAAGGAAATCTATGATTAACAAGCTGCTAAAACATTTTCAGGAAATGCTGCCGATGTGGATAAAACCAAAACAGGAAGCTCTTCCCCCCTTGATGTTATACCCAATCACTCTAACATTTTGTCATCTTAAGCCCCGAAAGGATCAGGCAGGCTATGTATTAATCAGGCATTGATCTGGTCTTCTTGTATAAACAAAGACATAATGACTCCCTAGAATCATTCACTGAAAACCCAATGACTCATGTTACCATCGCCCTAGAAAACAGGATTTATTTACAACATCATCTGGTTCCTGGCTAATTTAAATCACCCGCCGTGTCACAAAATGACTTATATCATTTAAACATGATGTTTGCTAATCCTTTCTTGATGAGTAAAGGTAACCATTTGAGCTTTGCCTCCAAACAGTTGAGTCAGGCTTGCTGAGGATGTAACCCCCCTCGTGCTCAGGGAGACACATGTGAAACACGGGAGCTGGCAGAGTAATCACCACATGACATGCATCTCCACTCCCAGACATTAAGGCGGATTAAGCTCCTTCTTGCCAGTTTAAAAGCATCTTCATGGGACTCAAATTTTGTGCCGTTTTGTGGAATCAAAAAAGTGTTTTCCTTTATGGATAGATTTGTCGTCTTGCAGATGAATATTTAATAATGACCCAGGGAGTTTTAAATCAAAACTCGGCTGCGTATACAAACCCTAACTTTCTTGGCATTCCTGCAGAGAGAGGGGGGAAAAGAAAAATCTCTGTGAGCTGCCGTTTTCTCTTCAGCTCTGGAAGTTGATTGACTTTGCCGTGTGAGAATCCTGCTCTGTAATTATCAGTAATTACATGTTTCTCCTTCCATGCCAGTGCTTACATGTGTTGTGTTTTATTTTAGATTGCACCATTAAATGATTCCCAACTCTCACTTATTTGAGAGGGGTAATAATTATGGTGATTGTCTGTGTTGGGTAAATGCGGGGAATCAGAAGAGGCTTTTTGTTTGGATAAGAGGCTCAACGAGGCCGCTGCTGATAGAGGAGGAGGGGCTGAATAATATATACATCTATCAGTCTATCATAGAATGGTCAAATTATCCATTTATCCTTCCAAATATACATCTATGTTTCTATCTATCTACTTATCTTAATGTCTACCTGTCTATCTTTCAGTTTTTCTGTCTATCCGCTTGTATATCTCTTATCTATGAATCCATCCAAGTCTCTTTGTGTCTTTTTATGTTTTTATATATATCTGCATGTTGATCTACTAATCAACTTATCTGACTGTCTATCTACATATCTATTTATCTACTGCTCATCTATCTCCATTTCTTTGAATCTATGCAGTTACATGTCTATCAAGTTATCCCAGTATCTATCAATGTATCTAATTCTATGTATCCATTTATTTATCTATGCATTTACTGCATTTGGTTGCATTTCCAACAAGTGGTCTGGTGGTAATGCAATTATCTGTGTTTCCAAAATACCCAGTACCATCCTACTTTTTTGTCACTCTTTTGTTGGGGCACCAAGTTTTCCTATCTGATCCTTAAGGGTAGAGCTACACAAACTGCTGCCTTATACCCACCATCTCAAGTAAGAGTACAGTTGACTGTGGAGACACAAGTAAAACGATGGTAAACAACATCAAACCAAGCCAGACCAGTTGGTGGAAACACATCCTGGGTCTATGTTCTATCTATGTTTTGTCTGCGGACAAGTGTTAATAAATCTAACCTTCTTATTGTGTAAGAATCATATTTGCTTTATTTCTGTATATAACCTTAGCACCAAAAGTAAGGAACTTTGTGTTTAGTACATCATTTCTTTGTTGTAACAATACTTCTTGGCAATACATCTTATAACCTTTGGAAGGCCTGTTTATTTCCCTTTTAAATGGCACCACATTTGTAAGGAGCATGCATTTGTGGGATGAGCAGCAGACCTGAGTGTTCCAGCCCTTCCCTGTCAATGCCAAACAGCTTATTTTGCTGTTGCTACTGACTCTTGTTTTGAGCTTCTGGTACCCCCAGGCTGACAATCTGGTGCCTGATTGTCACCATAGAACCAATCTCAACGCAGGGAGGTAGTGAAATGAGATTCTGCAACCAGTGGCAACCTGATATCTCCACAGTCGCGACTGAGCCCTTTCCTCCAAGATGAGCGCTCGCCCCCACAGAACGGGGTTTGTCAGAGACTGTCTCCAAAATTTGGGAGTGGAGGACGGAATAGCTTACCAGCAGTCCTGGCCTCAAACCCAACTGAACTCTTGTGGGATCAGCTAGGACCTGCTGTTCGTGCCAGAGTGACCAACACAACCATGTTGGCTGACTTGCAAAAAATGCTGGTTGAAGAATGGGATGCCATCCCACAGCAGTGTGTGACCAGGCTGGTAACCAGCATTAGGAGGAGGAGCCAGGGTGTTGCGGCTGTGTATGGTTCTTTAACACGCTTCTGAGGCTTCTGTTTGTTAAATGAAAAAATTGTTTAATTGCCAAAAAGTCTTGTTTCTTCAAACTTTAATCATCCACCAAACAAGAGTCAAGGGTTAAATAAGCTGTGTGGCATTGGCAAATTTTTCATGGGTGCAACCCACATACTAGGCTCTGCTGCTCATCTCTTAAATGCATGTTCCTTACAAATGTGGCACCATTTAAAATGAAAACAGAAAAAATTTACAACAGTATAACATATATTCCAAGAAGCATTGTTTTGACAAAGAAATAATTCACTAATAATGATTAAATTTATGCCTTATTATTTCAAAAAACTTATGTTAAGTCAGTGCAACATTTCCCTGCAGCCACAGTGATGTAAAAAAGGTACTCCACTTATTTTAGCTGAGACTCATACAGATGCAGATATATTATAACCTTTTTTTTCCTGTAAAGTAAAACAAAACAAAACAAAACAAAACAAAAAAAACAAAACAAAGCAAAGTATCTCAGCCACAAAGAGAGGCTGACTCAAGCAGAGCTGAGAGAGGAGCAGGGAAGTATTTTATATTTGATTTTAAATTTAGTATTTTCATTTAAATATTCAGGGCTCAAGATGGGCCTCCTTGAATGTGTAGCACCCTCAGCAACCACCTTTAACTGATGGCACATGGGCATATTTTGCTGATACTTAAGTCTGATAGATGATTTATACTGTTTGGGTGATATACAGTATAGCTAAAAATATAGACAGAAATGTTCATCTGCTTATAGCGAGATTATGCTGATGATATGCATCCCTACTTTTTGACTTTTCCCTTACTTCCTTTTCAATCCATAACAAGTTCCTTGTTCTGTGGTCAAGTTCAAGTCATAAGTAGTAATTTCTCCTTTTTACAACCATACACAATTCCAAAATGAAATGAAGACTAAAGGGGAGATTAAATGAAGCTTAGTGTTAGTCCATGCAGGGCACCGTAGTCATACACCCAGGTGTGATCAGCTGATGGCCAGCTAATCCTAATTATCCCCTTCACCAATCACAGCTCTTCCTCTCGACAAAGTGGCGTATTTAAGTATGATACACTTATCTCTGCTTGCACTGATTCTGATGCACCGCACTGCTGCTGGCAAAGCTTACCCTCCTCCACCCCAGCCACCTCCTTCATAGCATAAAACTTTTTGCACCCTCATATTCAGATTTATGCTTCTATGGATAGATTGCTTTTGAATTAATTTTATTGTATTCAATATTATCATAAATGTATCTATGAAGGTTTCCAGCCATGTGCTCCCAGGAAACTTAAAGCATGCTGCATATAGGCCAATATAGGAATGATCTACATAACTTTTAATCTGTTTATATATATCTATATATATCTATTTGTTTTATTAATCTATCTTTGTATGCACAAACTATCTACGTATAGCTTCATATCAATACATCTACATGCATATCTACATAATTAACTAAATATCAATCAATATGTTGCAAATCATTCTATGCACGTATTTAGGTATCCATCTATCTACCTTGCTACACATCTATCTGCTTGTTCTGTGTGTCTACTTCTGTCCTCTGTACCAGCAAATCTGTCTACAGCTGCGTATCTATCTGTCAGTCTGGCTGGCTGTCTATCAATCAAGTCTGCATGTCCACCTATTTTCTCATCCATCTATGTCTTACTGTGGATTCCCAAATATGGACAAACACCTGTCTCCTCGGCCCGAGGACTGTTGTTTTTAACAAACTCCCAATTATTTTCCCCTAATGAGCTCCCGCAGTGGTGGATGCTGGTGGATGTGCTCCCCCATCATCATTACTGTAGGGACAGCAGTAGCAGAGCTGGGCCTGACTGGCAGCTTACACGGACCTGTTCCCCCTGACTGACTGCAGGCTGCACTCCCTGACAGCTGGAAGCTGGCCTCCCGGAGCACAGACACACACAAACGCAAACAGACGGGAAGAAATTGTGTGGCCCTGCAGAGAGATGCTAGAAATATACTGGGATTTGGCTTCAATATCATGATTACTTTTAATATCTACAAAATCAATATCACCACAGGGCCAAAACAAAGAACAAAATGCCTCAAAGCAAGCAGCGTAGATCATTCTAACCCTTGAACATATTGCTTTCCTCCTTTATTTATCATGTTAAGTTTAAGGTGTATAGTATTCTATACTTTCACAGCAGCAGTGTAAATATTGTTTATCAGCTTGGTTGAAGCTTCCATTACATTAGTTTTTCCAAAAATGTAGCCAGACTTATGCAGAGTTCTTGGGAAACTTGATCTTCCCTAGTGGATGTATGAATTTCAAAATGAATCACACGTTAAAGAACATGTTTTCTGATCAGTCATTGAACTCTTAGGGTCTGACTGGGTACAAAATGCTACAATCAATTGTCTGAGGCTCAGCCTTGTCTGGTCATTTCCATTTTAACTCTTATAATCTTTGTCTGCCGCAGATATAAGCCCCTGGACGATGATATTGACATTAAATTTAAGCCTGCAGAAGCTTAAGCATGCACATTTGATGAACATTTATCAAATAAAATCTCAAATTCAATCATACAAAACCTCTCTGGTTCTCTGAAGAGAGAATAAGGATTGCACTCATTTGTGCCTGCATTACTACGCAAAGCAGGCCGGGGTCAGCAGCAATATAAAAAAGCAGCAGCCATAGCAGACCCACACAAGACTGCTATTAACCTGGTATTATGCTGCTGGACTCAGAGTTTGATTTAAGCAGTAACCAAGGTTCAGTGGTTAAATTTTTACTTCTTCTTCGATATGACTTTCTGGAAAAGTATGATTAAAAGTCTCCAAAGTGCAATTTCTCTCTCTTTAATGCGTCATCCTGATGATTAATACAACTTGCATGGCTTAACAATAGCTTTCACATCATATTTCACAGTATGGGCTCTGCCTGCTGGCATCACACAGAGAGAGTCTTCAAAGAGGCTAAAATAGAGAACTTAAGCACTAAAACATGCTGTTCCTACACAGAAACCTGAATAGAAGACAGTCCTGAATGCACAAATCTGTGGATTATTTCCTCTTTAATTAAAAGCACATTTCCAGTTCAAGAAAGAAGCAAGATGGGTGAGACAGCTGGTCGGTGATGTTGTTTTAGCTTGAATGTGTCTTCCATTGCATGTGACTGAGCTAAAAGGAGCACTGAGTCTGCCAAAGTCCCATCAAGGTAAAGAAGATGTGGCTCTAACTCAGCAGACTGCACTTGTGTGACTTAGGATTCATAATGAAATGCAGTTTACTGGGGTGAAAACGTGTCCATATGTAAGGCCAGATTAAACTATTAGTGACCCCCTGGAGCAACATTTACAGCACATTGAGACAACATAATTCAAGGCATGTCACGAAACACTGTTTTGTAAGTAACTTCATTTTGACAGGGGGCATTTTCTCCACGCAAGACAAAGAAATGAGATTCAGCGTGGCAATGCAAACTAGCCTTTGTTTTTTATTTGAATTGATGGTCAAAACATGCAAAAGATAGCTTTTAATTTAGATCTAAACAGTTAATTTGCATGTAATTAAAATGGGTGCATTTTGGGCCCTAAGGAAGAAGCCCAGTGTATGAAAAGCTGTTTGGGTTAGGCTAATTGTCTTTTAACTGAATGCTTTGTTCTCATAACAAATGCTAACAAAGGCTGCAGAGATGTCACTGCAAATTTTCACTGAAGCATTAAAACATTTTATCTTGAGCTGCTTATGTTTCCACTGATTTTGTAGAACCCTGTGATCCCGAAAGACATAAGCAGAGTAGAAAACGGATGGATGGATAAATGGATGGATGGAATTTTATTTTAGTGCATGATAAACATATCCCATCTTGCTCTTCACTAAGTTTACCCACTAATCCAAAGTTTGTTTTACCCAGAGTCTGTGGATAAAACAGCTCAATGCTAAACCATAAGGACTTAATCATTGTCACAGTAATGAATTATAAACAGAATACTTTTTTCCTTTTCGAAATCGAGGACAAATGTAATTCTTTTTTTTTTTTTTTTTTTTTTTTTTTGCTACAGGACATTAATTTAATGCATGATGAATTTATGGTAAATGTATGTTAAATGTCAAGTCTCTGTGAAATAAATCTCATATATATATATATATATATATATATATATATATATATATATAAAATAAGAAGCTGCAGAGCCCCAATAGCTGATTTTAAAGTCATGCCTCTGATAAGACATTGCCAACAATTTAGAAGTAAATAAGCTGACCAACCAAGAAGGTCCAGACTACTGTCTGGAGGGTCTGCCCCAAAGTTTGAGAACTACTGCCGTTCCCATGACTGTGTGCCTGATGAACTGTGCGCCTGTTCACTGCCAGAGTGAACGAGCTGAGCACAACTGACCTTGATATCCAGGCTCAGAGAGGGAAAAGAATGAAGACTGACAGAAATGTAATGAACTGTTTGGGAATATTAAGTGCCGCTCTCACTGACATTGGATTGCAGTTTAGAGGGGATATTATCCCAAAATTGCCCACTGCACCTGTAGAGCGTCTATCTGGGAATGAAAGTCACCCCTTCACTGACACCCAGAAAACAAACGCTTTGAGGGGGTATGTGATGAAAAGCTGTGAATTCAGTGTTTGTCTTTGATTTAATATTGTGCATGCGCTGCTGTGGGCCATTAAACCAGAGTATAATTTCATCACATGCAGAGGTAAAGTGTTTGCATAACTGTATAATTGCCCAAGAGGTAAAGGGCATTTGCCTGTGCTCATCATATACAAGCAAACAGTGCAGTGTTTGTCTGTCTACCCAGACAACTATTTGCAACACAGATATTCTTCTGCAGCCTGGATCCTGACTCCGTAGACTGAGATTGCTTCTTGATAACACTGTTCTCATCTCTCAATCCCCCCTACTCACAACCACAAACACTCGGACAAGATTCAGAGCAGGAAAAAAAACTGTTGCAATATAGAAAGGTGTATTGCACACATCTGGGGAAAGAAAAAAAGGTTTTTTGGATTTGCGCTCATATCAGGTTCTGCTGTTTAATAGTGGTGTCAGATTTGGTGGATTTGAGAAGGGTTTTCATCATAGCTTTATGATCTGCTGCTGTGCTCTGTTTCAGATGAGTGTAAATTACAAAGGATCATATTCCAAATGTTTCTGGGAGTCTTCAGAATGTCTGACAGCAGGCATCAACATTACATTAGCTTTCATTTTCTGCTGAGCATATGGGTTTGGCATAATGAAGGAAATGATGAAGGAAATTAATTTGACTATGCACAGGAGTTTGGATTTTTAAAGCACACATTTCAAATCTTCCAAAACAACCGAAGCACAGTATAAAAATGAGTTGACACTGTATTGTTTTATATGCATTTCTCTGATCCTAAGGCATTTACGTCAGGCCTATTTGTTTTAATCATGAATTCCACAATAGCTTTATCCTTAAGCAACCAAAGCCCAAAACATGCACCCTTGAATTGTATTGTCTCCGTTTTCCTGTAGTAACAGAAACTTTTTGGTTGTTTCCCAGAGATCTCTTAAATATTTCACTGTCACAGGATGACAAGGCTGGCTTGCCTGTTGTAACAAGTTAATTTAAGACATTTTCTTTAGTTCTCAAGAAATTAACTCATTATCATGAGAAAACAGCATTGTTATTATTATTACTTAAGGTTTGGAGGCAAGGTAAATCATGGTACCGTATTTTATGGGAAAAAGTAATAATTTCATTCATTTATGCTGTGGTAAAGTATAGCCTTTTTCAAATGTAAACCCCATTTCTTAAAACAGAATAACCTTTTTATTTTGTGATGTTTACAATGTGGATTGTCACACTGACTAAACCATTTGGAAAGTAAGTGCAGACTTAATAAGCCAAACGTCAGAGTGCCAGAGTAAAATAAAGGGAACGAAATAAATTGAAGAAAAGCGTGAGAATTTGGGTTTAAAGTGGCAAAAAACTGTCAGAAAAAATGATGCAATGTGGTAACAGAGTGGCAAATATGGGTCAAAAGTAGCAAAAGTAGTTTCAAAGGAGCAAAATGTGATAAAAGCAACTAAAATGGTTAGGAAAGTCAAAAAGGTTAAAAAAATAGTCAGGAAATGGTAAAAAGCAGTTAAAAACTATCAAGAATTGGTTAAAGTTGTCTAAAATGGGAAAAAGAATGGTCATAATGAGTGGCTAAAGTAGTGAAAAGGCGTCAAAAATAAGCATATAGGTCAAAAGTGGGCAAAGTAAGCAAAAATGGTTGAAAGCAGCAAAAAATTGTTGAAAGCTTTTAAAATAGATCAAATGTGGAAAAGAAAAATCAAAAATGAGTGAAAACGGTGATGAAAAGGGGTTATAAAGTGTCATGAATGACTAATTTGACCATTAGAACCCAATAATAGCGTGCTACTTTTTTCATGTCCAAAGTTAAATAACTGTTAGCCAGGATGCTAGCACCAATGCTACTGATCCATCACACATGTATTGATATCATCAATAAACTAGAAAAGCACTCAGAGAGCGCAGGCCTCCGCCACTAGCCCTATCTCTCAATCGTGAAGAATCCTTTAATAAATTCCTGGATCTGTCCCCATGTGCCCCCCACCACGGCATTCGCCGATTACTCCCTCCCTGGTAGGGTGGAAACACGGTGAGGCAAAATATTGGCTTCACTACAGGAGGACTGCCATGGTGAAAGCATTGCCTGCTGGTGCCAACAGATGCACTGACAGTCTCACTCGTGGTCTCACTGGACGACCGGAAGTCATGGCAGAGGTTGAATATTCCTCTGTTCCTCCCAGCATTGTGAGTATTCTTGCTACAATTCGCTGGCTTTCTCTCTGATACGCTCCAACTCATCTCCTCGACCGAGCGTGTGTCTTTCAAACTCTATGAACTCCAAAACTTTGAATGGAAACACACCCAAAATGCTGCTGGGATTGAAGTTATTCATGTCCACCATCTCCTGGTGTACAGTGGTAACAGCGCAGAGCTCTAGCCCTATCTCCCAATAGTACAGAAAATTCCTGAATCCAGATGGTGATCCAGATCACTCCCAAAATCTAATCAATTCTTTCTTATGCCATTTCTGACATATCCTGATAATTTCATGAAAATCCGTCTACAACTTTTTGAGTTATGTTGCTAACAAACAAACTAACTAACTAACTAACTAACAAACAAACAAACAAACTAATAAACCCATCCGATCACATAACCTCCTTAGCAGAGGTAATTACAACTGGGGATGGCCCATTTTCTGGGGTTTTCATTGGCCAAGCAAATTCTGTGGGCAGGCTTGCGTCTGACTGATTACTTGTCTTAATTAACACGTTTCCAACATTTTGTTTAAGTATTTTAGACATGCAAAATCACATCTATTGTTGGTTTATCCCTTATCTTTTCTACATGAAGCACTTTAGGCTCCATGTTTGCACAAAAGGCTAAATAAGGTTTATTGGGTTTGACTGAGTGTATCATCATGAATAATAATACAACACGCTCAGACACTTCAGGGGATTTAAAAAGAAAGTTCAAGGTAACAAATTTTAAAGTAAAGCATAAAGTTATGAAGAATCCATCACCATGACGTATGTGCAAACATAATCAACATTTACTCTGCATCCTAATCTTACCAGTGTATTGACTCTGCCCCATCACAGCCCCTGGCTCTTCAGGAAACAGTCTGGACTGGGTGGATAAAAAGTATTGATAAAACTCTTCTTTGATGGATAATTCAGGGGGTGGCAGATGAATCATTTTGAAGCCCTTTCAGGAAATTTGCACCATCACAGCCAAGGCACAGTGAGACTACCTTGAAAAAGAGTGCAAAGGAAATTGGAGGAAGTAGCATCAAAGGGAAGGCACAAAAAGATTTTTTTTTCTTATGATGCTGAATGAAAAATAATTTTAGAGAAGTTCAAAATAATTCAAAGTATCAATAATGCCAACTGGTTGTTTGACTTTTTATTTCATCTGTTCTTGTAGAAAAGTTGGTGATTTTAGGCCTGAAAGAATGTTTTGACTCTCTCTCAAAGATTGCAACTGCAGATTGAAACCAGCAACACCTAATTATTATTTAAGAGTCAAGGTTTACAATTATATATAGTTTTCGGTGAATAAAATGTGCACAATTATAATGTCCAGTTGAAAATATTCTGCATGTCAGTTGGCTGACTGTAGTCTAGAAGAACTACAGGTAACACGTTCATGTTAACAAAGTTGGAGAGTTGATAGAACCCAAAGCCAGTTTTTGCTCTTTTTGGTCAGCCTGTATTTTTTATGCGAAAATGCCTGTAGAATCTCAACCCTTTAAAACACATTCAAGTTATAGATGTCTATTTTTCCAGGACAACCTGGACTCTCATAATAGGTGTGCTGCAAAGATGTCAGAAGAACGTATCAAAAGTTATATGACCAGAAAGACCATGTTAAAGGACAAAAAAGAGATAAAAAAAGACATGCACCTTCCCTTATTTCTACACGCCTTATCATCCCTGCCCCTCCACATACATGCAAAAAACAACAACAAAAAAACCCCCTCTTATATTCAAAACAATAACACCATCAGATTTAATCCTAAAGTATTTTTCTTACACAAAATAAAAATAATTAAATAAATGATAAAATGAAAAATTAACAAATTAAACTGCACGGTGCTTATCCTCCAAAGCCCTGAATGGCTGGTACAGGCAGCAGTAATGTGTATGCTGCAACCACCCACCGGCTTTATGGTCCTATTCCACTTCTATCTTCTTTTTGTCTCAAAGATATTTTAAGGGTAACAAGATGTACTCCTCCAAATAGATTTTTCTGGATTCAAATCGGAGATATTATTACTAATCAGCCTCTCTTTGTGTGTGGGACTTAAGACACAAACTCTTCCAGAAAGCCGGGTACTGGCAAGCAGAGCATTTTTGTCCCATAATGAGATTGGGACTGATTTAAGCAGAAGATAATTATAGATTAAACATGTAATCCTAATGCTCCAAAGGCAAAGAAAGATATCAGATTAGTTTTTAGTGGAATGAGGAGTCGGGACTTTGCAGGTGATAATAAGGTGAGACAGAAACCTGCTCTGCTCCGATAGAAGCCTTCAGGACAGGATCGGACTCCTGTGAGAAGACATGTTCCACAATGACACATCTTAAGGGAAAAGTGTTGCATAACTAAGTCATCCTCTACGCAGACATTGAGGAATATTCAGCCTCAGTCAGCCCATCTTACTCAGTTACACAATCCTATTCAACAGCAGCACATCACACCATCACACACTCACACAGTTTATTTCATTCAGCCTGCACACCAGTCCATACAAGCTGGGATCCTATTTCCTAATTACTCTGCCTCATAAAAATTCTCAGAGCTCGTCCTCGCCACTCAACCTGACACTCTGTAGAGATAGTTTAACTGGCAGGAGTTCAGGGAGTGAGAATAACACTCACCCACCTTCATCTCCATTTATCTATTCCTATTACATTTTGCATTAATGCTAATATTTGTAAATGCCATGCTGAAATGCAGCGCGGTGTTGTTTGTTAAAATGGTTTCGCCATGTTTGGATACACTGAGTGTAATGTAGAGCTGAGATAGCTCGAGGGGATAATGGGAAAGAAAAACTGAAGCTGGCTGGCACCAATAAAGATGAGACAGACGGGCCTGGATGTCCAATTATACTTGAGCCGAGGTCAGGAGGAGTGAGAGGTAGTAATGCAGGCATTCATGTCACCTTGAAAAAGTAGCCAGCAGTTTGTACTACATGTTCACTGCTTAGGCTTGACAGAACCTTCACAATAGCAAAAAAAAATGTAATAACTCTAATCTGTGAAATATTTCTGTTAAATGACCTTCAGTTATCTTCAATGCCTTAGCTAAAAGCCCTTCAAAACTTGCAATGAAGATTCCAAGAATGCAAAATCAAAGTCCAAGTAGCTTGAATTAGAAAGCTACTTTTATGGATAAGCACTCACTGCATCTGATTGGACACAAACAGAAGTAAAACGTTAAATAAATAGCTGCAGCTTTTGCAGTATATAGGTTCATGTGCACACTGTATGTGTTGCATTTTAACATGCAGAATGATTGTATTGGCTCATTAGCAGCTCGCCTTTACAACTGTGGGAACTGATTTGGTTAAATTTCAGAGCATGTATATGAAAATCATGTTTCTTTCTGCTATGTTTGGTAGAACTTACCCCCTCTTTTCTTTTGTTTAATGATTTTCTCTAATGAGATAATGCTGCAACATCACTCTAAATCTTTGGTTTTGAATCAGTAAGGTATCTGTTTGTCCATTCATCCATGCACCCATCCATGGTTTAATTAATGTATCAATAGATGTATCCATCCGTCAGTCCATCCATCCATTCATACATCTGTCTGTCCATTCATCCATCCATCCATCCATCCATCCATCCATCATGCTTTTTGACTTGATTTTTTTTCTTAAAAGCCTTCACGTTTCCTGTAATAATTAGCCTACTGTTGTAGTCACCTTTATTTATTTGAGATCTTAATTAAAAAAAAACAAAACAAAACATCAGGATTAAAATGCTTGTTATCCCACGCTAAACTGTTTATTACTTGAGATTAGGGGTGTGACGAGATCTCATGCCACAAGACCTCACGAGATCAAAATGCCATGAGATTTCTCGTTGTGGAAAAATCCATCTCACAAGATCAATATTGCGCTGACACTTGGAGCAGCAGCTCTCCTTACACAAAACAATACAAACTAGAAATTATAAAAGATCACATAGATGCCCCGGACACTTGATAATTGTTAGTGGGAGAGCTAATGAAGTAACGGAGCGGATCCAACCCCCACCCCCTCCTCCACATGTGCTACTTGCACATGGTCTGCCTATGCATAATAAGTTCATCATAATGGTCCGAAATGATGAAATGCTGCTGCTGGAAACCTGTGCAGTATCCATGAGAAAAAGACAGCGTTTATTTAGTCTGTGTATGCGCACAGACTCGCTCATAGTGCTGGTATCTGTGACTTTGTACCTTTTGATTCTGTCGCTGCATCGTCATGTCTCCTTCTCATCTTATCCTCTGTCAGTCACACATCCATCAGCTGTTGACTGAGGGTATCATCAATCAGAAGCTCAACATGTGTAGCGCAATGGGCCGTGGTGTACTGCAGCAGTAAACTTAGCAAACAAACTCTGCTTGAGCGCCATAGAGTCCATTGTCAGCAAACGTGTTATTGACAGAAAGATTTATTTTGAGTGTTTTAAATTTGGATGTACTGAAAGAGGATGAGAAATAGTTTGATCTTACTGATGCAGCTCTTTATATTTCACTCAGTTGTAGACATTTTTAAAAGTATTTTCAAAATAATCTAAATGCTTTTATCATATATAATTAAATATAATATTAAATATAATTTTTGTAATTGTAGCGATGAGTGCATAGTGTGGTAAAATAAAGTCGTGGTAGACTGTTAAAATGAAAGGTTTGATGTGAAGAACATCAGACAAGACAAACTGTGTGTAAGCATTGATAGCTTATTCAGTACAACAGGAGTTAGTTTAAACATTATGGCGATTATGACTTTCAGCCATATGAAGGATATGTTATCCACCCATGTATTTTTTTCCAAAATTAAAACAAAAGTGTAAAATCTCGTCTCGTGTCTCGTGAAACCAAATCTTGTCTCGTCTCGTCTTGTGAGATAAGTGTCTCGTCACACCACTACTTGAGATATCAAAAATGCAAATGAAATGAATTTCTTATCTCCAGAAAACAGATGCTAACAGTATAACATGATAATTAAGTCCAGATCTCAAAAAAAAAGTCAGTATCACTCCTGCTTATTGTTAGAATGGATCATAATAAAAATGTACAAATGCATGTTCTCTTGGGGTGTTGATACTTTGCTAAAGCTGTGACTTGACTGTTTTATTCAGCATTTAAAACTGATATATGTGTTGATAAAGAATAAACAACTGTGCGGCTTTTCTGTTTTATAATGAATACATGTTCTAACCTGAAATATCAAGAGCTTCCCAGTACTTTCTCAGTCTCCCTACTGCTAGTTCCACCAGCAATGACCACAGCATCAGAAGCACTTTGCTATTATGGTCCATGCCATGTCTGTATGAATTAGATGTTAAACCACAGCTTGTTTCTATGGCTACAGCTATCTGGGCTGTGTTTGTGACTGACCAGCCACTCTCTCTGACACATAAACTTATTACACTGGCCTTGACATCCATGCAGAACCAGTCAGCTTTCTAATAAGACAATACAGGAGAAATATTTGGGACTGAACGATTTTCTGTTTGCAGTGGTTCAGAAAAAATACTCTCACTGTGACCTTTTGGTTATCGCCACAATTTCTACTTGTGCACTTAAATATATCAGAATCTAATGGACAATTTTCCATGACATTTTCTCCGCACATTCAGCCTCCCCTGAGGATGAGCTTCATCCATTTGGAACCTCTAAAACACCACCACTATGTCCGTACACTTCTGCAAAAATATCAACTTTGTACATGGCCTGGTACTGTGTTTTTTTTAAAGTGAGACCTGACCTGAAAACCTTAACGTGCTTTAAAGACTCCAAAACACAGACTCATCAGGTCTCTCCTGGATGAGAGAACAATAAAATTTTTATGGCCACTTCCCTGCAGTGGTTAAGTGTTTCACACTGTTGTTTGATGGCGTAACACTTCTGTTTATACACCACGTCTTGCTCTTTACAGAATCACTGGACTGTGTAAAATAATGAAGGATTTTCTTCATTGTGTGAGCATAAGAAATTAGACTGCTCCTTCTTTCTGCAGATTTAGCATGCACAATTAACATGGGAACAATGCCATTATAGAAAGTATCAATTCCCTTTTCATTTGCTTTCATGTTACACCATTTTTTATTACAAACAAGAGCTGGATAATCGTGAACAACTTTGAATTAATGGTGGATTTTCCAGCAAATTTAAAGTCTGTGAGCGAGGCTGATTAGTCTGACAGAAGTTTTCTTTCAAGTTCTTTTTTAGTGAGTCTGTGTGTTATTGCAAGTGTCAGGATCTGCTATTGTAATCAACTTCTTGCATTAGAGTGCTCTGCAGTGCATGCGCGATGTATATTGCTGTGGTAGCAGATGGTTTGTCATTTTGTCTGATTGATATTTGATCTTGTAGTTTGTTGCGTGATGGCACAATAAAGGCACAAATAACAAGGTGCTCCTGTGGGACACCAGGTAGCCTCCGAGGCAGACAGAAAAGCCCTTTAAACATCTCAACAGGAGGCACAATGAGCGTGCAATTGTGTGCAGCAGATGGAGGAGATGCTGCAGAATAGATAAGAAGGAAGAAGGAGAGAGGATGGAGTAGGAGAGGAAATTACTGAGCAGGAAAGATTCGTTGAATGGATGCTTACATGTTTATACTGGAGAAAAATGCACAAGATGTTGCTCTGCAGTGTGAAAGCTTGTGCTAATATATGGACTTTTTTGTGCTGATCTATCTTTAATGAGTATTTTTCAGATTTTTCTCTAGGCCTCTCCTCTGTCTGATGCATGCGGTGAATCCCTGGAGGTCTGAAGCCTTTAGAAAACTGACTGCATAGCTGCACTAATATGAAGAATTGACCACTTTCCCTCGCCAACTTATAGCCAACTTGTTCATTAATTGCCTATTTAAAAAGAAACATGGGAAACTTGACTGCACAGTCTGGAAGCTTCAGGTCTCCCTTATAAGTGTCTAAAATATGCATCACGACAACCAAAAAGATGTCTCTTGCAAGCGTTATATAACAATTTTGCTGTCTGCAATGTTGGAAAGGTAATTTGGGAATAAATAATGTCATCCGTCTGCTTCTTTGCCATTAAGTGGTGTTTATGAGGGGAGATAGCTGCTCAATGTAAATATTTATTTGTAGTCATGCATCCCTTGATTGATTTTGTGGCAACTGCTTTCCCCAGAAAAACAGCAGAGGGCTTGTGCAGCATTGTTAAACACAAGCCTCCTGAATAGCATAGCACTAAAGCCACAAACCCGTATAAATCCAGGATGACACAAGAGTCTATTTAATTTTTTACATGCTGCCTCCATTGTCCTGAAAATACAGCAAAGCCAGCATGAAATTGCAGATGCATTACTCTGGCTAAATTACAGCCAGCGGGCTCCACCGGCACTTCCTAAAATAGATGGGAGACAAGGGGTCAGTTACAGTTTTGTCATCGGCTGATAGGAGCTGCTCAATCCAAGTCAGTTCCACCTACTTATGTCACAAGAGACAATTCCCACAACTGCGAGCGGCACAAGCGCTGTCGCTTTGATTAATGAGACAATAACATTTACAGCCAGCATCCAGTTTAGTCTTCCTCAGAAGTGTTCCCTGAGCACTCCATCTTCGCTCACAGATGTTTCACTTTGGTGTCTTTACTCTCGCTGAGGAGAGTGACGTGAAAAGGAAGTACAAGCATACAAGCATGTCAAGGTAGAGTTAATATGAGGTCAGTGATTGGTTACATAGCACTCAAAGTATCTGGCTGCAGACCGCTATGGTGCGGCATTTCGAGTTCATCTGTTGAAGACCTCTACAATGAGGTGACCCAGACTGTGGGACTGGAAGTGGCATCCATTACCCAAACTGGAACCAGAATGACGTACTGAATGATGTATATTTTCCGCTTGCTGTCAGAGGTTAGATGTTTTACCAATTTATTGATTTCACAAATTAATCATGCTCAATATAATTTTGATTTTTTGACAAAAACAAAATACAGAACACCCCTCTTGAATGTCAAAGTGATAACAGATTTCTACAAAGTAATGTAAATTAAACAAACATATGTTATCTTGAATAACTGTATAGATTTTCAGCCCCTTTAAAATGACTGACTTTATCCAACAAAGGTCTAGCTGGTTTGTGCTAGTAGTCTCACAATTAGAGAAACGGGGATCACCTGAGTGCAGTGAATTTGTCTCAAGTGATTGTAGTAATAAAGACACATGTGTCTAGAAAGTCCAGTCACCAGTTACTCAGTATTCCTGTCTAACATTACACAACGAAGACACAAGAACACTCCAAGAAACTTAGAGAAAAGGTAAAAGTATAAGTCATGGGATGCATACAAAAAAATCCCAAGGCACTGAAACATCCCCCAGAGGTCAGTTAAATTCATCATCAAGAAATGGAAGGAATATGGCACATGTGTAAATTAGCCTAGATCAGGTCATCCTAACAAACCATGCAAGAGTAACCATGCAAGAAGGAAACTGCGGTGGCATATGTTAAAAAAAAAAAAAAAAGTGTCACATAAGCCCTTAAGGACCAAAATGGCTCATTTCATAAATGAGGTGATACAACTATAATACAGTCATGTTTTAAAACCTTTTTTTGGTTAATCTTTTCAACCAACTCTCCATCTATTCATAAAAGTTGGATAATCATGACTTTCAAGAAATGTAACCCTTTAAATGCCAGGTTTAGTCACCATGCCCCCTTGTGTTTTCAATGAGAAAACGCAGCAAGACACCTATGACTACCGTGAAGGAGTTACAAGCTTCAGCAGCTGAGATGGGAGAGACTCTGGATACTACAACTGTTGCCCGGGTTCTTCACCAGTCAAAGCTATATGGGAGATTGGCAAAGAGAAAGCAACTGTTGAAGAAAACTCATTAAATCCTGACTAGAGTTCCCCAAAAGGCATGTGGGAGACTCCACGGTCAAGTGAAAGAAAGTTATTTGGTCTGATGAGACCAAAATGGGGCTTTGACCATCTAGTGGGCACCAAACACTGCACATCATCCTAAACACACCATCCATACTGTGATGCATGGTGGTGGCAGCATCGTGCTGTGGGAATGCTTCTTGGCAGCCGGCCCTGAAAGGCTTGTAAGTTAGAGGGTAAATGAATGCAGAAAAATATAGGAAAATCCTGGAGGACAATCCTATTCAGTCTTCAAGACAACAAAGACTTGTGAGATTTGTTTTCCAGCAAGACAATAACCCAAGTTATACAGGAAAAGATGCATGGAAATGGTTTAAAGACAACAATGTGAATGTTATGGAGTGGCAGAGTCCAAACCCAGACTTCAATCCATTAGAGAATTTGTGGTTGGACTTGATAGGGGCTGTTCACGCCTGATCCCCGTACAACCTGACAGGACTTGAGCAGTTTTGGAAAGAAAAATGAAGAAAAATTGTAGTGTCCAGATGTGCAAGTATGATTGAGACCTATCCACACAGACTCAGTGCTGTGATTGCAACCAAAGTTGCATCTACTAGATGCTGATGTGAAAGGGGTGAATATTTATGCAGTCACTTATTCAACATAACATATTTTCATTGAATTGGCATTACTTTGTAGAAAAAATCTAAAACATGTGCAATGAAAAATATATTCATGAATCATGCAAAGCCATTTGAGTTTTTGTAGAGCAAAAGAAAGTGTGCTTTCTTTCATAACAGCTCCTTTGAACATAAACTCAACAATGTTCATTAGAAATTAGTGGTTAGTATGTTCATGATGTGGGTTCATGTCATGCGATCATGTCTGTGTGGTAGGAACAGAATTCATGAGCCTCTGTGCACATTTATATGCATGTGTGTGTGTTTGACTCCAGTGTGTAGTGTTAAAGTGCATATACTGTATGGGTGCACTGGCCTGTCAGGCTAAAAGCAGGGCAGTGACAGGTCCTGACTGTGAGATTGACAGGCCTACTGGGAGCTGGACAAGAGATGGATTTGGTCCCACTAATTGAACTGTAAGAGCACTGAAGCTTTCAAAGGAGCCAGACTGAGCACCAGCTTCACTTAAGATATGTTAAGGCACCAACTATGTGTGCGAGTATGTGCGTGTGAATTGTCATATTTGTACCTGTATTAATGACTCAGCATTCTGTCAGGACTGCGATAAAGCAGAGCTGCTGTTCTTGTTTTCCATAAAGAAACAATGCTCTGATTTAGTTTTTCTTTTGTTGCTGTGAATGTTTTTGACAGGCTGTATTGAGGCCCCGTGCCTCAACATTGACAGCTCTTGCTTTGCCCAATATTGTGTTACTTTTCCTATTTATCAGAGGTCTGAAAAGTCAACTTTATTGAGTCTAGCATATAACTCAATCCGGGGTTATGGTAATACTGGGATTCAGACATAGCAGTTTCTGTACTTTAGAACTCCAAATGACATGGTCACTATGAAAGGTCTCACTTGAAAACACATCAGTGCTTTCTACTATGACAGTTTGATGAATCTTTTATGTGTTTATCAATCTTAACTCCATGGCTTGTGTATTATTAAAGTGCGCGTGTGCTGCATACATTAACCCCCTGGACAGGGCCGAGACAGGCTGTGTTCTCTCTCTCTCTCCTTTCTCTCTTTGTACCTAGCTGTCCATCATCTATCATTATCTGTTCACCCGCCTCTGTCTGTTTACCAGTCTTGTCTCTCTTCATCTCCATCCTGCCTCTCATCCTCTGTCATGGCCGCCATCTTCTTCCTTGCTGCACCTCTGCGACATCCCTCCTTCAGTCACCTCCACCTATCATCCTCAGTGTGTGTTTATACACATATCCATGCTGTCAGATGGTCCCTGTGCTTTCTCTCGGTCCCACAGGAGCGATGTATCAAGAAGAGCTGTCTGTCTGTCTTTTTCTTCTATGTGTCTCTGAGCTGAGAGACCCCAGTCCTCCTCGTAGACGGCCTTTTGAGTCTGGCCATGGAGCTCTGACAGAATCTTTAGAGAGCCTGTCTGGAACAAGACAGGAAGTGGAAATTGAGAGGGCATTGAAGAGGTTATGAATCCCTGTACCAAGTCCTCTGCTGACAGTCAGCACATCCCTCCTGGCTCCCAAAGAGAGAGGCTGAGATGGATGGGACTGAGAGTCGAGATGGACGGATCCCAGCTGGAGAGTCGACTACAAGAGGGTCGAAAACAAGGGGGGGAACAACACCAACAAAAGATGGAGCACATGATAGAAAATCTAGGATGACAGTGTAAGCATGAGCGTGCATATGTTTTGAGCCTGTACGGATGTAGAGAAGGGGAAGAAGACCAGAGAAGCTTGCTGTGAGTGGTGCTGCAGCTCCACAGAAGGCAGGGCAGATTATGTCTGGAAATCCCTGCATACATGTGTCAGCATTATGGGTGTGTGGTCTGTGACAGAGAGAGAGAGAGAGAGAGAGAGAATGTGGGACAGGGCATACTTCTGCAGTAAGCTCTGACTCACTTTGGCTTCCTTTTCTGTTGTGCCTGCTTCCCAACCTGCCTATTGTGATCCAGCCTGGCACCAGGCTCAGGTTACAGCTCAGCCCGTCCCACTCCAGTCCTGGGAGGAACACAGCAGTCCCTCCACAGACAGGGCCTATTGATCATTGTATTATATCAGGTCCTCATAGCACTGGCATAGGTTTAACTCGGTCAGTATTGGGCCGTGTGTACAGCTAACAGATGACATTTAAACTATATGGCACGTGTAAGCCTGCTGGACTTTAGCTGACAGCCTTACTAATGGATACTTTACACATGGCATTTCTCCCCTGGCTTATTAATACTATTAAAACAGCTTGTTCAAGGTGAAGGCGACAACCGGTCACGTTATTTTGACCAGATACAGTGGGTTTAAATGTTTCTAATAGGCATGAACTTTTTATACAGCCTTTTCATTTTTGTTCCTCCTAACCTGTAGGGCCTTTTAAAATTGAAATACAGTGGCATTATTTCAAATGTATATTCCTCAGACTGCTCAAACACAGCTCAGATCCCCATGAGACTAAAGCATGGTCCACACCACAAGTTAACTGTGATTTTAGGCCCAACATCCCCTCCTGACAATCAAGACCCAGTTTTTTGATGGTTGTAAAGATTGACTCACCAGATTTTCCTATGATATGTAATTTTTTAAAAGTGAACCAATATGAACCATGGAGACAATGAAGTATGCACTCTGTGGATTATCACAAAAAATCAAATTGGGAAGCGTCGGACTGAAGGAGAAAGCTTAAAAACCAAACAAACACAATAATGCAATAATGTGTACTTACTAATTACTAAACTTCTGATTTTCTTTCATGGATGCATTTCCCACACATGTCATTTCTTACACACTTTGCAGTGTGAGCGCAAAGTGGAAGGCATTTTGGGAACGTTTACAGTGGGAGGCCAGGTAGTGTTACCGCTTTTAAATACCTTCTCTCCTTCAATATGTGAAATTTATTAATGAAACAGAAAGTTTTACTGTTTATTTTAAGTTTTTATAGATCAATTCAAAATAATAAGTAGGCAGCAGAGGTGGGTGGATCTGAGTATTACATGGTGCACTGCCTGCACCACATTGTATTGTATTCTCTTTTTATTGCATTGCCATTGTATGTACTGTGCATCATATTTCCTACACTTTTGTATGACAAGGTACATTGCCTGTACTTTGATACTAGTACTGCTCATGTTGGTATCATTAGCATTTCTACAGCAGAAGGCAGCAGCAGCTAGTCAATGATGAAGTCTGGAAGCAATCTAAGATTGCAGATATTCCCATCAGTGACTGTTTACCAAGCCCAGAGGACATCAGCTTTTTAAAACCAGATGAGCTAAAAGAGGCATCTAAACTAATCATATTGCAGGCTTGGTTCTAGCTTAATTTCCACTTTTACTTCCCATCCCTTCAGAAAAGCTGTTGTGGTGGATGATATATCAATGTATTGATCCCAACACTTAGATGGCAGTTGTTTTTAAGACTAGTTATCTGTGGTTAATCTAAATCACACTGGCTTTCCCTCTCTCCCTACTTCCCTCGCTATATAAGTCATAGTGATCGTGTATGTGCTTAGACTCTAGAAGATAAAGCTGTTTCACATGCATTTGAATGATTCTTGTGTCCATCCATTTTCTTGCACTTATCCAGAGATGGGTCATGGTGGCAGCAGGCCAAGCAAGTCCACCAAGGCATCCTTTCCCCAAGCAACATTTTCCAGCCTTTCCTGGGGGAAGAGTTGGGAAGAACTCTTCCAAGGTGCTCCAAGATGAGATATAAAATTGCTCCAGCGAGTCCTGGGTCTACCACGGGGTCTTCTTTCATTTGGACACAAACGGAGGACCTCCATGGGGAGGTGACCAGGAAGCGTCCTGATCAGATGCCAAAATCACCTCAACTGGCTCCTTTTGAGGCCCACTTCAGCATCTCTCTGGATGTCTGAGCTCCTCACCCTTTCACTAAGGTTGAGCCCAGACACCCTCCTGAGGAATTTCATTTTGACCGCTTGAACCTGCTTCCTTATTGTTTTGATCATTACCCAGGGTTCATGATCTTAAGTGAGGGATCGAGCTGAAACAAGATTGACCAGTAAATTGAGATTTTTGCCTTCTGGCTCAGCTCCCTCTGCACTATGGTATGATATAGTGTCTTCAATACTGTTGATGCTGCACCAATCTGCCTGTCAATCTCATGGCCTATTCTACCCTCACTCATGAACAAGACCCCAAGACACTTAAACTCCCTCACTTTAGCCAAAGACACCCTCCCCACCCAGGGAGAGCAATCCACTGTTTTCTAACACAGAGCCATAGCTTCAGACTTGGAGTTGCTGGCCCTCATCCTGAGTGCTTCCCACTCAGCTACAAACAGCCCCAGCACATGCCAACAGAACCACATCATCTGCAAAAAGATGAGATTAAATTCTGAGGTCACCCAACTGAAAACCCTCCTCCCCCCTGGCTGCGCCTTGAGATCCTGTCCATAAAAAATCACAAACAGAATTTGAGAAAAGGGGCAGCCCAGGTGGAGGCCAACACACACTGGTAATGTGTTCGACTTTGTGCCTATGATGCAAACTCAAATCTATAATTGTTGACAGTGATGCTTGAGGTCTTTTGTATTTTCAACATCTGTCAAGATTTTAAAAATATTTAAGCATGTGCCGGGTTTTAGGAAAATATTTCCCAACCAAAAAGTGAAAGTGGATCTAAATGTTGTGCAAATAAATAAACCGTCAATATACATACATGCAACAATGAGTTCAGTAGCTGTTAAATGATTGGAAAATATAAATTTTGTTTAATCTCAGAATTTCCATAGCTATTAATGCTTCCCCTTGCTAAATTTTGAATTCCTCAGGTTTGCATTTAAAGCTAGTTCTGATCAACTCTGAATTTTTAGAGACTTTTTGAAACTCTAAGGGCAGTGGTGTCCTTATTGTACACCACTATGGCTGCAGTGAGATGTTGCAGGGGCTTAACCAAAGTGTGATGGAAGGGACAGCAAAACATATGACTTATGTAATTTAAAATAATCAATGTGTTAATGATGGACCTTAATTGATCTAAGTTAATGAATGAATGCCCTAAGGCCCCTTGTGCTTCTCCTGTAGTACCTTTGAGGCCCACGAGAGGGCCACTAACCTGAAAAGACTCATAAAGGACGTATTGACATGTAGGTAATTCTCATGATTCACAGTGCTTGTTGGATCCCTTTTTACAGATATATAAAGGTCATACAAGTGCTCAGGAATGCATGTATTGCCCCAGAGGACCCCCATAACAAAAATAATTTACAACCAGTCCCCCAGGCACCAGGAGTCAGCTACCCATTAGCCTCCAATATGCTCCTTTCTTCTCATTTTAATCACCTTTAATGGAGAATCACTCATTATTGTCACGGTATCAACCACTTTGATACACATGGTGGCTCAAAGACATGTCAAAATCAGTTAAACCTACATTTGGATCCATCTATGTATAGCTCCAGGGGTAATTGGTGCTCCACTCACGTCCAAAGGCAGATGATCTGGTTACACGCAGGAAGAAAGGACTGCCTTTGAATCTAATGGAAGCCTGATTATTAAATATAAATGGGGCTGAAAGCAGCATGGACAAATGCACACGGTCACTGGAAACAGCCGTTTAAATTGTTTTTCACGCTGGAGCAATTTAGGACATTTTTTGGACACAGAGTCTTGTGAGACGGCAGAGTCGTGTTTGAGTATGATTTACATGTAAAGCATGAGGCATGAACAAAAATAAAACAGTAACATTAGCTGATGCAGTCAGGCAGGAAGACAGGAGATTTAATGAAATCCTGTGTAAGTCAAAATACCAACAGTGAAGCACAGAAAAAGGGCCAACTTCAAGTGGAGGAAAATCAATTAATCCTATAACAAATAACATATAACAGGTGAGATTCATGGGCTCCCTGAAGTAGGAATGATGCTCAAAAGCATTTGGATAAATTAAAGCTATAATTGAATAAATACATAATCATGGATTTGAATAATGCATATGGCTTTTTAGAAATGAAAAGCTTTTTACACTTGTAATTATTTGCTTCAAATCAGACCATGACATTAACTAATGACACAATTACTTTACTCTCAAATGCACCATTTAATCATTCTACATTTCTGTCAAACTTGTCAACTTTCCATATATTCTGCTGCATTTAAATTAGATTTTATACATTCTCCCTCTCCAGAAGTGACTCTTCTTGTTACATAAAGACTGTAAAGAAGTGATGGGAGGCTGTTTAATATTCATTTCCAAATGCCAAGAATTATTTAACTTTAAGTCATTGTAAATTTAACTTTAAGTCATTATAAAGATGTCTCTATTTTGTCATTTTTGCTGTTAAGGACAAAACATACGCAAGAAGTTGTACATTTAGTTTAGGCTAACTTATTTTAAGTGGTGAAGCTAGTTAATTCCCAGTTGTTTTATAAGTAATGAACCATATTAGCTGTCTTACTGAGCACATTTACATGCTCATTCATGTTTAATTTCTGATCTATCCTTGTTACAGGGTCTCGTGATGACAGAGGCCAGATATTTGACAGTCTTTGACAGTCTGATTTTGATACTTTCTTGACATATCGGTCATATTTCTTTGTTAAAACTGAGATTACAAAAATGGATCTGAGTATTTGGCTTTGTCTAAGGCCCTCCAGGTAACATATCTAGGTTTTTAAGAGCTTATCCAGATGTCTTAAACCAGAATGTGATGCTGGCATGCACAACATCATACTTGAGCACCTTTCACACACAAACTACACTTGTGGAAATTTCCTGACTACTTTTAAAGTCTTCTGTCATGTTGTCTGTGTACTTCTCCATTGTGTTGACTGTGTGAGACAGGTTTAACTGTAACCTGTGTGTTATGACATGGGGACATATCCTTGCTTAGGCCTGGTTGGGTCTGGAACGGTGTCGGGTCAGGAATGGGAGCATATGCCGGTTTGGCACTTAGGCACATCAACCTAGTCTTGTACTTCTCTGGCTACCTGATGGCCATCCTCCAGGCCTGCGCCAGACCCATTCCCAATCTCTCCAGGTATTTTCTATGGCTGACCCCTCCATGACGCACACAGTCTCTCCTGGCATTTGGACCAGCCCACTGGGACCTTGAGCACCCAGCATGTGTTGAGCTGGATCAGGCACAGAAAGCACACCAGGTGCCCATAAAAGCACAGCTGACCCCTCCCATCCCTGCTCTATTGAGCACATCAGCATTACACATGGTCTTGCCAACAATACCCAAAATGTGAAGTTTTAACGAAGGAGTCCAGGCGGTGCCTCTGGCCATCAGTCTACGTCCAGGCCTCACAAGAGTGTAGGAACACTGGAAATGCCAAACTGTCTTGCCCGGCAAACCCATTGCCCCATGCACAAGTCTAAGCCTACCAATTAATCTCAGCCTCACGACCAGTGCATCAATGAATTACGCTACCAAGGTAGGTGAACTGCTCTGGAACTTCCACACTCTCACCATTCACAGATGCAGATTCGATGGCAGCACCCAATGCATCCCAAAATGCCTGTGATCTGCGTGCTTTCCCAACACTTCAGCCTCCTAACTCAGCAAGATCAGAGCCACTACAAAAAAGTCTACCAACACAGTAATTCAAATTATGTTGGTATTTCCAATATATAAACTTTAAAACGTAGTTATAAATGACTTAAAATGATAGATAATTCATAAAATTTCACGAGCAACACCTGATGACTACCAGGTAAATAAGTAAACTGCACATAAATTATAGGTGCAAAGCCAAAACTGTGTGAGCCTTTCACAAAAATGGGTAAAGATGCATACAAAAACACTGGCAGTCAAATACTTGTATTATTTCAAGGATCCATAAAGAATATTGTAAATAGGAAGTGGCCATGTGTGGAAAAAAAGGAAATGCATGAGCTGGCTGGAGACTTCTCAGCTGTTTTCTGATTTTGTTTGTGGGATTTCACACACTCAACTGTTTTCGGCCACATGTAATTAAACTTGTGATCTCCCTGTAAATGATGGTTGTCATCTTTGTGATTGCACAGACACGCTTAACACAGCTCATTTAACACCTCTTGTCTATGCCAACACCTCTTTAAAGGTGTTGTCTGATAAACTGCAACACTAAAGAAAATATCAGCCAATTTGCAACATTCTCATACACATAATGAACATGATAGAGAGCTAATAAGGTGATGAATCATGGTCACAGCAGTGAAGGAGAGTCATCTGTGGGGATGTCAGGAGGTTGGGGTAGGAGATGAAAAAAAACCCACTTGTGGAAAAGAAAAACATGGGGAACATCAGAGGGTGGAGGTGTGAGGGTGTAACGGAAGGAGACATCAAATGGGAGCGGGAGAAGTGGGATGCTGTCATTACCCCTGAGAGGACAGGTGTTGACCACGATTAAGACCGAGTTTCACTGGCAACCATCTGGAAACAGCCCTCCCTTCACCCGTGAGGGACGAGACATTTGCAATCATCCACACAAGAGGCCACATATTCAGAAGCACACATGCACATCTCCACACAGCGGCATCTTTATGAGCGTGCTGCTGGGCTGAAACAAACAAACTTTACACAGCGAAGCTACAGCTGAATAGAAGCTAGAGGGACGCTTGACATGAATAATGAATACAATAATATCTGCCTCCATTTTAGATCCTTCTCCTCCTGCGAACACTGACACAACCTCGGCTATAGGTCTGTCCTGACTACTCTGCTGGCTCAACCCAAAATCATTTCCCTACCTCTCGGAGCTGCGGGGTAATAAGGGAGCAGGAAGAGTGAGGGAGAGAAAGAGGAAGAGTCTAAATGAAAAAGCAGCTGTGGTTTAACATCTTCTCTTTCTGGGGCATGGCTAAGCTTTATTGGATTTTTTTTTTTCTGCCTCTGAGTTTCGTCAAATCAAAAAGAATTTTCTCATGACCTTTGGCACATATTCAATGTCAAATTTAATCACTTTTCTAGTCCAAATACGCTGTACATGAAATTAAAACGCAAAGACAGGGACAAATAATAAGGTAGTGTCTGACAAGTCTCACATATTATCCTCTCCTTCTTGTTATGCAATGTATAACAATGCTCAAGTCCCCACTCTGCATCTTAACCCTACTTTAATCAGGAGATGTATGAGATTTATGAAGCTACTTAACACCGAGCTCTATTGTTGTTTCACTGTACAATAACTGACAGTAATCCTCAGACCACTTCTTTTGATTGGAGACACTAAACCAGTATGGTCAATTTCTGCTTGTATAGCATGAGAGTCAAGAGTTTAAAGCTCCTTAAAATATGATAGCATGATGAAAGTCGGCTGGAGAAGGGCACTTAAAGGTATGGAGTGTAAAAAAAAACGATACAGCATGTTCTTTACGTGTGATGTAAGATCTCAAGGCTTTAAGATGAAGGTCAGGTTGAATTTTCTCCACTTTGAAAGTAAAAATTATAACCAGTTTTACAGCTATGCAGCGGTTCCGGTCACACAAACACCCACCCACATGTCCATCCAGTCATCTGCCCATCAATAATGCAGTGATATAATTTGCTAATGAAGAGATATGATGCATGTTAAAGGCCGGTCATAATTGTCTCTAATGGCCCGTAGATTATCGCATATTTAAAAAGTGTTGCCCTTTTTATACTTTACTGCACTGTCTGTCTCATTAACTCTGGTCTAGTTTTTTAAGACTTTCATTGAAGTATTTCATTAGGAGTTACAGCGCTGGGTGGTTAAATGGGAAACAGGCACATTTTCAGCCCCACTTTATGCAGGAAAGAGCTTTTTCTCTGTTCAAAATAGGGGTGTGCAACTGGTGGCATGGGGTCCACATGTGATCCTATTTCTCACTTTTTGTGGCCCAGTCAGTTTACAACATTAACAAAATCTGCGATAAAAGATTTAAAACTGAGTTACCAGTACAGCATGTACAAAAACAAAAAGCATAACAGCATCCATACGTTATCTGTACTGCTTATCCCGTGTGTGGTCGTGGCGGTCTGGAGCCTGTCCCAGCTGTCATTGAGCTAGAGGTAGGGCACACCCTGAACTGGTCACCCAGCCAATCGACATACAGAGAAGACCAATCAGGCACCAAACAGCCAATTATGAAGTCACCAATTAACCAGTTACCCTAACAAAGTTGTTTTGGTGTTGGAATGAAGTCAGAGTACCCAGAGAGAACCCCCTGGAGAACGTGCAAACTCTGCACAGAAGAGCCTTGACCAGCAAGCGAACCAGGAACCTTCTTGTTTTGAGGCAATAGTGCTAACCCCTGCATCGCTGTGCCACCCACATTACAGTATGAATAATTGAAATACTGTTTTAATAAAATTTAATTACTTTTAAAATCATGCATAACTTTAGGCATGCAGGCACTAAGGATTCCTTGCAGTGCCTGATGGGCCACAACTTGGGGTTGAATGGAGGGATAGGCAGAGTCAAGCATGTGTGTCAAAGCCAAGGTCAAGCTCGATGGCATATTTTTTTTGTCCTTTTCACTCCTAGTGAAGAGCCCAGAGCCTGCTGGTGGTTTTCAGGCTCTTGGGACATCCACACTATAAACAAGGGCTCGTGGCAGACAAACTACCTGGACCACCTAGGCCATGCTTACTCATCACATCCACCCCTTACCCTGCCCTAAAGTTGTGGACTTTATTTCTTTTCAATAGATTATTTACCCATGCCCCTGGTAATATGCGAGGATATCCAGAACACGACTGGGGTTGTGTCAGTCCTCTCTCCCACTCAATGGTGCCCTGAGGCGGCTTACTCGTCACATCTACACCAATCTTCAGCCTCAATTTTTGGTCCAATTATTCCTAAAAGTTCTGCACAGCACTGTATTTGTACTGTACTGTTGCCTAATTAATTTTATGAGACTGTTAAGTGAAATGGGATTAATTTGTGAAAAAAATGGTTTGAAAGTTGCAAAGAAAAGGCAGTAAAATTGTATTTTAAAAGTTGAATAATGGGTTAAAAGTGGTAGAAATGTGTTCAGAGTAGCAACACCTCTTCAACAGAGACAATAAATAGGTGCAAAGTGGCAAAAGGGCAGAAAAGTGGGTGAAAAGAAGTTACAAATAGCAAAAGGGGATTAAAAAGTGGCCAGAATTGGTTTGAAGTTGCAAAAAACTAATGGGTAAAAAATGAATGGTATTTTAAAAATAGAACAAAATGGGTTAAAAGTGGCCAAAATGTGAAAAAAGGAAAAATAGGTTAACAGAGGTAATGGATGGTAAAATGTTTCAAAAAATGGGTCAGAGTGGCAAAAAAAGGTGATAAGGGGTTACACATGGCAAAAAGGGGTTAAAATTAGCAAAAATTGGCAAAGGGAGTGGTAAAAATTGGTTAATAGTGATAGAATAGGTCAACAGAGTCAGAAAAAGCTGGAAAAGTGGCAAAATCTTGCAATCTAGTAGAAAAGGTTTAAAAGTGGCAAAAAAGTCTTAAAAGTGGCACAAATGGGTGGAAAGGGAAGTAAAATTGGATTAAAAAGTGGTAAAAATATGTTTAAAGTGGCAGAAATGGGCAGGGAAAAGAGTGATGAAAAGGGTTAAAAGTGAAAAGAAATTATCAAACCTATATCAAATCAGAAATGTCACAGGACTGGATCAAATGTTCACTTCCATTATATTTTAAGCATCTAGTGCAATGTCTTTGGCCCACTTAACATTAGAGTGTTTTAAAATTGATGTTCATACTCATGATCTAAAAACAAATCATTCTTATAGCATCAATAAATAAATAATTCATGATAATTCCAGTTCCAATAGAAGCCATTTAATGGTTTGACCGGCACATTAACTGCACAGCTGCTTTTGAATCAGGTTTACATTAAGTTTTATAATAAGCTTCATTTCCCGCTCCTCCTATTAAGGCGTAGTTCATCATCATCATCAGCTCAGGATCCTCTCTGCTCAAAAAAGGTACTCCTGCAAGTCACTGGGATGGAAAAGCAATTCATTATAAAGTAATGCAGTGTATATCTGAAAAGGTGTGTTTTGTGTAAGGCTATAAGGTCGTGTGCAGGGTGTTGGAGTGAGAATAAACCGAGCTAAGAAAGTTTCATGCAAACTAAATCTTTTAACAAGTTCTTTTTCAGACTCCATTTTATGCTCATTGAAATAATGTTTAAAAAGTGGTGCATAAATGTATTAAATATGTATTACCACACACAATACAAATTAGTTAATAAGTGCTTAAAGTCTTTGCCAGATTTCCCTGCCTGAGCAGACAAAATTTCCCTTGGTGTTTTTGGATTTCTTTACTTGAAATAATGAAAATAGAAACCAGAGTTTCATGAAGTAGAAAATACTCTCAATCATGCATGAAGGCAGCAGTGTGGGAGAGATGGAGAAAATAAAAGTTGCCCCCGTGGAGGGGCCTCATTTAGATGCATTTGATAGAATGTGATTTTGTCTGCGTATGCACGGTTTGTAAAGTAAGCATTTCTCCCTCAGAATAACTTTCATTCTCAGTAACTCCACAGATTTGCCCACATGGGGAAGTTTTCTGGTGTTTGCATAACCGATATCGGTTGTAGTTTGCACACAAACTTGCTTCAACAGGATCTCTAAAGTAGTACCAAAGTGCATTGGAAAGATTCCAACACTCCTCCGCTTCTGCAACTCCTACTGGTACACCTACAGCAAACAATACCTTTGTGCTCTCAGCAAATAACCCCAGAAAATACACACTCAAGTCTCAAATACGAGGAAGCATTCTGTTCTCACTTATTACATTCTGTGATATGTCGAACGGGGAGAATGAAATAATCTCGCTCAGCATGTCCTGGAGATCCCTGTTGTCTGTGCTGCCCCTGCGGACGAGTCAGTGGCTGCTGGAACTGTGAATGTAAAGCTGAATGAATAAGATGATGGGACAGGTTTTTCAATGCTTCGGATCAGCCCTGATTGCAACCTTAGATGCAAATGCTTATTTAATTTAAGAGCAATGTTGAAACCATCAGCTCGATAGAAATGCTACTTTATAGTATTTTTCTGTCTGTAGGTGGTAAATGCAGAAATGTGCAGTTATTAAGTCATATAGTCATGTTACACAAGCCAGTTAAAACGAACTTTGCTTTTAACCCTCTGACACTGATAAAATATACTTTACATTGATGTTAAACCTTTTTACATTTCTGAATTTTCAATGAAGAACAAGCAAAGCTAGTAAAAATGGTAGCTTTAGGCTGTTTATTTCAAAGGTTTTTACAAAATATAACCACTGATATGGAAGGAAAAAAACACTATAAAATTGAACCATTAAGGTTTTATATTATTCACAAAGGTATCCCTAACCTTAATGATGAATGTGCTATATTTCCCTCAAAAATGCAGATCATAATCTCTCTGAAGGACTCTTCTATCAGCTTGTTTGGGATCAATGAGCCTTAATTAAAGATCACTAAGTCCATCACCCTGTGCTTCTGTGATTAGCATGCTCTTGATCTGCCTACCTCAGCTCCATCAGGCTAAGCCATTTTGCATATCTTGCAATTTTTTTCTCTTAAAGGATCATGGAAAAAGTAGCAGGAAAAGGACCACTACAGGCATTAAAATGCCAGGGACATTTAGGGGACATTGAAGATACTCTAAAGATGGAGTACTGAGCCCAAGACCCTGGAATGGATCCCCACAAACTGCCAGAAAAGGGAAGCAAAATGTTGCCGTTCTTTCATTCCTCACAAGCTTGGCATCCACATCAGGGTATTGGCAGAGGGAAGACAAACTTTTACACAAAGAGAATCAATAGGTAAAAATTTAATTTCCCTTGTGATCAATAAGGTATCCATCTAATCTAGTCAGACCATATGACTCAGACTTCATTACAAGTAACAAAGCTGAGACAGTCTCGCCATTTTTCACCCAACAATGATCAGTGTTGGTTAGTACGGTGGCCGGTAAGGGCTAACGGTCTGCAAAAGCCAGACACATTATAAATGAAACAAAACAGCTTCGATATGAGAAACGCTTCAACTTTGGAGTCACAGTCAAAAGTCCAAACAAACTTTAAAAGGGGAAACACGATGCAACTGACAAAATGCTCTCCAAGAATCCAAAACAAAATCATGAATGACAAACGCGCTTCTTATGCAGAGACAATTCCACACTCAAAACGATCCTAATCCAAAAAGTGCTTCAAAACCAGAAACGTCAAAAAGCACCCGGCCTTCAGGGGCCGCTCTAGTACAAAGAGCCAGAGGGAGAGACAGACAGATGGACGAGAGAACGAGCCGAGGAAGGACTTATGATTGTGTTTTTAAAAGGCATTATGCGGAGCGTTTCTCTTATTGAAGCAGTCTTGTTTCATTTAGAGTGAATCTGGCTTTTGCAGACCGTTGGCCCCTACCGGCCACCGTAGGTTAGATATATGCAATAGCTTCTATATCTTTCATTTATGGCCTTTTTTCTATTTAACTTGTTCTGTGTACAAACGACAATTTATGTTCAACAGGTCAGTTTTAAATCAGCATATTAGACACGACAACAGACTGCGTTGTGATTCTCAATTAATATTATGTTGGTCAGGTCAGCAGATCATTTATCACTATTTGTGGGCATGTTTGCACACTTGTGACAAGATAAAATGCATCGAGGATCAAAAACAATGAGTTCATGATGCTAAAATCTTATGAACATGTAAAATACTTCAAGAATTATTTCTGTCAAAAGGCACTGTTAAAATACTAAAGAAAATATGTTTTCTTCACTCTGTGTGGTGGATTTCAGCGGTGGCAGGTAGTACAGTCACCCCCCATAGCCACTTTGGCTGACTGAATTTAGCACATCCTGTGTTTTACTCTAACTGAGCTCAGCTGTTAGCACAGATGCTGTTACAGTGGTAGATGCAGGGGTGGAAAGTAACTAATTACATTTACTCGTATCACTGTAATTGAATCACTCCAACACTTTTTGGAGTACTTTTTAAAATTACTACATTTACTGAAGTATATTTTGGGAGAAGTATTGCACTTCGTTACATTTTTTTTTAAAGCATCAAGTAATGAGTAAAAAAATAACACTAATAGCCAAAACAAGGAGGTCCAAGCTTTCTGCCAACAACAAGAAAATGGCAGGTTGTTTGACTTCCACAACAGTCAATAGCACATAGCAAGAAATTCATCCAGACACTGCTGTTTCATTTTACTTTGGGTTAAGTCACACCTTATAATAAACAACCTGATTAGAGATCTATATCCTCTTATTGTTATTGCACATGAGGATAAGTTTGGATTTCACTGTCACTGTAAGGCTGCACATAAAGGGGGGCAATTTCCCCCAAACAAATGCAAAATGCTAGACTTTTGCACATTTTATATCAGGCCACAAACTTTGTTGGTTGTTTTCCCCAGGGCGAATGGGAAAAAGTTCTTCAAAGTTGGAAGTACAGTGTTCATTTCCAGGGATTGCAGATCTATTTCAAGTAAATTTTAGCACGACATAGTCAATCTTAATCATATGTAACTTTATTTCTAACAAGAAAAGTATGGCTAGAGAAACATTATAGGGGGTCAAAGCGTGCTCACTTGCTAAAGGGTCAGGGTGCCACATTACAGATACCGTACTCTCTATATTCTAGAGCCTGTAATCTGAAGGCTGGATAGCTGTTAGCATCTGCCTTTCCAGTGTATTTTTCTGTTTCTTTAGCCAAAACATCAGGATCTGTATAGACTTACATCATACCAAGAGCTATAATAAATTAACGAAACTATTTCATATGAGTCAAGGTCTACCTGTTCCCCATTAGCAGTGGCATGCCTGTGTCCTACAGTCTCTTGATATTAGTTGCCTCAGTAGATGCCCCCACATCATTAGTTTGCAGTGACCTTCTGCTTCCTTACTTATGAATTTGTGCTCTACTTTTGGACCTCTCTTCTTCTAGACCTGCCTTTGTGCCAAAAATAGATTATCATCTTGGATTACTCTGCTTGCTGCTGTCTGCATTGGGGTTCTCTTCTCCTGTCTGTTTTCTAAGTTTTGATGCAAGGTGCCAGAAGAAAACTCTTTGATTATAACTGTCTGTCCCTCCTATTTCAAACTAACCACCATTTGTTGTTCGCTTCTGTATTTCTGCACCATACAATAACCTTGCATAAGCCGGTAACCTCTCCACCTAAGCATAGCTTCTCCCGGCAGCTTGCAGCAGCCAGCCAGCTAACTAATGGGCCGTTGTGGTGCACGGCAGGAACAGGCGTTCCTAATGATCCATAACTGAGCAGCAGTAGGCTGTACAGTAAGAGCACTCAGGAGCCTTGTGAAATCTAACCCCAATCTCATTTTTCTAACAGCGTGCTCTTCCTGTATAACATGGCGTCACTGGTGGGCGTGAATAATAGAGGAGTGAGACAGGCTCTGAGCACCTAGTCTGCCAGCACCGTCCCTTTCTGTAACAGTTTTAGCATATTTGTTACAGTACCAACCTCCCATGTATGCTGCTGACGCACTGCCATTGTTGACCAGATAATACAATCTGTTTTGGCTCTGGGATTTTCAATCTAGTCCATATTTATTCAAGTCTGCTTCATCCACAGCAGATTCTCCAAAGTCGCTCCTGCACGCATGCAGACGGGCTGAGCTGCTCTATTGTTGAGGGAGAGAGAGAGCCTGTGCTGATGCTTCACAGCCTCTAATCCTATTGGAAGCTGGGCCTGCTGTTTGTTTCCCTGTGTTGGCCCTATCAGTCACACTTAGATGAAGCCTGAGGGGGAGTAATGTGGGTAGATTGGGCCTGAGTGGCACGCGGAAGTTGGCAGGGCAGATGGGGGACTGAGAAGTAATACTGTGTAAAGTAGCACAGCCAGAGGTTCAGTTCACCGTGGATGGATGTGTAATGGTAATGAAGAGAGATGAGATGAATCTGATACTCAGAGGAGGGAAATGTCTCTCTCTCACTCCTTTACTCTCACACACACACCCACATTCTCACACTCCACTCTCGAGAATGGCCCTATGGATTATGAGCCGATAAACATCATTTGCCGCTGTGCCGTTTCTGCAGTGTCTCCACTTTTACATGTTTCAAGAGCGATAGACTGAAACTTAGAAGAATACTACTCACTGATATACGGCACGAAAGAAAAGTGCTGACATAATACGTTGCAAGTTCTCGAAAAGAAAAAAAAAATCAGTGATAGGCCACATGGCTGTGGCTGTATCAGTGTGTAATGGAGTTCCTCTGGATAAGGACTCTGGATGATGGAGAGGGGGAAAGGCTGACATTTGAAAATGTCTCCATCTGATCCTGGGCTCTATCTAGCTTGGTGGGACAACAGTGTCAATGGGATGATTCACTGTGCCTATTTTTAAGCCTCCGGCAGACACTTTTAATGCACGGCTAGCTCATTTTTTTTACAGAATATGCAATGACTTTTAAAATATGCAGTGATGGATGTCACAGCCAGTAAGAGAGTGCATTTCAGCGTTGTTGCAAATAAATAAAACATAAATGTGATCTATTTTTGCAGCATTTCATCCTGGGAGCTTAAATAATCTGTGATAAAATCAATAAAAGGACCTTTTCATGGAGCTTGATATCTTATTAAAGCTAACCAAATAGGATCCAGTGCTTAAAAAGAGCTGCTTTAATGCCCAGTGAGCTTTACTATGAGGAAGAAGAGAAAATGAAGGACTGTTTGATTCGTTTTCCTCCCTATGGCCTGGTGGCTAATTAGAGCAGTTTTTGGACTGAATAAGCAGAGGAGGGGGGTTGGCTTTACTTGATTTAAATCTCAGTCAAAATCATTAATAACAGTCTTTAGTTGGATGCAAGGTCCAGATTAGCGCCTGCACCATGGCTCTACATAACAAACAGCTCTAAAGTATCCAAACATAGCTCCTTTCTCTTACTCTACTTGCTAATGAAGATTTATGGCTGCACTGTCAAATCAGTAATGATTTACATAACACGACGGGAGGCCTGCCACTGATGGAGGGAGAGAAGTGAAAGAGGGAGGAGGGCTATTAAGAGCTTTGAGGTTCTCCAGCAGGCTTGACGCTCCATTATTACGCACACATACAGTAGGTACCAGTGGGAAATAATCTTAGACGGATGATCATATCTGTCAGATTCATGAAGCACAAAAACTGTCAACAGTGTGTGTGAAATAATGGTGATTAATACACTCGCACTGAGGGCCTGGATCTAAATAGGTAACAGTCAGACGTGATCCTGAAACAAACAAGTTCTCGCTCAGTTGGAGCTAGTATTAAAAGTAAATGATAAACATGATGTTCTGCCTGTTCTGTTTCAAACCCGCCAAATTCTGTAACATCTAAAACCATTGCTCAGCATTGTTAATTACCTTGATAACTGAAGTCTCTAATAAGAATAAGTACAAACAACCCTTTACAGATCATGATGCATGACATTGACAGCTGGATTTCCACTAATTATATGATTTTTCTTCCAGCTATATGTATTACTCCCTCAAAATCCAACATTAATCTCTTTGCTTTGTCTCATCAGTAAAATCTCTTACTGTGGGGTTGACCCCTTTGTGTTTCAACTTTCATTAACCAGATAACATAATGCCTATTTCCTTCTGGGATTATTTAAATAATGAAATGAGACCATAAGACACCAATGAGCCATGACATTAACCTTATAGAGCTTATGAATTGCTTTTTCATGGTAAAAGAATGAACAGACCAATCAGCATCAACACAAGCTTTTCTGGGTGCAAAAGGCGTGCCTGCTTGGCTTCAACACGTCTAATTTACCTATGATAATGATAATGATATCTAAACCTGCTGAGCATGCATTATGCAGTTTACTCCCCTCCCCTGCTTACTATGTCATATGTTTTAGTGCTATGATTAGCTCAGAGCTCGTCGTCCAATCACCGTTTTTAAAGGTTCTGCTCTTCCTATACACCCTGTATGAGCTGTGGCCCTGATGGGTGTGAAATGCAGTACATCCCATCTGATGAATCTCTGAAACTGTCTATCTCGCGTGTCAGGTCACCATAACATCAACCAACTATAAAGTCTTGGAAAATTCAATACAACTTTCATGTAAAAGGACCTTTAAACAAAATGTATGCATTTTGCATTTTTATGCCTCAAAATGAATTTAAAAATTCTGTGTACATAAAATCTGTTGTATATGTCACCTCAGGTGTAGTCTGTTTTTGGAGGTCTCCTAACTTTGCAAAGCAGATTGATTTGCCAGACTGTCATCAGGCTGACCAATCAGCGTCATTTGAGGAGAATGAGGCGTGACAACAAGCGGGGTTGTGAGCCAATAGCAATGACTGCCTCCAGTGTAGCAGTTGTAGCTATAGTATAGCAGCACTTTTCCCAGAACTGGACCACATTTATTTACTAAAGAGCAAAGAATGGCAGTGAAAGCTTTTCATGACTGAGAAGATGTTTTCACTATTCAGCTGACCTGCCTCGGCATGACTTTGCTATCGACCCAGGTGGGGTTGAGCCATGGTATACACTAGCTAGCACCAGGGTAGCAATTAGCTGTGATGTAGCTGTAGAAAATTGGCAGTTTAATCAGACCTTGACCACATTTCTGTTTTTAAAACAAAAGCAAAGGGCCACACCAAAAGCTACCCTTTGCAGAGAAGATGCTTTGCACATCTTCCGATAGGCTTCGGCATGAATTTTATCCACCGACACGCTTTGCTGCTCACCGTGGTAGCCCTAGCCTGTCTAGCTCAGGTTAGGACTGGAGCTGCGCATGTTTACTACCTCATTTTGTCTCATAGCTGTTTGGCCCGTCATGAATTAACACAATGAATGGAGGTGCATTTTCAAAAGCGTCAGATTGCATGCTTAGATGTTGATGGTGGCTGAACTTGTAATATTGGTCACACTGGCAAATGGGCTGCTGCCATTTTTTATATTAAAAAAATACTAAAAGTGAACCATATCAAATTTTACTGCATTTTCTCCCCTCATTCACCTATGTATGCAGTTGACAAAGTAATAGGTACAGTTTAAGATATAATGCACTCCAGTGCACTATAAAAACAAAATCAAATATTGTATAATGTACAATGATTGCCTTTCTGACCATGTCAGAAGTAAAGTAGAATTTATAACAGAACTCTTATTGCATTGGATGCATTGGTGGTGATATTGCCATGGCTGATCATCGTATTTCTTAATACTTGGCTTATTTGTTATTATTTGATATGTTTATTCTGCTTTAAAAGCCATTTAACCATACTTATTGAATTTACTCAATTACTCAAAAAATCCTTAGTTTTGTTTTCCTATTGGAAAACGATTAAATGAAAATGATGAGGAAAGAAGAGGTAGGATTTTATAGTTTGCAATCATTCAGGAAATATATGGCTTAATAAAAATAAGGAACCGTCAACAAAATTAAAGGTTTGCATCACAGACTGATGCCTTTCTACAGTTTCATAGTAAGATGCTCTCACTGCAGAAATGAGATCTAAAAAGAAGAGCCACTTTTGAAAACAAGTACAAGCAGAGTGCATCTCTGCATACAGTGTAAATATTGAAAAGGCAGTGAAAAACGTGCAGCCCTCGTCTTTTCTATTGATCATAGCAAGAATGATAGTCATCAGAATCTCATTTCTCTTCGTCTTTAAAGAACCTGGGTAGCAGGTGGACCCTCCAAAGCCTGAAGCTTGGAAAATCAATCAGGGACGTAAGCATGAGTTCCACACAGCTCTCTTGTATGGCCGTCTCACTATGCCCAGGTTAGCTTTAATCATCACTGATCCCTCACTACTATTCAGCGGCTCCGTCTCCTACCCTGAAAGCCTTTGATATGGATAGGTGTGAAACCGGCTCTCATTGCTGATCCCTACCTCCACCAGGCTCACCTTCCCAGTAATTCACTTTGCAGTCTCCGGTTTTTGAATTGATTGCTTTGCTTTGCCTCCATAAATTGGTGTTTGGAGAGCGCCCCTCTCTCTCTCTTCTCAAAAAGGCACCCATCAAATCAAATGGAAATCTAATATAGGCAGGTAATGGGAACGGATAGTGGGTGACCTGTGGTTCAGAATGATGCGTGCAGGTGATGATTTGACATCTGTGGAGATGAGCCCACAGCTGGATCTATCTTACTTGCTCTCCAGTGAGGCATCTTAGGGTGTTAAACAAGTGTAGCACTCTTCAAACCAGGAGGACTGCCTTCATAGTGTGAGCAGTGTGATACAGGTCCAAGGTCAGATCTCTAATCCACACAGCAGAGATGTTCCTGATGGGAAAATAATTACAGCAATACCTCCTTTGATTCTCAGACCTTTTCTCTGCTCTCTATCCCTTTCTATCCCTCTTTCCTTCCTTGTAACCGGCAGATCAAACCTGTTCTTATTCCCCAGGGACCCGATGTCGCAGCCCTTGGTCTCTCAAACAGATGCTAAGGTACCTTTGAGCTTTAACTTGATGTGATTCAAAGTCTTTGTTGCAACACTATACAGGGAAACTGCTATTATTGGAGTTTGGGGGCGGTAGATGGTTGAACAACAAAGGATTTTTAAAAAGGAGGCAGATAATCAAATCCCATCAGAGTGTGTAAAATCATTGATTTATTTCTTAACTCTCACCATGACGTTTTAACCTTCTTCATGGATTTTGTTATCTTATCCCAGCCACACTTCTTGATTTCAGTCAATCTCGCTACACAGAAGGTAAACTCAAAAACAGGGACTAGATGTTGGATGCATTCTGGCTTCCATTTGTAGTCCAAGTAAAATTTTTGACCTGCATGCAGACAGGGAGGATTTGATTATATGCATGAAACCCATCCTTTAGAAGAGCAGAAGCAGCAGGACAAAATCTGCTTTAATGTAATCAACTAGGATGTAAATGTCCAGTGGGTTATTAGATGATTTGGTGTTTAAACATTGTGACCCAGCAGTAGTCATCACCAGAATAAATAGTTGGTTGACCAATTTTTAGTAAAAAATGTTATTATTATGTCAAGCCTGTAGTGGTAGTGAAATGTTGTGTCATAGCTGTAATGCAGTTGCCTGCAACGAGCTTGAGCAACCTGGATCTAAGCTTGCACACTGGGCCAGTGTCATCTCAGAAAGTAGAATGGTTGTCAGTATTTTAGAGCCAACAATAATATTTATTTTTGTGCATTTTTTTGGCTGTGCTAGAGGACTGAACCCATGAACAGGGAGAGTGGGAATGACATGGGGAAAGGAGCAACAGGCTAGATTTGAACCATGCAGAGCCATCCACTTCGAGGGCTCTGTATATGGGATGTGCTGACTAGAGGAGGATTTTGTCAGGAGTCCTCTGCGTCACTGGATAAAGACTTGGATTAATAATCAGCAGAGGGCTGGTGGAATAATGCAATACTATCGTCAGACAAGCTTTGCAAACCAACTGAACATTGTTTACATAGTTACACTGTGATTCTATCTTAAATCGTAGTAAATAAACCGTAAATAACAGTATTACTCAATATTTTCTGCTGAAGTGTTTTCTTAGAAAAACAGACTGATCATCTGAGACGCCACCTCTTTCAGAATGGAAATACATGCTAAAACTTTTGAAATAAAATTGATTTAAATTTCCTTTTAGGGTTATTGTAAGGGTGAGGAAGCCAAAAGTTAAAAGGTTTAAAAACTGACTGCAAAATGTAAGTACAAAACATTTAATAAAGCTAAGTAAACAGTCTATACGGGTTTTCACCCTTATGCTGGTGCACATTTTCCTACCACACTTTTTCCTTCCACTCAACTTTCTATGAATATGCTTGGATACAGCACTCTGTGAACAACCAGCTTCTTTAGCAATGACCTTTTGTGGCTTACCCTCCTTGTGGAGGGTGTTAATGACTGTCTTCTGGACATCTGTCAAGTCTGCAGTCTTCCCCATGATTGTGTAGCCTACTGATCCAGACTGAGAGACTGTTTAAAGGCTCAGGAAACCTTTACAGGTGTTTTGAGTTAATTAGCTGATTAGGGTGTGACACCATGACTTTCCAATATTGAACTTTTTCACAATATTCTAATTTTCTGAGACACTGAATTTTGGGTTTTCTTATCTGTAAGCAATAATTATCAACATTTCAAGAAATAAAGGCTTGAAATAGTTCACTCTATTTGTAATGAGTCTATATAATATATGGATTTCACTTTCTGAAATGAGTGACAAAAAATATTGAACTTTTTCATGATATTTAAATTTTTGGAGATGAACCTGTATAAACTGTAATTTCATCCTGGATTAGACCTCTGATTTTTTCATTTTTGAAATGTTGCTTCATCTGTAATGGTTGAAATGTAGTTATTTCATGAATGTTACTGCCAGACTTTGTTTATGAATGGTGTTGAATTTTAAAAAAAAATCTGAAACATTGTACCAGCAAATAATGCCACTTTTGGCATCACAGATGAACTTCTCTGATAGTTGCTGTAAGAAATTTACGGTCTACAGCCAGACCGTATTGCTTCCAGATTGTCTACCTATGGACCTTAACCTCCACTTCCAGCTCAATTCTTAATCCCAAGTTAGTTGTAGAACTGTAAACAAAGAGCATAATTGAAAGGTAGTCAACATTATCTTATCTAAATCTTCTCATCTGGTTACACAAAAACATCACAAAAATTTAGTGCTGCTTTTAACAGGCTTTGCTGTCAACATACAACAACCAGTGGATTTGACAGGAACAAAACAGGCAACCCTGTGCATCTGCATGACTCATACCTTGAGCATCAGGGTGAGATACAAAAGGATATCTTGTGCGTCAGGACAAGACAACGAGCTTCGTCAGTCGCCACCCTGGGATAAGGACGTGTTGCGTGTCATTAGTGATTGAATGTAAAGATTACATGCTTCACAGCTTAGAAACAGAACTTAGAATTACAGAAGCAGCAGGAGGTTTTCTTGAGAAAAAGGTCTACATGGTAGGAGGTGAGGAATGGAGGTGACTCTGAATAATTATGTAGGCATGTGTCAGTCTGTCAGTCTGACTAAGTGATGCATGGGAGATTTCAGGACACTCGGACCATCTTAAGACTCGCCTCCTCAGCCCAAGTTAATCACTTTTGCTTTGTCGCCCATTTTTCACATTCATCACACCCTCCTTCTGTCTGATTTCTGATTTCTCTGATCCTGTCTACCTCAGTATTCCTCTCTGCTCTGCCATGTCTAGACAGCCACCGTCGAGGCTGACATTGCCATATCACTGATCGATGAATCACCTTGAATAACACATGCAGCACAGCTGGGCAGTGTGGTTTTCCTTGGAGCCACAGATACACAAATAAACACGTACAAACATATTTGACATAACAAAGCCTCTGACTGAGTCTGCATGCAGTGTAATAGATGAATGTCATCCCTGCAGGCACCCCTACCTTTCAATCAATGCACCACATGCAAAAACGCCCTGCTGCGATGTTGTTATTTCATGTGAGGAATGCAGGTAGCATGGATTTTCCAAGAAAAGGGCGTCTGAAGGGCATCCTTATCCCAGTAGGATAACACAACCCATGAATTACTTATGGTGTTGTTGCATCTGACATGGACTCACTCAACAGCCTCATGCTTACAGCTCATCTCCTTTCCGGATGTGCAGGATGTTTTATGAAAAATCATTGACCCCAGACTGACTGAAATCCTCTTTCCTCGCCCAACAGACCAGCCAGAGTCAGACATGCAATTAAAAAGGAGCAGAAATGTTGTTTAAATATTTCATCAGCCAAGCAAAAAAGATCAGCAGACATGGAGGGAAAGTGTCAGTTTTGGTGCGAAGGAACAAATTTTAAAGAACTAGGACGTGTTTTTGTGCATGAGGAATAAAGGTTCTTTGAAGAGGAGGAGAAGATGGATAGATGGAGGTGTAAAATGTGACAGGACAATGGAGGAGGAGTGAGAGAGAAAGGGGTGCAAAAGGAATGCACAAGTCAGTATATTGAGGAAAAAATTGGCCTTTTGGAACCAGGAAGTTGGAGCTTGACCTGCCTTGTATGATTATTTAAAAAGGGGACATGGCTGGATATACTAAGCAGTGCATAAACTGAATAAGTGAATCGTGATCTTGTCTCTATTGAATATTTTTAAGAAGTATGTGCAGTGCAGTGATTTCACCACCAAGGGAAAGAAAATTCATCCAAGACCAAGGACTTGCTCAAGGTCATTCCTTCTTCTTTTCTCTCCTCACGACAGCCTTTTCAGAGCAAAACCACTTTGTATCATAAAGTCGTGATCACAGCTATATTCCCTGCACGTATGCGAGAGAAAAAAGATGATCTATTACTTCAAGAGTGGGCTTGATTTTTAGCTGAGCAGGTTAATTCGAAATGAGACATCAATGTATCAGATCTGCTTCAAAGTGGCACACCAGCACTGATATGCTTTGCAAGTTGAAAAATAAGCTGTTCTATTTATTTCATTATAAAACCGTGCGTTTGCTGCAGCGTAGCTTGGCTGTCATAAATTACAGGAATAATAAAATATAAAATGACATGCACATTCTAAATGAAGCTGCTGAGAATCATTGAAAATGACTCAGACTTATCTGAATAGCTGAAGTACCTTTTCTCTCCTGGCTCTGTTGAAAGTTACACTTTACTTTTTGGGAAGCGCCAGTTATAGCATAATTACACCGTGCCTTGAAACTGAGAACAAGACCGCCTAACTCAGACTAAGTTACCCTCAGTTCTCTTTGCTATCACACATTATGGGACACATTTTTCCTTACTTTCCCTTCCAAGAGAAGAAAAAAAGGACATAATTAATAATTGCCTTGACTCTCAGCTTTGAAATGGCTCTTGAGACTATCGAGGCAACTGTGGTATAAGCAGTGGCACTGCATCTCTTGTTCTGTGTGCAGCCTAGATTTCCTCCTCCTGAGAATGGTGTCTCCCTGGCGACTGTCTGGTCCAATTGAGCCCAGCGCTGATGGCCTGTAAAAATCCCAGTTCCTAGAGCTCAAGCTTCTAAAACATTCATCATTCCCTCACTTTCCTCAAGGTGCACATTCAGCCTGTTCTCAGAGATTTGACAGGGTCTTTTTTTTCTGTATTTCCTTCCTACCATTGCTCCAGTAGTTTTCTAATCACAGTTCTATTTTACTTGCTGGTCAATGGGCCAGCTAAAGGTCAAGAGCAATGTGCTTCCTGTGGTTAAAGCCAAGCTAAGATCGACTCACTTGGACTGTATTTCCTTTATGTGAAATGGCTGTGTTAAAAAACAGGTACAGGCTTTTTCTTGAGATCTTTGTACAACTTTGAAAGAAGATTGCTCACAACGTCACAAAATCTTTAACTTAGCTGTTTCTTACATGTCTCTTCAACATCACCTTAAGTGCCCATAACAGGTATTCACCCCCTTGGATGTTTCACACTTTGACTGATTTTATAAATCAATGGTCAATATGATTTGGCTTTTTTGAGTTTTTAAAAAAGAAAATAACCTCTTAAATGTCAACGAAATAAAAAATATGTAATTTAAAATAAGCGAATGCATAAGTATTTGCCCCCTTTTAAAGAGATTGAACTGATTTAAAAGTAAGGTCCAAATTGGTGCTAGTAGTCTCACAATTAGTGAAATGGGAATGAGTAGAGTGAATGTGTCCCAAGTGATAGGAAGGTCCAGTCACGGGTATATCAGTATTCCTGGCTACTATAACACCATGAATAAAAAAGAACACTTCAAGCAACTTGGAGCAAAAGCTATTGAAAAGCCAGGGGATGGATACAAAAAATCCAAGTCATGAAACATCCCCAGGAGTTCAGTTAAATCCATCATCAAAAAAATGGAAGGAATATGTCACATATGTAAATCTGCCTAGATCAGGCCATCCTCACAAACTGAGTAATTATGCAAGAAGGAACCTAGAAAAAGAGGCCACCAAGACACCTATGACTACTCTGACGGAGTTACAAGCTTCAGCAGCTAAGATGGGAGAGACTCTGCATACAACTACTGTTGCCTGAGTTCTTCAGCAGTCACAGCTTTATGGGAGAGCGGAAAGAGAAAGCCACTGTTGAAGATAACTCATTAAATCTCGACTAGAGTTTGCCAAAATGCAAGTTTGTAGACAAGAAAGTTCTTTGGTCTGATGAGACCAAAATGGTGCTTTTTGGACATCAGACAATTTGGTGGATACCAAACACTGTACACCGGCAGACACACCATCCCCACTGTGAAGCATGGTGGCAGCATAATGCTTTGGGGATGCTTCTCAGCAGTTGGCCCTGGAAAGTTGGTAAAGGTAAAGGGGCAAAATGAGTGAGACAAAAGAAAAGAAAATCCTGGAGGGCAATCTTATTCAGTATATTCAAGATCCACTTTCTAGTCCAACAATGACCTGGAGCATACAACAAAAGCTACACAGATAGGGTTTAAAGACAACAAAGTGAATGTTCTGGAGTGGCTAAGTCAAAGCCCAGACCTCAGTCTAATAGAATCTGTGGCTGCATTTGAAAAGGGCTCTTCAGGCCTGATCCCAGTGCAACGTGACAGCCTGAGCAGTTTTGCAAAGAAGAATGTAATGAAATTGCAGTGTCCAGATGTGCAAGCCTGATTGAGACCTATCCACACAGACTCAGAGCTGTAATTGCAACCAATAAATACAGACTTCAATGAATTCTCCCTTTCTTTTTTAAAATTTACATTACTTTGAAGAAATCTGTTTTCACTTTGAAAATGAAGAGGGTTTGTTGTTGTTTTTTTTTTGGTCAAAAAGGCCACATTTTAGTTGACCTTTGTTTATTTATAAAATCAATCAAAGGGTAAAATATCCAAGAGGGTGAATATTTCTCATAGGCACTGTAAACCTGTATGAAGATTGATGCCAATATCTGACTCAGATACTTGTATAAACTCATTCCAACTGCATATTTGGCTTCAGATAAGGAGATAAATGGTCTTTTTGTACTCTCAATTCATCACTGATAAAACCCTTGTTGCCATTCTACATCAGGCTGATGTGTTGCTTTACCCCAAAGTCTGAAATTAGTTGTTGCTTTAAATCACCCAGCAGTGACGAATGTGCAGTTTTCCACACTTCTTACCAATACCTCTTCTCAGCCATGGGGCTATTTGTTGCTAAATAAAGATCAATACGGAACAAGATATCCATGCAGATACTTGTTCTCAGGGACATTTACTCATTAGTTCAGCACATTTGTGTTTGAAACAGCCTTGGCCTTTGTGCACAAGACAAGATTCCTCTGCAAAGGAAGATAAAAGGGCAGGAGGAAAAAACAGAGAAAGGTGATTAAAATGCTGTGCTAACATGAAAAAAAAAAAAGATTTAGAGCAGCTACGGTTTCTTTGGTAAAACATATAGGGATTCAAATAAGCCAAGCAAGAGTTACAAAGGGTCAGAGCCTTGACCTTGTGTGCCTCACTCTGTTGATCATATTGTACACAGTAACTTTTCACTGAGCTGTTGTCACTGAATCAGAGACACAGAACACACGTTACCAACTGTGGCACAGTCTGCAGATTCTTCTCATCTCCTGTAGAAAAAATTTCATACTTTTCTTCTCCCTTATATTTCTGTTTTTTTGTTTGATTTTATGACCAAATGCACTGCAGAGAGTCTCTTCATCTAATGCTGGGTCCTAAACAAACTTCTTGTTGTTTCTGCTTACGCCATCTGTTGACAGACCAAGTGTTTGGCTTAATCTCTGCTCCTATAGCAGGGGTGTCAAACTCAATCACAGCAGGGGTCGAAACCTGAATTTAGGTTTAATCTGAGAGCCTAACAGGGTCAAGATTTAACCAAAAACTGTCAACAGTGTTTTCACAGGTAATGAAATTTAGGGGAAATTAAACAGTGATGATAAATGATTTTTCTAAATAAAAAAAAAAAGGAAAAATAATTAAATATCACAGCATCAATGTTACTGTGTGTCCATGTCAAATAAATGAGTTAAAGGCTCAAAATATGAGATAAAAAGTCAACTTTATAAGTCCTAAAGGTCAAATACAAAACTAAAATTCAAACTAAGGTTTTAAAAGGCAAATACATGATATTGCCAAAAGTATTCGCTCACCTGCCTTGACTAGCATATGAACTTAAGTGACATCCCATTCTTAATCCATAGGGTTTAATGTGATTTCGGTCCACCCTTTGCAGCTACAACAGCTTCAACTCTTCTGGGAAGGCTTTCCACAAGGTTTAGGAGTATGTTTATTTTACTCCATCATTTTACGTGGACTACCACTTCGCGGCTGAGTTGCTGTCATTCCCAATTGCTTCCACTTTGTTGTAATACCACTGACAGTTGACTGTGGAATATTTAGGAGCAAGAAAATTTCCCGACTAGACTTGTTGCACAGGTGGCATCCTATCACAGTACCACACTGGGATTCACTGAGCTCCTGAGAGCGACCGATTCTTTCACAAATGTTTGTAGAAACAGTCTGCATGCCTAGGTGCTTGATTTTATACACCTGTGGTCATGGAAGTGATTGAAACACCTAATTTCAATCATTTGGATGGGTGAGTGAATACTTTTGGCAATATAGTGTATATGAGATAGAGAGTTCAAATCATGAGTTTAAAGGCCAAGATATGAGATAAAATACAAAATCAAGAGCTTTAAAGTCAAAATACAAGATAAAACTCAAAATTGTGCTTAAAAGGTCAAAATATGAGATAAATTCTAGATCAGGAGTTTAAAAAGTGAAAGTATGGGATTAAAAGTAAAAGTTAGGAGTTTAAAATGTTACAGTATGATTCAAAATGAAAAATTGTGAACCTAAAAGGTCACAATATGACAGAAAAGTTCAAAGTTATAAATCTAAAAGGTGAAATATGAAATAAAATGTCAAAATCCTAAGTTTAAGTCATAATCTTAGGATGTAAAATGAAAATATGAAATGAAAACACAAATTAATTTCTTTCCATTAATCCTGGCTTTTTATCTAACAATTTCTACTCTCTAATTTTTCAGATTTTAATGACTTAACAAGGATTTTTTTTTTTTAAATCTTCAAGGTTAAATTTACATTTTTATATTGGAGGAAATCTGCAGACCTCATCCATGTGAGCTACTCCTAATTAAAATATGAAATGATCTTGCTGGCGGGTAAAACTCCGTGGGCCGTATTTGGCCCACCACCTTGAGTTTGACACCTGTGTCCAATGGGAAAGTCCAGCTAATAGAATTAACTGTGTGAGTTATTGTTGTGGCTTTGTTCAAGAGTGCACTCCAGCTCTTTGAGAGCATGACTTTTTGATTTTGAGTTCAGATTTTTTTTTTTAACCTTGCCTTTAAATCACACTTTTGTGTTCAAAACCGACTCCTTGTCCTTACATCTGCTGCTCTGTTTCCACTTTCTCACAATTCTTGAAAAAGAGGAAGCAACTATAGATTTAAAGCAAGCAGATATTTCCAGCAGTAACAGAGAACATTTAAACACAAGTCATGCTCTCAAACATTTTAAATGCACTCTTGAATGAAACCACAATAAAAACTTCAACATTCTTCTGTCTGTATTCTGATAAACGACTCCTGTTCATGCATTCCTGCAGTCATCTGAATATGAAAGTAAACCTCAGTAACCAAATGAGAGCCTGACAATATCAAACTCTTCTCTCTGTTGTTCTCTGCATGACTTTGACCTCTGCTGCAGCCATCCATGAAAACAAACATCCTACAGATAAAGGGGAATAAAACGCCAAAGGATTTGCATCTTAAAATCTGTCTGCTGTTTTTCAGGTAGACTGCACAAGCTGGCAGATCAGCTCTTTGGGTGGGAAGCTGTCTGGAAATGTCCCTGGCACTGATTGTACCCAACATTTCTGCAGCAAGGACACCTCAAAATCATGTACAGTATGTGTGCTGCTGTCCTCTGAGGTCTGGTAGTGGAGACTGTCAAAGCTAAAATAAATTACCCACACACACTCGTAAGCAGTAAACCCCACATTTCTTGTGAATATAAAACAATTTACCGTTTTGTCCTTGGTGGAAAATCAGGGGACTGTGTGTTCTCCGTTGATTTCCATTAAAAGCAGCAGGAGTGACATGGAGCTGGAGGCTGAGGTAGAAGTATAAACAGCGGCTGTGTGCGCATGCAAATGAGACATATTAAAATTAAAGTGTCTTGGTTAATCATCCTTTATCAAACCCTCCAATCTGCTTTGCAGTCCTCGTCACCGGTCAGGCTGACACAGCCACTGAGACACACTAATAACGTTGCTCATCCAAACAGAATTAAACCTGAAAGGCCTCAGCTAGAGAGGGATCCCCAAGGATCTGGAGCTAAAACGCTTGGATCCATCATACAGGAACAGGCAAGAGAATTTAAATACAAACCTATGGAGACCCAAGTTATTCAACATTAAAACAACCGTTTTAAATGTGATCCAATTATAGAAGTAATAAAGAGCTATATTGGAATCTAAATGCCAAAAGTCCATAATATCTAAGCTCTTTGGTCCTCACAGCAGTATTGTAGTGTGAACAAAATGAGTGCCACATTCAGCTATTGTGTAAGTCAAAGCCTATTTGAAAGAGATAAAGAGCTTTCTTATTAAGCTCATGTGAGAGGCAAGTTCATTAGAGGTTTGGATGGAGTGGGAGGTGTGAATCAAACCTGAATCACAGAGAGAGAAACACATAGAGCTGAGCTAACCACAGACAGGCTCCAAAGGGGCAGGTCTTTGGCCTTGCTGTCAATACCGGGTCACACTCACCAAAGTGCATGTGTCACGCTAACAGAGTCGATGTTACAATGATTACAGTTTCCTTTATTCCACTTTTTTCCTTAACCTCTAATTACCCTGCGAGTCAATTAGTGTAATTGTTGCAGTTCACACTAGTGAGATATGTTGCAAACCAGCTACAGAGACAGAGAAATGGGAGCTGAGAGAACTGGCATTTATACAGGATACAGGTAGCTCTAGGAAGCTTGTTAGACTGCTCTACATTTCAGGGCTGGTTTAATGTTTGATCATTTCCACATTCTGGACACTTTTTTGATTTCCAAAGGGTGCAAATATGTGCAGTTGCCAATGTCAGTTAAAAGCATGACAAAGTTGCTTCAGGACTGGAAGTAATTTCACCGTTTACTTGCAAAGTTTCATCATAAGGAGGACATGGTGTGTTCAATTCCTCGAGATCTATCAGGTGATGGGATAAAATGTTTCTTTTTATAAAAATATTCAGTGCTGCTGCATGTGTATCCGTGTAATGCGAAACCAAAAGGAGATATTTGTTTTTATCGAGCATTTATCAGCAGTCATTTTGAGCTGTTAACTGTCATGTGTAGTAAAAACTCAAAAAGAAAGGACCCAAATGCAAAAACTCCAACTAAGGTGCTAACAAAACCAAAATGCACTAAAGGCTAAATATACCAAACTTAAATCTCACCAAAAAACGATTACTAGAGAGGTTAACACGCTGAGGGTTCACAGGAAGCAAACAGACGAACTGACAAAGACACAGGGGAAACACAGAAACTATACACAGGGACTGATTAGCCACAGGGAGACAGGTGAGGACAGTCAGACACAGGTGAAGGCAATCAGGGTGGAGGGAAAACACAAGGGCAAGAAGAAAGCCAGAGAACACACACGAGGAGAAGAAAACTACAAAATAAAACAGGAAACACTGAACAGGAGAACAAGGAACACATGGAGGGACGAGGATTACAAAATGACACAATTAGAAACTAAACTGGGAAACACAAGGTGTTGGGAACACAGGAGGTAGAAAATCAAACCCAAGGAGCACAAGAAACCTAAGTAACTAAAAATTAACACAACTAAACCCCAAAACATAACAATTAACACTAGCACTGATAGGTTACCAACTTTTTGGTAACAAACCAGCATATAGGGAGCTAAAAACTTAGCAGTCCAAACTTTAATTCAATGCCATACATCTCAAAGATGATGAATGATGCAGTTTTATTGATAGATATAAATGAGCTGTCTGGGAAATGAAGGCTCATGGCAACTTAGCAATAAAATTACTTTTCAACATGTAGGCTTTCACTCATGAGTGCTGGGAAATAGAGCCTCTAAGCAGACCCATTAAGTACAATAAAATAAACAAGAGTGGAAGCCACTTGATGAAATAGTGACCGCTTTATTTGCTGACAGGCATCATAAATCAGATAAATGCCAAACATAACACAAAGGGAACTGTAACATGAAGCAGACGTATGGCTCAACCTGAGAGCTCCTCTTTTGCAGGAGCCATAAAACAAAGAGTGTAAAGGTGGACTCTAGACAAACAAAAGTCTCTGGGCTATCCGTGTTTTATGTCTCTGTTCAGCTTTATTCAGCTGCCACCGTTGAGGGTCTCCTTACCCAGCGGTGCAGAATTAGCGACAGGAAATTAGAAATATGAAATACTTCCCAGATATGCAGTCCTGGTAAGTCAAGTAGAACGACACCACCGCACGACCTCCGCACTGAAATTCAATCAGCAGTGAGGGGGCGATGTGAGAGTAAGCTGCCTGACAGACAGTGCTAAAAGGGGTCAGGAAGTCCAAGGCTGCTGATCAATAAATGTGAGCAAGCAAACACATGATACATGCCTGACATGCACGTACACACAAACAAACTCTTTTTGTGGGTTTAGAGTGTTTAACAGAAATCACAAAACACTCCTCCACCTTTGTGTTTTTTTCTTTTGATTAGCCTGTATGCAAAAATTTCTTTGTCATGTTTCTCTAATTGTGTCTGCTTGAATAAGTGAGTTATTGATTATTAAAACTTTGAAGCATGTGTTTTGTTGTTTAAGAGTTTGGTTTTACCAGTTTTATAAATGTTTACACTGTTTCATTCAGTTTTTATTAACATTGTTAGTAGCAGGTTGCTAACTTTAAACAGTGCAGAGCCACTACAACACGCCAACATAAGTGGCAGCTAGGCTTGCAGCTGTCAAGACAGTCTGGCTGCAGAACACAAATCTCAGATGCCCCCTTGCAGACCCCTAACTGTGAGACGCCACCACGCTAAAACTTCCAAAATAAAATCAGACATGCGGGTAGAGTCAGAGTACTGGATAAGGTAAGGGTTATCCAGGGATAACAAAAGTTAAACCTCAACATCCTGACCTGCAAAACATGATTACAGAAAGTTTAATAAAGCTGAGTAAACATTGTGCTTAAAGGGAAAAAAGCTCATCCTCCATTGAAACACTTTGAAGCAGCTAATGTAGCTCAGGCTGAAGCTAGCAAAGCTATGTAGGCTACATAGGTAGCATGGCTTATGAAGCTATCATAGCTCAAGCTAACTAAGCTACATAAGCTATGTGAGCTTATGCTACATTTGCTAAAGCTTATGTAGTTACATTGCTAGGTAACCTTTTAACCAAATTAGCTTTAGCTACACTTGCAAAAGCTAACACTGCAAAAGCTGACATAGATACATTGGCTTACGTAGAAACCTTAACTTCATAGCAACACTTTCTTTAGCTAAAGATAATGTCATGTAACATTGGCTTATGTAGTTATGTTAAATACGTAACTACATAAGTTTTAGCTTGAGCTAACGCGCCACCGTTGGCTTCTAAAAGTCGGTCTATACATAATTCAATACTGGATGAGACCTCTGACCATTTTGTTTGTTACATCCACCAACCACATTGATTTTCTGGTGTTCGGTCAAGGCGAGACTGACAATGGATGGCAAGAAGTTCTATTTTAATCAGGAACCTGAAAGATTCTGGGCTTTGAGAAAAAAATCTGTGGCTTGTTCTTCACTGTTCTCCAACAGCAGAACCACCTTTAGCCATGACACTTCTGTGGTAGCAGTACAGCACACCTTGCTATGTAGTGATTAGTTTTTGGGTGATGAAAAAGAACTAAATTAAAGTGAAAAAAGTTGGTTTCTTGATTGGCATACAAACCAAAGGTCTGATCCTGTATTTGAAACAATATGGTATGCATTTCTGAAAGGATAAGGATGTTTGCTATGCTGGTTGCTGTAATAACACCAGAAGAAACTATCATTGAACATGATCCACACAACTCCATTTTGTGTATTTACTACATCAGACCTATGATTGGGTTTCTGTTACTGCCCTGCAGACTCTAAAAAGCATTTAGCTATACTCCTCTCTCCATTATTAAATGTTCTTGCCATTACTTCTGATGACTTCTCACAGGCATTCCTCCGAAAATAGAACTCCTTGTTCAGGGAACAGACAGACAGAGTAGCGGGTGGTGAAGATGGTTTCACTGCAAAAGAGACGGCTGAGAATATGTGTAGTGCAGAGAGGGGAAATCTGATCAAATGAGCCAATCCCCAAGTTTGGTGCTAATGATGAGCCTGGAGGAGAAGCCTCCATCCGCTCACCAGATGTGTATAAGATGGTAGCTACGGTGATAAAGAGATGAAGGGAGCATGGCCCATTATGGGTAACTGCTTTCACTAAAACTCTAAAGTGATACACAGAAGACGTTTTACATTACTGTGAGCAATTTCCAAAGAATACCATCAGTTTCTTTACTGATATTTCACCCTGCAGGCAGCAATTCAGTTTATTTTAGTGCCCTATTAAAATCAGCCCGCAGACTCCAGATCTATCTCATCCACAGCTTGAGATCCGTCACAGTGAACAGCTCGGCTTCTTCATCCGAATTTTATTTGTGTTATGTTGGCCTTACATTAGCGACCCGGGACCGATTTCAACACATGCGCCACTGGTGCATTTACTTACATTCACTTGACTGACAAACAGAATTGATGAGTGCCCTCTACTGATGATCTAATCTAGAAGACAAACGGCATTGAAACACTGACAGTGCCAAGATAATACTGTGAATTTAATCCTTTCTGACACTTTAAAGGATAGCTGACAGTGGCATTTAAGGTGCTGGCAAACTTTGGGATTGTCTTTTCTGTTTTTAGCAGTAGAAACGTGCACATTAAGCCATTTCACATGAGAATGAGTACTGCTTTGCCTAATATTAGCACGTTTTTTTTTTTTTTTAACAAAACCTGAGGACAGCAGGAATCTGATATATGGTGAAAAGTTAACTTTGCTCATACAAGGCTTGCAGATCACTCTAGACAGTTTGCAGTAATGTTTATTAATAATATGCCAAACCTGCACCACAACTGAGGAATTTCTAAGTGATCCTGTGCTGTTTGCAGTGTTAACACAGTGATTTGTGTCAAATACAGTTACTTTGAGCTACTTTTATTGACTGCTTGAGTTGTGTAACCTTGATCCCACTGCATTATCTGTTTAAACAAAGCTCTGTCGTTTAATTATCACTGCACACCATTTTACAATAATAAATCATTAGCTAATAATAACCTATAAATAATTTCTCCTATATTTAATAATCTATCAACAAAGTTATAACAGTGAAAAAGAGATGTGGTGGGAGTATTATTTCCTCATTTTATCCAAAAAAGTGGAACCAAAAACATCAGTATTAATGATCGAGGTCCAGACACTTAAGAAACATGGGAAAAAAACACTGTGTGCCAATGCTGCTTACAAGCCAATACACATTTGTGTATTTTTCATGTTTATAGCTCAAGAATATAAAGCCCTTTTATTTGTTTCAAACCATCTTAAGTGCCTGGACCTAGATCATCTTTACCAAGGCTCTTTCTCTCAACACAATGGACCATTTGAATATGATATACTTCTCACTAATCCCTGCTTTCATTAGTGCTGATGCACCACTCTGCTGCTGCTGCCAAAGCTTCACCTCCTCCACCCCAGCCTTCTCCTTTACAGCACAAGCTCATTGCACCCTTATGTTCAGATTCATGCTACTATGAATTAATTGCTTTTAAACTAATTTTAAGATTGAGATTCAGACAACTTTATTGTCTGTTGTGACAGATATTGCCTTAGGTGTGGCACAACATACAGTACGACATACGAACCAAGACAGCTGAAATAAAAACGATACATTCTAAAAAAGTAAAGTAAAATCCATTTACCAATAAATGCTTAAATATACTGAGAGTGTCCCCGACTGAAATAGAGAATCAGTCTTTTTTAAAGTGTAAAAAAAAAAATTGAGCACATCATTACTGTCATTATAGCTGTATCCAAGAAAAAAAAGTGTAAGATGGATTTATGGCCAGGACAGTCATGAGTTTATCTTATTCAATATTGTTGCTCTGCTTGTTATCTCTTTTTTTCTCATGTCCCTCTATCCCTTTACGAGCCACAAGATGGTTTTGGCAGATGGCTGTCAACAGGAGTCTGGCTCTGCTTGAGATTTTTGCCTGCTAAAGCGAAGTTTTTCCTCACCACTGTAACTTTGCTTAGAGGTACTTAGTGATGTGCTCATAGTGGATTAATGTTGGGTCTGTATAAATAATATAACAGAGTCTGGCCTAGATTTGCCCTCTTTATAAAGTGACTTGAGAAACATCAGTCGTAAATTGGTGCTTATACACCATTTATAAATCACAATAAGTTACATGTAGATAATCAAGTATGGTGATTTTTGCAGACAATTGGCCTGAGTTTTTTCAAGAAGCTGGTTTGGTTTTGTTGTTGAGCACCAGAGAAAGCAGATGAAGGAAGCTGGGGTGGTTGCATAGCTCGACAAAACAGCACATTTTGTTAATTTACTTTCCTCAACTTTTGTGAAACTGACAGACAAAAACTTGATCACTGTGATTGATGAGCAACATCATTTGTCTGAACTGTTTAAAGCATACAGACTATGGTGTGTGCTAATGCTTTGTCAGTTTCTTTTCAATGATTTAAAACATGGAAATGAAACATTTCTGGTTGGGGACCAGCTTGATTGTTTTCTCTTTATTTAATAAGGTCTGCCTAACTTTCTTTGGGCCCAATTATTGCTATTTATTGAACAAGGCATGGCTGACTGGTGTGGGTTCACAGTGGGCGATCCATGACTCATAGCCATTCTTCCTTTGAATATAATCATGTACACTTCACATGTACGTTAATGAGTCAGGGCTGTAATTAGGTCATTGAATAATTCATATTGGTGGTATTGAAAAATGTATGCCTGTATACATCAGCACACGAGATGGAGCGTGGCCTAACGCACCAATTATGACGAATGATGAAAGGATGTAATGAGCGCTGATTGTCAGGATTTCATCTCAGTTTTCTTTTAAATTGAGCCAGACAGAGCAAACCAGCAGTGGTTTACTTTAGGGGAAAAATATTATCGTGGATTTGTGTTAATTATGAACAGGTCTTTTAATTATTTCATCAGTGTTAGGTTATAACAATGGGTTCACTCCCAGCTATCTAGGGCTCTAGTAGTTGAGGTATGACTCTCCATTTAATCACATCTTTGTAATCTAACTACCTACTTATCTTAACCCTTGAGCAACTGGTCTAATTCCTTTCAAATCTATAATCTCCGGCTGCGTGCTGAGCTATAAGGGCATAAGATTCACACGTTAGCTACATGGTGGAGTTCCCTTGAGCCGGCTGTCAGGGGGAGTCTGGAGCTCCTCCAGCTGTTTATATTACTGATGGATATCATTCGACTTTTTTTCTCATCCCACTTTCCCCTCTATCCCGGGAGAAACTAAGCCGAGTGTCAATCCTGCAGGGGGCCCGTGGAGTGATTCAATCGGATAGGTTCTCTCTCTAACAATAATCTACACGCTGTCTCCAGAGACCGGCACATAAACAAGAACGCATACATTCACAATGCAACCGTACACACGCTCAAATACTCTACCCTGACCCCGTTGAAGTGCAGGGACCCAGCACCATTTTTGTCTCATCTCTCCCCCACTCCGCCCTCTGCTCTTCTCATTTTCCACCTGTCTCTGATCCTCTGCCTTTTTTACATTTCAATCCAGCGCCTGTTCCTCCTCGTCCCAACAAGGGAGCAAGCAGAGGAGGAAAAAGAAGGAGCGAGAAAACGTGAGGGAGAAAGGGAGTTGTCCCCTTTGGGTAGCTAAGCGATTACCGTTTGAAAGATCCAATCCCTTGCATCATACTTCTCCCAACCTCCTCTACACTCCCATCCCTCAGTGGGAACCTGTTTCTGCCTCTTCTAGACGTCTGGTGCCTCTCACTACTTTTCTCCTCATCCCTTCTTATCCGTTCATTCTTACTCCATTACGACTCCCCTTGTTGTCTCTAATCCCACCCACAAGCAAAACATTTAAACCGTGCTCACGGGTTTCTGTGTTTGTGTTGTCATTACTCCCTGTGCATAGAGGAGGCTCACTGAGAGAGTGAAATAGAACTCTAATGTAACATTCAAGCAAGCAGCCCCAGTGCTTCATGACACAAAAAATAAACAAAAAATTAATGAGATACACAAATTCAGTTTTGAATAAGTAATCACAAAAACGAAACAAAGATATAAATCACATCAAAGTTAAAGCTTCTGTGAGGATTTAATCCCTCAAATGACTGAAATGAAAACTCCATATGACCTAGACAAATGATCTTTCTTCAGACTTTTCTCACAGTTTTTCTAGAACCTGTTTGCAGTAGTGTTGATTCACTCTGACTCTTCTGGAACCAAATCCTCCAAAATGATACACATAATGTCAAAGAAAACAACCAGCATGGCCTTGAATTTGGACTGTCATTCTCATGCTTTCTTCATCCTTGGGGATGCGTGTTTTCCAATGCACTGACAGCTGTTTCGTCTTAAGATCTAAGTTTCATCACATGTAATCACTGCTTCTAAAAAATTTGGCTTTCTTTCAATTTGTTCCAAAATGTCTCCACAAATGTGCTTGCATTTTTACTTTTTATCTGAAGTCAGAGGTTTTGGGACAACTCTGGCACACACTTTTGCCATGTTCACTTTTTAATGCAAAAATTGTTGCACTGTCTCTTTATCAATGGAGACCATTTCTGCTATAATTTTATAAAGAGTAATCGATCATTTTGTTCAGTTTGTTGAATGTTTTCAGAAGTTTTTGATGTGCTTTGGTGCCCAAAATGTTCATGGTCTTGGACATCCTCTCTGCCTTCACAAAATCTTTTCATTCAAACACTCGTGCACATAACCTGCAATATTCCCCATACACCTCAGCTGATGTATGAAAAGATTTGGCTGTTGTTTTGTTCAATTTCAGCAATAGTTAATGTGTTCCTTAACTTTAAGCTAATCATTTTACAATGTCTAGGCAAAGCACTTCAATCAGTAGCTAAAAATGTTTGATATACCATAATACTGCCTTTTTGAAGTACTTTTAAAGGTACACAGTGATAGACAACAACATACGGTGCTCTGTGAGACTAATGCTGTTATTTTAGTAAGAATACATGCCTGTGTGTGTGTTTGTGTTTGGACAAGTGTCTATCTGTGTTTGTGTAAGCATATGTTGTGAACAGCTTCAGGAGCCATGTCTGCTGCCTTATCTGTCTGAGTGGAGTGCTGGCTGCTCCAGCAGCAGATGCAGAGTCCACTGCCCACCGCTTAAGTGGAAGAAGACTAATCCCTCTTCTCAAAGCCCACTCTAGTAAACAGCACTTCTCCAAAGCCACCCATGCACGCCCAGCCTGTCCAGTCCAGCCGCGGACCCCCAATACTCTGTCTACGAGTTCCTTGTGAAGAGATTACCGAGAGCACCTGATCACATATCAAATAATTTCCAGCAGAGCTCCTTGCACCTGCTAGCAGGCCACAAGTACTTCTTTTTCCTTTGGATTCTTCCATGAAGCAGAGCAGGCCCATGTGCATTTCCTGCATCAATATAACAATTGGCCACAGTCATTATCCTTTATCTCCATAGATAGAGAAGAAAATACTGTCATGGAAACCGCAGCACCTGGAGTTAGAGCCTCAGAAAACGGAACCCATCTAACAGCTTGAAAGAGGAACAAACTGCCAGTGAAATGTTCCTAAATGAGTTTTCATATTAGCGATGGGGGGTCTTTTCCCAGTTTTTCCCTTTTTCTTCAACTGGCAAACGGTCTGATAGTAGCTGAGAGCCAATGGGGTATGATTCACTTTAACTGAAAAAGATTAAATCTAAAATTTAAAATTTCTCAGTCCTGACCAGTTCTGCAGATGGGACTCAGGGCAGAGAGAAAACCCAGTCTGGTTTTGTTTTGCCTGTTTCTTTTCTCCCTTTTGTGCATTGCAGAGACAATGTGATAAGAACAGCAGTTTATGAGAGGTTTCCTGCCCCAGTAGTGCTGCTGAAGGCCGTTATCTGCTTACCTTGCTGCAATGAAACAAGGTATTTAACAGGGAAGGTCAGATGCAAAATAGAGATCTGCCATATGGCGTGACGAGTCTTTGATGAGGAAATTCATCAAAATCACAGCCATAACTGGCAGCCTTGTGATTTTTCATCATAACGCTTCCTTTAGTTATTTAGAGTACATTTTTAAAGGTGGGCGGGTGGTTGGAGGAGGAGTGGGGGGGCAAGGTGGGCAGATTGAAATTCATTTAAGTGAACCTTGCGCATGCTGCAGTCGGCTCTGCATGGATGGTTGGCTCCCTACTCAATCAAGTCTGGTCAAAATTGACCCATATCATCCATCCCTGGGTGAGTCAGGAACAGAGTGTAATGTGCCATGCTGGTACATTATTTCAGCATGGCCTTGCTTTGATAGATTTTTAGCTGTAAAGAAAGTGAACTGCTATCAGAAAGCATGCGGCCTTGTCTGAATCTGGATAGTTTCGCAGACAACACAGTCTGTCTTTCAACTTTTCAGATCCGGCAGATTGGTCAGGGGCCCATATTTCAAGCTATGACCACATCTAACATGTATCCAACAGGTGAGATGAATATGAGATACCTGAGGAGGAATTTATGATAAAACAATCTCAGCTTAGACTTTAAGCATAAAGACATCAATACAGAGGAAGTCGAGCGCTGAGGTATTTTTTACATGTACCAATTATATATAACATTATAATGTCAAAATGTACAAATGTTGAGGCACAAAATCTTATACGAACTTAAGAAAGAGTCAAACTTTGGGTCCAAAGGCCTACTATGCAACTTTTAGGGCAGATTTTCAGACCAAATCAAAACCTGTCCTCATACTTTCCCAATCCGTCCCATTCTGATTCACCGAGAGAGAGAGGGAGCAACTACATCAGTCAACAAAGCAGATTTATGTCTACCATCACCACAATACTGCTGATATTATTGTAATGGTACTGGTTAAAGTTTGTTACATGGCAAATGGCAAAAATGTGTCATCCATTAAAAACATGCATTTTTGTCGCATTTGAATCCAGACTCAGTCTACTAGATTAGTTTAATGTTTGTTCGACCAATCCATATTGACAGTCCATCATCTTCATAGTTTTTTTTGCACTTTTCCTAGTACATCATCTGCTGAAAATAGCTCATCAAAACAATAAAGTAGAGAAAAGTGTCTGGGGATACTTGGAGTTTGAAGAAAACACAAGATACTTGTGCCCTACTAAAGGAGAAGCATGAATGATGAATAATTTGTGTGATTGTTTTTTAAGCTTTACAAATATTATGTACATTATGTGGGTTTCCTGCAGACCCTTTAAAAGTCTTAAAAAGTCTAGAATTGCACATTTGAAATTTAATGCTATAAAAAGTCTAAATAAGTTTGATTTTTACCTGTAAGAGGTCTTAAATTTGGAAGGCACGTTGACTCAGACATATCTTATCCAGTCTTTGTTTTCTATCCAACCTTGTTTGATTTTAATAATCTTCCTCCACAAACTGTTGCATCATATCCTCCATAATACAGGAAATTCAGTGTTGGATGTTTCTAAATTTTCCTGGGGAGGACCACCAGACCTCCTTCTGATTTTATGTGACTGTGATTTAATAAACACCAAACTGTTGTGGAACACTAGTCCAGTGCTCTAACATCTGGCCAATCAGGTTGGCCATTTAAAAGTGGTGCAGCCAACCCTGATTTTAACAGGCGTTCCCTGACAAAGATCAACATTCTGCTTTTTATTAGTTAGAATCAGCTCAGCACACCTGCAAAAATGTGTTATGGTAAGAATCACCATATATCATACTGATAGAATAGAGGTATTAATTATGCCAGAAACCATCAAATTTGGACGTTTATGACCAAAATAATTTCTTTTGCCCTGTACCATTGAACATTTCATAAACAGTTCAATAAATCAGTTCAATCAGCCTTGGTGTGGAATACGTAAAAATCTCATGCCTTTCATTTTGGAGCATTTTTCATGCAAAAAGGGGTCCACAGTTCAGGTCTTAAAAAGTCTTAAATTTGATATTTTTTTTAAGTGTGTAGGAGCCCTGATTATGACTCAAAGATACACTTAGGTTAAGATATAGTCAATGATTGGCGCGCCGGTAGTCGAGTGGTTAAGGCGCATGCCATATACGCAGGCAACCCGGGTTCGAATCCGGCCCGTGGCACTATTTCCTGCATGTCTCTCCCCGCTCTCTCCCCTGTTTTCGACTCTATCCACTGTCCTATCAAAATAAAGGCCAAAAATAAATCTTTAAAAAAAAAAAAAGATATACTCAGTGATTGGCTACACTTAAATGGCTATTTGATGGCTAACAAGGCAAATATCTAATCATTTATAAGGATTCTGATGAGGCCAAACAGATTTCAGGTGGGGCCTGGTCAGCTCTGGCTACCACTGGCTCCACCACTGGAACATCACTGGTGCTGCTGTTTGCTGCTCCATTAGAGTGTTATAAATCATGACATCTTCTGTTTGCCAATATGTTTACTATTTATAGATTGTATCAATTTAGACCTTAACTCATTGAATGCCAGCCCTTTTATAAAATGGAAAGTGGCTTGTGCCAGTGTTTTTGGCCATTTTGAGTCATCTTTCAAGACCCACAGAATATTTTGCACTATGATTCTGAAAACACCAAATAGCTCAAATGAAAGAAGAAACTTTCTATTTCATCATGGAAAAAACATTTGTTTGTAGCTTCTTCCGTTCTTGATTTATCTTAAGTTGAATAGAGGCTAGTTTCACCAAAAAGACCACTTTTTTTCTAGAAAGCTGAGAAAAATGCATTTTTGTGGAAGAGAGTCTGTCAAGCAGAACAATGATTTGAATGATATAATTTCGCCTTCAATGACATAAAAGACATCTGAAAATTGTATTACAAATGTTATTTTATTGTCAAATAAATAACAATGCTTCCAGTCACTGTCATGCCATTTACAGTCTGGAACTGGATGGCCTCCACGGGACCTCCCTATACGCCCACGTCCTCTCCTGCTTGTTGCTGTATGCATCCAGCTGGCAAGAGGCCCCCTTATTTCTCCGACGCACGGGGGAACCTTGTGACATTCTTTAGCCTCTTGGTCGGCATAGACGGATGAATTAGAGCGCAGATCCCTGGACTCGCTATCCTTAAGTTCAGTGTCGGTTTCAGTGAGTAAGCGATTTCTCAGGCAAAAGTTTAAAGTTTCTTCCAGTGTCTAAGTTGGAACTTTTAGCTTAGATTACCTCTGTAACGATCACTCTGCTCTTTGACCCCAGGGTCTCCACCTCTGATGTTTGATCTACCGTCACTTCCGACTGTAGTGTTCCGACTATGTATCCCAGAAGCCCCAAAATTACTCATAGCGAGCGTGAGAGCGCCCCCTTGTGCCAGCTGTTGAAAAAACATTTTGACGTATATATACGTCAATGGCACTCAAGCATCGGTTTTTAAATGACGTATATATACGTCAATGGCACTCAATGAGTTAAAAAACTAGTCAAAATGTTTGTTTACAGTGTTAGTATGGTACTACTTTCTTGTGCTGAAACTAAGAAGTCAGTCTAGCACAAACTGTTCTGTTGAGGGCCAAAATTCAATCGATTAAAATAATTTTGGGGGGCCAATCAAAATGAGGCCACATTTGGCCCCCAGGCCATAGTTGGACACCCCTGATTTAGGATTACGAGGTCAAGGTAACAAGGCTTCATGATCAGCCTTTGCCTATGTCTTATGAAATGTGCAATTCAAATAAACTTGATATGCTATATACAATCAAGTGCATACATTATAGGCATGTAAGGTGCTAAGGATTCCCCACAGGTCTAATGTGCCACAACCCAGAGCTAGAGAGGGGTGAGAGAGGTGCCAGTCGAGATGGAAACATGTCGACACACAAGGCCAAGGTAAAGCTCAATGGCATCTCTTTTGTCTGCAGAGCACCACTGGTTTTTGGGCCTTGACGAGGGGCTTGTGGCAACCATACTTCCGGACCAGCCGGAACCGTAGACCATACTAACTCGCAACATCCACCCCTTACTCTGCCCTAAAGTTTGGACTTTATTTTGTTTTCAACAGATTATTTTCCCATGCCCTTAGTTATGTGCAGAAACATCCAGAGCATGACAGGAGTTGTGTCAATCCTTTTCCTGTCCACAGTACTGTACAACACATTGAAAATGGAACCTCTTCAAGTAAAAGGGATACCCGTGTAGTTTAAGCTGTAAAATGAATTTCTGCGACTGAAAAATGTGCTGTTTATTCTTCCGAGTCAAAGTGAAGTGAATTTTACACTTGGAAGTCTGAATGAATGTGTTTACTAAAGCTAACTGACATGCCATACAGCCTTTGTTTGATATGAATTAAGGGTAAATCAAGCTTAAGCTTTGTTCAAATCCCTAAAAAAGGCACTGGAGAAAATATAGATCGAAGTTAGAAAATCATTATGACACACATGCTGACACAGTTCAGTGTCACCGTAGACTGAGTGGACCACAAGGAAAAATCAGAGGATTAAATGATATCTGTTGAGTCAGGATGAGACGGGGTCCAGTCAGGATGTGTCTAGAGGTTCTATTAGTGGCTCCCTGCACCTGTGAGACTGCTCCACGCTCCGGCTGTGCATCAATCTTTTAGGACATGAGCCTGTGGAGGAAAAGGTGGGCCAGATTCTGAGCTGGTGCAAACAAGCAGAAACGAGCTGCAGCAGACCAGGCTGGGCTTGGCTGCTCTGCTCCGGTCTGCTGCACGGGCACGCCAGAGGAGCTTGGCCTGTTTGTCTGTCTGCACAGCAACAAAACAGGCCGGCACAGCACAGCAAGCGTGGATATTTTGGCCACAGTCAATGCATGCATGTGTGTCGGACACTTTGGTAACAACAGGGAATGTGGAAAGCGGAGAAGACTCCAAGAATACAGAGCATGTTGGGTAAAATGTGTTAGTTTCTGCCAGGGAGACTGCATCGCACTTTGATCCTTTTTTACTCATCCAATCCAATACACAGAAACACTGAGGCAATCTCAGGTTGTCTGTCAGCTGTCAAAGAACACACCTTGACTGCCTTTCCCCCCCTTTTTCAAAGCTGGTCACCCCACAAAAGTGGAGTATGTTATTTCCTGTCAGAAATCCATTTAAGGTGTAACCCTACAATGTTACTGTCAGGAAAAACTAATGAGCTTCAGTTCTCATTCATCACTTTTCACTTCACACACATGCACAGTCTTCAGCTCCAGCAGTCGAGGACATACTCAACTACACAGCAGGAGCAGACTCTCCGTTTGCAGCTGATTCTGTTTGTTTCTTCTGTTTGATGGAGTCGAGGATCCCCAGGGCACAGTCAGAATATTGTGGGCAGCCGGAGCGCATAAACAATCTGACGCTTGCTTTTTAGGTGGCGTTCAACATCAAAACAAAGGGAAGAAAGTTAGCTTTTCATAGAAAGGTAGTTTCTATTCTCTACAAAGCATAGCTCTGCTTCTATGTTGGGTTTAACAACAATACTAAAGCATTTACCTGGAAATGATTCGCTCTGGAATCCATTATAATGCATCATGCACCCTGATAATAATGTTCTCTGCAGAAATGTGTTGATTTTTGCTAAGTTTAATGGGGATAGCTTTCTAGAGTGCTATTACGCCCTTGCGTTTCAGAGTGGCTTCAATTAACCTTTGTAGTGATTGCACTGGAGGACACGTTAGAATCCATTGTTAATCCAATAATTATTGCCTGGCAGATGTGCTTGACTCCATGCTGTCAGCCAGCTAATTCACTTCTTGTGTTTTTTCCGCAGGAGTCAATAATTCTTCTGATTAGAATCGGAATTACAGTTTAGAGCTGGAGACATTTATTACAGAGTTATGTACATTCTGTTTACATGCATTCTGTTCTAACTGCAAGGCACATGAAGTCAAATAGATAAAACTGCCATGTAAATAAAAGAGTGACTAAACCCCAGAGATTCAGCTGAGAAAATGCCCTTAGAACATCATGAACAGCACAGGGATGGAGGGGGGATAACATACACACACTCCCTCCTTCCTGCTGTCCCTAATCAGCCACAACAGATTAGACTGTAATTATTAGCCTTAATGTCATAACAAGTAAAGGTGGACTTACCACAAGCTACCTGAGTGTGAAACAATGATTTATGGCCATGTTGAAGACACAAGTTCGCATATTATTAACGTTGTTTTAAGAAAATCATTGTTTATTTGCGATCTCAGTCAACAGCACCACATTACCCACGATGTCATAGTGTCAGTAACTAGATGACCTAGTTACTTTCCTGCAATTAGTCGTGGAGTTACAGGAACACTTAAACAAGTAATGCATTAGGCACAACACTGTTCGTTTGAGTATAAAAGAGAAGGTATCATGTTTTTTAGGAAGCACTCTGGAATGGTACAATAGGTTGTTTGCAGTCATGTGATCTTGATGATACGCAAATTTCAGACCGGGGGCAGGAAGTGAAGAACATCAGCTTTGAATCAATGGGAGCAGAGAAAAGTAAATGCATTAATTAATCAGGTAACCTGGTGTGGAGACAATTGATATCATATGACTTAGTCAAGGGAGACCTGAGCCCTATAGTGCTGGGAGTTGAACTCTTTTCAGCAATCTGGTTCATTTGGCTCAACTCACCAAGAAGAGCTGGCTCTTTCAGCTCCCAAACGTGCCAGTTTGGCTTCTTATAACCTGCCAGGTTTAGCAATGTCATGACATATGATTGATATTTGCGCTGGTATTTTACTCCAACTATGTTCATTTTTTCCAACTGAGGAATATATCATGTAATTATTTCTACAAATAAACTGTCTCCCCAAAACACTTTGCAGGTCAGATGAAATGTGCTTACTGCTTACTGTTACACCATCAAGAATGAGTCCTTAATGCATGGTGTCCCTGTGGTAGAATCAAGACCCAACCACTGGTCCTCAAAAATGAAGCCAATGCGGAAGTGCAAAAAATTGCAATACCCTGAGTGTCCACTTGAGGCTGGCTGCAGGAACACCAGAAGTCCTGTACACAACACATGTTAAAAAGCCTTCTTTTAATACAAGAAATAAACTGGTTTACAGCCTTGTTCAAAAAAACTAAACATGTCTCATTAGCTAGTGTCTTCATGTGCTCTCACTGTACGTGGGGTGAGTTTCTTTTGTACAACAATCATTTCGATTATATTCAGGAAAAACCTCACTGCACACTGATTGGCATGTCTCATTTAATCAAAGGATAGCTTGATAGCCAGAAGCTACCATTTTGTCAACCAGAATGCTAGCTAGCTAGCTGACAGGAAGTTGAGTTAGAGGGCGGGCTGTTACGTTGATCCAAAGTTCATTTGAGACAGCGATTTCAATATGGAAGCCACCGCAGATTGGCTTCAAAAGCTGTTTGAATCCGCCTATTGTAAGCAGACGGCTGACATCACATAGGGTTTGTCCAATTCTTTTTACAGTCTATGAGTAGAATAGTCTGGATAACAGATTGCCCCTACTAATCAATCACACACACATGTATGAATGACCCATCACTAGAGTCTTGAGAAGTGTTGCACTGAGACAGAGGCTACCTATGCCTCCTTAACTTTTCTCCCTCATTTCCCCATAAAAATGCTTTTATTTGAGATTTATTCACCATTAACCAAAAAAACCTTGTGGGGTAAACAACCAAAAATGATATGTTGTTCACAAATAATTCTGTTCAACAAAACAGCTCTTTCGTGTGAACGACAGGAGTTGGCACCTGTCTGAGAACAAGTTTCCTCTTTCAATTTTTGTGGTTATTTACACATATAAAGACCTGAACTAGTACCAAATAAAGAGCTATTTGGGTGTTAAAAGACCAACTTATTACAGGTCTGAGCCAAATGATCAGGATCTTTAAAAAGACACTGATTTCCCATTGCAACAAGCAAGGTCAGAAGGTCATAAGGTGTGGAAACACAAGCGAGATCCGTGTGGCACAGCGTGACAGGATGGGACTGAACCAAACCACGCTGCTTTGTAGTAAATTGTGAAACAAGCTAAAGAAATGTATATGGCCAAAAGCAGTTGATGTTAGCTGGAGTAGTGCAGGACAAAATCTACATCAAAAAAGGAAATTATAGGATGCATGTTACTATTTTAAATGAAGGGTAGAATCCAGTAAATAGTCCAGTGTAAACTTAACTTCACTAAGAGTCAGACAGAGAATAAGTAGTAGCAAAATGAGGCAAATTCCAAAGCTAAAGCCATATGGGCACTAAGTACAAAAACAAACCAGTTGTAAGTACTTGGAATGAAAGGAGAACATACACTGTGAATATGAGGCTAATCAGGCAGAGGTGAGAAGAATCAGGGGGAAGCTTTCAGGGAAGACATTAAAATCAGGAAGTAAAGCTTTTGAACCAGGTGGAAGGGTGAGTGCAGAAAAACCCCCAGCAAACAACAAATAAATGGATTGTGCAAGCATGCCGAAGCATGTCAGTAATCCATGCAAGTATGCAATAAAGAATATAGTACGAGTTTGACTGACAAAAAAGACATACATACCAAGCTTTTTCTTTTTTATTTTATAAAAGACTTTTAAGGATCTGCAAATAGAAAACAAGCAACATTTGCAAATGTGTCATTTAAGCATGTTGTCAGGCTGGGTTCATTGGGACCAGAACAGAGGTTTTGCATAATTTTTTGGCAAGTTCCACATCATTAGCTCCAAATTTGTCTTTCTTATAAGTACAAATAAAGTGCAACAAGGAACAAGTATATTTTTGGTTTGAAAAAACGACTCAGCATACCAGTGCCTGCAGAGAAAACTATGATTATTTTTAATATCGAACAGAAAACTTTGCTGTTCTTGATTCAACTTGAAATTTCTCTCTGAATTGGTCTCACAGGAATGTGATGAGCTCCAAACTACTATCATCTGTCTGCAATGCTCCACAGAATCATAAGAGCACTCTCCATCACAAGAGTGCTATTCCCTGTCAGCCGCGGAGCAGTCAGTAAGACCACAACTTGAACTGCACCGGCCATCCCAGCCTTTTAACCACAGGGCTAAATGACGGTCTGCTGCTCTGACAGTGCTGATGTTTTACTGCCTATATGTTTATGGAAAACTGACATGTATCTGAAGGGCAAATTATCCCCTCAGTGTGGGAGCTGAGTGACAACAGGCAGCCTCTCACACCATGCTATTTCTGCTCCTCTCCAAAAGACCCATCTGCTGTGAGGGATGCATTTATTGATGACTGTTTACTTCTCCTGGTTTGCCTTTGTGCCGCGATTTAGGCCCTGAGTCACTCCAGCAATTCAATGCCTCTGGCTCTGCAAAGCATTTGACTGAGCATTCAGATGGCCTCAAACATCACATCGCACCCACAGTATGTGTCTGGGAATGGTTAATAGTCTAACTAGACACAGCAGAGTGAAATTTGAAAGCGGGGTCTCACTAAAGTGGTTCATTTATCTTGTGTGAACAGAGTCGGCCCACGCTCCGACAAAGAGCAAAGACTTACAAGAAAAATTCTAATCAAGCAACAGAGTAGCATCCACAGGCTTTTGTACGGTCATTTACTCAGAAAAAAACGACCCCGGCACATGATGTCCTGCAGAAACAAGAAACATCTCAGTAACTGGTTGTAATTATTGTGACAGGAGGTGTCTGCCCATCTCATCATCAACCCCTCAATTACTAAAGCAAATTCAAAAATCTCAACTCAGCTCCAAGCCAAATAAAGGTTATGGCTTGAATTTGGATTAAAAAAGCTTAGAGAATACAGCTCATGAAATTACTTTTATGGGTGACAGTAGAGGTTGAAATTAACAATGATAAACATACCCTGAAAATGAATATGAATCCTCTTCTGGTGCAAAATGACTCTAATGAAGTGAGATAATATCAATTAATAAAACAGAGAGGAGGGTGGAGAGGGGCAGAGAAGGGTAGTTGGAGGGTGGAGAAAGTAGCAGGAGATGAGAAATAATGATAGAAAAAGAGAAAGGTATGAATTAAGGAGATAATATACCAAGCCAGCAGTGCAAAAATAGTTTACACTTCATTGCATGGCTAAGGAGGTCAATTTGAGCATGGCAACAAACAACTCTGTTTAATGATTTATCAGTCTAATCTGATGCAGATCATTAGACGAAGAGCCTCTGTACAACTAAAATAAGGCAAGCATGAAAAAAAACCATCAGGAAGTCTGCTGCAAAACAACAGGATTCTGTTCTGGCTAACTAAGTTTGGCAGCTCCTTAGTGGTAGCATGTATATAGTTGATTGAAGACTGACTGAATCTTCACCTTTGCACCAGCTGTCTTTGAATGATAGGTGGGGTACACCCTAGTCAGATTACTAGTCGATCAAAGGCTGACATGTAGAGACAACCACTAATGCTTACACCCACAGGCAATTTGGAGTCACAAATTAACCTCACAAGCATGTTTGAAGCCGGAGAGAGCGCATGCATAAGGAGAACTCTGTAAGTCTCCATCTAACCAGGACTGCACAGCACTAACTACAGCATCACCATGCAGCCCCTCTTTATTTCAGCGCATCACTTTTTACACACATGGGGGCTTAATCCATGCATGTTGTGCTGGTGATTGTATATTTCCATTAACAGCGACTGATCAGGATGTGCGGCAGCAGGCGGCGGGATGTGAGGGATAACCGGCCCAGCTGAGACATAGCCTCACTGCTGGGAAGTCACCAGCGAGACAGTCACACAGACACGGAGGAATGCGTGCTTTCCTGCAGAGCGGAGTTTGTGTGTTCGTGTGTGGACAGCGGTGTGTGCTAACGCTGTCACATTATAAATGAGCACAGCTCGTTGGGGCAGCTGGACCGAGCACGGGGCATCTGGGTAATTTTGAAGAGCTAGAGAGAGCAGGTTTGTCGGCCCAGCTGTGCTAGCTGAGGTGGTAAAATGGGTTTGGGTTGCATGATAGAGTGTGTGAGTGCATATAGATACATACAATGTGCATGTATGCAGGATTCTGTAGGGAAAGAAGCTCCAGGAGTAGCTGTAGGCTTTGTTACAGAAATAGATGGAACCACTTGGAAGTCAATTTGAGAACCATTGAGTGGCTCCAGTTTGGCACTTGGCTCTTACATCCATATACCGAGGAGTGAAGGCAGAATATTGAGGGCTCCCTTGCTGACTGACTGTAGAATAGGTTCTAAATCCTGCCTCTTCCATGTTAACAGATGGGAAATTGGTCAAACTATAAAGTTGAAATGCATGTCTGAGTCTGGTGTGCGAGTTAGTGATACTTGTGTCCATATCCATGTTATCAGCTTTGGCTCGGTTAGTTATTTGGCACAAGGAAGAGTGGATTTAATATTATCATCAACATTGCTATTAACAAATACAGCTCTTTGCTGTGTTCTTCACTAGATTCCACTTTCATACAGCTAAGGAAGACGGATGTGTAGTCCATGTTACAGTCTGGAGGAACATAGTTGTATCTCCCTCAACTTCTCAATCACAAAAAGCCAGACTTTAAATCCTTGGTTCTCAACTGGTGGGTCAGGACCCAAGAGTGGGTTGCAAAGCCATTTTAGGTAGGTTACAGATGTATGCCTGAAATAAAAACACATGTGGCAGACAGTCTTTTGTTTGGAAGGCCATGGCTCCATCTCTTTGTTTCATCATATCTTTTGTTCCATGTCATGTGTAGAAGAAATACTGAGAAATGTTGTTTGACTGATGTCTGGTAACTTCCACCCCCTACTGATACAAACCTTTAATCTGGTCTTTATCAAAAGGAAATTTTGGGCCCCTCAACTTTCCAATGTCTCACACCTATGTGCTGACTTCCTTTGTTAACACTGCGATTGAGGCTCAGTAGGTAGAGTCTGTCTTTTCTCAACCGGAAGATCCGGGAATGATCCCCAGCTCATCCAGTCACTTTCTGATGCGTTCTTGGGCAAGACACTTAACCCCAGTTGTTCCCAGTGCTTTGTAAGTGGCATGTGAATGTATACGGATGTGTATGGACCTAGTCATAGTACCTGTAAAAAGTGTTCACCCGATAGTGGAGTGCTAGTGGACTCATAGTGAGTGAAATGGGATCCCCTGTGTGCAGTGGATGTGTCTCAAGTTCAAAGATACCTGTGTTTGGAAGGTCCAGTCACTAGTTAATTAGTATTCCTGGATACCATTACACCATGAAGACAAAAGAACAAGATAATTCTAAGACCTATAAGACAGCTGGTGAGAAGGGAAAGCTCCATTTGTTGTAGCGTCACTTAGCAGTCATGTTGTCTATCTGTAGTCTAAAGCTCAAACTGCACTGAAGAAGAATTGACACTAGCATTAAGACCATAAACTCACAAGTAAAGGTGAGAAATCAACCAAGAAGTGTATCATTTTCTCCAGAGGTTCCAAACAGTTGGACTTCAGTATGCAGCCCTTGGCCCCCTGCTGGCCATCAGCAAACCTGTGGGTTCAATTCCATACAACATTTGAAACTAGAAGCTGCATTCACACTCTTTTAAAAAAGTCCAAGGGGGCAGCTCAATCTCAAAGCCTTGATGCAGTCAGGGAATAAACAGGCCTGCAACTGAAATGACACTTCACTGAAATATTGATCATCCTCCACTGGAGAGGTGGAATAGAATCCACTTAGCAGACAGACACAACGACAGATAGATGAAACGCTGTAATGCATATATGAGGGAATGGGGATCAGAACAAAACCTTCAGGCAGTGGTGCGAAGCATTACATAAACATGTTTTCTTTCCTCTTCTTTGAACCATACACTTATAATTTGCTGGGATGTCGATAGGTGCTGCATAATTTATTTAGATTGATACAGTGTTGACAACTCATATATTGAGGCTCCTTATATGTAGGATAACTTTAAATAAATAAACAAATAAGCAAGCCACAGCGCTGAAAAGAGAAATGTAACTGCAAGTCTGGCTACTCTGAACAAATAAATAATTCAGGTAACAATCAACTCACAATCTTAGCTGCCAGGCACATAAACAGCACAGATACAGGTACGAACAAAGATGGAGGAGTTGCCTCACTTTTTGCACTTCCTGTCATCTGAAAAATAAAACTTTGTTGTTTGTTCTGTCACTGAGAAAGTCCTCAAAATACCAGCAGAAAGCGAGTGGCTTTTAATAAATCAATTAGCACTATCTGCCTGTGATCCAGCTGACTGAGGAACGAGAGGGAGGGGAGAGGAAAATAAGAGGTGTTGGAAGGAGGGAGAGGACATGTGGAGGGAAGCGAAGAAGGAGAAGCCTTTGTGCTTTTTCTTTTTCCTCTGCCTCACTCTAATTAGACGGGCCAGTGTGAGCAGAATCCTGATGGCAGGATGCAGGGAGGAACAGATGTAGGGAGGAGGAATGAAATGCAGAGAGAGGGTTGGGGGGGGGTGTACCATGCTACTAGCCTGAGCCTGAGCTGGAGAGGTAAATATGATCATGTGCTGCAAAATGTGATGATAAAATGTTGGCATAAACAAACGGATGGGGAGAATAAGATCTGGGGAAAGAAGAAGGAAAATGAAAAGCAGCAGAAGAATTTTGCATGTTTCTCATTGCAGACAAAATCTAATTTGGGTGAGATGCTGCAGCGAGCTCAGTTGATCCCCTCACTGCTGAACTATTCAAGACCTAAACACTCTTTGCTATTAATGGCCTTTTCTAAATGACAGTCTCTCTCAAAACAACCATTTCTCCTCAGAATTACACAAATTCATGTCTTTTAGACTGAAAGACATGCCGGTTTAGGAGAGTAATATAAACTGAGGGTTAACATGTCTGCAGAGCAGCAGTTTTCCTAAAGATGCATCAGCAGTGATACTTACATCATATTGCCGTGACAAATACAAGTAGCTTGTCACGTGTGTGACTTTAAGTTTCACTGACTTAGTGGACATCACTAGTTTCACTATCTGCATTAAATAATATTGCTTTTCCTGTGTGCTTAGGCAACAATCATCCATCTTTACCCATGTGACATTGGTTTGAGTCCATGGAGGAGGAAACAAAAGTGGGAGTGTGGTTGAAATCAAGACATCTTTTGAGAGTTGGAGGTATTTACACTGATTCAAATTTGCTGCACAAAAGGACATAAATAACATAGGAAAGTGAAAACTGCGCTAAAGTCAACATGTTAACACAAGGCTGCACAGTGCGACATACTGTATGTCACATGTGCCACAAGAAATATTGGTCTGTGCTAAGAAGTCATTTTATCTCATTGCACCTGATCATTTTGTATTTGTGGCAAATAATAAATTAGAGTTGAATGTCAGTCCCTCAAGCATCACCCTATTCGCTGGAGCACGAGCAGCTACTGCTGACGAGATGGCAAGGATGTCACTGGCTGCAGGTGAAAGACGGGGCCGGCTCAAGACAAACACTATATGGGTAGTCATTAGTGTTGTAGGACTCACGATCGGTCTTGGTCTTGAGACCGGTCTCAAGACCACATTTTGAAAGTCGTGGTCTTGTTTTGGAGTCGAGAGCATTTCAACTCAGCCTTGTCTCAGTCTCGGACCAGCCAGTCCCGGGATTTTCCATCAAGATCGGTCGAGAACAGCACTGATCTGCTATTCTTCTACTTCATTAATGTGATAATAAGGAGAAGCACTTGATAAAACAACACATAGCTATATCTGCAAAAACCTGGACATCAGTCCATCTTATTTCTAGTCAGACATACCTCTGAACACTTACGTTAGGCCTCATTCACCTCATGTTTTTCTTTGAAAGAGTTGACACCTTATTTGTATCTGTCATATTTATTAAAGAGAAAACTAAAATTAAAAAGAGAATGCTTAACTGTTCAACCTTGTCATGGTTTTAAAAAATAGATTTTTATGGTCTTGGTCTTGTCTTAGTCTTGGTCTTGACTCTGTCTCAACCCCAAAAAGCCTTGGTTTTGACTTGGTCTCGGTGCCCTCTGGTCTCGGGCTAGTCTTGGTCTCAGATAGTGTGGTCTTGAGAACAACACTAGTAGTCGTCATGTTTTAAGAGTAGCGCTGCCGTACACGAACACTTAGTGGTTTTATTAAGGCCTGTAGGTTAGACAAAATTCATGACTAGTATCAGTCAGCATTATACCCTGCTCTCTTCCGTGTCTCTCTCTCTCTGAGTATCTCGCTTGCCCGACTCCTATCACGATCTGTCACAGGTAACAGTTGGTGAATTGATGGAGCTGCCGCATGAACTTCTAATTTAAGGTTTATTTATAAAAATGCATTGTTCTCTTCCTTGTTATTGTAAGTGCTGTTGTTTGTTCCTGTATTAAAAAGACAGACAGCAGTATGATGGGGAGAGAGATGAAGTAGAAATAGTGAATAGAGTTGAACCATGCAGCACTATATTGCAGGAACTCTAAGTGTATTGTTAGGGTAAAAACGAGTGAGATTACAGGTTTATAGTGAACCTTATATGTTGCCTTCTTATAAAGTTACATTACATAATAAATACTAGTCCTGTTTCCCTGAGTGCCTTTACTATGGCCTCTGGTCCAGTTTTAATTGGTCTGTGGTAAATTCAAGAAATGAAATTCAATATGGCCCATATTAGTACATGATGCTTGTGTTCTATTGTGCTATTGCTGTCTTATTCTTGACCAGGGATGTATTATTATGCCAATATTTAAATATTCATTTTAGCCAATACTAATATCAATACAGATTACTATAGTTCAGACTGTAAACCTTAAACTACAGCGGCAAATAGCGGCATGAATGGTGCTCATAAAGGGTCGTAAAGGGTTACTTTTTTGGGGACACTGACCTCAACACTGCATGCCAAACTAAGTGAAGGCTTTTGGTGCAACCACTTTTACATTTTACCTGCAATCTATCAAAGCCAGGCTGTAGTTGAAGGACGGAAACAAAACTAGTTGACTGAGCAAAGATGGCTGTAATAGAGGCACAAAATGGGAAATAAAAGTGAAACGGGGGATATATCCTCTGCTATTCAGAGCCTGAGTCGTGCAGCTGTGAACCCATCCATCTTACACACCTTCACATAAACCTCTCACTTCTTCCTGGGCTTCCATTTCTATCTTTCAATTGGAAATCAGTGGCATAAGAGTGTTTTTTGTCAGAGACAAAGGAGGTTTCTCATTCACACAAACACACACTTATTCATCTCTTGTTTTAAGATCAAACAGGACAGTATCACAGATTGTGCATGCAGAAGTCCCTGTGTTTTAGAGCAGCTGCAGGGCAGAGAGGCTCACTAAGCCGGAAAAGTAATTAAATAACAGTGAATCAAATTAAGCCAATAACACAGTATCTGCAGTATTAACACTGCATTATTTTTGAGTGTAATCACTTCAAATATTCTATGAGTTTTTGTCAGATAAGAAAAATTGTTTGCAAAGTGCAAAAAAGCAATATTGATTTAATTAAATTAGTTTTCAAATTTTGTATTGATCTGTGTTATTTCATAAACTCTGTCTGCACAGGAGAGAAAAATGTCTGTGAACTACAAAGAGTATTACATCAGACTTTCAACAGAGTTTTTAGTGTGTGATAAATAAACCTTTGAGTCTTTTACACTTGAGCTTTGTGTAACTTTTTAATGAGTGACAACCTGCTCTGTTCTTCAAACGGCGAGACTATAAACGCCGCTGTCAGCTGTGTCAAGTTTCGGCAGAACTACAGAGGAGGTAGGTAGGAAAAATCATCCCTACAGAATATTTGGGGAACAAATGGATTATATGCCTCGAGCTCAGCCTCGTCGTCGTCATCGGCCAGATTTGTCATTCTGTGGGATTTGAAACGTCTTCCTGCAAGCTCTTAAAATGGTTTTCCTTGATTTGTGCCACCATTTGGATAGCCAGGCTTTGCCACTGAGTCAACACAGGGCACTTTTTTAGACTTTTACAAAAGGTTTTCCCAGCTGATATTTCTATTTAAGCCAACCTGATTTCATTCCTATGTAACCAATGCTATTTTTTCTACTTGAATGCACATTAAATTGCACAGCATCCCTCGGTTAATGATAAAAGACAGAAAAATAGTGCAATTCGAGTCTTAGATTTATCATGACAAAGGAAAATCTTATACAGATTTAGTACAATATGTGCTTACTGAGATCTAAGGTGGCTTCATCAAATATTGAGCAGCATTTCAAAGGGAGCTGCCACAGTATGATTGAGAAAAGCAAACATGAAAGTGAGATAATCCATCAACACATTTGAACCTGCAAACACTGATGACCCATTTCTTCTTGACACCTGTTCCAACACTTCAGCTGAATGATGCATTATTAACAACATTTATCTTTCACTTCCTGAGCATGTGGGTGCATTTGTATGCGTTGTGCTTGTATAACAGAGAAAAATCTTGTAAAAGAAAGGTGGAAGTCTTCGGCCTGTAACGCCAAGATAATTCTGCTCTCCTCTGACACTTGTTTGTACCACACGAGCACAGAGATAAGAGCTTTTTATCTTTTCACCTTGAGACTCAAAGGAGTTAAAATCCAGTCGAGTGCAAACATTGGTTTGGATTAAAATTTCTGCTGATAGAAAACAAACTAGTGAATTTGTTTTATGCATTCATGGGCTCATATTTTGGCTCTTTTCATGATCACAAGGCTCATCTTTAAAAAAATGAATCTACTTGGAATGAGAGCTATGCTTTCATGTGACACTTTGATTCAGTAAAATGGCTCTGAAGGCTGTATTTCAACACCAAATCAAAATATATTGTTTAATGGTGCCTTTTTAATCTAAATCCTGCCTCTAAGTGGAGGCGACAGAGCCTTAACAATGTTCTGGATATTTCCTGGAAGCCCCCTACTCTGAAACAAAGCTCCTTGGCCGCTGTGGATAATCCATCTGATTCCAGTTTTTCCAGGAGCTGTAATTAAATTTCCTAACGATCGAGGCGCTATAACAGAGGGGGATTGGGCACTGAGCGGAATTGAAGTTCAGAGGAGCGAGACTTCCATAATGAAGCTTATTCATTTAAAACGTATAGCACGCCACCCACCAGTGCTATCTCACTTTCACCATGTAGTCGCCAAATGACCTGACAGAAGAAAGAATGATATGCAGTACTATATGTGGCAGCAGCTGTAATCCATTTCAATATGGAACCTGGTGGACATCACAAAGATGCAGCACATGCTTTTAATGAGAGAGGCAATTAGACTGTAATGCTGAGGGTTCACATGTGTGTGACTCTTAATTTCAATTACAGGATACATCAGTTTCCAATTCAGCTCTGTCTTTGCTCTGTGGGGAAATTTAAAACCTCCACTATGACAGAGCGCTTAATTGTGTTAAGTAAGATGGGCCTGCATTCAAGGTGAGTGCTAATACCAAGTGAAAAGAAGAATGTAAAGCTGATTGCTTTTATGAAGGAAAGACAGCTTCTGTAGATCAGTGTTAATTTTGTCGACTAAAACTATTGCTATAAGTGTTCGTTGACGGCCTTATTTCCCTGACAAAAACTAGACCAAGACTAACGAAAATAGATCTGTGATGACTACAACTGACAAAAAGTTTAGTTTTCATCAAGATGACTAAAACCAGAATAAAATGTAATGTAGTTAAAATGGGGTAGTTTAGGCCCTCGTTTAATAAGAATTTGCCTCCGAAAAAACCACCAATTCAACTCAACTGAAATCTACTCAAGCTCAGGAAAAGGTGCAGACGGGAGGAGACTGACACAGACGCTGCAAATGCAACTGACTGACAGCTGACAATGAGTTACATGAAAGAGGCTGCAACTTTCTGTGAGTAAGTAGTTTTTTTATTTGGATGGAATGCATGAATTTTCTTTGAACTGAACTGGGTTTTCTTGTGTTGAAACTGAACTGAGAAAAGGGACTCCAGGTTTGGCAGGGTGAATAGAACACACTACCATGATTTGGGACCAGATTTAGGTAAGAGAATAAATGCTTGGACTAAAAGTAAAGACTAAAATGTGAGGGCTTTTTATGTTTTAAAACTAGACCAAAATGTTTTTGTGTTTTCATCAACTAAAAGTAGACTTAAACTAAAAAGGGTAGAAATTACTAAAATTTGACTAAAACTAAAATACATTCAATCTAAAGACCAAGACTAAAATTAAAAATATTTGCCAAAATTAACTCTTTTTGTTTGTTTTTTCCTGAGCTGGTGTCTGGCCATGAAGATTAAGCAATAACTTATGATGGGGAGGCCTTAACTTTTCTAGGCCTCCCCATATTTTTCACTTCAAATCTCCTCTTATCATGTGTGATTATACAATTTATGTGGTGCAAACCGTGATAGTGTTAGCCACATTCTGTAAACCAACAACATGGTTTTTGAACTGCTACTATGATGCTTTCTTAAATAAATAGTGTTCAATTTTTCTGTTTCCTGGGTGTTTTAGTCTACTCTACAAAATGCAGAATGTGCATTTGATTTGATGTGAATTAATTCGTCTAGCTACCGTAACTGTGAGCGTAGCAGGAGTAACTTGTCATCTGCCTTCGGCTATCTCCATCATCAGAGCTTGATTTTGGTGCCAAAAGTAAAGCACAGAGTCAACAAAAGGAACAGAGTTTAAATATCTCATATAGGTTTTCACAGTTCAAGACAGCTGGACTAGCTTCTAGCTAACTTGTTAGCAACAGGAAGAAGCCCACACCTAAAAAAAGAGGGATTTGCTATCTACTATGTAATGGTCAGACATACCTTTGTCAATAAGTGGATTCTTTCCTGTGTATGGAACAACACAGTGATGATAAAGGAGATAAGTGCTTTCTTACTAGCAAGTTTGATTGCCACAAGACTTAGATGTGTTGAAGCATTGTGGGAGACTTGAAACTACTAGGTGGCAGTAATGCAATCGAATGGATGCCGACCACCATCAAAATAAAATTAAGTAGAAGAAAGAGCATGATTAGTAAGTTTCTAGGGTGGCCATGGTCAATCCTTGTTATTCCCCCTGGATCCACCCCAGCATAGCCTGCAGACAGAGATGATCCGATAAATGCATTTGGTCAAAATAATAAACATGCGTCTTGGGAAGGATGTTTCTCAGTGGTAAAATGGGCCTTCCAACCTGAAAGTTGGCAGTAGAATTCTTGTTCCCTTCAGCCCACATCCATAAGTCACCTGGCTAAAAGACTAGATAATCACGAACCAAGTGCTGCTTATTTACTATTTGTTCATAAGGAATAATGCTACAACTGTCATGAAGATATTATACCGAAAAAAAAACAAAAAAAAAACATTTGTTGTAAAAAAGCCCTTAAGGCTGGACTGTCAATCCACCCAGTGATCTTTATTCTACCCTTCATCGACTGCCAAAAGCACTGGTTAGCGTGAGAGGATAAGATTGATCCTCAGGGAGAGGGTGAGGGGCTCAGGGGTAGAACTGCTGCTCCTTGCCATGAAAGAAGAACCGATTGAGGTGACTCAGGCATCTGATTAGAAAACCCTCCAAGGTAGCTCCATTTGGAGGGCATGTCTGACTGAGGGGGGAGTCATGACAGATCCAGACCACCCTAAAGGGGATTATATATATTGCAATACCTGGAAATACCTCAGGATCCTTCAGGATCAGCTTAAAAGACACCCGGGCTATTCTACTAGAGCAGTTTCTTCTATAATCCATACTCAGCTTTTACTGTAAGCCTCTTTAAGATGATATGAGAGTCATGAGCATTTGCCACCTGCAACATGTGAAATGTAGATTTGTGCATGAATAAAGATGGTGTTTGGGTGCTTTGGGAGGGGCTCATGTTGTCCTTTAACTGCTGAGGGATTAAGCTTTGAATTTGACTTATTCCTTTTAAGAGACTTTAAGGAAAATCTCAATGAGAGGTGCCTTCACTGGCAATTTGATAGAGCTGAGATCTCTGTTTGAAGATGCTACCATCCTATTGGTTTAGAATGTTTTATACATTTTTGAAATTAAAATGTTTTACTGACAATGTGATTAGTTTTATACTGTTTATGTCCTTCTTTGCAGTTAGGGTTAATTAGTTAGGTTAGTGTTCCCATTAACTTTCAAAGAAGGAGATATCTGTCATTTTATTTAAGTACTAAGTTAATGTTACATACATTAATGTTACATTATATTAATTTTATATTTCATATGGTGGCTATTTTGATAAAGCATGATCTGCAGTTTGCTTTATTTTTGCATTTCATTAGGCCAACTTGTGTAAACTAAATTTGTGTGTGGATAAAAAAAAACATCATAGAATTGGTGTGAATAAAGCAAAGCAAAATAGGTTTAAAAGATTGGTTTAGAATTTTGCTGGCATCAGGCCAAAACATCCTCTCTCCAAAATCACCACTTTTGAGGGAATGAAAAGAACTGCTGTATTTTTATAACAATGTAACCCTGAATGGTGATAGTCAGCATCTTTTTGACCCTTTTTTTAGTTAACAATTTGCAAAAACCCACTGACAGATGTAAAGGATCTTGAAAAACACAGTTTTGTTTTGTTTTGTTTTGTTTAGTTTTGTTTTTTGTCGTTTTTTTTAAGTTAAGACCATTAAAAATGGAGATACAAGTTTTTGGCCCAATGCCAGTGATTTCCAAAATTAAGAACAAATAATGATTATGTTACATAAATGTGCTGACCTTTAAGTCTTGTACTATTGCATTCTTTTTGCATCTGCATAGCAGAGTTGAAACCTTGCAAAGCCGATAGATTAGACAGATTCCATGTCTGCCGTCCAGCTGATCAATCCTACTGAGCTTTAGTCTGAAATGTTTGTGCAAGGTCTGAGAACGGATGAACCGATTAGTGCCGTTTGAGGAAAACGTGGTGGTAACCACAGGCGTTGTTCAGTTGTACTGCAAGCCAGTAAACAGTGATGGCTGTTGAGGCGATGAGCTCAGATGTAGTGCTAGCGGCAGTTTTATTAGAACTAGACAAAAATTTTTTTTAAACTTATCTTGTCCAAAAAGACTTTGTTTTCTCTCCTCCTGAATAGCTTTGGTATAAGTTTGATTCACCAACTGGCACCACTGATAGTGAACAATAATAGCATTAACTGTCGTGCTAATGCCTGTAACGTCATATATCTTGCTGGTCGGACTGGCGAGCAATGAATGTGACAGACGAAATTCTTGTCAATGTTTCACTAGATGTTTTATTCATTTTAACGTCCATGATGGAAATTGATTTGAAAAATAACTGCTAATTAAGACCCTGCACGGACTTATGAGGGCATTACATTTCTTTACATATCTTTCTTTCAAGATAGCAATGAATTCAGCCCCTAGAATTTTAGTGATTATCCAGAACTTTCTCTGAAATTAGAGTAATTCGCTTGGAATGTTGCGGGGGAATTTGCCGCAACATTTTCAGTAATTTTCACTATTTTTCACAACATATTTTGGGGGGAAATGTTTGAATATTTTTTCAGTGTTTACTTTGAAGTTCTGGTGGGATTTGCTTTAAAATTTCAGGCATTTTTATGGAAAACTGGGCGATTTATTTATAAATATTTGGAAATTAGACTGAAAATTTTGAGGGAAAGGATATATAGATATATACATTTTCACAGAAATTTTAGAGAATTTGTTTGGAACTTTTCCAAGGATTTTGCTTATTTGTAAATTCTTGGGAAATTGTTAAGATATTTGCTCTGAAATTTGGGGGCATTTACATGGAATTTTGTAGGATTTATTTTTTCAAATCTTTCAGCTTTTCAGAAAGTATGACTGAAACCTTCAGGGAATATTCTAGGATTGTTTTTAAATGGAATTTAAATAAATTTTTAAGAATTTCAACAAGTTTTATGCAACGACTTGGAAATTTGGGGAGATTTCAGTTTTGGAAGACTCTAGTAATTTGAGGGAAGTTTTCAAAGACCTGCAGAACTTTCAGTGAAAGTATTTCTGGTCTTAATAAGCTCTTGTGGTCATCAGAAAAATGACACATATGTAAGCTATTTTCAAACATATTCTTTTTAAAAAGTCATACTACAGGTAAAGTCATAAAAATTTTGTTTTGTGTTAGATCCAATTTATCCAAAATAAGTGGTAGAAACTAAAACTGCATTGCAAACAAAAGCTTGAGTCTCAGGAGATTTATGGTTACCAGATTAACAGATGTGTGCTTGCACTACTTCATACCACATTCACCTCTTTCACTATCGTTTGAATGAGAAAGACTTAGCATCACGTGTCACTGAATGTGTGTTTCCTTGAGCTTGAATCCTGACTACACTGTGTGCTGGATGTAATGTTTGAAAATGTGCCTCAGTTGTGAGATTCTGAGGTTTTTCCATCCACGTGAGAGGGGATAACATGTCTTTGAGGTCTTACTCATGTGTGACAGTAAGAAGGATCATGGGATTAATGGAGAGTGTCAGCTGCACTTATTGCAGGTGTTATGTTGGGTTAAAGATGTGAAAGAAAGTGAGGGCCACAGATGATCGCTCTTCATGTTCTGCTGTTGGCTGGCATTGGTCAGGAAATTTGGAAAAAGAGGGATGTGTTTTTTCTTTACTTGCACAGGGGAGTATGAAGGTTTTGTTGGAACAGCCCTGCTGAAGATGCATAACAGAAACACGGATAGAAAGTGGGAAATAAGCTGCAAATATCCACACAACCATTCCCTAGATGTAAAATCAAGACTGAAAAGCATCAACATGAAGGCTTCACACTGATAACAAATGGCTCAACTCCCTAATCTTTAGTGTAATGCCATTATTATTGGTGACATGGTGTCAGCTGTGATAGGGTACATCACAGAGTCATTCTGTGTTCATATTTCACAATTGGATAGGGAGAGAGCGGGGTGCTTGAAAAAAGAGAAACAAAATTAATCTAACGAGCTTTTGCTTGTTAAGTATGTCTCCAGCTGAATGACAATAACGAGGCATCCGCTTACCACGATACACTTTCCATTGTGAATAAATGAATATGTGAGCACGTCACAAAACAATAGGCAAATGGAGAAATTAATTCAATGAATCGAAAAAGCCTGCAGTGCCAGATAAGCCATAAGGCCTTGCTGCTGAGGTAGAAAATATGACAGCAGTTGTTAAGCCGCACAGATACAGTGGATGGATCTACATTTTGCAATCTGTCCGTGCAGGGTCCACCGTGGTAAGCTTGGAGCTCCAGCCAGAGATTCTTGCATCATTAATTCAGCATCTCTTTGGCACTGGGTTTTGGCTGCTTTCACTTCAAATACGGGCAGAGAAAATGCTGGGACAAAGAGAGGTCAGAAAGCAACAGAGAGAAAAAACTTACACAAGAATTCTGACAAGCTCTCATAACATTTACCAGGCTTCACCTTAGAGCGCAAAAAATTTGCTCCATTTTGCAATGTTTGGCCAAGGCTAAGAGTTCACAAATAAATAAGTACTTATGTGTGCGACTTCAAACTACAGCGGGAAAGATCAGAGTGAATCCTTCTTAGCATCCACAGTCAGACCCACAGCCGTGCATGAGAGCCAGCAGCTGCCCAAGGGGGTGGGAGTCTGCACATCCAGGACCAGCGAGGCCACTCGGTTATCAGGACAGCTAAAACAGGCACTGTGCTTGGCACCGAGCTACAAAGGACCCGGGCCCTGCAGGGGGAGTCCTGTTTGATGGCAGGGTGATAAAGATGGATGGTCACCCTGCCAACTACCTCGAAGTCATAAAGCAAGGGACAAGTGAGGGGGGAGGGCAAGTTGCAGAAAGAAATACAGCGGCAAGATAGAAAGGGCTTGATAGCTAGAGTATAAGCTGCACTGAGTAGCTTTGAATGCTGGGTAATTGGAAAGGGAGAGCCCTTGATCAGAGCAAGAGGACTCTGCTTACAGCTAAGGGAGACATTTTTAACTGTTGCATATTTTATTTTCCACTGTTATTATCCTGATAGAGCTCTTGAATTTGTTCTCAAACAGCATGGAAAGTGCTGTGGTGAATGTAGCATTCACACAGTATTCTGACTACAAAGACACAATGTGAAAAAGGACAAAAGTTTCAAGCATGTGACTTATCCTCTGGACGAGCTCTGACTCCATCCCAACAGCTTGTGTTTCGCCTGAATGGGCTCATATGGTGACCATGATGGAAAGAGTTCTTATCACTCAGCATAAACACAGACAGCTTGAGATTTGTAGAGGAAGAGAAATAGGGTTTTTTTATGAGGAAATTAAACTTATGTGAGGTTTACAGCATGACCTTGACAAATTTTATCCTCAGATATTGATATATGTCTCATTTATTTATGAGTGAACTGGAGAGAAATTGATCGACTTGCATTTGTGGTGTATGGCGACTAGAAGTGCATAAAAAGGTTGAAGTGCAAGCGGTGACTCAAAGAAAACACACATTATGAGACGGTAATGAGGTTAAAATTGATTTTCTTTTGTATGGCTGTTTTTTTTCACCGTTCAATGATGACTCAATGAAAGATGATTTCAAAATAGGAAGCATGGAAAGGCGAAAACTCAAAAGGGCGTAGGCCACATTAAAATGCAGCTCCACAAATACTCATTATTTTTACACTTGTACAGTCAAAGAGGAGGAAAAATCTCTGCGTTGTAACACTTCAGATTAGTGGACTGAAAAGAAAAAAATGAGTGAATTTGAATGTTTTCCATCTCCAGCTTTGTGTTCTTTCCTCTGAAGTGTTTCCAGAATGACAGGAAGGTACATGGGAAAGGTATTTAAGCATGACAGTGGAGCTGGAATTAGTTAAAGCCATAAAATACTACGGCTGTAAGAATCCCTCCAGCTCAGTCGCCCAGCCTTAGCAAGTGACCTTGAATACATACATAAATGTATGAACACATGGAGACAATATAGAAATATTTACATCTAGATACACTGCTGCTCCTCTATGGCTTATTCTCATGTTCCACAACTCAAGATGACACAACTTCAACATTTCATTTCTCAGTTGTCAAGTGTAAACCAGGTGCAGGCATCAGGTTTGATTTTGTGAAGTGTAGTCAAACATTTTTCTATCAAAGTTTTAAAAAACATACAGTGAGGTGTTCAGGGAAAAAGTTTGGATCACAATGCAAATGTCAAATATCTCATCTTTGTAATAGAGATGTTTGCAACTTGATGCATGAAGTTGTTTATTTACACAATTTGATTTCTACTAAATCCCATCATTTCACATTCAGTAAGTCAGTCAAACTCCCTCCCTGCTCCCCCCTTTTTACCCCAAGACAGTCTGGCTGCAGACCGCCTCTCTACACACCTGCTCTACAGATTAATTACACTTCCCATCAGGGTTAGAGTTAGGGTGAGTGTTAGGTAGGGTTACCAACTTTTTCAGTGCCAGAAAGGGGCAAAATATTTTGCTTTCAGCTCAGTGCCACAGTCATGTGCACATGAATGTACTGTAAATGAAAGCAATGTGTATTTAATCTGTAATTTTATGAAAATTCAAACAGCCTATGTAATTCATAATAAGCCTCTTTTTTTTTACCCCCAAAATAGCCTCTACTCTGAAAATTCTACCACAGACCTCTGTCTGAGAATAACTAGCTGTATTTTTTAAAGAAAATTAATTAAACCATTACAAATTGATCATTTTTCTGACATTTAAAGATTATTATTAACTTGGGACCCCCTGTAAGTCCCTTAGTGACCTCTGACAGTCCTTGGACTCCACTTTGAGAACCTCCAAAATACACCTTTAAATAAACATTACAGTAACTCCACAGCTTGGAGCCTTATGTTTACAAAACTTAAATATCAAAAGAAAGGCAAGCCTCACCGAGTTTACTTTTTCATTGATATTTCTTATTGCTCTTTAGTCTTAGCTCTCTTGTTGCATTTTTTTTTAACCTCCGGGTGTTGTCGACGTTAGAAGAATTGCACCAAAAAAGTTTGCCTCTTTAGCTACTATGACCCTCTTTTGCATCTCTGTAGCAGCATGCCATGTCATGTCATGCTCACCTCTGCAGACCGCTGAAAACTCCCAGCGGCACAAAGTGCAGAACAGTTTTGTCAAATCACCAGTGACTGACTTATGCCATCTTTGTTGCATCATATTCCTTGTTGTGGCTATAAAGCAGTTTCTTTTATGCAAGTTTATGCATATTTTTAACCCACAAAAACAAAACTTTTCTCAGTGGGATTGTAGCTTGTAATGCTGTAGGTATCACTGATGTGCACATGATTGATTGTGATTAATTAACCTTGACTGAAGTGATCAATGCATGGTGGGCTACTGCTTGTGTAAGATGATCTGATCCAGGATCCAGTACAGTGTTGTCTTTCTTTCTTTATTAGGATCCCCATTAGCACTAGCAAAAGCATTGGCTATTCTTCCTGGGGTCCAACACACATAAGGTCATACACATCAACACACAATAAAACATAAACAAACAAATATGGTCAAAAAAAAACAAAAAACAAAACAAAACAAAAGCAGAAACAGCTCCTCTAAAAGTATAAAAACATGTACATACAGAAGAGAAACAAAATGGCCACCCATTTAACAAACATGATGCAGAAAACTAAGTCATAATCACCTTTAACTCATCAAATTTAGTGTCTTTCTATCATCAGATATTACATGCATGTTTTGTGATTGCAGAATTACAGAAAATTAATGTCAGTATAGGGGGCCATCCCACTGGAGACAAACAAACTTGGCTCAAAATATAGGATGTCTCAGTAAATACAGGACAGTCGGCAACACCAAATATTAAAAAATAAAGACCTGATCTGCAAAACCTAATAACAAAACATTTAATATAGCTAACTAAACAGTCTGCTTCAGAAAAAAAGCTAGTCCTCCATGAAAACAGTATAGTTTACATAGCTAAGCCAATACTGCTAAGGCTAACTTAGCTATGTTGTCATGTTACCTACGTAGTTTACATCTCTACTTAAGCTAATGTTGCTAAAGCTATATGTTGCTATGTTAGCTTACATAATAAAGTTAACTATGTAGGAAGCATAGCTGCTACATAGTCACAATTTTGGCAACTTACGTCATTTTTTGTCCTTACAGTGGGGGTGTGTCTCACAGTAGTGGTCTGCAAGAGGGGCATCTGTGAGCTGCTGTCTGCAGCCAGACCCCTCTCCTTTTTATGAGTTTAAGGTATGAAAACAGGGCAAAGCTATCAGCATTTCAGCCTACTATTAAAAAAAACTTTGAGGATGAATTTAGCAGATTCTTTAATTCAGCACAAATTGAAATTAACAAAGAATTCCAGTATTTTTCCCAAAAGTGTGTTTAATGTTTTTTGGGACAAAAACGGTTTTAAAAGCCTTCTGTAGCTCCAGACAGAGCCTGTGCACTCTGATATCTATCTCAAAGTTGTCATCTGAGTCTGAATCTGTGGAGGCTGAATGAGTTAAAGGTGTGAAAAAGAGATCTAAAGGGGAGTTAGAAGTGAACTTATGAGGTCTATATGTCTGTGCTTGAGGCCTGGAGCTGGATGCCACATTAGCCACAAATAGCATTACACTGAAACCTCTGACCAAACTGTCATAGGTTGTTAATGCAATTTGTGGAATGATGGCAGTAAGTCTAAACATGGTTGAGGAATGGTTGAAATGAGAAAGCTGACCTCTATGTTCTGTCACATTGATGAATTCCCTTTTATTAAAGCTGGCTTAGCCCAGTCATGAGCAGATGCTCTGTATGCAGAGGTAAAGTCCTCACAGTACAGGCCTCAACTAAAAAAAAAAAAAAAAAAAAAAAAAGAACTAGAAAAAAAATATATAAAAAACTAATAAACAAAATGAAATTCCAACTGCCATTATGTCAGTGACATATGTAAATGTACAGTCTTATACCGTTATTCTTCAGGTTCATAGAAATAATTTCTTCTGAAATGGTAACTTAAAAAATACTTAGAACAGAAACTAATTTAACTTTCTGATACAAGCTTCACCACGAATAATAGTAAATTTCTTACTTACTGAAAAACAGGTGGTAATTGCAGCGCTGAAAATGGCCTTGGAAAAGTGTAAATCCTAACCAAGAAAGGACAAAATGGCGGTTTCTCCCTGCACATGCTCAGACAGGGCAGTGTGTGGTCCTCATTTGAATACAATATTTTTATGTTCCTGGTACACAATGAAAATCAACTAGCCTGAACACGTTTTTAAGATTACTTTTTCATAATTAAAATCACTTTAGTTTAACACAACTTTTTTACGTTATTTTAACACATTTCAAACCAACTTATTTTAACACAGTTTTATTATGTTACTTTTTCACAATTAAAATCAAGTCATTTGAAATGGAGACAGCACATTTTGAAATTAGTCAAAAAAATATAAGAAGGACTGAATTACACATTTAAATCAATGAAACAAACTTAATAATTATACGTTACAAATACTAAGGGTCAAAATCTGTTTTTTTCAGTGTGTCTAGGATGATATAATACAACACTCTGAAGCCTTTTTCCTTTTCAGAATGCTGAGTATGGTTTGCCTTGTTATATAATGAGTGGTGGCTGTGTTAGTATTATATGCTGTTTTTTTTTTTTTCTAACTCAAAGGTTAAACTCCACACTACCATCATACAAGGTGATTTAATGCATTATTTCAGGCTCTAGGCACTGATACGCTCTATTTCTCTGCAGCTCTCATTGTACCTGCTGCCTTTTTTAAACATTTATTTAGCAAGAGAAAGTTGACTGAGCATGCTTACCCTCTCTCTACAGTGGCCTGCCCAACAGTCATAGAGCTACACATATTTACACCTGGGACCTGCACACTGCAACTCCAGACCAGCGCTATTAGTCACTGTGCCACTTTGAGGCAATAGTGGGTTCACTGCTTTTCTCAAAGGATCATTAATAGAGAGCAAGGGAGAATGGAGCACACTCACTACCTTCCCCTTTTGTCTTTTATCAGCATTAACCTTCTTCTGTTGACAATTTCATCTCTTAGCTGCTTAACCTCCTCATGCCTTAGACATCACTGTCTAAATTGATAGCGTGTGCACATATTTTGTGTAGACATATTTAGTTGAATTTTAATTGTTGTTATCTGCCCTCCTAAACAACACATTCTACAAATTATCCTCTCCACATCTGATAAATTTTAGTCTGCTCTGGGTCACCTAAGACATTAATCAGTTTTGTTATCTGCCTAATGCTTCTCATTAATATTCACATTCACACTATCATGCTGCTGAAACAATGAAAGGTATAACGGCTGCAGATACGACCTTTCAGCACTTTCCCTTTGTTTCTTCTTTCCCTCTCCTGCCTGGCACGGCCTTTTGTCCCTTATGCCCATTCCATAACTATGTATCATGTCATATCTTGCATTCTCAGCCCTCTCTCAGCCCACCCTCCCACTACATTAACCTTTGCACATTGTGCAAGCAAAAAAATCTCTGCCATAAAAATCTCTGGGAGGTCTCGAGGGGCTAAAGGCCATTAAGTGGTCTACAAGGAGTCTTAAACTCTGCCACCCTTTTTTTTCCTTGTATGACGCCTGACTCTTCACTCTCAACAGCCTATTACAAAAGAAAAGGGGACTGCAGATACTGTAGACTTTTTTTTCTTTTTCCTTTGGGTCCCAGAAGAGAGCTTTGCACTTTCAAGATCTTCACAACCCACTGACCACAGAGTCCACCAGAGCTTGTGTGAAGTCATGGAAAGACAGGATCCTGCAGACCTGCTCTGCAGGTGAATGTATTTACAGTACCTGCATTGTAGGCTGCACCAAGATGCAGTAAAAACATCACACATTTAAAGATGAGAGCACTCCCTGGATTCAAACAGAGTTAGTTTGTAATTCTCTTTGGAAAGCGAGACTTGTAGATATCAAATCAAAAGATAACACCACTGCACACTCTACTGAAACAATTTAAGAGTCTCTATTGTTTCAGCAGGTCCCTGATGAAGCCTCCATGACCATGCTGAGAAAATAAACACATAGTAATTGTTTGAAAAGATACTCACTTTGATTTGAAGAAGAAAGGCCATCCTTGATTTTGGTCTGACATCCATTTGTTGAGCATCACAGGAAACTAAATCTAGCAATGTTGTGTGTTTTCTGTGGTTAGGAGTTAGATACTTTTTTCAGACTGCAGTTCTGCCAGTCACAAGCCTTCATTGTTGTCAAAAATTCATAAGAAACAGCTTGCAGTAACACTGCAGCTGAGAGTGATGTAACATATCAGACTTGAAAACATGTGCACTGAAGCCCAACTCTGTCAGACCAGTTTCTATGTGACTGCAGTGATTTTTGAAGCAATAAAGGCAGACTGTACATACCTTACATGTGTTTTCAGTGAGATGGATGGCTGAGGTTGCCGTATGTCTCTTAAAGCAGCTTTAAACAACTTTCTGACAACAATTGAAGTTTAGCAGCCAGTGACTTTGGAAAGGCTGCCCACAAATTTGGCAGGGCCTAAAAATACAGACAACCTGATAACCCCCCACCTTGTTTGGATTTACTGATGATATCAATGCATGTATGTTGGATCAGGAGCCTTGGTGCACAACCTTGCAAAGCAGATGGTTACGTCCATTTCCTTGTTTTTCACTGGCGAATCCATCTTGCGACAAGGGGCAGAACTATCAGACATGACAGAGTCGTGACGTTAGCAAGCAGCAGCAAGAGGCCAGTGCAATTATGGAGGAAGAGCTTAGCGTGGATGCTGCTAAAGTGCCAGTTTTATTAGAACTTGACAACATTTCTAAGTTAAAAGAAGAACAAAGAACAGCAGTGAGTTGTTTTCTTTTCAAAAACGACAAAAGTCCAGTACTTACATGTCTATAGTCGCCATGTTTTGCGTTATTCCTCAGTAGCTGCACACGTGCAGCTCGATAGCGGCTATGTCATTTGTTTTGTTGCTCTGATTGGCCCGTAGAAATGTGACAGACAGAATGTTCATCCAATCATACTCCGAGTTTTTTTCAAATCCTCTGCCTTTTCTCAAACATTTCCTATTGAAGCTTTCCCAGAGGGATGTGTGAAACAAATCCATCTGGCGTGTCAGGTTATTGGTGCAAGGATCCTGGTTAACAGTTACTTCATTTTGGAGCTAAAATGCATGTGAAGCTATTATTTGGGTCTGATGTTGAATTTTTTTTAATCCTGACACTTTTTAACCCCCTTCTCACGTCAACCCATTTTTGCCCCCATTGCCCATATTTGCTCCTTTTATCCCATTTTTGCTTTTTAAAACAAATTTCTGCCACTGTAACCTTGTTTCAGCACTTTTTAACCCCACTTCACTTCTGATTCTATCCATTTTTATCCCCTTTGCCCATATTTGCCACTTTTATCCCATTTTCCTTTTTTTAACCTATTTCTGCCACTCTTTAGCCTTGTTTCAGCACTTTTAAACCCCTTTTTACCACTAAATCCACCAATTTTTGCCCCCATTGCCTATATTTGCCACTTTTATCACATTTTTGCCCTTTTAAACCTATTTCTGGCATTCTGAGGTTTGTCAACTTCATGGCCTCACCATGAAGTCTTGCATTACTATCTTGCATTACTTTCCTAATGGTTTAGTTCCGTGTGTCCATCCACTTTGTTAACATCACCAATAAAAAGTTAATTCTGGGGCGTGCCAGTAGTCAAGTGGTTAAGGCACGCACCATGTACGCTGCCGGCAAGGGTTCAAGTCCGGCCTGTGTTACCATTTCCCGCATGTCTCTCCCTACTCTCTTCCCTGTTTCCGAGTCTATCCACTGTCCTCCTCTATCTAATAAAGGCATGAAAAGGCCCAAAAATACATCTTAAAAATAAAAAAAAGCACTCGGAGAGCGCAGACCTCCGCCATTAACCCTAAGTCTCAATAGTACAGAATCCTTTAAAAAATTCCTGGATCCAGACGGTGATTCGGATCACTCCCAAAATCTAAGCATCCTTTTTTCATAGCAAAAAGCTGTGATTTTTTTATCCTAACACCTCCACCCACACTGCAGCAGCAGATGTAACCTCTAAACTCAGAGAGAGGGTGAATAGCCTCTAGTATGTGGAGGAAAAACCAAACTTGATCCAGCAGCCCCTGAGGCACTGGGCGTGTGGCCTCACCAACTAAAGAGCACCCGTCCCCCTTCTCTGTTTCCCTTGCTGTGGCAGAGCAGCTCAGTATATTCAGTGCCCAGTATTTAGCCAAAAGTGGTGCAGAGTTATATGCCTTCAACTCATGTTGTTTTCAGGGTATTAAAGGTTTATTTGAGTATCTAGCTCAATTATTTAAGCTGCCCATGGTCAATGGTTGGGAGAAAAAAAGTGTCGATGATTTATTCATGGCGAAGTGCAGCTGGGTTTTAATCAGAGGAGGCTGATAGAAATGCAGGGAGAGGAGGGTGTTTTCTTCTATTTTATTGGTGGGAATAAGACTGACAAGGACATGCTCTGTCTTTGTCTTTTTCTCTCTATTTCCTTTGTCTCTCTATTCTTTCATTACACTCTATTATAGAGAACAAAGAAATCTCTCCTCAGATGCTCTTACACTGTTAGGCATTATCAATTTGTGATGAAATGTAGTCATTTTATTATTTTTGCTGTGCCCCCCTTGTTTTAACCTGCCTCATCAACTTCTGCCTCAGTCAGTGATTTCCCAGGATGACTTTCACCAGCTGCCTCATCATACCATCTCACAACAGGAACAACCCAAAATTCCCCTCTCTCCAGGTGGGACAAGGCTCATTAATTGCAAAACTATTAGGTGAATAACCACAATCAGCAATGCTAAAATTAGATTATTATGTGAGCTTGACTCATTTGCAGGTGTAGCACATCTGTTTAGCACCATTCAGCACCATTGTGCAGCAGTAAAATGGGAAAATGCCAGAGTCTGCCTCTGCAGAATGTCCTGTAGTGCAGAGCTGCAGTTTATGTCGCAGTCTCTCATGATCCAGCTAATCAGAAAGTGTTAACAATCCTTTTCCTCATACATTGGTGTTTAATTACTGGATGTAGCTAGAAGGCTTTTTTGCCAAACACATGCAGACATGTTGCACCAACTTTAATCTCTATGTTTAAATTCTACATAAAGATATGAAGCTGCCAACAGGAGTGGTGAAGTTCAGCATGTCAAATGTTCTGCTCTCTGTTAGTTTTCCGAAATGTATTAAGCAACCACATTTTAGCAGGCTTGAGTGTATACAGACAAAATGTTTCATATTGACAAGAATGAACAGGTGAAACTTTGTCTTTGCTGATAACACACCAACTTCAACTGACAGTATTGCACTTGTAAACTAATTTGCATAAAAGTATAACTAATAATATGTTAAAAACCAAACATTTAAATTTATGCCAGAAATCTCCTTGCTTGAATGCCAGCCCAGGATTTGGACCAGGAATGTTCTTGTTGTAAAGTGGCAGCGCAAATCAACAGATCACTGTGCGCCCAAACAAAAACATCATGATGCAAATTTAAAAAAATGTAAAAGTCAAGCTTTGTCCGTTTCTTTCTTCATGAGGAGATGATGACTTTTGTTGTACTTTGTTTTTTTAAATTAAGGTTAATCCTTTCTGGTGTGTTTTGGGAAGAGAAGAAATCTAACTGCTAATTGGGCCTTTCTATGTGGAACTTGCATGTTCATGTCTCACAATCAACAGCCAGTTAGTCAATCAATCAATCAATCAATCAATCAATCAATCAATCAATCAATCATTTAATAAATCAATCAGTCAATCAGTTATTCAGTCAGCCAACCCATCAACAAACTAGTCAACCAACAAACCAACAAACCAACCAATCAATTAATCAATCAATACATCACTTGATTAGAAGGTAAGACAACCAACCAACCAACAAACCAACCAGCCAACCAAACAACCAACCAACTAGTCATCCAACCAACTACACAGCCAACCAATCAACCAATCAATCAATACATCACTTGATTAGTCAGTAAGTCAACCAACCAGTCTATCAAACAACCAGCCAACCAACCAACCAACCAGCCAGTCAACCAACCAACCAACCAACCAACCAGCCAGTCAACCAACCAACCAACCGACCAAACCAGCCAGCGAACCAACCAACCAACCAACCAACCAACTACACAGCCAACCAACCTATCAACCAACCAGCCAACCAGCCAGCCAGCCGACCAACCAACCAAACAGTCAAACAATCAACCAATCAATCGATTTTCATTTCCATTGCACCAAGTTATCTCAAGACACTTTACAAAGAGGGCAGTCCTAGACTGTACTCTGTGCCCCTATGCATTCTCTGTTTCTCTCAAGATACTCAGGTTTTTTCCTGTTCAAAGATGTTGCTTTTAGACCAATTTATGATGCTAAATTGTACATTGTTGTGAGTATGCAAGCCCTGTAAATGACTGTAAATGGCTGACCAAAGACTGCTGGGATTGGATTAAGTTCATCTGCAACCCTGAACAGTATAAGCGTTAGGGCTGAACAATATATTGTATTTTTGTACACCAATTTGACATGACCACCACAGCAATCTCGCTTGAAAGTTGTTTAACACTGACTGCCAGCTTCTATAGAACAGAGGAATTTATGTCCATTCCCAGAGGCATATAGCATCCATCAGACAATGGTGAACAATACATGAGTACCATATCCAAAATATGATATGAAAAATCTTGATTTAAAAGAGTATGTCTGCCATTGAGACACTACATGTATACAGTGGAAATGTCACATGGATATACTAACACTCATATGTATGACACATTACAGCAGCAGCCAAAAGTCAGTGAATATTCTCCAGCTCTAAAATAAAACACTCTCTGTCAGAGCTGATTTTTAATGCCAGCATCTGAGAATCCTCAAGTCATGAAATAACAATCTCGCTGCAAACAGAACATAACACATCCAACACGGCCTCCCTGTTGATAAAAGGTGTTGGGATGATGCATTTTGGCACTGCACTCTGGCATTTAAGGACAGGAATTCACTGATTGGCCTGATGGGTACAATAAAAGGTCAACATTTCACATTTTACACCTCACAGAATGAAGCATCCTTTTACTGATTGATCCATGGGGGGAGCTGCATCACTTTCCTGCTGTTAGGAGCACACAATAAACCTGTCAGAGTCTTTGCCTCTTTCTCGGAGTACTCCATCCCAGCTCTGTACTTTCCACACCCCAGAGGACCTCACGCACTGTCAGCAGGATACCGTCCTCATTAAACACCTTTATGATGGTGATGAAGGAAACAAAATGCCATTCGCACAACATAAATCAAAAGACAACTCCCGAAAAACTATGATGCGCAACACAGGTTGGCATGGCATCATTTATCACCCTCCTGATCCTCGGCCTTCTGACTTCCCTTTCCCTCAGTGAATCACCTGCAGCACAGTCAACCGTGTCATCTGTATCCACTTTATCTCCAGCCCTGAGCCAGCAACATTACAACAGCATGTCACCAAATATACACAGTCACAGAAGCACCTGTTTCCCTCCAAAAAAATGAATAAAAGAATGGAGGGAAACAGGGAACAGTCATGTCTATATATAACTCCACAGAGCCATTGTGAAGGTGCAGATCAAAAATGATGCCGAACACTTTCCCGGCCATCCATCACCGGTGCATCACTGCTGAGAAGACAGAGATACACCTTTTTTTTTCTATTCCCTACCAGGAATCCAAATAATAAATGGTCTCATCTCAAAGGCCTCCAAATTTATTCATTTTTCAGAGAATTACTGAAAAGTAGCTGAGTTACAGAAAGCTGAAAATGCCTGTTTGTCTCTCTCAAAAGCAGTTAAAATCCAAAGATATGTGACTTGATTAGATGGTATCAAAACAGCAAAGATGGAAATGCTTCATCTAGGCTTATCAGTTCAGCCTTTTCATGTGAGTAGTCTTCAATCACTGTTTCAAGCAAATCAACACCCAGTATTAATTCAACACGTCGCTTTTATGTGGTCTAATCAGTTCATTCAAACATCATGAAGTGGATTAGCTTTCTGTGTGGATCAATGACAGCATCTCATAATGTTAACTCATTAAAGGCCCACACCCACCAAACTTTGTTATCCAACACTCATGCCTTCAATCTTGTCTCCCTTCTCCAGACACAAATCCTTTTTCAATTTAATTCGTCTTACATCCGAACAATAGACAATTTAAACATGACACTTCAATAAAGCAACACAATGTCTCAAATGGCTTGCTGTATTTCAGTGCATTGTGCTGCAGTTAGGAAATAGATGACAGTATTGTGCATATTGTGTGAACATCGTTGTTTAATGAGGCCTGTATGGCACAATCATAAAAAGGCTCATATTACATCAATAGGTAGAAAACGGCATCCACAGCAGCTTGTTTTCCTGTGACAATCATGTCACAATGGCATATTTTAAATTGAAATAATACAAGTTTGAATATTGCAATGAAAAAAATATCACTAAACTCAAGCACCCTTATCTATTTTTAACAATACATTTAAGTGGGAAATATAAACAGTTGAGTCTATAGGCCAGTATGGAGTAGACAACATGATTACATCACGGCAGTTACATGCTTATAGTGAAAACTGAAAAATAGCAGAAGCAAGCAGAGGGAAACCGTATTAGAATATCAGATCAGGGAAAACATATTCTAGTGCAGATGGATGACAGAACGGAGCAAAACTTAATAAAAAAAAGACTTGACCTATCATTTCACCGAAGAGGCCAAAGAGAGTCTATAATGATTTACATTGTGCAGTTTGGGAAAAAAAATTGATGGTGAAGTAAGGCATAGATGTTGTGAGTAAGCCAATCACGTGGCACGTGCAAACTGCAAGTGGTTCCTGGCATATAAGCAGGGCTGAAAAGGCCAGGACAAAAGAGATGCTGTCGAGCTCGACCTTGGCTGCAGAGCCAAGTCTTGCAGCCATACGCTGCTTCCTCTGCAAGCTGCTTTTGAAACCCTCCTCCACCTTGATGTTTTCTGTGTAGGCTTGTGGAAGGACAGTGGGATCCCATAACAGTCATACAGCCAGATATAAATAACAAATGCATTATAATTGCTACTCATAAAATTAGAATTTTAATACTGAAAACTGTGTGTCTTTCTTGACTTATTTGTACTGACTGAAATCCATGTTTTAAGAAAAATTTACAGAAAGAAAAAGGTTTTACTTGGGCGTGTAAGACAAATTTGAGTGAAGCATATATTAAGAGGCAATGTTTACACTCATTCAATTTGACCACGTTAACTTAATTTCATGAGGCTTTTATTTTAGGATATGCTTTAATATATATTTAAGGGGTGCAAGTAGCCAAGTGCATGTGTGCTTGTGCTGAATACAGAAGCTGTAATTATGCAAAGGGTGGGAGGCCCGGGTTCAAATCTAGCCTTTAACTCTCTCTCTTCCCCAGTTTCTGACTCTACTGTTTTATCAAAATAAAGGCATTACGGCCCAAAATGAATATAACAACAACAACAACAACAATAATAATAATAATAGTAATGGTCTGTCAGTCTCTCTCTGTTATGAAAGCCCTGCATGAACAGCAGCGTGAGTTGGTAACACTACCTCTGTGTTCTCTAGAAAAAGGGCAGTTTTCTTTTGGTGATGGAGTGAGAGAGAGAGGGCCATGTCTCCATGACCCCTTCACACAACACTGCTTATTGATTGATTGCAAGTACCAGGGCTAAACCCCCTTGCAAGGACAAGTGGCTTCACACGCCCATCCAGCACCCACTCAAACATGCACACACTCACACTCACACATCCATACACCTACAGCCTGTGCTTTGAACAGGTCTCTAAAGTACACTAGGCTCGCCTTTTGTTTGATGACAAATTCAGTGCAGCAGCAGCTGCAAACACAAAGTCTGTCTGTAAGATGGATCGTCAAAGTCAGAGCTCGAGGACACGCATCTTAATGTTTGTTTTTATGCGAACTTTAAATGTAGGAATAAAACAACTGAGGACATACACTGTGCAGTCAGCCCCGTCCAAATACTGTACTTATAGTGGAGCTTTATTCTTTAGTTTATCTCTGAATATTCAGATCTCAACATAAGATACAACTGAAGAACAGTGTGCTTTTGATGTTTTTGAGAAAGTTTGGAGGATTCTGATTTAAACATGGCAATATCCAATGGAAGAAGACATTTCTGTGAAAGAAATGTGGCAATAGTTGGATGTGGACCAGTCTGGCTAAACCTCTGCCTTTCACAAGCTATGAAAATTAGACAATTGTTCTTAAAATTCTGAATGAGCCCCCATTTCTCGCTAACTGGCTCAGAATAGGTGACAAAGAAGGGTGTCATACATGAAACAGTTAATATATCAAAAACTTCAGTTAAAATAATCCAAAATATGTAAATCAGTTAGATCAGTCATGAATGCAATGTATGTATGAGTGTGGAGGGTTGTGGAGTGCGAACAAAACTGAAATTGCTGGTGAAGGTCTGGGAGGGAGAGAGAGGAGAGAGATGTTAGAGTGGAAGCTACATGAATAAGCTGATGCCAGATTAACTCAGGTGTGCACAGTTTACAGTTCAGTTCGCTGATGTCCTACCAAGTCTGCCTATTGGCTTCTGAATCAGGAAACCAAACCTTTACAAGCAGAGAGGGCAGGCCATCACAGATTGTTTTTAACATTAGAGGCACAGCCAAATCTAACAATTAGAAGAAAAACATTTGGCATTCCTGAACAGACTTGCGGCATAGTATCCCCTTCTTTAATGTATTGGCCTATACTTCTGAAATGAATTATGAACTTAATATTTTTCCTAATGGGTATAGGGTAGGGCTGCACAATAAATCACTGTCATGACCGGGCACTTTTCTCACAACACAAGTTGAGATGAGAGAAACCTTATGACTCTGTCTTCATTGACATTTGTTTAACTTGGTTTTAGTCAAGAGTTTTATATGTTTTCACACCATTTCGCATATTCAGCTGAAACTCAAGCAAGCTATCAGCCAATCTCAGAGCAGCTGTTGCCTGTAGCTACATCTGAAGCTGTTCTAGATTAAGAGGTTATTTGTTACACTTTCTAATCTTATCACAGTATCGAAAACAGTCTTGCACATCACATTTTTTCTTGTATAGTGTAGACCTTGTGTAAAAAATCAAAATAAACTAAATTCTGATTGTCAGATTCAAATAGAAATTCTCCATGTTTAAGCTTATAGATGTTCACTGCAATAGCTTTAACAACTCCTTGTGTTCCTTTATATCACCATAAATACTGCAAAAAGAACAGATGTTGCAATATACCTTTTGTCCAATATTGTTCAGCCCCAGTTTGTGGTCTTGATTGCTATTTTTAAGTCTTACTTAACGTTGCCAGATGTTTATTCACCCAATTATGATCCAATTTTGAGTGAATTTAAAAAACAAATCGTGGCAATTGCTAAACTGCCAAAGTTCATAATCCAAAGTATGACATCTCCCTCTTTTATAAAGCGTGTGCCTCGACCCTATCCAACAACTTTGAATCAGATTTGAAAGCTGACTTCTAAACAGACCTCATAGCCAAACATCAGTGGCCAATCTCAATTATGCCAGTTGCAGCAGAAGCGGAGCAAATTGCATCAGACAGGTTCCAAAATCCTGTGAAAAGCCCTCAGAGGAAAGCGGAGGCTTTCTGTAACAGCCCACAGTTTTGGAATGAGAATTTAAAATATATTTTCTCTGTAATGTTAAGTTGTCCTCATACTTAGTTTAGGTGTCCCTCATACTTAACAGAATTGTACACCATGAAATACAAGCAAATTGCCTGCCTCGGTCCACAAGTGTTGTCCTGTCACCGCGGCTGATGAATGTGCCTTTGTGTTCCCGGCTGTTGTGTTGACTCAGGTGCATGAAAACGGTGCAAATCAATGAATCCCGCTAGCAACAATGTTGAAACAAGAATTATGTTGAACCCACAGACTTCAAGCCTCTGCACCAAAATGCTGAGCTACAACATCTAACAGAGATTTTTTTTGACAAGCAAAACAACACAGTGAGTGAACACTGCATTGATACATTGCATTAATCTTTGTAATGTCAACCTGCATTCGCTAAAAAATACACAACGGGTATAATCATGTTAACAAGGAGGCAGTGATTCCTGTGGGTGTGAAACTTAGAGTTTTTGATTTATTTTTATAACATTAGGCGTGACCAAGCCTGCATGTGTCAAAGACCAACCCTGTTATCCCACTATCTGCTTAACCCACATCCACACATGCCTCAAGGCGTGTTTGGATTGTGCACAAATACACGAAACCCACCCAGTGTGAGCGTGTATCGGTATATGAGTGGCGGAAGTGATGGGTATGTTAAGAGGTTATGGATGGAGGCTGCAGGGCAGGCGTAGGCAGAGACAGACTGCCACCAAGCAGCTGTTCGGCTCAGCTGGTCTGCCGTGTGTTATTTATTGCAGCACTGGTTAGCATCCCAGCGTGGTGTCTGCAAAGTGGGTCAGCACATTACCTCCCTTCTTTACTCCCTCCCTTCTTTTGCTCCTCGCTATCTCGCACTCCCCATCATGCATCCCTTTCGCTAACACTGACTCTGTGTGACATCTGTTTCACTACATGTCTCACATCTTTCTTTGCCCCCCTCTCTTCTTCCTTTGCTCATCCCGGCCCATTTAGCGTCTTTTGTTTGTCAAACTTTCCGCTCTTTCTTCACGCCAGTCAAATTCCTTTTAACGCTGCTCCGATCCCTCTCCTTGTGGCCGTCTCCTGATCATTGGTGCATCTCTGTAGTTATCCCCATGTAGCCTGGGCGAGCAACAGAGAGAGAGAGTGGAAAATGGGTGGGGGTATAGCCAGTAAACAGCAGGAGTAGACTGCTGCAGCTCAGACACCCAATGAGCTTCATTAGCAGCCTTCCACTGTGATTCAGGAATCACATTAAAAATAATAAATGCGCAAAGCTCACAGGAGGGAACACACATTCGCATATGCACATACCCAACACTCGCACGCTGGAAAAAATGCACAAATACAAACAAAGTCCCAGGCTCAAAGGCTTTTCAGCAAACACAAGTTCATGGACTTAAAATTAAAAACCTTGTGCTGGGTAAGAATGTGCTCAAACATGCCCTGGTTTCTCCCTCCTCAGAGCATGTGATCATCAGGACACGAGGCTATACGAGGTTGTAACCAGCTGAGTCATCAAGGTTTCCTTTAAATGGGCGCTGAGGTTGGTTTAGGACCCTTAAGGTTTGAGAACTGCAAGGTTCCGCCGAACTCTGCAGAGCAATGCTGATGATTTGCAATCCCCTCACCGACTAGCTGAACACCTTAATCAGAATCTCTATCCCAGAAGCCCCGGAGGCATGGGCAGGCACTGGCCTATTCCCACAGCCGACTTGCTGGGATACAACACTTAGATCTCATAAAAAATAAGCACCTGTGTATGAGGTGCACCTGCATCTCAAAGGGAGGAAATATTAAAATCTATGCCAGCACCTCTCCTCTAATCTCTTTCCTATTCATCATCATTTGACGAGAAAAGGTTCAATCAAATAGCTGCAGCTTCCTTACTCTTTAACAACAAAACCCTTCCTATCAGTCCCCGTGATACCAAACAAGCTGTGTTTAAACTATTTCTTACCCTCTCATGTTTCTGAATTTTTAAAGAAGAGAGAAAAACATTGAATCTAGGCCACGCAAAGTGTGAATGTTTCATATTCTACATTTGGAAAACACACATGTACGTACTTACCCAGCAGTGAGATATGATAAAGAAAATTAAGACACTCCAGTAAGTCTTGCAGCTGTTAGTTTTTCAGATCCTCCTTCCTCTGCCTGTTTTTTCCCCTACCCTAGGTTCCTTCCCCCCCCCTCCCTTCTTCCGGCTCTTTCCCCCTCGGAACAATACCAAACACGTGCTGGCCCGTGCAGAGAGAATAGCTTTGGAGGGATTGCAACCAATTAAAGGGAGCAGCGCTACACTTTGAAGAACTGCTGCACACAAGACAAAGCACTGTGTTTGTAATCTAGCCCAGTGTCTTCTCGTCGGCTTGTGCTCATCAATCCTGTGGCTGCAGCGGGGTGGCAAAGGGGCAGGGAAGAGGGGGAGCGGTGCTTTGCACCAGGGTCACTCCATCATCACCCTGCACCATCCTACCACTGCATCTACTCGCACCCTAATGGCTCATCCACACGGCGCTATAAATGTCAGCATTGCCCACCCCGCTCCACAGGCCATGCCCATATAGTGGGAATCAACCTCCTGGGACTTGATACATGTTTTTGTCCTTCTCTGTCCACTCTGCTGCCACCCCAGAGAGCACAGGGCTGCACTCTGCCACATAATGGGCATTAGTCATGGAGGCTCACTCACTCTGCTGTGAGCCTGAGACTGTGTTTATGTTGACAGCCATAACAGGTGCTGGGACTGGATGACCAATCATAAATCCTTGCTCAATGATTTTTAAAAACTCATATGATTTAAGCCTTTTTAAGGACTATTTTTTCTTTCATAGTGAAATAAACTTTCACAAAAACTAAATCATTGTTTTCTTAATGAAACAAAGATTAAAAACATGCCTTTTTGCTGTTTGGACCATTTCAAAAGACTGGCACCAATCAGGTTTAAGAATTGCTTTAGAATATGTATAAATAATTCATTCAATTCACATTATGATGTCATGGTAGAGCTTCATAAATCCTGAATCAAACTCTTTGGCCAAGTTGCTCCAGCACTGCAGTACAAAAATTAACAAAGGGTAACCGAGAGCATTATGCAAAAAGTGAAATACAGAAAACAAGAGCTGCAACTAGTTAAATGCTACTTTGGCGTCAGTTTTGAAGCATTAACCAAGAAACCCTGCTCTCTACTTGCCCTTTAAACGGTGTTATATTTTTTATCAGTGTTATTTAAGTTAAAAAAACAAAGGCTGCTTTATGTCCTGGTTTGCCTTGACACGGGCTCGTCCCGTTTGCCCCTGGTGTGGATAACAGCTATTCAAAGAGCAGACCTGCAGAGATGTGGAACAGCAAATGAAGCCCAGTGCAACAGTGATGGAAGACTGTATCCAGTAAAAGCCTGCTGGCCATGTGCTACATGTCCCATTGGACCAATGCTCATCTTCTCTGCGCCTCTTCGCTCTGACATTTACTTACTGCATGCCTGTATCCCTTTCTAATATCTTTAAGAGAACTTTCTTGTCCATCTGTCATTTTTTTCATCTCTTTCATTCTCCTCAAGGGTGATGGGTATTTTTATCCTTTTTCTTTCTTGCTTGCCTTTTTTTCTTGGCTGTTGAACTCTCTGCTCCCCCTATAGAAAGGAACTTGCTGCTCTTTTTAGCCTTTATTTGTTGACAAGAATTTACTTCTTGCATCAGCATTCATTTTCCTTCAACACTTAGATCAGTTATGTGGATTATTTGGAATAATTTTTACTTGTGCTCAGATACTCATTGCTAAATCTGACAGTAAGTTTTATCACTTAAGGGGACATTTAGGAAGCAAAAGTGTTTTAAATTCCTGAGCTTTTGGTTTTTAGTTGTGCCCATTTTTTTTAAATTGATATAATTTAAATTTAATCTGCTGGTGTTCTGGGCTGTTAGTCTGCTCAAACAAGCAGGTATCTGATTGGAATTTTGAGTTATTTCATGAATATAATTTGCATCTCAGTTACTTACCAATCAATAGTAAAAATAACACATTAATCCTCATATCAAAGAACAAATTCACTGAAAACTTAGCAAAAACACATAACAGCTCACTCCCTATGAGTGCTATGTCAAAAATGCCTGCCTTTGCAGTGATGTTGACATTTAGACAGATGTTGTGCATGCTCTTGGACTGGATTCCCCAGTAAAGTTGCTTCTTCTTCTCTTTTCTTAAAACCAGCTGCAGCATTCAATCTGATCTGCTCTTCTATTTTCATTCATATGCATGCCTATGTGTGTGATCATATTGCCTGCCTTGTTCCATAACACTGTAAAATATGTGCTTGCTTAGGCGAAAAGTTACCTTGTTGGCTAGTTGATTTAATGTCATTATGTGGCGTGTTTCCTTGAGTTATGCAAACTCTGCTGTCAGACTGTGACAGTTTCCTGCAAACAGCCACAGAAACCGAGAGAGACGGAAAGAAGAGTGAAAGAGGCCAGGGTCCTGCCATGTTTTTTATTATTACTTTCAAGGACTGCATAAGCAGCCATCTTCAACCAGATACACAATGTTTGAACAGAAACTTTCACACTTCATAGTCATCACATACACGATACTGCCAAAAGTATTCGCTCACCTGCCTTGACTAGTATATGCACTTAAGTGACATCCCATTCTTAACCCATAGGGTTTAATATGACGTCGGTCCACCCTTTGCAGCTATAACAGCTTCAACTCTTCTGGGAAGACTTTCCACAAGGTTTAGGAGTGTGTATATGTGAATTTTTAAAGCGCATTTGTGAGGTCACACACTGATGTTGGATGAGAAGGCCTGGCTCTCAGTCTCCGCTCTAACCCATTCATTCAACCCATTCTTTCACAAATGTTTGTAGAAACAGTCTGCATGCCTAGGTGCTTGATTTTATACACCTGTGGCCATGGAAGTGATTGAAACACCTGATTTCAATTATTTGGATGGGTGAGTGAATACGTTTGGCAATATAGTTTATGTTAGCTTGGTCTATGGACCTATATTTTAATAGAGAAGATCTGAGCCAACATAAGCCAGCTCAGGGTTGAACAAGCAGCCTACCATTTCACTAAGCTCTTGCCAATGTGTTGAAGCCCATCCAATATTTACTCCAGTCCGGCCGCTTGCTTGGTTCCTCTCTATTTTATCTCTTAGCTGTTTTACTTTCTAAGATATATATATTTTTGGGAAATTCAATGCCTTTATTTATAGAGAAGGACAGTGGATAGAATTAGAAACAGTGATGAGAAAGTGAGGGAGAGACATGCAGGAAAGGAACCACAGGCCAGATTGTACTGTCCAAGTACATGCGGCCATCTGCACCCCATTATTTTCTTAGCTTTATCCCTCACCATCTTCTTCCATCTCTAATCCTCAAACATTGTATCAGAAACCTCTGGGCGAGCTGGCTGGTGTGTTTATTAGCTGTATGCACTGCTCGAAATAGAACCACAGCCCACTGCCACAGTTACATAGTGATAAAAGCAGGGGAGCAACCACGGGCATCCCGTGGAGATGGAATGTATGGCGTTCTTCCCCCATGGAAAAAATGGCATCCATCCCATCTTACTAATGGTACAGGTAGATTGAAGTGGCATGAGCTACACTTTTGGCCCCTCTTACTATGTCACTTAGAGCTGTACCTACATATTTTGATGCCAGGTTGCTTTATGGACATTTTGGGAGAAAGAACAGGCCGCGTACAGTCACAGTGCATACTGATGGCTGCTGAGGGTGAGAGAACATCATGCAGGAGGTGCATTGTCTTTTCAGCACCAGGACAGCTCCACAGAGGATGTGAAGCCTTGTCCTTTCATAGTGCCGAATAAGAATTGCAATTCTCCAGTCTTTATCCCAGTGAGTCAGTGCTGGAAAAAAATATGCGTATGACAGAAATATGAGTGTATGAAAGCTTAAACCAGCTGTGGCCTGAATGTGTCAGGTTCAAATGTCACTTTGTGTATTGAATAAGGAATAGAGAGGAGAAGGAAAAGCAAGCTTTACAGGGTTGCCATTGGCCTTAATGGAGTCTGAGAGGCAGCTACATACACAACGTCCTCACCAATTGTTCTATCTCCTTCATTTTATCCTTATCCCTCAGTTTCGCTTTAGAGCTATTAGTAAATGTCAGCTGGAGAAAGCACAGATGATAACATTGGGCCTATAAATATTGACATGACACCCATATTGCGGCACACTTCACAGCTATCATCCATCCTGTCACATTTACAGAAAATGTGTTCCTATAATCACTGTAGAATCATGTGTCCTATTCAGAGCAGATAAAGCATGGACTCCCTTCTTATCTCTACCCAAATGTGAACAAATAAAGCCCATTGTCAAGCTTCATGTCACTGCATGTTGTGACATTATTTTTCATTGTCTGACAATGTTACCACAGCAGCTTGTACCATAATCCGCCACTGTGTATTGAAGGTTATCTGTCTTGTATGCACATGTACGCGCATGTATCTTACAGATACCGCCACTATCACCATGACTACCACCACACACATGCACCCTCACACTCACACAGTTGTTCCTTCTAATGATGTTAAGAAAATGCACATTTTTAATAGGCCAAACTTCAACCGGCATCTTCATGTAGCATTTTCCTGATCTCATTAGTGCCTCTCTTCCTCAGCCCATGTGAAAGAAAGCGAGAGAAAGAGAGGAAGAATGCAGACTGTGTGCTGGTTGGTGCCCTTGATAAGACTCGCTTCCTGAAATAAAAAATAAACATGTCTGTCTGGCTTTCTGCATGCCGGTCTGACATTAACTACAAAGCCCCATGGAGAAAGAGCGAAAAAAGGAAAATTAGCTCCTCTTGACATGATTGTGGCAATTGAACCGTGGATTGCTGTTTGCCTTCAGTCTGGAAAAAAGCAGTTGTCTGAAAATCATATTTGGCTCTACAAAGATATGTCCTCTGCGCCCAAACATATTAGGATGTATGGCAAATGCAACCGAGCCTTACATAAAAGACGACACGAGGAGGGATCTGTCTGCACACCAGGTGGGAAACACGCCACTTATGGTTGGCGGGAGTACAAACTGTGAAATTCAAAATAAAAAAGACACCAAATACACAATGAGCGAAAGATTTTAAGTCTCCAACGTTGTCCAGCGTTTGTAAATTGGCAGTGGTTGAGCAAATAAATCTTGGCTGGTCTGATTAAAGTTGCTGCGGTCGAACAAGTTCACTCTTAAAGGACTGGGGTCAATGCAAAAAAACACAAAGTGCTCAATGAGGACGTGGCTTTTGCAGACAGCGCGCTCTTTAATACATGCAAAGCAAAAGTTAATGTGAAAAGCTTCTTGGGATACTGCTATGCCATTCTTTGTAGAAAAAGAAAAATATTGGACATGCATTTAATTTAAGCTCTGAAGCTGGGCTCAGTTGTCTTCCTGGAGTAGAAGGGCTGAGTTCAGAGAGGCGGGAAGATGAGTGGCTGAGAGAAGAAAGGGCTTCAGAGAAGAGCTTCCAAACCATAATGGCTGATTGAGTACAATTTTTCCTAGAAATATTTTTGCCTTTTATAGGGCACTGATCGAAATTCTTGGAAATTCAAAATTTAAGCCCTATAATATAATTGGTGGACATCCAAAGATTTTTTTAAAACTTCTGTCACTGATATATATTTCCCCTGACCAAAACCTTTTATCTCCATTTTTCAGGATTTTTTTTTTCATAAATTAGTTCTATTGGTCAACTTTTACATCTGAAAGTGTGGTTGAACACACTTTTAATCAATATAAATTGTCAAAAAGAAGCTGACTATGAAAATTCAGTATTAAAATCCATCCATATGTTGTCTTCTGCTCATCTGGTCAAGGGCAGCAGGCTAAGCAACTCAACCCAGACATCTCTCTCCTTAGCAACATCTCACCTCTTCCTGAGGTGTTCCCAGGCCAGACAAGATTTATTATCCCTGCAGCAAGTCCTGGGTCTACCCCGGGGTCTACTCCCTGTTAGACAACCTTTGAAGACCTCACCAGTGAGGCATCTAGGAGGCACCCTATTCAGATATCCGAAACATCTCAACCGGCTCCTTTCATGGCAAAGAAGCAACGGCTCTGCGTCGAGATGGCCAATCTCTAAGGCTGAGCCCAGACACCCTCCTGAGGAATCTCATTTGGCCGCTTGAACCTGCGACCTCATTCTTTTTGGCCATTACGCAGAGTTCATGACTATAGGTGAGGGTTGGAACAAAGATCAACCAGTAAATTGAGAGTTTTGCCTTCCGGTTCAGCTCCCTCTTCACCATGACAGTACGGTGCAATGTCTGCAATATCGTCAGTGCTGCACCAATCCGCCGATCAATTCTTCCCTCACTCTTGAACAAGACCTGGAGATCAGTGTTAAAATGTATTGAAAAACGTGTGTTTTTTACCCTTGCAAAGCAGATGGATACTCCTGTTTCCGTGTTTCTCACTGACGAATCCATCTTGAAAAGCTCCCATCTGAACCGTTTTGGCCCGGTTAGAAAGTGACAGGACCAATCAGCATCGGGGGGCAGTACTTTCGGGTGTGGCGAAGTCGTGACGTAAGCAAGCAGCAACAGCTCATCAGCTGTATGTCCAAAAATGGTACCTCTATTTTTCATGCTTAAATTTCAGTAACTGCAAGAAATCCAATGCAAACAAAACCTATCATGACATCAAGCACTACTATTCACCATTGTTTAGCATCTATACAAAATGATTGTGTGAGGCTATTTCAATTACTCTAGACAAATATGGCCCATTTAGTTGCTTCAGAACACAATTTACACAGTGCCTCCATGTAATACATACTAAAATAGATATTTCCTGGCCAACAGGTAATGTATAACAGGTGTCCTGACCCAGCATGCGTTGGCCCTGGCACGACTCTGGGGGGACTGATAGTGTCCTTGACAACTACTATTCACCTGTATAATGTGAGTTTCATCAGCTTATCATGGTTAGGTATGATGTAAGAGCCATTTGTTTGGGGACAAAAAGACATAAAACTGCATTTTTCGTGGTCTGGAGGAAACAGGAAGTTTGAGATGCTCTGGGCCGCTGTTCATTGGTCACTTTCCATGATGCTGACTGATCTCCACTGAATGGCTGAGAAAAATCATTCTTCTTCTACTGTGTCACTGTGAGCAGGGGGAAACCCAGCCCAAGTTGACAAGAGTGACCATATATGGTTCCTTGCCCCATAAAGGGTTAATGCTTATTGTTACAGGGAAGAACACAGAAAACAACATTCTGCTCTGTGTAGTGTTTTTCCAGCATGCTGCCCCTTTATTTAAATGAGTCTTTGTACACCAGAAACAGGGTGTGCTGAAGCAGGGTTGCATAATTCTGCCAACATAATAACAGCTTTAGAAAGATTATGATTATTTAATTGACAAAATATGACCATAATTTCACTAACTTCAACACAGTCCTGCATCTTCAGTGCATCTCCAAGCTCAATATAAATAAAAGTCATGCTGGTTCCTTCGTAGCATGACACCACCAACCCGAATTCCTCCCAAAAAAACAAAAGTGTGGCTCCATCTTGCAAGCTGCCTGTGAAGTGAAAACACTCTCGCCTGTAGCTGCAGCTGTGTCTGGAAGCACAGACCAGTTAATCACAGCATGCTCCAAACAAATGGCTGCAACGGGTCAGACGGTTTACCTGTGTGAGTTTATGCATCGGATCAGATGCTACAAAAATAGACAATATCACAGCTGGTAAAATTACAGTCATTGTTGAATCCTAGAACATAATTGTGGTTATCATGGTATTAACTGTGAAGCCCAGCATGAAGGTAAGCATCCCCCTTTGTAGGAACACTTGTAGCTTCGCATTGTTGATATTGCACTATGCTGCTTTTAATATATATTTTTTTTAAACGTATGATACCACTTTTTTCACAAAACATCTAAAAAAATTTGGAAAGGAGAGAATTTTAAGCCTGTAATTTCTAACCTGTAGCACGTATGGCTGCATATGTTACATGATATTACATTTCATATTATCCTGAGCAGATGCAAATGAGGGGCTAGAGCACCTTAGGTCTGATAGAGATGATTAAAAGTAAGATATGCATGTGTCTATATTCATGAATTACGGTGCATCACCCCATGAGATTGCTGCAGCGGGAAAAATTAAAGGAGGAGCCAGGCTTTGGCTGGCAGATGTGCTGTGCAGCAGGAACACAGGTGCAGTCTGCTTTAATGAGCGAAGGGAGACCATGTGGACTAAACTCCCTCATCTGTTGCCATCACACACCTATGATGAGTCCTTTTTGGGGTCAGTTCCGCTCCGTTTACCTGCCTCCGTTTACAAACAAGTGTCCAAAACTGGCCATATGGAGTCAAAGACGGGGTGAAGGGGCCTCTTTGGCACCTGTGGCCTGTGTGGGATTACCAGTGTTTACTGTGGGTGCTATTGCTGATATATCATGAGAGGGGTTTCAGTGAGAGTGCAGGATCTTTTGTTGCTGTATGACCTTTTCTCAAAATGAAGAATTTATCACTGGAAGTGTTTGGCATGGTGTTGGAAAATGCAGTGAGCTGAGCTAGCAGGAGCTCTGCCTTATTGTGGAGCATTGCAATGTTTCAATAAATGAAACATCACAAAGATGAAGTCTCCTACATTTCCTCTATATAAAACTTAAAGCACAGCAAAAGCAAAAGAAGCTGCCTGTTTTTTTAGACAGTGCACCACTTTTATTTACAGTCAGTGCAACTTATTATGGTAGTTTTACTTGAAATGGCCTGTGCTATAGTTGCTAGTTATTTCTGCAGAATCAAAATACGTCAATAATATGTTCAGTAACCCAAGTGTGCAATGCTGATACAGAACTGGATAACACAGTTTGTCATTGAGCCTATAATTCTACAGTGACCCTACCTCAATGCTAGACATTTTACAGACCTTTATTTCATAACCTCCTGAGACCTGAGCTTCTGTTTGGAGTACATTTTTAGTTTCTCTCACTCAGTTGGGATCAGTAGGACCTGTTAAGTTTAAAAGCTCAGCCTTGTCTTTGAAACAGAAGTCATCTTCACCAAAAATGATGTCCACAAATCTCCCAAAAATCCTGATTCTGCAGGAAAAAAAACAGCCCTGGATCAATTTTTGAGCTGTTTTGGCTCGGTGACATCCACTTGGTCAGTTGTTGGGGGGGTCTAACACATTTAAATACTGAAAATTATGAAGGAACTTCCCCAAAATTTCCAAGCAAATTCCCCAAATATTCAAACAAATTATCTAAAATCTCCATGAAATTTTCATAATGTATTCTCCCAACATTTTAGGCAAATTATCTTTCACTGGGCATTCTGGACACTATCTCATAAGTTCTTAAAGCAAAAATGTTTTTATGTGTCCTAATATGTACATGCAGGGATGCAGCTTGAATATTCGGTACATTTGTACTAACTGCTTTACTTCTTTATTCAATTTCTTTCATATCACTAGTTATAAATAATAAAATTATGTTATGTAAATATAAAAAAAAATCCAGCAGCCATCTGCGAGTTCAAGAAGTCATTGCAATACAGCAATGATGCCACAGAAGCAAAATTTTCTGTTATTTATTGACTTTTTTTGGAACTTTCTAAAACAGCACTTTATTTGTACTGATGGTATATTTTTATTTGCTTTATTAAACATTTCAAATTGATTAATTTTTTATTCCTATCCAATTTACTCACCTTGTTTTTACTGCTCTTTTGATTTTATTCTACCATCATTACCTTTGTAGTATCAATAAATCAATAACTTATATTTATTTTTAAAGCGTTAGTTCATGACTAAATTTATATCAAGGTACAAATGCTAAACCGGATGATGTAGCAAGGATCAGCTGATCACACTCATGGGTGATCGGCCGCAAGAGACCTGATTGGGGCATCCCTATTATTAACCCAACATTAATGCACATAAACTGTAAGTGTATGTAGCAGAAGATGTCTTGTCACCCAGGTCCTATTTTTATTTAATGACTAATTGCTGTAATCTGCCTTCACTGAAAAGTACAGTTGAGTATCATCTGCATAGCAATGAAAATCCTCAGTGATTCCTCATAAACAGGGCATAAACAGGGTGAAAACCAGTGTAAGTACAGAACCTTGTGGAACTCCTTCTTCTATTTTCGTGTACTTTTGGCACTTTGTCTTTCATATCTTGGCTGGTGCTATATATATTTATGTTAAAGGAGGCTACCTCAGCTGTTAAACACATTTTTATATTTTTACTGCTATGCTGTGTTGACAAGCTTCTCTCTGAATTTTCATTGGGATGAATTTTGTGTCTCTGATTTAGATTGTGCTCAAGAACCAATAATTTTGAACACACACACACACAGACGATGAACACTTTATTTGGTTCACTTTGTCTCACAGCCCAGCTAAAGGGGAAAGTAGCTACTGAAGTTGATTTACAGCTACATTATTATCAGGTTTTGAGGCATAAGGTAAAGAATAGGTAAGTGATGCCATCATCATACAGAAGTCCCTGAGTCTATGATAGAAGTACTTATAAAATAAAGCTAGTATATGGGCTACTGCACTGCCTGATCAACAGGAGACTGTGATATCCATGATTTGCTTTAGAAAACAGCAACGCTACCACTTTGCTACTGGGAGCAGCAGCAAAAGGTTACTATCATGCATAACTTACCAATCTAGTGCCTTAAGGTGCCTTGGTTAAAAAACAGAGAACACATAGTGAGATATTTAAATGGTAACTTTTTTTTTGCTGATCCCTGATGCTTACATTTAAAAACTCATAGCCAATGGGACAGCTGTCTAAGGATTACCAGAGGTCTCACTGTCGTATTCAGTTACCACCTCTGTGAGCTGTACAAGACAGTGTTGTGGCTACTCAAGATTAACTTTCATGTTGCATTATGATATGTAGTCCATGAAATGTGAACAGGGCTGTATGCCATCCAATGCAGATGTGAGTGAAAGTTTACTGAAGAGTAGTCTGTTTAGTGCACATACACTGTCTCAGAGGGTTCAGAAAGTAATTAAAGAATTTATACTGTTAATGGGAAATATATGTCACATACTCAGCCAGGCTGGCTGTTTGAAATTTGCATCAACCTGAATTTCCCATTAGATCCAGACAAGCTTTGCTGTGCCTGTGGCTGATGCAAAGCTAAATGAACGTGGGCACAGGAGCTGACCTAGAGCTATTACTACATCTATTGTTTTGCTGCTTTGTCTGCAGTTTGTTTTGATCCACCAAACAAATAAATCCGTTTTAAGATTATGGTGTTTCATCATCGCTGTGCTTGGGGTTACAGGGACAAACATGGGAGCAGTGGTGAGTTTGGAAGAAGATAAAACTGCATTTGGGTTTGTGATGTTTTTGGAGTCCCTCCTGTCTGACATGGCTGGTACGGATGGGTTGCATTGCAAACAGACTTAGCCAGAGCGGTGCTCAGGATATCACACATGGGCATAGACGGATGAAAGGTTCTGGTACTCTGCTTGTGACAACAGCCGTCACAGATCTCCGCTTTGATGGCGGCGCCCTATCTTCAGCACCTGCTAACCTCACGGGATTCCCGTAGAGGACAGGATCAACATTTCTTTCCCTCTCTCTCTGAAGTGTCAGCATCACTGTTTTTATCTAGCAGTGCTTCAGCTAAATATCAAATCCCTTGTACTATTTACAGTGAAACCTCTGATCCCCAGCTTCACTGTTCATTACCATCAGCAATTACAGATAACTGAGATTATTAGACTGGGAGAGAGCTGGAGGAAAGTTGCTCTTCATTGATTACAGTGACAGTGAAATTGGAGAATCAATGTGTCTTGGTTATCACAGCCATTTATCACCATCAAGTCTGCTGTCTGTGTATGTCTCAGCAATATGAACTGCAGATAAAGTGCTGTTTATTAAGAATGAACTTGTGTTGAGTCCATTTCATGTGTTTTCTATCAAGACAATATCAGTTCATTTTTATGCAGTAATGTAGGACTGGGATACACTGAATTTTGGGAAATGCTCTTTATTTCAAATCCCTGACTGATCTTAATAAGCTGCAAGCCCTTTTATGTAAGCCGAGACTCTCCCTGAGTCCGCTTGGAGAGGTCGAATTCAGTTAGCCTCCCCGGATCTAGAAATGCAGATAAGTTTGCTGGATCACATGAACAAATGGTCCTCCATGAGAGGAGAGACTGCTGGTCACTTAGGCCAAAGAAATAAAAGCAGTCCCTGTGGTTTGCCTCCCTCTTTGAGTTTGACCTCTGCGCTAACACAGTCCTCACTACAGATGGCCTGCATGCGCCTCGCTGCTCATTGCTCACCCAGGTACCATCGCTGTCACCTTGTTACCCCCGACTCACACACACCAGTCACACAGCCTGCTGACAGGGCTAAGAGCTGGCATGTGTCCAACAGCCCTGGGCCCACCTCCGAGCAGCCAGGGAAGAGCTAACACAAGCCAATTGAGAAATCTCTTGGTGAATACACTTATGACTGCCTGTAATGCAAATACAAGCTTTTACTGCACAGAAGAAAACAAAGCTTTGTTAACTGGTGCCATTCTGAACATATGAATAGAGTGTTTTTTGGAGATGTTTATCATCTGCTAGCCTCAGGACTACACTGATGTCTGTATTTGATTAATGTTATATCAAAAGCATGTCTGCCCCACCACTTTAAAGCATCTTGGTCCTGTTTATAACCCTGCACTGTGCATCATCACAAGTGATAAAATCTTGACTCACCTTCATATATTTTTAGAGCAGGTGAGATGGTCATTTTATACCAACAGAGGTGTAGTGCAATATTCTATCTTTCTTACAGGCTACACTGAGAAGCAAATATAGTACTAATATTATCAGGACAAAAATGTACACTAACTAGGACAACACATCGGTCCAAAATAAGCCTGGAAAGACAAGTAAAGTCATGCACAATATGAAAACATAAGTTTGTTTTGTAATCAATATAATGCTTTGTTCAGGATCCAGACAAATACAAGTCCTTCATGATATGTCATCTGCCTGTGGCATCGATATCTAAACCGCCACATCAGATAGACTGTTTCATATATCAGTTGCTTGGGATATATTATACATCAACATCTTTTCTGCCAGGAAAAGCTTTTAGTGTTTTTTTTTTTTTTTTGCTTTTTTGATAAAGAAATATGGTCCAGTCTGATGAAACTGCTAATCAAGATTCCGTGGCAGCCATTGTTTACAGGTTAAGGTGCAGCTACACCATGCCCATAATAACCAAATTGGAAATTAAAGATTTACTTAAACATTACAAAGTTTTTCAAATGAAAATATTCATTGTCTTTAGATTTTGACCTCTTTTGGAGGCAAAACATGATTAGCTTCAGAATACTATAGAAGTAATCATGGTACCACCAGTTTTATTTTATAGTTCCAACAGGATATCTATAATAATCACAAATATTGAATAACTAATTTCATTTTTAGCAGTGATGACAAAGTAAAAATATAAAACTGTTATATGCCATTTAAGTGTAATAAAACTGTTATACTGTTGTAAAACTCACAACATTCACACATATTTCAGGATTTATACCACTTTTTGCATTATAATTCCACCAGAAAACATAAAAACTTCACAAATATTAAGCAGAAATAAGGTTCACAGTAAAAATGAAAACTGATAAAAACCACAAAAGTATAATAAAACTGCTATAAGGTTATATAAATGATTTTAAAAATCACACCTTTTTTAGTACTTATACCTTGAAAATTTCTACTAATCAGTAAAATATACCACTGGATCACTTACATTTTTTACAAACCTGTGACAACATCCAGCTACCCTTTAGAGACCTATTAACCTGAATTATGATACGTTATTTGTCAAGAAAACCATTTTGTGTTGTAGCTAGCTAAGTTGGCCATATATTTAACATAGACACCATTTCACACTCCTAAATGGGTGCATGCCCAAATATAGTTCCTTCATGTTTCACACTAAAATTTTGATTATTGCTAGAAATCCTAAGCAATCTAAATCAGCATGGCATTAAGCCCTAGTAATCAATTTACAATGGTTATGGTGTTATGATAGGGCCATTTGTTTGGAACCAAAAGAGACATTAAACTGTATTTTGCGAGTTCTGGAGGATACAGGAAGTTTGAGACACTCTGGACCACTGCTGAATGGTTGGATGGGGTGATGCCACTTTCCCTGACATTGACTGAAAAAGTAACATGGTTCTACTGTAACACAGAGAGTTGGGAGGAGGCCACAAAAGAGGTTGACTAAAGTCACCATCAATGGCTCCTTGTCCCATTAATAGTTAATACATACATACAATACATTCTGATAAATACTGCCACTATTGCTACATCTGAGCTACAGCCTCCCTGGCAGCCATTGTTTACTGGCTTGCGGTGAAACTAAACCCCACCTTTAGCTACCACCTCCTCCTCCTCAGACGACACTGATTGATCCATCCATTGTCAGAACAGGCATCAATGTTTCAGACTGAAGTTTTGCAAGATGGATCAGCCTGATGTCAGACATGAATCTGGCCAATCTATCTGTGCAAGGCTAATTAATATTTGTGTAACCATCGCTCAGAATTGCAAGGAAAATGTAGCATTTGACAAATGTTTTATAAAGCCTTATTGATGATGTAATCCTTAAATCTGCTAAAAAAAAAAAATGAGGACAGGAAGCTCTGAAATTTTCTTGAACTGCCTCACAGTAGGAGACTGTCAGACAGGAGTGGGATGTCTGAGGAGGTGGCACGACATGAAATTGTCTAGCAGCATTTGTTGTTTTGTTGCCACTTTTGCCTTTATATCGATGCTAGGAGAAAATTAATTTTCTCACAGAGTTAATGAATAAATTAAAATAACATACAGTGCTTAACAAATTTATTAGACCACCTGTCATATTTGTCTCAGAGACCATCCAGCATCATGAAGCGCTTTAATGTGGACTCTTTCATTTTCAGTGAGCTCTCCACATTTTACCATTTTTAACAGGAATGAGGAATTTCAAACTGAATTCACCTTTTTATACCCAAATTTGAGCCGGCTCACTGGGCTTCTCTGAGAAGTCAGAAATTAATAGAGCATAACATTCAACCACTAAAACTCATTTTTCTCTTCAGGAATGCAAGTAAACAACTACAATTTGACATATTCATCAAGAAATAATAATGTGCTTTACTATTTTTTCAGGTTTTTTGTAAATCAGTGAATTTGAAAATTCATGGATAACAATAACTATTATATTTTAGCATTAAAAATATCATTTGGGTTAAAGAGCTTCTACATATTGGTGTATTAAGCCTTGCAGAAACATAAAAAATGATTTGGTAATTACCAGTGTTGTTAATTTAGGGCAGCTGTGGCATAAACCTTACTTTGGGTGGTGGTCTAATACATTTGTTAAGCACTGTGCTTGCAAGCAGAAAAGAGTTTGAACTTAAATTATATGCATGATAATACCAGCGGCCACTTCATTAAATATCATCACCCATACCCTCCCACTTACTGTAATCATTTTCCTGAATATTACCTGTTGCATTCACAGAATTGCTCACCTGCTGTTATTTTTATTGGGGGGCATGCTGGGATAATTCACAGACAAGTTAAGGTGATAAGATTGCCTGTTTGCATTTACATATCCAGACAGTTTAACACAATTTGGAGTTGTTTTGGGCAGGTATTAATATACCACACAGCAAACCTTATAGCTCAGATAATGTACTTGTCTAATTTCTAGTCACAAGATGTATGTCAGTCCAACCAAATTTGCCTGGCAAGTCCCGATAAAACTTCTTACTTCAATATATAAAACACACAAGAAAGGCTACAGCTTTGCTTGAAATAATTAAAAAATTTTATCTGCAAATGGGGCGATCATATTTTATATTAAGAGTCTTGGAATGAGATTTACTATCTAAGTTAGTTTGCCAATCTTATTTTAAAGCACTTAAGCAAACTTTCATGACAATTTAACTTACGACAGGCAATTCAAGTCTAATTGTGCGTGTTTGATACCTTGGAATAGGATTTTTATCTGGACAGGTCTAGTGAATGTGGCTTAAAGTACATTCAGTGACATACTTTTGAGTAGAAATTAGACCACTACACATGCTAAGAATTTAGTTTTTGCACTGTGAACCCCACAGTCACCCATTTACCTTCATCCCACCTCCACGCCTCCTCTCTGTCCATTAACAGCAGTAATGCCCCCCCCCCCCACACACACACAGTAAACCATATGGACACACAAATACAGTACATAGCAACCCTGCAGCAATTGAATGCACAGATTCACAGCCATGGAAGGAAAGAGGGAGAAGGGTGGGGGCAGCGAGAGACAGGGGAAGAGACAGAAAGAGAGAGAGAGATACACAGCTAGAAGATGCTTTGCTCACAATAACAAGCAAAGACCAGGCTGCTAACTGCTAGGAGCCTCCAGCACAGATAAACACAAGATAAAATGTTACAAACACACACACATATGCAGCCACTGGAAAGGAAAAGACAGAACTTTGAACAAGTCAACTTAAGTGTTCAGAAACCCAGTGAACTCTGCGCACAGATACATATGCATTATTTAATGTGCATGTAGAAAAATATCAGTTAACATGCTGCAGCACTTCTATTTCTATGACATACAGTACGTTGGGCTTCCAAGTGCTAATTTTTTTCTTTTTGCTGGTATGATTCTGTGACAATGCAATGAGAATATGCTGCAGTAAGCAGAAAAGGTGCTCTTGCTTTGCATATTAGCCTTTCCATCCATTTTCAGATAAGAAACCCTGCAGCCAACACAAGGTGCTGCATAGGTAAAGAACCTCACAGCAGCCTTGATCAGTTAGTGCTGCTTTGAACACCTGTTGTCTTCACTTTAAACAAAAGCCTGCCAAGGCTAGGCTGGCTCTTGCACATTATCACTGACTTTGAAATGTCCATAGCAGATTATTTTAGTACCTGGTAGTTTTACAGAAAGGAGTGTAATTACCTAGTAATATCTCAAAAATAAGGTGGTAACTACCTAATAATAAGTTGGCATTTTACAAAGTAATACCTCTGTAATATTAAGGTAGTATTTATCAAAGAGGGCAGGTCTAGACTGTATTTGCTGTTATGGCCTAAGATTCAAAATGGCTAATCCATAGAATAACAAGATATTACTATACTATGCTATACTCCTATACTATTTGTATTTTGGCAATTCTCTGCTAATTATGTGATGTTTCCTAGTAATTTCTTTTAAAAAATTGATCATTTTTAATATAAGTTGCCTGATAATTCCAAGGTAATTTATTCATTTTGGTCCAGTGAATTAAAGTAATTCCTTCCTGAATAATTTTCTGGTAATTTTTCAGGTTAAGGTTAGATGGTAGGGTAAGGGTAAGGATAGGTTATGGTAAAGTGAGGTGTGAGCAAGGGTTAGTTTAGGGTAAAGGCAAAATAAAGGCTAAGTAAAGGTGAAATAAATAAATCAATATTACCATATGTCTAAGATATTACTTGGTAAAATGCCAACTTATTAAAGGTAACTGCCTGCTTTTTTTTGAGAAATTACTAGATAGACACTTATTACTATAACATTTTCAGGTAATTAGGGCCCACTAAAATAAAGTCTTAATATTTCTGATAAGTGCATCGTGTGACTGTATTAGCTTATGCCATTGCAGCCCATTTATCAACAGTTTTGTTTTCCTGTATGAGCATAATCAGATCTAGAATAAATCAACGGTAGAATTCTTTTCCTGTCTGTCAAGTAATCCATAAACAGTATTTGTGTTACCTTCCGCCCATATCCTGTATTTGTCTTAAAACATTTCCTCTTTTGATATTCTCTCCCATTAGTGAAGTCGGCATGGAGTGACAGAGACAGGAAGTCAAGCCCTGATATGAACGTTTGCAATCTGGTGCCTCCTCATTGCTTGTAAATACACTCAGCAGCTCAGATCTGCCAGTATGAGCATGTGCTAATGGAAGGGAGGGAACTCTTCAGACATGTTTTAGGTTATCAACAGTGCCCTCATTGACATTCACCCACATGGAGGGATTTTGCTAAAGTAGCTCACATGTGAGAGGAGAAGTGTATGTGTGATTGGGCTTTAGATGTTTGCCTTAGAGCGTGTGCAGAGTGTTAATGTCAACACAGGGTGCAGAGGGTGAAGCTCATTGTCTTTGAAGACGTCAGAAAGAGATGAAAGGGTTTTCTTGCACTGATTCCCCCCCTCTCTGTTATCCCTCTCTACCTTTGCTCCCCTCCATAATCCAATGACGTGCCTATAGCTCTCTCCCATTTCCCTACTCAACTTGCACACATTGTAGTATTGACATGCATAGGCCATACCACTCTCTTCTTTAAAGGAAAATGGATTTGGCAGAAGTGAGTCGTGAAGCACTTTTGCCTTGTTGAAAGTCTCATGGGGGTTGCGAATGGATAGATCTCTTCTAGGAGAAGGTATAAAGAGAGAAAAAAAACCTTCAACACATAGTTCATCTTTTAGCTCTAAATGCAGCTCCCTACGCTCCACAAGCATCCCAACAAGTGCTTAACTCTGGCTTCTTAAGAGATGTTAGGTTTACTCTTCTCTGCATGCAGAGGTAGAATAAAGGTTACAGAGGTAAAGGTAAATGTCACAGTAATAAAAATTTCTGAGACATGACTTTTTGTATTTGCACTGAGTCTATATTAGCTCTGGTGAAGCGCTTGGCAAAAACACATTTGCACTGTCATTGGAGTGCTGCAGAGCAAGGAATTTAACTGTTAAAAGACTTGGGCAGACTTTTTAACGAGTGAAGGATCCTTAATAGGAATAAAACTTCAAACAAAGATGTCTCATAGGTACCTTATAGTTTCTTTTACAGACTGATTAGTTAAGAGACATTCAAGGTTAGCAGTTTGCAAAGACAAACGTTAATAAATAACACTTACTTTGTAATGTACGAATTTAAGCAAAGATGCATCTACATACATATTTAATCCTGTTAAGTTACAACTTAAAGACTTCAAGACATCTGTAGCTGTGTCCCAATTCAGGGGTTGCATCCCTAAATGGGCCAAGCCTATAAAGAACTTAGGCTTCATAACCAGCGTAGACTGGTTGGGCAGATTTGAAATGAGTCTGTTGCAAGGAGAATTCCCAACTTGCATAACCAGTCATTCCCACCCTTACTCAATTGTTTCTAAGCCATGTTGCCAGTCATCAAAACTAGCTAAAATACCTAACTAAAACTTATAAATGTTGGGAACATTTTAAGTTTCCAGGTCTTAAGCATTTTTAGCTGATCCTGTTAAGCTGCAATTTTGAGCGATGTAAAAAGAAGAATGTAGCTGTGTCCTAATTCAGGGGTTGCATCCCTCAGAAGACCAAGCCTACGAAGGACTAAGGCATCGTAGCTAGTATAGACTGCTTATGTGGATCTAAAATTGGACAGTCTGGTGCATGGAGAATTCCCTATTTGCGTCCCCACCCTTACCCTAGTGTTTCCAAGCTATGTTACAAGTCATCATGACTAGCTAGCATAGCAACCTAACATTTATAAATGTACGGAAATTTTGAAGTTTCAAGGTCTCAAGTATGATCTTTTTTTTTTTTTTTAGGTAGAAGTAGTTACATAAACGGTGGCTCACTTCAGATTTGTTAGCTTTAGCTATATAATTAACATTACTATATAAGCCAGTGAAGTTTAGTTAGCTTTAGCAGCATGAGCTGTAGGAAATGTTGCTTATGCTAATTTAGCATTGTAGATAACATATCTACACTAGATAACTGCTTTGTGGTCTTAGCTTTAGCTACTTCAGCTATGCTATATGTTTTTTTTTTAGCAACAGGATATTAAGCAAACATAAGTAAAGCTAACTTAGCTACATAGATAGCATAGATAAATAACTTACCCTACTGCTTTGTGACGTTAGATACATAGCTCGGTTAACTACTTAGCTTACACAGCAAACAGAGCTCGTAAGCTAGCTATGTGTTAAAGTGTTTTCATGGAGGACAAGCTTTTTTCCTGTAAGCAGAGTGCTTATTTGTCTTTATCAAACATTTTGTAATCAGGTTTTGCAGGTCAGGGTTTCATCTTTTAACTGTTGGTACTGTTACCTACGTCCTTGCACTAACCCTAAGGCAGGTAAAGGAGTAGGAAGGTCCAGGACAAGAAAATAAAGAAGATAACCAAAAAACAACCCCAAAGGCAATTTAAAAAGTGACTTAAGAAAAGAGAGTATGAACTGGTTAAACAAAAGGGAATAACCTCATATACTGTTCATGTGACATTGATTAGAAGACAAATATGCAGGGGACAAGGAAGTGGGAATTTGACTTTTGAGTATAATCAGGAAGACAGACTGTGACAGAAGGATGGCGAGAAAGAAGAAATAAGTAACAGAAGTACTGGAGATCTTGGTGAGTGTTGAGATCAGTCTGACTGAGCTGTCACTCAAACACACCAAATAGACACCCAACACATGGCTGCGTAGGTTGCTAGCTAGCTAAACTTGGTACATTGGCTGCTAGGGTGAAGAACATAAACAGCACAGCAGTCAAATTGGTGAACTAAAAAGATACAGGAATTATTTCACTTTTTCTCTGAATAAGGTTTTAAGTATGCTCACACAGTGTCTGCACTGCTTAATATGCTGCTAGCTATAGCATTTAGGTCAGTGCACTGAGGTCTGCCAACAACTTCTCTCTACCTGCTCTCCCAGTGCAGAAGAGACCGTCTCAGCTTTTCAATTACTCTGACAGTACAGAGGCAATAGCACAAGGATAAAAGAGTAAAGGGCTGAGGAGATGTGCCCGTCTTTTCAATATTTCTAACACCAATTCGGCTGTCCCTTATGCTGCAGAGGCAGCGTGAATGTCAGAGAGTAGAAGAGATTAGCACAGTGCCAACCCTGACGTAGGTTAATACAGGAGCAGACTAACCATTTATAAGCCGCAATGATTGATTACTGTCAGACTTGAGTGAGAATTAGCCCGAGCTGTGACTATTTTCTTGGCTAAGCTAGCTATTTTGTCTTGTTTTATTGATTTAACATCTAGCTTTAATAGGGATCACCCATTCTCCTCCTAGCTCTATCTTCCCTCTGTGCTGCAGCCTCACGCTTGAATCAGTATCCACTGCATCCCCTTTTTTTCAAATCCTAAAGGGCAGGCTGTTTTATTTTAGTATTTCATTAGTTTTCAGATACACAGAGAAGACAGATTGGAAGCTTGCTCCAAACACACCCACCGCTGCACACTCTGCATTGTAAACCCTTTCTTTCATGCATTTTTTCTGCCTTACTGGGCAACACTTTCTGAGACAATCTGTTCTGCTACTATTCAGCCTGAACCTGCCCAATACCTCAAAATAGCTATGAAATACCTACAGGGAGGTCAGTCATTCATTCGCCAGGTACAAACCAGATGTTTTTCAGCCCATATTGCCATTTTTTGACATTAAATCAGTGGATGACAATTCTACAACAAAGTAACCAGAATTTATTGATTATTTTTGTGACTATCTGAAGTCACCTTCATCCTTAATCTTTTCCGTTTCATGTCTTATCCAACCGGCTATAGCTGCTCAATTGTTCCTGGGCTGTTAAAGCAATTCACAATCCTCTGTTGCTCATTGAGAAAGGAAATTAGAGCATTTAAGGAAATGGTTGGACGCTGCAGCTGGAGAGTTTTATTAAATGGAGATCTTTTACAGTTCAAGAGCTTAATGGCGTTTAATAATAAAGGACACTCAGGAATATTTAACACTTCTCCAAATGTCGGAGGTTTTGAAACATATTTAAACTGAGTTATTACTTGGCTTAGATTGTAAAAGTTTTAGTTTTCCATGTAAAGCAGCCATAAAAAAGATGTAATGCATGTTTGAAGTTAAGGGCTGGGGACTGTGAGACTAAGAAGATAATGATGGTGGGCATGCACAAGGCCACACATGAATAGGGATAAAGGAGAAAGCTTTCTGGGGTCCATGAAGGTTAGCAAAGAACATGGCCTGTCCTAAATCTAAGCAAAGATAACCAAATTTTGTTTATTTTTTAACAGAAATACTCAGCATTGCTAATTAAAACAGGAAATTCACATCTTATTTTATGTAGCTCCAGGAAATGTAGAGTTTCAAAGTGTAGACCTTTTTTCTGAAGATGATATGAATTCATTAACGCCATGAATCATGAGCCAGTCAATAGACTTTACCTGCAGGTAAATTTGTTATGGATTCTGTGTTGTCATGCCAGGACAAGGGCTAGGTATTTCCCATAGCCCCACCATTTAGAGGCCACAATACATATTGTGATACACATTGATTTGGCGTAATACACATGTCTTAAAGGTGCAGTGTGTAAAACTGAATATCAACATCTAGAAGTGGGTTCTAGGTTGCATTTCTCTGCTGGAAACTGTGGCAACCAGTTGAATTTAATGTGTGTCTGTAATGTGAATACAATACAGTACAATACAATACAATACAATAACTTTATTTATCCTTTTTCCTCTATGTTACCATGGAAACATGTAAAAATCCAAGATGGCAGCATCCGTGGAGGGGACCCTCACTACGTATGAATTAAAGGTTTATTCTGAGTTGTTTTTTCAAAATAGCTATTTTTGAATTTAGATGACAAAACACTTATTTAGATAGACCGTCTTAGAAATGTTTTGCTTTATTTTACCAAGTTTGTTCGGCTAAATGCTACTAGGCTAAATATTACACACTGCACCTTTAATGAACACGTCCTACACAGAATACACTGTAGATGTTCCTCTATATTGTCTCTCATACTTTTCACATACTATTCTGGTTTTACTTTACTATAAGCCCACTTGCATTTGTGAGAATAATTTTTTGCTTTACTTCTACATAGAATGACAAAGCTGTTTCTGTAATAGATGGACAAAGTAAGGATCAGCTACGTAACTCATACTGCTTGAAGTAGCTGCTTGATGTCTTTGTTATCAGCACCCCTATTTGTCTCATGTCTTTACAAAAAAGCATAAAGTGCTGCTTATGATCTCCTGATCCTGTTTAGAAGTTGAGGGAAATTTAAATTTAGTAGCATCATTCCATGCTGGCTGGGGCAACACAGATTAGCCTACCTGTTGTTAACCTGGTGTTGTGTCAATGAAGATTGGTGTTGATGCAGTGCTATACCTTGTTACAGCTTGCATGACTAATATCCATCAGCTGGCTTTTTTGTTAGCTGGGATGTGTATTTTTGGAACTGCTATCACAGCATACGACCATTTTGATCCTGTAACATTTGTACTGATACATGTATTGGCAAGGTATAAGTGACGATATATTGCTGGGTGGGGTTTTTGAGCAGAGACTTAGCTAGGATCTGAAAAAAAGTTGGGACAATGGAAAAGTAGAAACTAAGAAAAGGACGATAGAAATGACTTGTTAAAGATCTCTTTCAGTCAGCTTCAAAGTTGATCCAAGCCTGGCCTTGAAGGCAAATGGTATCCAGAAGGCCCACGGTTGTTTGGGGGGAGATTTTTTTCAGGGTCACTAAAATGAGTTTTTACAGTTTCTTTGTTACTGAATTTAATGCAACATTTATGTCTGCAATACAAATCATATCCAAATGGGGGGCTCTACCCTGTAAAGTTCACCCTCTCCACCATAATAAAACACAAAACAAGACTCTACCAGCCACTGGTTGGCAACAGAGCTGATGTCATAGTCATTGATGCCTGAAAAAAAAAAACAAAAAAACACATTGTTCCAGACCAGAGAGCCACTGAAGGCCCAAGGAGTCGAGCATGTTAAGAAAGCCTTTGTGATGGAGGTCAAGTGGCCCCTTCCAGGCTTGTAGCATCAGGTCAGGAACAGACTGAGTCTGGAGTTAACATTATCCAAGCTAGCATGGGAAACACTGCAATAGGCTTGCACTAACAACTGTGGTCTGCCATTTCCACTCATGTATGAGACTGATGTACGTAAACATACAAATGACACCTCCTTGTGACCAATGCAAGGAAGAACACTTGTTTACAGTTGGCTAGAAACCTGATAGAAAATACCTGTAGCCGTGGGATTATTTTTTCAATTTTTCCTCACTCAGTCGCTAGGAATATGGGTTTGTGGAACAACCAGGACTAAAACAGAACTAAATTGCAAGAAATTAGTGAAAATCTGGAACATTTTCAATTTTGAGGGATATTTTGCAAAAAAAAAAAAAAGTTAACTTTTCACTTTTTAAGTGTGAATATATTTCAAACTGCCAAGATGATCTGACAGCATGTCAATGTCAAATTGACTGATAAATCATGCTCCATTTGAATGAATGGGCTCCCAGTTGACTCGACTCTGTTACCATATGTGCGTGAAAATGAGGGCTGAATTGATTCCAAGCCTAACTTAAATTGCTGCGCACCACTCTGTTGCCTCACATATTGAACTAAATGATAGCTTTAAGTGAGCTTTGGCATGGTGTAAAACTGCCCTCTCAGGTGCTCGGTGAAATTATGTCTAAACATAGGTGAAGCCTAAACGCACAAAATGTTTGGCATGGCATTTCAAATAAGTCTGTGTGTCACACAGGAAAAATTTCTATGTAGATCCCAGCACCAAAACCTTTCAAGGTCATTTAAAAGAAGCAGAGCTGCAGCTTGACAGCAGAGGAGAGTTTCACTTTGTACAGCAGGAATATATTATCTTTTCTGCTGCTACTATTTAAGAACAAATAACACAAGCCCCTCAACATGAGCTTCTGCTACTATCAGGGGAAATCAAGAGTTGAGGTGAGTAACAGCTCACAGTAACCTCAAGGTGTATTTCATGTTGCTAACACTGCACCTGTAGCAGAGCAAAGATCCTGGCAGTAAAGCAATTTGTACCCCGTCACATGCTGATGTTTTCTGCCTTGTTATATTCAGCGCAGGATCTCTTCAGCTGATCCGACTGTGACACAGCTGAGTCACGTCTCGCTGTTAGGGTGAAAGATAGAGGAAGTCATCCATCCATAGGCCTGCAAGGGGTAAGACTTTGAAAGAAAAAGGCTAAACAAGGCAGAAAAAGCTCAGGGACGAGCAATAAGTTGTCCCTTAGGTGACCCAGTCTGATGAGAACAACAACAGTGCTAACTGGCCACAGATGCGCCCACACAGACAATGTTTTCAATCAGATGAAATAGGAGAGCTGTATACCCACAGGCTCTATACGTGACTCTGCAGGTTATCCTGTCATGATCCATCTAACAGCTAATTGGTTAAGCTACTGCTGCAGTGGGGGTAAGCATCCTATCACATCTATGATCATGACCTTAATCCACACATTAATTGTGTTTTCTTGGCCTTACATTTTTTTTAGAAGTTTGCTTAAGGAAGAGTCATTTTCAGTGTCAAAGTGATTTAATCTAGAACCACATAAATAGCTGCAACCAAGGGCCACGTGCTGTTGTAATTAAGGCTGAGTCTGAACTGAGGCACTGGAGGGAAGCATGGTCTCTAAGGTCATACTACAATCACAGCCTTCACATGTGGCCTGCCTGCCTCGCTCTGCACCATGGAGAGATCTGAGCTTCCAACCAGGTGACTTTATTATCAACTGCTTAATTGGAAAAACATGCTTTTCATTGGCTGGGTAATGACTGTGAATGGTTTTATAGCTCGTCAAACAAAAGGCTATTTTCAATTACCTGCAAACCCAAGTGTTCGAATGCCATGAAATTGAGCGATGGAAGAGTTTGGATAAAAAGCCTGCTGATGTGCTTAAATCTGTTCAGTTGGAAAATAGACCTTCAGCACCGGTGGTTGTATAATAACGCCTAATAATGTTGAAACTTCACAACTTCTATGTGTCAGTGACAACAACAGATTTTGTTTCCATCCATTACATACAGTGTGTTTCAGACCTAACGTCAAAAACAAAAACAAAGAAAAGCCTGGTTTTCTTCATTTATTATAAAAAAGTAGGGATGACTCATTTCAAAGTCAATTAAACAAAGTTTATTTCAGACTAGTTGATGAGTCTAATGGTAAGAAAACATTCAGAAAATTGAACATAATTTATCCCCCCCAAAAAAGGCTCATCATGTCTGTGGGCAAGCAATGCCAAGCCTTTTTTGCTTAGGAAGGTTCCTTACTTACTACTACTACTCAGCCCTAAATGATAGGGAAAAGAGTTTCATTACTTCCTTCCTTATCTCCTTTAGTAGAGGAAACACTGGACCATCATCAAAAATAAGCAGTCAACATGGCTGTCACATAACTGAATTATACAAGATTTTTATACAGTGGAACTTTAGTTTTATTTGAGAGGAGAGTAAGCAGAGGAATCCCCTGTTCCAGATGTCATATCCCTTCACATGGCTTATATATTTTATCCTTTTATTTCATCCAAACCTCCAATCAACCAATAAACTTAAGTTATGTCACTGGTTTGAGATATTTAGAATTAATGTGGCTTGGAGAAGCTAGCTATACACTGAAGCAGACAGGTATCTGAGCAGCTGATTGGGTCATTTTGACGAGAGTGACGATGACATGCCGTTCACTGTTGATACTTTTCTAACCCTGAGTACACAGAGGAACTTCTGGGTGGAGACTAGCAAGAGAGATCTGACTCGCTGGTGTAGATGTTGAAACTGGGAGCCCATGTTCACAAGAGCTACTTCTTCAGGACTTTTCTGATCAAGGATAGAGGCTCACAGATGCCTGCAGTCTGCATCACTCTCCATCCAGAGTTCTCTGCTGTACTGAATGCCAGTGGGTTTTTTTTTTTTTATTTATTTTTTTTTTTTCTAAAGATTTATTTTGGGCCCTTTGTGCCTTTATTAGATAGAGGAGGACAGTGGACATACTTGGAAATGGGGACCAGGTGGAGAGAGATGTGCATGTGGCAAAGGGCAACAAGCAAGATTTGCACCCGGGCCGTTGTCACTTTAGACATTTTATTCCTCTAATGGCTGATTATTAGACCTGTGACAGTTAGTACAATATTTTTACTTTAAAAAAACACTATCAGCTACTATAGTCGAAAACAAGCTTAAATAACTACTCTGAGCTTAGTTACTTGCTTCCTCTGACAAAACCCACAGAAACAGCTGTTTAAATATAGCCAAAGCTTACAATGCAAAATAGCGCCAGACACAGAGAATTCTGGGTGAAAAATAAAATGCTCCAAAAGTGTTCACGTTAGTGTACATTTGAGTAAGCATTGTTTTTTGGCCCTTTATTCCTAACAACTGAGCAGTTGTACCCATCTTCTAGCCTAGCATGTCTTCAAAAATACTGTACTATCCCTTTAAAGTCCACATGGCTGTGCTGGGTATGCTGCTCTGGTTGAGTTATTACATGCCAGCATTACATAGCACAGCTTGCAAACAACTCCATCTCAGTTAATTAGCTCATCTACGCTACAAGAGGCTACACATCCATTTACTGCTTGTTTACATCTGGGTAGTAGCTTAAGGAGAAAAGGCGTAAAAATGCAACAATCCGTGCTTAGTGGCTGTTGCAATATTGGGCGTGTCACAATATTTGAGCAAAATTGAGGGCAAACATGTAACTTTTTGATAATTTGTTTAAACTGAGAGTAAATTTGGTGGCAGCTGGCAATGGTGACAACTTTTAATTGGTGAGTTGCACATATCACCAATATAAAGTCTTCACACTGCATTGAATACCTTTGGGGAAAAAATGGTAGAACAAGTGGTTCACTTCAATATAAACTCTGCAGTTCCCAGTGGCAGCATTTAAGTTACTTGTGCACCAGCTAGCTTTGTTGATTACCACAGTGGGACACAAAAATCTTGTTTACCAGCAAGATCAGCAGTAGCTGATCTACTGCTCTACTGTTATTCTTTATGACACAGTTTACCTTAAATTTACCTACATCTCTTACATGTTCCCTTTTGCTGCACTGTTTTTCAGCTGTCTTATGCTCTGCTCACTTATTTCTCTTTGCCTCATCATTCCAGCTCTCTTCCCTCTTTATTTTCCATCCTCACTTCATCAATCCCCCTCTGTCATTTCTCTCTTTACTCTGGTCACTTTATCTACATCACTCAAACTTATCTGCCATTGCTCTTTCAATCCCAGCCCCTCAGTTCATATCCTCTGGAAGATGAACTTTCTATATATAACACAGCAAAGAAAAAAGAGACAGGGAAATGGAGAAATTACTGAACAAACAGTAAGAAAAAGCTTGCACCAATCCATTTCTATGCACTGACATGGAGGCCTGTTCCCAGTTTTACCAAGTGCTGAGCCTCATCCCACACCTTTAACCTTGAAGGCAAATGTAGCATAGCACTCCTTTTTAAAATGTTCTGTGTAGGTTTAACAATTTTCATGATGGGGTGATTCCCTTTGGACACTGTGATTCATTTACACCAATGGCTCATGTTGCCTTTGCTTAAAAATCAAGCCAGAAGCTTACATTTGCTGTTTTTAGTTCTGTTTTACTCAGAAAAAGATTTACAGGATAATAAATGTGTAGTGAAATCTAACATTATCGCCTTTAAAGGGAAAAACATATTTAAAGTAAGAGCTAATTGGCACCAACAGTGCTTTTGTTTCCAGTGTTGGAAATTTGAACTTCAGGAGGCCTTTGTTTCTTTGTTTCATAAAAACAGACATGGTATTTTTTTATCCCTAAAGCTCACCTTTGTCTGACAATGGAGAGTCTGATTGTAAAGAGCATGGGACTGAGTGTGGTTCTGATGGAGCGGACTGGAAACACTGTGTCTGGAGGTCAGCTCATCTGAGGAGCACACTCCAATCACTTGTGCACAGTTCACGAACAGTGAGAGCCTGTATATCTCACCTTGAAATTAATTGGTTTCCTTTATCCATGTCCTGAAAAAGAAGGATAAAAAAAACCACACAAATAAGTGGCTGACGAAAACACGAGAGTGGGGGGCAAGGAAGAGGGCAAGGGGTTCATTTTTCTTCCACTTTGAGTCACCGGTTACTCATGGATGGAAGAGAACAATGATAAATAAGGGGAAAGAAAGGTCTATCACCGAGGAAAATAGGAACCGGGAATCAAGCGGCTGCTATCAGAGATTGTAATCACAGTGCTGCACAGCTTGAGGTATTACTGAATGCCAAACCTACCATGATGAGAATGAGATAGCAGGAAAATGATCCTTTGAACTGATTCAAAGTGAGTGATTGTGATAGGAAGTTTTGTGAGCGTGTTCTTGAACATGTACTGTATCTATGATTGCATACCATTACATAAGTGTATCTAGAATGTCTCAGCCAAATGGCTGGCTTCACAACAACAATCTGAAGAGTCTTGCCATTAATCATTGTCACACATATTTGTTAAAGAGTTATTCATGACTCTCACGACTACTGCAGAATTAAGCTCCATCTGTTGCCCTTTGTTCTATTTGGTTAGGGATTCACATCTGTCTCTCATTGTCATAGCTCTTTATTGTCTGGTAATTGTTGTTTTCATTTTGTTCCACAACAATTTGACCAGATCACAGTGAAATTAAGTCATTTCTCCCTGGATTTTAGTTTAAAACTTTCCGAAATGACTTGTGGGAGGGAATTGGTGGGTTTATTACTTAAAAATTGCATACAGTGTTTACTTCTTCAGTCAAAACCTGATGTGTGATCAGCAAGGCCCATAAGGCGGTCTTGCTGATCACACATCAGGTAAAGGGGAGAGCTTTCTGGAGCCCAGCAAAACTGAGGGCCAAGGGAGGTGAGAAAAATCATTTTAAAGTTAATCTATGATAACTGTATTTCATTTTTAACCTGAATAATAACCTCTGGAAACCAAAAAGGAATTTACAAATTTATTCCGTGGTACAATATAGCCCTTTTCAAAATGTAAACCCGATTTCTTTAAATAGAATTTCCTTTTTTGGGAATGTTAACAATGTGCATTAGGAACATTGTACTCAACTGTTTGGAAAGTAATGTCAGACTTTGGCCACTTTTGCACCATGTGTGAAGTTACCCTCTCAGTTAGACAAGTCACCTGTGGGGACCATCTTCAGTATAGCAAGGATGATGCACTGAACTCTGGGTCAAAGTGCGCCCTTTAGTCTTTGTTGCTTTTAGACAATCAAATTAGCTTAGTTTGGGTGAGATGATTAGCAAATATAAATATAATTGCAGTGAATGAGAAACATGCAAATTAAGTATTTTAATCAACTTGTTTGGTTTTACAGTGTCCTCCTGAGCAGGCTGGTTGCATCACTTTCTAACAAATACATGTGGAGAACCCTGAATTAATATTTAGCAAATAAACCACTTGGATGTAGTTCTTACTAAAAATAATTCCTATATACTACAACTGGAGTGGCAGAGCTAAGCAGCACGTCTCTAGTTATAATTTGTGCACCAAGAAAAACAGTTCTGTAGTTATTTCAAGAAAAAAACATAAAACTTCAAAGATATGGTGTAAAACATATATTCAGCTGTGTCTGGCAGGATGCTTTGACTCCCGTCAAGCCAGACTCAGACTTGACCTTAAGGGGGAGGGCAGGGATCTTGGCTCGGCTTCAGGGCCATGGGTCACCTGGGCTGGTCTCAGGCTCAGGCATAGAATCTAACCTCTACTTTATTAAAGCTGCTTAAGGCTGGCTGTGGAAGACCTTGAAATCACACAAAGACACATGCAAGAAAAGTGCAGAAGAAAACATGTTTCAGCATTGCCTTTATGCTGATTAAAAAAAAAAAAAGAAAGAAAAACAACAGTAAGAAAATGTTACAAAGAATGTTAAAAATGTCCCTGAATGAAAAAGTCAGGCATTCTTTTATTTAGTATCTCTGAATGAATCATGCATTCCAGTGGTGAGCTGGTTGGACATCATAACTGGTAAGAATCTGTATAAAACATATTTTTGGGATGTGCCCTTTAAAATTAAGGTGTTTTTTTGAGTCTCAAAATCTAGCTGATGGGTCAGAAGAAAAGTTAGTTTCTTGAGCTTTTAGATTTGTGTATGAATGTGGGGGTAAAGGAACAAAATACAACAATGTCAAGTTGGGCTCTAGGTCAAGTAGAGCAATGACAATGAGCTTTTATGCGTGCTCCTCCTGGATGATTACCTGTGATTTTGGGGGAAATTACCGTGATAAGCCCATGCTGTCACAAATCTTTTTAGCAGTCTGAGCCTGTGTTTTATATCCCCTGAAACTGAAATGGCTCGTGAATTATAGGTTGGAATACAGAATATGTGGTTGCTCAGATGCTCTAGCAGAGCGTGTGAAAAGGTCAGGAAAGAGATGACAGAGAGCAGGAACAACAAAAAGGGCATGCTACGAGAACCACTTCTGGAAATGGATGCAAATTACAATTTGCTAGTTGGAAACCAAAAACATATATGTAATACTATAGTAGAAAGTACTTAAATGTGCCTTAACAGTAGGTTGTAACAAAAAGGAAAAGAGCTAAGCGAGGTTTCTATTAGAAAATAAGAGACCACATGGAGGCTAGAGCCTCTGTTCTTGGAGGATGACTGTACTTGCAAACGTCATATATTCAAGATTACAGTCGCTTTAACAAATATTGTTCAGCTAATACCATAATCATAGGCTGAAGAAAAAATAAGATGATGAATTTGTAATATGATTATTTTCTTTTTGTCCAATTTTGAAGCTTTAAAGAAATTAGTCTATATCCCTGGCCATGTCTGAGAGTGTGACTAATACCTGAAGAAGGCATATCATCTGTTAAAATCACAATAGAATGGAAACATTCTTCTACAGTGCAGTAAATACAGCTTGGGACTGATTTCATAGGCCGTGTAGGGGAGGATCTTCTAATTGTAGATAAACCTGTATCCAGACATCACTGAAGCAAAGTTCTGGCACTGACTTTTCTGGTTTTAGAGACTTCAGTAGTTTCCCAGGTGCTTTATCAAAGTCCAAAGTGTCAAAAACTCACATTTTTAAATGAATACCTGAGTTTTTCAGTGGTTATCAGGTGATGAACGTGTAATTTTGAAAAGATGGAAAATAAAATGCGGATGGCGCAGCACTTTGTGAAGCACATTCCATATCCGTCCCTGCTTTCGGCTCTGATTGGTTGATGTGTGTGCATCCGCTCCAACTTTGATTTTGGTCCCCACAAATGTGTGTGTGTTAAGTTGAGAAGGTTGCACTCGGCTACATTTGGGCAGTAAGATCCATAAATCTTCCCGTGATCAACACCAAGCAGAGCCTCATGGACGTGGCACAGGTCTTGCTTCATTACCAACAGGTGTTGCAGCTCATCTCCAGACACACCTTGCGTGGCCTCCACCATTGTCCTCCCTGCAAAATCCTGCCCACCAAGTTGGATCAGGTCCTCTGTTGGTCTTGTATGGAGCACTCCTGCTGTGATAAAGCTGTATGGATGATCCATATGTGGGCCGGGATTGAGATGTATATCACCTGCCAGGGGTAGCAGTACCAATATAAAACTTGGCACACACCCTTTCCCACGCTGTGTTGAATATTGTGAATCAGTTTTTGTTTTGAAAAAAAGAGTGAAGTCTTGTTTGATCAGTATTGTTAACTGGCTACGTTAAGCTTGGTTTGGTGTGGTTACCCTTTAGTTCCAGATAATATCCAATAGGAACCAGGAGAATCAGACAGCAGAGGAACAGACAGCAAACTTTTCCTCCATCAGAAATCTTCCATTTAAAAGTTCTTTGAACCATAGTATGATCCTTTGAAGATACTCTTTTCTGATTAAAAGTGTTCAAAGAAAAATGCATTAAAAATGACAGAAATGTAAAAGAAAGACTGAAGTGGAGCCCAACAAACCACCTGCGTCCTCCTCAGCAGCCATCTTGACTTCATCTTTTTATCAACAGATTACATCCCACTCTTAGAAATGATGGTTTTAATTTTTACACCTTTGTTTTCCATTAGAACAAATGACTCTATCAGTACAGCACTCAAGCACTGATAAATTACTTTATGCATTAGCTGAAGCTTTAACAAGTTGATGTCACAATTTTTATTTTTGCACTGGCATAAAATAAAGGCTGTTGCTGTTGTTACACCTAATGATAGCGCATGTTATTGGTCTGTCCTTTGGATCAGTCTAGAAAGAGGCAAAGAAGTGGAGCGAGAGGCAACAGCAACAAAAGTCATTTCTACAGCAATATTTTGGTTAGTTTGGAGGTTGCGTTCTGCCAGTTAGGGTAAACCTTATGTCTTCATGCTGCAGCCAAATAATGATGCAATTCAAGCTACAAACCAGCTAGTTTCAGGGTTTGGTGTGGCCTTTAAAACCAAACTTAAGAAAAAAATTACACTAGCAGGTGCAAAAGGCCCTAAGGCTGATCTGTTCATCATTTTAGCAATGCATTTCCTCAGTAACTCATGTTTATTTTCCTTTCAGCATTATTGTAGTTTCTTAATATTGGAAGTCATGATTGCTTTTCTTTCCTCCCAACATTCTGTGCAATGACATCCCACCAGTCACATTGACTCATAACCTCACACAGTTTATATCTCAAAACCTATTAGTCATCCCAGAGTCACAAAAGGCCATGCCATACCCACAGTATAGTTACCTGCTATCACTGCTTTATATCACTTATGTGTCCACTCTTTAGCTTCCACAACTCTCACAGTCTCACCACGTACTGAAGATGCAAAGACTAAAACATAGTCGTAGACACAAGTGCACACAAACTCCAGGAGGGAAAAGGATATGGAGCTGTAATGTATCACCCCCACTGGCATGGCCTTTTCACACAAGCTGTTGTGGGTCTCTTATCACCCACTCTTCTTCCGTGTGCAATGGCAATATTTCTGCAGCTGAATGGTTTGAACATAACCATACATCAGCAGAAACTTTATGGTCTCTGTAGGAGACTCCTAGAGGACAGAGTAAACAGGTTCAGGGCTGTCTAGGTCATCTCTCTCTTTGTTTCTTTGCTGCAACACAACGTGTGAGCCAAGGTGGGAGGAAAGGATTCAAGGCACAAATGGGAAGGCTGAGAGGAAGTGTTTGATGTGTGTGAGTACACAGACGCGCCTGATTAGACAAGAGAACAGCAGCACTTTGTGGCTTCCTGTTTCAGCTCACCTCATTACTTTTCCATTCAGTATCAATAACAAGTTGTACTGTCACAGTCTGCACTGCAGGGGTAAGAAGTCATTAGAGATATTTATTGATTCCTAAAATAAAACAGTCTTTAGGAAGGCATTATGTATAGAGTGGCTAATGGTATCTTGTTACAGAACAAATAAGGTGAGGTCAGACTTAAATCAAGCACCCACTTATGACGGTGTAGATACAGGAGGGATGTATCCACGTGTTCTTGACTGTTCAGTTCACTCTGACTTAACTTTGACCTGCAAAACTGTGGAGCTCTCCAGGGTTCTGTCTTTTCAGATAGTGGGTAGACTGACCTTTGATTCAGCAGATATTGACTGTCTATAAATAAAAGATAAATCAGCAGAAATTTTCTGCTTTCTCATTCTTTATTTCATTTTAAATGACATTTATGTATGGATGGCTCTTTAGTGTTACTCACTAATGCATCCTGAAAAAGTTCCTAAATTACCCCATAGAGGCTGTTGAGGCCATTTTGTGACTTTTTTTTTTTTTTTTGGTACATTTTCAGTTTTCTTTTTGTTATTATTATTTTGCTGGCGTTAATGCAAACAACATACATTTTGGAGGGTACTTTTCTTTAAATTACATTTTTAAATTTAATTATCAGAACTTTTAACAGGCCAATAATATGCTCTGTGGACTTTTAGTATACACTCAGGTTGTTGGTGACCGAAAATGCCCTGTTGAAACCCATTATTACCACAGTTTTTGATCCCCTAGCCATTCCAGTAAAAATATGCATATTATTATTTTAGGCTTTCTATCTAGAGACAATGCTTCAAATTTTCATATTTTGGTCAGGTCGTCACCAAATGTCTCCATTTTCCATTTAAGGATAATCCCATTTAATGCAATTTGAAGTGCATGAAAAATTCATTTCATTTTTTGTGTTTTTTACATTACAAACATCAGGGGGGATTGTGCACATAAACTGGCATTTAAAGGCTTACATTCCTAAAAAGTAATCAATACTTGATATTTATGATCAAGTCTGATCTTGATTAAAAAATTAAGGCTAAAAGTGGATTTTTTATGGTTGATATTTTTATTGCTTTAAATTTATGGTGTTCATTTTTGGTCACAAACAGCCTGATTGTAACAATTTATTAAGATTTATTTTAAATAATAACATTATTGCTTATAATTAATCATTCTTAATGTATTCAGTGCAGTAAAATTACTTAAAGGAAATCCAATTTGCAAGTCGTATTTTTCATTTTTTGTGTTTTTACATATCAACCATCAGGGTGTTTTGTACTTAAACTGGCATTTAAAGGCTGAAATTATTAAAAATTAATACATTTTGGTAGTAATAATCTGTTTTAATCTTGATTTAAAAAACCAAGACAAAAAAGTTAAATTTTTTATGCATAGTGTTTTTATTCCTGATAATGTATGGCCTTTACTTTTGGCCACGAACAGCCCGGGTGTAACAATTTATTACAATTTATTTAAATCTTAAGATTTTTTTATTTTATTTTTTTTTAGGTTTTTTTTGGGGCATTTTTGTGCCTTTTTTGGATAGAGGAGGACAGTGGACAGAGTTGGGAATGGGAAAGAAAGCAGGGAGAGACATACAGCAAAGGGCCACAGGCTGGATTTGAACCCCGTGTACATGGGTCAGACACGGTCAAACCACTATGAGATCTGCGCCCTCCAAATTCTTAAGATTTAGGAAAATAATAATGCATAAAAATCTAAGTTGTTTTTCATTGCTGACATATTGAAGGCTGTGATTATCCTTCAGGAAAATTCAAGTTTCATGATGTACATAAAAACTATTTTGGTTTTGTGTTTTTTAAAATCACAACTGTCAGGGTTTTGCATTTAAACTAGCATTTAAAGGGTGAAATTCCTAAAAAATAATTTAATACATAGGATCAGGTCTGATCTTGATGAAAAATAATGCAGAAAGTTGGAAAAAAATATTAATGTATTTTTTTTTATGTATGCTGGCTGTTTTGGTCACAAACACCCTCAATGTAACTATTTATTTTATACCATCTGGGGATTCGGACCTTCTTGTTCAGTCAGAGAGTTTCCCTTACACCAAGGAAGGAGGAGAAGAGTCTCAGGAAGCAGGATGTGTCAAAAAAGAGATGGGAACAGAAAGAAGGAACAGAACACAATGACATAAGAAGAGTCAAAAGTCTGATAAGGTGTTAATATATTACAAATCACAAAGAATTTAACACATTTCAGTGTATTCTCTATGTTCTTTAGCTAAAATATAAAGATTAGGAGCAGAGGTCTGCTCTTCATAACCTGCATTTGTGGATGAAGTATTTAGAAATAAAAATCAGGGTATTTTTCATCAGCAGCTGTTGAGGTTGCTAGGCAACAAGGGCCACACTTTAAAACTACAGGGTAATGGAAGCCCTGGACAGCTGATGACGGCAATGGGGACTCCTCTGTAGGCCCAATAGTCTCAATTTAGATCATCACAGGCTACAAAGGTCCTTCATATGCTGCTTTCTTTAAAGGATACAGCCCTCAAACATGGTGCACCTTATTGTGCCATAACATTAATGCTACAGAATGTGTTTTGAACTTACTCAAGTCATTTCATTAGGAAGCTTACTTGAAAAAATCAAATTATGTCAATGTAAAGTACTCTTACGTTTGAGTTCACAAATGTTGCTTACCCTCAAATCTCTGTAAATTTCCCGCTGTTTTTCACCTGTGTGACAGCAGCTAAGTTACTGTCAGCTCCTTCTGTAACAGATCTTTTTGCAGCTACTCTTACATGAGTTATTCTGAGCGCATGTCAGCTTAATATGTGTGATATTGGCAGCAACAGTTACAGTGATAAGTAGTAATAGTCAGTTAAGCACTCTCCTCACTCATGCAGTTAAGTGTGAAACTGATATAGCAACGTAATCGCCTCTGCTTCCATCTTGACTTCTTCGCTGAAAAATCCATATGCACCTCTCCCATTGGGCTTAGCTGTGCTATACATAGCCCTGACCTCTTTTTGTAACCTTATACTGTATGTATCTGTATCCTCTTGACAAAATGACCCTCAGACTGTGCTCAAAAGTTAGACTATAGAGGGAAATGTCAAAGACAAGGAGATACTTCATGCCTCGTCCTTTATCTGCTGACTTCCTCTGTACCTTTGTGGGTTGTTGTTGTTGTTTTTTAATCTCTTTATTTTGATAAAACAGCTGCCATTTTCATATCCATCACCCTCCTCTGACATTTTACCCATCATTCATTTACTTGTCATGCAGTCATACAGGTTATGGTCTCGTGGAATTACAAGAATCACAGCCCTGTTCTGTTGTTGATCTGTGGCTCTCCACAAGGAGTTGTTTCCTTCATTACCCAAGCATACGTGAGAAGGCTTATTGACAAACACACAGAGTTGGACTAGCAGTCAGGGGACACTCTCCTAACAGACAGGAGCACCGACACTGTTGACACACTTGGCCTTTAAAGAGAATCCATTAAAATATTGGCTCTCACAGGAAGGAAAGCGCCTGCCAAAGATGCAGGGGACACCAAAGACCTTAAAACGTTTGAATCTCTGTGGCAGAAGTTACTGGGCCATTGAGAAGAAAGTATTTGTTATTATTTTTGTGTGAATGTGCCACAGAGAGCAAACTGGATAAAACTGTGCCAAGCAAGCTTTGCCTGGAGAAAGCTCTTTGTAGTGGCTGTTTGGGTAAACTTATGAACAATGACTCCTGTATTTAATATGAGTTATGTGCAGTGATTTATAATATCCACACTCTCAGGGGAGTTATATTAAATGTACTTAATCAAAAACCAATAAACAAAGAAAGCTATATGTTTGGCTTCATTACAAGGTTATTAAAAACTGTTTTGCTTTGGTCCAGACTTTTTGGAAAGCAGGATTGTATTTAATTTTCTAAAGGTTTAAAGATTTATTTGGGGGGGGGGTTCTATTGTTGAGAGACAGGACGGTGGATAGTACTGGTCTGCCTCTTTATGTCTGTCTCTAGGTGTCTCTGGAGATCCTGAATGAAGACATGATGAAGTTCCAGAAAGACAACCATCACTGCAGCCCTAGGCAGAGTGGCTGGATGGGAGCAACACTGTCAGTGCAAAAAGCCCAATGAGAGTTTAGAGAAGCACAGATGAAGGACTCTAAGACAGTGAGAAACGAGATTCTCTGGTCTGATGAAACCAAGACTGAACTGTTTGGCTTCACTTCTAAATGTTATGTCTAGCTGCCCAACATTATCCCAACAGTGACGCATGGTGGTAGCAGCATCATGCTGTGGGGGTGTTTTCCAGCAGCAGAGATTGGGAGATTGGTCAGGGTTGCTGTAAAGCTGAATGGAGCAAAGTACAGAAGTATCCCCAATGAAAACCTGCTCTGCAGCGCTCAGGATCTCAGACTGGACTGAAGGTTCACCTGCCAACATGGCAATGACCCTAAACACACAGCCAAAACAACACAGGAGTGGCTCAGGGACAACTCTGCGAGGTCTAGGGAGATCTGAAAATGGCTGTGTAAATCCCCAGTTCCAGGTGTGCAAAGCATTTTGTCACATTCCTCATATTCAAAAAGACACAGGGCTGTAATTGCTGCCAAAGGTGCTTCAACTATCGTGACTGAGTAATGGATCTGATCTGCTATTTTTCCAAAGTGCTCTTTTCTGTGTGTTTTGCTGGTCCAGTTTAACTGTTTGTCATGCTGCTTGAGATTCAATTTTCATTGGTACTGAATGTTTTTTCCGTATCCATATGCTTCCATAAAACATGCAAAATACAGATGAAATGGGCACACAGCATACAAGCTGAAGGCTCTTTACATATCCACATGCAAATCAGAGGTAGAGCATAAATGAGCCTTTACACTGTTCAGTCATTGGGGATATAATCTATAATCACAAGTCTAAAGAGAAAAGTGTTATTATGCCACATTATTCTTAAGCTCCCAGTATAAGCTGCTTTTATTGACAACATTTAAAGTGACTTAACTATAAAGTCACAGTATAACAATTTGCAGACAACTGATACTGAACTTGATGGTTGTTGCCATAGTAACAGGAAAGTTCAAGTCTGTCATTCATCAGTTGTTTTTTTTTTTTTTTTTGGCTTGTGAAGAGTGTCATGTTTTTGGCTCTTAAGGGGCACTTGATATCACATATCCCACAACAGACTGAGACAAATGACCAGTCCATCTGGGGAGGCAGCAAAAAGAAGCCTCTTGATATTAGATCCTCTCACATCCTGCATGCTCATCCACAGTTTTTGGTGGTGCATATTTTCTGCCTTCTCCATTTTGCAGCCCTGCTTGACATTCAGATTACGAGAGCGGGGTGATCATGCCTTGACATCTTTGAACGTTGCATCATGACTAACTGGGTCAAACTCTGAGGTTGGGTAGAAAATAAAGAGCTTTAATTTACCATTTTTTTTTGGAGAACTTCACAGAAAAGCTGATTCAACTTTGACCCTAGTGAGTCATGAAAAGAGCAGAAAGTTTGCTCCCTGTGGCATCAAGATGTGGAGTAGTTATGAAAGGAAGAACCTCACCGACAGGGCTGAATCCTCTTATGATGGTAATGCTTGGTTTCATTCTCAATGAAAACTCACTATAGCCTTGTTTTGCAAGACTTTATTTTTTTGTGTGTGTGTTTAGTGAAGAGGCACATTTCAAAAAGCGAAGGTGCCACTTTAAGAAAAAAAAATTGAAGTGTTTTTGTCACACTGACGTCATGTTTTCATGTTGGAATTCTTCTCAACACCTTTTCAAACTTATGAGATAACACCTAAAAGTAAAAAAGGTACATGCATGTGTAAGACATCCTCAGGGAGCAGACAATGAAAAATGAAATGTCACAGGTATGTGTGAACAAGTATAAGCCATGGTGCATGTAGTAGAATAAGAATTTAGAAAATGAAAATTCATACTTCCATCTGGAATTACAGCTGTTCTTGATGGGTTTACCATGTTTGTCATTATTTGACAATCTTACTTTTTAGAGAAACAGTGATTTATCAGGTGTGTTTCCAGGTGATTTTATTCATCTCATGCTTACACTTACACTGCTTTAACTTTTTACAAGTAAAACTGAGTACCAAAGCCTGCCTTTCAGATATTCTGTCTTCATGTAATTCCAGTTTTGACAGTAATATGATATATTAAAAAAAATGAGACTATTTTAATAAAACATCACATTTTTTATCCAATTGCATTCCTATATGCGGTTCACCCTGAAAATTTCAGGAAATTTAAAGGGCCTTTGCACAAATAGAAAATATAAAAGGCATACACATCCCAAAGTGGGTGCAGGATCCAAAACAAAACTAGCATAAAGAAGCAAAAAGGACCAAGACAGTCTGGCTCACAGACCATTTATCTGAGACGCTGTAGATCTCAAAATGTAAATGCATGCCAAACCTTTAGAAATAAATCAGATTAAATGTCAGTTTAGGAAGAGTTAAGGTAACTTTTAGGATACCAAAAGTAAAAAGTTAAAAACCTGTTAAACCCAATCAGAAATGTTTAATAAAGCTCAGTAAACAGTCTGCTTGCAGGAAAAATGCTTGTCCTCAACAAAAACACTAATGCAGAAAGCATCGCTTACATAGCTCCATTAGCTGCATAAGCTACGTAGATAACAGAGCTATGTAGCTAATATAAATCCAGCAAAGGTCACAAAACAACTATGTTAGCTATGTGGATACGTAGCTCAGTTAGCATTATCTATGTTAGCCAAAGCTCACATTGCTAAAGCTAACTTAGCTATAGATGACAAAGCTAAATGTCATCGTACAAAGCAGCTTTGTAAGCTACATAGATACAATATCTACATAGCTACATTAGCTTAAGCAATGATTGCTAAAGCAAACATTTACTTATGTAGTAATTTTAGTCACATAACTAGCAATGTTAGCTTTAGCTGAAACTTATGAAGCTCAAGTGATCCGCACTGCATGAAACTACTTCTAAAACAGGTCTATACATAATTTAAATAATTACGCCTCTTACCTATTTCTGAGTATTTCTTTTGAAATGTATATCAGAACGTGGTTCTATAAAAAAGGGGGGGGGGCTTCTGGCGAGTGCCAAAATTCAAGGATATTGCTGAGCTTTGACATGCTAACAGGAAGCTTGGAGTTTTAAAGTACCTGTTTAAGGAGGAAGACCGGAAGGAGTGATAGCATGTACTAAAAGAGGCTGTAACATCTGTGAAAGGTGAGACAGTACTTTTTCCCTCAGGGTTAAGCATGCTGGGATATTTAAAGCTGTTGGCAAAAACAGCTATTTCTGTTTGATTTGATCCTAAATCATCTTTTTTTTTTTACTGTGTGGACTTAAGGTAGCAATGGTCACACTGCGGCCCATTTGGTTTGGTAGAGTTAAGTTTATTTTCAGTTGGATTTTTTGTCACTTTTTTTTCCCCAGCTTTACTCCTCAGGCTATTTGCTCAGGCCTGTGTGGTGCTGCGCTGTCCAAGGTGCTGAAAGGACAAATATGCAAAGTTCAGTCTTTATTATGTGTATGTTGATGGTAGCAGTTTTACCCCTAGTTCATGAGCAGAAGGACAAGTTTGTTTTAACAGTTACATCCAATGTAAATGCACTGCAATTTGCCAGCAAATCGCCCTGTAATCGCCCCAAATCAGTTCCACCGCAAACACTCCAGTCCACAAGTGTCACTCCGTTCTGCTTTGTTGGAGATATGCTGCAGGTCCACTGCGTCAATCCACATAGAGCATGTTCATCTTAACAACCGGAAAAACGTGCAAAGTATCCAGTCAACTTTAAATTACAACATAATGCAAGGAGTCAAGTTTGTAAATCATTACTGCATCAGCATTACATCTCATTCTGCAGCATAAGCAAAAGGTCATCAGGAGATCAGTGGGCCTCAGAGCTACATTAGTGCCATTTATGAGGTAAAGTTAACTTCTAAGGTGAAAAATCTACATGAACCTTTTTACTTTATATTGTACTCACCCATGGCGGAAGCAATAAAATCATAGAATCATGCTGCAACGTGAAGCAAATTAACCCCAAAAAGGCAAAATAATCCACTGTTGACATACTATTCCTGTGTGAACTGATAGTGCCTTCCTGACCTCTGCCCTCTTGCCTCAAGCTGATCAGGGCTGTCCTGTGTTGTGCAGCATTCTGGACACACTTCAAGTGGTGAAGTCGCTCACCTTAGGTCAGATCAAAACTGTGGCGCTGTAGAGGATGGTGCAGCCGATGTAAGTGGAAAGGATGGGTTATCTTTGCATTTAGAACTATCTTCATTAGCACATCATATTGACACTAATAGGATGAAAACATACTGTATTACCATTAAAAAGGTTAAGCCCCCTGACTATTTTCCCATGTTTCCTCAGTTACTTCATCCTGGCACCAGGCTTGGTCTGAAAGCTCTACAGCACCCCTCCTCCAACAAGCAGTGAAATTTGAGTCTCCCATAGCTTCCCATCAATATTACAATAAAGAATTTGCAGTCCTTTAGTATCAATATTTGACTATATCACTGTAGCCTATTTGTTAAGGCGTGATGCTTATTATGTTACCTGTAGGTGAGAAATGTTGGTGTCCTTACAAATATCAAAGGTGCATTAGATCCAGAGTTGAATCTTTGAGAAGCGCTTGTTTTTCATTTCAGACAACACAGAATGCAATATTATTATGCGGTCTTGGATTAATAGCCATAAACTATAACCAAATAATATCAGGCCATTGTCATTGACTCAAAACAAAACTTGGTGCTGCAATTAGTTCTGTACTGAATGAATTATTCCTGCATATCTGACCACCAGGATGCCATTAACTCTGCATTAGGGAAGTCTTTCAGAGGCCGGTTAATAGTACAGCTCTCCCTCCTATTCTCTCTCACTCACATGTCCTCCAGCCTGATGAGCCTGCACAGAAAGAAACACATCACCGGCAATAACCCTAGGCTATTTGACTGCAAGATGCCTTCCATCACATTGTATTTAGGTACATGATGGATAACGGAGCACATTAATTCAATATTTGAAAAGGCGGAGGCAATTTCCAACATACATGCCACATATCTCTCCTACATTAGTGTCAGCCCATATGTCTCTCTGCTGTGTCCTGCATACCAAATGAGTGATGGATCCGAAGGAGGTTTAGTAATAAGAAGAGTGTGTTTATTTGCCAGTAATACTATGTTAGCGAAATAATGTATTCTACGGTTGGCCTTTCCTATTAAACTTGTCTCTCATGAGACATCAAAGGGTGTGAATTTTAAATGGCTATTATCCTCATATTAAGCCCAGGTTTATGACACTCACAATGGAGTGCTCTTTGATTGCGCCGTTTCATTATAGTAGTGCAGGGGACGCTTATATTTGCATGTGAGTAAACAGTCAAAACGAGTGACGGCACAGGGGGAAGTCAAAGCACAGAGACCCCATTTATCGTTCTCAACAAGTTGCCATTTGTAGTTGAGCTCTGTGTACATACACAACTGCAAACCGGCACATGATTGCTCATTTTCTGTGTGTCTGAGAAATAGACAAAAGGCAAACATTAGTGGTGAAGACGCACACAAATTCATCACACTGTTCTGGGCCCTACGTTGTTTCAAACAGCAGAAAGAGGAGCCAAAGAGGGATAAGACAGTGTGTGCTATGAATTCCAATGCTACGTCGCCGATCCCTTTCTTCCAGACTTATGACATTTAGTCAGTTATCATAGCTGTCAAAACAAGTGTTTTCTCCATGCTGCAGAGCTCTGTAGGTGATGGCGTGGGAGACAAACAAGGAAGGAGGAAGGGAGGGAGGATAAGTGGATAAGAGGGAGCTTAGTAGAGCACAGAGTGGTGATCTGTGATGTGGAGAAAAGCTGGAATGATAACCAAAGAGGGATGAAAGTGAGATAAACAACATTTAAATCATGTGAAGAAGAACCTTCTAGAGGAACTTTACAGCATTGTTACCCTAACATCCTTACACCACACCCATGCTGCCTCAACCTTCATTTGGGCTCAGTGCAGTTGTCTTCTCTGAACCCAGGCTTATCACAGACTGCCTCAGTGTGGACACATCCAGCCCTGGAGGCATGCCCTGGGGAGAAGAGGCCTCTGGATTTTGTTGCAGAGCTCTGATTTAGCTGTTCCTCTGATGATCCAGCTCAGTATTCTCTGCTCCTGTCAGGGTGTGATTAGGTGCACACAGGCAGCTTGTACTTACATTAACATGCTATTTGCAGCCAGCGTTTCTAGATGCTATCTAACGCTGCTTTGAAAGGCTACAGTGTATGCGCGGCCGTGTCTGGGATGCCTGCTGATTATCATTACTAACAAGTCCACAGACAATTCCCACAGCGAGTTATGAGTGTTTAATGACAGGAAACTGCTTAAAACGCTCTCCTTTATCATTTCCTATTGCCGGGCCTTTGCTGCTGCATGGTGAAGAATAGCACAGGTGGACACATTTGGCACAGCAAGAGTCTTTCAGCGCTCATTCAGAAACGTTGATTATGCTGCCAATTTCTTACTGTAGCTGCCTTAACAACCTGTTACTCTGTATTCATTTTCCGATCCTTCTCTTGGACCACCGCGGTTGCTCCCTCATTACCATACATTGATCAGAATAAAGGACTCAACTTGGCTCGGAGTCGCTCTGGGCTGCACAGTCCCACGGCATCCACCTACTGCCTCATTAAACCACTATTCATAATCCCTGTGGCCTCTAAAGCTAAACTCAGCCCCTTTGTGTTTTCTGTAAAATGCCTCACATTAACAAATGCTGGAACAAGTTAATACTTGGAGCAAAAGTGATTTTAGACTGATACTAGTGGATATAGATACCATTCACCTTGAATAAATTAAAAAATGGCTTCTTCAAACACCATCAAGCTAGCAGAGTTTCTGCTAAAATTTGGGTTCATAGATTAAGACCTATCATTTCCAAATGGTTCTTCCTTTATTTATAAATTGGTATTCTTTTTAAATTATTTTTTAACATCTGCTTTATATCAGATTTAAGTGGATATAAGGAAAGGTAAGGACAGCAATGGGTGTCCTTTTTGCCTGCATGAGGATTAAAACAGTTGCCCTTTACTAAGCTGAGCTGGATTGACATATTGATTTTGCCAAGATATGTCAAATTCTTTGCTTTGCCAAGCATCCGCATTCACCCTGATGAGTAAGTGCAGACTGAATCTGAAAGAGAGAAGTTCATTTTCATTTTTGTCAGAAATAAAACAAAGCCTGCAGGGCTTAAAAATACCACACATTCAAAATAGCCAGATCCAGACTGCCAAGTATAGATTTATATCAAAGTACATGAAAAACACTCAAAATTCATATCTTTCGGACTTCATTGTTTCAATAAAAGTAAAAAAAAAAAAAAAGATTTAATTATGCTTGTAAAATTGTGAGTGCCACTATCTACCATCTTTCTTTATTAAAAAAAAAAAAAAAAGAATTTGATAACCTGACACACCAGAAAACCTTCAAAAAACAGTGTTTGGGAAAGGGCAGAGCATTTGAAAAAAAAAACTCGGAGGGTGATTGGAGGAATGTTCTGTCTGTCACATCTTTACGGGCCAATCAGAGCAACAAAACGCGTGACGTTGCCACTACCGAGGTGCGCGTGCACAGCTATTGAGGAATAAACTCAATATAGAACTCTATGACGTGAACCATGGCAACTGTAGACATGTCAGTACACGACTTTTGTCGTTTTTGAGAAGTAAACAACTCACTGCTGTTCTTTGTTCTTATTTTAATGAAGAAATATTGTCAAGTTCTGGTTAAATTGGTGCTTTAGCAGCATCCCTGAATGTCTTCCAACATAGTTGCACCAACCTCTTGTTGCTGCTTGCTTACGTCACGACTCCGCAGTGCCCAAAAGTACTGCCCCTTGACGCTGATTGGTCCTGTCACTTTCTAACTGGACCCATACAGTTCAGACAGGAGCTTTGCAAAATGGATTTGCCAGTGAGAAACACAGAAACAGACGTATCCATCTGCTTTGTAAAGTTAAGAATTTGAGACATATTTAACAAATTTAAACACATCAAACTGAACACATCTTGGTTCTGATAGTAGACTGTATATAAAGATGGACAAGGGAACAGCCACTTGGAAGTGAAGCCAACATGTTAAGAGCTTCTCCTGCTGATTTGCTGTAACATAGGTGATAAATTCTGCATCTTCCATGTTAACCAATGCACAAACTTTAGTGCTACACAGAATCTGTCTTGATAGTTTTTGAGATTATTCAAAATTATAAATTCAAATAAATATCTTAAGAAAAAATGAAAACAATGTAAAACAATCCTGCTCTGGCATCTGAAGCAGCCTTAAGATGACCACACACTAGATGATAATCATGCCAATTGTCAGCAAAGGCCCAATTACCTGTTGGTTCTTCAGATTAGCTTGCCAGATTATCCAGACTATAAACATGGACGTTGTTTGTGGTGAGCACAAAAGACAGTCGAGCAGACATTAGCAGAATTATGATATGATATGGAGGAATAGCCAGTCAGAAGGCAGGGTGACTAAAGGAGGAAGTAAAACAAAAGCACAGTCATGGCAACAATAGCAGGCGGCAGCACCATAGACGGCGCTGATAAACCTAAAGCGAAAAGTTGGATGGACGTCAGAAATGGAGGAGACACAAGAAAAAGACACAAGATTATGTTCAGCTGTGGACTGTACCAACTTAACAGTTATTTGACTTGTCATGGAAAGCTGATTCCAAGCTTTGGCTAGCAGAAGGGGTGTATCAGTTTGGTGGCTCCAATCTTTGAATGTCTTGTTCCATATTATGAAGCATCAGAGGTAGAACACGCATATCAGTGGATAGGGTGCAGAATCTAAAAATGATGTAGAAGACAAGGGGAGAAGGTCTGCACACCAAGGAGCTCCCATATCAGGCTTTTATTAGCAATTGAAGGGACATTTCATGGGATACATAATTAGATACTGATGGGCTTCAGCTGTGTCAAGTCACATGTGTATGTGTGCGTATTTAAGATGGCTACTCAGATACATTCACAAGTCTGAAGAAGAGCACGTAGGCTTGAAACATCACTTCAATTGCTAATAAAAGCCTGACATGGGAGCTCCTTGGTGTGCGGACCTTTTCTCCTTGGTTTCATATTATGTCTAGCAAAATATTTCAGATAAAGCCAGAGGGATTTTTTTGGTTTCATTTTTGTACAAGAAAAGGGATATTGTGTTGTCTATATATCTTTGTTGGGATATTTCACAGTCCTCTTGTAGTATTCAATAAAAACTGGGATGGTGTGCAGAGTATTTACATTAGTGGCTTGTTTTGTACTATCAGGAATCCACTGTAGATTAATGTGCCAATAATTTCTTCTGTCTACTATTAAATTGGATCATGTCGGATTTTGATTGATTCAAATTATTTCGTTTGGTTCAGCTTCTCTCTGGTTTGAATATATCCAACACTTGGAGGTACATGCATGTGCAAGGAGCACTTTGGCAAATCATCCTGTTTCAAAGACATATTACATATTTCCAAGAACTGGGCTGTAAATCAGATGTATAAAGCCAACTATGATTGCAAGTTAAGCATCGTTCTGAAAAATAATACACTTTCTGTATTCAGCAACATAATATTTTTTTGAAATAGATACAGAAATCTTGCTTGTACTGCTTTTTTGTATCTTGGTAGTTGCAATACAGAGAGCAGAGCTTTTTCTGCACATTTCCACCTAACTTCTTCACACATAAAAGCTTTTTGATCAGTTTAAATGGTGGACTTGGAGTCTGGTGTAGATTTTGAAGTGAAAAACCATCTTTTAAGGCATTAAGGTCAGCGTTAAGATCTGTATAGAGATATATGCATTGGAAGTATTCCAACCAGTAAGGACTCTAAAAGGATAAACAGCAACCACCACAGCAACCCAGGCACAGCAGGAGTCTCCTCTGATGAAGAAGGAGCATCTTTATTCATCCGTATCTCTCTCTCGTCTCCATCACTCTGTATCTTCCTTTATTGTGCTCTCTGAGGATCCCTCTCATGTTATTCTGCACTGGCCTATTAGAGTGTACATCCAGCCAGCGCCACATTAAAATCCCTACAACCCAATGCCTGTGGACTCAGATAAAGATCCCTGTTTTTATACAGAATAGTTTGATCCATCTCCGACAGCACTCCACATTAATATTCTCCAACAGATCAGAGACAAAAGAGCCCCAGACCCATGTGCTGTTCTGTACTGACTGGTGTGTCATCTGTGCATCATCCAAAAACAGAGAGAAAGAGAGAATGGGGGTGCGGGGATGATGTCGGGATACTCAAATATACGGTAACACTGCATGAATTTTTCATCTGCCAGCAGCTGTTTTCATAACCTTTTCTCAGGGCAGCCGCTGTGGTTTCTGCAGTGCCAGGGAGTCATTGGCACGTCAAGCTTGGCAGTCATGAGTGTCCGAAGGAGTGCGAAAAACAGAGGAGGTGGGGTTGTTGGCCGCGACGGTGGGTCAGCTGCAAGAGGGGACGAATGCGTTGCTCTCTTGGGTCTTTGGTTATGTTTGAGAAGACAACGGGCATGTGTGTTGCGGTGAATGGATGCCCCTGGCAGGTTTCCCCTAAGAGGGAGTCAGGCGAGAGACAGGATGCTTATCCCTGGAGAAACTGCCCAACCCTCCGTGCCAATTTAGGTCCTGCTGCTGGTGCATGATGGGAAAGAAAAATATCCCTCCCTCCCTTCCCCTGTGAAAAGCACCCTGACCTGAATACCGATTCAGATAAATAATACTCGCTCTGTAGACGAGTGCAGAGACAACTTTTTGAGTATTCATCATCTTAAATCCCCCTTCTTGCCCCCTTCAAGGTGAGATTCAGGGTGTGAGGACCGCCGTGTCAGGCAAACCTGGCGAGAAACACAGTGAGGAGTGAGAAAAACAAGCAAATGTGACTGCGCAGTTGAGAGCTGCAGCCCCAGATTCACAATCATACTGGGAATCACAACACTTTTTAATAATTCAGGATGAATAGAGGAGAGAAAATTCTGCAGCAAGCAAGCAAGGAAAGCCAAGGAAATGACAGGGAAGAAAAGAATCCAACAAAACTCTGCGAACTAAAATTTCCTAGTCTGGAGACATGTCTGCGGCACTGCTATATAGGCTTACGCTATACATCAGTGAATAGAGATCTCTTTAAGCATAGAGAATCGCTGTGCTTCTTGTTATTTATGACCTTGGCTCACTCACACATTCTCCAGCAGCAGCCTCTCTCACTGTGATGTCTTCATTTTATCTGGAGCTCTGCTTAAGAATGAGGAAATTCTCAAATTAGCATGCCAAGCAAAGAATTCACAACCAATTTCACGTTGTAAACATGTAATCAAAGTATACATGCAGGGTGGCTCAGCAAAAATCTGATGACACATTTCAAGCAAAATCTGAATTAAGGCATGCACAGTTATGGTGGTTTGATTTTTCAGCTTGTGCATTTCAGTACACAGTACTTCTGTTTATCATGAAATTAAATTCTAATTAATCCTGTCTCAAATGAATCAGTTTGTTTTCTTGTTCTACTTCTCCCGACCCTGGCGCAAACCACGACTCATTATGTTCCACTATTCTTAATTTTTTTTTTTACCACCGGCAACAAGGTAGTGAGTGAGAAAAAACCTTTGCCAATTAGTCCGAGCCCTTGTGATTTTGCCATTCTTGCTAACAAATCCAATTTACATTAATTATTCATTTTGAGGTCGCACACACAGACACTCATTGTCCCTGCCAGAGGGGCCTGAAGGAGAAGAAATGCTGCAGTAAGGTCTGTTTGTGTCTACATAGTTTTGTTTCAAATACCTCCACTTAGCATGTCTGTCATCCTGTATTTTATGACTGCACCAGTTTGTCTGTATTGCATCAAATATGTGATATCTTGCAGAGTAAAACAAGTCTTTAAAGTCCCTGTAAAGTCATTTTTTTTAAAAAAAATCTGTTTTTTAGGTTTGTTGTATGACAGGCCACTCTGTTATGAACTGCCAGGCCAAATTTCAGTCACAGAAAACATCTCTAAGTTTATAAAATTAAGCTTCAAAATGATGAAGATGAGGCAGTAAAATCTGCTCCAGGATAGTGGGCATGTTGGTTGAATGAGCTGAAGCCACACCCACTCATGAGAAATAGGATCCTCTCAGATTAAAAAAAATAATAATAATAAAAAATGCTTCTGATCAGAACGCAGCTGCCTGGCTTTGCAGCAGAGAGAGACAGAAGCTGGGGATTAAATTTACTGTTTTTGGCATTAATCTCTCAATTATGATAGGTTTAATGACCTGTAGGTCACCAATGGCTGATAGATTTGGGAAATTTACCTCACAATGAACAAAATTAAAGCATTTAACTGGCTGTTAACTTCCAAGGCAGTGACATCAGCTAGCAACAGACTGTCCTGAGATGAACTCTGTGATTTCATATCATTGTATCATTAGTGGGGTGCGGGGTATCCTCATCAAGACTGGTGATGTCATAGGTTCACATATGTGCCCTGCCCACATTAAACCAAACCAGGAAAGAGGTGAACAACTTTCTCACAGTCTAAATCCAAAATTCAGTCACATATTGATCTCAGTGTTTTCACATGTTTACAGCAACCTTGTTCCAACATATCTTGTGTGTGAAGACACAAATTTTGGATTTCACTTTACAGGGACTTCAATTTCATCAGTAGCCTATGTAGAAAACAAACTTGTATGCATGGAGAAATGTCCTCTATCAATCTTCAGATAGTGTTTACGTCTGTACACCAGGTGCTGCTCGGGCTAATATTTTCCTCTGACCTTTTTCTGCAGTTTCATCCGCTCTTATAAACCTGCATTCAATATAAAATCCCAGCCAGTTCAGACAACAAACACCTTTGCCAATTGTCCACATGTCTATCTCCTTCCCACAATGCCCTATTTATTGTTGTGATGGGGAGATACGCTGCAGCCCTGTGAGTGTTTACTGTGGGATGCAGGGGCCGAGCCAGCCAAGCTGCGGGGTCACAGGACGGGTGTTGAGAGGTCAGAGCCTTGATGTTCAGACATTTTCTTCAGGGAATGTTGCTTTCTTTGCTAAACACACACTTGCGCACATACACACATATCTTGGACAAGTCTTATTAATCACAGGGCAAAGAAGAGGGAGTGTATTGAATAAAACACAGCAGGACTCAGTTTAGACTGGAGGCAGAGGGAGTAGACCTGTGATTCACTGCTGAGGCTGACAGATGTTGCTCCACTTGTTGCTTTTCTAGAGAGGAGACTACAAATAATGAAAACATCATGCTGACAGGATGAAGTCTTACCATGCTTATTTTGTTTAATTTTGCAATACTACACTGCAGAAACTCAAATTAGAGCAATAGTAGCCTATTTGTCTAATTTCTGGTAAGGAATATATCACTTCAATTACAGTCCTGGACAAAAGTATTGGTATCCCTGGAATCTTTACAGAAAATACATCATTTCTCCCAGAACTTGTTGCAATTACAAATGTTTTTGGTATACATGTGTTCATTTCCTTTATGTGCATTGGAGCAACACAAAAAATCTGAAGAAAAAAGACAAAATTGACATAATTTTACACAAAACTCAAAAAATGGGCCAGACAAAATTATTGGCACCCTCAACTTAATATTTGGTTGCACAACTTTGGAATAAATAACTGAAACCAATCACTTCCTATAGCCATCAACAAGCTTCTTATACCTCTCAACTGGATTTTTGGTCCACTCTTCTTTTGGAACCTGTTCCAGGTCTCTCAGAGTTGAAGGGTGCCTTCTTGCAACAGCAGTTTTAAGATGTCTTCATAGGTGTTCAATGGGATTTAGATTCGGACTCATTGCTGGCCACTTCAGAACTTTCCAGCGCTTTGTCTCCAACCATTTCTTGGTGCTTTTTGAGGTATGTTTGGGGTCATTGTCCTGCTGGAACACCCATGACCTCTGATGCAGACCGGGCTTTCTGACACTAGGCCCTACATTGTGGCCCAAAATCTTTTGATAGTCTCCAGATTTCATGATTCCTTGCACACAGTCAAGGCACCCAGTGCCAGAGGCAGCAAAACAACCCCAAAACATCTTTGAACCTCCACCATGTTTGACTGTAGGTACTGTGTTCTTTTCTTTGTAGGCCTCATTCCATTTTCTGTAAACAGTAGAATGACGAGCTTTTTCAAAAAGCTCTACCTTAGTCTCATCTGTCCACAAAATGTTCTCCCAGAAGGATTGAGGCTTACTCAGGTATATTTTTGCAAACTCCAGTCTGTTTTTTTTATGTCTCTTTGTCAGCAGTGGGGTTCTCCTCGGTCTCCTGCCATAGCGCTTCATCTCATTCAGATGACGACGTATGGTCCGAGCTACACTTTTGCACCCTGAGTCTGCAGGACAGCCTGAATTTGTGTGGAAGTTGACGTAGGATGTTTATCCACCATTCCAACTATCCTGCGTTGCATTCTTTTGACAATTTTTCTCCTCTGTCCCCATCCAGGGAGATTAGCCACAGTGCCATAGTTATAAACTTCTTGATTATATTATGCACCGTGGACAGAGGCATCTCAAGATCTCTGGAGATGGTCTTATAACCTTGAGATTGTTCATATTTTTCCACAATTTTGCTTCCTAAGTCCTCAGACAATTCTGGGCTCTTCTTTCTCTTCTCCATGCTTGGTGTGACACACACAGGCACACAACACAAAGGCTGAGTCAACTTTTATACATTCTTACTGGCTTCAGGTGTGATTTCTAGATTGCCAGCACCTGTTACTGCCACAGGTGAGTGTAAATGAGCATCACATGTTTGAAGTAAAATGATTTACCCACAGTTTTAAAAGGGTGCCAATGTTTTTGCCCATTTTTTGAGCTTTGTGTAAAACTATGTCAATTTTGTCTTTTTTCTTCTGTTTTTTTGTGTTGTTCCAATGCACATGAAGGAAATAAACATGCGAATACCAAAAACATTTGTAATTGCAACAAGTTCTGGGAGAAATGGTGTATTTTCTGTAAAAATTCCAGAGGCGGGGAGCAGGTGGCCTAGTGGTTAAAGGCGCTCCCCCATGTACGCAGGCGGCCCGGCTTCAAATCCAGCCTGAGGCCCTTTACCGCATGTCTCTCCCCTACTCTTGACCCTGTTTCCGACTCTATCCACTGTCCTCCTCTATCTAATAAAGGCACAAAAATGCCCAAAAATAAATCTTAAAAAAAAATTCCAGAGGTGCCAATACTTTCGTCCATGACTGTACTTCAAGCCATGTGTATCTAACAAGTCCAGATAATCATCTTATTTAGGGATATTATACCATACTTTAGACAAGAAATATTCTGATCAAAATCATTTCTTGAACCAGGTTGTAAACATGTAGTTTAGGACATCAGATATTGGAAAAAGTAGGCCTACTTCTCTTAAAAAGGCCAAAAATAATGATCCTCTCTCCATCCATCTCTGTTTAAATGAGAAAAAAACATGCCATCAAATTGTGCATTCCAACCTGATAAACTTTAAATTCACTCAACATAATCTCTAACACAAAGACCTACTTTGCTGGCTTTGTTTGAGCTGCACATCTATGTTTACAGAGGCCTGTGTGCGTTCTTAAACATCTGCCATACCACTCATTCTCTGTTGTTGTTTTTTATTCTGCTGAGGTATTTTTTAATGCCAAATTCTGTTACTCTCACCCTGTATTAAGAGGACAGGTTTTCTACAACTTATATATTGTCTCTTGTGACACATAAAGTAGTGACTTGGCCAAAAACACTTGATCTCACCCACCTAGTCCATCTGAAAAGTGTTCTGTCTGCACCACAGATATGCTCCGAATGAGGGGGCATGCCCTCGCCTGTTGTTTCTTTTACTGAAGGGGAGTGCAACACAGCACTGCTCAGCACAACACAGAGTAGATTTATCACAAGACAACATAGGAATAAAGAAGAAAACATTCAAAGAGTGCTATATTTTGCCTGTCTGAGGTTGATTTGCTCCCTGTTTTATTGTAATGTTGGTTTAGTGATGAGATTTGTCAGTCTTTGCATGGGATTTTATTTTGAAATTGGAAGGATCCTCTGTTTGAGTTGATCTGCTTTCTACAGATTGGTGCCTGCTGGAAACTGGCTCAACTTAAAATAGACTCAGCATGAGGGGGTCTTTTGGCACGCCCTGGAGACAGGCTGGGGTGCATGCTCTGGAAGCCCAAAGAATGACTAGAAAGGATTCAATAGGCTCAGAGTGCACAGTGTAGACTGAGAGCTGCACAGACAGACTATGAGGAAATAAGGGGTTGATATGGCTTGCTAGCTTACATAAATCAATTTGCAAAAATGTGCAACAGATCCAGACTTAAAAAAAAACATCAGTTTGTATCAATTTTCGTGGACAAAGTGGAAACACTTATATCTGCTGGTTTTTCTTTAGCTTTGGGGTCATAAAGAGGCATCTAGCTTAAAAGTCATCACAGGAGCTTTAAACTTAAGCTGTCAGATCTACAACAACCAGCAAACCATAGATGCAAACCCTTAAACGAATTACACTAAATTAAAAATAAGTCAAATAACACAACAGTTTGGTGTGAACAGAAACAAAACAGAAGTTATAGTACAAACTGTTTTGTTTCTCACATATGTAATCATAATATCACCTAGATCAGAATTATGTGGGCCACGATGAGTAGATGAGTAAAGTATGCCGAGAGAAAGTTGAAGCCTTTTAGTTCTATAGCTCTTTTAGTGCATGCACCTGCTGGGTGGGAGGCAGGGTGCTGAAGAGGGCCCATACATACACTGATGTAACAACAATGGTGTGAATTTCCTACAAAGATAGAGAGAGAGAGAGAAACTGTGTGTGTGTGTGTGTATACACCTGCAGCCGGATCAGCTCAGATGCTCCCACACAGTGCCAAGAGCTATTCCGATCAGCGGGATAATAGTGCCATCATCGCTCGGTTTCATAAGCCGAGGCACTACATGCTGAGATGAGAAACCGTCCAGATGTATGCATTCTAACAGACAGTTGCAAACTAGTGCAGGTTGTGTATGTGTGAGTGTGTGAGCAGCGCGGCCTGCTGTGATGGACCCTGACAGATTAGGATGTGGGCGCAGCATCGTCCCACTGCCGAATCATGAAGTGTGTATTGTGTGGAGATCTTGGGACGGGGAGGATGTTTCTATCATGAACAAGGTGTGAAATCTGGAAATAAACACTGCTTGGTGGACTGCTCTACTTTTAAGAGTGGGAAAGATGGGGGTGGATAAGGTTTTCTCTCTTCTATATGTACTTATCATCTCTGTTTGTCTCTGTCATGCTTTCTTTCTTTTATCTGTTTTATAACTCTTTTGAAGGAGTCGTTATCTTCAGCTCTCAAAAACATCTTTCTACAGTAAACAACACCTTTATAGTGCTGCTGGCACTATCCTTTACTTTATGCAGTTAAATGCTTAAAAATTCCATTTCTCTTTGATTCCTTGTGTAAAATATAACAGAGTTAGCTACAGTTGTCAAAATTTTGGATACTTCAGTACTTTTCAGTATCATGTGATTTAAAAGGATACCATCTCAGATATTTTAATCATCTATATTCAAAAAAAGTATCAAATCTTTGGTTCCAAAGTCATATTTTTAGCCTCAAGAGAGAGAGAGAAGGAAAGAGAACAAAAGATGCACAAAAACATTGGCTATTCTTTGGTACTGAAAACATTGTGAATATCTTTCTGCATTTTTGACACTTTGCAGAAGTTATCTTGCAATTTTTGGTAATTAAATCAGGAAATTACCCAATAGTAGGGGCATGGGACTTCTACTTTTGTTGCCATGGTACAAAAACAATAGATATAATTGGATTTTTACTAGCTTCTTATCAAAGTTGTGTGACAGCTGTTACACTGTCAACAACAACAGTTGTTTAGTGTTACAACAATAATGTGATCTGGTGTTGTCACCAGTGAGAGAGGACGCCACAGACAAATTTGGATTCCCAAAGAATCAAGACTATGCACCCACTGCAGCCAACAGGAGGTGGAAAGAGAGCTGCACTTTTTAACCACCTGTCCTTTATAAAAAGGACATCATCGATATGTTCTTTCCACTTTTCACCAGAACAAAACAAAATCAATTCACCAGGATGAACAACAAACAGAAACTTCATTATCAAGCTGTTGTTGAAAGAGTCACCACCACCACCACCATGAACATGACTGCATGAACATATTTTAGAAAGAAACACTAACACAGAAAATAACTCAAAAAAAAGTTAGTTATTTGACTGTAAGTACAGGCCTTCAGTGCAATATTTTCATCAATCCTCAGAGCTGTTAATAAGCATTATAAAAGCTTTAAATGTGTGAGACACCCTGGTTAAGCAGAGCTTAAACATACATACATACATAAATGCAGGCCTGCCCACAGAATTGGCTCTGCCCCTGAAAAACTGGGCCCTCCACAGCTGTGATTCATTGATGATATCGTTACATTTGTATTGCATTAGTATCGTTAGTGCCAGCATCCCGTCTAACAGTTACCTCATTTTGGAGCTGAAAAGTGTGTCAAGCTACTATTAAGTTTTAAAGTTGAATTTACTTATTTTCACCTATTTTTGCCACTTAAAACTCATTTTTGCTACGGATTAACCCATTTTTGACACTTTTAACCCATTACTGCCACATTTTAACCATTACTCATCACTTATCTGTCTATTTTTGCCACTTTCAACCCATTTCTCTTACTGTTAACAAATGTTTGCAATTCATTAACCAGTTTTGCCACTTTCAACCCATTCTTGCCATTTTTAACCCCTTTTCACCACTATTTCTGCTCATTTTACCACTTCTACCCAGTTTTGCTACTTTTTGCATATTTTTTCAACTTTCAACCCTCATTTAACCAATTATGCCTCTTTTTTAAGCATTTTGCCTCTTCTAAACCATTTTTTTGCCACGCTAAATCCACTCTAGCTATTTTTAACCCATTGTCATCACTATGTCTTTCCATTTTTGCCACTCTTTAACCCCTTTTATTACTTTTCAGCTCCTTTTTGTCAAATTTACCATTTTTTCCACTTTTGGCCCGTTTTGGCACTAACCCTCATTTAACCAATTTTGCCTTCCTTTGCTCATTCTTGCCTCTTTTAAGCCATTTTACCACTGTTAACAAATTTGTGCAACTCATTATCCCATTTTCATTACTTTTCTGCCCATTTTGTCCTTTTTCAACCAATTTTTGCTACTGTTAAGACATTTTTTGCAATTTATTAACTAATCTTGCCACTTTCAAGCCATTCATGTTGTTTACAACCTTTGTCCCTTTTGCAAATCTTTGGCCCATTTGCACGACTTTTCTGCTTATTTTGCCACTTTTTGGCAATTTTTGGCAATTTCAACCCTCAATAAACCAACTTTGCCATGTTTAAGCCATTCTTGCCATTTTTAACCCCATATCATCACTATTTCTCTCCATTTTTGCTGCTATTTAACCCATTTTCATGACTTTTCTCTTCTTTTTTTGCCACTTTTGGCCCATTTTAGCACTTTCAACCCCCATTTAACTGTTTTTGCTTCTTTTTACTCATTCTTAGATCTTTGAATGCATTTTGCCACAGTTAAAAAAATTTTGCAACTCAGTAGCAAATTTTAATGACTTTCATGCCCATTTTGGCCCCCTTCAACCCATTAGCTAATGTTCACAAGTTTTCACAACTTATTAAACAGTTTTGCCACTTTTACCCCATTCTTGCAATTAGAACCCCTTTTAAACCACTTATCTGTCTATTTTTGCAACTTTCAACACACAAATAATCACTATTTCTTTCTACTTTATCATGACTTTTCTGCTTATTCTGCCACTTTCACCCAATTTTGCCACTTTTTGCCCATTTTTGCCCCTTTCAACCCACATTTAGCTAATTTTTCCACAATTTACTCATTCTTGCTTCTTTCAATTAATTTTGACACTTTTAACCAATTTTCACGACTTGTCTGCTCATTTCTGCTACTCTCAACAGATTTTTGCCATTTTCTGTCCACTTTTTTCTCTTTTCCTAATTACTTTATTCTTCCCCATTAAAATTGTCTCAGTTTTTCTAATTAATTTTCAGGCATTCTGACGTTTGTGCACATTATGGTTTAGCTTCAAAGTCTGACGTTACCATCCTAAAGGTTTAGTTCAGTGTTCTCATCCACATTGTTAAGGTTATAAAAAAGGTAATTCTGTTTGAAAAAAATAGGTTTATATATTTTTCAAAAAGTCTATATTTTATCACAGCATGAATATATTGATACATTTGTGTTGCTTTCATATGTGAGTTTTTTATGATGATTTTGCAGACCTCAATGAGCTCCCGATTCGGTTGGGCCCTGAAGGCTCTCCCCTTTACCCCCCCCCACCCCACCTTAAGGGCAGCCTTGCATACATGAAAAAGAAGAAACGCCTCGTGTGCACTCTTGCATGGAAATGCACATCAGTCTCAGAGGTCAGTGGGCCTCTGTGTCAATGACACTACACTAGGCAAACATACAGACGTCATTACAGCCTGCTTTATCTCCTCTTCCCTCCCCTCCTGTTTTACTTTCCTCCTTTTACCCTTTCTCTATATCAGCATCTCTTTGCTCTTTTTTTTTTCATTGTTGACAATGTCATTGAATCTATTAACTTCCCTTTGACCAGTGCAGCGCAGGCTCTCCCTCACCACAAAAAGAAAAAAGTCGCCCAGTTTGATTCTCCTTCTTACATGCAGACATCTACCTTATACCTCTTTGGCATACTTTGCGGTCTCTTAAAAGAGAATGTCTTACACTCCCCTGAGAGAGCAGAGCGAATATGTAAAGAGCTGTAAGTAGAGTAAACAACACAACCCGCCAAATATAGCCACATTAAAGACGTCACAGCATGTTATTTATTTTTTCACAACATACAGGGAGGCTCGCTTAAATAGTCCGACTGGTTGACTGACTAAAAACGCGGCTACAGGAGCAGCTCAGTCTGCAAAGTGGCTCCAGAGGATGTTGTGCACTCTGCTAGCTAACTCACAGTGACTGTTAACCTCCTCATCCATCAGTGGAGAGAGCAGCCGTGACACAAAAAACCTGCTTCTTCCATTAGAGCCCTGACAGAGCCTAATGCCTGTCTCTCCCTCTCTCGTCTGCTCTGTATCTCTCCGTTACAATAATGAAGTCTTCTGCCTCCTTCTGAAGTGAGCAACTCTTTAATAATACTGTTTTTGTTACCGTCTCCTCAGTGGCTCTTTGTTTTCCCGGGATGCCCTCATCTTTGAGGGATGAAGGGGGGGGGCTCACGTTGGCAAAAGTGTGAATTAGTGTTCAGACACATACAGGATGAAAGACCAGCTCTTATTATGGCCTGAACGCATGAGCACACATCTGTGAATAGAGATGTGTAAATGAGCTCTACACACTGACTGCTGTCTGTTTCTGGGCTGTTGTTTTGCTCTTTTAAATAATTGACAAGGCTGTGCTTGTGGAGACAGGGACAAATCTGCTGAGTTAATGTCCCAGCCAAAGGAGTTTTACCACCAAACACTATCAATCGCTCCCCCCGTACATGGAATTGTTACCACCATGGCAGTCCATAAATCTTACGTAACCCCAGCTCAGCGATATAACAAGTCAGTATTACAGCTGTGTGTTGTGTTTATTGTTTCGCTGGGGATGACAACTGCTCTATTTACCCTGTAGATTACATTCACTTTCCAAACAACACTTTAAAGCCGGGCAGGTTGGGGCTGGGGACGCATTAGTGGGATTGCTGGGGGGGACTGTAGTCTGTTCCAGGCCATCTGGGGAATAAAAGGGACTTGTAGATTCTGTAGGAGTTGGAGCTGTCAGGGGTGCACACATGGCTTACACTGATGTTATACCAGGGTGTGTGAGGGCAAAGTCCCGGCCGTGTTCACTGTCAGACTGTGGGATCTCTGTTTTCCCCGGCCTCCCATGGGAGCTGAGAAGTGTTTGATTGAGGCCTTGACTGGGAGCAGCAGCGAAACACAGCATATATGGCAGTGACTATCTGTTAGCCTGACACTTTTTTCTCCTTGCTTTTTTCCTTTTATTTCTTTTAACTGCAGGCGAAGGAGGATGCAGCTTTCGCTTCAAGGTCCCTTGCCAAACACGGCAGATGGGTGGAAACCTCTCCTTGGAATAAATAAAAAGCTCTGAGCTTTCCCCTTTTGCTCACCATTAAAATTCCGACAAAAAACTACTCCTGTACCGCTAAGGGAAGAAAAAGCCCGTATCTGACCGTGTTTACACACAGCTTGGCCTTAAGACCACACTGTTGTGACATCTGTCTCTTTGTTGTGCCAAAATTACAGCCAAGAACAAGATGGCAAAATGTTCTGAGAGTCTTTCCAAGTGGATTTATCTTTAACTGAAATGTACCTGGATTTTTAACCTGAGAAATGTTCAAAGGAAAGTACTTCACAAGTGAAACCCCTGCAGGATCGAGATGATTGGAATATAAAACAATCTGGTTCATGACTCCTCTCTGCTGTTTCTGCTCTTCTAAGCTACAACAGGGTCTCCCTGGCCACACCTCTCACAAAATAAAGAGAATAACCACAACATCGACTGAGGACTCCAGAAATCTAAGGCCCATTTCAAGATGGAGTCTGAGTCTAACCCTGAGCTTTGAGTTGATCTGCTCTCAAATGAGAAACTTTGAGTTTTAATTTCAGAACAGCAGATTTGAGTTAGTTAAACATTTCTGAGTGCTGATTCATGCTGAGTGAACAAATGATGGTGTATTGGGTGCACTTTTGATAACTAGTTGATACAACACATTATACTGAGTTTCTTAATTATGTAAGGTATATACCAAGTGAACACAGATTTAAGTTGGGCCAACATTTTCTGGGTTCAAAGTGTGCAACACAACTTTTAAAGCCATCATCAAGGGTGCCTTGATGCTACAATTCACCATAGCAACAGCTGAAAGGTAACTCAAATGAGAAATCCTCATGCATACAATCAGCAATTGTTTGCTTATTTTAAAAAAAAGGTTTCGCTGCTTTAGCGGCAAAGGAGTCACATGAAAGAAAAAAGAGTTTTAGATATAAGTTGTGACTAAAGAGTCAACTCATACATTTAGGAGACTAAAGTTGTACAATTCAGAAATTAAAGTAGAAAATTACAAGATTCAAGAGATGATTTTAATTTAAAGAAAATAATCTAAAACTGGAAATACACTGTATCTGCAAATTACTGCACTTCAGTTCTGACAGAGATGGTGTCTCAAATGAACAGACTGAGAGAGGGGCCCGTAGAGCTCTATGGTCTGCTGCTGGGCTGTCCTGTTCAGACGGGCTAAGGGTGTAAATAATCTGCACACTGTCATGTTTTGTCAGGATCTTATTTGTTAAAAAGTCACTGATGTTTTAATTTTAGCTTATTCTGAAAACTAAAGAATGCAAACATTGGATACTCAGAGGTAAATTACCTGAAAAAAACCTGCTAAATCTTTATTCCCCTTAATTTGAGCATTCTTAAGCCTTTATTTTTAAAGGCAAAATTTACAACATAAATTTTGTGATATAATGACCTTCATTTATCAAAATTACTACTTTAATCATGATGTCATAGATTTCCTTATGAAAAGTGTCTTAGATTGCTTTACTTAATGCATACATTTGAACATAGATTCATTACACTGGCCTATTTAATCACAGAGAGCCTAAAACTTGTTTTCATTATGGTGGACCTGGAAGCAACTGAACTTGACAGTAGGACAGAGTCTAAACAGGTAAATAGCCATAACAGACTCACCTTACTTTAACTATATTTGACATATGAAACAAAGTAAAGACCATTAGTAGCTATTTTGTGCTTTAACTCTTTCTCAGTATAATGCTGGTTTCACAATTCAGTATCCTCTCAGCTATATCCTGTTTGATTCATTAATTAAGATCACTTAAATTAACATTTACAAATGTAAATGTAGCTACATATAGATGCAGCTACCCTGTGTCATTATGCTCTGTCATGTTTGATTAAAGAAGTAGCCTATGTTTCATTAAGTGTACTTATATCTATATAAAATCATGTGGATTTTTATTCAGAATAAAGCTGAATAATGTGCCTGAGTTTCTTCATTTCAGGGTCAACAGATTCAGAGTTTGAACCTGCTTTGTCAAATGTAGCACAAAACTAACATTTTAAACCCAGTTGTACAACTTGCAGCATGTGTCAAAACCCTTTAAGGGCTTTGTACTGGAATAATTAATAGGCTTATCTGTCACCCACAAAACAGCACCTTGCACCTCCATTGTGAGAGATGCCCTGTGTTTATGATGCTGGGTCTTAATGGCTCCAATGGATTCTATGAGTGAGAGCCAACACTGATGAGAAATGCTCGTTCAAGGGGGAAAAACAGACAAATGTCAAGGACCTTCCTCTCTCTCAGAGCGATGAAATACTAGAAGACTGAGTAAGAAGAGTCCAGAAATAGATTTCAATTTGATGATGATAGTCTGTGAACACAGCAGGACATTTTTTTGACACCAATTCAGCCAGATGCGGAAAAATAGAGGGTAAATTGAAACGAGTAATTCCATTCCACTCTTCTCCCCATTGTGCGTGCCTTAATAAGGTCAAAAAAACATGGTTCGGCTGCTGTAAATGACTGAATTTAAGACTATTCTGAGACAATTGGTAGGGATTTGCATATAAAAAGACATGTGATTGTTAAAAAGACCTTGGCCTATATTCTGTAATTGCTACAACTCCATCTGTCTCTCAATCCTGCTTTTTAAAATAATACTCCTCCGGTTCTTTTTGCAACTATCTTTTGGGTTCTTTGGTAAATCCTCTTGTCCTCCTCGAGCCATTATATGAGACAACATCTGGTCCCAGTCTGTGTCTCCTCTGTTAGCTCTTGAAATATTCAACACAATTAAATCATGCTGCCTTCAAGGATTAGCCGAATATATAGACATTCTTGTGAAACTTGAATAACTGTAAAAACTCCAAACTTAGTTTCAGAAGTAGGTTTTTCTGATCTGCGCCCACACCTAACATGATTGCACACCACAATTATCTTAATCACCCTGCGGTAGGTAAGAGTGGCAGTGAGTTTTAAGTGGTTCTGCAGTTGCAATATCACAGCCCGCACCGTGTATTAACATAGCGGAGCCGAATTAATCCTAACAGGCTGCAGCAATTACCTGAGCCCTGACTGTTCCAAAGTCATTCTGAGCCATAACAAACATATGAGCACAGATAACATTTGCCAGACGCAGACGATATTACGAGCTCAGATGTGACCGTTACAGGAGTCGGTCTCATTAAAGCCCAGGGACAAAGACGACCAGCTCTCATGGAGCGGTGGAGCAGGAGGGCGAGGGAGCAACAGGCCACATACCTAAGAAAGATTCAGAAGTAGAAGGATGATGGAAGCTCCTTCTCCTTCATCATATTTCCAACTGAGGGTTTTAATTTCACAAAGCAGCAAGAGTCGGAGCTTTCATTTCACTTAGAGGCCTCTTTTTTCACACCTTGATACCCTGCACTGGCACTGTTTTCACATCAGACATCTTTGAATAAATGAGCCCGAACAGTGACATGGATGCAATGTGAGATTAATCCAAGGCATAATAAACATGATGAAGACATGCCAGGAGTCACATCCGTTCTCATAAAATGTCACAAAATGAGACATTACCAGTCTGCACATGAAGACAGAGCAGCAATATGCAGCCATGTTACATGAAGTCAGTCAAAACATATACAGTGCTTAACAAATTTATTAGACCACCCTAACCCAAACCAAAGTAAGGTTTATGCCACAGCTGCCCTAAATTAACAGCATCAGTAATTACCAAAATCATTTTTATGTTTCTGCAATGGTTAATACACCAATTTGTAGAAGCTCTTTAACCCAAATGATATTTTTAATGCTTCACCTATCCTGTCTCACCTCAGTTATGCCTCTGTTACTCCTACCTCACTTCTCCTCCACTTTATGCCTCTATGACATTTAAAAGCAAAACATCAAGAGTAAAATATCACACCTTGAAACGGCACTGTAAAACAGCCTAAACAAGCCTATGTTGAAAGGATTAGGCAGGAACAGCGCACGTTCCTGCCTTTACTGTGCCTACAAGGAAAGCCTGAAGAAGGGAGAGAAGCAAGGGGAAAGTGCCAACAGACAACAGACATGACAACAGAATGGCATTGATTAAGTCAGGTATAGCTCAGAGGAGGAGCTGGGGTGGAGGAGGGTTGCAAAAAGTAGCTTGCAGATGGAGCAGCAAAGCATAGCCAGACTAAAGAAGTTTAAATGCGGCAGAATTAGTGCAATTAGCCAATAGCATGCTTAAAATGAATCAGCTGGCCCATCTTTATTTTCAAGGAATGTCCAGATAACCAGTAGGTGCCCCCTTGCCACCACCAGTGACTCAGTCTCAAACAAAACTGTATTTTGGCCATAGGCAAAGCATCCACCCTATTGTGTTACAATGCCCAATTCAGAGTCACCATGTGTGTATTCAGACATGTACCCCAAAGGTCATTCTTCATGAGAACAGAAAATCTTTTTTGTTTTTAGGAGGCCTGTTGTTTCTCTTTTAGTGTGAATTTGTAGTTCTGCCATAATCATGTGATCTCATCTTCATGGGCTGCACTCTGTGGTTAGCTTACACTGCACAGCACTTTGCTAAGTACTGAAATGGATCCAGTGGGTGGGGGAATGCAGTGGTGGTCAGAGCACAACTATGGCATGTACAGTGTCAGAAAGTCAAAAAGAGTACAGAACATCTTCTCTCAAAAAGACCTTTTTTGCTATTCACCTTTTTTCAATTTTCAGTCATTTGTTATGCATGACCAGGATGAAGAAAAATACCAGACAAAGACTGTGACCCCCCTTCAATGTTGGAAGAATTCAAGTGTGAGTTAAGTCTGTGCCACAACAGAAATCTGTCTCTTTTGCCTTTATAGAGTCGAAAAGTACACGGCAGACATTTCCCTTCTCCCTTTTCTTCATCTCCACTATTCCTTTCAACCACATGCCACTCCATCTTGAGGACTTGCTAACTCTCACCGCCAAAAGGGCAGATGCCCAGGTGCTGGTGAAGCTGAATTGCTGTCCTCAGCACACAAAGGCGATGTCACCTGGGGAGTATGGCTCGGAAAAGGGGGAGAGCTGTCAGAGTAACAGGAGAGCACCTGGGATTACTGTCAACAGTCTCGTGGACTGTCTCCCTCCCTGCCCCTCCCCAGCCTCTCTGCTGTCGCTTTAGATCTATGGCATTCTCATTGACTTTGACCTTTAAACTCCAATTAGCCACTTAATCAGAAATTAATTATTAATATTAGAAAAACCAACAGGGCTTAGGTTGTTTGTCTCTTTCACCTCATTATCATCTGCTAATGACCATCCTTGCATCTCATTTCCACAACAAAGATGGACAAAGATGGCATTTGCTCAAGATTTAGGCTTTTTTTTTTTTTCTTTTAAGGACAAACAGTAATGGTTTTTTTTTTTTCTATGTATGTCCTGTAATTTTCACCCCTGACTCCTCTTCCAAGTTGGGAATGTCCTGTGCAAGTTAATCACTGGGATGTCTCTTCAGACTGCATTAATAAGAGAGTCCTCAGCTGCATAATAGAACTGCATCCACTTCTGAACTCACAGCCCTCATGCCCTAATTCAGTGTGAAATGGTTGACAGAGAAGTGTGAAAATGGCTCCCGGGAAAAGAAAAAAAAAGGTGCACGGCAGGAAAAGTGACTTGCACACCAGTTAGCGCTGTCTTCTCCACACACATGCACACTTGTTAATTATTTGTCATCTTCTGTTATGCGTCATGTGGGGAAACAGAGCCTGAGGCTTCAGTGAAAAACCTCCTGAGCATTGGCCACTAAATAAACGGCTTTTGGATTTTAAACAATCTCCTTTGGGCAAACAAGATGCTTTGAATGCACTGACAGAGCCAGTGGTATAATAAATGTCACTCGGCTATCCTGTAATTGGTGTTGTTCCCCTGTCATTTAGTCCTGATGCTGGGTTTTCAGGGCTGAATCTACGGACTACCAATGGGTCAATTAGTTAAAGTTTTCAGCTGACAAGAGACAAGGCATATCAAATACATTGTGATTGAGTTTGGCATTAGTCCACTTCTTAGCAGCATAAAAGTGAATTTGAGGGTGCAACAAAAGCTTTAGGCTAGAAAGGAGGAGGCTAGGGTGGAGGAGGTAAAGCATGTAATCAGCACTATTGAAGAAAGGCTCAGTGAGAAGAAATGGATTGCTTTGTTGAGAGAATGAGCTTGTAGTAGTTTCTTTCTTTAGTGTGTATGTTTGAGAGCAAACACCACATCCTCTTTGGCATGGTGGTGAGGTGAAGTGGGAGGAGTAGCGAGGAAATGAGCCTAACAATTTGATAGAACAACAAAAGGGAAGGGGTGGTGCCTTCAAAGCCACCCCTGGATGTGAAAGAAGAACATGGAGACAGGGGAAGTGTTCATATGTTGACTCCGTGCAACATTATAGGATTTTATTGAAAATCTGTACATATTTAGGATTTTTTGATGTCATTAGTTTCAAACCAGTACACCCAAGAAGTCTTCTGAAAGGTATCAAGTACAATTGGAGCAACAGTTTGGCATGCAGACACATGCACATGTACACAGACATGCGTCAAATTACAGTAGTAAGATTACACTGTATTTTTCCGTTTCTCCCTGGTGATTCTGATCTTCTAAACAGAAGGTGTGGACAAATGTCTTATAACCCTAAAAAAGTGTCACAGCAGCAAGAAAGATGTCCTTTCCTCAATGTTTTTTCTACTTTTTAGTCAGCTTAGAAAGATTTAAGGGATCAGTTTGGGGTTTATATATTTTTTTGCTCTCTCGACATTATCCTCTTCAAACCTCTTCTCTAAACCCTCCGTCATCAGTCTACGCTGCCTCTCACCCGCACAGAAACACAAAAAAGTACAACAATACAGAGTTGACAGGGAGCGATAGCAGACGGCTGACACCATGAGAGGATTAGGGAGATGATAACGTGAGTGGAAAATCTATTTTCTTTAAATGGAAGTCTCTCAAGGTCTCAATGATGGCTGAAAGTTTGCAACAAATTACAGTGAGAGATGGGTTTTATTACTCTGTAAATTCCTGCTTTTCACTACAGGCTGCTGCCTTAGTTTTCCCTACTGTTGAAACAAAAGAGACCATTTGTATTTATGACTTCGGTATTCTGCTGCAGAACCACCAACAAAGCACGATGTCTGTGATTCACATCATCCTTTGGTTAAAAACATCTCTCACAGAGGCGAGAGGAGCCTCTTGATGTTTGTGAGATACTGTTGAAAGCAGCATTGGAGCTGGAGAGCCGCTGTGAGGACAGAGAAAAATGTGGATGAGATACAGTGCCACAGGTGCTTCCCTTGCACTGAACTCATTAATGACGACTCCTCTGACGCTGTCTGCCATCACTGAAAACAAAACATGCTACTTTAAAGTCGTAATTGGAGTTGATTTACAAAATATGATTACAAAATGCATCAGGATTGCATTATTGCTAAAACTAATTATCCCTGCATACTGGACGTCAATCATTGCTGATAGAAGTCACATATTTAGTTTAATTTGTTATAGAAAATGTTTATAACAGAAGAAATAAAGCAATTAGTATTCATGCAATCGCTCATGTGTATGCACAAATATAAAGCTAGCTGATTTGTTGTGTTCATGCAACCTCTTTTGTTCTTTCTGAGCTAAATTCCATTAAAATGTTCCTCACGTTAAATGCAGTCAGTGCAAATGTGTTTCCCAATTAGTCTTATCTTGCAAGTCTGACACATACAAAAAGCTAATCTTACTGTATTTGTGTGTGCATGTGTGTGTAAGCTTCCTTTTTTTCTTCTGTGAGGCCTCTGAAGGCCTACTTTAGGGTAAGAACTTGGATTTAGAGCTGATGATGGATTAAAGTTCAGGTGTAAGGGTTGAGGTATAAGGCATGTAGAGCTGATGCTTAAAGCTGCTTATCGCTGGGTTTTGCATGTTTTAGCCCATTAAGTACAAATGATGTATGTGTTGCATTACAGCCAAAGTGTACCAGTTTTTCAGAGCATGACACAGACGGTGAGTGATTTCCTGACTCCCACACAGCCATCAGATTCAGCCCATGCCAGGAGATGTACTTGTAGAGGCGCTACCTTGAGACTAATCCATCAAAATGTAAATTTAGCTGTTTATTTGCAGCGAATTGGACATTTTCACAAATGTATTCCTGAAAAATGTTGGGTGAAATACCCATCAAATCTTTGTATGTTAGTTGTCCTTACAGCAGAGGACTGTCCCTGTCAGATGTGAGGTCTCATGAGATAAGACGTTACAAAAAAGAACTATTCATAAAAGCAAAATACTCTGCAACATAATAATACAATGAAAATGTTTGCCTTATGTGATTGCTACTGTATTTGTTGTTCATTCTATCCACAGTATCAACAAAAGGGCAGAGAAATTAATACAAGAGATTAGAAAACATGATGAAACTTTTCTATTACGTGCACAGAGATGGTACCGGGGTTCCCCGGTTGTTGCCACTCACAGACTGTTCATCTGAGTTGCTGTATAACTCAGAACAGAAATGCATATGAAGACTTTGGGAATAAAATCAGATTCAACTTCTGTTAAGGGTCAGGGTAAAAGTTAAGGTAAGAGTCAGGGTACCAACAGCCAAGGTAACAGTTTGTTTACAGAAACAAGCTCGTCCTCCATAGTTCCATTCCCAATCATTCTAACTCAACATAGTTAGCTACAAATAGCTAAAGCTAAGCTCACAAAGCAGCTACACATCTATGTTATCTATGTGGCTAGGTTAGCTTTAGCTATGTTTGCTAAAGCTCACATTGCTAGAACTAACTTAGCTATGGATAATGGAGCTTACCTAGCTAAGATCGCTGCGTAGCATGACATGGCTAAAGCTAGGCTTACAAAGTAGCTATGTAAGCTATGCAGAAACATTATCTACATTATTATCTTTTGCTACATTTACTAAAGCTCACGTTGCCAAAGCTAACTTCACTATATTGGCTTATGTAGTAACATTAATAACATGGCTAGCACAGCTGTATTAGCTTTAGCTAAAGCTACCAAAGCTAAAGCGAGCCACTGCTCCTGCAACTTCTTCTAAAACACATCTATACATAATTTAATCCTGGATTAGATCTCTGACCTCTTCCTTTATTTTATTTATTAAATGTTGCTTGGGCTGTACTGTTTGCAATGTGGTGATTTCAGCAATGTAACTGCCAGACTGTGTTTATGAATCTAAAAAAAATCGGAAACTTTAAATACATTGTACCAGAAAATTACAGCCCTTCACTTCTGAGATATACAGTTTCTCAGATGAACGGTCTGTGAGAGTGGCTGTCAGAGATGTACAGACTGCTGCCTGATCCCTCTTGGATATAAACGGTTTCACACCCTCCTGCTAGCTCATGGCGATTTTTTGGAATATTTCCTTCTTCATTCTAACATCAGTTCACCTTGTAGTCCTATACATGTCCTATGTACAGAGGCTATAGTTCTCCAAGTGGTCAACCTTGGTTCACGTCCAACCTGCGGCTCCTTTACCGTAAGTCATTTGCCACTCTAAGTCCCTGATTTCCTACTTTATCCACTGCCCTATCAAAATAAAACAGGCTTACAGCCCAAAATTACATCTATTAAGTGTATCACTTGTCCGCTAGATTGTGCAAACTAGATTAAATTAAGATGCAATACATTTTAGGTTGTGTTGGACTATAGAAGATAGGTCCTTAGGCCAGAAATATACTTGCTGTTAACTAGATGTATGTGTATGCATGATGACTGCCATGCTTGCCCTGAATTGGTTCAGAGTATCAACTATGCATGTCCCCAGATAGTTAGGATAGATTAATTATGCCGTAGAAGTCAAAGTTTAAACCTGTAGCTTATAAAAATACTGTCAATATATCTGTTCAACAAGTGACCATGTGAACCGGTGACTTTCAGTTGAGTGCAACCATGGCTGTGTTTGCATTAGTTTGTTTTTTCACTGAATATGTATCTGAAGGTATATTTTTAATTATAATGAAAAACATTAGGACACGTGTTTTCAACAGCTATTTCAATGGTGACATCTACAGCCGAAGTTGACAGAAAGTTACTATGACCACTAATTTCAACAGAACACCAGTGTTGATTTGTCAGAAGAAAATATGGTTTGTTCTGACCATGGGTCATCAGTCTGAGCTGATTGTGTCTGGATAGCTCCGTAGTTTACACTGTTGACTATGCCACAGGAGATTGGGGGTTCAGAGTGGGCCCTTGGGCAAGGTCCTTGACGCCATAATACCTGTTCCATATATATATTGCTTCAGACAAAAGTGTCTGCTAAATGACATTTTAACATCTGATGATACTATTGATAACTGGAGTTTACAGATAGGACAAACCATCTGGGTACTTTGCTCAAATGATGCTGGCTCTGCTCCATTCTACACGAAAACATTCCAACATAATGAATGGTGTTAAACGGGAAAATCGTGTCTTAAACAATTTAGAAGCTTATAATTCAAGAACTGCACAACTTACAGTTAAAGGGAGACCAAACCCAATGGACAGTGAGTTATGCATAAAAATGATGACATTTCTGAACAGGTATTAGAATCATAACATCAACAAAACATGTTATGTAAGTTTGATCTAAAATTTTAAAACAAATATGTTAGTGAATGTGTGAAGAATGGGTTCACAGGCTGGCAAACCACAGCTCCTGCTGTCACAGTGAAATTGCTGGTCTAAAGTCAGCTGGAACACAACATCGGTCCCACATTTGACCACTTCACCCAGAGCCACAGACTTCTTCTTTCACTTTGACTTTGATGACTTTCCTTTGCCGATGGAAGATAAAAACACATGATGAATAATGGATTTTTATTTAATTATTTGAAACACAATGCAATAGTGTTAAATTTGCATTGCTACTTTTGTTTTCCAATCTGCTGCTTTTCTCTCACGGGGCTTGTTTTAATCCAAAAAGTGGCATGGTCGTGCTCTCATCAATTATCAAAATTCTGTGCTCAGAATCATCATCATATCCACTGTCACTATGTTTGCTGTTTACATCCCAGACAGTTTTATACAACCTGATGTGCTCTCCAGGGGTGTCCTCCAGCAACATACACTGCATACAAGCAAGTATTTTTGTGATGCAGGGGGACTGGTATGCGAACGTAAGGTGAACCAGCAAGCATGTTTTTGGCTTTAGTGTGCTGGTGAAAGAAGAGCACAATTAAAGGAGCCTCTGGAATTAGGACAGGCCACTGTGATGTTATCTGTCTTCAAATGTGCCCTTAAAACTGGCTTAAAACTGGAAACATACAAAAACGGAGGGAGAGTTTTGTGTCGCATTGAACATGTCGTTGAATCTCTAAAATCTCAAATGTCAGAGAAACATTAAAAAAGTCCTTTTAAAATAGCCTGCCTTAAATGGCCTCAGCACACAGCAATGATGCAAGGGCTTACAAACTGAAGATGAATCCATGTCAGGTGTTTTTCTCAAGCATGTTTCAAGAGTTTGAAAATTGATTTTCATACAGTTCTAAAATAAATATAAACAGCAGCTGCTCATGGGAGAGAGAAAATCTATGACATCCAGGTCAGCTATTCAGCTGTAATAAAAGGTCCAAAACACACAAAACCACAGGAGTAAATAGACTAAATAAAAAAGGTATCATGTTGCACATGCTCACAAGTGTTGCATATTTTTCTGTGCTTGTCTGCATGGATCATTTTATATGTGCCTAACACTGTACAATTCATAAGGACGTCATAGCGCCGTACATTCAGTGGACATCTCGTCTTTTCCATCTCAGCTCTGTTCTGACAGATCATCCCTTGTGTCCACTCTATGGTTGAGTGGTTGGGAGATGAAAAAAAGATGGTTTGTCTGCGAGACAGAGAGATGCATAGAAAAACCGGAAAAGAGATTGAGTGACGTGTGTGCATGCATCACTACATAAAGTGTGAACTCACACTCTCTCTCACACTCATGTAAAGTGTATAAATGGTAGACTCAGAGAGAGGCAGGAAATCACAAACAGCACTCTAACTGTTCAAACAAAGATACCAGCTCTTTGTTGTCTCACCTGCAGTTGAATGTACACTAGAACTAGTGTTGGGCTTGTCTGGAGATGTTTGTGGCTGCTGTGGACGTCACTTTACCTTGTTTCAGCAACTTGCACAAACTCAAGAGATCCAGTGTGAGCCAAAAGTGCAACAGAAAATCTTTGCATCCAACTCATTGTTTTGTACTTGGCCACAGATAGCTGCAATGTAAACCCAAGCTGTGAGAGCTGAGCCATTTTCCTTCTATGTGTTTGTGAATGGCTGATCTGTCACAGTGAACACTTTTCCTGATGCATCAGCCAGGCTCCCTGCAATGTGTTATTTTAGGTGCAAAAAAATTCAAATTCACCAGAGAACTTCTGCACTGTTCCTGCCAACACTGACGCATCCCTGCCTCACTATTGTAGACTTAGGCGTGCTGGCATATACTGAGCACTTTTGGCAGACTGGCAAAATCTGTACTTTGAAGTCGTTTGTTTTGAATTAAGTGATTTTATGTCGTAGCACCGTTCAAGCAGCAGGACAGCTGATTCACACAGAGAAACCTTGGACGAGCAGGGATTGTGCATGTTTGGAATACAAAAATCCCCTGACGTACCAATCACCTCTGGCTTCAGCTCTCCAATGAGCATGTGCGGTAGGAAATCATCTCCTTGAGGATCTCTCGATGGCAATGATATAATAGCATTTACCAGCACTGCCATTAGTTTGACACAAAACAGACACAGAAATGTTTCCTCATACATTAAACCTCAATAAAAGCCTCCTCTGGAATGCAGTGACTCATTTCAGCTCTCCCTAAAAATGAATCCAGACGTCATATTTCTCATAAATGATAAGACGATTGGTTCTGAAAGGCTGTCAGGAAGCAGGTTGAGACAAAAGGCCTTCCCACCAAGCTGTTATGGCTATAAGCACTCATCACCGTGGTGTGTTTCATCTTGACTCTTGGAACAGCAATAATCGATCTGATGGCGGCAAGAAAAACATGTTGTTTTTCTTTGGCCCTGAGGCACGTGGCAGAAACACACAGATGGTTTTCCACAAAATAAATACCAATAAAACACAAGCTGTTTGTGCTGTATGGTGACCCCCACTGAGCATTTGTGTGATTTTGTGGGTTATTCAAAGGTTATAGTAGTTTTCATTTGTATAAACAGCTCAGATATCACATGTGAAGAGCAAGTTAGCTCTTAATCATGACAAACTGATGTTAGAAGCTTTGCCAAGTGGTTTCTAAAGTGGGGTCTAAGGACCTACAAGGGTCCCCAAGGGGGCTCCAATGACCACAGCAAAATGAGGAACGGTTTAATTTCTCTATTGTTTCACTCCCTTGATAGTGGCACAAAGGAAGCATGTATTACTCTAATCTATTCTCATTAGAGCCTTTTTTTCTCTCTACTGTTGTCACACATGCAGTGGAGACTGTTCTGGCCAATTAAAGCCTTGAAAGAAGAGGCAGCTCCTTGGAACACAAGATCATGGAATAAAAGTCTGTGGTGCAATGTGTTTCTATCTGGAGGATCTTGATATTAAAAGTTTAAGGAGCCCTTCCCTTTTATATGAGGTGCTAAAGGTCCTGACTGCTCATATAGAGTGTAGCCAGCGGAGGATAACCTTGTGAACCGCGGTTTGATCCATCACATCTAGATGTAGTGACACACTGCAAATAATAACGCTCTGGCAGAGTGCAATGCTGGGAGAGATAGCCTTGTGACCCGGGTACAACTCATAAACTGCAGTGCGGCATCAGCTGTATTAATATCACATATAGTCGTCCCCACGTTTCCTTACACGGATGAATATTTCAGCCTGTGCGTGCAGTGCAAATGAAAAAGATGCGCTTCAAATGGCGCATAGCCTGTAAAATCACATCTGCGGGGCAACGTGGTGCATTATGAAATGTGTCATAATTAAGCATCTATTTCATAACTGTTGAAAAAAAAAAGTACCTGCGCAAGATTCACGCATGTCACGAGGACGCGGAATCCGCCTTAAAGGAGGCAAAATGGCAACATTGCGTGATTTATTCTGATTAAGTTGCTTCTCACTTACCTCTTCTGAACATTTTGCAGGCCTAGGTGTATTTCGTCTTCGGTCCTCTGAGAATCATCTATTCTTATATTCCAGACTGAAAACTTGTGCGCTTTAGTTTTGAAGTTGATCCGGAGCTTCAGTGGCTCGTGGCGCGAATGTCAGCTGTCACTCCTCGAGATTTTCTTGGGATCCACCTTGGCCAGTCGGGTTTGATATTGTTAAGAAAGAATAATCTCCTCAAAGTCTGGCAGGAATCAGATGGGACCTGCGAATTACGAGGCAAAGAAAGCGAAACAGGCGCGCTAAAATCATCCACTCTGTCCGGAATAGCGGTAACTCCGGTGTGTGCGCGCGTGTGCGCACAGTTATTCCAGCACAACCTCTGATAACCAACTCCTTTTAGGCGCAAATTACTGTAGGAATTACGAATCAGTTCGGGGACAAACCGACGGTGAGCGCGAGCAGCTCCCCCCCAAAAAAATCCAAAATTGAAGTGGCCAATCTGAAATTCTTCTCTCGGTGCTTCAGAGTCGTCCAAATCGTATCACACTCGTTAAAATCTCTAATTACCATAAGTTATTTGGATTCACATTCCGCCTCTGATGTCGGATTATAAACGCAGGCTCCTCAAATCCTCCTTAATAATGTAGACTTTGAAGCCTTCGGTTTCCTTAAAATCTCCCTCTTTTCTGCTCTCCTCTTCTCCTCTCGTAATTGTTACATTTCTGTGATCTTGTCTGGGAAGATCTCTCAGCTTTTTTTCTCTCTCCCTTTCTCCACCTATGGATCAGGGCTCGCTGATGCGCTCAAGGAGGGAGAAAGTATGTTGTAGTGCCTCAGCCCATCCAACGGGCAGCATCCTGCTCCATCTCTCTTTCTGCCTCTGTCCCTGTCTGCGCCAGCCTGACACACACACCATGAGACACACACTTCTCCCTGACATCCAGAGGTCTTCATGGGAAAGACAACATGACACCAAGGGACAAAACTGACATGTAACAGTGTATTAACCGGAGGAGAGAACAACACATGAGAGTGATGCTGCTCATTCTGCAGGGGGAGACTTACAGAAAAAAAAAAATCTTATCTCATAAATAGCCTCCACCCAAATCAATATGATATAAATGATAGACTGTCTCCTTATTTATTTTTACTCTATCTATCTATCTATCTATCTATCTATCTATCTATCTATCTATCTCTTTTATTTATGCAATTTTCTTGTGTAAGTTATTTTTATTTTCTAAACATAAAATGCTGATTATAGTAATCAGGTTAAATGTGAAAGTATGGTTGCCCCAAATTGATATGCATTTTTTAAATCTAATCTTCTATTGATTTTTATTGTTAATATTACAATGCACTTGATCTATAGATATCATACCATTCTATTTTACTGGTGAGGTGCTGCTGCTGCTCCGCCGTCCCGTTTAGTAACATCCTTTTTATCAGTGTTCGATTTCTCTTCACTGCACTCGTCATTCGATTGCTTTTGCCTTTCTGATTCTCACATGTGTGGTGTTTTGGAGAGAGAAACATGGCTACGTCCGAATGTGAGGTCCAGATAGTTCCTGCTAAAAAGCCTACAGGTAAATAATAAAGGAGATTGTGATGTGTTTTGTTATGTAGCATGAAGTGACAAGTAGAATCCTTAAGACTGCTGGATTTAGATAGCCAGATTCACGTTGACATCGATGCAGCAACACGTACGTCGCTAGCTCGTTTTCAGCTCAACTAAACATCATCCAAAGAGTCATACAAGAAATGAACAATAACGTCGCTTTTTGAGTATGACGTATGGTAGCGGTTCGGTTATGCTCACGGAATGAACTGATGTGACAAAGAAATGCTTTTTAAGTGGGCAACGTTAGCATAGAGTTAGCATGTTTTAGCGTCGATTAGTTAGTGTACCGTTTTTCGATTAGATACGCAGATTATTTTCTGATATAGTGTTTATCATTATGGTTTAATACAAGTGTTTTGGACCTATAAGTATTGCTGGAGCTCTCTGTTTCCTTTATTCTTCCTCCATGCACATTGGCAGTTGGTGAAGTTGTGCCAGAATTACCTAATTCTGATATCATGTTTATGAAAGACGCCACGCGTCATCATGTGATCGTGATCCCAGTAGTTGTTATTAGTACGACTTCGATGTCTTTCCAGGAACCACTACTAGAGGGTTAGTTCTAAACCAGTATAGCACTGTCAGCAATACTGTACTTTTTGTTTTGTTGTTGTTTTTGTTAGGGTGGACTGCTTTATATTCGTCCTTTCGGTATGGTTTACCTTGTTGTATATTAGGGCTGAACGATTTGCAGAAATAATCAAATTGCGATTTTTTTTTCCAATAATGTGAATGCGATTTAATATGCGATTATTATTATGTTCCTCATCTTATGTATTTTTCAACACATTTAAGCAATAAATCATTCTATATCATACAGTTTAACTTGCCGGAGAATGCTCTGCTCAGAAGAAGCTCCTTGGGTTTGTCAAGCAGATACATGACAATGGATACCGAAAACAATGAAATTATTTTTGAAGCATTTAATCAAAAGTAGCACAAATATAAGGGTGCAACAAGCTATAAGCTATAAAGGAGTCAGCTGGGGTGGAGGAGGTGAAGCTTTGCCAGCAGCAACAGCAGCAGCAGCATGATACATCAACATTAATGCAGGTAGGGATTTGTGAGATGTATGTCATATTTGAATTAAACACTGTGTTGAGAGAAAGAGCTGTGATTGGCTGTGGGTGCTGGGAGGCAATAATTGGGATCAGTTGGCTATAAGCTGATTGTTGTTGGGTGTATAATTTCTGTAAACTAATGCTAAGCTTCATCAATATTAGATAGAATAAGCTATGGCAGAACGATTAAAAAATATCTGATTGTTGTCTTCAGTTGCTTTATTGACAGGGATTATCATTTTTATGTCTCTCTTTGATTAAGAAGAACGTACATAAAACACAAAAAGGAGGTTTTTTGTAAACCATTCTGTGCATAAAATCTCTGCTGCTGCAAAAATGAATGTATCAAACTGGAATTTTGATACATTCTAAGTTAAAGAAATATTGCAACTTCTGTGATTTTTAAATTGCAGCAGGCCTTATTGAGATTTAATCTAATTTGCAATCAACTGCCAAGCCCTATTGTATTTGTCACATTGGTTTGACACATTGAAGAGATAAAGAGCAAAAAGCTCAGGACCATTAATGTAAATAAAGGTTGGACAGTAATATTTTCTCAAGAACCTAGATAGATACTTTATTAATCCAGAGAGAAACTGAAGCAGCCAGTTTCCATACGCATGACAACTCATAAGTGTAGAGACAGCCTCTTATAATAGGTTAAGTACTTATGCCAGACACCTCAAGATTTTAAGTATTAGTGACAGAAGGAAGACCACTGCTGATCTTCAGGCAGAGATGAATGCTTCTGGATCAGAGTCTGAGAAAGTCTCCAGAATGACCATAAGCAGACGACTGACGGAACAAGGCTTAAAGGGAAGGATAGCTGCTAAGAAGCCATTATTGAGGCCTGCAAACATCCAGAAAGGCCTCAGATTTGCCAGGGAGCACAAACACTGGACTGTTGATGACTGGAAGAAGGTACTCTGGACGGATGAGTCCAAGTTTGAACTCTTCGGTCAGCATCGTCGTGTTTATGTCCGCAGAAAAGATAGAGAACGTTTTGATGCCAGATGCATTGCACCCACAGTGAAACACTGTGGAGATTCCATTATGGTATGGGGTTCCATTTGTGGATACGGCGTGGGCAAATTAGTGCAAATCAATGGTATCATGAGCAAGAACATCTACCACAACATCTTTGTGCATCATGGAATCCCTTCTGGACTAAATCTGATTGGTCGTGGGTTCATATACCAACAAGACAGTGACTCCAAACATACTTCAAAGCAGTGCAGAGACTATTTGACCAAGAAAAAGGAATCTGGACAGGGTTTTTCCAGGCTTAAAATGAGATGGTGGGTGGTACCTGATCATGGGCACACAGGTGCACATGTACCGTGCCTTTAACTGGCTCAAACAAGTGTTTAACTAGCGGTCTTTTTTCTGAGTTGTAATTACATGAATTTAAAAAATGACAAGTACTATTTTAAAGCATATTCATTTATTTTTTATGTGCTTTGTTTAACATTTTAGTTTGGTTACATGGCAGCTTAACCACCATTTACTTGCACAAGGCACAGCCAGTGGCAGAACATTCGGCCCTCCTTGGTTTCATTTTGTAGAACCTCCTGAGGCAGTCTTTTTATTCAAAGACTTCCTGGTTTGGACCATCAATGGCCACCTTACAGCATACATCCAGGTGCCTCTCCTTAAGTCTGTTGTGCTGGGGTGTTTTTATCTTTAAAAAAAAAGTTCATGCATTATAAACTTTGCAATATTCTGGTGTAGACATGAATTGTGATAGTGTTCTCAATCATACATTACTTGAGTGTAGAAAATAGCCTGTCAACGTCTGCTGTCTGTGCAGGTGCTGTTAAGGCTATTGCAGCTGCAATGCTGAGAGCAGGATATAGTAGAGAGGCACACCCAGGTGCCCAGGTGTCTTACTTTGACATTAAATTGGGAGATAGATATAAAAATGAGTTTTTACAGCTACATGTTCATCCTTCTGTACTTGTAACTTCCTTAGCATTATTAATCCCAATAACAGAACAAACTAAATATCAAATTTTCCCAAGAAGCACAAATTAAAACTAATGAAAAGCTAGTACAGGAGAACAAGGGTATAAAATAATATTGAAAATAGTCAAATTAAAACAGCTTTCTATACATTTTTTTTCCTTTCATAATTCCTCTTAATGTGAGTATTCAGTCTACATGTCGCAAAAACTTTATTTTCCTCCTCTGTGTTTTGGACCGTTCTTGATTGTTTTCATTTTTGAATTAATTCACTGGAGAACAGCTGAACTCCAGCTCAGTGAAGTCCTCTCTGTTTAATATCATTTCAGTGGACTCAGATGTATTGATTATGTCACCAAATCAATCACTCCTAACAACACGCTACAGTTGTAAACCCTGTGAATAAAGGGGCTGTTGTGATAACTGAAGACTTCTCCGAGTTTTAACTCAGAAAAGTGTTTATGTTCGGGTCTGTTGTGCTAGGTTTGGTGTTAGCATCTTAGCTAAACTTTAGCTCCGTCGTCTCAACAGGTGAGATTTAAAGAGCTGTCGTAGTTCTTAAACGCTTTTCTCCAAAGCGTACAGACGGGCAGACATTTCGAAAGTTATTCTTTCTTTATATAAAGTCCACATAATTGTTTCCTGACGCGCAGAACTGTAACTGAAGGACGTTTTGGCGACGACTGCTGAAACACATCCGTCTACCTAGCGAGCACCTCAGGCGGTATGATGCTTTAACAGGTAGGCCGGTGCTAATTTCGACACAGCGCCACCGCCGCTACTGGTGGTTGCGTGCAACTGCAGTTACATATGACTGAAATGACAGATCCTGACAGGAAAACGCTTGGTGGAATATGCAATTGAAAAAACTGAGCCGTGAGCTGGTGGCGGCAAGGAATTTTGCGGTGGCAGCCGCCACCAAATTCTCTATGCAGGAAAAACCCTGCTGTAGTACTGGAACTGATGGACTGGCCAAGTCAAAGTCCGGATTTGAATCCTATTGAACAAATTTGGGATTTAGTAGATTCGAAGATTGATCTCACAAAAGTTTCATCTAAAGCAAGACTGTGAGAACAGCTAGAAACTATTTGGAACTCAATAACAAAAGAGACTGTGGAAAAGTACATAAAAACAATGCCAGCAAGAATGCAAGCTGTTATCAAGGCCAAAGGAGGCCATACAAAGTATGAAGATTTCTGGTTATTATGTGTGAAGAAGGACTATTTAGTTGTTTCAGTTTGTTATTTGCCAAATAACTTTTTCAGTTTTAAACAAGTTTTTGAAAGATTTCTAAAATATTTATGTTTTCTCATTTTATTTTATATATATATATTGTGTCTGGTTAAACAAGATGTGAGCCAGCAGTACAGTTGTGCAGTTGAAAAACTGATCACTGTGTGCTGACTCTCCTGCCATAACAGAGAGGAATTGAACAGTCGTATGGCCAGGGGAACAATAGAGTTTCTCAGTCTGTCAGTGGAGCAGGATTGTGACCAGAGTCTGACACTGAGCATACTCCTCTTCCTGGTTAAGAGGCTTCATATGATTTCACCATATTGGCAGAGTCTGTGCTTTAATCTTTTTTTTTTTTTTTTTTTATTCATACGTTTTGAAGGAGCACATCTGGATGAATGCTACTCTTTTTTTCTGCATTTTAAGGGACATTGCTTTTTAAACAAACTGTGGTAAGTTAATCATCAGAGGAACCACATAAACCTACTGCGACTGAAAGCAGTTGGAACTGTCTTCCTGAGGCTTTTTGGTTTATTCTCTCTTTCAAACTATGCCAAAAAGGCATGCCTGTATTGGTTCAGATGTAGGCCCATTGAACGAGGTCTAATACACACCTGATCAAAATTTTAAGACCAGATGAAAGATTGCCAGAATTTGCATTTTGCACTGTTGGATCTTAAGAAGGTTCTAAGTAGAGCTTCAAAATGCAAAAAGAAGAAATGGGAGTGAGACAAAAAAATTGAGTAAGCAATTTATTGAAAACAACAATTAAACTGAAATAGGCTGTTCCTCAGCCAATCAAAAGTTTAAGACCATAGTTAAAAAAAAAAAAAAAAAACAAAAAAAAAAAACCCTCAAAACAGAAATAAAAGTTTCTAAAAAGGACTTCATAATGAGTAGCTCCACCATTGTTGTTGATCACTTAAAAACATTTGTTTGGGCTTGCTTGATGCTTCCAGGAGGCTAGTGGGAATGTTGCTCCAAGTGGTGAAGATGGCTTCACGAAGGGCATCCACTGTCTGGAACTGATACCCATTTTTATAAACTTACCTTGCCATCCATTCCCTAATGTTCTCAATTGGATTTAGATCAGGGGAACATGCAGGATGGTCCACAAGAGTGACGTTATTCTCCTGAAAGAAGTTCTCTGTCAGGTGGGCATTGTGAACTGCAGCATTGTCCTGTTGAAAAATCCAGTCATTACCACACAGACGAGAGTCCTCAGTCATGAGGGATGCCCACTGCAACATCTCCACATAGCCAGCTGCTGTTTGACGCCCCTGCACAACCTGAAGCTCCATTGTTCCATTGAAGGAATAAGCACCCCAGATCATGATGGCACCCCTTTCAGTGTGCCACGTAGAAAACATCTTAAGTGGGATCTCCCTGTTATGCCAGTAACGTTGGAGGCCATCAGGACCGTCAGAGAAAAAAACTTTCTTCCACCTTTCAATGTCCCATGTTTGGTGCTGCCTTGCAAAGTCCAAACAGGCAATTTTGTGGCGTTGAAGGAGACGAAGCCTTTGAAGACGTTTTTTGTTTTTTTAAGCCCTTCCCTCGCAGATGTTGTCTGATGGTTATTGGGCTGCGGTCAGCACCAGTAGTGGCCTTGATTTGGGCCAAGCATCTTCCCGTGTCTTGATGGACAGCCAAGCGGATCCTCTGGCTCAGCGCTGGTGAAATTTTTTGGGTCTACCACTTAACTTTTTTGTTCCATAACCCTCAGGATCTTTTAAGAAATTCAAAATGACTGTCTTACTGCATCCAACCTCGGCAGCGATGGTGCGTTGTTAGAGGCCTTGCGTATGCAGCTTAACGATCCGACCACGTTCAGAGACAGAAAGCTTTTTTGCCTTTGCCATTAGGAGGTCATGACAGTGTGAATACCTGAAAATGACATTGAATCCACATTTTCTTGCAGAAATTGGCTTTTAAAGGCTGTGGTCTTAAACTTTTGATTGGCTGAAGAACGGCCTATTTCAGTTTAATTGTTGTTTTCAATAAATTGCTTACTCAGTTTTCTTTGTCTCGCTCCCATTTTTTCTTTTTGCATTTTGAAGTTCTATTTAAAACCTTCTTAAGATCCAACAGTGCAAAATGCAAATTCTGGCATTTTTCAACTGGTCTTAAAATTTTGATCAGGAGTGTGGGTGTGGGTGTTGGTGTAACGTGCTTTGAAGAAGAACCTAAACAATGTGTGTTGTTAAAAAGTACCTTACACAGTAGGCAGGAGATTTTCTTAAATGTTTGTTTGTTTACTTTATAGCAACAGATAAAGCAATAGTAGTAGTTTTGATAGATCTTGGTTGTGAGTTGCTTATTTTGATGAAATTAGCATTAAAAAGTGGAAAACTGTTTATACAACTTTATGTGTTAGATCAATTTATGTATTCAAATTGTGTGGTCAAATGAAGGCTGAAGTCGTTTATTTATGTTGATTGAAAATAAATTATTTACAGAAATAGTTTGGATGCCAAATTAATTATAACTCATTTACACTTTGAACAACTTCTGCATAAAAATTTATGGAGAAAACATAATCTTTTGAATGTGTTATAATTTGAATGTCTGAATTAGTTTTGAACAAAGAGTGAGTAAATTCAAAAGTACAAATTAAAAACAGTTGATATCCTTGATGAAGACGAGTTGAAGTTTATTAACAAGCATGAATGAGCACAAAGTCACTGTAATACTTGAGGAATAAAACTGCATTGAAAAAAAATTAGAAAGATTGATCAAATGTGCTGCTGTTTTTATTTATTTAGGTAAAATAAAATCTACCTGTATCTGAGGACGAATGGGTTGAATTCTTAAACTCTGGTAGTAAAGCCTTGATCACAGATGTCTTTGTTTTTTTTTTTTTTGTCTAATTCCAGCCAGAATTCACATCTACATATTAGCTAGTGAAACTAACTTCAGGAGGTGCTCAGTGAGTGACCAGTATGATTGACTTTACCTGACAAACATCCTGTTAACATTTACCTAACCTGAGCTTTTTTTATGATGACCATGATGTTTGATATTGTACCACTACACTCTAAAGGCTTTTGGTTGTAAAGAATAACACCTTTGCATCAACCTGTGCTCACCACATTGCTAATAGCCCAATTCTTTAACTCTCTCTTCAGTGCGAGGACCCCGACGGGTAGCCAATCAAATTCCAGATGAAATCCTTCAAGACCCCAACCTACAGGAGGCGATCAAAGCTTTGCCTCCAAATTACAACTTTGAGATCCACAAGACTGTTTGGAGAGTTAGACAAGCAAATGCAAAAAGAGGTGAGCTCTCAATGTCCGTAAGCTTTTGTTTCAGTCTGCTCATGGTAATGAATCTGTATTTACTCTTAGAATTAAGACAAGTACTGAAAAACATGCAATTATTGAGGTGGTATATCAGACTGAACAACACAGAAATACAGTTATGTTTTAAACAAAACCCTCATAACTGACCTCTCTCCTAGTTCAGCGTAATTTCAAACTGCACATGCTGTGCTTTTTTACGCCACAAGATCTCAGTTCTTTCTCCATACAGCTGCACCAGTTAACCTTGTAGTCTAAATGAAACTAATAAATGGTTTGAACTCATGCCCAGTGTCTCCAGGGCTTCGTTCAGAAATGTTATTTAATGTGGATCCCAAAGAGAGTATTGACAGTTGAAATAGCAGAAATTCTTCTAATTCTCGTTTCTTTTTATATATCATCTTTTACTATGAAGATAAGTAGTTTTAATTCTGTTTGCCACTAAAAGATCCCAAAACTTGACACCTGCATGCATTTACACATGACATACATCATCTTCTTAGGGGATGCACAAAATTGTTGCAGTGATGTCAGTACCAGCAGATGATAGCTCAATAAGTTAATTATAATATTGGCAGGTATGAAGATGTAGCTGATTTTTACAGTTGCTTCATCAGCCATTCATATCTGCAGAACACATGAAAATTTAGTTTAGTTTAAAGCAGAACCAAAAGGCCTACCTCAACTAAGGTTTGTTTCTTTTTCATCCTCATTCCTTTAACTTTATAGTTAATTCTAAGGGCTAAGGGTTCATGTCTGAACTATCGCTAGTTAATTTTTTGCACTTAAGAATGTTTTTTTGTGTTTGCTGTATTTTTTTCCTCAGGGAACCACCTTGCAGAAACAGTTGTTTAATTTGGAGAATTCAACTGTAAAGTTCAAGCTGTGTAGAAGGGTCACATTTTTATTTGTGCTCTTCAGAGCTTAATATCAGGAGGACATTACAGTACTGTTTGTAGCTCTCAAAAAGGCGGATGAAGCTTGATTTTACTGTTAGTGGCAAAAAATACACTCATGTAAAACCAGGGTTTTATTCTGGCTCAAATTAAGGCAGAGGTGGTACCATTCTGATCATGCACAGCCCGAACCTTCCGGGGGGTACGTCTTAACAGTACTAACATCAAATTAGTGCACTTTTAGAGCAAAATTAAGAGGTTAAATATATTAAAAAAAAAAAAAGTGTTTTTGTCTTTTGACAATGTTTTGCTCCTGTAGTACGTAAAGCAGAGATAAACTGATTCCAATTTGATTGGCCAACTCTTAGTTCCACCAGTTCTTGGTGCGACCTTCTGATAAAGGTTTTGGATGATACCAGTTCTGTCAATAAAGAATGTTAATAACATCGAAGAAAGCTCACTTTCTTTAATAGATGTTTAATTTTAGCTAAAATTAATTTCCATTAATTGTGTCACACCCTTAATTTTATTTAACTTTATTACCTTGTTTATGCTTGAATTTTCTTTGTTATTAAATAACCTATTAATTGCATATTGTATTATAACGCTACACTTAAAACTTTTTCAAATTTTAGGGGCAGACTGCACTTAATTTTCTTGAAATTTCCAGGATTGCATTTGGTATAAAGCTGAGAAACCTTTTCTTGTGCTCCCATGCCCTGCATCTTCCTGACTTAAAAAATAGTTATTCTATTCCCAGTTCAGTGCTGAAGTACTTAACTCTAAATTATTCAAACCTCAATTACAGTTGCTTTACAGGTTTAGGCAAGATTAGCAGCACAGAGTGAATATATAAACACGCAGGATGCACAGCTTGAAGTATCTTCTTCAGACAGACGATGTTTGCAGGCATTTATAAAATACTGTCTATGAATACGTCTGTGCTTTGACCTACTTTGACAACTTTAGTGTACAATCATGCAGGTTCATGATGTGATGCTACAATTCAAACAAGACCCAGTTTCAGAAGGACATGTAGGTCATCCTGCACTTAACCTGCTGTTATTTAAATCTAACATGAAATATATAACAGGAACATGTTAAGGATGTAATGTATTTATCGCTCTGCAGTGTGTTAACTCTTATTACTGAGCAGGGACACCAAACTAAAGCAGGGTGCTTTTCATGAGCTTTTCCATGTCCACTGAGTTTTGGAGGTGCTTAACACTGGAAATGTGAGGGGGATGTGTAAGCCGTCTTTGATCTTTTAGGGGGGACAAACCCTGCAGGAATTGTCCTTATGTGTTATTGACAGAGTTGGAAGACTCCACTCAGACTGTAGCCAACAGAGCACAGGCTTAAATTTCTCCTTAATATCCAGGAAACACACATGGCTATGTGTTGTGAACATATTTTATTTCTTTTTGACATCAGTGGATGCAGATCTTTGTATTTATTTCACTTTATTTTGTTTTTTATTATTATATATATATATATTTTTATACTTTATTTATATTCATGAATTAAAACAAAAACAACAACCTAAAATGAAATAATATATATTTTTTTTAATAATTGTATTATTTCATTTTATTTTTTAAGATTAATCTTAAAATGTTCTTTCCTACGTTTAGAATCACACAGGATTATAAATGACTTGGGATGCACAGTCTTATCACTATAATATCTGTATCAGCTAGTTAGGAGTACCAAAATCAAATACCAATGTGGCATCGGTACCCACACCATTGATACCTACCAGGCTGAATCAAAACACTAATAACAGTGCTTCACTCTGCTACACCACCACCCAAGTGTGACCACTGCCAGTCCAAATGAAAGACACAAAATATCCTCTTGAATTGAATTGATTCTACAATTTTTTCAAAATTACGGAAACAGCCCTAATGCACAAAATTTAATTCAGTTCAACTTCATATATATATGGCACATTTAAAACAACCAGGGTTGACCAAAGCTCTTCACAGTATAGAAGGCAATACATTAAACATGACTACATCATTATATTATAATAAAATCAATTAAAATAGAACGTTACAAAATAATGGAACTAGAAAAGCACTCTGAGAACGCAGACCTCCGCCATTAGCCTTATCTCCCAGTAGTGAGGAATCCTTTAAAAAAATCCTGGATCCGTCCCCATGTGCCCCTCACCATGGCATTCGCCGATTACTCCCACCCCAGTGGGGTGGAAACATGGTGAGGCAAAACATTGGCTTCGCTATGGGTGGACTGTCATGGTGGAAGCATTGCTTGCTGATGCCAACAGATGCACTGACAGTCTCACCCAGTGTCTCTCTGGACGACTGGAAGTCATGGCAGAGGGTGAATATTCCTCTGTTCCTCCCAGCATTGTGAGTATTCTCACTACAATTCGCTGTCTTTCTCTCTGTTACGCTCTGACTCGTCTCCTCGACCGGGCATGCGTCTTTCAAACTCTATAAACTCAGAAATTTTGAATAGAAACACCCAAAAACTGCTGCTGGGATTGAAGTTACTCATGTCCGCCATCTCCTGGTGTAAAGTGGTAACAGGGCAGACCTCTTCCATTAGCCCCATCTCCCAATAGTACATAATCCTTTAAAAAAATTCTTGAATCCAGACAGTGAACTGTATCAGTCCCAAAATATAATCAGTTCTTCCTTGTGCCATTTGACATTTCCTGAAAATTTCATCAAAATCTGTCCACAACTTTTTGAGTTATGTTGCTAACTAACAGACAAACGAACAAACCCACCCGATCAGTAGTGAAATGTATAAAATCTGTTGGAATAAGCCAAAAAGACAAGTAAGATGGTGTCAGACTATGAAGAGCTTTAAAGGCTAACAGCAAAATCTTAGATTTAGTCCTTTAGTGAACAGGAAGCATGGCGGGATCAAGACTGGTTATGGTGGTCTCTCTTTTTGTACCTGTTAGGAGCGAGCAGCTGCATTTAGGACTAGCTTCAAATGCTGGACTGAGGAGTAGTCCACATACAAAGAGTTACAATAGTCAGGTCTAGATGATACAAATGCATGTATCAAACTCTCAAAATCTCTGACAGACAGATACAGCTTCAGTTTGGCCATTGGCTTTAGTTAATATTAGTCTTGGCAGTGTAGATTGCTTTGATTCTGTTTCATAAAATTCTCTCTTTTTATGGCCTTGATGGATCATTATTGTTTTATATTTATGGTGGAGGGAGGGGGAGAAAGATCATCAATGAGCGATGACCTTTGATGAGGGAAGGCAGCATGTTTGCTGCCATGTTGGTCTGTCCCTGAGCTTGTTTCAACCAACAAGACGATGTATAAATGATCAGACCATACAGAAACTTTCCAGTACTGCCTTCTGTCTTTTCTTTGTTTGAACAAATAATTTGAACTGCAGTGGTAGAAAAAAACCTCATCCTGTGTTTTATGTCTGTATTTTCTATTTGAAAAATTAAAGATGTTATTCAACATTTGTGAATTTAAAGGTCACATATTATGCAAAATACACTTTTTCAGGCTTTTCTAACAAAAATATGTGCCCCTGGCCTGTCCACAATTCCCCCAAGAATCAGAAAAATCCCCACCTCCCCTTCTCTTTCTCCATCTTTCAGAAAATGTGTGCTGAAACAAGCCGTTCCCAGATTTTCCCCTCATGATATCATGTGGGGAGTTAGCACCGCCCCCAGGTTCGGTTTGCCCACACCCAGTTCCTGAGAGGGGCTGAGTCAGACTGCTCATTAATATTTCAAGACACAGAAACAGCTCGTTCTGAGCAGGGCTGAAACAGAGGGGTTTTCAGACATGTTTTTTCAGAGAACAAACTCCACAGGCGTGTTTTGGGGACCTCTGAGACCAATGTAAACTTGTCTTAACGGGATAAAATATGTGACCTTGAAAAGGATTCTTTAATGAGGTTACATTCAAAGAATCAGAATTTTCTGATTAATCATTTGATGATTAGTGTTTAAGTGACTGACTCATAACCTAGAGGCATGACGTGTTTATATGTACAGTGCAATACAAGAATAACTGCCTCTGTCTTTCTTCTTTACAGTTTGGGCAGAAAAATCATATTCTATAGCAAATCTGACTCCGTTTGACCTTAAAAATCCATTTTTCAAAGACCAAGGACAGTATATTTTGTTCTCTGAGTTCACTTTGAAATGGCTTTGAGAAGGCGGCTCTTTGCTACTCAGAGAGAAATGATTACAGCAACAGAAATTTAATGAACATATGGGAATGTGATCAGTTCAAGATAGACATCATTAATGTCCAACTGCCCTTCAGTCTCTGCCCCTTTGCTTTGTTACAGGCCCATTTGGACTTAGAGCCTCATGTGAAGCAGGTCACTGGGTAGTGTTACAATGGCAGCCTCCAGCCTGAGAAAAAAATCGTCTTTCATTTATGGAAATATCAAAATGTGTATTCGTAAAGTCGTTTCTGCTGAAGGTAGAAATATGCATATGGCAAGCCAAGAGGATTGAATCATTTCTTAGATGTCCCTGTGGGGCTTGTATGCTTTCCACAGCTTGCTGCCTTTGCTTTTTTATGTTGTGACTTTTTTTTTTTTTTGTATCAGAGCTCATCGTCTCCCTCTGAACCCACAGAGCACAACTCACCTTATCACCCCCTGTCTCTCTTTGTTCCTCTGTGTGTCCATCTGTTTCTTTGTCAGCCTTTGAACTGCTCTTGAGTCGCATGCGCGCTGTCTTTTTAAAACCAAGGACTGAGGAACATACTGCAGAATTTCATTTTAGCTGCCCAGCCTTTTCATCTGATTTTATAAATAGTCTAAAGCCTGATTTTATTTTGTCTGGATGTTTCATTTTAATCTTTTTGTTGGTTAGATGTAATCTCTTACTCTTTCCAAGAGTGGTATTTTAGTCGTTTCAACTTCTCCAAGAGCTTTCAGCGATCTGTCTTGATTACCATCACACTGGCAGTTTGGATGAACTAAAATGAATACAGATTTAATTAGATGGTAAGAATTTGCTGACCTGAGTTTAATGATTGATTCATAGAGAGTTGCAATTTGATTGATGAATATTAATGAGTACAGACCAAAAAACTCCTGACAGGTCTTTTAAGAATGATAGCAGTGTGATTAATTTATCCATATTTTGATCAAAATACAGTAAGAAATATTTACACTTTTAGATTTTTTTACCCCTTTATTAATTTTATAAATCAGTCATGGTCAATATGATCTGGCTTTTTTTTGCCAAAACAATCCTCTTTAATGTCTACAAGGTAATGTCAATTAAACAAAAATCTGTCATATAAGATAAGTGATGACATAAGTATTCACCCCTTTTAAGTGACTGGCCTAATTCACATGAGTGCAGTGAATGTGTCTCGAGTGATTGTGGTATAAAGACACTTATGGCTAAAAGGTCCAGTCACTGGTTAATCAGTATTCCTGGCTACCATTACACCATGGAAAAAGAACACTCCAAGCAACTCAGAGAAAATGTAATTGGAAAGTATAAGTCAGGTGATGAATACCAAAAAAATTTGAAGGCACTGAGCATCCCCCTGAGCTCAGTTAAATCCATCATCAAGAAATGGAAGGAATATGACACGTGTAAATCTGCTTTCACAATGAGGACAAAACATCCAAAGCGGTGAATACTTTTTATAGGCACTGTATGGATAAATGCCATGGATTTTTGGGGGTTTGGGGTTTTTTCTTGGAGCGGGTGATTTTTATTTTAATTTGCAAGTTAAATCTCTCTCTTGTGATAAATAAATGAATATCAAGTCTTGAATTTTGAGTCGTGGTTTTCCATTTGCATTAAATTTAAAGTGAGAAAGACAAATATAAATGAAAGGCTTGACGTTTTACATCAGTTTTCTGATAGAATAAAAAACTAAATCAACATGTTTTCATGAGTCTATATTTACAATTATTGGGAAATATTTTTAAGTATATATAACGAACATTCATCTAGTTTATCAGCCAGCTCCTGAAATTGAACCTGTATTTATATTTTCAAATAAACAACATTGGCCTCTGATGTTGGTTTCAGAGTCATTAGATGAGATTCCTCTAGATTTTTCCACAATTCTAGATTTTTTTACTTTAAAAGTTGACCAATAAGACTTAAATCATAAGTTTCATCTGTGCATACACTACTTAGATGAGCTGCCTGTGTGTATTTATGACCGCCCAAGTTTATTTTTTCAGGCCATTATTGAATTCCTACTTTTTCATCCATGTGAGATCATGCACATGCTGCCACCCTTCTCTTTCTCTCTCTGTCTGTCTCTTGCTTTTCTCTCTCTCTCTCTCTCTCTCTCTCTCTCTCTCCCAGCACCCCTTTGCACTCACTCACTTGGCATCTTTGCATCCCACAACAGCACAAGCGCATAGGAGGGAGATGTCAGAGTGTACAGATCCTGGCCAAAAACATCAACTCACTGGCCTCTGATTGTTACGAACAGCAGTGTCAGTAAGACGGATATAGAGCAGAGAAACTTGGATATTGTTTTTAAATGATTTTATGTAGGCATTGTTTATTTTTCACTAGATGGCCATACACAGATTATACAAAATACTTCCATCTGTTCAGACAGAGAGAGAGTAGTTAAAGAGAGTAAGAGAAAGCAGACAACAGGCGATAAACAGGGCACAGGCAAAGCCTAATGATCAAATTAGTGGTGACTGCAAAGTTTCAGTCCAAGAGATGAGAATAAGACCAGCCAAGCACAGTGTTCCTGATGCTCAAATAGCATCAAAATAAAGGATGATTAAAAAATTCCTCTCCATATAAGCCCTTCACATTGCATGTTGATCTATTTATACTTACTTATCAGATCAATGGATCAGATTTATGCATTGCTCAGTGCAATGCTGTGCAATTAAGATAATTTTTTGGTGGAAGGATTGATATAACATCAGAGAGAAACATTTTCCTAGGCTTTTAGTGCCTATTGAAACATAAAAACATATGAAGTCCACATGTTTACAAAGTTTTTATTGGCATTTATTATTGTGTAAGATGTGCCACATGAACACTTGAAGAAATAAATTTAAAAGGGTGAAGAAAAGGTTGGCTGATAAAGACCGACCTAAAAATTTGAACTAAATATTGGCATAAATCAGCAGGTTATTGCAGAAGACATTAATGTTTTGAACAAACTTTGGTTATGGGCAAATATTTCATAAATACTTGTGTCCTCAGCCAATCACATCCCTGCCAAATAGATAGAGAAATGATTATCCATGGCCGTCACTACAGTGCAACCATGTTTTTCTGCCTCTGAGTCTCACTTCATTCTTCCAATTTTACCACAGCCCTCATCTTACAGTAGGTTTTCAGCTTTGCACACAGCTATTAAATCCCATTTGGAAAAAGTGAAAAATTAGACAAGACATTGAGATAAAGCCAAAGAAGCACAAAGCTGTGCGGCCTTGAGAGTCTTGGGAGACCTTGAATTCATGAATGTGTTTCCCTGCAGGGAATGTAAAATGCTGAGGGGAGCCTTCCTGTTTTCTATGCTCTTCTCATAACTAAAGAGAGAACAATCACAGATTAGCAGTGCTGGCAGCTTCCTTTCAGATGCTTCCTTAAGATTCAAGAGAAGAAGCAACACAGGGACCATCCCATTCAGATTGTGCTGTTTTTGTCTGTGTTATTCTTACATTTGAGGGAAAATAACAGAGAAGTTGCAGAGATGATAAGGATGTAATCAGGAAATTCCTGAATTTCATTTTGAATTAGTGATTGCCTTAATGCCAACGTTAATTAAACACCCAACTAAGCCACAGATGGCCCACCACACTAAACAGGACCATCTAGTTTGACAGCAACATCAAGTTCAGTCCATGGCTCATATCTTGTTTTTCCCTGTTTAATTAATCACCCTTTTTTAAACAGCCTTTTTGTGCTCCCCTCGAGTAACAGAACTACCATTTTCTTCATCCCTAAAATACAAAATGTCTCCACACTAAGAGGACTGAAATGGTCTTTTCTGTTCTGTCTGAACATTATGTTCCTATATAGAGAACATGACTGAAGTGAAAGTGCTGCCAGGGGACAGTTCAGGCAGATTTTAGACAGAAGTATCCACAGACTGGGCAAGCTCCAATGGATGAAAGTGAAAACTGTCACAGTGTCCAGAGAAGAAGACTTTAGGTGTCAGACTGGCCTACATTACTTATTCTTTGTTGTTTTTTTATCACCTTGAATAGTCTTTCAGATCTCCCACAGGTGTTTTTCTTACAAATAAAAATCTGTCACATGCAACAAAATAAGCACAAGCTCAGTCCTTTTTAGTTCCCACCAAAACTATGAAGCTCAGCAGGGTTGTACCAAAACAAACGGCATCCATACCTGCATCACTTCAGTGGCAAAAAAAAAAAAAATTTTTACTGTACTGGTTTAGAGAAGCTACAATTTAGAGTGATGAGAAATAAGTACTTTAGTTGTTGTACTTTATACAGTATTTGTAATAAATAATGTCGTCTCTTTATCACTTGCAGCAGCTTTTGGTTAAAGATATGACTGAAGAGCTGAAATCATTATCAGTCAATCAATCAATCTTTATTTGTACTGCACTTTTCATACAAAACAATGTTGCACAAAGTGTTTTACACACAAACAAAATCAAAACAAAAAATACATGACTCCACCCTACCCCAGCCCTTCTCCACACTGTCCCCTCTTCCCCTCCCCGCAATCCAAACACAATACTGGCAAGTATGTCATAAAGTGCATTGAGTAGTCAGATGACTAGAAAAGCACTATACAAGTTCAAATCCATTTACCAAATCCATTTTATATCAAGAGTAATGGATTCAGTCAGAGCAGGAACTACTGAGGAAACACCATCTTAAAATTCAAAATTAGGAAACACTGGAGGTTAGATTAAAATGTTAAAAACAAGTAACATAAAAATAAATCAAAAAATATTAAATTAAAATAAAATGAAATCATAACAAAAAGATACTAAAATAAGATTAAAAGCACTAAAATAGCTCAATGCAATTGTAGAAGATAAGTCTAATACACATAAAGAGAACTTGGTCAATTATGATAAGAGGTAAAATTCTAAAAGACAGTCATGACATTAAAACTAGAGCGAGATAAATGCTAAAACACTCAGTGATGATATTGTGATGATATTGTTAATTATTATAGGTACCAGTTTAAAACATGAGGAACCAAAGTTTCATATTACTCCATCAGTAATAAAAAATTTTGAAAATGTTTTTTTTTTTTTTTTTTAAGCAACCAGCTTTAGTTTAATTTCTCACAAATATATATTTTTTGTCTGCTGTTTTTTCATCTTTTACTCGTTTAATATTTCTGGCCCGTCCTGTTTTTGCTTTGATGCCTATTTTGTCAGTTATCACACAGTAAATTAACCAGAGTAAATTTTACTCAAATTAGATACAGTTTTACTCTGAAAACATTTTGTCCCAGTCTAGTAATGTTTTCAGTGTTGTTTTCAGCAAATGTACTCAGTACAGAGTAATGTCATTTACTTATTACTGAGCCTGTTTTACTCAGTACAGTGTTACATTTAATATTTTCCGTAAAGAGCTGTTTTTCAGTCCTTAAAGAAACATTTCCTACCCATTATTGACCAATTTCTCCACCATATGGAAATGAGTAACACTTTATATAGCGCCGTATCTTCTAAATAGATTGATATTCCTCTTTATATAAAAGCTACATTTCACTCTCCACCTATAAATGGAGGAACAACAAAATCTGTCTTTGCCTATATATATGTACAGTATTAGAAGATAATGTTCTAATGTTCTAAACAAATGACAAGACCCAGGAGCAAAACAAGAGGAGAGGTAGTATGGTCAAAGGAATTTATTTCACAACAAATAATAGTGAAAATGATGGTGAGTGTACAGGCTGGTGGTTGTCAGAAGCACTGGCAGAGAGATGGAGAGACAGGTGTGAACTTTTGCTATTTTTTCAACGTATCATTTTCTTATGCCACTGGTGATATGCAAAGACATCCAAAGCATGGCCTGGGTTGTGTCAAACCACCTACTGGACTGCTGGTGTCCTCAGGCGGCTCACTCGCCATTACAGACCTTATTTCAGCCTGAATTTTTGGCCCATGCATGCCTAGAAATTCTGCACAGTTCTGTATACTTTTGTAAGTTTTGCGATTTTGTATTTGCCAAAACAATCCTGTAATTGTGTTGACAAATATATGCAGGTTTTAACAACCCTAAAGCAGGCAAAGCCTCTTGACCCGCCTCTAATGCTAGAGTGCTCAGGAGAGCAGGAATGGGAAGGGTCATCTGCTGGATGCGAGAACTGGCTCTTTCCTGGGCCAGATCCAGCTCACATACTGGGTGCCCAGGACTGGCATATGCTCCCATACCTGACCTGACCAAACGCCATTAGGTAATTTACTTTTGGACTCCTTACAGCCATGCTAGGACCCAAACAGAAGTTGGGTTAATGGAAAGAAAACAGAAGAAAAGGACAAGTGTAACATCAGTAAAGACTGTTAAACAACGTTTTATCTTTCAGCTTCCAAGATGATATTAAACTGGCCTAGGAAGTGAATTGTAACCAGAAGGCTGGGCTAGCAGCCCACCAAGGAGGTTATGTGATCGGGTGGGTTCGTTTGTTTGTTTGTTTGTTTGTTTGTTTGTTTATTAGCAACATAACTCAAAAAGTTGTGGACGGATTTTGATGAAATTTTCAGAAAATGTCAGAAATGGCACAAGGAAGACCTGATTTTATTTTGGGACTGATACAGATCACCGTCTGGATTCAGGAACTTTTTAAAGGATTCTGTACTATTTGGGAGTTAGGGCTAATGGAAGAGGTCTGCCCTGTTACCACTTTACACCAGGAGATGGCGGACATGAGTAACTTCAATCCCAGCAGCAGTTTTTGGGTGTTTCTATTCAAAATTTCTGAGTTTATAGAGTTTGAAAGACGCATGCCCGGTCGAGGAGACGAGTCAGAGCGTAACAGAGAGAAAGACAGCGAATTGTAGTGAGAATACTCACAATGCTGGGAGGAACAGAGGAATATTCACCCTCTGCCATGACTTCCAGTCGTCCAGAGAGACACTGGGTGAGACTGTCAGTGCATCTGTTGGCATCAGCAAGCAATGCTTCCACCATGACAGTCCACCCATAGCGAAGCCAATGCTTTCCCTCACCGTGTTTCCAGCCCACTGGGGAGGGAGTAATTGGTGAGTGCCGTGGTGGGGGGCACATGGGGTCGGATCCAGGAATTTTTTAAAGGATTCTTCACTATTGGGAGATAGGGCTAATGGCGGAGGTCTGCGCTCTCCGAGTGCTTTTCTAGTTATTATTAAATCAGATCTAAGGAGCATCAATTTTAATGATAGACTGAATAAAAAATGCTTAATAAGACCTGATGCAACCTCCAAACAGTCTCAACGTTGAATAAAGAATAACAGCAGATTATTAGCTTTATGAATCTGGTTTTGTTATTGTTGAGTTCGGTATGTCAGATTGCTGTAGTTTATCTAGGTGAGGTTAGATTACAGTTATCCACATTTATTCTATTTTTTTGGGGTTTTTTTTGTTTTTTTTAGCTTTCGTCTCATAAAGTTTACACTCACAGAAAATGCACTGCCATCTGCACACTACTTCTATTTTAGTTGTTTGCACTGCAGGTGATTGACATCAGACCATTCATCACATCCAACCACAAATGTTTGCAATGCAATCACACACTCCAAATTTAATCTAGCATGGGATAATCCCCATGTATAGCCTTATTCTGGTCTCCTAGCTTTAACCCCCCTTTTGAAAAAAATTCAGAGTAATCCCTTGGCTTTGTCCGCTCAGTCTGCTGTTCACAGATAAATTGGTGTTTCCTGCACTTTCTTAGTTTACCTCCCTGTCTTTGATTGTCAACATAATCCCACATGTAGATTTCTTGCTCTTAAACTTCCAGCAGTGGGTATACTAGGAAACACCACAGCAAATGAAGTGAAGCATTTGGAGAAAAGACACCTTACTCTCGTCCTTGTGAGTTTTCAGCTGAAAAAAAAAACCAAGACTTCGAAAGCTGTATAATTGACTTTCTTGATTAAAGGTAGAAGCAACTTATCATCCTTGTGTTCCATGTGTATTCAGTCCCTCCTCCTGCGTCAGATTCACCTTTCACCATCGGCAGCAGATGGAGAAAGCTCTTTGCTTCTGTCAGCTGTGGCAGAGGTGTGCTCCGAAACCTTTCTCTGTTAATAAACTTGCCCTTTTCCAGGTAATGACCTGTCTCTCAGTGTCTGCCTGGGCGCGCTGTGATCCCTTAACCTTTCATCAGTAAGAAATGCTCCTGCCCCCCCACCCTACACTGCCCCATCTATCACTCCATCTCATGGCCAACCTCCCCAGCTTTTTGTCTGTCCCAGCTTTTATTGTTTAATGCTGTCTGCCACTGAAGTCATGGAAATTGTTTTAAGCCCAGTCATGTGAAAACCTTTGTGTGCTGCATGCAGCATCCAAGACTTACAATTGTCCTCTCAGACTTTGATGGATTTATTGGAGAAAGGTAGGACAGAGTTTGACTAGGAGAAAATGTCACGGTTGATAAAAACAAAGTCTGCTTTTCCAGGTAGATGCTCCATATGTCTGACTCAGTGGCAGGTATTCACAAAACATGTCGGAACATTATGAATACAAGTTTGTGATTAGCTTGTGTACACATAAAGCAAAAATGAAGAAAAGTAAATAGTAGAAAGAGAGCTGGAGACAAGAGGACTGAAAGATAGATACCCAAATATCCAACCATAGAACCCCTGAATTTCACATAGTAACAAATAGAATACACTCCAGACTTAATTAAAAATCATCTCAAATGCAGTTAAGTTAATTAGAACCATCTTAAAGCAAGAGTTTATATCCAAACAAACACAATGAGGAGTGCATTAGTACATTATTCAAAAGTAATTATATCACATTTTTTTTAACTTTTGCCTAGTACATCAATGTTGGCCAAAACTGTGCTGAAATAAAGAGTTTTTTTTTAGCTTCTTCCTTCCATGAAATGAAGAAAATTGTGTGTTTATACATTTGTCATGATACATAATAAACTAAGAAACATTAAAAGATTGAGAATAAGGTTTATTTCCAGATAGGTTTGCACCGGGGGTGTCCAAACTTTTTCCATTGGGGGCCACATACAGAAATTTATAAGGATGGTGGGGCCACTTTTATATATCTCACCTTGATAGTTAGTAAAAACCTATCTAATGTTGGTTAAGATATGCTCAGGGTACGGGTATGCGTAAATGGCTAGTTGGTGGCTGACAAGGCAAATGGCCACCATTGCCAATCATTTTAAGGATTTTGGGGAGGCCAGTCAGATTTCAGTCAGCTCTCGCTACCATTGGCCCCACCCCTGGAACATCATTGGTGCTGCTATTTGCTGTTGTAATCCATTAGGGCATTATAAATGAAGATATCTTACTATTTGGATGCAAATATTTTTACTGTTTATAGTGTTGTTTCAATTTAGTCCTGAAAAAATAGCTATAAATCCTTGACAAAGGAGGTTTGTTTACATATTAGCATGGTAGCACTGCCTTGTTTTGAAACTAAGAGAGAATAATACAGTGTAGCACAAGCTTAATGCTCTATTGAGGGCCATATGTAATTTAATTTAAAGAATTTGGGGGGGGGGGCATCAAAAATGAGCCACGGGCCACATTTGGCCCCCGGGCCATGGTTTGGACACCCCTGGTTTACACATAATTTGAATTTGAATAATTTGCTTTTGGTGCAATTAAAGAGTAATGACTATAAAGGTTAAATATGAACAGCAATAAACAGTAGTTTCCCCACTGTTCTTTAACTTTGATAAGAAAAAATAACAGTGAAAAGGTATAAACAATTGAATACAAGATGTGAGGAATAGAAGAAATATGCAGTATTATGGTTTGTGCATGACATCCTATAGAATGATTGTTTTACCATTTGGCTGAGGCAGATAGTTGCCTGGGGCGTCATCCTTCAAGGAGCCTCAAGATATAGTAATTATAGGTGTGCATCAAATGTCAGGTATACTCACATAATTCCTAACCCCCATGATACCTTGTGTGTATTCTGGGTGTCACTTCTGGTGCATTCTGCCACTTAATTAGGAACCCCAGCACTCTCCATTGTAATGAGACGTTAACCCTGATTATTAGAGCGATTCAGAGAGGAAATTGTGCAAACATCATTGATGACACCTTAAACAGGATCATGTGATTATTCCTCTGTCTCCTTTAACTGAGGGATTAGAAGACAATATGAAAAATGGTCTTAGAAAATTTGTATTTATTTAACTCTGTTAGCTTGGCATCAGTATTAACATGGTAGTGAAGGCGGTTTGTTAAAGGAGGAGGTACACTGCATTGTTTTTTTTTTCCTAATTCTACTATATAATTGCTAGTTCCACCCAAAATTCTTACAAACTTAGAGCCCGAAGTAATAAGGTAGGTACATCAAAATATATTTCAATAATTAAGATTTATATTCAGAATATAGGTAAGGTGCCCACACAGAGACAGTCTAGCATTGTAGTTGTACCCCTATTTGTTAAAAAAGAGTACAAAAATGGACGTTTGATCATTTTGACACATCTTTTTACATTTAAGGACCAAGAAAGAAGCTTTGAGAGGAAGAACTCCCATCTGAATTCAACCTCCATAAGAAGCCCCATGTCTTCATAACAGGCAAATTATACCAATGTTAATCTATATAGAAATATCAAATCCATGAAACAGTTGAGTGTTGTGTGGTAAAATGGTGTAAAATACACAATAAAACATGGTTTGTGGCAGAAGAACTGGTACTACAACTGTATTGAGCATGTATTATTTCTATTACACCCTGCCTGAAGTCATATAAAAAGATTTAAGAGTGTGGACTTTATGTTCTGTTGTTTCTCATTTAAGAGAAGTGAGTACTGCTTGATCACATTTTGGTATTTACTGCAGTAGTTCACTGGTTTTGTTAACAGAAAAGAAGTATTTCAAGACATTTTTCTTTGTTAGATAACAATGCTGTTTTCCTCCAGCCTCATAATTCAAAAACTGCCCCTGAATGAGAAGCTTGATCTTATTTGGTGCAATTTGAAGTAAGGCTGTTGATTGGCTTTAAACGTCTGGAATGCTTTATCTAACCATAATTATTTACACCTTGAAATCATTGAGTTTTTCTTCAGTTACAATGGTGTCAAATTACACAAAGCATTATTCAAACAACCCAAGAAAAATGATTTTCTGGGAAAAAATAATTAGGTTTGAGATTGAGGAAAATAGTGATAACTATTTTAAATTATTCCACATTTTGGAGCATAATAGCTAAATGTGAATCCTCCCAGTTCAGAGTAGACCCATGTGATTTGAATCTTTAAACAGTAAGTAAATGTTTGGTAGAGTCCAGTAATCCACTTCAGCATTTATATTAGATGGTGATGGTCCAAATAGACTTTTCTAAAATAAAGATAAAGAAGTGTTTATTATGCCTCTGTTCAAAAGAAGACTAACCCCCTTTGTTATGCAGAATCTAATGATTTAATCTGTTCTTGAAAGCTGCCCAAAAATGAGGAAGTATGTTGAATAATATCGCTATTTTGTTTAATGTCTTTGTCAACAGCAGGAAACTCAGTCCTATATCCCCATCATCTCCCTACAAATCTCCTCCCTGTCACTCTTGCCTTTCTCAATCTTGTCCACTTCATGCTCTGATTCCTACTTGCTCATTCCTCGTGGGAATACTTGACATCATCAATATCTTAGTAGGCTCTGATTCTAAGGTGTCGTTATGTTTATTTCATGACTTGATGGCAAAATTAATGTATACTTCATCACAGATTCCTTAAAGCAAATACCACAAGATTTATCTCTCAAGTAATCCCCACAGGAGGACTCAGATTTTCTCCTTTGAAATCCAGGAAAACATGGTAATGCTAACTTGAAAAGAAAACTCTGCAGTCCAGTTTGTCTTGGATGAGGAAGCTTAGAAACTTTGATGGCTGTTGAGTTTTCTGAAAGCATCTTTGAGCATGTTAAACTCATAGTATCTGTATTTAAAGAAATGTAAAGCCAGAGGATGTTTTGTTTAATTATCCTCCAAGGGAATTAAAATAACGGAAGAAGTTGTGTATGAAAGAAAGAGTAGTGCACGACTGAGGCAGACAAAATAGCTTTTAAAAAAAATCACTATAGCCTTCATCTTTTCAGCTGAATTAAACCAACAGCAGCACTGACTGTTAGGGTATATTTCTTCTCTTCTACTGTGCATGAACTAGTAATTTAGTTTCACTTATGTCCATGTCTATTCTCATGTTCTTTAAAACTGAATGTAAGCAGCTTGAGCCAAACTCAGAATTAGGATTGTGGTTAGCTTGTTGACAAATAGGGAATGTCAAGTAAAAAGTTCATCTCATCTGCATTCTGTTCTTGTATGTTTGGAGAATGCAGATATGAGGTTATGGCCCGACTCCAGCTATAGTTCTGTTCTTTTTGTGACCAGGTGAGTGCTGCAGTGGATGTGGTAAAGCACGTGAGAAGAGAGACTGACTGTCCGAGCATGTGTGTGTGGGTAAGAGAGAGCGAGAGAGTAACATTGTTGTCTTGACTAAGGATGTCCCTAAGAGTCTATTTCTCTATTCGGCTAAACGCTCATTTAAATTTTGTTTAACTGACTAGTCTAGAGAGTAGAAAATCCTTAGAAAACTAACAGATTCCTCACAGGGTCATAGTGTCAGCAGATGTGACGTTCGCCTGATTCACTGTCTACAGCGTGGCTAACATTACAAGCTAGAGCTGCCAGCCTTCGTTCCTCTTTGCATATTAATATCGTGCTTTGACATGTGGCCTCTTTTCACTTTGGGTGGAAATTACACCCAACCCTCCACAGCCTACATACCACTTTATTTCCGTTTACTACTTTAAAAAGCTGTGATACCTGCTGTTTGTACTACATGCTAACCACTAAGCCACCGCTGAGCTTCTCATGTTTACATCCATGAAGTGCCAGACAGGAAGGCAGCGGCCATTAACTGAAGCTACAGCAGTCTCTAGTGGTGTGAGGTTCATTACAGTTTATAAGAGCATTATAGACCGGTATTTCAAGCCTATTTTATAAAAATGATGGGTAATCTGTTAAACCGACTCGTAAATCCCGTGCCAGCTAATCTGATAAACGACTTTAACCATTTTAGCAATTAGCTGCGCGCATCCCTAGTGTTGACCAGAGAGAAGCTGTGTGTGCAACAGTAAATGTCCCAACTCCCCAAGACTTAAGCCAGGCTCTTGTGTCTGGTCATTGTGTGCTGCTGAGGGGTTAAAATACGGTGTTAGCCCTAAAGTTGGCTTTAGCATTGCAGCAAACAAATATTGTCTTCTTGTGCTTTTTGACTTTAGTCAGGACACTGCAGCAGGAAGTTTAACATCTTTATTAGCTATCTTTTGTTTCTATGTCATGTCATGATTTCTAATGTGCATACAACTCTCAACAAACATTGTAAGGATGTGAGGCGGCTCACTCCTGTTAAATCAATACAACAGAGAACAGCAAATTATGGACAATTAAATCCACCTGTGACAAATTTTGACACTAAATGTGGTCAACAACATTTGACAAATAATCAGCCATAGTTTATACAACACTGCTGAGTAAATTAGATTGTTTCATTAGTTGAAATACAGTTATGGTATGCTACTCCTCTTAGCAGTTTCAATTTTGTGTTAGCAGAAAGATAGCTACTTTCTCCCCCTGCCACCTTGCCTGTATTTTACTTTAAAAAGTATATTGCAGTGCACTACTGGTAATTACTGATATTAAACATATGTGTACAGTAACGATGCATAAATGTAGGGTAAGTAAATATGCAAGTTGCAAAATTGCTAATGAAAGTAAAGTAAATAATCCATAGGGTATTAATAGCACAATGGTGCATTGCATTTTAAAAGTAACAATGTAGATGGTATGAAAAATATTGATGCATGCGGTTATACAGTTAAACCGCTAAAAATAATTGCCTATAATTTTTTTTTTTTTTTTACAAGCGCGGGCCTAAAATCCTCGTCAAAAACTCTTTGATAACTGTAATGAAGCCTTCGCCCCAGCACCTCACTGGCCTTAAACATGAGAAGTTTAGCTGTTAGCATGTTGTAGGAACAGCACAGTATGGCAGGTTTTTTGAAAATAGAGTTATAGGCCATTTGGTGTTTTAGTTGTGTATAACTACTCAACTGTAGTAAAGCGTGACCACATCATGCACGATATTAATCTGCTAAGAGGAACAATGGCTGGCGAAGCTAGCTGCTAATGTTAGCCACACTGCAAGGCATGGCTAACATCATACCTGCTGACACAATGATCCTGTGATGAATTAAACTGTTCTGTAAGCCTTTTCTTCTCTTTAGACTAGCCGGTTCAACACAATTTAAATGGGCGTATAGCCTAATAGGAAAATAGGGACCTGGTGTAAAGTGTAATATTACACTTTACAATAAGAAGTCATATTCAGTTTTTTCCTCCTGAAGATTGAGGAAGTCTTATACACATAGAATGTCACAGGTGCATACCTTTAGGGTTCAGTACATAAATTAGTTATTCTAGAATCATTCACTGTATATTTCATAGAACAGAAATAAGCTTTTTAGATAAACTAGATATTTTATATTAGGGTGTTATTACAGCTCTAAAGAGGGGCTTTTTTAGAAAGGAGCTTAATGAGGATTGCCTCACTTCTGAAACCAGCCTCAAGTGGCCGTTAAAGTAACTGCAGATTTTGGCTCCTCTGACTTGACTTTGCTTCTCACCCCAGGAACTGACCTTAGGTTGACTTCACACCAGAGCTGTTTGGTCTGCTTTAAATACACCCTGGTTCATTTCCTGAAGAGTCCTGTTTGTTTTAAGTGGTGTGAAAGCTCATGAGCTTGCATATTTATCACACTTAAATGTTTTGGATCCTCAAACTAATTCTAAATGATGACTTTATTTATTAAGAGAAGAAAATCCAAACCTATCTGGCCCTATGTGGAAAAAGTAATTGGTGATAACTGGTGATGAGTCTTTCGCATCGCTGTGTAGGAATTGCTTTTACCCATTGGGCCAGATAGGTTTGGATCTTTTTTCCCACTTAATTAATAAAATCATCATTTAGAAACTTTTTTTTTAGAAACATTTTGTATTTACTTGGGTTGTCTCTGTGAGATATTACATTTGGTTTGATGATCCGAAACATTTAAGTGTGATTAATATGCAAAAAAATCGTGAATCTCCCCTCCAAAAGTATTGGAACGGTGAGGCCCATTTTTGTTGACTGAAAACATTTGGGTTTGACAGAAGAAGCTGAATATGAGATAAGAGATCAACATTTCAGCTTTTATGTCAGGGTATTTACATCTGGATCTGACACACAACTTAGAAGATAGAATTATTTGTAACACCAAACATCACATTTTTAGATGAGCGAAAGTATTGGAACAGATAGACTTAGAATATATTAAAGTGAATAAGACTTCGTATTCTTTGCCTGCAATAACTGCATCAAGCCTGTGACCCACTGACATCACCAAACTAGATGAGCCATTGTCTTTTTCTACATCTTCTTTTCTTTTACATCGCTGTTTGTTTTGAGACAATAGTGCCCTAAACCAATAGCTCCTTGACATCCAGATGGTTTGGTTTGTTTGACCAAGTGCAATGTGAAAGCAAACCAAATCACAACAATGTTGCAGTTCAGCCCCCAATTGAACAGAGACCTGTGAACTATCAGGTGTGAAAATGACCTGAGTGTCAGGCCCTTTCTCCTCTCTGAGTTGAGCAGATCAAGGCTGAAAACTACTTATTCTTGCCCCTTGTTAGATTGTCCATTGGCTGATGCTCGTTTGTGTCATAAGTCATTACATGAGTAGGACCCTGGTTTTCAGCATGTAGCTTAACGCAGTTTAATTATTTGCTCATTAAAATGTTGTTTGATTTTAATTTTATAACAGCTTGAACCATTTGTCCATATCAAATTCTGGCTTTGAAACCTACACTTGTGTAAAGCTGGTAAATGGTGGGGGTGTTGTGTGTGTTTCAGTAGAAAAGAGAGTAAAAGTGTGACTCACAGAGCCGGTGGCGAGCGCAGAGACAGACAGGAAAAAGAGAGAGTGTAATGGCTCCGTACAAGCCCTGAGCTGTAGAGCCAGACCTGTGGTGATTGGTTTGGACTTTATTTCCAACAGCCCGTCACTCGCTAAAATAAACCAACAGAACCGCCGTGGCAGAGGGGAAATTGCCCTGAAATGTCACCATTTGCTGTCAGTAGAGCTCTCTGAACCAGTAACACAGGCTATGAATAGCTTTGCTGTCCAGGATTTATTGAATGTGCCTTCACTTTAATGCAAGAATGATAATTTTTCTTCTTTGTTTGCCACTCTTCCTCTCTCTCCAGTGGCACTGCAGCTACCAGAGGGCCTGCAGATGTTTGCCTGTGTCATCGCCGACATCATTGAGAGGTAAGGCAAAGAAAGAAAGATATATTCCCCTAATTTAGCAAGTTATTTCCAAGTCCAAGAGCAAGCAGCAGGTGCAGAAGTAAACCCAGTCATGTATGAACTTGAACTACAGCGGCTGCTCTGTACTCATTAGGAGAGCGAGAACTTTATCGTAATTCCCTGCCTTGCACTCGATCAGGGATTCAGGAGAAAATGAGACGCGATTAGGTTTTAGGACAGAGAAGATATCACAGCTCCACTCGCTCACCGTAGGAGAGGGTAGAGATATTATTCTTGTTAATTACATCTTGTTTCAGTCTGCATACGCTCTATTGCACACCAGCACTCCATCACAGAGACACCAAAAGTTTTTTTGCCATCCTGCAGCAAGAAGTGCCAAAGCCTGAATGTGTCAAGTAGTTTATCTTTTATGCTATACTGTGGTTTGGCCTGCACTGTGCTAAATATGAGAATTCCTTCAGAGTTTTTTAAAAAAAGAAACATTTTAAGACCTATAAAGCTGTAAATAAAAAGAGAAAGGAAGACTGTCTCTTAAGTGTTTTCTCAGGGAGAAGGGCTGTGATCATTAAACACCACTTTTTGTAGGTGTGTAGTCGATACTAACAATATGCTGAGATGGGTGAGATGAAGAATAGAGTGACTGCAGTTGTCATAAAATTTTGGATATTTGATTTCACACGGCTGCATTATCCATGCTACTTTCTGATGAAGATGTCTATGTACCTTAAAAATGAGAAACTTTTGTGCCACTTCTCAAAGAAGTCTTGGGGCAGGAGGTTGTCTTTCTCTTCTCCTTCACGTCTTTTATCTTTCTTTTTACTTTATCATTTTGTTCATCTTTTCGCCAGCTGCATCAAACTGCTATCTTTATATCATTCTTTACTGTCATTTCTGCTTTTTTATCTCAAAAAAGATGATGGAGTGAGGTTTTGATGATAAGGTTTGGTCTTATCAGTCCAGCTGCTATCATACTGAGAGCTACAGCTGTTTGCAGCGCAGCCTTTAAACCAAACACCCATGTGGTCCACATTTATAGGGTGTCAGTGTCCATCATGGAGTCTGTTAAATCGGCCCCATCTCTTCTAATGAGAGCAATTAGCAGACACTAATTGCCTCTCTCACTCACTTCATACCTCATCCTCTATCGCATGTCTCTCTGTTTTTCACCATCACTTCCACCACCATTTCTCCCCCACACTGGGACTCAGAAGACAGTTCTCACAGTTTCCCCTTCAGTCTGACCTGTGATATATTTTCCCTTAAGTACCCCTGTGCTGTCTTTCCATGTTAAGAGTTTTACTTGCAATTCTGGTCTTTCCAGATCTAACAGATGGGTTCTTTGAATCCTGGATGAACATCACAGCCTCTGAGAAGCACTGAATATCTTCCATCTGGTGCACAGACTGACAGGTTGGGTAAAAAATTTGGATGACACCAGCTGGGTTTTTAGGAGCGTTGTCGCGTCAGAAAACTAGAAAGTTTTTTGACAAAAGCAACGATGAACCAACATGTTGGTCATCCAGGATCATGAAACCTCTGTTTTATCCTGCACACATTTCCAGTTTTTACAACTTTGGTCATACTTCGGTATTCTTTTTTCTACCTTTTACTTGATTGTGATAATATTTTACTGCTAAACATCAGAAGCATGGATGCTGGGATACTATTCGTGAATGGTCTGATAGAACATGGTATGACAAGACACCACACAGTACGATTCAGACACAATACAATATAATGCAATACAGTACAACTCGATAAAATATAACACTAAATGTTTGATACAATATGGCAAAACATGATACTGTACGTTAGATACGATACAATGCATTGCAATATGTTACGATGTGATGGGATACAGTGTCATGTAGTATTGTACAATGCAGTCCAATGCTATACGATACAACATGACAAGACACAACACAGTACAATTCAATACAATATGACACACTATGAATCGATCAAACTTGAAACGACACTACGTATATGATACTTTACATTTGGTTGTGATGTGATAGTATGCCATATGTTAAAATACAAATGTGATGCGCCACAACCAAATACAAGGGGCGTCCTGATCCCGATTGCACGCGTCAGATTGGGGCAGATACGTATAAGCATTTTTTAATTGATCTGAGATTGGCAATTTTATACAATCAGCCCAGCTGATCATTTACATCAGCTGTTGTAAATGGAGCACAATTTGCGGCAGGCTTGAAGTCCAGTGTGAAGTTTTCACAGTCAGTGATGATTTGGGCTGCCATGGCATTTGCTGGTGTTGGTCCACTGTGTTTTCTGAAGTCCACAATCAACACAGCCATCTACCAGGACATTTTAGAGCACTTCACTCTTCCTTCTGCTGACAAGCTTTATGGAGATGCTGATTTCATTTTCCAGCAGGACTTGACCTGCCCACACTGCCAAAGGTACCAAAAGCTGGTTCAATTACCATGGTGTTACTGTGCTTGATTGGCCAGCAAACTGGCCTGACCTGAACCCCATAGAGGATCTATGGGGTATTGTCAAGAGGAAGATTTAGAGACACCTGACCCAACAATGCAGATGACCTGAAGGCCGCTATCAAAGCAACCTGGGCTTCCATTGCAGTGCCACAGGCTGATCGCCTCCATGCCACACCGCATTGATGCAGTAATTCATGCAAAAGGAGGCCCAACCAAGTATTGAAGGTATAGAAATCAACATATTTTTCAGAAGCCTGACATTTCTGTTTAAAACATCCTTTTTCAGTTGATCTTATGAAACATTCTAATTTTTTGAGACACTGAATTTTGGGTTTTCTTATCTGTAAGCCATAATCATCAACATTTCAAGAAATAAAGGCTTGAAATATTTCACTCTATGTGTAACAAGTCTATACAATGTGTGGGTTTCACTTTCAGAAAAGAATGACAAAAATATTGAACTTTTTCATGATATTCTAATTTTTTGAGATGTACCTATAAAGCATGAGAGTGAAAACAGTCCAATGGCCACTTATAGCATCGGTAACAAAACTGTTTGGTAAAGCAGGTAACATTAGGGCTGCGTTTAATACCACCAATTTGATCAGACATCTCAGAACTAAACATGCAATGGAATATGGTGACATCACTATAGCAACAGAGGAGAGGGCTGCTAGAGCAACAGATTCTGGACTTCAAGAGGAAAGATAAATACCTTCAAGAGAGCAATAACGAAATAATATCATAGAAAAGATGACTGAGATGCTGGCTTTCCTAAACAAGAACCCTTCCTCTTAATGTGAAGGTAACAGCAGGTAAAGAAATCAGAGTGAGGGAAGAAAAAGTTCTGTTCGAGCTCCAGTTGCACTGTAGAAGTATCACTGTGATAACAAGAGTTTCTTGTATTTGATTTTCAGGTTTTGCTGCAATGTTTTTTGTTCAGGTCTCAGAGTAAGCTGCTACATTTTATCAGAGATTGTTTCTAATCTGTATGATTTATTTGGTGCTGATCCTGTGCTCATTTAAGTCTAGCTGCTCACACCACTTTAAAGTGGAGTTGGGATGTTTGGAATTCAATTTTTGGAGTCGTGACTATAATAGTCAAGCTAATTGTACCACTTCTCAGTGGCATTGTAGTATTTTTACATTCATTTATTGATTTCATTATTTTTTATTGTGCCTAAGCACTTAACATGCACTAAGTGAATATGTAACTTTATTTATGACTAGTTATTAAAGTGAAACAGAGCCATTAGACCATTCTCAGTAGAAATTAGATTTTAAATATTTTAGAACAATGGTAGCTGTACTAAGTTGAGTAGAATAATCCTGAGAACTCCAGTAGGTGTTCTTTTGATTTAAGTTATTTTGTAAACTAAAAATATAGAAACTCTAACCTAGGGAAATATGAGTTTCTTGTCACTTTCACCTCTTACTGAGCTTCATCTTTTACTTTCTTTCCACCTCTGTCTGACAGTGCCCTTTTGCCTTCTTCTACGTTTACTCATCTGTTAACTTCTTCTTGCCCTTTTAACCTCCTTTTATGATACCTTCAGTCATGGCACAAGCACAATCATGAAGTATCATGAAGTAGCGATGATGGAGGGGTGGTATCTGTCTAGATCCCTGTGTTTTCTTTAGTATTTGGCACCAGAGATTCATTAGTTAGATCATGACTCAGGGCACCAATTTATTGCTCCTTCGATAGTTTGTTCCACCCCTAATAGCAAGTGAGTCAGAAAAGACGAGAAAAGTAAAGCTTATTATACCAACCTCTATTTCAGAGCAGAGCCACCACAGTAACAAAATAATTTTTGTGATTCACACCTTTTTTCCCTCTCGTATACATTAAATTGCTTAAATGTTAGAGCCAAGCTATCAGTAAGGAGAGCAGAGATGTAATACAAGCAGGCTGCAGAGAAACAGGCAATATATTTTCACTGCTAACAATCCATTAAAGTATGGTGGGAAAGGCTCCAATGAGATGCTTTGGATCAGCTCATGGGATCACTTGCAATTATTTTACTGTTCCAATTTGCTTTCCGCTAAATACAGTATTTGATTAAAGCTTTCACAATTGTTTCCTTGACTTGAAATTGGCAGTTTTAATGGTTTTTCCACTAGTAAGAATGGTTAGAAAAATAATGATTATTTTTTAACCAGCCTTCTGACACCAAAGTGCCATGGTTGACTCAGTGGAAGGAGTCACTACAAATTTTTTCCCATACATCAGATGGCACAGGATCTTGGGTAAAGTCTACACCCATAAGATGGGAATCTACAGTTTAAGGTGAAGCCATCTGTCTCCATTTAACAGCAACCAAGACATCCACTTATAGGTATTGTGGCTTTGCTGACTTGAAATCTTTTAGTCATATTTTGCCTTTGTAATGCCAAAAACAGTGTCAGTATGAGTTGACAACTAAATCACATCTTAGGACTTATTGGTGCCAAAAGTGAATCGAAGGTCAACACCATCTGGAGGCTCCTTACAGTACCATCTTTGATCCAGATGTGGTGATAATATATGAAACATTATTAAGACGAAACCAAAGGAACTTAAGGTCTCTGTTGATGTCTGTCTCCTACCATACTGTGACCTGCTAGATGGTGACCTGACAGTCAGTTAAGCCTTGATAACAATCTCTATATAAAGGGCTCAGTATTTGGCTGATCCCTTCAAAAGTTTAACCTGCAGGTGAAACTGTCTGTTTCTGGGGGTTTAATCCGCCCCCAGGATAAGATGCTTGTTGGGAAGAAACCAGCTGAGAGGCCGGTCAAAAGGTTTATGTACCAAAAACTTGGGAAATTAAAAAACCCGCTCCTGTGTGAAATCTTTAAATGAATGTCCAGATAGAGAATTATGTAAAACAGACAGCAAAGTGGATTTAGCATGGATTTAGACGTTGATGTTTGGAGATAGTAACTTGAGGATGTTTGAGGAGCCAGCAGCTAACCTTGTTTTACCCTGTTTAGGGTTATCAGAGGTTTCAGGCTTTGGGCAATTTTGCCTTCACCATACTGCCTTCAGTCCCTTGTATTGGCGAGACAGGGCTGAGGTCCATATCAAAATGGGGATGAAAGAGCTAAGCTGGCCTCAGAGTAAGGAGCTTCAGCGGGAGGGACTGCTAAGTCTAAATGAGGACAATCTGCTCTGAATTATGGCTACGCTGCAGTTAATACATCCAGGCCAAAACAAACACTTTTTACACACACACATTTATATCACAGAGTAACACGCTTAAAGGGACAGGAACCACATTTCAACATTTTCGTCCTCTCTCCCTCTCTCTATTTATACTGTAAGAGCATGATTTACATAATTAAAATGAAAAAACACAACCATCTACAGCCTCCAAAGTAACAAAGTCAAATCAACACAGTTCTGATTTTGAGAAGAATCAAAACAGCTAAAAGTTTTAATTAAATACACAACAGTAAGAATTGATTGCAATGAGTAATTTGGTTTTAATCTTAACCTTGAAAACTATTGACAGAATCAGGATAAGATGCACTTAGTGCATTGGACTGGAAAATCTATATTGTCTGCAAGGGGGAATTTGGTTTGCAACAGTAGTCCACACAAGTAATACACAAAATTAAAAAGACAAATACAGAAACCCTAGGGATGTGAGAGATTATTCCAGTGCCAGTGCTTAGGGCGCCCTTACTAAGTGGAACTGGAATTACCTGTTTCAATTGTTAATACCTACCTTCAAACGTTTCTTTCCCAAGGCACGTCCAAGATCAAGCCCTGCTTAGCTTTCATAAGCTCTATTTTTCCCCCAGAGATTAGCTTTCTTTGACGTCTTCCGTTTTACGCACATGAATTTTTACCATAAAGATTAGCCATGTGCTGTGTGATGTTGATAGGCAGACTTCACCACTGAGCAGGAAGTAGTGTAGCCATACAAAGAAAATAGATCAAATGACTTAGAGTTTACATTTGCTCTTCTGCAAGACACCTTTGTGCTAACACAATATATATGTGTTATATATATTACATATTATTATTACATTATTACACATATATATATATATAATAATTCATTATATACTTGATTGGTTATTTGCGTACTTTTCAGTCAGACATTTTGGCAGTAAAAATCTTTATCTGTCTGTGAAACCGAGTTAAAAACAGCTAAATACCAGGTAATGTAAACTCTGTATGTAAACATGTAGCAGTAGCTCCACATAGACACACTAAGGCATGCAAACACTGATTGCTGTTCTGTCTTGATGGCTCCGAAGTTGACAGCACATTCCCCCCAGTATGCCTCTGTCATTAATTCTGAGGCTTGTGGTTGTAGCTCTGTGACTGTTAGCCACACTTGGCAAAAACTGTGCTATTTTCTTAGCGTTAACTATAGCCAAGTCAATTTATCTGAATTGAAATGTTGCATTTGCCTGCTTTGAAATTAGTAGCCAGGGACACCCCTGTTAAATACATTTGATATTCATACATTTCTGTGACGAACTTTTAGGAATGTTTGGCCAAAAATTTAGGCTGAAGTAAGGTGTTTAATGGTGAAGAAGCTGCCTGAGGGCACGGATGAGAAGAAGGAAGACTGACTCAGTCCCAGTTATGCTCTGGATGTCTTTTCATATTACCAGGGGCATGGGAATATAATGTGTTTAAAAAATTGGTGTGTAAGCATGGCAGAGAGTACTGTCCAGGTGGGTAGTTGGGTTGTTGTGCTGTGGATGTTCCAAGGGCCTGGTGGTCTCCGGTTGTGTGACCATGGATGAAAAGGTCCGGACAGAAGAGAAAATGCTGTTGAGCTATACTGTATGGTTAGTACTTTTCATCTGAATCTACCTCAGTATTTCAGAGTCAGCAAGTAAGTCCAGAAGAAGGAAGTGACTTGTTAACTGCTTTTTTGCCCTGGGTTTTGCCTTGTAGGCACAACACAGTGTTTATCCCTTTTGGGGGGGATTTTTTTTAGCTGCAAGCAATTTAGGAGAAACTTCAGAAAATAACCAAGAATGAAAGATGTCCCACTGCCTCATTTGCATTTGTGTTGTAGTTTTTGAGATAATTTTCCCCAAAGTGCTGGAAGTTATCACCAAGACAATAATAAAGGAAGGGCAGACATTCTTGTTGTGATGAAAAAAATTCAGACAAGTATCTGTGAGACAGTCTACATTTTTTGGTCAAACACTTTAATAATCAAGTCTGTATCAATAAATCAATAGTTGATTGAAATATTACAGCAATGTCATTATAATTGCTCTTTGTGCACTGACATCATAATGGAAAGCATGATACATTTTTCATAATTTATTTATAATTGTTAAAACATTCATCTACTTTTTAAGACAGAAATCCTAAATCATTTAGTCTCTCCCACTTCTGAAACCAAACCATCATACTTCGCCTTAACAGGATCATTTAAGTATACCATTTAATCTACATTCATCCAGCGTGGAGGTGCTAAAATGTTAATGAAGAAGATCTACTTTATTAAAATTCGACCTGGTTTTGAAATTCATTATATGGGTTAAATTACCTTCCAGCAAGTATAACTCAATAATTTCCTGGATTTTAACATTTAATTCCAGGCGTTTTCAGGCATAATTAAACAGAAATACATGAATAAATTGGATTCCCATTAATGGTATGCAGCTATAGAAGCTGGGGCACTTTCATACCGGAGCTTGCTTGGTATTAAACTGACCTGTACACTACACTCCTCTTGTGACACTTTTTGTAAAGCAGCAATCTGTTTATTACGATACCATCATCCTTTGTGGGTTTTTTCCTCTGCCATTTCATTTATTTTTTACTGTCAGGGTTGACACAGTCAGGAGAATTCAGAGACTTATGAACTCTGTTTCACAAGTAAAAACAAAAGGGGAAAACCTTTGAAATAAAAAAAGAATTGGTAACTTTTGCAGGCAAGCAATGAGGCATGTGCTGTCACTGCACCATATGTTTTATTGCTTTTGATGGTATGCCAGCTGTCTGGTTCTAGCTGTGAAAGATACTTTTATGAACTTCCTTCAATATTTACTGCTGCCACTGCCTTTGTGACAGAGGAGGAATAAAAAGAGAGAGGAGCAGGAAGCAAGATGTGTGTGGGGCTGTCACCATGTCCTAATCCCGAGGACAGCACTAGCATTTAATGTTCCAACTCTCTGTGGCCTCCTGGCACGAAAAACCCCAGGCGTCTACATAGAGATGTTAGCCAACAACCTAATCTGAGGTCTTGTACTGTGAGGCTTGTTGGGTAAACGACAAATTTGCTGAGCACGCAAGGCCAAAAGGGCGCCTGTTATTGAAACAAAAAAACAATGGTGAAATAAAAACATCACTTTCCCTGACTGAGTCCCCTGGCTCTTTATTATAGATCACAAGGGGACAATTTGCTGTCTTCACAGGGCTGGAGTTTGAATTTCTTGGATCGTTATCCAGTACTTTTGTGAAGTGGTACTGGCACTAAGTGAAATAAATAAATAAATAAATGTTTTTCTTTTTCTTATGAAAAAGAAGATTGATGAACTGCTGGTGCTGTATCTCAGAAAGTAAGGGTTATCATTTGTTCACCAAGGCTTCAGTCATGTTGAAAACTGAAGTTGAGCTCTACATAATTTCACTCCCCCTTTTTACAAATAGTGATGTTCTAAGGGAAGAATTGCACTAGTTTAGATAGTTTAGATATCAGTCAGGAAAGAGTGAAAATTCAGCACTATTTATTGAAGGCAGGTCACAGCGGCAGTTAGTAAACAGTGTGAAGTTGGTTTACAGAACGTAGCTAGCGTTAGCAGTGCTAGCAGTGCTGGCTTTTGATCCCGTTTCTGCTGAATATCTTCACTGAATGCTTCAGTTCAATTTAAGTATAATTATAGTGAGCTTAGATGCAAATTTGTTTCCTATGAGATGCTATCGGGGCTATCAGTTCATCATTGTTTACACTGGGTTAAAGAGCATTATTGCAACAAGACAGTTGCCTTTAACCACAGCTACTTGGGGGCAACTAGTGTTGGATGGTTGCATTGTTTTTTAGATGTGGCATCTGACTAGATCTGACTAAAACTCAGATTGTGGGCCTGAACTAATAGATAGTATAATTAGTTTAACTGACAAGTAATTGTGGTGCTGATGATGGAGGGGTTTGACTTTAACCATTGAGGGAGTCACCATGCCCGTCCCTGCAGGTGGTGAGTCCAAAGGATCTTTGGTTGGCTTCTACAGATGTTCTGGCAAACTGTCTGAAAACCCAGGCGGGGAAAGATGAGCTCCTCTCAGGCTGCTCTCTGCAGTAGTGGGGAACTGCTGACCCATGTTGTTGAACGGTGTCTGTGTTTGTAGATTAACCTTGCCAACACTTCCTCTGAGATGGAGGTAGAGTGTACTGATCCAGTGGAAGTTCTGTCTGTATCCCTGGTGGAGGTCGCTGAGGTAGTCAAAAAAAACTCCCCGGTGGCAAGACAATGAGATTGGCCCTGAGATGCTAAAGGCTTTGGTCACTGTTGGGCTGTTATGGCTGATGCGCCTTTTTAGAGTCGCATGGAGGTCTGGGACAGTGACTGTGGAGTGGCAACCTGGGTGGTGGTTCCCATTTTTAAAAAAAGGGGACCGGAGGTTGTGCTCGACCATTGTGGTGAAGAGGGAGCCGAACCGAAAGTCAAAGCCTTCGATTTACAGGCCAATCTACATCCCAACCCTCATCTGTAGTTATGAACTCTTGAGTAATGACTGAAATAATGAGATCTCAGTTACAAGTGGCTTAAATGATCTTTTTACGAATGGTGTCTAGGCTCAGCCTTAGAGATAGGTTGAGGAGCTTGGACAGCCGAAGGGAGCAAAAAGCTGCTCCTCCTTTGCATCTAAAGGAGCCAGTTGAGGTGGTTCAGGCATCCTATCAGGCTGCTACCACCACAACTTGGCCCTGGATAAGCAGAAGAAGATGGATGGATGGATGGATGGATGGATGGATATGTTCTTCAATTCAGAAGGTCTCTTAAATCATAATGTTTATAGAATTGAAAGCTCAAATACTCCGAAAGAAATTGATAAAGACATGAACAATGAAGGGGCAGTTACAGACAGAAAACCCAAGTAGAAGAGTTCATTCTTACGTACTTCTTACTTACTTCTCGACAGTTACAGGTATTTTATTTTTCCAAGATCTTGCAGACACCTTGAAACTATTCACCACTTACCACAACCTGTTATTTTACATTTTCAGCATTTTTTTTAACAGTAAGCAAAAGAAAAAACATCCCAGTGTCTTCACGCTCCTGTTTAATGAGGCCCACATTTTTGATTCTTTTAGTAACATGAACAGGAAGGAAGTTCTTCCTAAAAAGGGATAGAAATAAAGATAGAGCAGTGACTGAGTCTACACATGGACAGACAAGGCAAACCAGCCTTGGCATTGGCTTTACAATGATGAGTCAGTGATTTGCAATTTGTACAAAAATAAACGGTGCCTCACATCCGGTTACTGAGTAGAGGAGACATAATAAATTACCTAATCACAAGAGTCAAGTGTGGAAAAAAGGACTTTAATGGGCTTAAAAGCTAGCAAATTACAAACACTCAGCAATGGATGACTCTCAACTGTATTTGCATCTTTAATTCTTAACAGAGAGTAAAATCTAACGATTTGTAGTGACACCATCAGGATCACATCTTTTGCTCCTTGTAAAAAAGGACATTTTTAATAACATCATCATTTGTGACACGGTTTTGTAATGACAAATGTAAATTCCTCATTCTTTAATCACTGTATTTATTGTTCTAGGAGTAAACATAATTGTTACATTTGTTTCAAGCTGCACTGAATGAATTTATTCAACATTAGCATAAGAGATGTTACCCTGGGTTTTACTTGACCAGTTGATTTCAACTAATGTCTCACAGCTCTCTCAGCCAATCACAACTTATTTCCTCAACAAAGTGGTCCATTTCAATACAGCATCCTTCTTACTGATCCTTGTTCATCAATGCTGGTTGCACAACACTGCTGCTGGCAAAGCGTCACCTCCTCCTTCCCAGTCTGCACCTTCTAGCCTGCAGCTTTGTTGCACCCTCATGTTCACTTTCATGCTGCTTAGGCATAACCTTGCAAAGCCGGTGGGTTCACCTGTTTCTGTGTTTCTTAATGGCAAATCCATCTTGCAATGCTCCCATCTGAACCGTTTAGGCCTGGTTAGAAAGTGACAGGACCAATCAGTGTCGAGAGGCAGTACTTTCGGGCACAACAGAATCGTGACGTATGCAAACAGCGAGAAGACACTGGTGCAATCATGGTGGAAGACGTTAGCATTAATTCTGCTAGCGGTTTATCAGAACTTGATGACATTTCTTCGTTAAAAAAACAAAAGTCTTGTACTGACATTCCTACAGTCACCATGATTCGTGTTAGGCAGCCCTATGGAGTTTACTCCTTGGTTTGGGGCTACAACGTCATGTGTTTTGTTGCTCTGATTGGCCCGTAAAGATGTGACAGACAGAATATTCATCCAATCACCCTCCGAGTTTTTTTCAAAGCCTCTGCCCTTTCTCAAACACCGGCTACGGAAGGTGGGAAAAAGGAAGTTGGCAAAACTTGGTTTAAAGTGGCAGAAAAGTGGCAAATAAAGGTTATAAGTGACAATAAGTGGCAAACATGGGCAAAGATTGGAAATTGTGGCCACCATGGGTTGTAAGTTGCAAAAAAGTGACAAAAAGAGGTTTGAAGTGGCAAAAAAAGTGGTGAAATAGGTTTAAAGTGGCAAAATGTGTGGAAAAGATGTTTAAAGGTGTCATGATTTAACAATTTAAACATCAGACCTTATAATAGCTTGACACTTATCATCTCAAAAATGAGGTATCTGTTAGCCAGGATGGTAGCACCAATGTTACTGATCTAAAACACATGCTTTGACATTGTAAAGAAATCACAACAAGAGAGGGCCCATTCGCAGTTTTTTCCAGGGGCCCAGCCAACTCTGTGAGCATGCCTGTCACCAAGTAAAACTTAATGTCCATTATGGCAGTAAACGGTTTAATGTATGACAAAGGTGTTCCTGACTGAACTAAAATGTACTGAAATGTACATTTCTGAGTAGCTCACAGGCTTCGTTAAATTGTGTGTAGCACTCACATGAGGTTGGCAGTCGTGACTCTGAAAGTTTTTCTCTCCACAAAGATGTTGGATGGATTGCACTTAGATATAGGGAACATTTTTCCTGTCAGACTCAGTGGTAACTTTATTTATTTATTTATTTATTTAATGACAACATGTTGAACAAAGCAAAAAGCTAAAAACTACAGCAGTTCAACTTTTATTTTCCTGCATGCTGTTATTAGCAATGTGCTTAAGGTGAGTACTGCTCAGCATAAAGACCTGCTTTTAGATGGGGATTTTATAGGCTGGATTATAGTGCCTTAATATCTACATAATGGCATATTTCTATGACTTGTGAAAGGAAAATAAGAAAGCAGTGCTTCCTAGGTATAAGTATTCAAAACCATACTTGAGATCAGACTTTAGCAAAGTAGTTTCTCATTGAAAGATGGACAGAAAAAATAAAGAGTATAATTGAAAGCAAAGTCAGAACACACAGAAAATGCTGTAGAACTGACACGTGAGTTTTTATCATGACAAAAATTCTGTCAAGGTTCCTCTATCTTATCAAACACACTTCATTATAAAATATTTGCCTCTTGAGATGCAAAGTGTTTCCCATATTGCCCATTCACATGTTCTATGTGGGCAGAAAATCCATCTCGCATACTCTCAAGAATATTTTCTCCAGTCACTGTTCTAAATGAAAGAGCTCCCTTTACATATTTTCTAGGGGCTTGTGGTGCTGAGGGTGGCAAGTGGACAAGTTTCCAACATTTTCCAAACACTGCAGAGAAACAATGAAAGATACTTGTCTGGTATGAAGAAAACTGACTGCATGACCAAAATGAATGTGTTAAATTACTAACTGAAGATTCACATCTATTACAAAGAGCAGAAACATCTGTGGAAAAAAATGTGCTGTTTTCCCCTGGAGCAGTAGACTCTGTGGAGTGTTTAAAATGCACAGGATTGTGTCTGAAGATTGACTGAACTATCATGTTTAGTCCTTAAACATTTATTCCAGATCTCTTCCTCTTCCTCTTCCTCTGTAACTCTACAGAACTACAACAAAAATGACAACCCTGGTGATGTTTAGGTTCTGCACGGTTGAGTTATGGGGTGCCGATAGGGTAGTGTTAGCACTTTGGCTAGTCTTGGCTTTGATGGCAACTGAAGGCCATGTGATAGTATATTGTAAGGGCATAATTTGGATAAGTGCTTATCCTGTATTTCAATGTGGCATGAGTATTTTATGTTAATTTCAAACGAGTTAACGGTAAAAATCTGTCTGAAAAAGTGAGTGACAGAACAAGAGCAGGAGCCAGTCAGGTTTGATCAGAAAGGAAAGCTGGTGTGAAGGAAGTTGATTTTGAAATGTTCATTGTTTGGCCCTCTGGATGAGTTATGCACTATTTTGTACAATTCAACAACAATGTGATAGCAGACACTTACTTGTGATCCCACTGACATATCACTGTACTTGTTCCCTGTCTCTCTATATCATGTACAAGCCAAGGTAACTGTCACAATGGGCTCTGGATGGCTCGTGTCACATGCTGTGTGTTGGTAAATTAAGGAACTGTATGCACACCATTCCCCTAGACATCTCCAGGTGCAGCTCTATAGTCATTCTCATCCATCAGAATAGATTCCTCTATATTCCGTATGGCAGGTTGAATCATTTCAGTGGGAGCAGCAGCCACAGCCCACAGCCTCCCAGGGTAAATGTCAACTCAACCATTAGGAAGGAGCCTGGAAGGAGCCTCCAACGCCTTCTTACCTTCACAGCATCACAGTCTCCACGGTGCCTGCAGCGCAGCCGAGCTGTAGCAACAGATCTAGATGTAAGTGATTGAGTGAATGTGTCTGTATGTCAGCTTATAATGTATGTTCAGTATGTGCATACGTGCACCTTGGCTCTGTGTCTCTACTGAGTTCTGTCTGCTCTTTGGCTGTTTGAACTTCTCATATATGAGGAATTCATATACGGGGTAGCAGGAGAAAATGGTTTCTAAGAACCTGTATGTTCAGAATTCAGAAAACTTTATTGTCTGTCATGGCAGAAAATTGCCTTAGGTGTGGCTCAACATACAGTCCAACATACAACCAGAAACACAACATATAAAACTAGACATTACTAAAAACAGAGTTATAGTGGCTATTGCAATTGAGTTAAACAGGATAAAAAGATAATCAGATAATCTGAAAGTGCTTTGGGCAAATACGCCTTATAAGAGTAGTGATAACAGTAGCTGTCAGTGTAACATTTATTGTTTATTTGAGATGTTTGTAGCGGTAGGAATACAACAGCTTTGGTAACTGTTTTTCTTGCCTAGAAGGACTTTATAGCGACGACTTGATGGTAAAAGCTGAAAAGATTCATGTAGTGGGTGTGATGGGTCTGCTGTGATGTGGTTGGCTTTCCTTCTTACTGCTTGGGTGTGGAGTTCTGACAATTGGGTTTGATTTTCTCCAGTTATTTTACTTGCTTGGTTAATGATCCGGGAAAGATTTGATTTGTTTTTAACTGAAATGAAATTGAACTAGGATGTGATATTGAAGGTGAGCACTGATTCTGTGAGTGATTTGTAAAGAGCTGTTAAAATGTCCTTCCTAACATTGAACCCCCTGAGTTTCTTCAGCGGGTAGAGCCGTTGTTATGCCTTTTTGTACACTGAGTCTATGTGGTGAGAAAAATCATTGTCCTGTCTATGTCTATGCCCACATACTTTAAGGTCTCCACTAGGGCTGGGCAACTAATCAGAAATTAGATTAAATTGCAATATGGCCTGCCGCAATTTACAAATTGCACAAGTTGCAGTATTTCTTTAACTTGAAATGGGTCAAAATACCAGTTTAATAAATCAAAGTTTTGCAGCAACAGAGATTTTATGCAGATTATGCAAACATTCAAGTGATAGATTTTTTATAATGGTTTACAAAAATCCTCCTTTTCATGTTTTATCTATGTTTTCCATAATCAAGATGAGGTACATAAAAATGACAATCCCCTTCAATAAGGCAAATTACATAAAATTTGCAAATTGAGCAAAAATAATTGGTTCATTCTATCTAAAATTGATGAAGCCTACTGTTAGTTCACAGAAGTCATACCCCAAATTGTGATCAGCTGATAGCCAGCTTCACCTCCTCCACTCCAGCCGCCTCCTTTATAGCATAAAGCTTGTTGCACCCTCATATTCAGATTGATGCTACTATGGATTAATTGCTTCTGAAGATTTTAATAATTTTCAATACACATTATCATAAATGTGTGTATCTATATGGGGATATCTAGACATGTACTCCCTGCAGAGTCAAAGCAGCTGCTTGACTAACCCAGGGAGCATCTTTTGAGCAGAGCCCTCTCTGCCAAGTAAAACTCTAGTAGATCCATTTTGCAATAAAATTATTAAATGTATGATGAATGTCCTGGTTGAATGTAGGCTATGATATGGAATGATTCATTGCTTGAATTTGTTGAAAAATATGTAAGATGAGGAACCTAAGAATTATCACATATAAAATCACAATTGCAATATTGGGGAAAAAAATCGTAATTAGATTATATTTGCAAATAGTTCAGCCCTAGTCTCTAGCAGCTCCACTGCCTGCCCGTTCAGTGTCATAGATTCAAAGAGGGGTTGGGGGGCATCAGGTTTTAGCCTCCTTCCACAGCACAGCCCCTTGGTTTTCGAGATGTTGAGCTCCAAGGAGGTCTCCTTTTTCTGGGCTATCAGAATGTCAGCCTGCTTGTGGTATGCGGACAAGGAGTCCTTATTCTTAATGTGGGCACCCAGGGCCATATCATCTGCATACTTAAAAAGGGAAAGGTCATTGTCTTTGCAGGTTATATTGTTTTTATAAATAGAAAATAAAATCAGGGATAAAACACAACACGCTGCAAAGGTTGTGAGAGTACATTGTGTTAAAATCTCAAGTAAAATACATGAATAAAATCCTTGTGTGGGGGTGTGGGGAGTTCAGGTGCTTGCATACAGTGTCCAGGAGGGTGAGACAAGTATCCTCCACCCCCTCTTTGCTGCAGATTGGAGTGGGTTGAGCCCATCTGCCACCATAGCATTAAGATGACCACCTACCACCCTCTCCATGCACTTACACTGTATGGATTTAAGGGCTTCTGGTCTGAAGTCCTTTACCTCCCTGGCATCAGTCTTCTTTGGCATCGGAATGATGGTTGACACCTTCCACACCTGTAGGACACAGCTGGAGTCCAGGAGCAGCTGGAATAGCTGAGTGATGACACTACCTAGCTGAGCGGAACATTCCCTCAGCACCCTGCCCTGAAGTCCAGAGGCCTTGTGATATGTGACGTGGCTCAGTATAGATGTCACCTTCCTCCTGTCCGCTGTGACTGACAGACAGGTGGGGCTGGTCAGGGTCCAGTCACTCTGGAGAGAGTCTCTAAGAGAGACTTGATAGCGAGAGCCAACCTGTCCCGAGACATCAGGAAAGCTAAACAGGACTACACACAGAAGCTAACAAGCCACTTCAGAGACAGCAGAGACAAATGGAGTCAGGATATCTTCACAGACATTTTCAACACTTCTCTGAGCCAGGCTGTTGTTCCATCTCGCTTCAAAGACACCACCATCATACCCATGCTCAAGAAGCCCACTCCATCCAGCTTCAATAACTACCGCCCTGTTGCACTGACTCCCATCATCTTGAAGTGCTTTGAGTGGTTAGTCATATCACACATCAAATCCCCCTCCCACCCTAGACCCATTCCACTTTACATATCGGGTCAAACGGTCCACTGAGGATGCTATCTGTTCTGCTCTCCACCCAGCCCTCACCAACCTGGACACAAAGGACTCATATGTGAGCATGCTGTTCATAGACTTCAGCTCAGCATTCAACACTATCATCCCACAACAGCTCATCTGGAAACTGGACCAGCTGGGTCTCAACACCTCACTTTGTAATTGGTTGCTGGACTTTCTCACAGGAAGACCACAAGCAGTCAGGGTCTGGTCATGATGAACACTACCTCATCATCAGCGACACCCTCCAAACCCTAAAGGAACCAGTCAGTATGGCTCAGATACTCCAGCTCCTCTGTGTCATCTTTGATCATCAGGAAGGCAGGGAATAAGATCGAGGTTTTACAAGAACAAGAACTGCATGTTAACTGACATTTTTGAAAAGTTAAGAAGCACTATGTAGGCAATATAGGCCGCCTGAGCATTACACTACACAAATACATGTACTTTGGTATAGAGTTGGGCTAGCTTTTGCCGCTGTAACAGCTTCCACTCTTCTTGGAAAGCTTTTCACAACATTTTTGAGTGTTTCTGTGGGACAACGAGAAGCCCATTCCACTTCATCCCAAAGATGCTTGATCAGGTTGAGATCAGGAGTCTGTGCCAGTCAAGTTCTTCCACACCAAACTCATCAAACTATGTCTTTACAGTCCTTTCTTAGTATACTGGGGCACAGTCATGTTGGAATAAAAGGGCTTTCCCCAAACTGTTGGCACAGATTTGGAAGCATAGCATTTTCCAAAATGTCTTGGTATGCTGAAGTATTAAGATTGGCCATCACTGGAGATAAGGGGCCAAAACCCGAAAAAAACAGCCCCCATACCATTATCTCTCCCCCACCATACTTCACAGCTGGCATGCAGTCAGTCAGGTAACATTTTCCCAGCATCCACCAAACCCAGACTCAACCACTGCTAAACAGAGAAGGGGGATTCTTCACTCCACAGAACATGTTTCCACTGCTCCCCATGCCAGTGTCTGTGTGCTCCATCCAACACTTGGCGTTGAACTTGGAGGTGTGAGGCCTGCACACAGCTGCTCAGCTATGGAAACCCTTTCCATGAAGCTCCTGTTGCACAGTTGTTGTGCTTACATAATGCCAGTTGTAGTTTTCAGCTACAGAGTGTTGGCAACTTTTAAGCACCATGCACCTTAGCAGTTGTTGACTTCGCTCTTGTTATTTTATGTGGTCTTTTGCTTCGTGGCTTAGTTGCTGTTGTTCCCACTTGCTTCCACTTTCTAATAATATCACTTACAGTTGACTGTGGCATACCCAACAGGATGAAATTTCAAGAACCATCTCGTTGCAAAGGTTGGAATCCATCACATTACCATGCTTAAAGTCACTGTTCTCTTCAGAATGACCCTTTTTGTATCACAAATGTTTGCAAATGGAGACTGCATGGCTAGGTGCTTGATTTTATACACCTTTGGCAACAGGTCTGATTGAAACACCTGTATTCAGTGATAAACAGGTGGGGCAAAATACGTTTGTCCATATAATCTAGCATGTACAAATTGTAAACAGTTTTATTCAGGAAAGAAAGTTAAGGAGCTTAACAGTTTTTCAGAGTAACTAAATGATAAAAAAAATATGATTATTAATCATTTATTTTGCTACTTCAGTAACCCTGGAAACCCTGCCCTCTAGAAATAATTTCACAAATATATTGTTGGAAGTCACTGTGTTACATGCCACTGCTGAAATCCACCCACACAGGGCAGCTGTTTTTGTCCAGCCCTGAGTGACACCCATGCTCCCCAAGTGATTTTGATCATTGTATGCGGCTGTGCAGTGGGAGAGTGTAAAGTGAATCAGCAGCTCTTATGTCCGTTCACCTCTCAGACAAAGACCTGGAGGACCAGGACACCTACTAATCACATCTCATCTGGGGGATATCATGTCCAAGCAGACTCCGAACCCTGATAGGTGCTGACACGGTGTCATGCGATATCCAGGCAGATAGCACCTCTGAAATTGCCTGAGCTGTAACAAAAGTATGATTGATTCAATCTTAAGATACAGCCAGAGAAAAAAGGTCACTAGGATAAGACTGGGCGGCAGTATGGAGGGTTTACTGTTTGTTATTCTCTGCGTTTTGACTCAGATGTGTAATATTAGGAAAGTAAGGAGGGCATTGTGAAAGGGTAAGGTTTTTCACATTCCACCTGGAACCACCAGATTTAGCTAGTCTTAAATGCCCCTAATTTAAAGAAATGATAAAAACACATTTCCCCTTCTCTCATCAGAGCTTAGAAGAGATAAGAAATTCTTAGTACTGAGGGTTACAGTCCTTATTTCTCCCTCTGTTCTCTCTCCATTACAACCTCTCAGACCAGCCATAATCACTCTCAATTTGGATGGAATAGTCGCAGACACATGACCATGTAATTACATTCTTGGAGAGTTGAGGAAGGCCTTGAAGAAAACTGTTGAAAGAAAATTACAAATGTATTTAAAATGTCCTTTCACAATTATCCATCTGACATAGTTGAAGGACACAAATTTGGGATGCACAAAGCTCAAATTGGGAAGGATGAAAAACAAATTAATAAAACCAGAAAAGCAAAATTGAATGCCAACAATTGGATTTGGTTTTGTTAACATTTAGAACTGCAGTTGTTTTAAACACTTTTTATTGTGAATCAAGACAAGCTGTTATGTCACAAATCCAGCCAGAAACACTACTTTAACATGGTGAAAATGTGAGCATATCATTCACCATGTTTTTCATGTTTATCACTGTTTTGATCAGGGAGTGTAACTGTGGATTTTATCTACAGAACAAGAAAAGGAGCTCATATGCAAAAGTCTTTTATTTTGGAGGATAAATGAAGGACAGCTCAATCACCAGGACCCACCCTGATTCATCAAGCTTAGAAATAAAGCTTAATTAGGAGGCGTTACCAAAAAAATTAAGTGAGAGCTGTAATGATAGACAGCAGCCCAGAGAAATTATGACAAGTAGCAGAAGGAACTCAGAAAGCTTGAGAAAATGAAAAGAGAGGGAAGAGACTGTGAAATGACTTGAGGGAGCCGCCTGACAGACGATGTGGGGGGAGCCTCAGGGATGAATGAAAGTGGGATTAGAAAGATCTGACCTCATCAATCAATACAAGAAAAGGTTTTAATATTATTATTTTCCAGAGTTGACTTGTATCATGAGGATTATGGCTATAAATACAGGGCTGCGCAGTGTTTGTGAGATATTGGTTCCTAGGTTTGAATGTTTATTCACTGCATATAGATTGTTTCCTTTCAGCTTGGAAGAAAGCATTATAAAGTGTATCCCTCAGGCTCATTTGCACATCAAATGAAAAGTTTCTTGCAGTTTCTGCATTGTTTGTTTTACTGCCTTTTTGAAGATGACATATCATAACCCTTTACCACCCTTGAACACAATCCTCTGTGGTTTAGATGGAATCCCTGTGCCATTTGGTCAAAATACAACATCAAGCACCTGGGGAGGTTTTTGACCCTGTGTAAACCAGCTCTAAAAACCATCCTCAGTTTCAGTCTCCTTGAATGCAAATGAGCTCCCACCACTCTATCCTGCAGGGCATGCTATGTGCGACCATTGCTGTGGGTGATCAAAGACAGAGATATCAGGTGAGGAACAGGTATAGTAACAGTGATTCAGATGTCACGATGAGCACTGATTTCAGGCTTTCAGTCATAGACAGACCACAAAGGACAGGATTGGCATGGTTCGCATTTTGTGGGATGTTAGGTACTCCAGATACCCAAATATACAGTATGTACAAATACAGTGCCTATAAAAAGTATTCACCCCCTTGGATGTTTTTTTCCCTTGTATTTATTTAATAAATCAATTATAGTAATTAAAATTCAGCTTTTTTCCCATAAAAATTACCTTGTTTTCTTTAAACCATTTCTGTATAGCTTTCGCTGGATGCTTCAGGTCATTTTCTTGCTGGAAATATAGCTGTAGTTCTCTAACAGACTGAATAAAATTGTCCTCCCAGATTTTCCTTTATTTTTCAGCATTCATTTTTGCCTCTACATCTACATACCTTCTAGGGCCAGCGGCCGAGAAGCATCCCCACAGCATGATGCTGCCACCACCGTGCTTCAGTGTGGATGGTGTGTTTGTGGTGGTATGCAGTGTTTGGTGTCTGCCAAACAAATTATCTTGTCTGATGGCCAAAAAAAGGAACCATTTTGGTCTCATCAGACCAAAAAACTTTCTGCCACTTGACCAAGGAGTCTCTCTCATACCTTTTGGTGAACTCTAGTCAACATTTAATGTGAGGTTGCTCTTTGCCACTTTCCCAGAAATCTTTGACTGGTGAAGAACCGAGTTGTATGCTGCAGAAGATTGTAACTCTTCCACAGTAGTCATAGGTGTCTTTGTGGCCTCTCCTTCTTTCACAGTAACTCAGTGACTGGATGGCCTGATTTAGGCAGATTAACATGTGTGCCATATTCCTGCCATTTCTTGATGATGGATTTAACTAAACTAGGGAATGTTCAGTGCCTTGGATTTTTTTTTTTTTTTTTTTTTTTTGCATTCATCTTGTGACATGTACTTTTCTGTAATCTTTTCTTTGTGATGCTTGGAGTGTTCTTTTGTCTTCATTGTGTAATGGTAGCCAGGAATACTGTTTAACCAGTGACTGCACCTTCCAGACACAAGTGTCTTTATACCACCAAGGGTAAAACATTCAAGGGGGTTGGTGGCACCTCTGATAGGTACTTTAGACCCCAGTTTGCACATCTAGCTAACACTTCACTCGCAGCATTCTTTGTTGTTGCTTTCTAGTAACCTGGAAAATATTCACTGTCTTTATGGACCATAGACCTATGGAGCTGTTTAAATGGCTTCTAAATCTATGATTTTCAACAAGTATAACTACTGACTGTTTTCCCTTCTTCAAATGTAATGAACATTGGTTTGTCAGAGATTTAAAAACGACAAAACAGGCAATGAGAGCAGGATTAGTGAACCAAAGCAGTAAAAGTTTGTGTCCAGGCCTTCAAGCTCTATTAGCCTGAGGGCAATTAACGGGGTATGTAAAAAGATTTAGTGCTTAGTATATGAGAAAAGCCCCTTCCTATTGCACTGCAACTTTTCTACATTGTTTTTATAAAAATATTGGTTGAAGCCTTTTAATTTAATTACAACTGATGATGTTTTATTTAAAACCTTGCATTTATTCTTGTGTATTTAGTCATGAATCTTTAATGTTATTGGAGCTTTAAAGTAGTCCCTAAAATCAGTATTCACATGTGGGCTTTCCATGACCCCCCTGTGGTGTAATTAATTTACTTAAGGCCTTGATCAAGAAAAAATTGTTGTTTCCACCAGTAACCACATCTACGGGAGCTTTAGTGTTCTGTTCTTGTAATTGCACAGCAACATTTGATACCCCCCTTATCTTTCGTCTTTGCTGCCTGATCCTGTCTTTAAATAGCTTCACTGAACTGATAACCACTGTGTCAAACTAGATCTAGTTTTCTGTATTATTTTTTAGAGATTAGATCTATGTCAGGTTGTCGGCCTAGCTCTAAGTTTTCACCTCCTGGAGCAATAGCAGCCCAAACAGCAGTCAGATGTTGCCATATCATCATTTGGTCTTGTTTGGTAAATTGGATTGCAGCTTTTTTTAAAGCATGCTCTGCTATTGCTGTGCAGTTCAGGGCTCTATCTTGATAAAGCTGTAGGCTTTTCCATAATGACCTACGGATCAGGCTTTTTGAATAAATGCCATGACAAATAGATGAGATACACTCACAGAAATAGCAGTAATGATGTTGTTTTTCAGGGAGTTAAAGGATTATCTAATGGTATTACTGAAAACATCTGTCTGAGCATCAACCCGCGCTTGCTGCCTCATGTCTCTGTGTTTACACATTCCTGGCAGATGTTCAAGGGCTGCAGTTAGAAAGTCCTATTTTACAGAAGGGGGGGGGGGGGGGGTTGTCCCCAGATAGTTGCAGCAGGAAACAGACGGCCCTGGATTCATGTGTCAGTGTTACAATGAATTATGACTAGAAAGGCAAGGAGAGACACTAAGAGGAAAGCATTCAGAACAAAAGGAGAGGAGATCATTTAATCCTCCTGACCAGTGCCCCTTGCCAAATGTATTTTTTGGAAGGAAGCATTTGTTGGGATATTTTTTCTGCATCATATGTGCAGAAAGCATATTATAGATATCAGATTTGCTAATATTATGAGCAAGCAGGGCATCTGTCTTGTTTTGTCCTCCCTTTCATTTTAATAGTTCAATCTCTGCCTCTTTTGATCTCATAGGAAGCACGTCTATTGACCCCAGCTCAGATGCCCTTTCAATTTCCTCCTCATCATCATGATTTTTCCTCCTTCACTGGACTTAGTTGTAGCATATTTTTCTCCCCGATTTACCCTAATGTAACCCGTTCAACCAGAAAAAGATGGCTGTTCATCTCTATTGAGCTTTTAGGAGAAGCCTTCTTTCCCGGGCCAGTGTGCTGTGCCCCGTGCCAAAGCCCACACACAGACACACAATGTCTCAGTGGAGATGCTGCTGTTTGAAATAAAATGGAATAAAAAAAAATGAGCCCTTAACAGACAGCGGAAATAGTTCACTTGCATCCTGTTTACAGGAGAAGAGCCTGTGTCCTTATGTGTGAGAGTGCCAGTGCTTGGTGTGACTGGGTAGACAAACTTGCCACATATGCTTATTTGAGCTCTCTGCCCACTGTATATCAGTGGCAACTGTGCAAGAGCAGTGCTGCTGCACCTGTGCCCACCTCTCTGACCTGCTTGTCAATTTGTCTCCTGTGAGACCAGTCTGCTACCTCGGCTATTATTAGACTTTAGATGTAAAAATCTCACAGGCAGCGCAGTCACAGAGACAGACAACCTGCTACGGAGCGTGCTGCAGCCTTCCTCTTAAGCTGCAGGGAGACGCGGTTACAGTGTAGACTTTACTTCTTAGAAGAAGAAAAAGTGTCTTGCTCTAGTCTAATCCTTTCTGTGTATATTCACCTCAGCTGGGTCATTCAGGGTAAATCACTACAGACTATACTCATTTGAAAACAGTCATTTTGAATGCAGAGTTGCGTAGGCAATCATGAGATTCTCAAGAGCAGAAAAACTGCTGCTTTGCCCCCGTTAATCCCTCCACCCATTTATATTCCCCTGCTGCACAATGATTCATTCAGTCACATCATTCAAATGTGTGCACACAAACATGCACAAAAGGCTGTAAAGTAAGTCTGGTTGTGTTTGTGTTATGGCTTACAGCTGCTCTGGTTTTTCTAAATAAATCAACATATTTTTCTGTGTTTTACTCTCTTTTTGGGAAGTCTTTGCCTCAAAGGATGGTGTTCTGTTACCTTGAATGTTTACTGGTAAAAGCCAAGGTAAAGTAAACTAAAATTTGATACATGTTTTGTAATGCAATAGCTGCTTTTTCATGCTAAACTAACCATTTTTGGTCTTGAAGGTTAGATTTTAGCTCCCTGAAGGAATGAAATAACTGTACTGCACAAGGCCCTAGAGTACACAAGTCGAGTGTTGAACCATCGAGGTCAAGTCAAGCTTTTCATATTTCCATGCAAGTCTAAAGAAAAACCTCAGAACATCTCTGCCCTATATAGCAGTAACTTTGTTTAAAAGACATTTTTTATTGAGACATCTGTTTCATTTTGAGCTTCAAGCAATGGCAACATTAATTGTTTGAAGAAGAGCCAACTGGATCAGAGAAGCTCCAGATCTTTTGGAAACTTCTGACACTCCTCATTATATTATAAATAGGCACAGGAGCAGCTAAAGGGATAATCTAACTGAGCCCACACACGTTTGGCACATCAGATCCTGTGTTTTTTAGGGATATCATGTCTTAATACTGATCAGTGGCAGAGAGGGGGGGAAGATGCAGCAACGGGACACCGACACAAACACTTAAAGAAATCATGGTGTTCATGTGATTCTTTCAGTTGCTTCTGTCAATATAACATTTTGCAAATGAGTCTGACATCTGATAGAGTTAACATATAAATAACCAAATAATCATTTAAGAAACTGTTAATTGTAACACATAACATATTTATAATAGGTAAGATTATGTATCTTGGTAAATGTTCTTTATGATGATTGATTGTCCTCCACTTACTTTATCTACTCATTTTCTCTCTCTACACTATTATTATCAACACACATTGCATGTCTCCATCTCCTCCTGTTGTCTCGATTCCTGTGTGATCTTTTGTCAATACTCCTACGTTAATAAAGGTTGAAGAGTTTCCTGGTGCGGACATGAGCCCAACTGTCGCTAATTTTAACCACCGGTTTGTCAGTTTGCAGCGTGATATACAGGGGATTGCAGGATTTTCCTGTATTACAAGTGTCAGACTTGTTGCGAGAATTTGATAAATTGTGCGCAATTGCTGCAATCTCGTGCTGAAGTTCAGTGCTCATTTAATGATCTCAGACATAAAACAAGAGGGGAATCGGTTCATACACAACTTTAGAGGATAAATCAGTTGCATTGAAGAACTCTCTCATGATACTGAGTCAAACCATCCTAGCAAACAGTAGACCCCAGCTCTGACACGGGGAGGAGGGGGCGGGGCTCTCTGTTCAGTGCACGTTTGGGTTTGCTCAGCTCTGGTCATGGAGTCAGAGGGAATGAGCAGAAAACCAGGACTCAGAAATTAAATACATTCATGTAAACAAGATAAATAACATAAGGCTATTTAGCTTGTTTAATAAAGGGACCATGTATAGACCTGCTCTATGGGAGAGGTATCCTTAAATGACTTCAGTGGTGATCTGGCGCTTTATAGAAAATACAAATAAATAAAATTGACTTGACGTTCAAGGGGGGTGGGGGGCAATAGCATGGTAGGGGAAACGCTGAGGTGGCTTTGACATGTGTTTAAGAAAGGAAATGAAGGAAATAAAGCTTAGTGTACTAAGCTGCTGCTGGTTTAGCTCAGCTGGTAGAGCTGGCACTCTGTATACAGAGGCTTAAGTCCATGAAGCATTGGTCTTGGCGTTACTTTTGCCCTTTGATTCATGTGTAACCTTCACTGTCCTTCCCACACCTCTTGTGTGTCTTAAAGTTCCTGTAAAGTTGAATCAAAAATTTGTGTCTTAACACACTAGATATGCCAGAATGAGTTTGCTGTAAACATGTAAAAAAAAAAAAAAAACACTGAGATCTGTGTGTGATGGGATTTTGGCTTTAAACTTTTAGAACGTTTTTCACCTCTTTCCCGGCTTGGTTTAATTTGGGCAGGGCAGATATAGGGACCCACCATGCTACCGACCACTGTGGGGAATTACCCCACTCCGTTAATACTACGGCAATATAAAATCACTGAGCATTTCATCTCAGTACAGTCTGTTGTTAGCTGATGTCACTACAGTCATTAAGGGTTAACAGCCAGCTACATGCTATGTTTCTGTTCATTGTGCAGTAAGTTCCCCAAATATGTCAGCATACAGGTCATTAAAAGTATCATAACAAAGAGATTTGTGCCAGAAAACAGTAAATTTTATCCCCAAATCCTGTCTCTCTGCTCTGGCACAGAGTCAAGCAGCTGCACTCTGGCCATAGTTCACCATAAGGTCAGGGGGCAGGCTAATTGCTGGAGTGCTTGTCTATTTTTCACTTGAACTGGATGCAGCAAGAACAAACATCTTACCTATCTTAGCTGTTGAAGGTGGGTTTTAATCCATATTTCACTTGTCTTCAGCCCTGGATGATTTAAAGAATTGGACTGTGGCTTTGGCTCTCTCAAAGCAGTAACAATTCAGTCCCTCCAGTCTGTTAGAATTGCAGTGCTTAAGTTTTCATTGAGGACTTTTATTTTGAAGAGCAACTTCAGAAGATCTGTTTTCAGCAGCAATGTAACAACAAAAACATCTCATAAACAGGAGAGAAAGTTAACTCCGCATAACCCAGAAAATTAGATATATGGAATACTTTAGGTGTTAAATACAGGATGAGAAAATGAAACTGAGACTTTTTAGCTCTAAACTGTCCGCCTGTTGTAGCATAAATATGGTTGTTTCTCCACTGGCTTGAATAAGAGATTTGTAACGTAGCAGCATACTAGAGATGATTCCACAAGTGTGGTAGTAGCATTTTTTTACTTAATTTTAGAGGATCGTTTTTCTTGTGAATTGTAGAAGCATCCTAGAGCAGATATTACTGCCTCATTATTTATGATTTTCAATTCTAATTTTATGAACTTAGAGAAAATTTGAAAATTTGACCTGGTGGTTCATAACACAGTTGCCTGTCATATAACAAACGTATAATACATATTTTTTTCATCACTTTAAGCTGTCCTAATCAATAAAGACACAAGGCCCCCAGTGTGGTAGTAAAATATGCAGAATATGATGCATATCAACAGCTCAAAAAATTCTCCTTTCCTTTTACCACAAAAAGTTATCATTGATTCATCAGTAATCTACACAGACAGACAATTCTTTGCACTTGCACCTCATAAATATGTTGATATATTTAGAAAAATAGAGCAGCTGTGGGGAGGGGGGAGTCTCAGGAGGCAGTACATAACATAAAAAGAACCATGCAAAAATTAGCCTTGATATCACTGCAGTGTGTTTTTCTTATCCCCTGTATCAACAACAAAAAAACAAGAATTCCATAGTTGCAAACAGAAAACCTAATGAATCAGTTTCATCATGCGCATCATGATCACACCTGTCGCTCCCCAATTGCACGCCAGTGGCAGAATATAAACATCAGCTACCCTGCTGTTCCCACATGCAGCTCACGCCAGAAAATTACAAAGTCAAATGTATTTATAAAGCACATTTAAAAACAGCACACTTGACCAAAGTACTCAACAACTGGGGGAGACAATAAAATTTGAATAAAATCCCAATAAAAGTGATGATTCCCACACACAGCAACACACAAGCCCTGAAGATGATTGAATTAGAATAAAAGGTTTAAGAGCTGAGATTACAATGAAAATTAAACAGAAGCAGTGTGATAATCAGACTTGCCCAACAATTAATTTTATAATACAGCAGTATTGAAAGGATAGAGGGCCATTGAAAAATCATTGTGACTCTAAAATACCAATTAAGCAGATGTTAAGTGGACAGCAAGACTTTACAGAGCATGAGAGCACCCAGTGCAAAGGCCTGATCCCTGCAGTTTCAGGAAGTTATGAGAAGTTCTGGTAAGAGTGAAAGAACTATGTTGAAGCAATTAAACTCTTAAGATGCTCATCTTGATAGGCACGGTTTGGAATTTGCAGAAAAGACAAATTACTGGTGGTTTTCAGCAGTACAGTACATACAATAAAAAAATTGTATGAAATGTTAAACTGTTTCCTTGAATCATGTGCCTTGATTGTATAAAAGTTGGAAATACAGCAGCTATACGCCACCTTTTTTAAAAATATATTTTGGGGTTTTTTACTGCTTTTATTTGGAGAGAAGGACAGTCAATAGAGTTGGAAACAGGGATGAGTGAGTAGATACATGTGGGAAATAGGGCTGGGTAATTAATTGAAATGTATTTTAATACGCACTACTGCAATTTTCAAATCGCACAAGGCGCAATACTGTATAACGCAAAGCTCAGAGTTTCCTGTTGGCAAAATTTGTATGTCCTTAATATGTTACAATGTTACAATGTCATTTAGCAGATGCTTTTCTCCAAAGTGACGTACATTTGATATAAAATATAAAATAAAGGTTACAAATATTGTCACATAAACACATATCCATTTTTAACGCCAGTTATCTTACAAATACACTGTAAGAAAAAATTAGTTGAGCTTACTTAAAAAACTTACGGAAAGTTGTTGCCTCAAAAATAATAAGTAAACTACACTTGACTTTTGTGAGTTAAAAAAACTTGTTTGTTAGTAGTGTGCAGTACTTGTTCTACTTGAACTATTTAAGTATTCACTACTAGTTTAAAATCAATTATTTTAAGTTTTCACAACTGAGATTCAAATGTTAATTTAAGTTTGCAGGACTTAGCCTAAATCATCTACTTTGAGTGTGTAATACTTAATATTTTTAATGCATTGTAAACACTGATAAGTTAATAGCACTCAAAATATCTCAGATAACTGATTACCTTAGAACAACAGCTAGTACAAAACTTTTGTAAGTCATCATTTCACCTTAGGTGGACTATCTTGTGCCACCATTTGCAACAATGGCTGTTGGTGACCCACTTCATCAATGACAGTGTGCCATACAACTTTCACTGATGCTGATAACATTATCATTATCAGTGCCCCCTATGGGCAGGACATCTTTAATTGAGACAGCAACTTCACTCGTGGTGCATTTTATTTATTTATCTTATTTCACCTTTTTTTAACCAGGAGAAAACCACATTGAGATTAAAAATCTCTTTTTCAAAAGTGTCCTGGCAAAGACAGCTGCAGCAAACAGAGTGCATAAAGGTTTAGTGCCCAAAGGCATTCTGGGAAAACTGCAGATTTGCCACAACTCAAATAATATGAGTTATAACAAAAAATACTTAAATTGTTTGAGTACTGTTCACTTAAAACTGAAATAAGTTCTATCAGCTCATAAAAATAGAGTTCAAATCGCTGTTTTGGATTTTTAAGTTAACACAACTTAATTACCCCCCTTTTTACTTAATTTTTTTAAACTAAGTAAACTTAAGTAAATCAAGCCCTTTTGCTGTTATGGCCAAGAAGTACAATTAACTTGTTTATAATAAGTATTTAGAACAGATTAAGAAGAATTGAATAATTTCAACTCAGTGTTTATGAGTAAAATGGATGTTGCTTTTTACAGTGTAGATCTTAGTGAGTTGCATAGCAAATGTGTCATTTTCTTTGAAAATTTCTGAATATGGTGTCCAGTCAACTATACTTAAGGAAAGATCTTATAACTTTAGTTTGCTTCCGCAGGCGGTCCACCCTAGTATCTACAGTGCCATGAAAAAGTATTTGCCCCCTTTCTGATTCCTGATGTTTTTGCATATTTATCGCACTTAAATTTTTTGGATCATCACATTTATTTTAAAATGACAACCCAAGTAAATAGAAAATGCAGTGTCTGAGTGATTGTTTAATTTTTTAAGGGGGGAAATAAACCCAAACCTATCTGGCCCTGTGTGAAAAAGTAATTGCCCCCTGAACCTAATAACTGGTTGTGCCACCCTTGGCAGCAATAAATGAAATCAAGCGTTTGCGATAACTGGTGATGAGTCTTGCATCACTGTGGAGGGAATTTTAACCCACTCTTCTTCGCAAAATTGTTTTAACAGCCATATTTGAGGGTTTTCCATCATTAACTGCCATTTAAGGTCACACCAGAGCATCTCAATTGGGTTTAAGTCCAAACTTTGACTTGGCGACTCCAAAACCTTAATTTTGTTTTTCTTGTGCCATTCAGAGGTGGACCTGCTGGTATATTTTGGGTCATTGTCCTGCTGCATAATCCAAGAGAGCTTTAGCTTGAGGGCATGAACTGATGGCCGGACGTTCGCGTTCAGGATTTTCTGGTTATACAGCAGAATTCATCGTTCCATCAATCACAGCAAGTGGTCCAGGTCCTGAAGCAGCAAAGCAGCCCCAGACCATCCCACTGCCACCACCATGTTTGACTGTTGGCATGATGTTCTTTTTATCAAATGCTGTGACGTCTTGGGGATCATCAAGATGTTTCTTGGCAAATGTGAGACGAGCCTTTGTGCTCTTTTTTGTCAGCAGTGGTTTTGGCCTTGGAACTCTCCCATGACGCCATTTTTGCCTAGTGTCTTTCTTATGATTGACTCATGAACTCTGACCTTAACTGAAGCCAGTGAGGCCTGCAGGTCTTTGGATGCCATTCTGGGTTCTTTTGTGACCTCCTGGATGAGTCGTCGTTGCACTCTTGGAGTTATTTTGGTTGGCCGACCACTCCTGGGAAGGTTCACCACTGTTCCCAGTTTTCTCCATTTGTGGATAATGGCTCTGACCGTGGTTTGCTGGAGTCCTAAAGCCTTGGAAATGGCTTTGTAACCTTTTCCAGACTGATAGATTTCAGTCACTTTGTTTCTCATTTGTTCTTGGATTTCTTTAGATCGTGGCATAACCTGTTTCTTTTTGAGATCTTGTAGCCTACTTCACTTTGTCTGACAGTTTCTATTTAAGCAATTTCTTGATTCAGTTAATCTGGCAGTAATCACGCCTGGCTGTGGCCAGCGAAAATGAACTCGGCTTTCCAAAAAAATGTGATTAATCACAGTTAACTCATGATTTAACAAGAGCGGCGATTACTTTTTCACACTGGATAAGATAGGTTTGGTTTTTTTTCCCTCCTTAAAAAAATTAGTAATCATTCAAACACGGCATTTTCTATTTACTTGGGTTGTCTTTGTGAAATATAAAAATTGGTTTGATGATACGAAACATTTAAGTGTGATAAATATGCAAAAACGTCAGGAATCAGAAAGTGGCAAATACTTTTTCACGGCACTGTATTGACAATGGCTTGACAATGTATGACAACGTCCTTGGATATAGAACTAAAATTTATGTAAGGTAAGACTGACACACATGGTAACACAGTATATTATGTAAGCTCTATCTACATGAAGCTGACATCAGTGCATTAAGGTTGAGAATGTAAAAAATTCATGTTATTTTTCTATTCTATCAGGATCAACACTTTCACTGTCCAACTCGGCAGTTTAGAGGTGCAAAACGATTTTGCATGCATTTAAAGAATGAGAGCAACTTGAGGAAGCCAACTCATCCAAGAGAGGACATGCAAACTTAATATAGAGAGAGCTTTGGCTGAACATTAAAACCAGATCTCCCTTTTGGGAAAGGACAGAACTAAGTACCAAACTATTCTGCTGCTGGAGTCCTGTGTAGCTGGAAATGTAAATCCTCTTTTTTTCTTTAATAATTAATGACAGATGGTAAATGTTCCAGAGGAACCATAAAAACTAAAATGTTTATCGTGGGCCCATAGGATGCAAACGTAGAGAGCTTGGAACTGCATGAATCACTTCCTCACCCATTTTTTGCTTTCCTAGCAAAGGTGCTGCTGAACAAATTGAATTAGTGGTGAAATAAGAGAGCATGCAAATTAGCAAATTGTATTAACCCACCAGATGCAGCAGATGACTGTGAAGAGTTCAGCCTTTGCCAGTTTTTTGGCGTGTTGACAATTGCTACTCTTGCCAAGCAAAAGCATAAATGCATGTTAAGTAGCATTAATGCAGCTTTAGAGAGCGAGGAGTTCCTCTTTAGAGGGCTTGATTGCACTCTGAACATCAGTTCAGAGTTTTTTTAACCACTGCTACTTTTACATTAGCTGCAGGTAGATAAGAAACAAGCACAAATATATTCCCACTGTTCTCCACCCTGTCTTGCTCTTAAGAAAGGATCTCAGCCTGCATTTCTAGTACTTTCGAGTTACAAAAGAACATTCCAGAGCCTAACCTGAACCAAAAAAGTAAGCGTAGTTATCTATTTTATTAGTATGTGGCTATTTGCCATAACATCTGACAATCAAAGCCACTGTCATGTCCAAATTCCACTCACTCCGCCTGTGCAGGGTTCCAGGCATGAACTGTTTTGCTCCAACCTCTGCACCATAACTCACAAAGGTTCCTGGAGTGCAGCCTAGCCAAGGAAGATGGGCAGTTCACATGGTGAACAAAAAAGATTGTTGATTTGCCATTCATTTTTACATTATTTGTTTTTTTTTTTTATTTGTTTTTATATTTGTTTTGTTTTTTTGTTTTGTTTTTTGCTTCCACTATAGGTGAGTGCATTAGGAAGTTAAAAGGTTTATGTTTTCTACAAAGGAAGTGCACTTTACAAAACAACCTCTTTAATGTTAAAGTGAAAACAGATTTCTACAAAGTAATGGCAATTGAACAAATATGTAATAATCCAACAGAGGTCCAGCCAATTGGTGCTAGTAGTCCCACAGTTAATGAAATTGGGATCATATGAGTGCAGTAAATGTGTCACGGGTTGTGGTATAAAGACACCTGTATCTGGAAGGTCCAGTCACTGGTTAATCAGTATTTTTGGCTACCATTACACCATAAAGACAAAATAACACTCCAGGCAACTCGGAGAAAAGATTATATAAAAGTATACGTCAGGTGATGGATACAAAAAAACTTTCAAGGTATTGAACATCCTCCAGAGATCAGTTGAATCCATCATCAAGAAATGGGAGGAAGATGTCACATGTATAAATCTGCATAGATCAGGCTGTCCTCACAAACTGAGTGACCGTGCAAGAAGGTGACTGGTGAGAAAGGCCACCAAGACACCTGTGGCCACTCTGAAGGAGCTACAAGCTTCAGCAGCTGAGATGGGAGAGACTCTGCATCCAACAATTGTTGTCCAGGTTCTTCAACAGTCAAATTGCTAAGGGAGTAGCATATTGAAAAAAAGTATAGTACATGTCCACAAGAGTTCACCAAATGGCATGTGGGAGACTCTGTGGTCAAGTGGAAGAAAGTTCTTTGGTCTGATGAGACTCACATTGTGCTTTTTGGCCATCAGACAAGATGCTATGTTTGGCGGACACCAAACACTGCACACATATCCAGGTGTTAATACTTTTTCTAGGTGCTGTACTGAGACTGGCTCATGACCATAAACTGTTTGCACTTGATCAGTGCAACCTCCCTTCATGAATTAAACAGTTTTATTGTTTTTTGTTCTCCACTCTCTTGTTGATCTGTCTAATTATAGACAGTATTATTAAGAAGACAAAAATCCTCAGCATAATGCCACATAGTGAACATTTTTTTTGCCATACATTAGATGTCTTTACCCTTCTGTCTATCTGGAGTAGTCTTCCGCTGTAAGGTGAGAGTGTTTACAAGTGAGCAACCAACTCAGACAGATTTCAGAGGCAGTTCAACTGAAGTTTTCCCAGGATTTCTGGAGTGTGTCTGTGAAAACAGCAATATAATGCTTCAAACAAGTGTAGCTCATAACGTGGATAAAATCATTGATTTCTGTGAACTCTGAGTTGCCCTGCGTCAGAGTAAAACTTTAAACTTTGAGGGAGCTTTTTCCATGTGAGCTCGGAGAGTTATGAAACTCAACTGTTTAAGTCAAGGACTCATTTTGTAATTGGGACCCTCCAGGTATGAATATTTGAAATATATGAATGCAAAGTACCATTACTTGAAATTCAGTCAGAAGCCTTCTTCCTCCTGAAAAGAATAAATACTGAATAAATGTGCTGCTAACAGAAGTGCCACCCAGAACCATAAACCATGTGCACTAAAAACAGCTCATTTTTTCACCAAGTCATTATTCATGAAGACCCGCTTGCAGAACTTTTGATTTTAAAGGTGTCCTTTGACGAACCTTATAAACTTGTTTTTTTTATGAGCTAAACTGAATAGCAGAGTGAGAATTACATACAGCCTCCCTCAAAATACCGAAACATTAAATAGAAAAGCAATGTGGAGCAAAAGTAGAAGCCTGTTTGTTAAACAGAGCCGTGTAATTATCATTCACAGTTTAGTGTCATCTGCAAAAAGCTGACTTTTTAGTGCAAATAGGATGGTTCAAAGCAGAAGAAGCATTTTATTTCACTTTCTCCTGCAGCATCTCCATAAAGCTGTAAAACACTGGTACCAACAAGTTTGTCTTTTATGCAGACATGAGAAGAAATCCCTGTCTAAGTCAGGAAAGTATATCATCTCCAGAGGAGAGGAGCAGAAAGATCAGTCTGCTTCCACAACAACAATACTGGAGAGCAGTTAGAGGCTATTTATATGAAACATATGAGCTGCTTAACATGCTGATGAACAGCGATACAATCAGCTGGCTCCAAAGTGGTGTGAGAGTATGCACTCATGCTGGCATTGTGTAGATAGATACATACTGTATTTCGCAGTCTGCTCCTACGCTTGTGTTTGCAGCACACACATACACCCTCACACTAATGCTTCAGTTTTTGTAACAGCGATTCCAATCAATCCACGATTTCTCACACATATTGAGCTGTATGCTAAAGAGCTAATTAACACAGGCCGTTATGGAGCTCACAAACTTCCCTGACATCTTAATTAGATCTTAATGACATTTCAGTAGGAATGGCTGAACTGAGCGAGCACCCTGAGATGAGGGGGAAACCGGTGCTGATATACAGAGAGGAAACAGGGAAATGACTGATATCAGAGTTTAAGAAATGAGAGTTTTAGGAGATGGAGAATGGAATAAATGAAAATAAGGAGCTGTATACATAACCGCTAGCTGTATAATATATCCTATGTAAGACTGCTTGTGTTAGAAATAGGATTTGATTAACACTGAAGCCCTTTTATCCTGTCTTCCTTCTTTTCCCTCTGTCCCCCAGAGGGATACAGGACTATACATCGCCCAGTAATTACTATGCCCATTTCCCAGTAGTAACACATCTCTTATGGGGCCTCTTAATCGCATTTTTAGCATTTATGACCATGAAATTTCAGTTTAGTCACCCTACAAATAAATGAATATGCATTGCAGTGCCAATGACGATAACATGATAATGGTATTTCTGGCAGATAGATGGCTGATTAAATGCAGTAATATTCTGTAGTGCTGTGTTTTGCATTGCAGATAGTTCTGTATGGTCCGCAGTGATTTCTGGGAATGCTCTAAGTGGAAGGTGGGGATGGTGGGGATATTTTTAGCTGAAAGGTTGATGCACCTTTATGCAACTCCAAACAAAATCATCGGACTGTGATGAGAGAACAATGGGCCGCAGCGATTGAGCAAACTAGTTTAAACTCTGCAGCCTTCAAATTTACCATGTGATTATATTTCTTTCAGTGCACCGTAATTACCTTCCTGCTGTCCTGCTGCAAACACACATGTACACAGTGCAAAGACTAACTTGTCTGCAGAATTAACACCTTGTCAAAAGAAGGGGTAATTGATTAAAATCTCTAAAGGCAAATGTTTTATCACCAGATAAAGTTGCTCTGCCTGTTTATTCCAGGGCTCAGCTGGCCTGCACTGCCCCTCACTCAAGAGCAGCTATTAGAGGAGAAGGGGACAGCGAAATAGGGAGAGACAACATAGAAAAACGAGGAGAAGATGATGAGGAGCCCAGAGAGTGTGCAAAGCAGAGATTCCATCAGAGAAAATGAGGAGGGAAAGGCTAAACAGAAACTTTGTGTGAAGCCCCTTGTGAGGAGCGGAGCAAGAAATAAACAGAGTGGATGTGGGTTGAAAGATTGGGCAGCAGGAGACACATTACTTAGAAATGTGTTGCTTGCTGCTGATGCTGTTCTGTGTGCAGCCATGTCTGTTTATCACTTTCCCTCTTCTCCCCAAGCCCTCCGTCTCATCTCTATTCTCCCCCTTATGTGTAGCCTAAATCTGTCAGAATACAGCCACAAATACCTGGCAACAACCAACATTTGCAACCACCCCCTCGTCTCCCCATCTTCCCTCCCCTGCAATGCCTCGAGCTTCTGTTCATTTGCACTTCCTCCCTGTTACTCTGAGACTTTATTCATTTCACTTAGCCTTTATGGGTTTATTTAGCATTTTATTCGCCTGTAAAGGGCAATAAAAGAAAGCGCTTGTTTTCTGTGCGTTGGCAATTCATTCTAACAGATCTGGGTCTGCAGATGCTTGTGTAATTTGCCGGTCTTCCTTTCAAGAAGGTCATGATTCTTTTTCCTATTAAAAGCACAAAGTGGAGTGATTGGCCCACATGGTCTGTGCTTCACTCGTTCAACCTATTTGTGGTGTTAAGCATCTAGTCTGAATGGTTTATTCTTATGCTACAGATACTAACTGTTGCTGAGGCAGTTTCTGCTATTTCCAGGCAAACGATCTGTAATTCAAAAGCAAAGATAAACCTGCGGCTGGTCTGAGGCCCGGACTGCTGACCCATTAACCCTTACCTGGCAGAGCTTTAACTGCCAGACAGCTTGTGCAACACTGGGACCTCTTGCTGCAGGTCAGAAGGAGCCAAAGAATAACAGTGTCAGCCTGATAGGCTTTGAGTCAGTCATTGACTGACATCACTGTTAGACACTATATAGTGTTCTCTATCTGTAGCAAGTGGATGGCCATTGATCTTATTCAGCTCTCACATAATCACACCGTGCCTGGCATGCTATGTGTATTGATTGTGTGGTAATAAATGGCAGGATGTGTATATGGTCTGGGACAGCACTGATTACTGCCTATGTGTTGTCTGTTCTTTGCAGGTTCACGGAGGCAGATACAATCGTGATGGGGGATGTGACATATGGCGCCTGTTGTGTGGACGATTTCACCGCCAGAGCTCTGGGAGCTGACTTCATGGTGCACTATGGACACAGCTGTCTCAGTGAGTTTTTTTTTTTTTTTTTTTTTTTTTTTTACACTTTAGGACTAGTACTGTCTTATTATGGACATACCACTCAGACGTGACCCACAGTTTAGGCAAGAAGGTTTTTTAAGCTTTTAGTTGCCACTAGGCTGGTTTCCCAGAGCAATACATGGCTAAATTTGGATTAGAGGGTGTCTGGAGAGGAGCTACTGGTTTTATCAAAAATAAAATCCGGTGCATAACCCGCTTTTTATTACCTATTTCTATGCAAAAAGTTTGCTGCAGCCTATATACCAAGGCATTTTTGTAATTGAGTATTCTGTTATTTATTCTGTTAATTAATTGAGTAATCTGGAAAGAAATATAGCATGCTCTGCGTTTTTGAAATAAATCACTGTATATCTCATTCAAGTGCAATTATAAAAGACAACGGGAGAAAAGATGGATCTCTCAAATAAACTACAAAGTGTCTTTTTAAAATGGCCATTATCACACATGACAGAAGTTCTTTAAAATGTGCTTTAAGTACCAATAGCATAACACTTCATTTGAAACTTAAAAGATAAGTAAAGTAAATAAGTAAATTACTGCCATAATTATAGTTTTGGGATCCTCTCCCATGAAATTTTAAACACTAACACTCTGTTATGTAGTTTGTGTTTATTCTGCAATTTGTCATTAAATCATCTTGTTTTTGGCACTTATTTCTTGAATTTATTTTATAGCATAGTATACATATAGTGTATGCAATACCGGCAGTTGAGACACAAGCACGAAAACGCAGTTGAGGCATGAAACACTTACCTTTCAACATCAGTGCATCATATTCACCACATTTTACAATACAGTAACGGGAAGGGCAAAGACATTCTGCCACACAAATAACTGTGCAAAACACAGTACTGTGTGTGACACAGTGGGCAAACATTGCAATCAGAAAGTATGCAAAACCCCTTTGTTTTTTTTTTTTTTTGTTTTTTTTTTCAATTTTCTTATGTTGTAGCCTGATGCAACACTCTTTTAATTGATTTTTTTTATCTCCTTAGTCTAAACTCATTACCCCATAATGACAAAGTGAAATCTGAATTTTAGAAACTTTTGAAAACTTATTTAAAGTAAAAAGCTGAAATATCTCAATTACGTAAGTATTCAGAGCCTTTGCAACAACACTTGAAATTTAGCTCAGGTGCCTTCTGTTTCTCAGGATCATTGCTAAGATGTTTCCTCACCTTGTTTTGAGCCCAGTTGTGGTAGAATAAATGGATTCCTCCAACAACAGCCAAACTGAGCAATCGGGGGAAAAGGGCCTTAGTGAGAGAGTTGACCAAGACCCCAATGGTCACTCTGACTGAGCTCCAGAGACCCGTGTGGAGATAGGGCAAAGTTACAGAAGGACAAACATCACTGCAGTCCTCCACTGATCTGGACTTTATGACTTATAATCTGGATGAAAGCTGAGGGTGTATAAATAAATGAATAGCTGATATTGAATGAGCTCAAAAATAAGGCACAGACAGATTTCTGCTGATTGATAAAATAATTTGAGTAACACCAGATTTTAACCACTGGAGCTTGAACTCTTGAAATGCTTGTTCATGCAAAAGCAATCCACAGGATTATAGCTATTGGTTTACCTAGTCAAAAGATAGTCCAGATTGGACTAGGACAGGTGGATCCATCTGTCAAAACTTCAAACATTTGTTCCCAGTCACTGAATGACTGGACCAGTCAATCTCATTGGAGGAAAAGAGGCCAGGAGTGACAGGTGTGGTGTAATTTTACTGCAAGCCTGTAAACAATGGGTGCCAGTAAAGAGATTACACTGTAAAATAAAATGCGTTGAGCCTTCTTAAAAAAGTGGAAACTCTTTGCCTCAGAAATAACAGGTAAACTTAGCTCAACTAATTTTAAATTCCTTTTTTATTTTAAATGAACTACATTTAAACACTTAGTGATAAGTAATGATGCCATCTTTTTTGTTAAGCATGTTATACTTGTGTCAAATTAATTATCTCAAGCTAATTTTTTATTGCACTGTGAACCCTGATATGTTCATAGAGCTCAAAATAGTAAAGGTAACCAATTACCTTAAAACATTTAAGTAATACTCACTGAAAAAAACTTTTTTTAAGAAGTTTTGGGCTACCATTCAACCTTAGGTAGGCTAACTTCAGCAACCATATGCAACAATGGCTGCTAGTGACCAGTGTTGGGTGTAGTGTGGTACAAAGTAACTAATGTGTTAGTGACATGACATTACATTAGTACGTAACGCAGTATTGTAACGCGTTACTTCTGCTCACTGAGTAATCACATAACAGTTACTGTAAAATAAGAGAAAGGGAAAACAAATCAAGTGCCCCTTTTAATGTGTGCTCACGCAACACTCACCGCTTCAGGTGAGGGACACATTGATGCAAGTCCATGGAGGAGGAAGAGGAAAACAGTGAAGTGGTTCAAATAAGGACATTGTTAGACATGTGGAGAAATGAGCACTACTTTGGATTTGTTGCACATAAAGGACAAGAATGTGACAATTAAACTGACCAGGCCAGAAACAACTTTCTGCTGCCGTGAACTCTGCATCAGTACTGTCCAGACACCTGCAAAGGCAGCCCGCTAACACAAAGCTAGTAAAGACCCCCAGAGCTTGAGTGATGCTCAAGATAACTGCATGATTCTGACACCTATCAAGCAGCTAAAGCTTGATTTTCAAAATCAGCCAACAGTAAACACAAAACTGAGATAAATAGGCACATGGCAACATATCATAGAGGAAGTGTTACCTATTGTGGGCCTGTTCTTGACATATTTGTCTGTGAGGTGCTGTTGTGGTCTGATTTTCACAACTTTGTTGTCAACATTGGTGTGACATACAGAAACAATCATGGTAATCACTCCAAATATCCGCAGGAGAGCAGAATGAGCTGGTTACAGCCTTTCTCCCTCCTTCACTCTCTATAAGTGACAGATGCCAGTCAGCACCATGGACAGCTCCACATTAACACACATGAGATTTTTTAAACATCAACAATCTCATCTTTAACGACACAAATGCCCACTCATACTTTGTACCTTTTTCAGTCATTACATGCCAAAATATCTAAATCGTCATCAAATTCATAAATAATAATGAAGACGTGGACAATAACAATAAAACATGAGCTTACCTGTTTATTTGGCTCAAACTGCCCACTGTTGATCCTTTGTCTTCCTTTCTCTCTTTGTTCACCTTACTGATGCTGTTAAATGTGAACGTGTCTTGGTTTTTAATGCTTTTGTTAATGTTATCATATTCTCCGCTGACACTACTTTGGTTCTCCTAGAGTCTGATGGACGCAATGGTTTAATATGAAATGTATCAAAGTTGATCGTCTTTCTCATATTTCCTCTGTCCCTCTTGCTGTGTTAAACCAGATTCTGAAAAAAATACCTCATGTGATGTGCACAAAACTCCTGCTTCAGGTGTCACTCTTGACATGACCGCGTCCATACCTTCAAGACAGGAAAGCTCTGATATGTGCTGTGCTGTAGACGCACGACATGATGCACATCTAAGTTGATAAATACAAATTTTCAGAAAGTTAAACATGAATTTAAAAAGCTGCACTATCTCAATATAGCATTCTGAAAAATGTATTTTTTTAATGTAAAAAAAAAAACATTTCTGTCATAGCTGCAGAGAGCCACTTACAAGGGGCCGAAGAGCCAAATGCAGCTCCGAAGCTGCAGGTTGCTGACTCTTGCTCTAGTTCCTCTCTTGTACCATCACTTCTTGTGTTGACATCACTCACGTATGCTTTCACCATATACTGCATTAAATATTGCCATTGCATAATAATACACTAATGTGGGAATATGTAGGGTTAAGCATTGTATTTTTATTGACAATCAAGTCAACAAAATATCTCAGGTGACACATAGTAATGCAAAAGTCATGTAACTAGTAGTGTAACTAGTAACTTTCTGCTCTAGGTAACTAAGTAATGTAACTCATTAAAATTTTTAGAAAGTAACTGATAATGGGTTTCTTTAGATTACCCCAACACTGTTTGTGACACTGTCATTAAGTTCAGCTTTCCAGATACTCAGCACTGGCATTTCCCCCCAGAGGCAGGACCTCTTTAACTGAGTTGGTAACTTCACTCATGGTGCAAAAGGGTTTAATTCCAAAAGCCATTCTGGGAAAACTATGCAGATTAAGGGGTGATAGTCAAATAATTTGAGTTCACTGACAAAGAATACTTAAATTGTTTGAGTATTGTTAACTTAAATTAAATAGCTGGTTTAGATTTTTAAGTAAACACAACTCAATTAATTTTACCTTTTACTGTTACAGACTTACAGTGTTTTGTAGTGCACATTTTCTTATAAAGAGGAGGAAACAGCTGCACTGAAAGCTTTTCTAGTGGAAAAGATGCTTTTAATCTTCTCCCGACTGGCTTCAGCTAGAGTTGAATTTACCATCTGGCTCCACTGATAGTCAACAACAATATTGGCTGCTCGCATTATGTAGTTTATTACCCAGGAGGGAGCACACTTACTATGTCATACTTTGTTTCTTTAATTACCCTGTAATAAATATGACAGACAAAATGTCCAGTTGCCCTCCAAGTTTTTATTTTTGTTCATTTCAACTGTTCTGCCCTTCTATCCAGTCACCATGTATGAGCTGTTGCCCCGATGGATCTATGTGTACCATGCCTTAAGTATGTGAAACAGTCCATCTGGCGTGTCAGGCTAGCCATTTGTAAGATATTTGCTTTAAAAAGGCACCAACAACAATTACCTAAACGAGAGGTTAAGTTTTGTGACTAAATCAGTTGGGTTTACATCTTTACAATCAGCTTGTCACTTAAGGCAAACATGCCCCTTATTGTGCATAACTTTAACTGCAGTATCATTGCTCTGACAAATTCATCTTTAGGCATAGTTAGCATAAATGAAGGTGTAAGCTTTGGAGTCCACTGGTTGTGTTCCTGATTGTATCACTGTTTGATTCTGATGTAAAGGTTACCATTTTCATCTGAAGCCTATTGGTGATCGACTCCCTTCTGGAGCCACAGATGGCCTCATAGAACAGTTTTGTGGTTTCTCTGCTAATTCTTTGTTAGGTTTGTTTTTGCCATTTAGTTTGTCCATTTCTCATGAAGCTCACAGAGAAATTTAGATCACACGAGCACCTTAAGGGAGAGACATCAAGTCAAAGACCAACCAATGGAGGGACTTATCGATCAATGGAAAACATTATTAGTTAGTGCATCCTGCTAGCCCTAGTATGGGTGCACATATCAGACCTTTGGAGCCTGGACATCACATTTAGGCAGCAGATCAATGGGGAACATGCATTAGAGCCGTCCTTTAGAAAGCCTCATGCAGTTCTGGAGGACCTTCAGCCTCGCCCCCGCTGTCTGTCTCTTACAGAACATGGGAGGAAATGCTAAATCAATAGTTTTGATATATCCCTGCCAGAACAAGCTCCCTTCTCCCAAATACCAGCAATAGGCCACAGAATTTTAATAAATCAGAAAGCTCTTTCTGTTTATTTTTTAGTGTTTGTTTGTTTGTCTTTGTGTGAACATTTTTGAGGAGGAGTTATGTGTATGCATGCATGTATGTTTACAAAAAAGATTTGAAGATGTCCATAATTTACACCTAGATGATCTCTTTAAAGGCAAATAAAAAGGGACCAAAGATCAGTTATTGGTTGTTTGTGAAGCTTCTCTGAAGAGATTTTCAAACAAATTGAGTTGGAGTACAGATTCCCAAATAACCTGTGTTAGAGTGCCAGTATGTGTGGGTCTGCCTGACCTTCATTGCACAGTCATGAGGACATTATATGCACTGCTTCCAAAGATGTCAGGTACCTGCAGGAGATTAAAGACAAGTATTTCAGACTGACTCACAGAGAAGCTGTGTGTGACCCACGCACCTTTATCTTCCTTTCATTTCCTTTAAGGGATCTGCTTTTGAAAATTAGTGCCATCTGTACTCTTATTCTCGTAAAGCACCTCCATCTATCGCAGGAGAGCATGGGCAAAAGCATAAAGCCATGGTATTATATGCTTTAAGGTTTAATAGTGTTACATATATTAGATTTGTGACTTTAACTTAACCCTTTTGAGGTTTAAAGAACATTTTTGTCACCGAAAATGTGGGGGAAAAAACGGAAGAATTAGAGGAGAAAGAGAGTGAGAATGAGTTGTCAACAAGTAGATGGAGCAGAAAACATATAAAAAAAAATATAGCTAACTGTAGCTTACTTTAAATGAACACATATTTCATCACAGCTAACAAGAATTGGGATGAATAAAACCAGCAAATCAAGGCAGGCCTGCCCTGGCAATTCCAGGCCTGCTGCTATAGGCCTTTTTAGGGATGCATGATATTAGCTCAAAAGTTAAAAGTTGAAAATATCAGCTTTATGTACAGATACAGTCGTAGAGTTTTATGCTGGACTAACAGACTTATATCAGCTTAAACAATAAAGTGTGTTTTCATTACTGGAGTTTGTTTCTTTGTTCATGCTTAAACTTAATGTGTATTTTAAGGACTGAAGCTTTAGGTCTGAGCTACATTTATATATCAGTATCGGCCAAAATGAATTTGTAAATAACGGCATATCAGATATTAGCAAATATCTGATATTGTGCATACAGCTCACAAAAATCAAAACTCCACTATCTCAAAATATTAGAATATCACAAAACACCAGTCCAAAAAAAATATTTATAATACAGAAATGTTGACCCCTGAAAAATTACGCTCATTGAAATCACCCCAGAGACTTTTGGTAGGGTTTAGGTCAGACAAGTTGCCTGGCCAATCAAACACAGTAACACCATTTTTAGCAAACAAGTTTCAGGTAGTTTTGGCTTCACAGTGGGCAGATGCCAAGTCCTGCTGGAAAAGGAAATCAGTATCTCCTTAAATCTTCTCAGCAGGAAGCATGAAGGACTCTAAAATCCCCTGGTAGATGGCTGTCAGTGTTAGCTCTGGACTTGATAAAGCACAGTGGGCCGCAGATGATATGGCATCCCAAAACATCACTGACTGTGAAGACTGAAAAACACTGGACTTTGAGCATCTTGAATTTTGTGCTTCCCTGATCTTCCTCCAGACTCTGGGACCTCTGGGGTCAATGATTCAGTTCTTTTTCTCCTTAGCCCAGGTGAGACACTGATGAAGTTGTCTGTGATTCAAGACTGGCTTGACGCTAGGAACAGGAGACTTGAAACCCATTTCCTGGACTTGTCTGTGGGTGGTGGTTCTTGATCCACTGACTCCAGCCTCAGTCCACTCCTTGTGAATCTGATTCAGATACACGTGCTCATGCATTTCAATCGGATCTGAATACAAATTATCTGACATGCTCTGTTTCGTCACACCAGTTAAATCTACTGACAATTTGCCGTAGAAGAAGAAATTCTTCTTCTGCACCTGTAAACAAACTGCCGTAACTTTACACTAGCCATCCCCAAATGATGGCCTGCGGGCCAGGTCCGGTACCAGCAGGTGTAATCAGCAGGCCTGTAATCAGACCCGTGAGACGTTTAGGGAAAAAGATGGATATTTGTTAATATTAATTTTGAAATATTTGTGTATTTCAAATACAAAATTTCTGTCATTTATCACGATCAATCTATAATTACAGCAGGGAAATGTCATAATACGATGCAATACATGAGTTAAATATGGTACATTGAACCCTCTGTAGAATGGGGAGAAACATCATATAAAAGACGCATGGCGGAGCGCACACCAGTGCAACTGCAGCATCAACTCAGCTCTGCAAACATGCTGTCCAATAAGGGAGGCTGATACAGACTGCATTATTTTTAAGATTGAAGGAGATTGAATTATTTTGTCTACTTTTGATGTTTTTTTTTAAAGATGAAGAATTTGACCACCGTGCAAAGCTGCACATAGAGTCCAGTCCTGTTCGCACCTCTTACTAGCTTTCTGCACCTCAGACCTTAACAAATATCAGAGCCAGAGGTTTTTGCCTTTTAAAGCCAAACTTCTTCCCTGTGGGGTATTAAAACAGCTGCTCTCATGATATCTTCCAATAGTACAGAATCCTTTAAAAAATTCCTGGATCCAGACGGTGATCCGGATCAGTCCTAAAATCTAATCAGTTCTTCCTTGTGCCATTTCTGACATTTCCTGAAAATTTCATCAAAATCTGTCCATGACTTTTTGAGTTATGTTGCTAACAAGCTAACAAACTAAAAAACAAACAAACTAACAAACGAACAAATGAACAAACCCACCCAATCACATAATCTCCTTGGCGGAAGTAAAAATAACAGCATTTATAAATACAGACTAAAAGGATGAAACACTCACTGCACTACTAGGTATTAAAAGCCATCCTGAATAAATAAGTCTTAAGTTTTGATTTGAGGAGGCCCAAGTCAGAGATAGAAGGACTGGAGCCTATGTATTTACACACTGGTGATAATAAGCGGCTTTACTATGACTTTATTTATAAGACACAAAGACACAAATACATAGAAGCACTGATGGGCCGAGTGAGTCCCGTCCATCTCATTGACTGTGTCTCTGATTGCAGCGTCTGAGTGCTCTCAGGCTACCATGCTAATGCAAACACAGATCGATGTCACTCTCTTTTGCCCTTTCGGTTTAGCGAGTGTCCATAAACAAGCAACAGACAGCTGTTAGTCTTTTTTACTTGACTCCTCCAACCCTTTTTGCCCTCATGATATATTAAACTCCTTGGTTTTTCACTCAGTGCACAGCCCCAGCAAAGCCCACCTTTTTAAACCCCACATCCATCTCCTGCTCCTCGCTCCATGCTTAGATGTGAGCCCATTCATCACTTCTGGTGCCAGTTAATTGACAAGCCTCCCCCTAAACCCCCAAACGCACATCCACATTCAAACACTTACTCAGAGTATCCTATTACTTTTTCCACTCTTCCTCACTTCAGTGACCTATCTTTTAGAAGGCATATACTACATTATTGAATCACATACACCTACTGATGTATTGAAATCCAGTGTTTCCCAGCCTACTTTAATGGGAATTTATCATTTCTTCCTCCTGTTTCATATCCTATCTGACTCCTAAACTTTGTCAGTTTTAGAAAACCATGCCCAATCTTTGTCTAGTTGGATGATACAGGCTTTATCATTCTGCTTCAATTTATCAATATAGTAGATTTGAAATAAAACAGTCAAGATGTGACAGAAGCATAGGCTGTCAGCTTTGATTTGAAGGCTTTCACAAAATTATGACATTTTCCATTAAGGAATTACAGCCACTTTATTCAGACTAAAATGGCCATTTTTCACAGCTAGCCATTTCTAGCCAAGACTTACTTATCTGTGAGATATTTTAATCTGTACGGTAAAAAGTCAACATTTCTTGAACTATTTTTCCCCACAGAGTGATTCAGTTTTGCATTTAACTACCTCCCTTGTATCACTCATTTCTTTGAATTGGCTGTTTTTGTGCCTGTGAGGCTGCACCCTGGTAGAAGGAAACTCATCACCATGAGTAAACACTCAAACCAAGTTCTTAAATGATCACTGTGCGAGCAAAAAATGAAGGTAGATTCTCAATTTTGTCAGTAAATTTCTTAACCTCAAGTATATCAAAGTATTCACACATTAAAAAATGCTCAGTTTAAATTGCTGGCTCAGCTCTGTCTCCTGCTCCCTTGCTCTCTGCTGTCAGTCATAGCAGCAGCAGGCTGAGAGACTTACCAACATGATACAGGATGCTCTCACAAAAGTGTTTGGCTGCAGCCTGGAGACCTTTCGTATCTCATGTTCTACTCTTCAAGTAACACCAACCGAACCACACTCAAACTGATTGTAATTAATGGGTCATTAAGAAAGGAATCTTAGTGGTGTAAACCTATTAACACCAAAGGCTGCCTAAAAAAATCCCTCTAAAGTAAAAGTAATGTTTGAAAATAAACTCCAAGAACATGAGGGTTTTGTGAAAAATTGCAAAGTATGTCAATGGTTACCATAATCTTAATTTTGCAGCCTTAGTGGCAGAAAGAGATAAGAATTAAAAACAAGCATTTTAAGAGCTTAAACCCTGAAATAACTGCCTCTGTCGTTATGTTTGCTGACATTTTTTTAAATTAGCTATGAAATCAAAATCATCATCATCCTCTTCCTAAAGATGTCCCTAATCCAGTGTTTCCCAAAGTGGGGGTCGGTAGACACTAAGGAGGGTTTGCAGACTGATTTCCAAAAAAGAAAAAAAACAAAAGGAAATTTAAGATGATTTAAAGTGGTACATTTGATCCATTCTCTTAAATAATATCCTTAAAATGAGTTTAATTTAAAAGTAGACCATAGCTAGTAACTGAGATATTTGCTTCTATGTCAGAAATACGGGCAAAACCTTCTTAAAATGTAAATTTCTACATGATGCTTTGTGCAACAACCTATGCTTTAACCCACTGGTTTTCCAACCTTTTTCTTAGCCCCCCCCACCCACCACCACCACCACCACCACCACCACCACCCCACACACGCACACAAACACACACCCCCCCACACACGCACACACACACACACACACTCATATCTAAGAGAAGCATACAATCAAACATCAATTTTAGTTGTTTTCACTGACAGAATCCCAACATAATAGGCCTACATCTACTTGTTCTTGTCAAAAGATCTATGCATAACCTATCCATTATTACTACGGTGTATTAAGGTCACTCTGGGAACAAAAATGATAATAAAGAGGATCTGTTAGCGTTAAAACATTTTTTTTAATAGTTCTATAAAATATTTTAGTGCAGACAAACCAAAACTTAGAAATATTTTTAGACTATAAGTCACCCACAGACCCCAGGTTGGGAACCATTGCTTTAACCAACTCCAGTGACAGTGGGGTCCCCGGTCTCTGGCGCTGTTATTTTGATGGTCACAGGCTGAAAAGTTTGGGAGCCCCTACCCTAAGCCACTGACACTTGGCAACTGCATCATAAACCAGAGTTGCCGCCATAATATACTGCTGTGGTCAGTGTGGTCTTTTCCCCTTGCTTGATTTGTCAGTCATCGCCTTTGTAAGAGGTCAACTTAAAAAAAATGTTTTCATTCTTAACTTCTCTGGGTGGGGACTAGAGTCTAAAATAAAAATGTTGAATGGCCTTCCAGTGTGTATTTTAGCAAATCATGTGCAGTCCATCAGTCACGCGTCTTAAAAAAATTAAATCATCCAAAATGCACTGACATAGCACCAGGCCTTAAAGGCAAGAGCACACTAGTGTCTAAGGTCTTACGTGTACATACATGTGAATGTTGCATCTGGTCTTAATGAGTTTATTACACTTACTGCAAATAAATCCCTGAACAGATTTTCAATGTAATGAAGCAGCAATAAGTGAGCATATGTGCCACAGAGATCTGCTAAAAAGGCCTTTCTCCTTCTTCCTTCACTGCAGATGCATTAATCCAGCCGGTAAATGACAACAATCAGCAACCTGATATTGTAATGTTACTCCACAGCCTGGTGTAGACTGATCCTTACAGACTGTTTTATCAGCACTCTGAAAAGTGAATATAAAGTCCTTAAAATCATGCTCAGTGTTAATTATTTTCTAGTACAGCACATGATGCAGGACCAGCCGGTGACACACATACAGTATATACTATATATTACAGTGCTTCCCGACCATTTTTCCTTGGAGCCCCACTTACATATACCTAAGAAAAGCAGAGACCCCCGACAGCCCAAGAGAGAAAAAAAGTGACCCACTGCCATCAAAAATGAACATAGGTTTTAATAGTTTCACTGATTAATCCCTAAAAAGGCCGATGCATGATTCTCTTATCAAAAGACCTTTGTTTAAACTACTTAATAACTGCTTTATCATGGTTTTAGTCAATATTTGCAAATCTTATTTTGGCAGTCTCAGAGCAAACAAAGCCTCTGTTCATAGAGATAAATCAATCATTGTCAGAATACACCTGATAGGAGTCAGGAAAGCAAGAAGCATCCTTCTTGCTTTTGGTTCTACTTCTCTTGCAAACACAAAAGCCTGCTGCTACACAGTAAATTTACTTGAGTAAATTTTACTCAAATTGAATAAAATTTTAATCTGAAAAATATAACATTTGGTCCCAGTCTATTTGGAGTAAAATTTACTCTGCTCACAGAGTAATGTTTTAAGAGTTGTTTTTACTCTAAAAAGTGTTTTTATTTAACTAAATGATGATTATTTACTCCATAATGAACAAAATAAAAACAACTCTATAGCAACTGTACTCACTATAGAGTAACACAGACCTTAGTTTACTCATTATAGAGCTGTTTTTTGTTTAATACTAAGTGATATTTAGTCCTTTCAGAGCTGTTTTTCATTCCTTTAAGAAATGTTTCCTACTCATTACGGAACAATTTCTACTCCATTTACAATTCAGTAACACTTATGTAGAACTTTATCTTACTCTAAATAGATTAATCTTCGTCTATATAAAGAGCTACATTTTCTCTTGATGGATAATTCTGCCTTTCCACCTATAAAGGGCATTACAACAAAGGAGGTTTTGTTTTGCTTATTTGTATTAGACAATGCGTTCTAATATTACAGAAACAATTGTGATTAACATGACAAGGACCCAGGTGCAGAGCACAAGATGAGGCAGTAAGCTTAAAGAAGTTTATTTGACAACAGTGCAAATGATGCTGAGCTGGTCAGTGGTTGGCAGAATCACTGGCAGTTAGATGGAGACACTGTAATAAAAGGACAAAATGGAGTTAGACAAAAAAGTCATTAAAAAACACTGGATTATCAAAGGTTGAAGAGGAGCCAGGTTACCTGATTAGAAGCTGTAGTACACAGGTGTCTGAAAGTTCATCACCAGGTGAGGAGGTCTTGATTGCAAAGAATTAGCTGCAGCTGGGACAGCGAACAAGCTGCAGCCGTGACCAGCCATGAGTGACACCAGCAGAGCTGAAATTTAAGTAGGTGTGGTTAAAGTTTTACTCCAGCAGAAATTACTCTGTTTTTTTTTTTTTTTTGCTCCAACTCTGGTGGTGACTGGTAATAAATATACCCAAAAAAAGAGTACATTTTACTATTTTTGAGTGAAATATTCTTTACTCTGGAAAAATTACTCCCCAGATTGTCCTGTGTAGGCAATTGGTCCATACAGAATGGACCTCAAATTAAGGCTGAAACATTTCCTTGAGTAGTTAGAGTAACTCAATCAGTCCTGTACACTTGCATGCCCATTGTTTGATTACAGATAAATTTGATAAATTTGTTATTTTTACAGTTACGGTATTATACTGGCATGATCGTGGTGTAGTGTTGCAGTGAAAAGTGAAAAAAGGAGGAAACTTAAAGTTTTCCACAGAGAGTAAAGAAAGTGCAAATGTTCGCTGCATGTGCTCAGTGGTCATATGAGACAGCGATCAGTTTTTGTCTGCAGAGGATTTCATAACCTAACTGATTGACCTGAGAGTTATAAAAAGCTCCAACAGGCTTCACGGTTCAAAGTCCTTTCTCGGTGCTTTCTCTCATCTGTCTCTCTATCTTGCTCCCCTCCATGTGCACATGTTGAATGATGTGTTAAATTACTATTTATTCAAAATTCAGTGCCCTCTTGTCTTGCTTGCAGCATGTTTTCAAAAAGATTTTGGCATCCCAGAGCATTAAAGAAGACTGCATATTGATGACAGATGGATACAAATCAAACAGAAACATGTTAATGCCACAAACAGTGACTAAGGCAGAGAGACAAAAAGGTCAGAGTTCATCATCATACAGTCAGGATTCTACAGATTTAAAAAATGCTATCCAGGTTAGGGGATGGTGCTTTTTAAAGTTGATCAACTTACAAACAAAAACTGTGTTTGACAAAATTACAAGTGAACGTCATTTGAAATAAGATTATATTCCTGTTATGTAAGACGTCAGCTTCCATAGTTATCATGAGACCAGTGTTAATTTCATCAACTAAAACTATGACCAAAATGTTTGACAACTCCCTTTTTTCCATGTGGAAGACTAGACTAAGACTAGCTAGAAATAGATCTATGATTTTAAAAAGTAAGTTTAGATTTCATCAAGGAGACTAAAATGTTAGTGCCGGACTGTTGGAGATTCAAAACCCATGATAGTTTTCCCCCTCTGATAACTTGAACAAAATAAATGCTTTGACAAAAGCACAGACTGAAATGTAAGGACTTTTTATTGACTAAAACTGGACTAAAATGTGTTTCAATTTTCATCGACATAACTAGTCTAAAACAATGAAGGTTAGAATCTGGATAAAACTAAAAAGAAATTTGTTTTAAAGACTAAAAGAGTTCTTTTCAAATTTCAGACTAAATTAACACTGCGTAATGATATTTGTTGCTAGAATGTGAACTATTACTCTCATGCATAAAGTAGAGGATTTTAAAATTATTTACAGGTGTTCAAGTCCCTGTAAAGTGAAATCCCAACTTTGCATCATAAAACAACTATATATGTTAGAATAAGGTTGCTGTAAACGTGTGAAATTACTGAGATCTACATGTGACTGAATTTTTGATTTAGACCGTTAGAAAGTTGTTCATCTCTGTCCTGGCTTGGTTTCATTTGAGCAGGGAATATATATGAGCCCATGACATCACCAGTCTTGATGGGGAATTGAACGGAATTAAACAAAAATGGTTAATTTAAAAATGGCTGAACATGCAGTATTTTTGATTATATTACCCAAATAATCAACAGAGTGATCTGATAGAATGCTCGTTTAGGAAAATAATCAATGACTGCAGCCCTGCTCCTAATGTACTACAAAAAGCAGCAAATACACTTTTCATGGTGACAGTCCAGTCCCCTGTGTACAGATTCTACATTTTTATGTAGAACTGTGAATAGGCATTAATCCTTTGTAAAAGACATCTCACATCTCCTCCACAGTCTCTTTCCACCATTTTTTCCCACCAATTTTCACGCTTTACTCCCCTATTTGTCTCTCTTACTGCTTCCTTAATCTGGGTCATCAAGTAAGCTGCAAATGCTCATAAAACATTTCCACCATAATGGCCCATTTGCTTGATCACAGCATAAAAAATCTCCCTGTTCTTGATCTGCAAATTGAATGTAACACGAGAGGAAGACAGATTATAATGACCGACGCAAACGATAATTAGTCTTTCTTATCCGTGGCCTTTCCCCCTTCCTGTTTTCTTGGACCCTTGGCACGTCTCTCACCACCTCTCGTGTGGCGGGGTGCGTAGTAAATGGCCTGTGAAATTAATGGCATTAATAGTAATCGCATGTGTCCCTCTGCTTCCACTAAATAATTGAGGTCTTTGCATCAGTTCTTGCATGTGCGCTGGAGAATCACACTGAATGAGTTTCAGTTAGATGACGCAGTGGGCGGTTGCTGCAAGGTATAGTGTGCATGTTCTGTAGTTTCCAATGTTTTACTGTACATGTGCTGCGTGTTAATGTTTGAGGCAGCATCAATAGTGTATATGCCACTGGCTAACCTGACACAACAGAGTAAATTATTCATCTGCCTTTCTTTTTGTCTTCCCACAGTCCCCATAGACTCCACTGCAGGTATAAAGATGCTCTACGTGTTTGTGGACATCCAGATGGACAATGGACACTTCCTGGACACGGTCAAGTTCAACTTCACTCCCGGGCAATCTCTGGCACTCGTCAGCACTATTCAGTTTGTGGCAGCACTGCAGGTGATTAAACACCAGCTCTATTTGAATTTTTATGAAAAAGGTTTTTTCTTTGTTCAGAAAGAGCTGACAGAAAGTGATTCTCTATCTACACCTGAGGAGTTTTTGTCACTTTTGTCTATTTTCTGCTTCTTTTAAGTATTTTTTTATAGATACAGTATGGGAACACACATGCACATACAAATATATATATATATATATATATATATATATATATATATATATATATATATATATATATATATATATACATACATATTTCTGCACTTTTCCTGGCTTTTATGAACAAGCTTGCTCTCCACACTTAAGCTCAGTTCAAGTGTGGGTTTGAGGAACCCAGCAGCGGTTATTTTGGATTTGAAAGGTGGAATGAACTCGGAAGGCCTCTTGGTTCAGCATCGTGCTTATCTCTGCTCTTTATATAAGCAGTGGCAGTAGCTATAGTATTAAGGTTGAACATCTCCCTCTGTGTTCTGTAATGCATTTCATTTGCTGTGTTGAACCAGAAGCACTCTGGGCTTTCTACTAATGTAACCGCTGTTATTTTTAAACCTTTCTCTGCAGGTGGGTTATGTTTAATGCCGGGTGTGTGTGTATATGTTTGCATGGTGTACTGTAAGCATGTATGCCTGTTTTTTCAGTCGTAGGCTTGCTGAGGTCAAATGTGAGGCAGGAGGAGCTGGGAGTTCACCCTTTATTCTCTGTGGAATGCCTTAAATTAGTCTTAAATCGTTAAATTTCTCCCTCCACCTCCAAGCACTCTAACTCTTTATTTAATTTTCTGCTGTAATTGTTCGCTCTCTCATCGTCTTCTTCCTTGCCCTACATGATGAAGGTGTTGAAAAAAGTTGCTCCTTGAGTAAGAAGGTGCTCTTTTTATCAGGAATACAAAATTTCCGTTTTTCAAGCATACATTCTTTAATACATAATTTTAGTGTGACATACTGCTGACTGGACAGTGTTTTTGCCGGTGACTCTGAATCATAAATCTATGTTTTTTATCCTGAGTAGCTGCATTTATCAAAATCCAAGTGTCATGCACGACCCATTAAAGATCACAGACAATCAGAGCCATCACTGCTGACCTTTCCCATTCTGTGAGTCATTACCTTGCTGTTAATCCTTCATCCTCAAATACGACCTCTTCACGTGTCCTTCTGCTCTAAAATTCCACGTCTTTCTCTTTTGAATTCATTGTGTGAATTTTTTTTCTATGTGGCAAGCTATTGTTTACATCAAAAAAGAGAGAAGCCTTTACATGAAGAAGAGTGACAGGAATTGATATGCAAAGCACGTGCACAGAGTGTATAAAATCATGTAATTTCACTCAAAAATACAGACTCTCATTGGCACAAATAAAAAAAAGGAATTGGATGAGCATGGAGCTGGAAACATTTCAAGCTTGGCACATTTAGATGTTTATTGACAAGTGGGAAGTGACAGCTGAATTCACAGTCATAACATGAACCTTAAATACAAAATGGGATGTGCGCAGAGTTTTACAAAAGTGATGATTTTATGATGAAACTATTTTTAAAGTAAATAAGATTTAGGAATTCCAGGAAAAAAAAATCTGAAACACAAAAGGATCTTAATTCACCATACGAAATTTTATAACTGACTGAAAATAAAAGACATGATAGACAATAGCTAGGGTGTAAATTTTCACAGAGGCCATGGTCCAGACTGCACCTTCAGTTTTGGGTTCATGTCTAAGGATGGCCATGGTTAACCATTTATCAAATCAGCCAGCGCAAGATTTACAAGTCAGTTTGACAAATTACCTTTAATTTCTCATACACAGGATTGAAATCCCAGTCTATAATGCTGTTTTAAACTGTGATGAACCTCCTGCCACTAGGAGCCACTGTAGCTTCAGTGAACGGCCGCTGCCTTCCTGTCTGAGCTCTCCCCCAGCACTTAATAGGATGTCAATATGGGAAGCTTAGCAGTTAGCTTGTAGTAGGAGCAGCACAGTATGACAGTTGTTAAGTAATAAGTAGACATAAAGTTGTATTTAGGCTGTCAAAGGTTGAACACACATATAACTAACCACCCAAAGTGAAAAGAAGCCACATTTCAAAGCATGATATTAATGTGCACAGAGGATCAAAGGCTGGCGGAGCTAGCTGCTAATGTTAGCGGGTGTGATGTGAGCCTGGCTAACACAGTGACCCTGTGATAATTTTGACTGTTTTCTACGTTTTTATCTTCTCTTTAGATTAGTCAGTTAAATACAATTTAAATGAACGTTTAGCCAAATGGGGAACAGCATATCCCTAGTCATGACTCTGTATGGGTTTGGCTCATTGGGAAAATACTGCTAGAAGTCCTGGATTCATATAGAGGGCTTATAAGTGCCCCAAGTGATTGTAGTATAAAGACACCTGTGTCTGGAAGATCCAGTCACTTTTTAATCAGTATTCCTGGCTACCATTACACCATGAAGACAAAAGAACACTCTTGGCGACTCAGAGAAAAGGTTATTAAAAAAGATAAGTCAGGGGATGGATACAAAAAAATTCCAAGTTCCTCAAAGAAGAATGGAGTAAAATTTCAGTGTCCAGATGTGCAAGCCTGATTGAGACATATCCACACAGACTCTGTGCTGTGATTACAGCCAGAGGTGCATCTACTAATCTGTCTTTAGGGGGTTGAATGTTTCTGCAGTCACTTATTTTACTTCACACATTTTCTTTTATTGGCGTTCTTTGTAGAAATCTGTTTTCACTTTGTTTTTTTTGTTTTTTTTTTTGTCAAAAAAGCCAAATTGTATTAGCCACGATTGATTCATAAAATCAGCAAGAGGGTGGAACATCCAAGGGGGCTGATACTTTTCATAGGGACTGTGGTTTCTCTCATTTATAGCTTGAACTGGCACTAGTGACAATAACAGTCTGTTCCATGTTGTGTTGTTTGAAACTGCCTGTGATAGCTGGTACAGTCTTTAGCATAGCCTATGAACATAGATAGAAAATTTAGTGAAACAAAATTTCAAAATAAAAAGCAACACCGACATTGATTAAATATCCTATTTGGAAATTATAAAATAAATACAAATAATAATGAATCCTATTTATTACTTTTTAGAACAGCAGGTGTAGGGTTTGTTGATGCTAAACCACTGCTTGTGTAATCCAGTAACAGACTGTTTTATGCAAGCAGAAGAAGGTATTTGAAATTAGGCTTGAGCGCTTAACATACAATCAAATCGAGGCTCTTGTACCACAGTGTATCCACAAAATCCTAGTGTCTTAGCATCGCTAATCACTTCAACCCTCTCTGCTTTAACCCTTAGAGCTCCAGCGGCACGGATCGTGCCAGAGGCACACCCCTTTGTAAATTGCTTGGTAACTTTTGAACCCTAAGTCATAGGCACTAACTTGTTTTTCCTGTGAAAGCTCTGTAATGTGCCTTTCTATATATGTTCTTCATGCATTCGTGGCTCTTACATAACATTTTCTAGTGAGCCCAGAAGCTGACTTCCCGGGGTCTCTGAAGACAGGGTTGTCATATAAAACAAGAAGCGACACAGTTCAAAAAAACATTAATAACTTTTTAACCATATGTCAAAGACACTTACTCTTTTCACTTTTCTTCTGAAAGCTGACCATTTTGCCGTTTGTTTGCTACCTTCAATGTCTCCGTAGCCCTAAAGGAAGCCGTTCTAGCAAGCCCGGAACTTCAGTGACTTTTCGGGGTCTTTAAATATAAAATTCACAGCGCTAGATCCGATAATAAGTGTCTTTTTGTATATTTAATCTATTTTCGATCATTTACTTTGGCTTTCTTCGGTGGGCAGTGCCATATTTGTTTAGGGCAACGTTTAGATGCAAAGCATTGTGGGAGTTGTAGTCGACCAGTTGCTTCTCTACTGCTTAAAGGAACCGCACAAATGTATCTAACTGCAAGAAAGCACATGGACTTTCTCTTGCATTTACTTAGATATTTTGAAAACTGCTAGTCACAGAATGTTTATTTTTTCACTGTTTTGTCCCCAAGAGCTGGGAGAACAAGTCCGTGCAAAGAAAATGCTTTGTCACTATTGTTTACTGTGTGTTATCAATGAAAATCTTTGAGTTTCAAATTCCAATTTGTTTTTTCTTTTGTCTTTAGAGTCTAGTAACTTTTTCATAATTCAAGTGACATTACTGTAGTAAATTTATTCTTAAAGCCCAGGTTGTCCTGAAAAAAAAAGATGCATAGAGCTTGACTGTGTACCACAGGGTTGATGTTTCACAAGCTCTTTAAGAAAAAAGTCCAGGCCAGACATGATGGTGAAAAAAATAGCTGTGAGCTCTTACTGACACCTGGATTGGGATGTGGATGCCATGTGGAAGCTGTGTATGTTTGCCTTTTTTCACTATTCAGATGTATTGATTTGCGTGACTCCAAGAAAACAGTAAGTAGACAAAGGGTTCAGCAAACCAGGAAGCTCCTGATTCAAGCAATTGACTTGCCAAGCCAACATGCTCTTCTTAGACTTTTATGACTTATATGTATCAGGCATATGTTGAACGGATTGGTAGTATGCAGTTGAGATTCAGCAACATCAGAGTAAAGTCAATAGATGTAAAAAGAATTGCCTGAATCTGTCATCATCTTTGCTTTGGTTCCCTACAGGCCAGCATAATTCAAGAAACACCTACACTCTCACAATGTGCAATAGCATTGTATGCTATTGCAATAACTATAAAGCTGGATCCTTCATGGTCTACATAACACCATGTTTTTGACATGTTTCTCCAAACACCCCAAAAAGTAAAAAAATAAATAAATAAATGAAATTATTTATATATATATATATATATATATATAAAATGTTTCTTCCACTAAAACGGCATCCAGATAGCTGAACGAATGCTAGTTTGAGCTGAATCCAACTGACCATTATATCCAGACCTCCAGTGATTGCCTAAAATATATTGAAAATGAGTTATAAAGCATTTGTTGATCACATAAAAATAAATAATTGATTGCAATAAAATTCAGACATGTGGAGGGTACAAGGCTTTGTCTGTTTGCTCACTTTAACTAGAATAATGAAAAGACGCATTCAGTTCTCTACACTGTAGACTAAGCTGTTTAAAAATTAATTACAAGCCACACTTTTATTTCAGGTCCTATTGACTAAATAAATGTACTACTTTTATTATTAATAATTTTCATTTAGTTATTTTTGATAGAATATCCCCTTTTTGTGTGGGGTGGTTGTGGAGTTATGGAGGCTCAAAGGGAAAAAGCATTAAACCACAGATTTATAGAAAAAATCCCTGTGACACCTCTCTCATCCACCACTATCAACCACTCCATTCTGTTCTTCTGTCGGGAACACTCCCTCAGCTTCACTGGCGCCGTACTCTTCTGGTTCAAGTCACAACTCACAAACCAGCAACAATTAATCCATATTAATAACTGCTCCTCCTCCACAGCTTCTCTGACACAAGGTGTCCCCCAGGGTTTGGCACTTGGTGCCATCCTGCTCATCCTGTCATCATATTCTCTCCCTCATAACATCCTCCATCATCATGGTCTCCCTTTTCAATGTTACGCTGATGACATCCAGCTTTACAATTCCAACACCTCAATTATCACAGAAACTTGCTCCACTTTAACCAACTGCCTCTCTGAAATAACAAAAAAACATGGATGAACAACCATTTCCTTTCACCAAACTACAATAAATCTGGTATCATGATCATTGGCCCCAAATTACTCATCAAATACATTTAAAACCTCAACTTCCAAATTGACACCTCCAACCTTTCTCCCTCCCCTCACATCTGCAGTCTTGGTATTTTGACTGTCACCCAACTTACAAAGCCTTTATTGCATTTTGACTAGACTACTGCAACAGCATGCTCTACAGTGCATCTTCAAAAGTCCTCAATAAACTTCATTACATTCAGATCTCTGCAGGATGCCTCCTCACTCACTCCCGTGACCACATCACCCCTGCGCTTCAAAATCTCTACTGGCTGCCCGTCTTATATGGCATCCAGTTTGAAATCCTGCTCCTCACTCATAAAGGCCTTAATCACCTGGCCTTCTCCTACCTTACTGACCTCCTACACCATCACACTCCTACCTGTAGCCTCTGTTCTTCAAACGCCAACCTCCTTTCACTGCCATCAAGAACCCAGCATCAAACCTGGTAGGACAGAGCCTTCTTTATAGTCGCCTCCCTCATTTGGAACTCAATCCCAAAACATATTCAAGACTGCACGAATATACCCACATTTAAATCACTGCTCAAGACTCACCTTTTCAAACAAGCTGTGAATGTGTGATTTTGATGTTGTTTTGTCACTTTTGGTTGGTTGTTGTGTTGGCTTTATCTGTGTCTAATGTTGCTCTTTATGTACACTATATGGACAAAAGTATTCGGATGCCTAAACATTTCACCAACAGGGCCAGTAATGGAATTGTATTCAAATACATGTACATTAATGTGGAGTTGGTCCTCCTTTTGCAGCTATAACAGCCTCCACTTTTCTTGGAGGGCATTCCACAAGATTTTAAGGTGTTTTGGGGGAACTTTGTGCCCTTTAATTTAGTTGAGCATTTATAAGGTCAGGCACTGATGTTGGATAAGGAGGCCTGGCTCACTATCTCTGTTCCAGTTCATCCCACAGGTGCTCGATGGGGTTGAGGTCAGAGCTCCATGTGGGCCAGTCAAGTTTTTCCATACTGAACTCATCAACCATGACTTTATAGTCCTTGCTTTTTGCCCAGGAGCTTTTGTCCTGAGCCACAGCTATGTTTTAATAAGAAAGGGCCTTTCATAAACTGTTGCCACAGAGTTGGAAGCATAGCATAAAGCCTAACCTCCGCCCCAGCCCCTTCTTTTATAGCATTAAGCTTCACCTCCTCCACCCCAGCCTTCTCCTTTATAGCATAAAGCTTAACCTCCTCCACCCCAGCCTCCTCCTTTATCGCATAAAGCTTAACCTCCTCCACCCCGGCCTCCTCATTTATAGCTTAAAGCATCACCTCCTCCACCCCAGCCTCCTCCTTTATAGCATCAAGCTTCATAAAGTTTTTTTTCAAGCATTAAGATTGCCCTTCACTGGAGATAAGAGGCCTAGCCCAAACCCTGAAAAGCAGCCCCAAACATTATACTTCCTCCATCAAATTTAACAGGTGGCACAATACATTAAATGAAGCTCCCACTGCACAGTTTTTGTGCTTACATTAACACCAGTGAAAGTTCAAATTTTTCAGCTGTGGAATGAGCAGAGTGTTGGTGACATTTACACGTCATGCGTCTTGGAGGTCATTGATCCCATTCTGTGATTTAGCATGGTCTTCTGCTTTGTGGCTGAGTTGCTGTTGTTCCTAAATGCTTCCACTTTCAAATATCACTTGCAGCTGACTGTGGATTATCCAGTAGGGATGATATTTCACAAATCGTCTTATTGCAAAAGCGGCATCCAGCACAACACCACGCTTGAAGTCACTGAGCTCTTTAGAAGGACCCATTTTGTATCACAAATGTTTGCAACTGTAGAATGCGTGGCAAGGTGATTTTATACACTCATGGCAACAGTTCTTATTGAAACACCTGAACACAATAACTAACAGTTGTGACCAAATACTTTCATCCATCGCTATTGCAGTGTCTTCAAGTTTATTAAAAGTGCTTTATGGATAAAATGTATTATTATTGTTTATTATATAATTAATGTTAATTCTTACTGTTCTGTTTGAAGTGCCTTACTCCCCTACTCCTGTTGGTGGCCAGTCTCCTTTTATTTTTCCTTCGTACCTCATTCAACAACTGTATGTGACCTGCTGTTAAAGAACAAAAGAAAATGAGAATCGCTGTCATCCACACACTTTTTACTAGTTTTGGTTGATGTTTTCCTATTAATATAAAGTGCTGTCATGGTTGCCTCTGAGAGTTACTGTAAGGCTTTTCCACAAAGCTTCCTTTTTAGAAAACAAGTCTAAACTTAAGACTAATCCAGAAAACAAGAAATAAGTTGATACTGAACTTGTCAAAACATACAAATCTAAAACTATCTTTTCTTCTCCATGCTGCAGGCCGTGAGTTCAGCGCTAAAGTCGGACTATGATGTGCTGGTCCCACAGTGTCGACCTCTGTCCCCAGGAGAAATTTTAGGCTGTACCTCCCCTCGCCTGGACCGCCATGTTAACGCCATAATGTAAGAAACCTCTTGTTCAGCCTAGGTCTACCAGCTTAGACTCATCCACACCCCCTCATGCCATAATTATTCTTTGTATAGCCTTTTCCCTCTATATGACTCAGGAAATAATCAGTATGGCATCATTACAATCACACCAGACATTGCTAGGTGTGTTGGCGTGACAGATTTCTATATGCAGCTGGAAACAGGCAGAGGCAGATTCAGAACAGAGACTAAAAGTCCCTTACACAAAGCATTGAATTGCATAAAGCCAGACAAACAAACCAACCACAACACATCCACAAAATGCTCGCCAAATTGCCATATTTGAAAGAGATGTTTTCAGAAAGCATGAAAACCACAGTGGTGCATTCATGGTGGGAACTGATAAAAAAGTGTCACCATTTGTCTTTGAATTTGTCTCAGCTTGTGTGAACGGTTTTTATTTCCCCTTCATTTTCAACAAATGGAAGAACAAAATGAAAACTCCAATAGAAAGCTGCATGTGTCCTAAAAGACTTAATGTTCACTGATTTTATTCACATCAATAAAAATATAGTCCAAGTGAGACTATCAAAATGATGCTTATCCCACCTGTACTACAGGGAGGAGGGCTCTCCTGGCAAAGTAACAACATCAGGCATATGAACAACACCTCCATAGCCACTTTCTGCCCATACAGTACATCTGGTTGAAGCTCTATAGTCGGCACAGTCTTACGCTTTGTGATATACAGTGAGTTGAAGTAATTCTCTGGGTATAATTATGTCTAGGTGCATCACCCCGAGTGTCTGATCCTTACACATCTAGTGTTAGTCTGTGTGATTAAAACCTCCCAGAGCACAAGATTAAAACAGCTACACAAGGACAAGCTTCACTATATGGATAAGCTAGGCCATATGGGAGAGAAAAGCTACGTGTGTGTGGTGTTTTAGTTTGTGTGTGTGGATGTGGAAGAAGTGAAAGTGGAAGGGTTAGTGTGTGCTTCACCTACTAATCCAATGTGCGTTGTCTTTGATGTGTGTAGGGGTGGATGGTAGAGAGAATCGATTAGGCTGCCTTAGAGATGGTACATCACTCTTTCTCTCTGTTTTTCTCTCTATACAGAAAAAGGCCAACATTTCCAAACAGTACTCTGCATTGATTTTTTTTAATTTCTCTTATAATTAGGTGAAAATTGTAACTATGTTAAGTCAACTATTCTAAAGTAAAATAAAAATAACAGAAAGTAGTCAAAAATAAGAGCTATTTATTTAAGAAGTGATCACAGCAGCATTTGATAAACAACTGTGCATGTTGGCTCTTGATACACCGATTCCAGCCTCAGTCTGCTCCTTGTGAAGCTCCTCTAAATTCTTGAATCTGCTTTATTTGGCAAATCTCTAAAGGCTGAGCTCATCCCTGTTGCTTGTGCTCCTTTTCTTACCAGACTTTTCTGTTACAGTCAACTTTTCATGAATATGCTTTGATACAGCCTCTGAGAACAGCCTGCCCTTTCAGCATTGACCTGCTGTGGCTTGCCCTCCATGTGGAGGATGACAGTGATTATCCTCTGGACAGTAATCAAGTCAGCAGTCTTCCCAGTGATTGTGGTTGTGTGCACTGAACCAGAATGAGAGAATAAAGGCTCAGGAAACCTTTGCAGGTGTTTTGAGTCAATCAGCTGATTACACCTCTTTCCAGGACTGAAATAACTGACCAAAAAATGTACTTTTCCACAATATTATTAACCTAAAACAGAGTGTTTCATGTATCTACTGCATGGATATATTTTACATTCATCTGGGAAAGCTCCCATAGAAAGCCTTTTGGAAGGGCAGGACTTTTGAAAAAAACTCTCTAAAGGTGATTGGAGGAACATTCCGTCTGTCAAATTCGTGACTGGCCAATCAGAGCAACAAGACAAAATAAGGCTGGGCTTGTGCACTGAGCAGACAGGCTATCTTCTTGTTTCAAAGGAAAATGTGGTCCACTTCTGATTAAACTGTCACGTTCCTACAGCTACATCTGACCTGAAACAGGTTGGCAGAACAATGAAAACATTATTTCCATCATGAAAAGTTTTTAGTGTTGTTTTACTCTTTATTTTATATAGAAATGTGGTCCAGTTCTGATAAATCAGCTGCTGTGTTGTAGCAGCCATTGCAATCAGCTAGAACAATTTAACCCCGCCCATAGCTACCGCCTAGTTCTGCGGAAATGGCGCTGATTGGTCCAAACAGCACACGGTTTCAGCACAAACACTGTGGATTGGAACTTTTCAAGATGGATTTGCCTGATGACAGACATGGAGTCTGGTAAATTAATCTGCTTTGCGAAGTTACAGTATTCTAATATTTTGAGATTATTTTTTGATTAACTGTAAGACAGAATACATGCAAGTTAAAGTTTTAGATTAGATTTGAGGGAAAAATATAACTTAAGCACATTTTTGGGATGCACTTGTATGTGTATTTCAGTGTTCGTATTTGCAAAGCTTAAACATTCAAAGTCACAAACAAACACAAGCTAACTAGCAAGCTAAATTATAAAAAACATTCCCTTGCAGATGGAGGTCAACAGCGATTTTTCAGCCAGCATTTTTCTGGATCCTCTCTTACATCTCTCGTGTTGTGGGGATGCTTCTCTGCAGATGGCACTGGAGGGCTGGTAAAGGTAGAGGATGACATGAATGTGGCAAAATATAGGAGAATCCTGGAGGATAATCTTATTCTGTTTGCAAGAGAACTACAACTTTGGAGAAGATTTATTTTCTCGTAAGACAATTACCTGAAGCATAAAGCGAAAGCTACACAGAAATGTTTTACCGACAACAAAATGTGACACATGCTTCTAAAATGTACCGGAAAAGCAAGTTGCAATTTGCCAATCAAATCTATTTTATTAGACTCAACAACAGAGAAACAGGAGCTGGCTGTGTCTGGATGACAGCCATCCCCAATAGGAAGCCCTGCATCGACGGACTGTAAAAGTTAACCCAAATAGGACTACCATTTGACCTTGGGCTCAAAAGTATTTTTTTTATACTGACCAATCATGTAGTGGTACCAGAAAATACAGATTTTTAATAACCATCCCTACTAACTGGTGAACAGGATTGGGGAGGCAGTAGAAGTGTGGGTGCAGGAGAGGAAGAAGGGAAGGGTGAGTAGAATGAAAGGTCTGTCCAAAAAGAGCATTTGTTTTCATGTGAAAATCCACTCTGACCATTACACAGTCATACTTTAATATTTATAGCCATGTGATGGCCACTCTCTTGTAACATGCAGTATAGTGTAAGCTCTTTTTAACAGTGTTTTTTTTTTTTGTTTTGTTTTTTTTTTAGCTCATCACCTTGAACAGCTGAGTAAAATCCAACTTTTGGCATCTAACATAACTTCAAAATGAGTCAGCGCTCCAAAATACATTATTTTTAATTGCATTTCTTTCAAGCTTTGAGCTACTCAGGCATTATAGAGAATGAGTTTGAACGTATTAGTCTTTGAGGTCTGTCTCGAAGCGTTAGGAAAGGCCTGGTGTGTCTCATTTCTATAATGAAGGGAAGTATTTTTTTAAAAAGCTTTAAAGTGCATGAAAGAGCTGTAAGAACAGATCTGTCAACCATTTCTCTCTGCAGCTTTCTTTCCATGTCTCAGTCTCATAAGACCATTAAGTAGAATATGAATGTATAGATCTGCAGTTTCATAACACATAGATTCCATTTTAGGAAGAGCACTTTTACATAGAACAATAGAATGTAGATTCAAGGGCTATGATTATAGGGAAAGCACTCCAGGCTCTTAAAGCTACAGAGAGCTGAGGACAAACATGGCTGAAGTGCAGCAGAGTTATTGTTGTGAGAATAATTATGTGAAGTCTTTGAATGCTGCAAAGAGGAGAGGTTCAGCTCTGCTTCATTTTGTGTTGATATCCAATGTAATACATGACACACAGCAACACATGTGTACTTCAAACAAACACATACATGCTTATAAGTAAAGTCTTGGTAATAGATGCCTCCAGGTAGCTTATATGGCGAACCACCCACGGCTTCAAGCTGCTCTTAAAGCTGACCAATTAGTGGGTTTAATTGCATGTCCTGTCTCAGTAGGCCTACTGAGAGAGTACAGTAATGAGTAGGAGGACTGACCTCAGCCACTCATTTTAACAGCAGGACTCTTTAAAGCCTGACCCAGACAGAGGGTTTTTCTGTGTTTTCAGGCACCTATAAGCCCTTCTATACCTATGGTTTGGTGAATAACCCAAACAGGAGCCTGGACTAATTGGCAGGGCTTGTATTCTCTGTAAACTGTGTGCTCTAGTCTTTGGGGTCATGTTCCCTCACAGCAAAGATTCGCAGACCCCTTCCCTCCCAGTGTTAGACCATCTGCCTGGCAACACTTAAGTTATCTGTTAAAAGGCCCCAGAGAGGAATGGATTTATTTATAGAGCTAGAGAGAAAGCTGAGAGTATAAAACTGCACAATAGAAAAGCTAGTATTTGTTATAGTTGCACTTTGGATTCTGATTGTCTAGGGGATTTTGACTTCCATAAAGGATTTTTCCTGTCTTGACTTCTAACGTTGAATTGATTTGTGTTTCTCTATAGTTATCTGGGAGATGGGAGGTTTCATCTGGAATCAATCATGATCGCAAATCCAGATATCCCTGCCTACAGGTACTGTGGAACTAAAGTCTTTCTTCTATCCCATTGATCCACTGTAATTACTATTTTACTTCATCTACACTAGCGTGTGTCCATAATGTTCAATTAGAATAAAAAACTTTTCACACACAGATGGTGAGCCTAGACAGACAATATATATCAGAAAAAAAGGAGATGTAGAAAAACATTATTTAATATCTCAACAAAATGCAATTCGTTTTCACTTCCTTCTGTAAAAACACCCACATTTTGTAATAAAATTCCTGACTGCTGTTACATGTTCTTTGCCTAAATACTCGGGCTGTCAGCCTCATTGCATTAACTGTGATGCTATTAAAGTTGAAATCAGCAGGGTAAAAAAGGTTTATCAGCAGACATAAACAAATAGACAGTTATTTCATGATGTGCTCAGGATCAATGCGGTAATAATAATTAGGCAATGTGAAGAAATGCTATGACATGTCTCGATGTAACTCAGTAAGAAAAGTTCATTCTGTTTTAGATGAAAAAGATGCGATGCAGTTTCAACAGACAGACATTTGTTTGGTTGGTTGTTTCAGCAATGTAAAACATGTAACAGATGGAATAGTGACATTTTTAACTTTGTAACTCAAGCACTACACAGCTTATACCAGTTTGGTCAAAAGTTTATTGCCATTTTTTTCTTTCCAACAAACAACAAAGAAGGATAAAAAGTGTTATCAGTAGGGACTTGGATCTGTTTGGAGTTTTGATAAGTGTATCAATATCAATAAAAGTTAACTATCTCCATCCCTTATCCACAGACTTCCTCCCTAAATGATCGTGGAGCTGTGTTTGTGTATTTGTGTGTTTGTAGGTGCATGTGTGAGTGTTGCACGCTATGACACAGTGTCATGTAGCATTCATGTAGCAAACTTTTTGCTACATTTTCAATTAAAAACACATTGCAACTCTGTATTGTGTTATAACCCCACACATTTTGTAATAATTTATTAGAAAACATTAGAATATGTGTGACATATTGTTCATTGAAAGAGTGCTGCAGATTGTGTTTGTTATTGGGGAAAATTCATTACATTTTGTTGGGTTATTGCATAATGTGGCATTATTTATTACATAATGTGTTGTTAGAAGATTTTGCATAGGGAAGATATTGATTAACTCTTATAAATTAAGGAATTACAACAAACAAGATCATCCATTTTGTTGCAGTGTGATGACGTTTGGTGAAAATGAAGATCTGTTTTTATCTTTTTTGTATGCAAAGTTACATTGTATTACAGACATACGCTCTGCCACACAGATCACAAGACTCTCATAAACAAGATCTAATCTCAAGTGAGCTCCTTGTGCCAAAGAAAAGCAGATTAGACGCTCAGAAATACCTAATTTTTTTCCTAAGATACATCCTGTCATACAAGATGACTTTTCATAATTGGATTTTTTTCATCTTTTCCTGCATTTTCTATCTAAAGATAGACACCTGAACAAAAGGAAATATCTTGTGAAATGTATTCAATGTGTTCACACACCTATGTTTCTGCTGCTTTTCATGTGTCCTGGTAGATATGACCCCTACAGCAAGGTGTTCAGCAGAGAGTACTATGACCACGAGGCCATGCGTTCCTTAAGGCTCCAGGCTATCGACAAGGCTCGATCAGCCCAGAGATGGGGCCTGATCTTGGGCACGCTGGGCCGGCAGGGCAGCCCAAAAGTGCTGGAGGTAAGAGTGTGAATCCTTATTTCAACAGTCTACATGTCCCGAGGCCACTTGTGCAATGGCTTGTAATATTCATCAATGTGAGTTTCTCTGACAAGTGCTTTGGTGACACGAAGGACTGATAGAACAAGCTCTGGGAGCTTGTTATTTCACATTTAGGATGATGCAGCTCAAAAAAGTCCTATCCTTGAATCTACTGTTGGCCTCAAGGTTAGCTGTATTGAAGAGTCACTGCTAGAATTACTTGCTTAAAGTTATTCTAATTATCTTAAACCTGAACAAGCAATTTTTAATTATGACTGTTAAGTTTATCACATAGTAGTCAGAATCCTAGCTTTTCTTCTGAGACAACTTTTGTTATGAAGTTGAATTTTGCATATTTAAGCTCTAAGCAGTAAACTAATCATGGATTAAATCTTTGTTCACTCCGAATTGTTGCTTATTGTGTTATAAATGACACTATGAATCATGATTTAAAAGATTAAGGAGAATTGTCTCATTTCTACTTGCGCATGCCAGCTTGTGATGCTCCATTGATCTCAGACAGACAAGTAGGAACTCTTTGAAGTTCAGCTTTTTATGCATTACCATGCACACAATTCTGTCAGGGTTACAAATCGATAGACCTAAAGTCCCCTCTGGTCTCTTCTAACCCACTGCTGCTCCTTCAGGGTTTACAACATATTGGTCTCCTATTGTTTCATACATCAGCTTCCTGTCTTTTATCTGTTATCTTGACTGCATTGTGTATAATTAGCACATATCCCAGTATGGATATGGTGCTGAACTTAAACATTTAAAAGGTTTATCAGTCAGTCTACATCTAAAAGCTTTTATGTAGCCCTTATCCTGTTTGTAAATATCATAACTTGAAGGATTATGTAAAGCATTAAAGGAAAAATGTCAACCACATAGTGAAAAGTTTTATATAACGGTGGCTGGAAAGGATGGATTAAAAGGAGGTATTTGAATTGAAAGACCAACCAGCTTTCCCATATTGATCCTTGGAGATTAAGAGGTATTCTGTCAGATAACCTCTCAGGTAAGGGGGACACAGCTATCTCTGGCAACAGCACTGGTGCAGAAATGTCTCATGATACTCCCAAGGACAGTAGATATCTGCATCATCCATACTTTTATCTCACCAAAGGAACATTTAAGAGATTTCTTCACCTGGTTTGGCTGCCTGCTGCATTCCTGAGTAACACCTTGGTCCAGGTACCAATGCCAAAAGCTTCAAAGACAGAGTCGGTGGAGAGCAAAGATCCTTGAACTGGCTAATATTTATTGATGCTGTCTGGGCTTGTACCCACGGGGCCTGAGGAAGTAAAGGAGAGCAGTCCTGTATGGTCCCACTCCTCTACAAGGTGCTCTGGTAAATGGAAGGCAAAGCTGTGATCCTTGGAGAGCTGAACTTGCACTAAGGAAGATGGACTCCCTTCTACACAAGGCACCAATTCTTAAGCCAATCTCCTGGCTGATACCAAACAGTTCTCGGAAAGCTCATAATTCCCTTGAGCTGAGCACAGCTGGGCTAAAGGTTTTTCTGTAGAAAAGGGGGCATCTGGATGACTGTCCAGGGAGAAAAGCTAATTTTTGCTTGATCTGTTATTGTTGGATCTCATTTCCAGAAGATAAAAGCAAATCAATTTTAGTGGACTTACAATGGACTAGACTTTGGTCTTCCCAGTTCCCATAACCAATCACAGCTCCTTCTCTCAACACAGCATAGTATTTTAATATGAAGTACTTTCCGCTTATCCCTGCTTGCATTAATGCTGATGCACCACACTGCTGCTGCTGCTGCTGGCAAAGCCTAACCTCCACCACCCTAGCCTCCTCCTTTATAGCATAAAGCTTGTTGCACCCTCATTCAGATTCATGCTACTATGGATTAACCTCTTTTGAACTTACTTTATTATATTTAGAATGCACTGTTATGAATGTGTCTATCCATATGGGTGTCTCTATATGGGCTTCCTGGAAGGTCAAATTATACTGCTTAACTAACCCAGGGAGCATCTTTTAAGCAGAGCCTTCCCCACCAAGTAAAGCTGTATCCATATCCATTTTGCAATAAAATGGTTAAATGTATGACGTGAGTGTTCTTTGATAAAAAAAAAAATAATAATAATGTAGGAAAACTGGGAGAGAGTGGGGAATTACTTGCAGGAAAGGACCCACAGGTTAGACTCCAGCCCTGGCCACCTGTAGCCTTGCAAAGCCCATCAACTGATCAGATTCAGTGTCTTTCACCAGACAGACCCATATTGCAGAGCTTCAAGCTGAAACTCTCATTACTAGTCTGTAAATGGATAGACAAATCCATGTCATTTGAAGAGAACAAGTCAGTAGCTACAGGCAGGGTTTAGTCATTCAGAAAGCTGGTGAACAATGGTGGCAGGTAAAGAGATTTGCTTGGATACAGCTCTCCTGGCCGACTTTGACAAGAGTTCAATTTGCCAACTGGCTCCACTGTTAGTTAACAGTGATAATGACTGCCTGTCAAGCTCAGATTATGAAGTTTACACTCAAGGGTTGCACCATGCTCTACACTGTATGTTATATTGCTCTGATTGGCCTGTAATGACAGAGAAAGAATGTTCATCCAGTCAACCTCTAAGATTTTTGATTTTTTTTTTTATGTTTACCCAGATAGGTGTGAAAGAAACTTACATAGCCAACACAACCATGGGATGCCATCCCACATCAGTGTGTGACCAGGCTGGTAAACAGCATGAAAAGTATTAAGGGAAGATTAAATTGCCAGTATGCCATCCAATCCACCAAATAAGAGTCGATGGCAACATAAGCTGTGTAACATTAGCAGAGATGTTTTCGCAGTTTTTTCATGGGCATAACCCACATGCTCAGCTCTGCTGCTCATCCCACAAATGCATGTTCCTAAGAAATGTGGCACCAGTTAAAAGTGAAATAAACAGGCTTTTTAACAGTGTAAGATTTATCTCAAAGCTTTTTTATTGTTTTTTTATTGTTTGTTACAATACAGAAATTTCCAAACAAATTTCCTGAATTTACATTCCATGCCATGGAAATGTAGAGCATTGTACCGGCATGTCCAGCTTACATACTCGATGCACAGCCTGACCGCTAAGCCATCAGTGCCCTCTGTCTAACTTTGTTTATCCAATGTTCATTCCTGCTGTCACAGTCTGCAGACACCCGTACCTGCTGACTTGTCATGGCCACTGTAAGACAGCAGCACCCACAAATCAGATTTCAGTTTGTTCATATTAAGGGAATGCAATTCTGCCTTGAAAAACCCAAGTCAGTTATCCTTTCTTTTGTGCATTGGCAGACAGTGATAATTTGAGGAGACTGATTACCTGTGAAGTAGGAAGAGCAGAACCCACACTCTTGAAAGCAGCCAGTTAAGTTGGTTTAGGCATCCAGTCCAGATGCTTACCCCCCTGTGGAGGCGTTCTCTCCAGAGCCAACTGGAAGGTGACCCAGAGGACAGCCCAAAGGGATGACACACTCCATCTGGCCTGAGAATGCCAAAAGAAGCTGGAGGCCATGATTTAGAAGAAAAATGTCTCTGCTACATTGCTTGAATCAAAACCACTTTTTAGACTAGGGAAGCTTCAGCAATAAATAGATAAATACACAGACATATATACAGTATATGAGGCTCCAGAGCCTTAGCTGAAAGTCTTCTGTTTTTGTTGTCTAGATTAGAGCCAAAAGCTTTGGACAGCCTTGACTGGAACACTTACAGGATTGTACCTCTGTGAGCATATGTCATCTTCTGTGATTTATTATGTGTATGATTTGATAAAGTGCAGTTTTATAACCCTATAGAGAATGGTGTTTGATGTGTGGATTGAAAGCTTTTCTTTTGACCTTGTATGTTTTTGTCTTTCTCTTCCCAGCACCTGGAGTCAAGGCTGCAGTCACTAGGCAAGGCTTACACTCGAGTTCTACTGTCTGAGATTTTCCCCTGCAAGTTGGATCTGATGCCAGATGTGGATGCGTGAGTATTGTGTGCTTATATTTTCACTAATGCACTCTCCGGTCAAGGACACTTGGATTGAATGAATCAGAAATGCTAAGCTGTGGTGGATGAATATAAATGATTGACCATTTTTAAGTGTTTTTGTTACTTTGTTCTTAGTGTTAATGGAAAAAATCATGTCCCTATACCTGAAGCAAATGGTGATAAAAGCATTAAGTTTAAAATTCTACCAAGATTATGAACATTGATTTCACCTGGGAATCAAAGTGTGTTTGCAATCATAAACTCATAAAGAAAAACTTTGTTCACTGTGACAATTAAAAAAAACTAACAATAGAAATGTGCCTCACTAAAATGTAAAGAGAGCTGCTAGCATCCCGTATTACATCACAAATAGTTGGTTTAACATCAGCCTGGCCTCTGAAAAGACTAAGTACTAACTACAGTTTTTATTATAAAATAGCACTTGGAGTGGCCAATCAGATTTCATGTAGATCACGTCCAAATGTGCATCCCACATTTTGAGGACCAGACTGTTAATAGTTTAATAGTTAATCCAGTTGCTTTCAAATACACTTTGGTGTCTTGGCTTCTCTTTGATGAAACCTCAGATGCTTTTAAGTTTTTATACAATACATGACAAAATATCAAGAAAGCCAAAATGTTTCCTTTAGTTATTTTTTTAAGTTTGTGATTTTTTAATTTTCATCTTGACAGTTTCATTGAATTCTTGCTACAATTTAATGCAGACTGCTTGTGCCTGTCCTACATCAAAAGCATACAGCTCTGCAGAGTGCTAGTCCAGGCTAGGGCACCTCACCTTATCTCTGATTCCCCCATCCTCTTGCAGAGCACTCTTTTGAGATTTTCTCAGTTTTTCTATTTCCTCTTGATTTCACTTTGCAGTTCTACAGGAGCATCTAAAAACAATAGGATATCACGAAAAAGTTATTTTTCCTGTGGTTTTATTACCGAAGTAAACTTTATAGGAGATGAATCTAGAATATATGAAAATGGAACTTTCTGAAGTAAATCACTGGAAAAAAAAAACATTAACTTTATATTTGAATCCTTTTAGATGTACCTGTATTTCCTCTTGTTTCCTCTTTGCAGTTCTATTTCATAATTGATGTTGGTACCAGAAATAGTTTTCTTTTTTTGGTGGCAGTTATGAGTCATTAGGGTAGGTAGTAGTAACATTGCCACTACCTGGAACTTGCATGTAAAGAGGGTCAGGGTTTGTTAAAGGTGGCAAAGCTGTTTAGGCTGTGATGGTCAATGGAAGGAAAGATAAAGAACGCCTCTGCAATGTCATGGTGGGCAGTGGGAGCTGGCATTGTGAGTGGGTTGCTGGAGATCACCTTTCAGCCCTCTGGAGGTGTTGTGGGACTAACAATGAAACAACGCACCAATGTTTACACTTGACAGCTCTGGTGTAGTGAGTGTTTTTGTCAGCCATCAGTCAGTCAGTATTAAGGGGGCCAAAATTAAAGGCAGCATGGGTCTAAGGATTCCTTTGCTGTGTGCTTATGCTTTCAGTAGTGCAAACGTATCTTCAAATTTCCTCTTGCTCATTGTTTTCCTCACTTGCAAACTTGTGATTGTGATAGCTTCCTTTTTAAGGCTTGTTTATCTTCTTGTCATGGCCCTTGGAGTAACTATGATCAACAACAAGCAGTCAACCAAATTTGCAGTCATAAACATTTGAAATGTATTCTGTAAGCATCAGTGCACATATAATTTAGGAGTCAGCATAATTTGCAAGTTCACTGTCTAACAAGAAGTGAACAAACAGCAGTACAGAGTAAGTAGGCTCCCAGAAAAAAATTTGCATTCATTCCTAGGTCCCACTAACGTTCTGTCTTGGAAGCAAAACAAATCGTCCAGTGTGCTGAATACTTGATATGCTTCACACAGATTGAACAAGCCAGACATAAAACATTTTACACATGAATGATCTATTCAAATGCTTGTTTCATTCTGTAGTTGCCAGAAGGTCAGAGTAGAGTGAGGACTAGGAAAAATATTTAACCTTGCTCCTCTCACTTCATTTACTCTGCAGATTCTCACACTCATAAATCCTCTAAATATTAGTGTAAAAATATATTGCATTAACTCAAGCTCATAAAAACTGAGGCCCTCACCAATAATACACAAAAATCACTCTCTCTACCCTTGTGCTGTGAGCTATTGGTGAAGTGTGACATTATACATCATGCCATTAATACATCCTGATAATTACAGCAGGAGGGAGTTGTTATCCATCAGCACTTATTACTGTCTAAAAATGAGAATTACATCTTCCAGTTTCCTTCAATGAAATATCAAGTGGCTACTCTGAGGTGCCGCTTTTCTATTTCCTCTGACCTCAAAGCATAAGAACCATGATGCACATGGACAAAAGGTTAGGGAGACACTGATGTGCACCAGCTTCAATCATACTCACACAGGCGCACACGCACAGGCTTCTCACACTCCCTCAGATTGGCCTCTCGCTGTGGAGTAATGAGAGGTGTGATGTGTGAGGGAGGAGTGGGTGAGAGAAGGACAGAAGGTCTGAGAGAGATTGAGAGGGAGTTTGGAGAGAGAGGGAAAGTGATGCAGAGGTAGAGAGTTGAGGGGGCTGTGTTTGGAAAGCAAGTGATCACGGAAAAGGCTGGGTTTTTTTATGAGATTTTTGGCTCTCTTCTTCAGACTGACGTATGAGTGTAACTCTGACATTATGTAAGTCAGGCACGATTCAGCCAACCAAAACAAACCTTCATTACAGGAAAAAAAAATGCTTTCAGCAAGGTGAAAAGAAGCATTGGAATACAAAATTATGGCCCATTATGTACAAAGACAATATTATCTTTCATACACCAGATCCAGTTTATTAGTACATAGAACTAATTAGCTACCATTTATTAATTTGAAGATGATTTGAATATATTTAATCTATTTTTATTCATATAAATTAGGTTGTGAAACCCAATACAGCACAATTCAATTGAATTTAATTATAACACACACTACAGCCACAAAAATGGCTGTGAAATTTAGTGAATAGCAGTTTCAAAACAGAATGCAGCTCATTGTAAATTTGTTTTGGTAGAGAATAGGCACTGGTAATGATTTTCCATTAGTGCCCTTCACTGTTGATAAACAGTACTTTTTCATATCTTACTCTAGTTTGCCTTATCAGATTACAACATGCCATAAGCATTGATAGGATGGTTTTAAAATAATTTCAATTACACTGACGCCTCAATGTGACCTACAAAAGCAAAAATAGCCTTGATATGTTGTATATAATGTGGATGAAATCATAGATATGGTATGTTATGCCAGATTGATGTGTTTCACACATCCATCTGGTAAACCTGCCGTAGACAGTGTTTGGGAAGAGCAGGACGGGAGCTTTGTTAGATGGATTCGCCAGTGAGAAACATCAAAACAGGCGAATCTATCTTTTTGCCAGGTTAATGTTATGTTATAGTACCTTATCATTTTTTATCATGACATATCCTACCATATTATATTCTGATGTACCATATCATGATGAGGCATACTGCATAGTGCCATACAGTGTTGTATTATTCTGTATCATATCATGTTGTATCGTATGGTGTTGTATCATATTGTATCCTATTGTAAAGTGTAATACTGGATCCCATCAAATCGTATCATATTATATCATCTCATACCATATCCTATCGTTTAGTCGTCTTGTCTTTTCTCGGCGACCAAACCATGGCAGTTTTTGGGGAGAGATTTCAAGGTGAATACAGTGCATTCAGAAAGTATTCAGAACCCCATCACTTTTTTTTCAATTGTGTAATGTTACAGCCTGATGCTACAGTTCAATTCTCATTAATCTACATTCAGTACCCCATCATGACAAAGTAAAATCCATCCACCTTCTTATGCTTATCTGGGGTCGGGTCGCAGTGGCAGCAGGCAAAGCAAGTCAACCCAGATGTTCCTCTTCCCAGTAGCTATCTACAGTGCCATGAAAAAGTATTTCCCCCCTTTCTGAGTCCTGAGTTTTTTGCATATTTATCACACTTATAAGTTTTGGATCATCAAACCAATTTTAATATCTCACACAGACAACCCAAGTAAATAGAAAATGCAGTTTCTAATGATGATTTTATTTCTTAAGGGTAAAAAAAACAAAACAAAATCCAACCTATCTGGCCCTGTGTGGAAAAAGTAATATTTTTTCACGGCACTGTATCCTAGGCTATCTCTTCCCAGTTGGGCGTGCCCCAAAATGTCCGAGCTCCTGACCCTCTTTCCAAGGCTGAGCCCAGCCACCCTCCTGAGGAATCTCATTTCCACCGTTAGATCCCACAATCTCATTCTTTCAGTCACTACCCAGAGTTTATGACCATAGGTGAGGGTTGGAATGTGGATCGACCAAAAAAGTTGCTTAAAGTGAAAACAGAATTTCAAAAAATTGCAAATTCATTAAAAATAATTGAAAAAAATGAAACAGCATATGGACATAAGTGTTCAGACCTTTTGCAAAGCACTTGAAATTTAATTCATTTTCCTCCTGTTTCTTTTGATCCATGCTGAGATGTCAGTACACCGTTATTGGAGTCCAGCTGTAGTAAATTAGACTGGTTTTACATGATTTGGAAAGACACACACCTTTCTATAAAAGGCTTCATGGCTGAAAATTCATATCAGAGCACAAACCAAGCCATGAGGTTAAAGGAACTGCCTGCAGAGCTCAGAGGCAGGATTGTTGTGAGGCACAGATCTGAGGAAGGCTACAGAAAAATGTCTGCTTCCCTGAAGGTTCCCAGGTTGATTCGTGCTTCTTTGCTCTGCATTAGCCAACTAAAATTTCTTAAGCCTAATAGTTATATTACTTAAAAAGCCAAAAATTGATGTATGATCTCTAATATGGATCGTGCCCACAGCTGTGATTAAAACAGAAAGACATTACAAAAGACCCATAATTAAAGAAGTTTGGCCTTTCTTTCCACATTCAGAAACTGGTCCCAAGCCCCCCCTGGATCAAGATTTTCACCGCAAGTGGTGTACTTTTTGTTTCCAAGGCCTGTGCTTTTCAACACAAATGAAACCTCTACATGACTGCTTTAGTTTTCAACCCCCCCCCCCCCCCCCCGCTTAAAATAGCTTATAAGAATGCAGTCATCCTACATTAAGCTAAAATAGACTTTACAAACTACCATGCATTTTCAAGTGAGCTGAATCTGGCTATGTTTAAAGAGGAATAATGAGAAAGAGAGACGAAAGATTGAGAGATAGACGATGGGGTGGTGGAGGACGCCTGAGTGCTCAGTACCAGCCGACACTGCACACTGTACAGAACCCACCCCCGGGCTTTCTCTGTCATTAGACTCGCACATACTCACTCATATAAAGAGAGAGAGACACCATTAGCATATGCTCTTAAGTGTGTAATTAGGCTGTCCCCAAGCAGGTTTTAAACCATTGTACAGATATCTGAACACCACACACACTTATCTCAACTAGAGCGTAAATGCCACCCAGTGCAGTGCAGTGCACACTTTCATCTTCCTGTTTGAATTTTTAATTTTTGACTCAATTGAAATGAAAATGTTTGTTTTATTCAATTGAGTTTGCCTTTAGAGATGAGCACTTTCCATTTTTCTCTCTGCTGTGTTGAAAGGTTAATTGTTCTTGCTTCTGGCAGGTTAAGATTGTGTGTGTAATTGAAGCGAAGTCATGCAGGTAGAGGGCTTACCAACCAGCGTCAGGGTGTAATGGGCCACAGTAGGAAATGCAGCAAGGCCATGGCTTGGACTTCAATTGCTTAGCAGTGTTAAATGTCACAAAGACTTACCTTTATGTATCGCTGCAAGCATCCTTTTCCTCTAATCCTCACAGGTGTCTTTGGGCTAAAGGGTTTTACTTTTAAACACTGCACAAATTCAAATCTTAACAAGGGCAGTTTTCTGAATTTTCTAAAATGCCTAATTATACTTACTATAAGCCATATTCACCAGACAAGTCTGAATAAATGTCTTATTTTAAGACAGTACAAGCAATAAAGAAGGTCTGTGTAACTTGTAATGAGGAAAACAGGTTTTCTATTCAACAGTCTTTTATCTCTATTCAGATTTTCTTGTTACGTTTCCAGACATAAGACACTTCTTTTGACATTTAATTCAGAAAATTATGTAAATGTGCTTATTGCACTGCCAGTTTTACTCACAATAAGCAGCCCAGGCTTTTCTTTACTTCTTTAAATAACAATAGGGATTAAACAGTTACAGGTTTTAATTTCAAGTATGATAGAAATAAATCATTTTAAACCATTTGTGACAACTGAGCTATGATATAACAATAGATAATGATCAGATAGCATGCTACATAGGTTTGTTCACCATCATGAATGAACAAAAAACTTTCACAGTTCAACCAGGTGTGTAAAGAAACATTTCAAGAGACATGGTTGTCCTGTTCCTCTGTCCTCCCACCTTATCACTGTCTGTCAGAGGGTACAGACACAGAAGAGCACATGAGCCTAAGGAGCACTTAAGCTGCAGTTTCATCAATTCATAGGGTCAAAGCACATCAGTATTATAAATCAAACTATACCAGAAATACAATTCCCCTCAACTGTAGGGAAGAGCTTTAGAAAAAAAAACTCCCGACTGTGGAAGTAGTATGCACTCAGCGATTTTAGCTGCTGCTCATCTGCTCATAAAGGTCATGAAAAGCACTCCCAAACTTCAGAGCAGCTCCCATTAGTTAAAAATATTAATCCACTGCTGAAATCCATGTTGTAATTGGCTTAGAAGAAAAGTTTTTCTTTTAAATTGGAGTTTTCTGTGAAAAACTCTGATAAAACAGCTGCAAGGACAAGAAATTTGTCCTTTTATTCGGCTGAATGACTCATGACCTATTAAACTTGTTAATATAATCAGCCAAAACCACTTCTGTTAAAACTGTATTATTTAATCTTTTCACCAAACAAATGAAAAGTATTGATGGTTGCATTGTGAAGGACGTAGATTAATAAGGGTTTTGAACTGAGAATATGACTTGTTTGTTTGGTAACTCTGGTACTTTTCTGTCCTATCAAACATAAAAATGATAGATAACGTCGCAAATGAAAATTTATGAGAAAATTTCAGGGTTTAAAAATTTCTAAATTTTGACACTGGATACTCAAAAAATATTTTAAAAATAATAATACATTGTAAAATATTTAAAAAAAACATTCATAGATCTTTTTTGAGGAACAGTGATATGTAGTCTTGGATTTTGTTCATGAAAATAATAAAAAATGATGTGTACTTTTTCCAAGTGAGTCCTGGGAGGCCTTAGCTTTTCTTGGATACAAGTAGGGGATGCCTTCGAGGAAAAAAAAAGTTAGGAACCATTGGTTTATACAATGGTCTTTCAGTAAGAAAAGGTGTGTTTAGGCCTATTAGGTTGGGATTTTATCAGTGAAAACAAATCAGTTATTTTAATTTTGAGGGTAAAGTATCACATTCATCTGTGTAGGTCCTGAGGGGACTAGGCTTATCTTAGGTATGAGTAGCAGGGGCGTCCCTCCAAGGAAACAACACTTGAAACTACTGTCCTAGAAGGAAAAAGATTCAGTTTCTGTGCAGCTTTGTAACTCTTTTAGTACCGTCTGTTTTCTCCATGTGGAGTTTGCTCTCCTGCTAGTATAGTAGTTTAGCTCTCACCCTACTGTCACAGTTGGTAGGTATGGACTCAGCCTAAGAGCTGTACTGCTCACCTCTGCTAGTCATTTACTGTTTTTAATTAAGGAGTCTTTCCATTTAAACCAATGCTCCACATGGTTTATTTACTTAACAGTATACCACTGATTTTTAATGCAGGACTATGACTTAATGAGGGTAAAAAGCTGTCTTTATGTATCACAGCACGCTTTGCAGCTTGCAGTATATCGTTGATAGGGATACATTTTCAGTAGATTAAGTGGTGATGACAGCACATGTCTTGGCATTTTATACTGGTATTGGGTGCACCAGTATAGGAAGTGGCCAACTTTTTTGCTACCTAAACTGCATCTTTCTCAAACTTTCTGCCCTTCTCTCAGACTGGACTTTATGTTAAGTGTGATGTGATATTTTTGACGAGGAATTTGATGACTGAGCTTAAGACTTAAATTTTTGTTGTTTAGAAGGCAGATCCTTTTAAAAACAAAGTTTCTGCCAAGCCTGTATTCATACATGTTTTTTCTCTTAATGTTTTATTAATCTCTACTTGGAGAAAGTTATGGAGCAAGGCCTTCCTTTTACCTCAGTCTCTGCACCTTTTCTCTCCCCAGCTCTCTTCTTGTACCACTGCACTACATGATTAGCCAATGCTTTGGCTAGATTGAAGGCCAGATATAAGCTGGGAGTACGATTTGAGCCCTATTCAGGAGGCAAAACCCAGCCCGGTGTATGATGTGTTTTACTGAACTGCATCATTCAGCGTGTCTCTGTGCTAATATTAGAAAAATCCCTCCTGGCTCCAGTGCCAATCAGCTATCAGCTCCTCTGGAGGGATCCTCTTTGTGTTTCCTTTCATGCTTTCTTTGTCACTTTCCTCTCAGACCCTGCTCTTGGTAACTGCCCCGAGGATTTAATAAAGGAGTCTTGGTTTGCTTATTAATCCCCCTCCCTCTTTTTAACCACTCTGTTCTTTTTTAGCTTTTTAGACACATGCATACACTCATCTACTCACATGCTTGTTCTCGCACATATTCAAACTGTCAGGCTCCCCCGCTGTAATTAGTTCCCTCGTACTGTGTGTTTGGACTAAGGCGGTTTTGATACATGTGCCACGTTAAAGGGCTCCTGTTAGAACCAGCAGCTGATGGACTTAAAGGTCATATTCCAGTTCCCACAGCTCCATCTCTACACAGCTAACTTAGGTCAGAGGAAGCTAGTGCTTGGTGCAAATTTGTCTGACTCAGCTGGCGTTCAAATTAGAAGCATGAATAAGAATTCACTCCTTTTTTAAGAGTGTTATTTGAAAATGAGAAAATGCCATGCGTTTGCCTGGAGGGGGCTGAATGTTTCAGTGACAGAAAGCAGAGTGGAGCGAGAGTCAACAGTGCAATCTACTCTGCAGTTAGAGAAAATGTGTGTAAAATGAAGAAAAGACAGATGGGGGTTTTTGACGCAGAAGGCATGAAAGTATTCAGGCGATTACGAAACTTTTCCTCCTTCATGTGTTTCCCATGCAATCCTCCTGCACTCCTTTGCTGGAATCTCAAACAGATGTATTCTTATTGACATTTATCTACATCTAACATTATCTCTGAAGGGACTTTATAGATGCACTGCTTAGTTCAGAGCTGTCAATACTTCTAATGGAGCTCCATCATTAGGATTACAGGGACAGGGATGGGTCTGGTCCCTCTGTGCAGATGCAGCGGTGGATAACATTGATCTGTGAAAGCTAACCCCCGTAGCCCCGGCTGCTCCTCTGCGTCTCCGCTCTCCCATTGTTCGTTTTTCCCCCTCCAGCTGTTTACATCCACTCCCTCCGCTCTCCCTCTTTCATGCATTTTCCAGAGTAAACACTTTTTCTCTCTGCCAATCTTCCTCTCCTCTTCTGTTTTTCTTTCCCTCTTTCTCATGCCTCTTCAGTCCCCCACCCTCCTTTCCCTCTATTTTCGTCTTCATTTTTTCTCCCCCTCTCTTCGTATCGCTGTATATCTGTGTCCTTCCCTCTCTTTTTTTTCTCACCCAGTCTTCCCCTCCCTATTTCTCGCGTACACAGCCCCCCTCCCCAAACCTCACCCTCCACCCCCCGTTCTCAACCACCCTGTCTGCCAGCTATGTAGGCTACCTCCGTTGAGACCAGGCTGGTGCAGTTTTTTTATTTTTTTTATTCACACTCACCTAACCTCTCCTCCTTTTTTCTCACTGCATTTCTTCCCTTTTCACCTCTCTCCTTCTTTTTCTGTTTATGACTCCTAGAGCCAACTAGTGGTGTTGAAAAGAATCTTTTCCACGATGCATCGTGATGCGGACATGGACGATTTTGCCATGATGCAGAGGCAGCTAATAATCAATGCAGTGCATATGCCTTTCCCCCTGCAACTGGACTAAGCCCTAATTCTCAGATAATAACCTGTTTCCCTTCCAAACATTACTGCTTTCATTGCATTTCAATGGTAGTCTTATTTTGAATGGCACAGCTTTTCCTGTCTTTGTCAAAAAAGATTTTTGAATCTAGAATGGACAGACTCTGATATGTTTCTTGTCCCCAGTTTAAAACTAGTGTGGCTCATACATCTCATTATTGTCACAGTAGATAAATGTGGTAATGTAAAACATTAGGCTACTAAGAGACAAAATGTGCATCGTTGGCGTGAAAAAATCCAACAATGACAAGGACAAAAGGAACTAAGAGCCCAGTTTCCTGACCCAATTAAACCCACCTTAACTATGTGCCAACAATGTTCCCATGAATTTACTTTGGTTTTCAGTCAATATAACAATCCTTTTATGGTACAGGAAAAAAACTGTCAGCTCAGGCTAAAAAAAAGATGTTAAATGTCACCAAAATGGTGCTTTTTGGCCATCAAACAAGACACTATGTTTAGTGGACAGCAAACACTGCACATCCCCACAACCCAACTGGGAAACATACTGTGGTGGTGGCAGCATCATGCTGTGGGGATGCTTCTCAGCAGCTGGCCCTAGAAGACTTGTAAAGGTAGAGTGTAAAATGAATGCAGCAAAATATAGGAAAACCCTGGAGGACAATCTCATCCAGCCTGCAAGAGAACTACAGCTTGGAAGATTTATAACCCAGCAAGACAAGGACCTGAAGCATTCAGCACAAGCTACACAGAAGTGACAACCAGATGAATGTTCTGAAAGCCTAGACCTCAACCCAGTAGAAAATTTGTGGCTGGACTAAATAAGAGCTTTTCATGCCTGATCCCCATGCAACCTGACAGAGCCTGAGCAGTTTTGCAAAGGGAAATGGAGTAAAATTGCAGTGTCCAGATGTGCAAGCCTGATTGAGACTTATCCACACGGACTCAGTGCTGTGATTGTAGCCAAAGGTGCATCTACTAAATGCTGACTTGATGGGGATGAATATTTATACAGGCACATATTTAACATTACACAATTCTAACTGACATTACTTAGTGGAAATGGGTTTTCACTTTAATATTAAAGAGTTTGTTTGTTTTTAAAGAGTCAAAAAAGCCCAATTATACCGACCATGATTGATTTATCAAACCAATAAAAGAGTAAAACAACCAAGGGAATGAATACTTTTACTGTATATTAAAACTGTTTTAAAAACCTGAGCCTTTGACTTTAAAAAAAATATATATATTTTTTTTTTAAATATTGCACCTATGTATTTTAATATGCCTATCATGAAATCTCTCATTTGTCATGCAAACCTTTCACTTGAAATAAGAGTATTATTATAACAATGTTATTTTTCAGAGTATTTGATATCATTTCATTGCATGATAAAATGTAAAGCTTTTTTTGATAGAAATGATCTCTTACATTAGGAGTTTGTCTTCATTAGACTGTTTCTGCTTAAAAATGTAGCCAATGCAGTTAGATAGAAAATGGAGTATGCATAATATAATATCAAATTGAATTGTTAGCCTGATAATTGTAAAGAAATCAAATCAAGAGACCAGTCAAGATGTTGACCCCCCCTACATTCCCCAGCACAAACATCCACCTCTCCCTCCTAACTCGCCTCACGCTCTTTTCCCACCTCCCTCCTTCCCTGCACATTCAGACCGTGTTGCTGCTTTTAGAGCTGTTGCAAATCAGTTCAGATCTCTCCTACAGATGCTGAAGATCAGGTGGAGGGAACCCCCTCCCTGCACAAAAAAAGTCGCATCACATATCCACATGCAGCATGAAGCCGGCAGATGTGCCCCGCCTGTCTAATAGGATCTAGGTGTCTCGCCCTCTCTGCCTGGCTCCGTTTTACACGCCTATTTGCTCCCACTTCCAGATGCACGTCTGAGCTCAAATTTGCACCTTCTCTCTCCTACAGGTGGGTGCAGATCGCTTGTCCACGCCTCTCTATTGACTGGGGCACAGCCTTTACCAAACCCCTGCTGTCTCCATATGAGGTAAACACGCACCTTATCATCTCACAGCTGTCACTCACTTATCAGGGGAGTCTCATGCGTTGCAGGCACATAGACACACTCGCAGACCTTCAGCTGAATGAAAGTCTCTGTGTGATTTTGTTCAGGAGTCATCAAGGCCTGCTTGTCCCTCCTTCTTTCTCTCCCTCCACCCTTTGCACGCAAACACACACACACACACACACAGCTGCAGCATCAACAGAAGACTACCCCCCCCTACTGGCTAAAAGACTACACACACCCCTGCCTCTCCTTGCAGCTGTCTTGTTTTTTTCTAAAACGGAGAGAAGGAGAGATAGATCGGATACAAACCCCATGAAGACCCATTTCAAAGCGAGTGTTTGTGTGCTGCTGCAGCTGCTGTTGCTACTTTGGCAGTTTTTGTGTTATTATGTGTCAGCATTTGATGTCCACTATTAATTCATCCAATGATCTTCTGCAAAGATTTTCTGCTGATTTAAAATCCTTGCGAAATGGCTACAAGGGGAATTGCCGTCATGAATATTGACTCTTGATTTGAAATGGTTGCTGTTTTCAGTGACTACGTATATTTATGCGCCACTTATGTTCCGGAACGAGGCCATTGAGAATAATAATGGCATCCACCTTAGCAGGAAAAGGGATGGTTATCTTGTATTGTTTCTGACAGAGGTTTATAAGTTGGAAATTTGCCCAGCTATAATAAGGAAAGCAGTGATCTGTTTTCTAAAGCCCTTTTCTTAGAGCTCACTCTGCTTTCCCTGCTGGCCATTTGTAAACAATGTTTGTGCATTGAAATGATTTGCAGCTGGTGTTTCAGTCTGCCTGCAGTCGAGATAAGTCTTAATTCACCCTCATCTCATACCTACGAGTGCTATACGTCTCAGTGCGTCGTGCTTCTTCTTTGTGGCATTTACAACGAAGATGAAGAGCAACGAGGAGGGAGGGTGGAGTGAGCAAGGAGAAGGGCGGATGGCTGAAGGTGTAAGAGAGGGGCGAGGCATTTATTTTCAGTGCGTCTCATGTTATATTTATAGTCAATAAGACACACTTGGCTCTCCTGTCAGAGCAGGGATTAGCAGGGGAAGCTAGCTTCCACAGAGAGAGGAGGAGAGTAGAGGGGGTGAAATCTAAAGAAATGAGAGGAGGGTGGAGTAAGGGCAGAGGAGAGGAGGAAATAAAGAGGAATCTGGCAGAAGGATGTTTGGGTAAAAAATAACACAATGAAAGATTCTTCTCAATGTTAGAGTTTGTTTATGAGAAAAAAAATTCTGAATTTAGTTTACCTATTTAATCTATTTTTATAAGCTTTATATTAAGAAGGAAAAACCTACTTAAATAAATAAACATAACATAAATAAACATGATAATATACAGTGCTTAACAAATTTATTAGACCACCTGTCATATTTGTCTCAGAAACCATCCAGCATCATTAAGTGCTTTAATGCGGACTCACCATTTTGAACAGGAATGAGGGATTTCAAACTGTATTCACCTTTTTATACCCAAATTTGAGCCGGCTCACTGGGCTTCTCTGGAAAGTCAGAAATGAATCAAGCACAACATTCAACCACTATAACTCATTTTTCTGTTCAGGAATACAAGTAAATAACTATATTTTGACATATTAATCAAGAAATAATAATGTGCTTTACTATTTTTTTTTTTTTCATTTTTTCTACATATTGGTGTATTAACCATTGCAGAAACATAAAAAATGATTTTGGTAATTACAATGCTTTTAATTTAGGGCAGCTGTGGCATAAACCTTACTTTGGGTGGTGGTCTAATAAATTTGTTAGGCACTGTATGTGCTACAATTGACCTGTGATCAGCATTTTGTGTGATACTTAAAAACATGAAAAAATAGACTCCGGCAACCACATATGTATATTTTTAATGTTACGGACGATACCAATGAAAATTTAGCCAGTGGGTAGTCAGTTGGGTTATTCACATGTACAGTATGACCAGGCTATTATTTTTGATGTAATATTTCTGGAACCCTTTGACGGATTTGCATCAAACTTTGCTCAAATGTTCATTCTGACTCAAAAATGAACTGATTTTATCATGGAATCATCAGTCACAAGCCAAAGATCATGAGGCTTATCTGTATCCCTTGCTTGAGAGAATTTCTTCAAACTTTGCACAAATGTCCGCTCTCACTCAAGGATAAGATTTTGTGGGGTAAATGTCATTAGGCCTCATGATCAGCCTTAGCTGTGGTACATTTGTACCACAGAAAACACCCCTGCCCTTCTTCTTGACTCAACACTGTACTTATACTGGCAATTGCAAACTTTGTGGATGCATATGACTGCCAGATGGTAGTTGTAATGTTTTTAAATATTCAGTTTAGGTACAACTGGTAACCATCAATTGAATTATTCTCTCTTGTTATTCATGCTTTTTATATTTTGATATATTGATAAGCATCACACCACAGAAAACATAATGTACCATTGGATTTCCGTTTGCAACATAAACTATATTGCCCAAAGTATTCACTCACCCATCCAAATAATTGAAATCAGGTGTTTCAATCACTTCCATGGCCACAGGAGTACAAAATCAAGCACCTCGGCATGCAGACTGTTTCTACAAACATTTGTGAAAGAATGGGTCACTCTCAGGAGCTCAGTGAATTCCAGCGTGGTACTGTGATTGGATGCCACCTTTGCAACAAGTCCAGTTGTGAAATTTCCTCACTCCTAAATATTCCACAGTCAACTTTCAATGGTATTATAACAAAGTGGAAGTGATGGGAATGACAGCAACTCAGCCACAAAGTGGTAGGCCACGTAAAATGACAGAGCAGGGTCAGCAGTTGCTGAGGCGCATAGCGCACAGGGGTCGCCAACTTTCTTCAGAGTTAATCGCTACAGACCTCCAAACTTCATGTGGCCTTCAGATTAGCTCAAGAACAGTGTGTAGAGAGCTTCATGGAATGGGTTTCCATGGCCAAGCAGCTGCATCCAAGCCATACGCGTTCTCTGGAGTGACGAATTGCGCTTCTCCATCCGGCAATCTTATGGACGAGTCTGGGTTTGGCAGTTGCCAGGAGAACAGAACTTGTCTGACTGCATTGTGCCAAGTGTAAAGTTTGGTGGCGGGGGATTATGGTGTGGGGTTGTTTTTCAGGAGCTGGGCTTGGCCCCTTAGTTCCAGTTACAGGAACTCTGAATGCTTCAGCATGCCAAAAGATTTTGGACAATTCCATGCTCCCAACTTTGTGGGAACAGTTTGGGGATTCCTGTTCCAACGTCACTGTACACCAGTGCACAAAGCAAGGTCCATAAAGACATGGATGACAGAGTTTGGTGTGGATAAACTTGACTGGCCTGCACAGAGTCCTGACCTCAACCCGATAGAACACCTTTAGGATGAATTAGAGCAGAGACTGAGAGCCAGGCCTTCTCATCCAACATCAGTGTGTGACCTCACAAATGTGCTTCTGGAAGAATGGTCAAAAACTCTTGTAGACACACTCCTAAACCTTGTGGAAAGCCTTCCCAGAAGAGTTGAAGCTGTTATAGCTGCAAAGGGTGGACCGACGTCATAGTAAACCCTATGGATTAAGAATGGGATGTCACTTAAGTTCATATGTGAGTCAAGGTAGGAGAGCGAATACTTTTGGCAATATAGTGTATCTGTATTTTGGGGGTGGCAAAATTTAATAACAGAGGTCTCTTGAACTTGTTTATAAGGCAATATGAATACACATGTATTATTTTATAATACAATCCACAGAAATGTGGAGGGGAAAAAGCTGTGATGCATCAGTGTAACTTTTTGCAGCTTATTCACTTTGAACCTATTAAATCAGCCAAATGAAAAATGATATACAGTGACTATAAAAAGCATTCACCCCCTTGGATGTTTCACACTTTTATTGATTTTAAAAATTGATCATGGTCAGTATACTTTGGTTTATGAGAAAATATTTAATGTCAAATTGAAATCAGATTTCTACAAAGTAATGTTAATGGCTGCAATCACAGCACTGAGTCTGTATGGATACGGCTCAATCAGGCTTGCACATCTGGACACTGCAATTTTACTCCATTCCTCTTTGCCAAACTGCTTAAGTTCTGTCAGGTTGCACAGGAGTTGGGCGTAAAGAGCCCTTTTCAAGTGCAGCCACAAATTCTCTAATGGATTGAGGTCTCGGCTCTGACTATGTAGCTCTCGCTATATGCTTTGGGTCATTGTCTTGCTGGAAAAAGTCTCCAGAGTCATAGTTCTCTTTTCCTGTATTTTGCTGCATTCATATTACCCTCTACTTTTACAGAGTTGGCTACCCAACTGCCTGTTGGAAACAGGTAGTCAACCAACAATTTCAGTCAATGAAATTAGCACTGTAATGCACCGTTATACTGGTTTCCAGCACTGATTAAACACCATGATAAACAATGATAGGACACAGAATGTATGAAATTAAGCTTTTCTTTCAGTTAGGACAAATCATCATCATGTCGTGTCACATAAAAGCATGATGCCATCAAAACTGAAGCAGCATTTAATACAGATGATTAGTTTCAAAGATGGTTGTTGCGCTGTAGTGTTGTTTTGTTCTGTCTCAGATCAAGATTTCACTTATTATCCTTGTGTAAATTTGAGTGGCTGCAAATATTCCAAAACTAGGGTTGTAAATTTGTCATAAAAGTGGGTCACTGGTGGGTCCTCCTGAGTCTCCACCAGTTGAGAATCGCAGCTCCAGAAGACATCAAGCTGCTTTTTCATGTCAGCTTTGTGCTCAGTTCTCCCAAAAATCTCTACATTAGCTTTTAGAATTTTATACACGAATGCATTTCTGTTATATTTTCATACATTATCAACAGTACTCCACATTGTATGAGATATGAGATAGTTTTTAGAGTAGGAATAATTTGAAAGATGACAGAGCTCACTGATCAAATGTTTTGTTTTACCATTCTGCACACTTGTTTATACATCTGTTCCATCATTGAGCTGCTCTGTCTGTCTTTCAGAATCAATATTCACTCACACACACATTTACTACCCATATGGAGCAGTCTACACTTATGTCACAGCATTGTCATGCGAGTGCTGTTGTTCTCCTGTAACAGCTGTTGTGTTGTGCCATGCAGCTGGATCAGGGATAACATGACAACTCTGCCTCTTATCCAACATTAATATTATGACACCTGTCTTGTCTGTTGTTGTCTTCTCATCGCACTTTGGCTTCCTGCTGCTTGCTTACCCCAAAACATTCAAAATACTAGATATAAAAAGAATAATCACACACTGTAGTGCCTCATACATGTTGGTGTCGTACACGTCTGGTGTCGCACCCTCAGGTTGCTGAGATTAATTATTTGTGATATCACTGTCTCTCAGGCAGCTGTAGCTTTGCAGGAGGTCGGCTGGAAAGAAGTCTACCCCATGGACTTCTACTCCAATCAGAGCCTGGGGCCGTGGGCGCCCAATCACCCTGACAACCAGCCCGCACGACCCGCTCGCAGACAGAACCAGGTGAGCTGGGGCGGGAGATAAAAGAGGGAATGTCAGAGAAAAAAAAAGAGGGGGAGGAGGAAAAGCTCAAAGAGTGAAACCTCTGCTTGTATTTGATGACTTATCAGGATGTCACCACACTGACACCCAGTGGTACAATGAAAACAAGACACAGCTCTCCAGACAGAGCTCTTAAAGGCGTGGTTATGACCTTGACCTTGAATTACATCATGTGTATTCTTGTGTATTTAAAGCATTAAAAGAGGCAGTTAGACATGCAGTTAATTGCTGTGTTAGAATACACCCTGCAGTACACATAACGCCCCACATTACCACTAATCTGTCTGAGGTAGGTACTGTCACCATTCCAAGTGTTAATGCTATCCAACTACCCGCCTGCAGAAACAAGGCTCGGAGCCAGCCCTTCCTCCCAAGCAGTGTGGGCAGGACCGGTGCGCCCCCTGTGGCTGCAAAGGAGAATGACACATCAGGATGAGTGCCTTGTGTTTGTGACTCGTCTTGTGCCTGCTCTCTGTAATGGCTGGAGGGAGGTCAGACCAGAGGAGGAGGAGAAGTGGGTATGTGCCCAGACAGTCTATCAACGAAGCAGAGCTAAAGCCAGAGGAAGCCCTCAGCCGCTCTTCAAACGGATTACCAGCCATAAATAATCCCTCGTCTTACAGCACAGCAGATCAAACTAAAATTCATTGCTCTTATTCACGTTCTCCCTGCATGGGCTCTGAGCTCAAAAATGCACACAGCTGAGAGAATAACTGTGTGTTTATGAGCTCGTTTGTCAAAAAATACCCATGAAGGAGCTGTTTTGTGCTGTGCTATGAAAAGAGTTCTTCCTGCACAGGACAAAATGTGTGGGCCTTTCTGTAATAGAGACGAGGTTCATGTTATTGTTAGGGAGAGAAAGTGTGAGATGACCTTGAGCACGTTGTTTAGAATTTAAAGTATCTGTAGATGTGGGAGGTTTGAGTCAAACTTGTCCTTGGATGAAGCACTGTATGTAGACACTTCAAATGTGGTTACCTTCGTGCTCGATTCAAAAAGTGAGAAGAAGCACTTTGTTTGATGTATATTATGTGACTTTCTACAAGAATATTCTCTTAAAATGATGTGATTGTGATGAAATACATTCTGACAAACCCTCCTCTGTCTGCCTCATTTTCTAGTTACAGTCTAAAACAATAAAATTTAAACAAAATTTTGTATCTTTGGATTGTTTTTCATAAGCTGCAATCTTTTTAAGGCTGAGAGAGGTATGAGTACCAGATGTGTACTGAGCTAGTCACGATTGCTCTCCATCCTCATTAATTATTGATGCTGGAGTCTGTCAATAAAGAAATAAATAAATATATGAAGACTATTGCTGTTCGCTTGCCACTGCAGAAACTGATTGACAGCAGCAGCACAGCACAGCTTCGGCTGATCCCAAGAACTTGTGAACCTCCTCCAGGTTGCAGCACATTCTCTCAGGTGAGTATCATCTTCTGTGGGTTTCCCTGTTTCTCTTCAACTACCAGGCAGATCCTCTCCTCTGGTTTCCAACATCGTATCTCCTTGGCAACAGAGGCCCGGTGTGATGTCCCGCCAGATGTCCGTCTTTTTCAGAATGTGTCTCACGTGTCCTAGTCACCGTTGTTATTTTGAAGAGCTCAGTACTGGCTGCAGTAAAGTGTGTGATGCATGGCGGTCAGGAATAAATTATTGGGCTGCAGAGCTCCCTCGCAGCTGATATTTGATTTATTTTTTGGTGCACTCTGTCAGGGGGGATAGAGGGAAGGAGATTCATAAATTCTCTTTTCTCCCCATCTAAAGTATGCAGTTTCTAATCTCACACTCTACAGATTAGTTTTGCTTTAAATATTAATTATTTACTCATATTAACATCAGTGAAAGTAAATGATTCAAAAGAAACCCTAGCCTTGCTGAATCCAAGGCATACCTCCTGTGCAATACACCCAAATTTTAAACCATTTGACTATTAAGTGAGATCATTAATACTGTGATACTAGTCAAATAGGGATATTGCATCATTAACAATACCAGAGAAGGACTTTAATTCTGACTGATTGATGCTTATTTTCAGTAATGTAGAGCAGGATATATCCTGGTACATGTAATGCTTGTTATTGCCTTCACTGACTGTTTGTGTAGGTAAGACTATTCGGGTTGGCCCAGCCTTTCCCAGCCAGGGTGCCTCCTGGCATTGCCAAGGGTGCCTTCAAAATGCTTCAAATTCAACCAAGAATTTCCATGAACATGCAGCTATCCTGGCATAAATAATCAAAATGGTCTCATATGCCCTTTTTCTGATGGAACGCCAATGTCAGTGCAGTAAATGAAAAGGTGTATGCAGGGCTTAACATTTACTTTTTAGCTGACTAGCCTCTGTGGCAAGTAGTCTGCAAAAGTTACTAGCCACTCTGAATTTTCACAAGACGCTACTTTCTGTTTGGACAAAATAATAATACATATTTAAGTAAGTTTATGGCATGCTTAAAATTACTTGAACTACATTGCATTGAGTATTCAGACCACCTTAACTTTTTTTTTTTTTTTTTGCAGCCTGATCCTAAAGCTAAAAAAAAATCAGTCAAATCAATTATAACTCAGTACCCCATCATGACAAAGTGTTAACAGAATTTTAGATTTTTGTTTGCAAATTAATCAGAAATTAATAAATTGAAATATCACATTGACATAAGTATTCAGACCCTTTGCAAAAACACTTGAAATTTAGCTCCGGTTCCTTCCATTTCTCTGGATCTTTGCTGAGATGTATCTACACCTTGATTCGAGTCCACTTCTGGTAAATTAAATTAATTGGACATGATTTACAATGGCACGCACCTCTCTATAGAAGGCCTCACAGCTGACAGTGCAGGTCAGAGCAAAAACCAAGACATGAGCTCAAAGGATCCTGTCTCTGAGTTTAGAGACAGGATGGTTGCAAGGCACAGATCTGGGGAGGGGTACAAAAAAATCTGCTGCACTTAAAGTTTCCTAGAGCCCAGTGGCCTCCAAAATATCAAATGGAATAAGTTTGGCACAACCAGGACTCACCTAAGAGATGGTCATCCAGGCAAACTGAGTGGTCAGGGGAAGAAGGGCCTTATTGAGGTAGATGACATGAACCTGATGATCACTCTGAGAGATCCTGTGTGGAGTTGGGACAAAGTTTCAAAAGGTCAACCATCACTGCAGCCCTCCACTGATCTGGGCTTGTTGGCAGAGTGGCTTGACAGAAGTGTCAAGCCACTCTGCCAACAAGCCCAGATCAGTGGAGGAGTGGCTTGACAGAAGTGTCTCCTCAGTGCAAAACACAAAGCCTGTGTGCCTTTCACATAGAGTATTTTGCAAATTCCAAGCTCTTTTCACTTTGTCATGAGGGGGTACTAAGTGTAGATTAATTAGACTTTTTTTTTCGACTTTAGGATCAGGCTGCAAAATAAGAAATATCAATAGTGTGGAGGCTCAGCATCCCCACTAAAAACAAAAAGTGAAGGGGTCTGAATACTTTCTGTATCAAGAGTGTTCTGTAATTAATATGCGGAGGTTATCAACACTGAATAAACTCAAAGATGAGATGCCTATACTACACCAGAGTAGAAAAAAAAGTTGCATATTCTGAGCAAATGAATACAAATTCTGGATTATGTAATCTTAGCTAGCGAATGGTATTGTTGATTTCATGTAATTTATGTACAGAAGCCCTAGCAAGACATAGGCATTCATCCATTTAATTTACTCCATCTTTCAGTGATTTCTACTGATTTCCTGTTGCTTTCTTCAGAAAATGATTGATTTTTCATGTTATCTTTACCTAACACTGGTTTATCCATAGCAGCTTAATTTCAGGTGGGGGTGTTTTTTTCCAAATCCTCTTTAATCTTAGGATAACAAGGCAGGTTTTCTCAGTTCTGTGGAGAAATTTGTCTTGTAAACTCTGGCAAGAACTAAACAGGCTGGTTATGAGCTAAGTTTCAGCCAAATTGTGTGTTTGTTTTGCAAGTTTTAAATTTAAAGTTTTAAATAAATGGACATCACTAAACTGCAGGTCACATGTTATCATGAGACACTGTAAATAAAATGAAATAGACCTGAAATACTGTATAGTCTCCTTTCAAATGCAAAGAAAAAAATCTTTCTTTTGTTTGCATGCAACGATACGCAGTTTCAGACACAGGGTACATTTGAACAAGGTGGCACTTTTTAAGGAACCACAGAATATACTCAAAACAAATCATACATACGTATGCTGTACTGTGCAGAACTTAGAAAAAAGGTTTAGTTGGGCAAATTATTGAGGCTGATTTAAGGTGTGTGATGAAGAGTAAGTCCACAATCAGGCAGGAAAGAGGACTGGCACAATCATGGCCATGCTCTGGATTTCCTTACCAGAAGCATAATCTGTTGAAAAAATAAAGTTCACACCCTCAAGGTGGAGTAAGGGGTGGATGCAGTGACTTAGCACAGCCTGTCCAGGTGGGTAGTAGGATTGCCATGAGCCCATGGTCGTGCTGTGGATGTCCCAAGGGCCTGAAAACCACTTAAGATTACTGGGCGCATTACCAGGGGTGAAAAGGACTAGTTAAAAGAGATGCCATTAAGCTTGACCTTGATTACCTAGCAACACCTGTGTCGACATGTGTTGAGCTTTACTCTGGCCACCACCACCCCTCTCCAGCCCCAGGCTGTGCACATCAGGCACCGTGATGAATCCTTAGAGTCCTGCATGCCGAAACGTAGGCACATGACTGTATATACAAAATGAATGATCATTTATAAAGGCAAAGATCAATATACAGTCCTCCACTGTTTAGCTGGTAAATGCAATCACAATCATGGCAGGCTAACAAAATATTTTCAAGCTTCTCTTTTCCAACAAAAAAAGCCAGGGAACTACAGTTAATCAAAATCCGAACTGTAAATACCCAACAGTTTTTTGCTCATCACCATAGGTGTCTACCTAACATTTTCTTAGAGAGAAAACTTTTGGGGGCTTTTTGAGGGGCTTGGGCCCTGCTGTTGGAGCCAGGGATCCCCCCCAAAGATGTTTTTAGTTTTATTTTATCTTTGTTATGTTTGTCCCACTCTTGGTCCCTTATTTACTTTATACCTTATATTTCATTCCTGTAATGACTTTGTAATGTCTTTTGGCCCTTTGGGGACAAGAACCCCCTCTGCCTTACCCTCCCTTATGGTCAAACCACCAATGCTTGTCTGCTTTGGGCTTCTGTAATTATGACTTAGCTGTCATTATCTATTAAATTAACAAGTAAGTCATTTAACATTAGAAACAACAGTTGTGCCCTTTCAATTTCCACTTACAAGTGATTACTTTGCTGATCAGCTTACAGTCAGATTTTCTACGTTAAGGTGACGTACCTGAGCCGCAGTAGTTCGATGTTCTTTATAGCACTGAGCCTCTCTGAGCCTGACCTCAGAGGGAAACGGCTGCTGTGTGAATATGATGAATAGCTTCTGATTAAACTGTCTACCTGTGAAAAACTGCAAAAATGCAAAGAGGAAGGATTGCTCCTAACCTCCTAAAGTAAATAAAGGTAAATTCCTGACTAGATGGATGAAACTATATTAAAAACCTCATATTGTGAATAGATTAGGTTTACAGAAGCAAACAAACAGGGGAGTTAGACAGCAAAATGGATTAGGCTCTGATTCAAAGATTTGTTTTAACTCCGCCAGCGTCAGACTGTAGCCTACACTACAAAATGAAAAACATTCGCATAATAAAAAAAAAAAAAAAAAATGCTCTGACTCTGTGAAATATATAGGAAATAAAGAAAGAGTTGGTACAGTAGTGGGACATTTTTTACCTCCTGACAAGACCTGAGCAAAACCAATGGAAGTGGAACACCATCCGTGCACCCTTGAACCATCAGTTATCCATACTGCTTGTCCTGTTTCTGGTCGTGAGGGGGCTGGAGCAGCTGTTACAGGGTGAGAGACGGATTTGCTAGACTGGTCATCAGTCAGTCACAGAGCTGACATACACAGATAACTGTGCACACTCACACCTATGCTAAAGGCAATTAAGAGCCAGTAATTAACCTAAAAAAGTGTGTCTTAAGACTGGGGGAGGAAAGTACCAGCACATGCTCAGCCAAAACATGCAAACTCAATACTGAGAGGCCAGTCTGAAATTCAAACTTACTTTGAGGTGACAGTGCTACCACTGCACCAATGCAGTCTTTTCATCCTAACACTATTTTTTGGCAATACTGTCTCTATTACATCACGCTCATAAAGCATACTGAATTCAGTTCTATCAATCTCAGTCTGACTTCTCTGAGATTTATTACAAGCTGTGCTTCCTGCTCAGGGACCACTAGGTGGCATTGTTTGCATAGTTTATCTGTAGTCCTGCACACCATTTAAATCATACAGTTTATTGTTGAGGTCATGGAGGCATTTGAGTAATGAGTGCAGAGGGAAAGTGGTCGGCACATTGCTGTTACTGTGGGTGTAAATCTTTCTAGATGTGGTAGGAATTTGACTCTCAGCACTTTCATCCATCCAGGCATCCCCTATGCACCCTCTCTGTAATAAAAGTGTCAGTCATTATACTTTCTCTTCCATTTGCACCCAAAGGGCAGATCTGCCCTCAGACATATTTATTATGGGTGTCTGCAGAGGCTGTAGTTGTAACCATTGTTAAACAACTTTGCCATGCCAAGGACCACATACAGCATTAGCCTCTTGCAAAATTTCATAAATTGCTTTTACTTTACAATAACATATGCCAAGAGTTAAACATACAGCTTCTAAATATATGTTTGATACTTATAATAATATAATACATGTCCTTATCCCTTATTAACAACTGATAATCTTGTTATTCATTCATTCCATGTCTTTATTGTGGACAGTCTTTCATCATTTGTCCTCACAGTTATCAGTGATAGTAAAATTATTTCTCTCTTTTGTTATCAGTCATCGTGGCTTTTCTTACCTGCTACAGTGAAGCCATGCTTTATATATGCAAGTTCATACTGACTAGTTTTGATGGTGTTATTCTGCAGTCGCTGCTCATAAGCAGCAGGGTCATATTTATTCTGTTGGTCTTTTTCTTTTATTTTCCACTTGAAGAGGAAGGAGGTAGCTAGTTTTCAGTGGCAGAGCTACTTTCTGGTATATATTCATGTCACTCCCAATGGCTGCTTAATTCTGACTGACTAGAGTGGTGCGTGTTAATTAAAAGTGAAGGACTGACAACAATTAAACAAGGCATGTTGTAATATGCAGTGATTTTTTTTAAACCAACATTTTTTAAAATCCCGTATCAAAGTCAACTGTTACAAACAAGGCCACCCATGAGGGGGATAAAGGGGAGAGTTTTTTTAGGCGCAGCCAAATGGGGGTCCATGGATGTAAGAAAAATCATAAAAGAAAAAAATCCGTAAAGACCCTATTTTTACCTGAATAGTAACCACTCTTCTCAAAAGAGCATTTAAAAAAATATTCTTAAAAAATGTAAATCCCTTTTCTAAAACCAGAATTAAAATGGGTTAACAGAGGAGTAAAATAGGTGGAATGTGACAGAAATGGGTTGGAAAAGTGGTCAAAGGGGTAAGAAGTGGCAAAAATGGTTGTGAAACTTGGTTGAATTGGCAGAAATGGTTTCAAAAAGAAGCAACAGTCAGTGGGAAGTGGCTAAAATGGGTTTAAAGTGGGGAAAAATAGGCAGGGAAAAAGTGACAGTTCAAATGTGGCAAAAATGAGTTTAAGGTGCTCAAGTTAAAAAATGGGTTAAAGTTGCCACAGCAAACAGGAAAGTGGTCGAAAAGGGTAAAACATGGAAAAAGTGGGCTGAAGGTAGCATAAATGGGTTGGAAATGTTGTTAAAATGGGTATAAAAAGTGGTGACAAGGGATTGATAGTGGCAAAATTTGGTATAGGGGGCCAACAATAGGTGGGAAGTGGCAAAATGCCTTTCAGTGGCCAAAAAAGTAGATAAAAAGGAGATGAAAGGAGGCAAAAACCATTAGAAAATTTGGTGAAAAGGGTTAAAAGCAGCAAAAATTTGTTTAAGTTGGCAAAAAAGGCAGGAAAAAGCATTAAAAAGGAGTCAAAATGTGGGAAAAAAAAGGGTAAGAATTTGTGGAAATGTGGAAAATAAAAGTGGCAAAAATGGGTTTAAAAAAAGAGGCAACGGTAGGTAGGAAGTGGCAAAATGGCCTTAAAGTGGCAAAAATGGGTGGAAATGGTGGTGAGGTAGAGTTTTAAAAGAGGCAAAAAAAAAAGGGCAGAAAAAGTGATGAAAAATTAATTTTAAAAACTGGTTAAAAGTGACACAATTGTGTTAAAAGTGTCAAAAATAGGCAGGAAAAAATGATGTAAAGTGGTTAAAATGTGGCAAAAGCAGTATAGATTGTGCAAAATTGATAAAGTGGCAAAAACGGGAGGAAAAAGTGGTTAAAAAGTGGAACAAATAAATAATTTCAACATGAGAAATTTGGCACACTTTTAAGCTCCTAAATGAGGCAACTGTTAGCCAGGACCAATGCTCCTGATCAAACACGCAGACACTGATACTATCAGTATATATACTGTAAATCCCAATGGGGGAGAGCCCATTGGCTGGGTTTTTAAGGAGCTGGGCCTGATATGAGCAGGTCTGGTTACAAATAAAATGTTAACATTTTTGTTCCATTTCCACCCTTTTTTCTTTGACACCCCTGGCAACCCCCAACAGGTAAAGATCCCTAGTTTAAAAAGCACTGGCTCTAGTTTAAACACGTCACAGTGCTATAGATATAACCTAACTTCATGATCACCTCGTTGCTATAGCACTTAGCTTACAGCAATAAGCAGTGATATCACTCTAAGACCATCAACTAATGCACCCTCCACAAGCACACCGCTTCAGAACCCTCAGAAATGACTGGAATAAGTGTTTTTTCCTGTGTTTATGTTTTTCTGTAGCTTGTGTGCTACCAGGTTGAACATGCAGAAGCACCTGTGATGCATTTAGTTGTTTACTCCTCTGACCGGGGAAAGGCTGAGTCACAGCAGCCTCTCACAGTCCCCGCCTCTCTTTTATTGTCATTTTGTGCTCATCAGGCCATTTTACATTTATATGTTGCTCAGTAAGTGCATTATTTTTAGCTTTCATCACCATCTATAGAGTTCATTTGCTTGTGTCATGTTAGACCTTCACCTTTTTTTATCCAAAAGTCACAGGTGGGAAGGAGACTGAAGTTTCAGAATATCGCTCATGAGTCATGGAACTATGACAGAAATAAATAGAAGAGGTGGAGATGTTTGCAAGGTTTGTTTTTTTTTTTTTTTTTTTTTTTTTTTTGTCCATGAGTGCGTCTTTAAGGGGGGAAAGCCTTTAGAAAAGTCATGTGGGGTGACTGTAAGTCTGCTACTCTTTCTTTATGTTTTTAAGGTGTTATAAATCAGAACTGATGAGCAAAATGGTGGTATTTTGTGTCTGTATTTATATCTGTCAGGGCAATGTAAAGGGGTAGAACTGGGGAAAGTATAAGAGAAGAAAATAATTGCTTGGCTGCAGAAGAATGCTGTATGAGACGTTTCTTTGTGTGTGCCATGGCAACAATAACAGTCGTCTTGTGTGACAGTGCAGGTCCACTTTTAATTTTAGACAAAGGTCTCAGAGTAGGGGCTGCATGTGAACGTTTTTAAAAGGTGAGATTTAGACATTTCAGTGAAAACTTTCTGTATACTGATGAACAGACTGTCTGCCATAGAAGTTACAGCCTTGGCGGTCTCTAAAGTGCTGACCTCGTGTTTCCAAACGTGTCTGCAAAAGGAGGAAAAAATAAATCAGACCTTCAAACATGCATGAAAACACAACAGGTCCCTTTAGGAGGGAGGGGAGAGCAGTAAACCTGGTAAAATCAGCCTGTTGCAATCATGTTCACACTCGTCTAATTCTGAAGTGTTTCATTTATTCCGTTTGGATTAGCAGACTCCATTAACTGTTGAAATTAGCAGCATTGTGTTTAACAAGCCTTTGATCTGCATCCCTGTGGAAATGTGAACAGTAAATGATGATGTCTACAGGCGGCTGACTCCGTGCACGTGTGGGAGAGAAGAAGCCTGGGCAGCCAAGCAAGAATGTGAAGGAAGGTTGTGAGAGGGTTGGATAAGAGTCTTTCGTGGAAAAAAAAAGTAAGTGGTGTAAAGAGATGACTAATTCAGCGTGGGAGGTCAGCCTGTCCCTCATCATCCAGCCAACAGCCACCCCAGCACCCAGCACAGGGCTGCTGTCACAAAGTCACCTTCCTCCTCGTCCCACTCAGTCCTGATGGGGATTGTCAGTATTTTCCTCTGATAATGGCATTGTTTTGTTTTAATCAAATGTAAAGCAGGCAGTCGTTTGGTACTTTACTTCAATTCTTTTATCTAAACATATCAGCATTTCTGAAAAACATTTGGGTTTTCCAACCAACAGGGTTCTTTATTCCTAAAGTTTTTAAATCTCTTCATCTTTTTACTTTGTTTTATTACCCAATTTATTAATAACCCTGAAAAACCTGTGTAGACGTTAAGTTAAGTTAGTGAGAGCTGGGAGAAAATATGAGTCACTGAATGTGAACTCATTCAACTCCACATATACCACCTGTCACTCCAGCAGCCAGCTACAGTGACTGTGAGCTAGTACTATGACATATGGATGTGAATATTTATGTTTATGTGCTTTAACATGATTCATACATTTTCTGTTGTGTGACTTGTGCTGTGTCATTAGTCAGTCCTGAGCTAATAGTGCTTCCCCACTGAAACGACTGCTATTTTCGTATTGATTAGCTCTGTTTTACAACATTATATGTTGATTTTGACAGAACACTAGAGGATAATAGTAGACACTGAGATAACAAGGGAGGAACTAATAGGTCTTGGTTTAAACAAGTAATTTGGATAAAAAGCTGGTTAGGTTATGAGCTCATCAAGTATAGGTGCAGAGCATTTCAAAAACAGCAGCAGTAAGAGGGAAAAAGTATGCCTGTTCAGTGCCACAAAAAACTATTAAATCATGTTTCCATCCCAGGTCTTTTTCAATTGCTAATTTTTAAAAGTGTGATTAAATAAAGTGTGTGTGCAGGCAAGCTTTATTCTTCTAGTGCTGTTTATTTAACATGTTATTGTCTCTTCAGAAACATATAAGTTATTTATTATAATTAACCAGAATTTGTGTAGGTAATCTTGATTAATCTCCCTTTTTTGTTGCATTATTTCATTTTGGGCTTTGTTGTGACTTGAACTAAGGGTAAATTAAGTCCTGATCAAGGTATTATAGTTAACTAAAAGTAACTAAATAACTAAAACTAAAATGTGAAAATCATTTTAGTTAACTGGAACTAAATTAAAACTAAGCTTTACCCCAAAAAAAAAGAAAATTAACTAAAACTGTATCATGCGCTTAAAAAACGAGTTAAAATAAAGTAAAAATAGAGACAAAATATCCTTAGTTATAGTCTTTGACACAACAGTTCTGACTGGTACCTACACCCAAGCCTGGGTAGTGTAAAATTGCCTGAATGGTTGTTTAAGACTTCACACAGTGGTAGTTTTATGTCTGGAATTGTAATCAAAAAATATTTTTTAAATAAATAAAGAGATAGCACTTGTATCTGAAAAAAAATAAATAAATAAACAAATGGTACTCTTCCCTACCTATTTTTGCTGTCAAATGCCTAATTAATTGTAGGCTTTGGAATCAGTTAGCTGCAATTCATTGCAAATGTCAACAGTCTGAGAAAGACTGCATTCCTAGTAGACTCAATAAAAGCAGGAACAACACAATAAGAAAAGGACGTGCTTATATATGGCATCAAAACTTTCTACCAGCTTTGAAAGGAGAAGAGGAGACCAGTGATGAATTGTCCACTCATTTGTCAAACTAGGATGTAGTTTATCAGTAGAATATGGATTTTATCCATAAATTATAATCAGTATAAGCAGCATTCAATTTTAATTGCATTTTTTACCCCTGTGGTTCATTAATTTAAATTATTTTTAAAAAATTGACAGCACTATTTATTAAACATCACTGTGGCTGCATGGAGACATGGCAGTGGTTAACCTATAGTGTGCTGAAAAGAGGATTTTTAAATAGTTGATGCTTTTATTATGGGCCGTGATTAATTGCCATTGATGCATTAACGCTGAAAGCTCCAATATCCTGTTCAAGTTTGTTACATTTTTTGTTTATTTATTTATTTTGACTTTATTTTATCCCGATTGGTTCCTTACTTTATTAAACCTTTTAACACCACTTCTTATCTTCTTTAAAAAGTTTCACACCAATTTTTTTCACTAACACTGACAGCTAGTTATACATTGAAACATTAAGCATTCTCTTTAGAATGAAAGTTATTGTGTAAATTAAATATTTAACATTGTTTGAATTAATTTATTTAATGAGGCGTTAAATAGTTACTGAAACACAATTTTGTAACTACCAAAGTAGTGCAAAGGTTTGATTTTCATTTGATTTTCATTGATGCAGTTTATCATAAAACCATTAATTAGACTACCATTAACTCAGTTTAAGGTACTTTAAAATGTGTTTTGAGAGAGGGAAAGTACAAACAACTCTGTGTCCCCTCATAGAGAGAAAAACATTTAAAACCTTTGATAAATCTTAAAGGAGTTCAATCTGATTAATGGGGATAACAGGTTTGTAAAATTGAAGCTCAGTGTTGTTTCATCCAGGACATGGTAGTCATGAGCCCAGCTGTGATCAGCTGACAGACAGCTGACCCCAAATATCACCTCCCAAATTGTAAAATTGTCCAATGTATTAGGGGAGTGTTCTTGGCTGAAATGAATTTAAGTAGAGGGTAATGTTTACATACATTATCACTCCTTCAATTATTGTCTCTGAAGTGTAAAGAAGTTGCCAAAACTAAATGCACTATATGTAAATCTTACAAGAGAACAAGAATTGAATTTTAGATTGTCAAAGAGTGTTTGGAATCAGTGTGGCTCCTGAGGGTGGATGGGGTATGGGAAGAAAATTTGAAAGTTTCTTTGTGACACCTCAAATTGAGAATGAATTACTCTACAAACAATAGGATTGCTGAAGACGATGTGGTCAACCGAATGCCAGTCACTCACTTTTAAGGCTGTGCATTAAGCAACAACCATTCTGGTACAAAGTTATTTAGAGATTTTATGTTGAAAGAGTCCCAAGGCCCCACACATTGTGGATCTGGGCTTGATAACCGGTGACACGATCTAAAAGATGAATCTCCATCATTTCACATTCCTGATACTTGCTTGTAAAAAGAACTGGTTGAAAAGTGGCATCCCATGTCCAGTACAATGGTTTGAGATATTCCATGGAAATACTGACACGTTGTTTAAAGAAAAGCTTAAAGAAAGGCTAGATCGTGATGTCTGCTGCGCAGAAAAGACTGTACCAAGTGAAAATCTATCAAAAGGTGCCCCCTGGTAAATTTGTTGTTACATTCGCTTTTATTGATGTTTCTGTGTATTTGTACCTTCAATGGAAAAACTCATGTGTTTCAAACTTTCGAAAAGACAGCGCAGCTATATTTTAACTATTATTATTATTAATTTGGTACTAAAGTAATGATTCAAGAATGTGAGTGAAAATCCTCACAGCTCCACAAGTTATTGATTTTGAGTTGACGAGAGTTGCAGCTATTTTGTGGCTACTTTTTATGAGAATAAATTTGTACCTTTTAGTGGGAGTTTTTTCATATTTTCCACAAGGACAGTGAACCAGCTGACCTGTATTTTTCTTACTTCAGGGACAGCTATTGTGATGAAGTTTAAATGCCACAGGCATTTATTTAGATGTTGAATGAAGTCTTCAGCCTCCTTTTTTGTACAGAATATTTTATCAATACCAAACAGAGCCTTAAGAGTACTTATATTCTCCACTTCTCCAGGGGGTAAGTGGAAAAATAACCATTGTGAAATATTTTGAAGAATCAACCCTTGAAACATACTGTCGTTTGATGCTATTTATTCTTGTCTTCCTCATCTTTTTTGTCTCTAAGTCTAAAGCTTTGAAAATTTTCTTTGTACTTTTTCCAGAATTGATACCTACTTATACAAAGTACATATAAGTCCTGAAAATACTCAAGAACATCTGTAAGTTTTTCTTAAATCAGTGCTCCCTTTCTATAATCTCCTGTTGTCTTAGATAAATACAAAAACAAACTAAATTGTTCTTTTTTTTAAGTTGCTTAATGCCAACATTAATACAAATTTCATTATTTGTGTTTTGATTTTTTTTTCCAGTTAGAGTTCATGTTCAAGCTCAGCGTGTAGGCTTTTAATATGCTACAATAACATCCACCCATCTTCAGAAGGACCCTTGCCAAAAGAATGGCAGTTTACTACTCAGAATGAGTGATTTTTATATGTACATGTCTGTTTAGTTCAGTGGAAAAAGTGGAAAACACTGAATATCAGCCAAGTTCAATGTTAGTTCAGTGTGCCTGACCCTCAGCTTTTAACTCCTTGTAAAAACAAAGTTACAATTTCAATCAAAAATACAAAGTCTCATTTGCATGTGAATAGTACATTTATTAGTTAAAATGTGCATTATATGAGCATCATTCCAACACGCATACTACTGAAAGAGAAAAAAGGATTCAGAACTAAAACTTTCTGCTATTATCACTACTATCAAAATTCACAGCCAGTTCAGGATGTTCCCTGAGCTCTTTTTCCTGGCAGGAGAGGATCTGTTTTTATCAGGACTGGACAGGTAGCCTCTGCCTGACACCTCTCTTTGGATAAACCATCAAAAACCTCAGACTTTCATCTGCATGTCAAAGAGTATCCACTCCTTCAGTACAACTAAGATGTGATATTCATCCTTAAATATAAAGAAGATATGTGAATTAAGATCTTTAGTTCCTGTGATTAATCATGGCCTGGTTCTTAAAGATCACTGAATGTGAACACTTATTTGCACAGTTTAGGCAAATCTGTTGTTTTCTTCACTTTTGTGCCATAAATCGAATAAGAAAAATGCCATGAGAGTTCTTCTTTTCTCTTATTTGCATGCAAACATTTTAAATACATGTTTTTTCTATTTCATTTGCACTTTTCTGCTCCAGATATGTGCTTTTTTTGCCCCCTAGCGACCATGGCTGTAGACTGTTACCAGTGGTGCTGTTGCTACAGTAACAATCTAATGCCACGGTCACCATAGAGACAGCAGGGGAAATATGATTGGCTGCAGTAACGGCTGACGTCCTGGCTGGTTTGATGATGTTGCTGATGCAGCCTTCGGTAGTGCTGGGCTCAGAGAGGGGAAAAACTTCACACAGCAGAGCGGCGTCTTCCCACTCAGCTGAACTCTCTCACAGTGACAGAGGTGGCTTTTTCTTTCTCACACAGAGCAGAGCTTTGCCAGACGTCAGTAGCCATGACTGTAGACTGTTACTGTACTTTGGAGGAGTTTTTAGCAGTAAGCAGTCTAGAGCCAAGGTATTGATGCACTGACTGACAGAACAGAGCACAGGCAGTAAGTTAAGACAAGCTGAAGAGGATTAAAAACATATAAGCTCAGAGCAGCATGCAAAAGGAAAGAGACACCATCATGCAGCCTTTTGTTCAGTAATCAAATCAACACAAACATATCAGGGTGTAAAATGCAAAGAAAACCAGCTTTTTAGTGCACTTTACAGACTCTGCCGTGGTGTACTGTGCTGCAATGCTAGCCGCAAAACATCATACCCCTTCCTGCCACAGGCCTAAGGCTCTGTGTGGTCAGACTGCCGGTTACAAAGCCCACTTGTTGTGTTTGTATTATTGATTTCCATGCCGATTATCTATGAGTCAGACACAGGATATGGACAGACAGGGGGCACAGGGTGGATTGGTAGCTTATGCAAGCTCATCTGAGTAACTCTGGGACTGACGTCAGCAGTCAAGAAATTTGAGTACCTACAAGCACTTATCTGATGTTTATATACTGACTGGGTGAAGTGGTCTAGGGGTAAATTGTGTATGTTGAAGTAAACGTGTTCTCTTATGGAGGAATCTAGAAAGGTAGGGAAGCAAATGAGAGGGGAAGTATCTAAGTTTCATTGGAGGTTACTTGTGACATGTCCTGGTTCCTATATAGCTCCACAGTGACGTCACTACCAGTTACTCTCATAAATGCTAAAATTAGTAGTAGGTGAGGATTAGTAAAAATAGAAGTCCAAGCATCCATTCTTAATGATGTAATTCTCTAAAAGTGGACCTGTTTTCTTTGTAAAGTGGTTTGACGCTGTCCATGGTGCTGAATCTCATCCACTGACCGACAAACACTGCTGGCCGAGTTTCTGCTGCTGCGTGAGTCGTAAGTATGGCAATAGATGCTCCACATAATTTCTAAGACGTGAAAAAGAGGTTGGAAAGTTTTAAAGTACGTGCTTTTAAGCTACTGAACTGATACGAAACGTATGTGGAGAAGAGGCTGCAAAGCCGTGTTGATATGATCTTTACATGTCTTCGGTCTCTCATAGTTGAGGCATGTCTAGTGTACATTTCAGCTAAAACAAGCTGTTGGTTTCAGGACTCCTAGTCTGTCAAAGGTCAACCCACAGATGACTTTCAGCACCGTGGACAGCGCCATACTGCTCCGGCTTTTCATTAGCTACAGTGAATTTAAAACATCCTCGGCAGAGTGTTGCTTGCTAACTTTGTTTCCACTGACGTCGTTGAAAGTCTGTTTGTAGGTAACCCGTAGCCGGACATTGGTGCTAAAACCAGTGGGAAAGGTTATCGAACCATGCTCATTATAATTCAGGTCATACCCCCCTCCAGGAGTTACACTGGGGAGTTTTCATCAGACCCCCGGGCCTTCCCACCCCCTCACCTCCCTCATCTCTTCTTCCTAGTATAGAGACACATCGCAATGCAGGTTACAGACGTATATAGGCGCCTCGCGCTGTGTCTTTAAAGCCCTCTGATGCTTGATTGGGAGTCGTCTGCATGTGCGCAGGAATGACGCAAAATTGACTTCATCTCAAGAACGCGTCACGATGTCATTTCAACATAAGACAAAAAAGGAGAAAAAACAAAGCTGAGCCGGGGAGAGGAGCTGTGCCTGCCAAGTAGAGGAATAATAGGTCAATTTATTTAAAGAAGGTCCCTCCGCCGGGGTATACTACACTCTTACATTGATGTATGTATTATTTCCGGTTGATTCTCTTAAGCTCGATAGATTATTTCTACTTACGAGTAGGCCTATATGTTATCTAAAACCATGTGACTTCACACACGAGTCATGGCTGTATTCGACATTTATAACTCCAAGGAGCAGCCCGTTAAAGGACACGTCCCATATGGGCCCAGTGATACCCTCGAAAACGGAATTAAAAGAATGAACCCGCATGTCGTGATTCTCCCACCGTCTGCGGGGATGCAGCCTGGTTAACATGCAGTGAGCGCAGCCTACACCCCACAAGACATTCTCTCCTTTTTTCACAGTTGTCACTGCCCATGTGCGCCAAAGTGACTCACACTGCAGTAACTTCCAGCCTCTGTAATCTACCGTACATGCACGAAGTGACACGCAGTAAAAAAATTCGATGACAGAGTCAGCTTACAGTAAATTTAACGAGCTTTAATTGGTGTCAATTTCTCACTGCACGTGCCACATAAAAACAAATATAATTTATCGCAATTTTAAGAAGAGGATGCTAAAAAGAGGAAATAAACTTACCTTTTTATCCTCGTGTGTCCAAATGAGATTTCTTCACTTTACAAATTGATCAAACTATATAAAGCAGTCTTGCCAGTTTCCACCACGTCAAATTATAACTTCGTTGCCGCAATTTTGTTTAGTTAAATGAATCGCATGCTGCCAAATCGAGATATTCTCACCTTACTGCAAAAGTAACTCAATTTTAGTCATTTTTCAACCTCGCTCGTCGCTCTCGCGCCTCGGTATCTCATGAAATTCAGCGGGCTGTCCCGGCGATCTGCTCTTATAGACATCCCGTAGTACTAGTAATGGAGATGGGAGGGGACACTCATTCATTCAGAAGCATCACCTACATGGACGATGTACGTGGACTCTTACGTCATCGAGGAAATTTAGTCAACAGGAGGACGCTCAGGGTTCCGTGAGGGGAGGAAGGGAAGGAGGAGGGGGGAAAAAAGAAGGAGGCATGACGGGGGTGGGGGAGGGGTGTGAGTGTAGGGGTGATAGGGGACAAGCTTTGGATTTCAATTTGGTTTCAGTGATGCTGCCCCTAAAGTCGTGCCTGTGTATAAGCAAGTTTGAGGCTGCTGAATGAATCGCTCCCCAGGATATTGTTTTATTGAAGGGTACAAATTTGTGTGTCAAAGTGAGGAGGAGCAAGAACTCTCACAGGAGGAAGCAAAGTTAAATGAAAATTAGTCATCTAGACCGTTCTGTTATGGCTTATTAAACCATTTGTCTGTATCAGACTGTGTGTGATGATCACTTCCGTTTTTTGCGCCCGTTACGTAATTTGTGCCCTCCTCTTCTCATCAGAGAATAATTACAAGGATCAAACAGATCTTTGTCATTCCTGGATTATCTCCGGGAGGCACCATGGAGCTGAGGGACTCCACTGATCTTCCTTTTAAAGGGGTAGTTCAGCTACTTGGAATCCCAGTTCAAGAAAGTTGGAAGATATTTGTGGAACAGATGTATAAAAAAAAAGGTTATAGTCTAAGGAGCAGAGGCTGAGGCAGCCTGACATTAAGCCCTCACTATGAGTCAGACTCCAAAAACTTTGAATCCTACATTTCCCTTCTTGACACCACTCTTGTACATCTTGCAGACCAGAGGTGTCCAAACTATCACCTGTGGGTTGATTTTTAAGTGGCCTGCAGCAAATTCTAAAGTTAAAATGGAATGTGACCCAAATTAGAACATGGAGCTTGTGCCGGACTGTATTGTAATTCCCAGGTTAGCACTATCACTGCTGTGTTTTTTCTATACACAAACACTTTGACAAGAAAAATCACTGATAGGCATTTTTAATGACAAAACTGAGACGGCAGCGTAAATGGTGCACACATTAACAACCCAAATAATAACAATATCTCAAATCAGGACGTCCTCAAGAATCAAGACAAATATACAGTGGCACGAATAGTAGCATTAATCACACTCATTAGCTCTCCATCTCACAGTCTTATTCACAATGCATATCATGCTGATGATAAGCACCAAGAGTCCTGTAAAGTTTGTCTGCTTTTGCAGTTTGCTTTCGTTTTGTATCTGGATGTGGAGATGCACCATCAGCCTCTCCTTTTTCAGCTGAATGGAATTTTTTTCTCATTCCGTCGGAGGTGGATCCAGTGGTAGCTAGGGCCAATCAGAGCTCCTTTAAAATCTGACTGGCCGGCCAAAAATCCTTAACAAAATTGAGCATTTGCTTCATCTGCCATTAATGGAAAGCAGGGAAGTTTTCCTTCACGAATATTCAATTACTTAACATATCTTAACATACATTAGATTGGTTTTCTTACTTTAATACACTAATGGTGAGTTTTGTCAAATTGACCTGTCATCTTTATATTTTTCTGTGTGTGGCTTTCAATGATAAACGTTTAGACACCCCTGTCCTGAACCAATTTTGTAGACCCATATAGATTTAGGGTTAGGAAAAAGGCAAAAAGTTGTTTACTTTTTATAAAACCAACTTTATTTTACTCAGAATAGCAAGTGCAAATTGAAAATCATACCATAAATTGAACATAAAACAACAACATGGTGTCAGGGCAGGTGTGTGTGAAGGTGTGTGTGTCTTTATGAATGTGTGTGTGCCTATATGAGTGTGTGTGTCTAGGGGTGTGTGTATGGGTGGGTGTGTGTGTGTGTGTTTGGGGGTGTGTCTGTATGGGGGTGTGTCTATATGAAGGTGCGTCTGTGTGTGTGGGTGTGTGTATGGGGGTGTGTATGGGGGTGTGTCTGTGTGAAGGTGTGTGTGTGTGTGCATGGGTGTGTATGGGGGTGTGTCTATATGAAGGTGTGTGTGTGTGTGTGCATATGTGTGTGTATGGGGGTGTGTCTTTATGAAGGTGTGTCTATATGAAGATGTGTGTCTATGTGAAGGTGTGTGTGTCTGTGTAAAGGTGTGCGTGCCTGTGTGAAGGTGTGTCTGTCTATATGAGGGTGTGGTGGGGTGTGTGTCTGGGTGTGTGGGGGTGTGTGTGTGTGTGTGTTGAGGCAAATTGAGCCATATTTGATCCACAGAGCAACCCACTGCTTTTAAGTGATGCATGCAACAGCCAGTATTCTCTGCCGGGTCATACTTGTACCTGTAACACCACAAATGTCCCTTTTTTTTTTTTTTTTTTTTTTTTGAGACCTTCAGAATTTACTAAAATGGTGAAAATGTCTTTTGTTTTGTTAAATAGTTGTGTCTGAGGATTACATGAAGCATCATTCCAGTACAAAAAAGCAAATGATACTTTTTACATACCTAAACTGGAAAACGGGTCAAATTTGACCCGAACACGATATAAGGGTTTAGATCTGTTATTATGGGAAAATCAGCGTTGTTATCCATCCACAACAAGAAATAAATCATCACTTTAAGAAAACAGCCAAAACTTACCTCTCATTACAGGACAACATTCAAAAACATGTACAGATTCATTAGGGCATCCATACTCCAGATTAGTAGGAGACAATGTATTATATTTAATCCTGAAGACTACATCTTATGAATAGTAATTTCTGACAGACTTTTTCTTTTCTGAGGTGAATATTTATACAAAATTTATAAATTAAGAAAACACTCAAAAGCTAGCCAAAGAAATACTGGGATTCCATTCAAATTCTAAATGAATACAAACTGTTACCATAAAACAAAAGAAACATGGTTTCACAATTCAGTCACATCCAACTGAGGCTGCCCTTTGTGACTCAGTTATCTTGAAATGAAAATGGAGTTTTATCCAAAATCACAGTGATGGCAGAGCATTGAAAAAGTCTTCTGTGGTTGTCAAATGTGAAATTAAAGAGCTTTTTTTGAGTGTTCTTTCTTTGACATGTTGTAGATTGGCCAGTTTAAAAAACAGGAGAAAAATTAAATCTTATTCCGACAATGAAAAATTATCACCATCATCCGTTTATAAAATCTGGGCTGTACCAGCTTCAAATTCTGATGAATGTGGGAAGTAGTAGAGAACAAGTAAGAAAGGAATTGTGCATTGATTTAGCCCTTCAGCAAGCAGTTGATCTTTTCAGAGTCAGAAAAAAAATAATAATAAAGTTCTCATGCTATTAGGAGATGCTGTTGTAACATATTTATGTGATACAGACGAGGTCCAGAAGCTGGAGCAAAGAAGCCCTGAAAAGTGTCAAAAAGTTGGCTCTATGTGGAGAATTTTTCTCTCTCTCTCTTTTTTTTTTTTTTTTTGGTCAAATCTTGTTTCTAAGGTCAAGACTGAATCAACGAGTCAAAGGAGTGGAGGATGTAGAAGTGTTGAGGATTATGTAAACTTTTATCATCTACAATTCAATGGCAGCTGAGCAGACTCCTGTTATAAAAGCTACATGAACCTTAAGATGAGGTTTGAGGGCCTTCAGTACAGACTTTGTGTAAACTTCTGTTTTCAATGTTAGGAATTAAAAGTCAACATTTAATGCTGCATGAAAACTGAGCAATGGATGACTGCTAACAGAGGCTAAGGACTGTATTATTAAAAATCATTTCCTTTCCTCAGTTCTTTGACCTGATATTTTTGGATGATGATTACATCATCCTCACAGTCCATCCTCAACAGACCTATCTGTCTACTGATATTTTGGCACAGGTGTAAGAACTAAAAATAGTGAAGCATGGTTTACAGTCACACCTGTGTCAATAAGTCCAACTGTGCAGAACAGTTGGGTCTCTTTCTCTAAATTATCTGCCTCTGAGGTCATGAATGAGGCGAGCCAACGTCAATAATTTATGCAGCAATGGAATAATATGAGTAGTATTATGCAAAAAGAGGGCAATTTCTTGATAAGAATTCAGAAAATACAAACGCATGAGCCAAAACTCTGAGCAGCCCTTAATGTATCCCCTCGTTTTCTTTGCTGCGTCGTTTTTTCACTCTGTCCCCCTCTTATTTTCACTATAAGCAAATATTGACCAACTCAGGCATTATCTTGAACCAAAATATCCTCCATATTGTTGAGAGAGGAGGCAAAGAAACATAAAAAGAAAAGAAGTTGAAAATTGGTTAGAATAAAGGGTTACAAGTGGCAACAACTGTCTGAAAAACATGGTGAAAAGTGCTAACGGAGTGGCAATGATTGGATAACAGCACCAAAAATGGCCTAAGAAAGGCAGAAAGAGGCAAAAAGAGGCAAAATGGGCATGAAATAACTGGTGAAAAACAATCAAAAAGTGGCAGAAATTGGCCAAAAATGCGGGACTAAAATGCGATGGTAGCAACAAAAATGGGTGGGGAAGAATGAGTAGGGGTTAAAAATTGCCCAAAAATGGGTTAGAAGTGGCAAAGTGGTCAAAGATGACAGTGACATCTTTTAAATCACTCCTTAAAACTCACTTCTACAGAATTGTTTTTATGTGACACTTCCTTTAACTTATTTTATAATCACCCTTTTATTTGTTTTGTTGCTCTCACTGCTTTTAAAGAAGACATATTTTAGCCTTTTAAGACAAGCTTTTATTGGTCTCCGAGGTCCCCAAAACATGCCTGTGAAGTTTGTTGCTGAAAAAACACTCCAGTATAGGATTTTTTGTACATCTAAAAACCCCTCTATATCAGCCCTTCTCAGAACGAGCCATTTCTGTGTCTGTGGCTTTAAATGGTAATTAGCTGTCTGACTCTGCCTCTGACCACACCCCTCTCAGGAAATGGATGCAGCACTCCTTGTACTACAGACTTGACTGGGATTTAAACCATCAACCTCCTACTGTAGTCAGCAGGATAACCCACTGAGCTATCCAGCATCTCAGCTGGTAGTTGAGAGGATCAGTAGAGGAGGGTGAAACTTTCCTCCAAGTGGGGGAGGGCCAACCAAACCGGGAGGCAGGTGCTTACGCTCCTGGTGAGGTCACCAAGAGTAAAATCTGAGAACGGCTTGTTTCAGCACACATTTTCTGAGAGGTGGAGAAAGAGAAGGAGAAAGGGAATGGATTTTTCTGGTACTTGATGGGATTGTGGACAGGCCAGGGACGCATATTTGTGTTAGAAAAGCCTGAAAAAGTGATTTTTGCATAATATGTCCCCTTTAACATTGACTTTTCCTTCCATGGCCATCTTAACACCATCTGATAAAATGTTTATTTTCATTTAATTTTATTTTTACTTTATTTCATTTTAAGTTTCCTTCCTTTCCTTCTCTTTTTACCTCCTATTAATTTTTTTACTTTTGTTTAATTGCTAATGATGTGATGTCGTCTTCTTATGTTCATGATTTTACTGTCATATATCACATTGTCTTTCCCTAAATATTTTAATCTTTTAATATTTTAACTGCTTTTATCATCATCTATGTCCTTCCTTGTCCTTTTAATTATGCTAATAGACATCTGTATCTCAGTTTGTTTTGACTTTCTGTTTGAATATCAAGACTTTCTCTGTCTGGTTTATTGCTAATTTGTTTATCTTGTGAATCCCTGAGTTCTTGCTTTTGCTGTCTGTTAAAGCACTTTGTAAACATCTGTTTTTAAAGGTCCTATATAAATAAAGTTATTATTGTTATTATTAGGGTCCGAGGACCCCTTCTAGCAGGTGCAGGAGCGTCCGTTTCTTTCTTCTTCTTCTTCTTCTTATACCCTCGTCTCTTTGAACCTTAATTTGACCCCCTAAACATGCTCAAAAACTCACCAAAATTGGCACACACCTCAGATTTGGCGAAAAATTTGATAAAATGAAAAAATTAACCCCAAACATGCCAAAATGTGCTCTCTAGCGCCACCTAGGCACACTAAAACGGCCCTCACAGCCAGTAGGAATGTCGTAGAGAGATCAAACCAACGTTGAAACGCTCGTCTCATCGAGACCCACAAATCACGTGCTGACATCCCTAACCTATCTCAAACAGGAAGCCAGCAATTTGCCTTTCAAAAAAAATTTTCCAGGAAAAAAGGGCTCCGAACAAAATGTATAGCCTCCTAGGCCGTAATATCATGTCATTTTGGTTCAGATCAAATGACGTTGGCGTGAAATGTCAAACTGGTCATCAGAATGGGGAAGAAAGGTAGTTGAGATGACCTTGAAGGTGGCATTGTTGTCAGAGCCAGTCAGGCTGGTCTGAGTATTTCAAGGACAGCAAAACTACTGAGATTACGGATCATCTCTGGGGTTTACAAAGGACGGTCTGAAATATTTTCAGTGAGCAGTTCTCTGGGTCACAATAACTTCAATAACCACTCATTAAAACCAAGGCACGCAGAAGAGCATCTCTGAATGCATGCTGAACCGTGAAGGAGATGGCCTACAGAAGTAGAAGACATACAGGCTTACCAAAATTTGCCAATAGAAGATCAGAAAAAATTGCCTGGTCTGATAAGTCTCAGCTTCTGCTGCACCATTCAGATAGTAGGGGCTGAATTTGTTATAAACAAAGCCTACCAGGCCATTAGCAAATATTGCACATTCAAAGTCACCTAAATCCCCTTTCCTCCCCATTGTGATTCTCTGTTTATTGTTCAGCAGATTGCCTTGACCATGTCTGCATGCCTATATGCTTTGGTTGCTGTCATTTGATTGGCTGATTAGATAATTGTGCTGATAATCAGTTGAGCCATTCTAAAATCCCACCCCACATTTTATGTCAAAACTTCTTTTCAAGCCCAAAAGGCTTTACGTTGCAGGTTTTACATCACTGGGTTAAAGTACAAGCTTGGCTGTTGCAAAGTATCCTTATATTCCCTTCTCTCCTCCTCCACACGCCCAAGCAGGCGTAATAAAACTGCAACTAGTTTCACTGTAGATGTGTGTAGGAGGTGTACAGGAGTTAATGACAGCTATAGGTAATCAGACAGCCCAGTAAAATCACTAGCAATTCAGAAAAAAATGAATGTGATTATCTAAAGATCCCCGATAAAGCATCAACAGCATGTTTCATTGAATGCAAATCTTCCTTTTTCTTTTTTTTCCTGCTTCTCTTACATCTTCTTCTTTTCATAGGTGGGACTCTTTGATTGGCTGCTGCATGTGTGAGTGTACAAGCATGAAAAAAAAACTGCGGTTAACAGAAGAGAGAGAGAGCAACAGTGATGATTCACTTGTTTATTGTAAGCAGGAGAGAGGCAAAGAGGAGGTAAATATCTATGTGATGAAGAGATACACAGGATGGACTGAAGGACTCTCTAACACTGTAGACATGTGTTAAACAGGAGCATCCCACATGACACGTGTCAGGTAACAGCCATGGGGACACTGGATGATGTGATAGACAGGAAGAGTTCATCACACAGAGCTTTTCACTCCAGATGATCATGTAACACCTTACAGGGCTGCTGTCTCTTCACCTGACTTAAGTTAACAAATCAAACAGACACAGATGACTAAAAAGCATTTTTTTTTACCTTTAAGTCTCTACTAATCCCATATTTTTACTGTTCAAATAAAGGCATTCTAAAGATATTATTTTCCATGCTTGTTCTATACACCTGAAGGAGTTACCCAATAGAAAAGCAATGTATAAATCTGCTCACATTAAGAATTCAAGGACTCAGAAAGAAGACAATGTCTTCAATCCCAAGCCTCTGCAGTCATATGTCAATGTGTCCTTGGGCAAGATACATAACCCTCTGAGGCCAACGTTGTTGTACACGACTAGAAGAGATACACGTTCTTAAAAGTTGAATAACTTTTGAATCATAAATCATAGCCACTTACATTTTTTCCACTGAAAGCCCTTTGTTTTGTCGCTCTAATGACAATATATCCATCTTTTTGTAGTCCTTTTGGTAACTTTTCCAGCAAGCCAACAACTTGGGTGACATTCCAGGGTCTTTAAAGATTAAAATCCACACCAGTAACTTCGATACCTGAACATCTTTTTTCTAAACAAATTTTAAATCAATTTTCAATCATCTCTGCTGTTAGTTTAGCATTAATCAGCTTAATGTTTCCCAAAATGGATGTCACGTGGTCTGTGACAACCAATGGCAGGCTGTTCAGTTGTCATGTCATGCTTTGCCAAACAGTGCATGTGACACCGGGAGCCTGTGATGTGGCCCTCTGTGTCTCTGAAGAGAGGAAAGGCTTTTAATAATGGCTCATAATCAGCCAATATAAAAAAGTGCAGGAACTTTTTTAATAATTTGAATATTTTGAGAACGTTTTGCAACAGAATCAGTAAAAAGGTACAAATTAGACCACACATGATGTCAGAAGATAAACACTTGGTCAGTCAATCAGTGGCCTTATTGGGGCATTTCACCACAATATTTATATATAAAAAGAGCCAAACATTCTCTGCAGGTTCAACTCCCAATCTCTACCCTCAGATATTTGCATATTCTCACCACATCCCTGCCTCTTTCTATAGGTAATGGCATTAAACGCATTAAAAAAAAATTACAATTTGCATTGGATTATAAGACATACATATATACACATACATATAAAATTAATTTAATCATTAGTTTAACACTGAACCAGTCACATGATAACGGTAAATGGACTTTACTTATCTTTTCTTGTCTTCACACTACCCAAAGTGCTTTACAGTTGGAATTAATTCATCCATACACTTCCATAACAGCTGAACAGGTATGGCTGCTAGTGAGCAGACGAGTATGTTCATTGAATTTGGAGTTTATACGTCAGGACTTAAATTTACAGAGCCCTATAATTTTCTTCAAAACAAAGCGTTTCACCATTTCCTATACAATTACTCTGTGTAATATTTATAAATCCAATAAAATTAGAGTTTTTAATTTACAGATTAAACTTAGGCAAAACTCATTGATAAATGATATCAAGAAAGGGCTCTGTTTACCAAAGAAGAGTAGTGTGGTGTGTTGAAAAATAATGCAAACTTCACTTCAATTCGTTAATTTTTGAAATGTGATTTTAGTTCATAGTTTTAAACTGTGAACTTTGAATGTCAAATAGTTCAATTAAATCTGTGTGAGCTGAGCTTTGAGGTGGCTCATTTTAAGCAAAAATCTGCACAACACTGACTAAACCTGCAGTGAACAATCTCTCTTCCCCATTGCTGGAATGAGGTGAATAAAGCATCTGCAAAGCCATGTCAGCATTTAATAGTGCTTAACCCAAAATAAGCAGTGGCAGTTTAATTTTCCCAAGGTTTCAAATTTGCCATGGTTTGGTGTAAAAATTAACATCAATGGCACCTGTGCATATAAGATGTAGTAATCAGAAACTGTAATATAAGTATTTATCATGCACAGAGATGTTAATAAGCATGTTTCTTTGTATACATCTCAGCTTCATATCCTGAATATGACGAAAACCAGGATGAAGCTGATAAACAGGATACTCAAGTCCATGCAAACTGACTCATCAACATATAAAACTGCAAATTAGGACTGTTAGATGATATTTTCAATTGTGATTAATCTCATAAATTCTGTAGTTAATCACAACTAATCTCCCTTTCTATCACATTCTGAAATTCTACTTTCTACTTTTTGGCATTTTAAATTCTTATTCTGTCTTAAACTAAGAAGTAATTAACGTCTGCTTTGGATATAGACCTGCTTTTATTTTGAAAGGAAGTAAGAAACATAGGCTAGATTATGCCACGGACTTAACCGCAAGAAAATTTACTTTATATGGATTAAAAAGGGGACAGTAAATGGGGAGTAAAAAAAACATTAAATATATGATAGCACAAGGTTCAGATGACTTTTGACAAATCCACTGAGCTGTCTGTGATTCTTAAACTAAAATAAGAAATTCAGGTGCAGCGTACTTATTTTGCATCACTGTGGCTGCAGGGAGACGCTTCAGTGACTTTACCAAAGTGTGCTGTAACAATAAAGCATGTAATTACTGTGATTTTAGAAATGATCTAATTATGAACCTTAATCAACTGTGATAATGTACTAATGTTGACAGCCCTGAAGAAAATTCTACAAGAAAGAAAATATCAAAAAACAATTTGTCCAGTCTTGGGGACTAGGGGAACCTTGGATCAAACCCCTCAGCACAATATAAGTGGACTATCTGTTCTCTCTATCAGCTGTGAAAGCAAACAACCAACTTGGCAGAATTTATAATGTTGTGTTTTACTGGTTCAAGGCAAAAATGATAGATGCATTCAACATTATGTCAATCAGAGTTGTCACAATATCAGAGTTTTGTTAAAGCTTTAGGAAGTTTCGTACTGTAAAACACTGAATAGCAGATAATTGTATCATTTACAACACATGGTATTGGAAAGTAAAGCAGTGTTGATCATTCTGACAGCCTTGAAGGTATTCACCCCCTTGGATGTTTTACTCTTTTATTGATTTTATAAATAAATCATGATCAATATCATTTTTACAAAAAATAACAAGAAAAACCTCTTTAATGTCAAGTTAACACAGATTTTGATAAAGTAAGGTCATTTAACAAAAATATGTTAGGTAAAAAGTGATTGCATATATATCCGCCCCCTTAGTGCTAGTAGTCTCACAATTCATGAAATACGGACCACCTGAGTACAGCAAATGGGTCTCAAGGGATTGTGATATAAAGACTCCTGTGTCAGGAAGGTCCAGTCGCTGGTTAATCAGTATTCCCAGCTACCATTACACAATGAGACCAAAGAACACCCCAAGCAACTCAGAGAAAAGGTAATTGGAATATCCCCTTGTGGGAATAGGAATATCTTATCTTATCTTATCTTATCTTATCTTATCTTATCTTATCTTATCTTATCTTATCTTATCTTATCTTATCTTATCTTATCTTATCTTATCTTATCTTATCAGAAAGTATAGGTCGGGATGGATACAAAAAAATTCCAAGGCACTCAACATCCCATGTTGTTCAGTTAAATCCATCATTAAGAAATGAAAGAAATATGGCACATGTGTAAATCTGCCTTTATCAGGCCATCCTCACAAACTGAGAGAGCTGGTGAGAGAGGCCACCAGACTCCTATGACTACTCTGAAGGAGTTACAAACTTCAGCAGCTGAGATGGGAGACTCTGAACACACCATCTGTTGTCTGGGTTCTTCACCAGTCAAAGCTTTATAGGAGAGTGGCAAAGAGAAAACCACTGTTAAAGAAAACTTAGATCAAATTTCAACTAGAGTTTGCCAAAAGGCATAAGGGAGATTCCATAGTCAAGTGGGAGAAAGTTCACAAGTCTGATGAGACCAAAATGGTTCTTTTTGGCCATCAGACAAGACGCTGTGTTTGGCGGACAGCAAACACTGCACATCACCACAAACACAATATCATGGTGGTGGCAGCATCTTGATGTGCGGATGCTTCTCACAGCCAGCCTTGGAAAGGCTCATAAAGGCAGAGGGTAAAATGAATGTGGCAAGATATAGGGAAATCCGGGTGGACAGTCTTACTCAGTCTGCAAGAGAACTACAGCTTGGGAGAAGATTTGTTTTCCAGCAAGACAATGATCCAGTAGAACTGAAGCATACAGTGAAAGCTACACAGAAATGGTTTAATCACAGCAAGGTGAATGTTGCCCAGGCCTGAATTCAATAGGGAATTTTTGGTTGGACTTGAAAAGGGCTGTTCACACTGATCCCTGTACAACCCAACAGAGCTTGAGCACTTTTGCAAAGAACAATGGAATAAAATTGCAGTGTCCAGATGTGCGAGCCTGATTGAGACCTATCTGCACAGACTTAAAGCTGTGATTGCAGGGTATTCGACTATTTATGAAGTCAATTATTTTACATTATATATTTTTGTTAAATTTACATTTCTTTGAAAAAATCTGTTTTCACCTTCACATTAAAGATTGTTTCTATCAAAAAACACAATTTATATTGGCCATGATTGATTTATAAATCAATAATAAGGGGGTAAAACAGCCTAGAGGGTGATTAGTTTTAATAGGCACTGTAAGTTCCGTTTTGTGAATCTATTTTCAGAGACTGTGTCTAACATGAAAAATATATTTTTATGGTATTAATAAATGGGTTTGAGGTTTCTATAAGCATCCGCTTCACCTAGACAACTCTCTCGACGCACTCATTAAATCCTGAAGCACGACTCAGTTAGAGGTCCAGAGAGTCAACTCCAAAAGAGAGACCTGGAGATGAGTTATACAAACTAATGAGTCAACATTAATAAGTCATACAGAATCAAAGGTGACGTTGGTCCGAACTCTTACACACACACAAATATCAGAAGCAGTCATCAATGTTCTCACTGAGGTGTCATGAATTAAGTATGAAAGACTAGTACGTCACTGGGAGTGAAAAGTCTCAGTGCACTTCGTGTTCGTATGCTCATTTCACCCCCCCCCATTTTTTCCCTACCCTGAGGCTGTATTTCACAACTCTTCGCTTCTTCTTTTCTCACATTGTAGTGGAGCACCATCTCCAGCTTCCTCTACCACAACCTCCCAGATCTCCTCCTACAAAGGAAAAATCTGCCCTTCAAACTGGAGCATGTGTCAGAGAGAGAAAAGACAAGGAGGCAGAAAGCTTACGAAAAAGAAAAGTGGATGGGGGGGTCTTTGATGTCCAGGGAATGCCTCTGTATACTCTGTCTGATCCCCTGTGTCTTTTTGGTTATGCAAGAGAGAGTGATTCCTCCTTTTTACTACATTTTTTCATCTCTTTCTGTCCTTAAGACTTCTTCATCTTATTCTTCCAATCTGGCCTATATCTGCTCATCTCTCTGCTACATGATCATCATTCTGCAGGTGTAGAGAGAGAGACCCTCGGTATTCACCTGCAGAGTGCTTCCCCTGCCCCACCTCTCCCCCATCCTCCCTCTCCCTCCCTCACAATCACACACCACTAATCAGTATTCTGCTTTACCCCTCTTCCTCTTCCTGGTTTTCTTCTTTCTTCCTCCCTCCACTCATTCCTTCTCTCTTTCTCCCCTAATTTCCTCCTCTCATTCCACTACAGCTGCATAGTTTTACATGCACTGAGGCGCAACATTGACAATGATTCAGCCTGGTTTCCAATCTGCAGCTTGTTAGAACCGAGGGCCTGGAGCCATGTCAACGCTGGCGCTACAGTACAATGTCAAAATAGAGAATTAGCCCATGCCCGGCGCCCCAGTAAAGCAAATCACATGAGTATTTTCTCCACTACCTGCTGTTTAACATGCTCTGAATTAAAGTCTATGCATGCCGATGCATATGTATCGGCTCCTCATGCATATTTATCCAGGGTCTCATTTGGTTACAGAATCCCTTTTACTTACATTGACATAAAACCCCCTTTACTTCATTCCAACATCAACACTGCTCATGAATGTTTCATCACACCAACCCTCCCCACACCTCCTTCTCCTCCTCCACAGCTCTGCCTCACCCCCTCCCAGTGTTAGTGGGTGAGAATTAATTAAACAGGATCACCCAAAGGCGGTTTGATTCAACTGGCTGACGTGACTGTTCGATCACCGGCGTACAGGTGTGGGCTCTGCAGAAGAGAGGAGAAACTGCCTGTCTAGATTGTCAGATCTGGCAAATCAAGGACTTTAAACGAAATGCAGCAGGTGAAGTTGAGACTGTCCTGCCTTGTGCGCATGGATACAGTGCATTCGTCACTGGTGGTTTTAAAAGCAGAGAGCTGGTATACACCTATATCTTTCCACTGACTCACTGGATTCAGATAAATTTGGACAAAGTCGTTGGTCTGACTCAGCTCATCACGAATCCTCCAGCCAAAGTGTTACCAAGACAGAAACACACTTTGGCGAATAATTCCACCCAGCTGCTTTCTTCACTTTCATACCTGCCATTCATTAGAATCTCTCATCTTTTTTCATTCATGTTGGCTTTTGAGCCTCTCTGGAGTGTGATGTGTGAATGAGTGGAATACAGTACCTCCATATATGGAGGTGCTGGGGGAAGAAATTCTGTGACACATGAGATACAGCAGAATTTGATGTTAGCCCTGTTCTCCAAGGGACAAAGAATAGGAGGGGGGAGAAAAAGAAGGTGAGAAAATAGGAGAGTGAGAATGAGCTCAGAGTGTAGCCCAGAAACTCTGAATGAATTTCTACCTTGAATTTCCGCTGACCCACATTCTCTTCAGCAGCTTATCTTCAAAAATCCATCTTATCTGGCTGCTTTTCTTCTGTGAAACTTAAGTCTCCAGACTCTTTCTGCTCCTCTTCTCTGTAGCTCCCTTTGAGATGTTGCCATGAATCTGCATACAGTATGCACCGGCCCCCTGCTGGCTATAAACACTCACTGCGCCCTGGAGCTCATTTGAATGATATTAAGCTGTATTCGTCATCCTGTCTCTGAGGAATACATTAAAAATGCATCACTCGAGGAGTACAGTAGCAGCAGGTCTTACACATACAGTATGCACATTTGTCTGGATGGAATCAGGACAAGCATACGTTAACACATATGTAGGTTAACTCTTCAAATATATGGTCCTATGAAGCACCTTAGCTATTCTACACTGGCCTCCACACCCCTGTTTTCTTCTTCTCTCACTCTCTCTCTCTATCCATCTTTCCCTGAGCGGTCCACACACACCGCACATGACTCATCCAGATGACTCACCCCCACCTCAGCCTCCCCTACCCCCCATCCCCCACACGCACACGCTCAAACATCTTTGTATTATCTCCCCTGGCTAACCTTGACAGAGAAACACAGAAAAGGTGCATTGTAAGACGTAGCAGGAGATCTGCAGCTTTATGCCACCTCCATGTTTTACATAAGTGCCCCATGGACCAGGCCCAAAAAGATTAGCATTTTTATAAATGTATCCGCAAATATCCTCCTTATAAATAGAGCTTATGTTGTTAAATTTACTTTGTATCCAAGGGCTAATGCGGTACTGTGTTAAACCTTTTAAGTAATATTGCACATATGCATTCTGGATTTATTGAAATTCATATCAAGGAGGGCAGAAGCCATATGTGCCATGATTGAAGTTTCACAGTTGATTTTTCTTCTAAAAACGAACCTTTTTTGTGAAATGATTCAGACTTGTAATAGTACCGCACAAGCCTGCAATCTTTCTAACAGAGCAGAATTAGGTGCCATTAAGTGTCATTACCAGGTGCCATTTTTTTCAAAATGGTTATCACCTTAAGTGCAGCCAGTTAGGGTGTATGTAGTCAACTTCTGGGTAGTTTTAAACGGACTGTATTGTATTTAAAAAGCAGGTTGTTTCGGTACGTGATATTCAAAAAACTTTGTATTCCCTGACATTCAATGAAAATTCCAAAAAAGATGACATTGTTTTGTTCGTCGAACATTAATATCACATTTTATTTTTTCAAAATTGTTGCATTTTCTCAAATCCATGTTTTTTTAAATTCAGTGCTAGGGAGCGTTTAAGTTTATCTACAAAAGTTTCTCATTAATATGTTTCTGCCCACACATTGTATTCATATTTGATATGATACAGTTCCTTAGTGCACAGCAGACTGGAGTAGATGCAGAAATAATCACTTCTAAATAAGAAATAGGGCATGTGTTGTAAATCAGGAATTGGTTTGAATTGAAAATCAGTTCTGAATCGATGAAACATTCATATGTTTAGGTGGAATGCTTGTGTGGAAAAGAAGCCAGCAAAGAGTTTTCTGAAGAATCTGAAGAATTTGGTGACACCAAGAAAGCAAACCTCTAAGTTTTCTGTCATTTTTCAACAAAAGAAAAAGAAAGTCAAAAGAAAAAGTTTCAGTTAGTATGACCTTTAGTTAGCAGCCAGTTTCCTCATTATATTTGTTGAATTGCTTGTTGGATTGGTATATCAGACATGGAGGATTTATGCCATATATTCTTCTAAGGTTGTGAAGAAACATGAGCATTATCATTAAAGGGGACTAGAACCCTGGACGAGACTCTTTTCTTAATTCCCCTCCCACCTGTACCTGCAACAGGTGTGTCAAATCCTGCTCCATCCCAGCCGGATTCAAACAATACAAGTTAAAGATTCAGAATACCAGACAGTGTGTTTAATTAAAGGCAATATTTATGTGTTAACTTAGGCTCCACCTTGATTAAGTTTTCTCTCTGGATGAAGGAAACCCTAAGAAAACAACCACATCCTTGTCATGCATGACAGTGCCGCACATGGATAAGAAAAGCAGCTGTAAGTCTCAGACTGATGTCACTCCTGGTTATGGCTTAGTAACAACAATAAATTTATCATCATTTATTTTAAAGTTATACAGAGAAGAAATTATTTCCATATGCCTTCTAAAAAAAACTACAGCTCACTTCCATCAGCTCTCGCAGACAGTAGACTAATCTTTACTCTGCCATCCTCGTCGTTAGATGTTTAATGCAGTAAGGCATAGAGAGATGTGTTTTTCCCCCAAATAACTGCAAAATCGCTCAGAGGGGAGCATTAAAGCTATGTTTTTTTTTTGTTTGGTTTTTTTTTTTTGACTTATTCACAACATTTCAGTGCGTGCTCTTTTATGCAGCACTTTAACAAAGCATCACGTGGCCCACCTGCCGGTTGAGACAGACAGACTCACATTCAAACATGTTTAAGCTACACCAACAACTACATCTGACAATACACTCAGTGAGTGATTCTAACAGCAATGTGTGACACATCTACATTATCTTGTTTAAAATGAGAAGTGCTTTAAAGAGAGCCTACTTTGATTGGGAATTGTGGCACAGGTGTATCAAAGGTATCAAATACGTTTACTTGCAGACGTGTTTCAACAAAGTCCAGTTGTTTTCCAGATGTGCCACTTATTCTTCCTAGATCGTAGCAAATGCATTCAACTTCAGTGTGACATCATTCCCAACTCCAACATCTGGCTTCCAAAGTAAAAAGAACACAGCAGAAGTCCCAGAATGATGACTTGGTGCAACATTTTGGCATTTTATAGAAAATCTGCACATATTTATGATTTTTTTCATGGCACCAGTTTTGAATCAGTACACCCAAAAGGTCTTCTGAGAGGTAGCAAGGACAATGGAGCACAGTGTGGTGTGTAAATCAAGACAAACACACAGAAAAGCATGCTGCCAATTATAGTAAGATTAAGATTAAAGTTACATGGTATTGGGTCATTGACATAAAGGCAGGCAAGAGATGGTTGAATATATTATAATACACCGCATATTTTGGGGGAAGTATAGGGAACATTGGTCATGTCCTTCCGGGTTTATAAAAAAAAAAAAGATATATAAAAACAATAAGAAGAATCATCATTAGTGCTGTCAAGAAGTACATCCATTTCAATTCACATTTGGGCATTTTTAGTAAAATATTGACATATGCATTGATTCACCTTCTTCTATTCTTAATTAACCATAGATTAAAATTCCTAACAAAAGTTCCTCTAAAAGCATGATTTCATGCAATAAAGACATCAAAATGCATTTAATGTAACTAAATGTTTGTGATGAGACATGATTGCAGTCTCTTTCTCCTCACATGTTTGAAGACCAGGCCACCAATAGATGTCAGTGTTGCTCTGACAAAATTTCCCTGCCAGCTCCTGTTCATAATGTATGTATTTGTCGACCCCTGTCACACAGAAATACTGCATTAAACCCACAAGGCACATTTAAACCTATTTAGATATGTTATTCATTTTTCCCTCCTTCTCCTCAGGAGACCCCAACAGCACGTCTTTTTTTTCTTCCTTGTGACTTTGAGAGTGCCTGTCTCTGTTCTTGCTCTTCTTGGAGATCAAGATTTAATAAATGGAGACGTTTGACTTGTTGCTTTCATCCGATCCAACTAACCTCTATCTCACATCTATAATTCAGTAGCACTGTATCTTACACTATGAATAACTGCAGTGTGATGCATCTAGAACCTTGTGAGCTCTGGGCACCTGCAGTGGAAGCTTTCATGTTGATCCATATTTAATAGCATATACTGAAGGTGTGTGTTGCTCCAGCATGTCACTGAGTCAGCTGTCGATCCAGCTCCTATTTGAGGGAATCAAACTCTAATTCTTTATCTGTTTGAGTTGTTGAAAGTTGCTTAGTTGATGAAGACCGAGTCTTCTGTCTGTGCATTCCTGCAGCGGCTGTGTGGGCTGAAATTGTGGCTCCTAACTGCCATGGGAAGAGCAGATATGACTGTGATATAAGATGATTTAGTGTCATAATCTAAACCACGGCTGGTTGGCTGCTGTACAGGTCACCACACACTTGGGGTGTGTAATCTATCTCTGGTCAACCTCACACAGGATATGCCAACACACACCAAAAACCCAGCGAATGCCTTCCTTTTAAAAAAGAAAAAACACTTTTAGTCAGAGGGAGGCAGACGGAGACTATGGTGATTAAGCTCATAATTTTCACAGCGCTGTCAAGTATTAATTGCGGTGTATGAGTACCATACTGGATCACGATGGAGACACCTTTGTTTTATTATGGTAAATGTAACTGGACAGTGTGACAGTAAGGAGAGACCATTGGAATTCTTCATGTCCACCCTTTTTAGATTTGTAGTCTCACTAATGCCAAAAGGGAACATTACTTGGCTCATAGTAGAGTACAGAGGATTGTCACCCGGGGAGGGGGCCAACATTTTCTTAATATCATGCTTCTTCTCAACCAGAGAGCAGAGACGTGGAATAAAAGCAAAGAAAAAGGTCAGAGAAGGTAGTGAACAAAGGCGGGAAGATATTCTTGAATGTTTCCTGTAGGGTTTTCTAAATGTAAAGAAAGAAAAACTGTGTTTGCATCAGTGTTAGAGCCAACGAATCCATTAACTGTGTTTCAGAAGCTAAATATTCTGAATCACTGAAAGTAAACATCTACACTTCCCTGCCTCTAGTCACTGACCTTACTTACTTTATTATTTGTACATTACAACCTCTAACTGTCTCACAGTGGAACATCTTTAAACTGTCTGCAGGATGTGAAATGCTCTGACTACATGCCGACATGTGTGTTTCCCTCCTTGTGTGCCTGAAATACAAGAGAATGAGGAACTTTCTCGTATGTATAATTCACAAAGCCCTGCAGAGCTTCCAATTATATAGCGCAATTAAATTTGTTATCTACTCACCTAATTTAGCAGGAATAAAAACTAAAGAGATTTAGGTAAAAGGGAAAATTGCTCATAGACAAAGCTGCTGATGAGGTGCAATGCAGAATTTTCTATTAAAGTATTTATTACAGTGTCTATAAAAAGTATTCAACCCCTCAGGGGTTTTTATCCTTTTATTGATTTTAAACATCAATCATGGTCAATAGGCTTTGTTGACAAAAAGACCTCTTTTATGTCAAAGTGAAAACAGATTTCCTCATTAAATGGAACGCTTTAATGTTAAATTACTGTTTGCATAAATATTCAACCCCTTCAAGTCAGTATTTAGTAGATGCACCTTTGGCTGCACTGAGTCCGTGTGGATAGGTCTCAATCAGACTTGCACATCTGGACACTGCAATTTTTCTCCATTCTTCTTTGCAAAACTACATGAGCTCTGTCAGGTTACACAGGGATCAGGTGTGAACAGCCCTTTCTCAAGTCCAGACACAAATTCTCTATTGGATTGAGGTCTGGACTTTGACTCAGCCACTCCATAACTTTCACCTTGCTGTCTTTAAACCATTTCTGTGTAGCTTTCGCTGTATGCTTCAGGTCATTGTCTTGTTGGACAATGAATCTTTTCCCAAGCTTTGGTTCTCTTGCAGACTGAGTAAGATTGTCCTCAAGGATTTTGCTGAATTCATCTTACCCTCTACCGTGATGAGTCTTCCAGGGTCAGCTGCTGAGAAGCATCCCCATAGCATGATGCTGCCACCACCGTACTTGATGGTGTGTTTGTGGTGATGCGCAGTGTTTGGTGTCCACCAAATATAGTGTCCTGTCTCAACAGACCAAAGGACTTTCTTTCACTTGACTACGGAGTCTCTCACATGCCTTTTGGTGAACTCTAGTTGAGATCTGATAGGAGTTTTGACTGGTAGGATCCTGGGCTGCTGGACTAGAGAGCATCTTTTGAGTAGAGCCTTCTCCGCCAAGTAAAACTGTGTATCCATTTTGCAATAAAATGTATGACCGTACCATTCATATTTTTATCTGCTGGATTTCCGCCCATGAAAGCGGCCAAAGACAATCAAATGCCACCTAACGGAAACTCAGATCAGGGGTTTCCAAACTTTTCAGTCTGTTACACCAAAATAACAAAGCAAGAGACTGGGGATCCCCACTTTCCCTGGAGGTAGTTATAGCATAGCATATAGCATTGTGATCCCCTTTCAGAGCATAGCGACTTTTCAAGGGGTCCTGACCCCCACTTGGGAAACCACTGACCTATATCAAATGATTCAAAACAGTGAACATCTTCTTAAATAAGTTGAATTTGTATTCCATCCTTTCCAGAAACCGACCCAGCCACTGATTCACGGTTGAAACTTAAATGTCAGCATGTCAACAACATGATTTAGCATTCAACACTAACAGTGAGTCAGACATTGCCTTCTACAAGGCAAAGAAAGTTTAATGTAAGAGCTGACTCATTTGATAAATTTCCAACTTAACAAAGAGGGAAAATTAAACACTGTTAGGGGAAAAATCAAAGGACCTTGAGGTGGAAATGCTAACATGGTTCAGTATGTGGTATAAAATACTGGAGCATCTGGAGATGGTCTTTTTTTTTTTTTTTTTTTTACCTTGAAAATTCATATCTGTGGCTGAAGAATTTATTCAAGTGCCATTCTGGGTCTGAGTCACAAGACACTTTTTGCAAAAGTACATACTGGGGAGATGTGAGATAAGGTCAGTAATTCTTGAGATTTTAGCACCAAATCGCATGAAATACACAAATCCACAGCTTCAAGGGCCGGATGATTCATCGTTTCTCATTAATTAATCACAAGTAGTGCAATTTCTTGTAGTTCTTACTGAATGTCTGGTGAGTCAACCTTTCTCCCTGCTGGGTCTAAATGGTGCACATATACTTCAATTTATCTGTGTGAATGTGTGAGTGCTATGAAGCACAGCACACGCTCCTTGTGGTCTGGCTGCAGCAGCTGCATGGCCAAAGTCACGTCCTTTAGAGCAATGCTTGTGGGAATGTGGCAAGTTTGGTTGTGACCAGCTCATAAAACACTGCACCCTGGCACTGTCCTGCTTCCCCTGCAGACAGGGAAGCAGCGACCAATGGGGAAGCCACACAAGCGGCCAGCGTTAAAAGCTTCTCTCTACTGCTGCTCATTTTCCCAGCCTCACACATGCAGCAGCTCAGCTGACACAGGGTCAGGACCTTACACTACTGGCCGCTGTGGTTTTCTGTCTCTGTGACCAGTTTCACTTCACCTGAACAGAGGAAAAAAATGAGTTCTTATGAAAGATGATTTTGCTTATGTCAGTGGCTGCAATATCTCTGACTGTTGATCTTATGAAAGAGTGTTCTGATTTTGCTGTCTTGCAGTTGCCATATTCAGTGTCCTTGTACAACAGTTATAGATAATAACTTGAATTGTGTTAGGCCTATAGCATTTTATTGTAATGCCCTCCTGCAGAAAGCTAGCCATTTAAACTTAGAGAATTGTAGAAAAGTGGTTGCCATTTAATGCCTCTGCTGTACATCAACAACTGTAATGACAATGGAGGATGAATTTGGGAATTTTCAGCTACTTATTTTAAGTTAAGATGGTGTTAGTTCATCAGACAACACCAGCATTCACAAACTTCCTAGCTAGCCTTACCCTTTGTTAGCTGCTGTGTCTGAAACCTCAGCCTTCTTGCAGACTGCCATCTAAACAGACTGCAGTAGTAAGTAGTGTGTTTGGCTACACTTTTTATCAAGACAGACCATTAATCTGAGACTCAGTATTTAAGGATGGAAGTGCTGTACATTGCCAGTAAAACATATTTCCAGTTTAAGATTTTTTTAAAAATTCAATTTTATTCGTAAACAAAGTCTGTCTGTTACATTCATGAAATAACCACACTGCAAACATTACAGACTAACATTTCATTAATAAAATAAAGGTCAGAGATCTAATCTGGGATTCAATTATGAACAGACCTGTTTAAGAAGAAGTTACTCAAACAGTGGCTCACTTTAGCTATATTAGCATTAGCTAAATTTAGCATAACTACACTAGCTACATGATTTAATGATAAATAAAGCTCGTATAGTGCTTTTCTACTTACCTGACTACTCAAAGTGCCTTTACACTGTAGGTCACACCAACCCATTCACTCACCATTCACACACTGATGGCGAAGGTAACCATGGAGAATATGGCCATCAGTATTGACTAATCTAATTCAAACACATCCATGCCTATTTACACACCACCACCAAAGCAATGGGAGCAAACTAGAGTTAAGTGTCCTGCCAAAAGACACAATCAATACGGGATTGCAGGAGCTGGGGATCGAACCCACAACCTTTGCAAGATGACTGACATTACCTACTGAGCCACAGAAACCCCTAATGTATAAGCCAATGCAGCAAAACTGGCTTTAGTAGCATGAGCTTAAGTAAACCTAGCTAAAGCTAACTTAGCTATGCAGATAACATAGATTCACTATGTAGTATTGTAGCTGCTTTCTGATCTTAGCTTTAGCTACATTAGCAACATAACTACGTTAGCTAGTAGCTAATTCAGCTAACGGAGCTATGTAAGCTACACTTGCTGCATTGGAATGTTTTCATGGAAGAAGAGCTTTCTCCAGTGAGCAGACTCTTATCCTATGTCCATCAGCTTAACCCTTACCCTAATCCTAAACGGAAGTTTAATCTGATTTTATCAAAAACGTTTTAGTATGGTTTCCATTCAAAGACATACCTACAGCTGACCTTGTCTGAGCATGTCAGCATTACACACATGGTATGCCAACGATATTCATTTAATACTTAAAAGGTCTGGCCAGTTCAGTACACATATGAGGGTGCACACAGAATTACCATATTGCACACAGCTAGCATCACAAAATATATTAGCCATATGCAGGCCTACCCACAGAAATGGCTGGGCCCCTGAACACCCCAATACAGGGACCCTACTCAGATGTGATTTATCCATCTAACTATGTACTGGACCAGTAGCTTTAATGCTAGCCTAATAGCTGACACTGAATTCCTTTTGGTACTAAAAAGCTGCTCCTTTTATGCAGGGTATGGCAACATGGCTGCAAAGATGGATTTTGAAACAGGCTAAATTCTACTGAAGCAACAATAAATAGAATTTGTGTTTAGGTTGCATTGATAAGAATGGGTTAAAAATAAAATGGTTCAAGCAGCTTTTGCTGACCTGCATAGGCCCTGCTGAACCTCTGGTGGTTCTCCCATCTTCATCCTCTTGTAAGCGGCCTTGGCTGTATATAAATCCTAACTTGCTTAGCTAGCCAACAGCACTGCATGCTAATATTTAGTTATGACTTAGCTAAAACACATAAAATACGCCTGTGGCTTACTTTGAAGTATGTTTCTCCATTTTTGAGTCTGTGTTATCTTCCTGTTGTTGATTATTAAAAAGCAGTGAGTTATTGCTTCTAGTCATCTGTTTTTATGCTCAGAGGTCAGTTAAAATGGTTGCATTATGACATGTTAGCATATCATCCAGGAAGCAGCAACTGCAGGAAATAAAAGATATTAAAACACACTTAGAATATCAAGACAGTGAGAGCTGATTAAAATCATAACCAACTAGGATTGAAACATCAAACCAAATGAATAATTACGTACTTAAGTATTCTGTTTATGACAAATTACCAGATTGGAGTTACAGTTTAGTTGATGAATGTGCTGTAGCTGTTCTAAAACATAGTAAATGATTATCAAGTAGGAGATTAATAATGTGTAATGGAAAATATAAAAAGACATTAATAATATTTACTAGATATATACTCAAAGGGAACTGCACATGGCTGAAAGTAAGTTCAGGATCATATGACTAGAGGTTGCAGAAGTGACTTTGTGGTTTTGTTGTTGTGTTGCGAAGCACAAGTGACAGTGGAAGTGCCTCTGCCCTGTCAGTGCACTCTGTGGGTCTCGGTCCCACACTTCAATATGAGCACGCACACAAGCATGCTGTAGGGGCCAAGCAGTAATTAAAAGCAAAAGTAAATCAGTGGTTCTTGGATTTTTTATGCATCATTACAGTCCATGGAAAACTGAACCACAAGTGTAAGTCATTGCTGACATGTCTCATTTTCTATAAAGTTTGGAGCTAAATCTAGCCTTTACTGTGCCCATCCATATATTCATAGTCAGTATCTGGGTGTGCATGTATCTGTAAAATGAAAAAATATAATCAATTGGGTTTCTTTGCATTAGCTACTTTAATGTGTCTTCATGCAAATGCATCTTTAATGCCAAGCACTAAAGCATGTGCATTTAGGTTTGTGTTGCTTTTTAAAGTGTCAGGGCAAACAACCTAAGCCGCCGCTGGCTCCACAGGGCCTCACCAATTCCCAGAGGTCCCAAACCTTGTCACCTCCAGTCGGTCCTGGCCTTAGTTACAGCCTCCATCTTCTGCCATGCCCTCAAACCCTTGGAAGGCCTCCTTCCTGCCATAAATGTCACAATCTTCTCTCACAAGATAAATGAACTTACTGTCAAGAGCCAAATAAGATAATCTTAAATCAGCAGCAGGATCTTTTCATACCTTCTGTCTGTCTATGATGTTTTTTTTCTTTTCACAGGATGAAGACAACACATTTCAATAAGTGCAAACGTGTCTGAAAAAAAGCCTCTTTCTTAGAGCTTGCATAAATGAAGGTCATGAGAAGTCTTTGTTGGTTAAGAGTGATTTGCTTTGATGTTTATTTCACAGAAGATGCATTTTAATCAGGTTTCGAAGAAGTAAAATGTCATAGATCAATGGCAACGACTGTGTTTAATTTTTAAATAATGTTTGGCGTAGGAGTGTTAAATGCACATTCTCTTATTCCCTCTCTCAAGGCAGACAAAAAGAGGTTATGTGCTGCTATGTGCAACATGCAACATTCACTTCACTTCAGTGTAAAGGTAAGCTGAATTGTGGTGTGTAATGATGCTAATGCTGTTATTAAAGAGGTGTTTAACACATCATCGGTGGATGAAAATAAAAATTACACTCCACCTACAGTTAGGCCTCCTCTGTTCTCCTCCTCTCAGTGAAAGACTGTCACGCTCCTGTCCATGTGAAAATTGTCTATTTTTGTAAAAGTTATAGTCTCAGGAGATGCATGGAGACAGTTTTCTCTGCTTAGACAACTAAAGGTGTTTTAAGTGCTTGGAACCCTGTATTTTTTGACAACAATCAATCTTGCTCTTATTAAAAACAATTAATTTGAATAAAAATGATATTTAAATGTAATTTTATTACACATAACAAATCGCAACAGACACACTGTAAACCGGGATTTTGTTTCTAATTAAACTTTTGAGCAATCATTAATTAATCTTTCATATTTTATAAAAAAAAACGTTGACATTACTAAATCAAATTAGTCGTTTGTGTTATTCAGCTGAAAGATGCAATGCAATGATCATGTTAAGCTGAGATAACTTAGTATGTTTAGTTCTTTAAGAGGGGGGAGGAGCTATTTCTAAATTCTTCCCATCAACGATGTGGCGAGCTCGGTTGGCAGTGTGCGGAGTTTTATGGTGGCCGAGAGGTCTCACACAAATGCAAATTCAAAACGCTTTGCAAAAAGAAAAAACACGGCATTTGAGGAAAAACACAAAAACAAAAGTTCACAACACAAATACAAAAACTTGCTGCAGCACATGAATACTCAGCGTCGCGCATGGATACATAAACTCGGCACAGCGCGGAGGCAAACAAATTCCACTACAGCACAAAAATACGACAACTTAGCACAGAAGATGCAAATAATAACAATAACTTTATTGCTAACTGAGCAATTAGCAGGCTAGCAGGTCAGACAAGTCTTTGGGAATGCCTAGTTATAACATTAAAAGATACCTTAAGTGACACATTGTTAAAGTTATTTAAATGTGTGCTAACCTAACTGTTGCTGACCATATAACTGCTGTTGCTGTGGACGATGTTGATGTCTGTAATCACAGTTTGCTAGGCTGTGAGGATGTTACAATGGTGGAGACACTGATGCTTGCTGATGTAAATAGAGGTTAATTAGGAAAACAAGTCGGTGATGAGCTAGACAGTTTGAGCCAGCTACATACAGTAATTAAGTGGCATGAGCTGAAAGTTAGCAGCTCCTGTCGTGTGATGGGAGCCTCAGGCTAATGTAAGCTTAAGCTGGAAGGCAGTTGCTGGCTAGCAGAAGTTGTGAATGACTGTTTTAATAGTGACACAAGATAAATCAGCTGTAGTGACTATGATTTGGATTGAGATTGTTTGTTGTTGTTTTGCTTGGTAGAAACAGTCCGAGTTAAACTTGGTGTTGTTGTTTTTTTACCATAAGGATCATACATGCATGTGCTTTTGTATACATCCTAATAACAGTGCTTTCAAAACACTCACAACTGCAAAAAGATAGAGTAAATGAGTGAAGGACATGTGAAATTGTTTTTTTTTTTTTTTCTGTACATGAATTTTGTGCAAGAATTTCTTTCTTTACATATATATATATTATATATATACTGTTTATGGATAGATTAGGGACTGTCAGCACTAATGCATTAAGCCATATTAATCAAGGCCCATAATTATTGCATTAATTTTTCATTTGAATTAATTGCATACTATATTTTCTCTTTCAGGACACCTTGATTCCACCATTGCAACATCTTTGTGCAGTCAGAGGCAGGGAGAGAAGCAGGAAAACCCCCCAGATCAGAGCGGGCATCACTGACAACAGAATGACATTGATTAAGTCAGATGTAGTGTAATGGAGGAGCTGGGGTGGAGGAGGGTTGCAAAAGCAGCTTGCAGAGTGAGCAGCAAAGAGAAGGCATGCCATAGAAGCTTATATATGCCTAAACTCAACAGGAAGCTTAGCATGAATCAGCTGAGCTCAATGAAATGGCAGCTTGACACCGTGGCCTGTCTGACCTAAGCCATATGCTCAATATCTTCCAGAAGTTCCTTATTTTCTTTTGAAATTAAAGCAGGTCTGTGTCCAAACAGTAACTTACTTTTCCTTCATTTTAGACAGGAGAAAAAAACAAAATGAAAGAAAAAATTGGGATTTACTGCAGGTATCCTGAGATAAATTGTGATTTCAAAATGTAATCCTTTGATAGCCCTTATATAATATAAACTTAAAACAAAAAGTAAGTCCTTGGCGTGCCGGTAGTCGAGTGGTTAAGGCGCATGCCATATACGCAGGCGACCCGGGTTCAAATCCAGCCCGTGGCACTACTTCCTGCATGTCTCTCCCCTGTTTCCAACTCTATCCACTGTCCTATCAAATAAAGGCCAAAAATAAATCTTTAAAAAAAAAAAAAAAAGGAAGGAAATTTGTGTTTGATACCTTATTTCTTTGTTGTAACAATGCTTCTTGGCAATACATTTTATACCGTTGGAAAGCCTCTTTATTACCCTTTTAAATGGTGCCACATTTGTAAGGAACATGTATTTGTGGGATAAGCAGCTGAGCTGAGTATGTGGGTTGCGCCCATGAAAAATGTGCCAAATTTTCTCTGCCGATGCCAAACAGCTTATTTTGCTGTTGCTATTGACTCTTGTTTTGAGCTTCTGGTACCCCCAGGTGCTGCCAATCAGGTGCCTGATTGGCAGCACCTGTGAGTATGGGCCCTGCTACAGTGGTCAGTAGATGTCTACTTCAAGAATCGGCATGCCACGTTTGACTGATCTGAATAGGGCCCGTCGGTTGGGCAACTTCAAGCTTGTGTTCCACAAAACCAAGTTGCGGCATTGTTTGGAGTAAACCCTAGTACCATCTCCAACCTGAAGGCCAAGTTCCATATAACGGGGAATGTCAGAGACAGGCCGGGAAGTGGGCGCCCCAAGAAGATGACATCCCAAGAATACCATTTTCTCACCCTGTCAGCAAGAACTCTATCCTCCAAGATGACAACACTCGCCCCCACAGAGCAGGGTTTATCAGAGACTACCTCCAGAATTTGAGAGTGGAGAGGATGGAATGGCCTGCCAGCAGTCCTGACCTTAACCCCACTGAACACTTGTGGGATCAGCTTGGGCGTGCTGTTTGTGCCAGAGTGACCAACACAACCACGTTGGCTGACTTGTGACAAATGCTGGTTGAAGAATGGGATGCCATCCCACAGCAGTGTGTGACCAGGCTGGTGACCAGCATGAGGAGGAGGTGCCAAGCGTGTGTGGTCGTGTATGGTGCTTCCACACACTACTGAGGCTCCTGTTTGTTAAATGAATAAATTGTCAATGTGTCTTATTTCTTCAAACTTCAATCACCCAATCCACCAAACACCAAACAAGAGTCAATGGCAGAATCAGCTGTTCGGCATTGGCAGAGAAAATTCGGCACATTTTTCATGGGCGCAACCCACATACTCAGCTCTGTTGCTCATCCCACAAATGCATGATCCTTACAAGTATGGCACCATTTAGAAGGATAATAAAGAGGCTTTCCAACAGTATAAAATGTATTGCCAAGTAGCATTGTTACAACAAAGAAATAATGTACCAAACACAAATTTCCTTGCTTTTTGTTTTCAGTTTATATGTATGGGTGACAGAGGAAAAAAAGTTTATAGAAGTGTTTACCACTAAGCAAAAGTGCCCTGATATCTCTTAGTCACTCTGAGCAAAGAGACGCTACTTTTTTGAAATCATATCTCTTTCTGTGTGCGCTCTTATCTTTGGTAACATTTGGTGACCTGTTTCTGCTTCACTGTGGTTTGCTTTTATTCTGAACTGTGCTCACACTTCTTGGTAGTAGACCCCACACATGCACATGCGCACAGATACAGACTTTAACCCGTGGGCATGACATTCATTTCTGTAGTATCCATGCAGTTCTTTTATACAGAGTCCTCTTTGCTCTGAGAAATCATTCAATGTGAATGAAACACATATGCTCCATTGACTCCTCTCTCTGTTCCAGAAACAGTGATTGAATCTTGAATGGGCGTGATTATGATCTGCTGTCAGAGTCTGGGGCCAGATCAGACACATGAAGGTGTGTGTGTGTGCCAAGCCAGCTGTTGTTGGCCTTGAATGGGTCTTGGCTAGAATAAGGTCTTATCTTCTCTGCATATCAGATGGTGGAAGCTAATGGATCATAGCTCTGGCTCAGAACAATATAACAATCTTCCACCTGTACATATTTATTACAGAGACATTTCAGCGATTGAGAAGGTGAGTAAAGATTTAAATAGTTCAGGCTCTCTACTGATTGCAAGAAAATGCATTCATGCATGTGTTTATTTGTAATCTGTGTTATCGTTAAGTGTTACAGTGACTATAATAAGTATTCACCTCCTCGGATGTTTTACCCTTTAACCCGTTTTGTAAATATAATTATGTAATGTTAAATAAGCGACTACATAAATATTCACCCCCTTCAATCAGTATTTAGACTCAGTGCACTGAGTCTGTGTGGATAGGTCTCTAAAAGGCTTTCACGTCTGGAGACAGCAATTTTACTCCATTCTTCCTCGCAAACTAGGTCATCGTCTTGCTGGAAAATAAATCCTCTCACAAGCTGTAGTTCTCTTGAAGACTGAAAAAAGATTTCCTTTGTTATTTTCCTATATTTTGCCACAATCATTTTACACTCTACCTTTACAAGCCTTCCAGGGTGGGATGTGAGAAGCATCCCCACACTGTGATGCTTCCACCACTGTGCTTCACAGTGGGGATATGGTGATTGTAGTGATATACTGTTTGATGTCCACTGAACAATGTGTCTTGTCTAATAGCCAAAAGGCAACATTCTGGTCTCATCAAACCAAGGAACTTTTCCCCACCTGACCCTGGAGTCTCTCACAAGCCTTTGGCAAAGTCTGATCAAGAATTACTATGAGTGTTCTTATAATAGAAGGTTTTTCTTTGCTTGGGCAACAGTTGTTGTATGTATGCTTGTAACTCCTTCATACACTGAGAAAAATTAATCTGGGCAAAAGTAAATTTAACTTAATTTCATTTGTGATATCAACAATTAAAATCCAAGTTTCTAGCTTTACATAAATACACCTAATTTTGTTGTCAGTTTTTTTGTTAAAAATACATTTCAGTTATGAGATAACATCAAGAAGCTGTGGAAACAAATGCAGATACTTTCCTTGCAAGCATTGTTAAGTGACACTAATGAATACCATCTGTGGGAGTGATCTTAAATCATATAGTATGAATTATTGCGTTAAACTGCATTGAAAGCATTTGTCATTTTTACAAGCTTAGTGTAAATGAAATTACATGTATTTCAAAGAAACAATTAAGTTAAACAAAGATTAGTCTTGTTGAATCTACTTGAAAGTGTAAGTAAATTTCACTTTGATTGTTTTGTTCTTGAACTAAAACAGAGTAGTAGTTTTTACAAATATTAATATGACTTCTCTACAAAAACAATTTATGCAAAAAGTTGCCTAGGATTTCTAAGTAGGTTGGGCTGAAAATTTTTATCAGTGTAGTAGACATAGTTGTCTTGGTGGCCTCTCTCACTAGTCGCCTCCTTGCACGGTCACTCAGTTTGAGAGGATGGCCTGATCTTGGCAGATTAACACATGTGCCATATCCCTTCCATTTCTTGATGATGGACTTAACTGAACTCCATAGGATGTTCTGAGCCTTGTATGTTTTTTTTTTTTTTTTTTTTGATCTATCCTCTAACTTGTACTTTTCAATAACCTTTTCTCTTCAACAAAAGGGTATAACATCCAAGGGGGTGATTACTTTTTAAAGGCACTTTACGTGACAGTTGAACATGTCAGATTTAGCCGTGCTGCTTAAATCTGTATTTCTTCCTTTCATTTTAAACATCTGCACTCGAAAAGGTCAACCCTTGACTTGGTCTGTCTATCACAGTGATGACTATAAGTTAACCTATGTGGGAGTCTGGGCACAAACGTGTAAACCTGAAACACATACCACCTGTTATTGCATAGGAAATGTCACAGACAGAGTGGAAAACCACATAAAAATGTCTGACGTTACTCTTTGGAGGTAAATGTTGGGGCTTTTTTTTTCAGGGGAAATAAAAACCTTTTCGTGGCAGTTCAGCTCTGTCTCATACGTATTTTTGTGAATTGAAAAATAGATCATTCATACTTTTATTGTCTCTTTTATGGGATCAAGGATGAAAAGAGACACTAATTGATGATAAAGCAGATGAATCAACAACAATGGCTGAGGGCTGTTTGATTTAGTAGTCCATGCACATGGCCACACTCATGAACAACACAAAACATATCCTTGGTGCTCTATGGGGGATCAGTGTGAGCTGTTGCACAGGAAGTCATGACTCACTACAGGAGAGGGAGAGAGAGGGAGGCAGAGAGAGGTAGAGTGAACACTGGGTATCAGTGGGCAGGGAGCAAAGACAACAGCACCTAGGCAGCTGTTGCCACGGTTACCGCCTCTCGTCAGCACCGGAAAAAATACACACATAAGAGCGGTGCTCTTGCAAAGGCAAGGCCAGCATACTTCTTTAATGTGCAGGGTGGACACTGAAGGACCCTTGAAAACACTGTTAATGCAAAGTTTAGTTGTGTCTCTGTTGTACATGTTTGTGTGTGGGAGGGCAGGTTTGTTTTCTTTTCATTCTTAAAAATACCAGAAACCTCGTTTGAGTTTTTGACCTAGTTTGAAGAATGCAGCTTAACAAAAAAAAGGTTCACAGATACATAACTGTGGTGATGAGAGTTCAGCTTTATTATGAGAAATTAGAGAATAAACATCCACCCTGAAAGGTTCTGATAAAGATAAATCTGCGGATGTTTCATGCTTACAAGGACAACATTAAAAGCTAAATCTGGCAGTATTTGATGTTTTTCTTCAGGTACCAAACCAGAACTAATTATAAAATCTTGCGTTTGATGTCATGACATACATTTATCCTCAACCTGTGGTCCACTGGAGCCAAACCATCATCTGTCCTGACTGCAAAAAAACTGTTAATTGTGTACGGTAAGACAATAATAGAGGATAAAATTGTATTTTGTGATATATGGGCAATGAAAGACCCAATCGAATTGTTTACTGTGTATTGCTTAATTAAAAACGATCACACAGCTTTCTGAATTTGAAGGCTGTAAGAACTTTAATTTAGGCAAGTTTTAAATCAGCCTTACATCACTAAAAATATACCATCATAGCATCTATTTTTTCCTTTTGAAATTTTTAAATAGACCTCGCACAATGAGTGAAGTGGGTGCATGCTGCTCTTGAATGCGTCAGGGAGACCCACTCATACCATAGAGCCCCCAGTGCCTTGCTTTGAGAGGCTATGACAGTAGCTTGTTTAATTAATCTGCAGTTTTCCCAGAATGCCTTTGGGCATAAGAGACTTATGCACCATTAATGAAGTTACTGACTTAGTTCAAGATGTCTGGAGAGCAACCACAATACACAATGAATGGTATACTGAACATGAAAAACCAGAAAGAGGACTTCCTGGATCAGTGTGCACCTTTCAGTTCTCACTGAACTTGGCCTTTACCTTGAATGGTGTAAATGTTCAACATTAAAAGGATATTTCAGTATTTTTGAAGTTGAATTGTATGTGCTTGCTGTGACAAAAACACAGAAGCTTTCTGTGTGTCAAATAAAATGCTTAAAACAGGGAAAACTTGGGAAAACTTAATGCATTTGTGCTACCACTTGAAGCAATTTTTCAAAAGTTTATCCAACAATTCTCTTTTTTCAGTGTATGAGCCTGCACCTTAAGTTCCCCAAAATGCATTTTTGTATCTGATTTCAAAGAAATTAGCAAAACTAAATTGCCCTGCCAAATAACGAGCATGTGGATTTGTAAATTTAAAAGCATAACTACCAATATGTGTCAAGTTTTCATGAGAAAGCTCCAAATGTTCTTTTTTTAGTTCTGTCTGCACCCTTGCAGTAAGCTTATTGAGTAAGCAGTTGTCCCAAAGAGGCAACAAAACCTTTTTTCAGAAGTAACAGGACAAAGCATCCATAAATACCTTACCCTACATACATAATGCACAGCAAGATTTTGGCTCAACGCTAACATCACCATGCTTGTATGCTCATGTATGATAGTGCAAGCATGATGTTCAGAAAATGTAACCTTTGCAAGGTTCAACATCTTAGCGTGCTGACATTTGCTGATCAGCACTCAACAAAATGTACAGATTAAGGAGGACGCATGCCATTAGTTTTCCAAGTATTCAGTCATAAATCAGATCACTGAGATGTCCTCATTTATAAGGCAATACTTAACTTGCTTCCCACATACTTGTGTAATTTAATTCATTTGAATAATGTAGGAAGCTTCAGTCTTCACTCTGTGACCCAGTCACAAAACTTATTCTTGTTATCTGTTCACAAAGTGCATCTTGGAAGAGGAGGAGGGAAAAGGAGTTTCTGGTTGCATGGGATGTTGGAATCTCCTGCAGGAAGGTTTGGGGTCAGGGGGAGCTGGTCTTTAAACATCCTTTAAGGTAGACTGGAGGTTTAAAGACAAGGCATCAGGCTGTACTGTAGATGTTTGATTAAGGATTTTCTGCTCTGTGATCCTCTCTGCCTTGTTTTGTTATTTTATTTACCTGTAATGGTACAGCTGTAAAAGACATCCTATATCTGGAGATGTCCAATTAGCAGTTAGTGTGGATGAAGCCATAGCAGTTTTGTCTGTATATCTTTCTTAAAACAAAAGAAAAGAGCTACGCTGAAAGCTTTTCATGACATTTCTTTATTAAAACAAGAGCGAAGAGTCCTACTGAAAGCTTCTCTTAGCAGAGAAGATGTTTTTGCATGTCTCCGATATGAATTTTAGACACCAAAAAGTTCCGCCAATTCAACACTATGGCAGTGTTAGCCTGTATAGCTCTGTTTAGCACTGGAGCTACTACCTCATTTCCATTTTCATATAACCAAAGGAAACATAAAACATGCACTACATAAACAAAGCTTTAATGGCCTGTTATTATTGAATTCAGGTGTGGCAGTCAGACCCGTTACCACACAGTCTCCATTGGCTAGCATTTATGATACAAAATGGATCGCTCTAAAGAGTTCAGTAACTTAAGCGTGTTACTGCCAAGGATGCCAGCACTGCAATAAGGTTTTAATAAAGGATTTTTATGACATCGGAGTGCCTCGGATTCTCAGTTCTGACTGCCATCTATATTACGGACTTTTATTGACAAGTAAACAGGCAAGTCATTGCTCCTCTTTTTGCAGCCGCAATAAGACAGTTCATGAAATTTCATCCCTGCTGGATATTCCACAGTCAACTGTAAGGGATATTATCAGAAAGTGGAAGTTTTTAGGAACAACAGCAACTGAGTCATTAAGCGAAAGACCATGTAATATCACACAGCGGGGTCAACAACTGCTATGTTACCTACCTGACCACTATGCTTCCAACTTTAAGGCAATAGTTTGGAGAAGGCCCTTTTTAAATCCAGCATGACTGTGCACAAAGCAAGGACTATAAAGACATGGTTGGATGAGTTTAGTGTGGAAATACTTGATCAGCCCACACAGAGCCCTAACTTCAACCCTATGGGGCACCTTTGGGATAAACTGGAATGGAGACTGCAAGTCCAACATCAGTGACTGACCTCATAAATACTCTACAGAATGAATGGGCACACATTCCTGCAAAAAAAAAAACTCTACAAAAACTTGTGGAAAGCCTTACAAGAAGTGGTTGTTATAGCTGCAAAAGGGGGGGGGGGGGGCAGCTCCAACATGTATTTGAATACAATGTCATTACAGTCACTGTTGGTGTAATGTTTAGGCCGGCCAAATACTTTTGCCCATATAGTGTTTTTTCTGTCCTGAAGTAATGGGTAACCAAAGCTTTTTTTAATTTATAGCCTGAAATATGTTAGTATTAAACGGCAAAGCAAAAACCTCATTGGTTGCTGAGACATTTAACCCCAAAACACAAATGTAAACCATGTGGTAGAGCTAAGGGAAATGTCAGAGGATAAGGAACGTCAAACAAAAACATCATCCAAGCCCTTGGCCATTCATCAATAACTCTAAAAAAGTTATGGATGTAACCAACCAACCTTCAAAGTGATGATGCTGCCTCAAGCGACACCAAGAGATACACTCTGATGAAGAACAGTAAGACTATTTAAGAAGTCATGAACAAAACTAAGGCACCAATGATTTGTTTTTTTTCATGGAGTATGCTGACAAAAAACACTTGGCATGACTCAAGTGTTATCCTTTAACCCATGTTAACCATTATGGCCTCTAGAAGTGAATAACACACCCACTCGCTCCATTTCAAACACATCATTTCGTGTGTGAGTGTGCGCCCACACGTGCTGCGTGTGCATCCCATACTTCTAAGGGCAGCTCTTAACCTAACAGAGGGATAACTGTGGGATAAACAACTTGCCACTTGTGCTAACACTGAAGAAGCAGACCTGCTCAAGGGTGGTTGTATACACACCCACAAGTGAGTGTGTATAGTCTATAGAAACACTCTCATGGTGTGTTGATACTGCAGGTGATTTACAGGCTGCTACTGTATAAACTATTGTTTTAATCTCATTGCTCAGGTTTAGGGCTTTGTTAATGTCTGTCTTTGTGAATCTGTGTATAACAGACAGCGATTAGCTTTTGACAAACGGCCCGCTCTCTATGCCCGAGGCTGCTTCTGAACAGACTGCTGTCTCCCTCTGACACAGCCTTGGATCAGCAGTCTCTGATACATAGAAGTGCACTGAAGGATGCCCTGGATGTCATTCAATGTGCTGTGAAAGGTGAAGTGTTTTCATTTAGTTTTTATAATTTTATTCCTCCATGCCAACGACAGCAAAAGCCAGGAGCATGGCTTTGTAAGGTACATACAAACATACGTACATTCTTTGAATGCAATACCTAAAGAAGGCTTTGAGAGACTTTCTTCAAACTTGAAACACCAACAAACAACTCGAACTGATTAGATTTGGCCCGTGTGTTAATTGCTTACTTGTGAACACAATATCCCAACATTTTGTAAATGGCTGCTCTGACTCAAGGATGAACTGATAAGATTTTGGAGCAGATTCTCTACCTCACAAAGAAATATAACTGCTTGTAGATCTAGTTTTCAATAAATATGGAATTTGGGTCAGGGTGAAATTTAGGGTCGGGGTCGACGCACTTTCTCATAGGCTGCAGCTTTTATTATTATCCTTGTATATCTTTTATCATAGCTTCCATTTTGCTGAGACATTAGTTACTCCTTTTGTTTCTTCTCATACATATTCTGCTGTGACAAATACATTTATTTAAATAATTTAATCCTTAATGGGAAACTGTTTGATACAAACTAGCCTGGTGTAATTATTGCTATTTTACCCTCTGCTCTGTGCTCTACAGGTATGTGGAGAATTTCCCGAGAAGATAATATTGTATGAGATGAAGTACTGTGGTACTTTTATTTTAAAAAACAGAAATAAAATGACAGACTTTTGCACAAAAACAGTTGTTCACTTTTTCATTTACATTTTCCTCTTTGTTTCTCTTTGGATTTTTGTTTGAGACCTTTGAGACTTAAAGTAACCACATCAGCCAATAAAATGTCCACAAAGATGTCTGTCTAATATTTGATGATGAGTTGTCTGAGGATTATGTCTGGTATTTTAACAGTCCATGTTTCAGCAGTATTGGTTACCATCACACAGAGCAAATACTAGTATCTTAACAAGCTGTTTTCTTACCACATTTTCCAGTACAATGCACCACAGCAATTATCATCACTGCCAGTCCCTGAAAGGGCTTTATATAAACTATACATAGAGAATACTAGTATTAAGTCAGTCCACCCTTACAATTGGTTTACATTTATACTTTAAAGACTGATGTACATATGAAATATAAATCCTAAAGGCACAAGTCTAGCTATAACCACACTCCATTAAAGCTTTAATTATGGTTGTCAAAATTGTCCTTCATTAATACATTTCAGTAATATTCTAAAGGTTCCAATCTCCTTAATTTAAATGATGGACACTATGAAAAAGTATGGTGGCCTGGAAGTGCAATACAAAATTAGGAAGTCTGAAAACTTTCACAAAGCTTGAAAAAAATTCTACATTAACCCAAAAAAAATGTATTTCATAAAATAAATATACATTAACAAAATTTTTCATTGCATAAATACATTTACAAAACACTTCTACAAATGAGGAAATAAATGTACTTTTTACAAAACAAATGTACAAAAAATTAAATACAAAATTACAAAATCTGAAACACTTAGAAAACTTGAAATAAATCTGCAAAGTCCAGTACAGATTTACAAAATCAAAAAACACCTCTACAAAACTTGAAATATTTTTACAATGTCTAACACAAAATAAAAAATCTGAAAGACTTTTAAAAAACTTGAAATAAATCTACAAAGTCCGATACAAAATTATAAAGTCTGAAACACTTACATAACCTGAAACCTGGGTAAAATCCAGCATTAGGTGCATTGTCTTTCTGTTAGATTATTTTGTTGTAAATTTGTTTAAGATGTTTAAAAATGTTCTATGACTTTTAAATTCATCTAAGCTCATGACAAAGTGTTTTCTTATTGTGTTTTGTAAAATGAATATTTAAGATTTGAATTTCAAATTCAAAAAAATACATAATTTATTGCTAAGAGTGTTTCAGACTTTTTAACTGTAGAAAAGTCCTGTAACTTTTAAAGGCCAACATCCATCATAAGAACTGTACATAACTGCAGATAATGCCCATCAGGACTTGAAGGTAAGATTTCCCACACTGCCTTCATTTTACTACTATGTGCTGGGGTATTTTTGCAGTGTACAGTATTTGCTTGCAGTTTTTGGGAAATAAAAACAGGACATTACATAATGGATGCCTTGGATTTCTATTTTTGTTGCTGAAGTATCAAATCATGTACTATTATTGCTTTTTTCAAGGATCCTATCTAAGTGTAAATTTCAGCATTAAGGCTGCTCCAAACAGCTATCAGTTTGAGTTTCGACCTTGAAAAGTCTGTACTGCTGTAGTTTTAATGATACAGTAACAATGAGTTTAACTATGTAGTACACTTCTTTTGGCTTTTGAACTGATTCAAAGCACCTTAATGGGTTTTTCCTTTTTGTAAACTTTCATGACTAAAAAGTGTCAAGAGTCCTGTTCATGTAGGGCCTGTGAACACAGTCACTGGTTTTTGCACTGGTGTTGCTCATTTTTAAGAGTTTTCAGGGTTTAGTGGCCTTAGCGCAGAAACGTCTCTTTCGTTGCTGTACTCACAGCACTCTCAGCTGAAACTTTTAAAACAGCTCCCCATTCATTTTGCTTTTAAGCAATACCAAATCAAGAAAGGGCAGGGCTTCTGATATCAGCTTTGTCATCAGCAGTGGCTGCTGTTGACAGATCCGAGTCATCTATTTGAGGATACAGTTTCAACGTTTAAAACGGCTGCTTTTCTTGTTAATATTTCGATGAGTAAAGGAAGCACACTTAGCTATTTGTAACAGAAGACTTTCTTAGCATAGCAACCATAAAATCTGGTGAGAAGTGCTCTGAAATGGAAGTCGCCAGTGTTGCCAGTGCAAAGATTTTTCCCTTCTTAATGTGAGTTATGAGTTAGAGAGAAACATTCAAGGTCTTTAGACATGAATGTAAAGCACCTTGAGCTTAAACTTGAGAAACACATTTAAAAAAGCTGTTCGGACTTTCACCCCTACCACAGCTATAGGCAATTTAACCTAACAAAGATAGACAGCTACCAAAGGTATTATAGATGTAGAGAGATTTTCATTCTGGTGTTCCAAAAATATGAGGTTTATGGTCAGTGTATTTTATCACCTATGGATTTTTAGTATCATAAATAATAATTATAAATAAAGAAACACACTGTCTCCCAATTACTGTTTAAAAATAGGAACAAAACAGGCCCTGGGCTCTTTCAGGCAGTTCACATTGAATAGAAAATCAAAAAAAGGACTACAAAACAAACAAAAACAGTCTTTTGTTTTTCATTTCTCATAATCCAAAAATAAATGAATATATTTAAAAAAATGTCATTTTTCATCTTGTTTTGTGTTCTGATCAAAAAAGGGGGATCAAAGAACAGAACATTGGCAATGTAGCATTCTGTTTCCCAACATAAGATGCAAGTCAAACATACTGGGAAAAAAATGTTACATCAGTAGCGTTATGTTCTTTGATCTCCCTTTTTTTTAAATCAGAACACAAAAACAAAAAATGAAAAATGAAGGTTTTCATCCATTTATTCCTTTTAGGAAAATGAGTGACAGAAAACGTAATTTGAAAAACTAAAAACTACTTTGTTGTTGTTGTTGTTGTTTTTCTTCTGGTTTTTGATTCCCAATTTAATATGAACTGCCTGAAAGACCCATGAGTAGGTTTTTACATGTTTTGTTTCTCCATTTTTTTTATTTTGGATTCTCATTCCAAATTAATAATAAGTTAGCTGTAAAATACACTGACCAAATGCATACATCTAAGATTACTTTCAGTGAATGAGACAAGTATTTTGAACGTATGTAAGGGGCCAAGAGTCCATATGAAGGCATTAAAATAGATTTTTATTATCCTTAAAAGTCACTGGGAGGACTCTTAACCCCAAAAACAGGGTCAGTATTGTAAAATGGCATGCAAAAAAGCCAAAAAGAGATGTTTAAAATATTTTGTTTTATTGTGACTATTGCTTTAGCTAAATGGGGGAGGGCCTCATTATGGTCTTTGCCTGGGGCCTTCAAATGACTAAAACCACCCTGACTACTATCCATGAGCCAAGGAAACATAACACAGCTTAAATACATTTTTTATAATTACTCTGAATACTTCAAATTAGAAACTCAAGACTTATCTTTTCTTTCAATTGCAGATAAAAAAAAAAATCCAAATTTTACCCCAAAAATGAAGGTGTAGTTAACTGTGAGTTCTAAATCTGCAGCGTCTGTCTTAAAAAGAGTTTGGGCCTGCTGTCCTTTTAAGCAAGCGGCTGTCTGAGAGAGTTTGATATCAGTGATAAAAAGTCCTTCCTGTGTTTGTAACTTCTGCTTACAGTTACTTCACTTGTGAGAACAGGCTGATCATCTCTCACTTCACTTCAGGTTGTACACTAAGTGCAAGAAATGTAGTTATCGTGTGCCGTCACCAGAGGGCACAGTCTTCCTTCGACAGACAGACAGAGAGAGAGGCGTCTCAGGTGGTGTGAGCTGCCTCACTGTATTAACAGTGATACTGATTGACACATTGACTCTTTGACTCTCAGTGTCTTGTTCATTTAAACCCCTTCTGTCTTTATGGTTCACTTATTGTCTTTTTGAATATAACTCAACCTGCTCTTTTTTCACTCCTTTCTGTGCCTCGTCTTCTTTGCAGTGCATGTGTGTGCTGTCTGGCCTCAGTGACAGCTTCTGGGAGTTGACCAATCACGAGACGAGAGCGAGGTCTAAAGAGGGCTCTGAGGCCATGAGAAAGACTCGCCCACCCCTCTGACAGCCGCAACCTCTCCCCCGTAAACCAGCGCTGCTCTTGCCCCTGCCGACGCTCTGACACACACTCAGTCTGTCACATGTGCTGCACACAAACATGTATCAAACTAATCTAACTCTTACTTTTAAGAGAGAATTTCTCTCTGTGGCTGTAGGTCAAAAGGTTAAAGATAAGCACGCTAAGTCGATGAAGAAATTGCCTGATAGTGTGACATGCAAATCAGATGCAACACATCTTTTGCTCATTTCCCAGGGTTAAGTTCCCCTTCTCTGTACAACTCTGTATCGTCACCACCGACACATTTTCACATGCGCTTATTTCCCCCTGCAGCCATGTGGGCAAGTCTTAGCACTCTCACCAGCTTTGCTCTCCAAACTGAGATTCAGTCAGATTTGCAGCTGATTAATGAGAAACATGCACACACTGGCAGAGTGGCATGCTCCTCCACCACCCTTGGTGCCCTGCAGGCCTTCTCACCCTCTTTCACTGACTTAATCTATTTATTTCACAAGCATACTGTGCAGTCAGATAAGATTTAAACTTCAATAAAAATGCGAAAGAGCAACTGCATTTATTTTAATGTATTTGCACAGAAAAAACTTTTAAAATCTAATGAAGAAACCTTTTATTTTTTTATTTTGTGTGTACCCTGACCTGCACATGACCCCTAATCTCGGTGCACTGGTGTTTCATGTCAGTGCTGCCACACCAGGCAGAAGTGAAACCTGTGGGTGTGTGGCTTTCTGCTGGCCTGCTGTATGTGTATTTCTGAACATGGCCCCATACGTGTGCATCTCCTCGTACCCACATTTTTGCAGACGGCACCTCTGACGCCTGCCTCTCTCTTTTTGTTCTCCAATTCTGTCTCATTTTCTCCCTCTGCGGTGGGCATGTTCTCTTCACTGTGGTTACACATACGCACACTTTTTCTAGTCAAACTGGGGCCAAAAGTCGTGCGCGCAGACTTTCACAGACACACAGGGGCAGGTCGGCACGTAGACGACCTGATCAGAGCACGTACAACACCGTGCCCCTCTTTTCTGCAGCAGCCACCTTAGCATGGGAAGGCACATGTGTCCAACTTCACACACTGACAGACACATTTACAATCGATGGATGTTATTACAGGAGCTAGTTTACTTTTATGCCTAATATGCAACTTGATTTGTATTTCACGTCCACAGGGAGATAACATGTGTCTTGTGGTTTGCATGGAGAAACATGAGATGTCCATTGGTCTGTGTCAGTGTGAGAGCGGAGGCAGTGGGAAAGCCTGAGACTGTTTTTTCACAATCACTTAGATCGAAAGAAAAAACATCCTCATTATGAAACTGTTATACCAAGGTAAGTTATATCCCAGTATGTCAGTTGATTGTAGTCCTTTGCATGTGTGTTTGTTGACAACGTCACACAGAAACCAGTTAAAGCGAGAGATGGGTGTTTCTGATCGTCGGGTGTCAACCAAAGTTCACTTGACCTAATAAAACCAACACAATTGCTTTTATGAGATTTGATCTATCTCGACATCATACTTGAGGTCTTTTTAAAGCTAATCAATCAAATGTAGATGATATGGTTTTAATGACGCACTGTATTTCCCATGTAGGTTGCAACAGAGAGGTGAAAGACTAGAAGGACACCTTCATATCAAACTTTACAGTCAAATTCTACTGACACATGATATTTAATGAAGGACTTTTTTGTTCCTTTTGTGGGTTTGTGGGAAAATATGTAAGTGCTTGATGTCATGGCGTTTACTTTAGTTCATATTAGACTTTGATATCAACCATGATTGCTTAAAGAAACAGCAATTTAATAGTGACACCCATGGAAAACTCAAAGTAATTAAAGGCTTGCGTGTCCTCTTTGTAGTCATCTGACTTCTCAAAGCAATTTTACACTGCAGGTCAATCATACCCATTAACACTTAGTCATTCCACATTAACACAATGATGACAAAGGTTTCTATGGAGAGTGGGAATCAGTATAAACTAATCCCATCCGTATGCAGCCATATATATTCACAGGCCACTAAGGCAGTAGTGGGAGTAAAGCCCCGAATAGTTAATAATTGCTGTTTTGACCTCCTAAAATACAGCTTAAAAATCAAACTTGATTAATGTTGAATTAAATAATGCAGCATTGGGTGCACTTTTGGTCACTTGAGTAGTTGATACAACACATTATTTTGAGTTTCTAAAATTATGTAAGGTCATACCCATGAGCATAGATTTAAGCTGGGCAACATAAATGGCAACATGAAGTATTAAGTTGGACACCTCAAAAAAAGCTGCAAAACTTGTTACTTAACAATTTTAACATTTGGCCCTCGTATTTGATTTTACGGTGTATTTATATCGACCAATTTCATGCCCCAGGCTATATTGTGGTTCAGTGGGTAGCACCGCCACCTCACAGTAAGGCAGTTCCTGATTCAAACCCGCATGAGACCTTTCTATTTTGAGTTTGCATGAGTTGGTTCTCTTACCACAGACAGAAACATGCTTGTTTGATAAATTTGTTATTCTAAATAGGCCATAGGTGTGCGTTTCAGCATGAAAATAGCCTCTACATTTCAGCTTTGTTATTGATTGGTGATCAATCTAGGGTGTACCCTGTCTCTGATCTAATGACAACTTGAATTTGGGTCCAGCACCCCGTGACCCCAAATGCATCAAATTAATAGATAGAAATTATGCCCTTTTTTGAGGAGATATTAATTCAGCATCACTTATATGACACTAGATGTATATATGCATAAGTAAATCCATCAATCAATCAATCTCTACTGATACTGAAGATATCATTGGGGGGTAACCTTCATTTGCAATGATGGATAAGTTACATGAGATAACAGCGATTCACATAACAAGTAGAAATACACATAACAATGGACTATCAAAAAAGAACTATATAACAGACTTTTTTCACTATACAACTAACTGAAGTACAAGTGGTGTTATTGCAGCAGAGAAGACAATTATCAAGCCCACACCTTATGGATGAATGACATAAGAAAATACTATGATGCTGAGAAATGATAGCCATTTCTACAAGTGGACTAAAAAGTGGAAAAAAAGTGGTGGGGGTGAAAAGATGCAAAAAATGGTTTAAAAAAGTAACAATTGGACAAAAGAGTAACAAAAAGTGGTTAAAAGTGGCAAAAATTGTAACAACCAGCAAAAATTTGCAACAAGTGACAAAAATGTGCAATAAGTTCAATAAGTTACAACAACTGGTAAAATAGGCAACAAGTGGCATTAAAAAGCACAAAAAAGTTTCAAAAGAAGTAGCAAAAGGGGAAAAAGTAGTTACAATAGGCAACAAGTGGCAAAAAAAGTGTTAAAAGAGGTGAAAGAAAATTTTTGCCAAAAGCGGCAAAAAGGCTCTAAAAAGGGAAAATTGGTAAAAAGAAAAAAGAGGGTAAAAGCATGCAGCAGGTAGCAAAAAAAAAAAAAAAAAAAAATTGGCAAAAGAATTGGCAAAAACGGGCAAAAAGGTTCAAGAAAAGGTAAGAAAGATAAAAGTAGGCAACAAGTGGCAAAAAAGTGTTAAAAGAGGTGGCAAAAAAAGTTTCACAAGAAGTGACAAAAGAGAATAATAAAGGTTCAAAATAAATGCAGAATTGGCAAAAAGGGTAAAAGTAGGCAGGGAGTGGCAAAAAGTGCAAAGAGTAGCAAAAGAACGGAGCTAAAAGGGGCAAAAGTGGCATAAAAGGCAAACGTTCAAATAAAGGCAAAAAGTGGCAAAAAAAAAAAACAAAAGAAGGGAAAAGTAGGCAATGAGTGGCAAAATAAGAGTCAGGAAATATCAAAGGGTTAATCTCTGTTTTGGTGCTGGTGTGTCTTTTTCATCATGATAATGTGGGTGTAGTATCCTTGAACAAAAACATCCTGTCTTAACCAGCCAACATGTCAATTTATGTTGAACTTGATGGGCAAACCCAAACAAAGAGTCTTTGGTTCTTGGTGTTGTAAATAACTGTGTCAGTGTCTCACCTGGCAACAGTGATGACAGGAATGAAAAAAACCTTAAAGAATTAAAAAGGCCTCTTCCTCATGGTCTCTTGTGCTATCATAGGTCATACAGACACACCAGTATTCAATGTTTCATGCCTTTAATGGATCGCCAACATAATCCAAATCCACATTGTTCTCCCCAGAGTAAACAATTTCCCTCTGCGCTGTATTTGGCGACTGGGATGAAGATATCAAGATATCAGAATTGGACAGAAAGAAAAATTCTCAGAAATGCATGGCAAGCTTTTTACTTCTCGCAGCTGAGAGTGATTCAGCCACTGATGGAGTTTCCAGTGAAGGACCTCTCAGTTTTCTGCTGCCCTGCCAACAACCACCAACCCCGCGCTCTTTCCTGGCTCCGGCCCTTACCCAGGGGCAAAGAGAAGTACGCCCGGGGGGGAGACAAAAGGGTCAGATGGATCAACAGGAACTGGTGTGTGGGTGGCAGTGCCAAGGGATGAACGAAGGAAGAGAGAGGAAGAAGAGGAAGGTGGGAGGGCACTCTAGAGGCCTAAGGAGAGGGAGGATCTACCAGCAAATGGAGTGAAACATTGTGATTCAGACCCTAGTCAGGAGTGGGGAGGGGGGGTAAGAGGGCAAAGAGATGGAGAGGGGAAGGGTGGAGGGGAGGTAGAGTACTTGACTGTACAGAGGGAGTAGGGGAGGGGTGGTGAGGCTGACAGATGCCACAGTCCAGGCCTACAGCACAGGAAGTCATTCATACGCTTGCACTGGGAAGTGTCTTCTCACTGAGCAGAGTCCAAGCTCACAAAGAGTTACCCAACTCCGGATGAACGTGTGACAAAAAAACTGCTCCCACGCTTTGCATCACAGCATTAGACATGACTGAAAATGAAACACAGTGACACACGTCAATAAATACACCGACAATCTGACAACATCATGCTGGGGCCTTTTCTTAAATGAACTTTACTCTTTGAACTGTGCAATTTTTAAAGTGAGGCAAGTTATTAAGTATCCAAAGTGGTTTATTTTCATTACATAAATTGATAGCAAGGGAACAAAACTAGATATTGATATCCCAGTATAAAAAAGCTATGATATTTAAGTTATGGGCAGTCAAAATATTATTTTTTTATTGTAATTTTGATAGTCCTTTATTGACAATTTGAAACAACACTTACCTGTGTCTTCATTATCAACTCCAATAACTGTAAATTAATATAGTTTATGATCTTGAAATTTCCATGTATTGTTTAGCTAAGTGCTGCATTGCCTCACCGCTGTAATCTGAAGGACACTGCTTCAGATTGCTTATTCAGAGACAAACAGTGTTTGGCACTGTTGTGAAAAATGCAAAAGGAAAAAAAGGAAACACAAACTTCAAAGTAAGAATAAAACCAAGACATGACTAAACAAGCTTTTTATAAAGTAAGGATATGAGTGAGGTACCATTGTACTCAAGTAAAAGTAAGTTAAAATTTACTTAAGTAAAAGTCAAAGTAGTGGTCTATAAGTCTACACAAGTAAAAACAAGAAGTATCATTTAAAGGTTACTGTAAGCACTGAGTACTGAGTAGCTACTGAGAATTTTATACTGTCAAATATGATTTTTCCTTATTGGCAAAGACAACAAGAGAGATCTTCAACCAGGTTGTTCAGGTAAGGTCACAACTCTATAAAACACAGCAAAATTGACAGTATTAATCAAACTTACTTAGAGTTAAACTGAACACTTTTGAAAGTGTTAAATATTTTACAGTACAACAGAGCTGCAGTAACTCTTGAATATCTGTGGTAAGGTGGGTCTACTCTGTCAAGAAAAAAAAAAGCAGAGATTCAACCTTATAGCAAGGCAGTTGATACTGATGCATCCTTTAGGAACACCTCAAGTAACAGGTGGTAACTCTAACTCAATGGATATCTTCATTCATGGTCCAAATGTGTCTCAAATACAAAACAACAACAACAATCCACCTGAAGCATGAGCAGGAGAACCCCAGCAAGGATCACTGTACAACAGGTAACATCCACACACAAGTAATCACTCTGCCCAAGGGCATGATGGGAGCTCCATCCACACATCCCCCCAGATTTGAGATGGTAGTGGGCGGATCTTAAATCTATTGACTCCCTACAGAGATGAACACTGGTGGATCAATACTATCAAATAACTCCAACACTGAAGACAATTTCAACACTCCACTTTTTGCTATGTCCAACAGCTGTGCTGTGTTGTGACATGGAGTCATTATATGTGCTACTGTGTAGTCAGCAGAGATGGAAAAAGTATAAGTATATTGTACTCAAGTAAAAGTACAGTTACTCTAATTAAAACTTAAAAGTACTGATTTCAAAGTTCGCTCAAAAAGTTCAAGTACCCAAAAGAAACCTACTCAAATACAGTAGTTTCTATGGAAGCCCATTTTTGCTAACCTGACACGCCAGATGGCTTTGTTTCACACATCCATCTAAGAAAGCTTCAATAGGAAACGTTTGAGAAAAGGCAGAGGCTTTAAAAAAAAAAAAAACTTGCAGTGTGATTGGGTGAACCTTCTGTCCGTCACATCTCTATGGGCCAATCAGAGCAACAAAACACGTGACGTAGCTGCTAGCGAGCTGTGCGTGCGCAGCTACTGAGGCATAATGCGAAACATGGCGACTACAGACATGTAAGTACTCCACTTTTGTCATTTTTGAAAAGAAAAGAACTCACTGCTGTTCTTTGTTCTTCTTTTAACAAACAAATCTTGTCAAGTTCTGATAAAACTGGCACTTTAGCAGCATCCACGCTAATCTCTTCCTCCATAATTGCACCAGCTCTTGCTGCTGCTTGTTTACGTCACGACTCTGCTGCGCCTGAAAGTACTGCCCCTCGTTGCTGGTTGGTCCTGTCACTTTCTAACCGGGCCCAAACCGTTCAGATGGGAGCTTTGCTAGATGGTTTCACCAGTGAAAAACAAGGAAACGGGTGTATCCATCTGCTTTGCAAGGTTACATTTTTGCCACTTAAAAAAGAAAAATGTGGAAGTTAGGCAATTTTTAAAAATCCTAAGTCATAATTAAGAAATACAAAGTCGAAATTGTGAGATGATTTCAAATTTCTCAAATTTATGACTTAGGACTTATTTTTCAAGAATTGCCTTACTTTCATGTTTCAGTAAATGTATACCAGTAGAAAAAAAAATCTTAATGGTGTCTTATGACCTTAAGGTTGCATCTACCTTATTGAATTTAATGCACAGTAGTAAAAGTGTTTGTTTGTTTTGTTTTTTTAGTGGTAGAAGTGCTCTGCTACCTGCTGTCGAGCATGTTCATATATCAACATCCTAATGCATCTTTCAAATTTAAATTGACAAATAAGATGGCTGTACACTTGCATAGCATCAGCTGTAAAAGCTGTGGTGCAGTGCACTGGAAATTGTTGCTCAATTCACCATATATACTGCATCCTTCCCTGCCAAATAAAACATATGCATAAAACAAAATAAACTTATTTTATAAGTTTTAAGTCCTAATATGCCTAGGTCTGATATCCTTCAGAAATGATGTCGACCAACTAGTGTGCTTGCTGTCAGTGTCTTTGTGCATCTCCCTCCATCCCACTTTCTCAGCACATCTTGTTGCAGTAGATGGCTGTTCACTGTAAGTGTAGTTCAGCTTTGGGTTTCTGCCTGTTAGAAAAAAGCCTTTTTCCTTGGTGCTGTTGCCAAACAGAGTGAATAAAAGTTGATTGATAGTGGGAATAATTGCATCCAGTACACTGGGTTCAAATGATAACAAGAGGCATAGAAGAAACGAGGTGTTCCCCCACATGCATTAAGGCAAAAATGGCATCAAAAGAGTTCTCTACTTTAACATTATAGAAATAGAGGTGTTTGTCCATCTGTGAACACAAACTACAGACTGGATGAAAGCTGTTTCCTTGGTATCGATGCAACATCAGGTCTTATAAGTTCAATGTAAAAGCCATGACTTTACCAGCAGTAAGTGTGTGTTTTTGTGTGGTGTGTAGAAGAGTGATGTGATGGATATGGATGAACAGGGATTTTGAGGGGGGCAGATTGTACTCTGGCAAGGAAATACAGCTCTGTGCCAGAGAGGGGTCTGCTCATCTCATTGCCCGCTTGCACACAAACACACACATGCAGTACACACACGCTAACTCTCTCTCTTAAGCCCATTTCCTTTGCACAGGGCATGGGAACTCCCCTGATCCTTTTCCTCCCACTCTCCTCTCTTCCTCCACATCATCTCTGTCCTCTTGCTCACCCTCTCTCCTCTTGTCATCTCTCCAGGCCTCTCTCTCTCGCTCTCTCTCTCTCTCTCCTACCTCTCTCCATCACGTCCTCGCCCTGTCCTGCCCTCGCTCTGTCACTCTCTCTGGTACCCCTTTCTTCCTTCATGGTCCCCCTGTCCTCTCCTCCGAGTGTCTTCTCCTCATTCATTTTTATTTCCTGCCTCCATCTGTGCCCAATTTATCCTGAGCACAGTCTGTGTTTTTTCCCTGATAATTTGTTTTTGATTCCCCAGAATTAGAAAAGCATTGTACAGCGCACTCTCACCACGGCGATCACACATACAAGCAGGCGCACACACGTGCACTCACACACACGTACGCACACATTTTTATTGTATTATTCTATAAAAGTTCCTATAAATCACTGGTTATTAATCGGCCCCAGACGGCCGTCCCCCTTTTGCTCCCCCTCTCCCTCTCCACACAAACACAGACCAGATGCATAGGAAATGGGATGGCAAAAAGGGCACCCAAGAGACAGGCTGCACTTTTTTTTCCTCCCTTCTCCTCCTCCTCCTCCTTTTCTTCCCCTCTCCTCCTTCCTTTTTTTCCGAGAACGTTTCATTTATGTAGCAATGCTCAGACCCCAGACTCACAGAGGAAATAAAGCTTAAATTAAAGTCTAGAAGAAATAAATTAAATAATAAATACAAATGGGGATCTGCTGCCAAATGGCCCGGTGTGTGGGATAGAGGTTAAACGTCCATCCTCTGTAGTCAAAGGCAAATGTGTTCCATCCCAGCTGTTTGGATCAGCTCGTCTCAAATGTGCTTGTGTGTTCAGTTTCATTCACATCTTTTAAAGGAATAGTTTGGTATTTTTGATGTTGGGTCAGTTGAGGTACTTAGCAATAGTGGCACTAGCCTCTAGAGACTTCAATATGTGTTCCTCCTATAAGCACAGGGGCACTGGCAAAGAAGCTAGTCTGTACAGCGCTAAAAACAGGCCATGTCATCATTCAAGTCAAAAATGCTCATTTTTGTTTATATAAGATTTGGGGCTTTTTTGCGTTTGTTAGAGAGAGATAGGATAAGTGGATAAAACTAGACACAGGGATGAGAGAGCAGGGAATGACAGGCAGTGAATGAGCCACAGGAAGGACTTGAACCTGGGCTGCCCACGTACATGGGGTGTTAGACCTCCTGCACCATGGTTTTGTTAAAACATAGTTTGTCATCGTTGTCTTTGTCAAAGCCACAAGCTCAATGCCTGATCAGGAGATGACAACCCGCTGAGATTGAGGAACATGTAGCTCAAGGTGGAAATAAAAGGTTCCAAATTTTTCCATAGCATACATTTGAGCAAACATTGTTTTTTGGCTGATTATCACCTAAAACGCATTAAATCTCGTGGAGCAACTGTACCCATCCTAGCACTGCATAGCCTAGCTTCCCTGCCAATGTACCCAGTGTGCTCCGGTTAAAGGAAACTGAAATCTCTGAAGGGAAATGGCTCTCAGTGTTAATTTCATTAACTAAAGTCTGACTCAGAACGTTCGTTGACTAACTTTTTCCCAATGAGGAGGATGGGACTAAGGCTAGCTAAAATTAAATCTTTGATAATAAAACCTCTGATGAGATGTAAGTTTAGTTGTCATGACTGAGGCTAAAACAAGACTAAAATGTTAGTCCTGGACTGTTGAATGTTAAAATTCATGATATGGCTGCACTGTATGTAGAATTAGTACACTTTAAGACCAAACAGTCAAAGTTGTTAAAAAATGAGTTGTGTTAAGTTAAAAGTCCAAAATGGTTATTACAACTCTATTTTTCTACGTTAATAGACCACATTTTTAGTTTTCAGTAAACAGTCCTCAATCATTTTAAGTATTTTTTGTAACTGTACTCAAATTATTTGACAATCACACCTTAATCTGTAGAGTTTTCCCAGAATGCCCTTTGGGCATTAGACACTTTGCACCCTGAGTGAACTTACTGACTCTTTTACAGAAGTATTGCCTGTGTAGACCATTTTCAACATCTAAAGGAAGTTGCACTGAACTCTGTAAAAGGGCTATTCTGGATCAATTGCAACTTCATCTTTTACTGTGGGAATGAACAGTTTAAGGTTGTGGAAAGAATTTTAATTGTAATAACTTAAAAAATATAAATATAAAAGCTATTTCAGCTCTATTTTTCTGAATTGAAAGGACACATTTTTAGTTTTCACTAAACAGTGCTCATTTACTTTAAGCCTTTTTTTTTAACTGTTATCAAATTATTTGACAAACATCCCATAATCTGCAGAGTTTTACCAGAATGCCTTTTGGCATTAAGCACTTTTGCATCATGAGTGAAGTTACTGACTCAGAAAAAGAGAAATCCCGCCTGTGGGGAGCAACCACAATAAGACTTCCTGGTTCAGTTTTCATCTCTTATCATTTGTAGAGACATAAGTTGGCCTACCTCGAGTGGCATTAATGTTCAAGATCAAAGAATGTGATAGAAATAAAGGACAACTGCAGTGGACAAAGAACATTTAGCTTTATGAGTAGTACTTACAAATGATGTTATGAGTTGGATTCATGGGCAGAGCGAGGGGGTGGCTTATGGGGCTTAAAAGCTCTGAATCTTTCAGGCTGGTTTTAAGTATGTTGCTTATGGCCTTGCTGATCACAGTGTGGAAATGTAATGTTCAAAGGAATTTTAAAAATCAGATTTTTTTTTTACTTTTATGAACATGTGTCAGGATGATTTGTGACATTTAACAAAACATTTTTGGTATGCATTTTTTTTAAAAGTCTAAGACAAATGATTTTGATTTTGTAACCTTGCAAAGCAGATGGATACACCTGTTTCCTTGTTTTCACTGGCCAATCCATCTTGCAAAGCTCCCATCTGAACCGTTTGGGCTCAGTTAGAAAGTGACAGGACCAACCAGCTATGAGGGGCAGTACTTTCAGGCGCAGCAGAGTTGTGACGTAAACAAGCAGCAGCAAGAGCTGGTGCAGTTGTGGAAGAAGAGATTAGCGTGGATGCTGCTAAAGCGCCAGTTTTATCAGAACTTGACAAGATTTGTTTGTTAAAAGAAGAACAAAGAACAGCAGTGAGTTGTTTTCTTTTCAAAAACGACAAAAGTCGAGTACTTACATGTCTATAGTAGCCATGTTTCGCGTTATTCCTAGTAGCTGCACATGTGCAACTCGCTAGCGACTACGTCACAAGCTCGTTGCCCTGACTGGCCTGTAAAGATGTGACAGACAGAACGTTCACCCAATCACACTCCCAGTTTTTTTCAAAGCCCCTGCCTTTTCTCAAATGTATCCTATTGAAGCTTTCCCAGATTGATGTGTGAAACAATCCATCTGGCAAATTTTGACTTTTTCATAGAATTTTGACCTTTTCTTCGAATAAAAAAAAATGCATGCCAGCTTTTTAATTGCCCTCTTTCGTATCTATACACACTGCAGTGGAAAAATACTTTTTCAAAAAAAAAAAAAAAAAAATTTCAGCATTTTTTGAATAAATTAATATCTCTAAACCCAATTTTTGCTTTTTTGTGCTTTGTTTGAAAATGAACTATTTCAACTGTAAACTTTTTTCACCAAATTCCTACCCTACCTATGGAATGCTACTTAAAATATAAAGTTCAGGCATTTTTAGGAGGCAGAAGTGAAAATTATTGGACTCCAGGATGGTGTATCATGATTTTAGAATGATAATGGTACTTTTAGCTCTGTTAGGTTAAAAATATCAACGAAGTATTTTTTTTTAAGGTTGAACATTATTTTTGTCTAAATGAAGCATAGATTTGTTGGCATTTTGAATTAAAATTTTTATATAAACATGCGCAAAAATAGTGCATTAAACTGTCCAATTCACAAAAAAATTCGAGGGAAGGGCCCAGCCCTCAGCCAACCTTTGTTTAGGATTTTAAACATGTCTGGCTCCACCCCTGGTTGGATTAAAACAAAATTTTTAAGTGTAGTAAAGTTTCCACAGAGTAGTTTAAATTTAAGTCAATGGTTCCCAAAGTGGGCTGTGAGCCCCCCCCCCAGCCTTGCCTTGTTGCAGCAAAACAAGGCTAAGCAACAAAAGCTGGTGAGTTCAGCCCTGCAGAATAGGAGCAGTTGATTGATATCACCTCAGATTCATCAGTGCCTTTGAGAATCTTGGCCACACTCTCCTTTTGCAACATCCTACCTACTGTATCTCAGAATGGTTTAAAGCAATTAAAGTATTAATTTACCAGTTTGGCTGGTTAAAGTATTTTTAAGAAAATAAAAAGAAAGGTCTACAATGTAAGGGCCCGTACATGCCACTACTATTGCCAACCTAGTCATACAGCCCTCAGAAATATGGTAATATCCCCTTTAAGGTTGTCCTCAGTATTGCAAAGAATGTCACTTCCTTCTTTTGACTTGCAGTGTATCTTGCATCTGTGTGGCCAGACTAATCCAAGAGACAGTTTCTAAAGTGGCTGAGACATCTGTGTGCCCCCTACCTGACAGATGTCTGTGAGACGGTGCCTGCCAGACACCCAGTTTCCTCCCTGTGAGCTCACTCTCTTTCATATTAGCAGCTTTTCCTCATCAAACTACTGTAACGCATACATGCACACACCTGCACTCTGCTGGCTCGCTCAGACTGAGCATAGAAAGGGCGAGTAACCACCAGAGAGAGGGATTTGGATTGAGCGAAAGTGAATTATAGGGGGACTTCAGAGACAGAGGAAGAGAGACAGGGAGGATGTGGATGTAATCTAAGTGAGAGGACATATCTGTCCCACCCCGTCCTACACTGCCTGGGAGCCTGGATGATGTGAGGAGGGCTGGAGTGAACTGTTCGCAGCGAGCAGGCAGAAAATGTGAGAAATGTGCGTGTTGGCTGCTGGGACGAGGGGGAGAACGCTGGTTTTCAGGCACGCAGGGACAGCGTGCAGAGTTCTGCCAAAAGAAACATGGTGCTCTGTTCCTTCACAAGAGCTATGAGGGTGAAGAAAGAGGGCAGGGGTAAAAAAAAAAAAGACAGAGAGAGACAAAGGGGAGAGATTTGTGTGTGGAGGTGTGTTTGTTGAAGAAGATGATGAGGGGTTCCCCAGGGCACTCTCCCGGGGCCACTGCCAAATGATGTATAGAAGTATGTAATGGCCTGGTGTGTTGATCAGGAGACTCGATTTCTTTTGATGTAAAACTCAGGACTAGACATAAATATGCCCTCTGTAGCTTCACAGTGTGTTATTGATGATAATTATATATTACAGTTGTTTCTACGTGTGTAAGTTCATTCTGAGTTTCATAAAAGATAAAATCTTGAAATGTCCAACGAGCTGTGCAAAGCTGTCAAATGTATAATGTTTCGTCTGTAAGTCATTCAGCGATAAGGGTTTGGGAGTGAGCTGCAGCCAAGGCCCGGGCCCAGATGTCCACTTTCAGCTGTCCTTGCTGACCACTGCCTCGCCTGCCAACACTCGCCTGAATATCCCCACATCGCTTCAAATATGTAAATATGTTGACTTGGAAGGATGTCCTCTTCTCTTCCGACCTTGTAGCACTTCTGGAGAGAAGCAAGACAGCGCAGAGGAGAGAAAACAGCTCCAGCACTCCATATAAGGGCCTGTGGGCTCGAACACCGGCTTCTCATCACTTTCTACTCCGTTGGGCCATTACACAACTTAAGGGAACACATGCAGGAACCCTAACCTTCAACACTTAGTCCACACGCTCACACACAAACACACTACATGGTAAGATGTGGAAGATCTAAATGGACACCTAGGGCTGCGTGCCCTGGCTCACACTTTAAATGAAAATGATGCTTTTTTTGCAGGTGGGGTTCATTTTGCTCCGCTTCTACATTAAACCAGAGATGAGGAGAAAGCCAGAAAACGAACTTAAGAATATAACAAGTGTTTTTTAAATGAGTTGCAGTTTAGGGCCATAAGCAAATCCTGCCTCACCATATTTTAAAGCCAAATATTGAAACTTTTACCCATCTACATTTATCTTAAGATGAATATAAAATGGTAAGAATCTTGATTTTGAGAACACTTTTCTATACTCGGATGATGATTCATATCTAAATTTACAACAAACTTTATATTTTCTCTAGATTTTGCAGAAATCCAATCTTGTTTTGTCATGAAAAGCTCTTACAAGCTTAATCATGAAAAACAGAATTTTTTTACAGTTTTGTTTTTCACTGCTTTTATTCTGAAAGAATGAATGATTCATTTAACTTCTAAATATAAAACCATCCAAGGGAATTAAGTTTCTTCTCTCCTTTATCTGAAGGCTTTATTTGGAACTGATCTAACTTTTAAAATATGGTATGCTCATTAAATATATTCAACTTCTACTGCAAAAAAAATTGATTTATTAATTTATTGTTGATTTAGATGTTTGTAAATCACATTTCTTAGTATTTAACTCAATTTAAATTCAGCATCAAAATGCTTTTAGCATATTTTCTTTTTTACAGTGTAAAACAGTGGTCTTCAGCTGGTGGGTTGGGGCCCAAAAGTGGGTCCTGAGGCTGCTTTCAGTGAGTCCAGAAAGCCTGAAAAGAAATTGTTGAAAAATCTAAGATATGTATGGAACCCAGACCATACATTGTAGAAAATATTGTATGAAGCTTGAAGGACATGATCCACTCAGGTACTGCAGGGGTTTGAGTCCTATCCGTGGCAGCAGCCATACTGTAAACGCTGTCTCAAACTAACTTTAGATCAACCTCAGAACACAGTGAGGGAAAGCCAGGTCTTAAAGGGGACATATTTTACCCTTTTTAAGACAAGCTTATATTGGTCTCAGATGTCTCCAAAACATGCATGTGAAGTTTTTTTGCTGAAAAAACACTCCAGTATTGGACTTTTGCATGTCTAAAAACCCTTCTGTTTCAGCTCTGCTCATAATGAGATGTTTCGGTGTCTATGGCTTTAAATGTTACTGAGCTGTCTGACTCCGCCCCTGACCACACCCCTCTCAGGAAATGGATGTGGCTTAATGGATGTGGCTCTCCTGACCCTCATCTCAGCTGCCAACTGAGACATCATGAGACAGCACGATTTCATGAGGGGAAAATCTGAGAACAGTTTGTTTTGGCGCACATTTTCTGAAAGGCTGAGGAAGACGGGGGGGGGGCATTTTTCTGGTACTTGGGGAAGTTGTGGACGGGCCAGGAGTACATATTTTTGTTAGAATTACCGAAAAAAGTGATTTTTGCATAATATGTCCCCTTTAGGTCTTATACTAGCCATGCCCCTAATAATGTATTTATCAACATCCTAATTCAAACCAAATGGATGAGTTATTTATTTATTTTAAATCAGTCTGTGCAGCTCATGCCCATAAATATATGAACTATTCTGACCAAAATCATGTTTTGAACCAGGATGTAAATGTTTTTATTTCTGATGTAAAAAACATTTTTTCAACATAGAGTTTGTATTTGACCTCTATTGCTTCTGCAAACAACCACTAGTGGACACTAAAGGAACTGCAGTTAATCGTACCTCGCACTGGCTTCATTTTTCAACCACCAAGGTTACTGCTTCCACCAGCGGAGAACCACTTGTTCAAAAGACACTAAAAGTGGCACTTTCACAAAGCAAAAACCCCTTCAACTGAAATTTAAAATAATTGGTTCTCAACTGGTCTAGCCTCTGGACCCACCAATTTCTTCAATGACAAATTCTGACTCAAATTTCCCAAATTTAATCCGTTATGTTGCAGTTTGGATCTTGAATGGAACAAAATACATGACCATTAAAAGAGACATGACAAAAATAAGTTTTACACTCCATTTTCCATGATTATGGGGGCCTGGGGGGGCCTGTAACACTTTAACAAAGCTAGACAAATAACATAAACCAAAATATTTTTACATTTCACAAACCAGAATTACATAACCAAAACAATTTAAAAAAAAAATACAGTACAAATTTGCAAGATGTTTGATACAAAATAACAAAGGCTGAAAGACTTTTACAAAGTCTGAAACAAATTTAATAAGTCTGATACAAAATTACAACATCCAATGCAAAATAAAATTGAAAACACTTTTACAGAGTTTGAAAAAGTTACAAAGTCCAATCCAAAATAAAGTCTGAAACACTTTTAAAAAATTTGAAACAAATGTACAAAGCTCATTCCAAAATTACAAAGTCTGAAACACTTATAAACCTTTAACTGTATTTAGTCTAATAAAACATTACAAAGTCTTAAACACTTTTACAAAACTTGAATCTTGGGTTACTCTCTGGATTTGGCACATTCCCTTTCTATAAGATACTGTTGTTTACAAATTTGTTGTAGAAGTTGTAGAAGTATTCTATAACTTGTACATTTTTCTCAGCTTGTGTGAAACTGTTCCATGTTTTGTAAAATGTGAATTTCAAATGTAGTTTTTTTAAACTGTAAAATTAGTTTCATTAAATGCAATTTTTTCTTTAGTGTTTCAGGCTTTGTAGTTTTGTATTGCACTTTCAGGCCACCATACAGCGCCTCCCTGTGGTTATGCAGAAAAATAACTGTTGACAAGCAACACTCACTGAATGAATCCCCTCTATGCAGGAGACACTCAAGAACACGGCTATTAATGAGTGAAGAGAAACGTCAGTTTTACTCTATCTTTATACTTCCTGTCTTCGGCGTGTGCACACCCTGGCCCTCGGCCTCGTGACAGACATATCTCAGAGCAGTCATCGCCTCTGTTTCCCAGGCTGCGCAGAGTAGCATAAAGTGAAGCTGTTGCTCATCTCTGTAGCAGTGCCTCCCCACCTACAAGCCTTCGTGTCCCTGCTGAACTCTGTGTGCCCTTTCAGTCCCGGATGATTAAAAAAGGGGGGGGAGACAGGGAGACAGAAACCTCACTCATTCTCATTTTCCAGTACTCTACCTCTTTACTTGGTATGTGTGGTTGGTTGACTGTGTGTGAGAGGTGGGTACATTCATCCAGGCCTTTCTGGCTTGTGGGTATTGGCTTGTGGTTTGGGTCTTGGTGAAGAGCGAGGGTGAGGGTGGCGGAACACCATGGCAGCCACACTGCCACAGACATACTGGCACCAGTGAGCCAGTACGAGTTCCTCTTTCCAAAATACGGAACCACCACTCTGCCTGTGTGGGGGTGGTGAAAGGTTATGTGTGTGTGTCTTAACCATCAGCAAATGCCTGTGTGGCTTTCACTATCTGTGTCTAAAACTGACGGGGATACACGCTGATATAATTACATGGGTTTTGCATGTAGACTCTCACAGACATGTGCAAGAAGAAGAAAAAAAAACACCTCATCTGTTATGTGCAGTGCTTTCTGCTTGTCATGGAGTTTGCACTATAATTGAAAAAATGTTACTTTCATTCACAATTACAAACACAGGCATGCATCAGCTCCAAAGAGGGGAAACTTGATGACAGGAAGGTTTAATTTTCAGGTAAACATAAGAAGGTGAAGAGGTCACAGAGAAAGAAGAGGCAGCTTTTAGGAAGTTGTCCTAAAGTCATGCTATTTTACAGATGGTAGCACTCTTGGCAGGCTTCGCCTCCCGCTGCCAGCCTTTTTCTTTCTTATTTTTCCCCTCCTTTCCTCTGTTTTTCTCTGTGTGTGTCTCCATTCTCCATCCCTCCCTGGGGCTGGCAGCAGTGTCTGGGCACTCGTTTCACTGCTGGCCCTGAACCCAGCAGGATGTGGAGATCAGCGCTTAAGTGTGTGCGTGTTCGTGTGTGAGAATACGTGTGTGTTAGTGCGCGGGCATGTGCTTCTGTTCTTCTTTTCTGCTCCCCTCCTTTTTCTGATTTTGCGTCTTGGCTGACTTTTTTACCTCTCGAAGAATTTGGAAAGGCTGTGAGATTTTTTCTCCAGCATGACTTTCAGCAGTGCTCCCTCTCTCTCTCTCTTCCTCTGGTGCTCTCTCGCTCCCTCTCACCCTGCGTCTGCTGTGGCTCCTCCGCTAATAGATTTCATATGTTGCTGCAGTTGACATCAGTCTTAAACTATTTTACATGTGATCTGCGATATTTCCTCAGGAAATCTGTCAGATATTTATTAAAGGCTAATCAAATAAACCTAACTTGTCGTATTTTTACCTTTTCTTTCTTGTCCTTTTCACACTCCCTCCTTCTTCTTTTCCTTGCAGCTTTATTGTGTCGTGTAAGCTGTTGTCCTGCTTTTGGAGGCAGGCTTGATTCTATTATTATTACTCATGCTTTTTAAATAGCCTTTTTTCAAGAGACAATTTCCTTCCATTCATAAGAAATGCTGCGGGTCAGACAGCACACAGGTTGGGTCTGTGTGGGCCGCTGGGGGTCTTCCCCTTCCTCTGTCTCCTTGTCACACTGACTTTATTTTTTGCAGCTTTTCATTTAAAGCCATGCTCCTTTATTTAAGGTTTAAAAAGTCTATTGAAAAAAGTCTTCAATTACACTTTGTCTGACAGTTTCACTCAGATTCACAATTGGCTTTATCTTGCTCAACATCAGATAGTTACCAAGAATTTCACAGTTAATGTGAGATTCCGTTTCTGTCATAATAGAAATATCGTCATTTGCAGGTACAACATATTTACAGTTTTAGATTTTTTTAAAATTCAACTTCATTCATAAACAAAGTCTGGCAGTTACATTCAGGAAGTACCACACTGCAAAAATGACAGACTAAGCAACATTTTATAAATAAAGCAGAGGTCAATTTGGGATTTAATTATGTAAGACCTGTTTTAGAAGTAGTTAGACGAACACGCTTGCTTCTGCTTCGTTAGCTTTAGCTAAAGCTAACATAGCTACACTAGTTACATAGTTAACTTGCTATGTAAGCCAATGTAGCTAAGACAGCTTTAGCAACATGAGCCACTAACGTAGTTAGATAACATTGTAGCTTTCGTAACTAACTTTAGCTGCATTTTGAATAGATATCTATGTGCTTCATGAGCTTAGATTCAGCTATGTAGCCATGTAGCCACATTATCTACGTAGTTAATGCAAATAACAGAGCTACATAACCTGGTTTTGCTACATTAGAATGTTTTTTTTTTATGGAGGACTAGCTTTTTTCCTGTAAGAAGACTGTTTACCCTGCATTATTAAACATTCTGTAATCAGGTTTTGGAGGTCAGGTTTTTATCTTTTAACTTTGGTTTTCCTACCCCTTACTTTCAGCTTTACCTTTACCCTTAACAGAAGTTTGATCTGATTTTATTTGGACATTTTAGCATCTACAGTCATGGACAAAAGTATTGGCACCCCTGGAATTTTTCCAGAAAATACACCATTTCTCCCAGAAATTGTTGCAATTACAAATGTTTTGGTATACACATCTTTATTTCCTTTATGTGCAACAATATAAAAAAGCAGAAGACAAAAGCAAAAATGGACAGAATTTTTCACAAACCTCAACAAATGGGCTGGACAAAATTGTTGGCACCCTTAACTTATTATTTGGTTGCACACCCTTGGGAAAAAATAACTGAAACCAATCACTTCCTATAACCATTAACAAGCTTCTTACACCTCTCAGCTGGAATTTTGGACCACTCTTCTTTTGCAAACTGCTCCAGGTCTCTCAGATAGGTGTTCAATGGGTATTTTTTTGAGGTATGTTTCGGGTCATTGTCTTGCTAGAACACCCATGACCTCTTACGCAGACCCAGCTTTCTGACACTAGGCCCTACATTGCGGCCCAAAATCTCTTGATAGTCTTCAGATTTTGTGACTCCTTGCACACAGTCAAGGCACCCAGTGCCAGAGGCAGCAAGCCAAAAACATTTGTAATTACAACAATTTCTGGGAGAAATGGTGTATTTTCTGGAAAAATTCCAGGGGTGCCAATACTTTCATCTATGACTGTATGTCTGTTCTGACAGAGATGGGGTCTCACATTAATGGTCAGGGAGCGGGGGCATCTGAGATATATGATCTGTAGCCAGGCTCTCTTGAAGCCTTTTTGGCTAATTGAAATGATCCAACACAGTTTTAGTCAACACTGCAATGCTACTACAACCACATCTCCATGACAGCATGTCCTGGATGCACAACAAAGCATAATCAAATGTGACAAAGGATGCAGCACAGCGGTTTTTGTTTCTGTTTTCTTCTATATCCCTTGCATGGACATGGACAAGAGACAAGAAAAAAAGGAGATGATAAAGTACCAGCAGTGTCCAACAGGGAGATTATTTTTAAATTTCTCTCACTTTTCTCATTTAACAGAGCTGGCTAGCTTGTTTCACAAAGTGAAGATTGTTGAGCATTAACAATAACCATATCCATGTTTAAAATGTTATCTTCAGACTTTTGTTAATACGGAGGAAAAACTATGTGGCTCACAGCTATCAATAGCTCATTGGTGCAAAGCACACTTCTGTTTCCCTGCTTTCAAATGAAAAGAACTAGATGTCATACTCTTAACAAGGAGCAGAGAGTTAAATATTTAACAGATGAAGTATCGAAAGCAAGCATTTGATGCAACACTATATTTGACACATACTGTTAGGATACAGTGTAACTTCAATGACCCCTCAAAAGCTTTGAAAGGAGGATGTCAAATTACCCAAAACACACATTTAAAAGGAAACACTCTATTTTAATGACCATTGGTCAATTAATGATCTGTTGATTGAATAATTGTCCTCCACCATACTCAGCTCATTCTCTTAATAAGGTGGTCAAATCAAATGCCACTTCCTTCACATGGATCTCTGCTACATAACTGATGTTCACACTCTGCTGCTGCTGACAAACTTTGCCTCCACCCAAGCCTCCTCCTTTCTAGCCTTTAAGTTTACAGGTTTTAGCACTGTGTTGCACTGCCAGGAAAGTCAAAGCATGCTGCTTGGCTATCCCAGGAAGACTATTTTGAGCCAAGCCTTCATCACTAAGCAAAAAAGGAGCGACGCCTGAGAGCTCGTTCTGGCAGACGACTCAGGCTGCACTGATTTCACACCTGACATGCATCATTATCCAATCAACTGACAAACATCCACTCAATTTGGCAGTCTATTTAAGCTGCAAGATTTCCGCTCTCTCCCTCCGCTTTTCCATTGCCAAGTCTGCCTTGAACCAGTACTGCACTTCTTGCTTTCAACCCACCACCACCTCAGCATCCACCTGTGGGCCTAAAGAGGGGTTTTAGATACAGTCCCATCACTCTTCAGATTCTGCATGTAACATAAAACTGCATGGAGTGACGTGGTCAGAGCCCAGATGCTAAAAACAAGCATGCTCTGTGCTGCAGTTATTTTTGTAAAGTAAAACTGTGAGTGATCTGACTGAGCTGTGTAGCCATTTTGGGACAAATAGTTAAATGAATGAAGAGACTGTTCCTGACTGATGGATATTGCCAGGGTTTCAGTACTTAAACACTGCTGTTATACACTATATGGACAAAAGTATTCAGCCGCCTAACCATTACACCAACAGGGACTGTCTTTGTTTCTGTTCACAAATTTACTTTTTAAAGTTTTAAAAAAGAATAAATAGCAGTTGTAAAGTCAGACTTATTTGTTGTTTTGTTTTTTTTTTAATTCAAACACAAGTAATGTCAGTTAGAACAAGTTCTGAACATCTTTGCTCACTACATATTAACCCCTCGTACCCCCATATGGGCATAAAATCTATACATTTTTTAAAATCAACAATTAAAAAACATATACGATATCGGTTCTTATTGGTCATTGGCCTTCAGGAGTAGGAAATTATTGGTTACTGGTATTGGTTAAAAAAAAATACTTATAGTGCATCACTAATACAAAATCTTTCAATTTCAATTTGCTTTATTGGCATGAACAGATCAGTTACTGCCAAAGCAGTGTAAAAAATGCATTAAATATTTACACATAATATAAATTTGCATATTAAATAATTTCACAAATAATCAATGTATAATGAAATAAATCTGATAATTAGATAAAACAATAAGACTTTAAAATAATAGAAATAAAACATGATAATGGTAATAACTATAATAATAATAATAATAGGTAAATAAAATTCTGTGTGTTTGTTGGGAAGAGACTGATTGGTTGTCCCTCGGGCTATGGCAGAAAGATAAGATCAAATAATTAAAATCAAAAGGAAAAAAAAATCAAAAAAAAAAATCAAACCTTAAGATCAAATAGGAGTGTGCTTCAGTTTTTCAATATTGAATAGCACTCACATGTAATTATCTAATAATTTCTCAGGAATAATGTGGTAGTTACCTTGTAATATGTTGGCATTTTACCGAGTAGTCTGTCTGTAATATTAAGGAAATATTAACCTAGTGCTAATTTATTCACCATCAAGTGGTTTCTCTTAATATTGTGGCAATTCTCTGAATATTAGGTGGTATCTTACCCTAAGCCTAACCCTTGTAATATTTCAGCAATTCACTGGTAATTAGGTGGTATATCACCAAGATTTTTTTAGAAATAAGATGGTACTTTTCTAAATGAGTTGCTTGATAAATCCACAGTCATTTCTTATTTTGACCCATTAAATTGAAGTGAGTCCTTCCTGAGTCATTATCAAGTAATCTTTATGGTTAAGGTTAGGGGATAAGGGTTAGGGTTAGGGGAAAAAATACCATCTAATTACCAGAGAATTGCCAAAATATTACAATGAATTATTCATAATTAAAACATTATTACTAAGTAAATACTAAGCATTAATATATTTCTGATTATTACTAGCTAAAAGTCCAGCTTATTACAAGGTTATCACCACTTTATTCTTGAGAAATGCGCTACTTATTACTATAAAATTGCTAAGTATTTAGGGCCCACTGAAATAAAGTGTTACCCAACAATATAGTATTATTCTGTCATGTTTCCTTTAAATATTTAGAATTCGCTTACAAGCTATGTGGTGTAACTGTTTGAAGTTTGTAGTGTCTACTTTACCTTCACTTACTCAAACCACTCTTCCTCTAAACTCTTCTTTTTCTTTTAATCCATCTGCACAGTTCATGTCATGTCTCCCCATCCACACACTCATGGAGTCAAGCCGCCATCCTCTTTTCTGTTTCCTCCGCCTTCCAATCCAGCCCATATGTTACCTTACAGCACCGGGGGCCAGACGATGCAGCATGCCTGGAGTTGTCTCTGCACGCAGTCGGAGCAACACGCTACCTTATAAAGACAGGTATTCACACTTAGCATAAAGCACTACTGCACAGTGTAAAATGTGACAGACACTGGTGCAGGGATGCAGGTTTGGAACAGAGGCCAATGCTGTGAATATGCTCTGGTAAAGTCGCTGCAATGGCAGATGTTTGCAGCTGCATCATTGTGTTCATGTTTCTGCAGCTGGAGATGAGTCTGCTGTGATTACACATTCACAGTTTCGGCTTTCTGTTTAGATTTCTTTATTTGTTTCTATGAGAAAAACTAATGATCATTGTTTGAAGTTGACTTTCTCGCTCTAGATTACCCGTGTGAAGATTCGATATGAAGAGATAAGAGCCTTGGCGATGATTACCACCCTTTCACTTCAGACTTATGACTTGGAGAATCGAGTTGAAAGTCTGTGTGTAATATATCAGCGTTGCAGTTTGTTTTCTCTCTCTGTCATTGCCCGGAACAGCAGTGATGGAAAACAAACACATCAGCACTTGGCATTCTGAACTCTTAAATTGCCCTCCCTCGCATCCCTCCCGCTCTTTCTAGCTTTCTTTCTCTTTCATCCTTCTCCCAACAGTACACTCACTCGCTTCTTTCTGGGGTCCCCTGGCTTTAGTACCCATAACTCAGCCTAAGAGACACCAACACCCACACCATGCTCTCACTAACCTTTATAGAGCGGCCAAGACGCAGCCAGAGAGAGAGGGAGAGACAGGGCAAATACTTTCTCTGCCGTGCTCTCTCTCTTTCTGGGCCTCAGGCTGGAAAACAAAAGGAGGAGGAAGATGGACTGAAGGGAGTGGGACCCGCTCCACTCTGGGCACTGGGAGAGGAAACTGAAGACAGATGATTTTGGGCGGAAAAGGGCAGAGGGAGCAATGCCAAGGAAGCGAGGGCTAAGGTTGCAAAGATGGTGTGATAGAGACAGATGTAGAGAGATAGCCGTGGCAGAGGGTGACTGTCTGTCTCCACAATCCTCTATGTGTCTGTCTGTGGCGGATTTATGTGTTTGTTTGTGTCTTCGTCCTCAACTCTGTCACTTCCGTAATGCATCCCATATTTTATGCCGTCACCAGCATGAGTTCGCTGGCTCTCTATAGCATTTAAAAGCCACTTTTCTCTGCACTCGCTCCATTCTCTTGTCAATATACACAACTTACTGTAACCCCTAGTTCCATTGACTTCTATAGAGGCAACATTTTCTCTCAAACACATGGTAATTATAGAAGTATGTGATGCCTCAACTTTTGGTTTGGGGTTCTGACGGCAGTTTGAGGCTGTTGCTGGAATTTGGATGAGCTCTGCGGCCCTGGTCATATTCAGGTATACTCTCTGCCATGCAATTACGTGGTTTTATTTGTTTGGTGTAAACAATCTTGTATCGTGAAGATAACACTGTGGGACTGGCTGTTGAGCAGAAGCCAGTGGCCAGCTGGATGGCAGAGGTTCTGACGGAAAAAAGAAGACACTAAATCACAAAATCCACTAAAGATGGGACTGGCTTTTAAATTGTTTCTTGGCCTGCAACCCGGGTAAAGTGGGTGACTTCTTCTGAGGTCAAAAACCTTAAGTATACTGAGTGTAATTTAGCACTTAGCACCCATGACAGTAACGTTTGAGAAATCAGTCAAGTCTTTGTCTTGCACAAACTTCTGACAATGTTGATTCCAAACCAAATCCAGTCAAATTTATACATACACCGCTTTCCATATTATTAAGCAACTGACATTTTCCTCATATTTTCCAAATTATTTATGCAAATGACAGTCAAGAGTATTTTCAAGTCATCAGCCATTAGATCATAACTCAGATGTTTTTGACTAAACTTCATAATGATAACCATTTTTTTTTTTAAATAAAAACCCCCAAATTCACTTTTCCACATTATTAAGCACAACAGAGTTTTAAAACATTTTTTTGGTTGTAAAGAACTGAAAATGGTCATTTGTTGAATTTGCAGCGTTAGAAGGTCATATTTACTGAAATCAAAAGCTATTTCAATCAAAAACATCTTAACAGGCCAAGTTACATGTTAACATAAAGACCACTTCTTTGATATCACCTTCACAACTCTTGCATTCATTGAGCTTGTGAGTTTTTGGGGAGTTTCTTTGCAGGATGCCAGAATAGCCTCCTAGAACGGCAGTTTTGATGTGAACTGCCTCCCACCCTCATAGATCTTTAGCTTGAGGATGCTCCAAAGGTTCTCAGTAGGGTTGAGGTCAGAGGTAGATGGGGGCCACACCATGAGTTTCTCTCCATTGATGCCCATAGCAGCCAATGACACAGAGGTATTCTTTGCAGCATGAGATGGTGCATTGTCATGCATGAAGATTATTTTGCTACAGAAGACACTGCTCTTCTTTTTTTACCATGGCAGAAAGTGGTCAGTCAGAAACTCTATATACCTTGCCGAGGTCATTTTCACACCTTCAGGGACCCTGAAGGGACCTACCAGCTTTCTCCTTATTTCAGCCTCTTTATTACTCGCAGTGATGACATACTCAAAATCCCTCCATACCGCTGATGATATTAAGCCTTTGATTAACCAGGAAAACCTCACTTAGACTAAAATTCTGCTTTACAGGAGTGCAGATGGTCCAGTGGATTAAGGCGCTACCCATGTAATCCATCCACTGTCCTTCCTCTGTCTAATAAAGGCACGAAAAGGCCCAAAAATAAATCTTTAAGAAAATTCTGCTTTACGAGAAAGTTCTGGTCAGACTTTCCCTGCATAGTCCCCAGCAGTACTGAGCACGCCCAGAGAGATAGATTTGCTTTGATGTCATCATGAATACATAATAAGCCATGTGCTTGCCGTCTGAGGAGATAAACAACCCCAGCACCACAGGACAGTAGATGTAGTAAGATTAGGCAACTTTTAGTTTGTATTAACGCATTCTCGCAACATATCTTCTAGGTTACACAAAATATCATATGCAAGTTTTCAGTATTTACTTATCTGGTCATTTGCATGTTTTCTGCCTGACATTTTAACCGGTTATATTTTTATCTGCCGGACTTCCGTCCTTTTTACCAGCCAATGACCGGCAAATGCCGGCTAACAGAAACTCAGGCTTAGCAGCCGTGGGCACCCCCTTGTAGTCAGAATGGTACAATCTTGGTTAAATAACAACATTCGACTATGAGGTTCATAGTCGAATAAGACTCCTCCGAATCAAATCATCGAATCGCCGACTATTCCAGGTCAGCGCACCTATATGCAGATTCACAGCAGAAAAAGAGATACCTGTTGAGTTGCAAACATCATAATTATGGAATAAACTCTGTTCCTTCCAACCAACTTCATCGCCATAAACATGCAAGAAACATGTCCAGATCAGATGAGATATATAACAGAACTGTCCAGCTTCAATACTACTTTGAGAGGATAATGGACATGAATACCAGCTGGAAAAAGAGGCTACATTATAGGTGTTCATTGTCAGCAATTTCAGGTTTATGTACAATTGTGTGTTTAGTTTGAAATTCTGTGGCGAGATCCAGTCAAAATTGTGCAAAGCACAAACATAGTGAGCTTGTGTCTCCATCCATAATACCAAGCAGGCTCACCCCTGCCTATATGCAGACTACACATAGCACTTAAGATCCCATCACCCTCACTTTGAGTGTTTCTTTTCTTCTCTCTCTCTCTTTCTGAGTACATCTGGTGTGTGTATGATAAATATGATCAAGGTATGTATATATACAATGTTGACCAAACATATGCCTCACTTTGGCCAGGGGTGGCCCTGATGCCAAGAACTGTGTGGCTCCACATGGGGTCCCACTTAAAATCTGATTGGCCACCCTGTGGGTGCTATTCAAGAAATACCAAATCAACTATTTACTGTAGACTAGAGACAACAGCTCTCTTAGTTTTGTAAAAAAAAAAAAAGTTTAGGCTAATAACAGATGCTAATGGGATGGAAGAATACTGTATTGCTAAATTATAAGATAACAAGATAGGAAACAGCAGAAAGTGGACAGTACTTGATTAAAAAGGATAGTCTTTGTGTGTATTTTTTCCTCAGTCCATAAAACAATGCACCTTTTAAAATGTCTAATGGTAGTTTAAAGACACTTCCTCTCAAATTTCACTGTGGTGTCCATCATCTTGTCTTTCTTTCCCAGAGTAAACCTAATTGTGTATGCCTATAAAAAATGAAAGAACTGGCGAAAAAATTGAGACAGACAGTATTATCTTAAAGAGGCGCACTGGTTCATTTCAAGAAATAGGAATCTTATGACCCTGAAAACCCCTTGAATAAGTTAATCCAGTCATGGCTCTACATCAGGAAACAACAAAATTCCAAACTAGCAGCAAATATTGCTCTTGAGATGAAGCAGTCCTCAAAAATTGTTGCTGCAGACACAACAGATTGTGAAAGCATGGGGAAGAGATCGATGAGAAACTTGTGTGGGTCCTGAGTTCACTCACAGGAGGTGATGGCTGTACATGAGGGAGGCTAACTGTGGTTAGAGGCCTCTGACTGTAGGTTCCACCTTGGGTGACTGATGGCTGTGTATTGGTATGGCTTTATCAGAGTTACAGAGTGCTTCATAACAAAGGGAGTGTTGGGAGAATGGGTGAGCGCTGTATTGTTGTAAATGAGTGTGACTGAGAGGTTAGATACCATATGGCAATGAAGTCATCTGGCCGGGCCCTTCTTTGTAAGCCCCACCCGAGCCCCGCTGAGAGACACAGGGCGCTGAGACTGAGGAAAAAAACAACTTTTAATCGATTATGATAACCACCATCTAAATCAAATCCCCTCCACTCTCCCCTCCACCCCACTACACTCCTCCTCCTCTTCCTCCTCTCCTTCACCTCCATCCCTCTCATTTATTCCACCACACCCCAGGGTATTCTGCTTTCTTGGCAGAACACCGGAGAAAGCCACCTGCAACCCTCGCTCTCTCTTAATCACACATATTCACACACATATCAATGCACAACATGCACACACTCAAAAAAAGCAATTCTCTTAATCAGTCTGACACACAAGACAAAGCTCTCAGACATTGCAACATGCAGCATGAGTGTGTATTTGTGTGCATGCTCTTCTCTTGAGAGACTCTGAACTCCATTCCAAGATGTGGAGTTGTACACGTGTATAGTTTTTATCGACATATCGGAGCCAAGCTACAAGCTTCCTTGCTAAAAAATTCCCTTTATTCAAGCAGATAACCATTCCTGACACACATTCAAATAAGTGCAGCAGCCACCTTAAAGGTGGGGAACACACCTTTATCTGCCCTGAAGCTCATCACAACATGAACCAAAGGAACATAAAGGGATTTTCCATCAATAAATAATCTTTTTCCTCTAAGCAGGGTACACTCTGCAAGGTAATTGTGCCAATTCTGGGGTCAGATTTCCCCCTTTCTACTAAAATCAGCAAAGGCCTGATTATTGTAAAGATAAAGATTATCTTAACAGATTTTCTTGTGGTAGAGGTATGTTGAGAGGGATTTTTTTTTATTACCTCCCTCAACTGCTTGGAAGATGATCAGAGCCGCTCTTTTTACGTTGTAAACACTAAATATGTTCAGTATTCACAATCAGAAAACCTCTTGTGTAAGGGGACCATGAAGGAAAGCTAAGCACGTACTCGGTGGATTGTACATGAAACAGATTGCCAATGAGGAGGCCAGCAGACTAAAGAAGAGAGCACTACAACACAACCATGGCAATGACAATAAACATGAAGCATAATGTTAGATGGACAAAAGAAATAGGCCGCCCATAAGGGGGTATAAAGGGGAGAGCTTTTTGGGCCCAAGCCAAATGGAGTGGCCATGAAGGTCAGCAAAATGTTATTTATTCATGCAAGAAAAAGTGGTCAAAGTGGCAAAATTGGGTTTACAGTGGTAAACTAAAAAGTAAAATGCTGTTAAAATTGGCAAAAGTGGGCATATAAATTGGTGAAGAGGGGTTAATTGTGGCCCAAATGGGTAAACAGTCAGGAGCGGCAAGAATAGGTCAACAGTAGCATAAAAACCAGGCAGAGAAAGTGGTGGAAAAGGTTTAACAAGTGGTGAAAGTGAGCAGAAAAGGTAATGAAATGGGATTAAAAAGTGGCAAAAATGGGTTAAGGGTGGCAAAAAATATGTTTGAAGTAGCAAAAATGGGTTAATAGAGGCAAAAGACAAGGGATAATGTGAAAAAAGGTAGTTAAAATTGGCAAAAAGGGGCAAAAAATGTTGTGAAAAGTGTTTTTAAATATTTTAAGTTGTTAGAAGTAGGAAAGGTGGATGGAAAAAGTCATGAAAATGGATTTTGAAAGGTACAAAAATGGGAGGGTGTTAAAATGTGGCAGAAAGGGGTAAAAAGTGCAAAATAGATAGATGACAAAAGTGGTAAAATGGGTGGGTAAGTGGTTAAAAGGAGCTAAGAAGTGGCACAAATAAATAATTTCAACATCCAGTAATAGCTTTACACACTTTTTAGCTCCAAAATGAAGTAATAGTCGTCAGGGCACTAGCTCCAATGCAACTCATCCACACATACATTGATACATTGGTAATCATGACTGGGAAGGGCCCATCCTCTGGATTTGTCAGGTGCCCAACCAACCCTGTGTGCAAGCCTGGTTGCTGGTGAATAAATCTGTTACCCATAATTTCAAACATACCCCATATTCACAGCAATACCAGGAGAAGCACTCCTAAGCTAATAGCTGCCTGTTTAGTCTATCCTTACTGTTGCACTGCACTCTTTCAGTCAGAGGGTCACAGAGGTTATACAACACCATGGACAAAGAAAAAAAACTTTTTCTTCATAGAATTCTCTAAGAGGCCACACATCCTTTCTAGAAAAACTTTCAGCTTCTTAATGTACTCATCAATTGTAGATCTGAAAAATCACAAAGTGAACAGCAAATCAACTACAAACAGGCAAAGTGGATTACATAGATCCTGCATGAATTTGTAGTTCTGATGTGATCTCTTATCTGCAGCTGCTCAGGGATGCAGTCGGCTGTGCATCACAAGAGTGCATGCTTTCGCTTCAGTTCCTGACGTTTAACACTAGGCAGCACAGATGGGTTAAAATCTGACTAAATTTATGTAGTCTGATCTGACCTTCACTCTCACCCAACTTCCAGAGAATGAAATCTTGTCATTCTAATATTTGTATCTGCAGATATGAGTTAGATCTACTCCGGTCACTTCATTCTCAATATCCAATCCAGCTGTGGCATTACAAGCATCAAGGAGACCAAGATGTAATCCAGGCCTTGGTCTCAGGATCCAGACTATGATGTGCAGCTTGTGATAAATTTACTAAATCCTGCATAGCCCAAGTTACAAAAAAAGTGAATATTACTCCATGACTTGAAATATTTATATTTCACAGCATCTTCTCATGCAGGACGTGTATCTCTGCTCTGACAGCCTTTTTAAAGAGTCACGCTGCTTTGCCATGGGTCATGAGAATGAATTGACTGAATTAAATAAAATGCAAGGCAGAATGTCAGGGCTGAGTGGGCTACTCGCTGGGCCGCCAGCTCTGTGCAGTGTGCATGCAGTGTCGCAGATCGCCGGGTTGACACTCCTGTGTTTGACTGATTATAAACCAGCAGTCACTGCACAGTCTCAGTGCTCTCTTTACTGCCAGGGACAGACAGGAGAGTTGGTGCGTGGGCTCATTTAGTGAAGTTCTGGCTCATCCTGGATGACTGCTCGTCTGAAAGGGCGCCCAGGTTAGAGGAGAAGTTAACAGAAGACAGAGGTCATTGTGTATACTTAACTGAAGTGAGTGTCTGAGCACACAGAGGTATGGATGAGAACTCGAGTTTACAGTTTATCCTAGGTGGGTGTTTGATGGGTGATTGCTGTCATAGCAGGTGCTGCTTGATTCTCTGCATGTATGAGTGCATATAAGGTATCATTATTGTTCTTCCTGGCTAAAGAGGGAGGCCTATGTATCCCACACTTAATACTTAGTGACTTGACCTGGATGTCCCCAATAGATCAGAATCAATGTATGATATGGACTTTCAGCCTTTATTGTGTAACCATGCAGTTTTTCTCTTAGTTTACCTACATTTTGGCATCTTTGAAGTCAAGCTCTTTACTGAGTCCCTAACCCAGTGCAAAGCTCCTCTGTTACTGCACTTATTTACTTACACGATGTAATTGCAAAGGAATTATATCAGTGTCCCAGCATGTGATTTAACACACCCTTGTCTCTACATGAGATATCGGAACAGCGATGAGATAACTTGGGCACACCATTACACTTCTGTGGCATTTACACTGAAGGCAAGACACCACATGGGTATTTATGTCCCACCTTGAACTAGCAACATAAAAGGAGCTTTATATTAATGATACAACTTTTCACCAACATTTAAGGGGATATACCATAAAAAAAATAACTTTTTGTACAGGTTCTTTGCACACAGCAGCAGATGACTCCCCTCGGGGGGCAAGTAGTGATTTCTGCATTGAAAAATGGTACCAGACAGGTCATGGTTTTAGCCGTTCATGGCTATGCCAAATGTTCATGGTGTGAAAATAAAAATATTCTCAATTCTTTTGCTACTTATGTGTCCAGTGAAATATTTAGGTAAATAATTTAACCCTGATCTTACCTGTATTTCTTCAGCTGATGTACATTGCACCAACCTCCATTCTTGCTGGTTGTCGCGAGAAATATGTCTCTTTTAGGAGATCTAGATTATTTGGCTCAGTTTAGTAAAGCTGGTTAGCTTTGCAAAGCAGATGGATATGCCTGTTTCTGTGTTTCTCACTGGCGAATCCATCTTGCAAAGCTCCGGTCTGAACTGTCACTTTCTAACCGGGCCCAGTTAGAAAGTGACAGGACCGATCAGTGTTGAGGGGCATCCTGACTTAAGCAAGCAGCAACAAGAGGTGTAATTATGGTGGAAGAGATGAGCACGGATACTGCTAAAGCGCCAGTTTTATCAGAACTTGACAACATTTCTTTGTTAAAAGAAGAACAAAGAACAGCATTAAGTTGTTTTCCTTTCAAAAACGTCAAAAGTCATGTACTGACATGTCTATAGTTGCCATGGTTAGCTTTATGCAGCTCAGCTTGGAGTTTACTCCTCGGTAGTGGCTACATCATGTTTTGTTACTCTGTTTGGCCCATAAAGATGTGACAGACAGAACATTCATCCAATCACCCTCCAAGTTTTTTTTCAAAGGCTCAGCCCTTTCCCAAATGCTTTCGATGAGAGGTTTGTCATGTTAAGAGTTTGTTGTTTGGCTCCCACACGGCTCTTAATTTGGCCACAGTTTGTCTTTCAACATGTGTGTTAAATGAAAACAAGTGATGGCGGAAAGGAAACTAGCACTCAAACGGGAGCTAGCTACCATGGCTCACATTAAAGAGCCATTTCATAGTACTCGTTTGTTTGTGAACAGCACATCATCACTTGTATGCTTACCCCATAAGGTTTATTCAGTTAATAGTATATCCCCATTTCAATTAAAAGCATGTATCTGACAAAATCTTTATATGTCTGAAAACACACCATCTGATGGCATGTTCAGAATCTGTGCTGAGCATTCTTAGAGACACTGTTTAGAGATGTTTTTTACAGGGTCAAAAACCTCCTCTGGTGCTTCATCCATATCATATTTTGGCCAAAGCACAGATGTTTCATTTAGACCACAGGGGTGCAAAGGGGGTAAGATTTGTCACCTTTATTGTCTTATTCCAATGTGTTTGTGAAATACCACTATACTACCAGCCCTGTGCCAACAGATAGATTACATTTGTGGACTTATTGGTAATCAAATCAGTAATTTTCTTAACTGACCAGGCATGCAGATAAGAAAGCAAAATATTCAGGTTTTTGGTCTTCATAAGATTAAGATCTCGAAGTAAAGTGAGGCTTCATCAAATTCCTTCCTTGCAAAACACACAGACAAAAGAGATAAGTTCAACAATAACAAACTATAGCCATGCAGTCGCAGCACTGCTAGATTGAATCATCTAGAAACAACCCAAACATCTCTTTCCAGATTTAAGATCTCAACAGCAGGGAAACTTAAGATCCTGCAGACTTGAGCTTTGTCATTAGTCTTCATCTTGAACCACAGAGTTAAAGGATTGTTTCATCACTGCCTGCTGACTGTCTTCCCCTTGAGGTCTGGATCTGCACACAGTGTGGCCAGAGGGCAGAGGGGCTCCAGGGAGGGAGCAGGTTTCATCACTCACTGTGCTCTTTAGGCCTGTGTCCCTCCAGGCTGAGGGGGGAATGTAATGAAATGGCTGCAGCTCACATCAGTGTGGAGGAGAGTTGGAGCACAAGACAGTACCACAGAGAGACTCCAGCATTCCTGCTGAAGCATCTGCTAAGGACATCCAGACTGGGCCGGAGCCCGACCCCAAGGCCTTCTGAGCGGCTTCATTCAGAGAAATCTGGAGGAGATTTCCCTGATCGGAATGCCGGGCCTGGCATCTTCTCCCTCGGTCGTGTTTGTTCTGATTGGTAGTCTGCTTTTTTAATATGTTACAGAGAGTGCGTATGTGAGGATGGATCTGTGATCATGAGAGCTGTTTTCGAAGCTCAATGCTCGCTCTGTGAACTGGAGCAGTTGCAACCACAGAACAACCACATGAGACCAGAAGTAGTGACGCAAGACGCACGCCGGAGCAGAGCCTGGGAAAGTGTGTCACTGAAAGTGCAGCAGTGCATCTTACATCCTCTTTGAGTCTGTTTGTGCCGTGTAATAAAACACTGGGACATTTCCACTCGAGTGTCAGCAAGTTACTGATAGCTGATGTGGTAAGAGAGTGATCCCTGCTTTTAAGCAGGTCATGTGTTTCACTTTCTTTTACATCACTGCACATTAACCAGAACATGTGGATTACTTGCACAAAGTTAAAAATACGTTTTCATTCCTAGAATGTCTGACTCTTAGTTATTGTGTAAATAAATCCCCTAACTTGCCTGGAGGATGATGCAACTCTGGACTTTTTTTATTAAAAGCAGTAGGCTGTAACCACAGGGATACTGGAATTTAAGGCAGCTGAATAATTGCATCAATTTTTTGATGATTCAGCAAAAACACCCATTTTACCAACTACAAGTACTCAGTCCAACTAACTCCTTTTTTATAAGGACTACGGTGAATGTGTGCATTGAAAACCTTAAAACGAGCCGTTAAAGACAAGCCTGTTTATATTCAGTGATACCATTCATGAACCCAAAGTAGAGAGCTAACAGCTGACAGAGGAGATATATTATGTTTTCTTTGGATGGCAGAAAGAACGTAAGACTAGATTGAAATTGAAAGGATCTGAAAATATCACATTTTCTGGTAAATTGTGTCTGTTCTGTCAAGAGTGTGCCAGAAACAGACAGTTTTAGGAGTTTTCACACTGCTAAGAGGGCACACTTCCTGAAACTCTACTTCTACTTACTGTCTGACCCTCATTTTTTGGCATTTGGATACCAAGTTGTAATCCTCAATCTTTTGTGTAGATGCCCTTCAATGTGTAGTGAAGACGGTTTGATATCCTGTAGCTCAGACAGCAGAGCTGATCTGAGATGCCTTCATCTGGATTGTTTTGGAAGTGTAGATGCATTCTGGCACACATTAAATTCAACAACTGATGAGATCTGCTGTAGTACTTCAGTAAACTAAAAGCACGGCTTCATTTATACATCTGTTCTGCCACTCTTGTAGTGAAGGGTATTCTGTCTCTTTTTAGAGATCCGGATTATTCGGCTCAGCTGAGTAATAAAAACCAGTCTTTCAGCTCCCAAACAACCTTTTATTTGGTCCAATTTTGCTTCTTATGTTTTAAACACTAAAAAAGACGGAAAAAAGAAACCAGTTCTCAGAAATGAACTGACTCCTGTTGTTTACATGAAAAAGCCAGCTCTTCTGATTATTTCAGACCAAAGAATTGCTACTAAATGATTTGAAACTCGTAAGTGCTTGTGACAAGCTGCTCTGCCACATTCTGAAAGTCTGGCAGTTCATACCACTGCAACTGAGGAAGATGATGAGCCATTTCAATGACAAAGATTTTCACAGCCTATAACAATGGATTTGTCTCTACAAGGACAGTACTTTATAGGAATGGGCTTTTTAATACCCTGATATACGGTAATACCGTATACCAGGGTATTATAATGTAGCCATGCTATTGCTGTAATTACTGTCATTAAGACGATGCCATGTAATGAGGGCATGTTTTTAAAAAAATGCCTTAAAAATACGTGTCCCTCTCTATCAGGAGCACCATTGCCAGTATGTGAAGATGCTTTAACGTGATAAATGAAATCCTGCTTATGATTTCATTTCAATTTGGCAAATGATGAAGGTGTTTAGAGTTATACTGGCACATTTAAACTCGTGCGCGATGCCCAATGGCCTGGTTCTCTGGTACGGTGCTGGCACAGCGGTGTGGTCCTCTCTATGGTCAAAGTGTTTAAGTACAATGCTGTATTGTGAGTGTACAGAACACGTTAATTCTTCGTTGTGTGTAGATCAGTGATAAGAAATGTTAACGTTTAGGCTATTAATGCTTGCTGCAGCAGCAATGGCAAGCATACAGTAATTACCCCATCAACAGATTTTGAAAACATCTAAACTTTTTTGAACCCCTTTTGTTGAGAAATTTAGATGAAGTTTATCAATGTTATTTCAAGCTCTGAAGTAGTCTGTGTCCTATAAAGTGAACTTGGGGCACGATGGAGCTCACCAGGCTGCACAATCTGGATATAAATAATTAAGGCAGACCTTTATCTATTTTGAAGCACACCAGACATTGCTTCACATTTGTAGATACTCAATAATAATAGCTGCCATCATATATGGCAGCTCAGTTTCACAGCACTTATAAATAGTACAATAAAGCTTTGCAGTCTTGCTCAGTCAGTCAATGGCCCAGCCGCTTTGTCGCACCCTATATACTGAGGTTACAGTCTTCCAAGCAAGTGGTCCGGATTCAATTCTGGCCTCATGCTCTATTCCTGCATGTCATTCCCAACTCCCAGATTACGACCCAATCCACTGTCCTTTCTAATAAAACCTAATTGTCCAAAAATAAATCCCAAATAAATCTTACTTGACGACTTACCTTTGTCACCTTGCGTCAGGGTTTGTGATGGGTGCTCTGTCTTTAATTATTCTAGATCATTGTTGGTTTTATTTAACTTTTCTTTTCTCTAAATCTCTTAAATATTACTAATATACATTGTTTAATTCTCCTGTCTTACACCGTGTCAGCTGTAAAGCTGTTTGGTTAGGCTCTTGTATTTTACTATGCTGTTGGTTGTTGCAGATGATGTCATGCTCCAGACGGGGAGAAGGAAGGGATTTTTGAACAGAGAAGTGATATTAAAATGCCAATGTTTTATGCTGTCAAATTAGGAAAAAAAATCGCTGACTACTTTGAACTTTGAGTCCCAAAAGTAGTAAGGCATGAAAATGAAATGTTTTTAAAGCTCACAGAGAAACCCTCATGTATGCAGTGAACTTTTTATGAAAGGTAAGGCTACAACTTACACATGGCCAAACCTGAAATAATACAGACCAGAGGTGTAACATTTACTGAAACATATGATATGCCTAAGTGCTGTAGATATGTTATGCAGCTTGTGTTTTGCAGCTAGATATATACAGTATGATTTTTTTTTTAAAGCAACTTTCTAGCAAGCATGTCAGCCCAACCAAAAACAAGATAACAGTCATTACATGCCACTTTCTATTCAAGGTTGATGACCCAGCCACACACAAATCAGCCGTCAGTCTCAAGACTGTTGTTTGCCTTAATTTGGCTGGACATGTGGTAGGAGTTCTGCAAGACTAATGTGTAATATCCATCACTCTGCAACAGGCAAATCAGTTAACCCATGGGCAAAATCATTTTAGTATAATGTGTAGGGATCATACCCAGTATATCTACAGATTTTCTAATGATGAAGAGCAATTAATTTACAACAGACATTAAACGGCTGATTAACCACAGAGAGAGAACTGGATAACTGTCTGATAAGGATCCATCCGATCTAAAATCATCTTAAATCAATCAGCCCTGAAACTTTCCCACCACTAGATTTTAATTAAGAGAATTTGCAAATCTATTGACAATCCACAATAATTAATCTCTTTTTCTTCCAGTGATATCCAAGTTGAAGGTTGATCTATGACTTCAGTAACAGAAAGAAGGCAATATATTCTTAGTCTACTGGAGTGAAATGAAACTAAGGGAAAATTCATGCTGTCTCATAGGGTCAGTTGTACCTGCATTGCAGTTCTAGTTAAATATTTTTAACAATACCAGTTGTTACACAGCAAACCTTCAGTAAAAGCAAAGCCTAACAGACAAAGAAAACAATAACACAAAGTTAGACGCATTAAAAACAGCCTAGGGTAAATTTAGCAAAAGGTGGTTCTAGAGCTTTAGTATTGTCAAGTAAATTGCAGGACTAATAAAGGAATATCTTATCTTAATAGTGAAAGCTTTGAGAAGCTATAGAACTGAATGAGTAGCAGGAAAACAGTTCCTATAGATTTATTCATCCCCTTGGATGTTTGATTCTTTTAATGATTTTATAAATCAGCCATGGTCAATATAATTTGTTTTTTGGACAAAAAATTACAAAACACTTTAATGTCAAAGTGAAAGAAAGATTTCTACAAATCAATTTCAAGTTAATAAAACATGTAATATAAAATAAGAGACTGCATAATTATTCACTAACATCATGTCAATATTTAGATGCACCTTTGGCTTCAATCACAGCACTGACTCTGTGTGATATAGGTTGCACATCTGAACATGGCTGTTCTGTCAGGTTGCACAGAGATTGGGCATGAACAGCCCTTTTCAAGTCCAGCCACAAATTCTCTATTGGATTGAGGTCTGGGCTTTGACATTCACCTTGTTGCCTTTAAGCCATTTCTGTGTATGCTTCAGGTTGTTGTCTTGCTGTAAAATAAATCTTAGCCATAGTTTTCCTGCAGGCTGAATCAGATTTTTCACCATGTTTTGCTATATTTTGACACATTCATTTTACCCTCTACCTTTACGAGCCTTCTAGGGCTGGCTGCCAGGAAGCATCCCCACAGCATGATGCTGTCACCAATGTAATTCACAGAAGGCATGGTATGTTTGTGGTGATATGCAGAGTTTGGTGTCAACCCAACAAAGTTTTTTGTCTGATGGCCAAAAAGCACAATTTTTGCCTCATCAGACTAAAGAACTTTCTTCCACTCGACTATGGAACTCAGTTTTCTTAAACAGTGGCTTTTTCTATGAAACCCTACAGCTTTGACAGGTTAGAACCTGGTTAACAGTAATTGTATGCAGAGTTTCTCCCATCTCGGCTGCTTAAGTTTGAAACTTATTCAGAGTAGTCATGGTCTCTTGGTGGTCTTTCTCTCTAGTCTCCTTCTTGCACAGTCAATCAGTTTGTGAGGACAGCCTGATCTAGGCATATTTATACATGTGCCATATTCCTTTCATTTCTTGATTATGGATTTAATGGATATCCGGTGGTTGTTCAGTGCCTTGGAAATGCTTTTGTATCCATCCCCTGACATTTAATTTTCCATAACTTTTTCTCTAATTGCTTGGAGTAATCTTTTGTCTTCATGGTGTAATGGTGGCCATGATTAGTGATTAACTACTGACTACACCTTCCAGACACAGATGTTTTTATAGTACAGCCTTTTCTTTTTTTCTGGATATTTCTAAGCTGGGGAGTGTAAGTGACAAAAACAGTGCAGTTTTGTGAATCATTCAAACTACCAGTCTTTGCCCCATCTTTGCACATGTCTCATCCAAAAAAAAAAAATCCTTTTGATCATGTCTGGAATTCTGGTTAACAGAGGTAGTTTTTGTGTCATTACTTTCATCCCGTTTGAAAAAACCCAGCCAAGAACAAGCAGTATTTTTTAGATTTAACAGGAACAAATGCCATAACAGTGTGTTTGTGAGCTGTTGTGTGAGAGTGTGTGGTACGTCTATCAGTGTGTGAGGGCATGGGTGTGTGTTTGCCTGTGAGAGGCCCAGTGAGTGGGAGAGTCGGGCTCTGCTGGGACTCACAGCTGCTTCATGGTGCTGTTCCAGGAAGAGCTGCTGGACTTGTTAGTGTTTACTGGCAGCCAGTCAGTGAGTGTGTGTCTGTGTGTGTTTATATATCATTGCGTTGATGTTAGGTTGGGTGTTGGTCCACTCTTATTTGGCCACTCATGCTCTCCCCTCACACTCCTCTAGTCTTCCTCTGAAATTCACAGCAAAATTAGCCTGCGGCACTCAGCCATGACACATGATACAGAGCAGTGGGGGCTGAAGTGTGATTCTCTCTGGTGATGGATCTTTAAAAACTGGGCATTGATGACAACTGGGCAGAGCTTCAGGTGCCATTTGGGGGATTTTTTTTCCACATCAGAATTCTTCACTGTGCAAAACAATGCAAAGCTAAAGATTCAATTATACTTTGTTTAAAGTGTTTCTTTCCACTTGTTAAAAAAATGTGGAGTCATCCATCGAGCAGCACACATAAAGCTAAAAAGAATCTGATGCCTACCTCAAGGACATGTTACCGTGGTGGATGCTTGAATAAAAAAAGAATAGAGCTGTTGTCTCTTGCTAGGTCTGCTCTAGAAAGAAAGTCAACTGAAAATAAGACCACACTTTTTACTTACTCGACTCCATCCATCTTCTCCCGGTTCGGACGAGTCGTGGTGGTAGCAGGCTGAGCAAGTCAACCCAGACATCTATGTCCTCAGTGACACTTTCCAACTCCTTCTGGGGGATCCTGAGGTGTTCCCAGATCAGACAAGCTGTTTAATCCCTTCAGTGCATTCTGGGTCTTCCTTGAGGTCTCCTGGCCAGATGTGCCTGGAAGACCTCCAAACAGAGGCACCGAGGAGGCATCTTGATCACATGCCCAAACCACCTTAACTGACTCCTTGTCAATGTGAAGAAGCAGAAGCTCTCCTCCTAAATCCTTCTGGATGTCCGAGCTCCTTACTCTAACTCTACAACTGAGCTCAGCAATCCTCCAGAGGAAAACTGATTTCGGCCACCTCTGCAATATCATTCTTTTGGTCATTACCCAGAGTTCATTACCATGGGTAAGGGTTGGGAGGTAGTTTGACAGGTAAATCAAAAGCTTTTCCTTTCGGCTCTACTCCCTCCTTAGCACAACTGACCGGCATGATGCCCACAATACTTTTGACATTGCACCAATCTGCCTGTCAACCTCACGTTCTTTTTTACCCTCACTCATGAACAACACCCCGAAATACTTGAAGTCCCTCACCTCAGGCAGAGACTCACACCCCACCTGGAAGGAACAATCCACCGTTTACTGGCAGAGAACCATGGCCTTGGATTTGGAGGTGCTGACTCCCATCCCAACTGCTTCACACCTAGCTGCAAACCATCCCAATGCCTGCTGGAGGTCCCCAGCTAAGGAATTGTAAATGTTTATGTTGAAGTCCCCCACAAGTCAACCAGGGCCACCTCCCTGCGACTGACAGTGGCAACAGTGTTGCCAGATACAGCTAACAGTTTCCATTGCAAAACGTGTCCACAAATTGCCAGAATGCACAAAAAATACCTAAAATATATAATCAATAGTTAGTACTGTCTTTTTCTTTTAATGAACATGCAGTACTTCATAAAAGCCCACTGACAGCCTAACAGGCATAATCCTGCCCATGACGACAAGCAGCAGTCGACCAACCATCATCTCAACTCCTCGAAAAATGGCTAATCTGACAGAGCTCAAGAACAAGAAATCTTTATTTTTCATGTCGTCTAGCTACATATTGCACTCACATCTGTGTCCAGTTTTACATAATCACACACTCAGAGTTAAATTATGTGCACACACTCAACTTTCAGAGAGATAAAAAGGTGTATTATCATTATCATTATATTTTACAGCAGGTAGAGAATATTGTCTTTGTTATTTTACCTTTAGATGCAGGGCATGCTTGGGGTTGCTCCTTAATCACATCAGTGAAGAGCACTGATGCACATTTTACCATAACTTTGTAGAAGTACAGCTATCTGGCACAGCTGTCTGCAACACTTGGGTATGTGGCAACTGGGTTTGCAATACAGCTGTAGGCATATTCAAAACTCCCCTCAACTGAATGTCTTTCCAACTATGACGTATAATACTGAAGTGTTCTACTATTTGTTTGTTTTATCAGGATCCCCTTCCTGCAGATTGGGCTTTTGCTACCTTAACACTGGCTACTGTGAGCCGTAACTAACAACAAAAACAAAATTTTCTTGTTTTATCACTATCCAAAAGCTTACTTCTCTTGCAGACACACACATAAACACACACTCACACACACTCATACCCATCACTCTTGTGCATGGTTTTTGCACTTTCTCTCAATCACTAACAGGACTTCATTCAGTGAACTGTTCAGGCTACTCAGGGTGACTGACAGGCCTCAGAAGCACTGCTGTCAGTTTGACACGTTCACTAACATCAAGAACAAAATGTCATTTTACTTAGCTAAAAAGAACAAATAAGAACATAATCCAGTCTGTTAAGATACAGTAAAAAACCCTCCAACTCATGAAAAACAAGACCAAATTATATCAACCCACCCGAACCCATTTTAGCCCGCACAATACGTCATAAAACCGCCCAATCCGGCAACACTGAGTGGTAGTTATCCCCATATATCAGACATACCATTAAGATGACTTAGAGGTTTTCCTGTGATCAAGTCCACCTGATATAGTTTGATAAAGGTGGGAAAAATTTGCTAAATATTTTTCTTTGACATTTAAAAAGCAATTTCTCATCCTGCATTTTAACACTTAACATATTTCTATTATTACATTTCCTGAGTGATTTGAAGTTGTGTTTCTCTCACCTTAATAAGATGTCTGAGTTGTTAAGTTTCTGCTGGATACACTCCATTTCCTGAAACTGCTCTTCAAAAAAAAAGTCTTCAATGACATTAGGAGGTGGAGACTTTAATAGTGACAAACTCAGTAGAAGTAAAAATAGTCTATATTCATTGACCATAAGCTTTGCTAAGCGAAGAGAGAATGGCAATTTAATGGCGGTTGTTTTGATAGGGAGACAGCAACAACTTACTTCTTTTAATTATTCAGGAATCATTTTGTGTGTTTAAGTACACTTCTTATTTTCATTAATAGGGAGATTTAAAAAAATCTCATGACATTGTTGTATTTGTACACTGCATGAGGGAAGTCCAGAATAAATGGGTATAAGTTCTAAAAGCAATACAAATTTAGGTAGGGTGTGGCTGGAATTTGGGCTAAATTTAGTCTTCATAAGAAATACACATACACACAAAATTATCAAAGACAAACACTGCTTTGTCCACAGGGTCAAAAAATTCAACCTAAGTCTCTCACAGGAGCTTAAACATCCATTTTCGTTTAACTCCCCTGTTGAATATCCTCTATATCCACGTGCCAAACTGAGGCTATTTAAAAAACGACAACATTCAATCCACGGTCTTCGTGTTTTTCTCCTAGTTTCTTCACACAGTCAAAAATTTTTCTGTCTGTAATTCTGCACCAAAATAGGCATGCCGAACAGTATTCCCTAAGTGTGGGATCTGTGCAACAATTTTAAGTAAAGTTATTTAATACTACAATCTATCTCGCGGACAGACACAGTTAAGCCAGCCGGTGCAGAGGTATGAGATTCTTCTGTAACAGCAGCTGATTTATCGTAGGAATAAAATCAAAAACACGAAACTACAACCTTGTCCTTTTTCCAAACCTAATTCCACCCACAGTTTATCACAGTGACAGAGGCTGGGTAAATATTCCACTGAATATATGTCTACAGGAGAAGAGCTGTGAATCTGTCATGACACTGTAAGTCCCTTCAGCTACTCCTCGGCCTCTCATGGGTCTTGTCACACTTTGAAAGGACTGGAGAACAGACTAAACATGGAGAGACTGGCCTTTCTCCTCACTAAGCTCTGAGGTGTCTGGACCAGGAGTAGATGGAGTCCCATGAAGGGTGGTGCTAGTGCGAACATGACGGTGCGCGTCTGCTCTCCTGCAGGTGATGTGGAGGGGAACAAGCAGTCGAACAGGATGTGATGTAAAGAGAGTCCAGTGTGGCAGAGGGGTTTTTGGAATGTTTCAGAGTTTCTCTTCACTTATCGTTCGTGTTTTCACTTGGTTTCATGTTTAAAGGAATTTCCCCTGAAAACTCTGCATAGCACAAAAACCACAAAACCTGTGTGGGAGAAACAGGCTGCAATGTGTTTGAATGAGTATGTGGCCATTCAGTCTTGTATTTGTAGGGCTATTTTGTATTTCTTTCCTGTGGATAACTTAATCTTTTAATTAGGATAGCAGAAAAACATCCTCAACTATTCCTCTAGTTTTATGGTTAAAGTGTGACCTCACAGAAAGGGCTTAACGTTTATTTGCTTTGGAAAAGCTCCCACTGGTCAAGATCAAGAAGTGATGCCCAAAAAGCCCATTTAAAAAGCTTCCTTTAGCCAAATTTCACATTAGCAACTTACAAGCAAAATTTGAAATTAGAGAGGAAACAAAACAGAGGCTAACTGAATGAGCAAAAAGCTTAGAGAGGTTTTACAGCTTCTAAAATATAAAGGCTTAACAGGCTATTCATACAAGAAATAAGAGAACAATTAACACTGACATTCAAAGATACCAGTATGAAATAATATAATTTTAGACAGTAGTAAAACCTGTTGGAATTAGTCTGTCATGGATCAAAACACAAGGCGCATGAGGACAAACGAGACAACAAAAAGTGACCTGAAGTGCATCCCAAGTCGCTTGAATTATATCCACGAATCTCTCACCAGTCTTTTGAGTCTCAAGGCCTTTCCACACTCTGTTTCTTTCGTACGAAATTTTCACACATCAAAAATGAAAATTAGCTCACATTGTTCTCATTGCTCAAGCTGAAATTTTTGTCCATCATTATTTTTTTCAGAACAGGTTGGAATTTTTTTTTTATTTATTTATTTTTATTTTTATTTTTTTGTTGCTGCAGCTCCCCTTGCTCCCCTGCTCACACCCCTCCCTTCTCTCGCTCTCTCTCTCTCTCTCTCTCTCTCTCTCTCTCACTTGCACTGAAACCTCACTTAAACACTGTGATTTTCCTGTGTATTATGTGGATATCAATCACAGAACATGATCAAAAGTCTGCAAGAACAGACACATAACAGAGACTGAAATAAAAAGGTGCTCTCTATTTCTTCAACCTGGCAGAGCACTCTGACCCACAAGCTGGTACCGGTATGTACTCCTACAAACTGTCAAAGTTCATACAAATAAAATTGAATCATTGAATCAGCTGTGCAGTTGTTCCAAATACACACAATTATTACATGCAGCATTTGTATGAATTCTGTTCACCTTTGCCCTGTTGGTTGTGAGATGATGAGCATATTAAAGAGCTGTTTTTATGTCTGTTAGTGGTGTTATCAAGCTGCAGATATACAGATTATGGGCCGTAAACCAGGGTTAACAATGACAACAGAGTTGACACATTCATGTGGCATTTTATGTATCAACAAGTGGAATGAGTGGTTAAAAGGTTTTCCAAAAGTACCCTAACGTGTTACATTTTATCAATAGGTAATGCAGTGATCTTAATAAATTTCATTTAATTGGCTCATTGGTTCATTTTGGCTCGCCGTCTCCTTCCATACTGTTTCATTCGTCTCGTGTAAACATCAACATGCTGGACAGCTCACTGCCTCACTTGCTGCTCATAATGACACCATAGCAAAAGCAGAAATCCCCAAACAGCGCACATTTGATGTTGGTTCATTGTTGTGTGGTACGTCCTCTTTTCCTCTGCACCTCTGTTTGGCTGGAATGAAAGCCCCACCAACATATAACTGCTTGATGTTATTCAGACAGTTTGGTCCGTTCAACCAGGTGCAATGTGAAAGCAAACCACAAGCAACCTTTCACTGCAACCAATGGTGTGCCTGGAGCCCATTGGCGTCGCAGATGTGGGGTATGCGGGGGTCCCCCGCACTTCCTGTACCTGCCACTTCTGTCCCCCGCACTTTTCTGGCCTATAATTCTGAGTTGGATAAGTTAAATTCATTTTAACAAGTTGGCACTCATATTTCCGAGTCGCCATGAACACAGCATGGCATGTAGGCTACAGTGCTGCATGTCTTTCCGTGAGCAGTGAGCTAGGACAGTGAGACAGGTGCTCTTACTCTGGATGCCACATGCCACGTTCTATGCAGGGTTTATCTGAGCAGCTGAAGACAAGGTTTATCAGGGCAGTAAGAGTGAATTACACCATAAAAGTTTTGAGAAACTGTTAATTAACCTTAGAAAAGTAAATGCTAAAAGGTTCATCGCAGTTGCAGAGAACTGCTTTTAAACTGTTGTCGCTGGGTCTATCCCTGCAACCCCCACATTTCACATTAAATTTGATTCATTAATATAGTTTCTATCCAAAATGATGGAAAAGTAGTCAAAATTCTGATTCTGAGCATTTAGTAAAACTATCAGCTGTTTAAATTTAGTGTAATAGAAGGATGCTGTTAAAAAAGGAGAGTATAACAGACATATTTATGTGAGTGCTCAGTGTGTGCATGTATGTTTGTGTGTATGGGACGGTACTCGAGGTAGAGATAAGAGCAGCCAAAATGGCCTCAGGAGTCAAACTTGAACCTAGGCAAGGGAAACGAGAGGAAATGGGTCCAGAGGCCAGACTCAGCTGTGTATATATTCTGCGGGGATCTGAAAGTGGCCGTGTACCCATCCTCCCCTCCCTCCCACCTCCCACTCCCTCATTCCCTCCCACCCTCCTTCGCTCAGTTGGCCAGCGCCACTCCGTGCGTCTCAGGGCAGATTTCTCCCACAGTTGGGAGTGCTGGGTTGTGTGGCGGCCTGTTTATACTGGAGCGTGGACTTCCTAGTGGCAGCCTGCACCTATCTAAACATCCCCCCGGCCGCTGCTCTGTGTTCCCGGCCTCGCACAGCCCCCCACCCACCCCCCAACCGCCTCCTCCTTCCCCACCCGGCTCTCTCTGCTCTCTCTCACACCCTCTTTCTGCTTCATCACTTCTTCACTGCACGTCGTCTTGTCATCCCTACTGTCCATCTTGTTGTTTTTTCTTATCTTTTTCTCTTCCTCCTTTTACCCACTTCCCTCTTCCTCTGCTGCTTTTTCTCTTTTCTGTTTCTCTGTTTCTGGCGCTTTCACCCTTGACTTCGTCTCACTGTAAGAGCATAAGCAGAATAAAGTGGATAAAAAGAAATTCTCAAAGCACAGTCAGTCTTTTTTGTTTAAAACTTGATTTTGATATTTATGTGAACCTTCTCAGATGAGTGTTTTTTTAAATCTGCTTTTGGTTTCTGTTGTAGACTAGCAGTCTGTGGGTAAAGATACAAACTAGCCCTATATGGCATGTTATTTAAAGGATAGAGAAGGACATTGGAATAAAGATACTTGTATCTACTGTATACAAGGCCAGGATAGCTCACCTGCATACAAGACTGTCCAAGCTTCATCTCTCAGTTTTAGGCTGGATGGTTGGATCACAGTGAGAGATAACTAATTTCTTTAAAGTTTATGGGTGTGGGTTGGAGACGAGTCTGGAAGCATTTCTTCTGCATGGTGGCGTCTTCACAGGTTGTTTCTGCTAATGCTCATTCACCTGAGTGTTGTTATGCCATTCAGTGCAGATGCAGCACTTCAGGGATGATGCATTTTTTTTGTCTATTGTTAGGGCATTTATGGCATATGTGCCTTTAAAAGAAAACAAACAAAAAACAAGTATGGACTCATCCCATCATGTATCAAGAGTATCACAATATGGATTGGCCATCCCTCAAATAAAACTTGGATGTGATAACATGTAAGGAAAATTAGCACAGGTAACCTAGCTAAAACATACTGCTTCACTGTATGTACACACAAGATTCCCAGAGGGATAAAAAGTGGGAATTTGCATAGTTACTCTGGAAAAAGATGAGGAGCAAATTAGGATACAGGTCATTGATGTCAGGTCAAGATGTCAAACTAGAGAATGATGCAAGAAAAATATTGACATGCTAGTCTTGCTGAATCGTGGTCTTGTGCCATCTTGGGCACATCTAGTGTTATTCCCAAAGCTCGTATTAACACGATGTGATTCATGTTGACCAAGGTTATTATAGTTAACTAAAACTAACTAAATAACTAAAACTAAAATTCAAAAATCATTTTACTTAACTGAAACTAAATCTTCTTTTTTGGTAAACTAAGCTTTACCAAAAAACAAAAACTATCTAAAACTGTATAGATCGCTTACAAAACTAACTAAAGTAAAATAAAAATGGAGACGAAATATCCTTAGTTTTAGTCTTTGACACAACCATACTGACTGGCACCTACACCAGAGTCTGGGGAGTGTAAAATTGCCTGAATTGATTGGTTAAGACTTCATACAGTAGCAGTTTTATGTCTGGAGTTGTATTCAAACATCATCTTTAAACAAATAACATGAAAAGTGAAGAGTAGCCTGTTTGAGTAAGTTTTTAAAAAGGCATGATGTTCTCTCAGCCCCGACATGTATCCAAAAAAACTAAAACTTACACTAAAACTAAAAAAAACGAAGCATTTTTGCAAAATAAAAACTAAACAAAAACAGCAGTAAAAACTTATTAAAACTAAACTGAAATTGAAAAAAGAAAGTGAAAACAAAATAAAAATAAAAACTATTGAAAAATCCAAAACTATAATAACCTTGGCATGGACTAAGCCAGCCTTAAGGCAACAAGCACACCCTGGGATGTTTTAATGCAACTTTTAACTTCCCTGCATCCTCCATTGAAAACCAGCCAAAGGTAATTGACAAAAAAAAATAAAGTAGAGAAGAAGAGGTGCCTTACTGTTCCTTATCAGTCCTAACATTATTGTAACCTGGCACGCCAGGTTACAATAAACCTCTCATACACAGCACTTCAAAAGGGCTGAGGCTTTGAAAAAAAGTGACTGGATGAACGTTCAGTCTGTGACATCTTTATGGGCCAATCAGAGCAACAAAACACGTGACATAGCAGCTACAGAGTAGTAAACTCCATACAGAACTGCATAACACGAACCATGGCGACTGTAGACATGTCAGTACACGACTTTTGTCGTTTTTGATAAGAAAACAACTCAATGTTGTCCTTTTTTCTTATTTTAACAAAGAAATGTCATCAATTTCTGATAAAACTGGCACTTTAGCAGCATCAGCACTAATGTCTTCCACCATATCTGCACGGCCTCTTGTTGCTGCTTGCTTACGTCACTCACCCAAAAGTACCGCCCCTTGTCGCTAATTGGTCCCGTCACTTTCTAACCAGGCCCAAACGGTTCACATTGGAGCTTTGCAAGATGGATTTGCCAGTGAGAAGCACGGAAACGGGCGTATCCATCTGCTTTGGTTAACATTATTGCTCTTCTCTTAATTAAACAGCTTCCACAATTTTGCTTGAAGGATCAGACAAATATGAACTTATATAACTTAGCAGTGATCATCACAGAGTTTTGGTATCACTTTATAATAATAATAGGCATAATTACAAGAATGAGATAACTGTTGATTAACTAAGAAACACATGAGTAGCTAAATGCTAGTTAATCTGTACTAAAATTGGTATAGTAACTAGGTAATGGACTAACTAGTCAACCACTGAAAAATGAGGAATTAACAATGAGTTAGCCATGACTTAATAAGGAGACGAGACATTGGATTCTTCGTGATTACGTCACAGTCAAAAACTGTTTGGCATAGTTACAAAACATGTTACAAAAAAACTCCTAAGTGTCAAAGTGAAACAGATTTCTTCAAAGAAATTTCAATTAAACATAAGTGACTGGATGATTATTCACCTCCTTTAAAATGACTGACCTAATTCAACAGACCTTCAGCCAATTGGTGCTAGTAGTCTCACAATCAGTAAAATTGGGATCACCTGAGCACAGTGAATGTGTCTCTAGTAATTGAAGTGCAAAGACACCTGTGTCTTGAAGGTTAATCAGTATTCATGGCTACCATTACACCATGAAGTCAATAGCAACAGCAAAATAAGCTGTTTGGCATTAGCAGAGAAGATTTGGCACATTTTTCATGGGTGCAACCCACATACTCAGCTCTGCTGCTCATCCCACAAATGCATGATCCTTACAAATTTGGCACCATTTAAAAGGGTAATAAAGAGGTTTTCCAAGGGTATAAAATGTATTGCCAAGAAGCATTGTTACAACAAAGAAATAATGTACCAAACACAAATTGCCTTACTTTTTGTTTTAAGTTTAGTTAATCATCCATAATTTGTTGGTGGGAAAATGTGCCTGAAATAGAGGTTTTTTTTTTTTCTCTAAAATATCACAAGTTTACAGAAACCCTGGTTTGGAAATTTTTGATATGTTTCAGTTGACCTGATAACCGTATAACTCTCAGTTTCACCCACATACAGACACATAACACATCAGCCATGTAACACACCTCTCCTTTGTTTGTTTATTTGTCTGACTTTCAGCTCCTGTCCCAAAGAGCAGCAGCAGGATATCTGGTGTAACACAATAGCAGCATCTGTTCCCCGGGGAGCTCCCTCTGCTCTGTGCTGCAAGAAAACTGGAGCATCCAGTGTAGTATGATCGCCTCTGTCCAGGGAACACTTGTAACTCTTGAGGCAGGCTGAGAAAACTGCATCAGGGAGTGTTTGTGTGTGCAGACAACTGGTTTCATTCCCAGCTTCCCCACCTTCTGCACTGGCGAGTCCTTATCTTAGTCATGGTTTTACATGGCTGAAGAATGAGCTTTCTCTTGGGATCCCCTCAGCCCCTGTTGGGCTTTGTGGTTGCTGTAAGCAGTGATGACTGAATGATTTGTTCTGGTGTAGTCAATCTGAGGTGAAGTATGTTGGACAAGGAACGACTGTGAAGTCCCAGGGGAGATGTGTGCATGTTCACCCTGAGTGAAGAATGTGTGTAAAGTGTGGGTGAATTTGAGAGTGTGAAGTATGGAGGTCCAGCGAGAGCAGGGCCAGAGAAAGCTCCAGTGAAAGCGCGCCCTCGCTGACAGATGAATTGCTCTAATTAGAAATCCATAACATCCTGCCACATGGCCGCCTTATCCCCAGCACACTTCCTGCTCTGGGCCAGGCTGACGACAGCCAGCCCTGCTCCTTCTGTCACTCCAAGGGAGAGAACCAATCTACGGACGAGTGTGGGGTGTCTCCTCCAGCACATGCCCCATGCTCAAGTCTTATCAAGCCCCCCTTCTTTTGGACTATTAGCGAGCATATGTCAGTGTGTTAGCATGTGAGTGTCTCAACCCTTTGTGTCTGGGGTCTTGCTCAGCTGGCTGGCTCTCTGTCTCAATCACTTCCTCTGTTTTTGCCACTCACAATCATACTGCTGCTCTATCTGTCTGCCTTTCACATCTCACCCTCCATTACTCCCTTCCTCCTCCTCCCAGGTGTCTGAATGGGGGGCACAAGTTGAAGGAGTCCAGAAACCAGCAAAAGGGAATACAGATGATAACAAAGCTGCAGGCCTGGCTCGTCTCTAAGGAGGGTTCTTGCACTGGCAGGAGCAGCGATGCCAGCAAGTTGGAAACACTCCAGGCCAGGAGACAGTCAGCTCTGCACATTAAGTCAAACATAACAGAGATCTGTGCCTCATAATAAATGTTATATAAAGCTTAATAGCCCTGCTAAATGCTCTGCACTATCTCTGGCCCAATATGAGCTTAATAAGCTCTGGAGACGGTTTAATTGTCCTGTAGTTAATGATCGCACAGCTGATGAGCAATTTCATGGCATGTTTTTCTCATAAGATGCTGTTAATAGGTTAGCTCTTAAAGGTAAATGCTAGGGCAAAGTAAACAATAACACAAGGTGTTGTAATAGGGTGTCTAGCTCATACAATCTGCCAAAACAGCTTCATTGCTCATTAGGGAAGAATTTGCACGTGTGTGTAACACTTTAAGAGGCATGTAATGTAACCACTCCACTGGCAGTCCAGTAACTCAACATTTTACTGACGGTGTAGAAAAAATGTTGCTCCTTGTGGATCTCTTTGAAAATCAACCCAATGCATTGTGCACACATGAACACCAAACACATTGAGAGAACACAACAGTTCTACACAAGAACATTACATAAGACCAAACATATCAGACGATGAAAGCAGAGCCAAATATAATACTCAGGTTCTTAGCAAAGAGAACGAGCTAAATAGAAAGGCTAGCTAAGATGTTGGAGGCAGCTTAGATAAAACTGGTATCAAAGGAAAGATTAGAGATGTCAAGAGGTAGAGCAGAGAGTCATCAGCATATAAGAGTAATAGACTGGACATAACATCAGTGGCTTCATTTCTTGGTTTCTAAAGCAGGCAATGATGGTTGCTTTATGTAACATTTTGTCTCAAAACAATTTTCAACCTGGAGACAGGCCAATAAATTGAATCTGGGGCAGGCCTTAAGCCTCCTGGATGTGCAAGTCCTTGTTCAACTCAGCCTCTCCTAATTACACATAACTTGTGTCATATACACATATTCAACTTTTGTTGAGTTTTTATCAAAAAAATAGAAGCTGTTCTGATTTCAGTAGTTTTTTTTGGGAACCATGCTTTAAGCTTGTTTTATTTCTGTGTTAAAACAGGCATATTAATATGGGCGCGTATAGGACTTCTGGAACTTTCGGAGCCAGCCTCAAGTGGGCACTAGAGGAACTGCAGCATTTTGCACTTCCACATTAGGTTAACGTTTCACATCTGGAGGTAGCCATGTCAAGCCAGGTCAAGTAAATTTAGAATGGAAAGGTGCCAAGAAGGAAGCCCAGATTTATGGAGATGGGTTAAAACTGCCTCAGTTAATAAAGAGTGGATTCAATGTTACGTTTGGAGGAAGTTTTAAACTAGCCCCCTAAGCAGAATTGGCAACTTTAACATTAGACCCGGAATTTGTACAGATAATGAGCTGCCACACAAGTCTTGACTTCTCTTTGCCGCTTCTCTTTGCCGCTTTTTGGGTATCGTTACGGGAATGACTGCTTTTACGGGCCCTGGTGAAGCTGCCCTGAGCCTGAACCAGCTCAATGCATGATGGGTGCCCAGGACACAGTGTGAGGGTGGAGCTGGAAAGATATCTGGAGAAATGGGGCATGGGCCTGGTGCAGGCCTGGAAAATGGCCATCGGAACGCTAGAGGAGTACAGAACAAGGATGCTCTCAAACCTGACCTACTCAAGTCTTCTGCCCACATTTGCCAACAGTTTGTCAAGGTAGACATCAAAGCATATTACAGTTCTAAAATGGTTCTTTCTTTATAGAGCAGTTGTGGCAGGAAGATGCAGGTTGACATGAATTCTCTGACAGACATTAAAAAAACAATGCAGTGTGAGCCTTATGCAATAGGAGCCTTATTTCAGGCATGTACTTCTGTAGTCAGCATAATCTGTCAGGGCATGTAACAACAGGTGGTTGTAAATGTACCTAAATGCTCTTTCAAGGAAGTCTTTCTTTTTTAGCAGGGTTTAGATCTATTTGCAGGGTCAACATCTGTCTAAATTTTACATTTATTTCAGGTTCTTCCAACCGTTCAGTGTCTTCTTTTGTAGACATACTCGGTCTTGTTGCAGAAAAAAAAGACTCAAGTTAGTAGGAAACTTTCTGAAAGTATGGAAGTAATCACTGAGAATGATATTGTATTTATTGGCTTTTATCATGCCCGTTGAGGGTAAGATTAGACCAAAACCAGAGAAGGAAAATTTAGCCCACCTGCTTTTAATAATATCCTCTGGTACTTTCTATTGTAGGGCATAGTGAGCACGCATTGGGTAGACTGAAAGTGAAATGGCATGACAGAAAAATACTGAACGTCGCATCTTTACAGCACAATTTAAACTTGAGGAAACTTATGGAATTTCAAAATATGCACACACACACACCAATGTAAAGTACAGCAGCACACAAAATGCAAGTGTTAGACTGGCTGTTGTCTAAGCAGACTGGATTGCTGCGGTCGTTGTTATCCTTTTTGTCTTTTCAGTAACACCCCGCTAACATACGTTCACAAATGCTAGCACACAAACACAAGCATGTTGCGTTCGCCCACACACATTCAAATACGCATACATATCAGCATACATGAACTTCTGGCTTCATGTTTAAAGTATGCCGTTTTTTTTTTTTTTTTTTGTCTGAGGAGGGGGAACAGTCAGCAAAGAAGGGAAAAGTGGGACAAGTGAGAGTCAGAGAAAGAGGGAGAGGGAGTCGAGCCACAGAACAGCGCTGCTGCGAGCAGCTGTGGCACTCCCAGATTTCCCCCTGATTGCTTTCAGCTGGTACTTGAACCCTGGGCCTTTTGGGTTTTGGAGGCCAGCCCAGACCCCACAATCCCCCCAGCGCCCCATCCAGCTGCCTGACCCCTCCCTGACCCCGTGCCGAGGATAGGAAAATACGAGCCGTGCCAAGCCAGAGAGACTCTTTTATTTTGCCTGCTGGCATGCTGCCGGTGACCAGGGCTTACATAATGGGAAACATAGCAGGACCCAGGAGAAAGCAGCCCCCCACCACCAACTTCTTCTTTTCCTCACCAATCGATCCTCCCCCCTTTTTCTCCATCTCTTTTTCTCCTCTTCTTCATTTCTTTTCCCACTCCGCTCCCCTCCTGCGCCCACTTGCTCCATCCTCTTCCTTCCCCTGTGCACTCTGCCTCCCCTCCTGTTTGTGATATATCTTCTTGGGCCCACTCGCCTGGGCACATTTATTACCAACAGCCTCGACACAATCCTGAAGCCGAGCCACCAGCACCACATGTGCACACAGACACACTTACATGCACAAGTGAACACATGTGGGCGTGTGTTTGCATACTCTGAAGTATCTACAGCTTGTGTTGTGCATCCTTGTGTACTTGTAAACTTTAATAGAAGAATGTACATGCGGTTATTAAATGTTACCTCCACATTCCAGCATCAACAAAAGCAATACATTAGGGCACATTACAGTCATTTTATGTTTCAACCACTTGTTTTATGTCCTCAGTGTGGTTAAGTGATGCCTTGGGGTTTTTGTTGAGTTTTATTTTAGCTCAATAAAGCAAATTCCTGCCAACCACACCAAAAAAAGTTGGAAAGAAAAACCATGTATTGTTAAACATAAGTGTTTTCTTCCTCGTTTAAAATCCACTTTAGCTTCATTTTGGTGAAAGGATGAAGCCATCATGGATGAGTTGTTCTTACACTGCTATTATTTCAGTTACTTTGGGATTGGGTTTAATTTTATGACCCTCTTTATAAGAATTCATTTGGAAATATAAAACAGCACCAGGAAAAACAAGCTCTCAGTTTCTCTGTTTGAACTAATAATGGAAGAGCAGGGCAGCCTGTCAAACCTCGAACAGCCGACTGACCTCTCCACTCAACTTAGCCTCTACGTTTGATAAAGTCCACTGGGAGCCAATTTAGAGGTGATCAAAAACCAATTAGTTGTTCTGTGTGTATTTAGGATGACATCACCAGACCACAGCGCTCCAGTTTAGTGAGGTCTAGACTGGCTCACCACAGCTCAGGGCAGACACCGTACAAATAGGTGGCCTGTATAACTGCATCATAAAAAACCCCTGAAAAAGAATGTAGAGACTATTTGTTCTATTTTAGTTTGGTTCACATGCAGTTGGACCCCATTAAAGAAGAGATGACTGAACATGTACAATTTCAAAAGCATCAGGAAATGAGGCACTTTTACTAAAAAAACAATATGTAACTTTTCCACCCTATAATGTTGTTTCAAAGTCAATCTAAGAGGACACTAACTTTCAACAGGGCTGGACTGGCAATCTGGCATACAGGGCAATTTAATGGTGGGCCAATGCCTTTTGGGGCCTGTATGATTTATCGGTTGTTTTAATTTTTTTCCATTTAGCATCAGCCATAGAGCAGGGGCAGTGGCCCATTGGATGTTTTCTTTATAATGCTAGTTTGTACTTCTACTTTAGGGCTAAGAATGCCCACCATATTCACCTCTAACCACATGGCAGATACCTCTTACTTGTGTAAAGGTTTGGTGAAAATAATGTTTGCTGTATATATAAAATATATATAAAGGGGTACAAAGCTGTCATTTTGATTTTACGAGGCTGTTATGCCATTTTGTGTACGAGCTGCATCATCCATAAGTAAGTCTAATTGTGCCAGCTGTGTTTCAACTCATTGCCAATTTCATGTCACATTTTCCCCGAATGAAGCTTGGCGGCAGGCTAATGTGCAGCATTATTACATCAATGTTCTTAATCCTGCCAATTTAACTTGGAATATCTGACCAGTTCCTGATACAGCTCTTGATCCCACAACTATGGGTACTGAAAACATTTCTGAGATTTAGATATGTGATCTGAAACAGGCCAGTAATGAACAAATATGACGGATAAGATATTGATCTTTATTCAAAGGTCAATTTAAGTCAGTAAAAGGTAACTTTAGCCCTGTTCAGACTGGCGGTTCAAGGCACAAATTAGCACCTCTTTGATGTATTTGGTTTAGTATCAGTGTCATAGAGGCACAGCACAGTAAAAGAGGCTTTAAAGACAAGAACCAGCAGGGGAGAACAGATTTGCACATGTGTGCATCACCCCTCGTCAATGCAGTGTGAATCTACTTAGGCTGGCCTGCAGTGTGAATGCATCCTTCAACAGCATAAGGTTGCTGAATCAATATGAAAGTACAAAAGCGTATCGACGACAGGGCTTTGCAGAATAGCACTCTAAAAGGGGGATGGGTAAACTTCCAGCTTGTACAGGGAATATGTGAGTTCACAGCTACAGTGTGAAGAGCACCACAATGTTTGTATCTAGGTGCCCCCAAGGGCCATGTTGTTGGGTATGTTACTGATCAGTATGGCGTGAGTGGAGGGGTTTCTTCACTGAGTGCAAGTGAGGAAACCCCTCAACTCAATCTCAAAGCAGGTCAAAGTCAAACTAGAAGTTGGACCTCCAGCAATTTCTTCCTTTCAACACAAGCACAACATTGAGTTATAAAGTATGTCACAACTCCACTACTTGCATTTAGTCCAAAGAGACTAAAAAACGTATTAATTTCAGCTGCATTTGACTTTTCAGATGGCTTATTGACAGCCTGTGTTTATTCTTACTATTTGTTTTAATATCTGTATTTATGGTTGGCCCCTGGACCAATCCACAGAGTCCTGGGCACCCAGTATGTGGTAAGCTGGATCATGCCTGGGAAAGCACGCAGGGTGCCTTCCATTGCAGCTGACCCTCCTATCCCCACTCTCCCTAGTATGTCAGCTTTAGACACTCAGTCTTGCCAACAATAGATTGAGAATGATTACCTCTTATATGGCAAAGAGAAGTTGTCAGAAAGGAGTCAAGCCGGTGCCTCTGGCCATTAGTCAATGTTCAGGCCTCACAAGAATATAGTCAAACCAGGAAGACCAAGGACTGAAAGACTGACTTTCAGCTCAGGATTGATGGATTACATTACCAGTAAGTGAACTGCTCTACAACTTCCATGCTCTCACTATTCACAGACACAGATTCACAGACACATCCCCAAATGCCTGGATCTTTGGCCAAAGAGACACTCTCAACGCTTAAGCCTCCTCACTCAACAAGTTCAGAGCCCCCACAAGAACGTCTAGAATGGTCTCTGCAAGGATCACAGCATGATCAGCAAAGTCCAGATTCTGATAAGTGATCAGAAGTCTCGTTCCAGGTGCCGACCCAGAATGACTGTTAAGGCAAAACAACTTCTGTGACTCATCATAACAGCAGGGATGTTGTCATCAAAGTTTGACAGCAATAACTTTATCAGTTTTCCTACACATTGCCATTTGGTTTGTTTGCATTTGTGACTGCTGTGCATGCATGGCTCTCTGTGCACTTATTGGTCAGTGTTATTGACATCACAGAATAAATAGTCGAAGAGGTCAAGAGGTGTCTCCCTGACTGTTAATTTCTGAGATTGACGGGTCCTGAATCTCTACGACAGTCTTGTCGGGTTAAAATTGTGGTGAAAACGTGTCTTCTGACCTCAGCTTCGGTCTAACTTTGAGAAACAGGAATAAGTGCAATTGTCGTGTTTACATATATCGTAAAACTTCAGCTTTTGTCAAAACAAAACAATAAATTAACTCTCGTGTCAATAGATGACATTATATTCTTTAGGCTTTCAAAATTTTTAGACCATCAGAAAGGATAGTCCCTTGAGGCTGAGCACTGACAAGCTCATTTGTGCAGATTTTCATTGGATGTGGTGATGTTAAGAAAAATAATAACTAACCCCAACACACCTTTCCTCTGACTTGGAAAGCAAAATATTACAAGTTCCCGTGGAAGGTCTCAGCTAAACTTTGGCAATCTAGCCCAAACTATAATACGAATGACACTTTAAGGTGAGGTTGGGTAACGTCCAATAAGCTCCTGGCGATACAATCAAGGATGTATGATGTCCATCATCTCCTTTTCACTCTTCATTTGCCGTCCTTGAATCTCTCACTACCTATAATGAATCCTCATTCCTGGGAATGTCTTAACAAAGCTGAATAAGATTAAGTCATGGACGGGTGTTCAGGGAAAACACTGACCTCTTCTCCTCCCTTTTGCTCTTCATCTTTCAGTCTTCAGTTTCTCTTTTTTGGCGCTTTTCTCCCCTCGACGCTTCTCTATTCTTGCTCTCCCGTGTGCCCCCCAGCCTTCCAGATTGTAATAATAGTAATAATGATAATAATGGTGATGGGCCCAGTGACGGTGATGTAAAGAAACATAATATAAGAATAACAAACACACTCTCCAGCCAATGGCCATCGTTTGACCTCTGAAGATGTGAGTGTGTGTACACTTTCTGCAAAGCTTCTGAAACCCTGATTTTTGTGTGTGTGTGTATGTGTGTGTGAGAGAGAAGAAAACAAGGAGATAGAGAAAGACAGCGAGCGGAGAGGGAGTTTGCTGGCATGCTGTATATACGGTCACTTCCTCTCCAGTTTAAACAGAGCAGGCTGTGCTGGCAACCTCCGCTCCCCTCTCCAAATGGTTTGCATCATGTTTAAACCCCCCTGCCACCACCCCTCCCCTCTCTCTTTCTCTCCCTCTCCCCGTCTTCCTTTCTCTATAAATCATCAAAATCTCAAACTTTATGTGTTTGAAAAAAACTTCACTTCTTTGCTTTCTCCCTGCAGAAGGGCACAAAAAAACCTATAAAATGGTTCTAAGATAGCTCTTCACTTCAAACACTCAGCTTCCTCTCACCTCCCTCAAGCCCTCCTCTGGCCTCCTGTCACCCCTGTGTCCTGGTCAGGGTGCTCTCATGTCTAGCTGTGGCCTCAGTAAAACACCGCACAAGGGGAGCTGGCAGCCTCAGGAGGCAGATTATCTGGGTAGACAAATCTCTATAGTAAACCCTTCTGTTTTTGAATTATGCTACTCCCATGTGGCAGTGTGCTGTATGCCTGGGTGGGAAGTAAATGGCCCAATTTTAAACTCTGATAAGAATTCACTGATAGATGAAAAATTCAACTGGCCATGAACAGCCAACCGAAACATGAGCTGCCCTGTGGAGGCTGAGATCACAGGCTTGGCTCACAATCACAGTCATCAAATAGAGATGGAAAAAATGTAAAACTCATTGAAGCTTTACAAGCCACTTTTTTATTTTGCGCACTTACTTTTTGCATTTGTGACTTTACCTTTTTTTATTTTACCTGACATACAAGACAGACTATCACATATGCATGGCATGGGATATGTTTCACATCCATCTGGAAATGGGGTTTGGCTATGGCAGAACCTTGAAACAAAAAGCTCAAAAGTTTTTTTTCTGGCAGGCACTCCGTCTGTCATATTCATTACTGGCCAATCAGAGCAGCAAAACAAATAGCATTATTGCAAGGCAAAATAGGCAAAAAGTTGCAAAGAAAGGAGAAAAGTGACAAAACTGTTTAAAAGTGGTGGTGGTGAAATGGTATTAAAAAGTGGCAAATGGTTTTTAAAGTAGAAAAGGGGTAAATGTGGTGAAATTGGATTTGAAAAGCAGGAAATGGGTTAAAAGTGACCAAAAATGCATCTACAGTGTCATAAAAGGGAAAAAATTAATTAATTAACTGGCAAAAGTTGGCAATGTGGTAAAACTTTAAATTTAAATTGGCAAATAGGGTTGAAAATGGGCAAAAGTGTGTTTACAAAGGCAAAAATGGGTAAAACAGAGGCAAAAATGGGAGAAAAGTGAAATTTACCTTTTAAGCATATCCCAGCTTAAAACCAATATTTTCAAGGTTAGGTGATTCAAAGGAAAACTTTATAAAAATCTTATAGTTTTACATTCATTCAAGGATTTGTCGGCTGCCATGTTAGTTCCACAAGAAGGCCAAAGTTCAGCAATGGTACACTGTTCATTTCATCGTACTTCTAACGGATGTCAAAGTAATCAAGAACGTCTCAGTCAGAACCAGCAATGACCTTTGTAGTCAAGAATGTTGCATTGCCTGGATTTATAGGTTAATGTAACCCTTTAGGGTGATGAAATAATTTTCATCACCCTATATAGTGCAGGTGCCAAGGAAAAAATAATAACACAGCCATATAATAATGATTTTTATTTTTGTTTTCACCATCATAAATAACCGCTAGGGTCAAAACTCAAAGGTACTTTTTGGTACCCAATGTACGCTGACAATAGTGACTGTTAGACCATGGCATTTAAAAAAAAAAAAAAAAAAAAAAAACATAAATAAATAAACAAGTAATAAGAAGAGAATGAACTGAACAGACACATTTTTTTCATGCCACATTAACCTACCAAGGTCATACTGTAAGTACTAAAACTTCTCGAAGTGAAAGAAGATCTTATTGATGGCACGGAGGAAACAACACACATGTATATAAACATTCATGTTCAAATAAGCATCATGATTAGAAATAAAGATAAAGAAATAAAAAAAAATGCCAGAGGAGTAAAGAGTCACACCTCACAAGTGCACAGAGCTGTACTTACACCTGCCCCGAAAGCCTGATTTGCAGCTGCATTGGTCAGCTGGTGGCAACTCTTGGCTATGGGGGAGTTGGCTGTCCAGAAGACCTGCCATTCTTCACCAACCTTCTGCCATCCCCAGTCAGCAGGACTCTCTGCTTCTGGCTGACGCTTGGTTGCCTGGGCCCAAACACAGCCAGCCTGGTAGGCAGCATGCCTGGTGTGCTGGAGCAGAGCTGCTCTGGTTGGTGGAATTGCCACATAAAGCCTCTGATTTCTGGCAAACATGTCAAGTCTGGCCTCGTCCACAGTGGCAGCAGTGCTGGACCTGTCATACATCAGTATCACAAACTTCTCCAGTATCTCCAGGTCGCCATCTTCCAGTGTGAGAGGATACTGGCTCAGCTTGGAGAAGACAGGGGAGGCCTCTGGACAAATGTCCCATGTTTCCCAGGCAGTTCTCTTGCCCTTGTTGCGGAAGGCTGTCACTTAAGTCCCCTGTGATCTGTACACCATCCAGGTAACTAGATGAGCAAGTCATGTAGAGCCCCCTTACCCTTTGGCTCGGCTCTCCCGCGCTGGCACGCCCTGTCAATTCAGGTGCGGCTATCTAACTAAATTATATTTAATAACTACCAACTACTGTTTACTAGCTAATTGATATGGGGCTGTTAGACAGCATTTGGGACACTAAGTCTAGGTATGAATACTTTAAATTGATGGTGGCCATCTTGGATGCCATCCTTGTAATCAAATTTTATGTTATGACAATAATTAAAAGAAAACTCATGAAGCTGGTTATCAAGAAACATTTTTATCTTTAAAAAATCATCAGGCAACAAATTTTAAAAAAGACAAAGCAAAATGTGGTCAGGCAAGGCAGTCCTCTTGAAAAATGACAGCCATCTTGGATTTTTGCATGGCCAGCATTATTTTTGAAAAGAGTAGACCTTGAAGAGTACATGTACCAAATTTCATGCTTGTATTACTATTTGAACGATTCTTGTGAAATATGCAATTATCCGCTGCTGTGGTTGTCAAAATTAGATTTGCACAACTTAAATCATTGTCCCACTGGATACCTATGAAAATTGATAGGAGCAAGTATTTGTAGGCCTGTTCTGTGGAGGTTTAGTACTTACAATTTTTGTTAAGTTTTGACAGATGTGTTGTATCTTTTTGGTGTGGGTCCTGGGGGGCTTAGCTTTTCTGAGATACACTGTATAGACTGAAGGATTTGGCCACACATGTTGTTTATTGATTAAAGTCGTGCTGTGATTAATGCCCCCTTTGCAATAAGACAGTTCATGAAATTTCACTCCTGCTGGATATGATAGCAGGAGTTAACTGTAAGTGATATTATTAGAAAGTGCAAGCATTTAGGAATATCAGCCACCAAGTGGAAAACCACATAAAATCACAGAGCGAGGTCCACAACTGCTAAGGCACATGGTGCATAAAAGTCGCCAATGCTCTGTTGATGCCATAGCTGAAGAGTTCTGACCTTCCACCGGCATTAATGTAAGAACAAAAATTGTGTGTCCTGGGCTTCATGGAATGGGTTTCCGTTGCTTAGCAGCTATATGCAAGACTCACATCATTAAGTCCAATGCAAAGCGTTAGTTGGTGTTAAGCAAAATGGAGATCGGACTGTGGAGCAGTGGAAACATGTTTTGTGAGTGATAAATCAGGCTTCTCTGTTTGGCAGTCAAATGGGTGAGTCTGGGTTTGGCAGATGCTGGGACAATGTTACCTGTCCAACTGCACTGTTTCAAGTGTGAAGTTTGGTGGAGGAGGGATAATGCTATGGGGCTGTTTTGCATGGTTTGGGCTAGGCCCCTTATCTCCAGTGAGGGGTCAGTCTTAATGTCTTAGCATACCAAGACATAATGGACAACTGTCATCTGTAGTTTTCCTCAGAAGCATCACCTAACTGCTGTGACCTGTCCTTATCAGCTGTTCTTTCCAAGTCCAGCTGACAGGTCCAACCTCACTAGATATTAGCACTCAGAAATGAAAATGAGACCATTTTGGGAGGCAATATGAGTAACATTAACATCCAAAATCGTGGTTGACAGTTTGAGATGTGCCAGAGGATAAAATGTTCCTGAGTGGAGTTAGTGAGATTCTTATTGTGTCACTTCTCCTTACACAGACATGGTGTGCAGCTTTACATAAGAAATGTCTTTGTTTGTTTACATTAAGTCGTTAAGATATAATTGATTTTTATGAAACGCTTCTTTGTTCCAGATAGCATTCATACCTGTGGATGTGTGCATGTGTAATGCTAGAGTTGGCACAAGCTATCTCATTAAACTTGGCTGTCCCCACACAGACCCCTCACTGTATTTAGTCATGAAGGGGATCTCTCCAAAGCCGGAGGAGACTCTATAAATCAGCCAAAATATTTTGAGCATCGTCCCGGCCTGCTGGCTGGCACTAGCACACCCACACACACTTAAATTCAGACACACGAAGATATTTTCACACAGATGACACACACCAGCACTCAGAGTCGACTACATGGGTGGGCACACATTACTGTCAGCTCTGGAGATGGGGCCGATAAAAACAGGCCCACAGCGCTGCAGATGAAGGAATAGAGAGGCAATGTGGGGACAACCACCGTTAAACTAATAGACACACATACAAGCACAAGCACACACCCCTTAGGCTTTGGCTCGGTGCTCCGTCTGAGCAGATCAGATTTCATCATCTCACCTCAAGATAAAAATGTTTATCAGAGGCTTTAAGTGTTTCTACTGAGCCATGGTTTACACTCAAACTCACCATAACACACTCTATTAAGTCCCATACAAGCTTCTGATCCAACACAGGTGGCATCCTTCTGGAAAAAAAGAATAATCTATTCATTTGGAATTGATTCACACTGATAAATTAGTTGGGGAAGTACCACTGTGAGACCTTGCTGTAGCTTGGAGAGGAAGAAGCAGTGCTCATTTCCATTTCAAACAAGCTGCAGTGCCCTGCAGCCATTTCTTCACTGACTGAACATGTTTCTCACTGGACCTGGATCAAAATAAGACTTTAATTAGCTCCATCCAAGGCCCAGGAGTGAGGGCCAAAGAAACCACAGACCAAAGGTTGGGACCAGGTGTGAGACATGAGAGGTGGGAAGTGTTTATGTTTGAGTGTGAAGTGCAACAGTGTGGCTTGTAGCAGTGAAACAGCAGGGGGGGAAATATACAAGTCAAGAAGGGGTAAGTAGGCCTTAAGTTCACCTGCTTAGAAGTAGGGCTCCCCAACACTCTGTAAAATGTAGGTATTGCTTACAAAAAACCTCCAAAAAGCTGAGTGTCTCCTGAAAAACTACACAGAATCTTTCATTCTTATTCTTGGTAGTATTGCCATTGTTGTGATCATCTAAAATATTGCAGTAGTCAGCCTCTATGTCGCTCCCCTCTCTCAGATTGCCACTGATCATCAGTGTTGAGGCAAAGGAAGCTGAAATCGAAATACTTGACGTCCCATTCCCTTTTCAAAGTGTGTACAAAAGTGAATCAAGTTGCAGTCCATCAACCACGAATCTTAAAAACAGTAAGATCCTTCAAAATCAAACATCTTAAACGTGCTTAAAGGCATGAATGTACAAATGTGACATCTGGTCTAGATGAGTTTAACAGAATTATCCCCAATGTTTAAGTTAAGGATTAGGGTTATTCAAGTTAAAGCAATCAAAAGTGAACATTTTTATTTATTGGTACAAACTTAATTAAGATGTAAAGGTGCAGACGGCTTAGTAGTTAGGTTGTGCCCCATGTTCGTTGGTAGACCCAGGTTCAAGTCTGTCCCATGGCTCCTTGTCACTCCCCTACTCTCTCATCCCTGTTTCTGACTCTATCTGTCCTTCGCTCTTAAACATATCTAAAATTTAAAAAAGGTGTGTGAAGTAGCTGAATTAAACTCTGAAGAAATGGAAGAAAAGATTTTGAAATTAAAAGTTTAAATAGTAACAAAACAAACCATAACATATCAGCCTGTTAGCCTGATGAGTGATGAAAATAAATACAATCACTTCACAATAGTTTTTAAAAGACAGCTCTTTCAGTGATTTTAAGGAATTTTCTTTTTGTTTTTGCTAGGAAATTATCTACTTGGGACTGAGTTTTATCCTGTTTTATCAAGTTTAAATTGCATCTTCTGAAATGATGGTTTTGGTAATTTTACTGATGTCTTTCTGTTTTAATTCTGTCAACTTTCTTAATTGGGTAGGTTTTATCAATTTTATCCCGTGAAGCTATGTATGACTTTGTTCTGAAAAGTACTATATAAATAAAGTCAATATTATTAGTATTAGTTGTAGCAGTAGTAGTAGAAGTATTAATACTAAACGTGAGGCATATCAAAGTTTCTCACACATCCTTTCATATTTCTGTATTTGGCACCCAGTGAACAAAGTTTTCACACCTCTACTCCATTTCCCACCCCTTTCTTAGTTTCGTCTTCTGTCATTTATGATGACTTAAGTGGCTAACAGGTCAAGTCCCATCTTAATACACAGTAGTTTTATTCCAACTGCTATCATTCCCCATAACACTCCTGTTGTCACCACGAGTGAAAGAAAGAAAGAAAGAAAGAAAGAAAGAAAGAAAGAAAGAAAGAAACAAAGAAACAAAGAAACAAAGAAAAAAAGAAACAAAGAAAGAAACACTTGACACATAAAGACCTAGACCTCTCTGCAGGTGAGTCATAATGACACTGAGATTGGTTCTGCCAGTTTTGTGTCATCTATGGTTGAACTTTAGTGACAGTCCTACTAAAGGTACAATAAGTAGAACTGACTACTCCTATGTACAACAGTGCTTATAAAAAGAATTCATCCCCTTGGATGTTTTACCTTTTTAATGATTTTATAAATCATCCATAGGCAATATAATCTGGCTTTTTTGACAGAAAAGACCAAAAGAAAACTTCTTTAATTTCAAAGTAAAAACTGATTTCAGCAAAGTAATGCCAATCAAATAAAAATATGTTATTTAAGATAAATAACTGCACAATATTCACCTCATTTACTTTAATGACTGACTTAATTAAACAGAGGTCCAGCAGACTGGTGCTAGTAAGCTCACAATTAGTAAAATGTGGATCACCTGAGTGAATGTATCTCAAGTGATTGTATCATAGAGACACCTGGGTAATCAGTATTCATGGCTACCATTACACCGGGAGGATAAAAGAACACTCCAAGAAATTCAGAGAAAAAGGTAATTGAAAGTATATATCACAGGATTAATACAAAAAAATCTCCCAGAGTTCAGTTGAATCCATCATGAAACTAGAAAAGCACTCAGAGAGTGCAGACCTCTGCCATTAGCCCTATCTCTCAATAGTGAAGAATTGTTTAAAAACATTCCTGGCCAAGGTAAAAATGGAAGGAATGTGGCACATGTGTAAATCAGCCTAGATCAGGCTGTCCTCACAAACTGAGTGACCGTGCAAGAAGGAGACTAGTGAGAGAGGCCACCAAGACACATATGACTACTCTGAAGGAGTTACAAGCTTCAGCAGCTGAGGTAGAAGCAGCTGCTCATGTCCAATTCCCATGCAACCTGACAGAAGTTGAGCAGTCTTGAAAAGAAGAATGGAGTAAAATTGCAGGTTCCAGATGTGGAAGTCTGATTGAGACCTATCCACACAGATTCAGTGCTGTATTGCAGTCAAATGTGCATCTATTAAATACTGACTTGAAGGAGGTGAATATTTATGCAGTCACTTATTTCACCTTTTTTTTATTTAATTGACATTACTTTGTAGAAATCTTCACTTGGCCCATGTTTTGTTCTGCTTACTAGAAATGGACCATGACTATTCTCTGCCATTGACTGCATGTTCTTTTGCCAAAGATCACCACAAATTGCATAAGTTCATTCCTTAGTCCCCTGTAACAGTTGGACCGTCACATACAAGAGACATGCCACTCTGCCCGCCTCTAAGCTGCTTTAACATAAGATGTTTTTTATTAAACAGCTAACAACAGTTGTCTTTTTATGACTGAATTTTACATATTGAGGGAGAAAAGCTGTTAAAAGTTTCCTTCCTGCTGAGAGCAAGCCCAGAATACCTTGAAAGTAGCTCACAATGTGAGGAATGCCTTTACCAGTCTTCTCCACTATTGTGTGAAATTATCCATAAGACAGACATGGTGGTTACCTTATGGAGTGCAGTATTAATTCAAGAGTCCTTAATTCAAAGCAAGAAGCAGGCCACTGAGGATGGCATAGCTAAGTAATGAGTGTCTAGTTCTTATCTTCTGTTATTGTTTTAAAATTCCTGCTGTAATTCTGACAGTCATGCTGTAATCATCTAAATAAAATAGTGAGTTTGTGCTCACTTTTCTCATGACTCGCTCGTGATAATAAATGTGATAGGTCCACAAACATCATGCATATGCCTATTGCATGGATGACTAAAAATAACAGCAGCATGTTCCTTGTTTTACACCCACAGCTTTAGGTAGCTTTTAGTATGTTGTGGGTGCTGCAGCAGTGACCGGGTCAAAGAGTTAACAGATTCTGTGTGCATGTGAACACAACCCCTCATCTGAGGCTTTTTTCCTGAGTGACTCAGAGAAAAAAGGCCATCAATAGCATCAGTGTTTGGATCCAAGCTCGGTGACTCTGTCAGGGTTAACAGGCTTTTAGTCCCCACCAAGTCAACCCCCTGAGGTAATAGAAAGCAGCTGACCTAAAAGCTTAGAGTAGTGCAGGTTGCGTCCTGGTGCTCTGACTAATGACCCTGTGTTTTCATAGCAGGCTGAGGGCTGGGGTGTTACATGTGGCCTCAACAGACCACTTAAATACACTCACACGTACACAAACATGCAGCCAGATGAAAGAATTATCACCCTAAATTTAACAGAAAGTGCCATGACTTTTAGAGTGTTGAATGTGACCACAGCCATTGTGAGATGATGCACAGCCACTGACATTTTAAGCAGCATTAATTACGGTACTGTCAGAAGTTTGACTTGTGATAGGAATTCTGATAACTGATGAGACATAAGTCACCTCATCCCCATTCTTTTGAATTAAGTCTACCATGTTATAAGTGCTGTAGTAATCTCTTATGTTCTAGTAACTGGTTACTCATTTTATTAGTCATACAGAATTTAGATTTATCACATGAATCTGAGCAAAGCTTCTGAATTGCCTTATCGCTGTAAATGTTTGCACTGAACCAAAGTGAGAAGTCAAAGTGTAATCACACCTCATAACTAACATTAATATTCATGGCTGTATTAAGTCTGGTGTTCACTTCTGCTCTGAATCGCTGCTGTAGCAAAAGGATTCCATAGCCCTGAACCTATGCAGAGGCCTATTTACTGATGTGATTGGTCCGCTGGGTAGCATCAGGTGACTGCCAGTGTCTCTGAATGTTGTGTGCAGGTATGTTATGAGTCCATGTGTGAAATAAAGGGCCACAGACAAAGAACCGATTTCCTTAAATCTACCTGCCAACATCAGAAAAATACAGGTGCCTTATCTCATCTGTGTTTTTTAGTGGCTGAAAAAGTGCAAAAAATTACCCACCCACCAGCTCAGCTGATTCAGTGGCCATCTTCTCTCTTTTGTCTTTGCTGATCAATATCTATCAGCTCCAATATAACGCATTCAGTTCAGTTGCCACAGATACCTGTTTACAAACAAGCAGAGAATGTGACAGGATAAAGAAACTTGTGAGATAACAAGTACGGAAACTGAACTGCTGACTAGCATTTTGGTAGTGAATAGCAGAGTAATGCATGCTGCCTCTACTCAGTCTCACTTTGTAAATTTTACTCTAGGGTGCTCCACCTAATTGTCAAACCTCAGATACAGGAGGAAAAATGCAGATGCCATGCTAGCCGTGGGACATTGAACCAGCTCTTCATCCTTTGCAGGGCTTCTTGAGTTCAATTTTGTCACCAGTCTCCATGACTTGGAGAAGGCCCTGAAATATGAGGTCCCAGGGCTGCTGCAGCGAGCCATCAGGTCACTGTATAACCAAAGTGAGAGCTGGTTTTGCATCCTAAGCACAAAGCTGGACACATCTGGAGCATGCTGGCCTCTGCCTGGGCTGCCACTTATTTATGATACTGTTTGTGATTTTCATGGACAGGATCTCAAGGCGCAGTCCGGAGGAGGAGGATTTTTGGTTTGAGGATCTCAGAATATCGTCTATGCTTTTTGCTGATGATGTGGTACTGTTGGCCTCTTCTGCCAGGGACCAGTGGTGGGTAGAGTACACACTTACAGTACTCAAGTAAAAGTACTGTTACTTAACAATAATAACTATTCAAGTAGAAGTAGAAGTACTCATAAAAGTAAGTACTTGAGTAAATTATTACCTTATTAAAAGACTACTCAAGTAGTGAGTAACTTCATTTTGAGCAAAATTTATCAAAACATATTGCATTACGACATTATTCAGGGGTAGTAATGTAAGCTGTTACTATTCAAACACTGCACTAAGTGAAAATGTAACTTTATGTAGATGGATGAGGCTGGAAAAATACAAGTAAGCCTGTGAGTATGAGTGCAGGGCAAAAAAAAAAAAAAAAAATCTGCCATGCATAGTCGTGGATTGTGTTGTGTTACACCTTTGTGTGTCTCTCTGCAGAAATGTAGGAGAAATCTCATGTAAACAGACTTTCTGTATTAAAAGACCCACGATATTGTTACTATTGATTTTTGTATATTTCAGCCTTGGGAACAAAATTACTTTTATTTAAATCTAACAACATTGTAATCATGTATATATATTGCAAATGTATGTACACATTTGCAGATCTTTGTATAGGTGGATCTATTTATGTATTTGTTAATAGTTTTTTGCAATAATATCTCCATACAGACACTGCAATGCACATCTGTCTGACAGGCCACAGAGAAACCTTTTGTGTCTGAATGCATTGATATTTGCCGACATTGAAAGAAAACACAATAGAGAGCCATGTTCATCTATTCTCATTTCTAATGTAAATTATCCAATATTAGAAGAGCTTCTTGCCTTAGATGATAAAACATCAGTCTAAAGGTGAAGTTAAGAGATCACTCAAGTCCATAGCATCAGGGTCATTAGAAAAGTTAAGATGATCTATGACTATAGATAGGTAGTGAATGTATCCTGCATGTGCGTTTGTGCGTGTCTGTGCTTGTGTGTCTTGCTGGGCTAAAGTTGGGTCACAGACACACTCCTGCAGCCCACGTCTGGCCTCTCTTTGGCTACAGGTGCTTCACATTATGGCTCATAAAACTCAGTGAGGGAAAAATTACTGCCACAATTTGTTAGGGGAGGGGTGGGGAGCATGGGCCATGGATGGGGGTGGGGGGGTCATACTGGAGTTGTGTATAAGGATACAATATTGACATACGTGACTGTGTTGTGTCTGCTGAACGCTTCAGCATTCCAGCCCTGTGCCAGGAAAGCCAGATTGTTTTTGAATTGAGCTCAAGTGTCATTTTCTGACAGATGATTTAGTGGCTTGTTTGTGTGTGAAAGAGTGTGCGCGTGTGTGTCACAAGCCAGCTGGCACACTCCTCGACTGATGGTGTGTATGCCATACGTGCGAGGAGGAAGGTCACAAGGCCACAGGGTCGCGGGGAGTGCACCGAGGAAAGAGGAAACAGGCTTAATCTCAGAAAGGCTGGCAGCTTCCTGCTCAGAGAGGAGGGTACACAGAGGACACTGTCTCAGCTCTGGATACCCAGCGAGAGAGTTTACTGTGTAATTCAATCAGGATTAGTCCACTCACTCACGCCCTCTAATCAGAGTGAAAGCGAGAGGCCAGACTGAGCTTTAAATCAGAATCAGCTAAACTTGACTTTACTTCCAGACACAGCCTTTTATTTGCCTTGAATCATGGTCTTCAAGACTAGTTTCTGTCAGAATAAAAATAAAAACCTTTAACATTAACATGCACCCAAGCTTGTCTGCAGTACAACGTATACACCCATGTGTTGACCGTTAAAAAGAAATGATAAAGATAAGGAGCTCTGTTCTGTTGTTCCATTCAGCCAATTTTCATCAAAAGCTTCTCACATCTCATTTGTATATTTATGCAGATTGAAATAACCAATCACAGTTTCCTGTGTTTTCTCTGAAGACACTTTTTTGATGTTTACAGTAAACCAGGTCGTCTTGTGGTGAACACAGCTCAAAAATAATTCCAGGAATAGGAAATGAAAAAATAGAACAAGCATGTGAACCTCTGAGACCCTCAAAGTAAGTTCTGAAAGGTCACAATATCGATTAACATGTTTGTGCTTGTGTCAGTCTAAATTTTTCTAATTTTCGAATATAATGTCATTCTCAAAATTTTATAAACTTCTTTCTTAGTACAACTACTGTAGGCTTTTGTGCTTTTCTTTAGAGAGGACAGTGAACAGAGTGGGGAGAGAGCAGGGAATGACAAGCAGGAAGGGTGCCACAGGCTGGGTTGAAACTCAGACCTTCCACATCAAGAACAACCACCTTTTTACATGAGGCGTACAAACAATTTGATTTGTATTTCTTAATTGTGCCAAAATAATAAAACAAAACTCATGGTATCAATTAACAGACCTAATTTCAAAATGAAATTTATAAAATGAATATAAAGTGCATTCAGAAAGCACTCAGATCCCCTTCATTTTTTCAGTTTTGTTATGTTGCAGCCTGAGGCTACAGTTAAAAAAAATAAATTGTCATTAATCTACACTCAGTATCTCATCATGACAAAGTGAAAACATTGTTTTGCAAATTTAAAAAACAAAAACACAGAAATATCACATCGACACAAGTGGTCAACCTATATGCACAACCCTTTAATTTTAGCTCAGGTTCCTCCCATTTCTCTCAATCTTTGCTGAGATGTTTCTACACCTTGGCAGGAGTCCCCCTGTAGTAGATAAAATTAATTAGACATGATTTGGAAAGACACACAACTCTCTAAAGAACAGCTGGCAATACATATCAGAGCAAAAAACCAAGCATGAGGTCAAAGGAACTGCTTGCAGAGCTCAGAGGACGGGATTGTTACAAAGCACAGATCTGGGGAAGGCTTAGTAAGAGAGGTGACCAAGAACCTGGTGGTCACTGTGACTGAGCTCCAGAGATCCTGTGTGGAGATGGGACAAAGGTCCAGACAGACAGATCTCACTGCAGCTCTCCACTGATCTGGGCTTTATGGCAGAGAGGCTAGACGGAAGCCTCTCATCCATATAAAACAAGAGGAACAGGAGCTGAAGTGTTTTCACAAAGAGTCTGAATGTCAATGTGATTTTTTAGGGTTTTTCCTCTTTTTTTTTTTATGAATTTGCAAAATATTTTTAGATTCTGTTTTAACTTTGTCCTGATGGGGTATTGAGTGTAGATTAATAAGAATAAAAAGTTTGGGGTTTTTTTCTGACTGTACTATCAGGCTGTAATATAGCAAAAAAAAAAAACTGAAAAAAAAACTCGGAGGATGATTGGATGAACGTTCTGTCTGTCACATCTTTACGGGCCAATCAGAGTGACAAAACATGTGACATAGTAGCCCCAAACTGAGGTGCTCCCCTGCCGACAAGTAAACTCCATAGAGAGCAACATAACACAAACCATGGTGGCTGTAGACATGTCAGTACATGACTTTTGTTGTTTTTAAAAAGAAAACAACTCACTGCTATTCTTTGTTCTTCTTTTAATGAAGAAATGTCATCAAGTTAGAGGTATAATAGAAAGAAAGAAAGAAAGAAAGAAAGAAAGAAAGAAAGAAAGAAAGAAAGAAAGAAAGAAAGAGAAATATGGAAGAAGTATAAAAAATATCCTAATAATCAGATCTGTATTGGCCGCTGTTATTCTCTCATTACTTATTTCTAAAAACTCTGAAAAAAGCTTGAATAACATATTCACGCCGTCTTCCACAGTCAAACTTGAGCACTTGCATACAAGCAGGAAATGAGTGAAGTGAGTTCAAGACTAAAGGGTCATGGTCAGTTAAAGGTCAAAGGTGAAGTCTGGCAAGAAAGCTTTTCCATCCGCATCTGGAGAGAATCTGGAGCTTTGACTAAACTAGATGGAAGAGGAGGATTCACCTCTGATAAACAGGAGCTCAGCCTGTCACATTCAGATGAGGGGACAGTAGTTTATGTTGCCTGGAGGTATGTGGGGTTTCATTGTTGGTCGTCGTCCAGGTTACTTCTTCTTGGGGTACATGGTAGAATTTAAAGAGGTGAGGACTGAAGCTCTTTGGATGAGCCCCAAGTGTCAAAGAGTGAAAGCATCCCTCTTAGCAGACTAAACATTCAGATATGACGATTCCACAAAACTCTGGATTATGTTCAGGAATGACATTTCATTGCTGGCGCTTTGGCAAACGTAGTATGTTAAAGTTTTGGCCTCTTTATTGTAACAACCATGTGACTTTTTTTGTTTCCACATTTTTTACTAGTTCCTAAATGTTAGTTCTTAATGGTAAAAAAAATAAGATAATAAAATAGCAATATTCCTGAACCCAGGATCTGGAATTAACACCTGCAAAGTGCAAACATATTTTCTATTCATCCTAAAAAGCTCAGAGGGTTATCTGACTGTCAAAATGCTGAGAATTAACTATGTTTTAGCTGCAGGTTCCTTCTGTATATCAGATATTCATAAGAGCAAACACCTATTAAAACAGACACTTCTGTACACTCATGAATGCCTGCCACCACACTCAGCTGTTTACTGTACAGCAGGGGTGTCAAACTCATTCACAACAGGGGCCGGATTCTAAATTTTCAACTCATTTTCAGCAGTGATGAATTAAGGGCAAAAAACCTTTTGAAATTTAAAAAAGTCAACATGATAAGATTAAGAGCTCAAACTCTGCAAAAATTAAATGAATGCGTTCAAAAGGTAAAACACATTATTTAAAGTCAAAATAATGTTTTTATAAGTAAATATATGAGATAGAAAGTCAAAATGATGAGTTTTAAAGGTTAAAGTAGGAGTTCAAATCATACATTTTGAGTCTAACGGGTAAAAATATGAGATAAAAAGTGAAAATTAGGAATTGTAACATCAAAACATGTGATGAAATTTAAAATATTTATGTTACAAAGCTCATATATGACTTAAAATTTAAAATTGTGAATCAAAAAAGGTTAAGATATGAAATAAAAAGTCAAAATCATAGGTTTAAGTCATGATTCTGAGAAGCAATATTGAATTATGAAATGAAAACACATAAATATTTCCCCACATTCCTGGCATTAGATTTTTACTCTTTAGTTTTTCAGCTTTTTATGACTTAACGAGGATATTTTGAATCATTGAGGTTAAACTTACATTTTTATAGTGGAGACAATCTGAAGACCTCATATCGGTGGGCCAGTTATAATGAAAATATGATATGATCCTGGGGGCCGGGTGTAACTGTACAATGGGCCGGATTTGGCCCCCACGCCATGAGTTTTACACCAATTCTGTACAGCATGGCTATTCAATTACAAATCCAACAGGGCCAAATTTTAAAATAAAGAAATGTAGCCGGACCAGACATGTTCGGTACCCAGTAAGTAGCTGGTAATGTCAAAATCCGAAACTAAACAGATCAATTTGATGAAAAATATGCACTTTTTATTCATAGTCTCCCTCTTAAATTTGCCAACATGACCAAAGCACATCAAAAAGTGCACAAAAACACAGCAGAGATGCATTTGAAAATAACCTCAGGTAATAGAAATGTTTTTTCACTTGAATAAAAATAACATAAATAGCATGAAAAAGTACAATGAAATTCTGTAAATAATAATTTTGGTCAATCTTACCCAGGTATATCTGAAAGTACATAAAAACTAAATTTGCACAGTCGTAGCTACAGTTAAAAAGGACATGTTTTATTCTCTGTATCTTAGGGCTACTTCTGTCAGCATCACTAGCCATGCTTCAAAACAGCGCCGTGCATTGTAGGTAGACTGTTGCTAGGCTACGTGGAGTGTTGCATTCACAGTCTGAAATACTGTGGGGATTTATGAAAACTTGTGAAACAGGTTGCCCTCTACATCTCTGGCATGACCGCAGGCTGGGCACACTTGGGGGGTGGATCTGGGCCGCACGTGGCCCCCGGGCCACTAATTGAATAGGCCTGCTGTAGAGGATATCTTCATAATACTCTTGGCCAGTCAAATTTTTTTCATCTTCCTGCCACCTTGACTATCAAGTAAAAAAAAAAACGGCTTCAGTAAACTGTTGTGTTAATAGGGTAATATGTATGCTCATGTTATTGTCTTTATTTTAGGTTTGAAGGGGTTAAAAATCAAACACTTGTACTCTATTGTAATTTATCTACATACATTGAAACCCATGTATTGCTGTGTTAAAACTAAATTGATTGGACCCCCCCACCCTTCCCCGTTTTGAGCAGCCTTGCTTATTGATAACACATAAATAAAGATTTAAAAATGGTAATATCATATTTCATTTGCCTTTTTAGCACTAGGGGATTCTTAAAGAGCTTAAAAATCAAGGCATGTATAAGCCTGTTTATTTGCAATAGTTGTTGCCAGTGGTTGACATTTAGCCATTTATTGGTGAAATCAAACTGATGTTTGTTCAACTTATAGCAAAATTGTAAAAGCTGTTCATTTTTGCACTTCTGTCTTTCTATGTCATGTGACGAGTGCTATCTACTCTTGCTTACCATATTTACAGCTTATCAGATCCCACAGCTCTACTCATCACCAAATCATGTGTGTGGTTTACACTTTATCTGCAGCTAATCCACCGCTTCGAAAGAAAATAAAGCGTCAGATGCCGGGAACTGATTCAATACTCAGAATTTCATTTCTGGTGCCAAATGATACCATTCAGCCCTGAAGTGTGCCTTTACTGACCTGTGTTTTATAAGAGCCTCTCTTTCTTTAAAGCAGTGTCTGCAAGAATTAGTGCCTGTGTTTCCTCCATGCTCACCACTAAAAAAGATCAGAAACTGTGAGGCAAACCAGCACTCTGATTTTAGAGACATTCTCTTTCTTCACTGCAGTGTTCATACCCAGGGCCTGGTAAAGAGGTCCTAATGTCTAATAACACTTCCTTACGTGTTGTTTTATTGGCCTGTGCAGCTGGTTTTGGGCTTTAGTGGTTTAACATACTGTTCAAGCTCTCTGCAGATGATTACTGGGCCTACATGAAAGCTTGTTGAACAAGGAAATGGGTACCAAATTACCATTAAGTGATCTGGGTGGATTACCAAACTACTCCATCCAAATAAAACAGAACTTATGTAACATGAGAGCCTTGGTTGTTGTTTGTGTTCCCCCACATTTTTGTGTACTTCAGATGATCAACAGCGGAAGATCCCCTAGCTCAGGGAAAAAAAGTCCAGAACTATTTCTGTGCAAATGAAACTTTAACAGACGGTGAGTGTGAGTGCCATCACTCACAGTGAAAGAAGCTGAAGTGCAACACAGCAGGGCAGCACTTTGGGTCATGTAATTACAGCATTACCACATAATGAGAGTCATTTGTACTAATCTCAGGGCCAAACTGACTCTCAAAAGAGTTTCTATACTAGCAGGAAGGTCTACTGGGAGAAGGTAGAGAACGGAGCAAACAGGTGCAGCATTGATGTAAAGCAATGAGCCTTTTAAGTGCAGTATACCAGTGATTAACTTGCTCCTTCTTCCATTGATGTTCTGTCATTTTTTTGCTCTTGCTTTAAGGCTTTTTGCTCTCTCTAAACTCCTTTGGCTCTATGAATCTTTATAGATCAACTCTACTGTCAATAATCTTCTATGCTGTCATGCCTGAACAACACTAAATGAAAGTCTTTGAGGATTATCATGTGTCCATAAATGACTTCTTGACCCTCACAACATTTCCGTCTCCCTTAGTAATAACTGTATGGTCTGTTAAAAATTGCACTGTAAGCTTGATACTTGCTTATTTTGCTTTAACAAAAAAAAAAAAAAAAAAAAAAAAAAACCCAGCATAAAGGAATCATGTCCTGGCCCAAGCAGCTATGGACCTGGAAACTGTTCTCTCAAAAAGGTCAGTCAAGATGTCCCCTATGCCATTATTGTTGATAAGAAGTCCTTGATTTTTATTGACCAATGAGGAAGAAGTGACATTAATAATTGGTTGTTTGCAATCACATGACTGAATTTCAGGTGGTCAGGAAGCTGGGGTCAGCCTTTAGGGATGAATGGGAACAGAGGAAAGTTAGTATTTTACAGTTCTAAATGGATCTCTAAGCTGTAATTATGATTGGAAAATTTCTATACACATCAAATATGATCCCTATGCTTGACAAAACAGTGATTTTTTCCACGTTTTTAAGAGATCTTCCTGGCATGGAGGCAATCAATATCACAAATACCCACTCCTGCAGACCCCCTAGCATCTAGCATCATCCAGCCAGATGAAGGGAGAGCAGAATCAAGAAGAGTTTAGTACTGAGCTGAGAGGTTAGCTGAGCCTCTTTAACAAGTATACAATTTTTTTTTTTTTTTTTCACAAACATGCTTTCGATTGAAACAGTGATATACTATCAACCAAGTAAACCCTGTGGGTTGAGCAAAGTGATGATGTACCATTTACAAACAAGCCTGAGCTACAAAACAGCTCTTTAATGTGGCTGCTGTAGCTAGCTAGGCTTATATTGTGGCCTTTGTGAATTAGGTTCTATTTGTAGTAAGGCTGATTTGCGCTGAATTTTGAACATTGCTCCTACTCCTCATTTATATATATGTAAATGGGGCAGGGTGCTGTTTCCTTGTCTGAGTAGTTTGCCTGCATTTTGTGTGCAGTTAGCATGGATATCCCCTTTGCATGTGCTCTGTGGATCTGATGCAATCTAGTTTGCCATTTTCACAGCTTAAAACTGTGCAAAAAAGTTGCAATATTCTTTAGGTGATCTGCACCTATAGGTCCAATTTTGTACAGCTTTTCATCATATGGGTAGGGCAGTGGTGTCCAAACTTTTTTCACTGAGGGCCGCATTTGAAAATGTATAAGGATTGTGGGGCCACTACCACATGCCTCACCCTGAGGATAGCAAAGTTAGTAAAACCAATGTTATGATGGTTGAGATATGCTTAGCGATTGGGTATGCTTAAATGTATAGTTAATGGCTGACAAGGCAATTAGCCAACCATTTAAAGGATTTTAGGAAGGCCAATCAGATTTTAGGGGGCCCTGGTCAGCCCTGGCTACAACCGGCTCTGCCTCTAAAAACACCATCGGTTTTGTCTACATTAAGCCACAAAAAAACTCAATTTAATAAATTCTTCTGGCCAATGTTTTTGTTTACAGAATTAGCATGAAAACGGCCTTGTGCTGAAAACAAAAAGTACGATACAGTCACGCACAAGCTTCATGTTTAAATGCATTTGATATCTAGAATTTGCTGTGGGCCAATCAAAAATGGACCGTGGGCCACATTTGGCCCCGGGGCCACAGTTTGGACACCCCTGCACTATACGGACAAAAATATTTGGCCACAACTGTTTATTACTGAACTCAGTTGTTTCAATCAGACCCATCCCAACAGGTGTATAAAATCAAGCACTTAGCCATGCAGTCTCCATTTGCAAACATTTGTGAAACAAAATGGGTCAGTCTGAGGAGCTCACTTACTTCAAGCATGGTACTGTGGTGGATGCCACCTTTGCAATATGACAGTCCCATGACATTCCTCCCTGCTGGATATTCCACAGTTAACTGCAGTGATATTGTTAGAAAGTGGAAGCATATAGGAACAACAGCAACTCAGACACTAAGCGAAAGACCATGTAAGGTCACAGCACAGAGTCAACGACTGCTAAGGTGCATAGTTTCTAAAAGTGGCCAATGCTCTGCTGATTCCATAGCTGAGGAGTTCTGAACTTCTACTGGCATTGGACTGTCATCCATAGGCATATTATACTCTAAGGTGAGATAAATTGCTGCAGACAGTAGTACAACTAGTCAAATCTATATGCATTTCTTCAAGCATCCCTCATGTGATGCGCTGCTGTACTTTGCATCTCCTCTGATGTCTCATCCCTCTCTTTTTTGCAGTAACTTCAGTTCAATCATCTGCTGCTTGATATATTTATCAGCTCTAACTCCAACATAATATGCTCAGATTCTGTTGCCGTGATTTCGTGTGCACCAACAAGCAGGTATTTAGCTTTGGCACTAGGAACTGGCATAAAAATCCTAATGTCACATATCATTTATGCATAGTACTGCAGGGCCACGTAGCCATGCCACTACAGTGCAAATTCGCTGAAAATTTATAAACCAGGCTCAATAATGGCTTGGGTCAACACCTGTGACATCTAAAATACAAAGTACTCATCAAGAGCTCTCCTCCAACTCCTCTCTCTGATGCCTTTTACTTCCACCTGTCTTATCCACTTCCCATCTCTCCTCTTCCTCTACCTCTACTTCAGGATGAAGCCAGAGGAGAAGTTAAAGCTGGTGGGCAGCGTGGCTTAAGTGCTTCCTGCAGGGCCTGTGGACAGGAGGAACCGCCGTTGGCCCTCAGCCTTTAGGGGTGGAAAGTATGTGTCGTAGGCTTTGCTCCCACCTCCCACCTCCCAGCCTGGGAACGGAAGCTGGGAGCCGACAGGGAAAACAAGCAGACAATCAGGTAGGGCCTGAGTCGAGTGAGAGACAGAGAGAGAGGGAGGAGGCGGAGCTTAGAGATTCATCAGGTCCTAAAAGATTCAAGTGAAGCTTGAGGAAAAGCACACAGATGTGATTGGTCTGGGATGGAGGTCTTGTTTATGTGTTTGTGTGAGCATTTCCTCATCCATCAAAGAAAGTGAGAGGATGTGTGTGTTTGCAGAGGGATCGTGAGTGTGTGTGCATGTGCATCACTGAAACTTAATCCAATATTAAAGTTCAGAGAGTGTTTGGACAGTGTTAGCCGGCTGGTGCGTGTGTGTGAGAAAGTCGGTTACTCTGTGTCCAGGCATGTGTGTGTTCATGCGTTAGAGTGTGTTTGGTTAAGGACAGTGGCCAGCAGGGGACAGGGTGGGTTCAGGGCAGGGGAGAGGGGATGGCTAAAGGGAGGAAGAGTGTGGTGTTCAGTTTCCACAAGGGGGGTCCTGTCAGCCGGCACGTAACAGAGCGCATGTGGGTGGGGGGCACAGACCCCTCTCTCTCTCTCTCTCTCCCTCTCTCTCTCTCTCTCTCTCTCTCTCTTTCTCTCTGTCTCTGTTGTGTTTAAGTAATAAAGAAAATGTTCTCAAACTATCTTCTGATTTTCGAGAATAAATTTTAGAGGCATTGAGAGATCCAAGAGACAAAAGTGAAATGTTCTTTTGCACGTTTTACTGAATATATCAGGAATCATTTAGAGCCTTATTAAAGCTCCTGTCTGGAGTTTAAAGCTGTTTACAAAACAGACCTAAGTTGTCATTGTTTTCTTTTAATGGCATAACATAGCAAACAGGACTAGAGATGCACAGATTGTAAATATTACAGCCCATGCCTGATTTTCAGTACTTATTTTGCTGGCACTGCTAGCAGTGCTTATTTTCAATTCAAAACCAATGTAGTCCAATGTTCTGAGCAATCAGCACCCTGGGCAGAAAAAATGCCCCAGGCATCGTCTGTTTTTGTCGTCCGTCTTTTGGTTGAAAACTGTTTAGTGTTTGGAACAGTGCTGCTCTAATCAATGTCACCCCTTCCTCACTAGCCAATCAAAATCAAGAAGGGGCGGGACTTCTAACAATAGCAGAAGAGAATTCAATCTATCTTGTCTTTCTCCATAATTTTTCAAGGGTAATTATCAAGTCTGCAGCTGCTGCCTGTGTCAGGACAGGATTCCTTTACATTATCTTCATGTCTTCTGCGTGATATTTCCTTGAAATACAGAAATATGAAGAACATAGAACAATTTTCAAACAATGTTACAGATTCTACTGAGGAAAGAGGCATTCAGTTTTTGTAACATAGCAACAAGAAACACAGACGAGAAGCACTCTGAAAAGGAGGCTATCAGCACTGCCAGCGCTAAAAGAGCCAGCTGTGGACACAGGTCCTAAATAAACAGTTACATGTGCTACATTTCAGCATTAAAATATCATGACTCAACAGAGAAACTTCTGCAACTGACATCTGTTCATGCCCACATTGTTTGCTCGTGGCTGATGTCTTTTTAAAGGTGCGATACAGGCAGATACTAACGTTTTACCAATGGCTGTGAATCCTTACAATTCACACAAAGTCTGACTGTTCTCAATAATAAATTTTACCATCTGAAAGCACTTGCAAAGGGTAGAAATCAGATAAAATGAGTGATTGTCAAGAAAAAAAATTCAAGTGCAAAGTTATTTATTTTACTATTGAAATGACGCAGGGGGATTGAAACAACAAAATCATCAGAGACTCCTTTGTCCACAGGGGGCCCCTAAATAGACACAAATTATAAATTCCTCACAGTAGCTGAAGTAGAAGTGGCAAAGTAATGATCCAGTCATATCCTACCATCATATCATTGACCTACTTTCTCTTTCAGTTCATCTTGGACTTTTTTTAAACAAGCGTCCGCCATGACAGTCATTTAGATTCAAACTGAGATTTCAATCTCATTTTAGTTATCTTTGATCAAATAAATTCATTTAAGTTCTGGCTGCTTTAAACTAAGCCAGACTTTAACTGAACAAAGCATATTATCTTCATTTTAAATATTTCTTATATAAAATCATTTTAACTAATTAAAAACAACTTAACACTGATGATGAATCATTTTGAGATTAAAAAAGACAAAATGATAAGTTTAAAGGCTCAAAAACTGAGAAAAAAAATCAAACTTATTAGTTCAACGGGGCAACGCATGACATTTAAAGGCAAAATCATTTCTAAAGGCAAATGCATGAGAAAGTCAAAATCATGAATTTAAAGGTAACAAGAAAAGCACTTGGAAAGCACAGACCTCAGCCATTACCCCAATCTCCCAATAGTACAGAATCCTTTAAAAAATTCCTGGATCCAGACGGTGATATGGATCACTCCCAAAATCTAATCAGTTCTTCCTTATGCCATTTCTGACATTTCCTGAAAATTTCATCAAAATCCGTTCACAACTTTTTGAGTTATGTTGAGATGTGGGATTAAAAATCAGGAGTTTAAAGGTCAAAATGTGGGATTAAAATGTCCAAATCATGAGTTTAAAAGGTTTGGTCCTCAGGCCTTGAGTTTGACACCCCTGTTTTAAAGCAACAGACGGTGGAAGAATCGCCATGCTTAACACAAATGACTATGATTCAGTCTAATGAGCTGACCTCAAAGGTGCTCACAAACGTAGAAATTCACAAAGACCAGATGAAAAGAGATGTTTCACCAAAGGCAGTAATCTTAATGCATACAGAAGCCTTGATACCTCTGTAGCTGTCCTTGTAAATATGTCTTTGTGTAATTTTTCATTAAAATGTCAACATCATGCACGTCAGACTATAGTCAAAGATGCATTTGCCTCTGTTTTCAGCATTTAATTTGGTTTAAAGTCACCAGAAAAGAGGTTAATGTTTAAAACTGTATAACCAGAGTGTGCTAGTGTGAGTGTTGGCCCATTCAGTTCTTCTATTGCAAACAGATCATATGGAAAATGAAATTTTTTACACTTAATAAATTTATTTCAAGCTATCCAGTGTTGGTATTTCAGGCTTTCTAAGCTTTCTGGATACAAAATGTGCATTAGAGAGATTACCATGGGGAATTTATGGACAAGGGTGTTTATTCAGTGCTGGCATACAGCAGGTAACATGTCCCTTTATCTGTCCAGGCTCCGGCAGGAAAGACATCATGATGTTGGATGTAAAATGTCTGTATTAGCACTCATGAAAAGCCCCTGATCCAATCAGAGGTATGTAGAAGTGTGAAAGAACAACTAAATTAAAAAAGTTTAAGAATATGACAGACACTGACCTTCATCATCTCTATTGCAGAAAGTTGCTCCCTTTTAATTAGTGCGAGGTGGCCCATAGAGGTTGACATGCTTGAAAGCTCTTTATGGCCACACTCAACCATAAATCCGTCTCTTTACTTCCTCCCAGTAGTCATCCTGCTTTTAAGGCAGGGTTGAATGCTACTCATAATTATCTGGCCAGAAACCTGAGTTTCTAACAAAAGGCTTGTAAGTAAATCAGGAGTTTATGAGCCAAAATCGAGTTATGATTGGTGATAACTGATATTAGCACTCTGCCTCACTTCTCCAACTTGGTTCACTTGCTCTACACCTGTTTTTCTGAGCAATCCTAATGAAATCAGCGGCCACGGCTGGTTTGGATCAGTTGCTCAAGTTGAGGTGCAGAGTTTTCAGAGCAGAGGTTGGTGAGGTCATTGGATCCGGTGCAACGACTTGAGTCATGTTACAGAGTCGGCTCGCTGTTCTCCTCGAGGTTCGGGTTATTTCCTTTTTTTTCCTTCAGAATGGAAACAAGTGAGTTACATAAAACAATAAACCAATTATCCTGTGTTACAGATCTCACAGTGGGTTTTGTTTGTGTATTTATTAGTACTTCATTAATTCGCTCTGATATAATTACACAATAATGATTTTATGTGTGTCAAGTATGCGCTGTGTTTGGTACGTGCTGCATTCACTGTCCCAGGTCACAGTGGGACGCCAGTGATCGAAGCAAAGTTGAGAGACGAGACGAATGGAAGGGATGGGGGTGGGGTTGTGGACGTGACATCCCCAGCTGGCCTGTGACATCACTCCGACTGGGACAGGAAGTCGGGGAATTGGGAGGGCAGGGTGCTGTAGGTGACATCAGGGCTCCGTCTGGGTCTCTTGGTCCTCCAGCTGGGTAAACTAGACTTAGAAAGACCCCCCAGATCAGACCCATACATCCGCCTTTGTATCCAACCAGACTTTGCTTTTCTTCGACACTGTCCGATCGAGGTTTATGTCACCTGCCTTCTCATGATGCCATCTGTTTCCTCATTCCATCTTCCCTTTATCTAACTCTCTCTTTCATGTGTGTGTTTATGTTTGCATGTGTGTCTGCTCCTCATCCGCTCACTCTGACCTCGCACCTCTTCTGAATGTGATCAAACAGACCCCCCGCTGGCTTACATGTACACATATATACAGTACATGGGCTTATTCATAGCTGTAGTCATGTGACTGGAGCAGAGGCCTGGAGAGCCAAATAGTTAAAGTAGAGAACGAAAATGGACTCTTTTTGAAGCTTTTCAATTTGCCATCTCTTCAAAACAACATATGTTTACACCTCCTGAAAAGTATTTAAAAAAAAAGGAGGTACCAAAATATACTGCAGGGTCTGGGCACATATGGCCCTTGTGACCTCAGTTTGTTAAACTTTTTCAGCCAGTATAAGCAACAAAGTCCTCACCAGATTCTCACTTGGGTAACTCCATGGTTTAGTAATGTTTTTAATGGGAATGCATTGGTTCCCAGCCTGGTTCTTTGCCCTTTGGGCCACGCCAAAAATGTAGGGGGGAGGAGGTGCAAGACTGTCTGCTCTGAGCTCATCAAAATGAGATTTTCACATTGATAAAAATCATGAAAACACACCTAGAGATGGCCAACAACATTATTTTGGTCAAATCAAGTGAGTAGGACTATTCTTTTGGGGTTTTATCCATGAAAACAATTTAAAACAATGTTAATTTTTAACCACAAGGTTTCTCCTTTTTGGTTTCTGTGGGAACTAGGGGACTCAACAGTTTTGGATACAAGTAGGGAGGCTCCAAGAAATTACTGTTGGGAGCCAATGGATAAGTGCATCCAATAGAGCTCTTTTTTTTGGCAGCTCTGATTCTGGAAGTAAAATTTGCCATTCAAATCCCCCATAGACATGTTGTAAAATCCTTTTAACAATGCCTTTAATGCAGGAACCAAGCTAACCAGCTACCTGAATACTCATGACTATAAAATTTTTAATTCAGCACAAAAATGGCATTTTAAAAGAGAGTAAAAGGTATGATTGTGTGCATGTTTTTCTACGAGGCTGAAGGGACTACATATCCCACAATCCATTGCAATTCCTTTTTTCATTGTTTAGGATTGTTTTTCAAGCTTATAAACCATATACGTGCCTTTTATCAATACTCACCTTTATTGTAGTGTTTATATTTTAAATGACTAGAAAAGCACTCGGAGAGCACAGACCTCCACTATTAGTCTTATCTCCCAAAAGTGAAGAATCCTTTCAAAAATTCCTGGCTCCATCTCCATGTGCCCCCCCCCACCACGGCATTCGCCAATTACTCCCTCCCCGATGGGGTTTAAACACGGTGAGGCAAAGTATTGGCTTTGCTACAGGTGCCGACTGGAAGTCATGGCAGAGGGTGAATATTCCTCTATCCCTCCCAGCATTGTGAGTATTCTCACAACAATTCGCTGTCTTTCTCTTTTTTATGCTCTGACTCATCTCCTCAACCGGGCGTGCGTCTTTCAAACTCTACAAACTCCAAAACTTTGAATAGAAACACACCCAAAAACTGCTGCTGGGATTTAAGTTATTCATGTCCACCATCTCCTGGTGTAAAGTGGTAACAGCGCAGACCTCGTCCATTAGCCCTATCTCCCAATAGTACAGAATCCTTTAAAAAAAAGGATTAATGTTGCTAACAAACTAACAAACAAACTAACAAACAAACTAACGCACTAACAAACAAACTTACCAACAAACAAACTAACCCGATCACATAACCTCCTTGGCAGAGGTAATAATGTAATTTATCATAGCTGGCATACAGTCAACAGCATTCTTTTGTGGGTGTGGTAGACATTTCCATGGGTACTGGAGACCCCATCATTCAGAGACATCACTGTGGCTATTTCAGTATTTTTGGCCGAGATTGTAAGCAAACTATGTTTTTCCTTAAAAGGGGTTGATATTAACCTGGCAAGCCAGATGGATTTGTTTCACACCTCCATCTGGAAAACCACTCATAGACAGTGTTTGGGAAAGGGCAGAGCCAGTGAAAAAGAACTCGGAGGGTGATTGGATGAGCGTTCTGTCCGTCAAATCTTTACGAGCCAATCAGAGCAACAAAGCACAAGATGTAATCGCTACCGAGCTGGGCCCCTACCACTAGGACTTTGTGCTACATTGCATTGTATGAAAAGTGCTATATAAATAAAGATTGATTGACTGATTGATTGATACCAAAGGAGTAAACTCCATGGCGGCTGTAGATATGTCAGTACATGACTTTTGTCGTTTTTAAACAGAAAACAACTCAATACTGGTCTTTGTTCTTCTTTTAACAAAGAAATGTCATCAAGTTCGGATAAAACTGGCGCTTTAGCAGCATCCACGCTTATGTCTTCCGCCATAATTGCATTAGCCTCCTGTTGCTGCTTAATTACGTCACGTCTCCGCCTCACCCGAAAGCACTGCTCCTCGTCGCTGATTGGTCCTGGTCCTCAGACGGGGGCTTTACTAGATGGATTCGCCAGTGAGAAACACGGTAATGGGCATATCCATCTGCTTTGCGAGGTTAGGTTGATATATTATGAGCTCAGTTTTCATTTTAATCAGGCAAAATTTGGACTAAAAAAAAAAACAGATTCTGTGCAAAAGCCTTAACTTGGATACATTCGACTACATTGCTGACAGGGCCAAAGACATTAATCATGCTAGTACATAGAAAGGTAAAGGTAATGTTTTGACATGCAGCAGTAGAGAACACTGGCTACAAGTCTGTTTTTTTAGTGCGCTGCTTAGGCTCCATTACAACATCTCATCTAGTTTGTGACCCCTTTCTACACGAGTCACGATTTGTACGAGTAAATGCTTATTTTTAACCTACTACAGCACACCCTACAGCACACTTCATAAGCCATAAATATGCTGTTTTTTTTTTTTGTTTTCCTCTTTTTTGTTTTATGTTTCATTCAACACAGGTTGAAGAAATTGTAAGCTGCACTACTGTCAGTTAAAAGATATACATGAGGGAAATAGAATTATAAATCTTTATGTTGCTTTTTTTTCTGATGAATCGAACTCGTAACAAACCGTGACCCCAAACCGAGGTGACCATGAACTGGTAACCTTTACGGCCTAAGTGAAGAATGACAATAAAATAAACTTTTAACCTTGAATAAAAAAACATAAACTCAAAGCTTGGCACTGAGGTAGTCAGCATCTCCGTAGCATGCAGCAGCAGAAGACAAAGCAAGCTTTTCTTGAAGATCACTGTCCAGTCCTCTTGAGATGCTATGGGACAAACTGAAACAAAACACCAATTGACAACCCTGGCAAAGTGCTGGTCTACGGTGGCCCTGAGAGCTCACAGCACTGCAACTTAAGAAAACACATGCAAAAAGACAAAACACAAGCAAATTAAGAAAACATCTTCATCAATTTGACAACACATGCGCAGCATTTAGAAAACATGCTGCAAAGACCAACACAACACATTAGAAAAACGCGCTGCAAATAGACCACAACACATTAGAAAAACGCGCTGCAGTCTATTTGCAGCGCGTTTTTCTAATGTGTTGCGGTGTATGTGCAGCGTGTTTTTCTAATGTGTTGCGGTCTATTTGCAGCGCGTTTTTCTAATGTGTTGTGTTGGTCTTTGCAGCGTGTTTTCTAAATGCTGCGCATGTGTTGTCAAATTGATGAAGATGTTTTCTTAATTTGCTTGTGTTTTGTCTTTTTGCATGTGTTTTCTTAAGTTGCAGTGCTGTGAGCTCTCAGGGCCACCGTACTGGCCTCTAGTTGCCCATCAGTCTGCCCTTTGGGGGGGAATATTAAGGGCTTAAATGGGTTAGGGATCTCCACACTAAGCACTTATTCTTTTAGTTGGCCACTAGTGCTAAGGGAAACTGATGAGAAAGTGACTGGCTGCCATTGTACGATTATTGCCTAATTTGTGTTACCAGTATTATCACAACAGATTTTTCCAACATAAGCATTTATATTTGAGCATCAGATGTCAAGGCAATGATTGTTTTAGGAGCAATTATTCCAAAAACTTGCAATGTATTTGTAACTTTTCATTTTTTATACATTTTTGACATCTGCTTTTATGCTTTTAGAGAAACAAACATTACATCAAATTTTGTTTCCATTATAAGCCAAATTTCAGGGAAGATAATTTTATTTGCTTTAGCCATGGAAAACAAAAAGGGAAACTGGACAAATTGTCACTTTTTATTTGTGGGTAATGACTTTAAAAGATTTGGAATACTGTTTTCCAAAAATTGTGTCTTTGTTGTACAAGTTCAGGTTGCTGCACTACACACCACAATTCCAGCCATGGTGTGTGCCATAAAAAATAACATAAGGGATAGTTGAGTCACGGAAAGTTCATGAATTATTAAGAAGAGAAAAGTTTGGCCAATATAAGAAGTCACAGTATGTGAGCAGTGTAGTTAAAGTCTCAAATTAACAAAATCCAAACTGAAACTTTAGACTGATGGCAGAAAAATGTAAATTCATTTATACAATAACAAACATGTAATAGACTCCACATGCAGGACACTTGTAAAAAAACACACAAGAAAGGTTAGCCTAGGTTTGTTGTTCCTACCTGTGGGTATATTTGTAGATTTGGTGAGTCAGTCTCCTCTCACACGAACAAACAGCACAGGAGAACACAGACACAGCAAATAGGATAAAATATGGAAGGAATAAGGAAAACAATTTAAATAGAACCATAAATAGTCAATAAATCATTCAGTATTTGCCCCTGCAGCTTTTGTGAAATGACAATTTTAAGTGTAACTTGAGTAACTTCAGTGATGTCATAGCAAAATGAGCTATTTTATGTGTTTTTGTCATTGCATTGTCTAATGTCACTTTGTGTTCTCATTGTTTAAATAGTGCACAAAGAGGTATTTTTGCAGAAACTTAAAGCTGATTTGGGAGCATTGATTTTGCTCAAAGAGTCCCCTTTTAATTGACCTTACACCTGCCTCTTTGCTCACTCAGACAAATGATCAACATGCTGTTGTCCAATGGGCTCATTGTACATGATGAGGTACATGGGGGTTGACTTCTGGTCAGTGTTACGAGAGCAGATCTGACAGTGAGATGGCGCTTTCCTACACTAGATGTCTCCACACCTTGCCCAAAGTCACGATTAGTAACATGCATCCACTGGTACAAGCCTCAAGCTTGGCCCTGAGGAGCAAGAGAGAAAAGGATTATAAGCTGGACATATCAAGTTCAATCAACAACTGCGAAGGTAAACAAAACAGCATCAGCATAGAAGCAACCGCCTAACATTGACAACTTGACAGAATGAGATTTTTTTAAACCTTAGATTAAATACATATATTTTTCAAATTGATGTCTATTCCATCACAGTTTTAAACAGAAGGTAAGGCAGCTAGATCATGCTACATTTGCTAAAGCTCACATAGCTACGTATGTCATCAGGGTACCTACAGTGCTTAACAAATTTATTAGACCACCTGTCTCAGAGACCATCCAGCATCATGAAGTGCTTTAATGTGGACTCATTCATTTTCAGTGAGCTCGCCACGTTTTACCATTTTGAACAGGAATGAGGAATTTCAAACTGAATTCACCTTTTTACACCCAAATTTGAGCCGGCTCTCTGGGCTTCTCTGAGAAGTAATCAAGCATAACATTCAACCACTAAAACTAATTTTTCTGTTCAGGAATGCAAGTAAATAACTATAATTTGACATATTAATCAAGAAATAATAATGTGCTTTACTATTTTTTCTGTTTTTTTGTAAATCAGTGAATTTGAAAATTCATGGATAACAATAATAATTATATTTTAGCATTAAAAATATCATTTGGGTTAAAGAGCTTCTACATATTGGTGTGTTAACCATTGCAGAAACATAAAAAATGATTTTGGTTTTCAGTGGTCAGTGCTGTTAATTTAGGGCAGCTGTAGCATAAACCTTACTTTGGTGGTGGTCTAATAAATTTGTTAAGCACTGTGTGTAGCTTATGTAGCTACATTAGTTTTACCTAAAGCTTGCAAAGCTAATTTGAGCCACTGCTCATGTGACTACTTCTGAAATGGGTTTAAGTACAATTTAATCCAGGATAAACTTCTTATCTCTTCTCTGTATTATTTATGAAATGTTAATTAGTCTGTAATGTTTGCAATGTGGTTATTTCATGAATGTTACTGCCAGACTTTATCAATGAATAAAGGTAAATTCCAAAAGAAAAAAAAAACTTACAAAAATGTACTGGCAAAACATGTCACTTTCATTTTGACAAAGGCAGTGACTAATAGTAGTGGTCTGAGATCTGCAGTCTGTGGCCAGACCCTTGTTGATTGCTAAACAACAAAAATACAAAGACCAAGTTGCAAAGATGATATGACAAGCTAGCGTTTGTTAGCAGTGGTTAGCCTACTTATTATCAATGTTTCCTGCAAGGTGATGTTATACTGTACCTGCAAAGTATGAGGTTATATACTTGCTACATTACAGCAAACTTTGCTAACACTATGCTGCCTTATCTTAGAACAAAAGTAGAAATGCTTGTTGATCTTTTTGTATGTTGAGCTGACCGTGTGGTAGGCACTTTGCTGTGTTTATATGAGGTTTAGGGAACAGAATAAAAATGTCTAGCCTCTCAAGAAACCTTGTATCGGAGTTGCCTTTACCACTGGCACAACATTTGACTTTTTCAAATTTATAACTTCATGGAGTTACGTAAAACTGCAGGAAAACTACAATTTCTATTACTTTTCTTGGGAGATTTATAAGCTGGATGTCTGAGCGCATTATGTAGTTGCTAGAAATGTAAAGGCTTGAGGCATCTGGGGGCAATAGGTCAAATTCACCAGTTACCTTACACACTTGAAAACAGAATACAAATGTCCAAAATATCCCCCCATGAATGAAATAGGTATAAAGTTTGTGTACTGGTTGCTACTTATGCTCAGTTCTGTAACAAACCAAACACTAAAAAGTTCAAGCACTGGACTGCTGTTAGGTAAAACAGCCCTCTTTTCACAGTGATGTCACCACTACTGTATTTGATAGCTTCATGTTGCACCTGATGTGAATAAACAGAGATACAGTCAGACTGCTTTATAGATTACAAGCTTAATGCAATACCTAATGTGTTTTCCCATGTCACTGGCATCGGGCCAAAACTTGTACCTCTTCATTTTTCATGTTTTTTTTTTTTTTAATATATATAAATCAGCACACTTGTCACCCTTTACATCTGTCAGTGGGTTTTCAAAAATGTTCAGCAATGAAGAGTGTACAAAAAGATGCTGTCTATGCACTGTTAAATTATTATTTTTTAATTGTGTTCTTTAAATGCCCTGAAAAGCGGTTATTTTGGAGACAGGAGGTTTTACCTGATGCCAGCGATATGTCTGTTAAAACAGCCACTATAACAACCATACTAATCCCTTCACTGGCTGTCATCTTTTCACGCTTGCACTCACTTCAGTTCAACCACACCAGAAGCCACCGCCTCTTTCTCCTAAAATGACACTGATTAGTCTGTTTATTCTCTGACTGGGAAGAAGCTTTCCAGCTTTTCATCATGAATCCACCTGATGACAGACATGAACACTGGCCATTACACCAGCTTTGCAATTTAAGAGGACTGTTATTACTGAGGTAAAATCAGCCCTCTTCTGACAGTGTTGTAATGATGTGATCGCCTCATGTTACTCATAATGCAGTGTATATAAATGGTGATACAGTCAGTGTGAATAATGAATTACACTCCTGATATTTAATGCATTTTCCCATATGTAATCTTGGAACTGAAGTGAACAAAACAAATAAAATAAGCAACGCTGCATGTAATTGTCTAATATCAAATCATGCACATGCATAACACTGTCCTTTATGTTTGGTGCTATATAGGAACAGGGACAGTGAGTGTTAGGGATCAGGCTGCCAGTCACACCAAGCGGCCGGCTGGTTGGTTTGCACATCTCTGCTTTGAATGTGAAACACATGTCGATGTGTGGGTGGGAGTCAGGGAGAACAGAGGAGAGGGTATCCATGTCTCAATATGAAAACGCCCTGTCTGTCCATCTGCAGGAACATTTAATAAGGTTCGCACACTAGCAGCAGACCCTTTTTTCCGTCCCCTCTCTCTTTCCATCTCACTATCTTTGATCTCCAAGCTGCTACTTCTCTATGCAAATCAGTTCAATTTAATGAAGCTTTTTAAGTTGTGAATGTTTGTGCCTGCGTAATGTTCCACTTTTCACCATACTCTTTGTGTTTGTTTAGGTGAGTAAATGTTTGCATATAATCTTTTCTACCTGTCATATGGAGTAAGATTTCTCCATGTATGTTCCACCACATGTTTGTTGGAGAGGTGTGTTATTGTGGAGCCCCTGTCTTGCCCCCCTTAGTGCTCTGGTGTGTGTCTCAGGGCTCTGCAAGTGGGTTTATGATGTCTGGCAGAGAGTGAACAGAGTGCAGATGGCAACGAGAGAGAGAGAGAGAAGGAGGGAGGTGTGTGGTTGCATTAATATGGTCTGCTATTCTCGTTTGCACTAATCAGGGGCTTCCTGTACTGAGAGGAGCAGGAGTTCACCTTCCCAAGCATCACGCAGACATGCACATACACATGCACGCTTTGCAGAAAACATTAACACACACCTGCACACTGCTGGCTCCCCCCCCATCTCTCTCTCTTCCTACACACTGGAGCTGAATCCTGCAGCTCCATCTCTGTTTCTGACCGTGTATTGCTCTCTGTTTGTTTGGTCCCTCGTGCTCTAAAACCAGTCATAAAGTAAGCTGGAAAGGAGCTGAAAAGTGGGGCTTTTTTCCACTCTCGGGGTGACTTACCATATGCTCAAAGTCACGTGAGGCAGCAGCCAGAGAGTTCACTCTCCCCTCGTCCCAGTGTGAACCCTTCAGAGGTTGTGACTTCAGTTGGTGATCCACGAAGAAAGACAAATTTGTTGGCATCAAGGTAGCGCTGGAATGTGGAGCACAATGACGCATTCGTGAGGAGAAAATCACTTGCTGGCATTGGCATATTCCAGAAAAAAGCACCTAAGCCTGACAGGAATCAAGTCATGCACAAGTGTGTAATAGCATCTGTGAGCGTTTAGCAGCAGCTCGGATTCTGTGTGGCCATGATGGCATGTGGAATCTTTGGGCAATATGTTGACCACAGAAACAATAGAAATGAGATTCCACAATGAAAATGTCATAAGTACCCTCGCCCTTCTCGCCTCTCCCTCCTCCCAACCCTTCCTCTCCTCTCTCCTGAGTTTAAAAGAGCCCCAGGGTAAGATAAATTAATGTATTTAAGATGTGGAAATCAGATATCGAAATTTTTTGCCCTCACCATCCTCCCCCCTTCTTCTCCAGCTTCTCCCTGCTTCCTTCACTCACCCCCTCTCCCTGCTCTTTTTAATAGAGTTTAATAGTGTGCAGGGAGACTGTATGATAGATAGACTGCGAGAAAGTCAACTTTTTTCAATCAAAGTGCACATTTTGTGTCAAACTTTTTTCTTTTACTGTGCCCTGGGCTTTTGCAATTGATAGCCTCCTCAAAACTCCATCACCCTGCTTTTCCCTCCTTCACACCTTCCCACCCCACTGAACCCCGGCCAGCCACAGCTGCCTGTCCAGATGTGAAAGAGAGAAAGAAAAGGAGAGGGAGAGATGGAGGACAGGGAGAGGCCACCTCCTGCAGGGAACGAAACAGAAAAGAGGAGGAAAGGAGAGAATGGAAGTGAAGAGATACCGAGGATGAGGGAAGTGGAACAACATAGCTGGTAATTAAACGTGAAAGAGCAAGCAAATCGCATAAATATCTACTTTTGAGACAGTTTATGGGCTTGTCATTAAAGACCACCTACCAGGCCTCAGTGCAGCCACTCATCAGATGTGGCTAAATTCATTATTTCTGCAGCTTCACGCCTCTTTTCACACCTTTAAATCGTTACTGTGGACTAAAATAGGAGCAAAATCCTTGACCAAAACAAATCAGCTTTTTTTCCAAGTTAGTGGAGTCCGCATGTATCCAGGCTCTTCTATGGGCAGAGCTGATTTATGTAGCAGCTCAGCACTGTAAGCTCAGCGTCAGCACTCACACCGTACTCCTGGGGGCCGTCTGATTAGAGATGGAGGAGAGAAACCATGCGCTCACACACCCCAGCCATTTGGTTCTCATTACACACATGTACTCCCACCCAGAGATGCACACACACCCCTCATGCATGAGCACACAAAGATGTAGATACAGATGCAGACTTGTGCAACCTCAAGAATGGACTGCCATCATTGATCTACCTGTGATTGTAATGTTGGCAATTAGTGGCTTATCAATAAAGCAACAGTTAAATAAAAAGGAAGGCATTTTTGATGCATGTTTGCCAAGATTACTGGGGAAAAAAATCTTTTTTTTTATTCCCTTCTTGGTAAAAATCTAAGCTCATATATTTATCTAATGTTAATCCTTAGATAGATCAGCTTTGTGCTTTTTCAGAAGAGCCTCGCACAGGATGGCACTCCATGCTGTTTAACACAAGTGTTAATATGAGAGGACTGTAAACACCCGCCTGTAATCACAGAGCCACAGCATGTGGTCGCTTTGACCGCACCAAAATGAGGACATGCATGTGTTGAAGGTGGAAATGAGAGAGCCCAGCAGAGCTGAAAGGCTAATTTGCTACTCAGGATGTAGAATTAACAGCTGACCGATGCATGACAACCCATGCAGGGTGTGTATAATCCGTTTAAGTTTCTGCATCAGGCTCTATTTGCAGCATGTCATTAAAATCTTGATAAAAATCTCTTCGCCGCGCATCCCTGTAGTTACGAACCACTGTCTCCCTGCACTGTGACCTGTGGATGCACCCACTACTGACTCAGGCTGGGATTTCACCTTATTGCCCATGCGTGGTTCCAGACAGTCCTCCCCCAGGCCCTTCCGGTCCTCTCTGTCCGACCCCGAAACCTCACCCCGAGTGACATCAGACCCCAGCAATCACCGGAAACACTAGACACACGTAGCTTCACTGCTCTGTGCCCCTCAGCAGATCAGGGACATGATGCCGGAGCTCTGATGGGTAAAACAGATGCACACGTAGACAAACATGCTCATATATCACTGAGCACATCGTGTACATACAATAAGGACAATGCAGCACAGATACAGTCCTGCTGAGCATAGCAGAAGATTCACTGCAGTATAAAAGAGAACTTGCACAGAAGCATTTTTGCAGATTTGCAAGCATAATTTTGAATTTAATTATGTCATGGCAATCTTTATGTCATTTTATGATATATTTTAGTAAAAACAATGTTTGGTGCGAGTTCATTAGGCAGTGCAAGACAAGTTACATAGTACATGTAAGGCTCCAGTGAAGAATTTTACAGTGCCAATTAAAAGTTTTTCACGGACCAGGAGTAGAGCAAAGACCATCTTTTCTGTCACAGAAAGCACTTGGTGTTGCTCACTGCGCTTGTTTTGTTAAAGAGAAGTCCAGGTCAGACAAAACCAAGGCTAGTCAGAGCTAATCACTCCACTAGCAGGCCTGTTGTTGTGTGAATGTATACAAGCATTCACACAATAAGCAACCCTTTCCCCCTGAACTACAACACACTCATGCTGAAGCAGGTCTGCAGAAGAGCAAAAACACCTTTCTATCACAGAAAGCTTTAAGTGTTACTGTGCAGTTCTGACAAAAGTGCAGCTGTGGCTAATTCCAAGGCTAATCGCTCCACCAGCAGCCATTGTATTCAAGCATTCAAACAACAAGAAGCCCCCCGTTATATACTCATGCCAAAGCAGGTCAGCAGAAGAGCGAAAACATCTTTCCCAACATGAAAAGCTTCAGGATTGTTTTTATTCTTTACTTCATACAGAAACGTGGTCCAGTTATAGTCAAACAGACGCAATGCTAAAGCTATAGCTGAGGTATTTCCAGCAGTGGAGCAGTGTTAATTTCGTTGACTAAAACTATGACTAAAAATGTTCGTCAACAGCCTTTTTTTCCAAGAACTAGACTAAGACCAACAAAAATAGATCTGTGATGACTAAAACTGACAAAATCTAAGTTTAGTTTTTGTCAAGATGACTAAAACTAGACTAACATGTAATGTAGTTTTTTTCAGACTTTCAAAATCTGTGATGATGATGTGTTCAGGTCGGCTGGGAAATTTTAGTGTTTAAATAATGGGTATAAATATGTCAATATATCAATTAAAAAAACTAGTAAATCAAAAATATATTTATTTATTAATATTTGTAATCATTGAAGAACTTTTGGCAGGAGGTCACAGCATTATTTATAATTTAAATGTAATTTATTCAGCCTATTTATTTTAAAACAATTTAATTTAAAAAAAAAACTTTAAAATTAAATTTTATTTATTCACTTCAATTACCATACCAAAAACGTACCGAACCGTGACTCCAAAACAGAGGTGCGGACCAAACCGCAATTTTTCTGTACCGTTACACCCCCAATAGCTATTCTGCCTCTCGGCTGTAGAAAGCAGGGACCCCGGGTTTGGCCGAGTGCATAGAACACACTACCATGATTTGGTACCAGATTTAGGCAAGAAAATAAATGCTTGGACTAAAAGTAAAGACTAAAATGTGAGGACTTTTATGGAATAGAAGTAGACTAAAATGTTTTGAGTTTTCGTCAACTTAAACTAGACTAAAACTAAAGAGGACAGAAATTAATAACATTTGACTAAAACTAAATTGCATTTCATTTAAAGACTAAAACTAAGACTAAAATTAAGAAGAGCTGCCAAAATTAACACTGCAGTGGAGGGAGCCATTACTGAGGGCTTTCAGTACAACTACACCCCACCCATAGCGCATGTATGGCTCTATTTACCACAGTGGAGGCAGCCATTACTGATGGCTTTGAGTGCAAGCAAACCCAACTCTGTATGGTATGACTCTGAAAGTAGGAAGTAGTCAGAGAGATTGAGATAAGACACCAATGACTACTCTGAAGGAGTTACAAGCTTCAGCAGCTGAGATGGGCGAGACTCTGCCACCAACAACTGTTGTCTGGGTTCTTCATCAGTCAAAGCTTTATGGGAGAGTAGCATACTGAAGACAACTCATTTTAAATCTCAACAAAAGAGAAAGTTCTTTGGTCTGATGAGACAAAAATGGCGCTCTTTGGCCATTTCTCAGAAGCCAGCCCTGGAAGTCTTGTAAAGATAGAGGTTGATCTAAGCAGTCACTTTTTTGTGTTACATATTTTTGTTTAATTGACATTACTTTGTAGACATCTGTTTTTTCTTTGACATTAAAAAGGTTTTTTGTAAAAATGGTGACAAAATGATATTGGCCACAATTGGTTTATAAAATCCTTTAGAGTATAAAACATCCAATGGTGTAAATAGTTCTTATAGACATGGTAAGCTGAAACAGAGTGACATTAAAACTTTTTCTCAACTGTAAGCAAACAAGACCCTCTGTGACAATTTTGATTATTACTATACTGTGATTGTTAATGCCTGAAACTGCTGGTGCAGGTTAGATGCCAATGTAGACTAAGTAATGGACTGACTTTTTTTTACATTTTCAACAGCAAAGATTTTTTTATAGGTAATGCTTTTGACGGTTGGGACAGGCTTTTTTTGTTATAAATAACACAGCTTTCACCTCCATCCATCCATCCATTTTCTATACTTCCTATCCCATCCTAGGTCACAGTTGACTGGACCCGATCCCTACTGTCACTAGGCAAGAGGCAGGAACCCTGGACTGGTGATTTATGTATCACAAGTCCTTAACACACTGGTCACAGGATCAGTTGCTTGTCTCAGTACATGTTTTTGCATGTCTTTTCCCATTCTCTCCCCCTATATCTCCTGTCTCTCTTCTAGGAACAACATAACTAAGGCACAAAGAGGAAGACTGCGTAAAATCCCAGAGTGGGGTCTACAACTGCTAAGACCCATAGTGTGTAAAAGTCGCCAAAGCTGAACTTCCACCCTGATCTCTGTATTAGTGCATGTCCACATGATCCTGCCTGTGCATGTTCATGCCTATGTGTTAACAGGTTCAGTAACACAGTGTAAGGCTGAATTTACCCTTAAGCGATTAATACAGGATATCTTCTTCTTCTTCTTAAATATTTAAATATGCTGTCACTCCTGATTTGTTTTAGCCCCAAGGCTTCTTCAAGGACTTAATAAAAGAACAGGATGATGTGTTGAGTTGGCGCTGTCTCTAGGACAAACAATGTGTCCTGAATGTAAAGAAACACCTGTTCAGGAGGCCCTTGGTCCCTTGTGATCATGACCGAGTCTGAACAGAACAATGAGGTGAACAGACCTGGAAGACACGATCTGCAAGGGACGTGAAGGAGACAGATCTCGCTCTCCTTCCGCAACCCGGTACCTATGTGGGTGTCGCTGTCTGACAGGAAGTGTAGGTCAGCTTTGTACATGTGTGTATAAGATTGTTTGTGTTTGTCGGTGTGGCCAGGTTTGCTCCGGCAGGTCAGGGCTGTGCAAACATCAGGAAGTGGCCCTTAATATGTCGATTTAACCCCATGTGTACTGTACATCTTCTCTGTTGAGATTCTTAAAAAGTCAAATGTAAACAACAAAGAGCATGAAAAAAGTCTCTGTAATTATGAATGAATGTAGTGAAAGTTTTGATAATCAAAGCTTTGCAGTGATGTAATAGCTGGAAAAGGATGAAGTAACTGTATACGTGAGCATCCAAATACACGTCTGAATATTTGGAATTGTTGAGCGGAGGTGCTCTAAATTTAGCTTCCCCTTGACTTTCCCTCGCCCCCTCCCTGCACTTCTGCCTTCCAGTCTAAAACAATGGACCCCCTATGTCACTCCCCCATCCTCCCCAACCCAACACACACACTCACTGTGCCATTATTGGATGTGCTCCCTCTCCCTGTGTAGGGTGTGTAAGCTTGGCCTCTGGAGTCCCATCAGGAAGAGTCCAACATTTAGCAGCTCCTGTACTCCCTTTGCAACTTTGCTTCTGTTGCGATAGGGCTAGATGCCTCGGTGGGCAGGAACTGACTCCTTGGGGGGGCAAAGGAATTTTTTAGAGTGACGTTACTGGGGCAGAAATATGTCACTGGAGCTGAGCATACGACACTTTTGGACAGGATATCTTGGCCTGTCAGCAGACACGTTTACATCAGTCTCGTCCAACTCCGACTGACCCAGTAACTCATCAGGTTACATAAGCAGGATGGTGACGATTTAGAGGCACCGTGCGTCAGCTCCGTGGGCCTATCTGCAAGTCTTCATCCTGCTGCCACTCCGTAAGGGCACGGCTGTCTACAGTAGCATACAAACAGGAGTTGTCGGGGTGAGCTAAGGTTCATCCTGTTTTGGTTGCAACCTTGAAACTTGTCATTTTGGTACAAACAGATGGTTGTTATCATCAGGGTTTGTGAGGAAGCAGTGCTGGCAGCTCATTAGTTCTTCCTCATTTCTCCTTTTCCTCTCATCCCACTGTGCCTTACCTTTGCCAGTTTTTCTTTCAAAATTAGTAATTCATCATTTTAATACTGTAATATTGTGCAAAAAATGGGATTAGACAGTTGACAAGAAGCAGCTCGTTAGCATAGCCCAAAGGGATAAAAAGGGGAAGCAGCTAGCATTGCATGAAAGGTAACAATATCTACAAACACCTACAGAGCTCACCAGTTAAAGCTCCTGTGAAGAGTATTCTCTCTGCGAGAATCATTTAATGCTGCTGCAAGGTAGATGTCAGACCAAGTGAGATCTAAAAAGGTGAAAGATACACCATAGTTGACATTTTCCACAACAAAGACTCATAGGAGTGATTTTTTAGACTACTAAGGGCAGCATACGTTGTAGTCTTTGTCCACAGTGGTTAGCAAAATCAAAACAACCAAGGAGCTCCTCACAGGAGTTTTCACACAGTATTACTTATCTGTTTCATAAATACCTGAAGAATGGAAGTTTAACAGTTGACGTTGTTTCCCTTCAGACTGCAGATCTCAGACGTCCTCTCTTGCAGACCACAACTGTGAGACACCGCCTCTGTCAGAACAGATGTGACAGATTTGCTGTGCATTCCCCATTTTCGATTTTTTTTTTTTTTTCACTTCAACTTTATCCCTAAACAGTCTGGCCATTACATTCATGAAATGCCCACATGACAAATATTAGACTTAACTACATTTTATTAATAAAACAGATAAAAAGGTTCAGAGGTTTTATCTGGGATTACATTAGGCTATGTTGACCTGTTTCAGAAGTAGTCGTGCTAATGGTGGTTCACTTTAGCTTTGTTAGCTTTACCTGAAGCAAACATAGCTAAACAGGTCTTGCTTTAGAAAATGTAACACTAGTTTACATAGCTTTGTTAGCTTTAGCTACGTTTCCTATGTGGCTTACATAGCTAATGTAGCTTGTTAGCTTTAGACTTAGCTATCTTAGCTGCTTCATTTTAGACGTTTTTTGTTGTTGCAAATTCTATTTTATTCATAAACAGAGTCTAGCAGAAGCAGAGGTCTAATATCGGATTGAATTATGTATAGACCTGTTTTAGAAGTAGTTGGTTTTGTTATCTTTAGCTAAAACTAACACAGCTATACTAGCTAGATGGTCCATGTTACTTCTTAAGCCAATTTAGCTTGATAGTTAAAGCTAACAAAGTTAAAGCAAGCCACCATTCATGTAACCACTTCTAAAATGGATCTAGCTTGACAGCTTTCGCTAGATTAGCTTTGTAACACATGTAGCTAATGTAGCTTTGTTAGCTTTAGCCTTAGCTATATTAGTTGTGTTAGAGTGTTTTCATGGAGGAGAAGCTTTTTTCCTGTAAGAAGACTTTTCACTTGGCTTTGTTAAACATTTTGTAATCAGGTTTGACAGATCAGGTTTTTAACCCTAAGCCTAACCAGAAGTTTAATCACATTTCTTTTTGAAAGCTTGTATTTTTGTTCTGACAAAGGTGGCGTCTAACATAAAACTATGACCCCTTTGTTGAACATTTTCTTAACTTTCTTTTATTTTTTATTTTTTTCATTTCAGGCCCAAAATCCAAGTCAAAGGCTCTGCCACTAGTCACCACTTTAGTTGTCCGTCACGACAACTGCCTCGCTTTCACAATGCTCTTTCCTACAATACAAACAACCTGTAGCTGTTTAGCCAGTGGCATCTTGTTGGAATAGACTATTTTGTTCTTGAAAATAGGGATGAAAAAGTGCAGAGGGTAACCTGCAAAGACGACTAAAGATAGCCACAATCTGTAAACCAACTCATCATTATTAAGGTGTGAAGTTGATTCACAGAATATCAACATCCAAAACAAATAAAAATGTCTGAACTTTACTCCGTGCACCATGTCAATTATAAAAGTAAAGAAAAAGATGATTTAGTCATTTTCTTTCTTTTTCCCCGCCATAAGATCTTGCGTATTTGTAAATTCTGGGGACTGAAGTGAGAGTGAAATGTTTGCACAGCATGAGATTTCAGTGACTGGACGAGGATCTTGCCCTCCTCTGTATCCATGTTGCTCATCCTTCTCTTATTCCCTCTCATCATAAACTCTCCAGTCACTTCCTCTCTTTCCATGTTCTGCTATCACTAAACAAATCAGTGTATGTGTGTGTCCTTACTGTGTGTGTAAGTCAGTGTCCATCCCTTCGTGGCAGCATTCCAGTAAAACTGAGCCAGTGAGGGGTCTCTGTCTCACATCCCTCTTCAATCAAACAAAAACACACACGTCCGGCCAGCCTGGCCCACGCTATCTTCCCCTGCCTCCGAGTGCCAGATGCACACACCCTGCTCTCTCCCTCCTTTTTGCTCTCGCCTCCTCCTCTCCCAACATTCTTCCTCCTCTGCCTCCACTCTCCCCTCTGCTTGCTTTTCCTCCTCCTCCCCTCCAGTTCAGCACCCCTGTGCATCACATTGTCTCCCGGCTCTTCATCTTTCTCCACTTCCTGTGTCCTGCTCCCCGTGCCCCCTGCACCCCCTCCTCCTTCCTACCCCGCTTCTCTGGGCTCCTCTCTCTCCTCGCGACGTGACTTGTTGCACAGACAGTGGGGCCGCTGCCAGTAAACTGGGGCAGAACTGGCTGAAGATGTTCTCTCGCTCGCTCTCTGTGGTGTCCATGTACAAGTCTGTCTGGGACACACAAGGGAACATCTGAAAAATCAGCTTTACAGTGATCCGAAAGTTCATGGAATAACACCCTATTTTGTCATTTTAAGGATATTTCTGACAAAAAATAGTCTGATAGCTTCCATTATTTAACAAGCTGTTTTTGTTTTGATGTTTGGCACACCAGCTTTTCCACTTTTTTGACTTTAGACAATTTTTGTCTGTGGCTTACAGACAAGGTAGTCACCCTAAACTCGTCATTGAACTCAAACATGGCAGAAAAGTATATTTCCCTAAACATTCAACAATTCTGAGATTTCTTCTTGAATGAATGAGGTAGGAAAAATTAAATGCAGATGCGTCCATCAGACTAATTTGACTTAAAGATCTATAATTGGTCTATGAGTACCAGAGCTGGACTGAATTTATCACCTATAAGAGATTTTGGGGTAAAACAACACATATCTTTTTGAATATTATCATTAAAACCACAAAATAAGGGAATAATATTTGGAAAAATGGCACAAAACAATGGTAGCAGTAAAGCAACATGTTACCAGTTATAAATTTAATTTACAGCTATCAAAAAGTATAAAGTATAAAGTAAAAGTGTTTTTCAGTCAAACCTTACATGGACTGTTAGTTCCAGGAACTTCATTTCAAGGAACTAAATACTTGCTGTGGCCCACTACTGTCTGTGATTCCACCAGGGTCTAAAGTTCAGTTATGCAAGACATCTAGGATGCATCCTGATCAGATGCCCGAACCATCTCAACTTGTTCCTTTCGATGTGAAGGACCAACGGCTCTACTTTGAGCTTCCTCTGGATGTCCAAGCTTCTCACCTTTTTTTCTAAGGCTTAACCCAGACACCAGTCTATCTTCACCAAAGGTGAGGGTTGGAACGAAGATCAACCAGTAAACTGAGAGCTTGCAACGTCTGCAATGCTGCCGATGCTACACCAACCTGCCTGTCAATCTCACAGTCCTTTCTACCCTCACCTGTGAACAAGACCTCAATAAACTTGAACTCCTTCACTGGGGCCAAAGACACCGTCCCCACCTGCAGAGAGCAATCCATCATTTTGCAGCAGGGAGTGCAGTGGAAGAGTGGAAATTATGTTTACTGTAAATGATTAGCTTGTTGTGTATTTATAATAACACTTTGTGTACTGTTTAAAAAAGCACTGATTGAAAAAAATAGGCACTGGTGCTTTGGATGGAGTGGTTGGTTTTAGTTTGCCAAGCTGGGTCATGACTGTGTGTTGCACCAGGCTTTCTGGTAACCAGTTTAGCCAACGTTTACTATTCTTAGCAGAGGTCAGCATTTTCTTCCTTTGCATAGACTACAACTCAGCCATGTATTCTTGTCCTTCACTTAGGGGAGGAGAACTATTGTGTCTGTAGTACCAAAACAGAAGCAAACATTTGCTGATCATAGGCCACTATGGTAAGGGGTCACCAGTGTTTTGGTCAACACTCAGACTGAAAACCATGATATTTTTACTTACAAGGTTATTTTCCATCTACTACTTCACACCTTCTGATCTTCACCAGACAATAGAGCACAGGAGCTCATGATCCTTTTTTTTTTTTTTTGTCTGTTTCAAAGGTCAGAACTGAACGTAGAAAAAGAGGTGTTATAATTTTCTGCTTCCTTTGCTTGGAATGAAGCACAAGTACAGTAAAGTTATGAGGACGTTGGATGACTTGGAGGAAGGCACATCTGTGTGCAGATGCTTTCAATTGTGTATTTTTGATTGTAGTTGACATTGACAAGTACTTGCTTTTGTTCCTTTTTTTCCCACAATGTATTTATGTGTTTGCCTTTTTTATTATTTGTATGGCTGCTCATTGTTTGTCTGAAGCTTTGCTGCATGTGCTGCTGCCTGGGAAAGAGGTTTCTTAATTTCAGGGAGGGTTTTTTCTGATAATATGAAGGTTAAATTATTTAAAAATGTTGTTATAAGAATGCTTCTGTGCTGATGTGACTTTAACATTGCCTGCCAAGTCAGATGTCAATAAAACTTAATTTTATGTAGTTGTTGGTGATCTCACATAAAGTAGCAGGTGCTTTTATATTTCTGTAATTGTGTCATTGAATTTAAAAGTATCTACATACTAATGCAGTGAATAGTAGTGAAGTTACATCACTGGGTGCAGCATTAGTTTTTGGTAATTACCTCATGATAAAGTCCCTCATGTCCTTTTTACATATTTTTAGGTTTAGGACTTGTTACTTTTCTTCTTTTTCGTTTTTTTATATCTATAAATGATTCATCATACCACGGACATCAACATGTGTTCATGCTTTCCTGATAAATTTATCCATTTTTGGCTCACAGCATTTTGTTGCTTTTAGTTTTACTCAATGACCTAAGTTTCTCCACTTAAACCCACTCACAATATTTACTGCTGATGGGGGCATTGTGCTCATGACTCAGCAGAGAAACACTTTATTTTTTTTTAATCTGATCGTGGGAATGGCAGAAGAGAGAGTAATCAAGAGGAGGAAAGAAGAGGAGGGGAGACAAGCTGCAGCTGGTACAGGAAGTGAGGATGGTGCCAGTGGAGGGCATGAGAGCAACAAGCGGAGCGTTCTCACAGGAGATACACACACATGGCATGGTGAAGCTTAGCTGTCCAGACATGTTCTGTGTGCGTTATCAGGAGGTCTAAGAAGCTGGACCATCCTTCTCTCTGTGTTTACTCTTAGTCTAAACAGCAGACCAGCCACTAAGGCTAATGGGGTTCTAATCTACAGCTGGATGACACACACATGGCGTCTTCTGAGAATCACAAACAGTCCAGTGACCTCTCTGTGCCACATGTGCATTCATAACATGCTGTCTTTTTATACATTTTACTGGAGTCTGCTGGTTTTTATACTGTTTACTTTCATTTGGCAGAGATTTCTTCTAAAAGCAGCTTCTGCTTAGGCTTACAGGATTAGTTATGGATAGGATGTAACCTCCAGCTGTACCTAGCAATACATATCTTTAAAAAATGGTCAATTTATATCAATTTGGCAAACTTGTATATTGAACCCCTGTCTCTTATTGTTACAAGAAGGGTTTGGTATCTGCGAGCTGCAGTAGCTCAGTCTGGATGGACTTGTGTTGGGACCTAGAGGGTCTTCACCTCAAGTCCTGGTTAGAACAAATCTGGATGTTGGTCTGGAGAGGAGCCAGTTCACTTCCCAAGTCCTGCCAAGATGCCCTTGAGCCAGAGAATCATGCTTCATGGCATGTCTTCCCCCAGTCTCTCACCACATATTTCCTGTCTCTCTTCAGCTGTCCTATCAAATAAAGAAAAAAAAGTCCTAAAAAAGCAAGTGCAGATGTGAGATGGGCAGAGAGATTGTGCAATCTTCATGAGACTAATGGACTGTGAAAATTGTGCAACCAACATAATGCAGCATGTAAAAGGGTGCCAAGCTCAAGACACCAAAACTTATTAACAACATATGCTAGCAAAGGATTTGAAGCCCAGCTTGCCTAAAATGTCTGGAAGAGCTGTAGAGATTACCACATATGTAGCTATTCAAGGGTGATGAAATTGTGTAAGTCAGCTGTAATGACTCATCTTTAAAAGACATTACGTAATCTTAAATTATATGATAAGAAGTTGAGAAAAGTCCTCCATCCATACATTTTCTTCTTCTTATCCAGGACCAGGTTGCAGTGGCAAGTCCACCCAGACATCCCTCTCCCCAGGGACATTTTCCAGCTCTTCCTGGGAGATTCCAAGGCATTCCTGGGCCAGATAAGATATATGTCCCTTAAGCGAGTCCTGGGTTGACCCTGGGGTCTCCTACCAGTTGAATGTACCTGGAAGACCTCAGGGAGGTGATATGCGAACCATCTCAACTTGTTCTCTTTGAGACACAGGAGCAGCAGCTCTACTTCTAGCTCTCTCCTGATGACCGAACTCCTCACCCTATCTCTAAGGCGGAGCCCAGCAACCATCCTGAGGAATCACATTTCAACCCAATCTCATTCTTGGTCATTGCCCAAAGCTCATGAGCAAAGGTGAGGGTTGGAACAAAGATTGGTCATGAAACTTAGAACTTTGTCTTCCCCTCTTCCTTACAACAGTCCGGTACAACATCTGCAATATTCTTGATGCTTCACCAGTCAGCCTGTCAATCTCACAATCCATTCCACTCTCACTGGGGAACAAGACCCCAAGATACTTGCACTCCTTCATTTGGGTTCAAGGTCCACCGTTTCTGGTAGAGAACCATAGCCTCAGACTTAGAGGTGCTGTCCATCATCCTGTCTGCTTCACACATGGCTACATACCGCTGAAATTCTGAGGTTAAAATCACAAAAAGGATCCGAGATAAGGGACAGGCCTGGTGGAAGCAAACACACACTGTGAACCTGTCTGACTTTGTGCCTAGGATTCGAACACAGCTTTCACTTTGGTTTTACAGGGACACAATAAGCATTTTCCAGGTCCACAAAACACACATAAGTAAAAGTTTTACTTTTAAAGAAAATGAGCAAATGGATGTTCTATATTTTATATTTCAGTGAACTGAATTAAGTAGCACACAAAGGTCAGCACATCAGCAAGCTCTTACTCAGACTAGTCATACTTAGGAAGAGTAAGCCGGCTGAAAAAGCTGAAGAAATCATAGAACAGCAGCTTCCTAGTGAGCTTTATGCCTCTTTTTGATTGTTCATTTTGGAGAAAAATCAAATGAAAAAAATCAAACATATTCATAAATTGACTTAAATTACAAGACTTCATGAATGAATGATGATGAAATTGTACAAGCATCATATTCTGAGGTTAATTTATGTTGTACCCTATTTTTGGGTAAACTAACATTTTGGCATTAAATGGAGAATTCGCATTCCGCTACAAGAATTATAAATTATATATACATTTTTTATAAAGATGTTTTTTTTTTCAGAGTTCAGCTTAAGAACTCAATTTACTTACGTGTAGTTGTTTTTACAAATTAAGTATTTTAGAACGAGTCATGTTTAATTGAATATCCAAAACAGCCAATTCAGTTCTGTTTTTCTGACTTCATAGAGCTCATTGTTTTAGTCTTAAATAAACAGTACTCAACCACTTTAATTATTTGTCATTGAATTCAAAATATTTGACAATCATACCTTTATTTGCAGAAATTTTCCCACATTGTCTTTGGGTGTTAGACACTTTTGCATCATGAGTGAAGTTACTGACCCCGTTAGAGAAGTCCCACCTGTGGTGAGCAAATACAGTGTTCACCTTTCAGCTGTTCTCACTCAGTCACTTAAGTTCTGCCTAACATGAGTGGGTAAATGCTCATGGTTTGTATGTGTTTGAGGGCAACACTACCATCAGCATTTAACACTCAGAATTATTAACTTAGTCTAATTGCAGCACTTCTAAAGTAAACAAGTTCTTTATTTTCAGTGTACGTAGAAGTGCAAGTGTTAACATTCAGACACCTGCAGAGAGACACTGAGATACAAAAACAACAAAACAATGCCCCCACTTCCCTCACACCTCTGCAGTTCTAGCATCAACACCCTTCTCCACTCATGTAAACCCACTCGTTCACAGGAACACCCACTACCAAGTGAAAGTGATGAGGCATTTGGAGATACATCACCCATGTCAGACTGAATACTAATGGACTGCTTTTAAGTGTGTAACTCCACACTGAGAGGGTAATGGACACCGTGCTCTTAACAGCTCACTGACTTTCGCTGCTCTGTCACACAAAGATACACAAATGCAAGCACACACACTTATTTGTACCCAGGCAAAGTCTTTGAGTGCGTCATGAAAGCATGAAAGCTCCAGCGATAGATCCGTTTCTCTCACCTTCACACTTTGTGTTATAAGAAGAGCACACCTCACTCCCAACACATTCATATGAGCTCTCTGTAATTTCACAACTTCCTATAGGCCTAACACGCACAGCGAGTGTGGATCACCTTTTGAACTGCGATTGCTTGCATGCCAGCTCGTTAGTTTGAACTTTCCCCCTCCAGCATTTCAGAATAAAGGCCTTCCCCCTGATAGATAAAGATCTCATTATTACCTCTGATGTTTGGCCTGTATGTATATACAGTATTCATGCATGTGTGTCACTGAGCCAAGCTAGCCATCAGCCTCTCTCCCCTAAGGCCAAGCTACTTTGTTTAGGCTTGTTTGGCTGCACTGCTCTGTGCTTGATGTGCTGGATTTATGATGTAAAGTCTCTGACTGGTTTACTGTGTGTAACTTCCAGCATTTGTGAATAACACATTCATGAATTGTTTATTTACAAGGTCATCCAAAAATGTCCAGGGTAAAAATTCTTAACTTTTTGTTTATCTCTTTAATTGTTTAAGAATGTTTTCTTGTCACTGAGGTGTTTTCTGCAGAGTTGGTGTATGTATTGTGTGAGCTGAGAGAAACAGGATGGGTGGATTTGTCAGCACAGGTGCCTGAATGTTAGTCAATCCTGCGGCAGGAAATAGCACTGGCATAGACACAGAAATACACACTTTGCCCACATATACACCCATCTGTCACCCAGGGCCCTTCAGTTACTGAAGCAATACTTCCTCCTCGTACTTCTCTTGACCCTGCTCTCTGCCTTCAGCTCTGTTCTCATCTTATTTCAAATCGAAGTGGCATAACCAAATGACCAAGCCCTAACAGAACCTACCAAAGAACTCACATTGGCATCACATTGTTAAAAAAGTGACTCAACTTCAACAAAGCTGTTTATAATAAAATTAAATTTGTGAAAGTTGAAAAAGATCAAGTTTCTCTCCTATCTTAAAAAACATACTGTCACTGTTCTGCATCTCTCTCTCTACCTCTCTATCTTTCTCTTCCTGCATCTCCCATGTCAGTCACTCTGGTGACCTACCTGCATGCTTGGTCAGGGAGAGGGAGGACTGTCTATGTCTGCCTGACAGGAAACACTACAGCAACGTATTTCCACATGTACCTTGTCAGTCTTGAATTTTCCCAGGGATTATTTAAGTATTGATCTATCTATTAACCTTTCAACCTGAGACAGTCAAGGTAATAATCAAGAGAAAGATTGATTATAATGTCAGGATTCAGCCATGTGGACAACAAGCCTCAGTCCTGGCAAACCCACAAAGGCCTTTTTTTGTAGTTCTTGAGGGAACTATTCAAACAAAAAAGCCCAAACTGAGAGACTCATTATCCCAGGAGCCCTTGCAGCAGGACATATTCTCCTCTCTGATGGGTGGAGACCTTAGGACCTGCAGGGGGTCCACAGGTAACAAAAGCCAGTGTGACCAAGTCAACTGCCATATCCCAACAACAATAAATGATGGTCAGAAGTGCTATGTAGTTGAGGTTGTGAGCACTGCCAGTGCTAAAAGCACCAGTTGTGGACACAGGCTCTTACACCTTTAATGGCAAATCTACAGCTGTATCTTTGAATGTTACATAGCTAGGCTTTTGTCAGCTCGAGTATATTGTTATCCTCAACCGGCCTCTGGTCAAACCTGGCCAAGGAAGAAACTTTTTGAATGAAATCCAGAGGTGGGTAGTAACGCATTACATTTACTCCGTTACATGTACTTGAGTAGTTTTTTTTTTTTTTTTTTTTTTTAATCCTACTTTTGAGAGTAGTTATTGAGCAGAGTACTTTTTACTCCTACTCCATTACATTTATGATTAAAAAACTGTACTTCTACTCCTTTGCATTGGGTATGCACTGGTCGCTACTTTAACTTGTCTATAATTTATTTTCATTAAGTACTTTTTTACACTCAGCTGAGCTCTTACAGCAGCGTGAGGTAAAATCCTCAACACCACATAGTAGACGAAGGAGTGAACCCTCCCCCTTAACTATCAACAGTTGGAGATAATGGCTGAAGGTGTAATACCTGCGTCTCCTTCAGAGAAGCATGTTCATACCTGGTTAAACATCATTGACTCAACTACAGCTACATAATGCGTTGCCAGCTGTGTCGGTGGAAAGCTTCAAAAATAGCACGTCAAACCTCAGAAAGCATTATGGTAAGTAAGCTAAATAAGCTAACGACTGCACTGCTAGTTAGCTAGACACCTCGCAGACTTCAAAGACACAGCTGTGTCAGTGATAAATCACATCACGTGTTCAACCACCTATGTAACTCTGCCACAAATGTGATTTTACATGGCATTTAACGTTATGTCGTAGGTGATACTATTATCATGTGCATGTGGCATATCTCTTATATCAGTGATACCTAACATGGTTATAATGTGGGGCTAGTGGGCCAAAGATGTCTTTGATTTTAATATGTTTCAGTTTGGCTTGCCAGATTTGTTGAGTGATAATCAAGATAAAGATTCATGAATTGGAGCTAAAAGTGAAAATTAAACAGAAAGGGCCAAAAGTCAGAAACGAGGCCAGTTCATAAGATTAATTTCATAAATATGAGCCAAAATCATCAATACATGATAAAATAAATATAATGACATTAAAAAGTAAGAACTGCAAGGTATAAATTCATGTATGTGAGATTAAAATTATCATGTAGAAATAAGATAACTATTATGAAAGAGTCTGTTTTTCTCATATATTGAATTTTTCATCCCATAATTGTGATTAACAAACATTACCTGACTGCTGCTTTGTGTATTAAGTTTTTTATTTCTTTTACTTTTGGCAAGTTATGCTACTTTATTTATGATAATGTGCAGTTTACATTACTACCCCTGAATAAATATGTTGTTATGCAATATGTTTTAATAAATTGTAAAAAATGAAGTTACTTACCACTTGAGTAGTCTTTTAATAAGGTACTTATTTACTCTTACTCAAATCCTTATTTTTATGAGAACTTTTATTTCTACTTGAGTAATTATTATTGCTAATTAACAGTACTTTTATTTGAGTACTGTAACTGTGTACTCTACCCACCACTTGATGAAATCATGCAAAGGGAGGGTATTTTCTATTTATATGAGAGTGAATGCTTACTGGCACTCTGCTTGGATGAGCTGAGTGTTAAGTGCCTCGCTCAAGGACACTTCACCAGTGCTCAGGAAGGAAACGAGCAGCTCTCCAGCAACCGGCTCTTGGTCCCTACCATGATTCAGCTGGCATCTCTCTGTTTCCCTGCTGAAGTGCTTGCAAACTTAGTTGCTGCTTCCACGTTTATAGTTTCTTTAAAGTCAATATATATTTGACTAATCATGTTGTAGAAAAAAAAATGATTGCATGTATGATAATAGTCTTGAGGAGAAAGGGTGATATGCAAAGGCCTGAAAACAGTCTTAGAATACATCAGGTGCCATCCTCTAAAGATTCAGTATTTCATTCAGCTTCTTCAACAAGGTAAACCCATTTAATCTCTTTGGTTATTTATGAAACAATCCAATCATAGTTCCACAGTTCTCATGTCTCAAATTGCAAATCAGACTTAAAAGCTGTGACTCATGCAAAACAAAGAACTCTTAGAACCCATATTTGTCACTGTCCAGATGTGTTAGCATCACATAAAGCCTGTGATTATTGGTCATCAGCACCAGACGCTAAATCATAGTGAAACCAGGAAGTAGGTTCCAATGTGGTATTAGCTGTAATTTCATAAGGTACAGTGTATAGGCCTATACACAGTCATGAGCATAAGTTTTAGTTATTTAGGGCACTAAGCATTCATCATGTGGCCCAATGTGCCACAACCCAGGGCAGGAGTGGTAAGAGGACAGTCAGAGTCAAGTTTGACATATGTTGACACATGTATGTTGTTAAGCAGCAAGGTCAAGCTCAATGGCGTCTCTATGTTTAGGCCTTTTCACCCCTGCTAATACACCCAGAGACCGCTGTTGCTTTTCGGGCCACATGGAGACGAATTCAGGCGTATACGCAAAAGTTTTTTGTCATATCTGCGTTTCATCCACACGGAAACAGCGTTTTGGGTGACTTTAAACAATACTTCTTGAAAACGAGTCCCAGAGTGCAATAATCCGTAAACAACTACCGTTTCGTCTCCGTGAGGACAGCTAACCGCATCTGTCTTGAAATGATTACATCACACACAACATAGCTCCCTTAAGGCGCCTGCACGGGTCCGGCCAAAACAATAATAGCGGACTACACAGTTGTGTTCATGTTACAGAAGCTACTGAGCTTGTTATGCCTTTTACAGAAAAATCTGATGCTCTTTTACCACCCCCGCGAAATGCACCCACCATATGTTCTTAAATCTAACGTGGAGAACAACCAGAAGGGCAACTAGAACAAAGTTTGGGTTAGTTTTCTGTGAATATCTTCTTCTCTTTTGGTGCATTTCCATGGCCGCAACACAGCGCCAGATACAGGCTTGGCATATGCACTACAGCGTTTTCAGTTGTTTCCAGTGGCTTCATGCTTATGCGGCTATTTACTGAAACGATCCTGTCTTTACGGAAAACTTTTTCAAAACGAAACGGCAGTACATCATTTTTGTCTCCATGTAGACAGGGCCTAGGGGCTCAGGGCAAACCAACTACCTGCCCTACCCTAGGCCATGTTTACTAACCACATCCATCCTTTACTCTGCCCTAAAGGTATGGACTTGGTTTTTTTGTTGTTTTCAACTGATTATTTTTCCATGCTCATGGATATGCAAGGACATCCAGACCACAGCTGGGGTTGTGTCAATCCTCCTCATCCAGTGGTGCCCTCAGGTGGCTTACTTGCCACACCTTTACTGCAGCCTAAATTTTTGGCACAAATATGCCTAAAAATTCTGCACAGTACTGTGTGTATATGTTATTAATTTACAGTTGTTGCAACACCACCAAGTGGCTAAAATATGACATATAGACCTAAAAATTGCAATTTTAAAAAGAAAAAAATGTTATTTCTAAATCATTTGAATACATTGTGTCAACCAATAGGCAGCTTCATGTTTTCTATTGCTGTTCATATTAAAGAATGTACACCATGTTAAAATGCCGTATCTCTGGAATAAACGTGTGAAAACACTGTTCTTTGGGGCTGTTTCAATGAATCTCATGAGATCTAAATGTTTTTTAGGAATCCAAGCAAAACTTTTGAGTCTGTTTAAGTCTTCACAGCGGCATACATCTACCCCAGCAGGTGAGCATGGTTTGATATCAGCACAGCGTAATAACTCTGACACGTTACTTCACTGTATGCATACTTGCATACTTGGCTGTGTAGCTCAGCTGCATTATATCTCAGCATTATTCAACATGTCAAAAGCTGAACCAGCCATAACACCGGCAGATCACCAGGGACTAAGGTTGGGAAACAAATTCACAGAAAGGAGCAGAGGGAGAGAATACCATATGTGGGTGAGAAACATGTTCTCATACAGGCTGTTTTTCTTTTGTTTCAGCTGCGAGCCCCACCTTAAATGAGGACAGGGAGCGAGGGAGCATACTGGACAGAGGAGGAGGAGAGGAGAGGGGAGAGGTAGATGGGAATTCATTGAAGAATTGGGCATAATGTGCTCTGGGCAGTCCCTGACCCAGCTGTTTTCCATTCAGTGGGAGTCCGAGCAGAGAATGTAGCAGGGCTTGGAGAGCAAAGGCAACAGGAGAAGAGAAGGAAGAGGGAGATTGTGAAACATGGCGTGAGACACAACATGAAAAGGTCATGATGAAGGTCAGTTCAGTGTGTCTGTCTCCCTGTTCCTTTTCTCCGTTTTCCTCTTTCTCACATAGCACTTAATTGAACTTCACTGCATCTTTCAAACAAAAATATACTCCCTTTAGAAAAATAAACAGTTACATTTATGAATCAAGTATGTGCTTTTCCTAAATTAAGGCAAGACAGTGTTACTAAAGTGTCAAGTAAATATAACATTATGATATGTATAACATCATATTGCCCTAAATTTTGCTATGTAATGTTACTGAACCTAACCAATCAGCATCATTTGAGGAGATCTCAGCCTTAGCTGCAATTTAGTTGAAATAGGAGAGGGTAGCAATGGCTGCCATGGGAGTAGCATTTAGCTCAGATTTAGCTATAGTAGTTTTATCAGAACTGGGCCATATTTCTTTATCTACACAAGAGCACAAACCAAAAACTTCTCTTGGTGGGGAAGATGTTTTTTTGCACTGCTCTTGTTCGGCCTCGGCATAAGTTTTATCCACAAACAAACTCCTCCATACATAAACTGCAGCAGTGCCTGACTGTCAAGCTCAGGTTACAACTGGAGCTGCACATGCCTGCTACCTCATCTTGTCTTGTTGCTCTTATTGGCTCATAATGCATGTGACAGACAGAACATTCATCCTGTTACTTTCATGATTATCTGATAGACAACAAGTCAGCCAGGCCCTCAAGCAGCAAAGCAGCACCAGACCATCACACAACCATCACCATGCTTGACTGTTGGTATGATGTTCTTTTATGAAATGCTGTGTTGGTTAAAAGCCAGATGTACCAGGCCGCACACCTTCCAAAAAGTTAATCTTTTGTCTTGTCAGTCCATATTTTCCCAAACATCTTGGGGATTTTCAAGACTGCAAATGTGAGACGAGCCTTTGTGTTCTTTTTGGTCAGATGTGGTTTTGGCCTCGAAATTCTTTCATGGATGTCATTTTTGCCCAGTCGCTTTCATTTGTTGAATCATGAATACTGACCTCAACTGAGTTAAGTGAGGCCTGCAGGTCTTTAGATGTCATTCTGGGTTCTCTTGCAACCTCCTGGGTGAGTCGCTGATGCACTCATGTAGTAATTTTGGTAGGCAAGCCACTCCTGGGAACGTTCACTACTGTTCCAAGTTTTCTCCATTTGTGGGTAATGGCTCTCACTGTGGTTTGCTGGAGTCACAAAGCCTTATAAAATGCGTTGTATTATTTCCAGGGTGATAGCATTTGAATCAAGATTCAAATAGGACATAATTGGAAATAAAGATGTTGCGTACTATCTAATCTTGATTGTCTGGTAGTTGCTGCATAAATGGCATTTATATGAAACAGTTTCCTGGCTGTTAAAAGTAAACATGTATGATGAAATAATTATAAAGGCAACATCAGGAGCCTCCAGAGGTTTTATCTATGCTGCCTTTAGTCTTAAAAGCGTGATCACAAAAGTAAAAGAAAAAATGTTACAAAAGCTAATAATGCAGGATTTCTCTTTGATAACAGTCAAACGTTGCTTACTCATCACTCATCACTGGTCCACCTACAGATATTACAAGACAGATAAAAACACACTTCCTAATTCTGTTACATGGAGCAGACTGCAGTCACTGCAGTGTGTGGAGGTGTGTGTATGCATGTGTGTGTTTCCCTCAGAGTTGAAATGACTCTGCAGTCAACACCTTTGACCTTCTAATGCCCTATAGAGTCTAAAGGTCACACAATCATCCATTTAACTGAAACACCAACTGAAAGTCCACTTCATCTAATCATTTTTACCCCCCAAAAGTCCTGTTTTCTAGTGAATCTGGTTCAGATCCTATCCCAGCATACATTGCTCATATCCTGAGAAGTTCTTTTCTCCATTTCATATTAACTATCCACGCTGAAACGACAAAATTTACAACACAAGGGGGAAGTGGAGTCTCTTCTGTGGGGTTACCAAGTCTTGGCACCTATCTTGTGTCCCCTTGACATTACCAGCCTGACCAGGGCACCCACTGCCCGACACCAGATACCTCAGACCTTTGGGATGACCTTTGTGATGCCTTCAAGTGGCAGAGAGACAGAGTTTCGGCCTGGCATCTGAGTAAGAGCAGTGGGCATTGAAGCTACGCAGCCCCTTAGCTGGAGAGTTAAAAGAAAAAATGACATGACCTGCAAAATCGAATTAGTTCATCCTTGAGTCAGGATGCAAAGTTTAACAAAAAAAAATCCTATAAGAGTAATTGAAAAATCATGTTCACAAGTATGCCTGAAAAGCAAGGGAAGAACACAACCCCCATTGCCTTGACCTTTGACCTATGACCAATGACCTCCAAAATCTAACCATTCATCCTTTATTCAAAGACATCATTATAAAGGTTTGATCAAAGCATTCTAAAGATATGGCATTCACAAGAATGGCCAGGAAAGCAAGGGATGAACACATGTTTCATCACCTTGACCTTCGACCTATGACTTGAAAAATCTAATCAATTCATGTTAAAGTCAGGATGAAAATTTCTGCTACGTTTTAAGAAAATCCCTCCAAGAGTTGTTGAGATATTACATTCACAAGAATGCCAAGAAAAGAAAAAGATCAACATGAGGACCAATAATCTTTACCTTTGACCTACGACCTCCAAAATATAATCTATTTAACCCTTGTACAGGATGAAAATTGGTGCAAGGACTGATGAAAAATATGTCAGAGGGTGCTCATTACATCATGCTTACAAGAATGACCCAGACAAACTGACAACCTGCAAATTAAAACGCAAATATGTAAAATTCCACCGAAGGCAGCTCTCACCTAAAACAATAGCATTATCAACAGACTGATCAAAAACCTGCCCAACTGTTGTGTGGTCCATCAGGATGACTTCTTCAAGTCATCAATGCTCTGGACATGGACGCCATGATGAGTACGATCTACGCATGGTTGGATAACCCAGTGAAGTTTGAGAAATCTCATGGCGTTAATAACACCCTGTCTGACACTAAGGAGGAGGAGACTCACATCCTTATTGTGGAAGGCTTTCTGCTTTACACCTACGAACCTTTGATCGACGTGCTGAACCAACGTTACTTTATTTCTATCCCATATGAAGAATGCAAAAAGAGGAGGTGCTCTAGGAACTACACGGTGCCAGATCCACCCGGCCTGTTCGATGGCCACGTCTGGCCCATGTATTTGAAACACAAGAACATTAACACTCAGCTCATCCAAGCATCCCAGCTATCATTAGGCAAGAGGCAGGGAACACCCTGGACTCGTCCCCAGTCAATCGCAGGGCTGACATACAGAGACAGACAACTAGGCATGCTCACATTCACACCTACGGCCAATTTAGAGTCACCAATTAACATGATGAGCATGTTTTTGGTGGTGGGAGGAAGCCAGAGTACCGCAGAGAGAACCCATGCATGCACAGGGAGAACATGCAAACTCTGCATTTTCGCTTCCCAGGGACCTTCTTGCTGTGAGGCAACAGTGCTAACCCCTGAGCCACCGTACAGCCCTCTTAAAATCACACAGAGGTAAAATTGTTTCCTGATCTCTGGAAAGTTTGTGCAGCATAAAAACTGCATCCATCAGCTCTTATAGGCTGTAGGCTAATCTTTAATCAATTTACGCTGTGCTGTTACTGTCCTTATTATTAGATTAGGCCAATTTGCTAGAAAAGGGATGTTTTTCCCAAACAACTGCATAATGGTTCAGTGTCTCTGTGTGCCAGTGCAAATGTGCAGTGATAGGCCAATAATAGGGGTACACTAAAGCTGTGCCTTATGACAAATTCACAAAGTTTTAGTGCATGCAAACCATGATTTGATTGAATGATTGTAACAGCATGATGTGATGCATCTCCTTAATATGAGCACAGGGGAGTGCTTTAAAGAGATTAAAGAGATTTGATTAGAGATCATGCAGCAAGTGTATGCACTAAACGTGTGCTGAGACCAGGAAATAAGCCCCTGGCAAGTACGTCGAAGACTATATCCTCTGATTATGGGTGCCCACTCTACCCACCAAGCTACACCACTTCTCGTGAGAAATTTTTTTAATTTAAAAATCATCTCTTGCCCAGTATCTTAGAGTCAATTATACATTTGTTGTGGAATTTAAAGGAAACATGATACAGCATCGCCACCTTCAATGCTGTGTCTTCCTACCTAAGCACATTGCTCATAAATGCAATAATAAACAAGGAAATGGAACTAATCTTCCGGCACAATGCCCATAGGCATATACTGAGCATGGTTTCAGGCATTAAAAATAACACTTTAGAAATGATCAGTCTTGTTACTGATGGTATTGTTCACTTTTATTGGCCTTAAAAATACACCAGCCTGAATGTCATGCCAGTGTTGCCCCTAGGATGGAGTTGTAGCTGCAGAGGTGAAGCACGTGTGCCAGAAAATAAATGTGAGCCTCCAAAGTGCACACTGCTGGGAAGAGCTCTTGGGACCTACAGTACATACGGTACTTGGGTGCACAGTAGCGGGCAGGAGAAATTTCTAGTATACATATGAGGTGTCTCAAAATTTGAGAAAATACACTTTTATTAAACATCAGTAGTCTTTAAAACAAATAACACTTAACTTTTTTGGAACAAAAAATATATATGAGCATATGTTACTCAGTAAAATAATAAAACCTAAATTTGATAAAATGGTGGTCCAAACTTCCCATCACTTATGTTACAGCTATTTGACCTCTGTTGCCACCAGACAGTAAGTAGCACATCTGTATGACCCTTGAACACATTTTTGCAGCTACACTTAAACTTACATATAAAGGTGTGCTATCAACCTGGCACTCTTATTTTATGCAGAGGTTGCGTTGGACTTTTTTTTATTGTCTGTTACTTTGACGGAAAGGGTCGTAAAAAATCCGTCATGCCATTTTACAATCTGTCATTATAATTTCCTCTTTAATATCTGCAATATGATATAATTGAGTATGATTTTATTAGTAGTGTTTAATCAATGAAGCACCATTTCTAAACTTATATTTAAAAAACAGTCTTTGAGGTTCTGCATTTTAATGGCACTGGGAGAAAAATTAACACAGCAGCACAGCGTTTACTCCTTGTCATTTTTGCACAGTGACGGTGGAGCAACAATCCCTGTCTTTAAGCAAGCAACTATGAACTGCGCCATTTAAGATATCACGCACAGTTTTGAGGATATTTTTAATATAGAGATGTTGTTGTTTGACGATCATAGCTGTTATTAAGTTGTTAAAAGGCAGCACTGTGGAGCTGTGCGTATTTGTCTGCTCCACAGGAGTAGTACTCCGAAAAAAATGTCACGCACTCGGACCTTGCACACTGATTCCGTTGTGTTTGTATTTGCCTTGACTGCGAAAAGTTGTAGAATGCGGCAAATTGTTTCGTACTGCGAGCCTGCGGCTCTGTCACTTCTTTAAAATCCCACTGGATCCATCCAGCCTGTCTGAGAGCTTCATCCAGCACACACTCATGCGTCATAGCGCTGAGACAAGTTGGAACAATGGAGAACAACTTTTTAACTTGGTCTCTGTTAGTACCTGTGAGTAGGCTACAAACATATACCTTTCTCTGCTATATTTCCAAGTAATATCTACATAATACATGGGCAAACTACAGTGTTTAAAGTGAGGTTTCAGAGAGAGAGGGTCGGGTGGTGGTGAGCTAGCAACAAAGGATAAAGCAGGCGCTAATCTGAATCATCATTCACACATCTATCTGTTAATATTTCCATGGTTGATAAACACATGATAGATGAGCAAACTCTGGTGTTTTAAGTGAGGTTTCAGTGGTGAGCAAGTGAGGTGGAAACAGCGGGAACAGTTTTGAATCATCATCTTGGACTGATATGAAATTTCACATAAAATCGAACCTGTTCCGAAAAAAACGGAAAATAAAACGACAGTTTCAGCATCAGTGTGCAGACATGATTAGAACAACATGAAACAGGCTCACTGTGCAAAGTCCTTAATACTCTGCATGCCAATCTGTGTACTGAGACACCTGCAGCAGCCTCTCAGTGCGCTGTCAGCACAGAGACTGACGCACTTTCATTAATCTATGATGTCAAGGTCAGTGAGAGAGCCCACTGGCTACAAGATTTTTTAATAGATTAAATAACCTAATTTGATAGTCCATGTGTGCAAAATGGTAAAGGTCTATGCATCTGTCTATGTGTGTGCACTGAAATGCAGGTTCATCCTCATCATTCCAGCCCGTCAAAATGACAGACAGCCTTACTCGACCTCTGACTGGCTCCATGTTTTAGCTGACCAATCCAACTGACAAATGCAACATGTACTAGTCAATCAGTGGCAGAGTAAGGTGTGACAGACAACAATACGGAACAAATTGCGTCCCGTATTGACTCAAAACGGGACGCTGCATTTAAATGCAGCAGCGGCACTCAAATTACAGCAGCGGTGCACCGCCGCTGCTGCATGCATATAGGGGAAACACTGCATGCTGTGTCATAACTTAACTTAAAAAATAAGGCAATTTGTGTTTGGCAATTCGTGTTTGGTACATTATTTCTTTGTTGTAACAGTGTTTCTTGGTAAAAAATCTTATACCGTTGGAAAGCCTGTTTATTACCCTTTTAAATGGTGCCACATTTGTAAGGATCGTGCATTTGTGGGATGAGCAGCAGAGCTGAGTATGTGGGTTGCGCCCATGAAAAATGTGCCAAATCTTCTCAGCCAGTGCCAAACAGCTTATTTTGCTGTTGCTATTGACTCTTGATTTGAGCTTCTGGTACCCCCAGGTGGTCAGTAGATGTCTGCTTCAAGAATCGGCATGCCACATTTGACTGCTCTGGATAGGGCCCATCGGTTGGGCAACTTCAAGCTGGTGTTCCACAAAACCAAGTTGCAGCATTGTTTGGAGTGAACCCTAGTACCATCTCCAAACTGAAGGCCAAGTTCCATATAATGGGGAATGTCAGAGACAGGCGGCAAAGTGGGCATCCAAAGAAGACAACACCCCAAGAATACTGTTTTCTCACCCTGTCAGCAAGAACTCTATCCTCCAAGATGACAACACTTGCCCCCACAGAGCGGGGTTTGTCAGAGACTACCTCCAGAGTTTGGGAGTGGAGAGGATGGAATGGCCTACCAGCAGTCCTGACCTCAACCCCACTGAACATTTGTGGGATCAGCTTGGGTGTGCTGTTCGTGCCAGAGTGACCAACACAACCACATTGACTGACTTGCGACAAATGCTGGATGAAGAATGGGATGCCGTCCCACAGCAGTGTGTGACCAGGCTGGTGACCAGCATGAGGAGGAGGTGACAGGCTGTAGTGGCTGTGTATGGTTCTTCCACAAGCTACTGAGGCTCCTGTTTGTTAAATGAATAAATTGTTAAATTGTCAATATGTCTTGCTTCTTCAAACTTCAATCATCCAATCCACCAAACACCAAACAAGAGTCAATGGCAGAATCAGCTGTTTGGCATTGGCAGAGATGATTTGGCACATTTTTCATGGGCGCAACCCACATACTCAGCTCTGCTGCTCATCTCACAAATACATGTTCTTTACAAATTTGGCACCATTTAGAAGGGTAATAAACAGGCTTTCCAAGGGTATAAAATGTATTGCCAAGAAGCTTTGTTACAACAAAGAAATGATGTACCAAACACAAATTGCCTTACTTTTTGTTTTAAGTTCAGTTTAAAACTCTTCACAGGACCTTTAAGCAAGAAGGACTCTTTTTGTCTGAATGCACCCTTACCACCAAATAAAGAGGTATAAATAATCTGCCTTCATCTTGTCTTGTGTTTTAAGGACTCCATTATTGTGATGATCCAGAGTGTTCAGCCCTAACAAAAGAATCTTGGCTAGTTGATTCCTGCCCCTGGAAACATGTACGAGCTCTGAAAGCTCTGGAAAAAGCTAGTTAGTGGACTTTGAGTTGTCAGATACAGTTTGATGGCCACAGCTATGAAAATGAAGCCCACGTTGTAATCAACTGGAATTTTCCTTTAACTCAGAGAAAACCATGCCTGTGTTTAGGCCCAGGTTTGGGGAACAGAATGAGCTGAGACATGTGATGAATGTCCTGCTGTTCCTTTTGTTTTCACCTACTGTTCAAACAGCACACAGGAGGACGGTGTCTTTCATTACACCTGGTGAACCTGATCTCTCAGGGAACACCTCAGACTCATGAATGTTGATGATTTACAGCAGCCAAGAGGAGAAATGATAATTTGTTTAAGTCAGGACGAGATTGGTGGCACGATGATTGATTCATATCAAACATCTGGAAGACACTATGATTTCTTACGTGCTGCTGATAGTAAGGTGATTTTCACACAGTGGAGAAGGATGTGTGTGCGGCTGGCTGGCTTCGCTCCTGCTGACAGAGTAATGGATCTGTTCATTGTTGCATGTGGACTGAATGTGATGTATGAGATTCATTTGAAATTCTCTGTCTTAAATGAGGCACTCACACGTCTCCATGTGGGAGAGTATGGACTCAAAGGCGAATGTATTATAGGAAAATGAACTAAAGAAACTCATTTTTGCGGTCATCAATGCTGTTAAATGGTCTCTACTGCGGTCTTTTGTCTCTGCTAGTCTCATGTGAAACTCATATCATGCACAATGAATATGTCAAAAACACAAATTGTTTCTGTACTGACCTTACTTACAGTTCTGGTACAGTAGAGCTGGAAATTAAAGGGCTATTAAATGAAAAACTATTAGTTTAATAAAACACTTTTAAGTTCATTCACTCTGGTGAATTTATGTATTTTTGCTAGTATTCAAAATTTACATACAATTAATTTTTTGTCACCATCTATCTCAGAATTTCTATAATTAATCACAATGTGCCACATTTTGTAAAACTACGTTTTTGTACTTAAACATTCTTTGTTTAATTTGGGATTTGTATACTATGTTTAACTAAGGATAACTGACTTCTACTTGGATATAAACTTGCTTTTATTTTGAAGGAAAAATGAAATTTTATGGTCTGAACTTAACCAAATCAAATGGATCTTGTTATCTTTTGAAAAAGAGCTCCTCATGAATGTTTTTTTTTTTTTTGTTTGTTTGTTTGTTTGTTTTTAAGTGAAATTAGGCATTTTGGCACAGTGTTGTACTTTATTTATACCACTATGGCTGCAGGGTGACATTTATTGCAGTGGCTTAACCAAAGTGTGCAGAAAAAAGGACAGTAGAGCATGTGCTTAGTACAATTTTAAAAAATCAGTGCACTAATTTTGGACTCTAAATGCATTGTGATTAATGCATTAACCTTTTGAAACTGGAATTTTTGTACATGACAAGAAGTGACAGTTTATTAAAAAAACGTAAATAACTTTTGAACCATAAATTGTAGCCTTGTACTTTCTTTCCCTTTTGGAATAGAATTGCTGTTTTGCCGTTCCTGTGATGCTGTCCATGCATTTGTAGCCTTTACAGAAGGTTATCTAGCAAGCCTGTAAATTGGGTGATTCTCCAGGGTATTTGAAGATTAAGTCCACACCGGTAAATCTGATATTCAGTGTCTTTTTATCCATTTTAAATGATTTTTTTAAAACATTTCTACTGCTAGCAGCTAATGCTAAACACCATTTTTGATCCCGTTTTGCACTGCCATGTCTGGAAATTTGATCTAAATGATAGCCAACTATTGATATTCATTACAAAACTGTGGCTCTACCACTAAAGGGAAATATCAATGATAGTACAAAAATGAATTATTTACTGTTTAAAAGGAGCTTGTTAAGAGCAAAATAGGAGCAATTTTGCCAACAGTGTTTTTATATTGTTACTGACAAGGTTTCTGATGTGATATCTATTTTGATTTTGGGTTATTCCAAGACTTTAATGATTAAGTTGAAAACAACAACCAAAAAAAAAACCTCATTATTTTATCAAAATGACATTTTTGTGAGGGTTTGTCACTGCCCTTGATAAAATGTATTAGGAATTTTATTATGCCATGTGACAGAAAGTGAACAGACTTCTTTTTCTTTTTCCAAGACCGGTTCCCAAGGTGTATACTCTCATGTCATTGATAGAAAAAGCATGCATAACATTTAAAAATGTATTTATAGAAGGAGAATGACAATCACGACCTTTGGCACCTATTGTTGCCGGTGGGCTTGAAAGGGTTAACACTGGATCGTGCAGGAGTCGGCCTGAACAGCTCATAATGAAGAGAAAGAGAGACAGAAAGTCTGTGATGTGGCCCTCTGTGTCACTGCAGACAGGAACTACTTTGAATAATGGCACAAATAGAGGTAACACAGATGACTTTTTCGTAATTATGATTATGATTATTAATTTTGGTCCCCAAGAGATGTGAGAACAAGTTTTGTTGATGCAATGAATAAATCATATGACACATTTTCTTGTTAAATCCGTTATGCAATTCACTTTATTGCCAAGTTGATTGTGAGTATAGTAACAAACAAAACAAACATGACATAATTCACATTGGCTTTTAAAAAATAAAAGCCTTATCGACATGATTGTATCATCAACACCATCATTAAATGAAATTAATATAAAAAAACCCACAATTGAAATTTACACAAAAATTAACTATAAAACATTTTGACATGCAATAAATACATTCATTTCATTAAAGCAAAAGTAAGATCAATATCGGCAATGAAAATGCAGAAAATGCAAAAATACTGTGTGGTTTTATGTTTTGCTTTTTTAGTTGTTTTGATGGCATAAATTCAACCAAATGAACCACAAAAGGAGATGCTAATTTATAAATCATGGACACCTGCTGAAATTAAATTTGTCTTCTGTTAAGATACTAGTTCTAATCATATTTGACTATTTTTCATCTATCTGTAGCTACGACTGTGTGCGTGGCAGTTTTTGTTCCTGCTGAACTTTCTCCTCCTTGAACCACAACCACTTTAGAACATCACAGTAATCTTCATTTGGCCATAATCCATCACTTCTACACGTAACTTTTCCCTAAAACCAGGTTTGATGTTGTGAGTGCACATGTCTGAGGAGCCTAAAGCTCAGGTTTTAGTGTGTGTTGGGAGAAAAGCTGTCAGTGGAATCCCCTCTTTTTTTTTTTTAAATAATGGCTTTTTCAACAAGAGGCGACACTCCAAACGGAGCAGGGCGGCCTAATTAAATCTGACCTAACCTGGAGAGCAGTCTGCCATGCAGCTGTGTATGTTATTGTGAGTGTGTGCATGAGATGCACAATAAGATCTCCTGGATAACTCTTCTAAATCCTTGCTTTTTTGTCCTTGCTCTTGAAGCAGAAATTTTTACACTGTAACTATAAAATCTACATTGTTGGTAGCATTTATGTTCAAGGTAAAGAAACAGCGCTGAGTCAAACAGATGGAGGATGCCACAAGCAGCCCCTTTTTCCTTAAAGACTACTGCATGACGTGTGCTGATATTGCCTGATAATCGCCAGTCTGGAAAAAAGGATGACTTTTCTGAGGGCACACTGACATGTTAACAGCAACCAACAATGCGAAGACAAAAAAATGCATTTCCTCTAAAGTGAAATTCCTAAAAGCTGGCAAGGAAACACTGTAAAAAAGAGGTGAGCAGACACATAAAGCAAACAGCTTTCCTTGTTATTTACAATCAAACACAAGCCAATTTTCACTCTGCTTCTTTTCCTCATCTCTGTTCCTTTTTCTCTCCATCTCAGTGCATGACTTGGCCAGTGCAGCCAAGGCCCTGGCTCAATTGTGCAATTTTATACATGTTTACTTTACTGGCATCTTTCTGCGCATATTTTTGCCTGAACATTTCCCCTCACATTATTCTGCATTTCCTCTACAGCGATACGCCGTCTTTAATCTCCCTTTGTAAGCCGATTCCTGGCCTGAGGATCAGAATACAATAACCATGTCCGTTATTTTTTTTTTTTATATTTGGCTCATCATACGGTGTATTTTAACACATGCCACAACGTTCATTTTGGAAATTGATCAGGGCTTAAAGAAAAAGAAAGTAGCCCTTCGCATAAACATTTAGACAACTGTCTTCTTCAGCATGAAAAACAGCTGGAAGTAAGTGGATCATGGGTGAGGAGGAGGGGGGAGGCGGGTGGAGTGGGTCGGCGGTTTGTGCGGAGTGTAAGAGGAGAGAGGGGACAAAAAGAGGTGAAGAGGGAGGTAATAAGGGCGCAAAGTGAGCGCAGCCAAGAGGAGAAAGAGGGGAAGAAGCAGAGTGCCAGAGGAAAGGCAATTGTGGGACTTCTCCGGAATCATGAGAGCAATAAAAATCACAATACAATGATTTTTCCAGAAAAGTTGAGTTTGAGAGGAATAAATCTAAAGCAGCTGCTTGTAGTAAAGACTCTAGAAAGTGTCAAAGCTCTGCCTTATAGTTGACCCTGCAGCACTGTGGGAAAGGCATTCAGACGTGGAGATGGACAGGTGCACTGTGAGGACAGAGCATTTTCACACAGGCATACAGAACAGAATCACTGATGCTTCCACACTGAAGCCACATGCACCGCTAAAATAAAGCTTCAAAACTATCATTAAATTACATTAAATATTTGTCCTCTTAAAAGAAATATGTGCTCTTATGAACAGAACAAGGCAAAGTTGGTGAAAAGCATCTCCACAGTGCAGCTAGTGGCAGTGCTTAAGGCAAAAATGGTTGCTGATGTTTGTTTTGAGCACCGGTGATGTCTGCTAGGTGATTCAGTCTTTTTGGCACACGTGATGAAATACAGTAAATGTCAAACAGATCAGTGATTCAGGCACACACAGTCACACAGGTGACCTTAGCCTGCTGCTGGTAGAAAACTTCAAGGCATTTTTTAACATAAAACCTTTTTAGGTCCACTGGAGTTCATCCAGACTTTTAACATCTATATTGTTAGTGCTATAAAAATGATTGGCCTGGGCTGGTTGCCATAAGAATATTAGAGGGGATTGAAATGGCCTTAGAAATTAAATAAAATAAAAACATACACCCACATCTCACAGATAGTGGTCGGCCCTGCTGCGCCTATTTATATTAGCATTGATTCAATTTTATTGCATCAATTAAAGTAACCCATAAATTGTTTTGAATGCCTAATTTTATTACTTTCAAAACATCTTCATGTTAACCGCTTTGGTGGCAATTAGAGGTTTTCTGTTTGGTGTCTCATCTAAATTACATTACTGAAGGCAGATGGCATGAAAGCTCATGGGATGAGTGGCTACACACCAATAAGTGAAACAAGACTCTGGTAATTTTTCTAATTTAAACAACCACGGAGAAAAAGGACCCCTGCCAGTTTTTAAAGCATGATTTAAATTAATCGACAGTGCCCTGTTTTTCAAAATAATATACACATATGGAGAAAATATTGTCATAAATTCCTCTGAGTGAAAGGATGCCAAAGAAGTTTTATCCACAACATCCTGAATGTGTAACAAAATGTCTGAACGGCTTCCTCACCGTGCAGCCCTTGAAAGCCAACGATGTGGTATCACGATGATACTGAGCAGAGGTTTTATTCCCAAAGAGCAAAGAGGGGAAGGAAAAGAGAAGATACAGTCTGCTTGTTTATGAATGGAGAGTTTTAGAAGTAAGAAACACTCTTTCATACTGAGACAATGGCTCGCGCACACCCTGCTGCGTTCTCCCTGCTCCTCTCCCTCCCCATTCTCCGTCTCTCTATCTGCCTCGGAGCAGAAACACACGGCACATCCTGCCCGACACGACACACCAGCCAAAAGTTCACTTCCTGCTCCTCAGCTCGTCTCCTTCACACCAAAACTATTCCCAGGACATGCATTAACAGACCCTCATTCACTCTGACAGCATCAAGACACAGGAACAGACAAGCAAACGCTTCCCCTTTCTATAGATACCTGACACTCCTCCTCTGTCTGTCTTACATATTAATGCACTTGCAGCAAATCTCAAACAGTGCACATCCTAATGAAATGTACAGGCCTATCTTGCTCTTCCCTCCTGCACAGATTTGGAGTGACAGTGGAAACACTTTGTGTTATTTTAATGGTGTAAGCAAAGGGAAAAGGAGGAGAACCATTTTCATTTAAACTCCTGAATGAGAAAGGCTGAAATTCCCACGACTGACATCTGCATGCTTCTTCACTTTTTACACGTATGCACATATTTTTCACTTTCTAATGTAGCTATCATTTTTATTCTGGTGAGAGATTAAATAAAAATGGAAGTGTCATCAAAAACAAGCATGCTTCCTGTGTGTTTGTGTGTATCTGCAGACTCATTCTGACTCTACAGAGAGTTCAGTGACCTCCAGAGTAAAGGGGTAAAACAATATGAGGCTGATTGTCATGTTTAAGGTGAAATCTGCTTAGGGAAGATCTAATAATACATTGGTTTTCACCCTGAGGTCCCGGACTCAGGGGGGCTCTGACTGCTCATACATTGTCAAATTAGATGTAAATATATTCTTTTAAAACCATGATTAGACATAATGTGAAACAGTTTATTAGGGCCACCCAAAAAAAAAAAAAAATAGGACTTGTTTACTTTTTGTTAAAGTCCCTGTAATTGCTTGCAGATATGCACATTGAATACACTACAGACTGAACTGAAACTCTCTGGTTATTCCACTTGGAGCCTTCTGTTCTATCCTGAGGGACAGACAGCGTGAGACTATTGAACAGTGCCTGTGCTTTAAATCTTAAATTGTAGTTTGTTGTTATAGCGCCCACACTTCTTATTGAAAACACTATTGCACCTCTAAAATTGTATGTTTTAATCTAAACTGTCACTTTTGTAACTGTTCTTATGACATGTGCTGCTGACCTCTTGGCCAGGTAACCCTTGTGAAAGAGATCCTGATCTCAATGGGCTTTTTATCTGGTTAAATAAAGGTTAAATTAAAAAATAAAGGTGAAATTCAATCTTTGTGTCTAAACACACTAGATATGTTGGAATAAGGTTGCTGTAAACATATGAAAACACCTAGACCCACGTGTGACTGAATTTTTGATTTAAGCTGTTAGAAATTTATCACTTCGTTTCTGGCTTGGTTTTATTTGAGCAGGGCAAAAATCTGAGCTCATGACATCACCAGTTTTGATGGGGAATTAACCTGCCCCCCCTAATGCTACAGTGATGTAAAATCAGCAAGCAGTTAATCTCAATACAGTCTGTTGTTAGCTGATGTCACTGCCTTCACTGAAAGTTAAAAAGCCAGTCACATTCTGTATTTTTTTTCATTGTGAGGTAAATTTCACAAATCAGCCACAGTGGCCTACAGGTCATTAAAATTATCATAACAGGGAAATTTGTACCAGGAAACAGTAAATTTAGTCCCCAACTTTTGTTTCTCTGCTCTGGAATAGAACCAGGCAGCTGCTCTGATCAGAGGCTTTTTTTTTTTTTTTTTTTTTTTTACTTGAGAGGATTGTATTTCTCGTGAGTGGGTGTGGCTTCAACTCATTCCACCAACACATATGATTCTAGCCCATTTTGTGATTTTGAAGCTGAATTTTAGAAACTTAGAGATGTTTTTCATGACTAAAATTTGGCCTGGTGGTTCATAACACAGTGGCCTGTCATACAACAAACCTAAAATGCATTTCATTTGTCGCTTTACAGGAACTTTAAGGAAAAAAAGCCAACTTTAAAAAAAAAATAACAATTTGAAATTATAAAGTCAGATATTTACAAGAAACCAAACTGAGTATTACAGTGTGAAAAGCATAAATTTATTAGCAAAAAAACTCTCATTTTTAAGTTTAAAAGGTGACAAATTTTGACCTAAACTCAGAAGTTTAAAGATTTTAAAGTTTATTACATTATAAATTTGTAAATCTCCATGAAACAATATCAAAAAACAGTGGCTAGATACCCCCAGTTTACAGAAATGTCTCATCAAGTCTTGATGATAATGAAATGCGATAATCCTGAGCTGATATTGTAATCATTTCCTTCTTGCGTAATTAGAAGTATAATTTGATTAGGCTCTCAGCTGTAGTACTAATGTAAGGAAAACTGATTCACCTGGTATGACTTGCTTTTACGCAATTGGCAATTAAATTCTTCTTATCTTCTTGCAATTTTAAAAATGTTTTAAACCTGAAAATATTGAGTTTTTCTCAAAAATTAGTAGATCCTATATATTATTTTAACTTCTAAGTGGCCCTAATACACCACTGTGGTATGGATAGTTTATACAGATATGTTTTGGCCCATTGTGTTGGGATTTTGTATATGAAATCAATAAAAATCAATGTTTAATTTTTTCAAGTGGGTCCTGGGGAGGGATTAGCTTTTCTTATATTTGAGTAAGGCGGGCCCTAATGTCATAAATGTTTTAAAATGCTGCACTTGTCAAGTAAACCTGGCAATACGTGTGGTTAAAGCTGAATATAAATGCCATCCTGTTGCTTAAGAGTGGTTCAGGAATTCACAAACAGCCAGTTAAGATGCTACAGATATTTTTTTGTCTCTTTGATAACAATGGAATAAGTTGGACCGGAGGAAGCCTCTTTGACGACACACAACAGGAAATGTATAAATGGAGAAAAATGTTAATATCACATGTATCTTCACCATGAAACTGCAACAAGAAATGTATTAACACAGAAATAACCACAGGTTTAACACAGGGCAAACCCCTGTACATAAGAGAATAAAAACTGTGTGATAAAATGTTCTTTTTTTAAAAGGTTAGAAAAGCTTAGCGTCCCCATGCTGGGTTCAGTCCTGAGGTAAGCACCATTTTCACGTGTGCTGCTATCATTTGAAATCAAACTAAAGAAAGAGAGTGACAGAAAACAACATGTTGATATGATAAAATGCTACAGAGAAGAAGCCCTTAAATTAGTTACACTTAAAACAATCCCAAATGTCAGGCACATTGTCTCTGTATTTTTAAGCCTTTACTACATCCATCACAGTGTATTTATGGCTTGAGTCTTCACATTCACCCACTGAGGTTGGCGTTGGCACTAGTGGTCAGACATTTCTAATCTGAATGAAGGATGAGTACAAGTGAAAAAATAGCAAGAATGTTCTTTGGCATAAGACAAAAAAATGTGTCATCCAACCCACAACCTTTAAGTGCTCTTTTGTTTTCAAGCTGGAGGAACTGCTGGTCAGCAAATGCAGAAATGCTCTTTGATACCAGCAGCAGAGGAGAGGGAAGGGAAAAGGAGGCAGTGGCAGACATTTGCTGGGCTTGGATGTGGTGTTAATAAGTGGATCAGAGGGGTAAGATGGCAGGCATGAAATGGGACATGATGCCGGCGAGCAGTGCGAATTGTCCTGGAGAGAGTGAGATTTCACAGGGATTACCGAGGCACAGCAGCTGGGGTGTGCTGTTTGCCCTTCAGCTTCCAGGGAAGACCCACAAACCCTTCTAATGTTCCTAGATTAGCATCCCGCTATGTGTGCACAGAGAGTGGGGGATCTATGTTCCTGCAGCACTCAATTAGCCTGTCAACAGTAGCAGGGAGGTGGGACGGCAGAGCCGAATCTTACTACTACTGCTGCAAGATTAATCATCAGGCTAATGTGAATATAGTCATTTCTCCTGACAGTAAATGACAGACCGTATTTGTCATTAATCCTGACCTCTCTGCTCGGCTGCATCCACTATTGTTAATACTGAAAATATTCAAAGGCAACACCCATTCTTCGATGAAGTTACACTCATCATGAGCGGGGATCAGTGTGTCATTAGTTGGGTATGTGCGATCATGTCCCAGTTCTGACATCACAGGGCTGTGCTTTCTGCTTCTCAATAACAACTGAGAGCTAGAGGAGGTTAGTCGAATATTAAAGGAAGTGTTAGCTTAAGTTTAAGATGAGTTTAAGGCTCAGTAAGCTACCATTACTGCCACACAAGATAAGACTTTAAAAATGCAGAGAAACACAAAACAATGCTGAATAATTTGTTCATTTTTTCCCCATTTGGAGGCAGGGTTTTGATTTGGAGAAGCTGGGGATTGAGATACAGAAACCGTCCAGTACCCCAAAAACACACACATGAAAAACAGGAAAAAAATACATCCTCTATTTGCTTTAAAGTCCAGAAGAGTTGGCTTTTTCATTTGGTAAAGTTCAGCTCAGTCTGGACAAAGGACCCTGAATCTTGTCTTTATGTGCTTCTTTTTTCTGTACACAGGTTTAGGGTCAGATTGCAACGCTTCCTTGCAACAGTTTCTCTTTGGATTTCACCATAATACAAAAATAAATAACACAATTTCATTTTGGTTTTCAATTTGTCACTTTGGCTCAAAGACTGTAATTTTTTGTTTGCATAAACTGTACATAAATACTGTACTTCTTTGAGAGTGTCCCTTGGTCACAGAAAGGCACAGAGCTCCTTTAAGAAACTAACTTTTAAGGTACATTAGATGCATTAAAGGCACTTAAGTCTATGTGAGTTGGTGTGCATAAGCAGACCACTTCCTTTTGGCCTGAGTCTGAGGTGCAGAGGAGATACTGAGTTGAGGTGAATGGCTTTTGAATACTGCAAAAAGTGTGCACACAGGCCTATTTGGTGACTACCATTCCAACCAGTTTTGTGGTTTTAGCTGGGGGAGAAGCGGTCAATGGTGCGGGCTTCAGAAAGAGCCGGCGGAGGAGGGGGAAGTGGTTGGCCCAGGACGTCCATCTTGTCATGGGACAGGCCCAGGTGCTCCGAGGCCAGTTTGGAAAGCGGAAAGAGGCTCTCCATTGCCTTTGCATCAGCCACTAGTTGCTGCTGTGCTTGGATGAGCAGCTCATTGGCTTTCTCCTGCTTCAGCCCCAGATGCTCTGCGGCATATTTACTCAGAGGATAGATGCCCTCTGTAAAGTCCAGCTTCAGTTTCCCATCTGTCAAACCTCCCGTGGAGCCTCCGCTGCTGTGCATCTTCATGTGGCTGATGAGGTTGCGCTGCTGAGCGAACTTTCCCCCACACACCTGACATTCATACGGCTTCTCCCCTGAGTGTATGCGCATGTGCTCGGTGAGGCGATACTGCCGGGTGAAGCGCATCCCACAGGAGTCGCAGGCGAAGGGTTTCAGGCCCAGGTGGCTCCGCATGTGGCGCGTCATGGTGCCACGCTGCGTGAACTTCTTGCCGCAGATGCTGCATGGATAAGGCCGGGTCAGCCAGTGGGTCTTCTCATGCTGGCGCAAAGTGGCGGGGTCTTTGTAGGACTTTTCGCAGGAAGAGCAACGGTAAGGTCGGATCATCTCCACAATGCCGCCTGAGCCCAAACCCTGGTTGGATTTTGCCTCCAGGTGGGACAGACTGTTCAAGCTGTTGCTGCTGTTCAGGCCCCCGTAACCATTTGTATTGCTGCTCATGTTTTTGGTGCTGCTGTTATTGCTGTTCCCCATCTCCCCTCCAGAGTTGCCATACAGCTCCTCCTCTGTATGCGTCTCTACATGTGCGTTGAGCTGCTCCGAGCTCGGGAAACCTTTGTCACAGGGGATGCAGACGTACAGATTGTCCCCAAAGCTTTCTGGCTCGTACGGCATGTGAAATCTCCCCATCGCTCCAGGAGGGGACGGGCGACCTTCACTGCTGCCCGTCTCCTCTGTGCCCGACCCGCTCTTGTCGTCCCCTCCTTCACTGTCCTCCCCAGTTTTGTTATGGTTGTGGTGCTGCTCTCCATTTTCACCTCCTTCCTCTTCATCATCATCTTCGTCTTCATCTTCGGCTGTGTATGGCTCAGGTTTCACCCAGCGGTAGATATTGCCTATGTCTCTACCTGCCTCTCCGCCTTCTGTGGTGTTTTCAGGGCTCGGGGGGCACAGGAAGCGATCTGTTCCCTGGGAGCCTGAGCGGTGCAGGTGGGGAAGGTGTGGGGCAAGAGGCTGGTTGAGATGAGGGAAAGGTGGAGGAGTCAGGGGGTTTGGCTGGTCTGTGGACTCCATTTTTTCTGAGGCAAAGGCCCTCCCGTTGGTTCCCTGCATGGGACTGGTGCGCTCACTCAGGGTCCCGTCTCGCTCCTCGTCATTGTGGGCGTTCGCCAGATGGGAGGGTGTGTGCTGGGACTGGGAATTGGGGCTTTTCTTGGAGAGATCGAGGCCATAGTTGGGGGAGCAGTTCCTGTCTGGGTGGGCTGAGCGGCCGAGCTGAGAAGGCAGCGCAGGCTGCAGGGAGGGGAACACCTGAGAGCCCTGGGTGGAGGTGGGGGCGTACAGCTCCCCAGCATGGATGGCTAATCGGTGTGGGACCAGCTCCTCTAGTGGTGGTGCACGGGCTGCATGGCTGTGGCAGGACTGAATGACAGGAGTAGAAACCCTATACCTGCCCCCACCCCCTAAACCCAAACTGGCAGGCCCTATCTTTGGGTAAGGCAGAAATGCAGGACTTGGGCGAGGAGGGTACTTGCCATTTCTTTTCAGCTTCTTTTTACACAAAGCCACCAAATCAAGCAGCTGCAGGTAGCTAGCTGCTGCCAACACAGCCCCCAGATTAGGTTCAGTGGGAGAGGTGGGGTCTCCCTCGCTAAGGCGGCCTGTGTAGATGTAGTCCAGAATGACCCTGAAGACCCCAGGACTCACCATCTCGTGGTCAAGGTTGATGAGATTGTCATGGACCACCAAAGATTTCAAGTAGAGGCTGCTGGCAGCCAGAATGTTCTTGTGAGCTCTGAAGAGGGCATTCTGCACCACGATGATGACATCACACAGGAAGCCCTTTGTTCGCTGGCTGTTGAGCTGCAGGAGGAGATCCCTAGCATGACTTGGAACGTCCATGGCATCCAGCATCGTCTTCAGTCCGCCACCTGGAAAAACAGACATCTGTAAAATTTCATGCCGCAACAGGAATTTCAATATAAAGGAAACATTATGACGTTTCTAGACCATCTTCAGATTTTAGGTTACACATCAAAGTATGATCAAATTTATTTGTAAGACTTGTTCGCCTAAATGAGTAAGGTTGAAAGAAAATTGTGGAGGACACAAGCTGAAAAAGCAGGTTTAGACCTGTAAGAGATTAAAACAGTTTAAACTTTTGATAGCTCAGCACAGTTCAGCATTTTGCTTGAAATTCTGTTGCTATGATTGTTCATTAATTTAAAATTCAAGCTGAAAATACTTCCAAAATCATGTTTAATTCATAGTCTCATCTTGATTGAACATGTTCAGTTTCTGTGTAGAAACAGCACATGAAGACGCCTGACTTAGAGTGAACTTTTGCTGAAGGTGAGCAGTCGCAATGGTTTTCTCATTATCAGAAATCTACACGTTCACTTCCTCTGCAGAGAGCAGAAAAAAAAACAAGGGGATCTGAACAAAATTAAGAGAAATTCAAGAAAGCGCTGATATATATTTGTAGCTTCTGGCTCCCTGATAAAGTACTCCAGAGGTGGTGTGCAGACTTTTAAACAAAGCAAAAGAGGAATATTTCACCAGTGTGATGAACAGCAGGTATAAACCTGCAAGGGGAAGGACACATCCAAAAAAAGATAGCTCTCTCAACCCCTCTTTCTGCCCAGTCATATAAGGAACAGTGAGCGCGCTGGATGTAAATCAGCACATACACTCAGACATTCACACACACCCAAACGTCAACACTAATTGTTCCATCAAGCCTAAAATAAACTATTTCAGCTGCATGCAAGAAACATCATGTATTGTTCACGCAGTGGCATCTGAGGATAGTTTACTTACGAGATTAAACGTCTCAAAGTGTCCCTGAGGGCTTAGTCGCAATGATGGGAAACAAGCAACTAAATAAATATCATGTCATCCTTGTGATCATGGCCTTCCTGACACCAGCTCATTCACTTCTTGTTTATTTCATTCAGTGTTCACACTTGGCACAAAAAAGAGAAGTGTGAATCTATATTTAACAGAAAGAAAACTTGACTAATGCTTTAGTGAGGAATTCTCGACAATTAGAAATAGAAAAATCATGACGTTATTTTTGTCTCTTACAAAAGAGAGGGTTTATCCGTAAACTAAAGGTCATTGCCAATAGCGGTTTATTTTTGTGAATGTTTGTTCAGCATGCCGCTGAAAATTTGCATCACAAGGGAAAGTCATCACTGATGAAGTGGAAAATGAAATGTCTGAAAGGTTTAACAGTCAGCGAGTGATCAAAGAGGTCATGAATATGAAAGACAAATCTGTCATATTTCTTTTAGAGTCCTATTTTTTATTGTCATTTACAGCCTCATTTCTTCACCTGCTACCTGTATGCCACTTACTTCTTATCATTAGATATATTTAATTATGTCAGAAAATATGACATTATGGCAGGTTTGGGTTGGTTAACGCTCCATCACCTCCCCAGTTGTCATCTAAACTGTTTCCACTTCTGGTTTCTGTCTGGCTTTGATTACTCAACTCTCAAATTTATTATAAATGTTTAATATCCGTCACATCAAACCTGTTTAAAAACAGTGGTTATATGAGGAATAGCCTAAAAACTTTCCACTACTTGCTGAGGCTTTGCAGAGTCTTCACTGCATGCAGCTTACTGGTAACTGCACAGATCAGGGTGACGAGATGTGTACTGTCACACACATGCACAGTCTGCGTACATTAACGTCTGTATTCGGACTACAGCGCCAACTGTGCAACACAACTGAATTACACAGCATGACAAAGAAATCTGGTCTTTGCATCCTGACTCAAAGGACAGAATTATAAAGATTATTTGAAACACTTAAATCCGAATCTTATACATTTTAGCAAATTCTGTCAAATTTTATGAGAAAACAGAAACAAGCAAATCAGCATTTCTGTGCACCTGCAGTGCTTTTTCTCCTTGGTGACACCAGTCAAAGTAGTGGTGGGTTTCCCATCCACACAATAAGAATTTCTCTCACTCGCTGGCTATTCAAAGTTTAGAGAAGTTGCAGTACAACTCTCCTCTCAAAATAGCGGCTCTAACTTTTTTATGCAGCCGAGTGACAAAAAGTGAAAAGCCACAGTGAAACACGTTCTATAAAATTCTTCATCTGTTCAGTGTTCAACCTCACAGCATCCTGTTAGAAAGTCGATTGTGAAGCTATTTCTTCAGAAAACACAGCCTGCTACATATCAAGTTTCTATAAACATATTAAAGCTTGTATCACACTGTTTGCTCTGTTTGTTATAGTAAACAAGCTGGATAAATCGTTTTTCAATGCTGAACAATGCAGTCTAGCCTCCCCTCTAGCATGGATGCTCTCATCTGACAGCATCTCTTAAAGATCTGTTAACATGATAAGAGAATTTACATGTAACTTGTGTCAATAATAGCATCTGCATTTAGTTATTTGTATCAGATTTGTATTCAAAATTCCTCTGTTTTGTCTGTTTTGTCACTTGTGTGGTTTGAGGGTGACGCAGGAGACTAAACTTCCTACCTCTGCATGCAGCCTCAGTCACATAAACACTGCAGACATCTGCTTTAGATGTTGTGTTAACATTTTATTTTATTTTTTTCTCCCCATGCTTTTATGATTTCGCTCAGTTTTGACATTGTTAACATAAAGAACACACTCAATTTATGAGGAAACATCTGAATAAAAGGCAACATTTAAAATGTTATTTTCTTATTCCTTCTCTCATAACCGTGGTAATTTAACACTGTACCAATCAACAGATGCACAACGTAAGTTTAATAATATATCACATGATATTGGAAAACATTTGTGCACATGAAAACATAATCATTTATAGGTACAATTTTACCTTTTATTTGCTTTTGATTAGATTATTCTAACATACATTATGCTAGAAAAAGAGAGCAGAAAAGCATGCCATCCAACCCCGCTTGCCATATATGTGTTTGCTTGTTTTTGACCCCGTTAACACAAAGTGCACGCTCAATTTACGAGGACATTTTTTTATAAAAATCCAGCATCAATTTAAAGGTTTTCTTGTGTAGTTTCATGTTAAAATAATTCATGCTTGATCATTTTTGTGCCTCAAAAGAGGAAAATACAAACTTAATAAGCTTATAGTGTAATAAGTGCGTAGTTTCACAATCAAGTGACATAAAAAGTGCATCCTGCAGAGCAGATCGAGTAACACACCCAACAGAGGTGAAAAGTTGAGTTTTAGTCAGCAGCATGATGGGGAGTCAAAGTCAGTTTCCTGTGAAATTGCTGTTATGGCGTATCTAGAAATCATCACACAGCTTTTTAAAGCCAGGAGCAATAAATATAACAATAGAATATTTAGCAGTCATAGTAAAGTAAGAGCATTAATATTAACTGGGAAAAGTTTGCAGATATTTTTTAGATTTTTGGGGATTAATTAAAAATGTTTTTTTCTTCAATTAAATGTATTCCGCCATTAGAAAATTAGCAAGCACTGCATTATCAAACCAAATAACTGGAATAAATTAATCACATATCGCGATATCACTGAGACGAAACGTGAATTTACACGGGCTCGTTTTAATGCTCTCTTTTAAAGTAAGCTACTTCACGTTGCGTTTTGCATCCAGAGCACTAACTTGTCTGCAGATTTTGTGTGTTTACAGTCCGTTTCTCTAATCTAGTTTTACAGCACTCCTCTTCACATAGCCACTGTACAGTAAACTATATCACGAGTGAACGCATCTCTCCTTTACAGCTTCACTTCAGAAAGAAAGAGCCCTAAATCATCCCTGAAACATCACGTTTTCAGCTCATTCTGTCTGAAGGTGTGCGGGACAGCTGTTTCTTTTTCTGACCTGTCAGCACCACCGAGAAGCATCTTTTTCCTACAAAAAGAGGCGATGAAATCCTGTACAGTGGAGAAGAAGAAGCCCCCACTGAAGTAAGCTTTATTTTGTCCGATTTCACCTGAAGGCAGTGCTGACTTTATTACCCACAGCCAATGGCCTGTTCTAAATATTCCGAACGGAACATGATGATTTGTAGCTTCCTTTTAGATATGTAATAGGGTCATGAAGAAGCTTAAGTTCCCGTTTACAACAAGTCCATGTCCCCTTTAACTTTAATAGGGAACATTTCATAATAATAAAACTTTATAAATAAGCTCGCGCTAAAGCAAGGCGTTTGAAAAAATCAGACTTTGCAGAGCGAGAAAGAGTTAAGTCTTATTTTATAGTTTTTGTAGCTGATTTATAAACGCTTGGCGACTTAAGATTTGCCACTGATAGAGAAAATCACATGCCGTTTTGCCAGTCACTCCAGCGCTTAATGCATAATAAATTATTCTAAATTTAAACAAATAATTTGGAAATCACCAATTAAATCGTAATAAAAAGCATTGTGATTTAAATCATGTTGGAATAAAAAAATAACTAGACTACAGGCCGGCAATAAGTTGTAGTAATACTTCACCAATACTTTGAAAATAAACTCGCGTTTCCTCTCTGCCAGCAAGCGCTGCCCAAGCGAAAAGAATAAAAGCCTGAATGTCACCCGTGCCCTGTCCTCGCGCAGCAGCTCTTACCTGCATGCCCGATGTCTTCTGCCATCCGATCTAAGTCTCCCTTAATGATCATCTCAGCAGCCTCCAGGAGTCATATCTGACGTTTCAGCTTTGAACTGCCAGCCTCCAAAAAACCATGCCAGTTTTCCGCGCGCGTCTGCCAGCTCTTTTTTTATGATTATTAATTGATATGAATTTCTTGTCGCTCCTTAGGTCCGTCCTCCCACCCACTTTTCCTCCCTCTCCATTTTCTCTGTGTATCTCCCTGCCCCTCCTCTCTCTCTCTCTCTCTCTCTCTTTCTCATCCCCTCCTATTAAAAAATACGTGCTTAGACCAGCATCAGTTTCCTCCTATTTCTTTCTCTTTTTTTTCTAGTAATTTCCTTAGCTATTTTTGAGACGGGGCAATAACGCTCACCGGGATGATAATGGAGCCTCTATGTGCCTTAAGTGTTTTAGCGCCCCGTGTGATGTCAGTGTATAATAAAACTAAAAGGTAACATCGAGGGCAGGAACTTGAAGTGACCCCGACTTGAACTTCTCAACACATCGTCTTAAAGAGACAGGCAGCTATCGTATACACGTATATGTGTTGCTTATTTATGATCAGGCAGAGCACTTTAACTGCGGAGCAGAGTTTAATGATACAAATGCTGGTTTTACTAAGTGTTGTTTCAAGTTTATACATGTGGGACTTTCAATGAATTTTACTCCCCTCCCAAACTCATCGACATATTTGATTTAATGTCGTCCTTGAAGTTTGGATTTAATCAAAATCAGTCCTACTTTACTTATACTTTTATGAGTCTAATGAAGTCAGTGTTCTGTAATTGTAAAGCTTTATAGTCGTTAAAACGTTAAATGAATTAGGTAAATTTAGCTCTCCTGAAAACACGAGTGATTAAATAAGTTCTGTCTGCACTATAAGGAAAAAGTAGAGTAGAAACATAAAGGGATATGACACCGTAGGCACCTGTTGCAACATGGGAAAGCAAAACTCACCTCTACCACCTGGACATGAAGATAGAAGGGCAGCATCACATCACTGTATGTATGTGTAGCTTATCAGAAAATAACTTAATATTGGGATCTATTTCCATTCAATAACATGCAAAATAAAAAGAAAAAAAAATAGGTGCCAACTTAACACTCACATGTCCATAATAGTAGTCCTGGCCTTTCTTTTTCTTTTGAAAAGACAGCCTCAGAAAATCTTCTGTATTTCCCTTGTCAACAGCAGCACCTTGAACTCTTTATAAGCCTATAATGTTTTAAATGAAGCCAAATATTTTACATGGTGCATATGGATTTATTTTTTTAGGTTATTTTTCCTTAATATCATTGTTAAAATATATTGAGTGTCCTAAATGATTTACATTCTATTTTTTGAAGGCTGAAATCAGGAAAAAATAAAATGTCTCCTATCAGTGACTGTGCACCAGATGAGCCTGAGGCCGGACGTGCCCAAATGATCCAGATGCTGAGGTTCGTCTGCACTGAAGGCTACATCAGGACCATCCGCTCACTACGATATGACATTACAAACTTGTGTCAACTAATCATTTCAGACCTTCTTCACGTGCCGCTACTAGTGAAACAGACTAAGCACTTGTCAGCGCGGATGCCTCCCGCACCTCTCCGTCGTATCCCGGTCTTACCTCGGACTCATGTCTGGTGCTCTAGCCGTCTGTCTGCTCTCCTTTTCGGCATTCCCTCCTTCAGACCTCCGCAGTTTCCTCCACGTCCAGCTCTCTCCCCACAAACTTCTCCTCCGTGTATTTTTCCTGCCAGTTTTCTCCCTGTTTTCTTCTTTCTGTCCACTTCTTCCATACACTGGCTTTTCTCACGTGTTAACGAGGCTGCATCTGACACTTCAGACTGTGTCGGGGTCCGGTCGGACCAAAACCTGCCGGCAGAGACTTTACGCGCACAGCGACACCCAATGGCGCACTCAGTCCCTCTGGACTTATTAGTGAGGAGGACTGCAGAGGTGTGTGAGGGGGGAGTGAGGGGTGAAAGGGAAGGAAAGTTAGGTGCCCTTAATTTGTGAGCCTCTAGAAAAGCACACACCATCTTATGACCTTTATAATGTAAACATCAGTCAAACTGTTCAGGTGTTTCTGCAGAAAAATCCAGGTTCTGACAGCTTCACGAGGTTGGTACACCTAAATTATTTTACTCTCGTTAATAATGTGTATCGTGCGAAGGAATTTGAAGATAGTTTTTATAAAGTAGCAGTCTGACAGTAGTCTGTAGGAAATCTTGCATGCACATGCTTTAAGTTCTGATACAAATCTTATTTGTCCTTACTCTCACCAGTGATAAAGCACTGCACTGCTTATGAAAATAAAAGACTTAAGGAAAAAAGCTGTTCCCTAAGGCTGTCATTAGTAGAGACAAACTTTTTATGGAATAAATAAATAAATCTAAAAATCCTCTTTTGTTTGAAGGCATAAAATTTGTTTATGAGTACATTTCAAATTTGACATTTAATAAATACAGTCTAGTTATATGTTATATATTTTCCTCTAGTGATTTTTGGAGGATTAAAAATTGGCATAAACTTTTAACCCATTTCTACAACAAGCCTGTTTAAAAAAAAAAGTAAATAAATAATAAATTTTTTAATTATTCCACTTAAAATCCCACAGAAAATTATCTTATCTTTTTGTAACTTTTATTTTTGCATCATGAACAAAAAAAAAAGGGTAAAATCCCTTTAAATTATTTCTCAAGGTATCTTGAGTGTTAACCAGGGAACAGGAGTTGATCAAAAAGAATCAAAATAGATTTTGACTACCTTTAAAAAGTACCTAGGAAGGATCACTTGCTTCAACAGCAAGGTCCAAGCCTCTCAAAAAGCCCCAGAATGCCTTCACAGAGCAAATTAATCTTCGGGGAATGAAGTTTGAATAAATGCATTGAAGGGAATACACATTTTTATTCCATTCTGAAAAAATAACAAAAATGGTAAAAGTAGGATGTTTGGAATCTATTCCAGGAAAATGATGCTTCAGTGTTTGCATGATGTGTAGATTATATCTTTGCTGCAAAAAGACTGTATGAAACTTTTTTTTTCCAGACATTTTATGTCAAAGAAATACCTTGTGATTTGAAAAATGCAGTAAGACATATTGCAATTTTTTTCTCAATTTCAATGAATTGCCCAGCCTTAGTAGATACTGAGGAGTTAAACAAAAAAAATATGAACTTTCCTCTTTGGCAATAACAACATGATAATATGGATCTCAAGGTTGTATAGGTAAACTCGCACCTCTATTATGAAGTGAAATACAACAGCTGTTCTGGGATGTAGTGAGGAATCATCCTCTCATGTGCTACTGTGTAGTAAAGTACAAGAGTATGGTACTCAAGTAAAAGTAATGTTGCTCCAGTTAAAACTTACTTAAGTAAAAGTAAAATTACTGATTTCAAAAAGTACTAAAAAAAAGTAAAAGTTGCCCCAAAAATGAGTCAATTACAGTGAATTGAGAAAATGTTATTAATTACTTTCCACGCCTCCTGGTATAGAGACGTATTAAGACATTTAGATGTGGTTTGCTTGAGTTACTGTTGGGTATTTGGCTATCTATATTTCAGATTTGATATTTCTTGTAGTTCTATGTCTTTCTTACCTAAAAAAAAGGCCTCAGAATATTTGGTTTACTTGTTTTGATTGGATTTAGCTAAATGGGGACGTGCCTCATATCTGTCTTTGCCTTGGGCCTCTAATCACTAAAACTGGCCCTGAATGCATATACACCCATGTTCATTTACAACTCATGTATATCTTGTCCAAAAGTATCCTAAACTCTAAGATAATAAATTCCTAATATAAACAATAAACACTTCCCATGTCTCAGTTATTTTAACTGAAAACACCTCTGAGGACTGCTGAGTCTAAATGTTTTCACTAAATGGTTTCTGTGTTTATTAAAAGGTGTGGTATAATTACTTTGTACCCACTGAACAGCAGGAGTCATTAACTTAAAAAAATGACACATCTTAAATCTTCTTTATTTAGATGGCTTCTGTCAGAAAGATCTGTCTGTTATTGTTCCCTCAAGTCTTTCCACAGCCACCCTGAGGTGTTTGAAAAGCCACAGATTGAAATTAATGAAAGTCATTATTTTACCATCACAGCAGCCGTTAATGGACAGCTGCTGTGATCCACTGAAACACTTACCAGGCTGAAGCCCTTTATGTTTGTAGCCATCACAACAGCAGCTGACAATCTCATAAGGCATGCAGGGTCTCTTCCTCTCAAAAGGTGCTGGTGTTTGACTGAAGTGATCAGAGACACCCCCGTGAGCCTGGTGGTATTGTCTCCTGCTTCCATGTTCCCTCGATGAACTGCTGATAACCTCACAGAGAGCCACGGCAGACCTGTGCAGGAGAATAGATGTGCCGTATCAAGGATGTGACAGCGTGTTTCGATTCATGGTCCAAAATAGTTTCTTCCACCTGCGGAAACATGTCAGGTTAGTTCTACATGGACTGATTTATCACTGCTTTTATGCATACTCCTTTAAAACTGTCTAAGTAAACTGGTGAGTACTTACCTATACAGTAGGGGACATCAACCTGTAGATCAGATCCAGCTGATCTTTGAGGCAGTTAAAGATCTTTTACATTAGATGTGGATTAGGTCAAACTCTTCAATGATTTTTCCACCATCCTTTAGTTTTCAGTTTCAGTGTTCAGAAAATAACCAAACTGTTGGAAGTGCATTTTATACTTGCATACACTGTTCCAGTCTTTCACTGGGGTTTCATTTAAATTAAAGAAAAAGTGTACATTTTTCGTGAGTTTAATTTTGTACTAAGCTGCATAATGCTGGCATTAGGCCAAATCCTTGTATCTGCATTTTTCATGATTTGAATGTTTCTTCATACATGAGTGCTATTGGTCAACTTTTACATCTGTATTTGTGTATAAACCAATTTTAGAGAACTAAAAAGTGTCAAAAAAGATGCTGACTTTGACCCTTCAGTGTTAAATTAATTGAAAATACGGCTTTTTGAAATTTCAAGAAAAGTGAGGATTTTGGAGATAAGAGGTTTTGGCCCAATGCCAGTGAATAATACAAATAATACTAAATCATTCTACAAATTGCAGGAATTCTTAAGTTTGTATCAAGGTTTCAGTTCAAACTTTTAACAAGATTTACAATTAAATCCTATGACTAACTTAAATAAGAGTAAAATTAAACTTTATCGGTTGAAGAGTAGATATTTGCTAATTTTCTAAGTAAAAGGGGAGATTCAGTTTTCTGTTACTGTCAAGGGTATATGACTTGTTGTCGTTTTTGAAAAGAAAACAACTCAGTGCTGTTCTTTGTTCTTCTTTTAACGTCAAGTTCTGATAAAACTTGCACTTTAGCAGCATCCACGCTAATATCTTTCACCATAACTGCACCCATCTCTTGTTGCTACTTGCTTACATCATGACTCTGCTGTGCTCGAAAGTACTGCCCCGCTGATGCTGATTGGTCCTGTCACTTTCTAACCGGGCCCAAACGGTTCAGATGGGAGCTTTGCAAGATGGATTTGCCAGTAAGAAACACAGAAACTGGCATATCCAGATTAACACATTGCAACAATACAATTCTTGCTATCAGTCATGTAGAGGTACCTTGAGAAGAACCTATACTCTAAATTTACCCCTCACATTTTTTAAGTGACACAATCACTAAGATAACTACCTGTGTTGTAAACACAGATATGCAAGACCATCTTGCATATCTAGTTCACCTAAGAATGGGCCTTTGAGTATTAAAACATCATCACTTAACTGCTTCAGTGATCTTGAAGAATAAACAGCCAGTGAAGAGCAGGTTTTACACTCACCAATGTACCACCAAGTATAGCCTGAAACTAAATGATCATGCTTTCTGAGTCAATTATTCCTTTCTCCTTAGCAGTGTTGGGGGTGATACATTGCAAAGCTATGCAGTAGTGTACACAATAACAATAATATCATGATTAAAAAAAATGTGATTAATGATGTGCTGCTAAAACAGTCATACAATGATGCATCAAAGTCCCTGTTATGACTAATGTATACTGTACATTTACTGCAATTTTAGTGTTAATTTAACCTCTAATCATTATTTGTCTTTTAATTTCTTAAATGCTGCTTTAATCTTCTTTATGTCAACTTCTCCTATGGCCTATCACATTACTATCGTTCATGTCAGAAGTGTCACCATTAGGAATAGTGATTATGTAGCACAATCAAATTGCCAGGGAAATCTACTCAGCGCACTGTTTTCTTTTAAATTTACCAGTAGATACTATAGTACCATTTTGATATTTTGTCCCAATCAAAAAGCACAAAAATCAAACTTGTATAAGAATTATGTTACAAGGTTACTTCTAAATGTCACAGTAATATCCTGTTTTGCTTCTATCTTTCAATGGTTACAGCCAGGAATCACTTTTATGGAAAAGGCCTGGCATATTGACATGTTTCATAAAAGGAAAAAAAAATAGCTTGGAAAAATAAGACTTTTGAATTGTGAAGACTGGCCTGTAATGTGACTTTGAGAGAAGAAAGGGTTTTTTTAAAGTTTGATAGAATAGAAACTAATGTTGGTTAATTTCTGTTTTCTTTCACGTCTCTGGGTACAGCTGTTGTCTTCCCAGACGGACTTAATCTCTCTAATCAATCAGCCCCCAGAGGCCTGAGCTAGATTTTCAACTTCAGCCTGTCAAAACACAATTTAACGTCCTGTAATCTGCAGCGCTGCAAACCTGAAATGCTGAACTCTTAATGAACTGAAAAGCCTTCAAATTGCTGGTTGTAAGCAATGATTCAATTAAAGTTGAGAGAGCTGAGCCACAAACATAGTCCAGAGAGCCCATCCCAAAGAGCGTGCTTGTCTACTTACCCCAAAAGACCCATACTCAGTGAGGAAACAGAGCTGGAGATAAGACAGGCCGGACAGCTAGATCCCTTAACAGTCTGCTGTCACCCTCTAAATCACACACCTTTCTCACCAGTTCTCAAAAATGCAGGTTTTACATGTGACATATATCTTGCAGAAGCAGTGTTGGCTGGATTTGGAAACACAATAAGGAGGTGAACTTTCTGAATGACTGTAGCCAACTTTTCAGACATCTGCTAGCGGATATGTTGCAGGGTCACAAAGTCTCTAAGGCCCAAAGCACCTCGTTTCAATTTAAAGTTTTGAGAGAAGAATTTTGCAATCACCTTATTATTGCTCCATCCCTGCCTGCCAAAGGAGGAAAAAAGCAACCCTGGACAAAAGACAGGACAGTCTACAAGTATTCCTAACACCTTGAAACAGACCATCTGAGTGCAATGTCCCACACTTTTCTCAACAACTCACTTTAGACTTTTTGCTCCCCCTTCTTTCTTTCATTCTCATCAATCATCCTTCTCTCCTTTCTTTACTTCTTTCTCTTCAGCAGACATGGCCACACATATCTCCAGATGCTTGCTTTGACCGCTCCACCATACCGGACACGCCCCCCTCCAGCTTCGGATTCCCTTCACCACCAAAAATTGAACGCTGGGCTCAACATTTACACACAGACTCACTCTTAATTCATCCTAATGAGCAGCTTTGCGACAGCTTTAGAGCACAGGCGTGCAAGGCATGTCATTAGAAGGAGCAGAGCTGTTGTGAGCGTTGGGTCGCTATTCTAGTTTGCTCCTCTGCCTACGATGGAAGATTATCATGCCATCAAAAGTACTTGATTTACAATACGCCTACTTGATTTTTGAATACATTTTAACACCAAGGGAATATATATGGATGCAAAATGAGGTTTGGCTAGAGAATAACAGAGGCCCTAATAGGACATACATATTCTATTTTACTCTTTTCTTGTGATAATGAGAAAAATTTTAATGTTTCTCAGACCTAAAATTATTTACATTGTTGTATTGGGATACAAATAAACACTTAAATCAAGCTAATTTCATTTTTTGTTGCAATATCAATTAATTAGCTAACTTAGCGCAGGAGGCAAGACTCATGCTGTTAGACTGCTTCAGGCTTCCGTAGAGAATGCACAAACTATGCTAATGTTATTTTTTTCTCAGAGCTATTTTGACCCTATCAATCACATTTTATTTAAACTACGACCTACAGAAAAACTGTAGAAATATATAAGAACCATTTTAGGATTAAAATATGCACTACTCATACGAAACTACATCCTCTCTCATTTCTGAACGCTTAACAGCAAGCTAAAGCTAGCAGGGAATTAGCTTTGATTAGCATAGACACAAAACAGGAAGTCAGAATCAATCTGGCTGCGTAAAGTGTTTCAAATTCCTACTGTAGACCTCCTCTAAAGCTTACTTATGAAATTTACTGTGGTTTTTTGGGGGTACATAACCAAGCTTGCTGTTTTCCTTCATTTGTAGCTTAATGCCAAATGAAGCTAATCGCCTGCTAGCAGCTAGCTCCAGTTTTGTATTCCGCCAACATAAATGTGAGCCGTGATGGCCTTTAAATTTGCAGTGCTTTCTGAAAGGATTCAGACAGATTTTTCAAAAATGTAAATTTATTTTAAAATATTTTGAAATATTACTTTGACATACTGTAAGTATTCAGAGCCTTTGCAAAACATTTTTAATTCAAAAAATGAACAAATGAAATTAAAAAATCAAGGTTCCTCCCATTTCTTTTGATGTTTGCTGAGATGTTTCTACACCTTGATTGGAGTCGACCTGTGCTAAATTAAATTGATTGGATATGATTTAGAAAGGTTCCCAACATTCTATAGAAGGCCTCGTAGCTAAAAATGCATATCAGATCAGAAACCAAACCATGGGTTCAGAGGAACTGCCAGCAGAGTTCAGAGACAGGATTGTTGTAAGGCACAGATCTGGGGAAGGCTGTAAAAATGGATGTTTGGCACAACCAGGACTCTTCCAAGAGCTGGTTCTCCAGACAACCTGAGAAGTGGGGGGAGAAGAGTCTCCATAAGATAGGTGACCAAGAACCTGATGGCCACTATGACTAAGCTCCAGAGATCCTGTGTGGAGAAGTGACAAAGTTCCAGAAGGACAAACATAAATGTATCTCTTCACTATACGGCAGAGTGGCTAGACAGAAGCCTCTCCTCAGGGTGAAATGTGTGAAAGCCTGCTTGGAGTTTTCAAAAAAAAACTCCAGCAGACGCCACTCTGCCATAAGTCCATATTGGTAAACCAATGCAGTGATGTTTGTCCCTGTGAGGCCTTCTATAGAGATGTGTGCCTTTCTAAATCATGCCTAATCATTTTAATTTACCACAGGTGGACTCCAGGCAAGGTGTAGAAACACATCAGCAAAGATTTAGAAAAATGGGAGGAACCTGGGCTCAATTTCAAGTGTTGTTGCAAAGGGTTTGAATACCTGTATGTGACATTTGACTTTTTTGTTTGAAAAAAAACAAACAAAAAAACCCCTCTAAAATTCTGTCATCACTTTGTCATGATGGGGTACTGAGTGTAGATAAATGAGAGTAAAAATGAATCTAAATGATAGTTTCAGGCTGCAACACAACAAGTGACAGTAGTCTGAATACTTTCTGAATGCACTGCAAATGCTCATCTTTGGTAAAACACGAGTTCATGCATCTTGCATTTTGATGGTTGAAGCGCAGAACCATAACAGCAAAGTTGCAGGCAACAAAAACAAAAGTACGCTGCAAGGTGCTAAAACGCTTTGTAAAAGCTGAGGCGCAACATAGTGGAGAGGATGAGTCTCCATTTCTTTCTTACTTCCTGTGAGCTGTCTTATTTACAAGTAGCTGTGTGATCCACAGCTGGTATTAAAAAGTGTTTTGGCACTTGTTTGCAGCTCAAAAATCATGGTTGACAGGAGATTACACAACAAAATCAATGTTTATCTTCCTGCACATTGAAATAATATTTAATCAGTGAAGTTCAAGGTCAGCCCTGACTTAGTTGGTCTTGTGTTGCTAACTCATGCCCTGCGGTGTGTGTTTATGAGTGCACTCCTGCATGTGTTTGTGTGAAGGCCAGTCCAGTGGCCGTCTGTGCAGCACATGGCTGTCCGATACATGGTCTCTGCTCCCTTGGTCTCTCCTCATTAGCCTCACACAGTGCAGCCTCACCTCCTCCCTCCTCCTCCTCTCTCCACCTTCCACTCGCAGCTCACACAAGGGGAAGAGCGAACCTTTTGTTTTCTGTATCCGACCTGCGTTCCAGCCCTCCTCCTCCTCCTCCTCTTTCTCTTCTCCACTGACTAAATCTCTTTTCCGGCTTGATACTGCTGAAAACCATATGGTGTGTGACATCATCAGGGCAGGAAGCAGTCGAGAGGGGAATGGTAGAGAGCTGGGGAGAGATTGGCTTGCCAGGTCTCTGTGCAGTGATGTCAGCAGTAAAGCACTCTTGGAGGCCCTTTGGGGGGTTAAAGCAGAGCAGGTTGGAAATTTTATCTCTTATTTCTTAAGATGTTACTCCCACCTGTATAATCAGGGTATTATGAAGGGTAAGAAAAATGGCAGCATGTACCTTCAAGGTGTTTTTAGACAGGTCATGAACTGGTCGCTTACATCCATATGCAGGTGCTCCTACAAAAAAAGTTGATTTCCGATTTTTCTCATAATGCTAAAAACTTCTGCAGATCATTTAACTACTTCTTCTTGGCAGTTCCAATCTGCTCACCAGGCTTTATGTCTGTCATAACCCTCCCTCCCTCCTCCTTTTGTTCTCTGGGTGAACTCTCCAGCTTTGTTGTGCGATCCTGGTCTCCATACCATCAGTAGAGACCCAATCCAGCTCTCTATCAGCACACACAGACACGCACATAAACACTCAGTTCACCACTCACACAGTCAGCATCTTTCTCCTTCACACAAAAACACACATGCACTGAAATACCCTCACTGATTAATGGCAGAGCTGGGGAGGGTGCCAGGCAAGGAGGGGAGGCATTAGAGGGGAGAAGAAGAGGAGAGGAAGGAGGAAAGGCTGCTGCAGCTGTGGTTTTGGAGTCGGTCTCTGCGCCCCCTTGCTGCCCCCTCTCTCCATCTCCTCTCCGGCTCCTCCAGGGACACACGCCTTGGCCTGGCCCCAGGAACGAGGGAGTCAGGACCAGGCTAAAGGGGGAGAAAAAGTGGGGGGAACAAGAGAGGGAAGGAAAGATATCACAAAAGAAAGCGAAAAACAGAGCTGAGCTAATGTGAAAGTATTGTCAGGCAGCACCTAGAAAAACATGAGTGCATGAGATGTTCCTCAAAGGTTTGCACGGGCCGAGTGGTATGAAGCATCAGATTTCCAAAAACACTTGAGACTGTTCAAGTTTGTTTTACTGTTTAATATTGATGCTGTCATTTGGTTTAATGTTGCAACAACATCACAACTCAGTTTCTCAGGCTCCAAAAAAACATTTGTTTGGTTTAGTTTCTTTCATAGAAACAAGGAAAGGCAAATGATTTTAAATAGTTTATCTTTTAAGTCTCTTGATTCTTAGTGATTGATAAATAAAATGATTTCATTTAGGACATAAAAACAGAGAAACTGCATTTTGGTCTTTATTTTAAATAAATTAAATAACTGAAACTACATGGCAAACTGCATGCCAGCAAAACGCTGCTGTACACCCATTCAACCTTGGTGATTCTTATACATGCTTAAATTGCAAGATTTTTACAAAGTAACCATAAGCAGGAAGAATTATTGTGAAAAATTTTCACACCGGGGAAGAAGATGGTTGAGTGGTTAGGTTGCACCCCATGTATTGGGGCAGCCTGGGTTTAAGTTCACCCTTTGGCTCCTACCCAGATGTCTGTCCCCTAATCTTTCATCCCTGTTTTCGACTCTATCCACCGTCCACTCCCTAAATAATGGCACAAAAAAATCAAAAATGAATCTTTAAAACATTTTATGTGTCTGATATAGAAATGACAAATCCATAGGTACGTGATAGGATTTTGGTACCAGAATTGTTCAAGTTTTTATTTGTTGTAAGATTAGCATGATCTACTAATACATCTGCTGGATGTTAACTGAATGCAGGAAAATTATCTGTGTGGAGAGCATAAGGATGAGAACAGAATTCAATCCGCCATAATGCTACTACAGAAGGTCACTGCTCTCAATACCAACTCCATCGATGCTGTAACTAGTCACACTTTTGACAAGATAGAGCATTGGTTTGAAGTTTTTAGTGAAACACTGGCCATCAATTTCAGGGGAACATCTCATCAGAAGACAGCTAAATTAGGTTCCAAAACTGGTTGCATAGTAATGGAAGGTAATTGGGAATGGCAGGTGGCAACAACGTTGCACTGAGCTCCTCTCAAACTGGCTCTCTTTAAGATTATCCTGCATTATGACATGTTTCAATCTGGTTCAGTTTGATTCAGTATGGACCACTGACTTGTGCTTTCAAATACAGAGTCAGGAAATGCAGTGTCCTGCAAGAAGTGGCTTTTGTTTCTGATGCCACTACAAGGTGACTGGCTAAAAAAATGGTCACTATCCATGTGACCGCAATAATGAACGACAAAAACAAAACATGCCATGTTTTAATATTTAAATACCCTGCAGATTTCGACTTTCATTTTATGATGTTTTAATTTCCCCTTGTAATGTCACCCATCTGTGGAGGTCTTCCAGGCATGCCTAAATGGGGGGAGATCTCTGGGCAGTCCCAGAACTTACAGGAGGGATTATATATCCCATCTGGACTAGGAGCACCTCGGAATCCCTCAGGAGGAACTGGAAAATGTTGCTGGAGATGTTGGATGGTTGACAAACCTTGCCTGCTGCTACCACAACCTGACCTCTGATACAGATGGGCAGACGGATATAAGCAGCACGTAGCACTGCGCTATGGTCTACCTTGGAGCTGCCGACCTTCCTCATTGCAATGGATGAACCAATTAGCTAACCTTGCAAAGCAGACGGATACGCCCGTTTCCTTGTTTCTCACTGGCGAAACCATCTTGCAAAGCTCCCATCTGAACTGTTTGTTAGAAAGACAGGACCAGTCAGCAACGAGGGGCAGTACTTTCGGGCGCAGCAGAGTCGTGATGTAAGCAAGCAGCAACAAGAGGCCAGTGCCATTATGGTGGAAGAGCTTAACATGGATGCTGCTAAAGCACCAGTTTTATCAGAACTTGACCACATTTCTTCATTAAAAGAAGAACAAAGAACAGCAATGAGTTGTTTTCTTTTCAAAAACAACAAGTCGTGTACTGACATGTCTATAGTCGTCATGGTTCGTGTTATGCAGTTCTATATGGAGTTTACACCTCGGTAGCTGTGTACCTTGGTAGTGGCGACGACGTCACGTGTTTTGTTGCTCTGATTGGCCCATAAAGATGTGACAGACAGAACATTCATCCAATCACCCTCCGGGTTTTTTTTTTCCAAAGGCTCTGCCCTTTTCCAAACGCTGTATATCGAAGGTTTTCCAGATGGGTATGTGAAACAAATCCATCTGGCATGTCAGGTTACTAATCAGCATCATTTGAGGAGGACAAGTCAGTAGCTCAATTATGGTTTACTTGGACTGCAAGCCAGTAAACAGTGACTGCTGTAGAAGAGATTACCTCAGATGTAGTTAAATTTACTAACTGGTTCCACTGATAGTGAACAATGATAGCTGCTGCTTGTTGAGCTCACATTATGTAGTTTACTCAAGGCAAGGCTGCACATGGCAATTATGTCATATGGCTTATTGCTTTCACTGACCCATAATGAATGTGAAAGACAGAACGTACGTCCAATCACCCCCTAAGATGTTTTTTTTTCAAAGGTTCTGTCCTTCCCACACACAGACTATGGGCAGTTGCCCAGATGGATGTGAAACATATCCCATGCAAAGTTAAGAAGCACCATCTAGTATGTCAGGTTAAGTTTGGATGGCTGCAGAGGGGTCGGTACATTTAGGTAGCGCTCCATGTACTAAAGTATTCCCAGTGAGCAGCCTGGGTTCGAGTTGAACCTATGGTCCCTTTCCTGCATTTCCTTCCCTGGTCTCTCCCTCCCTGATTTCCCACACTGTCCTCTGTCCCGTCTTCTCTGAATTTGGCAAATAAGTATGTATACATACAGTATTTGAGCATCAAAAACACAATGATAGTACTTTACGGTGTGTCATAATGCTCAAATGTGTAGTTTTCTGTAATCCCATTGTATATAGAGGGTTTGGAGCATCTCCTTTGTCAGCAATTAGACACTCACTGCCTTCTAAGCTGCTGATTGTAAATTTACGCAGTAAAAATTCTTTCTTTATCATCATACCATTGTGATTGTACACAGTATTAAATGAGAAAAGATGTGAATCTTGAAATATATCAAGGAAACCAGAGCATTTAACATTTGCTACACTACTTTGTAAGTTTGTAGTAAGTTAACTCCACAATTGTACCGTTTCATTCTGAGTGGGACGTTTAATGACGAGGATGTGAAGTAAAATTATAGGGAAATGGGTGGATGGAGCGAAGATAAGAGACAGTGGATGGAACCTTTGGCTCTACACATGGCTGGCTTGCTTCTCTCTTCTAATCTTGTCTAAAGCAGTTGTGATAAACTCAGCATTATTGTGGACAAAGGAGGAAAATGTACATTTAACAGGAAAGAGTGGGGTATCATTCATACTAAATCTGATGTAAGCTTATCCTATTGACAATAATGTGTTAAAGAGTGGTTTCATTGGTAGCCTGACTCAAAATAAGCAGGATATTTGGCTCTCCTGTGCATGTTTGAACCTGAAGTGTGATCCGCTCACCCCCGCTGCCCTGCACTCCTTGGTAAGTGTGTATTTGAGGCCTATTCCCTCTCTCTCTCTCTCTCTTTGCTCTCCCCCTCTACTCTCAGTGTTTTATGGGCTGTGTGCTGCGGTGCAGTGACCTCCCTCTCACCCCGGTGCCACCCAGCCGGTGCAGGATTCAGGCGCACACGGCCCCTGCCAAAACCCCATAGCGCCACATCTGCAATCCATAAACGCCAGCCACTCTCGCTCTCCTGCTCCCTCGCCCACACCGCCTCTGACTCTCACACTCCTCCATTTCACTCTGTCTCTAACTTTTTATTATAATATCCAAATTCTATGCATCCTTCTCTTGTTGCATTCCTGACTGCTTCCTCCCATCACTTCTGGTTTTAATTCATGCTGAACATCAACTGGCTCTTCCCTTATCTCTAACTCCCCCTTTTTTTCTCCCCCTTCCGTTTCTCCATCCACATCCAACGGAAAAATCTCTCACCCATTATATCTTCAGTGGGAGCCAGCTAAGTGTGGTGGCAGAGAACCGGGGAACCACAAGACATTCCTGATCCAAACAGCACTAAGTCACCAGCGTTCACGTCCTGTGACGCTGCCAAACACACACTTCACTTATGGGCTGGATGCAGCCTTACCACGTCGCATTCACAGTCCCCAAACAGCTCAATGTTTATCTGTTTCAAATTGATAGTGTCAAGGAAAAATACTTCTAAACTCAGAGCCGTTTCTGTATGTGTAACTTTAAGCATTCTCCGTCAAGGGGGTATCGAATTCCCCCTCCCCTCACAATGAACTGTTGGCCAGCAGAGCACACACATGCACCCCTCCTCTCAGCTTTAACAAGATGTGTTCAACACATCACTGTAACTGTGCCCTTGACTTTATACATGTTTTAGAAAAAGAGCATGAAAGAAGGAAATAAATTGAGTGTTGCCACAAAGCTGTCCAGAGCTCCCAGCTTGCCCCCCATGGGCAATAAAGACATTAGTCTTTTTCAATTGTGCCATCTTTTTTTTCTATAGTTCTTTCCACTGCAATCAAATAAAAATGCACAGAGTGAACTTTTGCTCCCCTCTGTTTCTTGGATCATGTTCTCCTCTCCATCCCAAAGTCTTCACCTTCTGCTTTCCCAGACATATTGGCATGCTGCAGTCCCAACACAACCCGAGGATGAATCATGTTGCTGCAAGCATGCAAGAGCTCTGTTTAGTGATAAATATTGCGATTTATAAATCTTTGTTTTGCTAGGAAAGAAAGCATGGGGCACAGAAGGACACCGATTTGAAGAGCAGTTCAGCTCCAGTTGAGGTTATCGAAGGGAGCACGTGTATTAACTAGAGATGAAAAAGGGCTTCCAGGTCAGTGCTTAACCACTGTGGATGGGCCGTATAATGCCAAAAGACTCACACTTTTACAATTTAGGCACACACTTGGAAAAAATAGTGAAAATGTGTGGTGATTGACTGTATTTGGATCAGACCTTTGCTCTCTTGCCCTTACACTAAGACTGATGTCATGTTTCCTGATAGCCTGAATGAGGAAAGACATCTTGAACTTTGTGTTTTTCATACTGTATTAAATTCAGTCTTAAGATGGTGATTAATCAAGCTTTGGTAGCCTCATTTTTTCAATCCACTGAGGCATATTTGTGATAAAATATTGTATAAATAAATGAGCCTGACAGCTGCAATTTGTCAGACTCTTTAAGGCCACTAGTCATTTACTGAGAAATTATGGGGACGAATTCCTCTAAAAAAGAGCAACTTGGGGGTTCTTTTTCCATGTTTCCAAGTTTCCCCAAATCCCTAAATATTGTTGATGTAATGATTTTGTTTGAGTTCAATGTGGCTGCAGGCTTTTGAGAAACATCTGTGCAACATCAAAGACTTGCCAATGTAAGGTGCTTGTTATATGACTGATGGAAAGCTATTACTGATTGTTTGTTGCCATAGTACTAGCTCTTATTTCTGTAATTATTAAATAGTGCACACATTTAGAGCAACCACTAAAATATTGACTATAAAATCAAGTCCAGAGTTGATCTTTTAGTACTGGAGTTTTGAATTCTTGACCATCACTGCCATCTAGTGGCAGACACAGGATCTGCAGAGGCGACATGGTTGAATAAATGGTTGAATGCTATTTAGGATGAACAACTAAACGAGAGAAACTTTAAATCTAAATAGCTTTAATTAACAAGTAGAACACAGAATACTGATTCAAAAGATGTTGGTGTAGCCCATGTTCCTTGCACTGTCCTGTTGTCCAGCTATTAGTCCATGTCCAAGTCATCCATCTCCACGGTGGCCTCGCTCTTCACCCAGGGTAATGGCAAAGGCACATAAGGGTCATACGTCCAGCGAGGATACACTCTCTTGTACAGATTCATCAGGACAGTATCTTGTGATCGCAGCTGGTTATCAAACACGCACTTCATGTGACCATGTGTTCCTGAAAAATAAGGTAAGGCAAGTTTTCTGTCAGTTTTCTGAGAGTTTGTTCCAGATACAAGGAGCATGGAAACTGAAAGCTGCTTCTCCATGTTTGGTTTCAACTCACAGAGACACAAAGCAAACCTTCACCATATGACCTGAGTGGTCTGGATGGTTCATACTGTAGTAGAAGGTCTCTGATGTATTTTGGGCCTAAATCATTCAGTGCTTTATAAACTAACACAAGTATTTTAAAGTTTCAGTCAGGAAAACCCTCGTCATATATTTTACTATTTTATTGCAAAATGGAAATTGTTTTATTTGGCATAGAAGGATCTGCTCAAAAGATGCACCCTAGGTCAGTGAAGTCACATGCTTTCAAGGGAGCACATGGCTAGAAACCCCCATATGGATAGATACATTTATGACAATGTGTATTGAATACAATAAAATGAGTTCAAAAGAAATTAAATCGTAGTAGCATGAATCTGAATATGAGGGTGTAACAATCTTTAAGCTATGAAGGAGGAGGCTGGGGTGGAGGAGGTCAAGCTTTGCCAGCAGCAGAAGCATGGTGCACCACCGTTAATACAAACAGGGATTAGCAAAAAGTACATCATATTTAAATACGCCGCTGGGGCCATGATCACCTGGAGACATTGACATGTAGAGCAATGTATCATCTGCAAAATTATGGTAATTAATTTTGTTGGTTTCCATCATCTTAGCAAGTGGAAGCATATACACACATGGACAAAATTGTTGGTACCACTCTGTTAATGAAAGAAAAACCCACAATGGTCACAGAAATAACTTGAATCTGACAAAAGTGATAATAAATAAAAATTCAATGAACATTAACCAATGAAAATCAGACATTGCTTTTGGACTGTGGTTCAACAGAATTATTTTAAAAAACCAACTCATGAAACAGGCCTGGAAAAAAATGATGGTACCCCTAGAAAAGATTGAAAATAATGTGACCATAGGGACATGTTCAACCAAGGTGTGTCCTCTAATTAGCATCACAGGTGTCTACAAACTTGTAATCAGTCAGTCGGCCTATTTAAAGGGTGACAAGTAGTCACTGTGCTGTTTGGTGACATGGTGTGTACCACACTAAACATAGACCAGAGGAAGCGAAGGAGAGAGTTGTCTCAGGAGATTAAAAAGAAAATTATAGACAAGCATGTTAAAGGTAAAGGCTATAAGACCATCTCCAAGCAGCTTGATGTTCCTGTGACTACAGTTGCACATATTATTCAGAAATTTAAGATCCACGGGACTGTAGCCAACCTCCCTGGACATGGCCGCAGGAGGAAAATTGGTGACAAATCGAAGAGACGGATAACACGAATGGTAACAAAAGAGCCCAGAACAACCTCCAAAGACATTAAAGGTGAACTCCAAAGTCAAGGTACATCAGTGTCAGATCACACCATCCGTCGTTGTTTGAGCCAAAGTGGACTTCATGGGAGACGACCAAGGAGGACACCACTGCTGAAAATAAATCATAAAAAAGCGGGACTGGAATTTGCCAAACTGCATGTTGACTAGCCACAAAGCTTCTGGGAGAATGTCCTATGGACAGATGAGGCAAAACTGGAACTTTTTGGCAAGGCACATCAGCTCTATGTTCACAGACACAAAAATGAAGCATATCAAGAAAAGAACACTGTCCCTACTGTGAAACATGGAGGAGGCTCTGTTATGTTCTGAGGCTGCTTTGCCACATCTGGGACAGGGTGTCTTGAATCTGTGCTGGGTACAATGAAATCTCAAGACTATCAAGGTATTCTAGAGAGAAATGTGCAGCCCAGTGTCAGAAAGCTTGGTCTCAGTCGAAGGTCATGGGTCTTGCAACAGTATAATGTCCCAAAACACACAGCTAAAAACACCCAAGAATGGCTAAGAGCAAAACACTGGACTATTCTGAAGTGGCTTTCTATGAGCCCTGATCTAAATCCTATTGAACATCTGTGGAAGGAGCTGAAACATGGCATCTGGAGAAGGCACCCTTCCAGGCCTGTTTCATGAGTTTGTTTTTTAAAATAATTCTGTTGAACCACAATTCAAAAGCAATGTCTGATTTTCATTGGTTAATTATCATTGAATTTTTATTTATTATCACTTTTGTCAGATTCAAGTTATTTCTGTGACCATTGTGGGTTTTTCTTTCATTAACAGAGGGGTACCAACAATTTTGTCCACGTGTGTAGATGCTGCTCACATTTAAAGGTGCCTATTGACACAAAATAGCCTCAAATCAATATCCTAGTGTGCCAAAAAGTCCCACTGAGGATCCATTTGGTTGAGTAATGTATTGTCGACTGTGTTGAATGCAGCACTGAGAGCCAATAATGGCAAAACACTAAATAGATACAACGGTCAACATGTTACTTCAACAAAGTAAGTTTAAAATGTCATCACCTAAAGCCTCTTTGATGTGGCCTCTTCGACCCCACTTAGTTCTCAGCTCCACTGGCTTGAACCACATGATATCATCTGTCACAGGAAAAAAAGATAAGAGTAGTCAATCATTATGCCTTAAGCCAAAGCAAAGTGAAAAATTCTGTAATATTATGTAGCCACAGAGAAAACATCCTATTACCCCTGTTGAAGAACATGTAACGAACAACTGCAGAGCGTCTGTTAATTTTGAACGGGTGTCCGCTCAGGACTATCCTCTTCAGAACGATACGCTGAGGGTCACAGCTGAGCAGACTGCCTGTAGCCACCAAGTCCTGTATGCCTAGAAAGCCAAAGTTAGAAGAACACAAGCTCAAAAACCAGTGCAGAACTAGCTTAAGTGGATAATTAAATAAAACCATTAAAGAGAAAACAGAAGAGAGGGCCAAAGTTCAAAATAGAGACAGCCAAGTAATAATTAAATCTACTCGTTTTCATCTCACCATCACTCCTTTGTTTGAAGAGCAGCACTCCTGCAGGGGGGAAGGTGATGGGAGCGTACACAGACACCACTGTGGGGGCATCTGGCCTGAGGAAGCGCTCCATCTTATGCTTGTCAGCTGGAGGAGAGCCAAGTTCAACACTGAATAATTTATTTATTGCTGCAAATCCAGCAAACCAGTCTCAGCTCACTTACTTTTATGACCATTTGGCTGATAGATTTGATTAGAAAGAACAGCAAATCGATTATGTAACTGAAATATAGATAACTTGTTCTACAGCATTAAGGCCTTCTTTGCATCAAAACATCAGTGAGACTCTAAGTCATGCGTGGGCAAAGCTGACTATTGTTTGCCTGTGTTTACTAGAACACTAAATGCATCAAGTCCTTTAAAATTATGCTTTTGTGTACAAAACTGCTTTGAATGCTGATGTAAGTAAGTCCTTCATACTTAGTAGTCTGCTTTGTGTGGGTAATGTATAGATATGGGTCTTTCAATACATGCATTCTGTGGTTTTGTGATTGTCTGCTAAAAAAAAAAAAACAATCATATTTGTTGAATTATTATGAGTTCTACCTGAAGTGTGCTGAGAAAAGATGGGAGATGCCCTGAACCTCCGAAACCCGCAGTGGAACACCAGCTCCTCTTTAGATTTGATGGGCTCTGTATTGCTGGGGTGTCTCCTCACTAAGAGATGCATCACTGACATCTGCCCTCAGAGGAAGTAAAGAAAACATTAAGATGCCAGAAAAGTCTGAAACAACTTTTACTGAAAAATCAACCCAGATTAAAGGTTTTTTGGAGTAATTTAGCATGAATCATACCTTCTGCTCATGGGGCAACAGGGACATCAGCATCAAAGGACGGCCTGACTGGACGCTCTCCATCACAGAGAAAGGCACATCAACGATGTGCAGCGTCACGTACCAGCCCACCTGAGACAGAAAGGGCAGCAGAGTCAGAGAAACCAACAAACAAAATGTGCTCTTACAAAAAAAGAAAGGATTGTATTTTTACCATGGCTCCCTCTTCTTCAGCTGCAGTCTCTGCTAGAATGCGGCGACGGGTACGTTCAAAGCTTTGAAACTGGAAGATACGAGAGTAGTTGAGAGGCAAGTTCTCCATGGGGTCCCAAGGCGAAGAGCGGAAACTTTTCAGACCTCTGTAGCGCTGAAATCTAGAGCAAGAGGACAGCAACAAAATTAAATGTTAATAAAGAGAGCTATCAGAGGATTTAAAGCTTATTCACAATGTTTGCATATTTCTTTTTCATCAGACATAAAGAAGCAGAACTGACCTGATTCTCGCTGCCATATCGAGGGGAGTGTCCACTTCATCAGGAAACATCTCATTGGCCCGAGCCTCACGGTAGCGTTTAAGGCCTTCTTGTTCTGCAGCTTCATCCATATTCTCATCATAGCGCTGATCTGCTCCAGCTCGTTTTGTGGAGCAGACCTCCTCCTCCTCTTCCTCGTCCTCTTCTTCTTCTTCAGAGCCTGAGCCAGCATCCTGAGCCATGAAGAGAATATACAGTTCACTCTAATAAAGTACATTTGCAGGAGTCCTGTCAGTATCATCAGCCTAATCTGAGAATTCATCCACCTAAGAAAGTAAAAACCTTTGTTGTTTCATAACCTAGGTTTTTAAAAACAAGGGTTCCTATTCCCTTTCAATGTGACTTTTGCCAAAAGCAAAAAGTTTACAGTCAAGGATGTAATCATGACTTTATAAAATGAATATTAGTTAAGGATTTGAAAGGGCTTACAAATATTGTAATTCTAGTGTAACAAGAGCATTATGGGTTAAAAAAAGGTGATGATTTCTACCATCTCAGCACAAAAAGACTGAATCCAAGTGCATTGGGTTTAGACTTCTTACAGTACAGTGTCTTTATAAAGTAATCACCCCCTTTGATGTTTTACCCTTTTTTGGATTTTACAGATCAATCAAGGTCAAATTTGGCTTTTCTGACAAAGAAATGAAGTAATGTAAAAGTGAAAATATAAATACAAAGTACTATCAATAAAACAAAAACATGCAAGGTAAAATATTTGATTGCATAAATATTCAGCCCCTTTAAAGTGACTGGCCTATTTCAACAGAGGTCTAGCCTATTGGTGTTAGTATTCTCACTATTAGTTAAACTGGGATCATCTGAGTGCAGTGAACGTGTCTTAAGTGACTGTAGTATAAAGACACCTGTGTCTGGAAGGTCCAGTCCCTGCTTAATCAGTATTCCTGGCTACCATTACACCATGAAGACAAAAGAACACTCCAAGCAACTCAGAGAAAAGGTTACTGAAAAGTTTAAGTCAGGGGATGGCCAATTCAAAGCTTTATGGGACAGTGGCCGAGAAAGCCACTGATGAAGAAAACTTATTCAACCTCGACTTTTGCCTTCCTATTTTCTAAATAGCATCCTCAATATTTGACCAACAATCATCGGATACACATGCTGGAAACAGAAGTGCATTAAAAGAGCTATTATTGTAATACAGCCAAACATAAACAGGACTAACCTTGCCACAATAACAACACTGTTTTGAGAACACTTATGCCTTGTGTTACACCATTCATGTGTCTAAGTGTGACCATACTAGGGAGTTTCCAAAGTTTAAACTATCAGAATCCCACATTTACATATATTTACATTTTTCCATCCACAGTGTGTTGACCTCTCAAGTGTTTCTGGACAGTCACTCTTGTAATTCTTCTTCTAAGGACAATAAATTTGCAAGAGGAAATTGATCATCACAGAGGACACACTCTCTAGTCCTCTTTAAACTAGCAGATTGCAGACAGAGCCAGACCCATGAGAGGAAGCACCCAGCAGGGGGTTGATTCACAACCTTTCCAACATCCTTGCTGCAGTAATAATAATCATTATCATTTGAAGTGCCCTTTCCTCTATTGTTACCCTGTCCTAGATACATGCTCCTACAACATCAAACGCATGCTAATAACAATCACTGATCGTAATGAACCCATTGCATAAGGAAGATTTCCCCCGACCTCTTTTCAAGCAGAGCTGGAAATAAATAAATTGTTCAACCCCTCCCTCCGTCCAGACAGGAAGCTCTGTTCACAGGGCAGGAAGACAGGAGGCTTCTCTCGAGACTCCAAACACTATTGTTGTGGTGAGCAGCCTGGCACTGCAGGCTCAAGGCAGACGCTGAGAAAACAAACTGGGACAAGGAGCACCCATCTAGGGTCACGTATGCATCGCTAAAGTCCCGGAACTACCAACGCTTCTTCTCCAAGAATTACTGTCCTCAACATCCTCTATGACACTACACTATCCGAGTGCTGCCACACTGTTGCTATGACAACAAGAAGAAGCGGAGTTGACTCATACCAAAGGTGGTTTCAGGCTAAACTTGTACAGAGACAATCATTACTTAAGTTCGCTATATAAACTCGGAATGAGTCATCAATTTCAAGAACTTGAAAATTTTACTGACAAATTTTGGGCTTCTGCTTTATAAAAGGTGAAGGTTAGAGGATCTTTATTTTATCTTTTAATTATAATATGATTAAATAAATGCATTTTTTCTTTATTTGACCAAAGTAAATCAACAATGTGAGGATGATAGCTCTAAGTCAGCAGATCAGTATTGGACATTGGTCCAAATTAAAAAAAAAAAAAAAAAAATCATAGATTGAACAACTAATTCATTTTTTAAGTCACTTGATACCAATTATCAGCCCTTTATTCACCCACCACTACATTTTGCAGCCTACTTCCCCACAAAGTGCATCTCCTTTCTTTCTCTCTCTTTAAGGCTAAAACATCAGAAGCTCATTCAGTGCCACCTAGTGTCTGTCTGCTTGTTGCTTTTCCTTAAATCATTTCAAATTCACTCTTACCAACAAATGAGCTGTTCTGCTTTTCACTGAACTGAAATATTAAAATCTGAATATGGAGATTTAGAAAGTCATTTTTACTATGGCTCAGAGGTTCAGACACATCCCCTGTAAAGATCCTCATATCTCTGTTTCATCTCCTAAAATCCCCCCACTCGATTAATATTAAGAGTTAAATCGCCTTACATTACTCTAAGTGAGTACCTGAGAGTTATTCTCCTCATAGTCTCCATCCATGGCCTCATCCAACATGTCATCATTGTCATCATCGTCATCATCGCTTTCATCATCCATCTCTCCATTCTCCTCGTCTTCATCAACGATCCACATGGCCTGGTAGTCGGATGTTCCTTTAGGGACCTTCATCACACGTTTGTTCTTTCTCGCCTCTAAACAGCAAAGTGAAATAAAATTGCAGACTCCTTATTATTGTATCAGGTAATGGCTAAACACAAATTCAAGGTTCAAGGTTCTTTATTAGTACCCAAAAGGAAAAATCTGCTGTGCAGATAGGAGTTCAGCATCCCAGAGACAAAAACAATAACAGTGATTCACAATTCAAGACACAATCCACAAAAATACATTAAAAACAAACTTAAAAAAATTTTTTTAAAAAACCATTGAGGATTAAAAACCAAGTCGTGATAAATTGTTTCTGATAACATTCATTCTATAACAGTACTCCAAAAGGTTCTAAAATGCTTTTAAAGGCTCCCTAAAATAAAATATATTTCATTAAAATGAAAGTGAATCATCTTGTGCTAGTTTTGTGGAGAAGTGTAAAAGCTGCAGGTACTAAAGTTTTCCTTTAGCGCTTAGTTCTCCCTTTAGGAGCAATAACAAATTGACCAGAGCAAAAAAGTTGAAAGGATGAGAACAGCCATGGAGAACAGAGTTGGCTTTACGCTCTTTCTGTAACCCCTTTTTTATTTCAAAAATAATTAGGAATAATGACAGGAATAATTTGAAATGTATCCCTTTAAATTATGATTGCTACCGAAAACAAAAGTATCCAACAAGTAATCGAGGTTTGGCTTCTGTAAAAAGAATTCTTGTGTACCTGTTAAAGTTTAAATCATCTTAGCCAGCCTTCCCCAAACTTGAGTCAGCCATGGCCTAAATCTGAAAATCTTCTGGGGCCCACCAAAACCCTCACACAACCATAACATTAGGTTCAAAGTATCTACCGCTACATTTTAACTTCATAGACAGAGAGATACTTTTAGAAAAAATAATTTAAAAGCCTTTGTAGAGTCACAAACAGGATTAACAAGACCCTAGCATTAATTGTTTTCAGCAGGCATCTGCAAAGTCACCTACATTTTATTTTCTGATATTCATCTCTTTAAATGGATCGTGTGACCTTATAAATGCTTTCCTTGAAACTTCAATGTCTCCAAAGGCCTTGATAAATTCTTATAATCCTGATGTGCCACAGAAGAATATTTACAAGAGTGTCATAAAGTATTTTAACACCAGTTACACCATGAGACTCATAAAAAATAAATAAATTTGAATGGAAGTAAAATCTTCTTGTTGGGTTTATTATGATTTCAAGAATTAAAATGATTCCATTATCATTCTAAACATTAACTCATTTTTTAAAATTATGTTTTATTTATAGCAAATGACCTCCTGCGGCCCACATTCAGGCCTTCCAGGGCCCACCAGAGGGCCCCAGTATAAAACTTTGGGAAGCACTGATCTTAGAGGGGCCAGTTTAGCTCAGCTGGTAGAGCAAGCATCGCTACACAAAGACTCCAATCATTAAACTGGTTGCAGGTTCAGACCCTGATTCTGCTGCTGTTTGTCACATGTATTTTCCTGCTCTCTCTCCCCATATTTCCCCTCTCTCTTCAACTGTCCTAATGATGGCAAAAAAATCCAAAAATACTCTTTAAAAAAATTATAAGTAAATTCTGTTCTGCACCTTCTGCTTCTAGCAGCTCTGTTTCTGTTGGCCATGTCTGCTCTCCATCCATGGGGTCCACCTCAGCCTCTGTCTGCAGACTCTCTCTGCAGGATGGGTCGGCTTTCATGAGCACTCTAACTGGAGCCTCTTCTTCAGCTCCATCCTGAGAGCAAAAAGAGATGAAAAAGTGGTAAATTCAGAGTTTAAACTATAGTAACTAACTAGCATTGTCTAATTCAGAGACAACATTGAACTTTTTTTCACTTTTTTGCCCCTTTTAATCACAACAAAACAGACATTAATATGATATAATGAATACATTTTCCCCTTCACTATGACAGCTCAATACTATAATCAATAGTGGCTTATTTAATTGTTGTCACAGTAACATTATTGCCAGAATAAAAAAGAAGACTAATAAACTACAGACTATCATTTTGTATGCGTGCATGTATTTGCAGACATTTTTCATTCTTATACAAAGACTTGTATGTAATAAACATAAATAAAAAACAAACTAAACTTGACTCCTGTAACAGAGGGGTTTTTTTTGCCTTCCCAACCCTACACAGTCAGTCCCTCCAGGATAATGTGACTGTAACACTAATTCAATCAACCCTCAAAAATTCTGCATGGCCTTGCAATTTTGACTCAGCATCACAACTTTTCTACAACTTCAACAACTAAACTTAGCCCACAATCCCACCAGCTCTGAGCATCATCATCAACATTTTAAGACCTTGTTTTCAACCGAGATTATGTGCACCAATAGCTCACATGAACAAAAAAGCTCTGAATTGATCTATCCTCCTATGAGAATCTCTGAGTTGTCAGTTTCAGAACAGCAAATCTGACGTAGTTAAAATTAATTCTGAATAGATTCACACGGAGTTCAGTGTTGGCAAGATGACCATGAAAAGTCATCATCAATGGAGCCCTGACACAAATATTCGCCATGGAAACGGGTAACAAAAAGTCCAAAAACTTTATCTTCTCAAACTAGAAATCCTCTGGGATTATACATTTATTTTTAGGAGAAAAAAAGTTAGACTGCTTTAGGAAGGTTTGGCGTATACCCTATTAGGGCAACATATGACAAAAAAGTCTTAAATTCTGAGATTCAAGTTATAAATGTACAATATTAAGTGATAAATTAATGAAGTTATAATTTTAGTCAAATTAAATGTGATATTTTGAAGGGAAACAGTTTATATTAGGCCTAAATTGGTTTATATTTAAGCTGCTAGATTGGTCATATCTGTTGATTTCAAATCAGTTTATGTGTCACTTGATCCAAGCCACTTTTAACACGTTCTATTACAATCGTAGCAGTTAAAGACACCTTGGCTTTGTGTTAATTTAGATTAAGATACCAACTTGTAAAACATACAAGCAGATTGGTACAACAACAACTGTAAAGTATCTGGGAATCATTAGACTCTCAGATAAATTTTAAAAGCCCAATTAAAAAGATTTGCCAAGCCATTGAGGCTAATCCCTGCGATTTTAGGATAAGAAACTGCTTGACAACTAATTGTGCTTTTATGTTTTCCACCCGATATTACTCTCACACCTGTCCTATGGTTTAACTGCCTGGTCTTTAATCAGTCAGTGATCAAATCCTTAGTGAGTCTCTACAATCGGGCTCTAAAAATCCCAGATTAAAAAAACAAAATAAATTTGACATAATCACTGCCACATTTTATGTGAACACAAGATTGCAAGTTTTAGTGGTTGTATTAATTTCAACTATGTACAGTTAATGTTCAAATGCTTAAACGGACATGTTCCTCTGTCTTTCTACAGATTCATAAGAAAATTACAGAGCTGCATTAGATCCACCAGAGCAGCTTCAAATAGAAATCATTTCATTTTAGTTTGCAAAACATCACTTGCTCAGACTGCTGTCTCTGTAAAAAGGAGTCATATCCTGGAACTCTCTACCTGATCAGCTTAAACTAACCAAAAACCTCCCCACCTTTAAGAGAGCTACCAAATCCTGGTTAATTCAACAACAGAGTTGTACTTGTGTCTAATTTTCTGTAACTCTGTCATTGCTTTTACGGTCTCATGTTGTACTCCATTTACCTGTTTCTTTATTTATCAACTTTTTTTTTTTTTTTAATTCTTATAAAAGCCCTTCAGGGGATGGGGGTTGCAAATTAGCATTTGCTATAAACGCTGTGATATTTTAATGGGATGGATGTTGTCAGTTGTCTATGTACACTGTAACTATCCCTCACAAATCAACTATGAATAATTAACTTGTGCCATAGGTTCATCCACAGCATATTGGTTTCACACATAAATAATCTCTCATCTTTATCCTGTTAAGTTCATTAATTCAGACTAATCAAATTGACATTCAATGATGTACATGTAACTTCACATGGAGTAATGCAGCCCTTCATCTATGCTCATTAACTAAAAATCATCATGTTTGATAAGAAACTACTAAATGTAGTCCACTGTTTTTATATCTATATGAAATAATAATGGATTTTTATTCAGTGTAAACATGAATAACACACCAGATATGAACAGAATAAATAAATGAAAGAATGCAGAAATGAAACCACATCTCTGGCTCTGTCAGAAGAAGGAAACAGAGAGAAACTGCAGGTTAATTAAAGAAAACCTGCTCCTGGCCAGGTTAGCTTCACAGTAACTGACTCAAAGCTTAAGTTTCCTCTCCTTGTGAAACAGAATTACCTTACCCCTCATTCTTAGGTTTGAGTTTTCTCTCATCTGAAATGAAAATGTCAGAGTTTTCCTCATTTCAGGATTAACAGAATTAAGATTTTCACCTAACCTGCTTCATGAAATGGACTATGTGTCTGTGTGCTGCTGACTGTTTGTGTTTGCCATTATGCCTTGTTGTTAGTGGGGATGCTGAGCATCCACACTGTTGATATTTTATTAACTAAGTCCTCAGAATATACAGCTTTTATCATTTGTTTGCTTTTTTTAATCTATACAACTTTTAGATGTGAGTGTGTTCTTCTTTTAGGATTTAAGGGTTTATACTTGGCAATGTTTTCTCATTGTTACTGACTTCAATTGCTTTTCTGTGCACTTGAAATCTTAGAAATGCTGCAAATCAAGCATTTTTGGGGATCTTTCTTGTAATATTGGGTCTTTTTGGTAACATACTTGGAGCACAAAAGGTAGTTGCATTTTTTTCCTGAATAACTAAGCCTGAAAACACTCTAACTTACTTTTTGTAAAAGCTACTGTAAATCAGGCTTTTTAGGTTTCAACAACTGCAAGAAAGTCTTAAAAAATCCTGGGGGGACTTGTTGCAAAGTACATTTTCGCATTGAGTGAGATTTTAAAAATACCCACCAGCATGTCGACGTCTCCCCCCTTGCTGGGCTTTGCTGGTCTAGCAACTGTTAAATTTAGGGGAAGTGGGTCTAATGGAGCATCGATCTGACTGAGCTGGTAGTCTCCGTGCCCGCTGATGTGAACCAGTCTGTCAGCCCTCAGAGGATGACCACGGACGTATCCAGAGACACACAGGGTGCCCAGGCCGGTGGGTCCACCACCTGTCCCCTCAGCAGGGCTGTTGGGTGTAAAAGTGACATGCTGAGCCAGTAGATGTGAACGTCTGGAGCGGAAGCCCAGCTTTCTCTGTCTCTGCGTGCCCAGGTGTCTGAGAAGCAGAGTTGCATCCTGTTCAGAGTCCAGAGGGAAGAGACGGGTATCAGGAAACCGGATCTCTGTGATCTTTGACAGAGCTCTCCTGGACTCGACCCTCTTCTTCACAGGGAGGTCGGACACCCCCTGACAGACCAGAGCTACATGTGGTGACAGAAGGACAATGAGCTAAGAAATGTACACCAGAAACATAATCTAGAGAAATCTGAAAATATGCTAATAATGGCAGGAGTATTAAGGCCTCAGTATTACAGGGAAATACACACTTACCATGGCTAGGGAGGCCCTGAGCAAAGAGGCAGGACAGACAGTGGTCTCCATAGCTGTCCCAACCTTCAGTGGAGTCCAGCACAAACACAAGGCTATCTGCAATCTTTGCAACATCCAGCAGGGAGTGCATGTCAGCTGTTTAAATGAACCATGAAGATGCTTCAGAATGGGATGAAATAATACTCGTAACAAAGACAAGAAAGTACAATAAAGACTATAATATTATTTTTAAATTCTTGGTTTTGTTTTGCTTTAAAACAAAATTTTACAGTTTACTCTTAATCAATTCTAGCATACCCAAACAGTTTATTCAGGGTAGATTGTACAGGCTCTTACTTTTTTTTTGATAGGAGCTAACAAACTGACAGGATGTAGCAGGGTGGTCAGCCTGTGCTGGGGGTTGTACCCCTGGTCTGTTGGGTCTAAAGCCAGAGTTTTTCATTGCCATGAATCTGCTTCTCTTTCAAACTGGCTAGATCATGGTAAACAACTCTAAAATCATAACCTGGTCAGGACCAGTTTCAGAGTAACGGCTTCAAATCGGCCACAGGGTTTTATATAATTTTACAGACTGTTACCATGAAATCTTCTCTAAAATCGTATCGTGGGGCCACTAGTGACTCCCACCCCTACAATATAGTCAGATGTCTATAGACAAAATATTTGTCATGCTGATAATATTGTGCATCCCTAAAGACAAAACAATCTTTTAGGAAGACTGAATACAAATGTAAAATGACAAAACCGTGGCTTAATTAATAATCACACCCCTTAACTTATGTTTGATTAAAGCACCTTTTGATTTCATTACAGCACTCAGTCTTTTAGGGTAGGAGAGTCTATCAAGTCATCTCTTTCAACTTGGCAAAAATTCCCTCTCTTCCTTTCAAAAATACTCAAAATCTGTCAGACAATGAGGGCATTTCCTGTGCACAGCCCTCTTCAGGTCATACATCTGATCTTAAGCAGGATTCAGGGCTGGGCGCTGACTGGGCCAATCCGAAACTTTTAACATCTTCTGGTGAGGCTGTTCTCTTGTAGATTTGGATGTATGCTTTGAGTTATTCTCATGCTGAAAGCTGAAATTCCTCTTCATCTTCAGCTTTCTAGCAGACACCTAAAGGTGCTGTGCCAAAACTGACTGTTATCTGGACTTGTTCATATATCTCTCCACCTTAACTAAAACCCAGCTGAACAAACTGCCCTGAAGCGAAATGCTGCCACCACTGCGCTTTGCTGTGGGTATAATGAAGTGCAGTTTGTTTTTGGGTTAAATATACCTTTTGGAATGATGGCTAACAGTTTACCCTTTGTTTCATCAGACAATGACGCAATTTTGATGTACGTTTTTGCTAAATTTAGCTGGGTCAAATGTTTTCCTGACTTTCATCTTGCCATCCTACCCTAATAGCCAGAATTATTTAAGAATATGTATATACAGGAAAAAATGAAGTTGTACTGTTCTTTCATTGCATTTGAAATAAACGAATAGCTTTAATACTTTACTTCATTTGATGAAAACGAAGTTTAATGATAAATATTTAGAATTAGTACTCTAAACTTTTGCAATTTATTTGGCCCATCTGTGGAGCAGCATGGGGCTGACCAATTTGAGAAAATACTCTAACTGCACTTTTTAAATATATATATATTTTGACTGCTTTTATTCTGTAAATCCCTTACATATACAAATCTTACATATTTTTAACATACAAGCAAAAAATCTCTTTACATTATAACCAAAGCAATATTAGATAGATTAAACTAGGGCTGAATGATAGTGAAAAAAACATCTAATTGCGATTATTGCTCATACAGCAAATTCAATAAAAAATGTTGTGTTAAGGGAAACAATGCATTTCTTTCATGATGTGTCACACATAACATCTCTGCTGCAAAAAAGGTATTATGATACACATTTCAGGTTAAAGTATTGCAACCTTTTGCAATCTATGTGAGCATGCACACAGTTAGTGTTTGTTAGTTCTGGCATATGTCCACTGGTATCAAAATCACATCAAAAACTATTAAAAACATTATTCAAAAAGGCTTTAAGTCATCATCAAGACCTGAATCACAGATTAAGCAGGAATAAACTTCCTCTAACTTTCAAAAGAAACAGCTGTGACATTTAAATCAGTGCTTACCAGTGCTTTGACTTAAAAAGATGAATCTTTGTTTAAACCGCGGTAAAATCAGCCCAAAACTGTCACTGATACCACTGATGCAGCGTTCCTGGTGCACAACACCCCCAGCACCCTCCCCTCGCAGCAGTTTAGTGACAGCAGCGGCATCGACTGCAGCATGAAGAGACAACACAGCAACCAAATGAGGAGGACCGTCTCTAGTGCCTAAACGTCGCTTTTCAGTCAGGACCTTGAAAGACAAGATTTGAGATGTTGAAATCTGCAGAATATTCAGAATATTTCAACCGTGAAAAATTATCCTCATCTGAAACAAGAAGTTACCATGTCTTTCTTATTCCTACGGAGCTGGTTAGCTTTGTGCCTTCTGTCCATCTTCTTCTGCTCCTTTCTCTGTTTTTTAGTGAGAGCTGTGACAGACACTCTCCCTGAGAAACAAGCAGATCCAAAAGTTGTATAATCCTGTTTACAAGGTAATAACTCAAAACCTGATTTCGGTGCTTTCTAAGGAAGTCTGCAACAATTTAAACTGCATAAAGCACAAATTAAAAAAAAAAAAACTCTTTACAGTGCAAATGGCATCTGTTTTACTTTGTTTTGCATAACTCCATTAAGTCCCGTTTTGTTTATACGGTGGTCCTTTTGCAACAATATCAATTAATGAAGCCCCTTATAAAGTATCATTTGATTCATTGTCTCACACACCTTTTTAGTTTTGTTTTGACACTGCAACAAACCAAACCTTACTGCCTAGAACAGTCCTCTGCTCAAAATATAGTTTTATTTGCCATCTTTTGACTTCATCCTGCAGCACCATACTGCAACATGTTAAAGAAGACAAGTAAACACAGGTGATGATTTGCATACATTATGCCTGTGGGAACCACTGTCAACTCGCCCTATCAAGTAATGCCCTGTTTTATGATTTAATATTTACACAAACACTTCACTGAGCTAAAACATGCACCATAACTATAAGCTGCATAATCATATTCATATGGCCTCCTGTAGAAAATTGAAGTTACTATTGATGACTGTAGTATCTTCAGTTGAGGCCACTAGATTGACTGTTTTTACTGTGTGAAACTTATGTTCCTTTTTGGAGTCCATGTAGGTTTTCATTCAGTTGATCAATACACCACACTTTACCTTGTCTTTATACAATGGACACACAGTACAACACATAGTCAAGTTTTTTCATCTTTCTGTGTCTCAGACATTTCCATGAAGGGCTGCACAGTGGTACAGTGGTTAGCACTGTTGCAATGCCTTTATGTGTGAAGTTTGCATGTTCTCCTCAGGCATACATGGGTACACTCTGACTGCCTCCCATGCACCGAATAAAAGCTCATTAGGTTGTAGGTGACTCTAAAAATTGACCACAGGTGAGAGTATGAATGCGTGTTTGTTTGTTTCAGCATGTTAGCAGATCTGTGATTGACTGACACCAGCCTAGGGTGTGCCCTGCATCTCACCCTATGACAGCTGGGATCTGCTTCAGCCCCCACAACACCCCCATGATAAGTGGTATATAAATAATAAACGGATGGACATTTCCATCATGTGCAATTTAACCTCAGAGTTTGAATAATTTAACAAATGCCAGTGTTTGTGCATCACTTATTCGGTCTAAAACTTGAAGTATGCCATCAGTTTGTCTCACATTTGGTCATCAAAACAGATCAGAGTTTGTCGAACTGTTCACTTCTTCTGCCCTGTAGAAAAAATCCCTTATTTGCAATTATGTTGTACTAGATGTCAGCATAAACTGAACAGATTACCATTATTTACTGATAAGTGTTCATGCCACATCATCTGCCAGTGACCAATGGTTTTAAACTGGGCTGCTATCTGCTGATACCTATGTAATGGTGCATCATTACTCTTTATGAATAAATATGAGAAAAAAAAAAGTAGGGACATAGTTTTCGCTATAATTCCTATTCAAGGTAAATATTGATTTTCATTGTTACATCTTTGTTAATATATCCAGGTGTTGTCATAGGTTTACAACAAACTAATGAGAAACTACTATTTATTGTGATTCATCCTAGCATGCATTTATCAACTGATATCTTCATAACAATCATATTGTTTACATTTTTTAGTGCAAAGATTCACCATGCACTGTCCAAAAGCCCCTAAAACGTCATACAACCTTTTTCTTTTGGCTAGAAATTTTATACATTTGAATTAAATTCTTAATATTCAGGTCTTGAATTTCACTCTAAATTAATGAAGTATCAATGATTGAAGAATTATTGGAAAGGAGCTCTAAATTTAAAAATGTCATCTGCACTACAGCTTCAAGTGGTAGTTGTGCTGCCTGCCCATGACAAATGTTTAGAAACTGTTAAAATTATAATATGATCAGTATCATTAATATGATAACATTGGTATAACATTTTCAGACACAAAGAACCTGGATTTGCGTTCCATGGTATTAAAACTGCTATTTTTCCTCTGAGTCTCCGAGATCCAGTCCATTCCTAACTTCACATGGCATTAGTGAACCTGAAGAAGCAGGCTCACCTCTAGCAGAGCTGACAGCCAACGCCGGTTTAAAGTGGAACACAATGTAAAAGCTTAATTAATGCTAAATTCTCACTGAACTGAAGAACCCCCTTCCCTAGCCTTAAAAACTCAACACGTGTGTCTGCAGAGCCATCACCACAGCCTCAAGCTAACATAACATAGCTAACTGTTTGTTAGCGAGTGACGTTTCCCAATGTCATGATGTCTTACCTTTGTTTTCTCTCTCAATTTCACCTTTCGTCCGGTGTTTCCCATGCTTATGGCCCTTATTTTTCTGTTTATAAATGCCGGGTCTGTGGGCCTGTTGTTTTTCCTCATTTGCAGCCATTTTCACCATGTGGGAAAAGCAAGCGCCTTACTTCCGCATTCCGTGTGACGTCACCGGGTAGGCGCGTCATCAAACTTTCGGAGAATTTCTCGTCAAAATAAAAGCCGAGGTTATGAATATTAAAGATTTACGCAGCTAAATTAATTTGCATATTGAGTATTCATGTTCTGAATTATAGTATAAAGTAAAGTGAACAGAAAGACTGTTCACAGAATACAGTTACCAGAAAGATCTGGAGACATTTTCTCAAATAGATGTGAACATGGTGTGAGAATTGAATACCCATAAATATTCAAACCCAGCTCTAAAAGGCGAATCATTTTCTTTTTCATAATAATAAAAATAATAATCTTATTTGTATAGCATTTTGAAAGTAAATCACTTTTTTGTCCTCCTCTGAAATTTAGTGGAAGTTTTTAGCATGATATACATCCATGGCTAGAAGTGACCAGATAATGTAGTCTTATTATAGTCTTAAGTTCATAAGGTAAGAGGATATGTTGCTATATAGGAATGAGAATAAAATTAAAGATGTACTGGCCACCTTTGCTGCACTTGAACTGACATCAGATCCTTCATGTTGAACTGATGTTAGATTCCAACATTTGACTGACATCATAACCCGACTTTCAATTCAAATCCATTCAAACATCTTTATTTATACCCTCAGGGAGCAATTGGTTAAGCGTTTAAACTGATAGCAGATCCCTCTGTGGACTGATTAAATCATGGAGTGCTATGGACATCAAATCCTGACCCTGACATCAATACCTGACCAAAACTTACCTGTCAGATCCCAATGTTGAACCCAAAACCTCATGTTGAAGTGACATCACATTTCAATTATGCCCACCTCCAGCTGGTTACCAGTGGCATTGCTAATAGCATTGTTGTAATTACTTAATTCTGTGACATTGTTTAAAGCAGTTTTTGATTACTTAATTTGATACTAAATATTGATAGTATACTATATTGTAAACTATCAAAGGGTCTAACACAATCTCATGGTGAGGTATAAATGGGGCATAAGCATGAAGGAGGTGTGGTCATAGTTACTGTGCAGGGTTGATTTGAGCTGTGATGGTGGTGTGGCCCACAGTGATATCTTTTCATGGGGCCCAGAATTCTAGGTAACACCCCTGACTGACTTATAGCTATTGCCAGAGAGAGGGGGAGTTTGAACAAGTATCTTTAACCATTACATCATTCACAAAACTATCAAATGTAGACCGTGCATTAGTAAATGATAGCTGACTACAAGCTGCCTGAAGGTAGAAATTAATACTCCTGGTCTGCTGATGAAGGAAGTAAGTACCATTTATGGAACAGCCAGCCTTGAAATCCAGTGCTTGAGGAAGCCAGAATTCATGAAACACATTAACATTCACTTCGAAGAAAACTTTAAGATAAAAATAGTTCCGTTTTATGTTTCTGAGAAAAGGTTTTGCCAAATGGCCAATTGTGAAGAAATATCTTTAATGTGGTAATAGTAAACTTATTGACCTTTTTGCTATTGTAGAATTTAAAAAAAATGCACAGAGCACACTCATTCACTGTTTGTGAAAATGCAGTTAAACTTTTATTTTTAAAGTCTTAGAGGCCTACATTGTATCTATTTATCTGTTTTCTAATTAATTACTTACTTAATTAAAGTCTATTTTGAGCCAGTTTTCAGAGATAAGATTTGTCTAACCATTGAATATTTTTAATTAGGCGATATAAAAGCTACGCGAAGTTAGTTCTTGCAGTCAAACTCATATCTAAACTACTTTTCAGACTAAAATAACTCAAATGAGAGGTAACATTCAGGTCTGTTTTAAATTATAGCCTTGTTTTAAAATATTCTATAGCGTATTTATCTTGGCCAGATTTGGAAGACATGAAGTACCCTGCCTAAAACACCGGGATAAAGTCTGCTTTACCACTGAATAATCTTTTTTCATGTGATTTAACTTTTGTCTCAAATATATTATAGCTTGAGTGTTTTTTAATCATGTCTCCGCCTCTGGATTTTTTGGGTCAGGGAGAGTTTACTGCAGCTAGAGCAGGCAGGGCGGAACTGCTGTGTGCAATGTGTCGAAGGAAGACGGACAGTGAAAGAGAGCCAGGCAAACTTAGAACAGCAACAGTGTAGATACCAACATGTCGTTATTTTAATCTAAATTTTTAGTATTCCAAAGACATTGCGGATACTATTTCGGCTTCTTTGATTGTTGTTTCACAGATGTTTGAACTTCCCTCACTTTCTCCCTAACGTATTTCCACGAAGGGAGGCGGCGGTGGAGCGCACGGCAGCCATCTTTGGACCTGCCTGGGAGTGGGATACGACTATTCTGGCACCCTAGATACTTCGAGGGTGGGGATTTGAACCTTGAATATTTCACAAATCTGTACGTTATTATCGACTGACAACGTTAAGAAGAACGAGGATTTAGTGTGTTGAATAACCGCGCTTGGGATGAAACAGGAAGGATATAAATATAATCCAAAACTGTTTTGAATTACTCGACATTCTGAGCAGAGCTGAAACCTGGCCTGTCAAGAGAGGGTGAGTTTCAGCTAACTGGCTAAGCTAACTTAGCAAACATCACAGAGGTTTGCTCGCTACTTCAGCAAATTCTTACAAATACGTCTTAAAGTTGGCAAAATTATATTACAGTCGTGTATATATTCATCTACTAGCATATTTCACACGTTGTGAATGTTGCTCGGATTATTTTATTTTATGACACGTAACTTGGCAGAGCTAACGTTAAGTTTGGTGTGTAGCTAACATTACAGTCAACGTTGGTTAGCTTGGAGCTCCCAATACCTCTGATTTGTTTGCGCACGTTTGGGAGTGTTGTTGAGTCCTTACATTTCAGACTTCATACGTTTGAGTTGCTCATGAGACAGCTGAAGCAGCTTCGGTTAAGTGACAACTTTCAGAAAATCCCACTAAGTCCTTTCTCTAATTCCACTTGTGTTGCAACACTCCTGAGGTGTTACCTAAGTTAGCCACAGGTAACTAAGGATATAAGCTTGTGTTTAAGGCGTGTTTACATCAGAAATGCACATTTTAAAGTTTGCTTTAAGGCAGACGTTGGTTATGTGCTGAAGGCTTAACATTAAAGGGATATTTACAGCACTGTGCTTAAAGGTTTATACCTTCCTTTCCCCACAGTGAAGCCCCGAATGTATGTTCTATAGTGTAGGCCTGAACTTAAATATTAACTTCAACTGGTTAAAAGATGACATTGTTTTTTTTTCTCTTTTGACATCTAGGACTAAGACTAAGGAAACATTAATGGTTGACACTGCAAACTATACGTTTTTGTTTTGCTGATTCAGTGACTTGACAGATCATCATTATATATACATTAAGATGTACACTTAATCTTAAAATAGTGAAAATATACATTTTTGAATCAATAAGAAAGGTTTAACTGTCTTTCAATGTTTGATGCATGCCATAGCTGTGAAGTCAAGACAGACAGATAATCACCAGTCAAAATGTTCACTAGGGCCCCTTCCTACCTCCCAATAGCTGTGCGAACAGGAAATGCTGAGAAATGCAGCGCAGTGAGGACATACATTGGGAATTCCAGCCCTCCAGCTTTTGTTGTCCTGTCCTGCTGCATTCTTGTGCATGTGTGAGTCTGTGTTAGTCAGAATGCAAGGTTGTTTTATGAGGTATCAGTTATCATCACTGACTTCTGAGATCACATGTCCTCAGTTGAAAATGCCATCATGAGACATGACAACAAGGCTCATTCATGAGCAACAATGTAGTAAGGAACAATGGCAATAAAGAGGCACAGTCCCACATGGTAATGAGGCTTTATTTCAGGGCTGTTGTTGCATCTGTGTGGAAGAGTGAGTTGTTCAGTGTTGCTGTGAGACAAAAGATGTCTGCTTGAACTGGGAGCTGTTTCTCCCCGGCTGGGAAAGAAGTCTTGTGACTCTAGCGTCAGCTCTGCATCTGTTTGCAGCTGATCATCTGAGCAGCATGGACTTGGTAAACTTTCCTTCAGTCATCTTTAAAGTCTGCATCCTTACTACAGTAGTTAATCTCTATAACATACTTTTAAACAGGCAACAGTGAAATATGGTTTGGCTTTATGTCTGCTTATACCATGGTCACTTGCCAACGAAAATAATTAATAAAAGTACTAATTTATAATCTCATACTTTTTGTGATCAAAATAGAAAGTTTTACTAAAAAAATATATTTTGTTCCCCAAGCATGAGGGCTTGGCTAACAACTGGAATAGCCATTCCAATCCCATAACGTTCTTAGGGAATGTAAACATAGTTCAGTACTCCAGTATATAGGGCAGGCCATAGATACGAAGTCACAACACAAAGTCAAAAAAACTAGTCCGCTCAGAGCACTTTCTGAGTGGATTTATCAATGAAAAGACATGAAGACGAGTGAGACTAAGAGTCATCTGTGATCAGACTATAAACTTGTACGTTAACATGAACAGTCATCTGATAGAAAGCTTAGTTTTGGCAGGCAGCTGTTTGAATAAACAGAATAATTCCCCCTTCTGCACTACAAGGTAATAGAGGTGAAATGGAACTGTCCGCGCCCTGCAGGTGCTGATTGTTCATCAGACACGTCAATATTTATCAGATAATATCATGCCGGTTTATCAGAGGCGTTTCCTTTGGCTCTGCAAAGAAATAATGGCTTCTTCTCTTTTGTTTATATCATTTGAATCTTCTTACAATAGTTTATAGCAGTTAGGACAAGAGGGAAGTGAGTTTTTTGCTTCACTCACCTCCCAATGTTAAGGTGAGCCTGGAAACAAGACGTATATCGGATATAGGAGATAAGACCCTCTTCTATTACTGGTCATTAACCTAGAGTCTATCATTTTATTTAAGAGTGCACTCACACTAGGCCATCCGTACCGTGCCTGGGCTCATTTCAGCCTAAAGCCCGGTACGTTTGGCCAGTGTAAGTGCAATTGTCCCGTGATTCGGCGCGGCACGCTTCACAACCCCGGCACGGAAGGACAAGGTGGGCCTAGGCACGGCACAGATGCAAATGAAGGGGCACAAGCACAGGAATGTAACGTAACATGAATAACAACAGAGGGACCCGCTTTAGAGCACAGAGAGCACAGCAGCTGCATGCTAGAGACAGCAGGATTTTTTCTAGAAAGATAAAGAGAACTATTTTGTCTCATTGAATTTCAACAAGTTACAAGGACTTTTTAAGAACTGAAGAATTTAACTTCACACAGCTTTACTACGACTGTTCGAATGGATCCCAGTCCAGTCCACATTTCTGACCAGTTTCGAGCAAAGTCAGGCTTTAACCACTGTGAAAGGATTTTTGGTTTGTGAAATAAAGCTTTCTATCTTAATTGAGTCACAAACAGCAGCTCACAGGATAACAAACACCTTTCATTCTCCGTGCGTAAAGGAGAGTGCCAATTACGTGGACAAGTGTGTGCCGGGGTTATTCATACGGCTGATGTAACCTCTCTTATTATAAAATTATAATGCCAAACTATAATCCACTGAATAAACCTCTAATTCTATTTCATGTCACCAAGAAGTGAAACTGTGGTCTTGATCACTGACGTTTGGACGGAACATAGCTTATTAATCCTGAGGCTTATTCACCTCCAGCTCTAATCAGATGGTTAAAATTGCTCTTGTCATCATTTAAAAAAACTTTTATCTGATCATTTCATCCTACTCTGGACTCAGGCTGTCTTGTGACATGAGAGCTTGTTTGGTGCAGCACTGAACAGCATCCAAACGCAGTGAAAAGGCTCAGTTCATGGCGCGTAAAAGATTTCCACGGGGTCTCAGATAGTATATTGACAGTATATGAACTGCTTTCTCTTTCTGTCTCTCCTCACTGTGCTCTTTATAGTTAACGTAGCTACAGATCCTAGGTCAGCTTAAATAACTCTGGTGTCAGATCAGATATCGAATAAATCTGTTGCTATTTTACAGCCTAAAAGACAACACTTACATATACTGATTCATCAACAAGTGTAAATTTACAACAGTGGGCGCTTCGTGTGAGGACGTCAGTGCATGACATATCCGTGCCCAAGCCTGGATGCGTTGAGCAGTGTGAGTGCAGGTCGAAGTGGGGGACTGGGGAGGGGGTCAAATGGGCTTCAGCATGGTTAGAATATGGCACGGGACGGATGGCCTAGTGTGAGTGCACCCTAAGTCAGTTAAGTGACGGTTGATGCTGGTCTGCAGGCTTCTTAGGCTGGCAGGGCTGTACCCCCTGCTCAGAAAATATGACTGTCTCAGGTTGCTATAGTTACTCCTCATGGAGTAGCTGCTCATGGATGCTGTGCATTAATTTGGAATAGTGTAATGACTTTTGACTGGAACTACTTGTGAAATTCAAACGGTGTCCATATATCAGAAGTTAATGGACACCAATGGAATTTCCAGAGCCAAGCAGAATCAAGTATTCGCCAAGACCATGGTTTAATGATGGTGAACTTTAAAGCTAATATCTGCGTATGCTAATAATATCGGGCATCCCTTTTGAAAAGCAAAGCTATTATTGCAATCTTGCTTTGGACAAAAGCACCTGCTAAATGACATTGTAACATTGTAACTAGGGATGTAACGATAACCGGTATCACTATAAACCGTGGTAAAATTTGAGACGTTTAGTATTACCGTTTCAATTTTTAATTACCTTTAAAACCGTGTTTGATTACGGCACTTTGAAAACTCACGGTGATACTGCTCAATTCCTGGAGAAGCCGCAGCATTCTGTGGCAATAATGCAACTTCATGGATGCCAACTGCCGTTTAACACCATAGAAGAAGAAGGAGTAGCGCTCTCTGAGACTCTGGTGTGCGTGCGCAGTTTGAAAACATGGCGAGAGCGAGCAAGAGAGAGCGAGAGAGAGAGCGAAAGAGCGCAAGAGAGAGAGATTGTACACAAAGGTACATGAAACAGTGAAAGTGTTCTTTCTGTACCAGTTTTTCTTAGATCTGTAAGACTAAATCTAGTCTTGAGCACTGAATGTAAAGAAAAGCATTATTGGATCTTATCTACAATTTGCACAAAGTGCAGCTACCTCTTATGGCCATAAGGTGCCATCTTTAATGCACATTTGTATGTTTGATGTTAATACTTTAATGTTCTGCCAACAAAGTACATTGTGTTTGTTATTTTATTTTATTTAAAAAGACCTTGGTTAAATGATTTCAGTGTGTGTATAAGTACTTTTTGAAAATTTTGAGCACATTTCAACAATACCGTGATAATAATGATAACCACGATAATTTTGGTCACAATAACCATTATATGAAATTTTCATATCGTTACATCCCTAATTGTAACAATGGACTAATATTAAGGCATACCGTGGTATGACAGTTATTAACAGAAGAGCATTTTGCCACAAATGCCATTGTTTCCTTTGAAACATTGAAGAATATTTACATTCATCCTTCAGCATTATTTCTTTTAAATATTTGTTATTTTGTCTTAATTTCTTAAATGTTTCAGATAAAATGGGATATGTAGACTCTTTAATGTAGATGGTATGCACAAGTACTTTGTAGGATTCACTAGTAATGTCAATGAGCTTACAGAGAATTAACAACCTGTTGTTGTTGTGTAATGCTATTTTTACCCACAGTTATATTGTGTTTACATACTCTGAATGCTCACAAGGATCACTTACCTGATCTAATACTTGATGGTTTGTGCAGCAAGGTCCCTTGTCAGTTTTACTGAGTAATAAAGAGGAAAGTAATACAAATAGAATAAATATTGTTTAAGTAGAAAATAGAAATGATTATGAGATCAATATGCAATGTGCTCATTCTCCAGGCACGGGATGTGCGGACAAATGAGGTGGTGGCCATCAAGAAGATGTCTTATAGTGGAAAGCAGTCCAGTGAGGTATGGTAGTTTTCACAAACCTTAATCATTTAAGAAAGGCAATTCATGAGTTTTTGTAATAAGAGTCTAAAATTTTCCCCATTTTCACAGAAATGGCAAGACATAATCAAGGAGGTGAAATTCCTGCAGCGAATACAACACCCCAACAGCATTGAGTACAAAGGATGTTACCTGCGAGAGCACACAGCCTGGGTAAACTTTTACATTATAGCATCAGTTGTGATATGGCGTTACCAAAATAAGGTGACAAAGAAGAAAAAGATGGCAAAAATTGAATTAACACAGATCCATCTTTATTTTGTTGCAGCTCGTAATGGAGTACTGTCTTGGCTCAGCCTCAGATTTGTTAGAAGGTATGTTGAAATCCTTCTGAACTTGTTCTCATTGAGTTTATAATGTTTGATTGCATGCAGAAGCCTGCCTTCTTGATGCTTTTTTTCTCAATTTACATCTCCGTTGGTGAATGTTTCCTCTGCAGTTCACAAGAAACCCCTGCAAGAAGTTGAAATAGCTGCAATTACCCACGGTGCTCTTCAAGGTTTGGCTTATCTTCACTCCCACAACATGATTCACCGGTAAGTGTTTCAAGGGTTTGGGCGCATGCTGAGAACCAAGTGCTTTTGCTCTCAGGCTTTTCTGTCTTCTAGTGTAGTGTTGTGATCATTTCCTTCTCTGTGTTTGACAGAGATATCAAAGCAGGAAACATCTTGCTGACGGAGCCTGGGCAGGTGAAACTGGCAGATTTTGGTTCTGCCTCTATTGCCTGTCCCGCCAACTCCTTTGTTGGGACTCCATATTGGTACGATAAAGCGCATGTGTTCATGTTAATGAAGTTCTTTTACAAGCTTTTGAATTTCTATTTATGTGGGGTTTTTTTTTGTGTTTTCAGGATGGCCCCAGAAGTTATTTTAGCCATGGATGAGGGACAGTATGATGGAAAGGTGGACATTTGGTCATTGGGGATAACTTGCATTGAATTAGGTAAGGCCAATCCATGTACTTTATAACTTTTACAAACATCTAATAACCAGTATATTTTGCTCTTTTAGTCAATGGATAAGTGAATAATCTTGTCTTTTCCCTTATTTTCCCCTCAACAAATAATGTGAATCCTTGATGAAACATGTTACTTAGCTGAGAGGAAACCTCCACTGTTCAACATGAATGCAATGAGTGCCTTATACCATATAGCACAGAATGAAAGCCCCATGCTGCAGTCTAGTGAATGGTATGTTCAAAATTTGTATTTTTTTGTTTTGTTTTGTTTTGTTTTCAACTTGAGATCATTATATAACAAACCTATCATTTATCTTTTAATTTTAGGACGGATTATTTCCGAAACTTTGTAGACTCTTGCCTTCAGAAAATTCCCCAGGATAGACCGAACTCTGAAGAGCTCTTAAAGGTGAAAATAATTATTTTAAAAAGGCTATTGAATACTTCTGTACTCCTTATGGTTAAACCCTAAAACAAACCCCGAGCTCAGGAATTTTTACCCATGTTTTTCTCCTCCAGCATGCATTTGTCCAACGTGAGCGACCAGAATCAGTTCTTATAGACCTCATAAGTCGGACCAAGGATGCAGTACGAGAGCTGGACAATCTGCAGTATCGTAAAATGAAGAAAATATTGTTTCAGGAAGCCCACAATGGCCCAACAACAGAGGCACAAGATGAGGAGGAGGTATGTCACATGACTTCTAAAACCACTGCCAGCTTGAATTTCTCCTTTAATCCATTTCTCTTATCTCCAGTCCAGCTAGTGGTTTATTTTCTGTCATTCTGAGTTATTGGAGATCATTGTGGTAACCTTGTTACTGTCTGCCATGTGTGTTATTTTAAGGAGCCAGAGCACAGTGTGAGCAGGACGGGTACAGTGAACAGCGTGGGGAGCAACCAGTCCATTCCCAGCATGTCGATCAGTGCCAGTTCGCAAAGCAGTTCAGTAAACAGCCTGACAGATGCAGGAGATGACAAGAGTGAGGTAGACATGGAGGGAGATCACACAGTCATGTCCAATAGCTCTGTGATTCATCTGAAACCAGTAAGGAGCTTACTCGTACTAACTCCCTAATGCTCATTTTTAAATAAATTTGATTCTGTTTGTATATAATTCTCGTTATGCTTTTTATGTAGTCTATGCATCTTTCCTTTCTTTCAGGAGGAACAGCAGACATATAACGAAGAGTCAGAACCTAACACCAGGCAAACCGAGCCACAGTCTCAACCTGCACAAACTCCAAGGCCAAAACGGAACCGCGAGCACTTTGCTACTATTCGTACAGCCTCAGTGGTAATAACACAGTTACTGTTTTTACAGATCAAATAATATTATAGCCAACTAGAAAAGCACTCGGAGAGCGCAGACCTCCACGATTAGCCCTATCTCCCAATAGTAAAGAATCCTTAAATCAAATTCCTGGATCCAGACAGTGATCCGGATCACTCCCCAAATCTAATCACTTCTTCCTTATGCCATTTCTGACATTTCCTGAAAATTTCATCAAAATCCGTCCATAACTTTTTGAGTTATGTTGCTAACAGACTAACAAACTAACAAACCCTGCCGATCACATAACCTCCTTGGCGGAGGTAAAAATAACTGCTAAGGAAAGGGTTGTATATTGGTCGGACATTTTCCACAATATTCGTTGGTTTGAAGTAAAAAATATTGTGCCTAAGCTTTAAGGCTCAACATTTGCAACTTAATATATGTAGTTCAAAGCAGGACTGTGGTTAAGTTTTAGTATTTTATAGTCTTAAATTTGCCTGTGAAAACTGAAGAACTGTTTTCCCTTGAATTCTTCACTATTAACACACATAAGCCTCTCACATATTCTTTCCTCAAAAACTCTTTCCTTCCACAAACGACAGTGAAAAAAAGACAATCTGTGTTCTGCATTTTCCAGCTCACTCGGCAGATTAAGGAGCATGAGCAGGATTCTGAGTTGAGAGAGCAGATATTAGGCTACAAGCGTATGAGGCGGCAGCACCAGAAACAGCTGATGGCTCTGGAAAACAAGCTGAAGGCTGAGATGGATGAGCACAGACTCCGTTTGGACAAGGAGCTGGAGAACCAGAGGAATAGCTTTGCCCAGGAGATGGAGAAACTGATAAAGAAGCACCAGGCGTCCATGGAGAAAGATGTATGTTTTAAGCTCATATATATCTTCATTTCAGAATTATAATGCACTTTCTTATTTTTACTAACAGCAAACTGATTTTGATGTGCATTTTTTTTTCCTTTAGGCAAAAACTTTTAGTAATGATGAAAAGAAGTTCCAACAACATATTCAGAGTCAGCAAAAGAAAGAGCTTAACAGCTTCCTAGAGTCTCAAAAAAGAGAGTACAAGCTTCGCAAGGAGCAACTCAAAGAGGTAAAGAGGTTTCTCCAAAATGAGCACTGTACTTACTGTATAAGCTGTCTGGTCTCTTCTGTTACTGACCCGCATTTTTCTTCTGGTTTAGGAGTTGAATGAAAACCAGTCAACACCCAAGAAAGAGAAGCAGGAGTGGTTGGCAAAGCAAAAGGAGAACTTCCAACACTTCCAAGCAGAGGAAGAGGCCAACTTACAGCGCAGACAGAGGCAGTATCTGGACCTAGAGTGCCGCAGGTTCAAACGGAGGATCCTGATTGCTCGCCATAACATTGAGCAGGACTTAGTGCGTGAGGTCAGCCCAACTTTCTGTCCTCTTCATTGTATTTGGGTACCCAAATATACAAAACAGTGATTTACATATTAAAACCTTAAATTAAGTTATCTTTATTGCCCAACAGTTATCTTTATTCATTCATCTCTTAATTTGCAAATAATTAGGAATTAAGTAAGCGTCAGACCCAGAAGGACTTGGAACATGCCATGCTACTCCGGCACCACGAATCCATGCAGGAGCTGGAGTTCCGCCAGCTCAACACCATCCAAAAGACGAGGGCTGAGCTGATCCGCCTGCAGCACCAGACTGAGCTCACCAACCAACAGGAGTACAACAAGAGGAGGGAGAGGGAACTTCGGCGTAAGCACGTAATGGAGGTTCGCCAGCAACCCAAGAGCCTCAAGGTGAGAACTCAGCTTGTGTGCATTCATGCACATTAAATGATCAAAAGATATTTTGTTTAAAAGAAAGTAAAAACACTGAATGAGACTTAGGTTAATGCAGGATTTAAATGACCTTAACTTAAAGAAATAACACATTTCTCTTTGTTGTAGTTATTAGACCTTTCTGTAATTATTTTTTTTTTCTACAACCTAGTCCAAAGAGCTACAGATCAAGAAACAGTTCCAGGACACATGTAAAATCCAGACCCGGCAGTACAAAGCACTGAGGAACCACCTCTTGGAGACCACACCAAAGTCAGAGCACAAGGCTGTCCTTAAGCGGCTGAAGCAGGAGCAGCACCGAAAACTCGCCATCCTGGCAGAGCAGTATGATCACTCAATCAACGAGATGCTTTCCACACAGGCGGTAAGTCTGGCAACGGAGAGAATATCCAATCCTGAAAGTTTTAAGTTTTACAGTGGCAGTGTCACCCAGGTTTTCATAATCTCACCATTAGATTGACATGTTTAAGTAAGTTTAAGTTGGGTTTGTATTTTATCTCTTCAGCTACGTCTGGATGAGACTCAGGAGGCTCAGTGCCAAGGCCTACGAATGCAACTACAGCAGGAGCTGGAGCTTCTCAATGCCTACCAGAGCAAGATCAAGATGCAGACGGATGCCCAGCACGACCGCGAGAGGAAAGATCTGGAGCAGAGGGTGTCACTCCGAAGGGCCCTGCTGGAACAGAAGGTCTGTGTCTATTGATATTCCCACCGAGATTCACATGAAGCTGACTCCGTAATATTGGCAACATTTTAAACTGTGGGGTTCTGTGCAGTTTTAAATGCTCAGTGGCACAGGTTTCATCTGTTTTGATTTAGAAGGCCTGCTGTGTTATTTTTTGTTTGCATAAAATGCAGTTTGAAGCACATGTCAACACTGTTATTTACAAATTATTCTATTCTTCTTAGATTGAGGAGGAGATGATGTCCCTGCAAAATGAGTGCATGGAGCGAATCAGGAGCCTGCTGGAGCGCCAAGCTAGGGAAGTGGAGGCTTTTGACTCAGAGAGTATGCGCCTTGGTTTCAGCAACATGGTGCTATCGGCTGTCTCTCCAGAGGGGCTCAGCAATAGCTTTCCCGGGGCTCCAGGAAACTGGAGTCACCATCAGCAGCAGCACCCACCAGGGGGCTCTCAAGGGCCACACTGGGGCAGTGGTGGCTCAGGTGCAGGGTCAAGCCACCAAGGCAGTCATCACCACTATCACTCCAGTCCTGGAGGAGCACCTATGCAGCAAGGCTGGGGGCAGGGCATGCAGGGAGGTGGGGCTCCGTCACCGTGGGGCCACCCATCAGCTGCAGCACTGATGTCCCGCAGCAGCGGAGGTGTACAGAACAGCCCCCAGGCGATGGGGAGGACACCCTCAGGAGGGCGAAGCGAGCAGAGCATGAGCAGGAGTACCAGTGTCACTTCTCAAATATCCAACGGGTCACATCTCTCCTACACATAAATCTCGTGTCAGCTCCTGAGTTTGAGTGGGGATGTAGAATCCACTAACTGTGCAGGACAGCGTTTTGGCACTGAGCTTTGCTGCTCTGTCAGTCCCCACGCCTCTGTTTCTCCAGTGTACAGATGTGGATGTGTGATAAAAAAAAAGTTGCTCAGGTCAAAAGGGCTGGAAAAGACGCAGCCCATCCTCACTGCAGTTTATCGATATGCATACCGAACGTTAAATTCATGTTACATTTGCAATTTGAGTGTCAACATATAAAACTCCCATTTGTTTTTATCTACAGCTTTCTCCTGGGTAATTTTAAAACTACATGTTTTGTGCTTTTCACAGCCATTGCTTTCATTTTGCACATCAGACACTGTTAAAAGCCTTTGGCATGTGTTCACTGTGTCCTTTTAAGCAATGTGGTATCAAGCATTTACAGGTCAATGATTTTATTTAGTTTCCCTTCCTTTAATTCCACTGATTCATCCTCAGTTATACACTGGTTGATGGTTAAAGCGCAGCAGAACTATCTGAGGATGTTGCTGTTGTGATACCAGCCTGCTGTAATGGTCATAGTGATTTAGTAGTTTTACTTCACCTTATTTCCTGGGCATCAGCCAAACTGAGACTTTGCAAATTCAGAGCCAAATAATCTCATCTCAACTGATTAAGGCTTATGCGACAACACTACTACAGTGCCTTTTAACCTTTGATTATAGAAATCTTGCGCAGATGTTTATAGTTCAATATTTAAGATTTCATCTGTTAATAATCAGTGCCAGTGTAGGTTCAGTTCAGTCCATGCTGTGATTGTACTTGAGAGGACACAAATGCTCAATATATTCTGTTCACTGTGTTTGCAGTAAAGTTAGGTCATTGCCTATGAATGGTGAGAAATAGTTAAGTATTTGTTTATATGAGTTAGGGTTATATTTAGAGTGGAGGTACTGTAGGGGTGAATCCCTGCGTTACACAGATTGTGAGTGTACACATTCAAAAGGGGAAGAGTGAGGGGCTGAAAAAAAGGAGACTTGTTTGCCTTCAAAAACAATTCTAGTGTTGATCTGTTGATTTGTATTAGTGCCTTTTTAAAACTGCTGCCTTTCTGAAAGCACTTTATACAGCAAAATATGTATAAGTTTTTCACAGAGCACCTGGTGGATGAGTGTTTTGTCGGTACGCCTTGAGTTAAGTCGAGGAGTCAAACTTAACTGTGCTGTGATTTCTTCGAGGAGCAATTTTCCCCAAGTATAGGCAAGACCGAGTAGTGTATGTCTACATAAAGAATGTGAGTGGAAGTTTTTACCCTCTTTCTGCAGATTTACTGTTAAAACCTTGTTGTTGGTGTTACTTCTGAACTGTCATTAAAATAGAGGAGGCAAGGGTGCTTGAGGTACCAAAAAAATCATTAGGTTCAGGTAAACAGTTCTTGTTATTGTCATGACCATGACAGCAGGCTTGGCAGTACTAAGATAACATAAAAACTTTGGGCTCAGTTAACTAACACTAAAAAACTTTTAAAGGTGCTTAGGATGTTGCAGCATCTTAACAGAACCCAGAACAAGGGTGGCTGAATGGATGATATTGTAGCACGTACATGTAAATGTAAAATTACACACTATGAAAACAGCCAAATCCAAAACTAATGAAAACAAAGCACTTAAGTACTCATTTTATGTTTTTATCAGCACCTCTGATAAATATCTGTTTTGCTCCCCACTTTTGCTTTTTTATATTGTTTGGTAAGTTTTTTTTTCCCTTTTAAGCTTTTAACAGATTCTCTGTACAAGTTTTCATCTCCATACAGAGAATTTAAACACTTTAGAAAGAAAGGCCTTCTTTGGAAGCTCTCTTAAGAAACTCCCCTGAATCATAAAGCTGGAGTGAAATGTTCATATGTGTATATTTTATGAAAGACTAAACTCACATTTTAAGAAAATTATTTCTTAAACTAACTTTATTTAACTGACAGACCACACTGATTTAGCAAAAGCTTTCACTCTCTAAGTGAAAGAACTGTTGTCTGGAAGATTTTCTCGGTTTGCGTGCACAGACAGAATGCCTCACATGCATGTATTTGCTGTCATCTTCTTTAAATACCACTTAATTATTCAGGCAGCCATCTCTGAGCATCATCACTGCAGAGATAACCCTCCTTCACTGCACCCATTTGGCATTTGTCCCCTTTTCCATTCTAATTCAGAGCCATCTTTTCCCATGCTGGCTCTCTGAATGTCATACTGTGATGTATATTCCTATCACATCTGAGGACACAAAAAATGTGGGGTCTTTTTCTTAACTAGGTGCGATTTCTCACATGTATGTATCCTTTCTAAAGTTCTGCATTATACCAAGTGACATATGGTTCAGTCCAAAATGTCTATAATGCCAAGTGAGTTGTTCAAGCTACTGTGACAAAGCAGGTTACAGTTCTTATTCATTATTTGATGAGGAAAATGGGAATGTATTTATAATGATGAGACCTTAAGTCAAAACCATGGCCAAGAGTTTGAATGTTCGGCCAGAGAAACCTCACATACATGCCAACCTTTGAGTTTGTATGCACAGTTCATGTTAGCTTTCATGTCAATATTGTGTGCGAGGGAGTCTTGGTAATGTTGTCAATCATTGTCAGTCGAGGCCATTCTACCAGCCTGGGTTTTATTTTTTATTGTCATTTTATTACTTTGATGTCAACTTTTATTCTACTGACTGAAAGCATAACTGAAACAGAACAGGCAACAGAAAACAGCAATCTTTTTTTATGGTCAAACACTGTGCCATACCCGAGTTGCCAAGCCCAGATACCACTGCATCTTCTCATCTTCATCATAATCATCACGGCTGATGACATGAAATGTATGAAAAATAAAACCAAGGTGGTTCTGGACTAGTGGCCAAAGAGAAATAAAGGCTTAGAAAAAGGATGAGGTGACAGGCAAATGATGAAAAGAGATTGCATTTCTTTGAAGATGTCAGTATTCTTCTTTGGCACATTACCACTACAACTCATAACCTGTATTAAACTGTATAGATGGTGGAAGTTGTTTTTGAATGTCAGAGAGATTATGAAGATAGTACATAAAAGATGGTTAAGTGCTAAAAGTGGATTTAAATTTTTGTATAAAGACACAAAACAGAATAAGAATAGGATCAAATTTATTATTTGTTTGTATTATATTTACCATTGTGTTGGCAGAGGGATATTGAACAGAAATCAGCTGTAATAAAGTAATTTTAGTATAACTTGTCTTGTGTAATTATTTTCAGTGGCTGTTTCAGATTTATGGTTGCTAAAGTGCAGTGTATGACAGCACTGCATTAAAAACACAATGTATTATTGATGAAACTTCCCTGACTGATAAATAGCCTGGCAAGACCTTTGGAGGCCCTGTGCAGGAGTATGAAAAGGGATTCTGGATTCCAACACCACTGACCAGACCAAACCCACACAGTTACTTCTGAAATGCTTCCTTCATACCTCTAAATCTTGGGCTGTTTAAACTTTAAAACTTCATCAGAAACCACAAGAAAAAAGTGTGATATTTCTTGTTATCATGAGTAGATTCTTTTCAAAAGTAAGCATTTCACACATCCACATATGTATAGGAAGGTATAAGGAAGTAGTCTATAATAGTTGGACTAAAATTTAATTGGATCAGACCTAACTATAAGTTACTTATTTTACACATTCTGATGAAAGAGAAGTGTGCAAAGTCTTGCAGTTTGACTTCACTGTGATGACTTGATGTCACTGAAGGGTTGGTGAGGCGACGGCAGAGATAGGATACCCCTATGGAGTCTAGACATTAGTGATGGTGTGGATGAGGGATGTAGGATCAGATGAGGAGTAGACTTCTGAGAAGCTGGGCCAGGAAACCAATAAGGTGGCTTTGAAAAAGAGTGGTATGTAAGATGAGATGAGCAGAAAATTGCAAAAAAAATGAGCTGTTTTAGTTTAATTTTATTAGTTTTAGTGTTCTGCTGTATTTTTTCAGCAGGGACAAGACCCAAAAGGGTCAGAAAAGGTTAACACCATACTGTTAAAACAGACTTTTGAAAAAGACTTTTCATTTTATCTTTTCACGTTTTCTTCAATCAAATCAGGACATTTTTTTCTCTCCAGGCTATATGTCAGTTAGTATGCTGCTATTAAAGACTGGGGAGATTCTCTCCCTAATTTTATTTGATTTTATTTAGTTTTGTAAGCACAGATTTAGGTTTTAGTTATTTTTGTGAAGCTTGGTTTTTTTCCGTTATCTTAAGTATTCTAACGTTTTAGTTAGTTTTAGTAAACGATAATGACCTTGCTCCATCGGAATTCAACAGTCAGGCCCACTTCTCCCTCCACTCTGATGCCCATAGCCCCAGGCATAGACTTTCCCCAGAACACAGCCTGGGAACCAATCAATCCAACCACTGGTCACAGAAACGGAAGTTCAAGCAACGTGATATGTGACGTGACTTGTAAACAAACGTCAGCGTTAGCTTGTTAGCTTGGGAAAGGAATGCCGTCTTAACAGAATCGAGTAAGTTAAAGAGTTACCAACGTACGTGGGTTTATGTTGAAAGTGTGAAGTTAACGTTGTTAGATAAATATGAGTTCACGTTGGAGCAAAGTTGCGCACTTTTGTTCATTTGGTAACTCAACAGCTTTCAGCTAAAACATTTGCGTTATCTCACTGGTAGCAAAGTATCCATTAGATCACGCTAAAAATCAAAATAAAATGCGCTGCTCCTAAAAGAACAGGGGGTAACTGAGGTGCGAAGTTAGCTGGATAGCAGCTAGCTTTACTTTAGCTCTACTTTAGTTAGCAGGCTAGTTAGCTGTTTAGATAAGTGTATAAAATTGACTCTTCGAGAAATAAAAACAACAGTTCATGATTCAAAAACATTAAAATTCATTAACAGTATCCACGTCGATGATAGGGTTAGGGTTAGGTATCACAGAAAGCTGAACATAGTTGTCTAACCGTGTGCTAACGTTGCATGCAAACCCTGAAGTAAACAACGACAATGTGGGACTTAGACCACTTTAAAGCAGCACGATTGTTTCTTTGTATTTTAAATACTAGTTATGTGTTTCTTACGTGAAGGTTTTATTAAAAACATCAGAAAAGGCTTTTTTTTCCTGGCCATGATCAGCATGATTTGTAACCTTTGCAAAAACCAACAAGTAGAGATAGTGAGGTGTTGACGCAAGCAGTATGTCATCGATTGTATTCTATTGCCAAGTACAAAAAGGAGAAAAGTTGCAAAAGGTTACTTGAAAAGGAGAAGTACTTTATGTAATCTCATTTTATGTCTGGTGTCTTCACAGTTCTCCAGGATGTTGTGTGAAGTCCTGCTGTCATCATTATGGTTCCTGTTTGTTATCTTCTGGGTCGAGACAATAAGTGTTTGGCTGTTTCTGTCCATGTTTTATCAGAACAGGGCATTTTATCACTGGGGAGATGGGTAAGATAGTTTCTGTTTACTTATTTTATGTGAATCTTAAATTTATAATAGCTTTTTCCATATCAGGGAAATACAAAATGTCATCTGATTGTACTATGGATGGTAACACTTTATTTGAAGGGGTATACATAAGACTGGCATGATGCTGTCATAATCGTGTCATGACACATGCCATTCACATAAGGGATGTTTTATGAACTTTTATGAATGTTGTCATTAAGTGCCATTCATTTGATTACATCACCTTTACTGCTATTAATAAAGAGCATACCCACTTCTGCACACACCACTGGACATCCCAATTCAAGACTGGAAGTGTTCAGTGTACCTTGCACTCTATCTGGTGTCCCAGCAGCTTTTCCTTTCCTGGAGAGCCACATATGTAAAACCTGGATCTTACCACACTCCTGCATATTGTTTCCAGTCTTTATGCTAGGCTAAGACAGCTGCCTACTGCCTTATCGTACTGTACAAAGAAGCAAAAAGGATCAAACAATGTCAACTTTGCATTAAAGGTGAAAGAAATGACCAAATGACACTTAATGACAACATTCATAGATCTTCAAAAAACAACCTTTATGTGAATGACAGGGGTCATGTCATGTTTATGACATGTCAGTTGTATGCATATTCCTTCAAATCAAGTGTTACCCTAAAGGCATACTATGAAGTAATCAAATCTATTTAGTAACTTTAGCCTTGTGAGTCGTTGCTTTATAATTTATTTTTCAAATGTTAAATTTGTGTTTATTGTTCCACTTACATGTGACTTTATTTAATTCAGTGTCACAGCTAACTAAAAGAGTTGATTTCAAACTTTGTGATACTTACTATTATGAATTTGGGAATAACAGGCAAGGCAAATTCATTTTTATAGCACTTAGCAACAGTGAGATGAAGAGGCAAATATCTCAATTTGTGATAGAAGTTCAGTTAAGACTGCAGAGTCCTTAAGCTCTTTCTGAACTGTTTAATAAAAACTCACCTGTCCTTGTTTCACAGGTTAGTGAGTGTTAGATATTTTAAATACTACTGCTCCTTTGGTGGGTGGTGCCGCTGACTTGCACAAGAGCTCCATGCTTGTTTGTTCACTGCTGTTTGTTTTACTGTTTTGTTTTTAAAAGAGGTAGCACACCTTTGTGTCCACATAATTCAGCTGTTTAATAAGCTCTGAAATACAGAAGGATTTAGCCATCTATGTTTTTATCTTATGTGCAGTCTTGTGTGGAGGTTGATGTCTTTTTTCGTTTTAGTTTCTATGCTCTGGGTACAAGACATAGTATTCTCCAAAGGGCAATAAAGGTTTCATTCATTCACTCATTCTTTTGGTGTTACAGGGTATTTGCAGATGATCCTGGGCAGCTGATTTACATGTTAAGCAGGTAAGAATGAAAAAACTGTATTGAAGTAAATTATTATGTTATTATTATTAATAGGAGCTGTGTGTTTGTGTGGAAAGTTTGACCTTCTTCTTTTCACAGAGTCGATTCACAAATGCAGACGGAGATGCAGACCTGAGACGGAGAAGGATCATGAACTGGACCTAAAGGACTCTCAGATGGATGGCTGTTGCAGTCATGTGATGGAACATGATGGGAATGACAGAACATGACGGAGAGCAATAGCTGTTTCACCTGTGCACTAACTGCTTAGCACACTGTTGTGCTTTGTCCTTGTTGTTCTAAGAGTAGACCTACTTTTTGTCATAGGCAGTGGAGAGATGCTGCATGTGGAAGACGAGAGGTGGAGGGAGGTCTCAGTCTTTTATGTGTATCACAGCACCTACAGTGTCATTTAGCAAGAGATATTATCACAAAAGGCTTTGTTTAGAAAGGTTGAGCACAGTACTTCTTTGTTTCTGCTAAATCCATTTTGGACTTTCAATGAGATGCTGATTTAATCATACTGGTGTTCTATGCAAGTGCAGCTGTTTTTATGGCAGTTTATTGTGTAATAGAAATCCAATTGAAGTCTGTTCAATATGTTTGAATGTTTTCAACAAAAGATGTGGTGCCACAACCTCTAACAATGAGCTGCATTTGATTTTCTGAGGTTTAAGGAGTTTTTCTGGGGTTATCTATGATTTTAAACAAAGTAGATTGGTGACTCTGAGTTCATGATCTTGTTCTGAGCTGATCACACTAACAACCCTTATTTAACATAGATAAAGTAATTTCAAGTACAACTTCACTTTAGCGCTAAGGTTCATTGAAACATTACTACTTGCTTAATTTTCTTTAATATGTTGTAAATGTTAATCTTGTTTTCATTGTGGGCTGAATGATTTTGCTCCAGTGTTTGTTGTTTTAATACTGAAAATCCACACAGAGGTGGGTTTGATAACTGAAATGTCATGGTAAAAGCGCCATCTACTGTTGAAAATCAGAAAATTGTAGTGAAGGGTCTGGAAGTGCACCAAGTGATAGAAAGAAGAAACTTGGAGAAGGGGAGGATGTTCTCTTTCTTTAAAAATACATTGAATTTATATCCAGTTAAGGAAATAATTTGCAAATCTTTACAAGCCTGTAAGATTCCTGGATTGGGAAATCTTTTAGTATTGTTTTATGTCAACTGATTGAACTGCTTTTAAACAAAACCATTGGGCTGTCACAGTTTCCTTGGTGACAGAAGCAATGTAAGTGGTTTTGTACTAAATAAAAGGCGTTTTCTCAATTGCAAGTTGTTCTAATTTTTTCACTGCAACTTACACGTCATACTTACTTCCACTAATTTTCATATGTAATGTTTAATTTATGCTCATTGAGAGCAAAGTTATTAACTGGAGTCGAATTCAATAATGTCAGTGCGTACTTGGCTAACAAAGCTGATTCGGATTCTAATACGCCAAGACAGTAGGGGGCGCTCACATTAAAACAAATGCCCAAAATCCAAGAATCATGACCACACAGTTACACCACTACCGGGCTATCGCCCTGTTCTACCGGGCAATGGAAATGCTGTAACTGAAGTTAACCTTTAATACGTGCTTATTGTTTATCTAGGGGTGCGTATTTTATAGAAAAACGGGCGTATTCAGGTTTGGTATTTGTCCAAACACTTAGGTTTGCCTTCAGTTGTGAGCTGTTTTTCTTGAACATGGCTCCAACGATTCAGACTCAAGCTCAGCGAGAAGACGGCCACAGGTCAGTTAAATGTGCTTTTACCACTTCAGTAGCCTATCTGGTTGACGAATTTAAAAACTATGTGAATTTATATGTTACCATGTTTATGTTAAAGCCGGCTCAAAGTCGTAAACTTTGGTTTGTGGGGTTATTCACTAATTTGTTTACTAGAGTAGCTAAATGCCAGTTGGTCGGCTAGCCCAACGGTAAGTTTTAATGCTAACGTTAAAGCGTTTACTAACACAACTACTCAGTTTCAATTTTAATCTTAAAACCGGAAATTTAGGCTATCTATTCATCCATGCTCATGCAATCCAATAACTATTAGTATGTTCACTGAGTTACATATCGTGGAAGCGATAGAAAGTTGTCTCAAACATTAAAAAGGAGGGAGATCGTTTTCCAGAACAGGTGTGTTGATTAAATTTGATTTTTACAGCCTCAAAGCTCTAATTACTTATTTTAGTGTACCTTAGTTTATGTAACAGATAAAACTACTCTGAGGCATCATGACACCTTTACAACGCCTTTAATAGATGAATTGGATTAGAGCCATTCAAAGTCTGATTTATGCATCCTTTTTTTTCAGAGCATTGAGGATTTTGTTGTAGGATTAACAAGATATGGCCGTTATATTTACATAAGTATTAAACATCAGTCAGTTCCTCAAACGTTATTCATAAAAGCACCCTTCAGACAAATCACGCTGCATTTCAAAGTGCTTTTCAAAGAACTGGGAAAAAAGTTGGGATGCATGATACTGGATTTTTGCCGACATCCCATATGCCATTACTTATAACATGAATTAAGCTGATAGCAGTATTTAAATGTAGTTCAGACTTAAAACTTGGGTCCTTAAATCACACAATTTAAGGCTAAGGATGAACAAATTCCAGCGTAAGGAAATGAAGATGAATAAAGCAGACAACTTAAGCTGAAGGAGGTCTCCTGGTCCAGCCTAAAACTCTGCCAACTTACTTTTTTGTGCAGCGGATAAAGCAAAAATATTGTCTGTAAGTATTAGCGAAAATTTTCAGAACTGCCAATACTGATAATTCACTTTTAAAGCTAATATCTGCCAATACCAATATCATGTTGATAATATTGTACATCCCTTGAAAATTGGTTGAGAAAGAGTGGAGTAAAGAATACCCTGAGACACAAAATTAGAAAAAAAACAATAAAATAACCTAAAAATAAGACACTCACACTGAAGAAGAACTAGCCTAGATATAAATGCCTTACATCATTAAACAGTAAAGTGCCAATTTAAAAGCACAAATATGTGGTTTCATAATTGTCTACAGATTGTAGAAACAAGTTACTTGATAAATAACTTCTGATTCTCAGTTTGAATTAGAGCTGAGTATAATATAAGTAGTATAACACCTAACAATGATGAATTTTTAAGATCTTTCTCCACAGTTTAAAAACAACATTGTTATGGGTATAGTGCATGTTGATTTGAAAAAAGATGGCAGGCCCAATTCTCAGTGAAAAGGTGCTTACAGTTGGAACATCAACAGTAAAATGCTTATTCACCTCAAGATAAACTATCAAATACATAATGTGCATTCAGTTTAAACAATATAAAACATGACTCTTGGTCCATGTCATCCTGCCATAGTTTGAATGATATCTGCATCTATCACCATCTAAGATTAACTCTGGAGAAAGGTAAAGAGTGCAGTGAATAACACAGTAGGCCATCATACATCACCTTTAACAGAAAAATGAAAATGCCCACACTGTTGAATGACCTTACCTGAAAGGGTAATATATCTCTTAATCGTCTCTTTTCTGTTCTAGTCGGCAGTCCTCACACAGAACTGTTCCAGAGAGGTAAACTTCACCATTATTAAGTAGTTATTCTTATCTTGCTTAGTCTGCTGCCTATTTTAAAGTAACAAGGTATGCAAAGGTGTCTAATTTACCCAAGAGTGCATTTTGTGAATCATTTTTGTGCCTGTGACAGGTCAGGAGTGGTCTGCAGGGTGAAGTACTGCAACAGCCTGCCTGATATCCCCTTTGATCCTAAATTCATCACATATCCATTTGATCAGCACAGGTAAATAACTGTTTCCCTATCCACAGAATTTTCACTTACAAACTTAAGTTAAAGTTTGACATTTGTTTTTCCTGTTGGGGCAGGTTTGTACAATATAAAGCCACTTCTCTCGAGAAACAGCACAAACATGAGCTCCTGACTGAACCAGACCTCGGAGTGACCATCGACCTCATCAACCCAGACACATACCGCATTGATCCTAACAGTAATAATCCACTTGTTGCAACTTTCTATCATTTATTTAGTAGAAACTATATATTTTTATCAAATGTATGTGTAGACTGAATCAGGTCCTTAAATTTCCAGTTCTTTTGGATCCTGCTGACGAAAAACTGTTGGAAGAGGACATCCAGGCTCCATCCAGTTCAAAGAGGTAGGTTTACCTGCTTTATTTGCCCATGGTTTCTGTGGAAAATGTTTGTTTGTTTGTTTGTTTTTCAACAGTCCTTTTTCCTTTTAAGGTCACAGCAGCATGCCAAAGTTGTCCCATGGATGAGAAAGACTGAATATATTTCCACAGAGTTTAACAGATATGGCGTCTCCAACGAGAAAGTGGAGGTCAAGTAAGTTGAAATGCTTGTTCTTACTTAAATGTCTCTATTCTAGAGCAGGGGTGTCCAACTCAACCACAGCAGGGGTCGAAATCTTAATTTAGGTCTAACCTGAGCGCCCAACAGGGTAAACATTTAACCATAAACTGTAAACCCTTTTTCACAGGTAGTTAATTAAGGGGGAGAAAAACTGATGATAAATGATTTTGAGATTTAAAAAAAAAAAAAGTCAAAATGATAAGTTTAAAGACTCAAAATCTGTGATAAAAAGTCAAAACAGTTGTTTAAAAGGTCAGAACACAAAATAAAAAGTCAAAATAATGTTTTCAAAAGGCAAATATAATAAATTATATGAGATAGAAAGTAAAAATCATGAGTTTAAAGGTTAAAATATGAGATAAAATACAAAATCATGAGTTTTAAAGGTCGAGATATAACTTAAAATGTAAGATTGTGAATCTAAAAGGTAAAATTTGAGATGAAATTCTAAATTGTGAGATTTAAAAAGTCAAAATAGGGGATTAAAAGTCAAGTTAGGAGTTTAAAAGGGGAAAATATGAGATTAGGCTAAATTTCGAAATCATGATCTTGAAATTTAAATTACAACCTCAAAGTTCACAGTATGAGATAAAAAGTCAAAACCCTAAGTTTAAGTTAGAATTTTGAGATGCAAATTGAAAATATTAAATGAAAACTCAAATTAATTTCTCTCCCTCATTCCTTACTTTCTATCTCATTACTCTTTACTCTTAACTTTTTCACATTTTTATGACTTACCAAAGGATTTTTCAAATCTTTGAAGTTAAATTCTCATTTCTATACTGGAGGAAATCTGCAGATTTCAGACCTGCAGGCCGGGTAAAACTGCACCTTGGGCCGAATTTGGCCCCCAGGCCTTGAGTTTGACACCTCTGTTCTAGAGAGATTCATAATTTTGAGCCTTTTGTACCAGGGATACATTTCCAGCTCAGTAATAGTGTATAATTTTGTGTATGTAAGTATGTGTAACCACGGCATGTTTTGTGTTCAGGATTGGTGTATCTGTTAAACAACAGTTTACAGAAGAAGAAATCTACAAGGACCGAGACAGCCAGATTTCTGCTATTGAGAAGACATTTGACGATGCACAGAAATCAGTGAGTATCCAGTAAAATGAACACATCACAACAGAAGTATTTGGTATATAACCTGGTGTAGGACACACTTTAAATATCTGTTTCTTCATCTAAAAAGCTGGGACTTATATCCTAGTGTGACTAATATACCAGCATAAAGTGCTAAGATATGTGATATCATGACCACAAGTGCATCTGCCATACATTGCACAAAATCTGATGTCTGATGATTCAAAGATCACAACCCATTAGGTGTTTTCATAGTGCATTACTACCATTGAGCCTTGTTGTCATTTCACCATCGTTATTCCTTTACAACAGCCTAATATTACATGCATCATATCTCTCAATTTTTATAATGCAAAACAAGTACAGCACAGTGAGAGCTCCACACACACACACATACACACACACACACATACAATGAGACATGTACACACAATGCTGTGCTTCCACACTGGCCCCACCTCTTTGCTCCTGCAGCTACCTCTGAAGATAGTACGGGGGGATCACCTCTTCCACCACCATACTTCTACACCGTTCATAGTGAAGGCAAAACATCAGGGGCATATATATCATAATTTTAAATGACACTGTGGACTGAGCTTTTGGGTATTGCAAGTTGCTGCTTCACAGCTCGCAATTGTTGATGCAGACCAGACCATTGGACCATTGTTCCCCTAATTAGGCAATAATCCTACAGTAAAGAAACTAGGGGTATAGTGGTTAGGAAATTGTAAAGTTGAGGTGATAAAAAATATGATACCAAACATGAACATGGTTTAATTTTTCTGAGTAGTTTATATACAAATTGATACATTAACCCCAAATGTTCTTCCTTAAAGTGTTCTTAGTCCATATACCTATAAGTCATTAAAATATTTTTTTTTCTTACAGATTGCACAGCACTACAGTAAACCCAGAGTCACTCCAGTGGAGGTACTTCCTGTGTTCCCTGATTTCAAGGTGAGCCATGATTTAAAAGGTTACAATACAGTATATGTCATATTCATTGTAGTATAACAAGGACTTAATGGATTTAGATTTCAGTATCAAACTTCTTTTTTCTCTAGATGTGGATCAATCCATGTGCTCAGGTCATTTTTGACTCTGATCCTGCACCCAAAGACATGTCAGGTCCAGCAGGAGTGGAAATGATGTCCCAGGCTATGATCAGGTATTTAAAATCTGTAGTGGAGTTTTTTGTGTTTTAATAGTAACATTTTGCATTAATGCTAATTTATGCTTGCTGTCTCTTCACCACAGAGGTATGATGGATGAGGAAGGAAATCAGTTTGTGGCCTACTTCCTGCCTAATGAAGAAACAATTCGCAAGCGCAAGAGGGACTTTGAGGAGGGGATGGATTATATGCCTGATGATCTGTAAGACATTAATTTAAAACTAATAGCTTTACCTTCTTTTTTCTTTTCAAATCACGTACCCATAATAAGTGAAAATGTTTTTTTTCCCCTCTGTGTTTCAGGTATGAGTACAAGATAGCCAGGGAGTACAACTGGAACGTGAAAAACAAAGCCAGCAAGGGCTATGAGGAGAACTACTTCTTTATCTTCAGAGATGGTGATGGTGTTTACTACAATGAGCTTGAGACAAGGTATGATGTTATTTAAAAAGGTGGCTAAAAAGGTGGCTTGTTATTTTTAGACCTCAGCAGAAGAACAGGAGATATGGTTACATGGGGAAAAATTGCAGGTAGTTTGTTTGCATCAATGATGAACAGATCTAGGAAGTTCAATGTGAATTTGTAATGCACCAAACGAACAAGTGGGGCTCTTATTGGGATATGTTGTGCAGGAGATATACTTAATATTTCCCCCGTTCACATATGTGTCAAAAGTGTAATTGTAAATATGCTTGACTCATTTTCCCCAGGCTTTATACAACTGTGTGAGATGTAAACTACAATTATGGAAACACTTAAGAAGGTCACTATAATGTTACCTGACAAAAAGTGTATTTCTCCTTTTTGATAATGAAACTGTTAACTATCAGGTTAGTACACCCAAAAATATGTTATGGTAAATGTTACCGTATGGTATATTGAGAGAATAGAGGCATTAAATGTGCTAGAAATCATCAAATTTGGGAGTTTATGACCCATTGATGTCTTTGTCCTGTACAGTTTGACATTTCCTGTGCAGTACATTAAAACAGAAAATGGTTCAATATACTGCAAAATTGCATGCCTTACATTTTTTTATGTTTGCTGTGCATGAAGTGGTCCTATTTAAAAGTGTGTATGAACTCCGATTGAGGACTTGGTTTATCGTTTTATTTTTTAAATTTTCAACCGTTGTTGTTTCTGCTACTGTGTTGACTGTCATACCTCCCCTTCCACACTGTTCCTACCATACGTGGATACTGCATCTAACCTGCTGGTCACATTTATTTTTGAGAGTGTGCACAGCTGATATGTCTAACAGATACAGGGCATATTGCATTAGATGGTTATGGTTAGTAGCAATTATATCTATAGCTTTAGGCTTCACTCCCTGATGGCCGTTTGTTCTGTCCTGCAGAGTACGTCTGAGCAAGAGGAGAGCCAAGGCTGGAGCACAGTCCACCACGAATGCTGTGCTGGTATGCAAGCACAGGGATATGAATGAGAAGGAACTTGAAGCCCAGGTGAGTGAATTTGTTATTTCCTGCTCTTTCTTGATGTTTACTGCATAAAGGCTACTTTTCATTTCAAACTGTTGCTTTAAAATGTGTTTGTTGGTTCTTAGTCAACTATCATGGTTATCCAAGCATGGTCAAATAGAGGCAGCTAGACTTGGTTCATGTTCTTTAATAACTATCTTCAAGAACCTTAACCAAGTCCAGTTGCCTGTTTTGGATCAAATAATAGATGTTTGTTTTAAAAGCTTTTCAGCCATACATACAGACTTGCTTTCCATCTTGACTTAACTTAAATTCAAACCTATGGCCTGAACACCTACTGTTATGTATTACAGATACTGCAGTAGTTTTCTGATGATTGATTCCCTTTGATTTTGGTTTCTAGGAAGCACGCAAAGCTCAACTGGAGAATCATGAGCCTGAAGATGAAGAGGAAGACATGGACCTGGACAAAGACATGCAGGATTCTGGTTTGTTTTCTGTTATTTGCTACCATTTCAAATTTGTTCAAATGTGCTGCACCAAAGCTATCAAGAAATCATTAACCATCTGCATCAGGGATTGATTTCATCATTTTCTGTCCCTGTGTTTTGTTTGAATTGTTTCCTTCAGGCGATGAAAAAGAGAAAGGCAGTGGCAGCGAGGCTGAGAACTCCGGTAGTGAATCCGACAGAGAAGACGAAGACCAAGAACAAAGGGGAGAAGAAGAAGAGGAGGAGGACGAGGATAGAGGAAAACGGAGAAGGAAGGCGAGCAACAGTGGAAGTGAGAGTGGCGAAGAGAGGACTAGAGAAATGCGGGATGAGGAAGAGATCTTCGGAAGCGATGATGACAGCGACGACAACGAGCCCAAGAACTCGGCGAGGAGCAGTGGGGGAGAAGGCAGCGAGAGTGAGGACGAAGGAGGAAACAGAGGAGGCAGCAGGAGTCGCAGTGCGTCTCCGGCACACAGTGACCGCAGCAGCAACCACTCAGAGAGGAATCAGAGTGGAAGCGCAAGTGACAGAGGCTCAGATTCCAGTGATGCCAGTGACAGTGAATGAGGTCTGTGATCTGGATGATTTGATAGCCGCCTGTCTCATGTATAGCTCTAAACTTGCATTGTTATCCCTCTGGCTGACCCTGATATTAGCTCAGTGTGGGGGCTCTAGTATTTTGATGGTGCAAATGAAATCAGATACAGTATGTTTCTGTGTGATGCTCATTAGAATATGAAACATCTCCCTTCAACCCATTTTTTTAATTTGTAGATTTACTAGTAGTTTTGTGTATACCACCACTTTGTTTCTGTCCATCCCTCATATTCCGTACAAGACCATGTACAAATGTCTTTGTTCCCCAGTTTTTTGACATGTCATTGTAATACGGCTTTGACCTGTTAAATGAAAGGGGACATTTTGTAATAAATACATTAATGTAAATCTTTTTTCTTTCCTTTAATGGTGTTAAGTAATCAATTTTACAGTCTGCCTGAGATATAATGGGCTGTCTGTGCTCCTTAATAATACAGTTAAATACTGAAGTGTTGGCACATTAACACTGTGTATTATTTAATAGCAATAACAAGCACTAAAATAGACATTCAGAATTGATTAATTCAAAAGTTTGACAAATGGAAAGACTGAAAGTAACAGACATATTCAAGATTTAGCGGAAAAATGACAGCTGGTTCTTGAGCCATTCTTCAGTCAGGTCATCAGCGTTCCTTGTTTCAAACACCTGAGAGTAAAACAAAGTGTCAAATTATGGATACAGACAAAATAATATCACAAGCTGAAATGAGGATAAGTTGTTAATACTTAGGACAGTGGCTAGATTGCATAGAACAGTGCTTCTAAAAGTGTAGGCCCTGAGGCTACTGCAGGTAGGCCAAGGGAAGCCTCTTTCCTCATATAAATACCGATTTTGAAAATTAGAATCAAGTCTCAAATCTTTATTAAATAATTGTGTTAAATGCTTTCCTCTGGGGTTTTCTGCTTTTATTTTGATAGAACAGCTGAAGAGAGACTGGAAATTGGGGAGAGAGAGGAGGGGAAGACATGCACCAAACAGCACAGAAGGGGGAACAATCCCACCACTAGTACATTGAGGAATGTAGCCTCAGTATATGGGTACCTACTCTATCCACTGAGCTAGACCAGCACTCCTAAAATGCTTTAGTTTTTTGCGGTCCAAGAAGTACCAAAAATCACCTAGAAGATTTAACGTACATGCTACCTTTTCAGCATTTATTTTGTGTGATGAACAAAACAGGTGTCATGGTTTGACTTGTGCCAGATCAACTGTTGACCCTCCATTGAACATTATACTATACTGCATTAACATTACAAAGAAAGGGTTTAAGGAGTCACAGCGTATATGCAAATATCTTCAAAAAAGGTTTTATATGAAATACTATGCATCAACATTGCACCAGAGTTTTAAAGGAACCCTGCATTCAAATTCAGTTTACGCATTCTTGGTAGTGATGTCAAACGGTAGCATTGTTCTTCCCACATTATTATGATCATCTTCACTAAAACAGCTCTTGGAAATTGATTAAAAAGGCTTTAGGGATGACACTCTTTAGTAAGAACAACCATTTGACACCGCTTCCTCTTGCACAACAGTGGCAGCCTTTGAACATGTGACTCTATTTTAATGTTTTCTCAAAATGTAGAAATCTATTTGCACAGCATACACATCAAAGACTCTAATGTTAATCTTATGAAGTTAATGTGTTGGCTTGCAGGTTTTTTTTTAATATACACTGTGCTATAAAAAAAAAAAAATTCCAAAAAATGGGACAGAGTGTACAATGTTAATAAAACAGAATACAGTAATTTGCACACCTTTAAAAGCAATATTCAATCTGTATCTAATTAAATATATAACAAAGGCAAGATATACAGACGTTGTGAAACTGATATCTGTGACTTATATCCCATTCTTGCTTAATGGAATCTTAAGTTGTACAACAATGTAGGATTCTGTTGTGGTATTTTGTAGTTCATAACATACTTATTTTCCTGCAGGAGACAGGTCTGGAGTGCATGCAGGCCAGTCTAGTCTGCCACAGGCACTAGTACACCCCACACCATCACAGAGTCTGGCTTTGCATTAATCATAATCTGCATGGTTGTTTTCCTCTTAACCCCCAAGGACTAGATGGCCATTATTTCATAAATTCAAATGTAGCCTTAAGCCACAACACACTTTTCCTGTTTTGGTCAGTCTACCTCAGATGAACTCCAGCCCAGAGGAGTTAGCAGAAACTTTCGATGTTGTTAATATATTGCTTTCACTTCTCTATAGTAGAGTCTTAACTTACATTTGAAGATGGAGCCGTGTACCGTACTAACTGACAATGGTTTTCTGAAGGGTTCCTGTGCCCACGCTCTACTACCCATCATAGAATGATGCCAGTTTTAATTGCAGTGCTAACTGAGGGGTCAAAGGTCATGGACATTCAATGCTGGTTTTTGGTTTTGCTTCTTATGTGCAGAGAAATAGTAGGGACTTGTACATTCCCTACTATTTCCTTCATTATAAATGACTATTAGGAGTGCTTCGTCTTTTCATGCTCCTGTGCCAACTTTTTAAAAAATGGGTTCAACTGTGTCATTTACTCAGAAAACAACCCAGTTGATCTTAGTGAACATTAGATTTGGTTTTGATTTTGTTGTATTCAATTTAATATAGGTTAAAAATAATTTGCAATTTTTAAAAAAAAGATTTTAAATGCTTTATATGCCTTTATTCAGAGCGGGGGACAGTGGATTGAGCTGGAAAGAGAGATGAGAGACCTGGGGAGAGACGTGTAAAATGAGCCACAGGCCAGACCCGTAACTGGGGTGCCCATGTACATGAGGCGCAACCTAACTGATAGGCTAGACCAAGGCTATTCAATTGGAGGCCCTGGAGCCAAATCAGGCCCCCAAGGTCCTTTTTTTGTGGCCCCTTAAAGATACAATATTTATAATTTCTGCACTTTAATATTTAATTTGAAAATGGACCATTTTTAAACATGGAAACCGCCTACACTCACCACCCACTTACACAGCCTCCTTCTCCATACTAGTTCTCGTTTGGAATTGAAGACTCTCCAAAAAAAACATCACCTCTTAAGGTGTACTAACAAAACAAAACAAAAAAAACCCTCAACATTTGTTTAGATTTGTTTTATTAGGGAGAAATGGTGTGAAAAAGGCACTTCCAGGTTTGTGCTGGAATTGACGCTAGAGTGCATACGCAATCTGGGACTGTATCCAATGTTTTCTGTTAAGTAAATACCCCTCAAGGTGTGACCAGAGAGACCTGGACCACTTCCTGTAATTTATGGAGCCATAAATTCTGCTGTGTACCAGAAAATCCTGAAGGAGCATGTCTGGCCATTGGTTCATGACTTCAAGATCAAGCACATTTGGCATATACGGCAGGACAATGATACCAAACGCACCACTAAGTCGACCCCTGACTGGACTAAAAGAAACAAATGGAAGTTTTGGAGTGGTCTAATCCAAATCTGGATTAAAATCTGATTGAAATGCTGTGCCATGCACTTAAACAGGGTGTTCATGCTGGAAACCCCTCCAATATGCTAAATTAAAACAATTCTGCAAAAAGAGTGGGCCAAAATTGCACTACAGTGGTGATAAAGACTCACACCAGCTATTGCAAGTGCTTGCTTGCAGTTGTTGCTGCCAAGGGTGGAACAACCAGTTATTATTTTTAGGCAACATTGACTTTTTCCACAGTGTCACATAGCTTTGCTGGCTATTTTCACCCAAATGAAATTATAATTTAAAACTGCATTCTGTATTCACTCAGGTTATAGTTGTCTAATCTTAGAATAAGTTTGATGTTCTGAAATGTTTAATTGTGACAAATACGAAAAAAAAAAAAAAAAAAAAAAAAAAATCAGGAACAGGTGAAATAGCATTGGCATTTTATGTAGATACTGTACTTTTTCAGGAAGTTGCCCCATCTCAAACTAATTGAATAGTCCTGCTCTAGACCATCTGTGACCCAGATTTGCACATTTCTACAAAAAATGTTCGCAGTGTCCCAACTTTTTTAGAACTGGGGTTCATAGTTTTAAGGTTATTACCTTTGTGAGTTGTGCAGCTTGGACCAGCTGATTCTTGCTTCCTGCGTACATCATCTGCTGCTCTGGTTTACATCCTGTTAAAATAACATCAACAGGTTTTCAAGAAATTCTTGAGGCATAACACACCAGTTTGAATTAAACTCAAAAGGCCACACTCTTCAAAATAATGCATTTTTATGAGACTGATACAAGAAGAGGATGTACTAAATTATTTTAAGGTTATATCTACTTACCCATTGGACTGGAGAAGATGAAACACAAAGGGTACGACACCCTTCCATCTGAGTGGATATATTTGTAGCTGTAGACAATGAATTTGCTCTACTGTCAAGAAGTTAACTTTTTCTCAAAGTGAAAACTTTTTCAGGTTTTTACATGGACTTTAAAAAATATAGATCTCTCAAACTTGTGGCCACATTCATAAAACATTCAGTGAGGATATCTTGGTTGTCGCTCTGGAAGTTCTTCTCTCAACTCATCCATTGAGATGTCCTAAAAGAAGAAAGTTGTGCCAAAGTGACTTATAATGCAGAATGAACCCTTAAAAATAGCAAAATAAACAACAGAGCATGCATTGAACTTGCCTCATATTCTTCCTCAAGGACAACAAGCTGTTTCTCCATGTCTATTTTCACTATTTAATACAAAAATCATGGATTTTGATTCAGATGTGCATTTTTTAATATTGTTCATGAAGTTGTATATATGTCACCGTTACTTAAATCTTCCACATGCAGTACTTACTCAGTATGGCAGCATTGTTTGTCTCTTTTCGAAATCTGAACTTCTTCAGTTTCTCCTTCAGACTTTCATCCACCTCACAAACAACCAGAGAGCTTGACTGCAAGATGGCATGTGAAAAAAAGAAAAATCACATATGTTGTCACTTTAAGACATGTGAGGCACAAACCTTGTTATTTCTCTGCCTCTGATAAAGCAAATAGAAACGGTCGTTGGACTAGAAATAGAAACAAAGGGGGTAAACGGGGTAGTAGATGTCTGCTCATTCTGTTTTGATGTTGAGGTCTCTATCCAGCTTGCATGGATGCATTAAACATTCATGACACTATTCTGACATATTGAGGGCAGGAAATGTTTTTGCCGCAACATGCAAGAATGTAGTTTCCTGTGTGATAGAACGCGGGGGATGGTAGACTTTTGTCGCAAGGGTAAAGTACGAATTTTATGTACACAAATAGTATATATGAATGACAGTCCATCTAATCCAGCACATTTCAACAGAAAGAAAATCTTTCAAGCAATTGCATCAGCTTTACCTACCATTCTCAAAGGGTGCTTTTCTGTCTTCCTGTGTTCAGGGGGACACCGTCTGGCTCAAAGAGTTTGGCTGACAGCTACTCTTAGACTGTCAAGATCCTCCTTCAGATGGCAAGGGGAGGGCAGTTGCAAAATTAAGCATGCATCATTGCCGCTTCCTGCTTTAAAAAAAACACACATTTGTGAGCATGCTCAGCCAGTAAAACATCCTGGCCATTATAAACAAATATGCAGACTAAATCTTTGAATATTATTATGACAAAAGACATTGTGTTCAATGATTCCATGCTGTTATACCATATGCTGTAGTTCTGTTTTACCATATGCTGTCTATCAGCATGACTAAAGTGATTACAGTTACTTTCACTTCCCATTAATAGACAGGAAAGAACATCAAACAGAAACTTGCAGTGCTTGAAGAGACACTAAAATCGTTTTCGGTAACAAAAAACACAAAACAAAAAAAAGAAACTACACAAAAAATAAAACTGCTCTGATTGTACCTAAAGAAAATACAAGACTGCAGTGTATTAAGGCCAAACTTACACCAAAGATTTGGTAAATTTATGATAAAAAAAGGCTTTCTCGCAGGGTCAGAAACCCTATCCAGATCTTTACAAGAACAACATAGTGAATCTTGCACCGCCATGTTTTGGATTACTCAACCTTGCTTTGCTTAACCTTAATATGTATTCCACTAAGTCACATTCCACACATTACTGGAGGGGTCAGGTCCCTCTCTTTGTTGATATGTTACATCAGATCAAAATTAAGCAAATGCTTGACAATTGATTATGGCCTGCAGACATTATGCTTTTAACACATCAGGACAAAGTCGAACAGATAACCTTATTCTAAATACAGTCTAAACATTTTGAATCTTTAAATTCTATTCATAATTCCACATTTTCCCCATGTTCTAAAATTACCCCCTTGGTCACCTTTTAAACAAACAATTGGTTGTTTTTAATCGGGCTAGGACGCAAATAATTTGTCAGGTGGAGTGACTTAAGCTCATGTGGTTTGCTATGAATACAGGAGTCCGTGGAACAACACCCTTGGCCTCCAGCCTTCCAAACTTCAGTCTGCTGCAGCCCAATTTGAGACCCGAAAATCCGAGGGGCCCACCAAAAGCCTTTGTACAAACACAACATGAGACTCAAAGCATTTTCCTTTAAATTCTCTCTCATGGACAGAACTGAAATACAAACCTTGTTTTTTTTCTTTTTGAGAGCGATTAAGATTAATAACATTAACATTAGCATTTCTTTGGCCACAAATTACAGTAAATGAACCTCTGCCATTCATTTTGTGTTGATCAGGCATCTGCAAAATCACTCAGATTTTCTCTTCTGATGTTTATCACTGTGAACGTCCTTAATTGCTTCACAAACTCTATCCTAGCAGCAATGTTGCCTCTGAAGGCAGAGACAAGAAGTCTTTAAAATCAGCTGTGTCACCATTTAATCCAGTACCATTCAAACCACGACACAGGTTTCACTCATCAGAGAAAATAAATGATAAAAATGGTGACGTGAGTTAAAACTTATGCTGTTTTTTTTTTTTTACTTTCAGGACTTGCACTTAATGATTATTTCAAATGTGATTTACTTTTAAAAATATATATGTTTATGGTTAGTAGTGTGTGTAAATTACCTCTCTTGGCCCACCCGGAGTACCTCTGGGTAACATCATTGAGCCCTGCCCAACCCTTTGGGAAGCACTGGCCTAGAGTAAGCATTAAAGCCACAACTGTGTTGGTTCGGGTTCCTCAAAATGAGGATTTTGACTTCATTAAAGAAGAATTGAAACATTAGAGACATCACATGAACTTTGACAATATAAAAACTGTGATACTTTGGAATTGCCTTACTAGTTATAATGGCTATAACCATATATAATGACAATTCTCGACAAACTGTTTCACACCTTGTCTTTCGTTGGATACAAAACACGCTCGTGTTTGCTTTCCAGCTTTGCAGCCTACTTATTTTCCAGACTGTGGGCGGAACAAAACAGTACGTACCGTCCAGACGTGTGACGTTGCACACACGTCTTACGTCAACTCAAAATCGAAGTAGATTTCTCCAGGCGTACTCTCTTTATTTTCTGCATTGCAATAAGCATTTTGTATATACGTTCTTTAACATGCTTTGTTTAAATCCAAGGGAGCTTGCCGCCGTGAAGGATTACCCCTAAGGAAACCTCGTATGGGATCGAAATCTACCTTCTTTCAGCTAAGCTTACGTTATTGCATCTATTAGCAAAACTTGCTAGCTAAGAAGCTAGCGCTAGCACTTAGCTATCCCTACCCTACCGTCGAGCTAGCTATGCATTAGCACTTTAGCCTAACCCGCTACCCAGTGACAACTGACAAAGGTAAACAACCAACCTTTTGTTTTTGTTTTTTTGTCCAGCACAACTCATTTAACTTTATCTATATGACTAACACTCTGCTGTTTTAACTGCCTTTAACCCCCTGTTAGCAATGCTAAATTGAAGTACGAAAGAGAAAAAAGGGGTAGCAACAGCGTCAACGAAAAAACAATACAAATCCCGAATCCCGTATCAGCGACTAGCGTAAGGCCGAGCAAGCCAGATACGGGGTTGTTGGAGCTTTATTAAGCATTGGAAAAGTCTGAACATATATAAAAACCATTTTGTAAAAATGGTCCACTGTGTCGAAGCATTTTATACGACTAAAAGTGGCGACATCTGTTGGACGAACCCTTGATATCGTATATGTGTCGATGGATTAAATCTAAGGCTGTGATGAAACAGTCATACGACAAGTGGTTTAACGGCATTCGTTGTTGCTTTTAGTACTATAAAGCCTTTGTGAATATAATCACGTTTAAACAAAGGGTAACTTTAAGGTCTTTCAGTCTGATTGACAAGAACATCCTGTATTCAAAACCAGCGCTCCCACTCTCTGACGAGGCCTAGGTGAAGTGGTCAAGTCATCATGTTGTATGCTAAATTGGGGTATTGAGAATCCTGCTGTGAACTTTAGTTTTGATATCTTAGTGTTTTATTTATGTGGGTTTTTTCTATCACAGTTTAAAGCTGACAGGCTGACAACTATTCATAGCTACACCTCAAAAATGTGCAATGTTAGCTTGTTTCTGTTTCTCATGCCTCTCAGTGGTAGTTATGACAGACTTTTACCTGGACACTCAATTTTACACCTTGTCTCTGAATCAAAAGAAGTGGCAGGTAACAGGTGGTGCTGGTGGTAGTGTTGGTAGTCCCCAGTTTTGTCATGTATCATCACTGTTGTTGGCCAGGGTTGTCAGTGGGATTAATGCATCATAATTGGCTGCTGTAAATACAGAGGCATGCTTTCAATATCACCTTAATTCAGTGCAATGCATCAGCTCCAGTGTTACTACTTACCTGAGCTCTTAACTTTGGATAAGGTGTCTTGCACACCTTCAGTAAGTGAGTGGCTTGTGCTGTTATCATTATTATGTCTATAAAGCAGTGAGAGCGGGGCTGACTAGACTCCTTCTGAAATTAAGTTTGTTAGTTGAAGATTATCTAAAACCACCAGTTTAACGTCTGTACTTATAATTAGATATACATCAACAGTTCTTTTGAGCATACCTTTTTTGTCCTCATGTAAATTTTGTAACCATGCAAAATTTAATTTTGATTTGCATTCTTCACAAATGCCATTTAATTGCTCATCATAGACAGTAGAACATTTTGTTTTTGGCGAAAAATCACCTGAGGTTGTTGTCTTCTTGTTTTTGTCTGTTTGTTTGTTTGTTTTTTTTTTTGTTTTTTTTTTTGTTTTGTTTTACTAGGGCACAGACAATGTGATCCTGAACATGCCAGAGTGAAATACAAGGTTTTCTTGCTGGAGTCATTGACCACTTACAATTGGCACAGTTTCTCAGCATCCCTTCACAAGACATCTTCCCAGTAATCTACTCAGCACGCCTGTCTGCAGTTCCTCTTGGACCTGAACCATGTGAGGGCCCCTCGGTCCAGTCTGAGGGGATCCCAGGACTGTTACAAATACGACCCCGCTGTGCGGGGTGAGACTGATCCTGTCTGTGTTTGAGAGAGCAGTCTTTTCAGTACACTCTCCTTATACAAACATTCCTGTTCTCCTTAACCAGGAGACACGCCATGATGTTCCGAGATCAGGTAGGTATCCTGACAGATTGGTTCAAAGGCTGGAATGAGTGTGAACAGACGGTGGCACTGTTGTCCCTCCTGAAGAGGGTGTCCCGCACCCAGGCTCGTTTCTTACACATCTGCCTTGAACACTGGCTGGCAGACTGCACAGAGATTCACATCCTTGAAGCCGAGGCCAACAATGCAGGTAGCCAAATGTTGAATTATATGTTATTAAATATTTGTGATTATTCAGCACTATTACTCTATCATTTTTCAAGTATAAAAAATGGATCATATTTGACCAATAATAAAAAATGAATCCCTGCAAATATTCTCTGTTTCCTTGCTGTTTTCAGCAATTGTCAGCCAGTGGCATCAGGAGCCAAAGGAGAAGGTTGTGTCCTTGCTGCTGTCCCATCTGCCTTTGCTGCAGCCCCGCAACAGCGAGGCCAAATGTGAATACATGAAGCTTCTGCAGAAGGTGTTGAGTCACACTATTGAGAGTAGCCTGTTTGTAGAAGAAAGCAGGCAGCTGCTATCCTACGCACTCATCCACCCTGCCACCACACTGGATGATCGCACCTCTCTGGCCATGTGGCTAAACCACCTGGAGGAGCACCTATCTAGTGGCTATACACCCCGGGCCCCGTCAAGTCCCTACCACCCACGCCAGGGCTCAGACGAATGGCCAAGCTCTGCTGAGGGTCTGGACCCCGGCCACGCCTGGCACGATAAGTCCCCCTCATCCACCACATCTCCAGCTGGCCAGAACGGACACATGCCCTTCCCAGGCGGGATGTCCTCTCCCATTAACAGCAATAACACAGGTATTGTATGCTGTCGTTATAAAGAGAAGATGTTGTTGATACAAAGCTCACATTGTGCAAATGGTTTTCAGTTTTCTAAAGGATTTCTTCCTCTGAATAACAGAAATCTCAGTTTCTTATAAATCTGGTGTTTTCCTGTCCCAGGTCTGGGTGGGCAGCTGCAGCCCAGCCCTTTAAAGAAGGCCATGTCTGTTATTCCCTCCGGCCCTCAGGCTTGTGGCTCTGAGTGGAGTAGCCAGGATGACACAGGGGGTCGGCAGAATTTCATTCCGTCGGATCACGCACCACTCTCACCCCAGAGCAGTGTAGCCTCCTCAGGAAGTGAGCAGACAGAAGACCAGGGCTCCACTCGCAACACGTTCCAGGAAGACGGCAGCGGCATGAAAGGTCAGAGTTCATTACCGAGTGGAGCCAAGGGTGTTGACAACATTTGGCTCGGGTAGAAGGCATGCTCAGCGAACAGCTGTGGCTATATATGCCAAGATGTGACTTAATTTTTTTGTTGTCCCTTGGTGTATATTTGTTGTAGATGTTCCTGCATGGTTGAAGAGTCTACGCCTTCATAAATATGCATCACTCTTCTCCCAGATGACCTACGAGGAGATGATGATTCTCACAGAGCAGCACCTGGAGTCACAGGTTTTTAAGCCTCTCTTTTACATACACCGCAACCGGCCTTTGATTATTCCACCCTCCTTATCATTTGTGAACATAACTGTCCCCAAACCTGATGATACATCAACTCCCAATGAGGCATGAAATTAAGCAATACACCCTACAGTTACATTCAGCCAGTCACACATACAAATGGCGTGATTTGGTATCAGCCCCTTGGCTTTAATGAAACGAATGGTGATTAGCTTTGTTATTTACTAACTGTAGAAATTGCCCACTGTTCCCAAAAGAAATAACTGTCCTTTGTCTTGTGCAATATTGTTAAACTCTTTCTCTCCATTGTCCCAGAATGTTACCAAAGGAGCACGGCATAAGATTGCCTTGAGTATCCAGAAACTGCGAGAAAGGCAGTGTGTGCTCAAGTCTTTAGAAAAGGTAATTTGGGTTGGATAATGTTATTTTTCATTCCAGTGGGAGGCAATTCTTTTGTTTTGTTTTTGTCCCCTTTGGCACTTGTACAGATCAGAAAAGCACTTCAGTAAAGACTTCTTTGTGATAATTATGTGGCAGTTGTTTTTGTTCCATTGAGAAATACCTTTCAAAGTTACTGGCAGAGAAACAAATCAGAGTGGAGACAGGTTTTTTCTTCTACCTCTGAGATACTTAAATAAATGTACTGCTTAGTTATCATTTGTCTTTCCTTTCAAAACATTAAACTTAAACCCTCTTTTGTTAGGATATCCTTGAAGGAGGAAATCTACGTAATGCCCTCCAAGAGCTGCAACAGATCATCATCACACCCATCAAGGCCTACACCCCACCGAGTGCGACACAAACAACCCCGGACACAGCCACTGCTTCAGAAACAGCCACATCCCCATCAGAAGCAACAAAAACAGGAGCAGATAAGGAGCCTACCACAGAGGGCTTCCAAACCCACAACCCACCTCCCTGTGATGGAGACTCCTCGGCCACACCCATCTCAGACGGCGACATTGCTGGACAGTTCACCCGTGTCATGGGAAAAGGTATTATTCAGCATCCTCCATTCTTGTCTGTATTAAGAATAAAGACTTCCGCTCTCCACAGGGAGTTTTAATTTACAGGTCTAACTGTTTTTAGCAGTCTCTTGATTATGCAAACCCTTCCCTTGTGTTTTTGTTTCAGTGTGCACCCAGCTGCTGGTGTCTAGACCAGATGAAGAGAACATCAGCTGTTACCTTCAGCTCATTGAGAAGTGTCTGGCACATGAAGTGAGAACTTTGATATCTTTTTTTGTCTGACTGTTTTTTTTTTGTTTTTTTTTGTTATTGGTGTTAATCCATTCACCACACTTTAACTCAGACGTATTGCATAATGGAAATAGTATATAGACCAGTATGCATAAAATGTTAATTTATGAGTAACTGTTATTAGAACTTGCCTACTTCTTTAAAATCACAAATTTCATGTACGTCTGCTGAATGGCTCCTCATGTGCTTTGATTATCTGATGTCATTTTTTTAACCTCCGCTATCTCCTTCCTTGTGTCAGGCTTTTACAGAAACCCATAAGAAAAGGTTAGTCTCCTGGAAGCAGCAGGTCCTCAAACTTCTCCGCCTGTTCCCTCGGAAAGCGATGCTGGACATGCCTGTGTATCGACAGAAAGGGTGAGACTCTGCGAGTCCTCTTTACGTTTGATCTGCCTATTTAAAGAGGAAGATGTCAAAACAGCTGAATGTTACACTCTCCCTGCTCCCTTTCTACTGCCTACATTTACTTTGATTCTCTATACCTTCCTTTTTTTAAATTTCCTTTGCTTTCTTCTTGATCAAATGAAACTAGCATTTCTCACAGGTAGCTTGTTTGGAGTTGCATATGCGATTTTCTTAATTTTCTTAATTCCTCTTGTTGCCGCTTGCTTACGTCACGACTCCGCCGCGCCCGAAAGTACTGCCGCTCGTCGCTGATTGGTCCTGTCACTTTCTAACCGGGCCCAAACTATTCAGACAGGAGCTTTGCAAGATGGATTTGCCAGTGAGAAACACGGAAACTGACGTATCCATCTGCTTTGCAAGGATCATAAACCCAGATGTATTAAAATCTATTTTAACACCTAAAAATGGCTGCATCATTTTATACGTGTGGGACCAGTATACAAGTATAAAATTCTGTCAGCCGCTACTATCACCTACCGTTCATGCACCTGGACACAATAAAAAATTTGCCCTTATATACTGTGAATAAGGGGTTTCACCACTCTACTGCAACTGCATGTTGGTGGACTTTTCTTGAAAATGTTTTTTTTAAATCTTTTGAACATATACAACAGTATTTACATAAAAAGAATAGTCCATACATCTAGGCACACAGTCAGGTCATTATCCACAAAATTTAAAGTTGGAGATACAACTAATAATTCATTATAAATAAGAGAAAACTGATAATAAAAAAAAACAACTTACAAAAATAAATAAATAAAGGGGAGGGGGGCATGCACAACAAACTCATGTTCTGAATTCTTCCTTTTCCTAATTTTCCTTATTCCTTGTTACATCCAAAGGGAGCCAACTGACTATTTCTAGTTTGATTAAAGTTAGTATTAAAAAGGTTTGCTTTTGTAGAATTTCTCAGTTTTTTTTTTTTTTTTAAGAGAATTGTATTTTGTCTAGCTCCAAGTGTGCCATTTCATCTCTCATGTTGGTGCACTCTTCTGTTTCCAGTTAAGAAGAATCAATCTTCATGCTATCAAGCTTACAAATTAAACCAGATTTTGTTCTGCGCTGTTTTTATTACATTTGGGTCTGTTATTCCCAAGACTGCTGCTAAAGGATCCAAGTTAAAAGGTCAATGTAAGATTTTGGGTAAAGTCTGAAAGATGTTGTACCGATAATTTGTTATCCTTGGGCAGCTCCAGAACATATGACCTAATGATGCAGGCACCACACCACAGCATTCACTTGATAGATCTAATTCTAGAAATATCTTGTAGAGCTTTTCTTTAGACTAGTGTAAGTAGAATATTATTTTTAATGTCATTATTATTCTGTATTGCAAGAGGCCATGTCTTGCACACACTGAAGCACTATGGTTATGTCCTGGGCTGTCATCCCTGCTCCTCAGTGATCTCCCTATTCAAGTCATCCTGCCAGGCGGATCTTAGATGATCCATAGTAAGGGCTCCTGCTAACTGTGAGAGTTTACATATGTTTTAGATATACCTCCTTTTTTGTAAGGATCTTGGACTTTTCTGACTACAACAGAGATCATCACACAGGAAAGCATTTCACACCTTTTTACCCTCCGAAACGCCTCAATAAACCTGCTGGGTCTCCTATACCAGTGTGAGTTAAACAGCAGCGTTTTTCTGTCTTCTTTTCAGCTGGACCTATGGGTCCAACTCCCTCCCCACAGCAGGCTCTGTGAGTGGAGGTGTAGCACGGCGAGGCCAGAGGCAGTTCCAGATGACACCCCGTGGACTTCCAGCTGGGCGAATGGGTCTCCTAAGCCCTGGTGGAATCGGAGGAGCATCTCCTCGACACACACTCACCAGTCCTGCGCTGCCAGGCCAGGGGAGACAGGTTGGTACTGCTGTCATCAAAAAGGTTCTGGACAAGTTAAATCCTATTTCTTAAGCATCTCATTCATTCGTCCTCTTGTGATATTGTGGAATTGAGTTCAAGTTAATGACCCAAAAGATAACAGCACACAACTCTGAGTAGCTGCTTAGCATATTGATTGTTTAAGACTGTTTAGCACAAGCTTACAGTGCATTTCATCCTGTCTGAAAGTAAGGACTTTTATGATGACATGCCCAAGGATTCATAATATTAAACGGTAAACATCAGTTTTGAACAGAAAACAGGTGGAAGAAAAGCAGGAGACTTTGCCATGTTAATGAGCAAAAGACAAAGGGTTAAACATCTCAGTTTGTGATGATCCATGATGTGATTGATCCATTATCATAGCTTGAGGAGTTTTTGTTCAATGCCTTAGTTGAAGGATAAGGAAACCATGCTTTCCTTGCGGGATGATTGGCATTCATGTAATGAGAACTTGTGTTTTCCCTCTGTAGAGCCTGTGGTTTGCCAACCCCGGAGGCAGTAACAGCATGCCAAGTCAGAGTCGCAGCTCCGTGCAGCGGACCCACTCACTCCCTGTCCACACTTCCCCACAAACCATGCTCATGTTCCAGCAGCAAGGTACTGTAGCTGGTCAGACCCTGTTCTTCTTTAGAATTAACATAACTGTGCACATCAACCCAAAGGTTTGCGTCACTAATATTTTACCTCATTATACCTCACACATTTTTTCTGTTTTACCCCATCAGGAATCCTTTCCTTTTTGAATCATAATTTAAAAAATGTATTCTTAGCTGGGCATTTTCCATTGAGTAGAGGTTTTTGTGAAATGGCATCTTCTATCCTGTTAGCAGCTTTCTCAAGCAACAGAAGCAACACAGTTTCTGTTTAAAAACACAGAAGAAAAGGAAGACAGATATGCCATTTGGTCAGAAGCCAGAACAGTAAGATGCTCTCCCTCTGTGCCAAGGACAATATAACAAGACAGCTTAGCGGCAGGCTGCAGTAAACAATCTGCCACCTCTTACAATATACATAACCTTTTGGTTGTCTTGTCTCATGTGCCAGATTGCCTCACACCAGCATCGCAAATTCATCTGTGATGCTTCTGTCATATTTTAAAGAGAGTCATCATTGTGAGACATTTGCATAATGGAGCATCCTGTGTGAAAGCCAAAAATTGATAACTTCAGCAGATGTAGGAACCCAGCGGCCTTAAAGATCCTGAAACTGCAGCTGTGCCTCTTTCTAACTGCTTTCCACCGTTGTTTCAGGGTTATATTGAAGAGAAGATTTTCATTAGATCATCAGCCATAACAGAGGATTTGATGTCAGAGCTGTGATGATGTTCTTTTTCCTTCACAAAGTCAATCTCAGTACCTAGACACCAGCTTTTACAGCTCAGACTTGGTACCCTTTTATACCAGTAGTCAGTGTTGCTTAAACTTGGCCCTGATGGTAAAAGTCCTCAGATTTGGGCCAGATGAACAGCAAAGATGTGGCCTACATGTGGGAAGCCCAAATCTGGCCCAAGTGTGTGACAGCAGTGTCTGAACCAAGATAGAGTCAGACCTCTACCACAATTACACCAAATAAAACAGTTGATATGGCCCATATGTGTGAAAACCTTTACGGGGAGTTTTGGTAAGGAATTGTGGCCTTTCTAGAGCCCAAATGTGTCCATAAGACCAAACTCCATTCCCTTAACAGAATCTCGCCTCATTTATACCAAACCTTTGATCTGGCCCAAAGCGCAAGTTATTGTTTAAGTTCAGAAACAATTGTTCAATCTTTTATATGTTCACTCATCCATATGTAGGCTGGATAGCTCAGTGGGTTACCCCACTGACTTTGGTCTGGTAGAGCAATGGTTCAAATCCCAGTCAGTGTATATTCAATATCCAGTTAGGGCCCTTGGGCAAGGTTCTTAACTCCTGGAACACCTGTCTACCTGTCAGATGTCAATTTGGATAGAAGTGTCTGCTAAATGATATTTTGACATTGTAACACTTAACTACAAAAAAAATCACACAAATCTTCAAAGTTAACAATTTTATTATGACGCAGACGTTTCATGATCAAGACAAAATCAGATCAAATACAAATAAAATATTTTTTTTACATCTAAAAACAAAATAGAACATAGACATGTAGATAAGAAATAAGTGGTAAAAAAGTCACATTTTGCCAATTTTTGTGCACCTCATTTCAGAGTCTGGGTCAGCTTCAGCATCTTTTTTTTTGTTCTGTTTTCTCCCACCACCTCTGTCACATGCCAGGTGAAGCCACGTCATTATCGCAGTCATTGTCACTTCAACCTTGTTATCCAGAACTGCTGCTGCCCTCCAGTATTAAAGGTGTTGCAAAATACAAGTGGTTATGACTTGACCCTCATGTGTTCTGTCATGTCGCATTGGCCATTTACAAACCACACGTGGCTTAAAAGTCAAAGGTAATATTTGGGCCAAGTGCTTCAACTGCGTAAGTTTCCCAGAGGAGAAAATTCCCTCCAAGTTTGAGCATATGGCAAAGCTCATGTGGCTACTTTGTGGCTGTCATATGTTTTGCCATGCCACATCCCAGCCAGAGGTGCCGGATAAATGCCACGTTTCACCCAAACATTGTTAGAGTTAGTGCTCCTTTGCTTACTGCTAAGTCTAATTCTTGACAGCTAGCTGCTGGTGTAGACAATGATGTATTCTAACCACAGAGGTGCCTCTGAGGAGATGACATTTTGTTTATTGCACCTTTCTCCTAAAACCGTGCTCCGGATACTCGAACTGACATGTCTCACAACCTGCCAACATGCTACCTACACCTTGTCAACGAGGTGTTGTTTGGGTTCAGGATAATTTGGCCTTTGTAACTACTCTATATTTACATTTGGCACTACAGAAGTGGACAGGAACAAATTGGTGTGACACGCAACACAGTCCCTAGGCCATCAGGATGATCCTTATGTATTTAATATATATCATCCCGGGAAAAGACACAGACCATTCAGATCTTTTTACCACTTTTTATTTATACTTTGTAGAGTCCAGGCACAAAAATAGATATTCAAAATAGATTTTAAGACATGTTAGATTTGATTATGATCATAGAGCTTCCCTGCAACTTTTCTCAGAAAATCTTCCTGTTCAGGTAAAATACCCTGCTTTTTCTTGCTTTATAATAACAGTCAATGATTAACAGAATACTTAAATATGAATTCTGCATGGTTAAAGGAAAGCAGTTTTACTTTGTTAAGCTGTGCTCACTTCATTTGAATTTACTCTGTTAAAAAGAACTCTTCTTAGAAAAAGAGGCAGAGGAAAACAAAAGTTTGCAGTTTAGTTGAGTCCTCTGGTTACTGGAAACTAGACTATTGTAGCTGAGAATAAAGATTTTTAAGAGTTAAAAGTAATTCCCCCAAGCATGTATACTGTTATACCATTTTGTATATCCACTTGAGACAAACTGCAGTTAACACCTTAAATCACAACATTAGTAACTGAGGTCACATTCTGGTTCATGAGGAATTCTAAAGTACGCTCTAACTTGTGCGGATCGCTTAGTGCATCCTTATCTACTCATGCCATTAGAGAAGGGGTGTTTTGCCTCACCTCCATGCAGACTGGCTCACCCACTTATATGTTGAGACAGACTACATTTACATCAGATAGCATCATATCACACAGTGCATATTTATTGTGCAACATGGCTTGAGCCTAATCCTTTCTGGCTCTGCATTTATTTTAAGGAAATGTGTGAAAAGTCAAGTCAGATTTTATTTTCATAGCATGAAATCACAACTCAGAAATTTTCCTCTGGGGGTTTTACCGTCTGTACAGCATATGACACCCTCTCTCCTGAGACCCTTGACTTGGATAAGAAAAAATCTCAGGCAAAATACTTAAGAGAAACTTAAAGAAGAGAAAAAGAAACCTCCCTTTAGTTGTTTTTAGTGCAAAATACATTGACAGAAAATTATTTTGTAGAAATTGTGTTGTGTTAAAGTAGCAAGATTATAATGCAGTTGAAACACAGTTATAGGAAGTCTGATAGATGCGCTTTGGTGATGGCATCAGCTTGTTTCTCTGTTTCCTAATATTCAAAATTGACTTAGAACATGTAGAAATCATCAGAATTAATTCAGCTTTAAGTTACACTGTCAAGTCTTACTAAATCACACAGTTATACATTCCTGACCTGTAATTTCAGTCTGACCATCTCCAGTTTAACATTACTTCACAGCCCAAAATGCAAATACAAGTGCCCAGATGTGAAACTGTCTCAGACTCACATATTTGAAATCTTTAAACAACATCAAACATATTCTGATGGTCTTTTATGTTTGACTAGGTTATAAACCTTGATTTTTGCACAAGTGTTGTCATTTTGATTGATTAAATTTGAATCAGATGCAACTGAAAGCTATAATAGACTTTCCAATAAGTGTCAATGATGTCACTGTTGAACTTTCTAATAAGTGTCAGTGATGTTACTGTTGTTTTTGCTTCCTGTGAGGAGGTAAAAGCAAAATAGTTTTACCATGCACTGTAAACTGACAGTGTTTTTAACAGAAGCTTGTAGTTAGTTTGGCAGTATGTCTGCACTGTTAGTTTTATTTGGTTCTTATTGGTGACATAATGAATGAAGAGAACCTTTATTGCCACAGGGTCAGTGTCTTGCTCAGAAAGCTTTAAGGCATGAACAACTAAAGGTATCAAAAGGCTGGTTATGAACTTTATCTGTCAACTCAGTCTTTATGCTTTTTCTGCTGTGCGTGCTCACTCAAACTTGGATGCTAAGTGCGTCATTTGATGCTTCTGCAAGCTAAAAAGCAAATGACCACCAGCTGTCTGCTTCTGTGAAATGTGAAGAGGATGAATAGGATTACAAAAAATAATTGCAATAAAAAAGCATTGTTGCTGCATGGAAAGAGAGACACTGTGGACAACAACACTCAATACAACTCTTACAATTCTACACAAATGTACACACAGTTTAAGCAGTATAATCAGAAGCTGTAATTTGGCCTGATAGCCTTTCACTTCATTCAAAATACTTGGAAATAACTTTAGTATTAGGCCAAATCAAAGTCAAATGGATTTATTGAATTAATTTCATATGCAAGAATACATAAAAACTAGTCAAGTTTATTTATATGCTCTGTTTTTGTTGTAAACCCAGCTGTGCTTTATGCACTTGAAAGTATCATAGGACCAAACATGACAACTTCGTTTTCTGAAGATGTGCTTATCGTTCTTTCCCTGTGATGACCTGCTGAATTGAAAATTAATAATTAGATATAAAAAACAAGGAAAGGGTAACATCTGGCTTTGTAATGTAATGATAATGCATGCATTATGTATTATTATTGATTTGCTCTGTTCCTCAGCATTACTACATGATGTTAGAACTCTTAGTTTCCATTAACACAATACAAAGATGTATAATGCACACTGAGAACACTCCCAGGATATAAATAAAACTAGAACTACAGTACCTCCTGGTGGTTATATGCCTCTGCATAGAGGCTGTACATTGAAGTACAGTGGTGGGTCAAGAAGAAGAGCTGTGGTGTTTTCTGTGGTAGTCTGAAAAACCTTAACCTCTGACTCTCAAAATCTTAAAATCTGATCGGTTCACCCTTGAGTCATAGTGGAAAAGTGGGTGAAGGTTGACGAAAATCCCTCAAAGCATTCCTTGATAGATTGGGTTCATAAGCAAGGGTCGAACAACATCCCCATGACCTTGACTTTTGACCAGTCATCTCAAATATTAAACCCTTTCATCTTGGAGTCAGGATGAAGATTTATGCATATTTTGCACAAAGCGGTATTGAGATATCACATTCACAAGAATGGCCCAGATTGGACTGACAGCAAGATAACTTGAAAAATCATGCCTCCCACCTCCTTTTCGTGTTTTATGTATGTTTGTCTTGATCAAAATGAGGGACATAAAAATGCTCATGTCCTTAAACAAAGCAAATTACATCACATTTGCAATATAGCAAAAAATACTAAGCTCTTTTTAAATAAAACTGATGAAGTCCAGCGTTACATCACGGAAGTCGTATCCCGTCTGCGATCAGCTGGTAGCCAGTTTCACCTCCTCCACCCCAGCCGCCTCCTTTATAGCATAAAGCTTGTTGCACCCCCATATTCAGATTCATGCAACTATGGATTAATTACTTCTTAAATCATTTTTATTGTTTTCAATGCACCTGGTCTTATTTATGGAATTATTTATTGCTTGAATTTGTCAAAAAATACTAAAGATTGACCTAAGAATAATTGCATATTCAATTGCAATTGCAGTATTGGAGAAAAAAATCACAACTAGATTATTCTTGCAAATCGTTCAAGCCTAGTTTTAAGTTTAAGTTTGAGCTGCAACTTTGAATATGACCTGGTCTTAAACAGGCTATGTGTTTAGAGTGAGTTACCATGGTGAATTAGCAGGGCTGTGCATTGACTTTTTTGCCTATAGTACTAGTGCTACAGAGGCTGATAGTCTTGTAGCCAGACTAAAAACTTGTAGCATAACAAGTAAAATGTCTGTTACATCTGTAAAACCAGCCAAGGCTTTCATATTCTCCCATAAGTTTATTAAGTTTGTCAACATCAGCAACAACTTTGAACTATTTGTAAGATTATAAACATTTTTTAAATTTGTCCATACAACTACCACATACTTTAGATTGGTATAAGTGTGTCATTGCAAGTCCATGGCAATTCAGGGCACCTGCATGTCTAATTCAAGTCTCTCATAGATTTAATAAATATGATAATAATGACTAAAACAGATATGAACTAATGTTACATAGGGCAGTTTTAAAATATTGCTAGCATTATCAGATGTGCAAAAAAATTGTAATAGTTTGAGAACACCTAGATTGAATAGTCAAAATAAGTCCTGACTATTGCTTATAATGTACTGTAAATGAATAAATACCTCTATCCTTTCAAACGCAGTGTAATGGTAAACTAATAAGGAAGCAATATTGAAGTTACATGGTACAAAGTAACCTTGTCACCTAAACTTTTCCGTACTTTACTCTAACAATACACATACAGTTCAGCACTGTTTAATTTAGACTTCAAAATTGAGGATTGTGGTTCTGATCCAGGCACATCCCTTACTGTTCTTCTGTTCTGAAACTGTTGTTTTGTTTCCTCAGAATGCCAAGTTCCAGGTGCTGACCTGGAGATCAACCCCACGCTGGAGTCACTGTGCCTCAGTATGACAGAGCATGCCTTAGGGGGTAAGTGTCTTCAGCAGCTCTTGTAATAAACAAGCTCCGGCTGTCAAACCAACACAACACCTCATTAATATATTAAAACTATACGAAGAGAGGAAGGATTTTTATGAACAATTTTTTTTTCTCCCCGGAAAGAACTGTATGCTAATTAGCTCATTCATACCTTTCAATATGCAAAGAGCAATGAGTCTGTTAATGTTTATAATTCATATTTTATTAGTTATATTTGTATGTTAATATTTAATAACATCTAAATTATACATGAGGCAAGTTCTTCTTAAGGGGCGTTGAAAAAAGAGACTAAATCATTACAATGTGCCTGAATGACAACATCTGCATCGGTATGTCAAACAAGTAAAGGCGCAATATTTTTTTTATTATTTCACTATGCCCCAAATACTATGTGATAGTGATTTTGTGTATTTTTTTATCACTAAGATGGTTTAAGGCAATGTTTCTGTTCTTTTGCAAAACCAGGATGGGTTACTGATGTCTTTTGTGCCTTTTGTACCATCTGATAGTACTGGAATTAAGGGTGGGCGATATAGAAAAATATAATTTCACATTTTTTTATGGCAAGATCCCCTTGATTTAATCAAGATTTTTTAATTCAGTTCCTGAGACAAATTTTTAAGTTAATGGCCAGGAAAAAATATTCCCCATATAATTTTTACATGTACAAATGCTGTGTTTACAAGTCAAATCTTTTAATTTTTGATTCTTTTTCTTCTGCAACAACCTGTTGGTCAATGCATGAAAAATGTTAAAATTTGCCATTTCATTGTTGGCACCAACAGGTAAGGGGGTCTCAAGGTCTCCTTGAAGAATATTCCTAGGCAGAGTGTATAGAACACACAAGTATGTTTTTGCGCCAGATTAATGTTAAGAAATGTTCTGACTAAAAGTAAAGACTGTATGTGAGGACTTTCTATGGACTAAAACTGGACTAAAATGTTTTTGAGTTTTCGCTGAATACAACTATAATGAGTAGAAATGACTGGAATGGTACTAAAAGTAATCATCGTTTTAATCTTAAGACTAAGAATAACACTGAAAATAGCTTCAAAGATTAAGACTGAGCAGAAGGGGAGTGGGTGAGAGAACAAAGAGCTAAAGGTAAAAGAGCCGATTTCATAAAATAGTTTTGGCAGATCATTGATGTATTCTGTTTCCTCATGATCTGAGATCATCCTATCGCACACTCCCAACTCGAATTAGTGAGTTTTGTCCAGTTTGGCTCACCTTCCACTTAAAATGCTACAAAAATAGACAGTAATCTCTTTAATAACTTGTAACTAAATAAGCCTTGATGAACAGTTTTTACTATAAAGATTTCATTATTTCGTTATTATAAGCACATCTGAATAGTAATAAGCATGTATGCATTATAAGCATAGCACAGTGTGTGAATAAGTAAGATTTGAATCACTATAGATATTTCAGTGCAAAAACTCAACACCTTGTAGCTCTAAAATTTACCTCACTGGTTAGAACCTTTTTGGCTGAGTAAATGCATATTTTAGAAAAAGTGGCAACATTATGAGTATTTTAATAATACTATCTTTCAGCAGTGAGCAGAATTTTCCAAATTTTCTGGAAAGAGCTGCTTCAAATCCTGATAACCATCTAAGAAATATAAGGTATGCTTAGTGCAACGAACAGCATACCATAAAAAGGCACTGTCAAAATTCATGAACACATAAAACAGCATCAATAACTTTTCCTGCCTTGGGAGAAGAGAAAAAGAACCTGGCCTTTAAAATGATAAAATGTGATTTGTGCTGCATTTTATCCCTGTAGATGTCTTAAACCGTATTTATTTCTAATCCCCTCCTCAGATGGAACAGACCGGACATCGACGATATGAAAAGAGGAAGACACACACTTCAATTGAAGCCTGTTAGGTTTCTCATCGCCCAGCACAAAGATATACGTATGCTTACGAAAACCAGGCAAAGCAGTCACTACAAAATGACAAAAAACTGTGTATATGTTCTCTAATATTTTTGTACTTTATTATATACAACTAAGTTTATTAAAAAATGGAATACAGATGATTATTATATTACAGGACAGAGGAGACAATAAAAGCTAGCTGCTCCATGTCACCTGCAGGACTGTGACATGGTGTGCAGAGGCTCAGTTTGCCGTGGTCTGAGAGAAAAACGGTGGATTGGTGCTTTCTTAAGGGGGTTCTGCCCTGTTAGTTACTCTTCTTTTTCCTCCTGCCTTGGAGCAAGGCTTCCTCCCACAACACACTGACAGTCACGGCCCCTGCCCCGTTGTGTGTAGACTCAAAATATTCCCAGCCAGAAATAAGGCACTTTTATTAAATTATCTCTGATATAAGCGATTAAACTGTAATTGGCCCTGGTATGAACTCACTAAGGTTCCACTTGAAGAAAGCCGTGGATATACAGATACACTCTTCTAGCTGCTCAAATTGCTCCACTACAGAGGGCTTGTGTTGGTTGAAACTTCGAAAGCTTTCCTCTGTTCTTTTTTTCTCTCTAGAGAACATTTTTTAGTGGCAAAGAGGTCCAAAAGGATTTAGGAAAAGCTTGTAATCCAACCAAACCCTTTGTCTCAGTTGTTTTCCCAGAACACATAATCAAAGTAGAAGCGACTGTCCTCCAAACTTCTACAAAGCCAAAGAGAAGGGTTGTGAGATTGTTATTTTCAGATGGATATTTGTAGTGAAAAACAACAGAATGGTCTGATTTTTTTTTTTTTTTAAAGAAAAGAACAGCAGTTCAAAGAATTAATGCCAGCTGCAATCTGTCTGTGTTATTTTATGCCCCACTACATAAATGATGATGAATCTCATCTTGTGCCGAGGAATCCCCAGAGGGGTGAATAAGGGCTGGTGGGGTGTGTACTGTGCAAGTGCTGATTTGATACTGAATTGATACAAGTGAGGGGGGCGAGTGTTTTGAATTTACACTCTCATGCCGGGTGAGAAAACTAAATGAAACCCATCTCAGCCCTCTGGCCCCATTATGATTGGCTCTGGAAAATGAAGGTTGATCTTGTAATAAATAATCCGCAGCACAGCAACTTGCCCTCGCAGTGCCCTTTTCCTCAAATGGCCAACTTGACGATTTGATGAATCATAATTTTCAAGGTGCTTAATGATGTCCATATTTTTCTGTTTGTGTCTCAGTGTGTTTCAGTCTCAGAACCCTAACATTATCATGTGGTATCAGTGTTGAATCCAAAACTGTCTTATACAGCCTCTGTCTTTGAATGTGGCAGAGTGGAGGTGCATGTATGTGAAATATGGTCTTAACTTTTGGATCACTTTTGGTTGCATCACAAGGCAGGGATAACCATTCACATTTAATTTCAGCAGAGCCATAGGAGGTCTGTCTAGTAAAGATGGTTATTTACAGATATCTTTTCCAATTGTATTTTTTACTCGCCCTTGATATTGATAACTTATGCTTATTTTCTATAATCGCATGTTTTTTGCCACACTTATACAGCACTGTTGTAGATAGAGGACATGGTGATTGATTGTGCCCAGTCTCCAACAACTAGAGAGAAGTCTTGCAACTCATGTTGTATGTTTATCTCGCCTAAATGTCACTGTTTACATCTCTCTGGGATAATGCCCATTTCATGTTATGTGATGTCATGAATACTTCATTATCTCACTATGTAACACATTAAAGAACTGACGCCTTCTCACAAATGAGCTGGCTGGGTAGAGCCTGAATCCAAAAGCCTTCTACCCCCTGTGGATAACCGTATGAGGCATGTAACGCCTGCTTTTCTAGTCATGCAGCAACAAGAGAGAGAATAGCTTTTCTGGCCTTGTGATTGAACTGTAAGCTGTCGTGTCCTGATAAACTGTTCATGTGGTGCCTGAAATGCACAGCTCCAGCATCTTCAATATGCCGAATTTGTCGTCTTCAGTAGTATTCTAGTCATGGATTTCTTCAGAGCAGGCTCTTGGATAGATCTGACTTACTAAAAGCATCACACTTGTGCTCAAAAAGGACTTCTGTGAGTTAATGCTGACAACTTTTAAGACTTGGCTATCTTATTTTTAACTGTTCATTATACTGTATACCAGTTGTGTTATGTTACAAGTGGCTCAGATTGTCCTTTTCATAGCCTCTGTAGCGTTGGGCAGCATTTGTATTTCTGCAAACAGAAACAGAGGTACAGTTCTGCAGATATCTGTAAGTGTCTATGCATAGTGAAGATGCAGCAGGGGGGTGACGATGCTTATCTGAGCCACAATCATGTGATATGAGTAAACTCAACACTAATAACAGGCCAAGGAATATGTTTACTCCATGTTTACATTCCAGTGATGCATGAAATGAGCTGGGGCAATGCACTGCATATTTCAGCCTGGTACATTTTCACATTGCAAGCATCCACCAGGAGGTACAGAGCCTGTGTCGAATGGAGGCTTCTGCCAGGATCATGTCATTGTCCCTGCCAGGCTTTATTATTGAGTCAATGCAACTAACTGCTGGCTAGATTGCATTTATTTGTCTTGTACAATTTATATTTAATTCTGACCACTCCCCGGACATTTTCTAATATTTTATTAACCTTTTGCATCACATGCTTACTCTACTTTTTTACTGTCACTCATATGTGTGAATGGTCTGAAGTGTGCAGTATTTCGTCGGATCATTGACAGTCCCAATAAAAGAGGTTCAGTTCTTTTTGCAACTTTACTCGTGGTCTGTGTTTTTTTGTATTTGCTTTGTTACGCATATGATCTAACTTTATTACCGGTTATCTTCTCATTCATCTGTTTCTAATCTTTATTACTGACATCTGCAGATGTTTCCGGAGACACTAGTGCATTCATTTTTACTTCCGGGTTGATCGACTTTAGCAGTTAATATATCGAGCTAATGTGAGCTAGCCGCCTTTTTGTTACCGTCCTTAGTTTATAGAAGGAGAAACTGGCGGTTTTTCGTCTGGAAACTTGATAACAATAACGCGGGTATGGATACATTTTGTGACAGTGTTGTAATAACTAAATTTAAGTAATCATAAATCCATTTTAACCTAGCCTTCAACAGAAAATAATATCCAAGTTAGCATACAGCTAGCTGCCTTGCTAACGTAGCCTACTGAGCATAAACAGCTGCTACCCAACGTTTTTAGCTTGGCGGCTAATGTTAATGTTATCTCTTGATATGTTTCACTGTAAAGGCTTGGTTGAATCGTCGGGATTTTTTGGGAAGTGGTTATATTTAAGTGTTGTAGTTATGAAAGCTGAAGCTTTAACTGTTGTGGTGAAAAAGTTATTTTACGTTATCTCGACCGGTCTCTTTCTTTCGAGAAGTTGACGTGATTAACAAAAAACGGAAGAGACACATTCTTGAGCTATTTTAGGACGAAAAGGCGATGTATTTTTACCATAAAAACCGAGTTTTATTGTGAAAACTTCTGCTGCTTACTGCTGTAGTCTATCAACTCGTGTTGATAAGATAATATCCTTTTAAACCAGCATTATATTTAAGTTAGAGAAAGCCTTTATTGTAGATCGTCTAATAAATAGCGTGACATCAACGTTTATGTGGCTTTTACGAGGCTTAAGGTGGTTCAAAACGCTGTCGTTTCGTAGAAGATTAATCCCGATTTGCTCTTGGAAAGGAGACTGGACAATATGTGTTAACAAATAAAACAAGTTTAATTTCTGCTGAAACAACTGCTCGCTTATCAGAGTTTTCTCTTAAAATAGAGCCAACACAATACTGTTGTTAATCAAAATGTAAGTTGTGTATGTACTGTAGGTTATTTGCTTCTGTTAGCACCCTTATAGTTAATTGGCATCCTCTTATGATTTAAACCACTGATGTGTGTGGCCGCAGCTACTAATAATTAAAAGAAATACTGATAAAACTAGGGCCGGCCAATCAATTGAAATTTAGAATCAATTGCAATATGGCTTACTGCAATTTTCAAATACATAGGTAAATTAAAGAAGTGCTGAAATCGCAGAAGGTGCAATATTTCTTTAACCTTAAATGTGTTTCAAAATACCAGTTCATTACAGTTTATGAGGCAGAGATGGCATGCTCTACAGGCCATACAAACATGCAAGTGTAAATTTGTTTCTATAATGATTTGCAAAAAATCCTACTGTCCTTGTTTCTTTATACATTTGTCTTATTGAAAATGAGAAGGACATAAAATCATTCCTTTAAATACAGTACTAGGTATGAGTATGGAAATACGGTACCAACATGGTCCAATTCCTACCGGACAGTATTACACCACAGACATCAATACTTCATGACGATACTTGCCACCCCAAAATGAAAGGCAAGAAACTTGTTCTGGAATGTTGTATGTATCGAGTTACATCGCTTTCCTTTGCTCGTCTCATATCTGACTGGCATCGCATATAGATATTTCTGTGAATCACTTACGATACCTAGATAGCTTTTACTCTCTGCTGCCTTTCATCTGTCTTTTTTCCTCTCAAAAGTGTCGATTCTGGCACAGTTTAAGACACCAGTACCATATAAAAATATAGTTTGGCACCCAAACAATACAGATCCTTATACAGTTTACGTTAAATTTGTAATGAGTCAGAATAATCGCGACTGGATAACTGTTCAGCTTCCGTTTACCTGACTAAATATTGTGTTTGTTCTATTATAGTATGATGTATTGCTTGTTTGTTTAGAAACACCTAAGATAGGTGATTTAAAAATAGTTGTATATGAAATTGCAATATTGCAGAGGGAAAACTGCTATTTGATTATTTTCCCAAATGGTCTGCCATAATAAAAACTCAAAATGAAATAATTAACAGTAGTAATGGCTTTACACTATCAATTAATAAACAGGAGAAAATCAATTAGAAACATCTTGATTGAACAGTTAGCATTCATGCCATTTGTTACAGCAAGTATATGTGTAGTTATTTGAATGTTAATTTTTTTTTTTTGGTTGTTTTTTTTTTTTTTTTTTTTTTTTTTTTTGTTTTGCATTATTTTTCATCTTGACAGCTGTGTGTGTGTCAAATGTGGCACTCTAAAGGATGAAGTATGAAGCAAAATATTCAGCACATAAAATGTTAATTGTCAGTTGAGGCTAATCAGCATAGCAAGAAAACTGTTAGCCTGAACAAAAACTGAGTCTTATAAAGCCCCTTTGAAAATACAATTTACTGTTGATTAAATCAGATTTGTAAAGGTCTATCAGGCGAGCTGGCAGCTGATTGTGTATCTTCTGTAATATATATATGTTCCTGCAGGTGTTATTTAAAGATTTAAATGGTCTCTCATTTTGTTTTACAGGGTTTTCTAAAGCTCTGAGTCAATTATGCATGGAAAATGAAAATGCAGTCTCACACGAGGCATGTGGATCGGACAGTTCCTGCCAGAAGCTAACTGCAATTACAAGACATCCTTTAGAAATTCCCCTGCTGTGGTGAAACTCTTCCTTGTTTACCACATAATTCATCATGTCATTACCAAAGGACTCATGGAGCCGAGGGAAAGATCGAGAAAGGGGGGCTCGTCCAAAGGTCAGACAAAGCAGGTCAGAGGAGAGACGGGATGCTGGTAGCGGACGGAAAGGTGGAAAGGGCAAGAAAAAAGGCCTGACCTCTCATGAACCAGTAGCTGAGAGGCCTGTCAGCGATGGCTTTGAGTATGGAGAGCTGTTAAGTGACCTTGAGAACAGGGATCAAACTTCCTCTTCTCCTCTGAGGGAGAACTGGAGATGGCAGGGTTTGGAAGTTGCTGCCTCATTACTCGGACAAGAGCGGGTAACAGCCAGGCCAGGACCTGTTAGCTCTGCTACAGACTTGCCTGCACCCAGTGAAGGTGAGGGAAGAGGGTCAAGCAGCAGTCGCACTCTCCGTCAAAAAATCCAGGATGCTATGGGGCAGTGTTTCCCAATAAAATCCCACAGTGCGACAGCACCCACACCACCTCCACAAGCTCTTTCATCATCAAGTGTCTGTGCCTCCTCCAGGCGTAAAATCCATCTGAGTGAGTTAATGTTGGACGACTGCCCTTTCCCTGTAGGATCAGAGCTGGCTCAGAAGTGGTATCTCATTAAGCAGCACACAGCCCCCATCACCCAGCCCCCCATGATTGATTCCTCAGTAGTATGCAGTGTTCCTACTTCAGCCATGGCTACTGTGGTGGAGGATGTAGATGACAGGTTGCGAGAGCGCAGGCGCATCAGCATTGAACAAGGTGTTGAGCCACCACCAAATGCAGAAATCCACACGTTTGAAGTAACAGCACAAATTAACCCTTTATACAAACATGGCCCGAAGCTGGCACATGGTATGAATGAGCTAACCGGGGCTGACAGAGCTTCCGCTCATCAGCAACAGCAGCTTCTTCTCCAAAGGCAGCAGCAGCACCAGCTCCTCCTGCAGAGTTGTTTGGATACTCTGGATGAGGTGGTGGCCACAGCCTCAGCCTCCGCCTCCGCCTCTGCCTCCGTCCACACCTGTGAAACCATTTCTGACCCTCTGGTTGACCCAGAGGTTACAGCGACCAGCATGCCTTCTAGAGCTATACTTCCTCAGACGGAGAATCACAAATCTCACGATAGCTACCGCATCCACACCCAGATCGATTACATTCACTGTTTAGTTCCAGACCTGCTGGAGATCACAAACCTGCCGTGTTACTGGGGGGTTATGGACCGCTACGAGGCAGAGAGACTGCTAGAGGGAAAACCAGAAGGCACCTTCCTCTTGCGTGACTCTGCGCAGGAAGACTACCTCTTCTCCGTCAGCTTCCGCCGCTATGGCCGTTCGCTACATGCTCGAATTGAACAGTGGAACCACAACTTCAGCTTTGACGTGCACGACCCCAGTGTCTTCCATGCTCCTACAGTGACAGGCTTACTGGAGCACTACAAGGACCCCAACTCCTGCATGTTTTTCGAGCCGCTATTGTCCAACCCTATCCACCGCACACAGCCTTTCACCCTTCAACACATATGTAGAGCGACCATAAGCAGCTGCACAACCTATGATGGCATTAACATGCTTCCCATTCCAAATGCTTTGAAAAAGCACCTGAAAGAATACCACTACAAGCAGAGAGTAAGAGTACGGCGAATGGACACCTGGTGGGAATGAAGAACAATAATATAATCCAGACTTATATAAATGACTAAATACTAACACAGCTGTCCCTGAAGTGAACGCCGAGGCTTGTTCTTCACTCATATCTGGTTGGCACTAATCTGCACTGCACTGTACTTATTTATTTTTATTCCTGCTGTATCTGTTTTAACAATTGTATACCACACTGACATGACACGTTATAATCTCACTTAACTTGTACACAAAAAGTTCTTAAGCTCAAATTAAAAAACTTATCAAAGTCTTTTGTGTACAGAGAATCATCCTCACACATCAACTGTGATCTGAAGTGTAACTAAATAAGCTTCATTATCTATCGGAGGGGGAAATAGTCCCAGTGTGAATCAAGATGATTATAATAGAGTTGTTCATCAGTCACGTGCTGAGAAGGTAGGACACATACTGACAATGTTTTTGTCTTGTTACCAAGGTATAGAAGTGCTGCACGTCTGCAGTATTAATCATTGTTTCCGGCACTGAGCCAGAGCTGATTACAAAGGGTGAGAGGTGGGTGCAGATGCTACCTGTTCTTATTAAAAAAAGGGAGAAGGCTTTCATGAAAATGGAAACCATATTTTTCGCGCATTGCAGTCGTGATTTCATGCCCACGTAAGATTTCAGTGTTGTCGGTTTAAAAAAATAGATGTCTAGTGCTTAGATTGTACATCATTCAGCTGCTTTGTTTTCACCTTTCATCCATCTGTGGGTTCTCCTGTGAGATTAACATGCATGCAGCCAGTGCAATGGTCTTCATTAGTTTTGATGTAAAGGATCAAATGTGGCCCTTATGAGCTTGTCAGCAGCAGGTGAAGGTCATTCTGGTCTGTATTACCAAATGAATCCTTAAACATTTGTAGGTCTCATTTTGCTCAAAAATCTGTTGTGTCATCCGGGTCTAAATTTAGTCACTTTCAGTATGAGAGTGGGTTTGGGTTCTTTCTTAGCATCTAATTGTGGTGTAGAGACCCACATCCTCAAATAAGAAATCATCTTTTTTCCTGTGCTGCCTGATGTGCATATTTTAAAGAGGTTGGGTGTCGGCGCACTAATCGATTCAAGAGGTTCAATGACAAAATTACCATAGTGAGTAACGCTGATGACTCTTAATTAGCACAAAGAATTAGAGCAGAGGGAATATGTTTTGAGCCCTTTTCTACAGCTTGATATGAGGTAACAGAGACAAAAATCTACTAGCTCTTAATAGCTCTACAAAGAGGCATCACTCTTAAGATAACACCTAAAGGAACGGTGTTTCATGTCAGCTTTTTTTCCTCACCTCCCACTGTGGCAGGTCATTGAATGTTCCAGTAAGCGCCTTATTTTTTTTGCCCGCCTCTGCTTGAGATTTAAAAATGTTTACCATGAGTCAGTGCTACCTGACAGTACCTGATGTGGATTATTTTATGTAGCCCTAATCCATGATTATAAATGATGAAATGTTTCTAAGATTATTATGTATTTATATGAGACAAACATATCTACCTTGTTGGCAGGTAATGTAAAAATTTTACCTTCCCCAGCCAATATTTACCCTTAACTTGGCAGACATACGCCAATTGTGCTTTTGTGACTAATTTCGGTATGTAACCTAGGGATGAATAATAATGGATTTTTGCCGATATCCAATATGCAGATATTTCCTAATTCATTTTTTGCTGATAATATATGCACAGTCACCTGCTGACACACAGTAAGCTCCGTAGAGGATGGAATAAAAATGTGCCCCTGTTTCAAGGAGCTTATGCTTTCAAATTAAAATTAATTCTACTTATTAAACAATAGGTTTGCAGGGTGGCTTTCTGGCAAAGTCTTCAACATAACAGAGACAAACAATTTCTTAGGTGCTGTAGTAACTGGCTGTAGTTCAGAACTAAAGCCTCAGCACTTGGAACAGACTTTAAGCTTTAATTAATGAGGATAAGAAAAAGAAAAAAATTAGCCTAAGTAGGTCTATTGATTCTGCTTTAACTTCACAAACTTACTTGTACATTCTGCTCATACATCGACTATAAATATCAGGAGAAGATTTCATCTTATGATACCAATAATGTAGTTTTTGAGCTATAATCTGCTGATACGGCTATATTAAGATTTTATGCATCCCTGATCTCATGGCATATTGTCTGATTATATCTGTTAGTAAGCATAACACTTAAGCATTTTATTTCATATCAAAAAGATAAAATTTTTACTTAAGCCTGTTGAAGCACCCTAAATTCTCTTTAAGTCCCTATAAAGTGATTTTTTAAAAAATCTTTATTTTAGGTTTTTCTCTGACAGCCCACTGTGTTATGAACCGCCAGGCCAAATTTAAGCCATGAAAAACATCTAGGTTTATAAAGTAAGCTTCAAAATCATGAAGAATGAGGCAGTAAAATTTGCACCAGGATGGTGTCGGCGTGTCGGTTGAGTAAGCGTAAGCCACACCCACTCACGAGAAACACGATCCTCTGAATTTTAAAAACGCCTTCAATTAGTGTGCAGCCTTCTGACTCTGTGCCAGAGCAGAGACAGAGGTTGGGGCTTACATTTACTTTTTTTTCTGGCAAATAAAACCAAGCCAGGAAAGAGGTGAACAAATTTCTAATGGTCTAAATCAAAAATTCAGTCACAAATAGATCTCAGTGTTTTCACATGTTTACAGCAACCTTATTCTAACATATCTAATGAGTTAAATCACAAAGTTTGGATTTCACTTTACAGGGATTTTAAATGGCATGTTTAAATTTACAAACAAAACTATTGTGAAAGGAAATCCCTTTATAAAGCTGTTAAATGAGAAGCAGACTTCAATTCACCCTGGTATCTTAAAATGATTCAAAGATTAATTGCAAACGTTACTTATGCAACTGAGTCATTTACTGCTGTGTGAACAGCATTTTGTATTAATGAACCCTCACAAGAGAGACCACACTGCTAATTGTTGTATGCTCTAAGTAATAATTGCAAAAGACAACCATTCCGGTGTTAATGGGAAAGCATGGCGAATGGATCCCAGATCATCCTCTAAACCGCTGTGATGCTGTTTTCTCCTTGAGATGGGCAATTTGATATGCAGGATGCAAATCATCCATGACAAGCACTCATCCACTAATGAAGTTGCTGTAATTTAAACAGCAGTTCCAAGGCGGCATTTAAGTCTGCCTTCAAACACAGAGTCAAGACCTTAGACCTTTGTATACCTAATTAAGTCAATATAGAATTGGAGCTATATAAAAAACACACAGTTTACCATAGTGGGGGACATGTGACCCGTCATGCATGCACAGTTGTGGGAAACCCTATGAAGTCTCTCTAAAAGCAATTTTAGCCCCTTAGCAGCTCAAGGCATTTGTATTTCCCAGGTGTATTTCATTGTATTTCACTCTGCTCTCCTAACACTTTATTTTACTTTCCCTTTTATTACCAAATGAGGAGCCAGTGCATAGGTAGATTTAAACCGATGTTAATTATAGGTTGAACCAGCCAAAAACCTTAAATATTTTTTGTGTAACCTGGAGAGCATAGTAGGTAAGGTGAACAAGTATTCATTTGTAGTTTGTTTACATGCAGGTGTAACTGTTCAAGTTATGGTTCCTATGTCACACCATGACTATATTATAAGTCATTCAGTTGTGTTTAACAGTAGTATTTGCATTTATATAATCTATTGCTTATAAAGTCAACATGACTTCCTTAATCGTCTTTGTTGCTTGTCTTGGCATAGGTTTTCAAAAGAAATTTTCAGAGACATTTTTTGAATATTAATGAGTTGATAAATAAGTCAAGTAAAAAACACAATATGCACCTACAAGGAGATAAACCAGTCTTTTATGGATTTATAATCAATTAGGCCTGTCAGCACTGATGTATGTATCACGATTAGTTAAGGACCACAGTAAGTACATAAATTATTTTTCGTCAGTATCTCCACTTTGTAAGCAAGGCCTTAAAGATTCAGCAAATGGGCCCTCCTTAAATCTGATTTATTCATATTATTGCATGACCGTAATTTTTGAAAATACCCTCTTCATCATTAATAACTCTGGGTTCGGCTGTTATGGAATAGGTAGTCACATCAAAGCCGCCCAAAGGGGGGATAAAGGGGAAATCTTTCTGGGGTCCAGCCAGTTGTGGGCCCATGGAAAATCATAGTCCATTGTAAAGTTAATCTGTGATAACCATATTTTACATTTAACCTGAATAATAACCATTCTTATCAAAGCAACAAAAAAGGAATTCTTTTATCTTTTATTTATTACTGTAGTACAATATAGTCTTTTGTCAAAATACAAAGCCATTTTCTTAAAACAGAATTACCTTTTTTGGTGATGTTAACAATGTAGATGGGCACGTTGACTAAAACAGTGCTTTTTAACCTTTATTTGCCCAAGGCACACCTAAGATCAAATAAAAATCCAAAGGCACACCATATCCATATTCAATATAAAATACCCTCCAAGAACCGAGAAACACTGGACTAAACCATTTGGAAAGTAATTTCAGACTTTATAGCTAAGACATGATGTAAGCAAACATCAAAATACCAGAGAATAAAGTCGAAGGAAATTAAACAACTTAAAGGGAAAATGATTAAATAATTGCAAAGTAAAGGCAAAAATGGGTTAAAAGTGGCAAAAATGGTCAGAAATAAGTAGGGAAAAGTAGTTAAAGAGTAACAAATATGAGTTAAAGTGGGCCAAAAATAGGTTAAAGTTGCAAATATGGGTTATGACAGGAAATAAGCAGTAAAATGAGTGGTATTAAAATGTAAAAAGCAATTTAAGAAGCAAAAATTGGTTTAAGGTACCAAAAATATCAGAAATAAGTGATGAAAACTGCTTTAAAAAGGGCAAAAATTGGTCAAAAGGAGCAAAAAATGGCATAAGAAGCAAATATGAATTGAGGCGGTTAAAAAGTGAAAAAAATGGGTTAAAACAGGCAAAAAATGGGAGAAAGCAGTAAATATGGATTGAGAAGGAAAAATGTGGCAAAAAAGTGTGGTAAAAAAGATGAAAAGCAGTTAAAAAAAGGGCAAAAATTGGCAGCTGATATGGTAAATAGGGGTTATAAAGTAGAAAAATTGGCTTAAAGTCACAAAAATGGGTCAGATGTCAAATGTGGCAAAATAGGCAGAACAAGTGATGAAAAAGGGTTAAAAAGTGGCACAAATAAATTATTTGAACATCAAAACCCATAATCGCTTCACACACTTTTCAGCTCCAAAATGAGGTAAATGTGAGCCAGGATGCTAGCCCCAACTGCATTGATATCAGTGAATTTCGACTGGGGAGGGCCAATTCACTAGGTTTCTCACGGGCCCAGCCAATTCCTTGGGAGGGTCTGAGTCACATCACCTGTAGTATTTTTCTTTTACATACCGCCAGTCTAGTTATTGAGGACATCTGCAAGACCACAATGCAGTTCAGACATTTTGACATTAAATAGACACAGAAGAGATTCTTCCCACTTTCAAAAGGGGGGTTATTATGAAAGTAGCGTGAAAATATGCTGAAAGTTTCGGTGGGCATTTTGCATTGCCATTTTGCATGGGTTGTTTATGAATCAGATCTTTATTTTGTTTTCTCTTGATTTGAATCAGGACTTGGTCTGAAAGTCTTGTTTGCACTTGAAAAGGATCCAGCACAATTTGTTCTTCCTCAGACCATGGCGCACATCTTCACAAAGTTTCATTTTAAATCTTGCCTGTAGTTTTTCCATAATCCTGCTGATACACATTCAGTAGTGAAAAAAATGACCTCCTCAGGGGATCAAATTATATAGCTCATTAATTATTCACATATAACATTTTTTCCCCTAGAAAACAGCCCATACAGATTAAACACATGTAATGCAGCGTCTTTATCCGTGCAAAATGCTGTATTACATCAGGCACAGCAGGTGGCTGTAAAGAGCTTCAGTGTGTTTTGCACTGGCTGTTCTCAGGTCTGTGTGTTCTCTGTGTGTGGTGTGCTCAGATGGTGGGATTGAATGAGGATGCTGCAGCTGGCAGCACCGTAACAGTCATCATGCAGGTATTACGGGTCCTGGGGGAAAAAAGAGGACTTTTCTCTGCCTGGATCAGCAGGCCCAGAGGGAGAGCATGCTCAAGCAAAGCAGAAAGCTGATTGGCTACACATACTTAGTGTGTTTGTGTCTGTTTGGACTTCTTTTTCCTCACTGTCCATTGAGGGAAGAGATTTTCCTCAGAGCCTTAATCTCTACAGTTGAGCATCATGGGGGTGGAGAATAAGCTTAGAACACCTGGGGACAATTACTTTACAAATAATCTGCCGGTCATAATCTAACAAATGCCCCAAAAAGGCTTGACTCCGTGCTTGCTTGGCTTATTTGAGACTTATAACATGGCTGAGTCTGTTTGTGGGCTGATGCTTTTGGCTGCTGTATGGAGACCCATATATAGTGAACTCAACAAGCATTATATCTAGGCCATTAATTCAGAGGAGGGTGTATCAGACCGATTTCAAATTCTTGCAAAATGCATATAAAAAGGCATGACTCTTCTTATCTATCCCGAGAGGCAGGAAACATCTCTGTGACAGAGGAGACACTGCAGCAGAGAAAGGCGGAGTTATTTTTGGTCAGCAAATGAATTCAGCTGAATTTCAACCTTGAGCATGAATGGGGACATTCTTGCCTATTTTGAACCACTTTCTTTCAAATGGAGCACTTCTTGTCAAAAGCAAGTAAGTAATTCCTGACTTATTAAAGTTTCAGTTCATAAAAGTCTCACAATCCCCCCCTAGGAGGTACATTGTCACACGGTGACACGCATACGTTTGATGTTTGTTTCCCTGGAAGCAAGCCTTTGACAACACAATATTTCCTTTCCCCCCTGACTAAAAATCCAAATGCACTCCAGCTCTGGCAGGCATATAGAGACTCATATAAGACCTTTGCCACAGAAAACATCAGTATTCTAATTTGTAGCTGCTTGTTTTCTTCCTGCACAATCTCTGGCTGCCACTGTTTTTCCCTCTCCTCTCCTCGCACTGACAGGTTGTTGATGGAATAATGGGGGTGTTGGGCATGCTACAGCTATGCCGATGGATACAACACAGATTGATGGGATTGCAGTGTAAATTACACACAACATCCTATATCCCAGGCTTTAGCCCATGGAGTCATTAACCAGCAGCCTGGAAATAATGCAGGGATATAACCTGCACAGATGATGTTTGGCTATATATACAAAGCTTTGCAAATTGGCATATCCTGTAATTTGATGTAAAAAAAAAAAAAAAAAAAGCAGTTTTAATGTGTACCATAATGTGTTTGTACATCATCTTACTGTAATGGAGCTACAGATTACACCGATATAATTATAGATAACTATTGTTTGGCCTGGGTAGAATTAATTATAGTAAGCCTTCACATTGACTGCTAAAAAGGCCTATGCATCATTGATAAAAAGGTAGTAGAAATGTATAACTGCATGAATGATAAATTAAATTGCATAACTCCTGCTCTCTGTGACTAATTATGCTGTTGCACAACACTTCCATTGACCAGTGTGTTATATTGAAAAATACAAATGAGAGAGAGCTGTACAGACCTTGCCAGCTATTTAATGTGAGAGTCATTCCTCACAATGGGCACCTTTTGGACCCGATGATATTTTCAGGCATTCATTTTCCATCCTTTTATCAGTTTCTTACGGAGTGGACACATCTAATTTGCAGGGGAACATGCTGGTGGAGCTAAGGTGCTGGAATGATTTGGTCTCCAAGCAGAGCTCACTAAACACACTAACCATAACTCATATGCTGCATAAATCACCCATTTATATAGGCAGATGTTTTTAAGGAACAAGTGTGGGTTTGCTGTGGCCAGCTGGCTGCTAGCAGTAAAGTCTTAATTTGGTGGGGGTACAGTAGAAATGATGCAGGCTTTGCCTGTGTACTCTATCACTGCCTCACAAGACTGAGAGATAGAGAGCTTTATGGGTTTAACTTACTTGTTTCTTAGGTTTCTCCACTAAAATGAATTAAGACAGCTATGACATCACAACAAAACCCATTCACTCAGCATAACCAGTCGATCTTAGAAAAGCCCTACAGTCAGTTATCAACACATAAAGCACTAAATTAATACTTTGTACAAATAAAATACCTTATATTTGCATGCAATGACAATTAAATATTAATATAAAGGAATATCAACACTAATGAACAGTGAAGACAGTGAATGCAAATACATAGAGGCTAAAGAAATGATCCACCAATATAATAATGAGTGTTCTTTTTAATGGTCATATGGTTTTATGCATCTAATAAATTTAGAATTCAACCATAATAAACATTTGGGAGGGTCTTGGAGAATCTTGATTTATTAATGGGAAATTTCCTAACTTTAATACCATTACATAATTTCATATTCAAATTAAGTGATTATGCCCTTCAGTATTATTGATTTGGAGTGGACAGCTGTCTATCCATAACACAGATTGTGCTTATCTGTCTTTTTTATTTATTCTTTTATTTCACTGACTTATAATGTTAAATGGACCTGAGCTTGTACAGTGCTTTTTTAGTCATCTGACTACTCAAAGTCCTTTCACACTACCCATGCTCACCCTTGTACTCCATTCATTCCGCATTTACATGCTAATGGCAGAGGTCACTATAGAGTTGGCCATCAGTATTAGCCAATCCCATTTAAATACATCCGTAACCATTTACACGCCACCGACAAGTGTCTTGCGCAAGGACACATAAGAACATAAAAGAGAATAGATCTCCAACCAGGTTATTCAGGTAAAGACATGATCCTATGATAAAGTAAAATACACAGCAAAATTGACAGTGTTAACTAAACTCATATAGAGTTACATTTACACTTTGAAGTGTTTACATTGATCCACACTAAATATAGTGAAACTTTTAAAAGTCTTCAATATTTTACAATATGGCAGAGCTGCAGTAACTCTTGAAAATCAGTGGTAAGGCTGGTCTCCTCTAGTAGGAAAAAAGCAGAATCAATCTTTTAGCAAGGCAATTCAAACTGATGAAGAATGTCCTCCTTTAGGAACATCTAAAATCACAGGTGAGAATGCTAACTCAGGGGATAACTTCACTCATGGTGCAAATGTGTCTCACATCAAACACAACGATCAACCAGAAACATGACCAAACTAGAAAAGCACTCGGAGAGTGCAGACCTCTGCAATTAGCCGTATCTCCCAATAGTGAAGAATCCTTTAAAAAAACGGATACGTCACCATGTGCCCCCCACCACGTCATTCGCCTATAACTCCTTCCCCGGTGGAGTGGAAACACGGTGAGGCAGTGCATCGGTTTTGCTACAGGTGGACTGTCATGGCAGAAGCATTGCCTGCTGGTGCCAACAGATGCACTGACAGTCTCACCCATGGTCTCGACAACTGGAAGTCATAGCAGAAGGTTAATATTCCTCTATTCCTCCCAGCATTGTCAGTATTCTCGCTGCAATTTGCTCTTTCTCTCTGTTACGCTCCGACTCGTCTCCTAGACCAGGCGTGCGCCTTTCAAATTCTATAAACTCCAAAACTTTTAATAGAAACACACCCAAAATGCTACTGGGATTAAAGTTACTCATGTTTGCCATCTCCTGCTGTAAAGTGGTGACAGCGCAGACCTCTGCCATCAGCCCTATCTCCTAATAGTGCAGAATTCTTTAAAAATTCCTGAATCCAGACAGTGATCTGTATAGTCCCAAAATCTAATCAGTTCTTCCTTATGCCATTTCTGACATTTCCTGAAAATTTCATCAAAATCAGTCCACAACTTTTTGAGTTATGTTGCTAACAAATGAACAAACGAACAAACCCACCCAATCACATAACCTCCTTGGCGGAGGTAATGTATGCCAAAAAGCATCACTGTACAAAAGGCAACATCCAAACACAAATAAACACTCTGCGCAAGTGCATGATGGGGAACTCCACCTACACAGATTTGAGATGGAAATGAGCAGAGCTTTGATCAATTGCCTCTACAGAGTTGAACTAACACTGGTGGATCAACACTGTCAAATAACTCCACACTGAAGTGGAGTGGCGCACCTTGCTAGCAGCCACACCACATATTTCACTGCTCTGATTGGCCCTTAAAGATGCGACAGACAGAACGTTCATCCAACCACACTCCGAGATCTTTTTCAAAGGCTCTGCCCTTTCCCAAAGGCTGTGTATTAGAAGTTTACCAGATGGATGTGTGAAACAAATTCATCTGGTGTGTCAGATTTCACTCAGAATGGAGTTAAAATTAACTGAAATGTTTAACCCTGAGATTTCAACACACCAGTTTTTGCACATACATCAGCTGTTGGGATGTGATGCAGACTCATTCTCTCACTATGTGCCACTGTGTAGTCAACAGTGGTTAAAAAAGTACAAGAGTATTGTACTGAGGTAAAAGTACAGTTACTCTGGTTTAAACTTAATTAGAAATAACAGTACTGATTCCGAAATGTACTCAAAAAATGCAACAAAACCCTACTCAATTAGCCTACAGCAACATGAGTAAATGTAATTATTTACTTTGCACCTCTGGCCACCCAGTTGTGTTTTGAGGCTTGGCTATCAAACAGTAAGACTGTACTTATGAGGATAAAACCACATGGTACACAGTCACGCTGAGTGTTATATATTAAAAATTTGGTTTTCAACTACTGTTGTTTCCAGTTTCCAATAAGTGACTGCTAGTGACTGATTGAAGTGCCTGTTTTTGCTAAGGTGTCTGAGAATGATTAGTTTAAAAGCTGAGCTACACATTAACTTGAAAGTTTTGATGAAATTGAACAAAACTTTAGCAAAAAAAAAAAAAAAAAAAAAAACAAGAGGAAAAAAGAAGTACATGAATTATCAATTTAAACATGAAACAGAAAATTCACGAAACAGTGCTTAAGTGTCCATTGTTAGTGGCACAGAGAGGCCCTTATCTTTGCTGGCCTACTTTGAAATTTGGTGTTAATTGGGTAAATAGCCTACTGCATAAGGTTGTCAATTAAATAATTTCAAATGGTTAAACCTTAAAACAGAAAACAAAGAGCACACTTCAAACTACAAAAAACTACGAATGCATGTTTTTCTACAAACATCTGCCTGCCATGCTTGCCAGTTATTTGTCAAAACTTCCAATATTATTTTGTCCCATTTATATTTTTTAGTGCATTTTGTCTTGTTCAATTGGCAGGTATGCAACTTTATGCGCCTTTTTATTTATTCATTTATTCATTTACTAGGGCGGGGTCGTTTTCGTTCAAACATGCTTCAGCATTTTTCTGATTCTCTCAAGCAATTTAGCAGCATGAGCGAGAGGTAAGCACGTACTGCTGGGCCTGTGGCGACCCACAAAAAACTGAACACGTACTTTTGGGTATTTTTTCTTTTTGAAAGGACACAGAAAGCACAAAAAAATCACCATGAGCACCGGGTGCTAGCCTAAACGTCGAACAGACGTTAGCATACGTGCTAACGTTCAAGTACTAGCTAACTCCACAGAAGTTGGACCAACTGAATGTAACAGACACAGGAGAACCGCAATTTCCCCCAGGTTTCAGTGACTACTGCAAAGTATGTTCAACGTTCAGGTATAATGGACTCTATTACGAGATAAATGTCTCATTTTTATGGCAGCCATGCACTATGAAGAATAAAGGAAGACTGCACTAATGCCTCTGAAAGCAGAGCAGCACATAATGGACAATAATGAGACACTAGAGAAGGTGTGCTATGTGAAGAGATGAACTGCAGCTCAGTCCGTCATGACCCCCTCTGGCTATATCTGTGAAGACGAGAGGACAAAGTAAGTAATTATTCGGAAATTACACATTGCATTGCGGATTTCTTTGGTATATGATTTATGCTGTTTTTCATCACTTTGTTCTTGCATGTGTTTGCAGGCTTTGCTTGGTTTGTTGATCAGCATTCTTGTTGTGGTTATTGATTGTTGAACAGGGTCACATCTGGGATTTTGCTTAAGCTTGTTTCGTTATTGATTGTTGTTTTCAATTAGTTTTAGTTGTTGATTCTACTAGTATATTTTCCTGCTTCATGAGCTATGTGATAAGCTTAATTTACATGACTGGTCTGAAATATGATAATGTAAGGCTGGGCTGTCCCTTGCCATCTGTGTACACTAAACACATAGGGTTAAAGTAAATTTGTCAGGTTTCACTGCATTACTGTTTATGGCAGCTATGGTGACCATATGGTAGACATGCCTTGCTATAATACACATTCAAACATCAACAGTGCCTTTAAATGCAAGTTTTTCCTTTTTATCACTGCCTGTGGTAGCTTTAAACATAGTTATTATTACATTAAACCAGGCTTCAGTCAGCGAGGAACGTCATTATGAGTGATACATGTCAAAAAAGGGTGGGTTTAATCATTCACTCAGAGCAAAACATTGCTCACTGTTTTAACTATATTGCAGCCTGATGGCTTACATTCCATGCATGTCAGGTTGTCATTCTATGATTGATGTATTTTTCATCACTTATCGTTCTCGATGGTGCACATTGTTTTATTGCACCCCTGTGTCCAGGTTGATATATTTCTGTAGCTTATTGATCAAACCTTGAAAACACTCACCAGCATGTGGAGAGACCAATTTGCAAACCCAACTACTTTCAGTTACACTAAAGTGGGAAAGACTACAAACACTCAGGAACAGACTGGCTCAGTAAACCCTGTCTATGGACAGCAGATGGTCATGCTGACTTGGGAATTGTTTTACACTTTTCCAATGTCTTCTTGTCCTTTTTTTGCTCTGAAATGACTCAATATGTGTTCACAAACTACAAAAACTCAGCTCCTCCAGCAGACTTTTCTCCAAATGTGACTACATAAATATGTTGATCAGAGTTTTCCCAATTAATTACACTGGGCACAGCAGGTGTGAAAAGCTCTCTAATTATGCCTACATAAAACTGGCAATGGACTCTGGCATTATGTCTGAAATAACTCATTCACTGTTGTTCATTTACCAAACACTCTAAAGTTTATTGCTGGCTGTATTTTGAGATGTATGATACCCATGAAACAACACATTTTTTTAATCATATTTTCACATCTCTCTGGAGTAAAGCTTAATTTGCATTATTGATTTGTACCAAAAAGAAAAGTTGATGACATGGTGATGGCTCTTTCATTTAATCTTACTTTAGCCGGTACAGGACTAACTAGTATATACTATACACACTCCCTTTTCACTCTAAAGAATGCCAAATATTTCTTGTGATTAACCTGGCAGTCTATTTGTTTAAGAAACAGACATGAATCAAGACAAACAGCACTTGATTCTATAATAAATGATGGATTTTGAAATAGCAATGAAAAATTGAGGGTAATTTCTTTGGATTGCATGCACAGTAAATGCAAAATGTATTTTTAACAGTAACAATGAAACCAAGTTTCCTTTTCCTTTCTGAGAGCCATAAACAGTGCTGTAACAACCTGCTGACAGACACTGAGCTCTGAAGAGCTCTAAAAAGGGGCCCCCTTATTTTCAGCACATTCCTCTTGAGTATAAATTAATGAATTAAATAAACTGGCTGTAGTTCAGATCTAAAACCTCAGCCCTTTGAATACACATAAAAAACAACAACAACAACAAAAAAAAACAAAAAACAAAAACAAATTATCTTCTGGAATGTCTGACATTTTGAAATCTGCTGCCACAGTTATACATCTTTAAGCTATTTTCTACTTTTAAAAATAGTATGCCAATTATATCATACATCCTTACTACATATAGGGCAGGATTTTTTATTTGCAGCTATAGTGGCAATCAAAAATTCTACTAGTTTTACTGGCTCCAAACCTACAGTAAATTTTCTATTTTCTTTTCTTTGAAAATTTCTTTGACGCATCTTTAAGGCACTCTTCCTGAGCTTAAGGGAGGCTCACCTACCAAAGCTAACATAATTCAGGGGTTAAGCAGTGATGTAACAATATCTTTGCATTATCTTTCAGATCTATTCAGTGAGCAGTTCGACAGACTCTTACAGGCTTCCAGTAATTCCTTGACAAGTCTTAAATACAATAGTCTTAAATTTCACATTTGAAATTTAAGGCCTTTGAAGGTCATAAAATGTCAGATTTTTACCAGTGAAAGGTTTTAAATTTTAGAAGGCGCTTTAAATAAGACATGTCCTTTTCCATCTCTGTTTTCGAGACAACCTTATGTGATTTTAACAATCTTCCTCCACTAATAGTTGCATAAATGTTGTGCATAATTCAGTGTTGGACGTTCTAAATTTCCTTGGGGAGGACCCATGAACCCTCTTTGTTTTTTTTCGGACTCATTGTGATTTAGTAAACTCTGTACTGTTGTGAAACACTATTCTGGTTCTCTAACATCTGGGCTATCAGGTTGCCCACTTAAAACTCCCTGCAGCCCGTCTTTTTCTAACAGGTCTTCCCTAATTATAAAGCATTAGTCTGCTTTTCATTAGTAAAAGTGTTTGGAATCAGCTCAGCACACCTGCAAAACTGTGTTATGATAACTATCAATATACTGCTTATTGATAGAACTGGGGCAGTACGTGTGCCAGAAATAGTCAGATTTAAGCATTTATGACCAAAAATTCTCTTTTGTTGTGTACCGTTTGATAGTTTGTAAACAGTTCATTAAATCAGAAAATTCAGCCCTGGTCCGATGTGGTGAGAAATTTCATGCCTTTCATTTTTGACCATTTACTTACAAAAAATGGTAAGCTTAATTATTTTTCTGAGATGAAGCCTTAAAAAGTCTAGAAGTATGTAGGATCTCTATATATTGAAATACTCCCTTTTAAACAGTAGTTGGTGCAAATATGCAATATTTTGTATAAAAGTAGCTGCTTATATTATCAGTATTGACAGATTTTAACTTTAAAAGATAAGTATATATATCAGCAGATATGTACATTACTATTGATATCTACAACCGTAAAGCTGATGTAGATCTAGTCTAGATATGCTTCTCACACTGGCGTCCTGAAAAACCCTTATGTTAACCTCCGTCTGAAACGCTTCATTTTCACTGCCATCTTTTTAACTGTCTCTTTGCATACACCAGATGTTCTTAAATCTAACGCGGAGAACAACCAGAAGGGCAACAAGAAGAAAGTTTGTGTCAGTTTTCTGTGAGCTTATTCTTTTTTTATTTTTTAATTGCATTTCGGTGGCAGCAGTACAGCGCCACATACAGGCTTGGCATATGCACTACAGCATTTTAATGTTGTCCAAGTAGCATCTTTGTGAAATAAACAAAGATAATGCAACTGTTAAATTAGTATATATCCTGTGTATATCAATATTCTTATTTCATATATCGGCCGATATAACGATTATCGGCCAATATATCGGATATCCGCCGATATCGGATATCGGCTTTTTTTTTGCCCTTAGCATTGGTATCGACATCGGCCTCAAAAGTCCCATATTGGTTGGGCTCTAGTTCTCATGTCTGAAGTTTGTGTTTTTGGTCATCCTTAAATGTTGAAGTGTGAAGTGAACTTTTAATCTGCAGTTGTGCAGCCTCTTCTTTAACAGAGCAACCTGGACCCATCTGCTCACCATAATTACTGGCCAATTTCTAAATGGTCTTTTATCTCCCAAATTTTAGAAAAAGTTGTTTCTAATCAACCAACATCTGTTTTAGCTAACTGCCAACAATGTTTTGGACAAATTCCAGCCAGATTTCAGACCAAAACATTCAACTGAAACCACTGTTCTGAGGGTCTCAAATGACATAATGATGGCCTCAGATCCAGGTGAATGTTCAGGTTTTGTTCTTTTTTTTCCATTACATTATAATTGACAGACTCAGGCAGTGGGTGGGTGTCACAGGGAGTGCCCTTGGCTGGTTTTCCTGCTATCTGTTGAATAGGGATTTTTCTGTGTCATTTGGTCCATATTTGTCCAAACATGCTGCTCTGTTTTGTAGTGTGCTCCAAGGATCTGTCTGGGGGCCTATTTTATTTTCCCTCTAAATGCTTCCCCTGAGCAGCATCATCAGTAATTTCAAAGGAGTGTCATACCACTTTTACGCTGATGATATGGAACTGTACTGTACATATCCTTGAAACCCAACGGCACGAGTAAACTTGACTGTTTGACTGCCATTAAGGGTTGTATTTTTTTGGTTCCCTGCTTTTGAAGGAAGATTTACAAATTTCTCTGGTTATTTTTGATCATACAATGCTTTTTGATCACATGTTAAATCTCTGACCAATTCGTGTTTCTTTCATCTAAGGCTGGCCTTACACCAGAAGACTTTGCTGTATTTTAGGGGTTAGCTTATCAGTTTGGCTTCTTTCTCTCCCTCACCATCTTTCTGCTTTAGTGTAATCATCAGTAGCCTTTCTTTTATTAAATCACCTTTAAATAAATGTCGTCGTTATTTGTTTTTACCCAGCAGCTGATTTTAAAACCGTGTAGCGATCGATGGGGCAGTGTCACGTGCCTGCCTCTCATGCAGTGTGCTTCTCTAGTGCATTAATTGAAAGAAAAAAAAGAAATAATTATTATTTTATATTAGGAGTTGAGTGTATAGTTGCAGCCCTTGTCTTTTTAGGCCTTCTTAACTGAAATCTTGACCTACTAATATGTAGATATTAGCTAAATAGTGGCAGAATTTTATAATCCTGCTCTGGTTTTAGAGTCTTGATATGTTGGCTCACAAGAACTCTGAAATATAACAGAGGCATCAGTAATGTTATTAATGACAGCCGTGTTTTTCCTACAGCGACAAATTAAAGGTCTGCTTTTAAAAAAAAGTAAGGTAAAAGTCATCCCATTACTGTCAAGTAAAGTTTGAGAGCCTCATCAGTCAACGGCTCTGTGTACCCACACAGGTGTTTTTAATTATACCGGTTGATTAGACCTCTTGTGGGTGGGAGTTGGAGCTATGAAGGTGTCACCTTACCTTGTGGACTTATAACAACTATAAAGGATCAATGTCCTGCCCTGTCCCTGTAAAGACACTCAGATGTAGCTGCTGTTGTTGTCAGCGTAATTTATGGGGATCTAGAAAATATGCATGAGGTACACTGTAGTGTGAAGTAGTCTGGATGTGAGGGCAAAGTTAAGCACTGTTATGATATCTTTTGTATTCCTGCAAAAATGCTAGGGGTAATATGTTAGACATTTTCCTCTAATAAACAGAATCCCTCTGAGTTGTGTTCACACCTTTTAATGAAGATAAGAAAGCAACACAACAAGGCAAAACTGCTCTGTTGCAAGTGATAAAGTTGCTTTCAGTAGATAACCTGTCTTAATTTCAACAAACTCGCTTTGGTGAAAAATGAAAGGTTTGAATATTAATGTAAAGAAACCGCCTAGCCTGCAAATATCAAGGCACTAATTGACTCAGTTGGTATAATACCTTAAAAACAACAGAGCTTAGACATAACCAATTATATTGCTTTGTGTGTATGTGTGGAAAAGCAGTGGCAACATAAAGGCTGCAGCATGAAATTTATGACTGAAATTAGGGGATACAATCAAACATGTTAATACCTCCGTGAAATAAAGAACAATCTCTGATTGGCTGAGCGGAGAAGACAGTCTTTTTCTCAAAGGGGAGCTCAGTAGGAGACAGGCTTAGTTGGTTTTTAATGTTTAAATTACAAATACATCAAGAGTATGGGGCCAAAGAGAGTATGCAGGCTTTTCAGGGTGCATCATATAATTTACTGTGAATATGCCTAAGCAGGGCCATGTTGCGACTGATAGTAAGAGGCATTTGCATTTGGTGCTATATTTAATTGGAAGCTGGAGCCCACAGGATTCAGACATTTGAATCAATTTGTTCATTTCTAGTCAGATTCTGCAGGCTTGTTTTAACCAAACGACCCAATTTTGACGATTCACTGACACCAGGAGATATGGTGATGAAATGTAAATGAAGCTAAAAGTTGTTGAATTTAAGAGCAGTTACACAGGGTGCTGTAGAAGTTTTTTTCCCCTGAACTACATGTGTAGTGAAGACTCACAACTTTATCCAGAGTCACATTTGACCAGAATAAGCACAGAAATGCTGCTGTTTGGCTTTGGATCATTGGGAATCTTACGCTTACTTTCTCCAAGAAAAAATGGCACTGTGGGTAAATCTTCAAGAATGTTTTGTAGTACCCTGGCATCTTTCCTTTGTATCTTGTCTGATGTCTTCACTTGGCTGTGGCACTGAATAAGGGATATAAGGTTTTACCACAGGGTTTAAAGTCTGTTTAAAACATGAATGTTTGCTTGTAGATAGAGCTTTAAAGAGGTTTCCCTGTCTTTTCTGTGTTTTTTTTCCAGCCTCCTTTGCCTCGAATCCAAGGCAGTAAGGTTCAGTGCGGACTTGGATCAATGCTGCATAATAACTTGTTTAATGAGAGGGAACTTTAGGCTGAAAAATATGCTACATATATTCATTTTTTGCCGTTAGGTATCATTGAAAATAGTTATTTTGTGAATAAATAGGCTAGATTAAGTACTGAGAGTACATGGAGAAACATACAAGAGTGATTATATCCTAAATATGTACTAAGAACAAATTAGGCCAAACAACTGACCTTGACTAGTGCAGGCTTTCTTTTTAGGAAATTGAACTTTAGGCTAAAATAAAGCTCTCCTAAAGGTAAGACACTGAGTAAAGATAGAGCAAAATAACAACACAAACATTCACATTTTCCCTTATTCGGCTGTGTCATTGGAAGCTGGCAACGGACTTCTTTGTGACAAAAAAAGCCTTTATTGGCGTTGAATGTATTTGGGTGCATTGCAATAGTAAAAGCCAGCAGGGGCAGAGAGACAGATAAATCCATTGCAGAAAGGGGGGGTGGAAGATCTGATCATACTAGTCCAATCCAGCTGTTAATTTCTTGCCTCTGTGGAAAAGACCTTGGGCGAAAAAATGCAATTATATCTGCTTTGTGTATTTTTTGTAGATGTGATGCAGCATAGCTGTCCCAGCTCTGCTTTTCATCTTCACCTGTTCAGAGAATAGACCCTGCTGCTGTAGAGTGATGGATACTTTGGGAACAGCCCGTTTGTCAATGTGATAAATTTTACTAATGTGAATATTCTCTGTAGATTATTATTTCTCTGAGCAACATGGGGAAAACTGTACTTCATGTGTCTGTGTGTTTAAGCACTAATGTATACGACAGACTGATTTATAGATATACAGAAATATCAAATGCATCCTATCACTGCTACAGCCTTGTATTTATCAGACTGTCCTCTAGCTCATCCACAAATCACAACATGCCCTATAGCATTTAAACATGCTACATCACTTGCAAGATAGTCCTATCTACCAAAAATTGTAGTTCCTATCTGTGCCAACTTATTTTCAGCTATAAATTGAAATTACAGGCCATGGAAAATACTGAACAAAGCCTGAGTGATGTCAGATGTTACTGAAGAAAGCTTTTGAGGCCAGTCAATGGCAGCCAATACGTGAAAACGCTGTCTCAAAATTACTTTCAGGCAACCCTACAGAGACATTTTTGAAGTTTGAGACAAGTCTAAGTCTAAGTCTGAGTTATAAGCACCCCTACCTATACACAAATGTATGAACTATTCGGACCAAAATCATATTTTCACCCTCAAGTGGATATTCCTAAGGCTGGCACTGGCTTTTTTCACCCACAAAAGTTGCTACTTAGATGAAATACTGCTTTTGTATGAGAAATACTGGCACAAGAAGGGAAATTTCTCTTCTTATAAAGATAATTTTGTTGATTCAGATGAATCTAAATCCCACAGTGCACCTGTAGCCTGTAGTGTTAGCCATTCTGTGTCTGTAGAACTAGAGGGATTACGTCTAGCAAATGTTAACATCAATAACTCATCCCCTGTTGCTTGGTAATCCAGACTGAAAGGTTTTACAGTTGAGGGAGAATTGGGCATTCATTACAGAACTGCAAGTTGTCCCTTGAAACTTCTCACAGTAATTGAATCCAAGTGTGAAGGATTTACTCCTCGTGTTCTGTAAACAAATCACTTCAATATTGCTGATTAAACCACTTTAACTGCTTAAGTTACTAGCCATGAGTGTTTTGTAATACACAATGATCAGAAGCAGTGGAAACTAGTGGAAAGTTGATTGCTGCCTGTCCCGTGTTATTTCTATAAAGGAACAAAGATCACGCCCATTTAATGGCCAGGATATGTCTCTATGAAGCTCAGAATAAGAGATTTTATGTAAGTCAGTTGTTCATATAAATCATCATTGTTCAAATAAAGCACAACTTAAATTTCAAAAAAGTTGAGACGCTGCCGTAAATGTTAATCAAAAGAGAATGCAATGATTTGCAGATCCCGTAAACGCATATTTTATTTACAATGGAAAATAACATATCTGACTTTGCAACTGAGAAATTCTACAATTTCATGACAAATAAAAGCTCATTTTGAGTTTAATGGCAGCATCATATGTCAAATAAGCAGTGATGGGGCAACAAAAGCCTGAAAAAGTTGGTGGTACTAACTAAAAGCAGTTGGAGGAGAATTTTGCATCTAATGGGGTTAATTTGCAACAGGTCAGTAACATGACTAGGCCTTACACATTGAATCACTATTCAAGTGATTTCAAAGTCCCAGACAAAATTTCAAAGTCAGAGTAAAATCATGAGGGCCTTGCTTGTTGTGAATTTTCACCAGATGCATGATGGGAAATAATCTTAAAAGGAATCTAGTTCTAGTCTTGTAGTTAGCGACCCCCAGTCTTTGCAAAATCTTGTGACTAAATACTCAGTGACTTGCTGAAAAAATTGTCTTTAGATGTGAGAGGGTCTCAGATGTTTGTCTCTTTTGTGGTGCTTAAAGTCTCTTAAAAGTTTGAGCAAGGGGCGCAGATGGCCTAGTCATTTAAGGCACGCCCCATGTACGTGGGGGGCCTGGGTTCGAATCTGGCCTGTTGCTCTTTCCTGCATGGCTTTCCCCACTCTTTCATCCCTGTTTCTGACTCTATCCACTGTCCTCCTCTATCAAAAAAGGCACAAAAGGCTCAAATTAAATCTTAAAAAAGGGATTTTTTTAGCAAAGTCTTCTAGTGTAAGGCCAGCCTAAAAAAAGTGTAACAATTTCAGAAAATGTTCCTCAATGCAAAGTTGCGAAGACTTTGAATATTCCACCATCTACAGTATGTAATATTATGAAAAGATTGAGAGAATCTGGAGAAATCTCTGTGTGCAAGGGACCAGGCAAAGTTCTATAAGGGCGCATTCACACCAGAGCTGCTAATATTTTAATGAAATGGTAAAATGTCTCTCTTTCAACACCTGATGAGTTGTCTGTGTTCTATTGTGAATACAATATGGGTTTATAAGATTTGCAAATGATCATTGTAGTCTGTTTTGACCAGAGCATGTGAGCGGAGCGGGAGCGAGCGGGGAGCGTGAGCGGAAGGATTTTGGCCAGAACGCGGAGCGGTTTTTTCAAAAAAGCTGGACCGGCACCTTATCTTGCGCTCCATCCCGCTCCGGTACCGCTCACACCATGCGTCTGAAGCATGTCTCACCCAGAATGTATCTGCAAGAATTTGTATCCGTGAAGCATCCCGTGTTGGTTTCACTGCTCCTGCAGAGAGGCAGCGACATCCAGCACGTCAGACTGGGCTTTCCGGCGAAATAATCCGAGAGACTTGAGATGCCTGCACAGTGTTGATATACTAATATTAACACCATCGTCATTTTTTAAAAACATCAGTATTTCCCAGTGTCTGAAACCGAGAAGATGGTAATGGTAATGTGTTTCCGTGTTTTCGTTGAGTGAGCGGTGAGTGATTTGAGTGGAGCGGGTAGAAATTTGAGTGGAAGGTGGAGCGATAATGAGCGAAGCGGCGTGAATCCCCTCTGAGCGGGCGCAGGGAACAGCTCTGTGAGCCAGGAGCGGGAAATCTCATCGCTCCACTCCGCTCACATGCTCTGGTTTTGACACAGCAGCCCGACTTTTGGAATTGGGGTTAAATACAAATAGATGTTTTACATCTTAGATTTTGTGTTTAGATTTCACATTGACTGATGAAAACAAAGGCCAGTTGTGTTGAAGTTTTGCTGTGTGTTTATGTATTGATACATGACTGACTGGGGTAGACCTTCTGTATATTTAACAGCATGAGGACATATCTGAAATGAAATAGGCAGGAAATTGAGTTTTCCTCTAATATGTTGCATCTCAACAGGACACAGTTCGTTTTACTGAATATCAGTCACACATTTATTTGAAGATGGTTTATTTGGTGGGGCATTTTCACACATTTATAATACTGGGACATCACATTAGAGACATATTTTTAATAATATTGTGACATTGATTCCAGTTGTATTTCCCCCAACCACTCAACTTATACGAGGGCACAAACAGAAACAAACAACTGATGGACATCTCCCTTAGTTGCTTGGTTATTGGACAGCTGTGTGTGTGTTTGTGTGTGTGGGTGGGTGTTGGTGTGTGTGTGTCTGTGTGAGAAAGGAAGGTTTTTGTTTTCTTTGGTGTATCAAAGCTCAAAGCCAGTCATTGGGTGAGTTAAACAAGTCACAAGAAATTATATTGAAGCCTGAGTTTATACTTTGATCTGAGTTCAATAGATAAGAGTGACAGATAATGTGGCTGTCTGTTGCAGAAAGAGAAGCTGACCTGTGTGCAGTTTGCCAAACTTGGAAAGAGAGTAAAGAGTTTGCTATACAGATCTTTGTGGTAGCCTCATTAGTAGTATTCCAGTGCTGGCATGGATTGTAATTGGTGCAATGCTTTGCTTATTTTTTAGCGTCAACTAAAGCTTTTAGATGTTTGAGCAGTACACAGGGCTGACTATACAGTATATGTATATGTGACTGTGTGAGTTTTCCTGGTGAATGATAGTAAACAGATAGCTTGTCTAAGGTCCTCCTGAGTTGTATTGGCTGTACAAAGTGGAACTTATTCAATGAGTGTCTCCAGCAAGGTGAACACATAAAGATGCTGAAAAGTGCATGGAGTTGTAAAGTGATGTGTGAGCTCAGACGCTACTGTTTTAGGTGAGACGGTAAAATGTCATCTCCTGTGTCTACAAAAGTCCAAATGTTGTTTGGGTGACTATTTAAAACTCATGAAGTCTAGGATGCTGTTAGCTGCCTAAATGGTTACAGTCGTACCCCTTTGTAGTCGGCACAGGAATTTTGAGTCGATTAAACTAATGGTTAACATGTTATATCATTTCAGGCCCACAATCCCCGTCAAACGCTCCATCTTAACGGAATGTAGCTGCCTGCCACTAGTAGCCAGTGAAGTTGTTCTTAATGACTACTTCTTGCTGCCACAAGGCTCTTTACTCATCATATAAACAACTGCTAAGCGCCAATAGCCAATGCCAACGGCCTGGTTTATCACTATTTTGATCTTGGAGGTTGGGGGTAAATTTGTGCAAAGGCTGTATTTGGGTATACTTAAACATGACTGAAGCATTGAGTGACCACTGTCAGCACAGGAATGTGATGGTAAATGTGCAAAGAGGATTTATGGCTGGTGGTGCTGGCACTGCCAACGTTGGCTACATTTTGTATCAACTTTGCATTGTTGCAGTGTGAAGTTTGTTTACAGAATGTATTTACCTGACTTTACACTAGGGGTTGACTGGTTGTTAGTGTGGCCAATTATTATAGTTTTTAGTGATCCAGCTTTATTGTCACTCTACAGTCCCACCAACTTTTCCTGCATAAAACACAGTCTGATGAACTAAATGTCACATGAATATCAGCCAATCAGCACTCAAGCCTGGTACCACTTGATGCAGTGATGGAATCCCTTCCTGTTTTCCGGCTGCTACTGTGTTGCTCTGTGCTTTTGCACACTGATAGATCTAGGGCTTAATTGTTTATCTTCTGTCATTTTTATATCCTGCAATTTTACTTTTGCCACATTAAGTACATTTTGTACGTAATAAAAAAGGCATATTGGCTCCAAATATTAGTTATCGGTCTCATAAACAACCAATAATCAGTACCTAGATGACTGATGGTATATCACTAGGGGGCCATAGCAGAAAGTCTAGCACGTTTGATTTCTGCCCCGCCTTCTGTAATTTGTTCCATGACATCAGTAATGTTGACTAATAGGGGAACAGAGCGCCCTGCATGTGCAGCAGTCAGAAATGTAACTAAACAAACCAAATGACAATATGAAAGAAGAGAGATGAACTTCGTGCCTTTAGAGTCAACAAAAGGAAAACTTTGTCAGACTCTGACTAAACATCCCTGCCTGTCTGATGTGTCATAGAGGGACTACTAGTACAGTGTGTTTGTTACAGTCTCCTTTCTGGGTGTTGTCTAGCCGTGCCTCAACATCATCACATTGGTTGCAATGACTGATCGCATACCTCTGAGTAGTCTGTCATGTTGGTCAGTCAAATCACAGCACAAATTTGGTTCTGGGATCGCCTAGCCTGAGATAGTGACCATTGTAGTGGTGTAATCACTGCCTGCTAAAACTTTCAAATGTTTGTAACCATAATGCAATAGATAATGCCCAGAAAACTAGAAGAAATGAATGAGATACATGGATGCCAGTACATGAACTAATTGGCATACAGCAGCCAATCAGACTGGCAGTAAACATGACTGTGCAGGTTTAACTAGTAACACATCCAGTGTGTAAATGCATCTTCCCTAAGGACAACCTTATTACCCGTCTCAGAGTTACAATAATGATTGCCTGCTACATCTTTGACATGATACTCACAGCAGAGTATCTTACAGCAGGTGTGCACTTTCTGTGTAAGCCTGAAACCACAGACAATTACAAGGGCAGGGTGTTTACAGATAACAGGCAACATTTAATTGGATAGTGGCATTGTGACTCAGTGGTAAGCATCCCGAGGGTAGATTTGGTGCATATCTATGACTTGTATGTGAAGAATTTGCATGTGGTTGTGTCCAAACAACACTGTTCTTGGGTTCATTATAGATGTTTGTATGATAATCTGCTGTGAGGGCCTTTTGTGTTTTGAAGGGTGTCTGGCAAGCATACTTCAAGTAGAAATAATTAAGCGTAAAATGAAAATGTTAAGATGCTTTAGATATGATGAGATCCAATGCTTATCTACTGCATGTCCTTACAGTTTCAAACACAAAGTATGAGTAATATTTTGAAATGTGTGCAAATGGATGTGATCCCAGATTTTCATGTTTTATTTTTTTCACTTTACACTATTTAATTATTGCCAAAGCTATTCATTTCTTTATATGAAACTATAAGGTGAAAGCACGTTGTTTCAAGTTCTCTGCTTAATTACAGTATACAAGAAGTGTTAAATCTTTGGTTATTAAATGAAAGGTTAAGAAATATGATCAGTTAAAAGTAAATGGAAGAAGAAAAAACAACAGAGATTAATTCTATTTTTTGTGTTGTGAAATTGTCATTCATTTGCTGGTTTCACTAAGTTATGGCCTTTGTCATGGTCATGCAACCAAAGATTGCCTGGGATACAATTCTGACAGTGTAAGATATTTAGGATGACCATCTCATAATGTGACTGCTGCTATGACATTGCCAAAAGTATGTATGTCGACTAGCCAACCAATAGGAATACAGGAAAACATGACACTGCCCCCCCCCAAAAAAAAAAAAAAAAAAAACAAGTTAGCACTAGAATGGAGGTGATAAAAGGAGGAAAATCTTGATCTGAGATGTTTGTCTAAGCACATAAATATGATTGCAATGGCTTTATCGTTATTTTGCTTCATTATTTACCACGGCACTGGTGGTGGAGATGGATGACGCACACTGATGACGATTATTTCTTACATGAATTTACATACCCACTTTAAACATACCTGCTTTAAATCTGCAGAAGCAGAGCTTGAATTGTAGCTTTTTCATTCAAAACGGATCTATAAAACATTACATTGAAACAAATGCAACATAAAGTTACATTCATTCATTATTTTCATGAGTTATACTGTACTAATTAATTTAGCCAGTGTGCATGAGTTGACCTTTGTATGTCTGCTAATGCACACTCCTATACATGCTGGTATTTACTTTTAAAAGTCATGGTCTGGGCCTCCTGGCATGGATGCAGTAAATCTAGCTGTGAAGCTGGACTGAGATGACCTCGAGAGGTCAGTGATTGTTTCTGGGGGAGTCCTCTACTCCTCTGTCTCAGCTGGAGGATGTTATTGTTTGTACCTATTTGCACACTGACAGGAGAAAAGGTCCTCCCCTCCTTTTTTGGACTATCTAGCTGTAGACAGCTGTGTCGGAGTCTCTGAAGTCCGGAGGAGTGGACATTTGTGATTGGTTGGGAGGCAATGGAGTTCTTTTGCTTTGTCTCACCCTCCTCTCATTCTTTTGTGGACCCACCTCAGTGGCATCTAATTTAGAAAATAAAATAAAAAAATGTCCTTAACTTGCTAATAGTAATTACTTAAAGATATGTAAATCACACAGCAGCACAGAGCAGCTGCTGACCTGGCTTATGCCTTCTGCCAGCACTGTGTGCTGATATCAATCTGCCTGCATCTGCAACCTATTGTTTCCTAAATTTATGCATTTTGTATATGTTTATGGAATTAAATATAAAGCAGTGTGGTGGTTAACATTTGGTGTTTGGTGAACAAACAGCTGTCATGTAGTCAATGAAAAACTTCTCAGTCCTCTGTTCCAGGCGGTGAACTTTATTCTTCCATGTGTGAGGAGTAAATAATAAACATTTTAGTTTAAGAGACATGGTCTGAAACACCATCATCTCATACAAAACACCTTCTGGTCCTGTGCTTCTGGGTGAATTTTCTCTGTTGCCATCAGGATGTTGTAATGTTTTTAACCTGTCTTTAAAACAGTCATTTAAAAATCATTCATTCCCCCTGCAATGAGATAATAAAATGCTCCTTAGGTTTTATGTTTTTAGATCTCTTTCAGTCTCTTACAGATCCTTTTATCCTTTTAGTAGACCATTCATCATTTTTTCAATTTATTTATTGATTTGTCAGCCTAATTTTTACCAGTTTGTTTTTTAGATCTCCTCCTGTATTTTAGCTTACATGTATTGTTGCTGTCTGTGTCACTGTGTTATATCCATGTTTTTATGTACAAGCTGCTTCAAACCAGTTGCCCTTTAAGGGATTAATAAAGTTGTTGAATTGAACTGGAACATGTAGACTTTCAGTGATATAACAGAGGATGTAATACTGTAATTCTTACAATAAAGTGCATGAGACATTATCTCATTTTTATTTCATTTCAATTTTATTGAAACTAAAATAAATAAAACCCAAATGATAGGAATTTTTCAGGCTATATGTAAGATTAGATTCTCTATTAGTAATAGGCGTGATGGTTGTTGACAATAACACTTTAGTTCATAACTTGCACAAGTAAAATTTTCACCTGGGAGCCACGACAGTTAATCCTCGTCTTATTTTGATAAAGGAATTAAAGCAAAAAAATGCCTACTTGTTATATAAACAACAGTTCCAATTCAAAAGAAGAGATAGACTTTTTCATAATATATTTCAACAAAATAACTGTGATACCACAACACAAAGATCATTTCTTTGGTTATAACTGTGGTGTTAGGATTTTATCCCCAGCTGTAAATCTTCTCACACTTCTAGCTACAGAATTGCAGCCCACTGGCAAATTACATAGTACCGTTTAAGCAGGTAAAATGTGTGAAAATGGGATGAAAGGCATCCTCCTCTGTTGAAAGTTACTTTACTATTGGATTAAATTTTACCTGCTGAATCGAAATGAAAAAAATACACATTATTTCTTTAAATGACAAAAACCTGTAGAGGAAAAAAATGCCTTTAACAGACCTCAAACTTCATGCTGTATCTAAAGGAGCTCTGTATGAGCATGGTGTCTCAGTACCTTAACATGCCCTTGTATGACGACAGTTTGAAGAGTTACAAACTGATTAAATCTACTGAAAACTTTCTGATGCGTGAACCCACCACTCAGTTTATCTGATAAGATTAAATTTTAACGCGGCGGTTTCATTCCTGTAGCTGCGAGCTTTTGATTTGCATCAGCCTTTGAAATCCATCCTTTAATAACTAATTTCATTTTCATTCAGGACAAGAAAATATGCGGCTTCTGTGTGATGCCACTCTGCTCTGAGGCTGTGGAGAGAGCAGTGTGTTATGGGTGAACACAAAGACATGAAAAAGGCAAAATTATACCGTAATGTATGGATTAGTTCCAAATGAGAAAAGTTATGATGTTTGTAGTTTGTTCTGACAAGCCTGAAAAATCATGTCTCATTGACCAGCATCTTCCAGTGATAATGGTATGTACCTCTGAGCAGTACATCAATGTGTAGGCTGCTAACAAGTCACCAGTGACAGTCTCATTAAAGCTGAGCTTTAGCTAATGCTCCCGATTGTTTATTACAAGTGTAGCGATGTGCATGAGTTCAACCCCGGCTCATGCACATGTTGTTAACACAAAAATATGCCCCCGTGTCTATCTTTGGTTATGATCTAGAAATAAAGACAGGGTTTTATTCATCAGGAGTGGGTTGGTTAAACTTAGAAGCTGTCACAGAGGCTGATTTTTCCCTTGATGAAACACTGACACAGTGTCTCCACGTCTGGTCACTTTCATTTTAATAGACGGCAGAGAAGATTTGGTTTCTGCTGCAGTCACTAGGCAGCTGCAATCAGGAGAACGGTGCTCTCACGCTCTCACACAGTAATTAGAAACAGAGAGGATGGAGGGAAGCACTCACAGTTAACCTTCACATCCCCTTGTTTTATTAGAAGTTAATTTCCACATCCCATTTTGATAATCCTTCTGTACTAAATACTGTATGTCTTACTTTATGCAGTCTCTATCATCATCATATGTTATTAATTCATTTGTTTTCCATGCTCTGACAATAATTGCTTCCCTTGTTTTACAGATTTGAACTTGTGCACCTTCTAAAACAAGGACTTGTTAGACTTATGCTCATCACAAACGACTTAGCATTGCAATTGAGGATCATGCAAGGTCTCCTAACCCACACCACTAATTTTGTATGCCAACAGGGACGCTTGGCTCACTGCTCTTGCCGTGTGCACAGAGGGAATCCCAAATTCCCGTCGTAAAAAAGCACAGGAAGCTGTGACCTCTTTTGAAAGACTATGAATCATCCTGTTATCTCCATCTCCTCAGCAGCAGGGCCTCTCATTCCAACGTATCACTGTCGAGTCAAGGCTCACTAAATGAAGTGGCGCGGCAGTCGTAATGACATTGCAATGGCACTGCAGTCAGTCTCAGATATGCAAACAATATTATGCACCAAACTGAAGTGGAAGTTGATGCAGGAGGGAGCTTAAGTCATACAAAAGGTAGGATGTTAGAGAGATCTGTTCAGTAATGCTCGATTCTGCTGCACAGTCCCAGGCTGGAGTAATGAAGCACAGACAGTCATTAGCATGCCCTATGTGCATCTAGTCAAATGAGCTGCGACTCAAAACAACTAGCCCTTCAAGTCAGCTGATTAAATGCAGCAAATCCCAGCTTTGGCTGATTTTCCCTCCTAATTGGTGGCTAAACATAAAGCCAGGTTCACATTAAAAATATCACCCTTGGAATTCCCATTTAATGTGCTCTAAATCTGACCTCCACAGGGATCTTATGCGTTCATAAACTTAGAGTAGAAAGAAAATTTGCAAAGACAGTTGCAACTATAGAGGGTAAACTGATTTTATGGCAGAGCAACAGCTTACTTACATTCATCTGAGTTAGCATATCCTCACTGCAGCTTCATGCAGGGATTTGACAGTCTCACTTTGATTGGTTTTACTCTTCCTGGCATGCACATTGAGTCTGTGTCTGTGCCCAGTATTCCTGCAGATACAATATGATTTAGACCTATGCATGTCCTGAAATTTCCCAGGCAAAAATGAACATTAAATAGGTCAAACATTTCTCTTTTTTTGCATTTTATTTTGACATTAATCCTGTAGTGTAATTATTCAGGTGCAACAAGGACATCTAACTGATAAATGGAGGAATTTGTGCTCTATTTTCTAATCTGTGTGCAGGACCAGTATGAGTTGCAAAGGTCACTTTCCTGGCTCAGACAGACATAATGGATATGTCACTTCAGTCTAAATTTGTTGTGGTGAGGACTAGAATTTTTTCAGCTGTCACACAGCGGTCCTGCATCAGCAAGCATGAAATAATATTCTCACCCCTATCTGTAATATATAATAGTTTTAGCGTGGAAAGTTGCAGTAGTGTCCTTATTTTTTCCCGTGGCTTACAGAAGCACAGGATAGGATTACGGCATCGAAGATGAAATTTACGTTAAGAAATGTGTCACCCGTCATCCCTTTGCAGGCGTAAATGATTGTGTTCATACATGCGCCAGGGGGTAGGACACCGTAAATCATGTGCAGTGTTCATATGTGGCATAATGCCAAATTGAATTCCTCAGCACAAAAACCTGGTTTAAGCTGGCCCTCTGCCAAAACACTTAGTTAATCTTGCTTATGCCAAATTACACTGTTATCCTAGCTGGATTTGATATGGCTTATGCTGTGTAAGGATGGTTAATAAAGGCTGTTACAGATGAATTAGGACATTCTGGATTAAGAGGATGTTGAGTAATGTACTGTTGTATCTGCACTATCTCTTCATGTGTGCTTGTCTCTGTCATTTTTCCCCTGCAGCAGATAGGTTAGGCAAGATTTGAAACTGTTAATGACTATGACATTTCCAAATGTCCTGTAAAAAGGGGCACATTGGCTCACTTTGAAAGGAGAGATGGGACACCTGGTGGTCCGGAGCTGGCCAGGGGCCCAAGAGATGGAGAAAAAGGCCAGCCTTTTAAAGTGAAATGAGATTAGGTCATTTATCCTTGTCTCAGCATTTCCATTGTACTGTTTTGTGCAGAAAAGATGAGATTGCGGCAATCTCACACAAGCCCTCAACTCAAGAGGAAGGTCTTATTCTGCCAATCTGCGACATATAGCACACAAATGGACACATACTATTAGAAAAGACAGTTTCTTACTGTGCGGTGCTCTTTCCAGGCATGAAAGCAGTCCAGCAATCTCCTGCAGAGCAAGGTCAAGCCTTATTTCAGTGAGCATATTGATCCTGGGATATCATTGTTTGCAGAAAAATGTCTTAAAGGCATTTCAGTCTTTGAGTCCTCAATCAGAATTAAATAAAGAATGTTGTTTTGCATATAAAGCTGTTATCTTGCTTTCTGCTGAGCTTTTGTCATCTCAGAAGTAAATGCATTAATTAATGTACCTCACATTTCTCAGAATACATGCATTATCTATTGAGGTGATAATGAATTCTTCATAAAGCACTGGAATCTTCCCCATCATCCTGCAGAACCTCCAGAAACGTTTTGTGTTCCTTTAGACTTAATATTCACATTCCTTCTCTTTGATCATCTCGCTGTCAGTGGGAAATAACTCATGATGGCATGCTGCTAATCCCTCAGAATCAGTGTTTGCACTATTAGTATTCTCTACAAGTGAATATTCATACTATTTAAATTCATAACTACACAGAGCTCAAATAAAGCACCTGACACCAGCACAGAAGTAGATTACAGATTTATGATATTTTTCATTTTTTTTAACTCCTGGCTTGCATTTAATTCCTGCACCTGTCACTTGGCGTTTGCTAGAATAATTATCACCTGACTAATTATCCTCAGGCACTCTTTTGCAGTGAATAAATTCTTTGTGAGACCTAAAGGTACAGTATGCAACACTTATGGATTTCAGTGACTTGACATTTTCCCCCCTTTTTATAGCCACACTTTTGCAAGACAACAATATCATAATGATTTCACTTTTACAATTTTACGCCATAGAGAAGAGGAGGGAAGTTTAAGAGTTGATATTAGAAGAAATACAATGATTGTAAAGATCAGGGCTGATGCCAATACAGATGTTTATAATTAAAGTTTAGCTGACGGCCGATACCTATACCAATATTTCTTTTTCATTTTTTATTTTGGTGCAGCACTCCCACTATGCCTAGATTTTTCTCTCATGCATGACCATGAAACAGATCAGAAGTTGCCCAAGAGGTCACCTCCTCTGCCCAATAATAAATCTCTTCTCTAAACCAGCAGTTTGGTGTACTTACTGGCTAGCGTTAAATTGTTAGAACAGCTTATGAGTGCTGTTAGAAAAGCAATTTGCACCTTTCCTGATTTAGATTTTTCATATTTGTCACACTAAAATGTTTTAGATCATTTAACAAATTTTGATATTAGACAGAGATAACCTGCGTAAATATAAAATGCAGTGTTTAAACAATGTTTTTATTTACTAAGGGAAAAGTCCATCCCAAACTACCTGGCCCTATGTGAAAAGGTAATGGCCCCTTTAAACTTACAACTGGTTGTGCCACACTTGGCGGCATCAGCTGCAAGCAAGCGTTTACGATAGTAACTGGCAATGAGTCTTTCACATCCCTGTGAAGGAATTTTGGCCCACTCTTCTTTGCAGAAGTGTTTTAATTCAGCCACATTGGATGGATGGTTATTGAGTATGGACTCCTGTTTAAGGTCATCCCAAGACCGTCACACTACTACCATGTTTGACTGTTTTTGTGATGTGTTACAATTGGATGCACACCTTCCAAAAAGTTCACCCTTTGTCTCATCAGTTCACAAAATATTTTCCCCAAATTTTTGGGGATCGTCAAGATTGTTTTTTTTTTTTAGCAGTGGTTTTGACCTTTGAACTCTCCCCTGGATGCCATTTTTGCCCAGTCTCTTTCTTATTGATGGATCTTGAACACTGACCTTAACTGAGTCAAGTGAGGCCTGCAGGTCTTTAGATGTTCTTCTGGGTGCTCCTGTAACCTCCTGGATGAGTCTTTGATGCCCTCTTGGATATTTTGGTAGGCCGGCTACTCCTTGGAAGGTTTAGACTTGTTCCAAATTTTCTCCATTTGTGGGTAATGGCTCTCATCATGGTTTGCTGAAGTCTCAAAGCCTTAGAAATGGCTTTGTAAGCCTTTCCAGACTGAAAGATTCAATGATTTTGTTTCTCATCTGTTCTTAAATTTCTTTAGGACATGATGTTTTGCTTTTTGACATGTTTAAGCCTATTTCACTTTGTCAGACAGGTTCAAGTTAAGGGATTTCTTGATTCAACAAGTTTGGCAGTAATAAGGCCTGGGTTTAGTAAATAAAATTCAACTCAGCCCCCCTGTTTATATTTACAGATTTCTGTATCTTACTGCAGTTAACATCTGGTATCGTTACAACCCCATTTACTCTTTTCTGTTGTGCCAGCAATTTAATGTGGCTGTTTGTTGATGCTGATGATGCCTGACATGTTGTTCCAACTGACTGCAACGATTATCACTCTAAATGTGAGCAGGAATCTTTGTCATTTAAAAGTAAGACTTGAACAGAAACGTTTAGAGTATTTATACTTTATTAGATCATCTAAATAGCCAGCAGCTCTGAGTAGTTAATGTCATCTTATTAGACAGTTATATCAGCACAAATATTAATTTAGAGCTGGAGTTAATTATCATTATTAATGATAATTAAAATGTTGAATGAGCAGGCGTCAATACTATGCAAATATTATCACCAATCCCCGGTGAAAAAACATACATGAAAACATATTCAAGGATTTTTTTTGATTATTTCTTTCACATCAGCGCCTTATATCGAAAAGCTAGAGTGGTACTTCATAAACTGAAACAAATGTATTATCCAAACCTTGGAATAACAAGCAGTGCTGGTTTCTTTTATGAATTGCAATGTTTCACTGAATGAATCTGAGAAACCGTTTTAAAGCATTAGAGACACAAAAAGAAAAGAAAAAAAAACAAGTCTGTGATTTGCGAACTTTGTACTTTAAAAGAAGCCAAACAGCTGCAGGGATTCAGAGCCCCAGTCTACAGTGGTGAGTCAGAGTCTTCACAGCCCCCAGTCTTAGACCTCATGTCATTTCTATTTAATATTTTCATTAAAGTGATTACACACAGAACCCTTTATAGAACTCATGTCATTGTTGTAGCAGTTTTAACTCTCTGCCCCCAGGACATTAACATGGTGATGTTAACCTTTGGTGTGATAAAGATAAATCCCCAGCTTAGAAGATACTGCTTCTTCATGAGGACACCACCACCCTGAAAAATAATGAAATGATTACTCATGCTTAATTCCTGCTTAATAGTCAAACAATTTTGCAGCAAGGGCTCTGCGCTCCAAGTCCTCTAATCCTTCCAGGCTGCCTCATAAAAGTTGACAATTTTAATCCAGTGTGAAAGGCCGACACTCTGTTCAAATTGAACTTTATCAGTCACATCTTTGCAACCTAAGTTTTAGCAGCTCCACTGTACACAGAGAAGTGAATGTCAGCATGGCTTGACGTGAATTTTCAAAACATTACAAAGTCTCAAATTGATTCCCCAGTGACCAGCATTCACAAGATTTTGACAGAATTTATAAGCACTTTTCTCAGCTTTACATGTAAAAAGTCTGGATTTATGAGTCAGTTTGCTTTTGCAGATGTTCTATAGGTGGTCCAGTGGGGCTGGAAATCAACCTGCCGAAAGGAGTTCAATAGTGATAAATTATCAAAACATGCGTCTCTGTCAGGACATGATAAACATGATAAATTAAATCAAGCAACTGTTGTGACTGGTCTCAGCTAAATATTATTGGTCTACTGAATTGATTGACAGAAGTATGCAGTATTCTGATTTGATGGGTAATAATTTTTCACCTTTAGTTAGTTAATTTTGGACCTTCAGATTGACTTACTCATGACAGACCAAACAATCTACAGAGAGTAGGTCATCAAAACCTGGACAACAAGGATATACAGTACATCAAAACAGGATACAAAGGTGTTTGTGTTGGATAAGACTGGCTTTATAGAACTTTTATTAAGGCCTTCCAAAGTATAAACAATAATCTAACAGCAAGAATTAAATTCAAGGGGGGATTCAAGGTACGTAGGGCAGCAGCATTACAAAAAGCAAAGAGCAGAAGTCTAAAAAAATAAAATGACATTGGCAAATATAAATATTTCATAAAGAAAAGAGAAGTTTTTAAACATTATATATAGTAAATGTATGTCTATAAACAAAAATGAACAGACAACTTTAAATATAGGTATTAGTTAGTGTCATCATCTAAACCAGGGTGTACAAATAGAGTAAAAATTTTGAAAGCAGAAGAGACAAAGATTTCAATACGTATATGGACAGGGTAAAATGAAATGGATCAGTATTGAGTTAATAAAGTGGTTGTAATGCAAAAAAAAAGAATAAAGATATATCTATAAAAATCTAAACAGAGGTATATGAAGTGGACTGGATTAAAAAAGGTATCTAAGTGTAATAAAGGACAAAGTTAGAGCAGTGACTGTTGAGTGGCCATCTGTGACTATTTAAGAGGTCCACAGAGTAACTTTATAACTGTTGTCTGGTCATCATAGTACCTCCATGACTGATGTAAGGTCAGCAGAGTAACTGTGATTGTTGAATGTTATTGGACCAACTTTGTGACTGTTGAATGGTCATAGAAGTTTGAAATACCACTCCTTAATGCATTTGTGTTTAAATGGCACCTGTCTTGTGCATGGATGGTGATTATGAATCGATTCTGAAATAGAGGAAGAAAAATGGTGGCTGTAAATATACCTGGGTGGCACAACATCACCAATTTGTGGGGAATACTGAGCACATTACAAGTAGTGTAATTCCACTTAAATGCTATCAACATTCAGCCATACTAATTTTCTAGACCTGAGGACACAAATAAACTTCATATATTCAAACAACTGTTCAAACAACTGTTTGACAGGCACTAAGGATTGGCTGAGTGACAACTTCCGCCCATTAAACACTGATCAAACAGAGGTCCCCGTCACTGCCTGTGATAGCATTTCTTCCCATGTAGCTAAATGTTTTGGATACCTGTCTTCATCTAAGAAATATTGGAGTAGTTTTTGATCATACAGTGCTTTTGGATTGGATGTTAAATCACTAGCTCCACATGTGTCTTTCATTTGAGAAACATTGCTAAGCTGAAATCTGTTGTGTCTCAAGCCGAGTTAGAAATGCTTATTCATGTTTTAATATCTTCTCAGCTTGATCACTGCAATTCCCTTTTCACCTGCCTGAATAAATCTTCCGTCATTGCCGACAAATTATCTGAAAAGCTGCTGCAAGACTGCTGACTAGGTCCAACAGGGCAACTCACATCACTTCCTTTTTATTTTCCTTACATTTGTTTCCAGTCAAATTCCAAATCCACTCAAAGATTGTTGTTTTGTGAATTAAGCCCTGAACGGGCAAGCATCTGATAACATCTCTGACCTACTCCGTTCCTGCATCCCTTGTAGACCCCTCAGGTCTTCTGACCAGGGCCAGGTTCTGGTTATCCCTTGGGTTTGTCAGAAAATTGATCATAATCGGGCTTTTGAATTTGTGTTGCAGACACTTTTAAACTCTCTTGCACAACATTTAAACTCAGCATCATCCCCTGATGCATCAAAAGAAGCTTGAAAACATATCTTTTTAAACTGGCTTTTGAATGTATGGAACATTGATATGTACATTTACAGTTTTGCTATATTTGGTTAATTTTCTATGTTGCCATGTTGCTTTTTAATTGTCATTGATTTAAGGATTGTGAAGCTTATTGTGACTTGGTTTTGTGAAAGTTTTAGCAATACTTAAAAATATTGTACTTACCCCTTTTAAAAGGTCTCTGGCAATATATATCAGACAAATCAAAGAGATTAGGGTTTTAAATGGACACAAAAACTGTCTTTTTTTGGAGATGACTCATTATTGTTTTGACCCAAACTTAAGTATCTCTACCATCTATGATGTCATCTATAGGAAAACTTGGTCAGTTGTCAGTCTATAAACTAAATATTAGGGAGGAGAAAGACATTTAACTTTGATCCACTGAAGGGCCTTCTTTTTTTCAGGTTTATTTTGGGCTTTTTTGTGCCTTTATTAGAGAGAGGAGGATTGTGGATAGAGTCGGAAACAGGAACAAAGTGGGGGAGAGACATGCGGTAAAAGGGCCTCAGGCCGGATTTGAACCCGGGCTGTCCGCATACATTGGGTGCGCCTTAACCTCTTGGCCACCTGCGCCCTGTGAAGGGCCTTCTGACAAAATATGATTTGAGATGTGTTAAAAGTCAATATATATCAATTGTTAATGCCACACAGGATTTTTCCTAATTATATGAGGCCAATTTCAAAGTTAGGTTAGAAATTTTTGGATTGAATCACCTTCTATTCCTTAGTTTAACTTCAAGCATTGAATCCTTTAAAATGGTTACTTTTCCCACATCTGTAATTTCTCTTTCATTCTCTGCAAACTGAAATAAATGATCAACAATTCTTTGAATGGGATAAGCAAATTTCTCATTATTTCGAATGGGAAAGAAAGAAAGCATAAAATTCAAGGTAACGCAATTATCAAAATAAAGAGGGGCCATGACATTGTCTAATTTAAAAGATTATTTCTATGCAGCCCAATTAAAACCTTTGGTGTGTTTTTGTGTTTCACAGTTGAAGGCAAAGTGGAAGGAAATAGAAGGAGGAGAGTCAGCAGGACCACTTGTACTAGCCACAATAGCAGGCAGACAATAGATAGACAGCCTTGAAGATAAAAACAATCCTTGGATAAAAGTAACTTTGAAAGTCTGTCTGGAAGTTGTTTAAAAGCATAAGAGTGCTGAGAACATATAATGATGGTGTGCAACTTTGCATATAATGTAGATTTGAGCTCAGGACAGAAACCTGATTTGAAACACAGGAGATTAAAAGGATAACAGCATATGATTTATTTATGCAAAATTGGATTTTAAAGAGTTTGGGACCTTCTAAAGACATTATGGACTCAAAAAACAAGCGTTTGTTGGGTGCCATGCATGGATGAAAAATTAGTTGAGAGTCTTGGACTGATTTAGTTCCTGGTTACGGCTTAGTAAAAGCAATGCTAAAGTAATATTTACTGACCTTATTTACACATCATTTATCATCATTTATTTTTAAGTCATGCAGAAGTTGAATTGATCCCCGGAAAGTTTGTGACTCATAAAAACGAATGCACACTTCCATCAGCTCTCACAGACAGTAGGCTAATCTTTACTCTATTAACTCTATGTTACCAACCTCACTATTAGATGCTGGGTGCAATAAAGCCAGTTTGCATGGAAAAGGGTGTTTTTTTTCCCCTTAAGAGCTCCATAATGGCTCAGTATCTCCACGCACCATGGCATATTTGTAGTGATTGTCTTACAATGTTGCAAGGGGAGCATTAAAGCTGTGCCTTTTGACCTAGAGCGCACACTTTATTGTGTAGCTTTAACAAAGCATTGCACTGTTTGGCTACTGACACATATTTAAACATGTTTACCAGCACCGCCAACTACAACCGACAAATGACAGCAAATGAACCGTGATTTCTAACACCTATCTGACACATCTCCTGTATTATCTTGTTCAACATGAGCACGGAGAGGTGCTTAAAGAGAGCTTACTTTGACCAGAAAACACAACAAATCAACTGTTTTCTTTTTTTTTTACAACATGTAAACACACCAAGTATCTTTGAGTCCTGTGTTCGAGCAGCTTCTTTAATTATCTATGAAACCATAAGCTGAAAGTCAATTCTTTGTTTCAGTGGTTGTGAGAAAACTACAATAACTCTAAAAACTAGCAGTGAAGTCAGTGGAAAATTGTTACATGTGCATCTAACAGCCAGCCAGTATGAATTACTTTCAAAAATGTGCTTCTCACATTTAAAATATGAGGGATATCTAGTCTGTTGTAGTTGCTTTGTTGAGGCTCAACTAAAAAAAAATCAAATAAAAAGTTGAAAGTTAATATTAGACTGCTGTCAACTGAAAAATTCAGATAGTACAACCCTACATCTTTCGATATTCACATCAAACTTTCTCATCACAGTCTGCTCCTCCTGCCCACAGCACTTCTCCAGCTGAAAGATCAAATGCTGTGTCCTGATTTCTGCAGTGCAGTCAGCAAGGAAGTTCTGAGACAGTGTGAAACTCCATAATGTGATCTGTATAATCACCACTTTCCTCAGGTTAGTGTGATTCTGTGAGTTGGACATTTTAGGTTTTATTGGCAGATTTTTTTTTTTACCATGTTTATAGGCTTCTTTTGAATTTCAGTAAACATCCAGGAATCTTTTCTTTTTTAGGATATTGCTACTTGATAACAGAGATTCTTGAATATATTTTTTTCTTTCACAGACTGCCTTCATAGGCCAGAAAAATTTTCAAAACGTTGGACAGTAATGAGCAGCAACCGTACAGAATCAAAGGAGAAAGAAGAAATGTTAGTTAAGCACTCCTATGGGAGCCAATTTTCCTCTCTTGATGCTATTTATAGATAAAAAGCTAGACATGGCTAATTTTGAATATCATGCAACTTGAAAACTAACCTGTTTCAAGTCCACAATTGGTCTGTCTTCACTCTCATGGCAATTACCTGAAAAAAAGGTACTTGACCTTCAAGCAGCTCCCTGTTGCTCTGATTCAGTTTTTTTGCCTTTTAGTATAAAGTCACAACAAAGTTAAAAGGGAATAATTACAGCATTTACCGAGGCCTCAACATGATGACCACAGAACAAGAAAGCAGTGCCAGACTGGGCGCTAATGGGCTGTAAGTGAATTCATGCTAAAGAATGGCCTTTTGCTTCTGCATCAACAAAAATTATTCAAAGTAGCAGGTTTATTATTTGAATAATGTTGGTCTTCTAATCATCACTTTAAAAGTCTTTGTACCTTTTGCTTATGGACGTTTTGCAATTTCAACTATTATCAGTTCTTTGTAAATGCAAGAAGTTCATTATGGAGGATGTCAACGCCACAGCTTTTTTTCAAAGCCATGAATCCATTTCGTCGTAATTGCTGCTGAATTATTAGCAGCGTAGACATTAGCAAATGAAAGTATGACTATCCATTAACTATCCACACAGGCTAAATCCTATGTGGAAAGCTGGCTGACAGGATGATTTAGATAAATGCATACATGCATTAGAAAGTCTGTTTTTAATTGTCTGTTTCAGACCAAAGACATAGAAATAAGTGAACAGCTATTTCTATGAACAATGCATGTGAAAGTGCAGGACAGTAAGGAATATAAATGTGGAATTAGTAATATTTAAACTGTGATTGCTATAATATATAATGAGAATTATATGTAATACTGTGGTCCTGTCCCTTAGGGTACACATTATTTTATATGCAGATGTCTACAATCCTCATTAAAACTGCTCCTCCAGTACTTTAAAATTAGGATATCCTGTCAAATGTTCTCATAACTAGATAACACTTTAACACCTACTATGGTTACAGAACGAAGAATGATAGCATTTAGGTTGCAGTATCTGCAGAGCCTGATAAGCTTAGTCCTAGTGGTGTTAGCGAATCAATACCCTTGACTATCTCCACAAGCTCTGTTGCAGTGGCCGCCTCCTAGATGTTCGCCAGGATAAGCTCTAGCCCGCACATCATTTACAGTTTTCAGGAGGGGATAACCAAAAGGATAAAGAAAGAAAATCAGTTATGATACATGTTTCACGGGTCACCACACTTCGCCTTAGAGACCACAGACCTCCACTTTCCATTCAGCCGCTCTGTATCCTGCTTTGAAATGTGGCATGCAGTCAGAGTCTCTGGGCTCTGCGGCTGCAACATGCCCTCTGGCAGGTGTGATGATAGTACAGTGTAAGAAGGGATTTTCAGAGACCTAAGATGCTAGTTTGTTGACAACATGACAACATGGGGATTGTGCAAGGGGAGTCAAGCACCGACAGCCTAGGGCTCAGATATGACTAACCAGCTTCTGTTTGCCGCTCAGTCTGGAGCATGAAATCTGTGTAGGAATGAAATTTTGAGTGATGCTAAATCAGACCCATAGCTGTTCAACTTTTCACAGTGTATTGCATTCAAATGAACATTTGACTGGATAAATGAAGTTTTAATATAGTTTGGTTGGATTTTTAAAATTGTAATAACAATCTCATATACCTACAGTATATACAATAAAAAAACTGTACTTGTGTTTGTTGACTGTTTATACTTTTTCCTGTATGTGGTATTACCTTATAACACACAGTTACATAATGCTTTTAAACAATCAAAAATTCTAGTATCATTAGGGTTGTAAGCCTTTTTAAAATTTAGAGCGGTGGTTATTTTTTTGTCTCTTGATCTTCCTTCCTCTTAAGTTTTTTTGTAGCACTTTATCCTCAGTCATGCATAAAAATGTTGAAGAAATTAGCCTTTATATAGAGAGAACATCACAGCCCTGCACCTTGAGTGTTTTATATGTGATATACTTCTGGAACAGATGTGAACAAAATAAAAAACATCATTATAACCATGAATCTGTTAATTAGAGAAATACTACAGGTATATGATTTTTAATTAACTCACCCAAACAGTTCTCCAAATTATTATAGTATTACACAGTATACTTACAAAAGAAAGTAATATTACATCACTATTTGATGTTATACAAGACGTACAGATAAGAATTAAATTCCCCTATATGAAAATTCTGTTTTTAAAAATCTGTATTTTAGGTTTGTTGTATGACAGGCCACTGTGTTATGAACCACCAGGTCAATTTCAGTCATGATAAAAATCTCTACGTTTATAAAATTAAGTTTAAAAATCATGAAAATTGAGGCAGTAATATCTGCTCTAGGATGCTGTGGGCGTGCCAGTTGAATGAGCTGAATCAATGCCCAGTCATAAGAACTATGATCCTCTCAAAATTAACAAAAAAAAACAACTATAACCGCACTTGAGGAATCATCTGTCTGCTATGCTGCCATGTTTCAACTCTCTTTTTTAAGCCAGCAGAAAAACAATCACATTCAGCCTATGTCATGAGAGTTTAGAGCTAAAAAGTCTTGGTTTCATTTCCTCGTTTAACTCTTCAGGTGTTCCTCACATGTGATTTTCTGACTTATTTGAAGTTATGTCTCTGTCCTTTATGAGACAGCTTTGTTGTTGAGTTGCTGCTAAAAACACTCCATTTCCTGATGTTGCTCTTGAAAATTAAAGTCTTTAATTGATGATTTGCATTGGAGACTTTAATTGTAACAAACTTGACTGGAATAGAACATGTCTATCATCAGATGCTGTACTTAACATTGAGGTACTAACAGACAGGAGGGATTGAACTGTTGCTGCTTTGAGAGAGACAACGCCACAGTCTGCTTCTTTTCAAATCACCCAGGACTTAAGACAAGTCTAATATGGATGAAAACACACCATCAGCAGGTAAGACGTTTGTTCTTGCTGCACCTTGTTTAAGTGAAAAACAGACAAGCACTCCAACATTTAGCCTGCTACCTGACCTTACAGTGAACTCTGACAAGAGCGCAACTGCCTGTCTCTGTGCCAGAGTGGAGAGACAGAAATTTAACTTTACTGTTTGCTGGTACAAATCTCTCCATTATGATACTTTTAATGACCTGTAGACCACTGAGTCAGGAATTTTACTTCACAATGAACAGTAAACGGGGTAATTCTCAGTAGTGGCCGGTGATGTGGTGGGGCAATATATTTGTACTGCCCAAATTATCAAAGTCAAGAAAGGGGCAAAAAACTTTAGTAAAAAAAACTTTAACAGTAAATCCAAGTCAGTCATACATAGAGCTCAGTGTTTTCACATGTTTACAGGAATCTTATTCCAACATATTTAGTGTGTGGAGACACAAATTTTGAATTTTGCTTTACAGGGACTTTAAAATATTTCCCAAGTGCTGTTAGACAGAGGAAGGATTTTTTAACACAGTGTTTCAAAACATCCCAGTTTTATTTTGGATGCTTACATTATTTTACTTAGCACACAGAAGCAAAATTGTTTCACAAAAAAAAAAAAACAAAAACAAAAACAAAAAAACAATCAGGTTCAAGATTATAAGCCCCCTTTAGAACTGACCTTTTTGGTAATTATAAAATTATGTGCTTTAACTTTGTAATTTTCAAAGCTTATAAAATCAAGTTAAAAGTGAGGGTTATCTTCCAATTAGGGTGGCAGTATTAGATTTTTTTTGTAATTGAGTACTTTATCAATTCTCCTGATTAATCAAGCTCTCAGATAGGACGTATTGCATTTTCTTAATCAATCACTGTTTCTTTTTCAGTAGAAATAGTGTATAAATCAGAAAAAAAGATGGATCCCTTAAATGGTCTTATGGTATGTTAAAAATTGGTATTAACTGGTTCTCTAAATAAAAATAGATTTTACAAAGTGCAGTACAAGTCTGATGGCAATTTACATTCATTAAAGTTAAAGGAAAGGAAGTTGAATAGTAACGTTAGATTTCGCCATAATTGGGGTTTAGGGATCCTCTCCCCGGATATTTTGGGTGCTATCACTTTGTTTCTTAAATTGTAGTTTATTTTTATTTTCCAATTTGCTGTTGAAGTAAATAGAAACTTAATCATTTTAAAATCCTCTACTTAATGCACAAGCTTAGTATTTCTGTTGGCTGAACCAAAGACCAAGGTCCATGCCAGAAAAACAGGATCGGCTGGGATTCCTCAGGGAACATGTCAGGCATTTAGCCAGAAAAAATGACACTGGAATAACTATTAGCATCAGGGGGCTAATAATTTGACCCTGGTAGTTTTGGATTTTTGTGAAACCATCTTGTTTCAATGTGCAAAGTAAAAAAATGTAAACAAAAACTGCTTGGAAGACAACTAATAGAGGTTAAAAGAAAGCCAGTTGAAAACCACTTGGTTAAAGCCCATGTCATGGAAAAATAATTTAAAAATCTTATTTGTGTGTTTTAACTTTGTAATTTCTGACACAGAGACTTGAAAGTTAGTGCAAAACCAGCAGTGTGATTTGTAAATATTGGTTTTCAGGATTGAAAAAAATGCCAAAAAACTTCAGATTAATTCCATGAATGCGAGTCAAACTATGAGAACTCATTAATTATTCAAGATGAACCAGAGGCAACAAAATGCTCGTCACTGTGTGTGAGAAAAACACAGAACAACCAGTGAATTCTCATTTCACTGCGGCCTGCAGGTTACACCTGACATTTTCAAAGGTTGAGCTGAATGTGACACCTCAGAGCAAGTTAAGAGAAGCACCCGAAAGTCAAACACATACTTTTTCTTCCTCACTTTGAAAAATCACAAACAGATAAATCTGTCCTCCAGTTTTGTGTTGTTTCCATCCAGAACAGCTTAAAGTAAGTTTTATCGCCTATCTCTATTGTGATGTTCTTTGAAGTAAGTGCAAGATAGAGGAGCTTGTATCTCAGAAAAAAAGAATAAATCTGAGGCTTGAGAGGAAATTGGGGGAAACAACAGAGCAGCTCTGCTTCATATTGCAGCTATTTCAGACATAAGCACACAGGTAAGGTTATCAGTTTACTGCTCATAGTGCTGTTACCAATTTGGTTTCCTGGGCATATTGTTTTTGTTGTTTTTTTAGGAATCAATGAATTTTTGATGGAGTCTCCATTTATTGCTGGCAAAGAGCTGAATAACAATGCTATTACCTGCCATAAACGGCCACATTTACAGAGATCAAAACGTGCACAAACTCAGGGTGCAATTTCTCCACAACAGAAATACCGAGCAGCGTGTGTGCGTGAGTGTGTTTGTGTGCACAGGCGTGGGCGTGTGCATTTGTGTGCTAATGGGAAACTAAATCATGCTGCCTTGTCTTCATCACTGCCCCGTGAATTATCTCAGTGCATTTTCAGAGCAGCTTCTCCTCCGTCCAATGAGACTCTTTGGCTCTACTGTCTGGTGCAATCTCTGCTTCTATAACTCCCCTGTAGACATCACAGGTAAACATTTGGCGCATGTGTTTGTTTATTTTTTCCTTTTCAGAGGTGTGCTTTGTTGACAAAACTGCTCAAGCATCTGCTCTAAAGAAGAACAGAGCCTGACTATTAAAGAAGTAACAGATGTTATTAGTGTTTCATCACAAAGGCAGGAATGAATATTCAACTGCATATTTTAACAGTTATTAATAAATTACAGCAGCCAACAAAAGTATTCCTGGGAGTAATTAGGCTAATGTTGAGCAGCGTTTTTGGCCTTGTTTGGTTAAGTTAAATGTGGAAATAATGATCCCTTTGAATGCTGGCACAGGACTATTAGTTTTGTACAATGGCTACAAATAATACATGTTAACAGCAAAAAGGAAAAAGTTAAAGTATTTGAAAGATTAATGAAAAACACTTTATATGATGTGGATTGCTCCCCAGGGGTGTGAAGTCTGACAAATTTGTACTAAACCATTTTAATACAGAGATTTGGTGAAGTGCAGGTGTGTACCAATCTGAATACATGCAGATAAATGCAGTTCTGAGTTCTTTCACAGCCCAGACAGGGGCAGCACTCTCTGATCACCACAACAAATGATAACAATAATAATAGGACCCCCTGCTGTCATTAAAGGCCCCTGTTTGAGAGCACTTTGGTTTCTCATTTAAATAGAAAATAGACAGTATTGGGTTGACATTATTTAGCAGGGGTTAGGTACGTTGGGCACATCCAACTGACACACCCACAGCATCCTAGAGCAGACATTAATGCCAAATGTTTTATGATTTAGAAATTATTTCTCTGAACTTAGAAGAGTTTTTAATGGCTGAAATTTGGCCTGGTGTTTCATAACATAGTGGCCAGTCATATAACAAACATAAAATACTGATTTTCTTTTTATTTTTAACCACATTTTATGGATGTAAAACACACTAATTGGGCTAATATTTAAGATGTCCTCCTCCACATTTCAACAATGGTCATACCAGCCCTAAGCATTCCCTGATGTAATGAAGATGAAATTGTCAAGGTAAAAGTTAATTAGCTGAGTTGACAGGCTCACTTACGGTACATTATATGGCCATGGCTGGCTCACTGAAAGACAATCAGATGCTCTGTCTAAACTGTAACGCAACCACCTGCCACTAGTAGCCACTGTGGTTGTTCCTCATGAATACTGCCTCACTACTATAGTGCTCTTTGATCTGACTTAATCACAGCAGGGGCCGAATTCTGAATCTGGGCCGAACAAGGCCAACATTTAACCATAAAATGTCAACCTCATTTTCACCAGCAATGAATTATTAGGGGACCTTAGCACTGATGATAAATGATTTTGAGATTTAAAAAAGGAAAAATGCTAAGTTTACAGCCTCAAAATCTGAGATAAAAATTCAAACTTATTAGCTCAAAAGGCATTTAGAGTCAAAATCATGTTTTTAAAAGGCAAATATATAAAAAAAGAAAGTTTAAATCATGATTTTTAATGGTCAAAACATGAAATACAAATTTTAAATCATGAGTTTTAGAAGTCAAAATATGAGATACATTTCAAATCATCGGTTGAAAATGTCAAAGCCTGAGAAAAAATTTCAGTTTTGAGTTTTACAGGTCAAAATATTACTTAAAATTTACAATTGAGGATACAAAAGGCCAGATTTGAGATAAAGACAGAGTAAGGAGCTAAAAGGTCAAAACCTGAGAAAAAATTGAACTGAAAAGGTCAATAAATGGAATTAAAAGTCAAAACCATAACTTTGTGTGATAACTGTGAGATGCAAAATCAAAAATATGAAATGAAAACAGAAATTTATTTTCCCCACATTCCTGACTTTTTCTATAATTATTTTTAACTTTCTACTTTCTTATTTTTATGACAGAATGCTGGATATTGGATATAATGACAGGATATTGTTATATATTTTTAAACTGGAGGAAATCTGCAGATCTCAAACAAGTGGGCCAGTTATAATAAAAATATGATTAGATCTGGCGGGCTAGTCATAACTGTGTCACGGTCCGGATTTGGCCCCGGGGCCTTGAGTTTGCCACCCCTGTGTTAGAGGGACGTTTTCAAGTCCCCAATAAAGAAAAATAAATTTTAAGTCTTGTATTTGTTTCCTCACAGTACAGAAAATATACTGAAAAGTGACTTTAAACTGAAACGAAATTGAACCAAAATTTTAGTGTGCCATGACCCCCAGGCAGCGTCCACTGCAACACACCTGACTTGAACAATGAGGTTTGAGTAATCTAATCCAAAAAAAAAAGTCCCTTACTGCTTCTAGTAGACCATATAGCTCTTTTTCTCTAATCAGGGGTTTTACAGTGAAGCCAATGAGGTCATGTTAAGAAACTAGACATTAACACACCACTTAACACACTGCTAATGATTCTAACATGACAGCAGCTGTATTAAATTGATGGTAGAGGTCATGTAACAGGATTTATGGAAGGAAAGCTGTTGGCCTGATTGAGTTTCTGCTTTAAGAAAGGAATGATAAAAATCGTTATAAGAGTATTATGAAATGACAGGGGTGTAACGGTTCACAGATGTCACCGTTTGGAAAATGAAGTCCTGGATTTAGATCTTTAGGTTTCCCTCATTTACTCATCTTTTTCTTAACTGACAGTCATGATCATGGTCTTTCCATCCGGTGTAATTAAGAACTATTTGTGATAATTACAGTCTGCAGCTAGTTACAGCCTCATGTTTCATTAAACATGAAACAAAAAGAGGAAAACAAAATAACAAAAAATGGATAGTCTATTATCTGTGCCTAGATTGGTGGATACATACTGTCACATTTGTTTGTTCTCTTAAAATCATTCTGACATATTCCTGGTGTGACGAAGGCTGTGTTCACGCCTTAATGCTCAATTCTGATCTTTTCTCAGATCTGATTTTTTTGTTTGCCTGTTCACACTGCAGTCAACTTCCAAAAGATCAGATACATATCTGCTTTAGAACTACATACGAAAGTGGCCTGAATCTGATCCAAAACGGTCAGATTCAATGTGACTTGCGCTGTTCACACTGTCAGAAAAAAATCAGATACGAGTCATGTGAGCAAAAAAAAAAAAAAAAAAAAAAAATCAGATTCAGGTCACTTTCAACTGCAGTGTGAATGTAGCCTAAGTGCACCAAACCAGTTCAAGTACAGATACCATTACAGCCCTATTAAGTCATGTTAAGTTGATGGACTGATGGAGGATGAAATCTTTGCTGGCTGTGTGTTTTCAACTTAAGACTTGTCAAACTTTGTTGACTCTGTGGAGCTATGAATGTATGCAGTATCATCCTGGTTGCCATCTCCTCATCTGTTTGTCTTTCTTAAAAGATTGGCCAAAGCTTTAACGTGGACACAAACTTTTCTCAAGCAGCAAACACCCAGTCAGCATGTTGGCATGCACAGTTAAGTCAATCTATGATAGTAGCTCAATCTTTTAATACATATCTTTGTCCCACTGAACTAGACCAGATTTTGACTCCACTACAATTAGGGATGAGTATCATAATCCAGTACCAACACATCTGATACCTACTGGGCTGAATTACAACATAGGTATTGGAACTTCATTTCAGTACCCTTCCATCCCCACTGCGACCCCCTGCCACTCCAAATGAAAGGAAAGAAATACATTATGAAATTTGTGTAATTTATGTGCACTCATTTTATTTCAGCTAAGCATGAATGCTTTTAGATTCTATTGTTGTTTGGAGTAATGTCTTACCTCTGCTAACATTTTCCTGCTTGGGAAATAATCTCTCTGACTGACACATTTACTGTATTGTTTGTCTCTGACACAACGCCAGTATGTGAATTTTGCTTGAGTCTCTTACACAAAGAAGTTGCACCAGTTTCCTTTTCTTATCCCATGTTCTACTGGCTTTTTCTAAACTTATTTCTGCTGAACATTTTTGATACCCAGAGAGCTTTAATTCCCCTGCTGAGTTTCTCTGCCAAGGAGGTTATGTGATCAGCAGGGATTGTTAGTTAGTTAGTTAGTTAGTTAGTTTGTTAGCAACATAACTCTAAAACTTATGGACGGATTTTGATGAAATTTTCAGGAAATGTCAGAAATGGCATAAGGAAGAACTGATTAGATTTTGGGAGTGATCCGGATCACCATCTGGATCCAGGAATTTTTTGAAGGATTCTTTGCTATTGGAAGATAGGGCTAATGGCAGGGGTCTGCGCTCTCTGATTGATTTTTTAGTTTCTCTCTGGAAAGTATTGATTTAGGCATTGTTTAGACCATTGAAAAAGTATCAAATTAGTATCAGAAAACCCCAAATGATGCCCAACCCTAACTACAACAGATGGCTGTATACCCCCTTACCCCCTTACTATTGGACATTTTTCCTGCTGACTAGGTCACATACCAAACTAGAAAAGCACTCGGAGAGTGCAGACCTCTGCCATTAGCTCTATCTCCCAATAGTACAGAGTCCTTTAAAAACATTCCTGGATCCAGACGGTGATCCGGATCACTCCCAAAATCTAATCAGTTCTTCCTTATGCCATTTCTGACATTTCCTGAAAATATCATCAAAATCCGTCCATAAGTTTTAGAGTTATGTTGCTAACAAACTAACTAACAAACCCTGCCGATCACATAACCTCCTTGGCGGAGGTAACTAGAAAAGCACTCCGAGAGCACAGACCCCTGCCATTAGCCCTGTCTCCCAATGGTAGCATCCTATAGAAAATTTGTGGATCCAGATGGTGATCCAGATCACTCCCAAAATCTAATCAGTTCTTCCTTATGCCATTTCTGACATTTCCTGAAAATTTCATCAAAATCCGTCCATAAGTTTTAGAGTTATGTTGCTAACAAACTAACTAACAAACCCTGCCGATCACATAACCTCCTTGGTGGAGGTAACTTGGGGTGTGACGGTACAGAAAAGTTTTGGTTCCGTACGTTCCTCGGTTTTGAAGTCACAGTTCGGTACGTTTTCAGTACAGTAATTAAAGCAAATAAATAAAATTGAATTTTTAATTTTTTAAAATTAGATTGTGTTACAATAAATAGGCTGAATAAATTACATTTAAATTATTAATAATACAAGTTCTTCAGTGATTGAAAATATCAATTAATAAATAAATTTTTGAATTACTAGGTTATTTTAATTGATATATTGACATATTTATACCCATTCCTTAAACACTAAAATTTCCCAGCCAACCTGAACGTCTCATCACTGATCTGCATCAAGAAAGAATGAAGTGTCTTTTAAACTCATGTTGTCTTGGATCACATTGCAGCCACTGGTGCATGTTTAACAGTTTGACTAGAGAAGAACTGTGCCAGTCATACCGCGCCAGACCTTTTTGCCAAACTAGCCCGACACCATCTGGAGTTCTTTAAACACTTTTAAGCATCTTCATATACAGACAGTGGCGCTGCCGGTAGAAATGGACAAATACTCTCAAGGTATTTCTTATGAATGTGTGCAATGCCATGGCTATTTCTTCGTACCCAGGGATAAGGTATTACTGTCCATTCCTATCAACCACCACTAGGATACCATCTTTTAAAGTGGTGCACAAAACCACATTATGTAGGCATGTTAGTCCAACCTCAAGAAATTCAGTGTAGAATAACATGTATAATAATAATAGGTATTTTAAAAGTCCAGTTTTAACACAATAGATCAGCTGTATTCAACATTGGTTTTGCAACACTACCATGACTAAGTCCCTTTGTTTTCACCCCTTTTTTACTGACACATGGCGCCTGCAATGTCGCAATACTGCTGCCCCAGCATGTGGATTCACATTAAGTTACAAAATAACAAAACGCCTAGAGGAGTGAGAGGAAAAGTGTGTAAGCACAGCAGGGGCTTCCCATACACACTCTCAGGTTTGCATAAAGCTCTGTGCAGCTCTGCCTGCTCCAACGTCACACATTACCAGCTCATCACGCCCCCTTGACTACATCTGATGGCGGATCAGGATCAAACTTAAACTCTGTATGTCAAAATGTCTCCCTCAATAAGTAACTTTAAGACTAAAGCAGCATTCAGTAATGTGCAAAATATCTGTTTTATGCATTTATTTTATGTTGTGAGCCTTCTAGTTATATTTTAGAAAACATCCACAAAATTATGTTTTAAAGACAAAGGGACAAAGAAAACCAACAAAACATATTTCAGTGTTAAAGCAGCCATACAGGTTTGGAGCTACAAATAAAGAGAGTAGTTCAGGGACTGACCTACAACCTTGTATGTGATTCTTTATTTTTATTCCAGTCTAGTGTAAAATGTATTAAACCAGATCTCTCAGTTCTACTTTAAAACCACAATCATCAACAAAGAGATGGCTTCCCATTATTTTTTCTTTACTCTTATTATTTTCAATCATTGTTTTTACATAATTATGGCATTCCAGCCCTTCATTTTTGTTTAATCTTTATTTTTTTCATGCGAGCCCACTGGTGCATGTCATTCCCTTACTGTTAAACACTCTCGGCGGCGTTCATCGTTTGGAAGCTGCCGTACAAATCAATTTCATAATTATTATTATTGTTTAAAAGGAAATAATAGCTTGCAGTAAAAATTAAATTGGAGTCGCACTGATTTGGTTGGAGAAGGCATTCTCTGAACTACACAATAAAAGCTGTTTGTTGTTACATTTTAATTTTAATAGTACGCTTGGAGTGATAAAAATACATGGCAGTGATGAATAGATAATGTGTGATAAAGCAAATACAGCCTCAATTCCAAAGAAGTTGAGGGGCTGTGTGAAATGTAAATAATAACAGAATGCAATCACATCTAAAACAGATAGGGACAGGGCAATAAAGGGCGGGAATAGAAAGTGGTACCAATGAAAAACAGGAGCATCTTCCAGCTAATGAGGTTCATTGGTAAAAGGTCAGTTTTTTACTGAAAAGGTTTTTTTTTTTTTTTTTTTTTCTTTTTTTGGCCGTGCCAGTCCAAACCAAGCCATGCTGATTAAGATTTCTATCACCATTGACTGTGCTGGGCAAAATGAAGCAGGACCCAAATTCACCTGCCCCTCCTTCAAGTCTGCTGCGGTGATGTCACAGTGATTCTTTATCATTTGGGATGCCACAGATGTATTTAAGAAGCAACTGTGATGTGAGTGGACAACTTAACCAAACAGTGCTTCTTCTGGTGGAATAAAATGATACTTGCTGAAGTGCAGCTATTTAATGTTATTGACTCTGAGCTAGGGATGCACAATAATTACGACTGTATGACTATTGTTTTCTGCCTCACAAGACTACATATTCTGAAACACTAGGTGGCACGGTGGTACGTGACCTGCTGTTAAGCTCCAGAGAAGAAGAAGAAGAAGCCTCAGCGCTGAGAGGCAACAGCACGTCTAATAAAACCGCACCACTGGTGAAGTTATTCAGTGTTTTAGAGGGGGATAACAGTGTTTGTCATACATGCCTTGCAAAGACCCCAAAGAGTGGAAACAAGTCCTCGCACTGTTTTAACAAAACAGATCGTATTAGTCAGTTAGGGGGTCATCATCCTGACGATGGACTGTAGCAGGAATTTAAAGCAACTATAACCGCTAGCATTAGCACTAAGCTGAAGGCTTAATGCAGTGCTGATTCAGCAGGCATTTGAGTACTGTAGAAAGTTTACAAAAGAGCCAAAAGGCAAAGCTATTAATGACAAAATCAGTCTGACAGTCTCCTGATCCACCTCTACCTCTTACACATTTCCCTGCCTGCTGTTTGAAGCGGTTTTGTATCACAGTTTGATTGACAGAAGATTAACAACAGACGACCACTTTTTAAATTTTTTATCAAAACTGTCCTTAGCATGTTTTTTTTTTATATATATCTCTGATATGCCTTATGTCAGTGTATATGTTGAATCTTTATGGAAAAACACCCACTTTCTTTCAGTTTTAACTAGTCCAGTAAAAATCACTCAGCTGTCCCCAAATCTCTCTATTTCTCTAGAAATGACAGCTTGTTATCATTTATGTGGTTTATCCGTCTGTATAGGCTTTTAATTCCCTAATTTTTAATTGAGGAATACATTTTACTTATTTTAAGAAAGGCTGCGGATGAACATTTTTGTCAGTTTTAGTTGACAAAATTAACACTGGTGCAAGACTAAAGGTCAATATTGGATGCTTGTGATCTTCAGACAGCACTGCATGGAAAACAGGCATGAATCTGTTCTGGAAATCCCTGCATGGGCTCAGGAACACTTCCAGAAATCATTGTCAACACAGTTGTAATGCAGGTTAAAGCTGTGTCATGCAAAGAAAAAGCCATTATGTGAACACAATCCAGAGACAATGCTGTCTTCTCGGGGTCAAAGCTCATTTAGAATAGTCAGAGACAAAATGAAAAACTGTTCTGTGGTCAGATAAATCATAATTTGAAATTCTTTTTTGGAAACCATGGTTGCTGTGTCCTTTGGATTAAGGAGAGGCCATCCAGCTTGTTATCAGTGCAGTTCAATAGCCTGCATCTCTGATGGTATGGGGTTGCATTAGTGCATGGGGTGGGCAGTTTACACATCTGGACAGACCAATGTAAGTATCTAGAGGTATAGAGCAACAGCATGGCTTTCACACTGGGAAGTCTGTGTGCTGAACTGGGCTGCCTGCAGTTCAGACCTTTCACTAGCTGAAAACATTTGCCACATCTAGGGATGGGCGTGTGGAAGAAACCTTCCAACTCGAACATCTATAATGTTAACGACCAATTAATTGATTAATTGTTATGTATGTATAAAAACATACATGGGCATTTGTATATATATATATGTGTGTGTGTGTGTGTGTGTGTGTGTGTGTGTGTGTGTGTATAACATTTACCTATATAACAAAAATGGGTAACTAATGAGTTTGTTTCTCAATGATCTATTTATTTTCATCCTTTGAAAGCCTAGGACTTTTAAACATAAACAAGGCGTGATCTATTGTATTACCTATTGCAGGGATGCACAAAAAAATATGCAAGCATCTCAAAAAACTATTAAACCCCAAAATAACCACAACAAATGATAGCCTTATTTGGCTGCCATTTTTTTCACAAAATAAAGTTTGAAGGAATCCAAAGCCAGTATCCTGTTATATAACAGAGAGCAGGCCTTATTAAAAAAAGCAACAAACAAACAAAAACAAACCCCACTCACAGTGTCATGATGGTAGATATTGTTGTGCAGTGCAGAGTTAGACGTGTTTAGTCTCTTTATTAAATGCCAACATCAGATCGACTAAATTCCCCGTGATCGACCAAATTCTTAACGACCAATTAATCGATCATCGATTAATTGTTCCCATCCCTGGCTACAAATTAAAACAAAAATCCGGCATAGAAGAACCAGGACTATTGAGCAGCTAGAATCCTACATCAGACAAGAATGAGACAACATTCCTCTCCCAAAACTCCAGCAACTAAATTTCTCAGACATTTATAGACTGTTGTTAAAGAAAAGAAGGGATGCTTCACAATGGTAAACATTTTTCTGTCCCTACTTTTTGGGATGTGTTGCTGCCATTAAATTAAATTCAGCTGATATTTTTCATAAAATAGTAAAATGTCTCAATTTCTACATCTGATGTTGTTTATGTTCCATTGTAAATAAAATATGGGTTTATGGGTTTTTAATCATTGCATTATGTTTGTATTTTCATTTTGCACAGCGCTCTAACTTTTTTTTTTTGAGTTAAGGTTGTGGATAAATTATATTTTGTAAGGTAAAAAACAAGATGAGGGAGAATATTGTAGGTAAAATGATTGAAATATATTTTTTTACTCCTGTCAGTGCTTTGTATTGCTTTAGGTGCTGACCTGCGGCTTGATAAGCTTGTCAACAGTAACATTGCGTGTGTTAGTAAGTGATGCAATCCTTCCTACAGCTGAGCAACACCTGAAAATGATAACCACTGCTTTTCGGTACTTGAGGGGAAAAATCACGTCACAGTCCGTCCTTCTGCTTATATAATCACGTCTGATCAGGACAGATTGGAGGACCTCATTTTGCCACGCTTGATAAACATGTAAATACATGCAAATTCCTCCAGTGCTGCTGTTACACTTAAGATTTTCAGTCTGCATTTGCTCTGCTGTAATGGATTTTGACCCTGGCGACTCAGCGGGTGAATCAGGGAGCCTGTGTAAGGAGTCCTGTTGCAGATCTGATGAAACCAGAGATGGGGTGGGGGGAGGAGTACAGCGAGCTTCTTTGATCTCAATCTACTTGAATGAGCGCTGGCATAAATTGCCGCATCCACTATCAGCAGTGAAAATCAAATGAGATCTACAAATCATGAGGCCTAGTTCAACTGATGTGCTCTAACTATTGGCAGGGTCCAGTGAGATATCATTAACGTGGTTGTAGTGGGACGGGACAGATAAGACTGACAGATAGGCTGCTGAAATGAGATAGCAGATAGTTTATGTCTCTCTGATACTTTGTCCTTTTATTTTGTCTTTTTCAACTTGCTCTCTCTCTACAGGGTGACAATGGAAGATTTTTGTGGCATGTAGATATTTCACAGGAAGTAAGTGGCAGATAACAAATAACATTAACAAGCAGCCAGCGTGCTTTGTAGGTCAGCAAGTTTGGCAGCACGTTTAACTACCTCACTGTCAAGCTATCTCCTTGAAAGCTCTCCGTTCACTTTTAAGATTGTTGGCTGACACACTCCATAGCCTAAAGCAAATGTTCACAGCCACAGATGTATTATTTTCAGAGCAAACAGTGATTTTCCTATGTGAAATCCTCAATGTGGGCTGCCAAGAAAACATATTTTTTGTTGTTTCTCTGCAAAAGACGCAGCACAATCAATCTCAGCCATCGCCTCTCCCTGATGATGAGATCACAATCCCTCTTGCTAAAATTTGGTTGGGGATTTTCTGCCTACCCATGTGCACATCAATAAGACAATGTTGTGCAATCCAAGTATTTATTCAGTGCAACTTTACAACTATGAGAGGATTTTTTTTACATCCACGGAAAGGAAGCTATGCAGATTTTCATGAATACATTTAAGGAATTTCTTACAGATTAAAAGGAGAATTCAAGTTCATTGTGTTTTCATGTTGTCTGAGGTGAAACATGAATGCTGTAATCAGATATTGAAGAGAAACAGAAATGGCTATTTTTGCTGTGAGGAGCTTTAGAACCCATAAATGGCCAAATAAGATTTTAAAGGTCCCAGAAATTAAACTCTTAAATACACAAAAATAGTTAAACCATAATCAAATCACTATCAAACCCTTCTTACTTTGAGTTTATGAATGGTCCAGAGAGTCTGCTTACACCTTTCAGTAGGGATGGGTGATATGGACTAAAAAATGTATCATGATATTTTGCTGCATTTATTGCAATAGCGATATAAATCACAATTAAAAATAGCACCATTCGACACAACCTTTCTAGCTAGGTAAATGTATCAAATGGGCTGCGTAACTACACCAACTACATATAAATTAGTGCTGGGTATTGCCACTGATTGCCTGAATCAATTCAATTCCGATTCTCAAGGCCCCGATTCGATTCAGTTCTTGATTCAATTCGATTCCATCCAATATCGATTCATGTAGGGATATTTTAGAAAAAAATAAAAAACCCTATGTTGCTTTTACATTTAAGAGATTCAAAGAGAAATTTAGTTGGAAATAGTACGAAGAATGGTCCAACTCGGCACATTATTAAAAATGTCAGGGTTTGCACTAAAAATTGACCCTAAACTAGAAGTATTTACATCATTACTTTATCTCCATGTGGCCCATCCTGGATATGGCCTCTTTTGTCCAGTTTGTCTCTGTCTTTTTAGTGTTTGAATCCAAAATGAAGTCTGATCTCCTCATTTTAGTCTTGAGGTTCCTTCAGTGGAGCAGAGCTGCCAGGCTCCACCATGTTTGTTTTTACAGAGATAAGTCACTTACTGCAAGTCCAAGTTGAAACTCTTGTTAAATTAATAAAAATAAAAGTAAGTACATTTGATAAATAATTTTTAACTAAGTTTGATTTAGTCCATGGTGTATAATTACACTGAAGCCTATAATGTTTTAAATGTGGTAGTAATAGTCACATTTTCAGATATAGTGCATACAGTGTGGTGCTTTAATGCTTATCTGTCCCTCCATCATTCACTTCTGTCTGTCTGTCTGCTCTGAGGTGTCTACTATAGATAGACACCTGTGCACGTGTTGATAAAAAGAAAAATGCATCATGTTATCTATCATGTTATGTACGTTGTACATTGTTGTAAATGTTAGATTATGCTAACTTTATAGAAAATCTAGATGAGATGTGAGTTTATTACTCGTGTTTGTCTAAATATTAGACTAAGTGCTCTGTTATTTATATTTGTGAAATGGAGGAATAGGGGGCTGTAAAATAAAGCAAACTGTGCAAATGACCGTTGTCTGCCCCACGTCTGATTTCCTCTAACCAAACTATTTCCACATAATGGAGGTAGCTCCTCATTTAGCAACAAACTCATACTCTTCCAATATCTTTATCTTAATATTTTTGCTGTTTTTGGGGTTATTACAGTGCTGTGAAAAGGTATTTGCCCCCTTTCTGATTCCTGTGTTTTTTGCATATTTATCACACTTAAATGTTTTAGGTCATAAAACCAATTTTTATATTTCACAAAGACAACCCAAGTAAACAGAAGATGCAGTGTATGAATGATTATTCAATTTTTTTAGGGGGGACAAAACTCCAAACCTATCTGGCTTTATGTGAAAAAGTAATTGCCCCCTGAACCTAATAACTGGTTGTGCCACCCTTGGCAGCAATAACTGAAATCAAGCGTTTGTGATAATGGGTGATGAGCCTTTCACATCCCTGTGTAGGATTTTTGGCCCACTCTTTTTTCACAGAATTGTTTTAACTCAGCCATATTGGAGGGTTTTTGAGTATGAACTGCCTGTTTAAGGTCACACCACAGCATCTCAACTGGATTTAAGTCCGGACTTTGACTTGGCCACTCCAAAACGTTAATTTTGTCCTTTTTTTTTTGTCCATTCAGAGGTGGAATTGCTGGTATATTTTAGGTTGTTGTCCCGCTGCATAACCCAAGAGCTTGAGGGTACGAACTGATGGCCAGACTTTGGATTTTCTGGTTATTCAGCAGAATTCATTGTTCCATCAATCACAGCAAGTGGTTCAGGTCCTGAAGCAGCAAAGCAGCCCCAGACCATCACACTGCCACCACCATGTTTGACTGTTGGCATGATGTTCTTTTTATCAAATTCTGTTATTTTTATGCCAAATGTAACGGGACTCAAACCTTCCAAAAAGTTCCACTTTTGTCTCGTCAGTCCACAGAATATTTCTCCAAAAGTCTTGGGGATCATCAAGATGTTTCTTGGCAATTGTGAGATGAGCCTTTGTGTTCTTTTTTGTCAGCAGTGGTTTTGGCCTTGAAACTCTCCCATGATGCCATTTTTGCCCAGTGTCTTTCTTATGGTTGAGTCATGAACTCTGACCTTAACTGAGGCCAATGAGGCCTGCAGTTCTTTGGATGCTGTTCTGGGCTCTTTTGTGACCTCCTGGATGAGTCGTCGTTGCACTCTTGGAGTTACTTTGGTTGGCCGACCACTCCTGGGAAGGCTCACAACTGTTCCCAGTTTTTTCCATTTGTGGATAGTGGCTCTGACTGGGGTTTGCTGGAGTCCTGGAGCATTGGAAATGGCTTTGTAACCTTTTTCCAGTCAGAAAGATTTCAGTCACTTTGTTTCTCATTTGTTCTTGAATTTCTTTGGCTCGTGGCATGATGCGTTTCTTTTTGAGATCTTGTAGCCTACTTCACTTTGTCTGACAGTTTCTATTTAAGTAATTTCTTGATTCAACAAATCTGGCGGTAATCAGGCCTGGGTGTGGCCAGTGAAATTGAACCCAGCTTTCAGAGAACTGTGGTTAATCACAGTTAACTCATGATTTAACAAGGGGGGCAATTACTTTTTCACAAAGATAGGTTTGGATTTTTTTCCTCCTTAAAAAATTAAATAATCATTCATACACTGCATTTTCTGTTTACTTGGGTTTTCTTTTTGAAATATAAAAATTGATTTGATGATCCAAAACATTTAAGTGTGATAAATATGCAAAAAAAAAATCAGGAAACAGAAAGGGGGCAAATATTTTTTCACGGCACTGTATATGCAAAGTTACAGAAACTCTAGTAAACTTGAAACACTCAAAGACCAAAACAAGTTTAAAGTTAGTTAAACAAAATATTATTCCAAATGAATTTATTGAAATGTTGTGGTGACTTCATGTAGTAAAAGTAGGGATTTCAAAATAAATATTTCAAAATGCAGTCCAAATTATTGCCATTTACATGAATAAGAAAATTGTGGGGTTTTCAACACACTGGAACCGATTTTAACACTTTAAGTTTTCAGCCAAAATGCAATAACAGGTCACCATTATAGGATGCATTTTTGTTGTGTATGGAGAAACTTGTTTTGGCGGGTGTAAAAGGCTTATAGCTGACACATAAGTGTACCTAACCCCTTTGAATGTGAAGTCAGAAGCAGGAAACATCCAGATTGTGGAGAAACAAAAGGCTGACAGTCCTGATTGACCTATGTTGAGGACAGTGATTGTATACTGTGGACATGCTTCAGCTGGAGAGTGAATTCACTGCCCCTTCACATAGAAAATAACTGTTATTAAATCCAATTGAGTTGTTTTTGCATGTCCTTTTAGCACCATTCAGGATTAGCCCGCTTTAATTTTGTTCATCCTGATACAATCACAATAATACCATCCTACTTTATTCCTCACCATTTGGTACAAATGATAAATTATTTTAATTCAACAGTAAATACTGCTTTGCTGATATTTTCCCCAAAGATTTAGCATCTCATTACCTCTCCACATCAGACCCTGCTTGGATTTATGAGTGTGAGCCAGGTCCTGATGTGGCCTAAACAATATATTCAGCAACAAATGAACAACCTATTCTGCTTGTGGAAACACTTTTCACAGTGTCTGATCCTGCATTGAAATTCAAGTCCTGTAAAAAGACACAAACACAGAGTGGAAAGATAACAAGCTGGTGTGTAATCTAACCCTCTAAATGTGTGTGGGGCAGGTGTTTCCTGCAATAACAAAGATGAGGACAACGCAGCAAGCTCAGAGCACACCACTCCATACATTCTGCTGTCAGTCTGCATTCACAGTGACCTAAAGAAATCTAGGAATGTTAGAAAAACCCAGAGGACAGATGTGTTTCAGGAGTCAGTATTGACTGTGATGAAGGCCGTGGGTTTCATTTAAGGTGTAAGCCATCAGCATTTAGCATCCTACAGTTCATGGATAACATATTGTAGCATATAGAGACATTTAGAGAAAAGTTAGTCTGCAGAAGTCACCCCCGCCTTAAAGAAAGGTCAGTGGATAAATAAATGAGATGTTAGCTGAAGTGGCTTTAAGTCGTTTCTATCAGACGATACAGGGCCACCAAGGAGACAATAACGGAGTGCATTGTTTTCAGTGGGTGACACCTTAATCTGCAACATCCACAAATCTTCTATTCTGGGAGGAATGGAGGGGCTCTTTTTCAGACTCGGCTTTTCTTCCTCGCTGTTCACCAGGAGGCATTTCAGAGTCTCTCTCCTGTCTAGACTGGATGTAACATCTTTTGATCAGTAGAAAAAGGCGAAAAAAAAAGACAGGATACCAACATTTCCATGACCCATTTAAATCCTGAATTAGTTTCACAAAGTCTGGGGAGAATTTCTGAGACTTTAAGGCCGATAACACAGTAGCGAGAAAAATAAACGGATGTTTTTTTAAGCACTTAAGGTTTGAACTCTGCGGTGATGCTTTTTAGAATCAAAACGCTCTTAGTCTTACTTTTTTATGACACTATTTAACCCGAGAAAAATTAACTTCTCACACGGCTGCTTGTTATCCAGAAAGTTGAACTTCATTGAAGTTAGTTTATATCTCTGAAAGAAACTACCCTATGATGACTTTTATTTTAAAAAAGTCACACATCGCTCCATAGATATACAACATTGCGGCTCCCAAACACTCCCTCTTTAATGAGAAATAGATTTGATTTCACAAGGAAAAACAAAACACTCCCTCAGAGTTGAGAGGAAATACTCCAACAAACACAATTAAAGCAGTTCCTTTTTTTGCACTACCCGGTCTGCACCCTTAAAGCAGACTGTAGTGTTGTGTCTCTTTGCTTTTTTGATGCAGATAGCTTTAAAATGCAGGTCGTATCCCTGCAAGCGACATCTGAAATGGGAGACCATACAATTCTGTCTGCACTCATTACCTGCTTCATTGTTTGGCGTTTACTTTGGTTAATAAATTGAGTAAAGAGAGGAATATCTGCTGCAGAGTTTCTCTGATGGAGATATCAGCACAACTGTCAGGTTTTTTACCTCATACTGCTCCTATCAGAGCTTATTTGCACATCATTTATGAAGGCATAAACTGAGTCAACAGGAGGCAAGACTCTTTGTTTCTTTTGTGTTTGTGTGGGCAAGCATGCTGTACAGTCATGCACAAGGGTTACAGTTATGGATTAAGTGTCTAAATATTTGTCAGTTTTTTGAAGGTCTGCACTATTTGTTGACCATTTTAACTAGGCAAAGTGTTGATGCAACAACTAATCAAATTATTAAAACAGTTCTGCCTAGAATAAGGGCTTTCTAATTGTTCTGCATGCACATTAACACAGTAGTTAAATGCATAGCATCAGGGCAGTTATTTCCAGTCTTGGCTATCAACCATTAATGATTGAAGGGCCACTTTGAAGTTGCATAAATATTCCTTTCAAAGCCGACTCCTATCTCAGCTGGAAAGCCTTTCAGGTGTTGGATAAATTTCAATTCCACAATCGTTTATTAAAAAGGGAACAAAAGTTACAACATTGCTGAGAGAGTGTGGCCACATAAACTACACTAAATGTAGTTTTAATAACTTTATGACTTAAGCGGCTTTGTAATTGTGAGTGTGCTTGTGTGAATTTGTTTGTTTGACTTCTGTTTCCAGCATTTTATTCTTTCACCTTACTTTTTTAGTGATGCTCTCCTCCAAAACTACACTGTCACGAATACATTTGCACATAGTAGATTCAAACTGGCCTGAACAACAAAATCCCAGAGTATAGTTTTCAAACTGTATAACAGTGATGTACTTTGGATAGAGGTATTCATATTTTTTGGCCTTATTAGCATCCCTTAGCTTGATAAAATATGACCCCCAATTTTAAAAACAGTGGGATGTTGTGTAAATTTGAATAAAACGGAAGACAGGAATTTGCAAATCCTCCTAAACATATATTCAAATAATCATCAACTGTCGGCCCTAGGACCACTTTAGGCCCCCCACAGCTATCTATCCAGACCCCAGTTTATAAGATACAGAAAATGTGAAAGGAGAAAATATGTTGGGGTATTTAGGTTATTTTTTAATCCCCAAAAAACAACTGAGATTGGAACAGTCTGATCAGGAATGACTCACTGTTTGATATGTTTTTCATAAATCCACCTATCATAATAAACACAAACTTATCGGCTCTTCTTGATTACAGCTTCTTCATCAACTTTCCTCTCCGGGGTCTTTTAGAGTGCAGCATACTAAAGAAGAAAAATCAACACCAAAGATCTGTTTAATACACAGATTTTCCACCAATCAAAACACAGCATGTTAGCATCAGTAAAGGTGGGTAAAGGTGGTCTTAATGCCAAAGGCCGAAAATTTTGTACATTTTAAAGAAAATGAAAAATACTTTGACAATAATTTGTTATTTGAACCAAAATGTTTGTATTAGCTCCTTTGAAAGTCAACGTCTGCTATATTCAATTGGTAACAGCATAAAGACAAGATATTTAATGTTTAAACTGATGAAGTATTATTTTTCATTTTGCACATTCTAAATTTGATGCCCATCACCGGGGGCATAGCTAGGGATTTTGGGCCCCCAGAAAGAATATCACACAGGGCCCCCCTTAACCGGCTAGCCAAACAACAAATATTGCATAAGTTTTCCAAAAATCTATTGATTTTTAAGGGAGGAACAGAGGCCCCCCTCTATTTTATTTTAATCAACTTGATACAAATTGTAGGGTGCACTCACACTAGGCCATCCGTACCGTGCCTGAGCCGATTTCAGCCTAAAGTCTGGCATGTTTGGCCAGTGTAAGTGCAGTCGTTCCGTGCTTCGGTGCGGCAGGCTTCACGGCCCCGGCATGGAGGGATGAGGTGGGCCTAGGCACGGCACGGATGCAAATGAAGGAGTACAAGCGCAGGAATGTGACGTAGCGTGAAGTAACAACAAAAGGACCTGCGTCAGAACTCAGAGAGCACACCAGGCAGCAGCTGCACGCTAGAAACAGCAGGCAGCAGCTGCACACTAGAAACAGCAGGATTTTTCTAGAGGTAATGAGAGAGATCTATATATTTTGTCTCAATGTAATTCAACAAGTTACAAAGATTTGGAAACTTTAAATTCAAATTTTTAAATAAAGTCATTGCAAACATGACAGACTAAGTAACATTTTCTGAAATAAAATGTAGAAGATCGGCGGTCTAATCAGGGATTAATTTATATATTGACTAGGGCTGTCCCGATCAGCATTTTAAGCCTCCGATCCCTATCTGAATTTTTAATATTGAATATCCATTTAACTCAGTACAGCCAACATTGTTGTAAAAAAACATAAAATCACATTTCTGCTCAGAATGGTGTAAGCTCTGTTTCGCTTTAACCATTTGTCAAAAAATAAAGTTACATTTTCACTTAGTAGTGTTTGAATTAAATCAGACAATCAAAATCCCCTTAAAAGTGGTCAAAACAGCTGACAGACCTGAGCAGTCAAAAAAGTGACCTCAAATAACCTCAGTTCAACTTAGAGGTGGTGAAAGCAGAGTCAATTGTCATAATAACAAAGTAATTCAATAAATGAATTTGAAATATTATAATTCCACTTAGAAGTGATAATTAACTTGACTATATTAGTCACAACAAAAACTGAACTAATTCAAAACAATTCCTATTAAAATGTAGCAGCTTAATCAGAGACATGAACCAAAACATTAACACTGCAGTAAACCCCAAATGTCAAATACAAGGCACTCTGGTTATTTCAGTGCAATTTCTAAAGTACAACTAGTGTCATAATCCAGGTTTTGATTTGTTGTGTTCCTAAGTTTTTTTGGTGTTTTCCTGTGTTTTTTCAGTGTATTTCATGTTTCTAGTGTTTAGTTTTTGACCTTTTGTGTTTATTTCTTGTAGTTCTAGTGTTTTGAAAATCCTTTTCCCTGCCTGTTTGTCAAGTTCTCTAGTTGATCAGGAGGTTTTGCCTGAACTTGAAAAAGCTGGAGGTGACACCAGAGGGCGCAGGACAGCTCAAATCTTGAAGTTTTCTTTTCATTTATTTTCTTCAAATGAATAGGTTGAAAACCGGTGGCGTCTCAAATGTCTCCTCTGATCTCCTGATCTGCTCCTGCTCCTGCTGCTGCTTCTGCTCTGCAGCTCCTACCAGTGATATAATGAAGTTGGGGCACGCCGGTAGTTGAGTTGTTAAGGCATGCGCCATGTACGCAGGCGACCCAGGTTCGAATCCGGCCCGTGGCACTATTTCCTGCATGTCTCTCCCTGTTTCTTTCTATCCACTGTCCTGTCTAATAAAGGCCAAAAATAAATCTTAAAAAAAAAGTAATATAATCAAGCAGCATGCTGCTCACCTGGTGCATGCTGCATGTGGCTGTCTACCCTGCAGCACAAACAATTAGGAGACCCACCCACCATATCCAAACAGAATAAACCAATAAATATGTAACTAAACAGTAAAATGTCCTTTTTTTCTATTTTGGCTTGACACCTCCCACTTAAGCTCCTGGTTGCCAAACCCAAGGAGGTCACCAGATGTTGGCAGCTGGATTTGCCCTTGAGGATTACTCTTCTTTTCCTTTCCTTTCCTCTTCTGCATTTATTAGTTGTTCTTCTACGGGGAGGAGAACTATCACGCCTCACATCCCTGTGAAGTTCTGTAGCAGAGATTTTCAATCTCTGTCTTATTTTGTCAACCTTCTTTGTCTTGTTTTGTTGCATAGGCTTCACTGAAGGGACTGGATAGCTTGGAAATGTGCGGACATTCACATCTCTTACAATTAGGCCTGGGCGATATCACCTAAAAATCATATCACGATATATTTCATGCCTTTGACAGTAACGGTATCATATCAGGGTATTACAAAATTAAAAAGATATATTGCTTTTTAATCCAAATTCAAGTGTTATTAACCCCCTTCTCCCCTTAAAACAAACCTTTGATGGCATACTCAATTTATCTCTAAGTATAGGAACACAGAAAACATGCTTTTTGTTTTTTAAGTCTCTCTAGGTTTACTTCTGTCTAACTGCACTCCAAGTTTCACATTTCATCTCTAACCTGATGAGGTGTGTTAAGCTGCTAATGACTTGAACACGTTTTCTAGTGAAGGCGTTCACAATAAAAGCGTTTCAGAAAAATAACCGCTGCTGACTTTTATTTTGAAGAGTTTGATGGAAGAATTGTGTTTAGCATTGAGTTAGCTTAGCTTAGCTTTGGCTGCCGTACCGGGGAATACGGCTAGTTTACAGCAGCTTTTCTGACCTCATTTAACATTGCAGCCTGGTCAAAGATGACTCACTGTGGAGTTAGAAAAGAAATTCATAAGTTGAAATAGACTTCTAAAAGGTTGTTTATGCCGTTGTAAGAGGAAGTGCTGCAGCGCTGGGCTCTGGGACCAGCCAACGCAGCGCTTAGCTTGTGTTAGCCCCAGGCAGGCTGCCACAGCACACACTTAGTTGCGGTACAGCCGTCAGACTTTGAGAGGAAAAGACACATGTTTTTGCCTGCTAACTCACACTGAGGCAGATACGATGACGTCATTAACAAGCGTTACTGCAATTGGTCGGTAGAGCCCAAATCTCTACCGTAGGCCAAATTTATATCATTTATACCATCTACCGCATATACCACGCACCCCTACTTCCAATGCCTTTTTTGTCCATGTTGACACCAACCACTTTGGCTAGTCTGTCCTAGCCTCTCAAGGCATTTTGATCTGCCAACCAAACAGTGTCTCCACATTCAGTTCCTTTGTGTGCCATTTGTTTCTCACAAACAGGTTTGGTCCAGCCAGCTGACTCCACTTCCTCCAGAATCTGTCCACTTCTGTTTGGATAGTCCTCAGCCCTCTAGCCTTCAAAGTCAAAGCTTCCTGGGTCTCCTCTTGGTGTAGCTTGACCCAACAATAGAGAGTTTGGGCTGATGTATTCTACACAGTCTTCTCTGTTTTGAGTTCTGGCATTGATGGGCCTCTCATTAGCTAAGTTTGCTGCCATGAAAAGGAAAGTTTGAAATTCACTCCAGGTAAAGGTTCCATTTCTATTTCTGCTTGACACTGTTTGAGTTTCCCTCCTTGTGTTGTGTTCTTTGTATTCCCTTTGGTTGTAAGTTTGTTGCCTTTATGTCCTCCTGTGTTTTCTGTGCTTCCTTAGTTGTGTTTTTAGTGTATTGATATGTTGTTTTAGTCCTTGTGTGCCTCTTGTGAAGTGTTCCATGTTTCCTGTTTTATTTTGTAGTTGCCGTCCCTTGTGTGTGATTCCAGTTACTCCTCCTGCCTCAGTTTCCCTCCACTGTGATTACTCTCGCAAGTTTACCTGAGTCCCATTACCCACACCTGTCTCTCCTTGTGTAATCACTCCCTGTGTATTTCAGTTCTGTGTTTCTCCCTGTCCTTTGTCAGTTCGTCGAATGTCATCCCCAGCTCCCCAACTCCTCTGTGTTACTCCTCGTGCTTCCTCGTGTCTCCTGTGGAATTTATCTTTTGATGGACTTTGTTTTCAGTAAGTTTTGTTTAGTAGCTTTTTCCCTCGTGGTTTCCTCAGTATAGTTTTTCCTTCTGTTTGGACTTCAGTCAATTTTTTGGATTTGCCTTCTTTTGTTTGAATTAAATCATTTTTTAAGTTCTGCATTTGGGTCCTCCTTTTGAGTTTTTTGCAAACCCTCGCAACTAGAGCTGTTACATCTCTTTTTCCTCCCTCTGTTTAATTTATTTACCCACTGTTACTTTAAAATGAAGTGAAGCTTATTGTTTAGAAAACCAGCATCCTCGATGGCCTGCTTTACATGCTCTGCTGTGTGAGACCCATGAAACTGACGTGCATGAAATACTGCACGCTTTAACTCAAAGGTGGAGGACTGTGCAGTCAGGCCCAGCAGTGACATGGGGCAAACATGAGAGCTCTAAATGTCTGTAGTGGAACTAACGGCAGTGAAGTTGCTTTTTAAATTCTCTAGTATGCTGTCACGTACTTTGTTGTACAGCTCTGGTAAGGCAGTGCCAGTAATGTAATGTTGAGACTGCAGGGCATTGTGAGGGTCTAAAAGCTCAAGAAGACGACAAAAACCCAAATTCTCCACCACGGAGATGAGATGGTTGTCCAAAGCGATGAATTCGACCACTTTTTCTGTTATCATTTTGGCCTTATCACTCTCTCGAAGGTACTTGTCATTCCTTTTAATGTCCAGAGTTTGTTGCTTTGGTGAAGCTGCCTGTTGCTATAGTGAAGTCACTATATTCCGCTGCATGTTTAGTTTGGAGATGATGGATCAAATTTGTAGGGTTAAACTCAGCTCTGCTGCTACCACCTCATGAAACAGTTGTGTTACAAATGCTGCAAGTGGCCACTGGATTGTTTTCACTCTCATGTTTGTAGTTTTTTTCACATCACTGACATTTTAAACACAGGAATGCTAATGTTTCTACCGCTACTGGTGCGTTTACGGTAGGGGTGGGCGATATGGAAAAAAAAATCATATCACGATTTTTTTTTATGGCCAGATGATGATCTCAATTTTATCACGATTTTTTTCATTAAATTTTTAAGACAAATTTGCAAGTTAGTGACCAGAAAAAAACAACCTTTTCTCTGATTTTTATGTGTTTCTTCTGCACCATCCTGTTGGCCAGTGCATTATATGTATGTTGGTGTGTGTGTGTGTGTGTGTGTGCACATGTAGAGGTCTTATACCACAATATATTTAAATTCCAAACATTTATTTTCCTGCATTCTGATCTATTCTGCGTGTGTCTCCGTCTGTGTTTTAAAATCTACTTTACTGTTTATTAAGCACATTTGGACACTTTGATTTGCATTTTAAAGAATATGGTCTTTAAAAAGAATTCCTGCAGCTGAAGCCTGTCGGTTGTAACAGTTACATCAGTAGGCTACCTGCCTCAGACACACTTTACCCAGCTGTCTTCAGAGCTCATAAAAAAAAAATGTTCATAAGCTTATATCTAGGGTTGTCCCGATCAGCATTTTGGCCTCCAAGCCCGATCCGATCTTTTAATTTTGAATATCGGCCGATACTGAGTCCTGATCCGATACTCATAATGACCTAGATTACAGTTTCAGTTGTTACTACTAGATAGCTCAAACTTATTCCATTTAACTCAGTACAGCCAATATTGTAGTAAAAAAAACATAAAATCACATTTCTGCTCAGAATGGTGTAATAGCTGTTTCGCTTTAATATCTGTCAAAAAATAAATTTACATATTCACTTAGTGCAGTGTTTAGTATTCAATCAGACAATCAAAATCCCCTTAAAGTGGTCAACTGAATGACCTGAGCAGTCAAAAATTGAACTCAAGTAACCACAGATTCACTTAGAGGTGGTATAACAGAGTCAATAGTCACTATAACATATGAATTCAATAAATGAATTTTAAATATTATAATACCACTTAAAAGTTAACTTGACTCTATTAGTCACAACAAAACCTGAACTAAAAAATGAGTTAAAAACATCCCAGCTCCACTTTATAGTGGTGTAAACAGTTTAACTTGCATAGGATCAAAAACAGATGAATCATACAGATTAAAAAAAAAACAATCCTTAGTAAAATGTAGCAGCTTATTCTGAGATGTAAACCAAAACATTAACACTGGAATAAAACCCAAATACAAGGCACTCTTGTAATTACAGTGCAATTTCTAAAGTGCAACCAGAGCTACTACATCACTCCCCCTCCTCTTACTTTTTTTCTCAGAGACTCAGCAGTGACATGGGGCAAACATCTGAGCTCTAAATGTCTGTAGTGGAACTAACAGCAGTGAAGTTGCTGTTCTCTAGTATGCTGTCACGTATTTTGTTGTACAGCTCTAGTAAAGCAGTAAAGCAGTGTCACTAATGTAATGTAGAGACGGCAGGGCATAGCGTGGGTCCAAATTCTCCACCACGGAGACGGGCTGGTTGACCAAAGTGATGAATTTGACCACTTTTTCTGTTATCCTTTTTGCCTTATCGCTCCCTCGAGAGTACTGTCTGTCCTCTTAAAGTCCAGAGTGTGTTGCTTCGGTGAAGGTGCATGTTGCTCTTGTAAAGTCACTGTTTTACGCTGCATGTTTTGATCGGAGATGACGGATCAAATTTGTAGTTTCTAACGCAGCTCTGCTGCTACCACCTTGTGAAACGGTCATGTTACAGATGCTGCACGTGGTCATTGGATTGTTTTCGCTCTCAAATTTGAAGTTTTTCCACACCACTGACATTTTTAGCACATGAAAGCTAATATGCTACTGCTGCTCTGTTGTTACTGGCATTTATCTACTGTCGTAAATTATGCTCCATTTACGGCAGGGCTGGGCTGATCAGATCAAATTGCCAATCGCCGATCAATTAAAAATGCTTAGGATCGGCCCCGATCTGATACATGTGATCGGGATCAGGACATCCTTACCTATATCAGCTTTGATCTGATACATACGATCGGGATCGTGACATCCCTGATATCAACCTGTTTTAGAAGTAGTTACACAAACAATGACTTGCTTTAGCTTTATCTTTAGCTAAAACTAACATAGCTACGCTAGCTGTATAATTAATGTTACTTCATAAGCCAGTGTAGCTAAGTTTACTATAGAAATGTGAGCTTTAGCAAACGTAGTTAAAGCTATCGAGCTACCTAGATAATATACATAAGTAGCTTACATAGCTGCTTTATGAATTAGCACTAGCTACGTTAGCTGTGTTAGCTATATAGCTATGTTACCTAAACCTAAGTTTGCTTTAGTAAAGTAAGTTTAAGTAACAATAGCTAAAGCTAACTTAGCTATGCAGTTAACATAGACGTAGATTATGTAGCTGCCTTGTGAGCGTAGCTTTAGCTATATTAGCTCTGTTAGCTACATAGATTAGATTATACTTTATTTACGTGTCATGCACAAAAGTGCCCAACCCCTCATGGGTTTATAAGACACCCAAAAAATACGATTGCAGTGTTTTACAAAATAAAATAAAATAAAATAAATCATAACAATCTTTTCTCAGATCAGTAGTAAACAATAAACTCTGCCTTTTCTCCCAAGCCTTGCAGATAAAATCTGCTATGGCAAAAGTACCTTTTATGAAACAGAACTCAAGTTTTTCATAATCATCAAACCAGAAAAAGTCTGCATTGATCAAGGACATTTTCCTGAAAAGTAAGTCCCTTAAATCATCATAAATTGGACAGTAAAACATTCCTCTGGAATGGCATTAAACCTCTCTATGGCCAGGGGTAAAGTTCCTGAGTGCAGCTGTGCACATAATGATCTCTGTCTTCTAGTGAGGTTATATTTCACATAAAACTCTACATCATAGCTATTCTTCATAAGACAATACGTTCGTAGTTTTGGTTTACACCATATATCGACAGACGATTTCTGTCTATACTTAGAAAACATAGAACTTGTAATGTCCTGAATGTCACATATTAACTTGTTTTGGAAAATGAATGACATGTTATTTGCTTTAAAGACAATTTTCAGTTCTTTGGCCCAGGGATGACAATTAGAAACATCCCAACTAAAAATCTTTTAGTGAGTCTGTGATCAGACATTCTTACAAGCCTATTCCAAAGCCGCAGCATTTCACATTTGTGTCTGATGTTTGGAGGCTCCCATCCTATGTCTCCACTCATAGCCAGGACTGATGTGAATTTGTGAACTCCCAAGAAAGCCCAGATCGCTCTGTAATGTATAGAGTTAGAGCTCTGGTGCTCCTGGGACCCCCAAACACCAGAGGCATAGTCAGACACTGGGCATACACATGAATTATAAAGCTGTGTGTAAGTTTGAAATCCAAGATTACCACAATGTTTAGCTTTGTTTTGTTTTTGTTTAATACTGATTCTAAAGCTCTACCTGCTGACTGAGAGAGAACTCTCACTGCTTCTTTAAAAGTCATGTGTTCATCTAATGTCAAACCAAGATATTTATAATGATCATTGTATGACAGCATCAGTGATCCTAAATTAAAAACAACAGAGCTTCTTTCAGCAGGTTTTTTCCTAAAATGCACTACTTGTGTTTTGTGTTGGTTGACCACAGGTCTCCACTTCAAGCACCATTCTGCAACAATGTTCAGCATTATCTGTAAGTCTTCTTCATGCTCAGCTAGTAAAACCACGTCATCCGCATGTAATAGTCCGACATTCTGATCCTCAATTTTAACTCCAATATCAGAGGCTTTAATCTGTGAGGCTAGGTCATTTATGTAAATAGAAAACAATGTTGGGGACAAAATATCTCCTTGTTTAACACCATACTGTTGCCGAAACCATCCTGTTGTATATTCATTGACCTGAACACAGGCAACAGGTGCTTGATATAGTGACTTAATGGCAGAGTAAAACTTCCCATTTACACCAACATTTAACAACTTATATTGAAAATGAAATGAAATGAAATCAATAAAACAAAGGTTGATCTGCTCTCTTTAATTCTAGCTCGAATAATTGAAGTGACTATATAGATATGAGCAATACATGCCCTTCCTTTTCTAAAGCCATTTTGCTCATCCACTAGTACACCCATTATCTCTAGATGGTCAACCAGCCTGCAGTTTAACAGTGAAGAATATAATTTATACACACAGCTAATAAGACTAATACCCCTGTAGTTGAGAGGAATCCTGGGGTCATTTTTCAAAGATTTTGGGATGTGTTTAATGATAGTCTTATGCCACTGTGTTGGAATAACGCTATTATCGAAACAGAACTGAAATAAATTGTGAAATATGCTGAACAACCTTGGTGACTTCAGTACCTCATATAAAATCTCATCAAATCCAGCAGCCTTCTTCAGTTTACATTTTTCTACAAGACTTTTTACCTCATCTGTTGAAAATTTAGCGTTCAAGAGCCTATTGCTATTGTTTATATCAGATAACATTTCAAATTCCTTTCTGTTTTTCAGAGAAATAATTTCATTCAGAAATACATCATCAGATGAATTATTGCACCCAGAAAGTAGATTTGAAAAATCCTTTTCCCACTTATCCAACACAGGTTCTAAATCAGAAATACATTGCCCATTTTCAAATTTTGTTTCTATGGGAATTGCCCTTGACTTTCTAGGACCCAACCTATTAATTTCATTCCAAAATTGTTGAGGGTTGTGAGTTTGTAATTTTTAAATATGTAATGAAAGACCTCTGTTATATTTTCGTTTTAAAGAATGCAGCCTCCTATCAAATTTGATTTGTACATTCCTATATTCTTTTCTCAGTCTCTCCTTCATATGGTTATCCTTACATCTAAGAAAACTTCTCTCTGCTATTGTCAGATTATCCCAAAGTGTCTGCAGTTCTTTGTTCCAATATGGTTTTGAGGGTTTTCTAAATTCTTTATTACTATTCTTCTTCCCTTTCCCACATTTACTTAGTTCTGTGTGAATACTGCTACAGAATCTTTCATATCAATTATCCATATCCTGTTGGTTATTTTTTGTACATAATAACTGCTCAGTAAGGTCCATCAGTAAATTATCACATTGGCTAGACAAGAAAAAAGAATCAGGAAGTTGCCTTAGTACTCTAATTTTTCTTGCTTGCCTGTATGATAAATGTGGATTTTCTTTTGCAAAGATCGGCTTTGCCTGGATTTTAAGCATCAATAAAGAATGGTCAGGTAACCTACATCTGTCACCCAATTAACCAAATCCACCTTCTAACCCCTCTAATAGCTCATTAGGAAAGAAAACAGAAAATGCAACACAGTTTTCTAAGCTTTCATGTGGGGTGATAATATAATCTACTACAGTTTTACCTTTAACTGAGACAGAGGTGAAATTATCTTCACCCAAGGGTATTCTTCCATTAACTAAACAGCATTTTGAATCTCTCAAGAACTCAATAAGGATTTCCCCATACCTACTGATAATACTGTCTAAATTATGTCTGTCAGGTATGCAGTCCACATCATTTATGCAGTCATCAAGATTACCAATACGACTATTTAAATCCCCACATATGTAAACTGCATCCACCTCAGACAAACTAAACATCTGGGCCGTTAAATGACCCAAAAAAAGGTTGATAACTGTTATCTATGTAGCTTATGCAGCTCACAGAGCTTAAGCTACACTGGCCCCATTTGAATGTTTTTATGGAGGAGGAACTTATTTCTTGTGAGGAGACTGTTTACTCAGCTTTATTAAACATTTTGATAATAGGCTTTGGAGGTCAGGTTTTGTACCTCTAACTTTTGGTATCTTAACTCTCACCTTAACGCTAAACTGAAGTCTGATCTGATTTTATTTTGAATGTTTTAGCATGTTTTACCGTGTTGAGATAAATGGGATCTCAGATGAACGATCTTTGAGAGTGGAATGGATGGTCTGCAGCATGAATGTTAGCATGATAAACAAACCTAATTTAGATACATTTTTTTAAACTGTTCAACTTTTAACATTTTCAACAGCTGCATTTGAGATGAAATCTCAGAAAAAATACAAAAACCCCATAACGGGCACAGGTATAGCTTAGATCAGGGGTGTCAAACTCAATCACAGCAGGGGCCGGATTCTGGATTCAGGACTAACCTGAGGGCCTAACAGGGTCACCTTTTTAACCATAAACTCTAAACCTTGTGTCACTGGTAATAAAATATGGGAATAAAACTTAGCACTTATAATAAACCATATTGGCATTTAAAAAGTTAAAAAGATAAGTTTAAAGGCTCACATGAAAAGTAAATTTATTAGTTCAAAAAGGTTAAAACATGAAATTGAAATAGAAAAATAATGGGGTTTTTTTAATGGCACATATATTAGAAAGAAGTCAAAATCATGAGTTTAAAAGGTCAAAATATGAAATAAAATTTGTAATCATGAAATTAAAAGTCAAAATATGATTCAGAATTTTAAATTGTGAGTCTAAAGTTCAAACTATGGGATAATGAAGTCAAAGTTTGGAGTTGAAAATATGAGGTAAAATACAAAATAATTGGTTAAAAAGGTCAAAATATCACATAAATATTAGAATTATGAATCTTAAAGCTCAAAATATTATATGAGAAGTCAAAATTATGAGTTGAAATGCTCAAATTAATTTCTTTTCCAACATTCCTGACTTCTTATCTAAATATTTTCACTCCTTTTTCAGATTTTGTGACTTAACAAGGATATCTTAAACAATCAAGGATAAGTTTACATTTTGATACTTGAAAAAATCTGCAGACCTCATATTGATGGGCTAGTTATAACAGAAATACAAGATCATCTTTTGGGCCGGATTTAACTATGCCAAGGGCTGGATTTGGCCCCCGGGCCATGAGTTTGACACCTGTGGTTTAGATGGTGAAGAGGGGTGACACAGGCACAGAGGCTTCAGTCTTCATTGTACCGGCTTCAGGTTTTACTCTCAGTCCTGATGCTATTTGGTGTCTGTCATCCCCCATGCTCTCTCCCTATGCTCTCTCCTCAGCAGTGATTTCAACTGAATGCAACCCCCCCCGTTTAAAAAAAAACCATTACCCCTTGCAGTTCCACAAAGTCCCCTGAGATGTTCTTGAACTTGCCTTTGAGAAATGCTGTCTTAAACATACTGCTCTCACATCGTGCATTCAAGGTCATTGTGTTATTGATAAAAGTGGGCTTTCTGAGGTAGTGATGCTGTTTTAGAGCAGTAATGGAATTTGGAGATTTATTTGCAACAGTTTGAGGTGTTTCCAGCAGGGCTTCAAGTTTAACCGATATGAGGCTTGAAATTCTCAACTGTACACTTCACGAAAATAAATATTCATGCTCATTTGAGCTCTTGTTATCCCCTCTATACTCACAGATGTTTACCTCTTAGTGCATCAAAGTGGATACTGCGTATGATGTTTGCAATCTGTTTGATATGTTATGAATAGCAGAGATGAAAGACTCGTGTTGTTTTCCTTTATGTACAATAATGGTGTCTGCCCTTCTACTGCGCTCCAGTCCATTATAACACATATATAAACAGAGCAGCTGCTTTTAGCTGAAATTAACACCACAGCTTGATTTGACAAATGCCCATGTGCAGCATTAAGCATATGAATCTGCTCATCTAGGGGGGAATATCCTAAAAAGGGTGAACTAAGGTGACAGCTTAGCCAGCTTGTTTACCAGACGGATGGAAATGCTGTTTTCTATTTATGCCGGGCATGACACACCAACTCTCCCTCCGAGCAACTTCCAGAGTGGGAGAGGGAGGCGAGAGGGGAGTAGACACAGTTCATTGACAGTGATTATTCTGTCTTAAGCAGAGCAGTGTTAGCATTAAAACTGTTTCGCTGCAGCTGCGTAGGACCCCCGTCCCCTCCCCTCCAGACTAGACTGCCCTTAGTTATGAGGGGAAGTCCTGACACGCACAGAATCCCTTTTGACAAATTGAGGCCACTGGGAAATAAAATTGCAGCGGTGGGTGCAGAGCTATGACATACTGCAGCGAACCGTGTGCTTGGACTGTTAACAGTTATGGTGACCGCACTCTGAAGTCCACTCTGGTCTCTGTCGAGTATGTCCTCTCTTCCCCATCCTTCCCCCTCAGGCTCTGGATCAGGATTGTAGTGAGTCAAGAAGTACCTCCAAACCTGCCAGGACCCCCCCTCCCCCCCGCCACAAATTGACATCAGGACCTTGCCAGGCGATGAGAGATCCAGTCTGCCAACTTTTAACTGATAGCTGGCTCTGCGGTAATGGGCCCTGACAGCTCATTGTGAATCAGGGAAAATCTTGTACTTGAAATCATGTGTGTGTGTGTACAGTAATTATAGCCGGTACAGCCAGCATGTGACACATGTGCCTCAAGGGTGAGAGGGTTATACCGTGAAAAGACCGTCCTTCAGTTTTCGGTTAGAAAGCTGTTTAAGGTCCTGGTGGTGCTGGTGAGCATCTGCCTCAGCTGAAGTGTTCTTGAACAAGAAAATTAAGCTGTGACCTTGCAGCATGGCCCCACTGTGCAGCAAGAAAGAGACTTGGATATTTCAAGTTTTTTGCCAAAAATGGTACTGCATTTATCATCAGCCATAGTTGTTTTCAAGGTTTTCCTATTGATGTTTTAGGATTTGTCACGTCCTGGATAATTTTCAAACATTTTGATCCTGCACCCAAATGAATTAACTCATTTGAGTCAAATGAATTACTCCCAAGTTGAAAGTCCCTTTACTGTCAAACTGTGCCAGCTACCTTCTTTAGTGACTGGCCAACAAACAAGCATCCCATGCTTCTGTACTTGTATGTTTTTCCTACCCCGTTATCTCCAGGGAGTAACAATTCCCCATGGATTTTACCTACACATGATGACAGTTCAGAATCTGTCCTTCCGCCATATTCAAGTACTCAAAACATATGGAATCACCGTCTTAGTGTTGGTGTTCTCCACATAATAATAAAGCAGATTTGTCAGCAGAGAGACTGTCAGACAGAGATGATGAGAAAAACACAGCTGTAGGTTAAACAGAGGTTTATGTGTAGGTTTATGAGCATATGTTGGTGTAATTTAAATTGTGGCACAATTTACAAACTTCCACACAGTGTTGGCATGCCTTTATTTTACTTTTATTTTATTCTTTCATGACTATATTTTGATCTTGTATTTTTTACCTCTTTTTTTAGATAGGACAGCTAAAGAGACACAGAAAGACATGCACCAAAAAGCACTGAGACCAGGACCAGAGCGTTGAGGACTGTAGCTTCTGTGTATGGATGCCTGCACTACCCACTGAGATACAGCAGCGCCACAGAAGAAATCCAGAAAATGTAGCGCTCAAACTAAGTAAACCTGGCAAAGCAGATGGATTGACCACATGCCATGTCTGTCATCAGGTTGGTTCATCTTGTAAAGATGTTTTTGCTCTTCTCCTGTCTGGCTTCAGTGAGAGTTTAACACACAAACTGGCTAATAGTTACGAATCATATCTGGACATGACAACGGCTACCTGTTAAGTTTGGATTATGTAGTTTAGTCCCTGGTGGCTGTGCACACCTACATCGTATGCTTCATTGCCTGATTGGTCTGTAATGAATAGGGATAGAGAACAAATCTGGTTCCATTAAGACCTGGTTCTGAATTTTCATAGTCCAAAAATCAGTAACGTTTTAAGCTGGGCACACTGTGATTTCAAGTGACCCTTTAACAGTCATGGTGAAATGTCAACTCATAATAATATATGAGGGAATCGCTTACCACTCACAGCCATCACAAACGATTTATGTGTTCACACTACACGGTCCGGAGGTCATGTAAGAGTGCTAACACTGTATGAGTGAAATTGGGATGGACTGTGACAAAAATCTGTGGATTTTGCTTTGGAAAAGTCTCACATATTAGTTTTGAGGTGGTATCTCCCTCTCTATCTGTCTCCCTCTATTACACAAACACACAGCATAGCTGGAGGTCCACTCGTTTATTTCTAATATGACTCATGGACAGGTGGATTGAATTGAAACGGGAAACTATGGTGTTATTTTTTTATGTCATAAACTAGTTCTAAACTTACCAAACTGTTCTCTTCAACAGATTGGATGCTCAGCCAAGCCGCCCTGGGGTCGAGTTCTCTCTGCTGTAAGGAGGTAAATATGAAGCGTGTTACATGAAAGGGGTCAGAGCGCCCTCTACTGGAAAGATAATAAAATGCAGACATCATGTCAAGGTAAAACTAAGTCCTATTCCCTGCGCTTTATTAGTGAAGATCCAAGTGTTAACATCGGGATCTAGTGGCCAACTTTTGGCGAATTACAATTATTTTTTAATAGGCTGTATTCAGCCGATCAAACGGTGGGGCGATCGTCAGGAAGTGGGGCCAGCCATTTGGAATGGATGGGAACACAGGAAAGTTAGTATTTACCAGCTCTAAATGGACTTGTACATTGCACTGAATACAATCACAACACTTAACCAAGAAGACATTTTTACCACAGTTTCACTGATATACCTTGTGTGGAGGTGGTCAACATCACAAAAACTTAGTCCTGCAGGACTCCTACTGCTAGTGTCTTCTAGTCAGATGAAGGGAAACAAGAGTCTAGAGGAGTCTTGTGCTTAGCATAGAGACTAGCTGTGCCCCTTTAACATACAAAAAGTCCTAATTTTTTCACAAACAGGCTTTTAATTGTAATGGTGATACTATCAATGAAATTAACCTTGTGGGGTGAGTGACGCAGAGATGATTAACTGTTCACAAACTAGCCTGTGCTATAAAACGGCTCTTTTACGTTAGCTATGGTAGCTAGCTCCTGTTTAAAGCCAGTTTTCCTTTCTATCATACAAATCCTTGTTTGATCCACTTTGAAAAAGCCAAATTGTGACAAAATGAAGAGGCCTTTGGGAGCCAAACAATCCAGCTCTAATCAGCTCTTTAAAGAGGCTGTTTTCCCATCACAACAAATGAGGCTGGAGGTTGGTTAGATGGAATCAGCTGAGGAAACACAGGTAAGATCAGAGTTTAATATGCAAAAGTATGACAGAACTGCTCGTGATTGCTATGCGATAAAGCTTTTCCAGGCTTTAGACAGATGCTTTTATAATTCCTGCCTGCTGCCGTTTCTCCAGGAGTTTTTAAAACTTGTTTTTTTATTTTTTGCCTGAATATTTCACAACTTTATACAGGAGTAGCTTAAGAATCAAGAGTGTTATCTTTTGCACTTCGATTGTTCAGCATAGCCATAAACAGCTCAAAAACATGGCCTTGACTATTCTCTATATAAAAATCATTAATTGCCCCCTAAGGGGTTTTTCTCTGCTGCCTGGACGTCATCTGCAAAGAACCTATGTCATGTTCGACAGCTTATTGAACATTTGACTCCCACAGCGTTCTTTACCAGATTAACAGCAGTGCAGGGGGGAGTGATGAGAGGAAATGAAGCACTAACACAGGAGTCATTAAATTTGTCTTCTTCATACAGACATAATAATGTTTTCTGTGGTGGATTTTACTGACCTGAGGGACCTTAGTGAAATAAGTTTAATGTATGCATGGGTTGGTGGAAGGGGCAGGACATTAAACTGACATGTCCATCAGCCAGAATTCTTCTGTCAGATGTGTGTGTCAGGGCCTAACTCTAATATTTCTTCCTCAATTTTTTACAAAGGCAGGAGATGAAGACGCAACGTCAATGTATATAGCTAGTGACAGTTAGTGTTTGAAACCTATTTAGCCCTGGTAAATGCTTATCCAGAACACCAACATGTCTCTCCTGAGTCCTTAGTGTTACATTATTTATCGTTTGCATTGTTGCCTTTATTAGAAAGGACAGTGAAGATTAATGTATTAACCATTGTGAATGGCCCGAATTAAAACCTCAGCTGACAGTGACTCAGTTCTGTAGCTATAATTGAGCCTTCTTTGCTTTCACAGGACTTGTTTTAAAATGCAGAATCAAGAAGCACTTCAGTTGTTGTTTCATTGAAACATTTGCTGGAGTTGCATTGTAAATGAACTCCTGATGATCAAGATGTCTTGGATTTTCTTTCAAAATACAGCTGAGATATTCAGTTAGAGGCAGATGGGGCAACACTGGGTGGCACAGCACAAAATAATAAAGGCTTATCCTGTCTCAGTTTAACAGGCTAATAAAAATGAATATTAGTATCTCAGCTTGATGAAACATTCAAATGAGTCTTTTTCTAGCAATTCAATTATCCCAGATTAGAATTTTAAGGCCGAGTTTTTCACTGGTTTGTGTGGGGGCTGCTTACATATTGCTCCTGTGAGAGCTGCAATGAGAAGGCTGGTCCTTTGGCTATAAGTGGAAGGTTATAATGAGGGAACTGGTGTGCACATGCTGAACAGTGATAGCCTGTGGGTTCTGACAGGGTGGTGTTGCCTCGAGTCAGGTGAAAAGTTGTGATGGTTCTGGGCCACGACAGCTGGGAATAAAAAAAAATGAAGAAAAGGAAAGAAGAGAGGGGCGTTGATGATAAAAGAATTGGGGGGGTGGAGAGCTCTTGCTGAGGGCAGAGGAGTCGTCTTTCAGGGGATATGACACTTTTCACCCACGTCTGCTTATACAGACCTTCATCCCACGACTGGCGAGGGAAAAAAATGGTCTAACTCAATAACAAAGCCTTTGTAGTCTCCCCTCACTGACCATGATTTCTGCATATAAGACAGACAAAAGAAATGATGCCTATTTCATGAAGCCTCATGAAGCAGAAAGGGCTGCATTGCTTTTGGCTGAAAATATTCATCAGTGGACTATTGTTTTGAAGACATGAAGGACCACTGTGAAATCCTCCTTTTCCAGCAAATTATTATTTAGCAGTCCTGTGATCACCATGCTGCTGTTCTTTTTTAGAGACAGTGTTTTGTTAAAAGCAGGGGTTTTATTGGTTGTAATGGTTGTGTTGGTGATCACACAGCTGCTGCAGGCCAAGATTGTTTTATGGTGTTATATCTTTGTGTCAAATTGCATTCCAGGCCCGTAATATTGATTTTGTGTGGCACTTAAGATAACTGGCAGATGGCCAACAGCTCATGATTCTGTCTTAGGCTGAGACAACGCCTGAGTCTGTGAGTGTTTACGTCTTTATTTGTCATTTTATACACATTAAAGGGGGTCTTTGACATGATTACATCCAAGACCAATATAGTCCCAGGCCACAGAAAGTGACATCACAGGGTGGTAGAGTTATTTGGTACAATGTCCACACTTTATGTGTATAAGGTACATTTACCATTGACTTGCTGCTTCTAAACAAGCATATTTTTTTGTTATCATAAAGTCCTAAATGATAAGCTAAGAATGTACAAAACATGAATGTAGTTTCAGTGATACCTTCGGTTGTTGGAATTCCTGTCTCAGACCACATCACAGTCAACCTCAGGGCAGGCTGAAAGCTGGAGCAGAGGCTGGCCTTTAGCCTTCTGATAAACAACTGTGACATACTCATCTGTCAGTCCCTAATTATGCTGAACTTGTATCGTTTATGATTTCTTGCGGGGCTTCCTAAAGGAGCATGGCAGTTGGCGCATCCAGGTTACATGTGTTTTATGGTCTTGTGAAAGGCTTACAACTGTGCCCCACGCAGGGTAATGTGTACTGCCTAAATATTGGGTCCCTGGGCCACTGTGGTGAGCCATCAGGCCCCTGTATAAACAAAATTTCATGCTCCTGGTGTGTGTTGACTTCAGGCAGGGCTGCCCCTTATCCCCGATTCTATTTGTGATTTTCTTTGACAGGAGCTCGAGGCACAGCTGGGGTGAGGAGGGTTTCCAGTTTGAGGAACTCAGAATTCCAGGTCTGCTTTTCGCAGATGATGTAGTTCTGTTGGCCTCGTCAGGTGGAGACCTCCAGCATGTACTGGGGCTTTGTGTAACTGAGTGCAAAGCAGTCAGGATGAGGGTCAGCACCTCTGAGTCAGAGGCCGTGGATCTCTCTGCCAGAAAAAGGTGGATTGCTCCCTCAAGGTCAGGAGGGTGTCCTTGGCCAAAGTGAAGAAGTTCAGGTATCTCAGCGTCTTGTTCACTAGTGACAGTAAAATGAACCGCAGGATCGACAGGCAGATGGTGCACCAAACCATTGTGGTGAAGAAGGAGCAGAGCTGGAAGACAAAACTCTCAATTTACCAGTCGATCATGAACTTTGGGTAATAACCGAAAGCATCAGATCATGGGTACAAGCGGTCGGAATGAGATTCCTCAGGAGGGTGGCTGGGCTTAGCCTTAGACATAGGGTGACGAGCTTGGAAATCTGGATGGAACTTTTAAGTAGAGCCAGTTGAGATGGTTCGGGGATTTAATCAGGATGCCTCCTGGTTGCCTCCCTGTGGGGGACTTCAAGGTGTGTCCAACTTGAAGGAGACACCCGGGCAGACCCAACACTCGCTGGAGGGATTATATTCTTCATCTAGCCTGGGAATGACTCAGATTCCCCCTGGAAGAGCTGGAAAATGCTGCTGGGTAGGGGGATGTCTGGGTAGACTTGCCTGGCCTGCTGCCACCATGACCTGGCCCTGGATAAGCAAAAGTAAAAGGATGGATGCTTCACTCATAAAATAAAAACAGATGAGTTATATGAGAACCCACTCTCCCCTACAGTGTGCACTGAAGAACACATGAAGTTTACAGTAGGGTTGAGAATCGAAATCCAGTATGACGTGAAACCAATAGCAATGCATCAGACTTTCAACATACTCATCCCTAATAACTGGGCTGACTTGATTTCTGAGGATTTTGTAGCATGCCTTGAATGGACTGCAGCTCCAAGTAAAAGACAGGAATCATATATTGTCCATTTTACTTTAAGAAAAACACGTTTCATTTAAACAAACGTTAGTTAGAATGCGAAAACAATAAAATATTGTCGTGTAGAAGACACTACGCTGAGACTAGATAGTTAAAAGTAACAAATGACTCCATGGAGAGGTCTGTCTATGAGTCTGTTGTACCTGTCACTTTATCAACATGCTGCTATTTATTCATGTCTGTTCCACTCTTGTAGCAGTTAGCCTTAATGGTGTCACCAGGCACCTGTCACCAGTTTGATTATTAGCAGCTTTCTCCACTTAGGCATAATCATAGAGTGTGCTAAACACTGCTGTCAGGGCTAGTATCTGTTTGCCTCTTTAGGAGGGATACGCAATAATTATCAATACCAATAAATTATTGGTTGATAATGCAAATATTTCATATAAATTCATTTGTCAATAGTAAAATATTAACTGGTGAAATCCACTGATTATAAAGACATTCATTTACTTCCTCACTGAACTACACAATCTGAAACAGTAGGCGGTGTTGCAGTATGTGACCTGCCATTAAGCCCAGAGAAGAAGAAGCAACACAGACCAAACATGACATCACTAGTGTGGGGGTTTTTCAGTGTTTCAGAGGAAGATAACATGATTGTGTTTGTAAAACATTTTCTGCATGGATCCCAAAGGAGACAAAAGTACTTGAATTTTAACACAAAGAATCGTATAAGCCACATAAGTGTTGTCAGCCTATTGATGGGCTATTAACAGAATGCAAAGTGGTGGTAGCCTCTAGCATTAGCACCTCTAGCATTAGCACCTCTAGCATTAGCACCTCTACCATTAGCCGACAGAGTGCCGATTCAGCAGGAATTTGAAAACTGCAGAAAATTTTTCAGACAGCCGAAAGGCAAAGCTATTAATCTCAAAGACTCTCGATTTGCCACTACTTTTTACATGTATCCTTGCCTTCTCCTTGCACACTTTCACAGTCTAGATAACATCTTAAGCTAAAGTTTCACCACAGACATTATTTTGTAGTACACTTTACATTTTTTTACTCCCTTTGATATGACTTACGTTAGTACATATTTTGAATTTCTATGAAAAACATAACCTCTCTTTCAGTTATGTGTGCAGTAAAATTAACACAGCTGTCCCCATACGGATAGATACAGTTATGACAATGTGTATTGCATTCAGTAAACTGGTTTAAAAGCAATTAATCCATAGTGGATATGAGGGCGCAACAAGCTTAATGCTATGAAGGAGGAGGCTTGGGTGGTGGAGGATTTGTGTGGCTGGCAGCAGCTTGGTGCATCAGTATTAACCCTAGCAGGGATTTGTGAGAAGGACACCACATTTAAATGGGCTGCTGTGCTGAGAGCAAGAGCCGTGGTTGAACTGGGAGGCGATAATTGGGATCAGCTGGCCATCAGCTGATCGGGATGACTACTGTGTGTCCTGTATGAACTAACACTAAGCTTCATTAGTAAAGTAAAAATAGAATAGATAAACATTTTTTATGTAGGCCTTACTAATGCCTGTTAAAATTGGTTGAAAATATCTTTGCTCACTTCATATTAACATATTAATCTTATTTATTATCAGCCATCAGGTGTAGGCTAAAAAAAAATAACTATTTTTGAGTCATGTGTCCCTTGAGTGTGACTAGTGCTGTCATAAAGTGGTTGTTGCTGTAAAATTGCTCACTGTGCAAATACAACCAGAGCTGTGGCTTGAGAAGTTATACCTCTGTGTGTTACTGTCTTACTTAATATTTCTTTCCAAGAATATTCAGTTAAAAAGAAAACAACAGAAAGTTTGGTTAAACACATGTCAGATCATAATAGTTTCACACAGCACAGTATTGAAACACTACTTGATTATCATGGCCACATTGAGTACCTGAGCACTTGTATACTCATACCTATTCCTCAGCTGTGCATCCTTGTGGAATGCTTCCTTGCTAAAATCCCATTTTCCAAATGTCTGTCAAGCATTTTTGATAGCATTACAAGATGTAATGTATTGAATGTTTATTAATTTGTATGCATAAGCTGCTAGTTATGCCATGATGTGGATAATAGCACTCTACTTTCAGATCCAGATCAGAATCAAAATCAGACAACACAGTGAATGTTAAGTGTTGTATCTATTTTCATCTGTTAGAGGGGCAGCCATAGGCTATAATTGCCTAAAACATCTGTGCTTTTAGCAAATCCACTCTGCAGATGTATGCAGTGCTACAACATATTTGCTTGCTTTCAACACAAGAGTAGATTAAACTTGTTACTGCAACCTTTATGATTTTTATTCCTCAGACTTTCTTGAAATTAGTACAAAAACTCACACTTACAACTCCACACTGCTTTTTTGTGACCTTTAACAGAGCTTAGAGCAAGCAGCAGGCTTTCTTAGTTATTGGGTTGTCATGCCAAAAAGCCAACAACAAAACAAACAAAAACGGCTCTGTTTTATAGTATTTAGTATCATTCTAGGAACAGCCTTTTTAGAGAGAAGAGTAACCCCATTTCTGTAAATAACAGCCCACTGTGAGCTGCCATTGACAACTGTTGATGTGTTTTCTTCACAGACAATGCAGTGAAACAGAAATCTATTTCTTCAACATCAATAAGTTTTCAATCCAGAGAAGAATAACCACCTCTCCCCTTCAAAAGCAGCGTACCTCTCTTCTCGTAGTGTCAAACTGGTAAACATGAAAATGTGATGTCACACAGGAACATCAGATTACCGTTTGGAACTGCCTGCATGTCTGTAACCTATTTTCAGCCAGAAAAACACAGGCTAGTGCATTTCTGAGCATCTAACTCAGCGTAGGCAGTGAAGTGAACAAAACTCTTTGGGGAATACTCTCTTGTGTCATAAGACAGCTCACGGGTTTACCCTCTTCACCAGAGAGCATGTGCCTGCTGTTATCAGCTGTAACAGATGTTGACAGGGATGTGGATTACCTACAGAAGAGTAACATAAGCAAGTGCTGCTCACATGCACTCAAAATCATGTGCTCGAAATTCATCCATCATGTAGACAGTTTTAAAGCTGTAGCATCTGTCAGTAATCAAATGTAGTTGTTTCTTTTTTTTCTGAAGCTTTCTAGGTTTAAAAACATTGAGAAAGAATTATAAATGTGACTTGTCACTAAGTTTTATTTGTTCCAACAAAAAGCCATCTTAACTGGAAAAAAACACCCTAAAATGGTGTAGCACAGATTATCTTTTTAACGACTCAGACTTATCTTGTGGCACATTGTGAGAATCAACCCTTACTTAAAACCCAACTTATCCTCCAAAATCAGAAATTGTATAAATGTAACATCTTTATGGTTAATGAGCCCACTGTCTCTGCTCTAGTACCCAGATATAAACAAGCACACTGAAATGACAGCATCTCGTTGGAGTCCTGGGACTCTTGGTCTAAAATGTGTAGAATTTAGAGTAGCCTCTGTGTTTGGCCTTTTACGATGCAAGAAATAGGCTACGTGTCCTTCTGCCTCAGCGCTGATCAGCTGTCTGGGTCTGTAGCTTCAAAAGATACAACAACAATAAACTAAACTAAAAATGAGCATGGCAATGTCATGCTGTTCACTGCAAATACAAGATGATACTATAAGAACCTGGAGCTCTGATGGAAACTCAGCTGGCTGACAGAGAACGGTAGAAACTTATGTGGAAACTGGTGAACGGGAGAGACCCCACGTTACTTGGTTGGGCAGGACTGTGAACTTGGCCCATGCCTAAAACCTGAAGAGCTACTGCTGTCATGGGTGGGACAGGATATGTCTGAATCTGAAAATGGCAGCTCATGTACAGTGCCTAAAAAAGTATTCACCCCCTTGGATGTTCTACCCTTTTATTGATTTTATAAATTAATCTGGATTAATGTGATTTGGCTTTTTTGGTGAAAAAAAAAAAATCTTTAATGTGAAAGTGAAATGCAATTTGACATAAATTACTGCATAAATGTTCACCCCCTTTATAGTGACTGACCTAATTCAACAGAGGCCCAGCCAAGAGATGCTCATAGTCTCACAATTAGTAAAATGGGGATCCCCTGAGTGCAGTGAATTTGTCTCAAGTGACTGTAGTATTAAGAAGCCTGCGTCTGAAAGTCCAGTCTCTGGTTGATCAGTATTCCTGGCATCCATTACACCATGAAGACAAAAGAACACCCTGAGCAAGAACACACCAAGTTGCTTGGAGTGTTTTCAGTTGTAACTTTAGGACATGGTCACCTTTTAAAAACACACAGTGTGCCAGATGTTGGCATGAAAAACTGAGCGAAAATAACTAACCCTGTAGGCTGTGCCATTACTGTACTGTGTCAGCTGTAGAATACGCAATCTGCTCTTTAGTAATTCTCTCTATAACTGATTAATGCATATTGTTAGTCATTTTACACCATCCACTGATGTGAACCAGTACTTAACCTTGCCACGGCTATGTGACCCAGCTAGCTGGTCAGAGGATAAAGATGCTGTGAGGCAGAAGATTTGATCAGTGTTCACATGTTTAGCTGCTGAACGCTACTAATTATATTGCCTGATGAAATATCCTGTTTTTTTGCCACAATTGACACAGACAGACACTATGAACCCTGCGTGGGTGTGCACATGCATCTTCATGCATTTGTGCATGGTTATGCATGTGCATCAATAAGAGCTATGATAAAACCCATGGAAATCACAGACTACCAGTTTCCCTGGTCTGTGTTTGCGCAGTCATGCATTTGCATAAGTTTTCATGTTATGTGTGCATACATGACCATGCATGACTGTGCATGGATGTGCCCCGCTGAAAGAACAAGGGGAAAAGAATTGAGAATCAGCTCTGGTGATCTCCTTTTCGTAGTAGATAAAGTTGTTTCAAAGGAAGCCAATCTGCCAAATTTTGGTAAAGGAGACTCAACTGTGTTTTATTTTATAAGTGTTGAAAGATGTAATTACAATACTTGACAAATCAGTATAAAACTACCAACTCCTTCTTGATTTAGAAGTTGGTGAATAATCAGCCAAGATAAATAAAAAAAATAAGACTCAAATGCCTAAAAAAATAGAAACATTGGGTTTAATGAGTTAAATATTTGATAGATTTTCATTTAACACTGTGTATCTCATTCTGTGACTCAAACATGCTTGTAGTCAGTATTTTCACGGTTTTGCTCGTCTTCTTTTAATGACCATTCCCCTCCTTACGGTAAAAATGTCTTCCCAAGGCAGTGTTTTAGCGACAAGAGAATTTCTAGGTAGCCTAGGTGAAGAAAAAAAAAAAAGACAAGTACTTTTTCTCAGTCATTTTAGGCCAACATTTAATTTGGTCAAGTCAAAATGACTGTGAGTGAAGAAGGACTCAGAGTAAGCAGGATTCTCTCAGGACATCCTTATCATCTATTCTTTCATTTGACCAAGGCGAGCTTTGAGACCCTGAAATTCATGGGGATTAATGTCTGCTGTGATAACCCACCGGATGTGCCGTTAGACTTGAAGCTGCAATCCACAGGGCCGCTGAACCATGACGCCCTTGCAAACTATTTCATTTATTTTTTAGGACTGAAATAAAAGGAAAATAACAAAATAAAAAAGTGATAAATGGAAGGACAAGGATGATAAAAAAAGAACATTTGGTCTTATTTAAAATGTTGCTCGTGTAGGTGAAGTAAAAATTGGGAAACCTTATCCTCTCTGCAAAAGCTGAGGCACTTGATTCTTCAAAGAGGGGGTCAGGCTGCCCTCATCACAGCGAGGTGGGTTTCATTAAGTTGTCATCTTCGGCTGCTGCAACGTGCTGTTCAGTTGGCGTAGCTCTCCAGGGTGCTGAAATTCTCCTCACAGGCTGACGGTGTTCACTGGAGCTCAAAGTGAAAAAACACATCACATGTTTGCAACATATACAGTTCCCACATGCATGTCACACACTGATATATGTAATGTTGCTGCACACCAGGCTTTAGTTAGTCTTTTTGTCAAGCTCTGTATGTTGAGGAGCCACCAGTGAGATTTATTTCACAAGGGAGATAAACAGAACATATACCAACACATGCATTCATCACACATAGACATACTATCTCAGGTACGACAGGTGTGTGATATACCTTTGAATGGAGACGCAACCTTTTTTCTTCGCATCTTCAGACTCAAGTGACTGAAAGCTCATTATATCAAGTACATTAATAAGAAATCAAGAAAGAAATTATCAATGATTGAAAAATGAAACAAAAGCTGTTGAAGCATTAATGAAGTGAGATCAAATATTGATAAAAGAAATCCCTTCATATAAAGTGCAGTCAAAGCAGTAGGTACCCTACATTAATACAGCAAATTAAGATAGATTTTAGAGCTTTTATCCTTTATAATTGGAGATCAGAAGAAATAATCATTTTTTGATAATTTGTCAGATATTGTACACACTTTGTTGTGAAATTGACTTGTGAAGATGTCTGATCACTAAAGCTCATAAATTGTACTTTTTTCATCCATGGGCCAATGTTTCGAATTAAATTAAATGAAAACTACTAATAACTGTGGGATAACTTGTTGGTAGCACCCTAAGCTACTGTATGTATAAGATGCACAGATGACAAAGTTGCACCAGGCTTAGGATAGGACCCAGAGTTTGTTTGTTGTGTCAGTGTTATTTACTGTTTAACTGTCCCACAGTGGCAGACTCAGCACACAAGAAGTGGTCATTCATTTAAAATTAAATAGTTAGACACCCTGGTGAGAATTACATGTTATTTTTTTCCATTACGATTATACCGACTACACCTTAAAAGTAAAACAGACTAGAGCCCTGCACTGGACTCTTTTCCCAATCCAACTCCCACCCGCTCCCACTGGATTTCTGATCATTACCACCCACTCTGCATGCCATCCACTCCCGTCCGTACCAGCGACAGGTCTGTCCGATCCCGCATGCAATGCGCACAGACTCTGACAATCCATGCTAAATATTCAGAATAACAGACAGCGCGTTAAATTAAAGGGATGGGATTATTAATGTGTTCACTTAAGCACCGCGTTGACAAAGTGTCCTCCATGAAGGAAGGAAAACTCGAAAGAAAACAATCATCATGCATAACAGTGCCATACATGGATAAAATAGCAGCTAGGAGTCTCAGACTGATTTAACTCCTTATTATGGCTTAGTTATATCAGTGTCAAAGTTATATGCAACCTGACCTTATTTATATATCATTTATCATGATTTAATTTTAAGTCATACTGAGGTGAAATTGTTTCCTGATCTCTGGAAAGTTTGTGCATTGTGAAAATGGAGGCGTACTTCCATTAGCTCTCACAGACATTAGGCTAATCTTAACTCAATTTACGCTGTGCTGTAACCAACCTCGTCATTAGAGGCTTGATGCAATAAGACCAATTTGCATGGAAAGGGGTGTTTTTTCCCCAAATAACCACATAATGGCTCAGCATCTCTGCATGCAGGTGTGTATTTGCAGTGATTGGCATACAACAGAATGAGGGGAACACTTTTGTCAGTCTCAGTGCATCTGCTCAGATTCAATCATGTTTACAAAGCACAAGAAGCTACAACCAACAAATAAACTGTAATTTCTAACACCAGTGTGTGACATATTTCCTGTCTTACCTTGTTTAATATGAGTGAGGAAAAGTGCCTTACTTTGATCAGGGGTGCAAAATGTAACAGCAGCATTTTTTGGCTCTATCAACCAGTTATTACATTGAGTTATTATTACTTTTTTGGTTATATTTTGCATCATTGTTACATTATCAGCTCTTACAAGCCCACATGGCAGAGGTGATGTGGCTTCTACGGGGCTTGTAAGATAGAAAGTGCCAGGTCAGAACCAGATCAAGTCCAGAATGAATGTTATCCAAGCTTGCACCAGTTATCAGCTCAACCTACCTGAGTAGGAGAAGGCAGACTTGATGAGCAATGGTGTTCTGAAAGTTTTTGGGTCATGATGGCTTGTGTCTTCCAAAAAGTGGGACCCCAGAAAAAAGTTTGAGAAACACTGCTTTAGTGGGCACTTTGCCAGTTTTGCTCAATGAGTTGGTAGCACAATTATTTAGCTGGAGTTGGAGTCTATAACTTAAATTTACAAGTTGTTTCAAAAGCAAATGTTTGTGAATCATTCAGAGGATCTGAAAGTGTTACTACTCTAGTGTTCTGCTGTTGCAGCCGTTTACTTCGACCTCAGCTCACTATGTTAAATATACATCTGCAGCTATGTCAAGGTCTTATAAGGTGACGTATACATACACCGATGCTTTCTAGATGCCAGCGCTGACTGTCTGACCTTTTCATATAACTCCCAGAGGTGATGCTAAAGCTTTCCTGAGTGATGAATCAAACAGCACTCAGTAAATGATGTCTAATGGTCTAAGGTTAGAAGCAGCAATGAGACCATACATGATACCTCCATTAAACGTGGGCAGCAGGATTTCCTGCTCTCTTAAATAATGGAGATAGGCCACCTTCACTGAAACAAAGTCCACCTCCACCAACATTATAACCTTTTAACATATAAAACATTAACTTGGGTGAAAACACCCCTTACCTTATATATTTTATTACTTTTTGAGTATCTCGTCTGCTCCAGGAACTGATATCAAGAGTCTTGGAGATCTCAGTGTTAATAGTTCTTGAAACATTTAAGAAATAATCCACCAAACATAAATTATCTTACTTTTTGTGCTAAGTTTAGTTGTTATAAAGCATTCTCAATAATGCTTTTAGCCATATACCCACTATGACACATTATAGCTATGTATAATTCAGCCTAGGCACTGGCACTGTAGAGTTATGATTACTGCTTTAAAAATAATTGAGTGCTTGTTAGTATAGTTATGCAACAATTTAGGTGCATTATAATGCACTATAACTTTGTTTATAATGTGTTATACTGCATTATAAGGACGGGCTTTAAAGAAAGTGTTAGCATTTTTTTAAATTTTAGAAGCATTGAAACTGGATCTTCTACATTACTTCATATGATAGACATGTCATACAATAAGACAACAAAGTGTGCACAATGGAAATCACAGGCAGCAGCAGAAATACCACTCTTGTGGCTTATAGATGCTGCTATTGTAAATGTTTTCCTGACATTGGACTTTTGACAGAGAAGGAACAAATGTTAACCAATGATTGAAACGATTAGGGCCGTTTAATTTAGTTGTCCACATATTCTCATTTAATTGCCCTGCTCATGCATGTCATGCCTAGTGTGACTAAGAAAAGAGCTGTGCTTACAAACAGTCAATACCCTTTGAGCCTTGTAGAAAATGATGGTGGTGACATTGAAATGTATTTTCCATCACAAGACATTAGCATCCAGCTGAGAGATTATAAGAGAAGAAATAACATGTAAAGTATGACAGATATTCAAGGAAAAAATGCAGCAAAGTAATACATTTCTGCTAGTACTTATGATAATATGGTTACACGCCCTTTTTTCTGCCACAGATTCCTTCATTTTCAATTGCTATTTGGATAGTTATAGTAGAAAAATAGTCTCGTTTGGCTTTCACCATGCTTGCAAATTACACCCTACTTTATATAAAAACTGATTTTCCCTCATTTGTATCCCTTGTTTGCATGGTGCAAAGTGTGGCCATTAAAATCTAACCTGTCAGACGCTGTGTTTTTTTTCACACCCAAGAATGCCTCGCTGTGTTCTCCACCTCACAGAAAATACAGCACGGCTCATGAGGCAGCATTTGGCAATGAGCAGTGGCTTATTTTGTGGATTCACCGGGGCTGTAACTGTGATAATACCACAGTGACATCATTTGAAAAACTAAACTGCATCATTAGAACAATTCTTTGTTTGGGATCGGTCTTTGTTGCACATAAAGAAGACAGCGTTGCAGCAAAGCATTGAGGTTTGTCTGTACTAATCACCCTGCCAAGACTGCTGATTACATCCACCATAATCAATGCTACATCCTCAATAGAAAGGAGAGAAACTGAAAAATGAAAATTCCCACTATCTAAAAGGGATTTTACTCATAACACACTCACAGAGTACATGATGAGATGAGGAATTTTTACCTGTCAGGACCTACAATTACATTTTTAAGCAGCAGTAAATCAGGTGTGTCCATGTTTGTGGTAGCCGCTACCTATTGGAAAGAGATCAGGATGAAATATTGGTATTGCTTCTCTGGGCTTAGAAGATGCTTGTTTCAGCATGTTGTGCATGTCACCCTTCTTCACCGTAGCCCCAATTAATGCTGCCTTGACAAATCTCCCAGAGAGTGGGACTCATATTTTCCAGCACTTGAAGGGCGTTCGCTCACCCTGGTCCTCACAATGACCCAGCTCCGGCTCACATTTACAACCTATCCACACAGTGTGACACATATAATCCACTCTGTATTCACAGACTGACCCCAGGATGTCATACATCTCTCCACACCGCACTCCATCTGCCAGTCGATTACCCATCAAATAGACATCAGTTAAAAGATGATCCATACAACGAAAAACAGTTGATTTATTCAACCAGGCACTACTTATTAACAAAGAGCTCCTCTGTCACAGTAATGTACCATAACACTTACTTTTATGAGTCCATATTTTCTAATAATTTGCTAGAAAGAGACCTCAGGGCAGTTTTAGATAAAGCATAATCACATACAACATACATACAGGAGTTATATATGCACACCTTTATAAATGTAGTTCCTTAGATTAAATACCAGTGCTTAGTACAATGGTTCATTTACTCAATTAAGTCCTGCATATTTCCTTTGCCCTTTTTTCAGTCCAGCTATTATTTTTCAGGTGGATTACATTGTAGAAATCTGTTTTCAGAGATTATTTCTGTCAAATAACCCAAATGATCTTGATTATGACTGGTTTATAAAATCAACAAAAAGGTTAAATAACCAAGGGGTGAATGCTATTTATTTGTACTGTATCTGGTCTAATAACAGCAATTATTAACATTAAAATATTTAAGTATAGATATATGTGTTGTTACATTAATATGATGACAAAGTTGTCCGGCAAAGCTCGTCAAAATACTGTATATCCCACATCACCCGTGACAACTGCTTCAGCCTCAGTTTGTAGAAAGACTGCTGATGATGACATTCTCACATATGAAATTCTCTGGAGAATATGACTAAATAGTTAAAAAAAAAATCCATATCTTTTTATCACAGCGTTGTGGTAGGTAGGTATGATCACAGATAATCGCACATTAACATAACATTGTATTTTAAATAGCATTTCTAAAGATTTCAGCAAAAATGTATGACAACTTTTTTTTGTGCTGCTTCCCCTTTTTATTATTTTTAGCTCCCACCCCTCAAACATCCTGAGTCAGCCACTGTACTGCATTATGTTTACCAAATATACATAGGTAAGTAGTTTAAGTATTTTGCACTTCTACAATACTTACAGCTCAGAAAGTCGACATCACATTTGTTATTTACTATTATTTATTTATTGTATTCCATTTATTCCATATGTTTGTATTTATTAATGCTCTTGTAACACTACTTTGATTTGTCCTCTATTTCTGTTGTGTTATTGTCGCGAATGGCCTGCTTTGTCTATATTTCTTTTGCTGCTGTAAATTGGAATTTCCCCTTGAGGGACTAATAAAGGAATATTTTATCTTCTTACACATTTCCTGTCTGTTCTTCATTGCTAAGATAGCACTGAGCTAGCTTTCTGTATATGTTTCTAACAAAAGTAAACATTTATTCATTTCTAAACATTTACTTAGTGATCCATATCTAATTTACTACTTTACATCTTAGCAAATTTTTAGTTTAGTTTTTTCTTTCTTTTTTTTTTTTACAATACTTATGAGCTACAAGGTTTTTTAAGAGTAAGAGTTCACACTAACAACATCAAGGCCCCTTTAAATACTTCTGGGGATTTCTAGAAAAAATTGCTATGAATTCAGATCTGACTGCATAGTCACATTTAGAAAGAGTATGCGGAGGTACTTTTCAGACACAGCTGTGCTTTTTACTTCAAATATTAATTAAGAAAAACATCCTCTCACAGTAGTACTGTGCTAACACCTCTTAGAAAGTCATCACTTCACCTCTGATGTTGTTTCATCTTATGAATAAAACCCTTGAGCATCCTTTTGTTTTTCAATTCAACCTTACCTGGGATTTTCCCTGCCAGCCTTCTAGTAAAATTTCTTTGTGACTTCAGTGTGAGCCAGTGTGAGAACGCAGCAGGAAATATGCAAGATGAGTCACAGCAAGTGTGCAGGAGGGGTGAGGATATTTACATCATGCAACTTGCAAGCAACCTGTGCAATTGTCATGCATGTGAAGCTCCTCTTTCTCTGATTGTGCACTTTAGCAATCTTTTGTTGATTGTGAATTCTTCCAATAGCAAGTGGCACTGATGCAAAGGCGATGGCTTTACAGCAGTGGACAATGATGTTTTAATCTCCTTTTTACATCATGTCCTACCTCCTGAGACCCATCATGCCTTGTAGTAAAAATCTCACAGTATGAGGTGCATATGTGAGCAGCTAAGTCAAGAGCATTTAAAGGCCAGTCTCTCCTAAAATGAGACTAGAACAACTGTTAGGCATTCATATAGCTCTGCAAGGTATGCAATTTTAAATAGGAAAGAACAATGATAGGTCAAGAAGAAGGGCTGGAGTGGTTTTAGACCGTGATCTTATACCTTTAAGATGTGGACATTTGTACAAAATTTGAAGAAAATTAATCAGAGCTAAAAATGAGGCCCTAGCGACCCAGAGAGTCAAACAGGGAAGAGATGTAACACACAGTCAGGGTGTGGCAGAGACAGATCTAATCCTGTTGTTTCAATAATTACAGTCAATATTATTCTGCTCTCTGTAAAGCACAGTGGTGACAGCATCATGTTTCTTAGCAGCTGGAAAGCTTGTAAAAGTAAAGGGTAAAATAAATGTGGTAAAATATAGAAAATCCTGGAGGACAATCTTGTTGAGTCTCTCTATTGTTATTTATTTATTTATTTATTTTTGTCAAAAAAGCAAAATTATATTGACAGATTGATTGATTTATAGAATCAATAAAATAAAACATCCAAGGGGGTCAATATTTTTTTCAGGCATTGTATGTAAATATTCCATGCACTAACCATCACGTTGTTGCTGAAGAAAGACATTTTTGTTGTCTGTAACTTACCAGTAACCTAAAATCAGATTGAAAACGAATCATGATAAAATTAAGGTCATAATCTGGCCATAAAAAATTGTGATATGACATTATTACATATTGCCAACTTTAGTGCACAGTCTGAAAAAACCCTAAACAAAACCTCTAAACTCATTCACAAGAATTACCCTGATGTATGTATGGACAGATGGAGGGACAGACGGGTAGCATGGAGGCATAAAAAGGCTCAAGTTGCTTTTAGAGTATCAGCAGTGAAACTGGGAGGGCCAGAATTGCAGTAGCAGAAAGCAGGATTTTGAGATGTTTAGTGAAGAGGGTTTAACTACTTACTGGAGGAGTTAAATTAAAACAAGTGGAAAAAGAATCCATATTCTCCACTCTGTTGGCTATATTTTTCTAAACAAAATGCTCTGGCGTCTAAAACGCCTACAGACTTAAAAATATAGCAGCGTGTCTTCTCACATTTCCAGTATTTTGACAGTTTGTGCAGATTTTTTCACTGCTCACTCTGTGCACATGAGTGAACCTGAAGTGCAGCTGTATAACTGAACTTCATAAACTCTTTGACCCATGATGATCAGTTGGCTTTGTCAGACAGTTTTGATGTTTTAATCTTTTATTTTTCTCTCTCTGGCATGTGAAGAACTCAGATAATGACGTGCATGAAGAGTGAAAATATATCGACTCCCCCCCCCGTCTCCTTAAGTATTGGAATAGTGAGGCCAATTCCTCTATTTCTGCTGTAGACTGAAATCATTTGGGTTTGACATAAAAAGATGAATATGAGACAAGAGATCGACATTTCAGCTTTTACTTCCAGGTATTGACATCTGGATCTGGAACATGTGACTGACAGGTGTGTTTTGTTGCCCAGGTGTCTCCTATTAGATTGATTATTCAAACAGTAAATAGGAATTTGTACGCTCGGTTTCAGATTTGGGTCATGCCTGGACTGCATCTATAGTTAGAGGTGTAACCAACGTGAAAACCACAGAGCTGTCTATGGGTGAAAAACAAGCAACTGTGAAGCTGAGAGAGGATGGAAAATCAATCAGAGCCATTGCACAAATATTGGTCATAGCCAGTATGGCCATCTGAAAAAGAAAGAAACCACTGGTGTACTCAGTAACGGACATTGAGCTGGTAGAAAGACCCTAAAACAACTGTTAATGCCATCAGCAACATCCTCCAGAGAGCAGGAGTAAAGGTATCACCATCTACTGTTCACAGAAGACTTCATGAACAAAAGTACAGAGGCTACACCAGAAGATGCAAACTACCCATTAGCAAGAAGAACAGGAAGGCCAGGCTGGGATTTGCCAAAAAGTACAGAGACCACCCTCAAACCTTCTGGGACAAAGTTTTATGGACTGATGAGACAAAGATGAACCTTTACCAAAGTGATGGAAAGGCTAAAGTTTGGCGAAAGAAATGATGTGTTCATTATCCCAAACACACAAGCTCATCTGTGAAACACAGTGGAGGTAATGTCATAGCTTTGGCTTGCATGGCTTCTTCAGGGACGGGCTTACACTGCCAAAACAACAAAGGAGTTCATCAGGGGCAAGAAGTGGAAAGTCTAAAACTGGCCAAGTCAGTCTCTCAATTTAAACCTTAAAGAGTATGCATTTTACCTGCCAAAGAGGAGACTGAAAGGAGTAACCCCCCAAAACAACAACTGAAAGAGGCTGTGGTGAAAGCCTGGAAAAGCATCACTAAAGAATGCAAAAGTTTGGTGATGTCAGTCGATCACAAGCTTGATGCAGTTATTGCAACCAAATATTAAGTCTCATTCACTGTATCTGTTTTAAGTCTATCTGTTCCACATGTTTTTCTCACCTAAAAATGTGGGGTTATGTTACAAATAAAGCTATCCTCTAAGCTGTGTATGAGATCCAGATGTAAATACCTGGAAATAAAAGCTGAAATGTTGGTCTCTTATCTCATTTTTTTTTATACCACACCCAAATGTTTTCAGCCAAAATAAAGGACTTGGCCTCACTGTTCCAATACTTCTGGAGGGGAGTGTATGAGATTTCAAGCACTGACAGATGCAGTACAGCTGTAGGTTATTGTTTCCAAACATTCAGAAGCTCAGTTTTGGGTACAGCTGGAATGAGAATAAATGTATAAACAGTGTTTTAATTATATCTTACTGAAGCCCACGTTCAAAATGACACGTTTCATTTCCTCAATTGTTCAATCTGTCAGAGTGATTCATTCGCACATTTAATGAGTAATGTCCTTTTGATTTGTGCCTCAAGAGACTGTATCTTGTAAATACAATATAATAAACCTTCCCATGGTGCTGACATTAATGCTTTTTAAAATTTTGCACCAAGCTGTCCAAATATGTTTTGAAGAAAACCACACATTTCAAAAGTAATGTATAATTCAGATAGACAAAAAGCCATTAAGAAGAACGGATATTACTTAGACAGGATTTTAGCTCTCAAGCAAACAGACTAAACGTTTTTATTAAACTGCCACATTGAATTTAAATAATCTTTCTTCTAGTTTGAATTAAGACGAATTATTTATTATTTGGCCAGGCTACAACCGGCGAATCAAATATGCCTCAGAGGAGACAGACTTGGAGAAAAGATAAGGATTATTTCAGGAAACAAACATAGTTGATGCATCGCTGCCCAAATATGTCTTTGTTCCACTGAGTTCAGAGCTGATGCATGTCAGTGCCAGTCTGGGAATCAGAAGCATAATATGAATCCCATTTTATGATGCCCCATCACAATCCCCTGAAGGTCAAAAAGGGATCATGGAGGTTTCTAAAATACCACACCCAGGCTGCTTAAGAGAGCCTAATCCCAAAGTCCTTATAGTCCTAGAGAATAAGATGAGAGTTAAATTTCCCTGACATCACAGAGTCCACTTATAGAGAGTAATGGAGACTCAGCCTGTGCTGCAGAAGGGATCAGGTATATCTCTGTGGTTAAACAGTGTAGTAACCTTACAGTGACCGATCAGAGGGGGTAAAGAGGAATTAATAGAAGGATGTCACGACCTGTATGTAGGCCGCTGCAGGGAGACGGGAATGAAAATAAAGCTTAAAACCTGCCAGCCAAACCCTGGTTTCCTCCTGAAAATGATGTTGCTGCTGCACGCAAATGAAAACACCAAGGCTGCCAACCACACTCTTAAACTTTCAAGGTGATACCTGATTCTTTGTATCAGCAGGAAACTGTTGCCAAGGGAACAGAATTACTTGACTGTTGATAAAGAATGTCAGGCAATCAAGAGGGAGCTGGAGGCGCTGAAGCACACTCTGATAGGGCGGCACCTCCACCTCCTCCTCCTTTTCCTCCTCCTCCTCTCTGAGGGAGGATGTGGGGAACCTGACAGTCCATCAGCACCTTCATGGAAACTGGTCAGATTCACTGCGATCAGCGTTGCACGCCCGTCAGTGTCTAAATGTCTCTATCTGAGCATGGCTGGCGATGTAAAGCAAAGGCATTCATAATGACAGTGATTACCTGATAAAAATAGACCTGGGAAGGTCACTTGCAAGGCAGAGGCAGTTTTACAGAGTGAGGCAGCTAACAAATGTCAGTGTGGCGCTCTCTGAAGACTTCCACTGGATAGTCAGTTAAAGCAAAGATCTATAGCTTGACATTTTTCTCTTTCCCCCTCCACAGGCTCCATGGTTTCAGGGGAAGGCTGTCAGAGCTGCACACAGGCCGCTGTCTTTATGTAACACACCTGATTTGATGCTGCTTGTTTCAAGTACAAACTCTCACATCCACTTATGGTCAAGTGAACAAAATCCGGCTGAGATATATTTTGTGAAAAACGATTTAGAGGCAGTTATATTTTTACTTGCTGGATAGTGCACTCTAGATGTTTGTGTGTGAATGAAAAAAACACATTATGTATGCTTTCTCACATATAAACTGAGAAAAATGTGCAGGGAGATTGCACATGCCGTATATTTGTGCTCAGACTTCACACATACAGGATATATTACAGCTGGCTGCAGGAGACATGATAAGATAAGGATCAGATGTAACATGAGAGTTGTTATCTCATGGTTTGTTTAGATCATTTGCCAGTTTCACTGATCATCTTATCAGAGTTACAGCCATCACACAGATCTATAAACACCACTGAAAGGTGCATTAATAAGCACTTTTCGAAGTATTATTAATTAATTACTTTAATTCAGAAAATCAAGTAATCATTTTCTTTATTTATGATCTTATTATTTTAGAATCAGTTGAAAGCTTTAGAAATGAATCATTGATTATTCCTCTGCATAATAATGATTGGGATTTTACAGCTGATGGTCCACTGGTGTTCAATCAATGACACAAGCACAGCTGATTAAACAACAATAGACTTTTGTATTTACACTGCAGGAAATCTTTGTTTTCACAAGAAATTAAACTGCATTTTCTTGATCTTTTTGAACATGTCAAACACATGATAGAGCAGGCAAAAATCAATAAGCAAACGTAAATAAGGGGTGTTTCTTGTTTATTTATTGCTTCTGTGGAGGTGGAAATAGAGCTGAATGTTCAAATGATATGTATTTATATCTGATTCTTACAGCACACTGAGGAGTGCGTGTGTGACCACTAAAGATCAGTTACATGACACTGAGGTGGTGTGGCGGGTCGCATTTGAGAACATCTGAAGGTTTTATATTCTTGAATTTGAACCTACTATTTTAAGATTACTTCATGGGTTTTTCTGCCTTTATTTGGATAGGTCAGCTTAGGACGACATGCACCAAACAGCCCTGAGACTGAGAATCAATCCTGTGACCAGTTAACCTGACACGCCAAATGGATGTGTTTCACACATCCATCGGGAAAACCTTCAGTACTAAGCATTTGGGAAAGGGCAGAGGATCTGAAAAAACTCGGAGTGTGATTGGATGAACGTTTTGTCTGTCACATCTTTACGGGCCAATCAGAGCAACAAAACATGTGATGTAGCCACGACCAAGGTGCGTGTGCGCAGCTACTGAAGAATAACGCAAACCATGACGACTATAGACATGTCAGTACACGACTTTTGTCGTTTTTGAAAAGAAAACAACTTACTGCTGTTCTTTGTTCTTCTTTTAACAAAGAAATGTCATCAAGTTCTGATAAAACTGGCACTTTAGCAGCATCCATGATAAGCTCTTCCGCTATAATTGCACCAGCTTCTTGTCGCTGCTTGCTTATGTCACGACTCTGCTGCGCCTGAAAGTACTGCCCCTCGATGCTGATTGGTCCTGTCACTTTCTAACTGGGCCCAAATGGTTCAGACGGGATTTTTGCAAGATGGATTCACCAGCAGGGAGAAACATGGAAACAGGCATATCCATCTGCTTTGCAAGGTTAGTGACCAGTGCTTTAAGGACTAGAGCCTCTGTATGTGAGGGTGATTGCTTTACCCACTGAGCTAACTGGCACCCAGTTTGATCTCACTTGATATTAAGAATGATTAAATGAATGAGTGATAATCCCTCATGTTACTGTTTTGTCATGTTTCATTCATATTCAACTTTCTTCTGTTTCTCAGATGTTAAAATGATCAAAGTCTACACTGGTTGTGTCTTAGCTTTTATTGCCAGCTCTTAAGTACAGGTGAAGCACTCTAAAATGCAAATTAAAACACTCCACCATCATAGTTGAATATTTTTAATTTCTATTAACACTTACAGTGATTGAAAAAATAGGGATAAACTGAATGTGAAAATCAGGGCTAATATCAGTGTTTAAAGGTGCAGTGTGTAATATTTTCTAAGTAACATTTAGCATAACATACATGGTAAAAATGAAACATGATATTGATTAGTTGGCCTATCCAAATTATGTTTAATTACCTGTATATAGAAGATTGTTTTATTATTTATGTATACATACTGAGAGTTGCCTTCACAAACTACGTTGTTTTGGATTTACAGTCCCTGTAAAAAGTATTCACCCCCTTGGATAAAATTAAAATATAACATCCAAGGGGGTAAATTCTCCTTGTGGGCACTGTACTGTTTCTACAGTACCTCAGAGGGGACCAAATAAGCTTTTTATGCCTGTTCTAGAGAGGAGGACAGGGGAAAGAGTCATAGGGATGAGAGTGTGGCAGAGAGACATGTTGGGAAAGGAACTGCTGGCCAGATTTGAACCTGCTCTCTCACGTACATGGGGTGCCACCTAACCGCTAGACCATCTGCACCTCAACACTTAAACATTTTTCAATTTCCTCTGGTTATCTGGTTCCTGTTTCCATCACATTCTTGAATCTGCCTATTACACATGTCGCTAACATTTAACTAACATTTTAGTCACCACTGATGTTTCTTTCATGACCTCTTTGGACTCCTAAAAAGCTGACATTTTCTCTCAGGTTTGACTACAAAATCAGTTCAGAGTTTGTCTAAGAGGTCCCTTCTTCTGCCTTTTAAAATGTCTTGTCTTAATCTGCAGTTAGGTGTGTGTGATGTCAGGATTAAATCGAGCTACACAACAGATTAGAATCTGTCGTCGACATCTAATCATGACACGTTATTTTCTGATGTTTTGATGTCTGTAGACACACCCAGTATCACTGATATTGATATTAAACCAGTGCATTGGTGTTTCCCTAAAGAAACATAACATGATTTTACTCTAAATGATTTTTAATTGCATTAAAAAGTAGAAGTCATAATTCACATTGGTAGTGATTAAACTGCAGCTGTTCTAATCTGTATTGTAGCAACTTAAATGCTATTTAAATTTTTGATTGATTGATTAAATGAAGGTTTGGATTTGATATAGGTGAATATATTGCATGTGATGAAGTGCTGCCACATGTAGAAATGTCCTTTGCTCACCCTCCTCTCATTCATACCTATAAATGAATAGATATTTAAATTAAAATTTCATCCAGTGACGATGACATTCAAATCCTCTGTAATCATGTTGTAACCTTGCAAAGCAGATGTATTAGCCTAACGCCATGTCTTTCATGAGGCGAATTCAACTTGAAAAGCTCTAATCAACATCGTTTTTCCTGACTGAAAACAGTTATGACCAGTCAGTGCTGTTTGAGGAGAATGTGGCGTTGGCTAAGGGTGGGGTTTTGTTGGACTGTGAGCAGATAGCAATGGCTGCCAACAGTGTAGCAGTTAGCTCAGATGTAGCTTTATTACAGCAGCAGAACTGGACCAAGCTTATTTATTAAAACAAGAGAATAGAGCCACACTGAAAGCTTTTTTCTGCTAACCTGCTTCAGTAAAAGTTTGCGATCGTTCTTGCTTGGATGTAGCCAGAGCCGACCCGAGGCATAAGCGACATAAGCGGCTGCTTAGGGCCCCATCACAACCAGGTGGCCCTTAAGAGCGAAGAAGGGAATGTTCACAAGCAGTTCAGAAGCAAACTACAGTGAGATCAGCCAGGCTGTGAAGAGGAATGAGGTTCTGCGAGTAAAAGTCAGGAAGAAACAGAGCCCCACCTCAGATTCAAGTTTATGTCAATGTTTTACATTGGGGGATTTGTTTAACGCTGTTTTAGGCTGTTTCTCAAGCCTGTCCATTAAAACGAATATTTACGTAATGTTCTTGAATGCACCACACAACAGTCAAACAGTGTCTCTGCACCAGAGAAGTGTTACAGGCATGCTAAACATTAACTGGAGTCCCGTTAAACTGTGGTTTTCTTAAGTTTCTGTTACCAAATGACTCCACACACAGTTTAGTCTCTTCTTAGCGGGAAGCTGAGCTGTGTAGGGCTTAATTGTTTCAGTACGAAAAAGTATGAATTTATCCAGATTACAATTAATAAAGAAAACAAAGCTTGCATCAAGTAATAATATCTGACTATAGAAGAGAATTTCATGTTAATACTGATCATTAAAGAGCTGTAAAGTAAATGCTCATTATATAAAACCAGCTGACTGTTAAAATAATGCAAAATAAATGAACTACTAGCCTTCTGTATTGTGTTTTATGGCTGTAAATCTTTCTAAAATTTGATGCTGTTTCAAAAAGAGGAGGATGTGCTTTAAAAGGGACGGTGTAAGACATCAGCAGGTTTATTTCTGACTAGTGGAGTACTAGATTATTGTACTGAGTAAAAGTAAAGTTACTTTGGATAAAATATATTTAAGTAGAAGTAAAAGTAGTACTCTGTAAATCTACTCAAGAAAAAGTAAAAAGCAAGTCCTTTAAAATTTACTCAAAGTACTGAGTAGCTATTTTTGATACCTGAGGAGGTTATACAGTAAAATATGATATTTTCTTAATGTGAAATACAAGAGAATATGAATCTATAAACAGGTTGTTGTTATAAGGTGAGACTTAACCTAAAGTCAAATGTAATAGCTGTTTTAGGAAGAAATCTGAAATCATTCAGACTGTCATGTGCTGTGAAAGTCAAACTTCAGGCCATTTTCTTTTGGCTAAAAGCTAAATTTTGGCTTTTAGTGTGTTTTTTACTCAGTGCTTAATGCTTTTTAAAATGTAGTGAGGTACAAAATGCATTTAAGTAAAAGTAGTGATTTTGAAAAGTACTCAAAAAAAGTACAAGTACACAAAAATGCTACTAAATTACAATAACTTGAGTAAATGTAATTAGTAACTTTCCACCTATGATTTCTGTGTTTTGTACATAAATGTTAGTTATTACCATTAACACATTAAAAAAAAAGATTTTATTTTTTATGTGTGGATGCATGCTGATGAGGAGGGTCTCCAAAAGGATGACTGATAGATAAGAGAAAGAGGAAGAAGTCCATCTCCTTCACTAGTGTCCACTGCTACAGACTTCAGGACCTTAAGGGGCTCCAGCCATCTCTTAACATACATTTCAGAAAAAATAAGGGAGAGAGGAAATTTTCTTCATCTGTGTGCATAAAGGTAAAACCCATAACATCCCAGCAGAGACAGAGGAGTGGAGGACTTCCTGATCTCCCAGACACAGTCCTCTCCAGATCCACAACAGTCCTGCTCACAGCTCAGTTTACTGCATGCATGCCAGTGGGCCAAGAGTGTGACTTAATAGTCACTACCATCATGTACAGGGATGATCATCAGTGGACTAAATAGACAGTTCAAACACACTGGTCAAATTCACAAGTCTAGTTTAACTCATTTATAGAATCAAATGAGACCATTCACTTCAGATTTAACCAAAGTAATGTACATGACGTTATATGTTGAATTTCTCTCAATATCTATAGTGTGGTTTGAAATAAAATGAACAAAATCTCAAGTTCTGTTACCTTGTTTTTTCTCCACTGGGGTTTAGATTAGTTTTACATGTACAGACTATCTAGCATTGACTGCATCAGTAACAGTGATCAGCGGTTGGGGGGCCCCAGTCAATCTTTGCTTAAGGCCCCAAGTAAGCTTGGGCCGGCCCTGGATGTAGCTGTAGAAAAGTAACCGTTTAATCAGACTTAGACCACATTTATTTATTACAAAAAGAGCAAAGACTGGCTTCGGCATGAATTTTAGCCACTAATAAACTCCATCATTCAAATGCTATGGCAGCACTAGCCTGTATGGCTAAGGTTAGCTCTGGAGCTATGCATGTCTACAAAGTCATTATATCTTGTCTAAGGATGTCCCTAAGCATCTATTTCCCTATTCGGCTAAACACTAATTTAAATTGTTTTACACAGTTAAGAACCTTTCTGACAATAAAAGGATTATTTAAATGGAATAGTAAAATTCTGAGAATTGTATGATCCCAAAGAGATGTCAGTCAAACTTGTCTATCGGAAATCATTATTTAGAGCTTTAACAGTTGCGTTCATACTAAAGCTTATCTTTTTTCCATGTAAAGCTGAATACTCAGGTAATGAGCTGCAGAAATTATAAATTATATGATCAAGAGATAAAATATGACTCTCCATCTGGCCTTTAAATCATTCTAACAATTAGAGTAACCACTATGTATTCATGTGCTTGTTTCAACTTAAAAGTAAAGTTGCATTTATTATGTGTCCTTTTATCAAAAGAGATTCCATTACTTGGACCAAAAGGCCAAAGAGGTTAAAATGATTATGAATAAATTAGAATTACCATCATCTCTCTATAAGTGGGTTGTCCTTGGTTATGAAATATCATTTTTGGTCTTTTCTAAATGATTAATTCGACTGTATGAAAAGTAAAGCAGAGTGCACAGCTCATTCCACACTCCTCTGAATCATGCTCAGTTCATAAAACTCTAAGCAGCAAATTGGAAGTAATTATGCTCCACTTAGCAGAGAATCACCCCTCTGAAGAGTCTCAACAGCTCGAATGTTTGTGTAACATCTGAAGACTGAACATTTCATTTTCGTATTTGTTTGTTTAATTGAAATTACCATCTAAAATCATCACGTTTTATTTCACTGACTACATTCCCCTCTCGTTGGGATGGCATGAAAGCAGTAGTTAAGGTAATACTGAAGAGTGAAAAACAGGCAACTATCTTTGGCATTTCTCTGTGTGGAAATTCATTGATGGTGTTATGTGGAGCCATGTTTCAAAGATTCTTGGCAGGACAGATGCGGAAAAATCAGCGTGCAACAACAGAGACTGCCAATTTAGCACGGCATCAGAATCGGCTAAATTAATAACCTTGACTAAATTACTGTTTCTCTGATTTGAATTCATGAAGAGCTTAGTCTGGATCGTCTAAATGGAGGTTTAAAACTTTTAAAACTACGTTGCTATTAAATGACTGGAACTAATAGAAGCTCTTAAGGCCTGATTGGGAAGTGTTTTGATAGAATTGGCAGTAGAATTGATCCTGTCTAGTCTATTTTTAAACCATTCTCTGTGCTGCACACTTTCAGATTTATTAGGAATATTTCAGACTCTTATTTCTACAGTTCAATCCTGCAGCCCTCAAGGCTGAAACCTCAACCTTTCCTGAATCAGTAAATATTAAAGATGTAATCACGAAATAAAATTCACAACCAGGCATCTGTGGACATCAGAGTTCGGATTCCTGAAGATCTTATTCTAACACCCAGCCTTCAAAATCCTCCCTGACTCTGTGAAAGATTTTTTAGAGCCTTGCCACAGGGTTTCAGTCCATTCAGCTCACAGAGCATTAACATTAGGCCTGGCTTTGCAGTCAGTTCATCCTGAAGGTGCTGCATAGGGTTGAGGTTTTGGTCATGTTCATCAACATCAAGCCCAGGATGCTGACTTTATCGACCTTGCTGTCTGCACAGGGCAGAGGCTTATACAACAGTTGTGTAATGGATAAAAAACATATTAATATTTATTCACAGCCTCAAGTATAAATGGACTAAATGCAGGCCAGGAGTTGGTGAGAGATAAATCTAGTTTTTCTCTTTCCTGGGAAAATCTGAAATGCAGGGATTTTATTTTATAACATCTAAATCAGCTAATATCACTGTCCTGATTTTCTTTTCCATATGAAAGCCTATGACAAGACCTCTCCCCCTTAATCCAGCATCCGGTGAATAATCAAATGCCAATGACCTGACAGCGATGTAGATTATGGCAAAACACAGAATCCAGCTTTAAACTGGGGCAGTTGACAGTGTCTTCCTCTGCACAGCAAGGACACGTAAATGTCAGCCTGCAAGTAGCAACACTTTCACAATAATTCTGACAACAAGGGATACATCTGATTTTTAAAGGCTTTTAATTGATTTTAATCATGATTAATCTTAGAGTTTCTATAATTAATCTCTTTTTGGTTGCATTTTGAAATTAAACTATTTAAAACTGTTTTGTTTCATTTGTATTATGTATTGTCTTGAACTAAGGGTAGCTGACTTCCTGTTTGAATACAGACCTCCTTTATTTTCAATGAAATAAGGATATTTGGCCACATAGAAGATTAAAAAATGAACTTATCCACTGAAAAGGAAGTGTTTATTGGTTGAAAGGGAAATAAGGGAATAGTTAAAAAGTGAAAAATATTCCCACACAAGGTCCATATTAAGGATGTTCCCAAGCATCTATTTCCTCATTCGGTTAAACGCCCATTTAAATTGCGTTTAACCCACTAGCCTAAAGAGGAGAAAATAGTTAGAAAACAGTCAATTTCCTCACAGGGTCATTGTGTCAGGGGGTTTGTGTGAGCCTGATATATTACTCTGTACAGCGTGGCTACTACTAGCCACTAGCTCCAACAGCCTTCATACCACTTTATTTCTGTTAACTACTTAAAGGAAAACAACTGTCAAACCATGCTGTTCCTACTAAACGCTAACTGCTAAGCTACCGCTAAGCTTCTCATATTTATGCCTAGTGAATAGCCGGGGAAAGCTTAGACAGGAAGGCGGTGATCATTAACTGAAGTTACAGTGGCCTCTAGTGGCGGGAGGTTCATTACAGTTGTTTAGTTGAGCTGTCTGAGAGTTTCTAAAATGGAAATGGAATTAAAGAGCAGTGTTGGACTTATCTGACATCACTGTAGCTGCAGGGAGACGCTGAAAGAGACAATGAAGTATGCAATTAATTACGCTTAAAATAATTTAATTCTTCTAGTTATGGATCTTAAGTAATCATGATTCATGCATTTATGCCTTGTGTGTCTACAAGCCAAAATAGCTTTATGTATAAGGCATGTTTCATACACTTGCAACTTAGCATGCACATAGAGTACACAATATCATAAAATATAGACACAAGTAAAAATGTTGTCAATTCATTAAGTGTCAAAATGCTTAAACATATTAAACACATTTTAATTCAATTGTCAGTTATGATAATTGAAATGTAATTGTTGAAGGGATTAGCAGTGGTATTTAATCTCATCCTATTTAAGAGTCACATTTAAAAATATATATTTGTGCAGGAGCCCTAATCAAGAATGTTTTGTCTTTCCTGAAAACAGTTTGCATTCGAGAAAAGGGATAGAGAGATTGTGGTTGGAGTTACAGTTGTTTGGTGGAAACATCTATTGTGTAAAATCACATGATGGTGTCATACAAAGGTTGTGAGGGATTATCTGTGATGGATGTCAGCATGGCCAACATCCTCCTCTCACCCGCTTTCTCCACAGGTGACAGTCCAGGACAGAACCTTGGCCCTCCTGACCAATTTATTAAATCCTTTCCTGTCTCTCTCTGTGCTCCCTCCACCCAAGCAGACTACTGCATAAAAGAGTGCCAACACCACCACAGTGTCATAAAAAGTCAGTAGAAGAGTCCTGCACAGTCAAAAGCCTCAGTCTCCTCAGCAGGTGCAGACAACTTGTCTGTGTTATGTGACCAGTTTATTGTTTATCAATCACCATTTACCCTTATTGATACTCCCTAACAATCCAAGTTCTGATCAGTACTTTTTATGGAAGCTTCTCAATTTGTTTTTAGAAACACAAGATGATAAAACATTTCTAATGATATGACCTGAGTAGAACGTGTGTAAAGATGTTAAATAGGTCAGAAGAACTGATGAATATTTGTGGGTTTAAAGAAAATGCTGATTAAAAATGTGAGAGCCAGGGTAAACTGCGGTTCTTTGGTTGATTCACAATCAATTTAGCTGACAGTGTTTCTCTTGGATAGGGGGATCTTTTTTGTTCAGGTAGGACATAAAAGAGTCACAACTAGTCTCAGAAGAGCCACAAGCAGCTCAGGATCTGCAGGTTAAGTAGCATTAGAAGGTCTAGAAGATAGTTTAAAGAAGGAATGCTTTTAGCGTAGACCTAGAGGAGGTTTAAGTTTTGTTAAATCTTACATCGTTTTGTGTGTTTTTCCAGTTTGGATCTAGATAATAATATAACACAACTTCACCATGTCTGGATACAGGCAGCCCCAGATTTCCTCATTTACAAAATCAGTAAAAGAGTAAAACATCCAGAGGGGTGAATACTTTTTATCGGCACTGTGAGTCACACCCCATGGTGGGAAAATGCCTTCTACAGCAGCATAATAGAAAAGATGCTCTTCTCTGTTGGTTTAAATGTTTTTTTTTTTAATTCTTGAAAGTAGAAGCACTTATTGTTCAGTTGGATGCTCTAACCCACGAGGAGACAAGCCTTCACATAATCCCTTCTGAAAAAGAGAAAACCCAGAGAGGAGGAGATTGTGGATTAATGCTATTACACACTCCACTGTCCTTTCAGGAAACAAGAGAAGACATTTCTCCTCATACTGTGCTAAAATGTTTGTGTTAACCTGAGCAGCCCATTACAACAGAGAGCTGCGAGACACCAAAGTGTTAGTCATAAGGGGCCTTCTGAAAAACAAAGAAAAGTTTTATACAATTTCATTTGGTTTATTTTGACAATTACTGTGAAAAAATAAGCATGAATGAACTTAATTTAAGATTTGGAGGCTGTTCACTTCTTACTTGTTCTGCCAGTGTTTGGATAGTGAGCTACTGTATGCAACATTATATGCTCTAACTTCCTCTATGAATTGTGGGAGTCCCCAGCCTCTGGCACAGTTATTTTGGGGATCACAGGCTGGAAAGGTTTTGGAACCCTTGCCCTTAACTTTAACTAAAAGTGAAATTTTACATCGATCCTGAAACTAATGTTAGATAAGCCAATATTAGCTAAATGGTATTGAACCATGCTTTGACAATAAAGCATTTTTTGCTTTTTAACTCCCAAACAGCAGCTTTATTGAACCACCTGCATTGAAGCTCTATAAAGATGTTCTTGCTTTTAATGGGTTTTTCCTGACGGTTGAGAAAAAGGAAGACCTCTCTACTAGATAGTATAATATTTTTGTTTTTCTGCAGTTTTCAGGTAATAACAGGCCAGTAGCTCCTGGTTTGGAGTGTCACAACTCTGAAAACAGCAGAGCAAAAATCTGATCTGATGTTTGTTTTCATAAAACTGTGAATATTGATCCTCACAGTAGACTTTAATTTGCATGCAGTTCTGATGCTTGATATTTCAAATCACATGCGTTTTCATGACCTCCAACTTTATCATCACTTTTCTGGGCACCTTTCTGTGAATGATGATTGAAACTACTTCTGCTGCATTGATGATAAATGAAGGACAATTGGAAATATTTAATTTGACTCTGTTTTTATCAAATCACAAAAAATGTAGTCAAATTATATTTATATATAATGAAATAATTAATCACCCTTTTTAAATGCTGTCCAGGTTACATGTCTGTCATCAGGCGGATCAGGCAGAGGAGGACTAGACCAGTCAGCATCATTTAAGGATAAAGAGGTGATATCTAGTAGGGGTGTGAGGAGATCTCTTGCTATGTGATCGAACAAGATCGAAATGAAAGAGATTTCTGGTTGAGGTGAAAACTGTCTTCACCGCTGAGCGGAATCTTATGAGTGTGACAGAAGATTCACCCAACCACCTTCTGAGCTTTCTTTTTCCTTTTTTAAAGGTTCTGTCCTTCCCAAACACCATGTATGGGCTGTTGCCCAGATGGATGTAAAAACTATCCCATTGCATGGATGCATGAAACGGTCTATCAGGTGTGCCAGATTACATTTTTTATCCCTCATTCTTTTAATACGTGTACGTTTTAATCCCCTCAAACTTTATTATTTAGTTTTTGTTTCATTCACCCCACAAAGTTAAGTTGTTCTTTTAAAGATATTTAAAATTAAAAATTATTTTCTGCAGCACAAAGAGTGTTCGATGGTGGCCAGTGCCAACACTTTTCTTGGCTCTTTTGTCCCTCTCAAGCTATGAAGGGATTACTCTGAAAGACCAAGAGTGCTTGTAGAACATTTTCAAGTTTGCAAATCAAATAAAGTAATGACTTAAACTGCATTTTCAAGCACATTTCAAGTAGTTACTCAATGAGGTGAATCAGGTCTTAATTGAAAATTTTAGTAATGAATCAGTCAAGTATTGAGCTGTGCACGTTTGCAAATCTGGATTATTTGTATTGATAAAAAAATTACCTCTTGCAAACTGTTCCCACAAAGCCAGAAGAAGAGTATGTAATTATACACAATGTGACGTGAGGATATTTTTTAACAAACATGCATGAAAAAACCTGAATAACTGTCTGACATTTCAACATAACAAACAAAAATCCACAAAAAGATTTTTTTTTCTGGTTAAATGCAAACCATGATTTAAAAATTATGCTGGAATAATGTTTCCCACCAACACATGGATGTATTGTTGTTAATAGGGCAGTATTTAGATTCATATCATGTTTCCACAGTTAGCAGCTGAATGAGTAGATATTTTTACCCACATGTTGGCGTTTGCTTCTCTTTCCTTGGCTGTCATTTACTGCAGACAAAGCTGCACTCATCAAGGAGCCAAATGAAGAATTATTCTACCCGGAAAAAGGGTTCCCAGAGTTTTTATGCAGCCAAGATGGCAGCCAGTGTTCTCGATTCATTTGTTTTACTGCTGAGGTAAATGAAGTTTCACTTACAAATTTCACCTAATTAATCTACTTGGCCATTCACCAGCCATAAATAAACAGCATTTTTCCCCTTTTGACTTTTGGCTGGGTAGTTGAAAATATGTTGTCTCCTTTTTCCTTATCAAGGAATAGACAGGGAAATGTTTGATCCCATTTTTTACCTTTACTAATTATTCCACACTCCATTTCATCTTTGCCTTCGGCAGCACATGAGATTTCCAACTTCCCACTTGTATGAATTTAAAAGAACAAGCTGTTGAAACACCTGTTTCTAGATTTACATTTAGAAGCACAGGTGTCTAGGATTTCTCTGATTCCTCGGCAGCTGTGCTGAATTCGCTGTGATCTATCTTTGGGCGGTTGCAAAGCTCAGTGGTTTACATCAGTTTCTTTCAAACGGGAGAACAGGTGATCCCAGTCAGGGCATTTTCCGTGCATCATAATTCCTTCAGGATTCAGGGAGAACACAGCTGCAGGGGATCTTATACTGTTCAATCAATAGAACATGAATGAGCTGAACCTGGACACTGATGAGATGCAGTGGAGGTGGCTGGGGTGGAGGAGGGTTGAGTGGTTGCACTAAAACAACTTACTGCAGTGAAGAGGAGAACAGATTTTAAAATATGACAGCTGCAGCATGATTGGATCAAGAGAGGTCATAGCCAAAAAGGATTGAATTAGAGCTTAAGTGAAGGACGCCTATACCAGCTGATTACCGGAGTGGGAAACAGGAGACATGTGAGTGAGTGATTATTAATGAATAAAAGGATGACTGGAAATGAAACAGTCTCCTGCACAAACTTACATTAAGCTTTTATTTAAAAAACAAAAAAAGTTTTTTTTTTAAAAATAAAAGTTTATAGACAGCCAGTTAGCCAATAAGGCAATATTAAAAGTCCAATTTGTTTGCAGTAGGTTCAAGTTATTTATTTTCTACCATTTTAGAGAACTTACCTGACATTTTGAAAGTAAAATGTTAACTTTTTCAGGATTTTCTACTTTTCATTTAGCATCATTTAATGTTTATTAGAGATGCAATTCTTTTCTAATTTGACAGTGCAGTTTTTTGGCAAATTATGTAAAATATTTTCTCCTTTATATTTATTTTCTACTATTCAAGTGAGCTTCATTTTTTCATGAAGACTAAAATGTAACCTTTTTCATTAGGTGGACTTTAATTTTTACTTTTTACACAGCAGTGTTAAAACTGGGGCTGCCAAAAAAAATAAAATTTTTAATCTCATGATTCTATGTAGTTAATCCCAATTAATCACACCCTTTTTATCACATTTTAAAATTGATAAGATCAAAGTGTAAAACATGAACTTAACCATGAAAAAAAGAACTTGTTATGGATTGAAAAGGACATAAATGGACATTAAAAGTGACATCTTTGGTAACACACGGCCCAGAGGCCTTTTACCTTTTTAATGAGCTGTCTGTGAGTTTTTAAATTGAAATGAGACATTTCAGGGAATGCACTTATTTTACATCACTGTAGCTGCAGGGAGATGCCGATGCTATGAATCCCAGTTGAAAAGAATTATAGACTAATGGTGGATCTTAATTAGAAGCCATTAATGTGATTAATCTTGACAGCCCAAATTACAACAAGTTATTTTTGTTGGAAAGAAATACAAGTTGTTAGTTTTCTACTTCTTTTTTCAGGAAAATTTGTTTTTTTTTACAAAAAAATTTCATTACAGCCGATGTGTTTCTATTTCAGTTATTTCAATATATAACTGTAAATTGTTCTTGGGTCAGGGATGGTGGGTGGGATAATCATTCATTAATCGTAAAAGAGGTACAGAGTTCAATTAATCGCGATTTTGATTTTTTTCCATTAATGCCCAGCCCAAGGACCATGTGACCCAGTCACAAGAGTTGGCAGACAAGAACAGGCAAACCAGTCTTAACTGGCTGTGTGATTATCAACATCAGTGACAAAATGGACTTTGGACAGAGTGAAGAAACGTTTATGACAGCAGGAACTGTCTACCACTTTAGACATGATATTCGGTTCTACGCACATGGCACATGTTCATTTTAACAAAAGAAGACCTAAGATAAGGCCATTAGAGGATTAGAGCCTCATGGAGAACTTTTTGTCGGATAATTTAAGGAAACAGTTGTAAAAGCAAAGAAACACAGAAAGAAAATCAATTTTCCAGTACAACAAATATTGATATATTTTTGGTAGAGTATGTTAAACAAAGAAACAAAAAACAGTTTGTAAAATTTGCTGTTTATTACTGAGTCTGATCTCTACCCTGAAGCAGTGTTTCAGGCTTTAAAATTGTCTTTTTAGAAATTATTAAGGTTGTTCCCTGTGGTCCATTTTGTATTTGTAGCTCACAAAGAAGCATCAGTATTCGTTTCAGTCTGCTTCATAAAAACTTTTCACAGGAGCTTTAAATATTTAGCTCGAGCCAGGGAATGGTTGGCTTAACTAGGTTAAAGAGGACACATGAGAATGGCTACACTGATGCTATGAAGCACAAAAATCTGCCGACAAGCAACTTGACAGCTTTCACCCTGCAGCAAAACTACACTCCTTGACACATTGGGATTCCATGTTAAAGTTCCAACATCATTACGTTTTTAACGTACACATTACATCTGCAAATCTGTGAATGGTAATTGGATTTGAATTTGTTTACTGCTTTTTTTACTCCTCAAAGTACTCTTTATCAAATTCAACTATTCACACCACATACAACCCCTGATGACATGGGATTATATGTAAGGTGTCCATCAGTTCCAGTCCCTCTTGCTGATCGGTCTCACACTGTCAGCAGAGTGTAACAGAGCAGTGTTTTAATGTCTTGCCCTAGGACACCTCCACATGGGACTGCAGGAAGTGGGGATAGAACCTCCACTCTCCACTGTCTGGTTGAGAAATGACCAAGTCTACCACTGATCCACAGCTGCTGGTGTGGTTTCACATTGCATCAACAGCACTGCAGGAGCATGAGGGGCATTGTGTGAGCTTCACATACACACTCTCTCAGACATACAGAAACACAGCTTGACATTAAGCATTGCTGCAATCTTCTTCCCATTACACCTCTGTTACCCCCTCCCTTGGAAGATCAGTGGTGGAACAACCTTGCCCCAACATTCCACTTCTACATAATGCTTGATGCATTGCAGGCAAGGCCTTAAAAAGACATAAATATCTAGCTTTCTGCTGGCAAAATGTAATTGCTCCAGATTTCAAACTTGATGCCAGGCTAGGTTAAAAACAACTTTCTGAAGCTTTGTATTTTTAGGGCCTGGGCACTGACCAAGGGTTGGCGAGGACCCTATTGTTTTTCTAAGTCCAAAATTTGAGGCCTGTTTTGGGGGCCTTAATATATGTGAAAAGTACATTTTTTTCCCTCAAAAATTGTCCCCCTCAAGAAAAAAACATCTGGTGGTGGAATAGTGTAAGTCCATTGCACAGTTTCCTCTAGGGGGCACCAAAAGTGAGATAGGGCCCTGGGTAAAACCTACATGCATGAATCTCGGAACACATATGTATCATGATGAGACGAAGAAAAGATTACATTATGACCATCCTCTAAAACGTACAGGAACTGAATGACGGATGCCGAAAGGTCAAAATTTGGCTTTTTTGGCCTTTTCCACTGATGGACACTTTGCACATTGAAACGAACTTGTCGAAGGGATTTCATCTTCATCTAAATTAGTATTGCACTATTGACTTAAATTTGAATTATTTTTCCGCACTTTTTATTCAAAAGTATAAAGTCCTAGAATTTCCTGGCGCAAGTGATTGCAGGCTGAGAATTAAAAAGTTTCTCGTGGATCTTCACAAGATGGCAGTGTGAGCAAGGTAAACAGACAGTTTTGATGGTGACACAGCACAAGCCTCAGCTTTGAGAGAAGGGCACATGTGAATTACTAATGTATGAAGGGACAGTCTTCCTGCACAAACATGCTTTGCAGCGTTACTTGATTATAGACAAAAAATAATTAATACATCAAATAACTTAATCATTATAAACTTTGTAAACTGACATTTCCAAAATGTGACCAACCTTTGTGAGCATCCTGGTTTTGATCCATCTATCAAGTATCAAATCAGTATTGTTTCAAATTCATGTTTTGAGTATTAAAATTTTGTTATCGGGACAACACTGAAATAAACATAAGGCTAAAGTTTTATATTTATAATTTATATTGATTGACATATAAAAAAGGAATACATTTGTTTCCCAAATTGTTGACTTTAGTCAAGGTTTAAATCTATTTTGATGCCACAGTGCCACTACTGAACTTGATTTGTAGTGTTTTGTGGCCAATCAACATATTTAGAGCTGTGTATATTGAAAATAAGACACAAAGACGGCTGCTTTGAAATTTAATTTAGCCCTGGTCATAAATTTTTCTTGGCCTGCAAACACAGCACAATTTTACTGAATAACCGAAGCCCTCTGAATAGATTATCAGTGACTGAATGATATTATAAATTCATTTTTGTATTAATTCTAACATTGTTTTTTTTCACGCTGCCAATCGCTTCTGGACAAATTAGAAATATCACTTAACTTCAGGGGCTGAGCACGCCAAAGAACTCTGAATCAAACAAAGACAATTACACCCTACCTTATTTTTCCATTGACCCCAGATCTGGCTGCTGTCCAGCAACTTGTCCTAATCACTCACTAGCTCTCCAAACTCTCTGACTTGTTCCACACTGATCACTTGAATTGAAAGAGGCTGCTGCCAGGAGCCTTCCACTTTTCAAAGACTGTCTGAACAAATTGGTTACTGATGGGATGAGCTTGTAATTGCTGTAGAATGAGATAAAAAAGTTGCCTGACTCAGACATGACTCATGAATTCATTAAACAGAACAAAAACTACAAAGTGGGTCGCACTGGGTTGGACACACTGCTAATGCTTGCTTTATCTGTTTGTTCAGGGAAGTTGGCAAGAAACTGGACCTAGAGGTGAGGATATTTAGAAGGTTTGCTATGCAATATACTAACAATTCTTTGCACTTGAGTACATGCATCAATGCTGTGCATTAACAGCCCCTCTTCACTGAAGACATTACATCAGGACTTATTTACCTGCTTCTTACACAAACACCAGCCAATACATCAATACTCTCTCATCATGGCGTGGTGTCCTTGCATGTTTGATGCAGTGAGGCTGCTGGTGATAAATATGACAGAGGATGAATAAGCCACAAACTTAAGCGGCTTGTGTTGCGTCTTTCACAGCTTTCCTCCCTCATGTAGTGAAAATGCTTTTAAAGGACATGATGATATACTATTAAGCACATGAATCTTCTTGGGTACTGGTTAATTTGGAATGTCAGAGGAAATTCAAGGTGACGAGTTACGAGAGAGTCGTGATGTGTCATTTTTCAGAAAAGCTCCTTTTGTGAATGATGGGAGTTGGCTCATGTTTGAAAGATGGTTTACTTTCTTAACATTTTTGATGTTTTTAAGACACAATGAGGCAAAAAAGGGCCAATGAAGGGTTGTTTGTAATGATGCAAGATCTTTTTTTTGGGCCCATATCCCTAAACCAATAAGAACCAATGATTTTTTTAATTGTTGATTTTAAAAATAAGTTAATTCTATATATTTACACATCTGGGGATAAGAGGGCTTTGTGTCCTGTATAGTCAGCAGAGATATTTATAACCTATAACAAACTTGTTTTTATATCAAAACAAAGAACATACCTGACTTAATAAACCCACATTCTTTGGTTTTACTTTGGTTTTATTTATTTATTTATTTATTTGCCACCACAAATGTTTCAAAAAAGTGTCAAATATATAAAACTGGTAAAAAAAACAAACAAACAAAAAAAAACAGTGCATTCCTCTATGAAAAATTAAATATTTTAAAAGCCTGATGCTTATTTTCTGCAAATGTTTTAAATGTACACATTAACACACTTTTATCTTACTACTATAACCGGCAACATGTCCACAAGTCTTGATTTGCTCGCCACCACTTGGCTCAATTGTGGCTAAGGCTAAGTCCCGCCCTCAAGCGCGATGAGCCAATCAGTATGTATAACCATTCCATACACTCAGACAGCTGCTGCCTGGACGTCCATTGAAATGAATTGGAGAAAGTCAGTTTTCGTCTGGTTTTATGAGGTATTTTTTTGAGATTTTAAGTTTAAAAATGGTCAAACGGTGTTCATGGGGTACATGCGACTCCAACACAAGGTATCCTGAGAGGCTGGGTGACGGAGTGTATTTTTTACCCTTTCCTAAGCCACATCTAATCTGAGAAAAGTGTCTTCTTTGGATATAATTGTGCGGTAGACCACATCAACTCAGCGTGAATAAAATTAACACAGATGTCTACATCTGTTCTAAGGTAAGCCAACATCGTCTTTGAGGCTACATATTGCCACTTTGCTGGAAAGAAATATAAAGTTATCTTTAACATCTCTAACGTTAGCTGAAGTTAGCCTAACGTTAGCTCCTAGCTGCGTTGTTCGTTGTGTCACGTTGTCTGTTGGGAGTTCATTGGCATTTTTTTGTTCTAGTTTTTGTACTTTGGTGATCGTACATCATTGTTAGCTGTTGTCCAAAGAGCTCTACTTAAACTAACGTTAACTTCTGGAGCTTAGCTCCATTCACTTATTTGTAATAGCTGAGATAACAAAGGTTGGCAAACGTTATGCTGAATGATTCAATGTAAATACTGTAGCACCAAACTAATGGAGAGACATTCGTGGTAAAGATGGTAAAAAGGCGTTATATTTTTCTCATATTCTGAGCCAAAAACCTTAACTTCAGTGGCACTTTGATGCTGATCCTCTATCTTGTGGTCTGAGACTGTGATGGCAACGAGATGTGGTTTATCACGTTTGCACTGGGACTTGTAAATTTTGGCTTGTAACTGAAGCTTTTTATTGACAGTTTTGACAATAAAATGATTAATATATCCCTCCAGTGCATAGTTTAGGCCCTTTTGGTGACTTCTAGATTATATGTGATCTTTCTGTCTCCAAAAATCATCAATGGCCTCCTGCGAAATGTCTCCTACTGTGACAACTGCCATAGCGCCTGTCACTGAATGAGTTTTAAATCTCAGACTAAGATTTTGCAAAGACGGGTGGTCACTAACTACAAGACTAGAGTACGATTTGAGAGTATGTTTACAGCCGGTGTTCACCCAACTATTAGGCCAACTTATTATTTATTATTTATTTTTAATTAAAAATAAATTTGTTAATTTAAATAAATGTAATAAAGTTACTGATTAAAATTAATTTTTTTTTAATAATTTTCATTTTTTCTGATATATATAGATTTTCACTTTTTCTGATATATAACTTCTTCTATTGTGTTATATCATATATGGATATATAATGTATTCATCTTTTTTTATTCATTTTTCAGCTTATTAAAATAGTTGACAAGTACACAATCTGCTTCTGCTTCTCTATCATATATTAGTGTTTATATATATATATATATATATATATATATATGAGAGTGTGTATATATATATGTGTGTGTGTGTGTGTGTGTGTGTGTATATATATATATATAATTTATTAATATATCGGGTGTGTTTTGCAAAATACCTATCATACATCACATAAATCACATATCAGAATATTCTATTACTGTTAAGCCCTAACCTCACATGCCACATGGATGTGTTTCACACATCCATCTGGGAAAGCTTCAATAGGAAACGTTTGAGAAAAGGCAGAGGCTTTGAAAAAACTTGGAGTATGATTGGATGAACGTTCTGTCAATCACATCTCTACAGGCCATGACCAGATTTTAAATAAAGTGTTCCAAGTGCATAACAGTTGCATAAAAACAGGGCGTTTTATCCAAAAATCCTAAAGAAGAGGGTTACTAAGTACAAAGTTTTCATGTAGCAGTACGGTCTTTCATAGCTGAAGTGTACACAAGGACAGGCTAGGTATTAAAACTCTTTATTCCTCTCTCCCTCTGTCACTCACACAGATAATCTACAGGGATATTTGACATCTTCTGACTGCAGTTTCCCCTTCAGAGTTTTTTTTCTATTTCAGCCAACAACTCCATCTTTTGTTGGTTGAAGTAAACACCTTTTGTGTCAGCACATATTCTTCCCTAAGAGTTCAGAATGAATCCCTTAAGTTCTACAAGATAAGATGCGAAATTGACGATTGTGCAGCACGAGCCAGACCTTGAGCCAGTTATTTTGTGGTGTGAGAAGCACTCCCCCTGCAGATGTACAGTCTGAAAGTTACAACAATAGCCTCGCTGAACAATACAAGACAGTGAAGTTTTGCTCTGATGTGAGCCTGACATTCTTTAGATGAGCTTCTTGTAAATAAGCTGGTGCTCCACGCTGGGATGAATTGTGAATGAATTCTTTTTGAAGGCAGTCAAAGCACTTTAAAAAATAGCATTATGACAAATAGTTTAGGGCAATGGTTTGGGGTTTTATTCAAAACAAATAGACCATACACAGCGTTGCATGGGGAGCTTCGATAACAGAACTTGCAGCCAGTATCAAAGAATAATCATGGCTAAGTAAGCAGCACAAGAATGAATGAGATGAGTGACAGCAACAGAACAGCAGCAGTAGCAGTTCAAACCTTTTGAATTGAATCAATTGATCTAAGCTCTGACCATTGCCACTGTAATTTCAAATCTTGGGCGATGTGTGGGTGAAATTCTCAATCATGCTCCTGGCCAGAGTGTTTGGATATGTACAGTTGTGTTTGGATGTTGTCACTGTTGTACAGTGATCCCTGTTGTTTTTTTACTCATGTTTCTGGTGGATTATTGTTTTTATGTGAGACACATTTGCAGCGTGACTGAAGTTATTCACTGGATTAGAGTTCCTACCTGTGAATTTCTGACTCTCTGCTTTGTTCCTGCCAGAGGAGACTCCCCTTAGCACAGGTTTTTAGTAGTTACTGCAGCTCTGTCATTATGGCAAAATATTCAATACTTTGAAAAGTGTAGATTTTAACTAAATGTAATGTGGACTAATATAGCACCTTTGATGTGTTAAATTTAACACTTGAGTTTGATTACAACTGTCAATTTTGCTGTGTATTTTACTTTATTGTACAGATGGGACTTTACCTGAACAACCTGGTTGGAGATCTATTCTTTTATTGTTCTTGCAGATAAAGAATGATTATATTTTGCAGTACAACTCCTCAGTAAACTTTGAATTTAAAACTTTTTATTATTGCTTGAGTAGACTCAAAGACCATTTAACTTTTTACCAAAATCAATTTTAACTACAGTGACTGCACTTTTACTTGAGTACAGCAGTCATGTTATTTTTCTGCCTCTGCATTAGGGCTGGGCAGTTTGTCGCAAATTAGATTAAACTGCAATATGGCCTGCTGCAAATTACAAATTGCACAAGTTGCAATATGTCTTTAACTTCAAATGCGTCAAAATACCAGTTAAATAAATCCTATTTTTTATAATAGTTTGCAAAAATGTTTCTTTTTGTTTTTTTATGTATTTTTCTTAATCAAAACAAGTGACCTAAAAATGACAATGTCCTTTGATAAAGCATCAATGATATCAAATTTGCAATATGAGCAAAACTTATTAGTTCATTCTGTCTAAAACCGATGAAGCTTAGCATTAGTTTATGAAAGTCATACCACCAACTGCGATCAGCTGATAGCCAGCTTCACCTCCCCCACCCTCCTTTATAGCTTGAAGCTCGTTGCCCCCTCATATTCAGACTTATGCTTCTATGGATTAATTGCTCCTGAAATAATGCCATTGTTTTCGGTACACATTTTTTTTCAGGGTTCTAGCTATGCGCTCCCTTGAAAGTCAAAGTATGCTGCTGACTAACCCAGGGAGCATCTTTTGCACAGAGCCTTCTCTGCCAAGTAAAACTGCATATCCATTTTGCAATAAAATAGTTAAATATAAGGTGAGTGTGTTCCTGACTGAATGTAGATTATAATATTGAATGATTCATTGCGTGAATCTTTTTAAAAATACATAAAAAGAGGGACCTAATGATAATTGCATATTGAATTGCAATCATAATATTGGGGGGAAATATCGCAATTAGATTATTTTTACAAATTTTTCAGCCTTACTCTGCATGATAGTGATGACAAAGGGGAAGAATCCTCCTTATGCATCCTTACTGGTGTGATTGAGGTTATCTGTGATTATGGGTATAGCCTGTGGTGTATTAAACATGCAAGAAAAGGAGAAACAGATTTTACAAAAGGTGCAAATTAACAGGCAACACAAAAATGAATAGCCTAATATCTCATGACAGTGATAAATGCATAAAATGTAATGAGGAAAATAAATTAGCTGTATTTTAGAGTGTGTGGTGTGCTGTGATGCCTGCACATAGTTGTTTACATGAGCTACTCTGCGGTCCTTCACTGGTGAGTCATGATTTTGCACGAGTAATACACACTTTCGCCAGTGTTCTCTACCTCTACATGTCTACTGTTTACTAATAACTATGTGTCATACTGCATAAATCATAAATATGATACCTGAAAATGTTAATATATACACTTTAGTGTGAGAATGAACACAATGTTCCTTCCTGAAAAAAAAAAAACACTAACTACCAAGCCCCAAAAAATAACATAATCTCATCCTGATCTGATGCCTCCTTGAGTGAGAAAAAAATAATTTTTCAGGTGCTCTAAAAACTCTCAAAATTACTGTCTCAGATTTAAGGCACAAATGACTCTGCTTTGAACTTCAAAGAGAAATCTGCATTATTTTTGGACTGTGATGGCAATATTCAAAATAACCATATTTAAGGCATGCTATGAAGCCACTGTCATAACATGATAATGTGAAAGCTTTCAGAAATGAGGATGACAGCACTTGCTTTCATACTGCCTCTCCAAAAAGCCATTCATGGTGTTACACTCTGGCTGAAGTGCCAGAAATAGTCTAATAAGTGGGCTGGATTGTCCAATGATCTGTTTTAGAGAGTTTTGAATTGTCAGAGAAAGCACATGTAATCCCATGTCAGGTATGTGTGAAGGAGGAGGCTACCAAAGCTGATGAACAGTCAAACAAGCAGTTGATTGAGTGTGATCTGATTCAGTATAGAGATACCATAAGGTTGTACGATTGAAAATGTTTGATACTTGATCCAACATTTTGAGTTCCCATTACAGTCTGGTGCCTGGGCTTTGGGTGTCAGCCGGTATCAGGTAGTAATCCTATACCAGTAATAATTGTTAACCTGTATTTCTCAGTGTGAGCCTGAGACTGGGAATCAATTAGACAGCACCAGGTTGTCACTTTTTTGAAAACAGAATTCACAAATGAATTCCACACTAAATTCATTCATTGTCTATCTTAAAACCTGTGGGCATCATTCTACTGTCACAGTAAACCCTATAACCTGTACTGTGTGTGCAAAACAGCCAAAGCTTCCATTCCTTTGTTGTCCATGGCTTTTTCTTGATTTTAGCTTGTAACCTTAAGCACTGTACTGTACAGTAATGTCATAACTCCATGTGTCTGCAGTAAAGTTTGCTTTTACATCCATTAACTCTGCTGATAGATGTTCTTGTTTCTTGTAGAGGCCAGGCAGAAAAACTCATGTGCTGGCAAATTGAGGTTCTATGTGTTATGTTACTTTTGAAACATCATGTAATAAGTTCCTTTCATGCTTTTTTTGCAGTCAGCGTACAGAGTTAAAGCTTGAGTATGTAACATTCGATGATAGCTGTGTAAAATCAACTCTACTCCCCCTCCCTTCCTGTTCTCCTCTGCTCTGTAGCTCCACCCCTCTTCTAACATACCTCCTCGCCGATGCGCATGTCTGCTGAATCAAATAATGATGGTGGCAAAGCTCTTGTGGAGTGATTTTGCTTTGCTTTTCCACTGAAATCAATGGCCGGATTACAGGCAAGAAAACACTTCATCTCAGCATGAACAAATTCTACATAGGACCGTACACCGCTGGTAACTCCGCCATTGTATCAACTTCTCACGAGCTGAGAGGCGGAAGCGCACCTACTACAGCAGCCAGTAGGACACTCCCTCTGACCTGAGCTGTGATTGGATGCGAGTGCTAGCCCCTTCACTGGCTGGAGCATCGTCCCTTTCTGGTTTTCCTCAAGTGAGAGAGCAGTGCGAGGAGGCATTGCAGAAGTATATTAGAAGTATGTTATTCTGTTAGATGGCTTCAGTAACAAGACCCTGATGAGTTGTGTTGTTTTTGTGGGCGTACGATACTAAAAAATCGCTTACCACAGCTTTAACTGATTTGTTTGGTGTCATTAAATCCCTGGAAACAGATGTGCAAATAGCCTAGCGGTTATGTCGTGGCCTATGTCCGCAAGTACCACGACTTTTTTCCCCTATGTCTCTACCTCTACTCATTCATCCCTCTTTCCAGCTCAATCCACTGTCTTTTGCTCTAAATGAAGGCAGAAATAACCATTGGTTTACTTGCGAAAAACAACAACAACAACAACAACAAAAACAAAAAACCTTGGAAGCAGTAGCTATCCAGAACTTGAAAAAAGTGTTTAGAGTCGTTGGTGTCAGATGAAATCCCTCCAAACTTAGCCTTTGTTGTAAGCACCCTCCATTCTGTATTGGCTAGCAGAGTTCTTCTGATGGTCTCTCAACAGTCACAGAGTTACTCTGATGACCACTCAACAGTTACTGGTGTAACTTTTTCCTTTGTGTGTGTGTATGTGTTTATTTAACTCCAGAGGGGGTAAGTGGTCTAGATTATGGAGGGATGAGTTGAATAGATCAGCCCCATGGATTGTTCTCACCTGATCTAGTTATCTTAGCCAGTATTGGAACAATATATGGTCTGAGGATCAGATATGCACATTCCTACCTACATGTTATGGTTGTAAGTGTTTTATTTATGTTATTTATAATATATCAATTATTTATGTATACACTTGTGACATGCATTTTTGGTAAGGCAATGTTGTGGTTAGGCTCCAAGAAATCAAAATTGACTGTAAATAGAAAACAGGAAAAGACTAGTTGTCTCCCTTGTAGTATTTCTAAAAGCAAACCAAAGACCTGCCTTTTCTATTACTGTGGATTTTCTTATTTTCAGTGTTTTATCTGTAACTATCCTTCTCCAGTTTATTTTGTGATTCAATTTGTTTATATATATATATATATATATATATATATATATATATATATATATATATATATTCCTTTCATCCTGATTTGCAACACTTTTATCCTCCCTCCTGTTCTCCCTCATTACAAGTTAATCATAGCGATCCCTCAGATAATCAGTTCCTGACCTTATTAGGAGCCTGATTCACTGAGGGATTGTGTGGCTTTTTGCACCTGCTAAATCTGTGCAAATGAGTCAAAAGACATTGTTTAATTCACAAAACACTCACAAAAGGTTAAATACAATCCTTAATTCCTGCAGCGCACATGTCTCTTTGCACAAAGTTAAAGAACAATTATGCTGTCATTTTGGGTGAAAAGACCCTTTTTCTTTGAATCAGGCTGCCATTCATTCATTAAGTATCAGCTTATTCACAAACACCAGTGGTACTAGCCAGACACAGTTAGAGTAAAATAAATACCATCTGTTGAAGCTATAAAAATAAGGTTGGCCTGATTAAATTATTGGCATATCATTTGATACTTAAGACTGTGTCTTAAGTCATTCATGTATTGAGAACTACCATCATGATTAGCAATCACTATTCAAAGGAGAGAACGATTTCAGGATTTTTTTGCTGTTTCTGAATAATGCAGGGAGACCTGATAATTTTCCTCATCTCTAAAATGACACAGATTGGTTCATTGTGAGAATTTTTAGGATTAAATGAAGGAAGAAGAACACTGAAATATGTGGGCTAAGAAAAAAAGCACATATCTCTTTCCTCCAAAAGATAAAGGCATAACCATGAAGCCTGATAAGGTTGTGATAGCTACAACCCATTTTCCCTCTCCTATTTGAAACTCATTTGAATGTTTTGGGCTATGAAATTACATGTAACTTCCATCCCTCCCCTATCAGTATATTTCTGCACATATACAACAGTCACAACACTGTTATGGTGATAAAGTGATTTCATGCCATCTCTGCCATCATTCCCAGAGTTAATTGCCATAAGAGTCACTATGCAGTCAGACTAAAATACGATTAGACATCAAGCGATCTTCCCCCTCATGCTTTACAGTGACACCATTTACCGATGTATACTGCCAAGGCACTAACAAGCACAAGTCCTTCCTGTGTTTCACACTCTGCAGACAGACACGCAGAGACCTGCTGGTACTTTTTTTTTCCTGAAGTAAGTGCAATGATGCATTTATCTGTAAGTGTAACTTACCAACTTCCATAAGAGTGGTAACGGTGGCAACTGTGATCATTGTTCTCCGACTATTTCAACACCTACACTGTTTGATAACACTTTGTAAAATATAGGATCTTGATTTGAGAAGTGTTGAACACATGAATGTCTGTTTCCTGTTTGATTTTAAAGGAACATTTCACACATCATTAACATTTAAAATTGCTTGAGATATGCACTGCAAATGATTAGCTTTATATGTGTCATAGTCCATCTAATTTGACCTAGTTTATATTTTTCTCAATGTTTTTAATACGAAGGATCAACATAATTATGTGTTGGCACATTATCAACCCCAATTCCAGAAAAAATGGGGCACTGTGTAAAATGTAAATAAAACAGAAAGCAATGATTTGCAAATGTCGTGCATCCATATTTTATTCTCAAGGAACATGAACAAAATATATAAATATCAGCTCATTTTGATTTTGATGGCTGCTACATAACTGAAAAAAGTAGCAAAAAAAAGGGCTGCAAAAGGCTGGAAAAGTAAGTAGTACTTATGAAAATTATTAGATGAATTGGAAGCAGATCAGTAACATGACTTGGTATAAAAGGAACATTTTAAAGGCTCATTGTCGCATAAGTAAAGATGGGCAGATGTTCACCAAAACAACTATGTTTGAAAATTGTGGAACAATTTCAAAAAAATGTTCCTCAACGTAAAACTGCAAAGACTTTGAATATCCATCATCTACAGTCCAAGACACATCAGAAGACTCAGAGAACGTCTTTGTTTTAAGGGGCAAGATTGAAGGTCAATATCAGATGCTTGTGATCTTTGGTCCTTCAGGCAGCACTGCATTAAAAAGGCATGATTCTGTACTGGAAAGCATTGTGTCGGCTCAGTAATACTTCCAGAAACTATTGTCTGTCAACAGTTTGCCATGCCATACACAAATGCAAGTTAAAGCTGTATCATGCAAAGAAGAAGCAATATGTGAACATGATCCAGAAACGCAGACATCTCTCTGGGCCAGTGGTCATTAAAATGGACTGAGGCAAAATGAAAAACTGTGGGCGCTGCTTTAGCACCCAGAGTTTGGTTGAGCAGACGTCTATTTGCAGGTCATAGTCCTTAACGCACTGATCGTGGGATTGATTCCCAGTATCAACCCATGTTTGGTGCATGTACCCCCCCCACTCTTTTCCCAGTATTTCCAGTCTCTCTTCCGCTGTTGTCTCTAAAAAAGGCAAAATGCCCCAAAATAATCTCAAAAACAAAGGAAAACTGTTCTGTGGTAAGATAAATCAAATTTTAAATTTGACTCTGAACCTCAGACTGTCACAAAACGAAAAATCTCGCAAAGAAGACCCAGGACTGTTGAGCAGCTGGAATCCTATATCAGACAAGAATGAGACAACTTTCCTCTCCCAAAACTCTAGCAACTGGTCTCCTTATTTCCCAGGTTTGTTCAGACTGTTGTTAAAGGAAGAGGGGATGCTACACAATGGTCAACATGGCCCATCCCCGACTTTTTTGAGGATGTGTTGCTGCCTTCAAATTCAAAATGAGCTAATATTTTTTATGAAATGCTATAATGTCAGTTTCATCATCTGATCTGTTGTTTTTCTTCTGTTGTGAATAACACAATGTATGAGTTTATGAGATTTGAAAATTGTTGCATTCTGTTTTTATTTACATTTTACACAGTGACCCAATTTTTGGGGAATTGGGATTGTACATAGAAATACGTTTCTAGGTATTTATACGTGGTTGCCTTTTCCATATGTATTTGTATAGGAGTATATTATTTTGAATGTAACACCAGCTAGACATTCAGACAAAAGGAAGATAGAGAATTTCAAAACAAGGTCATTTCCTCTTATTCGTGTTTTCTTGTGATCCCCTCACATAGATTGTTTTGAGCTGTGATGATATTGGTCAGGGAGAACAGCTTCAGTAGCTTTATCCACGGTATAACAGAAGCTATTGAATATTGAATGATCAGCCCCGGGGGAAATTAATCGGGTATCACAGCAAACAGGCTCCATCACTGGTCTGGTTAAAATGACAGTGGCAGGAAAGATAAAGAAAGAGGAGCTGTGGGCTAAAAGCACAGAGCATACTTAGTGTTATCTATTGAAGTTTCAGAGCTGCAGGTGCCCACGGCTCCACTCCACTTCCCCCTCTCTCTTCCTGTGTACACACTCGACTCCGGTGTGGAAAGAGCAACAGCAGCTGTTTAACCTGGAGCACCATTGTCCAACTGAGGGATTTATGGATAAAGGACGGTCAATGTGGAGCGCAGAGAGAGTCGTTGCTGTCACACAGCGAGCACACCACATTAACATCATAAAATAACATATCTCTGAAACAGCTGTGCTGAGGTGAACTTTTCACATCACTTTGTGAAACAAAACCATGCCCTGAGAGCAGAAAGAGTAAACCTGTAATGAATCTTTTGAAGGTTTGCTCATGTTGAGGGCTTTTTTTTAATGGCAGATACAGTACACAGAGAAGCCAGAGCAGGCTGCCTCCCAGTTGGACAGCTGCACTAATGGAAACCTGCACACTCTCAATTATAGCCAAGTCCCATATCTATTCTAAGTGCCAGGTGGAAACAAGACATTTAGTATTTACAATTTTATTTCTCTACTGAGGCCAAAAAAAGAAAACACTGTGCCCAAAGGCAAATGGTGTGCCACAGGGACCATATCACTGAAGAAATAAAAGAAAATTCAAGTGAAATGAGAGCTGGAGCATAATTTTGTGCATACTGATGAAGTCTAAATGTGGTGATCATGACTTTATCAGACCCCTAGGAAATCTAATATATATCCATTGTGTAAAAATCACCAGCACCCATTGTTTTCTTTGTAAGGGTGATGATCCACTGAATGAGGAATGTTAAATCTATTTAATGCTAGCAGTCACGTTTCAATTTCAGGTAGGATTTTAGCTGCCTTCAACCATGAAACATGATAATCAAGCTTGAGCAATTATTGGCCATATGCCATTCTATCCATTGGTTTTGTCATGTGTGGTAAATGGAGCACTTTCTCCCTTCCTTTACCGTACATTGTGTGTCCCTCTCACCAAAACAGCTCTCACTTAATTTAAGTGAAGAGCAGGGGAAGTCACTGGACATACTCGTGTTTACTTGAAAAGCAAGAGAGTAAAAGATGAGAGAAAAACAGCCACAAAGAATGTAAAAAAATGTCAAACATATGTAGAGATTAGGGGTAGATTGATTACTAAAGCCGATATTTGGCATTTGGCCAGTTATTGCTGTTGGCATTTTATTTTACAGATAATCAATAAAGTTAACTCATCCAAAAATGTGTTACTTTGGTTCAGCTGCAAAGTGTGTCTTTGCATCTGGCTTTAGAATCCCTCTCAGCAGTCTCACCAAATAATCAGTACAACACAATCCGACTGGTTAGATGTCATGTGAGTACTAGCCAATCAATACTTAATCCTGGTGCCTCTTACATAGTGAGCATATGTGACAAGTGGGCTAAAATGTTTATTCCGTTTTTTCAGTTGCACAATTTTACTTTTTACACATTAAGTACATTTTATACATCTAAATAATCTAAATAAAAGCACATCAGTTCAAATTATTGATTATCAGTCCCCTGTGCTTCTAATAATTGTTGCTATTAGCCCTGAAAACCAATATTGGTCAAACATGAGAAAAGATGTACATTTTTCAACATTTCCTGATTTGTTTCAATTCCACTTCCAATTCTGGGGTCACAATTTGACTCAGAATTAATTTTCATTTCAAACCGATTCCCTATTCACAACACAGTCCCCTTTATTTCAGAGAGGTTCTAATTTCAGGATCAACTCAAGTCAGCTGTGCACAAAGGAGCTGCAAATTATTTAGACAGTAAAAAAGCACAATAAATGTATTCAGGATACTGCATTTTAGGCACACATTTTTTGTATTTTAGTCAGCTGTTTGCAATTCTATATACAGACAAATACATTAATTTGTGCTTGAATCGCAAAATATTTTAATAAGAATAAGATATTTATCAGAAACTTGATCATAAATCTAAAGCTTGTTCCTGCTTCTATAGAGTTGGTGTTATGGTTTAACTACAGACTGTACTAAATGGTGACTTTAACATTCTACTAAATTTATTGGTGGTTGTCGTAGTTAAAGTTTATGTATAAAACTAAACATTTCTTGTAATGCCAAGAATAAATTTAGAATATCTGTTGTATTTAGTTTAAACTAAATGAAGCTCAAAGGAGCAGCACACTTCTAATTTATGTTCTTAACCAGCTATTACTTATTCACATAATTATCTTGTGGTCTTTACCAGCCTTAACGTAAAACGCAAATTAATTTATGTTAAACTCTACTGCTGGCGTATCACTACCATTAGCTTATTGGACTCTTTTGACTTAACACAGAGACTAGGTGTCATTGATGTGTTGCAGCAGTGATGTTGTGCATTTTGGTATGCTAACTCCTCGTAACAGCAGACACAGCACCACCTGTTCTTTTGTTCTAAATTGTAGTGATCCCACACGTTCCATGTTTTGTCATTTTCTCTGTTTTTTTCCGTTCTTTTTGGCTATCTTTATTTTCTTCTCTCACTCTTCCTCCATGATTTTTGCTGCTCATTATGCTACAGATACAGCTGAATAAGTCCACTGACAGTGTGCACACTGCAACACCTAGCTCACTTTTTTTCAGTCCCAATCCGATTCTGATTCAGTACCAATACCAAATATGAAATTAGATTTTTAAAACCATAATTTATATTCTTATTGTTTATTGTACATTTTTTGCATAGAACTTAATTTTATTCTCAATAGATATTTTCAAACTTTGTGCTGGCTTCACATAGAAACAGGTAGAAGCAACAAATGCAGACAACCAACAGCACCACATAGCCACTTACCAAATTGGATATTTAAAATAACAATGCAACACTTAATAAAAACATAAATATGTAGAAACAAGTATCTACAAAAAAGCTCTTCGAATAAGTAAAAACCAGATGATTCCACCCAACCAGATACATGTAGGGGCTATGCAGCAGGAAGCAACAAATGTGAATTTTTCTAATACAAAATTGGAAAATAAAAGCTAAAGTACTAAGCTACTGAATGCACTTCATTTCCTGTTTTGGACATACACAATAAAAGCAATCTAGGGACAGAACATGTACTAACTTTTATTGTGAATGATTTGTAGGAAGTACCATGTTTATTTTTTAGCTTTAGCAGCGACCACTGTGGTTACAGTTAGCCTGTTTATAGCAGCTTCTCTGATCTCATTAAACGCCACAACCCTCTTTTTTGAATCATCGTGGACTAAAACTGGGGGATTTAAGAGTTAAAACACCTCTATAATGTTGTTTAAGCCATTGTAATACAAGTCGCTGCAGCTATTATTGAAGCCACAGACAGAGTGGACTCCTTAATGTTGCTACAGACATCAAACTTGGAGAGGTAAGAACACACCTTTCACCCTTTTTACTGTGCTTCATATTTATCACATTATACAAACTGTGATGTTTGGGTTGTCATCTGACTGCTCTTTAGTGAAGGAGTGAAATATGATAAGTGGACTCAGACTGAGCACCTGTCTCTCACATAGCTCTGGGAAACTATAGTATACGCAACTGAGACTAAGACATTATTTGCATTGTGGAATTTGGTGATTGGGTTGCTCACATTTCTCCAGGAATTATTTCAGCCGTAATCTTAGTTCAACTCACTGGACATGATCAGAGACGGACATTAAATGACAATTATCAAAACTGATCAGTGTTGTTGCTGATGGTCTTGTTTTACTTCTGTGACTTATATAAAGTCATCTGTATGATTATGAGACTCTTTCATAACCAGCTCAAGACTTCTCACTGAAGCTTTCGGCTGAACCCACCTCGTTGGAAAACAGCCACCTGCTGTGATCTTGATATGATTTCAAACACAAACTTAGTACTAGTTTGCACTTAGCAACTTATGTTTCTCACTTTCTTACATTTAATTATTTAAAAGGCATTATACAGGTTTAAAATGTCACATAAAGAACGGAGCTGAAGAGTTTACGTTTTTAGGGCATTTATCTGAAGTAAAGTAAGTGTTGTGTTTATTCACACAGAGCTTGTTAACAAGGAAGCTGTTAGCAAGTCTGCAAGCATTCACAGGTGATAAGGGTGATAGCTGGCAAAGTGGCAGAAGCAACCCAGCAAGTTCACTTATTTTTCTTTGGTCTGTTTGGCACCTTCAATGTGCTCCTCAGCTGTCTGTGCTGTGGTGAATGATGCATTCAAATCACTAAATGAAATACTAAGCTTGAACAACTTGATCCACACCTGAAAAGTTCAGCTGCATCTGCAGAACTCAATATAAAGGTATAAGGACACCTGGTGATCTCTGCAGACAACATATTGGTCATCAGTGGGATGCTCACTTTAATACAGTGTTGCACCATTGAACACAAGTAATGCATAAATCAGAGACTGGCCTGCGGGTTGACTCAGCCTCCGCCCTGCAATGCTCCCCTGTGATTCTGGCGGCTTTGACATTCACCCGCCTGCCCTCATGGGTGAAGTAACAGAGCAGTAGCTCTAACCTTTACTCAACCAGTGATTTAGCCTGCCTGTCTGCACTGATAACACACTCGATCAGAGTCCGCCTGAGAAGAGGAGATGAGGGCTGCTGTGTGCTGCTGCTGTGACTCTCAGGTGGGGGCTTTAGTCACCGCCACCCATCCACTGTGTGTTAACTGACATCCACCTTTTATCTCAGCCTTGGTAGCCTCTATTCCATATGCCCACTGAACCCTAACATTCTTCTATTCTGCTGCACAAAACCTCAACGTGAGGCCTTGAAACTCACCTACATAAACTCACACAATGGCAGCCTCCGGATCCATCCAGTCACATGTCCTTTTACTGACTCTGGCTCAGTTCATCTGTGGGTGACTTCACTCAGATTGGATGCCATCTTTTTGACAATGCATCGTGACTAACTGAGTGAATCCTTGAATACTTCTGACTCTATGCTAGACTTACAACAACAGTAGCCTGATGGTTTTCACTTTTCTACTGAATAACTGGAAAGATGTTTATGTATTAGAACTGGAGGACTTCTGTTTATGATGATACACTGAGTTTTTTTTGGTTATATACCCTATATCGAACATAAGTCCCATTTTGTTGAAGACTGCACAAATAGGGCATAATGCTTCACTGAGGCCCCATTCAGTTTGTACCTTTGATTTTGGGTCACAGTTCAATAAAAATAACAAAAATAAAAAAATAAAGCAATAAAAAGTCCTGGATGACAAATTTTTGGAACTGGTTGTAATGCAAATCACAGTTTATTCCATCTGGTGTTATTTAGAACTACTTGTGATAGTACAGCCTGTGTATTAATCATGAAACAAAAAAAAAGAAAAGAAATGTAAAAATAATAACCAGACTCATGTTGAACAGCCAGAAGCTGTGTTGTAAGTGGATAGAGTGAGATGCAGAAAGATAGAGATGGGTAAAGATAAATTACCAGAGCAACAAAAATGACAAGTAGCTAAAACTGACCTGGCTGTAAATCCATCATCAACTTATTGTCGTTTATATGGCAACAATGCCAGTAATGATGCTAAAATTACATGTAGTATTAGCAGTAATGACCATGCTTTATAATAGACGTCATAGTCTAATATTAACAGTTGCAAACATGATGATAAGATAATGGAGAGAACTGAGATATATGATTACAGCAGTTGAAAATCTGAGATCATAGATCTAAGGCTGATGTTGATAATTGATGCAGTTGTAGGTGGGAGGGTCCACAGCAGTAGACAATCAATGACCATAATAGATAAATAATAATTAACACAATTCATATAGTAACATAAGAGACTATGAAGTATGGGTCTTTAGAAGCGATGCATCATATTTATGTTACAAGAAGGATGAAGTTGTGGCGTAGCATTACTTAGGGCTGGGTGATATGGCCATAAATTTGTCTTTGGGTTTGAGAATTGAAGGATCCTAATTCCTGCTCTGTTCAGAGATCTGGCTCATCTGGTTCAGTATGGCAAGAAGAACCGGCTCTTTTGGCTCCCAAGTGGCTCTTCATGTGGTACTGCTTTGTCTTTGAAATGAGAGAAAATTAAGCATTTTGTTTTACCCTTGATTGATTTAACTGAATGTTATTTAGTTTCCAGAAACTGTTGGACTACATTCTTTTATTCTTAGAATAGCAAGAATTTTACATAATGCTCGATACAAAACTAATTTTTCAGACAATCAAGTACCAGTTCTATGACATGTAAGATGTTGATGCTGTGGGTTTTTTTTTTTTTACATAAAAACATAAAACACAGTGTGAGTTGTCTTCTATGATTTCCACAAAAATGAAAATAATGATAAAATAAAGAGCCCGTCTTTGTCAGAATGTTTCCCAAATAAATCAAACTTAAAATGGAGCACGGGACAATAAATAAACCATAAAACTGAAAGAATGACTACTAGGGGTGTGACGAGACACTTATCTCACGAGACGAGACGAGATTTAGGCCCATGAAACACAAGACGAGAGGAGATTTTACACTTTCTTTGAATTTGGAAAAAAAAAAAATACATGGGTGGAAAATATGTCCTTTAAACAACTGAAAGTCATAATTGCAACGCATTCAGGTCTTCTCAAAAATGTTTGAACCAAGTACTGAGTAGGCTATCAGTACTTCCAAACAATATGTCTTGTCTAACTCTGACTCAAACTGTACATTTTCATGCCCTTCAGATCAAACCTTTCATTTTAACAGCCTACAAAATCGTTAATTTACTACACTATGCTCTCGTTACTACAATTACCATAACCATTTTTGATATAATATTTAATTATATATAATAAAAGCTTTTGGATTATTTTGTAGGTGTTTTAAGCACTATTTTCAACAGGCCTCAATCTAAAGAGCTGCATCAGTAAAATCAAACTATTTCTCATCCTCTTTAAGGACATCCATATTTAAAACAATCAAAAGAAATATTTCTGTCAATAACACATTTGCTGTTATTAAGAGAAATAGATTATTTTATAGTTATATGGTCTTTTTTTCTCATATGAGCTTTAACAGTGCTGGACACCACGCACAGATGAGCGTGTGTTAATGTGTGTAAGTTGATGAGTAAGTGTGTGTGTCTCTGCTCTGTCTGCTGTCCAACAGAAAGCATGGCGCATTTAACTGGGACTAAAACTTCGTTTTTTTGGAGCTAACAGTGGACTCTATGGCGTTTACCGCTGCAGTCATGATATAAGCTCCTGACTGATCATATGCACAGCCAACAGCTGATGGATGTGTGACTGACAGACGGTGAGGCGAGAAGGAGACATGAGGAAGCAGCAACTGTTTCAAAGTTACAAAGTCACAAACAGGGGCACTAAAAGTGAGTCTACACGCATAAACGAGCTAACTAAACGCTGTATTCTCCTCATGGAGACTGCACAGGTTACCAGCAGCAGAATCTCATCAACTCGGACCGTTATGATCGTGTGCGGCTCCACGTAGCGCACGCAGTGGGGGTGGGGGTTGTAGCGGTGATCTTAATGGGTCACGGATCAGCTCCATTTCTCCATTAGCTCACTCACAAACAGTTCTAAAGTCTCCATGGCATCTTTGTGATCTTTTATAATTTCCAGTTTGGTATTTTTTTTCTGTAAGAAGAGCTCCTGCTCCTTCTGTCCGCACAATATTGATCTCGCAAGATTGATTTTTCCGCGATAAGAAATCTTGTGGCGTTTTGATCTTGCTAGATCTCGTGGCACGAGATCTCGTTGCACCCCAGACACATCAAGTCAACCACAATGCTAATGCTGGTAAGAACGGTGAGGAGAAGATATCCACCATTTATTCTGGGCTCTTTTGTACGGGTCACTACAGGAGACACGCAAAAAACATTGTCTCTGCCAAGACAAGCTTTCAGTGTGGCTCTCTGCACTGGTTTTAAAAAGAAAAGTAGTCCAGGTGTTCCTACAGCAACATCCGAGCTAACCGTTATCATGCTAGCAGGCCCTGGATATACCAGGCAAGCTGACCATAATGATTGAAAACCCATACCAAAGCAGACCGGGAGTAGAGGGAAAACATCTTTTCTCTCATGGAAAGCTTTCAGTGTTGCTCTCTGCGTGTGTTTTGAAAAAGACACGCTCATTTCAGACAAAACTGCTACTGCAGCTAAATCCAAGCTAATCACTCCACTAGCAGGCCTTGTACACAACCATTTGCAACAACTAACCCCTTCCTCATAATTATTGGATATTCATGGTGAAGCAGGTTGGCAGAAGAGCAACAGCATAATTTTCTGTTGCTGAAAGCTTTCCGTGTTGCTCTCTGCGCATGTTTTTATCAAGAAATGTCCAGTTTTGACAAAAGTGCAGCTGTGGCTAATGTTGAGCTAATCGCTCCAATAGCAGCCACTGTATACAAGCACTCACACAACAAGTAACCCTTTCCCTGTTTACTATCACATGATCATGCGGCATGACTCATGCCGAAGCAATTCAGCAGAAGAGTGAAAGCATCTTTCCCGACATTAAGCTTACAGTGTTGTTTTTATTCTTTATGTCATGCAGAAACGTGGTCCAGTTGTAGTAAAACTGGCACAGTGCTAAAGCTATATCTGAGGTATTTCCAGGAGTGGAGGCAGCCAGTACAACTAAACCCCACCCGTAGCTGTATGTATGGCTCTTGTTACCACAGTGGAGGCAGCCATTATGGAACGCTTTCAGTACAAGTGAACTCAAGTCTGTATGGTATGACTCTGAAAGTAGCATCACTAACTCAGTCAGTCAGTCACTCAGACACAGACAGGGCCATCTGTAGGGCTGACCTCAGCGGTCAGCCAAAAACTCAACATAATGGGGATAATTCCACAGTATAATGCTGTCCTCTGTGCCATCCCACTAGTTTCATAACTAGCTGCACACACCGACTCTGCTGTGTTGACCTTCTACCGTTACGTGCCAGCAGATTGAAGAGAAACAGAAACTGTGCGATTTTTTGGGGGTCTTCTTTTTTCAAAGTATCATCAAAGGAAAGGGAAATCTGCAGAGTTTTTTCCAGTAGTAGATCACCTTTATGAAAAGGTAGCTTATAACAGATTGTTTGAACTGCTAAACTAACTTGTTATGTGAGCCAATAAATGACGATGGATTGGCATATGGGATGGGATGCTGTACTGAAGTTTGAATACTTTTTGTAGACTTGAATCCAGGATCTTCTATTTCTGCATGTGCTCCTAGCCTTTAAAATGAACTCACTTTGGTAATATCTCTCACCTCCTTTGCCTTTAAACCTGAAGCTTTCTAAACACAGCAGGAATAAGTTGTTGGACATCTGTTTCCTTTTGCCAAGCTCCTGTGGTTGGCACATCTGATGCCTTCTAATATGAATCAACATGTTTGACGTGTGTCCAGGAGCCAAACTTTCCCCACACAGCTGATTTAAGAAGCTTAAGTTGTTTTTTTACCTCCCTGTGATTTTGCTTCACTGTACTTCCTCTTTGTGGTCTGTTTTGTCTATTTCTTCTTCATTTGTTGTTTGATAGCAGTTAGCAGACAGCTTTGAGCGTTACAGCTGCTGGGTTGGGGTGTGGATATTGCCATGTATGATTGCCTTTTTCTGCTCTCCACTCAGACATGCACTCCTCCTCAGAAGAGTGCATGCACAGAACTGTGACGGGACGAATAAAAATACTGTCATGGGCCTACTGCACATAAAGACCAGTCTTGGCTAAAATTAAAATCATACTTCAAATTTGACCTTGAAGCTGACATTTGAGGCTCAGGTATCTCAAAAAAGTCACCCTAAACATTTTGTTCTTGCTAGAACTCCAGAGGTACGTAATGATAGGAGACATACAGTAGAATTGTGTTGATATTAGGCCATCAAGAAATGTGTGATGTACAAAAAGTATGAAGATCAACAACTAATCAAATTAATCGTGTACTAGTATGGTCTCAGTTTTATTTCTGGCTGCTGTTATTCATGTTACATATTTCAACATGCGAGTGTGATGTGCACAGTACATGAGCTTTGACCTAATGGAGAGCCCATTTTGGCAGACACTTTATACATATTCACTCACCACACAGAGGATTCTGTCTTCAGGAGAGGATAAGAATTGACTTGTGGATGTCATTTTAACATTCTTCTCCAATTCATAAAATAATGTAATGTGAACATAATTCAGTTAGAGCTGCCTGAATGATTACAAATCAAGTGTTTTGCAAATAATATAAATTAAATATGTGAACATTTATTCAAAAATGTATTTGTTGAGTGCTGTTGTTTGTGATGATTAAAAGCAGATGTTAAATTATTAAACTAACCAACAGGTAGAAATACTTTACATTACAGACACTGTCAAAAATATGTGTCTGACAGTCATTTTTTCTCTATTTCTGATAACTGGTAAATGCTCCAATATGTGCAGTGCCTTTAAAATATATTCACAGCCCCCCCTCAACCCCAACCCAATGCCTATTAATTAAAAATATGTAATGTAAAATAAGTGATTACATAAATATTCACCTCCTTTAAAGTGACTGACCTAATTCATTAGAGGTCCAGCCAATCAGTGCTAGTAGTCTCAGAATAAGCAAAAGGGTCTGGAAGATCCATTCACTGGTTAATCAGTATTCCTGGCTACCATTACACTATGAAGGCAAAATAACACTCCTGGCAACTCAGAGAAAAGGTTATTGAAAGTTTAAGTCAGGGGATAGATACGAAAAAAAGACAATCCAAGTTATAGAACATCCTCCAGTCTTCAACTAAAATCTGCCTAGATCAGGCCATCTTCACAAACCGAGTGACTGTGAAAGAAGGAGACTAGAGAGAGAGGCCACTAAGACACCTATGACCCTGGAGGTGGGAGAGGCTCTGCAACAACAGCTGTTGCCCAGGTTCTTCACCAGTCCCAGCATTATGGGAATGTGGTACAGAGAAAGCCACAGTTGAAGAAAACTCTGAATAATTTTCAGCTAGAGTTTACCAAAAGGCATGTGGGAGACTTCATGGTTAAGTGGAAGAAAGTTTTGTGGTCTGATGAGACCAAAATGGTACTTTCTGGTCATTAGACAAGACGTTATATTTTGTCACTGACACTGCATATCAATGCAAACACACCATCCACTGTGAAGCCTGGTGGTGGAAACATCATGCTGTGGGGATGCTCCAGGAAGAGAATTACTCAAAGTATACAGCAACAGCAGCAGGTGGTTTAAGGTTCAAAGACAACAAGGTGAATGTCCTGGAGTGGCTGAATTAAAAAGAATTGTGGCTGGACTTGAAAAGGGCTGTTCACACCTTTAATTGACATGTCTTTGTAGAAATTGGTTTTCACTGTGATATTAAATATTTTTTGTAAACTTTTTTGTCAGAGAGCCAAATTATATGTTTGATTTGTAAAATCAATTAAAGGAGTGAATACTTTTTATAGGCACAGTAAATGCAAATATGCATACACAAAAGCAACAGGATTATGTGGCAACTACAAAACATTTATTAAGGATACTACAGATGTAGCATAGAAGTACATTAAAGATCAGAGTGCATTGGTCCATGGAGCCTGAGTCAGTAACAAATGTCCTACGAATTGGCTGATGCACTGTCTTGAACTTTAGAGACTGGTTCACTGGGGCTCATGGGTGCAACTCACAGACTCAGCTCTGCTGCTCATCCCACAAATGCACATTCCTTACAAATGTAGCACCATTTAAAAGGGAAATTTACTGGGCTCCAACAGTATAGGATTTATTGCCAAGAAGCATTGTTAGAACAAAGAAACAACCTTCACAACACACATTTCCTTACTTTTGTGCCAAGTTTAGCTACAACAGGTAGAATCATGACTTTTTAAACTAAATAACTCAAGCTCTAGTCAGCTTATACCACCTAAACCAGTTATGGAGTTAGAGCTGGCTGAACAAACTTTCAAACAAGCCAAAACTTTCAGGAGCAGCTGATCGGCCCTGTGCATGACAAACAATACACAATCAAGCTGAAACTCTTCCAAACTTCAGATCGTTTGTGTGACTCACGAACTGAGTCAGACACAGTCCGAATATGCCTGACCTCAGTTGGAAGTTCTCATTAACAGAGAAATCACAGTGTAGTCCCTGATTGTTTAAATAGCAATTAGACCACAGTTAAGATTTTAATGAACAATCAAAATTTATGAGACATCAGACAAGTCTTAATTTTTAATGTTAAACATCAAATTTAAATATTTCTTCAACTCACGCAGCATCAGTTATTCTCTTTGATTGTGCACTTTGCAAGTGAACTCCAGAAAGCTGACTTACTCTCAACTTACCATCAGAGTTCCTGATAACAAGGATTTTTCCAGAACAATCATCACTTAATAATGTGCTGCTGAGAGTTATGTGTTTGGAGCGTAAAGGTGTTTTAACTACGTGTGTGTTTGCTGTGCCATTGACAGATGCTCTGTGAATCAGCGCTTTGAGTGATTACGTTTGTCAGGATGCTGGTCTGTTTGCTGAGCACTGGAGAGTGAGATTGGGAGGCGAGAATAGCCGCCTGAGATAGACAGCCACATCACAGCAGTGATTGCCACTTCCTCTGGTGTGATTTGAAATGAAGTTTCTCAGGGTTTGAAAAAAAAAAAAAAAAAAACGACTACACCCACCGCATGTCTGGTGTTCATCCTACTGCACTGCCAATCAAAACAGTATCCATCTCACATCAGCGTTGCAACGCTTTAGCCGCTAAACTAGCCATGAAGCAGCAACAACCTAGACTGAGCCCTTCATCCTCAGACAGAGATGCTACAGTCGCTCTCTCTTATCCTCTCATTGAAGGACCGTGAGGACAGAAAACAACAGTGTTTTTCGCTCTGTGGTCTAGGTGAAATGTACCACATAATGCTCCTGTGTGTGTGTTAGAGTGTGTGTGCAATCAGACTCTCACGACTGGAGTAACAAATTGTCTCCCTTGTAATCAGCCTGTCTTCGCCTGCTGTTCTCATCAAAATTCTTTTGAATGTTCTGTTGCCATGGCACCTTGAAAAATCTCAGCAGCAGATTTTTTCCCCCCTTTCTTCCTGAGATAGCAATTCTCCTTTTGTCGTCTGCTTACCTCACAGACAAAACCACTTTGCATCAATCTGACACAGAATTAGTATGTAATGTAAAAATAGATTGTTTTCAGGGGGGCTGAGGGGCAGACAAAAACACACAGGGAGAATAAATGGAGTAATGTTCTGCTGTGTACCCTCTGCTGGTTTTTTGTTGAATTAATTCTGTTAAAATACAAACACGCAGAATTGTGTGGTTTGAAATAACTCTTGACTTCACAAGCAGAAGTTGGATTCTTGGTCACCTCAACCTCAGCGTGCACACAGATCCAGGGGTGTAATATACACAGCAAACACAACAGGTTTGAGATAGATGGGCTCAGCAGAACTTTCTAATATCTCTGTCAAAATACTCCCTCAGAGGTGCAGAAAGGATCAGATATTCTGCCTGACTTCTTCTGCTGAGAGTTTAGTTTTTTTTTGACAATTATTGCCTCATTTTTAATTTACTTTAAAAACAGTCTTGCTCAAAAATAGAGGTAGGGGTCATGATAGTTTTTGGAAGGCAATAAAGAACAGTAAACTGGGATGTAGTCTAGTGTGTAGTGTGATGAAATAATGATGATCTCAAAGATAATAAACACTCCACTCTTCAGTTTATTGTAGCTCTAGGCATTTCAACTGGTTTTAATTGTTTTGGTTTTACAGTCCAGATGTTAATGTGTTGATACTTTTAGACAAGCAGCTGTTTTTACTGAAAAATCATTGAATCACTAGAAGTAACTTGCCCAGTATGGTATACAAAGGGCCTTTTCACCAACAATTCTTTGAGAGAAATTAGTTTTCTCAATTCTCTTACACAGTTGTCAAGAAGATTATGACATTTTTGTCTGCTCAGCAAGTATAAAACTCTGAGCACACTTCAGCGCTCTTATGCTGTGTCCTAACTGGACGACATGAGCGAGCATCAGCGTCAAAATTGGTTTGATTCTAGAGATTCCTATTACAGGTACAGTGTCCTGACAGCATGCAACCAAGGCAGCACGATCCAGTGGAGAGGGGTGTAGCTGCATATGTCAGACTGCAGCCTTGGATACCACTATAGTGAGACGCCCCATCCATCAGAACAGAAAGGAGGTATAATGGCTGGTACACAGTTTAAAACATGCTTTTATTCAACTTTATCCATAAACAAAGTCTGGCAGTTCCATTCATGAAAACCACATTGGAAACACTACAGACATAGCAATGTATCATAAACAAATCAGGAAAAGCTCTTCAAATTCATATTCAGACAACTGTGTTAATCCCAAAAGGGCAATCCATTTGCAGCTCACCCATGTCCGATGTCTAATCTTCGGTTAAATTATGTATAGAAATTTTATAGAAGTAGTTATGCAAACTGTTGCCCACTCTAGCTTCACAAATTTGCTAGCTACGTAGTTAATGTTTCTATATAAGCCACTGTAGATATGTAAGCTTTAGCTTAAGCTTAAGTTATAGCTAAAGTTAATGTTACAGCTAAAAGGAGCCAAGACTGGTCTAACCTCTTCTAGAACTGGTCTAGCTTTAGCCAATATAGCATAATCTAATCTAATATTACTAACGTAGCTTCTTTAACTTGAGCTTTAACTACGTTAATTATAGCACTACGTTACCTACACCGCGTTCCACATTATTATGCAAATGATGTTTTTCTCTGATTTTCCTAAATATTAATGCAAATGACAGTCAGAATATTTTTCAAGTCATCAGCCATTAGAGCATAATTCAAATGTTTTTGAACAAACTTCATAATGACAAAAATTATAAAAAAATAAATAAAAACCTCAAAATGCACTGTTCCACATTATTAAGCACAACAGCTTTTTAAAACATTTTATTGGTTGTAAAGAACTGAAAATGGTCATTTGTAGAAATTGCAGCATCAGGGGGTCATATTTACTGAATCAAAGCTATTTCAATCAAAAACATCTTAACAGGACAAGTTCCATGTTAACATAGGAGCCATTCTTCGATATCACCTTCACTATTCTTGCATCTATTGAATTTGTGAGTTTTTGGAGAGTTTCTGCTAGAATTTTTTTTGCAGGATGTCAGAATATCCTCCCAGAGCTGCTGTTTTGATGTGAACTGCCTCCCACCCTCATAGATCTTTAGCTTGAGGATGCTCCAAAGGTTCTCAGTAGGGTTGAGGTCAGGGGAGGATGGGGGCCACACCCTGAGTTTCTCTCCTTTTATGCCCATAGCAGCCAATGACACAGAGGTATTCTTTGCAGCATGAGATGGAGCATTGTCATGCTTGAAGAAAATTTTGCTACAGAAGGCACGACTCTCTTTTTGTACCATGGAAGAAAGTGGTCAGTCAGAAACTCTATATGCTTTGCCGAGGTCATTTTCACACCTTCAGGGACTCTAAAGGGGCCTATCAGCTCTCTCCTCATGATTCCGGCCCAAACATGACTCTGCCCCCTCCTTGTTGATGTCCCGGCCTCATTGGGACATGGTGGCCATCCACCAACCATCCACTACTCCTCCATCTGGACCATCCAGGGTTGCACGGCACTCATCAGTTAACATGACTGTTTGAAAATGAGTCTTTATGTTTTTCTGGGCCCACTGCAACCGTTTCTGCTTGTGAGCATTGGTTAGGGGTGGCTGAATAGTAGGTTTATGCACGATTGCAAGCCTCCGGAGGATCCTACACCTTGAGGTTAGTGGGACTCCAGAGGCACCAGCAGTTTCAAATACTTGTTTGCTGCTTTGTAATGGCATTTTAACATCTGCTCTCTTAATCTGATGTATTTGTCTATCAGAAACTTTCCTCATTATGTCTTTATCTGCACAAACCTGTCTGTGCTCTGAATCAGCCACAAATTTCTTCACAGTACGATGATCATGCTTAATTTTTCCTGAAATATCGAATGTTTTCATTCCTTGTCCAAGGCATTATACTATTTGACACTTACCAGCAGCAGAGAGATCCTTTTTCTTTCCCATATTGCTGAAACCTGTGGCCTGCTTAATAATGTGGAACATGTGGAAAAGTGCATTTTGAGGTTTTTATTTAAAAAAAAAAAATAGTTATCATTATGAAGTTTGTTCAAAAACACTTGAATTATACTCTAACTGTTGATGACTTGAAAAATATTCTGTCATTTGCATTGATATTTAGAAAATCAGAGAAAAACATCGCTTGCATAATAATGTCGAATGCGGTGTATGTAGCTTATGTTGCTTTGTTAGCTTTAGATTCAGCTGTTATCTACGTATATAAGTTATTCGCATTATCCACATTATCTAAGCATCATTTAACTTAAGATTTAGTTACATTATCTACATATCTACATATCTAAAAGCAGCTTCATAAGCTGTAGATTTCGCTATGTCATCTGCGTTTCTACATTATCAACGTATAAAACTTGGCTTTTTTAGCTTTAGATTTGGCTACATTATCTGTACATCTAAGTTACCTATGTATCTACCATAGGTTCATTAGCTATGAAATTAGTTGCCAACATTATCTATGGTTCTACCATAATTTTGTTAACTTAAGATATAGCTACATTATCTACATATCTAATTGCAGCTTTGTTAGCTTTACATTTAGATACGTAATCTGTATATCTTTGTTAACTTTATATATATAACTTGGCTTTTTCAGCTTTAGATTTAGCTACATTGTCTGCATATCTATGTTACCTACTTATCTACAGTAGCTTTGTTAGCAATAAATCAATCTACATTATCTGTATCTATTTGTATTTTCCTCAGCTTCAGTGGCTTGGAATTGAACTACATTATCTCTGTATCTACATTATCTAAGTATTTTATAGAAACTTTGTTATTTTCAGATGAAGCTGTTATCTGCATATCTTTGCTCTCTTTGTATCTAACTTGGCTGTGTTAGCTTTAGATCTAGCTACATTATCTATGTATCTGTTACCTTTTTATCTAGCTTAGCTTCTCAAGCTATGGATATATAGCTACCATATCTCCTTCATCTTTTGATTTAGCCACATTATCGGTGTATCTACTTTATCTAAGTATCTTCCTAGCTTAGATAGCTTTAGATTTAGCTATGTTATCTACATATCTATGTTACCTATGTATCTACCTTAGCTTCATTAGCTTTAGCCTTAGCTATGTTATCTTTGTTAGCTGCTTTAGAGTGTTTTTATGGAGTACACTTTTTCCTATAAGCAGATAATTTATCAACATTTGGTAATTAGGTTTTAATCTAAACCTGTAACCTTAACACAAGTTTAATCCAATTTTATTTTGAAAGTTTCAGTGTGTATTTCTTTTCTGACATTCTGCACCCCACCGCCTTGTTCCACTGTGACATGGTGCAATGTTTTTGCCCTTTAGCCCCTTGTCTCCTCTCTGTCGCTTATGTTGTGATGTGTGTGGGACAAGGAAAGAGGCAGATGAAAAGGCATTGTGAGTGTTAAACAGCAGTATTTCTTTAATTTTCTTTCACTTCCCTCACTCAGCATAGCCTGCTTTACAGTGGAGATACTTGTGCACTAAAAAAATCCATATCTGTGATTGAAATGTTAAACTCCGACAATGCAAACACAGAGGCAAAATAACAATAGCAACAGCAAAATAAGCTGTTTGGCGTTGGCAGAGAAGATTTGGCAAATTTTTCATGGGTGCAACCCACATACTCAGCTTTGCTGCTCAACCCACAAATACATGTTCCTTACAAATGTGGCACCATTTAAAAGGGAAATAAACAGGCTTTCCAACGGTAAAAGATCTATTGCCAAGAAGCATTGTTACAACAAAGAAATAATCTACCAAATGCAAATTTCCTTACTTTCTGTGCTAAGTTGATTAAGCTAAAAGCTGTCAAAGACCAATCAACATAAAGTGCCATACTTCTGTTTGTCTGCATTAAAAATAAAAGTAGTAGATGCACAAGAAGACCCTGAAATTCACAAGGCAGATGCAACACAGTGCTCACATGCTGTGACACAGTGTTCTGCACATTCAAGTGCTGGTATGCCAGAACAAAATTATATGTTGTCATGTTTTTCTCCTAGCATTTATATATCATCGCATAACATACAAAAATACATGATTTAAATGTAGTCAGTGTTTTTATTTCTCATACAGTGACTCAAATAAACTGCAAAGTATTCAATTTTAAATGCAAACTAGGCATTAAGGAAAGGATTTTTTAACATATGTTGAAAATAAAATGCTTATCAAAAACAACAAAAAACAGCCTTCCTACACAAGTATTTTAAAGCCTCACGTGTCATCATTTTACAATATCAGGTGGCTACACTAAAAGCAGATGTGTTGGTGTGATTGGTTTTATAGGAATCTTATTTAAAGAAATATCAAAAGTGACATATCAGTGTTTTGAATTGGTGTTCTGCTGCCCTGTAGTGGCAAATAATATGTAAATATGACTTATAAATTACATATATATTACATGTCCCTTTTAGCCAGTGGGGAAAGCAATTTTAAATTCTTGCCAATGCTATGAACACAACCTCCAGCTTCCTATTGTTCAGGGAAGAACCCACATGCACTGGCATGTTCCATTGCAATGAGTGCCCCCAGCATTGCAAGGATCTGTGGGCCCCATGAAAGGACATCACTTTGGACCCTACCACAACAGCTCAAACTGACTGTGCACAACTCCCACGCCCCAAAACCAAACTATCCAAAACCTTTCATACTGCATGCATTTTGAGATACAATTACATGTAAGGGAAAATGTGATGTTTCCTCTGTAAGTTTTGCAGTTGTTTTAATTTTAATACACATTAACATACAGTATCAACAAGACAGTTGGAAGCACAAACTGTATATACAGTAGAATAAGCACAGTGCTTCATTCACAGTGCCTAACATAGTTCTAGAAGTTACCTAAAGCCCTCTTGCCTGAATTGTACGACGGTTATAAGAATCAAGTTTCTTTGGTTTAGGTCATAAATTACCCTGAAGATAGGAGGAAAAAAATGCAACTATTTGTGTTTATGCTAAAACAAAAATAATTGGGCACAAATGGCCTAGTGGTTGGGCCACTCATTTCCAGCATGCCTCCTCTATAAATGAAGGCATATAAAGCCTAAAAATACTCAATTAAAAAAAAAACCACAAAAATAATGATTTTACTACATATGAGCAACCTTCTGGTCATTTTATAGCATCTAAAAGTTTTTGTTTTTTAATTTTTTTTTTATTATTTCAAGTCCCACAGATTATAAAATTAATCTTATATTATGTTGTAATCTACTCTATTGTCAGTAGACCAAAAACATCAAGGCATTCAGTAGAATAAAGCCTGTATGCTCTAATTATGAGATGTTCTTATGGGCATCTTTTCAGTCTAAATACTGTCTTAATGATCATGTTTTTTACAGAAAAAAATCTTTCGTCATTGATAAATAACTTTCTATATATATATAACCTAGAGTGTAAGTCACTTAGCTGTGCTACATTTTTTACGTGACCTAAAAATCTTAAAAATTGTCCTCAATTCTTATTTTAACTCTCTGTCTTTTAACTATGTAGAGGGTCATCTCATTTTTTCTTAAATACTGTAGGGAGTGACAGGAAATACCATGATTCTGCAGATCTTAATGCAGTGTTTTTTAAAATGTTTTGCCTAAGGCGTACCTGAGGTCGAACCAAAGTCTCAAGGCACACTATATTCATATCTGTGCAAATCAGCCTGTTTAACCCTTGTAACAGTATCTTTAGTTGCTGCATAGCTGGAGTAATAATGTATGGTGGTACAGAATCCAATGGCACACCTGCACTTGCCTCCAGGCACACCAGTGTGTCCCGCCATGAGAGAAACACTGTTTTAATGAACCTGCTGATATCAAACATCAAACACTGGCTTACGGGGAAATGGGCGAATTATTGCTCCAAAAATCGATGCTTTTCTGCATAGTAATATATATATATTTTTGTCAAACTCTCAAGAGATTTTACCTACAATATTAATTAATTCATGGATATGATACCTAACATGCAAAGCAAAAATGATCCTGAATTCCTGACTGACAAATTAAAATGAATTGTGCTCGACTTTCTAAAAGGCAAGAGTTTTTAAACAGCATATTTCTGTCAGCTTACCTCTTTCTTGTTCTTGTTCATTGTTGATTTTGTGATTTTATTCTTTAAGTGTCAGACGGTGCTAGTACTCTTGAGCTGCAGCGTGCTGGCAGACACTCAAGCAGTCACGCGCACCTGTTAACTAGCTGTAATAAAAGACAGCTGGGCTCCGTCCAGCACGGACGGTTCAGAACCAGAACACAGTGATTTACAAGCAGCTGCAACATGGCCCTGTAGCAACAGTGATGTAAAATAAGTACACCACTCAACAAAAAAATAACAGAAAGCTGAATGGACTAGTCAAAAGTCATCTTCATGTAGTGTTATCAAACATTTCATGTCATAGCATCTGTAGCAACTCATAATGTAATAATGGCTCATAATGTAATTAAATCATGAATGCATAACGTAATAACGTCTTTGCTTATAATGTAATAATGTAACAATTGATTACGTTATGGGCTGATCATTACATTATGAACTTTTATAAGGCTAATAATGTAATAAGTTATTACGTTATGTGCAAAGCTGTTTACATTATGTGTTCATGGTTTTATTACATTATAGGCCAATTATTACAATATGAACTTTTATTACATCTAAGTTATTACTTTATGAGCCGTTATGACATTATGAGCTGTTATTACATTATGAGTTGCTACAGCGTCCCATTGTTTTTCTTTTCAATCCATTACAAGTTCCTTTTTCCATGGTTAAGTTAATTACATAATCGTCATGTACCCACAGTTCCTCATTGTCTTACAAAATAAAAGTAGGTCTATAGTCAGTAGTCTCCTTAGTTTTTGTGACAAAAAGGAGATAAATTGCAATAAACTGTCAAAATTCTAACATGAATTTCCTGTTAAAACGTCTATTTTTACAGCATAACTTAACATGTTTATTGGCCTGTTCATAAAGGAATTTAGTATCAACAGTTCATACCTTTATTCCAAGCACACTGTATAGATTTTCAAATTCAGGAGTGTTGGTGGGTTGATGAACATATGGCACTATTTCACTGTTTGCCAGGTGGCTTATGAGCTCCAGTTTTTCATTGTTGTCTGGTTGACTAAAAGCTGGTGAAAACTATCCTTCAGCTTTAAAAGGGCTGTCCAGAAATGTCACTGCGATGATGTCAGTGGTTTACGGTCGATGATACACACCCACCCCTGCAAAAGAAAGCTAAAGACATCACTGTAAGATTCTGAGAAAAAACTATTAGTAAGGGAATTATTAACAATGATAAAAGTAGGGTCATCAGTTCATGCCTGTAAAGTGAGATGACGTTGATTGTTACTGCACTGAGGCTCACTGATCTACGAGTTCAGTAAACTGTCCACAGGGGAAAATCTGTTCCTCAGCCTGTTGGTCTGTCTGAGAATTGTTCTCAGCCTCCCCGAGGAGAAACTGGTGAACAGGTGGTGTTCAGGGTGTGTGGGACTCTCTCTGATGTTGAAAGCTTGTTTATGGAGATGATTCGAGTGGATGTCAGGTTAAGAAGCGGACAGCCAGTGATCCACTGGGCTGTCTTCACCGCCTGCTGCAGGTCATTCCCATCGTTCATGATGCTGCTGAGTATCAGACTGAAAAGCAGTGCGGCAGGGTGCTCTCTACAGGGCAATGATAGAAGCTTACCAAAAGTTTTGTAGTGATTCAGTTACCCCTCAGGGTTCAGAGCAAGAAGTAGTATAGCTGAACCTTCTTGGCCAGGAATGAGGTGTGCTTGATGTCATGTCTGCAGATACAGAAGCTGGAAGAAACATAATGCTGGAAAATCACATTTCCAATACAAATTAAGACAACAAAAATAAAAAAGAAAAGAGGATTTGTCTGACCTGTGACCTGTCCTTCCACTTACAAACAAAGATATGCATTGGTATATTTTTTCTATGAAAACAAACTGTGACAATGGCAATACAATGTTATTTTTCCCATATCTTTTCTCATTACTGTTCTCGAGTTTTAGTCTGCATCCACTCAACAACATCATGATGCAGAGACATTTTAATGCGTATTATTGGTTTAACATATCGAGTAACAGTCAGCATATTTTTGCATTTTTCTGTTGCAGACTATTCAGCGAACCATGTATAAGTTTATTGTTTGTTTTGGTAAAAGAATGTTAGCAGCATGGATGCATGGATGTAAGCAAATGCAAACAGTTGAAGATTTTTTAAGCTCTTGGATATTTTAAAAATATGTTTAAATATGTTTTGCAGGGACACTTTGGTTACTGAGAGAGCCATATTTATTTTATTCCCACTGCCAGAAGGCAAAATAGTTTTAAATTGTAGAACACAGTCAGTTTAACTTTTAATATATATTTTAATGTAAGTAAAAGTAAGTAAGTACAATTGATTTGATGTAGCACCTTTCACAGAGCAAGTCACAAATTGCTTTACAAAACAAAATAATAGCAAAAATACATACAAAGAGCAAAAATAAAAGACAAAATTAGTACAAGTATACAAAATTACATCAAATGATCAAAAGCCAGTTTAAAGACACAGGTTTTCAGCTGCTTTTGTAAAACCTGAATTGAAGCAGCAGAGCATAAGCTAGAAGGGAGAGAGTTCCAAAGAGTTGGGGCCACAACCTCAAAGGCTCGATCCCCTTTGGTTTTAAGTAATGTAACATAGTTACGTAACATAGGGAACTAGCATATAGCTTTCATCATGCAGATGCAAAAGGTAATTTTGGATTTGTTTGGCTTGACACAGAATTTAAGATAATTTGATTCAAATGATGCAATGACCATAAGTTGATTGTTATTTTAGAATATTTTACTTAAATATAGCCTATAGTTTCTTGTACAGATGCATTTAAATATGCATGTAAAAAAAAGGATAAAGGCAGTTTTTGTTTTGTTTTGTTTTGGTTTGGTTTTTTTTACATTTATTTTTGGGCTTTTTGTGACTCCATTTGATAGAGGAGGACAACGGATAGAGTTGGAAATGAGAGTGAGGAGAGACATGCGGGAAAGAACCACAAGCCAGATTCGAACCTGTGCTGCCCACACACACGGGGCGTGCCCCAAACCATCAGGCCATCCGCGGCCACCCGCACCCCATAAAGTCAATTCTATCTATTTTCTTGCAAACGTGTACTAGTAGTTAAAGACAACTATAGAAATATGCAGAAATCTAAACTAGACTATTGCAATTCCCTTTTATCTGGTAATTTTAGCTTCCCTACATTGACACTCTGTTAGTTTAAGAATTGATTTTAAGATTTACTCCTTACTTTAAAGCACATATGGACCTGGCTCCAACCTATATATCAGAATAATTAACCACCTACAAGCCAGCCAGCAGCCTCAGCTCTTCAGGTGGGGGCCTCCTGGGTGTTCCAAAGTTGAGACTTAAAACCAAAAGTGATCGAGCATTTTTAATCACGGCTCCACGACTTTGGAACAACCTGCCTGAGGAGATAAAGTGTGCAGAATCAACTACCTCCTTTAAATCACTTCTTAAAATTCATTTTTATGGATTTATTTTTATGTGATGACATCCTCTTACTTAGCTTAATTTTCTAACAATTTTGTAATAATGTTGCATATTTCAATTCCTCTTAATATTTTACTTGCATTTAATCCTTGTTAACTTAATTGTTTTCATTGCCCTTTTGGCTGTTTTTAATTGTTATTCCTGTCCTCTTTTAATGCATGTAGCTCTTAAATTTATCATTCAGACCTATTTTATCTTGATTTGTCACCTCCATTTATATTTGACAGTTTTACTGACTTCTCTTGTCACATTCTGTTGCCTTTTATAGTTTTTTAGTTGTTTAGTTTTATTCCTCTTCATTTGTCTTTTAATATCTCATATCTTTGGTTCTCTCTGTCTGAACCCATGTTTCTGGGTTCTGCTGAGGATTCTGGGAGTTATTTGTTCTGTTTGTCTTTGTCTTTTGTTGGGTTTTGTAAATCCTTCTTTTTAAAAGTACTAGACAAATAAAGTTATTATTATTACAATTGTCAAATGTTATGATTTTTTAGGTTTTCATGACAGGCTTTTTTCAACATGTCCTCCTTTTATAATTTAGTTGAAAGTTTCTTGAGGGTGAGGGCCACATGTGGCCCACCCCTGGTCTGCAGTGTAGCAGAAGGCAGCAGTCAGCTAGTCCATGATAAAGTCCAGGAACAATCTTAGCATGCACTTATCCATGTGAGCGACTGTTTTTCAAGCCAGAGGACTTGAATATTTCCCCACACAGCAGAAACATCAGTAATATGAGCTACCTCAGCCTTTTCGGATGACAACAGCTTTATTGAGGTTCTTTAAAATTGCATCTCATTCTCTCTAACTTACTATGTTGCAGGTAAGATTTTAGCTCATCACTGACTTTTATTCAATATCCCTCTGGAATAGCTTCAATAGTATAAAATACTGGAGTACATTTCTCTCATTATTTAGATGTAGTCATTATTAAGCCAGTTTGTGGTTAATCCAAGTTCTGGTGTTGTATGCGTAGCATCAGTGCACTGATTTTCTCTCTGTCTCTCTTTCTTTCTCTCTCTGTCTCCCTCTCTCTAGCTCCCTCAGTCACTGTGATCATGTCTGTGCATGGGAACCCAGGAGATAAAAGTGCCCTCCATTCTCTGGAATGGTTCATGTGCACAGAGGAACCTGGGCAGGGCATTGTCCATCTTCAGGCAGAGAGAAGGTAAATTTATTCAATCCTTTTTCTGATCACCTATAAGCTGCAAGTAAATAAAAATGTAAAGATCGATGACTTCAGAAGACCAAACTTCAACAATAAATTCAAAGAAAAATAAATATATATTTAGATGATGACAACCATTCAAATCAACAGAGAGGACACCCTGTGGTTCTTTAGTTAAAATCTCCTGTTGGAACTTTTGTATTTAATTTTGATGACCCCCTGTGGGTGGAGCCATACACTTTTCTTTTCCTCACTTGTTTTGTCCTGTATGAGCATAAGTAATGTTTGTAAGAAGAAATCAGTCAACCAGAAAAACCTTGGTGTGAATATTTGTCACAGGATCTGTGAAGCAAGTTTGATTTTCAGAGAGCTGCTAATTGTCTTCTCTAACACCCCCCCCCCCACACACACACACAGCAGTTGCAGGTTGCAGGCATCAAAAAAAAAAACTGTACACAAATATAATCAGTCTTCATGCTGGTTCTCTGCTTCGCTGTTGCAGACCATATAGAGGCCTCATTATTAATTTCAACCTGTGTCTTAACCACTTAAAAATCCCTCACAGGGGCTTTAAGTGAGGTCCAAAAACATAACTGCAAGTACTGCTTATCACAAATTACCACTTAGGATGAAGCATTGCCTTAACTTGGCACCTTTCTGAGTGGCTGTTCAGAGGTGTGGATGCAGTTATATGTGCATTTCATATCTCTAAATCCACTTTGTTCTCATCAACGCCTTTTATTGCTTTTGAAGCAGTGAGTTTTTTTTAAGCTTTATGGCTACTTTTGCTACTTCAGCATGCTTAAATAACAGAAATTGTATTATTTCAACAAGTAAAACTAAAAGAGCATCCAAATATAAATGTTTTTGACAATTCCAGCTTTTCATCTGTCTTGATTTTATGTTCTGATCTACATTCATTAAATCTATATCTGTCTGAAAATGAAAGAGATACATCTGTATTTCCAAAGTGGGATTGTGTGACATACTTGACCAAAGTAAGTTAGCTTTAGGGATTCTGCTCAGTTTGCCCCTTCAAGGAGAGACTGGTTAGAGTTTGAGCACAGCTGTGGATGGACAGCTAATTATAAGGAAAATAAACAGGAATGCCAGGGTTATGTTTTCTCAACTTAGCACAAAAAGTAAAGAAATTTGTGTTTCATGGATTATTCTTTGTTGTAACAATGCTTCATTGTAATAAATCTTGTACTGATGGAAAGCCTGTTTATTTCCCTTTTAAATGGTGCCACATTTGTAAGGAACACTCATTTGTGGGATGAGCAGCAGAGCTGAGTATGTGGGTGGTGCCCATGAAAAATTTGCCAGATCTTCTCTGCCAATGCCAAACAGCTTAGCATCTTAGCTGCAAAGGTTTAGCAGCCTGCAAAACGCATTCCTTTTAGTGTCTGTTTTCACATAAGAAATGAGCAACGCTGACAATGCATATCAGAGCAAAAAACCAAGCCATGAGGTCAAAGGAACTGCCTACAGAGCTCAAAGACAGGATTGTTGTGAGGCACAGATCTGTGGAAGGCTACAGAATCATTTCCGTTGCACTGAAGGCCCAAGAGCACAGTGGCCTCCATAATTCTCAAATGGAAAAAGTTTTGCACAACCAGGACTCTTCCTAGACACTGAGTGTAGATCAATGAGAACACGTAATGTTTTTTGGCTGTAGCCAGAATGCAACATGACAAAGTTGGAAAAAAGTGAAGGGGGTCTGAATACTTTCTTAAAAGTAACCCTGCATGATCAGACAAGTTCACCTTACTGGATAGATATTTGTATCTCTCATATGTATACTAAATTAAAATTCTCACTGGATATCTGCATTTTGAGTAAATTTGAGCTTATAAACTCGCCAGAAGGCCACCCTGTTTTGGTCTGCACTGGTATGACATCACTTGGCCAGAGCATTCATATGCAGTAACCCTTTCAGAATGGGAGCCAGTGTTAGGTCTGCATCTCACATGCTGATACACACGTCTCATACACAGAGAATTTTGAGATTTGAGGTCTAGTCTATTTATTCCGCCCACCACGAGCGGTTATCAGTCAAACTAGACAGGAAAATGATTAATAAAGAGCCATATTTACCTTGTTGTAGCAGATATGAAAATCCACATTGGTAGAGTATGTTTAAATTCTGTTCTTGATTACACTGATAAAGGCCACGAGCTAAAATGCGTCTGTTTGATAAAGTTGCTCCCCAAACCTGTACTATTTTTGAAGCTTTCCGTTTCCACACCGGTTCGATATGTTGCAGGTAAGATAAACACAGTACGAGAACTCTTCCAGTTTGTGATTTTCAAAATGAAAGCCCTCTTTAGCATTTCTTTGGAGAAACTCCCTTTGTTTGTACATAATGCTTTTATTATGAAAAGCTAACGGCATGCTCCCACTTCACACTGAATCAAGTAATTTGTAGGGAGGTTTATTGAGGCAAAACTTAGAGAGAATGACAGGGCTTTAACAGCAGGGAGACAAAGCCAGTACGCGCCTTAGATGAAAGCTGTAATGGTGCGTGCCAGAGTAGACACGTGGACCCAAAACAAAGATTCAGACATTTGGGTATGACTTGGATGCTGCCATTGAGTCTGTGTATGTGGATGGTGAGAGTGTGGAAGTGGTAGAGCGTCTCACCTTCCTTGGCAGTGTAATCACCTGATTGTGAGGATGAGATCAACTGTAGACTTGCACGGGGTGATGGGTTTGCTGAGTCTTTCAGTCCTTGGTCCTCCTAGTCTTGCTGTACTCTTTTGAGGCCTGGATGTTTATTAATGGCTAGAGGTGCCAACTGGACTCCTGTGTGATGACTTCTCTTCACTACATCTTTGGGTATCGCTGGTAAGACCTCGTGTTTAATGCTGATGTGCTAAGGAGAGCGAGGATGGGAAGGGTCAGCTGCCTGATATGGAAACAGCAGCTGTGCTTTTACGGGCACCTGGCACGCTTCCCCGGGCCTGATCCAGTTCACTGCATACTGGTTGCCCAGCACCTGGTGGGCTGGTGCAGATGCTTGGGGGGGGTGCATGCTTTGTGGAGGGGGCAGCTAGGAGGATACCTGGTGTGAGCCTGATTCAGGCCTGGAGGATGGCCATCAGGAGGCCAGAGCAGGACAGGACCAAGGCTGACATGGAAAAGTGCCAAACCGGCATGTGCTCTCATACCTGACCTGAATATTACAATTCCAATTTCATATGGGATTATTTTTTAAATTTCTTATCTTATGTAATTCCCAACAAACAAGCAATGAATCATTTATATTTTAATGATCACAATATTTGGTAGATTAAACTAAGACTGATCAATTTAGAAAAAATATCTAATTGCGATTATATTGACTCATTCCGTATTCTTTATGAATAGGGATATTTAAGGGGATGATGATTTGATGTCTTTCTCATTTTTTGACAAGAAAAAATACACAAAAACAAGGAAAGCAGGATTTTATTCAAATTACACTGAAAAAAATTCACACTTGAATGTTTACATGATGGGTAGAGGATAACATCTCTGCTTTGATGAATTTCCCAGCCCTAGCAGGTACTTAAACCACTTTTTAAAAGAAGCCACGCTGACTAATAAACCCATTATAGATGAGTTCCTCTTAAAAGCCAACTTAAAAAATATCAATTTATCCCTTTAAATACTGAATTCCCCAACCAAAGGTACACACAGCCAGTGAATCCCTTGCCATAAGTCACAACTCTGACAATATCTTTTAAATGTTATTGTTAAAATGTTTTATAGAGTTCAAGTATTGGCAATACCTAAAGCCAAAGTTTACTTTCACTGTGTTTTCTTCCTGTCAACAGGCAGTAAGATGTGACATCTATCTTGATGTTCAAAGCACATCTGTCACGACCTTCATCTCCCCCCAGATCAAACTTCTGGCTGCTCTTGAAGAACAACAGACACAGCTTTGATGTCAAAAAGCCTCATTCTCAGCCTCCATCAGGGTTACATTTTAATGTGCAGCCAGCCCAAGTCCTCTGCAAATATCCAGCATGCTTCATAGCCTTAATTGTCCATATACAAGAAAAAAACAGGACACTTTTCTCACACCGAGGGCTTACAGACATTCATTAACTGTGAAACAACAGATGTGATGGATGATTTCATGCCACCATGGAAAGTGAAACAGAGTGCTCCTTACAATATGCTGAATTTTATGCTGAGTGCAGGAGCTCCATTAAGTGATAGGATGTCAAAAATGTGCAGAAAGGCGCTTTAAAGGGGTCAGATGCTTCATGGCTGCTTTCTCTTTTATTGCCATTGAGCGGGTGTCACTTGATGCAGAAGGAGGTGATTTAAATTTCATTAGAAAGGAAAGAGAGGGACCTTTTGGATCTGTTCCTTTCTAAAAGTCTTCACCCAAGATGAATAAATGTGAGACCTGATATTTAAACATTTCCCTTTAGCTATTTTAATACACCACGGTGTCACATCCTTAATTACACTCAGTGATATCATTTGTAATGTTTCAGAGTAATGGCGTCTAAATGGCTGTTTTAGATACCTCTGAATATTAACCATACATGTCATTTTCTAATAACCTTAAAAGCTTTTGCAGCTCTTACATGTTGGTCTTTTCTTCCCTGCCTTTTTTTTTTTTCATAAAGCACGGCAGAAATCTTTTTAGAACTTCAGGCATCAAATCAAAAACACTTGTGACTGAGCTGTACCTCATACATTACCAGATGGCCCACGTCTATCTTTAAGATTCCCCAACAAGGACACATTGAAGAGCCCTATAAGCTGCTAAGTAGCACTTGTTTTATTAAGTGCCCGAGCAGGCCAAGGCTGTGATACACAACATATGAAACATGAAAGCATGACAGCACCTACTGAAAGTCAGTGAGTAGTAGGAGTGAGATAATGCGTAACATGTGAGTCATTTGTGCGACACTGCAGGTAGCACAAGCGTGACCTATCATAATACACAGGAAGAAGGCCTTTTTATTTTTAGTTCTGCATCGTTATCTTTTCATTTCTGCCTGAATAAATCAAAGCTGCACATGTATATGTATGGTTATGTGAAAGGCTGACCTCTGCTGATACATGCCTGTCATCCTGATATGTTTAAAAAAAAAAGCTTACGAGCCAATTAGGAGCCCTTAATGTGGAAATCACAACTAGTGTGTCTCTGAATATCATGGTTTCATGGAGCGCTTAAAGCACATTAAAAGGAACTTTTTACCTCATGAGAGAGAGAGAGAGAGAGAGAGAGAGAGAGAGAGAGAGAGGTTCACTGGTATAAACAATACTGCTCTAATCCTCTACAAAGAGCTGTATAGGCTGTAATGATGCTGCTGTTCCTGGAGACAGCTTTTTATTGTCTCTGCCATTGCAAATTCCAATTTAAAGTGCCCACACGCACACATACAGACATGTGATTCCATTCAGTGTCGCGCTGACCTGATGGAGCATCACATTAGAGCTCCTTTGGGCCCAGCCATGGAGAAGGAATCAGGAATTTTCTCTGTCTGTAATGGACATTGACCCAAGCAATTTGTTATAAAAGACAGACACGAGCATCTGTATTGTGTCAGAAATAGCATATTCTTAGGTGTGGACACATACAAAGAGCTAAATTAAGCAACCTCAGCATGCAATCTGTTCCAGGTCATTAAGTGCACACACACTCTGAGCGAGTGTATCAAAGGTGTGTACCAGATCCGAGCGCAGACTGCCCTCTTATGTTTTGCACTTTCAGGGAAAGGCAAGTTTCCTTATTAGAGCGGATGGCCACGCTGACCTAATCTGCTATTATGCTTTCAAAGACCACTGTGCGGTAATTTCATCACTTCGGCCGAGTGAGGACAGTTAAGTCGGACAATCTTTCAATATCACACTAATCAATCACTTTTACAGTGCATTACTGTGAGAGGGAGCCTCGCCCCCGTTGAGTGCAGCCTGATATAAATAGCAGATTGGCTTCCTTCATGACTCCTCTTTTTTTTTTTTTTTTCAAATTCCATCAGTATTCTCTGCATGCGTGCTCTCTCCTCACCCCCCTCATGAACACACACATGCTCATTCAGATCCAGCTCAGAGCGAGCCACAGAACCACACTTCAACTCTTGCAGCACGTTCTTGCAGGGGTAATGACATTATAGAGGATCAGAGTTTGTTAAAATATCACAGGACTAGTTTCAACTAGGGTTGTCATGACACCAGAATTTCAAACTTGGATATGATGCTAGTGAAAAGTCAGCTACAATGATACCTGTTTTGATACCACAGCAACACAAACACAAGTCCAAGGTAAGAAAGAAAAATAAAAAAAGCTATTTCAGCTCTAGTTTTCTGAGTTGACAGGACATATATTTAATTACAAGTAAACAATACTAAGTCATTTTAAGTATTTTTGCCATTGCCATACTCAAATTATTTGACAATCATCCCTTAATCTGCATTATTTTCCCACTATGCCTTTTGGCATTGCACACTTTTGCACCATGAGTGAAGTTACCATCACAGTCAGGCTACGTTCACACTGCAGGCCTTAGTTCTGATCTTTTCTCAGATCTATTTTTTTTGTGTCAGTCAAATTCCAATTAGGATATGTTCACACTGCAATTAAAAGAGACCGGAATCTGATTTTTCGCTCACATTTTTCTTTTTTTCAAACAGTTTGAACAGCGCAAATCACACAGAATCTGACCTTTTTGAATGAGATTCAGGCCACCTTCATATGTCATCTAAATCAGATATGTATCTGATCTTTTGGAAATGGGCTGCAATGTGAACAGCCAAACAAAAACAAGGATCAGAATTGTGCATTAAGGCCTGCAGTGTGAACTTAGCCTTAGAACAACAAATGAAGTGGTTCGGAAAGGTCAGATTCAGTGTGACTTGTGCTGTTCACACTGTCAGAAAAAGTCAGATATGAGTCTCACATGAGTGAAAAAATTTGATTCAGGTCACTTTTAACTGCAGTGTGAACGTAGTCTTTGAAAAGTCCCGCCTACATGGCTAGACTTCAGCATAGCAAGGATGATGTACTGAAGTCTGTGGAAGAGCACTCTTCTGGGTAAAAGTGCACCTTTCAGTCTTTGATTATGATTATTCAAAATTAAACCATGTAGAAGATAAAGAAATAACAGTGGATGAGAAATGCATAAATTATAGATTTGAACTTGAGTCATACTCAAAAAAGTACTTACTCTGCTTAGAAACTTTTCTGTAATCAGTTACGACAAATGTTTTGAGTATTTTCAACCTGACACCACTCATAGCCGGCACAAAACCACTCCAACAGTGAAGCATGGTGGTGGCAGCTCCGTGCTGTGGGGGTGTTTTTCAGCAGTAGTGACTGGGACACTGGTCAGGGTTTAGGGAAAGCTTAACTGAGAAAAATAAAGATATCCTTTATGAAAACATGCACTGTTAAACCACACAAGTTGAAACTGCTCATTTTTTTGTTGAAAATGATAACATCAAAATTATGAAGTAGCGGAAAGACATTTTTTGACGAATCATAACTTGTACATTTATGTTGGGTTTACTTGATTTTTATAAGTTAAACTAAACCGTGGAAACTTCCCTGCACTTAAAAATTCTGTTTAATTCCAGTTTAAAACAACACGTTTGAATACTTTTCATAAAGCTATGAGTTCTTCATCCTCTGCAGTTTTCCATTATTTCTATCACATACTTCAATCTTAAATATTAATGAGACACAAAGTTCCGATATAGGGGAAGATACATTGAGTATAAAGTGCCCACTGGACCAAGAAGTCCTCTTCCATTATGTTCAGTATACCGTCCATTTTATATTGCAGTTTCTCCCTGCAGGCAGGACTTCTCTCACTGAGTCAGTAATTTTACTCATGGTGCAAAAGTGTAGAAGGCCCAAAGACATTCTGGGAACCTTGGCAAAAAAACACTTTGAATGATTGAGAATTGTTTACCTAAAACTAATACTTTGGACCTCAGACTGACCCTTAGGTTCCCCTTCCAATAAGATAATAGTCACATTTACATGGACACTTGTATTCCAATCTGATTGAAATCAACCCGAATAAGTGTTTTGGGTCAAGCGTTTACATGGTCACCAATGGTATAAAGTCCCGCTGCTCTGTTATTTCTCCGTCCCCCATTGAGGCCGACATCCCCTGAATATTAGCTTCTCCACTACCGGTGTTTGAGAAAATACATCACCACGCAGTTACGTCAAGACGAAGAGCATGTGCAGAAAGAACATGTCAGATCAATTGGGTGAGGGTGTTTACATGGTAGAATTTTCCCTCTAATCAGGTCGTAAAAAGGTGTAGACCACCCCTCTGCATCCAATTAGATTTTTTATCGGATGGGGCTTGATCGGGTTGATTTAGGTGTTTACATGCAGCATTTCTAATCAGGTTGAGGGTTTAACCCGATTAGAAGTGTCCATGTAACCGCGGCTTCTGACTCTAAGCACACAGCCAAGACAACACAGTAGTGGTATGGAGACAACTGTGTAAATGTCCAAGAGTGGCCCAGCCAGAGCACTGACTTGAACCCTAGCGAACAGCTCATAACTGAGCTTGAGAGGATTTGCATAGACAAATAACAGAAAAAACCTCCAATACATGTGTGCAAAGCTTGTTACATCATATTTAAACAGACTCAAGGCTAATTGCTACCAAAGGTGGTTCAACTAAGCACTAAGTAAAGGGTCTGAATACTTACATAAATATATTTCAGTTTTTAAGTTAAATCAGTTTGCAAAAATGTCTACATTCTGTTTTAACTTTGTCATTATCAGGTGTGGAGTGTAGATTAATGAGAGAAAAAAAATATTTAAATGATTGAAAAAAGTGAAGGGGGTCTGGATACTCGCTAAATTCACTGTATAAAGTAAACAAAACACTTTGTGGCTAGCTACTGTATTAGCTACCTCCTCCATTCATCACAGCCACAATTTCAATCCAACGCCTCTCCCTCAATTGTGGTGCATGTCAACATGTACACACATGACAATCTACAGAGTGTGTTCTCAGCTGTCCTAAATGTTTCCCCCACATAACATGATTTTTTATCTTAACAAAGTGAACATGTAATAGTTCAAATCTGAATAGCTCTAATCATTTTCTGAAAAGATCAGAGAGGATAAAATCCCTCTGAACACACATCACACCACAGGAAAATCTGGCAAGATATCCTTTAGAACAATCAAATAATCAGGCCTTTGTTGACTTTTGTCTGAAGGGGGGATTCAGGCCAAAAATTGGCATGATTATCTTGTAGTGTGTGCCCAGCTTTAGACAGTGTGCAGGAATTTACCAGCACTCTTTGATGGATTTGGTCCTCTTCTGTAGACCTGTCTGATAGATACACGTATCGTTTTTAAAGGTCACATATTTTACCCCTTTAAGACAAGTCTATATTGGCCTCAGAGGTCTCCCAAACACGCCTGTGAAGCTTGTTGCTGAAAAAACACTCCAGTAATGGATTTTTGCATGTCTGAAAAAACCCTGTTTCAACCCTGCTCAAGCTGTGAACAAGCTGTTTCTGTGTCTGTAGCTTTAAATGTTAATGAGCTGTCTGACTCCTCCCTCCTGACTACACCTCTCTCAGGAAATGGATGTGGCTAAATGGATGTGACTCTCTTGATCCTCCTCTCAGCAGGCAGGAGAAAAGGGGATCAGGAGAGGAAGGTGGAACTTTCTTCCAAGGGGCGGGCCAACTAAGCCTGGGGGTGGGGCTAACTCCCCACATGGTATCATGAGGGGAAAACCTGAGAATAGCTTGTTTAAGTACACATTTTTTGAAAGGTGGGGGGAGGGTGTAACTGATTCTTGGGGGAATTGTGGACAGGCCAAGGGCACATATTTTTGTTAACAAAGCCTGAAAAAGGGTAGTTTGCACAATATGTGATCTTTAAGTGTCAGTACTTTTTGATCAGTCGTTAAAATAGCAGATTAGGGATGTCATGTGGGCCAAAAAGCCTACTTCTTATGGATGTGAATTAGAAAACAAGGGATGAATGATGCCATTCTTTAAATCTGAAAAATATATAATCAAAGTAGAGGAGGTATACATCTCTTTGTATGAAAAACCATGGTAAAAACATGAGAAGTCCTTGAACATTATTGCTTTTTTGTAGCTGTCATTGATTTTCCCATAATGTGAGTTACAACACATTAATCCCTCTCTGACAAAACATGTCATCACCATTACCATCATGTTGTTGTCACCATTAGCTGGCTGTTATGTCAACCTTCCTGTCTGAGATCAGCAACTGTACTTGCCTGATGACATCACTTACACATCCTCTTAAATGTTATTTTTGGTGTGCATGTTATGTGGGTTAGGGCTTTCAGACTGCCTGCATGAGCTGTGGGTTTCATGCACCGAGATTCTTCAGAAGAAAAGGCTCACTAGTGAGGATGGTTAAGTCCACAGGCTGAACACATCTCAGCCAAAACAGACAGGAAATTGATAAATGCTGTTAAAACCATATTTATTAAATCACTTGTTGGGAGATTTATTGAGGTAAAACTTATAAGTGGAAAGGGTTGCGACAACAGAGAAACTAAGTCAACCACACACGCCTGCTTTGAAAACATACACGGCAGCAATCACACAGCAAATAAGCACCCAGTTTGAAGCAGCGGTGATAGGTAATAATGCCTATAAAAAGCAATTGGCTAGACCTCTGTCTAATTAGGTCAGTCACTTTAAAGGGGGTGAATATGTAATCACTTATTTTACATTATATATTTTTACTTATTGAAATTACTTTGTAGAAATTCATTTTCACTTTGACACAAAATCCAAATAATATTGACCACAATTTATTCATAAAATCAATAAAAGGGAAAAACATTCATGGCGGTGAATACTTTTTATAGGCACTCACAAACATTTTTTGTTAAAACTCATTCTGCTTACGGGAAAGTTACCTTCAATTAAAGCATTATTTTGCCAATACCTTTTTACTATTATATCAATAAAGAGGCGAATGAGACTGTTACTTGTAACACTGCATCCCTACACTATGTTGTATTATTCTTATAATTATCGGTTCCTTTATCTTCCACTAGAATCACATTTCTGTAAAGTACGACAGCCTGTCATATTTAATTATCGCACCAAAAATAGCCTACCTCCTGAAATATCAAGCTCTGCAGCTGGAACTTTCTGTCTCTTTTTAGAGGATATTTCCTTGTGATCTGAAGCTACTGTGTGGGTTTTGTCTGCTTCTTTGCCTGCTGATACAGTGTGGTAAAATTACTTGCCAGGGTGTGATTCTAGGAATTCATGAGAGACTATGTAGCAAAGCAGAGGGCGAAACCAGCTGAATCAGGGACAGTCTGTGTCTTTATAGGCAAAAACTTTATTTAACTTGTTGCATTTTATGGTTGTATGTTTTCAAAAGAGTTGAAGCTCACTCGATGCTGCCATGTCTCAGTCTGTGAGTAATCGCTGTAGTGAACCTGCTGTAATTTTTTGTGGAAGGGGATGGCATATTTGAGGTACAACGGGCAGAAATGTCTGAGTTGTGTCGTTTTAAAAAACACAGTATCTAAAAAGTATCAAACATTTTGACAACCTTAGTTTCAACCCAATAAATAACAACTCAGCTCTGATGTGTTGAGTAGGAGGCTTCGATACAAATGTTGGCCTTTTAAAGAGAAAGAGCATGAAGTCTCGTAAAGTGAGTTAGCGTCAGATCTCAGGGATCCATTAAAAATGGCCCAAAGGTGCATCAGTTCGCCCATTATCAGCTGCCCTTTAATTACAACAGGCTGCTGCTCTTGTATAAAGAGCTGCACAACAGATAATTGTGACACCTGTCATGTTACTGCAGTGAAACACAGATGATGTGAAACCTAATAGGGTGTTTTTTATGGCATGTGATTTCCAGGAAGAAAATGTGCCTATGAAGATGTACTGTTCCCATATTTCATCTTCTTTTTTCCTTGTAAGTGTTCCTTTGGTACTTTATAATGATCTCTAGCCTTGTTATTTATGGTACTCTAATTCTCTAACAGTCCAACAGTATTATAATCCTTCATTCACATCTGATTTTGTGTGATATACTAAATTATAATACCCCACATTTTCTTATAACATGGACCCTTTTTATAGCTAATTAATTCAGCTCACAGCAGGAAGATTTAAATCAATGGTACTTTAAAACAAATTCAGACTGTCCTGACTATCTCTAATATCTATCATCTCATATACAACAGCAAGCAACCAGAGAGGAGCAGTTAAACAAAAATGTAATTTCATTTATTCATTCATTAACAAATATGTAAACATGGATAGCAGTTAGCAGCCATTACTTGTATTGGTAATTAACTTGTGTTGATATTTACATTTACAGGTATTATTAGAACACCGCAACACCATCTGGTATTTGCAATATCAGTAGATTCGTGTTCTTTAAAGATCATGATATCTTAGAAATCTCAAAGTTACACACACATCTGCACCAAAAATTTACAGAAAACATATGGGTTTTTTTTGATATATCATCCCTGTCTTCACACTGGCAGTGCCTCAGAAGTACGTAACTTCATCTAGGTCTAGAAGTTTTTCAAAATCAAAACCCCTAGGGCAGGGGTGTCAGACTTTTTCCACTGAAGGCCACATACAGAGAAATCTAGGATGTTGGGACCACTTTCATACACCTCACCTTGAGGGTAGTTAAGTTAGTAGATATGCTAAGGGATTGATTGAGTGTCCTTAAGTTGCTAGTTAATGGCTGAGAAGGCATACAGCCAATCATTCCAAGGATTTTGGGGTGGCCAATTAAATCTCAGGGGCTTTGATGACCCTGGCTACCACTGGCTCTAGCCTTGGGATGCCATTAGTAGCCCTCAGGGCAGTATAAATCAAGAGAGTATTATTATTTAATATGTTAACAACTCACAGTGGTGTCTCAATTTAGTCTCAAAAAGTCAAATTTTCTTGTAAGAATGTTTGTTTACAGAGTTTGCATAATAGCACCGCCCTGTGCTAAAAACTCAAAAGTAAAAATCAAGCACAAGCTTCATGTTTTTATGCAGGCCATATTTGAGTTTATTCTTATAATTGCTGCAGGCCAATCAAAAATGTACCACAGGCATTTGACCCCCAGGCTATAGTCTGGACACCCCTGCCCTAGGGCAAGGATAGGCCTTGTGGTTCTTTATTCAATACACTCTTCAAAGTACATGTGACATGCTCTTATTCAGGCTGTCCATAATCTATCTTAACATGTAGGAGCGGGGTTTGGATTTTTTTTCCTTCTTAGGTAAAAAAAAAAGGGTGAATAAACAAAAAAGGTGTTCATTATTGCACCAGCTCCTGCAATGCAAGCATAATGCACTAGTTTTAACATCTTTCGCAGACTTTCTTTTGATGTCTTTCATTGCCAGTATTACATATTACAAGTGAATTAAAGTGACAAAAAATAGGTTTACAGAAACTGAAGTAGCAGGTTTTATGTATCTGTAGCACTCAGAAGTCTTTACTTAGGTAGATATTAGATAGAAAAATAATTATGATTTTGGAGCCCTGCTTGGTGAAATGTTTTCTTTATTGATGGGTAGAGAGAAATCCAAACAATTGTCAGGACCAGGAATCAAATCTGTGACCAGTACATAAAGGACTATTAGCCTCTGTATATGGGTGCTACCAACTGAGCTAAGCCTTAACATTTATGTTAATGCTAACAATTATTTATTAACAGAGTAATGGACATGTGTTGGGCTCTGTGTAGAGACACAACATTTATTCTCTTTGTAAGATACAGACAACTGCTATGATACTGGTAAATCAGTCAAGCTTTAATGAGCCAACCAGTGTGTTGTTTATTAATTTATATGCCTTTAAATTGGCACACATCATTTAAAAAGTTCACAAAAACATACTTCACTGCAGTATTCAGAGCCTGTTTGAAATCAGAGAGAGTGAGCTGAGAGGAAAGTTTAACCCCCTGGTGAAAGCTGGTGAAAACTGCAATTTCTGTTAGTTTTAGTGTTACTTGTAGCTTTTTTGACAATATGGGATACTTATTAAGGGTGAGAACCAAAAGGAGTCTTCACTTTTAATTTTATTTAATCAGTTTTGATGCTTGTACATCTCAAGACCTAAAACTACCATTATGTAAAGTCTTGGCCAATTAAATCAGGCAATTTTACACTCCAAGCTTGTGTGTTCATGTCAGTCAGTCTGCTGCTTTTAAAAACTGAAACTCAGGATACTTTGTTTTTAATCTTATTCTTGTACTCTAAGTTTATTTAGTTAGTTTTAGCAAACTATTATTACGTTGCAGCTGACAATGCATATCAGAGCAAAAAACAAGCCATGAGGTCAGAAGAGCTGCCTGCAGAGCTCAGAGATAGGGTTGCTGACAAGCGCAGATCTGTTTTCACTTCATCATGATGGGGCATTAAGTATAGAGTAATGAGAATGAAATGAATCTCTTTGACTGCAGGTGCAACATAAGAGACCTGAAAAAGTGAAGGGGATCTGAATACTTTCTGAAATCGTATATTCTTTTGCCACCTTATATTTAATTAGTTCTTTAAAAGAAAGTGAACTGCAAATTCTATTCCACAAGTTCGGCCCTATAAAGCCAGGTGCACACTGTAGGCAAACTACTGCACACTTACTAAATAGTACAAAAACCCATAGGAACCTTTTCATATTGAGTTTTCCTGCAAATTTCGATCCTTAGAAACAAGAAACTATCCTATTGGGCGCCTAGAAGTTGCATTTGTGTTGCTGTGGTATCAAGGCAGTAATCAATACTGCCTGACATTTACTAGAATCATATCCAAGTTTAGAATTCTGGTATCGTGACAACCCTGATGTTGCAGTGCAGTATCAATCAGCTTTGGCAGGATTTGTCAAGTCAACCAGAATTCCCTTTCTCATCACATGTACTGTGGTCTCCTTTCAGGCACACAGACAATACACTAGGGGGTGGATGCACACAAAACCCCTACAGAAAACATGTTATCCTCTTCTCAGAGACACATTATAATGAGGGATGGGGTTGGCTCATGCTTTCTTCTGCAACTCTGAGAGGATTACCCATTGTTATTTCCCCCCTCCTTTTCCTGGTGGGAAGATATTCATGTTTATTTTTCAAGATGCTGGATATCCATTTTTCATTGATCCGAGCCAGGAGGAGTGTTTCATGTCCTGCAGGAAGAAGTAAAGCATGAGGTGCATTGTGAAGCATGTGGGTGGTCAAGTTTGGTATTATGTTCTAGACTGAGGGGGATAAGAAAATAAAGGGGTGTTTATTCCAGACTGGAAGATGCTTTTCTTTTTTGAAAGTGCAGCAATGACCCAACATCCCCCTCCTTCCTCTTCATCTCTCCCTCCCCTCCGTTGCAGCATCTTTGTGCAGGACCACGAGCCCCACCAGCCCTCTCCCGGAGTATCACAAACACCTCACAGCGCCTCCTCTCTGTATTAACACTTTCTCCTCATCCTCACCCTTCACCACACAAACTCTCGGTGTTTTTCTCGCCTCTTTTTTTCCCACCTTCAAATGACATCACGTTGCTGCAGTGCTCAGTGTATGAAATGTGTCCAAAAAAGAGATGTGGTCACTTGGCTCTGGCTCCAGACATCATGGCGTGACAACGTGTATTCATTTCTATGGGGCTCTTGTTACGCAGGTGGACGCCTGCATGTATGAGGAGTAGAGCTGGACGGACAGTGTGAGGGAGATTTCCTCATCCTACCGCATTGCTTTTGTAGAAGGAGCATGGAAACTAATTGCTCGCATGGGTACGCATACTATTAGAGAGGGGAAACAGAGGCAGTGCATGGGTGGGATTCCTTCATTTTGCTTCACACAGAGGGGAAGTTAGATGGCTAACAACTGCCAGGGCGCAGTAGTGCTCTGAAAACTGGTGGCAGAGTTTCATCGACCTTCGTGATTTTTTTTGACGGACTTGCCGCCTTAATTTGACGCCACAAGCTTCAGTCGTCGCAGACCCATCGCGCCGGACTGCAGCATCTCTTTCTTTCTCCCAGTCCTGACTCCATCAGCGCTGCGATTCCTAACAGTCGTTAATGGGAATTTAATCCACTGTTTCTTCATACAGACCCTGAAAGAGAGAGAGGAGAGGGAGAGGGGTGACTTGATGCGTCGCGAACCGACGCTTTAACCCTCTTTTAACGCGTCTCGGACGCTTCAAGCTAAGCCTCCGGACTCTTTTGGATGTTTTTGGAGGAGAGAGGTGGGGGATTTCGGCTTTCACATTTTCCGCCTTCAACAGGATCGCACTGGGATTTAAGGTGGGGTTTTATCGTATCCTGATGCAGGTAACTGGAAGATATCCCACTGTGTCTTGTTGATGATACTTCAATTCAGCGGCTCATCACGTCCGTTGGATTTTTTTTTTTTTGGTACCCGGCATGAGCTCTCACCCTCAGCAGCCTCAATGATACTGCCTTTTTTCGTCTTTACGCGTCAATTTGGAATAAATGAACTCCATCTGTGTGAATTTTAAGCAGCGAGACGAGCGCGTGGACGGCGGAAATGGTGTGCAATAGGATCGAGCTTTCGGCGTCTGATTTATTAGTCCCACTTTTGGTAAGTCACCTAGACTTCGTGAGAAATGTGCAATGGACTTTGCCCTCTTGACGCATGTGTGGATGACTGTCCTGATCTCTGATGTGCCGCATTGATTGTGCAGAAAATGAAGAATAATAGGCCACTAAATCTATCTATCTATCTATCTATCTATCTATCTATCTATCTATCTATCTAGTCTTGCATAATGTGCAAATCTTTGCTCCACTTTAAAGGCAGCCATTCCCTATAGTCTCCTGAATAATATGATATCTGTCTAGCTGAGATGTGTTCAAGCTACTTGAGATCAATCCCCTCCCTCACGTGGTGGAGCAGTTATTGATAGTGTTAGTGCTGTTAAGATGCAGTCTGATGGGCCCCAGAAACAGCCCTGATGATTGTAGCCTTTTACCGTGCCATGAAAACACTTAAAACATATGACACATGACTCCAATTCCCAGGGAATCTGGAGTTGCATGTGGAAAGAAAAAAAAATGGCCCGGGCGTGTCTGCATCAGCACGACGCAGACACCAAGACTCTTCATAAATTAGAAGCAGCAACTGAATTCCTCCCATCAGAGCCAGATTGCACAGAGAGGAAGAGAGTAGAGTGAGTTAGTGGACCTTTTTTTTTTTTTTTACTGTGGAGCCACAGAGCTTGAATTATGAAGGAAACTTGTTAGTGTCCCTGTGAGTGGAGTTAAAAAGCATATATTGGGGTGATTATTTTGTTTTACGGTGAGCTCAGGCCTCACTGGTGTATCTGTGAGTGAGCAAGAGGGCTGCACATCATCTTTTTTCGACAATCAGCTAAGCAGGTTTGGAGATGATAAAAGGGATAGAGAAGCACTGATGCAGCATGATAATGATCTCATGGGCGCTGTGAGTGAACACTGGCAATTATGTTTGTAGCTGTCTTTTTTTTTTAGCTGCTCTCATCAGTTTCCTGTTAACTCGGTGAGCTCGGCCTCCTCTGATCCAACTCAGCGTTTGCTGGAAGTTCGTTGCACTCTTATTTCGGCATGCATAGGCCAAGGAGGCCAGCATCTGGTCTTAGGAAATTTGTCAGAGGAAGTCTGCAACAACAAAACAGACATGAAGAAGTGAGGGTCCTGGGCATCCATGTGGAGGTAGTAATTCTATTAAGCAGGGTTAGATGTCAAATGCTTAAACTGAAGTGGAGTCATCCTTGGTAGCTTTATCCGCATAATACCTTCAGAAACATCCCCCTGGGGAAGGTGTAGGCACTGGCCCTGGCCGTGTTGCTACATCAGGGCGTGCAGTGAGTGCTTCTGCAGCTTGCAGTGCTGATAGAAAACACAGAGTACCAGCTGCATCTACAGTATACACCCTTCCTTTACTCTGACTGAGCCTGAGGACTGTATGTGTCCCTGCATCGCTGGAAGAGATAGTACCACTTCCTTTGCAGCTGTCTGCTGGAATCACACAGTAACATGAAAAATGAAAGTTGTCACAGGGTCTTGGCATTGGTCCACACTCTGACAGATGCCTACTATGTCCACAAGCAATGAAAACATACTGTATACGTCACATATGAGGCTTTTATTCTCTAAAAATAAAAGCACAAGCAGGCAGCTCAAGGGCTCGGCTCACTGTTCTTGTGTAGTGAGGGGAGAATGGACTCTGTACTTGTGACTGAATGGATGTAGTTAAAGCTGTTCATGGTACAGATTTCATGTTAAACATAGGGGTTAGCCTTTAAGACAAGACCCTTGAGATTAATTGGATTAGTAATTTGAGAAACTGTCGTTTTATGTATTTAGATGCCTTTTTATGAGCTGTGCATCATAAGTGTTAATGGTCTTGTCTTTGGCTTGTCAGGGATGTTACAGCAGAAGCTCAGAGCACTCACTGTCATGTGTTACCCTAATGAAATCAGGCAGGATGGTCATTATCATTATCATACATTATTGCCAACACTTCTGTGTTCAGCAATGCTACTGCAGGCAGGAAGCTGACTGCGGAGCAAAATTCATATCTCAGCAGGTTATGCATGAAAGTAAAGTGACGATGGCATGTGTGGAAGGGTGTCTGCTTTCTAGGTTGCCATTTACAGACCGTAGGGTGAGATTAATGAGCTCTTTCTTCTTTGCCATTCTGTTGCATTGTGTTACAGCAGCTGCTCACAGTGCCGGTGTCATGTGTTAGCATTATGAAATCGGGACCAGAGGAGGGTTATCAGCCACTACAGGAATGAGAGAATAACAGCACACACAGGCTATTGATCAGTATTTGGGAGCATAAAAGGCTTCATCACAGATTGTATAAACCTCTTTTTGTTCTCTATTCAAGGCATATTAAAATAGCTATTTACTGTGACTCATACTTGCTCGCTGACATTTGCAGAGTTTACACGTTTGCTCCAAAGATTACTTTTATTTTAAGCTACCCAAAGCTTTAATTCAAAGGTTCAAGCATTATGTATGATTTTCATCCCCTTCTGTGCACCATTATGTTCAGCATTGTTGCAGCACATTTTAATGAAGGCTGGTTTGATGTGTAGAGAAGTAGTTGCCCCAGCATTAAGGGCATTATGATGCAAACAGCGACCGACTTGAAAGACTGTGCATTAACTTGTTAATTCCTTGAATTCTGGACCTTCAATGCAGATTAGACAGAAAGGAGGAAATACGTTCTAATTAAGTTGTTATCAGTACACAGAGTGAGCGACGTTTCACCCGAGGCGAGTCGAGTTATTTAGCGCTCAAGATGCATGAAAAAAGTCAAGGGATAGCGTAATTACAAGTAGCCAAAAAGATCAAAGGAGTAGCCACAAATGCACTAAAGCAATTTCACTAGAGCTCTACCCCTCTATATCTATTTTTTAAGGTTAGCCAGTATTAAAGTGACAGGAAAAAAAGCAAAGGTGCACTCTGAGTACTGAACACTGGCGGTAAATAACACACAGGCCTCAAGAGGCATAAACACATTCTAACTTTGCTGCATTATGAATTTCAGTGGGAGCAAAAGGTAAAAGCACTAAAATATTACTCCAAAAAGTTACTGCAGTGGTATTCTACATGTTGTAAACAGAGCTAGTGATCACTTATGAGAGGTGTTTGTTACAGTGAGTATTGTCTAACTTATCACAGGGGAAAGAGTTATTTTCACAAGGGCTGAGGACAAAAATAAGTTGTGCAGAAACTAGGGTATGATATCGCCTCAAAGCACGATGGGTTTTGTATGCATTAATTAGCTCAGGCTGTTATTGTGAATGTGTAAAAGAGACAGGCCCTGTACTTTATCTGTAATACACTAAACTTTGCTAATTTCAAGGTGAAGGCGACTTTATTAGCCTGCTTCAGGCTTGTGACCAAACATGAGAAGGTTGTCATGAAAGGATTTTAACTCTGATATGATACCAATTAAAATCAAATGATATTGATACCTTTTCTAATACCACCAAAACAATAAAAACAGTCCTATAGCATGGCAGGCACACTTTCTTAACCAATCAAATACTTGGACAGCATTTTGCTACTGTAACATTGCTAACATACTATATTTCTGCATTTTAGATTGTGAACAAGAGTTTGCCTGATATGTGTAGTAGATTTATTCCTCTCCAGTGCACCTTTCAAGTGAAAAGAGGTATGTTTTTAGCAGCTGTGGTCAATATCTAACATTGAAAAGCTGATGGATTCCATGTCTGCCATCATTTGGGATGGAGATCGAAACCCGTTTCTGTAAGGACCTGATTCTGCATTCTTAAAAACCTGAAATCAACACTTTAGTTTATCAATACTGCTGTTGAGTCTTGTAGGTTCTGTGGATGAACATCACTGGTGCAAAATAAACATCCGTTTTTGCAAGAGCGAAATAATCTCATAACACATCAGCAGTGCATGAAGTTAAATCAAAATGTAGCAGCCTGCCTTTGACAGGATCTCCACAGTAGCATGCTCCCTCAACACTCGCTTTGGATACTGCAGGACAGCTACCCTGTTATCCCAAAGCACCCCAAAACTTTGAACAAATTCCTACTGGTTTAGAAGTCTGTAGGTTCTCAGTCATCCAGGTCATGGTCCAGTTCTTAGTGAAAAGGGCAACTGGACTTGCTTCTTAAAGGCGTTACGCCTCTCCCCCAAAGGCTTCTTTAGTTCTAAAGTGACTGGCGTGTAGAGATTTGCCTCTGTAGGAGACACTGGTAAGCCCATGGTGCACCCATATTTCTGCCTGTAGAAGTCTCTGTTGTACTAGAAATAGGGAGCATGGCACAGATTTGGTCCAGGGTGAGGGAAGTGCTGTTTTGTAGGCTAGCTCCTAGCAGCAGATGATTCTTGGTGGCTCAAACTGCTTTGGCCATGGAGATGCAAGGGAACAAGGAAGTGACATCTCAGGAAGCTATGGCCTCTTCTGGTTGCAGTCCGATTCCACTTGCCAGCAAATTCCTGGGAGTTTCTTATGTGGTTTGGGGTGTTTCTGAGTGGAAATCCTTCCTTGTATCTTCAGTAGTCAATGTATACACAGAGTGACTTCCCCTGAGCATAGTCTGTGGTATTGTCCATTGTCAATGGCTTGGTCCTTCTCCAGTTTTGCAGAAGATACTCTCTTCTTGTGTAAGCTTGTTGGGTCCCTCCTTTGTTGCTGAGAAGGCAAACCATCTTGGAATGATAATGTTTTGGAGGAAAAGTGAAACATCTTCAAGAACCTCAAGCAAGATCAGTTGCAGTTTTGAATTGGAGCTCATTAGTTTAAAAGATTAACCCAGTGTTGAAATTATGCATGCACAATATTGGATTTTTGCCAATACCCCATATGCTTACATGCATATGTGCCAAAATGCTGATATTTCCAAGCTCATTTTAGCTGATACCAATATGGACACTGACATATATACACCAAGCCCCTTAGAAAAGAAAAGGCCTCAGTCAGGAGTTAGCTCAGGATACAGTGAGGAGGTCAGGTTGACATGAGGGAAAGACGATTATAGACAGAGCTGTGAAGGCCTTTAGTTACAGAATAGATGTAGGAGTTGCAACACCTAGTCTGTGAAAGTTTGGAAAGCTAGCAAGGAATGGAGACACACTGCTGGAAAAGGAGAGAAGCGTAAACATGGTGAAGAATGAATCTAAAACGAAACTTGCTGGAGACAGGAATGATTGGTCCAAAAGTGAGATGTGGAGTTTCTGCTAGGGAGAAAGCTGTAATTAGGAATAAGGACTTTGGATCGATAAGGAGTATTACTAAGGGTATCCGTGTCAATAAAACGTAACCATCACTATCCCTAGTCATTCCTTGTACTCGTCAGAGAAGGGTGGGACCAATCAGCGTCATTTGCGGAGAACTAGTTGTAGTTATGGGTGTGGTTTGGGTGTACTGTAAGCCTGGGTTAGCAATAGTGGTAATTTAATCAGAATTGAACATTACTTTTAAAAAAGAAGAGCAAAACAGAATTACAAGAAAAGGTTGTTTTTTGCTCTTCTCCTGACTGACTTGATTCCCCAACTAGCTCCACTGATGGTGAATAATGATAACAGTTGTCTGTTTTGCTCACATTATGTGTTTTACACCTCGTGGTGGTGGGGCATGCCCACTACGTCGTGTTTTGTTGCTCTGATTGGCCTGTAATGAATGGGACAGGCAGAATGTTTGCCCAGGCACCCTTAGACCCATCTTTTGATGTAAAGTTCTCCCCTTCCCAAACACCATCTATGGACTGATGCCCAGATGACCACTGGAATGCAAACAAGCACTCAAAATTTTTTGAGAGGCTCAGGCTGCAAACCTCAGTACGGAAGTTACGTACATTGCTCAAGCTGGAATAAGAATGACATACTGAATGACTTATGTTTTCTTCTTGCTGTCAGCGGTTATGGTAAGTGGCCATTTTTCACAAAAGTAGATTTTTATGAGTAAAAATCCAAATTTTACTGAGGTGGAAACATTTTAATTTAACACACCACAAACTAAGAAAAGCCCAAAGAGGGTTAGGGTTAGGCCCCCTAACCCTAAAGGTTAGAGTAAGGGGGAGGTGGATAAAATCAAAAATAACACACCAAACAAGGTTTAGTCCGTCACCTCCCCCACTGTAGAGCTTGTATTTGTAGAGGTCTGCAACAGATGAGGCCAAAACGCCACACCATAGAGGTCTGCAGCCAGATGCTTCTCAAAATTTTAGACAAGAAACCATTCAGTTTTCATTATTGCCACATCCTTAAGCAGTATAGTCTGCTCAGTTGGGAATACCTAATTAATTACAAAGATGTCTGTCTATTTCGTTGGTTCTCAAATGGTGTGGCAAGGCACACTAGTGTGCCTTCAGGCAAGTCTCAGTGTGCTGTGGGAATTTTGTACAACCGAACATTTTTACTACAACTACACAATAACATAAGCTACTTGTACAGGTTTTTAGTGGGTATTTTTATTGAAATGAATATGGTGTGCCTTAAGAATTTGGTTTGGTTTGAGTTGTATCAACAAAAAAGTTGAAAACCATTAGTTTATAGGATTTTTGTGGCTTATCACCCCCACCTTTATCTGCCTTTATTTTAAGATGATTTTTTTGGGGCATTTTTCACTTTATCTGATAGGGCAGCATAAGAGAGACAGGAAATATGGGAAAGAGAATGGGGGAAGACATGACAAGTGCATTGAGGACTGTAGTCACTATCTATGGGTGCCTGTTCTACCCACAGAACTACACCAGCGCCTGTTATCTACCTTTATTTAAAAATAATGTGAACAGAACAACTAGAAGTGCAGCTAGGAGGGACTGCATAGTTCCACTCAAGAAAACCACATATAGCCAGCCCGTCTTTTCCTTCAGAGCATCACATCAGTGGAATTGAAAACCACAATCAATTAGAGAGTGACCATCCAATTATCCATTTAAACATAATGTCAAGAAATGGTTGATTGAGAGCCAACAATGTCAACAGTGATGCTGTAGAAACCCACAGTAACATTAACAATAGCATGTCTAATATTGAGCAATTATTGTTCCTGTGAACTGTGTAGTAAATGTCTGTAGTATCATTATTATTTCCCCTTTCTTTTTGTGTATGTTAATGGGTTATATTTTAGTCTAAGATGCCAAATAACTTCTGGCAAAGAGACTACGAATGAAAATTAGCCTCTCTGCTGACTTGGGTACATTAAAATTTGCTTGAATGTTGATAATGTACACAGTCCTATTTCAGTTAAATAGATTGAAAATATATCCCATGCTATCTATCTATCTATCTATCTATCTATCTATCTATCTATCTATCTTTATATATATATATATATATATATATATATATATATATATATATATATATGTATATGAGGCAGCCTATCTGGCATGTTAGGGTTTTACTTTTTAATACAATGCATTATTAAATAATAGAGATTGTTTCATTTTAAAACATGCAGTCAAAAAGTATCATAAAATCCCACAGCCTTTGTCCTGAGTCTACCTTTCCTCTAACCAGTTGCATCATGGGATAGACTGCCACCCTCTGTTACATCCATTTTTTGTCGCAGGACAAGCAGTGTTTAAAATGGATGAATGAACTGCATTATTTGCTGTTAAGTGACTCGCACTGTCATTTATGTCACAACAAATGTGTTACAGTCGATGAAACGTGTTGGCACACACTTGTTTTTCAAGGGTTTAGATGAAATAAACCATTCTGAACTGCATTAAAAGTGAAGCAGCTGCAAACTCTCCAAAACCTTCCAACATTGAAGCGCACACAGACATTCGTATTCTGGCTCTGTAACCTTTGGAAGTACTGATTGCTTCGTGGCCTCCTTTTATCTCGGAGGCTCTCTGCCCCTCACACATCTGAGCGTTGTGTCTGAGTAAGGAAAAGTGTCATTTGTTGTCACAGAGCATGAACATGTGCCTGCAGCTTGCCTGTTAGCTGCGGCTAAGTCGCTGTTGTTTCTCTCCGACAATGACTGATAAAACAGGTGAGCGCGAGGAGCGCTGGTGCTTACAGACTGACCTGCTCGGTGCCTCATGATGAGAGGCTCATGTAAAATGGAGCAACAGCGTGTGAGCAGAATGTACAATAGGAGCTGGGTCTATTGAAGAGTCCTTTTCAGAGATGAGCTGCACTCTTACAGATCCATAGGAGGTGAGAAAGCTAATTCTTTCAGGGGCATGGCGCAGGAAGTGGTATGATATTGAACACCCAGTTGATGGTAAGCAGGCGTCATAATCCAAGCAACCTGCATGGAATGAGACCTGAAAATATTGGGAATAAACATACTGCCTGCTGCATTTAAACCACGCTATAGTATCAAATTTTCTTCATGTTGTTTTCCTTGGTACCAGCCAGTCTCCCTCTCTTCGTGTTGACTCTTGAAAGAAAATTGTTGGTGGCATCTGTCTCCTTGAAGAGTGCCTGTTGTGCAGTCCCCCTGCCACTGTGGCAGCCTCAAACTGCTACCCCTGACACTGTATGTCAGAGCCTTTATACGGCCATTTAAATAAAGTGATGTGATGCCATTATGTAAACAACAGCTGAGCGTGGCATTAAGGGGAACTTGCAGTGATGTCTTAAACTGCAGCTTATGGTTGTCTTCTGCTGTATACCTGAAGGTGACACTGATTTAGATCATGCTTTCAGTAGCTGCATCTGGTCATATTGATCAATATCCTCTGCTAGAGTAGCATTTCCTTTGGCTCTCCTGAGAAAGCCAATTAAGAGAGCTACAGGCTCTCATAGAGAATTTCAAATGCACACAAACACTATCTTCCTCACAGTGCCATTAAATAATGCATTAGAACAATATATTATTGTGCAGTGCTTTCTACTACAGGTTCTACTCATCCTTTTAAGGCTCTCTTCTTTGAACTAAGAAGTCTGGTACAGAATGTAGTGCATTTAATCCACTTTTCATTCATCACTCAGGCATTAGGAAAAAGATAATGCCTCCATGAATTACTCCAACTGAACATGCCACTGTGATGGGAGATCATTTTGTCCTTGCATATTGATTTGTTTGTCAGAAAGTCGTACAGCGGGCTCTTCATCAGCCTGAGATTTCTAACTCTGCAGCCTATTAATGGCTGGAAGACCGCTGAAGCATTAACTATTCCAGTGAAGTGAACGCTTAAGAGCCTCAACCTTCACATTGTGTTTTCTCTGTTTGGTTGAACGTCTGGCTTTAATAGAGATGCATGCATAATCTAGCACCCCAGTGCAATAACAAAGAGTCTGTGGATGGTATTTTGTAGCTGACCATATTTCTGTCTGGTTGTCTTGTCAGAGTATCAGTGCATTTTGTTCTAGGTAAATTGTGGGACGTAGGAATTTCCTGCTGCTTTTTAATGTTCTGAATCAGCAATTTGAGTCATGCATTTTTCATGCATGGTTTATAGATTGTATAAAGTAAAAAAAATCACATCCACAGTGATGATAGTAAACATGATGCATAGATTCTGATGGATATCAAATATTAGGGCTGAACGATTTGCAGAAATAATCTAATTTCCCTCAATATTGCGATTTCAATTCAATATGTGATCATTCTTTGGTTAATCTTATGTATTTCTTCAACAAATTCAAGCAATACATAATTCCATAAATAAGACCATGTGTAATGAAAACAATGAAATCATTTCCAAAGCAACCAATCCAGCATGAATAGGATGTATCTGAATATGGGGGTGCAACAAGCGTTAAGCTATAAAGGAGGCGGCTGGGGTGGGGGAGGTGAAGCTGATTGCACCTGGGGTATGACTTTCGTGAAGTAACGCTAGGCTTCATCAGTTTTAAATAGAATGAGCTAATTATTTTTCCTCATATTGCAATTGTGGTGTCATTTGCTTTGTTTAAGAGCATTATCATTTTTATGTCACTCATTTTGATTAAGAAAAACAAACATAAAACACAAAAAGGAGGATTTTTGTAAACCACTATAAAAAAACTGACACTTGAATGTTTGCATATTGTGCATAAAATCTCTTATTTAACTGTTGTTTTGACACATTTCAAATTAAAGAAATATTGCAACTTCTGCGATTTGTAAATTGCAGCTGGCCATATTGCGATTTAATCTAATTTGCGTTTAATTGCCCAGCCCTATGAGATATGGAGGACAAACTTGTTGATTTCTGACAATAACTGCTGAATCTGTTACAACTAGTCATCATGTGTGCCGTCTATAATCTCTTAGTGTGCCTGGCTTCAGTTTTATTTCAAGCAATGCCAGCTTATCTTATATGTAGTGGGCATAACAGATCTCCAGTGGCCAAATGTAAACTGTTTATCTAAAGAACAAACAATTAACTAACTGCCTTCTCTTATCTGTCATTAAATATGTTATAACAATGAGAAATTTCAGTTAAAAATATAAATGTTTTTTATTAAAACCCAGTGTGTTTTGTCTTGCATTCTAAAGGATGGCTGTGGAACTGTGGTGTTAACACTGTGTTGATAATTCTCACTGTATTAAAACTTTATGGCCATTGGCCAATCACACTGTGGATAATTCTGAACCCTTTCTACCCTTGAAGAACCACGGGGGAGCTGGAGCAGATCCCTGCTGACAGAGTCCCCTATGTATTTTAATACTTCTTCAAAGAACCATTGAATTTTGAGGTCTCGATTTCTGTCTGTTGGAGCTGACAAACAATGGATGAAAAATTCAGCTGGCCTTGATTAAACCTTTCCCTGTAATCTTAAAGCCTGTGAGGAGATTTTCATTGCTGCCTCACTGCTGCATTCATATTATTCTCACTACTTGATCATCACAAACACGCACAGCTTCAGGGACCTGAAAGAAAACAGCAGCCACAGAAAAATCCAACGCACTTGGCCCGAATCCATAAAAATAAGTTCCCAGTTAGGATGCCTGCTGTGGTGCATGTGTTCATTTGATATTTATCTAATGTGCAAACACAAGATTCACCAACTGATAATATACCGCCTTGGGCTTTTCTCAAGCTTTAACAACCTAGCAGGTTTATCTCGAGTTGTGTCGCAGTATATGAGTGGAAAGCTGAAAATTATTGGTTTTAGATTATCTGACACCTATCAGAGGATTTTTTAAAACTCTGTAATTCAGAGGAACATATCCAGCTCAAAATAGATTTGCGATGCATCTGAGATGGGAATAAATCAATATTTATTCCAGTCTCCAAGTGTTCTGGAAGTTGATATTATGCATGTGTTGCTAATACTGTTTCATTTTATGCCTGATTTTCTCACCCAATGTTAATTTGCAATCGACAAGGAAAGTTGTTGGTACAAGACGACCTACTGATAACCTTGTTAAATGAGGAGTTTGTGCTGTGTGGTCTGTTTATTTGCCTGCTCTCTTCTTAAGTAAGCAGTTCAGCACATTGATCAGCACATTATTACACATACATGAGCAGGAGGACACTTAAGCAGGGGGAATTTCTTGCTGACACAGTGCTGGAAGCCTGGCTCAGAAAATCCATCCCTCACATCAACATCTATCGGGTGTCTCTATCCTCGTCTCCAAATTGTTCATTGATGTGTGGCGATTAATTACGAGAGCTGTTGCTGCTATTCTGTTCCCAGCAGTGAGTTAATTTCAGTAATACTTCATTTCAGGGGATTTTTATGGCTTTGTTTCTTTGGATTGATTCTTGTACCCTGGAATGTGCCCAGTAGACTCCCATGTGTCCATGCACGGACGTGCTGTTTAGTAGCCCGTATAAAATCCTGCAGAACATGAAATTTTCATGTGTTGCATGCAGTCACTGGCTGACCATGCTGAGTGTAGCATAGATTAGCATAATATAATTTACATGATAGAGCTATAGCTTCTACTTAGGGTGAGCCAGCCCTCATACTCAGCCCCCGTTCATGTGAAGTTCACCCATCTGCAGCACACAGCTGTCAGAGTCAGCTTCTCACCAAACACATCTTTCCTTATCCATCCTTATCTTTAAAGAGGAACTTTCCTTGATGCTTATTGTCTGCAACACAAAATGTGTACAAGTCACCATGATTCATCTTTTTATGTTTAAACTTGAAAAATATACAAAATGTTTCTTTTAGACTTCAGTCAGATGAGGCTTCAAAATTGCAATATCTCCAAAGAGAAAAGCAATAGATCATCCTGAAAATGCTGAAACTTTTTGTTGTTCTGTTCCAAGATATTTGGAGCTTTTTCATCTTCGTTCACAGTTTATTGAAATTTTGTGAAGAGCTCTGTGTGTTATATTATGGAAGAAAATCTACCCTAACTGCAAATAGACAATACGGCAAGGCATGTTTGGGCCAAAATTGAGGCGTAGATATGGTGAGAAAGGAAGGGGGATTGATACAACCCTGCTTGTGCTTTGGATGTCTTTGCATAGTACCAGGGGCATGGGAAAATTAAAAGTCCACACTTGAAGAGTGGAGGAGGAGGTAGATGTGGTGAAGCTAGGCTATTTAGTTGGAGGCCCTGGGGCCTGGGTAGGCCTCTGAGGTCACTTTTAGTGGCCCTTTAAGTAAACTACTTATAGTTTAAAAAATATCCACACAAGTTTCTGTAAACCTTGGAACCCAAGCCAGTTTTTGCTATGTTTGGTTAACCTGTATTTTTTATGCTAAAATGCCTGTAGTATCTCAACCCTTTTAGCATGATAAACTTTTAGACATCTTTTTTTTTTTTTTTTTTTTTTTTTCACGACAACCTCGACTATCAGAACACATGTGCTGCCAGCAGTGTTTAGTCGAGTCACCAAACCTCGAGTCGGAGTCGAGTCCCGAATCCCCAGTGTTCAAGTCTGAGTCGAATCCGAGTCACCAAAGAAAAATCCTGGTCGAGTCCCTTTTACTGAGTCCGAGTCCTAGACAAGTCCCCATTTCCTAAAACCTAGAGCCAAATTAAATTAAATTATTAATCATTTTTAAGCCATTCCAGCTTTCCAGGTGGGGTTACACTGATGTGTTTCATTAATGTATGAATTTCTTCAACTTTTTATTCTTAAGGACTAGAAAAGCTGTTTACAGCAGCTGTGCATGAACAAAACCAAACATCCATGACCCTGTGGTGGAGTAGCCTTAAAGACAGTGTTAATTTTGGCAACTGTTTTTAGTTTTAGTCTTTCAAGAAAAATACTTTTAGTTTTAGTCACAATTTAGTCCTGATCAACCTTCCTAGTTTAACTCTAGTTTTAGCTGATGAAACCTCAAAAACATACCAGTCCAGGGTGAGGGTGATTTTTTTTTTATTGATATCGATACTCTTCTTAATAATCCTTAAATATCACACTCTTCATCTATGATATTCATTATATTAACAGGATTATTTATGGTGGAAAAATGGGACAACATGTTTTTAACTGCACTCATGCTTTACCTGTATCTTTTACTAATGTTCCTCTTTTTAAATGACTGCATTTATTCAGATTTCTCACTAAAACTTCCACTTTTCTCCATGGACATTTGAACGCATCATAAAAAGGTCTTAATTTCATCCCCGTTCAATACTCTAAATTCTGAGCTGTAATTAAACACATCATAATTTTACTGTATGCCACCTCGTTCAACTCACTAATCAGCGTTATCTCGCCGATGTTAAAGCAGATTTCAACATTGGATTAATATTTTTAACTAATGGGACTCACTACAAGGTTTAAGAGTTTTTATCGCTCTGTCCAAGACTGAGTAGGATTACTGTACAGCAGCAACAGCAACTAATATGAAGAATCCGAGCAGCGGGTGGACATTTTCACAGGTTTAAACCTCCTATCAGCCTCTCAGCTCCCCTCTCTGTCACCCAGACTGCCCCGCTCCTCCTGCTCTCTCTCCTTTGGTTGTTTGAACAGACAGCAGCTTAGACTCATGAGAACATGCATGCAGGTGAACGCACACCGGGCGCTGCATGAACACTGATCAGTTATGAGGGGTTTTCTCACACAAAAATAACAAATATAACAGGATGACAAAGTGTTCAGCAAAAAAGGATTGGAGTCCTCCTCTTCATCCTCCAAGTCAAGTCACGAGTCCTCCAAATCAGGAATCGAGTTGGACTCGAGTCTTAGTCCTGGACTCGAGTACTACAAGACTGGCTGCAAGTGTGTCAGATGAATCTATCAAAAGATGTATGACCAGAAATAAACAAAAGGACATATCAAAAATTGAATCTCATAGAACTTTAGACAAATCACAACCAGATCAACAATAAACAAGCCTTTTCACATCTTTATTTATATCCTATAGGCCTTGTTTGTCAGGAGAAAAAAAATCAAATTTCTTACAAAATAGAACAGAATCTATCACTGTCATTTATCTCCATAAAACCAATGCAGATTTTGAGCACATGTGATGTTCCAGTATGTAAAATGCACAGTAATCCCATTTTAGAAGCAAAAAATGTTCTCTTTTCATCATTTGCCTATAGACAAACTTGACCCATTTTTTCTTAAGCTGGCTGCTAACTTTATTGCAGAGCCGCTGTCTTACATTTTTTAACTTAAGTCTGATGTCTAATAAAATCCCCAAAATATGGAAGTCTGCCTTTGTACTTCCACTACTAAAAGGAGTTGAACCCTCGGAAGTGAATAATTATAGGCCAATTTCCAAATTGTATTTACTGGCTAAAGTGTTTGAAAGGTTAGTCAGTGATCGACTGAAGGAGTTTTTAGATTCAAGTAATATTTTATCGTCATTTCAGTCTGGTTTCAGAAAAAAAGCACAGCACTGTCACAGCTGCCTGCAAGGTTTTAAATGTTTTCTATCCATGCTCTGGACAGTAAGAAATACTGTGTGGCTCTTTTTATAGACTTGTCAAAGGCATTTGACACTGAAGACCATAATTAGTTGTTAAGCTACACCAGCATATTGGCTTATCCAACCAAGCAGCATCCTGGTTTGCAAACTATCTGGATGGTAGATCCCAATGTGTCCAGATTGCTGGTGTTACCTCTTCTTTTTTGGAGGTCTTCAAAGGCGTGCCTCAAGGTTCGATCTTAGGACCTATTTTATTCTCTGTTTATATAAATAACTTGTCTAATAACATGTCAAATGCCCCTTATTATTTTTACACAGACGATACTGTCATTTATTGTTGTTCAGCATCGATAATTCAGGCTTTTGAGTTTTTGCAGTCTGCTTTTAATGTTGTACAATCTCGTCTGCAGAAACCAAATTGGTTCTAAATGTGGAAAAAAACAATCTCATTGTATTTTCAAATAAAAGTGAGCTACCAGGGAGCATCCCTTTAATCTTAACTTGACAAGGTGTACCCATTGAGCAAGTGTCTAACTATAAGTATCTGGGATTTCTTATTGATTGTGAGCTTTCATTCAAAGCACACATTGCCAACTTGGTCACCAAACTCAGGGTGAAAATAGGTTTCTATTTCAGAAATAAATCCTGCTTCTCCCTCAGAGCTCAAAAATATCTTGTATCTGCAACCTTTCTACTGTTGCTTGATTATGCTGATGTTCTGTATATGACAGCTTCAGCCAAATGTCTTCAGTCTTTGAATACTGTCTATCACTGTGCTCTGAGGTTTGTCACTGGTTGTCGCCTCACTCATCACTGTGAACTCTATGCCAAATCTGGATGGCCTTCTCTGAGTGCTCACAGGTACACTCACTGGCTGACTCTAATTTACAAGGTTCTTCTTGGCTTAGTTCCTTCTTATTTACTGTATCTTCTCTCCTTCAAAGAACTGAAAGCCATTATGCCTTGCGCCCTAGCAACATTGTTCATCTGCTTGTTTCTCATGTGAGGACTGAATTAGGGAAAAGAGCATTCTGTTTTGCTGCCCCCTCTGCATGGAATACTCTCCAGTCCGATTTGAAAATGTCTGAACTCATCTCACTTGGAGCATTTCGTTCTGTCTTAAAAGACAGACAACTCGAGACTACGGAACAGTGCCTGTGTTCATAATTTGTGATTGTGAGTCATGTTTCCAGCATTATATCTGCAATTTAACTATGCACTTTCCAAACTATTGTCTGTTTTAACTTATTTTTTGTAACCTGAAATGTATTTATTATTATGTGTGCTGCTGACCTCTTGGCCAGGTCACTTTTGTAAAAGAGATCGTGATCTCAATGGGTCTTTATCTGGTTAAATAAAGGTTAAATAAATAAAGATAGAGGACTACTTTTTCTTTTCTCTCCTAACCATCAGGTAACTAACTTGCCTCTTGTTGGACTTTGGCTGATCCTGATTGGTTGCTACCACAAAACAAAGAACCATATAAGGAGAAATTGAAGCATCTTGATTTGCTGATAGGTACCCAGATTGCCCAATTGAGAGTGCTGTCCAGCTGGATAGTCGGATTACCATGAGCTCCCAGAGTGGGTTGTGCCACATCAGACCCAGACCCTTAGCAGGGTCCAACATTAATGGTTGCCCGAATGCCCGGGGCAACTTCAAAAAGCCGACGGGCAAGCAAAACTTGTAAGGACTTGGCCGATCGGGCAAGCACGACTCTGAGCTTTTCTGTTCATTAATTTCATTATTTTCCTCTCTTGTTTCTGTTACTTCGGAGCCCCTGAGTAGCCAGATGCAGTGTGTCGCTGCCTCCATTGGCTGAGCGTGTCTGCTGACATGCAGACAGCTGCAAAAACATTAAATAAAAACCTTTATGAAGTTAAACACTGTCATCAGTGAAGATTCATGGTAGGTCACATCAGTAAATCTGTTATCCACATAAAGAAGACAGACTTTAACTTCAAAATTTAAACGTTTATTATTTGATAAAAAGTTCATAATTTATAAAAATGACATAAATAGGATTTATTAAAATAAATTAAAATCATGAAAAATTGAGATACAAGGTTTTTGCCTGATGTCAGTGATACATAAAATAAATATATGGTCATTATCATTGACATATTGGTTCTTCTGACTCTATACAGACATTTGTATCCGACTTAACCTCATAATTATCCACCAATCCACTGTTTTATTTCATTTCAACTACAGATTAACTGATCTATTATCTACCTTACATTCCCAGTTTGGATTGTGGCTCTCGCTAAAGTATTTTTTTAGACAGTGTGGGTCTTTGGTAGAATAAGGTTGAGTACCACTGGTCTAACTGTAACAGTGACAGTTACAGGGTGGAACTGTGAAATAGCACTTTAAAGGGGCACTATGTAGTTTTGGAGAAGACATTTTTAATCAAAGAAGAAAAATCTTAATTGGTTGATTTACATGTTTCAGCAAAATTTCTTCAGTTTCAGGATGAATAAACCAAATAAAAACAGAAGAAAAACACCATTTCATACTTGGTGCATATGTAGCAGACCCCGCCACCTCTCTAGTGGCAGCGTTTTGCTGACCTCATTTTCCTCTGAGAATAGTTGGTTTCATCAGTTACGAGAAAAATATTTCTGAGTTTGTATTATTAACTTATTAGTGTTGTAAACATGAAATTCCTGAGTTTGAATTTCTTTGGAAAACAACCTGGTGCAGCTTTCACATTGCACTGATCTGTACAAAGTCAGATATAATTTTCAGTGGGCTAACACATAGCTAATAAATACAGTTTTCTTAAGAAGTGTTGTGTATTGCTTTCAACAGTCGACAGGCAATGGATTTTATTTGTAAGTATGTTGTGAGCAAAATATATGCACTTGACAGCCAGAAAAAGTACCTTCTGGACAGGGCAAGTAGGAATTTAGATGGGGCAAGTAGATTTGGGAAGCACTTGCCCTGAAGGGCAAGTAGGCAAAAACCTTAACGTAGGACCCTGGTTAGTGCCCTAAATCTGCACATGACTGTGACTTAGGCCTTTTTTTAAACTTTGTTCTCTGAGTTGGTTAAATTTAGACATTTAGTTGTTTTATTGTGCCTGCTAATGTGCCAAATGCCCCCAAATGTGTTTATCCTTGCTTTCCTTTCTCTTAGACCTACTTTGTGTATGTTTATGGACTATTTGGCTAATGTGCACACATTAACAGAGCCTGCCAAGGTTAGGATAAACCAAGGAGAAACTCAGCATAAAAACATCTATAAAGATGGCTGTATATTTACAGTGTAATTGTATACAACACTGCGATGTGATTAAACTAAGTCATCACACCATTTCCCACAGTTTACAGTTGGCATTGTTATAAACAGGAGATTTACCCATGAAGGGAAAAACTGTACCCCAGAGGAGATTTCTGTTGAACCTCTTTTATGAGGCACTGACTGTATCCTTAAAAAAACGTTATTTTTTTTGGCAGTGTGTGAGAGCCCCATGTCAAGTGGCTCAAACACACAAACTGCTTTGTGCAGTTGCTGTCAAGCCATAGTGCAGCTCCAGGAAAATTTAGCCTATAATAAACAATAATGGCACAATATCTACCTTATTTGTGCTAACAGCTTGGGATACCTGTCTGCTGAAGGGAAAGTGTGCAACAGAAAGAACTACTGTGCAAAGAAATGGCCTTTCTAACAATTCAAGTGCATTTGTTCAACATTTTCTACAAAAAAGACACTATTCAGTATTAAATAAGGGAAATAAAACCACCTATTGTGTTCTTTGTAAATGTGTTGCAGGAATAGTTAAAGCTAGTCAGCCCAGCACACCAGTTTGTCTGTCGATCTCTCTGTTTGCTTGCTTCTATCCATCCCTCTCTTTCTGTCTCTGTCTCTCTCAATCTCACTTTCTCAGCCAATCCGGCCGTGGCAGAAAGCTGTTCACCAGTTTGTCTGGTTGTGCTTGAGGTGTCTCTGTTCAAAGGAAGGTTTTTCTTGCTACTGTTGTGTTTGGAATAACGCTGAGTTTCTTTAAATAATATAACAAAGAGTACAGTCTAGCCCTGTAAAGCTGAACGAATCATATTTGATACACAAGTTTTTGGGACCTCTGCATCCTCAGTGAGATCTTTTCTTCCCCCAAACATCTTGACGAATCCGGTCAGGTACCTGCAGTGCACAAAGAATTTACCCAGGAAGGGAAAGCACACCCCAGGTGACCTTTCTACAGCACAAAATAAATGGAGAAAGTTATTGATAGGGATAGAAATCAGTTTCCATTAAAATTTTTGCCGATTTTGAAAAAATGAAGACAAACACTAGTGTTGTTACTGATACAGAATAATTTAGTCAGTAAAGAAACAGAGATGACTCGCCATGGTAACAAGCTTTAATGAATGATAGCTTGGCCAAGCAGTGTGTGAATTTGCTCTGTTAGGTATCGTGTCCATAACTGATGAACACATGCTTTAAGGAGTACATTTGCATGTCTTGATAGTTATTCTATAAGCTGTTCAAGTTAATTGATGTAGCAAAAAATCCAATTTCTTAAATAATTACTTATAATTTGATATTATTTAAGTATTCCTTTGGTTATCTTTGTTATAATTTTGAATAAAAGGATGGGAGTTTAAAAAATCCTTTTTTAATTTTGATTGATTGGTAAATCAAGAAATGTAATAGTCCTATTAGTGATGGTCAAAATAATCTTGTGTTGCAGGCCTAATACTTGTTTTCTTATTAGAAGGCTTTATACGGACTCCAGACCCACATAAACCAAAGTTTCTGTCAATAATCTGACAGTTTAGGCATCACAGGGCCTGACTTTCTCTTTTTTGGAAAGTATCCTAAAAAAAAAAAGCTGCTGTAAGTCAGTGCCATGTAAACCAGAAATAGATGGACTGGTTGATTGATTGATTGAGCATCCCCCTCCAGGAGACTTAATGGTGAGCTGATTGCAGGGATTATCAGGTCATTGCCAAATGTCTTCAGTTCATCTGATGCCGTTATCTTCATTATGAAGACTGAGCAGCTGTTATAGAGTTCCAGTCTGCCAAATTCCACTGATGTAACTGTAGTTTGAGGCTGGTCGAATTTTGAAAGAAATGAGGATTTTCCTGCACTAAACATGAAAAGCACTGGCCTTTGGAAAGGTAATACTCACCCAAGCTGTCTCAAAATTGGAAATCTGTCTCCTGAGTCCAATTATCTCAGCACTGAAGGATTTTTTTGCCCAACTTTTAAACTTGCTTGCTTACATAAGACAGATTAGTCGAAGGATGATCTGTTCAGCATGCCAGATCTTTTGTGATGGGGAGGTGCAGTCTCTGCACTGAAGGGTAAGTGGGCGACATTGACTTGCACGAGATATTGGAAAAAAGTTTAAAAAAAAAAGGCTCCACCAAGTCAAGACTCTGCCATTGAAAGATACAGCAGTGGCATAACAGTGTCAGCTCTGAGCGTATTTGTCTGTCAAGATGCACTGAGACATGCCAACCAAACTCGTGTCAGGGAAAACAGAGCCATGCAGAAGGTCAGACGTATATCATGTTCAGGTGAGTGGTGCTGAGATGTGAAACAATATGAAAGCTTTATGGCTGGATATCAACATCAATAATAACTGTAGCAAACTACCAAACAAACCAGGTCGGCGATGTGGAGTAATAATCTTGTTAAAGAGTGATTATGGCCCAACAGGGAACCGCTGCATGCTTTTGGCCTTTTGGAGCCATCCATGCTCGGAGTTATTGATGATGCGCTTTGACGAGCTTCAGCAACACTGGATCATTAGATCAGTCTGACAAAGTACTTTCTCCAGCCAGAGACTTGACAGATGACGGCTGGATGTGGTCGCTGTGATCAGGGTGTCTATTGACTAAAAAGGTCTCATTTACGGTGGCCGGGGTTACTGATGAAGGACATTCATAAAGCGTGTCAGTCTCTGTCTAGATGTTAAGATGGATGGATGATTGAAGACCCTGCGCCAAACCTGCAAAGCTTTATGTGTCATTTAACCCAGCAGAGATGGAAAATATGTTTACTGATTTACTGTAAAGGTATCAGGCCTTGACCTCAGGCTTCCCATCCTGCATGGATGTATACATAAACTTAACCACATTACAGAGGTAAGTGTTGAACTCTTCGTTGCACTACATTTGTCTCATAGCCATTGGTACTTGCCTTTAAAAGAGACGATATTAAATCAACACTCAGGAGAGTCCAAAGGGTCCATAGTGAGTGCTTTAACTTTTGATGCCTCAGTGCATTTTACTGCTTTATTTAACTTCTTCTCGGTAGCGAGATAAATTAATTCAGGGAGGTTTCCTCTTGATGGAACATTTTCACATCTTTCCTCGGGCTGAAACCACCAATGTCTTCTGTAGTCATAGCAAAATCTGTTCCTTTTTTATTATAGTTTATTGTTTAGTTTGAATAATGGAAGGAACATTGCTGTGGAGTCTGGACATATATAAGTAGAATATTATAATCATTTATAAAGAATGAATGAATTATTCTGCAATATACCGTGCCTATAAAACAACTATGTTTTATGCTTTTATTGATTTTTATAAGTATAGTTAATATAATTCAACTTTTTTAACAAAAAAACCCACCCAAAATCAAATAATAACATTTTTAATGTCAAAATGAAAACAGATTTCTACAAAGTTATGTCAATTAAATAAAAATATGCAATTTAAAATAAGTGACTGCATAAATGTTCACCCCCTTCAAGTCAGTATTTAGTAGATGCACCTTTGGCTGCAGTCACAGCTCTAAGTCTGTGTGGATAGGTCCCAATAAGACTTGCACATCTGGACACTGCAACTTTACTCCATTCTTCTTTGCAAAACTGCTAAAGCTTTGTCAGGCTGCACGGGGATCGGCATGAACAGCCCTTATCAAGGTCAGCCACAATTTCTGTATTGGATTGAGGTCTGGGCTTTGACTCCAGAACATTCACTTTGTTGTCTTCAAATCATTTCTTTGTAGCCTTTTTTTCTTTAGGTCATTGTCTTCGGTCATCGTAAAATAATCTTCTCACAAGCTGTAGTTCTCCTGTAGACTGAATAAGTTTATCCTCCAGGATTATCCTATATTTTGCCTTAATCATTTCACCCTCTACCTTTACAAGCCTTCCAGGGCTGGTTGCTGAGAAGCATCCCCACAGCATGATGCTGCCACTACCGAGCTTCACAGTGGGGATGGTGTGTTTGTGGTGATGTGCAGTGTTTGGTGTCTGTCATACATAACCTTTTCTCCAAATTGCTTGGAGTGTTCTCTTGTCTTCATGGTCTAATGGTAGCCAGGAGTACTTGGTGACCTGACCTTACAGACACAGATGTCTTTATACTGCAATTACTTGAGACACATTGACTGCACTCAGATAATCCCTATTCCCCTATTTTAACTGTGAGACTACTAGCACCAGCTGGCTGGGTCTCTGTTGAATTAAGTCAGTCACTTTAAAGAGGGTGAGATTTATGCAGTCACTTATTTTTACATTGCGTATTTTTATTTTATTGACATTATATAAATCTGTGTATACTTTGACATCAAAGAGGGTTTTTGTCAAAAAAGGCAAATTATATCATCCTATTATTGATTTATAAAATCAATCAAAGGCTAAAACATAATAGGTATATAACAAACTACGATAAAAAGGCAGATTTTTTCATGGTCACAGAAGATGTCAGCATTGTACATAATATTTATATTAATTTTAACCTGAATGATCTGTCAATGGGATATTGAAATGAGCTTAGAAAAAACACATATCTCCAGGCAGATGCTAGACACAAAAACATGGACATCTGTATGACACAGACATATGGAGATAATTTTCCAGGAACTTGTAAACACTGAGCACAGCCAGTCCAAGTTGATCTGCCAAAAGTTAGAGTACTGGGGTTCTTTATCCCCAGGTTAAAGATCTGTTCAGTTCCAGGAAACAAAGAGAGTTCTTTAAAAACACTTCAGTTAAATGCTTTCCAGATGTTCATGTTACTTTTAACTGCTACAGCACTGTCCATTGGATTAGCATGCTCATGATGGGTTACTTTGACATTTGTTATAAGTGAAGATCTAGTGTGATTGGATGAGGAGTCAGTTAAGGCATGAACTTTTAATAATACATCAAAAATGTTTTGTATGGAATGGGGTTGTCTCTGCTGTTCAGTTCACAGATCACATTGAAGCTTTGCATATCCAAAGACCATTTATTTGCGTAATTATTTCAAAATAAGTAACAGCACTGTCAATATATATAAAAATGTTCAGCCAGTTGTCCCAGAGCTTTCGGTGACCTAGTTTAATGTATTTTCATCCTTCCTATAGCCTGCCACCACATTTCATTACATTGCATTTAATCAGGATATAAATGATAATAATGATAGTAATAAAAATAATAATAATAATAATTGTATTTTTTTTAATAGCACTTTGTTATACACACAAAGTTATGTGCAAAAAAATATAAAAACAACATATTGAAAGCAAACCGACAACATAAGCAGTCATACAAGAAAACAAACAATGAGATGAAAGACATAAGAAAAGATGAATAGTAAAAATCAGAGAATCAGAAATGTCCAATTTTTATATAACACAATGTTTTACACAGGAGCTTTGACATGTTTGTATGAATTTGTTTATCTCCTTTTTAAATTACTCATTGTTTTAAGAGGCCAGAACTGTGAAACACCTAACCTTCGCAACCCTTTTTGACAGTTTGTGACATCTTTCTTTAGTCTACAGCACAGACTGTAGAAAAATATTGGAAGCCTGAGTGACGTCATGTTATGGATATCTTTTGGGTCTATATATTAGGGGTAGAGCAATTATGAGCCTGGCCATTTATTGAGGTTCATATTTTGCATTTAGATGACTGTCTTTCTATTTTATCAATAACTGATTAAATAAATAAGTTAAAAAGTGCACTACTTTCACTCTACTGGAAGTGCGTCTTCCCCTCTGACTTTGTTTACACTCTACACAGTCTCACAATGTCCCTCCCACAACACTATCCGATAGGCTAGATGTCGCATGACTGCAATCCAATCAACACTGAGCCCTGAGTGGCACTGACACAGGGAGCGTACGGCATCACTCTGTGTTTTCCTGTTGCTACTGTGTTTCTCTGTGTTGTTTCTCATTTCAACAGATTGAGCAGTAAATTGTTTTTTTTTTTTTTTTTATTTTGTATTATGCCATTTTTCTTTTGCCACATGGGGTACATATTGATTCAAAATATTGGTTACCGGTCTCTTGAACTACTAATTAGTTGGCATTGATACCGCCTTGAAAAATAATGGTTGACCCTTACTAAATATTTAGCCATATTGAAAAACTCTGTCTGAAACCAAATTCAGATTGATTAGAATATATCACTTAAATGAAAAAATGATTCAATGTAAATTTCCTGTGTCATCCTGTGACCTCCTGTCAGTGTCTCACGACCCTCCCAGGTGTCCAAACCCTCACTTTGGGAAACACTGGTTTGAGAGCGGCAGCTTTGTATATTTAAAGTTGCTTGGTATATTTGCATATGTTGTTTTTATGAGTATTTATGAGCCTTAAAGTCTACCAAAAGCTGTTGAGTTTACAATAAATAGAGAGAAAAAAATATGATAAGCTGTGAGCCCTGTTATTCAAGAGTCAGCAAACAAAGAATATTTGCCTTTTTTTTCACCATTCGTTTTTAAAATGACTTGAAGGATTAAACAGTTATAAGACTATGTGCAGCTTGTTTCTTGGATGAATAACTTCCTGATTAATCCAACAAATGTCTTGGCCCTGTTTCAGTGTGCTATCATGAAATACAAAGAAATAAAGCAAATTCACACAACTAGTTTTCTGCAAAAAGGGAATATTTGCTTGAAAAAACTACTGAACAATGAATTTGAAAAAGCATGGAATATCTTAACTTTAATATCAACTTTATTCTTGAATCAGAGCAGAACATACAGCTTCATTTAGATGTATAAGCAGTTTGTAATGCCACATCTCTGTGTAACTTAAGGGTCCAGTATTTAAATCTTTCCAAAATTTGTCAGAAGAGAATCATTTTCAGACAGTGTCACTTCTGAGATTAGGAGACTGCCTTTTCAGCTTGAAGAAAATCATATTCATGTGCACAAATTCCACTAAAATAGTCCCAGATCAAACTGCAACAAGGATTTAAGGTTTATTTAAGGAACATTTAGCTGTCAGTTTTCCCATTATTAATCCCCCCAACCAAAGGAAGCTTATATTTGTCAGGATTTTCATGCCTGAGCTCAACATTGAAGAAAGAATCTTAACAACAATAATTGACTCAGATGGCATCCGTCACCTTCTGGTCTTCTAACAAAGCACCCATGAACAACATTAAAGTATTATCTTTCCAGTAAACCTGTATGAAAGTTAAAACAATGCTCCTTTCTTCCTGTCTCATACTGAGTTTGTTTTGCTGGATGACTGGGTGCTGCTTGGTGAGCGTGTCTCAGAGGAAATAAAGCTTCAGTTCAGGATAAAAAGCAGATAACGTCTCAGAAATCCTCTAACTCAAAGAGCACATGGCATTAGCTCAGTAATAGCAGATGGATACGGCTTTGATCCACAGTTGGGGAGGAGAAGTCGATTGAATGACTGTGATAAGACATTCAACAGTTAAGCGCTTTCTCTCTATGGAGATTTGACTGTATTTAGACTACAAAGGCATTAAATGGTATCCGAATGGACGATCAAAATTGAATTAGTGTTCATATTTTTTTTTTTTTTTGCTATTATTACCGTATATGTATACCATTAACAACAGGATAATAAAGTAATTATAAAAATTATAAAATGTTCCCAAAGACTTTAGAGTCAACCATGTACATTGAAATGTGTCTTCAGTTTCCTAGTTTTCTCTGCCCTAAACCAAAATAGTAACAAAATGCTCCATTTATGTCTTTGTGAAAATGTTTTTGAACATAAATAATTCAAGTTCAATACAGCTCTCTAACCTGGTGGAAGACTCTTGACTCCACACCACTCCACTCCTTTATTTGGTAATGTTTGCAAATCCTGCTTTTAGGGACCTTCCTACGTGACTGATTCGAAACTTATTTCATGCAAAGATAAACTCAGACTTTTTACCTAGCATAGAGGAACTAAACAGTGTCATTTATTTATTGCATCACAAAGTCTTCTGGAGAACAATGTAAGATCTATTTACTAGGGGTCGACTGATTATCAGCTTGACTGATTATTGAGGCTGATATTTGGCATTTGGCCAATTATTGGTATCTGCATTGTATTTTACCAATAATCAATAAAGTTACATACACAGTGAGCTTATGACATAGCTTCCGGTTTTCCTCCGCCTACTGTGCTGCTTTGTGCTGTTTCTCATATTAGTAGAGTGAATGCTAAATTATTTATTTTCCTTCATTTATTTATCATGATATTTAGAACTACATTTGGTTCCAGATGTTGGTTATTGGAACCTCTACAAATTGGTATTGGCCCTGAACCCAATATTGATCGACACCTATTTATTGAGAGTTTCTCATATTTGGGTCTGTTAAGCAATAAGCAAAGAGGTTGAGCTAAAGCAGGCCTTTAGCCTTGGCTAACAGCTATAGTGTGACAACATAAAAGAGTCAAGAGTCCTTGCCAATAAAGACATGACCATAAAAGTATTTTGTTTGGCTGTAAGCATGTTTATATCTGCTCTTAAAAACAGGCATTTCAACATGAGTGTTCACAGGGCTTTAAGGACCGTCAGCCACAAGTTGACTCTGGATGAAAATGCAATTTTTGCACCACAGCATTACCTTCATTTTTCAAATCATGTAAAATGCACCAGAATTACAGCCAGTATCCATTGTTCTGTTTTTGCAGTCCGTTCTTTGGTGTTACACTCCAATTATGGCAAAATTTTGTCTCATCTTGACCATCAAAGCAGATCAGGGTTTATGAGGTGACTTCCTCTGCTTAATGAAAAATAATTTGAGCCTATAGTGTTAGTTCAAGCAGGCAACAGATTCAAGCGCTGCCAGTTGAGATCAGCTACCCCTTATCAGCTGATGGCCAGCTGATTCTCTCTAACCTGTTCTAGCCTGGATAAACCTTTCTGCTCCCTCTGCAAGCTGCTTTTGCAACCCTCATCCACCCCAGCTCCTCCTTTATTCTGCTTCTGGCTTAATCAGTGTCATTCTGTAGCCATTGATGCCCCTGCTCTGCTTTTTTTTTTTGTTTTGTTTTTTGCTGCTTTCTCCCTGCTTTAGGTTTTCCTTGTAGGGACAGGAAAGGCAGGAATGTATGCTGTTCCTGCTTGATGCTTTACACATAGACTTGTGGAAGGGCAGGGGGATCCCAATATAACAACACCGCAAGATATAAACAACAGCAATAGGTACAAATTAATAACTGATAATTAAGATAAACATTTATAACAGCAAATCATCTGTGTATCTTGACAAAGTGATCTTGACTGAAATATATTTTGGACTGAGAAGTTAGGTGGACTGGATGCCAGTATTAAATCTGACATGATATAAAAGATAAATATTGTCTGCTTGTACCCATTCATCCCACATTTTTTTTGCATGTGATTGATGATATCAGCTGGTACTGAAATTAAACCCCTGCATTTGTGTAGCCCTACTTATTTTCCTCCTTTTGTGTTAATGGACGGATGTAGATTAATATAAGATTATGACAAGGATTGCGGAAATTGAGTGCTGCTTTTTATGCCTCTCTTCACAGAACTTCATTCATTATCTGATAAATAAACATAATTTGAGTAAATATTCTATCAGTTATTTTAAATTCCATGATACAACTTTTCTTTTTTTAAAGAAGGAGCTGAAATTTTCGTTGCTTCCCACAAGATGAAATCTGTTTACTGCTGTCTCCTTAGTTGTAATAGTCTTTACATTTTGACATGTCTGTAATTTTTTAGATTAGACAGCAGAGAAAGCGAGACTCTTGGCAGCTGGCTGTCAGCTGAGTAGCTTTGGGGAAGAAGTCTTCATCATGTTAGACAGTGAAATCTGTTGTTGCATTTTTTCCGCTCTTCAGTGATGTCTCCTGTGATCTGTACACATAGCCTAAAGAAAATTCAATTTTGAATCATACATTAAAGAAATCATGTGGATTAATATGCTAATGTTATCCGGTGTCTGCTAAAGCCTTGTGAAATACACAGAGAACAAATCCCTGACAACATTTAGGAAAAAGAAATACAGACACTTGGCCTGGAAATGTTTCATTCTGCGTCAAAAGGAAGCACAGTTCTGTTCTATAGAAATAATGTTGAATGATGGAGCTTTGTGCAGACTTCCTTCTTGAGACCCTCTGATCACTTTGGAGTCTGTTGACAATGGGATTAGCTGAATTTCACTGTTGTGGCTTTGTGGCTGAAGCTCTCTGGTTTTCTTTCCTTTGAAGGCTTGTTGATGAGACACATCAGTGTTATTTGCTGTGTTGCCATGGCAGCAAACATCCCTCAAACCTGCTAGGTGTCTGTGGCATCCTGGTGGCTCAGCTGGATAAAGTGTGTGCTGTGTAATCGTGATATGCTGTGTTTGAAGCCAGCAGGGACACTTTGATACTTTTCACTCTTTCCTTCTCATGCCAGCTTTCTCCTGCTGTATTTTACCTTAGAAGGAACCCTGCATGATCAGACAAGTTCATCTTGTTGGATAGATATTTGTATCTCTCAAATGTATATTGAACTAAAAAAACTCCCCAAATACCCCACATATCTGCATTTTGAGTAATTAGAGTTTATAAACTCACGAGGAAGCCACCATGTTTTGGTCTGCACTGGTAGTGTGATGTCACAGTTCCGCAGCGCTCCGGTTTGTCTCCCAGGTGGTTTTGTCTCCCTGCTGTCAAAGCTCTGTCATTCCTCCTACGTTTTACCTCAGTAAAACTCCCTACAAGTGATTGGATTCAGTGTATAGTGGAAGTGTGCCGGGAGCTTTTCAAAATAAAAGCAGTATGTACATACGAACTGAGTGGACTTTTACTTTGAAAAGCGCAAACCGGAATTGCTTTCGTACTGTGTTTATCTTTACCTGAATGTGTGGAAACAGAAAGCTTCATAAAGAGTAGAAGTTTGGGGAACAGCTTTATTAAACAGACGCATTAAAGCTCTTGGCCTTTATCTGGTAATCAAGAAACTGATTTCAACATATTCTACAGATGTGGATTTAAGTATTTGATACAAGGTAAATATGGCTCTGTATCTATCATTTTCCTGTCTAGATAGACAGATAACCACTCGTGGTGCAAATAAAAAATAGAAGAGACCACAAATTTTAAAGTTCTCTGTGCATGAGACATGCAGCATTTCCGTGATGCAGCCCTAACACTGGCTGCCAGTCTGAAACGCTGGTTACTGCATAGGAACGGTGAGGAGCGCTGCGGGAATGTTTGTCACAGCGCCAGCGTGGACCAAAACATGGCAGCCTCCTGGTGAGTTTATGAACTCTAATTACTCAAAATGCAGATATGTAGTGAGTTTACTAGTTCAATATACATTTGAGAGATATGCCTATCTATCAAACAAGATGAACTTTTCTGATCATGCAGGGTTCCTTTTAAAAATAACATTTAACTGCAAGAAAATCAAACTCTTTATCACGCCAGATATGAGAGGCTAGGCTTGTTAAGAAAGATGACTTTTTTTATCTTAACCAATGGGCAATATGTGAAACTTTAAATCAAGCAGCACTTTCAATTAGATGTGCAATAAAAAGACTTGAAGATGTAAAACAAGTCTCATCTTAAACAGATGCACCTCCGTGTAAGACCGGAGGGTGAGTGTTTCTCTCAGCATGGCTCGAGTCTAATAGGCGGCCTAACATATGGCTGATCAGCCTACAGCTCTGTCATTCTGGTCCAGGCACGCTTAATAGACTACAAATGATTTGGCTCCAGGTGAAATACTCCTTGTGTAACTGAGACGGGCCTGTGATCACTGAGTTTACTTGATGCACTGTAAACAAAAAGTGGAGTAATTTCCTGTCACTATGGTGTCTTTGGCCTAGTTATTATTTATAATCTGGTTTGCTTTGAGTCTAAAACATGGCTGTGCTCTCACATGGACCCTTATTTTAATCCACATCTGAAACCTTGTTCTTCATTCATCCATTCACTGACCTTTTCTATATAGTCTTGTATCTGAAGATCTTCAGAAAAAGGTCTAAAGTCCAATATCTCTATGAACCTTACAAGAGTGAATGAATGCATCTGTAAATTTTCTGCCCTGGCACATTTGGTTATCTCCTTTGTATTAACACCAGTAGGCTATGGTGAAGAACTATGGTACAATATTCTGTAAGATATAACAAAGTGGCTACTTTTTGTGTTGTGATTTGGCACAATATAACATAAATGGATTGATTTGCAGATTTAAACTTAAATGTACTGAAGACCTTATTAAAAGCTGCATGAGCGCAATGATCAAATAGTTGTAGTCACATATTTAGACAGTTTAGACACTAGTACTTTTAGACAGCATGCCTCCACATAATGAATAAGATGCTCTGACATTCAGCCACGCTCTAGAATGAGTTTTCTCTGAAACATTTTGCAGACTGTTTAGATTTGGCATTTTAATTTAGCAGTACATGTATTTATACAAACCGGTAGCTTGTTGTTACATAATTAAACCATTGTTTATAGAATGCAACTAATAGACAATTCCTCAGTGCCCTTCCAATTAGAACACAAGTAGAACCGAAGTTCATTACAGTGCCTATTCACAAGCCTGTCTTATTATTAAAATAAGTTATTATTTTCATCGTACTACGAACAACCATGAGTTTGTCATTGTTAGGGACTTCCTGTTGAGAATGATGGATCAGATTACTTTACAATCTCGCATAGACAATTATGTTTACTTTGCGCTACAGTGATCCTCACAGGTGATCCAATTGTCTGCCATAAATGAGCTTTTAGGTAATACGCTGATAAGCAGAATGAAGTTATAAAGCTGTCAGCAAGCTGATGAAGTGCCACAGCGAGTAATTTACATACATGTGGAAATCAATGTAGACGTGCCAAGCAAAAAAAAAAGAAAAAAGGAACAAATTAGAGCGGATCCAGGATGTAAATGTAATGAAGTATCTCTGCTAATAGGATGCAAATGTATTACCTCCGTTCTTTGGGGGTTTCAGTTGCAGCTGTAAATGAGTATCAGCTGATGCAAACATTTTTCATCATCTGTTTATTTTCTGGGATGTATTCACATCAAATGCTAATGTGTAAATATGAGGAAAAATAACAATGACATGCAGTTGATGATGAATGTATTACACTTGGAAGTTAGAAAAAGTTTAATTATTGTGTTAGTCCAACTAAAACTGGACATTTCAAATGCTATCTAACACCCCAGATAAACATTGCATTGCATATACCTAAGATGGAACCAAACTGGCCTTGGTGCTCGTCATGACCCACAGTTTCTGTGCTGGGCTTTGACCAACAGTTTGAACAGCATAAATCCTAAGCAAAGCAGGAGTTGGGTTATCATCTGCCAACAGATATCCCCATAAAATAGAGGGATAGTATACATATCTAAGTTAAACGTAATATGGTACTGAAGGAGAAGCATAGAGTGTGAAAGTGTGACATGTACAAAGCTGTAAAGTTGTTCTTGCCATTTGCCTTACAACCAGATAGCTGCTCATGTATTAGTAAGGCCAAACAGAACTAGGTCCAACAGTAACTTGATGAAAGGGGGTATATTACCACCTAGCATAATGAAGTCAAACGTGCTTCCATACGAAATAAATCAATTTCCTCCTTATGCTTGGATACCAGGAGTAGGAGGATAGTAGGAGTTGGATAGTAGGAGTCCATGTGCTTTACTGAGCTGCCTGCTGTCCCAAGTTGTAACCCACTTAAATGTTGTAAAGCATAAAATACAGTCAGGGAGAGCCAGAATGGTTGAACAGCTGAATCCTGCATCAAGCAAGCATGGGACAACATTTTCAAAATGAGGAAAATCAGAGTCTTCAGGTACCAAAACTATAACAAAGTAATGCTAAAAGAAGGGGTTATACCTGTCCTAATATTTATGGAAAGTGCATGAAATTTGAGATGGGCTTTTCATTTTTAAACACTAGTGCAATTTCTCTGCTACTCCCTTTTGTCTGCCTTTTAATTACATTATATATATATTTTTCAAATCATCTCATTTCATTGTATTTACATGTATGCTTCTTTTGTTTCATATGGTGTTTTTAAAGATCTAGTGTCTAAACTACTCAAATAAAATGACTGTGACTGTTTTAAAATGTGATAATGGTGAAATGGGCATTTTTTTGTGTGTTTTTTATGAGTGTGGTAAAATAAAGGATACACGAAAAATAAAAAAAAAAATTTGAAAGTGTCCATCTTTTTTCGAAATGAGGCTGCAGTTTGCCATAAAAATTGACACTTTTTAAAATCTTGTCACTACATTTCCCCACAAATTTTCCCCATTTCTGCGTGAAATTGAATGAGCCACCCAAAAGAAAAGCACCATGAAAGAGACTTATTCTGACTTTGAAGTAGCTGAATTAAAATGACAAAGGCACATGGGAAAACCATATAAAGATGAATAACAATTAACAGTGTGAGTCAGCTTTTAAATCACTGGGGACAAAAGCGTGCCTTTTAATAAGAAAACATGAGACAAATTACAGGCGCAGCCAACTTGCAGTTTTAATTTGGAAATATCAAGATATCATAGCTTAGACTCAGTGTAAAGCTGGCAGGAAATTATAAAGGCCTTGCACCTTGCAGAATAATAAGGACTTAAGAGGGAGGAGTGTTGCTTTTTTAAGTTTGAAAAGCAGGGACATCTTCCTGATTGTTTTTTTTTTTTTTAGATTAGGCAATTATAAGGTTTCCATTTTTGATGGAGCTAGATTTCTGATTTGAGGTGATCCCTGGGTGTGTTCCCTGGGACGGAGGCTGTCCATGAATAATTAGCTCAGTTTGAGCTTACTCGTTAAGAAGCTTAGAAGTGCTATGAGCTAAAGTATAAGCCGGCTTAGTGAGGTAAGTCTTGTACACCAACTATTGACCACATGTTCTTGGGGTGCACAGATGTTTTTTTCAGCACCTTTTTTAATGGCTTGTTTGCTGGAGACCGATCATCTGACGGATTAAGCTGTTTTTTTTAACCTGGAATCATAAAGACCTGAAGGTGTCAGTGGAAATATTACAGAAGCTGAGCTGTCAAACCCCCTACTGCCCACAAAGACTCCAATCCCCCATCCTGGAAATGCTTGAAATGATTATGATTTGTGCAGAGGTTGAGATTGACATTGAATCAACCTGCTGTGCTTACACCGGCGCACATCAGAAGTCTCCATGATAACTTTCCCTTCGTTTGGACTGAAATCACTTATGAGAAAGTAATAAGCCAGTGACCCTCAGTGTCAGCTCGTCTAAGCTGCGATGGCAATGTCAGCGAGATAAGAAATGTAGAATAGCCTTGTGGTCCCTGTTGCCTTTTAAAGACATCCAGATTTTCTGAGCCATTACCTCTGAGAGATGAGCACCAGTAAAGGGAGAAAATATCCTGTTTGAGCAGTGTTTCACACCTGCATTGACTAACACTGAAGGGGGACCTTGCTTTTGTCAGATAATCAACATGGCTGCTGAGTCTTGTGCCTCACACAAGGGGAATCATTGGCAGGTCCCATCTTTCAGGTTTGTGCTCTGTGAAGTCTTCTGTTCCCAGTGGTTACACTTCCTGTGAGGCCTGCCCACAGATTTCACTCGGCCCCTGAAAAACCCAGAGAATGCCCCAACTTGTCATTTATTGATGGTATCAATGCATGTGTGTTGGATCATTAGCATTGGTGCTGGTGTCTTGGCTTACAGTTACCTCACTATGAGCGGAAAGATGTGTCACACTATTATTAGGTTCTAATGTTAAAATAACTTGTTCATGCCACATTTAAAAACAGTTTTTACCACTGTTTCCATCCATCCATCCATTTGTGCCACTTTTGCCCAATTTTGCCACTTTAACCTATATTTGGCAATTTTTTCACCCAATTCATTAATTTAGCGACCAATTTTTGCCACTATTTTTTTTTTTTTTTTTTTTTGCCATTTCTCACCCATTTTTGCGTCTGGAATCCCTTATTGCCACTTTAACTTTATTTTTGCTGCTATCTTTCTCCTTTTTTGATTCCTTCAACCCATTTTGCCACATTTGACCCTTTTTTTTGCCTCTTTAAACCCCTTTTGTCCCTCTTTTTGACCAACTTTGCCACTTTTAGCTATTTTTGCAACTTTTTAACTAGGGATACATTAAATTGGATTTTTGCCAATATCCGACATGCTGATATTTACAGTTTCATTTTAGCTGATACTGATACCGATATTAAAATATGCTTTTTGGACAAGAAATTTCAGTCCTTTTCGACACACATTCGACACCAAACAAGGTTTGAGGATGGCCAAGGAAGCAAACTTTAGTCCTTAAAAACACTTTAAAGTTTAAAAAAGGAGGATAAAGAAAAAAGACCTCAGCTGACATAGGTCTGTTAGTTCAGCCTAAAACACCACTAATTTGTTATTATATATGGACATAATTTAGAGACGATGTATGCTGAAATACACAGGCAAAATATCAGATGTAAATATCGGCAGAAATTTTGATATCTGCTGGTACCGATATTTGCCTTTTTAAGCTAATATCTGCCAATATGATAGATAATATCATGTATCTATTTTTAACCCTGATCAAAACTTAAGCCACCAATTTTTGTAGCTGTTTTACCCACTTTTCCATTTTTTCCCCCTCTATTACCTTTGTTGCCACTTTTAAAGAATTTTTGCTTCATTTAGCCCGTTTTAAACACGGTTCACATTTTTTGACCCTTTTTATCTGCTTTTCACCATTTTCCCGGCCCTTTTTGCTGTTCTCAACCCATTTTTGTTTCTTTTCACCCATTTCTGCAACTTTTTTGTCGTTTTTTTCCACCCATTTTTCATCTTTTTGCAACTGTAACCCACTGTTGACACTAACCGATTCATGCCACTATTCCTCCCACCCATTTTGCCCCTTTATAGTTGCTTTTCACATCTGTTTCCACCCATTTTTGCATCTTTTTGCCCACCTTTTGGCGAATTTGACACTTTAACTTGTTTTTGCTACTTTTTAACCCACTCAATAAGTTAGCCACCCATTTTGCCTTTTTTTAAATTTTTAACCACTTTCATCTATTTTTTACACTCTTTGCTTCTGTAATCCATTGTTGCAAGTTTTAAACAATTTTATCCACTTTTTGCCCATTTTAGACACCTTTTAAATTTTTGACACTTTTAACTGCTTTTCAGCATTTGCCTGCCCATTTTTTTTTACCCTTTTCTGTTTATTTTCTTTTTACCACTCTTTAACCACTGCATTCTCTGGCATTCTGATGTTTCTGCACATCATGGCGTAGCTCTGAAGTCTGTCATTTCTTTCTCAATGGGGTTTATATTTTGAAAAGAAATCTTTTCTTACTTCAGAATATATAGATAAAATTCAAGTTTGTTTCCTCAATAAGAGTAGTTATATTTAGGTTTAATAAAAAGCAGGCATTTACCACAGCTTAACTTTACAATGGCCCATGATTTTGCTGACCTCCATCGGCCCCCGGTTTGGCTGGGCCCTAGTAAGCTCTCCCCTTTATCTGCCCCTTATGGGTGGCCTTGCTTCCTGTCAAAGATGCTACAACAAAAACTAAGTTCCTGTCTGTTAAACCCCTCCTGAAATAGCACGTCACAGTTTGAGCCTTTTCTCTGATTGTGTGCTTAATTCAATAACAGTTAAAAGGAACAAGAATAGTAAACATTTCTATTTCCAGGAGATTGAGAATTAAGGCTTCCCCCCATTAGTGCAAATGGAGCATATCACTGCAGTGTGCCCCATATAGAAACCAGCCAAGTGCCCATGAATTTACTCTTTTGTGATTCCAGCAGGGATTTCTTCACCCCCTTGAGATTTTTTCTTGAAGACTTACAATGAAGCTCCATCTCTTCGTCCATTTTCAAAGTGGTTCTTATAGCACAGAAAAACTCTCAAGCCTACATGAAAAGAGAGAACAGGATGAGATGTACAGAAAAAAATAGAAGGCGATCCTTTGCCTAATAGAAGCTGACAGTGCAGCAGTAAAAAGGGTCATTTTAAAACAATTGAACTCAGAAGCGTTCATTTAACTCGCCAAGATGATTGAGCTGCTAACATTTTAATGTGCAGTGCGTCTTCCTCGGCACCACAACGTTAGTTAACAAGAGTACTCTGGTGTCTTCTTTGGCCCAGATTCTGTATCTCTGCAAGATTTTAAGAAACTGTTTCAATTATGGATGTTTTACTTGTTTGCTTTCTGTTTTACTCTGTTAAGAGGCGTAGAAATGGCCCCTAGCAAACGAGGCTACAGCTGGCTAATGTATTTGATCTACATGTGCTGTGTACAGTATACAACATTTACATGATGGCACATAATGTTTTGCAGCTTTAGTTTCTCTCAGATAACACTTGGGCTGAAATAAAATGTTTTTCAGCGCTCTGGCTTGCTTGAAAATGAAGATGCATCCAAAGGAGGAATGACGCAGATGTTGCTGTCAGCACACCTCTTTTCTGCGTGTGTCTAAATTTGGAGTGAGGCCGAGTATTATCATTTCAGAAATGTACACCGCAGACAGATACACAGAGAAAAAAGAAGGGTTTGGACTTAATTTCCCATCTTAGATGCTAATTTGACAGCTGTTTCTTTGCAAAAATGTTATCATAATAGGATGAAAGTAACCTGACAAATCCTTTGTGCTGAGCTTTGACTCTCAAAATCTACTGCAGGGTTAATCCACCGTATTCCTGCTGGAAGTTTGCCAGCATAATACCCCAAACAAGCACAAGAACATCATCCATTCAGAGGGGATATGTTTTTATTCTTTTAATATCATGCATATTTTTTGAACTTGTTTCAAAACTGCTGCTGGTGCCACAGGGTAAGGATATGACTACAAGATTCAGTTTCATTGATTTCCTGCATCCCATTTCTGCTAAACTACCACAAGAGGATCAGTTAACCGTGGTAAAAGTTAACTCTTGATTGTCTCAGTGAATTTAACCCGGCGGTTTGAGATGTGGAGGTGGAAAGAGGCATATTTTCAAACCTAACGTTGCAGTTCGCTGCCCTACAGCTCGCCCCAGCTATTGGCATATAGTCACACTGTATCCATTATTAATCACACGCTTCTCAAGGACAACGTCGGTGCATATTAGTATGCAGAGAGCACAAAGATCACTTACCAGCAGTGACTTCAGAATTAAGTATTAAAAAACAGAATTCTGGCCTTTCTTTCCGTATGCCAGGGTCATATTTAACCACTGCACAAAAATGGCTGTGGGGAATTGAGCTGGAAAATTTCTACCTTTGCAGTGATTGCGGTCCAATACTCTGTGCACGACTGATAAAGATATTGCTGTAACATATATATTTTTTACCTTCATCTTCTTATCTTGTTTTCTGAAAAGGACTCTGTGGAAAAGAGAGGAGAGCTTCACTGAATCCTCTGCTATAACTTGTTCTTTACAATATATAAGTAGTTTTATACTGCTGCTCACATCTTAAGATTTTTCTTTTTATATATCCCAGTTCAGTGAACAGTCTGTGCAGCAGGAGCATTTAAGTTACACAGTCAGTGAAGCAATTGACAAGGCAGCGCCTTTTAGAAGCTGTCTGGCTCCTTTTAATCAAAATCTACTAACTTCATCAGTGCAGTTTGCTTAGTTTTCTTTTCAAATGGGGATTCTTTCCTTGATAATTTATTAATTCTAGGACAAAATTAATGAGAAATGTTTAAGAAAGGAATGCTTTCAACTTTTATAATCGTGTGGAATCATGGGAGTTTCTATCTGCTGATGGAGTTGAGTTTAAACTTTCTTTGAAATATAAAAATGTAGACTTGGGGAAGAAAACTTTAAGTTACAGCCATCGATGTTTGATATACTCAAAGGCCGCTAAAACTGACCTGGTGGTATAGTTTGTGAAGCTCATCAGCTTCCTGTTTAAAACGCTGATTGCTTTGGTTAGATGTAAAAAAAACTCAATGCAAGTAACCTTATGGCACATTAGGTCTGAAATGGTTCACAGAGGTCACGGTTTGGTTCTTACTTTCACTTATTTTCAGTTTTGTTATGTTGCAGCCTGATGCTAGAAAAACACATTTTATTCTCGTGAAAACCTCCTCATGAAAAGTCAGAACAGAGTTCTAGAAGTTTTTGCTATTTTATTAAAAGTAAAAACCTTAAAATATCACATTGACATAAGCACAGACTCTTTGCAAAACCACTTGAAATTGATCTCAGGTTCCTCCCGTTTCTCTGGATCTCACTAAGGTGTTTTTACACCTTGATTGAACTCTACCTGTGGTAAATTAATTTGATTCTATAGAAGGCCTCACAGCTGACAGTAAATCATAGCAAAAACCAAGCCATGAGGTAAAAGGAACTGCCCATATAGCTCAGAGACAAGATTGTAGCAAGGCACAGATCTAGGGAGGGCTACAAAAAAATCTTCTGCACTGAAGATATCCTGAGAGCACAGTGTCCTCCATAATTCTCAAATTTAGGAAGTTTGGCACAACCAGGACTCTTCCAAGAGATGGTCACCCAAACTGAGCAACCATGGGAGAAGGACCTTAGTAAGAGAGGTGACCAAGAACGTGATGAGCACTCTGACTGACCTCCAGAGATCCAGAAGGACAACCATCACTGAAGCCCTCCACCAATCTGGGCTTTATGGCAGAGTGGCTAGATGAAAGCCACTCCTCAGTGAAAACAAAAAACAGATGAAAGCCCACTTAGAGTTGCATAAAAGCTTCAAGTGAAAGCCAAACAGGCTTTTATGTGTTTTGCACTTTTCTACTGCTGCATATCCACATGTAGTCTTTAAAATATGTTAGCATCGATACTGTCTTTGACCCCCTCTCTTTTACATCCAGAGGCTTTTTGTAAAAAATGTTGAGAAGTTGAGGAGTGGTTTGAAAAGGTGGTTGGTCTTGTGGCTTTGCTGCTCTTGCTAATGAATGCAACTTTTTAATTTTTTTTTGTGGTGCCTGCTTCTTCAGTGTCTTCGTTGGTAGCAGTTAGCAAACACTTATTAGCACTGGCACCACCTAGATTGCAAATACTGTCTTTTGTGACTTGCTTCAACATGAGTTTGTGATAGATCTGGGCAGGGTTTAGTTGTACTGTAAGCTAGTATGTGCAAAGGCTGTGGACGATGTGGCAACTACCTTGAATGTAGCTATAGTATGGCGTCTGTTTTTATCCAAAGTGGGTTATTTTTCTCAATTGGAACAAGAGCAGAGTGCCACACAAAAAGCTGTTTTTGCAATTCTTTCGGCCGACCTTGGCATGAGTTTTATCCACGAACAACCTCCACTGTTCATGAACTACAGCAGCACCAGCCTGTAGAGCTCAGGTTACTACCTCATTTTGTCTTGTTGCTCTGATTGTTCCATAATGAGTGGGACAAACAGAACATGTGTCCAATCACCTTCCAAGAAATTTTGTGAAAAGCCCTGACCTTACTAAACGCTTTCTATGGAAGGTTTTTACAAGCAGTGTAAATCATATCCATTGAAATTGATATGTGAAATAGTCAATCTTGCTTGTCAGACATCCTAGAATAAGTCGTCATTCATAGGGCCCCCCTCCACAGGCCCTGCCATCTAGAGTTCCACAGAAGAGACCAAGAAACAGATGTTTTTTTGATTCCCCTGCTTACAACAGTTACCATTAGAAATGAGTGTTGCAATCTAGAATCTGACTGTAACATGTGGCTAATATTCCCAGTTTTTACACTGTACTTTTAAGACAGTCATTACATCAGTTTGGAAAAATAGTCACTGCAAACTTAAGAAACAAAGAAATGAAGAGAAATCGATTTCTAAAGAGCATTTTGAAGCCAGTCCAGTGGATTTGATTAAAAGCTGCAGAACAGTTACTAAACAGAGCTTTATGGCTCTGTCAACAGATGTGAGTAATTTCATTTGTTGCGTTGTATTTTCTGCTGTGTTCTGCACAAACAATCATTTTCTCCTAGTTGCAATCCATACTGGCTGGCAGGGATTTCTTTAGGACGTCTGTGTTGTGTATGGATCCTGAACCTGCCAATATGAGAGGAAGCCTGTTCATAAAGACACGTTCCCTTGTTTCAAGAGTAGAAAATGAAAAGCTTCTAATCTATCACAGTGAGAAAAATCTCTTTATGGAGGGCAAAGGTTCACAGATAAAGCTCCAGTGAAAATCCCTTATTAAAATACAGGAAAGCCATGATGGCAAGTTATTAAATCATGGTGTGGATGACTCAAGTCTTACTAAAGGTCTTGTTTCATGTGGTGAACTAGTTAAAGGCAAGGCCTTGTCGGGGCCCACTTAGTGGCTGACATTCAGCTAATGAATCGTCATACTGTAATGTATTCACCCCCTGCTGGTCCTGAGAATATGTTGGATTTGGATACAGGGCTGTCATCTCTGTGCTGCAGTTTACTTTCCTTTTAACGTGTCACTGAGTGGCACCAACAAGAGACGAGCCTTCATATGACTGCTCAAAGACAGCGTACATCAACAGCAGCGTGGCATGGCCATTTAAAAATTAAAACAAGAGATGGGGTTTATCCTCAAACCGGACCCTCCCCACTCCCACTTGAGGGTGCACACCCTTTGAAGTCATAACCACAGCTGAAGAAGCACCCTCTATTAAGTTTGGGGGATTAGATACAGTGGTAAGCTTTGAGACGAACTCCTCTCTCAGGGACTCTCTCTAACCATGGTTCATGTCACTCAAAGAATAATACACTGCATAGACAACACTTGGAGGTTGCTTCATTGAAATAACTATATTATAAGCAAAAAACAATCATTTTTTGGGGCATTTCTACATCTTATTGTTTAAACCCTGATAATTATAAGCTGTTATTTTACTGCCATCTGTGTAAATGGATGACAACATTAAAAGTTTCTGTCCTATATACTACAAATAAGACTAAATGAAATCTGTTTGATGCTAATGTCTGTGTTATTTATAATTTTGTATCTAATTTCAAGCATTTTTATGTCTTTGCAATAAAGATAAATGGTTTATGGAGGGTACTTTTCTAGTCTTCTGACCATTTGAAACCATTTTACACACAAACACTCAATGAAAATACTATGGAGAGTGCCTTTCTGGTTTAACTCTAACATTAACCTAGAGATTTACAATCTCCAGCATTGTAATTATCATTTGCAGGAGTTTGCTTCCGTTTTTAATTATATTCAATATTTAACTTTGGTTCCTATGGCTTTTATGTTTTTGCTGTGGTATCAGAACCTTGTTGCAACAACAAACTTTAACAATGAAGCCAATTTGGATGTGCAAGGAAGACATATTCACAATTCATATTTCAATCAGGAGAGACTTATACAAGTTTAACAATGATTTATTTTACAAGTTTGGAAATGTTTGGACATTGTTTGGAATTTGGAAATGTCTTTGGTGTATAGACTCCATTGTGATGTCTTTATGAACTTGAAGGGGCAGTGAGGTGGACAGCAAGATAGGATACCCACCAACAGAGTCCAGACACTGGAGGTGGTGATGGAAGGAGTAAGATGAGTAAGAGACTTCTGAGGAGTAGATTTCGGAGGAGCTTGACCCAGATGCTGACGAGATGATTGGAAGTAGTGTTGAAGGGATGCAGGATGCATGGAGAAGCTTGACCTGGACACTGATGAAATGTAATGGAGGTGGCTGGGGAGGAGAAGGGTTGCAGCGATCGCACTGAAATGACTGTGACGAAAAGAGAACAGATTTTAAAATATGACAGCTGCAGGATGACTGGATTGAGAGAGGTCATGGCTGAAAGGGATTGGCTCTAAGCTTAACCCTTTAAAGCCGGAATACACAAATTATAGCCAGAAAATTGGATTTTAGGAAATTAATTGTTTATTTCACTTTCTACTGAAATCCAAAAAAAAAATCCAAATTTCCACAAAATTTAACATATTTATATTTTTTGTATCTCATTTGATACATTAGGTGGTTTTGGTAACTGATAATCTACTTGAGGGCATTTTTATCATTTATCAGTCTTCCTGCTTTAACCTAAGCTAAGCTTCATTAAAACGCTGTCATTGTCAGCAGATATAAAAATGTTTAGGGTCAGTACGATGACTATTTTGGCCTGAGTAGTTCATGCCTTTTAAATAAGAAAAAAAAAGCTTAAAGTGAGGTTTGGTGCAAGAGAGAGAGCGGAGAGAGAGGAGGGGTTGGGCAGGGTTGAGCAAGCGAGAAGGAAGCAGTGGGCACTGTTTTGAATCATCAATCACCCATGATGCGAAATTTCGCGTTAAATCAAACCTGTTCCTAAACAAAATTTGACAGACAAAAAGTTCAGTGTCAGTGTGCAAACATGATTATAACAACATGAGCACAATTTTCTCTTTAAATGTGTGAAAAATTCAGATGAAATAAACAGACTCAATGTGCAAAGGCCTTGAGTGCTAGCATCCTGTTGCTAAACAGAGCTGTGTTACAGAATGAAGTTATTTTTTTACTTTTTCACTGCAGCTATGCTCTTAAAGGGGACATATTATGCAAAAAACACTTTTTCAGGCTTTTCTAACAAAATATGTGCCCCTGGCCTGTCCACAATCCCCAAGTTCCAGAAAAATCTATTCCCTCCCCCAGTCTCTTTCTCCACCTTTCAGAAAATGTGTGCTAAAATAAACCGTTCTCAAATTTCCCCTCATGATGTCATGTGGGGCGTTAGCACCACCCCCAGATTTGGTTGGCACTCCCTGCTTGGAAGAAAGTTCCGCCCTCCTCTCCTGATCCTCCTCTCGGCTTCCAGCTGAGGAGAACCACATCCATTTCTTGAGAGGGGCAGAGTCAGGCAGCTCAATAACATTTAAAGCCACAGACACAAAAACAGCTCGTTCTGAGCAGGGCTGAAACAGAGGGGTTTTAGACATAGACTTGGGGACCTCTGAGACCAATATATACTTGTCTTAAAAGGTTAAATATGTGACCTTTAAGATGTTAGAAACACAAACATCTCTGTATGGACATGAAGGAGTATTTTGTATTTGCTGGTGGATGCTGGTGACACCTTCCTCTCACAAGCCTCTTCTCAGTTCTGCCCTCTCAAAAACCTCTATCCCAGCTAAGTGTTGAATTCACCAGTCAGCAAATCAGCTCTTTGGCTATTGTCTTTTAAAGATGCATGTGCTGATGTAAGTGACTGTTACAGACAGACAGAAAGAGTGTCAGTAATGTATCCTGGTCTGCAAAATTGTCTCTACTTTTCAAACTGCTGACATTGTCACAGCACTGCACAAAGACTGATACTAATAAAATGCCTAAATAAGACAAAAATAGAAATTACAGACAGAGCACAATCACTGCATACACTTCTTATGGTTTATTTGTGATTATTTAGAGGAAATATGTGAATTTAGGCAGTACCTGAATAGTTTTTTAGGAAGATACTTTTATTTCTTCTTTTATTATAATAAATGGTCTCATTTTGGTAACTGTTTTGTGAACAATTCTTATGTGAAGATTTGGAGATTGTTTTTGTTGCCGTGGCAAACAGGTGTTGATATTGTTTGATTTTTCATGGTATTGTATGGCCATTTAAAATTCTGGTATCATAACAATTCTAGACAGCCTCAGCCTGTTACTAGGCAGAATAAAAATTAGGCTGAAAGCTCATTTTCGTGATGCAGCTGTCTCTCATGGACATCAAATTTGTAGCAGCCAATGGATGACATCAGAGGGACTACATCCATGTTTAATACAGTCTAATCAAACCTGGTATTAGTGTTCAGTTTTCACTAGAATAATACATTGTTTTTACAACCCTAGATATCAACACCACTTGGGATCAAACCACCAACCTTCTACATGTTATTACAAAACTTTCATAAAAGGGACGCCTTTGATGACGAGCATAACATGCACACTTACAGTAAGAGGGTTTAACAGCCCACTCCCACTCCTTACTCTGTGGTTTTGGACTGCATTCAGTGAAGCAGACCCTCCATGTGAGTGAAGAAACGAAGTGGAAGTGCCTAAGGAGAAGGTGTAGGAGGTGGTTTAAGAAAGGCCGAGGGATTTGGGGAGTTCAAGGAAGTACGAGGAGTAGTTTGAAGCTCCTATTTCCAGTGGAACTTCACCATCCTCCAAACCCACCAAAGCACTAAAACGTAGCAGTGTATCCTGAAGGAGTTCACATGAACGAAAGCATCAAACAGTGAAAGCATCTTTCTCTGTGCCTGTAGATACTCCGTCAAACTTTTACCGTGCCTTCAGAGGATGGAGAGTGGCTTTAGCAGCACTGTAACCTCTCACCTGTAAATGCAGTGCACTCTGCTGACTCTGGTCCTCTAAAGACTTTTAGGATCCCAATCTAAGAAGAGGATGTGTCCTTTTCTTAAAAAATTCATACAGGTTAGAGGGAGATAAGTCAAAGATGCAGCTTGCTAAATGTCCTCTTTTTTTCTAAAAATAATCTGGCAAACACTGGTAGCTAGAGGAAAGCACCATCTGTCACCTGATAGGTTTGTTGTCTGACTCTTATAGAGAAATGTGCAATGCAAAGAGAGACATCCCAAGTGACAGCTCACATGGACAGAGATGTCTTTGAGCTAGAGATTTTAAGTTGCAATAATGAGGTGGAGCTACAATCCTATTACTACCTTCACCCTGCAATAAAGTTTGTTCCCCCAACATGCCCTCATTAAATATGAAAGTGAGATGGGTATGTTTCAATCCAGGAGAAATCATCACAGGTTCCCCAGTCCCTCTGTTGTGACACATTTCCCCTTTCCTGTTACTCCCTGGTGATGTTGGCTCCCTTTCCTCATTGTTTCTCACATTTAGTCAAGTAACCACAAATATAGCCAATTAATATTTGTGGTGTCCCCAACACTAGAGCTGACACCCTGCTGATGCTGCCGTTCTGATTTAAGAGATAACGTGATTTTCTACGCAGGCGACTCGATCCCTAGAGGCAGATAGCATCGTTATTGCCTTTAAGTGCAAGACATTTAACCTGGCTACTTAATCACCCATGCTAATGATGTCTGCTGAGAGTCCATATGCCGTATGTCAGAGCCAAAATGAAAAGCTTTTATTGAAGCCATGTGTACCCTGCAATCATGATTTATATGTCATTAGTACATATTTGATGAAAATGACACCTAAAATGTACTGAAACTATGAAATCACAAGGATTTTGTACTTTACAGTAAGTGCTGTGTGGGGTTTTTTTTTTGACAAAAAAACTCTTTTATTTCAAACTGAAAGCAGATTTCTACAAAGTAATGTCAATTAAACAAAAATCTGCAATGTTAAATAAAAGACTGCATAAATATTCACCCCCTTTGAAGTGACTGAGCTAATTCAACAGAGAGCCAATTTGTGTGTAGTTCCAGAATTAGTGAAGTGGGTTCACCTGAGTGCATTGAATGTTTCTGAAGTGATTGAAGTATGAAGACAAAGAACCTATGACTACTCTCTAGGAGTTAAAAGCTTCAGCAGCTGAGATGGGAGAGACTGAATACAGCAACTGTTACCCAGCTTTATGGGAGAGTGGCAAAGCCACTGTTAAAGAAAACTCACATTAAATCTCAGCTAGAGTTGCCCAAAAGGCATGTGGGAGATTCCATGGTCAAATGTAAGAAAGTCTGATGAGACCAAAATGGTTCTTTGTGGCCATCAAACAAGGCACAATGTTTGGCGATCACCTAGCACTGCATATCACCGCAAGCACACCATCCCCACTTTGAAGCATGGTGGTGGCAGCATCATGCTATGGGGATGCTTCTCAGCAGCCGGCCCTGGAGGTCTTCTAAAGGTAGAGGGTACCATGAATGTGGAAAAAGTGATTCAAGATAACTGACTTGATTTAATAGAAATTATAACATTTGTCATTGGTGTAGTTAAAGATTGCACTTGTTTTGAGCTAAAAGGCTGAAGGCCTGTTTTCCTAATTCAGAGTGACCATGAGGGACTTTGAACATTAGACAGTCAGTAGACTGAATCTGATACGATCCAGTGGCCCATTTCATTAAAGATGTTACATTGGGCAGAGAGATGCCCCGATGTATCAGTTTAACAGTGGTATCAGACAATATCAGCCCCGGCCTAATAATGTGGAATGATCAGATATCAGTTACAAATCATTATCTGTTGTGTCCAATTTTCTGCTGGCGTCTGATATATCTAGCTGCCAAATCAAATTAGAGATTTCATACAGGGCAGAAGAAGTAACCATTCTGACAAACTCTGATCTATTTTAATGGTTAAACATTAGAAAAATTATTGGCATAATGGGAGTCTCGTATCAAAATAAGGAATGAAACATCAGTATTGGCATTGCTGTATTGCCATGTTGCTATCAATATCAGCCCTGATTTTCACAGTCGGTGGTAGGGTAGTGTACATCCAGTGAAGGATTTATAAATAATAGATCCTGGTGTTTATCACCTGTGTGTCAGTGTTCTGGATTATGAAACTGAGAGCAGAGAGACAAACTAAATCCAGGGATTTGACAGTGGAGGCAGCAGCATGTTTGGAGATTATATCACCATAATCTAGGATTGATTTAAAAAACTGCTTCTATCACACTTTCCTACAATTAACAGGGAAGTTAGACCTATTTCTGTTCAAGAGCTGTTGAAGTTTGCTGATTATGAATATGGTTTGAATGTAGATGTTTCATATAGCCAAATACTGAGATATTTATACACTGCAACTCTGAATATTTCTAGGGGGTGCTTCCTAACAGGGAGCTGAACTGAGTCAAAACAATACAAAATGGTGTCATCTGCATACAACTGGATATTACAACCAGTTTTATAGGGTTCAAGTAGTAGCAAAGGTATCCAAGCACTGACAGTTTCACAGTCTACCATATAGAATTCATGAATATAACTAGAACAACTAACTAAATTTAACACTTTGTCTTTGCTCGAATAGCTTGAGTAGCTTTGCATATGATTTTTCTTCTAGGATTTTCTCATTATTTTGTTAGTCTTTTAGGTTTGCATTTGGAGTAGTATCAGTAAAATCTATTATCTACAATTTCAGGTATTTTTTATTTAGTCCCTTCTCATGTTTCTTGTCTTGTGTTTCCTGTTTTATTTTGTATACTTAACTTGTGCCTCTGTTGAGGTTGTTTCCTGGAAGTTATAGACCAGTTTTGTGTTTTTTGACCTCATTTATGCAAGCTGGTTTAAGCTGTGATTTCAAACTCATAGCTCCAAGGCCACCCATAAATAGGGATAAAGGGGAGAGCTTTCTGGGGCTTAAGTCATTGGTTCATTCTAAAGTTAAGTTGAGACTGAAATACTTTATTTTTTCACCTCGATAAAAAGCATTCTTTTCAAAGCAACAAATATATATTTTTTTCTATTTATTTGTGTCGTAGTATATAGCTTTCTTCAAAATGTAAACCCCTTCTCTTAAAACAGAATGAAAATGGGTTAGAAGTGGCAAAAAAGAGTTGAGAAAAGTGACAAAAAATGGTTAACGGTGGCAAGAAAAAAGGCAGAACATAGCAAAAATTGGTTTAAATTGGCAAAAAACTGACATAAAAAGTGAGTGTAGTTGAAATGGGCCAAAATGGGCATAAAAAGTGGTGAAAAGGGGATAGTAATAGCAGAAATGGGTTAACCTTGGACATAAAATGTGGGGAAATTGGTTCATTGTGACAAGAAATGGATTTAAAGTGGCAAAAAATGGAGAAAAATAGGATTAAAAAGTGATAAAATGGGTTAAAAGTGCAAAATGTGCTTAAATTGGCAAAACCAGCAGAAAAAATGGTGCAAAGGGGTCAAGAGGCAAAAATTCATTTAAAGTGGAAAAATGTGGCCTTAAAAATGTGATTTGCAGTTTAAATTGGCAAAAAAAAGTCATAAAAAGTGTTAACATCGCATTATGGTGGATGAAAACAGGTTGTGAAAAGTGGTTAAAAAGTGGCAAAAATGGGTCAAAAATAGCTAACTGTTTTAAACTGTCAATAATGGATTACCAGAGGCAATTAATAGGCATGAAGTGTCAAAAAATGTGTCAAAGGTGGAAAAAGTGCACAAAATTGAAGCAAAGAGGCATTAAGACTAGCATCAATGCTACTGATCCAACACACATGCATTGATACCATCAATAAATCACAACTGGAGAGTTCCCATTCTCTGTGTTTGTCTGGGGACCAGTGAAATCTGGGCAGGCCTGCATGGCTCATGATATTTGAACTACTGCAGTGCCAAATAACACATCTTTTCAGCTTTTTTCCCTTCAGACTATCCAGAAAATGTCCACTTCTGTTAAACCCATATCTCTGCTTGATAACACAGTTTCTGAGTTCAAGATTAGAGATATGTTGTCTGCTTGTTCACTCAAACCTGACAAGTAAATTCAGAGTGCCTCTCTCAATTGAATCTCTTATATATCACTCTTTTTTCTGTGTTTTATATGAAGTTTTGATATCCAGAAGATGGAAGTAATGTGAGAGACCAAAAAACATTTCCTCCTCCACACTCCTCTCTGGGGCTTTAGCAATAACAGGACACTGATTTGATCAGCAGCCTCTATGAGAAACCTCTTATGTATTGTGCCTGAGGAAGCAGTCAGCACTGAAACAAGTAGAACAGATGGTGTGGCAAAAATGATATGCTTAAATTAGATAATGTGCATTTTAAAGTTTCATACATTTATTCCAAAAACAGCTAGATGCATACTCAACTTTTTAGCTGATTCAGTGCTTATGTTACTTATTCCTATTGATTCTGAGTTATAAAGATTTTTAACTCGACTAAAACTGAGATGTCTTTAACTTTTGATTGGATTTCTGCAAAGTCATTAGAAGGTATTCAACAGCGAATCTCTGTAATGTAAAAACTCCTGCATTGTTCGTCTTGCCCATTCAGTCCAACACGCTAAGTCTTATTTAAATTCTTAACTATCTGATGGACTCAGACAATTAGCATTAATCATCTCTCAAGGCCTGCCATCACCAGGGTTATATCAACCCTAATTCAATCTGCTTCTTGTCTGGGCTTTTATTCTGTGATCAGCAGAGGATTTGGATAAAATAAGGAATTAAAATGAGCCGAAGCATGATTTACATTAACATGAAGTCATGTCTGGCTTTAATGCAGATGCCCAGTAAATTGACTATGCACATTTAGATGTTTTACATATAAATTTGTTTTTTTGTTTTGACTTTTTAGGTTAATGTCTTCCCCTTAAAATTTCAGAGTTTCCAAACAAGCTACCAGCCAAAATCCTGACCCCTGATGAAACTGCCTGTAGCACTGTATTTTACCCCTGCTTTATTTATTGATTTGTTTAACCCTTTAGCCTTTGTCTTGTAGTCATTTTTACTGTATTGATTCTATTTTACTCATTCATAATAAAAATTTATTATATATTCAAGAAACTTTAACTTTCTAGTACTTTTGGCTGTTTCTTGAGTTGTATCAATGGTTTAATTTCTCAACGGTTTCACAGTTTAATGTGTTTCCATGTTTTCTGTGCCCCTGTGTAGCTCCTTCTACCTTGGCCTTGAGAAGTTTGCTGCTCTTAGCAAGGTCACCAGTAGGGGGAATAAATTGAGTTGGGGGGGGGGGGGCAGCCAAATGGGGGGCCCATTGAGGTCAGGAATATCATGGTCCATTGTAAAGTTAATCTGTGATAACTAGGGGTGCACCGATCGATCGGCCAAAATCGGTATCGGCGCCGATTTCCTTAATTTTAGGAGATTGGCCGATCCTTGTAAATAAGATCGGTGGATAAGATCGGTTTCATATGCCTCAACCTACTAAAATGTGAAAAATGAAAGACTAAAGGAACTGATATAATTTAGTAGTTTGGACAACAATGCTTTAAACCAGGGGTCGGCAACCTTAGACACACATGCCAACGGTGGCACGTGGGCACTTGGCCAGTGGCACACTTGCAATACATCTGAAAACTGATTTTGGAAATATTTAAATGCCCTTTAATTCACCGTTTGTTATTCACCTTCTGGCAATTCAAATTCCTGACCGTTTTGAACGCATTCCGTTAAGACACACCCTACCCCGCCTCGTACTTCACATTGTGCAGGTAGGAAATAAACAAACCGTGCTCGCCAGAGCTCAACCTCAAACTACAAGGTACAGGCCAAACTGTTTTGGACCTGTACGATACATGGGCAGCTTTTATCGAAAAGCTGGAAATAGTTTCAAGCAACGTTACTACTAACACTTCCCACAACTTCAAACGCATAAAGCAGCTGTCCACACAGTGCAGCATCAGCACCGCTGAAATTCCCCCGTAGCCGTTTGACAACCAACCGCTCAGAAGCATGTGTGCAAGTTCATGTATGACCCCCAGATATCGGAGCTCAACAAAGGAAAACAGTGCCAGGGATCGCATTGACTAGTAGGCTTCTGTTGAAATGTGCAGCATAAAACATTTTGAAAAAGGTGCCTTTCTGGTTAATATTTGCAAATATCAGATGCTAATGTTTTCAAAAAGGTGACAGGATTTCGTTTTCTGCTCACAGATTTGTTTGTTACACTTTATTCACCCCTTTTGACATATGCTGCCATAACAACAAGTTGTAAATGAGGGATGTAAAGCAGTGTGATATCTTACCTGCATAATTTGCAAACTCATGAGGAAAGGGGTAAAGTTTTAAGTCTGTTGCTATTTAACAGGATTCAAAATCCAACTCAGATAATAATAAGGCTTGTTGCATTTATGTATGGTGCTGATCTCAATTTCAAATCCCATTGATTACCAGCAAGGATTATTTATTGCTGGTAAAAAAAACAAGGTTCATACTCAACTCAATAAGACAATTATTCTAGTGCTCATATTTCTGTTTAACACTTTATTCACCCTTTGTGATAGTTTGACATGAAGTGTGAATTGCGGCTTTCCAAGAAGGGTGTAATGCTGATCAAGTTGTTGATATTGATGTGGATATTTTCCCCAAAAAGGCCTGTAGTACTCTGTTTGGAACACTTATGGTTTTAATGCCCTGCTGAGGGAGAAAAAAAGGTATGCTTAAAACGTGCTGTGCATGTTGCCTCTATACAATCAATAAATACCAGCCATTGGAGATTTACTGTGGTGTTGTAATTAAACTTGACACTTACTCCCATGTTGATGTGGCACACTGAGCAGGAATTTTTTTTTGGGGGTGGCACTTCATATCAAAAAGGTTGCCGACCCCTGCTTTAAACTTTTCATTTACATTTGAGAGAACTACCTCATGTGCAGTTAAAACAACAAGTTTGTATTGTTTCACGGGTATTTTTCAATGTTATTCAATAAAATAAGATTGGAACATTGAAGGTGTATGCTGTCAGTTATAAAAAAATCGGTATCGGCCAAAATTGGTTGGCCAGGCTTTTTAAATATCGGTGATCGGACAGAAAATTGCAATCGGTGCACCCCTAGTGATAACCATATTTTATATTTAACCTGAATAATAACCTCTCTTTTCAAGCAACAATTATTCTGTGTATTTATTTATGCTCTTGTACAGTATAACCTTTTTTTTCCCAAATAAAACCCTTTTCAGAATTAGGCCTACCTTTTATGGGTAATGCTAATGTGGATGGGCACGCTGAACTAAACTATTTGGAAAGTAATGTCAGACTTTAGCTAAGCATGATGTCCACAAACGTCAGGATGCAAGAAAATAAAGTAGAAAAGGCTGAAATAACTTTAAGGAAAAAATCATGTATTTGTTGTGAAAAGAGGCAAAAAGCTGAAAATTGGCAAAAATGTTCCAAAAATTGGCTGAAAAATGTAGTGAAAAGTAGTTACAGCCAGGAAAAAATGGGTTAAGACGGGCAATAATGGGAAAACATCAGCAAAGATGGGCTAAGGCAAAAAAGCAAAATGCATTAGCTGCAAAATAGAATAAGAAAGGCAAAAACTAGTGGGAAAAAATGTTGAAAAGCAGTTTTAAAGTGCAAAAAAGTGTGCCAAAAAAAGGTTAGAAGACACAAAAATGGGAAGCCAACAAAATTGGGATAAACAAGGCAAAAAGGAACAAAAATGGACAGGAAAAATGGTTACAAGTGGCAAAAAAGAGTTACAGGAGGAAAAAAGGGGTGACAGCAACAAAATTCACTACAAAAAGCACAAAGGGGCCAACATAGGTGGCAAACATGGTGAAACACAGTTGAAAAATGTCAACAAATATCAGGAATGGGTTAAAGTTGGCAATGATGGGTTACAGGGGCAAAAACATGCAAAAAGCTGCAAAAATTGGTTTAAAGGGGTAATGAAGTGGCAAAAAAATAGGTAGAAACAGTGATTAAAATGGGTCTTAAAGTGGCATGAAGAAATAAATTAAACATCAGAACCCAACCATAGCTTGACACACTTTTCAGCTCCAAAATGCAGTAACTGTCAGCCAGGATGCTAATGCCAATGCTACTGATCCAACACACATGCATTGATTTCAGCAATATATCACAACTGGGTAGGGCCCATTCTTTGGGTTTTTCAGGGGCCCAGCTTATTCTGTGGGCGGGCCTTATAAGTATTGTAGTTGAGCTCTCAGCCTGTGGTAACATTGCCTCACAGCCTGCAACCAGTTTGCCTTGAGCCATGCTGCCCTCCTCTGCTGGTCACTTGTTGCTTGTTTAATCTCTTTTAATGCAGTTTCTTTATTTCATTTATATGGCACTTTTAAATAAAGGTGTTTATAAATTGCTCTGACAAACCAAGCAAAAACAGGAACAAGCTGACAGTCAGGCCAAACAAAGCCCAGAAAATGTAATAAATGTCTAAATGTCTGGAACAAAATGTAAATGATAAAGATCTGCCTGACGAAATGCACTGTCTTGTGTCTTGACTACTGCCTGGACAGTGAAAGTACAGTGGTGGGTAAAAAAGAAGTGCTGGGGTTATTTTGTGGTACAGATATTATAACAAAGGTTGACTATGAGGACTAATGACTTTTAAGCTTTGACCTCCAAAGTCTAGTCAGCTTGTCCTTGAGTGGGAGTGAATACTTGGATAAAGTTTGAAGACAATCCCTTAAAGCATTGTTGACATATCACATTCAAAAGTGAGGGCTTTGCACAAGCCCTATGACCTTGACCTTTGACCTTTATAATGAATCAGTTTATCCTCAAGTCAAGACAAACATTTGTACAAAGAAATATGAAAATCTCTCAAAGCCTTCTAACTTAAGATATTGTGTTCACAGGATTGGCCTGGAATGCAAGACATGAACATGAAACCCACTGAACTTGAGCTTTGACCTATACCTCTCAGATATAATCAGATCATCCTTGTTTCATGGTGAACATATATTTTAAAGTTTGAAAAAGATCTGCTGAAGCATTTTTGAGATACTGTGTTCACAAGAATGGCATGGACAGATGGACAGACAGTCAGACTGATAGATAACCAGAAAATGTAACAACCCCAGGCTCAGTTATCACCAGTGAGGAGGCATAAAAACTAAAGGTGATAAAACAAGCAGATCAAGAGAAGCAGTTAGGGCTAAAATAGCAATAGAAGTAAAGAGAACAGTAAAACAATAAAACCAATAAAAGGCCATAAAAGACTGTGAGAAGACGTAATCTTTAAATAGATGATTATGACCTAATGGTGGGAGAAGCTGCTAAAAAAGCGGAGTTGTGCCTCCTTCCTGGTCAATGCAGTAAGTATCCAAATATGCACTACATAGCAAAGGAGAACTTAGGGCTTAAATCAGTGGCAGACTGGTAATCTGGGGCTGCCCACCTATGGTTAATTTGGGCCAATCAGAATGACTATCTATAAACATTATATGGACATAACTATTCGGCAGCCAGACCATTACACCAGCAGGAACTGTAAAGTCAAATACATGTACTTCAATATGGAGTTGGCCCCTCTAAAGCTATAACAGCCTCCACTCTTCTTGGAAGGCTTTCTACAGGAGTTTGAAGTGTTTCTGTGGGAGTTTGTGCCCATTAATTTAGTAGAGCATTTTTGAGGTCAGGCACTAATGTTGGATGAGAAAGCCTAGCTACAATCTTCATTCCACTTCACCCCAAAGGTGCTCATTTTGGGTTGAGATTAGGGCTCTGTGTGGGCCAGTCTAATTCTTTCACAACAAAATCCTCAAACAATGTCTTTATAGTCCTTGCTTTGTGCACTGCAGCACAGTCATGTTGCAATAGAAAAGGGCCTTCTCTAAACTGTTGCCACAAAGTTGGAGGCATGGCATTGTCTGATATGTCTTGGTATGCTGAAGCATTAAGCTTGCCCCTCAGTCGAGATACAAGGCCTAGTCCAAACCCTGAAATACTGCCCGATAACATAATGCCTCCTCCAGCAAACTTAACAGCTTGGCAAAGTGCAGTCAGAAAGGTAATATTCTCCTGGCATCTTCCAAACCTAGGCTCTGGCATCTGACTGCCAAACAGAGTAGACTTATTACTCCGTAGAGCACGTTTCCACTGCTTCATAGTCCAGTGTCAGTGTGCTTCACATCACTCCATCTGACGCTTGGTATTGGACTTGGGGATGTGGAGCTTGCATGCAGCTGCTCAACCATGGAAACCTATCTGTAAGCACAGTTTTTGTGCATACATTGATGTCAGTGGAAGTTCTTCAGCTGTGGAATCAGCAGAGTGTTGGTGATTTTTACAAACCATGCACCTTTGCAGTGGTTGACCCCGCCCTGTGATTTTACATGGCTTTCCCTTTTGTGACTGGATTGCTGTTGTTTCTAAACGCTTCCACTTTCTACTAGTGCCCCCTACAGTGGCATCCTTTCACAATACCACGCTTGAAGGCACTGAGTTCTTGTATCACAGTCGTTTCCCATAGAGACTGCTTGATTTCATACACCTGTGTCAACAAGTTGTCTTTCATGTCATTCATATTATCTAGCCAATGACCAAAGTATCATTGATCTATGTGTAAACAGATATACAACCAGGAATTCATCATTTAATCTCTTCTTTTCTCAGGAACTAGATATGCTGTATTCACAGTTTGTCGTCTCCTTTACATTGCTTGAAGGTAACTATTTTGTAGTGCAGTCATGTTCATGCTCCCAGATGACATACAGTTCTATAGAGGCTGCACTGTGCTTAGCTTTACCGTGGCATTTAGGTGGCAGGTGGTAATTTTTGTAAATGGCTTCTGACAATTCACCCATTGTGTGAGGAAACTTGTCACTTGAAATCTGCCTCTTAGTGCTCCACCCACACTGTGAAACAGTAGCATCTCAACGTGTCTCATATGCTTCTCTTTTAAACAGTGCTCACAAAGTCTTCTCAGAAAGACTGCAGTAGTTTCATGCTGTACAACTCGCATTTAATAGAAGATTTCCAGCGGTGTAATATGATGCTGCCAGGCCCTAACTGCAGCTCTATCCGGTCCAGCAGTGTAAGCTTATATTCCATTCAAATAACTATTACAGACAAAAACAGGACTGCGCAACCAAGTGCTTACCCAATGTCAGACAGTCATTATAGAGCACTGCAGCTCAGTGTAAAAATATAATCAGGAAATTAGTCTAATTTAACAGCACATTTCTTCAATCATTACTGTTTGGCCTGCATGTTAATGCTGTTGAATGCCTCACTGGCTGGAGACCATGTGGAAGGTTTTATAAGGGAAAAAGAGGCGCTCTAATGTGTAAAGGATAAATATCATTGGCCCTTTTTTAACGGCAGGACATTAAGACTGCAAGAGGCTGAAGGTTAGATTCAAATCCCACCTCTGTGAACATGTGGGTAGATAAGGAGCCCTTTCCTTCTCAGCAGCTACTGAAGGTGCTGTAGAGGAAGAATGACAGCACAGAGAGACGACTGCGGCTGAATGTGGATCAGCTGCAAGGGTGCTTTGTGTAGCCGCTCTTTGTTCCTTCCTTCTTAAACAGAGCAGCAGGAGAATATGGAACAGTTGCATAGAGCTACGAAGACATGAAACTGATTTTTAGATTAATCAATTAGCCAACAGACTCAAAGTACTATCAAATAACTGTTTTCACAATGGATGAATTATTTCATCTTTTTCAAGCTTAACTGTCATATGTAACCCAGATCCTCTAGCCTCTACAAGGCTCAAAAAGCTGTTTTCACTGTCTTCTGGCATTTCAATGATTAATGAAGTCATTGCCAGAATGCCTCAAAGTTTATTTGACAGGAAAAATAATAATTAGTAGCAGCCCTAAAGCTATGGCATTATTAGTCCAAGATTTAATATGAGAAAAAGTTTCTGTTACAGTAATGACTTGCAAATCACAAGCTCTAAGTTATACAGGTCATTATGTTTGATGAAACAAAGCCTGTTACACCTAACAATTTAAGAGCATACAGAGGAGAAAACAGAAATAAATAAAACAAAATAAAATAAATAAATAAATAAATAAAACAAAATTAAATAGCCCATCAGGATAATTGGTGTTAAGGGATGTTTAATCAACCCAGTGCGCAAAAAACTACAATTCCTTGAATGTCCACTTGAGGCTGGCTGCATGAGTCAAGAAACATCATACTGAAATACTCTTTTCCCACACGAATTAACACTGTGGTTCATATGATTTTGGTCTGAATAGCTCATCTTTCTTGAAACACAGTAACTCATCATACTCTTTAACCATAGAGATGAACAGATATTTGAATAATCACTGGCATAATTGATATGCCTGACTGTTTGTATGTGCCTGCTTTCCAGGAGGCTTAAAGGGATACTTCAACATTTTGGCAAATTCGGCCATTGCCATAATTCCTATAGTCTTAGTAATAGGTTTGTTACCTTTAGTTGTCGGTGCAAGCTATTTTTAGATCAGCGCTGCCGAGTTCTGACCTGCTGTCTAGAAACAGCTTGCACCGACAACTGAAGGTAACAAACCTATTACTAAGACTATAGGAATTATGGCAATGGGTGAATTTGCCAAAATGTTGAAGTATCCCTTTAAGGTCCGTCGCAGCTATATGTCTTTGTCTGTTATAAAGGTCACAGAAAGTAAGCTTGAACAGCATTTCCAATAGGGTGACTGACATCATCGGGCTTCAGAAGCTACAGAAACAAATGGAGTTGTCAATTAGACTTTGTCCATGTCTGATAAAGCAGTGGTTCTCAACTGGCTGGGCATAAGGACCTACTACTACCTCCTTCACATTAATTGTGACCCAAATTCTTCAAAATGTTCAACCACTATATAATGAAAAACATTAAAGTTTGGACCAGGGATGGACCAGGGATGGGCAACTTTGGTTACCATCAATTTTACTCTCAATGCCACAAATAGCTGGATATTCTTATTTTATTAATTATGGTAACTAATAATTTTAAAAAAGGAAGAATATGTTGTGTTTATGATCACTGATAATACCATCATTTATGGTTTTGATCTCAAGTGCAGATAGAAATTGTTAATTTAATGAGATAAAGACAGAATTACATGAATTTCAAGATAATTTTTAAATGCAGCTATTATTTATTTTAAAACTCAACATTCATCAGTAATAAAAAATTATAAGAGAAATGCTTATATTATTATGTTTTCATGGCATATTTTGTCATGTTTTCATAAATTTATGATTTATTGATCTTTGAAATTGACCTGGGGGCCTCACTGAGAGAGGTGGAGGGCCACATGTGGCCCTTCTCTGGTTTGGACCATAAATGGAACAAAAGAACCAGGACAAAAGAAATGTTTTAAAAAGCACATTATTACAGAAGGACAAATATGCATTTATATTTTACTTGATTTTTTCCAAAGACAGCATGGACATTTGGCATTTTTTAATATTTTCTAATTATCTTGGGAAACCAGCTATGTTATCCAGTAAGAAGAGATAAAGAAAGTTGTAATCTTGAGAATAAGACTGAAATTGACTTCTTATTATTACAAGAAAACCTGAAAAATGTATAGATGCTCTGTATGTCCAGTTTGGGCTTTAATAGTACATCAGTGTGAATTTCGTCAACTAAAACTATGACTAAAAATGTTTGTCGACAAGAAAATAAATGCTTGGACTAAAAGTCAAGACTAAAATGTCTTGAGTTTTCATCGGCTAAAACAAGACTAAAACTAAAAAGGGTAGAAATGACTGAAATGGGACTAAAACTAAGAAACATTTCGTCTAAAGACTAAGACTAAAATTAACAATAGCTTTCAAATTAACACTGTAGTAGATCATAGACTTTTTGCCACATTTTTGCCTAGCACACATTTGTGACCCATTGGAAACAGCTTTGTGACCAACTGTTGGGTACCAACCCGAAATGCAGTATGCATTTATGCATAATTAGAAAAATCAATCATTAGTTTTTAAACCATGAACATGACATTCATGACATGCCATTTTAAGAGGTTTGGAGGCTTTTGACACGACTATAAACATGTTTTCAAAAACCTTTTACAAAAGTTAAACGTAAAGAATTGAAGGCCTAATGTATACAGCCTTACAGCTTCACATCCTGACTTTGTTTTGTGAGCATTTGATGATGTGTTTCCCTTGTATTTGCTCAGTCTTGTTCTTGTTTTCCTTTGTTCCGCTGCAGCAAGTGAATGTCTCTCTGGAAAGGTCACCACTTAGTTGAATATTAATGTTTGTGATGTATGGATACCATTTTAACAGAAAGGGTTGCTTGTTCTGACCCAGACTTCAGTACAATACTAAAAACAACTCCTTAAGACTAAAGAAGAACAAGACATTAAATGAACATAAAACATTATATTTTTAAGTAGGATTTGGAATCACAATGTAAGTCTGGTTTTGAGATAAATGCCCCACAATAGTGACATCACAATACAGTTATTCTTGTTTTTCACTCTCTTTGTCCACATAAGATCTCCTTCTGCTATTGCTATACTAACCATCAATATCTGGTTCTCTCTCTACACTTTGGGTATTTGTTGCAATACAAGAAAGAAATTAAATTATATCTGTAATCAAGTTTTTTTAGTTGATATTGGAAATGATTGCTATCAGTAAAGGTCAATTTCATATATCAGGCATCCCTTGTTGCAAAACAATCCTGTCATAATGCTAGAGATGTAGCTGTATCGTTAAATTCTCTGTATTGCAGTGACAGTTTAAAATAATTGGTGTTCAGAGAAAAAGTGCAACTTTATTTTTGACTTACTGAAGAGTACAAAATTTCCCCTGAAGAGGTTACATGCCGAAATGTGTTTATCTACAGCAGTTTGGTGTCATTACCCCCGTTCATGTCATCAGAGGAGTCAAAGTGCCAGGGAAAAATGTTAAGTGTACCATCATTTTTCATTTAAATTACTTGGCACTGGTATTTTGATAAACATATAACACAAGTCAATTGGAGATCTATTTCCCTAGTAATGCAACACTTCACTCTTGCATGTGAGTTTTGTGCTATTGCAACATAGCAGTGCAGATAAAAGCATCCTTCAAGCTTGGCAATCTTTACCTGGAGGAGTAAATCCAAAAAAGGCATTAAAATGTCGACTTTTACACATTCAGCACAGCTTCTTTATAAAATGGAGGCCTTACTGCCTCTCTGTAATATAAAATGTAGCCATTACTCTCAGAAGCACGCAGAGTTTGTCTCTTTTAAAGATTTATCATGGAAAATGTATTCCGCAGTCGTCCATTTGTCTTGCCTCTGATTGCCTTATTGAAATTTTGTTTTTTCCTTGTATGTGCTGACTGCAGATAGTTCTTTTTTGTGCAGAAAGGCCTCTGTGAAATCAATTTTCAGTCAACGCAGAATATTCTCCAAACTGCCAAAGCCACAAAATTGGATTGTGGCGACAGTAATTCCTTTGAAGTGTGAGGACTTTAGAGATCAGCTGTGACTTGTTGGCTCGATAGTTGTGGGAGTCTGTACATGTTTAGGGCGCCCACAGCCCAAATGTAGCTGTCGCATTGAGTGTGATGTAGCTGCATCAGTTATTGTACTTGTTAGACAAACCTCACACACTGCAGGTCTGATGCCACAGCTCCTCTATCATTATCAACCAGTCTGTGCTATTATAATTCTACTCAGTGTAAATAAGTGGGTGAAATCATGTGTGTTATCACATGAAGGACACTTTTGGGAACAGTGGGGTGCTGTTTAAACGGGTGTTAATGATACAGAAGCTTTCTTATGCTCAGAATTACCGGCAGGCTGCTGTTTTATGTACTGCCCCTGACCTATTTGGACACTGTAATGACGCCCCAGTGGAGTACAGTATGAAATGACTTAACTTGGTGAAATGCCTGGACAGAATGGGGTCCTATAGAACCAAGATGCATTGTGGGAGAAGATCTGAGCTCACTGATGACTGACTTGTGTTTCATGATTGATTGGTACTCCTTTTAAATGTCACACTTTGCAGGCACATGGATTTTTAAAGAGAATGGGTAGTACTGTCCCTAAAACAAGGCTTTCTGATGCAATGCAGCACCTTACATTATATAACTTTAATAACAGCATTGCTCCACTACCCCTCAAAAAAGAAAAAAAAAATCTATGTCGCACTGTCCTTTATCTTAGAAAAGGTGTCAGCACCGGTAGGAGTTAATATATTTCAAATGCGATTATGTGCTGTCCTGTGGCGTGAAGCTATGGCCAGCCTTACGGCGGTGCTCGATTTTGTTGTCACTGTAAATTCACTCTGCCTGGAGCACCTTTGGCATCATCTCCTGCCTGCACATTTTTACCTCTCTATCTCTTTCAGAACCCTACATCTTCCTGTCTGCCTCCTGTAGGTTTTTTTTTTCTTTTTGCTTATCTTGCAATCACATCCCAGCATTTCCCCCTTCTCATTATATCACCTTTATGCCAAAAAGTTTGACAAAACATGGGCCTCTCAGTGTTTTTTCTGGGTCAAGTGCAAAATGAAATACAGTAGGACTAGTCAGGGATGCACCAGCACTGGTTTCTATGGTAACTACAGGGCTGTATTTAGTGCAGTTGTTTCAGTACACCGGCTCTCTGTTTTCAACCAGGCGAGGAGGGAAGAGTGAAGACCATTCCCAAGGGGGGCGAGGCAGAAAGTGGGGCAACATATCCCATCACCGTCAAACAAAATCCTTCAGCTCGAGAAGGGATCATGTCATGCATTCATTAGCTTTTTTTCCAGAGAGAGAGAGATGATGCACAGAGAAAGGACCCATATTCAATCAAACATATTCCACAGTCAGAGATGTGACAGACATCACTCATCTGATGACGAAAACTCAAACTTCTGACCTTCAAAGACTTTATATGGTGTACAAGGAAAGGGATACAAAAATACTGCCACTCGGTGCCATACTGATACTTCTGTTAAACCAATACAAGCATTCATGCACAGGCTTTGGTAATTTAATAAATGAAGAACATTTCAGGCTTTGAATGTCAAGATCCAATTTAGAATTACATTTTAGTATTAACTTCACTTTCAAAAAGGGACAAAAATAGAAGCAGAAAGTTTTCTGGCGTTGTCTAACATTCTTTTTTTCTTTCTTTTTTTTTTTTTTTTTTTTGCTTTTTCTCATTCTTATTTCAGAACACGTTACTGCTAGATACAATATTGACCAGAAGAGAAGATGCTTTTCTTTCCTTTTAAACACACCTGGAAAAGGGAGAAACATGTGGAACTGTGATCAATTAGTTTGACAGCAAGGCTGGGTTAGTTGTATGATAGGGGTTATAATGCAGTATTATATCTGTATATGATCGCCCTGTAAGATCAATAAATTTGCAAACAAACTACAATTTTACTTTACTGTAAATGCATGAAATATAATGCAACTGAATAAGCCTAGGCAATTAATTGAAATTTAGATTAAATCGCAATATTTCTATTGCAATTATCAAATTGCAATTTCTTGATGAAATATGTGTCAAAATACCAGGTTAATGCAATTATTAATTCATTTACTTTTATTTATTTATTCATTTTGCAGCAGAGATGATATGCTCTATACATAGTAAAAGGTTCAATTTTCAATTTGTTCTAGTCTAGTTTGAAAAAAAAACAACTTTTCTTGTTTTTGTATGCTTTTCTTTGTAAAATGAAGGATTAACTATGATCATTTCATTTGATACAGCAGTTCATATTGGTACAAAATATATTTTGACTACACAATGAGTGAAAAAAATCTAGATTAAATATGTTTTTCAAACCAGTTCAGCCCTAGTTTAATCTATCTAAACCTATTAGAAAAAGTAAGGAAATTTGTGTTTGCTACATTATTTCTTAAATGTTTCAATTCTTCTTCACAGTAAATCTTATACTGTTGGGAAGCCTGTTAATTTCCCTTTTGAATGGTGCCACATTTGTAAGGGACATGCATTTGTGGGATGAGTATGTGGGCTGCACCCATGAAAAATTTGCCAAATCTCTGCCTATGCCAAACAGCTTATCCTGCCATTGACTCTTGTTTGGTGGAGTTGATAACTGAAGTCTAAAGAAACGAGACATATGAGCAAACTACCAATTTATTCATATAACAATCAGGAACCTCATAGCGTGTGGAAGAACCATACACAGCCACAACAGCCTGGTACCTACTCCTCATGCTCGTCATCAGCCTGGTCACACACTGCTGTGGGATGGCATCGCATTCTTCAACTAGCATTTGTAGCAAGCCAGTCAGTGTTAAGGGGGAAAGGATTACTTGTGCGAGTGCTTGTAAACAAGGCCTGCTAGTGGAGTGGTTAGCTCAAAATTAGCCATAGTGGCACTTTTGTCAGAAATGGACAGCATTCCTTTAATAAAGTAAGTGCAGAGAGCAACACTGAAAGCTTTCCACCACAGAAAATGATGTTGCTGCTCTTCTGCTGACAGGGAGAGGGTTAAGTGTTGTGAGTGGTTGTGTACGAGGCCTACTAGTGGAGTGCTTAGCTTGGGGCTTAGCTTTAGCAGCGACTTTGTCTGAACTGGACAATGTGTCTTTATTAAACAGGCACAGAAAGCAACACGCTTTCCATGACAGAGACAAGATGTTTTGCTTCTACTCCTGGTCTGCTTTGGTATGGGTTTCCAGGACCTACTAGTGCATAAGCGGTTAGCTCGGATGTCACTCTAGGAACGCATGGACCACTTTTCTCGTTAAAACCAGAGCAGAGAGCCACACTGAAAGCTTGTCTTGGCAGAGGAGATGTTTTGCACGTCTCCTGTAGTGACTAGCCCTTCCCCAAACTAAACTGCACAGAATAAAGGGAGGTAATTCCTCCTTACCGCTCTGCTAACATTAGCACTCTGCTTCACTTGATGTCTCTGTGTTGTGGCCACATGTTTCTGTGTAGCCATCAGATACCATAAAAGAAAATCAGGAGGGAAGGGGGGGATGGCCTTTCATTGAATGTTATTCTTTCAGTACTGACTTTTTCTGCCCTTACCCAAATTATTTTTAATTAGTGCTGTTAATTGATCACTATGCTGTGATTAATCATGATTAATCACAACATTTCTTTATTTTAAGGATTTTTAGATTTAAATGTTCTTATTATCAAGTGTTTAATTTTATTATTTTAACTTTATGTACAGTACTTTGAAAGTGCTTCTTACAAAAAATGTATTATTATAATTATTATTGTTGTTATTATTATTTTTTTTTTTTTCTATAAATTAACATTTAAAATACTACCATTTACCTGTATTTTTGGTTGAGATAAATTAGTACAAGTATGGTGTTTAAATGTTACCCCAAGGTAGCTGTGGTTGCTTACTGATGTCCGGTGGTCTCTTGTCAGTGTAATAAATGTAGCTCAGGCCAGCTGCTCCACTTTAGTTGCCTTTTTAGCTGTCATACAGTTCACGGATTCTTGTGACAGTAGGTCTCGTAGGTGTTCTGTGGTACAGGTCATCCGAAACGACCCGGATGATGTCTTGAAGCCCCTTGTCATCAACGATGTTAATGGTCTGCAGTCTCTGGTGACCCATTAGTGATCACATTAGTTAGCTTAGATGTTGTCATTATGGGGACAAATCCAGGTATGCTGGACTGCGCCGGTGTAGCTTGGCGTTATGGCTTGATCCCGTGTTGTTGTTAGCGTCTTTGCTAACATTAGAAAAGATGCATTTTGGCTGGAGGTGGTACTTCAGACTTGTTGTGCTCCAAAGGTAAAGACAGCTCAAAACTGCAGTATGTACACAAAACTTTTGTTTTATCCAGACTTCCATTAGGCAGCTTTTTAAAATTGAAATTGCCACGAAGCAGACCTGGGTCTGTCTCCTCACTCATCACTGCTGGCTGCGTTTGACCCGCCTTTAACCTTTTCACCCCTGGGACATTAACATCCGCACAGGAGGACTACGGGAGAAAGTTGTGGTCAAACTTAGTCATATGATTATAGTGCGTTATATTTTTTTAACGCGATAAGCTTTCCAGGTTAATCACGAGCGTTAACACCTTATTATTAACAGGCCTATTTTTAATATAACCTTAACCCATCTAAAATCTAATTTGAACTCATAGTTTGGGTTAAATTGTTTTCTTATCAAAATATATAGAAGCAGGTGTATTGATGTTGGAAATAAAACCTTCAGATCTGTAGAATGTGCAGCAACCAGTGAAAACCTGATAGTACATAATTTACATAATTGTCTAAATACTGTAATTACTTACATAATGATACAGTTCATTCATTAAGTTGTGTCTGATTGTAGTTATTAAAATAGCCATCACAGACCTGACCTGGACTGTACTATAAATACCCTTCCTTAATTCTGAAGGAATCTCCTAGGAAACCAATGAAACATTTTTTTTTTTTTTTACGTGTTTATCTAGCTGAAAATTTTACCAAGTTAAATAACCTCATTGAGATGAAGAATCTTATTAACTAGAGTGTCCTGGCAAAGAGGCAGCAGCACAACTTACAATTTACAAACCAGCATAAATCTACTAATTCAGGGCCACAGAAAAAAGGCCATCAGTCAAAAACATCTACAACCTGTCACATCCTCCTCCAAAAACTTTAATCTACTTAAAAAATAAAAAGAATTTTCCCTCAGACATAAGTTTCCCTGCAGCAGATTCCAAGCTGCAGTAGCAGCATACCTGAAACTCCTTTTACCCATTTCAAGACAGACTTAAGCAACAGATAACAAAAGTAAGTCTTGTGACTGTGTCACAGAGAGAAGACTGTAGCTTCCAGCACTTTTCACTTGAATAAAATCACACAACTATGGAGGAAGCAGATTGACTATAGCCATTTAAATAAGGATGTGCCAATGTTTTTTTTTACAAGTGGTAAATGAAGGCCAGCCAACTTGATCATACAGAATATAATGATGAGTTAATGCCCAAAGATTAGTAATGAACCTCAATGCCCCATGGAGTTCAGCATACAAGGATTTAAGGCATTTAGAAGATGCATGCATACTTAAGACATCCCTAGAGTCCTTCAGAGACATAAAAGTGGCTGTGAAAAGTCTTTTTTTTACAGCAAAAGAAAAACAACAACTTATCTCTAAAATAAAAACTAAAACACAACTTTAAATTCTTTACATGTTGCTCAGTATGAAGCTTAAAAGACAGAATCATCAATCAGAAATCTAAAATAATCTCGGCTGTGGGATAAAAAACGACGGGTTCTTTGAAAAGCAAATCACAGAGCTGTGATCACTGTGCATTTCTCTCTGACATGCTGCAGTTTCAGGTTCACTGATCTAAAACCTGTCATTGCATTAAGCACAAAACATGGTTTGGCCATGAAGGGTGTATTATCCTCTGAGATATCACCCAAGTCAGCATCCAACACATTTTGTGAGAGGTGCAAGAACACTCTGACCCCACTGGTGCTACACTGGCAAAATGACAAGGTCCATAGGAAGCTGGCTGATGTATACAACAACCCTGCTACAGCTGATAAACACTTGATAATCCTTACAAAGTGCTGTGTCTGGTGCGTTGTCCGGGCCTGATCAAGACTCCTGTCTCCAGGTAGAGAGTGGAACACTGAGGTCGACCTTGGCAGTGTTGCTGATACCTGCCTTCTCATCACTGCACAACGCAACATGGCCAGATATGCACAGCTGGGTGCTAGGGGCTTTTAGCCATCATCATCTAGCCTAGCCATTCCAACATTAAAAAACAGTAAAAATGATCTGCCCAAACCTTGAGTCACGTCTCAGATTAACATGACTGGGGCAAAGTATGTCTAAATATATATTCTATATATACATAACAGAAAAAATATTGTCTTTATTGGGTTTACATGTTAATTTAGCAGATGCTAAGTTAGTTCTCTAGCATCTTTCGAGTCCTAAAACAGCTTACTTTTGTCAGTGGTCAAATATCAGAGGCCTGTGGATCACATGAATTTAGGCAGTATGCTGTCAAATAAAATCCTGTGGTTTCACACATCAAAAATTATTTTTTCCCATCCATGGTCATGTCACTCCTGTGACCCCCTGACTGACCGGTGGCCTCACTGACGGCCTGTGGCCCACTGGTTGTGAGGTAATGGTTAATTTGTCATAATATGTATATGTTAAGATGAGATTTAAAGTTTGGAGTCTGTATTATGTTGTATTTTGGAATTGACCAGTGTTTCCTCATTCATGATAAGGTCAAACTTTTTCTTGAGGATTGATGCGTTTTCGCAGCGGGATTGCAACTATTGACTAGAAAAGGAGAAATTTGCTTGAGAATGAGAGTATTTGTAATTTTAGAGTAAGCCCTACTTGCCCTTTTATACAGTACCTGCCAAGACAGTCTGGTTGTAGACCAGACTCCCGTTTGACACTGATTGGCCTGGTTAGAAAGTGACAGGACCAATCAGTGTCAAGGGGTTGTACTTTCAGGCGTGGCGGAGACATGATGTATGCAAGCAGCGAGAAGAGGCCGGTGCAATGGCGGAAGAGATTAGCGTGGATGCTGCTAAAGCACCAGTTTTATCAGAACTTGACCACATTTCTATGTTAAAAGAAGAACAAAGAACAGCAGTGAGTTGTTTTCTTTTCAAAAATGACTAAAGTCGTGTACTGACATGTCTGCAGTTGCCATTGTTCGCGGCATTATGCAGTTCTCTATGGCGCTCCTTCGCAGCTCGGTAGCGGCTACGTCACTTGTTTTGTTGCACTGATTGGCCTGTAAACGTACAGAACGTTCACCCAATCACCCTGTGAGGTTTTTTTCAAAGACTCTGCCCTTTCCCAAATGCTATCTATGAGTGGTTTTTTAGATAGATGTGTGAAACAAATCCATCTGGGGTACCAGGTTATGAGCTAAATCGATTACACAGTAAAATACCCACTGATTTAAAGCTTAAGCTTCGTAATTACATTGGCTTTAGCTTTAGGGATGAATGCTACTTAATTATGTTACCTATGTAACTAATGTAGCTACGTTATGTTTAGCTATGTTTGCTAAAGCTCACATTTTTAAGCTAATGTAGCTACAATGGCTTGCATAGTCATATCAACCATGTAGCTTGCTTTAGCTTTGTTAGTCTTAGCTGAGGCTAATGAAGCATAAACAAGCCACCATTCACTGCTTCTTAAAAAGGGTACACATAATTTGTTCCTGGATTAGACCCCTGACCTTTCTTCTTTTTGGGGCCCGATAATGAACTTGGAGTGAGGACCCTATTGTATCGGTAGGCAATGTGTCTAGTATGTATGATCAAGGCCTGCCCCTGCATTTATGTTAATTTCATAGATTCCATTTTGCACCACCTACTGGATGAAGTCTATTACACCTCTGACGTAGCATCCTCTATGTTGTCGTAATTTTCACTGATAAATGTCACTCCTGCCCTGATTACATCTATGTAGTAGTTTATTGCTTTACCATAGTGCCACTTAGTGGTGAAAGTGCAGTGTCGTCATTATTTCAAAAATAAATAAATAAATAAATAAATTATAGCCCTGGGAGAATCTATATGTTGGGTACATATTGGACGCCAACACCCAGTTATTTCCACACAACCACTGTTGTGACAAACCCTGACATGCACTGGGGTAAGGACCCTTCAGTAAAAATCTGAAAATCTGGCGCTACATTGTTTTGACTATTTACATCACTGTTAGTCCTTTTTGATCTTGGATAATGCTGTATATGGTATCTTGTTCTTTAATTTTGTCCTGTGTATTCAAGTGCATTCTGAAAAAAACAACAACAAAAAAAAAGATTCTTAAGCCCTCTTTGATGGGCATGTATATCACTCAGAATACCTGCTGTTCCCCTGTAGTGTGCTGTTTGTTTTCCCATGTGACACCTACCCCAAGGCTGCAGTAAGACGCATCAAAAAGTGCTATAGAAATAGTCACCCATGTTGCTGATGGCCTGGTTTGCTTTGAAGGTCATCCAAAGGCATCACTACAAATTTCAGTATGCTTAATTTCTAGTTAGAATTCATTGTAAGGACTTTAAACAATACAAAAAGAGCAGACAATAAAATTGAAACTGTAAAACATAGGTTTATGTTTTAATTGGATATGATATTTTGTAGCTGCCTTCAATTCATAGAAATGGAGTTGGAGGTCCACACTTTGGAGATCTAACCAGGAGTCAGTCGGGACTTCATCAGCACATCATCCCCACATCTACAGAGGGATTCTCTATTGGATTTTGGCTTAGGTCAAAGGGAAGAGATTGGGATGTATCAAGCCAGGAGGGGCAGCTGCAGGGGGTTGCCCTCTGCCACCAGCACATGTCAGGGTCAGAGGGGTTAAATGGGTGAAGCATCAATTGGCAGTGATCCTTGGCTGATGACCCTGGAGCTGACCTGCTAGCACCCTTAGAGGTGTGACGGAGAGAAATGTCCTGAAGGCGCCAAAAGCAACCTGTGCACTTCAATCTATAAAAAAATCCATCCTTGTTATTGAGCACAACCTTCCAGCTGGTTCACATGTTCTCCAAGCTTGGACTGCTGTTATACGCACAGCAGCTACCATTTTAAATATTGTATGGATGTGCTGCTCAGGAGAAAACATGTGACTTGGGACAAAAAAATTCATTTGTTTCCAAACACAAAGACACATTTCAGCTCCAGATGACAGCGAGTTATGAGGAAACAGAGAGAGAGAGTTCAAAGCAGGAGCACTCTGGGATGTAGTATTCAAATGAGGCTGGAGTGGAGGTACGACAAGGGAGCGTCTGCTGCTGTTTGAAGTGTGACAGTGTCTCCCTGCCTCCACTTTGCTTCGAGCAACTCATTTTAGCTTCAAGCGCACATCTACAGGCATACACCTGTCATACGAGTAACTATTTCAAACAACATATTCATTAATTAAACACTGAGCAAACTTTTACTTCATATTTTATATCTTATACAAGTTAGAGCTCACCTACCTCATTAGATACTCCTGATGTTCACCGTTTGTATTCAACAATGTCTTGTAACACTAAAAATCACTGTAGCTCTCACACTAGCACTCATTCTTGTTCCTTAATTTGAGCAGCAAATGGATTATGTAAAGTAATGATTGAATTAAAGGGTTCTGGGCCATAAATGCCAAAAACAAACACAATCACAAAATGTGAAATGTTCTATGAATTATGCAAAAATGGAGGTACGAGGAGGGAAATGAGCCAAAAAAGGAACTCTTGTTGTACCGCACATGGAACAAATGTGGTAATGGAGAGGAAATGTTCCGGACACACTTGTTTCACTTTGAGTGAGAAACAATAAACAGAGCTTGAATTTTTCTGCTGTGCAATAAACGATAAGTGAAAGTTTTGTGACTTTTAAGAGTAAAAAGAATAGTCAGAGCTTCTGAGAGCCCAACCTACTTGACTTTTTCTTCTTTATTCTCTGATTTGGTTGTTTTTCTAAGAGCAGCCAACTGGGATTTTCTCTATCAGAGACCAGCATGAAGTTTAAGAAATTGTAGAAACAAAATGCTAAATCCTATCAAGTAAAACACATGCTGCACATGTTACTTTCACTGGAACAGTTGTTTTCTGCTCCACTCCATCAGTGTCTAATAATACTGCATTTATCATTAATTACCAGCTCACATTCTATCACACAAACACTGCCAGTTGTGTTTTTTCTTCTCTCTCGGTTCCAGATTAACATTGCCCGAATGTGCTTTGCATTAAATCTGTTGGAAGGTAACGGGGGGGGGGGGGGGGGTATTGATGGGGAGACCATGGATAGAGTTGAAAACTGACGGGGAGGCCTAAACAAATTGGAATGTGACTTGCTGAGCAGATCAGAGTCTAAAGGAACAAACCGTAAAAAAGATTCAGAATAATGAAGGTGGCATGCTGTTTTTGTGTGGGCTGTGTGGTAAGGTAGGTATAATGATGTCTCCATGTTGGCGTGATGGGTGGTGAGAGCTGACATGGAGGGGGGCTGCTCTGGGATGCTGGAGGTCACTGTTCAGCCCTCTGGAGGCATTGTTGGACTAACTGGTCAAAACAGGAAGGAGGGTTCAACTCTGACAATTCTGGTGAAATGCTGGTTTCTTGCTACCCATTAGTCTGCATGGTTGATTTGTAGGCGAATAATAATGGGTTAGGGATTTCTTCACTGAGTGCTGATCCTCTTTGTGGGGCACAAGTATCTCATGTTTTTTCAGAATATGATGTGTCATGTTTGTATGGTGATAAGGTTTGTATAAATGACAAGGTTAAAGTTTTTACTTAATATTAATGTATTTTATTATTAGGGCTGTAAATGCATTAAAATGCATGAATCCAAAGTAACGATTAATTGATGTCTATAATTCATACCTTTCTATCCCAGTTAATTAATGTCCATTTGTGTTTTTTCTTTTAATCACTAGTAATCCTATTCGCCACCCTTTGGTCTAGCCACTGCAACTTCTCCCTGCAGCCATAGTGATGTTAGATAAGTCTATCACTGCTCCTTAATGTCTCATTGTCAGTAAAAAACTCACAAACAGCTCAGTGGACAAGTCAGAAGCCATCTGCACATTGCACCTGCACCTTTTAAAGGTTCCCTTATTTCCCTTTCAGTCCGTAACAGGGTCATTTTCTTTGGTTAAGGCCGGCCACACACTAGACAATTTTTAAAACTGAAACGATTATAAGGTCATGGGAGACCGTAGACTTGAGGACAATTTCAAAAGATTCTTCATCTTTAATACTCTGAATGCTCACACGAGACAACTCAGATCACTGGAGACCACACACCTGTCGAATGGCCATCGACCTCGGGTGATGGTGTAACTTGCGAAAAAAAAACAAAAACATGGATGTCTATCCATATCTACCCCATTTGCTCGCTCTCATTGGTTGTTGTGGGTATTCCGCCAATAGCACTAAGACCTAAAATTGTAAATATAAGGGTTTGTTGAATCGCTCTTAGTCTGGTACCTCCCCAGAGACCAATTTGCCTTGGGAGACCTTACCGAGGGCAAATGCACCCAACAACATAGCTCCCAGGTTCACACAAACCCGGTGACGATTCTTGGAGGGGTAATACTGTAAGTGCTGTACCAGACCAATGTGGTGAAGGGGGAGCTGAAGGCAAAGCTCTCAATTTACTGGTTGATCTTTGTTCCAACCCTCATTTATGATCATGAATTCTGGGTAATAACAGAAAGAATGACACAAGTTCAAGTGAATGAAATACAATTCCCCAGGATGGCTGAGCCTTAGAGAAAGGGTATGGAGCTTGGACATCCAGTTGGAGCTTGACGTAGAGACACTTCACGTTAAAAGGAGCAAGTTGAGGTGGTTCTGGCACCTGATTAGGATGCCTTCTTCAAGCCTTCCTGTGGAGGTTTTCCAGGCACACCCAACTGGGAGGAGACCTCGGAGTAGACACAAGAATGCTGGAGGGATTATATAAAACATCTGGCCTCTGAATCCCCCAGTAACAGCTGGAAAATATATCTGGGGAGAGGGATGTCTGGGTTGACTTACTGAGCCTGCTGCCTTCATGATCCGCCCCCAGATAAGTGGAAAAAAAAGATGGATGGATATCATTCCTCATGCTGCTCCTAACACAATGCTTACCTAAAAAAAAATTGTTAACTTTCAGAAACTTTTGTCAAAGTTATTGAAAAGGGGGTGTGTTTGTTTTTAGTCAAATTGATAATAATTGCGGATAAGGTTTGGTGTGAAAATCTGAGATTATTTTTTTATCACCCAGCTCTACTGGGGAGTGAGTGGGGAATGACACGTTCTATATGTAGGCTATCTGTGCTCAGTTTCTAAGGTCTATATCTGCAAAGGGTGTTGGAATGGTACCATATTGTCATTTATATTAATGGTCAATTACACTGAAACTAAACTACATGATTATTTTTATTTTGACTCTGAAATCAGTGCGAACAGATTCCGTCCTAACTTGTGAGTCAACCCTGAGCTGTTCCTGCTGTGTCTGCTATGTGGTAAATTGTTTAAATTTAACTAAAGTTGGCATAAAGATGCTCAGCAGGTGTTTACAGCTGCTGTGTTTACAGACTGAAAATCACTGTGTTTTACAATTACTATAATCAATCTTTCATTGCAAATGGGACGTCTGCACTGGGGTAATTTCTAAATAAAATGGATTTTTTATAACAAACAAAAACAGCTTTGAACAATTAGCACTCACCCTCACGAGGTTTGCTTCAAACTGGGAGGGATCTAGAATATCTTAAATAATTCAGCTTTAAATGAATAAACTACAGTGAAAACGAGTAAACTACCTTTTAGACACAATGTTTGTGTATACTCTGCAAAATCAGAGCACATTTTTCAGTAAAAATATTATTGCAGCCAAAGGACAAGTGTGAAAAAATGATAACAAATGTGTTTTTTTTCCCCAAAATTGTTGTTTAAACAAAGGAGGCAAGGGAATGAAAACATTTGTGAAATATTTATTGTTTGTCATCTCTTTGGAGCCTCAGAGAGACAGATGCACAGTTACAGAACAAATGAGTGTAATACAGATGTCACCTTATATCAGAACACTAATCTGAGAGGTCATCTAGTCAGCTGAACTATTTTCTGAGATAAATATTAAAGTACAGACATGTTTTCTTCGAAGATATAAAATAAACCCTCAGCGCCAAGATTCTGTCAGATCAGACTTTCTCATCTTACAGCCTGTAGACGTACATTACATGTCAGGCTGAATGACAGACTGTTTGTTTTTCAGATTGATGAATATTTATTCATATGTTCTGTAGTGCCTTCTGTCATAATATTATTTATGTTTATCCCTTTTTTATATTTGAGTGTAGTTCAAGGCGTTTTTCTGCAATATATGCTGTAGCAATTAACTGTAGCAATACTTACTGTTTGTTTGAGACTACATTTTAGAAGTTTTATTCCTCTTAGAGAAATGTGATGTTCACTTTATTTCCTAACCCTGAAGATTTAATTTATGTGTATATATATTGTAAAGCCACTGATACTAAGGTGATATAAAAGTTAATGGTAATGTAGCTAGGTAAAGATAACCAACTCATGAAATAAAAGGTGTATTAACACGACGTTAACATACAGATGAGTTAAATCAGGAGGAGTCTTTGATGTAACATCCATTGTTTCTGTGGCAACTATAACCATGTTTTATATTGTCATGGCAGCTCGGTCATGGCAGCCACTGTGATGGAAAGCAACTAAAAGTACTCTTGTTAAATGCAGTAGGGGTGTTACGATCCATTAATATATGTCAACACATTAATTGGTTGATTTATTATCCAATCAGGTTGATGAAAAGTCAAAACATCTATCTACTCTGTCACATTCCAGGTACACTTTTATTTTGAAATTCCACCTGCAAGTGTGTTGACAGTGTCTGCTCTTTTGTACAGTCTCAACAAGCTACCAGTCGTGGCAGTTGCTAGCAGTTTTAGAGAATATCCACTCCTCTCTTGGCTGTGTGGAGATACTTGGACAGAGACTACTGCAGGACTGACCTCTTGCCTTATTTTGCAGACTACATCTGCATTTTTGATCCATAAACCACAGCCTTATGAGATCGTTTATAGATAAAAAACACTATCCCCTTGCAAGTGGTATCTGATACAGGCTCTACAGATAAGCAGAGAGAAGGAAGTCCGCTGCTGCATGCCTCCTTTGATACACTAATTGTGACTGCCATCTCACTTTAGATTTATTTTTAAAAATATACACTGTCCTAACTTGACATGATTCAAGCATGACATCTGCTCTCTTTATAACCTCTCTTTCTCTCTTGTTATGAGGCTGCTCATAATAGATATCATCCATTGAACTAAAACTTTGTCCTCAGCCCTCCATTTATCAACATCAAGATTGCAATAAATCAAAAGCAGCATAAATTCATCACTTTAACATCAGATGCCACCAATTTAATACCATTCAATTATCAGAAAAATCAAGTATATGCCACATCAAAGGCTCCTGTTTAAAGCATAAAGGGCTAATTATTTAAGTCCACATTTGTGTAAATTCATTTAAAAAAAATCTAAAACAGGAAAACAAGGGTCAGATCAAAAGACTTGATCATAATTATGCAAGCTTGAATAAAGTTTGCATTAGTTCTTTAGAATGATCAGAGTAAATGAAAGGAAATAAAAATGTTTGGTACTTAAAATATTTGCCATTTTATAATCAACTCTTTTTTCACAAATGTCTATAGCTATGTTCATGATTTAAAAATAATGGGGGACCTCAGTTTTAAGTTATTTATAACATTTTTAACATCAGAAAAACAATGAAATGTGGGTCTTTTTTTATTATTAAAATAGATATTCAATTAAATACAGAAGCTTTCCAGTGATTACATGGCTAGAAGTCCTTTTTTCTTTAACTGTGTGAAATTTCTCCATAAAATCATCTGATAATGATCATGATCTCTGATATTAAACTGTATTGAATTTGTATTGCGGCATATTTTGTGATATTGGAAAATATAATATTGTCAAAAATAGACATTTTATCATGTAGTGATGAGACAACCCTGACATTTTTTTAGAAATTTATCAACTCATGAAAGTACAAAAGATATTTATAGTGGCAAAACAATGACAATAGAGCCTGCTCTATTTTCCTGCGTATGAAATTTTTTAAATATTTTTTCCAAATACTACCCAGATACTTTTTATTTTATACAGTCATTTTAATTTGGGTTTTGGATTCATGACAGAATTGTTTCCCCTATCTTCTTAAGCACCTGCATGTACATAAGAGGACATTACATCTGTGTTTTTAAAATGGAATTTAATTCTGCTATTAGAATTTTTTGATATAATCATCCTTAATTTTCATAGAAAGTTTCAGTAATTTGCCTCAAATGTTTGGAAAATACATTTAAAAATTTTTACAAATTTTCATTGATGTTTGCGTGTATGTTCCTGTATTGCATTGAAATTGTAGGCACTTTCATGGGAATTTGGGGAAATTATTTGAATTATTTTGGAGCATTATTGGCCTGAAATTTTCTTGGATATCATTGGAAATGTTAGGTTTTTTTTTTTTTTCTTTTTTTTTATTTGATTGAAAAATTGGGGTGATATTTGCTTTGAAATGTTCTTGAAAATCCTTGGAAATTTGTTTGCATTTTCAGGGGTATTAAATAGAAAGTTTTCCAAATGAAAAATCCAAATGTATTTGTAATCTGATTGGAAATTTTGGGAGAATTTTTTAAAGAAAATTTCATTTAAATCTTTACTCTTTTTCAGAAACTTTCACTGAAATGTTTTTGGGAGTATTAGAGGATATTCACTTTTGTTTTTCTTTTTTAATTCTTCAAACAGACAAAATGTAGGGTCAGAAACCTACTCAGCAAAGCATTGTTTTTCTGCTGAAACAGGACCTTCTGGACATCTGTTGATCTGTTTTTTGGTTGCTCTTTAGGTTTTAAACTTATCATTTATCAGTTAAACGTATCGCCCTTATCGAAATAAGCGGGAGAAACTGCAAATGCTTTAAGAGACTAAAGATTGGGTCTTAAAAGATTGTATAATTGCAAAGAAAAGGATCTAAATACTTTCTTCACCCCAGTTTACAATGCAGCAAACCTACCAATGAATTTAGCTTTTAAATTGTTTGACATATTTTTCATTGACTTTCTGTTAGAGCAGATCTGTTATCTCAGTTTTCACATCTGACTTTGAGACAAAGCTGAGATATTCCTGGAGATGGTCTCTCCTGTTTGATTTATAATGAGTGATATTGTAGAGGAGTAATCTGGTTTGGAGGCGCTGGGGGCCGAGGGGAGAGCTGTACGACTGCGAATAAAACCACCTCCAGACTACAGAGCTGTCATTAATCACACCCCAGGCTGGCAGTACAATGCCTGCTGCTACGTTCCCTTCAGACTCTGTTGTAGGATATTTGTTGCTTGTCTGTGGTTTTCCTCTGCTGTCCTCATCCTCACTGTCATTAATTAAAAGCATGTAGCAGATTTTCAGCCCTCTCAGAAATATGCAGCATCATTCTCCCATCGGGCTGCTTCTCGGCCTGTCTCTTTTTGTCTGGGAATCTGTCTTTCTCTGTCAGCGACCACAGCCGACATGCCATAACATCGTCCAGCTCTTTCTGCTCATCTTTTGACAACATGACAACTTCTCAGAGATAAAAATTTGGCTTGTATTCAGCTGAGATTAAGGGGCTAATTTCCTTGTTTTGGTCATTGTTAAAGCTGCATTCAACACACATAGTCATCAGTGGGTTTGGAGTCGCTAAGCTTATGGTAAGTGTGACTTACTGCGATGAAATGAGCAGTATCTGACTCTGGCAGTGTGTGGTGTTAGACAAGGGATGGCAAAGTGTCTTTTCAAAATGAAACTGTCACAAGAAGAACGCCTGTAAGTGGCTACGGCTGAAATGTGTAGATTACTCCAGCAGGGTAAAATTAAAACAGAGCTAACAGAAAGACCAGGCACATTGTATACTGCACCTCCTCTTGGAACAAACACCCTTTCTATGTCTTTTCATGTTTTCTGCAGACACCAGCATTTCCCCTATATGCTTTTATAAGACAGGGGCTGTCAGAAGACTGCTCCATTAGTGGCCGCCCACAGGAGTCTTGTTTCCACACATACTGTACAAGGTGTATCATTTAAAGCTCCTGTGATTGTTTGCATATGCGGCAAGCTCTTCTGGAATCTGCAGCAGAAATTGTCAAAGAGGATCATTTCATTCCTTGTTGTCTCAGGCGTTTGAGCGCTTGCTGTTGGGGTGCAGTGGAGAATCTTGATTCTGTGGCAGACAGATGCCAACTTTCATCCCGCTTGAGTTTCCCTCAGAACGACACTATGTTGGCTGAGAACATTAATTCAAAGTGAGCCTGAAAGTCAATCTCATGGGGATCCCAACAGCAGAAAATCCAAGCCTCCTATATGCAACTTGTGATCAACTTTATGTGCTCATATTAGGGTTGACATTTCCCTAAGCTTAATGAAGCTTCTCTTGTGATTTCATGAAAAGTTAACCATCCAGGCATTCTTAAGTGCTTTAATTGATTTTAATAAGGGTAAGGATATTTTACATTTTAAGCTACATTTCACACACAAGCTGTGAGGAGAGAGACTTGAGCATCCATCTCAGCTGTGTAGGTGCAGTGTTGTTGTGGGTGGGGATGTGTGCCCTCAGGTGGAGCATTAAAATCATCAAACAAAACACACAATATAATCAAAACCGGACGTTTGGAGGGCACAGTGCAAAAAAGATGTTTATGGTCTTGTGGAAGCGCTTTGCTTTCGAGGGAATGGTTGAGATTTATTAAGTATTGAGTCCATTCAAACTACACAGCCATTTATCAGGCATGGAAACATACTGCAGCAGCAGCAGCCAAGCTATGGAGTAAATAAAACAAGAAAATTCACTCTGTATGCTGTTCAGGTCATCTCTCAGGTCAGGCAACAGTATGGTTTCAGAGCTTGGCTTCTCTCACAGACTTTCTTTACTCCTCTGGCTCTCTGCTTCAGCATTCATGTGGATATTTAAAGTAAAAAGGTTTTTTGATTTTCAGAGTAAATTTTCTGTTGGAGATACTGCAGAGGAGGGCTGTCAAAAATGTTGATCATTTTATTAATACCACATATTTTAAACAATACAGTTTCTGTTTCTTTAACACTTTATAGTGCTCTTATTGAAATACTTGAAAATTCCAAATGTAAGCCCTGCAGTATTATTGGTGAAAATCCCAATACTTTTTTTTTTTTTTTTTTCAATTTTTTTTTATGTTGTCACTTTTATATCTGTGTTTCAGTATTATGGTGAGAATCAAGGTCAACAAAGTGACCATATATGGTTCTTTGCCAGTTTATGGTTAAAAAAAATGCATATTAAGATGCTAATAATGGAAAATAAAACATATATATGTAGTCTACTGAGTTTTTACTTGCAAATTAAAAAGTTATTTAAATACAAAATATTACATAATAATACATAATATATAATACAAGACATGGTGAGGATGTCTTTAGATTTTGATCTCTTTTAGAGGCAAGACATGATTGACTTCAGAATACTGGTACCACCAGTTTTATCTTATGATTTCAACAGAACTCCTATAATAATCACAAATATTGAATAACAAAGTTAATTCCAGCAATTGTGATGCTGACAATAAAAATAAGACCTGATTTATGCAATTGAAGCTCAATATAGATTTTATATTGTTGTAAAACTGACTAAATTACATAAATTTCACTTTTATACCACTTAATTTTCTTCCAGAAAATGTAAAAACATCCCAGATATTACATTTCTAAATTGATTTAAGCAGAAATTAGGCTCACATTAAAAATAAAACTAGGGCTGTCAAAAGATGAACATTTTTTATCATTATGAAGCTCAGAAATTCTCTAGTTAAATGTGACTGATCGCACCCTTTTTGTTGCATTTTAAAATTCCAATATTTTACATTCATAGCTGTTTTTCTTTTGCTTTGGATTTTTCTACAGCCTTTAACTGAGGGTAAATGACTTCCTGTTTGGAAACAGACCTGCTTTTATAGGTAGATCAAAGATTTTAACGTAAACTTCACCACAGAAAAAGAGCTTATTTTGAATCTTAAAGGAAATAAGGGGGCAGTAAAAAGGTAAATTTTCATTGAAACAAATTCAGAACACTTCTGACTTATCCACTGAGTTGTTTAGTGGGAAATTAGACATAAAGTAGCATTGGTGGACTTCTTTTTATATCACTGTAGATGCAGGGAGATGCTGCTGTGGCTTAACCAAAGAGTGTTGAAAGAGACAATAAAGCATGACATTAATTGCAATTTAGAAAATTAGTACACTAATTGTGGACCTTGATTAATCATGATTAACTCGATTAATCTTGACAGCCCTAATTAAAAAATGATATAAACCACATATATGAAAATAATTAAATTGACCAAAACCACTCCCCTTTTTAAAAAATATGTATACCTTGCACATTTCTAAAGATTAGCAAAATTTACCACTGAATCACTCTTTGATTTTTTTTTTTACAAACCTGTGTCAAAATCTAACTACACTTTAAAGTAATATTATTCTACATTATAATTAGTAATTTGTCAAGAAAATACCCTTATAATGGCTTGATAGAGAAATGGCCTTTTTGACGACACCATTTTACCAAAATAGGTAAACTGTGTGCAAATGCTGCTGCACATTACGTAGGACAAAAGAAAAGGCTCAAATGCCACACCACCACCATGAACAAGACTGTCTGCACATTTAAAAAGAAAAAAATATATAATTTCTGTTGTTGTTATTATCACCAAAATAGGTGTATGACCAAACATACTTCTTCCATTCCAAAGAAATTGCAGGGATTACTAGAAAGCCTATGCAAGCAAAACCTGTGTTCACATTTAGCACTGCCATTCACTTCTATAATGTGTAAGTTTCAGCAGAATATTGTTGAAAGGTACGGTGTTAGGGCCATTTGTTTAGGAACAGATGTAAAACAGCATTTTTTTCCAAGTTCTGGAGGAAACAGACACTCTTGGCCACTGCTGATTGGTCTGATGGTGTGATGTCACATGTCTATGTTGCTGACTGATTTCCACTGATTGGCGTAGAAAAATTATTCTTGTTCTAATTTATCAGAGTTGGGAGGGCCATAAAGGAAGTTGAACCAAGTGACCATATATGGTTCCTGCCCTATTAAAGGTTATTGATAAATTGTATTAAAAGTATTAAAGATTTTCAGCCCTCCATCGATCTGGGCTTTATGGCAGAGTGGCTAGATGGAAGCCTCTCCTCAGAACAAAACACATGAAAGCCCACTTGGCGTTCATGGAGTTTTCTGCAAAATCCAAGTGGCAAACATCAAAGTGACCATCAAGCTCTTGATCACCTCACTCTGAAGTCGGGCCTACTTTCAGTCAGATCGCTGTGTTTGTTGTGCTGTATACAGGAGGGTATGATGACCAACCCCGGCCTGACTAGGACCTGATGACCTGCTCCAAACACTTCACAGCGACAGCAGAAACGAGAGAAGAATAAACAACTTTGGGCGATTGTTTTCCTTTGTAAACTGTCAGACAACGTCCTAAATTACCATGACAGCAGCAAGAACGACTTTCTGATGTACACCCGCTATGATAAAGGAAATAAAGGAGCAGCAAATATTCCTACCTGCGGACCTGCAGCTGACACAGAGGTGATGCTGTGTGTGTGTGAGAGACAGAGAGAGAAAGCGGGAGAGATGGAGGGGGGAGAAAGAGAATCTAACTGGAAATAATTCACTCTCGTCGGAGAGACTTTTTTAAAAGGAAAATCCGTGGGTTTCTGTCACAGTCCATCCCGATTCAAGTCGCACAGTGTGAGCACTCAGATCGTGCACAACCGTAGGATTGTACAGTGTAAGCACACAACTCATGCGCGATGGTCGTGTCGTAAATGATTCTGTCGCACAGTATGAGATGACATTCTGCTATGACTGTCGTATGATCGGCTTGAAATCGCACAGTGTACACCCGGCTTAAGTCCCCCCCCCCATTGCTCAATTTGGCCAAGCCACCAGCTGTTGGTAGAGTCGTGCTTGTGCCTGACTTCTTACATTTGAGAATTGTGGCAGCCACTGTGCTCTTCTGGACCTCCAGTGTTGCAGAATTTTTTTGTGGTCTTCCCCAGATCTGTGCCTTGCAACAGTTCTTTAAACCTCATGCTTGGGTTTTGCTCTGATATGCTATGTCAGCTGCGAGGCCTTCTTTAGAACGTTTTATGCCTGTCATCATGTCCAATCAGTTTAATTTACCACAGGTGGACTCTAATCAAGGTGTAGCAACATTGCAGCAATGATCAAGAGAAGTGTCAGGAATCTGAGCTAAATTTCAAGTGTTTTGAAAAACATAAGAGTTAAGGGGGTCTAAATACTTTCTGAATGTACTGTATGTTTGATAATCAGCTGTGCTGCTGTAAACAAACATTTTGACTGAGAAAGAATTAGATGACATGCTTTTGTCAAAACTGCTCCACTTTAATCACTATAATGACCAGTATCAGCCCTCTTTATTTCATTATCTTCTTGCTAATGCTAATACTTAATAAGATAATGCTAATATAATAGCTAATGCCATCTTTTTCTGCATCTCCCTCTTTCCCCTTTCACCCTCCATACCCAGCTTTTGCAGCAAGATCGAGGTTCAACATGAGTTTGTTTCTGCTCAAAGTTTCAGCCTGTTTAAAAGAGGTTTTTTTTTTGTTTTGTTTGTTTTTTTTTAATTCTGGCCACTGTGACTTTGCCAAATGTTGCTTAGTCCTTCACCAGTGAATCACTTTAGTGTCATCTCAAGAGTACAACTGAAGAAGAGCCAACAGACTTCACAAATTGATAGAGAACATCAGAATCAACTCTTAGATGCATATTGTTGCTTAAATTGATGAGGCTTGCTTTCAGAGGTGTATTAGCACTTGTCTGCTGCGCTCTCTGTCTCACAGATACTTGCAGGTGAAACAGGAGGAAAGGGCAATTTACATGTGTACAAAGAGAGCAGAGTCTTGATTTAAATCTCTGGAAATCTAGTGTGTGGTGTAGTGGTAAATCAACACCTTTTTGTGCTTTATGCACCTGCTGTGGAGTAACACTGATACACTTGATTGATATGATATTATATTTTGATACAGTATTGATTTGCAAAAACTCTGTGATGGTTTGAAATGAATAGTTTACACATCAAGATTAGTTTTTACTTATTTAAGTAAATATTGATTTCTTTGCATGGGCTCCCCAAACCGTAGCGCTGTGATGTTAGCTTTTAAATGTAGTAGAGACAGTGGCTATGCAGATCTCACTGTTGGAAATGAATTATAAAGTTCATATCACCCACCCACAACAGTTTTCTTAAAATTTGAGAAAAAAATCAGCTTTGTTACTGATAATTCTACAGTATAGTGATTTCAAGCCTCTTGTAGTGATATATTGCTTGGTGATAGAGATTTGTGGTGTACTTTGATGGTGCCAAAGCATGGCTTGCAAATTACGACTCCTTGTGCATCATCATCAAGCTGTAAATCTGAAAAAAAAGCTTTTTTCACTCTCACCTTCACCAACATATTTTTCCTCAGTGTCACTCATTTCTTTACTTTCCCTTGAAAAATGCAGCTCCAACGCACCACGTAAACCACCTTCTCCTTTCTGCTTGTATTCATGCCACTGCCAACCTCATGTTTGGTTACTATAGTAACCATAACTGACATCAGAACACCATAAATGATGAAGAGAATAAGAGAGGTGATTTAATTGTGTGGAAGAGTCCTATGCTAGTCTACAGCCTGATTAATTAAACAAATGCATGTTTTGTGTTATGCTGTGTGAGTGACTGATGAAGCAAATGAGATTGTTGTGAAGTAAACAAGTGAACATGTGAACACAGCTTATTCTGAACACATGGAAATACAAACAAGTGAATCATGTTAATTTAGACATTAGATTGCATGCATGTTTAAGTCTGAATCATGCAGCCCTGTTGTTTACCATTATTCAAATTCTCTTTAGAATAAGTACACTCTTTTTCACATAGTAAACACTTCTGATATTGAATTCAGACTTTCTGGTGCTATGAAAACAGGCTGTCGCATGCTTTATTCTGAAGATGATACAGTTGAGACTTTCTAAAACTTTACCCTGTTTCTGGCAGAAAATGATAATGAATTTTTGAGGACACAAAAATGTCAAAGGTTTGTAAAATGACAAAAACTTTTGAATTCTTGGGTTTTTCTTCATTCTTTAGATTTAACCCATTCTGCATTGCTTTAATTTAATTCCTCCTCAGCCAAACCAAAGATCTTCTGAGTCAGAAAAACTCTCTGTAGACTTTAAAACTCACTTTGTAGTTTGTCGTTCGCCTCTTCACAGAGACATGAGGCTGTGGGAGTCCTGGATTGACATTAGCTCAGTGGAATCTGAAACCAAGTTAGAAAGTGGAAAAAGTCACAAAATGTTTAATTAAAGTTCTCCATTCACTCTGTCGACTTAATCCGTGCTGTAGCCTTTGTTACAAGATCCTTTAATGACCCCTATCCAAGTTAAAAGAAGGCTAAGAAGGTGTGATTCCACCGAGGAGTAATGGTTTGGTTCAGTTTGGTACAATAAACACTACACTTTAAAGAGACCATTTTTGCAGAACCTTTGAAAATTCTCCATTTGGTAAAAAGACATTTAATTACTTTCTTTAGATGCAAGTTAACAAGTTGCATGAAACTAACTAAACTTAAAACATGTTAACTTGTGTTGAATACACTTCAACCAGGAGACCTCTAATGGGAGTTTGAGTCATCTTTGGTGAAAAGACTCCATCATGATGTCAAACTTTAAGGGGTAGTGAGGATGGAGTCTAGACACTGGTGGTCTTGATAGAAGGAATAAGATAAGATGAGGAATGGACTTATGAGGAGCAGACTTCTGAGGAGTTTAACCTGGGCACTGATGAGGTGTTTTGGAGGTGGCTGGGGTGGAGGAGGGTTGCAGCAGTCACACTGAAACAATAGACTGACAACAGAGGAGAGGAGAACAGATTTTAAGATATGACAGCAGCAGGATGATTGGATTATGAGAGGATGTGGCAGAAAGGGATTGGCTCAGATCTTGAGTGAGTAGGTGCCATGAATGATTGAATGATTGACCCTAAGCTTCTTTTTAAATGCTTGTTACCAAGTGAAGCACTTTTTTATGTGGGTCCACAACTTTTTCTGTCTGATTTTGCTGAGTAAGGTTTGGTACGTATTGGTATGGTAAATCCTGATCTTGCCTAAATTTCCACAACCAACAGTCTTCTTACTTGGTAGGAAAAGATGTAAGCAACAGTATGTCTCGATCCACTGTTTAGGGTTGGATAGTTAAACTTGGCACACCAACATAAGGGTGCCAAAAAGTAGAACAGTACAGACTGGTTATTTTAGTACCTTTCAGAATTTAACAGCAAAAACACAAAAAAATGGGTGCTGTGCTGAACCCTGGGGCCGTTGTGGTGAGCCATCAGCTCCCTGTGAAAGTTGTGTCTGAATTCTCAGCACAAAGTTTGACACGCCTACAGTACGTATTGGCCTTCGTCCAGCGCAGCCCCTTTTCACAAGTGCTGTTTGTGATTTTCATGGACAGGTATCTCAAAGTGAAGTCAAGGGAGAACTTCTGTTTTGGGAACCTCAGAATTCCATTTCTGCTTTTTGCAGATGATGTGGTTCTGTTGGCTTACTCAGCTGGGGACCTCTAGGCAGGCAATGGGGTGGTTTGCAGCTGAGTGCAAAGTGCCTGGGATAAGGGTCAGCACCTCCAAGTCTAAGGCCTTCATTCTCTGCTGGAAAACAGTGGGTTGCTCCCTCTGGGTTAGGAGTGAGTCTTTGCCTCAGGTGAAGGAGTTCAAGTATCTTGGGGCTTGTTCACGACTGAGGGTATAAGGTAATGCAGGTGTTGTTGTAGTTTGTTAAAGAAAGTGCTGAGCTGGAAGTTAAGCTCTCAATTTAGCTGTCAATATTCCTACCAACCCTCACCTATGGTCATGAACTCTGGGTAATGACTAAAAGAATAAGATCAGGGATACAAGCAACTAAATGAGTTTTCTCTGAAGGATGGTTGGGCTCAGCCTTTAAGGTAGGTTGAGGAGTTCAGACATCTGGAGGGAACTGAGAGTAGAGCTGCTGCTCCTTTGCATCGAAAGCTGGTTTAGGTGGTTTGGGCACCTGGGCGCCTCACTTTGGAGGTCTTCTGGGCACGTCCAGCTGGGAGGAGACCTCTGGGAAGACCTGGAATATGTGGGAGGGATTATATATATATTAGGGCTGTCAATAGATTAAAAAATTTTAATCGCAATTAATCGCAGTTAACTCAAGATTAATCACAAATGAATCACACTTTTTTCTGTTCTTAATGTACCATACAGGACTATTTCTCAAGATTTAAATACCCTTGTCAACACAAGTGGACAAAAATACTTTCTTTATGCAAATGTTTGTTCATGTCAACAACCCAAAACAACAGATAATGCCCAGAAAATTCTCTAGACTAAACTCAAAGATACTGAATGCTCCAAAAATATGCTGAGAGCATAACATGGTAAACTCAAGCCCAACAAGGACAACAGATGGAGATACTGACCTTGATATAACATTACTTAATAATACCACAATGTAGTGTCTAACTTCAGACTTCTAGAAGTTAAATCCTCTGTTTTCAGCAGCTGAACACAGAACAGCAGATCTCATCTTCACACATGGACATAAAGAGCACGGTCAGTTAAGTTAAAATCGCTCAAAGATCATTCCTGATTCTTCACACTAAAGCAGAGAATTTCAGCCTAAAAGGGGGAAATAAAGGCTTACAGAAACATCCTTTTACACCAAGAGGACTCACAAATGGTGATACAAAAAGAGAGGGACTAAATACAGTTAGAGAATTACACTACAGATTACTGGGAGAAGTTAAGTCTCCTCTGAGAGCTCAGCAGTGGCACAGACATCTAATGGTGTTCCACTGTTCTGATGTGAGTAAGGTGGACACATCTGCCCTACTCAAGAGAAATAGCATGTAATTACTTTTTAAAAATGTCTGCTATAATCATCTTTTTATTTTAAAATTTTATAATTGCCAAATGTAAAATAAATGCTGAGAGTAAGACATTACTGTCATCAGTCCAGTAGATATACTGGAATAATAATAAACACACATTTGAAGCTGCTTTTCAAAACTCATGAACACACAAAGTAAAAGAAGTCTCACTGGAGAACTTTTAAGGTGTAGTAAGAGGACTTAATCATCTTTTCATTCTTAAGATCATAGAAGAGCTACAGATTTAATCTCAAACATTTTTCTCTTCATAAATAAAGAAGACCCACAGTCTAATAATGTTTTTTAGCTTATATCATGATACTCCACAGAGCTTCTTCACTGTCAGGCTGACCTGTAACACCTCTGCTCCCCTGTCACACACCGGCCTCTGCTGTTCTGTCTCCTCCTCCTCATGATAGAGCTGGACACACACCATGCATCAGACCATCTCGTATGGGGACTGCAGAGTCTTTGAAACTTTTGCAGCATCTTGATTGACTTTTTTTTTTCTTCTTCTTCTTAATTTGGTATTTATTTACAGTCCCAGTCGGTCGTTTTAGTAAGTTTCACTTTCTCAGCTCACTTCACTTTCACGCGGGAGCTGAGTGGGGATGGAAGAGGGGATAAACAGACCTCTAGTAACCCTTTTCCATCCACTCTTTTTTACTTGTTGCCCCCTTTTTCCTCATGTACCTATTTTTGCCACATTTTAACCTCTTTTCCTGCATATTTTTGCCCCTTTGTGCCACTCCAAAGCACATTTTGCCACTGTCTAACCCCTTTTCATCCCTTACCCTGGGCATTTTTGCGACATTTCAGCCAGTCTTAACCCATTTTTAAAAAGATATTTAATAATAATGGGTGACGAGTATACTTCTGTAAAAACAGATCAAAATCAAATCATTCTAAAACTATTTAAACAGTAATTGTTTTAGGGATGGATCAAATAGCTGCAGACATTTGACGCCAAAAGATACTCTTAAACCAGAGCCTGATTTGGCTCCCAGGCCACCAGTTGATGATCAGTGCTGTAGATTACAGATGAAACATGCATCTCTATCACAGATAACTTTTTATTTACATAAAGTACACATTAACATAATTAGAAATAAACTTTTAATGACCAAACAATTCGGTCCGAGAGGAAGACAAGGCAGATGAGCTGCAGGATGGAACAGGCGAGCTGCAGAATGGGACTGGCGATGCTGGTTGTGGTAACAGAGCCTCCATATCCATGGTCAAAAACTCTAAAATGAGCAAGAAACGTTGTTGATTACCATATAGTTCAGTAATATAATTAAATGGGCCATTGTGTAACAACGAGGGAAGTTCTGAATACAGGTCAGGCATTGTTATTGTTTTTTAGCTTACTAGTGGTTAACTGGCTAGCAAACAATAGCACGCACCACGTTAGCTGGCGTAACGTTCATAATATTGATGAGGGAATATTGTAGCAAGCGTATTCATGGTAGGTGAACAACAGGGTGAAATAAAACTTACCAGGATCAGTAACGGTGGTCTGCAGGATGGAGTACACCAGCATGTACTCCTTCCTGGCTGTGGCCGAGTTCAGAATGGCTGTCCACCGTGTCACGATTGTCCCGATAAACCCGCCCCCTGACGTAGTTGGTGTTTCGCTCTGGCCCATGCTCTGGCCCAGCAAAGAGTTGGTGCTTGCTAAGCACCGTTTTTTAGCACCTGGAGCCAGTGCTTTGTTGGTGGAAACAGAAAGAACCGGTGCTAACCCAGGCACTCGCCTGGAGCTAGCCTTAGCACCAGCTCGGTCGAAAAGGGGCATAAGAGATTTGATCAGACCAGTCAACAGTCAATATAAAGGGTCAGCGCCACTATGGAGTCGGTACATAACAGAAATTAATAAATGAATAGGCTGGCCCAAAAGTGCGTCGGTCCACCAGGAAATTCCCAGTATGCCAGAAAGCGAGTCCATCCCTGCTTCCAGAGTTGTCTGAGAGTCTCCATAGTCAACAATCCAGCATGGCTAGGGGGACGGCTCTCCGCGTTAGCGGTGTGCTTGGCAGCAAGTGGTACGGACTATTTAAGACTCTACAAACTCCAGGTAACTCAGTTCATGTCGACAGTAGGAGCAAAGAACTTCAGTCTTATCCTGCATGACCTCAAAGCTCAACCTGCTATTCAAAAGTCTCTGTCCTTTATCCATTTCTGCTCACTTGCACTGCATCATGACGGCGCCGCTTCCTAGTCTTGCAAATTACAGGATGGGTTGAGGGTCACACAGAATGCGCATGTGTTTATCGTGCAACAAAAAAAATAGTGGCGTTAAAAGTAATTTGAGTTAACATGACTTTAACACGTTAACTTTGACAATTCTAATATATATATATCTATATATATATATATATATACTCTCTGTTCTGTGAATGAGGATCCTCCAGGGGTGGAAAAGGAAAGTGTTACTGGGGAGAGGGATGTCTGGGTTGACTTGCTCAGCCTGCTGCCAACACAACACAGCCCCAGATAAATGGAAGAAGCTGCATGAATGTATGGAAACAAGCTAAACCGGACCACTTGGTTGAAACACACCATCTGATCTTGCTTGCATTTAAAGAGCCAATGTCCATTCAGCCTCACTTGTAGTGAAGGAAATTTTGGCTCTTTTTAGAGACCCAAATCATTTGGCTCAGCTCAGCTAGAGTTCGGCTTTCAGCTGCCAGATGGCTCTGTATTTATCACCATTTGGCTTTTCTATATCTATTAAACACCAACTAAAATTGGAATAAAGAGGGAATGTGGGTCTTGAAACAGGAGCCAGCCTTTGTTGTTCCATTAAAGAGCCAGCTCTAGAACTCAAAACATCGGTACAGTTCATAAATAATGTTGAATTTAGTTGTCATTTCGATCTAAACAGTATCCTACAGGGTTTGTTTGTTAAGTAATGTATCACTGTTTCCTTTTAAAGCAAGTTTTTGACCAAAATAGGGGGAGAATCTGAGGGGTGCCTAAAAAGTAGGATAGTACTGATCAATTATTTTAGTACCTTTAGCAACTTCTGACAATGTAAATGCAGTTAAAGTGTTCATACACATACAATTTATCTTCTAGCATGTACTCTTTTACCATAGAAAGGTGCAGTTATGTGATGATATATTTTTAACTTTTTGCATGTCTCTTCTTACTGTAATGTAAAAACTGACCTTTACTGCTTCCAAACCTTTTTTTAGAATACAGTAGCTATACAAGCTTACACAACTGCTGTTCTCTGAAGCTTGTCTCATTGTATTATTCTCACACTGCTGAGGAGAATAGCAAAATTGCTCAAGAAGCTGTAGTTATTCTTAATGTATTGTATTTATTCATAGTACTATTTTTAAAGCACAGCATTCAGAGAGTGTGCCTGTTGCTTTTTGTGAATGTGGCTCATCTTTTAGAAACTAACAAAAAGCAAGACAGCTGTGTTCACAAACAGATTTAGATGTAAAGCTGCAAGATTTAGCCAAACACTGGAGATATTTCAACAAAGAAAAGCATAATTTTCCATTAAAAAACCTGCATTTTTTCATAATTGAACAATAAGTGGCAAAACAGCATTAATAAAAAACAGAAATACACCAGCTAATTGCTCTCCAGATGTTTGAAAATGTGTTTGTCTGGTACAAATGCCAACAAATGTCATATCATGATCGTTTTAATTCAATTAAATTCTATATTGGCATGTAAATGTAAAACATTAACAAAGTTCAAATTATATTGCAGATGGAAACTCTGAATAATCTAGATGTATTTCCCCACGTCGTGCAGCCTTGTTAGTATATTAAGTCAGTCAGGTTGTTGCTGCACGCCACATGTTCACGTCGGCAGAGGAGTGTAAGCTTCAGGGCGCAGCAGTTCTCTGTCTCTGGTAATTATTTTGAATCTCATGATGCAGCTAAAGGCCTGTTCAGGCATCACTGACTGGTTTGCACATACTGGAGCGGCAACTCACTAATTGAGCATTTAAAGGGCCAGATTGTCGTTTCTGCATGTTTTAGTCCATTTACCATATATCACATGTACTCAGCAATACTGACGACCATTTTTGTTTCAAACCATTACAACATTGCAGCATTTTCTTCATTTTGCTCCCTCATATCCAATTTACATGTACCCTGCACTTTCTTTAGGGCAGTAATCCATCTCTTGAGTGTTTTTGTATTGTTTTATCGCTGCATGGTGATGCATATAATGGGATGGTTTTATTTGAATGCATTCATGCACAGATAGGAAACTCTGCAGTCTGAGACTTGAGAGCATCTTTTATATTCAAGATATTACAATCATAATGCTCTCAAAATATCCATTACTGTTTGTTTGTTTTCTTGTTCTGTCTTTTGACAATTTGTGCAAAGGAACACTATTTCAAGTTTTCTGGTCTCAGGAGTGGTACCAATGTGATACTAAAGTTTTGAAAATGCTTTGATTCTAAGAAATATCCCTCACAAGTTTAATAAGCTCCAGAAACTGACTTTCACGAGGGAGTCCTATTTTGCATATGTTTGGGTGAAATATGATGCAATTTTAGAGCTACAAAAATGTATTTACAGAGCACAATGTTGGACTGAGCATTCGGCTGTTTGTAGTCATAAACTTGTTAATGGAAAGGTCTTACCTGACTATTCCCTGGAGCAGTGTGGAAACTGAACACCGTTTCAGGCAACTGAAAGCATTGAAGCGTTTTTTTACTATAAAGGTACATAGTCTCTGGAGGAGTAAGTCAGTGAAAAGTAGAGCATGCTCTTTGTCCTTTATTTAGAGAATAAAAATCAAAGATTGTGACCTGAACAAGTCACTCATAAATGAAACATTTAAATGTGAATAATCATAATAAATAAAATTGATTTGTCAATAGATACAGTGCCTATAAAAAGTATTCACCCCCTTTCATTGATTTTATAAATAAATCGTGGTCAATATAATTTATATTATTTTTAAAAATAATTTTCTTGACTGTGCAATTACTTAAAAACCTCTTTAATCAAAGTTAAGGTACATTTCTACAATGGAATCTCAATAAAACAAATATATATAATGTTAAATCACAGACTGCATACTTTACTATATTTTTTGATCAAAAGCCAAATGATATTGACCATAACTGGTTTATGAAATAAATAAAAGGGTCAAAACATCCAAGGGGGTGAATACTTTTTTAGGCACTGCACATGCTTGGCTTTGTCTGGCATAATTGAATGTAAACTAAATAGCTATTACCCCCAAAACCTTTGACTCTAATAAATCACAAACCTGTACCCACCACTGAAATACTCTCCCTTTATCATTTTTTAATCTAGGAAACATTTGTGCACATTCTAGAAATTAGAAGAATGAAGCAGCTTGGAGAAACGGACACTCATGAAACAAACAAATGTATTCTTCCTCCTCCTATGCAGATGTCTGTTTGACACATGAGATTGACAGACCCGATCAGGCTGGTTCCCCCTCACTAATTATCATCAGTGGTCATGCTAGTCTGGTAATTGTTACTGCTGCAGACCAGCTCATCCAAAGCGGCATGCATCTGCGGCATCTGTTAAAGGGTTGCTGTGTTTTTACCTCCTAAATGCTAAATCAAAAGTGAAAATGAGCTGTAATCACTCGGCTGCCTGCTCTTGAAGTTGATAAGGAGTGCGAGCTGCACATTGATTTACTTGTTTGTCATATTTGGGCTGTCAGCGGGAGCCAAGTCAGGAGCATGTACTGTGGAGGAGACTAACCTATCACCATGTCAGCACTCCTGTAAGGAGTTCTTGGCCATCTCTAGTGGTATAATTGTTCCTAGAAGTCATTTTTGATAGATACTTTGTTTTTTTTCAGTCACAGTTTGGTGCGAGTTTGGAAAAACACAGTCAGAATCATCTCATAGTTGAGGGTGGGTTGTCCCATCTAGGGACAAGGATCCTTTCTAACCTACAACACAACAAATGCACAGATTTTAAACTCCAGTGCTAATGCTTAACAAGCTGTAATGTCCTATAATGAGTCTTTAGTATTGATTGCAAAGGACAACATATTAATTTACTAACAGATCAGGATCAGATTGTTGTCCATATGATAGAAAAGACTGGAGGAGTGATCCCACTGATGTGCCATTCCCAGATATCTATATATGCAACTTGGTTGAATTGCCTGGTAAATGATAAAATCAGTTCCATTGTAGATATGATAAATTAGTCTTACCATAATATCAATAAAACCAAAACTCATGGTAGCCTTGAATTAATTAAACACTGTTTGGATAAAGTGAAGATAATGTCAAAGTCACATGTAATGAAGTGCTGACTAAAGGCATGCATATTTGGGTTTTGGATCCCACGGTCAAACCGAGCTCATCCTCGATGCTGTACAGCCATAGTGTCCCACCTCTGTGCAAAGCAGATGTGATATTTTCTGGGCGTTCCCTTGAAATCTGACTGTATCTTTATGTCCCAGATGCATATTGAAAGGTTTCTCTCATAATCTAAAACCGACTGTGAAAGTTACAGCTTGTTTCATTTATGATTAAATACTACCTCTGGGGCACAGATGGCCTAGCAGTTAGGTCGTGCCCCATTCATGTATGTGTTTAAGTCCAGCCTGTGGCACCTTTCCTGCATGTCTCATCCCTGTTTCTGACTCGATCCACTGTCCTCTTCTCTAGATAAAGGCATAAAAAACCCAGTGAGCTCTGGTGGTTGGTATAGCTTGCAGTGTGTTAAATATTGATTTAAAAAGAGGAAAATGAAACAAAATGATGAACACTTAGTAATGGATAACATCTCCTGATATTAAAATGTGGAATAAATCCGTTGTAAAATATAACACAATAGAATGCACTTTGGAGTAAAATGTGTCATATGTATGGCTTTTGAATGGTACAGTGACATCGCTTTATTCTCGTTCAGTCACCTTTCATATACCCAGGTAGTAGATTGGCTTATGTGCAAACAGTATAAGCCATTGGAACCAAGTTTGAACACTTGAAGCTGGCATCCTCTACTTCAACACATCCATCTGCTTTCACATCCAGACGTTTTAAAAACAGCTGGGATACATTGTTTGACTTTGTTTTTTTCTTTTGTTTGGCTCCATTGGCACCTACGGGTAATACTGTAAAGGATTTACTAGCATGTTCGACATGTTTCAAATAACCCACTGAGAACTGAAGTCTCCACACACCTTATTTAAAGAAGCAGGCAGGTCTTGAAGCTCAGCTGTGTCATAGTGATACTAGGGTGCTCTATTATGGCCAGAACCATAATCATGATTATTTTGATTGTTATTGAGATCATGAATATTATACGGTACAATACAGCACTTTTAGGCTTGTTTGGGCCAAAGATAAAGGCTGAAGTAAGGCGTACATGTGGTGAGTAAGCCGCCTGAGGGCATCATAAGGGCTTAAGGGAGGATTGACACAACCTCGCTTGTGCTCTAGATCTACTTGCATATTACAAGGGAAACTGATTTGATGAAAACAAAAAACAAAGTCCACACCTTTAGGGCAGATTAAGGAGTCGATGTGGTGAGTAAGCACAGCCAAGGGCACTATCCAAGTGGGTAGGAGGGTTGCCATAAGCCCCTGGTCATGCTGTGGATGTCCCAAAGGCGAGAAAACTGCCAGGGGTCTCCGGGCCTGTTACCAGGGGGAAAGGCCCAGACAAAAGAGATGCTGTCAAGCTTGATCTTGGCTGCCAAGTGACACACGTGTGTGTGGACATGTTAGGAGCCTGACTCTGGCCACTCTGCATATGAGTGCTGACATTATTGGTTTATTGAATGCTAATGTCCAATTCCCAGCAACCAAACAGCATTATATTACGTTTTCAAATGGCACTTCTACTGTTTGATTTTGATTAAGTGTTGAAATTATAGTCTTTTGCACCTTATTGAATTGCAAAAAGTGACACCTGTGTTCCAGTTTCTTTTTTGGATCCTTCTTTGAAGAATCCATTGATAGGTTTATTTCGAATCATTTGACCACAGTTTGTGATTGTTTCTCTTAATCTGTAACTGTACTTTATTCATTATTATTATGATTTACATGTATTTTGGCTGGTAGGAGGGTTTTAATTTTTATTGTTTTTATTATTATCCTGTAACTCGACATCGTTGTAAATGAGGGAAACCTCAATGATCCTCGAGATTCAAATAAAGGTTGTTGATGATGATGATGATGATGATGAAGATGATGCTATTTCACTCATTTTGTCATTTTTTTGCCAGGTGGTAAATGTCCAGTTTGTTGTGATATTTTTTACCATGAACTTAATCTTTTTTGGGGTGTTTACAATTGCAAATTATTATTTCATTTATGTTTTCTCACTCATTTATGTTCATTTATTGCTTATTTCCTTAAGTGTGAAGAGGGTTTAAGTTTATGGGTAATGCAGATGTTGTAAAATCAATGAGTAACTGTGTTTAATAATCATGATGTCAATATCAGTTAAAATAATAATGATTATGTTTCTTGCCATAATGGAGCAGCCCTAGCAGCCACTGCTGCAGGCTAGATGACAGATGAAGAGAGTTACAGAAACAGCTTTGGTTTACATTTGCCACAGCAGAGATTCACAGTGAGTGATATGATTGACTGCTAAATGAGATTTCTCATCAGAAAAAACTACTCACATACAGGCCTGCCCACAGATTTTGCTGGGCCCCTGACAAATCCAGACCCCCAGACCCCACCCCCCTCACCCCTCCAAGTTGTGATCTATTAATAGAATCAATGCATGTGTGTTGAGTCAGTAGCATTGGTACAAGCATCGTGGCTAACAGTTACCTCATTTTGGAGCGTAGTGGCGTTAAGCTATTATTGGTTCCTTTTGTTGAACATATTTATTTGTGGCACCACTTTTCCCATCCATTTTGCCACTATTATTTGCTTTTCATCAGCTTAGTGCACTTTCTAGCTCTTTTTTCCTTTTTTCCTTGTTTCTCCCATTTTGCCATATGTTCAACCCATTGGATCACTTGTTACTTCCAATTTTTGCCTCTTTCAAACCATTTTTGCAACTATTAACCTTTTTTGTCTCTTTTAAAATCATTTTCACCACCTTTTCTGCCTGATCTTGCATCTTTTGATACATTTTTGCCACTATTAACCCATTGTTATTACTTTAACCCATTTTTGCCACTTTTTAATCCTTTCCACCACTTTTTCTGCCTGTTGTTGCCACTATTAATTCAGTTTTGCCTCTTTCCACCTATTATTTTCTCTGTTTACCCATTTTTTGCCACTACTTACCCCTTTTACCTACTTTTTATGCCCACTTCTGACAATTTTAACCACATTTCACTTTTTTTTGTGTTGCTCATTTTTGCCACTTTTAACCCATTGCAGGGGGCGCCAAATTCGACACAAACTGTGTTTATCACAGAAGCTTTAAAGGATGAAGATTTAACCTAGCAGGAAAAGGTTTGCTGTGGATTGCCTGTGGATTAATTATGCACATTTTCCTGTCATTAAAAGCACAACCTGTGCTGTCTGTGGGTTTAGATAAAGCTCTTTAAAAAGCTTTTTTTAAAACGAAATGAAAAAGCTTGTGTTGTACATTTTAAGGCCAGGTATTCTTGTCTTCTCTGCACAGTGGATTAGGCACACTGACAGGGGTCGTGGTAAACTCCTCCTGTCTGGGTTATCAGTCTCTGACAGCCCCACTGCTCTCTGATCGCTGCTGCCGTCACAGAAGCATGCATCACACACTTGTCAAAGCGCCTCTCCTCCGCCCACCCCCTTTCCGCTGAGAGTCAACACCACAGTCTCACCACGCATGTATTTACGTGCTTGCAGACTCCCTCATGAGCACATGCGCACACATACAATACACATAAACAGACGCCGTCCCCATTACAGTGACAAATCCTGCCTGAGCTGGCTCCCATCTGTGAGTCACGGCGTGGTGTGTGTGTTCGAGTCAAACTCCCCCGTCATCTGCCTTTCCCAGATGGATCTGTGGCGTGTCCGAGGGGCCATGTCTGGTGGCTGCAATCTGAGGACGCTTTGGACACAAACCCTTGCCGTGATCCGGATCAAGGAGCGACACATATTTCTAAAAGCTTTGAGGTGTAAAGGGGGTGACTCTCCAACAAAAAGGGTCAAGTTAATCATCAAAGCTTGACTGGGTTTAATCCATAAAACCATGACTTCACCCTTACATAGCTTGCTTGGCTCAATCTCTGCGCTGATCCCATTTTCTCTGTATACATATTCGTTCTTTCACCCTGGCTCCTATTTGCCCCATAATGGGATTAACTCGAGTGACACCAATCTGAGATCTCCCTTTAAACTCTGCGGGGTGATTTTTATTCCTCTGGTTATTCCCATAAGGGATAAAGAAAGGGCTTGGATTACATAATTAGATCTCCCTCTGCTCCCTAAATGTAAGAGATGACAAATTAATGATAAATAGCTCAGTGGATGCGCTTTTTATTTGCTGACAGCGTGGTCAAGATGCCTCAGGAACATAAAAAAAGCATGTTAATTAATGTGTCTATTACAGTATGTAAAGGGTGCCGTCAAAAATAATTACCACTGTCAATGCAGCTTAACGCCTCTGACACTTTTTTCAGCAAACAATGCGGTGTCCGGCTATTTCCTGTTTGGGCAATAAAGATGAAATGGGTTTACGCCGCTCCTACACTTAAAACCAAATACGTTCTGGATTATTATAGCCTAACCCACCAATAACTTTGGAAACACGGCTATTAAGAAAGCTTATTATCAAGCTCTTTTCCGCTTCGTAATAAAATCAACATGGTACAATTGACCTTGGCGGAACAAAAAAGCCCTTTCACTCCTCTCTGCCTCATTCTCATGGTGCAACAAGAAATTAGAGAGCTGTTTCATTGCTCTGGCTCTCATTGCTCCCAGAGCTGTTAACAATCAACAATAATGTTTTTTTTTTTTCTCAGTGGTCAAAGGAGGCCTAATAAAGAAGAAAAAAGACCATATAGATTGGATTTATGTAACAATAATGTGCACAAAAGCATATGTTGTTGGTGACTAATGCGGGGATTCAATGGACTGTTACAAACCACATTTGACCTAATTTATGAGAAGACGCCTCAAGCTCTTTCATCTGGCTTAAAGATGTTTATTCTGGCTTTCTTAACGCAGCTTAGATTGCCCTTTTATTTTGTTTTAGAGTCATCCATCTGAATGCATATGGGTTTAAAATATGCATTCTGGCTTTAATGATAGAATATCTCAGTTTGTGTTTTTCTGCCAGTTAAATTAATGAATTCTAATGTTTGACTACACTTGATTTGGCTGATAAAAGAATTCACAGGGTATTTCCAGTCAGCTTTTCTGTACGCAGGCATCAGATTTGCATAAAAATAATGAAACGGTGCAGGAACCATCACTGAAGACGTCTGCAGTGTATCTACATTAAGAGATAATCCATTGCAAGGTTGCATCAGTCCTTTCTTGGTTTGCCGCACCGTAAGAAATGTAGGAAATTGCTAAGAGCTTTTCAAAGGGCAGAGTAGAGCTGCATATAGTGCAGCGTATGCTAATGCTACATATGCATCCATTTAACATGGAGATACAAAAATGTATCTGCCTTTAAAAGGGTTCAATGTCTAAAGTGGTATAGAAAGTCTGTGTTAAGAGGCCTCTATGAAGCATAGGCAGGAGTATCTTTGGTTTATCATGGAGAATTTTGTGGCTTTTTATTAAAGCTACATTACAGGTCTGCACAGAATACATTGTGTAAATTAATGCACACTGGTATAAGTACATGTTAACATAATGGTCACATGTCTGAGGGTCTGGTTGAAGCTTTGAGGCTTTAAACATCCTGTGATCCTCACATCCATTAAAGTTTTGGTTAGATATTCAGAAAAAAGTTATAGCCAACTTTAGGCTTTAAAACTGCTGAATATTAGGTACTTGTGAGAACACATTTTTTTGTGACAAAAAGTTAGTCAGACAACCTGCTAATCTTCTCTCCTGCTGAGGTAGATAAGAAAATAACCACAATTTTTACTTCTGCACTTTTAATGGAAAAGCCCAGAGCATAGCCCAAAGACATCATAAGATTTCTGAGTGAGGATGGATGTTTACCCCTTTATCCTGTCTTACTCACAACCTCAGCTAACCACATCCTCTTTGTATGACACAGGACGGCTGCCAGGTTTAACTGTTTTCTCATCAAACGTATTGAAGAAAATATCAGCAAGCCAGTAAAATCTTGACTGTTTCTTTGTTAAACATGCAGATCTATGGTGTGTCCATGCTTTTTTTATTTAAAAATATATTTGTACACTCAAGTTGTTTATCCTGGCAGATGGCGTAGCGGTTAGGTCACGTTCCATGAGTGCTGATGGCCCAGGTTCAAGTCTGGCCTCAGGCTCTTTCTTTGCATGTCATTCCCCACTCTCTCATCCGTTTGTCCAGCTCTATCCACTCTCCTATCTCTCAATTAAAGGAAAAAATCAAGACCAAGATAAACCTTACAAGTAACAAAATAAAATTAAAAAATACAAAATTTGTAGTTGCTAAGTATTTAGTACAGAAAAATTAGATTTGGGACACACTGATTGACTAAACCTGCTGTGACAACATGACAATCAAATCAAAGACTAATGCTCACGATAATAGCTTATTTCTTGTTTTGAATTACCAAAGATGAACTTTATAAAGCATATTAAATTTCAGCATTATCAATCATGAATTATATCAGTAGAGATGCATGGCTTATGTGAACAAGTGCTTATGCCTCTAGAGATGTTTAAAGTTAAAATTTAGGCAGTTTTTTCATAACTTCTTTTGGTTTAGCTCTCCCATTATGCCAATATTTCCATTCATGTTTCCTTTCACAGATCAAACTTTGTACAGTAAGTCACTTCTTCTGTCCCCCCCAAAAAAATCTCTGTATCAGAACTTAAGTGTACCTAATGACAGCATTAAATTGATTGAAAACAACAGATTGGTTACTGATATCTGTTGAGGCCACATCATTTGCCCATATCAGCTGATACCAATGTCAAACCAATGCAGAGGGTAATCTCTAACAGACATAATGACAAAAATGCAAATACATGGGATGCAGATGGCCTTGAGGTTAGGCCACACCTTTTTAAGCAGGCGGTCCAGGTTCAAGTCTGGCCTTTGGATCCTTTCCTGCATGCCTCTCCCACTCTTTCATCCATGTTTCTGATGATCCCCTTTTCTCCCTTGTAAATAAATGCTTAAAAAGCTCAAAATATGTCTAAAAATGGAAAAATAAGCATTTGCATTTCCTGATGATGTGAAACAAAAATAAAATTATCCATTCAACAAACATTTCTTTGTAAAAATTGTTTTTCTTCTCATTCGTACATCTCTTCACAAGTATTGGCTTAATTGAATGATAAATGCCAGTTATCTGTTTAAAGGAACAAAGATCACTTTTTATTCAAAATGAATAAGTTATGAGGACATTTGAGTCCCTAACTTTGATCTGGGAAGTACATTTTTAACATGTTTTAAAATAATCAAATTATTCAGCAGTTGTAAATGTCAAAAAATAGGCAATGTATTATTTTTCTGCCAAAATACCAAAGAGCCATTGAAGATATGCTGCAACCAGGAATCCTAAAAGTTGTATTTAATAATGGCTTATCAGTAAATGATGCATCATCCATTAACAAGGTCATTACATACCACTTTACAAAGGTTGGTGGGTTAGAAAGCAGCACAGATACACTGTATTTATTTTCCACTTGCTTCATTTTATAAGAGGCACTCTGTGCAGGAGAGCTGACTCCGCCTGCCCTCCGGGCCACAACAACTTGATTGACATTTCTTAGCAATTTCTCAGCAAACAATCTGTTTGACTGGAGGCCTTATTTCATCGCAGACTCTCTGCCTCTCTCTGCCCCTCCTGAGGATCTGGTGGATGGTGCTGAGAGAACATTTGGCCAGTAATGTCATTTGCCCATGCAGACACATGCTCATATTTTTTGTCTTTTTCTCCAGCTGTCTTTAATTTTTATCAGGCACAGATGTTCTGAACAGAGCCCAGCCTTTATGTTTTATTGAAGGAAATATAAAGTAGGGCATTTTGGCTTGTTTTTTTAACCTCCACAGTATGATTATATAACATTGAAGACTTTGAATGGATTCAACTCTTTATTGACCCCTCAGAGAATGCTTGGCAGGAGGTCCAAGTATACTCATAGGAAACATAATAGCTGTCAGAAAACAAATCATCTGTTGTCCCGTCATAAAACCCTCCAGTAAACTGGTTTGTGTTTATTTCTTTCAGAGCATTTTCAGATTTATCTAAATGGAAATATGTAGATACTTTGCAGAGAGGCTTGAGCTACATCTATATTAAATCCATCTAAAAATAATGGCAAATAACATTAGATCCTATGACACATCCATGCTGATCAATCAGACAGCTGAAGTAGCTTCAAACAGGCACTTTTGCTTTCTCCTTATATAAACTATGCCTTTTTATCCCTATCACTTTGAACCTGATTCATACTCACACATTGTTATTGACACGTGGAAAAGGTCCATGTCAGAGGAACAAAACGGCTCTGGCGTCCATGGTGGCTAATTCTGATTCATGCAATAGAGAGAGCAGTGTTAAGGATGTTAGGCATTAAAGAGTTGTCTTTTTCACGGGATTATCTGCGAAGGAGGAAGTCAGTATTCATATGCAGCTGACTGGCACAGCGAGATCAGCTTCCATCCAAGTAGAACACTTCTTCAGGCATGCAAAACATGCAGACTTAAGTCACATAATCCCTTCCAATATCAGCAGGATGTCAATACGCTGACATGAACGGATTGGATGCATCAGTTTTGCAGGCATACTGTTGTTTCCAATCACACTGTTTGCATCGGGGGCTGGCAGGTTGCTATTATTAGCCGAGGCAGTGATATAAACGTTACTGTGGATCCTCTGACAATATGATGACAAAACATATTTAGACCATTGCTGCAATGCTGTCCTGTCTAATAAAATGTCATCAAGAGGATTGCAGGCTGAGTTTTATTCTTGGTACCCCAGCGTTCTGGCATTTATGAGGCCTGCAGATATTGGAGTAAATAATTGGACACACAAAGCTAACACTCGAGCACGTCTCAGGGGCTAAACAAACAATGGCTCTGTGCACATTTGGTGCCCGAATGAGGCTGTAACTGAGGATCATAACAGGGCTTTTCTGGTGTTTTGTGGAAGCACTGCTCTGTCTGCGTGACTAAGCAAGGCTGGCCGAGTCCAGCTGACCATGACTGTCTGAGAAAGCTCTGAAAACAAATGCTTTCAGGCAAAGTGTTCACATTTACATGTTGCTAAATGTTTCTGTATCATGCAGCAAAGCATTTGAAATCCTGCAGCGAAATATTGGAAATGGAATTAAGCAATGAATGCCATGTGTTTCAGTGTCCTTTTTATATCTTATCAATATTTGCTGCTGCAGCAGCTGAGTTTCTTCCTCATGGAGGTCATTAAAGTTTCATTAAATCTCATCTTACAGAGGACATTACATTCTGCTGTGGAATCATGACATTTTTAAATATCTTATTGATCAGTTGAGGGTTTCAAATGGTATACACGTTATATTTTAGATCCTTAACCCCTCTGATCCCTAAGCTATTTTTAACCATTTTGTTTTGCGTAGACTTATTGTCTTAACATGCTTGTAAAACATCAATCCTGTGGTGCACAGTCAAGATTTAAACATCTTTTTTTCAGGTAAACCTGGACCTGGGCTTTAAGAGTAATGAAGCTGAAGAACTGGGAGTTGACTTTTTAAAAAGTTATGAGACTATAAAGACTAAGAAAAACTGAACAGAAATGAAAACTCAAAGATTTATGTAAGTGACACACAGTAATGACAAAAACACATCACAGGCTCTCTGCCTCTCTTTCTTTCCATAATGAGCTATTTAGGCTGTCTTTACTGTCAAAACATGCACAGTTTAGCATGATGTGACGATGTAACAGCCTGCCATTGGTTGTCACAGCCCATGTGACAACCAGTGTAGCAAAACAATATGGTAACTTATGTTAAGTAAGTGGCAGAAATCACTGAACAGTTGGTTTAAATTTGATTTAAAAAGATGTTCAGGGAGCGCAGATGGTTGAGTGGTTTAAGGCACTACCTATGTACGCGGGTGGCCCGGGTTCGAATCCGGCCTGTGGCCCTTTACCGCATGTCTCTCCCCACTCTCTTCCCTGTTTCCAAGTCTGTCCACTGTCCTTCCTCTATCAAATAAAGGCATGAAAGCCCAAAAATAAATCTTTAAAAAGATGTTCAATGTTGGAGTTTGTGGTGCGCATTTAATCTTAAAAGACCCTCGAAAGCCACCCAAGTTTCAGGCTTGCTAGAAAAGCCTCTGTAAGAGCTACAAAGGCATAAATAGAATTATTAGGAAGACAAAAAGGAAGACTTCCAGAGGGAGGAAAAGTGGCTACAATTTACTAGAGGATCTGGCTGCAGACCTCTACGGTGGGGCGTTCACCTGCAGACCACTACAATGGGGCAACCTCGACCATGGGACAGGATGTGACTTACAGTTCCCAAGCCAAAAGCCAGGTCAAGAATGATTTACTGAATGACGTATATTTTTTTCTTACTGTCAGAAGTTACACTAAGTGGCTATTTTTCACAACAGCATAATTTCATGAATAAAAATCTAATACAGTTTTTGAATTAACACACCACAAACTAAGGAAACCCGAAAAGGGTTAGGGTTAGGCACTAAGGGAAAGGGTAAGGAGGAGAGAGATAAGGTTAGAAATATCTCACCACAAACTAAGGAAAAACTCAACAAGGGTTAGCATGTCACTTCCTGCCCCATGGTTGAGGTCACCCCATTGTAGAGGTCTGTAACAGATGAGCCAAAAATGCCCCACCATAGAGATCTGTAGCCAGGTGCCTCTCACAATTTATGGTGCAAAAAGTTATTTAACTTCGTGTAACCTTCTTGTTGTACACAACAACTTCTGTCTCAGAGAGTTAAGCATGTATATGTGCCTATATATTGATCAACCAATTTTGTGTAACTACTTTTGTATTCACTAAGGCTGAATGGCAGGAAGAAAGCCTGGAAAGCAAGGCGTGCTCATCAAAAACATTAAATCCCAGTAAATGATAGTGCTTTAATTGAGTCTGAATGAATGTAGTAAACAGAAAATCACTGTTATTCATTCTAGATTCTAATTTTTATTGCATATTTTGTCTGAAATGCCCGTAACTCCATGCCCTGAAAGTTTAAATGTGTTCAGCCATTTGGTTTGTGATTCGTACCCTGCTCTTTTTGTTGCTTCAAATGGACAATAATAGAAATGGAAGCTTAAATTATGCTAAATCGCAGGAAACTTCTTCATACATCTTGATGCTTTAATAATAAAGAGGCTGTTCTGGTTTCCTTCCAGGCATTTGATTATCATTTCTGTTTTGTATTGGCTTGCTATGTTTTGGATAATTTGAAAATTGAAGCACTATTTCTCCTTTCACATTAAAAGATGTGTTGTGATAAGCTACATGCTGTAAATGACACATTTGGGTTTAAAATGGTCCTCAGATTGCTGTAACTTTCTCTCTACGGGTTACTTAAAAAGAAAATTTATCACTTTCCATTTCCAACCATGACAGCGTGATAAGCCTCTGTATCTCTCATCAAGCTTCTGTTGAGTCTCTCTTCTTCTTTTATTGAATTGATACACCAAACGATAAATGGCTAGTTTGATCAGCACTGTTTGAAGCATGGTTTAAAACTTGAGTTATTTATCATGTCTCCTTGGAAGTAGCAAGGCGAAAGCAGCTGCTCAGAGTAGCTACAGCCTTGGTTCTCTTTTTGCTTCTTTATGAACTGAAGCCTTGTCACTAACAAAGGATGTGCTGCTCAATTTTTCATGGACGTGTGAATTCAGGCTGCATAATGTGAGCCCAACTTTCTGTGCATCTTCCTGTTTGTGGCTCAGACCGAGCGTGAACAATCCAAGTTTGGTGAAGGGACTATTGTTTTCCCAAAACAGCTGATTTGACTCATTGGTGCCAAGTAGACACAAGGAGCACAATTAGAATCAGTAACACCTAAGAAGTCGTTACATTGCTTGTACTGAGAGTAGAAGCATTGCATGTAAATGGAGAAAAATATTTGGCCACACGTGTAAATGATTGAACTTAGGTGTTTTAATTAGACCTGTTGCCACAGGTGTTTAAACTCAAGCACCTAGTCATTCAGTCTTCATTTGTAAACATTTGCGATACAAAATGGGTCGTTCTGTAGACATCAGTGACTTCAAGAGTGGTACTCTGGTGGATGTCACCTTTGCAATAAGACGTTTCATGAAAGTTCATCCCTGTTGGATATTTCACAGTGATATTATTAGAAACTGGAAGCTTTTAGGAACAACAGCAACTCAGCCTCAAAGCAGAAGACCATATAAAATCACAGAGCAAGGTCAATAACTGGTGCATGAAAGTCGCCAACGCTCTGCTGACTCCATAGCTGAAGAGTTCTGAACTTCAACTGGCGTTAATGCAAACACAAAAACTCTGTAGCAAGAGCTTTATGGATTGGTTCTTCATAGCAGAGCAACTGCAAGCCTCACATTACAAAGTCCAATGTCACCCGTTGGATGAAGTGGTGTAAAGCACACCGATACTGGACTGTGGAGCAGAGATTGCAAGCCAGGCCTTCTTGTCCAACATCAGTGCCTATAGAGTGAACGGGCATAAATTCCCTCAGAAACACTCCAGAATAAGTGGAAATCCAAGAAGAGGTTGTTGTAGCTTTAAAAGTGGGGTCAACTGCATGTTAAAGTATGTATTTGAAAACAATGTCATTACAGTCCCTGCTGGTGAAATGGTCAGGAGGCCCAATACTTTTGTCTGTATAGTGTATATGAAATGAATAAGAAACAAGTGGTATAAAAAAAATGATTAAATATCTGTAGATGTGTACTTCTAGTAAGATTTAAAGCTGAGAGATTAGTTCTGTGATTTTAGTATAGTCGCATAGAAACAGTACATGCTAAGTGCATCTTGAAGCCGTGTTTCTTCAGAGCATTCAGAGCAACCATTTTCACATAAAACGGCAGCATCTTTCTGAATTTTACCTACAACCTTTCTCTTATTGACAAAGTAATTAAATTTACAAATTTATCCAAAGTGTAATTATATGAAATGTGGATTGTTAATGATTGGTCGATTTAGCCCATAATGCCTTGCAAATTTATGTTAAGGATGTAACTACTGTAGAAGTCTTCCCTTTAAGTTGATTAATCACCTTCAGCGGGAGCAATCAGTAGTGGAAATGGTACATTACTTTAGAGGATGTGCTGCACATTTTTAAAGTGAAATCAAAATAATTCAGATCACAGTGGGTCCTTTTATGAGTCAGTTCAATCACCTGCGATGGCTGCATTCTTTACCTCTACCTGCCTTTCTAAACACCAGGGCTCAATGTGCTATAAAAAATTAATCATTTATAAAGCCTCTGAAATTGATTAATAGAGACTGAAATACTGCCATGTTCAGTGTTTGCAAGGAAATGCGATAAATAAATGAAATGAAAAGTATCCGTGTGAATGGATGCTTAAGGGCATTTCTACATCTCTTTTGGCAACCTGTAAAAGAAGCAGCCTTCACGTGTTTATAGTTTTACTGTTATTAAGGATTCGAAAAAAGACATCAGGCCTCGCACTCAAGGCTTTTTGAAACGGGGAACAATGCTTACCCAATTTCAGCACCACAGTGTCCTTAAACTTCTAAACTCTGGAAGCATTTCACCATCAATGCTGCAAACACAAGCATTAGCTGTCCTGCTTCAGAGTCCCGACCATTGTCAGAACGCACAAGAGAGACTTGTTTGTCTGCTCTTGGCCCTCTTCACTTTCACTCGTCACTAAAAGCAGAAAGCAGGAGCCTAGCTCAAGTCTTGTGGAGTTGGTGTTGCACACACAGCTGAAACTGAACACTTGTTCTGCTGTTTTTTTTTTTTTTTTTATGGTTCACTCTTTCTTCATGGTCCAGTCCGCTCAAACCTTTAGTCTCTTTTCTCTGTGGCTCTTCCACCCACACTTACGTACTCAGCTATTCACAAACAGAAATATGCTACAAGTGTAAGAAAATATTTCCAGATGATTTTAAAGCAGATCTTGCTTGTTAGTGGAGCATGCTGCTAATGTTGACATTTTTTGAAAAGCATATTGGATATCTCTCTTTTAAAAATCATCTTTCATATTGTACTTAACACTCCAAAGTTACAGCTATGCAGTGATTTTTCTCTCATTTACATTTTTAGTCCCTCACCTTTAAACCTTTCCTTTGAATATTTCATATTTTTCTCCCCTCAGCTCTTGTTCTTCTTCACTCCCACCACTAAATAGCCGAGCAAACTCTCACCACATTACTGTAAAGACAAGGCTACATGTTAAAACGACCTGTCCTACATCAGTACTGGTTATGTTTACAATAGAGCTGCACCACAAATCACAATTTTATTGATTTTAGACTATGAGCTTATATTACACATTACAAAATCCTGACTTTATTGCAATAAGTTAAAGAAAATAGGTATTGCACTCAAACACTGCTATTGTTGCAATGAAAGTATACCTCTGGTTTCCTTTGTAGTATGTGTGACGTCTTTTTTAAGCAGGTCTATTCACTTCAGTTTCCTTTTTTCAAGGAAATATCACCAAGAAAACATTAAAGAATGGGAAGGAATCCAGTCCTGACATAGCTTTAGCCCTGCAGACTTTATCCATGACACATCTTATTGGTTTCTCTTCCGTTGTTGTGAGAAATTCAGCTTTCACTTGATTTCGATTGGTCAGTGAGGGAGAGGTGACATTGTGTGGTGCTGTGTCAAAAGTTGAACTGTTTTAACTGAGTTTGCTGTGATTGTGGCAACCAAAGCCTGTATCGGCTGTAGATTTTGTCAGTTATCAGCTGTGAATATCTACTGATATCACCTGTAAATATCGACCTATATTCCTGTAAATATCAGCCTATATCAGCAATAAATAACAGTATATATCAGATCATAATATCAGCCTACATTAGATGTAAATATCAGCCTTAATCAGATCAAAATATCAGCCTCTATCAACTTTAAATGTCATCCCGTATCAGCTTTGAATATAGACCTATATCAGCTGTAATATTAAGTCTATATCAGCGATAAATGTAAAGTAATATAAGCTGTAAATTTAGCCTATTTTAGCTGTAAATATTGTTGAATATCAACTGTGATACAACCGATGTCACCTGTAAATATCACCCTATATCAGCTGAAAATTTCAGCGTATATCAGATGCAAATACCAGTCTATATAAGATGAAAATATCAGCCTACATTAGATGTAAATATTGGCCCAAATCAAATGAAAATTTCAGCCTTTATCAGCTATAAATGTCACCCATGTCATGTGTAAATATCAACCTACATTGGCTCTAATATATGTCTATCTTAGTGCTAGATATAAGCTAAAATCAGTTTTAAATGTAGCCTATATCAACTGTATATATTGTAGGATATCGGCTGTAACTATCAACTGATATCACCTGTGAATATCAACCTATATATCTCTGAATATCAGTCTATATCTGATGAAAATATCAGCTTACATTTAATGTAAACATCAACCTATATCAGCTGAAGATATCAGTCTATATCAGATGAAAATACATATAAAATATATAATATTAATTCTTTTAAATATATTAATAATACAGTATATTACAGACATATTCTGAGTTTGAAAAAATAACATTAGATTTAAAATCAGATAGCCCTTTAAGAGTCATTAAGTAACAACACATATTTCAATAAGCTAATTTTTCGTTTCAATAATTGATGACGAGTCCACTATCCAAAAGTCGCAGGTCTACTTTTGACTCTGATGAATATGTTTATACGTTGTTAAAGTCATGTATCTGCCAAGAATTATGAGCCTGTGTTCCCTTATTGGGAAGTCAAATAAGTATCCTGAGGTCCTTCATCACCATTTTAAAAGGCAAAATGAGCAAACATTTGATTATTAAATTTGAATATTTATCACACACAGACAGGAAAAATGAGTCACATTTTATTGCAAGCAAGCCCTTGTATTTTTAATCTAACGGCACAGGTTTTACTGTTCAGTAAAATCCTTCACATTAGCATGCAAAGAAAGATGAATTTCAGTGTCTCCTCAAACTCAAATTTAATTTAAACAGGGACAAGATGTACCCTCAGCAGAAGAATATTTGGAGTGCTGTATAATCGTGTTTGGGTTGCTGTATATTTGTGCTCTGGGCCTTGGCACCTTCTGCACGGTAACAGTTTACCAAAAGGAGGAGCCAGACTGGATTCTCCTGTCAGCCCATTAGGAAACAGTCTGCTGCTTTGAAAAAGGCGAGCTGACATAATCTGCCATTACAGAAGCTTAACCAAAACCTCACCTGCTAAGTATACCCTATATTTGTTCATGACCTATTCATGTACTGGGCACATGAAGGCTATTCTTGGTGTGAGCACTGTTTACTTCTGTGCTGCTGACTTTTTCATGCATGTTTCACCTTGTTAGTTTAGAATATTTGCACAATAAACATGTTTATTCTGCATTAACGGACGCTCTTTGAATTTTCTTTTGAAGCATGGATTTCACAAATGGAATATGCAAATAATTAGATAGTGGATGCACTCAGTAGTCATCCTATTAATAATGGATTGAGCTCATAAATCATGACAAGGAGAGACGAGTGCTATAATGCTGAAAAGGATGCATGTAGCCCTGTTAAAGTGGGGAGCCAGAAGTTGCTGTGTTAAAGGAAAGCAGTCCTGCATGCACACTGTCTCTCATACCTTCTGATTATTTATGTGGTACAGCTAAATGTGCTGAGCATGGCTAAGTGTATAAATAGCTGTACGGACATCATCTGAGGCTTCAGCTCACAGGGGAAGGAGGGTGGGGAGGAGAGCTTTACTACCAGAGCATCAGATCATGAGCAACAGAGACGATACTCCCTGACTCATCAGAATTGGAGGGAAACTCTGATCTTTGCATGCTGGCAGTCTGCATGTTAAGGGCCCTTGGGTAACCCTGCTGACCTCTGTGGCCACTGGTGTACAACTTTTGTTGTGCTTATTACATAATTATTCATTCGAGATGACTCAGGGCTATATTCAATCTCCATGTTCCCTTTGGTTCGCTGACTTATGTGGGACATGTTTTTCGATTAACGCAAACTTGCAAATGTTCCCGTGTTTTTCTTTATTAAAAATAGCTGCATAACCCGAGCAATTATTAGAGCGTATATTATGTGATGTGATGCTCTGAGGCAACTTGTATTATTGCTCAGTGTCACCACGGACACTGTCTGCACCACGGCGACGTTCTCCTCCTAACAAAGGGGGGTCGTAACATCCCAGTCACGGTAAATGCTGTAGTAAAACATCAGTGCAATTTTTTCCTCATCATTTTACACCTCCGCAGCCGCCATTATCTCTGTGTGCTTCAGCTCACTGCTGCGCAGCCCACAGTACAGACCTCTACTTCACTCGGGGTTGTTGCCTTTGTCTGGAGCTCTCTCTCATCTCTGGAGGTCACATTGGCCGCCCTGGAGGTAGTGGTAATGGTCAGTGTGCCAACTGTGTGGGCAATCTAAGAGAGGCATATGTTGTCTGCTGAATTGCACTCAAAGGAAGCAGCAGTAGATGCTGTTTTATATCTGATAAAATTCGCAACATGCTTAAAAAACCATCAGTTATGCATGCAGTGAGTAAGACCAGGACTTTCTTGCATCTTTTCTTCCCTCACAGTGTCACTTCTTGTTTTATATTCCAGTCTTAAGGTGGACTTAACCGGCAGAATGACCAACGGGTATTATTCAGGCTCCATATTCTCGCCTTTTGCTTCTATTTCATCCTTCTGGTCGGGTTCACTATCAAATATGTGATCCTTTATTTGGTTTTTATAAGAGCTTTTATAATAGCAGTGTGGGTCTCAGCCTTAAAATGTTTATTTTAGCCTTGTGGCAAGTCAAGCAGAGAAATATGGATGTGCTGTGTGCCTAGCATTTTCACACATGGTTTAGACACCGAGGCCCTGTAGCAGGCTCCTTTTCACTCTTCATTAACAATTCTAGAGGGTGTCTAGACTAAGAGGCGATAATGTTTCCATGGACATCGCTGGTCACACACCACAGACTAACAGGTACTGCAGAATTCAGACACCAGCATGTTTCAGCTCTCAGTTTGAAATCTGTTTAGTTTCTGCTAAATGCCCATTCTGCAAAAACACTGCAGAGTCGGAGAAGAGATGTGGAATAAAATCATCCATTTAGCCACTATGTTGAGACATAATCCAGGCTTACTGTTACCAAGTCGCCTGCCTTGCCCTGCATGTGTACCAGAGCTCTGAGTTGGAGAAACACTGAACAAATTGCTCTGTGTCCTTGAGGATGACCAGAAATGAGGAAGCTTGTGTGTTACATGTGGTTTAGAAAAGCTGGACAAATAGAACCACCATCCTGATGGCTGTTAATTTAGTATCTGTTTAAACATCACCATCATAGATGTGATTCTCATTTTTAGAAATGCTGTATCTGTATGGATTATCTGCTTTAACAGTGTTATCACAACTTAGCTATCAGATGGATTGATCAGATTTCATGTTATTGTCCGGCAGATCCATCTGGCAAAACACTAAACTGACGTATTTGTTCAAAGTCAAAGAATGACCGAACCAATCAGTGTCATTTAAGGAGAAAGAAGCAGTAGCTACAGGTGTGGTTTAGATGTGCTGCAAGCTGGTAAACATGGTAGTTAATAAAGGCAGTTTCTTAGTTGAAAAATATGTTTTTGATCTTCCCCTGATGAGAGTCAGAAAGAGATTAATTTACCATCAGTCCATCTGGCATGTCAGAGTAATTTTGGAGTGAGCTGACAGGGATTATTTACCAGAGATTTTGATAAGCCTACTTTTGGTGACATAACCTTTTAGTATTCAATATTTTGCATCATCGTCTTTCATACAGGTGTATTTCACTTTCAGGGTAAATGTCAGGGAGTTTTTCCCATCAGCACCAGCCTTGCAAGCCAAAACTCAGTATCCCCTCCTCCTTTACATCCATAATGAAATGCAGTAAAAAATTAAATCAGTTCTTATTTTTTAAGGTATTTTTGGCTAAATTCTATGCTTGTGTTAGGAAAATCTGTTGGCACAGAACTCCACCATTATAAACTAAAAACATATCTCTTCCACCATGTGGTGGCATGTTTGCAAAGGAGGAATTCACATGGAAGACACAAACTAAAGGAAGGATAGGATAGTTTTGCTCATCAATGTAAGCACAGAGCTAAGAACAACAAACCCAGAGGAAGTTTGACTTCACCCTTTTATAAGCCTGTCCTTAATTATATTTCAGGATGGATTTATTTGATGTCAGCTGCATTAATTAGGGGTGTCAAAATGTTAGAAATTTAATTTACCATCAGCCTCAGAATTTATGTAGTCAATAGCAATCAATGGCTTTTAAAAATTCCAATATTTTGAGCAAACACTCAGGTAACCCTGATGCATCTTACCTTAGCTCGTAGTTCTAGATTAAAGGAATAACTCTAGATTTCAAGTTGAAATAGCCTACAAAACTACTGCCAATAAAGCACAAAACTGGCTTAGATTCATGCAAAATAATACATCACTTCAACGAACACTCAAACCTTTTTAGAGTTTGGAGATGGTATCGGGTCTTAACATTAAACCAGTTAAGCACCACTGACTTAAAGGACTTCAAACCATCTTGAGTGCCTGGACCTGGATCAGTTAAACCCAATGGTATATGTTTTTCTACTCCTTTTTTTGAAGTGTTCCTCTTCCATAAGCACCAGTGGTTTTAGTGGTACCTGAAGCACTGTTGTGTCTCTTTTTCTAAGTAAAATAATTTTAGAAATTAATTTAATGCTTAAAATGAGTCTTATCTTTTTATTAGGATGAAATGAGCTGTCAGGCTTACTTAGCTGGCTCCTTTTTCGCACAGGCTGACTCCTCCATATGTCTGAGGAAAGCCCTGGGTACATGTCAGAGGAAGAGATAAACAACATGCTCCAAAGACAGACTTTTTTGCCTTTTCCTTAGCCAGTATTCACAGTGAGTGATACATTTGTCTGTTTAAAGATAGAATGTTAAAAAAAAATCAGAAAACACTCCATATGTTTGAAGGAGAAGAAGTGCAAAGAGAGAAGAGGTACTGCTCTGTCCACAAGGGGGGCCACAGTCAAAAAAGCAAAATGGACTCAGGCTCTGGGAGACTATTTCTGAACTATTTTTTGTTATTTAATAGGGTAAAATAAATAATTTATTTAGAAATAAATCATTAGTCTCAGTTGTGTTATTTTTTTTATTCAGTTTTGTTGTCGGTGCTAAAAGTCCCTGTGTTAAATATCCCCTAGCATTTGTACAAATGAAGATATTACTGGGAGCAGTGTGCGCTTAATGACATTTGATCTTTGAAGGATGTTTTGAAGCAAAACTGCTTTTGTTGTCAAGTGTGCAGCCTCTCCCTCTCTTCCTCTTCAAATTGCTCATCCCGTTACTGCTGTGTTTTAATTAGAAGAGTAACAACAATAACTCAGATGTAGAGGAGAAAAATCCTCTCAAAGCTTAATTGCTGTGTCACTGAAATTGAAGTCTGTGTGCGTGCGTGCAGTGGCATATGCGTTTGATGTTTCTGTGTGGGAGGTTGATGAATAGATGAAGGGGCAGTTAGCATGCAGTCACAATATGTAAGATTACTGCTAAAGCGGAATGTGTATAGCTCTGGTGATATTTGCAGCGCGAGATGTGTGTATGTGACGCATGTTTTAATCAATTCCTCTGTGTTTGATGCTTCAGGGAACATGAACACAAGATGGACGTTTGGGTGAAGTGCGGCATGCGTGAAATTGTACTTCTCACATCACTGTCTTAGGTCAGTTGGAAAGCTGGCCTTTACGCGTTATGGCATTTTGACAGTACAAGATTTAAGTCGTAAAAAAGCTTAAGAATTGCATGTCAGTTACTCCTAAATAACAGTGGGAAGGCACTAGATTGAGTTGAAACGTCTCTGAAATATATCACCTGCATGATAAGTGACCCCCTCTAAGGGGGAGTGAGCTGCAAACTTGGCACTAAAGAAGAAGAAGCATGTCTTACTTGCCTGTAATGAATGGCTTCAGAACAACCTCTGAAGGTTGCTCTCAATGTCAGGGTCCTTTTTAAAGGCCTACCATGTTTGCACTCAGTACAAGTGAGAGTTGAGGTGGGTAAATATGCATTTCTTGGACAAACACCCTGTGCTGCTTTGACTGGGGCTGATAGAAAGGACTGTTGAGATCCTAATCAAGATTGTAGCTTTGGCAATTAAATCTGACAGAGGAGAGTTGGAACTATTCCTCTGTTGTCATTGCTGCTGAGAAAAGAGGAGGAAAAAGAGGTGGGGGTGTTTTTTCTTCATCTACAAAAGCTTCAATTAACAGTGATTGCTCCATGTACACCTCTAGTTGTGCATTGGGGAGCAGGAGCAGGAATTGTTCCTCTCTTGGTCGTTGTAATGTATATACAGTGCTGCAGCACTTTAAATGATTTTGTTTGCACCTTTTCAATTCTCTCTCTGTTTTTTTATCATTCATCTCTCTCCTGCAGTTTACTTTTTGCATATTGAGATGCTTCTCAAATCAAGGTGTGCTGGCAACCACTGTACCAGAAAGGCTTTAAACTTAAAACTGCTTTATCACTCATACTTCTGCAAAGTATGTGCTGTCGGCTTGTAAAATTGACTGATAAAGATGTGGGAAGTCTATAAATGCAGTTAAGTGCAGCATGATTTCCTGAAGTCAGTCACTGGAATAAAGTTGTTGACTTCTCTAAAGAATGAGTGATACTAAGCACTATAAGATTGAAGGGTGTTTTTACAAAAAGCAAACATACTGAAGTGTAATGAATGGTTGTAACTGGGTGTTTTTTTCTCCATAAGCATAAATATAAGCTTTGATGGCATTTTTTTCCAAAACACATTAGCTGTGGAGGCAGCTGAAGCACTGTAAGACAAATCTTCCCAAAGGGAAACATTGGCATATTAGAAATATGCATGCATTATGTTGTATCGCATTGCATCGCACCTTTTTTAATCTCATCTTATCGTATTATATCATATCATATTGTGTGGCATTGTATTGTATCGCATCATATCATATCATATAATAATAGCTACTATTGTACCATTGTCCTGCACACATTATTTACTGTTTAATTTCTATAATCAGGCTCAATTAAACCGTGCCCAAAGTTATCCCTGGTAATCACACAAAGACACTGAAATGAGTGCAGGATTTAAAAAATGTAAATTTTAAATGAAAAAATAAATAAAACCCCAAAGTTTCAGTTGAGGTAGACTTACCACAGACTACCTGAGAGTGAAATTTTGGTTTTTGCTCCTGTCAAAGATACTGTGTCCTTCCTTATCTACCTCATTTTAAGAAAAGTGTCTTGTTTTGCAATCTTGGTCAATGGCACTACTTTACCCACAATCCTTCAGTGTCATTTCAACATCTCTGCTTGGCTGAGCCTGTCTCATGTTCTGTGTTGAGTTACCACTAGTGAATTAAGCAATCCTTTTCTTTTTTTTTAACAAAAGATGATTTAATGAGGCAATGATAATAGGATATGTGGCATGTTCAAGACACAAGCTTGTATGTTATCAACTTCAAACTAAGAAAAATATGGTTATCTGCAACAGCACTACGCTATCCACAATCCAAGAGTATCACAGTGTTTCTGATTGGGTCTATGACCCATGTGTTTTGGCTATGGGCTGCTACTACTAGTTATTCATTGTGGAAGAAGTGGACAGTAAATATTGTGATCTGTGGGGACAAAAACTGGAGTCACATATCGCTGGTGTTGGGCTAAAAACCTTGAATCTTCAGAATCACTACTTTTCAGGGAATTAAAAAACACTGTATTTTTCAAATAATTTAACACTAAATGATCATAGCATCTTTTTTGACACATTTTATAGCTTCAGAATTTGCTAAAACCTGCTTACAGCTGTAAAAGGGTGATGAAAAGCACTGATTTATGAAAGAGACTAAAATCATGAAAAATGGACATACAACGGCTGTATGCCACTTTCCACCAGATTATTCAGTAAAAGAAATTGCATTTGAAGTTGCTGGTTTCAACCTGTAGAGGGCAGTCACCACACATATTATACCTCAAAATTAAGAATTTAAATTCTTTGCGCTCAAATATTAAATAACCCTAACTGATACGACTAAATCCAGATATACAGTGCCAAACAAATTTATTAGACCACCTGTCATATTTGTCTCAAAGACCATCCAGCATCATGAAGTGTTTTAATGCGGACTCTATCATTTTCAGTGAGCTCTCCATGTTTTACCATTTTGAACAGGAATGAGGGATTTCAATTCACCATTTTATACCCAAATTTGAGTCAGCTCACTGGGCTTCTCTGAGAAGTCAGAAATGAATCAAGCATAACATTCAACCACTAAAACTCATTTTTCTCTTCAGGAATGCAAGTAAATAACTATAACTTAACATATAAATCAAGAAATATCAATGTGCTTTACTATTTTTTCAGGTTTTTTTGTAAATCAGTGAATTTGAAAATTCATGTATAACAATAATAATTATATTTTAGCATTAAAAATATCATTTGGGTTAAAGAGCTTCTACATATTGGTGTATTAACCATTGCAGAAACATAAAAAATGATTTTGGTAATTACCAGTGCTGTTAATTTAGGGCAGCCGTGGCATAGACCTTACTTTGGTTAGGGTTAGGGTGGTCTAATAAATTTGTTAAGCACTGTACATAGGTTTTCATCTGAGGAAAACTGATCCCAAGGGTTAGTTGCTCCTGAAACCTAACATATAAGAATATAAAACAGAAAAAAATGGTCATTGTTACAACACTACTAAAATAGCAGCATTTGGTAAGCAGAAGTGTTAGCCAATGACCTATGAGCTTCTTCTCTTGTACCGTTAAAAGTGAAACAGCACCAGGCTTGTGTTGGTAACTTGGGTTGCCTCAGCTTTGCATGAGTTTGATCATAGTCAAACAGTCATTACTTACAATGGAGCTTCATTATCTAACAGTTAATATGTTGCACCAGCTGAGATGGTTCCAGCGGAGCCTTAAGTTATAACTTAAATCGTACACCTGTGTAAAGTCCTGTGAAAATAGGGGGATCAAGGTTAGGTGTCTGAAAGGTGAGAGAAGTTGGAGGATGAGGAAAAGCAGAGGATTGTAGAGGCTGTTTGGTGTCAACAGTGTGCTCCCAGTGATATTCTGTATATAACATCCCTCAGAGATGTATGATGGCATTCTTGGGACTCCTGCTTTCGTTTTTCATCAGTGGAGCTAATTTCTTTAGTTGGCAAGTTATGGTTTCATTTCTCAGTGTCAGGCTTTGGCAGACACTGAGAGGCTTTGTTTGTCACCCATTCACAATGCTTTGGCATATTTTACATGCACTCGCATTGCTGTTTGTTGATTTACATCAGGTAACAGAAGCTATTTTCAGCTGTTATTTTACTCTGAGACATTAGGGTGTGTGAGAAACAAAAATCCTTTTCACTGATTGGTCCAATGAACTAAAAACCTCATGTCTGGGTCGATTGTTTTTTGAGGTTTAATGCTGTGTTCAGCTAGCTAGCTAAGGCTACATTATCTCTTTGGTGCAACTAAACAATGACAGAACTTAAGTTTTCACTTGGCTGGTTTCACTGTAGCGTTTAGTGTGGACTTAACACCACAGCTTAAGCCGTAATGTCTGTGTAGTTGATGGAACAAGACAAGGATCTCTGAGTTTTCCTTTGTCTACTTGTAACTTGCTAGCTTTACAGCGCAATTCACACTGGGCTGTTGTTAGTTTGTTCTACGTCTACTTAAGTGAGGACACTAAAGCTTTTGTAGGACATTAAACTGGAACCACAGACTTTTTAAAATGTAAACATTAGAGTGAATAGTTTATGTTGTAGCCTTTTTTAAATTTTATTGTAAAAATAACCATTTCATCGCACTAAGCTAGCTTAGCTAAATTGGCAAACTGGATAAAGCCAATGACTTCTACAAAGTTTAGCTGTAGTTTTAAAAGGCTACTGCTTGAAACCTTACCTAACCATTATTTTCTTATGCCTATCTTTTAAAATAAGTGAAATATGTAGTTTTAAAAGCTTCTCATATAGTTGAGCAGTAAGCTAACTTCAGTGAATGTGCTTTTTTCATAGCAGTCCCTTTAATGCCACATGACTTAGCATTTTTTTCATAAATTTTAGAGAAAAATTGGCAAAGAATCCCAAATTTCTTTATATATATTGTGTTAGGTATTTTTACATATTTGCTAATGTACCCTGCGTATTTTTTTAACAATCAGTCCATCTTGGGTTGTATAACCCCAATTCACAACTGAAGTCTTGTCAAGAAACTTTGCAAAGAGGGCAAGTCTAGATCGTACTCTCTGTCGTGGCCTTTAATAATAGACCATCATTAATCACTACTGGGAAAGACTATACCCTATTATAAGAAAGACCAGTGTTAATCACCATGAGCACAGCACTAGCAGTATTTAGTCTCGTTATTGCAACAGAAACCTTCCCTATCAAAGGATAGGTGTCAAGCAGACCAGACTCCTGCTGACAGTGTTAGGGTCGGAAAGGGCTTGAAGGAGCAGTGGTGGGAGAAAAGCAGGAAAAGGAGATGGACAAGAGAAACAACAAAACAACAAATGAAAGACAAGTTTATAACGGTAGCAATATGTAAAAAAAAAAAAATCGCAGTAACTGCTATTACTGATAGAAAAGAGCCATGATAGAAAACAGAAAACAACAATGCAGTATTAGCATTAGCAGCTATGATGGTAATGAAATAGAAACATCTTTATTAACGAATATAGCAGTAAAGTAGTGCAGTGCTTAGATTCTGTATAACTTCTTTTTACTACTTCATCATTTATCTGTAATGTTAAATCACTATGGCTGAAATCTCTAAGTCTTAGTAATCCTATATTGAGATATCAGCATGCAAGACCTGTTTAACACCTTTGCCTTTTACTTTGAAGGTGGTAAAAGTAAATATTGATGTACAGTAACAGAGTGCAGCTGTCACTAATGAACTAAAAAGGTAGGGCTAATTAAAAGTAACGAGCTGTAGAAGGATGTCTGTGTAACATCCCCATATAAGCTTCACCTTTATGGTCTTTGAAGAAACTGTTGTGTTATTGGATTGTATTTTAGCTGGAATGTTTTTCTACCTTTTTGGCCTTGTTGTTGTTTAAAATGCTCCTTTTTGTAACCATTTCTGTTTTCTGACTTAGTATGCTGGATTCATTTAACTCTTTATTGAATACGGGGAATTCTTTATTTGGATAACTTGTGTATTGTGAAGACTTACAAGAATAAAAGCCTGTTTTTGTTCTATCATACCAGAGTACATAACCTTCAGAAAACATGTGCTATTTTCAGCATTCAGCTTTCATTCAAGACATTCAGTGCATTTGATGGCTGTTGTTAGAGGAAAAAAAAAACATGTAAGAATAATAGCAGTTACCTTGTACACTTAAATTAAGTTATTAGACACATAAAAGCTCTGGGTGCAGGGCAAGAAATCATCCAAGGAGAAGTAGGCAGGTAAAATATTCAGCTGGAATTTCCCCTGTTTTAAATTTTCTCCAGCACAGGGGCTTTGGGCATAAAGGGATTGTTCCACTGCTGCAGAAATATCAAATCATTTGTATTGAGTCTTGGCTGAATCAAAGATTGAACTATAAATTGAACCTTTTTATGATTGTGACACTATTACAACTGGTGCCGTATGGCCCCCAATGTTATTTGTGCTTGCACATTAAGGTGTGACCGTTTATTTCTCTCTACAGACTGCTTTGAAGTGAAACCTGTGAGGAGCTTCCAAAACGACACGATATTCTGGTGAGTTCCCAAATTGAAATTAAACCCTCTCCACATTTACATAATATACTACCAGACATAACCCATCCAGGCTGTGAGCATGAGTGGAAAGTGATAGCAAGAGGGAGAAGAAGGGGAGAGAAAATGATGTTTCTGTCCTCTGACTCTATCGATCAGTCATTTTTTATTCCGCAGGGTCAGTGTGTTTGATTCACCATGCATGCACATTCTCACTACATTAAACACAAGGGCAAATCCCACGCTTTTACCCACTTTTATCCCACATATTTTCACTCAAATTAAGACCCAGAGGAGTGCAAAAACCCTTCATGTCTTTCTTTCCTCCTTTGTCTGTCACATGCAGATTAAACCACATGTTTTCATACAAAGAGAGAGAGAGAGAGAGAGAGAGAGAGAGAGCTTGTTCCGAGTGACACTGTTAGCCATCCTCACACATGGGCAGGGTTGGGCTGGCGCCACGGCTGTTTGCCTCATAGCCTGCGCAATGGGAGTCAGCTCCATTATCAGAGCCGCTGCCTCGCCACCCTGCAGCAAACCCAGCATCCTCTGCTCCTGCAGATTTAATTTCTTATCTCAATAGGGAAAACAGCCTCTCTGATGAACAGCTGAAAACACCCTGGGCTGCTGTGAACACGGATTCAGCATACATACAGTAGATGATATGATAAACTGGTGAACAGCGTAGCACTGATATCCCTCACAGGAATTTGTGGTTGGTCACAGCAATTCAAGGGAATTTGCTCCATACTGTAAATAATGACTTGAGCAGGGAAAGCTGCCTTCACCATTAATCTAGCAGTGAAGCAATTATTTATTGAGCTGCCATCGAGGACATATGAGCTTTAACAGAATCCCTCTTAGGTGAATATCTGTTATATGCTGTATCTGTGTTGAGAGTTGTCTCTTTGTTTGTGGAAAGATAAAAGCAGCTCTTGAACTGCTATACTCTCACATGACATAAACTCAGCATGAACCAGTACCACCAGTGTGTGCTCCTTTTGAGAGCATATCATCACCTCTCGGAGAACAGAGTTATAGAATATTCTTAATGACATGTTTTTATAAATGTCTTTGTGCAAGAAAACCCAAGCTTTGTACTGTGACATTACTTTTTTCTCCTCTCCCTAATGTTTCCCATTTGCTTTGTTTTTGACAACCCGCAAATTTTATTTCTTGCTCCATTCGGTAAGAAGCCAACAGTAAGATTTGACTTGTTGCGGCTTTTTCAGACCTTTACTAACAGCTTCATCAATGTCAGGAAAAGCCACTGCAGTGGTAATTGTGTGTCAGCTTTTACAGGCTCTGAAACAAAAGTTATTACAGGAGCACAAAGAAGATATGTAACTTGATATTACCTGGCTAATTTAGTTTTCTGGAACGATCAGCTAGGCCTTACTATCTGTGGTCTACTAGTTCTAGGATAATTTATTAGAATCCTTAAATTTAAATATCTATTGGCTCTACATATTCTCAAAAAGTTCCTCTAAAAACCCTCTCTGTAAACACAATAGATCATAGATTACCACTGCAGTTTTGTAAGACAATGCATAAATCAAGATTGATTAAGGTCCATTATTAGCATTATTAGAGTATTAATTACTCTTAATCGAATTGATCCCGTGTGGTATTTATAAGCCACCGCAATTCTCCCAGCAGCAGTGATGCAAAATATTCATACCACTTCTCCTTAGTGTATTATTTCACTTTTAAAAAAAATAACAGTTAGCATGTCAAAAGTCATCCGCACCCTTTTACCTTTCCCTTATCTCCATTCAATCCATAACATGTTATTTTTTCCATGGTTAAGTTAAAGTCATAGTCATTCATCAACACTGAGTTTTTTCTTTTCCTTTATTGGGACCTGACTGTGGACTTGCACGTCTTTTCTTGGAACTTAACTCTGAACTTACAATTTTTTATTTTGGGACTCAAATATGGACTTCCCTGTTTTTTATTTTGTGATTTGACTCTGGACTTGCCTGTCTTTTTTTTATGAACTTGACATAGCTTCTTATACTGCTGTTTAAGATGGATAGCATAGGGAGGTAATTTAGCATAGTGAGATCATTTTTGTCCCTGCATGATTTTAGATGTTAAAGGTCTATGAGGAGATGAATTAAAACACAAAGATCATTGACAAAGAAACATGTCTGCCCACCTCTTGCATTGTTTGAAAGTTTAGGAAGACATGCAGCTGCATGAAATCTACAAAGTGTGCATGCTTTGGGAGTTTTAGAAGGTGTGGCTAAAAGTGGCAATAAAGATAAATGTTTTGACTCTGCATTGATTTAACGGTTGTCCAACCCACTGATGTTAACAGACAGTAGATTGTTAGTCTCCCAGCAGTTACTGCTGCTATTTCATGAAAGCTTACTCATGGAAAAGTTGCCCCATTAGTGACCACGAGGTTTGTTTTGCATGCTGAAAATTATCTTTTAGTCTCGGAAATTGCAGCAGAAACATTCTCAGTTGTAAACAAAAGCGCCAGCTTTAGACCTTGAACTTGTACCTATAAAAAACAGCTTAGATAAGTCTTTCATAGCCTTTGTTGTTAACAAAGTTGCTGCCAGAAGCTGTTGGTGAGGGTGGAGGGATATTGAGGAGCACAGTTAAGTTAAAAGTTAAGTATTTTTCAACTGAGAGTGTTGTGAGTACAGTGACAAAGAAGAACAGCTGACACTAGGGGCATTTTTGCACTTGTGTTGCTAAGCACCGAAGACTCTGAATTGCATTGTTTTTGTTTTGAAAATGGAGCTGCCAGCATATAAAAGCAGCATTAGTGGACACAGGCCCTAAATGTGCATTAAACAGGTTATAAAAAATTCACATCATGCTGCACACACACACTGTACAGAATACTCTGAGGAGACGTCATCCCACAGCAGGCATGGCTGCTAAACGTTGCAGATATTGAACCTGATAGTGTTCAGGTGGCTGGGGTTTACATAATGTGGCACCGTGAGAGCACATTGATTTTTCTTGCTTTGTACTGACAGTGCTGCAGGATGCTTTCTGTAGGAGAGGCAGAAAGCATTGATATCAGCTGATTTGGCTGTAAGGCAGAAATAGAACTTTAATAATCCTTAGTTTGAGCAGTAACATTTAAAAAATGTTGCATTAGGCATATCTCTTCCACCTAAAAGTGTATGAAAGCAGCTGCAATGCTTCTTAAGTTTAAATTAAATGAGCAGATTGTTATCAGTGAGGGCAGACCGGCTTGGATATATAGCTCTTAAGATTCTTACGTTCTTTAAGATCCTTTGAAACAGATTAAATAAGGTATTTTGATTCTTAGATTAAGGTTTTAGCACATTAACCATAGAAAGATATCCAATTTTAAATGAAGCCCAATGTGATAGTGTGGTCATGAGATTATTAATTACCCTCATATACTCTGAGAAGGTGATAGGCTTGTCTTTTGGTGGGGAACTGAGTGCGGGAAATGAGTTTGACACCTTTGACATCTTATTACATGTGAGCTCCAGGTGACATTATTTTCATTAGCTTTCCCTCTTTAAGCTGTTTTAAACTGAGAGAGTGCAAAGAACAGAATGAAAAGCAGGGCCAGCACCGATTCATCACCGGTTCATGCATTATTGTCCTCATATGTCCTTGTTGAACAATCGTGTCTGCTTTACAGACTCTTTAAAATGTGAGAAGTCATTTGAAAAAACATCCACACAAAGATAGACTGCTGGTCTTTTGAACACTGAATCAAAGCCTCAAAACAGACCAATGACTTGATGCATATTTAAAGAGCATATACAGTACATGATCATTTATGGCTTCCCTTCAGGTTGTTTTCAGAAAAAGAAAACCTCTTTGAACACAAACTGAACGAACTTCTTCCAGCTCAAACAACATTAATGTAAAATACATTCTCCATGTTAATTTTTCAATATGAAAATAGTGTAATTGTAATGCTGCATTGTTTTTATTGTTTGACCCCCCTGCTGACATCTGCAGTATAAACAGTGAATACAGGCATCTAATTAACAATTCAACATATAAATGTGTTCAAATCCTATTATTGAAATGCTTTGTGAAGCTTTTAAAAATCATATTTTAAACTTTTCCTCTTCGAAGTTTGACAAAGACTGCATTAGCATCACCTCAGGTTATGAAAGCAATGATGTTTTTTGTATACAGAAAAATGAATCAATACCATAATGCTTAATAACACTGAAGCAGCCTGAAGCAATGTGTTTTATAAATGATTGATCATAAGCAAAGATGCAGAGAATATGTTTTTCATACATGCTGGATGTAGAAATAAAGACAGCAGCACTTCAGCATTTACATGAATCTCAACTGAACTTTGAGTTCATTTGAAGATCATTCTTAGGAGAAACTTTGCTGTATAACCCACATCAGTTTTCTAAAACAGTGGTTCCCAAAGTGGGTTTGGGACCCATTTGGTGGGCCTCAAGTTGCCTTCAAAATGACAAATAACATTTTTAAAAGATTAAAAAATGTATATTTTACCTATTATTGTAAAAAATATATTCATTAAATTCATTCAATTTAAGCTAAAAAAATGTTTGTAATTAGCTGAGACTTGTGCTTAAATCAAAGTAATGTTTAAAAAAAATATTAAAATTAACGTCTATTTTGACTGTGTGAAATATGCATCAACCACCTCCAGGTACAATGTCTCCAGTCTCTGCAGTGATTATTTTGGGGGTCAAGGGCTGAAAAGTTTGGGAACCCATATTCTTAAGGATTCTGACATCCACCAAATTTCCTCATTGTAGATTTATGTGTTTATTTATTAACATCTTTCATCATTTGAATGTCATGGATAAATACATGATTTGAATAAACAGTATGTTAATTCTGCTGTTAGACAGTTCTTAATCAAAACAATGACAAATGATGCCTTTAGAAAAACGCTGGATCCAGGATTAGTGCAGCAGATGCCACATTCCTTGCTGCCCTGACCATGGATTCAAATCCCGATTTTCATATTGTTTAATGTATGCCCTCCCCTGCTTTCTTATTTCCTGTCTCTCTTTTTGGACTTATCAAATGCAACATGCCCAAAAAATAATATTAAAAAAGAAAGACATGCACCACTCAGATCTGCCCACCTCTGCTGCTTCATTTTTTTTAAATTCATTCGGGACCACACTTGTTATATTTCTACAGTCTTATTGAAAAATGGATATAGAGTTTTACTTGGCAGAGAAAGCTGTGCTCTGCTTTTTATTTCTTTTTTAATGGTACTTAATATTTGTATGTTTTGAGTTGAGAATACATACTTCAAAACTATATTGTTCTATTCCGTTGTAAGAAAGCAAGTACTGTAGACTCATGACACATTTATGTATTATCTTGTCATCAGTCCCAAGTATTGTCCAGTGTAATTGCAGTCGCACATTATTAGTGCATTGTGCAGCATTGTTATCGATGATAATTATTATCAGTGATAACAATGAATGATCCTGCTTGACTTTCCAACAGAACTGCAAAACCATTTCCTTTACTCAGGGTCTAATGTGCAGTTTTTTTTACATTTAAGTGTCTTCTTCATGCCTCACTTTGACCCTGTTTGATTTCTCTTTAAGTACAAAGCCCCTCAGTCTTATGCCTTTACACAAACATTCAAAGGGTGTTTCTCTCTGCGGTACAAAAATATATTAGCCTCTAATTTATAAGAACATGGCACTCATCAATCTAGGTGTGAACAGTTCTGCAGGTTAAGAGCCTGTTGAATGAGGACTAAGTTGCGTATATGTCCTAAATAAAGGGTTGCTATTCATATTTTTTAATATGATAAACCATCTAATTATATTTAAAAGAAATAATGGAAATCAGAGATCTGAAATGAAGAATTTTCATCTGATTCATGCATGTTGAAATCATGCTTGTAAAAGTATAGATTTTCTTGTTTTGAAATGCAGCCCTCCTCATGAAAAGAACTGTTTTGATGTCTTTAATTGGCATCAGCTTCTTTTCTGAGGGCGCTATAATTAAAGAGGACGAAGGCGCAGTCCTTTTTTTCTTTGCTGTGGCAGTATGAGAAATGAATGTTGAAAAACATGCCGTGTCAAAGCAAAACGCATAGAACAAAATCTAGATTTCACACATTCAATGACATTTTGGTGTGTTTTTTTTAGGAGCGTGTGTGTGTCTGAGGATTCATGGATTTATCTTTATTACTGTGGAGAAGTGTGGAGAAGTCTAAAAACGCAGCAAAAATCAGTTATATGAAAACCTGCTCAACAGAACCGCCCATATTTTGTATGTATTAGGAACAATTGTGGCATAGAAGTGCCTCAAAATCAAAACTTATGAGGATGCATTACTTGTGTCTCTACGGCTGAAAAACTTATCGACCTGAGCTGATCCTTCTCTGCTGGTAATGGCTTAAGTAGTGACGCCCTGTAATTATAGATAAACACATTAGAAAATGAGGGTTAATAGTCTATTTTGAGATCAATTTACCAAGCTAAAGTACATTGAGCTTCTTTCAGTTGTTTCCCAACATTTTGAGAGTAGCACTCCATCAAAAGATTAATAATCTGCTGGATTACAGAAAAAAAAGGAAAAACATATTTTTTATTTGCTTTCCAGGTGTCACCAGTCAGGTTTACACCCCCCAACACATCCCCTGATCTGACAACATCCTCAGGATAACGCTCGTATGTCATCATTAAAGAGCTCCGACTCAGGCACTTTGTCAGAGTTTGCAGTCCAGAGAGGAGGTAACAAAGGGGGCAGAAAATAGATCCCTTTGATGAACAGCAGATTATGATGGAGAGGTAGGCAAACTTACCTCTCATTCACTGCCCACGTGTGCAACACTTACCTTCTCAGACAGGCGTAAATTGCTTTCTGATTCCAAAGACGAGCTGCAAATGGGATGTAATCTCCTTGGATATTTGCTAAAAACTACAGTGAACATCTGTTCTCTCAATTTAAAATTCAACATAAAATGTATGTGTTTGCATAAAAGATCATATAAATATGCTAATTAAATCCCTTTACATGCATTAATTGTTTATAGAGTGTTTAAAGGCTGTCCACATGCATTTACATCTCACAGACAAGCTTCCTTTAGCCGTCTTGTGTGTGTTTTATCAGAGGATCAGCTTCTTCCCGCCCATTGTTGTAATATGACATGTGAAAAGCTGACACAAAAATTCCCTCTGAGCTCCGTAACTTGATGCCTCAACCCGACAGAATCTCCCGAAACAGTCTGCCTTTCCTCCGTTTTAGTCAGCCCACACGTGACGAATGCTTCTCCAAATTTAGAAACCTTGCTGACAACTTCTCAGCTTTCAGGTGAGATAGCATGCAGTGGCTCACAGATGAGGATTTATGTAACATACCTGAGCATGTTTTTGTAAAAGGATGAGAATGGAGTATTCAGAGTCTCCAGAAACCAAACACCTCATTATACTGAGGACTTAAGGAGACGTAAAGAGGTACTGACATTTCACAGGCAGGGAAAGCAGGGAAAATGCATTATTTATTTATTTAAATTTTATTTGTGAGGGACAAAATCTACAATATAGCTAAATAAAGACAAAAACAAAAGAGAAGACCAAACATCAAACAATAAAACCTGTTAAACAAGATCACAAATTCAAGATTATTTGTTTTTCAAACCTGTTTTATGATGTTTATATGTTTTTTATATTGATTTAATCACCTTTTCACCCTTTAGATACAGTCATGTGCATGATGTGCAACAACCAAGGGCTTTATTGGGTGGGGGATGGGGGGATCAATCTGGTAACATGTCCACACATGTGTTTTGCTTGGTAGCTAAGGCCAAATCATGTCCAATCAGTTTAATTTACCATAGGTGGACTCCAATCAAAGTGTAGAAACATCTCAGAAAAGATAGAGAGAAATTTCAAATGTTTTTGCAAAGGGACTGAATATTTCAGTTTTCCACTTTTAATTGGTTTGATTTTTTTTCAAAAAATGTTTATAATTTTTCATGATGGAGGACTGAGTTTAGAATAATGCATTTTTTTTTCTCAACTGTAGCATCAGGCTTACCTTGCAATGCAGATGGATACTAGAGCTGGGTATTGTTAAGAACCTAATGATTCGTTTCGATTTCGATTCTTTAGGTTGTGATTCGATTCGATATTGATTCGATTCGATTCGATATTTATTTAAATGCTTCAATGTCGATTAAGTAAGAAGTAGAAATACACCAATAACCTGTTGACAATTTTTTAATAATCATTTTCATGCCCATGTGAACATATGTGGTAAGTCACCTCACATTTTTGATCAATAAAACATCTGAAAATAAAAATTTTCAATAATAATAACTTATTTGTGCATATGGATTACAAAAGTAAAAAGCATGACAGTTCTGTATAAACACTGAAAAAGTAAAGTGCATTTAAACTTAAATAATATTTCTTTCCTCTTGGAATTTGTGATAAACCTCACATAACATGGTTATGGTTGGTTGTTGTTTGGTTGAGTGCTTCCTCCATCCATACAACGTGAATCACACACACAGCGACCCCCACTGGCCAGGAGGTGAATTGATTCAGAGGATTTGCTGAATTGATATTGAATTGGGTGGGGGTATTGCAATGCATCGATTAATCGATATTTTTACCCACCCCCAATGGATATGCCCATTTCCTTGTTTCTCACAGGCAAATCCATCTTGGAAAGCTCCCATCTGAACCATTTGGGCTTGGTTAGAAAGTGACAGGACCAATCAGCGACGAGGGGCAGTACTTTCAGGCATGGCAGAGTCATGACATAAACAAGCAGCAGCAAGAGCTGGTGCAGTTATGGAGGTAGAGATTAGCGTGGATGCTGCTAGAGCACCAGTTGTATCAGAACTTGACAACAGCAGTGAGTTGTTTTCTTTTCAAAAACGACAAAAGTCGAGTACTTACATGTCTATAGTTGCCACGTTTCGTGTTATTGATAGCAACTATGTCACATGTTTTGTTCCCCTGATTGGCCCGTAGAGATGTGACGGACAGAACGTTCGTCCAATCATGCTCCGAGTTTTTTTCAAAGCCTCTGTCTTTTCTCAAACATTTCCTATTGAAGCTTTGATGGATGTGTGAAACAATTCCATCTGGTGTGTCAGATTAGCATCAGGCTGCAACAGCAGAAAATACTTTCTGAATGCACTGTTAGATAATGGCAACAAGTGAAAAATCTGCCCTTTGGGAAAGGTTTGAGAGGACAGCAGAACAAAAAAAGCAAGAAGCACTTTATCCATTAAAATACTGTCCAGTTTCTCCACTCTTGGAGAATAAGGTTAAGATCGTGTATGTCTTTTTAAAGCAATCAGCAAGGCCATGTCTGTGAAATCCTTTGTTAGCTTCTATAAAATTCAGAGCGCAGCATCAGGTCTTTATGGCAGCACCATTAAAGAGACAGATTTTTATTCGTGTTATGTGCAGATCTTAGTTATGAAAGTATTAAACACACACTGTGACTGTTTAAAATGACCGGGAATTGACTCATAAAATTAGAAGCACAGCACAGTAAGGAACAGGTTTGAAAATGGCAACTAATAGGCAAATCAATTATGGGGATGTTCATTATTTCCTCTGACCTTTTCTTTCTTTATAAGAATAGTGCACTTCTTTAGCTGCTGATAGAAAAAGAACAATCTATTGTATTTGTCACATACTTTATTGTTAAATTCCTATTCCAGGATATGAAATTTGAGACACAGTCCGTGTGCTCTCAGGGTGAATGTACTGGAACATGGGAGTATCATTGCATGAGAGATTTAGCAGATTATCAAATAGAAAATGTTCCCTTTGAAGCTGATCACATATGCATTGAGAAATAAAACACGTAACATTCAAGGTATCAATGTGATATACTTTCCAAAAGGCTAATTATCAAATGCCCTCTGCAAGTAATTTGATTTGATGAGTCAGTGGACTAAAAGCAGAGAAAACAACATGAAAGCACATATAGGAAAATAGCAAAACAGACACAAAAAGGCATGTGCAACAATCAGACAAAGCTGGACTAAACATCAGAAATTATTAAGAAATTGAAGTAATTGTGTCTCGCATGACAGTGTCAGTAGTCATACAAAAAGCTCTAAAAGGTTGCTCATTGTTGTTTGTTCCAGTGCTATTATTAGCTATTCTCTCTGTTCTAGCAATGACAGCTCAGATTGTAATTTGCAGCCAGTGACATGAGATCTGTTTCGATCAAAACCACAGAGAAAAAGAATATATTTCCATGTACAGAGGAAAGTAACATTGTATGCATTCATATTTTTGTCTCTTACCTATGTGTAAACTTTTTGAATTGTTTTATTTTTTTGCTGCGTGTTGAAGTCACTGCAGAGGAGATAATGAATGTGCTGTCGGGGTTTTGGAAAGAAAAGGCAAACAGCCTCACAGTATGCAGTCTTACAAAAATGCCATGTTTAACAGTTCACGCTGCGTCTCTCTCTGGAGAATTGTGTCAGTGAGACCTGGCATCTCTGGAGACAGATGTAGCGGGACGTCCTGAGCTCGCAGAAGGATGGGAGTTGCCAGATAAAGAGCCAGATGAAGTGCTGCTTTCTGATCTCGACGCCCACGAACGCCTTTATTTGTGATTCTGTGAGCAGGACAGGAAGCACAAACAGCTGCATCAATTACTCCTGCGTGTCAGCGGTTTGATAGATCAGATAAAATAAATCTAATGCAAGTGAAAGTGAGTAGAAACATGACAGGGTGAGACAAAGCATTTCAGCAATTCATAACAGACATCATGTTCCTCTTTGTTTGAAGTAAAGCTCGCTTGATTGTGCTGCACGAGAAAAAGAGTCATAAATTATTCAGGGGCTCCCCATTGGCCGCCCACTTACAGCCGCTCCCTGGACGTATTCCTCTTCTTCTTCTGTATTCCTTGGTGATCTGCCTGCTTTCAAATGGCAGCAAAATACTTGTGACCTCTGAGTAGGGCCTACCTTCACTGTAATGCTTAATTTATTCATTACTTTATGCTGGTATTTGTATGCATCACAAAGCGCGGCATCATAAATACCGTCGAATACCAAAATGGATGTGAAGGGGAAGGAACGCAGAGGATTATTACAGCTATATGTAAATAGCAATGTGAAATATGTCTCCTCTGCCACCCTACAGAGACAGAGGTGAGGGAGGAGGAACAGAACGCAGTGGTCACAGATATGAACACCATTTGCTGTATTGTAGCCCATGAAGGACATCTCTCTGCACACAGCACAGCATGCCATTTTTCCACACTGCCGTTCCCTCATTCATGCTCATGTGGGGTCTGCTGCCAGGAGAAAAAAAGGAAGAAGGAAGATGGTTGAATGCCCTCTCTGTAAAGCATTTCTGAGGGTTTAAATGCTCACGTCTCCATGACTGGGCTGTCTATAGTGTGTGAGAGCTCAGTCAATTTCTGCAGATATATAGTCGTGACATTGGAATTCCGGGAACTACAATAAATCCTTGCAGGATATCAGGCTGTCTGAGCAGATAGTTACACACCCTACAGATTTTATAACAGCAAGTGGTCAGTTGAAAGTACAGTAAATATGCCTAGTATCTTCCTGACATTTTATCTGGTTTTGGTCATTTTTACAGGATTTTTTTAGGATTAAAAATGTATTAAACTCAATAAAACCTCTTCATAGCAATTTTATTAGTGGCTGTTTGTTTCTCATTTTATTCATTCTTTTTTTAAAGCATGACCAAGGTTGTTTTCTCCCCCTTAAAGAAATTTTATTATTGTAACTATGACAACAGAGGTCATTTTAACTCATAAAATCCACTTTGTCCATGGTTAATGTGCTAAATCCAGCTTCTGTATTTACTGAGCACGTGCTTCACTATCTCTATTTTTACAGTTTCTACATACTACTGGATTTTCAGCATGGGAGCATTTTGGTTTCCATGTGTATTTGAGCTGTATTGACCACGCTTTAGCAGGCTTTGGTCTATTCAAGAAAAACAGTCCATGTGGACAGCAGAGAAAGCAGGCCAAACATCATCCTGTGTTTCCCACACATTCAGAATACTGGAATCCAGGTTGTCTACCATTTTTTCTCTCAAAAGTAAAGTTCATCATCACTGTCTGCAAATGGGAGATAGATATCCACTAATACATCCCTCCCATCAAGGCCGCCCATAAGGGGGGATAAAAGGGAGAGCTTTCATTGGCCCAGCCTAATGGAGGTCCCACGGAGGTCAGCAAATAAAGCCTTTTTCAAATGTAAACCTCTTTTCTTGAAACAGAATTACCTTTTTTGGTAATGTTTACAATGTGGCTAGGCAGATTAACTAAAGCATTTGGAAAATAATGTCAGACTTCATAGCTTAGCCATGATGTAAGCAAACAAATCTGGATGCCAAAGAATAAAGAAGAAGTAGCTGAAAAGTATTTCAGTGGGAAATTCTTAGCCTTGCAAAGCAGATGGATTGTCTGTTTCCTTGTTTTTCACTGGCGAATCCGTCTTGCAAAGCTCCCATCTGAACAGATTTGGCCCTGTAAGAAAGTGACAGGACCAGTCAGGGGTACGAGGCAGTACTTTCTGGTGCGGCAGAGTTGTGACGTAAGCAAGCAGTGACAAGAGGCCGGTGCAGTTATGGCAGAAGACATTAGAGTGCATGCTGTTATAGCGTCAGTTTTTTTTTTCAGAACTCAACATTTCTTTGTTAAAAAAAAGAACAAAGAACAGCATTGAGTTATTTCCTTTTCAAAAATGACAAAAGTCGTTTTGACATGTCTACAGTCGCCATGGTTTGCATTATGCTGCTCTCTATGGAGTTTACAGCTCTGTAGCAGTACACACATACAACGTCACATGATTTTTTGCTCTAATTGGCCCATAAAGTTGGAATAGAACGTTCATCCAATCACTCTCTGAAATTTTTTTTCGAAGGCTCTGCCCTTTCCCAAACACCGTCTATGGGAGGTATTCCAGATGGATGTGTAAAACACCCTACCCCTTGGAGTGCCTTCACGTACACATACCCCTATTTGAGAACCACTGATCCAAGCGTGTGATGGCCGCCGTTTTTGCTTGCGTCATCACAAAATTATGTTTCGGCCTTGTTGTTTCGGTGATAAAACCGAAAATGCACTTTTGGGCCATTTTCAGCCAATATTTTTGGTGGCCGAATTTTTGGTGCATCCCTAGTATTTATCTCAATAAATCGATGCCCCAATTTGGAAAATCAAAGACAAACCTCTTCCCAACAAAGAAACAAAAACAGCTCAACTGATGTAGAACATCAGAGAAAAATCTGCTACTGAAATCACATCATGACACAATATTTTCACAGGGATCACAGTTAGCTGATACTGATGTTATACTAATGTAGCAATGCAAAGCAAATTGTGATATCTGCATAAAAGTGCAGATAAAAATCAATTTAACTACATTCCTTGATTACCTGCAACAGCAAAAATCCTCTATATTACATCTATCAAACAATTTTTCCTTAAAGATTTCTTCTGCTTTCGAGGACAGACCTAACAATACGTGACTTTTTAGGTGAAGTTTTGGCGAAGTTAAGACCCCATTAATCACAAGTAAATCACAATAAAATCTGCTGTTGAAGTCAGCCAGACTGAAGCTGCTATTTAACTTAGATTTTACAGCTGAAGCGTCAGCCAGCAGATGAATAAGAGCCACTCTGGGATGACATGGAAAAAACAGCATAAATGCTTCAAGGAAAATTAAATGCTGCCTAGCAGAGATTTAACACTAAACCATGGCTTCAGTAGAATTACAAACAAATTGGTATAGAGCACCTGTGAAGCAAAGATGGATGATTGCACATGGGTTTGAATTTATGTTCTTCATGGTGTTGGAGCTCAATCAAAGTAATTCTAGTGGTGAATGATTTTAATTTTACAGCTGCTTCCCATTTAAAATGTTCAGCACAGGATGGTTTTATTATGAAAAAGCAGGAAGCACAATGTAATTGTCACTGCCCATTGTTTGACCACATAATAAGAAGTTAACCACAACATAGGCTGTTTTCAGCATTTTTTTTGTGACAGCAGATCATTTTAAAATGTTACTGAGTCATGCTTAGTAAAGCATGAGATCAGATCAGAGTTGCTCATGATGACAAGTTTTTTCCTTATTTAAATATTTCCGTTTGTTTGGCTGCACTTCTTCTGACCAAGTATCTACTAATGGATGCTGTTGCCAAGATTAAAACTTAGAAGTTTTAACCTAAATTAAATCTTCCACAGCTGACAGAGCTCATATATTTTTTGTAGGGAACGATGTGAAATGCAATAAATCTTTTTGAAATGCGGTGCATCCTCTGTGACAAACTTTAAGTACAAATCATTTCAATTCACTCATTTTTTATCAGAAAAACACCATTATAGCAATTTTGTAAAAGCCAGACTCATAAATATTTTGTCTTGGGAGACAAAACTAAATCCCCTCCAGCTATAAGCCTTAATGTGTCACGGTATAACTCATTTAATCATTCACATACTCTGCTCTTGACAGTTAAGTGTATATACTGTTCAAAGCAGGCTGCAGGCTGGGGAATAGGTTTTTTAATGTTCTAGTCGATTTAATTGTTCTCCGAGAACAGGCTGCCATCGAGGGACTAACAGACACAAATTGAGGTCGTGTCCACCCACTTTTAACAAAGATGCTGCCCAAATACACGGATCAATAACTTCTCTAATCACTCTCCCACTTTGTCTCTGTCTGACTTCACAACGCTCTGTCTTGAATCCAAAATGAGAAATTGCCACCTCTTTTTGAAAAATGTGTTTGTGCAAAGTTTTGAACATGATATCAAATATTACCACATACTCACAAAGCACTTCAGCCTGAAAGTTGGGGGTGCAACAGAAAAAAGTTGGTGTATGATCAGTGGTTCAAATAAAGAAAATGATGTGTTGTGTTTTACTTCGAAGAACAATGATTTGTTGATGATGCAAGAAAAGTTTTAAGTTTAGCCAAGGCAGCATTCTGTAGTCTAATCAATCAGGGTAACTAACAGTGCTAATATGGGTCTCCTGTGTTTCACAGTACCAGTGCAATACTTAACAAGGCACAGTTAAGATCATTGACTGTATACTGATATAGATGCCACCTCTCAGTCTCCTTCTGCTGTGTAGATTGAAACCAAAATACCCGCATAATAGATACTTAAATATTGTGCTGGTCAGATAATTTGGGGGTGAAAATCTCACAAAGGGGAGCTGGCATGTAGGACTGTGGGATTAACATTCTTCAATGACTGTATTGTTAGTTTTTGGTAAGTTTTCTCTCATGTTCCCTTCTCTACTCTGCTTATTCAGCTAAATGTGTTGTGAGGAGTTGCATGTGTAAACAGAGCTGTCATCTGTGATTTAACATCTGGTCTTCACATCAGAACTATTTACTTAAATTTAAACTAAGAGCAATAAACACTTGGAAGTGCATTACCTATTAAAAGTATTAACCCCCTTAGATGCTTTTACCTTTTATTGATTTTACAAATCGATCAATCAACATATTTTGGCTTTTTGACAAAAATAATTACATAAACCTCTTTAGTGTGAAAGTGACAAAAATTCTTCAAAGTAATCTCAAATAAACAAAAATATGTCAGGTGAAATAAGTGGCTGCATAAATATTCAGCCTCTTCATGTCAGTTTTTTGTAGATGCACCTTTGGCTTCAATCACAGCACAGATACTTTGTGACTAGGTCTCAATCAGGCTTGCACATCAGGACACTGCAATTTTACACCATTCTACTGATATTGGATAGCTAGTGAGCAGCTCTTGTCAAGTCCAGCCACAAATTCTTTATTGGTGAGGTATGGGCTTTGACTCGGCCACTCTAAAACATGCACCTTCTTGTATTGAAACCATTTCTGTGTATCTTTCGCTATATGCTTCTTGCCATTGTCTTGCTGGGAAATAAATCTTCTACCAAGCTGTAGTTCTCTCGCAGACTGAATAAGATTGTCCTCCAGGATTTTTAAATATTTTGAAGCATTCTTTATACCCTCTTCCTTTACAAGCCTTCCACTGGCCGAGAAGCATCCCTACAGCATGATGTTGCCACCAGCCTGCTTCACAGTGGGGATGGTGTGTTTGTGTTGATGTGCAGTGTTTGGTGTCTGCCAAACATAGCGTCTTGTCTGATGGTAAAAAGTACCATTTTGGTCTCATCAGATCAAAGTACTTTCTTCCACTCAACCATGGATTCTCCCATATGCATTCTGACGAACTCTAGTTCAGATTTAATGAGTGTTCTTTAACAGTGGCTTTCATTGAGGAGGTTGGGTTCATGACCTATACTGCAGCTGGTTAGCAGGGGAGCTTTAATTATTTTGACTTCACTCTGAAGCTACTGATGGCTGTCCATCTTAATTTATAGTCAACAGATTTGAAAGTTTTAATTAGTTATCAGGGGGAAATACTTCATTTTTCAGCTGACAAAATTAAGATCATTGGTCTAGTCAGAGGTTAAAGTAGAGATATAAGTTGACATTTAATTGCTGGGATGTACGAAAGAGTTCACAAGATAAAATGTTAGCAGGCCAGTAAAACTGTCATATAGAAATGTTCATCTTGTTAAATCTTCATGCCTGTCTTACAGATAAGCTATGAGATTTGATGTACTGACTTTTTTGGTCCTAGTCCTTCCTTTTGAAATGTCACTGGGACATGTGTGACAAACTGCATGTTGTTGATCTTTCTCAGAGGTGTTAAAAGTCTCCCTGCTGACTTTTTCCTTCATGTTTGACCATGAAAACAAATCAGAGTTTGTCCAGCAGGTGACTTTTTCTGGCTGTTATGTCCTCCTGAACAAAACCAAAAAAGAGAGACAGAAAAAAATGTCTCAAAAACAGAAGGGTACCAGTAATATATGAAAAGGGATGCCACACAAGAACTGGAAGTTGAAACAAAACCATCAAGCTTTATTGAATCTAACAACGGACAATCAACATAAAGTAATGAAAAACTCAAGAAATGAAAAGGGGTTGGAGACCCTGGCTAAAAAGAATGAAAGATAGATAGCAAACAATAGCAAACTGCAATAATAAGAAGTTTAGGGAAGGAAATAAAAAGACTCCTCACACTACTTTGTCTAGGGTGTGCCTTCTCACTCCTTTAGCTGCTCCTCTTAATATCTCTACTCCTCCCCAAGTGCAAAAGGGAGACCAGAGAGAGAAACCAAGGCCTATTGTTACACTGCCTAATAAAAATATTGTGTTTGAATCAGGGGTTTGGTACACAAGTTTGTCAGCATTAAATTGATACATCTCAACAGATGCGTGTCATCTACTGTCATCATATGTAACACATGTTCTTGCCAATACCAGTGTTGAACTGGCACATGTGTACATCCTTTAGAGTCAAATTGGACTTAGTTTATGGTACTTGGCATGGTAATAAAGTAAGGAAATTTGTTTTTGGTAGATTATTTCTTTAACAATAACAATGCTTCTTGACAGTTAATCGTTTACCATTAGAAAGCCTGTCTATTTCCTTTTAAATGGTGCCACATTTGTAAGGAACATGCATCTGTGGGACGAGCAGCAGAGCTGAGTATGTGGGTTGCGGCCATGAGAAATTTCCCGATTCTTCTCTGCCAATGCCAAACAGCTAATTCTACCATTGACTCTTTTCTTGGTGTTGTTTGGATCATTGGAATCTGAAGAAAGACATATTGGCAATTTAACAAACAGGAGCCTCACTCAGTGTGGAAGAACCATACACAGCCACAACAGCCTGGTACTGCCTCTTCATATTGGTCACTAGCCTGGTCACACACTGCTGAGGGATGGTAGCATCCACGCTAATCTCTTCCTCCATAACTGCACCAGCTCTTGCTGCTGCTTGTTTACGTCATGACTCTGCCGTCTCTGAAAGCACTGCCCCTCGTTGCTGATTGGTCCTGTCACTTTCTAACCGGGCCCAGATGGTTCAGATGGGAGCTTGGCAAGATGGATTTGCCAGTGAGAAACAAAGAAACGGGCGTATCCATCTGCTTTGCAAGTTAAGGGAAAGATCCTTCTGTAGCACATTTACGTAACCAGACAGATCAAAGTGCTTTATGCAAAACATTTAAAGCAGAATAATGAAAGAAAAACAGAAGTGTTAAAGGAGAGATAAAGGGAAAGTTTCCTGCATCATCTAAGTTATATAATGTTAATGAAAAATCCCTCTTCTTCTTGTCCTTTTCTCTTTGATATATTTTTTAAAAAGATCAAGAAATTTACTCAAAACTGGAGTTTTGTAATCCATTCTTAATCTACTTAAACTCAAAATTATCTCTAAAGACTTATCACACTAATTATTATCGTCCTTTGATTAAACATTTATTAACAGAACCTGCCACAGCAGAATGATTTCAGGTTCTGATTATGAGTTTTCACTTTTATTGTCTACTTCTTTTTGCCTGGAAATCTCCAGGCTAAAGCATCTGATTTTTTCTTACGTCTTGAAAAGATAAGGTTTATGCCAAGAGGATGTATTGACCATTTCAATGAAAAGGCATCTTCACTTTCCTTTTTAAAAGGCTGGGTGTGCTATCTCACAAAAGAAGCATATCAGCTTCATTCACTGAGCTTGTCCAAGTAGTACTGTACTACTGATTTACACTAGGAGTGAAGTACTACAGACTTTTACTCAGTTATCCATCAAGGGTACTTGGGTGAGTGGGTAAGTTTATTTGGATTCTGGATGATATTTTGATGTATTTCTTTCTTCTTTTGGCTTATTATTCATTTGTAGTGATGTTCAAATCTAAGAAGCAGAATCTTCACTCTTTTAACTTTGCATGATAACTTTCTATGACCACCAATAAAACATGTGGAAAAATTTCATGTGTTTCCTGGTTATAGTCATTGGCCCTTGGTCATCCATTGTTGTCTACATCAGACCAGCTGATTCGATCATGTCACAGCAACAGCTTGATAAAATCCCCAGTTCCTCCATAATCTCCTGTGTCCTCTTCTTTAGGCAAATACACAGAACAGTGTTGACCTTTAATCGCTAACAGAACAATGAGTGTTTGAGTTTAAATAACCAGACATGTTAACTTCAATTAATCATGTGAGAACCATTAGAACAGGTGACATGCACAAGACGGTTCACTGCACCACCCACACATTACACCCATAATCACTGCAAGGCATTACTTTCTTGCCTTTACCCAGAGGACGGTGCTGATCAAAGGCCTCGGTCTGACAGTCACGCACTCGTCTCGAGTCATGTGTGAACACTCTGCCAGCCTGGAACTATAACATATCTTCAAAAGAGGTACAGTGAATGAACTAGTAAGATTTTTGTCACTGTGCAGTGCATAAAACTCTGCACACCCCGTACAAGGCACTAGAAACCACAACCACAATTGGGTGTTTGCATTATTTAACAGTTATACAAAAACTTAATAAAGAATTCATAAATTCTAAATATTCTTTTTTGGGGTTTTTTTAAGCCAAGGTTAGAAAACTCAAACATAAACAACTGATCCAAGTTTTGATCATCTTTACCCTAGAATACTTCAAGCTTTGGCTGACAAGTTTATGTAAAATGTATGCTCATAACCCACTGTGGTATTTAGGTAAAAGATAATGCTTCTGTTTTCCTGAACCACACAGAAACCCACATCATCTTAGTTTCCTCTTGAACATTTTGGAACTGACATGAATGTCAAGGACAATAAACCAGTCTGAAGTGTGCATCTATGGCTTCTAGTTAAGTGAGATATGATGCATGAAAATGGCTGCAACTCATACGTGTATATAACACTGATAAAAATGTAAAGATTTTTAATGCAAAATAATTATGTTTCAGCTTTGTAAAATTATACAGGTTTACTTGGGCTTTGTGAATACAGCAAATACTATATGTTTACTATATCATTATATAAAAACCAACAAATATTTATCTGTTTTAACAAGGGGCGTGGCAAGTTGTTCTAGTATAAAAGATATTAGTGCCTGTGACAAGATGTTATTTAATTAAAACAAAGATTTCGTTCATTTTCTCTAACATTTTCTCTGAGTTGATTGGTGTTCGTTTGTCTTTGGTGTAATGGTAGCAAGGAATACAGATTAACCAGTGACTGGACCTTCCAGACTCAGGTGTCTTTATACTAGAATCCCTTGAGACACATTCACTGCACTCAGTGATTACCATTTCACTAATTGTGAAACTACTTTTTAGGCACTGTATGTGGGTCTTTGTACTGTATATTGATGCACAGTTTATGTTTTTTTATTTTTCGTTATGTACACTTGTATATGAATACCATTTACCTACTGGGGACGACTGATGGAAATAAGCCTACAATCTGGCTCATTTATACGCCCGAGTTCATCAGTGTGCACTGCCCCCATGATAAATAAATGAATAAACAAAGACAATGAAAGGGCTGTGCTGCTAGCACTGCTAATGTTAGCTCTATCCTGTAAATCAGCTTCACACCATTTACTAACTGTGGCTGTGACCCATCTCAAATGGAGTGCTCAGTTATGACTGTTTCCTGAGTGTTTTCTGGACTTTAGACTAGCCGATTAAACTCAATTATAATTGGTGTTCAATCAGATGTGAAATTATTCCTGTAGGAGCATTACCTGTCACAAAAAAAGGTTTTGGTGTGAATGGCTCTTGTTCTTAAAGGATTTTTTCAGCACTGAAGCTGTTTTTCAGGATGTTTTTCAAGTCCTGTGATTGAGATTATATGGTGGCTGCCATGATTGGGATTATACCTGTGACTTCTCTTGATCTACATCTCTGATTCCAACACTTTGAACCAGCATGACTATCTTATAGTTAATTCATGGTTAATCTAGTCATCCTCCTGGGTCATTGTATTTCTAATACTGCATAGAATTTATGCACTAAAAAATGTGTCAGCACGAGTCCATGAAACTGAAACATGAAACATGAAAATTTATGATAGTACTGCAGTAATTATTAATGAGCTAATAAGAAGCTCTAAGTGAGGTTTAAGCTGATTATTTACAGTGACCCTGTCTGAAAATGCTTCTTTAAAGTATTTTAAAATGTGTCTGGAAAATGAACTCAATTCAAAGTTTTAAATTTTAACTCTTTCTTAGTCAGGGAGCCTTGAAGTGAAAATGTGATAAATACCAGTGGATAAATGAAGTAACTCTCTATAAAATGCCTAAATTATCTTTCATATAACCCTTGTTCTTAAAGCCAGCCTGACTTCACTTATCCGTCTTGTGTTAATAGTGGTGGTGATGAAAATGAGCTGAAATAAAAGGGGGGAAAAAACTCTCTCAAGGTTGAAGAAACCCATATTATATGTGTAGATTCACTGGAGGAAGCAAGACAGAAAAATTCTTTTATCTCAGTCTTTAAAAAGAACAAAGGATCTGGGTGCAAAAAACCTCACCAGATTTAGATGCAAAGAGATTATGAAAATTTCCAAAAAAAAAAAAAAAGGCTGCAGAATGTTTCTGTTTTATTACCAAGAGGGCTGGATTCAATGATCATTAACATTAATGCACACAGGTCTTCAATCTGTAAGCCCATCATTAAGGTGAATCTGCTGGTGTAATTTGAGAGGATTCAGTCCTAATAATTCCATTACATACTGCATGTGCAGATCTTTTTTAAACACCATATCTAGGGTTTCTAAAGGCTGGGACTTGTGGGTGTTCGCTGGGGGAATAGATATTCTGTGTGCAAATGATATGACTGAGTTGGATCATCCAATATTATTACCATGCAGAGATAAAGTGTGCCCAAGAGTGTAGATTTTAATACAGTGGGAATAAGTGGCCTTAAAAATAGAAGAAAGAGGTTGGAGGCAAATCACAGTAGTTCAACAGTTTGATCCTGCTATTCCAAAGGTTATTGAACATTTGGTTTGGGCTGCAATTACTCAGAAAGAGAACATTTTAGAAGAACGTCTCTTTTATTTTAAATATCTAGTTAAAACTTATTTAGTTCTTAATCAGAGGAGGAGCAAGCGGTCCATGAGAACAATGGAGAACATCAAAGACAGCTGGATGATTCACTCCCTCCAAGACATAAATGATCTTTGAGCAAATTGTGATCCAAACCTTTTGAAGGTCAGTAACTGTGACACAAAACCTTTTTGGAAGCTTTCAGGCAGGATGACTTGGCCTACCATGTCAACTACCTGAGCGAGATCAAAAAGGATTCAAACAGAGCAATCACAAGCACAAACAGCAACAGGGGGATCTGAAGGGCAACCGAGTATGAGCCATGGAGTGTCTTAAAACCCAATTTCAACTGCTCTGTGCATTATTATTCATAGAACGAAGCAGGTTGGGGAAATCTCCTTATTGCAAAACCTTGGAGAAATATACAGCTTGTATGAAATATAGAAAAACTGCTGTTTTATAATCAGACGCACCCTGCACATTTTTGAGGGAGATTATTAGTTTGAGTTATTAAACATCGGCTGGCTGAGTGCAGTAAACCAAGGTCTCCAAAAAGAAACATTTTCTCATTGCACACATATCTCTGAAGGTCTGGCATAGAGGGACTGACATTTTCACACTCCTAAGTACTGGATATTCTTCACTGGAATGCAGCGCTTATTTGACGCAACGGTTTTGGCATTTTATGAGGTCCCAGGACCTCACAAGAGGCGACTTGTTCCGCCCCACACAACTTCATATCCATTATAGATGGCCGGCTCAGCCAAGCCAGCAGTATACATATGTTTACACTTGTCAAATGCACCAAGAGGACTCACTGAGAGTCCTGAAAAAAACATCCATCCATCCGAGCTGGATGGATTCTGAAGACCTTGTTGTAACATTATCTCTCAACTATATCAATAATACATGGAGGGATAAATGTGCACAAGTGCGCAGAATCACAAACAGGCCGAACAATGTAGCATCAGAAATCTGCACAAGAGACAGTTATAATCATTTTAAAATATGCAGGCTCCTTTTAAATGATTAAATTATAAAGTTGAAGCACAGTAGCTTCATCTATTTACCAACACAGTATTCATTAAAAGTAATTATCGTCTTTTCTTAGGCAAGAAAATAAACCTTGGATTTAGAATTTCTGAAAATCCACATCCTGATTTAATAATGAGTTAACTGTTGGTGAAGATCTGTTCCTCTCAGGAAGTCCTTTTGACATAAAAATCTGAGACCTGGTCAAGGTAGCAGCCACACAAACCCCACAAAGACAATCATATCTGCTATTCTGTTGGCAGCGAAGGACAGGAAAAGCTTAGTTCCATTTCTACTCAAAAGGTTGCATGAGAATCTTTCAAAGAGGCTCAATGGTCTAAAATGTAACTTTTCTCTAGAGAAATATGGTTCATGCTTGGGGTGAAACAGAATTTAAGATTGCCGTGAAAGAACATGAAAGTTGTCCCCCATTTAAACTCTGCTTTTGGTGTGAAAGCTCCTTTTGATTGTATAGTTCGTGACCACATACGCCAACGAGGTGTTAAGGGTTTTTCACTTTAAAGTACGGACCCCCAAATGTGATTAATAGTTGATGTTTGGAAGCTGGTAGTTTTCAGGATTTGTTTTAAGGAGCTGGGGAGGTTTTTCTACTTCTAAGACATCCAGCAAGACTTTGTAGTAACCTCTAAGAAGGTTTTTTTTTTTTTTTTTAATCTGAAGTGCTGTGTTATTTATTGAACAACCCTGGCTATGTGCTCATATTGTTAAAGAGGGAACAAGTCTGGAACAAGAGACAGAGGGCATTTTTTTATTTATCTAATTCAAATGTCCTTGATAAACAAACCTCTATGACTTGAATGGGCTCACAGATTTAACAGTTGACAGGTTAATTAATGAAGCGTTTTAACATCCTACAAAATTAGGTCTGAATGATATATTGAGGTCCAAGGACAGAAGCTAAATGACTACAAAAAATCCACCCTCCCAACAAAAATAGGTTATATTGTACATTAGCTAATTTATATTACTAAAAGCACCTTTGTTAGGATGCTATTGGTGAATGTTCACAGGAAACATTTCTGTTGAAAGCCCCATTATTTCATACTTTTCAGTCTGGTAAATTAGGGTAACAGACAATGTAATAGTCGTTGTACCTGTGGTCAGTGTCCTCATTAGGTTAGTTGAAGCGACAGAAGCATTTGCAGAAAGGTCAGATTAAAATTGTGGTTTGGATGTGGATGGTAAGAAAGTAAACACATCTCAAAGTTCAAATAAGTGTTGCCATTTCTGTTGCAACAATAGCAGACAGAATGACAGCTAATTAAATATCATTTGCTGGTTTTGTTTGTATTTTGTCACTTGGCAGATACTTTCTGTTCAGTAACATCATTTCCTCATTATTTTCATAAAATCATTATCCAAACCACAATATGTTCCCTTCAGAATCTATCTGCCTTTGCAAATAAGTAAGTGCAAACTTAATTTTTGAGAAACAGGGTCAGTTGAGGAGGTAAGACTAGAAGTATTTATCTCTCTTTGGCACATTAAAGGTCACAGTGAAACATACTGTACAATGAAATCAAGTGAAGAAATAATATGACTGTAAATAGCATCTCTGCTTAAACCACAGTATCACCTCATTTTTGTATATTTTAAGAAGACTAGCCTAAAGCCTACAGCGATGCTAACAGCTTCATTGCTAACATACTCACAGTGACAGAGCTAACAGCCCACCCTGTGTCCTAGAAGAGTTTGAAAATGTAACAGAAAGTACAAATAGAAGGCTTATTAAATCATTTTTATCAACAGAACTACGTGTCTTAGATTATGCACCTAGCAAAAATGCTACTCGTAGTTACACGGCATAACTCAGGGTTTTATTGTTCTGTTTCATACAGCTGTGACGGTAGAATTTATATTTAGAAACCTCACTATTATACCAACTTAAGGCAAAATCCAAACCTTTCCTTAACCTTACTCAAAGGAAAATAATCTGTTGAAGCTAACCTGACCAGAATGTTATGCTAACTCTTGACACTGGTATGCTAGTCCTACAAATGTTATTACTGTTATTAGAAATCAGGCTAGGAATTTATTTGAATAGTTTCAAGATATAGGGTGAACTAATGATGAGCAGGGGTTAACTATTTTCCCACTGAGTTGAGCTAACTGTGTTAGCATGCAGGCGCCATTTAGGTCAGTTGATAGAGCAAGCGCCAATATTCAGAGGATCAGGGCACGATATGTACACTTGCCAACTAGCTGAAAGCAGGTGGATTTCAGCCATGGAGGGTGGCAAAATGAGTCCAACTAACCAAATTGGCAGGTTAAATTTCCCCACTAACACAAGCTATGCTTAACTCAAACTGTGCCTGGTTATTAGCTCCACTTTTTGTGAATTAAACTCTTATTGCAAAATTGTTAATTTGTGGGCAATTTTTCCTAAGATTTCTACTATGTAGCTCAGCCTCTCTATGTAATTATGCACTGCTCAACAACTCACATACTTTATGCACTTTATGTGCTTTATGCACAGTAACACACACACACCGACATGTCAGCAGAATAAGGAGTGATCAATCTGAAGTGGAAGAAAACTTTGACATTCTGGATGATAAACACAGGTCTGAACTTTCGCCATCTGCTTTAAAGCTCTTTATGTCGGTGGAGGATCACAGGGACACATAAGCGAGTTAAACCTCGGCATATTCATGTGTTATTAAAATGTTATTAAAATGCCTGACATGTCTATATTTGCAAGGAATATTTTCTATTAACAGATAGGTTATAATAGGAACCACTCACACTTTACGGTTCACAGAGGAGGTGAGAAACAGAGGCAGAGGGAGTCTGTACCTGGTAAATGAGAAGTCAAAGAGAATTCAGCTGAACAAAGAGAACGTTTCTGTTTCTATGATCCGATTTATTCCAGTGTTATTAAGCAATAAAGACAGTATTTAAAATAGAAGTTTAATCTTCTTCCAAATATGCAACAGATTGTCATTTATTATTTTTACAGATGACTTAATACATTGTTAAAGATTATTTCATGTATATAAAGACACTGAATGATGAAAACTGTTTAAAGGAGAATAAAGGAAACAGGGGGGTTGACACGTAACATTTCGTGGACGAAAATTATTTTCTTGTTATATAAACAGTGAACTCCCTGTAAAATAAAGGAAAAAAGCTCAAAAGTAATAACCTAAAAAAAATACTGTATTAGCCTGCAAATATGCTGATTAGGACCTCACACCATGTACAGTCAAAATGTTCCCAGTATGATAAAAGAACAGTAATTTATATTATTAATACTGATAAATCAAGAAATATAGCAAAAATATTTCAAGCCTTCAAGCTTTACTGGAAATGGGAACTAAAGTATGAAGAAGCCCATTTCAACCTCATGAACTTTTGGGATTGAGCTGTAACAGTGTGCTTCCAATCACATTGATAAATTTGATATGCACAGAAAGGACAACGGGACAAATGGGACAAAGAAATTTTAGGATTTATCACTGGTAAAACGAGAGCCAGTTGAGAAAATCAGATTAGCTCCCTGTTTCCTTCCTTTGACATGCCGCAGATGATTTTATCAAACCTCTCCTCCTCTGTTTACTCTCTTCATTCTGACTCTCTCCTTGACAGACAAATCCTGCCACAGTTGCCAATAAATTCAAGCACAAAATACAAATTACAGACACCCGAGCATTTACCAGCCTGAAGAGATTTGGGTTGTTTTTAGGAGGGGGAGGGAAATGAAGGGCACTTGTTTTTTTAACCTGTTTTGTTGGTAACTGCTGCACCACCACCTCCACAACCCGTCAAACTGACAGCTCCGGCAGCGCCTGGGCATAACTCTGACATTATTTGCAGATGGTAAATAAGAAAAAATATCTCGCTAGTGAGTGTGATTCATAGTAAGTCGCTGCACTTGTTTACAGAAAAGTTGTCACAATCATTTAGCAAATTACACTGGTGCTCAGGGCTCTGTGAAATGGTTTTCCTCTTTCGCTTTAATGGAGGAGGGTAGAGTTAAAAAGTGAAAGCTTTTATTATCTCTTAAGCCTTCAAATCTGTCAATGATCTTTACAAATTGATAATGAAAATCTATTTTTTAGTTTTGAAATGATTTATGAAACCAGTAACTGTAAAGGCAGCTCCATTTCTCTCCCATAACCCTGCTTAGAAGCTTGCATGCTAACAGGATATGCTAATACTTGTCGTACTAAGCCCTTGTAATCTTCATGCTTGAATTTGTAAACCGAGAGGACCATGCCTCCCCCACATACCGTAAATACTGATGGAATAATATAGCAGCCTGAGAAAAAGAACATCCCTCTTGAGTTTTTCAAATAGTCCCAGAGAGTCTACTGCAGAAAACAGTGAAGCTGCCACAGCACAGATGTACAAGAGCAATAAATATGACTAACTGATTACAAAATGAACAGTTAGGGATTAAAGTAAGATTCATATGTATACCCCCTCCTCTATAATGCATTTTCCTGGAGACTGCAGACCATATGCTTATGTGGCAGCCAGTGAACCATGAAATCACCCAGTTTTCATGAGGCTCATTTGCATTCGTAGGTTAAAGCTCAATGGGGCAGGAGAGGTAGTTGTAAAACCTTCATTTACTATATCAGACCTGTCTTTTCTTATTACCGCTGCACAAAATGATCAGAGTGTCGCTATTACTGAAGTCATGGCGAACGCTAATGGCACGAGACGGGCAGACAGCAGCACAGCCTCACACTGTTTTTGAGCAATCTCTGTGTGAGCTAAATTTGTATCATTATTTATCATGATTGGGTTTATGTTCTTGCTGTTTGCAACATTAGAGTGAGAGTAGGAAATGCAGCCAAGCACTTTCAGATCACAGTAAAGAAATATTAAGATAAATTATTGCCTGAGGGTTAATATGAGCTGCTCAAGCTGTGGGAGTCTTTCCTATTAATCTCACATGCTTATGTCTGCTCACAGCCACATGTGGACTCTGCTGCTGTTCACCTGCCTAAGCCCTCACTGTACTTTACTGCTGAAAATGAGCATGTCAAACCCCTGAATATTTCCATAAAGCCCCCTGAGCAGTCTATTGGTGGTGCCAGAACCTGAACATTGTGTTTTTTAAACAGCAACCTGTGATGTTGAGGACTTCAGCCAGTGCTGAAGTACAAAAAAGCACAGTTACTCGAATGTCCACTTGAGCCTGGCTGAAAAACATCAGCAGTCCAATTAACATCCATATTTTAAAAAGTTATACAGCAATGGCTTGATCTAAATTGTTCATGTTTTATTAACACCCATTGAATAAGAAGTGATTTCCTTTATAACTCAGCCATCAACCTTTAACAGTCAACCTTTATTTATACTCTAGACATCATTGAGGGGGGAACTCACATTTGCAATTATGTCAATTACAGAAGACATTTTAAGAATACAAAGCTACAAAAACTGAGGTGCGACTGATAAAAGGGCATTAAAATCGTGAATATTGGACTATAGAGCAGTAGAAATGTGTCCTGTGGAGTGACCAATCATACTTCCCTGTTTGGCAGTCACATGGGCGAGTGTGGGTTTTGTGGATGCTGGGGGAACACTGCCTGCATGGCTGCATTGTGCCAAGTGTGAAGTTTGGTTGAGGTGGGTTAATGGTATTGGGTTGTTTTTCAGGGTTTGGGCTAGGCCCCTTAACTCCAGTGAAGGGCAATCTTAATGCTTCAGCATACCAAGACATTTTAGACAATGGCAACAGTTTAAGGAAAGCTCTTATCTATTCCAACATGACTGTGCCCAAGGTGCACAAAGCAAGGAATATAAAGACATGACGCGATGAGTCCAGTGTGGAAGATCTTGACTAGAGCCTGACCTCGACCCCAGTAGCACCTTTGGGGTGACATGGAACAGATTGGAACCCATGCCTTCTGGTCCAACACCACTGTCTGACCTCATAAATACTCTACAGATGAATGGGCACAAATTCCCACAAAAATGCTCTAGAATCTTTTGAAAAGCCTTCCAAGAAGAGTGGAGTCTGTTATAGCTGCAAAAGGGGGCCGAACTCCATTTTAACATACATGTATGTACAATGTCATTACAGTCCTTGTTTGTTTAATGGTCAGGCGGCTGAATACTTTTGTTCATATAATGTATGTGCACATTACTGATGGTATGATGTCAACTTGTCATAAAATGATGAGTTATGGAAATAGCTATGTAAATGGGGAAGCTATGTAAATGTTTAATGTCTAATGGAAATAACTGTTTTCATGTGATCACAAATCAGAAGGTCTACTTTTGTGCTTCTAGATCTGCCGACCTTCTGCAGATTGACAAGATCCAACCCATGAAGTTAACTGTTTTAATGTGTAAATTTTGCTCCTCTATCTTTCTTATTAATTGCCTGAATGTTTTTTGCTGCTATGTGTATCTGGAGAGCCCAAGGCAAATTTCCACCATTGGTGGGTAATCAGATTTATTCTGTTCTATTTTGCTTAGAATAAATCTGATTAATGTAAGGGTTTTTCCACTAACATGGAAACAGGTACACAAGTCTGGGTATCACGTAAGTATCAGGAAGGGAAAAAAGACATCTTTGTTTGAAATTGTGATGACCTATTTTTATCTTCTTTTAACATTTTGATGTGAAAACAAATAATGTTGTAAGTCATCACTAGTTGTAGCTGCTGCACAAGGTTATGCTAAAGGAATAACCCCTCCAAATATGAAAATAATGCCACTATTGTATACTATATACTGTATATTACCACACATCTTTTCTCTTGTCAAAATCTGATGCCCACAACTGCAACTTGATCACAGACCAAAAGCATTGTTTATAATAGCTGAGCTTTAAATCAGTGGCTGCAGAAAGTGTCAAGTGTTAACAAAGTGCTTATCCCACTAAATAAAAGCATGACAACAGATCCATCTCCATGGCAACTGAGCAAACTTTAACTGCTAATGGGAACCATGTAATGTAAGCTTTTACTATAGAATAAAGGCCATAAATGGCATCAAAAGCCATATTGTTTGACTTAATATTCCAGATGAGGCTTTTTATTTGTAGTATAAAATTTTCAAAGTGCTCAAGAGCACCGTTAACTTTATTATTGAAACTGGCTCCCTGCAAACATTGATGACATGATTCATCAGCTGCCAATTGCTTTGGATAATTAACAGAGTAAGATGTTTTATGTTTAGTAAGCTGTGACCTACAATAAGGTTTAACAAGACTTTGGCTGATCCTGTTTTTGCAACATGTCCAATCCTTACAGGAACTGTTTTATCCTAACTGGAGCTGAAATGAAAGACATTCACTTTGCAGTATGTGCAAACAACAGCATTTCAGCACTATTAAGAGTGGCTTTAGTTCATCTCGGAAGGCAGTGTTCCTTTATTGCTTTCCTTTTCTTGGACTGAAAGGTTAACAATTAGTTAATTAACAGAAAATCCATTTAAATTTAGCCAACACAGCAACATGGATGATGATAGCAATGTTGGTTTATCTATATACTATTTTGTACAGTCTTGAAAAAAATCAAAACATATAATTTGAATAGGGAACATGGTTGGTACTAAATAGCTTCATGTTGAAGAAACTATGGTATGAATTGGCGTGAAATTTGATGTCCATATTGTTGTATAGTTTCATGCACCAAAAGCCTGCTAAGACCAGTGGTTCTCAACTGGTGTGTTGGGACCCAAAAGTGGATCAGCGAGGTGTTTCCAGTGGGTCGTGCATGTATGCCAGGAAAAAAATAAAAGGAATTGTCTAGAGTCTATCAAGTGCTCTGATTTTTTTTTTTTATTGTTTATGTTTTTGTTAGCAGAAAGAGCTTAAATGATTACCTGAAATCTTTGAGGATTTTTTCCTGTACACTCTCTTTAAAAAAATTCAAGTAATGTCCCCACAGTTATGTCTTTTTCCCCAAAAACTCGTAGTAATATTATCTGGGACTTTTCCTGGAGGTTTCCAGGAATATTTCAGGAATTTCCCTTGAAACATCTGGGAATTATGGGAAACCATCCTGGAAACTTTGTTATGAATTTTATCTGGAATATGTCTCAAAAAATTCAGCAATCTTTTATGATACCTCTGGAAACCTGGAGCTATGTCCTTCAGTCTTTTTTTCACATTCTTTACCGTGTGAGGTTCAGAAAGGCACTATGTTTCATCAAAGTCCCTGTAAAGTGAAATCTAAACTTTTTGGCTGTTCGAAAGTTGTTCACCTCTTTACTGGCTTGGTTTTATTAGAGAGCCCATGACATCACCTGTCTAAAAGGGGGAATTATGCCCCCCCCCCCCAATTGATTGTGAGGTAAATTTCCCTCACGGGTCATTTAAATGATCATACTGGAGAGATTCGTACCAGAAAACAGTAAATTTGAGTGGCCGTGGCTTCAGCCCACACCATCCTGGAGCAGATTTTACTGCCTAATTTTTCATGATTCTGAAGCTTTATTACCTCTGCCAAGAATGTTATGTGATAGGCAGGGTTAGTTAGTTAGTTAGTTAGTTAGTTAGTTAGCAAAATAACTCAAAAAGTTATGGACGGATTTTGATTAAATTTTAAGGAAATGTCAGAAATGGCATAAAGAAAAACTGATTAGATTTTGGGAGTGATCCAGAAACCGTCTGGATCCAGGAATTTTTTTAAAAGATTCTTTACTATTGGGAGATAGAGCTAATGGCAGAGGTCTGTGTACGCCAAGTGCTTTTCTCGTTTTATAAACTTAGAGATGTTTTTCATGACTGAAATTTGGCTTGGTGGTTCGTAAAACATCTGTCTGTTATACAACAAATCTGAAGTAACATTTTTTCTATCATTTTACAGGGACTTTAAATAAATCTGGATGAAGGAAAAATTTAGAGAGAGATTTGGGTCTCATTTTCTCCTTAAGGAGTTGGTGGTGGGTCCTGAGGCAAGACCAGTTAAGAAGCACTGGCTTAGACCACATCAGCTCAAAAGACTCTTACAAAGCAGACATTAGCACCAACATCTACATCTTTCCATTATTCCCTGTCCCTCTCAATGCAAATGACAGAGAGGGACAAAAGAACAGGGTGACAGGGGAAAGTGTCATGCCACATTACCTTCATGCTACAATTGGAATTAATGTTATCAAGCTAATTTTATCACTGACGCTCACTCATATTAGGCACATTTCCTTTTTGTTTGTTTGTTTTTGCTTTGTATTATTTTTATGCTCTTGCAACTCTATCAGGTAAATGAGACATGAACTTGAGAAAACCACCAGAAATTACTCTTAATTTAGTTAAATGCAGTGGTTGCATGTCTGCTAAGGATTTCCGTTAGATGTCTTTATTCACCTACAAAATTGATGCAATTGCTCTTAACCTAAGCTAAACTTTATGTTGAATGCCTATCATCAAATTAAAGCCACTGAGAAAGGATGCTTGGTTAACAACACATTTGCTAATTAATGGCTGTTTCTGAGAGCTACTGGCCTTGTAGCAGATAATCAGTGTCATTCATTTAATATCTAAAACATTTTGTGTTTAGTCTTTCACATATAATGATATTCTATTGTCTTTTCATGAATGCTCTATTTTATCTTGAAGTAAACAGGTAAAAGGTCACCTTTTTTCTGAGACTTTCTCAACAACCCATTAACAACATAATAAAAGAAGAAATGAAATATTTTCTTTGAATATGAAACACAGAGTTTGTGTATATCCATAAATACTACTCCAGTCACCATGGCAACAGAATAACCTCTGCTCTATGGTGAAGGTCACATGATGTGACATAACAGAATTTCCTGAAAAGACTATTTTCAAAGTGAGATTGGAAATTCAAGCACATCTGTTGTTTGAGTTTTGCTACTGCTTGAGACAAATGAAGGTCGCCTGTGACTTCAATGCTAGAACTTTTTCATTGATCAAGTTTCACTTAGTAGACAGGTTTTGTCCAAAATGATGTACGTCGATGAGTAAGTACAACACAAGCAAGGTTCTAGACAGGAGGGGCAACATTGGTAACTACCACAAACTTCTTCAAGGCCCATCAGACACTGGTGCTGCTTCACAAGCAATGCTCAGGGTGTACAGAAGCGGTTTTTATTTCTTTTTATCATCATCACCAGAACACTGAAACAAAAAAAAAAAAACATCAATGCACCTGTCATCAACATCATCATCCTCAGAACCAAACTACCAAGTATGAATGGCTCAGAGTTGAGTCTAACACTTTCTCAGAAGTAGAAAGGGACTGTGTACCAAATGTGGCTGGGTAGCTCATTCCACTAAAGGGGATTTTTAATGGAGAAGAGTCCATGTTTCTAGAGGAGCTGGGTCTTTTGTAACATCAATAGAAATATGTACTGCAGGGTTGACACAATGCCAAATTTTTAGACATGAATACAATATTAGTAGTATCAGATCTTATTAATTCCTGTATTGATGCCTGGCAAAAGGTCTTAAGTGCCCATTACTCGGTAATTTCTTGGTTAGAACAACCAAAAAAGTGCAGGCAAAGTCCTAAACGCTGTCTTATTGTACAACTACTTCTGCAACATATTTATGCAATGTATACAATGTGCTTTTGGTTTAAAAAAATAAAAAAATATTATCACTGAACTGAAATTTGTGAAAACTTTGACACCCTTGAATTATGAATTGCAAAACAAAATAAATTATCAAAAGCTCTGATAACTATATTATTTAGCCTATTTATATCCCTACTTTGGTTAAGCAACTGCAATATCTCTCCACAGCCAAGGTGATGATAAAAAAGGTTTACCACCACTTAATGTTTTATTTCACTTTAAAAACAAGAGGGGTCTGGCTGCAAACTGCAGCTGTCAGGCCACTACTGTGTGATACCGTCTCTGTCAGGGTAAAAGTAATTTGCTGGTACAATGTATGGATCAAGTACTTTTAAATTCAACTTTATTCACAAACAAAGTATGGCAGTTGCATGTATTACATAACTACATTGCTAATATTACAGAATAAGCAACACTTCACAAATAAAACAGAAATAAAGGTCAGAGGTCAAATCCAAGATTAAACTACATATTGACCTGTTTTAGAAGTAGGTAACAAAGTTAAAACAAGCTTTAACTTTGTTATAATATTTAGGTTTTGCGGGTCAGGTTTCTGACTTTTGGTATCCCAACCCTTACCTTAACCCTAACTGAAATTTTATATGATTTTATTTTGAAAGTTTTAGAGTGTATTTTTGACCTGACAGAGGGGGTGTCTTGCAGTCAAGGGCAATCTGAGTTAGCGTAAACGCTCGTGATTAATCTGGAAAGCTTAACGCGTTAAAAGAAAAATAACACAATTTAATCATATGACTAAGTTTGACCACAACTTCCTCCCATAGTCCTCCTGTTAATGTTAGCAAAAATGCGAACAACAACATGGGATCAAGCCATGAGAGCTAATACTGCTATCAAAGACGCTAACAACAGCAACATGGGACCAAGCCGTAACACCAAGCTACACCAGCGCAATCCAGCAGACACAGATTTGTCCCCAAAACGACAACATCTAAGCTGATTAATGCAATCACTAATGGGTCACCAGAGACTGCAGATCATTGACATTGTTGACGACAAGGTGCTTCAAGACATCATCCGGGTCGTCTCGGATGACCCGTACCACAGAACACCTACGAGACCTACTGTCACGAGAATCCGTGAACTGTATGACAGCTAAACCACTGAACATCAGTAAACAGCCACAGCTACCTCAGAGTAACAGCATACCTGATAATTCACTTTACAGCACAAGTTATTTTGTACTTGATGTGTTTGTCTTCTGGGCTCGTTTGCGCTCTATAAATATTATTGCTCAATGAATTAAGACACTCTGATTTACATACCACAATTTGCCCAAAGACACAACATTCTGACTGCAAGAAGACCAACTCTACCAACCAAACCACAAACACCTGATAGAGAAGTCTGTTAGAGTAACCATCAGTATAAACATATCCCATTCATAAACAGTCACATACTGATGGAGGGCAATTTAAAAGTAGTCTTCAGTATAAACTAATCCCATTCAAAAACATTCGCATACTGATAGAAAAGGAAGTTAGAGTAGCCATTAGGATAAACTAATCCTATTCATACACATTCACACACCACTAACCCAGCAGATGGGGCAATATTGGGTTAAGTGTCTTGCCTGACGACACATTGTCATGAGGAAATGAACCCCCACCTTCTGGTTGAGAGACCACCAACTCTACCCACTGAATCACAGTTGTGGGATGCTTGTTTTTTTTAATCTGGGCAGAACAGGCTGTTTGCTGATGGAGACCTGGGCTTGGTTTAGTTCCTAAAACTTACAGGCGAACAAATCAATTTGTTTAATGAGAAAACTGCTCACAGATTTAGTGATGATGAACCAATCAGTGGTCAGCTTATTGAACTGAAGTCAAACTCCACCAGAGAATTCAAATTCAAAGGAAAAGAGACAACTCCCACATCTGCATTTGAGGATCTATGTAATTGTGCAACATCCAATTAGATTGCTCTGACTTATAACTTAATGATTTCTTGATTAGATGAAGATTCATTGGAAAGTGTGAGCGCCTTCAGCTAATGCATCACACCGAGGTTCTCTAAGTTTGTCTAATGGACTCTACCCATAACAAAACAAGCCTTGAGTATTTTGTTTTTACTCCAGCCACCTCTTTCATTTCCAGACCGTTTCCTGGTAACTTTGCCCTCTAGCTGCACCCGATTCATGAGTATTGATCAGCTGGAGAACACAGATACATTCCCAATTCATCCTTTCCTGACCCTTGATGCCAACGGTTTTAGAGAGGATAATAAAAGCTAATTGTTCAATCAAACGGCTTGTAAAAGCAATTTTCCTTAAAACAGTTTCCGTCTCATGTCGAATGAAGAGCTTGTTTGGCTTGATTCAGGCTGGTGGGAGAAAACAGTCATTATTGTTTAAAGGTGTTGTAGGCTAGTGGAAACAAACAAAAATGACTGCCAGTTAGAAATAATCCGTTTTCTCCCTCAGTTAAATGAATTGTGCACCCAATGATTTAACAGGCCTACACTTAAAACCATATTTCTAACATGTTTGCAGTTTCCGGGCATTGCTGTACATGCACTGCTATTAGAAAAGGGTAATTATGCTTTCACTGTGGTAACATGGTTGTTGAAAATCCGCAAGATTGTACAGCTTTATGATTGATACCTTGCCATGTAGTGTATATTTTTGATCCCACATGTGAATCAAGCCATTAATCAAAGTGCTGACAGGACGTATAAATGAGAGTAAAGCCGGGAGGGAAAGAGGAATGGTGTGATGGCGTTCAGTTTCCTGGGTCTGCTGAGGATGAGTTTGACCTCACAGTTATGACAGTGATCGGGCTATTCTACACCTCAGAGCAGGCTCGCTGTTTCCTGAGCGAGTGGCTCTGTCAGTTCTCTGCTGAGTCATGATGACATTGAGAGTGTCCTTTAATAAGCGTGTTACAGCTGCGGCTGCTTTATTGTCTGTCTTCATCTCAGGCTCCTGTGATAGCTGAAGCTCTTGGAAGAAAAAAAAAATAAACCCTAACTAACGGTCCAGTTGGATAATTGAAAAATAATTAATGTGAGTGATGAATACACAAACCCCCCTCTCGCGTGGCAACAGTGGATTTAGTTTCCCCTACTGCTGGGGTGTGTTAAACGCTGTGGGTCCTTCTTATCCGCCGGTATGCTCAGGAATTGTCATCACTTCTGTGGATATCCAGGAGAATGGAGCTCAAAGACAGGCGACTACATCCAATATGAACGCATTCAGTCCAATCTATAATTGATCGAAACCTCGGAGGCTTGTTTTGTCTCCCTAGATGGTCAGCCGGATCTCGTGTAATGAGATGCCTGAAGGTTTTTTGCTTCTGCTGCCTTTCCCCTGAGCTGCTATCTTAAGAGGAACAAAAATCTGACCCCACTCTATAAGCCAGCAGAAAGATAATGCTGACATTGTCTTGTAAATGTGGAAATTATAATCTTCTTTGCTTTGACAAAAACTATGAAATGACAATTCTATTGAATACAAATCTATCAATAAATCAGTGTTGGCCTCATATGCTTTTCCTGATACATGCTGTAGGCGGACTTTTCCGAAGAAATCTCAAAGAAAATCATGAAAGAGAGGGAGCTGGCATCAGATATCTCAGTTTCACATTCTAATGAAAGCATCTTCCCATGCTTCTGCTTTTCTCTCAGCAGCCTGAGTGTTAAATGGGAACAGATGAGTCTCTCACTGCTGTTACATTCATGACTATTTACAATCAAAGTCTATCATAAAGATCACAGAATACATGTTAATGAAATCATTGCACACCTGTCAATAGTATGTGTTGATTTATGAAGGGGAATTTCAAGGTTAAGGTTGTTTTATCATGAAAGAGATTGCAAAAAGAAATGTTTTTCATCATTGCTCAAACCTGACTGCCCTTGTCTTTTTTTCCCTCCTTTTATGCTGCACCAATCAATCTGGAAGGTTGACAGACAGAATCTAACAGCAGTGAGGTAAAATGGGAAGTCTCAGCTGCCCCTGTTGTCATACAGGAGTATTTTAAGTTACAAATCTGGCAGCACAGGAGGATGAGTGTCTTCCTAACAACTGTCTTTGTCTTGTCAAGATAGGACGGAATCATCATGATGGACAGTGACTGGACGTACCACTAGTATGTCCTTTGGCTGAAGTGTCCTGGCACTGAGGAGTTCTCTGTCTTTTTAGTTTCATGTGAAGGCCTGAGGAGACAAAGAAAAAAAAAAAGAAACAGAGTGGTGAAATCTGGGGAGAATGGAGCTGCAAAGTGCAGTGTTTGATACAGTGAAGGGGAGCCATGTTGGAGATTAAGTGAGACCGTCTTGTCCTGGGCTGACACTGGACTTATCACACTGGGCCAGAGGATGATTTGATGCTTGGAGACGTAGATAACAAGCGTAAAATCAGTTGTTGGACTATTGTGGAGGGGTGAAGGACTTCTTGTCGGAAACAAATTTACAACTTTATGCACCTCCCAGTGGTTACTCAGCATTATATCTTAGTCACACGTCTCACTGTCACACTGGCTGTCAGAGTAGCACTAAACACTGGAGCTGGAGTGGTTAATATGCATGGCAGGTAATTGTGGTTTATTGATGATGTTAATACATGTGTTGGATCAGTAGCATTGGTGATAGCATCCTAGTTATCAGTTACCTCAATTTGGACCTGAAAATTGTGTGCATTTATTGCTGGGTTCTGATGCTGAAAATATTTATTCATGCTACTTCTAATCTCCTTTTCACCACTATTTCTACCCATTTTTGTTACGACTTTTTTTTACCACTTTTAACTAGTTTTTGCTGATTGTTACAATTTTTTGCCACTGAGAGCTCGTTTTTGTAACTTTTCATCCATTTTTGCCACTTTTATCCCATTTTTACTGTTTTCTGCCCATTTTGCCACTTCAACCCAATAATGTGGCTTTTCATCCTGTGTTGCCATTCATTTTTGGCACTTCTATTCCATTTCTATTTATTTTTTCTCCATATTTGCCCATATTTGTCCATTTTGCCACTTTTCAACAGTTTTGCCACTTTCTAATTGGCACATTTATACAATTTTCTTGCTTTTCACCCTTCTTTCCCATTTCTTCCTTTATATTGCTGTTTTTTTGTTGCCACAATCTTTTTTGGTACTTTTATCCCATTTTTTTATGCTTTTTGCCATTTGTTGCCACATTTAAACAACTTTTTCCATTTGTACCACATTTCAACCATTTGGACTGCTTTCTGCTGCTCTGTGCCATTTTCTTTTTGGCACTTTTATCCCATTTTTGCCTTGTTGCCCATTTCACTGATTTTTACCACTAATCAGCAATTTTTGCTTCTTCTTTTTATCACGTTTATCACATTTTGGTATTTTTTGCCACTTATTTTTTTGCACTTTTATTCAATTTTTACTGCTTTCTACCCATTTTACAACTATTTACTTTTTGGCAAATTTATCCCATTTTTGCCTCGTTGCTAATTTCACCCATTTTCACCACTAATCGGTTATTTTTGCTATTTCTTTTAACATATTTATTACCTTTTCTACATGTTTTGCCACTTCTTTTTGGCACTTTTATCCAATTTTTACTACTTTCTGCCCATTTTGCCACTTCTCCCCCAATATTGCTGCTTTTCATCCATTGTTGCCATTTGTTATTGGCACTTTTGTTCAATTTTTTTCCCCCATTTATATCAATTTTTTCCACTTTTCACCTGTTTTTGCCACTATGTCTTTGGCATTTTTACCTGATTTTTTAAGGCATTTCACAATTTTTTGGCCGCTCTTGACCAACTTTTTCCATTTCTGTCACATTTTACCATTTGGGCTGCTTTCTGCCCATTTATGCTACTTTCTTCTTGGCTCTTTTATCCCATTTTTGCCTTGTTACCCATTTCACCAATTTTCACCACTAATCAGCAATTTTTGCTTCTTCTTTTTATCACATTTTTGTCATTTTTGGCACTTTTATCCCATTTTCACTGCTTTTGCCCATTTTGCCACTATTTTGTCACATTTAACCGTTTTTTTTTTTTTGCATTTCTTCATAATCATGTAATTGTTTTCTGTTTAAGTTGCTAAAGTATTCTCATCTTTTTTTAGGCATCCTGATGTTGGTGTACATTATGAACTTGCAATGGATTCTGGCATTCCTTTCCTCATAGCTTAGTTTAGTGTGCACATCTATTGTCAATATCACTAATAAAAAGGTCATTCTTTTTTAAGAAAAGGGGTTTATGCAGTATATTTTTTAAAGGCTATATTGTACTACAGCATAAATGAATAAAATTATTTTTTTGTTGCTTTGATAAGAGTGGTTATTATTCAGGTAAAAAATAAAACTTCATAACAGCTTAACTTTACAATGGCCCATAATTTTGCCTTCCTCCATGGCCCCCCTAATGTGGCAGGGCCCCAGAGAGCTCTCGCCTTTATCCCCCCTTATGGGCAGCCTTACGTGTTAGATTGTGAAATGATCAACTGTGCTGTTAAACCCATGACACCTAGACTTTTACTTTGCTTTCTCCTTCATTCTTTAAACTCTGACATGACAGCACAGAGTCCAACCTGACATGAATTGAAGGGATTGAAGTGGCGTATCAAAAAGCAAAAACTTGCGTCATAAATACTTCATTGGCTGGATGAATAGCTGGAGGTGACAAGTCCTAAAGTCCCTCTCTTGCATACAAATTGATGTACAGTAGAGCTGGAAGAAGGACCTGAGTGCAGAGTTCTGTTTTTAATGCATGAAGGCTCTGTGCAGACAAATGCGAGGGATATGGTAATCTCTCTTGGGTTGCGTGCTGCTGTGCTGCAGGCGGAGCTGCGACATGTCATGTAGCTTGTTTTGAATTTTCAGGACAAGTGAGAAACTGAAGGCTTATGACCTTGACAGTCACCTCTCACTGTTCGAGAAAAGAGCACAAAAGCGAAAGAAAAATATCGCAGTAAAAATAGTCCCTGAAGTTATACAGAGCATCATCCCCATCCATCTTTATCACATACACGCATATAACAGCAACAACTGCTTCCCAGAGTAATTATTTGTATGCATTAATCAGCAAATTTTTCACAGTCACAAAATCCCATCACAAGGAGATTCACCCGTTTTTTTTTTTTTTTGTTTTGCCCAGATGAATTCCAAAGCTGTGTCAAAATATGATAAATTTTTCATTATGCTCCCCTTTGCACTTTGTTCTCTCTTAGCTACAATAATGCAGTGAAATATTAATGGCAGGACACACATACATTGTTATAGTCTCAAACTCTGTTTTGCTGCCGCCTCCCCTGCTGCTTATGCTTCTTTCCTGTTGTTTCATAATCAGATCAGCGCTCATATCGCACCCAAAGCTGCCAAGTGGAAAAAGGAGCAAGCTCACTCAATCAGATTATGAATGTTCAAGTGCTTCTCTTGTGTGTTGACTAATGTTCCCTCCTCAGTAGATGATAAATAACCCAAAACAAGTTAAAGCAGCAGCACTTCTAGCATTTTTTAAACTGTAATGCATCCCAATTCTTGTCCTCTAGGTGGTGTTTTCCTGTGACACCAGTGGCAGTCACCAGCTGAGGGGGGCGGCTGATGTGAAACCTGCGATGGACACCTTGGCTTGATACTTGGTGAGTTTGTCCTGTTTTTCAAGTCAGTGCATATTGACTGTGAGCAGTAGCAGCTCCGCCCTGAGCTGGAGCAGCTCTAACTATCCTGAAAATGTTGCATTAGCAGAGATGCATCAGCAGATTGAAGGTGCAGTACTATGCAGATCACCAGTGGGGATTTATGGAATAAATGACTCCGCAATTACAGGTGCAGAGCAGAACTGGGTCAAATTAGCTGATGTTTTCTATTTTTTCCCTCTTTTTTCCAGCATTTGTTTTGCGCAGTTTGAACACCCATTAGGGGGGAGTCTGTCATATAAAATAGACTTTATTACCAAGGTATGTTTGGGCAGACCAGGAATCTGACTCAGGTTTCAAGTGGTTCTGGATGTACTTACACACATTGCAGAGAACATCACATACTGTGCATCTAAACAAAGACTGAAGCTTAACAAAGTCAGTGTCTGGAGGGTTCAAATAGTGCAGGAGTGTGTGGGAGTGTGCTGAATAAACACTGTATGTCTAATGTAGTAAGAACTCTGTGGGCTTACATACTGTAAGATGGCTTAGTACATTATGTACAACCTGCTGGGATTTACATTTGACAATAATAGTTATATCCCAGTATGTCTATGACACTACTTAGCTTCACTTTGTTATGTATACTTCTACAATCTACTAGTAATGCTGTCACCTACACTTTTTATGTAAGGACTGTGATGGTGGTAAAGACCCAACATTAATCACCATGAGCTCAGCACTAGCAGTAAAACCTTCCCTTTGAATGAGCAGGAACCTCAAGCAGAACAAGACTCTTGTCGGCAGCCGAAGCCAAAGAGAGTGATGCAGAAAGAGGGACAAGAGAAACAACAAAGCATTAAATGGAAGAACATCAGTAGGGATGGTAGCTGTATGTGAGGAATTCTGTTTAACTGTTCTAGTAATAATAATAAAAGTAAGGATGATGATGGTAAATGAAGCAAAGAGAGGAACAGAGATAGAGGAGTCTTCATGGATACGCACAGTTGTGCATCATCGGCATAGAAGAGCAAATCTATGGCATGGTTCCTCATAATGTTATCTAGAGGAGGCAGATACAAGGTGAAAAGATGTATGTAGAAGATTTATGATTAACATTTACAAACTGAGACTGATATGAAAGATGTGTAATAACAAACCAGCTTAAAGCAATTCCTGTAATTCCTAATGGGAAGTTTGTGTACTGACATGAGCTTAGAAAAAGTTTAAAACGCATCTAAACTAATTGTGTCAATATATACATTTTTCTGATTGATCAATTATAGAAAAAAATGATGGCATAAAAGAACCAACGCAGATAAAACACACTGATGTCATCACAGAACAATAACAGCCGTGTTGTAAATTTAATGAAAACACATGCTCAGTATTTCCTTTTGAGTGGTATTATTTTATCTATCCCAGGGATGAACACCATCTGAGATTGGTTAACAAGTGAACATATTATTTTTTCCATCCCTGGGATATACACCATCTGAGACTGATTAATAAGTGGACAATCTGCCCACAGTCTGTCCTCATCCCATGTCTGAAAACATGTGCACACATACAGTGGTACAGCCAAAATACATATTTTCATATTTGGTCTTTCCTGCTAATATGAATTTACTCCTGAGACATTTTTTTTAAAAGCTTGTGTAAGATTAGATATTATTAAATCCACGTTAATTTCTTTGGTAGGCTGTCAACAGTAGACTCACTGTGTTGTGAAAATTAATTCTTAATAAGGTAAAAAATGATGTTGAATTGAAATGTGGAAGTAAGAATGACTATATAAGGATTAATGTGAAGTCTCCCGGTAATGCAATCTTTCTAATGCTTATGAAGTATGCAGTTAATTAGGATTAAATAATCACTAAACCTTCAAGTAATCACAGCCCTTTTTAAACAAAGGCAGCTCTAATCTAAAGATGTGAGTCCAACTGAAATCCAGTGAAGTAAATCCACTTTGGGATTAACACACCAAGATAATGCAGTAAGGGTTTATTTACTCTTGCATGAATGTATCTCTATTAGACCAAAACTGGTCTTGCCAGTCTGCATATGATCCACAGTGCCAGGATAGGAATACCTAAAGTTACAGGTTGGTACTCTAACTCTGATGATAACTTCACTCATGGTGCAAATGTGTGCCTCACAAGGAAAACAACAACAACAACAACAACAACAATGATCCAGCAGAAACATTAGCAAATAAATCTCCTCAGGGATCACTGTGCAACAGGCAACATACACATATATAAAACACATGTATGACGGAGAACAACAGCTGTTTTGGGAGGTGATGTGGAATTATTCTCTTACTGTGTGCCACTGTGTGAAAAACAGAGGGGGGAAAGTACAAGAAAATTGTACTCAAGGAAAAGTGCAGGTACTCTGGTTAAAACTTACTTAAGTAGAAATAAATAAAAAGTACTCAATTACAGTCATTTGAATAAATGTTAATAGTTACTTTCCACCCCTGCTACTTACTTACATGCAGGGAAAAGACAATAAAGACATGAGTAGCACTGCTTTACCACAGAGAATGCCAAGTTACTTCAAGGTACTTTTGAAAAAACAGGAAATTATCTGCTAATATCAACTAAAATGGAATATTAGTTGTAGTCTAGAGGCAGAATTTGAATTTATGAAGAGAATTTTTCAAATATATTGGATCACATTAATTTCTTACAACCCCATGAAGTGTCGTGTTCAAGTACAGTAGATATTTTGCATTTGATTTGAATTGTTCCCTCCCAACATGCATCTGATTTCATATTTTGAATATGGAAAGAAACTTCGTAAGTTGGGTCTTTTACATAAGGCAACACATTAGAGTGAAACTTTTTCATTTAAAAAGCCATTTTCTCTATTTTTATTCATTTTCGTTCATATTACCCTTAATGATTTTCTAACAGGTCAGTGCACTGTCCATAATAATCTTGATATTGCAACAACAACAGCAGCAGCTGAGTATTTCTATGTGAATCCACATGATTTGCATGGTTTTCGTTTTCTCTTCAAACATGCAGGGGAGATTGTTGTACTTTCACAGCCCTGAGCAGTGCCTGCAGTATTTCTCTCAGACTGCACACAGCACTCACCAGTGAGGCAGGGGAACATACATCGAGCCTGAGAGGCATAACAGGGGGCAAATTTAGGCTTCAAGCACTCACTCCACGGCTCGTTGCTGTTCTTTTAGCTTATTGCTTTGAACCTATCACTATTTTTATCATCTCGTCTCTGCTCTCATCTTGATATGACAGCTGTTCAGAGGTATTTTCACTCCATCCTTATCGGAAATAACATCAGTGTGTGTACCAGACCTGTCTGTTGCAATCTGTTCATGTCCTGTTTAGTGTTTATTCACCACTCAGTCGGATAATGCAGAAGGCTACAAAATGCTAATGTTCTTTCCTATCTAAAAAACATAGCCCCGCCTATCTACCTGACTAACTTGGCCAAATGCATTAAATATTTGACCCATGTGTGGCACAAAACATGCTCTACCTGGGCTCGTAACGTAATTGACTGCATCTCTAACTAACCCGAAATGGGCCATAAAACACTCTCGGAAACAGTGCAGCAGTACATAAACGCGGCTTCATGTTTCAATTGTACATTATATAGCACCAAACTATTAATTAAAAACCCCGGTGCACGGGAGGATAGAGTTAATGATCTGTGCTGTGTCTTCAGAGGGCATTCAGCTGAGAATAATTGTGTGCATCTAAAGTGCAGTTGGTACCTGTATCCCCTTAACATCTGTCTGCTATACTCAGAGTAGGTTTGCATCCTGAAAATGTCATCGCACCACATCCAGGCAACATATCTGATTCAGCGAGCTGCCGGTAGGTGTGCTTTGCTCAGGGCGTAGTTTTAGGAGACGGTCTGGGCGATTCCCGTGGGGCAGTTGAGTGAGAAGTGGGGGTGGTAGGTGAGCTTATTTTCTGCCTCCTTCTGACCCGCTGTGGTCAGGACCCCTGTGGTTTCTGCGGTCAGGGGAGGGCATCTCTCAGTGCTGAGAACAAAGAAATATGATGGCTCCCACTTGTCCTTCTCTGGTTCAAAGGGAATGGCAGGGCAATGCTAATTAGCCGGCTTGTGTTACCGGATTGAACATAACTGCTGTTCCCTTCACTGCCCCACCCCCCACCATATAGTACGCCTAACAAGCAGCATCTACAACAGTCATGCACCCTGCATAACTCTGCATATTTTGAGCACCGTGAGACATCCTGTTCTCTTCCTGCCCTAAAAAAGAAGAATAATTCCCTTAGTTACTTTTATCCTTTTTTAAGGGAATAAAAATCACCCTTTTTTTCCTGTCAAATCATTCTGTGTTGTGAAAGTGCAGCAGTTTTGGGCTTTATATATTCTTCGGACATCTTGGCCCAGCTGTTCTTTGCAGTGTAGCTTAATCCTGGTTGTCAAGTTTGAGGGCGATAAGAGGCGTTACAACAGGATTCCCCTTCCAGTTCATCTCTGCTCCTGCCAAATTATGCTACTACAAGGGAGAGAAAGCTGTTCAGTAAGTAGGAAGTGAATCCATGTTTTTAATCAGGGATCGAGGGGAGAGTGAGGAGGAGGTCAACTTATTACCCTCTCATATTCAAAATTCCAGTGTGCATTTGTGCCTTCAATCCTATGCTCTGTGCTCCCTTGTTATAGTAATCTGATTCCTGCTGTCAGTGTTTCCTGGAATACTGAGTATCAGCGGCGGTGATGGGCAGCGTCGAGTAGCAGCTGATGGTATTCTTGAGGTTTACGTTGAGATATCATCTCTGCAGCTGATTCTTGTTTCTGCAGCTGTAATCATCATTCAGAATTAATCTGTGTACACTCCGTGTCATGCACGGCTCACAGTAACAAAAGGCTCTGTGAGTTTGCGGCAGTGCAGCTGAATCCGTTTCAAATGATAGTGGAAGGAAAATATTGTGAACTCGAACACACCTGCATGCATGCAAGCACAAGGCAGATACAATAGATGCGTAGCTCGAGGCAAGCTGTGCTCAGCGTCTCGATGCTTTTCCTCTGTTTCTCTCCCTCAGTCAAATATCTTTTTGTTAGTGCAGATGCACTCAGGGTTGGCAAACACATTGAAGAGTGAGTCACTTAAACAGCCTCATCTTGACACACAGCTGACTCACCGTCTATTGATTTCTTCATACATCATAATCTTTTGTACTGTTTGTTGTTATGTATCCATACAGGAGGAGAAAGCTTTGTTTAAACTCCTGTGAGGTTCCTGTGTTTGTCTCAGCAGCATCACATGATTAAAAACTCCACTCTGCTCCTCAAGCATCCTTGTTAGTCGCAACAAACATGACTGAGCTGAGGAATCTCTTTCCTTTCTTTTCAAGAATAACATGACCAGTGTTTGTGCGAGCCTTTCTCCCAGGAGTATTAGAACATAAAAACTTTTATCTGTGTTGTCATGCAAGTGTAAAGCCTGGAGCTCATTCATTCAAAATAAAAGGTGCATTACATTTTGATGCAACCTTTACTGCGGTGTTTAAATCTGAAGGGGTATACTGTTAACCTTAAAGGGGTTCCCATAGCTGCAGAAAGTGCTCACATCTGTCTCCCTCTTATGGATTTGTCACTTCATTCAGTGTTGAAATCAGCAGAGCATCACAAATTACAGAGCAAGACATGCTGTGTCTTGTACTTGATACTGAAGTCAGAGACAGTGAATCAAACTTCACTAATACATTCAGAAGCATCCAGAGTCATTAGAAAACATGCATCGATGCTGCAGTAAAAAAAAAAAAATTCTTAATAATCTGCACTTAGTACCCCATCAAGACAAAGTGAAAACAGAATTTAGATACATTTTTGCAAATTTATTTAAAATAAAAAACAGAAACATCACGTTGACATAAGTGTTCAGACCCCTTTCAAAACACTTAAAATTCACTTAAGTGGTCCCCATTTCTCCCAGTCTTTGCTGAGATGTTTCTACACTTTGATTTGCATCCACATGTTGTAAATTAAATTGATTGGATATGATTTGGATACCTCTCGATAGAAGGCCTAGTTGATAATGCATATTACTGCCGAAGTTTAGTGCTCAGATCTGGGCACAGATCTGGGGAAGGCTACAAAAGTATTCTGCTGCACTGAAGGTTTCCAAGAACACAATTAGAGTTGGGTTGTTTTTTTTTTGATACTTGCGCTAAATAAATACTTTTAAAATGTGCCAGTGCCTAAACAGTATCTAAATGGGTACTCTTAAGTGAAAAAAAGTGTTTCATACAGCCAAACTGAGCAATCAGGGGAAAAGAGCCTTAGTTAGAGAGGTGGCCAAAAACCTGAGGATCACTCTTAACTGAGCTCCAGAGATCCTGTGTGGAGATGAGACTAAGCTCCAGAAGAACAAACATGACTGCAGCTCTCCACCAATCTTTGCTTAGGGCAGAGTGGCTAGATGGAAGCCTTGCCATAGTGCTAAACATATAAAAAAGCCGCTTAGAGTTTGCAAAAAATTCCATGTAAAAGCCAAGTTTGGCACAGCCAGCTCTTGGACGAGTCCTGGTTGTGCCAAACTTCTTCCATATGAACACTTTGGAGGCCACCGTGCTCTTGGACACATTCAGTGCAGAATAAAAGGTTTGTAGCCATCTCCAGATCTGTGCCTTGGGACCATCTTGTCTTTGAGCTCAGAGATAGGATTGTTTGTCCTGCTTGGTTTTTGCTGTGAAATGTGTTGTCAGCTGTTTAAGAGAATCTGGCTGCAGACCTCTATAGTGGAGCATTTTGGCTCATCTGTTGTAGGCCTTTACAATGGGGCGACCTCGACCGTGGGGTTGGAAGTGGTCTACTTTACCCAAGCCACAATCAGAATAACGTTCTTAATGATGGTGGCTATTATTCACAACAGCAGAATTTTATGACTAAAAACCGAAAATTTTGAATTTAACACACCGCAAACTAAGGAAAACCTAAAGAGGGTTAGGGTTAGGCATCCAAACCCTAAAGGTTAGGATAATGGGGAGGAGGGGTTAAAATTAAAACTCCCCACAAACTAAAGAAATCCCAACAAGGGTCGGTATGTCACTTTTCGCCCCATGGTCAAGGTCCCCCCATCGTAGAGATCTACAACAGATGTCTTTTCAGCTCTGAGGCTTTCTATAGAGAGGTGTTTGCCTGTCCAAATCATGTCCAATCCATTTATTTTACCACAGGTGGACTCAAATCAAGATGTAGAAACATCCCTGCAAAGATCCATAGATCTTAGAGGAACCTGAGATAAATTTCAAGTGTTTTATAAATGGTATGAATACTTAACTTAATTCTCAGCCTAATATTTTTGTTTTTTTATTTTCAATAAATTGGAAAAATTCAAAAATTCAGTTTTCACTTTGTCATGATTGGGCACCAAGTGTAGCTCAATCAGAATATATATATATATATATATATATATATATATATATATATATATATAGTTTTGTTTTGTTTTGGGGTTTTTTTTTGTTTTCCTGCAGCATCAGGCTGCAACATACAAAAGATTTTAAAAGTGAAGCTGGTCTAAGTTGTTTGTTAATGCTATTTGTAATGCTATTTAAAGACTGGAAATACATTAATGTTGTCCCTTAGGCAGCTAAGACCAACAAAAAGAAATCTCATCAGTCTCAAGTTAATTATGCTTTGTTGTTTATATTGTATGTATGGATGATACATGTTCATGCACAATAAAGTACAGTTGGTACAGCTTTTTGAATTAATGGTGTACTCACAGGAATAGTTTTTTGCATTAATTAATGATGAATGGTGGTGTTTTTGTTTTTAAGAGATTCAAAGATATTCTCATAAGGTGCTAAAATGAATGTTCACCACTGTGGTCTTCTATGCATAAAAGAAAAGTTTTGTATTTAAACAGGTATTTTTGGATCTCTAGCATAGCTCAAGGGAAGATCTTCCACCACCTGCGGTGTAGAAACAGAAACGCATTTACTGCTCTCCTTCATCATAAATGGGTCCATGTGAACATTCATTCTCCACCCTCTGCTCTGTGAGATGCTCATGCCAGTATCAGTGTCCATCTGTGCATTGGTCTAAACAACACCAGGACAGGAGACCCCCTTGTTTTTTTTTTATATCTATTCATATCATTTACCCAATGCTGCGTTTGGGAGTGGGCCGCATGATAGTGGCAGACGAGGAGCTGGTTTTGAGCCACAGCTCATCCATTGTCTAGCATGCTGGAGAAAGAGTGGGAGCCCCTAAAGAGGCCTGGCAGAGTCTCTGCTTCCATCTGCCTGTATGCCTCGCCATGGAGCCCAGCTCGCACCACTTGAGATTATACTCACGTCCAAGCTGTTACTGTAATTTGCATTGGCTCATAGGCAGAGGAGAGTGAGGAGGAGGCAGAGGAGGAGCTGTGCATGAGGCAGGGATGTTATAAGTGGTCCTGGCAGCACAATGAGCTTGCCTCGGTGTAGTATTATGGACAAGTGGCATGAACAGAGCAATATTAAAGTGCAATAATGGCTCTGAGCAGGTTGCCCTGCTGTCTAAGATGATTGTAAGTGCATGGAGTAAATTATAGATATGTAAGGTTTGAAAATATCCTAGTCACACATGGTACAGTGTTGTATTTTTCAGAGCTGCATTTTATCCCTTCTTTCTGTTTCCAGTGTATGAAAACTAACAGGCGGAAACCATGAATCAAGTAAAACAACTGAGATTCTGCAACACTATACCCTTTTGTATGTACCTCTCTAATTGGCAAGTGTTATGTTCTTTTCTTTGCCATTCATTTAGTAAAAGGTCAGGCACCTGGAGGAAAAAACCCACGCATAAACTGAGAGAATAAGTCTGCCGAAGATAGAGCCAGGGCAGAAGATGGGATAACACACACGCTGCCCTCTCCTTTCAGATCACGCATCAAACCTGGGAAGTGATCCTAAAATCTTTTTGAGAATTCATTCAAACCCAAGGCAAAGCTTTATTTACAAACCAGTTTTCTGATCTGAGCAGGAGCCTGCATTGAACATAATTCATTTGGGGAAACATTGGATCCTTGGGAGTCGCTTGATGCTGAATTTTGAATTAACTTCACGTTTCACACAAATTGAAGGGAAAAGATCCAAAAAGAGCACTTTCAACTCACTCCCATAAACATTCTCTGATGTTTCTTTGTTTTTCAGGTTTATTTGTTCCTCACTTGACAGTGCCTGGCCTTCATTTTGGTTTTGCAGCCAACTGATCAAATGAACTGATTAAGCAGAGATGGAGAATACAGCACAATATCTGATAATACCACCTCCACCAAGTATGCTGTGAATGTGAGTATGTGTGAGTATGGTGCAGCCACCAGCACAACCACCCAGAATGAACCATTTCCATCTGCTTTTTATTTCGTCTACAGTATTTAATGCCTTGTCTCCTTAAACAATGCCCGGATGATTTTTCATATCAATAGATCTTAACATTTCCTCATACATTTCAGTAACAGCACACATTTTGAAACTTATTTGAAACTCAAACAGATTTTTTATTTGTCTTGAAGACCTAGTTAGAGGTCTAAATGTCACAGCAGTTTTAATCAATTTTATTCCCTTTAGCAAGTTTCCCAGACATCAACAATTTCAAACTGAAGTCAAATAAATGTTTCATAGCACTGACTTTCCATTAAAGAGAAAGTAAAATGATCACAAGGACTGAACTTTATTAACTTTGTGCAGAGCCATGAAAAAAATATACAGACAAGTGATAATTATGTGGCTGATAATAGAAAGCTCAATCTGTTTTTCAGGCTCTAATAACAGGCCTGACAAAGGTTTTTGACTAAAAAGTCCAAGCATGAGCTCATCTGCTGTAATCCTAAAGAATGCAGTCATCTAATGGCTAATTATACCGGTATGTCATGGATGTTATGCATTGACCTGATTTCCCCAAATAACTGTGAGGTTGAATGAATAGAGGAAGATTTTTCACAAAGTAAAACCAGCCTATTTTTATCCTGCCATATGTTTGAATCTAGATTAAAAAAGACAGAGATGAGCTGATTGGGTCATGATATTCTGCATTTTAATGCATTGTTTTTGACCTGTAGAAAATATGAAGCACTCATTATCTTCCATATAATACAGAGCTGTAAGGAACTGCACCATGAAGTTTCACTCAGTACAGTTTCATGAAGTTAGAAAAAAAACATAAATTGCTGCATTAGTCCAACTAAGACTAGAATTTTTGATATGCATGTTAACATTTTAGCCTGACTGAAATGGTAGTAAATCTAATTTCTCTCAGTTGAAATAACACAGCAAGATAATGCAGGTGGAAACCAATTTAGTGATATCTGGCCTACAAAACTCCTCCCTTCCTTGATATTTGATTTCAGATAGACTGCATGGCAGTGTGCTAGCTAAGCAAAAAAGCTACTAAATAGCAAACAGGCTTGGTCCATAATTTCCACGTTGATAAGTATACTAACAGTAGCAGAGGTGTGTTATAATCTGCTTTCAGATATCATCGTAACCCTAGGGAATTGTGTGAACTGTTTTTGTTCTTAAAGTTAAGCGTGTAGTATGTACAACATGGAGTTGTAAGATTTGTCCATGTTTTTATCTTCAACCTTACAGTTTACTAACCTGGCACGCCAGGTAGCACTTGTAGACAGTGTTTAGGAAAGGGCAGAGCCTTTGAAAAAAAAACTTGGAGGGTGATTGGATGAACGTTCTGTCTGTCACATCTTTACGGGCCAATCAGAGCAACAATACACATGACGTAGCCGCTACCGAGCTACACCCCTACCAAAGTAGTAAACTCCATAGAGAACTGCATAACGCAAACCATGGTGACTGTAGACATGTCAGTACATGACTTTTGTTGTTTTTGAAAAAACAACTCACTGCTGTTCTTTGTTCTTCTTTTAACAAAGAAATGTCGTCAAGTTCTGATAAAACTGGCTTTAGCAGCATCCACGCTAATGTCTTCCACCATTATTGCACTGGCCTCTTGTTGCTGTTTGCTTAAGTCATGATTCGGCCACACCCGAAAGTACTGCCCCTCAATGCTGATTGGTCCTGTCACTTTCTAACCGGCCCCAACGGTTCAGACTGGAGCTTTGCAAGATGGATTCACCAGTGAGAAACACGAAAATGGGTGTATCCAAATGCTTTGCAAGGTTAACAGTTTACTGCTTGTGGTAGCAGGGTCAACAAGGAGACGGTCTGTAATAACTAGCTGAAACTGAGCATAGAGCCATCTACTGTAATAAAGGCTAACATGGCAATAGATAAACTGATTCCCCTGCTGTTCATGTTTACTGGGACATGATGGTAGTCCAGTCAAATGGTTTAATCAAGCTGTAACAGGAGCTTGACTTAACTGTGCATGTAAACATTACTGTGAAGAGAGGATTTTGGGGCCTCTGTGGACTATTATTATGCAAGACATAAGAAAGAGAGAGAGAGAGAAAGGCATATTTTCATTTTAATAATATTTCTCTTTCTCAGACCCAATTTTTGCACAACAATAAGAAAAACGGTCTGCTATGAAAGATGAATAAATATAATACAGCAGAAGTTATGATTTGTAAACTTTTTTATTTTTGTCCATCAACCAGATTCCTAGCAGTAGTATTTCTTTTATTATTAACATTATAACATAGAAATATTTATTTATTGAACTGTTCATTTGATTGCACTTGTGATATGTTTTGTTTTTTTTTTAAGACACTGGTACGTCTTTCACAGGGAAAGTGTAAAAAAAATTTTCCAAATCTCTACCAATGCCAACCAGCCCATTCTGCAATTGACTCTTGTTTGGTGGATTGGATGATTGAAGACCCAAAGATACACAAAGTAAAGAAACTGTTTTAGACAGTTGCAGCTTGAATCAGGCCAGCTGATCCTATGATTGAGTCTGTCCAATTTTTGAATGTACAAGCTGATTTGTGTGAAATGGGGGATAAAAATCTTGTTTCGATAGGCTATAGACACCAATAGTTGTTAAAAGCAGAGCATTTTGTTGTTAAAATCATGCTTTAATCCCGTCCTTTCCATAAGCTGTGCACAAAAGCAGGACACACAGCAGTATAAAAGCTTATATATGAGAAATTTGCTGCAGTAGGTAAATGTTTCTGTGGAAAATATTCTTTCCAGCAGATATCTTAGTTATTAGAAGACTGAGCTAGCGAAACATTTTTGGGTTTTGATGTGCTGTGGAATTACTTTGCCACTCTACAGTGGTGATGCAAGAAACATGCATCGCAGCATCTTTATTGAAGGGAATCAGTAATAATTCATGATGGAAACATACAGCCCCTGTTGTGGATTATCATGTTGAAAAAGATACAGAAAAAATCTTACAAAAACAGTAAACTGTCATGTTATGAGAAAAGAGAGAGAGAACTGTGGTATATGCTCTCTATGTATGAAGCTCTCTGAATAGTGTGACTGTAAGAGTTATCTTTTCCAAATGTTTCAGAGCATACTGTTGCTAGTTTCGACATGTCTCGACGTGAATCTTTGGTCTGACCTGAACTCTGAAATAATTTGAAGTTTCAGTGCCTCTCTTTTTTACATTCTGTAGCTATCTATTTGAGTTGAAACAAGGTACTTACATTTAAAACTCAGCCACTTCAGAGTCCACCATCTCATTTAAATTGGAACAAAATTAATTTCTGGATATAGTTGGCAATGCAGAATGCACTGGATGGATCCATTACTTTTTAGTGAAAGGATAAATTTGTTGGCCACAGTGATGGAGTCTCCAGCCTTAATGATGCAATTGGTTCAAATTCTCCTTCTGAAGGAAGCAGCTCATGAATTAGACTAGAGCTATATGCTCCTAGATGGGCCCTGCATTACCCTGTAGTGGTTTATTTCCTCTACAATGACCCACTCACTTTACAATATCACCTGCCACAGCTCCAGGGATTGTACTCTGCCACGTTTCTAAAATTATTCCATAAATAAAACGGACATTTTACATACTTATCTGAGGTCAGCAAATCCAGGATTTGTTTGAATCCTTTCAAATCCGGCAATTCTCTACATGTGCTGAGTGACTGATCTTGGCTGACCCATGCTTTAACCCATGCTCTGTCACTGTCCATTTGAGCTTTTTGGTTCTTTGGTCAAATCTCTGCTTTTATCTCTTTGCTGATCCTGCTCTGAACCTGCATGTCTAAGAAAGATATCACCCAGCCTTCTTTTAACAGGGTGAAATACTTCTCACTGCCAAAGTGTGCAGGGAAATGCAAACATCGGGTGTTAGGTCTGAGTGTTGAGGATTTTACCATCAAAACCAGATTACACTGGTGACAGAAAATAAGTCTGTGTATATCAGTAGTCAGTATTCTCATTTTAGGGCTGATTAGCATCTGTAGAATGGGAGCACTTGTACAAATTGAGAATTTTGTGAAAATTGATTTAAAGAAAAAAAGCACAAGGTCAAACATTATGATAGCCACGGCATTGGATTTGTAATATTTCAAGAATGTCAAAATGTGCCGGCAATATCAAGAAGGAGGATATGAATAAAAGAAATCTGTTGTGAGATTCCATTCTTCCAAAGTTGGCTCCACAGAATGCTTTATGTGCAAGGCAGAAACATTTGGCATGTAAATGAGGCATTGAGGATGCACATGTTATGTTAAAACCACTGAATGCAATCTTATAAGTCTTTGTTAAAACTTCCCAAGGTAATGTGAACTTGACTATGTATGAAGAAAACGTTTTCTTTCTAACAAAGCTTGCTTCCCTTTATTGTGGATGTTGGTGTTTTGTGATTCCTGTGAACAGTGAATTTCCAACCTGCAACATAGAGCCAGGAGGAAAAAAGAAACACAAACAAAACATTTTAAAACAGTTTGACAAAGGCCATGTAACATAATTAAGAAATAGCTTTCTGCATACAATATACACTGTTGGGAAAAAAAGTTGCTATAAACATTAGAACACACCTCAGTGGCACTAATGTGACCACTACATAACGGTGCATTGGTGTCTGCGTGACTGCATATTTGTGTATAGGAAACTTGTGGTGAGCTGTAAACCATTATCAATCACTAGTAAAATTTCTACCACGAACTGGATTTTGAATGCATGTGTTGTGTTGTAGTGCACACACAAGCACATACAATGCTGCCACTGGCATAATAGAGTCAAATGTGACAGACAACAGCTCAGTCTGAGCACAGTCAGCATCAAGTTTTGCGAGCGGAACATCTCCCATTTGTGTCCATGTTATGAAATTAAAGCACATCAATAAGGTAAAAGGTGAGTTCCTTTTCCCCTAAGTTTGATTTCTGCAATAACAGCAACATGAAGAGAGTGTGCTCACTTTGCACAGCGTCTCTGTCAGTCTGTCTGGGGGTTTTACACCCAGCCCAGCAGTGCAGTGACTTGCATTACATTTCTACTTAACCATGTAAAGCTTGAGTATGTAACATGCTATGAGAACTGTGTAGAATCAACTCTACTCCCCCTCCCATCCAGTTCTTCTCTGTGTTTGAGCTCCGTAGCTCCGCCCCTCTTCTCACATACCTCCTTGCGAATGTGCATGTCTGCTGAATCGAATACTGATGGTGGCAAAGCTCTCGTGGAGTGATTTTGCTCTGCTTTTCCACTAAAATCAATGGGCGAATTACAGGTAAGAAAACACTTCATCTCAGCATGAACAAATTCTAAATAGGACCAAACACCGCTGGTCATTCCGCCATTGTATCAAGTTTTCACTGAGCTGAGAGGCACAAGCGCACCTACTATAGAGGCCAATAGGAACACTCCCTCTGACCTGTGCCTTGATTGGCTGCAAGTACTAGCCTCCTCATTGGCTGGAGCATTGTCCCTTTCTGGTTTTCCTCAAGTGAGAGTGCAGCACGAGGAGGTGATGCAGAAGTGTGTTATTTTGTTAAATGGCTTCAATAACAAGATCCTGATGGGTTGTGTTGTTTTTGTGGGCATACAACACTAAAAATAAATCACTTACTACAGCTTAAATAGTTAGTTTTAACTCATGACTCACATGTTTTGAGCCCATAATGACTCAAAGATGCAGGCTGTGGGATTTAATGTGAGAAGCAGTTTTTAACTGCAAGTTAAATCAATGATACTTCCAATAAAATCCTTCTCAATAAAAGTCTGTAGTTGTTGCTTTACTTTTAATAAAGAAATGTCCAGCTCTGATAAAACTGCTGCTATCGTTACATCAGTGCAGCCATTGTTTACTGTCTTGCTGTACAATTAAACCACGCCCATAAAAACCCCAAATTCATGCCCACGCCCATTAGGGGAAACATGATATCTTTTTCCACTTTCAGTGGGATATTTATTCTTCTTTTAATAAAAAGGCTGTCTGTTCTTAGAAAAACCGCTGATATAGCTATGTCCAAGGCAGTCCCATTACTGTCAACAATTATGTATTGGCTTGTAGGACAACTAAACCATGCCCCTAGCTATACCCCCTCATTCTCCCTGAACAACTCTGATTGGTCCACCAACTCTAAGACTGTGCACAAACATTCAAATTGGAGCTTTGCAAGATGAGATCTGCCTAATGACAGGCATCAAATCTGGCCAGTTCGTCCATAATGGATACTTTCAAAGACCATGTAATAGCAACAATTATCATTTCTGTCTCACTGGGAAAAGCACACAATTTGGATGTCACAGATTCAGGAAAAGAAAGGCATCATATTGAAGAAATTAAGCAACAACAGTTACAAATTCACTTTTTTCACAGAACTAGGGTTTTTTTTTGTTTGTTTTCTTCTTAAAGTCTCAGTAACAACTGGAGAGGATGGTAAATAATGACTGGTTCATGCTGATGAAGTAGTGTTTTTCAAAGCAGCAGGTGTTCCCCTTAATTTACTTCATTCTCTTGGTTTCAAGCCAATTGTAGATAAATCCACACCTTATGAGCATTTACTGCCCCACTGCCACTGTGTATGTATTGACTTTGGAAGGTGCTCTAATAGACGCAGAGACAGGATTAGTGAGGCTCAGAGGCCCTGCAGTGTATATATGGATATAATACCTCCAATAAATGTTTGACAAAAGTTCTGCCTAAACCTACTTTGCTCAGGCTTTCCTATGAAGTGTGTCAAATTGAAGCTCTGCAGTCCATTATTTATGTGCACTGAGTGAATCACATGCAGTCATACCTCGTGCTGAGGTTGTAACACACACTCAGAAGTATTACAGCCTTGAGTGAATTTGGACTGCTGTCTTCTATATCAATTAGAGCCCTGTGAGTTTTTCATTATTGGGTCCGGTTTATACCATAGATTTATTCATGTGGATCCTGCAGGTAATAAATCTCAATTGTTTTTGTTAATTAAATCATACCGCAGTCATGAAGAAGAAGGTACATATTGGTTATTTACTTTGTGTTTGATTTAAGATATAAAATGATGAATGGGGTGATCTGTAGTTAGTTAGATGTGTGTGTGAGGTGAAAAAATGCTCAAGTTCAACAGGAATGAGATTCAAATGCTTGCAGCTCCGAGGCTGCACTTAGAGGCCCAGTTACAGGAGCTGCATACATGCTAACAAACTCACAAGGACTGTTGTGTTGTAAAGGTTAGGTGATGTTTAAGTAGCACAAAAGTCATCTTTAAGTCACTTTTCTCTCGCTCTCCCTTGTTTCTGAATCTTTCCACTTTCTCTGAAATAAAGGCATAAAAAGCCCAAAATTGATCTTTAAAACTGCTATGTAGAGAATTTAACTTGATATGAAACAGATGGAAATTAATATTGATGTTTCTTTATGAGCTATAAAAAAATCAAACAAGACCATCTGCATAAAGATTGAAGATGTCTGTATAGTTTTTTTTAATGCCTGGAACTAGTGTGGGTGTTGGGGTAGATGTCAGACTAGGTAATAAAGAGCATGCTGCAGAAATACTTTTTTCCACAGCAGAGATTCTTAAAGTGAAATAATTTTAAGTACAGCAGGATGAGTTACTCATTAAAGGACAAGTTAGCAAAGAGATAAAGCATACCACTTGGTACACGTGTACACTGGGGTGAAAAAACAGATACAAACTTGAAAAAAAAAAAAAAGATTCTGGATAGGGGTCTTAATTTACTTTTTTCTTGATTTCCCAATACATTATCCTCTACTAGAGATGGGACCATCATTTACAGTAATACAGAAGTTTAGTTACATGACATTTTTTGCTACATTACAGCTTTTTTGCCTCATAAAACCTATGACTCTACGTAAACTTAACCTGGTAGGTGTGATGCCTAAGCATGACTTAAGTGGCAACCTTTTTAAAGTTAACTGTGCACTGATGGATTTTTCATAGCATATCAATTGAACAATGAATTCCCCTTTTGCCACTTCTATAAGAGCACTCGTCTCAACTGCATGAGTTATACACTATATTGACAAAAGTATTTGGCCACACCTGTTCATTATTGAATTCATGTGTTCAAACTCATGGTTTGATTGGATTCCTAACTCTAAATTAAATGTTTTGCATCATGCTCATCTTTTCCCACATCCTCATTTCATTGTCTAAACTTTACTTTTCAAGGCACCACAAAATGCTTTTGTATGGACAATGTGGACAAAAGTATTTGGCCACATCTGTAAATGAATGAATTCAGGTGTTTCAATCAGATGCCACAAATTTATAAAATAAAGCACCTAGAAATGTGGTCTCTATTTACAAACATTTGTGATACAAAAAGGCTTGTTCTGAAGAGCTTGGTGACTTCAAGAATGGTACTGTGTTGGATGCCAACTTTGCATTAAGATGGTTTGTGAAAATTCATTCCTGTTGGATATTCCAGTCAACTGTAAGCGATACCTTTAGAAAGTGGAAGTGTTTAGGAACAACAGCAACTCAGCCACAAAGCGAAAGACCAGGTAAAGTCACAGAGCAGGGTCAACGACTCCTAAGGTGCATGGTGCATAAGAGTCAAAAACTCTTCTGATCCATAGAACTCCCGCTGGTATTAATGTGAGCGCAAAAACTGTGCGGCAGGATCTTCATGAAATCAGTTTCCATTGCCAAGCAGCTACATGCAAACCTTACATCACCAAATCCAATGCCAAGCATCAGATAGAGTGGTGTAAAGCACACTGGCACTGGACTGTGGAACAGTGGAAATGTGTTCTGTGGAGTGACACATCAATTTTCTATTTGGTAGTCAGATGGGCAAATCTGGGTTTGGTGCATGCTGGGGTAACGTTACCTGCCTGATTGCATTGTGCCAGCTGTGAAGTTTGGTGGAAAGGGATAATGGTATAGGGCTGTTTTTCAGGTTTTAGGCTAGACCCTTTATCTCCAGTGAAGGGCAATCTTAATGCTTCAGCATACCAAGACATTTTAGACAATGCTATGCTTCCAACTCTGTGGCAACAGTTTAAGGAAAGCCGTTATCTATGCTCACATGACTGTGCCCCAGTGCTCAAAGCAAGGACTATAAAGACATGGTGTGATGAGTTTGGTGTGGAAGAATTTGACTGGCCCACTCAATGCCCTGACCTCAACCCCACTGAGCACCTTTGGGATGAACTGGAATGCAGATTTCAATTAAGGCCTTTTCGTTCAACATCAGTGGCTGACCTCATAAACGCTTTACAGAATGAAGGGGAAAAAGTCCCACAGAAACACACCAAAATCTTGTGGAAAGCCTTCTAAGAAGAGTGGAGGATGTTATAGCTGCAAAAGGGGACCAACTCCATATTAAAGTATGTGTATATGATAGTAATTTGTAATACAATGTCGTAACAGTCCCTGTTGTTGTAATGGACAGTTGTTCAAATACTTTTGTCCATATAGTGGATTATGTTACATCATTTTGTCTGCAGACCTTTCAATAAGCTGTTCACAGAGTGTATTGTTATTATTTTTGGTAATATCCAATTTTGACAACCTCAGAGCAGACAGTGCCTTGTGCCCTGCCCGAGATCTTTGGCCCTCTTAGGGGGCCCGACCCAAGGTTGGGAACCAGTGCCCTATACGTTGAACACTGACACATTAGTGGTACCTTGGTTATCTTGTTTTGAAGCTTAGGGCTACTCTCCAAGCTGATGTAATTGACAATTTTGTAGTCAGAGGCTGTCCTATCTTAGCACTTGGAACTAAAAATATACAGTAATACCTCCTGGGATGTCTCAGTCCTGCATCTCTTGAATTGTATTATTAACCAAAATAGATGAATTGTAAATTACAGTGGTTTTATCCTTCATTACAAAAACACAATAGATCTGTGATAGTGGCTGTGGGTGCATTCCTAAATGTGCTTGAATAAAAAAATCAGTGCCTTATTCTAACCTATTTAAATGGGTTGTTTGTTCTTAATTCTGTTGTGTAATCAACAGATGGTCTCCAGTTATTCAGACATAATTCCTTTCTTATAGAACAAGCAGGTCAGTAATCCAGCTTCAAAAGATGACACCATCTTCTATTAACGATGGATCAGTGCACGACTGTATTGTTGTAGAATGAATACAAGGATGGTTTTCTTTTCAGTTACTTGATACCTTTTCTCTCCATGGTGTAAATCAGCTCTTTGCTTCAGTCTGCTGTGGCACCAGAGCACATAACAGGCATACATAATACCTTGTGAGGGTATGTACAAAGCAGGATCAATGCCGCATAGGAGCCTTGGGAGGAGGATTTTAAACCAAGTGTGGATTCCTCAGCATCACAGTCCCACAAAGTGGCACCATAAGGCACCAATTGAGAGGATCTATTCAGTGTAGCCAGTGAGGAGGGCATGGGGCCGCTATACAGAAAGATGTGATTAAAATGAAACAGCCAGTGGATAAAATGTTGAGTGTAGAGGACAAATAAAACTGTCACCACATGGGAGCACATGCAGAAACAACATACAGATGTTGCAGTATTTGTAAAAGACAAACCGCTGTCACTGGATTTCAAAATAACTGAGCTAGAAATAGAAATCCCATAAGCTGGGTGTCATTCAGAATCTCTCTCTGTCCTCATATTGTTTTCCAGCAGCCTCTGCTTTTATCATGGCTTGTTTGTTTCTACGTTTCTTCTCTTTTGACGCATGTCGACTGTACTTGGGCATTCTCTTGGAAGGTGTCAGGAAAACTGCACAGAGGAAAGAGCTGCAAACAGACTGTGAATTGAGGGGATGTTTGATCACGTCAGGACATTCTACTTCCTAAAATCACAGCAAAGACGAACAAAATCGGGCCGAGACCCTGCAAACACAAAGGAAGATTTTCTGTTTTTTACTGTATGACCTAAAGATACACATTCAGTGTTTTGGTGTCAGTAAAGAAGAAGTGTTTTTTTGGGCATTTATGTGCCTTTATTAGATAGAGAAGGACAGTGGATAGAGTTGGAAACGGGGTCAAGAGTGGGGGAGAGACATGCAGTAAAGGGCCACAGGTTGGATTCGAACCCGGGCTGCCCGCGTACATGGGGAGTGCCTTTAATCACTAGGCCACTTGCTTCCCAGAAACACTGTCATTTTTTAACAGTCATGAGTGGAACTCGAGTCCCTCTGACAATTTTCTATCAGGGTTTTCATTCAGTCCATAGCATCCAGATTTCTCTGGTCAAAGTCACTAATGACCAGCTGCAGATACATGTTTGTTTTATCCTAATTGAATTCAGCTTGATCTTAGCTAAGCATTTGACAGTGGACCATAAAACCCTCTTCAACCCTTTAGAGCAGGGTTCATAAACTACATTTGTGCAAGGGCCAGATGCTTTGAGGATGGGCATTCAAATAAACCAAACTAAAACAGATATTTAGGTGTTACGAACATGTTTTAAAATTGTAATTTTCTTCCAAAATGTATGTAATTTTCGACCTCTCAATTACAAATACTGCAGCTAGCCACTAGAGGGCTTTTGAGATACTTTCACTTCATGTTTCTGGGGCAGTCATGTTGTATATAACTGGGTTTGACGCTATGCTGTTACATAATTGGTGAAAAACACCTGCAGGAAATGCACTGTGAAAGATCCCAGAGTAGAGACTGACACTTTTTCAGAATTCCCAGGATTCCCTTGGGATGGGAGTCATTCCACTAATGGATTGTGTGACTGGGATGGGATGGGAAAAAAGTAAGTGGGAGTTGGCGGGAGCAGGAACCACCATAACAGTAGACCAGTTTTTTAAAATACATATATATAAATATGCGCATGCAGTTTTTTTGTTCATTTGGTTGTGGGGTTTTTTTGTGGAAAATGGAGAGCATGGCGTACTGACCACACTTGGCAGCCATTTTGCTTGTAGTTTTCTTTCAGTGAGCCAACGCTGCAGCACAAGTCAAATGAACTACACTTCCCACACTGGAAACAGCAATGCCGCAGCTGACACTTCTTCCAACACTGCAAGCAACAACCCTTTTTGAAGGGCGAAGGAGGTCAGTCAGATGAGGCAAAATAGGTCTGGCAAGGAAAAGTAAGACAGAACAATCCATCTATTAAGCTTACAGAACTTGCGAGAAAGTCACAAATGCGTTGAGTTGTTGCCATGTGATTGGCTGATTAGCTATTTGTGTTAACAAGCAATTGAACAGGTGTACCTAATAAAGTGGCACATGAGTGTATGCTGCTGTAGAAGACAAAACTTTGCAAGATATCAATCTCATTTTAAGAAAAACATGGTGTATTTGCGATGTCAGCCAAAGATACTACCCACAATCTTTGAGTGTCAAAGGGACATCTCTGGTTGGTAGAACTCATGGAAATGTCTACTGACCCGCAAATGAAGGCTGTCGACTGGTGATTGACAATGCGTGCTGCTACACTACTTCATCGCTTTTTGTAAAGAAATATGTGCACATTCTTGTACTGTTGCCTTTTTCTTAGTCTTTAAATGCTGAATCAAATATTTTAAAGCCACGAGTTTTCAGATAGCTGGTTAGTTTGGTTCATGCATTAAAAACATTGTACTAAGGATTTTGCAAAATGTCTACGGGGAATTTGAATAGCGAATTTTACCTTTAACCAAAGGCACTGAAAAAGTGAGCGGACACAGTTGGGGTCTATATGTTTAACATGCTAGCTTACAGCTTGTACTTCTGGTTGAATATTCACTAATAATGGCTGACAAGTGGATTTCTGAACAAATTAAACATGATGTCAATACTGTTCCCTGGCTCAATCTTAGGCTCCTTTCTATTTTCAGTTTACTTGCTCCTACTTGGCCAGTTAACCATAATTGTGATGTTCATTGTTACGCTGATGATACCCAGTTATATGTCCCTTTAAGATCTAAAGATGGTGAAATGTCCTGCCACTTAACTTGCATCATTATCCACAGTCACCTGAAAAACATCCTTGTTGGTTTGAAATGTTTATAAGCAGCGACATTTCCGGACACTGCCCCAACCCTAACTCTATGCTCCACCAGCGTTAGCTCTGTTGTGTATGAGTACTGAGCTCTTGCTTTCAACCCAATCTGCATCCCAACCTGTAGGTCTATTATGTAACCTCTGTATTAAAATAAAACTATAAGGAGAGATGAAATCAGGGTTTAAAGACACCATACACAAACTGTTCCCTGGTGCAATAATCGTTTGAAACCCATTACAAATTTGGATTGTGTGTGAACAACAACTTAGTAACTCCAGCAGTATGATCATAACAACAGTAGAGAGCCTTTATGTAGAACTGGTGACTCATGATGACAAAGCAGTCTGTCTTATTTCTTTGCTTATATTTTCCTGTAAATATGTAAAATGTGCTTTCGGACAAAAAAATTCTCACCATCCTGTCTTTCACAGTCAGATATATCACTCACAGGTAACTTATTTGCTTTGGATATTGTTAACAAAGACGCTTTGTGTTAGCCTGACAAAACCCCAGAAGTAGACATGAAAACATTTAAATAACCACATAAGAAGTATCAGTTTCATTTCAGATGTGCTGGTTTTCTATCAGAAGTCTGAGTGAGATTGCTTTAAATAATAGTCTACTTGCACTAGTTTTCTCTTGCTGATAATCCTGCTTCCCTTCACAGCCAGATAAATTGATGGCAGCAAATTGCCTTTAGCCGAATGTGAGCATCTACAGTCGTCCATCTCAGTGTGTCAGCCTTGTGATTGACGGGCGACCTGTCCAGGGTTTACTCCGCCTCCTGTCCAATGTCAGCTTGGATTGGCTCCTGGGTATTTAGATCCTCTGAGGATAAGCTGGAGCTAATGGATGGATGGATGGATGGATGGATGCTCAATCAAGTGGCATTTTGATTCCTAGACCTTTGCATGCAACAGAATATTTTTAAATCACAATGTTGCTATTTTTATTCAATTAAAGATCTTAATTCTTCTGTCACCTCTGACAAAATGAAGCACTGTAGTTAATTTCTCATTTCATCATAGTTTCTGCAGTGTCCTCAATCCAAAGATTAAACTCTAACTGGCCGCCTTCTTCTCTGAGTGTTGAGCGCTGCAAAACCTTTCAGAGCGAATCTAAAATAAGCAAGTGGCCATTGTCAATGAGAGGGCAGCGCATTGTCCTGTTTATTCTATTAATTGTGACAGCTAGCAGATGGAAAAGGAGTCTGAGGTTGTTTCACACAGTTGCAGAGGCAATTTGTGCAAAAAGTGGATTGACTGGAACAACACCAAATCTAATAACTCCATTATGTGTGGTATGGTACTCATGGTAAATGAGACTGTTTTAGTGGAAGATTCAGTGGATGTGCAGTGATCAGGATGCAGTACAGCAGACTTTAAAAGCACTTCATGTGGAAAATCACACGGATGCCATTTGTGTAAATCTACATAATTTCACTTTTGATTTTTCAAGTGATTTGACATATAAAGGGAGCACAACGTGACATGATTATTCCTGAGGATGAGATATAAAGAACTGTTTAAAAATATAGGTAAGGCACTCTATTAAGCAAAGCTTAAATGATGATTATCACTTAGAATGAAGAATGTTGGACCTCTGCTGATTACTGATATTTTACTCTTATTTTGGCCCATTGCCAACCCAATATTTATGCAGTAGACATATATTTTAGTCCATCCAATTTCCAAGACTATTATGTGCCACCAGTTGAGGAATTGTATTATTATTATCATTATCATGATGGCCCAAATGCTTGAAAAAATTAAAGAGTAAAATTAACTAGACATAAAAAAGATTTTCAATATAGGATGCATCAAAATTGAAGGGGTTATTTATATGTTAATCTAATGTTTCTAAAGGTTCAAGCATTTCTGATAGTAATGATCTTACTGCCCTCTGTGGACACTGTTGCTGTCTATGGTGATTTTAACATCTTTTTTAGGGTTTTCTTGTAGAAAATCTCAACCTGGGTGCCAATGTGGCTCAGTGGATTGAGCAGGCCCCCATAAGTGTGTCTATAGACCTCAGCACACTGTTTTTGGAATTGTCTGGTGCCTGTCTTCACCCATTCTCTCTTCCCATGATTCCTGTCTATCAAATAAAGGCAAAAATGCCCCCAAATTAATCTTTAAAATGTTTTACCTTTTGGGTATTAGTTGGGGATTTTTTTGTGGTGGACAAATGGTTTAAAAGGCTGATTTTTTAGGAGGCTGTTTTAATTGCTTTGTCTGACATCTACCCTGTGGCACAGTTTCTAGACATTAAAATAACCATCAAGAAATAATCAACATCTTACCTCATTGTCATTTTTTTGTCTGCTGGTTAACATAGAGACATCAGTCTTAATACCACTGTTTTATTATCAGGCTTTAAATTAAACTGTGCTTATATTTCAGTACTGATGAGAATTTGATCTTTTTGTTGATTTGGTAACAACATTTATCATTTTCAAGGCCAAAACATCAGAATCAGCTTCACTGGCCAAGTATGTGCATGTATTTACAGGAATTACACACATACAAACATTATTTGTAGTACATACAAGTCTGTGTACATTGATAGTATGGTTGCAAGATGGGCAAAGGGTGCAAGATTGCTGACATGGCATGATCAGAAGTTTAAAACATGCAAGAGTGGGCAGATTTACATAAGGTAGATGAAATCATTTAAGATAGTTGATTTGTGCAATATGCATTTAAGGTTAGACATTTTACCACAGAGAGCCTTCAGTTACAGTGAATACATTGATAACTGGCAACATATAGTACGGTAAATAGGTTACATTAGTAATTAGTGCAGTAAGTAGATCAATTAGTGCAAATCTGCACAAGAAGTTATGCATTTTACCACAGAGTCTGATATACTCACATGCATACACCTATACATACCTGCACATACACACGTACACTGCATAATAAAAATCCTAGAGTACTAAAAGTGCTGTGTGCAAAGGCAGCTTTCTGTAGGTCAAACTATAAAAATATTTCAAGACACAAGGCTAAACAGCATGAAAAAGACAAGCCTAAAAACCCCTAAAAGCATGTATACTAAAAATAATAATAATAATAGCACATAAAAGGAAAAAAAAAATTGCACATTAAAATTTCTGCTGGCAGGAAAAACTTATTGTAGTGTTCAGTCCTGCACTTTTGGGGGATCAGCCTGTGACTGAAGGAAATAAGTAAGTAGTACGCTAGTAGAGTACCGTAATTAGAGCAAATATGCATATGAGGTGAGGCATTTAACTACAGTGATTTTATCCTTAATAAGTTTGTGCAGAAATTAAATTGTATTGTTTTATAGACTGCAGTGATAAATTAGATTTTTTTAAAGGTTTAGAACTATAATTTTGACCAGTGGTTAGTGTCATTTCTGCCACTACCTCCTTTCCAACAAATTGTGACTGAAACATCTTAAAATTGTGGTTTTAAACCAAATATTTCTCATGATAAAGGGGCAGTTTGGACTTGAGATGGATCAAAATGTGATGGAACAAAGCAATAAAACACATCCTTTAAAATAATAGACTTTTTGGCATGAATTTTTGTTACAGGCACACATCCACGACCCATTCAACCGATCGTTACCCACTTTCTATACCCACCAGTTGACAAATAAAGATTTAGACTAAACTAACACACAAATGTCAAATAAATATTTTTCAGTGTTATAAACTGTCAAACAAAATGCATAATTTTGATGCTTCTCTAGACACAAACTTATGATGGGTCTAGATTTTCTGTCTCAAACACTAAACAGCTGTTTTAAAACTAGATATTTGGTGGAACTCATTTATCCCAAATCTCATTTCCATCTTGATTTCCAAAGTTTTATCTTTTTGTTACTCATCATTTAGCAAGCTTTTTTCAAGGAGAAGCTTTGGGAAATTGTACAAAACAACAACTTTAATCTCTTCATTTTTAAAACCACATTTTCTGCATTGCAGTGAGCTCTGCATAAGGCTATACTGACAGATGTTTATGTCTGTGAAGTATTCAGTACAGGTAGCAGGTAAAGGGTAATAATCAATCAAATAGGGACGTGCACGACTTTACTAGAGCAGCACCGATGTTATCCTGATTGTTCTCTATCTTGTTTAGAAAAGATCTCTCCATTAAAGTTTATGGAGCTGCAATAGTTAGTGTTTCTCAATACTTCCTCAATGAAACTTTTAAAGGGGTGTAATTGAGAAAAGTGTCTTTGCATGCAGACATAATTATAATATGCAAATTTATCCTCCTCCTGACAAAAATACCTCCCATCCCCAGTGATGAGATGCGACCAGAAATCCCTGGGGCTTCGTAGCCTTGGTTAAGGCGTCCACTGCTGCAGACAGAGCTGAGACCAATGAACTCAGCCTGTCAATAATTATGCCTGCAGCCTGACATGAGTCACACAAGGGCAGCGAGCGGTTCACTGCTGCACTGTCTAATTGGCGTTTACGCTTTCCTGACAAAGTCATGTCCAGAAAATACCCTTATAGACTCCTGGCTCCTGTAGATGTTTTTCTGAGGTAAGGACAGAATCTAGCATTGTTTGGATTCACTGATTCAATGTCACATTCAAGAAATGCCTAAGCTTTAACAGACTAGTTTTGCTTATGAGTTTTACTGCCAAGTTCAAAAAAGTAACACAGAGGAATCTGACTGATAATCAGCTAAGATACTGTTTACTGTTAAAAATTCTTTAAGTTGGTCACTTACTGAAGATTCCAGAATCTTAGCTAAGACTGAGAGTGTAGAGATCGACTTGTAATTGTTTACAAGAGAGGGATCACCCCCTTTTTACAGGGGGAGAACAAAAGCAGATTTTCAAACACGGGGAATGTCGGTCGAGACCAAGGAAGGATTAAAAAGATTAGACAAAGGTTTAGCAATAAAATCAGCTGCCAGTTGTAAAAAATAGGGCTCTGTTGGTTTCCTCACATTTAAAAGTATGAGGGAATTAGAAAATAAACTGTTAAGAAAATAACAAAGTTCACACCATTAGGGCAGCGTAAAGGGTGGATGTGGTAAGCATGGCCTGGGCCAGTGGTTCCCAACCTTTTTTCCTTGGAGACCCCCCTACTTGTTCTCTTGAAAAGCAAAGCCCCCCAAGACCGACACGTATTGGCTAAATGCTAATGTTAGCTTTGACCTAACAGGTTAATAAACATGTTTTAGCATGACGTGAGCACTCATCTCTCACTGTAGTTTCAGTATCCATGTCTTTGAAGTCACCTTCCAACTGGAAAATGATAAAACAGTTGTCAGAATCACAGCATTTATATGACAAACAGCCTAAATACAACACAAGACATGATAGCTGTGTTTGATCTTAACACCATGAACATGTTGTCATTGAATATGGCCACAGTGTGAGTTTGCTCTATCGATGATCTAATGAACTAGGCTGTAACATTTCTGTAAGTCATGATATTCAGTTACCTCCATGTAGAGCTTCAGTAATGAATTAATTCTGTAACCGAGTACACTATCGATTCTTCTGGCAATTAATCAAGTACTCTAATGAGAAATGTTGTGGGGGGTTTTTTATCAATCACTTTTGCTTTTTTAAGAGAAGTAGTTCTAGAAAAACGAGAAAAGAAGCTAGGCCCCTTAAATCAACTACTTCTATGTAAAAAATTGGTATTGACAGATTCTCTTAAGAAAATATATTTTACAAAGTGCAATGAAGTTCTGATGACAATTTACATTTCTTAAAGTTACATGGACAGGAAGTTAAAAAATTACATTAGATTATGCCATATTTGGGATTTTAGGGATCCTCTCCCAGGAATTTTTTGGTGCTAACACTTTATTTCTTCTATAACAGTTGATTTCTGTTCTCCAATTTGTCATTAAAGGGACACTCAATCATTTTAACATCCTCTAGTTCATGCATGAATGTAATATTTCACATTCTAGAGAGATTAACGCCCCATCATTCACACAGAGGTCCGATGATGTCTGAAAGGTGAACCTTTAGATTACAGGAATATGTCTATTTTTCAAAGCGTGTTCACTTTCAATTTTTGCACATTTTTGTTTGAGTTCATCCACCATAAAAAATCTGACCTTTTAAGACCAGCCACTGGCATGGAGAACACATTTTAGGGGATAAAGCTGCTTCTATGATCTGTTGAATCCTGACTGTATGATGATGAACTTTAACCTATTTGGTCTCAGTCACTGTCTGTGGCAATAGCATGTTTCTATTCAATTGGTGTCAATTTATTATCGGTATAAGTCTTATCAAATTATTTGGGATGCTGAAACGTTTTGAAAAATATGCTGTAATCAAGACGTCAGTGCGTTGAATTTAATAATTTATAATTAAGTGTCTAACGTGTGCACGTGGAAAAGTGGGAAAGAGAGAGAGAAGGAGAGAGAGAGAGAGGAAAAGCACCAAAACAGGACTTGAATCGTGATGCCTTACATTTTTCTGTGAAACCATCAGGTCATTCAGAGAGGTTTATGAAATGCCCTGAAGCCTGCAGACACAAACTGAGCGCTGTCTCACACCAGCGAGTCACGCAGGCAACTCGTAAACTTGGAGTTCTGCATAGGTTCACCGGTGCAGGCGTGGTGCCATATCTGCCATAAAGCCACGGTCAGTGGCTGCGTAACACTGGACAAGTGCCTGTAAACATCACTGCATCAACTTCTCTTCCCTCGTGATTTTCACCCCTCAAATCATGCATGTTACATTATAGTAATAGTCGAAACAAGTGCATTGTGCCACATAAAAAGCTGTCCGTGCGAAACACAGTATGCCGTGCAACACGGCGTGATGTCCAAGCTTACAGCATGGGTGTATATGGATATACAACTGATTTAAGGGAAGCCTCGAGGCAGATAATTTGCCTCAGGGAAATTTTTGAATCGAATCACCCGAATAATTCAAGGAATTGTTTCAGCCCTACCTCCATGTATTGTCTATTTCACAATTCCCTTTATTCTTTCTGCTGTATTTAATTATGTGAATTCCTGAACATCTCAGGGTTTTCCTAATTAAAAAGTCAAGCGTTATGTGGGCGTGAATGAGCAGGTGAAGAAGCCTCTTTTTTTCTTTTTAAATAAAACATGGCCCTCTGATTTCACAGGCTTTAGAAGAAGCACTGTGATTCTGTACAGTGCCTCACTCTGTTTAATGTGTAAACTGAGGCTGTGTTTTAAAAAATGCAGCGGCAGGAAAGTGTTTGACAGTCAAATATAGGCCGAGCTTCTCTCAGCTGCTTCCTCCTGCATTGTTCATGATGCTTTCTAAGCTTTTACTTGAGTCATTTTTCATTAGGCGGCTGATTATTTAAGGCATTTTTGTGTCCATAAGAGCATTTTTAAGAAGCAGCGGTTTGTTTTTGTCAGTGTGGTAGAAAACAACAAACATCCACACAATCTATTCAACCCTGAAAAAAAAAGTTCATTTATTTTTCTCTTTGTTTTCTCTGCTTGGGTGTTCTCTGCTGTCTTTCTTTGTTTGTCTGTATGGAAATATGTAGATACATGGATATGCAGATGCGTATGCATGTTTCTGTATGTATTCTCCAGTGTGTGTGTGTAAGACCCTGGTGTATTGTATGTGTTGTCACGTGTGCATGCTTTATGCTGAATTATGCTTGTGCTATATATATCAACGTGGTAAACAATCTACTATTTGTATTCAGTTTAACATAACATTTAATTGACTCTTTTTAAAACTTGCCAGTGTTACTTTAGTCTAACAAACCTTTGAAGTGTTACAAATTTATTCTCTCAGTAAATCATTTTCAAATACTAGAGTGTTATCCTCATATTTGCACTGTAAATTGAAGTACTGCTAAAATAAATATTTCAACAAAAGTGTGTTATTTCCTATCACTTTGGCTGTACATTTGAAGTTTTTATACCATAGAACAGGGGTGTCAAACTCAATCACAGCTGGGGCCGGATTCTGAATTGACGATGAACCTGAAGTCCTAAAAGGGTCAAGATTTAACAGTAAACTGTCATCCTCATTTTCACCAGCAATAAATTACAGGGGAAAAGTTAGTGATGATGATAAATGATTGTGAGATAAATGATATAGTCAAAATTATACGTTTAAAGCAGGGGTGTCCAAACTACGGCCCGGTGGCCAAGTGCAGCCTGTGGCCCATTTTTGACTGGCCTGCAGCAAATTCTAGAGATAAAATGAAATACGGCCCACATCTAAACATGAAGCTTGTGCTTAACTGTGTTGTACTTCTTGTTTTCAGCACAGGGCAGCGCTACTATTTTAAATCTGTAAACAAACATTTTGACAAGAAGATATGTTGATTCATAACGTTCTGATGGGTTATCACAGCAAATGGCAGCACCTGTAACTTTTCAAGGGCAGAGCCAGTGGTAGCAAGGGCTAAATGGGGCCCCCTGAAATCTGTTGGACTCCATTTGCCCTGTCAGCCATTACCTAGCCGTTTAGGCATACTCAATCTCTAACTTACATTGGATTAGTCTTACTGACTTTAAAATCCTCATGGCAAGGAAAATGAAAGTGGCCCCACAATCCTAATATATTTCTTTATGTGGCCCTCTGTGAAAAAAAGTATGGACACCTCTGGTTTAAAGGCTCAAACTCTGAGATAAAAAGTCAAACTGATTTGTTCAAAAGGTCAAAACACAAAATTAAAAGTCAAATTTTTTTTTAAAAGGCAACTGTATGAGAAAGAAAGTAGAAATCATGAGTCTTAGAGGTTAAAACATGAATAAAAGTCAAAATCATGAGTTCAAAGGGTCAAAATATGAGTTAAATTTTTAACTTGTGAGTCTAAAAGGTCAAAATATGGGCTTAAAAGTCAGAGTTAGGAGTTAAAAAGGTCAAAATATGACATAAAATTTGAAATACTATGTTTAAAAAGGTGCAAATATCACATAGAATTTGAAATACTATGTTTAAAAAGACAAATATGACCTAGATTTTAGAGTTATGAATCTTAGAGGTAACAAATGATGAATAGAAAGGTCAAAATATTGAATTAAAAGCCACAATCATAAGCTTAGGTCAGGTGAGATGCAAAATTTAAAATATGACACGAAAACACAAATTGATTTTGTTTGCCACATTCCTGACTTTTTCAAATTATTTGTACTCTTTTCTTGTTTTACTTCTTTTATGACTTAACAAGGATGTTTTAAACCATCAGGGTTAAGTTTACATTTTTATACTGGAGGAAATTTGCAGACCTTACACCGCTGGGCCAGTTTTAATAAAAATATGATTTGATCTTGTGGGCCGGGTGTAACTGTACCACGGGCCAGATTTGTTTGACACCCCTGCTGAAGAATAACATTGTGCAGCTGGACAGGTGTGGCAAAGTCTGGTGACTTCAGGTAAAGATGGGCACAGGCAGGAACTAAGCAACCCAAGGAATAACTTCACTCATGGTGCGGAATTGTCTAACCTCCAAAAACAACAACTATCCACAAGAAACATGAGAAAAGGAAGTCCAGCGGTGATCACTGTACAACAGGTGACATATAAACACATCTAAACATGCACAAGGGCATGATGGGACCCCCCTTCCCCCCAGATTTAAAAGGGCAGTGGGCTGATGTCCCTTTAATTCAGAATGATGCTAAAATTGCACATTGGGGGTTAAAATTTAACACTGAAATGTTCAGCATGGGGATTTTAACACTCCAGCTTTGCTGTGTACACATTTAAGTGTGTTTAAAGGACTGATGTTTTAAGTCTTAACTATATTTAAATATCAGCATCGATATCTGTATTAGCTAAAACTTCTTGGAGATATGGGCATATTTTTTACCTGCAAAAATCTGTGCACCAATAGTCCTAACAGCATGCGAGCGTCAGGCATTGCTGTCCACACTGCATCCTGCATGCATTACCATCTAATTCTCAGCCTGGTGAATTTCAGGCTCCCCTTATAATTGTATGTACTGCTTTTATTTTGAATGCAGACACACTACCAGGAAGTGTGGTGCTTTGTATTGATGAGCCTTTGACAGCTTTGCACCATGGTGTTTTGCCTCTATGTTGACCCAAGTCAGAGCAAAACATTTCATATATATATATAAGGTTATTATCAATGCACAATCATCTCAACAAACCAACAAGCTCAATTGAATGAGAAAAGTGAAAGAAAATCAGATAAACATTCCTCTCAAACACTCCTGATTCCCTGTCATCTACCTCTTTCCTTGTTCCTCACCAATCTCAATGCAGCAGCAGAGGGGAAAATAGGAATGGGGTAGCAGGGCAAAAAATATTCTCTCCATCATTCTGCATTGCTTGTAATTGCATATAATCAAGCTGATTTTGCCACTGACTGCTTAAGTACAAAACATAAATAAGATAGCCTATAGCAAAACAGCAGCACCTTCTAGGAAACGTCTGTTTCCTTATAAGTCTTTGATGTAACATCCAGATGGTGGAAATATCTGAGGTAATATACAGTGGTTAAAAAATTTATTAGACCACCTGTCATATTTGTCTCAGAGACCATCCAGCATCATGAAGTGCTTTAATGTGGACTCTTTCATTTTCAGTGAGCTCGCCATGTTTTACCATTTTGAACAGGAATGAGGGATTTCAAACTGAATTCACTTTTTTATACCCAAATTTGAGCCGGCTCACTGGGCTTCTCTGAGAAGTCAGAAATGAATCAAGCATAACATTCAACCACTAAAACTAATTTTTCTGTTCAGGAATGCAAGTAAATAACTATAATTTGAAATATTAATCAAGAAATAATACTGTGCTTTACTATTTTTTTCAGTTTTTTTGTAAATCAGTAAATTTGAAAACTCATGGATAACAATAATAATTATGTTTTAGCATTAAAATATCATTTTGGTTAAAGAGCTTCTACATATTGGTGTATTAACCATTGCAGAAACATAAAAAATGATTTTGGTAATTACCAATGTAGTTAATTTAGGACAGCTGTGGAATAAACCTTACTTTGGTGGTGCTCTCAATTTGTTAAGTACTGTAAGTCCTCAAATACAAAAAATACATACAACAGAAGAGTATTTTTTAGATTAATGTAGACAATTATGCCTGAAAATTCTATTTAGTGTATTTTTAAGAAGAATAAATCAACCACCAGCCAAAGTTGGTATTTTTAGTTCAAAACTCACTGAAAGAATTAATCAATCATCATGATTTTTGGAGTTTAATTCTTGTGTCTGACTGTTTGATCAAGTGTATAGTTTATTTGTCAGCTTATTCAGCTTGTTGAAAAGTCTGAAGAAAATAGGAAAATAATCACACAACCAGATGTCAGGCTGAAAATTACAGAGCATTAAAGAGCTCTACAGTTTTAATCCCTAAAGCCAAGAATACAGCGTGTCCTTAATTAGAATCATAAATGTGATGCATTAACACGCATCATTACACGATATCAGACTTGAATCTCTCTCCTCTTTTCTTTAAGCAGGTATTTGACCCCCCTACAGTGTGTACCTGTCTCCTACGAGACTACACATAGTCCCCTCTCCCCTGAGTGCCACCGCTGTGGAAAAAAAAAAAACAGCAGCTAGTTATCTCACACACCCTCCAGCATCTAAATCAACTTCTTTATATTCATGCTTGTTTCCTCACCCACTCAAACACACACCTCTGATAGAGATCCTCTAACATAGATGAGAGTCATCAGTCATCGGAGCGCTACTTAGCTGTCAGATGTGTCAGGCATTTCTTCAGACAAGCATTTAAAGCTGCATTATGAAGGAACAGAAAAAATCACATCTTATATGCATCTTTATAGGTGCAGAAGTATAAATAAATCAAATAGTATCTATTAACAATATATGTCAGATGTGACTGGTCTTGACTCTGGCTGTTATTGGACAATTATAAAATTGTAATGAATAATTTCCTTGGCCTCAAATACAATGAGACACTTTTGACTATTTATTAAGACTAGACTGGTTCCTGAGCCTTTCACTACCACTACAATTAAAACTTCATAGTCCACTTAAACTTTACATATTCTTTATACTGGCACTTTATTGCCACCTTAAGTTCTGAGCGAAATCATGCACTGGGCAAGCATGGGTTTTTGTCTATCACTGAATAACTTGTACAATGCCATTCTTGACATTATAGTGAATCCACAGCCTGTGTCTACTTAACGTGTTAAATGTGTCCCATTTACTTTTAGCTCTTTTCTGATTGGTTCTTCTTTAGGAATGACTATCTCCTCATCAGTGTTAAAAATAAAAATAAGCTCATGTTCTGCTAATGATGGTTACACAGTAATGCTGAAACTTTCATCCATCATTAGTTTTTGTGGAACATGTTTGTTTGGGGTTTTGTTTTCTAGTTTTTTCGCACCAGTCCAAGTAATTTAACTGGGTGGCAAACCTGCAGTCTTTGGCCAGGTGGTTTTCTCCACCGCATCTGTAGCCTTTTTTTTTTTTTGTCTGGCCGAGGCTTTAGTCATGTTTTGCTGACCTTGTTCACTGACCCCACCACTCTGTTCCATTTACCAGGTTCTATCATGCCAAGCAAATCTACAATGTCCATTCTCCAACAGCAGCTGCTGCTGTATCCTGTCTTCATTTATGCCACATTGTCAACAAATCAACAAAAATAGGCTACGTTCACACTGCAGGCCTTAATGTTCAATTCTGATTTTTTTCTCACATCTGATTTTTTTTGTTTGCCTGTTCACACTGCAGTCAACTTCCAACTTACGTATCTGATTTAGAACCACATTCCAAAGTGGCCTGATTCTGATTCGAAAAGGTCAGATTCAATGTGACCTACGCTGTTCACACTGTCAGAAAAAAATCAGATATGAGTAACATGTGAGCAAAAACATCATTCAGGTCACTTTTTAACTGCAGTGTGGAGATAGCCTAACAGTCCTGCACAAACTTTCGCAGTTTGGCCACATAATCACCTACACTTTGACTTTGCATATTACTGTGGTGCCCTCTATTGGCACTAAGATGCAATAAAATGTCACAGTCACTTAAAAACACAAGTGGTGACATTTTAGGATTTTATTGAAAATCTGTACATATTTATGATTTTTTTTTTTTATGGCACCAGTTTTATACCAATAGACACAAGAAGTCTTCTAAGAGGTATCAAGGACAATTGTGTGCAACTCTGTGCAAATCCACACAGACATACAGGCCACCGATTTAGTAGTAGGATGTTATTAAGTATTATGAAATAGTCAAATGGTGTTATAACAGTGTAATGAATAAGTCCCTTGACCTCTAGAAAAGTGAGGCACTTTGGACTAGTTATTGAGATATTATTGAGTGTTATGACACAGTCAAGTTATTTTATAACAGTGCAATGATTGATTGGTTGATGTTACATTTTCATGACAGTGACTTCCCAAACAGTTTCAACTTTACATTAAATTAATTGACATCATTGACCTTTATCTAAATGACAGGTGTCTCATGTCATGATTCTAACAGTGCCATGTCAGTCTTATGATAAGGTGTTACCCAGTAATTCTTTACAAAAATGTACTAGTTGGTTTGCTATTGATTACTGGCGAAAAGTTGATACATATTTGATTTTCTATGCTGCTCAGATCTCATTTTCAGGGTTGTGTCGGAAGACCTGCAGAGTTTTTCAGCCATTCAAATCATATTAATTCCACCTTTTGTAGCCAAGGGCAACAAATGTCAAAGGAAGCTCAGTGGATTATAGGTTGTGGGATGGATCCAAATTTAGAAAACCTGAGCATAGTGTTGAATGTCAGGTTCACTCCTGGGTGGCTTATGGGGTCCCAAATCTTCACATTTCAATTATAATGAGTTCTAGAGCTCATCTCACAATACTCCAAAGTAAACAGGGATCTAGTTTAATTAAAGTTTGCAAATAAGTTGACTTGTAAAAACACTGGAAAATTGTTTTCTGATGCTCTTAAATTCAGCAGTTTGCATGTTTCATTGCATTATGTGGATTGTGTATATATAGAAAGCATTTGCATATTCTGTCTGTTGGCATGCAAAGCATGAATAGACATATCATGGGGATTATGTCTGCATTAGGGGATGTAAATGGGATCTTTTTTAATGATTTCAACCTAAATGTGTTGGAAGCTGCGTCCAAGTTGTCCATGTCCCCAGACAAATGTCCTCCTGCATGACTGGACACACAAAAAAATCCCCACCCCTAAACTCGGGTTCACCCTGTTGTTCTGTCCTTGTTGTCTGCATATCGATTAGTTGGCTGCTGCAGCTAAAATTAAGCAATAAACCAGAAATAGAAATTGAAGGCGGAGCTGCCCTTTCCTTTTCATTCACTGGGCCGTTGGTACATCTGTTCACGTCCCTCCTTACCATCCCCACCTCCCATTAAGATTGAAGCTGTGCTTTTCGGGCAGCTCAACATCATCCTAATGCAATTCAAAGACCTACATTCTACACCAGAGTTGCCGTGGCAACAAAGTCCCCCTCCGCCCCTCTCCCCCTCCTCCTCCTCCTTCTCTGAGATGCTGAAAGATCAATAGAGTATCCTCAACGGTGTGGCAGGAAATGCTCCAGCACAGATGGTCCTGCGAGAAACCATGAACTTTGTGGCCTAGTTACCATCTGAAAACTAACACAATCACGCAAGGTCACTGCTATATTGAAACTTAACGAAGTTTGGTGATGATACTAGATTACATCTGAACTAAAGATCAGTGCACTCACCTTTTCTGTGGCTCTTTTATATGAGTCCATTACAGAGAAAATATCATCTGCAGTGTTTTAGAAAAATCATACCTCTGCCCTTCCCAGGGCTTAAAGACAGGGAAAATTTGGGGAATTAATTTAGACAAGGCAGGCGCACTGTGCTGCCTACAATAAAGGAGTGTAACTAAATAAGTAAATTCTCTCAGGGGGGTTTGGAAATTTTCTCACACAGTGAACAAGCTAGTGTTTGCCTTAAAAAGGAAATAGTTTAATCTCAGCATAAATGTGACAGTGCAGAAAATAAGGCGCCTATGCTATATTGTTTTCTTCCTTTCGTATTCTTTGTTGATTAAATTGCTCAGGAGATTTTTCAATATCAAACCCTTAAGGTGGCTCTTTTTCAGAGATGGAGGTTATGGGAAAGCCTGCAGAGGAGGAACAAAGAAGAGAGAAGCATAAACACAACCCAGGGTCCAGTTTTTAAATAGACACTAAAGGAAAGTAGCTTGCAGTGGAAGTAGTGTAGCTGTCTCTGTTGAGTCAATCTGATCAACAAGATCTGGAAACTTTCCCACTGGTCCAAATTTGTGCTTCAAGCTGTTCCACTCCCCTCCAAAAAATGACATCATAGGAACCCAGATTTTAATGAGATCTGATTGGACAGCGATATTTCACAGCTAACGAGGTGCCCTGATGTCTGTTAGACAGTCGCCAGACAGCAGCCTGAGTGTGTGTTTCTGTGTGCAGGAGAGCGAAAAAAAGGAACCGCAACTGGGACTTTTCATTGCTGGCTGAGAATTGCAATGCAGGCTGATATAAAAAGACAGCACTTCTCACTTTCTCACTTCTCCGGCTGTCTGGAAAATTCATAACAACTCTCATCAGACCAAGTTTGTTTGGCTGAAAACAGCCTTTGTGCAAAGCATATGAATAAGGTGAAGCTTGAGAGACGAGGAGAAGACATCTTGGCTTGTTCTTTGTTCCCCAAATCTCACATTTGGCTTTTAAAATATTCAAGACAATTTCAAATCAACTTGAAATTAGGACTGTTTGTACTGTTAGAATCAGATCACTTTGAGCCATGAGTGGGGGGAATTTTGTGCAGTATTAAGGATGTCAGTGACACCTTGACATGGTGCAATGTAGATAAAGAGGCTCTAAAATTAGTCACGACAAAACAGAGATGATTCCAGAGAAAAATCATAGCTGGCTTTTCATGAGTGTATGAAAATAATTATGCTGGACCTCTGAAAGTTAGCTAGTGCGAAGCTAGTGATTGACAGATCTGATCTGGCAGGGATCAAAAGTGTTCCCCTGTGGGGCTGGATGGGACAGTGGGCTGCACTCGTTCTCTAACACTAGATGAGAACAGACAGTTGTCATCTCTTTGCTTTATCGCCGTTAACAGGCTCTCTCATCAACAGAGAGGCTTAAGGCATTAGCAATCAAGATGGTTGCCAAAGAGGGTAAAAACCACTGGCAGTGTCATCATCCACACATCACCGTTTGTGTTCCACTGGGGTCTCTTATGGTTATTGTTTCAAAGCATCACTTTTTCCTCCTGTCACCACAGGCGTGTTCTCTCCAAGCCTGAAATCAATACCTCTAAATGGGAATCAGAGAATCAGAGCATCCTCAGAGCCTCTTCCGTAAACAAGCTGTATTTCCTCCGCTTTCACCTTTTCCAACTTTTTGCTGCTGTGATTAACATGACAGGTTTCTGTCTAATTCTGCAGCACATCTCTGTAGCAAAGGGAGAACAGAAAGCATGAAAAGGTCATGAAAAACCTTGAGCTCTCTTGGCTCATGCCCTTTTCTACCCTTAATTCTCCATCCTGATGTAAAATCTAGGGTGGAAAAAAACACACAAGCCTTGTTATATGATGGAAATGCACATCTCTGGATACCTAGAATGAGAAAAACTGCACTGTGATCAATCAAGAATTTATATGTTTCAGTGATGATGCAGCCTGGTTGCGTAAAAAACATTGTGTTATTCCCAGTGAAAGGCTTCAGAGACATGTGCTTCTGACGGTGTTGGCTCGGCCTTTCATCATCCCAGGTGCCATTATTTCTGAAAAGCTCTATTTCATTTTGTGATTGATACCTCGCTGGCAGTCTCAGCAATCTAGGTCAGACTGTGGATTTCTGCAATAGGCTCTAATGAAGACTACAATGCTATTTATTAATTCAAAGATCCCTATTTTTGACTCTTCCATTTGTCTGTCTCTCACACAGGACGTGGAAGCGGATCAACAATGGAGCGGCTGGTTGTGTGTGTGCTGCTCTGTGCTGCTCTGGTGGAGGGATACAGCTGCCCTGGCCGCTGCATTTGCCAACATCTCTCCCCGACTCTGACTCTGCTCTGCGCCAAGACTGGGCTGCTGTTCGTGCCCCCAACCATCGACCGCAAGACCGTGGAGCTGCGACTCACTGACAACTTCATCACTATCATACGCAGGAAAGACTTTTACAACATGACCAGCCTGGTCCACCTCACCTTATCTCGAAACACCATCAGCCAGATCGTGCCCCACGCCTTTCTTGGCCTACGGTCCCTGAGGGCTCTGCACATGGACGGAAACCGCCTCAGTGTGATAAAAAGCGACCACTTTAAAGGCCTCGTCAACCTTCGGCACCTCATCCTCGGGAACAACCAGATCCACCAGGTGGCTCCTAACTCCTTTGATGAGTTTGTTTCCACCATCGAGGACTTGGATTTGTCCAACAACAACCTGCGCACGCTTCCCTGGGAAGCCATAGCCAGGATGACCAATATTAACACACTCACTCTGGACCATAACCTGATTGACCACATTGAAGCAGGGACATTCACGCTGCTGACTAAGCTGGTCCGCTTGGATATGACCTCTAACAGGCTGCAGAAGCTGCCACCAGACAGTCTGTTCCAGCACGCTCAAGTGCTGTCCGACGCCAAAGGCTCCAGCTCATCCACACTGGCTGTGAGCTTTGGAGGCAACCCGCTTCACTGTAACTGTGAGCTACTGTGGCTGCGTAGGCTGACAAGAGAGGACGACCTGGAGACTTGTGCCTCACCAGAGCACCTCATGGACAAATATTTCTGGTCAATCCAGGAGGAGGAGTTTATCTGTGAGCCTCCTCTGATCACCAAGAATTTCTCTACAAAGCCCTACGTGATGGAGGGGCAGGGAGTGACTCTGAAATGCAAAGCCATGGGTGATCCAGACCCAGATATTCACTGGCGGTCTCCAGATGGAAAGCTGGTGCATAATAACTCACGCACTATCCTGTATGATAATGGCACCCTTGATATTCTCATCACTACGCTGAAGGACAGCGGGGCTTTTAATTGCGTGGCGTCCAATGCCGCAGGCATCGCCACAGCTGCTGTGGAGATCAACATGATCCCCTTGCCCTTGTTTGTTAACAACACAGGCCACATGCGCGAGGACCCCGGCCTCTCAGACATCACCACATCCTCCAAATCTGGCAACGACACCAAGGGCTACGACAAGCAGGACAGAAGGGTGATGGTCACCGGCCTGAACTCCTCTTCTGCTGTGATCCGCTGGCCGTCTGAGCGACACATCCCCGGCATCAGGATGTACCAGATCCAGTACAACAGCACAGCAGATGACACTTTGGTGTACAGGTAAGTCATGGCATGGGGAGAGGGAGGAGGGGGGGTAAGGGAGTGAAGTGGTGGAGCAGGGACATGAGGAAAGGTGAGACATCTGGAGTCACCATCTGTTGAGTGACACAGCGGTACATTATGGCAGACTGACAGATCCCATAGTTGCAAATTGATTAAGAATGTCCAAAAATAAGCAAAGCTCCAACAGTGGAATCCTTAAGGAGGAATATTTTCCATGATAAAAAAAAGCTAACCATATGCTTGAAATGCACAGTCCACTTAAGATATGTGAAGATTTCATAAATACTTAACAGCATCTGATAATTCAGTGTACTGGAGTGGAGCACTCGACTGGACTAAGAGGCCTTTTCAGCATCATTAAAACAAAACGACTATAAACAAAAACACGAAGGCCAACTACCTCCACTCATGTAACTGTTTATATCATTAGCAAGTGTCTGCAGTAATTGGTAGAAACACAAAGTGTGATTAGATGTGGTTGTCTAATGACAGGCTTGGTTTGCAGCAGTGGAAGAAGACATCAGGTCATTTGTTTACAGTAGGTAAAGTAGCAATAACACACTAATAAAATACTCCACCACAAGTTAAGGTACATACTGCATTAACAGCAAAATATCCAAAATATATATACCCATTCTGCATTAAATATGGGTGATACATGATAATACCAGACCACAGGAGATTCTTAACACTGGTGCAACTGACATAGCATAACATTTATGATGCTTCTATAGGGAAAAGAAAATGTTACAGCATATCTAAGCAAAGCTAAATAATGCCCAATCCTGGATGGGCTTGAAGGACAAGACACTTGAAGAAGACCAAATGAGGTCAAAAGAAAACTAAAGAAAAAAAAAACACAACAATAAAACTATGGTACAGTTAGAAATCATAAAATCATTCTAGACTTTAACAATAAACCCTTACAAAAATAAATTCAGATTTTTTAATATGGATGGGTTGTTTTCCTGTATTCCATTGGTCCAGCTGTAGCCATAAATAGGACAGTCCAAACATGCCCATACAAACCAACCCTGGGCAGGATCAGAGTTGAAAAATTTAGATGAAACAAACAAGAAAACGTCTCACACTGCTGGGCTTCAGTGTCCAAATTATTTATTGCACCAAAATAGTGACCTTTCATGCAGTTGCTTGGGTCTGGTGAAAAGCAGCAGTCCCCAAAACGTCACTACTTTGGTGCAATAAATAATTTGGAAACTGGAGCCAAACAGTGTGAGACGTTTTCTTGTTTGCTCCAAATGTAGCCAACCTTGGGGTTAGGCACCTTTCAAAGGGGCACAAAATAAATCTAAGGGTCATGAGATGACTGATGGGAGAGAAAATAGGAAATAGAAAGAAATCTGATGGTCATGTTTGTGTTCTTTGAAAAAATATAGGTATATACAGTACTGTGAGGAACTTTAAGGCATGTTTGGGCCTAAAATAGAGGCTCAAGTAAAGCGAAGATGTGGCGAATAAGCTGCCTGAGGACACAGTTGAACGTGAAGGCAGATTGACACAACCCAGGGCATGCTCTGAATGTTCTTGGGTGGGAAAATAATCAGTTGAAAGAATAACAAAGTCCACACCTTTAAGGCTGAGTAAGAGTTGGATGTGGCAAGTAAACATGGCCCAGGGTACTAGCTGGGCAGTTATGAGGGTTGCTATGAGCCCCTGGTCACACTGTGGGTGCCCCAAGAGCCCAAAATTCTCTGGCACTCTCCAGGTATATTACCATGAATGAAAAGGCCTGGATAAAAGACGTGTCATCATGCTTGACCTTGATTGTCAAGGTATGTTAATATGTATCCAGCTTGACTCTGGCCCCGCTTCCACCTCTCTCCTACCTCAGGTTGCGGCACATCAGGTCAGCAATGAATCCTTGGTGTCCTGCCTTAAACTTCTGCACATGACTGTATATGTTTCTTATTGCATCAAATGAAAGTAAAATTCAAAATGAGGTACAAGTACAAAAAACTGCCAACAGTTCTTAAGTTGGAGTGAATACTTTACATCAGTGGTACTGAACAGGTGGGTCGACACCCAAAAAATGGGTCACAGAGCTGTTTTCAGTGGTTTATGAATGTGTCTGTGATTTACAGAAGCTGTTTATGGATATATTTACGAATATATTTCATTTAACTCTATTTTTTCATAATGGGGTTAAGTAAGTAAATTTTAATCTCAATGAGATTTTGACTTATTGATTTCAGTATATTGAGATAACAAAGCTGTTTTACATGTGAAGATCTCGATAACCAACGAAACAAACAAAAAGGTGTTAATGTATGTCCTCCCAGAGCTTCTATAACCATGCACTTTTAAAATTTATCTGTTTTTCTATCTTTGTTTAGTTAAATATTTTGTTCCCTATCAGACCAAAACTGCTGACTTTTAATTTAAGTTTTTGAGTGATTTAGATGTCAAGGAAATTTGGGTGACAATTTCTCATTAAGGAGGTGGTGGGTCCTGAGGATAGACCAGCTGGGAACCAATGATTTACAGCACTTAGCTAGAGTATGACTGTAACAGTTGCCAGGTACCTTTGCAAACATGCACTATATGGACAGAAGTATTTGGCTGCACCCGTTGATTATTGAATTCAGGTTTTTCAATCAGACCCAGGTGTTTGAAATCAAGCACCTAGCCATGCAGTCTCCATTTGCAAACATTTGTGATACAAAATGGGTCGTTCTGAAGAGTTCAGGAACTTCAAGCTTGGGGCTGTGATGGGTGGCATCTTTTTATATATCATTTTTCATAGAAAAGTTGAGGCTGCTATAGCTGCTAAATGAGGGCCAACTTCATGTTAAATTACATGTGCTTGAAAAAAGTCCTTGTTGATGCAATTGTCAGGCAAATACTTTTGTTCATATAGTGTACTTGGGATTTTGACAACAAATTCTCTGCCTCTGATGCCATCAGTCTCAAATTTTTAACTTACCAAAATGGATCGCAAGTTTGTTTGTTTTTAAGTAAAGCCCACATTTTTTGGAGTTGTTGTATTTAGTTTAGATCAATGGATAAACTATAAACCGGTGAGTTGCTGAACATAAAGAACAACAGCAGGATTTCTGGTAGCCAGTGTCACTAGGAGTAGGGGGTAACGCATTAACCAGTAACATTTTGGGTATAATTTATGAGAAGAGCAGTTTAAAATGAGGCTATGGATAATTTTGTTTTTTTGTTTGTTTCATTTTTACTGACTTTTCTGAATGAGTAACAGCCATGACCCCTATTTAAGTTTTGTGAACCAAAAGATTAATTCTGTTTTTGATCCAGACACCATCATTTAAAATGAGCATAGATGCTGGCATTATATTACATTTTGTTCGCTGACCATATGTTTTATACATGAATTTTCTATTGGATTATGATCACTGTGTAATGGATACATTGTGTGAAAGTAGAAAGGGCAGTTTATTTGTATGAGTCTTCTGGCTCAAATATAAAGTCATGTGCAGAAGTTTTAGGCATGTAGGGCGCTAAGGACTCATCACAGGGTCTGATGTGCCACACCCCGAGGCTAGAGATGTTTGGGGCCATGGTCACTATCAAGCTCGATACATACTGATGTACATGTGTGTTGCTCGGCAGCCAAGGTCAAGCGCGATGGCATTTCTTTTGTCCAGGCCTTTTAACCCTGGGATATGCCAAGGAACTGCTGGTGATTTTAAATGGTTGTGCTGGATACCGAGACAGTACTCCAGGCCGTGCTTACTTGTCACATCCACCCCCTTACTGCACCTGAAAGGAGTGGACTTTGTTTTGTTTTGTTTTTTTCAACAGATTGTTTTCCCAAGCCCCTGAGAGTAGGCAAGGGCATCCAGACTATGACAGGGGTTGTGTCAATCCTCCTTCCCACCTGATGGTGCCCTCAGTCAACTTACTCATCACATCTTCGCCTTACTTCAGCCTCAATTTTGCCCAAACATGCCTCAAAGTTCTGCAAAGTACTTTATATGTATTATTTCAATATTATTTGAAAGTTTTTTATAAAGTGTTTATGAAAATACATTGAAAAAATATTTAAAGTGGATTAACTAAGTACCCCCTGACCACTGCTTGGTGAATAAAGAGAATCACTTTGCCGTCTCAAGGTCAACATGTGCTCTGTATGATATTTAAAGTTATTTTCAATAAACTGTATGTGCATAATATTTTTTTTTCAAATAACTTTATTTAATGACTGTTAAATGAATGTAACATAAAAGCATACTGAGCTTTTACAGACTGTAGCCCACCTTGTGCACACCCACTATCCCTCCCCACCACCTCAAGAACCAAGAGCAAACTCAGCTAAATGAAATTTGGTGAATTAGCAAAGCCAAGTAAATTGATGGTGAATAAAAAATTTGCAAACCCTCTGAGGATACAGTTTCAAATATGAGGCTATGTTGCATGTGCTTCTTAAATAATATGTGATGCACATGAACTGTAGCTAGCGAGGGATTTATACAGATTTAGGTATGCATGGAGCTAGTTAATAAAGCCCTCCTTTTTTAAGGGTTTATAAGACATAATGAGTCCTTCTCCTGTATAATTTTCTCATACGGTTTAGGCATGGAGCTGAGTGTTGTTTTGTCTTTGGGTGCTACATTATTACCTACAAATGATAACCATCACAGCCCCCCTTTAGGGAGAAGGAACGAGCTCCTAATTATATTAACGCCAATGTTGACCTGAAGACAGTCCCTCCCTCTCCGATATATTTAGAGTTGTGTAGTGTTGCAGCTGCCAACTAAATGTGACCTTAGGTATTCACACATGAAAACTGCTGCCGAATGATGCGGCAGCATCACTTGTCCTGCAGCCTGCAGCTGTTGTGGCATATCGTTAGACAGTGAGCCTCATCTGCCTTGTTTATCACCTTGTAGTTTACCCTTGCTGTTATTTTATACACAAACCCTATGGAACAACTTTTCACTGCTGTTTTATCACATAACATATTGTCTCCTAAGTTAACTTAATGAAGTGGTGTGTTTTTTCTATGCAGAGTGATTGATATTTAAGCAGGAGCTGGGATGACCCTGTTGTCTCTCTGTTGTGTGGAGTTGGCACCTTTGTGTGATTTAATACACCCTATGCAAATCAGTAAATGTGGGCGTTGTAATTCTGATGATTAATCGTCTACATCTTCACCAACACTCTGTGTCTCCTCTCTCTGCAGAATGATCCCATCTACCAGCAAGAACTTCTTAATCAATGATCTGGCCGCAGGGAGGGAGTATGACCTTTGTGTGCTGGCGGTTTATGACGACGGCATCACATCATTAACAGCCACACGTGTGGTCGGATGTGTGCAGTTCCACACGGCCAGCGAGGTCAGCCAGTGCCGCTTCATGCACAGCCAGTTCCTGGGAGGCACCATGATCATCATTATTGGTGGTATAATCGTCGCTTCTGTGCTGGTTTTCATTATCATCCTGATGATCCGTTACAAGGCCTACAGCAGCCCAGAGGACACCAAGACCAAGGTCAGCTCCAGTATGCACTCTCAGACCAATGGCAGCCAGCAGCGACTGCAGCGCTCCGCCTCCAAGCAGCCTTCAGATGAGGGCCAGCGTGAGGCCGGGGCGCCCAAAGAGTGCATGGCACTGGTGCTGCGGGTGGACAACGAGAAGAGGGAGGATGTAGGAGCCACCACTGCCATCCTAGAGGTGGAGCTGCCTCCACTGAATGTAGACAGGATGAAGAGGAGAACCAGCTTGGACGCACAATGCTCCGGCCCCCCATCTGAGGACGCACAGACGGACAGTAGCCTTACAGGCTCCACCATGTCCCTGTGTCTCATAGGCCCTAATGCTGGCACCAAGGAGGCCCCCAGGCTCAAAGACAAGAAAAGTGCCCTGGCCAACATGGGATTGCTCCCTAATGAGCTGGCACGAACTAGGCACAGATTCTCATTTGACGGAGGGGATTACTCCATTTTTCAGAGTCATAGTTACCCCCGCAGAGCGAGGACAAGGTGGCACAAGTCCACCAACCAGCTCAACATGGAGTCGTCACCACTCGCCAACAGGAGAGTTACGTTCAGCAGCACTGAGTGGATGCTAGAGAGCACAGTGTGAGGGAAAAAACATAAACACGTACAAAAATATGTTGATAGGCCATATTCAGCACACTTTTCTCTTGCGCACAGCAAATGATGAACACAAGCACATTTTACTTACACATGCAAACTTTCTGAGAGTTTCTGGAGAAGAACACAGTCTCCCGTCATCCTGCCTCCCCATCATACTCCCAGAGAGGTTTTTTGGCCATGTCCTTTCTTTATGCAGCAGTGCCTTATTCTGATAAATGTACGAATGGAGGATGCTGCTCACTGTCGTCATAATCCTTCCTCTCCATCATCGCCTCCCAAGCAGTGGATGGGAAGCGTTTCTTTGGATTTTCTTTTTTAATTTCATCTTTTCTGTGACATGCCAAGGGGGTGTGGCGTTTGGATGTGACTGTTTAATTGTTTCAAGTAAAAAAAAAAAGAAACAAAAAAATCATCATAACTGTAAAGTGAACAGCCAGGTATCCTGTTATGTCAATCATGTTTTTTGGTTCTTTCAAAAAAAAAAAAAAGAAAAAAAACTTTTGCACAGAAGACACGAGATACAAGGACAAGTATCACCACCAGTCTATACAGTAATAATAATGAAAAAAGAGAACAGGATTTTACACATGCCGATTTCTAATGTTAGCATAGAGAGGATGGACCTGGAAACAAAGTGAAGATTCCTCTTTGATGGTCGGACTGTATGATGTTAAATAGGTATTATTCCAGATGTGACTGTATATTAATCAGTACTGTATCTGGCTGGTCTAGATAAAAAGACAACAGACAAAAAAAGACATATATAAGTATATTAAAACATTGGTGTATGTGTACTAACTATGTAAGTAAGTAAGTCATATGTCATGACTTTTTACAAAGCATTTGGGTGTTGGCTGCAAGTTTTTACATTAAAAACCTGTGTCATCACACCTCTCTCTATTTAGTATGTCAAAGTTTGGACCATTTATCCCCTCACGAAGGGTATTAAATTTTTTTGTGTGGGTTAACTGTATCAGTGGCATTTTCTTCTTGTGCTTCACAAGCATCTGTATGTGTCCACCGCAGGGAGGCCACACAAATCCAAGCGATAAATATTTGATTCCATGCTGAGTCTATTTATAAGGCATCTGTGGAAGATGCACAGAGCAGAGTGGGGTATAGGTCGACAAGGGACATGAGGACCAGACGTGAACGTGAGTTTAAATTCAGCCAGCTGTTATTAACATGAGTGTCAGAGCAGATGGCTGCCAGTAGGGGGAGACAAAGTGCTGTAACGTTCCAGATACCTGAAGGACTGCAGAGAGGGTGCTTTCTGTTTTTAGGGGAGGTTCAATCAGGGGTCAATTTTCTCATCACAGAATTTTGAGTATGACTTTTAAACACCTGTACTCTTTCTGCGTGAAGCCAAGCCTCCCCTACTTGTATTTAAAACAGCTGAGCCCCCCTCAGACCCACACGAATCTGAAAAGTCACCAATTCCAAAAAAGAATGGGGTAAAATGTGAATGAACAGAATGCAGGGATTTGAAAATCCTTTAAAACTACATTCCACTGAATACAGCTCAAAGACAAATTGAGCCTTTTTACGCACATTCTTCACTTGATGCCCTTTACATGGTCCAAAAAAGTTGGGACAGGGGCAAGAGAAGAAAATAAAATTCATCAGATTGAATTTCACATATTTTGTCTTTGTGTTGCCTTCATTTGGATTCAAGTGAATAAGGGTTTGTTAATCACTGTTTTCAGTTTTTTTTCACATTTTACAATGTCATTTAGCAGGCGCCTTTATCCAAAGCATTTTGGACAGGTGTTTCTGGCATTAAGGACCTTGCCCAAGGGCCCACACTGGATGCTCATAGTGCCCTGACCTTGATTCGATCCCCCAATCTCTGTAATAAAATCAGCGATGTAAACCACTGAGCTATCCAGCCCCATACGGTTTGATCTAGACCTTGAAATGAACTACCTGGTGAGTATTTTAGCATTATTATAGTTGAATTATGCAAATCTAATTTTTAGACTCACAATGCCCCAGAGATCTCTGGCACCCCTCCCAGGGAAGCCCAGACCTCAGATTGGGAACTGATGCTCTGACTGGTTCATGAACAAACCCTTAAGTGAAGTAAACAAGACCAAGGCTCCAAATTATAGCATACTGATTCAAAACTGCTAAATCTCCAGTGTTAAACCTTACTCTAGAAAGGTGTGTAATAATAATAATAAAAATAATAATAATAATATCTTGAATTTATATAGCGCCTTTCAAGAAACCCAAGGACGCTTTACAGGAACACATATACATGGACAAACTATGTGAGGGGTAGGATGAGTGTAAGGGGTGTATATGTGTCCTCTTTTTTAAGTGTTAATTTAAACTTTTGAAAATGAAGTCTACACTCCCCCGACATTGTGGACCATCCCTATCACAGGCAGGGAGTGACCAAATTATTAGATAACTAAACCTTTAGTGAAAATAACAATAATCATCAGAAACATGAGCAACAGAGTCCCAGCAGTGACCACTGTACAACACACATCTAAACACATATAGATACATCTAAAATATCTCAAACACATCCTAACAAAAGTTCCACCCCTCAGATTTGAAATAGCAGTGGGCTGAGCTCAGATCAACACTGTCAAATAATACCATCACTGAAAGCCATTTAAATGAAATAATTTTAAAATCAACTCTTCAATGTTTAACACAGAGAGTTCAGCACTCAAGTTATTGCAGCACTTGAAACTGAACAAGTTAAACATACTCAGAATATTTATTGAAACTGATTATGCCAAAGTTTTAAAATAATGGAAATGTTTTAATAGACTCAAGTTAAAATATTTAATTACACTACAATACCTGGTGAGTTAATAGAACTCAAAGCATTGGAACCAGATAGTCTTCTTCCATCATGTTCAGTAACCTCCCCACAAGCAAAAGTTCTCTAACTGAGTCAGTAACTTCACTCATGGTGCAACAGTGTCTAATGCCCCAAGATGCTTTGGGAAAACCATGCAGATAGGAATGATTGTCAAATAATTTGAGTGGTATTACAAAAAAGTACTTCAAGTGATTACTGAAAATGCAACCAATCAATTCTGAAATATAGAAATGAAGTAAGTGCTTTGAACTTCAGGGTTAGCACTACTTCTTCTTTTTAGATAACCAACTGTTCAGTCCTACAATGTAAGACTGGAGGGGCATTGTAAGTGCTCTCCCTCAGGGTGCAGTTACTCAACCTTATCATGTTTAGGATTGGCCCCACAGTCAGGACTTTTCTAATGGAGTCATTAACTTCACTCATGGCGCAAACTGTCTAATGCACACAGGCATTCTGGGAAAACTCTGCCAGTTAAAAGGAACCCGAGTTTATAAACTCACCAGGAGGCTGCCATGTTTTGGTCCGCGCTGGTGGTGTGACGTCACAGTTCTGCAGCACTCCTCACTATGCAGTAACCGCTGTTTCAGACTGACAGTTTGTTAGGGCTGCATCTCTGAGAGGCTGCACGTCTCACACATGGAGAATTTTAAAATTTGAGGTCTCTTCTATTTTTTATTTGCACCATGAGCAGTTATTTGTCCATCTAGACAGGAAAATGCTAAATACAGAGCCATATTTACCTTCTTATAGCAAATATTTATTCCCACATCTGCAGAATATGTTTGAAATCCGTTTCTTGATGAACAAGATGAAGGGTACGAGCTAAAATGCGTCTGTTTAATAAAGTTGTTCCCCAGACATCTACTCTTTGTGAAGCGTTCGGTTTCCACATGGTTCAGGTTTAAGATAAACACATTACGAAGGCACTTTCGGTTTATGCCTTTCAAAGTAAAAATCCACTTTAGCTTTTCTTTGGAGAAACTCCCTACGTATGTACATAATGCTCTTAAATTTGAAAAGCTCCCAGCACACTTCCTCTGTAGGTTAAATGAAATGCCCCATTTTTGTAATGTGAATAAACAAGGCTTGGATAAATCACTTCACAACATGTTTTCTACCTTTAATCTAACCTCTAAAATTCATTTTTATTGAAAAACAACCAATTATTATAGCACTGAAAGAAATTATTCAAAGAAAATAAACTGGTTGCATAACTATACACACCCCTCTTACATTCTGTCTTTTTGGGTGGGAGTTTATCAGTGAGCTTCTCTGGACTTGGCAAAATCTGTCCTCTTTTCATTGCAAATGTGCTCAGAGTCTATCAGATTAGGAGGTCATTTCTTGTGCTCAGCCCTATTCAAGCCTACAGATTTTTAACAGGATTCAGGTCTAGGATTTAGCTAGGCCTCTCCAAACTTTTATCTTCCTCGGTTGAGGCAATTCTTTCGGATATTTGGATGTGTAATTTGGGTCATGCTGAAAGTTGATATTCCTCTTCATCTTCAGCCTTGTAGCCGATATCTGAAGATTATGTGCAAAAATTCAACGGTATTTGTAAAATGTTTCAGTTTCAGTTGAAGGAAAAAAAAAACGACACCAAAATATGATATTTCACCCTGTGGTTAAACTGTCAGGGAACTTAAAAAGAATAAGATCAAATATAAAGGCAGGTGATATTTAAAATAGAAAGACACATAGTATAGTGTATGTACATGCATGATTATGGCTGTGTGCAAAGTATCGTGCAGTGTTTAGTGGTACACACAGTGTGTAGTGTAAATTGGAAATGCTCAAGTCCATTGTGTGTTTATGTAACACATAAAATGTGATTCAGCCACTGCTACGACTGCTTCATATACATAGTCATAGTTGTGAACAAAGGCATGCTTTATTATTTAAAGATGGACTCAACAACATCTTAACATACTGTCATTTACTGTTCATACAGTTAACAAACACTTCACACAAGAGGAGAAATAATGTGTTGCCGAAAACGGCACAGCAGGGGAGAAAAGATAGGATCGGGGTGGCCGAAGGATATTTGTTTGCTGCTGCAGAAACCAGCCTCTCCCTCTGATTACAGCTACTTAGCACACGCTGAGATGAAACCGAGCCGCATGGACAGCCAAGAGATAAAACACGGAGCAGTGAGATAAGTAACACTGGAGGTTTTCAATCCTCTTGATCTCCTATTTGCATCCAGGGTGACGGAGAGAGGATTTGGCCTAAGAAAAAGAGGTCGTCCCATCCGTTTTTTCCCTCATCACATCTTACCAGTCCTCAGCCAAAAACATTCACGTTAAATAGCCTGAAAAAATTGTTTTTCCAGCTCAGAGATGAGATAACTCTATGATATAAATCCTCCATCTCCTCATAAACTACTAATAGTTTGATGTCTGGAGATGTGCTGCCAGTGTTGACCATTTCTCACAGCGGGAGAAGTGTTTCTGTCTGCTCCTGTCTGTAACCATAATTCAACACAAAATCTGCTTAGGTAGGAGGAGGCTGAGACTCTGAGTGTGTTGTGTCTCATCAGCAGTTCTGAGTGACTGCGAAAAATGTGCTTTGACTAGGTGAGGTTTTTTCACCTTAGATGCCATTATAAGTTAAATGCATAGTAATGTGTATTTGAAAAGTCAAATCTAAACAAAGTTTAGTTCCATATAAAGTTTAAAACCATGCTCACACTATCAATCCTTTATTGGCCATACCTCAGCTGTGCTGACAGAGATGCTGATCTAAAACTGAAACTTTTGAGTGGCTTTTGTCTTAATCAGAATCAGCTTTATTGGCCAAGTATGCAACAAGAAATTTGACTCCAGTTAACTTTGCTCTTAATTTACAGGAATTAAACATCAAATATGTAAATAAATAAATACTGAAAAAGTATAGAATTTAAGTTTAAACATATACTAGCTCTTGTTAGGTATTTTAACTGGCATGTACGGGTCTATGTGCATTAACATGATGGTTGCAATGAGTGCAAAGGGTGCAATGGAGCTGAATAGACATCAAAAAGTGTGAAATATGCAATAATGTGAGCATATTTACATTAGGTAACTAGGATCATTTAACCCTTGGAACCCCAAGCCAGTTTCTACTTTTTTTTTTGGTCTGGTAGAATCTCAACCCTTTTAAGCTCAATCAAGTTAAAGACATCTGGGGGGGTGGTTGTTTTTTGTTTTCAGGACAGCCTGGAGTGTCAAAATATAGGATGTCATATAAATGTATCAAAATTTACATGACCAGTAAGACTAAGTTTAAGGACCAAACAGAAATTAAATCTCATAGAATTTAAAACAAATCACTCCCAGATCAACAATGACCAGGCCTTTTCACATCTGCATTAGTTCCTACAGGCTTTGTCTATAAGGAGAAAAACATACCATCTCACCAACAAGCACACAACAGAAACTATTACTATCATTTATCTCCATAAAACCTGTTCACATGTGGTATTCCAAAGGCAAAATGCACATGAATTCCATTTTAGAAGTGCCAACATCCTCTCTTCTTTCTTTTCTAGGTTAGCAACCTAGCTACAAGCACTATTTAGTTAAAATGAACATGTAAGCCAATGTAGTAGGGTTAGCTTTAGCTAAAGCTAACATAGCTACAAGCGCTATTTAGTAAACATTAATATGTAAGCCAATGTAGATAAGTTAGTTTTAGCAATGTGATCTTCAGTAAAAAGCTAAAGCTAACATAGCTACAAAAGCTATGCAGATAACGTAGCTATATAGCTTGTGTTGCGTACATAGCTAATGTTAGCTTTGTGGCTTTGTTCATATATGTTCCATAAGCTTCATGAGCTTTAGTTTTAGCTTTGTTAGCTACATAGCTTACACAGCTAATGGAGCCACATAAGCTACATTTGCTATGTTAAATTTTTGCCTCCGCCAAGGAGGTTATGTGATTGGGTCGGTTTGTTAGTTTATTAGTTTGTCCGTTTGTTAGCAACGTAACTCAAAAAGTTGTGGACAGATTTTGATGAAATTTTCAGGAAATGTCAGAAATTGCATAAGCAAGAAGTGATTCGATTTTGGGAGTAATCTGGATCACCGTCTGGATCCAGGAATTTTTTTAAAGGATTCTGTACTATTGGGAGATAAGGCTAATGGCGGAGGTCTGCGCTGTTACCACTTTACACCAGAAGATGGCGGACATGAGTAACTTCAATCCCAGCAGCATTTTTGGGTGTGTTTCTATTCAAAGTTTTGGAGTTGATAGAGTTTGAAAGACGCATGCCCGGTCAAGGAGATGAGTCGGAGCGTAACAGAGAGAAAGACAGTGAATTGTAGCGAGAATACTCACAATGCTGGGAGGACTAGAGGAATATTCGCCCTCTGCCATGACTTCCAGTTGTCCAGTGAGACCATGGGTGAGACTGTCAGTGCATCTGTTGGCACCGGCAGGCAATGCTTCCACCATGACAGTCCGCCCATAGCGAAGCCGGTACTTTGCCTCACCATGTTTCCACCCCACTGGGGAGGGAGTAATCGGTGAATGCTGTGGTAGGGGACAAATGGGGATGGATCCAGGAATTTTTTAAAGGATTCTTCACTATTGGGAGGTAGGGCTAAGGGTGGAGGTCTGTGGTCTCTGAGTGCTTTTCTAGTATTTCATGGAGTTATTTTCCTTGTAAGCAGACTGTTTATCCTGCTTATTAAATTTTTTGTGCTTTGGTTTTGCAGGCCTGGTATTAACTTTTAACCTTTTTGGTATGTTAACCCTTACCCTAACCTGACCAAAAATTTAATCTGATTTTATTTGAAAGTTTTATTATGTATTTCCATGTTGACAAAGTTGGTGTCTCACAGTAATGGCCTGCAAGAAGGGGCATCTAAGAGCTGCGGCCTGTAGCCAGACCCCTCTCTCCTGGTCACCTCCCTGTGGAGGTCTTCTGGTCATATCAAAATGGGAGGGGACCTTGGGGCAGACCCAGAACTTTATGGGATTAAAATGTTGCTGGTGAGAGGGCTGTCAGGTTGGCCTGCTTAGCTGTATATTGAAAGGAGATGGGTGGATGTGTATACTCCTCAGGCAGAGCCAAGAAGTAGGTCTACTCAGTTTGGAAAAGTCTAGATGGGCCACTGTGGTTGAGGGTGGGGAGGGAAAGGGGTCACACAGCATGGGGGTATTTGGAGAATAATTATGGGCTGTGACAAGTAAGCAGCACAAAACATGAACAAGATGCAGTAATAGAGCAACAGCTTCTAGTAGTAGTCTTTGACATGGAATTCCAAATTTCCATGGCTAAGCAAAACCTTTTGTGTCTTTCACAGCAGCTGCTGTGACGAGACACATCCCATTACAACTGTAAAAATCAGGAATCTGACTTTAAAAACTGCTTAAAACATTTGTGGTAATTTCAGTAGCCAAATAAAAAATGCATACAAGGTAGAATTACTGTTTTTAATAAATTTAGATATTCCAATGCAAAAATTCTACATATTGCACCTTTAAGGTACATTAAAGTAAGCCAAAAGCCTCTTAGGTTATTTGTTTCCCTTTTGCCATTTTAACGATTATTGATGTTTGCATGTCAACAGCTTGCTCTGTTTATACCTACTTCAACTTTAATAGCTTACTCCTAATTTCTGACAACTCTCTCCTTCAGAAAATATTGTGTTTTCTAAAAATTGAGTAAATCAAGACCTGTTTACTCCATCCCTGGAGAGAGAAAAATCCTCAAACTGCAGGAGACCATTGAAACTGTGTACTTTGTCAAATCTGCCAACAGCTTTCTGCGCCATCCAAGCATTTGGGACACAAACAGACTTAGAAATCCTCTTGAGTCCACAGCCATGTGAGCAGTTTAGTGAGGCTGTATCTGTGAGCTACTGTACATAAGAACGTTTTTTTTATCTGTTCAAGGTAAGGGATAAAGTTTTTCCACTTCACATGACATTCAAGTGAACTTTTCTACCCTCAGGACATGCTTGAGATATTCTGGTTGCAAACCATTGTACAGGCCTGTCAGGAAAAGCATTAAGTTTCCAGCACAGACATGTTTGAGATTATCTGCTCATACATGTAAAGTACAGTATGTAAGAGTTGCACAGTTTATACAGAAAGCCCAAACCCAAAGGAAAAAAAGGTCCAAAATGGCCAAGTAATCAGCAACATGCTGAGTTTGAGAGGGTAATATCCAACCTGTTTACTATTTTAGCTTTACATTGCTAATACACTTACTCTACGTTTTTCAAATACACAACAAAATTTGTGCACCATCAGAACTACTACGACTCTTTATGAGTGTGACATTAATTTCATGACAACATGTTGGACAATCGGTCCAGTCATTCTTCCTTAAAACTTCCTTAAACAGTTACTGATGCATTCCCAACATACATGTACAATTGAGACATCATTATCAATCTTTTGCTTGCAGCAGCTTCCAGTTTAAGATGTAACTTAAGATCCAGGCTCACATGTCAAATGTCCTCTTAGAAAGTTTCAAAACACAGTTTTGTAGCTGGTTCAGTTACTGACAGACATCCCTGCAGCAGGCAGTTTTTTACCACAACCTTGCATGCACCAAGCCCCAAAATGCATGAAGGTGCAAGGGCCCATTCAATGCTGCCTGCAGCCCCAGTGAGGGCCTGAGCACTGAGTGTGCAAGGACACAATAGGTTCTTTGCAGACGTCACACAGCAGCAGAGAACTCCCCCTTAGAGGGGAGGAGGTGATTTCTGCTTAGAGAAATGTTATTAAAAAGGTCATGTTTTGAGCTGTTTATGACAATACCAATATTCACATTCTTAATTCTTGAGCTACTTTTGTGTAGCAAAATATTCAAGCAAAACTATTGTTTTTTTTAAAGTCACGGAGAAACAGCAGAAGCCACGAATTTTTAAAAAGTCTCTGTCCAAGGTCTGGATACACCACTTTTGTATGGTCCATTTCCACAAAGCAGTCCAGTTTTGTTCAGTACAGTTTTATCACAGTTTAGCACATTTAACTCTGATCTTACCCTTGTTTCCTCAGCTGCTGTCCCTCTAGCGTATCGTTGTGATGGAAAATCTGTCTCCTTTTAAAGATCCAGATTATTTGGCTCAGCTCTGTAGAGCAGGTTGCTGGGCTTCCTAATGGCTCATTTGGTAACAGTTTGGCTTTTGTGGATTAAAAAATGACAAAGGATGGAGGAAAGGAAAATGGAACTCAAACAAGAGCTAGCCATAGTGGCTAACATAAAAGCCGTTTTGTAGCACAGGCTCTTTAGTCAATGGTACGGGTTTATTTGATTGATAGTATGTCAACATCTGAATTTAAAGAATTTACTGGCAATATGGCTATAGACTAATGCTAGGCATAGATTAATTTTTTTAAATCTAGATTAATCTCACTGCAATCCTGTAGTTAATCTAGATTAATCTAGATTAAAATGCTAGATTTGAATTTTGCCAAAGACATTAAAAAAATGTTTGACCTATCTAAATATTAAGGAAAATGCATCACAGACTGCTTGAGAACACCTCGCTTGCTCACCACTGAACCCTCACTTTAAACACCAAAGTTTGCTCATTTATCATGTCGATTTCAACCATGGAAATATAACAGAGATGAGTGAAGGATAATTCAGATCAGCGCCTGTTCTCTCTTGCTCGCTCACCACCGCCTAACACCCCCCCCCCCCGAACCTCACTTTAACACCGTAGTGTCCATGATATCAGTCATGAAAATCGAACAGATAAAGACACACCTTTGTAGCCTACTCACAGGTCATAACAGAGACAGAATTAAAAAGTTCTCCATCTCTCCAACTTGATGTGATGCATGAGCGTGTGCTGTATGAAGCTCTCTGTCAGGATGGATCCGGCGGGATTTCAGGGTGCTTTCACATTAGGCCCAGTTGATTCAAACCGCGCCGCGGCGCGACCCCCCCGCAGGCATGCTTTCACACTAGCAATATCGAACCGTGCACCGGCGCACTTGCGTATTTACTCGGTCTGAAACAGCAGGTGGCGCTATGCACGTAGCTGGTTTACAACCCCGCAAAGAAGGAGAAAGAAGAAGAAGATTGCTGACGTTTTGACCCGGCAAAAAGTCCGTCATGCATCCACGGATGATTAAAATCACTTTTAAGATGCCAGCAATTTCGCTCTTCGTATCTGCACACGTGCAGCTAAGACGATTAAATGGGCTCGCGCTGCAAAGATACAGCGGTTTTTGAGGTGACAGGAGACTTTCATTGCCTTTGCATCTCCTCTCACTAACTCCAGCCTGTGTTCATCTGGTGAGTCACAGCACACCATTTATTGACTGGATTCTGATGATTTCCGCCCTTTATTGAAGAAAAATGTGAACAAACTGCCGCGCTGTTTAAAGAAGTTTAGTTTTTACGATGATGTCATAAAGCTGATGCGGCGCTCTGTCCCAGCGCAACCTCTGGTTTGTGTTTATGCGCAAACAACATGTAATATCGACTAGTGGTTGTAATCACACACCCAAGCATCCACTCTTTCATTAAAAACTGACGTCCAGTTCAGGGGAGCGTAAGCCTGCTCACAGCAGACCCAAACCTCCGCCCTCCTCCTGTTGGAAATGACTGGAGGCGTGTTGGTAGCCCACTACATGTGCTCGGCAGTGTATCTGTAAGCCCCTTTAGTGAATAGATTAACGTGTGATAATTTTCTTATCGCGCGATAAGAGTCTTGCGTCAACGCCGTTAACGGCGCAGCAGTATACTAAAAAAGAAACACAGATAAGATGCGACCACATGCAGACGCAGTTGCATGCCTCAATATTCTATGAAGTAAAATCTAAGTGGACTGAAATGTCTGCAAAGATAATTGTTGTTTATTCAGCCTATCATTAAACCAGAATATTCTTTACTCTGCATTTGGAGAACATTTCTCCATTTTGTTCTCTGATTTAGAAACTCTTGAACCTCCTAAAAGTCTTCTTCTCTACCATTATTAGTTTTTTATTTTTAATCAGGAACAATCTTAAACTAAAGAGGAAGAATACTGAAAAATGGTGACCACCTTGGCAAAGGCAGCGTGCTATACTGCTACATACTACTTTTTGGGGCGATAGCATAGATAGATGTACTGTGTTTAAGACTGAAAAGCCACCGTGTGTTATACTCATGTGTTTAAGTTTTACTGTTGCAACTAAAAACACTGTGAGTTATTTTCTTCTTACTAACTATATTGTGAACAAGTAGCCAGGACTAGATTTATGCAGCTATGAAGCAGACTAAAATTTGGATTTCAACCCTCCAGACAAACACTAATTAACCTCGACAATATGGTTTAAAAAACCCCCGTCAATGCTGACTTGACCAGCCGAATTTAGTTCACTTTTTTCCACTTCCAAGACTTGGGCAGTTGCAGCCAAGTTCCACACAGCCCACTCTCTACTGCTTACAGAGAACACTTAGCCTATTGACACAGACTCAGAAAAAGTGCTTCGGGCTCTTTCAGTACACACACACGCTTACAAAATGGTTTACCAACACTTCTTTCAGCATCAGATTATCTAAAAATACAAGATAGCTTAGGCCTACTGACTGTTACCAGGTTTATACAGACCTTGTTTGTTATAAAATGTTCAACACAGATGAAGTCTGACGTGTGTGACAGGGAGAAACTGACCAGCGGCACAGAGTGTGATGCTAATGTGGTGTGAATGATGCTGTTTATGGGGGTGTGGAGATAAATCTAGGTGCCTAGCCCTCTGTTTGGTGATACTCAAGCTGTTTTTCTCAGGCTCAAATTTATCCAAAGTACCACATGACCCAAGACAAAAGCAACACTGGAGATCTTTTTACATTTTGACATATGAAGTGCCTATAAAGTTTTTAACCCCTTGGGTGTTTGACCCTTTTACTGATTTTATAAATCAATCATGGTCATTATAATATAGCTTTTTTTGACAAAAAATTACAAAAATAAAATCCTTTTTAATCTCAAAGTGAAAACAGATTTATACAAAGTAATGTCAATAACGGCTACGGTTACCATTTTTGTTGAAAAAGCCAAATTGTATTGGTTATAAAACCATTATAAGGGTAAAATATCCAAGGGGACAAATACTTTTACAGGCACTGTATTTCAGTCAAAAAATACTTCTGCAAATCACTTAACGTCTATATGAAGCAGTAAAAATGATTTATTTAAAGAGTGTTTAAACAAAAGACGTGCTATTAATAACCGACTTCAACTGCTTATTACCAAAAATATCTATTTAGTCAATTACATTGCAGCAACCAATGTATGTAGACATGTAGACAAAGTGAAGACGATCTATTGAAGTTCAATCTGAGCATTAGAATGAGGAAGAAAGTAGTTTATGTGACTTTGAACTTTCTGTGAATGTTGGTGGTCTGGCAGTTTTTCAGGTTGTTCGGACCAAATTCTGTCCCTACCATTTTGATCTCACAGAAATCAAGTCTCATTTGACCAGATATTTCTTTCAACCTTCTATTGTCCAGTTTCAATGAATTGTGGTCTCAGTTTCTTGTTCTTAGCTGACGGGGTTTACCTGACACACTAGATGGATGTGTTTCACACATCCATCTGGGAAAGCTTCAACAGGAAACGTTTGAGAAAAGGCAGAGGCTCTGAAAAACACTCGGAGTGTGATTGTGTGAACGTTCTGTCTGTCACATCTCTACGGGCCAATCAGAGCAACAAAACACGTGACATAGCCGCTATCGAGCTGCGCAGCTACTGAGGAATTACGCGAAACATGGCGACTATAGACATGTAAGTACTCGACTTTTGTTGTTTTTGAAAAGTAAACAACTCACTGCTGTTCTTTGTTCTTCTTTTAGCGAAGAAATGTTGTCAAGTTCTCATAAAACTGGCGCTTTAGCAGCATCCACGCTAATCTCTTCCTCCATAACTGCACCAGCTCTTGCTGCTGCTTGTTTATGTCATGACTCTGCTGCGCCTGAAAGTACTGCCCCTCATAGCTGATTGGTCACTTTCTAACCGGGCCCAAACGGTTCAGATGGGAGCTTTGCAAGATGGATTCACCTGTGAGAAACAAGGAAACAGGTGTATCCATCTGCTTTACAAGGTTAGACAGGGGTGGCACCTGGTACAGTCTCCTATCTGCGTCAACATCTTGTACTTTCAGAGATGCTCTTCTGCATACCTTGGTTGTAACAAGTAGTTAACTGAATTATTGTTTCCTCCACAAACCACTCTGGTCATTCTCCTCTGACCTCTCCCATCAACACAGCAATTTGGCCCTGTGAACTGCTGCTTACTGGATATTTTTTCTTTCCCCCTAGAAGTGGCACTATGTGAAATCCCAGTAGATCAGCAGTTTGTGAAATACTTTTACCAGCCTGTCTGGCACCAGCAACCATGGAATCTTAAAATGTGCTTAAATCACCCTCTTTTTCACATTCTGATGCTCAGTTTGAACTTCAGCAGACTGTCCTGACCAAGTCTTTGTGCCTAAATGCATTGATTACTGCCATGTGATTAGTTGAACGGGTATACCTAATGAAGTGGTCAGTGGGTGTAAAGTGTGTTATTTGACCAAATTTCTGATTTTTCTATACACAGACTTTAATTCACTTTAATCCTGAATAGCAAGTTATTAGCTGGGGTAGGGCTTAAAGAAGTCTTTGATCCATGGCAGCCCACCTTCTTTACAAACAGCCTTACAAATATATAAAGACTAAGACCTTAAATTAGAAATGTGATCTTTGCTATGCTTGATGTTATTTCCAGATATTGGAATATGAGTTTAGAACTCACTTTTCAGATGAATCATTTTAGATCAGTAGAGTGCTATAATCTGAAAATGGGGATGTTATCTAAATAGACCCCAGAAAACTGTGGATGTTACACTTTCAGTGCAATGTTTTCAAATCAAAGATATCTCACAGTCACACATTTTAACAAAGTCCCTCATGAAAGTATTTTTATATCATCATTTGAACCAGAGACTTATTTCACTGAGTTATAAGGCACTGGGATGGCCTCACATAGTTGAATATTGCTTTGAAAGAGCCTCATTGAACTTCCACTCTCACAGTCACCTGCTTGTGAAACAAGGAGCATTTTGTCCCAGCTATATGGGGGAGTTAAATGTCTAATTTTAGATTGATTTGTCCATTTCCTCCAAATACGTCTTGACCCATGTCCTATATTGGTGTAATCTCAACTTGTTAATACTTTTGATGCATTTCTAAAAACAACTCATGTACTTGTTATCAAGCTCCATAGTATTTGCATGAAAATATTTAAGGAGGAGAATCCTGTTTAGCAGGACAATCAGAGCAGCAGCATCCCAGCCGGCCTTTAAACCTTTAGTTTGCTGATAGCCCACAATGTCAGGAAAAAAAAAACACCTTAGTGTAAGAGCATTGTGAGCAAGTCAAAGATGATCCAAACAAGTATGATTCAAGTTTTGTCAACAGATTTTGTCATGCTGCCTGACAACAAATACATTTTTTAAAAATGGGTAAGTAGCTTGCAAGCTCATGAAGGAGATTGTTAAGCTATAAGCCCTCTGTATCATGAATGGGCTTGTGTAATATTGTTATAAAGTCATCATAATACTGACTTAATGAGCGAGAAAAAGGATGGATCAAGTCCCAGTGTAAGTTATTTTCAGATCATGTTAGTCATGTTGCTTTGCTGGTAGCAACTGTATTAAAACATATGAAGAATGCTGGCTGTAAATCGCCCATGAGAAGAATGAGCATATAGCATATTTTGATTTAAAGTTTCTTTTGTTGTCATCTTTTCTTATTTCAAAGCATAGCATCTCTACTTCTCTCTACTATCAGCTGTGTTCCTGCAGTCAGCTTTCCTAACACCCACGTCAACCCATCGCATGTGTAAAGCATCTGGTTGGCTGCGTAGTGTCAGATGTAGCTAGTGTAAAGACAAGAGAAGCTGTGCAGGTCAAAACAGATTGTCTTGAATGTAAAATATGCAGCATAGATAAAAACAGAAATGCTAATCAGAATTACAGAACTGGCATCATCTTTTCTGCTCACGATACAGTAGACATCTGTATTTTATTAGACAGGCTTGAGAAGTATTTTGGCGTCTCTGGCCAGGTGCTCCAGTGGTTAAGGTTTTACCTGTCAAAGAAAAGTCAATGTGCTCTCTGAATCCTGTGCTGTTTGGCATGGGGTGCCACAAGGGTCTGTATAGGGTCCACTGCTGTTTTCTCTATAGGACATTGGGTCAAATTTTGTGTTCTTTTTGGATCATATTTCATTGTTATGCAGATGATTTATGGTTAAATATGTCAGAATTCCTTCAAAGTGCATCTGAATCATCTAAACTTGAGGCCTTGGAACTGGTTATGAGTAAATATCCTGCTATTTAACTCAGCTAAGACAGAGACGGTTATTGGACCAGCTAGATTAAATCATCTGTATGATCATTTTACTCTCTCCGGGTGACTGTATAATTCACTGTAGTGCAAAGATAAGAGTCTTTGTGTTTTATGATAAGACCCTTTCATTTGATTTTCATATAAAAGAAGTGACAAGAGTAGACTTTACCACTTCAGAAAGGTCACTAAGATTAGATCAATTCTATTTTTTCAGAACGCTGGGGTCCTTATCCCTATCCATGCTTTTGTTTCTTTGCATTTTGATTACTTTAATGTCCTTCTGGCAAATAAAACAGGTTTTGATGTCTGCAGATGGTGCAGAACACAGCAGCCTGTGTTCTGACCAGAATGAGTAAATATGTGCACATTTCTCCAGCTAGTTAGTTAGACAGAATAACGCCTGTTTTTTGAGCAGGAACGATCTAAAAGTAAGCATGTCTCATCGTTTAAACATCAAATAACTCATAAAAACAGCAACATAGATGTTTATTTTTCAATCATCAAAAATGTGCTTAATACAAATATAAAAAAATACTGATTAAAAATATACAGTCTGTAATGACAGGAAGAAAGTTGCATAGTTGTTCTTTTTTCTAAAACAGAAAAGGCTAAAAAAGGAAGTCAATCAAGGACACAGGGGTCTCCTCATGATGCAGACAGTCTGAGGTAAGAGTCAATGATCAATCAATGAGCCTGCAGCTGACAGGATTCTTCCTGAGCCAGGTGGTGGTGGTTACCCCACCATCCCTCTTCAAGCTGTCTGCTCTGCTGCGCTTCAAGCCACTGCAGAGGTGGATGAGCTATCACTGCACACAACGCCCACAGAAGGAGCAGACAGCGCAGGTTTGTTGATGTCTAACAGAGTCTAAAACAGAACGGCCCTGCAGGCAGAAAGCCCTCTGTGAAGTTAAGGCAAACAAAAGAATCTGCTGTACTTTCGTGGTCTTTCCCTGAGCTGTTTTTACGTCCGTGTCTGTTCATCTCAGTCTGCAGTACTATCGCCTGAGCTCTCCTCACCTGCTGCTTTCCAGTTTTTCCTCTTCTTTTTTGAGTATGGCCCTGAGTCTGAGTCTTTGTAGGAGCTCTGTTTGCGTTTCTTATGGCGGTGAGTCCGACTTTCTTCCTCATCATTACTGTGTCCTGAGCTGCTGTCCTCATCCCTCCCTCTGTTTTTTGTGCTTTTTTGGCTTTTCTGTCGACTTTTAGTCCTTTTCCTCTGCGGCTTGTCTTTTTCATCACTGCTATCATGGCTGCTGCTCGAACTCTCGGCTTTCTTACGCTTTCCTTCCTCATCTTTCTTCTTTTTCTTCTTTTTCTTCCGAGATGATTTTTTGGATCGTTTTGATAATTTTGCTTCTGACTTGGACTTCTTCGTCTTGTGGCGCCCAGTCTTCTTTTTGGCACCCTTTTTCTCACTGAATGAAAAAATAAAAAACAATTCAGTCTTGACAGAGTATTTTTGACATTTCAGATTGCATATGATCAAATTCAACATCAACACCAGTTTAAAAGAACAAATATTCAGGGACAAGCTTCCCTATGTAAAATAATGCTTTTTATCTCTAAAAACAGCAACAGAATGATATCCATGTTGCACCAGCTGGAGGGGACAAAATGAGATTTTCATGTCAGTATGTTATACTGAACCGAGGCTGCCCATAAGGGGGATAAAGGGGGAAGTTTTGTGGGGCCCAGCCAAATCTGGGGCCCATAGGGGGTCAGCAGAATCACGGTCCATTGTTAGGTTAAGCTGTGTTAACCATAATTTATTCATAACCTGAATAATAACCACTCTTATCAAAGCAACAAAAAATGAATTTCATTTGTTTATTCATGTATTTATTTAATGCAAACACCTTTTCTTAAAACAAAATGGCCTTTTTACTGGTAATGTTTACAGTGCTGATGGGCAAACTGAACTAAATGATTAGGAAAGTAATGTTTACTTCAGTGATGATGTGCACAGACGTCAGGATGCAAGAAAAAAAATTAATAAAAGAGGCAAACAAAGGGGCCTAAGGTGGCTAAAATGGGTTAAAAGTGGCAAGAAAATTGTGGTAAAAGGAAGAAAGAAGTTGTTAAAAGCAGGCAAGAGCAGCAAAAATTGATTTAAAGTGGCTGAATGTGACAAATTAGTTAAGTGGCAAAAAAACAGCAAGACGCAAAAAAATGGCTAAAAAAGGAGCAAATAAGTTACTAAAAGTGGGCAAAAAGCAGCAAAAATAGTTTTAACGCACTAAAAAGTGGCAAAAACGGTGAGAAGCAGCACAAATTAGTTAAAAGTGGCAAAATGGCTGGAAAGTGGCAAAAATTGATGAGAAGTGGAATAAAGAAGTGGCAACAATGGGTGGAAAGTGGTGAAAAGGGTTAAAAGCAACATGAATACACTGAATCAGAATCCAATGATACTTTGACACATTTTTTAGCTCTAAAATGATTTAACTGTTTGCCAGAATGCTAGCACCAATACTACTGATCTAACCCATACACTGACATCATCTATAAATCACAACTAGGGAGGGCCCATTCACTGGGTTTTCAGGGGTCAAGCCAATTCTGTGGGCAGGCCAGCACTGAACTCTTACTGTATATTGAATTATTTGAACTGTTTGTTTTGTTAGTCATGCATTCAGAAATTGCTATCTGTTCTGCATCTGCAGCTCACGTTTTCTCCCCGTTTTCTCCCTCCCCATTTGTTGCAATTTTACTTACCAATCACTATCAAACTCCTCTGGATAAAGCTCTTTGAAGCCGCTATGTCCCCACCTGTGGTTTGAACACATAAGATGAAGCTCTTGAAATCAAATCTCGTCTGTATCAACAAAAGCTGTGTTTCCATCAAGCAGTTCAGCAGAATTCAGTTCATTACTGGTGTTTTCATTGACAAACTTTGGGAAAGGTATCAAAAATAACTAATCCATACATTTTTGGCACCCTTTTGTTGGGATACCTAGCATACTCATCAACTCAAAGGAGCTGAGATAGACTCACTGCAGTCTATTTATCAGTTTAACCAATTGTCATTTCCTGTGTGATGACATTAATAAGGGGAAAAACAAAAAAAAAAAAAAAAAAACATGCCATGCAGTGTACTTTCTTCACATCTTTTCCCCAAAATTTTATCATGTTTGGTTTACTGTACCAAACTGTGTTGAACCACAGCACACTGCTTGGTGGAAAAGCACCGTATGTGTAGACTAATTTGAAAAGTTCTGATACAAATGGAGAAAAACCCTGGTTTTCTTCTTTCAACTTCACAGAAGTAAGACCATATAAAGAAGTTTTAATAATTCACCGTACCTTTCAGGGTCTTCGGCCTCAAATTCATAAAGTTTGCGAGTCCAGTATCGAGCCTCCCTGTCATCATGTTCTGAAGCTCGCTCTCCACTTCCACCAATGTCTCTGCGTTGATCTGATGCTCGATCACAGTGCATTCTTCCCCTGGAAAAAACAAGCATCACCTGTGAATCAGAGAGTAAAATACCGTACAGAAACAGCTTTCTAAACTGAGAGCTACATAATGAAACATACTCCCTAATGAGCTTTTGTGCAACTTCTGTTCTGGAGGCTTAAATTAAACTGGGAATTAAACATTCACTGTTCTTACCTGACACTCTGTAAGTCTGACAAATGTTTGTGATGGGACATCTGGATCTCCCAGTCTCGCATTTTCCACATCTCCATCTCCTCCTGGATCTAAAGTGGGTCAACGAAAGTAAGTATATTACAGAGTGCACAGACAACCACAAAACTACACACCCACTTTCACCTACACATACTATTTTAATACTTTACTTCTAAAGCAGTCAGGATTCACAGACTTACCGAGGTTATATACATTCCTTCTACTTTTAGGTAAGGGAAATAAAGATCTGCGGGTAAGTATAGGAACCTTCACACTGGAACTCTTTGATTATGGCATAAATGATGATCATGACTGTTTTGATTTATTTTGGTTATTGTAACATTATCACTCATTTATTTTGACATCTGCACCACAACCATTTATTAAATGTAAACACACATTATAAAAACTTTGAAAAACAAGCAATCAATAAAAAAAATAAAATTCTCTCTCTATATACTAGTGCATCTAAATAAATTAGAATATCATGAAAAAGTTCAATATTTTTTGTCACGGAAAGTGAAACCCATGTATTACATAGATTCATTACACATAGAGTGAATTATTTCAAGCCTTTCTTTCTTGAAATTTTGATAATTACAGCTTACAGATAAGAAAACCCAAAATTCAGTGTCTCAGAAAAATAGAATATTACATAAGATCAATTTAAAAAAGGATACTTTAAACAGAAATGTCAGGCTTCTGAAAAGTATGTCATTTCTATGCACTCAATACTTGGTTGGGCCTCCTTTTGCATGAATTACTGTATCAATGCGGCATGGCATGGAGGCGATCAGCCTGTGGCACTGCTCAGGTGTAATGGAAGCCCGAGTTGCTTTGATAGCAGCCTTCAGGTCATCTGCATTGTTGGGTCTGGTGTCTCTCATCTTCCTCTTGACAATACCCCATAGATTCTCTATGGGGTTCAGGTCAGGCCAGGTTGCTGGCCAATCAAGCACAATAACACCATGGTCATTGAACCAGCTTTTGGTACCTTTGGCAGTGTGAGCAGGTGCCAAGTCCTGATGGAAAATGAAATCAGCATCTCCATAAAGCTTGTCAGCAGAAGGAAGCATGAAGTGCTCTAAAATTTTCACTGTGGCATAAACCTTTCTTTGGTTAGGGTTAGGGTGGTCTAATAAATTTGTTAAGCACTATATATATATATATATATATATATATATATATATATATATATATGTGTGTGTGTGTGTGTGTGTGTGTGTAAATATATGTATCATGATAATAGTGAATAAATAATACATTAATTATGCTTTTGAGAAAGTGGTGGTTTACTTTTTTGGCCAAAATGTACAAAAACATTGAAACATTTACCACACATTACAAAACCGGGAAACAACATACCATGTGCTACAGTCATTGTTTCATCTTGATTATCTAGTTTTCATGACTGTAAGAGACCAAAATTGTAGTCAACTAATTGTCTAGCTCTACTGCAAAAGGTATTATTACCTCAATGTCAGATCTCAGCTCAGTGTTATTTATCACCAGGACATGCATCTAGAATTCTTTATCAGAAACCCAAGGACAGTTTGATAAAAACATGGAGCGATACACAACTTTTCTTGTCATATTATCCAGACATGTTATTCTTAAAAAAAATAAAAAATAAAAATCCAGCCATCAGCCCCAGAAATTTCTCTCTTTCCTTTATATAATCAATTTAAATGTATCACATAGTGCTAAGATGGATGATGGTCCCTTTTGGTCCAAATTTTTAAAAATGTCATTAAATCAAGATAAAAACTAAAAAAGAAAAATTCAGATGAAAAAAATGTACACAACTATATGTGTCCCTCTGCAGGTACATTGTTGGTGAGATCAGGGTATGATGTGACTTTGTTAAATCTTTTGAAAACTGTATTTATACAATCCAAATTTTAAATGAGAGCCACTGAAAAGTGCAACTCAGTTTTATATTATAAGTCCCCAAAGTTCCAGTATCTTTAAAACAAATCTCAAGACCATGGCTCAGAAGTAAACCAATCATGTGATCACTGATTTAAACCTATAAGCTAACCTTTAGCCCCAAGAGAATACAGTGGAGTTTTAATCAGAGATTTGGAGATCAATTCCAGTTACAATTTTGGCTTTCCATGATCATGAAAAAAGATTGCCCAATTACTGAGCTGCAGAGTGTGGTTTTGTCATGTGTGGTACATATTTCAGTGTTTTCTGTTATATTTTTAGCAACAGGGGTGGATCCCCACCACGTCAAAACCACTGTTAATTTATTTTTATTAACAATTTGTTATATTTTAATTACTTTGGATAATACATCCATTATTTGCTTATCCTGTTTTGGGGTTGCGGGGGGCTGGAGCCTATCCCAGTCGTCATTGGGCAAGAGGCAGGGAATATCCTGGACTAGTCACCAGTCAATGACAGGGCTGACGTAGAGATACAAACAACCAGGCACCACACACTCACACCTATAGACAGTTTAGAGTCACCAGTTAACCTAACAAGCAAGTCTTTGGTGGTGGGTGGAAGCAGAGCAACAGGAAAAAATATGGAGAGAACATGCAAACTCCCCTGCACCACCTTGTAGCCCTCTTATCATTGTAAATAATATTTTCACCACTTTCATTTATTACTTGCTTTTAGTTCTGTCAAGAGCTTTTAAATTTGATAAATGCATGTGATGCAGATATTAGACCAGCCTTCTCAACAGGGGTGCCACTGCGCCCTGGGGCACCTTCTGGCATTATTAGGGTTGCCTTCAAAATGCTTTACATGGAACCAAGAATTATCATGAATATGCAGATCATTAGCTTTTCCTGCACAAATAATCAAAATTGACTAGTACACTCTTGAAATCACATCCATGTAGGTGTCACAATGGGTGTTTTTTAAGTTTGGGCAGGGTAAAAGAAACACATTAAAGTGTGTTTTTTAGTGTCTAAACAACCACAATGCATTTCATGCAAGATACTTAAATATTTTTTCGACTGTGCTTTAGAGATTCATTTTATTGATCTAAAATAAATAAATACATGAGCAGTCACACGGATGTCAAATGTTATCATGTTACTTTTTTAAAGGGGTGACTTAAGATTTTAGAAAATTTTGAGGGTTTCTTGACAGAATTGAAGGTTGAGAAAGTCTGTTAGACAATCAGTTAGTAATTATGTTAAATAACTGTGATCCCAATATCATTCACAGTTTTGGTTTTTGCCATAACCGAGCAGCCCTATTGTACAGGCCAAAATAGTCTGTTGTTATAAGGACTGGACTCAGCTTGATTTGTTGATGCTTGCATTGGTATTCAGCAAATGAAACGCCACGTTTTTCAATGCAGTTTAATGTGGTAATTTCACTGCTATCAGTTGCAACTTTTAAGTTTTTGTTGTTTCTCTGTGACCTTATCTATGTGAAAATGTCAAACAGGACACATCAGTATAGCAAGTAGTATCACTGATGCAACAATGATAGTTTTTAGAAAACCGAACATCATGACCGCCATGGAAGTGAGATATAATGGCAAGGATGTTGCATTAGACTGGTAGGGTAAGGTAGGTGTAGTGAATAAATTGGTCGTCTTACAAACACATGAACTCAAACGTACCTTGTTGTGGGCATCAGTGTGGCGGATTACATTCCTCAATAACGTCTTTCCCAACGGCTGCTTTGACATGGCGACACTTGAAAACAGACAGGTGTAAATATAAATATTTCGTGCACACGTCTAACACAAGACAGTGAAAATTGCCCTTTTAAAACAAGACAGCAGAAAATAGCTTCATGAAATTATCATCTGTTAGCCTAGCATGCTAGCTACCACGACAGGAGGCAAATAGATGAACATGATTGAAACCTATTCCATTTCAGAGGTCCGGATACTTTAAAGCCCTAACTGCCAATACAAACGTTAATACTCACTTTAGAGAACGTGTACAGACCCTACCTTTTCAAAACGAGTAGCATTCAACAAGGGCAAAACACAAGCGACTGCATCTACCGGTCATGTACTTCTGCGTAACGCCGTCGCACAAACTACGTCACTGAACGTTGGACTTCCCGAATCTTGATTGGTCGAATGATCTGCCAATCATTGTGGCAGACGCTTCGGGCTGTACCAAGCACAGGCGTGACTGACTGTTAGCAGGTGATGGATATGCAACACAGATTTTACAACAGAGTTATAAAAAGTAGTGCTTTTCTTTCCAAGCAGTTACGTAGGCTAAGTAATCAGTGGTATGTATTTTAGCACCACCTTTTTGTATTCAGTAAAAAATACGGTAGACGTAAAGGCGCAATCATATGGCTTTAGTACTGTTTTGTCACAGGCGTATACGCCCTTATTAGATTGACATTAGGATCTTTTTATATGGATGTTGAACAAGGAAACACTTTAGATTTAATCATTTTGAGAAAATTTAAAATATAGATACACATGAAGGCGGCTATTGTTGTGCAATGTTCTCTGGGTGCTGATGTCAAATTGTCGCAATTTTCTACTTCTATCATCTTTTCTTTTGGAGTGCTGTTTTAGTGAAGAACATGAAGACAATGAGAAAGAAGTTACCATCTAGATCGAGGTGGGTAGCCTGAAACTGAAAAGATGTGAGAAGATGCAACCATTTGGCATCAGTGCCCAGAATGCATTGCGCAACAATGGCAGCCTACATAATGATTTTTTTAATAATTATATTTTTGTATTATATTTTTTTAGACAAAGATGAGAGAATGGGGGAGAGACATGCAGGAAAAGAGCCACAGGCCAGGCCTGGACCCATGTCACTTATACAGTGGTGTAGGAGAATGTTAAGAGGTGGGTAAACTCTTAATGTATATACTCTTTAGAAGTGGGTATGCTCTTTATTGTAAAATGGGTGTACTCTGTAGTGACAGAAAAAGTTGGTATACTCCGGCATGTACCCTGCACTACCACTGCACCTGTGTACATGGGGTACAATTTAACCACTAGGCCATCTGCAACCCAGTAAAAAACATTATATATTCTGCCTGCATCCCAACCTGTATTTCTGTCTGACCTAAATAACAAACTCCCTCTAAAAGCCGCATCATTCTGCAGCACAGTTCCTTTCATCTGAAGTCCTCAGAGTGGGCCACTGGATGCTCCAACTGTAGTCTCTTCTTATGTCCATGTTTATTCAGGGTTGGAATTGACAATCTTGGCAAAATATTGCATAATTATTGGGATATAGCTCACTTTGTTAGAATTAATGAGGCTTACTTGTTTCTTAATTAAGCAGAATGTTAAATGTTTTTATAAGTAGGTTTCATACATGAAGCTGCTCCATAGAACAGGCTGATAATTGTTTACATCCTCTAAAACCCAGGGGGAATAAAACTCTCATCTTATTTTATGTTTATTTATATATATATCTTATCTAATTTAATTAATTGCCTGTCAGTATTCTGGCACATCATTATGTCCTATGTGGGTAGATTCTTAAATAAGATCTGCTGAGATTTACCTTCTTATTAACTCCACTTTGAAGCTGCTGTGCAGCTGCATGACTTGGCTATAGGAATTTCACAAGCTTGGCCTGTTTATGTTCTAACATCACACTGGCAAAACAGGCATGTTTTTTTGAGCTGAAAAACTCGACTCTTGTCAGGGTGGTCAGCGATGAGGCCCTTTAAGTCTCAATGCAAGTCATTGTTGATGGTTTTGGACACAAATCATAGATGGATGATTAGAAGAAAATATTTCTCCTTTTATTTACTTCATCTAAAAATACATCATTGGCTCTCACCTCACTAAAGCTGTGCTTTAAGACTTTGTTGGTTCACACAAGTTAGTCCAGATTGGAAGCTGTTGTGTCAAGGACAAGCATGAATGTTCTTGTGCCATGAAGCTGAATAAGAGTTAGAAATGGTGACTCATTAGTGATGGAGCACAATCAACACCAATTTAAATTACACTCACTGATCATTTTATATTAAAAGTTTTATATAATTGTGACACCGCTTTGGAAATGTAAAGATGTAGTCAGAAGTCAAAGGAAACTGGCAAACCCACTACAACTAGAAATTCCAAAAAGTGTTTTAATAAAATATTGTGTAAATGTAATTGGTAGTATAGAAAGATAAAACTGTATTTATATAAATCAATGACCACTTGTTATGCACACCTGCTCAACTGTTCATTTATCTCTTATTAGCCATTCATGTGGCAACAACCAGTGTATGAAGACATGTAGGCATGATGAGGACAATGTGCTAAAGCTCAAATGGCTCAAATTTCTCATTTTTGTGTGTTAGAATTGAATGAATTGTCCCGTCTTCAATTGCCCTTAGGACAAATAATGTTTTTTGAATCGAATTGAATTGACTTAGCTTCTCTTAAAATCAAGTTTAAAAACTAGTATGGTGGTCCGAGGCGACAGACCCATGCCTAAGCAGCGCCACGGAGGAACTTACGCTCCCATTGATTACTATGGTGTTCAACATTTCGAAGTCCGAGAAAAACCGAAGGGGTGTGCGGATCATCACCAAAATCTAATTGATTCTTCCCTGTCACTATCCCAATATTTCCTGAAAGTTTGGAGAAGATCCAACTTTCCGTTCTTAAGTTATCTTGTACACATACAAACAAACAAACAAACAAACAAACAAAGATACGGAACCCTTTACGTAACCCCCTGCCGATTTCATCGGCATGGGTAAAAAAAAAAAAAAAGGAATGCCTTACTGTGGGGGACAGAATTAACTGTATTGTATTCATGCAAGTTGATTCTGGGTTTCTATAATAACATGCTTTTCCTGTCTCTTCGTCATGTCGTGTTATTCCAAATACAGTACAAACTTCAATATTCTTTGTTAGATAAATTTAGGTTGTTGAATATGTTCAGAATTTGGGGCGTGGTTGCTCCTTGAAGAGATGGTGGTGGGTCCTGAGGCTAGATCAGTTGAGAACAACTGATCTAGATGGGCTTTTTCCCTCTTTGGCTTGGCAGACTCAATGGCCACTACCTCCAAAAACAATTTGAAATGTGGACTCATCAGACAGTAGCATAGTTTTACAATTTAGATAAGTCCATCTGCATTGACCTCAGGCCTAGAATGGTCAAGGTCGAATTTTAGGTTATGAAATTATGATACTACTTCAGAAATGCAATGATATAGAAAGTATTCTATTTCTTTAAAATATAGTTAATATTATGAATTTGATGCCGGTAACATGTTCCAAAAAAGTTGGGACGTGTGAAAGAAAAGGCAGGGAAAGGTTAATGCTCAAAAAACATCTGGAACAGTCCACTTGTTAATATGTGACAGCTGATATTACCATGATTGGGTATAAAAGGTCCATCCCTGAAATGCTCAGTCATTTAAAATCAACAATGTTGCGAAGTTCTCCACTTTATGAAAGACTGTGCGGGTAAATAGCCTTATCCAAAGTTCATAATCAAGTTTTTCGATGTGCAATTGCAAAGAATTTAGAGATTTCTCCATTTACAGTCCAAATATTATCAAAGGATTTAGAGAATCTGCAGAAATGGGCAATGCTGAAAACCAACACTGAATGCCCCTGTAATATTCTATGACGTATGATACATGGAATTTAGACTGCTTTGTAAATCAGTTTTACCAATTATCATCTTTGGAAGTCATTATTTCAAAATTGTCTTTTTTTTTCATCAGCAAAAACATATTTTTATGAAACCATATGAAACGTAGTTGGATTTATTTTTCATCTGTCAAAAATACTTTTGCATGAGTAATAAACTTGTGATAAAAAGCTAATCATTTTCAGCTACTTTTGAAACCAATTTTTATTAATTTTTTTTATTTAAAGCACAGTCTGGTTCGGATAATAGCTGATTTATACTGACAAACACTGACTTTTTAATCATAATCATAAACCTCATCAGCCACAGTCTAGCTTCCTAAATTGCATTCAAAAACAAATAAATAGGATATTTTTAGTGATAGAATTGGCCTGTGGAACATTTTGTTAAAGGGTCACTGAGAAATAAAAAGATTTATAAATCTAGCTGAACAGCAGTGAACAAAATCATTCACATTCAGAATCCATTGCGAGCGTACAAACACTCTGTTCTATTTTAGAAACTCATTTGATTTACAAATCGTCTGACTGCATGCTGTCCCTGTGGCAAACTGGCTTTCTTCTCACCTCCCCGGTGGGCGAATGACTTTCCCACCACACTCTGAACAGCAAAGTCACTCCTTATGTATCATCCACACATGAACAGAATAGAGACACTGCTTTCTCTAATTCCCTTCAGTACATCCTTATCTACCATCGGTCTATTGTCCTCTTGCCTTTATTTCTTCAGCCCAGGGTCATACTGTAGGTCCATATTAGCACTCTTGTTCTGTTCCTGAAATTGTCCTTGTCTAAAAATTACAAAAAATATTCAAGAGGAGAAATGATAGATGATATAGTAGCAGCTTTATGAAAGATGCATTGGTGCTGAACTTGCCAAACTGTTATCAGTAGCTACTTCTGCCTCCTGTCTGTCCAGTCTTCATGTCACTAATTCTCTGAAAATAATGTTAAGATAAGCTCATTTTGGCATTACAACACTTTAACTGGCTTCGACACCTTTTGAAATCTTAAAGTTTTTTTTTTTAGAGAGTGCAGTCTTGAATTTTCAGATTTTGAAGAGACCATATTTGGATGAACCATTTCCGCTCATACATTTTAATTCAAACAGGCTTTTTTTTTCAATCTGGTGGCTGCACTCACAATATAGTGGCAATTTGCTCTTGTCAGTCACCCCCAAAAAATGTAAAAAATGTAAAAAAATGTACAGTCTTGTCATATATAAAGAGGTTTTTACCTTCCCCAGTGCCTGTTTATCCTGTCTTACATGCCAAACCACAGTACGTGCATGTCGCCCTGTACCAAAAATTCTAAATCCATCAAAATAAAAGCCTCAAAAATACTTAGATATTCTAAATAGTAACATTTATGCCTGCCCACAGGCAGAAAATGGGCTCTCCCTAGTTCTCAATCAATAATATCAAGGTGTGCATGTTGCCGTAGTTGTGCCAGTAAGCATTAACCTGACTAACATTGACCTCCTGGGCTTGGCCGAGCTTTTGGTGCTGTTAATATTAAAAAAAAAAGAAAAAGTCTCTTTCATACCACTTTAAGGAGAGGGCTTTGCATCTTAAATAGGTGGCAATAAATAATAAGTAATGATGAGTGTTAAAGTTTAAAATAAACAATTGGTTATCATTGTTTAAATGTAGGATGGACCGGGTCAACGGAAACCTCTGTGGGCCCCTTTATGCAGTTTGGTCCGTTACGTGTGGAAACTAGCAATATAATGCTGGATGCTTAAACATTTTCCTTAGAATAACAACAAATTAAAAAAATAAATAGCTAATAGTGAAGTTATCAGTTACATAAAACCATGTGAGCTGCTTTTTTCATAGAGTGAATTGCTGCCAAGGTGATTTTACTAAAGGTAATTATTAAAGATTATTTTCTTAATTAATTAAGAAGGCTGAGAGCAGTTAGTCATAGTTAAAGGTGCGTGGGAAATTATCCTGTTGGATGACTTCATACTCTGAGCTGCATAAAAACTTCTATTAGGTCAGTTTAATGTTAAGAGTCTTTAAAGGTGGTGTGTTTTATATTTAGCCTGGCAGCATTTAGCAAAGCAACCTTAGTAAAAAATGAAGGTAATATTTGTAAGTAGGCCACTCTAAATTAGTGTGTAATCACCTGACCATATAAAATTGTTTTATCTTCATCCAGTCAGAATAGCATTTTTCCATTCATGGGGAGAGTCCTCTCCCCATGAATGGAAAAATGCCACCATCTTGGATTTTTGCCACCATCTTGGATTTTTGCATCTCACACGTTTCTGCAGTACCACAGAGGTGTCCAAAAAAAACAATAAAACCATTTTATATAATCAGGTAATTAAACACCAATTTGGATAGGCTGACTTATAAATATCATGATAATTTTTTTCCAAGTTTGGTCCACTAAATGCTACAAGGCTAAATATCGCACACTGCACCTTTAAAGCATACAGGTTAAACAGCAGCTCATACAGCTTTTAGAACATTTGACTCTTCAGCAGACAACAAACCTCCACCCAGATGTTCACACAAACATAACCTATATGACCAGTTTATGGTTTATAATGAACTGAACAATGAGAATGAATTCATTTCATACAGATGACCAGTGGATCTGTAGGCTTTACTTTGCACTCAAAACACATTGGAGCTGTTTATATGAGGCCATATCAGACTTTAGTAAACAGACAAAAAGCTATCGGATGTTGTTCATTAACGTAGCCTAAAAAGTGAGAAAATAGTTCTCTTTGATGTGTAATGGTTAGGGCTGGGCAATTGTTTGCAAATTAGATTAAATATGGCCTGCTGCAATTTACAAATCGCGGAAGTTGCAATATTTCTATAACTAGAAATATGTGGAAATACCAGTTTAATAAATCAATTTTCTGCAGTAGCAGAGATTTTATGCACGTTATGCAAACATTCAAGTGTCAGTTTTTTAATAATGGTTTACAAAAATCCTGTTTTTTGTGTTTTCTTAATCAAAATGAGTGACATATAAATGATAATGCCCTTAAACAAAGCAAATGGCATCACATTTGCAATACGAGCAAAAATAGTTAGCTCATTCTGTCTTAAACTGATGAAGCCTTGCGTTACTTCACAAAAGTCATACCCCATCTGCGATGGTAGATGGTAGCCAGCCTCACCTCCCCCACCCCAGCTGCCTCTTGTATATCTTAAAGCTTGTTGCACCCCCATATTCAGATTTATGCTACTATGAATTAATTGCTTCGGAAATAATTTCATTGTTTTCAATACACTTGGTCTTTTTTATGGAATTATTTATTGCTTGAATTTGTCGAAAAAAAAAACCCAAAACATAGATTAACCCAAGAATAATCACATATGAAATTGCGATCGCAATATTTGGGGAAAAAAACTGCAATTAGATTATTTTGCAAATCGTTCAGCCCTAGCAATGGTAGCACCAGTACTAATTGTCTTGTTTGTGGGTGAGGTGTTGTCAGTGTTGTCACTACCTGGAACTTGTGTGAAAGTGACAATGTTGTTTGGGCTGTGATGGCCATGTGGTAAGGTGAGATAAAGAGCATCTGCATGTTGGCATGGAGGGGGGTGACTCTAGAACGCCGCAGCTTTCTGTTAAACCCTGAGGTGAAACTGAGCAAAACACCAGTGAAGGAAGGTTCCCACCTAAAAAAATCCTGAAGAAGTGCTGGCTTTCATCTATCCATTGGTCAGCAACATTAACTTGTGGGGGCTAATATTAGGGCATAATTAGGATTAGGGATTTCTTGGCTGATTGCTTATCCTTTCAGTAGGGCTCAAGTATCATGTTTGTTGAGAAGGAGAGCTGCAGCCCTACTTACTTCACCTGTGTGAGCAATGGGAGATTTTTGGCCTGTCAGTCTATTGATTTACCTTCTTTTTTTTTTTTTTTTAGATACTCAATAAGTTGTCATTTATCAAGTGTTGGTAATTGGCATAATAATTGACACTGACTAATCCACAGCTCTGCTTTGACCTTAGCTCCTGAGTTTAATTGTTGATATATAATGTATAATTGTATGGTTGCATTATTCTATCTACTTACATTTCAAAGGCTGCATATTACTGCTTGCCATGTGCTGACAGTGCTCATACAGAATTAAAGACAGTGTCAGTTTGTGCTAGGCCAAAGTGCATGCTGCCACGTATAGAGACCTGTTCCACATGATGACAGCAGCTACATTTCTAACAGCGTAATGACAGAGTGCTCAGCCAAAACGCTCTTCAAAAGAGCACTTCACACTACAGCAGCACATGTCAGATGAAACCTTTTGTTTCTTTTGCCAGCCTCTCAAACAATCAACCTAAAAAATGTTTATTCTTTGGTTCTATCTGATGGCTCTGGTGTTTTTGGGACATTCCTTAGATAGCAGCATTTTTTGAAGCTTTTGTCAAAGTTGCAGTAAATGTGGTGTTTGCCTCAAACATTAAGCGACAATGAAGGTTATGAAAAAGAGCTACAATTGTAGGCTAATGTGTGCATTCCATAAATACCATTTTGCTCCTCTGTCTGTGTAAATATATCATTAACTGCTCATATGTCACTGCTTGTTTGGTATGCTGTTGTTGTTCTTGTGTAAGCCTGTGATTTTTATCACCAAACAAAAGACATAATCGATCACCATGCAGATATTCCCTTCCTCAAACCATATGCGAGCACTCTTTTTTTTAGCTGCAGTGAGGTACAGTGCATCAAAAAAAAAAAAAGTCAAGGGAAAGGAGAAGGAAAGGAGAAAATATCCCTCCTCCTCCTCCTTGTGTAAGGATAGGGGAAAGGAGGGAGGAGGAGTGAAGGAAAGAGAGGAGGGGGAGGGTAAACACACCCAGACAGAGCCATGTCTGACATCCACGCTTTTTGAAAAGAAGGAAGGACTGATACAAAGCCTGAGCGACCGAGCAGAAGGCACGGAGGGCAAAAAGAGAGGAGGGAGGGCTGAGGGAATAAATGCAAACAGAACAGCGGAGAGGGGAGAAAAAAAAGGGACGAAAAAGATGCACAAGAGATGCATCAGTTCTCGTCCGTAAGGAACAAAAAACATTGTGTTCGTGAATGGGAGCTGGTGTTTGCAATGAGAAACCAGGCAGACTTCAGTCGCTGGTGTTGCTGAGCACCAATCCTCTCCCTCTCTCTTACTCTCTCACTGTCTGTTTGTCTCTGCCAGCCACGACCTGAGCCCGGGTATGATTTAAGGGAAGGGTTCAGGGATTTGCAGCTTTATGTTTTTAGAAATATGCAGCTGGAGAGGATTTGAACGTGCTGTTATTTGTGATTGAACACAGTGTGGGACGCGGACGCTCCTCGTGTTGCTGCTTTCAGGGCTGTTCCCCTCCCTGCCGCCTCTGGCTGTGTTTGGGCGATGGTCCTCACTGAGAAGCAGAGCATCACCCAGATGCCGGTCTCTGACTGTATGGGAGGATAAGCCCGTGTACAGCAGCATGGGAGCCAAACAGATGAAATGGTAAGAGCTTCTTTTTTTGATCTTTTCAGCATTAATGGCGCAGCTGAGGCTGTTATTATTTTTCTATATTTGGTCTGCATTGCATCAGGAGCAAAAATATACAACACACTTGGCCTAAATTTCAGGAGTCAACAGCTCCTCAGTTGTCTGTTTTAGAAAACATGTTTCTGTGGTAACGTTCATAATCTTTTTCAGCACAACAATGTGACATTGATGCTCTAACTGTGCAGGTATTGTTCAGTGTTTACAGAGCAGAAGGTGTGGGTGTGTCTCAGTATGTGTCTGTGAGAGCTGAGCTGCTATTGCCTAGCAACTACAGTCAAACTTCCATATTAAGCTGGTCCATTTTATAATTCTGACTAAAATTATTAAATTTCCTGTTATCTGAACAGGACATCCTATTATCCTGATATCTGGAAAACAGACAGAAAGACTTTTGTGCTGAAATAGTTCAAAAGCTGCCATCTTTAGCCAGTTATGGTACTGTTTACCAGATGACATAGCTACTGTTAAAGGGCCATAACAACCTGAACTATAATTTTAAATAAAAGTGTTCTAACTTAGGGTTAATGCATAGATTTTGCATGCTTGGTGTTAAGAAGCAGTCATTTACTTAAGCACAAATAGAAACGGAGGTTGGCAGTTAAAATCCTTAAAGATTTTCTGGGGGCCGTTTTGTGCTTCTTTTTTTTTTAAAGATAGGACTGTGGATAGAGTCAGAAACTAGGGATGAGAGAGAGTGAAGTAACATCTGTAGGCCGTAGGCATAGGTTGGACTTGAACCCAGGTTGCCCACATACACTGGATGCTTCCCAGCCGCTAGGCCATCTGCACCCCAACAACACTGATAATTTCTAAACTTAGCACTAAAAGTTAGGAAATTTGTGTTTGGTAGATTATTTTTTGTTGTAACAGTGCTTCTCGGAAATAAATCTTATACCATTGGAAAGCCTGTTTATTTCCCTTTTAAATGGTGCCACATTTGTAAGGAGCATGCATTTGTGGGATGTGTAGCAGAGCTGAGTATGTGGGTTGCACCAATGAAAAATGTGCCAAATCTTCTCTGCCAATGCCAAACAGCTTATTCTGCCATTGACTCTTCTTTGATGGATTGGATGATTGAAGTCTGAAGAAAGACATATTGACAATTTAACAATTTATTCATTTAACAAACAGGAGCCTCAGTATTGTGTTGAGGAACCATGCACAGCTACAACATTGTTGCAAAGTCAGTCAATGTGGTTGTGTTGGTAACTCTGGTATGAGCAGCACATCCAAGCTGATCCCAAAAGTGTTCATTGGGGTTCGAGGTCAGGACTACTAGCAGGACATTCCATCCTCTCCCTTCCCAAATTATGGAGGTAGTCTCTGATAAACCCCGCTCTGTGGGGGCGAGCATTGTCATTTTGTAGGATAGAGTTCGGTCTCAGACTGTAGAGGTATGGGATTGCCACTGGTTGCAGAATCTCATCTCGATATCTCTCTGCATTGAGATTGCAATAACAATTGATAGCCTTGTTTTTCCAGTGAGGGAGATGCCGCCCCACATCATCACACTGCCAGACCAGACTACGTGTCTAAATCCAAACAAGCGCAGAGAGCAACACTGAAAGCTTTCTGTGGCAGAAAAAATGTTTTCTCTCCACTCCCAGTCTGTTTTGGCATGGCTTTCCGATTATGGCGATGGGCTTGTCCTGTTCAGTCCGGCGTTAGCTTTTAGCTGGGATGTCGCAGTAGGACCGCTGCCGTTTACTCCAGCCTAGGCGCTGTTCTTGTTGAAATCAGGGCACAGAACCACACTGACAGCTTGTCTTGTGCAGAGGAGCTGAGTCGATGTGTGTCTGTGTTCAACCAATCAGATGCAGTAGAACAAAAACAGGAGGAGAGGGGGATGACGCTGCTCAGAGTTCATCTCCACACACACAGAACGAGTCAGACAGAGAGAGACTGGGCAACATGTAGCTTTTTACATATCAGTAACCACTTAAGCTGTGTTTCCATCAGGGGGTCCGGTTTGATTCAGTTCAGTTTGGAATGGTTTGGTACGCTAAACCCCAAAATAGTATGCGTTTCCATAGACACCCGTGCTCTCACTTGGGTGGGCGGGGCTGTAAAAGCATGCATATAAAGTCACAGACAGCGCAAGTCAGCTGTTCCAGTTGCAGAGTTATAGAAAGGCTGAGTGACAGAAATCAGAAGGGAATAAGCAGTAAACAGCTTTATGTCAGCTGAAAGTGCTTTTAAGAAAACAACTACATCTTAATGATGTTAACCACTGTCAGTAAAGATCCTCAGATGATGGAATATGTGCACAGAGACGGTTTAAGTCGTAACGCTACGTTAATATGTGATTATATCTAGTCTAGAACAGTTTATACGATGAAATATGAAAGTTTAGAGCTGTACTGTGAGAATTCACCGCATCGAAAATAAAGTAAAAGCTGGTGTTAAAATTAAGCTAGATTAAGTCAGAAATAATAAAATAGTCTGCAGCCCGAAGTTTTACGAGCCCATTCAACAACCACAGAGCAATGTTTTCACAGGTTACCTAACGTAAGACGTAGATTAATAACTAGTTACAGATGAGAGTGAACCGTTCAAAGGCTTTGTAGTCACTAAACGTCTGCATTAATTTAGTTTTTCATCTATCCTGGATGGATCAGGCTGATGTGAGCCTTCAGGTTCTGCTTTGTGTACTTAATATCATCCAGATAAATGTCAGGAAACTTAATTTGTGGCCAGATACCAATATCCATAGACTAGGAAACAGTTTGGATCTCCGTCGAGTCCAAATATTTCCCATTTAGGCAGTTATTTGGTCCATTTTTGCCCGCCTCTCACAGCGCAGACTTCTGTGTTTGAAGCCCGGAGGCGAGCAGCTGAGTCACGCGCTGACGTGACATCAGTGCTGCCCCTATTGTTGTGTGTGTAGCTCCACCTTTTTGGTACGGTTAGGTAAGATTGGCACCCCTACGGAAGGGTGCCGAAAAGTAGGATGGTACGAGTTGGTTTTTTGGGACCCTTTCTCTATGGAAACGCCAAAAAAAGTGTGCCGTACCGCACCGAACTGAGCCGGACCGCTCGGGGGAAACGACCATTACTATACCTTGGGCTAAAGATAATGAACTACTAACAATCATAACAAATTCACTCTGCCAGAACACACATTTCAGTCAGGCATTTCAACAGGCATCCCAGATATTTGTGGTCAGCCATATACTAGGTTTTAACCTAGTCTTGTTTAGTCTCTATAAAGCAGAGCAGTTTCCTTGTCATTGTAGGAAATAACCCGAAAATGATACATGTATGAATGTACGTCTACTTAGGGCCTCTGTGGACAGACCTTTACCACATTTTTCCAGGAACACATTTGCAACCTACTGGAAAGAGCTTTGTGACCCACCAGTTGAGAACCAATGTTACAGAATATACGTACTTCTAAATCCCCTCTTCTAGGCTAGCAAAGGAAACAAAAAGTAATCTAAGTACACCAATACATTGCTTGTATTGCATTGCCCTGAACAGGGATATGGAATGACTAACTCATAAAGCATCATCATGCAGTTGTCCGTGGGTACATGATGGTGAAATCTGCTCTTCTGTAGCTGTTAGTTTCACAATAACTCCTACTCCTTGAAGCAGCAGAGTTAAGTGACAGGGACAAAATACTGAAGGCCCATTTTTAGGTGACTAAATATAGCAGATGGTCTTTGTTTATGACACAGGGTGGGGTGGCTTAAAACATGGGGGTTAAATTGATAGTATATCCTCTTCAGGCAACACACCACCACTCAGATTAGTCTGAAGACCAGAGGGCATTTGATTGCAGTTGCTTTTCCTGAAGTTTGTCATAGTTTAGGAAAGTCAGTCCTCTTTGAAGTCCTTTAAAAGGTTGACCCCACAGAGATGATCAGATGGATTTGAGGTGGGATTAGGTGGTTAATCAAGGATAGAGGAAAAATCTTAAAAGGCACCCTACATATGAAGACATACTGACTTTACTAGAATAAAATTAGTGTCATTTATATGTATGTAGTACAATGAAACACAATGGGTTTCTCCATTTTTGAGAAAATTAAAAAAAATAGATTCACATGTAGGCTGCCACTTTTGTGCAATGCATCCTGGGTAGTGATGTCATATTGTTATATTGTTCTTTGTCCTGTAGAGTGTCACCTAGATAAATTTAGACCTGGGTACAGACCTGCAGAAATCTAGTGTGTTTCTTTTTACAACATACAAATGATAGACACAAAAGTTAGTCTGTGAGTAACTTGATTTGTCTTGATAGGTAGGGTTCATTTTTAGACACTGCCTACATTTGCATACATTTGCAGTGTTTATTTGGGCTTTTCTCTAAACTTGCTTTTTATTTATGAAATTTTAGTGTATAGGTTTACCTTTTGCATTTTGATAATGTGCCAAAATTAAAAGATTCTAATAATTTTCAAACATAAAAAGGCTTTTGAGCAGAATTTCATAATTATTGGAAATAAAATGTGATTTTCTCTTTAAGGAGTCATTTTGAACTGGTTTATTTTTTTATCAGTGCATTATTTTTAATAAGATTTATTGCATTTATTTGTAGGACAGCAACCAGTTACGGTTAGAAAAACTGAATGGTGCAAATGCACAGTATTTCCCTTTAAACAGAGTAAAGAAAAAAAGTAAATCATGACAATAAACAGAGATTCCAGTATGAAGTACTTCACCCTGTACAACTTTCCAACACTGCTGATCAAATGCTGTTAATCTGCAGCTCTGAAGATCATCTCCTGCAAATCCCAGCACTAATCTGTGGCTAACCCATATGTTTCCAAATCTATCTGTAGCCTTTGTATTTGTTCTTTTTGTGCAACAGCCTAGAAGCAAGTGACTAAAGTAAATTTGTTAGTTTATTGACCTGATGCACCCTGAGACAATGGCTGAGGATATCTCGTTAATGTCATCATCTGCAATGACAAGATTAGTTGGAGGCTGCTGCTTTGATCCCCTTTGCTGAAAGACTTAAGGATAATCACAACACGCATCTGATAAGACGCTGGGCTGATGTGACCTGGTGCAATTAATCTTCATGACAAGTTAGGAGGACAGGACTGTCTGAAGTTTCTAAAACAATGAATTTGGCCATTTAGGCTGTCTCTACCGAGTTTTTAAATGATGTAATTTGTCCTTTTTCTTGCTTTTTCTATTAGCAATGCCAGTCATCACTGAGTAAACGATAACTTTTGTCATTATCTTACTTTTTCTTCCTCTTAATGATGCTTAAATGTGGGCCGGACGAGTCTGTGAAGGTTGTTGTTTTGGAGTGTGGATGTGTTAGGCAGGAGGTAGTCAGTGACACTGATGTAGGACTGTTTCTTACATTTCTTAAGCTTCATGACTTAGATCAATCCTATGGTTATCTCACTGTCAGGTATCAGAGCTGACTGATGACAATAGCTTTCACCTGATTGCATTTTCAAACAATTTTATTTTTTTTTGTATTTGGCTAAAAAAATAAATCTTAATTCGGATTTAAGTATATAAAAATAACTGTAAGGTTTAACATTTTCTTTTTGCAGTAGAATAGAAGAAGTAAGGTAAGAATGGTAAGATAGCACACTATAGGATACGATTTATGATATGATACAATACATTGATATGCATGCCATCATACAAAACCCTTCAATATGATACTACTGAATATGATTTAAATATGATAAGATGTAATGTGATTCAGTACTGTATGATACATTTCAATAATATAATATACAATATGACACTATAAGATATGATATAATGCAATGTAGTACAATACAGCATGATGCTATTCAATTTGATATGGTGCTTGATACATCATAATATGTAACAATACAATTTGATACTATACAATATGATACTTTAGTATGATAGGGTTCAATATTTTACAATACAGTATTATATGATACAGTGTGACAGTACACTATGTTATGATACTGTATGACGCAAGACAATGAGACTTGATGCAGAACACTGAAATACACTAAAATAATAAAACAAATATGATACAGTACAGTATGATACAGTACAGTATGATGTGGTACAATTAGTTATGAAACAGTGTGATACAACACAGTATGCTACAATACAATAGGATAATATATGGTCTAATATGATACAATACATTACGATTCAATACAGTACAATGCAATACAATAAGATCTGATACAATATGGTATGATACAATTCAAACTCAACCTATCAATAAAACTTAATTTATATAGCACTTTATGTAGAACAAAGTGCTTTACAAACACACAAATAAGTAAAATGAGCCATCCTGCAATCCATACACAACATTGGCAACATATGTCATGAATTAAAGCCTCTGTAAAAACAGGAACCTATGTACCGAGTAGATACTGAAGAAATGTCATCTTGAGATTCATATTGAGGAAACACTGGAAGATTGGTAAAGTGTAAATTAAAGTATCAGATAATGAAAAAAAGATGGATTAGAACCAAATAAAATTAAATAAAAGGTTCTAAGATGAGAATAAAAACACTTACATGTAACTCAGTGAAATATACTAAAATATGAAAATACAAGGATTAACTACTAAAATATAGTTCTGAAATTAAGATTAGATACAATAAGACCTAAAATACTAGAACAGATTAGGATGATGATCTGAAATTAAGTTTTGGTTCTGACTTTGGGGACAGTCAACAGAGCAATTCCTGGAGACCTGAGGGCTCTACTGATACATATGATATGATTTCATATGATAACATACAATACATTACAACCTAATACGATACAATACAATACACTATGTTTTAATAAAATATGATATGAGACAATATGGTATCGCATGGTATTATAGGGATGATAATACCATGATAGGCTGATGATAGGCTATGCAATTCCTGGTCACTAATAATATCTAGTCACAGTGATTCTACAATAATTGAAATACTATGTGAAATCTATTGACACATAATGTTATCTGATTAACTGAAGATCTTAATGCCTCTATTGAGGTAAAATAATAAAGAAATAATGTAATATGCTACAATCTGGAGTCAGCTTCGTCTCTTGTGCTTTCACATTTAACTACTCATGTCTGTGTGACTTTGTCTCACTATTATTGTCTTCTTTTGTCACGAAGGTGTGATGCAGTGAGTCAATCCAACGGGAAAATTTGTTAAGGGATGTTTTTTGTTTTACTTAATATCAAAACTTGGCACCATCTGATAATTGTATCACACAGGTCAGGATGATGCTGCATAGCAAAAATAATATTTTACACCAACCTTAATTGCCTATCTTTCTTATCTCTCCACCAAACACATTTTAATCATCCCGGCAATTACAATATTACATGTCATACTACGTTAAAGTAACCATAATATAACTACAAATCCCAACCACTGTCTATTATACTTAGTTTGAAGTTTAGCATGTTTAACTGCTAAAACAAGAGAGATGTTCAAACATTTTACTTACTATGCCTGTGTGCAGAGTTAATATTTAAAGCCATGAGCATGCTAACAGAGGTATTTAGCTCAACGTTGTGGAGCATTTGTTCGAAAGGTTCAATACTTCCAGGTTCTTGTCTTCCTGAGATCAATATTCTCCCAATGTGGCTTTCTGTGGTTTTATCTTCTTAGCAAAGGATTTATTTTCCTTTGTAAAGTATTCAGTGTATTTTTAGTGGGTCAGTCTGTTGAATTCAGCCACCTACACCATACAGCCTACTCATATTATACTCCTTGAAACCCTACACTCAATCTGAAGGCAAAACCGTTGTTTTAAATGTATTCTTTGCTTTTTCCTATTCTGGCTTTACATATGTAAAGATTCAAACTGCTTCGTTTAACTGTTTTCCTCCTTTTTTCTTCATCAGTCTGATCTGTAATTTAAACCAGGGCTCTTACAACAAAAATCACAATGTCACTAGCATGATCAAGACAGAGCTTATGTGCGCATTTATTTAAGCACTCAGGGGATTATGTGTGCAATTATACCATAAAGAGGCTGCAAAGTAAAAATTGACAGATAATAAGAGTGTTACTGTGTTGTGCTATTTGCTTGCGCTGAGTAATGCTATTAGATAAGCAGAAAATCTCATTAGCTGGCAATCTAAATCTTGCAGCATGTGTATGATAATAACATGTTTAACTGCGCAAACACGATTCCTCGGGGGATTCCCTGGTTTGTAAACATATATTCATCCCACAGTGAAGTCCACAGTCTTTTTTCCATCTTGGCCTGAGGAGCATGGCAATGAGTTTCCCTTCTCTGGAAAAGAGTTTAGATCTGTTTCCACTGACACAGGCATGTTTTCCCAGGCAGCCACAGAGGCAAGAAGTTGGAATCCCCAGTAAAAGAAGCATGAATAATGCCATAGGTTGTAGGTCACAGAGGCTGTAACCCATTTCTCCAAACAGAGCAGTGAGGAAGACAGCTGGCGTGACCTCAGGCTGCTGGAGATGCTCTCAGGAAACACAAAACGAATATTCATTCAAGCTGCAGGAAAAACCAGGGATTCAGAAAATATACCAGAGTTATGTTTAAAAATGATGACCGAAGGGGGAACAAACTATGTAAAGAATTTCCTGTGGGAAACATGACAGACTTGGTCCCGCTGTGCATTTTCTGAAAAGGTTTTCTTTGCTGTTCTGTTTTGTAGTTTCATACAATTTTTAAGTCAGCAGTCTGTGATAAACTCTATTCCTATGGGTGCCACTTGTTTTAAACGGATATGGTTTAAAATATTTAACCCAGATGGGATCATTTCAGATTTTTTATGCTCCTTTGGGAGTTCTTTAAGCGTACATCTCCATTTTATATAGCGAGGTTTATTTATTGCCATTTGTTTGGCAAGAGATGCAAACACATTCACTCGTGCCTGTGCCCGCCATCTGTTTCAGTCTCAGCTCAGCCAGCCCTGCTCACTCCCCCAAAGAGGAGTATGTTATCACCCAGGCCGCTGACACCCCCAAAGAGGAAACACTCCACGATCAGTCTGAGGACCAGGGGGAACCTCAGGATGACAAATGTGAGCTGACGGAGAAGAAATCTGTCACAGGTTGGTTGGCTGCACATCAACTCTAGTAGAGCAAAAAACGGAGAGCCTTCTAAATGAAAACAAACCCTCTCGTGCCTCATCCTTTCAATTCTCTCTCTCTCTTCCTTTCAGAGGAAGTGTCTCTGTGTGGATTGTGCCCCTCCCTGGGGCAGGATGGGCAGGAGGAGGAGAAGTCCTGGGAGGAGCAGCTGGATGCCCACCAGGAGCAGCTGGAAAAGGAGATGCAGGAGGCCAGGAGGATGGTGTTCCGCCTACAGGTAATTCCTGCTGGTTAACCACCCAAAAACAAACTGCAAATGCTGCTATATGAATACATCATTCACTGAGGGCATACAGACCACACAGGCACCAGGGGAATATGAAAGCATAAAAATAACATCCTGATACACTAGTATGAATAGAGTAGAATAGAATAGAATAGACAAAAGTTATTTCCTGTTGACAAGAACGACCGTTCCCCTCTTTTTAGGTGAAAATAAGTGCTGAGAATGACTGGCAGTAGATTATAAAACACTGAAAGCAATTTGTTCTTCAAAAATTAACATAACTTGTTAAATGTTTAATCATAAAATAACAAAGGAGTACAAAAGATGAACTTTATGGCTTTGGAATGAAATTATAGAGAAGAAAAGTAGTGAAAACCAGTGTTACGTACCTCCTGGCTTTAAGTCACAATCACTCTGTGACAACAGAGGCTGTAATTTGTCATCATCTTACCTGATTCTTTACACATTCATTACTGTTAAGGGCTAAGCCCAGATAAATAAAATGACACAATCTACTAGCATTAACATTAAATGCATTAAAGAAATGGGACAGTCTGTAGAAAGAAAGGATTTGTTTTCATGACAGGAGATACAATCTGGGTACACAGCAAAATCATCAGTGTTTTTTCAACTCCCATAGTGCTAAATGTACAACATTTTCTATTTTTTATAACTCTCTCTGGTCCCAAGATAAATTTACATTTTGGAAAGTGTTAGTATTTAACCACAAATATGTGTTAGTATAGTGTTAAATTTTAACACTCACAGTGTTCTTGTTTTAACAGATTTAAGTGTATGTTTAACACAGTAGTGTTATTTTCTTTCACTTGAGATGTAAATTTCAAGTATCTATCATGTGAATTGTAGAAACAGCACAATGCTTTTTTTAATACTTATTAACAATTGCCACCTCACATCCTGCCACCTCAGGAAATGACCAACTCAGGGAATAACTTCACTCATGATGCAGAAGTGTTAAACATAAAAAACAACAATCCTCCAAAATCATGAGAAAAGAAATCCCAGGAGTGAATTTTATAACAAGCAACATATCAACACGTGTAAATTTATAAATACATCTAAAAACATGTAATACTTATCTGAATGTTGTGCTCAAGGGCATGATGGAAGAAGTCTGTCCCCCAGACTTGAAATGGCAGTGGGCGGAGCTTAGATCAGTTGACCCTCTACAGAGCTGAACTAACACAGATGGATCAACGCTGTCGAATTACTCCAACTCTGAAGGCCATTTAACTAAGATTTTAGTTTGAATTACACTTTGAGTGTTGAAGTCATCTCTGAAATGTTTAACACTGAGAATTCAACTCTCCACTTTTTTCTGTGTAAGCTCACTTTCCATCGCCTGTGATTCCTGACACCAACATAGCTACGTGGATAACATAGCTGCGTAGCTTACATGGCTGCTTTGTGAGCTTAGTATTAGCAACATAGCTACATAGTTATGTGATCTATAGGTAAGTTAGCTTTAACAACTTGAGCCTTCGCTAAAGCTTACAAATCTATGTAGATAACATAGATACATAGCTTACATAGCTGCTTGTAGAGCTTAGCTTTAGCAATGAAAGCTATGTAGCTACATTTGCTTCATAGCTATGTTACCTATGTAGCTTACACAGCTATCAGAGCCACTTAAGCTATGCTTGCTGCATTAAAAGGTTTTCATGGAGGACAAGCTTTAAATTACTCTGCTTTATTAAAGAGGTAGTGAACACTTGAACATTTTTTGTCATCTGTACACTGAGGTAATTTACTGAACTATAATAAAACACATCAGTGTTGGTGTTATGGCTAAAATTTGCACCAAACTGATAAAAATCTGGATTTTACGGCTTTCAATTAGCTCAAACGGACATCTGCCTTGAAAAATCTTTTCTGAAAAGGTGGGGCTTATGTGACGAAGAAACCAACCATTGGTAGGTTTCTACGTCACAATCTCTATATAAAAGGTAGAGCGTTACCGCCTCTAACTGACTTTACCATTCAGAGACCACTCCCATCCTGTCCTGCACTGCTTCGGCTCTGAGAGCTCCGGCTGTAGTAACGCCGCTGCTGGAGCACACGACCCGAACAGTGCTCAGGACCACCATGGTCCGCCACCACACTATAGCCTGCCTTACCTTAACTCTTACTAACCCTAAATGGAAGTTTAATCTGAACTCTGTATATTTAGTCTATATAAAGTAAATTTTACTATCTTCTTATTTTAAGCTTTTAAATTCCCATATTTCTTATGTATTACCATTTTTTTATTTGCACCAAGAAAGAGGCTGGGCTGGCATCCTTTTTGCAAAGTATCCGGATAGGTTGCTCTAACCGATGGAATTGAACAGAATAGGTGTGTTATTGATAAGAGAAGATCAGGGAAGAGCATTGCTCCTAGAGCGTCAAGTACAACATATGAAAAAAGGAGCAAATTAAAAGTAAATAGAGAAGAAAAAATGAATAAAATTCCAATGCTGAGACTTTCAAAATCATAATAGGAGCCACTGTTTGACACGATATCCTTAGAATATCAATTAATAGATGAGAGAGTCTTTAAATGACAGCTGTTCTTGTTCATAGCGTTGTTGTACTTTTGCCAGTAGTGTATTGCACATTGCTAATGCACTAGGTTCATCTGATCCGTTGCAGTGAATCAGATGGACAAATATAATCAGATTTATGCATGTAACTAAGATAAAGATAGGTGGATTTCAAATCAAGAAAACATTTCAGTATGACTTAAATTTTTGCAAGATATCTGTTTACCAGCTGATTTGTTTTGCTCTGTTGAAACATTTGGTAAAGAAAGGAAAAGTAACATCCCTTCAGACTACTTGGGATTCATCAGAGTACTTGATGATGATCAGAATGACTCACTAGATCTCTTTTGTCCATATTAATAAGATAATATTTATAATTTATTCAGCAGCTGTCAGGCTGACAATCTACTCTCCATTCTTCCATGGTAGAATCAAAATACAGCTGTCCCAATATTAAAATGGGTATGCAAATGAATCTCTGTGATTGCAATGATTGAGTCAGTGACCAGATGAATGCATGAAGAATATCATCATTTACAAACATGTAAGATATGAACATGCTGCACATTTATTCATCTAGAAATAAACTGTAAATGGAGGTTAAACTTCCTGTGGGCAATATATATTTATAATTATAAAGTATAAAGTGCTCAATCTGTTATGGCATACTTATATTTTACGTAATTTCACCAAACAGTATATAATAATTTAGAGTAATTTATTTTTACTCTGGGACTTCTATGCATTTATTTGGATAGGATTGTGGATAGATTCAGAAGAAAAAGAGAGTGCGAGCAGGGAATGACATGAGACAGCTTCTGTGTATTGGGCCTGCAGACATAACTAGGCTACTGGTGCCCCTAAAGTCATTATTTTTACAGCAATGATAATTATGATTATCATAATTATAATAATGATATGGTGATTGTTATTGGTGTTACTAGAGTCATCCTTTTATGTTGTATTTTATATGTTCCCAGTGCAGCTGCAAATATTTAACATATCATACATATCTCATAAATAGCCATCTAAGGTGCCAGCTCTTAGGCACTCTACATGAAATCAATAATAGTCAATTGACAATGTTTATTCGATCGGGACACAGCTAGAAGCATAACTACAGTCATGGACTGTCTTTCTCAGTTGAATTGGGGATGTAAAAGGTAATGTGTGACTTGATGAAGTGTAAAGTAGGCTATGTTATGAACAGCAACAACAAAACAGAAGCCAAACAACAGATACAGCATCCAGGCGCTGACTGGGATGAGTCCAGAGAGAGGGAGAGCCAGCAAAATGCTGGAGCTGGGGTTTTATTCTCTTGGAGAGCCAAACTCAGGTGCTCTAAATCTGGCAATAACATAAAACAATATACCTGCAAAGCCAAGCCTGATAGTGGGTTAGGCAGAGATGGTCACACATTACCATGTGCTTTGTATCACACCTTGATTCAATGTTTCTGCTCACATGGAAACTTCTGGATTTACTTGTCATCTTTCAGGAAGCCAGATTAAGTGGGAATGTTTTTAATTTTATAGATGTTAGAAGGCGGTTTTGTGGACTGTTTCCAAACCTCTGAATCACTGCTCGCACACTTCACATCTCTTCAATTGTTCAAATGAATAAACAATTGCAATTTTTTTTGTTTTACAAAGTTACTCTAATAGACTGAAATTGATACATTTAGGGGCATCTATGGCTCAGTGGTAGAGTTTGTCTTCCCTCAACCAGAAATGTAAAGCTAACTTAGCTAAAAATAACAGAGCTAAGTAACTATGTTGCTAAAGCTATGCTCATTAAAAGCTACGTGAGCTACGTATGTAGGCTATCTATGTTGAATGAAGCTCAGGCTGCTAAAGCTAACTTAGCTTTAGCCAAAGCTAACAAAGCTTAAGCAAGCTGTCACTCATCTAACTACTTCTAACACTGATCTATACATGATTTAATCCCAGATTAGACCTCTGACTTTTTTCTGTTTTATCAATGACATGTTGCTAAGTCTGTTATGTTTGCAATGTAGTTTCATGAATGTTACTACCACACTTTGTTTGTGACTAAAGTTGAATTTAGAAAAAAAAAAAAATCAAAAACTAAAAAAAACATTGTAGCGGCAAATTACAACATTTCCTTCTAAGATATATGGTATCTCAAATTAACAGTCTGAGAGTGGTCATCAGAAATGTACGGCCTGCTGCCAGACCCCTCTTGCAGCCTCCACCATCAGTGTGTGAATAAGAGTTTGACCTGCGGTCTAAAAACTACTTTGAGTAATCAGAGGACTAGAAAAGTGCTTAACATACTAAATTTATGTTACCATTTATATAAAGTAGATACAACTATTAAGGGTGGTATTTATTGCCTTTTTATTGATATTAAGCTCTGGTAAAATATAATACAAATAAAACATAAGGACAGTAATAAAAAAAAACACACAAGCTGATAAGTTAAAATACTAGAAAAAGAGCTATAATCCTAATAAAATCAGAGGTAATGGTTTCCCCTTATCTAACTTGATAAGGTATTGAGATATTTATGTTCTACTTTGAAAGCATTTGTGTATGTAGATGAGTACTGTGAGTGTACGTCTGCTTCCTTGTGGTATTACTTAATTTGAAATGGTTCATTTTAGTTTAATTCACTGGCTTTCTCATCTAAAATGGAAAACTCATTCTGCAGCCAAGTGTAAAATCCCAAACTGCTGTATTTACATGTACAAATACAGAAATAAATCTAGCTGTTCTCCCATGCATATTTTATAAGATTGCTTACAGGCCTTCACTCTCTGTGTCTATATGAATGCATCTGTGTCTGTGTTTCTGTCCTCAGGCTCTGCTGCTCCATGGCTCTCTCCCTGAGGAGGACCAGGATGGATCTGTGAGCTTCGGAGATAACCGGGCAAATGCTGAGCAGCAGCTGGTACAGTGCCCCCTCTCTCTGCTAACTGGAGAAAATAACAACTTGCTGTGCGCTCTGTGTGAAGTGTCAGTGTCAGGCCTTCTGTTGCGATGATGTTTGCAGCCATCAGTCTTCTCCTCTCAGCGGCTATAGCACTGCACTATTGAATCTCTGTGATCTGCTTGCCCGCTGTCATGCGGGCCCATTGCCTTCTCATAAGTTCTGACATTTTTCTATTCTCTAATTATGCCGCTCATACCCCCTCTCCCTTTGAAGGTCCTAATCCGCAGTCGTCTGGACCAAAGCGTGGAGGAAGCCCTTGATCTCAAGGTACAGTAAGTAAAAGTAATTAGGTTTAATATAGATGAGCTGCTGAGCAAAGAGTCCCTCTCTCTAATGTCTCTGTTCATTTGTGCGGCTTTTAGAGAGAACTTCTTAGACACAAACAGGAGGCACGCCACCTTCAGGCCATCAAGGTAAACCTTCTAATTTTGTCCTTTGAGTGAGAATTAAACCGGATTAGGGGATATAATTCAATCTGCTCCTCTCTTGTGCTTTCTCAAAGTAAAAATTCTGCAGTTTCTGTTACACATGCTCTAGGTGTTTCCTACTTCTATTAAAAAGATAATGACATTTAACGGTGGGTGTTTGCAGTCCACTAGGCAGGTGGGTGCTTCTGTATCTGTATTCAGGTCTGGACATTTCTTTGATCTCCCCCACTCTCATTAGGATGCTCTGCAGCAGCGCCTCACAGTGCAGGAGGACACTGTGCTGCAGCTAAAGCAGGAACTACTGAGGAGCAACATGGCCAAAGATCAACTGGAGAGGGAAAATGTGAGACAAGTGATGATTTCCATTCTACACTTTAAGATAATTCTCCTGCTTGACCTATGGATGCAGGTTTATGTGAGAGCGATGTGCTGCTTCTTTGTCATGCTGCTGTTTCTGTTTGCAGGCAGAGCTTAAACACAAGCTGAGCGAGAAGAACAAATTCCTCAGTGAATATGAGGTATCGTCTTTAATTATTTACACTTCGGCGCATTCTCGTGATACATAAATGTATGTGCAGACTTCTGTCATCCATCTTCCTTGTCACAACAGCAGCAGCTTGGGAGGAAGGAGAGAATACTGCAGCAGCAGCAGAAGCTCGACGAAGCCCAACATAAAGCACATGAGGTCGGCCGAGCACGGGTACAGATCATGATTCCTTTAAATACCTTCAGCAATAAATGTTTGAATGGAAATAACAAATGTGGTACATGGAAAATCAGCTCCCACTACTGAAGAGTTATCATTTACTCTTGTTTATTTTTCAGTCATTCAGGAGTGAAGGTGGAGGTTACAGCAACTCAGTGGCTTCAAGTTCTCCCACAGCATTTCAACACAGTGCACCAGTATGTACACCTTTTTTATTCTTTATAACTATTTATTGTACATTGTTCTGTAATGTTAAAAGATAATATATTCAAGTCAATTTCCTGAAGGGGAAACAAAGATTTTGAAGCGATATGTTGAAATGGGACATTCTCGTGCATGTTTTATAAGGCCAATGACCCGAAGCCACAGTTAACAATATTTGGTGTGGCTCAAAGAGATCAGTGTCTCTCTGGAGCTCAGACCCCTGCTTTGGCCTTTTCATCATTACTAGCAAAATGTCTCATTTTGTTTAACTGGAAGTCTAACTCGCTCTCTCTGTAAGGCTGCTGGGTCGATGATGTCATGGCTCTCTTAAAGCTGAAAAAGTTCATATATACTACCCAAGTATTGCTCATGATTGTTTTTTTTTTAAATAAAGCAGCCACTTCTTAGCTATTTCAATCATATCTACACAATAAGAAAAGTATAGTAATGTAATATTTCATTTTTCCCTCCTTTTTTCCTTAATTATTGTCTTCAATTTCTTTTAATTTGATTTATTATTTTTGTTTCATTTTTTTATTACTTTTTCCTTACTCATATGTGTCATTGTTACCTCTATGTCACATGCAATTCCTGTTTATTATCATATTGGTATGTATTGACTCTACATTACTTCACATTTAGAGGGCTTTAGACTGCTTTAGACTGGGCCAGTCTTCAGGGATGAAGGTAAATGTTTTATAAGATGTAGGACATTTGTTGATGTGCTTCCTTATTTATTTATTTATTTATTTTTGTGTGTTTGTGTGTGTGGGTGTGTGTGTGTGGTTGGGGGGGGGTTGCATTGAAAATACATATGTATAGTTTAGATACTTTTGGGATCTTTATGCCTTGAATCAGAGGAGAGGAAAGTGGATAGAGCTGGAAACAGGGATGAGAGAGTGGGGCAGTGACAAGCACGAAAGGAGCCACAGGCCAGAACTGAACCCATCAACATGGGCCACCCACATACAGTGCTTAACAAATTTATTAGACCACCTGTCATATTTGTCTCAGGGACCATCCAGCATCATGAAGTGCTTTAATGCGAACTCTTTCATTTTCAGTGAGCTCTCCACATTTTACCATTTTAAACAGGAATGAGGGATTTCAAACTGAATTCACCCAAATTTAAGCCGGCTCACTGGGCTCCTCTGAGAAGTCAGAAATTAACCAAGCATAACATTCAACCTGTTCAGGAATGCAAGTAAATAACTATAATTTGACATATTAATCAAGAAATATGAAATTTTTTTACTATTTTTTCAGTTTTTTTGTAAATCAGTAAATTTGAAAATTCATGGATAACAATAATAGTTATACTTTAGCATTAAAAATATCATTTTGGTTAAAGAGCTTCTACATAGTGGTGTATTTTAACCATTGCAGAAACATAAAAAAATGATTTTGGTAATTCACAATGCCATTAATTTAGGGCAGCTGTGGCATAAACCTTACTTTGGGTGGTGGTCTAATAAATTTGTTAAGCACTGTACATGTCGGGTCCTTTGCACCTAACTTGTGGGTTGGGATCCAAAAGTGGGTCACAGAGCTGTTTCCAGTGGGTTGTGAATGTGTGCCTGGAATAAAAGGGGGGACAAAAAAGTGTATGATGTACAGAAGATGTACAGGCAAGGATGGAATGTTCTATAAGCTTGTAAGGATATCATCATCTGTAAAGGCACAGGACAGAAAGTTCATGAAGCTGGGGATGTTGGGCCCCCACCCCTATTTTGTCAAATAGTTGGCCATAGTTGGCTACTTTTGGAAAATTGGGTGGAATTGGCAAGTCAGTTTTAGTCATTTACAATTAATTTTAACCTTGTATTCTTTTCTTGGAATAAAAAATCTGGTTTTCCCAAGAAAATTTGATAATTCCCTGAGAAACTGCCAGAGTTTCCATTCAATCTTATGAAAATGAAGAAAGAATAAAGTGTATGTATGCCCCTCTAGAACTAAATTCCTTTCAGACATATTTGTTTTGTCCTGTTTATTTAATCATGTTTTGTTCAATCTAAGGCCCAAACTGCAATACTCTTTTTTAACTACATACCTGTGGTTGAATTTTTTTTTTTGAAATTTGGGGCGCAATTTCTCATAAGGAGATGATGATGGGTTCAGACACCCAACCAGTGAAGAACCACTGCACTAGGCTAGCTGCAACCAAACAATAAAACTAATTTAATAAAGTTGTGTGCAAAATAAATCACCATGTGTAAAAATAATAAGATAATCTGTTAAAATTGAGATACATATTTTTTATTCATTATACATTATATATTCATTCATATTGACAAATGAATATTTTTTTTAAATATTCAGGTGTTTTATCAAAATGAACATACATTGTGTAAGAGTTCAGGGATAACATAAATTTCTGAATGGGGTTTAAAAATACTATTCATTTATTTGTCTATGCACTATGTCTGAATTATTAGCTAGGTCCGAATTATACATTACATCTTCACTTTTTGGCTTTAATATTTGTGAATAACAAGTAAAAATACATCTTACTTTAATTACTTACTTCAACTGTAATAATGCATCAAATTTTTGACTCGCTTCATCACCATTTGGTTAATCATAAGTGCTATTGTGCCATGTCAAAATGTCTTAGTCTGCATTTTTCCTTGTTACTTTTCTTTATTACACTTTATCTTTAAAGTTCCTGTGAGGAACTTTTGGATTTGTGTTGATTTTGGCACCACCTGTGGTCAAAAGGGGTTGATTTTTCTGATGGCAGATTTGTTGCTGTATAGGTAATGTTTTATTTCCTGGCAGAAATTTGCATCTTTTTAATGTTTAAATGTCAGTCTTAGCCTTGAAAAAAATTAAAGACTGTTTTTGGCAGCACGCTGATAATCACCTCATCTGACAACCCACGGCAAGCCTCAGAAAAGCTTTAAGAATTAATTAATCTTTTCTCTGATTTATTGTTTGCTTTTTTTAGGTCACACAGAGGCATTAGTATTAATTTAAGTCTGTGTCGCTATCAGCTAAAAACTCTTCACAGGAGCTAAAAGACAATCTATTTTTATAAACTGGATGACTATCAATGCTGCTGTTTGCCACAGGGGGAGGAGCTGCAGCTGGTCAGGGAGGCTCTACGTAGTTTGAGGGACAGCTTTTCCGGCCATGACCCTCAACATCACACCCTGGATACGCTGGAACAGGGCGTGGCCAGTCTCATGGACCGCTTACACTCTGTGGACACTCAGCGCCGACAAGACAGAGGGGTACGCGCACACACACACTATCAGTGCATCATCACATTTGCCACCCGATGAACAATAAATCAAAAGGAGATGAGAGCAGGCTGTTTTGCATGAGTATTTGTTTCTTCTTCTAGGAGGAATTTAAATCTCCAGGACGCAGAGCCAACTCCACAGACCGTGACTCCTGGCCGCCAAGCTCGAGTGAGACAAACAAAATCTTTGTTTTGTTTGGGATCTGTCATCCTCTGCAGTGTCTCTAGTCTGGCTGTTAAATCAAATTGTGCCATTCAATCACGCTGCTGTGTGTGGAGAAGGTATTACCACCTGCAAAGATGGAGCTGTTTCAGACTCTTGTTTTTAAAAACACTGTTTGCTGTTTTTGTTTCCATTCCCAGAAATGGCGCACTCACATAGCAGCCCAGGGCTGGACACGGCCGTGTCCACTAAAGTGCTCTACTTCACTGATCGCTCACTCACTCCGTTTCTGATCAATATCCCAAAAAGGTGACAATAAACACTCAATGATGCATTTTTACTCAAGTGTTTATGTTTGCTCTCATTTGTAGCTTTTGTGCATGGATTTTAAATAACAACATGGCTAATCTAGCATGTCTAAAGGTCCATATACATGCTTCTGTATTTGTACTGGTTAAACGTCAATCCTAGACCAGCTTAATGTCTTAGTGGGTGTATGTGGGTAGAGATCATGACTGACGGCGTGCTTTTACAGGCTGGGTGAGGTGACATTGCGAGACTTCAAGGCTGCTGTGGACAGACAAGGCAGTTTCAGATACCACTTCAAGGCCCTCGACCCAGAGTTTGGCACAGTGAAAGAGGAGGTAGGCGTGGGAGTAAAATTATAGCCCCTACTTCTTTTCACATCAGCGTCTGAAGCCAAATATGAAATGCCAGTTATAGAGCAGGATATGCTAATAATAGCCACGGCTGCACAGCACTTCAAAACACTGCAGGAGAACTCATTTCCATCTCAGAGAATTCAATAACACTGTCCACACCTTTGTACATAATAAATGTGAGTTTTTCTTGGATATGTAAATGTGCAATGTTTGCCGTTCAGGTGTTCCAGGACGGAGCAATCGTGCCTGGCTGGGAGGGAAAGATTGTAGCGTGGGTGGAGGAGGACCATGGAGAGAGGAGGTAGAGCTGAAAACCAGAGATCACCACTTCAAACCTCAGTAGTTCCCACTGGACCAGGATTCCACTGAAAACACTTGTGATGCCATAACAGAGAGAAGTTGTAAAACACTGAACAGGGACCAATTGTAGTTACTCCATTTCAGTACCAAAATATGTTTTAAGAATGTTTCATATTTGACTCGCCATTGCTTTTTATTCATTTAAGAAATAGATATTAGGCATTGTTTACAGCTCATACAATAATATATGGGACTCCCAGAAAATGGTCAGTATGTGATACTTGAAATAGATTTGCAAAAGAAAAATAATAGAAACAAATGGTATGCTGCTCCTCTAATAAGCTGTATTCAGTACATAATATTCAAACCTAAACATAAAAGTGTTTACTACATTTTTCACATGTTCCAGATTGCCAAATAGTGATGTTGTTGCTCTGCATCGATTTTAATGTTTTAATAAACATGAATTATTGCATGCATCATTTTGTTGTCAATTGCTCCCGTACATGGCGTAATGACACTGTACACCAGCTTCTACCCATTATGTTCCTCCATTCCTACACCCACACTTTAGTAAACAAACCCTCCTGATTGTCATTAAACTCAATTAATGTTTTTGGGTTAGGAATCACATTTGCTGGTGCAAATCAACCCACACAGCACAAATGGGCACAGTGGAGTATTTGTTTCAGGCATTTCAGGCATTCAGGCATTTAGTTTTACGAAAGGATTAGTTTACAGAACACCTGAAAAGTGTTTGTTTAAGAGGATAGGTGTTGTCCTTCCATAGATTAAAGTATACAGAAAGCATTTTAGATTCAGAGTAGAAACATTTGAGATACATATGTCATCAAAGATCACTTTTCAGGTACCAGGACATCAGATTTCTCCTTTAGGGTTCTGAAGCATCTCTACTCCCAAGGTTAGCGTACGTTTCTTCTTATCAAATATGGCAGACACTGTGTCCTCATCCACAATTACTGGGAATTCCACAAGCAAATAGTAAACATCCTCAACTTCCAGTAGAACATCATCCTGAAGAGGAAAAAAAAAAAAAAAGACTCAGGAATGTAGAAACAAGCCAATTACATATGACATCATACTATGCACCACCGCACAATGTTTTATAAAGGACTTCATTATAACTGTTCAAGGGGGTGTGCAAGTGCTAACCTTCGAGATACTCAGCTGGCACTCTGACACAGAGGAAACCTTTGGCAGCTCCACTGTCAGTTCCATGCTGCGAGGAACTCCTTCTGTATCAGTCCTCACCTCGAGTTGGTACTCTGGCTTCTGAGGCTGCACAAATGTGGAGGAGATGACCTGGATCAAATCCTTCTTTTTGTGCTCCACAGGTTCAGGGATAATTTGGGCCACTGGCTGCTGTTCTTGTGTTTCTGAGCGTAGAGAGGAGATCTGCTGCAGAAGGGAAGGTGGGGTCTGGTTGTCTGTAGAAAAGAACACTGAATGGGTTAGATTAGAGAGCATAGTCAAAAGGATGAAGATATGACCTGCAGGTTCAGAGAACAATAGCCTCAATATAAATGGTCTGTAGCTGATTATGAGCATTTATTTCTTAACCTGGGTCTGGTTGTTTGGAAGCGTTAGGCCACTGGCGAAACCCGAACCGGTGGTGCAAGTCATCAGAGCTACTTTTTGGGCAGCGGTTTATGACTTCATAATGCTGAGATAATTTCAATCCATGCTGCTGTTGTGCAAAACTCAAGGCCAGCAAATAGATTTCTGTCTTGTCTTTTTGACTTTCCTGTAGCACGGCAGGATTAAACGCTAAATCCAACACAGTGCAACCTGCAAAGCAAATAGAAGCAAAAACATTTATCTTTAATTTTTTTTTTCACAATGTAGCACACAACTATTTCTGTAGCTCATAAGGCAGCCCAGCGTTGTCTTTTAGCTTGACCTTCATTTGTGTCAGTTTCCAGTCTTCCTCCACACACGGGTACAGGCCTGCTGGGATCCTGAGGAGCAGGCACACGTTTCCAGCTGCATATGTTGACATACAGCAACCCTTTCTCAGGCCCCTGTTGTGGACACAGATGTACCCTCTGTCAGGGAAAACTCAAAGCACACACTATCTCCAACCTTTAAAAAGAGCAAAGGTATGGCAGCTTAACTGGGTGTGGTAAAATCATATGGTTTGTGGCAAGGGTAGACAAAGGGCTGAAGTAATTAGTTAACAGAAACATTTTCTGTGATATTCAAGTAAAAGTAAAGCAAAAACTGTGTGTAAGTGTGTGTGAGGGGGTGGGTGTGGAGGTGGTACAAGCCTATCAAAAGTAGACTGACAACAGCTGCAGGATGTAAGACTTAGGTAGTTGGAGAGAGTCACACATCTGGAGTTGTTACAACACAAGCTTTGTGGATTTGTGGTGGGCTTTTTTAAAAAATATTGTATGTAGTGCTGTCAACATTTTTGATGAATTAATCACAGGGATGAAAAATTTGACTGAAAAAGTATGTTGATAAATCGCACCCTGATGCCATCATCTACTAGTAATGCAATCTTTCTCAAATTATTTGATTAAATGTGATTAATCAATTATAAAGCCTATAATTAATAAGATTTTTTTAATTGACGGAGAGCACTAATTTTATGTTAATTTAAAGAAAAATAACGCTGATTAATCGATGGCAAGAGACTGTTTGGAGGCCAAATCAAAATGACTAAAATTAAAAACTTGTGTGTGACATCCCTATTGACCCATTTATTTTAGTGTCTCATAGTTTTTTTAAACACAATTTCCTCATTTTAGTTATAAATCTTTGTCAGATTTTGAGATGCTTCAGGATAAACTGCAAGTAAAATATAATAGGAATAGTGCCCTAATAAAACAGATTTTAGGGCCTCTAGTCAAAGGTATTAAAATAGTCTTCCCCATTAGCCTATTTGCTATCATTTTCCAGCTTCTCAATTGTTCCTTATATGTCTTATTGTTTTGAATTGTGGGGCTCTCCCTTTAAAACAACCATACATTCAATAATAGAACAGCAAAAATGAGCCAAACAAATTTTAATAAGACTGAGTATTACACTTTCACAAATCCGTTTTTTCTTAATTTCCATGTTATGAAATTTGATGTCTTGTGTTACTGCAAAACAATGCAAATATTGTTCAGAGCAAAATTAAAGATGCTTCCTGACTCAGTACTAAAGTTATTTTTAATTCCAGAGAGTTGATATAATTTGAGAAGTTTCTGTAAGTTTACAGTACAAAAGCTACCAAAGATATGAGAGGAGTGTTTCTATTTTTGGAGTTAAACTCTGAAATAATGTCAACATAAAGCTTAAAAACTAAATTCACTTTTGTTTTTTTTAAGAAAACGGTGTGCAAAGCTATTACATTTGTAATTGATTTAGGCTATCTATTGTTGTTTCATTGCATTTTTCAAAGTTGGTGTCTTAAACTGGTGAGAAAGGAGGATGACTTTTATGAGCAGTTTGCTTCTGTCTATGCCTTTTCATTTAATAATCAATCCATGATTGACTTTGTTTAAAATGTATGAAAACGTGTTTTTTTTTTTTAAGTTTTTTAATGTGACTTAATAAACACTACTACTTCTGAAGCTTAAATGTAGCTTAAATGTTTAAATCTAATAAGCACATAGGCCTATCTATTGCAACAATATTCAAAAAAATATATAAATACATTTTTTCTCCGATTGGGGTCACAAAATTAGTTTAAACACCTTAGGAATGCTAACGATTCTGTATCAGACACACCTGTGCTATAGTGTTACATATTTCTTATCAGAAAACAGTTCGTCTTTTCATGAAAAGTTAAATTCAAGCTGTTGTTTGCTCTCTTACCACTATGTCGGTGCACAAACTAGAGTCGAGCTCTGGTGGTGAGCTGAATTTAGCTCCTTCCTTCATCTGCTTCTCAATGAATTTCCGATATGATGCAGGGTCGTTTTCTGAAAGCTCATCCAGCATGGACCAGAAATGGTTGACCTGCTGTAAAACATCCTCTGTACAGCCAGTGAGGGACATTTTAAGGTAAATATCTACCCTGGAGTCGGCACACACTTGCGTTAACTGTATCTAGTTAGCTGTCCGAAAACAAAACAGAGATAAACAAAGTGCTGAAGTTTGTAATTTAAAGTCAGAAAAAAATCTTGTTACGTTGTTGCTGATGTGTGTTGCAATATAAAAGTTTTAAATATTCAAAATACATAAGAAATCTACACGCAAAAGACCAAAAACTTAAAAATAATGTTACATTGCAATATCGACGAACGCCAGTTAAGCTAATGTTGTGTGTTGCTATGGAAACTAGATGAGATGAAACGTTCCGCAGATGCCACCTGGTGGTGAAAATCAAAACCACAGTTCAATAATCACACCACACACAGTTTTAGAGGCATAATTTATGTCCAATACATAAAAAATATAACATGACATTGCATTTAAATGCCTGCAGTCTGTCTTTGAGTTTACAGGATATAACTGACATATAAATAAAAACTGTATTTTTAAAATTTCTCAAACAGTAGTATCAGTGGCACTGGTGCTTGTGATGCTCCTTTTGCCCTCTTCAATAATTCTGCAAAGACAAACAGTAATTATCAGCAATCAGTGTCAAAACTGCACTTCAACTCCATTATGCACTCTTCAATTGAGATCTGTTTCTGATATTATAACAATTATGATGACTGGTGTGTGAGGAATCATTAGGGCTCCCAGATTTTTCTGCATTTCTGAAGGAAATCTTGTTTTGTTCTACAAAAGAAACCTAATATAATCCAAGGAAGATTTACATAACATTTATCAAGTAGAGGAACAGAAGTACTGTTTGCACAATGCAGTGTTTAAGTTTTAAATATTCATAAGCATAAGTGTGGTCCTTCTCTGTGAAAAATTGGATTCTATGTATTTAAAATGCTTTACTTTTCTGTCTCTCTAGGGAGTTTAATGTTTGTGAAAATACAAGACAATTTAAAGAACTGATAGATAATCAGTATAGACTACTGTTCTGCAAAGTGATGCATCATTCCCCTTTTTTAATCCTCTGTGGGACGAGGAACCAATATGGTCACTTCAGTTGACATTCTTCATGGCCTCCCTCCAGCTCCCTATGATACGGTGGATCCAGAATGTTTTCTCTCAGCCAGTCAGTGAAGATCAACATCACAAATTGACATCACACTATCTGAACCAATCAGCAGTGACCCAGAGCGTCTCAAACTTCCTGTTTCCACCAGAACCCAAAAAATACAGTTTTACATCACTTTTGGTCCCACAAAAATGGCCCTGACATCATGACTAACCATGATAAGATGATGAAACTTACACATTGTAAAGGTGAAAAGTGCTAAATGTCATGCTAGGGTTTTTGTTTTGTTTTGTTTTGTTTGTTTGTTTTTTTTTGTAGGATTTCTAGCAATTATTAAAATAGCGTGAAAAACAGAGGAACCATATTTGGATATACGCCCATTTAGGGGTGTTAAAGCTTGTCTATTTCTATTTCATTTTATTGCACATACTGAACATAGACAAGGAAAAACAATACAGAATTAAACAAGAAATAAGATACATGCAGAGCATTATAATTTTGAAGTCAGATAGTGCATACATGTGCAGGAGAAGCCAAAGAAACCTGAGTGGGCTTGTCAAGTGGCCCTCCTAAGTGAAAAATTGAACATTCGAATGAACTTTAAATAGTACAAATTATTGCGACACAGTTAAAAAAATATATAGTTTATCTATATTAAAACATGTTGCCATTTCATCTAGCAACTATACTAAAGGTGTTTTCTTGACAAATATACCGTTATAATTAGGGTAATAGCACTTTTTTTTTTTAAAGATTTGTTTTTGGGCATTTTTGTGCCTTTATTAGACAGAGGAGGACAGTGGATAGAGTCAGAAACAGGGTAAAGAGTGAGAGAGAGACATGCAGTAAAGAGCCTCCAGCCGGATTTGAACCCTGGCTGCCCGTGTTCATGGGGAGGGCCTTGAACCACTAGGCCACCTGCTCCCCAGGGTAATAGCACTTTATAGTGTAGTTAGATGTTGGCACAGGTTTCTAAAAAAATTAAAAAGTGATTCAGTTTTAAATTTGACTGATTTATGGAAATTTTCAAGGTATGAATAATAAAAAAAGGGCTTGATTTTTGGTCAGTTGCATAACCTTATAACAGTTGTATTAGAATTATTTGGTTTATATCATTTTTTAATTTTACTGTGATCCTTATCTCTGCTACAGTTAATTTACACATACAGTGCTTAATAAATATATTAGACCACCTGTCATATTTGTCTCAAAGACCATCCAGCACCATGAAGTGCTTTAATGCGGACTCTTTCATTTTCAATGAGCTCTCCATGTTTTACCATTTCGAACAGGAATGGGGGATTTCAAACTCAATGCACCCAAATTTGAGCTGGCTCACTGGGCTTCTCTGAGAAGTCAGAAATTAATCAAGCATAACATTCAACCACTAAAACTCATTTTTCTCTTCAGGAATGCAAGTTAATAACTATAATTTGACATATTAATCAAGAAATATGAATGTGCTTTACTATTTTTCAGTTTTTTTTTAAATCAGTAAATTTGAAAATTCATAGATAACATAATAATGATATTTTAGCATTAAAAATATCATTTTGGTTAAAGAGCTTCTACATATTGGTGTATTAATCATTGCAGAAACATAAAAAAATGATTTTGGTAATTACCAATGCCGTTAATTTAGGGCAGCTGTGGCATAAACCTTACTTTGGTTAGGGTGGTCTAATAAATTTGTTAAGCACTGTATATAAATTATGTGATGTTTAGGGTTTTCTGATCGATTATATAGAGAAATAACTGGCATAAAGTGTGGAATAATTGTGGCTTCAGTCAGTTTTACAACAACATAACAGTTTTATTTTTTTTATTGTGACCTCCGCCACTTCTAAAATTCACTTAGTTATTCAATATTTGTGATTATTATAGGTCTCCTGTAGCAATTCTAGCATAAATGGGTGGAACCACTATATACAGTAAAATATATATAAGTGGCAAAAGTTAAAAAGTCTTGGGCTGTCCACCAATGATATTCTAGGGCTTAAATTTTGAATTTCCAAGTATTCCTTGTTTTATCCTCTGACATTAAAGGATTTCCATTTTTCTGAATTTACTTCCTTTATAAAAGAACAAAAATGTTTTCCATTACTTGTAATTATATCGCAGTAAATCAGATTGTGATGTAAAAGGTAATTTCCTTTACAGTTTCATCAAAGTACCGCTGCACTGTACAAGATGTTGGTCTTTTTTAAGGTCTGTCTACCTCAATCATGTCGTAGATCCATCCTAAGAATTCGGTCACTTTGGTGTAAACTCCAGGATGGTTTGGCTCTGCACAGCCAGTCCCCCAGCTCACGACCCCTACCAACCTCCACACATTTTCATCCTGGCAGACCAGAGGACCCCCACTGTCCCCCTGGAGAGGTAAACACAAACACTGCTTTAAACACGCCCACCCAGCCTTCAGTATAACATTACTTGACAAATAACAGAAGCGAGGCTGAATTTTTACAACTCATCTGCAAAGTACCACTCAGTGCGGGTATCTCACCTGACATGCATCTACTTTTCCCTCTGTGTATCCTGCACAAAGCATGCGGGGTGTGATCTCTCCATTGTACATGCAGGAGCTGTTACATTTCTTAGTGCTTATTATGGGAACAGGAGCTTCTTTCAGGGTGTCAGGTGAATGAACTGAGAGAGAAAACACACAGTTATGGCTACTTTTTACTCTTTGCACAGCCTGTCGGCTTGTGTGAATCAGACTTGCAGCAGATGTAAATTTTTTTTTAAAGCAGTGTTGAGGTGTCTCACCACCCTCAGGCTGTGTGTATCCCCATCCTGAGATCCAGCACTGTGTACCTCCTGGAAGGTCAGAGTCATATTGAGGCAGGCACACGGGCCTGATTGTATCTTATTAAAGGGAGAAAGAAGAAGGTTATTACATTATTATTCTGGCAGGTTGGGACATGATAATGCTGATTTAATTAGGATTTTTCATTCAAATCATTTTCCAGTTTAGAAAGCGTTTGCTTACAAATTGAGAGGCATACACACACTGTTCTAATTCGGTGCTGCTGTGGTTTTTGTCTTTGATGGGATAGGGTAGAATATTTCATTTTTAAATGAAACCACATGAAATTACCTGGATGTCTAAGAGGCAGCCGTAATAAGAGCCAGTTCCCTACTGATATGGTAGGTAAAGGTTCTTTTATGTATTTTAGTAAAGGGCGCAATCGACAGTCCTTTAAGAAAGAAAAGGAGGCAATATTGTTCCACATTACCTCTAAGCATCCAAGAGTAAAGAAAGGCTTCAACAGACATTTTATGAAAATAAACAACCCCTTTTCTAAGCCTTGTTGTTAATTTCTCCAAAGTCCTTGTAAATTCTTCTTTCCATCCTGTAATGAAACAGACTGAAATGACTATTGATGCTTCTGTACAACCTACAAAAGACCAACAGAAAAAAGAATAGTAATTTCTATATGCTGATTTTTTTTTTTTTAAATGCCTGTTAACACTGCCATGGGGTTGATATCAGTCAAAAGGTGATCAACAGCACAGTGAAACAGTCTTTTGTTACGTTTCTTCTTTAAAATATTATGTTGAGTGATGCATTTGACAGTTAAAGACAGAGGAATGAGCTTTACCCTCTAAAAAGCACTACCTGTACATGCTTAAGACAGAAACAGCAAGAGATAAGAGGTACTTCTTTGTCCACTGGCGAGCATCAAAACTAACTATACAACCTTTAAACAAGCTGCTATATATACAGGATGAGGCACAAGATGTTTGTAACTATCTCATAACAGCTGTGGATTCCTTAAATTTCACCTGATTTTGGGTTCACATGTCATCATCATCCAGCATCGTTCAGTCTTACTGTCCTTAAATAGTACTTTACACCTTCTCATAAATGTTTCACCTTAACCTGTGCCAAATGATTCGTGTGCAGTTTGACACTAAAAGATGGAGGAGCAAAATCTCAAGGGTTATTTCTAATCTCAGTTTAAAGCTCCTGTGAGGACCTTTTTGGGTATTTGGCACCCCCTGTGGACAAAGCAGGACATCTTATCTCTTTGTTAGTTTTATCCTACACATGAAGGTTGTACTTTTTTCCCAAAATATCTCCCTCTGCCCTTTTTTAACAGTCTACAGACTGATTGTAGGCATGCACAATGATAGATTTCTGCCGATATCTGATAGACTGATATTTGCAAAACAATTTTAACTGATACCGATATAGATACTGATATTCTAATGTAGTTCAGACCTAAAATTCCATCCTTAAACACACTTTAAAGGATAGGGAATGATGCTGAATAAAGAAAAAGACTTAAGCTGATATAGGTCTGTTGACCCAGCCTAAAACTAGGACTTATATGTTTGTATGGCCAGTATTTACAGAGAATATAGACAGCTTATTATGGCCTAAATAAATGTCAGCAGAAATATTCATATCTGCTGATATCGACATTTCACTTTTATGATATACAATTACACTGATAATAACATGCACCCCTCACTAATTGTAATACCAGCTGTAGAAAATATTTTCTAAAAAGGCTTTTTCTGTAATATGATTTAAATTTCACATCTGACACATACTTCACAGCATCCTTTTCACACATGCAATCCTGAATATTTCTTGAAAATTTTTAGGACAGCTTGTCCCAGACATCCTCTTGACTTGCCATTTAACATTTATGAACCTCACAATGGGAAACTTTGGCTCTTGGACAGTAATGGGGAGGACATGATATCAAAATGATATGCTGGTGTATACTGGAAATAAAATGCTCTATTCTTACTGTTCATGAGACTTAGAAAAAGATTCAAGAAAGCCTGAAGTGTTCTGTAGCCTATAAATAAAATAAAGTGTTGTAATTTCTTATTTGAATTGCTTTCCTGTCAAATAAATCAATTATAATTCTTACTTTTGAGAGCCTGTCCCTCTGTCTTTCAGTCTTCTGCTGTGAGTCCTTGCATAAGGACATGAGGTGCAGTAACCGGTTAGATCTGTCTTGTATTAGGTTATCTATGTATGACTGTTTTTTGTCTGTCTGGAATTCTGTTTGCTGCTGCTGTCTTGGCCAGGACACTCTTGAAAAAGAGATTTTTAATCTCAAGAGGTTTTCTCCTGGTTAAATAAAGGTTAAACAAATCAAAACAGAATAATAAAGTATCTAGACAGGTTAGGGCTCAGAGTAAATTAATGTTTTCAGTCTGGGTTTTACTGTACAGTTTAATAGTTTTGAGTAAAACACTCCTTTTCCCCAGTAAATCTTTAACCCAATTACAGCTGTCTGAAAATGTTTCTTGTCTCAGAAGATAAACAGCTGCGACAGTTTTTTCTGTTTAAATTTCCCACAATATTACTGTGTCCACAGGAACCTTTCTAATTAAGTAAATTGATATGGAAATGCTTGAAATATAACAAACAAGGAAATCAGCTGAAAGCTTGCACAGCTCAACAGAAATTGCAAAAAAAAAAAAAATGCATATAGGGATTGTCAGAAGTTGGGTTTAATGTTAAATAAAGTCTGAATGTTGTATTATTCTAACAACCAAATTGACACTCCACCAGAATCCACACTGACTTGAAAATATGAATGAGCGGAGAGCTGGTGTGGGATTTGAGCGTATCATCTGCAAACGTTCAAAGTGATAAATGCTGATCTATGCGTGGAAATTACCATACACCCAGTTATCTGCAGTATGCAGGTTTGATAAATGAGCACCAGTGTTACCAGATAATTAGTTAACACTAGAGATACACTGAATTCGAAAATCAGGGCTGATGCCTATATCAATCCATCCATCCATTTTCTATACCCCTTATTCCATTCTGGGTCGGGAGTGGGCTGGAGCCTATCCCAGCTGTCATTGGGCAAGAGGTGGGGTACGCCCTGGACTGGTCACCAGTCAATGGCAGGGCTGACATATAGAGACAGACAACACATAGAGACAGACGACCAGGCATGCTCACTTTCACACCTACAGCCAATTTAGAGTGATCAATTAACCTAATGAGCATGTTTTTGGTGGTGGGAGGAAGCCGGAGTACCCGGAGAGAACCCACGCGTGCATGGGGAGAACATGCAAACTCTGCACAGAAAGGCCCTGTTCGGGAAGTGAACCAGCAACCTTCTTGCTTCTTGTTTTTTTATTTCCTCTTCACATTTTCTCTCGTGTTTGAAAACAAATCAGAGAGGTCACATCTTTGTTATAATAAATCTTTTCCCAGAATTCCCAGAAACGTCAGAATTCTGAGATTAATCTCAGAATTCTAACTTTTTCTCAGAATTCTGACTTTTTTCTCACAAGTGAAAAAAAAATTTTCGTCTCAAAATTTTTTTTTCAGTGGCCCCAATACTCTTCTGTAGGTTAGGTATCCTAAATGCCAGCTTTAAATTGTTACAACACAATAAACATGTGCTACTGACGGGTTCATGCCCACATTATTTGGCCATTGTTTGTGAAAAAGGTAGATATTGGCTGAGGCTGAAGTTGAACTGTTGCATCCATGCATCCCTAGCTAATACATAATAAAATTCAAGGTAAAGAGGGGGTGTCAACTGGCCTGCTTGTGTTCACACATGTGGCTCACCTTGCAGATTTAAGACACTTTTCAGGAGATTTGTGCATGTGTGAAAACACCACCATACAAGCATTTAAAATTATCCTGTAGATATAATCAGTCTAGTTGCTGCTGAAGAGCTTGAGGTATCAAAAAATGTTGGTATCATAAGATGTGGTGTTTGCAAATAGGGTTTAAGAGTTGTTTTAATGAAAGTGTTAATCACTGGTCCACATGCCTGCAGCACTGACTTTAACTTGAGACAGCAGGGGCATTTTTTGTTGTTAAAAAAGAGAAGTGAAACACCTTTGCAGTGCTCTGATGATAGCTTGTCTGCTAAAATGCGTCAGAATAAGAAGATCAAACATGAACTCAGGTCAAAGTGTTGAATTTTTTAGTGTTTTCTGAGTGCTGCTGTCTCACTTCATGCTGTGTGAGCAGAGTGAAGCTCCCAAGCTGACCTGAGAAATTCAGTGGTGTCTGTAGTTTGATCAGGGCGATGTCATTGTCATGGGTCCTGTGGTTGTAGTTTTTGTTATAGATGATCTTTTCCACGGTGTATCCTGTATGCTGGGCCATTTTAGCTGAGCTGCGTGTGACGATACCGGCGTAGACCACCCAGCTGGACACCTGCGGTAGCCTGTAGCTGGCATTTCAGATAAGAAAAGAGGAGGCAGACACTGATAAGAGAGCGCTGTCATGTGTCCAACGTGCTGCAGCTGTTAATGAGTGATAATTCTCCTTCTCAGAGTCTGTCACCCTGGATCTTTAGCACAGGTAAGGTCAGGAGGCTTACTTGTGCACACAATGGGCAGCTGTGACTACCCATTGACTGGTGATGATGGAGCCTCCGCAGGTGTGACGGTTGCTGTAGTACAGGCTGACCTGCCATGGCCACCTGCCCAGCGTGGCCTCCACTCCCCCGATTATCCTGGGCAGCTTTGCACGTGTCCCACACTCTGCACAGGGATCTATTTGTCAAAAAAGTGTGGCAGGAGTGCTGCAGCAGCCAGAATCATTCACTCTGCCTGCAGCTTTTTCTGAAGTGTTATAAATAAGAAGCTACAGAGCTGGGTGCAAAGTCAAACAGAAAGTTAACTTTAATTTGCTCACCAAAACACTGCAAAGCGATAACCTTCCCTGTGATACAGCTCCCCCTAAATGAAAATAAATAGGGAAACTAATGATGCATAATTAATGTGTTGGTAGCCACAATTTTCTCTGCATCATTATGAGTATGATGTCCTCTGACAAATTGCCTTACCTGAGTTGCCACATATTTTCCAGATTGCTCTTGTGTTCTGAGGTAATTTGTATAAAGCCATTAGTGTAGTTTGGCCCGATATCAGTGAGATTCACTCCTTTATGCTTGGTCAGTCTGCTAAGAGAAAATATTAAAAAAGGGTGGGAGAGAGTATTAAGATAATTCAGACTCATAGCGTGTGAAGAAATATTGCAAATGAGGTATTAGCAAATCATAAATAAGCCAAGCCTTCAACCTTGGAGAAGCAGGCTAAGATTAAATGATAAGTAAGCGAGTGGGCGCTCCAGCTTCAATCATTTTTAAGAGCTAAGGTGGTGTGTGAGGCTGTCAGGACCTCAGATAACCCAGCTGTCTGCAGACCAGGGTCCCCAGTGAGGAGTTCCACCTCTCATAGCAAACAGGCAGCCAGGTGGGCAGCTTCCCCAGCTGGATCTCCAGGAGGGAATTCTCCGGGCTGATTCTGTAAAACACTGAACCTGATTGATTGGAAATCGCTCCAGAGACGAGCTCTCAGTCAACAGTAATGAACGAGCCTCTTTTATGAGTGGGAAATGATTTGGTAAAAAAACACACACACAAGAATCTATGCTAATGCAGTCAGTACAAACAGATCATTATGTGTGATGTTTTCATGGGAGTCAATGGGCACATCTCAAGAGCGAACAAAAGGCAACAAGAAGCAGCTGCTGAATGATAATTGTGCTTCTGTTCAACTTGAAATCACTCTAGAGGTGAACCATGACCCAGCGTGAGGAATTGCATGAAAATGTGCTGCCCTGTTTGCTAATTCATAAAACAGAGAAGCACGCTGAGAGCAGATGGAGGAGGAAACACAGACCTTTTCTTGGGTCTGAGATGGAAATATCTTCTGTCACATTGCAGAAAGGCGTCTCTTTTGTGTCACCGAGTCCCACTGGACTTTGTGAGTAAGAGGGCCTCAGCAGGAATTTCACTGTTGATAAAGAAGTTAATCAGATTTGTAATTAGCCAGTGAGACCGAAGGATAAAAGTGTTAATTTTAACTGTAATTACATCATATGAGGACTAGACTGAATCTTACTTGTAGAGCAAAACAATTTTACAAGATGTAAGACATAGTTTCATATTCTCTAAAATACTACTCATAGCAAAAGCAAAAGTTATTTTATTATTTTACTTATAAAATATATAGTACCTAGAAAAAGTATTCACCCCCTTGGATTTTTTTTACCCTTTTATTTATAATTTTTGACAACAACAAAAAAAAAATGTAATGTAAAATAAATGACTGCATAAATACCCCCCCCTTAAGTCAGTATTTATTAAATGCAATTTTGGTTGCAATCACAGCACTGAGTCTGTGTGACTACGTCTTAATCGAGCTTACACATCTGGACACTGCACTATTACTCAGTTTTTCTTTGCTACTCAAGCTCTTACAGGTTTCAAGTCAGGTGTAAACGGTCCTTTTCAAGTCCAGCAACAAATTCTCTATTGGACTGAGGTCTGACCCTGTTGCCTTTAAACCATTTATTTGCAGCTTTCACTGTATGCTTTGGGTTATTATCCCAAGCCATAGTTCACTTGCAGGCAGAATAAGATTTTCCTTCAGGATATCTTAGCAGTAGCAATATCTTGCCACATCCGTTTTACCTTCTACCTTTAAGGGCTGGCTGCCTAGAAGCATCCCCACAGCATGAATGTGCCACGATCGTGCTTCATGGTGGAGATGGTGTGTTTGTGGTGATGTGCAAAGTTTGCCAAACAAAACGTCTTGTCTGTTTGCCAAAAAGCGCCATTTTGGTCTCATCAGACCAAAGAACTTTCTCAATCTTGACCATGGAGTCTCCTTGGAGATTTAATGAGTACTCTTCAATAATAGCTTTCTCTTTGCCACTCTTCGATAAGGCTTTGACCTGGAAAGAACCCAAGCAACAGTTGTTGTATGCAGAGTATCTTCTTGCACGGTCACTCCTCACAGTTTGTGAGGATGGCCTGATCTAGGCAGAGTCCATCCATTGACTTATACTTTTCAAAAACCTTTTCTCTGAGTTGTTTAGGGTGTTCTTTTGTCTTCATGGTGTAATGGTAGCCAGGAATACTGATTAACCAGTGACTGGACCTTCCAGATACAGGTGTCTTTATACTATAATCACTTGAGACACATTGACTGCACTCAGATGATACCATTTCACTAATTGTAGGACTACTTGCACCAGTTGGCTGGACCTCTGTTAAAGTAGGTCTGTCACTTAAAAAGGGGTGAATATTTATGCAGTTAATTATTTTACCTTGCATATTTTTGTTATTTAAGTGTCATGAGTTTGAAGAAATCTGTTTTCATTTTGACATTTAAGAGATTTTTAGTAACTTTTTTTTTTTGTCAAAAAGCTCAATTATATTGACCATGACTGGTTTATAAAATCAATAAAAGTGTAAAACATCCAAGGTATGATACTTTTCATTGGCACTGTAGGTTTTCATCAGCAAAAATAATCTGAGGTTTTAGTTAACTTTTAATAGTATGTGGAATTTGTCAGGCAAAAATGCCAAAAAGTGAACAGTTGTATAATTGTAAACGTACTTCTTGATTTTACTCATCTAAAAGTAACATACTTAAAAGTCAGGAATTCTTTATCAATTTTCACATGAAATCATAATAATTGTTTGCTGATAAGGTATATCTTATTGGTCCCTCACTGGGGGGAGGGAGCTACATTCAAGGACGAGAGTAACCAAAAATGCAGTAAACAAACAACTTTGTGTTACATTTTCAAACTTTCAGTATCTTTTATTACATTATCTTGAGAAAGTTCCTGTGACTCCCTGCTGTACAGAGCAGCAGTGACCTGAACATACAGCCTGCAGGAGCCAAGTGGCCCTTACAAGACATTTTGTACTTTCGTTTCCAGTTCCCAGTTACTGTAAAGCTAATTTAGTGGTTCTTTCTCAACACAATGACTCACCTAGAAACCAGACACCTACAGCCAAGCCTCCCAGGAGTCCAACTGCACACACAGCTGCCAGCAGCCTCAGCAGCCTGTGAGCTAAAGCAACAATTAAGCCTGGAGTTAAAGCCTTCTGATCACAGATATGAGCTGAGGGCAATTGTTAAATGTCAGCTGTTACATGGAAGGTACTCTGACACACAGCACAGAGGCAGAGGTGGGGATTAAAATGCTTTGGTCTGTACATGAATGACACTAATGAGTCAAAAAAGGAATGACGTATAATGAGTGGAGTTATTCTTCTGAGAATCAGCTGCAGATGCTGTTTAAAATGTCATGTCAGCTATCACAAGTTTATTCACTTTGTTTTAGTAGACCCCAAATATCTAGTAATTATCTGGTAATCTCTCAAGAGTATTTTGGTTATTACATAGTAATACGTTGCCATTTTACCAAGTGATACCTCAGTAATATTAAGAAGTATTCACCTAGTAATAGTGTATTAATTAACAAGCAATTCCTCATAATATTGTAGCACTTTTCTGGTAGTTAGGTCTTATTTAACCAAGTAGTTTCTCAGAAATGATATGATAATGTTCTGTACACATTGCTTGATAATTCCTTGGTAATTTCTCTATTTTGGCCCACTAGATTGCACCAACTTATCACCAGAGAATTCCCACAATCTTACAAGGAATTACTTGGTAACTAATACATTATTACTTGGTAAATACTGCCTTAAAATTTACCATACTGTGTGTGTGTGTATGTGTTTATGGGTCTCTATATATAGTGTATTTAGTTAAAAATGATCACAAATATGTCATGTCAATTAGATATCAATATGCATACAATGCTTTGCAATTTCAAATAAATATGATGAGAAATGTTTAATGCATCTGCTTTCAGTTAAAAAACATTGAGATAAACATCGTTTTGCTATTCACTTGAAAACATTGAGATGAATATATCATGTATCACAATTTAGTTAAAAATTATAGATATATATTGTGTATTTACATTCAGTAAAAAAAATTGATATACACTATATATATAAATCAGGTATCAATATTCAGTTGATTAAGTAAAAAAATGCTGTGCATTTAGTTAAAAATTAGTATTAAAATGTATAGCTATTATCTAATATGTATTGAGATGTAATGTATCTGTCCTAATGTATGCATCCTCTCACCATTTAACTGATAATGGGCTTATTTTCTACATTTTATTCGTAAAGAATAAATCAGTTGAATAGTATGTGATTTTTCTAAGGTTTCATTCCCACTAGACCCCAGGAGCTCACCGTGAGTTGTCGTATGAATCCCTTTAAACCAGCCCTGCACTCCCTTGGTTGCTGCGTCTCCCGCTGTTTTCTCCGATGGAAGAGGATGCCTGACAGCCACTGGATTCTCAATCACTGATAATGCGTCTCCATCAAGACTCTGTAAGAGGTACAGTTAATCTACACACTTGGCATTATAAGAAGCTTGAAACAAAAGCCATGGACCATCTGTTCCTCAGAAACGGTGCACCTGTCAGAATCAATAAGAAGCACTGTAAATACTCCATATTAGCCAGCAATGACTTTCCCATATGTACAAGGTGTGTAAAGGTGTGTGTACCACATATCTCCTCACACTAAAGCACCTGTGTGTCCGTTACTGCGCCGTGTTCAACACTTTCTAGCTCAAAGGTTGCAACACATTTTCCATTTATGTTCTCAGAAAATTATAATCTCTGTGGAGTGTGTGTTTGTGCTGTTTTGTTAGGCTTATTCTCCAAGGAGCAGCTGCTTCTATAAACAGCATATTGAGAGTATTACAGTAATTATAATAAAGCTCCCCATAGCTGTGAGACATCCTTGGTATTATACATTCATTGTACAAAAAAATTCATCAAAATAAACTCCATACCATCTGCTCTCAGTTGTGTTACTGCAGCTCTCATGTGTAGCTAAACATGTAATTTAAGGTTTGGAATCAGCATGGAGGAAAAGTGATCTAGAAACATGTGCAGCTGTACAGAAAGTATCAGATGATGCACATGAACTCTGAAATAAAACTAGACGAGACAGATAAAACAAGCCTGTCAGTTGAAAACAGCAGCTGTTAGTGAAAATTTGTTGGGTGCAAGTGAAGGTGACAATATGAGAGAGGTGTCATTGCCGACATCAGACAGATGGAGAAAGGTGTGGTGCATATTTACCATCTTTTCCTTCGTACAGTCCTGAGGAAAAGCCAGCAGTATCCGGGCTCATCTGTAGGCCTGTGTTGGAGGTAGAGAGGTCTGTCCCGCTCGCCGTCAACGCACCATTTGCCATTTAACAGAATGCAACTCTGGACTTTCCCTTCACAAAGAGACAATGAGGTCAGCAGAGGTGCAGAGAATGAGGCTGTTGTTTGTGCAGGGGGGTCATGGGGCCTGCAGAAAGCAGGCTGAACCAGGTCTTTGTAGGTAGGACGAGCATCTCCAGAGTATCTCTTCACTGACAACTGATAGGACACCACCAGGTTGCCAGGTAACACTTTTTACCTGTGCCAAAAGATTGTCCATATTTGCGCTTGAGACGTGTTATTACCTGACAGTGTGGAGATTCTGAGAAAAGGTCATTATTGCAGATTGTTGAAAAGCCTCACATCATGTCGATCCCTGTCATTTGGAATCCAGAGCTATCATCTGTCAACACTCAGGGGCAAAATGAAGCCTGTTCTGTCTGCTGCTGACAGACGAGACTTTCTCCTCTCTCTTCGCTCTTTTAACCAGTTCACAGTCAAAATGTTATTTTCTTCATTTCAAATATCTTCTTCTTTTAAATCTCAGTGGAAAAGGTTGCTTGAGTGCTTTCATAAAGGTATCATTAGCTCTAAAATACACAGTTACTAACTAGGAAGGGCAAAATGGTGAGAAAAGTGCATTAATGAGATGAAAGTATGTCTTCACATTGCAACTCAGAGGAAAAAAAATCTGAAAAGAAATGACTAATTCAATCCATTTAGGTAAAAGAACATTGACAAAGGTTATTGATGTGTTTTTCTGTATGTGTGATGTGGGATTAGCAGGAGAGCAGGTGAAAGGAACAGGCTGCCAGGAAGAAAATTCCTCCTCGTCTGACTGTCGAGTCCGACTCCAAGAAATGGCCCCACATCTATTTGGCTCATCTAACAGGTGTCATAAGGAATTATTTGGAAATCAAACACAGAGTAATGAGCATTGCAGCAGTGGTGGAAATTGCATGTGATGGAGCAGCAGCTGAATTTTCTATCAGCAGGTATGTGAGGTTAATAATGTTTGACAATATTAGTATTAGGCCCAATTGTTCTGCAGCAGAGACAAACAAAGCAGCAAGGAGGTGCTGCTGTTTGCAGCTCTTCACAGGGATTTCATGTCTCCCTCTTCTGGTGAAATTTTTTTCTCAGATAGCAGGGTAAACAATGATTTACATTTCTATGATCCAGGAGGGTTTTCTGTGCTGGAAATCATTACAGGAAAATGAATAATGCTGTTTTTTAGTCAAGGATAAGTAGGTTTTTAAATCCTCAATTGAAATTGATTTGATTGTTCAAATAATAAGTATGAAACTGATGTTATGCATGGAGAGAGTGGAGATAATTCTAACTTTTGAATGCAGTGCAAGGCAATGTTGTTTAAAAAAATATATATTTGGGTGTCAGCAGTGTTATTTTAACAGCAATTTTTAATTTATGTCCTGGACTAAAATATTTTAGTTCAATTTTTAAAATATATTTAGTCCTTTTTCAATCCATAAAAACAGATTTAATTTTAGTCTTTACTTTAGTCAAAAGTTTTCTCTTTTCCTGAATCTGTATCTATATCAACCAGTATGAACTCTTCCTAACCTTGGATCCCTGCTTTCTACAACTGAGAAGCTACAGTGCTAAATATTCTTTGTATTGCTCTCTTCCTAACCTTGGATCCCTGCTTTCTTCAGCTGAGAGGCTACAGTGCGAAGGCTGAATCCCAATCCTCCCCTTAACTCTCAATCTGAACCCTCAGTCTCAAAATGTGCGTTCCTGCAAAGTGCGAGGGCTGTCCCAATTCTCCCGAGTTGAGTTGAGGGGTGAGTTTGAGGGCTTTATCTCCCTCAATTTTAAGATGTTCCTGGAGCTCCCTTGGTATTGAGGGTTATCACTCAAAGAAAGATGGCGGCGAATGCGGGGAAGAAATCGAGCTACAAATGTAAGTATTTCTTTGTTAATAGAGATCTAAAAATTACGAAAACCACTTCAATATTTTAGTTTAATGTTATTTTATGGATTATTTGTCTTTTTGTAGCGTAACATTTACTTTTTAGAGCTGTCAAAATCAACACGTTAATATCGCATTAACTCAAATTACTTTTAACGCCTCTAATTTTTTTGTCGCACGATTAACGCATGCGCGTTCTATGTGACCCTCGACCCATCCTGTAGTTTGCCAGATGAGGAAGTGGCGCCGTCGTGATGCAGTACAAGCGAGCAGAAATGGACACAGGACAGAGACTTTTGAATGACAGGTGCAGCTTTCATATAATGTCAGATAAAACTGAAGTTATTTTCTCCTACTGTCGACATGAACTGAGTTGCCAGGAGCACGTACCATTCGCTAGCCGAGCACACCGCTAATGCAGAGAGCCGCCCCCTCCGTGCTGGAGTTGTTTACTATGGAGACGCTCAGACAAGCAGGGATGGACTCGCTATCTGGTATACCGGGCATTTTCCAGTGTGTCGACGCACTTTTGGGCCTGAATGATTTATTCATTTATTTATATCTGCTATGAACCGGCACTACAGCTGCACTGTAGCTGCACTATATTGACTGTTGACTGGTCCGATCACGTCTCATAAATGTCCGTTTACCCCTCTCCCATCCTCACTCAGCTCCTGCTTGAAAGTGAAAGTATTCGGAAAAAAACGAAACTTTATAAAACAATCGGTTGAAACTGTAAATAAACGCCAAATTAAAAAATAACAGTCAATCCAGATGCTGCAAAAGTAAAGACTGCAGTTCCTATAGGAGATGGTCTGATACATGGTGATTATACAGCCGCAACATGAGGAGGAGGAGGAGACAGAGCAGCAGAGGCTGGTGTGTGACAAGGGAGCAGAGGTTACAGGTGAGCACGAGAGTGAATGAGCTCTGTAGAGTATCATAATATAAGCTAAAAGGCAATATTTATTTATTTAGACTTCTTTTACTTTGTGTGTTCATGAGTTTTGAAAAGGAGTTTCACATGTGTGTTTATTATTATTCCAGTAAATCTACTGGAATGTTTCAGTAATTTCTTACTGTCAGCATTTATTTTAAATTTGGGCATTTTTTAGTTTGAAAGTAAAAACTTGACTTCTCCTAGTGATATGTAGTGTAATTAAAGGGATGTTTCTGTGAACATTTATTTCCCTCATGTGAGGTTGAAAATCTCTGCTTTTGTGTAAAGGATCAGGAATGATCTTTGAGAACAATAGAGGATTTAACTTCTGGAAGTCTAAAGTTTGACTCTACATTGTGGTATTCAGTAATGCTACATTAAGGTCAGTCTCTCCATCTGTTGTCCTTGTTGGGCTTGAGTTTACCATGATATGCTCTCAGCATATTTTTTGGAGCCTTCAGTATCTTTGAGCTCAGACTAGAGAATTTTTTGGACTTTATCTGTTGTTGTTTTGGGTTGTTGACATGAACAAACATTTGCATAAAGTATTTTTGTCCACTTGTATTGATAAGGGTATTTAAATCTTGAGAAATAGTACTGTAAGGTACATTTAGAACAGACAAAAAAAGTGTGATTAATTTTTGATTAATCTCGAGTTAACTACGGAATTTGTGAGATAATGCGATTAATCACGATTCGAAATTTTAATCTATTGACAGCCCTATACTTTTATTTTTACGCGCTCTGCTCCCTCTTCCTCTGAATCGACGGACTACACAGTTTTGGCACATTACTATCCTCTACAGTCTGAAATTGAAACTGCCATTAAGGGGTGTCCCATTTCTAAGTCATGAGATGGCTCTTACACTTGATTGGGGGGGGGGGGGTTAACTGTGGGTGAGCTTGAGGGTAAGGTTGAGGGTTAAGGGGAGAATCAGGATTCAGCCTTAATATTCTTTGTATTGCACTCTTCCTAACCTTTGAACCCTGCTTTCTACAGCTGAGAGGCCACAGTGCTACAGATCTTTGTTTTTTTATGTTTTTGCCCACAGTGGAGAAATGTTATGGAATGTCTGTTTTGAATGTCTGACTTAAACAAATTTACCTTTTAGTCCTGTTTTTGTCTCCTTGACTAAAACATAGCTTTCTTTTCATCAGCGTTTAAGTCATCAAAGATCTACTTTTAGCTAGTATTATGAAAAAAGGTAGTTGAGTAACATTTTTAGTCATAGTTTTAGTTGACTTAATTACCACTAAATTAACACTAATTAACATTAGCTCTGTTGGTAGAGCACTGGTTGCAGCACCAGCAGAATTTGGTGCATGCCCTTCTTCACTCTCTCCCTCATTATAACTGTTATTTCTTAGCTGTCTTCTCCATTCTGTAGAAAAACTTGGAAAGTAATCTTTCAAAAAATATAATCACAGGTGGCCACCTATTGAGGGGAAAAGGAGGACAGCTCCCTGCAGCCCACACACCCATGGATGCCAACAAAAATATGGTCAATTGTAAAGTTAAGCTGTGATATTTTATTTTAGCCTGAATGCTAGCCATTCTTATTCAAGGAACAAAAACACATATTTATCTTTTTTGATTCATTTAAATGCACCCTGTTTCAAAATTTAAACTCCCCTTTTAAATTGCCTTATTATTCTCAAATAATGTTAACAATCTGGGCTGGCCAGTTGAACTAAAACATCTGGCTAGTAAGGTTAGTAATGTGTTTTCTTCGAGACATTTCAGTTTTGTTATAAAAGACCTTAAAAAAATCTTTTAAAACAATAATAATAATAAAAAAAACACCATTATCCATTTTTTAGGTTAATCACAGTTTATTGCTGTTTTTTTCCTCCATCTCCTGCCAACATTATGCTTTATGATTTTAAGGGCAAACCCCAATTATCTGGCTCTTACCTGAAAGTGCTGGCTTATTAATTATTTATATCCTAATTTACAATCAGATGTCAGTTTTTCAGGCTAAAGCTAATGGATCAAACCTTCATTTTTTTAGGGTAATTATGTGACTAACTGTTACATTGAGGTGTTGATTTAACATAATACCTAACTCAGACTGGGTGATTTGTGTTGTGTTACATTTGGTGCTGAAATGATTGACATGATCCTACTGCCAACATTTGACGAGTGAGGAATCATATTAAGACATTTATCAAGCAAACCTGCCAAATGTTTTCAGCTCCTTAATAAGAAGATGTAATGCTAAAATGTGTGTTGTCAGTGTCACTTAAAATTAATAACTTATAGTTCAATCAGGAGAGACTGAGTAAGAGAGACAAAGTTTGGAAATGTCTGAAAAATGTCAAAGTCCTTTTGCTAATAGACTTCCTTGTGATGTCTTAATGAGCTTGAGGGGGTAGTTAGGTCAACACCAGGATAGCATACCCCCCAATGGAGTCAAGTCACTGGTTGTTGCGATGGGAGGAGTAGGATAATGGACTTCTAAGGAGTTTGACCCAGACACTGATGAGATGATTTAGAGGTGAAGATGAAGGGCTGCAGGATGGCATGAAGTAGCTGAATCTGTACACCAATAAGATGTAAAGGAGGTGGTTGGGGTGGAGGATGGTTGCAGCAGTCGCACTGAAACAGACTGACTGTGGAGGAGAGATGAACAGATTTTAAAATATCACAGCAGCAGGATGGTTGGATCAAGAGCTGGAAGGGATTAGCTTGGAATTTAAGAGAGTAGACGTCTATACCAGCTGATTACCAGAGCAGAAGAACAGAACTAGAAAAGGGAGACAGATGATGGAGTGATTCTTCATGAATGAAAAGATGAATGGAAATGAAAGTCTTCCTGCTTGAAAGTGTTTGGTGTCCTCTAAACATAGCGTTGGTGATGGCCAGGAAGCACCATTTTAGTCTCATCAGACAAAAGAACTTTTCTTCCATCCGACCATGGAGTCTCCAACAAAACCTTTAGTGGAGATTTAATCGGAGTTTTCTTCACCAGTGGCATTCTTTTTGCCATTCATCCATAAATCTTTTTCTTGTAAAGAACCCAGGTCACAGTTGTATGCAGAGTCTCTCTCATCTCAGCCACTGGAGCTTGTAACTCCTTCTGAATAGTCATAGGTGTCTTGGTGGTCCCTCTCACTCGTCCCCCCTCTTGCATGGTCACTTAGTCATTAAGGACGACCCGATCTTGGCAGATTTATACATGTGCCATATTCGTTCAATTTCTCGACGATGGATTTAACTGAACTCCAGGCGTGTTCAGTGCCTTGGAAATTTTTTAGTATCCATCCCCTGACTTCTACTTTTCCATTCCCTTTCCTCAGAGTTGCTTGGGGTGTTCTTTTGTTTTCATGGTGTAATGGTAGCCAGGAATACTGATTAACCAGTGACTGACCTTCCAGGCACAGGTGTCTTCATACTGCAATCACTTGAGATGCATCCACTGCACTCAGGTGATCTCCATTTCACTCATTATGAGACTACTAGCACTAATTAGCTGGAACACTGTTGAAAGAGGTCAGTGACTTAATCTTGTTAAAGTGACATTACTTTGTAGAAGTCTGTTCTCACTTTGACATTAAAGAGGTTTTTGCAGTGTTTTTCATAAAAGCAACATTATATTGACCGTGATTTATTTATAAAATCACTTAAAGGGTAAAAAATTTTATCCTCTGTAAGAGCTAAAAAGAAGTTTAATTTAAGTCAGTTAAATCACAAATGTTTGTTATACTGTTTGTTACAATGTTACAATGTCATTTAGCAGACGCTTTTCTCCAAAGCGACGTACATTTGAGAGCAAGAACAACACAAGCAATGATCTAGACAAGAAGAAACAACATCAGTAAGTGCCATCAAGTGCTTCAGGTCCAATTGGACGCAAGTGCTGCCGTGTAGAGTTTAAGGCAGAGTACCTAAAATATACGTTGTTTATGTAGTTGTTTTTTTGTTTGTTTGTTTGTTTGTTTTGTTTTGTTTTGTTTTGTTTTTGTTTTGTTTTTATGTTTTGTTTTTTTTTTGTTATTAGACAGCAACAATGAATCAAGGAAAATGTGGGATCACTAATCGCCATTCATTAGACTTCACAACAACTATTTACCAAGTACCAAGTGCTGGATCATTCCCAAAGAGCTGGGCAAAGAAATCCCAGAAGTAGAGCAGGACAGTGCGAGCTAACTATAGTTGGGAAACTCATTCAACCACTGGGGGCAGCAGTTTGAGTGCATGTTGCTATTAAAGGAAGCACAATGTAATACAATGTGGAGTAAAGAATATTAAACAAGGTAAGGCATAAAAGAAGAGATGGTTTTAGAGTAATTAAGAGGAAAAATGCTGTCAGAGATGTCAAAACCCAAACTATGACTGTAATGTACCTTATATTAATACAAGTGGTATAAGTCTGCAGGTGCATCTAAATTACTTTTTGATCAATTTATCGTCAGTTTTGAACATGAAACTTTAACAACAATGCAGCTTAAATTCCTTGTACACATTTGACTTCATATTGTAAGAAATAACCACAAAACTATTGAGGCCACTTGGCAAACACTTAAGTAAACACTGCATTTTAATGAGTAACTTATGAGACCCTGGCCTATTTTCACCTCATTATACATTTAAATTTTAGAAGTAAATCCTTGCAAACATGACCAGGACAAAACTAGTCTGTCAACTCGCTATGGGGGGACACACAGGGACGCCTCACTGTGGACTACTTTCATTCATGTATTCATGCAGCATGGTGGCGGCTCGGCTGTGAAGAGGCTGGCTTCAGCTCAGTTTGGAGCTGCTTCTATCTCTCTCTGCTCCAAGGGAGAAGCACTCTCACAGTTTGCTGTTGTGAGATTTGATCAGCTCATCTCTTATCTCAGCCGTGAGTGTGTGTGCCTCTCTCAGCGTCCGAGCATGAGCATCAGATGCTGCCTCTTAGTCCCTGCTTTGAACCCCACAGTGGCTCCGCACTGAACACCAGAGAGAGAGAGAAGCTTCTTTTCAAAGCATGTGGAGAGTTTTTCTAAAGTCCATCCCACCGAGTCATTTAAATCTGATTCACTCATGTGTGGGCCGTCCTGAGAGTTGTGCTGTTTGATGCTGTTGGTCGTGACCTATCAGCAGAGGCGGCCATTAAAGCTCGGCCTGCCCACAGCTGTGGAGCAGAGAGGAGCATGATAAAGTCACGATCCAGTTGTTTTCTTTTTCTTTTTTATCTATCCTAGCACTGACATTATGTATTAATCTCCCTTTTTGTCCCAAATGTGTTTAAAGGTTGAGTTTTCTTCAACTGAATCATAAGTCATAAATCTGAAGAGACAGGTCCCCATTTTGGGAAAAATGCTTTCCAGTTTTGCTTGAAGTTAAATGATAAGAATGAAAGCATACTGATACTTGTTTAAGCCAGTTACCTTAGCCCTGCTGGATATTCCACAGTCAACTGTAAGTGATATTATTAGAAAGTGGAAGCATTTAGGAACAACAGCAACTCAGACACAAAGCAGATTTTGGTTGACAATCTGGTTTTCCTGATATGTGTTAATTACTCAGGATAAAATTTAATTACACATTATGACAGGAATGCATGTCCTCCAAGGACTTTTTATTTCAGGCATAGTTGTTTTGTCTTACATCTGTGTTCAGTCACGTTTTGCAAATGTTTAAACCTCAACATTTAACATAAAACAAACTTGAGCTGTTGAAATTTGGGCAGCAATTTCTCACTAATGAGTTTCTGGTCGGTCCTGAGGGTGGACCAATTAAGTATCACTGCTCTAAATCAGTGGTGACAAGGCACACTGGTGTGCTCTGAGGCACTTTAGGTGTGCCATGGAAATTTGTATTACCATGTTATTATTAGAACTGTACAACAATTAAAGTGGGTTTAATATGTATTAAACAGACTTTTTTGCATGGATATAAAAATGATGTGCCTTGAGATTTTGGCTTGATCTTAAGTGTGCCTTATGCAAGTGAAGTGTGAAAACCACTGATCTAAATCTGAATTTTGAATTTTTTGAATAATTATTTCACACAAACAAGTAGAGTTTTCTCACACAGCATGTACATTTTACACTCACATCATTCCCAAGCAGTCACATAAAGCCCAGGCTATATTCAGAGGAACTGATCTAAGGGTTTAAAATGCTTGATTTAGTTTGGATTTACAAGACACTTTTTGCAGAAAGTTACAGATAAAGCTAACGTGGATTCTTTAAAAAAAAATTTATCCATCACACTTCTTATTATTGCAAAATCAATAAAATGTCCTCACCTTAGATGTAGACTTAAAATAGACGTAAAGTTCAAAATTATTATTTCATGAATGTAAGATTCTAACATTAGTTGCATGTCACCTTTTTTCCAGTGTCATTGAACAGTATTACAAACTCTGAAATATAAAAATGATTAAACTGTGGCTTTAGGGCACACATGGCCCAGCATTTAGGTCGCTCCCACAGACAGAAACTTGTCTTCCAAGCAGGCATTGCAGGTTCTAATCTGTCCTTCCCTGCATGTTATGCCCCACTCTCTCTTCCTTTTTTTCTACATATCCACTATCCTGGCCTCTCCAAATAAAGTGCAAAGGAATCTTAAAACTGTGGCTCTACACTACTGTTGTACATTTATTGATTTATTGTAGTTGCATGATTTTTTTCCCAGCCAGGTAATAAACAATATATTCTGCCTTTTCTCCCAGGCTTTGCAGATAAAATCTGCAATAATAAAGGTTTCTTATCTGAAGCTAAACTCAAGTTTTTCAAAGTCATCCATCCAAAAAAAGTTGGACAGTATTAGCTTCTTGTTCCCAGCATTTATACTAAGACAGGCTCTACCTTCACATGTAACTTTCTTTGCAGCTTTTCATACAGTACAGGAAACTGCTTTGTTAACAGCCCCTCTGCTCACATATGTGATCATTTTAACTGTTTTTATTTGCAAAACCATTTTCAGGTGTTAGCCTTCCACTAGCAGAGGCCTGTCATTGGCTGGGGCTGAGCCACAGCTGAGCTATCGTTGTGTCTTATCCAAACAAACGCACAGAGCAACACTGAAAGCCTTCTTTGACAGACAAAAATGTTCTCGCTCTACTCCCTGTCTGTTGGTTCATGGCTTCTCGATCATGGTGTTGGGCTTGTCCAGTATTGTCCGGTGTTAGCTTTTATCTTGGATGTCGCTGTAAGACCGCTGCAGTTTACTCCGAACTGGACCGCTGTTCTTGTTAAAAACAGAACAAAGAGCCACACCGACAGCTTGTCTTGTGCAGAGAATATATTTTATGATTTGAGACTCCTGCACAATTTTTGTTTTTTAATTTTTCCATCATGAGCTCCTGTCCACCTGTCACTCTTTCTCCTATCGTCCTTTTCTCTTTGACTGTTTATGCGTCTTTTACGCAGCAGCGCCGGCTGCTCTCCTCTCATCCTCGTCTGCTTCCATGCTGCATAAGAGTGACACACAAACACGACGCTCACGCACAAACCTACACTGAAACGCATGCTTACATGTTGGTAAGGTAGACTTCAGGCTTCTATCGGTTGAGAGAAAAAGTTTCAGAATACTGGAGGATAAACAGCAGAACTTCCTCGTCTTAAAGCTCCTCTCTGACCACGGAGGATCAGCGCGTCAGCACTGTGTGTGTGCTCCAGCTGTGTGTCTCTTTGTCACCCACATGAGACAGGGGTGTGCGCTGTGTTAACAAAATATTTGGTAAATATTCCTTTAATACTATATGATTATGGGGAACAAATAAACGTTAAAATCTCCGCATTTGTGTTAAGAAAACGCTGCTTAAACGTTTAGCACATCTTCATTTGCAGGGAATATGATAAATGTGCTGTTTATTGCTAAAAAATGATAGGAACTTAATTTTACATATAAAGACCCTTACACACTTGTCTAAGGAAAATTACAAATGTTGATGAAACCTGCTGCAGTTTTTATTTTATTTTAGAATAAACAGTTCATTAACAGTCAGTGTTTTATTGTAGTATAAACTTTCTATTATTAAAGACTTATATCTGACAAAAACATTTAATCTCCAGTGACACTGTCTGTCTCTATCAGTGAAGTCTGACACATGTCTCTGTAGTGTTTCATACACAGAGAAGAGCTTTATTAGAGGAGAGACAGAGGCAGAGAGGACAGCATGTAGCTATGTACATTTAAGTTGCCACAATACATTTGGCTCACAAAAAAATAACAAGAATGACAAAATCACTATGCCAGTGAGGCATTTCAGCAGGCACCCCTGACAGCTGTGGTCAGCCATATACTACTGTAGGTTTTTACCAATTCTTGTTTTCTAAGATATAAATAGATGTTACACTCATTTATTCACCATAAACACTGCTAGAAATATGCTGCTTCAGTGATGCTGGCCCTGTTTGTTTTTGGATGAAACCCTCCTGCAGAGAGAGATACACATCAGCAACTTTTAGTCAAATCTGTCTTTTTAACTAAAACACGATCCATCTGTTGTATCTCAGATTTACATGGGCCTGTACTGCTGATTGATCTTGAATGTTTCCAGTGAACAGCTCAGGGCTGTTAGTTGTGTCTATATGCAGCAATGCTCATACTTCCAGGAGGGAAAGGCCTATTTAAACTGTCCCAGAACAAGGCGAGGGCAGGAACTAAAAATGTATCCCATCTCTATCTCGGTATATAAACACACTCACACACATACTAATTGTATTGCCCTGCTGGCTGCCGGTGAGCTCTACCCTGTGTGGAGCACTTAATCCTCAGAGCTCAGTGCACCTGCAGTCTGATCTGAGTGTTAGCTGTGGTAGCATGCTGCCCTCTTGTGGCTGAAGTAAAGATCTGCAGAGAATAAAGTAATATGAGTAAATATGCATCAAATTTTCACTTTAAAATATATGAAAATGATGAATTGATACAACATTTTTATTCATTGTGTTATTACAATGGGTTTCTTTTAAATAGTTAATTTAGGATGAACAGGCACAGAGCCCCTGTAAGTGAACACTTTACTTTAAACCAAAACTTTACTCTTATTTATAACATTTTAAAAGTTTGCAAATAGCATCTTGTTGATCCTAACCAACTCTTAGTCATCTGCTTTTCTGAGTAATTTCATCTATTCTGTAAGCATATTTCATTACTTTTTATGTGTAAAGCTCTATGTAAAGTTGTGTGTTAAAAGGCTCAATATAAATACATTTCTCTGTTTTGTTTCATGTCTTGTGATCATGTGTCTATATTTTGTATTTTTATGCCTCTAAGCTGACAAGAGTTGAGGCTGTAGGCATGTTTTCACATTTTCCATCCTTCTAGGTCATCCTTGTGGACGCAATATCTCAAGAATGCTTTGAGGGATTGTCTTCAAACTTAGCATAAATGTCCACCCTGACTCAGGAAAGAACTGAGTCAGTTTTAGGGGTCATTGGTCAAAAGTGACTCAGCCTCATGTTTTATTTATAAGATTTCAATCAGTAAGACTAACACAGAAACTACAGCCTATCCTCTTGACCCACAGGCAAAAAAAAACCCAACAACTTTAAGTTTCTTCCTTAAGTTATTTTGTTTTATTCTTTAAGTAATTTCTTTTTAAAAGTAAACTTTTATTTTTTATTTTCTACTGGGTTTCTTCAGGTCCTTGGACTTTTTAAAGTCAAGGCCATAAAAAGTCTTATTTTTACCAGTGAGTGGTGTTAAATTTTAAAAGGCATTTTAAATTTGCCATTTATTTAACCAATCTTTGTTTTCTACCTACATTTATATCATTTTAATTGTTCTTTTCTGAGTGTATATGCCTGTTGTATATTACAATAACTATCACTAGGGTTGCATGATGTTATCAGCAGGGCATCGGTAGCTGCAGATATTAGCTTATAAAGTGAATTATATTAACTGGGGATTAGAATTTCTGCCAATATTTTTCACCAATATTTAGGTTATAAGAAATGTCAATACCAGCTGTAAATTTGGGCAGAACCAACCAGTACGTTTATTAGAGTTTTTCTGGGCCAACAGATCTACTTCAGCTCAAGTGGGATGGATGGATGGATGGATGGATGGGAAAACTGGTCAATTGCTTATCAGTAGTTAAAGCAGCAGAAGAATAAATACACAATAAATAAGTATTAAAAACGATCTACTCCATATTTACAAGCAGTAAGTTATCTAACAATACAAATATAGTGTCAAGTCAATAAAAAGTGAGCATAAACATTTTTATGGTTATTTACAGGTGAGACATTTCATCAGCAGCCTTGACCTACCTGAAACTTTGCCTAAAGCTTCTGACATTGATTCATTTTTGTTACAATTTTGCCTCAATAAAAAATTCATATCCCATGCCTATAGGAAGTTACAGTCTCTCAAGACATTGAACATCAACAAAACTAAACGTTTATGGGAGAGGGACCTTGGGATTGAGTTTGGGGAGCAGGCTTGGTCTGATGCTGTAGAGTCCATAGGGAAAACTTTTTTGTGCAACAGGATATCAGAAAGTCAGTACAGAATCCTTCACAGATTGCAACGTACACCCCAATCCCTTAATACCTTTTATCCTGAGTTGTCTCCCCTTTGCATAAAGTGTAAGAAAGAGGTCGGTTCTTACATTCATTGTATCTGGAGCTGTTCTGAGGTATATGATTTTTGGGTAAAAGTTTCACAGGAATTAAATCTTATTTTTGGTAAGACAATACAGGTAAATTCCAGTTTGTTTCTTTTAAACATAGCAAGTGAGAAACTCTGTTTGACAAATGTCCAACATAAACTTTTGTGCAAGCTTACTGTCTTGGCAAGAAGATGTGTTTTATTTCAGTGGATTAAATCCAGACCTCCAACTATCAGTCAGTGGCATGGAGAAATTCTTAAAGTTTTGCCGATGGAACGTTTAAGTTCAAGGTTGAAGGGAAATGAGAAGTCTTTTGACAAGCTTTGGGGGCCCTTTCTTGACTATCTTCCAGACTGCATCACAGACTTAATAAAGAAGGGATGTTGTGATGTAAACTGGCGCCCCTCATGTACTCTTCAAAATCCTTGAGGTTCTCTAATGTGTATCTTATTTTAATATTAGGTTATTTTATTGTGCTTTATTACCTTTCCTGCTTTGTGGATTCATTGAACCACATTTGATATCCAATTACAGTGATATAGAAATGTCTACGTGGAACCGCCTGTACTAGTACATCATGCTTGTTATAGGGATATTTTTACCATTTTGTTTTATTTTGTATGTATTGTCTGATCCCACTTGGTTTATACTCTGCTTATTTCAGTACTTGCTGTCATGTGTTTTTCGTTTTCTTTTTTCTTTTCAGTTTTCCTCCTTTTTTCCTCTTAAATGTTCAAAATTCAATAAAACATGTTAAAAAAAGAAAAAAAAAAAAGTGAGCATAAAAAAAAATAAAAAATCTATAAACACTGAGCTTATTGCAGCATGTATAAAGAATTTAAACATAAATTGCTTGGAGTTAGAGGTTAAAATGTGCAAGAAAGAGTGAGAGCACTTGTCAGAGCTTTGGATACTTTACATTAATCCTTCATCAGAACGGCTTTGTGCATAAACAGGCATTTTTCTTTATTCATTAAGATTCCTTGCTCTTTAAAGTTATTTTAAGGACTAAAATGAGTTCGTTCTCAGACTGTGTGTTTTAAGGACTGGCATTTTAAGCCTGAACTACATTTATATATCAGTATTGGTGATATTGGGTGTTCACGACTAACAATCTCTTTGTATTATGTCAACTAATATTTTTTAACAGTGCGTTCAAGCAGATAATTCAGCTCGGTCCCCTGTGCCGAGAAATCTCACATGCCTTCATTTTTGACCGTTGGCCACACAGAGTGGTAATTTTTCTTAGCTCAGGTCTTAGAAAAGGTCTTAAATATTTAAATGTGATTCATAAAAGTGCTTCCCTTCTCTGTCTTCATCTACTTTTTGATAGAAATTGCACTTCTTATCTATTTTTGTAGAGAGGCCCTCATACTAGCCCTCTTAGATTTCATACCTCTCATGTCAATAGAAAGTAATTTCTTGTTGTAGTATAAAATTCCTTTTTAAAGTGTAAGTGAATCTTTGAATCTTGCCCAAATGGAAACAGAAAGTCAATCTTGATTTTTCAGACTTTTCTCATGCTGGGTATGATTTTTCTCCCAGTTGTTTTTAATCTGTGTACAACCCTAAAATCAGTAACAGTGATTCACTCTCACAGTCCTGTTGTCACAGTTGTATCAGAAATGAATCTTTTTCATAGAGCCTCTGTGTTAACACACTTTGATGTTTTTATCATCTAATTCTTTGACAACTATTTTAATTTGTTTCTCTGATGTGCAGCATATTGCAATTACACAACAGTAGAGTTGTGACAGGTCCAAACATGAGTGTGGCCTCATCGCAGCAGTAAATGGTATGCAGTGGTGTCTGTATTGGAAGTGGCAGGATGAATAAATAGCTGTCATGTATGTGTTTGTGTCTTGTCTTGTCGAGGCTAATGATAGTGAGAGTGTGGGTAAGAGCAGAGCGGCTCCCCAGCAGATGGTGGGTAATGTGGTTTGCTTTAGCTGCCCACCACGCTCCCTCTAATTAAACAGAGGAGATTACATTAACACCGGCTCCCTCTCAATCTGCTCCTCCACTGAGCGTGGCCGTGCACGCAGGCCGGGGTGGGAGATCAGAGGTGGAGGGGTTGCAGAGGTGATTGTCATTTTTGGCAGAGTCAAAATTAAAGCTTAATTAATTTCTTTGTAAGGAAATTAAAGCAGGAGAGGTTTGGAGAGAAATGCTTCAGATCAGATGGTTGGGAAATTTCACAAGCTTTGCAGCTCTCTTTGTAAACGCTGTTGACATTCTGCATGTCCCTGATGAGACAGAGGGGGACACGTCCTTGAAAGACATCAGCATGGACCTGGAAAATCTTATTAATTCATACAGTTCTCAATTTGTTGAACAACAGAGAATAAATCAATTTGTAAATATTGAATGAAGTGACCTAAAAACATCAAATAGTGAGGAATTAACAAAAAATAATGATGTTTTTACATGATCTACAGAAGCTCTAATCAGTTATTCAGCCAATTAATCAATTTGACTGCACAGCACCGATTCATAGCTGAAGCTATCTTAAGACACTTTACAAAGAGGGCAGGTCTAGACCATGCTCAGTGATGTAGCCTGAGTGGGCATCCATGCATTCATTACTTTGTTTCACCATGACAAGGAAAAACTTTGTTCTAGAGATCTTCACTGATTCATATCATGACACCAAGATTAAAAACACTTCTTTTTTCATGATTAAAGTTAGTTACAGTTCTTCTTTTGTGATACTGACTTATTTTCCTCGATCTTATGAAAAACAAATATAAATGTTCCTATAGACCACAGGTGTCAAACTCAAGGCCCGGGGGCCAAATCCGGCCCGTGGAACAGTTTCATCCGTCCCGCAAGATGATCTCATATTTCTGTTCTAACTGGCCATCAGGTCTGCAGATTTCCTCAAGTATAAAAATGTGAAATTATCCTTAATGATTTAAAATATCCTTGTTAAGTCACAAAATCTGAAAAAGTAAGGAGTACAAATATTCAAAGAAGTCAGGAATGTGGAGAAAGAAATTAATTTGTGTTTTAATTTCACATTTTCAATTTTCCATCTCACAGTTAGGACTCAAACTTAGGATTTTGATTTTTAATTTCATACTTTGAGCATTTCAATCATAATTTTGTCTTCTCATATATTTTGAGCTTTGAAATTCATAATTCTAATTTTAAAGTGGTATTTTGACCTTTTTAACCAATTATTTTGTATTTTACCTCATATTTTCAACTCCAAACTTTGACTTGATGATCCCAAAGTTTGACCTTTTACACTTACAATTTAAAATTTTGAATCGTATTTTGACTTTTAATTACATGATTACAATTTTATTTCATATTTTGACCTTTGAAATTCATGATTTTGACTTTCTTTCTAATATATATGCCTTTAAAAAACGTTTTTCAATTTCAATTTCATGCTTTGGCCTTTTTGAACTAATCAATTTACTTTTCTCAGATTGTGAGCCTTTAAACTTATCTTTCTAACTTTTTAAATGTCAATATCATTTATCATCAGTGCTAAGTTAGTTTTCATATTTTATCACTGGTGAAATGAGGTTGACAGTTTCTGGTTAAAAAAATGACCCTGTTAGGCCCTCAGGTTAGTCCTGAATCCAGAGTCTGGCCCCTGCTGTGATTGAGTTTGACACCCCTGCTATAGACAGTATAGAACATGGACATAGTCTCAATGACGTCACCCATTGTTTTCTAAAGTGGACTTTGAAGCCCATCAATGGCAGACACCATACTGGAAATACTATCTCAAACTAGCTTTTGGCCAACCTTAAAATCCGGTACATGCATATATGTGGGCTCAAGTTACATTTCTGCCGATAAAAGGGGCGTTGTTGAACAGTTGTGACTTCCAGCATATATGCACTGATTGGTGGAGGGCTGCAGCTTAGTCAGAGTAACCATCAGGAACATGGTCACCTCTTTTACCAAGGTCCTTCTCCCCTGATTGTTCAGTTTCAGATCTTTAATTTTTACGACTTTATGCAAAAATTTCTAAAATTCTGTTTTTGCTTTGTCATGATGGGATTCCTGGAGTAGATTATTGAGAATATACTGTTTATACAATGCTAAACAAATTTATTAGACCACCTGTCATATTTGTCTCAAAGACCATCCAGCATCATGAAGTGCTTCAATGTGGACTCTTTCATTTTCAGTGAGCTCTCCACATTTTACCATGTTGAACAGGAATGAGGAATTTCAAACTGAATTTGTTAAGCACTGTTTATATATATATATATATATATATATATATATATATATATATATATATATATATATTTTTTTTTTTTTTTTTTTTTTTTTTTTACTAGGGAAGGGAAGAAGACACAGGATGTATTTGAACAAGAGGTGTATGGGCACTGGCCAGTGTTTGTGATTATGTCATGCCAGACTGCCTCTTAACAGACTAACGGCTAAAATAACTGATGATAATTGATAAACAAAGGCAAAAAACATGTAGAATATGTCAAAGCATTATCATAAGGTGACAGCTAAAGCCCATACCAGAGCTCACTGACCACATTTGACAGTGGCTTTATTTATTACTGATGCTGATGCAGATATTTTAGTCTCTTTTTTGGCTGATTGGTTTGTTATGTTGAAACTTTTGATTTAGACTTTAGGACAAACAAAGAAACAAATGTTAAACAATTGCATGGGTAAAAATGACATATGAGAATCACCAGTTTGTCAATGTAGAGAGGATAAGGCACAAACCATTTTTCAGTAAATACAGAGGAACTTCACTGATCCAAGGCCACTACTTTTCAGTGCACAGCCTGTAAAGCTTTTCTGAGAGCTCATACTCCTGGTTCACTTCTCAGTAATAGCACCTGACAGGTTGATTTCTGTTAAACTTATCAATCCCTCACTTCTGATAAAATTGTTTTGATCTTAGTTGCTTTAGGATAGCTTGTAATTGTGGGAGAAAAAAGCGATACAGCATTGTATCGTGGTATTTTGTCTGGTGATATATTGTATCGTCTCATCCACCAAGTATCTTTTTTTTTTTTTTTCAAAATTAATTGCTAATATGAAATGAAGTTTATGGTAATGGAAAAATAAAATCAATTGTTTAAGACAGTTGTTTGTCCAGTGAGGTCGGCAGAGGTGATGGTCATAGAGCAGGAGAAAGTTTGTACAACCACCAGGGGAAGGACATTAGGAATGCAAGCAGGGCATGAATGAGATGGACATGACACATGAGGTTTGCAAGAAGTGCTACATGAAAATAAAATACTTCAGAGATATGACAGACATGAAGGCAAGATTAATGCTAAATCAGCTAAACAGTTGGAAAAAATGGTGTAGATGGCAATATATCGCAATTCTCACTGTATTGCAAAATGTTTAAAATCACAATAATATCGAATCATGACACAAATATCATGATAATATTGTATCGTGGGGCCACTAGTGATTCCCACCCCTAATAGCTTGAATAGATGTGGTCAGACAACATGACAGATATTTTCCTCCCATCATTTTCTGACTGATAATATTCTGGGGACTGAATAGAGCTCTGGAGGGCCAAATGTGGCCCAAGGGTGGCCTACACCCTAGACCCACAGCCAGTGTAACATAACTGCTATGACAGTGATGGGTGAAATCTAACTAACTTGAGGTTATTTAATGGTGTGAGATTGTTGGACAGCCCAAGTCATCATACATTTCTAAGGGATGTAATCTATCACTTCACACCTAGGAGGTACAGGTGTAAAACTTAAGTTATAACTTGGGCCTTTGTTGGTACTATATCTTAGTTGGTGCAACACCTTAAATATTGTTGTGTGTACATTCAGTTCAATTCATCCATCCATCCATTTTCTATACCGCTTATCCCGTTCGGGGTCGCGGGGGCCTGGAGCCTATCCCAGCTATCATTGGGTGAGAGGCGGGGTACACCCTGGACTGGTTGCCAGTCAGTCGCAGGGCTGACATAGAGAGACAGACAACTAGGCAACTCATATTCACACCTACCAATTTAGAGTCACAAGTTAACCTGATGAGCATGTCTTTGGTGGTGGGAGGAACCTGGAGTACCCGGAGAGAACCCACGTGTACACGGGGAGAACATACAAACTCCACACAGAAAGGCCCTGACCGCTAAGCGAACCAGGGACCTTCTTGCTGTGAGGCAACAGCATGAACCCCTGCGCAGCCGTGCAGCCCCAATTCAATTCAACTTTATTTTTAAAGCACATTTAAAACGACCAGGGTTTATCAAATTGCTTCACAGTAGCAAAGTAGAGAAAATTAAAGTAAGTCCAAACATATTTTACGGCTATGCTATGTTTGGATTTATACATAGCTGCTGCAACCCATAGCAGGGCTTACACAGGCAGCCTCACACTTCTTCTCACACGCAAAACTACAGTGTAGTGTAACATTGGTGTCATTTTTCCATCCATGCAGGTTGTGTGCTTGCTTGCTTTAGGGCTGTCAGCATGATGCATTAATTGCAAATTGATTAAGGTCTATTTAGTGCTTTAAAAAAAAAACAAAAAAAAAACCTCCATTAATTGCATGCATTATTATGGTTCTACAGCCACAGTGATATAAATAAGGAAGTGGGTCTGGCTGCAGACCAGACATTTCTGACGACCACTCTATTTGATGAATAAGATAGTGGAACAAGTACTGAGGTCTAATCGAGAATTAAATTATGTATAGACCTGTTTTATAAGTAGCTACGTAAACGGTGGCTTATTTTAGCTTCATTATATATAGCTAAAGCTAACATAGCTACACTAGCTACGTAATTAATATTACTGCATAAGCCAATGTAGCTCAGTTAGCTTAAGCAATGTGAGCTTGGTAAATGTAGCTAAAGCTAACATAGTTATGCTAGCTACATAATGTTTGTTACTGCATAAGCCAATGTAGCTTAGATAGCTTAATATGAGCTTAGTAAATGTATCTTAAGCTAACATAGTTATGCTAGCAACATAATAAACATTACTGCATAAGCCAATGTAGCTCAGTTAGCTTAAGCAACGTGAGCTTAGTTAATGTAGCTAAAGCTAACATAGTTACACTAGCTACATAATTAACTTTACTGTATAAGCCAATGTAGCTCATTTAGCTTAAGTAATGTGAGCGTAGTAAATGTAACTAAGAATAATGTAGCTACACATACCCATATAGCTTAGATAGCTTCTTTGTGAGCTTAGCTTTAGCTTATTTAGCTACATAGCTACATTAGCTATGTACATCAACCATATTACTGTTCCCTTATTTTCATTTCAATCCAACACAAGCTCCCTTTTCCATGGTTATATTCATTTCATAATCTTCGGCTGTCCATAAGTGCTATATTTTCATTCAAAATAAAAGCAGGTCTGCAACCAAGCAGGAAGTCATTCACTCTTATTTAAGACAGGACAAAAATAAAAATTAAACAAAAGTAGTTTCAAAATAGTAGTATTTTAAAATGTAAGAAAAGGGGTTATTCATATTGAATTATAGAAAATCTAAGGTTAGTTGCTATTCAAATTTTAATTGTTTGACAGCTCTATACAACTTGTTTCCTTGGATTATGTGATGATTTTTTGACAGTCTAGAAAACAAACAGGCCAAATAGACCAAAACCTGCCGTGCAGCTATCACCCACACTGATGCTGCAGGTAAAGCCCATTTCTATGTTTGTTTTGTGCCTTTAAAACTCTAAATTATGTCAATCAGATGAGACCATAGAGTTTAATTAAACACTTGCATTAATTACAGGTAAAAGGAAAAAAGGTTGTAAATCCATGTGGGATGTTTGGTTTTACTGTTATTTATTTTTCTGTTGTTTAATTGCTAAGGTTTAAATATTAGTATAGTTGGAAGAATGTAGGCATAGAGAATTTGTTTAAGGAAAAGCATATCAAATGTGGTTGTGCATTGTTCAATAAAAAACTCTTTCTTTTGTATTCCAAAATATTTTCTTAAAGTTAAGCTTCTTTTAAAAAATGGCAGAAAGAAGATAGATTTTATTTTAATGGGAATTAAACAGAAACTCTTCCTCTGAAGTCTGATGTTCTATTTTTTGTTCAGTTTTCTGTTTCCATTCTCAAATCATCAACATGGCACTCTCTGAGTCCTCGTTGTGTCAAAATTGTGTTTATATTCTGTCAATTCTGAGAAGATCAGTCATTGGCAGCTGATCTAAAGTTGTAACTTTGAAGATGGCTGAAGAGAATCAGGTCTTTTGTGTTTGCCCTGCCAACCAGTTCAAGAGTTTGAGTTTGGCACCCTCTATTTCCAGCCACTTTCAACTTATTTCACTCTTTTCTAACTGCTTTTGCTTTTGACCTTGTTGAAAAAATATTGAAAATGAACAGACAATGCTGTGTCAACAGCTGATTATGTCTGGTGGGTTTAAATGTAGCAACAGAATGTTATACTTGCCTTGTTAGATTGGTTGAATGGCATACTTTTGAAGACATGAATTCGTAAAATTATCATAAATGCATGCATAGAAATGTATAACAATAAATATTGCATGATTCCAGGGGGCTCTTTAATGAAAAAGAATATCAACAGACCTCCATTGCCCCCCCCCCCAGGACCCAGGAGAGAGGAAAGAGTGACACACTGCCGACAAAAATCAACATAGATTTTAATTGTTTCATTGATAAAGCCCTAAAAAAAGGCCTATGCATGCTTTTCTTATCAAAAAACCTTTCTATAAACCTCTTAATAACAGCTTTACTATGGTTTTAGGGAGCTGTTTTTTTAGGGTTTGGGCTAGGCCTCTTATCTCCAGTGAAGGGCAATCTTAAAGGGATACTCCAACATTTTGGCAAATTCGCCCATTGCCATAAATGTTGAAGTATCCCTTTAAAAGAAAGATGCAAAAGAAAGATGATTAAAATAGGACAAAGGATTACACATATGATATGCACTGTTGGGACAAAAGAAACCCCTAAGGGCTTATAAGAGGGTCCCACTGAATATAAAACATAACAAACATTTGCTAAATCCTATCAGAAGGAAAAATACCTACTTGAGAAGAAGGAAATCATGCAACCCAAATCTGAAAGGTAAAAATTTCAAAACAAAATCCTCTGTGTCAAAATAAAAGCCTACTTGGGTCTGGGGTCACTGACCCAAACCTCTATTCATTCTTTGTATTTTTTCCAGTACCTCCCCAATTTTAAAAAGTGAACAAATAAAATAAGACATGAAATCTTCTAGTTTGAACCAAAATAAAATGCTCAATATAATACTGGGGTGTATTTTTAACAACAACAACAAAAAAAGCATAAAAACAAATTGATTTTAAAAATGGGTCATTTTTGACTCACCTGTACAAGAGTGCAGAGTGCAATCAGTTGTGCATCTAAGGGTTAATGGCATCAAGATTAATGCAATAATGATCACTGCCCTAATGTAGACATTCCAGTGCAAACATTCAACCTACTGTACCTAAATATTCACCCAGAAATCTACTAAGTAACGATACTTCTCTGTCACAGAAATCCTTTTTTCTCTGTCAATCATTTTGCTAATCTGTGGTAACCCTTCAGAGGGCCCCTAACCTCAGCTTTGAAACCTCTGTCTGATTTCACCCTCTGCATCAAACAAGAAAGTGAAAGTTGGTTAGATGACCTGGTGAGTATTAGAACCTCCCTCCAGGCATCAGTGATGTGAAATACTTTACAGTGTTTACGCTGTTGTTCAGTAGTAGAAAGATTGAACACAGTCATACTCTGTAAATGATCACTGAAGTAAACTGTGAGCCTGAACAACAGAGCAATAAAAAACACCAGAGCTGGATCATTGCAGTGAAAAAGTGTAAAGCCTGCAGGCAGAAGTTAGCTGACAGGGTTTAAGTCATATAGCCAGAAAACAGATTACACAATAAAACATTCACGGCGTACTCGGAGGAAACTTTATGGTAAGATGAAGATGATAGGAAAGAAAACTAAAGGAACACATTGCACTCTCATGATAACCTGCTAAATCCCAAAGGCATTAAGCAAACATAAAAACCAGACATCAAAGGAATGTACAGCGAACGCTGCCAGTGCTTATAATTAAGAGTTTCACTTTCCCTGTGCTGAGCAGGAGGCAGCAGCAGCAGCAGACCTCATACGCTGATTCTCAGCTTCTTTTACATGAGGGATAAAACAACGGCCAGCTGTGACTCTGGCAGAGAGCCCTCAGAGGTCACCACGGAGCATGGAGTCACTCCAGCTGTTTGCACGAAGCCCAGATGACACATAAACTCTATAAACAGCTTAAGACTGTGAAGGTTTGTGGCAGGAGCCAATAAAGCGTTAGGAAGGATCAGTGTTATTGTCTTTGTCCAGATGATGGCAGGATGACTGCATAAAAGTGAAATGTGAAGGTTGAGATAGGAGGACAGAGTCAAACTAATTACAACAGATTTACAAGGGATAACAAGTTCTGTGTTTTATGTTGTTAGACCAAAATATGACTTCAGCAAGTGTTGTAGCTCACTATTGTGGTGAAGACAGAGCTGAGTCAGAGGGCAAAGCTTTGAATTCACCAGTCAATCCTTGTTCCAACCTCTCAGGAAGGTGGCTTGGTCAGCAGCCGAGGACATCTGGGAAGAGCTTGGGGTGGAACTGCTGTTCCTTCACATCGAAAGGAATCAGTTACAGTTGATTCAGGCATCAGATCAGGATCCCTCCTGGGCGCTTCCCTGTTGAGGTCTTCCAGGCTCGGGGCAGACTCAGAAAGCATTCCCAGGACAGAGGGATATGCATCCCATCCATCCTGTGGATTATTTAAATTCCTCCAGGAGGAGCTAGAAAATGCTACTGGGTTGACTTGCTTTACCTGCTGCCATCATGACCCAGCTTTGGATAAGTAGACAAAAATGGATGGATGGCTACGCTGATGGCTAGTGCTTAGGTCGTGGCCAATGTATGCGTGTGGGCCAGGTTCAAGTCTGGCCTGTGGCTCCTCCACTACATGTCATCCCCAACCCTCATCCCAGTTTCTGGCTCTATCCAATCGTTGCTTTATTCTTCCAGTGGCTGATAATGAGACAAGCTACACATTATGTTTACCTTATAAAAACACTGTCAGCTGTTGAAGTGTAAGACAGAGCTGGGAGGGTGACCCACACAGCTACTCCTGTGATAGGATACACTGAGGTGGAAAAGCATGTAGCCAGTAGCTGGTAGTCAGAAGCTGGAAGCTTGCATTGCAAAATAGTGCCAAACACAGAGGTAAAAAATTTCATCATAGCATAGTATTGAGCCAGTTTTTGGTCAGTTTTATTTGCTTCATAACAGCTTTATTATATGTATGTTGTTTAAATCAGTTTGTATTTTTACTTTGAGCCTTATTTCTGCTTAAATTTATTCAGACATATAGTATTTGTGATGTTTTTTACATTTTCGGTTGGAATTATGAACAGAAATAAGTGGTATTCAGTGCTTAACAAATGTATTAGACCACCACCCAAAGTAAGGTTTATGCCACAGCTGGCCTAAATTAACAGCATTGGTAATTACCAAAATCATTTTTTATGTTTCTGCAATGGTTAATACACCAATATGTAGAAGCTCTTTAACCCAAATGATATTTTTAATGCTAAAATATCATTATTATTGTTATCCATGAATTTTCAAATTTACTGATTTACACAAAAACAAAAAAAGTAAAGCACATTAATATTTCTTGATTAATATGTCAAATTATAGTTATTTACTTGCATTCCTGAAGAGAAAAATGAGTTTTAGTGGTTGAATGTTATGCTTGATTCATTTCTGACTTCTGAGAAGCCCAGTGAGCCGGCTCAAATTTGGGTGAATTCAGTTTGAAATTCTCATTCCTGTTCAAAATGGTAAAACATAGAGAGCTCACTGAAAATGAAAGAGTCCACATTGAAGCACTTCATGATGCTGGATGGTCTTTGAGACAAATATGACAGGTGGTCTAATAAATTTGTTAAGCACTGTAAATAGAGAAATATTTGTGATTTCAGTCAACTTACAACAGTTTTATTAAACTTAAAAGGCATGAATCAGCTCTCATTTTTATTGTGAGCCTCATCACTGCTGAAGCCAACTGAGTTGTTAGTTATTAATGAGTTATGTGATCATTCTAGGTGTCCTGTAGGAACCATAAGATAAAACTGGTGGTACCACCATTTCTTATACAGTATTCTGAAGCCAGTCATGTCTTATCTCTGAAAGAATATTAAGCAACCTCACTATTTCTCATAAAATTAATATTTTGTATTTAAATGACTTCAAGTAAATACATATAAAATTCTATGTGTTTGTTTTCCGTCATTAACATATTAATATGCATACACCTGGAAATGGAAATATTTTTCAGTATTAACGGGCATGAACTAAATATGGCTGCTTTATTGATAATAATAAAACATAGGGAGAAAAATGAAAAAAACTATTGGGGTATCCACCACTATTCTAGGGCTTAATTTCCAAGTATTTCATTGAATGCCCTAAAACGGGATATTGTGCAATAACAACAAGAGAATATGAATTCCAACCAGGTTGGTTATTCTAAGGTGTGACTTAACCGGGAGCAAAATGCAACGGCTGTTTTGGGATGAAATGTGGAGTCAACCTCAACTAACTCTCTAACTGGCAGAAAGCACTGACCTCCTTGTTTTGGCTTTCAGGGCCTCATTTTTAATGCTTTTAAAATGTAGTGAAGTACAAGACTCCCCCAAATTATACTTTAGTAAAAGTAAAATTACTGTTTTTTACTGTTTAGAAAGTACTCAAAAAGTACAAGTACACAAAAATACTCAATTACAATAGTTTGAATAAAGTAGTTACTTTCCACCCCCTGTGCAGAACAGTGAACCTATGTGATATAATTCTATTTTTGTTTAAATTATTGCAAAAGTTGAAAGTTTTTTTCCAGTGAAATATTCACTTTTGTCCAGTAACTGCTAATGTCAGATGAGTTCAATTGTAGAGGCTTTTAGCATTGATGGGTAGCTTCAATGAGCTGACTTAGTCAGTAGGGGGCTGTGGGAGTACATGGAACAGAAAAGGTTGAGAGCCACTGTCATACAGAGTTTCATTACTGACTGCAGACAGCAGAAACAGGAGGCAAATGAGACAGGATGCATAAAATAGTAACTTGTTTTATTCTTTTTTTAACCGTGCCACCGAACACTGACGCATACAGAGTTGTGCCTGAATCCACACTGAGAAAAACACTTTCACACACTGTGTTACAAAGCTGTAATGAAGAGGGATTTTACTGCACACATGGCAAGAAGAACAACCCTGATTGGATACCAGGTCGAGCTTTGATCTGGCCCTGAGGTAGACAGACATTGACATAATCTAAACAATGCTAATCACATCGTTCTAGGACACATCAAATAAAAGGACATCTGCATTATCACAACATAGAAAGATCAAAGAAAAAAACCCTTTCCAAACAAAAGTGCTCTATTTCTTTTGGTCCACCAAGGAAATCCATTAATAGTGCATGTTCATGTAGAATAGATACAGTGAATGTGTGTTTTCATGGCACTGTGTGTTGTTGGCTGCTCAAGAAGGCATTGTAAATGCCCACAGATGCCAAGGTTTGCTATACACACTTTTTTAATCCACAGATCTCAGTCCATTGTCCCTGCAAAGGAAACAAATCGATGCAAGTTCCAAGCAATTTTGCTGTAAAAGTCCACACTTGTCTCAGCCATTATCACAGTATGTTGCTTCCAGTTGCATGTTCAGACAAAGTGGATGTACATGGCAGTCTATCTTTAATTGAGTAACAATAAACAAACATCCAGAAACAACTACCAACAGCACAGACCCATGTACTCAAGCACATCAATGCTCTACTTATAAAAGAGGCACAAGGGAGGGATCTTGATCAAATCAGAGACTTATAAAACACACACATTAAGATGTTTCTCAAATCATACCAAATGTAAACAGATAGCAAATTACTGTAATACAAAAATACAACATGTTTTCTGCTATAAGGCCTGTATTAGGCTCACATAAGGGAATAACATACAAGGACAGTTTGTACATTACAGCTACACTAGAACTGACAATAACCTGCTCATAGTGATTCAATGTCAGAATTTTCTTTCAGCCTCTGTAAAAAAGAAAAATCTGCATTTTTTCTTCAATTTTCTTCTAGAAAATTCTGATTTTGTGATTTTATAAGACATCTATATATAGTTAATGATACAAAACTACACATAAAAGCCATGTTGAGGCTGTTAGATTTTTTTTAACACATTGTTTGACCATTTAAATGAGGGAAATCAGAACTACAGAGAGATGAATAAACTGCAGTAGGTTAAAACAAAAGGTAAAGAGTGAGGAGGTAGAGCTCGCTCTACTAGAAATCATCCCGAGACACGCCAATGGTGTGATGATGAAAACCAGCACATATTTGGTAACAAATAAACAACATATAAATAGCAAAACCTCTTACATTTGCAGGAGAAAACAATTTGTAAGCCAGCTACCTTGAAATAATATCACCCACTGCAAGAATAGACAAGGCAATTAAAGAGATCAAGCTTATGAGGTCAAAATGTGGCAGCCATTCAAGTAAAACATGCACAAAGTAAACAAGTTCAAAATAAAAATCCAACAGTGGAAAAAAAACAAACTGAGAAGTCACAAGGAGATAAAGTGTTGCAAAGTTCAGCCAGTCAAGCCTTCGTGGAATTATTTTCAACATCTACTGCACAATCATTGAGATGACTCATGTTGCCTACTTTAGCAATAAATCAATCAATCAATCAATCAAAGCGCTCCTGCTACACATACAGGTCAGCAGTTGTAGCCATTGTGGCTTTAAATCTTACCACAGTGGAACCATTAGAGTTACAGTTTAGTCAAACTGCATGAGAGAGAGACAGAATGTGTTTGTGTGCACTAGGGCTGGAGAAAAAGGCTGTTAGGAGAACATTTGTTGACGTTTGTCAATCAACTGATCATATTAGACATATTTTGAGTTTCCTGCTACTGTGAGAATTTGGTGCTTTTCTCTGTTTTGTATAATTGTGGGCTGAATCTCTTCAGGCGGATAAAAATAGTCATTTGAAAATGACACCTTGACACCACCATGTGACTATTTTCTGACATTTCCAGATTCATCACTTAGTAGTAAAATGATGTGATTGATAATGAGTCTGATCATTTGCTGCAGCCCAAGTGTCAACATTTTTTTTCTTGCACATCTCTGCTGTCAGGTAAAAACCTTGTATCTCCCAGAATGACAACTTTAGTAGCATCCCCAATGCATTTTTCAACTGATCCAAAAAAAGAGTCTGAATGACTTTTTAAACCCCAAAGACAAACGTTTGTAATCATTCGGCTTAAAAAATCAGCAGCACTGGAGGTACGAGGTTTTCACCCAGCAGTGACCGTGTATGTCAGACTGTGCTCAAGTCCAAGTCCTGCTCAGACGTAACAGACGTACAAGTAAGTCTTTTCTATCCTCCAGTCGGCTGGTACCTCCTCGGGTTTGTGGCCCTTCATGTGCTTCTGCATGGCGGCCAGGCTTGGGCAGAATTCCTGGCAGATAGTGCACTGGTACGGTGACGCTCCGTTGTGTGTGCGCAGGTGCTTGATCATAGCCGAGTAGTCTCTGGACCGTTGGTGACACAGCTTACACTCGAATGGCTTCTCACCTGAAAAATTCAACAATGCAGCATTAACCTTGTAGACCTGAAGCCAGAGGCCTGCCAGGTGAAACGGGATTCACCCCTATTATAGTCCACTGTACTTTGTGTGGCGTTGTGTGGTGTTTGTGTGTGTGTGGTATCGAGGATTAGGCCTATATTGGTTTGCCTTCAGGTGGGTATCAGGTACACAATATGTCAGTTAGCATTATCCACCACAAACACAAGGATTTTGTCTGAACTCAGTAGGTCTGTGACAGCAGTCAGCAAATGTAACCTGGCATATTTAGATTTATTATGACCTACTGCACATCATCTATAAAATACTTGCATACTTGCAAGTACTTGGTTTTCTGTAGGTTTAAATTAAGCAAGGTAATCTATTGATCACCAGAAGAGAAATTCAAGACTGTTCTTCAACCATAAAGGTACCTAAAACAGCATTTTTTAGGTTATTGTTTAATTGTTTTCACTTACAAGTAATGCTCTGTATCATTCATCCTGTAAAGTCCAGGTGATAATCTTGAGTGCTAGGTGCGAATGAACCTTGAGGATGGTTTGATATCTGATTGCTCAGACTGCATATAGACATGATCTGGCATGTCTATATTCAGATAGGTTTGGTCGTGTAAATCAGTGGTTCTCAATCTCCAAGGGTCGCGAGAAACTGAAAGGGGGCCACAGATGCCTCCCAAAAAACAAAAAATATTTCAAATGGTTTAAAGTGTATATTTTACAAATTTTTATTGAAATATATGCATAAAATTAGTTCAGTTAGTTCAATGTAAAACATAAAAATCATCATTTGGGGAGATTTACACTGAAATCAAAGTAAATTTTTAAAATGTCAGTCTCCACACAACTATTTTTGAATGAGCATGACTGTGTTCCATGGTGTGGTATTAGGCGCTGACATTATTGATTAAAAATAATCTGATAATCTATTCTTTTGAAACCCACAGGATCTTTAAACATGATAGGTTCCGTTTTAGTGTTTGTTACCACTGTCTATTATTTCTACCAATCGGTGAACAACAGTGTGTCTAATGTGTGAGTAGTTCCACTGTTTAGGGAGGGATAGTTAAGTTTGGCACCCTATGGAAGGGTGCCTAAAGAGTAGGATGGAATGAGACGGTTATTTGGGAACCTTTCCAACTTTTGATAATGGAAATGCAAATAAACGCATACTGTGCAGTACCAAACTGAACCGGACCGCTCGATGGAAATGACCTATAATAAGATTCTGTTTTCAGTTCCCAATTAGCTCTTCACTTGGTACCATTTTGACTTTTTATGTTTGTGAAAGAAAAACAGAAAAAAAGGAAACTGTCTCTCAAACAGAGGTCAGCTTCCATAGTTGACAAAACAAACAGCACATCACTACACGCTCATAGCATGTCCTGAATGAACAAGTACTTAAAATCTAACCAATGCTACTTAACGTTTATTTGCTAAATAGTATATTAGTGTATACTGCAGAAGCATTTTCATGACAAAACAAGGGAGAAAAGCTGTTAAAGAGGCCCATTTGTTTGTATTGCCAGTCTCTTCACTGTACACAGCATGTAGGGCTACATAGTAATCAAAAAAAACCTCAGATATGATGTGAGGGCTGTTTGCAAAAGAGGCAGGCAAGTGAGATCTGATTGCAGCTTGTCACTGAAGATGTATTTTTAATGCACAGTGTGGACGTATGTACTAAGGAACAGTGAACTTATCACTAAATGCACAAATGCACAATTGAAGGCAAAATTTAAACAGGGCCAGGACTTAAAAATCATTAAACTTTTTGGGAAAACTTAGCTTATAACTATTTCAGAAAATAGAATTGTGCGAAACTGTCAATATGTTTTTAAATATATAATTCAAAAATTTTCCAGAAATGTGATCAGTCCCAGGCCAATCTGTCCTTTTCTTTTTAATCAGTTGCAGCAATGCAAAACTAAAATCTTAGCAAATGTATTTCTCCCTTACTGTATTACTAAACCTATTGTAGGCCATAATCTCCAAAATGCTTCAGAAAAATCTGTCTACATAAAAGGCAAACGTAGGACATGCGTTGCCTTCAACAAGTAGAAATATCTGCCAGTGTCGCAAACAAATTTTATTTGTTAAATATCTTGAAATGAGATTTACCAACTAATATAGATAGAGATGTTTAATGTGGAGACCCTCGCATTCATGTCACTAAGACAGCTCTAATAAGCACTAAATCAAAAGGACTATGTTCAGCTGTCTATAAATATATATAGATAAAATCAAACAGCATGACTGCGTATGGAACCAAATCAAAATGAACCTCACTGTCTGTGTTCATCATAGTGAATATATTCATTGAAACAGGGTAGTTATTTTTGGGGAGAAACAATGAATATGAGACTTTGCTACTCAGGGACACGTCATTAGGACACTTACCAGCCCTACTTTTTAAAATAAAAAAATACTGATTAATGTTTCAAAGTTGTCTTGAACGTACAGTACCTATAAAAGTATTCATCCCCTTGGATGTTTTACCTTTTCATTGAATTATTTTTTTTTATTTGTTTTTGGGCCTATGTGCCTTTATTAGATAGAGGAGGACAGTGGATAGACTCAGAAACGGGGACGAGAGTGGGGGAGAGACATGCGGCAAAGGGCCTCAGGCCGGATTCGAACCTCGGCTGCCCGAGTACATGGTGTGTGCCTTAACCACTCGACTACCGGCACGCCCCTTTCGTTGAATTTATAAATCAATTGTGGTCAAAATTATTTTGCTGACTTCTTTTAAAAAGAGAGAAGTAAGCATAATAAGTGAAAACGGATTTCTACAAAGTAATGTCAAGGATATATAAAAATACGTGATGTATAACAAGTGACTGCATAAATATTCACCCACTTCAAGTCCATATTTCTTAGAGCATTCACAGCACTGAGTCTGTGTGGATAGGTCTCAATCAGGCTCACACATCTGGACACTGCAATTTTACTCTGTGCAAAACTGCTCAAGCTCTGTCAGGTTGACGGGGGATCGGGTGTGAACAGCCCTTTTCTGGTCCAGAACATTCACGTTGTTGTCTTTAAATCATTTCTGTGTAGCTTTCGCCGTATGCTTTGGGTCACTGTCTTGCTGAAAAATAAACTGTAGTTCTCCTGCAGACTGAATAAGATTGTCCTCTAGAATTTCCTATATTTTTCTACATTTATTTTTCCCTCTAGCTTTACAAGCCTTCCAGGGCTGGCTGCTGAAAAGCATCCCTACAGCATGGTGCTGCCACCACCACCACCATGTTTCACAGTGGGGATGGCGTGTTTGTGGTGATGTGCAGTGTTAGGTGTCTGCCAAAACATGGTGTCTTGTCTGATGGCTAAAGAAGCACCATTTTTGTCCCATCAGACCAAAGAACTTCCTCCCACTTGACCAGGGAGTCTCCCACATGCCTTTTGACAACTCTAGTCGAGATTTAATCTGAGTTTTCTTCAACAGTGCCTTTCTCTTTGCCACTTTCCCATAAATCTTTGACTGGTGAAAAACCCGAGAAAAAGATGTTGTATGCAAAGTCTCTCCTATCTTAGCTGCTGAAGCTTGTAACTCCATATGAGAAGTCATAGGTGTCTTTGTGGCCTCTCTTACCAGTCTCCTTCTTGCACGGTCACTCAGTTTGTGCAAGCGGCCTGATCTAGGCAGATTTAAATGTGTCCCTTCTTTCCTTTTCTTGATGAAGGATTTGACTGAACTCCAGGGGATGTTCAGTGTTTGGAAGTTTTTGTTTGTATCCATCCCCTGACTTCCACTTTTCAATAATCTTTTCTCTGCGTTGCTTGGAGTGTTCTTTTGCCTTCATGGTCTAATGGTAGCCAGGAATACTGGATAACCCTGACCTTCCAGACAAAGGTGTCTTTATAATAGAATCACTTGAGATACATTCACTGCAATCAGTTGGTCCCCATTTGACTAAATGTGAGACTACTAGCACCAGTTTGCTGGATCTCTGTTCAGTTAGGGTAGTCATTTTAAAGAGGATGAATAAATCTTTAATTTTACTGACATTACTTTTCTAAAAATCAGTTTTTAGTATAAAATTAAAGAGTTTTTATGCAATTAAAAACATCCAAGGGAGTAAATATTTTTTATAGGCACTGTATCAAACCCAGCTTTTCAGTTTATCTCTGTGTTTTTGTCTCTGAAGACTCACCTGTGTGTACTCGGTAGTGTGTTTCTAGCTGGTGTTTGAGGCTGAACCTCTTCCCGCAGCCATTGCACTCGTAAGGTTTCTCTCCTGTGTGGATGCGTTTATGGCCCCTCAGCGTGCCGTCGTCTCTGAAACAGCTACCGCAGAATTCACACTCAAACGGGTGATCGCCTGAAAACAAAAGTCGTGTCAAAACAGCAAGCTCCGAACCAACACAGCCCTATACCGTGACAATGCATTACGAGCCAACTTCATCCTTGTCACGACAGGATTTTGGTGCATATGAAGCTGCATAGGTCAAATAGTCACAGAGCCCTTTCTGCAAATGCATATCAAGTGGGAAATAATGTGTTTTCAGACGTTGCTAATGTTGTGACATGAGGACACTCCTCTTGGCTGTCTGCTAATAGCTAATAAAAGTCCTCCAGGCATGTGCTGCTCTGTTCTCTATACAGTAGTTAATCTATTTCTCTCCTAGGCTGAGGATTTGACTCATCTCCAATGACCTATGTGCCTCATTATCTCAGTGTCCACAGCAACAGCCAAGTCAGAGGATACATTGCTCTCCTCATTACAGGCCGATTCTCCCCAATCCCCCCACCCCACTGTGGAGCAGATGACATTTACAAAATGTTACTTCCAAGCAGAATGGCATACAAACAAGATACGCTGCCATGGCCAAAACTCCCTTCACTTCTGTCTCTTCACATCAATTATGTATTTCTCCTGTCTAGACATCAAGCCGTCGTGACAGCTGGGAGTGTTATTTAAGGTAAAGGAAGAAAGGGGGACATCTTTTCAGTAAATATCTCTCCGTCTCCCGCGGCTCTAAGACTCACCCTCGGTAGAACACACAGACAAGTCATTTCCATTTGCTTTTCCTTCAATATTTATTTGGGTTTCCTCTATCATTTTGGGTGAACCACACTAGAACTGACAGCCGTGAATTGCAGAAGCCCAAAGGCTGTCTAAGAACCCAAAATATAAACAGGATGAAATTGCCCAAAATATGCACCGGCCATAACGGTACAGTGCTGTCATCAGAGAGGTGAGTCATCTTATAGAGAAGAGGAACGGAGGGTGGGAGAGGATGCATGCAAATTGACTAAAACCTTAGAGCCAGTTACCTAAGGAAATTAACCCATATACCAAAATAAATACAGCCATTTCTAAATAGAGCATTTCCTCTAATATATGCATGCCTCTAACACCACACGTCTCTGCTTTACAAGAGGAAATAACACTACAAACATGGATGCTGGTGCATTTGATCCGTCTCTCACCCGTGTGCGAGCGCAAGTGTCTTTTGAGGGTGGTGTGGCTAGGGAAGGGGCGCTCACAGTGGCTACAGATGTAGCTGTGCATGCCTGCATGGACCTCCATGTGCTGCTGCAGGGCCTTCTGGGTCTGGAAGCGCTTCGCACACAGCAGACAGAACACCGCCATGTCAGTCCCTGGAGAACGCACAAGACACAGACACAGTTATTTCAGTACCATACACAGACAGGGCCTTAAGTGGGGAAACTGGGTCACTTCAACTTTGTGTGAGTCCTCTGAGGGAAAAGCTTCTTTCAAAGAGCAAGTGCCTCTACCTAAACTAACTCCCCTAAAAGCCCAGAGGCACTTTCAACTGTGAGTCTTTATACGTTCTATTTTAAACCATGAAAGTCATTGTTTTCTTTAAGAATTTCCCACACAATGCACAGCATGCCAATCACACAATCAATGGCTCCTTCCTGGTGTGTTAGATGTGTAATTATTCTCTTCATTCCCCATCAGGAGTCAGCTCCAGCCTGTGAAGTCCTCTGTCTGTGTGCTCAAAGAGCGGCTGATAGTAGCTCCACCCTAAATGATGCCTACACTATGCGCTCTGTGCAGAATGTTAAGTAGTGATATCAAGCCATTAAAGGCAGGACTGCAGGAAAAAACACAATCCAGTTTAATCCTGTGTGTGACCTGGCATCTCTTTGGGGCTGCTTTCCTGTTGCACAGAGTGTGGGGAGGAATACAGATAGGCAGACGCTGGCAGGGTAGCTCGAGTCAAAATGGCTATGTGAAGAAGATCCATTGGCTGTCATACAGTCAACACTTGATCTACAGGCTGTGAACGCCAGCTCTCAAATCTGCTCTGGCGTTCGCATCGATGTATATTCATATTTGTGGCAAGACAGAGGGACTAGTTAATCAGCAGTGTTGGACATAATGTGCATGTTGTACAGAGTGAGGCTTTAATGTGAGATTATGAGCTCCTTATTTCTCTGTCTGCTCAGGTTGCAGATCATTTACAATGCTAGCAGGTCCCATTGCTTCTGACTCAGATTCAATCAGACATCTCCAGCGGAGGATCATTAGTAAACAGAGGACTGTGCCAGCACTTCATTGGAATTCAAGTGGGGTTGCTGTGTCGCATTTAAAATGCAGTCTGATGAGGTCCACTAAATCAAATCATTTGTTACTGTTATTGAAGTGCCTTGAGGCAACTGGCAATTAAATTGGAATTAACGCAGGGAAAGGGATACAGCACACTCATACTAAGAAGGAAGAGTGTCAGACACTTGCTTAAGGTTCGATCAAGTTAACAGACAAGCCTGTTGAGAGTGGAGAGAAAGGGAAACAAATGAAGCAAATTCACATTTTCATGGATAAATCAGAGACATCCTCTGTGTATTGTTTACTAATCCACGTATCACAATTTGCTCAAACAAAGCCAGACGCTTTTTTTAGACCTCACATTTCACGGATAACTACAATTTGGCATAGATGCATTAAAGCCTCCTCTTTGAAATTACTGTGCTTTCATTTTGAACCCAGTTTTCAAATTCTCCTGACACTAATAGAACTGATCATTTCTAATCATTAACAGAAGGAAGACAGGATGAAAGACATTCCCTGATCTTAACAATCCTGCACAGAGGCAATCCGCTGGAATGAACTGCACCTGTTCACAGGCTACGGCCTGTGGACTTTTGCACAAAGGCCACACAATGAGGTCTGGGCCTTCATTGACCAAGCCCATTAGTCATAGGCTCCTCATGCAACTCCTGCAATCCCTGTCTTTATGCTGTCACCTAATGACCAAAGCCCTTTCTCACCCACAGATCACAATATTTTAGTTTGAGAACAAAAGACCCCCCATTCTCAACGCCTCTGCACCCTCCCCTCACCCCTTATCCGCTGACCCTACAGGAAATCCTTTCACTGTCTATCCAACCTCTCTTTCTGCCTGATTCACACTAAACTGAAGTAAGTTCTCTGTCTGCAGGGCAACAGTGGAGTCTGGATAATGATCTATCAAAAAACTAAGGCTGTAGACTTAAAAAAAAGCACAAATTTCAGTCACTGCATGATCTGTGATGTGAAAGCTTGATCCTCTTTAACTAGTTTCTGTGGTAATATATTCTGCAGCCAGCAGGGGGAGTGCGTTCTGTTCTAATGTGTCCAGGTTAGTTTAGCTTGAGGCAGTAAACCCTCAACAAACTGAATAACATATTATCCACCTTGTAGATACTTCAAAGCTACTTTAATCATCGTCTCGCCACTCTCTCTTTATTTAATAACATATATTGTAAATGCTTGTTTCAGTGCAGCCTGCATTCTTTGTTCTGTCTGCTCTGAAAGTTTAACATCCCACTTTCTTTGTGCAGGTAAACCGTTACTCCCTGACACACTCGCAGACATTCACAGATGTATATGATCCTTCTGTCACCGACAATACGGAAACTTGAGTAAAGAAATGTGACAAATATTCTGTCACAAGCATCTCACTCTTGATCTCAGGTTGACACGCGGTGACAACAGCTCAGGAGTCGTTTTTGGTTTCATTCTGTGCAAGCGGTGCTGAAAATAAAAATAACAAATAATATCTTGAAGTGTAAACAAAAAAAAAAAACCTTTGGAGCCGAGGAAGTGTTTGTGTGTGTTAGTGGTGGCATTTCGCCTCGCTGCGCTCTGTTAACTTTTCAAACAAAAAGGATTTGCAGTTGTAGAGTTTTCCAGTAAGCTTTGGTAATAAGTGCAGAGGAGCTTCTTTATGAGAGAATAAGCCCTAAAGTTGGCTGTCATTGCCCCCTGCTTTCTCACCCTTAACTAGACAATAGGCCTGGGATTTGGGTTTTAAGGCACAGGATGGCCCCTGACCCTTGGTCCTCAATGGGGTAAATACCATGTAATCAATGGTATTCCTCAAAGGCTGCAGAGTTGACTGGGCATTGTGTTTAGTGGGAGGGAGCCTTAACAGTGGGAATAATGAGTTACTTTAAAGCAATTCTACAAGAGGCTGAAAATATAAACATTTGCTGTGCGGTGTATACTACCAAATCAAATGCACAATTAGGTTGGTAAAGAAGGATCAGTTTGTTATGCCATTTCAACATAACTCCAGCAAGAAGATGTGCATGCTCATGTGATTTAACATGGTCTGCCTTCATACATCTGCCACTTATTCAGCTGCGGCCGAGGTGGGAGCCAGCCACGCTCTCACGCTGCCTAAGAAACAAAACCATGTGTCTAGGCAACCAGATAGTATCATGGTCCTTGTTGGGGTGAAGTGTTCAAGCTAATCCCTTCATTCACAAATAAGCGCAGCCTGTTTCTTTTCAAGCGCCAAACAAAAGTTTTCCCACCCTGAGAATCTGGGAGTAAACCCACTGCAAATTGAACAAGAGTTTGTATTCAGTGACTAACGCAAATCTGTATAATTTCTTCTGTGTTAATGTCAACTTCAGTGTCCAGAGCCCAGCAATTAAACTGATTTATTTGTCTTTATATTTGCTGCTACACATGAAGAATAAATCCATCTATGATTTAGCAAATTATCTCTCAAAGCTTGATAAATATCCTAAAAATTCCACGCAGATTTAACAGATTTCATTTTACATCACGGCTGATAACATCGACTATCTGAAGTGTAGTCACTATAAACTCTGTCCTTAGGCTGTGCTTAGTACAGTGCACTCACCGTCTGCTGTCTCACTGATATCCCCGAGTTAAACACACACAGTCATGCAGCTAACATTATGTGCTGGACCTCACATGACCCTGTGCATTCATGCTACTGTATGTGCTCATGCAGACGCGGCTGTGATGTGGCAGCGCTGTGAGAGGAACAAATGCTACAGTACCTTAAACAACCCCAGGCGCTCATCAGTAGACTGCTAATCTACCCGAGAGAGGAACAAGCGACTTAATAATTAATGCAACAAGAGATACGTTGCTCGTGTTTAACCACCATCCAATGGATCAGCTCATTGAGGTCACGAGCTGTTTCATTCGCCACCATTCCTGGAATGTTTACAATATTTTCTTCTATCCATTATTTACTGTACATGAAATGACAGGCCATCCCACGCTTTAAGTGTAATGACAGCCAATGCAAATCAATACTGTGGGCACAATGTTCAAACAGATCACAGTTCATTTCAGTTTAGGGCTAGTATGAATTACAGCTGGGTATTAACAGGAGAGAGCAGTATGACATGCAATTAGGCAAGCTAAAAGGTCTGCATTAAGAGGGTTGCATTGTAGAGCCTGAGCTTTATGTGAATGGACTACAGGACTGTTTAATTAGGGCTTGGACAGAAGGTAATATTATTCACTTGACGAAGCAGCCTGTAATGTGTGGAAACAGTGCAGCTGCTGTGAGTACACAAAGGCAGCACTCTTATGGCCTTTGCCTCGGAGGCAAGGTGGCAAAATGGTCTGGCAGCATGATTAGAAGCATATCTGGTTAATTTCTGTGAATGTGGTAGATAAGCTAAAGTCTTGGGTTTTTCCAAAATTGAAAGCTTGTTGCCCCAGAGCCTCGACTTGCTCTGATGAAACAAACCCCTTTGTTGTGAGAGCGTTTCGGAGACAGATCCATTCTTTTATTTTGGGCACTGACAAGTAGGTCAGAGGAGACTATGACAGTGCTGTGGTGAGAAGTAAACAGCAGCACATGATGTTGTTTTCCTCTCAGTCCTGGCATCCAACACCAGCAGCAATCCTCCTGCCCCCAGGAAGTCCTTACATACCCCCTTCCCCCCTTCCCTTCCCACAGTCCACCCCGCCCCCAACCACCCCCCTTTGATCTCCAACTTAAGCAACCCACGGCCATTCACCTCTGACATATCAAACTGGCTAAAGAGCCTTTAACTGGAGTTAGTATTGCCAAATTGCTTCAGAGTAAGATCTCCCAAAAGTGGTATTATTTCCCCTCCTGAGGAGGTGGACAGCAGTGCTGCAGCTGCTGAGGTCTGGCAAGTGTTAATCTGCTAAAAGGAAACTCATTTGGCTCACTGGTTATGCCACATGGCAAATTAAAGCTCAGGCTGCCCAATCGGCACTAAAGCATGGAAAAATCCTGTGATTGAGAAGAAATGCAATCCAGGTTAAATATTTATTTAATGTAAATCTTTGCACTAAATTGAGCAATGCCAAATTTTCCCAAAATAACCTCAGAACAGCTGATAAATTTTATTTGTAGCCCATGAAGGTTTGGGCTACAATATGAGTCAGTAAATAAGGTCATGCGTCACAGCAGGCCGAGCTCACAACAAAATGCAAGAGTAATGGCGCTCTGTACCTCGCTCTACACTGCCAAGCTGAAACCGAGCTGTGGATGTTTACAAGTCGGGGAGATGAGGGTAGAAACTTTTGGGCATCGTTGACACCCCTCCATGTCCACATCCATTAAGAATTCATACTGTGTGTGTGCCACCTGGAGTTACAGTTACATGCCAATGCTCCTGAGAGGAGATCACCTTTCTCTGACAGTAGCAGAAAAGGTGTGGATTCAGACACTGTCAGGTATATGTCACCTCTGAAAACAATACAGGACAGCTTTGACTTATTCACATGTTGTGAAGTGTTCCTCACTTCAAGATAATGGGACTACAGACAGGGATAAAGAGTCATTTCACTGCAGAGCTGTATAGATGCCTAAAATGACATTATCACTGTCAATAAACTAGATGTCAGTTTTAATTAAAGCGCTTTAACTTGGTTTTCTGTATATGGTGTGGCTATAGTGTTCTGTCAGATTAGAACTGATGTGGTTTGTGCTCTGCATATACACTATATTGCCAAAAGTATTCGCTCACCTGCCTTGACTTGCATATGAACTTAAGTGACATAGGGTTTAATATGACGTCGGTCCACCCTTTGCAGCTGTAACGGCTTCAACTCTTCTGGGAAGGCTTTCCACAAGGTTTAGTGTGTTTATGGGAATTTTTGACCATTCTTCCAGAACAGCATTTGTGAAGTCACACGCTGATGTTGGACAAGACGGACTGGCTCTCAGTTGCTCTAATTCATCCCAAAGGTGTTCTATCGTGTTGAGGTCAGGACTCTGTGCAGGCCAGTCAAGTTCATCCACACCAAACTCTCTCATCCATGTCTTTATGGATCTTGCTTTGTGCACTGGTGCACAGTCATGCTGGAACAAGAAGGGGCCATCCCCAAACTGTTCCCACAAAGTTGGGAGCATGGAGTCGTCCAAAATCTCTTGGTATGCTGAAGCATTCAGAGTTCCTTTCACTGGAAGTAAGGGGCCAAGCCCAGCTTCTGAAAACAACCCCACACCATAATCCCCCCCACCAAACTTTACACTTGGCACAATGCAGTCAGACAAGTACCATCCTCCTGTCAAACCCAGACTCGTCCATCAGATTGGCAGATGGAGAAGTGTGATTCGTCACTCCAGAGAACGCGTCTCCACTGCTCTAGAGTCCAGTGGTGGCGTGCTTTACACCACTGCATCTGACGCTTTGCATTGCATTTGGTGATGTATGGCTTGGATGCAGCTGCTCGGTCATGGAAACCCTTTCCATGAAGCTCTGTACGCACTGTTCTTGAGCTAATCTGAAGGCCACATGAAGTTTGGAGGTCTGTAGCGATTGACTCTGCAGAAAGTTGGCAACCTCTGAGCACTATGCCCCTCAGCATCAGCTGACCCTGCTCCGTCTTTTTACGTGGCCTACCACTTCGTGGCTGAGTTGCTGTTGTTCCCACTTGCTTCCACTTTGTTATAATACCACTGACAGTTGACTGTAGAATATTTAGGAGTGAGGAAATTTCACAACTGGACTTGTTGCACAGTTGGCATCCTATCACAGTACCACGCTGGAATTCTCTGAGCTCCTGAGTGTGACCCAATCTTTTACAAATGTTTGTAAATGCCTAGGGGCTTGCATTTATACACCTGTGGCCATGGACCTGATTGGAACACCTGATTTCAATTATTTGAATGGGTGAGTGAATACTTTTGGCAATATAATGTATGACAGTCATTACAAGTCCTTTTACTTCCTAATATCTACTTTTTTGCCCTTTAAATAAAGTGAGAGTGTTAGGCCGGCCACACACTAGACGATTTTTTAATCTGAAACGATTTTAAAACCATGAGAGACCATTTTCATTACAATTTCCAAAGATTTTTCATCATTAATCCTCTGAATGCACACACTAGATGACTCAACTAGACTGTCAGAACACTGGAGACCACACACCTGCTGACCTGCCTACGACCTTGCATGATCACGTGACTTCAGAAAAAACAAACAAAAAAAAAAAAAAAACACAGATGTCTGTCGATACCGTCTTGCTGTCTCTCCACAACAGGCTGTCCAGGCATGCGTTACAGGTGCAGCAACAATTATAAAACAGGGGAAAGACTCAGGACAAAATCCTGGCTGGAATTAAGGTGCAGCTGTGTTTACGGCTGTGAGTGGTGAAAGTACATGTGATTCGTCTGGTGACGCTACCGGTGTGTTCGATCTCATTGGTTGTTGTGGGTACTCCATCAGCGGGACTTCGACCTAGAATCGTAAATATCAAACGTGTTTGATATTTACGATTCTAGGTCTGGGAGGCTACGACGCAATTTGGAGCAGTAAATGAATCGTGTTGATACCACACACATGCAGACTACTCAGACAAATAATCGTTTGCGACAAGGCTCCAGTTGGTATACGCCCCCACGATCGTTGGGGAAGTCAAATCTTGGCTAAAATCGGGCTTAAAATCCTGTAGTGTGTGGCCGGCCTTAGTAAGAACTTTAAAACTATTGTGAGGATCCTGTGGATGGAGTGTTTTTATCTCATTGTTAAAGTGAAAAAATGAAAGAGCCAGTGGCGGCAGTTTCAGTACATTTATGTATAGAAATTCTCAGTGTTGTTACTGATGGACTTTTTTGTAATCATATAGAGACATACAGTCCATTTCATAGAAACCGAAAAACCTCTCACAAGTGCTTCAAGTTGTTTTTTTCATCAAAGGTTTTCACTGATAATTTGGAAATTAATTAAATGGTATCTTAGTCATAGACAAAATGCAGCCATATTTAGTCAAGGATTGTGTTGATGGAATTATCATTAATAGCAGATCATATCAGTTCATTTTTTTCAACTTTGGCTCCTAACTGGTGGGTAGGGTCCCAAAAGTGGCTTGCAAAGCCTTCCTCAGTGGGTGTGAGTGGTTGTCTGCATGGAAAAAAATGTGTGGCAAAGTCAAGGATGTGCTTTTATTTTGAAATAAATGTCTCAATCTCTTCAATCTGTTAGATGTTTTGTCATTCTCATCTCAAAACTGCAAAACTGTTATAAATGAATGGTTTAATTATTGGTTGTGGTTTTTCTTTAAGGAGCTGTTGGTGGGTGCTGATGGTGAAACCAGTTGAGAACCACTGTTTGACAAGCCAGTGTACTAAGGAAGATGAAAGAAGTCACAGGCTTTGAAATGAGGCTTCAGTTCTTGTCAGGATTAAGTGAAAATATCAGATTTTCAAGTTAAGATTTGATCCAAGTTAATTTCATTTTCTGTTATTAAAGGACCTGTAAAGTGAAAATAAATCTGTATTTAGGTTTGTTGTATGACAGTCCACTGTGTTATTAACCCCTAGTTCAAATTTCAATCAAATAAAAAAATCTCCAATTTTATAAACATAAGTTTCAAAATCATGAAAAATGAGGCAGTAAAATCTGCTCCCGGATGGTGTGGGCGTGTCTGTTGAATAAGCTGCAGCCACGCCCACTCAGGAGAAATACGGTCCTCTCAAATTTCAAAAATGTTAAAAGTCTGTTTTCTAACTCAAATCTCTGCTATGATACTTTAAATGATCCATAGGCCACTGGGGCTGATAGATTTAGGAAATTTACCTCACAATGACCAAAAAACAGCATTTAACTGACTGTTTACTTTCAATAAAGGCAGTGACATCAGCTAACAGCAGTCTGTACTGAGATGAACTGCTCTGTGATTTTATATCATTGTGTTAGAGGGGCTGAGTCCTTCCCACTATGGGCTTGTGACATCACCAGTCCACATATTTGCCCCGCCCAAATTAAACTCAGCCAGGAAAGAGGTGAAAAACTTTCTAACGGTCTAAATCCAAAATTCAGTCACAAATAGATCTCAGTGTTTTCACATGTTTACAGCAACCATATTCTAACATTTCTAGTGTGTTAAGACAAAAAATAAGGATTTTTCTTTACAGGGTCTTTAATGAACAAAAAAAATAAATAGTGACATATATGTAAGAGAGACTCAAAGTAGTACTTTACTTCAACCTTTCAGCAGTTACAAATTAATCTTATCATCTAATAACATTTTTTCACTCAGCTTATCAATCAATGGTTAAATGTTTTCAGCTTTATTATAAAACAATCCCATAAGCCCATAAGCTATATCTTTTAAAATGAAACATTCATGGTTTTAGGTGCTCAGAGATTTTAGACAATTAAAAGCACATTAAAACAGGATGTGTTAGCACTAAAATATCAACAAAAAAAGCTAAAACATAGAAGGATCCTATGGGTTTTTAAGGCCACACCCATCTTGTCCAGCGGCCATAACTGCAGTGGCACCTGCAGTGTCTAATGTCATCTTCTGATTGTGGCAGCGGGAGATAGTTGGATTAAAAACATCAGACAGCTGCTGATAAAGGAACCTTGATCAGATGATTTAAACTTTAGTTTTGATATACATATCTGACACTATTTACCTATGTTTGATATCCATTTCAGAGACAAATAATTAATTGACCATCACCCACATATTTGTGATGAAGTTCTGTTGAATATGTAATTGAGATCTCACAGATGCTGGCATGGCAAATACATTTTTTACAAATGTTCATAATGTATGAGTTTGTATTTTTAAATCACAAGTGTGTGTAAACATTTGTTTATGTATATATGTGTATATAGGTGTACATATAAATATCTCCACTATCCAACATGTAATGTATACAGCTGTTAACACTATTTATAATTTTTTAAATTTGTAAGTCACATTTTTATAGTTCCTATTTTGTATTTATTATCATTGTCCTAATTGCATGTCCTTCTTACTCTATTTATTGTTCTATGTGCCTCATTGCATGCTTTGTTGACATCACTCTTGCTGCTGTAAATTTGGAATTTCCCCTTGTGGGACTAATAAAGGAATATCTTATCTTATTATCACATTCAGCTCTAACTCTTTTATGCCAAGTAGTTAGTAGAATAAAGTCTTCCGCAAGATTGGTTTATTAATCACATAGAGATCAAAAATAAAATGCCATCTACTTATATCCTGGAGTGGTTCAAAATAATGTCCTTATTCCTGATCATACATGTACCAGTCACCTGTGTGGTTAGTGAATCTGTGCAAAGTGTCCGCTCTCACACAGAAAGACTCTTCATAAGTACAGAGCTAGAGTACTCCGACCTCATGCTTTTTTTTTTGTTTCTTTTTTTTCAAAAGTGAAGTTTGTCTTGAATGTAAGGAATTAGGGGCACTGAATACATTGTTTATGTATATATTTTTGTTCTCCAATTCTCAGAAAAAGTCAGGATTCTGAGATTAAAAGTAAGAATTCTGAGGAAAAAGTGAAAATCCTGAGAATTTTAAATCAGAAATTAGACTTTAATCTCATAATTCTGACTTGAAATGCATCTCAAAATTTTTGAGAAAAAAGTCAGAATTCTGAGAAAAAGTTAGATTTTTGAGTTTTAAGTCTTAATTCTGTGGCCCTAATCCTTTTACATATGACAGTCAGAGCAGCGAAGAACTCCACAGATTTTTCCTGTTGTCTTCCAAATGTTGTTAAAAAATAATGGATTATTGGAAATCAAGTAAAAAGTAATTTTCCCATCTCTAATTATCTTTTATTCAAACACATGGATGTTAAAGTGAGAAACCACCACAGCAATGGTGGCTTGTCAGGTTCAGGGTGTTCCTTGAATTGTTCTATAGGCACACATGATGACACCTGTAATACGTCTCTGAATTTTAAATCAACCTAATTTTACAGTATAACTCAAATACGGTAAAGCTGTGGAGTCTGGAATTTGCTGTGCATATATTATTTTAATGTTGGATTTTTTTTAACCGCATTTCAAGTGTTTTACGTGTAACCAGGGCTGGGCAGTTCATCTAAATTTAGATTAAATCGCAAGAAGTCCCACTGCAATTTTCAACTTGAGAAGGTGCAATATTTCCTTGACATGAAATGTGAGTCAAAATTCCAGTTTAATATAATTGTTTCAATTGTTATACTGTAAAATTAGTTTGATTTGATTTAAATTAATGTGTCACTCTGTTAGAATAGTTTACAGAAAATCCTACTTTCCTTGTTATTGTATATTTTTGTCTCAAAAACAAGAAAGACATGAAATAGTCATTTCCATCAATTTAAAAGGTCAAATCAAATAGGCAATTAGTCCAAATAATTGCAATTAGATATTCATCCCAAATTCTTAAGCCGTAGTTTAATCTTCCAAACATGGTGTGCGTTGTAATATGATATATGATTTATTGCTTTCTTGTTAAAAAATAAATATGATGAAGCACTTAAAAATAATCACATATTAAATTGCAATATTGGGGGAATCTGTCATATATCTTACGTCTTAAAAACTAATCTTTATCTGGGGCAAATCCTTAACCTTTCATAACTTAATTGAAAAAATAGAAAGTAATTAAACTTCTGATATAAGTATAAGAAATAAAAAAGGATAAAACTGATAAAAACAGCTTGTTCAATTAACCTGCATCTTGATTTAGTAGATTCCAACTGATTGACTATGTTGTGGTATTGTCCTCAGTCTCTTATGAAGTTGTCTTTCTTTCCCCTGTAACTATAAATCGCTTTGATATTTATCATGTCTGGTCACTTGTTACTATAAATACAGAAGTCAGGGAATGTGGGTTTTAAGAATTGATTTAAAAGTTCAAAACAACTTCAGCTCCTCAGGCAGATTGTTGAAAACTATTTAAATCCCAGATTCCTAATCACATGTCCACATCAACAAGAACCACAACTTTTAGGGGAAAAATTATTCATGCTGCTGTCAACAGTTAATTTAGGGCATCTATCTGGAAAGGAAAAGCTGAAATAGAAACATTTTCTCAGTTTGCGATGGCTGAAAAACAAAAGGTGCTGGTTTGGTTGTGAGTGTGAGGTCACTGATCCCACAGGTGCTCTATGTGGGGAGGATAATATGTCCCTGTAACTGTGATGCTTTCGCTGTAAAGAACTGCTGTGGCAAAGTGGCATGCAGTGGGTTTGGATGCCAAGAGATATTAGTGGGTGATATGTGAGAGGGCCTCCCACCTCCCTGATGATAAATTATGGAGCATCATGACAGGAACAGTTTAACCCAGCCAGCATGATACGCAAGTTTAGAGCCATGATCACAAGTCCTGTAGTCACGGCTTACTCGACAGCTTGATGCATGCTGGCCAGGTTACACTTAATAGTGTGTGTGGATAAGTGCATGAGCATATTTATAAGTACCTGTGTGTGTTTGCCTGTGGGCTTCCAGAGCATCCTCTGAGGAGAAAGTTGCTCCACACTGATCACACACCAGCGCCTCAGCAGGAGCTGCAGACAAAATCAAATGTACAACAAGGTTTCATGATCAGACAGTACACGTGTGTTTGTAATTGCAGAGTGAGTCAGTTAATTTGGCATTTAAAGGGAACTGTAGAGAAAGCAACAAGAGAGGAACAAAGGCACCCGATTTCAGAAGTCACCAAAGACCCCTGTTTGTCACACACTCGTGCTTTTCAGGTGTTAACACGAGGAAGCAAATGCATGGAGTACAATGGAGCAGAGAAAAGCGCCATAAAAAAACACAACGCAGGACAAACAAAAGCACCAGACAGGGTGCAACGGCCCCTTCTTCTTGACAAGAAAGAGCTGAAGAGTTTTATTTACCATGCCCTGTTATCAGTCTCTGAACAGTGAGCAGACTGTCTGCCTGAGAGGCCACAGAAGGACTGGGTGTTCTCTCTACAGCAGACGCTTCCCGCCTACGGCACATCCCTTTATCAAAAAAAAAAAAAAAAAAAAAAAAAAAAAAACTGTTCAGAGTCAACACCCCAAATCCCATCGCATACAGTGTGACTACAACTCCCAGTTCACCTTTGCAATGCCCTTGTCTATTGTGATGAGGACATGAAAGAGACAAGTATGCAGACTGCTTGCAGAAATGTTCATTCCTTGTTGTGCACTCACCTCACACCTGCACAGACAGACACATAGGGACAGATATGCTCACACAAACACATGCACACGCACGCACAGCTGTTTGGATGTGGGTTGGCTCTCACAGAGATGTAAATCGGTTGCAGATCCATACTGGCCCAGGGCTCATTCACTGATCTATTTTCTGCTCAGCTGGCTTTAAATGAAGTTAAAATGACTCATTAAAACACCCACAAGCTTTGGGAACTCTGAGCGCTACAGCCTAAATGTGGTCCTCTTTCAACTCTTACGATGCCTCTGTGCGCAGACACTGTGCCACTGTTCCCAGTGCTGCACACAAATAACAAAAAAGCCTCAATCTGTTCATTTCTAAAAACAACAATTTTTGAAAACAAACCAGTACTGTTTTGGAGCAAAAATAAAACTTGGTAGCAAGTAGTCTGAAAAAGTAGTAACACCAGAGCAATGTTGTAGATGCTGATGTTGTGTGACGCTGTCCAGTGTGGTGTGTTGTTTTGTGTGAGATTGTGTGATAAGGGAAGAAGAGAACATAGTGCATTGTCTTGTGCAGTCAAAGGCACGGAGTGTGCTCTCATCCATAAACCATCAAACTGTCTCCAGACGCGGCTGCAATCGTCCTCCATCAAAACACTTTGTCTGGCATACCAAAATAAGAGCCAGCATCGAGCTGAATACCAAATCAGCCCATTAGAGCAGTGGAGCACTCGCTCCTTAGCAACCAGCGGGATCTAAGGCTGCTATACCGAAATACACAGTGACAAAGAAATGAGATCCACATCTCATTTTTTTGTAGTATTATGGGCTGACACATTGGGATGTGGAGAGTTTATGCAAAAATTCAAATTAGGTTAAAGGTGCTGCTGTTGTGGATGTCACTGCCAATTGAACATCAACGCATGTTATCGAGGTCTGCAAGTATTTCGAGACAACACGTGTGTTTGGGGTTAATGCAGGAGGTTTAAAGGAGGGGAAAAGAGGACGTCTCAGGTGAAGTTTAAAGACGCACATTCTCTCTCATCTGTCAGCAGAATGTCATCCCAGAACAATCCTCAAAAAGCGAGCGGAGAGGACAGGGACCTCGCCTTGTCTTTACACAAATTCCATCTGAGGTTTGTGTTTTAGTTTCATTTTTAGTCTCTGATCTGTATCCCCCGCCCCTTCCTCCTCCCCCCCGCGCACCCCCCTCCCTGCTCCTCTTTCTCTATTTTGGATAAAGTAGCTGGGAGAGCAGTCAGGTCTGATTAAGTCTGCATTTGGGTACAGTGTGTTCCTGGACACACATCTGCGAGCGAGCCATCACACACGCTTCGGAACACTGGCAGAACACCCAGGCCTGCCGGCAGCTGATGATGTCATCACTCAGAAGGGGCAGAGCTGGCGAGCTGCCAGAGTCTCCGAAAAAACACAGAAACGATTCAAACGGAGAGAGACTAGAGAGAGACAGAGAGGAGAGGAGAGGGGAGGGGAGGGAGAGGTACACAGACCTGAGCATGGAAAAGAAAGCATGATCCAAGTATTCGGAGCAGCACTAACTGGGAGTGGGAGGGGGAGGAGGGGGGGTCTGTAGTATGAACAGGTGCATTTGAAAGGCCGCACTATCAAAAGGCCTCATAAGCACTGAAAACTCTGAGAGTGTGAGAGTTACTAAGTACCTGTGTGAGACAGCATGTGCATCCTCAGCCGCATGCTGTCCTGGAAGTGTTTGCCACAGTACTCGCAGCCGTGGCCCTTCTCCTCGTTATGCAGCCTCCTGCGGAAAGACAAACACTAATGTGAGCGTGTTAACACAGGCGAGAACAGAGCGAGACGATAATAAAAGTATCTGCGCTTTTTCTTTCTGTAAGGTCTCCCAAACCCAGAAGCTTCATTGTCCTCGTAACAAGAGGAGCATGTTTTAATTCAGGCAAGAATCCCTCGCTGAATGCAACATCATTAGTGTAAGAGGCCCTTGGAGTTGTGAATCACAACGCATGAATGCTAAAAGAACACAGACAATAGGATATCTGGCTAATTTCAGAGTGCAGACATACGCGTGCCTCCACCCGCCAGCACTGCAAGACACTGGGCACGCACACAAATACACACATGCACTCTCACACACCAATTACATGCACTCACACTCACATCTGAGTATAACACGCACACACATACACTTCTCCTGTAACCGCAATGAAAAGGAGAAAAGAAGATGATTCGCTGAAGCTGCGCCGAGAGCAAAACCTATCATATCATATCACACACATCCAAGCATGCAAGGCATCTGTACTGTTATCCTTATATCACCCCGCTAACAGCAGAGAAAATGGCCTCAGAAGAGTCCAGAGCTAAGCACTCTGTGGTCAGAATAAATGAGTCCTGAGTTCAAATTTAGCACATGAAATCAACAGTAGCATCATAAAGAAAATAAAACAATTCAGAAGCGAACTCAGGAAGCGTCATGTTGTTTTTTTCCTTTTAAAATGCAGATGTGAACATATTACAGAATTTAAAAAATCACCTGAGCAATCAATTAAGAGAAAAAAAAATTCTTTTAGGTTTTTGTTGAGTGCCCAATGAAGTGAAAGTGATGCATAGATTTATTTTTTTCTTTTTGATGTAAACTGTCCATTTAAGGTAAAATAGAGCTTTTCATTGGCCATATTGGCCTTATGGGGTGCAGGCTGTGTAATCACAATATCAGCCCAGCAAGAGGTGTTTGCTGTGGTTTATTTGGCACCCTTCTTCTCTTACATCCTGTCTCCTTAAAAACATAAAATGCCCCAAAAATACTGAAAAAATACCATGAAAATGTAAAGAAATGCCTTACATGAAAATGTTTAATTGATAGTCTATCTTCCCTGTTATTAGTTTAAACTATTGTAAGTTGCAAAAGCCTATAAAATGATAAACTGAAATACACTGAAACACTGCAAACTCTGGATGCCTTTTCTCTGCCTGAACTCCCTTTTCCTCCTAAGGTTGCCTAAACAGAAACTCAAAACCCAACATTTTCTGTGATCCTAAAACAAAGCCAGGAGATACTGTTTTACCGACACTACAAAATGTCAATGTGAAGACCAGGTGCATGCTCAGTGACCTGGTTACAGACCTACAGCAACTTCATTACATCCTCAAGCACCACCACTGATGCAACTCCTTCAACCTGCGGACATCCGCCTGTCTCTGTGAGTAAGAAACTCACATCGCTAACTATCCCACAGGATGCTCGGTTTCACCGGGGCTGTTTCAGCTCAACTTTGGAGTGGCATGAGGCTGAAATGTCAGCCAAAGTCTCGGACAGGGAAGGACTATGATCCTAATCACGGATTAGCTGCATATTAGGACTTTAGGCTCCCAGATTGTCTTGTTTCTAATGATAAGTGATGAGTCAAACTCTGTCAAACACGCACAGTTATTAACATCTGCAGTCGAATTAATGAGAGCTGTCACTGAGCTAGTCTGTAACTTTCTGTGTAGAATGACAAATCTAAAGTGACAAGCTCGTAAATAAAGGAGGGCTGAAGAAAAAACAACAGAGCGAGTCGTTAAGCAGAAGTTATCCATCATGTATCTGAAGCGTCCGGCCCGGTCCCTGCTGAGAGGCTCCTCTCTGCTGATGCAAAGGAATGCATATCAAATAGCCTGTGAAACAGCCTGTTGTGTGAGGCACGCTTCTGCACAAATAATCAAACAGAGTTTAGAAAATAAGGCTTTGTAAATAACAGCTTAATGTGACACCAAGGCCTCTTTATATCAAACCCTTCACAAAGAGCCGATTCAAAAACTTCCCAAGACATCTCACTATAAAGACATGAGTGCAGGTGTCCCTGAGAATAAATTTACATATTTGCTGTTGCTTCTTCTGGCTATTAACTCTGAAGTGTTTTAACATGATGGGGAAGACAATCCTGAAACTGAAGAATCCTGTTTAGTTTAAGAGACACATGCCCAATACTGTCCTTAACAGCCTAATCAACTACTGAGCTCAGATTCATCAAAGCAGACCTGAACCAGCACATCCTTCAATCTTTGATTAGGCATGGCACACGTTTGTCAGTGAAAATGCTGCACATTGAGTATAGCAGTGTTTTTTTTTCCCAGCAAAATGTCACAGACTAAAACTATTCCTTTATTCTTTTGGCTTTTACAAGAAATTCTAAGATTTTAGAACTCCAGCTGGACACAAATTGTCATTTTATTAGCTTCTCCGTGACCTCAAATGGTTTAATAAATCTAAATTTAATAAAATATATGGTTAAAAAAAAAGATGACATTAGGACTGAAAATGTGCTGTTGATGGATGTTTTTTTGCATTCTACCTGTGCTGCTCCATGGCCTGCCTGCTGTGCAGCTGAAGCCCACATTCTCCACAGCACTGCTGGCCTTGCGTCTGGCCCTCTTGCCTCATACCCGCTGCAAACTGCCCCAGTCTGTTCAGAAGCTCCCTGTGCAGCAGGCCCTGATGCAGCAGCCCACCATAGGCTCTAGGGTCAAGTGGTACGCCCAGGGATGGGGCCACTGAGACGGACACTGGCAGCATCCCTTCCCCTGTGTGGTTGGAGGGCACAGAGTATATGGAGGCCAGATGTTTCTCAGCGAGCCCGGGGAAACAGTCCAGAGAGTTCCCAACAGCTTGTCCTCCTCCATCCTCAGGGCTGGTGTGCAGCTCTCGGGCACTGGTGATCACGCTGCCCCTCAGAGGTGTCCCTGGGCCCTCTTCTCTGGGCTGGTCTGACACGCAGCTGCCCTCCCTGGTGCTGGAGGACCGGCCCTCACAGCCATTGGCATCATCCACCTGCATGCTCTCTGACTTGATACTTCTCACAGGATCCAGAGATGCAGGCTGGGACTCTGTGCTGCTGTCTTGGGGCTGATGGGAACTCTCCATGTCCACCTCTGTGTCCAGTTTGGGGCTTAATTCAGGTGCCGCCTCAGGCTCTGGACCAGGAGAGTTCCGGTCTGACATGTGGTACAGTGCCAGATGGTGCAGAGCAGAGGGAGTGGTCCGGGTGGGTCCGTCCTGTATGGAATGCTTCTTGGACATCAACATGTGCCTCCAGTGTCGGGCCCGGCTGTGGTCACTGTGCTCCCCGGAGCTGTGATTCCTCACTGACACCTCCTCGCTCTCCTCTGCCTGGATGGTTTCGAGCACCTTCAGGCACTGCTCCTCCAGGTACTCGATCTCTAAGATCTCGGCGGCATACAGCAGGTCATCCAGGTCCTCGGCGGTAGCCTGGAGTGAGGCGGTGTAAGCATACTCCAGGATCTGCTGGAAAGTCTTAGGGGATAGGAAGTCCAGGGCATAACGCAAGCTGCTGCGGTGGAATAAGATCTCGAACATTTTGCTTGTGCAGGCCAGGACTGTGCGATGCGCCGGGAACTCCTGGCCGTCCACTGTGATGATGACATCACACAAGGTACCGGTCAGACGCATCTGGTTGGCTCGCTGCAGGAGCGTGCTGGGGTGAGTGGGGTTGTGGAGCTGGAGAACACCCATGTTTGTCAGACCCGTGTCCACTCGGAGCTTTGCTGAGCCCGCGCATGAGGTGTGGCTGTCCTGCCTGCTGCACCTGCCTTCAGCTGCTTGTAGATCTGTGGTTTGGGTGGAGAGGGAGGAGAATCATTAGTGTCTTCAGACTGACAGTGTGATCTAAAAGGCAAGTAATTATCCCCCAGTGTACACCATCATCCATCAATCAGAGGGTCTTTCTTTCTTTTTAAATAACATGATCAAAAAGTAACAAATTAAATTAATAAAATTAAACCACTGCTTGATCTCTTCAGTTTTTATTTTTAAAATTTCATATCCTCTCGTGATTGGTTAATTTAATCAACAACCAAAGGGTGACAACAGGTCGATAAGCGCAAAGCAACAGTTTCCATTGCAGGTGATTAGTCTGGGGTCTCGTTGAGAGCGGTCACGTCGCTGTAATAACGTCTGCATACTGAGAGGTGACGGTCCAATTCATCAAGCTCCTCACACACGCACGCACACACAAACGGCTGCCCTCAACAGGTAGGACTGTTAATAACAAACGCCTTTAAATTCTGATTAGTCCATTTAGGCTGCGCACGTTCGTGCAACGCGTTAAAGACAATTAACCTGCTCCTCTAAATATCCTTGAATAAGTTATCAAACTATTTAAGCCATGAACGCATGAGAATGTAGCGCGAGCCTGGCGAGGGTGCACGTTTCTTCAAAGACATTAAATACCTAACTGACAGTGTGAGTGATGAAAATGCTCTGTATGATGAGTAGAGCTGTCGGATCACTCAGCAGCACCTCGACTGATGCTGTGACAGGCTGCATCTTCAACTAACCGCAACCTCAGAGCGCATCAGGTGCACACGCACAAATCCACCTTTATTATCCAAACACATTGCGACAAATTAACCCTCTCCACGCGCGTTTTAACTGTCTGCACTGTGTTTAGAGGAAGAGGCGCGTGCTGTGCGAAGAAAAAAAAATCCTAAATAGTCCAAAGATGTCTGTCTGCGATAGAGTCCGTGCGTAATCAAGTTTGTGAAATCATGAATACGGCTGCGGCCAAACTTAGGACCGTTTCCACATGACCGCTCGTAAACGAAATTATTGAAAACCCGCCATTAAACTAGAATTATTTCAAAATAAATTGTAGAACAAGTCTGAGACAGAAAAGTACTTCACCGCAGGAATAAAATAAGGAGAAAAAAATAAAAAGTGGAAGCTGTCACAGTTGTTCTTACCTCTGTCTCCTAACGTCCTCCGTTGATTACCCGGGTAACATCATGGTTACACATTTCACAGTACCCGCTCCAAACTCAGTCCTGCTCCAAGTAAGCAAATCATCACCGAGCCGCGACAGTCAAAGCAGCGGGAGAAAAGCTGAACATCCGGCGAGGACTTTCAAAATAAAATTCGTCTCAAGCTTCGAAGCCACGTGTTGAAAGTCGCTGCTGCAGTTGAAGGTGGAGAAGTTATCAAAGCTGCAGACTGTTATTTCCAACAATAGAACAATTTAATAATATCGACTTTCTGTCTAACCCATGAGAGGAAATGCAAACTCAATAGATATATGCGGTAACGACGTCTAAATAAAATGTATTAAAATTCGATTTTCCAGTACTTGATGTTATGGTCAGATAAAGAATATAAAACAAAAATGTCCTTCAGGGAAGCTTTTAAAGTCAGTTTAGTTTTACAGTCACATTGGTTTATGCCATTATACCGGTAAATAGAAATAAGCCTGCCTTGTTTTGAGATGTGGTAAAACAGTGAATGATTTTGAATATTTATTTGTTTGGCTATGTTGTGTCAATATCAACAAAATTCATGAAGACTGTCATTGAACAGTGAAAGTATAGTTTCATACCTCAAACATTTAGATGTTTTAAACAGAGGAAGAAATACAAGGAGACTATCATAAATGCAAAAAAAAAAAAAGTAGTAAAAGTATAAAAAAGTTACTTTGGTTGAAATCCACTCAAGTAAAGTGAAAGTACTGCTCTTTAAATCTGCCCAAAGTAAAAAGTAATTCATTGACAGTTTAATCAAAGAACTGATTTGGTAGCTACTTTTGCCACCTTTGGCTTACATTACAAAGTCCATATCACTACATTAAGGGGATGATCTTTTTCATGTCACTCTTCCTTTGAAAACATCCAAAAAGAAAAGTAGAATTCTTGTAAATATTCCCAAAAGTATTTTGATACATTTCACACTGTCGTAAAAGGTGGTCAAAAAATTGAGTTGTGTTAACTTTAAAATCCAAAACAGCTATTTCAACTCTACTTTTCTGAGTTGATAGAACTCATTTTAGTTTTAAGTTAACAGTACTCAAACAATTAAAGTATTATTTGTGATTACACTTACTTATTTGACTTTCATCAAAATTATTCACTTAGAAGATGATTTCGCTTGAGTGCTGCAAACTCAAATTAACATCTAAATCTCAGTTTTTAATCATTTAAAATTATTCATTTAAAACTAGTAAAACACACTTAAAATAATAAAATGAGCATCAGTATCTATAACTCAGAAATATTACATTAGTGTAATTACAGTGCATTTAAAATTAACAAGTTAATTGAACACAGAAAAGTCAAGTTTATCTTACTTGTTATTTCTGAGGCAACAAGTTTCCACATTTTTAAAGTAAGCTCAACTCATTTGCTTTCACAGTAGATTAAAGAAATATTGCACTGTCTGTGATTGAAAATTTGCAGCAGGCCATTGCTGCATAATTTTTTAATGAATTGGCCTGTCCATGTCAGGTACTACCATAATCTCCTTAACCACTTATTGTGACTCAAATTCATCAAACTTTTCAATCATAACAAAATGTTCTAAATAAAATATGGCATTTTGGGCTTGAGATGGAACAAAAGATGTGATTTAACAGACAGATGGAAACATATCTTTCAAAATAAAAGCACATCATGGACTTTTAGTCACGTTTTTTTTTTTTTCCAGGCACATCTGCAACCCACGGAAAATGGCTTTGTGACCCACTTTTGGGTCCTTACCAACCAGTTTACAACAAAGGGTTGTATAATAAAGTAAAATGTCAGAGCCATTTTTGGATGTAATGTAAAATAATCCTGCTATGTGCTACTGACCATTGTGAAATTTAAGCCAAGCTTGGATCTCCATGTTTCAAAACAGACTGGCTGCAGACCGTTCATCGCTGACAGTAACTCTCACGGACCATTCAGCTGAGACGTCGTATGTATCAAAACAGAAACGGGCACCAAACTGCAAAACCTGATTATAAAATGTTTAATAAAGCCAGTAAACAGAAAAAAAGCTCATCCTCCGTGAAAACAGTCTAACACAACCTACATAGCTCCGAGCTTAGTTGTAGCTCATTGGTGGCATAGCTCCATTATCTACATCGTTTATACAGCTAAGGTAGCTAACATAGCTAAAGCTAAGCAAACAAAGCAGCTATGTAAGCTACATGGCTATGCTATCTATGCAGCTACATTAGCTTTAGCAAAGTTTGCTAATGCTCACGTTGCTAAAGCTAACTGAGCTACATTGGCTTATGTAGCAACATTAATTAAGTAGCTAGCATAGCTATAATAGCTTTAGCTAAAGCCAACGAAGCTAAAGAGAGACACCGTTCATGTAACTACTTCTTAAACAGGTTTATGCATAAATTAATCCAGGATTAGACCTCTGCCCTTTTTCTCTGTTCTACTCATGAAATGATGCTTAGGCTGTAATATTTGCAATGTGGTTATTTCATGAATGTACCTGCCAGACTTTGGTTATGAAAACAGTTAAATGATGCTTTGTAAATGTAGTTAAGTACAACACTTCCTTCAGAATATACTGAAGTAGAATTTCAGATTTTAAAAACTACTTAAAACATACAAGTACACTAAAAAGCTAAACAATTACAGTAATTTGAGTAAATATTATTTGTTACTTTCCACCCCTGGTTTCTAAGTTTTACATTTATTTTTCCTCACTGGATCCCTCCCATGGTCTGGTCATTAAAGTGGTTGAGTGTTTCTGTTTCCACTAATGTAGTATGTCTTAGTCTGCTTTAAATATTTCCATTTTTATGCACAAAATAAACACATAGCTAGGATAACATCTCTTCTGCTGGGCTACTATTACAACATACTTAGACACTGGTTTTACAGTTTGAGAAATACACAGACATGGTGGTTTTGTTGCATATTTTCCTCTCTTTGAAGACTGGACCTAACAAAGTCTACACAGAGGCAAAAATGCCCTCCAGTCCTATAAATACGTTGGGATGCTTTATTTTTGCCAACTGTTTATTTAATGATAGCAAAAATTGTAGATTAGTGTGAAGATAGTTGACACTTCATACTCAGGTTAACATGTTTCCTCTGTCAGTTTGACAAACGATTCTATTGAGAGAATGAAGGAAAAATTGAAAAGCAAACTTAGACATACTTTTGTTTATGAGTTGACCAAAACTGTGGGAGTTGTTCTTTGTCGGTCAGGGAAATACTGAGCAAAAAGAGGGGAGAGAGAGTGAGAGGGAGTGACATAACTCAAATTTTTGACTGACCGGAGAATACTGAGATAATGTGAGTTAAATTTAATTCAGCATTTTCAGTCCTGTAATCAAAGCCTGTTGGCTGAGTACTGAGTTAACTCTTTTTTCTGTCTTTTTTAAAACTAAAATAAAAGCAGGAAAATTTAAGACTGAAATGAATCCCTCTTAGAAATGGAAAAAACCTCCCACTGATCACTTTATTAGGTACACCTGTTTAACAGCTCATCAGTGTAAATATCTATTCAACCTATCACATGGCAGCAACCGATCCATGTAGACATGATCAAAATGATCTGCTGAAGTTCAAATCAGGCATCAGAATGAGGCAGAAAGGTTGTTGGTGGTCTGGTATGCTCTCATGTTGTTCATGCCAAATTCTGACCCTACCATTCGAATGATCAACAAGAAGTTGAGACTCACCAGATCAGGCAACTTCTCGCTTTATACTGTCCAACTTTGGTGAGACTGTGTGACTTGTATCCTAAGTGTCCTGTTTTTAGCTGACAGCAGTGGCACCTGTTGTGGTCCTTTGCTGCTGAAGCCCATCTGCTTCAAAGTCCAAAAGTCCAACATGTTGTGAGATCAGAGATGCTCCTCTGCATACCTCCAATGTAACGAGTGACTATTTTAGTACTTGTTGCTTTTCTATCAGCTTGGACTACTCTGGCCATTCTTCCTCTGACCTCTGCCATCAACAAGGCATTTACTTACTGGATATTTTTCCATTTTCTGACCATTCACTGTAAACCCTAGAGATTGTTGTGGATGAAAAACCCTTTAGATCAGCAGTTTGTGAAATACTCCAAACAGCCTGTCTGATACCTACAACCATGGTACATTCAAAGTCACTTAAACCATCTTTCTTCCTCTTCCTGATGCTCAGTTTGAACTTCAGCAGATCATTTTGACCATGTTGCCTCAGATGCATTGATTTCAGCCATGTAATTGGCTAATTAGATATACTGTATGTTAATAAGAAGTTAAGCAAGTATACCTAATAAAGTGGTCAGTGAGAGTATAATCTGCTAGTTTCACTTAACACTCAAAGGTTAAGGATACTTGGCAGATCAGCATATTAATGCTCATCATAAATGGAAATCAACCAGTCATAGTTAAGAAACTGTGCTCATACAAAATTGCATAAATGTTTGAACAAATACAAACGTAAAGAAGCCATTAGCAAAAGTATTCATTCTGAAGAAAACCTAATTATGCCATTTGAAGTTACAGAACTACATTACTGATATATATTACCCTATCTCTTTATAATTCAGACATTTCTAAAGATCATTTAGGGGGCTTTGTGCTGTTATTGGGGTAGAAGCTAAAGAGAGACAGGAAGTATGGGGAGAGAGAGTGAGGAAGACAGGCACCATCCATGACTTAAATTTTTCACAAGCTGTTCATTTCCTTTAATTTTCTTATTTTGCTTAAAATTTCAGTCTAGTTTTTATTAGTTTTTACTACTGGTTTGTTAGTCTAGTTTTTATCTCACAAAATGCTTTATTTTATTTTATTTTGTATTAGTTTTAGTGTTAGTTTTAGTTTTTTCTGTGATATGGGATTCTTGTCAGGGTCGAGACACTTTTACAAAACTCAAAATATATATTCAAGTATGCTACTGCTCAGTTTTCATTTTATTGATTCAAATTTAATGTTTGGATACAACAAAAGAAAAAAATAATAATAAACAAAGTTTGGAGTCTTCTTCAACCAAATCAGGTCATTTTAAAGTCTTTGGGCTAAATAAGGAGATTTTTTTCCCTAATTTTATTTTATTTTAGCTCTTTAAAGCACATAATTAAGTTTTAATTTGTTGTCATAAATTTGAAAAGCTTATTTTTTGGTTTCAGTTAACTGAAATGATTTTTTACATTTTACTTTTAGTTAACTTCGATAACGTTAATAACAGCTAAACCAGTGCCCTAAAAGCTACTCAATATGCAATTTATTTGAATTTATTCATAGATGGGGCCTAATGTCATGCTGATTATCTTCTGAATTTTCCCATGATATTCAGTGAATAATTCCGTGATTCATTACTTAGGATTTAACTTTAATGTTACAGTATATGTAAAACAATAAAATGCAGTTTAGTACTGGATGATAAGAAAAGCAATAAGGCCATATAAAAGAGTAATCAGTGAAATAAAAGTTCTTTGGCAATGCATATCTCCCTTTATGAGACTGTATAACTGTGAATAGTTCAACAATATTCATAACTCATCTTTACTATTTACATTTTTTATTGCTTTTTATTTTACATAGATTTTTAGCGATTTTTTGAGTGTCTAAAAACTTTTGAAAAATGATATGTACCAGTGAGGATATGTCTGTGATATGTTATTTCAATGGTGCTACGGGGAAGATTGCTGCCAGCTGTCTTATTTTTTAAAATTTTGATATGAAATCAAAGTTAAGTATCTATACTTAGCATTATAGAAGGGATTAAAATATAATTAGCAGTTCAACCAGAATATAGCAGTGATACTGTGCATAAGTCTGAGTGATATAAGAAAATATTTTAATTGCTCAGAAGTATTATCTTCTGTTGTGTATTCAAATCAGGGAAGCATTTTGGTTATTAAAAAACTGGGGTAAAGAATTAACACATTATCAGAGAAAATCAGTGTTGTTTTCCTGACATAACAGATAGGTCGAGATCTGAAGAAAACAATCCTTATGTACTTGTTATAACAGAAAAATAGAGTCAAAATGACTGTATGACTTCATGTTCATTGGGGTTTCTGCATCATCAAAGACTTTGCCACATTCTTTCCTCAGAAAAACAAACCACCCACTGAAAACAGCTCAGAGGCCTACTTTTGGGCCCCGACCCACCAGTTGAGAATCACTGACTTAAGTAACTTGCCTAAATTCAATAGCTGCATTTTTTCCTACTAATCCCTATCCTTTCGCGAAGCCACAAACTTGTCCCACTTAACTAAATCCCCTTTTAATTTTTGCTTTGAAAGCGTCTTCATCTACCTTCCTGTTTGATTACTGCTACCTGCTGCTGACTTGACTGGCTGCAAATCATCACCGGGGAGACGTCACGGCTCTGAATGATCGCCCTCTGCTCCTCGTCTCTCCATCAAGGCTGCAATCAGAGACATCTACAGGGCATCTCAACTACTGACAGGCTGACAAGTCAGGACCAACGTGCTGTCCTGAAATAAGAGCAGAAACTGGTCAGAGATTTTAGCATCTAACCTGGTTGCTGTTTTAATTCTCAGACTTGGAGGCAAATGTGGTAAGAGGGGGGAGTGTGTGCCGGAGTAATACACGATGTCATGCCGGGTCAAAGCGGGCTGTCGTGGTTGTTGACACTCTGTTGACACAGCTCCGGTTTGCAGGGTAATGTCACATAAGAGGAGACCGAGGGGGAGGAATACCACAGCCCAAAATATCAAGCCCTCACTGGTACATAGTATTTTGACATCCAAGCCTGGAAGTATTAAGTTTACTCCCGCACAAACATGCATTATGTAATACGTGTTTCTTTGCCTCTTTGCCTTCCTTTCCTGTGTCCATGACATGGCGAAAACAAAAGAGCCATAACTGTGTACTTACTGCCATCTTGTGTCAGAAATATGTCACTGCATGCTTTGAATCAAAGGACACAGAACTGAAAATAAACGACAAAAGGGGCCAGGACAAACAGAGATTTGGAAACTTTTTTTTTTATTTTGTAAATGGGTTATCACTCAGACTGTACACAACAGATATGTTCTGAGTTTGACCCAATAAAACCAAAAGGAGCATCCAGAGACAAAGGGAGCAAGGTGGTCTGGTAACAGCAGTGGAGCACAAGGTGCAAAAAGCATTTCTCAATCCAATATACCTTCAATCTGCATCCAGCTCTTTTGAAATAATGTCTCGGATCTGAAGCTTAAATAAGTTGGATCTTCTTTTCCAAGTGGACCACCCTGCTTCCTGCCAGCTTGTCAAGCAGTCGCTCTCGGTGAGTGATTTTTGTACAAAAAGACAAAAACTTTCAAAAAAAGAGAAAGAAATTCAAAATCCACATTACAGAACACTAAAGTAACAACTTTAAGGGGAGAGAAATAAAAGATGTATTTATCTCAGAACAATTCCTGAATGTAACACTCAATAGATCTGTAGGAGAACCCCCCCCCGCGTACAAACATGGGCAGGTCTATCTGCCTGGAGTTATACATTATGAAGTACTGACTGAATTCATGCCAAGGTTCAAAAACACCTTCCTTCAATATAGCTGGCAATATATAGTGCTGTGACCAGAAACGGACAGTTTTATACACTACACGTGTTATAATGACCACATTAGTCCATTTATCATACTTTTCTTCTAGTAGTACAGTATATCAAATCAAAAGAATAGGCTAAATCTCTCACGACAAAGCTATGCAGATTATCATAGAAACTGATGACAAGACAATCTACTGACACAGGCACAGTGCACAAGCTTGCAGGCAGGAAATGGAAAATAAATCTTTGTAGTTTTTAAATAGTACAAAAATGCGTATTTATTTTTTTTCGCTTCAAATGCACAACTCAAAGTAGAAAGCCAGAACTTGGATCTGCTTTAACGTGGGGAAGAAACAATAGCTATCAAAGTTGTTGCCCCCCCAGACGAATGCATGACGTTTATTTAAGACAAGGTCATACAACAATACTAACTTGATTTGGAGTTCCTAAATCCTTGGCTAAGAATCAGCAGCTCTGCTGCCATCTTTCAGTCAATAGTCTATTTTAATCAAATACATTTTCAATCATTAATGTTTTAACTAGTTGGCAAGGCAGTGGCAGACTGAATATGTGTTCTCATTAAAAGGGCCAAATCTGATCTGATGGTGCACGCTGTCATCATGTGTGTCAGTCTCTTTCCCCCTGCAGCTGGCTGTGGGTTGATCCTGTATTTTTATAACCATAATATTTCTGCTTGTAATCCAAACATTGAGCTGGGGCCTGTTTTTGATCAATACCAGCGCATCTGTGAGAGATGACGCATCCCTGGAACAGACAAAGTGAAGCCATAAACCTTGTAAACAAAACTTTACAACCACTTGCAGGTCAGACATGCAGGACAAGCTATTTAATGAGACTAGCTTACAAAGTAAAAGTCCAAATAAAAAAATGCAACAGTTTCACATTAAAACAGTTAAACATGAAAATAAGAAAAATAATTTCTGTATATAGTCAGGATTTTTTTTACATTTCTCATAATAATCCAATACCTGTATGCGATGGCATTACAAACTGTAAGCACAATAAAAAGAGTATTTTCATATATATAACAGGTGATCATTGTTATAAGGGTTTACTTTTATCCTTCCTGACTGCTGAAATAAAATAACAATAAAAAAATAAAATAAATCTCTTATGATCTAAAGATAAATTCCTTGGGTGTAGTAAACATCTTATGAAGGAAACCAGAAATAAAAGCATAGTCAAAGTGCGCTCTAACCTACAGACTGATGTGTGTCTGTGCTGATTTAAATATGTAGTTAAGGGCACTGGAAATCAAAACTCCAGCAGTGTTTCTTGAACGTTACTGCTGCAAAAAATGTTTTGGATTAGGTTTGGGGTTTTCCCGTCTCATCATGCTTTGCTCTCTGCTGATTTTGTCTGTATGACACTGTTGTGTTCTGCAGTGATCTCCGTCAGGGCGTTTGATAGTTCTGCCTCATCCAGTTTGCTTTTCTCATCAGCAAAACTCTTCCTGCAACGGGGAATAGAGAGAGATCAAAATTAGAAATATAATCTCTGGTGAGAAATAAAAAAAATTGTCGGTAAACAGACACTTCAGATGAACACAGTTTAAACCATTTGTTCTCAATGACATCTTCACCCAATATGTAAAAAGACTGCATGTATTTGGAGGTCTTTTTACATATTTCTTCACCACCTTGACAACAGTCCGATAAATTAAACAGATAGTGACATAGCCACATATTTTGTCCTGCTTCCATTAACCTTCCTGTTCTAAAACACACAGTGTTTACTAAGTATTATCTATTAATCAGTTTATTTCTACTTCAAAGAGACTCTGATGGCACAGTAAATGAGCCCTGGGCTTGTGCTATGTGATACTAATGTTAATCTTAGAGCAGCGAAGCACAGAATCTAGATCCAGCCTGTAGCTCCTTGCCTTTCTTCTGCAGTTCAGAGCAGGAAAACAAACACCGTGCAGCCCCCAGCTCTCTGTATTCGAGCTGCAGAGTCAGTGAGGCAACATTCAGTGGCCTGAGACAAAACTGTGTGTTGTTCAAATAAAGCTCCTTTCAGACATGGAATTTGTCACATTACCGACAAGTCATCTGGGTAAAGGTGATAATGTTTGGTCATTTAGAAACACACAGGTGTTTGCCACAGTGTTACTAATATGTGACATGATTGTTGAAAAGAACAACAAAAAAAAAAAAGTACAATAATGCCACCCAGTGCTCAACTGGAGTAGTGACACTGTTAAGTTAAAAAAAAGATATCAACAGGCCTCTATAAAGACTGTGTTCCTATGAAGTACAGATGCACTGATTGTGAAAACCAGAGCTGATACTAATGTTTAAAATCACAATTTAGCCAATACTAATGTTTTATTCTTTAATTTTTGTGTGTGAGTTTTTTTTCTGTTTGACCATGAAAACAGATTAGAGTTTGTCCAACAAGTGACGTCTTCTGCCTAATAAATAAAATAGCTCCTCTTCTTTTAATCAGCAGTTAGATATATGCAGTACCAATATTACACTGATTGGACATAACAGATAAACACTGCCAAATAATATCTGTTTATGCTACAATATCTGCTGATAGCCACTGTTGATATCAACTGATAGGGATGTTAAAACCTGAAGGCTTTAATAAATGATTCCCCTGAGCACAAATCCTCATCATCATCATTTATTAGAGAATTCACACAAAGTTTAAAAGTAACTAATCCTGCAGACCACTTTTAGGAAAGACCAACCAATCAGTGACGTTGCTGTGACACAAGGATTGTGAGTAATGTAGTGCTGTTGACCTTTATCTGAAATAAATCATGATATCCTTAAAATGAAGTGGATATAAACAAAATGTTGTCTTCTATATGGCCGTTTATCATCGTTTCACACTCAGGCCGCTTGGAGTAGGTCTACTTTGAATGTTTAAAAAGTTATGACAAACAATCAAATCTGACAAGCAGCACTGACTTAATGCTGTTTAGGCTGCCCTTCCAGTAACTTCTAAAGACATGTTTTAAGTCACTTTTTGATGTTAATATGCTCTGTTTATTATCATTTGCAGGATAACAATTATTCCATTAATGCAGCTGGGCTTGAATCAAAGTCTGCCATCATTTTTATTTTTTTAATATGAAGCAGGTGCAACATTTGTATGTTTAGGGCAGATTTTAAAATAAAGTTTTCATTAGGCAACATATTTTTCAGACTGATTTCATCTTAATTTTTTTTTAAAGAAAAGGATTAAAATTATCTGACAGATGCATGATGTATATTAAATTTATCTCTGTATGGATTTAGCTTTGCTTTGACCCCAAAACTCTTTAAACATTTGGATAACCATGCACACCTTTAAACAATCCTTCCTGAATGTTTTTTTTTTCTATAACTGATGCAAACGTTTGTAAACAGAAAAAGACAGAAATAGTTGCGTGAAAGATGAAAGTGAGCTTCAAAGGAAAAGTTCAAACCTGGCCCACTGTCTCACCTCTGAACACCTGGACAATCACAGATCAAAAGGGGACGGGCAGACTGTCAGTTTTGATTATCTACTCACAAAGGTATTTGGGGAGGGAGCTTTTCACATCTGTGCAGAAATCAGGTAAGTTTTTCTCAATTCCAGATATTTACTATGTTTGTTGTTTTACATTTTCACAACATAGTCATGTTGTTTTTATGACTTATATACTTGTGTGTTTATGAAATTGAGTTTCTGTCCCATTTATGTAACAAGGTGCATGTCTGAAAGGGGCTTCACTTTTCTGGTTGTGAATGTTGCAAAAGCAGAGATCCCACAATGGAGAAGTGTCACACACAACCACACTGACCATCATATCACTCATCTTATTATCCACAACATCTAACTTACAACAGACCCAATATCATTACCACAGTTTACCATTACAATATTTCATATTGTGTGGTCAATGGCAAGATGCGGTGGTGAATGAATGGGCTTACAAATTACACACACACTCGCGCGCACACACAAACACACAGATAAACCTCTAGAGGGAGCCGTACTCATCGTTGACAGGAGGAGCAGTCTTGGCCAGAGTCTCTGATGCCTCCAGAACTGGGCCTGAGGGGGGGTCTGCTCCGTCACCATTGGCCAGAGAGGGTGGGCTGTCTAAGCTTATAAGGTCTGCGGGTGGTGCGGAAGATCTGTCTGCCCCGTTTCTAAGCTCTAACTCTAAATCCGCACTCTCGGGTCCAACGTCAGGGGTCAGTAAGTCGTACACGTTTGACGGCATTATGAAGAGATCATTTGAAACTGGCGCCTCACGAGAAGTCGAGGAGAAATTTGAAGTAATAGGAGTAACAGGTAAAGGAGAGGGGATGTCTGCGACTAGAGGAGCAGAGTGTCCAGCATGGTGCATCACTGAAGGAGAGCTGGCTACAGCATCTTTGGCAGTGATCATGTTTTTATCAACATTTTGGTCGGTGCATTTACTCTTACTGTCAGATGTATTAAGGCTGCCTGAACTGGCATCAGGGGCTGCTGTATTTGAATATTTTTCTGGATTTGGTGGGGCAGTTTTTTCCAGAGTGGAGGCAGTCTGTGCTGGTGTATCTGTGTCTAAGGCTACAGTGTATGGCTGTGTATTGCGCTGTGAGACGGGTGGACTCGGCGCAGGTTTCTTGGTGTCGAAGGTGGGAGCGAACGAAGGTGAGGACGTGGCAAGTGGAGACACAGGAGGGCTAGCTTTAGCATTCAGAGCAGCAAGTTTAGGGGAGTGTCGACGCTTTGGTGGTATCGGTGTCCCAGATTTTTGAGCTTTAGTCCGTTCAGGGGTACAAGGTGGAGTGGTTATTGTCTCCTTTTCTTCTGGGGTGCTACTTCCTCTTTGTTCTACTAATGGCGCCATTTTAGCTTCAACGGCAGATGTGGAGAAGAGGGGAGTCTGCGGTGCCGTGTTTGACTCTGGAGTCGGGGCTGGAGCCGGGACAGGGGTGGGTGAGGGGTCAGGAGGGTCGTTGGCCGGGGTAGACAGGCTACAAGTGAGGGTAGTGGTCTCGCTAGAGGGGCTGTCCTGAACTGTTGCTGTGGCTGTGTCAGAGTTGGTGGCTACGGAGGAGAGGGTGTCCAGTGCCAGAGCAGCAGTGAAAGCCGCCAGCCTGAGAGAGCAGGGAGAGAACAGAGACACACAGACTAGACACCAGGGTGACTGTGACAGAGGAGGGGTGGCCCGGACGAGAGCATGCAGAGGGATTAGTTGGTTTTAGAAACAAACACAAACATAGACAAAGCAACTCAAAAACAGAAACTATTAAGCCTAGTGAGAAAAAAAGAAAGAAAGAAAAAAGATAGGGTGTCATGCTGTGAGTGAACAATAAAGGATACGCCCCATACACACACCAACATGGAATACATTGACTAGGAAAACCAATGGACTTAAGGAAAGAACCAGTCTTCCTGCAGAAAACTACAGCACCACGCAGAACCACCTTTAAGGGTTAAACAGTACCAGTGACAATCTCATACTGGGAAATCTAATTTTTCCAGACTGCTCATATGAGACATGGCTTCCTGAGGTTGTCAAATGACTTCTTATAACTTGACCACACTTATGAGGACAAAAGCCTTTCTATGTCTTTAACTGGTATTGCTTCAACCTTGAGAAAACAAGACAGAAAATCTCCAAGGGCTGGAGAAGAGAACACAAAGTGCAGTAATCCCTCTCAGAGGGAATAAAAACAGAAAAGCAACACGTCAGTGGACTCCACTCAAGAATGGTCAAACTTTACAGTCAAGTCAAGGGTCAGATTTTGTGCTTTTAAATAAGATATTATTCTTTGATGTGGAGTGCAATGTTTGATAGCTTAAAAGAACTGAGCAGTCAAAAGGCTGTGTGCCATATGTATATTTTTTTACTCACTCTGGCTCTGTGAGAGGTGTGGTTTCATTGGGCTCTGTTGGACCTGCTGCATTATGATTTGCTGTGCATTCGTCCTCTGTTCTTACTTCCACAATTGGCTCTTTGGACTCATCTTTGCTGTAGGAGAGAGACAAATATCTTGTTAAAACAGCAACATATTATCTCATACAAGAGTTTCACATCCTCTACAATGAGCAGTAAGACTACACAAGCAGTAGACAATGATCATGTCAATACAAGCTGTGAATGGATTATCTTTTCAGCTCTGTCAAAGCTTCCATATTTGAGTCAGCTAAGAATATGTGGCCATATTTAAGTGAAGCTGCTTCAAATCAATACACGATACAACCTCCCACTCAAATTGATTCAAGGCTGCCTTATCGTGCACATGAGACTATTTGTTCAGTGCTTCCCTTAAACCCAGCATCCTTCATATTTTCACTCAAAGACAAATCCACTCTGAAAACATCATCTCATTTATGGGCACATTTCATTGATATGTGTGTTTTTCCTGTTCCTGCAGATACTGAGTGAACGGACCATAATGCAATGCTGTGGCATGTGGATTTTGCTCAAGAGGCACGGCTCTTAACTTTTTATTAATGGAAGAGCCTTCAACAGTCATTTCTTGCTTTACCAGCTGCAACATTAAACCTTCAGCAAAAAAATCTAAATCAACCTCAATGCCAGTCCTCAATAGGCCTTCTGGGTACTGTAGGAAGTCAATCGTTTACAGGTAAGTACATTGAAGGAGGTAAATGAAGACAGGATTTAAATAAAGACTTTGTAAATTGGAAGAGTTATGGGCTGTGGAAGCCAATTTCAGAAAGATGCAAAAAAGCTTTGGAGTTGTGAGGAGAATACAGAACTGTTATGATAGTTTTCTGCATATTTCACTGCAATAACCACTTTATTTACATTCCCCATTTAGTATAAATACATTGACTGGATCAGCTCTATCTGCATTAATTCTATCAGTTTGTGATTACAAAATACATTTATAATTACAGATGGGCCAGACCCGATCCAATACTGTTATTGAGTCTGATATTTGTGTTTTATATTGGAGCTTGCAGCCTTATGGGGCTATCCACATCACCCATACAAATGTCGTTGTTCTTGTTGGGCTGTGAACACACCTCGGCTATAGTAGAAGTGTGCTTTTAGACAAACACTTAGTCTGAGTCCACTCATCGTCATATTTCACTCCGACACTAAAGAGCAGTCAGATAGCAACTATTTCTACAGATTTACTTTTTATGCAAGTGTTATTCTTTTATTTCAAATATTCAGTTTGCTGCTGTAGCTCTGTGCTGCTGTTGACTGTCTACAGTTGTTGCTGCTGTTTTAACAGTGCACTTCAGATTCAAATATTTAATTAGAAAACATTACATTTGTTGCTGCTTCTTTTTTCTATGTGAAGCTAGCGCAAAGGTTTTAAGAAATTTATTGGGAATTATATAAAGTTTTATGCATTTCAAAATACTCTTTGAAAAAGAGATCTTGTTCCAACTTTAATAGAGCTTGATGCAACCTCATACATAATACCACCATAAATAATGTTATTAATTATAATGTTAAAAAAATCAGATCATATCATTTATCCGCCATATGTATCGTAATTGGATCAGGACAGAAAAAAAGCGGACTAGCCCACCCATTACAATAAACTGAGAAAGAACCAGCATGAGTAACCTGCAATTTTTATCTGGACAATGTTAAACTGCCACTGTTAAGAACTGATTACATATTCATGTTATTGTTCTCCTTGGTACTCACATGAATGCTGCCTTGCCCTCCTCCAAGTTGTGTCCTTTGGTCCCCGTGCCCGTTTTACCACAGAGGCACATGATGAGGCCGCACTTGTTGACAAAGTAACAGGTGACATCAACCGCGAGCAGCAGGAGTACAAATACTACAACAAGGATCCCTGCCCAGAGCATGATGCCCATGGAGAGCGCTGCCTCATCACCCAGATCTGCCAGACAAAGAGACAAGAGCAGCAGAGCTGAACAACTGTAGCGTGACACAGTTTTATAGAAACTGCCAAGAACAACTGAATTAACTGCTGCTATGCATCTGTGACCACAAATACTTTTATAAAGCAAAAATCAACTCACCTGCTCTGGGAACCAATACGGTCTAGTTGGCTCAGCATGAATTTAGATGCAGTGTGGAGTGTTTGTAAAAATCGTGCTGTCTAATTTGTGTTCAGTTATTTAGATATTTTAATTCCGAAAAGGAATTATATAAAAGGTATTATAATATGACCATGTCAAAAGGCTTCCTTCAAAGAAACAGAAATTAATTATATCAACCTTTTATTTGGAATTAGAAGAAAAGCAAACCAAAGCTTACACTGAATTGCTGGTTATGTAGAAATGTGAACAAAATGAACATGAGACTTTTTCAAATATCACACAAGGCTTTGATGTAGCTTTACTGGTTGTGTAAACTTCATCTTAATTATAGCGGAAGACTGCAGAACTCACCAAAAATATCTTCTGTTTTCACATAAATTTGACTCTGTAGATATAGATAATAAATCTGTTGGGGAATAAATTGCATTGTAGTAAAGAATCTCCTATATAAATGTATAAAAACAGTAATTTCTTGACCAATATTTGATACACATGACATGCATGAGAAATATCGTAACATTTGTCTCAGTTAACAGCACAAAAATAACAGTTTCCTCATGATATTTCTTTAATCAGCTTGTCAAATTGTGCCAATAATACTATTATAAACATTTTCAGTTAGGTTTTTGTTTTCAACAATGTAAACGTTAATATTACCAACTTTTCCAGTATATATATGCATAATTTTGTGAGTATTATACATTGTTTATGTAAACGCACAGGCCCAGCACTCAGCATTTATTCTTTTCTAAGTGCTATATTTTAATACAACCTTATTTCAATTCCACTATTGTTCATTACTGTAAACTGGCACCTCTTTGTTGTCTAGTACTGATGACTAGCTGTGCTAATGTTGTGCAGAGTGAAATCTGTGGGAGGTGGAGGATTTCCAATGCCTTTAGTTCATCATGTCTGTCTGGTCTGTTCTGGAGCTACACAGCACCCTTTTCTCACCCATAACAGAGACACGTCTGTCATGGACAAAGTCTGTTTTTTTAAGGAGTGAAAGCATCCAGAGAGACAGCCAAGCCAGAGAAAGGCAAACTCCCCTCGACAGTTATGGTGTGAACTCCCCACAAAAACTATGAGAGCAGGAGTACAGCGATGAGGGACAAGATGAGTGATACCAAAGTGCATGTCACAGATGAACAGCCCTGAGTGGCTGAGGACCACACGAAAATGCACACAGGTCAGGACGAAAATGTTCACGTGGTCCACCACACCAATGTCCAGTACCAGGCAAGAGAGCAGGAACATCAAGAGGAAATAAAAGAGAGAGAGAAAGGGGAAAATCATAAAGGAAAAGAAGGGAGGGGAGGGATGGAGGAAACAAAGAGGAAGAAAAGAGAAGGGTGGGGAAAACACAGGAAGAGAGAAAGTGAAAATGAGTCAGGTCTAAAAACCAAAAGTGAAAAAAGAAGAAAAAAAAAAACAAAAAAACAAAAACCCTGATTTTTTTTTTTTGCATTTGGGGAGGATAAAAACACAGCAACACATCAAAGCAAAAGCCCAGCACAAAGGGGAAAACTACACTGTGTTGGCTAGATGGTGACTCAGTGATGGGTGAGTGGGAAATGTTTTAAATTGGAGAATGAATTAGAGAAGAAGTGAGGGAAGACATAATGGTTTGTTGCGATGTTTCTGCAAAGCATTCAGCAGTGCCTAGCTCCTAAAGGAAATCTGACAAGCTGTGTGGTTTTTTTGTATGGTTTGTAAAAACCTTCAGCAGCAGTTAAGACCTCAAGGCACAAGTTAATCAGTGTTATCAAGGGCCAATTTAAAGGCTGCTTCCACACAGGGACAAACTATCCGCTTTATCTGCTGTTTTAACAGTAAACAAAAGTAGAGAAAAACTACAGTCATTCAGAGGAAATAAATTCATCCTCTGTGGGAAGAGCCTGTCCCAGTTCTGCGAGCACAAACTCAAGCTCATTTAGCATGGGCTGTCAATCTTTAAAGGGAAAAAAATCAGCCAGAAAATCATTCCTGGCTCAACGCCATCCACAGAATACATTTCTTCCTGTATATGTATTTGGCTTTTATTCATTTACAGTTAGAGGTAAAAATAGAAAATGATGCTCCAGTTTTAAGCTTTGAGTTTGGCTCTTTAGATTTCTCGATGTTTAGTTCTAGTTTAGTGTGAATGACCTGAGGAGGGATACCTGGAAAAGCTTCTGGTTCTGAGGATGTCCTGAAGGACATTGATGCAGGCTGGGACTTTCCCTTCTGATTCTCTGCCACCACATAGACATTATAGTCAGTGTCCCACTGCAGCCCGCTAAGGATCACGTACTCGCTGCTGGCCGGCAGTCTGATTTCTGGCTTCCATTCTGAGTCCTGAAGCTATTAACACACACACAAAATATACAATATAGGCATTTAGAGCTGCAACTCACAAATTATCAATACACTGAGGCTGTCAAAATGTTCGACAGTTCAATACTTTTGTGGTACCACATGCTTTTAACAATACAATATCTGTTTTTAAGTGACAAAATTTTGAAAAAATAAATATACGGTCTTATTTTAACCCAAAGATGGTGCATGTAGAGAGAGAAAGAGAATCAAAAATTAACTAATGGAAACAGTTTTGGCACTTCAGGATGTCATTTTTGTTGGCATAGTATCAAAATAGGTATCAGTAATGTGTGATGTTAACTAGCATCATATCAAAGTTTAAAACTGTGTTATTTTCACCACCTTACAATACATCAGCTACCTATTTATTCATATTTATCAATTATTCTCTATCCTTCAAAAATCCATATCATTGGTTTATCTACAAAAACCACCACAAAAAGCTAAAAATTCTCTGCTTTCTGCTTCTCTCTTTGAGTTGCTTTACACATCAAAATTTAACTCCCTTTCTTAAAGTGACTTCATTTGTTATAAAAGTAATTCATCTTTTTTCTGTTTATCTGCTAATTGATCAAATTTAAGTTTAAAATTCCTCATGAAAGACGAATCTGGCTGAGCAGGGCAGAATGAAACATTTTATTCATTGTATCAGATGCCAGATCTAAGGAGCTTGATAAGAACTGTCATTTGGGCTGTATTTTCAGCTTTCTGTCAATCAATTAAATGCTCATATTATGAGTCATTATTTACTTCAAAAAGACATTATGAAAAACAGCAAAAACTACAAACTGAAGCTCTATGGTATTTTTCTTTTTTCCTTAAATCACTGATATTCAGGCACAGAATAATAGCTCATGATTTCAGCTCGAACAGTCAAACTTACTGGTTTGTAACGGACAAGATAGTGTAGAATAGGGGAACCACCATCATCCTGCTTGATCCAGCTGATTTTGAGGGAGTTTCCTTTGGGCTGAAGTACCCCTTCCAGTTTTGGAGGATTTGGATTTCCTTACAGACACACAAGAACAAAACAAGTTATAAAAAAGTTTATGTCACTGATGCCAACAGTTAGAGGTTAATTTTACTGGGAAAATGTTGTATCAGTCCAGCAGTACCTTCAAAATTATAAAGCAAAGAAAACAACAAATTTCTTAGAAATTGAGTCTGAAGCAGGAAACCAGCCTCTTTGTTGTTGTCCTTTTAAGTCACTTGACCTTCCTTAATCGGTCGCCTCCAGATGGTATGTCTCAAGTCAGACTAATTACCAAGTGACACACAGCCACATGCTTATCTGATTCACTCCGAGTAGCTGAGTGACATTCAATCGGCATAAAAATGCTGAGTGACATTCCCCCAGTGTCGTACAAGGCTGCAGGGGAAAGGGTTATTTGACACAGACTGGAATGTCACTGCAGGTTTTTGGCACCTTTCAACATTTAAAAGTGATTTGCTAGTAAAGACAGCCTCAGTTGATTTATTCAATCAATGTTTAACACTGAACACGCAAAACAAAACAAAGATCAAATGTAAAAAGGATGAGATGGGAATATATTATAACTGACTTATTCTCTAATTTATTTATTTTTTTCTCATTACATTCAGGTGTTTTAATACGCTCTCTGACCATTGGGGTTCTACAAGGCTCAATCCTGGGTCCTGTCTTATTTTCTCTTTTTGACGCAATTATCCACTAGTTCTGTAATAGTCAGTCCTCTGTTAATGATTTTCACCAAGTGCATATGCAAACCTGCTGAACTTAAAATCTAAATGCTAGTTTATGTCATGTTTTTTGTAAACCATGAAACCTTTTTTATCTTTGCCACAAATTAGGCTCCTACAGCTCAGTGCATACAAAGAAATGGGACATTGTATTTAGTTGTACTGGAAGCAGAAAAGATTTGTATGCACATGGATTTTAATGAAATAAAAGGGGCAGATAGCAGGTCCTTGGGGGTGTTAACAAAAAATAAAGCTTACACCCAGTGAGGTTTTTGGCCATCAGGCCATATGCCACAAAACAGCTACTGTGGCAGAAATAGCTAGAAAAGCTGACGCTTGCTAAGATGCAGACCCCTGTCCAACAACTTAAGTGCCCCCAGTTGACATGTTCGTGTCAGTAATGGAGCATGGAGCAAGATAACTATATTGACTGGTCAAATTAACCAATCTTGAGGATGTCCTGGTGCATATGAATTGTCTTCTGTTTCTATGGGGCTGAAGCTTAGCCACAAACCACTTTACATTGTTCATTGTTCTGAACAAACAAGATATCCCTAAAGGCTTTGGCCTCTTTAACCAGGTCGATGTAGCCTCCCTTGGAGAAAAAAAAAATTATGAGGTTTAAGAAACGTGACAAGGAGTTCGATATTTTGACTTGTCCTTCTAATGCCCTGATCTCAATTGTATGTAGCACATGTGGAATATGCTGAAACAATGAGTCAGATCCATAAAGAACTGCTAGCTCATGCCCTTTTTGCAAAGTAACAGCTGATGTTTTCTTCATGATATCTTGACATGATATCTGAGGGGGACAATAGAAAACATTAGACAGGTGATTTTAATGCTGTAGATGATCAGTTTATGTAGAATACCCTGCCAACTTCTTTTTGCACTTCTGGTGATACACTGTCTGCTATTGTCTCAGAGCTTGTTGCAATTGCAGTATACTGAATGTAATTATCTACTCTTACCTAATCTAATTTAAAAGTAGGTATTAAGGAACCTTGGGGTAATCTTTTATTCCCAATTGAACACTGAGGTCACTTACTCAACCATATCCCTTTTGAATTACGGAACACTGCCAAACTATGGCGCTTTTTCTTTCCAATAGCTTGAATAAAACATTAATTGGTTTGTCTTCTTGGGTCTTCAGTATTGTAATGCAATGTAATGGTGTTTAAGCCAAGAATCTGTAGCTTGTACAATGAATCCAGTAACATGATTACAAACTACAGTAGAGCTACGCTGCCAGCTTCAGTACACGGGCTTCCTGTCAAATTGAGGCTTGAAATCCTTCCAATTACATTCATAATTTGCCTCCACCATATGCCAACGTGTTTCTGGTTTTATCTAGGTCCAATACACCTTGAAAGTTAAACAAATTAAAACTTCTGGGGCCGTATTCACAAAGCTTCCAACATCCAAAGTGTTGCTCCTAGTGACAAAATTCTGAGAAAATGCTTAAAATCACGACTTCTTTCTAGGAATTTCCCCTAAAAGTCCAGACTAGATTCTGGTTAAGACAAAGGTTATTCACAAAACATCTGAGCCCAAAGAGAGGCCCTACATCGAAGTCTTGACTGAGGATATTCTTTTTGGATCATACTTGGGCTGAGGAGACAAAAAACATTTATGCAGACATCCTGTCCATCTTGGACTTCACTCAGTACAAAACAAGGTTGCACAGTGAGCCCTCAAAAGGTGTTTTACTTCACAAGTGCAGCCAATCACTGATTAGTAGTCTCTTCACACACTGATAGAACTATCAGTGTGTGAAGAGACTCCTGCACAGGGGGCATGTGTTTTAATACTCTTTATAGTTTGTCCACTTTGAAGTACGTCTTTTTTTCTCTTTTTGGCTCAACCAATCACAGTTTACAAAAGAATGTGTCATACAAGGGGTCGACCCAACCACCCCACTGGGATAAAAGTTTATGTCCTTTCCTTACTAAGAGTTGATCTAAGAGTGTTTCTCAATCATTTTTAAGTTAGGACTCTTTGCTAGGATTTATGAAGTTAAGATGGAAGCTCTATGAGAGGATGCTCAGGATGTTTGTGAATACGGGCCCTTGTTGTCTCCCACTCCACTTTTGGTGATCATGCTTTTGTTGTCATCTCTTCAAGGTTATGCCTCTTACTCTCTCCCTGTCACACCATTAACAGTGAGTGATCCAATACTCTGTATAAGAAGTGTGTTTTTGTTGAGATTCCTTCACTATTATCTATCTTCAATGAAAGTACTCAAATAACATCTTCCTTCTTATTTTCTGTCAGTTGGAAAGTAATTATTTTGAGACTCACAACATTGCTTGCATTTGAAACTCTGACTAAATTGGTTCAAGTTAGTTGATTTAGCCTTTAATGCATGGAAGTCAGGCTGAGGTTAAAACATGACAGACAGTATGAATGAACGGGCTCAGGGGAGCCGTTGCTCTCAGCATGAATTCTAAAACTCTTGATTGAGAACCAGAGCAAACTGCTGCTAGGAGCAGTTTTTGTGCAAAGGTTGGGTAAGACATTGATAATGATTCTCCAGTGATTAGAGGAAACTGTGTTTATTACACACTTGATTTATAGAAACACATCCTATAAGGAGGAGAGGTAGCATCCCTTTAGGTGGTGAGCTATCAATACTCTCCAAGTGAAGCTGATATTAAACATTCTTGACTGTTGTATATTAGTGTGTCGGTGGCTCCGGCTCTCTCTCATTTATCCTGCTGAGGCAAATGTCTACATGACTGATTAAATGGACTTAGGTAGACAAATATTACGCGAATGCATGGAAGCAATTAAAGTGTTGTTTTACTGAGGGATTCTCAGATTAAGGTTAAAGATCTTCTTTCATAAAACTTCAACAGTTACCGTCTGCAAAGTGGAAGAGGATCATCAGAACCATGCAAAACAGATGACAGTCACATGAAAGGACACATGAGCCGTTGATAGAGGGACAGAAAAAACATTAAAGACCACTGAGCACAGATGCAGAAACAAAATAACATAATGCAAGTTAAGATCTTTTTATAATACCACATTCAACAACCAAGTACAGGAAATCCTCTGGGCTCTAAATGTGAAAAGTGACATTAACAGCTTCATCCTCTTGACTTCAGAGACTTTTCATTCACAGGGCAAGTAATTAGTCAATGCTGATGGGCCTTATGCAAACATAAACATTCCCAAATTACACCAAAAAGCTGCAGCCAGAGGGGAGATGAGCATATGAAAAACAGAGATTTGTCATTTATTTATAATACTGTTATTTAGCCAATTAGTTCCAAGCGGGAAATCAAAATGGTGTTAATATTCATATTCAGCTGGATGCGCTTGAAATAGAATCTACTGGTTACAAACAAGGAGAAGTTTGCATTGATGATCAGGACAAACAAGGTCACAGTTTCTAGAAAAAATGTACATGGTTTTCTATCTTTCAAAGTTATCACAAATACAACTAATTAGTAGGGATAATGGGGTTATCCTGCAGGGAGAGAAAGAGCAATGGCGGTAAACAACTGATTATCTATTATCCTCACTATGGAACAAACCTGTGTCTTCAGTGAATAAATGAGAAATATCATCTAGGGACAAAAAAAGAAAATATCAAGCAATCAGTATCAGTTGTCTGCACAAATGACTACCTGATTCTCTATAATGACACTTCGTAGAGAAGTTTAGTATGAGTCATGTCTAGCAGAATAAACCCAGGAAAAATTAGAAAATAAAAGTTAAGGGTGACAACACGACAGATGCAGCAAACATAAACTGAAAGGCTGTCTGAGACACAGCTTTAAAACTGGCATAACATAAAAGATTGTGTTTTTTTCCACTAGTTCCTGATTTTTTTGTCCTCTAATGTCCCACAGCTAATCTAATTACTAACTTAGCAGATGTTGTATTTTAAAAGTGTTTTACATGTGTTTTCATTGAAGTTGTTTTTATTGTCTGAACCATGTCAACAGAAAATATCTGTCCCTGCTGGGACTGACAACAAAGTCTGTCTAATTCTGTCACCTGTCTATCCACGTATTCACCCATCTATCCATCTATCCACCCACCCCCTATCCATCCATTCATCCATTCATCTATTCAACCTACCTCTCCATCCATCCATCCACCCACTGAATAACTGATTTTGGTACAAACAACATATTATGGAAATAAAGCCTTTTAATTTGGCCTGCTGTCTTGGTCCGAGCAATAACAGAGAAATTACCCAACAATTATTGAGTCAATAAAACAATAAATCACTCAATAAGAACAAAAGATTAGTAACATGAGATAAGGACATCAACATTACAGCTGGTATATACAATATATTATAGCCTATAGAAGTTTATTATTGAAGTCTTATAATGCAAAAACATCAAATACACAAGCATCAAATTAATATGAGAAAGATGGATATATGTATCACATATTTGAAAGCAAAAATTGTATTTTAAATCATTTAATTCATGGAAGGTGAAACTAAACAAAGAAATGAAAAAAGAGAGATGAAGCACTTACTGTTGTAAGTGTGGCCTGATGGAAACAACAAACAGATGAGCAAATACATGGAAAAAAAGGATGATTAAAATGATAAACAGAAGTTATGAGCAGATGATCAGCACACACATTACACAGTCATGTCCAAAATCCAAAATGGGATCAATTATGAGTCAGCAGGCATATTAAATGTGAAGCCAACAGGGAGGAGCAGCCTGGCCTGCCAAAAACAGGCCTCTCCAACCAACAGGGGGGGCTACAGACTAAATTATGGGCTCACTACTTACACCAAGGCTCTAATTTAAAGAGCCAAATAATTCCAAATCATAAAATTCAGGACAATAACGTGACCAAAAATCTATCTTAAAGTACACAAGTCAAATTTTCTAATTAGCAAGACATCAAGACAAAGATGTTTCCTGAATCTAAGAGTTCAAGGTTACTCTTAAAAACTGAATAAAAAAACAGGGAGGTTACTTAGTCAGTCCTTGTTGTCAGTTTTACTCCTTGACAAACAAAAGACACTTGGAAGAGACAGACTCAGACTGAAAAGACACTGTGGGAAGCTTTAGCAACTCTGTCCAAACAGACACATAGCTGACTTTTGAGGTGCTGTCCAACAGCTGAAAACTTTACTCTCTATGGATCAGTGATGGCCAAACACTTCTTACTCTGAAATATAGAGGAGAGGACCTTAGACCGTATGTTTTTGGAGACATAGGTCATTAAAGTGTGACAGAAACTCTACAGTGTTCCGGAAAGCTTATAAAATATGCCACTTACGGACTGGTTCTGTCTTGAAGAACTGAGAGGTGCTGCTTTCACCTTCACCCTTGCCGTTGATGGCTGACATCTTCACTTGGTATGAGGTCTCTGGCCTTAGGCCTGTGATAGTCATCTCACCAATGGAGCCTGTTACAACATAATATCAGAGACAGTGCCAACCCCGATGAGAACACCTTGATAGTTCTGATTATGCAGCCTGAGTTCAAACAATACATGCATAATTAATCCCATCACGGGTAAACAGCGATTAGCTCGATTCTCATTTCATTCTAACAATGTTTAAACAACAGATAAATCTATTTAGAGATGGTCTAAAAAGGTCTAAACCCAGATATACACCGAAACAGAAATCAATGACAGCTGTTTCAAAGACATATGCATGCAGAATCAACCTTATATATGGTTTATTTTGAAAGTGAACATGACTTTTCTGCCCACTATTCATACCTATTTTACCTGAAAAATCACCTTGATTTACCCTTTCATTAATTAATTGCTAAATGTTTTACACGATCTAATTTTTTTTTTTTTGGCTCTATCTCTGTGTGGCACTATGAAACAAAAATAGTATATCAAATTGTAATTTATTGAGAGTATCTGCACTCTTTGAGAAATTAACAGTAATACTTTAAACTCTCAAAGACTTTAAAACTTCTAAAGAAAAGCAAAGGGCCAATGAGTTAAGATGAAATAATGTCTGAAATCCTCATACAAGTCTAAACTAGTGAGCCAGTCTTAACACAAAACAAAAAATAATCACATTTAAACATTGAAACCTCTTTTGGGTGGCACACACAGGTGCTTGAATGGTCAATTAACCCATAACACTATTCAAATGGCACATTTCCACTAAGCTATCCAGTTTGGTTTAGTACCGTTTGGAACAGTTAACCCTGAATTTGCTTGAGTTTCCACAGCCAATGTCCACACAGCCTTGCATGTAGTGAAGAGAGTTCTTGCTCTTTTTAAGAGACCTGGATTATTTGGCTTAGCTCAGCAAAACGAGCCACTCTTTTCGCCCCTAAACAGTTATTCTTTGGACTTTTTTTATATCTGTTATCAACGACCAACATGGGAAAAAGAAATACTCTCAAATGGGGGTTGGCTCCCCATAAAAAGAGGCCGCCCATTTGTGAATGATGCACTACGGCTGGTAGTTTGTTACCTTGACTTGGGTTGTGATTTCAATCGAATCTGTATCCCACAAGGTTTATTTGCTAAATAGAACTTGATGGTTTCCTTTTAAAGCAAGTTTATGAACACTTGAGGGAGGAAAGCTGTTCGGTTTAGTACAAAACATAGTTCGGTTTTTGTGTGTCCATCATTGCACTGTCCCACAGGAAGTGAATAGTCTGTCAACCAATCAACAGACTGCAGTGAACTAGCTTCACTCTTTAGGGTTGCTTTGGTAAGTTTGGTATCCAAACAGAAGGGTGGTACACATTAGTTATTTTGAAATCTTTCCCCACTTTTGATAGGGGAAATACAAATAATTGCACGCTGTACTCAACCGAACTGAACAAAACCACTTAGTGGAAATACATCTTAGTGTTTTGGTTTTTGTTCTCACCATCTGTGACCTCATAGACTTTATGCACCCAGCTGCCCCTTTCCTGAGGCTTCCACTCCACTTTGTATTTCAGAACAGGGACTCCTCCAGTGGACTCCGGCTCCTCAAACTGGATCTGTGCTGTAGTGGAAAAAGGTCTCACCTCATAGATGGATGGAGCTGACGGCACCTCTGTAAAAAGCAGGAAATGCAGCACGATTACATCTAAAGCTATGAGATTGCGGCACTCTGGCACCGTCAGACTGCATTGTTCCTTTACACAAACAGACTAAGCCCTACGCTCCTAATGGATCCCAAATGCATCTAACTGCTTCAGATTTGTAAGACATCTGCAGTTTATGACATCAGAGCTTTTAGTCAGGCACTGAATGCTGCATGCTCTTCACATCTTTTCAGAACAGAAATAATAAAAGGCAGGGAAGACATTCAAATGCTCCTCTGCTGTTGCAATTTTAAACTAATCCCAATTCAGCTTTAAAGATGATAATTGCAGTGAAAATCAAAGGAAATCATGAGCTGCTTGTTTTTATTTTGAAAAACCTTTGAGGTGGAACAAAAAGATTCTAGATGCATTTGCACATTTAAAAGTCAGCCAAGCAAATCCTATTATTTCTCACTGCTATTGCAAACATACTACATTTTTAAACAAGTGGTATTGAAGGGGAAAACTCAGTTGAAAGGGAGACTTTTCTATTTGTTCTGGCCCAAATATTTTGATCTGTGGAAGTATTTGACCTATAATAATAATTTACAATAAATTTAGTCAATAGTTATGATCAAAACAACTAAGAAATGATTCATAAACTAGCACTACAGTCTCTAAATTCAACCACAGCATACTGAAATGTCTGTGCACCAATGTCTGTTATGGCTTTTATTAAATCACTAAGATCTTTTAATTGAAAAAGCATGATCTGATTACTGTGGTTGAGCATGTTCTGCACTCAGGGAACCATTTGGTATTTTCATTTCATTTTCTTAAGATTATAATAGTTATTTCTGCGCTTTCTGTCCCATTTGTGTAATGTGCCAGTGAGCGTACAGTTTATGGTATTAGCTGGTGCTCAGTTGATGTTGTAATGAAATGTTGTAACTCAGATAAATTGTCTTTCATTTTATAATCCACAAACACTAAAAGCTTTGAAGTGCACAATAATGTATGCTGTTTTACACCTCTTTCAACACTGCACTGAGCCTTTGTATTTTCTAAACTACCCGAGGGAAGGAAAGTTAAATTATCTGATGTTAAAACCAGCACAGCTCTGTGTAATCTCACATTGTGGTCCATGTTTTGGTCTGATGTGTTTTGAAAATTGGTGAAAAATGCGCTCCTGAAGCCTTAAGCCTCATGCAGTCCTTGCAATTCAATTTACCCGCTGCAGTGACATTTATCTAACTGACTGTTTCTTTGTTATCATTTTAAATCAGCATTTAAGCTCCACAGGAGACATATTCCTGTAATAAATTTTGATCATGCTTCATAAAAAAAAAAAAAAATCAAGTGCTACAAATAGCACTGGGTCCAAACTAACCGGCCTGGATGAGTAGGAACTCCTTGGACTCTGTCCCCATCTCATTTGAAGCAGTGCAGTTATAGCTCCCAAAGTCATTTTCAGACTCTGGGGTTATCTGGAGAAGGGAAAAAAGCAAATATATGAAGGGCAGTGTACCAAAACAGATGACTAAACGTGTGTGTCAAACACTGTGAAGGTGACCTTTTTGTTTGTCCATTAGAGAAGCCTATTTTTATTTGTTGCTGTGAGCTTTCCTACTACTGAATTATTCATTTGATTTTTTTTGCTCCTCACAATGAAGCTGAAAGAAAACCCTTCACTGGAAGTCTATGCTCATGAAATGTTGATGACATCGAGTTTATATGTGTGTGCACGTGCAGCACAGTGTGTACATGTGTACATTCAATTTATGAAGTGAAATACATAGCATGACATGTTGTGTATTTACCTGCAGGTAGCTAGATGATGGAGTTCTGAAAATCTTCATGTTTGTGGTGTTCGAGTTAGGAAGCTGTTGTCCATCTCTCAGCCACACTATGGAAACATCACTGGGATGAGCCTTAACCTCACAGCTAATGTTGACAGCATTTCTCTCCCAGGTATACACCGCCACGGCACCATGAATTTTAGGGGTATCTGGCGAAAAAAAACCAAAAAACACTTTAAATAGATTTTCTGCCCAAACATTCCAGATCTGAAACAGAGCAGCGTTACTAAAAGTGAAGGTAAGAGCTCTTTACGATGAGGACTTGCTTATTTTTAAAACCATGCTTTTGAAAAGTCACTTCTACAACATTGTGCTCATTATGTAGGCTGAAACACTTGTATTAAGAGGGAAGGTGATACTTACAGCGAACCTCCAGAAATGCTGTCTGTTCATCCTCTCCAATGGCACTGCGTGCTGTGCAGAGGTACTGACCAGCGTCTGTGTACTTGACATACTTCAGAGTGAGGGAGGACACACGAGCATCACTCCTCACCACCACATTTCCATCCTGACTCTAAAACGGAGCGAGGAAAAACAGCGTGGTTAAGAAAAAAAACATAAAGCCATACTGAACACTTCGCTACGGTATACACAGCTTGTTTCTGCAGTAAAGATATGTGACCTGAAAAAGGAACAGCTTAAGAAATCCTGCCTTTAATGAGCAGGACAGATAATGCTCTAGTCACACACCCGAAGGTGAAGATGTGGAAACATAGGGACACAGTTGACAGTGCAGGGGAGCTTATCAATAATAGATGACAGAAGGCACTAGAAACCATCTCCAGCTTTTCACACAGAGGGCTTAGCAGCTCGTGAAATACGCTGATGCATGACGGTAGACACCAGAGCATTACCTTACATGCCACGCTTGCACTTTTATACTGAAGACACAAAGGGCTTAGTGCCAAATTTTTTTCAAGTAAATGACATTTAGTTAATCTCTTGTGGTGATATTTGCTTCTCTCACTTTTAGGACATGTCCCAGTTTCACCGATGAAGGGCATATGCCAAGTCGCGTAGCATTTGAAACCAGGGAAATAACAACAGACAGCTGGCTAATGAGATGTGTAAGTGACCTTCCTGCTCTGAGAGACTTGGTTTCATTAACTCGATATGCAGAGTTACAACATCCGACCATAAGTAGCTTCCTGACCTTCAGGGTCAACAACTCTGTGTTGTTTTGGTTGCTGCCGTCGGGTGACACTAAAATGTGGCTGTTGAGTGTCAGACGCACCATATTTGACCATTTGTAGAAACAGTTTTCACACCAGGGCACTACTTGTTTAAAATATGTATCTACCATAGATTTTAGTCCTTAATTTTCCATTACTATGGATTTTGGTGAACTTCATCTTAAAAAGGTATCAAATCTTTCCATGATCTTCCTCTTTATGATTTAAACTTATTTAAATTGTGCTGTTTATACTACATATTTGTTTTTTAAAGTATTTTAAAATCGTAGTCTTTAATACCATTCTCTTTGGTGTTTCTTTGGATTGTTCCTTTAAGAAGGTGCTGCAGGACTGAGTACCTAAGCCTCTCTATCGGCTTCTTTAATGGCCTAAGTCCAAGCTGCAGGCAAAACAATGGCACGGATGCTTTTACACATATTGAATTAGGGCCCAGTCTGGGCAGCCATGTAAGAGAAACCCTCGTTAGTTTGTATTCAAATTCAATAGACAAAGCATGTCTGGGGCATTCATTATGCATAGCGGGTAGCAGGACCAGGGAGACACTTACATAACACAGTACCCTTTTATTCTGACCCCTGTACAGATAGCATTCTCCCTTGACCCCCCTGTGGTGCTGCTCCTGACTCTTGCATCTGTGCCACACTGTGTACAACCATGTTAGTCAGTTTGCTTCAATATTGACTCCTTTTTGAGTTGATCTGGAGCTACTGGTTCCCTTTTTGAAATCCATAATGAATACATACGAGAGGAAATTACTGTATGAGTCACAGTAGTGAATCATTAATGTTTTATAAAAATTGATTTTCAGTATGAAAGCATAGGGAACACTAGTGATCAACTATTTGAAGTGTTCTTGATGTTTTTTGACTCCACTACCCTTAAGAAACAGAAACAAAAACCCTTTTACATGTCAAAGAAAACCTGGTAGGAAACACAGATGAGGGATGAAAATAAGGACTCTGAGACATAAGCTGCTCTAATAAATCAAAGAATACTGACAGCAGAGCTCTGCAACCTCTTCTGCAGCTTTAGCAGCAGAGGAGAGAGACGCTGCTCGAACACCGGAGCATAAAATTGAGAATACACTGAGGACATGTTAAACTTATGTCTCACCAAATCTACAGTGGACTAGCATACAAATGTAGCTACCCATCCCCGCCTTGTCAAATAAACACCAAGCTGCCTGCATATTTGCAAAAAAAAAAAAAAAAAACATGATCAGCATGCTCATACTGCTGGGCGCTCATACTCCTCTCCTGTGCGATTTATAATGGGATGTCTTGCAGGGAGGCACGCTGATCAATTCAGAGTGCAGGTAGACTTTAAAACAATAACATGATGATAGAAAACAGATCCATTAACATAATCCAATCCTGAAACCACCACTTTGTTGCAAATGTGCTACTGAGATGCATCTTGTGAGACCACTAAAATACAGTTCATATTAAGTAGCATGGCTTTCCTCTGTTTTTAAGGACTGTTTGTTCTTGTTTCTTTCTTTGGATTATCTTTATCCCAAAGACAAACTAAGAGGCTTTTTACTTATCTTTTGGGGTCATTGTCGTTGAGCTGGTTACTGATCTGAATGTTCAAAATAATACATTTTACCTCATTTCCTGGGTAAAGGAGAAAAATAAGAAAAAAAGCTATTACTTGGTGTTCTTGTAGCCTTGTGGTTATGTTCATGTGATTATTTTTGTGAGGCTGTTCTCCTCAAAGCAGACAGTCTGTGGTCCCTTTCACACATGATACTCCTCACCTTTTCCTTTTCTCTTTGACTTCTGACTCTATCCACTGCGATAAAATCCATGTCAGGTTTTATATTCAGTGACCGTTTTGAGACAGCGAAAGTTAACAAAAAAAAGAAAAAAGAAGAAGAAGAAGAAGAAGAAAATACCCATTTTCCAGAATTACTGTATAACATAGTGTAGCCAAGGAAAAGACCAATACCCCTGCTGTGAAGAGCTCCCTGCAATTTAAAAATAAAATAGCAGTGCTATTTGAGGATCAAAATTGTCTAAAAATACACATTCATTTCCTGACAAATGGTACATTAGTATAAGTAACAATTGCAGCCCTAACATTTGTTCTTACACCTAAAAAGGCACAAATATTGTGACTTATTTAATAAAACCTCAAATTTCTTTTCAATTGAAAGCCTAGAGGAGTCGAGCAGCTCTGTCGTGTTTAAGTGCACTCAGACAGTGACAGAAAGGCAAAGATTTTTCTCACATATGGAAAATACATTTAAAAATATTGGGTTAGGTGTAGAAAAGCTTAGTGGGCAGCACCCGCTTTGACAATGTACACTTTTTTCATGAACAGTCTCTCCAACAGGCTCTCCAACTCTGCTTTTTTCATACATATTCATTAAGTTCCAGTTCACAAATTTGAACTATACATAACTTTTTCTAATGTCAAAAATACACTTTGAAGTTAGAGTCAAGAACTGGCAGCAGATTTAGTGAGATGTAGGAGGGAGGACAGAGAGATCTGAGAAGACTTTTACCAAGAAAATCAATTTTTCTTGGACAGAAAACTAACAACTGCATGCATTAGAATAGGAATCAAATCTATACACAGTAAACAAAAAGTAATTAAAAAAAAAATCATATTTTAGCAGGCAGATGTCATATTGATTTATGTTCTCACAGGCTTGGTTGAAGGTCAAGCTGCATGTTGAGTTTATGGAAACCAAACAGGGAAAAAAAGAGACAAAGATGTACAGAGCTGCAATGACTGGCCCGTTGGAGCTTCTGCATCTTTCTCAGGGTCTCTACTCTTCCTGACCCTTAATTGATCAAAAGTTTTGATCTGCATCCATCCAGAATTGAATTAGACCCCTCTGACATGAAAGATGGATTGGTGTAGGAGAAAGTCATGCATTTAGAATACCTTGTGCTGCTCTGGCCGAGTCCATGATGCCTGTAGAGGACAGAGACACAAAACAACAAACAAAAGGCAAAGCAATGCTTAGAAAGTAATCCTTATCCAGTCAAAGCTGGGATGCTGCACATTGCATGCAAGTATTAAGGGACTACTTTATTTTCAACACATCCACAATCCCTGAGCTGAATCTATGATTTAGCTTTCAGTCTGCAGATACAAAATTGCTTTGGATTTCTCTCCTGGGGGAGCCTATTATGTGACAATACGGGGTTTTCTTTTAAAGGTGTATTTTGGAGGATTTTTACGCTGTATTATTTTCAGTCCTGCAAACGCGACAAAGCTGCCTCTAACCCCCAAAGAAGAAAGTCTATTGCATCATGATAGCGCAAAGGCTTACAGATAAGAAGGTTATTGGTTTATCTGGTAGGGGCGACTTCATTACACTACGACAGCAGAGATATGGCGACGTGTTCGGTAAAAGGGGCGAAGCAATTATAGACTCAACATCCATTTCTGAGGCTTAAAGCAATAACAGGAATATTAACCCCATAAAACTGAATTTATTTCAGCAGTTTTGTAAACTAACGCTAAGTACCCGTGTCATAGTCTCATTTAACAGTCCTTACTGTATCTATCAAGAATCAACAAGGGGTTAAAAGAAGCTTCTTTAAAGCAGCTCTTCCTAGACCCCATATGAGACCTTAAGAGTAATTCTTTGTCTACAGGTGACCTGTATGATGTTGACTATTTTGCATGTCAGATGTTGTGCTCTGAATATAAAGTGTTGCTTTACTCTTTAAGTCCCTGTAAAGTGAAATCCAAACTTTGTGTCTAAACACACTAGATATGTTGGAATAAGGTTGCTGTAAACATGTGAAAACACTGAGATCTATGTGTGACTGAATTTTGGATTTAGACTGTTAGAAAGTTGTTTGCCTCTTTCTTGGCTTGGTTTCATTTGAGCAGGGCAAATATACAAGCCTATGACATCGCCAGTCTTGATGGGGATTTAGCCCACCCCTCTAAAGCTACAGCAGTTCATCTTAGTACAGTGTTTGTTAGTTAGTTAACAGCCAACTACATGCTGTGGTTTGGTTCATTGTGAGGTAAATTTTCCAACTCTATCAGCCACAGTGGCCTATGGGTCATTAAATGCATCATAACAGAGAAATTTGTACAAGGAAACAGTAAATTTAATCCCCAACTTCTCTCTCTCTTCTCTGGCACAGAGCTATGCAGCTGTGCTCTCATCAGAAGTATTTTTTATTTCTTGTGAGTTGGCGTGGCTTCAACTCGTTCAACTGACATGCCCATAACAGTCTAGGACAGGTTTTACTGCCTAATTTTTCATGATTTTGAAGCTTAGTTTTATAAACTTAGAGATGTTTTTCATGATTGAAAATTGGCTATGTGGTTCATAACCCAATGGCCTGTCATACAAAAATTACTTTACAGGGACTTTAAATGACTATCTTTCCACTGTTACCCTTTGATTATAATAAAGCTAAGAATATGATTTGTATTTACACAAGCTGTAAGCTCCTTTCTATTTGAAATAGATAAAATGATTCCTCTTCATGTTAGAGGGTATTTATCTATCTACTACATCTCTATCTACAAATGTCTAAATATCAAGTGGCTCTTTCACTTTACAAACATTCACTTTTGCAATCTGAATCACTGACAGCCCTAGATATTATTCAAATCATGTAGAGAACATATTCCCAAACTGAGACAACTGTTCAGTTCTCATTTCTTATTAATGATGCTACAGTTCAAATAATTACACATACTGTATATTTTTTCATATTCATATTCATATTACAGTTCATTACTAGGGCGGCTCTACAGTTGACTGCAGTTTTGAAAGCAATCAGCATAAATTAAACATTGCACTTTTTTTTTTTTAAGTTTCAGGGGAAATATAACCACAGATATCAAGCACAGTAAGTGATTACTATAATGATGTTGGTCGTATCTCCCATCTTGAATACAGAATTATTTTGAGTCATGACAGATAAAATCAAATATCTGCAACAAAACCTCTGGACTTCACCAGACAGCATGCCATGTCAGTTTACATCACAATGATGCTGAAAAAGTGTAACTTCACAGACAAACAGCTTTGTGGAGAGCATGCTCTTTGGAATTCATGATACTGAGAAGCACATGGTAAGCATGAGAATGAAATGCAATGGCCCACATAGCAGAGAAAAATGTTGAAGCATACCAAGCAAAATGATAAACAGCTATTTCATCAGGTGCATCAGCGAGTAAATGTCAAGTAAATGAAATCAATGTACTGGAATAACTGTAGGGTAAAACAGTGAATCAAACCATCAATGAATTCACATCTAGAATCTCCTCTTTATTATTTCCTTATAACCAAAGCAGCATGAGCGTATAGGTTGATTGGATTTAAGTACTCTAGATTGCCGGCAAACCTGCCTCACAATTTACCATGAAAATAAGAGAAATGAGAAAGGCAGAAAAAGGAGTCAATAGGAGACTTATTGGACAAAACGTACGCAAAGCTCCCTGCCTGGGTGTAATTCACTTTGTTCTTAAGAGCTGTGTATGTCCTCTGCTGCCACAGCATAACACACAGTGCACTGTACATCATTACAAACAGCAGTTGGCTGCATATCACTGCCGTGCTGAGAGAGAGCGCTAGCCCAATTAAAACAGGCAACCTAATAGTCTGGAACATCACCACCTCATCCACACACGCGTCTGCAGTGCTACCTCTGCAGTAAGTGAGCTGACAAGTATCGCTGTCATGTCCCTGACAGGTGTTTGTCTAAGACAAAAGCTAAATGAACAACAGCAGATGTGAGCGTGCAAAACAGAAGACACCAAAAACACAATCACTCCTCGGAGCGAATGAGAAGAACAATATGGTGATGGTTCCCTTGGGACTTATCATTCTTTCCCTTCCATTGTTATTCCCTTCCATAGAGAATTATCGTTGCTCTTTGTTCTGACAGGAATTGTAATGCCAGTGTGAAGAGGACGACGCAAACAGAGACCAGACATACTTACATGAAAACACGAAACACCTAAATGTACAGAAGCCTCAGTTCGGCTCAAAGAGGCCGATGATTATGCATTCTGTCATCGTCCTGTGTCATTAACTGCTGAGTATCAAAACACTGCCAGTACATCACTAAAAGCGGACTCACATTTTAGTAAAGAAACCCTTACATCATCCCAGCACTGAGCTAGCGGGTGTGTTGTTACAAATGAGTAGCCCTTTGTGCTGGGACAAAACAATGCTCTCTCTACATTGGCACGCATCGCTAAAAGCATTCGTCTGTCTCAGATGCCCTGCCCAAACAGCTGCCACACAACATTAATTACACATTTTCTTTAAGCATCTAATTACTTAAGAATAATCATGGCTTTCTTTGGTCTTTAATTTCTAATTTACAATCTGGATGTCAGACAGAAAAGGACTAAAATGTGAATTTATGTCTGAAACCTTATATTTTCTAAGACATAATGTGCACAAACACAATAGACTTTAAACTTTAATTTGTTTAAAGTTTTATAATTAGCCCTCAGTTAAAAAATGAGAAAATTATAGCTTTAAAACTCTGTTGCATCAAGCAGAATGTTTAATATGTATTCAAAGAAGCAAAACATTCATTATGTAGATAATGTACAAAGCATGGATAAATACTTCATTTACATTTTCAGTTATTAAACAGACTCACTTATCTGAAGCGACTCGCAGCAAATGCATTCAAAGGACTGAAACAACTGAATGCCGCACGTAAAAGTTGATGAAAGTTTAGAAATAAATATATAAACACTTAACTTTAATAGCGGTATAAACAAAAACAAAACTGTGCCCAGATAAGTGCCAATTTGAATTTTCAAACACAACTCTAAGCAGGCGCACACCTACGCGTACCACGGCTTTTCTATTGTATGAAACGGTAATCTCCCTCATCCTTGCATTGTGCACTCCTTTACTCACAGTCACCAGACGACACTTTTGTCTGCAAACACTGAGGATTTTGTGTAGGAGGTGATTCAAAATGAATTTGGTTCTCCCCGTTAACCTTTGAAACCTAAGACCTAAGCAAGCTGACAAGATTTGCTGAAGTATCAAACAGACAGTAAATGTCTAATCTCTCACAGGAAAAAGAAACACCTGCAATGTGGGGCAGCCTTGATTTTTAAACTGAGTGAACAAAATTAATATTCTATAATCCTGATCTTATGGTTTAAACATTATATGGGTATTCAGTAATTGCAGCTGAAGTGTCTGCCTCCTCCATCTGCTGCATTATACTAAAAAGAAGATAACATATCTGAAACCTTGTGACCTTGCTCAAAAGCTTGACTGGGAGCATCACCTGTGAGGCTGCACATTGTAGAAGATGTTAGCTTCAAGGTATCTCGTGGAGTTTTGAATACTATAAGCACTACTGGATCCACGTTTTCAGTGTAGACAGAATATAAAAGGGTAGATTTAAGAGTGTAGTTTTGGAGCTGCACATAGCTGTTTCCAACTTTTTTTTACTGGGCACAGAGGTGACCAAAGACTATTCATTTTCTGGCAACATAGACAATCAACGTCAGTGTTTTGCACAAAATGAGATTCTATTTGTGATCATATCTGACTTGATTTATTCATTTATTTGAATTGCATAAGCACAGAGCTTTGGCTCATATCAAACTTATTGCTTGCATACACGTCTAAGCTCAAGAGTTTGAAGATTGAATTAGTTTTCCAATAAGTGATAGGGACTAATTTCAAAGTTGAGTAAATGCAAATGTAGGCTCAGACTAAATTTAACAATTTTGATTTAACAATTTATACAATTTACTAAATTTAACAATTCAGGTAGTATTTTCACAATTAAGTTGACAACATATGTTGAAACCTGTGAAAACAAAAAAGATAGATGGTCCAGGACACCTTTGAGAGAAAGACTAGGAAATTTCCATCAAGAAAAATCCACAAAAGGTGAAAAGAAGACCTCAGTCTCAACCACAACTCCTGACTAGCTTAAAAGTTAACAACAACTGCCAGTAACTGCCACGGAACACTGCCTGATCAACAGAAGACTACTGAATGCTACCTACTGAGGTAGCATGGGGCAGCGCATACGAACCCAGCGGCCCAGCACTCCATCACGAGCAGCAAAACAAGTCCTACACTTACACCAGAACTGACAGGGTGCCACGGAGTGGATGGATGATCTGAGGCTGCGGATTTCTAACCACTGCTTGGACTACTGTGTTTGCTGCTACAGAGGAGACTGCATAACGTAATTTTGTTGCATTTTTACAATACAATGACAGTAAACGACTATCTATCTAGTTTACCTGTCTAAAGTTAGGAAATCAAATTTAAGCACAATGTTTCCTGCCACAATGTAGTAGATTCTGTGACAGAATAACGTCAAACTGCGTTGCCAATTGTGGCTAACATCAGCAGCGGCAGCCTTTAGTCCTCCTTATAGGTTAAAATCATCCTTCTAGAGCAGGTTATATGCTCCAGTTGCCTGTCTATATACAACTAATGTCAGCCTTATACGGAGCTATTATTATTGTTAATAATAATAATAACTATTATTATTGTTGCAAAAGTATTTGCAAATGCGTACAAAGATCTGCGCACAAATCCACAAATGAGTGTACAGATCTGCAAATCTGTGTAAAGATTTACAAATGTGTGCAAAGTTTTGCAAATTTGTACAAAGATCCACAAATGTGTGCACTAATCTGCAAATATGTAGACCAATTTGTAATTGTGGACTTAGTTCATTTTGGTTCAGAATCTGCCTCTCAATTGGCTGTCATCCACACGTGACCTTTGCAACACTTGTACCACGCACGATATGTACTCAGATCTGTAAACGTGTACTTAGATCTGTAAACATAAAGGTTGGGTCTGTTGCCCTCAGCGCAGGCTCACAGGCAAGGCTGCCTTTCTCATCACATCAGCATCACACAGGAGGAGTAACGGCTCTATATAACGTTAGTGTGGAGGGAGAAATGTTATCGTATTATACTGTTATTGTTATTATTCATATTTTCATTGAAAGAGTGAAGAAAATAATGTCTTCCTTATCTCCAAAATTGTATCACAGCGGTGGTTGAATTGCCATCGCTACAAGACAGGGGTTCATTGTGTTGTATTTAACAGAAATCCCCAATATGACGCTGTGTGAGCTGGGTGATGTTAGCAATAAGATCGATAAAGTGGTCTGTAACATTTATATTTATATAAATAACGGGGGAAGAGAAAGATTGTCGGTCTTACACAGAGCTAAATGGCACCAACCAATGTTGACATCTAAATCACATTACTCTGTTGATGGTGGATGTGTTGATCAAGTGGCTGAGTGGCAGTATCACGGACTTTCATTCATATGATCACGGGTTTGAATCTTGCATTGTTCTAAAAATGTATTTCTTTTTACCTGTTTGTTTTTGCTGGTAACTTTTATGCACTGATCATGAATTTAATCACTCAGGCCAGGAAATATACGCAGTGTTTGTTATGCTGGATGCTTTCAGTGAATCAGCATCAGGCCAGAATCCACGCATGTGTGGGAGGGAGTAGATGACAGGTAGAGGGAGTCTTCACCAGTGGACAAAGAGTCATCACACTGGAGTTTCAATTTGCAAAACTTTGCACATAGTTGCAAATCTTTACACAGATTTGCAGATCTGTACACACATTTGTGGATTTGTGCACACATTTGTGTACAGATCTTTGTATGCATTTGCAAATACTTTTGTAACAATAAATCGGTAATCGGAAATCGGTGGAAAAGTCATTAGGTGTAAGGCCGCCCTAAGTCTCAATGCTGAAAAAAAAATACAGCCAAACCTCTCTATAGTATGCCATCCATTTACCATGCTCGTGATATTCTATAAGAGAGCAATTTGTAAGTATGACAGTTGTCAAAGTAAAAAAAAAGTACAAAAATGCTTTAATGGCATGAATGGTTAAGACTAGGGATGCACGATATTGGATTTTTGCCAATATCCAATATGCTCATATTTACAGATTCATTTCAGCCGATATCGATATCGATACAGATACAGATATTTAAATATGCTTTTTGGACAAGAAAATTTCAGTACTTTTGGACACATCTTAAGGTTTAAGGATGACCAAGGAAGCAAACTTTAGTCCTTAAAAACAAATTAAAGTTTAAAGAATGAGGATAAATAAAGATGTCAACTGACATAGGTCTGCTGGTTCAGCCTAAAACTTTAAAGTCAATAAATGCTGAAATACACAGGCAAAATACCAGATGTAAATATCAGCAGAAATTTTTATATCTTCCGATACCAATACCAGACTGATCATATCGTGCATCCCTAGTAAAGACCTTTGTTTGTCATTAACCAAAGAGCTCCAGCTGGTGGACAGCTGTGTCACAGTTTGGACAAAACAACTGGTTTGCTTTGATGGCCTTAAGTAATGAAAATATGGAAAATTAGTTTAACGACAAAAAATTCTGGTGCCAGCTTGTTAAGGTGACAATGCTAAATCATTCAGCTGACTAACAGCGCACATCCCTAGAGAAAGTTAAATAAAAAAAAGCCTGAGAACAGACTTTTGAGATGACATACTATGTGTCAGACATTTGCGATAAAGTTCTCTTTAAGGCCTAAACTTCCTTTTAGAGCCTGGAGCTTAAGCTCATTGAGTTGAATAACCTAAGATGACACCTAGCAGACGTAGAGTGGCAGACACTCAAAGCAACCACAACCCTTCTTATGCCCAATTTATAGACTAAGCAAAATTTAGAAACTGTGCTGCTGCCATCAATTGGTAAATGAGCTTTAAGATGTTCTAATGTTTTACCAGGCTGTTATGTGCCTGCTGAAATTGAGCACTTTAAAGATACAATATGTAGAATTTTTACACTGATTAATATAACATTAAACCAAAAGTAAGGAAATTTGTGTTTGGTACATTATTTCTTTGTTGTAACAATCCTTCTTGGCAATAAATTTTATACCATTGGAAAGCCTCTTTATTACCCTTTTAAATGGTGCCAAGGAACATGCATTTGTGGGATGAGCAGCAGAGCTGAGTATGTGGGTTGGGCCCATGAAAAATGTGCCAAATCTTCTCTGCCAATGCCAAACAGCTGATTCTGCCATTGACTCTTGTTTAGTGTTTGGTGGATTGGATGATTGAAGTTTGAAGAAACAAGGTGTATTGACAATTCAACAATTTATTCATTTGACAAACAGGAGCCTCTGTAGCTTGTGGAAGAACCATACACAGCCACAATAGCCTGGCACTTCCTCCTCATGCTGGTTACCAGCCTGATCACACACTGCTGTGGGATGGCATGCCATTCTTCAACCAGCATTTGTCGCCTTAGTCAAGTCAGCCAACGTGGTTGTGTTGGTCACTCTGGCATAAACAGCATGCCCAAGCTGATCCCACAAGTGTTCAATGGGGTTAAGGTCAGGACTGCTGGCAGGCCATTCCATCCTCTCCACTCCCAAATTCTGGAGGTAGTCTCTGATAAACCCCGCTCTGTGGGGGCACATAGCTGTCATCTTGGAGGATAGAGTTCTTGCTGACAGGGTGAGAAAACAGTATTCTTGGGGTGTCGTCTTCTTGGGATGCCCACTTCGGGGCCTGTCTCTGACATTCCCTCTTATATGGAACTTGGCCTTCAGTCTGGAGATGGTACTAGGGTTTACTCCAAACAATGCCGCAACTTGGTTTTGTGGAACACCAGCTGGAAGTTGCCCAACTGACGGGCTCTATCCAGATCAGTCAAATGTAGCATGCAGATTCTTGAAGCAGACATCTACTGACCACTGTAGCAGGGCCCATGCTCACAGGTGCTGCCAATCAGGCACCTGATTGGCAGCACCTGGGGGTACCAGAAGCTCAAAACAAGAGTCAATAGCAACAGCAAAATAAGCTGTTTGGCTGTTTGGCATTGGCAGAGAAGATCTGGCACATTTTTCATGGGCACAACCCACATACTCAGCTCTGCTGCTCATTCCAAAAATGCATGTTCCTTACAAATGTGGCATCATTTAAAAGGGTAATAAACAGGCTTTCCAAGGGTATAAAATTTATTACCAAGAAGCACTGTTACAACAAAGAAATAATGTAACAAACACAAATTTCCTTATTTTCTTTTTAAATTTTATTAATCAAATAAAAGACTATAAATTCTGTTTTATAGATTCTAAGTTGAAGTCTAACATTACCTTAAAAATGCCAATGGTTTCAAAAACAAAGATTTTTTCTTTTTTTTTTAATTGTAAAAGGACATAGCTTGTTATGGTGGCTGTCAGGCTGACGGTGTCAGACACCACTTACTTATGAAAATACTAGATTCTAAATATAAAACTGCCAGATAATGCTAAGATGGTAACTACTACTGTAAGCTGCCGTTTTGTTTTGCATCTTTTTCATTCTCTGCTGTTATTTACAGGTTCAATCAGCAAAGCTCAACCACAATGAGTGGACCCATCCTGTGAAATTTATTAGGGATGCACAATATCACTGACATGATACTAGTAGATATTAGCTTTAAAATTGAATTATCAGAATTGGCAGAGCTGAAAATTCCTGCCGATATCTATAATCGATATACAGTATCTTGGCTGTAAATATTGGCCTATATTGGCTGTATACATCAACTGTATGTATGAATAAGTTAGTGGGGTTTTGGCCAGGACCAACAGATCTATGCCAGTTGCATTGCTTCTCTTTGGTCAGTCTCATTCCTTAAACTTTAAAGTGTGTTTAAGGACGGAAGTTTAAGGTGTGAACATATGCATAATGTTATCATTATGGGTATCAATATTGGTATCAGTTGAAATGAATTTGTACATACTGGTGATGTCATAATTCCAATATTGTGCATCTAAAACGAGCCATCCATCCATTTTCTATACCCCTTATTCCATTCCGGGTCAGGGGGGCTGGAGCCTATCCCAGCCACGCTCAAAGTCACACCTACAGCCAATTTAGAGTGATCAATTAACCCTAATGAGCATGTTTTTGGTGGTGGGAGGAAGCTGGAGTACCTGGAGAGAACCCATGTGTGCACAGGGAGAACATGCAAACTCTGCACAGAAAGGCCCTGACCGGGAAGCGAACCAGCAACCTTCATACTGTGAGGCAACAGCACTAACAACTGCACCACTGTGCCACCTGTGTCTAAAACCATGCTGTTATAGTTAAACTAAAGTCTCAATTTAAAATGACAGCTGTTAAAGTTTTGATAGGGATTCACCCGGTGACTGAATTTAGATACCATGTATTTAATATTGAACTCTGAGGAGAAGCATTTGAGCACTTTTTTTAAGCAGAAACTTATTTTTTCAGCCCCATAGGTTCTGGCTCATAAACAACACATAGCCTCAGACACCACACACACTTTATGTTCAATAAAGCCTTGTGTCCTCAGGCCACACATACCTTCAGGACTAAGAGGGCCATGTCAAGCTTTGTGTCCACATCCATCAGACTCAGGGGCTTATTTATGGCTTATTTACTTATACTTGGACTCACATTTTTAACCTATGTTAGAATTTTTAGCTTTATTTATTGTTTATCTGTCATGTAGTATTTATTATGGCTTACATGCTTCACTCAGCATTTTTTTGAATGACACAGATGTCGTATTTTAATGTGTGTGTGGTTTGTTCTCATGTTGTAGTCACTTAAGATGTTAACTGTTTATGCAATGATGCTTTTACACAAATGAAGTAAATGTTTTTGAAGTCTGAAGCTGATGTAGTTTTCACATATAGGTCCACAGTTTTGTTCTCCCATGTTGACACTCAGACATGCAAGTGCTGCACATTCCTGTCAAAGATTACCAACTGTCCTACTGATGTACTGTTCTACTGATGTACATGTTTGACACACAGACATGCAAGTGCTGCACATTCCTGCCAAAGATTACCCACTGTTCTACAGATGTTCAGGTGGCACTAACTCAGCATTAACTGCAGGGAAGAGGATGTGTTATGGGAGGAGTAGGAAATGTAAACAGAAACATTGTTTGTTTGTGTAAGAATACTCCACAGGGCACCTTTAACAAACCCTAAACAGATGTTTTTTAGTTTTGTTCTATCTTTCTAGCCTTGAAGATGGCAGCAAACCAAAACATACTAACAAAAGCAATGCTTTCTTTTGCTTGGGCTCTGAGGACTGTATAACATTCATCAACTCTTTTGGATCAACTAAAAAACCATACAAAGATGTTGTGGTCCTTCACAAAAGCAAACATGAAACTAGCATTCACTGTCTCTCAGTTAAGCACAGATGATGAATCATGTTAGATTATATAGTTAAACAAACAACAGAGACTCTTCTTCATTCAGTAGTATCTGACAACTCCAGGAATTTCAGATTGTTCTGTCAATGTCAGTATTTTCCAAAACACTTTGTTCCATCCCTAAAACAGACAGTGATGGAACACTGCAAAGACAACCAAGTTTTCTCCTAAGTAAAAATTGCATGTTACCATTGATAGTCATGTCTTTTTGAAAGCAACAGAAGTGCAAATAAGACAAAATGAGAAAACCACTTCAGCTTCAGTTGCATGTATAACACTTAACAACAATAATGGTCTAAGAGTATTTGGGAAAAAGTAACAAAATAGAAATATCCTACTTGATAGAAATGTCAGTGACTATCAAATTAAGTTATTTCCCTCAAGGGTGCTCACAAACAGAAACTTGTGAGTGCACTGAAAATGGCATACCTCCATTCATAGGCAGTGATTTTAAAGCATACAAAAGTCACGATACCTACATAGCCATAGCCACAATTCCTTTTTGATTACATTTCATTAAAAAGCCAAAGTATGCTCATTAGACAACATTAGCATTTACAAGTACTCTTTCTGTTTTCAACATCTCATTCAGTCAAAGTCAACAGTAACCATACTAATGCTAGTGTTAGCATTAGCCTATTTAGTACTTCTGTTGCTGTGGAAAATGCTTTGCACATTAAATTATTTGTTGGCATCAAATAGTGGCATTTGAATCTTTCTAAGCTTTCAGGGGCAGATCCACTAAAATTTGCTGCACCACACTAATAGAACTAAGTTTTGCTCAAGATTTGCACCTGCTAATAGCTCCTCTTTTGCACCATATCTGCTAAAGAATTTCCTCTGATCATATGCCGGTATTAACACAGCCATAAAGTTAACCACCGAAGCACTTGGCGCATGTTTTGTCAGCAAGTGGAACATCAGTGGCTATGCACTTAGATCATCAACACTACAATGACTGAGTGAGACAGAAAACAAAGATGAACATAATTTCGGACACATTAGATGATTATATGCGACTGAGAGGCTAGAAAAAAACAAAAAACAAAAAACACAGTCACTACACACTTGTGCCATGATGTTACAATACTACAGAAAAAAACACTATTATCAGAAAAATTAATATGTATAGAAATCAGTCACTTGTCAGTTATAGCTGAGAGAAGGCACTCTGTGTGATGCTGAACTTCCTGCTGTGTAAATCAATATTTTGTCTGTTAACTATTTTTGATTTTCAGTTCTTTTTTTCCCCACAAGTATTAACAGCAACTCACACTGCAGCTGACTACAACCTTCACACCACACGTTTACACAGATGTGATCTATAAATCTAATGAACAAAGCAGTAAGGAGAAATTTATTGAATACAGAGGATTAAGAGGTTGTGCAAGTGCTGGGGTAATACTGGCCATTACTCGCATTACAGCTGTTAATTTGCAACAAAACTAGTCTGTTATTAGACACTAAAATGTTATTTAGACTCTATTACAGGTAGAGCAAATTATTCTAGGACCAATGTTGTGTTATTGTTTATGTGCATTAACAATTTTTTTACTTGCAGAAACAACTTACAGAGAAATAGCTGTAATAAACAAGTAAGGATCTCACAAACAGGTAAACTTCCTCTAAGTACACCATAAGGACATAAGCCAGCTGATTTATTTAAAAGTGTGTGATAATGCGGCATGATGCTCCAAGGTTTGACCTCATACAATAAATACAAAACGACATTTCAAACTCACACTTTTTAAATTTTTCTTTAACAAAATATTGTGTTGATTTCTGATAGGACATGAGAGGCACACATGGCAATATAGATACACAAGATATTTGGCTAGTAAGGTATTTCATTTTTTTAAACATACTGTATGCTCTATTCAAAATCGGTCATGTACGGATCCTACTTGTTCAATGGCCAATTATTGTTAATACAATGTTTTGGTAGGGATACACAGTAACAACTGACTTAAGTGGAGAGAAGATAAGCAAGAGGGGGAGAGGGAAATAGTGCCGATTTAATGGTTGATAGGATGTTAAATGACACAACTTTTACTGCCATGCAGTTGGCACAGGCCTTTGTGAATTAGTTGAAATTTGTAATGACCTATATTTGCACATGAGGGAGTAATTTGTGCCAAACTTTTGAATAGTCTCTTTACATACATGCAAATGGAACAGGGCACTGTTTGCTCTGCTGAGCAGTTTGCATGCATTTTGTTTGCAGTTAGCATAGATTTTCCCTTTGCATGAGTTTGTTGATCAGATGCTATCTCTTTTGACCTATGCATGCTTAAAAATGCACAAAAATCTAAGACATTCTTTAGTCAATCTGCCCCTTGTAGTCTACAAAATGTGCACTTCACCGATTACCACAAGGAATTTTGGACAGGAGTATATTTTTAGCACTAGCATCCAGTGAGTAACACGCCCCTTTTGCTGTCTATTTGGGGGGGCTGAGCCTAACAGAACTGACTGTGTGTGTGTCAGATGCAAAAGGTCCATAGATTTTGGAGTATTTATCAGACAAACCCATATCTAAACTCTAGCAAACACTGAAAGAGCATTAACTTGATCTTTATGGGTTATATGGTTCTGAATTTTGAAAAAAACAAACAAACAAAAAAAAACAAAAAACAAAAACATAATCTTTCACCATTTGACCATGAGTATTCAGGCAATCACTGAGAGTAACTGACCAACCAGGCAACCAAAAAAAAAAAACAACACATGAACATATACTGCTTAATAGCCCCATCTATTCCTCAGCACCAAACATCTAAAACAGTGCAATTTATCTGACACTCTGCAACAAACTTTCACATCAATCACATCCCTTGAGTGTATCAAAAAATTAAACGCTAAATAAACAGCTGTGTTTTGACAACTGACCACGTCCACCCCAAACGAATGTTTCAATTTTCACACCCGTCCTCGATGAAATATAGCTGTAATGATGATCAGAGGAAGAATGATAGACAGATGTACAAACACAGCAAGACAATAACATTTAAATAATTAGCAGCCATTCATTAGAGCCCCTTTGTGAATATCATTTCCCCTTCTAATACACAGAACTATGAATCAGAATCTAAAAAATCTCAATCTGGTTTTTCTACTCTACAATACTTCAGTAAGGCTGCTAATCATTTATTTGAGGACAGCTGTGAAGAGACGCCACAGGTCACGAAGCATACTGCATACTACTGTGTAAAATACACTGCCACCAGCACAGCTGTGTGTCTCATGACATGTGGTGCATGACATGCCATGGTGCTGCACGTCTACAGGACTGTACAGGGTAAAGAGTGGGTAGGTGGGTGGGTGAAGCGCTTTTTAGCTGTTCTCTTTCTTAAGAAATAACAGAAAGCCTCTGTGTGTTATTCACTTTCTAAGAAGCACACACCTGCAGAGTGTGTCTTCACACAGAGTACAGCTGACCAGGCAATGTCTTTTATGAGATAAAATGGTGAGACTATGGGATGTGGAGCTGCACAGTGTTAACTCTAACCCCCTGATGAGTCTCTGCTCATCCATCATGACAGCTACAAGACCAAAGAAGAAGAAAGTCTGTCGGCGACAGAAGAGGAAGTTGCCGTGCAGCAGCTGGGAGGTGGTTCTGCAGAGAAAACGCTACTTCTCGTGGGACATTAACACAGAATAAAAGGATGGATGTGTATGCTGATATTGAGTAGTGTGATCAGCGTATGCCTCACCACAGTTGGCTCTGTTAGAAATAAAAATTGGCCTGTTGTGACGTGCATCATATGGTGGTGGTATGTTTTACACTTGAAGTGTTGCTCCTCTCAAAACCCTTTTTTGAATATCAAACACTCAGTCTGGCAGAATTTGACAGGTGGCGGCAAAACTTTATTTTCCATTTTCAAAAGGCACAGTGGCTGTCATCTGCCAGAAATAATGTTCCCTTCAATGGATTCCACTTTTCAAGGTTAGAAAAAACCCATTAAAGCTCTCCTTGCAGCACATTGCACCTCTCCACTAGCCACCTCTCTGATCAGTATGTTCCAAACCATCTTATTCTCTTTTTTGTCTGCAGGGGTTGAGTGTTTCTGTGATTTTCAAAAGATAGATTTTAAGTGGAGCACTTTTACCCTCTATTTTAAAATGACATGGACAAAAAGGTTAGAAAATCTACAGCACTATGGAGATGACAGACAGACTGAGCTGGGCTTGAATCCAGGCAACCTCATGCTGTGATGGAAAGTTTGAAATGATCAGGCAACAGCGACACAGAAATGATGTTTCTTTTTATTACATTATTAACCACGTTTTCATCTGATCTCATGAGATAAGTTTCAAACACTTTATTTCACAAGATCAGTGAAGTTTTCAGGCTATCTTTGCGAAGCATGCAGCAGTTGAATCAATTTCATAAACTCTGATGAGATCATTCCTTGGGGTTTTCAGGAAACAGCTGGGAAATTTTCAATAAAAAGGGATTATTTGATTTCAGAGAGGTTCTTTTTTGTGAAATCTGGAGGCATACTTTGCAACATTACTTCAGTACATTTCTGTGCCACGCGTATTTCATACCTGATAGATCCTGTTTAGGTGTGCCTGTAGGAAGAAAATGTAGTGCATGTAATGGACTGGCTCCAGAATTCCTCCAAGAGCTATAGTATCTCTTTGAAGCATTTTCCCCCTCATTACTTCCCAACTGTACCAAGACGCCAAGACCTTGAGGACCCAGACCATGTGGGAAAAGATGTACAAGAATACCAAACAGGTATTCATTGTTTTGTTGTTTTTTGTGGATTATGCAAAACAAATTTAACAAATGGGAGCAGAATATTCATTGATTATCATTATAAAGTTAGTATTACACTGAACAATGTTTTCAATCACTCAAATGAGCTGCATAATGTTATCAGTGATTGAAAATGCTAAACAAACACTTGATCACTCAAGTGCTCATTCTAGCAAACAGCGTACAAAAAGATGCACACAAAGTTTAACCATTGCTTCAAATTGCTTGCTTATTTTAGGAATCTTCTAATTGGGTTTCTGACGTGGATTTTCTTGACATTTGGGAAAACTCAAGGCAAATCTGAGCGTGCTCCACATAACAGGCAGGAGTTTGGCTGAGCTAATTACATGAGGTCCACTGGGCCGTTGTGAAGGAGCTGCTAATTTAGGAGAAATAATCAGTGGTAGATAAACCTTGTTCAGAATGTTTGGGTATGAAACAGCACAAGTCCCACACCTGCACATGATCAATATACCTCTTAAATTAGGTTAAAGGTATTCAATTCCTCTGCCTGAGACGCCAGCATCCTGCAGGTTTGTGTTCCTCCCTGGTGGTTATGAATCAGTGTGACCCAATTCTACAGCACACACTTTCAAATTATAAAGTGCACTTGATGAATGTAAGGGTAAGGGTTGAACTTTTTAATGTTGTATCCACAGGGAACACTGCATGGAAATAATTGTTATCACAAATTATAAGTGTTTCCACTTTTGCAGTGCTTAAAATTGAATGAAAAATAAATCTTTTGATGGATCTTTACATATTAATAATTTCCTGTGCCAACAGCTAAAACAAGTATTGGTCATTTTTTTACTTTAATATCTAAGTTTGTTATCCATTAGGTACTAAAATGTCAAGATTTGTGTATATTTTGCAACTGGGAAACTTTTTATGTTATTATCTGTGTGCTTTGCTCTAGTTGTGGTTTATTAACTCTAGGAGGACAAAATCGTGCAGGACACCAGCTCTTGAGTACTTACGATGTACGAACCCAATTCTAAAAATCTTTGGGACACTGTGTTAAATGAAAATAGAAACAGAATACAATAATTACAAATCCACAGGAAAATTCAGCAGGTCAGTAGGTTAAATTCTAACAGGTGATGTAACATAATTTGGGTTTAAAAAAAGCAAAACTGAAAGGCTCAGTTGTTTGCAATCAATGATGGAGTGAGGTTCTCCACTATGTTAAAGACTGAGTTGACAAATAGTCCAACCGTTTATGAACAACTTTCCTCAGTGTGCAGCTGCAAAAAACTTGAGAGATCTCAGCATCCATAATAAAATCATCATCAAAGATTAAGAGAATCAGGAGAAACCTCTGCATGGAAGGGGCAAGGCTAAAATGCCTGTGACCTTGGACCCCTCAGATGGCACTGTATTAAAAACTGTTATCATTCTGTGATTGATATAACAACATGGGCTCAGTAGCACTGGAGAACTCATTTCACTTTAGATAATACATCAAATCGCATCAGTAAAAGAAAACTACACTGGCCTGCGTGCAGCCCAAACCTGTCTGCCATGTAAAATACATCGTGCATGGGACGCAGATGGCCGAATGCTTAGGTCACGCCCCATGTATGCAGGCGGCCTGGGTTGAAGTTCTGTGGCTCTTTCATTGATTGTCTTTTCCCACCCTCATCCCTGTAACCAGCTCTATTTACTGTCCTATAGCTTTCTAATAAAAGTCCCAAAATAGCTCTTAAAGAAAAAAAGCAAAAAGAATGGTGCCTTGGGACAAAAAATATGGCAATGGAAACTCTTCACTATTGAGCAACTTAACAATTAATTTAAGCAAGATTGGGAAATAATTCTATTTTCAATACACCGACAATGAGTGTCTTCAGTACCCAGACGCATGCTTCTGTCCCAAGTTTTTTGGGAACATGCTGCAGGCATCAGAGTCAGAATGTGTGTGTATATGCACCCCCCCCATAAAAAAGAAAGGAAAAAGAATAACAATTTGAACATAACGCACCTTGTCTTTGTGCTGTACTCAATCGAGTACTTGAATAAAATCAGCAAATCACTGTATTGTGTTTCTAAATAGATTTTACACAATGTCCCAACTTTTTCAGAACTGGGGATTGTATATATTTGGCTTTGACTGTCACCCATACAGCCTTAAATGGCTACCTGCTCTCCTTCAGTGAAGACCCGACCACCGTAGCTCCAGTTGATGGTGGGAGTTGGATCTCCTGAGGCTTCACAAGTCAGAGTTACCTGCTCCTCCAACTCTGAAGTTGTCTGGTTTACGATGTACGTGATCTTAGGTTTGACTGTAAAACACAAACACACATCATCATAAGAACTGCACTAACATAACATGACAGCCAGGTGTTTTGGCAGCACGAGTACAATAAGTACAAGAGCAACTCTGTGGATATGAGATGAGTTCAAAGGAAAAAGGATGAGGATCAATAGCTTGACAGGTGAGTGGGATTTTGAAGACAGCAGAACTGTTTTTAAGCCTTTCCAGAAAAGGGAGCAGCAGTGCTGTGATAACCATGTGTGGCACCAAAATGTTATTCATGTTATAAATTATTTAGCCTGTCTCAAAGGAGCCGGTCTTCACCTTTGTTTATAGTCAAGAAAACTGTCACATTACAGCACACTTAAGCCAACCTGAAAGCACAGAAAAGAGCCAAACTGTGGCTGGAGTGAAGGGAGGTAAATTGAGGTACTGTGGCAAGAGATGAGCAACACTGTGCCCTTCTGTTTTTAAGTGCACTCCATAAAGAATGAATGCATGAATGGGAGCCTCACATTTGTTTAATGCAGGCCATCTTAACACAATGCATTTAATTGTTCTTCAAGTACAAGAATATGATTGCAACCTACTATGCTTTTATCTGATATGATAATCTACAAAAAAAAAAAAAAAAAAAACAGCTGTTCTGTGTTTTTGAACAAGTAACAATTTGTATTCACAGCCAGGGCTGTCACAAACTGCAGGAGTTTGATCAGAGCTGATTATTGTTCTTTTTAAATAGATCATATCAGCTATGTTAAGCCTGATTTGTTTTCTGATAATTTGTTCACCAGTGAAGCACTGTAACAAATTTCTGGGTTACAGGATTTGATTGATAGTTCCATGGGACCCCATAAACAAATGAACGTGGCCACACTGGTGACGAGTGTCAGTAGTTGAAGTGTGCAGAGTTGCTTTGAGTATTATGAAGGAATCTGACAGCTCTGAAAAGATTCTTCTGCTGTCTAAGAACAGATTTTTTTTTTTATTTTAGTATTTTGTTCACACTACAGAGAAGAAAAAAAACCCAGCCTCAAACCTTCTACGTCTAAAGCTACATACTAACATGTTTCTTTAAAGACATCTCTCATACACTGGTTTGAAGTGGGTGAGGCAGAGCTGGAGAAACTCTTCTTTTCACATAATAAATCAGAATGTAGCAACATCTAAATGCACATCAATGTGAGTTTTTTTTTAGCAGCAATGATAATCAAATGATCAAAACACCCAAACAATCCTGATAAAAGGTGCATTAATCTCTTGATAAATGATTACCTAAAGCCCAGTTCAAATAGGGTTTACATTACAGAGGAGTTGGGGAATTAAATTTTCACGGTACTTCTGTGTAATTTAACTTATTGCTCTGCACAGCACTTTAACCGTCAGGAAATTAGCCTCCTCCTAGGGGAGTGTGGGAGAGTTGAAGATAGAGACATGAGGCAAAGATACTGCATGAAAGAAACTTGAGAAAGAATCATGCTCCTTCTCTGAAACATAACTCTTCTCCCAGGATATGACAGACATAAAAACACCTACTGATCTCACACAGTGTGAGTTTATTCACGCTTTCAAAGGATATCATTATCACTGATGCAGCATAAACCCCAATAATCTGCTAAGAAGTCATCTAGATAAAAGATATGTCAGAATTTTCCTGAGTTTTCTCCCATAATTGAGTTATCTAGGAAGTCTGGTCTTTAAATTAAGTTCATACAACTTATTCTGCATAATCTGAATTGTGCAACAAAGTTAGTAATGAAGATAAATACAGCTTGTATGTTGCTGTTTGCATCAAAATCTTTTTTCCATAGAATTCTTGTTTTTTTTTAATTTGTTAACCTCACCTGTCAAATTTCACAAAATTTAGCTGAATGGAAAGTAAAACTGTTTTTGTTGTTGCCTTCATTTGTTGGACAGGTAAGAATATCAGGGTAAGCCAATCAGAGGGTGTTCCATACGTCCAGTGTTATCCTATGGGCCAGCTAGAAAAATAAAAGGAAATAGTGGCACTAATAATTCTCAGCTTGTCTCCCTCATTATGTTAACATTTTCCACATAAAGAAAATAGTTATATACTATTTAGAAAATAAACCTTGCTGAGAGTTGCTTTGTTTGAAAAGAAATTGGAATTTGAGACAACAATCCACCAGCAGAGGTGGGCAGTACAACAATAGATTGATTGGCATACAGTGTATGTTTTAAAAACTGCAGCAGCAAAGACTGAACTGTTGATAAACCTGAACTAGATAACTAATTCAAATTCCAAACCTACAGGTTCACTCAGTATAACAAAATTAGACACTGTTGGTATAAATCAAAAGCAAAGTGAATATGATTTCCCAAGAAATAACAAATACCCCAAATCAAATATTTCCTCATTTTAATCAGTAAAAATTTAAAAGGAGTGTAAGCAGTGACTTAGTTCTCTGCCTGTTTACTATCAATCTATTTAGAATATTTCAGTAATGTCTACATTTGTGTAGCGATGTGGTGTTAACAGTCAACAGTCCACAGGTAAAGACTTGGAGAAAACAAAAGGGACCAAGTGACATTGTTATGCCTCTCCTCTGCTCTGTGTTTGTCATTTCAGACACTGGAGTTAAGAAGTGCAACTCAACGAGACACTAAAGGGACATCAAAAACTTATTTGCCATCCAGTGAATGACAGCAATGTCTTGATATAACTTCAGATATGAATTGGTGCTATACAAACAAAGATTGATTAATTGAAAAAAGGATGTTTTATACAGAAATGTCAGGCTTCTGTACAGTATTTTGATTTCTATGCCTTCAATACTTGGTTGGGCCTCCTTTTGCATGAATTACTGCATCAATGCGGTGTGGCATGGGGGCAATCAGCCTGTGGCACTGCTCAAGTGTAATGGAAGCCCAGGTTGCTTTGATAGTGGCCTTCAGGTCATCTGCATTGTTGGGTCTGGTGTCTCTCATCTTCCTCTTGACAATACCCCATAGATTCTCTATGGGGTTCAGGTCAGGCCAGTTTGCTGGCCAATCAATCACAGTAATACCATGGTCATTGAACCAGCTTTTGGTACGTTTGGCAGTGTGGGCAGGTCCTGCCGGAAAATGAAATCAGCATCTCCATAAAGCTTGTCAGCAGAAGGAAGCATGAAGTGCTCTAAAATTTCCTGGTGGTTGCATTGACTGTGAACTTCAGAAAACACAGAGGACCAACACCAGCAGATGCCATGGCAGCCCAAATCATCAATGACAGTGGAAACTTCACACTGAACTTCAAGCAACGTAGATTCTGTGCCTCTCCACTAGGGCTGGGCAATTAATCACAAATTGGATTTAATCGCAATATGGCCTGCTGCAATTTTCAAATCGCAAAAGGTGCAATATTTCTTTGACCTGAAATTTGTGTCAAAATAACAGTTTTATTTTCATTTTTTTGAAGCAGATGTTATGCATGACATGTCATGCAATCATTCAGATTCCATTTTTAGGGTATAGTCTACAAAAAAATCCTACCTTCTTCATTTTTGTACTTTTATTTCGTATTAAATATAAGAATGACAAAACCCCTTCAATGCACTAATTCTTTTCCACTTTGCAATACGAGTCAAAAATCATCAAAATTAGATTCTTTTAAACAATTGTTCAGCCCTTGTTTAGGTATAAAAGAAAGTTAGAGAATAATCGCATATCAAATCGCAATTAGATTATTTCCCAAAATCGTTCAGCGCTACTCTTCACTCTTCCTCCAAACTCTGTGACCTTGATTTCCAAACGACAGCAAAATGTACTTTCATCTGAAAAGAGGACTTTGGACCACTGAGCAACAGTCCACTTCTTTTTCTCCACAGCCCAGGTAAGACGCTTCCGACGTTGTCTCTGGTACAGGAGTGGCTTGACAGGAGGAATGCCACATTTGCAGCCCATGTCTAGGATTCGTCTGTGCGTATTGGCTCTTGATGTGCTGACTCCAGCCTCAGTCCACTCCTTGTGAAGCTCCCCCAAATTCTTGAATGGATTTTGCCTGACAATCCTCTCAAGGCTGCTGTTATCCCTTATGCTGGTGCACCTTTTCCTATCACACTTTTTCCTTACACTTAACTTTCTATGAATATGATTGGATACAGCACTCTGTGAACAACCAGCTGGTTTAGCAATGACCTTTTGTGGCTTACCCTCCTTGTGGAGGGTGTTAGTGACTGTCTTCTAGACATCTGTCAAGTCTGCAGGCTTGCCCATGATTGTGTAGCCTACTGACACAGACTTAGAGACTGTTTAAATGCTCAGGAAACCTTTACAGGTGTTTTGAGTTAATTAGCTGAAAAGGGAGTGACACCATGACTTTTTAAAATTCAACTTTTTCACAATATTCTAATTTTCTGAGACACTGAATTTTGGATTTTCATTATCTGTAAGCTAGAATCATCAACATTTCAAGAAATGAAAGCTTGAAATATTTCACTATATATAATGAGTGGGTTTCACTTTCTGAAATGAGTGACAAAAATATTGAATTTTTTCATGATATTCTAATTTTTTTAAGATGTACAGTGCTGAACAAATTTATTGGACCACCTGTCATATTTGTCTCAGAGACCATCCAGCATCATGAAGTGCTTTAATGAGGACTCTTTCATTTTCAGTGAGCTCTCCACATTTTACCATTTTGAACAGGAATGAGAAATTTCAAACTGAATTCACCTTTTAATACCCAAATTCGAGGCCAGCTCACTGGGCTTCCCTGAGAAGTCAGAAATGAATCAAGCATAACATTCAACCACTAAAACTCGTTTTTCTGTTCAGGAATGCAAGTAAATAACCATAATTTGACATATTAATCAAGAAATAATAATGTGCTTTACTTTTTTCAGTTTTTTTGTAAATCAGTAAATTTGAAAATTCATGGATAACATATTATTATACACACGTGGACAAAATTGTTGGTACCCCTCTGTTAATGAGAGAAAAAACCCACAGTGGTCACAGAAATAACTTGAATCTGACAAATGTAATAATAAATACAAATTCAATGAAAACTAACCAATGAAAATCAGAGATTGCTTTTGAACTGTGGTTCAACAGAATTTTTTAAAAAACAAACTCATGAAACAGGCCTGGACAAAAATGATGGTACCCTTAACTTAATATCTTGTCGCACAACCTTTTGAGGCAATCACTGCAATCAAACGATTTCTGTAACTTTCAGTGAGACTTCTGCACCTCTCAGCAGGTATTTTGGCCCACTCCTCATGAGCAAACTGCTCCAGTTGTCTCAGGTTTGAAGGGTGCCTTCTCCAGATGCCATGTTTTAGCTCCTTCCACAGATGTTCAGTAGGATTTAGATCAGGGCTCATAGAAAGCCACTTCAGAATAGTCCAATGTTTTGCTCTTAGCCATTCTTGGGTGTTTTTAGCTGTGTGTTTTGGGTCATTATCCTGTTACAAGACCCATGACCTGCGACTGAGACCAAGCTTTCTGACACTGGGCTGCACATTTCTCTCTAGAATACCTTGATAGTCCTGAGATTTCATTGTACCCTGCACAGATTCAAGACACCCTGTGCCAGATGCAGCAAAGCAGCCCCAGAACATAACAGAGCCTCCTCCATGTTTCACAGTAGGGACAGTGTTCTTTTCTTGGTATGCTTCATTTTTGCGTCTGTGAACATAGAGCTGATGTGCCTTGCCAAAAAGTTCCAGTTTTGTCTCGTCTGTCCATAGGACATTCTCCCAGAAGCTTTGTGACTTGTCAACATGCAGCTTGGCAAATTCCAGTCCCGCTTTTTTATGATTTGTTTTCAGCAGTGGTGTCCTCCTTGGTCGTTTCCCATGAAGTCCACTTTGGCTCAAACAACAACGGATAGTGTGATCTGACACTGATGTACCTTCACCTTGGAGTTCACCTTTTATGTCTTTGGAGGTTGTTCTGGGCTCTTTTGTTACTATTCGTATTATCCGTCTCTTCGATTTGTCATCAATTTTCCTCTTGCGGCCACGTCCAGGGAGGTTGGCTACAGTCCCATGGATCTTAAATTTCTGAATAATATGTGCAACTGTTGTCACAGGAACATCAAGCTGCTTGGAGATGGTCTTATAGCCTTTACCTTTAACATGCTTGTCTATAATTTTCTTTCTAATCTCCTGAGACAACTCTCTCCTTCGCTTCCTCTGGTCCATGTTTAATGTGGTACACACCATGTCACCAAACAGCACAGTGACTACTGGTCATCCTTTAAATAGGCCGACCGACTGATTACAAGTTTGTAGACACCTGTGATGTTAATTAGAGGACACACCTTGGTTGAACATGTCCCTATGGTCACATTATTTTCAATCTTTTCTAGGGGTACCATCATTTTTGTCCAGGCCTGTTTCATGAGTTTGTTTTTTAAAATAATTCTGTTGAACCACAGTTCAAAAGCAATGTCTGATTTTCATTGGTTAATTTTCTATGAATTTTTATTTATTATCACTTTTGTCAGATTCAAGTTATTTCTGTGACCACTGTGGGTTTTTCTTTCATTAATGGAGGGGTACCAACAATTTTGTCCACGTGTGTATTTTAGCATTAAAAATATCATTTCAGTTAAAGAGCTTCTATATACTGGTGTATTTACCATTGCAGAAACATAAAAATGATTTTGGTAATTACCAATTCTGTTAATTTAGGGCAGCTGTGGCATAAACCTTACTTTGGATGGTAGTCTTATAAATTTGTTGAGCGCTGTACCTGTATGTACACAGAGAAGAGCTTTATTAAGAGGAGAGCTGATATTGATAATGTTGATGAGGGAAAAAAAGAAAGAGCCTTTGTTTCATCTTATAGCAGAGGTACATATGATATATAGCACATACATTCCTAACAACAGAACTGTGGCTAGTAGAAACACTGAGTGGCTAGTAGCCAATAGTCACAGTGGCTGGTGTGAAAAAAAGTTAATGTCAAGCGCTGTTCATATGTAAATGTACACATACGCAAACCACGGCGAGCTGGCCACAGACAATAACCCACCCTACTGATAGTGATAATACAGTACAGGATTTAAATTCCTTAGATAGAACGATGCAGTGGTCTAAGCAGATTGGACGTCAGAGGCAGATCATAGAACCCTCATTACAACCATCGGAGACTAGAGACTTGACTTGGACTCGTGACCAAAGACTTGAGACTTGATTTGGACTTGCAAGAAATGACTTGTGTGCATCTCTGATTTCTATAAACATATTCAATCAGCTGAGGACCATGGTGAACATCAGTAGGATGTCATTACTGAAAAGCTGTTCAGTGCATATTCCCTACTGATTTCTGTCACTGGTACTAACCTTGCGTTGTCTGTGTGTGTCACATGCATAGCCTCTATAGAAGTATCATTATTTTTTTTTAATAACCTTATTGTAAAGTTTAAAAGCCCTGGTGGTAGTCTGAGTTTATCTGCACAGCCTTACACAAGTGTGACAGCTAACTTGGCAGAGGTGTATAAGTCACAGCTGCCTCTAGGAAAATAGTGACACACTGGTTCATAAAGATGACATTACAGCTCAGCCTGAGCTACACACGTGCACTAACACAAAACAGGATTTAAACTTGATCTCTGCTAGTGCACCAGAAGTTCTCTTTTCTACAGCAAAAAAAGGACAAGGGAAAGCAATTTTTAAGTAAGGGATAGCTTATTTGAAATAACGTGTTACAATAAAAGGTATTCCCAGTACAGTAGTGTGTTGATTTGTAATGCATTAACCCCCCACACAACTAAGAAAAAAGGCAAAGTTCACTTACAATTTATAATTTATAATTATATAGCTGTCTCGCCCTTATAGTCTGTGGGCCAGCATTAATTACAAAATCCTCTCCACTTTTGTTGCTGATGTTAATTCATAATGATCCTTACTCCCTGAAGTCAAGCAGCAAAAGTTGAAAGTCAATGTGCAAAAACTAGAGGCCCATGCGGAAGTAAATTAAATATGCAAAAAAAATCTTACTTGTCACTGTTTATAGCAGTGGCTAAGGGGGATGCATTAAGAGCATACTCAATTCTCCAAGCATCACTACACTATTGTAGACACCTAACCAAACCTGTTATTAAAGGCACCAAATAAACAACCCTCACTCAAGATCAGGGAGATTAAGAAAAATATAATGGTGAAAACCCTTTAAACTTAAAAACCTTTCATATTCTGAAATGAGTGCTTCGAGGTGTATGCATGATTGGGAGACCTGAGGTTTGAGTGCAAGGAAATCTTTGAGATAATGAGGTAAATATTGCTAAAGAGGTAAACAAAGTGCCTTGAAAGCTACCTTGTGTAATTTAATGGAAATTGTTTAGCTGGTGAGCTCTAAAAAACAGATGAATAAACTGCACCAGCACACTCGAAAATTTAATTGACTTGACTGAAGCAAAATGTTGTCGTGGCTGATATTACCGACGCCATTAGGTCACCAAACAAAGACAACAAGCTACTGGGCAAAGTACAAAAATAAAAAAGATAAAAACCACATCAAAGGTCTGAGCTAAGTCTATCCCACTTCGCTTGTTTTTCAAATCCTTAAGCTTAAGCTTTACATGAAACAACTACAACCCACACTGAAACAACACCTAGTCTTGTATCCGTTAGAAAAACAGGCACACCATTGTATTGTTCTTCCAGCACCCACATACTCCAGTATATACATTCCCACTCACTTGCAATAATATTGTCACTGTCTTTCATTTAGGTATGTACATAAAGTGCTTTTTCCTTACCAAACACTCTCAGGCTGAGCTCCTGCTCACTTTCTCCAGCCTTGTTTTTGGCGGTGCAGGTGTACTCTCCTTCATCCAGCTTGGCGACATCCATTATTGTCATTTCTGAGCCATCTTCATTAAAGCTGTACTTCTCTCCTGCCTCAAGAACTGCTTCGTTCCTGTGGGGAGCATGAGTGTTGAATATATCTTTCCATTCAATCAAGCCTAAACTCATTTCAAGTCATTACCATTTTAAGAGCTTCTCCTTAAAATGTAACTGTTTCCTGAGAGTGGTCCTCAGGTCGATGAAAAATAAGCAATAGTTTCAAGATTCATGACAATTCACAACAATTTGAAAAGGATCAAGTGATAAAGGATGGAAAAAAATCTGAACGATGCTAATCTAAGAAAAGAAATGCTTCAGAAAAGGAGGCATATTTTTTTCCTCTGCGATACTTTCTTTATATGGCATTCAGAGTCAATCTGCACAGTAATGGCTCATGTATTTTCATTTTATGAAAGTGTAATTTGATCTCTTTTTTTGGTCGCAAAAGCCCGTCATTGAAAGCATTTAATGCTCTGGCCTCTGACTACAGTATATTACCACTTTAGAGTTCCACTACAGCTTTCAACAAGTTCAAGGTGCACTCTATCTGCACAAGAGGAAAAAAAAGATTCAGAGGGCATCAGAATGTTAAAAACAAAGGGAAACAGTAGCTTCTGGGTTGCTGCACTTTCTGACCCCATTTAAATCGAGGCTCAACACAGCTAGCTTCTGTCTTGGAAACCAGATAAACAGGAACAGTTTAACAAAGACAGAGCCTATCAATGGCTGTATTCAGCTAAGCAGAATAATGTGGCTATTGATGACATTGAAGTCTTCAGGTTTCACTGTTTACATGTACCTTTGATACCCTGTGATTAAGTATCCCTTTGCAATGAATAAACCAGTTTGTAGAGTATCCATAATTTCCAAGAGTGTCAGATACACAATTTGGTCTCCAGTTTAAAGGAAGTAAACTAGTGCATGAGTACAATACCAGTCCAAATGTGTGTGAACGTAAGTGTGAGTGTATGGATACTATTTCCTGTTGACACACTTTTTTAGGCCTTGATCGTACGAAAAGTTCTACACTGTATTGTAAGTAGCACCACTCAAATAAAAAAAATCATATGAAGTGTATTATTATATTATATCATATTATATTATATTATATTATATTAAATTATATTATATTACATTATATTATATTATATTACATTCTATTCTATTCTATTCTATTATATATGTTAATAATGCAAAGCTGGATAGTTATGTTACTTGTTTGAGACCTTGAAACAAGCTGCTTCAGGCTGCCTCTCTTTCAAACATCACATACAGAAGTATAATAAGCTATAAGAAAAGACAAGTCCAACTCTTACTTTAAAGCAGAAAAAACATGATTCTGTGAAATGAGGCAACTGAATAGCTACTTTAAATAATACCAATGGGGAAATCTCAACATGAAAAAGGAGAAATATTTTCTCGTTTCATATTTTAAATATTTAATATATCAAGTACAACCCACACATTTTGTTTTTATTTCTTATTAGTCATTTCTCTTTAGTCTGTTGCTTCCAGCTTTTATTCTTATCGTGACTACATTTCAACAGCTATTACAACCATTTTTAACTTGTGCTACTACCATCAAACACTGAAGCACATCTAAAGCATGGCATAGCCTTATTTCATGTGGCTGCATTAAGGGAAAAAAATGACCAAGCTTATATTTATTACACAAGTGAGAGATAACTTTGATGCTTCTTAAAAACACTGCTGCTCTTATGGTAGATTCAAAGGCATTTACTATCCCTTGCATCTCCTCTGCAGCCAGACTGTGACCAGAGGTTAAACTGTCTTTAGTTTGAAGACTTAGATATACTTTTTCCACAAAATTATCTGTATTATTTTAAAAAGTGGCCATTTCTGTCATATACATATATCAAACATATAAAATCATACTGAAACCAAAATAAAAGTAAATGATGAAAATATATAACTAATACATTCTATAAAGATTCATTCCAGCTTGGGACCTTGGTAATGTAAGGTAAACTGGCCTATTTTGGCGTGAAGATGAGTCAGGAGTCTAGTTGATTAACTGTCAACTTGATCACTTGGCAGAAGTTATGAGGTTGATATAGATAGGAACATTATTTGAGTTATAAAGCAAGTGTAGCAACAACTGACTTGACTAGTGCAAATGAAGTGTGAAGAGCATTCATTCCTGTGTTGTTTTACCTTGTCCAAGTCACCATGGGTTCAGGATAACCATCAACAGCACAAGTCAACATGGCAGGCTGCCCGACCTCTGCCGTAGCATTCACCTCTGACTGCCATACCCTGATGGTAGGTAGCACTGAGACATAAGACAAATAATTAAATAAAAGAATAAATTCGTAGATAGACACTACAAACAGCCACATAAATAGATAGTAGGAGGGAAAACAGGCAGAGGCAGTGACAAAGTCAGAACACTTATTTTAGGCACACTCATTTGCTAGGCTCAGAAGTTGCAGGGAACAGACTTCATTTGAATCGAACATCTTTGATACACGGTTGCTCTGGGCAACTGTTTCCACTCTGGTGCTGAGCCGGGTACCCTCTAAGGATCCACGGCTTATTTAAGCATCATGGGACACCTGCCACACAAAAACATGCACTTAGGAACAAAAAGGAAGAGGAAACAGTGGGAGGGAGAGAGGACCACTAACCATTCACGACGACCTTGATGACCCGCAGATCAATCTCGCCGCGGGCCATGAGGCGACCCTCGCAGGTATACGAGCCTTCATCTGTCTTCTTTATGCCACGGATCTGAAGGTGATTGTTGTTCAGTACTTTGAAGCGAACTAAAAGGAAGCAGTAAATAAATACACTGTCAGGTGTGATATGTATTCTTGTAGTTTAAATAAGACAGAAGTTACTCACTCATAGTGTTTGATGATAAACAACCCCTTTGCCATCAAGATGGATGCATGCAGATAAAATCAAACTCCATATGTAGGAAAAACTGTTGAGCAAATTTGTCAACGATTGCAAACATTCTTTTACATATATCTGGCTGAAAACTTACCACATTTTAACTTTAATGTTTGATTAAGTCCGTATCTCCACATTATTACATTAAACTTTGTTCTGACTTTAATGCATTTCGTTCAAGCTCCATTAGTCAAACGCATAACATTTGTGTCTTTCAAGGGGATACTGAAGTGAAAAAGCAAGCGTAGGGATATTTCATATATCTCATATATGTACTCACATATTAATTTACTGCATATAACTATTCAACTATTCATCTCTGCTTTTGCTGCTTTGTGGCCTGTTCTCAGAAGAGGCTGAACGCATCCTTTACATGATGGATTGGCTCTCAGTTCAGGTAAACAATTGAGAAGGGTCTACAGATGTTTCAGTCTGGTAAGAAGGTTGAGAAACTAGTGAGGAGTTGATTCTCATGACCAAAAAGGATGATTTGGAAAGATCTGATATCACGAGGTTAGGTAAGAGTTGGCTGGGACTAAGGGTACGTGCGAGAAGCAACATCAAGAGAACAAAAACATGTTTTGGTGGTCCTTCTAGAAGTGTGTATGTGTGTGCTTGATTCATGGCTAGGTGCACGTCTAGATTAGATGCTATAAAAGGGTCTGTCACTAGCTTTTGGGGCTCTCTCGATCAACTGTTCTGTAACTCTGTATCTTGTACCATGTAATAAATATCGGCTAGGCCTAAACTTATCTCACTGTCTCTAGACTCTTGTTTTCTTGATATGTTTGACGCGTTGTAGAGTTCTACACCTCAACACAAGCACCCCTTCTTAAAAAGCCAGATAAATTCACTTCCCCTTCATCAAATTCATATCTCTGAACATGCCCCAACTCTCATTTTACCAGGTCCTGAAAAAGGACAAATATGGCCAAAGCCCACAAGAACTCCCTCAGTCTGAGATGAAATGTGAACAGAATAAATTTAATCATGTTGTAATTTAAAAGACTATTACAACCCACACATGAGCCTGTTTTATTATTTTCCCACTGAGCAATACCAGAAGCACCATACACAACATGATATTGCTCAGTGTCAGGGGGTGAAGAGCACAGATTCAATTGTATTTTCAAATTCAAAACCAAATTAATTTTGCCCTTCAAAGCAAAGGATAAACCCTGGAGGAAGATGGCAACAAAAGCTGAGCATGGTTTCAACGGTTTCAACATGCTCACACTGGTCAATGATGGCCATTTCTGTTTGTAAGGTGTTTTTATTCAGTATCCACCTTATTCATAGCCCCCATGATTCTTTGCGTGAAAGATGGGTGCAACTTCTGGTCCTTTCTATCTAAATGGGCCTTTACACAGAAACGAGATGTGAAATGTGATTACTAAAGCAATTTGGACATTAAAATATGTAAAGTTCGTCTGTTTCACCTCAAACGGGATAATATTAATATTTCACCGCCCTCTACTAAGGAGTACAAAGTGACAACATTACCTCGGATAACCTAGACAAGCATATTTAGCTAACTTTATTAGCTTCATATCAGTGTAGTAAAGGCAATCATGTTTTGTTAAAGGAGTTTGGACACCACCTTCAGATACATTTCTAGTTTGTGGGGTTGCTGAAATTCTTATTCCACCAACTAATCCCTCTTAAAATGTGGGATAAAATTGATAAAATTATCCACGACTCAAGTTGTCAGCACTTCAGTTTCATAAATGCCAAGTTTTGAATTAATGATAAATTAATATTGAGAGAATTACATCCCAAATGCAGTAAAACAGTTAACAGCATGTTTAAAACACTGTTGTTAAGGACATATATTTAATTTTGTCACTAAATTAGTACCATGAACGAAGCAACAGGTGCTGAGCATTACAGAAAATACATTTTAAAAGTTTCAACTGATTTAACTTTATTGATTTAACAAAAATGAAGCAGTATTTATTGCAGCAAATATTTATTTCAGAGTAACCACTGCTGATGCTAAAATGGTTTAGAAAGCTCTTAGAAGAATCGAGTTTTGCTATTATTATCTCCTCCAAGGAGATTATGTGATTGGGTTTGTTTATTTGTTTGTTTGTTAGTTTGTTTGTTTGGTTGTTAGCAACATAACTCAAAAAGTCATGAACAGATTTTGATGAAATTTTCAGGAAATGTCAGAAATGGCATAAGGAAGAACTGATTAGATTTTGGGACTGATCTGGATCACCATCTGGATCCAGGAATTTTTTAAAGGATTCTGTACTTTTGGGAGATAGGGCTGCGTGGTTACCACTTTACACCAGGAAATGGCGGACATGAGTAACTTATCCAAAGTTTTGGAGTTTATAGGGCTTGAAAGATGCACGCCCGGTTGAGGAGACGATTTAGAGCGTAACAGAGAGAAAGACAGCGAAATGTAGTGAGAATACTCACAATGCTGGGAAGAATAGAGGAATATTCACCCTCTGCCATGACTTTCACCTGTAGCGAAGCCAGTGCTTTGCCTCACCGTGTCTCCACCCCACCGGGGAGGGAGTAATCGGCGAATTTGATTTTGGGAGTGATCCTGATCACCGTCTGAATCCATCAATGTTTTTAAAGGATTCTTCACTATTGGGAGATAGGGCTAACGGCAGAGGTCTGCACTCTGAGTGCTTTTCTAGTTGTTACTGTATGGAAAGTTCCACCCACATACATAGCAGTAGATCCCACAGGAATAAGGTGGTATCCTCCTTATTTACAGCTTACAATACAAACAGTGTGAACATGTGATTACAAAAATATATCAATATTTACAAATTCTAGGTGAATTCCTATCGAAACAACTGCTGTTCGTAGTAAGCATCTATCTTCAGCTGCTGTACTAGAATACATGTATTCAATGTACTTCCGCATTAGCACCAGAAGTTTCACTCTTATTCAATTTTAAAGTAGCGGCCCCAGGAATAAGGTGGATAGACAGGTCTTTATCCATTATAGTGAAAATAAACTGCTCAGGTTTTTGGTTTTATTTTGCTGTACAATTTGTTTAGTTATTTATTTGAGTGATTCTGAGGCTTATCATCAAACATTAAACATTCATAACAACAGAAGCATGATGATGTAACTGTAAGGTAAATTTAGTTTTAATGAAAATCAATATGTTTTTATTAAAATAACTCCTTAAATGCCTCTCTGATTTCCAATCTTGAGATTTTTGTAAGAGAACAAGAACCAAACATGAAGTTATGACAGCTGCTTGATGATTTGAGTCTTTCTCATTTGATGGTCTTGAATGTATTTAATGCACACCACTCTGCCAGAGCATGCAAACTGAATAACAAACCACATGTAAAACACTCTATATTCATAGGGTACTGTGTTGTTAAGACAACCCATGAATATTAAAAATGCAGTGAGTTTAAACAGATGACAGAAGCTTACAATCAAATCAAGAGAGATATAAATTTGATCCTCATGCTGTTCAGAGAACTCTTACCATCTTTTTCCATCTGTATTCTTGCTCCTTTGTATCTCCAGAGCACTGTTGGTGGAGGCGAACTGGTGACGTCACAAATTATGTTGGCATTGTCTCCTTCAGTAAACTCTTGTGGTGATGGTGCATTCATGAAGGTGATTTTCTCTGTAATATAACAAGTAAAACACTTTTAAACATTTGTAAAAAAAAACAAACAAACAAACAAAAAAAAAAAAGCAAGACTCCCACATACAGACATATATATCTTTCTTTCTTTAAAAGATCAAATCCTGAATCTTATCATACCAAACAGTATGTTTTATACCTGATGATGAGGAATTTGTTACTCAGCTTCCAGCTATAAATGATAGCAAGCTCCCAGTAACCTCTGTGTTTTAAGCAAACTAAAACAGAACCAGTCTGTAGTCACAACAGCTTCTAAATGGAGCAAAATTATTTTCTTGAAGCTGCATGGCACTGAATGAATAGCTAGTTTTATTTGCGACAAGACTCCACGCCAAATTTAGAAAAAATATGTACAGTTGGTGTTAATTTAGTCTAACAAACAGGGAACTCATTTGCAGAGGAGACAAGATGATGAGGATGATTATTCTAGTTGAACGATGTTTATTTGTATAGCCCATTATCACTTTAATGTCCGAAGGAGCCTTCAGAGAGCTATCTGAGCTTCTGGTTGAACTTTACCTTACAGACCTGACTCAGAATTAAATTTTAGAGCAGCATTTTGCTGCTTAGTAAGAAATCGGTCATAAAATACCAACAATAAGATATGAGGACATTTTTAAAAATACTGTGCAACTTATGTCTTTGGCGAAGTTGTTACATTTTAATAAAAGATTTATTAAAGTCCACACATATCCACAAGGAAACAAGCACCTTTGACCCCAAATTAATCTATGCTGGGAAAGTGATGAATTAAAGCTGTTATTTCTTAAACTAAAGACAGGAACATTTTATGTTTTTATGTGCCTTACTTCTTTGACAATGATAATAAGCTTCCCTTGTTTTCTTGGTACATACTGACCAGGACAAATGCTTATCTTCTGAAACCTCAAGGTTTCGAATAAAACTGCATTCCCTTTTTTTTATTCGCACTGAAAATTGATTTCAATATACAAAATCTACATGGTTGACCACCACTAATAAGAACCCATAATAGACGCTGAATTAACAAGAAAGTTCTTTATGGAAAAGATTTCATGTCTGATGGACATTTGCTGATGCTTGGCGTTCATGGAAAATAAAAGCCATTACTCACAAGAACTGCACAACAGACAGGATCATTAAGCAGCCCTCTAATGGTCTTCCGACCGTTTATTGAACTGATGAAAAATCCATCCTCACTTGAAAAGAAAAAGAGTAATGTGTTGCCCTTGAGCAGTCAATAAAATACTGTGAGTTCAATACACAGGATTTTTTTTGTCTCTGCTCATAGTGCTCAATAACACGAGTGTTTGGAGTAAGGGGAATACTTACGGAAAATTTTCACTTTGACAGTTGCCTCTGCTTGCTGGTCTCCACTGGTAGCGACACACTTGTATGTCCCAGCATTTTCAGTGCCTGCTTTATAAAGTGTTAGGGTGGATGATGACTCATCATTACGGGTTACTGTTATGTCTGGTCGGTTTGGTTCTATCCTGTCACCGTTTGGTCCAAACCAGTCTATGTGCCTGGCATTACCTAGAACTGAGAGCACATAAGAGGTATATTGAAAAGTTATCTCAACTGTAGATATTCAACATCACCCTTACTACCCATCTCATGAGTTATGCATTAAAGTACTTTCAATGAACTTAAACGTAAAGAAAAAAAGGTTGAAAGTATGCAGTGAATCCAGGTGGTCATCAATTAGCAAGGAAATCATGATATTTAAAGGGGAAGCATGAAAACCCCCCTTTAAGAAGGTTTTTTTGCATATAAAACTGTGAATCCAGTCTACCGAACCACAAAATGTACAATAAGCTAACCCAGTCCTTTGTGCATGTTCCACCTATGTCTGAAATATGAAATGTGACAAGTTATATTCTGTGCTCTCTGTTACATCACAGTGAGACTTTGTAATAATACCTGCCCCTGACCTTGTAACTCCACCCATAGATAGCCACCCACAGCCATGGAAGCACACAGCTGTACTTGAGTCAGGACACATCAGGGTGAGAGGGAGCTCATTTGCTTTTACACACCAAGACAGACCGTTCTGAGAAAGGCTGTTTAGAGCTGGTTTATACAGGGTTAAAAACCTCTACTGGCGCTTGATCAATATCACAATCTGACCAAAGCACAGCACACGTTTTTAGAACAGGGGCTGTGTAAGAAGGTGTAAAGGTGGATAATATGTCATTGATGTATGTAAAAAACAATACCTTGCACAGCTCCAAAGTCCAAACCTTGACAGGTAAAATAGATTCACGCCACAATCATAATATGGTGTTGTTTGGATAAGTGACAGTCAAACTTCCCACATTCCACACTTGCATCTTTGAGAAAGCACCTCTCAGTGGTCTATTCATATATGAATCCTGGTTCTCCTTTCTTTGATCAATGAGTAAAATCTACTGACATCTGTGGTTATGACATTACTGATGAAGGCTTTTTGCTAATACATGTTTACTGCTTGGGTCATAGAAACCCTTCTTTATTTTTTAGTTCTGGTTTTGTTGGTTTTTGTGTTCAGACTTTCATATATAGTGTTAAGTTGCTTAAAATGTTGTAGCAGCCTTAACTTTAAATTGTGAGCTGCTTAGATCGTTGTTAACACTAAAACCACGCTTTGTGTTAACAGAGATTTTAATACCCCAGTGTTGTAAAAAAGGGGTGAAATAGAACTTTTTTGTTACTGAGGAATCTTTTGTTGTAAAGTTGTTTTTGCTTTGTGCTAGCAAGTAAACCACTGTGTTTAACCTTGAGGAACTGTGCTGCTGACTTTCTTAGGAGTAGATGGAGTTTGGGCAATATCATGCCATGTCTAGGTTTCCCTAGACTGGGGACGTGACAATTACTTTGTTGAGGAGTGCCTAATATGATCCACTGAATTTAGTATATCTGGTGTGTTTTATTCCACTTCAGTAAGTTTGGGTTTGTATATTTACGACAGTATTAAATTTGAGGAAACATTGTAAAAATGGCAGGCTGGATGCAGATGTGAAAAGTAAAACAATCAAAACAAAAACATTGGCATTAGCAAAACAGTTTGGTAAACTTACCTTCACACATGAAGAATTTGGACTCTCCAAGGCTAATTTCACCCTGATTGGGTGTGATCTGCACCTCCAGGGATACTACAATAGAAAAACAAATAGATATGTAATTCAGTTTTAGAAACTTGGACACATATCAGCTAAGGCACTGCTCATATTGTAGAAATGTATGTAAACTGTTTCAACATCTCAAGATATCCAACAACTAAAACACGGATTGGTACAGCACTTCAAAATTTAAACACACAAATACAACAAAAGTTCAAATGATAGCCTAAGTTCAGCTATGTGCTTACAGCCCTCTTTAACCAGCTATTTCTTTTCCTGTTTTTGTAGCCATAAAAACATCATTGCACATGCGTTTACAGTTTTACTGCAGTTGAAAATGCAGAGAGTGTGCAGAAATTCTGTTGAAATCAATGTACATGTACATAAAAACAGGGCCAATGCCAGTTTGGCTCTCGCAGCCATATAACCAAAAACATTGACATTTCTCTTTCCTCTTTACCCTCCAGTCTTCCTGCACTTTAAAGAGAAATAACATCCAGCAAGCACTGCAACTATTCACATTAACATTCAGCAGAACAGAGCTTGACTGCCAGTACACCTTAAAGAAAAATAGATTTAAGTTTCCTCCCAGGCTTGTTATGAAATGATGCTGTCTACATAGAATGATAAAATAATTAGCTATCAGTGCACTCGATGATAGACATTACAAAAAGAACTGATTTTTGTTATTCTACTGAGACAGAAGTGTAGCCATAAACGTTTCAATGCTTAATTAGAACAAAGCTTCATGTGTTTCCTACGGAGTCTCCCAAGGGGACAGTCAAGGGTTTCTGTGGTTGACTAAGAAGTGTGACTAAAAAGGCCCCAAATCCAACTCTATATTATGCATGAGCAACACTGCGTGAATGTGTTTACTACCATCAATGTGCACACGAACACACACACACGAACACACACACATGCACTAGAGGTCTGGGACATAGTGGGTGCATAGTGCTGTGAAGGGACATGGGGAACGAAGATGATGATATCTGTGAAGATAGAGTGAAAGAGAAGAGGTAGAAAGATTTTGTACTGCCTGCACATAAAGGGAACAGACATAAATTGATTTATTTTAGCCACATCCATCTCCTTAGAAGTCACATTCCCTCAAGTAAAAATTAAAAAGATGACCTAAATCTGGATCACAACACAGACAAAGGTCAAAGAACTCAGGCTAGAGTAATTTTACTCAGATTTCTTTAGCTTTTGATCACTTTAAAATGGTTGATTCTAGTGAATTAGAGTAAAAAATTATGAACGTATTTAACTGCCCATGTGCTCTGATTTATTAATGTAAAAAGGTTTTAAATTAGTTTGTTTTACAAGACTGGTAATAAGTCAAATTCCTTCTTTATTTGAAGATAAACTGTAAATTAACCTCTCCAAATGTGCCCATGATTAAAATTGTAGGGCTCTTACAACCACCACCACTGGAAGGAAAGCTGTGATTGGTTATTAATAGGGTTGGGGATTGCTTGGGCTTTTTATGATAACAAAACAACAAATAATAATCCATCCAGATCACCGAGAGAAAAAAAAAAAAGGAATTTTCTGAAACAGAATCTGAAATAGACACAATGAGTATCATTTTTGCACAGTAATAGCCATAATAATAGCAGTACTTGGTCCCTTCCATTTGGAGAGGCAGGGAGTCATGCTAGGGTGGTAAGATACTGAAAAGAAGCATCGAAATCCATGTTTTGATTGTCTTGATAGCATGGTATATACAGTAAATCTGACAAAAAATGTAAAACTTCTTGAGACCTTTTTAAAGACCCTCTCTATACATTTTAAGACCCTATCGCATTTAATTTCAAACCCATTACATTAAAAATAAGGTTATATATATTTAGTGCCGATATTAAGACAAAAATGTGACAACAAAGAAAAGAAAATGACAGTGGTATCATAAAAATGATGCTTTCTTGGAGACATTCAGACTAGACTAAGGGATAAGTATATGTCATGTGTGGTCATATAATATTCTGAATAACATCTCAATATTTAGTCTAAAAAATCTTCCACAGGTGTTTTGGAGTATATCTTAGGAGAAAAGCAAAGAGGAATGCTCCATCTGTGTTGCTTTCCCAGAGTCTACCTGGATCTTGCCAGGACTCTGTTGTCAGCAGTTTGGGTATCAGGTACACAAATGTGTTGAGAGTTGTATCGGGCAATGGTGTTAGTTTGGCCTTTGAATGAGTTCCACTCATGCGTAATAATCAGAAGGTTGTCCAAAATACATGCTGTAGTGTGACCAAAAAGGATAATGAACAGTATCAGGTGTTTCCTATTAATGGAAACTGAAAAGCTTTCTAAATTTAAGTATTTTAATTTGAGCATCGTCTTCTCAAGAATGTTTACAGAGCTAAGACAGGTCTATATTTATTAAAAATCAAATAAGAACAAGCCTTTTAAGATATTGCTGAGTTTGTTAACCAAATTCTCACTGCTGAAACTTGTAGCTCTGACAAAATGTGTATTTCTTTTACTAAGAGATCAAAAACAGCTATTTGTGGAATAAATGATTTTTTCATGTGTCTTTGCATGCTCTCCCTGGTCTTTTACATTGCTATTGATAGATTCTTTCCCACTCTTGGTGCAAAAGCAAAAGAGGAGTTTTATTCATTTTGTTGTTAAATAATGTTTGGCTGAGGTGATCACCAAATTAGTACCTCATTAAGTACAATGAGGTGTGTCTGTAGATATTCATTAGTAATTGGAATGGAAGGCCTTCAAGCATGCAGTGATGGTGATTTGAAACAATTTAAAGTGACTTTTTCAAGAGCTTTATGTTGGCAAATAATAAGATATGAGAATTAAAGCAGTGGCTGTGTTGATGCTGGGGACAGAATATTTATTTGCCCAATTCTGAATTCATGGCACAGCATTATATCAAGACTAATATCAAGCAGGCCTGAAGATCTCAGCACATCAGATTGGTAGTGCTTGGCTGAAACCATATGAATGGAGACTGCTGTACTTTAATTTTCACTGTCTCTGCTGTCACATCAATCTCTTTTTAGCTAATTAACAGCAATACAGATTACTATAATTGATTGGCTGCATGAAAGCTGTTCACATCTTTGGTTTAATTTTGAAATGAACCATAGTTGTTGAATTTTATCAGCAGAACTCGATGTTCAGAGTGACAGAACATAAAAACGAAGTGTCAAAATCCAGCTCAGTTTATTTTCATATAAACTACTGACTAAAATGATCACATGTTAATTTTATGGAGGAGGATTTTGTTTTAATTGGATGTGGAAATAAGGACTCTTGGTTTTCATTTAGTCTAACAAACAGGCTACTCATTTGCAGAGGAGGCATGATGATAATGATTAATCAAGTCAAGTTAAGTTTATTTGTACAGCACATTATCACATTCAGTGTTTGAAAGAGCCTTCAGCCAGAGCTATCGGAGCAGACTAGGAAAAATCCTTAAAAACTGCAAGAGGTATTAAAAAATCTGAAACCAGAATAGCAAATGATAACAGAAACACAGAAATACACTGAGGAAAGAATTATCATAATGACAGCAGAGCAGAAAGGTTAAATGAAGGTCAAATGAAACAGTCCCCATTACATAAGTCCTCAAACAGATTCAGTGTAAGTGTCTCATATTTTCTAGTCCCAAGGGGCTGCATAGGTGGAGTGGCAATAAGAAAAAGGGTAAAATGTGGAGCAGATGATGAGTCAGTGTGTAGTACAAAGCACAAATAGCTGGGTTCTCTGGTGCATTTTATACGGTCCTGGAGCGTAACAGCGTTAGCTTATTTTGCTCAGACGCTTATTCCCTTTGACATTTTTGCTGTGATGATCCACAGACGCTGCAGACACAAAAGAAACAAGACTGGGTGGTTCAGGATTTACCCTGGCTTCTGTAATGTTACAAGAAATGCACATACTGCAGAACAGTGCAGGAATATTCAAATGCTTATCCCAGCAACATGTTTGTGGGATAAATTAAAAGAAAAACTAGACATATCTTATGTTGAATATAAAGATAAACACAAAGTGACCAGTTTGGTCAGTGCACCTAGCTGAAAATAATAGTCTGATAAAACGCTCTCGCATTATATGTGCTGTGCTAACCAAATTTCATCAATTTACGTACATCAAACATTTCAAAATCCCTCTGTACACAATTCAAAACTTTACACAAGATTTTAGCTGAGAATCACTAATGCAGCACTTGAGTCTTCAGAAGACATTGCTAAACAATAAAGAAGCAGATGATATTAGGGCTAAAACTAATGATTATCGTTATAATTTGTAATCTCTGTATTTGATTATTTAAAATCTAATTTGAATAAAAGTTATTTCTATCTCTTTATTTAATAACAGAACAGTGATGTTAAAGAAAAAACGGTTGTTGTGTCCTTTAACGTTCTGAGCTGCTAAAATGTTATGAAATTTCAAAAGCACTTGAGAACAAAAAGCCAGAAACTTAATAATGGCTATCATTTTTTAACATCAAAAAGCGTTATCAATAGACCATGGACAAGGACAAAAAACACAGATGCTTAACATTTGTTTTATTCACAAATGTTAAATCAGTGCAGTTGAAAATGCTTCCAAGGAAGATATAACTGCACTACCAATTCTTGAAGCAGTTAAAATTATACCGACCACAATATGTAGTTTAAGTGAATGAAGAACTTTTACATGTAGTGCAGTAAAAAAAAACAACAAATCAATCATCAGACTCATTGCCCAGGTTCAATGAAAACTGATTAAAGCATAGTATAAAAAAGAGTAAGTGGCTGTATTTTTGTGTGTTGAGACATCAAAACTTAACTGGACCCATTCTGTGTATTGGATTAATGTCAAAAAGTCAGCCAGCCTGACTGTAAAGGCTGTCAGCATACTTCACAATGCAGCTTCTTCTAGATTAAAACCAACAATCCATAACCCTTCTCATGTCTTCCAAGAAAGCTGATGTTCACAGGGGTGAAGGTCTCACAGGGAGTTACCATCACATGTTCCTCCATCCTCACTGTCTCTCATTAAGTGTTTCATCCCTTGTTGTGTGAAATATTAGAATACAAGAACAACAACACACACCTGCACACCCTGGGAGTTTTCCAAATGAAACTGTTTTGTAGCCCAAGCACTAATTAGTTACTTGCAGATCGAAGGCACAGCCACAACTCATGATTGCAGATAGTTATGAACAAGACAGGGTAATTGCTCTGCAACCAACAGCTCACTTTTTTATACAATAAAAGGCTAACCAGCTATGTAGCTCTAGTTCCATTAATGGGAAGAAACTCTAAAAGCAGGCGGTGGCCAAATTACAAGAAGCAACTGTGTGTCCTAGAAATTTAATCTGCATGTGAATCCCTGGTGACAAATCCGTTTTAAACCCAAGTAAGGATGAGACTGCATTGGGATCTCAGCATCATAGGCTTTAAAGGAGCATGCACTGTAGATAAAAGAAAAGTACATTAAACGGAGAAGCATTTATACAGTACTTAACATATTTCTTCAAACTGCTAGACAAGCATTTTTTTTCCCTGGAATACCTACATCAAAGATCCCCTCCCACCCAGTTAAATTAATGCATTTTAGCTATGCAAGCAGAGAGTTTCCAGGGAAGGAAATGTTAGTGTGATAGTATTATCAGAAGCCCACAGAAATATCTTAACCGCAGCATAGTTTATTATTAAAATCTATGCATACATTTTTGTGTAAAAGTTTATATTCTTCTTCTGCTCTGTTGAACATCCAGCAACATCTGCAACTTTGAACTTTGATAGTCCCTGCACTGTCTGCTTGCTGCAATCAGGTCAAAATGTTAATTTGTTGAAATGTATTTGGCATTAATCATATTCCCACTGACATGAGCTTTTGTTGATGGAAAGTTACCTCAAATTTCCACAAAGTTAACTTTCATGTTGAACTTTATCATATTCACACTGACTAGACATCAGCATATCCTTGTGAACATGTTGTGCAGCAGGCTCATGTTAGCTTAAAGCTCCTCAAACTCAAACTAAATAAAAGTATAGCCTCACAAAGCTGTGATACAGCTGCAGACTCCTAGTGAGTGAACTGTTTGAGTTTCTTCTTTTCAATACTGAGGAGGTGTCAGTACTAGTGAGCAAGAAGGTAACTATAATACATAGCATTCTGCTACAGCGTCTTTTCTGATATAGCAAATGTAATAGAAAGTTCAGTCTGGATCTGCTCTTTTTGTTAAGTATCTTGAGATAGCATTTGTTATCATGTGGCACTGTATGAGTAAAGATTGACTGATGGATAGCACTGCTTCACACGATGGTTACTAAAAGATAAATGTGAAATACAGAGCTTAAATTGGACTAATTGAAAACCTATTTGTAGACATAACAAAATGCTTGTTTTAAGTCATTAAGCTACATCAAATTTGGAATTGATTCGTAAAGAACCTGTCAATTCTGTGACCTGCAATTCTAGTTATCTAGCAGTGACCTTCCAAAACTTACGGTACGCCTTAAGAGGGGAACAATTTTCAGGTTTGAAAGTACAAAGCAGGGGTAAACGATATTTGGAAAATTACCATTGCAATATTTTTCTTTCTGCAGAAGAAAATGAAAAAAGTGTTTCAGAGCATTTATTAAAACAGAGTATGAGCACACAGACGAAAATAAGCAATCATACAACTAAGCAAAAAAAAAAAAAAAAAAAACATAAACAAAGGGGCTCCATCAACACTGGTGTTAGAAAAAATTGCAATTACACTCAATAGCTAGTTAAAAGGTAACCAAATGAACTAATAAACAGAAAATCCACAAGGTGCAACATCTGCTATAACTACAATATTAACTGAAACAAAATCATTTGTGGATAGCAGGGGACACAGCATTTATGTGCAACTGAAGAATGACAACTAATAACTTTGGAATAATCCAATGTCTACTTAACAATCCCTGGCATTTTTTTCTTTTTCTGTTACCAAACTATGTTCAAGAGGCACTGGATCATTTACATGATATTATCACATGCACATTTTTAACATGATATTGAAATTTTATCTTTTAATACCACGATTATCGTCAATACCGGTATACCACGACAGCCCTACTAACTATATAGGCGGTCACAGCATGAACAAACAGTGGGACAAGATACTGCTGATAGCCTAATTACACTCTCTTTAAATCCACCTTGCTTAATCAGGCATCTACTTTGAGCATCACACTCAACTTGAAACACTTGATGTGTTTCAAGTCACGTGACTGATATTGCATATCCTGCAATGTGATTATTGTGCATGCACGCATTGAAATTGCAGTCGATCGAAATAGTGTTCAGCCCAATTTCAAGTATGACAGTTCATCAAAACTGGAAAAAGAAATTCAAAAATTTCTAAAGGATGAAGGGCCAGCAGGAAAGAGGGTGGTGCAGAAGAAGGAGCCAGGGACCAGTAATTAGCATGTCAACTGTACACACATGGGGACAAAATTATAAGCCCCCCATGAAAATGTTTTTTTTTTCTGAGTATTTCCCAAGTGCTGTTAAACAGAGTAAATACATTTTTAACAAAGCTTTTCCAAACATCCTAGTTTTATTTTGGATGCTTACATTATCTAGCTTTGCACACAGAAACAAAACTATAAAAAAAAAGAAAGAAAAAAATCTACCTGGGTCAAAACTATTAGCCACATTTAGAACTGATCTTTCATTAAGCCATAGAACAAACCACTGTTATGTAATGGTGTGTTTTAACTCCCTCTAATGCTCAAAAATCGTAAAATCAAGTTAAAACTGAGGGTTATCTTCCAACTTACACACAGTATAAAAATTGCAGAAAGGGTTTGGATAAAACATCAAGGCAAAAACACAAGAAACCAGTTTAGATTTGAGAAAAAAAAACTGTTGATGCCCACAAAGCAGGAGAAGGATATGCAAAGTTATCACAGCTTCCAAGTGTCAAGAACTGGAGTGTGAAGTATCATCAAGAAGTTCAAAGAGAGTCACACAGTCCAGAACAAGCCTGGAAGAGGTAAGAAGCTGAGACACTCATAGATGGCTTAGTCAAGACAGGAACTGTAGTCTCAAAAAAGACGATCACTAGAGCCTAGCATAGGAATGGACAGAGGTTGTAGACTAGGAAAAACCCCACTTCTGCAGAAAAGACACCTTCAAGCCAGACTGAAGTATGCTAAGGACAACCTGGAGAAAGACTATGCATACTGTATACATGTCCTTTGGTCAGATGAGACCAAACTAGAGCTCTCTGGCCATAGAGACATTGCCTATGTTTGGAGAAAGAAGAGAGGCGTATAACCCAAAGATCACTGTCCCCACAGTGAAACACAGCAGTTGGAGTATTATGCTGTTGGGATGCTTCAGTGTGTCTGGAACTGGGAATCTCATAAACGTGGACGAAATCATGAAGAAAGAAGCATACGTGAAATTTTTGAAAGAAAACCTCAAGCAGTCAGCAGTATAACTGGGTCTAGGTCATCTTTTTGTCTTCCAACACGATGACGACCAAAAACATATGAAGCTGTGGTGAAGAACTACCTCCAGAAGACCAAAGTGAACGTTGTTGACTGGCCTGCACAAAGCCCTGACTTGAACCCCATTGAAAATCTGTGGAGTGAAATTATAACCAAGGTCCATGCCAGAAGACCATCAACTCTTAGAGAGCTGGAGAGATTCACCAAAGAGGAATGGGCTGGGATTTCTCAGGAGACATGTATGAAACTTGTTGAAAACTACAACAAACAACTGCAGGCTGTTATCCACAAACAGGAGACAACTGACTATCAGCATCAGGGAGGCTAATAATTTTGACCCTGGAATCTTTCCATTTTTGTGAAATAATTTTGTGTGCAAAGTAAAATAATGCATCTAAAATAAAACTAGTATGTTAGGAAAAACTATTTTAAGAACTCTTTGCTCTGTTAAACAATACTTGGAAAATACTCAAAGAACATTTTCCAAGTGGCTTATAATTTCGCCCTCTTCTGTATGTCTGTGAACTTGCCTAAGAACTGGAGTAACATTGAGACATATGTGCAAATCTTATATTAGTTGTTTAAACACTGGACTGGAAGAATGGGAAGACAGTTAGTAATCAAGCACCCTTTCAAGTACAAAACTTGATAATACCTTTTTTAAAAACCTCTTCCAACTCAAGTTACACTTTTACACTAAAACTGATAAGGATATAAAATCCCTTCCCATCCCAAAGCAAAACTACCCCTTAGCTATAGTGCATGAAATGAAGCCAAGGATATGGATAAAAGGTCTGTTCCAAAATCTTCTGAAATACAGATGAATGACCAAAAGGAATTTTTAATCAACACACTCATGTCAAGAAGCCATCCACCAACATTAAACATGACTTACAGCTTAACCTATAAGCAGCTTTAGAGTGCATTTCACATAACTAAATTCATTCTTCAGACCTCAGAGAAGGATATAGAAACCAAAAAGGATCATTAGATTTAACAATCTCTGCCTATGCCAAACATTTATAGATGCAGAGTATGTTTGAAACCCCCAAATCAGCTGCCAAAACACAGATGAAGAATGCTTGACAGTTCCTGAATCTGAGAAGCAAATTAAGACTTAGTTACCATCGCACCATGTGTTCAGCTTGACAAATGAAATATAAGAAGAGAAGAGCAGAATTTCTCTTGAAACTTTAACCACTGAAGAAATAACAAAAAAAGAACTCCAATAATAAATCTAGTAACTGATCTGTTTTCCTGCAACTAGACAGGAAAGCTAAAGGTGGATATTGATGCAACACAAGAACTGTAACTCTGACGTTAGCGGTTCATTTGTGATGTAACACTGGCTGTAGCTGTGGGCAATGTCATATTTGGATGAAGGCTGATTGTGACTATAGTAGACAGCTTGCAGTCTCAATAATTCATGCCACTGTAGGTCATCAATAAACCCTCAGTGTTTGTAGTCTTAGAGCAATCTCATTAAATTTATACCAACACAGTAAAAATACTATTAATCAGTCACAGCTCATTCTCGGTTATAGAGTTTTGCATCGACTAAATGAAGATCACAGTGCACTGTAGCAAAAGATTTAATATTTTATGTTATCTGGTTGTAACTGGAGCTTAGAACCACAAATGATGCACCCTTCAAAATGCATACTGCTGTAGCACTTCAGGGTCATAATTACAGTTTCTACAATACAGCTGTAATGCCATGCAATATCATTGCATATATTACATTGCATGTGCATATCTGCAAAGGCCTACTGAGTGGTAGAAGTAGAGGAGAGTGATTTCTTGAATGAAAATGATGAACACTGATGTCCTGGGGCTTTAGTAATCAGTGTTTGCAGTTGGAACTCCTTAAATAGCTTCATGTAGCCTATACCAGCTCTGGTTGTATCTTGAGTTTAAATTCGCCCACAGGAATACACTGACTTTTCAACAGTTATGTTGGAAATAACTGATAAGATGTGGAGAGCAAGGGCACCATATAGATGAGAATTTACGCAAAGCTTTCCTCCAGCCATTGTGCTTATCTTAGAACAACACCCCTGGTGCTGTAGTCCGTGCTATTGGATGTTTTAGTAAGCCTCGACCCAAGCCGTGACTGGCTTCACTTCCGTGCGGGATTATACTCATTATCTACTCTGTCAGCGTAAAATATTCTCTCTCTCTTACACACACAACCACAACTTTAAGCTTACTAAATTAGCAGTGACATTTTGAAAACTTTGCTTTGCTATCAGTTATCTAAAGTCAACAAAAGAATCTTATTTGTCCTTCAATTGAAAGGTAAGCCAGGGATGGAGAAACTCCTTATACAATAATGAGAAAAAAATATTTTTTCATTGTCCTCGATCATGCTCTTGTTATCTTTAGTTTGTTTGCTAGTATTGATCTCTGATAGCTTTCTACTCAAAAACTCATACATTTTAAAAGCCAGAAAATAAATAACTAAATAAAAAATACAGTATACGGCGTACACATACCACACACAGGCACGGCAAGCATGAACTCATTTGCCCCTTTTCTCAAGTGAGACAGCCTTTAAACTGGTTGTGTGTAAACCTCTGGAGAGAAAATCATTTTAGAGTTCAAATGTCTACAGAAATGAAGTGTCTCTGCATTAGTAAAGCTGCCAGTGTGCTTTTAATGCACTTCAAGAGATTGACTCACAATATCTCACTATAAACAGCAGCACAAGCTATTTGTCCCACACATTTGAACGGAGAGAAGCTGCCCATAACTCACCCACGTAGACCTATTTATCGTGTAGGTTCATTATAACAAATAGAGAAGAGAACTCAGGAACAGAGAAACATAGATGGTGGAGCATGCTTCATTAAACTTTGTAGAACTTGCATTGAAATATCACTGAAGTGTATGGGGCTTGTTGTTAAGCATTATACCTCACCAAAAGGCACTTTTCTGTTCTGAAAGGGTTACAGGCATTTAACCAAGGTGTCTTGGCACATTAATTCAAAATCTTTGTGAGCACTTAACAGATTTCTTTATAAATAAGTCTCTATAAATAACAACATTATGAACACAGAAAGCTTTGAGATTTTAGTCCTACACAGATGATGTGTACCCAGATTGTTTTTTTCAGGACCCACTACTTTTAAAGGCACAAGCCAGGATTTGCTTGCTGCTCATGCCTCTCAACCACAGTTATACTCACTCCTACCAGTTGCTATGGAGACGTGTTTCCCAGCTCCCCTCTCCCCATATTTGACATCACCGCTCTCTCTCTCTTTCTCTGTCTCTCTCTCTCCTGTCTGATTGGACGCAGCAGTGCAGCCTCTGAGGAGTGACTATTTACATTGAAGAGGTTGTCAAAACAAACTGCACAACTTCAGCTGACGATCACTGTGATTGCCTTTCGAGACTGGAGGCCTGATTCTCCAACATCTGCAAAACTTAACTAATACAGTATAAACACAAAAAGCTACAAATTCAATTCAACCGTGCATACAATATCATCCAGTCAAACCATGTGATGATCAGGGCAGCATTTTTGACAATTCATTTCCTGCTTAGCTGGTGCTATGCTTTTTTTATGTCCCCTAGCTAAAGCAACTTTATCTGTCAGCTTCTCGACACTTCATTTGTGCATTTCCTTTGTAAACATAATATGAAAGCACAACAGATGGCTGGGAGCTCACAGTAAATCTCTGTGCATTAGGTTTAAAAGAAATGGGTGTGTGCCAACCTTAAAAGAACCACTAGTAAACAGAGTGCAGGGTCCTAAAATATATCCATTTCAAGGCTTTCAGTCCAAATTGCCCATGTAAAACCTTAATCTTAATCCCAAATCTTCTTTTCCATGCCATCTACAGTATTTTAATAGGCTTATAATGTAATTCATATGTGTTCAAATCCTTTAGTACAAGTTATAAATGACTAATTAAATCAAGAAATTGCTTTTTTTCAGGAATAACAATCAGCAGATAACAGGATTACGTTTCATGGCAGCAGAAAGTAACATGTTAAAAAATGAGGGCATAAAATATCACTTGAATGCTGACGTAATGGTCATATTTATGAGTTATATAATAGGGCAGCACACATTAGAATAAGAGGCCGAGGCAGCAAAAGCTGAGCTACCACAGTGGAGAGGATTCAGGCTACTATCTGGAGTTTAAGAGTGGCTGTTTGAAAGGTGTTTGACTGCGATACTGAGGTGCCATAAAACAACTCATATTTAAAGCTTTATCAACTGTACTGTTTTGTCATAAGCCAAAGGAGCATTTCTGTTTCTTGTGCTGCAGCTTGATGTACATCAGTGTAAAATGGGTTATTAAACAACAACCCAATCAAGTACTAAATGGTAAATGAAAATATCTGTTAATTACAGATAATATTTAGAAAACTTGAAGTGCCGAGAACCATGTCCTTGATTTCTTCAATGCAGATTTTAAAGACACCTCAGAGACTGACAGCTTTGATAACCCCATCAATCTGCTAGTCTGTATATACAAAATGTACCCGCAGCAGCTCCTTCTGTCTGACATACCACAATATATATAATACTCCCTGTTGGCTCAGTCAGTTAAGTAACTTGTTGATAAGTCCCACAGGGAAAGAAACTGAACCAAGGTTTGAATCTCACAGCTACCAAGTAGTACTCACCAGGGGTGTAAAGGTATGTGTATTCGTACCGTATCCGTTCGGTACAGGCCTCTCGGTACAGTACAGTCATGTATCAAACGGACACATGTTGAACGAAGCTCATACACAGATGGAAAACCAGAGAACAACTCACTGTCACACTATCCTGGCAACCACACAACCACAGCAAATGACAGCAACTGCCTGAATAGTCCCAGATGAAAGTGTGTCACGTTAAAGAACACTCTGTTTCCCAGTAAAATACAACAGTGGACAAAGACAACAACAGTAGTGCTGACATTATTCAGCAGTGTCGCTGTCATCCAGCAGATCAATCAAAGCATTTGAAAAGGCACCACTTAAACAATAACGTCACTGTAACTAGGAGGAACAACAAAAAGTCTCACCTGCTGGTTATGAATTTCCCACGATTTAAGATCTTTTTATTATAACAATGATGCTCTGGTTTTATGAATCAAATTGGAGGAGGGGGAGAGGGGACTCCATCAAGTCTGCAGCTGCATCATAGGTAAAGTTATCCTCAGATTTCACACGGCTCTAACCTCTTTATACACCAAGATGGGCTATGAAAAGTTCTGCCAAACATTGTAGTAGGTCCCATTGGTTAAAAAAAACGAATCTAGTGCTGAAGTCTGTGTTGAAATTGGTGGCATAAATGTTAAATGGCATACTTGAAAAGCTAACTTATGGTTGTATGATGATGTGCTCAAGTTGGCTAGGAAATTTTAGTGTTTAAAGAATGGGTGTAAATATGTCAACATATCAATTAAAACAACCTAGTAAATCTAATTGAAGACCTTTTGGAAGAAGGTTGCAGCATTATTAAAAATTTTAATTAAATTTCTTCAGCCTATTTATTTTAATACAATTTAATATAATAAAAAAAAACAAAATCTGATATTTATTTGCTTTAATTACGTTTGAGGTGTAATGTCTCATGTTAAAAAAACTGAGTGTATATCGTTACCTCAGGCTGGCAACGGAGTTGAGCACTGCCACATATTTGAGACCAGCTGATTTGCCTTAAGCACGCTGTTGGTTAATTGCCCTCATGCTGCCATATTTAAACTGCTCTAGCCCAGCTATGCTTTGCTGCTCCCTCTGCAAGCTGCTTTTTGCAACCCTCCTCCACCCCAGCTCCTCCTCTAAGCTATATCTGACTTACTGTCATTCTGTTGTCATTGATGCCTGCTTTGCTCTGGGTTTATTGCTGCATCCTTTCCTTCCTCAGGCTCTCGTAGGCACAGGAATAGCAGGAAAGTATGCTGTTTCTACTTGATGCGTTCTGGCTTGTGGCAGGGCAAAGGGATCCCAAAAGAGTCCTGCTGCCAAATACAAATAACTTAAAATGAAGACAAAAATTATAACTGCAAATCATGTGTGTTTCTTGGCAAAGTGGTCCTGACTGAGTAATTTTCTTTAAAAGGAACCCTGCATGATCAGACAAGTTAATCTTGTTGGATGGATATTTGTATGTCTCGTATACTTATTGAACTAAAAAACTCACTAGATATCTGCATTTTAAATCATTGAGTTTATAAATTAACCAGGAGACCACCATGTTTTGGTCCACGCTGGCGCAGTGACATCACAGTTCTGTGGTGTGATCCTCACTGTTCCTATGCAGTAACCTGTTTCAGACTGGCAGCCAGTGTTAGGACTGCATCTCAGAAACACAGCACGTCTCACGTCTAAAATTTGAGGTCTCTTCCGTTTTATATTTGCACCACGAACGGTTATCTATCTAGACAGGAAAATGATAAATACAGAGCCATATTTACCTTGTTGTAGCACATATTTACGTCCACATGGGTAGAAAATGTTTGAAATCAGTTTCTTGACGAACCAGATGAAGGCAACGAGCTAAAATGTGTCTGTTTAATAAAGTTGTTCCCCTAACTCCTACTCTTTATGAGGCTTTCTGTTTCCACATGGTTCAGGTAAAGATAAACACAGAATGAAAGGACTTCCGGATTGTGCCTTTCAAAGTAAAAGTCCACTTTAGCATTTCTTTGGAGAAGCTTGGTTCGTATGTACATAATGCTTTTATTTTGAAAAGCTCCTGGCACACTTCCACTTTATACTGAATTCAGTCACTTGTAGGGAACTTTATTGATGTAAAACTTAGAAGAATGACAGAGCTTTGACAGCAGGGAGACAAAACCAACATGCAGCAAACTCATGGCAGCAACAGCTGCAAGTAACAAAACCATCTGAAAAACAGTTACTGCTTAGCAACAGAGAGGAGCGCTGCGGAACCGTGACGTCACACTAACGTGACTCGGATCAAAACATGGCGGTCTCCTGGTGAGTTTATGAGCTGAAATGAACTCAAAATGCAGATATGTGGGATATTTAGTGAGTTTTTTTTTTAGTTTAATATACATTTGAGACATACAAATATCTATCCAACAAGACGAACTTGTCTGATCATGCAGGGTTCCTTTTAAGCATTGTTTTAACAGTTTTTGCAGCTTTTTGCTGTTATCATCCTGTCCTACAGCACTCTAGCTGCAATATATTACTTGATCAATGATAAGCATTCACACACAATACACCTGCTATAATTATGGAATACTGAGTGAAACATTTTAAAAGTAATGTTGTTTGAGAGACTTTATACAACATACTGTTGATGAATAATGCAGAAAGAGCAGAAACACAAAAAAATAAACCTAAGAAATTAGGTGGGTGGGATGACCCCTCTACCACCTTTTCCATTCAAGTAAAGTGTCATTCTGTTGGAAACACTGATATCTGGAAAGTTTAAAAGAACACTTCTCTCTATTTTCAGAAAAAATGACTGATTTATCAATCACTAGCACTAACGTTGATCGGTATTTCTTAAAAGCAGGATACAGAAGTCAGTTCAAACCAACATCAGCCACTTTGTTCCCTATGTAGCTTCCTTTTATATGAAAATATGCAGCATTAATTACTGCAATAGCAAGACATTTATTCAGCAAGAAGGAAAACCTCCACAAATTCTTTGAAGGGCAGCTAAACTCAGAAAAGGGAAGATGTCTTTCCAAACCGTGCAGTTGCATAAAATTCTTTTTCCTCCTAGACTTGGCGCATTCAACTTCATTTTTAAGTAATGACTGAAAAGAAAATATAATAAATGCAAAAACACAGAAACAATTTTGGGTTGGAGTAACTCTGCTAGGTTAAGTCTCTGACATATATTCTACACACTGCTACCATGCCCATCACAACCCAAACAGAAGCCAAAATCTGCGTTAGACTGAACCCTACCTAATGGCTATATGCCTGTTTGAGCTACATTCCTCTCCCTCTCCTTGCCGAAGATAAGCTGTGACTCAATGAGCTACGGTGCACTCCACTTCAGTGGCCAACAGAATTCACCCTCATTCAGGCAATTTAGTGTGAGAGCCCCTCAGCATCTGCCTCAGCTGTGCACCACACAACAAAAGCCCAGAGAGGCAGGAGCTGAGCGTCTGTGGCCCATCATGCCATGCTGTGTGCTCCTGTAATGAGTCAGTATTTAGAAGGCTGCAAACAAGGCCAGAGGAAAATACAGACATTGTGCATCTTGCAGGGACACTGGAAATATAGGGGACAGAAAGCTTCTGGAAAAATAACGGGAAAGAGATTGGCCTCATAAATAACTCTGAAAAACAAAAACTGCAGCTAAAACACTCTAGGATAAACACGTTTTGTCATTAACAAAAAAAAAAAAAAAACAGATATGCGATTAAGTGAAATAAAATTTTGGCTAAAAATCACAGGTTGATTTTGATTCAGCTCTAGGCTCCAGTGGAGATACAACCTGTGCAAGGACTGAGAGAGAGCAGTCTGTCACTGTGTCTAAAAAAGACATGCATAATCAGTGAAATGGAAAGCTTCTTGGAGGCTGAATTCTGGGGAGTGTGCAACCATTTTTTTTATTTCCAGCTTGAATCCAGTGTTTAAACTACATACAAGAATAGGGAGACTGTGTGGCATGAACAATGCCTGAAATGGTAACATCTCTGTGAACAATGAATCACCACAGTCTGCAGCAAAATAACACTCTTTCTTCCAGATTAATCATAACAGTGGTTCTCCAGTGGCTTCCCTGTTAGTGCTAGTCACGACACACACCCGTGAAAAAGCCCACAAAGCAACAGCCTTCCTGTTACTAGTGAGAAAGCTACTTATGTTTAGGAAAATATAATAAGCCGATGACAGGCTAACCAAGCAGAATTTCATGCATCTCTAATAATTACTGTAGCAACAAAGAAATAAAAAGAGGGGGTGAGGGGGCAGGAGGGCAGGAGGACAGGAGGGCAGGAGGGAGGGAGCCACAATGACCACTCAGCCACAAGCTGCCTTGGACTACACAGAACTCCGAAGCCTGGCACACACACACAGCTCCCTCTGTGTGTCCATTCACAAGGCGGACAAGCTGGGACGAGCCGGATAAGCCTGCCTGTGACTCCAGCAGGAAGAGGATCAATAAGAGGGAATGCACCATTTCAGATACAGCCAGACAGAGCCAGGGGCAGGGCGGAGAGGCAGAGCAGCACTTGAGTACTCATTATGCTGTGTAGGATGACACAGTGTGCGTGCAGCCACTTCTGGAGTTATGTATGAATGGAGGAAGGCGTTGCACAGCCATTAGAGATTAGGGTTGATCATGCAGTAATTGGATTAAAGCACTAATGAAGATAAAAATTGGCATGAGCGTGTCTCTGTCAAGGTTATAGAGCTGAGCAAGATATACGTGTAAATTGCTGATAACAGGTGGGAAAAACAGCCGAAAGGAGCTGAAACCTTTCCCAATGACCAGAGAAACGTTGAGTAATGTTCGCCATCTCTTTTCCCTCACTTGCTGGCATGAAAACAGTTGGCTACAGTTGAGCATTTTGGACATCATCCACCAACAGTCAATCACAAACTGATGTCCCGCCTCCCATACTAACAGACTCTGAGATTAACACCTGCCAAGTATCAAATGCCAGTAAAACGTGTCTTTGCCAGTAAATAAACAAGGGTCACCCGCCACAGTGTCCAACACGATGATGCCTCAGCTGGTGGTTTCCTGTCCACAGATTACATCCCTGCTGACCGCCAAACACCTTCTCTAACCATAAGCCAGAAGATTCAAAGCAAAACAGTGGCTGTGCATCAAACAGGCCCTGTGATTACAGCCTCTTATGCTGGCTCTACAAGAAACTGATAAACTGACATTTCCCATTTGACTGGATGGTTTACCTGCTTGTCACTGATATATAAATAACCACATATACAAACAGCGATATAAAAAATGAAAAGAGACCAAGCAAAAGAAAAGATCTAAGGGACTAACTTCAAAATCAAAACATCTATCGGCTCATCTCTATACTGAATTTTTCACAACATTCCTGACTTAATACAGAACATGAAACAGCCCTGAAGATGTGTAGGTTGGAGCTGCAGCTCAGACTGGCAAATGGGTCATAAAAAAATTAGAAACGGCAACCTTTTTACCTGAAGCTTAAGATGTACTGAAACAACAGCTTCTTATGCATGACCAATCAGTTTAATACAAGAGCTTTCATAGGTCAGCTGATGGTGAACATTTTAACCCTTTTTGCTGCTCATTGCAGTCTTGTTTTGTATTTGTTAAATTCCAAGTTAATTTGCAAGTTAGTGAAGCAAACAGCAGCCCTGGCTGTGTATTGACAATTCAAATCAATTGTAATTTCAAAACCCCAAACAACAACCGAATAATTGCCTTAATGGCCAGCTTCCTGCAAAGAAAATAACCTTCTCATTTCACCTCACAGACTGAAGAGTGTGTTGCCTTTTGCTGAGTGAATCTATATGCGTGAGATCTCTTGATATCTAACTAACCAGACAACTGTCTTCATCAAATGCCTTCAGTTCAGGTTATTCGCTGATGTGTATGTGTAGTGCATGTCCCAGCTGGAAAATCGGCCTCTCCCCCACCATTTCAGAATAAAACCCTTTGATCTTAAGAGTCATCTATGTTCCAATAAAAAGCTTATTTGTTTTATCCTATTTAAATTAGTTATACTTAATGAATCCCAAAGGGGAAATTTGTCCTTTGAATGATACCCATCCTTACTACTTAGGAAGCATGGGCATCCACAGTGCATTGCCTGGGGACCAGCATTAGCTCTAAGGCTAGCACCTTTAACAGGGGGCATTAGCAGGAGTGTCCTGATAACTAATGTGCATGTCAGCAGGGTTGGAAACCAGAGCATGGAATGGATGCAAAAACAGGAACATCACAGTAACTTTACACCATTTAAAGAGAGGCAGCAGTGCTAAATACATTGAAAACAAAGAAAACACTATACAGTATAGGTTCTTTGCAAAAGATGTCATGCAGCAGTGGAGAAGTCCCAACGGGGTGCAAAAAGTGATTTCAGCAGAAATTATACAAAAAGGCCATGTTCTGAGCAGTTTATGACTATGCCAAGTGTTCAAGGTACAAAAATAAAAATATTCAAAGTTCTTAAGATACTTTTGTTTTCGAAAAGTAGTGAAATAGTTAGACAAAAAAAACCTCAAGAAGAAACAGCAGCAGGCACTTGCACATGGTTTGCTTCCACAAAGTGGTCTGGTTTGGTTCAGTACAGTTTTGACATGGTTTAGCACATTTAGATTCTGATATTGCTCAGCTGATGTCCATCCAGTCTAGCTCTTTGTGATGGGAAATCCATCTCTTAAGAGATCCAGATCATTTGGCTTAGCTCAGCAGAGCTGGTCATTTGGCTCCCAAACAGCTCTTTATTTGGTAATAGTTAGTTTTTAAATGTGGATTAAATTACAACAAAGGATGGAGGAAAGGAAGCCAGCACTCAAATGGGAGTTAGCTACTGTGGTTCACATGAAAGAGCCATTTACTACCAAGTCTGCAGGACTGAGAAATTTGCGATATTGATCACCTCCATGTCAGGTAAATTGATTCAACTGTGTGAAGAAATCATTTTGTGAAAAGTGTAGGGATTATTCTTAATGTATGTAGAAATTAATGTGTCAATGTCAGTGTGTTCATGTTTAATGGCCCCCAACTGAGAGAACTGCAGCATAGAGGTCCATTTAGAGCTGTAAAATGTTGAGCAAAAACTGGAGGGTTGAAATTTCAGGGTTATACGAATGGGAGTTGATTTCCAAAAGTGTTGTTTTAACTCATTCTGATTTAAAAGGCGTCCAGAGTTGGAGTTATTTTTACAGAGTTGATCCACGAGTATTATTTCTACTCAGCCCAGAGTTAATTAAGCTCCACCCACGTTTCCAACACTTAACATATTGTTGGTTGGAGACGAAGAAGCGTTGCTCAAAATTTCCCTTCCTAAAGCCTTTCTGAAAGGTGAATGTGATTAAGTCTCTGTAGGCTTTGCTTTTAAATGTTATGTGATGAAATTCTTTACATTCTTTACTTTACAAAATTTCTGTGTTACCAGAGCTAAATGCACAGCAAAAACTTGGGTGTAGAATTATCAGTGTTAAACATTTCAGTGTTGATTTTAACTCTCAAAGTGTAATTTCAACTCCCTTCAGAGTAAATGCCCTTCAGTGTTGGAGTTATCTGACAGTGTTGATCCATTCAGTGCTACTCTAACTCTGTAGTCAATTGATCCAAGCTCTGCCTACTGCTATTTCAAATCTGGGGGGCAGTTTTCCCATCATGCCTTTGTGCAGGGTGTTTAGATGTGTTTTAGATCTTTCAGATGTATTTAGATGTTTAGCTGCTTCAAGATATTACCTGTTGTACAGCAGTCACTGTTGGGATTCTGTGAATTTTCGTTTTTGATGTTAAACATTTCTGCACCATGCATGTAGCTGTCTCCTAAGCTGGTCACCTCCTGGCTGTGGGATAAGTGATCTGGCATACCATAAATAGAGTACTACAGACTTGTAGCTCAAGGTATGCTTTATCTCTGTGTCCATCTCACTGCTCCACAATTGCTATAATACACCTCAGATTGTTGTAGAAGTTTAATGCGAGGTGGCAATGCATCAAAATTTAATTTTAAATTGCTTGACACTGTGTAAATAATTGAATTAAAGGTAGGACAGATTTACACCCAATGTAAAAGGGAATAACACAATAATGTGTAAAATATAGTTACACTTTATTTATGTAAAAAAAAAAACAAAAAAAAAACAGCACTGTGAGTGTTAAAAATGAACACTTTGAGAGATTTTAAAAAACACTTTCTAAAGAGTTCCTTGTTATCTTTACTGCATGTTATGAGTTTGACACAGTGTTAAATATTTAACTATTTCAAAAGAGTTAATTTAACGTTCTTAACGCTCAGCCCTCATTTCCTGACTCCCATCAGGCATTACGATGGCATTATATGGTATAAGACTGACGGCTTTAAAAAAAAAATCTACTTTAAGTGATAGGACCATCACTGAAATACAATCACTTAGCAGCATTTTTAATGTTTCTCTTAAGGTTATGAGCTCTATAACATTAATATACTTTTTGCATCCAAAACGTGAAAAGACGATCTGATTACATCAAAGGCTTTTGAACCCTTCTGCAGAGTTCATGAGATGCATGTTTATGTTGGCCAAGGCCATCCCTGATGCCCCTTATTAATCCATGCCACATCTAATTTTACTAAGCCATAACAGCCGGAGATTTGCATTCTTAAAAGCTTTATGCTCTCAAACAATATTTTCATTTTCTTATTAAAGACTAACTGACTCATTATGTGAGAATGGATTACATTATTACAGATTTTATGGACAAAAGTTATCCATAAAAGACATAAAAACACAAAGTGATGAGTATGACTACAATGATTTTCAAATGTTTGATTTGCAATTTATTTATTAAAAAATTAAGGGGGCTATTATCCAAATTTAAAACTACAGTGTTTTCATTATCTTACCAGTGCCTGGTTGTCATGCAGTACTACTCCCAGATGGCTGTAGCACATCTGAAAGCTGTTTGCTAACATCATTAAACAAATGGTAAATGGTCTTGAGCTTGTACAGTACTTTTCTAGTCATCTGACAACTCAAAGTGCTTCCACAACGCAAGTCAGATCTACCCATTCACACACTGATGGTAGAGGTTGCTATGGCGAAATGGCCTTCAGTTTTAGCTAATCCCATTCACAACACATCCACACACATTTACACGCCACAGATGAAGCAGTGGGAGCTAATTGGGGTGAAGTGTCTTGCCCAAGGACACTTTGACATGTTACTGCAAGAGCTGAGGATTGAATTCACAACCTACCAATTGTTGTTAGACACAAAAAATAGAAAGCATTAATGTCTGGAGACACAACTGAGGTGTTTTGAAACTAACTTTGCTTCTCTTAACTTTAGGAATGATCTATTTCACTCATCTTTTTATGGAAATGATCAGTTAGAAACCCTTTGTAACTTAATGATGCCAAGGGTCTTGGATCATTTTTGAAAGTCCATTTTGAGCAAATCTATTATGAGTTAGTATCAAGCAAGCAATCTCAGAGACACAGCCTGGTTTTTCCTTAGGATCTTTGTATTTCCTTGGAATAATTACCAGTGACATGGCACCCATGAAATGCCCCTTCCTAATATAAAATGGATCCCACTTCCCTTCATTCCAATAAAAAGTTACTGTTGGCAGGATATCTAAGACCATCTTTAAAAAATGTCTTTAAGTGAAAGAAAATAAACACTGGGGTAGTTTTCTTGTGCCAACCATGCTTTCTGGCTCTACATTTGAATTTAAAAAAAGACTGCTTTTCCACCTGTGAGCCTCAGTCAAAGTGAAACCTTTCTTATCACTCGAAGACTCTGTGCTTTCATTCTCACTCGTCTGTGTATAGGTAGCTTCCTGTACATCAGAGTCAGTCAGTCTTTACTCTTATGTCTGCAGTTTGTGCAGAAAAGTGTAGACATTTTAAAACTGGTTATAATAGGTATGAGCACATCCCTCAACCAGCTCCCTGGCAAGTTTAGAAGTTACCGGTAATGCAAAATATTGTTCAATCAATACTCCAGCTATCAGTCATATATTTGTCCTATCATATCCTTGAAGTTACTCCTAATTTGTCTTTCAGGTGAAGTGAGGTTGCTGCGTGTGCAAAAATGCTACAGATGGAAAGTAGTGTGTTTCTAATTTATCTAAGATTTCAGTTTACCAGCTGTTTCTATCTCAATTTTTGCTATCTCTGTCATTTTTACACTTTTTCTGAACAAAACCACATAGAATTACAAAACCTTTAGCACTGATAGAAATACACTGATAGAGATACACTGAAAATACTCCAGTCTACCAATGAACCAGGATTCACACAAACTCAAATTCCAGACTAGAGAAACCTAGAGTTTGAACGGGACCTCTATATTATGTTGAGACGCACCACAACACCAAAGTAAATCCAGGCAGGCAGGCAGGCTACTAAGGTGATTAAAGCTGTATGTGGGGCTTCACAGGTTTAAGCAGCAGGGCAGTAAGGGTAAATCATGGTCAGTCAACCTTATCAAGAATAGTGCTATTTTTCTGTCAGCCTGTTAACAGAAATTTTATGACTCAAACATTTAGCACTTCTGGTTAGACAACACATTTATCTAGACAAGCAATGACTCATGAACAACCTGTTACTACACCTGCTAAGCAAATCTGTTCGTGTTTACTGTTAGCATGTTATACTGGGTGTTTCTTTTTCCTTAAAATCTTAGCACATTCAAGAAGCATGGAGATTCAGTGCACTCAACACACACACATACAGTGTCCTGCTTGAAAGAACAACGGCAGCAGACCCTTTTACTTGATGTCGTTTTAGTTTTATTAGAGGCACTAATTGGAAAGCTGGATGCTGTATTCCCCTCGTGTGCCTGATATAGCTGTCCGAATAAAAGGGCAAGGAAAGCCCAAGGTTGCGTTTTGCATTCGCTGAGACAGACTGACTAGGCGTGGTCTGTCTTCACAACAGCTCCACAGAGAACGACAGATGGCACAGAGGCACCTTATGACACAACAAGAGCTTCCACACACACACACCTTGTTGGCCAATCAGAGGATTGACTTTAAAAATAGACACCGGGACAGGGCTAGCCTCCAGAGAGCTGACTACTCTATTCCTCCGGGCTAAAATCTCCTGAGACATCTAATGTGAGTGAAGATTCACCATTAATCTAGGCACTTAAAACAGGGTAGGGATGAATTAGAGTGTAGTAATGCCTTTTCACCGGTTTTATGCCTGCTCGTATATTCATAATGGGATTCTCAATACCTGTTAGTTTCAGCATGCTGGCTGGGAAAAATTTCATAACCAGCAGACACCCAGGGATTTGAGAATAAAATTTACCTGGATTTGTTGTAAGGTGAAGCTGTAGTAATGATTGCTATTGACAGATTTGACCTGTTTGACCTTGAATGATAAAAACTAGTCAGGCTAGCTGTGAATTACCACATTTACCTCTTTTGAAATTCACTCAGCCTGAAATAGATCTGAGGCAGCATACACTGCACATTTGAGCTGCATTTCATTTACTGTTCTGGAACAAATCCTGCAAGCTTCACAACTGGAATACATTTGATGGGGCAAAAAATAATGCTTGGGAATTTTGAATTTAGAAATTTATGTCATCTTAGAGAGTCAGTTCAAACTATTTCTAACCATGTTACTATTATTTTTGCCAGAGGGAATGACCTCTGAGGAAAGCATTCAGTTGAGGTTTTAATTTTCTAACTCACAGATATGACATTTGTTCACAAGGTTAAACGCTTATTTACAAAGAGGTGATAGGAAAGTAAAATAGGAATACCCAATCATGGAGTGTTCTGTGCACAAAGGCAGGATGGGAATATTAAAGCAAATTAACATTTCTCTTTCAAGTACCCCTTGCTTGTGAAAAAACATTTTGACCTTGATATGACAGAATGCACACTTCCTCCCATCCTCTTCATTTAATTTCAACCATCTATTAAACAATTCAGCATTTAATTTGAACATAGAGAAATGAAACACACATTGTGCTACAACTAGAGGAAAACAAGCCAGTAGCCAGTGGTTATACATCTCCTCATGCTTACTACTCTTCATGTTAATGTTTCTGTGCAGGTTTGAGTCTACCACCACAGACCAACAGACAAAGATTCACCTGAAAAGAACTCAAACTAATTATTCTGTGTTTGTAAAAATAGCTTGTTTTCCACCTCTATGCTCTTCCCGATTGCTCAGGGTGGAAACTCTTCTCTGGTCATATAAGCCAGATCTCTGAGACACTATCAAACTAACCACAGATGCCTCGACCCACAGTATTTTAGCACTGTGGTAAGACATATCATCCTGTCAGTGAGTAAATATCCAAGCCCTACAGCCCCGAGCAGCTCCAAAGACCTGCAATCATGTCTCATGTTGCAGAAGAATTTCAATGCTACATTCCTTCAAGCTTATTTTCTAATTAAGGTCTATGAGAAAATAAGCTTGAAAACAATTTAGCATATTTTACACAAGACATCACTACGCCATGATTTGGACACACTGCAGTCCAACTGAAATAAAAATGCTCATTATGTGGTATACTGTGTATGCTATGTTAATTGAGTGGCCTTATGGCCTCCTTTAGGAAGACAAATCAATGCAAACAGTCTTTCCATCTTATTATCTAATGAGCTACTGTCTAAGAGCGTACCTGTAGGCGTTAGTCTTGATAAGAGCACATTCTGTACGCATTTAATGTAGCAAATCAGTCATTTCAAATAGCAAGCAATTTTGCTAAAATGAAAGTAACGACAACATATGCAAAACTCATATGAGCATTCTTATTTTACATGTTTTTCATCAAATGTGGTAGCATCCAAAAAGGCTAACAAACATGATATCAGTATAATTGAAATCCATTTTCCAATATGGAGCAGTTTGACCAGTAAATGACTCATACACCACAACAGGGGATGTCACAGAGCCTTAATGTTTCGGAAAGGTGGCTTACATTGACTGGAGAAGGAGCTTTGTGACCCTGTTCAGTCTAACTGTGTTTTAACAGTGTGTTTCTGTATCCACTCAGGCAGAGAAAGGAACCATGTGCTGTCATAAGGCAAAAAAACAGCCCTTCACCAGCAGATCCCCTCTCCCCACTAATGGTGGTTGTTGTGAAGCAATCTCCAATGGGAGTAGGTTCACAAGTCACCAGTATGCCATTGAGAATACAGTTGATGATATATGTGTGCCAACAGCATACAGGCAGCACAGTCTCTAACTGTGTTTGTGTTTTTTTAATGCATTTTCTTTCTAGTAATGTTCATTTTGTAAAGAATATGTGTAAAGTGTTCCTTCAAAGAAAGTGTTTTGTTGCTCAGAAAACCTTCCTAGGCTTTGAAGTATTTTTTTTACAAGTGAATGGATAGTGTGAGAGAACATAAGCTCACATGATAATAAATTACAAGGTTAAAGTAGTGTCAGCTTATGAATTAGAACGGTGATCATGAATCATTTAGAGCTGCTTCAAGTATCAGCTTCCTACAACAAAATTATTAAGCAGAACTTCTTGGTGGTAGTTCTCTTATCTTCTGCTGAAAATTTTTAACTATTTTAGGGGCCCACAGAACCCTGTCCCTTCATTGGCCTTTGACTGGTCATGTCAGACAATTTCATCTGCTTCACTGGGGTCTGTCATCTGCCTTTGCACACTAAGGCATCCATGGAAAAGATGCACAATGGGGTTCATGACACATCCGGCTTCTTCTGGCAGAAAGAGCAAGACGGCTTTCAGGCAGTGGAAGTCAGTGAGTCATACTGAGACCAGATCCTTCAGGGAGGCGCGTGAGAGACATGGAAAAATAGACTAAGACAGACAAGACACCAAACATACAGCATACTTGCATAAAGAGTTGGAATCAACAGTTTTTTTGCTCCAATTTTTAAATATCTGCATCCTGCATGAATGAAGAAAGACTTTGAGTGATGAAGTTGCAAACTGCTAACGAGATAAACCATTATGTTTTCATGTACCTCTAATAAATCCGGTTTGTGGCATTGCATGTCAAAGACCTCAGTTGCCTACTGAACATGGAATTTGTCAGATACTTTTAGTCACAAATGTTACCAACTCTGCCCTCATTTATTACATTTGCACCGAAAACCCACAGGATCCATGTGCACTACAATCCATCTACACTTTGGTTTTGCTCCATCTGATGGTGTGTGTGCACCATTGCCATCTGGGTCAGTCTCTGAGACAGAGTGTAGCAGTGCAGCTGCAACACCTGGCTCATGAGTTCAAAAATTCACACGAGAATTAAGAGAACAACCAAGGGTGGGCATCTGGGCAATCTGGAAAACAATTTCAAATCACATTGTTTTTATGGCCTGATCATAATCTCAGTTTTATGGAATTCTTTTTCATTTTAATTTATATGACTAATTTGTAGGTCTCTGTCCAGAACATTTCCTCATATAACTTTTAAATCTATAGATATTCTGTTTATAAGTCAAGTCTATTTATTTTTTCTGTCTTCAGCAAACCTGATGGTCAATGCATTCAATAACCAAACATGTGCTATTTCATAGTTGTCAACATCACGTTCGGTAGGTATGGAGGTCTTACCAAGAATGTTTAAGCACCAAAAAGTTATTTCCCTGCATTCTGATCTATTTCATGGAACCTACTGTGTATTTTCTGCACCACTTTGAAAGTAGAATTTACTTGCGTGTCCTCTTTTGTGTTTTTGAATCTATTTTAGTGTTCATTAGGGACGATTTAACAGTGATCTAATGCTATTCATTTTAAAATGTGGAACAGAGGAGTTTTTGAGCTTCAGCACTGCATAGTTCCTGTATACTTATAAATATAACCTCTGTTCTTTTGTCATTTAATCTGACAGTGTTACTGTAGCTTAGTCTATAGACTGGTAACAATGAAAAAGGAGCAATTTAAAACATAACCCAGAATTGGATTAATTTCTGTAACACATAATCATACAGTGGTATTATTTTATTTCAATGTAATCTTGATTTTTATTCATAACAGTGTTGGGAAAATGGGTGTCTGATCTCCTCTTCCCTGTTTGACTCTCAGCAGGCCGTTTTGGATGCTGTCTCTTGACTAATAAAAAGATTTTCCAAACTTAGTGCTAACTGTGCAAATAACTTTTTTTGCAGCTTGATGGTTTAGAAAAACACAAGACAGTCAGCCAGTCTGATTTCTTCTTTAAATCTGAAGTGTTGTTTTCATTTTCATCCCTGAATCTCTGCTCTGTCTGAGGGCAGAAGAGGAGGACGAGTAAGCACAGAACTACAACAAAGAAAATGTTAGAGACGATTCTACTGTCGCTCAGCTTTAACTGATTGTAGACACATTCTGTTTCTTTATAAACTACAGTCATCCTATCATACACCCTTAAAATGACAAACATGTTACTTTACTTGTCTAGCAGTATTACCCCAATGAACTTGTCCAAGTGGTGACTTGATTGTGTGTCATGTTTCGCCCACCTGCACATCTGTCGCCTAATTTGTTTTTAGAATTGAGGTGTCTTTCTCTTACAAACTAAACTCCAAATGATGTAGGAACGAAACAGCAAAGTGACATTTATTTTCAAATCACACCTACTGAGAGGGAAAGACTGTTTTAAAAGTGCCAGCTTGTGCTTGTGACAGAGGTGAGCTGCATGCAAAGCATTTTGGGAACCCGCTAAAGCACGGCTGGAAGGCATCACCATTTTAGAACATATTTTCTCCTAAAATGTGTGAAATTCATCCATGAAAATTAAACGTTAGTATGCTGTATAGTACCTAAACTCTACTGATAGAAGTGTGCAATAGGACAATCTTAGATAACAATGACACAGAATCTATGGGGGATCTGCTAAAGCTGGGAAATCAGGAGAATCGCCCTCTACTTGACTAGATCTACGCTCATACATCCCATCCCCTTCAGCTTTGGCAGAGCAGGGATTCATGGGTGAAAATGAAACTAAATCTTAAAGGTCACATATTATGCAAAATACATTTTTTTTCAGGCTTTTCTAACAAAAATATGTGCCCCTGGCCTGTCCACAATTATCTCAAGAATCAGAAAAATCAGTTTTCTCCTCCCCTCTCTTTCTTCACCTTTCAGAAAAGGTGTGCTAAAACAAGACGTTCTCAGATTTTTCCCCTCATGATGTCATGTACAGAGTCATCACTGCCCCAAGGTTCGGTTGGCCCTCCCGGCTTGGAAGAAAGTTCCACCCTCCTCTCCTGATCTTCTCAGCTGCCAGCTGAGAGGAGGATCAGGAGAGCCACATCCATTAAGCCACATCCATTAAGTGTTTTTCAAAATAAAACGGTGTGCTAAATTTGATTTGATATTGATTTTCAATCTTTTTGCATACATTTTTTAAAAAATCCAATAGAACGGTCTATTCTAATCACCATACTGGTGTAATTTAGGGCTGAATTAAACATTATACAGCTACTTACAGTACATTTACAAAAATATCACGATATATCAATCAATCTATCTTTATTTGTATAGCGCTTTTCATACAAAGCAATATAACATAAAGTGCTTAACACACAAGAGAAAATTAAAAGAATACATGAGTCCCCCCAGTCCCTCTCCTCACCCTTCAACTTATATAAAGCTACAGCTGTATGAACTCTGCTTGTAGTCCATGTTTTAAATTGGATATCACAATATATAATTGTGCCTGATAAACACTAAAATAGATTTAAAAACATAAGAGAAGACACATAACTAAACCATAATTTTATTATGGTGAAGCAGGGAGAAAAAAAAAAGTTTGGTGCTTAATATATTTAGAAGAAGACCTTCAGACCCCCCTTTACCTGGTAGTGCCGACTATAAAAATGCCAAATATTTAAACAATTCATGCATTGACCAAGAGGTGGTTGCTGAAGAAAAATATATAAAACACCCATTCCTACTTATGGAGTTAAGTTTTCAATGAAAAGACACTAAACCTCAATTCGAGGTTGCTGGATAGGCAGATTCAGCAGGGTCACTGATGTTGATTTGCAGTTCATTTGATTCCTGTCTTGACACAATGTTTATATATTGATGTGATACACAATCAACTGTCTATACATGATGTTTTATTTTGACAGTTACCAAATAGTCTGCATTCTCATGTTGACTTCCTTTATGGGATATTCTGCACTGTTCAGACATGTACTGAAATAGACTCAGTGTATATATCAAACAGAGCAGAGTGGTGTTTCTGGCATGACCTGGAGAAAGACTACATGCATGCATGTGCTTTGAAAACAATCATCAACTAAAGGATGTAATTAGCCCCAGTGTGTGGTGTGAACCAAACACTGCACACACTGGAGCTTGAGGAAATTATGGATTAAACATTATTAAGCCAGTATATTGAACCCATGTGGCATTCAGGATATGAAGCAATTCTGCAAAAACTGTTTCAAATTTAACAGTGATTATTATTACTGTTGTTACTTTTAATTATCATTTTTTGCTTTTGCTATACTTTCTTATATCTTTACACTGATGGGAATAATATTATATAACAGATATGTCAAAATGTTAAGACTTGTACAATAAAAACATCTTGTGAACAGTTGAAATGAAATTTCATGAACTAAGCATTACAACAGTGATCATTTAACAATTTTTAAGTGCCATGGAATACAAGATTTTGAAGACATATAAATTACTTGGCATGCTTTAAAATAATCTATCATTGTAAAATGAGTTCTTCCTGTTTATTTCCTCTACGTTTAAAACCAGAAACATAAGACATGCCTGTCTGGTTTCCAGTTACTTTCTCCTTTTGTTTGATGTAGCCACCACACAAACACTAGATAATTTATGAGAGTCATCTGTTCAGTCAGCCAAGCAAGCAACAGAAAGTTTTGCACATATGGAACTGACATAAGAAAAATTATAATCTATTCATAAAGACTTTCTACCTAATTTGGATACCCCATTTCCCTGTGCACTGATGTTCTTCTATATTCTAATTCTCCTGTTTGTCCCCAGAGAGCTGCAGGCATACATGTTAACTGATCTGCTCCAACCCCTTCCATTCACCCATTCACTGGGAAGGCACCCTAACCAAACGACTGCAGTAGTTTGTGCAGTGCTGTTGTTGTAAGTCCTCCCAAGTTTTCAACCTGCAAATTATTTGAGCTGTGTTTTCTGAAAGACTACGTCAAGCTGAAGATACAACTGCTAGCCTGTAAAAAAGTTGAAGGTTGAACAGCAACAGAAAACCTGAACAGAAAACCTCTGAGTTAAAGAGAACTAAATACCATCATGTTTATCTCACATACTGTAGTTTGCCTTGATATTCTGTTTATGAGTATCATGAATGACAAAGATGACAAGTCAACCCTTGTCAGTGATTCGAAGCCAGCACTCATTTAGCCTGTATTCATGCCAAGAATTCAAACAGTGCTTGAGGTTAAAAGAGAATGAATGACTGTAATGAATGAACCCTCCACCCATCTGCCATAGCCCATATTAACACAGGAAACACTGTAACTCAGACACTAACACACGCACTCAAAACACAGAGTACTAAAAAGTAGGAAAGGTATTAAAATTCACAAACAATTAGGTTACAAGTTTAGATGTTTGTTAATTGATTTTAAGATATATAGATGGATTAAGATGTATAGACCTTTTGCAGATATGTGAATACAACACTAAGCGTCCTTGGGTTTCTTGAAAGGCGCTATATAAATTCAAGATATTAACATCATTCGCTGCAGTGAAAGGCAGAAATACCACTGTTGACAAAAGGCTACTATAATTTTAATTGATAATCATGCTCAAGGTGTGTTTAGGGCTATAAAAGTAAGAGAAACAAATAAAGTAGAATTTGCCTGATTCACATAAATGCCAGAGACTCTGTCCAATAAAGGGGTTCACCCAGAGAGCGCTCACAGAGAAACTTGTGAAGGCCTGACTAAAATAGATGTTTCTCCACACACAGGCAGGGATCTTAAAGCATACAAAAGCCTAGACGCCCACAAAGCTGCTGATGTGAATACTTCCTTGTTAAGTTTTTCATTCAAATGTCAAAATATGCTCATCAGACTACACAACAAAGCATTCGCATCTCATTCAGTTGATAGTCACATGTGCAAAAGGATATGTTTGATAGCGTTAGCATCAACCAGTTCAGTGCCTATGTTGTAAATGCACTACGGAAAATGCTTTGTTTTACACTTAATAAAATGAGTATGCATACCAACATTTTAACCTTTCTAAACTTTTTGTGTACAAAATGTGTGGGGGAGTATAGCATCCTGTCAGAAACATATTCCGTTGGCTGTCTAGTTTGAGAGGCTGGATAAATTTAACTTCGTGACGTCAGATGCACAATGTTACATATTAACTGTTGTTGTGATAATTTTGGTCATGAATTGGGGCTATACAAATAAAGATTGGCTGATTGATTCAATGATTAATATTTATTAGAAAAGGGGTTGGGACATAGTTTGACAGACACAGAGGGGTAACCATAGTAACTTCTTGTTGATAGAGTAAATGTTACTGTTGAGCTGTCAGATAAGAACATGTTCAGCAACATATACAGCAATCTCAGAACCCATCAGTAATCACTGTCTGTCACCATCTGATAGATGCTTAATACCTCTGGGAGTGGACATACATTTCTCCTTGGATGTAGTGAAGCCAGCAGTTAGCATTAAAAAACTTCCAGGCATGATTTTCTTTTCCATGTTGAATTTACTTCACATTTCCCTGTCCCTTCCTTCCTCCAGAGTAGTGGTGTCCATCTGATGGGTGCACAGTCGAATGTTTACTCATGCTAGCATGTCATTAGCACAAAATGTTCCCTTGTTGTCAGCATGGACAATTTTACACACCAAGGCTCTGCTGATACGTGATTGATCGCTCAAGTACGAGTACATATTCACTGCAAACAGAAACTACTAGATCTATTATCGTTGAAATCACAACCTTTGTGTACACATTATATATCTCTATGTAGATACTGTAAGAGATTACATACATGACATCATCCTGATGTTTTTCTTTTTTTTCCAAAATGAAGACAAAAACCTTGCTCGCATTATTAAGATTAAAAATCTTAATAGGCACTACACCTACACTGTAAGAAGTTTCAGCCTCTCTTCTGCTGTCACAGCAAGTGATACAAACTAAGTGCAGAAAAACATCACATACATCAGCTGCACAGATCTAAAAAACAAAGCAATAAGAAGGGTCACATGTGAGAAGAGATGAAACAGCAGTTGTTTCTCTGTCTGATCAGCTGCAGAGTGCACAGACACTCCTTGTGGCATGTAAGCAAGGATTATAGCATAAGGGGAGATTCCACTTTTACTGACAGTAGAGATTTGAAATGGGTAAAAGGCAGAAAAAAACGAGAAAAAAATAGCATGTGTTAACAAATATGCTTGAGTGGTTCTAAACATCTATAGGTGGGCTATAGTCAACCAAAGAAAATCTGGGTCGACCAAAATTACACCAACACACCGACCAATCAATTGGTAACAAAAAAAAAAAAAAATCAGCTTAATCAGTAACAAGCTCCTTATTGCACCCTCTGGTGGTCTGGATGACCCTAAAAACCAACATAAGCTTTATGAGGCACTACCGATTATTTTTATCTTCATTTTGTTGTACTAAAATAACAGCTCACACAGAGACGATCAGCGTGCACCTACCTTTAATCATAATCATCTTAATTCCCGTGATCACAGCATGATAACTTTTTGGCATCATAGCCTACGAAATATCCTCAGACAATTGTTTGTATTAACTTACAATGATAACTACCAACAGGATCACTTGTTCCAGCTGGTGCTGGTGCCATTTATGAGCATATATCAGACCACATGCAGTGTTTATTTACTGAGGTGAAGGGAAAAAAGTCTTACTTACAATGACAAAGAGACATTGTCTTTTCTCTCCTGGCTCTCTGTCTGCCTGTAACAGACACTAACCCTGACATTAACATTTTTACCTGATGATACATGGCCAATGTAATACGCTGTGTTTACAGACCAGTGAATTAAACATGTCACGAGAGTTAGGGCTCTGACAGAGGACAGAGCAGAGACACTCAGCTGTGCCACTTTAGTAGCCTACAAAAAGCCTGCATCTTCATGTTTAGTTGAAGACTTGTTGTTTCCAAGTTATTCACGGCCTAACTGCTGTGAAACAATCAGAATAGAACATGCTCTGCATCGCTTTGTGTGCCTCTCTGCCTCTTATTGCCCAACATTGCTCCTCTCCCTCTCTTGCTGTGTCCATCAGTCAGCTACATGCTCCGCTGTTTCGTTCTCGCACGCACACGCGTGACCAGCCAAAAACATCTTGGTCAGATGAGAGCAGACCAACCATCCGACCAGTCGAGTGAAAGGTGTCAGCCCTGGTAGCTAGAAGTGCTGCTACAATGAATCGACTGTAATTGAGTGTTTGCAACATACTTGTTTAATGATTCATTGAAGGTCTGGGTGATATGCTCTAAAATTTATAAAGTGATGTAGTTTTGATATGTCGCAAATCAGGATATTTTGAAATCTCCTCTAGGTAGCTGTGTAATGTTCAATTCAGCCCTATGATGCATAAAATGACATCATGCAGTACAGTAATTAAAATAGATCTATTAGATTTTTTTTTTTTTTGTATTCAGAAAGGGGAACAAATCAATAATAAGTCAAATTTAGCACATTGTTTTATTTTGGAAAAGACTTCACTCACAAGCTTTTACTAATGAAAATAAATAATGGCAAGACAGGCCTTCAGCTAAATAAAAAATACATAAATCACGAAATACTCCCAGTCTTTAATAGTGTACGGCAAGTTATGAAATGCCTTCCCTGTTATGTTTACTACTGAGGATTATGAAATTCTGATTATTTTTGTCATTAAGGGTGAAGCAAACCTAAAAAAAACCTCACCAATCTTAAGATGCAGCCAATGGCCAAAATACAACAACAATTTTCCTGACAAGAGAGCATCTTTAAGACCTTGGGCAAGGAGCTCTCCAGTGTAATCATCAGGAAAAAAGGCTTGTTTGGAGGCACAAAGTTTTTAACTCCTAGTTGTTGATGTAATGAACTGTTAGGCCGAGATATGTCTCCTTTGATAGTAAAAACTGTGACAGAGCCATAGTTTTGTTTTTAGGTATGAGATGAGATTGGATTAAAATGGTAGGGATGGGCTGTTGGCTATTCAAAACCCATTATAGTTCCCCAACTTTGCATCCTATGTCAGTCAAAATACAAGCAGGAGAGAGAAGCAATCCCACATGTAAAAGCATGGTTTTTCATCTCTATGCGTTTTTTAAGTGTGTTGGTAAATAAGAGCAACAGAGATGAGGAGCCAACTTGACAGTATGCAAATGACAGCCTTACCAATCAGCAAGGAACAAAGGTCTGTGTAGTTTCATGATTATCAATAACCAATGAAGGCCAACACTCCCCTCTATGAAATACAACCTATAAATATATATACACACACACACACACATACATATATATATATATGTGTATACTGTATATACAGTGCCTAACAAATTTATTAGACCACCACCCAAAGTAAGGTTTATGCCACAGCTGCCCTAAATTAACAGCATTGGCAATTACCAAAATCATTTTTATGTTTCTGCAATGGTTAATACACCTTTATGTAGAAGCTCTTTAACCAAAATGATATTTTAATGCTAAAATATAATTATTATGGCTATCCATGAATATTCAGATTTACTGATTTACAAAAAAATGAAAAAAAAAAAGTAAAGCACATTATTATTTCTTGATTAAAATGTCAAATTATAGTTATTGACTTGCATTCCTGAAGAGAAAAATGAGTTTTAGTGGTTGAATGTTATGCTTGATTCATTTCTGACTTCTCAGAGAAGCCCAGTGAGCCGGCTCAAATTTGGGTATAAAAAGGTGAATTCAGTTTGAAATTCCTCATTCCTGTTCAAAATGGTAAATGTGGAGAGTTCACTGAAAATGAAAAGTCCACATCAAAGCATTTCATGATACTAGATGGTCTCTGAGACAAATATGACAGGTGGTCTAATAAATTTGTTTAGCACTGTATATATATATATATTTTTAATGATTTGTAAAATCTCCTGCTCTTTTGTGCTAAAATGCATTACAGAGGTAGTAGTCATGCACTCTTACAACACAATGAAAGTAGGCCCATCTAACTACAAGTAACTCAATTTGTTTTAATGTTGATATGATCTTTAAGTACGACTAAGAGTAAGGTAGACCAAAGCAAAAATTTCAATAATATAATTTTTTGTTGTGTACGTCTTAAAGCCATTGTTCTTACTCTTTTAAGTCAGACTTTAAAAATAACGCCAGTTCCAGTTGTTGGTTCTGTTGCTGTGAGTAGCATGCACTTATAATATTGGCTGCTGCGGCTGCCAGACAGTCATCCTTCACTCAGATTAGCCCTGGTAAATGCCCCCAAACTTTTAGCAAGATCCATTAGCAATAATCAATAATACAATTTTGACATTATCAATGAGGTGAAATAAGGTCGCATTAAGATGTGCTCAAGGTCAGCTCAGTAAAATGACTATTAGGGGGGAAAAAAAATACATTTATGTTGTGTCCCACTTTTCAGTTGTAACATGCAACACAAGTAACTGAATTACCTGATGAGTAATGGGCAAGCAATATGTCAAGTTGATGCTTCAAAAGTCTTATGCACTCACAGACTGTGAATTAGTGGAAGCAAGTAAGTAATTGTAGTTTGAATGTGAAGTTTAGCCATGGTTCAAAAAGAAATAAACAAACTTCAAATATAAGAGACAAGATGGACCTATCCAGGGTGCTATTACCGAATAAAACAATATATGCAATAAAGTCTTCAGCAATTCAGACCAAATCTCACTGTCAGCTCTCCACCACAGAGAAGTTAACAGTAGTACTCTAGTGACCTTTGACTCAGAGATGGGCTCTAATCTCCTCAAATCTCCCAGCTACACCTCCTGTCCAGTGGGTGTCTGTCTGGATTCTGCTAAGTGCTCTGTTAAACTCTCCATGAGATTGCCTGTTAATGTTAGCAATTCAGCAGCCTCATTGAAAACACCTTCAAATGATCTTTTATAGCCTCTCAATATTACCTTCACACCCTGGCTTTAGTGGCTGCATTTGATTGGCTGGGGTGGGAGAAAAGGGACAGGATCTGCAGTAGAAAAAGTGTGAATCTCTTGGTGTGATCCACCCTCTCTCTCTTACAGGAAAAAGGCTGTCGTGACTCTGTGTGTATTAAAGGAAATGCAGTCCTGCTTGCAGTAACATATGTCTCATAGGAAAAGAGGCTGTCAAAATAGGAAAAAGGACATTCAAAAAGTACTGATGCCCCAGTGCCATCTGTTACAAAGCCATTAGCAATAGCAGTATTCCTCTATGCTGCAGAGGCAAATGTTGGTCAGAGATGGTGAAATGGCCAAACCATTACTTATTCATTATTCATTGGTATCAATCAGCACAGGCCTGCACGTGCTGTCCAGACAAAAAGGTCAGAGTGGAGGTCAAGGTCTCAGATTGCACTGTGTCTTCATTATCACCCTGATAAAATTCTGAACAAATCTGAAAGGAAATACTATAGAGAACCTGAACAGCTGAATACCATAATGGTTTATTCTTAAGAGAATTAGAATAGAGAGCTGCAGCATTTTAAAGCGTTTGTCCATCTGTTTGTCCCACAATATTCTCAAAAAGAGAGAAAAAAAAGTCACATTTGTTGTTTTTATCACTAAAAACCTCTAGTTCAGTGTGATACAATTTGGCCAAAGGGTTGCACTTTATCTTTCAAACTTCAGCTGTGGCCTGTAACCAACCAAGTTTATCCGTATGAGCCCTGCACAGTTGTGTTAATATTAGTTATGGGAACCCGTGGTGTGCACTGTCCAGAATGAAGGTGAACGAATCAGCAGTACATGACAATGTGCTGAAAGTGCTGCTTGTGCTGGGCACGCATTTCAAGCTGCCACCAAACCAAAAGAGATATGCTGCACCACAATGAAATATCTGCTGGGTCAAAATGTCATGCCCTATACAAGCTGCACTAGAGGGCCCTAGAAATCTGTGATCCATTATGATGGAAACATTTAATCAGAAACAATCCACATGCATCCAGTAGAGCTCCAGAGTTTTGCAGAGTAATGCTACAAAACTAAAAAAGGTTACATGTTGCCATGTAGGTATCGCTCTATCTTAAAAGTTACATCATTTTAGATTACTCTGTACAAATGAAGATGGAATAAGGTTAATTTCCATCTCCAGTGATACCACTTTATAGTTTTTCTTTTCCTGCAAGCTATCTAAAACCCCTCATATGTTCCCATATAATGCAGTCAATAACGTGACACTTCAAAGCACATGCACTAGCTTTAAGCTAGTACATTATAAAAAGGTGATTATCTCATATTATCTGTGGCTACGAGTGAGCAAATTTTCTGTGACTAAAGAGCCTATAAGTAGAGAGTTAGCAGTTGCCTAAGTGAAATGTTCAAGATTACATATAAAACACTCTACTTGCTCTTCTCTCCAGTGCTTTGCATTACACCAGAAAAAAACTTGTTCATATGTTAAAAAGGTTCAAATACACTCGAGTGACTGTAATAATACTTCTGCAGGCTGCCCAACTATAGCTTATCTGTAAGAATCACTCACATCATTTCAAAGTGGATATTGCCTGCTGAATGGATCAGAAATAGCTAAAGCTGCTACAGCTCCTCTGGAGATAGCGCCTTCTTAGTGTGATCTAATTAGAGATTAAAAATAACAGCTTTTTTCCTGAATGAGTGTCACTTTACTACTTAAGTGATTTAATTTTTTTCAGGATACTATTAATTCATGTCATAACTTTGTGTGAAAAGTAGGTATCTCCACTGCAATGACTAAGCCTGTAAGAGGAATGTAACATTGGAGATCGTGACACATTATGGTGAGTGAATAAAAAGAAAGCTTGAGGCAAAGCAATCCAAATTTTCCCTGGTCTGTGCATGGTAATGCATCGTACAGTGTTTCAATAATGAATGCACCATGCATGCATGAGGAGATATGCACACACTCCCTCCCTTTACACTACATAAAGGAAGTTGAGAGCTAAATCTTAGCCAACAGCGTATTGCATTATTACGGTCAGATGCAACATGGACTCATTTTCCTAATTCAGTCATATTGTAAGCTAGCTTTCAAAAGTTTGACTTCAGAGGACTCATTTGTATCTGAATTGGCACACACTTTCTTCCTGCATTGGTAGTATCATGATTTTAAAGCTCATTTACTCTTGCAAGGGCCATATTAGACCACAAATAAGGCTGTGATGACTGAGTTTTGGTCCCTTTGTTGCTTGCCATGCTCACTCCTAAGTAAGACAGAAAGGGCAGAAAGGCAGCCTGCAGGTGCTCCCAGTTCATAACAGATCCCAGAAAAAAGGGAAATCAGTCTTTATTTGCAAGTGAATAGCTCAGGAAAACACTGAGACTGTTTGCTCCTTGCACCAAGCATTAACATAGCCAAATGTGTGATTGGGTGATATGTTTTTATCATGCTGGGGGGTACTGGTACAGAAGTTAAAGTTGGACACCTCATTTGGAAAAGGAGGTGTAAAAGTTAAAGTGATCATAACTGTTTTGTGAAACATAAATTATCAGAAAAAAAAAAAAACTACTGAACGTTGACACAACTGTAATAATAATTAAGTACATACAACATAGAAGAGAATCACTCAACATGAATGAATATATAAATCCAGATCAGAGAAAACCTCATCATACTGATGTGACTGAAAGCTCAAGAGCAAAAACCCCTGACCTAAGTCTCAAGTGCCAAATCTGTCACAGACAAACATAGCTATTTACATATCAATAATCATCAGACCTCATCTTCTTGACACTGTACAAGACTTTGACAGTCTGCTACAGCCTGCCACTGGTTCCTATTGTTGCACAGAGCTTAAGCTTCAAAGTGGAGAGAGGCCATTAAATGCCTAAAGGTTTGACAATCTAGGGTTACACATCCCCAGGGATCTTGTGTTCACAGAGCTGGACTCTTTTTTTTAAATTTGATGACTGACAAGGACAAACTGTTCTCATTTCCTGATCGCTCTGAGACCTTAACATGTTCATACTGTGGTAAGAAAACAGGACCAAAACCAGGCAGGCTTTTCTGTACACATGGATAGTTGTAACAAGATACACCACAATGTCAGCTCCCAGGCCTCTTTTAAAGTGCTGCTGTGTTTAACCCGTTTGGAACTCTTAAATTAAGCCTGATTAATATTAATCCCTCATGAAAAAAGCTCAGACCTCAAGGAAAGGCATAAGGAGGCTACCATAACAGATGATAATCACTGCAAAAACTGCCACATGTGTCTCTTCTGTTAAAAACCCTCAGGAGAGGATGTTTATGTTCCTCCCACAATGCTTCACAGGGTCACGTGCACGTGTAATGTCATCTTTTAACCGTCCTTAGGCAATGCATCTCCTCTCAAGTCTCTCAGACCTGGATCTGTCTGATCCACTCGCCATCACTAAAGAGCCAAGCAGTCCTAGCTGCAACAAAACCACATCCTCCCTTTTGCTTCCTTTCCTAATACTGCACGAAAACCCTGGCATCTGTGAGATTAAAAAATAGATGTGCAAGAGCTATAGGAGCTTTAAAACAGGTCTGATTCCAAAGGAATGGATATTTCACTGACTGTTTCACGGTTAAGATAACATGTGAATTTGTTGTAACTACCAGTCTGAAACAATACCCAAAACATGCATGGCTGACAGTTGTTTCCCATAAACTGTTTCCAAATCCAGTAGTTTTCTTTTCCATCATCAGTTCCATTCTGAAACACATTCTGGTTCAATAAACAGCCTCTAAAGCTTAGCAGCAGCCAGTCAGCAAATACTCTCCTCTTGGCAGCTGTAGTTATTTGATAAGACAAAAGAAAAATCACAGAAAGACTGGGGAAAATGCACTAGGCCAAGCCTTCTACCTGCTTTTGCTGGATTTTCCCTAATGGACCTTCACCCTAACGTTCGTGTGTATGTATCCTTTTAATATGATTTCACAGAGCGCTGCCTGACACTCGTAGTCAAGTTTGCACAAATGCACTTGACAGTATCATCACGGTTGCTGCTTTGGTTTATAACAGATTACTACTGATTCCCACATCAACACTCATGCTTTCTATTCAATTTTTCGCATTGCTGGTCCAATACAGTGCACAAAGAGCAGCCCCTTGGCTTTCCAAGCCATTACCATTTATAGCAATGAAGGGATGAACTGACCAACAAAAGCAATTGACTGACTTACAAACTGAGAAAAAAAGCCAAATATTTGCTTATTAGCACTGAATGTTTTATCTGTAATAAGAAATGTAATACTCATGAGTTTTGCGGCTAGTGTTGTGTGAAAATCCTTTGAGGAACTCAACTTGCAGAAATACAAAATTTCGGTCATTTAAAAGACAGTTACACTGAGACTGAAGTTCTGCATTGTTCTCCATGTTTTCTTTGTGACCATAATGACAATTAATATCTTGGATCCTTGAAACTTAAATAAGCTTCTTTAAAAAAGGGGGTCATCAAACTAAATATTAGGAGCAGACCCAATCATACGCATTTCCATTGAGGTCTGCCTGCAAGTTAGACCATTTTGAACAAAGATCTTATTGATCTTAATAGGCCAAGGGCAAACAGTAAAGGTCTCAACGCACAATTAAGGCATTAATTGTATAAACTGATTGGCTGTGGCTGCAAACTTCAGATGAATACCTTGCTAGCACTACCCCATTTCTCCATTCAGAAAACATGTCTATGTCTTTAATCCGTGTGGCAGCCATGGTTGTGATGATTTCTGTAGCTTCTCTTGTAGCTTGCCCTGCGGTCAGCCATGCTTCCATCTTTGCTTTGTAAGTGGAGCAGTATTAAGCTACGTCATCCTGCCCACATGACCTGACTGATGATGTAACACACACTAAGGGAAACAATCCTACTGTAAACAAGAGAGGCATGCTTTGCTGTCAAGAGAGCCATATGGTGAGATGCATTTTATCAGTAACAGAGGACACTGGAACTCATATCTCACCTTCACAGGGGTTTACTTCATTTTTAGAGGTTATATTTTTGTCAAAGGCAGTCTAGAAATTCTCTCATACTCCAGTTATCATTTGAGGAGTATCAATTAATAATTATGTCAAGGGGCTCAACAGCATGCAGCCGACAGAGAGGAGAGAGAAGAGGAAGATGGTTAATCCCTGCTAATCTCAGTTCAGTTACACGCCACTTATTCATCTGCTTAAAGGTTTCTCATTTATATCCAACTACAAAGTTCATATTAAAAAAATACTGCTGTCACATGTCTAGAGTGTTAGTACCACTACCAATGAAGCTTCAATTAGAAAAACAAGACAAATGTTTAAGCTTCAGTAATGGTTCATGAGGACTCAACAACACTGGATTTATGCAGTCTTATCTCTGCCATATCCATGCCTGTGAGGACTAATCCTGGTTCAGTGTAAATGTATGTCGAAGTGTAGCACTGTATCTAATGGGGAAAATGTTGCCATTTTCTGAAGCCCAAGCTGAGATTTACTATATCTTGATTTATTGAACACCTAAAGCAGGGGTGTCCAAACTATGGCCCATGGGCTAACTGCAGCCCTTGGTCCAAATCTAAGATGAAATGTGACCCACATTAGAGCATGAGCTTTGAGCTTGACTGTACTGTACCTCTCAGTTTTTACAAAAGACAATGCAGCAGTGTTGCTCCTGAAAACAAACATTTTGACAAGAATAATTTGCTGACATGTTTTTTTTTATGATTAAAATGAGATTCACAAGTAAACAGAAACATATTGACACCCAAAATAACATCTTGTTTTAAAGGGGTTATGGCAGCAAATAGCAGTATGAATCAAGCTCCTTTGTCTAACCATTTGCTAACCTATGGATGAACTGAATGTAACATGATATGAGGCACAGTAATTGATTTATCATGATTATCTTGGTTTCATGATCATTGGAAGCCAGAGTTGTAACTGAAATTGAAACTTGTTTAATTTTCCAGTATTAGTTGGCAGCAGGGTTAATGAGGACCCCACTGAAATTTGAATGGCCACCCCAAAATCCTTTGCAATGGTTATTTGCCTTCTTAGTGATTAGCATCTTAGTGATTATTCATCTTAGTCGTGTCACAAACTTTAGCACACTAAAGGTGAGGTATATCAAAGTGGCCCTGTCTTCCTTTTATTTTTTTGTATGAGGCCCTCAGTGGAAAAAGTTCGGACACACCTGACCCAGTGGTATAACATCAAGTTCTATAGAAGACTGCAGAAAACACACTGGATGCCAATTTTAAGACAGGATCTTTTCAATAACTTGTCTTACAAATGACTAAATCAAATAGTGGAAGACTGATTCAAAAGTGACAACAAATTGATGAAATAAAAACAACTTTGTTTAGTGCTATTCTGGTGTGCTTTTCAAATGCTTAGACAGTAGAGACTAGGATGCACAATATTGGATTTTTGCCAATATTCGATATGCTGATATCTAAACTCATTTTAGATGACAAGGATATATACACATTTTTTTATTGCAATGAGCATCAAGTGTCTGCAGTGTAAAGAGAGGCTGAGTCAAGTGGAGTTAAGAGAGGAGTGAGGAAGAAGACTGTCTGATGGTTGTTTTACATTTAGGGCTTCATTCAGATGTTCAGGGCTCACAGCAGACCCCCTACAGTGCGAAACACCAAAGGTTACCAGATACACCTGATGATAAATTTGGCCAATGTTCAAGACGAATATATGATTCATACTGCCAATATGGAAGGCCAATATCAGTTGTTAATATCAGCAGAAACGTTCATATCTGCCGATACTGGTATTTAACTTTTTAATCTAATATCTGCAGATATCGATATCATGCCATAATATCATGCAACCCTAGAGATGCACTGATAATGAAAATTATGGCTGATACCAGTACTGATGTTAAACATAACAACTGAGCCCATGCTGATGTTGATGCCTTTACCAATGTTTTTTCATCACTTATTTTATTGCAAGACTCCTACTGTGCAAATAGTTTCTCTCAGGTTTGCCCATAAAAACACGCACAAGTTTGTCTAACTAGTAGGGCTTGACACACCATGGATAGCCTGAATCGATTCAAGGTCCCAATTCGATTCGATTCACAATTCGTTTTGATATGATTCAATGCTGATTAATGCCGGGATATTACAAACCTATTTTGCTTCAGCACTTGAAAGATTCTCAGAGAACAAAATCTGGAAGTAGTACAGAGATTTTTCCAACCACACACATTATTAAATGTATCAAGGTTTGCATTTAAAATGACCCCAAACTAGTAGTACTGATATTCTATTTTACATCCATGTGGCACATCTTGCAAATGCAGATCCAGCTAGTAAGGAAAAATCGATACAGCATAGAATCGCAATATTTTGTCTGGTGATATATCGTATTGTCTCATCCACCAAGTATCGATTCTTTTCAAATTAATTACTAATATGAACTGAAACCTATGATAATGGAAAAATAAAATCAATTGTTTGGACAATTGTTTGTCCAGTGAGGTTGGCAGAGGTGACGGTCAATGAGAAGGAGAAAGTTAGGGAAGGACATTAGGAATGCAAACAGGTCATTAATGAGACGAACATGACACGAGGGTTGCAAGAAGTGCTACATGAAAAAAATATACTGCAAAAATATGACATGCAAGAGGGCAAGGCTAATGCTAAATCAGCTAAACAGTTGGAGAAAATTGTATAGATAGCAGTACTATCGCAGTATTTGGTAACGCAACACTGTATTGCAAAATATTTTAAATCGCAATGGTATCAAATCATTACACAAGTATAGTGATAATATTGTATCGTGGGGCCACTAGTGATTTCCACCTCTACCAGCTAGTACTGATAACACACACCAGATATCCAAAATAAAATGATTGGGCATAAGATTAGAACCTCAAGTCTGAGTACAAAGGCTTACAGATGAGGGCAGGTCAAATTTCAAGATGCACAAGCAACGCAAGTTTGAGACTGGCTGCACAGAGACGTCAGGAAACAGAGCAGGCCTTTATATGAAGATCAATCTCTGGATTATATGAATCAATATTATGAAATGAGAATTGATCTGAATCTGAGAATCTTTTTTTTCTTTTGAACTCAATCCTACTAACTAGTCACTTTTCTACCCCAGAAGGATTTTTTTTTTTTTGATTCAGCTATTAGATATTAGAAAACTGACTAGACGCAATGAATAAACATTGGTGACTGATATTTGTTTGTGCCACATTACAGATTGAGGGCTAGAAACATAAAGCAAAAGTGGTCAAAATGTGTTCCTACTGGAACAAATGTCAAACTACAAATATCCTCCTAGATATCAGATGAAAACAATTGTTTAAAGGAATCACGACAGCCTTAATGTCTGCATAATTTCAGTCATTCATAACCAAATACTGGCAACTCAGCATCACATGCTTTTCAACTTTCTTCTAAGAATATCAGCCTAGCTCCATCACTGATCTTACAAGTCCTCTATTTAGTGTGGTAACGCATTTTTGAACAGCAGATGTTCTGACAGAAGACTAAAAAATACACTGAAATAACATCCCTAGTAGAATAGAGACTTAAGAGGCTATACTGGAGTCAAATGTTTTGTAGAAATTAAATTTTCATATATTCTTTCAATAAAAATAAGATTTTTCTCAATGATTCTGTCAAGACATAAAATACATGACTACTGGTTGAATGTAAGTTATCACACATTAATAGTCAAATAATGATTGCATGCATGAAATAGATTAATAGAATCTGAATATATTGAATTATGCCAGATGAAAAGACTGAATCAAATCCTAAAGGTCTTACAAATTCATGTTTCTACATTAAAATGTTCTGTTAGACCCATGAGAAATTGCATTACCATTACAATACAGTGAGGGCTCCACTCCCTCTCCTGCCTGAGGAACACCCCTGCACATATTGGATTGTACATAAAGGATTAAAAGGCTATCCCACGAAAAAGCCTGAGCCTGAACTGAGAAGACTACTCCAATCATGAGCACATGTCAAGTTACTGAATTTAACAACAAAAAAAAGGGCGTGCAAAGGCTATTAACAATGTAATTTGACACACCTCCCCCTCATTTGGACTTACATAAGGACACATTTTTACCAACTTAGAGGATCTCGTTTCAAAGCCTTTATCGTGGCATCAGATTACATAACAGATGATTCAGAGTAGAAGTTGTGCTTGCTGTGTATCAGTGTGCCAGACACACAAAATAAAACAACACAGTCCCGCAAAAGGAGCCCAGTTCATGTATTTCACGTAAAGCAGCCTCCATAATAAGACCCCTAATTAATGCGATTACAGCTACACTCATTAGTTAGGTTACACATCAAAATACCACGTGTTCTGTTTTACACATTGCACCTTTAACGGGGTGACCGTGACTAAAGCCCAGGAGGCTGGCCGTGTATGTTTGTGTTTATATATTTATGTGTGTAGGAGCATAGCATCACTCCCCCATCAGCAACAAGACACGTCCCATCCAAGATGAGAGCCAGTACACGACCATAAAAAGGCTAAAAATCAATGCTTTTGCCACAAAACCCACTCAAACATCCTTATTAGCACTTATAATAAAAAGCCTCGTCCTTTCTGAGCAGAATCATATTTTATTTAATGAACTATAACGCAAAGTCAGCGCACAGTCTGGTCACGCAAGGAGCAGCGTTATGTGCTGCACTGAGAGTGTTTGTGACCGGAGAAAATGGTACCCTGACACATTAGCAGCGAGCTGGCTTTACTTTAAATCATACAGCCCCAAGCTCGTCGCCTGTAAGCTAATTAGCATCAGTCGCAGTACCGTTACCGTTGCACCTGCTACACAGAGCGTGAGCGGGCGGAGGGTGGGGGACGACCGGGGAGGAGAGGGGGATGCCTGACCACTAATAAAGGGCATGGAAGGGATATAAAATGCGAAAAATATCAATAATTCTAGCGTGAAAGCAGTAAATGACAGCTAAATAAGCAACGTTCTTACCTGTGCAGCCCACAAGAAGCAAAGCTAGGAAAATATCCCTTGACTGGACCATCGCAACTCCCGAGTAAACGTTACGGCGAAGCTAACGTCTAATCTCCTCTTGGTCCCTTCGGTGCTGCCCTCGGGTTCCCTGCCTTTTTCTCTTAGTAAATGTTCATCCTAATCTACGTGGAAATCAGGGCTGTTCGGTGATAACTGTCAGTAGCAGCAACAGCAGTGTCGTTGATGACAGGCAGCGTCCAGAGATTAGCAGAGATGATGAGCGCCAGTGCACTGTTCAAAGTCTGACTGACAAGCAGAGCCTTCTCACACACGTGGATTAATCCGCACAGGCGGAATAAGAAGACCTACTGTGAAATAGTGCGCGGATCTCAAAGCGAAAGCGGTGTCATTGGGAGATCCCCACCATAATTTTGATGCAAAAAATGTATAGATAGCCCGAAAACATTATTTTAATCCTTCTTTTTTAAATAAAATCAGGACAGGCTACATGTACAGTCAAACCAAATTAATATCCCTTTTAAGATAATATATTTTATACAGTACAATTAACACAAAGCACAATTTCCAAACACATAGAAAGGGAAGAAATTTGTAGTAAAAGAGAAACTAAATTGTTAAATAAAATAACCATAATAACAACAAGAAGAGGGACGAAATACAGATAAATCAAAGGTGAGCACATTAAGCTCAGTCTACTCCAATACAGGCTATTGTTGATCTCTCATTTCTTTGCAAAAAACTCATACAAGAGGGACCAGTCTTTTAAAAGCTGAACTAAGGTTCCACGTTCTCCATTGGATGACCTCTCATGAGGAAGGATTATTAATCAATTTGACATTGTGGGTGCATTTATATCAAGCTAGACAAACAGAATTTATAGGTGTGCTGTGCAGCAGAAAGCATGATACTGAGTAATTTTGTCTTTTGCCCATATTTGTCACAGCCTGACAAATATAGTCTCTAAAACATTCAAAGTAAAAATGATCTTAAAGATCTAAATGTAATGCAAAGCTGTTTTTGAAAGGAGTATTTTTATTCAATATGTTTCATGGTCTCAGTTACATCTAAGGATAAAATCTTTTACAATATTTTTCCAAGATAAGCATTAATAATTAAGTTACACTTTATGAGTTAACTTAATAGGTTTAATCATTGATTTAGATATCCTGAAGCTTCAATTAAAGCCACATTTGGGTTGCCAGTAGAGTTGAAGCAATAAGTCAATTAATCAATATTTCCAGTGACATACGAGTAATTGGCAAGGATTCTGATAATTGATGTATCAGTCATTTTTCAAACCTAAATGCCAAGCTGTCTCCAGGGGCTGATTGGAATTCCTGAGCATTCACTGCTTTTTCTGCCCTTACTGAAAATGAACTATCTTTGTTTTTTCTTTTTTGTTCAGACAAACACACAATAAAAAGTAACCTGATTGGATAATTGTAAAAGTTAGTGTGAATGTTTTACAGACCTTGTCACCAACTGAGGAAATATCAGGTTTATTGAGTGAAATCAGGTAGTGCTACTATGTAAAAAAGGTACTAAGAAAGTAACTGTAGAAATTACAGCTTTAAAAGTAAGTGTAACAAAACATGAATATTATTCATAGGCAGAAAGCCTGACATGTATTTTTATCCCTTATAACCAAGGCCAACCATATCATGGTCTATTGTATAGTTAAGTTATGACAATCCTATTTTATTTTTGAATAGTAACCACTCTTATCAAAGCAACATTTTCATTTATTTATTAAATATAAAATTTCTTATATTTATATCACCTTCGTCAAAATGTCAACCCTTGTCTTACACCAGTGCTTCTCAACTGGTGGGTTGGGACCCAAAATGTATCGCGAATATGTACCAGACAAAATTTAAGTGGCAAAGAGTTTATGTATGGAGGCCCAAAGTGGACACAAAATAATTTCATTCATCTATTTTGGGGTTTTTATTTGATTATGAGCGAATCTATGTATTGGTCTCAAGATCGCTACTTAATAATCTCCTTTGCTTTGGATATGAAAGCTGGTTTTCCTAAGATAACAGGGGAATTCCTTGAGAAACTGCCAGATTTCCATGCTGTCAAGGGAAAATGGAGTAAAATAAGATGTTTCATGCACTTTTCTCTCTAATGATGTGCATGTTAAGCAAGTTTGTTTTTGTCCTATGTCTTTGCATAATTATGTTTTCTTCCATTTAAGGTTACCAAAGGGCAACATTTTTCATTAAAATTTGAGTGGTTTTGAATTTTTTAAAAATGTGGGTTATGATTTCTCTTAAAGGGTTAATGATGAGTCCTAGTGCCAAAACAGTTAAGAAGAACCATTGTCTAAGACCAGAATTAAAATGGGTTGAAAGTGGCAAAAATGGGTTAAAAAAGGCAAAACAATATCAACAAAGGCAAACTGTTGGTAAGAGGTGACTCATGGGTTAAAAGTAGCAAAAAAAAAGGCTTTAAAGTGACAAATATGTGTCTAAAATGGCAAAAATGAGTTCCAGTGGAAAAAAAGGAGACAGGAGATAAAAAATGGTGGAAAGGCTTTAAAAAGTGGTAACACTAGTAGAGAAGGTGGTGAAATAGGATTAAAACATGGGTTAATAGCTCCAAATTGTGTTGAAAGCAGAAAAGAAATGGCTTAACAGAAGCAAAAATAGACAGAAACTGGCAAAACAGGTCAAACGTGGCAAAAAGGAGCAGAAAAGGGTTTTTTTAAATGGCATAAATGGGCGGGAAAAATGTGATGAAAAGGGGCTAAAATGTGGCAAAAATGATAAAAACTGGCAAATAAAGGTTGCAAAAATGGGCAGAAAAAGAGGCTAGAGGGGGTTATAAAGTGACATAAACAAATCATTTCAACATCAGACCCCAATTACAGCATTACACACTTCAGCTATTATTGCTGAACATCTCCAAAATGAGAGAACTGTTAGTCAGGGGAAATGCTAGCACTACTGATAAAGCACATATGCATTGACATCATCAATAAATCACAAGAGGGGCCATTCTCTGGGCTTTTCAGGGTCCCTGCTTATTCTATGGACAGGCCTGCTCATAACCAATATTAAAAAAATGCATTACTAACAAACAGGCAAGATATAATTGGGGGGGTTACAGCCTTGCAAGACAAATGTTGCTCTTATCAATAGTTTATAACAGCCCAATTAAATCATTAATGGAGAACTTAGTGAAATCGTCTTTTTGTCATCACCATTTTTAGATACTGAGATTTTCTGTTTAAACTTGATAGTACTAGATAGCCATTTATAATGACTGAAGACAAGTCAGTGAATTGAGTTTATTAGATGTAAAAACAATGTTCCAACGATGAACTGTCAAGGACACAAGTCAGAATATTTTATATTTATATACAAGTATTTTTTGAGAGATTTTCAGATCATGTTTATCTTGTTCTGCACTGAGACTGATTTGCTTTCATCAAAATCCTGTCAAAGAGTAGAACACTACATTCCAGGTACAGCATGTAAAGTCAGTCTCTGCCTCCTCATGCTTTTGTAAAAGCACCGCAGGGAGTTGAATACTCCTTCTGACCCCCCTCAACCTTCCGATGACCAAAGAGAGCCTTATGCAACACTCTTATTTATGGATGTAAAGTGAATGGCACCTGAGAGAACAAGAGACGTAACAGAAGAGGCGCTTGTTTGCCTGCACAGCAGGGAGGAAGTGTAGCGTTTGGCACCCTCAGAGAGTCTTTCTGCCTTTGATTTGCACTGCTGGCCACCGAAGAGATGAAATCTGCCAAAAATTTAATAAAGCCAAATCAGTCTGTGGGCTGGATGAGAATGTAAATTACGGTCAAATCTTGCACATTTACTGCAACATGACCTTGTAGTCCCCTCCGAACATACCAGGACAGGGAGTGGGGTCCCAAAAATGTTCCCAGACTCTCCTCTCCTTCTCTTTTTTTAATCCATCGTCTGCTGAAGAGTAACCACACAGGACAGGGAGAGAGGGTGCATAAAGGTTAGTTGGGTGGGTTTAGGGCACAGTCAGGGGGGAACATAGTGGCCTAAACCCACGTATCTTTGCCTCAGCATCACAGATAGGAACAGTATGACTCAGCTGATGACTCATGCATATAAATGCCCTCTGAAATATACTGTGCTGTTTTATTCAGTGTGCACTCAAGTTGAAAAGCTGATGCTGCTTGTTTTATATGTTTGGGGTTTCCTTTTAGCATAGTAGCTGTTCACTTGCATTTAAATTTAAATGAAATTTTCAAGAGGCTTATTTTAGATGATAAAAATGAAGGTAAATGAAGAAACCTCTTGCTCAAGTAGAATTATTTATGGCTATTAATTCTCACAGGTCCCAACAGCCAAATTCTGTGGTGTTAATTGATATAAAGCTTAGCTACAGACAGAATGTTAAATTTAAGAAAAAGTTCGGAGAAAAAAAACTTTTAAAGATAACATTTTCAATTACATTGCTAGTTTTTCACAGCTTGACAGTTAGGCCAATATGCTGTTTAAAAATTGCATTACCAAAACAAAATGTTTGTTACTTTTGGTACCACATGTATGAAACAGGGCTGCATGGTGGTGTAGTGGTTAGGGTTCTTGGTTCAAATCTCAGTCAGACAGGACCTCCCCATGCATGTCTGGACATTCTGGCTTCCACCCACACAAGACGTGCTCTTTAGACTGACTAGTGACTCGTTGTTTGTCTTTGTATATCAGCCTATGATTGACCGGCAATCAGTCCAGAGTATCCCACCTCTCGCTGAATGACAACTGTTCAGCTCCAGCCAACCAATGACGCCAAACAGGACAAGTAGTATGGCCAATGGATGATTAAAAAAAACAGTACAAGCTCTAATTTACAGAATTGAAAAGTGCAGAAGTTGAGAAGTGAGAGGGAGTGTACTGGTGGGAAACAGTCAATGGGCTTGAGCTTCAACAGAGCTTTTCTAGTGAACAGACTATTTTTATCTGCTTTTTACACTGCAGGTCACACTTACCCATTCACATCCATTCTCCTCCATTCTCTAGGGAGCATGCACATGCAGCCACCAGCAGTAAATAACAGCTTGGTATCCACATGTTGGTGTCTATTCATCTTGAAAATGTATTTTAAATGTATTTTTTTCTTATTTAATTGATTATTTTGGTTGGCACTTTGCTCGTTTTTATGCCTGATTGGTGGAACCATAGGCACTTAAAACAAACAAACAAACAAACAAACAACTTTTTTTTTATTGTGTATAGAGTTTTCCATCTTTTTATTGTTTTCATTCATGCTTTTTTGCAATATGTCTGTCATAATGAATGTTCTGTCTCACTGGCTGTAAAACAAATCTACCTATGGATAAAAATAAAGTTAGTTTTAGTTTTCAAACACCTTCATTTTATTTTGGATGCTAAGATTATTTTTTCTTCATAGACAGAATCAAAATTGTTTTTGAAAAACAAAAGCTACCAGGGTCTAAATTGTTAACTAGCCCCTTTTAGCACTGACATTTCGTATAGTCATAGCACAGACCACTGTTTTGCAATGAAGTGCTTTTACTTAATGCTCAAAACTTGTAAAAATTAAGTTAAAACTGAAAGTTATCATATAATTTATACAGAGTTGAAATAGTTCAGTAAGAGTTTCAGCTGTCTTTTTAGAAAGCATCAAGGCAAAACCAAAAGAAATCAGTTTAGACCTGAGAAAAAGAATTGCTGATGCTCACAAAGCAGGTGAAGGTTATACAAAGTTATCACAGTGTTTCCAAGTGTCAAGAACTGGAGTGAGAAGTATTATCAAGAAATTCAAAGAGAGTCACACAGTCCAGAACAAGCCTGGCAGAGGTAGGAAGAGAAAGATTTCAAAGACTGGAAAAGAAAACTAGTGAGAGATGTTTCTAAAGACCCCAGAACAACGGCCAAAACACTAGTGAGTGACTTAGACAAGTCAGGAATTGTAGTCTCAAAGAAGAGCATCAAAAGAGCCCTGCACAGGAATGGACTGTAAGGTTGCTGATCAAAAACATTCCCATCTGCAGATGAGGCAGCTTCAAGCCTGACTGAAGTATGCTAGGGAGAACTTAGAAAAAAGATTATGCATACTGGAAGCATGTCATTTGGTCAGATGAGACCAAACTAGAGCTCTTTGGTCATAGGGATGTTGCTTATGTTTGGAGAAAGAAGAGAGAGGTGTATAACTCAAAGAACACCGTCCCCACAGTGAAAGACGGCGGTGGGAGTATCATGCTGCACCTCAAGAAGTCAGCAGAAAAAAACAGGGTCTGGGTTGTTGTTTGTCTTCCAACACAACAACAGCCCAAAAAATACATGGCGTCTCATGAAGAACTACACCCAGAAAACCAAAGTGAACTTATTGACTCACCTGCACAAAATCCTGACTCTAATCCCATTAAAAATCTATGGGGTGAACTTAAGACCAAAGTCCATGCCAGAAGACCATCAAATCTGGAGGAACTCGAGAGATTGGCCAAAGAAGGATGGGCTAGGATTTCGCAGGAGACGTTTCTGAGACTTGATGAAAACGGCAACAAACAACTGCAGGCTGTTATCCACAAAAAAAGGAGACACAACTGACTATTAGCATCAAGAGGTCGTAATTTCAACCCTGGTAGTTTTTTTTAATTCTTTTTTTTAAATAATTTTGTTTCTGTGTGAAAACTAAAATGATGTAAGCATCCAAAATAAAACAAGGATGTTTGGAAAAGCTGTGTTAAAAATGCATTGGGGGGGGCTTATAATTTTGCCCTCATACATATTTACCCGCCACTAATGCAGTGTCTGACCCAACGACACATGGATATGTGACTGCAGGGCCTTGGGACCGAACCCCCAACCTTCCCGTTAAGTGATGACCAACTCGGTTCAAACTCACAGGCCAAAAACATTGACGTTTCTCAAGTCCTTTATGATTATAATGAAGCAAAAATTATGCTTCTCAAAAAGAGACAAGCAGCAGAGGTGGTAGCAAAGTATGCCATTGTATTTTTGTAGTTGAGACAGTGTGACAGTGTTAGGTGGCCAGGATTTCTGTTTTTATTGCAATGATATCCAAATTGATTTTTGCTGATTTTTAATAGGATTGTAACAAAATTTAGAGTTCTGGTATAGTGACAGCCTTAGTAATAATATCCATAAAGTTATGTTGATACAAATAGAGTTTGTTAAGTTTTTACTTTATGCTCTGTTATTTCAATTGGAGCATTCAGATGTGTAAAGTGCCATCAACCCTTTCCATCAAACTGATTTGGAAAGAAATGTTTGTGAAAAGAGCTCAGAATATGTGAAATAACTAAAACCATGCTGCTTTGTTTGTAGCGGGCCAAATTCCACTCCGCAGTCGGTGACAGAAAAGTTGCAGTGATTTTCTCTGTGGAAAACAATAAATTGGGCATTTTTCCTAAATCTGCTTTGAAAAGGAATCAGATAGAGGTAAATTTATCTGGAGCAGTTTCAAGTCAACTTCTCGACTTCACCCACTGAGTGCTATTACAGTTGGTGCTTTAAAGGCTTTAATTATGGATAAACAGTCAAAGTCTCAATTACTTGATATTACTCTTGACATTTTTTAGTAGTAGTAGAGCCCCATGATCAAATAAGCTCCATAATAATTAATTTTTCTTTAAAATTAAACAAAATCAGCCATACACTCCATATGCTACCCATTTGTATTGAAGTAAAGATAAAATACTCTTCTATCTCTTTAAATCTCTGTAAATCCCTTGTAAGACTTTGCCAACATTTCCTTGGCTTTATGTCTCATGTTCAATCACATATAGTGCCCGTGTTATTGGTAGCAGACTGTATAAGCTGGGTAATTTAACCCCCTTTTGTTTCATTTTCCCTTTAGTTTGGCACAGAGAAGCACTGGTGTGAGTGCTCAATCATTAAAAAAAAAAAAAAACATGTACAACCCAGTGAAACTTCAAACACTCGTTTCATTACCCAGCAGGCTGCCGCAAGATATTTTGTGTTTTTTCTATCGCTCTGTTTCTCTCTGTACTGTATATGTCTCCCCCTCTTTCTCCTGCCTCCTCACACCCATTACAGCCAGGACCACACATGCATGCTCTCTGGAGCTCATGCCACATACAGACACGTGTGCACTTCTGTTTAATTTGTGTTAAAAAGTAAATCTGCAATCTATTATTCCATCTATCAGTAGTATCTTTTATTTCATCTATCTTCACTGGACTGGACTGAACTGACTGTCAGCATATTTCCCAGGGAGGATACATGTGAGCCTCCTCCACTGTAGGAGGTTTTAAAATAGCTCCTCTTCCCTCCTCCAGTACTGTAACAGAAGGCCACATACAGTACAGCTATGAACATTAGTTTCCAGGTCAGGCTGAGGTCAGTTACACTCAGAGGGGGGATGAATTGTTCTGTGCATATGGGTGTGACTAATGAGAGAAAACAAGCGAGCTACAATGACTGGGCAGCTCTGTCTTTTTAAGGAGACCCTCTCCCTCTTTCTGACTCTTTCAGTGTTTATTACATAATCAATTACAGTTCAAATCAGGCGAAAGAAAGTCAAACAAAAACCCACTGAGGTGTTGAAATGCAGCATCATGGCTTGGCAAACAACAGATTTTCATTGCAGCCTTCTTGTCATTGGCTTATGCTTCCTTTTCTATTTTTATTGAAAGTAAAGACATCTTTTCTGGTCTTTTTTATATTCATCAACTCAAAAGTAGCATGCCACAAAGTGCCAATGCTATCGGTTCATCTCATTCAATGTTGAGCATTTAAGATGAATGACTCTGTGAAGAGCTTTGAGGAAGCTCAGAGCATGGCTCCATCATTCAATTATCACCTTTAGTGCAGGAAGACTAAGCACCCTCTAATCTCAGGACTAAGGGCTCCGTATCAGTTAGCTTGAGTGGGAGATGGTGTTGTCAGACAGTGGATTCATTGTCCTGAAAGTCTGTCCTGCAAGGCACACAGGGCTCCTTTGTGGACTGCAGATATTAATCTGCGGAGGCAGAGATCTGGAGGAGTCTGACTAAGCTCACATACAACCACACACACATCAGCACACACAGACCCAGCCATATGCATATTCATTATGTAACAGCAGAAAGAGAGGATGCAGTGTCCAGTAGCACACAGCTTCCTCCGTCATAAAGATTTCATTCTTTTAACATGATTTACACAACGCATTCAGACTGCTGCAGCTCTGCAGACGTAAGGTGCCGTTGCCAGATGTCATTGTAATGCTCCAACAAACTTTCATCATCAGCAAGTATAAAGAAGGCTTAGTTCCACTGATGGTTTACTGTGTGACTGCCAGACGGGTGACAACACATCACCTCGGCCCCATCAGTGTAACCTAGGAGGCAGAAAGAAATTCTGTAGCCACATTGTGACAGCTGCACAAAAGAATCATTTGAGATATGAAGTAAACAAATTCTCAGATAAACTGTCTGAAATGGGGGCTCTGATTGGTCACTGCAGCACTTTTGTTAATTAAAGTGTAGATATATTCTTCTGGTGGAGTCAAGCTGCAAATTTCATTGAATATACAGCTAGATCTCTAATTAGTGAACAGAATGATGCAGGTCAATACCAAGGCAACAACGAATCAGAGTCAGAATAAGATAAGAAATAGCTGCTGAAGAGCTGCAGCATCATGGACTAAGGGTGAATAAAACACCTCTATAACTCATTCTCTATGAGAATTTGCTTTATACTGCTGTCTGCCGCATCAGCATCACTGTATGTCTGCAGCACTTCCTCTGGTTTAAAATAGAACTCATAGATGCATGGAGGTGTTATAATCATGCTCATTGAAGGCAAAACACAACCTGAGTCAAACCAAACCAACCAAAACATGCCATTGTAAATATATTGAGGATATCTGCTGCCACCTAGGGATTTAAAACATTACAGCATTTAAATGCGTCCTTTTAAACATGGCGTCACATTCATAAACAGTGCTGTGCATGTAATGTGGTCTGTCTGACTTAAGAGGGCAGCATATCTCTATCTAAAAAGCATACTTTTCACAGCTTCTCTCCTTGCTTTTATTATTCATGCATGGACAGTGTACAAATGCAATTAAGAGTTAATGAGAACTAATGTTGATCACTTCTCTACTGTAAAAGCGGTGTAATTTGGAAAATAGAGGATAATAGATTTTCATGGTGTGCCTGTGGTGTCTGGCCCTAACCTGACTGTCCAGCTGGATGGGAGGTTTAGCTCACAGGCCAAGGCTAACGCTGTAATATTTACAGCATTTGATGCTGCCTTTTATTCACTTTTCTAATGCGTCTTTTGCCAGTTTGGAGAGTTACCCCATTTACGTTTATAAAATGTCAACCCCATGACTTGGCATTTTGGATCTTTATTTCTGTGCTCATTTTTGTTTTACACACCTCACTGTGTGTCTGACTGTACAGATACATTTAACTAAATCTGAGCAGGAAGCAGTGGTTAGTTTACATTCCCCTATTGATTCTCCAGACTGCAGGTTCAGTAGTTCTGGCATCAGAGATTAGAATTTATGAATTCACAGTTGAAATTAAAAATAAAAAAAAAAAAAAAAAGAATTTATAACCATCCTGCAAACATTTCATTTGTTTCTAGCGAATGCAAGGCAGGATTATTTAGAAAGCACAATTTATAAATTTCAATTTAAGCACTTTATGGAGTTAAAGATTAACATCAGCATAATAATTAGAGCATGATAAACCATGAATTCATTCTAATCCAAAACTCATCACAAACATAAAATTGGATTGGCCAATCTGTATTCTTATTATAGCCATTGAACAGCTTTAACACCAGTATGAGGTATAACCACACCTTTAAAAAGTATTCAACCACCAAAGGTTTCATCCTTTTATTGGTTTTATCAATCAGTCATGGTCAATACAATTTCGCTTTTTTGGCAATAACCTCTTAAAAATATAAAAGTGCAAACAGATTTCTACAAAGTAATGTCAATTAAATAAATATAATGCAAAAGAAGTGATAGCATAAATGTTCACCCCCTTCAGGTCAGTGTTTTGGATGCAATCACAGCACTGAGTCTGTGTGGGTAAGTCTCAGTCAGGCTTGCACATCTAAACACAGCAGTTTTGCTCCATTCTCCTTCCCAGAACTGCTCAAGCTCTGTCAGGCTGCACAGGGTTTGGCTTGAACAGCCCTTTTCAAGTCCAGCCACATATTCTCTATCAGATTAAGGTCTGAGCTTTGACTCAACCACTCCAGAAACTTCACCTTGATGTCTTTAGACCACTTCTGTGCTGTTTTCGCTGTATGCTTCAGGTCATTGTCTTGCTGAATATCATCCCCTCAGCATGATATTGCCACCACCGTGCTCCACAGCGGGGGTGGTGTGTTTATGGTGATATGCAGTGTTTGGTATCCACCAAACATAGTGCCAGAAAGCACCATTTTGGTCTCATCAGGCCAAAGAACTTTCTTCCACTTGACCATGGAGTGTGAACTCTATTCAAGATTTAATTTGACTTATCAGTCAAATTAGTTAACAGTGGCTATCACTTTACCACTCTCCCTTAAAGGCAGAGCAACAGTTTTTGTATGCAGAGTCTCTCTCATCTCAGCTGCTGAAGTTTGTAACTCCTTCAGAGTAGTTATAGCTGTTTTGGTGGCCTCTCTCACTAGTCTCCTCCTTGCACGGTCACTTAGCTTGTGCGGACGGCCTGATCTAGGCAGATTTACACATGTGCAGAGGTGTCAAAAGTATTCACATTCATTACTCAGGTAGAAGTATAGATAATAGGGTTTAAAAAGACTTCTGTAGAAGTTGAAGTATCAACTCAAGCTTTTTACTCAAGTAAAAGTATAAAAGTACTAGTTTCAAAACTACTTAAAGTATAAAAGTAAGAGTAATGTAAGGGGGGAAAATGCCATTAAGGAAAAAAAGTTTACGCCGTGCCACAGACGCCTGTAGTGCACTACCCCACCTCCCCAAAAAAACAATTTTCTTAAGGCCATAATGACTTATATGTTATATTAAAATGTTAATGTTGAAAAATTTGGGATGTACCTGTTTCAGCCGCATTTATACCCATTGAAAATAAACGCATTTTAGCACAATGCAAATACATTCAAGAATGATATATGTGTACTACCAACCTCCTCGCTGGTGCTTGGTTGGGGCATTTCGCTCCAGTTCTCTTGAGTCTCTGCCATGGACATCTTCCTACTAGGCTGCATACGTCTGCTATTTCCTTGCTGGAGTGTGACGTGATTTGTGTCGTGCGCAGGTGTGATGGTTTGCATACAAACTAACAGGGTGTCGGAATGGTATTCTCATCCAACCACAGTCAAATTCAGTCTATCCAGATGGTGTGATTTATCTGGATAGGTTTTTGGGTTCTTTATTTGTGTTTTTTGAATGATGACAAGCTGGAATGAAAACAAGCTGAAATGAAATAGGAGTAACGAGGCTATTTTTAAAATGTAAGGAGTATAAAATTCCAGATAGTTGCTTGAAAATGTAAGGAGTAGCAGTAAAAAGTAGTCTTAAAAATAATAACTCCATAAATACCCAAAATTACTACTTAAGTAAGGTAACGAAGTATTTGTACTTAGTTACTTGACACCTCTGCACATGTGCCATGTGACTACTGATTTAACTGAATTCCAGGGGGATGCAGAGTGCCTTGGAATGTTTTTGATATCCACCTCTCACTTATTCTTTCCAATAACCTTTTCTCTGAGTTGTTTGGAGTGTTCTTTTGTCTTCATGGCATAATGGTAGCCAGGAATACTAATTAACCTGTGTCAGGAGATTCCAGCTCCGTCTTTATTCTACAGTCACTTGAGACACACTCACTGCACTCAGGTGAGCTCCATTTAAATTGTGAGACTACTAGCACCAATTAGCTGAACCTCTGTTGTATTAGGTCAGTCACTTTAAAGATGATGAATATTTCACATTATGAATTTTACCTTACTTTTTTTGTTTAATTGACATTACTTTGTAGAAATCTGTTTTGCACTTCAACATTAAAGAGGTTTATTGTTTTTGGTAAAAAAAGTCACATTATATTGACCATGATTGATTTATAAAATCAACTAGAAAAGCACTCAGAGAGCGCAGACCTCTGCCGTTAACCCTATCTCCCAGTAGTACAGGATCCTTTAAAAAATTTCTGGATCCAGACGGTGATCTGGATCACTCCCAAAATCTAATCAGTTCTTCCTTTTGTCATTTCTGACATTTCCTGAAAATTTCATCAAAATCTTTCCATAACTTTTTGAGTTATGTCGCTAACAAACTAACAAACCCTCCCAATCAAATAACCTCCTTGGTAATAAAAGGGTAAAACATCCAAGGGGGTGAATACTTACAGGGAAAAGCTTTCAGAAAAACCCCATTTAGCTAAATGGCAATTATCATTTTATTAAGGCAATTATCTATCATGTTTGCTACTAAAGTGATTTGCCAGTTTAACAGCAAGGTCATTGGTAGATTTCTTGATCAATTCAACGTATCCTACACAAGACAGTATTTTGCTGATTTAACTGTCTATCCAAACAGGTTCAACCTTTTTTTCACTCACAATCAAATAAAGGCCCATCTGTGATTTAAATTATCTGCTAAAATTGGCCCATCTTCAAACCAATCCTGGTCACATCCATTACTAGTAGAGCTTGCAGACTTTACTCTACTAAAGAACTTGTGTGTGTCTTTGTGTATGTCTAAAATAATTCTGATAGTGCAAAGTGTTGGCTCAAACATTAGCCTCTTTTTGGACTCACAGAAGAGCTGAAGAGAGACAGAAATGTCACATCCTTCTCCCAGAATAACTCTCAAGAGCAACAGGTACCTAAGAATTGTCTTCCCCAAGATGTTCACTAATGAGTAATTTAGAGAAATAGATCCAAGAAAACTGCTTCAAATAGTATCAATACAATTATGTGTATTTTTAGTTGTGATTTAACAAAAAGCCATAATTGCCATTAACTCACACATATAAACAGACAATGCACCATCTATTTAAACACCATAATTACAAATTGCAGTAATAAATGCCAGAATACACCTAAATGGCATCTGAGAACGGTGTGAAATGAGTTCAACACAGATGTTTCCTTGAAACAGGTGGCAAAGAGCTACTTGGTGTCAAATCCAACACAAAAAACAACCTCTTTTTCAAAAGCACTTGTCGATACTCATATGGGGTATTAACAATTAGAGTAACAGTCTAATTTAAGGATATTCACTGCTGAAAAACATCACGCAAACCAGTATCAGACTGTAATGTGCGTTGACAGTTCACATCAGATCCTCAGTCTTTCAAGAAGCCTGCCACTTTAGATCTCAGTCAAGATGTATGACAAGCCCCTAACATACTGAAACCTCATTTCAAACCCCGGGCTATGCAGAACAGTGCTCTCAGACATCAAGCTGCCTTCAAGATGTAATACTGAAACACCAAGGCACGTTCGAGTGAAAAGATGATGGATGCACACAATGCAGTTGTGACTGATGAAAAAGGTTATCTTATGTGTATTATTTGATTTAAAAAAAAAAATTCAATGTTAAATAATAAGTATACCTCAACAGGGCAGGAAATACAGTTTAATTGGCTGTGAAATTATATAGGTCATAGCCTCATCTTCACACCCTAAATGCACTGTGTTACTCCATAAGAGCTGTGTTATTTTCACTGTAGTACCTACTAGAAAATTTTTCCATATAAGGTGCCCAATAGGAGCTCATGAATAAGAGCGGGGCTGAGTGTGTTTGTCCATTCAGTTTGACTTTAACAGGTTTTCCAATGTGCAGTGTTTATGTGAATAATGTTATGGCCCAGCAAGCCTCTTGAGTCTAGCGGGGCTGTTTTCCTGCAAGCCAACCTGGAAGTTAACTCTGCAACGGTTCGTTGGCTGCAGTCCTCCCCTATAACTCTAGTGGGATTTTCAATGTGCTTTCAGATTGGTGCTGAAATAAGGTTTGTGTTAAACACGAGGGGACACCAGTTGAAATACAAGTGAGGCTGAATGTGTGCCACCAACAGTTGTCCACAGTGCGCGCAACCAATGCTACAGACTGGAAAACTGACACGTTTCAAGGTATATCTCACAACATTTACATTGAATAAAAGGATGGGATTTATATAAAGTCTAACAGCAAGAAATGTGAGGCATGTTATGAGGTTGAGTCATCTTCTAAAATGTAAATCTAACATATCGTTAAGTGAAATGTCATACTTTCTCATATACAGTGTATTCAGAAAGTATTCAGACCCCCTACACTTTTTTCAATTTTGTTATGTTGCAGCCTAGTCAAAAAAAAAAAAAAAAATCATTTTTATTCTCATAAATCTACACTCAGTACACCGTTATCAGAAAGTGAAAACAGAATTTTACAATTTTTTGCTAATATATTAAAATAAAAAAACAAATATTACATTGACATAAATATTAAGACCTCACGTTCCCCCATTTCTCTGGATCTTTGCCAAGATGTTTCTACACCTTGAGTAGAGTCCACCTGTGGTAAATTAAACTGATTGGACATGTTGAAAGGCAAACACCTCTCTATAGAAGGAGCAAAAACCAAGACATGAGGTCCAAGGAACTGCCTGAGGAAGGCTACATAATTATTTCTGTTGCACTTAAGGTTCTAGTGGAATTAGTTTGACACAACAGGGACTCTTCCAAGAGCTGGTGGCCATCGCATTGTATCCTATCCTATCCTATCCTCTCCTATCGCATCCTAGCTATCGTATCACATCATAAGCTATTGTAAAATAACTATCATATCATATTGTAACAAATCAAGTCCCATTATATAATGTTGCATCTAATTACATCATATCATTGCATCATATCACACCGTGTCATGTTTTATTGCACAACACGATTTTGTATCGTATTGTGTCTCATTGTAAAAGTTCTTGTTTCCTTTTTTAATATCCTGCTATGTGCAAATTTTAACTGTTAAAAGTACATGTAAATTAGTTACATGGCTGTAAATGGCAGATCATTGCTTGATATGGTGAAACTTATGGAAGTTACTGAACCCAGGAAAAAAGTGCTCTCATATGTTTAACATTTCTACCTTATAATAACAGCAAAAGAGATGTTAATGTTCTAATACAAGGGACTGTTCATTGTATCAGAGAAAGGCTACCCCTCTGTGCCTTTTCACAGTCTTTGTGCTAAGCTAACTGTCTCTAAGCAGCAATATATATCAGACATTTGAGAGCGGTAGCATATAAATCTCCTCATCTAACTTTTCTAGCCAAGGGCAAATAAGCATATTTCCCAAATGTCAGATGTATATCTTTGAAGATATGTCTTATTTAAGACACTTCCACCAAATTCTATTCATATCCTAATTTTTTCTCTCAGCTGAGGGGAATCAGGGCTCAGGAATGCTAATGAGTGCAGATTTAAAGGCTCAAAAGTGGACTGCTCATTAGCTTGGAGGCTAGTGCATGAAAGACAAAGATGACAGAGACACATGGGTTTCAATGTGTGTTCAGAGATTCACGTAAAACATAGTTTTGATATACTGTTTTCGGCAAAGTTTTTATATTTTGTATGGAAGCTCCATGGCAGACAAATGATTTGCTCCATAGGATGCTGTTATTTTTTTATATTTAAAAGCAAGTTTCTTCATGTAACACAATTTTGCATCACTCTACTCCAAGTCAAACAGGAGCTAAGGGCAGAGAGGTACCTCATTTTGAAGTATATGGACTTCAAACAGAATAAGGTGGACTTTGAAGGGGAGATGTTCATTTTTACCCCCTTTTTTCACTTCGATTGATTGTGTGAGAAAGATAAGAACAAAGAATTTTTGCCTGTTGCTCATTTCCTTTGACCTCACTCACAATCCAAAGCCTTTCAATCATGTCTTGTCTTTTCTTTTTATCTATAAGTAAACTGACAACCTGAACAACTTTGCTCAAAGACCTTAATCTGAGGTCAAATATGTCTCAATGTTACCGAATTTCTTGTAATCACTCTCACAGTGAGCGTTTGAAGTGCTATGTGGGAAACGTGTCAACAACAACCAGTAAGAGTACATAATTGGATCTTCATACAATGTAAACAGTTTTTTTTGAAGGAAATATTTGACAAATGGATGAATATGGCAATCCCATCAATTTCCCTTCTGTCTGAGAAACATTTGAAATCATGAAAGCATGTGTCATCTTTGAAGTGATTCCATCAATTTTTCATGCCATTCTTCATTACAAGCTCTATCGTGTTGGTGAAAGACATACCTCGCAAAAGGTCTGTTTTATCTCTGCACTTTGAAATTATTGTGTAATATGAAATGCAGATAAAATCATAAGCATCAATCTGTCTCTGAATTCCACTTAATCCTCATGTGTCATGTAAGGATTTCAAGGCTGTATTTAAGTGTAGGCGTGGACCTTCTTAAGTCATCAATGTTCATTTAGATACTTTGTTATCCACGTCTGTTAAACATGTAAAGTGCCCTTAAAATGGCACTGAAAGGGTTGAAATTCATAATAAATAAATAAATAAATAAATTTGTTCTGATCTTGATAAAAAAAAAAAAAATCCATGCAAAAAGTGTTTTTTTTTCCCACTTGAATTATTCTTTATCGCTATTTATGTATGGTGTCCTTTTTTAAGCCAGTGTGAGTGTAAACATTTATTGAAATCTTAAAATTAGAGAAAAGGCTAAAACATCAGGGTTGTTGCTCAATATGAATATATTCAGGGCTGTGATGATCTCATTCAAAGGAATCCAATATGCATGTGGTATATACGAGTAATTTGTTTTTGTATTTTTTTTTTTTACCTTACAAAAATCTGTCTCTTTTCACTTCAACTTGCAATAAATGGGTTAAATTCCTAAAAAAAATAATAACTATGCGTAAAAATCAAAGTGAATGTTTGGTATTAGAAATTTAAAGCTGTAATAATCTTTTTACTTGGAAATATAATTTGCATGCAATATACACAAACTATATATATATATATATATATATATATATATATATATATATATATATATATATATATATATATATGTTGGTATTTTTGTCCCCAATTGTAACAATTTCTTTGACACCATATGAGGGTTAATGCAACAAAAGTAGAACTGTCTTGTTGTAAAATGTGCAATTGGATCTTAACTAGTGATATATTCACTATGTTATTCACTTTATTGTGTTACAGATGGAGCTTATATAGACTTTAAAGAGTGAAAATAAGACAGGAAGACATACCTGGCTGCATAGCCAAAGTAGCGCACTTAATTGATAACTCTAATCAGTTACATAAAATCTTGACAAAAATAATCACCCCAGTGTCAAATATTGGCCCAGATAATTGGTCACTGATTATCAGTAGTGCAATAGCAAACTGAAGCCAAAAGATTTAGAGCCCCTTGCTGACTGGCAGATGGCACATGGGACCAACTTCAACATTAAAATATACATCAGATACATTTTTGACAAAATGATATCTGTCATCATGGGTAATTCTTATAATGCTGACTTATTTCCAAGGGTTTTTTCTCCTGAAAAGTTTATATAGTTATTTGAAGTGAAAATGAACAGATGTAACATCACAACAGACAGCAAATGAGGCTCCGGCAGCATACTAGCAGAATTAGCAGAACCCCATCTGATATCCGATTCAAACGAACAAGAATTTGTGGCCTGCACTGACCTTCAACATATACCTGTAGAATTCAGGTGTGCTACCAAAGAGGCAAGGCGTCATTTCATCTCACCCAGTGAGCTCCCTACTGCCATTATCTTGGCTCCGGTTGACCACACCAGTGCGATTTGTCAGTGCCAGTCACAGGAGTAGATGGAGATGGAGACATGCTGTCCGTATAGTCTATGATAAAACAAAGACATCAGTGTAAGGCAATAATTTACCATCTACACAATTCTGACATGATATTAAGAAAGTTTGACACAAGTAGAGCATGCACCTCAATAGTTGAGCGAATAGTTAAGTGAACAAAACTGAACAAATTTGAGTGTCATCCCTCCAATGGTTGTTAAGAGATTTCTCTCATTCACACACATATATAGCACATGGTGATGCTAAAGGAAAGTTCAAGTGTTCAACAAAGTCAAAAGCTTTCTTTCTCCAAGGAATACAAATTTTGAGTATAAATTCAAGGCAATCCATCAAATAGTTGTAAAGACATTTTTGTCTGCACCAAAGTAGTGCGCCAAAATATGGTGAGCAAGCACTGCAGGAGAGCAAGCGGCTAAAAAAGGATGATTGGGTGTTACTGGTGTGAGGGGGACTAACTCACACTGTTTGACAAGGAAGGAGAGAAACTTTGAAACCGTTCTGAGCTTCCATTAAAAAATGTGCAAATCTAACACCTCTGAAAATAAACTGAGGGAAACTGACAGCCAGAGTTCAGTTACTTCAGTAACTTCAGTTCTAACAGTAGGAAAGTCTTCCTACATCTGAAATGGTCTGAGCTTCACTGAATGATGGCTGAGAACAACCCTATATTATTTAGATTTTGTAGGAGCAAAGACGAGTGAAGACATTAGACCCTACCACATTATAGCGTGAGGCCAAAACCTCATACAGCGCCTATAAAAAGTATTCACCCCATTAGATGTTTGACTCTTTAATTGATTATATAAATCAAGCAATATTATTTGGCTTTTTGACAAAAAATGCAAAAAAAAGATCTCTTTATTGTAAAAGTGAAATTATATCTGTAAAAAGTAATGTCATTTAAACAAAAAAGGACAAAAAGGGATGTGAGACTCCATGGTCAAGTGGAAGAAAGTTCTTTGATCTGATAAAACCAGAATGGTGCTTTTTGGCCACCAGACAGGAGGCTTAATTAGGCAGATGCCAAACACTCCACACACAAATCACCACAAACACACCATCCCCACTGTGAAGCATGGTGGTGGCAGCATCATGCTGTGGGGATGTTTCTTGGCAGCTGGCCATGGATGGCTTGTAAAGTTAGAGGGAAAAAATGAAAATGAAAAATATAGGGAAATAATACAGGACAATCTTCTTCTGTCTGCAAGAGAACTATGGTTTGGGAGAAGATTTATTTTCCAACAAGACAATGACCAGAAGCATACAGTGAAAGCAACACAGAAATGGTTTAAAGACAAGAATGTGAATGATCTGGAGTGGCCAAGTCAAAGCTCAGACCTCAATCTGATAGAGAATTTGTAGCTGGACTTGAGAAGGGCTGTTCACATCCCCTGGTCCCTGTGCAATCTGACAGAGCTTGAGTAGTTTTGCAAAAAAGTATGGAGTACAATTGCAGCATCCAGATGTGCAAGCCTGACTGAGACCTATCCACAAAGACTCAGTGCTGTGATTGCAGCCAAAGAAGCATCTAATATATGCATACTGGAAGGGGTGAATATTTATCTAGTCACTTATTTTACCTTTTTTTTTTGGGGGGGGGGAGGGGGGTAGGCATAATGGGAAATTGTGGAAGACGGTGATAACATATTTTTTGAGCAAAACCCAAACAAAGAGATCTACAAATAAAGGTGGGAGAAACAAAGTGTGACTTCCGGTCAAAGAGTAGTTAGTGCAGGCAGCTTTTAATGTTTAGGGGGGATTTAAGGGAGTTTATAAAAAACTAAGAATTGGCTTATAGAACGATTGGCAAAGAGAAGAAAAACACCTAGCATGCTCAGTCACCAGTAACAAATTTGTCCAATATAGCATGTCCAAAGCTGATTTATAAAAAGATGTCTAGCATATGCTGTCCAAACCACAATCTTCGCATCTCATATCCAATATGGCAAGCATGCACGGATCTTTGTTTTCTGTTGGTGTCTGAACAAAAAAAATTCACCCTCTTCTTGTATACCAGCTAGAAATCAATAAAAGAGCATCACCCAAGACAAATATCGCATAATGTTGGCACTGTCCTGGTCTGATAATTGGTGATACCTTCCTTTCTGTGTATTCTGCACTCCAAATTGTCTTTGTGTTATGTTTTCATACTGAGTGCAAAAAAGAAATGCAAATGATGCTGGCTAATTAATTACACCGTGATGACTCGGCTGTCCGCATGCATCCACCTGGTCCATTAACTTTCAATTCAAGGAGTGGATTTTCACCCCATTTTCACAATTAAAAATGTCAGGACATATACTTCTCAATTCATCCCACTGACATTTCTTAAAATGGATTGCTGTCATTAAGCTATTAAATTGCCTTTAGAAAAAATAAAATAAAAAATTAAATGACCCAGTTAAAAGCTAGTCAATCCAAAGCTCTTTTGGTAAGCTTATTTGATGACTGTGTGAGGGCCTATCAGTTCAATCCAAGCCTCACATTTCTGTCTGAAAATTCATCACAAGAGAAAGAGACAGCATTAAACTGCATACCTTCTGCCAGATAGTTATGCTCCAATCCTGTTAATACACAAGAGAACAATGAGTGACATGAAATATGTCAAGTGAAAAATAGCCCAGCTGAAGGGCCTAAATATAGCCATTTCATCATCTTCTGCTGCCCATCACTCACACAAGTGTCTCTTTTTTGTAAAGGAAAAAGGCCAATCTGACCAGGCAGACAACCTTTGCAAGGTTACAGGAGCTGTCAAGTTAAGAGGTAGACACTGTCAAAATGTCTACTTCAAACCACTTTACTGCAAATGAGTTATTTGTAGGCACATTTCAATAGAAATAGAAAATAACCCAACTTCTCAACCATATATCCTGTTCTTACTGGAAGCTTGAGATCAACAGTGAACCCTCTTATGGCAGAAATAAACTTGCCTGATTGTTGCCCTCTATACAAGGTCTCTAGTTATGTAGCTGTGTTCATGTGTTGCCTGGAATTGTCTAGGTCGGGGTTACTCAACCCTGATCAATCAAAGAGCCCAATTGTTGAAAAAATAACCATGACAAAAGAGCAATGCGTTAAATATCACTGGTCGAGGTTACTCTGGGTTTTTAATCCATTCTGGATGTTGTGTTTTATGATGCGTTTCTAAAGTTCACATATGTTCCTTGGTTCTTAAAATGTGTCTCCCTGGTGCTTAGTTGTGATGTTTGGGTTGACAATGGTTGCTGAATTCTTTATGGATTGTCTTCTTGGGTTTGGTCTGTCTTCTTGTGTTCTGAAGCTTTGTTTTACTTGTGCCTCTGCCTATTGTAAAAGTGCTTTGAAACCCTGTTTTTAATAGTGCTATACAAATAAAGTTATCATTAACCACCTAACCACCTGCTTATCTCTACAAAAGAGGATAAAGGCCACAGGTGAAGGAGAAACATAATGCTGTGCATTTTGAGATTAAAGTTGAAATGATGGGACTAAAATTATAATACAATTTTGAGAAAAAGTCAAAACCTTATTACTGTAACAAACAGCAGATCATAGCCAACCACACTATGTTTATGAGCTAAAAGAGAAAGAATCTCTTTGTTGTTAAATCCAATACTGTATAGTTTCACATGTTCATCAATACAAGGCATTTTGACAGTCAGGGAATTTGCCGTTTCTGGTCTTCAGTTAACCTTGCGAAGCAGATGGATACGCCCGTTTCCTTGTTTTTCACAGGCGAATCTATCTCGCAAAGCTCCCATCTGAACCATTTGGGCCCAGTTAGAAAGTGACAGGACCAATCAGCAGTACTTTCAGGCACAGCAGAGTTGTGACGTAAACAAGCAGCAGCAAGAGCTGGTGTAGTTATGGCGGAAGAGATTAGCGTAGATGCTAGACGCTAAAATGTTTCACATTATTCCTAAGTAGCTGCACATGCGCAGCTTGATAGCAGCTACGTCTCGTGTTCTGTTGCTCTCATTGGCCCGTAGAGATGTGACAGACAGAACGTTCACCCAATCACACTCACAGTTTTTTTCAAATCCTCTGCCTTTTCTCAAACGTTTCCTATTGAAGCTTTCTCAGATGGATGTGTGAAACAAATCCATCTGGCATGTCAGGTTAGTCTTCAGTACTATTCGCATGGGATAAGTACTTCCTGATGACCTCTGACAATTCATGAATTCACATAGGTAAAATCAATGTAAAGAATGTACTGGACTTTCTGAAGGGAGGTATGAAGGTGTAGCATGACAGCAGTAATGAATAAACGTGATGTTTTTTTAATTCTAAATTGCAAACCAAAATGCAAAGTACTGCCCAACGCATTTGGCAGATGACATGTCCTCATGTACCCCACGCATACTATTAACAAGAGATTTCAATAAACATGTGCCCAAGTGTTCATTTGTTGCTTTTTTACATAACACAGCAAGTTGTTCATGATCAATAAACAAGTGAGCAATCTACCTTTGCCCTCCCATTATGCATGGAGGTCAAGTCCGTCACCTGTGGCTTTCTGCAGCAGATCAGATGAAAGGAAGAGGAAACGAGAGCAGCGTTTTGGCCCTCCTGTTAATGCATGAGAGAAGCGAGATGTCTCAAGCTAAATATAAAACTTTTCTGTCATTTTCAGACGTCACAAGGTAATTCATGAATCATCAGAGGTCAAAAGGTAATAGTAATCCCATGCGAATAGAACTGAAAACTCTAAGAATCGTCTCCATATCGTTAGGGATATGCTGCAAGTCTATATTCAGTGCCAGCGCTGCCAAACCGCATCAATACTCACTGATCAGAAACCTCCAAACAGGAAGTCAAAAGTTTAGAAATTATAGGTATTTCAAATGATGTCATGATTAGAACTGGAGGTGATTACGAAAAATTAAATCAATCAATTAAAAAATATATATATGAATATTACCATATAAAGTAGGGGTCAAAATGTTTCACCAATTTCTGGACACTGCACAAAAAATGTAAATACATAGAACTTGATGTTTGTGGTAATTGATGACTTGGGACCATCTTTGATAATAATTAAGAAAAATCCACTCAGGATTTTTTTTTATATGGAAAATATCTCATTCTGCTAAATTGAAAGTTGAATAAACTGGCATTTAAAGAGTTAAACACAAAAATGACCTGAAAATGACCAAAAATTTGCTAAAAAATAAAACAAAACATTTAAAAAATACTTATACAAAATATAAATATTAGCATTTAAAGCAGGTGCAGAAAATGTCCCCTTGGGATATATATGTAGTCATTTAAAGGGATTACTAAGGTTTAAACTTAAGTCAGATTTTTAGGTTTAAATTAATCAGAAACTTATTACCTGCACCTGTTACATGAGAGCACATCCACTGCCTCCATCAAACTTCCCATAATGCTCAGGGGGACAAATGCAAGAATGACATCCTCAGCTGTTTTTTTTTTTTTATTTTTTATTTTTTAACTCAGTTATTTTCTAAATTACAAGCGAGCACCGTGCAAAGTATGCAAAATTTCCAACCCAGCTACTGTTTACATAGCATCTGTAAAATTACAGACAGCTATCAGAGGAAAAATATGGCACGAAAGAAAAGTTTTAAACAGGATACTTCTCAAGCAGTTTCCGGGTGTTACTCACGGAGAGTCCTGTTGTGGTACTTCTTGATTGGATTAGCGCACATTTTTCTGACGGAGAACCGAAGATAAGACGCTAATGCAAAGTGTAAGTAACTCCGAAGCTAAATATATGCGTGTTATGTTTTTTGTCTTTCAGTATCACCAAGATAAAGCTCTGGGAAGACATATTTGACAGAAAATACAACAATGTGGCGCCAAAGGGTTTAAAGTACCTTGACAGCTTCCTCCAGCGGAGTCTGACTGCTACACCAACTGCAGATAAACGGGCCTTATGCAGACTACAATAAGGCATTTCCTGCTTGGTTTTGGAGTACCATCCTGCACCTGTCCCTCTCACCTCAGGCAGGTGACTTGGCTAAATAAGCTGTGAATCAGTGGGTGTTTCCGTCTGCTTCTGTGGTGTGAAAATATGCAAGAGAAGGTGGGAGCAATAGGAAAAAGGAGCAGATGCAGGATTTCATTGCGTTCCATAGCTTCTTCTCCTTAGAGATGGTATTAAAGCTATTTTAATGAATGCCTTTGTGACCTGGATGCATTCTGTGTGCCCTTTTTATCTACTTCATAGCAGATATCAGAAGGGATACATGAGATAGTTGATGATTTCGGCTTTATATTGTAGGTAAGGTATTGTAGGTAGGTTAAGCGAGCTTTGCCTGTAACTTGAAGAAAGTAGCTGCATGTCTGTATGAGTTTTGTTTATACTGCTTTTTACCAAATAGAAAAACATCCCCAAACATACCAAAAACACATTTCTATTCAAGCTCCTTTTCTTCAGGCTAAATGGGTGAAAATTAATAAGCACAGACAAACATCATGAAGCATCTTATTTTCTGCAAATGTCTAGCCAACAGCCCCAAGACTTTAAAGTGCTATGAGTCATTTTTTGTGTTTATTGTCAGGAATAAAACACCACATTAAGTGAACATAAACAAACACTTCAACCCCTAATTGTCTTTGTTCTGCCTGTGCATGAGTAGTTATCAGTGCCCATAGCCTGACAACATGACTGGCAGTGCCTATGCAAACACAGACTTGTGCTTCATAAATTTTATGAGTAATACAGACTGTGTTGTAATCTGGAAAAGCATCCTGGCATGAAGAATAAGGATTATATATTTTTCATCTCAGAAAACTAATTGAAAAGGCCTGTGATGGTGCTGTTATCAGTCAGTCCCCAGCTGAGTTACGGCCATGCTGAGATATGAGTGACAGAGAAAAGGGAGACTTAATGAACAGCATGTGACTGTTAAATAGGCAGGTGCTGGATTGTAGAGCTGGACATGTTTTAATACAGATATCTCATATTAATCCCTATTCAGCCTTTCAGATTTTGTGATGATATCGGCTGTCTGTTGCAAGCACCTTTGTAATGGATGAATGAGCTGGAATATTCATTCTTTTGCTATAATACATGAAATATAATTCTACTTCAGTTACTTTTGCAGCAAAAGAAATTGATCTAGTCCTATATTAAACTACAAGACCCCTGGGAGACACCAGACATTCACTAGGGCCAATTGCCAAGCCCATTATGATGAGCAAATCTGCAAGAGAACGACTCTATGAGACTTTATGTCATAGGAGGGGTATGACAAAATATCAATATGACAATACAATATGTTCTGACTTGTGTGTTTTAATTATCAAGTCTCTGGGGCCAAATATTGAAATTTTAATTAAAGAAGGTGGTGCTTCAAACAGATTTCCTTAACAGATGTTTATTGACTAAACAAGATTTTTACAGCAGCAAAAAAAGAAAAGGAGGAAGTGGTATTATATCAGACTAAAGGGAAAACAAGTTAAAATGGAGCATGGTGAAAGTGACCACAAATTTAACCCCACATTGATCCTATACTTCATCTAAACTCTGCAGTTTTTCACCAATATTACTGTTACCCAGGGCTGCATATCAACAGTATGCTGTTGATTTTATTGACTAAAATATGACTAACAAATATTCATTGACAGCCTGACGAAACCAACCAAACCAAAACCAAAAACTCACACAAATAGTATTATAATTTTAGAATATAACCTTTCAATTGATGATTGGTGACAGTACAGAACAGAAACAGAACCACATGCACCAAACATGCAATGAGACAGGAAGTCGATCCTGCAACAAGTACAGCGGGAACTTTAGCCTCTTTATATGGGCAGCTGCTCTGAGCTAAACCAGCACCCTTTTTAATGTGTAGCCCTCTAGGCGACGACTCATACTTGATGGTATTCTTTACGGATGCACACAGTTAGCCAGCTAAATGGCTAAATCTGGATATCATATTAGCCAGAGCAAGATTTACGAGTCAACCATCCTAATTTCAGTCAGTCATCTCACGTTTTTAATTGTTCAAGTATTTAATTATGGCAGCACAGCATGTTTGGCGTCAGGCTCCGACCCCATCTTTCCTCACAGATTTATTTTAAATGCAGAATTGAGGAGTGAAGAGATAACTTCTTAAACCTCCTATTGGAGGCTACAGGTGGATGCTGGGGTGGAGGTGGTTTAGAAGTGAGAGTGCAGTACTTACACAGAGCAGAACGGACAAATGCAGGGCAGAGGAAGAGACTGGAAATTTTGCAGCTAAAATAAATCACTGAATTAGGAGAATGGGAGTCATGTGATTTGATTAAGATACATGTCAGGTGTGAATCATTAGGCTGTAGATGACTGCCTCAACTAACTCTCAGGCGTCACTCCATCATCTTTCATTTTTTTAATCAATAAAGGACTGAAAAAGCAGTCAAATGCTCTTTTAAAACTGTAATAATAGCTGCTGTAGCGTCATTTAATGCTGCTACCTCCTGTCAGAGTTTTCCCCTGGCACTTTTGCTGACATAAACATGAGAAACTTTGCAGTTAGCATGTTGTAGAAAAATTGTGGTATGACAGTTTTTTCAATTAGAGAATGGAAATAAAGTTGTATGTAGAATATTGAGGGTTATACTCAAATACAACCAGAGTGACGAGTAACCACATTAAATGAAGAATAATCTGCAAAGAAAAACGAAGGCTGGCTGAGCTTAGCTGAGCTAAGCCAGTAAAAATAGTAATCTTATGTAGAAATACATGTTGATAAAACGTAATTAGCTCACCAAAGGTCATGCTATGTAATGATGTGTTTAAAGGTTGGCTGAGTAAAATAATTACTATGCTAACGTAGAAAAGATATCATCATGATGTATACATTAAAGAGGAAAAAATACATCAGGATTTGGGGAGAACCTAACAATATGATCACAATACTATTGTAAAACAGTATAATATATAAATATATATTTATATTTATGATATTTCTATTGTAGATGGACGTGCCTATGACTGGTATTTACACCCACAAATGCTGTCTATTGAGTTAATCTGGAATGACTGCGCCTGCAGGAACAGAAGCTGAACCCAGAGGGCTGCGATCAGGTAAGAGCTTTGCTGCTCTATCAGTCATGTGCCCAACACTCCAGATGGTGAACCACGCTGAAGTTGGTTTGCCAAAACAGGTTCTTTTGTACAGCAATTTTAATGAACCTGTGTGGGCTCCATGGTCTCAACATCACACTGCTTTTGACCATGTTTTCTTGTTTGATGTTATATTAAAGAAATGTGTTTACTGAGTATTCTTTAAAGGTATAATCTAATCTACTATCAGAGTAGATGTTGCTCTCAAGCACCAGTCTCTTGTGCTGTTTCCTCCCCATTCCTTTCCTTTGGTATTCTGACCAAATGCAGCCTTTTGCAGGACTGATCACCATTTAGATTTGCAGCCATAAGATCATTGTATTATTATGTGCTTTGTAGGGGTGCACAATATTATCGGCATATTGGTATTGGCAGATATTAGCATAAAAATTTAATTATCAGTATTGGCAGATTGGAAAATGTCTGGAATTTACAATCAATATATCGGCTGTAAATATCAGCCTATAATGGAGTTATAGGCAGGACTAACAGACCTATGCCAGCTTCAGTCTTTTTCTCTGTTCATCCTCATTTCTTGAACTTCAAGGGAGTTTTGAGAACAGAAGTTTGCTTTTTTGTTCATCCTTAATCTTTAAATGTGTTTTAAGGACTGAAGTTTTAGGGCTGAACTACAGCTATATTTTGATATTGGTATCCACATATATCAGTAATGGCTATATTTAGCTTGGAAACATCATGATATCATTATAAATTTTATTCTGAACTCATTATTTTCCTTTGTTCGGACTGACTGCAAGTCTCCTTAAATTCACCAATCTCTGAGCGCTGCCTTCCAACGCCACAAGCCAATAATATTTCAATCACATAGAAATTCCTTGCCCGGTTATGGTCAAATAAAATCCATCAAGTGTATGCATATCAAAATAATGTCTACATTTTTTCTAAGATAAGGCAACACAGCGTTTGCAAATTTAGCTGCAAAATTACACATATGATATCTTACATTATGTTGACGACATTAGTTAAGATTAGAGCGACGCCTCTGTGAGCCTAAGAGCCAGTACAGTGGGAGGAATATTAACCAGTTCAGTATTGACATACATCTTGCAAAGTGTTGTGTAAAACTTTTTATATTTTTTCAGCTGACTGTGCCATAGACCTCTAAGGGCTATGCCTTTTGTAGTGTTTCCGTCTAAATGTATTGCAAAGTTTAAACAAAGTTTTAGAAATTTGTAAGAATGAAAATGTTTCTATTCCCTGCTGTTATGCGTGTGTAGAGGTGTCAAAAAGGTCAGGCAGTAGGTGGCAATAATAAACAAAGACCAAACAATTGAAGAAAGAGGGCTCAACACTACTTTCAAAGGCTATGTTTTGTAGAGAAAAAAAAGATTTTAGCCACAAAAATGAAGACCTTTGTACAAGTTCTTTTAGAAATTGTGTGTTACTGGAAGAGTTCTAGTAATAGCCATGGGTGCTTACTTAACGTGTTTGTCTGGAGATGTAATTGTTCATTTGCTAATCTGGTTCCACTGCAAAAGTGGTTTGTCTCTATTATCAATACACCAACTTTCCACTTCCTCAAAGCATAAAAACAGTTTTTAATTTCCATTTTATTTTCTTTTTTGGGGATTTGCAGTGTTTTTAGACATTTTCTTTCTGCATAAATTGAAAATGCAGCTAAAACTGCTGGATGGAAACCCCACTTCTGTCTTACTGCTGATATCAGTGAAACAGTTACAATGACTTGTACACAGCAGCATTTAAAGGCAGGCTTGGTCACACGTTAAGTAATTGTACCATATCAGTCATCAGTGAACCAACACCAATGAGCTGATGTTTGAGCAGAGAATAAATTGGATGTGTCAGACTCATCATTATTTCTCTCAGTGACCTGTTATCTCTCACAGAGGAAATATAAAACCAAATGCATCCCCAGCTGAACATTCATTGATGGCGTGTGAGCTATAGTGATGGGTTTTATTAAGTTCCACTGAAGAGGGGAGAGCATATTTAATTCAATTCCATTTCCTCACTTAGTGTATATTAGAACAGGTTAGCTCATTTTCTCTCTGTCTGATGCTGACGCATAAATCTTGAACAATTTTAGAAACAAGGCTTGACAAGGAGGATGCAGTGTGCTGTTAAAATTAGTTTATAGACACTCTGGCACATGCTTTTATGGACTGTAATGCTATCTTGTTTGTTGATCCACCACTTAGGTCAAGCAGCAAATTTTAGATTCATTACAATGAGATGTTAAACACAGATTCATGGTGGCTAGAGGATGAATCATAGTTACTGCTGAGAGTCCCTGGCCTTTGCTTTTGTACAACAATAAGGCGGATATTTGTAGGCTCCAATAATAAATCTCAATGACAAGTAAGTGAACCGATATGACCCTTTGTACATTCAGTTTTGCCCACTTCAGGACATGACATTTTAAATGACATTCTTCTTTTGTTAAATTGTAATGTTTTTAACATTTTGTTTATCTATTTAAAATAACTCATATACATAAAAAGTAATGGCATCCCCTGCCTTGATTTAAAAGTAATTAGAAAACATTTCACTGCTAACATGCTAAAATTAAAGATAGCAAACATGGAAGATAATTTAAAACATTCTCAAGCTTGTGTTAGTTGAGAAAAGTTTGTAATTATTAGATGTGATTATTGTATCTGTAAGTGTGCATTTTAACTATAAGTCATTGTTTCTTGTTGTTTGCAGGGCATGACCATCCTGACTCAAAAGTCAGAATGATATTTACATTAACTGATTTTCATCTAAAAAGTTGACTGTGGCTTATACATTGTGTGAAAACAGAACACATGCCATGTAAAAATAATTGATTGCATAAATATTCATCTTATTTAAAGTGACTGACTTAATTCTACAGAGGTCCAAATTGGTACTTTAGACTCACAATTAGTGAAATGGGGATCACCTGAGTGCAGTGAATGTGTCTGAAGTGGTTGTAGCATAAAGATGCATGTGCCTTGAAGGTCCCGTCACTGGTTTATCAGTATCCCTGGCTACCATTACACCATGAAGACAAAAGAACACTCCAAACAACTCACAGAAAAGGTTATTGTAAAGTATAAGTCAGGGGTGACAAAAAAAAAAAAGATACTATGTTTGGGGGACACCAAAAGCTGCACATCACCACAAACACACCACCCCAGCAGCATTGTGCTGTGGAGGAGCCTCTCGGCAGTTGATCCTGGAAGGCTTGTAAAGGTATAGGGCAAAATGAATGTAGCAAAATATAGTAAAATCCTGAAAGAAAATTGTGTTCCAGAAAACTATGGCTTTGGAGAGGATTTACTTTCCAGCAAGACAGTGATCTGAAGCATACAACGTAAGCCACACAGAAATGGATTTAAAGATGACAAGGTGAATGTTCTGGAGTGGCTGAGTCAAAGCTCAGACCTCAATCCAATAGAGAATATGTAGCTGGACTAGAAAAGGGCCTGTCACGCTGAATCCCGGTACAACCTGACAGAGCTTGAGCTGTTTTGCAAAGAAAGATGGAGTAAAATTGCAGTGTCCAGATGTTTAAGCCTGATTGAAACCTCTCCACACAGACTCAGTGCTGTGATTGCAGCCAAAGGTGCATCTACTAAGTACTGGCTTGAAGGGGTGAATGTTTGTGCAGTTACTTATTTCATATTACATGTTTTTATTTAATTTAATTTTATCATTTAACCTTTATTTAACCAGGAGAAAACCCCCATTGAGATTAAAAATCTGTTTTTTCAGGAGGGTCCATTAACATTATTTTGTTTAAATAGGCTTTCACTTTGACATTCAAGGATTTCTTTGTAATTTATTGGATCAAAAAAGCAAGATTATATTGATTGATTTATAAAATAAGTTAATGGATACAACATCCAAAGGGGTGAATACTTTTTATAGTGCGAAGTGCCAAGACACGTGACATCATTACTGCAAGTGCAAGCACACTGCATAAGACCATGCAATTTAACATTTGTCCCAATTCATTGTTGTTGTGAGTGATTGCCTTAACTTCAATGATTAGAATGTGATATAATACATAACGTCACAAACCACAACGGCAAGGGTTTGCGCCACTTTGCTTGCTTTCCCACTCGTTAGGTCATAAACGTGCATTTAAAGAAAACGGGAGGTATTCCATTAAGTTAATAAACCTTGTGGACTGCTGGTTTGGCTAAAAAGAGTCCACAGTGAGGGCAACAAGAGATTGGCTGAGGAGGGCAGAGCAACTCCTGGGCTATGAGTCTGCCTCACAGGAATCAGCAGAGGCTGAGAGCTCAGCTACTGTATTATAGCTAGAAGATATGAAAACTCCATGTGGCATAAAACGATGGTTCTAAAACAGTGACACAGCTGCACAGAAACTGCAAGTTGTGTACTTTGCTGCATAAAATGGAAATTGCTACACAAGAGGGTGGTTTAAACTGTTTTGCCCTTGGGAGATTTCAAAAACAGACTGCAATTTATTTCCCATGCTGACTTGTATTCCAGATTTATTGTAGCTCAAATCATGTCCAAGTTCAGGTTGTCTTTCTGAGTTGCGTGTAGGCCTGTAGACTTTAACTCCTAATTTTAAAATTAGAAGTGATGATTCACACAGTAAGCAGAAATGTAAGACACATCCTCATTAAAATATGTCTTGGAAGCAATTGAAAGTTGGACGGATAACCACTGTAAATGTTTGGATTTTGTTACTGCTTTGGTAAACTGTTGTCATAGCCTCTCATACACAGCAAATCATATTCAGTACATAATATACATTGAACTCCACTACATGAGTTTTCATGTGTGGGGACAAACAGCCCCAACTGTTCTCTCTGACTTTATGCTGCTAACCCCCCAAAGGCTCACACAAAGTTAGGCTGAGTTGATGTGGGAATGCGAGTGGGTGGGCTGATGAGTTTCATGTTGAGAGGAGTTTGGCTGCTTGAAACTCTTCAGTGTGTCACAGCCAGGCTCTGATTGTGACAATTAAGGGAGACAACACAAGCTAGCAAGTACCAAAGTTGTTTTATTTATGAAAAAAATCTATAAGATGAAGTGTTTGTGTATGTGTGAGTGCATTGAATGAAATAAACAGGGAACTTGTTTTTATAGATTCAGATGGCATCGAGGGGACAATATACATCCACTTTAAGCAGAGCAGACTCATAACCCCGATGGTTAGGAGCTGCTGTGGCCTGCTGCACTTCAAGTAAATGCTAAAATCTAAATCTTTTATACTTTAGAAATATATTTTCACATCCAAAGCTCAGAGCCAAGTAGGAGAACACAGTGAGTGAGCAGGGTAAAAGATAACTGGGAATACGTGTCAGCCTATCGCTTGAGATCTTTGATTCGTTTTTTTTTTTTTTAAACATATGGACAACAATCTGACTTTATTCTGATAGGTGTAAAAGTTTATTAATTTATCAACCTTTACCAGTTAGTGATAAGTCAGTGTAGGACACCACAACTTGTTAGCATTAGCATTGTAGTTTAACATTTGTGTTTTTGTGGCTGCAGGCTAATGGAAGGGCTTCCCATCCCCCATAGGACCCCTGTCCCTGACTATAACAGTGTGCTGGCTGTAATATATGGGAATTAGCACCCCTGAAAAAAGAGAGTCATAGAGAAGAACAAGTGTCAGGCTGGCAACACACTAGACTATGTTAAGTCTGATTTTGGGCAAGATTTGCCCCCCACCCCTTGCCCTCAAGTGGAGGGGGGTTGTGAGGGGTTGACCCATACATGATTGCGTGGTTGTATCATAAGACATTTTTGTAGCAGTTATTGTCCAATAGTAAACTGAGTGCTCAAAATGCTTTAAAAACTGTATGTCATGTAACATGTGTTTTCCATGAACATGTCTAAATTTAGTAGTACTCTGTTGTAACCATAATGAAACCTTTTCAACCATCACACCATTTGGAAGATCTGTGCAATCTGGCACTATTTCCTTTAATTAAATAGGACACTTCTGCTGTTTTTGTAAATGAGAAGTTAAGAGTCTGTGCTTCTGAAGCAGCAGCAGTCTCATACATATTTGATAACACCGGTCATTGACTTAAGATCATGACGACTTTCGTTGAGCTTTACCAAAACAACGTGATATTGAAGTATATCTTTGTACCTCATCAATATTAATCTTACTAATCATCTGATTAAGCACAACCATGTGAAACTATTAAAAATAAGAAACAGTAAAAAGCTCTGCCGTAGTGGAAGAAGGAGCCTGTGAAGATTCAGCTTTTAAAGCAAAAGTCAATTCATATCTGGCAGCAGAATCCACTTCTTTATCTCACCTTTAAAGCCTCCCACTGGACATCCAGCTGGAAGACATCAAACCAAAGGTCAGGTCGAGGATGAGTAAGTCAGTATCTGGAGGCCAGTCAGGGGATGAGAGCACAGCAGAGATCCAAGCCGAGGCCAGCACCACTCACCATGGCAATACAGATGGCCTTACCTTATGTTTGGTCAAGTGTTTTTTATTCTTCTGTGTAAAGTATTTTAATGCTCTCAAAAAAAGAAACAACAGAGTATTTAACAATTAATTAACATCTTTTAAAAATCTTTAAAAGATAGAACAAAAACTGATTTTTTAAAGAGTTCTGAGAAAGCATGGGTCTAGGTTTCAAATGCATTGTTTCATATGAGGTGAAACCCATTTCTGTTCTTTATGATGTAGTTACTAGGGGTGGGGACTGCAGGGTAACCACACACTTGATATGATATGATGTGGTGCGATATAATGTATGAAACAGGATAGGATACACGATACATAACAGTGGCCAACAATAACAATAATATCACAGCACATAAAGATAACTGGCATGTAGGACAATCATATAATGACGTATCACTACATCTAATTTACAGGGGAATATAAACGGCGTATAAGATGGTAAAGAAAAAAGTGCAGAATTTATGTGTTTATTTATTGCAACTTCATATCAGTTTTACCTTTTATAATGCTTCATCTCTGAGCTTCTTGTTGGTGATGTCTGATGTTTTTTTTGTCGTCTTTATCTTTTATCTCATTGCATCTTACCCATACTTTGTCCACTTTCATGTTACCCTCATTTTGTCGGAAGAGCCACCATAAGGAGTCATGAGGAAGAAATGCAGTGAGTCAACTAGTGGCACTGAAATCTGTGAACAATGCTGTATGTTACTGAATTTGATATATTGATATTTGGCACCAGCAATTTGAGTGAGACAGCCTCTTGTCAATTTAATATTTGGTGTCACCCAAATAGTAACAATTACAAAATGAGCAGCAGTAATAGATTTATAGTGACACTCATTAATACATAAAAGAGTATTTAAGTAACAACATTAGCAGTGTAAAAACCAGAGCAAATTTAGATACTGTAATTTAAAATAAATTAGCAGTTTTTTCCCCCTTCACTCTCTTTGGTGCAATACCCACTTTGCCGTTTTCTCTCATGTTTGATCATGACAACAGGTCACATCTTCTGCCCAACAGGGAATCTCCCCTCTGAATCTGCTGCTAGGTGTGCTAAATGTCAGCGTTTAATTGATGCAACACAACAGATGAACATCTGCTTCTGACATCTGTTCTCACCCACAGTATATGCTGATGGCTGATGTTTATTAACAGGGCCAATATTGGCCAATACCAATGTTAAACTGATGTATGCATCATTGCTTGAGTGTCATTTTAGCTCAGCTGGCCAAGCAGGGGCCCAAAAACAGTCCTGGACAGACTGGTTGCAGGTTTGAATCCCCATCCTGATGCTGTTTAGTGCACGTGTTTTTTCCTTTCAGTCCCCATACTTCCTCTATCTCTTCAGCTTTCCTAATGCCCCCCTCAAACACAAACAAACCAAAAAGCACTGTTTTCTCACTGCAGGTCGCAGATCTCAGATGGACCCTCTCACAGACTGTTAATCTGAGACGCTGTCTCTGTCTGAACGGAAGTGTCGTAATTTGCAGGTACAACAAATTTGTTATTTAATTCAACTTTATTCTTAAACAAGATAAAGCAGTTATATTCATGAAATACCTACATTGCAAACCTTAAAGACTAAGCAACATTAGGGATGAGTATGGGAATCCAGTACCAACACAGTACCAGAACAAACCACCTGAGACCAAATTACAAGACAGATTTTGGTGCTTCATTTCAATACCACACCACCCCACTATAATCCCTGCCAATCCAAAGGAAAGGCGCTAAATACATTACGAAAAGTCACACCTCTTTCCTTTACTTGTGTGTTCTATTAGAGTCTAGTTTCTGAATCGTTTATGATACAGAGACAGCTTTTTCTTTTAGCTGCAAACTTTTAAAAAACCTTTTCTCTTAAAAGTATAAATTAAGGTACTTTTTAGTCATCAGCACCTTTTAAAAAGTATAGATTTAGCTCTGTAAAAAAACAGTACCCAACCCTAAGCAACATTTTATAAATAGAGCAGAGAAAAAGGTCAGAGGTCTGACCCAGGGATAAATTATGTACAGACACGTTTTAGAAGTAGATCCGAGAATGGTGGCTCACTTTCACTTTGTTAGCTTTAGCTAAAGCTAACATAGCTACACTATTCAATAAATGTTACTGTGTAAGCCAGTGTAGCTAAGTTAGCTTTAGCGATGTGAGCTTTAGTAAAGGTAGCTACAGCTAAAGCAGCTACATAAGCTACTTTTAATGAAGCTGCATAAGTTATGTAGTTAACGTTAGCTTCATGGCTTCGTTAGTGTAGACATCCGCTTTGTGACCTTTAGCTATGTTAGCTACATTATCTACATAGCTTACGCTGCTAATGTAGCTAGACAAGCTATGTTAGAATCTTTTCATCTCAAAATAATGATATAATTCTTATGAATAAAATAATTTCTACAATATTCTTTGGTCTTTTATTACTGTTAGGGTTGGGGGGGGCAAAAATTGACATTTAACTTAAAAAGTCAAACTGCTGCTACCACAGAGATGAAAAGATCTTTGGTTCTTCATTTTCTTATTTTTTGAAATAAAAACATCATAGTTGGTATGTTGGCTGATTAGTTCGAATCTCTCATATTTTCTTCCATACAATATTTGCAGTTAGAAGCACAAATAACATTGAAGTAAAAGGCTGTCAATATTTGTGCTATTTAACTGATTTCTGCCAGTAATTACTGATGCAATGTAATTGTTTGTCTGTTTGACAGATGACAACACAACGACATATCCTCAAACATGTTTTGATTCATGTGTTTATCATGGCATCATGATGTGTAGATGTTTTGCAGGGAGTTCTAACCAAACCACTGAGGTCTGAGAATACTGTAAATCTGTGAGTGTGCTCAGTGAAACACTGGAGTGTTGTACGCTGTTATTCTGATAGACATCACTAGTGTTTATTTTAGCCGACATGACGGACATTATGAGGCCAGCATACCAGGACGGAGCATGTTCCTAATGAAGTATTTTGATAATTAGGGTCAGCGTGTAAACACAGGCCATCCCTCCCCCTCTGCTTGTGATCTGAATAATTCAGTGTGCAAATTAGTTAACAAAACCAATTGCAGCACCTCAGCCTTCACTCTGTGTCTCATTTCAAACATGGCCTCTTTTAATTTACCATCATTCGCTGTCTGCTTCATTACACTCTGTGAGTCTTTACCAGCAGGTAACGTTGTACTTTTGATATTTGAAACATATGCAGGTGGTCATGATTCACTTCCTCTGCACAGAGTTCAGCTGTATGTGCAGATCAGGACAGCCCCATTCACATGCATCATATGACATTAAGTGATAACAGCAATACTGCTCTGAAGTCTGTTTTCTGTTCTGTTGCTACCAGAGTACAGCCAAGGGGACTGATTCATTCACTCCATTTTGCTTCTGCCTTCGGGCTGCTCACTGGTGCTCATCCTCTTTGCTTGTGTCACTTGCATCTTTGCAGTGTACTTCAGGCCTAATGACACGCAACACTGCAGGGCTCTGCCTATGGAGAGACAACAGCAGCACTGTGACTGTAAGTCGTACTCTCCCTGTTTGGAGCTTTACAGCAAGGACACGGAGCACAGACACTTCATGCCTCAGCCCTCTGTTTAAGCCTTTTTTTTTTTTTTTTTAAGGAGGAGACACTTGAGCTACAGTGTGAAGGAATAAAGGTCTTTTATATAACTGGCCTCATTCTCACGGACAATGACTCACACTGTCCTCTTGCATTGTAGAGCTATATAATTCAGAAATCATGATTTATTTAGTGATTCATCACCTTGTGTTTAAACTAGTTGAAACCTTTTATAAGACATGACTTTAAAATAAGCCCTCTTTCTGTTTCATATGTAGAGATTCATATATCAACCCTGAGACGCAACATCCATTTTGCGTGGTGTTTTTAGGATTAATGTAAACAACACCATTTTTTTCTGAGGTCACGGTTTGATGGGGAGCGTGAGAGAGAACTGCAGCTGCTGCTCTGAATAGTCAAACAAAAATCTAAATAACTTGGACTGAAGTTTGAAAAAATGCAAAAAAACAACAAAAAAAAAAACAATCAACAAACCTGTTCCAAGGAGTCAGTGTGTAATCATGATTGATACAACATGAGCTTGTAATTCTGTTTACATGTGCAGTATTTTCAGAGGAAAATAACTGGCACAATATGCAGTTTATTCCCAATTAAGGGTATTCCTATAGCGTCTCTTTTCCTAAGCAGGCCCACCCACAGAATTTTCTGTACCCAGAGAATGGGCCCTCCCAGCTGTGATTTATTTATTGTATCAGTGTATCTGTGTTGGATTGGTAGCATTAGTGCTAGCATCCTGGCTAACAGTTTCTTTACTTTGGACCTGAAAGGTGTGTCAAAATATAATTGGGTTCTGAAGTTGAAATAAATTATTTGTGCCACTTCTACCACCTTTAAATCACTTTTTCTGCCTATTTTCGCAAGTATTATTTGACAATTTTCATCAATTTTGCAACGTTTTAATCCTATTTCATTACCTTTTCCACCCATATTTGCCACTTTTTAACCACTTTTCACCACTTTAAACCCTTTCCCCTACTTTTTGCCAATTTTTGCCACATTCCAGCTATAGTTGCCCCTGTTAACCCATTTTACCATTATCTTTTTCCATTTTTGCCAATTAACCCGATTTGCTTTTATGCCCAATTTTGCCACTTTAAACCAATTTTACCACTTTTTAATCCCTTTGCAGCACTTGTTCTGCCTGACTTTGCCACTTTCTAGTTTCCCAGTTCCATTGCACCACCTTTTCTGCCAATTTTAGCCCATTTTGATTCTGTTTTACGAAAATGGATTTACATTTTTAAGAATGCTGTATACTACAGCATAAATCAATGAAATTTTTGTTGTTTTGATAAAAGTGATTATTAAGGTAAAAGGTTTCAACAAATAAAAATCTGGCTATCATTGCTTAACTTTACAATGGACCATCATATTGTTGACCCCCATGGGCACCCTATTTGGCTGGGCCCCAGAAAGCTCTCCCCTTTATCCCTCCCTTATGGGCGACCTTGTTCCTAAGGGGTGTAACACAAAACGAAATTAGAGGGTACATCTGACCTGTTGAATTTAAAGTCAGAGTTATCCATGTCATGAAGCTAGCACTCTTTTAACCTGGAACATCGCCGTGTGTAACTTATTTCAAACTCATCCTGGTCAGCACCAGCTTTTTTTTAGGTGCATTGTGATGTTTGCTTGTGTTTATAACACAACTGCTTTTATATTTTAAAAAAAAGATGTAGGTTTGGCATTTAATGCATTAAATCAGTCTTTCTCAAATGGTGTGGCAGGGCACACTGGTGTCCCTTGAGGCATGGGAATTTGCTTATACAAAGATAAAATTATGTCACTGAGCAATCAAGATGGGAAAGAATTGTGTTTCCCAATGTATGATGAATCAACCATACACACCCAATGTGACAAAGCTAACATTTCAGATCTTAAACTGAAGATAATTTTTAAAAATGTCAAAATGTTTGTTATGTGGCCTATTGAATTTATGTTATGTCCCCCACAGTGTTCTTATAAGGAGAAATAGGTGCAGGCTCTTACAGGTTAAAGAAAGCCTGGGTATATTGAAATTACTTTGTGGTACTGTCATAGTTGGTTAAACTGATATTTCGCTTGACTTGACTTGACTTGACTTTTGTCTCATTGATGTAGTAGTGGGTTAACACAGCCTACATGATGCTTTATTTTCATTTTTAGGATTGAAACCCACCAAGACAAATTGCTCTTATAAGATACTATCTGCTCATTGCTTGTTTACATCTGGGCAGAGGAGCCAGAGGAGAGAGCGTCTAACCTGCTAGCCCCACTCAGTGGCAGATAGCTATGTAACAATTTGAGCCCAGAATGGTACTGGCTGGTTAAAGGCACTGAGGGTAAGGAAAGCTCTTGTAAATTTAACCATTTATGTGTTGCAGCGATTGGTGAAAAGAAGTCTGCTTAAATGGACTAACTTGTTGAGAGAATGAGCTGTGATTGGTTAAGTGGGGAGAGACAAAAATCAGTCAGCTGACAATCATCTGATTGCAGTCAGACTTACTATATATATATATATATATATATATAGTTTTAGTATAGATAAGGTGAATGAAATGTGTGTTGAATTGCAGACAATGTTGGGACAAAGAGAAGTGTGTAAAGACAAGGTTATGTAAGGTTATAGAGATAAAAGCAACAAAAAGACTTCTTACAGCTTTACTGATGATAAAATATCAAGATAAACCATTGATACATATTTATGACAATGATTAAGGATTTGAAAGTTGCTAAAAATATAAAATAAATTATAATTATTTCCTAACGGAAGTTTGCTTTTTGAACCTTTCATGCCAACAGTGTGAAGCATGGGGAGAAAGAGAGAAATAAAAAATATGAGACCCAATTAGGCTGGGCTAAAACACTGCTTTTCACACCTGATGAAATCCTGTCTGCTTTCATAAAGAGCCTCACACCGCAGCTCCCATTCAGTTATTAAATAAGGGAACTTTTAAAACACAGGGGAGGAAAACTAATCTGTAATGCCTAGACTGTTGCTCGATGAGCTGTGTCCTCCACACAGAGGACTGATTTAAAAAGTGAATAACAGTCTCCTTGTAGTATGGAACGAATTATTGAACCTGGATTGAATATTGTGATTGTATTGTTACAGGAAACAGCAGTTAGATGGCAGAGCTGTAGCCAATTTTCAGAGTGGGTATGACAACAGATTGTTTTTGTACATGACTTCATCCTCTCTTACCTTAATATCCTACATCATATACTGCTTTTTTCCTTGAGGTTTTTCTGTGAAGTGTGAAGTGTGAAAAAGTCTCAGTCTTACCCTCCATGCATTAGACTATCTATTATTATCTTACAATGTATTTTTCTTTTACTTATGTAGGTCTATATTAAGACAGACTCTAGCTTCCTTAACTGTGAAATCTTTTTGTTTGAAAGCCCCTGTGAGAAAATTTTTAGCTCTTTTAAAGCAAACTGGTATTACTGCTGCTGCAACTTTGTGACTCACAAAAGCATATTCTAGAAAGTCATTTTTATCGCCTTTCAATGCTGCCAAAGGTATAGACGTCAGAGGAAGTGATTAAAAGCGGAGAAGTCACTTTGAAATATACTGTGCCAATGTAAAGGCTGTAGAAAGTGTCAAAGTGTCTTGGCTATATTCAAACAAACCACTTACCTGTCTGTTTAGTATAGCAATTTTTAAGAATCAATAGAAAGTAGAGAAAATATAAGGTTATAAATGAAAATGACTATTGAAAGGCTAAGCCTTAACTTCAGCAAATGCAGTAGTACACTAGAGTCAGTCCAAAATAAAGAATAAATCCTGTAAGGGCCATGATAAAATCAATATATCTAAAATTAACACACTGTATATACCAGTGATTCTCAATGTGTGGCACTTTTATCCTGCTTTTTGCTATTTGCAATTTCCAACCTCTCTTTTTTGCCATTTTATACCACTTCTCACCTATTTAAGCTGCCTTTTGCCATTGAATGTCAATTTTCCCCCCATTTTTGTCACTTTTGCCAAATTGAGTCACTTTTCACTCATTTATTGCCATATTTTTACCACTCTTTGACCATTTTTGCCACTTCAGCTGTAACTCAATTTTCTCCCCATATTTGCCAATTTTTTACCCAGTTATTGCGATTCAATTATTTTTTTTGCCCCTTTTGACCATTTTTTTCTACTTTCACTTAATTTTATTGCCACTTTAACCCATTTTTGCCACCTCTTGCAAAGGTATTTTTCAAAAATTTGACTCTTGGGTTGAGCAGGGTAGGGTAACACTGGTATATATAGTCATGTGCATAAGTTTTAGGCATGTAAGGCACTAAGGATTCACCGTGGGTATCCTGGTCTTTTTTCACCCCTGGCAAGGCCACTCATAAGGGGGGATAAATCGATGAGCTTTCTGGAACCCAGCCAAATCCGGGGCTGATGGACGTTAGCAAAATCATGGTCCATTGTAACGTTAAACTGTGATAACCCACCACTGTGTTTTACTGTAAGGATGGTGATCTATGGGTGATACACCGCTCTCTTCTTTCTCCAAACATAAGCAACGTCTCTATAGTCAGAGAGTTCTTGTTTGGTCTCATCTGACCAAAGGACATGCTGCCAATATGCATAATCCCTCTCCAGGTTGTCCTTAGCAGACTTCAGTCTGGCTTGAAGGTGAAGAAGTTTTCCTTGGTCTGCGACCTTATAATCCATTCCTGTGCAGGGCTCTAGTGATCGTCTTCTTTGAGACTACAGTTCCTGACTTGGCTAAGTCACTCAAAAGGACAGAAAGACAATCTGGAAATGAGAAGGAAGAAAAAGGAGTATAACCGGGGTTGACTAATGACATAATCAGGGGCAGGTGTAGGAAGCACAGGTGCTGCTAATCAAGAGATCAGGAGTGACATGAAGGCAGGGACTGAGATGACAGGTGATGTTAGACTGTCACATAAATAGAAAGAGTAGGTTTATAAGATTAATTCATACTGTGAAGTTGTTCCATTGTTATTTAAAAGTTCAAAATGATTCATAAAGCTGAATTAGTGCATTTATTTCACATTATATCAAGCACAATAAAGCCTTTTATTCTGCCTCCTGTTAAAGCCTGCTCAGCATAACAGAGGCAGCATAAGACAGTGTAGTTTTTTTTTTTTACTATCATAACAATGCACATTTACATACAAATTGGGGCACTATAAAACCCACTTAACAGTTTACAGGCCACTAACTATCTAATTAAAACATCAAATTAAAGATGAAATAATTACTCAGGCCCCAGCTCCAAAAAAGGTTACTCAGCAAACTGTAAGGCAGAAAAGCGACAATATATCAGATCTTGTAAAGATTTTTCACTAAAGAGAAAACAGAGATTGGTTTCCCTAAGTTATCTTCATCCTTGAGTGCAAATTCTCTGCCACCTTTGTCTGTAATCGAGGCAGGGGGACCTTGCAAAGGGCTTTCTGGATCTGAGAGTTCAATTATAGCTGTAATGTAATCTGAGGTCAAACAGTAGCAGCAGTCAATGAAATCTATCAACGACAAGCTAGTGGAGTAGATAAAACGATACCATCTCTCTTGTCTATTACAACTGAAAGCTTTTTGTTTCTTTATGTATATGCAGCAAATAAAAGCCGTGCCATGCGTTTCAATGAGCACTTAAAACTGCTTGAATTGAGGCAGTTAGAGTATCTGTTGGAAAATAAACTGTTGCCTTTAAACAGGTTGAAAGATATTGACCTTTCATTTTTTTCATAAAACGTTTGCCGTAAAAAAAACAAACAAAAATTAAGACATGATTGGGTATCCCTAAGCCATATTATTGTGTCTTTGATTTCAGTAATTGAAAATGAAATTATTTTGATGTGTGAAGGCACAGTCTTAGAGACTAATTTGCGCGTCCAATAGGATTAGGGATGATTGCTACATGCTCTGTCAAGGTTAGAGCATTTTATTGGATTTTCTGAGGCTGATTCTTGCTTGGTTCGACGTTGGTCGTTGTATATTTTTGTGGCACAGACCTTGGGAATAAACACTGGTTCTATAATGCTGCTCTTGATAGTCAAACATTGCATATAAAGGACTTGATATCATTTTGTTGTTGGATTTTAATTGTCAGACTAATCCTCACAGAACCCGATCAGGTAAGGGAGTCTGGATCTTTAATCTCAGGGCAGGTCTACCTTCTGAACGGCACCTTTGGGATCTGGGGATTTAATTCTGTTTGGCTGTTGCTGACATGGACTTGAACCTATATGTGCTGCAGTACTTTTAAGAATGAAATGGCCTCTGTAAAACCAGTTGTCCTGTAAATCAATTTGGTGTGTGTGCCAAATCATCCCTGCATGCTTTGTTTATGAGATTTTTCTGCCTTATTAATATGCAAATTTGCTTTAATCCCCCTGAGAATGGAACTTATTTGGATGGAGAATGGACATATTCTCCAAGCAACTGATTCTTGTTAAATATTTGTCTTTTAAAGCAACATCAAGTCTACATGACAACACTTACAAATCAGTGATCTTACTGCAGCTTTTATTTCAAATCCAAGTTCTTTCATATCATTATCTTCACCGATGATCTAATGTGGTTAATAGCAGGTCTGGCATTCCTCATTAACAGCAGGTAGCCAGCAGCCAGCAGAAAATATTCATGGACAGTTTGATGCTAATGATCCTGGCCCCACATTATGCTGATCACTGTACTGTATGTATGTATTTTCAGCCAAGCATTCACGCTATGCTAATAATCCCAGTTAAGCATAGCTAGCCGTATATCAACAGTTTCTATGGCAACACATAATCATAGCGCTTTGTTCTTTCCCCTCTTTGTTCACATGCTTTTGTGCAGAACACATGTTTGGTCGTGAGCTGCAGAGGGTTCCTGTTGACATGGTTCTCCACTGTGATTATGAGTGTGCCCTCTTCTCTTAATCAGGATCATATCATTATGTAGGAAAGTTATACTATCTCAGCAGTTCAGCATGTTCTGTAATAACAATATAAAATATAAACAGATGTCTTCCCTCTGAATGCTGTCCTCAAAGAAAATTATACTTTATTGTGCCAGTTAATTATGGTGATACATGAATGCATTTCCTCCTCTTTCGAAACATTTACCACATTATTCACCTTCAACCATACAAAATAGATAAATATACAAAAAACAAGATCATAAATACCGATTTCAAGATTACTTACTCGCCTCATTCATGTTAATTACTTGTTCAATTCACATGATTCCAGACACCCAAGGCAAATTGGCTTCTACTCGCTTCTTTGCATTGACTTTACATGCAATTAACTTGCGCGAATGATATTACTCACGCGTGGTGTTAACACAACACAACAGTCTTTACCAGTAGGGGGAAAAAATTGTTGTACACGATACACAGGCTGTTGCTGCATGAAGAATCCCCTATCATAAAAGAGGGCACTCTTCACTGATTCACCAACTGTACAGCAACCAAAGATATACATCAGAAGAGGATCAAGGATAGTACAATTATTTTAGCCTGTCTTGAGTTCTCTCTATCCTGGATCTTGACCAACATTGCTACAGCAGCTAGCATAATCAAGTAAGAGCTGCATGTAATCTTTTTCACTCGAAAAATATAAAAAGTAATTGCAAAATAACTATTTACTAAATAATTGTTTGCAAAGACCACTGGTCATTAATGATTAAAGATAGCTGTTGAATTATTAAGTCAACTATAGCAGGTAGAATTATGTTTCAATCAGGCGAGATATAATAAGAGTTTAACTATCATTTATTTTACAAGTTTGGAAATGTGTGAAATTGTAAAATGTCTTTGGTGAATAGACTCCATCTTGATGTCGTTATGAACTTGAAGGTGTAGTGAGACCAACAGCAGGAAAGGATACCCCCCTGATGAGTCTAGATGCTGATTGTGATTATGGAAGGAGTAGGGTTTGATTAGTAAGAGACGTCCGCGGAGCTTGACCCGGAAGACAATGAGATGGCCAGGAGATGCTATGATGGAACGCAGGACTTGGACCCGGCCACCAGTGAAATGCAATGGAGGTAGCTGGGGTGGAGGAGGGTCGCAGATGTTGCACTGAAACAACTGACTGTAGAGGAGAGCGAACAGATTTTGAAACATGACAGCAGGATGATTGGAGTGAGAGCTGTCATGGCTGAAAGGGACTGGCCTTAAATATTTCAGCAAATGACAAGGTAGGCCATCTATTACCTGCAGTTTCCCATCACTGACTGACAGTTTTACTGAATTTATCCTACAAAACATGGTGAATGTACAGTTTCTTTTCAGATTTACAAATTTACAACTAAGTAGGTCAACTTCTCTGTAAAAACATGAATTGCTTGTTCTAATGTGAATTAGTTATAAGTGTCACAACTTTTTTGAGTTGAGGGGCCCAACTCAATACTTCATGTTGCCATTTAGTTGACAGCATGCTCATAGCAAAAAATATTGAGCCGGCAGAACATTTCTCCAGTAGAAATATAAATATTAGTTGGTTCAACTAAAGTAGTCGTACCAAGTTGAGCCCCCAGAAATCAATCTGAACTTAAATCTCCACTGTAACAAAATGCTGTAAAAATAGGGCCAAATTCTAACAGTATTATACTGTTTTCCATGAAACAGTTTGGTACTGTAGAACACAGTGTATTTTGGGAAGTAAATTTGAAAATCATGCTGTTTTCCATGAAGTACAGCCTTTTACTGCAATAGTGCTGAATCACAGAGATCAACACACAAAGACTCCTCTGGAGTTTCTTTTCAAGATCATCCACATCACTCCTGCTCATTCTGTGGAAAATTACAAGGTAAGATGAAATGCATTTTCTCTTTGAGGGGATCTTTGCTTACTGTGGTCATATTTTGACAGCCATAGCTGAGGTTTAAGAAAGATTTTTATTTACAAAAGTTAAGCTAGCTTGCAGCCTCCTCATGCTGTCCTTTGAGCTTGTAGGAATGGAGATTTACTTACAGGAATAAAGTTTTTTTTAATAAAGTTGGTACAAAGTATGTAAAAGATACTTAAAAAGAGTAGTTGTTGTGATGTGTCTTCTTTGTACTGTTGCGCTCCTGTCATTGGGTATTAGTACTCATAGTGATGAATGTTGATTTTAAAGTCTGTCGCTGCAGGGTTTATAACAATGGATATGTTTGTCGTGTTTTAGTTAAGCTAGCTCTGTTATATCGGTGCAGTAGAAGTATTCCTGACCATGTTTATGCTATATTGTCATGTTTATATTAAACTAAAATAGTCATGTTTTTGTTTGGGCAGTTTTAACCCTTGTTGGGATTGCAGTAAAAATACTGAGACTCTCAGCCTTCCTCTGAATCCTCATCAGCTGTCTTGTTTTTAGGTAGGTTCAATAAAAAACATACTGTATGGAGTTAATCACTAAGTTTCTCTGTGTTACAGAAGAACATGAAGGATATTTAATGTTAAGGCTTTTACACGGGACAAGAATCTTTCTGATATGTCTCTAATTTTCTGTTTAAGGTGGAACAGTGTGTGTCAATGGTTAAAGCTCGTGTTCTGCCTTCAAGTAAAGGATACAGCCAGTTTGAGGCATTCTTGCTGTTACTGAGCCGAGTCGTTTACCTCATGGAGGCTGCCAGAACAATTAATTTAAAGGTAAGCATTGTGATGTCTAATCAGTCCTTACTTCTCTCACTCTCACAGCCTTTGCTCTCAGTCCCTCTACCACCCTCTCATTCATTGAGGATATTTTATTGACTGAGTTCATGATCATCTCACATAAATGCAAACTTTATTTCTGATGTCTAATTTCTAACTACTGTGTTTTGTAGCTACTCCAGTTAAAACAGACTGAGAAGAGGGACATGGTGAGGGTCAACGTCCTCCAAGAGATGAGGGAGAGAGCCCCAGGAGTCTGTCACGGCTGGTCTGGATGTCTCCTCTCTTCAAAAGAGCCTCAAAGACTTTTAGTATATTTTAGACTCTACCCATACACTTCTGTCAACATGGCCAAAGTTATGTGAAGTTTCTTCTTTTGAATAAAATTGTGATCATGATCAAGTTAATTCATTTAGATTTTTAAAAAACTGAAAAATAACGTTGTTAAACATTTCTGGCTTTTCAACTATACTGGAAAAAACAGTTTGCTTGCACAGAGCTTTCACTTGTACTGCTTTTATAAAATAAATGTTGGGTTACATGATTGATCTTTACATTTCTAAGTGTCTTATTTTCTACAATACATTTCTGATTGAGTATTCATTTTCATATATTCATGAATACGTTTTGCAGAGTGTAAACTTAAAATTGCTAGTTGTTTTTCAAATTGTATTCCTGTGCTTGATTTGAAAAAAAAGTCATTCTTTTTCAAACAGCTTTTTCTCACAGTAATTCATAAGAGCATTTTCCATACAATATATACCCTCTACTGTTTCTACCTGCTTGTGTTAAGTTCTCCGCTTTCAGCTTCAGTCCCCAGAAAAAAAAAAAAAAAAAAAATCCGTGCTTAGACCTTTGCAAATGGTTCTCCTTATGTTTCTTTAAAACATCTGACCATTAGGTTTTTATTTTATTTGCCTAAAGAATACATGAGACTTTCCTTGATTTTTTCATGACAGTCTCCCCAGCTTCTGCATTTGTGTGGAATTAATTGATGCTGCTCTAAAATACCTTGCATTCATCTTTGATGCTTTGTCCTGCCAATAGGTGGATCTTATATGGAGAGAAATGTCTTTGAAGCTTTGAGTCCACCCATTATTATGACCAGCTCCTTCTCCCATTTCTCTTTCATACAGAGGCTTTATCGGTTAGAGCTGCAAATTTACCCTGAGTTAGCTCACTGAAAGACCAAAGTTGCATTTACATGTGGGAAAACTAGCAATTTACCAAGACAGTTTGCTTACAGCTTAATGTCAAAAGATCAGTATAGTTAAAGATAACACTTGAAATAAACAATGAATTGTCTTAGACTGTGGTAAAAAATGCAAAATATTAGTTATGGACTAACAGTTAAAGCTATCGCATACAACTTTTTAAGCATGTATATAGCAAATATTGAATAAATCCTAACCATCATTATAATAATGTGTTAATATAATTGTTTTTATTGCATGGCCTTGCACAATAGTCGTTACATTTCACTACCCCTCTTTATGAGTATGTGACAAATAAAAATGGACTCTGAGTGAAAGAGATTGGGTTTTGTTCGAAATGAATAATATTTTGGCTGTATGACTGAATTGACACTAGTCCTACAACACTGGAAAAATCTAACTTGATTATTGTTGGGTGATAGAATTATAAAGTAATGGATGCACTTAAGATAACTTAACGTGTTCATACAGTATTGTTTCTTCAATTATGTTTATTGTTTATTGGGATCCCCATTAGCATTGGCACATGGCCGCAGCTATTCTTCCTAGGGTCCAGAACATAAAATAGTTTACATACAAATAGTACATACAATATTAAATGAAGTAAAACATACAAAGATGTTTACCAAGTGAACATATAGATTTAAGTTAAGCCAACATTTTCTAGGGGAAATAGTTGGCTCTTATACTTTAGCTGAACCAAGTGAAATATTATCAATTGGAAAAAAATCTGCCAACTTGAGATTTTGAGCTATGAGCATGTTATGTCAGCTAAACAGCAACATGAAGTATTCATTTCAGCCCCTCAGCTCAAAGAAGCTGTGAAACTTGTTACTTAACTATTTGTCTTTGGGCCCTTATAATCATTTTTACAGCAAAGTGACTGTACTCTGTTGAAACAATGGGGGAGGAGTGGAAGAGGAAGCAGATTGACTTGTTTTGAGTTTTGGTCTCAGAGCCTTGTGCTTAAAGTCCCTGTAAGGTGAAATCCAAACTTTGTGTCTTAACACACTTTAGACATGTTGGAATAAGGTTGCTGTAAACATGTGAAAACACTGAAATCTATGTGCGACTGAATTTTGGATTTAGACTGTTAGAAAGTTGTTTGCCTCTTTCCTGGCTTGGTTTCATTTGAGCCGGGCAAATATCTGAACGTATGACATCACAAGTCTTGATATAAAATCCCGGAGCAGTTTATCTCAGTTCATTTAGCTGATGTCGCTGCCGTCATTGAAAGTTAACAACCAGCTACATGCTGTGTTTTTGTTTATTGTGCGGTAAAACTATCATATCAGAGAAATTTGTGCCAGAAAACAGTAATTGAATCCCCAGCTTCTGTCCCGGCTCTGGCACAGAGCCAGGCAGCTGCGCAGAAGTATTTTTAAAATCTGAGAGGATCGTATTTCTCATGAGTGGGTGTGGCTTCAGCTCATTAAACGTCACGCTCACACTGTCCTAGAGCAGATTTTACCGCCTCATTTTTCATGATTCTAAAGCTTAATTTCACAAACTTAGAGCTGTTTTTCACGACTTAAATTTGGCAGGGTGGTTCAGAACACAGTGGCCTGCCATAAAACAAACCCAAAATAAGGATTTTTTTAAAAACCACTTTAAAGGGGCGTTAAACGTGACATCTGCAGCAGAAAGTAATAAATATACAGTTGATGGCTAAATTATTAGTTGGAAGAGTTTGGTAATATTAAAAGAAAAATTACTGAAATTCTGACTAAATGAAATAAGCAAAACAATGTAAATTATATTAATAGTACTGCCATATAGGTCCAATCAAAAATTCTTAAAAGCCCAGGAAACATTGATAAGATAAGAGTTGAAATAGTAAAATGGTGGGGAGAGTGAGAAAACTGTGAAGATTTATTTTAAAGCTTACATTAATGGGCAAAATTTGGAAATAGAGAACTAAAGTTATTCAAAATGTTGAGATTGTACCAAACAAGTGGCCTAGAGTATATCAGTGACTGTCAAACAATTAAAAATTTCCACTGAACTTCTCAAGTTAATCACAAATAATCTCCTTTTATTGCATTTTAAAATTCCACTGTTTTCTATTTTTAGATTTGTGTACTGACCTAAACTGAGGGTAACTGACTTCCTGTTTTGATACAGACCGGCTTTTATCCTGAAAGAAAATGAAGAACTAACGATATTTAGACATGATTTTGACTGTAAAAATAGGAACCTGATTTTGATTGAAAACAAATTAAAGAGAGTAAAATGTGGATATTTAATAACACAGAGTGACTTTTGCCTTGTCCACTGAGCTGTCTGTGAGGCTTTTAAGTGAAATAAGACTTTTAAAGGAGCAGTGGTGTATTTTACATCGCTGTGTCTGCAGAGAGATGCTGCAGTGTTAACTTCAGTTAATTGCTATTAATGCATTAATGCTGACAGTCCTAATTTAAGGATTCATCTTTCAAACAGTTGTCTAAATGTTTTCCAAAAAGGTAAAAAAATTGCTGAAAGACATAGATATGTTGTGTTTACTTGACAATATTTGATAATCCTTAATATGTATAGTTCAAGTATTAAGACAAACAGATAAGAATATAACTAAAACATTAACTTAGCTAAAGTTTGTATTTGAATTTAATTCAAAGAATCTTATTTATTACTGTTGTCAAATGTGCATGACAGTACACACAGACAGAAAAAGATGCCATATGCTGATGCCCTCTGTTAAATAGACCACTTGTTCAAGATAAAAAGGTTAAAGTGGTTCAACAACACCAGCCTTTCAGACGCACTAAAGAGCTGAAGTGGACAAAAGTGCAAGAGTTTAAGTGTTTGACACTCATAAACTTATATAAACATTATTACTCCTCCACACATATTGCAGTAAAAATGCACACTCTCCCCATCAGTCAACTTGATATACACTCTACTCTGATGAATGTATAACCATTAAGCCTCTGTAAGGTACCATGTGACCCATGATTTATTACAAACACCAGCTGCATGTCTGCAGGTTTAGTGAGATGCAAAATTGCATCTACATGCAGTGTCAGGTAGAAAACCAGTAACGTGTCTCACAATGAAGAATTCACAGGTTTTCTGTTTGAGATGAGATGGAGAATGATGGAGATGATCGCCTCATGATGCTCACTGAGATCTGGAAAACACTGCTGCCTTATATAAACACATGCTCAATATACATTAGGTGTTTATACAAAACTGTTTTCTGCTCTCCATCAACAAGAGCACGTACATGTTTGAGAAATCTCAATGCTTTACAGTAATTTTCTTCAATATAGGTATGAAGCAAATGTAGGATTTCCTTGGGTGCAGGAGGCCTCCTGGTTAGGTTGTGCCCCATGTCTGGAGGCTATAGATCGGCCCAGGCTTAAATTAAGCCTCCTTTCCTGCATGTCATTCCCCACTCTCTCCCCCCATTTCTTATTCAGATTTATAACTTGAAATTATAATAACAAGCAGCAATTTTGTATGATAAAATCCAGCCAAAAAACTATTTCTAGGCTTACATCTCATTCCTTTTAGGCATGTTGAACTGATGACCTGTGGTGATATATATGGAAAATCCTCACCTATAATTTCTACTGAGGTGAAATAGGCAGAAATTTGTAGATTTATACCTTATAATTGCATTTTAATGCAAAAAAATGTGCCTTAGACTTTGCATGGCAGAAGCTGACATGCACACATGATTAGTTCATTATTCTACCCTGTAGTGCTGTCCTGCTTTATTCTGTTTTATACACATGTGAATCTCTGTACATACGTAAGATAAATTGCATTAAACACACTGCTCTCTGCTCGTTTACAAGGCACAAGTGTGAGAAAAATCTACATTTCATTTCAAAAAGCCTTGTTCTTGCTCAGCCATTGGGGGTCACTTACCAGGGTCTGATTCAATTATTCCTCCGTTCACAACAGGAGGAAAACATTTTCATGGTGAGCGGTTTGCTTAAATAGATTACCATCTCAAATAATTCAATTTCCGTTAATTTGATTGATTTCATACCAAGGGGGGAAAAGAAATCTTAATTTAAAACCATTGCATTTCTAATCAAACATTAGCTGAGAAAGAGGCCCGGGCGAGAATCCTTTATTACCAGTTTCCCTGGCTAATTTAAATAGAAAATGCTGACGGCCGCCCTCTTTAAATGGCACCAGCAGTATTCAGAGTTTGCCACCAGATCTGTGCAATAAATAACCATTTTCAAGCTGCATGAACATTCTTCATGTTATACTGCACACACTCACACATGCCTGCCATACACAGACATATGACTAGGCACTACTACAGAGGATCCAGATGAAGCAGTTCAGTCATCTGATCCATTTCCATCCATTATTCATCCTGCTCGGGGAGACAGGGACGCTGGGCCTCTCTTTTCAGAGACACCCAGGAACCCCATCTATTCTCTTGAGCAAAGGAAACGCCGTGCAGCATAGTGGAGCGAACCACCAGAGAGTAGAAGTAGTCAAAGTTTGTAAATAGAACCACAAATCTGCAGGAAAAGTTACAAATTTTAGAATCAGGAAGCATAAAAGGTGGAAGTATAGAGCATGTCTCTACTATAAAAGGCCGCCTATAGTGGGGGGCTAAGGCAGTGGGCAAAACCATCATCCATTGTAAAGTTACACATTGTTTTCATTTGTTCATGTTGTTTAAATGGGTTTGAAGTGATAAAAATGTGTCGAAAGAAGGGTTCACAGAAGAAAAAAAGGTGAAAATGGCAAAAATAGGTTAAAAGTAGCAAAGATGGGGAGAAAAGGGAAGAGGATTGGTTGAAAGAGGTAAAAATGGGTTTAAAGGGCAAAATGGCAGGAAATAGGATTTTAAATTGGCAAAACAATTGTTAAAAATGTGGAAAATGGCTAACAGAGGCAAAATTCAACAGAAAGTAGCAAAAATGGATTTAAAGATGAGGAAATTGATTAACAGAGGCAAAAAAAATAAATAAAATAAAAAAAAAAAAAATTGGCAGACCGGCCTATTTGATTAAAAGTGTCAAAGATTGGCAGAAAAGGTGCTGAAAGAGCGGTAAAGTTTGGTATAAGGAGGCAATATGGGGAAAAAGTGGGAAAATGGATGAAGAACTGCAAAGAAATAGGAAGATAGAGGTAAAAATGGGTCAAAAGTGTCAAAATAGGCAAAAAAAGTGTAGGAAATGGGTTAAAGAAAAGGAGGTGAAATCAGATTTCATTTGGGCAAAAATGGTTTGAAAGTGGGAAAATGGATAACAGAGTCCAAAAGCCTTAGAAAATGGCAAAAATAGATTTAAAGAGGCAGAGATCTGAAGAAAGGGAAGTGAAATAGGATATAAAAGTGGCAAAAATAAATTAAAAGAGGCAGAACTATGCAGAAAAGGAAGTGAAATACCATATAAAAGTGGCAAAAATAGATTTAAAGAGGTGGAAATATACACAAAGGGAAGTGAAATAGGATATAAAAGGGGCAAAAATGGGTTAAATATGGCATAAGCTGGTAGAAAGTGTAGTACAAGGATTTGAAAGTGGCAAAATGGCTGAAATGGGTCAAAAATGGGCAGACAACTTGGTTAAATAGAATAAGAAAGTAGCAATAAAGGGTGTAAACTTGTTTAAAGTGCCAAAACAGGTTAAACGTGTGAAAATGGGTTAACAGAGGACGAAAATTGGCAGTAAAACATGTCGGAAAGGTGTTTTAAAAAGTGGCAAAATGGGTCAAAGAGGCAAAACTGGATAAAAAGTGTGTGAAATTGATGAATAGTAGCACTTAGACTGATTTCAATGCTACTGATTCAACACATACATTGATACTATCAATAAATCACAACTGGGGCCAGCCCATTCTCTAGGTTTGTCATGGGCCCAGCCAAATCTGTGGGCATGTCTCCACCATGTGCAGACCGCTGCGATGTCGTCTGAAAATAAAGCAGCCCGGGCCGGTGCTGCGAGGAGAAAACACCTTGTGGAGACATTGTGTGAGTGGCAGGCAGAACTGGCAAGCTGCCACAGATAATAACATCTGAAATAAATTTGATGTGTGGAATTCAATCTGTAGCGATGGGGACGGGCCGCGGCATCGGAGTGAAGCTCTAAATGCTATCTACTCATCCATGGAATGAGGACTGACACGCAGGCCCAGAGAATAGATTGTGCAATTAGCAGCCTTTGTGCTGTTTTGACACAATGAAGGAGGGAAATGAGATTCAACGTTGTCATGCACGGCTCCTCTGTCTGTAGCTCTGCAGAAATTCCCAGAAGAATCCCCGAGAATGTAGGGTTTCAGGTGAGAATAAGTAAGGGAGGCTGGAACCTAACGAGATGCATGGAGGCGGTTCATGCGGTCACACTTATTAATAATTGCCATTATTTCATTTTCAGTCAGGGAGTGTGATTTTAGCATGAGAGTTTCTTCTTCATACCAATTTTAAGAGCATGCCACCCTTAGAGTGTCTGCTACAATTAGAAGCTGCAATACTTCCTTTAAAGCAGAGGGGGCGCTCTTTGAGTAGGCTTGAAGACAGGGACTTGGGGAGAGGAGTTGCACAAAACTTTACTGACTATTCCTTTAATTAAAGTGCAAAAAAACGACTTTAGGCACCTTTTTGTGCACATTTTAAACAGCAAAGCCTGTTGGATGAATTTTTAAAGTGTTTATTTATGCCACCTTTTCTCAACCTGCAGCCTCTAATAGACTACAATACACAGCCCGTTTAACAAACAGCATCTTTACACCTCTATATGTGGTGCAGCTGTATAATAAACATAAACTAAATGCTGCTTTATCTCTGTATTGTTAGTGCTCCGGCTGTAAAAAGCTTAGTGAGTGTAGGTTGGTCTCACTCACATGAACTAACAGCCTATAACCATAAAAGAAAATGACTCTAATATTCCTATAAAGTGTGTGTGGTTCTCGGTGGTGCCTTTATGGTTACCTCACCGCGCTCCAGTGTATTTTACACTTCCCATGGTATCACTGTAAAATTCCTCTAACACTCCTAAGGGGGAATTATCGCGCGTCTTTTGTGCGCAATGGCAATCTTTTACACTACTGACATTTCTCTTTGATTCTTCCCTCTGCTACTGTAATATTCCTATATAATTTTATAGGGCCTGGATGTCATTGCAACATAATGCAGCCCAATATGATCGCAGGCTCTCTGCTTGAGCCCTCCCTCCGCCTCTCATGTGTCTACATTTTCATCCCATGGCCGTCTCTAGGTGATTTAGCGCCGCCAGTCTCAAGCAGGTGTCCAACATGGCGATCACGGGGAGCGGATCTCTCGCTATTTCTCTCTCTGTTTTCGTGATTTCGGCGGCGTTTCTGCATAAAGGTAAGTTTGTCTACGGTTGTCTTTTTTTCTGAATGAGAGATATGGAATTTCCTCCTCTTTCCACAGCTGAAAGCCGGTGGAGTAGCGGGGATAAGTTGTGCGTTTGCGCGCTTGATGCGCACAAGCTTCCCCTTAAATCTCAGCATCACTTTCTATCGCTGTGGACTCTTCAATTTCCACGCTGGTTTTCGAGTCTGTTTGGGTACTTGTCGTGTGATTTTAGCGCGCATTCATTGGTTGTTTCATTGCCTTGAAGGCGACAGAAGACGGCTGTAGAAAGTAATGGTATTGCTGTAAATGCGCAGAGAAAGTATCACCAGTGATAATAGGGTGGAATGGACGTACTGTATATAACCTATAGGGCAAGATGAAGGCAATGGACGCTTAAACGTGGCTCTTTAATGACACAAACGCGCTCCTATCCACTCGTGGTCATTCCACCTAACTCATCCATAATGTCTCCAGATCTCTGAAGTGTGCGTTTTCCGTGCATCTTTGGAGCAAAAACACGCATTGCAGCTCTAGTCTTGCACTGTGTCCTCTCTCTGTCCGCAGCCTCCGATAGCAGAGAGTGTGTGTCTGCGTGTGTGTGCTCCAGCCCGCAGTCTTCACTTCTGCTCCTGTCAGAGATGTAAATCTGCTGCATGATAAACCAGGACTATTGCATTTTTACCCCCTCGCTCTCTCGCTCTTCGTTATTCCTCCTTGGTTGCATCAGTTGCATGCGTCAGTGTTTTCCCTCTCTTTTTCTTTCCTGGAAAACGTTTCCGCTGACAATAAGTGACGCACGTGAAGCCGTTAAAATGTCACTTTGCAAGCCGCTGTAAATCCCTCCCAGCGGGCAGGATGGATATGTTGTTGTGCTGCTTATCCTCCAGAATGTTAAAAACGGCGAGCAACAGTTTTGATAGCACGTTTACACTTCAGTTGGGACTTCTAGGATGGTTGTATGTCTCCTTCTCTTACATAGTACAATAGTAGCATCTGCATCAGCCATCAACAGGTCTGCAGAAAGTCACCTAACCCTCAGTGTGAGTGTTTCTGTGAATGCAGAGGGGGTGTAAGATTGGCAACCTGCTCCCACAATGAAACTACTTGTTTTTTCTTTCCCTCCTCCAGCTCCCTGCTTTCATTTCACAGTTGTTGAATTTATTGCAGCTGGTGTTGAATAGCAGTCGAATGACATTTACAGCATTGTCTTGCGCCTCCTTGTCACATTAAGTTAATTAACCTCTCAGTCAAATAAAATGCTGCATCATGAATGCACAATAACCTCCAGCTCAGAGCACATGGAGGTGCACCTTCAGGAAAAGTGATGCAGCAAACAGGAACTGATAATAATCAAGTTTCCATTTGTTTGATTGTGTTTGTGCCAGATGCTGCCAGGAGCAAAAGGAGGAAGGGCCCCGGCTGTTGTCTTGTGAAGTGCTGACAGTCTGCTTTCTGACAGCCTCCAATTTTTCTTTGTTAATGCTCCAGAATCCGATTTGTCTGGTGAGCAGAGAGGAGAGTCCGGCTAACTGGATGGAGTTTAGGTTATAGTAAAGAAACAGAGGAAACAGGGTAAATATAATAGAAAAGATAGTGATAAATCTGCTCTGTGCATCCTGTTATGAAACCCTAAAGCACTTTGCATCCCAACAAAAGAAATCTGTTTAGCAGTGTATTCCTCCCGGGGCTCGGCCCGTTGTAGCAGATCAGATGGTCAAATTTCAGAAGGTTGCATAATCCCGCTTGGTGCCAGCTTACAGTCATTCGTCAGGGCTGAGTGATGGTGAAGTGGATCAATAGGAGCTGTCATGAAGCCTCAAGGCGCCGCTGAAGGACGGCAGCTCAGAGAAACAAAAAGGAAACGTACAGTTGTTACGGGGCTCTCGGCTGCCAGCTGGCACGTGACTTGATGAGTAATTGAAGATCTCTCGCTGCTTACGGTGGGCTCGAGCTTTGAAACAGATACCGCTCAAATCTGCGAGCGGTGTGCTGCTCTGGACTCAATTTGTGTGTGTTTATGTGGTGGTTGGAAGTGTTTTATTTCCTCAGTTATACTACAGTTGAGCTCTTTTTATGTCAGAGGTGCCAACATGTTCTCATCCCATGCGAGCCATAATCAGCGCTTTTTTCATGGCCCTTAGTGCTCCATGTAGACTCATAAAGTAGCCTCTGTTTTTGTCAGGTAACCAAAAAATGTCTTTTGCTAAGGGTGAAGCTGAAAAAGTTAACTTCAGGAAAAGCATAATGGGCGTCCCTATTAGTTAACTCAGAATCTTACTTATGATTTCACACAGGCCATGAACAAGGTCTCTTCATCTGCCATGATACTCCAAGCATTGCTCAGTGTGTCCTAAAACTTAGATATTAGTGATGCATTAAAAAGTATTTTCATTTTCATGATGACACAACAATGGAGGGGGAAACAAACTGCAAAAGACTGTATGGAAAATAATGTTCTGGCACACTTTTGGCAAAAAATTTCCAGCATGCTTTCAGGATCCCTAAGAGATAAGACTATGTTGACAGAGAGGTTAGCTGCAGCATTAAATTATATAAAAAGTAAAACAGTATATAAAAACTATAGACAAAGACCTATTAATGAAAATAATAGCAGTCCTAATAATTTGATTTATTTTGATTGAAGTTTTCATTGCTTTCAGACTTATTGTTACTATTGATTTTTTGTTATTTTTCTTTTACAATGATACTAAATCTATTATTACTCTTTGTTAAAAGTGTCAAATAAGTACCAAAGCCTCCCGTGCTTTTGAAATCTAAAAAAATCAGGATTAGAAATACTTTACAAATCTCCAGGGGAAAATCTGTTTAGTTCACTTATACATTATATAGCAGCAGAAATGTAAAAATACATAGGGGCTGATTGATATGGCTTGAAGTTTATATCTCTATTATCTTCCCCCCTTTGCAGCAATGTATTATAATGCCAGACTACAAAATTAAAAGAGATATTACATTTAAATGCATATTAACGTGCTTCAACACCCCATTCTCTCCATATAACAAGCCTATGATGGCATACTCAACTCACGTCTGCACATAACATCACAGCAAAATGACTCTGTAACTCTCTCTGTGTTCACATCTTTGTAACTACACCAGCCGTTCAGTGTAATTTCTCTCCTGCTGAGGTGTGCCAACTGCTACAGATAAAATATCCTGATGCGGTTGTTCACAATAGATGCACTCAAACAAAATAAAAACTGCAGACTTTTATTGTAAGAGAACTTAGAAATGGCATGTTTAAAATTGCTTAAAATTAGCTGTGGCAGAGGTGCAAGTGATCGTAAGAGCAACTTTCCAGCTGCTTCTCAGACCCTGTTTGACGCCAGGGCCCGCATCTATGAATCATGTCAGTGGCACCAACATAGAGTTGAAAAACACCTTTAAACAGTAGGTCAAACAGTTATTATGTGAATTGTTGCAGTGCTAGGCTCAAGACAAACTGGGTCGATCCATAGCAGCTCAGAGCTTGTGTTACTGCCCCAGACAGGCTGACAGAGATGCTCTGCAAAGCGAGTGCACCTGCTGTATGTTGCTGTTAATACACACAATAAACTCATTACTGGGCTTCTCATTAATTACACTGGCACAAACATTTGTTTTGTTACCTGGCTGCTCTCTAGTGTCAGAGAGAAACATCCTGATGACAGGATTCAGACTGAGCTGTGGTCTGTCACACATCTGCTACGCTAATCACCAGTTATGTTTCATGTGCACTATTGCACAACATATGCGTTGAAGCCCATGATGCCGATGTATCAAAAATCTAGTACGTGGCAGAAGTCTGACCAGTGACAGTAGTGACACTGGTTTACTGCCCACCACTGATGTATTGACAAGTCACCCATGGGTGGGAATAGACGGAAAAGCTTTCAGGGGCTCAGCCACATGTGCCATCCTAAATTTAAGCAACCAAATACATGATAACCAAAGTCACAACCAAAAAACTGTGTAAGACTTATTAAAGTACCGAATACACACATTTTATTTATGGTTGCTTCAGTGAATGTAGACTGTTTCAAAATGTTACCCCTTCTTAAAATGAAATCAGTTTTTGTTCTTTCTCCTCTTGTCACAGTAATGTCATGGGTCGGCCCATCTCAACTGTTAGATAATTCCATTTTGGACAGCTATGCTAGGAACTGTAAAAAATACTGGGGTACAGGAATAGAAAGGAGAAGAAAAGGAGGCCAATATGACCTCAGCAATGTCTTGTTAACAAACTTTGTTTCAGTCAGTCAGTTGATCGGAGCATGGCCTCAGAGGCGATTGGTAGGCAGGAGATGTGTGCTTACATTGCTGATCAGTCACCTGATATTGTAGAATACTGGAGAAATGGAAATACGAAATAAGCAGTAAATACCAAAGCACAGAGTATCTTAAGAATTAATCAAAAGCCATTTACAAGCGCGCAGAGTCAAGGATACCAACAATATAAATGGTATAATATACACAAATGCAGTGTAATCCAGTGGAGGTGCAAAAATGCTGCTCATAAAACTCTAAGATTATATTTATATTTATAAAGCTTATACTATTCAATTTGTAAATTATACAAAAGTACCGTTTCTGTCTCTTACAAACAGACAGAAAGCATAGAAGGAGACGCTGTCTCAGTTACAAACATGCATGTGCAATACCTAAAGTATTATATCAGAGTATCTGCGTCTTTAGATAGTTTATAGGCACTTTCTTGCATTTATTGTTTTGAAGTTTAAAATTCTCGGTGCGAGGAAAAACACAGCAAAAACTGTGTTGAATTCTCTGTGTGGCACATTTCAGAGTTGATTTTAACTCCCGAAGTGTAATATTAACGCCATTCTGAGTGAACTGGTCTTCAGTGTTGGGAGTTATCTGACAGTTGTTGATCCATTCAGTGTTAGTCCAACTCTGGAAAGAGTCAGTTGATCTAAGCTCTGCCCACTGCTATTTCAGACCTTGGGTGTAAGTTTTCCCATTATGTCCTTGGGCCACGAGTTAAGATGCGTTTTAGATGTGTTTAGATGTTTCTTGTTGTACAGGGATTACTGTTGGGATTCCAGTGCTCTTATTTCTGGTGAATTATTGTTGTTTTTTTGGTTAAACACTTTCGCACCATGAGTGAAGCTAAACTCAAGATTTTTTTTTTAAATTTGACACTATTTGAGTTTAATTAACAGCAGTGATTTTGCGACGTAGGTGCTCTGTTAAATAAACTTTGTTGTTCATTTAAATTCCTTTCTATAATTTTGGTTTAGTAAGGAACACTCTCATAATGTAATCATTTGATTTAAAATGGATTTACAGTTTTACTTGGCAAAGAAAGCTCTGCTCAAAAGATGCTCTCTGGGTTAGTCAAGCAGCATGCTTTGACTTTCCAGGGAGCACAAAACTAGACTGCTCCATATGGATAGAAACATTTATGACAGTGCTTAGTGAATACAATAAAATTAGTTCAAAAGCAGTTAATCCATAGTTGAATGAATCTGAGTTTACAACAAGCTTTACGCTATAAAGGAGGAAGCTGGGGTGTGGTGCATCAGTGTTAATGCAAGCAGGGATCAATGCAGTACGTCATATTTAATTATACCACTATGTTGTGAGAAAGAGCTGTGATTGGCTGTGGGAGCTGGGAGGCGATAACTGGAATCAGCTGGGCGTATGACTTCCGTGTCCTGCTTGAACTACTAAGCTTCATTTTGTGGTGACTTTGCCGCCTCCATGGACAAAGCAGTACCTGTCATCCTGACAATCTTGTCCTGTTCATGCATTATTCCTGTATTTTTTTTTGTAATCAAAAAATCTCCTCCTGCTCTCTTTAACAATCAATCTTTGACGTGGAAAGTGTGAACTGTTTCTCCAGTGAGCTGTTAATCTTGCTAGCTGACACCAACCCTGCAGCAGTCCTGGTGTTGGGCATCAGAATTTAGAATTTAAAATTTATAAATAATCAGTTTTTATCCTGATGGTCTCTCCTGATGAGAACCAGTAGTAATTTAAGTCTGTTTCATAATATGCCATAAACGGTGTTAGTGTTTCAGCTCTTTTAGAACCACACACAGCACCAGCGCTAACTCTAGCGGACCAAAGTCATCTCTCTCCTCTCTCCATCTGCGTAAAAAAGCTCTCACCGGGCTGTGCCATGTTTCAGGATAAATTTAATACCGCACTTAATGGCCCATTGATATGTGCCCCGCTCGTGAAGTATTTCATCGCCTGTACATGGAGATCAGCACGGTACATCATTTGTAAGAATAATAAACTCTTCTATTTAAAGAAATTGAATTTATTGCTCATTAAATTTACATTAAACTCTGCTTAATAAGCCCCGCTCTAATTGCTAGATAATGCATGGCACTACTTTATGCGGTGGCAGCTAATCATACTGTTAAAAATGGGAGGGCCTGGCACAGAATTGGCAGCCGATGTAAGGCAAGAATTTAGCCACTGGTTTTACATGTGACAATGGAGGCTGCTCCGCTATCTTCCCCATCCTCAAGGTTTCTGCTTTTTATACACGCCAGAAGGTCCTGCAGGTAGATTGAATGTATTTAAACCATTACTACAGAGGCCACAATCGAGCGCCGCTCTCTTCGAGATTCTCCATGAATTGGATGTGAAAGCAAAGGGTCCTTGCAGATTGAATAGGCAGATTGGTATTTGTTCACACAGGTCAGAAGGTACAGCAAGTAAGCCGTAAAGAAGTTGGTCATGGAGCTCCACGTTTGGTAGAAAATGAAAAAATTCTCTCTATCCTTGACTTTATCCACTTTTCTGCTTCTGAAAGAGTCCAATCTCCTCTTAGAAGCAGAACCTTAGGTGCTTGGTACAAGGGCTTTTGTCCACACAGTGGGACCTTCCAATAAATACTGTATCTGCTAGTTTTGTTGAGGTCACAGGAGCACTGCTGTAGACATTTTATCACTCTGAGAGACATTTTATAAAATAAAGAGGGGGAAAAAAATTCTCTGTAAGCAATTTGTACTGCGGTGTCTATCTGACAATCAAAAATGTGTCTCTCTGTCCGTCCATCCGTCTGTGTTGAAATGTAGTAAACAGTCAATTAGGAGAAACAGACAGATGACAGGTCCTTTCATGATGCTTGGGACAGAAGCTCCCATTCATGACGATGCGGTGGTAATGAGGAGGAGAGCTGATGTCTCTGCTTATGAATATGACATTGTTCTCTCTGTTCCCTGGATCTGAGAGACCCCACTCTATTGGATAGGATGCCTAGCAATGACAATCAGGCCCACAATGAAAAAAAAACAGCAAATGTAATGTTTTTGTTTTGAAAAGGGCAGAGAGTGCACATTAGTATGGGTGATGGAGCAATTACAAGCCTCCATTAAGGCTGCAGAGCATTAGACGCACACAGTACTTTCTAAATGAAGAAATCCATTGGACGGATATCCTCTGTAAAACAACAGCATAACATAATTTAGTCTTTAATATATGAGGATCAATTGCAGTGAAAGTATCTTGAAGCTGTCCCCTCCTGAACTCTGGTTGCCCTGAAAGAGGTTGGGTAAGTCGTGAAGGTCATCCTCAGACTTTGGCGTGGTCGGTCTTTCACACAGGCAAACTCAGAGAGGCCAGTTCCTGTGTTTTTGCAAAGGCTGGATGAGATTCAAACTTTGTTTCCTTTAATTTCCCCTAAATTGTTCTCCAGTGTTTTGGATTGCCAGATGATTTTGAAATGAAGTTGCGCGGGGACTGGTGGGAGAATCCATCTGCTGCTGAGTCACTCTCACTGCTGCGTGGCCCCCTGCACCTATCATCACTGAACCATTTTAAACATTTGCATTAAGGCACTTGATATGAAGCAGATGACTCTGATCAGTAATTGTCTTTGTTTTTTAGTAAAATGTTTCAACAATGGTGATATAATTCCAATTTAAACAGTACAATATAATGCTGTTGATTCCAGTGTTTTCAGGCAGTTTAATGGCAGCAGTCAGATGTCACTGCAAGCCAAACTATTAGGTAGTTTAGGTCCCTCTCATAGACCATAGAAGATGTTGACAAGAGCAATCCCTCCAGGTACTTTACCCAAATGATACCAGCTTGCCCTTTCTGGTGAAAAAAAAAAAGAAAAAATCAAAATGAATAGCAGTTAATGGGAAAGAGAGGTGATTTAAAAGCTTAAAATAAGAAAACTGTACAGTTTAATGGTTATTAGGAACCCAAATCCAATCACCAGCCACTAAAACTTGAAAATGACTTGTCTGTGCAGGGATTAGCATTTTACTATAATAAAATAAAGTCATATGTGAGCCTGTTCAGACCGGAAAGCTGGTCCCATCTTGTGACCTGAGTTGTCATGAACTGACATCAAATTTATGCTGTATGTTAACCTTGTCTGTGTAGATAGATCTCAGTTAGGCTTGCAGATCTGGACACTGCAATTAAAGTCCATTCTTCTTTGCAAAACTGCTTAAGCTCCATCAGGTTGCACGGAGATCGGGCATTTCTGTGTAACTTTCGCTGTATGCTTCAGGCCATTGTCCTGCTGGAAGATAAATCTTCTTTTGCCGACTGAAAAAGAAAATCCTGGAAAATCTTCCAGGATTTTTATATGCTACATTAATTTTACCCTCTATCCTTACAAGCCTTCCAGGGCCAGCTGCCGAGAAGCATCCCCATAGCATGATGCTGCCACCACCGTGCTTCACAGCTTGTAACTCCTTCAGAGTAGTCATAGGTCTCTTGGTGGCTTTTCTCACTAGTCTACTTCTTGCACGGTCACTCAGTGTGTGAGGATGGCATGATCTAGGCAGATTTACAGATGTGCCATATTCCCTCAATTTCTTAATAACGGTTTTAACTGAATTCTGGAAGATGTTCAGTGCCTTGAAACTATTTTTGTATTGATCCCCTGACTTGCTTGGAATGCTCCTTTGTCTTTATGGTGTAATGGTAGCTAGAAATACTTATTAACCAGTGGCAAAGCCTGAGTTATGTTAGCCATTATGGGGGCTTTTGAAGTCACCCAGTTGCAGTTGCCATGTTGAAAATGCTCTCTCAAACAGAGATGAAGCAGCAATGATGGAGCACTCTCTTATTATTACAACTTTAATCATCCATCCTAATGTAACAAATGTGCATTGGTATGTGGGTAGTGACAGTTGTATCATTTAAAATACACAGATTTTCATACCTACAGAAGCATAAATGAGGCTTTAAAACTCATGACAAAAAAGCTACACCTTGCTGGCTTGCAGTCACATCAGCCATGCCTCTGATTAAGCACAACTTGAATACCTCTTAAATACTGATATGGTCATGAAAAGTAACTATTTGCTCTATTTTAGCATGAAGCAGGGCATGCATTCTTCATCTTCCTGTGGCATCCTGTCTGTGGTTGAGGATGCAGTTCACATTATCAAAAATTACACTGATCACCCCAAAGGGGCACTCTATATAATTTGTTCACTCATGCATGTGTCCTGTGCAACATCTGAGGCCTCAGTGATCTAATGCTCATAAATATTAGATAATTTATTTCATCTGGGCACTGCAGCTTCCAGTGCTGCTCTGTTTGCCCCATAGATCAACCACAATTACAGTCTACAAATAGAAAAGCATTTGGCTTACTGAGATTAATCCAGACTGATTTTTTTACTTAAGGCAAAGTATGCAAGTTCCAATGCTAGAGGGCTCTCGGTGAACCAGTACCTAAAGATGACGATTACAGACACACTGCTAAGCTCTGCTCAGTCTCTATTTATAAAAAAAAAAAAAACTGTACTCCCTAAGATGTTATCTGTTTCTTTCATGAATGACATTCAGATAATGGTGGGAAAAATGTTCAATGAGGCTTTCCTGATGAGTGCTTAAGCTGTCTCCAAAAAAATTCTGGGCCCTCAAAGCATTAACCAGAAGGGCCACTTTTAACAGCTTTTCAACGTCGTGATGTGGAATTAATCTGCAAAATGAAAACATAGATTTACTGTTTGGTAAATACACCTGATGAAATGTAGACAGAGCCCTCAGCCCAAAACAAGAAGTATTTGAGTACTGTGCAGAACCTCAGGGCATGTTTGGGACAAAGAGGAGGCTGAAGTAACCTGTGTAATGGCTAGTAAGGCCACCTGAGGGAACCATCGGCCAGGAAGAAGGATGGACACAACCCACATTGTGCTCTGGGTGTCCTTGCACATAACCAGGGGCATGTGAAAATAATCTGTTGAATGAATAAAGTCCACACCTGTAGGGTGGACTAAGGGGTGGATGTTGCAAGTAAGCACGGCCTAGGGTACCGTCCAGGTGGGGAGAAGGGTTGCCACAAGCCCCTGGTTGTGCTGTGGATGTCTGAGGGGCCCGAAAACCACCAGCAGTCTCAGGTTAAAAAAAAAACAAACAAACAAAAACAACAGAATGATGTTGAGTTTTACCGCTGAGCGACACACAAGTGTATCCACATGCGTCAATGTTGACTGTGGCTGCCTTCCGTCTCCTCTTCAGCCTTGGGTTGTGGCGTATCAAGCCTCATGATGAATTCTTTGCGCCCTACATGTTATACAGTAACATAGATATAAAGTACATAAAGAACGTAGGAAACCCTGTCTAAAGGTTGTAAAAAAACACCAAAACTAAATGCCAGACTTTGCATATAAAGTGAAAAAAATCAAGTTTCATTAAGCGAGAAATAAAGATGCTATAAATAGAAATGGAGAAAAATTGACAAATAACAAATGACTGCCAGTTTCCTGAAGATTAGATGGTTTCTGATCCAATTTTTAAAAAAATCAAAGAGTTTAGTCTTTTTTGTACAATGACTCCTAGAGGGATTCAGCTAATGAACACATTGGTTCCATAATACTGTTATGTAACAACAGTAATGCAAATCAGATCAGTAACATTGATTTCTATAGTATCCTGACAGTATGTGTCCACCGCAGCACGAGCTACGCAACATTTTTATTCCTGTCACCCTGTTTCTATTTTCCTCTGTGTCACTCGCATAGAGATGGGCAAGGATCAAGGAAAGAGGTAGATAATAAGGCTTTAGTAGTGTCAGATAGGATATTTTTTAAATTTTCTTTCACTTTCCTCTCTCAACAGAGCTTGTTAGCTTGTGTTATAGTGGAGAAAGTGGTGTGCTAATGATAACCATACCAGTATTAAAAGTGTAATGGTCTGAGGCAGAACTGTTCACCTCAAAGCTGTCAAAGGCTTGTAAAAACTACTGTATACAAAATTAAAAGGTCAGATGTTTTTTATCAGGGGAAAACTGCAATTTACAGGGCAGTGAATTAAATATTTAACAGAGGCAGCATGGACAGTGATCGTGTGATGCTGTGAGATGTAAGGTGATGTCTGATGCTGGTGTGCAGTTAGGACACAGTGCATGAGACCGTTACAATTCAAAAGGTAAAGAATTTCCCTGGCTTTAAAAACTGAAAATATTTGAGGTAATGTATGTGCTCAATTAAAAGAAAATAACATAGAATTCCTTTCTAGTTGATATTGACAATGCCGACATTCTATGTATTGTTCCTTTAACTGTCGCCTTATTTCTTTGAATTTTCATGCACATCTCTAAACGTGTATGAGTTTTAAGAACCATTCCAGTCACAGCTGAAGAGAAACTCAACAATAAGAGACCTTCAATAGTGGCCAAGTCTCCGAGCAGAACTCACAACATTAAGACTAAATAATAGCTGATCAATGTGGAGGAGAAAAGACTCTTTCTGGGAGAGAGAAGGCTGAATCTCTGATCGATAAATTCAGTTATCGAGCTCTCGCTAATCCACTGCTTGAATTGGAATGGAAAAGGTTCCTTTGCTCTGCACACTGTTTGTCTTGGTTTACTAAGAGTGGGCTTATCATTATAAAGTCTGTTGTTTTGGTCACCTTTAGAGATATTGAGTTGAGGGAGCTGTTTGCCCGTCCCAAGCCTCCTTTTGGACCAATCCAATCTGCTGTGTCCACTGTGGATTGATGGCAGGCCTTTTACTCTCATGGAAATACAAATGCGAGAGCTCTTTTTCTCTCCATGGCAGCTCGGTAGCCGGCAACAGGAGAGCAGCAGCATCTCTCTGTCTCCTCTCCGGGCTTGTTTGGGCAGATCTCGCTCTGATAAAATAAAGACTGTGTACCTGGAGTCCTCTGTAAGCAGCTGCGCACATGATGGAGGTAATGCAATGCCGCTGGAGAAAATCAAAAGCACACGTATGCCAAACAAGTCAGTGCCAACAGAATGCAAACACCTCTCCAATCAATAAATCTCACATTGCTAATAGAAAGGCAATGTGCTGCCGGTGCTGTGAAATAAATAAATAAATAAGCACATCTTCTAGCTGTATCCCTATACACAGTGTCATATTAGGACAGGTACCGGACTAGTTTAACAGCCTCCTGGAATCAGTCCCTCCCTTTCTTGTCAGAGAGCTGTTTGCAAATGCATTTATGCAGCCTGAATGAAATATTATTCCCTTACACAGCAGGATGGAGCGAGAGACTGGGGGACAACATTAGAATAGCCCGGTCCTTCAAACTTTGCGTTTCTTTTCAGTAGAGCCTCCATTGCATGCTAATGTTCCTCTAATTTTATTTGAACAGTACACTCAGGGGTGCCAGCTGGAGAGCAAACAAGTTTTTAAGACATAACATTAAATACTTTAAAGCTTCACAAACATACAGACTTAGAAGTGATATAGTCAGGCATGAACAAGATAAAACCTACGTCAATTAGAACAGTCAACTTTTGATGAAATACTTCCTATTAAATAAGTGATCAGTGATTATTATCTTTGTCATATTTACCGTTAATGTGCTGCTGACTTCATTCCTATGATCAGTGTTTAGTATATTTCAAATTGATTTGACATTCTGATAAGTTAGTTAAGACACAACCTATAAAAAGTATTCAACCCTTTGAATGTTTTACCCTTTCATTGATCGTATAAATCAATCATAGTGTCTTGGTGGCCTCTATCACTAGTCTCCTTCTTGCACAGTCACTCAGTTTGTGAGGATGGCCTGATCTAGGCAGATTTACACATGTGCCATATTCCTTCCATTTCTTGTTGATGGATTTAACTGAACTACAGGGGATGTTCAGTGCCTTGAATTTTTTTTGTATCCATCCCCTGACTTTTACTTTTCAATAACCTTTTATTTGAGTTGCTTGGAGTGTTCTTTTGTCTTCGTGGTGTAATGATTGCCATGAATATTGATTAACCAGTGACTTCACCTTCCAGATACAGATGTGTTTACACTACAATCACTGCACTCAAGAGATCTCCATTTTTACTAGCACCAATTGGCTGGACCGCTGTTGAATTAGTTCAGTCACTTTAAACAGGGTGAATATTTATGCATTCAATTATTTTACCTTACATATTTGTATTTAGTTGTCATTACTTTGTAGAGATCCGGTTTCACTTTGACATAAAAAAAAATTCTTTAACATTTTTTTTTGTCAAAATAACTAAATATATGAGAGGGACCTGGATGCAGCCGAGGACCTTCACTTCACACTGGAAGTCGGATGAGCGCCGGCATAGTGAAAGTCACTTGAACTGAACATTTTCTTTGTTGTTTTCTTGTGCATCGCCGCCATATTAATAGAGGCTGGTCCACCAAATAAGGAAATATAAGTAGGTGAAAAATGTGTGACTTTTCAGATTACTAAGCACGGTGATTACATGAAATTAATTTTAATAAATCGATTTATAACCCATATTCAAGTATCACTTTGCACAGAACAATATGCAAGGGAGGTCGGCTGGCCGTAGGCCAGTGTCACTGTCATGTTGCCTGAGGCAAGTCCGCCACATCATTTAATACAGTAGATTGTGCAAGTTTTCAGAATTAAAAAGCTCAAACGATCAGATTAATAAACAAACAAATATATATATATATATATATATATATATAAAATATGCATTCAAAAAAATATATATATCTATACTTATATGAAACTGTAATTATTTTATTTTAAATCATGGAGTACATCTTTTCATTTAACTGAGAAATACAAGAAAGCAGATTCTGCTTTTATGTTTCACTGTCAGTTATTATTCTAATATGGATAATTTATTATAAATTATTCATTAAAATCCATGCAATCTCATCGTTTGAGCTTTTTATTCCAAAAACTTGCACAATACTTGTCTACTGTATTGAATGACATAGCGACTTGCCTCTGGCAACATGGCGGCGACGCCAACGTCCAGCCATGTTGCCAGACTCCCGTCGCATATTATGTCTGTGCTATGAAAAGGCCATGTTTTGAGCTGTTTACAACTATGCCAAGCACTTCAAGTGTGAAAATCTAAACTTCCTTAAATCTTAGGCTACTTTTCTGTCCCTAAAGTAGTGAAATATTAAGGCAAAAAGGGAAACAACTCATAGAGTAATGGCAGCAGGTAGGAATTAAAAGAAGTCTCTGTCTATATACTAAAGAATGGTGCCATACAATACTCATGAATGGTCCACTTCCACAAAGTGGTCTGGTTTGATTGAGTACAGTTTGACACAGTTTAGCACGTTAAATTCTGATCTTGCCTGTGTTTCTTCAGCTGAGCTAACGACAGTGGCTCACATTAAAGAGCTGTTTCGTAACACAGGCTCATTCATGAATGGCACATCTTTACTTAGTCTCTTGAACAACAAGGGATCTTCAGTTGATTGCACATCACTATTTCAACTAAATCTATGTTTGTGACAAAATTAGCGCTTTTTATATGTTAAAGGGACTCAGCTAGCCTGTCAGTACAAGACTGCTCTAAACTGTTGTCTCTCTTCAACTGGATATAAAGGTCAATTTAGAGCTGCAAAGTACTAACTTTCCTCCATTCCCATGCAATCCTAAAGGCAGCAGGCTTCCTTCTGTGGGATTCTGTCTATAGTTGAGGTTGCAGCCTTTTGTCATTCTTATTTTGATTGGTTGGTGAGGGAATATTGACAAGCACAGGAACGATTCAGAAGTTGAACTATTTTAATTGAAAACGGAGAATTGTATCACTTTTCAAGCCAACTACACTTAAGAAATTACAAACAAAATCTTTCACCAAAGCAGATATTACAGGATTATAGTTGTACTAGTTTTATTACAAAATGGGAACTCAATTTGATGGTATTGGTTTCAGTATGGTTTTTAAAATAAATGGATTTTACCATCCTCATTTACTAAAGGTAGTACTTAATAAACTAAGTGGAGAGCTTTGGAGATAATTTGTCATGAAAACGATATTCTTGCCAACCTTGTAGCAGCTGTAGTACTCTTCAGGAGAACACAAAAGGAGAGATAATTGTTGCAGAATTGGCAGCGGATGCAGAACTGCCTCTCAAGGTGAATCATCACAACATTTTCAAGGTGTTTACAGAACGGAGCTGCTGTCTGACAGGTTGGTGCTTTCTGCCTCGGGGGCATCATGATCTTGAGTTATCAGCGAGACAATAGACCCATCTTAATTACTCTCAGATACAGCACTATAATCTGTCATTGTCAGCCTGATCAACAGTGTGCAAAGCGAGCACTAAGACTCATTCACCCAAACCAGTAGCCTATTGATTACTGCTCATACTTGAGTCATTGCACTGCCGAGCGACATGGGAGGCAATAGAGCTAATGGAAGAGGGAAACTCAAAGTCACATTGTTTACATCGAAGATGACAGGGAAATGTATTCAAGAGGAAATATGGCCTTGATCCATTGGCTCACAAATAGCAGTGTGTCTGCAACTAACAGGGGAAGTGGCTAAACCTCAAACTGCCAAAGCATCAGCTGAGATTCAGATGCTGAGTCTACAGCACAGCAGCTTTCCTGTTCTGCACTTCTGTAATAACAGCACCTCTTGATTTACAGTTACCCACACCCATTCTATCTTAAGGTATATGCAAGAGAAACAGACTCAATAAATTAAAGTTGTTACTACTGAAAACCTATAAAGTCTACTTTTCTCAAAAAAAAAAAAAAAAAGAACAGGAAGGAATTGATAAGGGAAACAATAAAGAATTGAATCAATACGAAGAATCTTTAATGGCATCAATATCAATAAAATCTTATTGTCATCCCTACTTACTATCTCAGAATTTTGACTTTTATCTCATATTTATTACTTTTAATTTAATATTTTGACTTTTTATCTCATAATTAAGTCTTATTATCTCATAATTTGGATTCAGGATTTTTTTTAAGTTGCTAAATGTTCAGATTTTTCTTTTTACATGGCAGTAATGGGCTTCTATATCTAACATCACCAAAATGATGTAAAATGATGAACATCATTCCCAATCATTTGTGTGAGCACAACCTCTCCAATGAGAGAAGAAGCCACAGACAAAGTTGGATCCCTAAAGAGGAAAGACCACACACCCGCTACAGCCAACAAGAGGTGGAAACAGTGCAGCACTTTCTAACCACCCGTCCTTTATACAAGGACATCAGAGACAAGCTCTATCCACTTTTCACCAACGAACAAAAATAATGAATTAGGATAAACAATGCACAGACATGTCCATATGTGCAGGGTGAAGTGTAACAGTGGAAATGTTGGAGCACATTGCATGAGAACTGTTGGGACCAAAGAATAACCTCAGTCAACACTCCACCACCATGAAATAGACTTTCTGCATATAAAAGAAGTATGAATTGTACATTTTTAACTAGAATTTAAAGTTAAACTAAGTTATTGCTTTAGCAATTAAACTTTTCCAAGGAATTGAAGCCAATTGAATTTAATTAAAATTGAACTGAACTTATAAATAATGATTTGTTTTTATGGTGAACTTGAACATTTATATCTCCCCACTAGTACTTTTATTATTTCTTTGTCTTTAGTGTTCAGAGATGAGCTAATGATTACATCAGTCAAACAATATGTTAGCAAGTAGTTTATGTAATTTTATTTTCACTAGAAGTTATTGATGGAAAAGCTGCATTGTTAAGATTTTGATACAGTTCTTGAAAAAAGGGCCCATTTATTTAAAGGCGTAACAGTGTAACTAGGGCTATATGTATATTTGTTCCATTAATTATTCTTTTAAGACAAATGTTTTTAAAGGTGAACAAAGAGAGGCAACCAGAGCCCCCAGAACATTTAAGATAGTTTAATTGCAAACTTTTGATTCTTCTTTTGAAGCATCATATTATTCATTAAACCAATAATATAGTATTTAGGTTTTGTTTTCCTTCCTTTGGGGATTACCTTATATTTATTTTCATTTTCTTTCTCTTCTGTGTTTTCCCTTTGGGTTTTAATAAGAGTGTTGAAGTCTGTTGAGTCTCTGTTAATGAGCTCTGGGCCTTAATGGAGTCAACAATGCAACTTTTTTTTTTATCATTATGTGTTGATGTTTTGTTTCTCCTTCTTCGAGCCCCTTTATAACTTCCCTATTAAAAGTCTGGTACAACTTATAGGTTACAAACTAGTTGTGCTGTTAAAAGTACTCTGAATGAATGGATCTCAGTGGCAGACCTTCATTAATGCTATTCATTTGTCAAGATAAGCCGATTCCACTTGTCAGATTTTCACTCAGAGTTAATTCTTTCATGTGTGCTTTGTTCTTTGTTCCACCAGTGTACCAATTCTGTGGAAGGAAAAAAAACAGACGAGCAGTCATATTTGCATATATAAATATATACTCAGAAGTGAACTATTTCTGATACTGCTTTGAGGATCTGCTCTGAAGTTTGGAGTCTTATTGTGAGAGGACCTGCCCACTGACACAGCATATCTAGCACAGAATGACAGCTTTTTTCCTCACTTTTCATACATCTTCTTTTTCAGGATTGGCAGGACAAATCAGGACATTAATGCTTCTGGACTTCATGTGTTAAGTATTAAGTTCAACTGATTCTCCAAGTTTAAGTATTTATCCCTGGATGCAATTTTTTCAAGCCTCAGCTAAACTGCAGGTGGAGTGTGCTTGCCAAAACGTGTAAAAAGGTTTGAATTATTTTTGTGGGTTTATTAGGTTTATTATTTTTATGGGGCTAATTTTCAGGGTTTTGGCTAAGCCCTTTTATCTATAGTGAAGGCCAATCTTAAAAGGGACATACTTTACCCTTTTAAGACAAGTTTATATTGGTCTCAGAGGTCCCCAAAACATGCTTGTGAAGTTTGTTGCTGAAAAAAGCACTCCAGTATAGGATTTTTTCATGTCTAAAAACTCCTCTGTTTCAGCCCTTCTCAGAATGAGCCATTTCTGTGTCTGTAGCTTGAAATGGTAATGAACTGTCTGACTCCGCCCCTGAACACAACCCTCTCAGGAAATGAATGTGGCATTCCTGATGTTGCAGTAGCCGTTTTTACACAGAGATTCTGCAATAAAGGTGAAAAGGAATGCCCGTCTCTGTTCTGCAATGAGCAATTCACACAAAGGTGTAACAGAGCCGTGCACGCCCGAGCTTACGCACACACCCCGGCATCCCGTAATCAGATGGCAGCCGCTGCCCGAGCTGCTGCTTTCAGTGAAACTCGAAAGTCTGGATTTTTCAGTTCAAAACTTTGTATTGTCTAAATGAAATACGGGAAAAATAACATGAACATTCATTTTGATCGATTAGATCCAATAGACTTTTTTTCCCTCATGTGTCTGAGTTGGAGGTCCAACTTTAAGCAGTGTCACAGCGCACGTTTACGTCGGAGGTCGGAAACTTCAGAGTACCAAGCCCACTTGAACACATCATGGAACTTTTCAGACGCTGCTGTGGCCGAGATGTGTCTGCTCTCTCCTCTCCTGTACAGAGTGTGATCAGCTCTCTAACCTCAGTGTCTCCAATTAATCCACATTATTATTTGTTTTCTCCCCCTGTTGTTTTCTCTGATGAAATGATGCTCGATTAAACCGTGCTGGTTTTTAAATCTTCCATTTATGGAGACAGCAGCACACACTCGCCGTTGCAGAATGCCATGACATCCTTTTACACTTGTTGCGAAAAAGTCTGTTACAGCTCTGATACTATGTCTCAATCCAGATCAGAGGTGGGGCGAGATCGACCCCCCATTACAGAATGGTTGCTTTCATACAGAACGGCGTTGCGGAACGAAGGCGTAACAGACACGGAAAAAGAAAGGCAATGTGAAAGTAGCTAGTGTTACAGACACTTCATCCAAAGTTTAGGACCTGACTGGGATTTGAACCATCAACTTCCCAGACAAAAAACAGCAGGGTAACCCACTGAGCTATAGCATCTCAGCTGAGATGACATTTCAGTCACTGAAACACTGGAGATTAATTTCTTTTTTTTGTTAGATATAAGTCTCTAATGGTAGTAAGATTATACTAACAATAAAACACTAACTGTTAATGAACAATTTATTCTAAAATAAAATAAAAATGCAGCAGGTTTCATGAACCTGTTGAAGTTTTTCTAATTCACCTCAGACAGGTGTGTAAGGGTCTTTATGTGTAAAATTAAGCTCGTGGACTCCTAAGTTACTTATCCATCTTCCCTGGTTCTCACTGCCTCAACAAACATAACTTAAAGTTTCAGTGTTCCTATCGTTTTTATAGCTGTTAATTATTAATAAACAGCACATTTATCATATTCCCTGCAAATAAAGACATGTCAAACATTTAAGTAGTGTTCTCTTAACAACGCATAAGTGGAGATTTTAACATTTATTTTTTCCCCATAATCATATAGTATTAAGGGAATGTTTACCAAATATTTTGTTAACATAGCGCACACCCCTGGCGACAAAAAGACACTTCGCTGGTCCTCCGTGGTCAGAGAGGAGCTTTAAGAGGAGAAAGTTCTGGTGTTTATCTCCATTATTTTGAAACTTTTTCCCTCAACAGTTAGAAGCCTGAAGTCTACACTACCAACATTTAAGCATGCGCTCAGTGTAAGTGTGTGCGTGAGCGTCATGTCTGTGGGAGTCATTGTTATGCAGCCGACGAAGCAGACGAGGGTGAGAGGAGAGCAGCCAGTGCTCCTGCTTAAAAGACGCACAAACAGTCAAAGAGAAAGGGAAAAAAATTTAAATCGAAGATTGTGCAGGAGTCTCAAATCACGAGTCTGAATCAAGTACAAGAACAGCGGTCCAGTTTTGGGGTAAACTGCAGCAGTCCTACAGCAACATCCAAGCTAACAGCTAACGCTGGACAATACTGGACAAGCTCACTGCCATGATTTGAAAGCCATGCTGTAACAGACCGAGAGTAGAGTGAGAACATTTTTTTTTGGTCACAAAAAGCTTTCAGTGTTGCTCTCTGCGCTTGTTTGGACGAGACATGATTTCTGGTTCAGACGAAATTTCAGTCCCAGCTAATGACAGGCCTGCTAGTGAAATCATTAGCTGGGACACAACAACTAACCCTTTCCCCGTAACTATCACATAATCATGCCAAAGAGGGGCAACTGAAGAACAACAACATTGTTTTCTGTCGCAGAAAGCTTTCCGTGTCGCTTGCAGCGCTAACTGTGATGAAGAAATGTGTTGGTCTGGCTCAGGCTGAACGTTCGGCTAGCAGCCGTTGTATACAAGCACAACAAGTAACTCTTTCTCCCTTTAACTATCATACACTCACGCTGAAGTGAGTTGGCAGAAGAGCAAAAACACCATTTCTGTTACAGAAAGCTTTTAGTGTTGCTAATAAACTTTAATAAAGAAATGTCCAGTTTTCACAAAGTGCTGCTGTGACAGCCGTTGTCCACAAGCATTCACACTGCAAGTTACCTTTTCCCCCTCAACTATCACATAGTCATGCCAAAGCAGGTCAGCAGAAGAGTGAAATATCTTTCCCAACATAAAAAGCTTAAAAGGTTTTTTTTTTATTCTTTGTCATACATAAATGCGGAGGCAGCCATTACCGCCAGCATTCAGTACAAGCAAACGCAACTCTGGTATGGTAGGGCCTTGAAGTAGGGTCACTCACTCAGTTACTCAGTCAGTCAGTCAGTCAGTATACAGACAAAGCCATATGTAGGTCTGATCTCAGCAGTCAGCCAAAAATCTGGTATTATGATAACCCTCTGTAGTTTGACAGTACAGCAGCATGGTCATGACAAACTCAAAAGATATAGATGTGTTCACACTAGATGTTAGAATATTTGCATCTCTTTACACTTACACGCTAACAGCAAGTTTAGTGACAGCTTCTGAGCAAAAAGGGCCTTTATTTTGTAGATACAACTTGCACAAATCTATCCTTTACCTAGCACAGCAGCTGAAGGTGCAGCCATTCTTCACATAGAGGCACTTTCAGAGCTCTTTTCTGTAATCAGGCCTCATTTAGTCCTGACAGTCAATGATACTCACATAAATTTAATTGGTGATTGTAAAACTGTGTTTCAGTTGGATTCCCTGCTTCCCTCCCAGGCAGAACACATGGCAACTCTCAACATGGCAACTCTCATTAGCACAAAGCTATTTACAAAGAAGTCTGCACCTGTTTCTTTGACTTTATGCATTTAGATTACATTTCTATATCAGCTCTGAAATGACAGGATGAGGGGAACAGACAGCAGCTCAGTGATGAACCTTTGTGCACTCAGACTGAGGTTTGCTCTGCCTCTCATGTTGGGTATGACTCATGCATGGATTTTTGCCCCGCTTCAGTGTTGCCCTTCTCTTGTGAGAGCTGTCAGTCTATTTAATAGAAATACAGCAGATAGATGTAAATAAATCTGTACCATATACTCATGCCACATCCGAGGGATCTGTTTTAATGCAGAAACATCATAAAGGATAACATGGCACTCTCACTTCATCAAGGCACAGTGCTTTATAAACAAGATCATCATTAATTGTGAGTCATAAAAGTGTAATTACTGGAAGAGCCTTTAAAACATAGCCACAGTCTCACTACTAGTCTTGCAGCTGTGAGAAGCTGTATGTCCTCACCAGATTTAATTAAGTTAGCTAATCCTAGTGAATAATTTTAGTAAGAAATTGAAAAATATATATTAATTTCTATTTTAATCATATTTTGAAATCCACTTGAAACCGCACCCTGTCTCTCAGAAATCGTAGGTCCTCTGACTCATTGATTTTGTCAGAAAGTTATGTTTGGCTGTCTACATGTACATGGAGAAAGAGGTGTTTTGAAAACTTTTTTCTCTGGGGCTTGTCTCTAAATTGTTCAGTTTTCAGACACCCTAAACACCATTCTCAGACAGACAGCCAAAACACTATAAAAGTTTTGTGTTATTACCTGAAAAAGCTAAGGAAGTGAAATTAGCTACATGAGCTACGTAGGTAACATAGATACTAGCTTAATGTAAAGCTAAATTCTGCATTGCTACATAAGATACGTAGTTAATGTAACTACATAACAAACATAACGAAAGCAAATAAGGCTACCTTAGCTACATCACATTGTTCTACATTTGCTAAAATTTGACCTTTGAAAAATAAGTTCTGTCAGCGCTGGCACTTTTTAGCTTTGTTAGCAATAACCAAAGCTAACATAACTACATTAGCTTGTAAAGTAAACATGATTAAATGTGTAGTAGCATTAACAACTTAGTTAGCAAAGCCATTTTAGCTTTAGATGAAGCCAACAATGCTAAAGTGAGCATTTGTTCCTCTTAAACAGGTCTAAACTGGGGCTGTCAAAGTTTATGTGTTATTAATGCAATGACGATTAACCCGCGCATTCTGTGTAACCATCAACTGATCCCGTAGTTTGTGCAATCAGGAAGCGGTGCCGTCGTGATAAGGTACAAGCAAGCAGAAATGAATAAAGGACAGAGACTTTTGAATGGCAAGTCCAGCTTTAAGATCATGCCGGATAAGACGAAGAAGTTTTTACACTTACCGTCAGTGTGGACTGAGTTACCTGGAGTTCATAGAGTTTAATTACCACGTGCCACTTACTGGCCAAGCAACTGCTAATGCAGAGAGTAGCCCCCTAGCCAAAGGCAGACCATGCTGGATTGTTTACAACCAAGATGCTCAGACTACTCTGCAAGCCACAAACTTTCAACAGTGTTTGCTAAATGAGTGGCTACAGATTGCAGGCTGATTAATATTGTGGAGGATGACATTCTGTTAGAAACAATTCACATCCAACAACTGCATTTATGAACTTTTTTGAGAGCCATTATTGCCAATAAAGTACTAAAAGGCTCTCTCGTCTTCATGTAGGCTCTCACTAGAGACTTGACTTCTTCCAGTAATCTGTAGTGTAATTCTGTATTATCTCTTTTTTTTTATCATCCTGCTGTGAGCCCTCTTGGTGGAAAGGGATATTTCTATGAGCCTTTATTTTGTTCCATGTGAGGTTGAAAGGATATGCTTTGAGTTTGAAGGACCCAGGGAATGATCTTTAAGTAATTTAAACTAACTGACCATGTATTTTATGTATATGTGTGATGATGAGAGCCGTTGTTATGTGTTAAGCTGCTGAGAACAACAGAGGAATACACTTGTAGAAGCCTAAACTTGGACACTACATTGTGGTATTATTCAAAAATGTTACATTAAGGTCAGTATTCTATTATGAAGTTGCAACTGAGTTTATAGAACTTTGTAAATTGATGATACTGTGGCCAAGGGTTTGCATTCATCTTTTATTAACATAAATAAAGAACAACCACGTTTAATCCAAATAAAACACTTCACAGTTAAAATAGGATGATATATTTACATCCTCACTCCATGATTAGTCACAGAATGAAAAGTTTTGTTAGTGCAAGTGTATAGAAATACCTCTGAGGAAGACAAAGCTGCTCTATACTGGAAACAGATATCAATAAATATAGAAACAGCTCTGGCCGAGGGATGTCATTAAAAAGAATAGCATGTCTAGACCTCATATTGTTATTTGGAAAGCAGGAGGAGTTATTGCCTGTGAGCACTAAGATGACATCCATCAATTTAAGGTTTTATTGGAAAATGCAGATAGGCTGCTCTGGAGATGTAAATGATTTACTTAGCATAAAGTTTTGCTTGAACAGGCAGGGAGATAGCGTAGTTAGAGAGGGCAGGGGAGTATGAGTGTGACAAAGGCTAAAGCTGATTTCCCCGAGCCTGAGAAAATCGCGATGTGTGCATGAATAAGTAGGCTGGACCTGCACGGCGTGGATTATTCAAATATCAGTAGACTTAAGGGTTGTCAAATGGCATGCATGGGTAATGAGCTTGTTGTACACGAGTTTCTTTTCGTCACTTGTGCCCAAATGTCACATCTTCTAAGATTTAGGCTGATTGTTTCTCACTGAGTGCACAAATTGTCTTTTTTATTCTCCCTGCCTTCTTAAATTGAGCGTTCAGGCCAATTTAACTAAACCTCTTCACATTTGAAATTCTTTTCATTGAATTTTTTCATGATATGATGGAAAATGAAAACTTTTCCTATAATGAGGACAGTTTATACAATAGAAATCAGAGCACAGACAAGCTGCTATTAACGTCATAGCTGCCCGTCAGTGCAAAATGACACAACGCAAAATGTGCTGCAACCGCAACCAGGAGAAATCAAATGAACATGAAAGTAATTTAGAGTTTGAAGTTGGTAAAATTCCTTGCTAAATATTTGAAATGCTGCAGCTTCAAAGCAGAGTATTTGCATGCAGTTGTGTATCATGCTGACATGTTGGCCTCATCTTTCAGTAAATCTCAAATCTACATTTATTCAAATATGCTCAGTGCGCTGGAGGTTGACACTGCATAATCCATCAAAATGTTCCATTTGAAGAGAGGAGCCAGAATTATTTGAATCATCAGAAAGCAGCTCAGTTCCAGTTCAGGGCGGCAGATATTTGAGTTGAACCTGTGAAAGTTTTCATACTGCAGGGAACAAAAAGACTATAGATCTATAGATATTTAGTGACGTAAATCACCAGACTTGAGCTGAAGTCTTTCTGTGACTGTGTTTTTATCTTTAATAAGCCTCCTGTTTGCATCAAAGTGCAGTAAATAATGAATTTAAAGCAAGCTGTATCTGAAATAAAAGAGTGTCTGGGTCACTGAAAGGGCACGAGTTGCTTTTTGTTCTGATTGAAATGAAAGAAATTGGTATTGTGCTGCTTCTGATCTTTATTGTGCTTTTATAAAAAGTTACAATGCTTGGCATATTCAGCCTAAGACATGGACTATATTTATTGCATGACAGATTGTTTCTCCTGAAAGTGCCTTTATATTCAGTAGTTACTTCAACCATTGTCTTTATACTAGGGATGTAAAGATCAATCGTGATTAACTAAAATCCACAATTAATGCATTTACCTTGTTACTGTCCCCTTTTTCCTTTTAAATCCATAGCGACTTCCTTTTTCAGTGGTTAAGCTCATGTTCTAATCTTCAATCTACCTATAAAAGCAGATCTGTTTTCAAACTGAAGGTCAATTACCTTTAGTTTAAGACAGCAGAAACAGAAAATGAAGGAAAAACTGTTTTAAATGCCAAATAGTGAATTTAATTTTTGTTAAAAACGATGTGATTTAGATAATTAACTACATCAATTCTAAGATTTAACACAAAAAAGTGTTTTTGATTGACAGCCTTACTTTATGTTGAGAATGAAATCCTCTGACATTTTCAGTAATATCCTTGCGTTTATCTAGTTTTCATACTCAAATGCTGATAAGTTGATCATAAAAACCACAACTACCCCTTCTTGAATGGAGCTGTTAAATGCACTAGATTTTATTCACTTCTAATTTTGATCCAAATATAGTTGTGTTTTGTTTTTGGTCAATGTCCCACCTTTGTATTTTGCTGACATGCACATGTAAAAAGCTGCAGTTCCTCTGATGTCCATTGAAGGCTCTAAAAGTCTCTGAATCTAGATTGACCATAGTGTTAAAATGCCAATTTTAATAGCAGAAATACAAATTTTTAACGCCTGGATGAATTTGATCTGCATCGGTCCATACTGTGTGGTGGTTATTTTTTGTAAATACCTTGTGTGTTCTGGCCCAAACAACGATTAAGCGTGTCTTCTTTTAACTGGAGTCCAGAGATCATGGGCTCATGGCCAGCTCCCACAGTGCTGTGTCTATGGGTCCTTGGGCAAGACATTTAACCCCAATTTGCTGCGTTACTGGTGTGTGATAGTGCATAGATATGTATGAATGGTTTTAGCCTATACTGATGGCATAGCAATTTACATAGCAAATTTCAATGTCTGTGGAGCAATTGGTTGAAATTTGTTTGAATGAATAACTGACCTGCAATGTAAAAAGCGCTTTGAGTAGTCAGATGACTGGAAGAATGTGATACAAGCTGAAGTCCATTTACCATTTACCATTTTCAGTTCTGAAATATAATACGTATGACATATATTTTTAAAGTATGTTGTAATCTGTGATGGCTCTTAGAGTACACAATCAGGCCAACCAGAAGAAAACATGCTCTCCTTATTTTATCTTGTATGAAAAAGTTAACTATTCAAACTTTAAAATGAAAGTGACATATACATGTGGACATAAAGGTGAAACCATCTTCTATTCCTTTTTTCTTTCCCTTCTATGTGACTTAAGATTCAAATTGTATGTTCTCTTAAAAAAGTGGTTTAAATATGTTAGTCTCTCAATATTCATCCTCGTGTCCACCCTTTATTTGCCGTAGTGAAAATGTGTGCAGGACTGAATACTGAAGAGAACAAAGATCATGTTTTCAACAGATGTCTTTTCAATGATTTCAGTCAAGGTTGCCGTTGGGTCCAACATATTTTATGTGATGCTTTCATTCACACAGAGCTCAGCTCTCCACTTCACATGTGTATGAGAGAGCTGGAAAACAGTTTTTTTCCCTTCTCTTTGTCCAATCTCAAGGTTGAAATGTGTTGTAAGAGACCCGTGTGTAAAAAAAAAAAAAGAATTTTCTGTATTTTGCAGTTCCTCAGCTAAGGTCAAAGCTGTCCCCTTAATCTCAGTCTGAATCGATCAAATCTCAGTTTTGTTGATTACATTCAACTTAGATGGTGTTGACTCAGAAACAAATATCAATCTCTGCCAGGATGCAAAGACCTTCCTTTTTTTTAACCATAGTACAACCTTGTGTTTTCATTATCAGCTGATTGAATGGAGAGCATCCTTGCACCAAATCTAATTGAACTTAATGAAGCAGAAAAAACATTTTATTTTGTTGGGTCTTTGACATCAGGCAATTCAGTTTTGTCAATTTAACAGCCTTTATCTGTAGAACCTTGATTAGCATTCGAAACAAGCTCCATGGTTTTTGGAAAAGTTTGAGGTGTTGGGTGATATGCTTATTTGATGCTTTTCCTGAGTTTGATTGAAAAGACTGACACCGCTCTGGTTTGTAAGTGCTAAGCTACAATCAGGAAAAGGCAAGAATAGTTTTAGAAAGACAGGAAACTGTCTTCTCAAAAAGTAAAAATGCATCTTATAATCACTTAATTAAACGAAACACTTTAATTTACAAAACCCTAGTATAATACTGTAAAATGCAGATTTTTGTTGGGATAGAGTCAAGCTAAGCTAGCAGGCTGCCAGTCCCATGCTATTAGCTCCTGTGATATTTTCTGCACATATTGAATATATTTTGTTAGTAAAGGCAGATCTAGACAGTTCCAGGGGGGTACTGATTACCCAGGTCCACAGTAGGGAGGGGCCCTTGAGGAGCCTTTAACGAAAAGTGTGTTTTTATCTACTTTTTTTTTCTTTGCAATTAGTGTCATTATTGAATCAGAAGTAACAACATTAATCAGTCAACAGACTGGAATTTACTCCATCAAATGGACTAATATAAATAATGGGGGGCCTCTGCTCTTCCGTTAAAACCATCTAAATGGTATAGTCCGGCACTGCAAAATAATGCAAGTGATTTCAGTTTAACCATAGTAAAAATATTGTTCATAAATTGGGAAATTGTACTTCAAAATACATTAAAATACATATGTATTTGTTAAAAATGATGCAACATTTGTTGCTTGGCTATCCAGTTAAGGGATGGGGGGGTGGGGGGGTTGCCAGTTAAGGGGAGCTGTGTAATATTCTTTCTGGGGGCCCAAAATTCCTAGCTACGCCACTGGGTCCCTGAAATAGCTTTGTTTTCCAATCCCCACCCAAAAATGGCAGACTTCCTGTTGATTTGGCATTATGGGTCGGAGAGGCTTTTTTGTAGGTCCTGACTTGCTGAAGATGTGTATCACATTTCAAATTTCTAGGCTGAATGGGGTGCGGGGGCAGTGAGATTGGACCATGTATGGCTGGGTTTTGAACAACTTCCTCTTTCCTGAAAATCATGCAAACTTGAAGCCTCACCATGGCCAGGTCCTTCAAGTTTTTTAAATGAGCCAAACAACTTGTCATTGTTAAAGTCTCTCCTAGCTGTATGCCAAATTTCACGTAGTCTCGCAAATGAATTTAATGACATCCCATTCTTAATCCATAGGGTTTAATATGTTGTCGGCCCACCCTCTGCAGCTAGAACAGCTTCAACTCTTCTGGGAAGGCTTTGCACAAGGTTTAGGACTGTGTTTATGGGAATTTTTTGACCATTCGTCCAGAAGCACATTTGTGAGGTCATACACTGATGTTGGACCAGAAGGACTGGCTCTCAGTCTCTGCTCTAATTCATCCCAAAGGTGTTCTATCAGGTTGAGGTCAGGGCTCTGTGCAGGCCAGTCAAGTTCATCCACACCAAACTCTCTCATCCATGTCTTTATGGATCTTGCTTTGTGCACTGGTGCACAGTCATGTTGGAACAGGAAGGGGCCATCCCCAAAACTGTTCCTGCAAAGTTGGGAGCATGGAATTGTCCAAAATCTCTTGGTATGCATAAGCATTCAGAGTTCCTTTCACTGGAACTAAGGGGCCAAGCCCAGCTCCTGAAAAACAACCCCACACCATAATCCCCCCACCACCAAACTTTACACTTGGCACAGTGTAGTCAGACAAGTTCTGTTCTCCTGGCAACCGCCAAACCCAGACTCGTTCATCAGTTTTCCAGATGGAGATGCGGGATTCGTCATTCCAAAAAACACCTCTCCACTGCTCTAGAGTCCAGTGGCGGTGTGCTTTTTACCTCTGCACACTATGTGCCTCAACATCTGCCGACCCTGCTCTGTCGACCCTGTTCCGTCATTTTTACGTGGCCTACCACTTCGTGGCTGAGTTGCTGTTGTTCCCAATCGCTTCCACTTTGTTATAATACCATTGACAGTTGACTGTAGAATATTTAGGAGTGAGGAAATTTCACGACTGGACTTGTTGCACAGGTGGCATCCTATCACAGTACCACGCTGGAATTCACTGAGCTCCTGAGAGCGACCCATTCTTTCATAAATGTTTGTAGAAACAGTCTGCATGCCGAGGTGCTTGATTTTATACACCTGTGGCCATGGAAGTGATTAGAGCACCTGGTTTCAATTATTTGGATGGGCGAGTGAAAACTTCTGGCAATATAGTGTATTTGTGGCCTGGTTGCGGTGACAGCAGAGTGTTCAGACATCCCTGTCCTAAGCAACATTTTCCAGCTCTTCCCGGGGGATCCTGAGGTGTTCATAGACCAGATGAAATTTATAATCCCTCCAGCAAGTCCTGGATCTAGCCCGGGGTCTTCTTCCAATTGGATGCACCGGGAAGACCTCCATAGGCAGGCGTCCAGGAGGCAACCTGATCAGATGCCCAAACCACCTCAAATAGCTCTTTTTGAGGTGAAGGAGCCACTAATATTGTGATAAAATCTAAATCAAAAAGAAAAAAAAAAATTTCTTTGCTTCTTGGGATATTGAATATGTGCACCACATTTAATTCCTCTAGGTAAAATGAGCTGCTTTTAAAGCCCATTTAGGGGGTGCTATTGAGCCAATTTTCCACAATCATGTCTGGGAGCAATAAAATATCACATTTTTTACAGGCCTAATGTGCTTGCCAAGTCTAAGTCTTTCAGTATGTTTATGCACTGACGCTTGAGGAAATGTGCGTACGAAAAAATCCTTTGGCTTATAGTGTCCTTTAATGTCGGCATGCAGTGCCCAGCTTCCTCACAGGCTGTGTTGCAGTCGCTTGACTGGTCATAACATTGTGTTACTAAACATTAGGTAGATTTTTTAAACCTTTAGATAAAACAAAGATAGTTTATTTCCAATTTCCTCTTTTATCAATGCTAACTGTCTTGCTGTAGCTGTGTTAACAGACAATATGAGAAATGCATCAATGCTCTGAAAAAAATTCTGAAAGAAAACCCTGTTTCCTCAACCTTCAAACAGATCCTTTAACAAGAAACAAAGCAAGCATTTAAGGAAAAGAAAAGAAAGTAAAAAAAAACAGTATCTATTTAAAGAAGTAGTCAATGTCTTACACATACAGTGGATGTCACTCCTGCAGAAGAAAGAGAGTTGTTTTCCTCTCCGTGCTGATAACTTGTTGATTAGCAGCACAGGCAGATGAAATGAGGGCGGGGGAACTTTCATGGTTACCTGGATGACACATTGAGCCCATGGCTGACACACTGTTGACTGACAGCTGGCGGGCCCTCAGGGAAGCATCTGTCTCTCAAAATATAATGTAAGTGTTAGTGACATTATTAGGAAAATGCTGTCACCTTGTGCTTCTGCAGCGTGTTAAGTTTGAAATGATATATTCGCGGTAGACAAACTATTAGTGTGATGTGACATGTTTTGTCCGTCGATTATGCATAATTATGTTTAATAATTTGCTTGACACACAAGCAGACAAACCAACTGCATGTTTGTTTTTGTCTGCAGCCATCACTCTTTGTGTTGAGTAGGTCACCTCCGAATATTCATCACCTCTTATGTCATCAACACGGACGCAATTTGCGGCGAAACATCTCACTCTTCACTGCGTGCATTGCCTGCATGGAGCGGTACAGCCATCAGGCATCAACAATGGCATAATTATGGAGTATTAAACCGTCACAATGACACATAAGTCAGACGAGATATGCAAAAATGGCTGCAGGGCCTACTTGGTTTACCCTTAGTCTTGTCAGAACGGCCTGAAAAATGGAGGTTTGTTTGCTGCTGGATCATAATTACAATCGTTATTTACGAGAGCCATCAAGCCTTCAGTCAAGAGTTGTTGCATTTGAAGGTGACTCTGGGACGCGGACATAGTGAAACAAGGCTTTCAGACAAGCTGTCTCCTCTCACCCAGCCTTTTAAATCATCATCACTCTAGCCGGCTGTATGATAGTTCACATGATATATCACCTGTTAGAGCGGCAGCAAACGCACCACCAGCAGACAGTGACAATGAGTCTGGCAGCCTCGTTTCAGCAGCCATTTGATGCTTCTGTTTCCCGTTATTAAGCTATCGCTTCCAGGCTGTTGTGTTAAGCGTCACTTAAACTGCCAGTTAGGTTTAGGAGATGTTTCCTCAGGCTTTTTTCCTTTTTTTTGGGTCCTACTTGTTGTCTCAGTGATGTGGCCGGTTGAATTTTTCATGGCTTCAATCAGCTTGAAGCAGCTTGTTAGACTGCAGAATCTGACAGTGCTTTGATTCTGCTGTCCGTCCAGATGTCACTCAGCTGAGGCTCGGCTGTCTACATTTCTACAGGCTAAGAAAACGGCTGCTGGTCATATTCAAAGGAAAAACCTGCGGTTTATTCCTGCTTATGTCCACCGTTCCTACTGTTCTGGTTTTGATAATATGACAAAGACTGCTAGACAGGCTGCATGGCAGCATTCAGAGGGAAATCACATCATTAATCATGCTATCTTTCTCGTTGGGTTGTTTTTGTCATGCTTTACAGTTGTCAGAGAAAACAGGAAATGAGAGGAGGGAGGATGGCATGCAACAAAAGTCCTGGGTGGATTTGTTACAGTGAAATGATCACTGTCTTTAATCACCATGATAAACACACAAGTACATTCAAGTTATTTAATTAATATTTCTTTCAGTGGAGGCATATTTAAATATTCTGTAAATTTTCCACCCTGTTATTTGTGCCTTTGTTGGTCAATTTAAAAAAAAAAGAAATAATAATAATAATAAAATAAAATAAAATAAATGCATTGCTCATGCTAAATTGCTAGGACAGAATACAGTCATAGTTAAATGTTCAGTATAGGGAAGTGCCTTCAGTCTTAAATTATAAAACACACCTGTAAATAAGAATAACAATTTAAAGGAACCCTGCATATTGTTGTCCTTCAAAACCAGGCCTTTGCTAAAAAATCTGTATGGCAGTATATCGTCACGAGCGCCCCTGCGATATACAAATTGATACAGATTTTACAGAATCAGTATGGCCAGATGCTTTATTGGCAGTTCTATAACATACATCCCCATGGTGCAGTTAAAAAAGCCAGCAAATGGCAGCAGTCAAAGAACTGCACCCCTAGCGTCCCTCTCCTTAGACTAGGGGTCATCAACTACATTTGTACAAGGGCCAGCTTTTTCCTAAACAGGCACTTTGGGGGCTGAACTAGAAATAATAAAAAATAAACAATTACAAGTAAACTTATTTTTTTTTAATGGTCTAATTAGCATATTTTTGGATACAGATTTTTTATTTTCTTTTTTCTTTTCTTTCAAATGTATGCAATGTTTAGGCTCCAACATTAAGACCAGTCTCTACATCACAGCCAGCCACAAGGGGGCAACTGAGATATTTTAGCAAAATATACCCATGGCTGTCATGTTGTCTGTGCTGCGTAGTGATAAATGAAAGACCCATGCAGGAAAATTGCCCACTCAAAATACTTGTAGTGAAAAGTTTCCAGCAGCAGTTTATAATCAAGAATGAACTGATAAATACATGTTTTAACATGTTTTAGATTTGCTAATGAGGGCTTACAGGTGGATATCTGTTTTTGGAGTCATTTTAATATTGGTAGAGAGTTTACTAAAGAAAAAAAATCCCAAAATACCTTGACATTTTTCCTATAGAATTTTTCCTCTGCACATATTTTGAATTTGATCCTATTTTAGGTGTTGGAGGGGAAGATATCCCCAGCCTGATGTGGCCCCCGGGCCGCCAGTTGATGAACACTGCCTTAGACCAAAACATCAGATGGGGAACATGAATAGTGTTAATCTACAACCAGCAGGCTAAGAGTAAACATACTTGATTATTTGGGGTTCCTTTAAACAGCAGAGAAAGTCAGGAGTTGGACACGAGTCATGCAAGCTGTATCAAGGTAAAACAATCCAGGGTCACCAATCTCCATCAACACACAACAGCAGCCTCCATATATAAACACCTGCATACTCGATGAGCTACACCACTGCCCATTTTGCACCAACTATTAAGGGAGCATGAAGTCACACTGTTTCTCTTAAACCCATGCTATTCTTTGTATTAAAAACTGGGATCTACTTGAATTCATTGCAATGACACTGTCTTACTGCTATAAATACTAACTTGAGCTCTGAATGTGGTGTGAAAGTAGTTCCTAATAGGGGGCACCATTCAGCTGGCAAAGTTCAGAAGTTTTTTTTTTTTTTGTTTGTTTTTTTTTAAGTGATGCTGCAGATCTACCTATGGATTCATATTAGTAGCACAAGTGGATTTTAGGGTCTCTAAATGAATTCATGGGCAATTAATGAGATTTGTTTCCTATAATAGATCACTGCCTGTCTTGTACTCGGAAATTAAATCCAGATTATTCTGATTACACAAACCTGACACTGATCATAACAGTAAAACAAACCAAGTAACACAATATGTATTTCTACTGGAGGTGATATGACTAAAGAAATCACAGTGCACCAGTTGAAAACAAACAGTGAAATATTTGTTTGCCAGCTTTGAACACTGGGAACAGAAATGATCGTCTCGATGGTAACAGTGGATCCTGATAGTAACAGTAGAGGAGTGGGAGATACCAGACTTTACATTAAAGACACTGTAAAGTGGAAATAAATCTGTATTTAGGCTTGTTGTATTTCAGGTCATTGTGTTACGAACCACCAGGTCAAATTTTAATCAAATCAAACATCTCTAAGTTTATGAAATTAAGCTTCAAAATAATGAAAAATGTAGTGGTAAAATCTGCTGCAGGATGGTAGGGTGTGTCTGTTGTATGAGCTGAAGGCACACCCACTCAGGAGAAATACAATCCTTTCAGGTTTTAAAAATGTTACAAACTGAATGGAGGACAGCACTCACCATTATCCTGCCTCTTGACCTTTTATTGACCTCAGAAGAAGAGACAAAGTCAGTTTTCAGGCTCAAATCTCTGTTATGATGCTTTAAATGATTCACAGACCACTGTACCTGATAGATTTGGCAAATTTACCTCAAAATGACCAAAAAAACAGCATTTAACTGACTGTTAACTTTCAATAAAGGCAGTGACATCAGCTAACAACACACTGTACTGAGATGAACTGCCCTGTGATTTTATATTGTAGTGTTAGAGGGGTGGGGTTATTCCCCACTATGGGCTCATGACATCATGAGCCCACATATTGGCCCCGCCAACATTAAACCCAGCCAGGAAAGAGGTGAAAAACTTCCGGTCTCAATCCAAAATTCAGTCACATGTAGAGCTCAGTGCTTTCACATGTTTACAGCAACCATATCCCAACATATCTAGTGTGTTAGGACACAAATTATGGATTTCACTTTACATGGTCTTTAAAAACAACAAAAGGTTTCTAGATTGAGAATCAAACCCGCTCACTTAAGCAAGTTAGGACTTGTCTGTACGTGGTGAGGTACAGGCAGGACAGCAGGATCTTATTTTTGTGTCCTTGTTTTTCCCTTTTTCTCTTTGTTTTTCCTCCTCTTCTTATTACAGTGTGAGGGCAGGTGTGTGTCTGGCCTCAGCTGGGCATTATCCAGGCCCAGATTGTCCTTGGACCCCCATGTCTACCTTGTAACCTTGGCTGTATCCACCCTTAACATCACCGTCTTTTCTTTTAAATCATTCCCCCTGATTAATCCCCTTTATTCCGATTCAGATATGATTAAAGACAGAGCATCAAAGCATTTTATCACAGTAGTTATTCACTCATTAGCCATATGTTTGACAAGTATGGCCTCCTGGCTTTGAATGCATGTCTATTAATCACAAACAGAAATCTGACAAAAAGGAGATGACGAAATAATGAAATATAAACCAGACTGAGATTAGTCTATTGATGGGTTACAGAGCGAGATGTCACAAAGTAGCACAGTCTTTCCTTGATGCATGGCTGCCCCAGAATGTATTTTGGGTCATTTTTGCGGCCACCATATTTCCTCACAGACCGTATTGCAGTCATCATTATCAGTGTGACCCATTCGGGGAGCTTCTCCCCTCCCAGATGTCAACCCGTACAGCTTGTTATAACTGAAACAATCTAAACAAATGATCTCACCGGCCACTGAAACATGCTTTTCTTCCTCCACAAACCAGCCACCCACTCTCCGTCTCCGTCTCCTGTCTTCCTGGAGCAATCTCCCCCCGGGCTGCGAGGACCAGACAGGACAGGAGAGGATAAATTACTGCCACAGAGCCCCGGCTATCTCTCATGCTTTCATTTGCACCAGCAATTAATCAGCCATCACTGGAGAGCTCCTGCATGTCAGGCTGAGGATTTTATTAGGGATGTCCTTTATGGGCCTTAATGAGACTTATGTCTTCCTTGAGTATTTCATTTGCCGCACACAGCTTGGCTGCTTGTAACCTTGAGGTGAGGTTTTTTTCTGCACAACAGGAAAGCTTGGCAGGGCTTTGTTACTCACCTCTCTTGCCTTGATACACACTCTTTTTCATCTAGCCGCCTCCCTTGCGGTTACACATCCACCTGTCTAACAGTTATCTAATTTTAGATGCTGATTTGTTTTGTGTGTTCCGACGATCCTCCTTCCATCCACGTTTTAAAATGCAGCGCTAAGAGAAATGATGAAGACATGGCAGATCACCTTCTCGTTTGTGAAATACAGAAGGAGACAGTTATGTGTCTCAATAACTGATTTATCATGATTAAAATGGAACGTGTAGGGCGCCACTGGTCAAACTGTGCCTCATTTTCTTTCTTTCTTTATTAGTATCCCCATAGCATCAGAACAATCATTCACTATTCTTTCTCAGGTCCACCTGCAGTCACACACAGTGAGGCTTTGCAGCAGTCAAACCACATTTGTTCCTCTTTCAGATCTTTAACTATACGCATCCTGGAAGTCATTCAATTGGATTTAAGGAGCAGTGTTGGACTTATTTTACATCACTCTGGCTGCAGGGAGATGCTAACCTTGCAAAGTAGATTGATTTGCCCATTTCTGTGTTTTTCACTGGTGAATCCATCTCGCAAAGCTCCCATCTGAACCATTTGGGCCCAGTTAGAAAGTAACAGGACCAATCAGCGATGAGTAGCAGTATTTTCAGGCACGGCGGAGTCGTGACGTTAGCAAGCAGCAACAAGAGGCCAGTGCAATAATGGCGGAAGACAATAGCATGATGCTGCTAAAGCGTAAGTTTTATCAGAACTTGCCGATATTTCTTCGTTAAAAGAAGAACAAAGAACAGCAGTGAGTTCTTTCTTCATCAAAATGACAAAGACATGTCTACAGTCGCCATGGTTCACGTTATGTAGCTCTCTATGGGGTTTACTCCTTGGTAGGGGCGCACCTTGGTAGCAACTATGTCACATGTTTTGTTGCTCTGATTGGCCCGTAAAGATGTGATAGACAGTGCGTTCATCTTATCGTGCTCTGACCTTTTTTTTTTTTGAAGGCTCTGCCCTTTCCCAATCGATGTCTTTAAGAGGTTTACCAGATGGATGTGTGAAACACAAAGGTTCAGCTATCAGTGTTTATATATGTTTGCTCGCCTGGCTGTTGTTTTTGTTTTGATCTGTTTTTTCCATCTTTTACATGTTTTTGAAATAGAATATCATCAAAAGCAAAATCATTTTGGACTTAGGATTTTGACATTTTTTGTCAAAAACAAATTTCCTGGCAGTTTGAATTTGGTTTTATATGACAGAGACTCATCTCTACTTTTTTTAGAGTAGCATAACTTTATTTAAGTTGAAATAGTTTGTACACAGACCAGCAGAAAATGTAGCAAAAGTCATTTTTAAAATCTGTAAAGTGAGAAATTGTCTCTTGGATAATGAACCAACCTTCTATTTCACTAAAAAAAAGGTTTTGAACAGTTTTCCAAGTCACAAAAACAAAAGTTAAACCACAGATAGCATATAAGCTTATAGTTTGTGAAGCATGAACTACTATTAAAACTTTAAAAATCAGTTTCTGGTATATATATATCTATATATATATAGATATATATATATATAGAGAGAGAGATATCCAGGAATCTGTCAAATACTTTCTATTCAGTTCAACATTCAACTTTTTCTATGAAAAAGCAGGAGCATATGTGATTTCTGGCTACCTGCGTCAGTAAATTCAGTTGCAGTTGTTGAGAGGAATGGGTTTAAAAGCAACAGATGGAATATTTTTACATCCAGGTGGTAATAAGAGTTTTAGGATTTAGGAAATGTCTTCACAACAGCAGGAAGTGTTTTCTAATGACCATCTGGGCTTTATAAAAGATCTCCAGGTATTTATTTTCCAGAAATTGGATGCTAAGCTTTTGGACTTAAATTTGATGGTAGGACATGAGAGGCAGAAACTAAGGCTAGAAATAATGTAGATCTCCTCATTCTCTCACTGGAATAAAAACATTTTGGAGACGTTATTCTTTCTGGTTTAATTAGAAGCTTCCTTGCTGAAAAGCAGCTGTACATTTTTCCAAAAATATAGAGAAACAAAGGTAAAAATCTCCTTCTTTCTGTTATTCTCCACTTTTATCCAAGGATGTATGAGGCTGGCTGCTGTGTTGTCTGTGTGCTCAAACAGCCGCTACAATCGCAGTGAAAATACTGAAGAGTGGGCGTCACCCGGTTAACCCGTAACCACAGAGGCAGCCAGTAAGAGGATATGGAGGCCATCTGGTAGCATTTTTACAGTATGGTGTGGCAGTTTGCCCATGTGTGCTACAGGAAGGGTCGGATGACGGTCATGAAAGAGAGAGTCTCCCAATCCTCTGAGGACACACACATGAATATTCTCAGTCCAATTTTCTGGGTCAGACATAAGCTCGAGTGGAGCACACGACCTGATCACATCTGTCAGCAGGCCGGGATCAAACTCTACGACCTTTACAAACTTAAATCATATCTTAGCACTTCTTTAAGCTGAATTTGCAGTACGTGATGAAACCATTTGGGTTAGAGGAGAGATTTCAAAATGACATACACTGTCCTCTTTTTTCTGTCTGAACACACCATCTGTTTAGAAGTAGGACATTTGACTGGGCTGTTAGTTTGGAACTGGTTTAATCATGTACCTAGAATCTGAATGTTTTCATTATGTAAATCAAAGACAAACTCAAGTTTTATCATAGTTAAAAGATAGATTTTAGATATGGGTTATTTTAAACCTAATTATTCTTTTATGGAACACTTCTGTTTTACCTAGTTTTATAGTACATCTTAGCTGCATTATAGAGAAATAAACAGGCTAATTTTGGCTCAAGGGTGGAGAAGATTATCAGTCAGCATCGGGTTTAGGTATGTAATCCCACACTGTTGCAATAAAGTCATAGTAGTACACTTCAGCAACATCTTTCACTTCCCTTCTTGCACTTAAAACAACTCTGACTCTGTAGATTACCCAGTAAGATCTGTGCAGAGTCCAGTCATAATTTAAAAAAATAATATAGTAACATCCATGTCGAGGTAAAATTGCTTCATGAACCCGAGACTGTCTGGCTGCAGACTGTTCATTTTTAAGGACCACTCTCACAGACCATTCATCTGAGATGCTGTATATCTCCGGGCACACTGAAACTTTTGAAATAAAATAGGATTATGAATAGGTTTAAGGTTAGGATACTAAAAGTTATGCCAAAAACCTGACCAGCAGAACCTGAAAACATAACCTTTAATAAAGCAGAGTAAAATAGTCAGACCCCATTTAGGGTCACGAGACACTTAGACAGGGTCACCAGGTGCCTTAAAAAAATGAAGAATATTTTTTAAGGGATTTTTTTCACATTCAAATTTTGTTAATATTATTTGACACTTTTTTTTTTTTTTTTTTTACCATTTTCTGCACAATTTGGAACCATTTTTGCATCTCTTTTACCCACTTTTGCCACTTTTCACTTTACACCAATTTTGCCACATTTGAACTAATTTTCATTCCTTTTTCCCACCAATTATTACCAATTTACACACATTTTAGCCACTCTAAACCCATTTTTGTCCATTTTAAACCCTTTCCACTACTTTGTTTCTGCCTGTTTTTGCAATTTGACCCCATTGGGGGTCACGAGACACTGAGAGGGGGTCTCCAGATGGCTTAAAGAAACTAAGAATATTTTTTAAATTACACTGTTGCCACTTTACGCCAATTTTGCCAAATTTGAACCTTTTAATCACTTTTTCCGACCAATTTTGGCACATTTTTGCCACTCAAAACCCATTTTGTCAAATTTTAAACCCTTTCCACCACTTTATTCTGCCTGTTTTTGCCCCTTCTACAATTCTTTGCAATTCTTGCCACTTTCTGCCTATTGTTGGCTCTGTTTACCCATTAGTGCCACTATTAACTAGGGATGCACGATAATTATCGGCACCAATAAATTATCGTCCAATATTGCATATATTTTACATATTTTAATTATCCCGATAAAAAATTTTAACCGATAAAATCCACCAATAATAAAGGCATTTGTTTTCTTTCTAACGAGACTACACATTCTGAAACAGTAGGTGACGCCGCAGTACAAGATCCGCTGTTAACAACCAGAGAAGAAGAAAGATGCAGCCTCAGCCGTACTGGCGGAGTTTTTCAGTATATACGGGGAGGATAACACGACAGTGCTTGCAACATTTGCCCCGCAAAGCTCCCAAAGAGTGGAAAACAGACCTGGAATTCTCCACTCTCACACAATGGATCTTATAAGTCACTAAAACGCCATCATCCTAACGACGTTAAAAAGAAGTGGCAGTAGCCGAAAATACATAGCTTAAGTAGCCATGTTGGCTTGTTATGTTTGTTAAAGCTGACATTGCTAAAGCTCACTTGTGCTACATTGCTTATGTAGTTATGTTAACTATGTAGCTAGCCCACCTATGGTAGCTTTAGTTAAAGCTCACAAAGCTAAAGCAAGCCACCATTCTGTATCTTCTTTTAAAACGGGTCTATACATAATTAACCCCCCCACCACCACCATTTGACCTCTGACCTTTTTTTCTTTTTTATATGTGGAATATTGCTTTGGTCTGTGATGTCTGCAATGTGGTTATTTCATGAATGTAACTTCCAGACTTTGGATAACGTTGACTTTTAAAAAGCAGTCTAAAACTGGAAATTTGTTATACTGGCAAATAATGGCAGAGTGTCTTTCTTAGAAATAAAGCACAAATGAAAATAGAAGTGAAACAAACCTGAGAGAAAGTATAACAGCTTAACTCCCACATAGAAGTCGATATATGAATGTGCCTCTAGCCCATCCTTTCACTCACACGTAGAGAGAAATACACAGAGCCCACTTGAGGAAGCATTTCCACATCTTTATACATATCCTCTTAAAATTCTTTATATGCAACATCTTATCTCTACTCATCTTCCATAAGGACCCTCTAGCAATGTCATTCAGTTTCTTAGAAAAAAAGTCATCCATTTATCATCTCCATCTGGGTTCAATTTATAGATGATTTTCTAAAAGTAATATGACACTATGGTTCCTTTTTATTTTCTATCTTTAAGCTGTTTTTATTGTCAGATAAATATTTCCTTTTTAGAGCCCACTGTATAGTCATTCTTTGAACTTAAATGTGTTATTGTAGCTAAATAAAATCAGCCTAAAATGAACATCATCATTTTTTTACAAGTTAAAATGTTAATGAGCAGACCTTGTTTAATGGTTTTATAGTTAAAGGCCGAATATTCTTTGATGGCAGAAGATGATTGACATTTAGGCCACATTTATCAACAGATGTACGTAATTATGTCCATTATTTTGAATAAGATGAATAATAAGGGGGTTTTGGCTCATTTACACACACTCCCACGCACTCACAAGCACACACACAGGTCCACTTCTCGCTGACCACACACTGATGTCCAGCTGTGCTCGCTGTCTGACAGCCAGGTGGTTCAGACTTTCAGAGCAGCGGCTTCAGTTAATTAAGGTTACTCTTTGGATCTCATCAATGGCTCATTTGCAGATGAAAAAGAGTCAAAAACTTTCCTTCTTCTTCCTCCAGCCGCCTGATCATGGCGTTTTTGTCCCTGCATAATGGCCTGTGCCGGCTGTGTGTCATGTGAACAGGACTGAGCCCACCATGCAGCCCGGTGCTCAGATGCATAGATTGATAAAGTTTACTCGGAGAGCTGCAGTAGCTAAAAATCAATATTGAACCTAGACAAGCTATTTACAGTACCTTGATAATGTTTGACAGCGGCTGATCCAGCTCTCACTGTGTGGTTTGTATGACTGAAAGCAGCAGCCACACTATGCATTTGTAGATGTATAGAGATGCAAACAATCTGGCCAATAATCTGAATATTGTTGTTGGTTAAAGGCTGGAATATATTTGATTTAAGAGTCTACAGTGTGGGGTTTTAATGTTTTGTCTTGTTTTTTTGGTTTTCTTTTTTGTCTCAGAAGATAGTGGTCTGTTCTCACAGTTAAACAAGCAGAAAATTATCCTTGGAGTATCACAAATGTCCTTGAATATATATATATATTTTTATTCTTACTAGCCAAACAATTAAATAACAAAGAATTTTCAGCCTAAGAGACCTTACTTAACAATGTTTTCTTTTTGAAAATGTATTATGATTCAGAATGATTCAGATCTCAAGTTGTATAAAAAAGGACATGATGGAAATGCCGGTAACACCACTCACCTGCACAACTGATTCTATAAAAACTAAGGTGTATTTACGAAACAGTAATCCACCTTTTTTGTGTCATGGCTGAAATAAAAAATGAGGGAGAAAAGCAGTTAAAAGTGGCACTTCAGGTATGGGCTTTAAGCTGCTCTCAAAGCTTAACACAAGCAGGAAGGTCAGTTTTAAAAAGAGTTACTTCCTCATTATGTGAGATAAATTCACAAATCAACTACAGTGGTTTACTATTGAGTAGATAGATACACCTTATTTGTAGGTTTTGTTAAAACAACCCCTTAATTCAAAACATAAGGACATAGTGGAGCTGGGTCGGCTAAGTAGTATGTTCCTACTAAACTCTGAAATTTGTAGTTGGTCCCCACTATTACAGGAGTCAGGGTGGAGTACTCATTATGGGGGCAACATAATGCTAAACTGGGGGCAAAGAATAATCGTGGTCTGTCACAAATGTCTGTCTGATATGCCAGATAAGACTACCACAGAGTCAAACATTTGTGCCCTAGTTTGACTGACAGACTACATGGTGGCATGGGATGAAGCTCAAAGAAAGTGAGGTGGAGCTAGACTACACCCAGAAAGAAGACTGTAAACAGACATACTGTATGTTGTGTACTTTACTGCATTTGTTTGCTATCCAAACAGTATGATGAATGAAATAGCAGCTGGATGCTAATGCCAACAGCAGGTATTTACCAGGTTGCTATTTCTTGCTAACATTTTTTTTCCCCGCCTGTGATCTGTGATGACTCATCATAAGAGGAGCGATGTGAGCAGAGCTCGACAAACCTTTCCTCTGTCTCACACACGTGAGTAATGGCGTTGGTAGCAGCTAACTGAATCAACAACACAAGCATGGCTGAAAGGAAGTAGTCAAAGGTAGCGTTCCATTCTTCAAAATACAATGCAGATTACACTGCAATATTTGTGACATAAAGTTCAAGGTTTACCATGGCAAAAATTCTAATCTGAGGAAGCAGTGTGATGATTGATGATTCAGATCGGCTCCTGCCGTTTCCTGCTTGTTCACCCCCCTCCCTCTTTCTCTCTCTTTCGTACCGAATCCTCACTTTAAACACCGTGATTTGCCCGTTATCATGTGGCTATCAACCGTGGAAATATAGTAGATAAAGGGATCCGTTTGTTCACTCAGTCACCTAACAGACACTGGATTAAGGCACGGTGCGGATTGCCTAGTGTGAGTGCGTCCTAAAAGTTGCTCTCCATCTCTCCAACTTGGTGCAGCTGGCGTCGTATGACACGCTCTGTCAGGTTGGATGGATCCAGAGTGGTTTTGAAGGAGTGACAGAGCCACGGACTTGTCCTCACTTTGCCACTTTCTGTTAACTTTTTGCAGTAAATACAAATATAACCTAATGGACCCTGTGTGTGACGTTTATGCTTCTGCATGGACGGGCACATGATTGATTGATAAGTGAGGAGCAGACTCTGCTCTTACCAGATAAAGATGACATCTTAGTTTTGTTGGGAAAAGAACTGCATGAGGAAAGAAGATGTGCGGTACACATAGTTCATGGTAGAAAAAATAATTTGTTTACTTTCATCTGTAAAACATCAATTGGTAATTTTATACCTTTATTTATTTAGTTAGTTAGTTATTTTGACTCCATACTCTATTGTTCATTTGTGTTAAACTTACTCTGCCTCCATGGACCCCAACGCACATTTTTCCAAGAGGGGAAATTAGAGGAATAGGGGGCAGTGGGCTGGGTTTTAATTTGTGCAATATAAAGAAAAAACACAGGGTAGTTAAAGTAGTTTAGGCTGTCCATGTTGGAGTATTTTTTTAAACACTTGTGATGTTATATTAAAAATGGTGTACAATGTTTTGAGATATTTGATATTTGATCGTGTTTGATATTGAAAATTCAGAAGTTTTGAAGTTATATAACATTTAATATTTCATTATTAATTACTCTCAAAAGTACCAAAAATGGGTATTGTTGTGTACCAGTACTGGTTCACAGGTACTGGGAATCGGTACCATACCGGTTCAAATGTGAAGGGTATCCATCCCTCATCATGATACTTATGCCACGATTTCATATTATTGCGATTTTAAACATTTTGCAACACACAGAGTATTGCGATACCATATATTGTGATACATTGCTATCCATACCATTTTTTTCAACTGTTTAGTTGATTTAGCATTCGCCTTGCCTTCATTTTATATCATATTTCAGCAATATTTTATTTTCATGCAGCAGTCCTTTCTAACCTCATGTGTCATGTCCATGTTGTTCGTGCCCTGCTTGCATTCCTAATGTCCTTTCCCTGGTGCTGCCATATTGGTTGTTCTAACTTTCTCCTGCTTTATGACCATCACCTCTGCCAACCTTACTGGACAAAGGGTGCAACAGCATTATAAAGTGAACAGAAAAGCAAATGATGTGATTTATCCAGTATTAAAGACTTCAGTTCATATTAGCAATTCATTTCAAAAATCAATACTTGGAAGACGAGACAATACGATATATCGCCGTGCAAAATATCACAATACTATGCTGTATCAATTTTTTCCCTCACCCCTAGTTGCAGGATATACTGAAATTTCTGCACTTTGTCAGTACTTGTTATTAAAAATGGTACTGTTCCAGAATTTCCTTACAATCAGTACAACAAAAATAATAAATTCAAAATACAAAAATGAAATGTGATTTGGTTGATTGAGTTTTGTGTAAATTGCCTGCTGACAGATTTATGGAAAGTTGGTTTTAAGAATATGATCATTGTGCAGGGCAAATCTAAGAAACGTATTTAATAAATGTTGTTATATCAAATGTTTAAATGGAAACATTTCCATGTAAACATCCATCACATTTGATTCGAATGAAATCTAATAGCAGATTTGCTGCATGCCTAACCTTGCAAAGCAGATGGATATCCCTGTTTCCTTGTTTTTCACTGGCAAATCCATCTTGCAAAGCTCCCGTCTGAACTGTTTGGGCCAGGTTAGAAAGTGACAGGACCAATCAGCGATGAGAGGCAGTACTTTCAGGTGCAGCAGAGTCGTAACGTAAACAAGCAGCAGCAAGAGCTGGTGCAGTTATGGAGGAAGAGATAAGTGTGGATGCTGCTAAAGCGCCAGTTTTATCAGAACTTGACATTTCTTGGTTAAAGGAAGAACAAAGAACAGCAGTGAGTTGCTTTCTTTTCAAAACAACAAAAGTCGAGTACTTACATCCCTATAGTCTCCATGTTTCGCATTATAGTCTCCATGTTTCGTATTAATCCTCAGTAGCTGTGCACGCGCAGCTCGATAGCGGCTATGTCACGTGTTTTGTTGCTCTGATTGGCCCGTAGAGATGTGACAGAACATTCACCCAATCACACTCCAAGTTTTTTTCAAAGCCTCTGCCTTTTCTCAAACGTTTCCTATTGAAGCTTCCCAGATGGATGTCTGAAACACATCCATCTGGCGTGTCAGGTTACTGCATGCCTTGATGTACATGAAATTAGGTTTTTAAGATAGCTCTGAAAACTTAATGAGTCTCATAGTTTTACATAACCACACTGCATTTGTAAATACATGACATACAACATACCAAATACTTTGTTATAGACAAAGAATGAGATAACGTTAAATAACTAAAATTCAAATATACGACCATTTTTGTCACAAAACGTTTAATAAAGCTGAGTAAACAGTTTACTTACAGGAAGAAAAAAAAGCTTGTTCTCTATGAAAACATGCTAACACAGCTAACATAGTTAAGACTGAAGCCAACGAAACTATGTCAGCTAGTTAAACTACGCAGTAATGTCGCAACATAACTAACAAAGCTATGTTAGCTCGTGCTATGTTAGCTAAAGCTAGACCTGTCTTAGAAGTAGTTACGTAAATAGTGGCTTGCTCTAGCTTAATTATCTATTGGCAAATTAAGTCACTTCTGTTCTGACAGAGGCTTAAGAAGGACAAATCATGAATGTGATACAGCAAAAGAACAGCAGCTTTCAGTAGCAGTGCTTTTTCTATTATGTAGCAGTCTTTATCATCCAGAGTCTCCCTGGCAATATTAAACATGTCATGTATTGTCATAGTGGCTGGTTCAATAATACAGATATGGTTACAAATGCAAAATAAAGGATTTGTCTGGATTTTGAAACGTGTTTTAGATAATGTAAGTTCTCAACATTATATTACATGGAAGCAGTCATTTTTTGTTCACTGTAGACGTTACAGTCAAAGTATTCAACATATTGTACACTGACTAAACCCAATATTTGCTCAAAAGTATAAATAACGTTAAAGGGCGATTGTTAACGTTTTCAAGTAGAGCCTATAGAAAAGATTCTCCTTCAGTCTTATTTCCTGCTTTCTGCAGAATTGTACTCAATAAAAGAAAATAGGAATCTCCTTAGACAGAGCACAGTTGAACATGAGCACTCCCTCCATACGTCTGACAGCGTGGAATATAATATAATCACTTTATTAAATCTTTAATATTAAATCTAGAGCTGCAGTGTTGAACAGGAGAGAGCCCTGCAGAAGAATTTATATCCCCACCTAAGCCGTATATTCTATTTATTGTTATGAAGCTGTTAAAATATACTCTTTCCCTGGGAGATTCTTCCACATGCCCTCACACTCAGACTGTATTTCACAATTAATTACGTGTGGAGAAGTGGTACGTCTCTGCTGTCCGGCGACAGAAATATACAAACCGTATACATGTAAATACACACTTTAATAGGCTTAGAGCTTGAAATGTCCACAGGGAAAACTAAAGCAGCTGAAAATCAAATGTTTCTTTTTTACGTATCAGAGCTGAGAGTGATTTGCCTCTGCAGAAAATAAGTCTCAGTCTTCTTTTTTTTTTTTAATTTTTAACCCAATTAATTTGTAGTTTGAGGTGTGACAGCAGTAAGAAGCACAAGTGGAGGTGCAGAATAATCAAATGACTCCCTCCCTTGGATTTAATAAAGCAGAAAGTGCTAATTTCACCTTTGATTGCGTGCAGTATTCAGTGCCTAAAGAAGGCATATCTAACTTCTCATCATGTGCCCGGTGTGCCGACTGTTCTGTGCTGCATGTATTATACAGAGAGGTGTCCTTGGAAGAGAATAAATAAGAGAGAGAGGTCGAAAAGGAGCACAAAGTGGCCCACTTTGATCTTGGATAAACAAAGTCAGGAAAGCCCTACAAATATTTCTCTTCTAAATGGAGAAAAGACAAGAGCTGATTAATAGTTTAATTGTGGGAATCTTTGACGGAGTATTCAAGAGGTGCAAGATCTTATTTATTCTAGCCACAGACTGTAGAGAAAATTGGATGAAGCCTGTTGAGTACAATCCTGAGTAGCAGCTTTACTGAAAACCTTGTCCCAAGCTAAAAGCAGATCGTGCTAACAAATAAAGAGATCGAGTTGAGGTGGGTCTTAAGCTGCCTGACAGCTGCATCGCACAAGCTTGTAGCTTTATCGTTCCCTAATAATAAAGAAATCAGTGTCCTTATTTAAATAAAAATGGACGAGCTAGCAAAAAAAATCCTCCCCATTTCCTATACTTCTGCATTGACTTTTGTGTCTAATATATAGTTCTTATTAAAACTCAGAGTAGAAACTGAATATTTCATTCATATTTACTGGCACATAGGCAAATGCTATAGATGTGTGTGTTTCTTTGTGTGTTTTTACCTGTCCAGCAAAGAGATATATACATTTCTATCATGAAATAAAATTACTTGAAAATACTCTAAAGGGCACAACAAATGTAAACAAAATGAAAACAAGAGAGAGGTTTTAGCAATAATTCAACCAAGAGATTGAAACTGTATAAAAGAAACAGATGTAAAATATGGGGAAAAGGGGTCAAGGGCAAAACGAAGTTAAGATGTATTAAATTGTTTAATACTGTATAAAACACAGAGTAAAGAATTGTAAATTGTGTATTATGTGAATATAATACTGGTTTATCTTTCTTCTTTAAACTTAAAACCAAAGTTTCTCGTCTGAAACTTTCAGTATAAACTTTGAGTTGCCAATCCTTGCCCACTGCTATTCATCCTTTACATGCCTCCCCTTAGTTCCAGTATGCAAATAAACCATGTTTAATACTATTTATATGCTGATGATACTACATACATCTCACTTTCCCCTGATAACCTCAATCCCGTAAATCACCTGGTCAAATGCATTGATGAGATAAACCACTGGATGTCACAGAATTTAACTTGACAAAGACAAAACCAAAATCCTCATTGTAGTTCCACAAAAACAGAGACATGAATTCATGTCCACATCATCTGATGACCTCTGATGACCACTAAATAGACACACAGTCCCAGAAAATAGAACTTGTATTCAACAAGCACCTTAGCGCCGTGTGAAGTAAAATATTCTGCAGTGTCTCTAGCTGCTCAGATACTGTAAGACAGCTCACTGCAGTAAAAGCCTCACCTCATACGCATTACACTAATTAATCTATTAAGTGTGACTTAAATTACTGCTGTAAAATACCTCACCTCATATGCACATGTGCACTAATTAATCTATTAACTGTGAGTTAAATCACTAATTGAATCCATTTACCATACTCAAATGCTGTAATGAATCCATTCACTTAGATACTGTAAGAAGGCTCTCAGTGGTACAATACCTCACCTCATATGCACACTGGCATGAATCAAGTATCGTAAATCATCTAATCCACCTCAGGTAAATCTGCCCACATCCTTACATATTTTATTCCTCAGATCGTTTCTAGTCAGAATGCCCGCACCATTGAGAGGCGTCTGGCTGTAGACCTCTCCCCTCCCCTTAACTCTAACCCTAACCCTCTTTTGGCTTTCCTTAGCTTGTGGTGTGTTAAACTTAAATTTATACCCGCCAGTCCCCTGTCTCTAGTTCTTCCTGAGAGGAAGAAATGTATCGCTGTGTTTCTAATTTTTATGAGCTTACATTTTTAAATGTGAGAAAAATCTTCTCCTTTTTTTGTTGTAAAAATTACAGTTTAATTCAAACAAAATGTAAAAAGGCATTTTAATGATTATACTGTAACATCTTTTCATTGAAAAAAATTGTCCTTTTTGAATCAATATTAGATTCTATTGAATTAAAATGATTTTATATGATAGCAGAAGTGTATTTGTTTCCAATTGAGAATTTTCTGTTTAGCACAGAGAATTGAGAATCCAAAGGGGTGTTTCAAATTCTTGAAATTCCTTCCAGCCCTTAGTGAAATTTCCATGGGAGGCCGTGGTGAGTCGGTGTGTAAATATAGCAGGACATTTTTAAGAAACTTCAGCACAATTGTACTGGTGAAGAGGATGACATTTATGTCACGTGACCAGGCATTCATGTCAGGCCAGTATTTTCTTCAATGGAACTATGATTTTATCCAAGTTTATTTAATATTAATCTGAAGGCAAGTATCGCCATCAAAGCTTTGGGCACTTTTGCTTCGCCTGCCATTTCCATGTTATCCCTTTTACGTCATGTCCTGCCTCCAGGGACGCCCCCCACCCCTCGGTCCGACAGGAAGTCTCCTGCTGTGAGGTGCATATGTGAACAGGCAGCTCAGGGAGATTTTGTTGGCAACTTGTCCTGAAATGTTAAAGATGTTTTCAGAAATACTATGACAAAGAAAAGCAGCAACTAGTACCATGAAAGAAACAGAAAATGCTGTTAAATTTATAATCAGACTAGAAGTATTGATTTCTGAATCAATATTAAACTGTCTTCTCACTAAGGTTCAGTGAGTTGCCAGTAGAGTCTCTGCTTCACATACGATGAGACGCACAATAAGAGCTGCACCAAACAAACAAGTGGAGAACTCATTTACATGATGCACAGGTTTTCATTCGCAGCCAAAAAAGTAAAAAACATGGAGCCAATGCTCATTTTTAAGAAGGAATTTACATCTTAACTAACCCAGGCATTCATATAAAAGTGAACCTCAGAGAGCCTTACAAGATTCAGGGGCAAATAAAGGAGGCAGACTGAGTGACTTTTCAGCACAGCCACCCACCAGCTGCCGGAGCAGAAATAGTAATGTATCATTATGGCAGCGCTGAGGGAAAACACCCTGTGTTTTAGTTCTTTACCGAGGTCATGTGGCAATCGGTGGGTGTGTTCCTGCAGCTCCCGCTCAGAAAAACAGGCTAAATTAGACCTTTATGATTCAGCCACGTCGGCCCTCTGAAACTCACAATGGCAGTTATGGAGATTTTTGTTTCAGCTTCTTGTCTTTTCTCTTGAAGGGAGCTGTGTTTTCTCTGGCATTGATTGTGCCGACACCGGGAGCTGATGGAGTTGACCCTGAAATAAATTAGATTTGTCTACTTCTTATTTATGTCCCATAAATATCATGCAGGGGATTTTTTAGAGGTTTAAATGAGGTGATGGAGTTGGAGTAAAAAATAAAAAAAGATCAATGAATCTTTCTGTTTTGCGGCACGTACTCGGCTGCAGGTTTGTCTGGAATGAGCTCCGTGGCAGATGACTCGGTGTTGTGCCCCCACATGATGCAATGCACCGCAAGTCCATATTTTTCTTTGAACTTGAGCTTTCATGGCAGTCTACCAAATATTTCTCTTTTTTTATTGTTTTGTTGCCTTCTGTTTGTTCTGAAGTTTAGCAGTTGCCACAAATACACTGTCTGTAGATTAAAGAATTATATTTCAGCATATTGCTATCACTTCTAATCAGGATTTGTTTTTGATTTAGTTTTTAGATGGGATTGAATCCAAAAAATGTCCAACTCTATTTATGAGTGTGGAGAAAAAGAACTGTATTCTCTTATGCTATCTCCCTAAAGATTAAATTAAGATCTAGGCATCAAATAGAAGTAGAGAAAACTGGTGATAAAACTTGACAAAGAGAGAAATTCATCTTTTAAAAGTCAACTGCATGTATAGCAGTGAAGGGATTATAGGATGTTTTTCCTTCTTTGAATATTTAACTTTAAGACGTGGAATCGGCAGCTCGGCAGCATCTGAATGATTGCGTAATACGCCACTTTTCCTTTCTAAGAATTGTTCTTTTTTGGTCCATCGAGCACAGTTGATCATCAGTATGTCCTATTTCCTTTTTTTCCCCTTTTTCTTGGCCTGCGTATTTCTGACATAGAAATATTTGGCTGCCATGTTGCCTGACAGAGTGCTGATGAATTCCTGGAATGAGTTCCATGAAGTGGCCTGTTTTCCCCGAGTGAGAGCAACTGCTAAATATGCATGGCTGAAAAATAAATGAAGCAGCCTTCTGAGGAGATGTTGATGTTGGTGAGGGACTTGCGTATGATTTACTAGTCTGTTTTATTTGCTGGTTTCAAAGTTGATGAAGCAGTCATTGAGACTCAAAGCTGTCTCTTGGTGTGTACCTTTCTCAAAGGGGAGTTGCTCCTCCTGTGGGGCCACTTAGTTTGAGCTTACCTGACTTCAGATGTGTTCAAGCCTGGATTAATCTATTGATGAGATTTTTTCAAGGGAGTGAGAGGGGACAGAATGTGGACACATTTGTCTTTGTTTCCCTGCCAGTTTGAGTGGAAGGGATTTTCTTTTACTCCTTCCTCTGATTTCTTAGAGCAACTTAGGTTTTATGATTTATCTGTATCATTAGCCCTATTCACACATGAACAAAACTCCTGGAAAATTACCATATTTTCAGGATGAGCTGTGCTTGTGATTACAAACAGCTTGAATCTTCAACTTGACTTACCTGGAAGCAAATTAAATTTCAGCAAGAGATGTGGGTGAGCCAATTTGTCAATGCGACAGGTGATATTCAGGACATTTCACTGATGGGTGATGATCACAACAGGTGCAATCTTTGTGTAGTGAAACTGCATCATACTGTCACCTGTGTACACTTATTTGCAATTTTTGTTTTCAGTGGACATACATCAAGTTGCATGTACAGGTGCATCTTAATGAATTAGAATATTGTGTAAAATTTAGTCTTTTTTATCTTTTAATTTTGAAGACTGTGGCTACAGTTAATGAAAACCCAAAATTCAGAACCACAGATTTAAAAAAAATCTGAATATAATATGAGACCAATGAAAATAGTATTTACAGTACAGAAATGTTGGCCTTCTGAAAAGTACGTTGGTTTATATGCTCTCAATACTTTGCTGGGGATCCTTTTGCATCAGTGTAGTGTGTCATGGAGGCGATCAGCCTGTGGCACTGCTGAGGTGTTATAGAAGCCCAGGTTCATTTTATAGCAGCCTTCAGCCCGTTTCCTTTTTTTTTTGGGGTCTGGTGTCTCTCATCTTCCTCTTGACAATACTTTATTATATCTTTATTATAACTGGCCCATGAGTATGAGGTCTGCAGGTTTCCTCCCGTATTAAAATGGAAACATAAACTTGATAATTTAAAATATCCTCGTTAAGTCATTAGTATTTGAAAAGGTAAAGAGCTGAAATAATTAGATTAAAAAAATCAAGAATGTGGGAAAAGAAATGTTTGTTTTAATTTCAAATTTTTGATTTAGCATTTCACAATTTTGACTTAAACTTATGATTTTGACTTTCTATCACATATTTTTACCTTTTTGTCTCATAATTGAAAATTTCAACTCATATTTTGACCTTTAGAACATGATTTTTTTATTTTTTATGTTTGCCTTTTAAAAACGTTATTTTGACATCTAGTTTTGTGTTAAGACCTTTTGATCCATAAAAGGTCCAACCATAACCAATAAGCTTGACTTTTTATCTCAGATTTGAAGCCTTTAGCTATACTTACCATTTTTACTTTTTTAATCTCAAAATCATATGTCATTAGTGATAATTTTTTCTCAACATTTTCGACTGGTGAAAACAAGATCCCTTGACCCTGTTAGTCCCTCAGGTAAGACCTAAATTCAGAATCCAGCCCCTGCTGTGATTGAGTTTGACACCCCTGCTCCATGAGTTTCAGGTCCGGCGAGTCTGCTTGCCAATTAAGCACAGGACTATGATGGTCATTTGACCAGTTTTTGGTAGTTTTGGCAGTGTGGGCAGGTGCCAAGTCCATCATAGTGTAACCTTAAGTCAGTTAGTTAGCCAGATAGATTTTAACTAATGAGACCTGGTGATCTTACCCCGCCTGCTTTGGGTTGAGGAAGAGGATGGCTGTCCTGCAGAGGTAGCAAACAATATAATGTGTTTGGATGCTGCAGCTGGAGCTGACAGATTTTTTAGACACTAAAACATTCAGATGTTGCATTTTGGTTTGATTTGATGCATGACATTGAAGTACCTGGTGAGCCTTTGGTTGAGTATCACAGGTATAGATAGATGCTTATTTTCTCCTGTGATGTTGATGATCCTCTGTTTAGTTACATTCACACAAAGACTTGTGACTTAAGTATAATATGGCCCTGCTTAACTGAGCATGTTTTGGATGAAATCCAAGTCTGCCTCGAAATGAGTTTTGATGTGTTAAAATCTTGGCACTTGGCTTGAACATCTGCTCGTACTACTTCTTATCAATGTAGCGCCTTCGTAACAGGTAAGAGGCGGCAGTGATTAATGTGGATGAAGGGAGGCAGGTTAAAGTGAAATGTGACAGGAACCACAGCACAAGTGAAGTGGAAATTCTGACTAAGGACTAAACATATTGCTGACAAGATGCTTCACTTTTTAATCAATTTTAAATATCTTGCACAAAGCCAGAGAACTGGAAGAGGTTATTGTCCTCTTTTATTCTTCTGTTTCTTTGTTTTTACAGTTGAAAGTCCCTGTCTTCTTTATTTGTTAAATGTTTTATTGATTTCCACAAACACTTCCAAGGATAACACTGACATTCTCATGTCTCACTCTGAAAAAAAAAAACAACAACAGGCTGACGTGTTTATGAGGGAAAAAAGGAACACAAAGTTTTATACAAAGCTTTCCATTTACACTCCCTGATCCCAGTGCTGCTCACAGCTGTCAGACATGTAGACGCAGTTCAAACAGGCATAAGTTTTTGACAGTGTCACTGTTAAAGAAGAACTTTAGATCAATTCACACTCACTCCACACCTCACCCATCATGCTGAGCTTCTACTTTTGTTTGAAGTGATACACTTATAGGCATTCACAGGTTTGAAACTTCCTAAAAGGAGAGTGCTTTTGTTACGTTTTCCCGTGCCTTCTGCTATATTTTTTATTCCTTTTCTTGTTCTAGATGTGTTGGAATCATTTTAGATCCAAAGTGACCATAAATGTTGTTACAAAAACAACTCTAGTTGACATTGTACTGATGCATCTATGTGAGCATGTGCCATGGCTCCAGGACTTCAACAGCATGGATGCCTGAGATAAGAAAGATTGACTTGTGTTGAACCACCTCAGAGCAAAATAATGAAACTGACCCATAATGTTCTCTTTGTTTGTAACATCTGACTCTGGTTCAGTATCAGCTCAGACCTCAGAAACCCTCAGGTGATAGCTACTGTTAGAAAATATTTTGAAAGCAGCACTAGTTGTTTGAACCCGACAGAACATGCCCCCTTTTCAACCACACGAGTGAAGCTTTATTGTACAATATATTTGATTAATTTACTGCAGGGATCAACATTTTACCAAAGATAAAGAATGCCTTCAATTATTTCAGTAGTTATTCATTTATTTATATGCAGTTCATTCCTATTTTAATCAATGAATTGCTCCACAAATAGTCAGAAAAAGTAAACCTGTTTGATTCCTGTCTAGCCTTGCAATAACTTGATTTGTCTAATAATTCAGTATTGTCAAGTAGGGATTTGGCTTTCAAAGAAGGGGCATCTGCACTTCAGCTGATCAACAATATGAAGAGTAAACCACAGTTTGAAACAAAACTCCTGAAGCACATGGTCAGCTGATGAATGGCAACTCTAAGTGGTCCGTCCAGCGCCCACATGTAATTGTGCAGCCTGTCATTGGTGTGGCATATTTGATATATCATTCATACAGCTCTTATGAAGGCTGCCTTTATGAGCCTTGTGACTTTTTATAGCGTTACTAACAGAGCTAGCCTGTTAGATTATTTTTGCATCGTCAAAAGATTTTTTTTTTTTTTTTTGGCACAAAGCTGGCTGCATGTCTGCGTTCGAATGTCCTGACTCTACCATCATCTACAGCAGGGGTGTCCAAACTATGGCCTGGGGGTCAAATGTGGCCCACATGCCATATTTGATTGGTCTGCTGAAAATTCTAAAAATGAAACATGGTACACGTTAGAACGTGAAGTTAGTGCTTGACTGTGTTGTACTTACTAGTTGTGCTTCCTAGTGCTACAATGTGAGTTCTGAAAACAAACATTTTGACAAGAAGATTTTTTTGAGACTAGTAAGACAACACTGCAAATGGTAAACATAATGGCAATGAAAATAATAACCAGGGCCACCTTAAATCTGGTTAGTCTTCAAAAACCCTGAATTAAGTCCCTAATCATCACATTATCAGAAATATCCACATTTTGAAGAGACACTACTGTAAACCAGGGCTTCTCAGAAAAAACGTCAACACGCTGGCAGCATCTGGTGTTTTGAGTTCTTTTCCCCCTAAAACTAAAACTTTATGTCTAAATCAATGACATTATAAACCCAAGCTTTCTCGAGTTAAAATGTACAACTTTTAAACTTGAAAAAATCTTGAGTTTGGTTTCTTATATGTTTATGACTCAATAAAAACAAATATTTTGTTTGTTTTTTCTTCATCGAAAATTAACAAACCCATTTTTTTAAATTTAGTGTCCCTGATATGTCTTCATAGCTCTTTAAGATGCTCATAATGACAACAAACTAGGCAGAAGCATACCGTATTACACATAGGCCGTGTGTACCACAAACAGGCTGACATAATGCACACAGCCCTTTGAAATTAGCAATAGAAGATGAGGCTTTTAAACTTGGATTTCTCTGTGATGTTCTTGGCCTTTGTCCAAAAACTGAACAAAAGCGGGATAATGCCACATGGTAATGCTGTCCTCTCTGCCATGTCACTAGCTTAATCTGCTAGTAATCTAATCAGTGATATATGATATATCCAATATATATCTATGATATATAGAGTGCTTAACAAATTTATTAGACCACCACCCAAAGTAAGGTTTATGCCACAGCTCCCCTAAATTAACAGCATTGGTAATTACCAAAATCATTTTTTATGTTTCTGCAATGGTTAATACACCAATATGTAGAAGCTCTTTAACCCAAATGATATTTTCAGTGCTAAAATATCTTTTTTTTTTTTCTATCGATGAATTTTTGAATTTACTGATTCACAAAGAACATGAAAAAATAGTAGAGCACATTATTATTTCTGTAATAATGTCAAATTATAGTTATTTACTTGCATTCCTGAAGAGAAAAATGAGTTTTAGTGGTTGAATGTTATGCTTGATTAATTGCTGACTTCTCAGAGAAGCCCAGTTAGCCGGCTCAAATTTGGGTGAATTCAGTTTGAAATCCTTCATTCCTGTTCAAAATGGTAAAACATTGAGAGCTCACTGAAAATGAAAGAGTCTGCATTAAAGCACTTCATGATGCTGGATAGTCTCTGAGACAAACATGACAGGTGGTCTAATAAATTTGTTAAGCACTGTATATCAGTGTAAGTTATCTTTTAACCTGTCACACACATGCATAACACAACTGTTTACCTTGTATGTATGTATGTAGTGACCTGCCAGTGTGGCAACAGGCTGGAGAGAAACAGAAACAGTGCACGTGCCTCAGGGTTATTTTTGTTGGCTCCATTTTTTACTTTACTACAAAACTGATTAGATACGTTACCAAGACAACTAATTTTAGAGTACTCTGACATATTTCTTTTTACAGTGTTACCCCTAACTCTGTATGAAATCACAATGTAAAAACATAAGACAGGATAGGCAACAAAACTTACTTGATACAGCACCAATTACAAAATCAGCAAAAATTTACTTCCTCATTTAGATTAAATTTTGTCATAAAAATAAATAATGGTTAAGCTCCTTTGTAGAGAAGTTTGTTCATAACATCACTGCCTTTATAATGAAGGGATTTTCTTGATCTCCAAAAAAAGAGGGAGACCCCTGCACCGTGTTTTGCCTCATTTCCTTAGCATAATTAAGATTTCTGTGTGAATGGCTTTTTATGTTTGGCTACTGTGACTATACACCTATATCGAACCACACGGACATTTGTGCACCTGTGAGTGCTGCTACAGCTGATAAAGTTATTGTATCTGATCATGCATTGCAGCTCTATTGCAACACATTGTTTTTTATCAACAGTGTCCATATGACATTTCCTACTTTTATTTTATGTTTTATCCAAGCAAGTTTAGAGCCAGATTTTCTCTGAGTAATGATAATTATTAATGCTGGAGCTGTATGGCGGTGCGTTAGGTAAGATGGCAGGCATACACAGAGAGAACTGCTTTGTCACAAGAGTCCAGGATTTGTGTTAAATTTGCTAATGATTTTCTGATTTGCAATGAATGACAAGATATGTTTGTAAAAAAAAAAAAAAACACTACAATGTTAATAAGGAACATAATTAAGGCAGCGTTCTGATTCTTTCCAATCCTATTTGCTTTTTCAAATTGAAAGTAATTCAGAGGAGATGGTGCTGATTCATTTTGATTCTTGATCCTAAATTTATGAAGATGCTTCACTGATAATCCCACATAATTTCACTACATTTTTTTGATTTATTACTGCAGGAGCACTGGTGTAAGTGATCATTTCCACTGTCTTTTCATTGGGCATGCTGTCAGAAACGTTTTATTCACTATGCCCCTAAAACTTGAACACACTTCTTGACTTATACCTGTTTTCTTTCAAGTCAAAAAGCAAATTGGCTGAAGTTTTATGCCAGAAATCAATACGGGACACTGCTTTTAAATTCTTTGGATAAAAAAACCCAGTTTTCAATCATGAAAAAGTTTGATCCGCATATTTCTTTGAGCTACAGGGTGTTCTTATGAGCCGTCCTGGCTGTATATGTTTCGAGCAAGTAGCTACACCAAAAAACATAGATGTATACAATATGTTGTGAACTGTTGACGACCTCCTGCTGTGACAGATTTGAGCAGAATGTGTTATCCTTCATTTACACATGAAAAAAACAACAGAAATCCCCATATGAGGATTTGGTTGTGTTGCGGTAATACGGAACGACATTATGGAGGGCGGGATTGAAATATTGCCCATTCCTGCATTCATCTGTGTTTAACATACCGCTCTCATTCTGTCTTATTGATTGTAGGACAGTGTTTTCTTTTAACCAGACACTGGAACAGACTCTCCTGTGGCTTCAAGCTCGCCTCACGCGCCCTGAATCATCTCATCTGATATTCTCTGTCTTCCTTTGCCCCTGGATTATGAATAAAATAATCATTGTTTGCTCAATGAAATTTCTACCCCACTTCCCTCTGCTGATGATTATCTTGTTTAAAGTATATCAGCTGGAAAATATACTCTGTAATTTGAATGCCAATGAATCCACCAAATGTGTTTGGGGAGAGACATAATATTGTGAGCGCTTATTGCTTTTTTATCTTTAGAAATGCCTTCGCGGTTTTCCATTCAGACGCTCAAGATTGTATGAAATGTGCAATTAGTTCGATCCTCGCACCTGTGAATATGACCTTTATAGTGCCAGAAAAGACTTTGACAGTTTGCTTGCTGTTCATTGTTTCCAGATAAACAAAAGGGTTTGTGTGTTAGTTTTGATATCACATGTGTGAAGATTCAGCTTTGGTTTGCCGCTCTCTCCATGGTTCTCATAAGGCGAAGGCTCGTCACCCCTTCTCTTTAGAGCTCACGAAAGCTTTCGCTGATGCTCGAAGACTTGTAAACACGTATTGCTTTGGAGACGCCGTCAGTTTTAGGTGGGCGGCCGGGGGTCAGCGGATGTGTGAATTGAAGGACTGTCAGGTTTCAGCCTCTCCTGTTACAGCCCGACCATCTGGCTGTGATGCAGGAGGATCTGTTTTCCAATTCTGGAGTTTTCCAAGCTCAGAGAGATAGAGAGGGAGAGTGGAAAACACACACTATCATCTGTGAATGCTCACTAAATGTACGGGCTTTTTTTTTTATCCCCCATGAGCCCACCCGCCCATTAACGACCAGCCGTTAAAATGCTCAGCAAAACGCTCCGGCAAGCCTCGTGTTCCCATCAGCAATGTTTGGACTGATTCCTCCCCCCCGAAGGATAATTGAGTCATATTAATATTCAATTGTGCTAACTTGAAGTCTATCTAGTTTCTGCATGATAAGCCTTATAACTACAGCTCTGTGTCGGAGTTGAAATGAATAATCTATCTCTGGTTGTTCTGGCTCGGATTTCAGGAGCGAGTTTAGACAGATGGTTATAGGCGAGGTTTCAAAGTGATGGAGTAAAACTAACTGCCTCCGCCAACTCCAGCTCTTTCATCCCGGCGAGTTGCACTTAACGAAAGCAGCCCCCTTGTTGCCTAAATGAAAGTGCACAACAAAGCGAATCTGCTGACTGTCACTACTCAGCACATCGGCCTGCTTTGTGTGTCGTGCCGAGCTGAGCCGAGCTGAGCAGCTTTCTGCACTCGACTGCTTCTTCCTGCGGGCTGCTGGAGCCCACAGTCCTGAGAGGTAAATGGATGAATGAGGGGCTTTATGGAGATGAGGAAGTGTAATGGTACTCTCTCCTCTATCCCGGCGTCTGGAACAGTGGCTCTCTGTGTCTTTTATCAGAGACATGAAAGGAGGACAATAAGCCTCTCTGCTATCAACAATATGGTGTCATTTGAAGCAGATTATCCCTCTGTTGAAGTAGACAAAAATAAAAGACCAGGAGACAATGGGTAGAGTTTGGAGCCAAGGTTTCTCCTCCCGTGAGGAAATTCTTCGTTCTGCTTTGTCTATTTCAAAAATCTCATCTGCCAAAGTGCCCACTCATTATCATGCATGAACACATTTCACACTTATTTCTTTTGAGAAATGCCAAATTTAAAGTTTTCTAAGGGCATGAGAGAACTCTAGCTCTTAACTTCTCATTTGTCCTCATTCTCAATGTGCTTTCTCACTATTAATGTTATCCCTATGTCCACTGATACTACTGTTGTTGCTGTTATGAAAGGAGGCAGATAATAACAGCATAAAGACCAAATAATCGCATTGAAATGCAATGTTGTCCAATTAACAGAATCATCCAAAATTATACAAATCTAGCATAATTCAACATCATAAACCAAATACAGCTAATAAGCTGACAGTTCAGATAGGGTATATTAAATGATGTTCGATACATGTCAACACGATTGGAGCCAAGAAAAATTCCGAGCTCCCTAATAAGTAGATCTCTGCAACAGATAAAGAAAAAAATAACCCTACCTCATTACAGAAGTGTCGAAATAGGGCGCAATAGGGCGCCTTCATCCAGAGTATGCTTTATCTGCAGGTCTGGGTGGATTTTGACAGTCTTTTGCATCATATTTATTTTGTTCCAAGGTTTCTACCCAAAGTACAGACGGGTTTGATTGAGTTACTGGCTGGAACTCGTATAAAGAGGGGTCTGCAACTTGAAATTAAAAGATACTGTATCATCAGGATTATAACGAGTAGGTGTTTGCAGCTGAACTATTGTGAGAACTGTATATCAAAAGATCTAGGCAGAGTGTAAATAAATGTACATTTGGATATATACATACATATTTTTATATAAAGAATAATAAATCAGGATTTCCAGCATGAAAAAAGTAGTGTTTACTTTTGATGATGAATTAACTGTATAAATGTATTTTGATAAGAAGGCTAATAATTTACTAATAATCACTAAGGCTTTGAATAACTTAATTCTTCTCCCCACCCTTTTTCTAATATATAAACCAAATATTTAAGTATTTTTTTCCCCATTGCTATTTCATTTATGCTTTTTTTTTTTTACATTTTTGTAAATATTAGTTTGTCCTTTTATTTATTTTTTACTTATTCATTTGCATGTTGAATAATAACTACCTAACTAACTAACTAACTTTAAAGTCATTTTTTAACCCCCAAGTGATGAAAAAAACTGAGATGAAATGAAAGTGTAAAAAACTGAAGTTCCACAAATGTCCACTTGAGACAGTTGCCAAAAGCCAATGAATCCCCATTAGATTCCATGTAAAAATGCCCACTTCTGTAGCAGAGACAAGTCAAGACAAGACAATGGTGGTTTCTGGGCAGTTTGGATAATTATTTTGTTGGTTAATTTTATTTCATTACTTTTTTTTGTGTGTGTGTTTTTGTCAAATTTTCTTTATTTTGATTAAAATTAAATATCACATAAATCATAAACACAAACATACTTATTTTTTTGCCTCTAGTGGTATGAAACTCATTTTCAACCCAGATCACATCAGCATTATCATTCTCCTTGAATGTCCCGTAAGACTACAAAATCAACAACCTTATATACCATTGGGACTAAATCATTATCGCCATGAAAGCTACGTTCTGCTTTTTGCCTCGGCTTGGACAACTAAACATAGTTGTTTTAGCATGTTTTAGCAGACCAGCAAACTAGCAAACTGTACTTGTACAGTTGGTTTGAAGCAAGTCTGCATAATAAGCACTTAAAATGGGATGTTCAAAGGTTTGATAAATGCTAAAAATGGGCCTTTTTAGCCCAAAATTACCCAGTCATTGCACTGCAGGGTTCAATAACAGTGCTTATAATGATCAAAATCACTTAACACTTATGTAGAGATATATATGGATACTAGAAAAGTTGTAGATCAGAAAGTGGTAAATGATGTCACTTAGAATGCCAAACTGTGCATTGTGTGTTACAGTCTGCTAGTCCGTATGAATTCATGCTTTCAAATGAAGGTCAATTCTTTTTTAAATCAAAGTAAATGTAAAAAGAAATAAAACTAATAATTGTTTCCCTCTGTGCTAAGTCTTGTTGGTTAATTTAAGTCATAAATCTTTTCAACATGTTTAGCTGAACAAAACAGTAGAGTCAGACAAACCCTAAGACAGCTGGCTGCATCGTGTTGAGGTCAAATACCAAAGAATTACTGTCTCAAAGTACGGCATGTTTTATACAAAGTTTAATCACTGTAATATTAACACTAGGACATCTTGGCCAGCAGCTGAACAGCGTGATTTAACACCCCTCCAGTTTAAAACATTTATAGCAGATTGCACTTCTCCCACACACCACCCATAAACTAATCTGTGTCTTTATATTGACCACAGCATCAAATCAAAGTGAACTCTGAGGCTTGGGGTCTAAAAGTGAACTTTAATCTTGCCTTCTTATGAATTTCTGCACTGCTGGCCGGCCTTCACACGGCTTACACTGTCTTCTGTTTTCCTGTGGGTCAAATGTAAAGTTCAGCCATCTATCACGGCCCTCTTCTTCCTCCCTAAAATCATCTGTAGAGAGGCTGTTAGCTGCTCGTCCATCACCGCTTTGAAACAAGCCTCTGGCTTTCAAAAGGTGTTACTCCTTCACTGTCCAAATTGAGACTGAATGCTGTAGAGTGGCACAGTTTAGCACTTTATACCATTACTTATCTTGCTGTAGACTTTCAGGCTTGAAACACAGAAACATGATAGAGTGAGTGTAGAGAGAAGAAGGTTTTGCATTTTTTATTATTTTTCTGCGGGCTGAATTTGGCTGGCGTTCCCTTGTTGTTTGGCGCTTTTGTTTGAAGGCAGACAAACAGTGATGAATCTGATCACATCTGCTCAACAATCTATCACATCAGTCTGCTTACAATCTGTCTCTTTTCTTACATTATGAGGGCCTCTTTAAAAACCCTTTTTCAATAACAGACACTATTTTTTTACACTTCTTTTAAGCCTTAATGTTGATTTTTACCAGACTTCTTGCTTTGTTATTCAGTCCACAGACTATACTCCTCTAGGTGTATCGACAGAGGTGGCCACAGTAAATCCAACTTTGACCTCAGCTTACCAGTTAAGTCTGTTAATGAAATTACACATCTGTATTGAAGTAAACAGACTTCAGCATTTCACAAAAAGCACCAAAGGCTGGAATGTTATCCAAATAGCTCTCCAAAGTATTGGGGGCCTAATGCTCCAGGTCAGGTTGTTCATGGGCCGTCTGGCCATATATGGTTGGGAAATTTTTTTTCTATAGCCATAGAAATAAAAATCTTATCAGAACTGTATTGCCATAAATAAATACACATTTATTATGTTTGCCCAAACTTTGTCCATGTCACAGAACGTTACATTTCTGATATAATGCTCCAATAACAACTATAGAAGTATATTTTTTATCCAGGATTCGTGAGGAATTTCATGCATTCATGCAGTGTACACTCTTTGCACTTTCAGATACAGTAGAACTATTTGGAATTAACATTCACACCATGAGTCAAGTCATATTTATCATAAATTTCCATAAGATTAGCTGTATTCAGAAAGTGTCAAGGTGACAGAACTTTCACAAAGCTGATGTTTATTCAGTTATTTTTAAACCTGAACTCTACTTGCAGACACTTTTGATTCCTAATGAACAATAGGTCCAGAATAGTGTTGTACATCCACAGTGTAACACTCTAGCTGGCAGCCATGAAATGGACTACAATGGCTGCAATGTAATACTGTAACACTGAAGCTCAACAGAGCCTGAATACAGTGCAGAAAGAAAGATTAAAAAATACCAGTTTTACTCAATGGAAGTCTGATTGTTATTTAAATCAAATAGTACAATGGGCCCCTGCAGAGAAACATTTTTTATTTGGAGAGGGATAACCCAACAAAGAACTCTCACTCCACAAGAAGGGAGATGACGTGAGAAACACATGTAAGAGTTAGGGATGATAAAATAATTATTTCAGACACTTTGAATAACAATCTGAGCATGGTGTAGGCAAAAAGAAGCAGCTTTATTTTAAAATGTCCTTTGTCTTACTTTTATAAACAACCATTAGAGACCCTGTAAAGTGAAAATGAATCTGTATTAAGGTTTGTTGTATGACAGGTCACTGTGTTATGAACCCCCAGGTCAAATTTCAGCCAAATATAACATCTCTAGGTTTTTAAAATTAAGCTTCAAAATAATAATAAAAAAGAGTCAGTAAAATCTGTCCCAAGATGGTGTGCACATGTCTGTTGAATGAGTTAAAGCCATGCCCACTCAGGAATAATATATAACTCTCAAAAAAACAAACAAAAACAAACAAAAAAAAAACTAAAGTCTGAATTGAGGAAAGCAGTCACGCCTCTTGACCTTTTGTTGAACTTAGAAGAAGAGACAAAGTCAGTTTTCTGGCTCAAATCTCTGTTATGATTCTTTAAATGATCCATAGACCACTGTGGCTGATAGATTTGGCAAATTTACCTAAAAATGAACAGAAAAAAATAGCATTTAATGACTGTTAACTTTCAATAAAGGCAGTGACATCAGCTAACAACAGACTGTACTGAGATGAACTGCTCTGTGATTTTATATTGTAGTGTTAGAGGGGCAGGGTCATTCCCCACTGTGTGCTCATGACATCATGAGACCACATATTGGCACCGCCCACATTAAACCAAGCCATTTTTTCATATTTTTACAGCAACCATATTCCAACATATCTACACCGCTTTACACATTATTAAGCAAATGACATTTTTCTTGTTTTCCGAAACATTAATGCAAATGACAGAATATTTTTCAAGTCATCAGCTGATAGAGCATAATTCAAATGTTTTTGAACAAACTTCATAATGATAACCATTATTTTTTTAAAAATAAAAACCTCAAAATACACTGCTCCACATCATTATGCAAAACAGAGTTTTAAAATATTTTATAGGTTTTATAGGTTTTAGGTTGAAGCCAAAAAGGCAGTCTCACAAGGTCCCTCCCACAGAACTATCTGATTGGCTAGATATCACATGACTGCCATCCAATCAATGCTCAGGCATAGGTGACACTGGCACAGAGAGTGTATGGCATCACTTTGTATTTTTTATTGTTGCTACTGTGCACTTCTCTGCTGCTTCTTATGACAGAGCTAGTACTAAATTGTTTATTTTCCTTATTTTTTATCATGCAGTTTTTCTTTTGTCACATTAAGCACATTTTGTCATAATTAAATAATCCGAGTATCGGTTATCGGTCTCATGAACTCTAATTATTGATATTGATGTCGGCCCTTCCAAGGAACAGTGAAAGTGTTTTTCTGCCCTTCTCCTGACCAGCTTCAGCATGAGTTTGATTCACCTACGGGCTCCACTGATGGTTAACAGTGATAGCAGTTGCCTGTAGAGCTCTCATTATGTACATAGCACATGCCCACTGTCATATGCTCCGTCACTCTGATAGGCCTGTAATAAAAGACAAGAGTGTTCGACCTTTCACCCTCAGATAATTTTTCTCAAAGGTTCAGCCCTTTCCAAATACAGACTATAGCACTTTTTACATGAGATTAGTATTATCTTGGGAGCTATGTATCTGCTGAAATATGGTTGGTAATTTGCCCCATAAATGACATGGTTTGCACAAGATTAAAAACACAGATGTCTCGCATGATTATAATCACTTACCAGAATTCATAAGGTAATACTATTCCCATGCGAATAGGGCTCATGGACGATATCCCAGTGGATGTTAAATACATCCCTTCTGGCAGGTTAGGTTAACTTTTTCAGTACTATCAATCATTGAAATAACAGATTGTGTCATTTTAAAAATGTATTGAAATGTATTGTAGATTTTTATAACCTCCAATGGTTTTATCTTGATTTGTTTGTATTAATTTTTTGGACTTCAAAGTGGAAATAAAGGAAAGAATATTGGGCTTACAGAATTGCCATTTGTAAACATACAAGTATGTTTCTGTTGAAGAAGACCCCCCCCAAAAAATAGACCATCAGTGTGAAGTAAAATTCACAAAATTGCAGAGGTTTGATGCTGTCGAGAGGATATGCTTGTGAGGGAAAGGAAATTTTTGGGGGGGTATATAAACTAGTGAAGAAGAAAGCGAGAGAGGGGGAGAGAGAGAGAGATGGAGAAAAGGGAGATGAAGACAGCAGTAGAGAACAAATTATTGGGATCAAGCCAGATGCTTCAGGTCTCCATAGAAACCCCCACACACACTTCACACTCCTCACTGTTTTCCCTCCATTTCTTTATTTATTTTGTTGTCAGCAGTTCCAGAATAACTTAATTAAAGCCGAGGCAGGCTAGCATGCTGTGTGAGATGACAGGAGGCCTGAGATGATTTGTGATGGATTACTGCATTTTATCTTCCCTTTATTTACCCCGTTGAAACGCACTGAAGCCTGCTATAATGCCAAATGAATGTGTGATAAACACTGTTTTTGTGTTTGCTCAGAATGATTTAACAAACAAGTCTTTGCAAATATGGATGAGATTTTTTTCGTCTCCCCCCACTCTTTTACTTTATCCATAATCCGTGTTTTTGTTTTGATCTGGTGTCCTGCTGTCGCTGCAGATAAAAGTGGCGGCAGCCGCAACACTGGGTACCTGTAAAAAAAAAAAAAAAAAAAAGAGCAGTGATAAACACGGCTCTTAATTGGACATCATGGGGGGAGTAGATGCACATCGTCTTTCCTTGAACTGATTAACTGGCAAAGTTTGTTTTTCTGTTGATATTCTGTTTATGTAAAGTCGTCGCTGTAATGCCACTGACACAAGGTCACTGAGATTTCTGGATGCACAAATTAGCATCAGTGATAAATTCAAAGTTGGGCACGATTTAACGCTTGGAGGCTTTTTAAAGAGAAGCCGAATAACTGTATACATCTTAAAGCTTCAAGGTTAGGCAGGTCCTCCAGGCAGAAAATATGATTTTATTTTTCTTCCACCTACACATCTTTCAAAAAATCCAAAATATAGACCTAGTTTCAGTCTGTCTGTCATGAAGAAAAAGTTTAACTTCAACTGATATCAAACACCGACTGAGCTGTCACACGCTGTCAATCAATCTACAGTATCAAGAGCTTTGTCAGTCAGAGCCGAGGAGTTTTTATTTGCTATTTCAGGGCTAAACTATTGAACACGTCTTGGGTTTTTTAGCGATTGAAGCTTCAAAATGAAGTTTAGAGTGGATGCACTCTAGTCCCCTCGTATTCTGTGATTGTCGCCCCAAGTCAGAATAGCACTCCTGGCGTTGAGTCGAGAGTTACTTTCTCTTTAATGGCTGCTGAGCTCTGTGGCAGCTGAGGTGAGGCTCTCTGCAGGCCTGGAGTTCGATAATCTGAACCTATGAGGGGCACTGGGACAGTTAACTGGGGTGGACGTGTGCTCCAAAACATTGTTTTTCTCCTCAGTAATATCGTATACAGAGCTGCCACGGCCTCTGAATTGCACTTAAGACAGTGTAACTGGGCTTTGGCTCTGTGGTTTTCTCCTTCTGCTAATGGACTGTCCTCGGCCAGGGGTGCTATCCATCACATGCACTACCTGAAGTCTGCAGCCTCTATAAAGATTAGGACTGTTAAGAGAAGATGGATGGCCCTTGTCTCTGCTGAGCATCATCCCCAAATGCCTAAATTAAATCTAGAAATCCTCATGGGGAGTTCAGATTAGCCTCGTAATAGCATTCGCAAGGCTGAGCTAGCCTTGGCACAGCCGTCATTACACTGTCATACCTGAAATATCTATGAAAATCGGGGATATTACCTTAAAGAGCCACTTTATGGTTAGACTAAGTGGATGTTGGAAGTCTCACCTTGCTGTGTGGATCTTTAGATACCTTCCCATAGAGTGCACTAGCTAACTGGCTCTCTCCTCCCCACCTCTCTCCTTTCTGTCTGTCTTTCTCTTTTTGCCGCAGGGAATTAGTCAAAGAGCGAAACAATCGTTAAAGAAGTCCATATTAGATTGACCTTTGTTTCTCAGCTTACACCTCTTTTGGTCTTTTAAAAGGTTTGTTGGTCCGGTGGCCTTTTAAAGCCAGTGGTTATGGATTTGTTTCCTCTCATTGAGATGGCTGACTGAGGTGGCACGCTTTAATTTGCCCTTTTAAAAAAAGACTCACACCTGGTTTCAAAGACTCAGAGCTTCCTCTGCTTTGTAGCACCATTTAGAAAAGTTCATGAGAGCGGTGTCATCTGTTGACATGGCTTGGTACTACTAAAGCAGAGACTGTCAGTGAATGAACAAAGACATGAATGAATGAATGAAGCTATTGCTGAGTCTTGTGGGGGAGAGTGTTCATCAGCTTCACAGAGAATGCAACTTTCAGATAGATGTCCTGTAAATGTCGCACTTTAGCCCCGTTCCAAAACGAACCACACTGTTTCTCCTCCCCCAACCTTCCCTGAGTGTTCCAACTAAGTGCATCTGTCTGTAGGACTGATCCCCATTCACATTTGCAGCCAAAACTTGATCTTTTTAAATACTTTTACCAAACAAAGTCTATGTGGAGATGGCTTAGTGATTAGGTTGCATCCAATGAATTCAGGCAGCCTGGATTTAGGTTTTGCTAGTTGCCCCTTTTCTGCATGTCATTGCCTACTCTCTGACCCCTGTTTTCAACTCTGTGAACTGCCCTACTCTTTACATAAAGGCACATAAAGCCCAAAAATGAATCTAAACTTTGGAGTAGTGGGAAGGCTCGTTCAAACTCTTATATGGACCAAACAAGTTAACTCTGGTCCACTTGAAACTCCAACTGAACCCTGGTGCGGTTCGTTTGTGATGCGAAAGCAAAGCTGACCAACTTGTGAACTAAAGGCAGGAAGCGGCATAAAGCTTCATGATTTACAGCTACATATATGTGGTTTAATACATTAGAATACATGGTGATATCTGGCTTGGCTGTTGTGTAATTATGGCAAGATGTCATAGATTCCTGCTCTCATTTGGCCGACCCTGTTTGGTACGGATTGATTCATCTCATGCAGGGGTGCCCAAACTATGCCCCAGGCCAAATGTGGCCCACGGCCCATTTTTGATTGGCCCACCAAAAACTCTTGAAATTAAATGAAATATGGCCCCTAACAGAGCATGAAGCATGTTCTAGACTGTATCATTCCTCTTAGTTTCAGCACAAGGCACTGCTACCATGCTAATACGGTAAACAAATATTTTGACAGGTTTTTATGCTGTTTTTTTTCGGGACTAAATTGAGACAACACTAAAAATAGTAAACATATTGGCAACCAAAATAATAAAGATATCTTGATTAATAACTCTCTTATGGATCACAGTGCAAAAAGCAGCACCAATGATGTTGCAGGGGTGGAGCCAGTGATAGCCAGTGATAGCCAGGGCCCCATGAAATCAGATTGACCTCCCCAAATTCCTTTATATTATATGCCAATTTCCTTGTCAGCCATCTACTAGCCATTTAAGCATACCCAATCACTGAGCATATTTCAACCTATATTAGACTGGTTTTACAAACTTTAATATCAGGGTGAGTCATATGAAAGTGGCCCCACCATCCTTATTTATTGCTGTATGTGGCGCCCAATGGAGAAAATTTGGAAACCCCTGATCTCATGTAAAGAGCCCTCCTTACTAGTACCAACATTAAAAATCCAAAAAGCAAAAATCCCAAAACAACATTAATTTGGTGTTGCTTCATTGCTGATATGGTAAAAAATATATTGTTGGAAGGGGATTGTTTTCTGTACTGGCTGTGTCATCTCCTATGTATTTTTTCTTCTTCATTGCTCTTTGTTCGGGATGATTGCACCTCAGATGTTGAACCACTAGAACTACATGAAACCTACTTTTGGTCAGAGTTTTTTTTTAATCATCAAAGATCTACTTTCAGCTAGTCCTAGCCTTGGCTTCCTTGTGGAAAAAAAGGTAGTTGATGAGCGTTTCTAATCACTGTTGTAGTATCTGCTACATCACCAATCAAGTGATCACTGAAGACGCAATTCGTCCATCATTCCCTCCTCAATTCTTGGATGACACCAGTAGTACACTGCATTTTAGTATCCATTCCTGTGTGATTGCACTTTGTGCATCTATGCACTAATAATTCAAAGTATTTAGTACAGAGGTATGGAATTTAGAGCACACCTACTGTTATTTTTTTTTAATCTATTTTTGGGCCTTTTCATGCCTTTATTAGATACAGGAGGACAGTGGATAGACTCGGAAACAGGGAAGAGAGCGGGGAGAGACATGCAGGAAATGGTGCCACAGGCCAGATTTGAACCCGGGCCGCTGGCGTATATGGTGCACGCCTTTGCCACTCGACTACCGGCGTGCCCCCTAATGTATTTTTTTAACTGGGAAGAAGATAATGTTTCTCACATGACAGGCAATACTGTGTGGATAACAGGGTTAACAGGTAGAGAGAAAGGTGTTTAAGAGAAAAAAAAAGCACATATGAACTAAGTGTACTAGGGAGACTATGGTTAGTCCATGCTTCAATATGTACCTTGAGTTTTTAGTAACAGTTTTCTGTTAGTTTTGTTTTAGTTTGATCTTTTTTGATTGGCATTTCATTCTTAGGCATTGAGGTGAATTTTACAGGAGCGGGATGGGTTCAGAAGAAGATTCACACACATGGTATGCATGTGTCTGTATGTTTGAATGTGTCACTTGCTGCTAAAACATTTTTTTCTTTAAACTTAGCATATGGATAAATGAATAAAACTGCAATACACTCATGCTAATACACTTTCAATTCACTGAAAGTGTATTAGTTCAATGCACACTGAAGTGCAAGCATAAGCTTGCTGTTCCTGCACCACATGCTGTGTAAGACTATACCCAGGCTGTGAGATAGTTATGAACATTACATTGCTGATTGCTGTCTGTCATCTGTTACTAATGCAGTGACGAGGAGAATCTCCATGGTGCATTATTGCTGCTTTTATTTCACTGACAGACTGCTCAGGAATTTATAGGTGAAAACATATTTATTTATTCATTACACACTTTCATCATTCCATGAATTCCAAGCATTCTTAGTGTGGTTGGGTTGGTTTCACCTCAACAGTTCAGCATGAGCAACAGGAGGTGTCCAGGCCAAGGGAAGAGAACAGGAGACAGAGCTGCCCCAAGCTAAACCCAGCATAGTTTTCTTATGCACGACTATTTTTGTACAAACATCAAGATCGTAAATGGTGTGTAGTTCTCTGAAATTTTTACTCACCAAAAGGAGAATCTACCCACATTCAGTACTTGACTGATGTTGATTTCAGACCCTGGATTTACTCATGATGATGATGGGTTTCCTTATCCCAGCCCATGGTCTCACAGGGACCCACAAACAGAGACAATTCGAATAAATGTGAAATCCATAGTCTTTATGTTGCAGATGAACTGATAGCTTACTATACCTTCAGCACACACACAGTGATGTGTTGTGAGTCATTGGCAACTGGTTTAATGAGAAGTTTCACTTCCAGGGCTCCACATGTAGACTAGAAATAGCTCTGACCATTGTTAAAAGTGGTTACGGTGAAGGTTTCTATCAAAACATAAAGCTTCAGGTCTAAAGTCAGCAGTGGGATCAAAGTCCTCTGCTCTATCTCATGTACAGTGAATTATAAACAGTGAAGATAACGCCACCGTTCACAATTGTGGAGCCTTAAATAACAGCTGGAAAGAAAGGGTAGAATTACAACAGTTGCTCAGATTGTAAAGCCAGCATGTGCTTCCCTACACCACTAATTCTATCAGAACAGCAGCAAAGTCGTGACTGCACTGAGCTTCCCTAAGAAATACAGCTTACTTTCCCTTCTTATTATTTTTAACCTCCTGAACTCTACCATCAGCACCTCCTGCAAATGATGAGAATTAGAGGCCTTCAATTCTTAAAAAGTTAACAGGTTTGAAAACAGATGTGGTGAAAGTGTACCCATGAAAATGAGCAGGAGTGATCTATAGGTAGATACTAGAAAGCAATAGAAGGTATATAAATCAAAACAAAAAATGAGATATAGTAAATATGAATACAACCTTAAAGGCAGTAAAAGTCATTTCATATTAACAGATTTTTGCCATTATCATCTGCCTCCATAGCATAAAGCTTGTTATCAGCTTGTGGGGTACCTCAAGGGTCAGTCCAGGACCCAGACTGTTTATTTTGTATGCAAATGATGTTGTTAATGTGTCTTAAAGGCTTAAGTGTATTCCGTTTGCAGATGATACTACTTTATTTTACTATAGAAAAATTGTAACACCGGTGTTTGAAAGGTTACAAAATAATTGAAAAATGAAGTATTGTTTTTCTAAATTAGAAAATGATCGCTATATCTTGATTAAACAAACTTAATGGTTTTTAGTAAATGAAGGGAAACCATCAATGCTTCACTGAATCTGGAAAGTATTTAGATGCATTACATTTTTTGGTGTCATATTGATTGAAAATCTGATCTTAAAGCCACATATGAATCACAGAAAAGTTAAAATATCTAAAGCAATTGCACTGTAACATAGAGTAGAGTACTCTTTTGATTATAACAACAAAGTCTTGCACCTTAAATATTGTTTTTTCAGTTACAGCTGTTGAGATAGTTGACAATATTCTGCAAATTATGTATAAAGCTCATAAGAATACACTGCTAGACAATATCCAAAAGAGGTATGAAAAAGATGTAAACCCAAATTGATAGAAGGTAGCATTTCTGTGAAAAGATCTATTTCTGGAACAATCTCAACAGGACAAAGACGTCAAATGTGATGACAAAAATACAACATACTACAGCTACTATGTTCATGAACATTCACATAAGATTTTGTGAATGTTATAACATGAAACGTAACTTAGGAATGGATAGTAGGATGTGTGTGGTAGTTTGGGTCAGCAGTTTAATTTTTTTTTTTTTCTTGGTGTATGAAAAAGGGGCAGGTAATTTAAGATTATGCAGCTTCTGCTTCTTTTCATTCAAGATTAAAGATTTTTTTGTTTTGATTGATTGTTTTTTTTTTTAACGAAATCAATTCATACAATGAAATAGACAATAAAAATACACACTTGAGAAGTTTTGCACTGAAACCAAAAATAAAACAAAAATGATTCCAATTGTAGAAATCATGACTCACCTAAAGTATGTATTATGCATTCATATGCAGATATCTATTAGCTCTGGGCTGAGATTTATGCCACTAGAAATAGAATTTGAATAATGATATTGAATTTGAATAGCATGATTAGAATTTGAACTGTATTTATTGTTTTGAAACTGAATTTATATGCTTTTAAATTGAATTTGTTTGCTTTGAAATTGTATTTTATTCACTTGAGCATTCAACTCTATATATTCCTTAAATTCAAAAATAAAAAAAATCAATTTCAGTTCATTCAATTCAAATTCAGTTCTACAATTCAATTTCAGTTCAGCGTGGCACACTGTTTACGTCATCCATTCCCGTGAGGAAGAGTAATCGAGCACAGATAGTTCTCAACTGAGCAGGACTGCCAGAAATAAAGCGCAGTTGGTGTCTTTTCCATGATGTCTCAAGACCAGGGACGCAATAATCAGTGTAACACAATGTAAGTCCTAACATTACTGTAGCTATTGGAGCTAGCTACTAATATGGTTCAGCAAAGCTTCAGTCAATATAACAGAGATAGCTGAGGTTGCACATCCTCATGTAATGCCCAGCTAGATTGAAGTAGAAGCCGGCTGTGGGAGGGTGGTGGAAATTGTTCCTCTCAAACAGCCAAGAACTGAATTTGAATTGAATGAACTGAAATTGTTTTTTTTAATTTTGGAATTTAAGGATTATATATAGAGTTGAATGCTCAAGTGAATAAAATGCAATTTCAAAGCAAACAAATTCAATTTCAAAGCAAATAAATTCAGTTTCAAAGCAAATAAATTCAATTTCAAAACAATAAATTCAGTTTCAAAACCTTAAATTCAAATTCAAATCATGCTATTCAAATTCAATATCATTATTCAAATTCAGTTTCTAGTGGCACAAATCTCAGCCCTTAGCTCTGTGTTCAAGCGTACACAGTTCTGCATTTTGCTGATATCTGATTGACTCAAGTAATTTTATTTTATTTTTTCCAATATATATGCATTACTCCTTTAAAACTCCACAAACGATGCTTGGTCTTATAAGGTGAAGCAGTGTGGTGCATTGGCATGTTCTACTGATGCGTGTGCTCAGTTAATGAGCTGAAAAATATCTGCAGAAATATGCATATCTTCCAATACTTGTGTTTTAATTTTAAGCTTTTATCTGCCCATACTGATACTATTCCAGTAATACTGTGCATTCCTTATTGATTAATGAACGGTCTTAAATGAGACACCAAAGAAAGCACTGATTAAGAATCAACACTTTCTAAACAGACTGATTGATCTGATTTGTGCTGTATAAATTCTGACTTGACCTTTGGGCTTCTGCATGCTTCCTTTGTACAAATACCAAGAATAAGCACTATGTAGAGAAGGGGGAATAGTGCAACAAGATTGTATTGGACCAAGATCAACTGTCAACAGTGATTCAAAACAATTTAACAATAATAATAATAAAAAAAGTAAAATAACAAACTATAGACTTTCTTTAACGGGGTAATGATGTGGTTTAAAAATCATTATTGAATAAATGTCCTCTGATATCTTAATAAATCCCCAGGATATTTGGGGTATCTTCTGTTTATTTTTAATACAGTTGATACTGGTAAACAAAAACTGATGCTACCTCAGAGCTACAACCAAGGACACTTTCAGATATATATTTATTATACAACAAAACATTTTATAATGAACAGATAATTAGTTTTAACCTAAAAAATGTTTTTCAGCTGTTTTGATGAACATTTGAGGTGATTTTTCAAAAGTAAAAAGATCATAAATCCCTGCTCAGATTTTCTGACATGAATATTTTCTGGTTTCTCTCCCCTACTTAGAAACTGAATGTCTTTGTTTCAGCTACAAAGGGTCATATAAGGACTTCAGACTTTTGGATACTCTGATCATTATTTTTTTTTTAATTTCTGACTTTGTATGGACCCAGGATAAATCAATCAGTTGAGGAAAAAACAACGTGACTAACTTTAAATTAGATTAAGCACTCTTTTACATCTTTTTCTTTTTTTTTCTTTTGTTACAAATGAATTAAAAACACAGGACAAGATGAAGACTAGTGGATATTTGTTAATAAGCTTGGACCCTTTCTGAGGCAAGTCAGTTATTATTTTCATTGTGAGCCTCATCACTGCTTAAATTCACTTAGATGTTCAATATTTGTAATAAAAGTGGTACCACCAATACAAATTTCTGTAGGTTTGACCCGTCTCTGTTTCATGTCCTAAGTTTTATGGAAATGCATCATGTCGATTTATCTTTGAAGTGTCAATATGTATTTAAAAAAATAATTGTGTATGAAATAGATATTTTGTACTGAATGTTTTTAAATGTGTAATTAAAAACTTATTTGCCTTTTATATTTTTAATTTCCCATTAACAATTTTGAAATTTCTATACTCTCTTTTTCAAAGTAACCATTTATGGTCACTTTGGAAACCTTAATTTCCACCATTATAATATTAAAGAAATAGAAAAGTGAAAAAAAAAAAAAAAAAAAAAAGGCATTGGATGTCAACCAATAATTTTCAAGGGCTTAAAATTTGAATTTCAAACTATTTTAATGAGTGCTCTACAAAGGGTTATTTCATTTAGAAATTCAGAGGGGACCATTCTTTAAAAAAGCATGGGGATACAACAAAGACATCCTTGTTGGAAAAAAGTAGAACTAGAGAGAACTGCGTCCAGGTGAAGTTAATAAAAGCCTCTCAGCACACAAAACCAGATGATGTAAAGCCCCAGCGCTGCACTGTGCTGAGTATGACCACACACTGCACTGATTTGATTCCCATTTATATGATTTTTTATTCACTTTTACACAGTCAGGTATTTTTCCTGCACATGGATGGTCTGCAGTTATTTAATAAAATGTCTGATAGTAAAAACCGCCGGACACTGTGGTCAGTTGATACCTCCTGCTTTCTCTAAAACCTATTATACAGAGCAGAAAAAGAAAACACAGCGCTGCCTCACCGTGTTTCTCTGATTATTATTTCACCGCCGGCGTGTTGGATAGTCTGTCTCCTGTCAAATACAGTCTCCAGCTCTTGTTCCCTACCAGGCCCACGGGAGAGTGTCTGCCAGTCATTTTCACTCTGAAGTGTAATGAACTGCCACCAATCTTCCCCGCACAGTCTCTACTCTAACATTCAAATGGAGCATCAAGAATCTCACACTGCTGTTGCTGCAGTCTGTGCTAAGTGTCTCTCCGCCCCGTATGTCAATGCATCATGAAAGGTTTTTTTTTTGTCATTTTTTTCTCCCTACCTCTCCTCCTGCTCACAGTGTAAAACCCCCGTGTGTATCATGTCTTGAGTGCTGCCAGCGAAGGAAAGAGTAGCTTTTCTCATTTCCTCTAACTGTTTAGGATGTGAATCACATTAGCACAGTGACAGGGAGAATGCCTGCACCATAAAACATCCCACTTTGCCTCTGTCCAAATGAGAGATGTGTCTGCTCAACACTGCAGGAGCTGGCACGAGCAGAATGATGCAATGAGAATATTAAAAAATTACTCTCTCAGGCCACCCTCAGCGCTGTATTCAGGTTTACCGGTTAATCCGATTTTTACCGTCATTGAGGTAGGGCTGTACTTTTTTTAGACTGGGGGACTGGGGCGTCAACCCATACTGGGGGGCATAAAGTACCAAGAACACAGGCTTGTCCTAAAAGCATTTAGAGCTACAGTTTCTATTACTACCCGTCATATCTGTTTAGTTCATTTTAAAAATTTAAGAAATCCTTGAAAATAATAATGACAGATGATTATAAGACTGGAGTATGACCTGCTAGTTAGGAGTTTTTGTCCTTAGAATGACTTTCTTTTTGACCCTTGTTAACTAACCAAAAGTTTTTTGTCCTTTTTTCTTCTCCAATTTAGAGGGGGCATCATGAAAAACCCTCTTTTTTGTTTTTTTGTGCACATATTTGGATATCTGGAGTATCTACTGACCCAAAAATGTGAAATAAGCAAACCCCGTCCTTCATGGTCTGCCTATATCTGAAAACACAAAATTTGATGGTCTTTTCAGAATCTGAACTCCTTCTGATGCCATAATGTAAGCTGGCTGGAGTATCGTTTGTGCCAGTGCCTAAATGGTGCCTTAACTACTTTTAAGAGCAGAAAAAGTCTGTTAAGAATTAAGCAAGTGAATAAAAGTTGTCTCAGTAAATGATGCAAATAAATATCTGAAAAAATTCTGCCAATAGAACACAAGATAAGAAAATGAAATTACCTTTTTATATAAGAGGCTCCTCTGAAATAAAGCAAGCGCAAATAAATCACAAAATTCTATTACCTTCAGTATGTCTGTGCCTTTCATTTGGAGTGTCAGGCGGTTGGGTCAGGGTGACAGGGTACCGAAATGAAGCACCAAAAACTTTTTAACAAGTACGGGCCTGGCTCCAAGCTGTATATGAGAGTTCTTAACACACTATGAGCCAGCCTGCAGCCTTAGATCTTTGAGTGCTGACCTCCAGTGTGTTCCAAAGTCGAGGCTGAACACCAAAGGTGATCGAGCATTTTCTATCCGGGCTCCTTGACTTTGGAATGACCTACCTGAGGAGATAAGGCTTACAAAATCAGTAATATCTTTTAAAACACTTCTTAAAACTCATTTTTATTTTAGACATGCTTTTATGTCATGTCTTTTTATTTGTTTTTATTTAGTTTTTATCTTTCTCTTTTCCTGATTTTTAAGCATTTGTTGATTCCTCTTAATATTTTACTCACTTTTATTCCTTATTAACCTTTTTTCATTGCCCTTTTGGCTGTTTTTAATTGTTGATGCCATCCTCTCCTAATGCTTGCATCTCTTATTGTTTTACTTTAATATTATATTTATTGTTTTTACCTTTTTTTATATTTATAGAGGTATATTTTCCCTTTATATTTGACTCTTTTGCTGACTTCTGTGATGCCTGTTAAGACTTAGTTGTGTAGTATCTTATGATGTCTGTGATCTAATGATTTCCTGTGATGTCTGTTTTTTTGCTCCGCCTTCATAGTGGAGACTGTAGTGCAAGAATTGCTCCTGCAAATAGCTCATCTTTTGCAACTAATCCATTAAAAAATTAGCACTGATGAGATGCAGATACACAACCACCATCAGTTTGGCCAGCCCAGCACACTTACCGCTTGTCCATACAGCAAGAGATAGACCCCCCCCCCAACTCCCAACTCTATATAACCTGCTCATAGCTAACCATTTTACTTGATATCTCTATTCCTTAAAAGTGAACAAAGTGGATGAATTTCCATTGGCATACTTATCCTAAAACCTGTCATAGCCAGCACCATGACTTTTAACATTCTGATATTTCATTATCGCCTGATAGTATTTACATGAGATGTTAAGTGGGATTTTTAATCACATGTATGTCAAAAACCTTATTTGAGAAAGAAATTATTATATGCCACCTCTTGTCTGTTTTGTCACACTAATATAAGATATGCACCAGAATTCACACACCTCCAACTGGTATCACTTTTACTAAGTTTAATTTTTTTGTAATTCAGAGGGAGACCATTAGGATTATTCTGGACCCTTTAGTCTCAATGCATTCCTAGTTCATACATTGTCCTTTTAAAAAAAGCATAAAAAATATTTTATAAAAAAGAAAAAAGGCCTTACATGAAAGGCTACAAAAGTTTCTTATAACCATGAAATATTTGTCCCACCTCTGACCAAGCAAATAAAATGAAAACCATAAATAGGATTGTTTTTAATACCGAGTAGGAACACTCTGACAAGGACTTTGTCTCAAAAAAATAAATACAGTTCAACAAAATCTCTACAAAAAATTTAGGAATGAAATTTGTGAAAAAATATATTCAGCTTGTGTCTGCTTTTTTGCCTTGTCTAGGCAATGACAGTATATATGGTGACATCCGGCTGGCCAATCAAATTTTCAGAATGGGGCTCATGCTGCAGGCCAGCCCTTGGATAAGCCTCTATTTTGATACAGGGAAGCTGCTGCTTTAATGCCAGTCATGCATCGTGCTTGCATGCTAACAGGAGACAGTGTTGAGCTGCTCCAGCAGACCTGGGCAGTGCCAGTTGTGGGTATAGATGGCCAAGAAGTGTCAGGGGAGCAGACTGTTATTATCTGCGATGAAAATCCATGCTATCCTGACGGCTACAATTAGTGTCAGCTGGGGTATTGAGTCTTTAAAAAGGACTCCTGGCCTTTTGGCTCCCAGCCTGTCTGGCTATAGATGTCTCTAATGAGTCATTAGCCGCATGGCCTCTCCTCTCATGAGTCCACCCCATAATGGCACACCTTTCATCTATTTTACAGAGAGGATGTCGTTGGTCATTAGTACAGCTCTGAAGTCCTATTACCTTTACGTCAATGATGAATGAATAGAATGCGCCTGCCAAGAACAATATCTCTTCGTATCCTGTGGTCAGCCGTGACTCTTTTTTAATTCAATTTCTCCTCCAGCATTTAGTGTAATTGATAATTGATGTGCTCTAACTCCGTCGTCAGAACATGCTGAATTTTTTAACTGAAACCACATGGTGGCTTGTCGTTGCGGTGGATTCACTGGAGGTGTGTTTTGCTGTGTTCAGCAGCAGCGACAGTATTGCTGTCACAGATGAGGACTTGACACTGATGTGATCCACAGGGAGCTGCAGCTCTCGGGAAGAAACCTTCCAAAATAATGAAGCTTCTCGGGTGCTTTAAAATGCAGCACAACGCCCAAACACGATGCCATCTCACCCGTGCTACTCAGTATTGCTTCCTTGCCCTCATCTCTCTGTGAAATTATGCAGCGTTGCATTGCTATTTTCTCTTCATGTCTCTTTCCAGTACAGGAGTAAACTGTAAGTGTTTGCAGCGGATTGGCAACACTTTGCAAGCTCGTAGTCTGCAGTTCAAAACTGAGGGCAGTATCAATAGTGTTCAGAGACTTGTTTTGCATAACACCGCCTGAGGAAAAATCCAAACAAGCACTTTTTCTTGCTGCATCAATTGAAGGCAAAGTTTCAGTTTGCCAACACTCCAGATCTTCTTGCACGGACTCACTCTAGCTTATATATTGTGTTAATTATCTTGACTATAAAGAGCCATGCATACCTTTCTTTCAGGCAGGTATGTAGGAGGAAATATCTTTAAGAGAGGAGAAAATTCCCCCCATCCTGGCCTTTGTTTTGAAAATTAACTTTAATAAAGATGTAAGGCTTCAGCTGAAAGAAAACATTTTTCTTAATATTTCTGATGATCAAATAGTACAGTTACATCTGAAAGATGGCATAAATATCATACAGCTCCAGTTGTCACCCAGGGTGCTGCAGTAATTGCTTTAGGTGTTAGGTTAATTATTCATTTGCTGATTCATTGTTGATGCTCTTAACTGACAAATCTGGAGCTTTGATTGAATAGTCATTTGGTGTTTTGCATAAATTAACTGGAGATTAAACTATTTACACTGCAACCACAGACATTATCTTATTGATCTGATCAACCAACCAATCAATCTGAATTTGTATTGCACTTTTCATACAAAACGATGTAGCTCAAACAAATAAAAGAATACATGACCTCTTGCTTGGACTTTGCTGGCCAGTTTCTTCTTTTAGCCCCTTTGCCAAAGACTAAAACCTGATTTTGTCCTGGTTGGGCTGACAAAACATCCATGATTTAATATCCAAATACAGTTCAAAAAGGACGTCAAGTAGCCCTGTGTCATCAGGAGACATGGCAATATAAATCCTAGTGTCATCAGCATAGCTGTAGAAATTGATGCCGTGCCTCCTGATGACATTTTTCCCAAAGGTAGCATACAGAGATTTCAAGGGGACATATTTTACCCTTCAAGACAAGTTTATATTGTTGTCAGAGGTTCCGAAAACATGCCCGTGTAGTTTGTTGCTGAAAAAAATGCTCCAGTGGATTTTTGCATGTCTAAAGACCCCTCTGTTTCAGCCCTTCTCAGAACGAGCCATTTCTGTGTCTGTGGCTTTAAATGGTAATTAGCTATCTGACTCTGCTCCTGGATGCAGCACTCCTGATGTTACAATGTTACAGACACTTTTATCCAAAGTAAATGACCTGACTGGGATTTAAACCATCAATCTCCCAGATCCAAGTCAGCAGGGTAACCCACTGAGCTATCCAGCAACTCAGGCAGCTGAGAATAAAATCAGTAGAGGAGCGTGGAACTTTTTTCCAAGCAGGGAGGGCCAACCAAACCTGGGGGTCGGGTGCTTACTCCCCATGTGAGGTCATGAGGGTAAAAATCTGAGTTTTATCACACATTTTCTGAAAGGTGGAGAAAGAGCAGAGGGAGGGAATGCATTTTTCTGGTATTTGAGGGGATTGTGGACAGGCCAGGTGCACATATTTTTGTTAGAAAAGCCTGAAAAAAGGATTTTTGCATAATATGTCCCCTTTTAAAGAGTAGGGCCTAAAATTGAACCTTGGGCAACACTGCATTTCATTTAAAAAATTAAGATAAGTCATCTCCAAGATTCACGTTAAACTTTTTGTCATTGAGAAAAGATTTACACCAGTTAAAAACTGTGCCAGAGATGCCAGTAAAATTATGTAGTATATCTGAAAGAATTTCATGGCTTAAACTAAAACAGAAGGTAATTACCTCCGCCAAGGAGGTTATGTGATCGGCAGGGTTTGTTAGTTTGTTAGCAACATAACTCAAAAAGTTCTGGACAGATTTTCATGAAATTTTCAGGAAATGGCATAAGGAAAAAATTAGATTTTGGGACTGAGCCGGATTGCGTCTGGATTCAGGAATTTTTTAAAGGATTCTTTACTATTGGGAGATAGGGCTAATGGCAGAGGTCTGCACTCTCTGAGTGCTTTTCTAGTTTATTATACATGTTGGACCTGAGGTCATTAACTATTTTCGGTATCAAGGAGCGTACGACCAACAAGCCCAACTACACCAAGAATTGCAGGGCAGATAAGATCCACCAACTGCGGAAAGAGCTTTGCATGCTGGCAAAGCAGTTTAAGGCAGCAACTGAAGAGAACAAACTACCCCTTGCTGAACTTTGACATTCCATCAAAAAGAAGCCTATGACACTGTGCAGAGCTGAGTGGCACAGGAGACGAAGGATTGAGAGATCCAGGAAGTGAACTGCCTTCTTGGCTGATCCCTTTGGTTTCACCAAGCGACTGTTGGGACAGAAGCACAGTGGGCGACTTGAGTGCTCTAAAGAGGAGGTAGATTGCTTTCTGCATAACACACTGAAAGACCCAGACAGAGAGCAGGAGGTAGGACCTCAGAAAGCCCTCCTGGATGTACCAGCCCCCCAACTAGAGTTCAATACCTCAGTACCCATATGTAAGGAAGTTCAGGAGGTAGTCAAAGCAGCTAGAGCCAGCTCTGCCCCAGGGCCTAGCGGAGTGCCCTACAAGCGCTGCCCAGAGCTCCTCAGAATCCTCTGGAAGATGCTGAGAGCGGCTCGTTGCAGAGGGACCATTGCAGAACAGTGGAGACAGGCGGAGGGTGTCTGGATCCCCAAGGAGAAGAACTCGACCAAGCTAGAGCAGTTTAGGTCCATCTCACTGCTCAGTGTAGAGGGGAAGATCTTCTTCAGCGTCCTATCCAGAAGGATGATGGACTTCCTCCTGAAAATCAAGTACACATCTGTACAGAAGGGAGGTATCCCAGGGGTGTCAGGGTGCCTGGAGCACACAGGAGTGGTCACCCAGCTGATCAGAGACACACGAGAGGGGAATGGGGACCTGGTGGTGCTTTGGCTTGACCTTGCCAACGTGTATGGGTCGATCCCCCACAAGCTGGTTGAGACCACCCTGGACCGATACCATATACCCAGCAAAATCAAGGACCTCATCCTGAACTACTATGGTAACTTCAGGCTCAGAATCACATCAGGCAGCCTAACATCTGACTGGCACAGGCTGGAGAAAGGCATCATCACTGGCTGTACAATCGCTGTGATCCTCTTTGCCCCCTCCATGAACATGATTATCAAGGCAGATGAGTTGGAGTGCAGAGGCCCCCCTGTCCAAGTCTGGAATTAGGCATCCCCCTATCAGAGCCTTTATGGATGACCTGACGATTACCACCACGTCAGTGCCTGGCAGCAGATGGATCCTTCAGGGCCTGGTAAAACTCATTTCTTGGGCCAGAATGAGCTTTAAACCTACAAAATCCAGGTCCATGGTCCTGAAGAAAGTAAAAGTGACTGAGAAGTTTTGCTTCCACATGGACGGCACCGTAATACCATCAATCACTTAGCAGCCAGTCACAAGCTTAGGCAAGGTCTTTGACTGTAGCCTCAGGGGCACGGAGTCAATCAAAACAACCATCAAGAAGCTCGACACTTGGCTGTCCACTGTTGACAAGTCAGGTCTACCCAGCAGGTATAAGGCATGGTTGTACCAGCATGGCATTTTGCCCCGTGTCCTTTGGCCACTGCTGGTGTATGAAGTGACATTGTCTACAGTAGAGATCCTGGAGAGGAAGATCAGCTGCTACCTCAGAAGATGGCTGGGTCTGCCACGAAGCCTCAGCAGTGCGGCACTGTATGGCAGGCGCAACAAACTCCAGCTCCCCATCAGCAGTCTGGAACAGGAGTTCAGGGTCTCCCGCACAAGACAGGCACTGGTCTACCGAGACTCCAGTGATGCAAAGGTGGCATCAGCCGGCATTGTGATGTGCACAGGAAGGAAGTGGAAAGCTCAGGAGGGGCTGGAGTTGGCAGAGTCTCGACTGAGACACAAAGCTCTGGTGGGCACAGTGGCAACAGGGCGAGCAGGTCTTGGAGCTATCCCCCAGCCACAGTACCACAAGGCTCAGGGCAAGGACAGACGCCTTCTAGTCCTAGAGGAGGTTCAGGCAGGCATGGAGGAGGGAAGGACCAGCAGGATGGTGAGCATGAGGCAGCAAGGGGCATGGCCAAGGTGGGAGGGAGTGCTGGAGAGCTGACCTGGAATGACATCTGGCAGGCAGAGCCCCAGCGCATGAAGTTCATGATCCAAGCTGTCTATGACTTGTTTCCAAGTCCAGCTAACCTGCACATTTAGGGCATGAGTGACGTTCCAACATGTCCTCTTTGCCCTGGAAAGGGGACGCTGGAGCACATCCTCAGCAGCTGCCCAACAGCCCTGGGAGAGGGTCGCTACCGCTGACGACATGACCAGGTGTTGAAGCCAGTGGCTGAGGCCATCTCCAGTGCAGTGGCCAACAACAAGCGCATCCGCAGTCAGAGGATAATCTCCTTTCTAAGGACTGGAGAGAAGCCACCATCAAAGCCGCCACCAACAGTTAGCTTGCTTTCTTTGGTAACAGACTGGGAACTGCGGGTTGACCTAGGCAGGCAGCTCAGGGTCCCAGAGTACATAACAGCAACCTCCTTGAGGCCAGACATGGTGCTAACATCTGCCTCTTCTAAACAAGTTCTCTTGGTGGAGCTGACAGTCCCCTGAGAGGACCGTATAGAAGAGGCCAGCAAGCGCAAGTGGAGCAATTACCATGAGCTGGTAGAGGAGCGCCGGAGAAGGGGCTGGAAAGCGTGCTGTGAGCCCATAGAGGTAGGATGTAGAGGCTTCGCTGGCCGCACCCTCTGCAAGCTCTTCTCTCTTCTGGGCATCACAGGAGCTGCGAAGAGGAGAGCCATCAAGTCCACCACAGACTCTGCTGAGAGAACCTCAAGGTGGATTTGGATAAAAAGGTCCGAGAAGTGTGCCAGTGCTGCTGGGACACAAGTCAGGGTCTGATCAACCCTGGCTGGGTCACCTGAGAGAGGGTGTCTGATGTTGCGAGACCCGAAACACCCGATGACCTCAGGACACATCACTGATGATGTGTCCGAGCGCATCTATGGATGTATCTTCACACCAGAACTGAAAGAGAGCTGATGTTTCTCATAAAAATGTTATTGGATCTAAAGCATTTACTCACATAAGTCATATCAGAGGTAGGTAAAAATGTAGAGTGCATTCTTAATACAAAATAATGGTGGTGGGGTGAAGCCTCTGTTAGTGATTTAGACTGAATGTGTGTGGAAACCACACCATCAAGAGACTGTGAGACTGATTTATCATGACAAACAGTTTTCAAATGTCTGCCGAATTGGCACTCCAGTGGCATTAGCTTGCGGCAGTGATCATCAACTGGCGGCCCAGGAGCCACATCAGGCCCTCCACATCCTCCCATCCGGCCCCCAGAGCATCACCAAATTCATAACGTGCAGAGGATAAGATATTTTGTATTTTTTTTTCTTTTCTGAAGTAAACTCCTTACAGTTATTAAACAAGTCCAAAAACAATTTAGATTGAAACAGTTTCATCAGGAATGACTTTATGTTTCTTTCTTTCTTTTTTTTTTCAGAAATGTACCTGTCAGCTGTTACTAGCAAATATGATGCATGTTAAACACAAATTTATCAGTCCATTCCTAATAAAACTGCCATTGTCTATGTCAACTTTTAGCTTCAGGAATAATCAGCTAAAATATCTCAATCGCCCCCTTGTGGCTGGCTGTGATAAATAGGACTGATCTCACTGTTAGAGCCTAACAGTTTCATATATTTGAGAGAAAATGAAAATATTTAAATAAAAATATGTTAATGAGACCAGTTTAAACATTTCTTTAGTTTAGGAGATCGGCCCCCAAAGTGCCTGTATAGGAAAAAGCTGGCCCTTGTCCAAATGTAGTTGATGACCCCTGGCCTATGGCTTGGTGCTAACGCTAGCGGTTACTGCTGCTTGTATTCTGTTAAAAGTCCAGCATTAGGACGATGACTCTTATGTGACTTATAAGATCTGTTGAGTTAAAACTTCCCCCCTTTTGTATCTTTGCAGATTATGTTTTACAAACACAACGGTGTTATCTTCCTCTGAAACGCAGAAAAAAATTCCCACTCCAGGGATGCCATGTTTTGCTGGGCTTGATGACGCCACCTGCTGTTTCATAATATGTGGCCTTATGAGGAAGTAAACAAATGCCAGTTAATATTATATTGTAGGAATGATAGAATTACATTACATATAAGCAGTATAGCCCGATATTTTATCCGTATCGATGATTGTCGTGCATCTCTATCATTTACCCAGAAATGTTCAGAAACAAAGAATTGTTCACTTAAATTAAGAAAACAATGTTTTCTTCTATTTTTATTTTATGGCGGTTAGCAAATTGCTAACAGATGCACTGCAGCCACCATCTGGTGGTAGTGACACATTACAACAGGCACTGGTTAAAATAATGAAACACATGTTAAGTGAGATAATGGTTACATAAAATCTTTATTTTTTAAATAAAGTTATGACCATTCAAATATTTGAACTGCTCCACCTGTTCCCACTATACCCAATGTTGATTGACCAGTTAAAAACTTTATTTCTGATGCCATAACAATGAGCCAAAGTGTTTTATCATCTCTAGGATTTATTTTTACTTCAGAAATGTAATTTTCAGCTTGAAAGGTTAGAGTATTTAGGCATAAGTATGCTTGAAAGTGAAGTTATAACCCAAAATAGAAATACTTAATCAAAACTTACAAATTACAAAAAAAAAAAAAAAAAAAAAATCTGGTGATGTACATGCAGCATTTCCCACAGTGGTAATAAACAGAGGAAATGATGAAAAGTAACTGTGAGGCGGCATCTCTAACAATAGTTCTAAATGTTCTTCTGTGGTTCTAAGAGTGCCTTAGGTATATTGTCTTTAGTGCGGTGTATTTGTAGAAAGTCCGTCTCTATCTGTTCTTGTGTAACTTTGTTAAAGTTATGACCTTGGTCGCAGCTCGCCTCCCTGTTGCAGATTCATGGCTCACAGCTCTTTGTGCAACTGGAAACAATCTTTGCAGTTAACCCTGCTCAAGGCTGGAAAATTAGAGTCTGTCCTTCTTTTTGCTTGTTTCATCAAGGCCACAGAACAACAGCGGGCGAGCTACTCTGTCAAGTGATGTCAACAGTAGAAACATGGCTGTAAGCACTGCAATAAACACTGACACACAGAAATCATACTGATAAATTTACAGTGAGATCTTTTTCACTGGATAGATGTGTGATTCTTTCAGAGTGTATAAAAAATGACAAGGCGGCTACTTTTAAAGTGTCTTTTTTAAGAAAGTAAATGCTCATCCTATTAGAGCGCCTGTGTCTGTTGCTCACTGAGAGAGACCCACTCAGGTGGACAACCTTGAACCTTTCCTAGCCATTGACCCAGCGATGCGTTCTGACTGGTTATCAGTATCAGTCTAGACGGTGTGCGTTGGCCACTTGTCTCCCAGGCTTTGTGTGGGCTGTGAGACAAGAGGCCGGGCAATGGGAGTCGATCTTTGCCTTGCTCTATCAGCTGTCACAGCTCGGCCAATTTAAAAAACAACACTGAATCATCTGGGGTCCAGAGTTAAAAAGAAAAGAGGACTTTTTAATAATAACACGGACCAGCCGACTGGGTACTGGACTAAATTGACCCTGCTTCCACTCACAGTTCAAGGCTCAAACAGCGGTGTTTCAGTATTATTCCCTCCACTGAGTGTAACCTGCTGTGTACAAACTTGTTAATTCTCTATTTTGCACTTTACTTTAACCCTCTCTTTTAGAATGAATAATTTAAACTAGGGCTGTCAATAGATTAAAAGTTGTAATTGTGATTAATCTCACAATTTTATAGTTAACTCAAGATTAATTGCAAATTAATAGCACTGTTGTGAGAGGACTCACAACAGGATGATAAAAAAAAGAGAGACTAAATACAGTTAGAGAATCACACCACAGATTACTGAGAGAAGTCAAGTCTCCTCTGAGAGCTCAGTAGTGGCACAGACATCTAATGGTGTTTCAATGTTCTGACTGACTACCTGTGGTCAGAGGTGATAGTAAGGTGGACACATCTGCCTAACTCAAGAGAAAAAGCAAGTAATTACTTAAAAAAAAATCTCTGCTATTCATCATCTTTTTATTTTCAAATTAAAAAATGCCCAAATGTAAAATAAATACTGACAGTAAGAAATTACTGTCATCAGTCCAGTAGCTTTACTGGAATGATGTCAATAAACCCAAATTTGAAGCTGCCTTTCAAAACTCTTGAACACACAAAATAAAAGAAGTCTCAGTAGAGAACTTTTAAGATGTAGTAAAGGGAATTAACCATCTTTTCATTCTTCAGATGACAGAAGAGCTACAGATTTAATCCCAACCCATTTTTTTCTTCATAAATAAAGGGGTCCCACAGTCTGATAACGCTTTTTAGCGTATATTATGATATTGTACATTTGGACCTTTACTAGCTGAGGTTATGAGCCTTTTACAGGTTTGTGCCACATATACAAACACACTTTTAAATGTTTTCTATGTGTCTTTCTTCCTCTCTAAATTCTTGTGTGAACTGAATGAATTTATTAATGAATTAAAAGTAATCAAAATATTTGCAAAATTAAAAAGTTGATATGAAAAATCATAGCCTCTTACTGTTAATCCTCTTGCAGCCTGCTGTTGTGCCGTTCTAATGATCCTATCCATGTCTTCCTGGCTTTTATAGAGACTTTTTCTAGTGAGTCTTGAGCTTGGATAACTCTCCAGTTAAAGATGAAATCCACACTAGCAACTCCGACACTGAACATCTTTGTAATCCATTTTTTTATTCAACTTTCAGTTGTGTCTGCTGCTAGCTTAGCATGCTATCTACCATATTGTTTGCCCACATTGGTTGTCACATGAGCTGCTACAACCAATGGCATGCTGTTCTATTGTTGTGCAATGTTTTGACATATTTTGCATGTCTGTACACTTAGATCAGGGTTGGGAAACGGGTGTCCCTGGGGCCAGGTGTGGCCCTCCACCTCACTCCATAGGGCCCTGAAGTGTGTATTTGTATTTTTTTGAAAGAAATACTTAGACATAACAGGCCGTAATTGTTTCTGTAAAATGACAGCAACACTAGAAGCATTTGTGAAAAGTATGTTAGTAAATGATGTTAAAATAACAATCATGTTCACTGCATTGAAAAAAGCAGCACTATTGATTTAATTCTGTGTTTGTCTAATAAAATAAACTATTTCCTTTTGCACCTAGTTCAAAAACATAAATGTTGATATGATAAATGATAATTAAATTATTAGTAATCACAATGTTAAGTTGAAAATACTCAATAATTTATAGTAATTTGGCTCTTTGGCATTGACAATAAAATAAATGCAGCCCTCTTGGCCCTTTAGAGCATGACTGTGCACCACAGGTTGATGTTTTACAAGCGTTTTTAAGGAATGTTTAAGAAATAACTTAGGTCTAAGAAAGTTAACAAGTCAGCAAAAAAAAGCAAATACAGAAAAACAAGCTCATCATTAGTAGTTTTTGATGCGATCAACATTTTATTTATTTATGTTGTTGTGTTTATGTCATTGTTTATATCATTCAATAAAACAAAACAATTCATATTTAACATAAAATCTTCCACTTTGAATGAAAAACATGAGAATGAAGAATAATCTTATAATATCTGCCCCATTTTCATGAAACATTAGTCGACAAATCACACGTGCATTCAACATCTGTGCAATGTGTCACAGATGAACATTTAAAGCTCCTGTGAGAGACCTTGTACCTTGTGTTTATTTTGGTGCCCCCCTGTCAACAGTGCAGTACCTCTTATCTTTTTGCTAATTTTGTCCTGCATTTGCATTTGATCATAAATACCCTTCTGCTCCTTTATAAGGGTCAAACATTGCTGTGGAAAATGACAACAAAGTTCATCATGCTCTGAGTGGTCATGCCTGACACCCACCCTGTGACAGAGATTTCAAGCAAAGAAAACAACCGTATAGAATTAGTTGTTTGGTTGATGATCATCCTGTTTGCTTTTGTAGGTCAAATAGTGGCATTACTGTTGATTTTAGCCAGCTAAAAACTCTTCACAGGGGCTTTAAACATGGACACTACCACAGATAATAAGGTGTTGTATCCTTCACAAAAAAGGCCTAATAACAATGTAATCATTTAGATGTAGACAATTTAATGTTTTGTCTCTATTGGCTTAAATGATCCAGAAACAGAAATCCATAAGCTACCCATCAGATCACAATATAATTAAAAGTAGCTCCCCCATTATCAGCTGAAACATTAAAGTGATGTACACTTTAATGCATCAATGAAAATAATCCAAATGTAATAATACGGGTCACTGTGGTAAGTACTTTAAGTTTGAAGTCTTTGAATTATAATTTTATTTGTTGTAAATGCTTTTAATCTGATACATAATGCTGGGAAATAAAATATGTTTATAACTGAATAAAAAACTACAGAAGCCCGAAGTGGAAATACAGTAGGCTCATATATTTTATTTTAATCAGTTTTCCTGTAATAAATAGTTTGGTTTGCTGGTTCTCTGGAGATCTTATCTATCTTTTAATCATATTTCAACATAGCAGCGCTGTTTTTCCTGAGGTAACAAGTTAATATCTTGAGAGAGCAACTGAAGTGAACTCTTTACCACAGGAAGATCAGTGTTGTTATTGTGAGATAATGGCATGTATAATGAATGAAAATGAAAATGTCTCTATTTTCAAGGGAAAACTGAGTTAAAATGTATAGATGTATGTTTTATTAGGGCTTCTGTATGTCTGAATACTTTGTTTCATTACTGTACTTATGAACACATATTACAGGGCTTTCTGCAGGCATAGGGAGTGATCAGCCAGTGAGGAAAAAGTAGTGACTGTGAGGGGGGTCTAAAAGATTGCCCCTGAAGCTTCATTAAACCAAGTGACGCACAAGTAATAAAACAGCATCTGGGGATGCTGGGGTCCTCCCCTGGGAACTTTGGAGCATCTAACTTTTAATTACCTGCAACTTGAGGGATATTAAAGTGGCATTTTGCAGGGGTATTTTGATTTATAAGGAAAACTGAGTTTTTACCTTATTATAAAAAAAGCTACTTCATATGTGAAGCTCCCATTGTGGCAAGCTTAGTCTGTTATTTGATCTGTTATTTTTCATAAGTAATATAACCTCTTGAGATCCTGCATGTACATATAACAACATTGCGTTTAGGCTTTCTTTAAACATGGTCATCATTTCTGCTTTTAGATTTTTTTGAAACAATTGTCCAGAATGCCAGTTAAAGTTAAAGTAGTTTGCTTAAAATGTTGGGAAAATTTTCTTTGACATTTTTAGGAATTTTAATGGACATTTTAGGGAATTTGGATATTTGGGATAATTTGCTTGAAAATGTTCAAGTATTTTCATGGAAATTTGGGGATACGATTGTATATTTTGGAAAGCTTCACTGAGAGTTTGTGGGGAAACTTACTTTTCATTTATTTTTAGAATTACTATTGGAATTTGGATAATTTGAGAAATGTATTTGTAAATGTTTTGGGAAATTTGATTTGAATTTTTGGGAAAGATGTGCTTTTAATTTATTTTTGTGCATTTTTATGGGAATTTGGATCATTTGTTCGAATGTTTGTGGAAATTTGTTTGGAAATTTAATGGCATTTTCATGGAAATTTGGGACATTTGTTTTATATTTTTGAGAATATTTGGGGGAATTTGAGGGAGGGTTTAAAAAAAAAATAATTGAAATTTCAGGGATTTTTTTTCTGTCATATTTATATTTTTTACAATGTATTTGTAAATTTTGGAAGGAATTTGCTTTGGAATCTGGGAAATTTGCCTGAATGCCTTCAGCATTGAAATTCAATTTTTTTTTTTTTTTTTAATTGGAATGTATAGGCTTTATGATAAAATTTCATCATTGCATTTGTGGAATTTTAGAAGAAATTTGGGGGTATTTTATCATGAGATTCATTTTTTAAAAAGAATTATTCACTAAAATATCAGTTAATTTCTTTGAGATATCATGAAATTTGTGTGGATTTTGGAAAGGGAAATTTCTAAGAAATCCTGAGCTTTTACAAAGTTTGTTCATGCTTGCCCTAAAGAGTCCTTATGGTCCATTATCATTGTAAATCCACCGTGTCTGCACCATACCTCTCTGTGTGATTGACGCCATTTCTGACTGACTGAAGACCCCCAACAACTGACAAACTGGCCAACAAACAGCAAATCACATGCTCTAAAACGGATTCAGTGCCATGTTTTTTTCCAGAAACAGAACCTTCAAGGGATTTGTGGACATCAGTTTTGGTCAAAACTAATTCCTATTCAAAGACAATGTTGAGGTCTAACATCATATCATATCATAATAAACCTTAAATGTAACCATATCAAAGTACACTGTTTTATGAAACTCTACATTTTCCGAGAGTTTTTTTCCAAAGTCAACCAAAGGAAAAAAAGCAGTCAGCTGTAGTTAAGTGAGTAGCTGGCTGTTTTGCTGACAGCTGCTCATAGAAAGCCATGATAATGGGACATTTTAACTCTATTATAACCTCTGTGATGTAAACAGTTAATCAAATCATATCATATATAACATTATATCAATGTAAACCCTAATTGTAACCAGATTGAGTGTCACTTTTATGAAATTGTAAGTATGTTTCTGTGATGCTGAAACATAAACTGCGCTTATATTACTTATTTGAAACTCTGTTTTATAGCTGTAAATGTGAAACTCGCTGTATTTAAAAGCCTTTTATGATTGTGTCAGGAATAATGTATACCCTCAGACTGGCTTACATCCATTGTTGTCCTTTAGGCATAAACAACACATGTGCTTTCTTGGTTTATTTTGCCCCCTCTACAGTATGCCAACAGCAGGTACTTGATTGATCAAGATCCCATTCAGTGGAGTCCTCCACACATGAGCTGCATCTCCATTCATTTTCTCTCAGTAGTTGTGCAGCACCCTTTCCTCTCATTGTTCATTAGGCTTGTTTGTGTGCCTGCTCGGCTTGGTGGAGGGGGGTTGTGAGGTGCCCGGCCTTAAATGGGTACAAATAAGCAGAGAAATGGATAAGAGAGTGTGAAGAATCAAGCTGTGTGATGTAACATCCGGCACTGGAAGACATCCTTGTCTTTTGATCGAGCCGAGTGAAAAACACTTCACACGGGGCTGTGAACTGAATGCAGGGCTCAAACCCTCCCAGGCTGGAGCACAGAACCTCTGAACCCGGCTTTTTCATGTTCATCCCTCTTCTTGGGTTTATTGTGGCAGTTTTCTCTCTGAAAAAAAGATAAGATAGCAGAGCCCACAGCCTCTGCAGTAATGTGTTATTAATTCAAATGATGTTTTCCCGTTGTGCTTAATAAAATCCAATTGTTCCTGCATTTGCATCCATCTCTTTAACTCCCTGTATTTAGACACATTAGAAAATGCTGAGCTCTAAAAAATAAGGGATAATCTCCCCTCTCACCATTTCAATTGAAGCTGGAGAGGGTTAAAACTCTGTGGCAGTCCACTGTGCAGAGGAGAGATTGGCTAATCTGTGAAAGCGAGTCCGCTGCTCACTGGAATATTATGCTCGCTGATTTAATGTCCTCTCTGTCTTTTTCTCCTAGGTAAGCACTTTCTCGCTGCTGTGTCGGGGATGGGGGTCGGGTCGCTAGTCGAGGTGGCTGCCTACGAGGGGCTGTGATGACTGATTGAGGTGATGTACTGCAGTATGTCCGTTCACGACAGAATAGCTGGTGGCACTGATTCTTTAACACACTGACAAGTAAAGACTCGGGGCCCTGGAAATGTAAAGCTGTGAGAGGAACTGCACAGCTCACAAACCTGGCAGAGGAGTTTATCCAGTCCTCCAGTCAGGTTTCTGTTAGGGGAATTTCTTTTTTATTCAAGCTGAGTCTCTTTTTGCTGACTTGTTTATGCTTGTAAAAAATATTCATCCTAGTAAGTTTAGTGATCTGGAAATAAGGCTGGAAATAAAACGAGGTCCCAAATGGTAAAGTACTTAACTAGCTAATCAGTTAGGTTTATAATAAAGCCTCAGGTCAGCCAAACTGATGAGGAAGAAAAATCTCAACATCTGTCCAGGAGTTAGGGCAAAAACAAGACCCAAAACAACTTAATATATCAAACAATAAACAAGAAACACAACACAATACAAACTTTACATCCTAAAAGAGCTAAGAGGGAACTTAGTTTACTTCATAAAGCTCTCATATTACAAAAAATGATGTGAAAATAGTCTGACTCCCTCAGCTCTACAGAACATTTTAATACTTCAGCTCATTATTTTAGTTAAAAACCCACAAAATAAGCGTTTATCTCACTCTTTAGGATCCATCATGTTTTTTAAAAATCTTTTCGTTCATTAATTTGGCGTTAGATGCGGATCACATGCAGCATGTGCAATGAGTGGAATGGGATTTTCATTGTCATGTGTCTGTGCTATTATGTGGATTGTATTTATGTTATTAATTTATTTTTATCATTTATTCATTAATACTACTATGGAGGTTGCTAATTGGGTGCACCTTAAAGTGCAAAACAATTTTCTTGAGGGGACAAAAAAGTATATAGTAGCTAATCTTTTCATTTCACATCACACCGCATTGTTTCTTATCATATCCTGTCCTATCATATCAATATGTATCATATAATACAGTATGTTATACCATACAGGTGGTACAATATAAACTAATACAAAATCATAAAACACAAAGCATGTTATATACTTTTTTTGCACATATTTTACTCTATTGTATTTATGTATTCTAAAGCCACATTTTAAAACCACATTGCATCATATTCTATCCCAACATATCCTGTACCTTACAGGTACCAAAGAGTTGACTGATTAATTTAGAAAGATGTTATTTCTTTGTTATTGTTTTCATTAATATTTCTTTGGAGGCAACTAAATGTGGGCAGTTCTTGAGTTCAGAACAGTTGAGCCTATGGGAACAAAAGGTCTGTTGTATCGTAACGAATTGAGGATATCAGATTGTACTGATTCACATAACGTAGCACGTATATCCAGCATATTGTATCGTACTGCACCATTTTGTTTTTTAATCTATTGTAACTTTTGTTTTTTTAAGATTGTTTTGGGGGATTTTTATTTACATAGATTCAGATAGGAAACCTGGAAAGAAAAAGGAAATATGGGGTTAGAAAAGACAAGCTCCAAATAGCATGGAGACCAGCGATTGATCCTGTGACCAGTGTGCTGAGGGCTATGACCTCTGTATATGGGCACCTGCTCCACCTGCTGAGACAACCAGGCACCCATAACTTAGCTTTTTAATCAGAAAGCTTAATTTTGGTCTGAATCGTATCATCTTGAATCTTATGGTATGGTATTGTATGGTACATTTGGAGTGGTGTGACAAAGTATTGCATCATATCGTATCATATTGTACCATGTCATATCACATCCTGTTGTTTGGTATTGTACCAAACTGTATTGTATCATATCGTATCGTATCATATAGTTTTCTATCATATCCTTTCCAATCATTCCGTACTGTACCGTATGATGTAATATCTTACCATATCCTATTGCATCATATCTTATTGTATCACACTGCATTGTATCGTATTTTCTTCGTTTCATATCGTACCATATCATTCCGTACTATATCCTATTGTATTACCGTATCACATTGTGAGATTTTGTTATTATGTTTTATCCTATGGCCTGGTATCATATAGCATTACATTGTGTCTATTTCCAGCAGCATGTGTCATCTTTCTGTAATCTATCTTATTGAATTCTATCATAACTTATCTTTTCTATAATCAATGCTATTGTAGTGTATTGCATATCATAACATATTCTAATCATAATTCTTTTCTTAACCGTATCATATCATGTCATATTTGCACGCAATAATTAACTGACAAATCTAGTTTACAGCTGTAAAAAAATAATGGATCTCTTTGCAGACAATAGTCAGTTTCTTGTCCCTGGAGTTAAAAAGAGAGACAACTTTTTATAAAGATTTATCAGTGCTGCTCTAGATCAGCCAGTTGTTTTTATACGCAATTTTATTTACTGACATACACGTTCACTGTCATTGTGAAAAAGTGATGATAGAAAGTTTATAAGGAGGAATCTATGATAATTTTCCTCCTCTCATGTTTTAACTTTGACATGTGTTTTACCTTTATATCACTGATTTAGATAAGCTAGGTAAACTGTATGTTTTTTCTAAACCTGTCTGACTGCTCGTGTTTACTCGCTACATTGACCTTGGTTGTAGTAATGATTCCAGACTTCAGTAGTAACTAAGCTTAGAGCACACTGCTATTGAAAATTACTGTTAAACTGAGACATTTCTACTTAAGATCAATATCAGTCAGCGATTTGAATGAGATTCTTTGTCATCTTTTAGAAAAAGATTAAACCAACTTCATGTAGAATTCAGCTCAGATCATGCTTGAAGCTTCACATAACAGTTGATATTCCAGTAACCCTGCAGTATTGACACTGAGATGCAACTACTTCCACATCAGTGCAGCAGTCAGGCTGTGGTGGGGTCTGCTGAGCCTCCATTATGCATGAGGCCTGACCACCCTTCACCAGCTGTCACCGAGCTGACCACTGAATCCCATCTGGACCCTGGGGGACGTCACTGTGGTCCATCAGGGAGGCTGTAAGATGAGCCCACTGACACGGAAACTCCCAACCCGCATCCCACTTACTGCAGCTCTGCCTCTCCCCTCAGCCAGTAACCCCCCCGTCCTCCCTCTGAGGCTGGGTTTCTCTCGTTCATAGGTTCAAAGGTTGGGCTGCTGCTCTAATTTAGTAGCTCTGAAGTCATTTTTATCTCTCTTTCTCTATGCACTGCTTGTTACCAGCTACAGGTCAATTGTGATTGAAGCTTTTAAATGCATCCGCAGCTATTTAATTATTCAGTAAACATTAGTACAAAAACATCGGCTTGAACCTTGATATTTCAACATTGCATAATCAGAAAGTTTTACCTCAAAGTGTTGGAAAAAATGTCTACGCTTAAGTCTTGTCTGTGTTTTTCGGGTGGGTGAGCAAATCAAAGAGCAATGAATGATTGAGAAGATGGAAAATCAGATAATGACCAAGTTATGTTGTTATGAATCTTTAATGACCATGCAGTCTTACTGTATGCTTAAGACTACAACAAGATGTGCATTTAAATCCCACTGGATACCCTTAATAAATAGATTATTTAAATAATGAGGGAATTACAGAGAATTTTCACAGAGCTCCCTGGATGAAGTTGGAAGTTGCATTTCATATCAAATAAAAAGAAACAGCAGTAGTGGTGTATAGTATAAAATATTAGCCAAAATAAAGAATCTTGATTCTTCAATGCCAACCAATGTAAAAACAAATATATATATATATATATATATATATATATATATATATATATATATATATATATATATACAATATATATATAACACACCTTTGCCCCACAGTCTAAAAAACTAAAAATGTGGGAAGTTCCCTAAATTATTTGACTATTTTAATCAGTCATTATGGTAATTTTGTACAGTTTTTACAGCAGTTTTTCTTCCTAAATAGCTATGACCACATGTAAGAGAAAAATGCTTATATTGGTGAATTATAGGAATAAAAACATGAAGACCAAGCATTGAACCCCATTAAACACCATAATGAATTTAACTGAAGCATTATTTGAATCAGGTAGTAATACAGTCTTTAATTGGACAAGCACAGTACTCAACATTTAGCAAAGTTTCAGGGTCAAAGAAAAACGTCCTGTTAACTGGAAGAAACCTTGTGTAGAACCAGACAGATATTAAACAGCCATCAGCTGAGGCTGTGTTATAAGAGGATAGAGGGACAGAGAGAGAGAAAGACAAACACAAACAAAGCAAAAGCAATGAGCAAGAAAGAGTTATGGCTGTCCTGGTCATCTTAGTCTTATTGTCTTCAACATCCCTTTGGATGTTTTACCATTTTGTTGATTCAAAAGTCAATCATGGTCAATATAATTTTAATTTTTTGACAATTTTTTTTTTTTTTAATTCCTCTTTACTGCCAACGTGAAAACGGATTGCTTCAAAGTATGACATGTAAAATAAGTGACTGTATAAATATCCACCCCAGGCATCATGGGATGCACTGGGATCAGATGTGAACAACCCTTTCCAAGTCCAGCCACAAATTCTTTATTGAGGTCTGGGCTTTGACTCAGCCACCCAAGAACATTCACCTTGTTGTCTTTAAACCATTTCTGTGCAGCTTTTGCTGTATGCTTTAGGTCATTGTCTTGCTAGAAAATAAATCTCCTCCTAAGTTGTAGTTCTCTTGCAAACTGAATAAGATTGTCCTCCAGGATTTTCCTAAATCTCATGTTTGAAAAATTAATAGTGCCAATTACAACTTTAACACAAAATTCCTATCCTATCATATGCAATGTCTAGCAGAAAAGTAGGTAGTTTTCTCCCATTTAAAAGGCAGGAGTGAAACTTATTGATATTTACATGCCATATTATGGTTTCAGAATGATAAAGATGGCTTGACTACAATGAGATATTAAAAATAATGTCGGCTCCAAAGGGTACTTTATTTAGGTGGACCTATAATATTTGCCCTGATGATGCATAGGCCTGTTGTTATTTAAAAAAAAAAAAAAAAGACAAATTTCTCTTTAAAATATTTTGAAAACAGTGCATGTATCATTTTTGAAAGGATTATGTTGACAGGAGTTGTTGTCAGGCTGGTCTACAATAGCAGGCCATCCATGTCCATTTTAATGGTAACAGTATGTTTGGTATCCGCAGGAACAATCATGCAAGATCGTTCTAATATTAGCGTTAGCGGCTATAATGATAATGAAAACAGGTAGATAATTACGGCAGTTAAAGTTGAGCAACTCTTAAATTAACTTCGACATTGATACTAATTGGGAGGCTGAAGCTTAGTTTAGAGCCAGTTACAGCTAAAATAGTGCACACTACCTCTGCCCTGTTTGTATCGATGATGTCACGACTCTGATAATCAGTGTCTGTGTTTGCAAACTCAGTGCTGTCTACTCAGCATGTCTAAAAGTGTCCCTTTGGAGCAGATGGTGCTGGAGGCAGGAGACCAACCCTTCTCTCACCTCAATCTGGACAGCATCATTCCCAGCTTGGATTGGAATAGAAAGAGTTTGCTCAAGGCAAAACACGGTGCGTCAACCTTGTGCAGTGAGAAAAAAAGCTTTATATTTGGATTTGTAGAAGATTATCTTCTTACATCCCAGTCAGCTGTAGGTTCAGGATGGTTGCTGTTTTACAGTCTATTTTTCAGGGTGGCATGCCACAGCCAGCTCATAGTTGTAGCCTACAGATTAGAGTTAATAAGCACATAGCATACAGAAAATACACATTACACACAGCCTGTCATCACTGAAATGCTTAAGGAATAATCCTTATCAGACAGCCTTTGTGTTCTTACATCTGATTAAGAAAAATATGAAGAGACTCCTTTATCTCAGCAGTACTGCAGCTGTGCAGCTAATTAGAAATGTGACCAGTTCCTCAAAAAATATCTCAATTACGCCATAGCACCATGGAAATGTTTTCTTGAGAATGCAAGTGTGTGTGTCAGCGTGTGTGTACAGTTACTGCACCAGTGCATGCAGGGAGTAAAGCTTTTTTTTTTGTATTTAGTTGGTAGATAGTATTTAATACAGATAAATCTGGTAGAATTCATAACTTTTGCTGGCTAACCACTGGTCATGTAGATAGGTCAGGATCAGATTACATTAAGATTTAACGGTACATTAATTCCGGTTTAGATTTACTGACACCAAACATTTTTTGTTCTATATTTTAGTATTTTTTTCTGATCAGATGCTTTACCATTCTAAGAAAAGTGTTTTCAAGCTGGTACCCAGTAGCTTTGCAAAATCTGTTTTTTTTTTGTTTGTTTTTTTGTTTGTTTTTTGCATACAGAATGTTTGAAAGGTTCATAACTGTTTGAACGGGCCTGCAGTGAGAAGCCTGTTACATGTGATGCATTAATCACAATATATTAGGATCTTTTCCTTTATTGTCCTTTTCAGCACACTTGTGTAAAGAACTGCAGCATCTCCCTGCAGCCACAGTGATGTAAAATAAGTCCACCACTGCTCCTTAATATCTTATTTTACTTAAAAAAAAAAAAAAACTTAGTTTAGTGGAAAAGTACAAAGACATCAAATATGTACCTTTTAAATCCTTGCCAGATTTCTCTTTTCTGTTGATAGATTCATGCCATAATCTTTGATTCACCCACAGTTCCTTTATAACATAAAAGCAGACAGAAAGTCAGTTTTCATTAGTCTGAGACAGGAAGAAAACATAATTACTGTAAGATCGAAAAAAGATTTCAATAAAAATCATTGAAATTTCAAATATGACATAAAGAGATTTGTTGCAATTAACTACAGCAGTTCTGATTTCAATCACAATTAAAAAGCATGTGACAGACCTAATTTACTAATTTACAGAAGAGATGCCTGTACTGTATGCATGCACACTGACTGCTTATCAACACAGATGCTAATGTGACCTTTAATATTGGAAACAAAACCATGAATGAGATTTAAATTCAATTGCTGGCAGGCATGAAACATATTCTCTCACTGGATGGGAGCTTACAGCTGAGCTCATGCTCTATGAGTCCTGTAGGTTAATCAGAGTTAGTCTTTTTGATCAACATAAACATGGAGCTGGCTGCAGCGCTAGGTTTGTGTCAAACAACATGAGAATCTGAAATTAATAAAAATTATCCAATCAAAAAGATTTACAAAAGAAATTTCTAACAGTCACAGTAAAACATTTTAGAGAGTTACAAACCTCACTGTAAAACCCTGCAGACAGACACTAAGCTCTGTAGTGCACAAAAAGTGAGTGTTTAAAGCTTGTATTTTCAATTAGAATGAATTCTTTTCAATAAGCAGCAGGCTTAGCTGCAAGGGTGGTTCCCAGAGTTAATTTGAGAAAGGTCTTTAAATAACCCAAAAACTCCATGAACCACCTTATCAAGTGTCAGAATTAATCTTAAAATTAAAACTACTTTAAGCTAAACTAACTGAATTTAAAAGTAGTTCAGATTAAGGTTGTCACAATACTTATTAAAAATTTTAGACTTCATTAGAGGTAAAAAAAAAAAAAAAAAAAGATATTTCAAACCATGGTAAAAAATAAGTCAACAACAACCTGCAGTGCTGATACAGAAAAAGTAACCAAATACTTACACTGATGTTTTCAATTGACTTGTAACTATTCTTAAAAGCGGGCTTGTTTTATAGCATTTATAATTCAGCTCCCACCTGTGGCTACTTTCCCGCATGTCTCTCCACCACTCTCTCATCCCTGTCTCTGACTCTATCCACTGTCCTCCTCTATCAATGAGGCACAACAAGCCAAAAAAGTAAATCTTAATAAAAGAAAAGATAACAGTAAATTAGTGCACATGTAATGTTTTTTAGAGTAATCATTTTTGAATTAATTCATATAATAGAATGGATGGACTCATAAAAACAAAACTTCTAAATGATAAAATAAAGGTTGTCAGTTGATCACTTTAATTGCAATGTAATTGCAATATGGCCTGCTGCAATTTTCAATTTGCAAAAGGTGCAATAATCCTTGGACCTGATATTTGTGTCAAAATACCAGTTTTAAACTTTTTTAATGTAACAATTCATGTCCAGTTTTCAGTACCAGTAAAAATCATCAGATTTAGACACTTCTAAAGAATTGTTCAGCTCTTGTTTAAGAATAAAAGTAAGTTAGGGAATAATCAAATATCAAATTGCAATTGAGATATTGGGGGAAAAAAATGCAATTCAATTATTTTCCAAAATCATTCAGCCCTAGTATTAACTCCAAACCAGGCTTCGTTTGCACAGCGGCACCCAGCATGCATCATGATTTACTTCACTTGCCTCAGTAACAGTATTAACCAATACAAGACGGCTATAACTAATGGCTATAGATAACTAACAGAAGCCTTTCCCTGAGGCAGAATTACTACTACTACTACTTCTACAAGGATGTTTAAAATTAATAAGGAAAAAATAAACATTTTTGCAGGACATCTACTGCAATTTATTAGGAGTATTTATTAATTTTATTATTTACCTTTGGCAAAGCGACCTCTGCAAGTGTGTCATGTTTTCCCTATGAAGCCACTGCCTAAAGCGCTAAAATACCACCACAAAATACTCTTGTTGTCTCTCTCCACTGATGTTTCTTTCGGGGCTGAACTTGTCCTGTCCTATTAGTGATTAACCCATCTTTCTGTTTGAACCTCTGAACCCCGTCACGTGACACTGCAGATGCACAGGAACAGGTAGAGGATCAGCTGATCTCCCTCTCCTTCATTCATCTTTGCAGCATCTGGGTTGAAAAAAATCTGATCCTAGATCTGTTTTTTTAAAGCTTCGGTACTTATTATTATTATGGAATGTATAATTATCATTTACCATTATCATTATAATTATTGTATCATTTAAAAACCACTTAGCTCAGGTCTAAAACTTCAGTCCTTAGGAACCATTTATAAAGTGTAAGAAATGAGGACAATAAAGAAAAAAAAATCCATCAGAAATAGATCCATTGATTTTGATTTAAAATGCAAACACGTAATGCTGATGATACTGATATCATGTCAATAATCTTTTGCATCCGTTAGATTGCTACAGAAACTGATTTAAATGTATATGCAGCTTTGAGTCCTCTTACTTTTTCAGTCTAATAAATGACTGGTTATGGTACAGTGAGAGTATATTCAGCAATAGAACAGCAAAACAGTGTGTAATATATTGTGTAGTCAAGAAGTGCTGGAAAAAATTAGAACATCAAAAGCTTTGTGCAATTTAAGTTTTCACTCAGACTACCTGCATGCCTTCAGATGGATTGTCAAAAGGAAAAGTGACAGTAAGTGCCACCCACCAAGAAAGAATAACCAATACATTAACCAACACAAAAGTAGAGTGGTGTGACAGCTTAAAGTGGTGCTGCACGTCCTTCTTACTGCTCTGTGCCTTTCACTTTGCCAGTTAACATTTTATTGGACCAAGATTTAGTTTTACTGCAATAATGTCCCTTATCGAATGTGGGCGTTTGCAGTCAAGAATGATGTGCCTGTAGTGTATTTGTATGCATGTAAGCTCTCCCACTATTTTGTGTCTGCACACACTGTATCTGTTTTTCTTTTCATAAATCCATTTTGGTTGGATGTCAGCACTAACGCTACTGTCAGCAGCGGTTGATGGAGCCCCGCTCTGCCGTAAGGCTCTGTGATCTATCAGCTGTGACGTAATGCTCTCCTCAATCAGCAGCCCTGGGAACAGTAAATCAGAGTGTTGCTTCTCTGCATGGTGCTAATGTTGGTATCCCTGCTCTTCGCTCCACTACTGAGCTCATCTACAACCGAAACAGCAAGAAATGCCGGTGTGATTGCTCAAGATTTTAATTACCACTAATGATCGCACTTATCAAGATGTTATAGGCATTTACAGTCAAAAACGGATAAAACAGAATCAGCATAATGATAAGAAAAACACTGAATAACTACGGAAAGGACAATATTTTCTTATTGGTCTTCTAATGAAGCAAGTTGTTGTCAGAGGTATTGTAGGTCTCAAGGCAAAGATGATGATGTAGATGAAGCCAAGGTTTTGAGAACTATTAGACCAGTAAGCTGGATGTGGGTCTTTCACTATAGGGAAATAAATTAGACATTTGACAAGGCAGAAAACCATCAGAGAACATAGAAAAGACATTCTTGAGTGTTGAACTAGGTAAATTAAAATACTAGGAGGATAAAATTGTGAACATAGTATGTGCTTTTTAAGCTCAGCAAACAGAGGTAGAGACAGTGCTTTCTGATCTCATGCCTGTTTTAACAGGACATCATCTTTTTTGTGTGCCTTCCAAATCAGAATCAGAACCATGGTTTATTGCCAAGTACATTTACACATCCAGGGAATTTGACTTGATGTTTTGTTGTAAGAACAATAGACAGAAATAGAATTAAGAAAAAGGAAATAAAACTCTTACTGTGAAGGAACTTGTCAGAGAAATGGTTTCAAATATTTCCTTTATGGTATGGTTGGTTTAGGTTTTAGAATGAGGCTGAGGAAAACATTTAAATTTGTAGGAGGAAATTGACTTTGTTAAAGTGGCTGAAACAAAAACACTAGATAAAGATCAAGAAAAGGGTGGTTTTGGTGAAATATAGAAACATAGACTGTGGGTAGATGCATTGAAGGGTGTACAGCTGACCCCAGCTTTAAAAGTCCACCTACTTCAGCAGTTAGCTTTTTTATCCTCCCAAACCTACACCCTCTGCCTCATCTGAGACCTTTTTGGCCTCCTCTTACTTTGCTCCAAGTGAACAAAATTCAGTTGAGTTACAGTTTCATCTACATGCAGTATTTGCAGAATTTTTAGGCATGTTTGGCCCAGAAATTGAGGCTGAAATCAGGCACAGATGTGGACAGTAAGCTGCCTGATGAACCATGAGGCGTGAAGGAGGATTAACACAACCTCGGTCATGTTCTGGATGTCCTTGCATATCACCAGGGGCATGGGGAAATAATCTGTTAAAAAATGTCGATGTTGATACCCAGTGCTGGGCAAGTTACTGAAAAATAGTAACTAGTTACAGTTACAAGTTGCTGCAAGCAAGAAGTAACTGAGTTAGTAGCTGAGTTACTGCATTCTACATGATGGTCCCATCTCATTAGTTCTCTGAAAGCAGCAGACTCTTTAACTTTTATCAGAAGTACTGTATGTCTTCAACAACATACCTTGCTATCAGTCTGTTTAGTGTTTCCTTGGTGACACACTGAGCAGCTGGTTGTTTGCATGGAGTGGCTCCTCCTTGGTCTGCTGAGCTGACCTGAGCTGCACCTGGGCTACCTGTGTTTGTAGCATCCGGCTCTCTGGAAACTAGTTTAGCTGAAATGTGTTGTTTACCTTGGTAATTCGTGGCTGTGCTTATGGTCCCGTCACGTCACCCACCAAACTGGAAGTTCATTAACCTTCATCAAGATGTCAGCCACAAAACTAACAAGTAACAAGGGATTTAAATTCTCAGTAACTGTAACGGCGTTAATGATTTCAAAAAGAAACGCGTTACACTACTATAACCATAAAAAGTAACAGGGTAACTTTAACGCGTTTTTTAGTAACATGTTACTCCCAACACTGTTGATACCTTTAGGGCAGAAAAAATGTGTGATGTGATGAGTAAGCATGTCCTAGGGCCCCGCCCAGGGGGTAGCAGAGTTGCCATGAGCTCCTCATTGTGCAGTGGATGTCCCAAGGGCCTGAAAATCACCAGCAGTCTCCAGGTGTCTTACAAGGGATGAAAAGGCCTGGACAAAAGAGATGCTGTCAAGCTTGACCTTGGCTGCTATGCGACACAAGTGTGTGTTAACATGTGTTGAGCTTGGCTCTGGCCTCCTCACCAGCCCCAGGTTGTGGCACACAAAGCTCTGTGTTGAATCCTGAGCGCTCTACATGCCTAAAACTTATGCATATGACTGTAGTTAGAAAGTGCATTATTGATAAAGAGACTGATCCTTTAAGTGTAATTTTTCTGTGAGCATTCATATGTACTACACTATGTCTCAGCTGTATGCTGACAAGCCATTTTGCCGTAATAAAGAAGTTGAAGTTTTAGCTGTGTGTTGGGATTTTATGGTAAGTTAGCCAACATTTACAGTAGCTTTTTGCAATGTCTAAAAGAAAACCTTAAAATAGGTGGAGGTAGCAGTGTAAAGTGTAACATAGCAAACATTAAGTAGCGAAGCATGATATATAATGTAACATGATTTAACATAATTTAATGAACACAACGTAACATTGTGTCATGTAATGTAATAAAACGTAATGCAGCTCAATGTAATGTTACATAACATAATGTAACCTAATGTACCATAATGTTATGAACATAGTGCAGCGCAACGAAATGTTACATAACATAACATAATGTTATATAATGAACGTAGTGCAGCATAACATTAAGTTAGATTATGAACCATTACGTAGCTAAACGGAATATAACGTAATGTAATTTAATGTAATGTAATGAATGCAACGTAACGTTGAGTAAGGTAATTAATGCAACATAATGAATGTAGTGCAGCTCAGTGTAATGTTACATAACATAATGTAATGTAACTTAATGTACCATAACGTAATGAACATAGGACATCGTAGCGTAATGTAATTTAACATAATGTAACTTAGCGTGATGTAATGTAACATAATATAATGTTATATACACTGCGTTCCACATTATTATGCAAATGACATTTTTCTCTTATTTTCCTAAATATTAACGCAAATAATAGAATATTTTTCAAGTCATCAGCCATTAGAGCATAATTCAAATGTTTTTGAATAAACTTCATAATGATAAAATTACGTAGCATTGTATAATGTTCAGTAATGTAACATAATGAACGTAGTGCAGCTCAACGTAACGTTACACAACATAAAGTTATTAAACTAAAGTACTGTAACTTCAGAATGTAGTGCAGCGCAATGTAGTGTTACGTAACATAATGTAATGTGACCTTATGTACTGTAACGTAAGAACATAGGGCAGTGTAATGTAATGTAATCTAACTTAATGTAACATAATGTACCGTAACATAACATAATGTAATATATTGTAACGTAATTTAATGTAACTTAATGAACACAACGTAACATTGTGTCATGTAATGTAATGTAACGTAATGAACGTAGTGCAGCTCAATGTAATGTTACATAACATAACGTAATGTAATCTAATATACATAATGTACTGAACGTAGTGCAGTGTAGCGTAATGTAATGTAATGTAATGTAACTTAATGTAAAGTTTCATCGCGTAGCTTATGTTAAACTCCAGCTTGATGCTGGTCTATAAAGACTGATCATGCGTAAATACTAGTATCTGATTGATCCTAAATATTTGACCACACAAAAACCAAAGATTTCAAACAAACGAAGACAGATTGAAGCAAGCATACTTTTGTGTTCTAAGAATCAATTGTAAGTAAACCTAAATTAAAACATGCAAACGTGCAACTTGCTACAATAGTACTCTCGATTGGATAACCATTCTAGCTGCTAATAATAATACTGCATCATTCTGCATTATTCTGTTTCCTGTTTTTAATCAATTTTAGCTGTTACTGCTAATTTTTCACATATTTCTACCATCATCAGTAAAGTTTTAGCTGTTTCCCACAAAATGAGAGAGAGGTTTATGGCCACCACTGCTGTAAATTTGTCTTTCATTTGTTGTTTCTCTTGACCGTCTCCTCATTCCCCTTTTCTCCATCCCTTCTACCAGCCCTGTCCAGCCTCAGTGCAGCCTCGACAGAAAGCTGTTTAACATGCGTCTGGTCTGCTCAACACTTCTGCCCTTTCAAAGGGAAGGTTTTTAGCTACTGTAAGGATGCTAAATACTGCTAGTGCTGTGCTCATGGTATATAATGCTTGTCTTAGGGTGTAGTCTTTATTATAATATTTTTGATTAGCACTGGTCTGTTATAATAGGCTAAATCAGAGAGTCTTTGTAAAGTGTCTTGAGATAACTTTGGTCATGAATTGGCACAATACAAACACAGTTTGATTGAAACAAGAATGATTGATGTTCAACTAATTAGTGTTCAACTAATTAGTTGAACACGCTGTAAGATAGATGCCATTTTTATAACCAGGTAAACTCTAAGATCTGGTCATTTCTATTTGAAGGTTAATTTCAGTGGTTACAGAGATAGCTGTCTGGACAGGACAGACAGGAAACAAACAATATAAAGATGTGTGAACAAAGATGAGATTTGAAGTATCTCCCCTCTAGAATTTGAAGCCAGACCAATAAAAAGGAGTGATTGCAAAGTTGGGAAGATCATTGCCAGGGTCAGGATTACAAATTTGTTGGGATTTTTTTCACCTGATCCTCTATGTGTGACTGTAGTCACGGCTGAGAGGCAGTGTGGGCATCGGGTTGCTAACCATGCATGGAGCAAAACCGACAAGACAGAGGCTTAGTCTGCTGGTAAGGAGGCTGATAAGAGAACTGGATGACAACGAAGAAGAAGAATATCCATCTGGCTTGACAAGGATTCAATTAAGCATCCTGGATGCTGCCTCTATTTATGATCCATCCACATTTTTAAAATACTTATTCATCTTCTTCCATGCAGTGTCCAATCCAAGAAGCTCTCCTCTGCTATTGTCATGGCTCTTCTTTGAAGGGACAGCTGGTGGTAGAAGTGGGCAGTACTTCTTCATATATGGGTTAGCAGTCAGCCTTGCCAGTAATAGTAAGCAATGGGTTGATGTAGGATTGTGGAGATACTGAGGGAGATCACTGCTGGATCAGTTAGGCTTGCCAGATGCCGGCACAAAAAAATATATATTTGCTACTGATATCTGTTCATGCTACAGTATTTGTAGCTGTACAATATTTGCCATCATGGCTGATATTGGCCAATATTGATGCTAAACCAATGCACTGGTGCTGTAAAGTAGAGTGATCTTGCATATGTAGATGATAAGGATAGCTTGATTCGCTTCTCTCTTTGGCCTTTAGGCATATTTATTCATTCACATGTAGCAGTTTACACCTCTATTATTTATACCATGGGTATGCATGTCATTCTGCTTTTGACACTGTCTATGGTGCAAATAATGTGGCGTGGAGAACACAGTGGCATCACGCACCTGAGAGTACCATACAGCTTTAGACAAAACAATAATACAACAACTGTCTTAAGACAGTGAGTAGGGTCATAAACAAACAGTGATAACACTTAACAGATGCCAGTCTTAATTTTTTTTTTTTCATTGTACAATCCTGTACATTGTACCATTTCAAAGGCTCCTTCAAATGTGGCCAACAAATCCGTCCTGCTGTCCTTGAACACAAGGGTTCCACATGGTGCAACCTCAAGATTTATTGTAAACCTGATTTATTGTCAAAATTTGACCATACAATTATGAATTGGCATACAGAACACAAATACAGACCAGAGTTTCCGCTAGACTTCTTTTTTTTGTCTCTGAGCAAAATTGCCCACAGTCCTTGCTAATTTTGGCCATTTGGACATATATACATCAAATAGCTATTTGACCTGCAACCTGCGTGACCTACGTTTAACAGAAATAAAACACTGTAACAAAAAACACTGTGATACAGCTTCATGTCTGTACTAGAACAGGACTGGGGACTCTGAACCTGATCCAAGACTGAGACAGTAGAATTATAGACATTAAATCACAATAATTATTACACTGTCATTGCAGCCTGTTAGCTCCACAGTATACATGACCTTGGAAATCACTGTGGAAAGATATTCTTTTATTTCTTTTTTTGTAAGCTGTCTAAACATAAATAAATAAATAATGAATATTGCGAGCTTTACTGCAGTCAGTTACACATTATACGGCTACATTTAACACATAAACAACAGCAGCAGTTAGCTTAACGTGAGCACCATTAGGTCTAAGTTAGCCTATTAGCACATTAGCTGATACCATAACTTAGCAGTTTAGAACAGCTAGATACCATCCTCTGGTGAAAACACCAACAAATCATCTGAACAAATAGCAAACCAGTACTCTGTTGACTAGACACCACCTTCAAACTCTGCTTTTATAAAGCAAATTTAGTCTTACCATCAACTGTCCCATATCAGTCCTCATAAACTGATGATTTCAACTGTAACCTCTGCTAGAACAGTAAATCTAATCATGATAAACTGTCTTAAATCATTAATTTAAGACAAAAGCATCCACTCTGGATAGTTCAGTACAGTCCCCTCATCAGTGGCTCTTTTCACACTGCTGCTACCAATTTGCCATGACGCCCCGAGCATGACCACCCTGCTTACAGATGAGTGTAGTGAAGTGAGATTGTGCTATTGCCGTCGGCCCTGCCAATCTATGCCTTTCTGCATGACGTGATTCTGTGTTAAATACAGTTCATCTTCAACAGACAATCTGTCATAGGTAGATTTACCCACTCGTCGAAGTCCACTACAACTTTCTGCTCGGCCAAGGCCCATTGTTGTCAGCGGTGTTTACATCACTCAGCTATCTGCAGTTCCCTTTTTTCAGCTTCTTTACTACCTGCATCAATGTCTAATTCAAAATCCCTCCATACCGTTGATTTCCTAGCATAGTTTTCAGTAACTCTAAACGTTGTCTGAGGCAGGCTCTGGCATCAACCACGTCAAATGAATATTCAGTAAAATAACTCTGAGTTCATGTTAAAGGATTCTTGCAGCAAACCTTCCAGGTAACATCATATAACATCATGTTTTACTGTTTACCTATCTGGTAATTGGCTTATTTTTCAGACAGACATTTTGGGCATTAATAATTTTATCTGCTGTTGAAATAAAGAGGAAGCAAAAGAAAGAGTTAGGATAAAGACAGAGACAGCTGGTGACTTCAAACAAGAACTCCTCTGCATATTAGACTGTATCGTTAAGCCTGAGAGGTCTAAGCAGCTGACAAAGGCTGGGTCTGTCATAAGTTGCGTCCTTCAAAGGATGCTACCACTAAAATCGACATAACTGCTGTCAAGCAGCTCCAAAACCACTTCTTTTACTAAAACTAGGGGGCAACATTTAAACTAGTTAAGACTTTTAATGTTATGGTATTTATCATCGTTTCATGCTACAGTATTACATTAGAAATATTCTGGTGATCAAAGTTGGCCCATCTACATTCACAATTTATGCAACTTCCAGAAATTTCCAATATATCCTTCAGGCTCATTTCAAATAGCAATTGGCCAGGTGTGCAGAAGGGAGAAAATATGCAGGATATTAACTCTTTTCTCAAGCTCCTTCTCTCATTCGTCACACAAGTGCCGCTTTTCAAGTGTGACAAAATTAAGGCCTTTGACGAGGGCCCGTCCTAAAGTGTGTGCCATTTCAAATATTTTTGCTTTTTGCCCCATGAAAGCAGGACTGGAGTGTGAATATTTGGAACAGAAAATATACAAATTATTAGACGTCGTTGGACATCAATTTGATTGAACTGGTTTGCTTCAAGCACCCTTAAAAATGGCTGTAGGAAATAATGAAGCGTGATGAGAGCGGCATGCCAGGGAAGGAGCGATTTGAGAGCAGCGGTTTGAATAAGCAGAGGCTCACAGTCCAAGCTAATGGGCAGCAGCTGGAACAGGTGAGAGCTGGATGTACAGATGCAGTTCACTTGGTCCCTCAGTGACACGGCACAGAGAGGAATTAATGATACAGGAGAGAGCTTGCAGACATGTGGAGACAGAGCCACAGTGTTGACACTTGTTATCTCTGACCATGTTTATCATATCTCCTGCCAGGTACGGCGAATGACCACTGGATGACTAGCACTGAAGCTGTAGCGTATACATTTCAATGCCAAGAAATCTTCATTGATTTCAACAGCTGAAGTGAACTGTTCAAGATGGTGTAAACAAGCATTTGCTTCTCCATGAAACCAGAGAAAAAATTGTAAAAATCAGCTCCACACAGTGTGTTTGAGTCTCTTTTATATCTTTAAACAGTTCACTTGAGGACCCTTTGAAAACATCACATTACATTGGCAGAAAAAACAACTGTGAAATATCCAATTTCAAGCCACCCCATATTCTACCAGAGCATCCCACAATGCACCACTCTATGGTCTGCACATGTCAGCTGATCTGTAACACAGAAGCTCTGGAGCACAGTTAATGCGATCAACCATGATTCTGAGGTAAAAGAGCTTTATCAACATTTCCTCAGGGCAGCAAGGTCAGATGCATCTTCACAATCCAAAAGATAAATGGATCAGGTTTCCACGCCACATGTAGTTCAGGGCACAGCCTGCCAGCAGCCAAATAAACACAGGCTTTCGGCCTTAAACACAGGGTGCTCAGTCTAGTGAGGCTTGTCAAAACAGGAAATGTCCCCAAGCTAAAGGAGCGGTTTGACGTGATCGATGGACACCGAAGGGGACATTAGATCCACCATGGATTCACTCCAGCAACCTGCAGATTTTCTCTACCCTTTCTTTATAGGATAAATGCAGCATGTTTACGCTGAGATTTGAGAATTCAGCGATTGTTGGATTAGATTAAATTGCCACCTGCAGTAGTCGTGGTTTTTGAAGCAAGCAGTAGTTGTGCACAGATGTTTACAGAGCTAGACAGACTATTTGCGACCACAGTGCAACTTGGCACAGATTTGCACATCAAAGTGTGATTTTAAATGGGATACCATATACAGGGTGGCTTCATTTTTCTGCCCTGGATCTCAAAGAATATTGGCAAGTGAATACCCCTCATGTGTCTGTATCTATTTGACTTGTTGTTATTGCAACAGGTGTTACCCACAGATAAAATGTGGAGTGAGAAATATGATTTTCGGTTGAAGGATAGACATTTCTTATCTCAGATAACCACTTTACTTCTGTCATAACCTGTCTCTTCCTCTGAGCTCATTGTGTGTGTGTGTGCTTGTGTGTGTGTGCATTCTTGTATGACATGCATATACCCAGGTTGCTGTTTTGGTTTGCTGTCTTTTTTTCCAAGATGTTCCTGAAGCCAGGATAAAAACTTAAACTTCATGAGGGATTTTCACTTTTGATCAAAATGTGATTTCAATACGGTTAACCAAAAACTGACTTCCTGTCACCTTTCAGTAGTGAGGAAAAAAATCTTCAATGACACCGCAACTCTTACACAGCTTGCATTTCTTTCAAAATGAGAAAAGAAACACTTATTTTGCTGTTTTTGGCGCAACTTTTTCCACTGCAGATGTTAATGAGTAAAGCTGTCATGGCCAAAAGGTGCTTTTTAACAGTTTAAGCTACATCAATTGTATTGTGCTATATCTTGCCAGAAAAAAATGTGTATAGCCTATCTTGAACAATATTGCCCAAGCGTAGGTTGCAGCATTTAGTTTTGTTTGAGAAATTCTTCAAAGACAAATAACATTGGTCAGGTGATAAAAGACATTTGGGAAGCTGGCTAACAAGCTGTTGAACAAGGCTATAAACAAGCATCTCTTTGTCATTTTAAAGCTAGTTAGCTTCACTAGCTGCATTAAATATAATTTCATACATTTCTGCTGAGTCATTTGTAGCTAGCTAGCATTAGCTTCTTCCAGTCATGAGTTTAGTTGTAATGACCATGACTAACACAGTCTGGTAACTAAGGCAGTACATGTAACCTACATTTGATGAAAGACTTTTGGGAGAATGGTTTCCACTGAGTGTGGAACGATGTAAACTTTGCACCCTCAGTGAACACCATAATCATGACATAGCAGATGTTGTACTGTTAGAATGCAAGCAATAGCTAATGATAGCATCTGCTAGCTAGCTATCTTTATTAGCAACAGCAGCCCATTTCAATCAAGAAAAGGCATTTAAGTCAAAATAAGTTCATCTTCTTTAAGCGAATAATGTTTCTTTGTGTGTTACCTGCCAAGGGACACTGGATGTAAACAGGGTTGCCAACTCTCACGCTTCTGGCGTGTGACACATGCTTTCACCTCCTGTCTCACGCTCACACGCCACTCAAACTTTTCTCACGCTAGAATCAAATGAATGCTTTGGCGCTCTCAAATTACTCATGTTAGGTCACATCAATAAATCTGTTGCCCACATAAAGAAGCCAGGCTTTTACTTCCAAATTTAAGGGTTTGTTATTTTAAATCCGTATTTTATTACCGTTGGATGCGCTCGACTGAGGAGCGTGTGTAAGAGAAGAGAGCAGAGGAAGTCCGCCGGTGCTGCATCTCTTTTCTCCAGCCACTTCCTGCCGATGCTCGCTCACACCCATGTCTTTTGACTATTATACCGATGCACGTCATCAACGACCATAACACACGTATCACACGTTGTTCAAACATGGGTGTTTTATTTGATCTTTAATGCACTAATGATCATAAATACTGTCAAAAGAGCAGAAATATAAAAACCAAAGCTCCAACATGAGGCAGGGGGAAACGATGTGTCTGGAGAGCTGCAGGTGTGAGGCAGGGCTGGTTTCAGTCATTTGGAGGCCCAGGGCAAAGACCAAAATGAGGCCCCTCCCCCTTTAGCTAAAGAACTAGTAATGAGTGGAAAAAAAATTCAAAAAGCATCTCTTTTATGTTAATAAAGCCACAGAATTCCAGTAAATGCCCCAATGTGAGATATAAATACCCAAATAGCCAACCATAATTCATCATTTTCTTTGAAACGCATCTCAGAGCTCAAACTCAGCACATTCTGATATCTTAAAAATCTTTTGACCAGGTGGAAGTTTCATAACGCTGGTGTTGGGCCAAGGATTGGTATCTCCAAAATGACCACTTTTCATGGAATGTAAAGTTTCTAATTTATAAAAATGATATAAATATGAAGTATAAAAACAAATTGAAAACATGGAAAATTGAGATACAAGGTTTTAGTCTGATGTCAGTGATAAACAAAATAAATATATGCTCATTATCAGTGACATATTGGTTCCTCTGACACTATACAGGCATTTGTATCCCATTTAACCTCGTAATTATCCACCAATCCACTGTTTTATTTCACTTCAACTACAGATTAACTGATCTATTATCTACCTTACATTCCAAGTTTGGATTGTGGCTCTCGCTAAAGTATTTTTTTGACAATGTGGCTCTTGGGTAGAATAAGTTTGAGTACCACTGGTCTAACAGTTACAGTTACAGGGTGGAACTCTGAAATAGCACTTTAAAGGGGCACTATGTAGTTTTGGGGAAGACATTTTTAAACAAACAAGAAAAATCTTTATTGGTTGATTTTCACAAGGGGCTGGGTAGTATAAAGCTAACTGTCTCTTTTGAGTCCAGTTGTAATGTCTGTGGCTAATATATGCTGAAGATGTTGGCAACATTAACAAGCTGGCTAGCAAGGCTACTCCATCCTTGTTAATTTAATGCTAGCAGCCCTGGCTAGCTAAATATTACTAAGTATATTTTTTATTGATGTTGAGTCATGAGCAGCCCTTGTACACTTGATTTAAAAGGCTGATGACTCAGTACATTTTCAAAAATGAACAAACAAAAAACAATTCAAGCAATGGCTAGCAGTAGCTGTCTCTTTATTATCTGCCGGCTGTAATGTCTAACATAGGTTGATAACTCAGGTAGTATGTTTCCTACACAAAGACTAACAGATTGACATAGAAATTCTCAAAAACAGAGCAACTATAAACTCAAACTCATCCAATTGCCAGAAATTTTGGATGTTATTTTTTTTTTGGCTGCACTTGAAGACCCACCTCTGGTGAAAGCCAGTAAAGAGTAAGTCAGATGTAAGTGAATATTCACATTCTTGAATTTCAAATTCATCTTTTTATGGCTGTCTTTGAATGATCTATTTTTCGTGTTTAGAACAACTTGTGTTTTTAGATGCTCCCTGTGTTTTAACACCAGCTGTCGCCACCAATTGTTTGGCTTCACAACTTTCCTGTTAACAGGTTAGCTTTCCAAAAACTGCACACTCCAAGGCGCTGAGTCCTGGATGCGATCTGCTCCTGAAATCTCAGAATTCAAGTGAGGAGCAAAACAGAACATGAAGACAAAGTAACCTCTCAGCAAGATATCTGGAGAGGTTTGATCCTACAGGATTTTCTGTTGGTGCTACTTATAGAAATATTGGCACTGGCTCGTCTCTGTTTATGAAGCTGGCAGGGGCCCGGTGCATGGGGCGGAGACTGTTGAGATCTCTGATATTTGGCAAAGTCAACGGTGGGTAACAGGAGGATACTTCATCATAGTCACAGTCACTGTCAGGTAGCTGAGACCTTGCCAGCTTTTTCAATTTCTCCTGGCCTTACAGCAATTTGCCAAGTGGAGGAATAGCAGTTGAATTGCAATCTGTGCGTAATTTTATTTGTTTAACACAGCACAGAGAGTGACCTAAATGAGGCTGAAGGACACCCATAGAGATATAACCAATAATATAGTCTGAGGTGCTACATTGCTTGGCTGCCACTGGAGAAATGTCTCTTAGCTGCTTGGAGGAGGTCACCAGATGGCATGAAAGTCATTGGCCTTTAGCTCTGACAAACTTGGAGCCTTTTTAATGAAGAGGACAGGAGATATTTTTCTTCGTGGTGTGGAAGTGTGCAAACTAAAAACAAAACTATATTGCTAGAACAAGAAAAGTGTATTTTTTGTGTGTGTGACTTAATGATGTGGTTTGATAAGACTGACGCTGCAGTACACATGTTAATGCAGTCAGCCTCACATGGCGTTGAGTCAGGATAAGTGCAGTTCACTCTGAGCATGTCAAACAGCAGTATTGGGCTAATGGATTTCCTGTGTGTCCCTGTGGGTTGCTCTTCTATTGACAGCAGAGTGGCTTAAGTCCTGCCATTCACAAACCTCAGAGCTGATAACATTGGGAAGGGAAGCAGACGGTGCCACAGTTCACCTGTCACTCTAGCTCCTGTTCCAAATGGCCGCTGTTGATTTAACTGATTGGAGAAGGGCCCACTTAAACAAAACAGAGCGTGGGCATCCCGCTGAGGGTGTTACAGAGACAAAACACGTTGGTATAAGCGGCCTCTTGTTTACTCTGACACGGCAGACGTGACCTTTCCTGTGAATTTCAAATAACCGGTGGGACCTGACAGAGACTAAGTTGGGCTTAGGAGAGGAAGTTCCTGCTAGCACTGACATTACTGGCCATCTGCTTTAACTGGTCGACTGGGAGAGCAGCACAGAGGCAGGTACTCAAAGCTGTGCAAGCAGCTTTACAATTTATTTTTAGTCTTGCAGGCTTCACTAAAGAGATATGAAACTATTCAAGCTGGTCCTTCTGGATATCTTTTAAATGATATAACTTTAATTTTAATGCACTTTTTGTCCATGGTTCAACAGATCTTAACTGTTCTCACACAGCCTTCATTTGTATATCACCCAGGCAGAGCTGCGAATATCATTTCTAGCCATACCTAGATTATTTTCTTGTTCTGCCAAATATTTGGTCTAATAAATGGTAGAAAATTGCACCAAATCCAATGTGTTGTCCTCAGATAGCTTTTCAATCCGAGGCGCCTGGTCTAAAAAAATATTAAAAATTAAATGAAGCAATTATTGAATTAGCGGTGCCAAAGTATGTTCACCTTTCACTCAAATTTGGCAGAAAATTAGGAATGCTGGGCATTTTCTTTAAAAAAAATAAGTGCAAAAGTATTTTTTTCAAAACATTTTATTATTAATATTTTTAAACAAAGGTTTGTCGTAACTTTTCAACATTTAAAATATGGAGAGAAAAATAAGGATAAAGTGAAGACGTCCAGGTTTATGATGTGCACAACCAGCGCCACCTTCTGTTAAAAAATTAAGCCAAATTTTAAAATGCTGCAGTTCCTCCAAATGCTTATTTCTGTAATGAAAAGCAAAGATTGCATTGCTAAGTTGACTGACAGGTGGGCGGGATGTAGCTGTTTGCTAGGAAGCTAGAGATCAGCCTTAACTTCTCCTATTTGCCTGTGTCTAGATAAACAAAAACTTAAATAAAGATAGCATTTGTCAGCTTCAAACTGTCAATTGGCCAATAAAAACGGAATCTACTATTTAACACATGCTGTTTTTTGTTTTTTGTTTTTTTTTTTTAAGAGGAGCGTATATCTGGAGAATATGTTCCGGGGGGATTTATCTAAACAACAGCTCCTGGGCCACCTGTGGCCCCTTTTCAATAAATTTAAGGTTATTTCTATTCAATTAGGTAACATTTGATTCATTTACATAAACAGGACACTCTTTTATGGTAAAATTAGTGGAAAGGTTAAAAAATGGGAAGTCCAAAAAATTAAAAAGGAAAAAACGGAATTTGGCAAAAAATAAAATGGATTTCATAGGGCCCTAATACCAGCTTACAATACAGCTAAATCCTGCAAGAACTATTGCAAACTCATGCCAATGCTGTTGAGCTGAAGAACATGAACATCATTTCTGCCTATAAAAACCTTTCTGTACTTTCTTTACTCTTCTTGTTACAAATAAATGTGCTCTGGTTTGGATCAAAAATATGAATGTACTTAAGCTACATCTGAGCTAATCGCTGCACTGGTGGCAGCCATTAGTACTAGCTTACAATACAACCAAACCCCACTTGTAGCTGCTGTCTCATTCTCCTCAAATGATACCGATTGGTCCAGTCCATTCTCTGACCAGGAACAGTCATTCAGATTGGAGCTTTGCTAGATGGATTTGCCATCAGTTTTACAAGGCTTTTTTCAATTTTTTTCATTTAATCGAATAAATTATTTTGATTACTACAACATGCTCCAAAAAAGCTGGGACAGGAGAATGTTTCACCTTTTCTTCTGTCTTCACTCGATAAGCATCTGGGGACAGAAGACACCAATTATTTAAGTTTTGAAAGTGGAATTCTTTCCCATTTTTGCTTGATGTACATCTTCAGTTGCTCATCAGTGCAGGGTTTCCATTGCTTTTTATTTTGCGCTTACATACAGTGCCTAACAAATTTATTAGACCACCCTAACCCTAACCAAAGTAAGGTTTATGCCACAGCTGCCCTAAATTAACAGCATTGGTAATTACCAAAATCATTTTATCTGTTTCTGAAATGGTTAATACACCAATATGTAGAAGCTCTTTAACCCAAATGATATTTTTAATGCTAAAATATAACTATTATTGTTATCCATGAATTTTCAAATTTACTGATTTACAAAAAAACTGAAAAAAAATAGTAAAGCACATTATTATTTCTTCATTAATATGTCAAATTATAGTTATTTACTTGCATTCCTGAACAGAAAAAAATGTTTTAGTGGTTGAATGTTATGCTTGATTAATTTCTGACTTCTCAGAGAAGCCCAGTGAGCCAGCTCAAATTTGGGTGAATTCAGTTTGAAATTCCTCATTCCTGTTCAAAATGGTAAAACGTGGAGAGCTCACTGAAAATGAAAGAGTGCATTAAAGCATTTCATGATGCTGGATGATCTCTGAGACAAATATGCCAGGTGGTCTAATAAATTTGTTAAGCACTGTACATTTTTAAAGGGAGACATGTCTGGACTGTATGCTGGTCAGTCAGGTACCCACACTCTTTTACCATGAGGCCTTGCTGTTGTAGCTCCTGCAGGTTGCTTTACATTGCCTTGCTGAAAAAAGCAGGGACCTGTATGTACCTCTAAGTATTAATAGTGCTTTCATAAATATGCACATACACCCCCACATCATTGCAGCTGCTGGCTTTTGAACTTTTCTGGATGGTCCTTTTTCCTGTGAGACTCAGATGCCATTATTTCCTAAATAACTTTCCCAGCCTTGGAATGTGTTGCAGGCATCAAGTTCGTACATTCACAAAAGAGTTTATCAGTTTGAACATCACATACCATGTACTTGTGTAGTATTCAATTGAATAAAGGGTAAATAAAGGTGTTAAAATCTCTGTTTTCAGTTTTATTCACATTTTACATAATTTCCCCACTTTTTAAAAACTGGGATAAGTAGAGTAAATTCTTTAAAGTCAGTGTTAAGCTATCTATCCTGCATATTTCGAAACATGCCATAAGCTGTACCTCTAAATGTGCAACAGTGTCCTATTACAAAAAAAAACAAATGATTATCAACTCTGCCACCCTCCCCCCTCTGTTACTGTTAATGTTGAGCAGTTGTCAAACCCCAGTCTAACTCACCATTCCCAGTAAATATAATGTATAATGCATGTATTCATAACTCTCTGCAACAGCACAAATACAGCTTTGTAAAAACCTACAGGCAGCTGTTCTGTAATCTTTGCTGTACTTTGAATGTGAGCACAGTAACAGATTGCAGCTTTAAGATGTGTTTTTTACGGCTGCATTGGATTCCCAGGAAATTTAATTGCGCACATTTTCAGTGCTGTGTTAAGCTTTTCTTTATAGATGGGAACGGCTAACCCTGGGTGTTTTGTGTTTTGTGACTCTGTCTTTTATAGCAGCGTGTAATCAGACTGCTGTCCTTCTATGGATTAATAATAGCTGTGATTTCATGAGGTGCTACTGTATCAGCGTGGCTGCGTTCCAAGATGTCATTTGGCCAGAGAGCATGAACCAGCAGCAGAATGAATGACTGCATATCCCATTACCCCCAGTGCTGGGTTTGCATTTTGTCCTCTCTCTGTGAGCTAAACTGAAGGGTATTTTTTGAGGAAAGAAAGCTCAGACTCCTTAGAGCAGAGGGGAATAGTGAGATTTATTCTTTATTTCTTAATGAGAAATAAAGCTTGTGTAATGCTGGTGATTGCTGCTTGCATAGCTGGCAGCAGGTATAATGTTATGACATGTTAAGATTCAGAGAGAAGAGTCCAGACCAGCAGGATAGCAGAGCGACCTCTGACCAATAAAGTGATGGTCTCAGCTCGACTCCATCTGCCCATTGTGTTCGCCCTTGGCAATGCGACATAGTTTACTGGTGTTGGTGAGTTAATGAGGACTGCAGAAAGGTTAAGTAAACAGGAGGGGCCTGCTTAACAGGAAAATTACCAGTGGCATAATCAGAGAACGTAGAGTGCAGCCAAGGCTGCTGGTGCCATTATGTCATTCATCAGCTCAGATTTTAATGATATGTGGATATATAAGATATAAGTGAGCAGGCAGTTATAGCAGAATAGAACCCTGACAGGACCTGTTTTATTCTGCTGTGACTGTCTGCTTACTAAAGGTAATCACAATATGGACCCTTGGGTTGACTCTTACATATTATTGATGGGGATTAGGGCAGAACGATTTTGGAAAATAATCTAATTGCCATCCCCCCACCCCCTAATATTGCGATTGCTGTTTGATACACAATGATTCCTTAACCTTCTTTTCATCGTAAACTAGGGCAGAACAATTCTTTAAAAATATCACATTCTGATGATTTTGACTCATATTGCCTAATGGATATGAATTGTTGCATTGGGGGTTTTGTCATTCTCATATTTAATATGAAAAAATAACAAAAATGAAGAAGGTAGGATTTTTTTTGTTGACTATTCTAAAAAATGGCACTTGAATGATTGGATGATATGTCATGCATAACATCTCTGCAGCAAAAACAAGTTTAAAACTGGTATTTTAACACAAATTTCAGGACAAAGAAATATTGCACCTTTGCGATTTGAAAATTGCAGTGGGCCATAGCGCGATTTAATCTAATTTTCGACTAATTGCCCAGCACTAATAGGGATGCATCAAAAAAAATTCTTTGGACAAAGCACAAGTACTTGATTTGGTTACTAACTGTTAGCACCTGTACTGTTCTGAAATTTATTCTAAAAGTTTGTTATTTACATCAGATGTTCTACAACATTCCTCTTGACAAAGCAGATTCTGCTCTACTTTTGTCATCCTCATTTACATAAGTTGGAGTATCACTGAACAACAGACATGGCTCCAACTTCACCTACCAGCATAAATGATAACGGCTGATATCATGATGTAAAATCAAATCAAGTACAGTGTCTGCAATGTTTGAGTACAAGTAGGAGTACTTAGGCGCTGATACCTAACACTGATATCACTGCATTTCTAATTATTGATTTGAAATGATTTTATTTCTTACCCTTACAAAAAGGATGTTTGTTTCTAGGGTAGAACTGCCTTCATGCATAAACTAACGTTGTAGCCTTCAAAAAACTAGCCATTTAAGGTTTTATAGCTTACATTAAACACAACATCACCACTTACAGCAGACTGAGAAAGGCCAAGGGAACCAACTGAATCAGCTCATTACCTGACTAAGCTTTAAAGTCAGGGGTTTCCAAACTATGTCCCGAGGGCCAAATGCGGCCCGCGGTCCATTTTTGTTGGGCCAGCAAATTCCAAAAATGAAATGAAATATGGTCCACATAAGAACATGTAGTGTGTGCTCAACTGTGTTTTACTTCTTAGTTTCAGAACAACCATGTTAATTCTTTAAACAAACATTTTGAAAAGAATATTTCTTGATTGATTACATCCTGATGGATTATCTCGGGAAATAGCAGCACCATTAACATTACAGGGGCAGGAGCAGTATATGAAGTGGAATGTTTGATATGACAAGATGTAGATTACTTTTGACTTGACTTGAGCTGTCTGAGATTTTGAAAGTGAAATAAGACATTTATAAGAGCTGTGGTGTCCTTACTTTTCATCACAGTGAGACATAATGCAATTACACAAAGTCATGCATTAAATACAAACCTTAATTGTGTCACAATTAATGCATTCATGCTGACAGTTCTATTTTTCACATTTCCTCCTCTACTATGCTGTACTGATACAGTATGCTGGTTGAGAGCACTTTAAGGAACAGCTTTTGTCAACAGAGCTTTTAATCATGATGTAGCCTGAAAAAAATAAACTCTATAGGGTTTTTATCATCATGCTAATAGCTAACACTGTAGATTTTATCTGGGTTTGACAAAAATGCATTTGACATGTATTTCAGCTTTACAGTTTGACTCATGTCCCATCTGTTAACATGGAGGAGAGGACTTCACTCCACAGCAGCTGTTGCTCCGTCCATCTTACTCTATAATCTACTGTGTATAACATGTTCATAGAATTATTTATATATATCTTCTTCAAGTGAGTTGATTTCAAAGTCTACAGCTCTTTGCTGTTTTCTTTGATCATTTTTGTTTGTGGCCACAGGATCAATTTGCAAAAATGTTTTGTTATGAGTGAGCTATCAGTAAATAGACTGGGCTTCAGTCTGAGACTGGACTGACTCACTGTGGTCTTGAGATCATGTTGGAATAGAGCCGTGCTGTGCAACAGTGTGATCTAGAGTAAACCAACCTTAGATTTGTATTAAACAAATCTGAGTATTTAACACAGTCATGTAGTGGATACCTGTATGGGCAACGGTATTGCATATTTACACCCATGGCCACTTAAAATATTTCGAAATTAAATTCATGCCTGCATTACCAAGCACTATAATCAAGTCTGAGTCATTTATTTAGCTCTTTTTGAAGAACACACTGGGAAGTGGGGAGGAGAAAGTGTCTGTTTTCAGTCTTGCCATCCCTCATGCTTGTGAACCGCTCCTTGGAGCTTCTCCTTAGGACGAACACAGGCTGTCCGACTCCCTCTACACAGTGATGGATGATGGGATTGTTATTCAGCATTCCTGGGCTCCGCTTGCCTGCCAAGTGGCTGTCTTCTCCGATGGCCATTGTTCTCCGGTCGGCTGGAAGAGTCACCTTTATCCGATTGAAACAAATGAGATCTACTCAAACTGAGACATTAATTACAAAGTTTATCTCCTGGCTAAAGTACACTAATAAAGGACTCTAATAAAGCATCCATCATAGCTGAGCTCTGTGAATGTGGCTAAGGGCACCGGCCAGAGGTCACTCAGTGTGATGAATGGCAGTCACATATGATTCAACAAAAAAATCTGTCTTTACCCAGACAAAAACTCAGATTACACAAACAGGCAAACACATGGATGGATGATATTTGATCCCTATGGCAAAGATGTGTGAAAGTAGTTAAAGCACCGCTGTCTGCGAAGCGCTCGTTAACCTTTGTGATTTGGTTAACACAAGTGGCAAATGAAGCCCTTTGCATTGGCATTCTGAAGAACCAATAATTAGCAGCATGTTTCCTTTGAAAACATCACAAGCATTGTGCGATTACAGACATGTTTTTCATCAACAAGCAGTAGTTAGACAGGTGATGAGGGAAAGAGCAGATTCAGAGGACATGCTCCTTAGCCTGGAGTGCGAAGCAGCCCTCTTTTTTCTGTTCATGCTAGCGTTGCATGTAGACAATTAAAATGCCCGAGGTCCTAAAACCCACATTTAATTACCACTTTTAGTCAATACGTCCAAGAAAGAGACCAAGAAAAAGGCCTGTGAATTTGACACAAAACATTTCTATATCTAAACAAAACCAATATTAAAATTAAAAAATGAAATTATAACTACACAAGCATTAACAAATAACATTTATTTTGCACTGTCTTCCTAGAAGAGTCAAGTCAAGGAAAAGAAGTTATACTATAAGTCTGGATAAGTTGAGTTTACCAAGAAAATTGTACTTTTTGACTTAATAAAGTAAGGAACAGTTAAAATGTAAATGTAACACACTTGTTATTACTAACATTTTAAGTCAAATTATGTCAACATGTAGTTTTATTTACAGTACCGATAGAAGTGTTCACCCCCTTGGATATTTTACCTTTTCACTGACTTTAGAAACCAATATAATTTAGCTTTTTTTGACAAAAATAATTTTAAAAAAACCTCTGTAATGTCAAAGTGAAACTGATTTCTACAAATTAATGTCAACTAAATTAAGAAAATGAAAAGTAAAATAAATGATTTTATTCCATTATTCTTTTCAAAGCTGCTCAAGCTCTGTCAGGTTGCACAGGGATTGGGCATGAACAGCCCTTTTCAAGTTCAGCCACAAATTCTCTATTGGATTGAGGTCTGGGCTTTGACTCAACCACTCCAGAACATTCACCTTGTTGTCTTTAAACCATTTCTTTGTAGGTTTCGCTGTGTGCTCCATGTCATTGTCTTGCTGGAAATAGATGAATAAGACTGTCCTCTGGGATTTTCCTTTATTTTGCCACATTTATTTTACCCTCTACCTTCACAAGCCTTCCAGGGCCAGCTGCTGAGAAGCATCCCCGCAGCATGATGCTGTCACCATCATAGTGGGGAAAGACTGATTGTGGTGATGTGCAGTGTTTGATGTCATAGTTCCTTGTCTGATGGCCAAAAAGTACCATTTTGGTCTCAGCAGAACAAATAACTTTCTTCCACTTGACCATGGAGTCTTCCACATGCTTTTTGGTGAACTCTGGTCGAATTTTTTGTATTCATCCCCTGACTTACTTTTTTCAATAACCTTTTCTCTGAGTTTCTTGGAGTGTTTTTATGTCTTCTTGGTGTAATGGCAGCCAGGAATACTGATTAACCAGACTTCAGACACATTCACTGCACTCAGGTGACCCCTGATTTCACTTATTGTGAGACTAGTACTAGCTAAATGCCCGGACCCCTGTAGAACTAGGTCAGCCACTTTAAAGGGGTGAATATTTATTCAAGTTATTTAACGAAGGATATTTTTAATTAATTAACATCGCTTTGAAGGACTCTTCTTTCACTTTGACATTAAAGAGTTTTTTTTCTATTTTTCTAGTCAAAAAAGCCAAATTTTATGACAATGATTGATTCATAACATCAACTAAAGTGAAAAACATCCCAATGGGTGAATACTTTTTTATAGGCACTGATTGTTGACAGTTACAGTATAGTATAGGAGAAAAATGTGTCCCTTTTTTAAATGCCTGAGTCCTATACAGCTTTTAAAAGTATTTACCATTTCATTGTATCGCAGTATGTGGAAGTGGGGAAAAGAACTAGCACATGCTTTTAGTATTTTAATGATTCAGAGATCCAGTCCAGACAGAGCCCAACCATTTCCCGGCCAAATAGTAGAGCTGGGTGTGTCCATTCAATGGATGCTTACTTGTCAGAAACGGAAAGCTGCACAACAATTTTAAGTAGTATTTTCGTGCGTGCTTTCCTGCAGACAATTACAACAAATTTGCAGTCTGCACTTGTGGTTTTTTCTGCTGACCAGTGCAGGCCAGACCAAAAATCAGCCCTGCTGGCTCAAAGATAACTCAAAGAAACAAACAACAGCACTAAAAAACAATTCAGACTGGGTCAAGCTTTTCTCAAACTTAACCTCTTGGAGTTAGATGACCCTTGAAGTTATTGAGTTGACATATTGAACTACCCTCAACTGTGACTATATATCATAAGAGGTATTTTTGCCTGAGTTTTCCAATACTGGCACAACATCGGACTTTAATCCAAGTTAGAAAAGTTTCTCAGCTCTCCCCCTTTTCCAGAAGTTGATCTTTAGATGTAAGATCCTGCATCCTTTCAGATTTAACATGAACTTTCTCGAGCCCTTGAGAGACAGAATTCAAGACTTAGATGGGTCAAATTCTCACAGGTGCATAGAAGACATATTTTCTGAAGGCTGTTTTGTCCTTACTAGACAGAAGAGCTGAGTAGGACATACTAATGAAGCCTCTGGTCGGGTTTTTGTGTTCCTATAGAACAGCGTCATCTTTGGTTGTAATGTAGGATCACCACATGGATCATAGGTGATATTAAAGTAAATTAAAAATGTGTGGCATGAACGTCCCTGAAGTCACTGGTGGTGAAATATCCACACAACAGTTATAAGGAATTATTGTGCTATTTTTGTTCTTCGGGGAGTTATATTTTTCTGATTTCAATGAACCTTGTGATATAAAACTGAGGTAGAGATATTTTTCAAAAGGAGAAACATATAAAGGGCTTTGAAAAGAACTCTTCTTATGCTCTGCTAAGTCTTCAAGAGCCTTTTTTCCTTGCACAGAGGAGCAAATTGTCCATGCAGTGCAATTTTAGTGACCATATTGTGGCTTTTGGCAGCGACTCAGAATGACTGTCTGACATCTCCTCTGCTGCTCTGCTCAGCTAAGATTGCACCAGCTGTCTCTCGTTCGCTTTCTAATGTCTTCTTTGTTAACATTTTATCGGCCTTCTGATAACGGCGTAACTGGAGGGCACAATCCCTCCAGCACTGGACTACAATGGCACAAAAGATCTGCTGCATGATGAGTCAATGTGGAACAGTTAGGAGACAAGGATATGCTAATCAGGGCTTTAATGAATAACAGGCACTAGAGGAGCAAAGAAAAACTTTCCTTTAATTAGCTTTAAATGGTCAGAGATGGACTTGTAACAGCCCTAAAATCAAAGTACATATATTCCAACCTCTATTTCTTGGTCCTAAAATAGTTTAGGCCAACACTTTCACATGGAAGGTAGCCCTAAGAGGTCAGCTTTGGATTTTGTTTTCTAATCTATTGCTTTATTGTGGCATTAAAGTGACAGAATGTTTTATTAATTATTAGGGGCTTTGGTGTTGAATGAGTTAAACTCTTGTTCCAGCACTTAGCAAATTTTTGATACTTCAGTGTTTGGAAATAATAGATTCTCCTCTCCTCTATTTTTAACAATAGCTTCTACAAGTGCTGAGGTTTTGGAAAAAAAACTTAATCTGATTCATAAAACAAATGCTCAGGAGAGAAACCAGTTAGGGATACACTGATGCATCGATCCAGCATCAGTAGGTATCGGCCCTGTCAATGGACATCAACCTTGGAGGCAGATTTTTATCAGTTCCATGTATCAGTTTAATGCTTTCATCTCATAAGGTGTCACAGTTTTGGCCAAAACTATGTTAGCTATGTAAGCTTTGTAGCTAAAGCAAACAACGCTCCCTTAGCTACGTAGCTAATGTTAGCTTTAGCTACATTTGCTAAACCATATTCCCAAGCTAAAGCAAGCATAGCTACATTGGCTGTTGTAGAAAAATCAACTACATAGCCAGCATAGCTATGTTAGCTTTAGCTACAGCTAACAAAGCTAAAGTGAGCTAGGGTACAGGTGACTATGTACTTCTAACACAGGTGTAAACATAATTTAATCAAGGATTAGACTTTTTTCTGTTTATCTATGAAATGTTCCTTAGTCTGTAATGTTTGCAAAGTGGTTATTTCATGAATGTAACTACCAAGTCTGGTAGTTACATTCATGAAATAACCACTTGGTTTATGAATAAAGTTCAATTAAAAAAAAAAAAAAAAAGATCTGAAAATGTTTTACTGGCAAATTACATAACATCTGTTCTTACAGAGGTGTGGTCTCACATTAGTGGTCTGCAAGTGGGGGCATCTGAGATTTGAGGTCTGCAGCCAGATCCCTCAAAAAATGATAATCACAACTTCTGTACTTTGAACAGTACTGAGGTCAGAATAATTAATTATATTGGTGTTTTTCATTTGAAAGTGTGTGTGTTTGTGTGTGGCAAATCAAATTGAGTAGACCTAACTAATTTGAGAAGAAACGTATCCCTGACGTCAGGCCAAAACCTTGTGTCTCCATTTGTTGTTTTACTTTTTTCTCTCTAGAAAACAGTATAATTGGTCAACCTTCAGTGCAAGTGACTGGAAAGTGCTGATTTTTGAGATAGGAGGTTTTTGTCCAGTGCCGGCTTTATGTAAGTTACAGAATAGGGAACATATTGTATAACCCTACTAGGCTTATGTATATCTTGAATAGAGGAGTACATTACATTTTCTTTGTATGGACCTTGCATTATAAATCTAAATGACTGGTCAAACATGAGAGAAAAATTGGCATCAATATCAGCAATTGACAAAAATAGATATGGGATTCCCATGATTGGTGCATCTCTACATTCAGTTGATCTACAGGCAAACTTTTGTACACAGTCAAATAGTGTGAATAGAATAAATATGTTGATAATGTTTTGGTGCTGAAAATGTCAGAGGAGTGTAGAATTACCCAGTACCAGGTACCTAGAGCTTTTATTTATGTGGTCTTGGTTTTGGACAGGTATCCATATTGACTGGCTTTTAATAGTATCATTGAATCATGACAACCCTATAACAAAGTCTGGCAGGCAGATTACTCTGATATCAACATAAACAACTAGTAAAGACAGAAGTGCGACTAGGCTTATAATGATATTAATTATAGCAGTAATAACAGTAATAACACACACAGCGTTAGTCCTCCTCTGTTTAGCCTTTGTTGCTCTGTCTGCTGCTGACTCAGTGACAAATAACAGCTTTGCTCCATCATTTTGCCTCTCTACCTTTGAGAATTACAGTGAGGTGTAACAGTGCAGGTTGACTGAAGGGGGCTTATATTGACCTCCTCTAAGAAAGTCGACCTGTTTTGGGGGGGTGATGTCGCCTCCTGTAGTTACATAATCCATCAAATTTGTCAGCATGTCCTAACAGCATGTGACGCAAGCAAGCATCAGCAACAAAACCAGGTTATCTGAATTGTTTCCAAGTCGTTTTCTAACAGCTCGCAAATGATGCAGCACAAAGCAACATCACTGTCATACTGTTTCTATTTTTCTTTGTTGTTCATGTTGACATGGAGCAAAGGAGCAAGGGAGGTTGACAAAGAACAGAGAGCCCTGCAGCAATAATTCTTCATTTTCCCCTTTTAAATGTCCAAAAAGACTTTTCAGGACATGAATTCAAAACAATTTGGCTCATTTATGTCCAAGACTTGTCAATGCAAGACTACATCTGTTTCTCTGCATTCAAAATAAAAGCCCTGAATGCCAAACTGTGAAGTGTGCAGGGCAAAGAAGGAAATATTTAACAGATGCAGGGTGGACAGCCAGAATCTGATAAACTTCCTCTACAAACATAAAAGCTAAAGTTCGAAACATGCGCAGTTTCCAAAATGCAATCAAGTAATTTTTGTTTCTGTCAAACTAAAACTGCACTTTAATCATCCTTTAAAAATGACTACTGTAGAAGATATTAAATGGTTTTGTGTTTCAGTGTTCTGCAATACAAACTGCTGTTTAAAATAATGATAATAATTGTGCCATCTTGATGTGTTTTTCATTAATCTATTATTGGCAGCCCTGAACATACCAAACTGTTGCCAGAGTTCCACTGAGAGTCATATTCTAAAGTTTTGACTCCATCTGTCACATTTACCCAGTTAAAAGTGAGTAAATGTTGTATTTTAATCCGTTTTCAGATAAATTAATACATAAACTACACATGAACAGATAGAGAGAGATGGGGTTAATTAGAACCACAAGGTAGGTCTCCTTTCATTATAAAAACAGGTGTCTGCATGCACATCATACATCATGAAGCAAACATAAAAGCTTAGTCATGAAGTGAAAGAAAGTGACCAGCCTGCTCATGTGCACGGTTACATTATGCAAAATAGCAGCTTCCCCTCATATGCAAAGCAGCCCTTTTACTCCTTAAGATCTATTATTCACTTTCTTGCTTGCATATCCAATTACTAAATGAGCTTTGCCTCATTCCAATAAGTTTTAAAAAAGAAGAAGAAAAATCCTCATGGATAAAACTCCATGGTAGCAATTAGTAACACCAGAGGGTTACGGCTTGTCTTCATTTTCTCTTAATATTGTTCTTCTTTGCTGTCATTAATCGCAGAATCTGCAGACTGTGACGTTTTCGGATCATTTGGATGAATTTAAAGCCTTCTCCAGCAAGCACAGAATACTGTTTTGCACGCTAAATTCTTGTGATAAACAGTTATCTGGCATTTGGCATGTTTTAGCGAATCAGACAAGACAAACAGCCTATAGAATAATGATCTCTCGCTGTGTAGATGCCCACAATGCCCGCTGTGTTTGGTGCTAGGTTTAAAAGGACACAGCCGTCTTGTAGAACTAAAAATAATGTTCCAGGAGCTTGTTCTTCCCCCTCACTGCAGCACGAGTTCACCCCTGCAGGCTGACCAGAGCTCTGTGGTTTTCCCAGGGCAAGCTGTCTCGCTCCTGCCTCTGCGGCTCATCTGTCATTGGCCAGACCTAAAGCTGCTGGATCTTTGCCTGAAGACTTTTAAAACTCTCTGGCGAGAGGTCATACATTGAATTAGAAAGCCAGTGGGGGAAAAAAATATCTCGATGCCGGAGCAAAAGCTAGTATTAAACTGTATTTCTGTGGCAGTGGAGCCTCCAGCGCTGCTCGCCCTGTCAGTCTGGACCCAGCCTGTCGTGTTAAGTTTCAGATTATTTCCAGGGAACGCATTTAAATACCAGGGTGCAGGTCACTGTTTGGGTGACCTCTCTGAATTTGTATTGATTCTGTGTTTCTATAAAGTCTTCTTCTTCTATAAAATCACTGCTGTACCCTCAGCATGAACTATATGTGCATATATAACCCTAACCCTATAATACAGTAGTTTACTAAACTTATTTGCTGACCTGTCAAGAAAATAGTTTCAAGGCGGCTGTGAAAAAGATCAGAAAAAAAATTACCTTAATTTTTACACAAGATTTTGGAGTGTTTCTGTGGGAATTTGGGTCCATTCATCTTTATGGGGTCAGGCACTCATGTTGGACCAAAGGCTTGGCTCGCAATCTCCATTCTAGTTCAAATTAAAGGTGCTCAATGGGGTTGAAGTCAGGGCTCTGTGCGCCTTAGTCAAGTCTTCCACGCCAAACTCATCAAACCATGTCTTTATAGTCCATCTTTGTGCACTGGGGCCGTCACGTTGAAATGAAAAAAGGACCTTTCTCAAACAGTTGTCACAAAGTTGGAAGCATAACATTGTCCAAAGCATTAAGCTGAAGCATTTAGACTGACCTCCACTGGAGATAAGGGAGCTATCACCCAAACAGGTTATTAAAGTTAACTAAAACTAACTAAATAACTTAAAATAAAATGTAAAAATCATTTTCAGTAACTGAAACTAAATAAAAACTAAGCTTTACAAAAAACAAAAACTAACTTAAACTTACAGTGCTTAACAAATCTATTGGACCACCTGTCATATTTGTCTCAAAGACCATCGGACCAGCGGACTCTTTCATTTCAGTGAGCTCTCGACATTTTACCATTTTGAACAGGAATGAGGGATTTCAAACTGAATTCACTCAAATTTGAGCTTCTCTGAGAAGTCAGAAATTGATCAAGCATAACATTCAACCACTGAAACTCATTTTTTCTGTTCAGGTATGCAAGTAAATAACTATAATTTGACATATTAATGAAGAAATAATAATGTGCTTTACTTTTTTTTTGTTTTTTGGTAAATCAGTAAATTTGAAAATTCATGGATAACAATAATAATGATATTTTAGCATTAGAAATATCATTTGGGTTAAAGAGCTTCTACATATTGGTGTATTAACCATTGCAGAAACATAAAAAACGATTTTGGTAATTACCAATGCTGTTAATTTAGGGCAGCTGTGGCATAAACCTTACTTTGGTTAGGGAATTAGGGTTAGGTGGTCTAATAAATTTGTCAGGCACTGTACCTCTGTGCTTATAAAACTAGACTAAACTCAAATTAGAGGCAAAATGTCCTTAGTTTTAGTCTTTAACAGCTGCATATTGACTGATTTGTACACCCAAGCCTTATGAGAGACTGATTTGATTGAAGAAGACTTCACACAATGTTACTTTTAGGTCTTGAGTTACGTGCAAAGATCAAAATTGAATAAATAAGATGAAGTGTGAAGAGCCTACCTAACAAGTAATCCAGCAAAAACTAAAACGAACACCAAAACTATTAAGAACTAAACTAAAATAAAGCCTTCTTGAAATTAGAAACTAAAAAAACAAGTAGTTAAGCGTAGCAGTAAAACTAAATGAAAATTAAAACTAATATAGAATCAAAACCCGTTATTATCTTGGCCCAAATCCTAGAAACAGCCTCATACCATTATCCCTCCTCCAACAAACGTCACAGTTGGCACAGTGCTGCAGGCAGGTAATGTTCCCCTGGCATCCACCAAACCCAGACACACCTGACTGCCAACAGAGAAGTGTGATTCGTAACTCCACCGGACGCATTTCCACAACTTTCTAACAGTCTAAATCCGGAATTTAGTCACATGTAGCTCTGTGTTTTCACTTCCTTACAGCAAACATATTCCAACACATCTAGTGTGACAAAAACTTTGGATTTCACTTTACAAGGTCTTTAATGCTAGTGGAAGTCCTGAACTCCTCAGCAGGGGCGGAGCTACAATCTCTGCACGAAGGGGGCGGAGCATTCTCAAGGGGCCCTTATAATAAAAGCATTTTTATTCCAAACATTACATTAGTTTACATATCCTGTTTAATGTTATGCATTTCAAAATATGTCACTTATTGAGCCAAGTAAACCTATTCAACTATTACACAAGATAATACCTGGAGACCTCTGATTAAAAGAAAATATATAAATGCTCTCCTCACTTCATTGTTTGGTGTTGGTATTCGCACAGGATAGGTCGTTGTATACTGGAATTTACAACAAATTCATTTTTTAAATTCCACATAAAAGGCAACATAAAGCACGTGGCGTTTGCAGGTGTCATTTCCTTTGTGTATCCTTTACGCTTCTATTTTATTATATTATAATCTGTCGCTATCCATGATCAATAAACGACTGAAATTTCCCCAGCTCTGTTATCATCAATCAGCAGCTGATCAGTCAGAGAAGAAGAAGCACTGTCCCTCCGTTCATTCATGATAGTGCGAAGTCTCACGTCAAATATTAACCTTTTCAGTGATTGTTTTCTGCAGATGATACATGTTATAACTTTTTCACAGTGGTCTACGCAGCCTGTTTATTATATTTTTTACCAATCAGAAAATGGTGCAGAAAAAGCGTACGGACCGTAAAAACCACCACCTCGAATTACCGACATGCACGGGATCAGTAGCCTATTATCTGTGGATCTATGTGCGCTGAAATATGGGCAGTGATTTGCCCTCGAATTTTTAATTTATGTACAGATTTGGGGGATTATCGGGGTCAAAAACACAGACGTCCTACGTAATCACTACAAAATCCCAGCGGTAACCCCTAACAGAATTTATGTCTGATAAAACATCCAATAGAGCCACTTCACCGAAGTTTGTTCTTAGGAACAACAACAGAAGGATAACGAGGAAAAAAGATTTTAGTTAAAACAGTTCAGCACCGTGGACAGCGCAGTGTGCTGACAGGCAGACAGTGACTGGCCAGGTGTGCCGTCTAGTCAGCACCACAGCTGTACCACATAGAATCATATAAAGACACCAAACTTGTCTTTAAAAACAAAACAGACACAGCGGTCTTTAAGGAATATTCACGTTAATTCAGCCTAGGTCTAAAACAGCGCAGGCAGTGTTACAGATACAGGCTAACATGTTTTAAACATGTAATTATAAAACTGACATTGTGATCAGCGTTTTCAAATCGAAGATAGAAAGCAAGATATGAAACAAAGGTATAATAAAGGGTGATTATGATTCAATGAGTCATTGTCCCTGCTCAGTCTGCTGTGTTTACTTTAGTCCATGTGTGTCCAGGATCCTCCACTGAACTTAATGATCCAAGCTAGTTAACAAACTTTGAACTTGTACATGTCCCAATTCATCCTCCTCTCCATCATGATGGCAAAGCTGCTAACATTTTAGTCCCTGTCAGTGTTGATGCCCCTCGCTAAACACAACGCAGCGAGGTGTGAGAGTCTGGCCTCTTCCATGTACAAACAGCTCTTAATTAGCTGAAGACGAAGGAAACTCAGTTCACCTGAGGGGGTAGGTAGGTGGACAGGTATCCTCCACCACCACCTCTCTTGGATGGGTCTCCCAGGTGTTCATGGTAGAAGTCCTCCTCCCCTGGTGTGCCTTCCTCGGCTTCATAGCCGCTAAACTCGCCGTTAGCCACGGTCAGTGCTAGCTGTAATTTAGAACAATTACCATCGTCTTGATCCGTTTTTATCTTTACTGTTGTTTGAGGATGAGCTAGATGAGCAGTAAGATGTATCAGGAGCACATGGCACTTTTTAATCTTTCCTATTCTCTTGCTAATTAGGTTTTAAAGCCCAATGTCTATTTTCTCTTCATTTTGGCGCTAACAGGATCAACAGGAAGCTTACCATGGCACATCACATAGTGACCGTTCATCAATCCCATGATGCATGGCGCTAGACTTAAAATAGTTTAAATGTATTATTTTGTTTCCAAAATGCAAGAGTTACTCATTCATTTTTGTTGTTTGTGGTATTTTTGTTGAAAACATTATGATTTATGTTGATTACGGTCATTTTTGTTCCATTTATATTCAATACCATGAGTGAGAAGGCTGTTGCTGCAATTCATATCATTTAAAATAGTGCCATATTCTGCAGTGGTGCGTAGCATATTAAAGTGATGGTCTGTAACTAAGTGACGGTACTAAGCCGTACAAACACGCACTCTGATCTGGAGTCAGATTTGGGGGCCCCACTGGATAGGGGGCCCCAGGACGGCTGACCCCCCCACCCCTGCGCCAGCCCCGCCCCTGCCTCCCAGCCATGGAATCAGCAGGGCGTTGGCCACCTTTATGCAGCATGTGCCTTAGCAGCCTTTGACCCAATCATCTGTGATTTTATGTGGTCTTCTGCTTTATGGCTGAGTTGCTGTTGTTCCTAAACTCTTCCACTTTCTAATAATATCACTTACAGCTGACTGTGGAATATCCAGCAAGGTTGAAGTCTCACAAACCATCTTATTGCAAAGATGGGATCCATCACAGTGCCACGCTTGAAGTCACTGAGCTCTGCAGTATTTATCTGTTTTAGTCTTATCATCTTGTGTCACAAATGTTTGCATATGTAGACCACATGGCTAGATGCTTGATTTTCTATGCCTGTGGCAACAGGTCTGATTGAAACACCTGAATTCAACAGTTTAAAGCTGTGACCAAGTGCTTTTGTCCATAAAGTGTATCTATAAAATATAAAACTAAAATGTTCATTGATTTTAATCAGTTTTTTTTTTTGTTAAAGAAATGTGTATTTTGTTGTCATTTTTACAGTTTTACAGTTATATTAACTTAATTTATAGAATGGTAAACATTATTTCATAACATCTCTTATCTTTTAGTTAGCAACCCCATTATTCTTCCATTTTACCTTTTTAAGGGGCAAATTTATCTGTTTTAGTCTTATCAGCTACCATGATGTGTCATCTTATGATTGTCCAGCAGAATACTGATTACCATTATAATATTGTTATCATGGGACCCTTCCACCCCTACTGTATATCACTGACAGAGTCATAAATCCATTTATCTTTTTAATTGTGATGAAATGCATATATGGAGTAGAATGCAATGTAAACACTTGTGTAAAGTGCAAATACCTGTCAGTACTGATTTGATGATCATTTTAACCAACAGTCTCTAAACCTATGATTTCGGAAACGGTACAACAACATAATAAAGTGCTCTGGAAAACTAACAAGCAGCTGAGATGTGGGAAAGCACATGGCTCCTCTCTGGCAGCTTCTCTCCACTTCAAGTGTTCAAGTGTTTGTCATCCAGCTTAATAAGGTGGCCTCAGAGGGGGAAACCACAGCAGCAACCTCATGGATGCAGAGCTTGGGTTGAGGTTATGGAGGGTTTATGACTTCATTTTGCCTGTTGACAGTTGATACATTTGCATAGAGCTGCACAGAGAGGAGCTGTGGGATTCAGGTTTGTATCAGAAAGTCTCGACAGAAGTTTCATTTCAAAAACAGAAAAGATTAAGAGGTTTTGAATCTGTTTTTATTTTCACTTACAGTACTGTGAAGACTTTTAGGCAAGTTTGGGCCAAAAATTGAGGCTGAAGTAAGGCGTAGATGTGGGCTGGAGGGCGGACTGGCTTAAACCCTGGTCCTGCTCTGGATGTCCTTGCATATCATCAGGGGCATGGAGAGGTGGATGTGGCGAGAAAGCATGGCCTGGGGTACCTGTTGAAATGGTTCCTATTTTTTAAATAAGAAGCCAAAAATCTGACAGAGAGTCATTCCTACATCATTTTAGTATATAACTTACATAGCTTTCACAGACACATATGGTAGTATAGCACTATTAATAAATAAAACAAAAGCTCAGTGTGGTTACACTACCGCTGCAGAGGAAAATAACTCCATTATTCTGACGGCCTTACATATTGTTGAGGTAAATTATTCATAAAATCACTGGCTTGTAAATAGGCTTGAATAAATCATTAAATAATGGCTGACAATTAATAAATAAAAGTACTGCAGGCCATTTATTATTAACAGAGCTCCCTGTGTATTATCAAGGCAGCACTGTGAGGGTCAGGGTAGTTCACGGTTCAAACCTTCAGCTCTGTTGACTGAACCTGAAGTCCATCCTCTGAGCCGGATTGCCTGCAGGAAAACTTTAGAAATGAATCTCCCTCGCTGAGTTCAAAGCCTCAGTTAGGGCTGTGTAAGGAGAATCCAATGGGAGTCATTGTTTTGCATATTTTTTTTTTTTATCTTGCAGGCGGTGGCATTGCTCTCTCATCTCTCACTCTGTCTGTCTCTGATTTTAGAGCTGTGAGATTGTTTTTTGTAATATGATAATGCATTGTTTGTCTGAAGTTTCATATGTGTTGCCCTCTTGCCTGCATCTGGTGCATGAAATTATTTTTGATTTCAAGTAAGAATGAACAAAGGATATGAGAGAGAGAAAAAAAGAAATCCTTCTCAGTGTACGTCCAGCAAGGGTCTTAGTGCCAAACTTCACCAAATGGCCTGTCTAGCAGCGAGCACTGCCAGCCGTTCGTTTCATGCTGTACCAAGATTCAGGGGATGCAATCTGCACAAATCATAGAGGCATAAAGATTAATTTAGCTGCAGAGAAAACAAGGATAGAGAGTGGGTGCTGGTTTGTCCAGAGGTATGAGGTGTTGTGAACCCCTGAAGAACAGGAACACTGCAGTTGTACCTCTTTTCAGAAACGCATGCATCACTAAGCTCATATTTCACTGTCTGCACTTTTCAGAAGACTTTTCATGAGATTGTTGAACTTGTCTGCAGGAGCCACTACCTAACCAGTCTGTCAAAAACAGGTTTGTTGTTTAACTGGCTCATTTTTATGAGTTTATTTAACCTTTATTCAACCAGGAAATGTCACTGAGATTAAAAATCTTATTTTCAAGAGTGTCCTAGCCCAGATGGGCAGCAGATTGAGCTGAATTGCTTTATGTCCAATTATATTAAAAAAAATATTTATTTCATCCATCGATCTTAAGTCAGCTAGCTAGCTTCAGCAGGTGTTAGTGTCTCCATAACTGTGGCCACATGTTGTTGGTTTAACATCAAATCTTCATTTATGTTCTTTGAAGAATGTTATCTGGATCTGGACCATTGTTTATACCACTAATACAAACGGGTCAATGACATGTAAGGCTTCAATCACTGTGGTTACACCACCTGACATTTACAACTAATTTCAAATAAAATAGGTTAATACTTTGACGCATATTGTCTGTTTTGCTCTTGTTAGAAAGTATACACATATATTTCTAAAATAAAATCAAGAGTTTAACAGGAAAACACGTTTTTAGCAGTTTTCAATTAGCATGGAAAGTGAACCTGCTCACCTGAAATGTTTTTGTCTTTATTTGAATAAACCATCTTACTTGAGGTCAGCTTTAGTCAAATGGATGATAAACAATGTTATAATGTTTATATCACTTCATTTTATAATAAAAGTCCCCTTTTTATAGTTGGGCCCCCCTGGCATTTAAGAACTTGCAAATTCAGAGACAGAAGTTTTTTGATGATTGTACTAACTAACCTGGCATGTAAGATCAACTGTTTCAAAATATCCACTGCATGGATTTAATTCACATTCATCTGGGAAAGCTCCCATAGAGTGTTTTGGAAGGGTAGGAGTTTTCAAAACATATTCGAAAGGTGGTTGGGGGAATGTTCTGTGTGTCACATTTATGATGGGCCAATGAAAGCATCAAGACAAAATGAAGTTGTAAACGTGCTCCTCTTAAGCTGATAGGCTACTGCTGCCATAGTTTGTTAATGGTGGTGCCTCTCAGTGAATAAAATTGATGCCAAGGCCTGTCAGGGGACATGCAAAAACATCTTCTCTGCCAAGTCAAGCTTTCAGTTTGGTGCTATGCTCTTGTTTTATAAAGTAATGTGGTCCAGTTCAGATTAAAATGCCACTTTTCTACAGCTACATCTGAGCTTACCACAGCAGTAGCCAGTGGATTCACCCTTTCTAAACCGTTAACTAACCCTTTTCCCCTGTAACTCTCACTAACTCGTGCTGAAGCAGGTCAGCAGGAGACCAAAAACATCTTTCCTATAATGAAAAGCTTCTAATTTTGTTTTTATTCTACATTACATACAAAAACGTTGTCCAGTTGTTGCAAAACTGACTCTATACTCCAGCTACATCCAAGCTGGAGGCAGCCATTGCAGATGGCTTCTTGTATAACTAAACTCCTCCCATGGCTACCCCCTTGTTCTCAAATGATGCTGATTGGGCCAAACTGTGTTCACAAACGTGGATTGGAGCTTTTCATGAAGGATTTGCCTGATGACCGAGATGGAGTCTGGCAAAACCATCTGCTTTGAAGATTACTTAATAACTTTAAAATAATACATTTTAATAACATTTGTTTATTTCAAATATTTCAACCTTATAATCATACTAGAATATTCTTATTTAAATTTCTCAGTATAAAAATGTCCTTTTTAACAGTGTCGGTATCTGTCATTTACTCTGAAGGTGGCGCCACCTGATGTTTTTAGGGTTTGTGATGCCAAAATATGAAATGAGTTTTATCATTCAGACATGTTGGTACCAGTATGTATCACTACTTACTGTAGTCCTGAAATGTTTCCAACCGGCTCAGCCAAGTTCAACGGAACTTGGAACCTTTGTGTGCGACATCAAAAATGGGGACAAAGTGAGCGTACAAAACCTTGTATAGTTCTGATAGAGTTATTTTTCCACTCTTATTAATTTCCAGAAGCAAAGATATCTCCATTCAGTATTCATTTTATTCTGCTTTTTTGTTGACTTGTTTGCTTGTCTGTAGATAAATTTTACATTATCAGAGTTCAGATGACATGCTGTGCTTTGGCTTTTAGAATCAATTTTTTATTATTTTTTTTAAATAACAATTTATTGAAAGCAACAACAAGAAAGGCTCTGCAAAAACATAGCAGTTAATTTTAATTCTGTATTTTTCCTTCTGTCAGAAGTGTATTAATAAGTAGATTAGTAGAAGACTTCAATTTTTGAGACAAAGGTCTGAAAGCTGTGTAACAGTGACAGAATTCATTTGGAGTTGAACCATTTGGGGTTTCTTTCCTCTTTACTGAGCAGCAGGAGGGCGAGGATTAAAGGACAAATGTGAAAAAAGAGAGAGAGAGTGAGGGATGACTTGCAGAAATGAGCCTCAGTCAGATTCATAAAGCAGGACGTTGGCATTGTTAAACACTGTCTGCGTCAGATCCCTTGACCAGCGGGACGCCCTGTGAGCGGCTCCTCTCATATTTGATGAGTGATACATGTGTGGGTGACTTTCTGACATGAAAAATAGCACGCAGTGAAATTCAAATGGCATCACAATCAGGGGGAAGTAGTTCATACTGGAGATGTTTACAAGACAAATGTTTGTTCATTGGGTTGCAATAATCTGTAATCAGAGCACAGCAAATGCGTTTTCCATCAGACGGTTTTGTAGTGCAGATAGATTTGAAAAATTGCCTTAGGACTGTGATCAAACACTGGATCCACATCATCTCCAACAGCCTGCATTAGAACATTTTGTAAACAGTGTTTATCTGTAATCGCTGTCTTTCTTCTGACACCGTAAAACGAAAAGACATCACCTCTTTTTTTTTTTCTTTTTTCCTTAAGTGAAGGTTGGCATTTAGAGTGGAGTCAGTGCTATGTTTATACAAATCCTGTTGACTTCAGAAATCAGACCTTTGGGAGTGAGTAGTTCCTCAAATAGCCGTAGAGATGGGCAGTGTTTCCCCAGAGTAAAGGTGTGTCCTACTTTGCAGAAAGTGAGGCTATTTCAACACTTTGATGTGCGATGCAGTCGACGCTTTCCCAGAGCTGGAGCGAGATGAGTAAAAAAAAAAATCTAGGAAATTATTTGGGTTTTGAAGTTATTGAGGAATAAAACAAAGATGTGTTACCTTTTTAGCCAGAAATAAACTTGAAAGCCTTTGTGGGAAATAACCATTTAATTTAGTCATTAAAATCTTTATCCTTTCAGTGCCAGGGTAACACTTGGTATATGCTTACCCCCAAAGGATTTGAATGTGGAATGGGAGAATAAGTAACAACTTCTGTTTTTAAACATTGTTTCTTTAAAGCAGGAAGTTTTGCAAGTTTGAGGTTCTTACTAATGAATCATGCAGACATAGAGAGTTGGGACAATTTTAGGCCTGCTTTCCCCTTTCCAAAAACACTAAGCACTGTGTTGTTTGATTCTGGCTGAAACACAGTTTTCTTGTTTCTAATGTACAGTAACAGTCTAATATCACCAGCAGCAAAGAGCTATGCATACAGACTGTGTGTGTCTCCTGCATGTAAAATCTAGTGGTGCTTAATAGCGAGAGATTTTTGAATCAGCTATCTTTTGGAGACAACATAGAGTACAAAAAACCCTGTAGACAAATGTGTGTAGTGCACATTCTGTACACAGAAAGTTAAGAAAGCTTGAATACACCTAGAAAATAACTGTTGCATAAAAAGTAAACATATGTACACTTCTGCTGTCCACTATAGTGGGTGGTGTCATAAAAGTGACATGTCTGCAAACGGTCCATAGTGAGTTATATGGGTGCTTCCCATACACTATTCACAGCTGTTAGTCACATGACTTATACCCAGCTTTGGAGGGTAAAAAGAGCTGATCGAAGTGGCAGCTACCTTTGACCACTACATGGAGCTGCAGCAGTGGCGTTTTAGTATTTCATCTCCTCATACAAAAATGTTTGTATACCAAGACAACAGCAGAAAAAACTGGGATATATATTCCAACTGTAAGTCACTTTAGACCCCTGTGCAGCACTTGTGACACTATTCAAATCAATAGAAACAGCAAAATCTTTGCCAGAACTTAAACTTAAGTGTATTTACAGTAGTTGGAAGTATTTCCCTTTACATACACAGAGATGAAAGCCTATAAAAGTGCAGGCAGCTTTATGTGAATAATGCTGTCATTTTGGAAGTGGAGGACAAGAAAATCTGTCATGATAAAGCAGAGGTGAGTGCTAATGAGCTAACATTAGTTAGTCACATTAATGTTACCTAACAGTGGTATTAGGATCAGTGTTAGCTGTCACTTTCAGTCAGTGTTCTGATGCTGTGCAAGGCAGTTTTGGTCAAGCTAATATAATGTATTGTGGCAGGACTAGAAGTTGGTTTGGTGCTACTGTGTAATGTAACGTATAGAGACAGCAGCATTACTCTGACCTCTCATTTTTTTTTCTGTGATGTAGTTGTTTGAAAGTATAACTTGAGCCTGTCTCTTCATCCATTAGTCCTTCCAGTTAATTCACATCTTATATCTTCAACATCTGTAAAGATTTAAAAAATCTTAATAACAGAGCCAAGCCTTAACATTTCAATACTTCTGTTTCATTCCAGGCTATTGATTTCCTTTTACTTTTGTGTGAAAATCAATAAGCAGGAGAATGTATTTTCTGATATGAAGCTTTTCAGATATGAGTGGTGACTAAACACTAGTAGCATTAGATTAGATGAAGACTTATGCACATCTGGTGTTATTTTACAAGACAATGGTCAGTTTCACAAGTTTTTTTCTTTTATAAATGTATGTTCATAAACACAAATGCTGCACTGTGAATATTCTCCAACTCCTACACACCACATTATGTGCAGTCTTTTAACTTCTGGCTCAAGGCCAAAAGTTTCTCTGTGACTTTTTGTGCGTTGTTAATAATAGTTTTTAATGGCTGTCAAATTGTTCCTAAAGAGCAGAGTTTCACATCTCTGTTGTCCTTTTATTGTTTCAGGCAGAGGTTCTAAAGCTGCTAGGTCTTGGGGCGAAAAAAGTATTACAGCAGAAAGTATTCATCTCTGGTTTGGTCGAGGTCATTACGTACAGGTTTTGTTAAAACACTGGCTTTATAATCTTAAATTAACATGTTTCCTTTGATTATTGTGCAGATGCATTAGTAATCTAATTTCAGAGTTTTTCTTTTCAATCTTAATTAAAGTTCAGCCTTCCTAATAATAATAATAATAAGACTTTATCCCCTTTGAAAGCTGTGCAATATGGTACTGAGAAGTATTAATCAGCACAATGGAAGTTGAAAGACACTCAAAACATCCAAAATGGGGCCCTATTTATTCAAAAAGGCAACACACAGGAGCATAGTGGGTAAACATTGTCAAACTGGTTTGTTACATGTGGCTTTCAATATTAAAGTTATCCACCTCATAAATTAAGTCATGCAGACAAATTACCCAAATGTCTGCTCATCCATAAACTCTGGAGAAAAGTGATTAAGTCCCTATAAAAAGTATTAATCCCCTTGGACATTTTACAATTTTATTGATTTTATAATTCAGTCATAATCACTAGGATTTGGCTTTTCTAACAAGTAATGTCACATGACTAGAATAAAACATTATTTAGAATAAGAGACTGCATGAATTTTCTCCACCTTTGAGTCAGTATTAAATAGATAGACCTTTGGCTGCAATCACAGCACTGAGTCTGTGTGGATAGGTCTCAATCAGGCTTGCACATCTGGACACTGCAATTTTACTCCATTCTGTTTTGCAGAACTGCTCAAGCTCTGGCAGGTTGCATGGGGATTGGGCGGGAACAGCCCTTTTTGAGTCCAGCCACAACTCCTCTGTTGGACTGAGGTCTGGGCTTAGACTCGGCCACTCCAGAACATTCCCTTTGGTGTCTTTAAACCATTTCTGTGGAGCTTTCGCTGTACGCTTCTCATCATTGTCTTGCTGGAAAATAAGTCTTCCTACAAGCTGTAGCTCTCTTACAGTCCTCTAGGATTTTCCATATATTGTAGTGTTTATTTTATTTAGGTCTAAAATATGTCCCCTTTTACAACTCTCTAACACTGAACATTCAGTTAGAGTCAGTGATGAGTACACTTCAATGACTGGCTACAATAAACAGTTTTGACAACTAAAAATGTTAAAATACAAGTGTTTGGGAGGAGAACATGCTAAAATATATTAAAAGAAATATGTTTTGATGGAAATGTCTTGATTGAAACAAAATGCTCCCTGAAACTTCAGTCTCTGAGCTTGAATTAAAATGCAATACTGCCCATTTTCTTTAAAAGATAAAACCTTAAAGTAAATATAAAACTAGTCTGCAGATTCTGGATCTCTGGATGTATACAAATGAACTGAATCCTTGTATTATTATTATTGTATTATTGAATATTATTCGGATTAAATGTAAATGATGTTGATGGATTGAACAAATTGGAAGTGGTTCTCAACTGGATATGATTCTCAGTTCCCATCCATACTTCCAGGGTCAGCTGCCAAGAAGCATCCCCACAGCATGATGCTGCCACCACTGTGTTTCACAGTGGGGTGATGTGTTTGTGGTGATGTGTAGTGTTCAGTGTCCAGACATAGCATCTTGTCTGATGGCCAAAAAGCACCATTCTTGTGTCATCAGATCACAGAACCTTCCTCCAACTGACCATTGACTTTACTAAGAGCCTTTTGGTGAACTCTAGTGGAGATTTAAAATTATTCTTCTTCAACTTTGGCTTTCTCTGACACTCTTGCATTAAGCTTTGACTAGTAAAGAACAAGGGCAACAGTTGTTGTATACAGAGTCTCCCCCATCTCAGCTGCTGCAGCTTTGGCTCCTTCAGAGTAGTCATAGGTGTTTTGGTGGCAGGGTATGGAAATGAAGCATAGAAATCTGCAATTTAATCAAGTATGTAAGGTATCGGATGTGTTAGTACCAGTACCATGTTGGTGCCGGAGTTCTATACTCATCCTTAGCTCATATCCAGTTGTCCTGTAAAGGAAAGATTTTTACCCTTTATATCAACAAATGTTTGAAGGGCTGGCAAAGAGTTCTGATGACTGTTTGACCTCTGAACTCTAACTAGTTTATTCTTGAGTGAGGACGAATATTAGTGCAAAATTTGAAGAAAATCTCTTGAAGGATTTTTAAATCATTGCGTTTGCAAGCAGGGGATGCTCATGAGTCCTGTGACCTTGACCTTTTGCCTTAGAGCTCAAAACTGTAATCAGTTCATCTTTAAGTCAGGACAAACATTTGCAAGCATTCTAAGGATATTATGTTCACAAGAATGGCCAGGAAATCAAGGAGTTAACATGGAGCCCAAGTACCTTAATGTTTAACCTATGACCTTTACAGATTATCATTTGGTGAAGGTGTACATTCATGCAAATTAAATGAAAGTCTGCCCAAGTGTTCCTGAAATATTGATTTCAGAAGAATGACCTAGGTGGACGGACACTCAGAAGATGTAATGCCTCTGCTGTCTCTGAGGCAGAGGCTTAAAAATGTACATGAAGAAGTAGTTTGTCTTTGTGCTGATGGGCTTGTATGCTTTTTTTACCTCATAAAGAAGCATTATCCTCATGAATATCAGTCTGTTTCATAACCAGTTAAAAACTGTCCATAGGAAATTTAATTTGTTGCTAGGCAGATTCAAAAGCCTTATATCAGCAGAGTGCATATGGTATAAATAGGATATAGTAAAGCCTACAAAATCACTCCACAGTATGTATAAATAATCTCCAAAGTGCATTTTGAATGCTGAAGCAGAGAGTTGGCCCCCTCTGTATGACTGAAAGTTAAATTTAGCATCCCTCTGTATTTAAAAATAGATGCATAATGAAAGTCAGTGTTTCTGCAAAAAGCAGAGGACTTGAACTCTTCTTCCGTGTCATTTATTCCTCCAGCAACACGGACCTCTGTGCAGACATAGCAATTCTAGTGAGAGGAGAGTCCATTACATTAATCTGACTAATGAGCTATCACGTTGAATAAATAAATCTACAAGAACAATAATGTATTTTAATAAGAAATGCTAAAGGCCACTCAGATGAGAAATTACCTCTCAAAAGTCTTAGCCTATAGAATAAATCTGACTTCCCTGTGTTCTTGACACGTAGGGTCCATGTGAAGTTGATTTTAATAATTGATTACTAGAAAGTGCTGGGAGAGCTTTGCTGATAAGCAAAAGAATAGGTTTTTGTGTTTGAATCACAGCATCCTATCGATCCTCTTTGAATAACGCTTAGTGGAGGAGTCACAGACTTAGGGATTATTTATGGATCCTTCTTGACCTTTGCATTTCCTTGGGAGATTGCGTTTACGGCTATGAAATTGACTGCCAAATCTGCACACATAAAATGGATAAATCTAAAGTGACAGCAAAGATCGGCGTGGGGAGATTAGCAGTTTATTTATTTTTTTATCCTGCTGAGACTTGCATAAATCATTATAGGCCAAAACTAAAGAGAAGACGCCTCACCTGCTGCTTGTGTCTTTCTGAGACTAAATACTCTTCTGTTAACTTTTGAGCTATCAGTAATTAGCTTAGAATAGAGACAGCACTGGTGCAGTTTGCAGTTTTGCATTACCTGCTGTCTTTGCGTCCTGAATGTTTTAGGTTAAAAAGTCTCACACTTCAGTGCAGACAGCCAATCAGCACGGCGCCTAGGGCCATTCAAAGCTTGTCAAAAATAAATTAAAAGGTAAGAATGTTTTCACTTTAATGGCCTCACATCTATATATAATCTTCTCTGTCTGCTTCACAAAGTAACTCACACTGTCTTCACTTTTTTAATTTCCTTCCACTCTCTGCTCTCGCAATCTACAGATTTCTGAGTTGAACTGAAGATGCCCAGAAACAAAATGGTTTAAAGATTTTTTCATAGAGTGGACTCTATCTGCTCGCTGTGCCAAACTAATATGCGGCAGTTTGAGAGAGCAATCAAATGGAAATGGAAATTTGAGCAGCTTAAAGATGAAGCTCATTTTTCCCTTAAGAGCTTATAAGTGTTCTGCCAAAATATGTGATTCTCTTTCTTCTTTGTGACTGCAGGCAGGGCAGCTATGCTGGCAGATGTTCACAGACTCCTTCTGTTAATGCTTACATTGTTTACACTGTTACTGCGCATGATGCATAAGATTACTTGACATGACAACAGTGCTTTGTTGTGCTTAGTTATGTGTTGTAAATGACACAGATATACAGTAATTTCACACAAGTTAAGCTACTCTTTGAAAAGTTGCTCAATTTAAGTTTTTGTTTAAGCAGTTTAAATGAGATTTTTAGATCAGTTACTGTGCCATTAAAAGTATTAACCCCTTTGGATGTTTTACCCTATTATTGATTTTACAAACCAATCATTGTCAATGATTTTTTTTTTTTTTTTTTTTAAAGACCAAAAAACCACCAGAGTGCACTGAATGTGTCTCAGGTGATAATAGTATAAAGACACATTTGTCTGGAAGGTCCAGTCACTGGTTAATCAGTATATCTGGCTACCATTACACCATGAAGACAAAAGAACACTCTAAACAATTCAGAGCATAGGTCACAGCCAGCCATCTTTCCTCTGTGCTGGACAGCATCATTCACATCCTGACCAGGGGTGGATCCAGTGGCAGCGGGCCCCCTTTGAAATCTGACTGGCCACCCTAAAATCTGTAATATTAATTGGCTATTTGCCTTGTCAGCCACTGATGGAAAGCTGTTTTTTCTGTAGGCATGTTCAGTTACTAAGCATATCTTAACCTACACTGGATTGGTTTTACTAACTATAGTACACTAAAGGTGGTACATATCAAATTTGCCAGTTCATCCTTATATTTTTCTGTTTGTGGCCCTCAGTAACAAAAGGTTTAACACAATGCTTTAATAATTAAGTTTCTGTATGGCTAATGGAAATACAACTGAAAAAAAGCTTAAGATGCATAGCTACTGTGGCCCTTCTAGCTTCAGGACATTCATAGCTTACTTAGCTAGGCACTGATGGTCAATTAGCATTGATAGTAAATCTAATACTCTACATTAGGGAAGCATAATATTGGATTTTACCTGATATCTGATATGCCAGTATTAACAAATCAATTTTGATATCGCTACTGATATTTAAATGAGGTTGAGATCTAAAACCTCAGTTCAAAACACACAATTGAAAGTTTAAGGATGAATAAATGGACAAAGGTCTGCTGGTGCAGCCTAAAACTCCACCAACTTCTTTGTTTGTATAGCCAATATTAACAGCTGATAGTCCAAATATCAGTTGTAAATATCAGGAGAAATGTTCTGCTGCTGATACCAGTATCATGTCTGTGACGCTGCAGCATTAATTTTTGGTTTCTTCAAAATGATGCATGTTTACATCATGCACTGGGGCAGAAGTGTTAGTTAAACGGCTGAACTGCTTTTCTCAAGTTAACACAATATTTCATAGCAGCATTAGGAGAAGTCTGTTCGGCCCTGCTGTCTTTTGTCCCCTAAGGGACAGCAGAGTGTCTCAGAGCATTAATCTGCTATTAACTCCTCTCTGAGTTTCCTGTCTCAGATGGGATTCTGTAGAAGTATAATCTGGGCTTGTGTGGCCACATGAAAACCCCACGGTTTTGGGGAGGAGGAACACATAGAGGCAGTAACTAAATCGAACCTTTTAAAATTGCGTGCTTAATTGTGCCCATTCATTCTGTACAACATTAATGACATCAGGAATAAACCCATCCAACACTTAGCATTGTTCTTGGTGATGTGAGGTTTACATGCAGCTTCTTGGCCATGGAAAATCATACCATGAAGCACAGTTTTTGCGCTGACATTAGTTCCAGTGGAAGATCAGAACTACTTGACCCTACTTTGTGAGTTTATGTGGTCTTCTTCTTCTTCATGGCTGATTTGCTGTTGTTCCTAAATGCTTCCTCTTTGTAGTCACTGAATTCTTCAGAATGACCCATTTATATCACAAATGTTTGCAAATGGAGACTGCATGGCTAGATGTTTGATTTTATACACCTGTAGAAACAGGAGGTCTGATTGAAACACCTGAATTTAATAATGAACAGGCGTGGCCTAATATTTTTGTCCATAAAGTGTATAAACGATAGGAGTAGTCACTTATAATATATTAGATATTTCATTAGGAAAAAATCTAAATGTTGTTCCTCCAATAATCTTCTTATCTTTAAAACTGAATGTATGTCTTATTTTGAAATGACACATATCAAACAGTTTCACTTTTAACAAAATATTTCATGAGATCACAAAGCCTTTTGTTAAATACTTGTTTTTTCCACATCAAAGATTGAATGCTGTTTTCTTAAACTTTTGATAAAAACTTTTTACTTCTCTTTTAAAGAGGAAAAAAACCTTTGAAGGTACAGTTCCTTACTCGCTTTATTTAGAAACACACAGTAGTTTTCCTTTTTAAAGCTACACCTTTCAACACAACTGACTGAGGCAACAAATTCAAAGAGTGTGGAGGCAGAGACGGAGCTGAAGTGATGAAAGAATGAGACATAGAGAAGAACAGCGGGGGAAAGAAAGGAAACGTAGATGCCAGATAAAGGAAAAGTTGTCACTACAAAACAGCTCCTGATCTGCAATGACACTGATATATTCACAAGATAATCCATGTATACGTGTAGATCCTTCTCACTGGCGTGCTGAATCAATAGAGACAAAGTAGCTACAACTACAAAATATCTAGGTGAGAAAATCTTGCAGCTGTACATCTTCTCTTGAATATTAATGAACAGACTTTGCCTGTATGTATCTCTATGTTCAAGCAGGGTGTGTGTGAATGGTGTTAATATGCAGTTGTGGGGACCGAGTATTAGCAGTGGATTACAGGTGACTAGCAGGCTTTTGAATCTCTTTCCTGTGATACCCTTTGAATGTGTTCACTGCCTTTGAAGTGATGTCAGTTTTAAAATATCTCAGCCCTTTTATGTTTAACCATGGGTGTTTGCGTTCAAGGATTCTTTTTTTTTTATTATTAGGAAGGAGATGAAAGCATCACAACAGTCAGCATCCATCAAAGAGTGGAAAAGTCTAGAAAAAAAGAGAAACTCCCGCACATAACGAAGCATGACTTGTTAAAACACAACATGGGGCTGTTGTTGTGTCTACATGGGGTGATTAGGGTGCAGGTGCGGGTTAAAGAGTTGAATGACAGGCTGGATTTGATCGACTGATTGTGTGTTTGTTCCAGAGCTTTACAGTATGCGCACCCACAGCTGATTCGTATGCTGGATGAGCTAGCTAATTGTTCACGGGGCATATTCCCTCCAGTCCCATGGCTCCTCTGATTTGGATTCATTTAGCCTTTATTTTACCTCATTATACAGGCTTGTGTTATTGCCAGGTTGTATGTGAGGTATTTTGCATTGTTGAAATTGACTCTGGTAATTTAATTTAAAAAATGAACGGCGCCTACTAAATAGAAAACAGAGCTGGCAAATTAAAACTGATCGCTTTTGAAAGGTGAAATATATTAGAGGTTTTTTTACCCTGCAAGATGACAGACAAAAACACCTTCTGGTCATTTCATTTTATGGCTTTATTAATTTATTCAACAAAGAGCAAAAATCCCTGTCAATAACCCAGTGCTTCCTTTCACCTTGAACACAAATCAAATGTGAGGGAGGCTGTTTTTTGTATTTTCGTGGAGCAGAGCTGGCTCACTTCAGAGAGCCGTACGAGGCTAGGAAGAGGATGTAGAGCTGCAGTTCAGTAGGTCCATAAGCCAAGGGATAAAAATGTTCTCTGATGCTGATCCTGTGGTCGCTCCGGATCCCAAACAGCAGCATGGAGAACTGACAAAAAGCGGGTGTTTATTCTGGCAATCCGGTGGCACTCTGTGGTCGGCCCAAAGCAAATAACACCCTATGCAAAGCCCTGATCTTCCTGGAAAACACGCTCCCACCAGTGTGTTTTTGCTTTCCCAAAATGCCATTTATCTGGTCATCAAAGCTCCAGCTGCCGGTGCTGCTGTGTAAGCAGTGTGGTGCAATCTGAGATGTAACACAGTGTTTTGCATTTTATTTATTCGTCTGAAGAATGCAGATTAATCAGCAGTTCTTCAACAGAGTGAGAGTAAGCAAGCTGGCTAACTTTCAGCTGTGGCCTGTGCTGAGCTATTTGAAACCGGTGAGATGATAGTTACACACAGAAGACAACATTTAGATAAAGAAGTAAGAACATAATGACCATTCATGGATCACATAAACATTTATCTCACAGGAAGGATGTGGCAGAAGAAAGGAGTGTCTCTCCAGAGTACTCGCTGTTGTACAGGTGAAGCTAGGTGTCACATTTCCTTGTCTTTGTATAATTAGCAGATACATTAATGACCGACATTTACCTGGAAGTCCTCTCCTAAAGTTTGTCATGCTCTGTCAGCAGTGCAAAATGTCATACATTGTTGTTTTTTAGCTTCCCCAGCCTCCCTGTCACAGCCTCTCTCCTCTCCTACCAGCCAAGGGCCACACTTTGGGATTTACTGGGTTAGCCATGTGGAGAAACACGCAACAGCAAAACTTAATAAGACAAGAAGAGCACATCATACCTCAGCTAAGTCTTACAGAACATGTACATTTCCAAGCAATATTTTGGGGGGCTTTTTTTGCCTTTATTTGAGAGCTAGGACAGTGAGCTGGTCACAGGGATGAGAGAATGGGGTATGACATGCCGTGAAAGAGCCACAGGCCAGACTTGAACCAAGTCCGCCTGGTACATGGGGTGCAACCTAAGAACAAAGCTAGTATGCACGTTTTTTCATCTCAGATTTGACTTACTGCAATTATTTATATTTGGTGTTGTGGCATCAATGACAACAGAACGGCACTGATTAAGCCAGAAATAGAATTAAAAGGAGCTGGGGTGGAGGAGGGTTACAAAACGCAACTTGCAGCGGGAGCAGCAAAGTGCAGCCAGGCTGGAGCAGTTTGAATATGGCAGCATGAGCCAATAGCATGCTCAGACCAAATCATCTCGCCATCAGCTGTTGAGGGCTTGCATGAGATCAGCTGATCTCAATTATATGGCGCTTGACTCCATGGCCTGCCTGAACTAATGCTAAATGCTCGGTTTAGTTCATCCTAAAGTCAGAGTTGATGAATATGAGGCCTAATGACCTTGACCTCTGACACATGACTTTAACTTTGACTCATTTGTTAAAAGTTTAAAGAAAATTCCTCAAAGGGTTCTTGAAATAAATCTTTTCCAAGAAAGTGTGGAACAGGCAACCCACACAACTTAATGCCTCCTCTACAGCTCTCCAGCAAGTTGGTGAAGGGACTAGCAGTGTTTTGGTTTTCTCACTGACAAAAACAAACAAAAAAAAAAACAAAAAAAAAAAAAAACGGAAATGATAAAATCATGGTGAAGGTAACACTACAGTCAACACTGTTCACTATCTGTCCAGTGCATGGAGCCAGGAAAGCAGTGAAAGACAGTAAAGGAAAGCCATTCTAATAAAAAGTGTAGCTTTTGATCCTGAAAAATACTGTTAAAAGATTTATTTCATGTCAAATGCTGTGATTTTATACAACTTACATGAAGCCATGGAGCACCGAATTTTAAGACACAACGGTAGAGGATCAGAGGAGTGATAAATTTGAGAGACAGAGAGAGAAGGGAAACTCAAAACTGCTGGGGCGCTTTCCGCCACTTTCACCGTTTTATCATCCCACGGAAACGTTAAGGCTCTCTGCAAAAGATTTCCCTGAATTCTCCTTGTTAATCATCACATTCGATTCATCTCTTTCCCTCTCAGTGTGACTGTGTAAAAGTAGAAGTCCATGAATGTATGTGTGTTAGAGCTTGGCAGTCACCATTGTGTGGGCAATGCTCCCCCGAGGGTAGAACCCCACTACGCAGGTAATGGCACTAAACATGCAGATAGCACACTGATTTAGACTGAGAGGCATCTCTAATCGTAAAAGGTGTTGTGTGTGTCGTGCCATAGATTAGCCAACTCTTTCCTTTTATTTCCTTCATGATCGTCATCCCCTCTGTGTTCATCAGCTCCTCAGGCAAGGACCGCTGTGCACCAGCCCACATCCACATTTTATTAGCAAAAGCAGAAGTGTTCAGAGTTATGGCAGCTGGATTATTGTCGTTGTTAGTAGAAGCATTTGTTGTGCCAGAACTACATTTTTAATTCTTTTTTCTCTGGACAGTAGCTGATGCACTGTCAAAACATAAAGCATTAGAAATCCATGCACATGTTAACCAGTCCACATGGTCTTAAATCAGATTTATAAATTATGAGGCTATGAATGTCTTGAAAGCCTTTTGTTCCTGTAAGAGGAATTTTAGATGACATTTTGACTGAGGCATGTCTGAATACTTTTAAAATCTTCACTGTCTTGTTAGTGCTGTATGGTTTTTATTAAGCCTCTGTGCTGACAATAGCTCAGGCAAGAGGCATCATATTTCATCTATTTGCCATCCGTCTGGCCCTTATTGAAAATGTGATTTCTCTGGAACACTTTGGAAAATTTTCTTCAAACTTTGCACAAATGTACACGATGAGTCAAGGAAAATCTGATTTGATTTTTGAGGCAATAGGTCAGAGTTCACAACCAAGGATTTTCTTCAAATCTTGTACACATATACTACTCAAACTGAAGGATGAACTGGTTGGACTTAAGGGGTCAAATGTCAGGTTCATTTGGGCCTTGCATCATCTCATACTTGTTTATGCAATATATTAAGAATATATTGAGGGATTTTTTTTCAGTTTCACACAAATGTCTTCTATGGCTTAAATATGAACTGATTAGATTCTGTAGGTCAAAGGTTATTGTGTCTCAAATTCATCTCCTACCCACCTGATTTTATGAGTCACACTAACACTAAACCACCCTGTTCCTTCTTGTGGACCTGCCTTTGTGCTTTAACTGTTCTGCAGAGGTATATAACCGCCAGCCAATCTTCTCCCAATCTGTAGTTCTCTTGCAGACTGAATAAGAATTTTCAGACTTGAATAGGGATGATCCTAAATTTTGCTGCATTCATTTACCCTCTACCTTGAAAAGCCTCTGTGCCAAGAAGCACCCCCATAGCATGATGCTGCCACCATAGCATCTTGTCCCATGGCCAAAAAGCACCATTTTGGTCTCATCAGACAAAGAACTTTCCTCCTCTTGACCATGGAGTCTCCTACATGCCTTTTGACAAACTCTGGTTGAGATTTAGTAAGTTTTCTTTCAGTGTTTTTCTCTGCTACTCTCTTATAATGCTTTGACTGGTGTAATTCCCTCAGAGTAGTCATGGGTGTCATGGTGGCCTCTCTCACTAGTCTCCTTCTTTTGTGGTCACTCAGTTTGTGAGGACGGCCTGGTGTAGGCAGATTATCACATGTCTTATATTCCTTCCATTTCTTGATTACAGATTTCTTGGGGTTGTTGAGTGCATTGGATTTTTTGTTGTCCATTCCAGTAACCTTGTCTTTGAGTTGCTTGGAGTGTCCTTTTGTCTTCATGGTGTAATGGTAGCCGGGAATACTACCTCTACCTCTGCTTATTATTTATTAATTCTTTCATCTTTTTCTAACTAAAAGTTGTGATACACATGTAAAGCTAAATGAGTTGTAGCCTTAAACAGCATATGCACAGCGTTCGAGTTCTGATTTGTTATTTGAATACTGGCACAGGACTTGAATGCTCACCCGTCCCTAATGAAAGCCCCCATTATTTATTGATGAAAACCTTTGTGAGTGTGTATTGTGCGTGTGAAGTGCTCTTTAAATGGCAGCTGAAGCGGCTATAGATACACATCAGCATTATCTGAGGCGAGGCAGCGATAAACTCATGTTGTGTGATGTGAACACACTAACATGTGAACAGACCGGTGGGCACAGATCAAATGCGATGAGTTCCTGGGAATGTGTGGGAGCTTGTCTGTCTGTTGGACTCTGCTTTGCCTGATCGGTGAGGACTCTTTGATGTCAATCTGTAGGATCTGATGTTCTGATCTGGAGCATGACAGGGATGACATTGTGCAAGACATGAGGATCTGGTATATACATGTATAATATTTCTGTAATACCTGCATGCTTCCTTCAGCTTCATATTCTCATCCTCCTCTCAAAACAAAGCAACTTATTCCCATTAGAATAAGCCGCAAACATTCCCTTTAAATTGACAGTACAATGTATGCTAATGGAGCCGGAGCTGTGGCCGCACCGTGTTTCCCCAAAGTAGTTACAGAGGTGTCTGAGGAAGATGTGGAAAACCCATTACAACTTAAACTGTGAAAATTGCTCCAACCAAATGTGACCACCCTGAGTTATGTGTGTGGTACGCTAACAACAAAGTAGCAGTCGCCTTAAATAGAAAGCCGAGCCCCTCTCTGCATATAAATCTGTGTATACTTGCTGTTGCAATACATTGTTCATTTGTTTACACTGGGTGCCAGCGGGGGCACATTAAGATTAAAGAGGTAACTTTGACCTATGGAAGCTGGAAACAACAGTGACAGAAAAATCAGAGAACAAGAGCAACAGGGGCCGTGGTGAGAAGGCGACGAAGGCAACGAAAGCAGCCGAGGGAGCAAGGAACAGTTCCGTGCATCATAACAGTGCAGAAATTCCCCTAACAAGCCTTAACAAACCCGGCATCTGAAAGATTTGTTTTGAAAATGTTGACCACCCACGGACAACTGCAACACTGATTGAGTATTTACTGGATAGAAATGATGCTTTTGACTAGTTTGGTCAGTAAATCACTACTCAACCCAGCTTTACTCATACAGCAGCTTTTATTCAAACAGGCAGAAAAACGTACAACTGCAAAAACTTCAAGAACCAGCCCTCTGGAATCTGCAACAATAAAGGCTGTAAGACCACAACAACGAAAACTTTCTGATTACAGCATTACCTTAAATCAAAAAGCGAACTAGAAATGCTTTAGCTCAGGGGTGTCAAACTCAATCACAGCAAGGGCTGGACTCTGAATTTAGGTCTAACCTGAGAGCCAAATACGTTCAACATTAAAAAAAAATAAAAACTGTCAACCTCATTTTCACCAGTACTGAATAACTGAAAAAAACACTAAGCACTGATGATAAATGATTTGTAGATTAAAAAGTCGAAATAATAAGTCTAAAGACTCAAAATCTGAGATAAAAGTCAAACGTATTAGTTCACAAGGTCAAAACATGAAAAGTCCAAATAATGTTTTGAAATGTCAAACTATGAGATTAAATTTGAAACAAAGGAGTTAAAAAGGTCAAAATATGAGACAGAATTCAACATTTTTAGTCTTTAAGGTCAAAATATAAGATAAAATTTGACACTGTTAGTCTTAAAGGTCAAAATAAAGGATTAGAAGTCAAAATTAGGAGTTGAAAAGGTCAAGAAACGAAATACAATTCAAAATCAGGAGTTTAAAAGGTCAAAATATGATATAAAACTGTGAATCAAAAAAGGTCATACATAATATGACTCAGAAGTAAAAATTATAAATCAAATTTGGTCAAAATATGATCTACAGGAAACTTTGTTTAGAAAATCTCCAGATGCTGGTCTTGATTTAATCTATGGAAGATGGTGCTATGATGAAATCTCTCTTTGATAATGTCATTATTTTGCTACTATTTCTTTAAAGCACGGGAAAAGCAACAAAAGTCACTTATAATAGAAAAATGTATCAGACTGTTTATTATGAGGTTAATTCATTTTGTTAATTTGGTCTTGTTTGTAATTATGCCATGTGTTTTTAGGGCTATGTTGGTTTATGGGATTGTATTTCCAATTTTTTTACTCTACCTCCTGGAGAGTTTTAGATATGGAGGGGGTTTACACTCATTTATTGATATTTTACTGTGCTGTTTGCTGCTAACCAGATTCCAGAAGATTTACTGTTTTTAGAGTTAATGTATCTGAATAATTCCATGTGGGATGGGTCATGTAAATAAACAGACACATAAACAAAACATTCATTAATTCATCGTGTGAAATAAAAAGTCATAACCACACAGTTAGGTCACGTTTGTGAGATGCCAAATTGAAAATATGAAATGAAAACATCTTTTTTCCCTATATTCCGGACATCTACTTATTTTTACTCTTTAGTTTTTCCTAGTTTTATGACTTAGAATATTTAAAATCCTCAAGGTTAGGTTTACATTTTTATCCTGGAGGAAATCTGCAGATCTGGGCCATTTTTAATACAAACATGATATGATTCCAGGGGCCGCGTAGAACTGTCCCATGGGCAGGATTTTGCCCTTGAGTTTGACGCCCCTGCATTAGATCATCACAGACTGAGCTTTGGAAACCTCCTTCCATGATTAGAACCAAGTTCATGAACTCATTGTTCACCAATGTAAACCATACACACGAGTGCTACACAGATTTTGTGATTATCTATGCATGGCCTTACTAATGTGTGATAAATAGGGATATATTGATACCTTGCAATACAGTTTTAAAAAATACAAATATGGAAGTATAAACCGACTTGACAAAAGATACATTTGAACCCTTTTTTATTGAACACCCTTGAAAAGAGATTTTTCATCTCAACTCAGTTTTCCCTGGTTAAATAAATGTAAAATTTGAAAACATCAGTCAAACTTCAGAGGTTTGAGCCTAACTTGAGTGTGATCTAATGAAGAAAAATTAGTCTTGCCAAAATAACAACCTATGATGCATATTTCTAAGAAGTAAAAAAACAAAATCAAGTGTACAGTATGTTTGCTTGATGGAGGTCAATCTCTTGATCACATCTAATGTGTTTGAGGTAGTGAGGAAATCTTACAGCTCACTGGCTTATTGTAGGATGGGATTATATCTGGAGTTCGCTCCTGCCTATGCCTGTTAATTTACTGCTCAATACATTACTGTTGATTTATAATACAGAAATGTTGACCTTCTGGAAAAGTCTCCTCATTTATGAACTCAGTGGTTGGACCTTTTTTTTGTGCAAAATAATGCATCAATGCAACTTGGCATGGAACCAATCAGTCCGTGGCACTGCTGGGATGTTATGAAGCCCAGGTTTCTCTGAAAGCAGCCTTCATCTCATCTGTATTATGGAGTCTGGTGTCTCTCTTAACATTTCCCCACTGATTCTCTATGGGGTTCAGGTCAGGCCAGTTGGCTCCAGCACAATAATACCACGGTGAGCAAACCAGTTTCTGGTAGTTTTGGCTTCACTGGGCAGGTGCCATGTCCTGCTGGAAAATGAAATCAGTTTCTAAATAAAGCTTCCCAGCAGATGGAAGCATGCAGAGCTCTAAAATCTCCTGGTAGATGGCTGACAGCGTTGACTCTGGACTTGATAAAGCACAGTGGACCAGCAGCAGCAGATGACATGGCACTCAAACCATCACTGACTGTGGAAACTGAAAAGCACCTTAGATTTGATTCTGTGCTGCTCTGATCTTAAAAAAAAGTCTTGAAATTAAACAATTCTTCAAATTTTTCTTTTTTATAACCCTTTGAAGTAAATCACAGAAATAAATCAACTTTTACATGACTGTTTTTTTGTCGATTAAGTTAAAGTAATATGATACTTTATATTATTACTTAGAGTTGGTAGAAAATATTCATGTTTTATATATGAAGTAACCGTGATACTAATTTCTTTTAACAATCAAAAAATTGCAAAAATAAATAAAATCCTATGAGTCTATTTTTACCATGTGATAATCATTAACCAAAGCAAGGCTTTTTTCTTTCTTTAATAAAGAGGAAAAATGAATGTTAAAAAATCCATGGTGGTACACCAGACCTTAGACAGCCTTCCACTGGGAGTTGGTTAGTGAGGTTAGTTTCAGTCAAAGCAAGCAGGCCTCTAAAGGGGTTGGATCAAGTTTTGCTGCTGATACTGCAGCAGTGAAATACAGCATTAAAAAAGATTATTTCTCTAAAGCCCAGAGTGTTTTATATTGGCTTATGTTAATAACTTTTAGCTGTATTTGTCCTAGTTTCTGCAAAATTGGAAGCAAAGTGAACTGTTTGTGACACTCACAGCAATGAAATATTACATTTTATTTTTAGGAATCAAGACAGTTTTTAAGGAAGCTAATGTTATAGTGGAGAGAATTAAAGAATGAAAAACATGCCAGTATTTTTTTTTTTCTAAATCACAGAGAGAAATCAGGATGACATTTTCTGGTAAGGTATAAAGATTTTTTGAGTGTAAATGTGTCAGATGTGTGTGTCCAGTAATTACATTATTAAGCAAAGACTTCATGAATCAAAATAAAGTGCAAGCATTTAGTGATAGTTTATGGGCTGGGGTAAGGGTGCACCTCGAGTAGCGAGGCAGAGTTTGTAGTTTTCGAGGATGGGGCATGACGGACATTTGACATTCATGAAGGAGATAGAGTTTGCATCCCATCATGGAGCCTTTTATAAGCTGTAACCACAACCCTTCACTGAACTCAACCAAGGCATTCAATTTCCTCACCTTCAGTATTACTGACCCATTTTATTTTCTATATCCAACTATTCTTACCCTGCAGGAAATTGAAGAACGATAGAATTAACAAAATAATGGCAAATAAAAAATAATATTAAGTTGTTGCAGTTTAGCCTCTTAACTGCTCAAAGGGATTCATTTTTCTAACTTTTTGTAACTTATGCTACTTCATTGCTACAATTCTGGCAACTTTTGGTTGCAGACTATGTGAGAAAGGACGGGGGGAAAAGAAATCAGAACTATCTAATCTGACAATTACAGTCAGGCTATCAGGCTCACACCAGGCCTGTTTTATTGACACATGTTGATAAATGGGGTGTCACAAAACTAAGCTTTTACTCAAGGAAAGGTTGGCATTCATCTCTGAATCCTAACCCTGTCCACATATAATATCTGTGTCTTTGTATTTTGTCAACAAACTTCCTCAGCAGGCCTTCAACACAATATCTACTGTAGCTGCGGTAAGTCAAACACGTGAACTTGGGGAAAATCTTGTTTGCTTTGACTCGCTTCTTTGAGATCTATTTTCCCTTTGATCATGCCGCTTTCTGCTTGTTTCTTTCCACATTCAACAAACACACAATCACAGAGAGCGGAGACCAAAACCACCTATTGGTAAGAATGTGAACATGGACCCCAGCAAGCCTCACAGTCACTGAGGCTAATTGGAATCCAAATATAGAATAATAAACCTGCGCTTTGCCCACACGGTTGGTCGTCATGGTTATACCTCCTCAGGGAAGGAGTTTGAATGCTTACACCAGTCAGACTCATAGCGTGCAGCCTTTCTTTTTTTATATTCTCCATGTGTTTGAGTTTGCATTTGTGTTTCTGGCCTGTCAGTGCGGCACATCAGTGGTGGTAACAGGCGGTCCCAGTGGAGGGCAGACTGACAGGTAGGTAATGATCAAAGAGGCCGTTTCCTGTGTTTCATGTGTGGCTCACACAGATACATCTGTAATGCTGCTGCTACTGCTGCTTTTTTTCATTGGCCCGGGTTGTAGATGGCTCTCATTCATCTCAAACGCAGATCCATGCGTACAAACGTAGTTATATACCAGATTCATGAGGTGGTCAATTTCACATAACACTTCTTTTCCAGGCTTAAAGCTGAACATGTAAAATGTATTAATTAATTCACATTCAATTTTTTTGTTTAATTAATAATTAGAGAAAATGAATTGACAAACTTTGGACAGCTTTCTACTTTTATTCCAATAGTAACTGGTCAACTACTGATGGATAGCAGTTAGTGCTAGCATTATGCCACTTTCAAGCTAACCTTTAGTTTTTCAGAATTAACGTCTCCCTGTATATCATGGAAGTTAATGACATTTTTAAGAGATAATGTTCTTCAACATAATGTTAATGTAAGCCTAAGCTAGCTACATGATTGACCACAGCTTGGGGTGTTAGAAAATATCAGTACACAATATTGATATACACAAATACACAATATAACAATACACAAAAATACCACCATATTTTGTGATACTTAATCAATTCTTTCAAGTGCTGTTACAATATGTCATTAATTAACAATTTACTTTCTTTGTATGGTATTTTTGTGCTGTAATTCAACCTCCGACAACTAGTTGGCAGCAGACACAGCCTTTTCCCCCTTCCACTCATTTAATTCAAGTCATTTCAACTTTATTTGTGTAGCACATTTCATAAAGATGTAAACTCAATGTGCAATTTACTAGATTAAAAACAAACAGATAAAAGCAATCAGCAATTCAAGCTAATTGTCAACACCCCCCACACCACGCACACACATATGCACTGTGCAAGTCATGTGTACTCCTGTCCTAGAAGAATACACAGGCAAAATGCAAATATATTGTATTTTTAAAGGCATAAGAGAAAAGCAGTGTTTTCAGACCGCTCTTAAAAGAACTTAAAGAGTCTACCAACCTCAGGTCAACAGGCAGCTTATTCCATAGAGCAGCACCATAGTGATTTAAGACAAAGAGATCACCTGCAATTTTTTAAACCATTGAGTTAAGCATCCTGCTACTTTTAAACTAACGTTATATCTGGCAGGAACCTATTCCTTCCTCATCTACATTACAACACTTCACATAATAATGGTAGCTAGTATAAGACTGCATGCTGTAGTCAACTGTCGTCATAGTCAAAGCTATTTGTATTAATCACATGGAATATGGCCTTCCTTATTTTCACTTTTAATTGACTTTCCTAATCAAACCTGAAACAGTGAATTGATTAGACTTGCTAATACATTGGATTCATTTGAAATAACACGGCAGGGCAAGAAGAGTCTGAGCTGTCCAGCCATCAAAGAAACATGTCTGCTGGACTAGATTTGAGACTCCTTGCCTTAACAGCTACTAAAACATTTCTCTGATTCCACCCCACTCTCCAGTCACTCTGCACTCCCATCCTCCTAATAAAATCACTACTGCCCGCACGCAGACACTGTCATCTCAAACTGTCATCTGAACTATATCGCACTGCAATAAAATATTAACTTGAAGGGGAAACACAGGCAATAACCACCCAGCCTGTCTCCATTTGCCCCCTTCCCTCCCCCTCCCAGAGTAAAGAGGACTATCTCTCTAACTCAGGTGCCAGGCCACTCACGGATATCTTACCCTCCATCTTGTGTCCACAGTCGCCAGTGGCTGTGTGGACGGGGTTTGTACTCGGCTCTGCTCTGTTCAGCCTGCCAGTTTCTGTTTAATCAATTGGAGCAATTCAGATAGTATTTGAGAGCGGCCAAATCTCATCTCAGGTTGGATGTTGTTGGAAATGAAGTGCATCCTTGAGGACGGCAGCAAAAAACAGCTTCACTTTATCTGTAAGATTAAAACTTCAGGGTCAGGGTAATCTGTCTTAATGAAACTGTCAAGTAATTTGAGAATCTGTAAACTGAGCAGTGTCACGGTCCCCGTCTTGGGAAGTTGCTCAAGAGAGTGTGTGTATTATTGCTGACTGAATTTATACATGATTTTTAAGTGACTGATTGGCAGACTAGAGGGCAATGTGATTGCTATGAGAGGTAAATCAACCAGCAATTAACCAATGTTAAGGTAATTACATAGCCAATCAAATAAAACTACTCCAAGCAGGCAGAGGAGGCATGCAAAGCTGATTTAATCATCTATAAGATCTACTCCTTTATGCACTCTCAGGTTTGATCTCATAGCCTCTTAATTTTGCAGGAGCAGCAGCATTTTTATTTATTTATTTATTTATTTATTACCTTGTAGAGGATCTCTATTATTTGTAGAATCCCGACCTAACTACTGATGGCCTTGGCAGTGCACTTGCAAGAATCAATAAGCCTTTCCTTGGTTCAGCCTAGATTGTAAGTTTTGATTCCCTTAAAAATCAACCTCAAGCCTTCTTTCACTACAACTGGAAAATTGACTAAAGGATGAGCAGAAATGAGTCTTATAAAACATTTTGGCTGCAAAGACAGAAAGAAACATGTAAAAGGCCTTTAGTCCTTCACTGGTCATTGTTAAGCTTGTCTAAGGCATCATCATTCAATGGCATAAGTGTTACAAGATTAAGCAAATTCAGAAAAATCAAACACTCAGCCATGCAGTCTCCATTTGCAAACATTTGTGATACACAATGGGTTGTTCTGCAGAGCTCAGTGACTTAAAGTATGGTACTGTGATGGATGCCACCTTTGCAATAAGACAGTTTGTAACATTTCATCCCTGCTGGATATTCCACAGTCAACTGTAAGCGATATCATTGGAAAGTGGAAGCATTTAGGAACAACAGCAGCTCAGCCACAAAGCAGAAGACCAGAGTGGGGCCAATGACCAAGGCGTAAAAGTCGCCACCGCTCTTCTGATTCCACAGCTGAAGAGTTCTGAACTTCCACTAGCATTAATGTAAGCACAGAAACGATTTGGCAGGAGCTTCATGGAATGATTTTCCATGTCTGAGCAGCAAGTAAGCATCACATCACCAAGTCCGATGCCAAGCAGATGTGTCTGGATTTGGTGGTCGCTGGGAGAAGACCACCTGCCTGTTTGTCATGTGTCATCTGTGAAATTAGGTGGAGGAGGAATAATTGTATGGGGCTGTTTTTCAGGGTTTGGCCCCTTATCTCCAGTGAAGGTCAAACTTAATGCATACCAAGACATTTTCAGCAATGCTATGCTTCCAACTTTGTGGAAACAGTTTGTGGAAGGTCCTTTTTTATTGCAACATGACTGTACCCCAGTGCACAAAGGACAATGAAGACATGGTTTGATGAGTTCAGTGTAGAAGAACATGACTGGCCTGCATGGTTCCTTGACCTTGCACCTTTGGTGTGAACTAGAATGGAGATTGTAAGTCATGCCTTCATGTTTCACATCAGTGCCTGACCTCATAAATGCGCCACAGAATGAATGGGTACATATTCCCACAAAACACTCCAAAATCTTGTGGAAAGCTTTCCAAGAAGAGTAAAAGCTGTTATAGCTGCATATAGCTGGGGGATCCATATTAAAGTACATGTATTCTAATCCAGTGTTATTACAGTTTGTTTAATAGTCAGACGGATGAATACTTTTGTCCATATAGTGTATCAGCAGAATGTATTATTTGAAGTGAACATGAGATACTTGTACACTATTTAAAGGATAAGCAATTGGTGAAGAAATCCCTAAACCCAGTTAAGCCCTTACTATTGGCCACCACAAGTAAACTGTGCAGACCGATTGACAGCAAGAAGCCAGGACTTCACCAGAGCTGTCAAGCAGGAAGAGAGTCATTCTGTGTCATATTGTGACATTGGTTGGTATGTAGATGTGAGTTGAAGCAATAGTCAAATTGTGACATTTTGGGGTCATATTTTTGACACAGTCTGTGTTTGGTCTACCAGGCTCAGATGCTAGTCCATGTGTGACAGTTTGATCTGAAACCCTCGTGTTTGATTTAAGTCTTAATACTTTATATTGTAACTGACATTTATTTTCTGTTATATGATATTTTAATGTTATGTTCTGTTTGATAGAGCTCACATTAAAAAGTGCTATCACTTTTTCAGTGGTTTTTTTTTCCTCATTCTGTTCCTACAGTTACATCCCTGGAGTTATATGAATGAATGTCTGCACAGAGCTTCCACACATCGTAGACTTTTGCCACCATGTTCTTCACACATTGTTGTCTTCATTACTTATGTTACAGCCATATCCAAGAAAATCATGAAGCTGGCTTTATAGCTGCCAAAAATGTATCTTATTCACTGCTGCTGCTTTGCACCTTTTCCTGCTTTCTGCATCTGCCTTCTCCCTTTTTCTGCATCTTTTATCTCTTCCTTCATCTGCCTCTCTCTTCCTCTCCATATCCTTCTTCTCTCTTTCTTCATCACCCCTCTGTTCTTTTTCAACTCCAACACAGCTCTGACATCGCTGTTCAGGATGAGTCTGATTTTCTTAAGGTTTCTGCCTGGTAAAGGGATGTTTGTTCTTGGCCCTGAAACTTTGCTCAATGTTGTTTAAAGAGGGGGTATTGTACTTTTCCAATTTTTAACATAAATATAAAGTCACAATGTTGGGTGTCCATACTTCACATATGCAAATTTTCAAACCCGCAAGATAAACGTATGTGGCAGTTATCTTGGAATTAGAGGGTAAACTAATGAAAAAAGTTCCCAGACCTCAGCCATGTTTCTTGAATAAAAAAAAAAGAGCGAAGAGCCACACTGAAAGATTCTTTCAGCAGAGTTGTTTTTGCATATCTCTCGATAGGCTTTGGCATGAATTTCAGCCTCAGACATGCTATGCTTTTTAAACACTATGGAAGCGCTAGCCTGTATAGCTCAGGTTAGCACTGGAGCTGCACTTGCTTACTACCTTATTTGTCTTGCCGCTCTGATTGGCCTGTCATAAATGACAGAAGGAATATTTATCCAATCACCTACCAAGAATTTTTTGGAAAGTCCTATATCCATGCAATGGATGTATTTGTCTAGATCAGGGGTCAGGAACCTTTTTGGTTGAAAGAGCCATTTTTGCCAGAACCCCCTTCCAGAAAATCTTTGAAGAGCGTCAGAACACATTTGTCCCTTCCAATGAAGGTGATGCAGTCAATTAGCCTAAGTCTTTGTCTATCGACATAACTGATTGAGCAAAGGTATGTGGCTATCCACTGATACATTTTATCACACTAACTTTCCACCTAGTAGTTATTTTATTCTTGCTTTGCATTTTAACCATCATTTTCATTTCAATGCATTTATGGATTTTGAACTACAATAGAAACACATTTTTATTTTTATCTTTAAGTGCTATTATCAGCCAATGATTATTTATTCTTATCCTTGATGTTTCTTATATAATCATGATCATTACTTCTTTACTCATCAAAACACACTCCTTACACCTGCTGTCAGACATAGTTAATTCAGGATATTGTATTAGTCTACTGTTTACCTATGGATGAAACCTTCTCCACTTATCTCCTCTCTCTATGCTGCTGTCTGTCTGTCTACGTCACATACAGGTGTGCAGTAGGAAAGACGCGGTTTGGCATGATCAATAAGCAATAGCATCCATGATCACTGGGTCACAGACTGCATTAAATAATACAGTGAGAAGGACAAGCAATCAAGATAATCACTCGAAATATCCATGAGAGCAGAATCAGCACCGTGGACAGCGCCACATTAACATTTTCACCACAAACATCAACAATCTCATCTTTCACAGCACAAAGGCAGTACACTCGTACACTGACCCTTCCATTCATACACGCCAGAAATAAGTGTGAACTTATCTTAGTTTTTCACACTGTTTTTAACGTTATCAACGTTCACATTCTCCACTGACACTACTTTAGTCCTCTTAGGATCTGACGGACGCACCAGCTTAGTATGAAATTTATCAAAGTTAATTGTTGTTTTTACATACCGACCTTCCCTCTTGCTGTGCTAAACAAGATTTCAGATATTCAAAACTTAACTTGCGTGATGAGCAAAACTCCTGCTTCAGGTGTCATTTGTGACGAGACCACGTCCTGACCTTTGTTCCCAAGCTAGGAAAGCACCAGTAATGTGCTGCTCCATAGAGGCACTATATGACGCATTTTTAATTCGATGAAATAGGCCCCTTTGTAAAAATAAAGTTAGAAGTGAATGAAAGAGCTACAATTTTTGGGATAAAATATACAAAACTATCTCAATATAGCATTACAAAAATATTCGTCTAATGTAAAAAAAACCTTCACTTTATTTCAAATTTGGCACAGCTGCAGAGAGCCACTTGGGAGGGGTAAAAAGGCTGCATGCAGCTCTGGAGCCGTGGCTTCCTGACCCCGGGTCTAGATCTACCCTCTTTGTAAAGTATCATGAGAAAACTTTGTTTATGAATTGGTGTCATACAAATAAAGATTGACATTTTTTTCCAGGCATGGATGACTTACTGAAAACAGCTCTTTGAGGAACGTGCGCTGTCCCTGCTTACTGCTTTCCACATAGGCTGGTGCAGAGCAGGAGAACCCAGAACAGCCACACCACCAGATATAAACAACAGCAATAATTACAAGTTAATAAATGCTTATAAAGAAGTACATAGCTGTAAATGTGTCTTGACAAAATGGTCCTGACTGAAATGTTTTTTCTCTCTTTTGTAGATTAATCTCAAATTGTGTGCTTTCTCTGGCATAATTTAACAATAAAATAAAAAAGCAAAAAGGTGTATACTCAACTTGGTACGTGATCTAAAGGATTGAAAAATTCCCTTTTCTATCCAAGATTAAAGAGATTTTTATTTACTTTGGCTGGCGATATTGTACATTTATCTAAAGCTTCAGCAGTCACCATGCCAGCTGTGACGCATCTCAAGTCTGTCTTTTTCTTCCATGGATAGTTTGTCATCAAACACCACTGAACCCAGAGCTGACCCTCTTTTTTACCCACTCAAGCTGGCAGCTGATCCCTCTGAACCAACTAACAGAATCCGTGAAAGGGGGGAAGGGATGCGTAGCTGGCAAGCATGAAAAGCTTCACATGATTGATAGCCATTTGTTTTGCCCGCTTAATACAACATAAACTCTCCAGCGATTCATCACCAGAGTGAGGCTTTTCCACGGTGCCTCTGCAAAGCCCACTAAAAATAATTCATTTTCTGCAAGCTACGAGCCAGGCACTAATGTTAAATATTCATGCGGGTCCAGTCTAAATGATGTGGCCATTGGCACACAGTTAGAGCACACTCTGCGGAAGGGAGGAAATGTCAAGCTGTGAATAAATGAAAGCAGTGAAGCCGTATATTACCCTGCCATTGTGAATTTACTATAGTTGCCATTTTGTCCGGCCACTTCAAATGGATCTCTTGTATAATCAATACACTCAGTAAAACATGGAGCATATTGCCACGTTGGCGATAATCTGGCCTCGTTGTGTTTGCTCATCCTTTATTCACTGTTTGTATTTGTTGCCTAATTTGTGCCTCATGAATGTTAACAGCAGACTTAGTGCTATTTCTGTCGTTATAGTTGGCGTGTTCAGCGGAACAGACTATCAAAGCGGGTGAGTCGACTCTCTTCAAAGACGTCGATGTGCCGCAAACTCCTCCTGTCACACAGGATCAATACGGCTTGTGCCTATGCAGCTGTTATGGTTTGATTCGTATTGACTGACATCAGTCAGACGCATTCATTTCTGAGATGTTCTCCCAGCACGGCACGCTGATGTGCTGAAGATGTTGTCATGGTGGCAAAAAGATTGTTTTGCGACATTATAGGTCATCTTCTGTCATGATATCAGTAAGCACAGCAGAGGGAAAGGGCAAAACATAATAGAAGGAACTGGGTTGAGTATCCATTTAGACCAACTCAGATAGAGAGCATAATGTCCGCTGTGCATCATTCGGGTGGAATGGGAAATGTTAAATGGCCTCATATTGACAGGCACACTCTTCTAGTATTCATTTTTATCGCTTACACACACACATAACCATCTCTGGCTCACACACGCATGCATTTTCTCCTGCAGTCTCTGACTAATGAGGCCTGGGGCTGGAGATGGTTCCATCAAGGAACTTCCCCCTTCTTTCTCTCTCTGTGTCTTACCCACACACACAGACTCTGCTCTCTCAAACATGCACCTGATTGATAGCAGTGATTTGACTGAGAAAAGGGAAATGGGAAATTGAAAAATGGTGGAAGAAGATTGGAAACAACGTGCTGATTATAAACTCTGTGCTGAAACAAAGGGCCTCCCCTCCTGCCTTTTCTCTTAGCACCGTGGTAGCAGGTGTGTGTCTGACAGGTGCCTGATTGAGGCGCACAAAAGACATTACAACTGCAAACAAATGGACGTGTTTAGCGTCCCCGGATGCAGTTAACGTTTTGGGCTGATAGATGTGATTATGAGTATATGAGCGGAGGCAGCCACAGAATGGGCACAGGTGTTAGCGGGAGAGGAGCAGAGAAGGAGGCATGTTATTGTTGTGATGATGGTAATCCATCCATACAATTAATGGTATGTCATCGCCAAGGTCATCAGCCATGGGGAATGTATTTAATATGTCTGGTATTGTAATAATAGAGCCTCTCTCTGCTGGAGACGGATTCGCAGGACGCATTAGACCACACGGATTTATCATCAGGAAGGGAAAAAAGAAAACAGCACTGACTGCATTCTGAACCCACTGATTTTCAAAATAATAATGATAAATGATAAGTATTTCTTTCAGCTGATACAGATACCCACTGAGAGGGGTTAATATGTAGCAAGCGAAGCTATTTATAACTATTTCCAACTGACATCACTAGTTTTTCTATCAAAAAAATGGAGAAAAGTTCTGACTTTACAATGTTATTCAATTTTTTTTTACCTTATCTAGTACATTTCTATATCAAAGTAAATAATAAACAAAAAACCGTGTTGGTTGTCAGGATAATCCTTTTTTCCCTGTTGTAATAAAATAAAATCATTAAATGTCTTGGAAAAGCTGTAAAATCTGACACTTCAACCAACTAAACAAGAATTCAGATAACATATGTCCAATCATACATATTAGAAATAGAGTCGTTACTCAAAATGAAGAAACCAAAGGCCTGGTGCTAATTAGATGAAACATATCCAAAGGTACATGATAATACACTGGCATGCTTGATAAATGAAAAGGCTTGGTGAGCCGTGCTAATTTTAGTGCAAAAGTTAGAACTGAAAGAGAGCTGATGTTTGATGTTTTCCAATCTCTCTACATTTCAATTTTCCAATCAGGCTTCACAGGGAGGTAGCAATGTGTCAGAGTCAGTGGGCTAAAGTCCACGTTCTGCTTTAACAGCATTGGGATACCACAGGGGTCAGTTCTTGGTCCGCTGCTTTTTAGCATGTATATCAATGACCTACCTGAGATTTGTCCTGCTGCTAACTGCCAAATGTATGCAGATGATACAGTCCTATACACACCAGCTAGATCAGCAAAGAAAACCACTGAGCAGTTAAATGATTTGCTGCACTCTGTATTACAATGGCTTGAGTCTTCTCATTTAACACCGAACATTAGAAAACTGTCTCAATATGTTTCTCTATGCCTAAACAACATGAGAAAGAATTGTTCTTGATTCAGATCAATAATGAGCCCATTAACGTGATTGATGATGTTAAGTACCTAGGAATCATTCTAGAGTCACGTCTGCGATTTGAAAAACAAGTAAATTATGTTTACAAAAAAGTTAAATCCAACTTAAACTGTTTCAGGACCATCAGAATGTATCTTTCATTAAACACAGCCAGGCTCTACATGCATGCTATGATATTTTCACATCTGTCATACTGCCTAACATCCTGGTCTCAAGCCTCACAAACAACTTTAAAACCAATCATATCCATATATAACCAGACAATAAAAATCATGGACAAAAACCCTGTCCGATGGCACCACTGTCTGGTATTAGAGAAACACAATATGCTTAGCTTTGAAAGCTTCATCAACTACTGTAATCTTAAAATGTTTTTAAATGTTTACATGATCTAGTTCCATCTATGTTTGGTGAGTTTGTTTGCAGGTATCAGGACTCTAATCGAGCCAGCACACGGGCTTCTGTAAATGGTAACTGTCGAATTCCAATGTGCAAAACGTCCTTTCAGCGTTCTCTGTCACAGGAGCAAAACTCTGGAATGATCCACCGACCAAGCTGAAAATGCAACATAATTTTAAAGGTTTTAACGGCAGTATTAAATCATGGCTGAAGGAGCAACAATACTGTTCACACATATAAAACATATGTTTGTATACATGTTTATCTGAAGGTACCATCTCTAATACAGCTTTTTTCATTATTATTAATTTTGGACTTGTATTTTATCTGTCTTAGTTATTTTAATTTTGATGTATTTGCTAATGTTCTATGTTTTAGGTATCTCTGTTATTTCTTAATCTTTGCCTGTTTTTTTACAACTCTAATCTTTAAAAGCCTGCCATGGAAAGGTGTTGAAAATTAGCACTTTGCTATGCACACTTAAAGCAGTGCATCTGGGACCTGGGTATGATTAAATATCACAGCATCAATGTTACCGTGTGTCCATGTCAAATAAATGTTAAATAAATAAAATAAATAAATCCAAGCTATGCACCAATGCAAGTCATACTTAAGGTAGGTAAAAAATGTAAAGTGCACCCTTAATACAAAGTAATGGAGTCTGTCGTCATACTTATGTGAGTGATGTTGTCGATCTGACTTTGGATGTGGGGAAACATGAAATAGAGTAGGCATCAATACCAACATAAAAACACTGATTAAGTCAGATTTAGCATAAAGGAGGAGCTGGTGTGGAGGAGGGTTGCAAAAATCAGCTTGCAGCAAAGTTCAGCCAGACAAGAGCAGTTTAAATATGGCGGCAGGAGTATGATTAGCCATTACAATCATACATATTAAAAGTAGAGTGCACTCCTCAAAACAAAATTAAACTGTAAGCCTGTTTATAAAACCTTAAATAACTTTTGAAACATAAATTGTAGCCCCATACTTGTTCCCCTCCTGAAGCCAGCTGTTTTGCTGTTCCAGTGATGCTATCCACACTGTCATAGCCTTAACAGCCCTAACATGGGACATTTCAGGGTAATTTGGAATCAGCTAGTAATTTGCCTTTATGCCCTTTAATGAGCCAATGGCAAGCATTAAGCAGGAACAGCACATACTGCATACTCTTCCTTTGCAAATAAGGAAAGCTTGAGGCAGAATAGAAGCAGCATACGACTCAGAGCAAAACAGGCATCAATGACAACAGAATTACATTGATTTAGGCATAAAGGAGGAGCTGGGGTGGAGGAGTGTTGCAAAAAGCAGCTTGCAGAGGGTGCAACAGAGCCTAGCCAGGCAAGAGCAGTTTAAATAAGGCAGCATAAGCACAATTAGCCAATTGCTTGCTTAGAGCCAATCAGCTGGCTGTCAGCTGATGGAGGCTTGTGTGGGACCAGCTGATCAATTATATAGCAGTGCTTGACTCTGTGGCCTGCTTGAACTATTCCAGTTTTTGGAATGTATCATCATGTGATGACATAAACGAATGCCTTTATTATAGGTGTATTTTCATGGTTAATATTTATGATCAGAATAACAAAATTATATAAAATATTTGTAATATCGACCAAATATTTATCAGTACAGATATCTATTGTGCATCCCCACAAAATAACCTGAATGCCACTGCCATTTATTTTGCTCTTTATATGTTTGGGTTCTCATGTTGCAGGATGAAAACAATAGCACTTTTAACACTAGTGGAATAAATTAGTGGCTAGCCTCCTTGTGAAGCAGCTTCCATAAATGAGGGAACGTCTTGGCTGAGGGCCCTGGTGGGTTTTAATATTCTCTGAGAGCTTCCAGACAGTGAGTGGTGGTGCAGCAGCTGTCTCTTGACCCTGCCGGACCCCCACTTACCCCTCTGACCGCCTCCTTTCCACCGGGCCGGCTGTGGCGATGACAAGACTGTCAGAAGCTTCTTCTAATGTCCTAATTACCCCTCACATACACACAGATAGAAAGGCTGGTGCAGATGTACACACATTCATCGTGAGTAAGCGGATACTCTGGCTAGAAAGCAAACACGCACGCATGCTAATAGTTCTGTTAACATTGCTCATGGGTTTTCCTGGCAGGCGCCCGCACTATAGGTGTAGAGAATGGCAAAAAAAAGGGCCTCTCTAAAGACTCTTAGCAGGCTTTGATTTGTATTGTTCTGCATGCGTTTTGATCCGTGTTGAATCACAGCTCCGGTTTCTCTCCTGTGGTAACAAACGCAGCTCTCCCGCCGTCTTTTTTTTTTTTCCACAAAACACAGACTGAAAAAGAGGCTTCCAAGCCTCCCCTGCTGCCTCTGAAGGGGAAGAGAAATGCAGAAAAAATTGCAGCGTCACCCGAAATAGACGAGCTGAATGAGATGTGATGAGTCACTCTGCCAGAGGTTAAGCTTTGCCTCGGATTTAAGCAGGGGGATCTCTTCTCTGCTGCACTGTTTTGGGTTTCAGAGCACACTGCTGCCGCTGCTGCACTTAAGTCCACGCTCAGTCAGGCAGACTTGTTAACATAACAGAGTGAATGATTGTGCCTCATAGGAAAAAGGAAATCTTTGTACCTCCCAGCGAATGCAGTTGCTTGGTGATTTATAGACCTCAGAAGTTACGGCGTTTGTCACAATCACTGTGACTTAATAGTGTGTTACTATAATACTCTTCCTGCTTTGTATTATGTTGATTTGAGACATCCTGTGGTTTTATTGTGTCAAATTATCTTTTGATATATGCGTCGCAGTGGCATGTAGACTTTGCTTTATTTGTGTCTCCTGTCATGTGAGGCTGACTGAAACAGCAGTCTGGCGTCTACAGTAGTCACAAAATCTTTCTTTTTGACACAACAGCCAGAGATGAACACTACCTGAGCTGTCATTAAAGCACCTGCTGTCTTTTATTCCTCGTTTTTTCATCAGATTTTCATGCATGCCTTGAATGGTCTGACCCAGCCATATACACTAATGAAATAACCTGCATTTTTACTTTGTTCTAAAAGAAAAAAAACAATGCTAAACTAGTTATTGCAGCCAGTTTCCTTCTGTTTCTGGTTTGTGTTCAATAGTAGATGCCCCCTAGCACTTCACTAAAAGGAGCCAGAGCACCAGATTCAATATCTGTTTTTTTATCAGACAGCATTTCTGAAGGATTATCCTTTAATCTCTGCGAGTAAAAGCTGTCTTCAGATACATGTGTCCTCCTGGCTTTTTTCTGAGAACATCACAAACATTCAGGCCGCAGACTGGACGCTCACAAAGAGTTTACCCATTAACAGAGAGCAATTACACACCTCTGTGGGGACATTTGCAAAATCTCTTCTTTTAACACAGTTATCAAACAGGAGCATGCTTTGCATCTCCAGTAAGCCCACCTGATTAATATGTTTCAGTTGACTGTGGGGAGAACTAATCTGTGTATTCCCTGTGGTGTTTACAGGTGAGTGTTCTCTGATATCTCACTGACAGGCTGGATTAAGCCGTACCTGAGAGCTAATAATAAAAGAAGCAGGTCAAAAATAAATGACTGCACAAAGTTAACACTTTATCAGAAAACAAGGCATAAAGGCATCATCTTTTTAAAGCGCGAGCCTCAAGTGTTAGGTAAGGGAGTTAGATTTCACCTTGGGAATATTCATCTGACATATTCACAGCTCAAGATGTCAACTTTGTTGGTGAATGGTGTTTGCTCATTTCTGGGTAAGATGGATCTTCTGAAATAAGTTCAGCAGTTTTTGTCTTATTCATAGTACTCAAAGCACTTTTTGTTGGCTTTCAGCTGACCCCATTTTATAAGCTTCAAAGAGTACAATGGTATTGTAACAGTGTTTCCTTTAGTATTTGAACATTAAATTTCACAGTCACCTGGGTAAAATACCTTGAAGGATTTACAGTTAAAGCTGGAGTACAGTCATAGCTTCTTCTGTGTTTCATATCTGCTTCTACAGTAGGAGAAAAAGAGCACTGACATATAGTACCTGGCATGATGATAATGAGATGTATGCAACAGCTTATTAGGGACATTCAAAACATATTTATGAATAAGGCACAGTAAAATTCAGCCACCGGGGCTCTCAATCCAATGAGTAAAAACCAGCGATGCCCAGCTCCGCTCTTTGCCTCTTGTTTTGAAATGAAGACTCTGTCCAATAAAAACAGCACCTCATGAGGTGCATTCACTAGAGAAACGTGTTTCGGTTTTCATTCATAAATTTCTCATAATTAGGGAGAAATGCACTAAAAAGACACACTTCAACATTCACTTTGACAAAGGTTCCAGGACGTGCATCTGTGTTGGAATCGATGCTAGAGGGCAGCACATCCTGTGACCTTTTTTTAGTGCATTTCTCCCTCACCATGAGAAACTGAATGAAAATGAAATGTCTGTTTCCTGTTTACTAAATACACTTTATGATATGCCATTTTTATTGAACAGAGTCATCAGTGTAAAACTAGAAGTGGTATTGAGAAGAAGGCCTTGGAGGTGGAGGCTGCTGAACAGTGCTGGTCTTATTCACTAGAAATGCTGACTGTGGGGGGGCTCATGTTACAGACGTTAGTTTGGGTGATTGAACCCACAACCTTTGGCAGCCTCCATAAAAGGAACACGTCCCATTACAATTATAAAAACGTAGAATTTGTCTTTAGAAACTTTGGTAAATGTTTATTTAATTATCAATAATATCTATATCTACATCTAGATAGATAGATAGATAGATAGATAGATAGATAGATAGATAGATAGATAGAGATAGAGAGAGAGAGATAGATAGATAGATAGATAGATTTAGATATATAGATAGATATAGATAGATATAAATATCTATCTATCTATCTATCTAAAATTGTAACTTTAAATTAATATAAGTTAAAAAATTCTTCACACTGTATCCAGGGGTGGAAAGTGACCAATTAAATTTACTCAAATAACTGTTACTTCTCCTTAAGAGAGTTTTAACAAGAGTAACTGTACTTTTACCTGACTACAACAGTCACATACTTTTTTCTCCCTAAGAGAAAAAAAAATGTTGTTCTCTGAATAGTAGGATACATGTGATATAATCTCAAAAAAATGAACTTTTATGTTTCATACATTTACAAAATCATCTTAAAACTTAGAGTTTTCTACTTTAAAAGTTTAAGAATTATAATGTCAAAATTTTGAGTTTTAAATCTTGTAAATTTACAGCAAAATCTTAAAATTCATTGTTTTATTCAATTGTAGCTTGGCAATTAATAAATTTCAAATAGAAAAATGTATTTTTTTCTCAGGACATTCAGGTTTTCTTTAATTTTCTATGCACATTATTCTAAATATAAATCCACTTAAAATAACTCAATATCTAGTCAAACATAGTAGCAGAAACAAAACAATCAGTGATGTCAAATAGAGGAGAAACCTTGTCTTCACTTAATAAATGCAAACTGAGTTTGACAATAATCCTTCACTATGAAAGGAGTCACCACTGAATGATCTGAAATGCCATTTTTGTTGCCAAAATGCACAATAAAACCTCTGTTTTTAGAAGTACGTGTGGTCTAGGCATAAGAGGGAACGAGAACAACAATGGACGAGACAACAAACCAATAATTTGACTGTGGACCTGCTAGCGAAGGCTCCTTAGATAATGAAAAGTTAATAATTCATGTCTCTAATGGCGTCAAGGGGCAGAAGAAAATTTCGTAGGTCTGAATGGGTTAATCAAGTAAATAAACTTGAAAGCTTAAAACATAAATGGAGAAAAAGTTGTGGATGTCCTGCTGTTTTATAGTTTAAAAGTTCTGGTAAGTCGTTTGTGACTTTGCCGTATTTTGTCTAAAGTTTACATATGAATTGTAAAGAGCCTACATGTGTCTGAATTCTTCTTTAATGTGGATTCATAAACCACAACAACCGCCGGACAGTGTTCTTTCTTTTCTATGCGAGGGCAGCAAAACTCTTTGATCACTTTCCTTTGTGACAGTCGTGACCTCAGAAGCCGCCCGTGTATGGCAGGCCCACTCTGCAGGAGCTCGCTTCTCCATCCCATTTCCTTGAAGAGAGAAAGTTTGAAGCCCTCCTCTAATCCTTCTAATTAAATGAAAACACAGTGGGCTACACACAGTAAGACACCATCACTCCACACACGCACACACAGAGCTGAATCTCTATGGGGAACTACACAAAGTTCCAGCATCCAGCTCTGGTGTGCGTCCTCATATGCAGTGTGATCACACAGTGGGCTGACATGCAACACGCTGCAGATCATGAGCATAAATAAGCAAGGGAATGCTTTACCTGAAAGGAAAAACATTAATTCAAAGGCATCACACCAGTAGTGAGAAGAAATGTTGCCTCATTAGTGTTACCCCACTGCTTTTACTTAGCAGCAGAGATAGATGGAAAAGAGAGGGAGGCTGTGTGCCACTCTTACCACGCAGACACCCAGTCTCCTGAGATCTCACTTTGCCTTAGTGACTAAAAAAACGGTGCAGATTATTATGGATTCATTGGGCCAAGGCTGGCTTGAACACTGAGGCCTGAATACCACAGCACTTAGAGCTTCACTTCTTATAGAAAAACGCAACACGGTGTGAGGAATTGCCCTTTCAAATGTCAACAATTTCCAGAAACGTAGTAGCACTGTTAGCGAGGAAACCTTCCACTTTTCTGCCTCTGAACGCAGCACGTCGGGGATGAGAAGAGGTGAGGAGACAAGGACAGACACTGTTTGGAGGACGCTTGGCCTGCCTGCTCTCATCCCATCATGATTGACAGATTGGTGCAACGATTGCACTGGCACGAATGCCATCACACACATTTCCCCCCCGAAATCTGTCTATCAGCGCTGTCTAAGCAGAGCGACAGCCATGACATCTAATCACAGTGGAGCTGGCACCTCATAACTTCTACCTAATGTGCTGCAGGTACAGAGGAGAGACGGGAAGTACTGCACACACTCACACGGAGCACAATGCTATTTATAGCCCCTTCAGAGGCCACCAGCAGGAAGTGGATCATACTGAAGGGTTAGGCGAGGTGTCACCACACTATATCACAGCTCGCTCTGTTTAGATATAGGTCCCTGTTGACAAGATTAAACACTGAGATGCCCCAAGTATTCTGGTGATTCATTTTTCTGGGTTACGACAAAGTAACACAAAATGAGGGCAGACCACACCGCACATACAAGATGATAATGAGTCATTTACATAATGTTGCTACAACATTATAATTACCTGGCAATTAAAGCAGCTCAAAAGCCTCATTATGGGCAGTCCTGAGGGTTGCTTGGACTGGGACACATACAGGGGTATTCATTCACCAGATTCAGACAGAAGCCATTCGCCTCTGATGTCACACTCAGTGGGGGAAGCACATATGTTGTAGTATTAATATAAGCCTATTACTGCTGCAGTTATTAACTAATTGGCTTTTTATACTGAATACCTGAAGGTGCAACTGCTACATTTCACAACAAAACAGCTGAAACCCCAACAGCTGCCATTGGATGAAGTTTTACATAAATTTCAGACTAATTCATAAGGATGCCATGTCTCAGATACAGTCATGTGCGTACGTTTTAGGCATGTGGGGCTCTAAGTATTCACCACAGGACCTGGTGCTCCACAAACCAGGGCTGGAGAGGGGGCCAGAGTCAAGCTTGGCACATGTCCACACTCATATGGGTCACAAGGTCAAGCTCGATGGCATCTCTTGTCCGGGCCATTTAACTCCTTAAAGCCTGTTGTATCATATTTGATACATACTTTTATTATACCTCTATCAAATCAATATGTGCCTAAATTACAAAAAAAAAAAATTCTAAATACAATCTGATAAATGATAAAAATGACCTCGAGTGGATTATCAGTTACCAAAAACACCTAATGTATCAAATGAGATACAAAAAATATGTATGTTAAATTTTATGGAAATTTTGATTTTTTGCATTTCAGTAGAAATTTAAATAAACATTTCAGTTCCAAAGAATTAGAATTTTCTGGCTATTATTTGTGTTTTCAGGCTTTAATGGTTTAACCCTCGGTGATACACCCTGAGACAGCTGGTGGTTTATGGGCCTTTGGGACATCCACAGCATGACCAGGGCTTCATGGTAACCTGACTTCTCTGACTGGCAGGAACCCTAGGCCGTGCTTACTTGCCATATCGACCTTTTACTGCACCCTAAAGGTGTGGACTATATTATTCTATCAGCAGATTATTTTCCCAAGGACATCCAGAGCATGACTGAGGTTGTACAATCTTTCTTCCCACCCAAAAGGTTCCCTCAGACAGCTTCCTCACCTAATCTAGGCCTTACGCTGCCCTAAATTTATGGACTTTGTGTTTTTTATTCAACAGAATATTTTCCCATGCCACATGTAATCTGCAAGGACATCCTGAATGTGCCAAGCCCCCTTCCCACCTAATCTTAGCCTAAGATGGGCTTACTTGCCATTACAGGCCTTACTTCAGCCTCAACTTTTAGCCCAAATGTTCTTAAAAGTTGTGCAAAATCCAGATCCCTTGGTAGTTGGCACTAGAATTTCAAGTTGGTTAAACTAATCCTTAACATCTTTTATCTGTCAGGCTCTTAATCCCATTCAAACGCTCCATCTTAACTGCCACTAGTGGCCACTGTTATTGTTGACTACTGCCTTGCTGCTACAAAGCCCTTTGATCCACTGCAAACAAAGGTGCACTGATAGCATTGATAGCATCTCGCAGGAACAGCGGTTTGGCTCTATTTTGATCTAGAAAATGGACATTAAGTTGTACAGTGACTGTCAGGTTAACTCAGTAAGCACTGAGTGACAATATTCAGCACAGGAATGTGGACATTAACAAGCAAAGGGATCAAAGGCTAGTGGCGCTAGTTCCTTAAACATTCCTACATTTTGCTAACCAACTTTACACCCTTTACCAAAAGCTGCCTTGATGTCTTGACTGTCTTAGATAGACAGTACTAGTTGTTAAACTAGTACTGGGGGACAGCAGAGCTTAGAATGTTCCCTTATACTAAGTAGCATCTATAATTTCTTTTATTCATCTCATGTCTTTCTTGTAAAGGCAGTCTTATCATAATTTCTCTCTCTTGTTAGTCATATATCATGTTACATCACAGCCATTCTTACTTGTTTCTGTAGAGCCATACTTCAAATTTGCACACTCATACTGGCTAGTTGTCAGAGCCTCATGGTTTCTGTGGTTGTTGCTCTTTAGCCGGTGACTCATACCTCAGCATGGTGAGCTTTTCCTTTTAGTAATTTTACCATTCTGAGAGGAGGTAGGTAGCCAGCTCCATTGGAACAAACACTTCCTGAAATATTTGTGTCAATCACACAGCTGCTTAATCGGATAGAGTGGGGTGTGCTATTTTGACTAGAAGGACTGACAAAGATAAAAGAAGAAAGATTCTAATATACTAAGACAAGACAAGACAATGACTAAGACAAAATATATAGAAGTCATTGTCTCAGGTATTGCCATTAGATGATTATTTTTGTCCATTACCCACCTCTATATTCTAAGTTTCCGTACCCCCATAACTAGATTTTTACAGTGTTGTACTGTTCATGGAAAAAGTATAAGATAGTTTTTAATCATTTTTACAGCATTTTACTGTGTGCTGGTTTGCATAAAAATCCATTATATTGTTCTTTTTCCTTTACAGTATCTTACAGTACAGTAAATGACCTTTGATGCTGCTTTATTTGTTAGGGCTTGTTTGTTTTTCTTATATGCATTCAATAAATCTATATTTTTCATTACAGATTAATACAAAGAAATTGCACGGTGAAAAGCACTTTTCATACTTCCAATAGATTGCAAACTCACCATGACCAACTGTAGCAAAGTAATGTGTCTTACAGTAACCATGGAGCAAAGAGACACATGCAAAAACAGCAAGCCTGGAATTAAAGGTCTGCACTCTGTCCTTTATTGTACACCATACTCCGCCACAGTCAGGGAGTGACCAATGTAGTGGATAACTTCACTCATGGTGCACAAGTGTTCACCATCAAAACAACAAAAATTCACCAGAAACATAAGCAAAGGAATCTCAGCAGTGATCTCTGTACAACAGGCAACATCTTAACACATCTAAACATTTTGCACAAGGGCATAATGGGAAAAGTCCACCCTCAGATTTGAATTGACAATTGGCAGAGCTTTGATCAATTGACTATCTATGACTCTCTACAGAGCTGGACTAACATTGAATGCATTAACACTGTTAAGTGACTCCAACACTGAAGGCCATTTAACTCTGAATGGAGTTATGCATTGAGAGCTAAAATCAACTGAAATGTTTAACACTGAGATTTCAGCACTCCAGGTTTTGCTGTGTAGACTTTGCAGCGATTTACAAGTTAAATTGATACTAACCAAATAATCAAGCAGAAGGTGATGGATGAAGAAAAGAACAGACTCAGCTTCACATATGAAGCTCAGGTGAAGTTACCCCTCCCGGAATACACGGTAAGTGGTTATTTAGCAGGAAAGTGCTGTATATTAGGAAAAAAAACCCTTACAGTTCTGTTAAAAGAGTGCTGTTAGATTTCTGCTGTAAATTTACAGCAGTTTTTAACAGTATGGGTTTGTGGGCCTGGACAGATAAAAAAATATGGATAAGTGTCTTGTGATTCTGGTGCTGACTAATGAGGGATTCAAATTTTACCATAAAGTTGGCTCATTATAACTCAACTTTGTTTATGTGCTTTATAAATAAACTTGGATTGGGTTGGCTTTCTAGTATACAGAACTACTCTGAAAGACCATTCACCAGTGGTAGGCAACTGGCGGCCCACGGGCCAAAATTGGCTCGCCGCCAATAATACCTGGCCCACCAGATGACATTGATAAAAAAACTGATTAAAATGTATATACATATATATATATATATATATATATATATATATATATATATATATACAGTGCTTAACAAATTTATTAGACCACCTGTCATATTTGTCTCAAAGACCATCCAGCATTGAAGTGCTTTAATGCGGACACTTTCATTTTCAGTGAACTCTCCATGTTTTACCATTTTGAACAGGAATGAGGGATTTCAAACTGAATTCACCCAAATTTGAGCCGGCTCACTGGGATTCTCTGAGAATTCAGAAATGAATCAAGCATAACATTCAACCACTAAAACTCATTTTTCTGTTCAGGAATGCAAGTAAATAACTATAATTTGACATATTAATCAAGAAATAATAATGTGCTTTACTATTTTTTCAGTTTTTTGTAAATCAGTAAATTTGAAAATTCATGGATAACAATAACAATGATATTTTAAAAATATCATTTGGGTTAAAGAGCTTCTACATATTGGTGTATTAACCATTGCAGAAACATAAAAATGATTTTGGTAATTACCAATGCTGTTAATTTTGGGCAGCTGTGGCATAAACCTTACTTTGGTTAGGGTTAGGGTGGTCTATTAAATTTGTTAAGCACTGTGTGTGTATATATATATATATATATATATATATATATATATATATATGCTATCACAAAAATGACAATTCCCCACAGATTTCAGAACATTTATTCAAAAGTCGTGACAAAATATGATAAAATGAAATAAAGCAGCATCTGCTTGACATCAGACGCACACTGGCTTGAGGTAGGAACTAAACTGGCACATGTGCTCTGAGAAAAAGGAGAAAAAAAGAAAAATCACTCTCTGTGTGCCACTGTAACAGACAAAGTGCAAAATGTGCTTCATTGAATTAAAACAAATAACAAGCTTGGCTCAAAGATCAAATAAATAAAAACAGCCTGTAGCAAATTAATTGATTTTAAATAAATAACTTTATTAAATAACGTTTTCGTACAAGATATAATAGTATAGATGAGAAAAAGGTATTTTTTTAGTAGGAAAGACAGGTTTTCCCTGATGAAACTGTAATTTTGGCCTGCCATTGAGTCGGTCAGAAAAAAATTTGGCCTGAGGCCAAACTTAGTTGTGACCCCTGCCATATGCAAATGTGGAATTGTAAAAAATAAAGCTGAATAGTTTCTAACCACATCCTATATTAATGACCAGCAACATATAAAGCAGAATCAAATAAAAACAACATACTAAGAATTAAAAAGGAAAGAAGCTTGAGGAAAATATCATGTGACATGTGTCAATATGTATTTACTTCCGCAAAAACTACAGAAAAAAGTTTAAAAAATGGATTTTAAACAGAGTAATAAGTCATCAAAGAGCAGAAAATGAAAGAACTGGATAAAGAAAAAGAAGAAAGAAATAAAAGGATTCTAATGAAAACATTTTAGCTGTCTTGGACACCATCAGTGTCTTTGAAAAGTCACTTCAATTCACTTCCAGCTGAATTCAAATTGCCCCCAAAAGCCTCATTATGTTGAATGATCACATAATAAAGATAAAATTTGACTGACATGTGGAAGTTTTAAAGGCGCAGTGATTTATTGTTTCAGGCTCCTGGACAATGTTGAAAATTTGTTTCCTATCGCGTGTGATTTGTCACTCACTTTTTTTTCGTCCTGAGGGAATTGCTGACACATTGAAAATGCACAAAGGACTATAACAAGGACATGTGTCATACCTTACACCCTTATTACGGCCGGCAATGACAGGCGAGACGAGCAGTCGCTTGGACATACTGCGTGCTCTATAGTGGAGCTCATGTTGCTCACAAAGTGATGCTCTCAGAGTGAAATGTCAGGATAAAAAAAAGCTGTGAAATATGGAAACGTAAGGATGGAGGTGTGTGCTTGTGTATGTGTGTGTGTGTGTGGTGGGGGGGGGGGGGTTGTTTATGAATAGTAGACAATGAATGATGGAAGCTCTCCCAAGGGTGCAGGCCCCTGAGCACTGCTGCGGGGACTTGGGAACACGCCAGTCTCCCATGCCCTGTGAAATGCCAGTTTGGGTGGGCACCGTTCCGAACGGGTGCTCTCCTCTCCAGGATACACCGCCGCGGGTCCTGGGGGAACGTCTCCAGGCTGTGGCTGCTCCAGAGCGGGGAGGCTGGCGGGAATCTCAATCAGGGACATGAGGGAGAGAAAACAAAGTCCGCACACTCCCCCTGTTCGTCCATATTAATGTTCTGTCAGGGAAAAATGGATGAAGAGAGAAAAATGGCTCATTATGTACACACCTGTAGAAAGTAGAGTGACTGGATTGTATAAATGACTCATTATGATGCCTTTTGTGTTCTTCCTAATTGCTGGAAAATTACACAAACAGCATATGGAGCTTGAATTTAATGAATTTTAACGCCTGTATTTAGATATTATTTGTCCTTTTTTGTTACCAAGTGTATATGTCTCTCTGCTTGGATCCTGTCTGCTCACAAACCTTTCTGTTTTTTCTCCTCTGCTCTCTCCTCCTCTCCTGCGCTGCTACAGGAGCTGCTGAAATCGTGACAGGTACTCTTTCTCTTTGCTACCTCCTGTTCATTTGGAAGTGCTCGCCTCTGTCTGTGTCTGCTGATTGGCTGTCCGTAGCAGTCTGTTCATCTGTGCATATTTACATGAATGGCTGGGTTTGTTGGTGTTTCCTTTTTCAGGAGGGAGGAAGAGTAAAACACTCACAAATGCACATCCATTCTTTTTCATTTTTAATTCTCAAATCAATATTTGGCCTCATGGGACGGTAGATTTTAGGCCAATTTGTTGGCGCTTTAGTTTGTCGAGCTTTGCTATACTAGGAGATGCACTTTACCACATGAAAAAGCCAAACTAATCAGAGCTGCTTGCAACTAGCTCTTAAAAGTAACAAGATGAGAAAAAAGTATCCTTGAAGCTGTTTTTTTTCCAACTATGCTAGTATCTTTACACTAACATGCTAACAACATGGCAGATATGCTCATGCGTAATTAGCAGGGTTATTCACTCCTACATGTTAACAAGCAAACATCTTTAAAGATATAACTAAGACACATTAAAGTTTAAGAGCATGTTAATTTAATGGACTTGACAACCTTTATTCCAAGAGGAAGATGGGAAGGTAGCAAGCTAAAAATAGATCTCCAACACTAAAAACTATGACAAAAAATTACGTTTTGTCAGGGAGACTGATCCAGACTAAGATTCAGATTGTTGTCTCATCTTTATACCAATAATACTGCTGTTCAGAAGTTATCTTTTTTGGCATTTGCACAGCAACATGCTTAAAGCCACACTGTTATGTGCAGTGATTCTCAACTGGTCTATCCCCAGGACCCACCAATATCTTTGATGACAATTAGCGAGCCAAATTTTCAAAGATTTTTAACAATGCACATTTGGTAAATAAAAATGTTGCTCTAAAGATCTTGGATGGAACAGAAGAACAACAGAACAACAGACAGGACCAAACTGACATGCCCCCCCCCCCCAGTGTGTAAGTTTTGGCCAATTTCCCAGGGATCTTGAGAAATTACTTCATCAACATGGTAAAAGCAGCTCTTTTATTGCAAGAAAAGGAGATAAATGAGTTGAAATATTGATAAAACATTCAAATTTATCCATTATCACAAAAATAAGTAAGATAAACGGTATGGTTGCATGTTCTTCATGGACTTTTGCCACCATTTTTTTCTAGACACACATTGGCGGCTTACTGATAATTGCTCTACGACCCACTTTTAGGTCCTGACCCACAAGTTGAGAACCACGGCTTTAGTGCACCTGCCCCCTCAGTTTGGAGTGTGTCTCTGGAAAATCTCCACTGGAACGGTCATATACTCCGAGCACTTCACCCTGCCTCTGGATGGGAATGAACAAAATGTAGGAGTAGTATTAGGGGTAATAGGTGTATTGGGACTGAGCCTTACTATAAAAGTTGCCCATACTTTAGTAGTCAAACTGTTTGAGTCTCGACCACCATCCCTAGAGCAGTGTGCATGAAGGTACAAAATTAAAGACTTACACATGGGAAAAAGAAACATCACACACAACATTTGGAGCAGCCTGCATATTGTCTTCTGCAGGATTGGTTGTGAGTGTGAAACTGTCTCCTCCTTTCTCTCATGTCTGGCTGCAAACTAGCACCTCACTAGAAAAGGTGTACTAACCCTTCAGTTCTTTTTGTTCTTTTCTTCCTAACTTGGTGTGATGTTCCTGTGAATTATTGACAGAAACTCTCTGGTTGTGTCAAGTACAGACATACTGGGGCAGAGAAAATTTCACATTGCAAACATTGGTACCACCTTTTAATGAAAGAACACATGCTTACTTATGTGTTTTGTGATTTCTGCATTCCAAAGACATTTCAGAAATATACATATTATACCTTTAACGGGGGATGTTAAATGAGTCATTGGGTTCAAAAGGTTTAGGTAGGAATACCTTAGGATTTATAAAGTATTAAGTAACCTGGTGGTTAATTTCATTCTGTCCTCGATGTTCCCTCCAAATGTGCAACTTAAAAAATTTGAATATCGTGAAAAAGTGAAATTTTTCATGCGATTTAATTAAAGAAGAGAAACTTCCTTATATTCTGGATTCATCTCGTACAAAGTAAAATATCTTCAAACTTTTTTTGTTTGAATGTTGATAATTACGGCTTCAAGCTCACAAAAATAAAAAATCCACTATCTTACAATATGAGAATGTCACAAAACAAGGGTCGTAACAGGATTTGTATTACAGAAATGTTGACTTTGTGGAAAGTTATGCTCATTTATGCACTCAGTACTTATTTGGAGCTTCTTTTGCAGAAAGTGTTGCTTATTTCATGGAGCCAATCAGTCTGTGGTACTGCTGGGGTGTTATGAAGCCCTGGTTGCTCTAATAGCAGCCTTCAGCTCATTTGTATTGTTGAGTCTGGTGTCTGGTGTCTGGCATCCTGGCTTACCCTCCTTGTGAAGGGTGCAAATGATTGTCTTCTGGACCAGAGTCAAGTCAGCAGTCTTCCCCATGATTGCAGTTGTGTGCACTGAATCCCAATGAGGGAATGAAGGCTCAGAAAACCTTTGCAACCTTGACTTAATTAATTAAAGATTACCTTTACAACCCTCAAATAATTAGGCCTTTGCTGACTTTGCTGAGTAGGAGCAGCCCATAATCAGCATGATTTTCTTGTAATTCATGTTCTGATTTACCCATAAAACAGCAAAGGTCCCTTATACTGGTATAGCCCACCGCAGAACTGATTATAGCATCAGTTTGAAGCAAGCACTGACAGTCACTGAAAGTTGAATGACTCTGGTTATGGTTTTTATTATGTCCCCTCTTGCAGTTAACAGAGCTGTTGATCACAACATTATGTCTGTTTATAGCATTAACTAACAAACACAAATGAAACCACACAGAAAGGTGAACACTTGAAATTATATAAGCAGGAAAAGAACAATCTCGGATGACAGCAACTGTGTTGAGAAATAATGATATGACTTGAAGTTTGCCCTATGCTCCATGTGTTAGTACAGAGCCGATGGGGTTTATGACCTATACTGAAGTCAGTGCTGCTTACTGCACAGCAAAACCTGCATAGTCAAAGTAACACTGTCAGAGTTAATACTGACACTTTGCAGTGTCTATACGAGTCCACGCCACAGAGTGTTGATTGGACTTTACGCAGAGCTGGGCTTTAACACTAATTAAGTGTCATTATTGACACTTTTTGGAGTTGAAATTTACTGTTCTTAACACTAACCAGTGTTAAAAAAAATGGTTGCATGGAGTGCTGCATGGGTTTTGAAAAGTTTTTAAAAAAGCTTGAAAAAATGTAGTGTATCTCTGGTGCTCTTCAGTGTGGGGATCCAACTTAAAGTTTTCAAGAGGTCTGAGGCACTCAGAAGGACTGTAGATAAAAAGCCTTTATTGCATAGGGCTACAGAGTCATAAAAAACATGCCAACATGTTTCAGCTTAATAGGCCTTCATCAGAGCATCAGTTACAAAATTGCTGCCAAGCTGCTTCTTTTAAAGGTTTTCAGCAGGTCACATGATTACTAGCAGTCACATGATAGAGTAAAAGGTTACACAGTTAAAAAAATCAGTTAAATGATGTCTAAGTGCATTAAACACATCTATATTAAGAATCTGTATCATTTTCTACTTTACATACTTCTACTTTGACACACAAAAAAATGTTCTTTCTAAGCAGTTACCAAATTAACTGAGAAAAGATGCACTAGAAGAGATACAATAAGAAAGCTATAAAAAAGGAGAGAAATCCAGTTCCCCATTTAGACCAGGGAATTGTGTAGCTTTTAGTGTATATATCCAGAAGGACTCTCTTTGTAAGAGCTTTTTTAGTCTGTCCCCTCCTCTGATTGAATTTTGTATATGCTCAATGCCTGATATTTTCAGAGAGTTGCATCTACCATGATAAGCCTCTTTATAATGTAAAGCCATGGGATATTCTGGGTTTCCTGTTTTAATGGCGTGTTTATGTTCAGCCAATCTTGCTTTCAGTTTCCGCTTAGTTCTCCCAATGTAGAAACACCCGCAAGGACATTCAAGTCTGTAAACTACAAAGCTAGTATTGCAGTTGATAAAAGACTTAATTTCAAACCTCTGACCTGTTGTGACATCAGTGAAAAAGCTGGTTTTTTTCATATTATCACAATGATTACAATTTCCACATTTATGATTACCTATTGTGGTGTCTAACCAGGTCTTTTGTGTCTTGGGGGGCAGATAGCTTCTTACCAGTTTATCATTTAAGGTAGGGGCTCGTCTAAAGCTGATAGTAGGAGCATTAGGAAGGGCTTCTCTAAGAGATGTGTTACTTTAGCTCAACACTCCATCATAGTGTTAGGAATTCAGCCTGTCAGTGTATCATTTCTAACTATTTAAGTGATATTTTCATATTAACCCTGTAAAGTGAAGGAATTTATATAATTAATCTAAACTTAAAACTTCCTTTCACTTCGAGAGTAGGTTTTTACAGTTGTAACTGTTTTTGACCCATTACAATGCACTTTCTACTTTCTATATCAATAGGGATTGCCACTTTTTATTGGCCGCCTGTGGCAAAGTCAGGTGTTTTCTGGTGAGGATGGAGCAAAGAGATTAATGAAGAGTTGGGAAACCACCCATTTATGTAGACCACCTGTTGCCAGGGGGAAGTCAGTAACTCGGTGGATAACTTCACTCATGGTGCATACGTGTCTAACATAAAAAAATGTCAATTATCCATCAGGAATATGAAAAAAGGAATCCCAGCAGTGATCACTGTACTACAGGCAGCATCTAAATACATAAAAATGCACATGAGTAAATCCCAAAACATCGAAAACATAACTAAACATTCTGCCAAAGGGCATGGTAGCAAAAGTCTGTCCCCAACATTTGAAATGGCTTTATGCCTTTATTGGACTGTACGGCTGAAGCGTGCAAGGAGGTATGGGTTGTTGAGAGATTGAGGAAGAAATGCAACAATAGCCTCAGGATCAGGTTTCAAACCTGTGACCAGGACTGTATCCTCTGTATACGGGGGCCTGGTTCAGCTGAGCTAATCTGGAGCCCAGTTTACTGTTTTAAAGGAACAATGGGGAGAAATTGTTTGCCCTAACAGGGTGCTTTATAAGAAAGATGATCCTAATCTCTACAGTGTATTGATCATTTCATTTACATGGGACAAAAGACAAATACCCTTCAGTATCTCAGTTGGTTCAGTGTTTCTGAGATTGTGCAGCTTCATTTTCAAGTAATTTTTTCATCATTATAAGAATTGTTACCCAAAGGTTTCCAGACTGATGGCCTTTATGGGGAGAAAAGATGGCTAAATGAGTTAAATTTTCAAAACCTTCCCATGCAAAGGGTCTAAGGAAAATGGTGGCACACTAATTATACGGTGAGACAGAAGCTTTCTCAGTCATGAACATCTTTAAAACAGCATTTCATCATGAGGATAAGGGTTTAATGACTGAGCAGGATAAAGACACGCGGCAGAGAAAAAGGAGCATGAGAGACAGAGAGGGGGAAACTTTTTTTTCGGTAATGACTCTGTCCTTAGTCGCGGTTGTTCCTTGAAAAGACACGACTGCTGCAGACAGCCGTGACTCAAGGAAGAGGAATGGGGGCTGGCTGTCATGTTTTTTGATGCTTCTTTCATGTCTTTTGATGTGAAAACAAGAACGGAAAGTTCAAAGCAAGAGCCGACTTGATTCAAAGGTGCTCGTCCCCGAACTTCTGCTGGAGGAACCACTCCGCTAATAATTCTTGATTTCATCAACTTTTGTTAAAATCGGTCGGCCGTCCATGCTTTTTAGCATTTCGAGTGCGACTGATGAGCTGGGCGTCCGCGCCAGACTCTCCATGCCAGATTGTACGTCTCCTCAGAGAGCCCGGCGACTTTCTGAAGGTCTGTATTTCCTCCTGACTGTTTCGTTCAGTATGTTGCGATGCAGGAACAGGAGGGCAGCCATGTGTAGAGATACAGGCACTTTACTCTTCCAGACAGCTGCTGGAATGAGTGTGAATTTATCAGCCAGTCATCTGTGCCATGCCTCTGCCCACTCCCCCCTCTATCCCCCCGCCCACCACACAGAATTAATGACTGCCTCTCCTCATTTGCACCCAATCATGACCAGGATGCAGAGGCAATTGAAAATGTTTACTCCAATTGCAAAAACCCTCCATGTTCCACAAAGTAGCCTGTTTTCACTTTGATGGGATTGCTAATCACAGCGACGTTATTTATGTGTGTTTTGAATTGGAGATGAGCCTAGGCTGGGATATTGGAGAGGGACCAACCTTGCTTGGGGCTGCTAAACCTTATGGAGAATTTATCTATTGCACTCCCTTTTCTCTCAGTCCAACAGATTGGGAGCAGAATAACCTTGCTTTGAGGATGCTCTGTGTTGCTGTTTTGACTGCCAAATATATTACTTTTACAGCGATGAAATAAAAAAGACATCAAAAACACTTCAGATTGCTGTTGCCTCATCTTCTACGGTACTTAGTGCACATTCACAGGAGATACGGAGCTCTTCATATTATCACAAACTTACACATTTCAACTCCCCAGTGGATTATTAGGCCTGTTCCTCATGATTATTTTTCACCTTTTTAAAACCTAGCCATCTAGATCATCCACTCTTTGCATTTCTTGTTTCATCCACAAATGCAGCCTCCTTAATATGAACAAGGCCATGTTACTTAGAAAAGAAAAATATTTTGAAAGCATGTTTAAGACCATGGTTCTTTTGCAATATGGCTTTACAGTCCTAGTTCACACACCAGCCTTTCGCTAAAAAGAAGCCAGTTAGCCTGCCCCGGTACCATCTGACACAATGTCAAAGGAAGAGGCTAGTAAATGCCACTGTTATTAACCAGTATGACTGTACATTTGTATAATGGAAAAATGACAAAGTTTATCAAAACTTACATAACTTTTGGACATAGCTCCTCTTGGAGCCAACCATTTTGCTGCTCCAATGACGCTATCCATGCCTGCCAACCTCATATGGAAACTTTTCTAGCAAGCCTTGAACTCGGGTTCTTTTTAGGGTCTTAAAAGTTAAATTCACCCCAGTGAAGTTGATATTGAATATCTTTACATTTCTAATAACGCTTTAGTCATTTCTGTCGCTAGCAGCTAATGCTAATACATTTTGTATCCTACAATGCTTTGACAACCAATGGCAGGCTATACCACTGCTGCATCATGCTTAGTCAAACTGTGCATGTCTTTACACTTACTTTTTGCTGGAGACAGCCTGAATCGCCCATAAGGGAGAGAAAGAGAGACAGAGAGCCCTTGATGCAGCCCTCTTTGTCACTTTAGACAGGAACTGCTTTAAATGATAATGCAAAAAAGGTTCAAGGAATTTTTTTCTTGTAAATACACACATTTTTAAAGACTTTTTTGTAATAGAAGGATTATTTTTTCACTGTTGAAGTTAAAAACCAGTGTTGGGCAAGTTACTTTAAAAAAGTAATTAGTTATAGTTACTAGTTACTTCTCCCAAAAAGTAACTGAATTATTCCACTATAAAAGTAACCCTTTACCAGGGAAAGTAATTATTGCATTACTTTTTTTTAGTTTAAATATGTCTAAGAATTTGGATTTTTTTCTAAGCAGGTTTCACAAGCCAGTTGCATAGAGCAGGGGTTCTCAACGATGGGGTCCCGAGACACTGAGAGGGGGTCTCCAGATGCCTTAAAAAACTAAGAACATTTTTTAAATGACACTGTTGCCACTTACATCAATTTTGTCAAATTTTGCCTCAGCTAACCCTTTTTTGCCAGTTTATATAAATTTTCATCCCATTTCACCAAATTTCCACCTATTTTTGTCACTTTAACGCAATTTCAGCTGCTTTTGAATCACTTTTACCACTATATAAGCCCATTTTTGCCTTTTTTTGTTATTTTGCCATGTTTATCTCATTTTTGGCATTTCTAACCATTTCTGCCACTTTTAAAATCCAATTGCACCACCTTCTCACCATGTCTTGCCATTATTAACAAATTTTAGCTATTTTTATTGTATTTGAATTCTGTTTTCAACAAAAGGGTTTACATTTTTAGGAGGGCTACTTACTACACAAATGATTTTTTTTTTTTCTTTGAAAAGAGTGGTTATTATTCAGGATAAATATAAAATACCACAGCTTAACTTTACAATGGACCATGATTTGGCTGGCCCCCAGTTTGGCTAGGCCCCAGGAACCCCCAAAAAAACGCCATTAGTAACACTGTTTATTTTAACGACAGTCTTCCCATCACTGCTAAAAACAAATCAGATCTGGTGTAATCCATTTTGTTTTTTGTTTTTTTGTTTTTTTGTTTTAGCTATATATAACAGCTGTTTTGGGGTGTGATATGGAATTATTCTCTTGCTATAGATAAGAGCAGTGCAATGTCACCTCCTATTTTCCAATGTGACCACGTCCTCATTATGGGGAAAACAATTCCTCAGAGTGAATGTCGGTAGGTTTGAAAACACTGGTAATAACGCATTTAAAAGCCATTTTGTTAGGTTTTTTGCCTTAAACAATTAAAAAGCCATAATGTAAGGCACGCTTTGTTATTCTGAAATGACGAAAGAGTGTCAGAGAAGAGTTCTGTGTCTTTTGGCTGAAACTAGAGAGGAGAAAAGTGAGCTAATGTTGGATTGGTGCTGTGTCCTTAATGATTTTAAGCTACTGATCACTCTAACAGCGGGAGCTGTAGTCTGCCTGCTAACAGCTTTTTCACATAACTTAACCACGTGGTTTATTAACCACGTTAACCACCGTTCAAGTGTGAAGTTCCAGAAGGTAAGTGATGTCGGTTTCTGACATCTCCAGTCACAAGATGGGACCGTTTGTCCAGCTTGACGGTGGGAGCCTGAACGCACCCTCATGTACATCTATAATTTCATTTATTTCAGATTGTCAAAATGCAAGTATTTTTTCATAAATGGTCTACATTATGCAGTATGTTGATCTCACTGGTCCCATTGGATTTTGGATTTTTCATATTTTAAGCTCTTAAATCCCTTAGGACCCAATCTTTCCCATTTATTGCCATTCAAAGAATGTTCTCCTCCAGAAAGGGGAGGGGCTGGCATCATTTGGGCAAAGTACCCGGATGAGTTGCTCTTATCCATGTGCTACTTTGTAGTCAACAGAGGTGGAAAAAGTACAGGAAAATTGTACTCAAGTAAAAATACAGTTACTCTGGTTAAACTAGACTTAAGGGGCCTGATGGTTAGCTCATGGGTGCTATGCACAGATATCGCTGTCCTCAAACTGGGCAATGAGATCCAAATCCTTCATAGAACTTGTGGCCTGGATGTCACTACGCACTCTTTCAGCCTGATATCTGACTATTATCCTAGCTCTTAAATAAAGACACAGCATGCTAACACAAAAGAACAAGAAGGTGGGAGTTCCCAGACAGTGCTGTTGCACCAAATCAAATACTTGTTTCTCTGAGACATACTTGCTTATAACAAAATTTCCCAGAGGAGCCCAAAGAATTTGTAATAATTGTCACACCCATCTTCAATCAGCCCAGAGTTCATGGTGTATAAATTTCGCTACAAGTAAGATATCAGTTTTCAGCAAACTCAGAGGTCAAAACCTTTTCCCATGTGAACAGGCGTTTGGTTTGTATGTTTAATTCATATGATTTTTATTTATTTATTTTGCTTTTTTGTGATTGCCTCTGAAATTTTCTTAGTAAAATTGTAGAGGCCGAGCATGCAATCATAAATGAAAATTCTGAGTTTGCAATTCTAGGAGTGTAATTGAGATTCTCTTAGTTACTGATTCACAGAAGGAGAAAGCTCAGAATCATCAGAGTGAAATCTCAAGGAGGTGGAGAAGGATGATGGCAGAATTCAGAGAGGACTTTTTTTTTTTTTTTTTTTAGGTTTTAATTTTCATGTTCATGGATCAGGTTTTGTGTAAGTGTGATAAAAATGCTGCAAAAGAGATATTTCTAGTTAATTCTGCAGATTTATCCTGTGCAGAAGCATAGATCCAGTGGTTGTCAGGTGCAATTAAAACATCATAAAGGTCCCTTTGGCTACACTGCTTCCATCAAATAGAGCTGTAGGCTATTTATGCATTAATAACTTAGTGCTGTCCATCTGTATTTATGTCTATCTTTACTCATTCTTCCCTGTGATCCCTTTATGTACACCATACTAATTTTGAACTGAAGTACATCATCAAATCTAACCCAGAGTGACCTCCATGTCTGGTAACGTCTTCTGCAACATTTTTTCTAGTGTTTGTGTCTGGAGTAAGTTTTGTGCTCTTAGATTTAAATGCAGACAACACAGAAGTCTCTTTGGAGATTTCTGATAACAGAACGTCAAGAAAACAGCAAAAAGCAGTGGGGTCAGAAATCCCCAAAGGTCAGGCAGTGAGGCAGAATCAGAGGCTCGGGCTTGTCGTCTAGAAAACAGGGCAAAAAGTCAGTCACAGGTCACAGAAAAGGGGCTGGAGTAGGTGTCTCGAGAGCTTGGCATAAACACAGGACAATCAGGCGAAGGCTTGAAGGAGACTGAGGCTGAAAGAGGAAACCTGAGGAACCTGACTGGCTTGAATAATGGACGTTTTGGGAAATTTGCTTGATAACTTTCTACTATTTCTGTCTGTTCTTCAAAGTCTAACACAGCTGCTGAGCTTTCACTGAGTCTAGAAACAAGAAGAAACAGTTAGCCCTGCTAATTAGAATTTTCTGAAGATAATTAAACATTTATATCTGATTTGATTAACTTACAGTGCCAATGAAAAGTATTCACCCCCTGAATGTTTTACCTTTTCATCGATTTTATAAAACAATCTTGGTCAATATATTTGACAAAAAAAAAAAAAAAAAAAAGATATCAATTTGAAAACAGATTTCTACAAAGGAATGTCAATTAAACTGTCAGTGTCAATTGACTGATTTAATAATAACTCCTTTCAAGTCAGTATTAAATAGATAGACCTTTGGCTGCAATCACAGCACTGAGTCTGTGTGATAGGCCTGTGTAGGTTTTGCTTTATGCCTCTGGTCATTGTCTTAAAAAAATAAATCCTCTCCTAAGCCACAGTTTTCTAGCAGACTGGATAAGATTTCCCCCAGGATTTTCTTTTATTTTGTCGCATTCATTTTACCCTTACCTTTAAAAACATTCTAGGGCCAGCTGCTGAGAAGCGTCCCAACAGCATGATACTGCCACCACCATGCTTCATAGTGGGGATAGTTTGTTTGTGGTGATAATGCAGCGTTTGGTGTCTGCCAAAAATAGCGTCTTGTCTGATGGCCAAAAAGCACCACTTTGGTCTCATTAGACCAACAAACTTTCTCCCACTTGACCATGGAGTCTCCTGTGTGTATTTTGGCAAACTCTAGTGGAGATTTAATGAGTTTCCTTCATCAGTGGCTTTCTCTTTGCCACTCTTCCATAAAATTTCGACTGGTGAAGAACCCTGGCAACATTTGTTGTATACAGAGTCTCTCCCATCTCAGCTGCTGAAGCTTGTAACTCCTTCTGAGAAGTCATAGGTGTCCTTCTTGCCAGGTCACTCAGTTTGTGAGGACGACCTGATTAAGGCAGATTCACACGTCCCATATTCCTTCCATTTCTTGATGATGGATTTTACTGAACCCCAGGGGATATTCAGTGCCTTGAAAATGTTTTGGATCCATCCCTATATTTTTCAATAACTTTTTCTGCGAGTTGCTTAGAGTGTTCTTTTGTCTTCATGGTGTAATGGTAGCCAGGAATACTGATTAAGCAGTGACTGGGCCTTCCAGACACAGGTGTATTTATATTAAAATCACTTGAGACACATTCACTGCTCATGTGATCCCCATTTCACTAATTATGAGACCACTAACTTTGCTGGACCGTTGTTGAATGCAGGCAGTCACTTTAAAGCAGATGAATGGATCCATTTTTTCTGTCAAAAAAGCCAAATTATGTTGAGCATGATTGATTTATAAAATCAATCAAAGCTGTTAAAACCAAGGGAGTTAATACTTTTTATAGACACTGTATTTTACAACCATCTGAGGAGCAGCCCATTGACAGTGTTTGGGTAGGGCAGAATCTTTGAAATAATATGGAAGGGGATTGGATGAGCATTCTGTCTGTTACATTCATCATGGGCCAAGCCGCGCAAAAACAAATAATGTGGTAGGCCTGCTGCTGTCAAAGAGTCACCTTCATGAACGCCCCACAGACAGCCATTGTCATGTTAATACACGATTCTCCACAATCAGTAGAGTCAGTACTATTAAACTTGTACTTAAGCTGGTCAATGTGTTTTTTACTCTTCTTCCAACAAAAATGTCAAAAAATGGTTCTGATAAAACTGCCTCTATAGCTGCATCCAGGCTAAACTCTCCACTGGCTACCATTGTTAACAGGCTTGCAGTCGCTTCAACTAAACCATATCCATAGCTACCGCCTCTTTCTCTTCAAATGATGCTGATTGGTCTGGTCATTCTCTGACTGGGATTAACCATTTCAGCTTGAAGCCCATGATGGATGATACATGGAATCTGGCCAGTACATTTGCTTTGCAAGGTTAGGCGATTCAGCCTGGTAGCAAAATATCTGGGACAGACACTTAGGGCCACTGAATAGGATCTTTGGTCCAGGCTTTTATAACATTTGGACATTCAATCCCTAGTCTGTCTGGTGACACTAATGACTCAATGTAGGGCATGAGTGCTTCTTGGCATTAGCGCCATGCTTTTGCAGCTTTGCAGGCTAAGGGAAAGGATTCTTTTCACCTACGGGACGCCCCTGCCCCCAGTTATGACCCAACACCAACTGTGTCTGTTGCCTAGTAAAAAATGCAACCCATGTCATACTGTAATTGTTATTTTTGTCATACATATTGACCCTAAGTTAAATGATATAAATACATTTAATAGCTTAAAAGCTACCTTGGATTAAGTTTAAGCCTGTAAAGGGCTTTATTGTGTTTTTTCTGGTCATCATCTGTGCCTGTTTCAGCTGTTTCTCTCTCTTTTGTCCTGATGGAGCCCTGGCAGCAGAGTGGAATAAAATGGGTGGCTCATTGCATCAGACAGGTCTGAGGAGCTTTTCTCCACAGGAGGTTAATTTCTCATTGCCTGCCGCATTCACAGAGTTCATTTTGAATCATGTTAGTTTGGCTGTCTATTCCCATTATCACTATCTGAAAATGCAGGTGTTTTTTTCTCCTCCACTTTGTAAATGTCAGAATGCAATGGAGGTGTCTGACAACTCAGGCATGCAAATGTGCTTTTGATGTTTTCTCAGGGCGGTGGCTGAGAGTGTTGTTCCTCCGCTGGAGTGAATCTGAGGCATTAAAACGTTATTCTCCATTCTCCTTATGCTTTTTTGCCTCCTGACAGATAAATATAGCACAAGGTGACTTTTGATTTTCTTCCTCTTTCTCTTAGCAGAACTAGAAGGAGGGTGTATGTGTGTGTGTGTGTGTGTGTGTGTGTGAGGGGGGCAAAGCCAGGCTTTTTGATGTGAGGTGTAAGTTACAACGACAAGGTCCGGGGCCTGTCTGTGGCAACAATGGCTGCATGTGTACAGAGAGTGACTCAGATGCTTACAGCGCTTTTATTCCTCGAGACACAGAAGAGAGCAGCTGAGCACACGGAGCGCACGATGGTCACATGGATCCTCAGATGGAGGGCTCTGATAAAGCTCCACCATAAACAGCATCCAGCCCGGCTCTGTTCTCTCTCTCTCTCTGTTTGACTCCCCCCTCTCCTCCTTCCCTCCTCCTCCTCTTCCTCCCTCTCCCTGCCTGGATCTACTACTTGCCACTTTCTTACACTCTTCCTTTGTCTCTTTTCTCCTCTCTCCCTACCTTCGTGGGCAGCAGAGCTTACAGCCCATCTGGCATTGACTCACAGGGCCCACTCTGATCTGAGGGAGATCAATAGTGACAAACATTGCACATGGCTCTTATATTAAACGGATTAGAAATGGCTGCAAACAGACATACTACAATGTGTATATGTTCACAAGCACTCACTGTTGTATGAAATATAAGTCTTTGAAGGGTAGGAGTGCATGTTTGAAATCTGTAACCTTAATCTTCATTTTTCTGTCTGTGTTATGAAGTCGAAGGTCAGAATCTGGCAACGGACAATGTGTCGGTGATCGAAGGAGAAATGGCGACCATCAGCTGCAGAGTGAAGAACAATGATGACTCGGTCATTCAGCTACTCAACCCCAACAGACAGACCATCTACTTCAAAGACGTTAGACGTAAGTCTAAAATGCCTCACTCACAATTTAACTTACTTCCCAAAACTTTTTTAAATCCTCACATTAATGGCACATATTGAGAATCTTTGGAAACCCTTAAAATAGGCAACACATCTGTCTGTCTGACATCTACCCTGTAGCAGTGGTTTAAGGATTTAAAAATAACTATAGAAAAATAATCAGTCTTGTCACTGATGGTCTTGTTTGATTTTGCAGGTCAGCTAGAGGCACATGTATTAGTTTTTGGTCTGTTTCACAGCCAATAAAAAACTCATCACAGGAGCTTTAAAAACACAAACAAAAGGAATACAACGATAGAGAGAAATTTGTTTCTTTCGCCGCCAAGGGATTACATGTTTGCTGTCACAAAGTTTCTAAGAAATCCTATTTTTAGATTTCTTTTTCCTTTTTTATATCAGTCCAATAATTATCTGTTTCGTTAAATGTTTAGAAAAATAAAATGAGTCTCAGGTGCTCTCAGTGGTTGTAGATCTGTTGCCTAATCTGTATCGTGTAGACGTGTTTCACCTTATAGTCTTTAGAGTAGAAAAGTAATACAGATATAAATTAAACATTAGGGATGTCACTTTCTCCAAAAAGCCTTCAAGTCCACTGTAAAAGTCCTTTGGTTTCATCTGGAACAACAACTAACCTTACAACAGCTTTAATTTTATAGTGATCAATATCTTTCAATATAAAATTGGTAGAAATGTTTTTAATGTTTTATTTTACTCGAGGTGTTTTCACAGTGCATTCCACCATAATCAAGCTCGCTGTCATGTTTTAATACATTTTTACTGATACCACAACAGCCTAATGAAAGGTGTCTCTGTCCGTTCATTTACATTGTATTTCAGCAAGAGAGTGTGAGAGAACATGACTTGGTGGTAGCTTCATATAAACACAGACATGCACACATATAGAGCACTGAGCTCCACTGCTGGCTAGTTCTTGTCTCTTTTTACACCTCTGCTATTCCTCCAAAGCTCCTATTATGCCTCAGCCACTTCATAGTGAGGTTATAAACTGTTAAACTGGAATCAAAGAAGATTTCAAAGAATTGCAAAGGTAAGAAAAAGAGAAACTTGTTGATAAAACAAGTAATAAGCATTAGTAAATTCTTCACCCATCATTTATAAAGTATTGTTAACTAATTTATGTAATTTATTAACACAGCTTTAAATGATTTATTGATGCATAAATAAAGTGAATAAATAATTAACTCTTAGATTACAATATTACTGATGCATTAGTAAAGAATGAAGCAGGCATAAGTGAAAGTGAACATTTAGGGTTAGGGCTATGAATACTCTATTAATGCATCAAGAAAGTTTTGGCTGTGTTGTAAATTACGTAAAAATTAATAATATTTCATAGATGATGAGTTAAGGATTTACCAGTCCAATATTAATGCTTAAGTCTATAGTTTTATAAAGTGTTACTAAAGTGATGCAACAATTTTTGTTTATTTTGTTGTTTATTTTATTGATGTTCATTCATTCTGGTCAGATAGCCTTAAGTAATTGGGTTATTTGCTGTAATGGCTGTCCAAACTGGCCTATATTGGCTCTATAAATTGGTCTATACTGTCTGGACACATTATCCTATATCAAATATCAGCCTAAATATATATCAGTCTATATTCGTTGTATATATCGGTCTAAATTGACTGTATATTTTGGTCTATATTGGCTGTATATATCGGTTTATATTGGCTGTATATATCAGTCTATATTGGCTGTATATATCGGTCTAAATTGACTGTATATTGGTCTATATTGGCTGTATATATCGGTCTAAATTGACTGTATATTTTGGTCTATTTTGGCTGTATATATTGGCTGTATGTACAGATAAATTAGTGGAGTTTAAGACAGCACCAACAGACTTATCTTGTCAACTGAAGCCTTTCTCTTTTTCGTCCTCATTCCTTAAATTAAAATATATGTTCTAATGACTGAAGTTAGTTTTGTTTTTCTTTTTATTAAACTTTAAAGTGCATTTTCAATGCTGAAGTTTGGGTCTGAACTACATTTTATATTTTGTTATTGACTTAAACTAATACGTAAATATCGGCATATTGTGTATCGGCAAACATCAAATATTATGCATCCCTACCAGAAAATACCATAGAAGCTCGTGTCCATTCATCATAATGTAATCTTAATGTATAGCCAACATGCACTGTTAGTAGCTTTTCTTCAATTCTGACTTATCATCAGATATCTCTTTTTTCTGGAAGACTGTGGAGAGTTCATGATTTACTTTTGTAGACATGTAAATGTAGCTATTTTATTAAAAAAATCTTAAACCCTTACCAAATCATTAACTTTGTATTTCAAACACTTCTGAGTTCTGTGTTTTCAGAAGTTTTCACCCTCCTGCTTGAAGGACTCTGAAGTTTTGACCTTACAGTGACGGTATCAGACCTCAAGTTTTAGGTTTGGTTTTCAATGAAAGCATGATTCCATCTGCCCTTGACTTTTTGGCTCATTTACAAAAGTCATTAAGCTCAGAATGCGGCAAGATTAATATGAGATAATTCACAGAGCTACCATAATGGGAATACTTCTGCGTCCTTGTCACTGTTCGATTTTACGATAATCTCTTAGATTAGGATATTGAACATTATGATTATGCATGAGCATATGGACGATTTCGACTTGGAGTTTTTGTCTCTGCTGTTTTACTTGTTTGTATCTGGGATCTGAGCCAAGATTCAAGGTGAACCACAAACACACCCTTCATTTCTGTCTATATTGCATCCAAGCTGTTATTTCACAAGTCAAGGTAGCGAGATGTGTGTTCCATTTTCTCACTGGCGAAAAGCACTGAGGGAGTTTTGGTACACATCTTTGTCAAAACACCCAAAGCTGCATGAGACTATAGCAATGAGAAATTGATTCATATGAAGAATATAGGTCATGTTGTGCTGCACAACTTATAAATATTTATTCTAACACCAAGGGATAGATAGAAGGTTTGAGGAAAAAACATTGAGCTCTTACATCCTGGACACAACAAATCTTTCTAGTTAAAATGTTTCCATGAGATTAAGAGAACCTATTCCTCTTCTCTCTTTATGAAACAGCTCCATGTAGGGATGTAAACATGTAATTTCCTCTGCTTTAGTCAATGCTATTTCATTGTTAGTAACAGAACACAAAAGGTTTTGTTTATCTGCAATTAGATCCAAATATATATCCGATGTGTGACCGGTGGCTAAAGTGTTATTGGGCCGCTGCTGCTTGTTTGTGTTCCTCGTAATAGGGTCTAGTAAAAAACCCCTGGCAGCATTATTCTCGGCTTTGTTCCTAAAGGACTGCTGGTTCTGTGGAGACCCCCCTCAGCCAGTGGCATTGTTACCTGTCAACGGGGCCGCTCGACACAGTGGCAGATCTTTGTATACAACGGAGTAAACAGCAACGACACGCAGACACACGAGGAGCAACAGGTTTCCAAGCAAGCCTTCGAATCAGATACGGACACAAAACACAAAACAATAACAGCTTTTACAGTGTCGAATAAACAGTTTTCTGTTGCACAAAATAAAGATGAATCCTGTCGTGGGTGTCGAGGCAGAGCCAGTGTTGCTGCATGAGCATTTATTGTGTCAGATATATGCAAAATGACATGTAATTTGGCTGAGTTGCCATCTGAAATTGGAAAAATGAGCTTTTATCCAGCATGGATCGAGGTGTGCAAAATCACACCATTATTTATTCACTGCATCTTTTCTCAGGGGTGGTCTGACTTAGTGTCACAAATGCTAAATGTTTAAAAGAGTACTCCACAGAAGGACTGTGCTTTAGTAGGAAAAACTTAGTTTATGTAGGTAAAAAAGGGATTACATTGATCAAACAATGACATTATTCTATTTTATTCATTTAGATTTAGATTTTAAAATTTCCTGCAGTACAATCAAACAGCTTCAGCTTTGTGTTTTGAATTTGTATCTACTGATTTAAATATCCCTGATTTGTCCAAGTACAAAAATACTGGAGCAGAGGAATAATGTGTAATGCTCAAATACCTCACAAGCAAATGGATTATATCTACACAGCTAAATCGCCAGTGTTGAATCAACACTGATAATGTTAAATCTCATGCTAGAAAAATGTTTTTTTAACACTGTACCATAGTTTTTCCAACACCATGCACAGAAAAATCACCAGTGTTGATCAATCTCACATAGCTTAAATTGAACACTTTTTCAAGTTTTTATAATTCTAAATATATAAGTCTGAGATCATTTTAATTTTAATAATTTAGAAGAAACATTGCCTCCTTGCCCTGATCAATTATGGCAAAGTAAGGGGTCTTACAGTGGAGCAAAGAGACAGATGCAGAGCTAAGATGGGTTCTGAGTTAAAAGTCTGCACTCCCCTCTTTACTGCAGATCATCCCCTACCACAGGCAGGAAGTGACACAGTGGATAACTTCACTCATGGTGCAGAACTGTTTAAAACATTAAAAACAATAATTCACCAGAAGCATGTGGAAAGGGATCCCAGCAGTAATCACTGTACAACATTCAACATTTAAACATATCTTTACTAGTGCCGTCCATCATTTAAAAAAAAAATATATAATTAGTTATAGGCTTTGTAATAATAAATCACAATTAATCGAATTTTTTGTAACAAAACAGTGTGAACAAACTCCTGCATCAAAACTTACCACTAGTTTTTAAACCAGGGGACATTGACGGTGGACAGATTGTCCACTTACGAGTCATTCCAGGATGGTTTTACTCTGTAAAATGTTTATTTTATCCATGAAATTTAAACAAACTTAAGAGGACAGAGAATGTTTTCATGTGGTCCAATTAAGCTTACGTAAAGCGTAAGCTTAATTGGACCGCACATAAACGTAAAGCTTTTTTAGTTTAGTGTTGTGTGATGGCATCAGGGTATGATTAATCAGCATGCATTTTTTAAAATGCATTATTCACCCCCTGCACAGCAAAAACTGGAGTGTTGAATTCTTAGTGTTAAAACTTTCAGTGTTGATTCTAACACTCAAAGTGTAATTGTAACTCCATCCGGAGCTAAATGGCCTTCAGTGTTGGAGTTATTTGACAGTGTTGATCTGTGCAGTGTTAATTTAACTGAAGAGAATTAATTGATTTAAGCCCTGCCCATTGGCATTTCCAATCTGGGAGGCAGAGTTTTCCCATCATGCCTTAGTGCAGAATGTTTAGATGTATTTTAGAAGTTTTAGATGTTTTAGATGTATTTAGTTGTGTTTAGATGTTGCCTGTTGTACAACTATCACTGTCGGAATTCCTTTGATCATGTTTCTGGTTAATTATTGTTGTTTTTTTTTTGTTGTTGTTTTTTTTTTCTGTCTATTCAGTTGGTCATGTCCTGACTGTAGCGATGGACGGCTGACTGTAAAAGAGGCATTGCATATATTAAACTCAGGGCAAACATAGATGCTGTGTTTGTCTTATTGCTCTGACGCTGCCATATGATACCTCACATTGCTTGAGTAATTTGATGTGAGCTGGCAATTTATAATTAATATAAAGTACTTTGCACTGTGTTAAAAAAGCAGCACTGTGGGTGTTAAAAATTAACACTATGAGAGATATTAATTAAACACTTTCCAAAGTGTCAGTTTGACTCAGAATCCGGGGAACTTATGTAAACTCTGAAAAAAGTGTTAAATTTAACACCATGGGGGTTAAATCAACACTGATGATTTGCTATGATAGTGTTAATATTTTACACTCTAATCATTGTTGGTTAACACTTTGCTAGTGTTGACATTTTAACACTTTACAGAGTGCTAATTCAAGACTTTATCAGTGGTTCGCACATAAACCCTGGTGGAGTGTTAATTTTAACTCTGAGGGTGTTAAATTTACAATTTCAAATTTGCAGTGTGTGACAAATTAATCAAAATTAATCTAAAATTTGACAGCACCAATCCAAACACATATAAGTACATCTAAATCACATCTAAACAATCTGCCCAAGGGCATGATGGAAAAACTCAGCCCCCTTGATTTGAAACGGCAGTGGGTGGAGCTTAGATCAAATAACTTTAAAGAGTTGAATGGATCAGCGCTGTCAAATAACTAATACTGAAGGTCATTTAACCCTGAATAGACTTAAAATGATTTTATTTTTTTCAGAGAGGATAACACATAAAAACAGCTTTGTTTATTTACTTAGTGAGTAATGGTTCTGTTGAACTGATGAAGTTCCTACAGGACATTTTGCCTTGTTTGTAGTCTGTTAAAGCTTTTATCCCTTGGGAGACCCCCAAGACTGAGTTTATCCTATATACCAGTGCAACTTATATCCTGGATTTTACAGTAGCCTTGATTATGGAAAAACTACCCAGGATTCCCTGCCTCTAGCTTATAAATGTGGATAACTCTTGTGTTTTCTTTCTCCTATGAGATAAAGTGAATATATGTGTCTCTCAGACTGCAAGTTCAACAAACCAATCAAGCTGAATATTTCAGCTAGGGCCTCGAGATGTTCTGTGATAGTCAAGACAGTTAACCAAGAAAATAACCATTATCTATTATCCGTATCCATTATCTATGTAGCTTGTCCAATTTGGGGTCGTGGGGGACTGGAGCCAGTCCCAGCTGTCGGCTGGTTTCCAGTCAATCACAGGGCTGATAAAGAGAGGCAACAGCCAGGTACACTCAGTCATATGCATGTGCGCAATTTGGTGTTACCAATTAACCTAATGAGCAAGTCCATTTACTGTAAGAGGAAGTTGAAGTACCCAAAGAGGGGAGAGCATGTAAACACAGAGAAAGGCCCTGTTCAACCGAACCATCATGCTTTCAGGCCATGTCAACCACTGCTCCACCATGCAGCCCAAAATAATCATTATCCAGTGCTGTACACATTTAAGGGAAAATGTGTGGAAAAACTGACTCATAAAGAGTGTGCGCCCTCCGTGCTCTTATGTAAGCAGTCATTTATAAAAACCCCTCTGTATAAAACACATGAAGTGTCTCAGAAGTGAAGGGTTTCCCTCCTGAGCAGGTGCTTTGACTCTCAAAGTGCATCGGTGTCATTGTTTTCCTTTGAGGAGAGACTTCCAAAGAGCTCTCAAATTACATCCAGGCGATGAGGATTTGATGTTGACACTGCCCTGAGACCTGGGTAATGATCGTGCTGCTAAGTGTAAAGCCTAGAGGGAATAAGAAACTCCCCGTGCTTAAAACAGGGGCCTGAATGGAGTTCGTTAGCTAGAAAGATTTCGCAGAGAGGACTTGATAAAGAAGGCAGGTCAAAACATCAAAAGAGCACCCAATCAAATCAAGCAAAGCTGTTTATGTAAAAGAGTGCTCAGGGATGAGGGCTGACCCGAATGAAAAACAGAGTTAAAACTCAGAGGGAGACGGCTAACCTACTTCGATGACATTAAAAAGGAAATTCAGCCGATCTATACTGGCATACAGATTCCTGGCTTCTTTTGATTTACAGTTTTATGCATCCAGGCTCCTCTCTTACCTCGCTGTGATTTAATTCATTATGTATGTTTGAATGCCTCACCCCTTTTTCTTGGAATATGTGAGTATGAAGCATCCATCCATGACCAGCAGCGGCCCCTTTTTAAGAGTTCCTAGCTTGTTAGGAGTCCTCATGAGCACTCTTCACACTTTCCCTGTCTTTGCGAGTGCTCTGTGGACTGTAAAGCTACTTTATAAATCAACTTGTATGAATCATTTTGAAACTCACTTTTCTTATTCTCAATTAAAGAGAAAGCACACAAAAGGCCAGCTCTCTCTCTCCTATCTCATTTTCTCCTCGTGTCTCCTTTGTCTTCTCTCTCATTCTCGGCCGTCTCTTCTCCTCGTCCCATTTCCTCCTCTCCTCTCACTCCATCATGTCTCACGTTTGTGTCCCTGTGCTCTGTAACCCTCACTGTCTCTGTCTCGCATGTATCCCCACAGCTCTGAAGGACAGCCGGTTCCAGCTGGTGAATTTCTCTGACAACGAGCTGCGGGTGTCTCTGTCCAATGTGTCACTCTCCGATGAGGGACGCTACGTGTGCCAGCTCTACACGGATCCTCCTCAGGAAGCCTACGCAGACATCACTGTCCTGGGTAGGTGTGAGGGTGCACGTGTGAACCACGCACGCATATCACACCCTTCCCCACACACTTTTTATTCCATGCCTCTTTGTTAGATAAAGTGAATATGAAATAATAGCAATCTTTGATCCTGTTATCTTTAGCAACAAATGTCAGCCAATTAGCTTCTCGCGGAGCTCAACAGCATAACGAAAAAAGGAGCAGATGCTGAAACGGATGGCTCAGACCACGTTGGTTTTGGCAGCTGTGTTGACTCTGTGAATCCCGGTGAATGTTGACTTGGCTGCTCCAAACGAGTCCCCATTGAGAGTCAGCTGTGCCACACTTTGATGCTTCGCAGTGAAATGACTCTAGTTAAGCTTTATTATACATGCAGACATCCTGGGGGATTGAAAGGAATTAAAAGCACTTTAAAGTAATTACTCTAGTTGTACAATTGAAACCTAGCTGCAGTGTATTTCTGAACCATGGGTTGCATTGAAGAGTCCTTGAAATAAACACGGCACTGACTTTATCGCTCTAAAAGAGGGAGTTCAGCAAGTTTGCTGTCACACAAGGCATGAAGAATAACTGTGCTATGTGTTATGCATAGATATGCAGGCATAATATGTAATCGCATATTTATGTGGCTCAGAAATTCTAATAAATCTTTTAAAAGAGGATGCTACCCATACAGTAATGATGGGCTATTTTTGCTGTTATGTTAGTACTTTTCTTTTGACAGTATAAACCACTCACGGATTGGTGAAAAACAGAGGGAAGGATGTTTTCCAAAAAACTCATCTTGCACCTGGCCTTTTGTATTTTCAAGCCATTTCTGACCTATTGTTGAGTCATACAACTGGCATATTGTTTGGTGACACAATGGCTGACCTCAGCTTAATTAACTTCTCAAGGTTTTATCTCCCTCCCCCAGCCAACTGCATCTGCTGAGAGTCATGTGATTTCACCACTGGATTAAGTTTTCTTAATGACATTACATTTTGCCTTTAAAACACAAATCAAACTAAAATAAGGTCAGACTGACAGCACCACATGCTGCCCATTGACTCTCTGTCTGCGATCAATAAGCAAATAATAACTCACCAAAAAACTGAATTTTCCTACATAGAAGTAAAAGAACACTCTTCTGGGGATTGATTTATGAGTATTTAGCATAGCAGATGATGAACACAGTCATGTTTTTAGATTGGGAAATGAGAACTGCATTCTTTACTAGCAGCAGTTAATAAATTAACATGGCTCATTCATTTTTACTTGAGCAAAAGACTCTCCATCATAGGCTATGTGTCACAAACACCTTTAGCATTTTATTATTTAAAAGGAGGGAAAGGATTAAACTTTTAATATTAGTAGGCCCATTCAAAGTTGCAATCCTGGTGCTGTGCCTGACCCATCTGTGACTGTTGGACCTCAGTATGAGCACATAAATTTCAAAGTTTTGGTCATGTCATACACATTTTAGTCTCACAGTGAATCTTTACATTAGTCGCCACTGTTAAAGAGTTGGATGTGTTCAGTCCAAGCAGATGCAGGACTAAAATGTAAACCAGAGACCACTGAGTGCTTTAAAAGTGATCATTAGGATCTTAAAATGGTTCCTGAATAGTACTGTCAGCCAATGTAAACACGCTGAAACAGGCGTAATGTGCTTGTGCTTCTTAATTCTAGTTCAAATCCTGGCATAGTTCTGCCCTATCTATAGCCTGTCCAGGGATTTTTGGTTAGAGCGGTAAAAAGGCTGTCGTCTTAATACAGCCATGATGAAATAAAAACATACAAAATTGTCTCTGCGTCTTTAAAAGCTAAAAAAATTGAAATGTGGAAATATTTCTGAGGTGATAAAAACATGACATTGCAAGTTCTTTGGTCTGCTTCTCACCAAGATTCCTTGAGAGATGTGAGATTTTTTTTTTTTACATAACAGTAAACCACTGTTTTGTTTATGTGGGTGAATTCTACATAATAAGGGTGAAAAGTTGTTAAAAGTTGATTTTCTGGTTTGTGCCGCCAGCTGTTCATAAAGCTCATTATGTGATGGCAATCCAGGAAGGCCACTTTTAACAGCTTTTCTTCCTTGCAATGTGAAATTCATCAGTGAATTGAAAACAATGGTGTACTGTTTGGTAAGAACACCTTGTTAATTGCAGTTTGAGTTAAAAGGTTCCCATGTTCCATTACTTAAACACTAAGAACACTAAAAGAAGAGCCCAGAAAGGTACACACTGTGTCCTTTTAGCCATGCTAAGATAATGTGCATGGTAAATGTTCTTAGAGTAACCTAAGATGGCCTTTATTTGTCATAATACCAGTCTCCATTGTTCATTAAAACAGATTTAATTTTCAAAGTGAAGGTGCCCAACTCTATTTCAGAGGGGCCTTTTACTATCTGACTGCCTGTAGCCACTGACCTGATGGTGGGAATGTGAAAAATGGGCTGTGGGGGCGTCATTCTTTGTGGTGAGTGGCGTGCGACTGATGGCTCCGTTATTAGGAGCTGCATGTTACTGCTCAGCAGTCTGACATTAGCATATAGCTCAAAGCACCGCTGTACATAAGTACAGCCTGACAAAGATTCCAGCAGGGCTGAAGACCAACTGTTACTTCATGCAGTCATTTATGCTGGCAGATTAGCTTCACAGGAAATGTGCTTTCAGTGTCATGAATTTCATTAGTCTTTATGAATGCAGAAATATAAGTAACAAATTAGCAGCAGCTGAATATCATAACACAGCAGGCTTATAAGTTTTAAATCACTCACTTAATGATAATGACGGTTCTTGACACAAAGTTCACCACAAGCATCCCATGTAATCCCAGAAGTTAAAATGTCTGTCACAGGCCTCTGTTTTCTGCTCCAAAATTAATCTTTCATATTCGTATTCATTTGCAGAGTGGCTCCAACTTTTCTTTAGAAATAAATCCAGAGAACACAGTTGTTATAAAACCACTGCATTGTCCTTTTCGGTAACAGTAACTAGCTTAAAGCATCCGTCAAGGAGAAAGCTAGTTTGGTTAACTTTGTACACTCAACAGTGAGTGTAAGCTGTAACAAAGTCAAAGATAACAAAGACCATAGATTGAGAGAGGAGTTGTTATTGGTCAACTTAACTGTCTCTGGAAAATATTCTCTTGTTACATGACATTACCATGGCCAGCTGATTTTTTTTTTATCTTGGAAACACAGATGACAGAGCAGGAAGGATAGCATTCCCTACCCAGCAACAGCAGTGATGGAATTTTTTAATAGGATGAAAAGCTCATTTCACACCATTACACTCCGAAAAAATACCATTTAGGTTTTTTCCTCAGGAAGTTTAAGCAAAGGGTTAATTGTTAAGTTCTGAAATAATAAAGTAAAATTTGAACCAATGACATTTAAAGATTTTTTTTTAATACTAAGGCCCTCTCTAAGGGCCCCTAGAGGGTTCTCAACAGTTTCATACTGTAAAAGCATTTACAGGTCAGCATCGCTGAGAAAGTCAGGGCTCTCTTAAAGCAACAGCTGTCAGCCAAATGTCTAACTACTCACTGAATTAAAGTCTGCTTCTATTTCCTATTGAGTACATAAGAAAATAGTTTGAGTAACAATTTGCTAGTTGTTCTTACTGTACATTTTAGGTTCATTTTAAAAGTGTATCATCTTAAAAAAGGAACTGTAGAATAAAAATGTTGACGTAAACATAGCATTAATCTCCATATTGTGGCAAAATCTTGAATTATATATTTGATGTGTTGCTGTAACATTAGCTTACAAATGAAGTACAGTGCTTTGAAAGAGTATTTGCCTCCCTCCTGATTTCTTTTTTATATTTGTAGCACTTATAAATGTTTCAGATCAGCAAAAACATTTAATATTAGAGAAAGATAACCTGAGTAAATATAAAATGCAGTTTTTAAAAGTTGGTTTTATTTATTAATGGAAAAAGCCATCCAAACCTACCTGGCCTTCATGTGAAAAAGTCATTGCTCCCTAAAGGTAATAACTGATTGTTCCACCCTTGGCAGCAACAACTGCAAGTGTTTACGATAACTGGCTGTGAGGCTTTCATGTCACTGTGGAGGAATTTTGTCCCACTCTTCTTTGCAGAATTGTTTTAATTCAGCCCAGCCGCAGGAATTTCAAGCGTGAACTATGTGTTTAAGGTCATGCCACAGCTTCTCAATCAGATTTAAGTCCAGACTTTGACTAGGCCACTCCACAACCCTCATTTTGTTTTTATTATGACATTCAGAGGTGGACTTGCTGGTGTTTTTGGATCGTTGTCCTGCTGCATAACCAAAGTGGGCTTGAGCTTGAGGTCATGAACTGATTGCTGGACATTCTTCTTCAGGATTTTCTGGACGAGAGCAGAATTTATGGTTCCATCAATTATGGCAAGTCTTCCAGGCCCTAAATCAGCAAAGCAGCCCCAGACCATCACACTACCACACCATGTTTGACTGTTTTTTTCTAGTTAAAAGCTGTGCAAGTTTTTCAGCAGCACACCTTCCAAAAAGTTCAACTTTTGTCTGGTCAGTCCACAGAATATTTTCCCTGAAGTCTTGGGGGATCATCACAGTGTTTTTTTGTTATTGTGAGACATCCAAGTTGGCCTTCGAACCCACCCATGGAAGGCATTTTTGCCCACCCTCTTTCTTATTGTTTAATCATGAACACTGACCTTAACTGAGTCAAGTGAAGCCTGCAGGCCTTAGATGGTGTTCTGGGTTCTTCTGTGACCTCCTGGAGGTGTTTTTGATGCACTCTTGGGGTGGTACGCCAGCCACTCCTGGGAAGGTTCCAAGTTTTCCATTTGTGGATAATGGCTCTCACTGTGGAATACCAAATCCTTAGAAATGGCTTTGTAACCCTTTCCAGACCGATAGATTTTAATAACTGTTTTTTCATTTGTTCTTGAATTATAGATCAAGCCATGATGTCTTTCTTTTTAGATCTTTTAGTCTACTTTGTCAAACAGATTCTATTCAGGTGATTTCTTAATTCAACAGGTCTGGCAGTAATTTAACTCAGCTTTCCAAATAAATGTATTTAATCACAATTAATTCATGATTTAGCTGTTTGACAAATATGCCCAAAAGTGCTTTTTCACAGCGCTCTAGGTCCAGAAAAAATTGAATTTCTGAACATATTAAACTTACATTGCAATGTAATAATGACTGAAAGAGTGTATGGACCGTTTTTATTGTTCAGAGAAGCTGAATAAATGCATCATATGAATTAACCTTGTATAATAGTTTTTCGCAGAAATTGTTGGCTTGAAGATGTATGCATGAAGAAGCTGGTAACCCATAAACCTGCAGTGGTGTAGCTATTTCTTCCCAGTAAGAATCAGGATGCCAACTGGAACTTTCACATGTGTTTTAACCTCTATCATTAAGCTTTACCAGAGTTGTTTAAGTTTATACATGTTGTCATGCATGCCGTTTCTCTGACTATTCCCATCTCCTTGTGTCAGTCCCACCAGGCAGCCCGATCATCGAAACCCGTGAGGACGTGGTCAGCGAGGGGAACGAGACGGAGCTCACCTGCACGGCAATGGGCAGCAAGCCAGCTGCCTCCATCAGATGGATGAAAGGGGAGGAGGAACTGACAGGTCAGTGGAATAACAGCCTCCCACAGTTTGCTTCACATGCTCCGGGCCTGTCTTGCTCTCTGAGGGTGCTTCCTCTGCGTAAAAATCATGGCCCGCCTGTTAAAACATTAATGCATACTGCACTCATTACAGAGTGACACTGACATGTATAGGAAGACCACAGAAGATAATCATGCTTGGCACTGAAGGGCTTGAGGAGGGTACACCTCTACTGCATGATCAAACCATGCATTTACATCTGCAAGAGCCTTACTTCATGCTCATGGAACATTTCAAGATTGTGTGAAACATTCGCCTTTAAGGCACTTTCATACTGAAACTTTTGCTCCAAAGACGCTCATTGGATTTTAAAATGGCTCAAATATTTACAGTTAACATTTAGCTGATGCACATTTTTAAGACTAGCAGGTTTTCAATCTTTAAAACACGAGTTCTCTTCAAGGTTATGAGCTCATATCTGCCCATTTCATCTCCCTTTCAGTGCCTTTTGGCCAGCTGTAGGCTATTGCTGAGAGGGCAATATAATCTGGGGCGTTGAAAAATCCTTATTACCTCTCAGTTATGATTAGAAGTTATCAATTATTCATTCCTGTACAGCAAAAAGAGAGGGACACTCATTTTGGTCATATTTACACAGGGCAGATATCTCTGGGCTTGTTGTCAAATTATATATGTATTAGAATGGAGAGGATTCATTTGGCTTGTTGAGAGATGAAATATTTAGACAAGAGTGAATCTGAAGCTAAATGCCATCTGTGCCTTCAGTGTTCCCTACAGGAGTCGAAGTCAATTTCTGTTTATGAGTTGTCGAGTGTCGTGCACGGGGAGGCAGAGACAACAGGATGGTTAGATCAGCGAAATGCCACTGACATGCTGAGAGAGGCTAATCCATAGTGGCAGCGGATACATAAAGACAGCCAGAAAGTCACGTCCTTCCCGTACCCCAGGAAAACACAAATCACTACTCATTATGGATGTGCTAAACAATTCATTAGCTGCTGTGAGTTTTGAGATAAAAAAAGCACACATCCCGACTTTTGTGGAATTGCTGTGATCGTGTTGTCTTCTCGCCCGCGTGCGGCAGAGACGGCAAGAAAGGAATCCGTCGGCTCATTTAAACACACTTTCAAAGTGGCTGAATTGGTTCTGCAGCCATTTATCATGCTGGCAGGTTGAGAGGGGACTGATGGGCTCCAGCCTGAGAAAGACACAACACACACAAGGTGGCAAAATGCTTGTTAGCATAAATGACAGTTATTATTTAAATGCAGCAGAGTGCAGGTTTGTAACTGTCACTACTGCTGGAGTACGGAGAAGACCAGTACAATTAGATAGATTTATGTAATGTATTCAAATTAGTGTTCAATAATCATGTGAAACTGTCCGCAGAAGATTCTATCAAGTGTCTCTTAACTGAGCTATTCAGTATCAAATACATTTGTCATATATATATATTCAAGTTTAATTTTGTATTTTAACACACACAGATAAGAGCGCAAATATTAAATTCAATCACATAAATGTGTTGAGGCTTGGAAGGCAAAAGAAGGGCTTAGAACAATGGCAGCCACCATTGAACACTGTGGAGCTTCAGTGCCCGACATTTAATTCTCATCTCTTCTAAATAATACATGTTTATATCCTCTAACTATTGAAGAAAAAAAAGAAATTAATTTTTAAACTTCATGGTTTTTGTCACTTTGGACCCTAGACTGTACCCAGGCCTGCTCGCAGAATTTGCTGGGCCCCTGAAAAGTCAGAAAGTGGGCCTGCCCCAGTTGTGTGTCATTGATGATTGTTTGATCAGTAGCAATGGTGCTGGCGTCTTTTCTCATTTTAAAGCTTGAAAGTGTGATAAGCTTTTATTGGGTTTTAATGTTGAAAATGTCCTTTTGTGCTTATTTTTAACTGCTTTTCACCCTTTTTTCTGGCCAATTTTGTCACTTTTGTGCCACTTTGAACCCATTTTGACACTTCAAACAAATCTTGTGTCATGTAACACATTTTTTTGCATCATTTAGGCCAACTTTGGATCCATTTATACCACTTTGTAACCCTGTTTACATCTTTCCCTTCCCATTTTTGGCCCTGTAACTCTTTGTGGCACTTTCTGACAAATTTTCACCACTTTTTTGCCTCTTTTAACCTCTTTTTGCCATTTTGAAGCAGATTTGGCCAATTTTCACTAATTGCTTATTTTAGCCCATATTTGGCACTTACAACCTATTTTTGCCACCTTTTAACCCATTTTCAACGGTCTTTAACCCTCACCACCTTACCCTGGCCTTTTTGCCTCTTAAAACCTTTTGGCCACTTTTAAACGCATTTGCACCACTTATTAACCCATTTCACCCCTTTTTTCTGCTTATTTCTGTGACATTTATCCAATTTTTGCCATTTTTCACAATAACTTGATCAGTTTTCCATTAAAGTTTTCTCAGTTTCCTCTCCTTTTTTTTACTGGCACTCTGAAATGTGACGGCTTACCTGTGAATTCTGCCAATTCCTGTCTAAATGATTAAGTTCAAACTACCCACCCACACTGTCAACATTACCAAAAAAAAGTTAATTCTGTTTTAAGAAAATAGGTTTACATTTTGAAAAAGGCTGATATTGTACTACAGCATAAATGAATAGAAATTTAATTGTTTGTTGTTTTGACACAAGGTTATTATTCAGATTAAAAAACAAAATATGGCCCCTTTGGCTGGGCCCTGACAGTTTTCCCTTTATCCTCCCGGCCTTGATTGTTCCTAGGACACTAATAACTTAAATAGCAGTCAGGTTAGACCCATGAATTAGTTTTGGTAATATTAACTCACCGTTGCCTGCTGCTTTGTGTACATGGAGAATCCTTCATCTTAAGGCTCATACATTTGAAATGTATATGGATATGGCTTTGTACCCATTGTACAATTGTACCCGTTTTGTCTGTAGATCATCTGTTCTTTCAAAGCTTAAAGATTCGCAACAAACACTGCAATGCCAGCACCAATGGGGGCAGTGTTGGGCAATGTAGCCAACAGTTCTAGAGCAGCAAAATACAACAAAGAAGAACAAAAAATGGTGGCACTTAAGCAAACTTTCTGAGACAATAACACAAAATGTGCAAGTTGTTAGAAACGTATTTTGCCTGAATATTTCATTACTTTCAAGACAGAAAAAAAAGTAGCTAAAGAATCAAGAAAGTTTTTATTTTCACACTATAAATGCGTGGCATAGTCATAAACAGCATAAAACATGGCCTTATGGAGAAGTTTCTCTATACAAAAAAATCGCTTCTTGCCTGCCAAAGGGAGTTCCCTGCTGCTGAATGACATCATCTGCAAAGAACTTATTGACCGTGACTTTTAAATGATGCTAATATTCTGAATTTTACACACTTTACCTTTGAAAATTAAAAATAAAAATGTCTAAAACATGTAGATGACAACACAGATCATCATCTTCTCAGCAGAATTGAGCTTTTCTTTACTGTTAGAGAGCAGTTTCATGAATGTGTGATGACACTTGAAAGTTATGAATAACAGCAAAGAAAATAGAATTATATTTAGGAAAATGAAGAAGTATCAGGAATACAAACTACTTTTTAAGAGGTTAAAAAGAATGATAGTAATTATATAAGAGGATCCCCCTCCATTGTTTTCTCTCTTCCTCTCTGGCTGCCTGCTTAATTTTAAAAAGAAATTTGTGTAACATTAGCAGAACTTTCTGTGTTAATTTTTAAACCATAGTTATTAAGTCTTTTTCTGTGGAAAACATCTTAATTTTTCATGATTTTTACATTTTTTCTTTAAAAGAAAAGCTTTAAAGGAATGTGGATCATGGCAGGAATCAATATTTAGTCAAAATTTAAAAGGAATTCTTATCAGATCAAATAAAAGCTGCATTATCTTGGTTTAATTTCATCTGTGTTAATATCGTAAAAGCATGAGCGCAGTGGTTTTAGGAGTCTTAATTGCGAATCAGCTTCTACTTCTAAACCCAGTACTCGCTTTTTCTCAAGCTTTTGACCTAATCCCATTTTCTCTCTGAATAGAAGTTTTTGACATCTAAGCGAGTGCTATTCAGTGAATTTGCTGTGAGATAGTCAAAAGCTGCAGAAAATTAGGTGAGTGAACGCTGGTTTTAGAATCTTTTATGACTTTCAGGGGGTCATTTTTCTAGAAGTAATATTTTTTTAAAGAATCCATTCATAAAAGGTCATAATTCATGTTATGCACAACTTTTCCTTTATAAATAACTGTGAAGATTTCACCTTAAGGATCCTCATCTTCAATGAGAGGCTCTGTTATGACTTTAATATTTTATTCAACGTGAAAACCAAAATGCCATTCTTCACATCTGTTCTGAACAGAGTTATAATGGCTAAAATATTTATCCACTCTCAATAAAATTATTAATTACAGAGCACAAACCTTCTGAAAAGAACTCCTGCTCGAACTTTGCAGGCTTAAATCTAAGTCTAATTACGTTTAGTACAACTGATATCCTATCCTGATGTATGGCGTGGAGCAATTTAGCTCCTATATTATATTAATTGTAGGCTGCTTTACTTACGGAAGTAGCAGTCCTTCATATCCGTCAAGGCGATGTTTGAAACAGCCTGATGAGTGGCTGCCTTTCAGCGTGTTGGCAGGCAGAGGACTCGGGTTAGAAACTGACTGAAAGAAAATGTCACCCTGAGAAGAGGCTACGCTTGATTGCGCTGGGATTGATCAGTGGATGGTGCTCACAAGAGCGTTTGATTTGACGTCTCTGCTGCAACACTCAAATATCCTCTGCATTCAAATTTGAGTCCTTCCGCGACCTGATCCACAGTTGTTTTGCTCATCTGGGTTTGGATGACACTGATAATTGACAAGTGTTGGTCGGCCCTACAAGGATAATAACGTGGCTTGTATGAGGCTGATCTTCAGAACATGACTCGGAACTTTTAGAAGTTGAAAAACTTTTTTTAAATGTTGAAATTAGTTTGGAAGAAGATTCATACCAAACAAGATATGTGACACTAGAAGTCAAGTCAAATAAATCTTTTTTTGATGGTGCAGAGATAAGTGTGAGCGCTGCTGTTTTCCTGACCTTGAAATGAGATTTGTCCATCCCTTTGGTGTTTGCATGATGCAGAGGGCAAATGAGAGACACGTCAGCATGGGACTTTCCATGAGACAAGGCAGGATGGTGCTATTTATGACATTGTGGAAATAGCAGCTCTATTTTTGCTCTAAATCAGCTGTGATGGTAGCAAACTAGGGATGCAGTCATGACATTTTACTTGAAAATTTAAACCCAGTACTTCAAACTGAAGAGGCTTTTTCTTTATTTATTATTTCAATTGCACGTTTCATTTTAGTTTCATTGATTGTTTGATTTAGTTACTCCTTACAAGGAACTCTGTATGATCAAACAGATCCATCATTTCGTATAGATATTTATATCTCTTAAATGTTTATTAAACAAAAAACTCATTAGATATCTTCATTTTCAGAAGGTTTTGAATCAAAAAGTTAAATTAACTCACCAGGAAGCTGTCATGTTTAGTCTGCACTGCACTCTGGGTAATGTGATGTCATGAGGCTTCAGCGGTTCTCTGCCTGTACTACTTCTATGCATTAGTCACACATCATATCTGTTTATTATGAAGGTGATTGCACTGTTAGCGAAGAGAAACTCACAAAGATGTCACTCTCAGTGTAAATCAACATGAATGTAGTTATAGAGGCAAAAAGACAGTGAGTGGAGCTGATTTTGGTGCATACTGAGAGAGGGAGAGTGACACTTTCAGTAGCCTTTAAAAATAGGGAATATTGATGATATACCTCAAACACAAGCAGTGAGTTAACAAGGCGGACCTTTACCCCCATTTTTTTAATGTAAACAGAGACATGTAAGCAGAATGAACCAGGCTACATGGAGCCTAACAAGAAGCAACATATCGTTATGTGAATTGTGCCATCCAGCAATTTTAACAGAAAGAATTATCTGTGCCTTAACTGCATACGACAAAAAGAGACACAGGTTATTTAAGTTCACCTTTGAACCATAAGTCATAGCCATGTACTTTTTTCCCTCTGGAAGCCCTCTGCCTCGCCGTTCTAATGATGCTATTCATGCTTTTGTAGTCCATATAGTAGATTTTCTAGCAAGCCTGGAACTCGGATGACTTTCCAGGTTCTTTAAAGATTAAATTCACACCATAAATTTTGATACTGAACGTCCATTTTTTATAGTTTCTTCTGCTAGCTTGGCATTAACCACCATGTTGGGCTCCCAAAACAGATGTCACATGAGCTCTAAAAACCAATGGCAGGCTGTTCCGTTGTCACACCATGGTTTACAAAACAGCACAGGTAGACACTGAAACTGAAGAAAGTACTGAGTTGTCATAAATAAGAGTAGTCATGAAAAAGATGTATGACTATAACAATGCCATGCTTTCGCAACACCCCAAATATGTGTTACAGTGAGCTGTGGGTGATTTCAGGCACAGCCAATGTCATAATATTTTGCAGATTTTTGTAACTAAACTCCCAGGCTGAGAAATGTCAGAGGTATTTGGCCTTATTTCTTGCATTAATTTATTTATTTCCTACTTTATCAATCAGTTTTTGCTTGTTCAATTATATTCTGTCACATTTAGTTATCATAAACCATCCAGTTATAAGCATTTTTTCCCACCATGTAGCCCACATCTGCTTTGTGCCAGTTTAGTCTCAGCCGTTACAGTATTGCAGTACTGTGATTGGTTTGACACTATTATTGTGACTGGCTGAGAGGATAATGGCTCATCATCACTCCCCTCCAATTAATCCCCTACCGCACTTCACCCGACTCTCTGAACAGGTGCGCTTGGAAGCACCCTCATTGACCTCACAAATGTGACCCAGTGCAGCACTTCAGCCTTTGTGATTGCACGATGACAAAGAGGCCTTTATTGTGAAATTTCAGAAGCTATTTGGTGGGGAATAGGATGGCATTGTTCTCTGATCACAGCACTATGCTTTAACTGAAGATGGTCAGGATTGACTCATTTGAATGTGCCTCATTAATGTTTCAGATTAAAGTCAGATAACATAATGTAGTCCTTAAACACACACTTAGAGGAGGGTAAAAGGTCATATATGATATAAAATTCATGTCTATAGTATGTGTTATGTACATACTTTAAAAAATATAGTTTTTGAATATTGATTTTTTTTTTATCTTTAGTGTATAGAAATGAAAAAGTTCCCCTGTATAAATGTATTGATAACCTGCAACATTATTAAAAATCAGTAAAATATGGACAGATTAAATCCAAATGACATATATATATATACACACACACAGTGCTTAACAAATTTATTAGACCACCTGTCATATTTGTCTCAGAGACCATCCAGCATCATGAAGTGCTTTAATGCAGACTCTTTCATTTTCAGTGAGCTCTCCCCTTTTTACCATTTTGAACAGGAATGAGGGATTTCAAACTGAATTCCTCTTTGAGCCGACTCACTGGGCTTCTCTGAGAAGTCAGAAATTAATCAAGCATAACATTCAACCACTAAAACTCATTTTTCTCTTCAGGAAAGCAAGTAAAGAACTATAATATGACACATGAATCAAGAAATAATAATGTGCTTTACTATTTTTTCAGTTTTTTTGTAAATCAGTAAATTTGAAAATTCATGGATAACAATAATAATTTATCTGGCACGCCGGTAGTCGAGTGGTTAAGGCGCATGCCATATACGCAGGTGACCCAGGTTCGAATCCGGCCCGTGGCACTATTTCCTGCATGTCTCTCCCCGCTCTCTCCCCTGTTTCCGACTCTATCCACTGTCCTATCAAATAAAGGCAAAAAGGCCAAAAATAAATCTTAAAAAAAAAAACAATAATAATTTATCTATTTTAGCATTAAAAATATCATTTGGGTTAAAGAGCTTCTACATATTGGTGTATTAACCATTGCAGAAACATAAAAAATGATTTTGGTTATTACCAATGCTGTTAATTTAGGGCAGCTGTGGCATAAACCTTACTTTGGGTGGTGGTCTAATAAATTTTTTAAGCATTATATATATATATATATATATATATATATATATATATATATATATATATATATATATATATATATATATATAAATCTTTTTTGGCTTATCTTTGTTTTAAAAAACTTTTCTTATTTTATCTAAATTTATTATCAGTGTCCCTCATTAAGAAAAAAATTGTCTCTTTTTTTTTGTTGGTGGAAATATTTCAGTATCTCATGACTTGATTTCACTCCTATTCTGTGAGTCCAAATTCAAGTCTGTCACACTCTAAGAAGCCTTAGAATTTATTTGACAATATAAAGTTCTATAAAATGTATTCAAGATAATGCTAGCCTTTATATGAACAGTTCTATCAGCTGATTAGAATAATATAAATTCATGGACAAAAATGGAAACAAAACGTTTATTTTGGCTTAAGTTGTAAGATTATTTATCATAAATACAATTTCTGAGCATGAGTCTGAAACCTAAATATACATCTGAAAATTTGCCAGTGAACAAATGATGTGATCATAAATCTAAGCTTCACATCAGCATCGTTAGCTCTAAGTTAGCTCATTAGCACACTAACAGCTACCATAACTTTGCAGCTAACAATAGCCAAAAACATTCTCCACTGACAACACCAACAAATCATCCAAACAGATAACTGACCACTGCTTTGTCAACATGACCCATGTTAAAATTCTGCACTACAGATGGAAACTGAGTCTTACTGTCAGTTGTCCCATATTAGTGCTCATAAACTGATGATCTCAATTGTAACCTCTGCTAAAACAGCAGAGGTTACAATTGAGATCATCAGTTTATGAGTTTATGCTGTTACAAAAATGTTAAGGATCAAATAAAGTCAATTCAAAAATATTATTTTACGGACATTTTGAATGGTTCAGAATCACAGACATTTTTTATATTTTTGTCTCTGTTGTGATTTTTTTTTCAGCACCTCTAGCAAACCTCAAATAAAATTATTTATTTTATTTAAAAGAAAAGGTTTTTTTGTGATTTGTATTGTCAGACTTGAAATAAACTAATCAAATTATTGATTAATTGAAATCAGACTAAAGTCTTTGAAAAGAAATTTCAAAAATCATAATAAATTGCTATAAACTCTGATCTTGAACTCAGTAATGTGATATTGTATTGTGAGTGGGGTATATTGTATTTTTACAGCATTCCTATTTGTCAGATAATGCTGTTAACCATCTGACTAGTTTAAACTATCTAACTTCAGTGAAAGCCATTTATTTCCCAGTGTAATGATATCGTGTAGCTGATGTATCTGCTAGCTAATGGTCAGTGTGCCTTTTCTAAGAGCCTGTTCAACCTTCCACAGCTGCCAGGGTGGTCAGATTTTATACGACCACTTACCTATCCCACTACTGTAAAATTTTATGTAGAAAGACCTTGGGTGGGTGGGTCTGTGTGCATTGCACACTGGTTAATATCTATCAAGAGGCCACATATGTGTGTGCTGGTGATCATCAACTGTGGAACAACAGTGTTTTGCCCTGCCTGAGTCCGGCCAGGCTCCCCTGCGACAAGGCTGAAATGGAAGTGTGCTGCAGGTCAGAGCGGGGCTGTAATTATTTCCTCACTTCATTAAGTGCGAGTAAACCATCACACTCAGCACTGCAGCTAATGCGATGCCCCTGTGGCATTGTAATGCTCTCTAAATGAATGCCCCTCTGACAGCCCGGGGCCTAGTGGGCAGCAGATTACTGCAGGGTTAGCCCCAACAATGCTCAGCCCTCCAGCTGCAGAGGCATTCATTATCAGGCTTCTATGACCCAGGCGCTCCACAGCTCTCCTCCGTCATAATCGAAGGCCCCCCGGCCCTATCTCAATCCTCTAAAGTCTCATTCGGGCCCCACATCACCAAATCATAAATTAAATGTAAATGCCATCTGAAAGCTCTCCACTTTGACAGGTAATGTGCTTTAATAGATGTGTTTGCTTCTTAGGGTGACTGCTGGTTGCTGCTGCAGGATTGTTTTAAACTGTTTGGCCGTTCATGCTTGTGATGTTTTTCCAGGTGAGACAACAGTAGAGGAGACGTATGACAGGATGTTTACTGTCACCAGCCGGGTGAGATTTTTTGTCACCAAAGAAGATGATGGAATACCGGTGGACTGCATCATTGACCACCCAGCTGCGAAGGACCTCCTGGCTCAGAGAAACCTGGAAGTACTATGTAAGTGACCTTCAGCTGCAATCTTTACCAACAGCTTCAGACAGCCCAAAAAGATAGTGCCACAGATTCTCCCTTGCCTGGGTGCTCTCTGAGATTATCTATGTTAAAGAGGGGTGGTGGTTAGATCATGTAGTGCCTATAAGAGTATTCAGCCCCTTGGATGTTTAATATAATTTGACTTTTTTGACCATTCTTTTTCTTTTTCTTTTTTACAAAGTACCTATTTAATGTCAAAGTGAAAGCAGATTACTACTATAATACTTTATAGCCATCTGTATCTGGAAGGTCTAGGCACTGGTTATTCAGTTTTCCTGGCTACTATTACACCATGAAGATAAAAGAACACTCCAATCAGTGTCTTTTTTTGGTGTCTTATACAAAAGTGCAAGTTACCAAAAACTGCACAAAACCACTAACCCCCACTGTGAAGCATGGTAGTGGTAGCATCATGCTGTGGGGATGCTTGTCAGTACCCAGCCCTGGAAGGCTTGTAAAGGTGGGGGTTAAAATGGATGCAGCAAAACATAGGGGAATCCTGGAAGACAGCTTTTCTCAGTCTGCAAGAGAACTGTGTCTTGGGAGAAGATATATCTTCCAGAAAGCATACAGCAAAAGCTACACATAAATGGTTTAAAAACAATAAGGTCAAGGTTCTTCAGTGGCAGAATCAAAGTCCAGACCTCAGTCCAATAGAGAATATGGCTGGACTTGAAAAGGGCTGTTCATGCCAGATCCCTGTGTAACCTGACAGAGCTTTGATCAGTTTGCAAAGAAGAATGGAGTAAAACTGCAGTGTCCAGATTACTTGGAGGTAGTGTTGTACTCAAGACCACACAATCTGAGACCAAGACTTGCCTGAGACCAAAGTCCACCAAGACCAAGACAAGGCCAAGACTTTGAGGGTCGAGACTGAGTCAAGACCAAGACCATAACAATGAATTTAAAAAAACCATGACAAGGTCAAACAGTTGAAGAGCATTCTCTCTTTAATTTTAGTTTTCTTTTTAATAGATTTGACAGATAGAAACACAATGTGCAAAAATCTCAAATCTTAACAAATTGGCTTAAAAACATATTGTGAAAAATAAATCCTTATATGTATTTAAAAGCATCTGACAAGTCAGGGATTATTCTAAATATCTGAAAATGAGATATTTATCTAGATTTGTCAGGTGAATGAGTCAGAGGTGTTTCTGACTAGAAATAAGATGGACTGATGTCTGGGTTTTTGCAGGTGTAGCTATTTGTTGTTTTATCAAGTGCTTCTCCCTATTATCCCATTAATGAAGTCAAAGAATAGCAGATCAGTGCTGGTCTTGACTGATCTTGATGGGAAAATCCAGAGTCCAGTCAGTCCGAGAGTGAGACAAGACCGAGTCAAAATGCTCTCGAGTCCTAGACAAGACCAAGACATTCAAAATGTGGTCTTGAGACCGGTCTCAAGACCAAGACCGTTCTCAAGTACTACAACAATACTTGAAGGCAATGAATTTTTATGCAGTCACTTGTTTTACTGTGCATATTTTTATTTAATTGACATTACTTTGTAGAAATCTGTTGTGTTGTGTGTTGACATTAAAGAGGTTTTTTTTGTCAAGAAACCAAAATTATACTGATCATGATAGATTTATGTAATCAATAAAAGGGTATCACATCAAAGGGAGAGATAAAAACCAGCAAATCTTACAAAAATATAGAAAAATATCACCACTCAGAGTCACTTAAAGGACTTTTGAAGCTATTAAAATAAACATCAATCTTTTTTCCTAAATCAAGTTTAAAAACTCCAAGGGCATGCAGATGAGGGCTTTTGAGCCAAAACAGTTGCTTTTTTCTGTTTAGTATGGGAATTAATCATCCAGATGATTTATTCATAAAAAATAAATACATCAAGAGAAATGTTTTGACTGTGTTAAAGCATTTAAGTGTTATTTCCTACCAATTCCCTGGTAGATATTTGATGCAGGAGGAATATTTTGTAAGTTATGATGATAATTAGATCAGAGATGTTGAGTGCAACATTTTTGGCTGTAGTATAACATTTAATCATCATATGCCACATTGAAATTAACAGGGATTCAGCGTTTGGGGGCAGGATATTAATGACCTGGTTTCTGTGACACAAATGGATTTTACTGTTCGATTTTTTTGTTTGCAAAGTACAGTAGAGTGCAACATTAATTTATTCAGGAGTACTCCCATCATAGATTTAGTAATTTATTGCAAAATGGATGTATAGTTTTCTTGGTGGTGATGCTTTGACTTTCCAGGTACAGCAGTCCCATCGCCACCCCCACACCCCCCATAGAGAAAGATTGATACATTTATGATGTTGCATGTCAAGTACAATGAAATTTGGCAATTATTCACTCCTTAGCAGCATAAAAGTGAATATGAGGGTGTAGGAAAAGCTTCAGGCTTGAAGGGAAGATGCTGGGGCAGTAGAGGTGAAGCTTTGCCAGCAGCAATGTAGTGTGATCAGCACTGGTGAAGCAAGGATCAGTGAGAACAACATATATTTAAATGGACCGCCTAGTTGAGAGAAAGAGCTGTTATTGTCTGCTGGAGTTGGGAGACAATAATTAAATCATCTGGCAGTCAGCTGATTGCAGCTAAGCATATGACTGTGTCCTGCCTGAACTTACGCTGAGTTTCATGAAGTCACTAAGTTGAAATGACACTACCACATCTAGTTCAGCAGAATAAAACTTCAGAAACTAAAACAAAGTGGAATGTCTGTGCATTTCTGTTTTTCAATGCAATATTTTGTATAAAAATAATAATGATAATAATAGTGATTATTTTGATTATTACTATTAGTTGTAGTAGTAGTAGTATAACTCAGGCAAGTATAACTACTGCAATCCTAGGATGTAAAGATGTGGAGGGGGTTTTGGGGGGAAACATTCTTTAGGTTATCGTTCTCTATTTTGATGCTATTTTATGAAGCTCAGCATTAGATCAGCTGACAACCAGCTGATCCCAATTATTGCCTCCCAGCTCCCAGAGCCAATCACAGCTTTCTCTCAACACAGCGGTGTGTTTAAAAATGACATTCTTCTCACTAATCCCTACTTGCATAAATGCTGATGCACCACACTGCTGCTGCTTCTGCTAAAGCTTAACCTCCTCCACCCCAGCCTCCTCCTTTACAGCATAAAGCTTATTGAACCCTCATATTGAGATTCATGCTACAATGGATTAATTGCTTTTAAACTAATTTTATTGTATTCAGTATGCATTGTCATTAATGTAGCTATCTATATGTGGGTTTCTAGCTATGCACGCCCTGGAAAGTCAAAGCATGCTCTCTCCCAATTAAAACTGCATATCTATATTTGCAATGAAATGGTAAAATGTATGACATGAGTGTTCCTGCCTGAAATATACTATGGAGCCCTCCATGTGATGACATGCAGCTGTTTGGCTGAATAGACGGAAGCAATCGTGTAACTAAAGTAACATTTAATTTTAGCACCAATGAAATGCTGCCTAAATAATGTAAATTATCATTTTACTTCAAGTTTCTCTGGTCTATTCTTTCATACTCACAAGCAGTCTGGTAACAATCAGAACCAAGAGGTGTTGAACATTTTCACTCAGGGTCTGAACTCTGACATCTTCCCTCTGCTTGCTATGTCGTAGGGCGCAGAGAGATTAGGCATGCACTCAAAAGAGAGTGAGAGAGGAGAGGAACGGGGAAGTTGACAATGCAGTCATTTTTTTTTTACATTTGAGGCATCATTCAGAATGGTTCTGGGCTCACACTGGTGCCCCCTAGAGCATGCAGCCCCCCTAGCATTTGCCTACGCCTGGGGCCGGCTCTGGATGCCTTATATTACCAACAAAACTTTGCCATGCTTTTAAGCCACCCATTGTCTTTTTCAGGGCCATTGCAAGATTTAAAAATCCTAAGTTGTCTTTTACTGAATAATTTATTTATTATTATTAAGCCTGTATTAAGCACAATCCTTATTTCAGGCATATAATCAAATACTAATCCTTAAATCCCTCTTTCTTCAGAGAGGTTTACTAAAATGCTAACTCATATCTGTTTGTGATCTTGTCCCGCAGTAGTTACCCAGCTGGGACATAGAGAGGACAAACCATGTGTCAGCAGTATATGACTAGGTGCAGTGATGACATGTTTCCTCTGACAATCAGATCACACTGTAGATACAATATACTTTCACTGCTTGCCTTTTATCCATGGATCATGTAGTCCTGGTATTCCCTTTTTACAGCATTCTGCCTACTTTAGTTCACAGGATGCAGTCACCAAATGGGAGGAAATACACCCATAACGCAGGTGTCAAGACCTGTTTAGGTGTTCTTAAATTGTCTCGTGAGTTGGAGAGGTAATAAAGGCTGCCTTGAACAAGGTGTCCTTTGTACTGTTTGTAAAATATTACTTTTTTTCAGGTAGACAAATGTTTTGTGTGACCTTTGAAAGAAAGAGAGATAACTTGACTGGAATCACTTGACATTTTGGTAATCTTTGGTTACCATTCATGAGGAGTAAAATAAAACATTGAACTGTGAGGTACTGCAGTCTGACAGAATGTTTTTGAAGCCCTTTTACTAATTTAATCTTCATCTTTGTTTTATGTTGTGATCTTTTTCTCTTATTATGTTGAAGTTCAATAATTGTTTCACTTTGGCTTTTGTAAAAAGGGGAAAGAGCAGGGTTTCTTTAACTTTATCAATCTGAATGATTGTAAAGATGTATCTTTTTCTTGTCAGACAAACCTGAAGTGAAGATTGTGGTGACTTATCCTGAAGGTTTAACCAGAGAGGGAGACAATCTAGATTTGACGTGTATTGCAGAGGGAAAACCACAGTGAGTACTCATGCAGATTGACCCACTTCACACGTAGCGAAACTCACCAAAAATGTGCTTTAGTTTCATACTTTCTACTCTATACTCCTTTTCTAACAGTCCAAGCGCCCCTTTAACCTTTACAATTCAATGTACCATTTAAATGTTACCAGTTGTTAGCATGCTGGGTAAAATACATCATTAGACGGGGCCTGCCGATGGCCCTGCTCAGACATTCTCAGATTTGACCTTTATTTCAGATTTATAGCGTGGACGGACAGCAGCTGAGTGATGTGTGTGGTATTTATGCTCTCCAGTCCCCATCAGATCAACTGGCTGAGAGTAGACGAGGATGTGCCGCCCCACGCCGTCGTCACTGGCTCTGACCTCTACATCGAGAACCTCAATAAGTCGTACAACGGCACCTATCGCTGTGTGGCATCCAATGCTGTGGGGGAAGCCTACGATGACTACGTCCTCTTTGTATATGGTAGGTATTTAATTCATTGTGCGTGATGTTTTTAAGCATCAAGATTCAGAACATGTAACTGCCTACAGTGGCTGTAGCAGTCAGAGGGATTGTACTGGAACAAAAAAGGGTTTACTTGAACATTAAAACCACAAACAGCAACACATCTCAGACATGTATTCACTACTAAGAGTAAAAAGGGGCTGAAAATCACAGATGGTGGCTGCAGATGACAAATCCACAGAGCTCCAAATTTGTGTTAAAATTTTGAGAGTGAACTATGCTGTTGTTGCATATAGAGTAAAATCAGGTAGAGGAAGTGGCTTTTAAAGGAAATGATTTTAACTTAAGTAGAGAATTTTAATGGTAGGTTTGTAGTTCTCATGCCAAAGGTTATGCAGCAGAGTATTCCAGGTCTTTATTACATATTTACTCTTCCATAACTCTGCAAAATCTACATGCAGGATTGCATTGCTCCTAACCTTAGTAAATGTGTCACCAAGTTACTAAAATGTGGTATTCATAATTGACCAGCCCAAGACTTAAAGGAGAACTTTAGTTTGAGAATAATTCACAGAGCTGGGCACACATCCATTCATCCACTATTCTATTTTTTTATCTAACCCGTATTTACCCAGGTTATCTCACTGAGGCAGGGGACCATGCTCTCAAAAGAAATTTGATTTTCACTGACAAACAACAATTAATTACTGACAAACAGATCTGTTAAAAAAGCTCCTACAGCACTTAGTTGTTGGGGTCAACCAGTATTGGCGTTGCAGAGCTGATACTTCTACCAATACCAATTATAGTGCCTATAAAAGTATTCACCCCCTTGGATGTTTTTAAATCAGTTTTATAAAATTGCATTTATTTCATTTACACTTCTTTGTAGAACTTTTTTTTGTCAGTAAAGCCAAATTATATGGACTGTATTTGATTTATAAAATCAACAAAAGGGTAAAACATCCAGGGGATTGAATTGTTTTTATAGGCACAGACACAAGAAACAGCACACAGCAACACACAAGCAGCAGTAAAACAGGAAGTGATGCCATACGCTTCTCATGCCCCCCCTCATCAAGGTGTTGATTGGCCATACTTATGTGATGTCTAGCTATTAAGATAGTGATGTAGATAGAACATAAAGTGATGCTATGAATAGTGAAAATAAAGACATACCTCACAGGGCAGCTATAGTAGTGCACTGTTTGACTGGTGAAGTTGAGACCTGCCAATGTTCTCACAGTGAAGATTACCTAGATATTAATGAATCTTTCATGATTAAATGTGACTACAGGATAAAAATAAGCATGGCTAACTATCAATGTCCTGGGCTGGCTGTCCCTTTACCACAGGCTGTCCTGGCATGTATTACAGGTGCTGCAAAAATCATAAAACAAGGGAAAGAATACAGATGAAATCCTGGCTTGAATGAAGGTACAGTTATGTTTATGTTTGTAAGTAGTGAAAGTATGCATTCCAGCTGGTTACGCTGCCTAGTCTGTTCACTCTCATCAGAGGAACTATGACCTATAACCTTAAATATCAAACGATATTGATGATATGTGCCCACCTCTGTATATATTATGTCCAAAGTCCACAGCTGCCCAAAGACATACTGGAAAGTAGCATCTATCCCCTCTGCAACAAAGTCTGTCCATTTCTCCAACTTTTTTTTAAAGGTTTCTCTTATAAAAAAGGTCTCTGATTGTCATTCAGCTTGTTAGAACTGAAAATAACATGTGCCAGTTTCAGTGAGACCTCATGCCCAGGTCCAGTGACCTTTTCTGTGCCGTAACACGCCATCTGTGAAACAGTTTACACATCATTTCTAGGCATTAGCTCCTCACCACCATTCTTTTCAAGGAAAAAAATAAAGTGCTTGATAAAGCGCTTACCTGATGTGTGATGGTAATTTGAAAACAAAAGGTATCAAAATTAAAGTAGCAAAACTACAGAGAATGTTTATTCAGCTACTCCTGACTCCTGACTCATTTATCACTGAGCAACTCTTACCACCATATGAGCTATGCTGCTAATTTCTTTTGTAGGCACAAGCTGTCACAGCTTTACATTTTTTCCTTAGCTGTAAGTCCTGGCCCTAGCTTGTGCTGACTCACATGACATCACTTGAGGCAATTCATTAACAGGCATCCTCTTGTAGAGTAAAGGTAATTTTTGAATGTGAAGTCATTGTTCTCCTCTAAAAAGGCATGCATTTTGTTGTTTTTGTTTATTTTATTTTAATATCCCACAAGCATAGACCACAATTACTGTTAATTTAACAGTATATCAGTTTGTAAAAGTAACTGTGCCACCGCGCAGCTCAGGGTTAAATAAATGACTTGAAGGCTTTCCAGTATGTAGTATTACCAAACAAGTCTAAAACAGAAACCATACAGCATCTCTCTCATACATTATTAACCTTCTGTGATCTCTCAGCTCATTGCTCATTTTCTCCTTTTTTCGATTAAAGCTGTGTTTAGGCAGTTTTGTTTAACAGACATGAATTCTCCTCAAAAAGGTCAACTTGCTCTCCATCTGAGGTTTTAGAGGCTTTAGAAGTATAATAATATGTTTTTTTTTTTTTTTGTTTGTTTATGTCTACATACCAAGATGTTGTGAGCAGGCTTATGCTCTACAGCTAGCCATGCTTTAGTGTGCTATGAATATGTAACAAAATCTGTCTACAAATACCATATGTGTACTTCTAGGCAAGGCACAGAACATATATAAAGTATTCAGCCCACTGGATGTTTCACCCTTTCATTGATTTAATAAATCAATCATAGTCATATCGTTGTATGCTTTGGGTCATTGTCCTGCTGAAAAGAAATCTTCTCCCGAGCTATAATCATCTTGCAGACTCAATAGGATAGCCTCCAAGATTTTCCTATATCTTGCCACATTCATTTTACCTTCTATCTAAGCCTTCCAGGGCTTGCTGCTGAGAAGCATCCCCACAGCATGATGCTGCTACCACCATGCTTCACAGTGGGGATGGTGTGTTTGTGGTGGTGTGCAGCGTTTAGTGCATCCCCTGACTTATACTTCTGAATAACCTTTTCTCTGAGCAGGTGGTCTGTTCTTTTGTCTCTATGGTGTAATGGTACACTGTTAACCCAAAAGTTGTTTGTGATCAAATAATCTAAGTAAATATTACTTTAAAAAAGTTTTTTTGCATTACTTAAGTCATTTTGGTCATTTTGGTATATTCTACTATTATAATGTGACTGTAGAGTGTATTTGTTTTGAGTTGAATAAACTTAATTTTTTTTTTTTTTTTTACTTAAAACTTTGGGTTTACTTATAATATCAAATGCTTCAAGGTGTTAAATTCTGATGAGCTGGTGGAATTCAAACTTGTTTGGCTTGTTTGAAACAAAATTGCACAATTTCCTTGTTCAAGCATCTAAGACAGAAGCTAAGAAGACCAGTTTCTCCCTCACTTGGTTCTAAGCATCTTGCACTGTAAAACACAACATCATATGTCAAATCTGCAGTTTTCCCAGAATGCCGTTGGGCACTAAACCTTTATGCACTCTGTTTGCTGCTGCTGTCTTGGCCACAACACTTTTGAAAAGAGATTTTTAATCTCAAAGAGGCTTTCTCCTGGTTAAATAAAGGTTAAATAAAATAAATAAATAAAATACACCATGAGTGAAGTTGCGGTCTCAGTTACGTAGGAGGCGATGTTAATAATCTTAATGTCTATGAATGTTGAATGGCACTCTGACATTAATATCAACTACTGGTTCAGTGGGTCACTAATAGCCATTTACAGTGTACACATTTTGAAGATATTAAGTTAATTTAATTTTCCAAATTATTTTCAAACAAATCAACTTGTAATTTAGTGCAATAGACTTAAAATATTAAGTTTAATAATTATGCAAAGCTATTGATTTTGCAAAAGATTTTATGTTAAATCAACTTGGCATCTAGTTTGTTGTGCTTAAAAACTTTAAGTTCAAGTTTTCATCATACATTATTTAAATTTTTGAGGGCAACCGGTTTCCTCAAATTTTTAAAGTCAATTCAACTCATCCGATCGATTTATAAATTCAGTAAAAGGGTGAAACATCCAAGGGGGTGAAAACTTTATAAAGGCACTATAAGATGTGAAAAAAGATGCAATTTCTACTCCTCCTTGACAGGCCTTGGCGAGCTGATGTCCCCTCTTTAGCTAAATGAAGCTAACTGACCATCAGCTCCACTGCAGTCCTGTTTACCCTCCTGTCTTTGCAAGAAGCCATCGCTTTTAAACTATTTCTTCACAAAACAAAAACAAGAGGAGATTTTCTGACTATGACTACCCTGTTGGCTGTGAGAATTAGGTCTCATGGCAGAAATTCAACTTCATATTTCCACGCCAGAGCTGGGCTTTGGATCTGTTGATTTATATTGAGGCGGATGGAATTTCAATGCATTCTGCAGCCAAACTTGTAAAGGGCAATAGAGGGACCATCTCTCCCTGGACCTGACTTTAAATGCAGAGGACAGTTAGTTCCCCTCGGTTTGAACTGTTCTTCAATGAATCTTCCTCTTTAAACGTTAATATGACTGTCAGTCATGGCACTAACAGAAATCCATGTTACAACAATGAAAAGATGCCAAAAACTCAAAATGCCTGGCAAGAAAAGTAAATAGACATTTCAAAATAAAAAAATAATCCTTTGATAGTGAATTCCCTCGGTTGCCATCACATAATAAGCTGAAAAACTTTTATTTTTTTTGGAAACAGTTTTACCGTCTTAAGCCACACATTGCAACTTTGCACTTGCATCTCCAGGGAGAGAACAGCGGGAGGTAACTGTTTGAAGTTATGAAATTGGAAACTACATCATTTAGAAATCATATTACACAACGTCAGTGAGAACACACTCCTTGGACCCTAATTTCCTATTTTTGGTTGCTAGCAGGGGTGATGAGGCTGAGGGTGGTACATATATTTGAAGTAGGTGCAGCCATTGTTGGTGAGTTTAGCTTTCTCTCCTCGGAGCGATTGCTCCCTGCTGTTTAGAGGAGGATTCTGTATTTTGCTCCCAAGTTTCAATTTGTTTCTTCCTGTGCGCCAAGGGCACTGCTTGCTAGTGACAAAGTCCAATGCAAGGAATAAGGGTGCATCTCTTGTTTAGACTCTCAAGTTGTGTGTCTGAAATATCATCCTGCTACCTTCCTATGACTTTTAATGCAAAAACACTTATTTACTCAGAAATCCAGACCATGAGCAGCTCTTCATCTGTTCAATGTAATTATTAGCATTTCTTTAACCGGCATTAGTTGTGTAAAGTTTTGATTTTATTGTCTCAAGATAAAAAAGGACTAAAAAATTCATATCAGGGGCATGTTGAATCCTTCATTTATAAACTGAAGCTCAGAATTTCAAGTTCTCCCCCACTCCAAAATGTGTTTTGCTTAATGTAGCTTCACTCAGATGTTTGACCTTCACTGTGCAGAATGATGTATGTGCAGAGTTTGACAGAACAAGGCTGTTTTCACAGCCATCTGCTGGAGAGGGAAAATTTTTCCATGCTCACCTGAAGTCTGAGTTTTAGACAGATCTGTGCAAGAATCATTCTCTGACACTAGAGCTGCAGTATCTGCAATTTAAGAAAGACCCAATGAAACTTTCATTGCACTAACACCGAGGACAGAATGCAGTTGAGTAGATCGAACCCCAGTACTGCAAGGACCTCGCATGGCATCTTTTTCAAATCAAATTAACCCCAAATTAAACCTTAATGCAGTACCTTCAACTGCCTGTTTGGGAAAAAAAATGCAGGTTGCTGCCAAAAGTAGCAGACTAAATGAGCTGACAGGTGGTTGTGTAATGATGGGATCAATGTCAGCTCAGTAAAATCATTTTAAGGTGAATGCAAATAAAATATCATGTATTCAAACATCACATGTCTCCGAAGGCCCCTCTTGTAGACCTGCATCTCTGTCAGAATGGAAAAGCCATGGTTTGCCTGTAAAATATATTTCCAGTTTTCTTTTTTTTTTTTTTTTTTAATTAAACTCTGTTCATAAAAAAAGTCTGGCAGTCACATTCGTGAAACAACCACATTGTAAACATAACAGATTAAGCAACATTTCATAAATAAAACAGAGGAAAAAGGTCAGAGGTCTAATCCAGAAGTAAATTATCTATCAACCTGTTGTAGAAGTAGCTATGTGAATGTTGGCTAACTTTGTCTTAAAGCTAACATAGCTACGCTAGCTAAGTGATTAACATTACCACATAATTCAGTACCAAAGTTAGTTTTTAGCGAATTAAGTTTTAGCAAATTTAGCATAAGCTAACATAGCTACATTGATAACACAGATACGTAGCTTACATAGCCACTTTATGAGTCTAGCTTTAGCTAAGTTAGCTACATAGCTATATTATCTACTTAGCTACATTATCTATGTAACCTACGCAGCTAATGGAGCTACCTTTATTAAATATATTTTTTTAGTAGGGCTGTCAAGATTAATCGAGTTAATTGTGATTAATTTCCAGTCTGACAGAATGAATGAATGATACAATTATGAGGACAAGAAATTGTTTTTGTTAGCATTCTGAAATAGATATAACAGATGAAATCTTGACCTTTTAACTTGACCTTTTTAAATTAAGCTCTACTCAGCTGGTACTACTTATTTTGAATTGAAGAAAAGGCTCTCTTGCAGCATTGGTAAGGACTTTGAACAATAAGGGAGTATCAACAAGAGTGTCATTATCAGTTCACTTATCCCATTCCCCAAGTACCCAACATATGAATCCTGACGTGTGGTTCATAAACCATACAATATTTTCCTGCTATGAATAAAAAAGTTTGGAAGCTATCAACAACATTCTATCTGTCTCCACAAGTCAACCGTGCAGACCGATGGGCAGCGAAAAGCCAGCACTTCACCAGGGTTGTCAAGTGGAAACCCCCCTTTGCCTGTGTTTCGTTCCGTTAGTCCCATGACACCTCCAGAGGGCTGAACAGTGGTCTCCAGTGTCCCAGAGTGACCCACCTCCATGCTAACTCTCAACACCCACCACGCCAACACAGAGGCATTCTTTATCTTACCTTCCCTACATGGCCATCACAGCTCAAACAGCATCACCACCTTCAATAGACCCAGACCCCATACATGCAAGCTCCAGGTGGTGACAATGCTGAAACTTCCTACCCTAACACCACTTATAATCACAACTACAAAAAGACAGCTATTCCTGGTTGCAAAGCAAGCGAGGTAATTTGAAGTTCCTGTTAAGTGAAATTCAAACTTAATAAGAACTTGATATGTTGATGCTTGAGATCTGAGAACTATGTGTGACTGAATTTTTTATATAAACCGTTAGAAAGTTGTTCTCCTCTTTCCTGGCTTGGATTTGTTTAAGCAGGGCAAATATATGAGCCTGTATCCTGCCCCCCTAATGCTACAATGATATAAAATCCCAGAGGTGTTTACTTCAGTACAGTCTGTTAGCTGATGTCAATGCCTTCATTGAACGTTCACAGCCGGCTACATGCTGTATTTTTATTCATTGTGAGGTAAATTTCACAAATCTGTCAGCCACGGTGGCCTATGGGTCACTAAAAGCATCATAATGGATATATTTGTGCCAGAAAACAGTAAATTTAATCCCCAACTTCTGTCTCTGCTCTGGCACAGTCAGGTAGCTGCGCTTTGATCAGAAGCTTTTCTGTTTTTTTTTTTAAATCTGAGAGGATCATATTTCTCGTAAGTGGGTGTGGCTTCAGCTCATTCAACTGACATGCCCACAACAGCAGATTTTACTGCCTCATTTTTCATGATTTTTGAAGCTCAGTTTTATAAACTTAGAGATGTTTTTCATGAGTGAAATTTGGCCTGGTGGTTCATAACACAGTGGTATGTCATACAACAAACATAAAATACAGATTTTTAAAAATCACTTTACAGGGACTTTAACACGTAGATTTCCTGAAGGTTATATGATAAATCATCTGAGCTTTACTCTAATATTTTACATTAAGAACTGGATATTCCTTATCCCTTTATATTTTCCTGCTAGAGAACAGAAACATGAAGTCAGCTTGATTCAAACATTTTGTCACGGCCCACTTGATGAATCATAAATACGACGCATTGCTCTTAAATGCATGTATTTTAACTACATTTTAGGTTGTATTTTTTTTATAATTTCAAATAAGCAGGTATAATGGTATTCATTTCTGTGCTACTTTTTATTTTGCATATTTTTTTTGTTTTACTCTTTTTGTCTCAGGTTTAATACATGACAGTCTGTACCAACTGTCACAGGTAGTTCTAAATGGGAACAGACTGTAAGCTGCACAACTGTCTGTTTAAATGAATCCATAAATAAATGAGGGAAACCTAGAATTTTAAATCTGGGACTTCATGTTCTTTTTTTACAGACCAACCAAACCCGTAGTGAACCGTGACCCCAAAACCAAGGCACAAACTGTACCATGACCTCTGTGAACTGTTACACCCCTAGTCCTTTTGCTTATTTCAAACACAGAATGTTGAATTTAAACCCTTGTGCCTTGCGCTTACCCTATCTGATCCACATTAAGTTGCTGTATAGGTTTTCATTTGAAAACAGTGGCCTAAAGTGTTTAGTTACTCTTTAATTCATGCCGTTGTGTTAAGCCTTTACAACAAACCCTTGTATTTCAAACTAACCTTGCACAAAGCAGCAGGTTTGGAAGAGGACAGAAGCTGAAAGTGTGTTGTTTTTAAGCTGTCATTGAAAATGGGCTCATTGTGGATTTGTTGTGTTAGAGACCAATTGCAGGTTATTGTTTTGATTGTTACTCACTCTCCTTGTTAAGGTTGTGTTGACAGCCATGAACTGCGTGTCAAAAAAAAGAGAAAAAAAACCCAGCAGTGTAGTTATTTATTTATTTATTTATCCTCGGCCTGCCTGACAAATGATTATGACAGTTACTGAAAATGTGCATTTGTGAAAAATAAATGCATTCGTAATGCTTTTAACGTCAACGCCATCTCAGCGATTGTAGGGGTGAGCGGTGAATAGGATTTTAATAGAGGGACAAGGTCTCGGGCAGAGGCGTCAACAAACCTGTCACAGCCAGGAGAAATGAAGGGAGAAAAACAGGGAGTGTGCCGGGTGCAGCACTAATGCAGTTTCTTGACTTTGTAGGCCTCTGACTGTCTGCACCTTGAAACTTCACAAACTTGTAAAATCACTGCCTGCTGAATGATTCAATGCAACAATGCTGTTGATGCTTAAGAGAGTAAAATAGTATTTTTAACTGGGCTTTAAACACAGCCAAATGACAGTTATTTGAATACCTCTGCTACAAATCCCTCAAGGAAGCTTTGGCATTCCAGTCCTTGACTTCTGAAATATTTACCCTCTTAAGAAAAATTCCCAGTCTGCCGTTAATAAAACATCTACAAGTCTATGTTGAGTAACTGTGTAAGTTGTGCGATCAGAGTAACTTGTGACTTTTGTGACTTTGTCACTTCAGCACGGTCTTCCTGAGACTCTCCTGAGTTCCACGGCCCCTGGTTATTCATCATTGTGCTCTGCCAGGCACATGATGACATCTGCTTGTTCCCAATGGGCACATAATGATCACTCCCAAACAAAAGGACAGCATATGCTGGCAAATAGCTCACTCAAGGCACTCTTACTCAAGCTAGCATGACTAAATTCGTAATTGTTGTGTAAAGGTACCTTGGAAAGTGAGATTTACCCTGTTTCACCTCAAATTATATCGTTGTTGTCAGGAATGCTGGATTTTTATGGATTCAGGCAGATGGAAGACGACAGATGGACAGGAAGGCATGGATGAGACTAAACTAATAGTCCAGTGGAATCACAGGATAGTAAAACAAAACACAAATGGTGATGTGTTGGTAGGCATTGTTGTGTTCTTTAACAAAGAACGAGATATGATACAGTTATTTATTCCTGCTATTCAAAGGAATTGTGTTAAATTGTTTTAAGCTTATTTCTTTTAAACACACATTTCTCTTAATATCTTATAACAGAATGAAAGGTTTATTCCCCCAGAATACTGAAGGTCAGCCATAATAAGCTTAATAATAAAGTAGCTTATTTTACCACATCCCATTTCTTGAATTAACTCACTGTCCAAATTGCTTATCTCTGTGTGGGGTGTTTCAAGTGGTTAAACTACGGGACAGGCTCCACTGAAAATCGGTTTCACTGTTCTTAAATGACAGCCCCCTTAACAATGATTGGCTGTTTCTGGAAGAATCAAAGACTAGACTTTAGGTAATACATACACTATAGAGTCCAACAGTGTGATTCCAGGAGTAAAACTGCTTTGTAATTCCTCCATAGTGGACTTGATAATTAGCCATAATGTCCAAAACATCCATGCTAGAGTTACCATGAGCTACCTGAGAGTGAAACCTGTAGAAGACACAAGCTTGTTTGTTATCACACTCGTTTTTAAGGAAATCATACTTTATATAGGATCTCAGCCAAAAAAACTACACAAAACAATACATACACAAACTACAATATATTACAAATGTATTTCTCACAATTTTTACACTACTAAAAAGCTCGATGGCAAAAAGTGTATGTGAAATTTGAACATTGAAAATCTATCATTTACAATTAATCAAGGCAATCACAATGAACTACAAGTTATGTAGTTCTTTCACCCTCATAAAAGTAATTGTAAATTATGTAGCACCTTTGCTATTTTCTCTGTTTCATATTAGGGATGTGCGCAGTTAAACCACCAAATGGCTAAATTTAATTAGCAAATTAGCTGGCATGAGATTTACAATCCGGTTGGACTAGTTATCGATAATTTTTTATAGACATGGGTTAAAATCCCAGTGTAACAGTCTTTTAAACCTGATAAACCTCCCACCACTAGAGGCCGCTGTAGCTTCAGTGAATGGCCTCTGCCTTTCTGTCCGAGCTTTGAGAAGCTTGGCAGTGTGTTGTAGGAACAGCATGGTATGACAGGTTTTAAAGTAATAAATGGAAACAAAGTGGCACGTAGGCTGTTGAGGGTTGAACTCATGTATAACTATTTAACCGATGTGAAAAGGTCACATATCAAAGCCCGGTATTAAACTGCAAAGAGGAACAAAGGCTGGCTGAGCTAGCTGCTAATGTTAGCGAGTGTGATGTGAGCCTGATATACTTTCTAAAGACTAAAACAGTGACCCTGTGATGAATGTATCAGCTGTTTTCTAAGTATTTTCTTCTCTTAGACTAGTCAGTGAAATGCAATGTAAATGAGGAACATCCTCATAGGAACATCCCTAATTTGTAGTAAAGAGCAGGGTGTAATTTGTTTTAAAACCCAGGGGGGCTAAAAAAAATTTAAAAAAAGGCTGCATCTTGCAACTGGCGTTTTGTCTATGGCCGGACTTAGAGTGTGTGTTTTCAAAAGTATTCTGGCCTAAGTGTTTTTGACAGGCTTCAGACCATTCATCTCTGACAGCCATTCTCACAGACTGTTCATCTGTGACACCATATATTTCAAAGCAGAGATACACACTAAAACTTTAGTGTTAGGGTAAGGGTTAAAGTCATGGTTTGGACACCAAAATTAAAGGGTTGAAAATCTGACCTGCAAAACCCCCATTTTTTTTTTGTATTGATTTTGTTTAACCCATTAAAATGCATCTCACCAAACAGTGATGTAACAAGTTATTCATGAACAATCCAAGGTCAACATGTGATACTACTTCTGTGTGAACATTACTAAAGACTATAACAAACAGGGAATCTTTACTGTCTCTACAAATTCTTTCTATCAATGAACATGTGAAACTATACTTTGGATTTAACGTCAAAGAGATTCTTTCTCTTTTAGCTCATGTTACAGTAATAAGCTTTGACCTAATGCTCAACAGCTCAACTTTATTCTTCACGTTTTGATTATAATCTTGAAAATGTATTTCATTCTTATTCTCGAAATTTAGACTTATTCACGACATTTCAAGTTTTTTCTCGTCATTTTGACATAAATCCTTAGATACATAATTGGGTCAAAAATGACCTGGTGAGGCTGTTTTCTTGCAATATCTTTGTAATGAGAAGTTGTAATCATTTGATATTCCAGCTGTTGCTCAAAAATCATGTTATTGATATCATACGATTTAAATTTTTAGTTTACCTTTTAAAGATTTTATGAAATTAAAGTTTTTGTATTACTACCCCACTCTTCCGTAAGTGGGTCAAAAACGACCCGCATTTATTTCCTTTGGAATTACATGAAAACCTTTGATTCTTCTCAACTGTGGCTGTCAATCCTTTATATTTTGTGGACCACACAGACTATATCATAAGTGTCAGCCCTTCAGAAGATTATTTTACACAGCAAGATCTGATACTTATAACTTTCATCTTCATTTTTCACCAGAGAAATGTGTGTGTGGTGTGAAATTCATAACTTGTGAGTAAAAGAGTGTGTCTTATTATCATGCATCAACAAATTACCACTAGCTGGCTAACATTACTGTATGTACTGTGTGCATGTGTATGTGTACGAACCCACACACATGCACAATACATACAGTAGAGTACATCTGTATATCTAATGTTATCTAGCTAGTTTTGCAAACTATAAAATAGACAAATTTGATGATAGATGATAAGAAACACATACTCTTTCACACAATAGTCATGGATGACCAAACACACACACATTCTTTAGGCCTTTGCACACTAAGTCTGCTGTTTTGCAGATGCAAATTTTTCCGATCTGAAATCCCAAAAACATCACACACTTGAAACTTGCGCACTAAGTCTGTTGTGTTTTATTTGTATCCACTGTGAAAATTAGTGGAATGTGGCAAATTGTTTTGCACTGCACCAGGGTTTGTACAGGAATCCTAGAGTTGAATTTACTACCTTTTACTACCTTTTTTACTACCTCTACAATATTTTTTACTACCAACATGCAATACTTATGCTCGTAGCTGAGTTTATGTTTGCAGTTGCACTGCTCTGTGTCACACCAAAAAAACGAAATAGGGAGCTGCTCCCCCAGCGCGCAAATCTGCTGCTGGTGAATGATGGATTCTCGGTGTGATTTGATCGCCGTAACACCGTTTCAGGTCACATTTATAGGGCCCTACGAAATCCGTTTTAGTTTTTGCCAAATTCCGTTTTTTCCCTTTTTAATTTTTTGGAATTCCATTTTTTAACCTTTCCACTAATTTTACCATAAAAAAGAGTGTCTTGTTTATGTTAATGAATCAAATGTTCACTAATTAAATAGAAGTAACCCTAAATTTATTGAAAAGGGCCACAATTGGCCCAGGAGCCGTTGTTTGGATAACCGTGATATAAAATAACTATTACCAGTGTAACAGTCAGATATTTCCAACATTTCAAGACACATTCACATGTATAATCACATCCTAACTGATGTTTATAATGTAAATGAAGAAATTCTGTTCTCTCTAACAGACAGTGATAGTAACTTAATAATAAGGTCACATTAAAGTTAAAAGGTTAAAAGTAAACCTGTTACCTAAACTTTTCTTTGCTCTCACAGTCTGTAATGGTGCATGCAGTTTGATTATGCATTGTGTTTTACTCCTGACAGTAACAGTTCTCTCCTTATCTCTCTCCATCCTCGCTGTCTGTCCGTCAGCCTCATATCGGACCACTACATTAATGCAGACACGTATTGGCTCATTAAGCAACCAAAGGGAACTACAGTATCTACAGGATGAATTATTAAGCTAACTGTTACTCAAATTTATCATCATTTAGACTTCATAAAATCTCAAGTCTGTCCAACTTGATTTTGAGCCAGAAAATTGTCCCCCAGAAAATTTTGAAAGAAGTACATGCAATTTCCCATATTCTGGTGCATTTTATCATGTTTTTTTAGATTGAAAATTATCTCCCTCTTCAATTGTTTTTCCTTGGAGCTGGCATGGTCTGCAATTACTGTCTACTGTGTTCTGGTGTAATACACAGAGGACTGACACTGACAACTTTTTTGGCACTTTATTCTCTATTTAATTTTATTTTATTTTTATTCCATTTGCATCTGATTTTTATAAATTAAACTTGTTTTGGGCTATGTAGCAAGCACTAACCTACTCTTGCAGAAAAAAACTGCCTGTCACCTTTCAGCTGTCTTCACTGCCCCTGCATGCTGCCCCTGCCTCTGACTCACTCTCAATCTCAACCACCTGTATCAGGAGACATGGAGATGCATTGAGCATTCTTTCATATTGATAATTGAAATAAGCTTAATGTAGATTATTCGTATGAAGATTTCTGTGATGCCGCTAATTCATGTTATCAGCATATCAAATACACAGGTAGTATAGCAGCCTAATAATTATGTAGGCTATATTAGAAATGGGCCATCTCCCTAAAAAATGACTGAGCAGTTTGACAGTTCAGAAATTGTCAAATGTGTGTTCAGACCTGGAGTCTTTTTTAATGGATGCTGTCAGAGAGAGGAATAATGTCATGAGAGAGAAAAAAGTGAATAAAAAAGAGCCTAAATATATTTAGAACTACTAATGAACTACCTTCTGTCGATTCTTATTTTTATAACGTCACAGTTCCAACCCTCATCCTTTATCTGGGCTTAGTACCGGCAAAAATGACTCAAGAGAGATACTCTGGCAGTTACTTCAAATTGTATTTTTAGTTTTTTTTTTAATTCTATTTTTCATAAGTTTAGTTTTCTTAACTTTGGTTTAGTTTTGAAACTTATGGTCAATTTATGAGCCTGCAACAAATCACAGTGAGACATGAACATTTTTAACCATTTGATTCATATGTTTTTCTTTTTTTCTTTGGTTCTAAATGAACCAAAAAGAGAATAGAAAAAATGTGGACGTGGAGGGTTGAACATCTCCTGCTCTGACTGCAGCTGAGAGGGACTGCTGTGTGAAGACTTGGCTGCCTGTAAGAGCTCTGAGACAGGGAGGGGTTCATGGCAGCCCCCCGCTGCTCACTGAGAGAACTAGCAACAATACGTGCTTTCACGTCAGTCTCCTAAAGTTTCCAATAACACCAGAAAGAGTCGCTAGATTTGTCGCTTTTTTAAAAAAGAGTCGCTAGGTTGGCAACACTGCTCCCGCTCACTCAAGGGAAAACTTGGGCATCTCTAAGTTACTCTCCTTTTCTTCGGAAAAGAAAACTCCTTATGTCCATCTCTCGTCTGTAGAACAGTCAAAGAAAATATTTCAGCAAAAGCTGGACATTTTGATATTTGTTGTTGCTGTCATTGATCCAACTCTCAGTCTCAATATGCCTGCGTGATGCGGCTCTGTGTGTTGGAAACCAGGAAAACACGGAGTGGATTTCTATTGATATGGCTAATTCCCCCAAATGAAAAAATGGAACGGATTTGATTGTGAAGCATTGGAAAGAACGTGGTCATGTACTAATACTTTGATGGCAAATGTGGGGACGTCCAAACGACTTTTTCTTTAAGGTGAGGGGGACGTGACCCCCCCGAACTGTATTGTGGTGACGCCCATGCACAAAATGAATGTTGACATTGTTCTATTGTTGTTGTATAACTTTCTTTTCCAATTTCTGAAATGTTTTAAAAAGTTAAAAATGTTAAAAAAGGGAACAATATAAATGTTAAACATTAAACCATTCCTGTGTGGACCAAAATAAAGCACAGAGTATATTACAAATGTTTATTCTTAACCAAAAATGACAAAAGTGGCATAAATACACTGATTCTAACACGGGTCATTTTTGACCCACTTATGGAAGAGTGTAGGGTCCAGTCAGTCATGCATCTAAGGGTTAATATTGAAGTGCACTGCTTTATTTCTCCCTTCACCTCTGGCCCGAACACTCTTCTTTACAAATGGTATGTTTAAAGGGAGTATGTCTTGATTTCACTGGCTATTGTGAGAACTCAAGCTGTGTGCCACTATCGGGCCATAGTATGAGCACATAAATCGTTTTTTCAGAATTTTGGTTGTGATAAATTTTTCAGTTGCACAGCCACAGAGACGAGGATTAAAACATACAGGCAATTTGATTTGCCTGTAATGAATCTGATCGGTTATTCAATCATTGACAACATTACAAATATTAGTTGTCTAACTTTGTGTCTGTGTGCTCAATATTTAATGCCATCTCTTTTAGCAGTTTGGCCCTGGCTGACCTGGATGAAAAATCATGGACACGTCCCTGCTTTTGCGAGGTTACTATTCAACATCTGGTTAAAAATGTTCAATATTTTTACTTTTGACACACACCAATACTCTTAGCTGATGTCACCTAATTTGACTCTCCTCTCATCCACTAAAAAGATATCAAGTCAGTCTTCTGCTTGAACACAAGTGGATGCAGCATTAATCTCAAACATTCTGAAGCAACACTATAATATTCCAGCAGCTCAAAAGTTTCTCTGAATTGCCTGCAGGCATTTGAGAACTCATGAATGATGTCTGTGTCTGCCGCCTTTAAATTCATGTATCATTTGCTTCATGCTGCACAGCTAACACTTGATGAATGAATGAAAAGAAATGGGAGTCAAATGTACTCCTCTACTTTTTTACAGGATATTTGCAGCTAGTTTTTGTGTCTTTAGCCTTGACGTCTTCAATTAGTAACTTCCCATCTACATTTTTTACCCACTTCCATTAAACTGTGTTTCTCTGGTGTATGTTGGACGCTTCATGACTTCAGCTCACCGTAATGAGACACGGGAGATTGGTAAAAAGGTGCTCATAACTGCGTATAATTATGTCTGCGCTCCCACTCCTCTTTTCTGGAGGATTTAATGCCAGGGAAAATCATGTTGTGGTCCATGTGAGGGTGTGTTGTCCCAGACTAATCATGCCTGCTACAGCACCTTAATTAGCGTGTGCTTCTGCAACATGGATTGAAAAACTAGTGCTATTTTTTTAATCACTTTACTTTAATCAGGAACCTTAAACCTTGCAGTAAGTCCAACTGTGCCTTGCCAAGAAATATAACCTTTTAAAAAATGTTTTACTCTGAGCTTTTTCCTAGTTAAAGTGTTAACAACACCTGTCAGGAAAAAAGCTTTTTGTTCAACTAACTTCATGCAACACATTATTTTAATGAGCTGTTTTGTTCTTGATAAATATTTACTAGTGAAATGTTATTAATAGCGCGAAGCTGGCTCCTCCACGCTGAGCCACCCTCTACCATCGCTGGTCCTTCAGGCTCTTCCTATTTCAAAAAGACTAATGACCTTTTACTATGCGACAGCCCAGACAGGTGTGAGGCCGATGTAAATCCACGTCAAATCTAGTCCTATTGTGGTGCCTGTATTGTATATGAGGCTGAGAAAGAGGCATGTCATGCTGTTCTCTACACCTGTGTGTTCGTGGTGGGCTGTGAATTGTGCCCCCTGGCTGGTGTGAGGTGTTGAAGAGAGTTGGCCAGAGAGAGGCCTCTTTCTCTGTCAGAGAGGCGACCTGCTGCTATAACTCACACGCTGACTGTTGGCAGGAGAATAATGATGCCTGTACTACAGCAGCTTAGCCTACAGATGACTTTTTGACCTATAAATCATGCACGGACAAGGAGTCAAAGATTCACACGCCTACATTTGTGGTTTATTAGAGTTGAATGAGCTGAAGGAAGTGACGAGTCTCACAGCTCTTATGAGGAGCTGTTGTGAAACTGTCCTTGTGATTCGCACTCATTCATTGAAATATGCAACAGAGAGAGGAGCAGCTTCCAACATATCAGCATTTAGAAATTGTCTTTGGTTCATTTCTGTTATTTTTCATCTTTCTCTCTCTTGGTTTACTACAGCAGTGTTTCCCATCCTTTTTTTCTTTGCAGCCCTTTGTATTTGTATCTAAAAAAAGTTGACCCCCTAAAGACCCTCACAAAAAAATGTATATCATAAAAAAGTTCATTTTTACTGTGACTTAATTAAAGAAGTGAAACTTTCATATATTCCAGAATCATCATTACAAAGTGAGGACTTGTTTTGTTTTAATGTTGATGATCTGTCAAAAAAAGGATATATGATACAGAAATGTCGACCATAGTTGGAGCTCCTTTTGCACAAATTACTGCACCTATGCAATGTGAATGAAGCCAGTCAGTCTGTGGCACTGTTGTAGTGTTAGCAAGCCTATGTTGCTCTGATAGCAGCCTTCAGCTCATCTGTATTGTTGAGTCTGGTGTCTCTTTTCATTCCTTGACTTTTCCCCACAGATTCTCTATGAGGTTCAGGTCAGGCCAGTTGGCTGGGCCAATCAAACACAATTATACCCTTTGGCAAACCAGTTTCTGGCAGTTTTGGTTTCACTGTAGGCAGGTGCCAAGTCTTGCTGGAAAAGGAAATCAGTGTCTCCATGACTTCTCAGCTCAAGAAAGCACAAGGTACTCTAAAATCTCTTGGTAGACAGCTGACAGTGTTTACTCTGGACTTGTTAAAGACCAGTGGACCAACAACAGTGGCACCCCAAACCATCTCTGACAGTGGACTTTAAGCACCTTGGGTTCTGTGCCTCTGTGATCTTCCTCCAGACTCTGGGACCTTGATTTACAAATGAAAAAAAAATGTTCATCTGAGAACAAGACCTCTGAGCAATGGTCCAGTTCTTTTTCTCCTTAGCCCACCCTGAGAACAGCCTTCTATGGCTTACCCTCGTTGTGAAGGGTGTCACTGGTCTTCTGGACAATAGTCAGGTCAGCAGTCTTCCCCAAGATTGTGATTGTATGTACTTAACCATAGTAAGAGAATGAAGGCTCAGGAAAACTTGGCAAATTGGACTTTTCCACAATATTTTGATATTTTGAGGTAGTGGATTGTTGTTTTCTGTTATCATCAAAATAAAAGGTCATGAAATATTTTACTTTGCATTAGATGAATCTTAAATAAATGAAAGTTTGACTTCTTGAATTAAAAAATGAACTTTTTCACATTCCAGTTTTTTTGAGATATGCAAGGTCTTTAGTGGTGGTTTGACCACATAATAAAAACACACATGCATGTATACATATGTTTCCTTCCACAGAGCAATGAGGTTAAACATCAGATTTGAGAATTCACCCATTTTTTTGTGTGTGCTGGTGATCAGATGTGGTTGATACTTCAAATGACTTTAACCTACAAAGACAGTAAATATGAAAAAAAGTTGATAGGGAGTGAGAGGCTGAACTTCAGGTCACGGGAATTTGCTATTTTTGTTGCAGTTCACACATGGCTATTGACTGGAATTATAACTTGCATTTTTGTAATTTTTTAATTTCAGAGAAAACTCCATACTGCCCATTTGCATGACATTAAAAACTGGCATTTTCAAAAATTCACACTGGGACCTATTTTCCAAAACTCTCAGTTTCTGGGCATCCAAAACACTGTTTTCATTTACTCTTCAGGCCAAAATGCACTAGAACTGTACCATTTTTTTGGATTAAGTTGGTGTGTAAATATTGCTTTAGGCCAGAGATATACTTGCTCACCTTGCATTTCCAAATGTGTCCAGCTGTGCCCTTGAAGGGTCCAGTAAAGCAGTCCTCCCCAGAGATCAATAGTGTTAGCTAAGGTCCCTAATATTCATCTATCCTCAGCTTTTGGAGTTAACTAAGAAAAAAGTTTGATGCAGATTAGAGGTGTCTTCGACTTACCCCCAATTTCCATATACAGCGTGTGCGTCGCGGAAGGCCGGCGAATCGTATTGCGGAGCACTTTGACCCCTCTCTAGTCTATCAGAGCATTTCCATAGCCGGTGCTCTAGATCGGCAGCGGCGCGTGCCTGGAGAGGCACTTCGCTCCACTTTGTTTCAGATACGCTGCAGGTCTATTTCAGCGCTGGCTGCTGCCAAACCTCATAAATTCTCTGTTGTTTAGAAAGCACCAACGATGGAAGTCACAAGCATAGAACATCCGGTTCTTTCAAAATAAAACACAATGCACGGACTCCCAATCGTAAATCATCACTACGTCAACATTATGTCTCATCCTGCAGTGAGAGCAAAGGGTCACCAAGAGGTCAGCAGGTCACACAGCTACAATGGTGTCATTGATGAGGAAAAGTTCCCTTTTGGGGATATTTAGCCAAAGAGTTTTGCATAAAACCACAGATCCTTTAAGCAAACATTAACCTTTTAACTTCCTAATGTACTCACTCAATGGAGGAAGCCATAATATCATGGACTTAAACTGGAAAGGATGATAAATTAACCCCAAAAGGTAAAATAGTCCACTGTTGACATGCTACTCCTGCATGAATTCGCAGTTCTCCCATGATCTTTTCCTGCTGATCAGGGCTTGCGCGCGGCGGCGCAGCACTCTAGACCCGCTTCCAGTGCGCGAGGTCACTTGCCTTTCAGTCGGAGCAAACCCGGGGCGCTTCGGTGCGCAGCACACACACTGTATATGGAAATTCAGTGTAAGGATTTTCATAGTCGAATCTGATTCGCCAGATTTTGCCTTTAGTCAACTAATAGTCGAACAGCGTTTCCACTAGACTTTTTTGTTCCCTGTCAAAATGACCGACAGTGCTCAAGAATTCTGGCCATTTAGAACAACTACTGTACATTTGCTTTAACATTATTTTGCTGCATTTACAGTAGCAAAACATACAAATCTCTCTTATTTTTCTTTGTGTAAGTGGTTTAAAGTATCAAAATGAAAGCTGCGCGCTTTTCCTTACACATGCAGTCAGTTACACAATATACACCCACATTAAACTCATAAACAACAACAGTTAGCTTCACATTAGCACCATAAGCCTGTTAGCACTTTGGCCGCTATCATAACTTTGCAGCTTACAACAGCCAAATACCATCCTCCACTGACAACAACGAAGCATCCAAACATAACTCCCCCAGGGTTCTTTTGACTGGACACTGCGTTAGAACTCTACATTTCATATGAAAAATGAGTCTTACCGTCAGTTGCTAATATCAGTTCTCATGATGATATAACTGTAACCTCTGCTAAAGCTGGAAATCCGACCAACCTGGTTTATTTGGACTAGTCCTGAAAAGACAAAAGCTCCACAGCAGATAGTCAGGTCCAGTCCTCCTCTCATTAACAGCTAATCCAAGACTACTTCTGCTAATTAGCCAGGACACTCCGAGCATTAACAACCAGCCAAACTGAAGAGAGACAGAGCCTTTGTTATAAGCTCCAAGTGGTCCATGCCATTCTGCACAATGTGATTCTGTGTTGACTACAATCCAACTTTATATGAGGATTGGTCAAAGGTAGTTTATTGTAGTCCACTGCAAGTTGTAGTGGACTACAATAAATACCAGAGAGAGAGAGGCCTATGCCAGGCAGAGATGTAGTCTGCCCGGCAAGTATTCAGTCTGCAAGTATTCAGTATTTACTTATCGGGTCATTTGCATGGTGTTTGCCAGGCATTTTGACTGGTTATATTTTTATCTGCCAGACTTCCGCCCTTTTTACCATTATGTTGTTAACACAACATAATAAAGGGGGCTCAAACAAACAAAAATATATAAATGAAATCTAGGACGGACAATGTCTCTGCTAATCTCCATGGGCCCCAGTAAGCCCCCGCCCCCACCCCCATGTGAGGATGAAACAGTCCGGTTTTTTTTTTTTAGTTTAATTAGCAACTTGGTAAACTGGTGACTTTCAGACTTTGATGAAAATAATCAGACATGTATTTAATAGAAAACTAAACTAATACAAAAAGCCAAGGGCACACTTGACTGAAAGTCATTAGTTTACAGTCACTTGTTGAACTTTAGCTTATTGTCATTATTTTTACAGGTTCAAACATCGACTGATACAACCAAACTAAACCATCCCCAGCTAGCTTGACAGGCCTCTTTGTCTCTGGGCAGTGTTGATAACATATTTTAGATGTGGAGAACTGTGGGCTTACTTTATCAGTTCGTCTTTCAAACTTTAAGTGTTGATAGTGGCTCATCCTTAATGTCTAAGGATGTCTGGAGTCTCGTGGCAGTCAAGATGTGTACGTGTAGTTATCGGCAGGTGTATCTCCTGTCTAAGTAGCCTGATATTTTTCAGTGAGGAAACGTATTCTTACACATTTTTTTAAACTAACCTGGCAATGCCAGATGACTGTTTCATATATCCATCGCATGGGATATATTTCACATTCATCTGTGAAAATAGTTGGGAAGGGCAGGACTTTGCAAAAAGTTCTTGGAAGGTGATTGGATAAGCAATATGTCTGTCACATTAATGATAGCAACAAGATCAAATGAGGCTGTAGGCTTGGCAATAAGGCGCTGTCATAGTTTTCCAATGGTGGAGTTTGTTGTTGGATAAAACTAATACCCAGGCTGATCAGGAAAAGTGTATAATTGCTGTATCGCAAACTCATGCCATCAAGTCGGAAGAATAGCGGAATCATAAATCCGTCACTAAAAGCTTTCTGCTCAATAATTTTGCCTTCTTTGCTCTTGTATTAAGAAAGAAATGTGGTCCAATATAGATAAAACTGCTGCTGTGGCTACATCAAAGTTAATCTCTCCACAAGCAGCCATTATATATACCAGCTCACAGTACAAATAAACCCAGGCAGGTCAGGAGAAGATAAAAAACATCTTTCTGTCATGTAAATCTTTCAATGTTGTTCTTTGCTCTTTTTTTAAATAGAGAAATGTTCTATTTCATAATGTTGTCTGTTTCATTGTTATAACCTTCTATACCACTCAATTTCTAATTACAGGCTTTATAGTTGTACCAGTCTTTTGTAGTTTTAAAACTCTCCCTTCATAAAAACCTTTTTTAAGTGAGTGAGTGAGACAGAGAGAGATTTGTGAGAGGAAACGTTACTTGAACAATAATTGCTTCTGCCTGTGTCCATCCTACAGTCATGGACAAAAGTATTGGCACCTCTGGAATTTTTCCAGAAAATACGACATTTTTCCCAGAAATTGTTGCAATTTCAAATGTTTTTGCTACACACGTTTATTTCATTTATGTGCATTGGAACAACACAAAAAAGCAGAAGAAAAAAGCCAAAATTGACATAATTTTACACAAAACTCAAAAAATGGGCAGGACAAAATTATTGGCACCCTTTTAAAACTGTGGGTAAATCATTTTATTTCAAGCATGTTATGCTCATTTAAACTCACCTGTGGCAGTAACAAGTGCTGGCAATATAGAAGTCACCCCTGAAGCCAGTTAGAATGTATAAAAGTTGACTCAGCCTTTGTGTTGTGTGCCTGTGTGTGTCACACCAAGCATGGAGAAGAGAAAGACGAGCCGAGAATCATTTGAGGGCTTAAGAAGCAAAATTGTAGAAAAACATGAATAGTCTCAAGGTTACAAGACCATCTCCAGAGATTTTGAAATTCCTTTGTCCACTGTGTGTAATAAAATCAAGAAGTTTATAACCCATGAAACTGTGGCTAATCTCCCTGGACGTGGGCGGAAGAGAAAAATTGGTAGAACATTTTGTGGACAGATGAGACTAAGGTAGAGCTTTTTGGAAAAGCTCGTCATTCTACTGTTTACAGAAAACAGAATGAGGCCTACAAAGAAAAGAACACAGTACCTACAGTCAAACATGGTGGAGGTTCAAAGATGTTTTGGGGTTGTTTTGCTGCCTCTAGCACTGGGTGCCTTGACTGTGTGCAAGGAATCATGAAATCTGAAGACTATCAAAAGATTTTGAGCCGCAATGTAGGGCCCAGTGTCAGAAAGCTGGGCCTGCATCTAAGGTCATGGGTGTTCCAGCAGGACAATGACCCGAAACTTACCTCAAAAAGCACCAAGAAATGGTTGGAGACAAAACGCTGGAGAGTTCTGAAGTGGCCAGCAATGAGTCCAGATCTAAATCCCATTGAACACCTATGGAGAGATCTCAAAATTGCTGTTGCAAGAAGGCACCCTTCAAATCTGAGAGACCTGGAGCAGTCTGCAGAAGAAGAGTGGTCCAAAATTCCAGTTGAGAAGTGTAAGAAGCTTGGTGATGGTTACAGGAAGCGATTGGTTTCAGGTAATATTTTCCCCAAGGGTGTGTAACCAAATATTAAACTGAGGGTGCCCACAATTTTGTCCTGCCCATTTTTTGAGTTTTGTGTAAAATTATGTCAATTTTGGCTTTTTTCTTCTGCTTTTTTGTGTTGTTCCAATGCACAAAATGAAATAAACGTGTGTAGCAAAAACATTTGAAATTGCAACAATTTCTGAAATGGTGTATTTTCTGGAAAAGTTCCAGGGGTGCTAATACTTTTGTCCATGACTGTAGCTAGTGTAGCCTGTATCCAGATTAGCTACTAATCTAATTTTATCAGTCTCAGAGTATGTAGTGCCTTTTCAAAGATTTTTAGAGGGTGGCTTGAACCCAAATTTTGCATCTAGTCCGCTCTAGTTTGTCTAGTTTTTCACAGATTTTAGCTCATTTCCTCTCTCTTTATTTTGCTCTTCTATAATTCCAAAGCAGCCTGTAACTGTTCTTGTAAGATGGTTTTTAATTATAAATTTCTTATGTATGTTCTTACAAAATTATATAAGCCATAATAGCATAAATCACAGACATACAATGGCCTGTTTTTGAAGCGTATCTTATAAAACTTAATGTTAAAGCAACGAGGAAAAACAGACAAAAGAAAAAAGTGCAACCTCCTCCCTGCTGTCATGTTGGCAAGCAACTTTAAGCAGGCATGGATAAACAATTTCTTCTACATTGTTTCACTTTATGCTTAAATTTTCTCATATCAAATTCCTCCCTGATACAAATGCCCCCTGAAAATATGGCCTCTCCAAAATACACTCATATTTCAGCCCTCATAATGCCAAGCCCCGAGTCATCCAGCCTGGAAATTGCCCATGGAGAATTCTTGTTCGCCTGGATATTATATGTGCCACATCCTATCCCGGCCTTTGTGAAGACCCTCTTCCTCTGAATGGCCAATTTCCCCTCTTCCCGACACTGACATTTCAGCTATCAGACCGCCTTCGGTCACAGGGAAGGAAATCTAGCCCACCCTCCTCTTCAAATACTGTGAGAGCAGAATCTCTTCCCGATACCCTGATACCCCCCTACCACCATCAACACCACCTCCGCCATACACTCCGTCCCCGGCGGCAACATTATGCTGTCCTTGATGTTTTATCATTAGTTTGGGAGTGTGTGGTCCCCCACTGCTGCCTTTTGATGGAGTGCAGCCAGTAAAGGCACAGAGACAGCCAGCCAATTTCCCCTGCTGCGTCGATGCCACAGCGAGGGGTTGTGCTATCTCACGTCCAGCACCATAGCCGGCAGCATATTCCCCTCAGCCCTCTTTAGTACCATCACATACCTGAAATGCCCTCCATCTTTGTCTTTCTGATTATTTAGTGGGGTGGGGTGGGGGGTGTTTAGTGACAGGTCTAATCAGCACAGGGTGCAGGATGCTGCTCGCGCCTGCAGCAGGAGACCACCAGGCTGGTTTAATTTGCAGTTTGACTTAATTATTGAGAGAGGCTGTGGAAAATAGCAACACCTCTCTCTGATTGTCAGACTTATTATTCAGATTTAATTAGAAAATATGTCAAAAAAGAATAACAATAGCCTCGGATAATGACATATAATCTAACACAAGGAAATACTTGCATCCTTTTCTTTGCTCCTTTAACAACAGCAGGCGTGGCTCTGTGGAGCCAACACTTTGATCCAGACTGAAAATCTTAACAGCTGTTTGATGGATGGTCATGACATTTCATACAAACATTAATGGTTCTGTAACACTTCCCAGAGGATAAAGGCCAACAGTTTCATTATCACCTGTTTCTCCTCCTGCTGACCTACAAGTTGACTTTTTTTCTTTTCTTTTTTTTCTTTTAATACCATAATTACAGGATGGATAGGTATTAAACTTGATATGGATGCCAGTGATGCCCTTACAGATGTTTGGCATTAAGCATCATACTACACAACTGAAACATACAATACAATACTAGTAAGTTGGGATCAAGCACCAACCTCTGGTGATATAAAATGACCCCCAACGTAAAAAACTGCTGTTCCTTGATTGTCCACAATAGGCTGGCTGTAAAAGCCCAAGACGTCACAATAACACCTATGTTAAAATGTTAATTTTGACAGAAAACAGCACACATTTACAGCCTGGTTCAAAAAACAAATGTGGTTTTATTTGCACACTCTGATCGCCAGGGTCTGCCAAAGAAAAAGACTTGTTAAAAATTTTCAAAATTAGAGACCCACTTGAACACATGCTGTCTCATAGATACAAGACAGAAATGTAAATGAGGATAAAATGTTAACAATTATCATTATCATAATTATTATTATTTTATTATTAAAGTTTTAGAATAATAATCATTATGGTTATTATATTACTCTCATTTTAATAATAATGATAATATGATGATAATAATTATTATTTTTATAAACAAATGGATCATTATTGTGATTATTGTTCCTCTTATATTTTTTCAATATTGTCTCTGTTACTATTATTTTCATTATTTTTATTTTTATTATCATAAACATTATTGTAATAATTGTTCATAATGTTACTTCTACCATTGTTATTATTGAAATTATTTTTATTATCATTATAATGTAATTGTATTATTATCATTTTAAATAATATTGTAATTATTATTATAATTGTTATTGCTACTGGTATTGTTATCACCACTGTTATTACTCTTCTAATTTTATTATCATTATTACTATTTTATTATTATCATTATTATTATTATTATCATTATTATTATTATTATTATTATTATTATTATTATTATTATTATTATTAATACTGGTCCATGGACTAATCATGCTCTCTTTGTGCCCTCTCAAGATGACTTTGTTTTAAAATTTGTGGGATTTAAACAAAGGTCGGTTAGGATTATTATTATGATCTACAACTTCTTTTAATAACAAAAGTAATTTTGAAAAATATTAATGGCAAAAAACAATGAAGATTTGCAACATTGAAACCCCATATTTAAGTTGAAAAAAGTGAAATGAGTTGACTGTTTTTTGTCATTTTGAAAGTTAATCATCCCTTTTTTGCTCATTGTAGGATTTAAACTTGTCTTCCTTTGTCATTTCACATTTCATGATGTGTCAAATTCAATACGGCTGCCATGCTGGTTTGTCCACAGGTCCCATGGTAGCTCAACTGGTGATTGCTCATGTGGACTTGGGTGGGATCAGCCCATATGAGACCATAATAGATCCTACTGTATGGGCAACCACAGGTCGGGCCACCACAAGCTCACATGAGACTCATATTGTAGCACACATGCAACCCATATAAGGCCTGCATGGACATGTTGGAGTAGAGTATTAAAAAATGACCATGTCCAGCTTTTTTGATGGCGTTACAAGTATAAAATTGGGAATGGCCATATACAAACTTTTATTAAACTTTGAAATATCACAGATTCAACATTTTCATGGATGTCTTGGTGCTTTTTGATTAAATGTGGGGTTTTGACTTTTTCCAAATCATCACTTTCTGTTGTTGTTTATATTCCACAGAGTGTCTCAACTTTTTAAGATATTGGGTTCAGGGGAAGAGAGGGAAACATCCATTTGTAATGTTTTTTATTTACACTCAGCATGGTCCCCTTAAGCATTTACAGATTAAAGTTTATTTCAGCTGGAAAACTCTGCCTTTTCATCTCTGCCTTGAACGCAGCATAAGTTAACATGGTGACAATTGTAAACATAACACCTAAATTATGTGAGCATTGTCCCATGTTAGCATGTTGACGTTAACATGTATGCTAGCGTGGTTTTCCCAGTCCTCAACAGAAGATAAACTTTGCATGATGTAATTTTTTACAACCCAGCTTTTCACCTTCAATGCCTTTTGTCTCTTTCTTTACTCTTGTCGTCCTTTATTTCTTACACATGTTCTTTATTTTTTTACTCTTTTCATCTAGATGCTCCCACCACTAGCCCCACACCCACCACCAACCCAGTCAACACGCAAGGTACTGTATGCCCCCACTCCTGTCCCTCTCAGAGATCCTGTGTGTGCGAGTGAATGTGAGAGATGCATGCAGAACTGATCTGGGAGAGAAAGTGTGAGGTCTTGTACCTAAGGCAAAGAGCGACTGTGGATGGCCAGTTTTAATCAGATAGTACAGCTGATGGGTGACATTGAGGACAGGTGGCGCAGGGCTGTCAGAGACACTTGTCAGAGCCCTTTTCCTGTCGCATGTTTGATCTGAAGAAACGTAGTCTCTGCTTTGCTGTTCTGCTATCTTATCAGCATCTGCAGCCGTATCTCAACCGGCCCATCCATCATATTATAATGCCCTTTACATCTTCCCTACAAATGCCACTCACATTTCATCTGTGCTGGCCCAAAAACATCAATAAGTGTTTTCTAAAGGACATATGAAAGGAGTAAAAGGTGGTTAATTTAGTACAGCAACCTTTGGCATCCTCTGTACTCACTACTTTATTCTTTGACTTAGTTTATTTCAATATTAGCCTTTTTTATTTCACGGCTATTAATTCAAAAGCACTGCTAAGGCTCGACAGATGGCAAGGCAACCTTGGGAGGTGACATTTGGATATGCCAGAATGTGACATTTTGATACAAAAACTATCCTTAAAGAATGGATCGCTTTATCAATAGCTGCTTTAGAGATATGGCAATTTTGGCCCTTTTGTCATGAGCGTTTCAGGAATTAATACAGCTATGAATCGTGGAGTGGAAACATACATATAATAAGCCTGAAACTCAGCGTGAGACTGCATCAAAAGCTCCAGTATTTTAAAGTGGCAGCTTTCAGATATCAGGGGCATACAGTTTCTGATCAAACAATTTATGTTTCAATGGGTTTTTTTGTGTGTGTACTGTATTTATAAAGAATAAGGTCAGAAGTCTCATAAATGGCACTTTATGCATTCATTTTTGACGTTTTTATCTCAGCTCACAGTATCACAGCACTCGTAGAGTAAGAAATGTTTTAAATTATTGCCTGTGAGTTTGAAATTTGCCACTTCACAGCTACGTTTTTCTCCCATGCACAAAGTTATCAGCAGCTTTCCAGTGATCAAGCTGCCTCCCTCTGGGTGTGGCTCACACCCACAGGAAGTTGCTTTTCACAAGTTGCAAGTGTGCATTACTCTGCATTTTTGCCCCCTTAAGCTCCTCTTCCTCTTCACCTCTGAGTTACAGCGATGCAGCCGACTCTGTGTTTTCTGCCGTAGCATTCCAGTAATTTCCGAAAGACAGCCCTGAAAGAGGATTTACCGTGATTTATGCAGTACATGCTGGGAGGATGTAATTGAGCTTTCTAGCAGTTCACTTCTCTTCTAAATACCCTGTCACAGGGGCAATGGTAAGCTGGCTTGCAGTAGATTGCTTTGCACTACCTTAATCAGCATAACAGCACAGCATAGCGTTTCCCCCTCGCCAATAAGGAAGTACACAGCCTGATTTTTTATTCATTCATTATAACCCGGGTGTGAATGGCACAGCCAATGGCACCACCAGCTGAGATATTCTGTCGTAATCAGAGGTCACCGAACTGCTGCTGCATATGATCCTGATTTTAAAGCTTCAATCAGTACATTGTTGTATGCATAAACTTCAGCTATCCTCACAAATACTTACATATGAAAGTAAAAGAGCCATCAGTATTAGAGATCAAACAATGCATCTCAGCTCACAATATGATACTTATCTGGTTCAAAATAGGACTTTTTATCTTTTTTATTTGTGATTTTTTTCTAAATTATAAAAAGATGTCTGACATAAAATAAGTGAAGCCAAAAATAGTAAGCATCTCTTGCTGGTTAAATAGAGTATTGCAATAATATTAAAATGATTTCAATTGACCATATTTGTATTAATCTATATTATATTGCAAGGTTTTGTTACATCCCTAATCAATATGCTGGCCTGTTAACTTTTTGAACCAAAAATAACATTCCATTATCTATGCCACTTATCCCTTTTGGGGTCACAGGGAGCTGGAGCCAAACCTGGCTGTCACTCAGCAAGAGGGAGGCTCAGCCTAATGGGAATTTCTTTGCACCAGGAGGGAACCCATGCATGCTTGCACTGGGAGAACATGCACACTCCACACAGAAAGGCCCTGTCCAACCAGGATTCTAACCAGGAACCCTCTTTTTGCAAGGCAGTAGCACTCACCACTGAGCCATCGTGCAGCCCTTAAACCAGTGACTCCTAAAGTAGGACCCCTTTGGGGTGCCTGAAGGTTTGACCAGGGGTCTATGCAAGGCTATACTAAATAAATTAATTAATTGATTAAAATATTTCATGGAGAAAGCCCCTTAACATGAATTTTCTTGTTTTCAAGGGGTCCCACACATACAGTCGTGAGTACTGTATTAGTTTAAGTTTTAGTTTAGTTTAGTTTAGCCAAAATCTGAGGCTGGAGAGAGGAGGCAGGCAACCAGAGTCAAGCTCAACACATGTAGACATACACGTGTTGCTTGACAGCCAAGGTTTTACCACTTTTAACCTATTTGTACAAATTTTTGCCCATTTTTCTTTTTTCCACTTTTTTCCATTTCTGCAGTGCCTTTTTGCCACTTTCTGCCTATTTTGCCACTCCCTTTTTATCCCCCCTTATAGGTGGCCCTGCCCCTAAGTTTCATATTTTATGATATATTTTGCTAGCTTTACTAATACATGAGTACTTGGCAGTGTCTGTATGACCAACTTTCAAGCTGCTAAAATTCATTAATCCACTCAGCAGGTGCCACAAATGCATGCTGTCATTTTTCTGGCGTATATAAGAGAACATTAAAGGGGTACTAAATTATATTTCACACTCTTCATTTTGTGTGTCACATACACACGTACAAAATGTGGATTTTAAAAATGCCAGGAATTCACTTGCCACACTTTCTCTTGTTCCGTGAAGTTCTCCTCCCCCTCGTGTTGTAGCCCTGCAAACTGTGTTCAAAGCCTGAGTGTGGTTTTGTGAAGTCAGAGCAAATGCCATGTTAAAGCACACAATCTCACAGTTGCTCGTCTTCTGTGCTGTTTCATGTTCACAAAGTTTCACGAGAGTTCATGTTGTCAGGTCTCTCAGTGTCTTAAAAGATGCAGAGAGAGAAAGAGTGCAGACCTCATGGGAGAGATAAGTCACCCTTTCATTGGAGCTTTTCTTTCATGTGTTTGGGGAAGTTTTCAGACCTTGTTTTTATTGCATATTTACACTAAAACAAAAAAGCTTTTACTTCACATCTTGACATCTTGTTTCATGAAAATGTTGAGTGACATGTGTGACCTTGTTTTCTACTGATCCAAGTACTTGTGTCAGACATATCACACTAAAAACAGGACTATAAGACTGATTTCTGAAGAAATTAACCAAGTATTTGATTATGTGCAATGCAGACTGTTGTGTTTGACATAGACATTAAATGACTTCACTCCATTTCACATTTTTAAAATAATTTTTATTGATTAGTGACTTAGCCACACATTGAAATTAACTGCCTATAATGCATAATGTAAAATCAATTTACTACCTACTATTTGGCAAATTTGCACTCTAGTAGAACATGGAGATTAGAGATCAATGCTAATGGTTAATATGGGAACATTAGGGGAAAAAACACTTTTATATGTGTGTGGTTTTTTTTTATACAGATGCAATATGAAGTAATATGCAAGCCCTTCTTACATAAATAAAATAAAGAAAATAGTACATACACTATACTCAGTGCTCACAAAAAAAAAAAAAAAAAAAAAAAACATTTCTGAGTGGCTAACACTTTCTATGCTCAGAGTAGACCGCAGGCTAAACCTTTCAGGTCCTTGCCCATTTTTCTGGATTGGTTCTTAAATAGCTGTCATGCTTTTCCAGTATGTGGTACTGGCTTGACTTGTCTCAACTTCACCCTTTCTTCCCATTAGGAAATGTACCTGATACCTGTTCTGTGGTATCTGAAGCCTGGTATGTTTTTTTGGCATCATCTTTGAAAAGATTATTAAGGAGTAGAGCTGATACTGAAATATGAAGCCAAGACTCCGCTTAGTGGCACAAACTTTTTCAAGGGGCAAAAAGAAAAAAAAGGGCACAAACAGCACGTTCTCGCCACTGAAGTGGGCACTAAGTTTCATGTGTTTTCGAGGGCACTTTATCTTCCCCCAGAATATTTTCAATTAAGTAGATGCCATTTCCTGTATTCTAGTGCATTTTAACACCATATTAGCACAAGATAATCCAAACTGGTTCTGTGAGATATAGTTCTGGTTCAATATAGATCAAAAAAGGGCCCAACATAAAAGTCATTGCAACAGTAGTGTTTTGCCAACCGGGAGAGCACTTAAGCACACATTTTTACCACCCAAGAGGGCAGTTTATCATGTTTTAACCAGCCAAGGGGGCAGTTTAGTGTGTTTTTTTTCTACCTAGGAGGGCAGTTTAGTGTGTTTTGCCAACCAGGAGGGCACTTTAGCATGCGTTTTGGCTCCCAAGAGGGCACTTTAACACAAATTTTGCCTCCCAAGAGGGCACTTCAGCGTGCATTTTTCAACAATTGGGCCATGAGGGGGGACGACCGCCCCCCCGTGCACACCACTGACTCCACTGTCAGAGAGTATCGCTAGAGAAGCATCAGGAGTGACTGACCACAAAAGAATCAAACCCATTTTCTGGGAAAATATTCTTTGTCTCCTTGCCAAGACAAAAAGCCACAGTCAGAGAACCCAGTACAACATCGCCTCAATGCCCTCCATTGTTTTTGTGTTGGACTTTACAGCAGTTTTGAGCAGCTGCCCCACCTATGTTGAAGACAGGAGCATAAAAGTACAGACTTTTGTATTTTAGTATATGTACAGGTACTCTGGTTTAATTTAATTTGAGTAAAAAAGTACTGGTCTATAAATCTACACAAATAAAAGTAAAATAATAATAATAATTTAAAGTTTACTTTAAGTACAGTGTTAATTGAACTCATAGAATTGAATTTAACACTCAAAGTTCTCTATGTAAAAAAATCTGTGGCAAGCAGAAAGTCAAGCTTATACAAAAGCAATACATACTGATGAAGAATATGCTCTATGAGTCCTTTAGGAACACCTAAAATTAAAGGTGTGAATTCTAACTCAGTGGATAACTTAACTCATGGTGCAAATGTATGCCACATCATAAACAACAACAATCCACCAGAAACATGGACCAAAAAACCCCAACAGAGATCACTGGGATCACAGGCAACATCCAGTCACAACCAAATACATATAAAACACATCTAAACACTATGCACAGGCTTTTTTAAGATTATAAGTCCAGGCAAGACAAAATGGTTACAAAACAGCTGAGGGCTTAGAGGGTTAAGAGCAAACAATTGTATCACAAGTAAGTGGTTAAAATTGGATCCCCCAAACTATAATACAATATGCTGACTGAAAATCAATGGGAAATTTACCAGAAGGAACAAATGACATACTGTATGCTCTGAGACGACAAAAGAAACACTATTACAAGAAGACAGAATCGTATCATCTCCATATTAAGGCAGTAAAATAATTTGATGTATTCTAAACATTAGCATTTGTAGCATCAGTTCATTAATAACCTCTGAGACATTTAGATATGGCAGTAAGAAAGAGGACGTTTACAAAAGAGAACTGGAAAAAATGTGAAAATGAAATAATGAGATAGAAAACCTGAGGTAAATATTCTTAATAAAGGAAGAACTAAGGTGCTCTCTGAGAGAAATTTCAGTGCATAAATTAACAAAATTTAAATGAGTTGTCAGCGAACATTTCAAAACACAGCTGGAATATTTAGCAACATGCCAAGTACATTTATTAAACACATTATTAAGTGCTGATAAAATGTCATTCCAATGGCATATATTACCCCTAAAATATAACAGCTTTTGAAAATCTGTTGTGTATTAACATAACTTGGATGGTGAAAGTATCACAGAAGGATAAAACAGCCCTTCACCGGTTCTTCATCACTAGTCGAATTTCTTTCTGGGGGAAAGAGGGTAGAATTTACCCAGAATCCTCGGCTCTGAAGGCATAAAGGGAGTCTGTGGCGATTATACTCCAGCTCGTCAGATGCTCAGAGATGATCCAAGGCAGGGACATCATATCCCGGCTAAGCCGTCAGTAACCCCCTTCTTCCCCTGTGCTAGTCGAGAGGAGCCAGAGGGAAGACAGGGAACAAGGAATTATGTTGTCGACTTGATTAAAAAGGTCTTATGTTTCTGCAGAGCTGCAGTTGGGGGTAAATTGTTGTTTAGCATGATGGTTGGACCTGTGATGACAGATCTAAAGGAGTATATATAGTTGGGAGGAAAACACTGAAGAGGCTCCAGGGTGGGGTAGGTTAAACTAGTGGTTGTGCTTTATGGATGAGATGAGCTGGAAAATAGCTGCCAATAAGGCTGGCCACACACTGGAGCTTTTTAAATCTTAAACCATTTTAAAACATGGGAGACCTGGACATAAGGACAGTTTTTCATTGTATGATCCTGTGACACATACCAAACTCTCAGACCAGTGGAGATGCACGACCTCAGGGTCGTTTCCACAAATGTGTTCGTGACACAGACCATGTAAAACATGATCACGTCACTGACATTCTTTTAGCTTTGAAAGAGGTGTTTTGTAGCCAAACGATGGTGCCCACCATATTGGAAATGTTATCTTCACCTGACTAATAACAGGCAAAAAGATGGATCTGAAGCGTGCCCTAATCTTCTTGACATCAGAAGCCCTGTACCATATTGATAGTTTGTTTTTTATTTTGGCCGGTGAGGGTGAACCGGCATCGACACCAGTGGCAGCGTCTCAAAAGTTCAACAACTTTAATCTGCGAGCATGGGAATAGGGGACAAAAAAGCTGCTGAGGACACTAAACTCAGAACTACATTGATTATGTATTGGGAAATGGGTGCTGCCTGCAAAAAAGAATTGTGCCAACAGGCACAGACCTAAGCTCTTAGCCTGAAGGCTAAAACAGGTGAAATTAGGTAGTTAGAGTTGACTGTTTTTCAGATTAGGGCTGATCAAGAGCTGTTGTTTAAACTCAGATAATGAAGAGCTGATCAACCACAGAAACAGAACTGGATCACAATTGGATGATGATCCATCACATCCAAACTCTTTGCAGGACTGATGGCCTAATCTTCGGTCCTCCCACCACACGGTTTCTCTTCACTCAACGCATTGAGCATAGCTGCTACTGCGTTTTAAAGACTCTCATGGACATAGAAGTAGAAGTAGCAAACACTGATGAAAAATGTGTTTATATAAAGTGTTCTGCTAAGACTTCGTTACAGCTTCCCTTTAAATCATAAATATGATACATTTCTCTAAAAGCATGTATTTAAATTTGCATATTTAATTGTATTTACTTTAAAATTTTAAAATAAGGAGATATTGGGCTGTTTTTTGTTTTGCTTTTCTCTTTTTTTATCTCATGTTTAATACATTACAACCTGTACTAATACCACTGATAGGTCTAAATAACACTCAACTGAACAAAATATTGATACAGAATGAAATGTGTATTTTGAAAATGTAAATAAGTATTTGTAGATAATTTGTTGTACTAATGTTAGTAATGTTAGTAATAGCTCAACCAGGACAAAACTCAGGTTTTAGTCATTGGTACAGGGGCCAAGAGAGAGAAACTGGTCAGCAAACTCAAAGCATTATCTTTTAATCTGTGTCAGCAGGCAAAAAATTTAGGGGTTTTATTTGACTCAGATCTTAGTTGTGAACCACATATCCGTGATATCACCAAGAAAGCATTTTATCCTTTAAATAATATAGCCCTAGTGCAACCATTTCTCTCCCAAGCCAATGCAGAGACATTAATTCATGCTTTTATCACTTGTAGAATAAATTATTGTGACACTCTTCTTTCTGGTCTTCCGAAAGAGAATATTTCACAACTCCTCTAGAACTCGGCTGCAAGAATGCTGACAAAAACCACAAAGAGCGCACATTTTACACCAATTTTAAGGTCTCTGCATTGGCTACCTGTCTGTTTTAGAATAGGTTTTAAGATTATTAACCATTTTTTAAAGCTTTTTGTGGTCTTGCCCCTTCTTACTTATCTGATTTGCTTTTACCTTATGAGCCCAGTAGAGCTCTCAGGTCTTCAGGAAGTTCTCTGTTAACAGTACCCAAAATCGGACCTAAAACTTACGGTGAGGCATCTTTTTGTTCCTACGGTCCACGTCTATGAAACAGCTGACCTGTAGACCTGAGGGCTGCACCAAACTCAAGACCTACCTTTTTGCTTTTAAGTAAAATTTAGTTTATCATCTTAATTTTGTCTGTGTTTCAGGTTTAATCTCACTATATTTTACTTTTAGGATTGCCTTTTATTAGTTTATCCTCTTAACATAACTTTACCAAGCTCTCTTTTTGTGTTTTTTTAATACAGTTTTATTGAGCTATATTTTGTTTTTATTATTTTAGTATCCTCTCATTCTGTTTTTATTTCATTTACCGTCACTTTGTTTTAAGATTTTACCCTAATTTCCAGTGTTTCCTCATTATGAATTTTAAGATGGTGTTTCCTCAGTATGCCTGTTTGAAAGGAATTCATTATTTTTGGCATAGCTGACAGATTGGGGAAGAGGGTGGGGGGTAGTGGGTGAGGGATGGGGGGTAAACTCATGTATTTGTCTTTTAATTTTCTGTTGTGTGTAAAGCACTTAGTGCTACATTTCAATGTATGAAAAGTGCTATACAAATAAAGCACCATTAAAGCATTTATCACTAAGCTTAGAATGGCATGTAAACCAGTTAATAATACTTAATATATGCAGAGCTCCACGCTGTATTAATGCTAAAGGTGTAAACTTATTGTAAAATGTAAAGATGTAACCGTATCGTTATGTAACAATATTGCAGTGACGAACCTATCATCATTTGCGCTTCACCCGCTGGCTTGATCTAACGGCGTAAAAATAGTGGATGCTACAAGAGACGAAGGAGAACTGAGTGACATGTTTTAGAGATTGCGGAGGCTCCAGTGACTTTTAAATCTGCCGTGTGGAAGCATTTTGGTTTCTTAGTGACAAGAAATGAGAAAAGAGAAAAGGTGATGGACAAACAAACAATATGTAGAACAGTGAGAGAGCTCACTAGGTTTGTCAGTGAATATATCGCCAAAGACCTACAGCTGTTTTCAGTGGTGGAACACGAAGGTTTTAGAAGTAAGTTAACAACTGGAGCCAACGTATAAATAGATATTTTTTAAGCCTACTGCACACCTATGGCACTTTTTTGCACGTATGGTAATATTCAAAATGCAATTGGAGTTTGTGTTTGCATCATGCGTTTGTTGTTTTTGCCTTTTTTTGATGCCGCAATAAATAACTTACAGTGGACCTGTTACTGAGGTGTTTTCGTACATGAGATTTTGATATTGTTACATCCCTAGTAAAATGTTACCAAAGAATTCATCCCCTGTAGGATATTCACCTGTAGAGAAATTCACTTTTAAAACCAAAACCTTTCTTTGAACCACGCTGTAAATATGTTTATTTCTACTGCAACAATGGGCGCTTTAAACTGGGGCCAAATGGCGATCCACTGGCTGTTGCAGCCAGACTGCTGTTTGTTGCATTTCCACACTGACTTCATTTTCACAGCACCAGAGGTTGCTGCTTGGTCCAATAAACTCTGCAATTTTGTTTCAGGCAAAATTTGCAGACTCTACTCCTGGCATGATTTCATACATGTCAGTTTGCTCCGTCAGCACTGCTTCATGTGCTGACAGATTTCCGCTGCTGCTCGGTCCTGGGATTTTAGCCTGAACTCGGAGCACACTATTGACTTCCACACAGACTCTTATGAGTGGATTTAGCATTCAACATAATGAGCCATTAAACATTTAGCAGTGTTGTTTTCACTCTCACATGTATCATTACTCTTTGAAGTATTTCATTGGAAGAATTAAAGAATCATTTAGAAATGCTAATGACTTTTTTTCTCACACATTTGTTTACTCAGATTCCCAGCTGAAGCCGTGCTTTCTTCTGACCTAAAGGGTTTTTTGTTTCCTTTAAACAGTTATTAAAGAAAGAAAATATTGTAATGGTCTGTTTTAATTGGTCTCTTGGGAGCAGGTTAGTAATGCCAGCCCACCACTAAAGTTTAAGTTTCAGTGCAGTAATATTGTTCTTTTTCTCTATGAAGTGATTGTAAATGATTATGGGAGCTCTACTTTGCACATAAGAGTGAATGTTATGTGCCAATGAACTTATGTTATGCCCTCATTTTTATTGCTGATGGTTTGTACTTCAGTAGCATGGCAACTGTAGGATGAAAGAAGAAATTTTTATTATTTTTCAACCTTTTTTAGCCTTGATCTCCTCTTGTCACGAAAAACTTGTTGAAGAGGGAATTGTGAAGTGGCGATGGGGACAAACGGCTTTTGTGTGGAGAGTTTTGCCAATCTTAAAGATAGAATAAAACAGCCATGGAGGAGTTCAAGTTCACTGTCACGATTTCCGTTCGTTATTTTATTAGTTGTAGCCACACTTGTATTTCAGCACCTCTGTAAATGTCACAGCTGTATTTGTACATCTTCAAATCATTGTTTGGGTTGTTACAAAGGACTCTGGGAATCTATTTAGCAGCAGAGCGGCGGCATTGGAATTCAACAGGGGGACTATATTGTGTTCAGTTGATGGTCTACTACAACAGCAATGCAGAAAATGATTTGGCGGAGATTGCCCATGTATGCTCATCTCATTATGTTCATTTCCCTTTTGAACTGCAAAATACACACTCACACAAAAGCCAAGGATGTTAGCAGTTCAATGCTGCAAAGTGGCTATTGACTGTCCTTCAGCAAAGCCTGAATGTACTGTTGTCAGGGAAAGGGTTAAATTGAGAGGCTATTCAGTGAAAGTAAAGTGAGGGCTTAGCAAGAGAGTCATTGTTTCAATTATATCCATGTAATTACATCTATAAATTGTAATGTGTTTGTGTATGAGTCTGTGATATGCCTTGTTATGTGAGAAGAAAACTATTAAAAAGAAAAAAGGCGAACAAGCTGAAAGTCCTCCACGTAATCAGGGCGGGGACAAGCTCGCAGCTCTGATCTCCACGCTGACAGATGCACAGTTACTGACCACAGCACCAATTAGTCATTCCAGTACAGAGGTGCAACTGTAAAGCACGCAGCACTGGGAGTTCAGCTGAGCAGATTTCACCACCGCGCAGGCACAGGCATCAGTTGCAAATCCTCTTTATTCCCCCATAAATCCCTACGGCTGTGCACATCCTGTCAGGACGGTGGTGTGGGCATGTCAGCACTCCCGGAGCAGAGCTGTGGACAACGGCCACATTACAGACATCATCAAATTCTACTTATTTCAAGTGTGAGGCCACAAAGGCTGCTGTAATAACGCTGTCCATCACTCAGGGGTCGTAGTGTTATGAATGCATATATATCGAACACTGATGACTGGAGGGAATCAGAATCTTGATCCTGGATGTGTTGGAGGAGGGAATGACTAATCAGCACAGAATGAGGAAGGAAATAAGTATCAACATGGCAGATGAGAAATGAAAACAAGTCAATGTAGATGTCAGAAATCATGAGCAGAAACAGACCAGAAACCGTGTAACAGTGAAACAGTGTATAACTGTGCAAACTGTAGAACATTTTACCTTTCCTTATTTAAAATGCAGGAACATAAACTCAAGAATATAAATCACACCATAAGACGTAGGTGAGTTTGCAGTCCTGCTCAGCAAGTGATTTGCACCTTCCACCTCTGCTGGTGGTCACTTATCTTTAATTGATGGGTCTTTTTCAATCAAACCAGAACTCTGTAAAGGTTTTACAATTAATAACAACTTTCTTTAACTGCATGATTATACCCTAACAAAGGACAAAAGCTGTTAAAAGTGAGCCTCCAGCCTGATTTGTGTGGCTGTGCATATGAACAGCGAAGAGGCAGTGTGACTACACTATGTATGGTGGTGAAATTTACAGCAGCCAGTCACATCAAGACCTGTGCAGTGTTTTGTGATGGCAGCTGCTCTTGCAGTAGTGATGGTGCTTGTGTAATTTTCTCCTTTTTTCTGCAGGTATAATGGTTTCTTGGTATAGACAGTGGGAAGTATCTAACTATTTAGATGAAAAAAGGTATTCTAAGTAGAGCTGACAGCCTCAAGTTGATTAGTCGATTAATTGGTCGATGACCTCATGTTCGACCAAAATCCTATTGGTTGAACATTGCACGTGTTACTTTAACTGGAAGAATCCATTTTTTTTTTTTTTTTTTGCAGGGCTGAGGAGGGAGATGCCATGTGTTTTTATTTTTTCAGTTATCTAGTGTTACAAAATATAATTTACAAAAATATACATATATATATATATATATATTTGAATAGAACTATTCAAATATAATTTACTCGTGCCTTTAAGTGTAATTAGTTATAGGTTAAATACCCAGAAATGTAAAACAACATCACTAGGACCCTCCCACCAAAGCCCTTGAAGCACATTTATACTCTGTTTCCTGTTAATTGACAACATGTTGAAAAAAGTCAGCATTGTGGCAACATTTTGTTAAAAAAGGTTATTATTTCATTACAACATAAGAGGGTTATACTGAAAAAATCATAAGATTTTTAAGTTCATTTTGGGTTAATTTTGAATTTTAATTACCACCTAAATGCACTGACTACATTGTCAGTGATAAGTTTGATGTAGAAATAACATGAAGTTTTTTCTTTTTTTGTTTTGTTTTGTTTTGTTTTAGTCCGTCCCACAACCAACTGATTAATTGATGATCTGGTGCGATTTTAGTCGACCAAGTTTTTCTTTGGTTGACTACAGCCCTAATTCTAAGTGAGTCTTGTATACCTGATATCATTGTTTATTGTTTATGGGGATCCCCATTAGCATTGGCACATGGCCACGGCTATTCTTCCCGGGGTCCAGAACATAAAATAGTTTAAATACAAACATGAACAAACATCACAGCTTTTCATTAATGGCTTTCAAGGCAAAGAACCATTGTAAAGAATTTTGGGTGGCCAATCAAATTTTGAGGAAGCCCTAGCAGCCCTGCTGGCTACCACTGCATCCACCCATGGTCAAAATAAGGACTACACTGCCTGCAGCAGAGAAGGGAAACTGACAGTTCAACTCCACATCCAGACATAAATAACATCAAACTAAATTGAATTTTGGAGCCCCAAAAATTATTAACATGATAGGCTTTGGAAATCAGACCCTGAGATGGAGCAACTGGTAAAGCAAAGGGGAATGATTCATGCTGCTATTTGCTGCCATAACTCCTGTCCTTTTTTTTAGGGAGTTATGAATCAAGATAGCATTACTACTTTGGTTGTCAATATGTCTGGTCGTCAAATTAGTCCTGAAAAAATGCCAAAAAATTAGTCCTGTCAAAATGTTTGTTTCCAGAATTAACACAGAAGAATGCGAAGCTGAGATGTACAACGCAGTTAAACACAAGCTTCATGTTCTAAAGTGGGACATATATCATTTTAGATTGTAGCATTTGCTTTGGGCTACTTAGAAATGGACCAATGGCAGCAGTTGGCTCCCAGGCCATAGCTTGGACCCCTGATCTCAACAGTATGCACTTCACTTTTGTGGGTTTTATATCATATATATTTTTTTATTTCCTCTTATCTAAATAAAGACTTTTACCTCCCTAAAAAGTAAAGACAAAGGGTCATCACCCTGGTTGTCCTGAGGACACTGACTTTCATTTGTTGTCTTATTAGAAAATAATACAAAATAGGTTTAAAAAATACTGACGTGTAAAATTCAACAACAAAAGGGTCTGAAAACTTTTCAGAATTGCTCTTTTGATGCAATAATTCAGAAAAATCAAGCTTTCAAAGTACATATTGCATTGACAATAATGCAGTTTGTATTAAATTGCTGTTTCAAACTGAAATTTGACACAAATGTATTTAAATAATAAAAATTATAAATTTTCATTCATAAAGTTATTTTCAAAAGACTCAAAGACACAGCACAGTAGTTAAAAAGACAACATCAACTGAGCCAAAGTAACAAACAAACAAGAAAAAGTGAACATCAAATCACACATTAAAAGTCAGTCTTAAAATGCTATTGCATCCTCAATGTTTGATATTGGGTTGTATGTCACAGATGCTGTAAAATGTATGCCAAGATACTGAATTTATACAAAATCTGTGAAGAAATGTTGTATATTTGCATTTAACCAGATTATATTCTCGTTTAAAAAAATAAAATAGTTGCAAACAGGCCGGCCCACAGAATTGTCTCATATTACCTGATTTGGAACCAAAAAGATTGTCAAATTATTACTTGTTTCTGACATTCAAATTTTGAAAAAGGCTGCCTTAAATTCATGTCACTTTGGCTATGTTCACACTGCAGTCAAAAATAACCTGAATCTGATTTTTTTGCTCATGTGACTCATGTCTGATTTTTTTCTGACTGTGTGAACAGCGCAAGTCATATTGAATCTGACCTTTTCAAATCAGATTCAGGCCATTTTCATAAGTGGTTCTCAGTCAGATACGTTTCTGATCTTTTTGAAGTTGACTGCAGTGTAAACAGGCAAACAAAAAAATCAGATCTGAGAAAAGATCAGAATTGAGCGTTAAGGCCTGCAGTGTGAGTGTAGCCTTTAAGAACCCTTCTCATTATTGTTTTTTGCCCATTTTTGGCTGACTGCTGAGGTCAGCCCTACACATGGCAATGTCTATGTCTGAGTGAGTGATGCTAATTTATTAGCCATAGAATACAAAGTTGTGTTTGCTTGTACTGAATGCTGTACTGAGTTGTGCTGTAGGTGGGGTTTACTTGTGTTGAAGCCCTCTAATAACTGCCTCCACTGCAGTAAATACTCAGATATAGCTTGAGCATGGCCTCCATTTAACCAGAACTGGGCCACATTTATGTGTGACAAAGAATAAAAACAACCCTATAAGCTTTCATGTTGGGAAAGATGTTTTCACTCCTCTGCTGACCTGCTTTGGCATGACTATGTGATAGTTGAGGGGGAAAACGTAACTTTTTGTGTGAATGCTTGTGTACATTGGCTGCTTAAGAAGTGATTATTTTTTAATTAATCACAGCAGCACTTTATTCAAAATTGGACATTTCCTTATTAAGACAAGCGAAGACAGCAACACTAAAAGCTTTCTGTAAAAGAAAGGGTGTTTTTGCTCTTCTGCCAAACCACTTCAGCGTGAGTGTATGATAGTTAAAGAGGGAAAGGTTTACTTGTTGTGTGAATGCTTGTATTTATGGCCTGCTAGCTGAACGTTAGCTTGGCCTTAGCCAGACCAACATATTTCTTCATCACAGTTAACACTGAGAGCAACACGGAAAGCTTTCTGCGATAGAAAACGATGTTGCTCTTCTGCCACCCTGCTTTGGCATGATCATATGATGGTTACAGGGAAAGGGTTTGTTGTTGTGTACAGCTAATGAGTTGTTGTGTCCCAGCTAATGAGTCTAGCAGGCCTGTCATTAGCTGGAACTGAGCCACAGCGGTGCTTTTGTTTGAACCAGGCGTGTCTTATCTAAACAAGCGCAGAGAGCAACACTGAAAGCTTTTTGTGACAGAAAAAAATGTTCTCACTCTACTCCCAGTCTGTTTCGGCATGGCTTTCCAATCACGGCGGTGGGCTTGTCCAGTATTGTCCACTGTCAGCTGTTAACTTGGACGTCGCAGTAGGACCGCTGCAGTTAACTCCGACCTGGACCACCGTTCTTGTTAAACCCAGAGCAGAGAGCCACACTGACAGCTTGTCTTGTGCAGAGGAGAGGTTTTTGCCCATTTCTTGTAGTGATGTCTCCCCTTTGCACACTTGTAGCAAAGAATACAGAGAGCGTCCTTTCCCCTCCGTTCTCTAACTGCTGAGTCAATGTGTGTCTGTGTTTAACCATTCGGATGTGGTAGAAGAAAAGCTGGAGGGGAGGGGCTATGATGCTGCTCAGGGTCCATCTCCACACACACAGAAGGAGACAGACAGAGAGTGAGGGCAACATGTAGCTTTTTACATTTCAGTAACCACTTATTTTCCCTTTGGCTAAAAATAATAAACGACCAACAATCATGACAAATTCACTCTGCCGGACCACACATTCCAGTCAGGCATTTCAACAGGCATCCCAGATAGTTGCTGTCAGTCATACACTAGGTTTTATCCTAGTTTTGTTACACCCCCTCCCCCACACAACTTTTGCCTCTTTAAACCCATATCTTTAACCTTTTTTTTGTGACTTTTTGACCCCTTTTTCACTATTTCAGATGCCCATTTTCTATTTTTTGCCACTTCTTGCATATTTTTGCCTCATTTACCATTTGTTGCCACTTTTTGTTTCACCATTTTTCAGTTTCTTCCACGTTGCCCTTTTATAGTCCTTTTTTACCACTTTTAACCAATTTTTGCCACATTGTTACCACTTTCCAAAACTTTTTGTACCAATTTAAAGCTGTTATAGCATCTTTGTGTAATTATTCAATTAATTTTCACTTAAAGTTACATAAGTTAATTCTACTTGATTCTCTGGCATCCTTACGTTTGAGCAGATCATGGCTCAGCCATAAAGTCTTAACTTTCCCGATGGCTACCCATCCACATTGTTTAGATTACCACAAAAGACTTTTTTTTTTCTTTTAAGAAAAGGGGTTTACATTTTTAGAAAATGAAAAACTGTACAACAGCATAAATAAATAGTTGAATAAAATTCTTTATTTGTGACTTCAATAAGACTGTTTATTATTCATGTTAAATATAAAATACAGTTATTACATATTAACTTTTCAATAGAGGTGGGTGATACTGCACAATTTAATATTGATCCGATACCAAGTAAATACAGTACCAGTATCACCGATACCGGTACTCGATACGATACTTTTTACTCATAAAAGCAGCAGTATACATAAATATTAAATTGATATGAATAAGGCCAATAAAAACTCAAAAAACATGATCTATCATTTATTTATTAGTCTTAATAAATAGAACAAATTCTTTTCCGAGTTATCTTTAACTATCAACCAAGTATTTGGGGTAAAACATATTTCAAAGCAGGATTTTAACATATATTTTTTGTAATATGGGACTTGATTTTATCTTTTTTGTTTTCCCACTGTACCTAATGGTTAGACTGTTTAAATTAGTTAATTAATCTGTGGACTACTCAATGTGTGGTTTGAGAAAATGCTACAAAAAACGTTCTAAACTTTGGAAAATGCAGTCAAATTATAGGAGAAAAACTAGTAAACAGGAATAAAGAGGAGCAGATTTAGAAGTACACTCTCAAAGTCAATTAAAATTAATCGCAAATGCATCAGAGTCAGCTACTGAACTTCTTTCTTTCCTGGTTTTTATGACTAACAGCACTAGCTGTGGCTTTGGCTCAATGAAAAACACCATCAATGTCTTTCGTCAGAAAGTGAGCGGTGGAGATTTGTCATGAATCTAACATCCTCTTCATGCATCAGTTTTTTTTTAACTTTGAGATAAAAACTTATCAGATACTGGAGATGCTGACTCACCTTTGCGTTTTTGTGGAAAGTTATTTCACAAAGCTGCAGCAGTTTATTTCTGCCATTCTCTCCAGTTTGATACAGACATGAGGCCTCTGAATAACCGTGTGTGTGTGCCTTGAGTGTGTATGTGCGCGTTTGCTCTATCTGATTGGTCGCCTAAGTCACGTGACATGGAAAACAGTGCAGCAGCGGATCTTTGGCACGACAGGCAGACGAGAGCGACTGCAAACAAACAGAAGGGGTGCATGGTTAGACGTTTTTTTTAAGTACTCATTTAATATCGATACTTTTACAAAGTACTCGATACCAAATGAGTACTTTGTAAATATCGATATATCGATACTTTAGGATCAATACGCCCACCACTACTTTTCAATGCACCATAATTTTGCTGACCTCCATGGGCCCCAGAAAACTCTCCACTTTATCCCCCCCTTGTGGACGGCCTTGGGTGTGAATGTGCTATTACAGCTACGCACCTTGGAAAAATACAATATTAAAAACATGTGAAATACTGGAAACAGCTCTGAAGGTGTTGTTTAAAATCTCTGAGCAATAAAATACAGTAAATCTTTATCCATTTGCTTCCATACTGTGACCTTGAGCTCATGAGCACACTAAAAGCAGAAGTAGAGTTCCCTAAAGTCGGCAATGGAACCAACCAAGCTGCACGTCATTGCAACATGAGTCACATATATACAGTATGTCAAGCTTGAAAAACAGTAGACAGTGTATGTAAGACCCTCACTGCCTGGTAAATACAGAAAATATGTCTCTATACCTACAGCTGTTCACTGTCAAGGGCTATTTTTTCAGACAGGAACTTGTGCTTCAGTGCGGCAGAATTTATTTCACAAATGTTTTTACTGTCAGCAGAGAACATCTCATGTACGTTGACCTTTAGTTTTTAAATCGTCTTACAATTTGCTTTATGTCTATATTGCTTTGCATTATGTAACTAGTCTCGTAATCTCTTTACAGTAAAAAACATGCTGCCGCAGGAGCACAAAAAACTAAACTTGGTAGAACAATAATATTTATTCAGCCTATATGAAATTGTGGGTCATGTTTTTGTGGCTTTCCACTTTAATGAAAACAGAAGAGACAAACAGTAAAGCAGTGTTCAGCTGTGTATTTAATGTAGGCAACATGATATGCAACCAAGCATAACAGGTAATACTGTAGGTGTTATGGGATTTTTTTTAGTCTTTCTTTGACATTTTTGTGATAGAGTCTCAGGGCTTACTCTGGGCGAATTTCTCTACCTGTTACATAAAACTCTCCCTCGCTGTGCAGAGGCGGCTGAGACCCGGCATGTTTCCTCGTAGATGTGTCAAACGGAAGACAGCGGGGAGCAAGGTGAGGGCAGGAAGGTGTGGGAGGTTGAAGAAGAGGGGGGAAAGGAGGGGGTGAGACAGGGCTATACACAGGCCATTTAGTGGGTGAATGTTCATTAGCATGTAGCATGAGCTGTTCCCGCTCCTCCAGGGGAGTGAGCTGTGCAATCTGACATCCCTGAAACCGTAAACAAACGCTGCCTTCACACACATCGATGCAATGTTACAGCTCTGTCTGTGACAAGTCCGTTTTAAAAGAGCGCTCAGCTGAAGCACAACTTTTCTCATTAATTAGCTTCATTCCAATCGCTCTTCCAAGACGTCTTCCTGCTGACTGAAGGCGACCTAAATAAGGTGCCCTGTTTAGGTTTAGATGGGAGTGTGTCGCATGTCTTGGACCCCTCAACCTCGACTTATTACGCCCTCACAGTGCAGAGAAATTCTGCACCCACCGCTCGTCTTTTATCAAAATCATTCAAGTTCAGAGCATGACTAGTGAGATTGATGGAAAATTGAGCTGCTCTCTCAAGCAGCAAAGAACAGTGGAGCCATTCCCTCGCCTGCCACTCCTCCATCAGTCCAAATGTGCACAGATATAGACTATTGATAAACGCCTCTGAACTATTCTGAGACTGGAAATTTAAAGGCTTTGAAATTTTGCCTTGTTCTTCTGCGCTGCCCGGATAAATCTGGCTAAATGTTAGACAGTGATGCTCTCTACCACCTGAGGCAGCAGCGTATTTCTCTGCATGGGGACACCGGGCGCCAATTTATCTTCAGACTTGTGTCTATTTCTGGTGATTGAGCTCTATAACTTCCAGAAATGGCCTCTTAAATCACAATGTATTTTACAGTGTGTGAACTGGCCCCGAAATTGCAGACGGTGTCTACTGCTTCATGGTGAAATAACTGTCTTAAAACATTTTTCAGGATCACTCACTCAAGAGGTGCGGGCGGCTATTTCAGCTTTAAGAAGCACTGAAGATGTTCATATAATGAGCTGGTTTTAGCTGTATAACCTCAAAATGTGGGGTTATAACTTAGAGAGACATCAGACTCAAAATGTTTAGGTCTGAGATTTTTTTTTAAAGGGATATTTCACAATTGTGGCAAAGCTGCACCTTCACCTTTATACTGAGAGTTATATGAGGTACCACTCTCTTAAAAGTGTTATGGATACTACATTTACCACAACAACAGGACACAAAGAGTGGACCGTGACTTACACAGCAGATTTTTAGACCAAAACAAATGCCTTTAATACTCAGCTCCCCCTTTTCTCCTGCCTCCACACCTCTGCTGCCCGTCCCTCAATGCATCACTAGCGTCTGTGAGACAGAGAGCAGCAGAAAAGCCCTGATAAACTTCAGAAAACAAGGATATCCTATCAATTTCTAGTAACCATATGCCGTTTATTCACGGTTGATTAATTGATCACAGATCTCCAAAAATAGATATATTGAGGGTTGATTAACTAATGTGAAATGCCAAGTTAAAGTTTATGTTTGGCCAACACTTTATATACCATACCATGATCATATTTGTCATACAAACACTGGCCTGATGTGCAGAGAGGGGAAGAGAGAGAAAATGCTAAAAACGAGCCCTCAACATATGAAGAGGCCCTACGCACTGTGTGTAGTCTGCGTATAGGGAGGGGCGGGGCCTGTTCATATACTGGTATCTGTATTGGCTTAAATGCGTTAGGAAATATTTATGAGATTGGCAAAAATTCCAATGTCGTGCATCCCCTAGATACTAGAGCTGTGAATCTTGACTGGTGTCATGATTCGATTCAATATCCTGATGCATCACGGTTCATCCAATGCATCCTTCATTTTCTATAAAACTGCACATGGCTAAATCTTAAACGGAGATCCCCGTGCACAGCCCAGGTAGTCAGGTGCCGGTCAGTAGCTGGTCCGAAGTAAACAAAGAGAAATATTCTGCCGCACACTGATATAGGCTTTACTCAAACTTTTTTTATGAGCGAACAACGCGTTTCGCCTGTGGCTTCTTCAGGTTCGCACAGCATGCACATGGCTACTTTTGATCAATGGGGCAAGCTGATAAACTCCTTATGTAAATGTAAAATTCTTTACATAAATATATTCTTTTTATATAATTTACGTGAATGATGTTAAACAGCATTAACAATAAAAAATATACTGATTTATTATTCTTATTTTAAGTAAAAGGTTTGCATGAAAAAAATATTGACAGCTTTTGAAGAAGGCATATTGAATCAGTAATATTTGAAAGTATAAAGGTTTATTTTTTAAAATTACTTTATAAGTTAACTTCTTTTCTAAAATATCTAAATAAACAATGTAACATATTGAAATTAAACAGCTTTATCAGCTCCTCTTCCCTGTTCTTCCTTCAATCACACACTTCTTGTTTAATGAACTTTAGATCGTCCTGTCAGGTTTTTTTTTTAAAAACTGAGCTGGAAACAGGACAGGTTTTCTCCTGTCATATTATTTTATTCCTTCGTTAAAAGCATTTTTATATTGACTCAAACAAATGTAGCTTTTGAAAAACAGCATGCTGTTAGGGAGTATTTTTACTGTTTTGGGATAAGGTTGAATCAATCATATTTGTCTCTTAGTACTGTAGTGATATAAAGTAGGGAAGCACCAAAAATTTGGCTGCCGAAATTTTTCGGCTGAAAATGGCCCAAAAGTGCATTTTTACATTATGCCGGCTATGTCAGAAAAATAGCACCTTTCTTTGCACATCAGGAGCGACACGATTTTGCGAGTATATTACATTCTAAAATCACATTTATGCTGCAAACGTCTGCGGTGTGTTTTCTCTGTCCTCTGATAAACAGTGATATTTATTGGAGTGGAAAATAAAAGGATGTTTCTTCTTTTCTGTCCTTCACTCCATGCATAACGCGGTACTTTTACGCACAGCCAGGAAGTCAGTGCCGTTTTGTTTCACTGTTTCCTTCACTGTCCCAGCCAAGTTTGTAAGAGGAGGGACTGACTTTTCATTCATTTAATGTCAAATATGATCAATAATAGTACAAGGGTGCAGCTGAGGCTTACTCCCTACAGCGCAGATTGGCTCACCTGTTTGTGTTCCAGACTGGTCAGAGGAGTCATTTCAGTGAGCTGGTTGATCCGGGGTATTTATAAGTCGCATGTTTGAGTCCAGAGGAGAATGTTTTGATAAATATTTCACTAGACTAAAGTCCTGTTAGTTTAGAAACAGCTCCAGCTGTGCGAATAGCACATTTATGTTCACATGGACATGTCAGGGTGCCTGCTGCCTTTCTCCCTCTCTACCAGGCTACTTAAGGCAAAAACACAAGCAGAGGTGCCTCTAGTTAGGACACATTATAAGAGGGGAAAGTGTTAGAGTAGTATATATACTAGTATACTACCAAACTGCAGTTGCACTTAGAGACCTTCAATGGGGGTCAAACTACATTCCTTTGTATTGTTTGATTAAATTACCGTAAAATCTTGATTCATTTATTACAATGTATTTTGGTTTAACAGTGAGATCAGTTTCTAATGCTTTTTTAAAACAATGAGAAGGCAGTTACTACATTGCAGTGATAAAGCATTAACAGCTGTGTAATGGGAGTGAACTGCTTTGTGTCAGTTATAAGAAGTGCTGAAAAAGGGTATAAACCACTAACATATCCTCATTTTTATCATAAATATCTTAAACTCCTGGAAAAAATGCACATTATGTATTTATTCTGAAGTACTATTGGCACTTTTCAAATTTGTATCCATAAATAGTGTAAATTTAATTGGGTTTTGAATTTGAATGGTTTATTGACAATCCATGCAGAATAAACTGGGAATTGGGGATGATTAGAAGAATGAATAAAACATTTAAGGCAATAAAACGCCTCATTTTTGGCCTTCTAAGAGCTCAGTAATTGGCCCTTGTTGCTGTATTTGTCAGTAAGTAAGAACTCAATGGTTTTATAGCCTATCTGTGGCCGTTTTTGTCACAGAGTGTAAACAGTTTACCGCCCTCCATGGACCATCTTGTGCTGTGGTATCTTCTCAATTTTAATGGCAAACAACATTAGCTTGCATTTTTCTCAAAAGCCCTTTCAAGTGTTTCCTCTGTGGTTAGGTCATGCTAAAATGCTCTGTGAGAAAACAAACCAATTTAGCTTCTTTTGGCAGCTTAATGATTTAATGGCCATAACTTCCAATGTGGTCCCCGTCTGTTTGAAGGTATTAGATGTGTGACTGGCTGAGGGTTTACTGATCATGAAATTACCTACGGTTATTGTCCTGTTTTTAGACTCCAGAGCCGGTGAGGGGGCACCACAGAAAATTGACCACGCTGTCATCGGAGGAGTGGTTGCCGTGGTGATGTTTGCCATCCTCTGTGCACTCATTGTTCTTGGTCGATACTTCGCCAGACACAAAGGTAAAGCACCTGCTGAGCAATCACACTCGATCATGAACACATCTTAACAGTTCAAGTGTTTTTTTGTTGTGAGCAGAGTGCAAAAGGTTTGAAGGTGAATGAAGAGGTGGATGTGGTTAATTCGTCTGAATTTTTCTGCAGGGACTTACTTCACGCATGAAGCCAAAGGGGCGGACGACGCGGCCGACGCAGACACGGCCATCATCAACGCGGAGGGGGGACACAACAACACAGACGAGAAGAAGGAGTACTATATCTAAACTGGACGGGCCAGGAGAGACGGGTGGGGATGCTGAAGGTGGCGGTGCTGTGGGAGCATAACTCTGATTGGTTAGGAGAAAGCTTTGGAGGGCAAGATTTTACATGGAAGAGATAAAAGTAAAAAGTAGGACTGGCATGGCCAAGTGGTAAGAAGAGGAGTTGCCGAGTCTCCTATCCGACCCTTCCTGGACTGCTGGGGCCGATTCTGTACAGTTTAATTATTTTACAGACTATTTTGTGCCTTGTTCGATTTCTTTTGTTTATCTTGTTGTTTTTCTTCCCCTTCACATACTTGTTGGATTGGATTATTTTCAATATTCTCCACCTGATCCTGTATTGCTTTGGGCTTTTTGAGGAGATTAAATGGGCCTGGTGTTTGTCTTTTTGTGCTGCAGCTAGCTTTTAGCCCACAGAACCAGAATGGAGGAGCCACCTTATCCACGTTCTCATGATAATTATTTTTTTTTTATAACTTAAATAAATATCCCTAACACAGTCACAACATATTTTACCCTGGTGGTTCAAAGTCCAACAGTCTCTCCAAACGTGTCACATTTCCCCTCATACATGCAGGTATGATTGGGTTCAACATACTGCAGCATTGATCTCACTGATCCCTTTTGCTTTCAGGTCACTGCATTGTTTTTTACTGATATGATCATGTTTTTTCTCATTGTAGTAAGTATTTTTAACTAAAAGGGAAGTAGGAGTGCCATTACGTATCACACTAGTCTACAATCTCTCTATGGTTTTAAGAACCAGTCTAATGATCAGTAGATGTGAGCTCAGTTTAGCCTTTTTTATTAGGTTATTGTGGATTTAAATCCCAGATATCCTGACAGCTGTAATGTGCCATGATAAAGTCACAATTTCTTTTTTCCTTTTGATAAAAACAACAAAAAATCAAAATAGCAGGAACTTGTATCAACTACTGCTTCACTTTACCTTTAAATCTAAGTTTAAAAAATCAAGAATTGGTTGTTAACGCCAGGAAATTAATTTGCCAGAGTTTTATATGAAGATTGATGCCACTTTCATCTGTGAAGTATATCTTCTAAGCTAGCTCAGCAAGCAGGCAGTTAGCTTAGATTAACATAAAGACTTTAATAATGGATAGAAAGAATCAGCCATAGATAGAAATAAATGACAGGTAACATATCCCTAAATAATAAATTGTTGTTTTTTTTAATGTGCTAATGGAAGAGCCTTAGAGATGTTTAAAGGCATATTTGTCTTCAAATAAAGGCCAACATGCTGTTACCCTCTCTTTCCATTACTTCAGTTGAGGTAATTGTCTCCACGCTGTAGCTTTATGATGTGCAACAATGGTTTAATCATTTCACTTATCACAATAATCTCATTCCAGGTCAAGTCTGTTCTTTACTTTCTTGAGTTTTATAAAAAGATTGCTACTACTCTCATATCTATAGGATAAGCTAAAGCTAGCCAGTTGACTAAGCTTGGCATAAAGACTTGAAAAGGAGGGAAACAGTTGGACGAGGGGAAAAACATCCCTGAAGAATTCAAGATTTTTCTTACACAAAACCAGCCAAAACATGTTAATGGATGAGCTCAAGGCCTGAGATATACTTGCTGATTCACCTTGCATCCAGTTGCATCATGAGATTTATTGTAAATATACTTGCTTGTATGTGATATGATTCCTGGACAGCTCACCTGATGTGTAGATGTGATGTGTAAACGAGAAATATGGAGACACTTGAGAAGTTATTGCTGTTATTGCTGATGTCAATACTAATATAATGTTCACACTGACAGGCACTAGTATGATCAGATCAGCTCAGACTGGTGGCTGGAGGTCAGAACCAAGGGTATTACAGTCACTAAAACAAACTTAACTAAAACTATATATTAGAACAATTTTGATTAACTGAAACTATAAGAAATTAGGCTTTACAGAAAAAAACTAACAAACTGTTTTCTTCTTTTTTTTAGTGTTTGACAGCAGCATACTGACCAACACATACATCCAAGCTTGGGGAGTATAAAATGGCCTGATTTAGTTAAAGAAAGTTTTACATAATAGTAATTGAATGTATTTTTAAAATTGTATGGTGTTTATTTTTCTGGTCCTTTAGGGTCTTGCCTCTAACAAGTATCCTGTATCAGGGGTTCTCAAACATTTCAGCCCACGATCCCCAAAATGAAGGTGGCAGAGACCAGGGACCCCCACCGTATCTGAAGGTGGTTGAGGCATAGTTGAAAACTCCTGACCCCCACGGTTCTATATCACTGACAAAACAAAAGCTAACAGTAAAACTAGTAAAAACTAGACTTACATGAAACATTTTTGCAAAATAAGAGTACAACTAACAAACTAGAAAAACTAATGAAAAATGAAATAAAATTAAAAACAAAAAGTGAAAATGAAATAAAAATAGAAACTAATGAAAAATTCTACACCATATGCACTTGCTTTTACAATTTTTTCCTCTGTGCATGGATCTAAAAGTCACTGTTAACTGTGTTCATACAGCAGCTGATGAATACAGAAAGGCTCCTCTTGAATGTTTATATGTAGTTTTGAAAAATGTTGTCAAAATATACTCATCAGGCAAAAACTGAACTAATACAAACAGGCATTAATGCGCTCAGCTGAAAGTCACCAGTTTGCATAATCACTGATTAAACTGTAACACCGATCGTATTTTCATTATTTTACTAATATAACTTAAAACAGAATCTAACTGTGGTAAGCTGTTTTGACAGGCATGTTTACATCTATTAACAATGACACTTCTTATACATGTTGAGATTTATGCTCTTGATTTATCAGCTCATCTTTCGCCTAGAACTTTTGTCCACTGTTGTCTGTGCTGCTGTGTTGTTTGTTACATCTCCTCCGCCTCTTCACTGCCTCTGCCACGACTGCATTTTGCATCTGTGTTGTATAAATCTTTGAAGGAAGTGCATGGCTGATGTGTCATGCTGATGCAAGGGACATGTGGCAGCTATGATCCGTGGACCTGTGAATGCATAGATGACAGCAAGTATATCTTGGCCCTTAGAGGTGTTAGCTGGCTAAGTTTTGCCTTCAAATAATGAGACAGAAGAGCTGTTTCTTCATGTTTTCCTTATCTGTGCTGAGCTAACCGTCTCCACGCTGTAGCTTCACATTTTGCATAGTTACATAACTGTTATCGTCTCACTTAATTCTTAAAAAGCAAATGAGATTTCTCCAAATATCCTTTATCTAAAATGACTTAAGTAACTTTTTCTGTTTGAGGTATTCTTTAAAAATTATCCAAATACAGGATGGATGGACCAAAAAACATCAGAACTGTTGCTGTAATAATTAAAGAGCAAAAAGACCGCCTATCGTCATGCTCTAGGGTGAGACCTTATTTTACAGAATTTCCACCCAGTAGTATCTGATCATTAAGTCTTATTAGAATGTATTTTTGTTATGTTTTAGCACAACCTGCTGTGTGTGCTTTTTGTTTAAACATGAATTTCTTCACATTTTCATCCAACCCACATGGTCAACCCTGGACCAAATATAACAATTATTCCAGCCTGCACACATACACTAAATATCACATGTATACAGCAAAGGCTCAGAATCTGCTCCTCTTGAAATTACTAATTTTTTTTAAATCTGATGATAGAGTACATGACCACTTAACTGGAAATGTAACAAGGACATTAGTCTATTTAATTTCCAAGGTTTTCTCCTTTTTATTTAATTGCTGTGTGTTAAAGGTGGTGACAATATTAAACTTTCAATAGCAGTTTCCTTTCACTAAAGTATCACTGAGGTATGTTGGTATGAAAAACCACAGCTTGTGAAAAAACATTTTCACTGCTGATTTCCTCTGCATCGAAACCCTGGCTACATAAACTTTTTGCCCTTGCTCGTACACCATAACAGAGACATTCAGTTACATTTCCCCGCCGTCTGTAAAGACATTTTACCTTTGGGTTGTCTTTGATAACTTGTAAGGGCTCTCGGCCTTGCAAGTTATCAAAGATTTGCGCCGAGCTTTGGACTCAGTTTGGGAAAAGATCATTTTCTTACTGTCATCCTGCAGCCTCAAACCTTCACAGAGAAGCCGTCTACTGTTACAAATGATTTTTTACATGCCGATACAAATCAGAAGATGCTACGCTCGCAGACAGAGACGCAGCGTGCGTGCACACTCCATGCATGCTAAACACCTCTGTCACAGCTAGAGGAGAAAAATCTGTTTGGTAATTAGTGAGGGGTTTCATTGTATTGCCTGAATAAGAAATAGAAAATCTGTAAATGTATTATGAAAAAGGATAACCACTGCCTTAAAACCACCTCTTGATACTTATCATTGGAAAGGAAAAGACTGAAGGACTTAATTTAGTGCCTTCTTTGATTTTGAGGCAAATGGTTAGTATCCAACAGTATCCTCATGTACACTCTTTCAGTATATCTTGTATATTTCTGTCCTTTCTAAAACAGGGCCAGTACTCACACGCATCGTCTGTATTTACATACCGTGGACTTGCATTATAAAGTAACAACCTGGAGCGTAAAAAATAGTGAAGTACGTCTTTGTTTATCAGGGTGGCAGCTTCCATTTAATCGAATGTTGTATGCCAGGATGTGTTATTTATTGTCTTAATTATGGTTTGCAAAAGAATATCAAATTGAACATGATTTCTTTCTCTGCTTCACTTTGTTACTTCTTTGGATATCTTCAAGGACAAGGCTCACTAGTAGAATCAGAGACGGTTAGAGTACTAAAAGCTATAAAAGCTTCAATTAAAGTACATTTTTCTGGATTTCTGGTGTCATGGAAACTGTTATGTGCATGACAATTTCTATTTTGAGGTTCGATATTTGTCTTAAATGGTTACAAAGTGACTGCTGCTTTTAAATCGGGGAACATGAAAAGATTGTCTGAAGCATCATCCTGAACCGGTTTCTATGATTTCTTTTCAAATACTTGATATTTAGTATGTTTATTTTCACTCTCTCAGGTTCATGAGTGTTAATAGTTGTGTTTTTTGCATCTCAGGTAGAATGCAAATTTTAAACGGCCCCGAGTATATACTGTAGTACCACAGCTATTCAAAAAGTAAAGTAAAGAAATCACAAGGTGTACATGTTTTTTCCTCATTTGTACATGTTTATGTGTTCTTAATATGGTGCACTGTTACAGTAAACGTTAAATATTATTTTGCATAGACCTAGTTCACAAAGAAAGACAACTAGATTTGTTAAGCAGACAAAAATTATGTACAGTCAGTGTTGACAAAATCACAATGATGTTCATGACAACTTCTTCTTCTCCACTGTAACACTTTGCTTATACAGTATCGGTTATTTAGTAATTATAGGATGTGACCACAGACAGTCAATCAATCTGTTTGCATTCAGTCAAGTAACGCATACATTTTCATAGATGAAAAGATTGTGTATTTACTGTGACATGAAGTTTTATGAATGACTTGTCTTGGATATTTGGATGAAGCTAATATTTAAAGCCTGGAGGATGAGGACGAGGAGGAAGGGATGGGGGAAGAAGGAAGGGAGGGAGAGGGGGGGAATGGTTGTTTTATTACCTCCCAAAATGGTCGCATTTTGTTGCTCAATCTTAATTTCTTCTTTCTGTACCCAGGTGACATTTTTCTTTTGTGTAGTAAACAGAATGTTTCTCATATGACCATGCATATTTTGTATTGGTTCACACTGACATTTTTACAAAAGGAAAAAAAAACTGAGAAGAGTACTTGTCTTAATAAAAAGATATCAATGTTTAAAGAGCTGTGTTGTTGTGACTTGATCAAAAAAATGTGGCTTTCACTTTGTAGTTGTGTCCCGCTTGGAGACGGCAGAATTTATTAACTTGTATTTGTTGTCATATTCTCTCTCCCTGCCTGGCGTGCTGAATACATTAGCTGGATTGAACCTGCTCACTTCATCTTGAGCTGCTGATACTTGTCAAACTCCTAAAGAAGAAAGAATCTGGAGTCGAGGTAAAAAATACTGTACCAACGAGGATCAGATGTGGGTGAGCAGCAGCAGCAGCAATCTGAGCTCCCATCAGTGACTGACACATGCACTGTGCTACAGAGAGAGGCAAGAAACATTTTAAAATGACAAGATGACTGACACCTACAGGCTCGGGGGCCTCTGTTAAGGTTTGCAGCTGAACACGTGGATGTTAGTGATTTGACAAATTGATAGGCATTTTGCAGAACAAGACCTAGTTCATAACCAAAAGCAATTCTGTCATCATAATTCTGTCAGTAGCACCTATTCCCATTACATTTAGCGATCCATCTCAGGTAAAGGTCAATAGCATTATTCAAACTTTAATGAAAATAGTTTAACCTCAGAAAGCAGCCACTTTTCCTCCTTACTCGTACTATCATTGGGATATAATACTTCCCTCCAGTGATATTAAGTACCTGCCGATTGATATTTTTAAACACGAAAGATTATAGGATTTTCTCCCTATTTAATTATTTTTTCTCAAGGTTAAACTCCTGAAACGAAACTGCCTGAATTAAAAGCGTCTACAAGCCGGTCAGCTGTCAGTGCATCCTGAAAGCACGGCTGTAGAAGGGTGATGTTTCAGTTAGACGCCACTAATCCAGTTTAAATGTTCAGTTTTAATTTGGAATGACATGTTTAAGTGTAATTAGCACAATGGGGAAATTGAGAGTGAATGAATGTCTGAGCATGGCTTGTTTAGTTGGCTAATTGATTGATTGAGATTGATGGCATGCAGCACTTGGCTTGGCTGAGGTATAATTAAATAATGTGGGAATAAATAGTAAGGGAACAAAGGCAAATGCAACAGGCTCTGTCTGCACACTTATCTCCCTCTATGTAGCTCCTATTCTCCACAATTACTAAAGGACATGTATAGTTGTTGTTTTTTTTATTGGCTTATTTAAAAGTTAACAAGAGAAGAAAATCACCAAGCATTTTACTTTTTATAATTCGATTACTTTTCTTATATCGAGCAACAGAGGCTTTTTGTTCCACAAATTGATCCATAAAATGAATCTCTACCTGAATTTAAGATACATACTGACAGAGGAAAGTCAGCATTTTTCATCATAAAGGCAACTGAATTGCATCTCAATGTTTGCTTTATGTATAAACCAAATTAAAACATTTAATAAGATTATACAGCACTAGGCAGGGTATCTCAACATTTAACTGGTTTGCAGCCTGGTTCAAAAAACCAAACGTGTCTTGTTAGCTAATGTCTTCATGTGCTCTCACTGTACGGGGGGTGAATTTTTCTGTACCACAATCATTTCTATTATGTTTCGGAAAAACCTCACTGGGGACTGATTGGCGCATCCATTTGATTGACAGATAGCTTGACAGGCAGAAGCTATGTTTCTGTCAACCAGAATGCTAGCTAGTTAGCTGACAGAAAGTTGAGTTAGTCAGTGGGCTGTTAGGCTGATCCAACGTTCGGTTGAGACAGCAACTTCAATATGGAAGCCACTGCGGATTGGCTGCAAAAGCTGTTTGAGTCCACCTATTGTAAGCAGACCGCTGATATCACACGTTTCCACATTTTCATAATTCTTTTTACAGTCTATGAATAGAACCAGTATGATTTTTCTTAGCCAATCACTGAAAATCAGTCAACATTACGGAGAGTGACATCACAGCGTCTGACAAATCAGCAGTGGCACGGAGCGTCTTAAATTTTCTGTTTTCTTCAGAACTTGCCAAATTTAGTTTTACATCTCTTTGGTCCCAAACATCATAGCCAGTCATGGTATGATGGTGAAACTAACATTATACAAGTTAACAGTATTGATAAATGTCACAATAGGCTTTGTTTGCATAGGATCACCAGCAATTACTGCAATTTTAGCATGCATAATGGAGGAACCATTTATGATCATATGCCCTTTTAGGGTGTAAAATGGTCTCTTGGACTGTTTTTAAAAGGAGCTTAATAGAACAGGACAGAAGTAAAATTCCAGACCGTTTCAGTTAGGCTATAAGCTACAATGTACTGAACACACAGAGACAAGCACCTTATGATTTCATGTACAGACATGAGTTAAACATGATCACAGACTTGTTATAAGGAAAGGCAAGGGAAGTAGTGCTTGAACATTTAAATACACAATCCATTTTAATTTCCAAATACCTCAGTGTACTGCTATTCCTATAGGGAGCAAACAATTTACTGCAAAAAATCTGAGACTATATATTGCCCAGCTCTACTTCAGAGACAAGTTATTAAATTCAGAAATGTATAATCTAACTTCAGTATTTCTGATACATTGATTAAAAATATAATCAAGGTCAGTTTCATGTCCAACATTTTGTCCTACAAGGCTGGAAGCACTGGTGTCATGGACTTCAGTTATAGCAACTCACTTTTCCCCCTGCTTTCTGAGTGTTAGCTCCAATAAATAGCATTCTGAGTTTGAATCTTAACATTCGAAAGATTAGCCTTTATGTTTTGTTACCAAATACTAATAATCAGGTTGAAGATTCTTGTTTGGTTACTTAGGTGTTCAGTTTTAACAGACCCTTCACAAAAGACTGCTTGGGGTAACAGGCTATTTACACTATTATAGAGTGTGAGAAACGATGTGTGAATGACTAAAAATTCCTGCTCCAACCTGTAGGGGCAGTGCTGAGTACCATATTTTTAACACTTAAGCAATAAAAGTTCAATCAAAAGGGGTTTTGAGAGAATATGAAATTGATTTAAGGCATCGCTAACAGGAGGACAGCAATATGTCCCATGTTGGCTTGGTGGTCCTCTTTTGGTGAATGTGTAATGATGTCATAGTCCACTGTTATTTGGGTAAACAAGCACACACAGATGCCAAAATTTTAAGTAACCTGTCTGACATAGGCCAAACTCATGCCATAAAGGTTGCTGAAGCAGCTGTTACATATCAAGACTCAGATTCCACCAGACCTCTTGAGGTGTCCTGTGGTTTTTCAGCACCACTACCTTAGCAGCACATCCTTTGGGTGTTGTAAATTTCAAGATCTGACCATGGATACGATTTTTCCACACATTTCTGAAATGCTCTTTTTTTTATTGTATAAGATCAGGGCGATTGGAGGTCAGGTCCTCACTTTGAACCCTTTGACATGTTCTTTGAACTTTTCCTTAGCAATTTTTATCAAGCAGTGGGACACACTGTCCAGTTTTAAAAGCCAAATGTCTCCAGGAACTCAGGGTCCTGTTTTAAAGATGCCCTGACCCAGTCTGAAGACCTTCGAAATTTGACATTTTCAGGGTCATTAAAGTTTTTGCTGCTGCACACTATTCCTGTTTCCAACACAGTGGCTTCAAGAGTCACTTTCTGCATGACACTTATCATGGTGGGATATAATATAAATTAGGTATACAAAAAGGCACTAAGAGATTCACTGTTGTACTATAGTTCAGTTTTAGCAGGGCATGTTTTACAAATAGCCCCAAATCGATGTGACAGAGTGAAAAGGTTATCATCACAAATTGTATATTACTCAATTCAGGACAACTCAAGTTCTTTCCACTTCTCATGTATGTAAGTAGAGGGACTAAGGAATTTTATGCACAGTGTGAAGTGTTGTTTTCAGCTCTGCTTTCAGCTAACACAGCTGTAGCAACATTCAACCAAAAAGTATGGTAGCCTTGAGGAACTGTAATGAGAACTACTGCTGCACAGTGTAGTAATGAAGTAGCTTGAATAACGCTAGTCAAGACCATAGAATGAACAGAACAACAACTACCTGGGTAAGAAGACACTGGATTTAGAGCTTCCCCCACTGACTGGCAGAAAGACAACTCACAAACCCCTCCATGGTCTCATGACGCTGTAATGGCGACAGGTGCTGTGCGTCTCATGGTGCGTTCTGTTGTTTTTGGTGTGTTCCTGATCGCAAGTGCTTGATCAAGTGAGACCATGGTCTGATTAATGCCTGTCCCGTCTGGACACATGACCATAGTAAGATAAAAGTCAGATAAGTACACGTTTTATGATGAGGAAGTGTGCGCTGCTGTCGTTGCTGTTTTGGAGAGTCCTATCACTAACTGCAGTATATGGGAGCCATGGAGGCGAAATCCTGCGGTATAACCGGGATGATCTGCTGCTTCTGTGTAGTATGGATTACCCAGCACCGATCTTGGATAACTCTGGAGAGTTGATGGTGAGACAACACGGATTGGGTCGCAATCATCGGCGGAGCAATCCAGTGAGGAAGCGGGATAGGAGAGGAGGAGTGAGGCAGGGACTGAAAAGACTCACCGGCACACGGAACTGCCTGCCGCTCCCCTCTATTATGCTCGCCAATGTCCGATCCTTATGAAACAAATTGGATGAACTACAGGCAAACATTTCATGCCAGTGGGCGTACAAGGAGGCCAATCTAATCTGTCTCACAGAAACCTGGCTTGATAACACGATTGCGGACTCAGAGCTCTCTCTGGACGGATTCGGCACTCCGCTCAGATTGGACCGGAACTCGAGTAGCCTGAAGAAACATGGAGGTGGGTTGTGTGTGTATTTTAATAAGGACTGGGGCAGAACTGCTGCTATCAGACTCCTGTTGTACACCTGATCTAGAGCTGCTGGCTGTGTCATTCCGACCCAAGTACATCCCTTGGGAGTTCAGTCAGCTGACTATAGCACTTGTTTACATCCCTCCCTTTGGCAACGTCATACAGGCGTCAGAGGCCATAGTTGCATCTGTTCATCAGATTGACTGTGCATCTCCAGACTCCCCTGTTTTGATTTTAGGGGAATTTAATGGCTGCAGGCTAAATAAGACACTCCCAACTTATCAACAGTATGTCACATGCGCCACCAGAGGCTACAGAACAATCGATCTCTGCTATGGGAATGTGAAGAATGCTTACAAAGCATACAAAAAACCACCTGTTAGCACTGCAGACCATAATGTTGTTCATCTGATCCCTGCTTACCGCACGAAACTGCAGAGAGAAGGCGTAGCTAAGAAGTCAGTGAAAAAGTGGGATGGTAATGTAGCTGAGACTCTACAGGGCTGTTTCGACTGCACTGACTGGGAGGCGTTAACTCAGGGGTGCAGCCTTGAGGAGGCCACTGCGGTAGTTACTCACTACATCACCTTTTGTGAGGATATGATTGTGCCCACAAAAACTGTAAAGGTATTTCCTAACAAAAAGCTATGGATTACAAAAGCCCTGAAATCAACTCTGAACCAAAAGAAAATATCATTTAACTCAGGAAACAAAATTGAGTATAAACTCATTCAAAATAGACTGAACAAAGAAATAAAGGCAGCTAAGAGAGGATACAAGGAGAGAGTCAAGAAACTCTTTCAGGAGGGTAAAGCCAGGGACGCCTGGCGAGGCGTTAAAACACTGGCTGGCCCCCCAACAACTCTGCATCATCTCCCTCCATGACAAGAGAGTCAGCCAACATGGCACAGAACCTCAACCAATTTTACTGCAGGTTTGACCAGTCAGACCATTCTTGGGAGAGGGAGGAGCTTATAGCTGAGCTCACTCCAATGCTACCTACCCAGGCAAACCTGGAGCTTTAGCAAGGGGAGGTGGAACTTATGCTGAAGAGGATGAAACCTAACAGAGCACCAGGACCTGACCAGATCTGTGGCCGGCTGCTGAAGGCCTGCTGTAGCCAGCTTGCTGGTGTCTTCTGCCATCTCTTTAACCGCTCCTTATCTGAACACTCAATCCCCTCACTCAGGAAGTCCTTGATCATCTGTCCTATAGCCAAAAAGAGCAAACCCACTTGTGACAATGACATATCATTATCATCTTTGGTCATGAAAGGGTTTGAAAGGCTCATTCTTTCCCAGCCCCAGGAAGAGGTCAGTATGCATGCTGACCCCCTTCAGTTTGCATACAAGCAGCACAGGGATGTGGATGATGCCATACTAACGCTGCTGCATAGCGCTTACACCCATCTTAAGAAGCCCAAGTCACTAATCCGAATGGTCTTTGTGGACTTCTTCAGCACCTTCAATACTGTACAACCTCAACTGATGGGACAAAAACTGCTCCAGATGGCTGTCAATCTGCATCTGACTCTCTGGATCCTTTAATTCCTGACTGACAGACACCAGAGGGTCCGGGTCAATGGCCACCTCAGCTCATCCAGAACAGTCTCCACAGGAGTCCCTCAAGGCTCTGTAATTTCACCAGTTCTGTACACATTATATACAAACAACTGTAAGACCACAAACCAGGGTATCACATATATTAAATACTCTGATGACACTGTGATCATTGACACCGCCAACTCCCAGGCAGACTTACAGGGTGAGATGGACTGTTTTGCAGAGTGGTGCAGGCAGAACTGCCTTGAGCTCAATCCCTCTGAAACTGAAGAGTTGGTTGTGGGCTTTTGCAACAATCCCCCCATCATCCCCACTCTGTCAGTCAACAACCAGTTATTAGAGAGAGTTGAGTCATTCAAATACCTTGGGACAACCATTGATCACAAACTCACCTTCCAACAAAACAGTGAAAGCATCTTCTCCAAATGTCAACAGCGCCTCTTTTTCCTAAGGAAACTCTGCAAACTTCAGGTTCACCAGTCAGTTCTGACAGCTTTCTACAAATGTCTCATCGAATCAGTCATTACCTTCAACATCTCAGCCTGGTTTGGGTCCCTATCCACCATCCATCACAACCCAATAAACAAAATCATAACAATGAGCAGTAAAATAATTGGACTGGAGCAAGAACCACTCTTCAGCATCTACAACAGAAGGACAAAACTAAAAGGAATACAGATAGCCTCAGACACCCCTCATACACTGCACAGCCAATTCCTGTCTGCTCCCCTCAGGCCAGAGACACAGGTCTCTCACTTTTAGGACCAAGAGAGCCATGTCAAGTTTCGTGCCCACATCCATCAGACTTATGAATGGCTGAGCCATTTTATTTAACTACTACCTCTTCAGGATCTTTCAATTATTTATGTACTTGGCACTCTGCACTTTTCGTAAGGATGACATATATTTCTTTTTTTAATTCTAAATTGTACTAGTTCTTTTATCTACCATCTTTGGTATGTTGGATGTGCTGTGTGTATGGTATATTGCCTGTGTTTATTTTTATGTTGCTGGGTAAATGAATTGTATGTGCAGTATACGCACAGATGCTCTGGCACAAATGAAGGTCCTAACGGAAAAATAAGGTCCTTTGAGTTGAGTTGAGTTCAACTCCATATAACAAGATGGGACATGCGTAAACTTTTACGATAGGCTACAGGTCAAATAAACTTTCATCAAACCTAAATTCTAGCATGATAGTTATTATTATAATGCCTGTAGATGTTACAGAATCACTTACAACAGGGTGCATGATCGCAGCCAGGTTGGAAGGATCCACAGAAGCCAGAAATCACAGTGTGGTTTATCGTTGAGACCGAAAAAAGCAGCTTCTGAAAATATGATTGCCAGATTGAAAGATCCTAAAAACAAATACAGCCAAACATGAAAGCATTCATGGTCTATAATGGGGAATTAGCATCAAGACACACATGCTTTTTTTTATATATGAATGAATATTTATGCAAACTCATCTTTTTATTTAAATATTAGTATGCCAGGAGATAAACCTCTAAGTGCCTATCAGTATGTATATGCATGTGGGTATGTAAATATGTGTCTGGATTTATGTATGTATGTTTGCACATAAATGTATTCAAATAGTGGCTATGTGTGAATCTGAATTTTTATGTGTGCATATACATTCCTGTGAGGGCACTTGAATGCCTTTACTTTTGTTTATTTTGTTTTCTTTATTTTTTGTGGTATCATCTTTAGTGCTGTTTGTATTATTTGGGTTGTTTTATACCCTCTTACATTTTTATGTTGTTAGCCATGCAAAGAAAAAGTAAAGCTGAATTGCAAGTGTTCTCCATCAGATCAGCAGAGCAGAAGAAGATGTAGTGAAAACAGTCTACTCCAAACCAACAGAAGAATTTAGAAAAAAAGGGGTGGGTGAGTGCTACATGGGGTCAAAGTATCCAACACTGTGTAGTCAGGATCAGGTGCTCTTCAGGAAATGGACAAAAAAATATCTCTTTTACAAAAAAGGGAGCGATGACTTGGCTGTTAACTGGTCAAAAAAGTCTGTAATAAGTGGCAGTCAGAACTGATAATCCAGGGCATTCTGATGTATTAAAAATCGTTTATTGAAGCAGGGATATCAACACGTTTCGACTCTAACAAGTCTAAATCCGGACATGATGAGCAGATATAAAACACGTTTAAGTACAAAAATGACATCATGTGACACAATCACGTGACTGAGTTCACCACAGAATGAAAACACATATTATAAATGACAGACGTCATGAAGCATGGGACTCGAATTCCTATAGTACTTTAAATAGCTCATAATAAATATAGCATGAAAAAGGGCTGCATTTCTGAGTAAAGAAGGTCATCACAAAAACATCAAGATGTACTAAAAATGGGCTCAAGAAACATGACAACACGGTTGCGAAGGTAGGTTTAGCACACTGTGATGGTTTTACAAAAAAGGAAGTCAGTAACAATGAGGAGATGGACATCTCCCCCTTTCTATAACCTTTTGTAAGACTTTGTGTATCCAGTAAAGTTTAGTGTTGCATCCAGTCATAGATTCACTGTTTTTTCATATGCCTTTCAAATGATGTGATAGGATAGGACTCACTGACATGTTATATCTAAGGTTGGTCAGACATGTTAGACCCCTTTTGTTGTTTTTTCGATTGTATTTGATGATGCAGTGTTATCATTATGGTAGTCCCTACTGCAACTAGAACTGTTATTGATGTGTATTCCAGTTCTTTTCAGTCTTAGGCTTATCATCATCGTAGCTCCTCTTCTGATTTGTTACTGACTTCCTTTTTTGTAAAACAATCACAGTGTGCTAAACCCACCTTTACAACCGTGTTGTCATGTTTCTTGAGCCCATTTTTAATACATCTTGATGTTTTTGTGATGACCTTCTTTACTCAGAAATGCAGCCCTTTTTCATGCTATATTTATTATGAGCTATTTAAAGTACTATAGGAATTTGAGTCCCATACTTCATGACGTCTGTCATTTATATGTGTGTTCATTCTGTGAGGAACTCAGTCATGTGATTGTGTCACATGATGTCATTTTTGTACTTAAACGTGTTTTATATCTGCTCATCATGTCCTGATTTAGACTTGTTAGAGTCGAAACGTGTTGATATCCCTGCTTCAATAAAGGTTTTTTAATACATCAGAGTGCCTCGGGTTATCAGTTCTGACTGCCACTTATTACGGACTTTTTTGACAAGTTAACAGGCAAGTCATCGCTCCCTTTTTTGCAAAACAGAAGAATTTGTTCTGCTGTGGGCTGTTAAGACCTGAGAAATCCCTATACAGTCAATTGTTACTATTCCCTATAAATGGGGGAAGCCTGGGATGGTTAAACTTTTTAAGGTTTCATAACAGAGCAAAACTAATCTATTACAGCTATGGGCTGTTATAAAGATTTTACTAGATTGTAAATATTCACTGCAGTGTTAGCTCATGATTCCATGTATTTATGTGATTTTACAAAATATCTGCTGTTTTGAGGGTTGATTTACATAGAGTTATTTTCAAAATCAACCCCCTGGGATGGCAGGAGCATGTTCTAAATGATCATAATCAAATACTTAACATAAGAATGTTTTTTATCATTTCTAATGAATGTTTGTTCCTCTTTTAAATGATCCCCTTTTCCACACATGAATAGAGTGGATGTCTAAAATTTATACAATTATTTCATTTAATAGAAATTTCTTGTATATGTGATATTGTAAATAGTAAAATATTCCTTTACACCATATAAATGTTTTTTTATGTAAGCTGTTACTCATTTTGTTTACGTTCCAGACTGTATGCTACAGTGATGTTTGTGCTACTGGGGACAACAAGTGTGAAAGCATGAGAGTCGAAGGTCAGGGCACAGTTTTTTAAGTAGTTTGTCAAAACTCGGCACACTGACCGTACAAACTTTAGAAGTTCAGCAGCAGTACAAACTGTATTTAGAAAAAAATTTAGTGTCGAACATGGGGCAGATGTCAGTTTTAAACAAAACTTTGGTTACACAGCTAAACACAGAAAGGGGAGATATTTCCTAACCCTAGCCAACATTTCTGTGCCAAAACCTGACCAAACTGATAAAGTTTTACAACAATAAGCTAATGTTACACACATTTGTCCAGAAGGCCTGTCTGTGGTTCTCTCCAGTGGTTTTAGGAGTCTCTGAAAAGGTAGCTATTCTGTGTAATAATGCTGTGTTCCATTTACCTCGGAGACTGGAAGTCAGAATTGGGAATGACGTCACATTTGTCTGCAAAAAATGGATTTCCCAGTTTGCGTTCCATTTGTCATTACCACGATGAGTTGGGAAAAAATGAGTGTCTTCATAGTTGCTTATTTTGGTTGGATGCAGAGCAACTCTATAATGTATAAACCGTGGCTCCAAAGTTCAGTTAGAAGAAAAGGATGAAATTTTTTATTATGACAATGGAAATGGGAACTGTCAAAAGCTTAATATTTTGAATTTACTTATATTGTTTGATAAATATTACATCCATAAGTGTAAATGGACTCAAAAGTTACTAAAGATACAACAATTTAACATGGAAATAGAATATTACATGAGCTCATTACAGGAAACACAAAAAAGCAATGAAAACTCTGTATATTAGTGAATTCCTAAATATGTTTATTTAATTTCTAGGTACCCTATATAGTGTATTAATTCGTATATACACAGGTGAATCATTTAAATAATGTTTGTAAGTATGCATGTATGTGCTTCACATATATCAGTAAAAAAAAAGTCAGAAAAATGACAGATGCCGTTCTTGCGTTAGCCTGTCATTGTTTTTAGCATCGTTGATCTGTTGTTAGCCGATAAACCTTTTAAACAACACATTGCGCAGAATGTCATAAATGAAAAGACGACATGCAACCGCAGGGAAGTGCTGTGTCTACAATTTCTAAAAATGCACTGAGAAACAGTAAAAGGTTCTGAAAACAGGTCAAAATAAAAACTTTTACTTCACTTAATACTTTGTGCCACCATGTTGTGATATCAAGGTCAGGATGCTCTGTGCAAGACTGAGGTCACGAGTTGTAAATACGACTAGGAGAGACGTTCTATTTGCCACTTCCGGTCGGAAGTCAGAAAAACAAGTCGGAATACAAGTTACAATGACAAATGAAAAGCAGCATAAGACCTGCCTGCTGGTTTCACAATTTGTGGAAAACGAGCAAGTGAAAAATAGTGCGAATGTAGGGACAAACTGAAGCCATGATGAGCTGAAAAGCAGTTAACCCACAGGTGATGTTTGTGTGCTTTCTCAAAGAGCTGCAAACCTCAACATAATTTCTGTCATTTGCAACCTTACATCTCATTGATTTACATTACATTCATTTCAGCATTAAGGGCTGCACAGTGGCACATGGGTTAGCTCTGTTGCCTCACAGCAAGAGGGTCCCTGATTCGCTTCTTGGTCAGGTCCTTTCTGTGCAGAGTTTACCTGTTCTCCCAGTGCATGCGTGGGTTCTCTCCGGGTTCCTCCACCAGCAAAGACATGATTGTTAGTTAACTGGTGACTCTAAATTGGCCATAGGTGTTAATGCCTGGTTGTCTGTCTCTATATAACAGCCCTGCAATTGCCTGACGACCAGTTCAGGTTACCTGGCCTCTCGCCAAATAACAGCTGGGATAGGCTCCAGAACCTCCGAGACCCTCAACACGATAAGCGAAAAGAAAATGGATGGATGGATAATTCTATGTATAAAATTTCGCAAAAATAGGTAAAAAATTACCACTAGAGGTCACTAAAAAATTCTCCTTTATTGGGAAGTGTCTGGCAATCCAAATGTTTTTCCACTGAGGGCCACATACAGAAATACAGCTCTTCCCGCGGGATCCCGAGATGTTCCCAGGCCAGCTGAGGGACATAGTCTCTCCAGCATGTCCTGGGTCTTCCCCTGGGCCTCCTCCCAGTGGGACATGCCCGTAACACCACATTAGGGAGGCATCCAGGAGGCATCCGGACCAGATGCCCGAGCCACCTCATCTGGCTCCTCTCAACGTTGAGGAGCAGCAGCTCTACTCCGAGTCTCTTCCGGATGGCCGAGCTTCTCACCCAATCTCTAAGGGAGAGCCCAGCCACCCTGCGGAGGAAACTTATTTAAGCTGCCTGTATCTGTGATCTCATTCTTTCAGTCACAACCCACAGCTCATGACCATAGGTGAGGATAGGAACGTAGATCGACCAGTAAATCGAGAGCTTCACCTTTCGACTCAGCTCTTTCTTCACCACGACAGACCAATGCAGAGACCGCATCACTGCTGATGCCACACCGATCCGCCTGTCAATCTCCCGATCTCATTCTCAACCTGAAGAGGGAATTCCACCCTTTTCTGACTGAGGATCATGGTCTCAGATTTGGAGGTGCTGATTCTCATCCCAGCTGCTTCACACTCGGTTGTGAACCATTCCAGTGAGAGCTGTATGTCACGGCCTTATGAAGCCAACAGAACCACATCATCCGCAAAAAAACGGAGACCTGATCCTGAGGCCACCAAACCTAGAGACATTCCAAGTCCCTAGAGCCAGCTTCTGCAGCCGATGATCGGACCGCCAGGGTCCCCGCCTTTGGCTGCCACCCAGCTCTCACTGCACCTGACCTCTATGGCCCCTCCTACGGGTGGTGAGTCCATGGGAGGGGGGTCCCACGTTGGTTCTTCAGGCTGTGCCTGGCTGGGCCCCATGGGTGCAGGCCTGGCCACCAGGCGCTCACCATCAAGCCCCATTCCCAGGCCTGGCTCCAGGAGCGGGCCCCGGTGGCCCACGTCCGGGCGAGGGAGAGTGGAGACTGTCCTGCTGCTCTGCCATATGAGGTTTTTGGATTTTTTTTAAATGTGTTATTTGTGGGGGGAAAAAAATTAAAAAAAAAAGAAAAAGCAGACAAAAGAAAGGATATACATCCAAACAGAATGGTAACAAAAATACTCTTGTATGGCTTGTAAAAGGAATCCTCCTGAAATTAAAAACAAAGTTGCTTCAGAATCTCACAATCTTTTAGCATCTGCCAGGCTTAACTTATAAATGGAATCCTCTACGTCTTAACCATGTTTGACTATTGATGTTCAGATGGGGGGAAATGCCACGTCATTTTCCATGAAACAGATTAGCCAGTTGTTTCAAACAATGATGAAGGACGAGCACCTGAAGCCTGCGATAACCACAACACAATTATCTCCAACTGCTACAGTATGACCCAGAGAAATCTGCATTAATTAAAGCACACACAAGCAGCCTGTTAATCCTGTATGAAAGTGTCAGGGAGAAGAGCGACGCCTGTTTGTGAGGTGATTAACTCACGAACCTGAAAGATGCTGTGAACAGCACTATGGGCTCGAATGTCGATGATGTTGATGCTTGATGTTTCAAACTGTAAAAGTTAATCAGAGATTGATGTTTTTCCAGAGGCGGAAAATGTGTGAGATATTGATGTAGATGTTTTAGGTGTGAATAATTAGAAAAAGCTATGAAAAAGGGTTCTTTAACCCTCCTCTCGCCCCAAAATAATAATAAAAAAAGGTTAAGTATTTCAGACAGGAAATCTGTAATTATCTGCTGAGCCTGAGCTCCAAGCTGCATTCTCTGATGTTCCTTCAACCAAATCTCAAGGTGACTCCTTTCTGCAGAAGCACAGAGAAGTTTCTCCGTGCAAAATTTACATTGATGTTACGCTTCATAGACACCTCCCAGATACAATAACCAAGGCAAACATTTCCCAATCTTCTGCTCTTATCTTTTCTTCTGCTACATCTCAGTGTAATCTTCCCATCGTATTTAGTATTGTTAATGCATAATTAATTTTCCTTTAAAGTACATTTTTTAATTTGAAACACTTAGATAGCCGTATCTTTGTGAGATAGCCGTGAAAATGCTTTTGTTGCACTGCAAGTTTATTTAGTCGCCCTGCTACTTTCTGATGCACCGCAACGCCTCAATGGCTGTTTTCTCACTTATGCTTTGTGAGCATGTTTCTCTCGTCTGCATATGAAAGCGTTCTATTTTTGTGGGACAGCCTGTTACAGTCTTTAAAACGTCTTGTACACAGCCTTGAAGTCAGTCACAAAGAGCCTTGGTGAGCATGTCGGTGAGCTGCTGCAGGAACATTGCCACCTCAATAATTTATCGCTCTGAGTCTATTTTCACTTATTAAATTAATCAGTTAGGTAATTAAAAGTTACATGTTTTAATTAAATTGGCATTGAATTCAAACACAGAGAAAGAAAGGCATCATGGGATGAAGTTCATCAGCTCAAATGAGCTTGAACTTAATTTCAATTCCATTTGGGAAGATGTGGATAAGTTAAAAAAGAAATTATCTGTTTCGTGCTCTGTGGCCGTTGCAGTCTCTTTTGAAACAAGCGTTGAAGATAGTAAGACAAAGGAGAAAGTAGCACAGAAACAGAAAGGTGATTAAAAAGTTTGAGGCTCTTTTCAGAACCATAAAACACACAGATAAGTGGTAACTCCAAAAGGGCTCACAGATCTTTGGTAAAACCTAAAAAACACACAAAGATGGGCCATTTTTGGTAAGATGTTACATAGCATGACAATCCATCAAGTGCAAGAACAATACATCCTCTAGTTTCTCTCCTAGCTCTATACTAAATAAAATACTTTATAAAATGTCATTTAAAGGTAGCTTTACTTTTTCTAATCTGGTGTAACTAGCTCTTCTTCGCTAGGATGTTCGTATTCTGTCAAGCTTAGGTTACCACTGTGCATGCCCACTACCTCATTTTGTCTTATTGCTCTGATTGGCCTGTAACAAATATGGCAGACACGTTTGTCCCATCACCTTTGAAAAGTCCTGCCCTTCCCAAACACTTTGTATAGGTGGTTTCCAAGATGAATGTGAAATATACCCATGCACTGGATATGAAACTGTCCATCTTAATCCTGATGTGGAATATCATTTAGAATTTAGCGTCTTTCCTGCTATAAAGTGGTGGTACATTTTACTGTCATTAAATTTACAAATCTCTGAGCTCCTCCTTATCAATATTGAACTGGCATTATAAAATGCTGACTCCCATTAGCAAACATGTCAAAGTGCTAAACCACCTGAATGAAGGAGGACTATATCTTAAGTTGGTGATTAATGTCATTATACCATGATGACCCATTTTAGTGAGTTAATGCTTTAATGCCAACTTTAACAAATCACTGCTTCCGTTTCTGTGTACCTGCAGGTCTGAGCATGGCCTCTGGACTGAACCAACTACAATTTGTGTGTGGGTGTGTGTGTGTGTGTGTGTGTGTGTGTGTTTTTGGGGGGGGGGGGGGGCTTTTATAAGGCATGAGATATGGCACCTTCTATTAGTCTCACATTGTATTAATAACTACTGCTTCATGTTTATCAAAAGAAGAGGATGGAAATAATCATATTAAAAAACACATCTGCCATTGTTAAAAAAAAAAAAATGCGGTAATGTCTTTTGCATTATTTCAGGAGAGCTAAGAAACAATCAAGAAGTGCTTGAAAAAAAAACATCTCTGCCCAAAGTAGAAGTCAATAACTCTTAGTTTAAGACAGTACAAAAACCTAACATTAAATACTTTAATTAAATAATTTAATAACAATTAAAAATGGTGGAATATCAGAAACTCTGAGATCTAAAGCAATTATAACTATAAAACATGACATGTAAAACTTAACAAGTTTTGATGGTATGTACTGTAGTTATATTTTTCATTTCACACCTCACACCAGCCAGTGTAAGTTACAGTAATATCTATTTTTGTGTATAATAGTCATATTCGCTTTTGTAGGTCATCAATATTCCTATTTGTTTTGTTACCAGCTCATTAACACCTGCAGGAGTAGTACAGTTACAAAAGTGGGTGTGTTTTGGCAAGAATCTGGTGATATGATACGCATCGCGATACAGGGGTGCAGATATCGATATACTGCGATACTTTTGTAAGTTTAACACACACATATATATATATATAAATTTGTATGTATATGTGCATGTGTATAAGTAGCCTATGTTTATTCATATAAATACATATGTAATGTTAAATTAATATGGAATATAATAGAACAGAATTAAGCTATTAATAAAAATCTATTAAAATTATATGTATAGCATGTTAATTAAAAATCATACGGTGTATTATAAACTATATGGTCCTGCATCATCTAGAGTTTTAACTCTTAAAATGCTTTCAGGATTTCTAAAAGAAAAGAGGAAAAATAAATCAATATAGAGTAAATGTACTAAAATCTTTTATATTTCATGGTACATCAGCTTCTATGTCTACGTAATGACAAGGTGCTTGTGGAGGAAGACTGATCCTCATGTCCAGCTTTAAGGACTGATGGACTGTGTTGTGAGAAGGGCATAACATGAGGGGCCAGTGTTTTTTTTTTTTTTTTTTTTTAACGTATTACGGAAGCCATCATTCTTAACAACACTATGATGGCGCAGGTTGTTACAAAAAATAAAGTATTGACAGGGTAATTATGGTTACACGAGTAAAAATCAGCAGTAGCTTCAGCAGGCTTCTTCCAAGTTAGCTGTTGGCCGCTAAGCTATAGCTATGATGTCTCACGCTTGGATTTGTCGTGTCTTCAAGTATTTCCCTCTGGCGTGGCATATCTTACAAATGACTTGACTCCTGTAGAAGTCTTTACCGTCTTTAATGTTTTTAGAAGCCAAAACAAATCCACATATCCGCTATCCGCTGGGTAGCCATGAGCAACCGGTTCGCTCAGACTGGAAGTCTTACGTGATCTTGTTGTCTAAGCAGAGAAGAAGAGGGAAGAGTCAACTGCTTGCAGCTGGCTGGCAGTGCCTGCCGCCAACTAGCATTCAGGGGGTGAAATTACACCACAAACTACTGGACTAACAACGTACATTATTAGTTTAAGAAATATCGATACTGCATTTTAAAATATCGATACAGTGTTGCGCCGCAAAATATCGTGATCTATCAGTGTGTCGTTTTTTTCTAACAAGCATACAAATTAAATTAAAACTGTACCTTTGATATAATCTGTTGAATACACCAGTTCACAGATTGCTGTAGGACTGTGCTATTCTAAAAAATAAAGACGAGAGACAACAATCTATGCCAACAGCAATGCTGCCATTTCTTCTTTATAGCTTACAGTTATTTGAAGCAAGAAAACCTAACTTCTACTAAAGATGACGAAAAAATGCAATCAAAGCGTTGCTCAATCATCTTTAGGAATCATGGGCCTCTTAGCTTAGTTAGACTCTTAGCTTTTAGCTTGTTAGCTTTAAGCAGAGCTATTTCTTCATTATGAGATTTGGCTGGGCATTTGTGTGGTATAACAATCTCACTGAATTGATAGAGGATCCAAATTGCTTTTCCAAGTCCACGAAACAGGAAACAGTGGGTAAACAAGGATTAGCAAAGTCTATCCCACAAGCTGCCTGTAATTAGCCTGAGTGCAGTTTGTTTCCTTTCTTCTTTTTTCTGCCTTTTTTGGTAAATTTCAAGCTGTTTGTTATCACAAATCCACATTACAATTTTCTTTGTAAGGTAAGATGTCAAAAAGTCTAGCTATTACAGTGTTGTGGACTTGTAGGCCAACACAGATTAAGAAAGATTGGATGGAGAGGTTTACGGACAAATACAAAAAAAACACGTTTGGTAGCTTTTTCATTTCATTTGTTCAGCTGTGCACAGGATTCAGTTCTGGCTTGGTAAAACAATGCTGAGCAGAGCTGTTTATCCACTTTGCCTGCATGGTCATCTCTACACATCTGCAGCGGGTTTGCGTTAACACAACAGTTCCGATTGTACACAGGCAGAGCGACAGGAGCCGTGAAGAAATGAGAAAAGCTGTCTTCTAAAGTATAATTCTTGTGCTATCAATGGGTATTCATTTTAAGACATGAAAGCAAGAGCCTGAGATGTAGTATGTACTCAGTGTTAGCACACTCTTACCCTGTCATTGTGATGTGAACAAAAGAAATCTGAGCCGGCAAAACAAGAAAAGTGTGTACATAAAAAGAACAAAAGAGTCAAGTTAATGGAAACAAGATGGAACACACTTTCCTACAGCAGTTAATTAGTGTTTGACGTGCAGTAGTCTTACCAACAGCGTTAGTTTAAGATTTTTATTTTAGACCTTGAATAATTACAGAAAACGTGAGGATGAACAACCTTCTTCAATTATGCTCATAATTACCTTTAAACACATCATTAGATCTTTTACCTCGATTGACGACATTTTCCCTTCCTGATAGACGTAGCAAAGGTTTGTTTTGCTCGACAGAGATGGAGCGCAATTAAGTCCTTTCCACACATGATGGGAAAACAATTTATCTCTCTTCATTTCCTTTGAATTGCATGAAGGTGCCTTCCTGTCACACTAATAGTCATTTTTGTGTCACTTTTTTGTCCATTATTTCACTTCTAGTCATTCAGAGGAACACAAAGGCAACAAAGTAGAGGAGACACAGAAACACTGACACTTTGTTTATACCCGTTTTGTTGCAGGCTGAGGTTGCACCCAATATCATCCTTCTCTTCCACCTAAATACAATGCATTCAGAAAGTATTAAGATCCCCTTTCCTTTTTTAAGTTTTATCATCTTGCAGCCTGCTGCTAGAATCATTTAAATTCAGTTGAGTTCTGCATAATTACAAAGTGAAAGCAGAATGTTAGAAATGTTTGCAAATCTATCAAACATCCAAGCAAAACATATAGTCTATAACACTGACATAAGTATTCAAACCCTTTGCAAATACACTTGAAATTTTCGCATTTCTCCCATTTCTCTGGATCTTTGCTACAATGTTTCTACACCTTGATTAGAGATCTCCTGTGGTAAATCAAACTGATTGGACATGATTTTGAAAAAAGCATTTCGGGATCACTTGCAGTATGAACCAGGGAGGTCACTTTTAACAGCCTTTCCCCCTCGATAATGTGTGATGCATCCATGGAAAGGTTTACTGATAGGTAAAGTAAGTAAAATTTTGTGGGACAACAATGAAATGGCGGGTTATGCCTTATTGGGGACAGAGTGTACAGCCAGTGGCAGTGAATAATCATGGTACATCACAGGTAAGCAGCACAAATCATGACTGAGATACAGCAAAAGAACAGTAGCTTTTTGACACATCTTTCATTTCCCAGTCTGTGATGTTACATCCATTGTTACCACAGCGACGAAAAACATGATGTGGCATGTCATGGCAGCTGCCACAACAAGACATGTCCCATTACAACAATAAAAAATTGAGGACTTAACTGGCATTGAGAACTGTAGGAAATATTTGAGGTAGTGTATGCACTCTACTCAATACAGAGCATAAGAGCAATCATTTTTTAAGTTTATGCAGACATTTCTGATCAAACATTCTAGTTCTTGTATCTTTAAGGAACAAAAAGGTTAAAATCATGTTGGGGCCTGCATCTATTAATGAGACAAGTATTTAGTGCTATAAGAGCAAAATCAGGTATATAATGTTTTCTGCCACTGTAATAAACCTGTTTCAATGTTACATATGTAGCCTCTGTATTACCACAGTCATTTACTCTAACACTTTTTAAGACAAACTACCACTTCATGACTTAACAAGCAATTCTTAGCACCTTTCAAATGATCTTCTACCATAACTACCAAGCATATTTCTTTTCCAGACAGATCTAAATTTACGATTTACTGTTTGGGCTTTTCATGCCTTTTATTCAGATAGTCTATGGCTGTGGATATGGATGGAGAGGAGAAGTGGGGAATTAAATGCAGGGAAGGAGCCAGATTGAGCCTGGACCACATGGTTCAAGAACTACAGCGCGTATATATGAAGTGGCTGGACATAACTACTGTATGACAGGGTCTACGAAAGTCCAATTGTATTTTAATGTATCATGGTCATGGTCCATTGTGAATTTAAGCTGTGATAATGAGAGACATACAGTGCTTAACAAATTTATTAGAACACCTGTCATAAAAACAAGAAAACATAAATATTTTAGAAATGTTTCAAAAACTTGTTTAAAATTAAAAATGTTATTGTTATTTATTTGGCAAATAACAAACTGAAACAACTAAATAGTCCTTTTTTCACACATAATAATCCAAAAACTTCATATTTTGTACGGCCTCCTTTGGCCTTGATAACAGCTTGCATTCTTGCTGGCATTGTTTTATGTACTTTTCCACAGTCTCTTTTGTTATTGAGTTCCAAATAGTTTCTAGCTGTTCCCACAGACTTGCTTTAGATGAAACTTTTGTGCCATCAATCTTTGAATCTACTAAATCCCAAATTTCTTCAATAGAATTCAAATCCGGACTTTGACTTGGCCAGTCCATCACTTCCACTACTCCAGATTCCTTTTTCTTGCTCAAATAGTGTCTGCACAGCTTTGAAGTATGCTTGGGGTCATTGTCTTGTTGGTATATGAACCCATGACCAATCAGATTCAGTCCAGAAGGGATTCCATGATGCACTAAGATGTTGTGGTAGACGTTCTTGTTCATGATATGGTCGATTTTCACTAATTTGCCCACGCCGTATCCATGAATGGAACCCCATACCATAATGGATTCCACCATGTTCCACTGTGGGTGCAATGCATCTGGCATCAAAACGTTCTCCAGTTTTTCTGCGGACATAAACATGACGATGCTGACCGAAGAGTTCAAACTTGGGCTCGTCCGTCCAGAGTACCTTCTTCCAGTCATCAACAGTCTAGTGTTTGTGCTCCCTGGCAAATCTGAGGCCTTTCTGGATGTTTGCAGGCCTCAATAATGGCTTCTTAGCAGCTATTCCTCCCTTTAAGTCTTGTTCCGTCAGTTGTCTGCTCATGGTCATTCTGGAGACTTTCTAAGACTCTGATCTAGAAGCATTCATCTCTGCCTGGAGATCAGCAGTGGTCTTCCTTCTGTCTCTAGTACTTAAAATCTTGAGGTGTCTGACATCTGCTTCAGTTAACTTTCCTTTCCTGCCTCTTCCTTGGTACATTTTGTAAGTACCAGTCTCGACAATTGACTCCATGCATACTTGACCACACTGTGAGAACACTATGTCTTTCCCTATTTGTCTCAGAGACCATCCAGCATGATGAAGTGCTTTAATGCAGACACTTTCATTTTCAGTGAGCTCTCCACATTTTACCATTTTGAACAGGAATGAGGAATTTCAAACTGAATTCACCTTTTTAAACTCAAATTTGAGCCGGCTCACTGGGCTTCTCTGAAAAGTCAGAAATCAATCAAGCGTAACATTCAACCACTAAAACTCATTTTTCTGTTCAGGAATGCAAGTAAATAACTATAATGTGACATATTAATCAAGAAATAATGATGTGCTTTACTATTTTTTCAGTTTTTTTGTACATCAGTAAATTTGAAAATTCATGGATAAAAATAATAATTCTATTTTAGCATTAAAAATATCATTTGGGTTAAAGAACTTCTACATATTGGTGTATTAACCATTGCAGAAACCTAAAAAATGATTTTGGTAATTACCAATGCTGTTAATTTAGGGCAGCTGTGGAATAAACTGTACTTTGGGTGGTGGTCTAATAAATTTGTTAAGCGCTGTATATATATATATCATTATCAACTTGGTACAATATAGCACCTTAAAAATGTAAACCCTTTAAAGAAAATTAGCTTTATATTGGTCATGTTAACAATGTGGATGGGCACACCGAAGTAAATTATCAGGAAAGTAATGTCAACTTCATAACTAGGTCATAGTGTTTACAAACACCAGGATGCCAGAATATAAAGAAGAAACAGAAAGAACGTTAATGGGAAAGAATTGAATAATCAAGAAAGAGACAAAAAATAAAAACAGCAAAAAAGAAAAGCAGCAGAAATGTGTTGAAGTGGCAAAATGAGGCAAAAAGTGGCCTTACAGTGGCAAAAATGGGTTAAAGGGGCAAAAAGCAACAAAAATGGGTTAAATTGCAGGAACTACTAATTTCAACATCAGAACCCAATAGCCTAATGGCTTGACACACTTTCGAGCTTTAAAATGAGGTGACTGCTAGTCAGGGCGCCGGCACAAATGCTACTGATCTAGCTCACATGCATTAATATCATTAATAGATCACAACCAGGGAGGGCCCATTCTCTGGGTTTTTTCAGGGGCCCAGCCAATCTGCGGACAGCTCTGATTTACAGTACTTAGTTTAAGCACATAATTGACACACTCACATTTTTAATGTATAACTAATAAGACAAGCATCAACAACAGACTGGGTAGGCAATCAAACTAATTTATATTAAACCATAAAACCTGTAAGATGGGCATGCTGAGGGTCTTACTTGTTGCAGAGACCTTAAATAAGTTTTTCATATGATAAACTTCTGCCTCCACCCTAAAGCTTATTTGATTTAGTCCAATTTTAAAAGGCCATGTCAGAAAGATAAATTCTATCAGAGCGTGCTTTGTTTCTTAATGCAGAAATTAACTTGGGGTCTTAAATGCATAAATTAAGCACTTGTGAAATTACAGAAGGTAAACCCTGAAGCTAGTGAGGCTCCCTGTTCTGATCTTGTAAATGAATAAAAGGTTTAATTGCATTTCTGCTCAGATTCAAACTTTCTTCTCCAACATATAAATCTCACACCCTGACTCTCATTTGTTTTGGTATCTTTCTTCTCTGACTTTCGGGTTGCTGAAAAACTCTGAGCGCAGTATGTCCACCTGCGACAGCACATTAGCAGCAGTAAATCCTTCGAGTCTGCACAGCAACTAGGCCTGTCTTTGTTTACTTTGGCCTCTCATCTGGTCACACCAAATGTTCAATCATCCGGATAGGTGTTCTTTCGCTTTCATGGATAAAACCCTCTGCCTACTAACTGGAACCTGTTGAATCATGTGGCTTTTGTTTCTATTCCCTCATTAGCAATGGCCCATGCTTTTAAATCCTTCATATTTAAAAACCACTGAACTGTAGAGCCATGGCCCAAACAACAGATGTATCATTTACAAGTAAACGCTCCAAATGGATTCACATGGCTAAAGCTTATTCAACTGGTGGTTACCTTTTGAACCACCTGTAATGCCTTGGATAATTACATTCTGTTTCTCCGGCTATTATTCATCAGAGAAAGGTCAAGAGCATTATTTGCAACACAAACTGTATGGGCCAGCACATGCACATCTAGTTGCTCAGTCACTTTGATATGCATGTGAATGTCAAATTAAAAAACTGAGCCCTAATAGGCAGCCATTACTGTGTGCAAGGAGCCTTTGTCTAAACATAAGGTCTAATCACTTATTCAATCACAAAGCTCTGCGTCCCTGCTTTCCTCCACTGCTCCCCCTAAAAGCGTCTGATTTTTTTCCTTTATTTCAAACACCATGGTTACACTTGAATAGAAAATAAAAATGTCTTCCCGTAGCCGTGGCCTAATTGTTTATCCAAAGTACTAACAAGGTTGCTGTAATTAAATCAGGATCCATTGTCATGCTAACCAGCTGATTAAGTGAACCATAGGCGATATTTCTTTCTCTTACTGGTGGCAACACAGCATCTTTTAAAAGAGCAAAAAAAGGATTTAAAAAAGTGAATACAATGGGGACTGTAGGTGCAGACACATAATCAGTGAAATGCTGAAAAGATAACAGAAAACAGCCTAAAAGTAGAAACTTGCTCAGCTCTTCTTGTGAAAGTCGTCACCTTGCTGTCAACAACGAGGGTACGGGGCGCCAAGACAGGACACCAGAGTGCAGATCGCTGTCACAAGAACAAGGAAGAAGACAGAAAATAATTATTCTATTTATAAAGAGTGCTCACTAATACATATACAGACAAGGCTGCCCATGAGGGCGGATAAAGGGAAAGTAGAAAGTAGCAGAAATTGGTGAAAACTGCATAAATGTGCATATTAAATAGTAAAATGAGATCAAAAATGTCAAAACTGGGCAGTAAAGTGGTGAAAAGGGTTTGAAAGTGGCAAAAAATGATTTAAAAAGTAGCAGAAATGACCAGAGAAGATGGTGAAACTGGATGATTGATAAAATTGAAAAATTGTGTTATAAGTAGCAAAAACGGGTGGAGACAAAAAAAAAAGCAAAGATTGTGTACAACAGATGAAAAGTGGCAAATAACAGTGGCAAAAAAATGGAGGGAAAAGTGGCCAGAAAGTGTCACAAATAAATAATTTCAACACCAGAGCCCAATAATAGTTTGAAACACTCTAAGCTCCAAAATGAGGGAGCTATTAGCTTGAACACATGTTAGCACTAATGCTACTGATCCAACACACATGCACTGATATCATCAACACATCACAACTTGCGAGGGCCCTTTCCCTGGCTTTGACAGCAGCTCAGTCAACTCTGTGGCCAGGCCTGTATACAGATGCAGCATTTTAGAAGTAATCATTCTTATTGTGTATTCACAGAAAGTAAAAATAAGAACCTCAGCATGATATGAACTGAAAAATAAGCTCTGTCAGGATTCATCTCTTTTATTGTGTAATTTTTTAGAAGTCATTGCTTCTTCTGCACCATTTTGCTATTTAAATACACTCTGCACTCCACAGTCAAGGTCCATCAGAGAAACAACAAGGAAGTGTACATTCATAAAGTTCCAATAATGTTTTGTAATGGAACATTACTCTGTAATGAACAACCAAAAATGGTTCTTTATGGAGCCACTAAAGTGCTGTGAACCAGAGAAACACAGCTCCTGCCATGTGCTATATCACTAATAGACGTGCAGGCTGCAGCCACAGTGAGACACATTTAAGTTTTACCTTTAAAGAAAGATGTCTATAATGCACAATTTTGTTCAAATCTTCAGCCATCTCCTAAAGTGTGCAGCACAACTGTTACCCCACAGATCAACCGGCCCCCTGGAGAGGTGACTCTCCCTTCACCTTGCAGCTGCCATAGCTGGGCACTGCATGCCTCACACATCGCAACTCTGCACCTGGACCTCACCAGATGTTCTTGAATAATTCCTCACACAGGTGAAAGTTCTTTGCAGCCCAGCCTCAACTTGCTCCACATTTCTTCAAGTTCAGACACATCCAGACACGTGCGTCTAATTTCTGCTCTGATTTATTACTTTGAAAAAGCAAGGAAAGAGAAGAGAGGGAAAAACACTGAGGGGCCTTTTTCCCTCTCATTTCATTTACACCCAGCTGAAAAATAAGACTTTAACCTGACTCTGAAAGGTGGCATGTCTCAAATGCATCACAATGTCTGAAAAGCAGATGGCTGTCTTGCAGGGCAACAATCCTCTTTCTGAATCACTGAATAATACATGCATATCTTCATGTGATCCGGCGAATTCAATAGCCTATGGAAAAAGGATTGCTCTCAACGTAAACCATTTTGCTAGAGGCCCTTCTCTTTCCTCAGGTCCAGTCTCCCATAAATAATTTGCCTTCAACCTTCACATGCATAAAAATTGCAACTTGTTGGTTATGAGAGAGAACAGTGAAGATGCAGTTTGAATGCCAATGCAGCGATGAATAAACAATGGCTCGCTGCTCCAGGAGCAATGCAGAGCTGCCAGAAGACATTGCTTTGAGTCCGAAAGGCTCTCTTAATGGTTTTTCACCACAGACCGAGCCTTTCAGTCAGCTGTGAATGGAAGGATGTTTTGACCAGGAGGGGGCGGAGGGAACACTTTAATAATTTCTAACAAAGCAACAATTCCCCAAGGCACTTTGGACAACCTTGGCTGATTCCCTCTGATTATCCTCCAGCCACTCAGCTCACTTGAAACCATGATTGAATGGGCTTTCTATTGCAACAGGCATACGTTATGCTAGAAGAAGCCTCGCTCTCATTTTCAGAGCGTGTCATCATCTACAGTCGAGGTCAGTGACACAGTCAACTGGAGGATCTATCATGTCTAATACGTGTTTCTGAATCCAGTCCAAGCAACTCTCATTAAAAGATTTCTCTGGAAATCCAACAGCAATACAAACAATAAAATAGTAAAAATCCTCTGCAATATGTCTGAACACACATGAGGTGCCGGAGTAGGAAATCAAGGTCTGTGATCTCCCAGAATGGAAAAAGGAGATCCTGCAGGGCTACAGTGCCACCTGGTGGACAGAAAATGCAACTATGTTCCTCAAACAAAGCTGCTTCCAGTGTCACTGTGGTCATATGATGAGGTAATTAACCAACCTTCGTTATGGAATATGTGGGTTAGTTGGTTAGTTTTACTGTCCCTTCTGGGAAATTCATTTTCACAGAAAGAACGAGCTGGAGGAAAGTAGGAAGGGGAAAAATGAAGACAGATTAAATCTCTAGCTCCTGCAAAGATAATGACCAAGACTGAGAAAATAACTGACAGAAAGAGCCAATTTGGAGCTTTTGTTGGACAAGCTAGAAGTGGAGAGTTGGGACATTTAAAACTGTCAAAGTTGTTGAGGTTAAAGTAGTGCTTTAATTGTACTTAGTTGTGTGCCTCACACTTAAATAGAGAAAGCTCTGACATTGAAAAAGTTAGATGAGTACCAAGTTTCGCCCCTATTAAGAGTTATTTGTGGCATGTGTCATGCGATCGAAGCAAAACAATTCAAGTAGTATAATAAAATTGTTGACAGCCATAGAATTCTTTGGATGGATGACACAGAAACAAGTACAACAAAATCGGTAATGTAACACTAGAGTCAGACGCTCTGTCAGATAAAGTGTTTCTTTATTGCATCACTTACCCTGTGAGGCTTTTTGTTCACAAACCTTTACAGCGGAGACAATGTTATAATTTGGCCTTGGCTCTCTCATGTATAGACAAGCTCTGGAAATAAACTAGAAGTATGGTGTGTAGATGTGCACTGAAAACAAAATGTGAAAAGGAACCAAAGTGTTGTCAATGTTGAAGGACATGGAAAAACAGAATGTCCGAAAAGAAAGTAATGGAAAGCACTTTCTGTAAGGTCAAGATTAAGTTCCTGACCTTTCTGGCCAGGGTGAAAAACTGTGCTGCTGAATGAGAGAAAAAAATCTGGGGGAATTAAAATTGTTGTTGAAGCAGTCAGATAGTTCTTGGATAATGTTAAGCTAATGGAGAGGAAGTAAAGACACTGCTGAGAGGCTTTAAGGCCCTCCTAGATCTAAGATTAGAAGGCCAACATTGTTAGTAGAGGAGATGAGGAATAAAATGTACTAATATAACATTATTTGTTATAATTATTTTTTCTTTCTTCTACTACTTAAAGTAGACGGATTAATGTGGATTAACTTCAAAACCAGTTTAAGGAGAAAAAGCGGAGGCAATTAACAGAAAGTAGAGAAAATAGAGGCATTTCCCCCCTTCTTATGTATCAGATTTCCTTGGCTTTACATTGTAGAAATCAAACAGCATGAGCGGAAACCTCTCCAGTAACTGGGCTGTGCTTTGATTAGCATGCATGTAAGCTAATACACGGGGAACAATAAGCTTAAGAGATTATAAAATACTAACCACTGATATAAATGTATTCCCCAAAACACGAAAAGGTTGTTCTGGGGTATTGATGGAAAAACAATAGCAACTGTTAAATATGAAACACTTGTCGAAGTTGTTCTTTTGTTTGAGAATCTTAACATCGATGGCTACCAGGGATAGCAACTTTGCAAACAGGTTAAAATGTGTTATCCATACTTTAAAAAAAACGGTCAGGGAGGCTGTAATGACTCTGAAAAACCTTACACACAGCAGAAATCGTTTTCAAAAAGCCCGTGCTCTTCAGATATTTCAGTTTATTTGACCAAATGAAGTGACACCATACAATACATATTAAAACAAGAGAGGCACGGCGTGGGCTAGCTAACACCTTGAATGATGTCATCTTAGAAACAACTAGTTTTGATTAGACAACGGCAACTTTTAAATTAACTAAATATTTGTGCAACATTCACAATGCTACCGTCAGTCTAGGCCAGGACAACTCTGAAAAAAAAAAACACTAATCCAAACGTATGTTTTCCTGGTAAAATACAGGTTAAAAAACATGTAAACTTACCAAACTGCTGTCAACTCCAGGTCTCTGCAACATTAGCCTCTGCTAGCATTATGGCTGTGATTGCTACGGAAGCTCACTTTGCAGCACTTTGAAAAAAATAGGAAAGTTTGGCATTTGAAGAAACGATAATAAAAATAAAGTCATAATTATAAGATATTTCGAAATGATGATGAGAAATCTGAATTATGAGTTACTCAAAACAATGAAATAATACAAATAAAAACTGTGAAATAAAAGGTCAGAACTATGAAGTAAAAAGTCACCGATATGATAATGTAAGTATAATCATAAGGTCTAAAATCCGTCAAAATTCTTCTCAAAATTTTGACTTAATTGCATGACTATGGATTTCTATCTCATGATTTCAGCATTTTCTCTCATAATTATGACTATGTCATACTTTTGATGAAGGACTTCCTTTTTTTTTCTAGAAATGCCTTCCTTTCAAATTTATTTTTTAAGTGGTGGAAATGGGCTTGCACAGACTTCTGTGCTGCCTGATCATTTCTTTCTTTTACCTTTTCCCCCTTTGTTTTTTAAAGCTTGAAGCTGACGATATTGTTTTATAATATAAAAGTTAGGAAATATTTTAAAAAAGAAATACACATCAGAACTATGAGTAAAAAGTTGAAATCATAAGATAGTTACTTATAACTTTGAAATAAAAAGTTGAAATTGGGATATAGGAAGTTGTGTTTACGGGATTAGTTAAAATTAAGAGAAGGTAATCATTATAATAAGATATAAAGTCAAAATGATGAGATAAAAAGTTGAAATTATGAGATAGTACTGTAAGTCATTCTGAGACTGAAGTCAAAATGAGATAAATTGACTTAGCTCATAATTTTGGCATTTTGTCTCACTATTAGGACCCACTCTCATAATATTGACTCCGGTATTTTAGAGGTGCTTCATTCTTAATTTTCCCATTTTTAAGTAGAGGAAATGGGCTTCCTTGGACTTCTGATCTGCCTTTATCAATGTCTTTCTTTTCCTTATCTTGACAATGTTATAGCCAGATACTTTTCCTCCAGAGGACATGAATCCATACATTTATTTTTTGGAAAAAAATTAATAGTTATTATGGGAAAACTATGCTGATTTTAAGTGATTTATTGCCTTGCTGCTGAAATGTGCCTCACAAATCCCCTTGCCTTTCTCTTCCTTGAAGGAGTACAATGACACTTATGGATATGTCTTCTTTAAGGGGCTTTAGTAATCGAGGTTGTAGATAGCAGAAATCTCCCAATATCAAAGCCATCAAAAAATAAAGTATAGCCATGACTCAAGAGTTCAACAAACTTTAATCAATGATATAATATAGCTTTATTTTTTAGGACTCATACTAAAATAATGCATTTAAACATGTCTTAACAGAATATCCTCATCTACATGTTTGGATTTGAAATAGCATCTTTAATGAATAAAACAACATCATATTTTATTTAAAACAACACGTTGTTAAAAGTTCCCTAAAAGAGGAAGAAAATTTCATTTAGTGACAAAACCACAATGCCATACAAAATACACTTTACCGAATAAGCTCATTTGCATGTACTGTATAACTAGCATATTTAGCCACAGTAGCTTTGACCTTAGATGAAATCATAGCACTCATTGTTATTTTAAGATTGCATTACACAATGTGTGATAAAGAAAAAGTGAAAAGTTAGAAACATGATTTTTTTTTTCATTTTACCCCCCAAAGTGCTAATTTAGTATTCAACAATGATTCAAAGCAAGCTGTTTTTTTACACAAAAAATATACTGTATATCAAGAGGCTTCATGTACACCACATTAAGTTAATGTGTTTCATACAGTTATCCTCAAAAGTGCTTGTTGAAGTCTGAGCAGACTACAATAGAAAACAAAATTTACAGTACATTGGCCACATGTCAGCTGTGTGTCGTTTATACAAATATAATACATTTGAAATGAAAGTTAATTTATACACATTCCTACACTGAACTCATTATTAGAACCAAATACTTAAGTTTTTGTTTCATGTTGTTTACACATTAAATAAAATATATAAGCCATCAAATTTCTCAAACATGCCTCTTGCGTGTTACTTTCAAATCACTACATTTAAGACAGTTTCTGCATATGATTCACATTTTTCCTTTGAACTTCCTCAAGAAATTGCAACTATGAAACTACCGGTGATGGCGACAGTATGATTCCCAGCAGCAGGCTCACTTCACACTTTTTAGCAGCTCCTGAATGTTAAAACAAACACTTGAACACAACAGTCTGTTGGTCTGGAGGATAAAGTGCTGTTCTCCTTTGGCCCCGATGTAGAATCAGACAGAATTAGTGGTCAGAATCACTCATAGACCCCAGCCTCTGATCTGAGTGCAGCTTGATAAAAAGCCTCATGACCCAGAGCCTTGGACAGCAGTCTTTGCCCACGGGGAGACATGCAGCCTGGGCCAGGAAGATATCCAGCCATGGCTTTACCAGATCTTGTGGTTTTAGGTCTTGGTGCTGCGTAATAACCCTCCATGTGGTCATATTGTGTGGGTCTGACTTTAGTGCTCTGAGTCCTTCTGGTGGGCTGAGCAGAGAAGGATCCCAGATGTTCAGGATCCAGAGGGGATTTGGCATGATGATGATAGTAGTGTCGATGTTCCCTGGTGCTCTGCGACCTCCCCGGTCTCCTTAGGATGCTGGGTTTCACAAGACCAGTGTAGCTGTTTACAGCATTGGATAACATTGGTCGATTTTGGTCGTGACCTCGTATTTGACTTCTGTCATTGTGCTCGACGTTCTTGAGGTTGGTACAGCCTCTTTCTGGAAGCGAGGGGACTTTTCGAAGAGGTGGCTGATGGGAGGATCTATCTTGGATGCGACTCTGTCGGGACTTTCCAGGATCAGCACTTGACCGGTGACTATACTGCTGCCTGGTGACCTCAAGATCCTCTTGGTGGGATCTCGGGGAAGGTGGGGATGTATCAACAACATTGTCATCTTCAGCCCTGTTGGCGGAGAGGAGGCAGGCGTTTCCAGGGTCTGACTTGCTTCGTGTGTGCATTATATTTCTGCTTCTCATATCAGTGGGTGATTCAGGGCTGTCAAGAGGTGACACAACGGGACACGTATTTTTATGTCTGGATTTACTCTCCTGCTTGACTGGTTGGTATATTACTCGCTCAAACACTTCTGCATCTCTGGCCTCATAAACCACAGTGTCCCTGCTTTCTATGTAAAGCTCCCTGTTCGCAGGAGGAACTCGTTGTGGAGAGTAGTTATAGTAATCTGGCTGTCCACTTTCCCTTGAGGAACGAATGGTATAGGACTGACTGTGTTGGATACCACGTTGCCTGCTAGGCTCTACGTAATAGTGGCTGACATCTACTTGGTTCATATCAGAGTAAGGGCTGTAGCAATAGTCGGACCGTGGGTTCTCAAAGTGTGGCCTGACAGGATGGATGCCGGTCTGAATTAGCCTCTGGTAGGGCACCTCCTGGTGTGCTGTCTGCTCGACATAAAACATGGTGTCAGGGGGCAGCACTTCTGTCTCGGCCAGCTCGTAGTGACTAACATGAGGGGCATGAAAGGATCGAGCCCTCCGGATGGCTGGGTGCCTCACTATTCTATCTTCTGATCTCTGCCATTGGCCTTGTTGCCTCGGGGAGCCCCTCATAGGCTGCTCCCCTCTATAGTGACGTCTGTACTGGGGTGACAGAGGGTGTCGTAGCCCTAAACTGCTATAGCGTCCTTCAGAAGACTGCCTGTACAAACTCTTTGGCCCCACGAGATGATGTGGCAGCGCACTAGGCCGAGGGCAGTGATGTGCAGGCATTCGTCCACTTTGATAGGACTGACGGGGATGATGCTGAGGATGATGACTGTAGAAATCCTCAACAAGGCCCAGAGGCCTGTGGTCCTCTGTGCTATAGTGATGAGAGGAGGAAGGCTGTAAAGGACGTGGAAGGACCTCCTCAACTGAGGCAGGCATGGAGGTCTCTGCCAGAATAGCGCGGAAGTTAAACACATTGACAGAGTCGGTGTTCACATATATGGGAGAGGTTGACGGACTCTCAGCGGAGCAGACGGGTTGAGTTGGTGTTGAAACGCCAACACTATGATAGGTGGGTTCTGCTTGTGTAATGTCTCTGAAGTCTTTTTCCTCTCTGCGGTTTCTCCTCTCTGTACTACCTTCATCCAAGCTCCCTGACCCCAGTGGACTTACGTTTGGGGTGAAATTGCACATGCTCTCCTGTCCGTCAGCAACATGTAAAGGCTCCGGGTCAAGGTGCGCAGGAAGGAAATGGACTGGATGAGGGCAGCAAGGGCTCTCCATGGGGCCATGCACTGATGTTTGCCAGTGGGAAGCAGATGGGGCATGAGGGCCATAGTACTCCTGGGGATACAGATTAAGATCCAGAACTGAAGGCCTGGGTGGTCGCTCCTCGGCGTAGGCAGCTTCCTGTCTCTGGAGAGGGCGTGATGAGACAGTTCTTCTCTGGGAACCACTGCTGGCTTTATGGGCAGATTCAGCCAGAGCCAAGGCCAGCTTGCGGGCAGCACTCGTCAAGGGGGGGTGAGGAGGGAGAACAGATACTGAACTCATAAGTCTATCTGTTCCTGGGGAGGGATAAGACAAACAACGCTACAGTATGACAGGACAAACAAAGCTATGGTAAGACATGATGGGGAAAGACACAAAAGCTTTCATAAGAAACTACAGAGTGCATTGTTATTTAGTATATTCTAACTATATGTAGCCAATGTGTATGGTAAGAAAGAGGTGTGGTACTGACCTGGATCAGGCAGGTTCTGTGCAGAATCGGTCAGGCCTGATGCCTGGCTCGCTGTGCTGAGTGGGCTGCAGTGTGGGAAAGGTGCTCTCAGCTCTTTTCCATCAGCCAGTGGAGCTTCATGCTTGTCCAAAGGAGGGGAAGAGGAAGGAAGAGGTGGAGGACTGACAGATGCATTCTGCACATCTGCTTGCGTTTTTAGAGATTTCTTCCTGAGTTTAGGAGAAAGCTGTTTCGAGGTCACCTTCTTCCCACTTTTACCAAGAACAGGGCTAATATCTGGAGACTGGGAACAGCTAATGTTGTTGTTAGGGGAGGAGATGGGCTCTGATTCACTAGAGAACCCTGCACTCTTCCTCCATTTAGTTCCATCTTTGTTGGATTGCGGCCCAGGTGTCCCTGAGGGCGGACTGAACTGAAAAGACATAGGGTCAAAGTCCAAACTAAAAATGCCTGCAGCAGGTGGACAAAGATCCAGATCGTCTTCTTGGTGTGGAGGTGAAATACATGCAGTGCTGCGGACATGATCGGCACCATAATAACTCTCATTCAACGAGTAGGTTTTGGGTTCATCTTTGCTTCTAGGTTTGCTTAGGTCATCTTTACAGGTGGCTGAGTGGGCCTCACTGGTCGAACGAGGTCTACGCCGGCGGTAGTTAGGAGGTTCCCCTGGAATGGAAATAAAAAAATGCATATAATTTACAAATTACTGATAAGCAATCCTTTTTCAGGTTGCAACTTGTAGATTATAATGAACAATTACCTTCCACATTGTGCAAAGAGGTGAGAGACTCCTCACTTTTGGTAGAGCGTAATGTGCCGCTATCTCCTCGTCCCCCTGCAAATGTTTCCATAGCAAATTACTTTTCTCAACATAATGAATCATTACCCACAAGAACACACAGCACATCCAGTTTAAACAAACTGTTCAGGACTATTAAAAAGTCCAGAAACAAGCTTTCAGAGGTGCAAGTGAGGAAGTTTTCTGACTGTGTAACAGCAGCAGTGATCTGACCTGGCAGTGCAATGCTCTTTATCTCGTTGGGCTCACTGGGGTGTCGCTTCAGCTTACGTTTGGATACAGACTGGGACTTGCCCAGGTGGAAAAAGGAGCGCCAGTTCCCCACAGGAGACTTCTTAGCTTTAACAGGAGGCCTCTTGGTGCTACAATGCAGAAACAAATCATCTTTAGCATTTTTAGGTCTGGTTAAATGTTAAGTTAAGGCATTTTCAGGGTGCTATGTAAAACATTTATGTGACTATGTAACATTCATTAAAATCACATTACTCCAGGTTTAATATAAAATGTTCTACATGTTCTTTTTAAAGATTATTTTTGGGGCTTTTTAGCCTTTATTTAAATGAGCTCCTTGCAAATGGAACACATTCAACTCAGGTGTAATGTCATTTCCAGCTCTGACATCCAACATCCCCAGCAGAAGTCCCTGAATGATGAATCGGCACAACATTTTGGGATTCTATAGAAAATCTGTACATATTTATGTTTTTTTAATGGCACCATTTTCAAAACAGTCGGTATCAAGGACAACTGGAGCAACGGTGTGGCATGCAAACTGAGACAGAGACAGACATGCTGCCAATTATAGTGGTAAGATAGGATAGCTGGAGAGAGACAGGAAATGTGGGGAGAGGCAGTTGGGAGAGGATATGCACCAAACAGTGCCGAGACCAGGAACTGATCCCACCACCAGTGCGTAAAGGACTGCAGCCTCTGTATGCCTGTTCCACCAAATGTGCCAAGCCAGCACCCAAAATTTTGATTTTTCCCCCAATTTTCAAAGCTAAATGAATTAAAAAGCCAGTAATCCTCTTGTATGACATAGTTGTAGTCCCTGAATGTTTGGTTTGACTAGGTTCCTAAATAAATAATATCTAAAGATCTATCGTCAGCCTTTCAACTTATTTTATCAGCACTAAAAAACATGGCAAAACAACTGAGTAACTCAAATCTAGATAATGTTTCCTCATTAGGCAGATGTTAATGTAAAACTACAGATGAGGAGGACTGATAAATAAAACTACCTCTCCATGGGGAGCTCGATGACTGTGTGGAACTTGCCAAGCAGAGCTCCGGGTCCCTCCCCAACCTCAATGTAGTCACTGTGGGTCAGGCATGGCGTGGTGGCTGGGGAGCTGAGGTGTGCCTGAGTGCGGGCCTGCGCCTCCTCCAGAGACAGTAACTTTGTGGATGGGGAGCAGACCAGCAGGGACTTAGGTCGGGATAAAGTGTTGTTTCCTAAAAATTGGACATTTATAGTATATTAGTGAAGTGTTTAATTTCAGAAAAGATGCAATGTGTGCTTCATTCCGCTTTGAGCTACCTGTGCTTTCCCGTATGATGGCATTGAGTTTGGGACTGAAGAGAGCCTCAGTGTTGTTCAGGATGAACTCCACCACCACTGACTGGATCCGTACCTCCATAAATGCCGCTGTGCCGCTAAAACAGGCCGACTCGATCTGTCTGGACCTGAAACACAGTACAGCACAACCTATTTCACAGCTTTGCACTACTGAGACATGCTCCAGTTCACTGTCACAGAAACACGAGACAGCAATATGTTGGCGTTAACGATTGCTATTCTCAGAAGTGTGCATGCAGACCATAATGACAGCTCACCTGAGGAGGTTAGGAGCCCAGACAATGGCTAAGTTTTTAGTGTGCATGTTGGTGATGGAGCTAAAGGTAGCCAAGTGGGAGAGGTGTCTCATGAGGTACTCCAGAGTCCTGAAGGTAAAGAGAGCCAGAAATGTAATATAATGTAATAAAAAATTCAATGTCAAATTTTAAATGTTTCTTTTTAGATGGAGAAAAATGTTATGTTACTCAACATGAGATAACTGGTAAGTCAATTACTGTCAGAAATAAGACTAATTACTAATGAAATTGTTTCTAATATGGATATGAAGAGGCATTTTGCAGCTATTTTTTATGTATCTAAAAGCATTTGATACAGTTGATCCTGGTCTTTTAATCCAGACACTTGATAACATTGGGATTAACTCAAATGCTTGTAACTCATTTTAAATATTTTAACAGATCACAGTGTGTAAGGGCTGGAAACATACAATCAGTTTTTATCCTTAACAAAAGCTGTCCCACAAGTATCTGTTCTGGGCCCTGTTTCATTTACAATCTATATTATAATAATGTTGTTTCTTCCTAAACAGACTGTAATTTTCACCTTTAAACTGACCCCTTTTTTAATTTTGTTTTTTTGTTCTTTTGTATCTCAAATTCATTGTAAATGAGGGAAACCCCAATGATTTCAGAGACTTAAATAAAGGTTAACTGAAATGAAAAGAAATAAGCAATGCCACTTTACATTGGAAAAAAAGTAAAACAATAGCTATAAATGTGCTTTACTGAAGCTGCTTTTTGCTAAGAGATCTGGTACAGTTGGGTTTAGTACAGAAAGCATTTATTTGCATTTACATTACCAAAAGCTCTGAAAGACACCAAATTAGTTGATATGTACTGTCCTACTTTTTGGCATCCTTCTGCTAGGGATCCAAAAGTACCTTTCCAACCTAAAGACAGTTGATTAATTGAAAGAATCATAGCTTTTATGTGTGATAGCTGTAATAATGGACAAACTCAAAACAAAACATGTTCAGCTTCTTTCCCTCATTCTGTCATAGAAATGCTGTGATTTTTCCTTGGAAATTCTTTTGCAAATAAACCCTTTTGGGGTTCTTGTTCGACTACAACACCTTCAAGATGACAATGATATGAGCTTTAGAGATATGTAATTTGCAAATGAGACGGTTCCTAGAGTCGGCGTTTTAATGTGCTGTTTTCTTGATTCAGTTTTAAGGTTGTTTTATTGACATAAAGGGCAAAATGGTATCAAATGAACAGCTGCTTGGGAGCTGAACAGCTGACAGTAACTTATTACATTTATACAAAATAATATACAGTAACTGAGTCCTCATTTGGTCACTTGTACTTTTGTGACAACATTTTGAAATCAGTACTTTTACTTCTAATCAAGTAAGTTTTAACCCAAGTAACTGTATTTTTACTTGAGTAAAAAATTCTTGTACTTTTCCTACCTCTGTTGACGTGAGTGTTGATGTCTTAGGGTTAAACACTTCTGAGTTGATTTTAAGTTTCAAAGTGTAATTTGAATTCTATTATGAGTGAAATGGTCTTCAGTGTTGGAGTTCTTTGGCAGTGCAGATCCACCAGTGTTAGTTCAACACACGAGTCAGTTGATCTAAGCTCTGCCCACTGTAATTTCAAATCTCAGGAGATGTATTGGCCAAGTTCTCCATCATGCCCTTAAGCAGATTGTTTAGATGTGTGTTATGTGTTTTGCTGTGTTTGGGTGTTTCCTGTTGTACACTTACACCTGCAGAAACATGACCAAAAATAAACTTTAAATTAAATACTTCATAATTTTACTTGAGTAGATGTATGGACCAGTACTTTTACTTAAGCAAACTTTAACCATTTTACTTGAGCACTATAGTTGTGTCCGTTTCTACCTGTGAACATACACTATAAGATGTTATCACACTAACATTTTTCATCTATTCAAAGCTGAGTTTCAAATCTAAGTGCTTAATATTCCCTGTGGTTGAGATTAAAGTTGAAAAAAACATCTGTGACAGTTGCCGTTTTGTGCTGCTTTGAAGCTACTCTCCTTTTCTAGAAATCATACAGTCCCTTTTAAGGCCACCAGGGTGCAACAGTGAGCCTTAATCCTGACCTGTAGTGTGGAGGAGGCAGCTGTTGGATGACATTGTGGATTTTGACCAGCCTCTCCTCATCTGTGGCTGCAGACACAGCCTCCTGTGGAGACAGAGGATAAAGAGCACATCACAGACATTGCTGATAATAACAACAGAGGGACTGGCTTTAACAGTCCTGCTCTCTTTTTCTCTTTTATATTCAAAGCAGCCAATGTTTCTGCTCATTTACTTTGCTATTCTGTTTTGGCATGAATATCCCTCGCTGTTCTTCGACCGCTCAGCATATTGCAGTGACCTCATTTTAGCGGCACTTAAAGATGGGCTTAAAATTTTTACATTGTTTCTTCAGTTCTTTATTATCATGGTGGAACCAGAAAATTGTCCTTGGCAGCTTTTCTACTCTTACTTCTTATCCCCAGCATAAGACCCTGCCCAGTTCCCCTGTCACTCGAGTTCTTACTGAGAATCTATCGTAGAGCTGATAGGTGAGCAGAGGGTTCGGCAGCTCTCTGAAGTACAGCTTACAAAGGGAGCCCACTGAGTGTATATCCTGTCTGAAGACGTCCCTGCTCAGGTCTGGGATCTGTTCTGAGTCGAACTCGTGCCTAGAGGGAAACAGAACGAAGAAGGGGATAGAAATGAGTGTGGGAGTCGTTCTTTCCGCCCATCTGTCAGTATGAAATTACAGAAACAAGGACATCTCAACAGCATAAGCTATTTTTTGACCGGGTACCTTTCAATTTCGATGAATCATTATTCTTAATGCTTCTGAAATCTTCTGCCATATCACTTCTAAATGACTTATTGCTTCTTTTATTCCAAAATAAGTGTACTTTTGAATACAAAGGGTATCAGGCTATTATTACAAAAGAAAACTATAATTTCTTAAATATAGTTTTTTTCCCCGAGAAAATTACAGCTCCTTTTATTGTTTTTTTTTTTTTAGATTAGCTTCAATACGCAGTCTGATTTAAGTGTGTGTATAAACATGTAACAAAAAAAGGCCCTTCAATGCCCTTAACAAGTATAAACTGAGGAAATCTTGAGTTAGTCATCACATATTTATCATCGCCTTGTAACACTAAGATGTGATGTGGCAACTGTCAAAGAGTTTCTCATGCAAGAAAATCCCTTTTGATGGGCTGTCAACACCCCATCCTTTTACAAGCCTCCCAATTTATCTGCTAGTGAGTGTTTGTTTCATTAATTCCCCCTTGCGGGTATAATAGATGAAAAAATCATTACGCCTAGTCAAGGCAGCGCAGCTAGAACCAATTTGTATTTGATGGATTTTTAGAAGAAGCAGCTTAAAAAACAAAACATGGAGAGCAACATCTATCATGTTAATGGCAAACCCCACAGTTGCAAATATTTAAAAGTGTTTTATTTCTGTTTATTCGGTGAGCCTGTTTCCTAATTACCCCTTGGTGTGAGAACAGGTCAGCCCATAATGTCATAAAGAAACAGACAACTTTGTAGAGTAGTTACAAACTAAGCTCCCTGTCTCACTAAAGCCAAGGTCAGATTAAACATTTCAAGCATCTGAGACATCTCACAACCTCCTGACAAAAGGCCTATCATGTTTGATTTTTGTCCTTCCCTGTGCCATTTGTCCTGTGAAGAGAGTGAGAAGACCACAAAACGTTCTGCACACGCAGCAGTCACAAATGTAAACAAACCAAATGGCAACTTGAAGGACAAGTGATGTAGTCAGTAGTGTGAAAAGAAGATATGAGACAGAGGAAAGTTTGTTGAGCTCTGACAAAAACATTCCTGCCTCCATGATTTTTCATCAAGAGACTAACATGGCAGACAAAAAAAGAAACAGAAACACTGGCGAGAAAAAATGGATGCACTTCAAACACCCAGTGACTGCTGTTAGCATTACCATCTAGCTAGTGTATCATTCAAAGAAATTGAGAGGGACCTGGATGCAGCCGAGGACCTCCACTTCATACCATAAGTCGGATGAGTGCCACCATATCCTGTCTTCTAATACCAGTAGTCACTTGAACTGAACATCTTTGTTGTTTTCTTCATGCATCGCCACCATATAAATAGAGGAAAGTCTGCCACATAAGGAAATACAAGTAGTCGAAAAATACGTGACTAACAAGCATAGCGATTACATAAGATTAATTCTGATAAATCGATGTAGGATCCAAATTGACCAAATTGATTCATTTTAAAATAAATGTAATGTTATCGCTGTGCTTGTTAAGCTGAAAACTGATGTATTTTTGTCTACTTGTACTTCCTTATGTAATGGACTTGTCTCTTTTAATATTGCGGCAACACACATAAAAAGTAACAAAGACGTTCAGTTCAAGTGACTTCCGGTAGTAGAAGACCAAATATGGCCTCAATTTTCTGACTTCCGGTGTGAAGTTAAGGTCCTCACCTGCATCCAGGTGCTCTTGAAGAAGTCAGCAATTTTAATTGTTTTTATTGAAGAAATCCTATCATAATAGGCCTATTATATGCACTTGTTCTTGTCAAAATATTTCCAATAAACCATCCATTATTACAACACTGTATTAGGGTTGAGGATCATTTGATTTTCAAGAAAAAAAATGTCAAAATGTCAAATCTCAACCAAAACTTATATAATATTATAATTGTCGAAAAACTAACCACAGCCTTGAATTTGATTTCATGTAAATCTTTTACTTTACACTGTTGTCAATTTCTTACATCTAAAAACCTGAAATATTTGAATATCTAAAGTTAAACTGTAAGATATTCAAATATTTGAATATCTGAAGTTAAACTGTAAGATATTTAAACTCAGATATTTCCATATTCCCGGACATTTACAACTTTGTATACTCCAAAAAACTTTCCTGTAAATACATGACTTTTCCCCCAAATTTTAACCTTTTTTTTTTCTAAAAAACTAACAGTTCTTTTATTTTTTAATTTTTTGGGGGGCCCTATCCACCTTATTCCTGGGGCCACTACTGTAAATCTGAATATGGGCGAAACTTGGAAAACTTGGAAACCTTGGAAATACAAGCATTAGTTTTCCCTCCTCAAGAAAAAGGACAAAAAATTGTGATAGTTTGTAGTTTATGTGCAGGACAGAAAACTTTGCCCACCACCAAGAACAGCAATTCTAACCTCACGAAGTACCCACCTGAACAAAAGGCTTGGTGAAACTAGTTGGTAAAGCTGTGAAGTCTATCCTTGATTTACAATTATTTGGACACCTTTTTCTCCAACACAAAATCAAATTGAGTTTGTTTTTATTAAAATAACAACGATATAACAAAAACAAACCTCAGTTTCTGGATGTTAGAGGAGATTCCAGACAGTCTGTATATTCCATCCACGACTCCGTGTTTCTCTATGAACTCAGCACAGCTCTTTACAACCTGTGGGACTATAGGAGAAAGTAAAGTTAATGTTCAGACCAGTTCACCAGGATTGCTTTAATGGGGTTGTCTTGTGTTAAGAGGAAATGTTCTCGTTCTGCAATCAGGGCATGATATGAACTAAAACCTAATTCATCATTTCCCATACTTCTGTCAAACCCAGTTAAGGGATTTAATTCATGTCAAACATCTGCGGTTCCTAAATGAGAGCTAAATAAAGTTAGGGGTCAGAAGGACAGCTTACAAAGAAAACAGATATTTTTCTACAGTTCACCTGCAGTGGACTTTCCTGGATACTCTTCCTCACTATGATCAACATAAATACTGGAGGCAAATATTTTGTTTCTTACCCTGAAACATTTGATCAACTTTATGATGGCTAAAAACATTTGAAATGCTAATGTAATATGATTCTGCACTAAACTACTTATCTCCATTGAAGTAAACAAAGTATTCAAAATTAGTACACTCTAACATCCTACATTAAACATTTTCATACGTGAAAAGCTTTTATTATTATTCTACAATAATAGAAAACAATTTCAGGAGTAATTCTACATTATTATTCTCAATGTACATCAAGGCTCTCATGCTACATATAAATTTACTTAGATGTTATTATTAATTCATTCATTTTTAAATTTGAAATCTAAATTAGAGTAAATTTATCACATCATATTACGCACCACAAAGAATACAACACCATTATGGCCAAATGCTTTGGCCAGGATTTAACAGAAACTATCATCATCATGTTTTTAAAGGTAAAACCAAGGTAATAATAGTTTTGGATTTTTTTATTTGTTTTAATTTTATTTCGTTGTCACCTTTTGTTTCAATTTTCAGTTTAGTTTTATTTGGTTTTTACTGCTGTTTTTTTTTTTATATATATATTTTTTTATTTTTAGGTTCGTTTAGTTTTAGTGTTAGTTTTGGTTTTGTCTGCAATGTGGGGTACCTGTCCAGAGCAAGTCCAGAAAGGTCTCTTCACTTTTTACTTTATTATTCAGTTTGAATGTTTGTATACAACTCAAGACCTAAAATTACCACTGTGTGACATTGTCTTCAAACAAATCAGGCATTTTTACTCCCTCCAGACTTGGGTGTTCATGTCAGTCAGTATGTTAGTGCCAAAGACTAAAACTAAGGAGATTTTGTCCCCGATTCTATTTCATTTTAGTTAGTTTTGTAAGCACATAATACAGTTTTAGTTAGTATTTGTTTTATTTGTAAAGCTTAGTTTTCATTTGGTTTCAGTTAACTAAAATTATGTTTACATTTTAGTTTTAGTTATTTAGTTAGTTTTAGTTAATTATAATAACCTGGGGTAACATTTTTCAAAAAATGTAATTCAGGCCTTAAGTTCACTCTTTTTTTTCTTACATATGACTTAACTTATTGCTACTTTCTGCTCAGTTCATTAGGTACATATGTTCAATAAAAGCTGGTCACACAGTAGATGATTCTCAAGTCTTAAATCATTTTAAAATGTGGGAGACCAGAGACACAAGGACAGTTTCAAACAATTTTTCATTCTATAATCCTCTTAGCGCAGACACTAGACGACAACATGGCCAGAGCATTAGACCACAGACCTGCCAATGACCTCACAGTGAGGATTCCCCACACAAAAGATCTCACAGAATCAAACATCAAGCATCCCTTTAGATGCTAAATCATGCAACACTCACTGATACAGGTGACAGATCAGCTTGAGTCCATGGGGGGAAAGGTAAAGCAGTTCAATTAAGTTTAGATCTTTTGTACTAAAAGACAAGAATGTGCAGATGAAAAATAAACTCTGCCCAGACCAGAAACAACTCTGTCTGTAGCGAAACTCTGCATAAAATATCATACCTACAAATACCAGCAAAGCAGTGACCCAAAGCTAGTGCTTTAAGACTAACAGAGTCCAGGCGAGGCTCAAGATAACTGCATGAGTTGGACACCTATCAAGCAGCTAAGGCTCGATTTTCAACAACACACAGGTAACCAAAAGAGCTGAGATTAATAGGCCTGTGGCCGGTTTGCAGCATACCGTAGAGGAAACACTACCTTTTGTGTCCTTTTCTGTGAGGTGCTGGTTTGGCATGAATCTCACAACTCTGCCATCACATTTTTTGTATTAAAAGCAGGAAAGAGAGATCTTGTGTATGTTTTCCTCATTAGAATAAAGATTTGTGCTAATTGCAGTGTTGTGTAGAATTACAGGAGGCAGCGACTATCTTTTGTTGACTTTATTAAACCAACTTGACTGAACAAAACACAGACATACTCGACTACGCACTAACTTCTAGTGGAGCACACATCCAAAAGTCCCACCTTGTAACATCACTTCTTGTGTTGACATCACTTACGTATCTTTACGCCTTATATTGCATGAGACAGTCCCATTACATTATATTATACTGATGTGGGAATATGTAAATATTAGCATTGTGTTTTTCATTGGCATTAAAGTTATAGGAGATCTCAGATGGCAAAGAGTAATGCAAAAGTAATGTATGTAGCAGTGAAACTAGTTACTTTCAGCTGTGAGTAACTAATGTAACTTATTACTTTTTTAACTAGTAATTTGTCACTCCATGGCACCAACCTACACACTCAGGCATGCAGGCATGGTCAAGATGATGTGCTGGAGTTCAAACTCAGCATCAGAATGAAACAAAAATGTAATTTAATGTACTCTGGGTATAAAAATAACAGATATTAACCAGCCAAGTATCCACAGTAAGTGACAATTGTATTTCAAGTAAACAGTACCTAGATATGGGCGCAGTGGCAGTGCCCCTTTGCAACATTACATTTAGAATATCAGTTTAGTTTCAATAAAAAAACCCTGCATAGACTCACATTAAAAGTTGGATTACACTCAAGTTTTGCCTCAATAGAGACCATATTTTGACACAATTATCTCTGAAGGAGACATCATGCTGTCTAACATGAAACAGTAATTCACACCATAGACTCACTTCACAGCAATGTACCACAAATCCCCCATACAGCAGAACCTTACTAGGTAATCCCATTGTGTGGTTTTTATAATATAAAAAGCAATATTTTAGTGTGAGTTGCCAGCAGGTAGGTGATGGGATGGAGAGGAAATGGGAAAAAAAAAACAAGTCATTGTGGGAGTTATTTACCTTCATGTCCTGAGTTGTGGAGATGTTCCCCAAGGTCGCAGCCAAACACTCTCTCTCTGAGGATTCCCCGCTGCCGCAGCTTCTGCGGTGGCGGTCGAGACTTCATGAAACTCCTCAGGAAGGTTACCAGCTTCCCATGCTTCTTACACACTGATTAAGATGACACACACATACACAAATGCATAACAGACACTTTAAATCAATCCGTCTCACATACCCCAGAGCAAGACTTAAATAAATCATCAAGCAGGAGGAGGACAGACACACGCCGGAGAGTACCTGGCTTTGGCACCGAGCTTTGAACGCTGGGGGGAATCTTGTCATTTATCAGCTCAACACAGTCGCAGGGGAAGAATCCAACCTGCAAGTAGAGAGGAGAGGATGAGTGCAGTAGGGAGGAAAGACGCAGACGGCGATAACACGTCTAAGTTCAAAAGACCAGTGGGGGTGTTCAGGAAGGTTCAGAAATAGGTCAGTGAGCATGAGGGTACATGCTGCCTCAGGCTCTAAATAGATAGTTTGTGAAAAGCATCTTAAGGTGCCTCTTATCTGCAAGGATGAAGAAGCTTCTTTTTTAACTTCTTCTCTTTTACTTTAAAAAAGCTAAGCTCATATCATTTTGATAAAAAATTTAGTTTGTAACCAAAACCTATTTCTTTATTAGTTCAAATTGATTAATATGAAATATAGAAGGATGAAATGTAAAACATCCATCCATTTGGGTCATGGGGGCTGGAGCCAATCTCAGCTGTGACTGGGCATGAGGAAGGGTACATCCTAGAGTGGTCACTAGTCAATCACAGGGCTGAAATAGAGAGACAAACATCCAGGCATGCTCACACTCAAACCTATGGTCAATTTAGAGTCTCCAAATAACTTAAGGAGCATGTCTTTGGTCTGTGGGAGGAAGCCAAAGTCCCAGGAGTAAACATGCAAACTCCTCAAAGAAAGGCCAGAAACTTTCTTTCTGTGAGGCAACGATGCTAAGACCACTTTTCCCAGTTTTAGTTTTAACTCTGTATATTTCATCGACATGCTCAGTATCTGTTAAACAACTATTTCTGAATGCTTTTCTAACAAAATCCCTGTTTCATTTTCATGTTCTCCACTTAATGACTTCTTATTCTTAAGCACAGTTTTTGAACTTAAAAAGAAAATAAGACTTAATAAGAAAATCTCAGAATAGCAGAAGTCCAATGATGGTGTGCAAATACTAAAGACCCATTTCAAAATAAATGAAACATGAATGATGGTCTTACACCTTTGTTTACAACACAAGGCGACTACCCTTTGCTGGACCAGTTGCTTAAAAATGTGGGGGGTGAAATAAGAGTATTCGCATTTCCACAGGCACCACTACACCACTGCTGAAGATATGCTTGTGCTTTTTAGTCCATTGTTCAAAGAGAAGTAATACTTACATTTGTTTCTAACTTTCCATATTGTACTATTAAAGCCTTAAAGATGCAGACTAGTGGTCAGTTTTGTCTCTAATTATTGAACATAATGGTGAATTTTTTTCCACGTAATATGATTTCAGTAGCTTGTCCCATGACTCACTTTTTGTACCACCTCAAGCGCTCACAGACTCATGCAATCACATTATAAAAGTCTGTGAGGGTTCAGTGCTTGAGTTTAATTGCTTGGACTGAGAGCTTGCCTTTTTTCTGACTACCCTGAAAGTTAGCATTTAGGATTTTGGACAACTGTGGCAAATTACCATAGCAGCATAATGAAGATTATGGTCCTTGACACATGTTGGTCAGCAGTTTAATATTCAAATGGTTTTAACCATTTTCATTTTATAATAAATCAAGCAACAGAAGTAAAAAGCTGAGCATAAACTATTACATAACTTCATAACTGGAGCATGACTTTAAGCCATCACCACCGGGCCTCCAAATTTTCCAAATTAGGATTTTTGTCAGAGACATTTTTATCACAGATTTAACCATGTATTGCAAAATAGGTACACAGTTTGCTTGGCAATGCAGGGTCTCCTAGAAGATGCTCCCTGCATAGCCAAACGGCATGCTTTGATTGTCCAGGAAGCGCTAAGAAGAACCTGTATCAGGATGCAACAAAAGCCTAAAAGGAGGAGGTAAGGCTTTGCCAGCAGCTCTGTGAGCACTGGTGTAGCAGGGATCGGTGGGAAGGAAGTCATATTTAAATGGACAACCTTGCTGAGTGGATAAGCTGCGGCTGATTGGGAGCAGTGGAGACAAGAATGCTAAATTTGATTAACTTCTGCAAAAAGCCTCTGTAGTATCCTACACTGGGAACAGAAAAAAGATTCATCCCATTGGATGTTTCACCCTTTAACTGATTCTATACATCAATCATTGTCATTATTATTTGGCTTTTTGAAAAAGAAAAAACATACTGAATATCATAAATATTTTTTATAGGCACTGTAGCCCCTTGCTAGTCAACTCCCAATTTAAAAACAGGCCTGTCTCAAGCTTGGTGTTAAATGATGTTCTTACTTTTTGGTTTATTAAAACATAAAATGTGTACAGATTTTGATAACTGCAGCCATTACATTAGGTACTAGTCTAAATAATTCCAGAAAAATAAGTATGTCTGTTCTGCAGCTATCTGGTAGTATCGTGTGTGTTGGTTACAGCTGAAAACACACACATCCAAAGAAGGTGTTTGAGTCATCATTCATATATTTCCTAATCCTTCTCCCAGACTCACAAGACAGGTGAGGCAGGGTAGCATTCCTGCTTAGCTTCATAACTCTTTACTGCTCTCTGTATTTAAGTATTTACCAACTTCTGGCATTAAGTCCCAAACAAAAGTAAGCCTTATTGTTCGACTCAGAAATGTGCTACATAACTGAATTTTTAAACATAGTTTTGAGTCACAACTTTGTCGTCACTACAAGCAGGGGACAGTTCTTCTCTCATTGTCCTGAATTATACATTATAAGCATTGCACTTGCATTTTTATGATGTAAGACCTCAATTTGAATGCAGCACAGCAGATGGAGTACCTGAAAGCCATGTTTCCCTCTCCACCAGCCCGTGTCTTCTTTAGGAGGCATGTCTATGACTGACACGATGTCCCCGACCTGCACCATGCAGAGGAGGATGATGAGGATAAATTCTGATCACACGCAACAGAAAAAAAATGATGGGATCAGAAATATCCAGGAAATATCCAAGAACTGACCTCAAAAGTTAACTCATCTGTGGCTTGGGCTGTGTAACGTTTAGTGACGTGGGCAGCAGCGATGGCAGGGACGTTGATCGAGGCTTCTTCAGACACTAACAGATGGTTCCCTTTGTTGTCAATCTAAAAGAAATAACAAAATTCGACTGATAAAGATGGAAATTTTGATGCTGGACGAGCTTTGCTCTTCCACTAGAGGCAGGGGGAAACAGCTGCTCTAGCTTTATCTATAATGCAATAATAACCCTACAGCATCATACTTCATCACTGCTTATGTGAAACAAAATAAAGCATCCTTTTCGTTTCTACTTGAATATGTATTTTCTTGGCATTTGAAGGCTTGAAGAGCCAGTGTTTCAGCACATTATAATTTCCTTGAGATGTCTTCGAAAATCTGTTTCCCCTCAGAAAATAAAATTCATCTTATGAGCAACTGCATACTCTGGCAGAGATAACTGAACAACCTGAATATTCATGGTGAGTGTTTAACATTACATTTACTTAATGGGGTCTCATCAAGAGGCAGCATAACTAACAGCATTTCAGAGCAAACTGCTCATAAATAGATACCTCCATCCATGTTAGTACTGGACCACAGTTGATCTTATTGTCAGCAATGGCAGAGAAGCGGGAGAGATAGGTAGCCAACATCTTGGTGACTGCCTGTTTAAGACACAGAATTGCAAAGATTTAGTCATGTCTGCCATATTGAGGGTCATTTTCCACACAAAAAGCAAAAAAAAGTACTATTTTCCTATCTGGATGCTTACTAAAGTTTGAATGAATTTTTGTGGCTGATGTTTGAATAACAGGGCATTCAGAAAGTATTCAATGTAATATTTCAAAACTGAAATATTACATTGACATAAATATTCAGACCCTTTGAAACAACACTTGAATTTCAGCTCAGGTTCTTCTCATTTGTCTTGGCCTTCATAATTCTCCAATGGAAGAAGTTTGGCACAACCAGGACTCTTCCAAGAGCTGGTCGCCCGACCAAACTGAGCAACTGGGGGAGAAGAGCCTTAGTAAGAGAGGTGACCAAGAGCTCGATACTCACTCTGAATGAGGTCTTCTGTGGAGATGGGAAAATTTTTCAGAAGGACAACTACCACAGCAGCCCTCTACAGACACAGGCTTTATGGCAAAGTGGCTAGATAGAAGCATCTCCTCAGTGCAAAACTAATGACAGCCTGCTTGGAGTTTGCAAAAAAAGCACCAGAACAACTCACAGACCGTGAGAAACAAGATTCTCTGGTGTGATGAAACCAAAATTAAACTGTTTGGCTTCACTAAACTTGAGAGAGTTTGCATTGAAGGCTGGCAGAAAATTTCCCACTCCAGGTTTGCAAAGCTTGTTGTGTCATATTCAAAAAGACTTGAGGCTGTAATCACTGCAAAAGGTGCTGTCACTTAGAACTGAATAAAGGGTCTAAATACTAATGTCAAGTTTGTAAAAATTTCTACAAATCTGTTTTACTTTGTCTTTTTGGGGTACTGGAGTATAAAAAAAATGAATTTAAACAATTGTGGCAACTGGCTATAACATAACAAAATAGAAAAAACATGAAAGGGGGTCTGAATACTTTCTGAATGAACTGTACATATATATCATTCATCATAAATACTGAGAGCGTAATTTAATTTTACCTCAACAGTTTCCTTCAGTGTGTCATGTCGTGGCAGCTCTGTGAGCTGTGAGTATCGGCGGTCATAGATACACAAGTGCAGGTGTTTGTCAAGCACACGGAAGTCTTCGTAGGACCTCTTTACCAGCCAGTTTTTACCCTGACAAACAGGAAAAACACAGAGATTTCATGAAATCCAATAAAAAAAATCATCCTCAAAGTGCCAGGAATGATGTAATGATCATCAAAAAAAAGACAGTCAAAAAACGTTTCAATTTTGCATTTAAAGCTCCTATGACAAACTTTCCATCACTGTAGATTTTGGCATGCTCTTTGGGCAAAACAGTACCTTTTCTTTATGTTACTGTTGTCTTGTACATGTCTAAATCCTGTTTATTTAAAAAAATCATTTTGCTTCCTTTTAGCAGTCAAACGTATCACTCTCTGTGAACATTTTTGTGAAAAATGAAAACAAAAGCTGTTTTTATACGTTGCTGTTAATCACCTCCTCTAACACCTTCACCAGAGCAGCTGTTTGAAGCATTAATGCTTACCAAACAGACATATTCAGTCTTTTCGCTGATGACCTTGTTTGTTTTTGTGACAATTACATAAGCATCACTGTTCAGTCTGTATCATATATTGTAAAAAAAAAAAATCCTCATGGGAGCTTTACAGTAGACCATCCTGTGTTTTTAAATCACTGCTCATTCTCATAGAACTTGATTTATCTATCATCATCTGCATTTTTTTATATAACTCATTATAATGTAGGGTAACAGTACTCTTTAATGAAGTTAGATGTTGGCACAGGTTTGTCTCTTTAATAACATAATAAGATTTTTTATTATATTTATGGGGATTAAATCAGTTTTTTATATCAATTGAGCTTTATTTTTCTTTAAATTAATTTCAAACTTCAATTTTGTTTTCTTTTTACATTGTATAAATGCTGAAATATATGTGATTTTAGTCAGTCTAACAATGCAACAGTTTTATTACACTTAAACGACAGTTTAATCAGTTTTTATTTACGTTGTGAACCTCATCCCTCCTAAAATTCACTTAGTTATTCAATATTTTTGATTATTATAGGTTCCATGTTGGAATTATAAGACACTGGTAGTACCACCATTACTTGTACAGTATTCTGAAATCAGCCATTGTTTGCCTCCAAAAAAAAAAAAAAAAAAGAAAACAGTGCAGCCATCTCAGATGACTCTGTAGGGTGTGACAACCTAGAATGTGATACATCCACTGATGATGTCACGGTTCCAAAGAAAGAACCAAAAATAGTTGGTTCCAGCTGAGAACCAACTTTTCAGGTTCAGAACCAATTTTTTCCCGGTTTGAACGTGCTGGCCAGTTCAAATTTAGGTTCAGGAACTGGAACTGGCACAGAGCCCTGCCAGTCTGAAAGGCCTACATGAGTACCAAAAACCAGTTCCGACATGGTACTGGTACCACATCCAATAACTACCAGACCAAATTATAACACAGATAACCATACTTGGAATGTTTTTGTTGTGTGATCTGAGTGTTAAGTTACACTGATTTCCTTTTTGTATCCTATGTTTGACTGGCACTTTATAAAAGTATTTCTGCAAATCATTTATGATACCCATACAGCTTTTATTCTCCCCCTGACAGTTAACACACCTTTTTCCCCCCAGAAGTGTTTATTTAGGCACTGTTTAGGCACCAGCACTGTATAAAAAGTATCTTGTACCAGTCGCGGAAAAAAACCTAAAGATACTTAACCCTATTTCCAGTGGACTATTGTCGTTTTTGATGTGAGACACATTTGCACCATAGATGAAGTTATCCACTGACTTACGGTGCTCCTAAAGGACAGATAGTATTTATTCTTCATCAGTATGCATTGCCTTGCCTTATAGACCTACATAAACACTTTTGTTAGATTAAATTCTACATGAGCTAATTTAACACTGCCAGTTTTACTGTGTATTTTACTTTATTATAGAGGTTTGACTTTACCTGAACAACCTGTTTGGAGATCTATTCTTTTGTTATTACAGCCAATAAGAAAAGATCATGTTTTACTGTACAAATCCTCAGTAGCAACTCAGTACTCAGTACTTAGAGTAAAGTTTGAATGAGATACTTTTTAGTTTTACTTGAGAAGATTTATAGAACAGTAGTTTCACTATCACTTTAATGAATCTTAATCATAGAACTGTACTTTTACTTCAGTACAAAGTCTTGTACTTTTTGCAGCTCTGCTCTCTTCCATGTCCCAGGTTTTATGGAAAAGCAGCATGTTGATTCATCTTGTGTACCTCAAAACAATTATGAGTAAAAAAAGGATATTTTGTGTTTAAATATTTTTTAAGTGTAAGTGAATAACCATTTGACTTTTTATGTGGCTATTATTCCATTATTAACATGGTCACTTTGTTGACCTTAATTTTCACCATTATGATGTAAAATATATGAAAAAGTAAAACAAGCACTAAAAAAGTCATGGGATGACAAATGATATTCTATGGCTATAATTTTGAAATTTCAAGTATTTCAGAGTACCCTATAAAAGGATATTTGAATAGCTAAGTTTTACTATTGGTGTTATGTTACCTGGCAAGTGATCTGGACCAGAAAGACCAGCTCTTTGGAGTCCAGACCAGGCTTCGGTCCTTCACTCTGCCCCTCTGCAAGAGCCAACTATAAGAGAAAGAGCCAAAAAGAGAGGATGGGGAAGGTTAATATTGAGAGGGCCCACATTCTGAATAATGGATGCGTATAATACAACAACCTTTATGTGTGTGACCTGGAATACAACACGAACATCATGTCCAACCCCATTTTTCCATTAAAAAGTAAAATGGCTTTTACACTGAGTGGAGGAGTTTAGGTGAAGAAACCTGAGAACTGCAGTAATACATAAGAGAGACAAAGTTTTTCTTTTAAGAAAACTTTCTACTAAAAAGAGATCTTGGGGAATTCTGCCAGATGTTCTGATGCCTTTTTGAGTTTTTAGGGAAATAAGTGCAGTTTATATCTTTTGCCACCAGCAGAGTTGTGATCCATATTCTCACTCCACCATAAATCCTGCAGCGTGAAATGTATAATACATAAGCTAATAAGAAATCAGTGCTCGGAGGCGGGGTAGTTTTAGCGTTCCTCTTCCTCCCCGATATTTCATATACCCCCAAAACTAAAGTGATCAAAGCCCTGAAGGGGTTTGGGAATACACTGACAGACATTACTGTAGAGGAGACTTCAAAGGCCTGAAAGCCAAGGGAACTTCTGGTTATTTATAACTGGTAGCTACCCATCTAGATACACTGTTACACAACACACAGCGACCTAGTTACTGCTCAACGGTAATACAGCAAACCAAGGAACGCACACTGAGAAAACTGTTCTTTAATAAGTTATGGCAGCTGAGCTCTTACCCAATGCAATGATTTGTTTGACTGAATAGCCCTGACAAAGCCCCTGAATTAGATGCAGGACCATGAGGCCAAATGCATGATGGGATGTGACATCATTCCAACCAGGAATATTTTGTGATTAAACAAAAAAAAGGTGATAAAATGAGAAATTATGACACACAAAAAAAGGAAAATTCTGACAATTTTCATTGAAGACAGGCTTGAGCACCACTTCCTCTATAGTGCTCACACCTGATTGGCTACTCCTTTTGTAATAAAACATGCCAACACACATTGATTTTAACCCCTATGCCAGTGTGACGTCATGTATTACAAACATGTGGCACCATAAGCTAAAATTAGCACACAAAACATGCAGGTTACCTGCCACTAAAGCATCTTAGAAATCCATCCGCAGCTGAAGGATGTTGCTCTCCCTTTGTGTGCGGCTGCAGTCCTGAACCTCAGTGAGCCCTTTCAAACAAACCCAATCTTTGCTGATGCCAGCAGAGTTTAAATGCCGCTCCTTGCTCCCCTGCTGCCTCATGTAAAAACGCTCATTCACGCGGCTCTGGATAACCACGCACTCACCGCTCTACTTAAAGCAGAAAATATGAAACAAGGATGCTTCCCACTGTGTGTCTTACCCCCTTTCCTGCATGCCTCCTTCCATCTCTTCCCCCTGCTCCTCCTCGTCTCATCCCCTCCCCTCTCCTATACTCTCCCCCCCTCCCCCCTCCGTCTCTCTCTCTCTCATCCACTCAGCTTCCTCCAGTGGCAGAAAGGGGGGTTTTGTCAGTAAATGGGCTCAACCAGCACACACAGACGCTTGAGCTCATCCATCACACCGAGGCAAGGCTGCACGGGAGAGATAGACAACCCTGCTTCATTTCAAAACTATTCTCATTCATTCCACGCTCAAGGCGAGACTGGAGCTAATCTGGAGAGGGATCAGTCTGGGAGGCTGCAGACTGAGGCGGTCTGCCGTCCTTGTGGTGCTATGCTGTGATTAGGATACATGAGACAGGATTAGAAAACTCCCTCTCTGCTTCCACAAATGCTTCATGGAAGATATAAAAGACTTATCTATCAAATTCAGCAAAGAAATAAACCTAAAATAATATAAAGACTACATGACATCATATCACAAATAATACATGTATGTATTACTAGTAATATGTGCCAACTGTATGATTATATATGTGCAGACAGTATGCGCAGCCTTCAGTGTGACTGTCTCCACAGACTCATATTTATCTTCTTGTTCAGCTCGACTTTTCTTCCCCCTATGGACCTTTTCAAGGTCACTGAGATTGTTATGCTGCTTCACTTGCCCTCGCTCAACTGATGGAGCATCGTAGTCACGGCAACCACAGCAGGACCACCCTACTGAGAGCATCCTGGGATTTAAGTCTCGTCCAACTCGCTTCACTGTACTCCATTAATGCTGCAAGTCAGAAAGCAGCCCCACAGCATGCATGCACTGCTCATGCCCTCTTTTGTGTCGAGCTCCATCAGCAGCTTCAGGTTGCTGAGGGACAACTGCTGCACTCTGGTGGCAAGAAGATGGAACTACACCGACTTTAAACCAGAAAACCCAGTACTACATGCTTTAAATCATTGGGCCTCAACCCTTTTTCCTCTGCTTTTAATGATGATCACTGCGATAAAGAGAAGTATGAGCATAAAGAAAGCCATTACAATTAAACTTTTTGTTTGTATGAGTCAATGCACTTGGCCAAAAGATGTTGACAAAAGATCACACAGGCATCAACAACAGGTGGAGACAGAGACATGCAATGTGTGTGGATAATAATAGTGAGAGAGAGAGAAAATGAGGAGATAAAGTCAGTGGAGGACAATCAATCATCATAAAGAACATTTACCAAGATACGTAATCTTACCTATTATAAATACAATTACAATAAATGGTTTCTTAAGTAATTATTTTTTTATTTGTTTAATCTTTCAGTGGGAAGGCTTTTTTGACAGCATGGGTAAACTTTACAATTAATATTGGTATCATAAAGTCCAGAAGTTACTCCTGATGTGGCAGGAAGGCGAAAAAGTTCATTTCCAACCCTGTCATTCATACATGTGCATAAATAATGACAGACAGACAGACAGACAGACAGACAGACAGACAGACAGACAGACAGACAGACAGACAGACAGACAGATAGATAGATAGATAGATAGATAGATAGATAGATAGATAGATAGATAGATAGATAGATAGATAGATAGATAGAGAAACACTGGAAATGAAGGTGATTTTTACATCTTTATACTCCAAATGATACAAGAAACATCAACACTTTTGGACCTGTGAATTTCAATGGCCTACCACCACACTATCTTCTTCTCTCACATCAGGTTTTACTTAAAAATATAACTCATCAAAAAAAAAAAAAAAAAAAAAAAAAAAAAATCTGAGGGTCATTGGATGAACATTCTGTCTGTAACATCTCTACAGGCCAATCAGAGCAACGAAACACACGATGTAGCCGCTACCGAGCTACGCCCTTACCAAAGGAGTAAACTCCATAAAGAACTGCATAACGCGAACCATGGCAACTGTAGACATGTCAGTACAAGAACACATCAACAACTCATTCAGCAAGTCACAAAAAACCCCAAACAACATGCAAAGATCTGCAGGCCTCATATGACTCAGTTAGAGTCAGTGTTCCTGACTGAACAATGAGAAAGAGACTGGGAAAAAGTGTCAGCCATAGGAGAGTTCCAAGGCCAAAACCACCGCTGACTAGAAAGAACACAAAGGCTCATTTCACATTTGATCAAAAATTTGCTGAAGGGCCTGAAAAAACAGATTTTGATCCTTAACGTAATAACGTAATAACATAAAAATTTGTGTTAAACTAAAGTGATTTTAATAATTAAAAGTAATCTTAAAAATGTGTTCAGGCTAGTTGATTTTAATTGTGTACCAGGAACATAAAAAATATAGTGTTCAAATGAGGACCACATACTGCCCTGTCTGAGCATGTACAGGGAGAAAACGGCATTTTGTCCTTTCCTGGTTAGGATTTACACTTTTCAAAGGACATTTTCAGCGCTGCAATTACCCACCCATTTTTCAGTAAGTAAGAAATTTACTGTTATTGGTGGTGAAGCTTGTGTCAGAAAGTTAAATTAGTTTCTAAGTATTTTTTAAAACACATACTGCATATTTTTATAAGGTTACAGCCATAAATATCAAGACGTAGCCAACACTTGAGTATTACTCAAATTATTTGAGTTATGACAAATCTGCTGTTTTCCCAGAATGCCTTTGGGCACTAAACCTTATGTACTTAGTCTGCTGCTGCTGTCTTGGCCAGGACACCCTTGAAAAAGAGATTTTTAATCTCTAAGAGGTTTTCTCCTGGCTAAATATAGGTTAAATAAAATAATTTTAAAAAGTGCACCATGAGTGACGTTGCTGTCTCAATTAAAGAGGTCCCGTCTATAGGGGACAATGTAACTGTTGTAACTGCTAATGTCAATGAACATTGAGTGGCACACTGACATTGATGAAACTTCACCTACAGTGCAGTGGATGACTAATGGTCATTGCAACAAATGATTGCACAAATTAGTCCACCTTAGATGAAATGATAACATAAAAAACATAATCAGTAATTTGATCAGTATATTTACAGATGCATATAAGGCTAAAGACAGTAAACATTTAATATCACAAATTTATAAAAGACTACAAAACTCTAAGAATCATTCTACTCTCCAGGTTAAGCAGAAATGGGAGGGGGAGTCTGGCCTGGAGATATCTGATGATGTCTGGAAAACTGTATGGGAGGGTCAAGCTAAGACCACCAACTCCAGAGCCTGGCGGGAATTCTGCTGGAAGAACATAATAAGATTTTTTGTAACTCCCAAATTGAAATCTAAACAGCAGGGTTGTCAGGGACAGGATAAATGTTGGAGACAGTGTGGACAGACAATGGCAGATCATTTTCATATATTCTGGGCCTGCCCCCTTATTCAACCTTATTGGCAGGAATTTGCTGGAGAAATTCAGTCAATTTTTGGTTTACAAGTCAACTTTTCTTTCATTACATTGTATTTGGGTAAAATCCCAGTTGGACTTATGGCCCAGGATATTTATCTTTATAAAGTGCTCCTGGCTGCAAGTAAGAAGGCCATTACACGGAAATGGCTGCAGATAAATTTGCCATCAAGGAATGACTGGATTACCATTGTTAACGAGATACAACGTATGGAGAGACTGACCTTCAACCTAAGATTGCGGGCTGAACAGTTTACTAAATACTGGGAAAGGTGGACATTATATTCTTTAACATGTAACTCATTGTATGTGTGAAAGATCACTCCACTTTGCATTAATGTATGGCCTATATCACCCTTGTCACCCTTGTCAACCTGTCTGTTCACTGATATTTTCTATTTTTCTGTTTCTATGCTTTTTTGTTTGTCCTTTATTGTTGGAAAAAAAGAAAACTTGAACAAAAAGAAAGTTTCAAAAAAAAAAAAAAACAATCAGTGAGTACTATTTGACGTTTTAAGGTAAGCAGTTACCTACAATATACCCATCTTGCTGTACAGAGTACTACATTTGAGCAAATATACCTCTAATTTGGAATTACCTAGAAATAATAAGTTGAGTTAATTTAAAAACATATGTGGAATCTAGGCTAATTTCTTTTATGCAACTGCTAAAATTGATAAAATTGAGTTAATTTAAATCCATTCATTCAAGTCTGTTTAACCTAGGTTTAGTTGACTTTTCTTTAAAAAATTTAGCACCTGCTACACAAAATTATTAAGTTAAAATTACCTATATTATTCATCTGAGATTACTTAAAAACATTAAGTTCAGTCAACAAAAAAATATATATCTGGATCTAGATAAACATATTGCGTGCAACTGCTAAAATTAATAAAATTAAGTAGGATCAACATAACTTTTTTTTTGTTCAGTGTAGGCAACTTGCTGTAATTGATAGAACCATGTATTCTGCTCTCTACCAGAAAATCCTGAAGGAGAATATCCAGCCATCAGTTTGGGACCTCAAGCTAAAGCCCACTTGGGTTATGCAGCAGAACAATGTTTCTGAACACAACAGCAAGTGACCTAGTCAAAGTCCTACTTAAAAAACACTATTTTCATCTGTGAAAGAGAGCCCCCCCCAAAAAAAACAAAACTTGGAAACCACTGCCTTACAGGTAAATCAAATACATCTACACCAAACTATAGAAATATATTTGAAAATTATATGGTTAATATTATGTAACATGTCAAATCTAATAAAGAGTAAGGGAATTAAAAGGAGGTCAGTTGGATCCCATCTTTTGAACCACGAGGAATCTCTTATACTTGTCAGTGGAATCTGTAATAAGGAGGTACCGAGGTTCAGGCTTTTAACCAGCTTCCTGCTTTATTAACTCACAACAGCAGCATACATTCACTTAAGGTGTCTTCGTCTGACTTACGGTAGAAGTGTCGTAATTCAAGTGACAACTGTCGTAATTGTCGTGACATATTTACTTCCATGACAGAATCTAACAAATAATTGTTGAGATAGTCCAGTCAGTGTGGATGAAAGTAAGAGTCTAACTGAACCCTAGAGAGGCATGCCTAAAAAAACATTCTCAGTGACAAAAGAAGTACCAAAATGATGAACAGCAATATTATTGTAATAATTCACTAAGCACCACCAACAGTCTCTGTCAGCAGACTTTCTCACACCTACTATTGTTTAGCCAGAACAGGTTTTCACTTTCAAAATGAGTCATCAAAACCTACTCCTGGATAGACCTGGCTGTCTCTCCAGGAAACTACTGTATCACATTTACCCAGTGAATGACTCACTGTGTGCTTCAGTCAAATTAATGAAAGAGAAGGAGGTTAGAGGTTTACACAGGCTAAATGAGTCTGATATTTATATACTGTAATACAGAGGATAAATGTAATACTGCAGTCGGATTATGGATCCAACAAGAATGAGGCTAATAAACTTCTTTGCCACCTTATTCAGGCGGCTCCACTGTGGATATGATTATAGGCACAATTTTGGATATGGCAAAAGTAGGATAAATGTCTCTCCAGTGGCTAACCAACGTGGTTTACAATCAACAGTGAATTTAGTGAAAAACACTTCTTTTCAAATCACATGTTCCACTTCATTATATTCTTAACAACAAATTTACTAAACTTAACCACACAAAGGTTTTTACCAGATGAATTTGCCAATGTGTGAAACACATCCATCTGGGAAAGCTTCAATAGGAAACGTCTGAGAAAAGGCAGAGGCTTTGAAAAAAACTCAGAGTGTGATTGGATGAACATTTTGTCACATCTCTATGGGCCAATCAGAGCAACAAAACAAGTGATGTAGCAGCTATCGAGCTGCGCGTGCACAGCTACCGAGGAATTACGCGAAACATGGCGACTTGATTTTGAAAAGAAAACAACTCACTGCTGTTCTTTGTTCTTCTTTAAACGCAGAATTGTTGTCAAATTCTGATATAACTGGCGCTTTAGCAGCATCCACGCTAATGTCTTCGTCCATAACTGCACCAGCCTCTTGCTGCTGCTTGTTTACGTCACGACTCTGCCATGCCCGAAAGGACTGCCCCTCATCGCTGATTGGTCCTGTCACTTTCTAACTGGGCCCAAACGGTTCAGACAGGAGCTTTGCAAGATGGATTTGCCAGTGAGAAACACGGAAACAGGCGTATCCATCTACTTTGCAAGGTTAGCAATGTTCTGGTACTTGTTAACTTTGTTTCAGGATGTAGCATATGAATAACAGATTAAGATAAATTACATCTTATCTAGGGCATTAGTCTGTTATATAGGCTACTTGAATTTACTGAACCCTGCAGACCCAAAAAGCTGTTCAGATACGCTGAGGAAGAAGAACGCATAGCTGGTAGCTGAAGCTCACAGGCTTTCTGGGTGAAGAATAAAACTTTATAAAAAAATCCATTGTTTTTGGCCCATTTTTCCTTGAACTTGCCAAATTACATGGATAAACTACACCCATCTGCTTTTCTGTACAGCCTAGCTTCTCCAAGCGCCCCTTGTGAAGGGGAAATGCTCACTGAAATCTCTGGATGCTATTGCCACAACTATTGCCCCAGGTCTCATACACAACCTAATCTCAAAAACTCTGAAATATCCCTTTAAACATAGCTAAATAATATCCTAACTATGCCTTTGCATATTATCTGAGATCACTCCTTCATATTGTTTTCCCATCCCTTGACTGGGATAGATGGATGGACAGATGGATGGATGGATGATGCTTTATAAATTCGGAGGGAAAGTCAAGAAATTGATAGAAAAATGCAGAGGTATTAATGCATCATTCCATTTTAAGGTATAGGCTAAGTGATGACTTCAACTTTTTAATCACTAAAACACTCTTATAATTAGGATTAGCATGTTGTTATAGGAAAACAGTGGTTCTGGTTTCAGTGGCAGAAGGCACTAGAAGTAACAGAATTCATGCAAGGTATCATGGGGGCAAAAAATAAAGTGGACAAAAGTTTTACAGCTCCTAAATGATAAACTGAAGCATTTATGTGACATTGCAGAAGGAGGGAGTGGGAAAGAAAGGGTAAGCAAGAAAAGGAAAACAAGAGCATTGATTCAGCTGCCACATTGCATTTCAAGACTGATGCATTTCTAGGGCAATTCACCTAAATGCCAGCTGAACTCGTGCCAAAGACAAAATTACTAAACATAGTAACTCTCCAGCAGAAGTCACTCAGTGCGTATTTTCAGAGCTTACCTGAACGGTGCCAAAGTCAGCAGTCTCATAGTGGAAGTGGGCACACTCAGCTAACCTAGGGAAGTGACCTCGAGGGAATGTCAGCCTTAAAAAAAAAAAAAAAAAAAAAAAAAAACAGCAAGTCATCAGTATTCACCACACTGATACCATGATGGAGAGAAAAGCAAAGCAAAAGAGAGGAAGAGGAAGGAGAGATTAGGCCAGTATGAGAGGGTTACAGATGTAGACTTGTCTGTCTATGCCGCACCCAACACTTTATAGCTCCTCATTTCCATGGCCTGGATAAAAGGCCTGTTTTACAGCCTATAATAGCAGCAACATGGTCTCAAAGAGCACCTACTTCTTCACGTTCTTGACCTTCATGCTGGCCGTGCTGACGCAGGAGCGCAGGAGGGGCTCAGCTGGTAGCTCTGTGATATCATCGCTCCTCACCTACCAAACAGAGAAAGAAATCAATAACCGTCAGTCAGTCACTCAGCAACTAAAGGAGAACAGAATACAGTCAGAATGCTTTGGGTTTATTGCTGAAAAACTAGTAATGAATCAAAGTATACAGAACTTAAACCTCTAAAAAACATGAGGTCAAGATCGTAGTGTGCTCATGCTAATCTGATGCTATAGATGGAGCTTTAGGCCAAGTAGCATTGTGTTTATCCCTGGAAAACTGCTAGTACAACAAAACATACTGACCATTACTTCTAATACTGAATAAAAAAATGAGATAAGGGTGCTATTGCTATGCCAGAGTTACTTTATGAACTGCTGAGCTGATAGTGTGTAATGCTAACTTAAGCTAACATGATTTAATTCTAGGCTTTTCAGTGACCAGCTGTCTTCTTTCATCTCATGTTATGTGTTTTGGTTTATGCAACTGTTTTTTTTTTCTATATTTTGCTAGGTCAGGATTGTATCTAGGGTGGGCATATGTCCAGCTTTTGGCTGGACAGTCCGGAATTTCAATGCCTTGTCTGGCATCCGGCACAGCCTCAAGCCAGATGCTTATTTGTCCTTCTTTTGGAGTCGTACCTGAACACAACGCAGCATACTGTCCATTGCTCTCTCTCTCTCTGCACATCAGTCTGGTGTTTGTACGTTAAATTTGATCCTAGTAATGTATACACAGCGTTGACCAGACATAAACTTTACCTGGCTGTCACACAGTAAATTAACCCTAAAGATATCTATTTTTGGAGATCAGTGCCATCGTTGATCAATGAAGTGTGCGCAGTGTCCACTCCCTCTCCCTCTCTCTCTCCTGATACTTGCTGCACAGAAACTTTCATCATATCTGTCCCTTAACTTCCCCCGGTATTCTGCAACCTCTCTTGTCAAACATCAACTTCAACCATTGTTTAGTTTGTGAACTTATGATAAAACTGTTAAGTTCTTGGACTGGTTCCGATCAGGAATTAATCAACGTTGTCAAACTTTCTTGCGCAGATCAGCTGTTTTAAAACCAGATCGCTGGTGAAAACAAATAAAGACAATGTGTATTTGAAGGTGATTTAACAAAAGATGGTAACACTGAAGCAGAAACATAAAGAGGAAGAAAAAGAAGCAAAACGGATGAGCTGCTGTGTGTGAGGGAGGAGGAGGTGTGAAGGAGTGTGTGTGAGGGGGTTTAAGGGGGGCAAGATCAGCTGTTTTACAAGAGTTTACATTACATTAGTCTTCTCTTCAAATTGAGGAGAAGACCCCAATAAAACAGATATCTAATAAAGTGGGATTAATGTTATGATGAAAATAATTAATCCATAGTGAACACTTTTTTAGACTGGTGGAAATGAAAAATATCTGTATTATTGTAACAAGGAATATGATCATAAAAATCAATGATAATTTTACTAACAAAGAACTGTGTCTTTTATATGTGAATAACTGTCTAAATTGCAAAGACTTTATATTCTTTATTATTATTGTAGTAATATATCCTTTAGTTATTTTAGTTATTTTAAGATACTTTTGAGTATTGTTCAGTGAGTATGTTGGGGCAATAGTGGTGGCAGTGTTGGGGGGCCTCATATCAGAGTCTGCTTAGGGCCTCACTTTGGCCAGGGGCAGTCCTGGATCAAATTGACCTTCAATGAATAGAGTATCTCAGAATCACTGTATCATGATACCATTGGTATCCTGGACAAAATTGTATTGTAGCAGGGAATACACTAGAGTCCTATTTGTTGCTTCACTAAGTGCTACAAAGTCCTCCTTTTTGGTTCTGTGAAAATGGCCACCCTGATTTTATCCCCTTTGATTTACTTGAATATTATGCTGTCTCATATTACAGTATTTTTCGTTGCTAAGCTGTGATGTGCTAGTTCTACTCGGTCATAATGTTGTTAAGCTCTATAATTCTATGACATTTTCATTAATGTCTTAGATGTCCCTGTTTTGCTCTTCTCGTGTTTTTTTCTGTATTTTGTGCTCTTCTTGTGGTGCTTTACTATCTTATGCTACTTTAAGTTTCTCTTCATTTTTACTGCTAATTTATACAATATAATTTTATGCTAATAGTTGTTTATACACTATTTTAGCTCTTTGTAGGCTGTGCTATGCTTAGCCTACTCTGCTGCGTTGTGTGCTGTTGTTTCATGATGACACATTAATGATATCTATTGATGAGATAATGTTATGCTTTGCATTTCTCAATCATTTTGGTGTTGTAATAATACACTAGCTACTCTTCTGCAGTTCTACTGTATTATAGAGGTGCCGTAAAAAAAAAATCAATTCACGTCAGAATTCTGAATTCTAAATTAATTCATAATCTCTGATAATCAACATTTTAAAGTACTTTATTTTAGTACATACTGGGTGCATTTTCAACAGAAGACAGTTGGAGAACAGCAAAACTGCCGCTGCAGGAGGATGTGTGTCTCTGTAGATGCGCTGTTAGCATTAGCAGCACTGGCTCTTAGTGTCTGTAATGTTTACACTGCTTTGTCTGACACACTGCCTACATTGTCTGTGGAGCAGTGAGTTACTTATCCTAGGACAGCACAATTCAGAATCAGCTATACTTGCCAAAATGATAATCACGATTATTTTGCTCAGTACTGACTTCCAGATTATTAACTGTGATATTTTTTTAATTTACAGGGCATTTTTTTTCATTATTTCTTTTCAGTTTTGAAACCCTTAAATCCTGCTACTAGCCTATTTCCAGTGCTAGACTGAGACAAAAAATCTCTTTTATTTTAGCCCCTAACATCTGCCATAACATTTAGTAAAATATAACACAACAGCAGACCTCAAATGCACAAAATGCTCCACTAAAAGGATGCACAATGTCTGTAGTGAAGAGGCTACAAGTTAGTTAGGAGTGATGGTCAAAGACTTAGACCTATGTTCAGTATTAATACACAACCAAGATATTTTCCCAGTAACTGTTCTTTGCTGTTCTTTTATTTGTCATTCATATATTATCTACTGTATATGTTTTGTTTTGTTTTACGACTACTATACTTTTCTTCAGGTTTGGAAAATGCTCTTATTTTGAAAGACAGAAGGACTTCTGGTTTATCTCCAGTTTAGCGGTAACTTAACTACAGCAAAAGAAAGGGAAAAAAATTGAAAAGTTTGATCTCATTTGGATCACATATTACAGAGGAATCATAAATAAAGCTCATACAACATAAGTTGTGATATTTCAGTGTTTATACAGATGAATTTTGCCAACAAAGCATTTAATACTTTAGGGAAAAGGAGAGTCAGCAGAGGCGTGGAGACGGAAAGATATGAGAGGTGAGTTGAGCAGACTGAAGGAAGAGAATATTAACATAACCTGGTATATAACCTGACAAGATTTAAATAGGATAATATATATATTGTTTGTCACATAATTATTTCTCTAGTTACTTTATGAAATTTAAGCGAATATGTGCAATACTTATAACCTTGCAAAGTGGGTTCTCTGGTGTCTTCAGCTGAAAATTAAACAGTAAATCTGGTGTGTCAGGTTACCCTGCTTATGCTTCTGTGATTTAATGCTTTGCTAATCTACATTTAGCTTTTTGGTGTGCTATTCTCAGATAAAACAGTTAATGCTGCCTATGACTGCTGTACTTTTATTTCTATGCGTTGCTATGTGTAATTTTCTGCTAATGCAAATTCATATGCTATATAATGCTTCTGTAAATATTTGCCTTTTAATGACAAGTCATGGTATCCTAAGTTTTGCACCAATATTTTAAGCTACTGTATATTGTACTTGGATATTAAGCGACACCATGCTGTAGCACTTCTGTGCTTTGTTATGCTATAAAAATAAATCAATGTTTATAGTGTTAATCCTTTTTTAGCTCCTTTAAAAGTATGCTATGCTTTTCTCTCAGCAACTTACACTTTAAATAATAATTCTATACTATTTTGACAGCTATGTTTATAATGCTTTAGATTTGTTAAATTATACTATGGTGGCTTATGAAATTATCTTGCGTAATGCATGAGACCTGAATAGAGTGCTTTGAGTTGTTGTCACGCATCCAAGAAAGATTCAGACTAACAGAGGGGTAATGGTTCAAATAAAGAACTGCTGGGGGAAATTATTACATAAAACTAGAGTATCCAGATGTAAACTGATGGAGAAGGGAGACAACGTCACTCTTCTGCTAGAATATTTCAAACTCTCTTAAACACACCTCTTCACTTCAATCCCAACCTGCAAGTGACACATCCAAAAACACCTGTTCATACCTCTATCACTGTTATTAACGCCTGTCACATGCGACCTCAGTGACATCATGCGGTGATGACATGATTTGAACTCTTACACAACTACAAGGAAGATAAGCGACACGTCACTTGGTGCGTGTTTATGTTTCTTTTGGGGTAAGTGATGAGTCAGAGCGCGTATGTGTGTTGTGTGTGGGCGTGTACCATGGCAGTGGATGTCTCCTGTGGCTGTTTCTCTTCTGGAGGATTATCGTTGGTGGCATGAGGTAAGGCATCGTCTTTGTCCAGGTCAGACGTCTGTGGCAACTCCCTGAAGAAAAACAGTTAAGCACATACAAGGATTAACACACAAGAAAGGAAGGATTTCATCTAATGTAGTTTGATGTTTTAAAATAGCATTTGTAGTATTTTTTAAACACACCAGAGGGAGCAATTGTGGAGAAGAAAGTGACAAAATGTGTCTTGAATCATGACGCTGCATTAACATGGCCCAAAAAACATATTGTACTTTTGTTTGAGGTGTGTGAATCTCTTCTAATGTGTTCAGAAGTATGCAGAAAATAAGACCTTTAATCATAAAAAACAAAGCAAAATAGCATCTTACTCAAGGAAGGGTCAAACAGAAAGACATGGTGTCTTTTGTGTGCACTCAGGAAAGCAATGCTTCTCTATTCAGAGAGCCATAAAGGCAATCCACCCACAAGGGAGTGCTTCACAAAACCGTCACTTGAAATGTGACTCAATGTTCTTGGGAGTGGAGGGTGAGGTGCATTCAGCTCAACTTTTATAAGCAACAAAGAGAGGAGGGACAGAGGCCTCAGATTTGTCACAGGGATTCAGTGTTATGAGATCAGAGTATGGAGCCAAAAACACTGACAGCCAGTTTAATTTATGTGATCCACAGTGACAGAAACAATTACAAAGGCATGACATAAACTCAGATGTGGAGTCAGTGAGGTGTAAACAGGAGAAGATAATCATTCATTTGACCTGACTTTACTCTGCTCCTGCATTTATTTATGTGTAAAATGTACATGCAGGCACATGCATGCATTCTTCTTTTGCTGCACATCTATATGGCTCTTTATCAGCTGAAATGAAGCTCTGAAAATAAGCCTAACTCACCCTTCAAGGACGTCATCACTTCCTGGTTCACCCTGGGGTCCTGAGGCAGCATTCTCAATCACCGCGGCAACCACACATCCAGCCTCCATGATGCTGCCTGACTGCAACAGCCCGCTGTAGAGAAACGTGAGTAGGAGGGAAAGAAAGAGCCAGGATTGGTGGGTGGTTAGAAGAGGAGGGGACTGGAGGGAGAGTCCGATATAATGATGCTGCCAGACGTCAACCCACTTGAGGCTGCAGTGCCGCGCAACTCTCAAGGCTAACAATCCACACAGCCCAGACTGTAATCTGTGATGACATCATGCTACAGCGCCAGGGGCTGCATCAGTGATAAAGCATGTAAGGCTGCAAATTCATGGGATGGTTTCATGAGAATATGAGCTCGTCTAAAGCACAGGGCTGACAGGTTTTAGCTGGAAACAAAAGATATACTCATATCTTCCTGCAGGAGGTGTTCAGGTTGTCATAGCAGCTTCAGATCAGAGCAAGTCCTTGATTAACAAATACAGGATTAGGTTTGATTTTGTCACTGATTAAAACATGTTTTTTAGATCACTCTGTTTTTATTTTTATTTTTTCTACAAATGAAACCTGGGTGCATTTTTCCACAGACTGTTACAAATTAACCAAACCTGTCAAAATGCCAAAATGTTCAACTTTGGTGATACTAGAAAAAAACAATGATATAGAGACTTGTACAACAAAAAAAATCCCTCACACAATATTTGGATTTTTCTTGTCTCTAATTAAAATAAATTAGTTGCACAAATATTCACACGCTCTCTATATTACACAAATACAGTGCCTATAAAAAGCCGTCACCCCCTTGGATATTTAATACCCTTTAATTGATTTTATAAATCAGTCATGGTCAATATAATTTGGCTTTATAACCAAAAATAGGAAAAAACTTAAAGTAATATCAATTTCATAAAAATGTTAATGTAAAATAAGTGACTGCATACTGTAAATATTCATGCCCTTCAAAGTGACTGACCTATCTTAACAGGGGTCTAGCCAACTGGTTCTAGTAGCCGCACAGCTAGTGAAGTGGGATCACCTGAGTGAATGTGAGTGAGTGAGTGAGTGAATGTGTCTCATTCTCAAGTAGTCAGTCACTTGTTAATCAGTGAACAGGCTTTAGGGTAGGAAAGGACTAGTGAGAGAGGCCACCAAGACACCTACAACTACTCTGAAGTAGTTACAAGGTTCAGCAGCTGAGATGTGAGAGAGACCCTGCATACAACTGTTGCTCGGTTCTTCACCAGCCCAAGCTTTATGGGAGAGTGGCAGAGTTTGCCAAAAGGCATGTTGGAGACTCCATGGTCAAGTGGAAGAAAGTTCTGTGGTCTGATGAGACCAAAATGGGATTTTCTGGCCATCAGACAAGACAATTTGTATGGCGTACACCAAACATTGCACATCACCACAAATATACCATCCCCACTGTGAAGCACAGTTGTGGCTGCATCATGCTGTGGGGATGCTTCTCGGCAGCCAGCCCTGTAAGGCTTGACAAATGGGGATAAAATGAATACAGCAAAATTTCAGAAAAATCCTAGTGGAAAATTTTATTCAGTCTAGAAGGGAACAACGGCTTTCCAGCAAGACAATGACCTGAAGCGTGCAGCAAAGGCTACACAAAAATGGTTTAAAGACAACAAGGTGGATGTTATGGAGTGGTTGGCTCAAAGCCCAGACCTCAATCCAATAGAGAATTTGTGGCTAAACTTGAAAAGAGCTGTTCATGCCTGATCCCGTGCAACCTGTCAGAGCTTGAGCAGTTTTGTAAAGAAGAATGGAGTAAAATTACAGTGTTCAGATGTGTAGGCCTGATTGAGACATATCCACACAGACTGAGTGCTGTGATTGCAGCCAAAGGTCCATCTACTAAATACAGCTTGGATAGCACCAATTGGCTGAACCTATTTTGAGTTAGGTCAGTCACTTTGAAGGGGGTGAATATTTATGCAGTCACTTATTTTACATTACATATATTCTTATTTAACTGGCATTTCTTTCAAGAAATGTTTTCACTTTAATCTTATAAAGGTTCTTTGTTTTTTTGTTTTTGTTTTTTTTTTTCAAAAAAGCCAAGTTATAATGACAATAATAGATTTATAAAATCAATAAAAGGGTAAAACATTCAAGGGGGTGAATACTTTTGATGGAAACTGTACATTACTACCCTATTAGTGTAATTAAGGCAGTGTGCTGACACCTGTTTGCATTACTTTACTCATCTCCAATGTGTCTATCTTAAAAAAAGACATTTTACTAATCTTTGGTATTTTTGATAGCATCTATCAATAAATGAACAAAGTATTGTTTTAAAACATGTGATATTGAAAAGAGAGGCTTGAAAATAATAAAACCCTTCATGCATTACAAGTGTGGTTCATATTATGTTTGCTAAACAAAATCTTTTGTTACAAATCTTTTTTTTTCTACACTTCATGTCCTCCATGTTATGCTATAATACAATTACCAAACTATCCAAAATGGGTCAAATAATCCAAGAACTGTTGTTTTTAAAAGAACATCACCAAAACAAAACTCTGTTTTACTTTTCATCAACCAAAAACCTGCAGGTTTTAACCGTTATGCATAATCAATTTTTCATCTGGCAATATTACAAAGTCTTTTGGCCCTCTTGTTTAGTGTAGCTCGGCCAAATGAAGACTTAAGACTTGGAATTTATGTTGTGCTCACATGGCGCCCATCCATCCTTATCCTGGTGGCTGCAGCCAACCTCAGCTAACACTGGGAGAGACATGGAGAGCACCCTAGGGACTTACACAAATAGACAGACAACTATTCACATTCACCCTACAGGCAATTTAGACATCCACGGGCTATTTTGAGCCACATTGTCTCTCTAACCTGCATGTCTTTGGACTGTGGGAGGGAACGCATTGGGACACAGTGAGTACATGCTAACTCCAGCTGTCAGCCGTCTTGCTGGGAGGCAACAGTGACACATCACTACTGTGCCGCCTTGCTTACACGGTGCATAACCCTGTGTTAAATCAGATTAGTGCAAACTAACAGGCATACAGAAAACCAAAGGCTAAGTACTAGTCTGGGGCAGGAAGTATGTAGACCTGCTTTTGTGTTCGTCTTGTCTGGAGTTGTTTTTGTGGTTTGAGCCAGGTCCTTCGTCTGAGTTTTGTAATCCTCTAAACTAGCTGTGTACCCAGTGAATCTTTTAGCCTGACAGATGTGCCTGTTTTGAAGTGTTAGAAAGAATTTAAGCCTTTGGACTACCCATTCACAATCAGCAATCTAATGTGGGGCTGGGCTAATACGATGCTTGTAGAGAAGAGCACCACAAAGACATTTCTGTAAACAACCAAGACTGATGTGAAATGTTCCGAGTGGTACAAGCCCACTAAACTAATAAGTCAACCCAGGGCAACTAAAGCCACGTCTAATCGAGTCAAACTTTATATAGCAAGAATGTTTCATACACAAGCACTTCAATGTGCCTTACATCAAAATACATGTCTTCACCTTTGTTAGTCTGTACCAGAATTACTAGTTAATAGAGCCCGACCGATATGGGATTTTTAGGGCCAATGCCGATACCAGGGCTGAAAAAAGCTGATATCCAATAAATCGGTCGATATCCGATATATTGGCCAATAACCGATATATCAGCCGATATATGAAATAAGAACATTGATATACACAAGATACACATACTGTACATAAACACAAATTCTTATTTTTATATTATCTTTGTTTTTTCACAAAGATGCAACTTAGACGACGTTAAAACACTGTATAATAGTCTTATATTAGATAATGGTGGACATGTGAATTAACAGTTGCATTCATTCGCTACTCCTGCATCTCTACTCCTCTAAGCAGTACAGACGCAACTGGTCGACTAAAGCTCCCACAATGCTTTGCATTTCAAACAAATATGGCTACCCACTGAAGAAAGTCAAAGTAAATGATCGAAAATGGATTAAAAAGACGCTTATTATCGGATGTGATGCTGTGGATTTAATCTCCAAAGACCTCGAAAAGTCACCAAAGTTCTGGGTTCGCTACCATGGCGTCCTTTAGAGCTATGGAGACAGCGATGATAGCAAACGAATAGCAAAATGGTCAGCTTTCAAAGGAATTTAAAGAGTAAATTTCTATGACTTACAGTTCAAAAGTTATCATTGTTTTTATAAACTGTGTCACATATTGTTGTATAGGACAACACTGTCCTCAGAGACCCCGGAAAGTCAGCCAGGTTCTGGGGTTAATTGAAAATGTTAGTGCCCACGACTTACGGTTCAAATGTTACCAAGTGATTTTTAAAGGGATGTGCTGCGTGAGCTCTAAGGGTTAATATATCGGCTACATATTGGCCAATGTTGATTAATCTGTGACGCTATAATTGGCACGATTAATCGGCCCGCCGATCAATCAGTCATGCCCTACTAGTTAAATACATAAATATTTCTATATGTTGCAGAGATGGGAAATGAATTTCAAATATCCAGTCATTGATTCATATAGAAAAAAAATCCAAATTTCTATATGACTTTTATCACTCTTACAACCCTATATTTTCATTATCTTAACCACCACCTTGTTTTAATACAGAATTAGGCCAGATCCAGAGGGTGGCTGCAGGGGATCTAAATGCGGTTTTCTAGCTGCCATTAAATAACAAAAGAAGAAAAGAGAAGCTGGAAGAAAATTACTTTTCTCCTCTTACAGTAATGAACTCTCTTTTACTAAACATTGTTAGGTAAATGATGTGTTTTACATAGGGCTGTCACGTCAAAAGATGTTTCTCGGGTTTAGACCACTGAGACTGATATGTTATCTGTTAGCCCATTAATGTTGATTTCCATTGTATGTTAGCTTTAAATCAATGGATTTAGACTGACATGTATCTTGGTCCAACTGTGGTTTACATGAATACCTCCCAGTTCGGATACTGGCACTGATACTACTTGTTATCACTACTATGTCTTAAGGCTAATGTTGCTCGCACTGCTGACGGTAGCACCACATTGCAAAGAGATTTGACATTTGTTCCCCCAAGACACTTTCCTTTATGTTTAGCCATGTTAACTAGCAAAACAATCTGAATTCAAAACAAACTTTGAAATACACGATATGGACTAAAGTATTTGGCCAAACCTGTTAATTACTGAATCCAGGTGTTTCAATCAGACCCATTGCCTCAGGTGTATAAAATCAAGCACCTAGACATGCAGTCTCCATTTGAAAACATTTGTGATACAAAATGAGTCGTTCACTCAGTGACTTCAAGGGTGGTCCTGTGATGGATGCCACTTTTGTGCTTGGATGTTTCTCAAAATTTCATCCCTTCTGGATATTCCACAGTCAACTTTAAATGATATTGTTAGAAAGTGGAAGAGTTTAGGAACAACGGCAACTCAGCCACGAAGCAGAAGACCACGTTAAATTATGGAGTTGGGTTGAAAGCTGCTAAGGCACATTGTGCACATAAGTGGCCAGTACTGCTGATTTCATAGCTGAAGAGTTCCCAACTTCCAGTGGCATTAATTTAAGCACAAAAACTATGCGGTGGGAGCTTCATGGAATAAGTTTCCATGACTGTGCTGAAGCATGTAAGCCTCACATCACCAATCCAATGCAAAGCATCAGATGGAGTGGTGTAAAGCACACCGACACTGAACTGCTCCAGTGAAGGCCACTCTTCACTACTTTAGCATACCAAGACATTTTGGACAATACGTTTCCAACTTTGTGGTAACAGTTTGGGAAGGCCCTTTTCTTTTCCAACATGACTGTGCCCCAGTGCACTAAACAGGGACTATAAAGACATGGTTTCGTGAGTTTGGTGAGGAAGAACTTGACTGGCCCGCACAAAGCCCTGACCTCAACCCCATTAAGCACCATTGGGATAAATCTGAATGGAGATTACAAAACGGGCCTTCTCATCCAACATCAGTGCCTGGCCTAATTAATAGTCTACAGAATGGACAAAAACACTAAAAAAGTATTGTGGAAAGCTTTCCGAGGAAAGTTGAGGCTGTTATAGCCACAAAAGAGGAGCCAACTCCGTATCAAAGTATGTATCATGAATTTCAATACAGTCCATGTTGGTATAATAGCCAGGCAGCAAAGTACTTCTATCCATACAGTATAGGTTGCTTAGGAATACGGCTGGGCAATATTGCCTAAAATTGATAGCCCGATATATTTTTGCTATATCCTGATACACAATATATATCGCCATATTTTCAAATGGCCTCTCATCAGCTGTATTTAATTTGGCCCCAAATAACACCAGTTTGGTGATAAAAATAGACTGTTCTATTGGATTTTTAATAAAATTGTTTGCAGAAAGTAAAAATCAATATAAAGTCAAATTTAGAAGTTTTATTTTGAAAAGGACTTCATTCAATCTTTTACTAATAAATCAAAAATACATAAATCATGACATACTCTGTCTTTTACAGTGTATGTAAAGTCCTGAAATGTGTTCTATATTATGTTTACTATTGCTGACTATAAAATGATTAGTTTCCTCATTAAGGGTGAAGCACACATATACAGAACTCACCAATCATGCATGCAGTATATGGCCAAAACCCTATAGCCTAGTCCTCCATTCAGGCTCACAGCTGTGATTATATTAGTCCATTACCGGTGCTGATGAACGCCTGACCAGTGCCTGACAAGTTCATAACATGAGTAACCCGACATGCCAGATCAATGTGTTTTACACATCCATCTGGGAAAGATTCAATAGGAAACATCTGAGAAAACACAGAGGCTTTAAAAAAAACTTGAAGCATGATTGGGTGAATGTTCTGTCTGTCACATCTCTACGGGCCAATCAGAGCAACAAAACACATGACGTAGCCTCTATTGAGCTGTGCGTGCGCAGCTACTGAGGAATAACGCGAAATATGGCGACTGTAGACATATAAGTATTCGACCTTTGTTGTTTTTGAAAAGAAAACAACTCACTGCTGTTCTTTGTTCTTCTTTGAACAAAGAATTTTTTTCAAGTTCTGATAAAACTGGCGCTTTAGCAACATCTCTTCCTCCATAACTGCACCAGCTCTAGCTGCTGCTTGTTTACGTTACGACTCTTCTGCGCCTGAAAGTACTGCCCCTCGATGCTGATTGGTCCTTTCACTTTCTAACTGGGCCCAAAACAGTTCAGATGGGAGCTTTGCAAGATGGATTCGCCAGTGAAAAACAAGAAAACTGGCGTATCCATCTGATTGCAAGGTTATAACATGAGAGTGTCTTTAGACCTTATTCAAGAAGCTCTCCTCTGTGATCATGGGGGAAAAAGCTTGTCTGGAGGCAGGAACATTTTAACTTCTCATTGTCGGTGTTTTGAACTGTAAGGCTGAGATAAGTCTCTGTAGTTGAGGAGAAGTGGATGACTGTCTTCTCTCCAAAATGTACGAATCTGGCAGGGAGTTTTATAGCAAAATGCTTGCGCCCAGGCAAATCTCGTATTCTGGGTTAAGTGTCTTTTCAACAATACTGGGCTCATGTCGTTAGCAACATGTTGTGTTACTGCCGCCGTTGACTTGAAGACATCTTGCGGTGTATTTTAACAAATACCAAGTGAGTTCACCCTCTTCCTTTTCAAAGTTGAACTACTGCTCAGCGCTGCAGATCCAGCAATGTTTCTCTTGAACTGTCTCAAAACTCAGCTAACTCCCCACTAACTAGCCACACCGCTCTGTTTATCTTCCTCTTCCTTGCTTCTTGCTGCTGATGCGCATGTGCAGAGGAGTTTTCCAGATGGGCGCAGGAGAGAGAGTGAGCTCTCTGCTGTGAGAGATGCGTTCAGGGACAATGGGGGAAGCGAAACTCCAGCGAGAGATGCACACTGACGGCTCAAAACTTCCACATAATTTATACTCGGATATTCGCGATATAGTCATTTTATACATTGTGGGTGGCCGGGATACATCGAGTATATTCTATATATCGCCCAGCCCTACTTAGGAATAACCCAAGTTCCAAGTCTGCTGTTCAGTCAAAGTATAATGGGATGGACATAGTTCATGATAGGTACAAATGGTCTAACTATTAAGGGTACTGGTTTCTATGTCAGTATAATAAAAGCTGAATTAGACACCAAATGAATAGAGGTATGGAACGATTTACTTTGAAGTATTTTACTATGTAACCTGTGTCAGAGACTGGACTGGTTAGAGTTACCAGGGATATTATAGTCTGAGATCTTTCTTAACATAAACAGCAAATTTAAGCGTATAACCATCAAACTCCTTGATACAAAAGTTAAAACTAATAGACAAAAAAATGTAATATTATAGGTCAAGTCAAACATCAGCCCCCTTTCTTTACATGTCCTAACAGAAGTCAGTCCCTCACAGGACTACCACTATCACTCTTTACCACACTCCCTGTTGACCACTCCTCTCTTTATGTACTGTAAACAGAGGAGCATAGGAATTTCCTGATGAAGCGAAACTCGACTCTTCCTAATGTTCTTCTTCAATCTTCCCATAACTGGTTTCCAAATATTTGTGGCTGATTAGTGTTAAACAATAATGAGAAGGCACCAAAACATGGGAACAAGTAGATTCATCAGCACCAAGCCCATCTGGCCCGTAGCCTCATTGAGCTGCTGTAGACAGACTTCCACAAAACAAGCTGACTCAGCAGAATGTGAGCAGGCAGACATGAATACAGGCCACAGCCGTGCTCCCCTTCTGTCCTCATCTCGTACAGGATCTCTTCTCTAATAGATGCTATCACCTTGTGAGAGGAGAGCCAAAGCTTACACAGACAAAAAATTGATATACTGTTGAGGAGTGCTGCATGAAGTACTTGTGGAAACAGTGTTTGGAAGTCAAAGTCAGAGGCTTTGTGTCATCAAATTATGCAGAATTAATGATAGTGGTACTCATATCTAGGGATATAATTATACATTCAACTCATGAAACCATACATATCTGGATTCTGAAACGTGACTTTATAAACCTTTGTTTTTTGTCTTTAATTTTATCTGCCAATACAATAGAAAATATTTCTTGTCCTTGTCTTTCTTTAGATATTTAAAGCATGTCTATAAATTTTGAGGTTGTAAGCTAAAGCTAAGAATAAAACAATGTATATTTTTTCTTCATTCAAAGTGACACTTTGTAGTACCCAGTGCCTGAACTCTCGGACCAACTTTTTAATTTGAAAGCCTACCTTTATAGTTTTTGTTTTTGTCAGGATGATAAATAATTCTAAACTTGCAAAGCAGATGGATCCGCCTGTTTCTGTGTTTCTCACTGGTGAATCCATCTTGCAAAGCTCCCATCTGAACCGTTTGGGGCCGATTAGAAAGTGACAGGACCAATCGTCAACAAGGGTAGGGATGGGGATCATTAATCTTTATTGATATTGATACTCTTATCGATACTCCCTATTGATCCGAGTCCTTATTGATACCACTATCAATGCTTTTCTATAGTTTGGTGGAAAAACAAAATGGAGACAAATATTTACACTAGAAGTGGTCTTAGCTGAGTAGAGCTTGAGTTAAAAAGCTAGGATTCAGTCTGTAACATCTATTTTATAAATATAAACATATTCTTCATACACACAACTGTTTATTAATGTTTCTTGTCAAAAACTACATTTTCCCATTTTTATGTGACATTTGAACACATCATAACATATAGTACACAGCCATCTAAATTACTGAGGTTACCTGAACGCATCATATTTTCCGTCTTTCAGCCTGTTAAGTTCGCTAATTAACTTCAATTCTGCCGATTCCACCACAGATTTCTACACTGGATTACTATTTTTAACAAACAGGAATTGCTACAAAGTTTTGGAGCACTTTTTAGCATTTATCCGAGCAGCTGATGAAGAAAACTGTCCTGAAGCACCTAAAGAGAGGGATATGAGAGCATGTTAATCCTAGCACAGGCGGATATGATTGAATGCGTCTCGCAGTTATATCTTAAAATGACGTCATGTCACAGAACCTGTGAGACTCGACAGCAGTATTGATAAGCTAACACGTTAATGATTTTCAGTTATTTCAAAAACACAGAACCGGGTCCTTATGGACCCGGGTTTCGATCCCCATCCCTAGTCGAGGGGCAGTACTTTCAGGTGCTGCAGAATCATGAATTACACAAGCAGCAAGGAGCGACCAGTGCAATTATGACGGGAAGACATTAGCGTGGATGCTGCTAAAGCGCAAGTTTTATCAGAACTTGACATTTTTTCATTAAAAGAAGAACAAAGAACAGCACTGAGTTGTTTTCTTTTTAAAAACAACAAAGGTCATGTACTGACATGTCTACAGTCGCCATGGTTTGTGTTATGCAGGTCTCTATGGAGTATGTTCGTTGGTAACGGCGCACCTCGGTTTGAGGCTACGACATCACGTGTTTTGTTGCTCTGATTGGCCCTTGAAGATGGGCCAAACAGAAAGTTCATCCAATCACCCTCTGAGTTTTCTTTCAAAGGCTCTGCCTTTTCCCAAACGCCGTCTATGGAAGGTTTACCTGATAGATGTGTGGAAAAAAATCCATCATCATGTCAGGTTAAAATAATCCATGTTTTTCTTAAAACAAGGTTAAAAACATACAAATTTTTGTCTTCTACTGGACCATCCACTGCTGTTTCCCCACCCCGGTCATCTGTATAAAAAAGACTTAAAACAAATGGCAGCAGCCAAATGTGGAAGCTTGTGAGGCTCGTAAAATGGGCTCCACCAATCTAACCAACTCATACTCCAGCACAAAGGGCACTTCATGGGATTAAATAAAGCTGCAGACTTTGGGAAAAACTCATTTCTCTCCCATGGGAATAGAAACGTCCTCTGATCATGACTTTATGTCACTCAATATTTATGTTTCTTCATAAATTCTCAGATTTGCACATCTCTATGATACTTCTATTCTTTTAACTTATCTGGAATATCAGCCCATTCTCACTCCAACACCTCCAGGTTTTTGAAGTTTTTTTCCTCCACAAGAGCATGCAAATGGAGTGGAAGTGTGAAGGGAGAGGGCTGTCAGGAAAGGGCCCCCGTTTTTCCTTACTACAAAGTTTATAACATCTATCTGACATGCCAGATACACTGTTTCAAATATCTATTGCATGGATGTATTTCATATTTATATGGGAAACTTTTGTTTTCCGGTTCTGATAAAACCGCTGCTTTACTATAGCTACATCTGAGCTAACTGCTATGCCAGCAGCACCCACATTGCTAACGGTTCACAATACAACTAAATGCCTCTCTCTTCTCAAACGACACTGATTATCCAGAACTGTTTTCAGTTAGGCGTAAACTTTGAAGATTGGAGTTTTTGAGATGCATTTGCCTGTTGCTAGTCTAGCAAATCCATCTGCTTCGCAAGGTTATGATAAAATGCAAGCTTGTGGGCGCACAGATGGTCACGTGGTTTAAGGCACGCACCATGTACGCGGGCGACTGTCCTCCACTATTTAATAAAGGCAGAAAAAGGCACCAAATAAATCTTTTAAAGAAAGAAAGAAAGAAAAAAAACCTTGACTATGGATGCACCAATGCACTTGTTAACTGCTGATTAAAAGGATAGTTTAAGCAGATGAAGTCACCTGTTGAAGAAACTGATCAGATTTTTTTGGTCAAACATGAGAGAAAATGAAGACTTTGTCGGAGGCTTATACCAAAAAAAAGAAAATAAATAATAATAATAACATAAACATTGGTATCAGTACTGTCCCCCTTTTTTTGCAATCAGTAAAATGGCTGTCATAATCAATCTAAAGCAGCTGCATCTCAGCTGAAACTCTCAGGTAGGAGATCCCTAAAGATTAACAAAAATATTGCAATATTTAAATCTTGTCAGATTAATTCAAATTGTCCATATTTGTATGGCTTTTCAATTGTCCTAACTCGTAACATTATATATGCCCTTTGGTCTGTTAAAATATGCAGAATACTTCAACAATCATGTAGATATGCTGGTTATCTCTCCCTCATTGACAATGTTATGGTTATGTTTGCTAATGGAGGACACAGAGTTGTGGCTGCCGTGTGCAATCAGTGATAAAAACTGTTGTGTGCTACACAGTACAAACCTGACCTTGCTGATAATAGGACCACATCAGTGAGACAGTGAGTCTATTCAAGTATAGGAACATGCTGTACTTTTGACCACAAAGGAAGATGCTAAACTGACTTAGTTGAAAAAGATCTAAAGATGACAAAGAAGAAAATATGAACAAGTTGGTGTTCTTATAGGCAGTGTCACAATACATCAAAAGAAGACTATTTTGAAAATGTCCCAAATAGTCTGAGCTATAAAAAGAGCAAGCTGACAAGATTAAGAAAAAAAGACTTAAAAAGGTGACTTTATGGTGCATGTGTGTCATTGACCATGACGGTGCAAAATGAGTACAAAAATGAGTGGAACATGCTGACACTTTGTGAGAAAAATAGAACAAAGTCAAATTAGGAGACACAAAATGTCAGAAATCCCTTTAATGTTCGCCCACAGCTACTGTAACTCAGGCTGAAATCTTCCTTCCTCTACCTTTCTATCAGTCTTTTCCACACAGTTTCTTCCAGATGCAACAATAAAAGACACTCCTCTACCTGTCACACACACTTTACAGCTGAGAGAGACACGTTTCTCTGATGTCATGAGACTGAAGCAGCACAGGAGGATGTTGCCCTGGTATCAGATGGCCTACATGGCGCTTACAAGAGAAAATAGGACAGCCTACACAATCTAGCAAGCTGTTTGTGAAAGCAGTATCAGCGAGTGTGTTGACGTGGAGAACTGCTTCCTACATATTTGTAGATAGAAACACAACAGTTACGATGAAGTGAGTCACAGCTTCTTCTTCACGTATGAGAGGAGGAAGGAAAGCTGAGGAGGAGGCTTAAGATGAAACAGAAAAACAGACATAAAACATCTTCTATATGGATATAACAGGGTACTTATGAACCTCTGCATGTGGGTAAAATATTGAAATATTATCATATACTTATTTATGAAACATTCACAATGAAATCACATCAAGTTTTGAGTTTAAGTATGTTGAGTTTCTATACTGAAAGAGCTACAGAAAGCTCCCATCCTGTTGCTGTATCTTATTCATGCTTTCTGCTGCTGTCTTGTGAAGTGCACCTGTGACTTGCATACCCATCCTCCATCCTCTCTAACAGTTAGGAGTGTAACAATCCATCAGTGTGAATAGATGTATGTTGATTGGTTCATCAAAAATTCAATCAAATTGATGGAAAGAAATCACTGATATACATCTTTTCGCTACCCCTTTATTTTGAAATTCCTTGCATACGCCTGTATGTCTTTCCTCGGCAGTTTGGAAATATTTCAGACATAGACTGCACCAGTTGGACCTTCCATCTTCATTTGCCAAACATGTTTGCATTATCTATCTTTGTACAACAATAATAAATAAATATGTAAAATAAATATGAACAGTCTCCCCTCACTATCTACCCCTGACTGAAATACTGTAGTGCAAATGGTGTCTGATACAGACTCTACAGCTAACAGAGGGGGGAAAGCCCACTGTTGCATGCCTCCTTGGAGGCAGTGATTGTAGTCTGATGTCTCAGGTTAAACTGATTATAAAAATATAATCTGCCTAAACTCAAGGTGATATATTATGCAGGACAGTAGATCTGTTTCCACCATCCCTCCTCTTTCTCTTTCATAATGATGCTGCTCCGTGCCCTTTGTCCTAAACAAAATCCAGATTACAGTACAACATAAATGATGTATATTCTTCCCTGCATACCATTTGTCACAGATTTAATCTCATAATGCCATACAATACTGCAGATGAACTATATGCCACATTAAATACAGAAAGTATGATGAACTGAAGTAGTATAGAAATAACCATCAAAGTCAATATGTGTGTAAATGGGTTCAAAAGAAATTTTAAAATAGGAAAATGAGGGGATGATGGTTATGAAAGGATGCAGAAAATGTAATAATGGTGCTTTAAACTGATCAGGCTGTACTCCTCAATGCACTGGTCACAGGATCATCCTCCTTGTCCTGCTGTCCTGTCTTACACGGCAAAAAATGCCAAAAAAAATCAATGAAATGATTGTTGTTTTCCTTTATTTAAAAAGGTTCTTTTTCATTAAAGGCCACAACATTTTAACAGGGAAACTATCAAAACTGCTTTTTTTGCTTCAGCTGTGTCAATTGGATACATAATATTGTCCAGTGTCGTTCATTAGCTTCTGAATTGAATCGAACTGAAAATGTGTTGTTGAAGACTTTGTGATAAAGGGAAACCTTCTATCATTGTTCAAAGAATCGACATTCTCATGTATCATTATGAAATATTGTAACACCACAGTGTCTCCCCACTAGACATTTCCAAGCTCAGTAGAGACATACCACTCAGCTCCAACTGCCTATATTGCTTACTTCTTGTTTTGAACTAAGACCTCTGTTCAATAAAAACTCTACTCCACAAGATGTATTTACCAATCAGTAAACCACTGATTCTGTGTGTTCATTTTGCAAAACTTTCTTGCTAAAAGTAATCCAAGGAAGCTTTTCAAGTAGCTCGCAGTGCAAACAGTAATATACTTTTATGTAGATTCACCTTATATAGTAATATAGTTTTTATTCAATTCAGTCCTCAATTCAAAACAAGATGGTGGAGCTGAGCATTTCATCTATACTCGCCATCTTTGATTTATGTTTGGATTGAGAGCCCTGTGGCAGAATTTAAATATTGTGCATTTAAATAGATACTGGTAAGATTTCTAACCCACATCCAGAAGATACTAGGGGTGTATCAATGCATACAATACTATTTAAAATTCCTAAAATGAAAGTTTAAATTAGTAATACAACAGTGAGTTTATAACCAGCAGGAGGTGTTATCAGCAGTTGGCTTCAGTCATCAGTAACTGAAGAACAAAAAAATGGGGTATTTTTACTGGCAGAGAAAAGAAACAAAAGAAATTTATTAATAATAGTGTTTATTTGTAAGTCTCATGTCTTTAAAAAAAAAAAAAAAAATCAGGGGGGTAAATGTCGACAAACATTTTCTGAACCCAGTGTTGTGATGCATATCGTATCCTAAATGTTAATATAAGCACTTTCAATCAATATGAGGAAAGTCTATTTTTTTTTTAGAAAACTCTGTTTATAATAAGCAGAGGACCCTATATGCCTGTTGCTTCTTCTTGTTCAATGTCAGTGGGTTGAAAATTTTACTTGTCAGTCACTTTTTATTTTACAAGAAAAAATATGTACCATTTCATCAGTAACTAAACAACCTCACATTAGGAGGATTACTAAAATTTGTTAAGAAAACACAGGAATACAATACTTTGCATTTTTAATGTTTGATTATTGAAATAAAATAATCAGATTTATTTATTTAAGATCAGTAACTCTGTCTGCTGTTTGGTGCTGAGAAATTAGAATGCTGTAAGTGTTGTTTGTGACAGCTAAGCTAGCAACTTTGACCATGTAAATTAGTAACATCAAACCTAAATGATTAGCTGAAAGAAGCTACTGGAAACCTACCATTGGAATTAGGATTATTTTAATTAGGATTCCCTTTACTGAGGAAGCCTTTGTATTTATTTAACATTGGCCTGATCAATTATGAATAATCAAACAGCAGCTGTGACTGCACCTTTAAAAAGTCCTGTTTCTGGTGCAAATAAAACATACTCTCCCCAGTGATATAACAGCACAGGCTTGTAATCAAAGGTAGAAGTTGGTCTCATCAAGGCCCTCCTCTTTCTGAGCCTTGGATTGCAGTCAACACGAGCTAGAGACGCAGTGGAGAAGGGCCCGCGGTTGCCATGGTAACCCCTCTCCCGTCCATCGTGACTTGATGCTCCTCCAGACTGAGGATGAGGTGGCACGAGGAGGGAAAAGAGGCCTCAGATAAAACCTTTGACCAACATAGGCTTTGACACATCTCCACCACCACCGCCGCCGCTGCCATCACCATCTTCATCATCATCATTGTGTGCCTGAGGCAATGACATCATCGCTACTCCACCTTGCAGGATTCAGACACCAAATCTGCAGCTGCTCATTCAGTTAACCACAACATGTTTTCTTTACTCCTTACTGAAGCTTTATCACTCCTCTGACTCTTTGAGGGAGGAGGAGGAGGAGGAGGAGCCATTTGACCTCATAATCTTCTTGAAATCGACCAGAGTGAGATTAACTTTATTTCATCTCACACTGAGTCGCCATCACAGCTCAGTCTTTGTCCTGCAACCTTCAGAGTCACAGTGATCCTAGATGAAGGGCATGAGAGCGGGATGAACAGCAGGGCGATTAAGTTGTACACAACAAAAACCCAAATATTCAATCAACAAGCCGATCTGTCACCTAAGCCTTACAGTGAACTAAAGGCCTTTCTGTTTTTAGCACTGATGTTCTTCCACTAACAGAGACAAATGAAGCTCTAAAAATACTGAATACGAGGGAATCTTCCCAAATAGGACAAGCAGTTCTGGGAGAGGACAGCAGTTTGGGATTATGTAGCCATGTCACTTTACTACTAGGGGTGAAACAATAACTCCCACTGCTGAATGCAGGATCACTGTCACCCCAGTGCAGTCTGGAACAACAGCTATACAACAGTTAGGACTATTTCAGCCATAGGATACATGTTACATCAACCTAGTTGCAGCATTTTTGAGGCTCTGATTGTACTGTAGTAGCAGACTGTATTACATAATCTAACACCAGATGTGTACACATCATTCTGGCGCTAAAAGCCCTACACACATACAATTACTGTACCATGCAAGAACATTTTCAAGTAAAATGTAGGGTTACATTATTTCAGTGCTTAATCTGTGAACTGTTGGGTTTTAACAATGTCAAAAAACAAAGGGAAAATTGCCACAGTGACTGTTAATTAATGATCCCCAAACTAAATGCATTTAATTGTTATCATAAAGATTCTTTTTAGATGACAAAATAAGAGTCAAATCAAATTTTCTTATTTCTAACCTAAAGAAAAAAATATCAATTAAACAGCTCATCAATTTAAAAAACTGATTTATTACCGTATAAACCAAATTGACTTTTAATATATTCACGGCAAGTGATGTATTTCGCATTCATCTTGGCAATAGCCCAAATCGGTGTTTGAGAAGGATCACATTCATTACAGGCCAATCAGAGCAACAAAATGAAATGGTAGCCATGTGCCACCATGGAAGAATAAATTACATCATGCAAGCCCGAATGAGAACTGTTGTCATGTCAAAACCCGAGTAGAGCCACTAGGTGAATCAAACTCTTAAAGTTCGTCATGAGAAAATAAAAAACATCTTTCCCAACAAGAAAAGCATTCAGTTCTGTCTCCTGCTCTTCTTTAATAACTAAAATGTTATACAGTTCTGATAAAAACTACAGCTATATATGTATCCATATTAATCCCTCCACTGGCAGCCATTGTTGTTTACAGGTTTGCAATCACTTTAGCTTAACTACATAGATACCGCCTTGTTCTCCTCATGACTCTGGTTGGTCTGGCCGTTCTATGACCAGGAACAAACTTTTCAGAAAAATTAAGCCCCTGCAGAAGTGCAAAAAAGACAGTTCCATACACACCTCATGTTAAAATTACCATTTTTTACAGCAGAAATAAACATATTTACAGCCTGGTTCAAATAACAGTTTTGGTCAGAATAGTTCACGTTAACCTTGCAAAGCAGATGGATTCGCCAGAGTCCATGTTTGTCATCAGGCAAATCCCATCTTGCGAAGCTCCACTCTACACTGGTGGCGCCAGACCCATAGACAGGTATGGCCAATCAGCGTCATTTGACGAGAACAAGGCAGTAACTATGGGTGGGGTTTAGTTGTACTGTGAGCCATGAGTAATGGCTGCCTCCAGTGTAGCCATTAGCTCGGATTTACAGTGCTTAACAAATTTATTAGACCACTCTAACCCTAACCAAAGTAAGGTTTATGCCACAGTTGCCCTAAATTAACATTATTGGTAATTACCAAAATCATTTTTTATGTTTCTGCAATGGTTAATACACCAATATGTGGAAGTTCTTTAACCCAAATGATATTTTTAATGCTAAAATATAGTTATTATTGTTACTCATGAATTTTCAAATTTACTGATTTACACAAAACTGAAAAAAATAGTGCGGTGCATGTGTACTACCTAATTTCACCTCTCGATAATTTAAGGTTTCTCAGGATGCCAAGTATATCTATACAATAGATATATTAAACAATCTATCTGACGTGTCTGGTTAAGGTCATGTCATTATGTGTGATTAACATTTTATAACATTTTGGTTTGAAGAAGGATATGAGTTATTCGTTGATCTAAGTTAGTTTGAGACATTGTTTTCAATAATGTGACCACTATGGATTGGCTTCAAAATCCCCTTTCAGTAATCAAATGGCTGACATCCAGCTCCAGTCTACAGTAACTATACAACCTCAAATTAAAGTGTATGACTTACATTCATAAACAGAAAGGAAATGGACATTTAGTATTTTAATTTCCAGAGTAATGAGTTGAGTGTATTGTTACATCCCTAGCTATTATATGCCAAAACCCATTCTTGCTAATATGTTAAAGGCCTTAAACAGGCATGCAATTCAACCCGGTCTTAACCTCAAAATTTACCTGTTAAATTAATAGCTCTTATAAGGACTAAAATGAAAAAAAGGAAATCTAAGCTTAAGCTTTGCAGGGGTTTTGCACTGTATTACAATAGACAAGACAGAGCTTTCCCCTTTAGTGCCACCCACTGTATTACAAAGATTCTTGGAATAAAAAACAGCCCTAAAATCCTCTTGACTGGTACACTCTGATTTGTTTTCATAAGCTGTGATGCAATCTATGTTTCAGTAAAAGGCAGTGCTCTTAAAATCACTTCATAATGAACTGGGAGTCACTGGAGGGAGAAAAGTTTACCATCAAGTGTACTCTGACCTGTTGGGCCTGGTCAGCTTCATGCAAATACACACCCACATTCACACATAAACGGAGCTACACGGTGCTTTTTCAGCTCTGTGCTCGACTGATTAATCAATTGAACAGAAACGCCTGGATCAGGTGCTAGGATGACACCTTGAGGGCAGTGACAGCAGTTAAACAGCAGTCTAGTTGTATGTACGTGGAAGCTCGAGACGATCCCAGCTGAAACAGCCTACCTGTAACTGCACGTTGTTCCACTCTGCTGCCTCCTCTATGCTGCACAGCGCGGAGCTTCTCGACGAGGAAACATGCTGTCAGCATCGCACTGCAGTGCCGCTCATCTCGGACACACAGTCGCACACACGCAGGCTCCAGATGATCCTCTGAGGTAGACGGTTTTCAGGATAAAAACTGTGCTGGGGTGCGACATCGCTGAGGCAGTGTGGGAGTCATCCCGGAGAGCCGCGACTGTCTGCCTGACTGCCGAGAATCTGCACTCGTCACCGGGAGCGCGCCCAACTGATCCCGTGAGCGCGCCTGAGATAATTTAGCCCCAGGGTTTCCCAGACCTTTTCAATGTCAAGGACCCGAATATGAGGTAGGCGTGAGAGTATGCATGGGACCTCGGCTTGATAATATTCCCCAGCCTAAGGAGCCCCATCTGGCAAATTGTACGGTGTTAGGTAATGCCTGGTACTGAATTACATAACTGGATAGTGTAGGTGGGGTGGCAACAGTGAGAGGAGTGAAACCTGGTGTGCAAATCATTTCATCTTCATGCATTATCTTATTTTGCTTCGCCACTGAGGCAGAAAATGTAAAATTTAGCTATTACTAGTTTTGTTAGGGCCAATCGCACCATGTAAGCCGACATTTTTGTCCCTGCAATAGCATGTAGCATTACTACGGACTGATTTTGGGCCTGTATTAAAACATTTTGGGATCAAGGAAGATTTATTGCCTGCTACCAGGGTCTGACTGATTAATCGGCCAGCTAATTTATAGCCTGTTATTATATTATTATAGCCTATTAAAGATAATTAATATTAGGAAAAAGTTGGCAGATAGACACTGATGTTGACACTTGCATTTTCACTAATAAAGTGCAAGGAATATAATTTGGTCTTACTTTCTATTATTCATCCAATAGAGGGCGCTTTTACTCCTTTCATGTCACACGCTTCATACAATCGGTGGTTTTCAGGCCCTTGGGACTTTCACAACACAATCAGGGGCTCATGGCAACCGCTACTACCCACCTGGATGGTACTCTAGGCCGTGCTTACTTGCCACATCGACTCCTTACTCCGCCCTAAAGGTGTGGACTTTGTTAATTTTTTTCAACAGATTATTTCCCATGCCACCAGTAGCTTTATGCAAGGACATCCAGAGTATGACCTGGGTTGTGTCGATCCTCCTTCCAACTGGGTGGTACCCCCAGGTGGCCTTACTCACCGTTACTTACTTACTTACTTCAGCCTCAACTTTTGGCCCAAACATACCTAACATTTCTGCACAGTACTGAGTATACAAGCGTATCTATTTAAATGTTTTGCAGTGATATCATCATGTCATGGGGCCCATTGCTCCTGCTTCAGGTTAGATGTATCTTAATATGCTAGCAGAGGCTAGCTTACACCTTTTTCACACTCCTGAAAATTTCTCTGGGAAATTGGGAACATTGGGAAACAATTTTCCCTATTGGAGTGGGAGGGGGTTCAAGAGGCACACATGATGAAATTGCAGATGAATCAACAGACTCTGGGGCTATGACAACAGTTTTGCCTTTATATTAATGTAAAGGGAGATTTAGACTATCAAAATCCGAGTGGAAAATAACACACTAACACTGCTCAACTCACAGAATTTCCTGACTATAACCTGCTAGCTCTAACATCAGCTTACCCTGACTTTATGCATATATTTTACAAGATAGCTTGCAGGAAACCTTCTGTAAAATCAGGGTGAAGATGTACCCTTACATGCAGTCCAACACAAAAGTTTTAGGAGTTTTGTGTGTCTGTAAAGCAACTTAAGTGTAGCAGAGTGGACGGGGATGAGAACTATCCCAGCAAGTCCAGAGTTCAAAATACCTTTTTCAACTTTAAGGCTCACCCATTAACCACTCACATTAGCTCAAAAACCAGAAAAAAAGACAAATAGAGCAACTTCCATAAGTCCCAGTCAGTTAGCAAGCAGACTGCTGTGACCCTGAAGACACAGGAATCAACTATTCTCTGCCAAGAAGCATTAACACTTTGAATAGCTAAGTTTCTCAATTTTTACAGGTTAGTCTGGAGGAATTTTGTAACTTTTAAACAAAACCATGCTAGCTGTTTGTTTACAGTCTATGCTAGGCTAAGCTAACAAGCTAATGTCTGCTAAACAGTGTAGAGAGGATGGTTCAGTCACTCTTTTGGCTATGAAGCTAAAAGGTTCTTACAGAAAAACTTCAACTGTTTCTTTACTGAGGCTGAGCTTGGCTTGCTACATGCTAAAACAAATCACATACTGTGAATGAACCTGACTGATAGTTTGCCATAAGAAAAAAAATCATAACTATGGTCACATGACTTGATCAGACATGTTTTTCCAGCCTGGTTAAGTTAGCAACAAGCTGTCTGTCCATAAACAGAATTCAGCAATAAACATATACTTAGTTTTAAATCAGCTTCAGCTATTTTAAAGCATCTGACACATATTACAGTACAGTTACTTTTATTTCTAAAACACTTGGCTGGCCAGCAAACTCTACTATTGGTTAGAGCTAGTACTTAACAATTAATGCACATCTGGGAGTTTTTAGCATTTACAAAACTGCATACTATGAATGTGGAACACATTTATGTAACATTCTCTAAGTGATGTCACGTTGAGTATGAATAGCATAAAAGTATGTTAATTTGGTCAAAGTCCTTGGTGCACAGACCAGAGGTTTGTATCTTGGTCCAGATGGTGTTTGTTCCACCACTTTCTCTCCCCATGTTTCCTGTCTCTTTTCAGCAGCTGTCCTCTCAAATGGAACTGAAAACCCTCCAAAAAAAAAAAAAAAGAAATAATAATTATCTATCTTTAAAAATTTTAGGTGTTTTTTGAAGTATTTAAATCAAAAAGCACTTAAATTTTTTTATTTTTTTATTTATTTTTTTTTTTTTTGGAGCATGGCCCGGGTTCGAATCCGGCCTGTAGCCCCAACCGCAGGTCTCTCCCCACTCTCTTCCCTGTTTCCGAATCTATCCACTGTCCTTCCTCTATCAAATAAAGGCATGAAAAGGCCCAAAAATAAATCTTAAAAAAAAAAAAAAAAAATTATTTATTTTTGACAACTGTATTTGGGTTAATGACATACAAGGCTTCATTCATTTGTAGTTGTGCCTTGGACATATGTTTCCTTTTTTTCTAGTTAGAAATTGAATATATATAAAAAATAATTTCATGGTAAAACAAAATTTTGCATTTTCACCTTGTCAGATACCTGGCATGGAAAATGTATCTGCTCAATTTATTGTTATTATTTTTATTATAATAATAACAATATTAATAATAATAATCTTTTAGTTATTTTTTTAATATGTGATTCCTCATTTACCTAATTAAATATATATATATATATATATATATATATATATATATATAACAGCTTTGAATAATATGAATTATTTCAGTGACATTTCTTACAATTTCATTACCTGAAACACTGGTTGCACTACCTTACATCTGAAACTAATTTCAAATGAATCAGTGGACGAAGTGGACACTTGTATTTAAATAAAATCAAGATTTTAATAGTAAAATAATTTTTTATCAGTTTTACACTGGTTGTACAACCTGACAGTGAAGGTGTAACTGCCCACCTGTGACTGGAAAGAAATAATTTTCAATTTATTTAAAAAGGATTTATGAACCATTTCCCTTGGCTATGAGTATCAGCTGAATTTACATGGATAATAAATATTTTCAATCCGTTTTTATCACTTCATTTTTAAACAAAGTTCCAATAATTATGGTTGTACCGCTTTTACATTTAAGAACTTGCAATCTGGGACAGAAGTTTTTGAATAATCTTTCTAAATTTAAAATGATATATTTTTATATCATTTGTTTATGTCAACCATAAAATAATGCCAAAGTATTCAAATTTGAATTTCTCACAATTAAAATGCTATTTATAATAGTGTCAGTAATCTGAAATTTACTCGGACGGTCATGCAAACTGACATTGTTAGGGTCTGAGATGCCAAAATATGAAACTAATTATATTGTTCAAATATACTGAAAAGGTTTTCAAACAAAGTAAAACAAATTGATACATGCCATGCGCTGATTAATGTTTTTCAAAAGGAATAATAGATTCCATGCATGTCATGTCATTGACCCATTATGATCAAAGCTGAAAAATATATCTTAAAGGCATATAGGCTAACATAGCATTTATGACTCCAGCCCTTATGAGGTTTGTATGCTTAACCAGAGGATTCACTGCACGCCTTATTTTCCTCAGGTGAATGCAAATGCCTGCTCATTTGTTTGTTTCCCTGCCTGCCAGGGGAATTTGAACAAAAGCACAAAGGTCATTCTGACAGACCTCATCCTCTTTCAGACTATTTGCTTTCCTTGCTCTGGCTCAGCTGCTTCACTATTCATTTCTTAACCTTTGTACTGAGACGGCAAAGCTGGGAACAAAGTATGAATCCATGGAAACCATGCAAACATTTAAAAAAACGTCCTGTGATTTATGTATCGTCTGAATTAAGATCCATTTCTTTGGTTTACAGAATTGTATAGTATACAGTAAATGTGTGTGCATTTTTAGATAGGGGATTAAATACTGGTACTTTAACTCCTAAGCCGCTGTCCTAGAATTAAAAAACAAAAAATCCCTGACCTGATTAGGCCGCTGCTGCTATCGCCACACTATCTTCCCCCTTCCTCTGCTCAACACTTACACCCTGTGTTCAGCACATGAACTACACCCTCCTCCTCCTCACACAGATCAAGAGACAAAACCACAAAAATAAAACCTCTTTTGATTTTTTTATTATATCAAAATACAAAAATTTGAGAGGAAAATTTTCGTAATGGGACTAAGCATTTGAAATGATATGGTGACATGAATACAGCACTGCTTTCATATTCTCACAGACATGCCATAGATAGAGCATAGATCATGTGCTAGGCCCATGTCTACGTCATGATGAGCCACCAGGAGTGAGCCTGTGCGTTTTTTCCCTATGAAGGCTTTTCATGGTGACTGTCACTTTATATCCAGGCCAGTTGGTAACAGGCCTTGAGTGAGTGTTTTTTCAATCACATAGTTCATTCAGTTTACTCAATAAAGAAAGGAGATCCATGGCAGTTGAACATGAAGAGTGAGTAAGACATGATCTCAGACGATACAGAATTCACTGGACAGCAGTGGCAAACGAGAGAGAAAGTAATACAAATATTATACATAAGGCTTTGGTACAGCACCATACAGTATGAGTTAATTGCTCACAAATAAAAATTAGTGAAGCATAACACCTGATGTAGTGACCGAACAGAATGACAAGTCTAAAAAACTGACAGAAAGAGCTAAACATCAGGTTATCAGGTTTAAAAAGTAAAAAAATGTTTTTGCTTTGAATTATTTACATATGAACATTAAAGACCATTATGGAGACAAATTATGTACAAAAAAGAACAGAATAAACATATGATACAGAATGTAAACATGTAATGTACAGCACAGAGTCAGTGGATGACAATGAAATGAAAATGTATTAAATTTTCTTCCTTTTTAAGCACTACTTGGTTTGCTTGAGTATGAGCATTAGCTAAAACAGTCAACGATGTAGTGCTTATTGTAGCCTACGATAATAATAATAATACATTCTAGTTTCTCAGTGCTGGTACACATGAAAAAACAGAGAATATAGAAAATACTACATATTTCTATTTTCCATCCAATAACAACCAGCTCAGATGTCCATGAATGATTGCTAAATAGGCGTTTTTTTTAGTCTTTTTTGTTGTATTGTCTCTACATGCAAGATTAATACAATAAAAAATCAAATAGGTTTCTAAGTATCATCCTACCAGCACCTAGTGATGCCCTAAAAGCTGTAAGCAGAAAAGTTGGAAAAGAAAAAAAACAAAACAAAAAACTGAAAATAATTGAGCTAACAGTACGTCCAAAGCAGCCCTCTTAAAACACTGTACATGTTTCTGTTGAATATGCAAAAAAGAGCCCGGAAGACAACATCCATTCATTAAAAACCCATGTGGAGGATAAATGAGCCTTCCCAATTGATACCTTTCAACCAGGAGAATCAGCAGTAATAAATACAAACGTGGTCTGATGACTACTCATGGCTATACTGTACAGTACTAGTAGGAAATCTACTGTCAAAAAACAGTGGTGAGATGATGTGAGACGGATTTATTCCCCGTCTCCCTGCAGTAGTGTGCTTGAAAAACAGTGCTGTTAACCAAAGATGGCTGACCTACAGGAAGTGTGTAGAAAAATTTCCCCCTTCTCGTGACCTGACAGTGCTCTTAGATTCCCTCCCATGTGTCCTGTTGGCTAATCTAAATCAGGTTATGTTTCTCCTTTTTAGGCTGGGTTAATATTCTCATCACAGATATACTTTAGAGAGGGTACCTTGGAAGCACAGACAGACATTGCAAACACACGATAGAAAACAGGTCATCTTTGAGTTCATTTTGAATGTCACAAAGTCTCTATTATTCAAGGTTATACTACTATTTTTCCAGTATTTTCTATCACTGTCATCACACCATGATACTGTTATAATAAGGACCCATAGTGTCTACGAGAGCTACTTTAGTCGCTCGAACACAACGGGCCCCGAAGAGTTGCTTTCAGAAACAGAAAAACAAAAATCTTGAGACCTCTAATCTACAGCACCACAAAGTTAAACATAGCACCAAGTCGTAATGTTCAAAGCAACTATGCCCTAACACACTTTCTCTGTATCAAACTAATGTAAACACAATTTCCTCCACAGCACGGTTTGTACATGACTACAGCATGTCCGCGACTCTTAGAAAAAGACGCTTCCTTCAGTTTTATTTGCTTTGGACACCTGAAGGCGACAGATCTGGACTGAATCTACATGTGTGCTCATGAACGGGCGAAATACGGTTGTTCTGGAAATATTATTATAGAGGGAAACACACTTCTGCTTCTAAAGCTTTTTCCAGTGGGCATTCACGTACTATACATCAGAGAAAATACTACGTAACTTGTGCAGCCAGCGGGCTATGGCAATAATACATCGTACGGTACTAACATTAAGGTTTCTTTTTCTTCTCAGATAAAATAATATCTGCTAAAATATGACAAATGAGGCACCTTAAAATGTTTTAGAAACATTATCCACTTAAAGCCGTACTGTAAGCAAATACTTTGATATATAATCTAATTTCTTTTTCATAGGGATCCCTCCCTTCTTTTCATACATCCTCTCACAAGAACTTATTCCTGTAAAACATGGTTTTGATTCATCTTTACAAATACAATACATACCATGTAGAGTACATAACAAATATAGATTTTTTCCGCTAATATCTTACTGTACATTAAACCAATTTGTTAAAGTAGACTATGCACTTTGACGCTCACTTTTCAAGCAATCATCACTTTCTCACTTGTCAGAAGAGATTTCAGTAAGCAGACATTGAGTTGATTCATCCATGTAGATATATGTCGGAGAACCTCGGATTTGTTGGTAGCAGATAGAAACATATCTGATGTGTTTTTGGATGGGTGTTGGCCTTTAAAAAGAAACCTGGAGCCATCGGAACAAAAAGAGCTCGGGGTTAGTTGTTACAAAGAAGGGAAACATTTTTTTGTGCACCGACTGCTCATTTCACCAATCACAGCTGCACTTTAAACATTGTTTCAATGGGTCATTCAATGTACTGTGACATCGGGACATTCATTTCCTGTACAGCAAAACATACATTCATTATCGGTTAGTGTTGAAAAAAATTAACAAACATACAGAGAAGAAGTAGCTAGCAAGTAATATACAGTTTGTTAAAGATAAACAGTCAGGGTGGCCATTGTTTTAAGATTTCCCATTGCTTTTTAACAGCTTTATGAAGCAATCACATTCTCCTTTAAACATTTCTTGTTAAACATTAACACATTGTCTGAACATGTACAGCACCTCTGTACTTTTACACTTTTTTGCCTTCTTTGAGCAGGAACTTATTTTTTTCTCATTGCACGGGTATTCTGATTCTTTCCTCTAACTCAGACAAACACAGTCAAAGCAAGTACCCATTTAAAGTCGATACAAATGTAGAAAAAAAACAAGAAAACAGTTATGCATCCTCGGTAGCATTTTCTCTCATGTGTCCTTGGCTGAAAAAGTAAAAACACACGTAGTATCGGAGTCCCTCACTCCCCTCACCCCCTGGAGAGACAAATATGAGAAGGCGAAGGAAAAAGGCAGTTTATGTTAGAAAATAAAAGAGAGAAAAGGCAAAAAAGGCACCTGGAGATGTGCCACATTTCACAAATGATTCCTTAAGAATGAATTACATACAGTACACTTCACATTTCATCACCCTGTTCTTCTAAAACCCGACAAGTCCAACTTCTGATGAGCGTGTAAGTCCCAATTATTTTCCTAATGAAGGCTATGATCTGGCTATGACGATGAGTGTAAACACACTGAGCCGCCTAACACTAAAATTAAGACAGTCCTCTAGTGGTTGAATCATGGATCAAAACAAACAGCCAGCTATTTCTGATAATAAAAAAGCTTCTAAATTAGATAAAGTTAGGCCATATTATCTGTTTGAATGTGAGTGTGATATAAACCTTTTTAGCCATATGTAAAAAGGTAAAGTACGTACAGTATACCACAAGAATTACAGCAACTCTGCGTTTACTCTGAGGTATATTTTGTGGTAAGAACCCTGTGTTTATATACTGACACTATTTGTATTGTAGGAAAGGTAGACTCATGTCCCTGTGTGAGGACGCACCAGGCTTCACAGTACACTGTATCACTGAAAAACCTAAAGATATGGACCCCTCAATGACCAATGGGTGAAAAATCTTTAACGTGTTGTGACATACTCAACCAACACATTTTTATTACTGTAGGAGGAAGCTTAATTCCCTTGTTTTACTAGTTTATATACATTATATAAGTCCGTTTTCAAGTCAAATTCCTCAGAGACAAGCGGTGGCGACAACTAAGAAAAGCCATTGTTCTTGTCTTCATATAAGATTTCCAACCTCCCGGAGTATTCAGCTGGATGTTTCCCCCGCTCCTGAAAGAACTTTTTAGAGATTATAAGAAATGTATTAGCTTGGAGCAAGGAGAGCTGAGGTTAGGTCTTTTTTTTGAATCGGGGAGGTCAGTTTAGTCGAGTCCAATGGCTTGGTGGGCACACAGGTCAGCGTAGAGTCCCATAATTTGGGCCCTCGGAGTCTGCACTGGCCAGAATGCCTGTCTGGTCCTCCTCGGACTTCCTGCGGTGCAGTAAGGAGGTCAAATAGAGATAGGGGTTCTTCTTCTTTTGCTTTTTTCTCTTCCTGTGGAGGCTGGGATCCTCTCCCTCTTGGGGTGTCTGAGATTGCTGCTGGGTCTGAGAAGGACACACACCTGAAAGGGAAAAATAGCGCAGTGGTAACACAACACCATCATGTCATATGATACTCTGCTTTGAAATTTAACTTTTCTCCTGCTGAGTTGTGTTAAGCAGCTTCTGAAAACACCAAATTTCCTGATATGGCTGTTTCATAATAAAAGTATTCTAACAACATACATGGGGATATATTTATTGTGAAAATAACTTTAACAAAGCTACAATCAGCTGCAAGTGTAAAGAGTTTGAGTATTTACAGCCACTTCTTTGTCCACTTTAACAGCCACAACCCACTTCTTTGAATAATGTTGGGCACACAGGTCAGCAGAGTCCCTTCAGAAGTGGGTGATTTGTTCTGAAATTTATACCATCCTATTTTTTGTTCTTTCTGTTAACTGTATTAAATTATGGTTTGAAAAAATAAATGGGTCACACATTTAAACAAATGTTCAAGTACTACAATCCTTCACTCCTTCAGAAGCATGTTATATGATCCCAGACTCATGTCTGTGCACATCATCACATAAAATTATAGCTTCTAGAAGTTTAATTTCTCTCCTGTTGAATTGTGTGAAGCTGCTTCTAAAAACACCAAATTTCCTGATATGGCTGTTTCATAATTAAAAGTATCCTAACAGTATAACAACTGGAGATGTATTTATCATAGAAATAACTTTCTCCTATCGAATAACTCTGTTCTATCCTATCATTTTCGGCTAGCTTGCCCCTTCAGCTCCACTGGTTGTGGGTTGCCAGGTTGCAGGGGCAGAGGGGTTGAAATTTTATGTAGATGTGGATTGTATGTGTGTAACATGATTTATACAAGATGTGGCAACTTTGGTATCCTCAGACAAAAATACACGGAGAATGATTCTGTGTTCATAAATTAGCCTGTAGTAGAGCCATGGAAATAATGGAGGTTTTCTAGTATAAATAACAAAACAGGAGGTAGGCCGGAGGAGGCCCAAAAATTTGGGAGAAAAAGTGGGGAAAAAGGGGGAGCGTTGGCCATTATGTGTTTAACACAGCATCCTAACCGCATCACATAGCATCGCATATCACGTTTATGATGTCCAAACTGCATCCATCAAAAATATAACCCTCTGGACTGTGAATTTCAGGTTGCCCTTGTAAACAGTGGACATCTAGTACTTTTCTTTTTCATGCAGGCAAACGCGATTATTGATATTATAAATGCACAATTATCTACACTTTTTAGCCAAGCTACCAAGCTCTATTGAGTGGGAAAGGGAATAAATTGAAGCCATATCCAGGCACTACTGATGACTTGTCATCTCCTGCTTTCGTTGTTCTTCTCCGATCTCAGCATAAGAGGAAAACAGGAGCATGGCAAAAACAGGCTTCGCCACCTAGCTCTACTCCTCTCACTTGCTCCTTTCTTTTCTTTTCTTCTCTTTTCTTTGATTTAGGCTTCATGAATGGCTGTTGCTTTGTTTGCAACTTATTTGGCTTTTATGATAGCACAAAGAACTTCTGCAGAGGATGGTTATAGTTGGTGAGAGCTAGCTGGGAGAGTTTGCTCTGGCATGCTGGGGCTTACTATTGAGCCTTCCTGATTTTTTGTGGGCCAAAACACCATTAATGGGAGGTGCCTACTACCCTGTTGATGTGTGGGCTCTCATTGTCATTAATTTCCCTATAGAGTGGTAAGGTCTTTAGAGGGCAAGTCGTATGGTTGATAATATCGCCATTGTCACTGCCTGGAGCTTGCATGTATGGAGTCTGGATCTGTTAAAAGTGGTAATGTTTTAGGAAAAGATGGCCCCTCAGGACCATGTGATGGAGTACTCCTTGTATCAGAGGGGCAAAAGTATGACTGATGTGTGCATGGGGTTTCTTGCTCACTGAGCACTTATGCTTTTCATTAGGGCACAACTACCTTTGTGTTTTTTAAACTTTAATATACTGACAAACCTGTTCTCCTTCCGGAGGTTGCGTTGTTATTGTTGTTGGCAGCCACGCCCTTGGCTTTAGTAATACAGTGGTGTAGCAGTGCTGGTAAGCTCTCAGACCCGGCAGGATCACTAGACGCACCTAGAGGTTCCCTGTGAGGAGAAGAGACAGCACAGCATACATAGTCCTGCATTAATCCAACAGTCTTATTCAGTAGCATCTAAGATGTACAAAATAAAGGCACTTTGCATTTCTACAGTATCTCCAGTTGATACTATTTTATGACTGAATGAGCTCTAGTACATCTATTGAGAGCTCTTTATCTAAGATGATGAATTTCCACTTTCTATCTGCGTTGATGGATGATAAAAGTTAGACACAAGAAAAGAGAAAAAGAAAGAAAGAATAGTTGATATATGATGGCAGTGGATTTGGTGAATTTTTTGCAACTAAGTTCCCTTCCAAACAATCATCAAATAAAGACCCAGTCAGTGATTTATGATTTTTTTTCTAATATTTTATACAAATTATTATAAAAAGTGATACAAATGACCTAGTCATTTCAGGTTTAGACATTTTCAGTGCCAACTCAGGTTTGGGTCTTTAAATAGTGACTGCTTCAGAGATGCTGGCAGTTTCAGTCTATTTGCTGTATAAAACTCATAAAATGAAAATAATTTCTGGAACTACTGACAGTTCCTGTTACAATCAACACTAATTGTGTAGGTTTTTGGTTTACAGTGGATGCATCAGGAAGCTTAGGGTAAAGTATGTGTGCAGATCTGTGTTATGACCCTGAGGAACTATTTTCATTTCATGAGTGATATATGCTACGTTTAATGAAATAGTCAATGATTCATCAGTAACAAAATAAAATCAAATCAAACTGAAGTACTTTGAAAATCATAGTTTGTTGATTAGTACTTTTACCTCATACCCATTACTTTGCTGTCCATCTCTCAGAGAAAGATGCATCAAAGTTCAATAAATCAAAATATCCTCACAAACGCTTACATGTATGTTCATGAGGTTTAATTTTGGCTCTCTTTCTAAAAACTGAACAAAAACAGCGTCAGAACCTGACTTAATGCTTCATTAAGTGAGGTTGTTGTATAATGGTTTGAAAAGGCATAGAAAGACAAAGCTTTAGAGACGCTGTCCATGACTTGTCACTGTGGAGAGAGAGATTGAGAGGCGTTAGCAGAGAGGGGGAGACAATGTGAGAAATCCTGAACAGATAGAGAACATTTTCATTATCAGAGGCCACAGCGGGTTAAATATCTCACATTTCCATAGACATGAACACTGTACAGCACACTTTCATCAACATGAACACTGCGTACAGAGGCTTCACCATGCTGACGGGAGGAGATGGCAGGAAGAGGAAATGGCCGTTAAAGAACAAGTCACATGACAGGAAGAGGAAATGGCCATTAAGAAAACAGTCACATGACAGAGAAACGAAAGCACTAAGGACAACAAATGTGACAAAGAATTTAGTTTGAGAATTGTTGTTATTTGTTTGGTCGTAGAGAGAAGTTTAGAGAATGCATGCATGGCATTTTGCACATGGAACAAAACTTTAAAGGGGAATACTCCAGTCTATCATTCATGTGCGTCCTCTATTGATTCAAGGCTTTTTGTATTTTGTTTTTCTTTTTGGTGCAGGGAAACATGTCTGTATTCAAACAATCCAAAGACAAAAATGCTTCTCCACAGTCCAAAACCACTCCTCCTGCTTGCTCACGAGCATAATTACTGCAGCCTACGCCACAGCAGGCTTACTGTGCAGTGAAAGTGTATTGACAAATGTGTCCTGCAGTCATTATTACCATTAGTCGTACTTCACTTGAATCCAGCACAGAGGCACAACCCAAAGCGATTCCCCTTTAAAGGAGAGAGTGATTAGAGCCCTCCCCCTGCTGACCCCTCCCCTCTCAGACATGGGTCCGACCCTTACCTATTGCGGCGAAGGGGACCGGGTCACAACGCTGCCCAGATAGCTGAGATCAATCAAAAACAAATCACGTAAGACCCTTACCCTCTATAAAGCAGCAGCAGCCCTATAAGCTACCTTCCCTTAAAGGCCAGTGATAGTGCAGGAGCGAGTCTCTGCTGCATGGCTTTAGCCACTGTGTGATTGTAGCTTCTAGGGTTGTGAGGTGGGTGTAAGGGGGCGCAGGAATATGTACAGCAAAGAAAAGCCAAGGGGGACATAACTATATCAGTCTCAGCTATGTTGTCATGTAGGTGTAGCATGAAATTGCTCTGTGATAACCAGTATATCAGGGGGCTTCTTTGTCAGATTGTTGGATGTCAGGGGGAAAAGTCCCTCTAATGAGATTAATATTGGTATCCTTTAAGTAAAAAATGATCAGACTTTCTTGCTTTGTTATGAAATTTTGAATACGGCACTCATTATAAATGTTTTGAAAAACACTTATGATGCTTTATATCATTGTTAAAGAGATGATAATAACCTTTGGGTTGCCAGAATAAGACTTGCCTTTATCCTAAGCCAGCAAGTTATAATATTGTCGAACTGTAAGGCTCCTCTAATGGAAAAACCTATACAACAGGAGAATTAAATGCCTTCTGATTGCATATGTAACAATAATAGTACAGATTTTTTTTAAGAATAGGTTTGTTTTGTTTTTTTTACCATGCGACTGAGTGAGCCAATAAAACCCCACAGGGGGTTAAGAGGAGTACATAAGGAAGTACAATTTAGTTCAAAATATTTCTTCCCTTCACATTTTAAGAAAATGTTATCCCTTTTTAAACCAGGGATGCACAATTTTTATCAGCATATCGTTTTCAGCAGATATGAAAATGTTTGATACTTAGAGTTGATATCTATAGTAAATATCTGCAGTCTTTATCATATATCAGTCTTAAATATCAAGTTTACCATCAGGTATAGGTGGTTGCCTAGAGCGCTCACCGTGAGCCCTTAACATTTTGAATGAAGCTCCAGACGTAACACAATTTACCAAACTGTCACCTTCCACTCCTGTCTCAGTTCTGCTTGATTCAGCCTCTCTTTGCATGGGAGACACATTGTGTTCTTCACAATAAAACAGATGTACATAGTAGAGATGTAACGGTATCATGAATACCCAGTATCGCGATGACAGAAGCGCCTCTGTGTCATTGTGGACATTTGACGGTTTCAAATTGTAGGTATTCAGGGCAAAAAGTTTTTTTTTTTTTTCATGCAGCAGAGTAGTACTTTAGTACTCGAGAACAGTCTTGGTCTTGAGACTGGTCTCAAGACCACATTTTGAAAGTCTTAGTCTTGTCTTGGGCTCGAGATCATTTTTACTCAGTCTTGTCTTGGCCTCAGACTTGCTGATGTGATATTAAGGAGAAGCACTTGATAAAACAACAAACAGCTACACCTGCACAAACTCTGACATCAGTCCATCTTATTTCTAGTCAGAAATACAACTGAACACTTACTTTAGGACTCATTCACCTGACAAATCTAGATAAATATCTCATTTTCAGATATTTAAAAAATTCTGGACTTGTCAGTTGCTTTTAAATACATACAAGGATTAATTTTCAAAATAGGTTAGTTGAACAAATTTGTTGCATATTGTGCTTTGAAAGAGTTTCAGACACCTTGTCTTTATCTTTCAAATGTATTAAAAAAAACTGAAATCAAAAAGAGAATGCTTTTTCACTGTTTAACCTTGTCATGTTTTTTTTAAATTGAATTTTATGGTTTTGGTCTTGTCTTGGTCTCGGCTTGTCTTAGTCTCCGTCTTGACTCGTTCTCGACCCCCAAAAGTCTTGGTCTTGTCTTGGTCTCGGATAGTGTGGTCTTGAGTACAACAACACTCGTACCCATTGTCATCCTTTAAGCTCCGCTCGCTGGCTTGATCTGACAGCGCAAAAATGGTAGATACACTAAGTGGCAAGAGAAAATCAAAGTATGGGGAGACCTGGGCGACTCAAGTTGTTAAGATTGTGGAGGCTCCAGTGACTTTAAAATCTGAGGTGTGGAAGCACTTTGGTTTCCGGTGTCAAGAAATGAGAAAGGAGAAAAGGTGGCAGACAAACAAAACTGATATGTAGACACTGCCAGACTGCAGTGACACACATGATGGGGAATACCAGTATCATGAGAAGCCGCTTGGCAAATCATCCCCCCAAAAAGATGCACAAGGATGCAAGGAGCAGAATCCGGCCAGGCCAAAGGACTCTTAAGGATGTGTTCACAATCCCACTCCCCCACAACAAGGTGTATCTGTGAATATATCACTGAAGACCAACAGCTGTTTTCAATGGTGGACAACGAAGGTTTTAGAAGGCTAGCAAACATGCCATATTGCCATGTTGTAATATTCAAAGTGCATCTATTGTGTATTTAATGCCAACATCACTATTTTTCAAAGTCTTCATTTGTTGTTTTGGGTTTATAGAATATCACAATAAATACCGTACAGTGGACTTGTGGTATCATGGTATTACTTTTGACACCATTACATCCTCACAATTTACCAGACTGTCACCTTCCTCACTCCTCTCTCAGTTCTGCTTGACTCAACCTCTCTTTGCACAGGAGACGCTTGGCGTTTTTTTACAAATAAAGAAGTGTGTAATTTCTTACAGTATTGATATTGGAAAAGATGAGTTCAGATAAATGGCATATTGATATTGGAAAGAATCCAATGTTGTGCATCCTTATTTTACACAGTGATAAGCTCTTTATGCCCTTTCGGAACTAGATAACTACAAGGCTTGTCAATATTCTTGGTAATTATATTATTTCATCGAGTCTGTTGAAGTCTCAGGCAGTTCTCTTGAAGTCTTATCATCTGTAAAAAGTCTATTTAAGGCTCTTTATTGCCTACATCCCAATCAACACATCCATGTGGGGCCTAATACAATTGGGCTCAGGGGCAACAGGTTTCACCTGAGATGATATGTACTTACTAATTTGGTGGTTTAATGAAAAGGGCCAAACTCAGTTGACTGTCTAAAAAGTATACTTATTTCTAGTCCAGGTGCATTCTTCTGTATAACTGGCAACAACACCACTCAGAGCACAATTCCCAGAAAGGCACAGCTGACCCAGTTGAAGCTTGTGTTGGCCCCACTTGGAGGTGTTGGCAGGGATAAATTGTGGGTTTGGACAGCCCTCAACACTCACAGACTTCCTGGGAACTCACCCAGGAAGTCTGCGAGTCTGTATGAGTGGTCAAGTCTGAAGGTTTGGCTGGACCAGATCTCTGATCATTTGGAAAAGGGCTGCCGAGCGCTTCGACCGTTATAAAAATGTTATCGACTGGATAACACAATAACCCTTCATGTATGACTTGTCAAAGCTGAGGGAGAATTCTTTGCAGAGGAATTACTAGTGTTGGTGACATATTGGAAATTCAGACACTCTTGGCTCTTTAAGATCTGTTAACATTTGTCACTCAAGACCTGATTGTTTGTTACTGTGACTAAATGATACTGTATGCTGGCAACCCAAAGGTTTATTTTTGATGACAGCTCAGTGGTTCCTACCCAGCAAAAATGAGTAAACATTTTTAAATTCTAAGAAATCATTGCTTATATTTAAAAACTCACTGAAGTAGATCTTTCAGAAAATATGGGCCCTTTTTCTTTGAATGTAATACAGTGGGATAATAGTATGTAAATGTTCATCAGTATACTAGATGTTAAAGTTAAGAATGCATAAAACTTTTAAAGTAAATCAGTTATTACATTTTCACTCTGAAACTTAATTACATGTTAATCTGATCGATTTAAATTCATGTTATTGAAATAATGAACATTTCAAAGTTTCAGTGATTAAAACTAAGGGCTAAAGAAACAGTACAGCTTTAACAAACAATCTGATTCTACTTCTTACAGCTTAGCTTTTAACCCATATGTTCTTATAGTTTTTTTTAACTTACATTTGCATTATGATCATGAGACTCCCTAAAGTTATTATGTGCTAGAGATGAGAAAGACAATAACACAGTATCAAATTAAGTTTCACATGCTTTAGGTAATTTTTATGAATATATACAATGTGTGCTAAATGCTATTACATGCCCTCTGCATATTCAAGTACAATATGCATCTAAATAGTGTCTAAATGGAGACATCAAAATATTTGGACTAAGATATTTGGAATAAGAGCAGATGAGGAGACAAGACTCCCCTTTCTACAGAAATAAGTGACTATTCTCAACTGGAGTGGATCACCTACCCTGAGGCTGATATCTGGAGCTGAGAGGGCTCTGAGGGCAGCATCTCCTCCTCTGTCCTTCTCTGGGATGGCCTCTGCCCGAACACATCCCTGCCCTCTGGAGGGGGAGAGGGGGACTGGGAGGGGTAACTGGCTGCAGTAGAGGCATACGACATGTGGGCGTGGTAACTGGGGCTGGGCTGCCTGGCACCCTGACCCTGAGTAGGGGAGGCGGTCAGGGAGGACCTCCGAGAGAAACTGACAGTAGCCGAGGGCTGGAGGGTGATCTCAGGCATCTCCAGAGACCGAGAGGTGCGGAGGATGCTGGGGCGTGGAGGGGGCCGCACGAGAATGTCTGGGGAGCCCGGTTGGGTGCTAAGGGGGCTTTGGGAGAGAGGTGACAGGCGGGAGGGCTGGAGTACTAGTGGGGGGAGGCTGGGGTCTGCCCGGCGCCCTGCCCTCGGGCTGAGCCAGGACTGAGGGCTACTACTGGGGGCTGTGCTTGGGCTCCCTGCGCGGGCTGCCGGGTCAGGGTAAGGCAACACTGGTACACCCACACCGTGGGCCGTGTGTCTGAGCTGGCCGAGACTTTGGGCCTGTTGCATAGCTAAACGCCTAACCGGGGGCCCCAGGGGCCTATCTCTGCCAGAGGGAGCCACTGGGACCTCCAGCTGCAGGAGTCCAGGGCTAGTTGGATCCTTTAGGGATGGGAAGTGCAGACGACTTGGGGGGAGAGTATGGGGAGGGTATGGGGGTGGGTCAGGGAGGTCCTGGGGGTGATGTAAGGGATGGTGGGGTGGGTATATGAACCGTGGGCCCTCTAAGCCCAGGAAGGGTAACTCATGAGGCTGCCAGCTTTCAGGTGAACGAGGAGGAGGGCTGTGAGTGTGAGACAGAGAATGGCCAGAGGCGGTGTACTGATGGTGCTCCATCTCTCCGCTCTCCTCAGGGATGGAGGGGTAACCAAAGGGCCCCTCGGCAGTGCCTGGGGGGGAGGACAGAGCGGAGCTACGCGGGCTGATGTCAGGCATGTAGAATGGTGGTGGGATCCCTGATTCAGTGCGGCTGCCTAGATACCCATAGAATGGGCCCTGGGGAAAGCCCCTGTAGCGGGAGGCGGGGGCCTGCCCTGAGGCGTGAAGTGCACTGCCCTCTGCAAAGCTCATACCTTCCATGGGCCTGTGTAGGCGGGGGCTGTAGGTGGGGGGCTGCGTTGACTCCAGGCTGGAGGACGTTGGGGAGAGCTGGGGCCGCAGCGTGGGCATGATGGGCGGCAGAGGCCCGGGGTCAAAATCATTCTCCTCGTCAGACTGCCGGAACTCAGGGTACATGTCAGACTCCTCTGCGAAGGGGAAGCCCTGGATGCGGCGGGGTGGCGGGCTGGTCTCCATGACGAAACGGCCGTCGGGGCCACGACTTATCAGCTCAATCGGTGTAGTGACTTCAGCCTCATGCTTGGACACACTGTATTTCTTGCTGGCTATGGCACGCTTGGTTTTCTTGTAGAAGGAGAGCTCTTTGTCTTTTTCTCTCTGAGGGCTGGGCAGCTTCCTAACGTACAGGCCTGGACCGTGTGAACCCTCTGAAGAGAGAGAGCGGGGCCGAGATGGAGGGGAGCTCTCTGGACTTATCTTCCCCGAAGATAACCTTATAAAAATGCAGACACAAGACACTGTCTTAATTCAACATGAAGCTGATAAAACCAAAATGAGAATGCAAAAAAGAATAAGAACAAAGGAAAAAGGGATGTTTAACTTAAAAAGGCATGGATGTGACTATCTAAACAGCTGAAACAATACAAAGCCAAAGTACACTATCAAGGCAGCCATAATGAACCACATTATGACAATGAGCAGTTTATGGGGGCAACAGCATCCAGATAGCACAGCAGCTAATGAACCAAGGCAAAATGACAGGATGAGAGGAGAACCAATGACACAACCATGACAACGGATCTACTGAATCTTCACCCTCTTGAGCAGACGTAAGACTAATTTCCATATGCTGCACCAAATGGTGATGTGAGGAAGCAGATGACATCTAACCAGGCCTCATTTGCCCACACCAGGAGCAGCATAGTAGACACTTACTCAGTCCCTGAATGCATCAGGTAACATACATCATCAAGAGACTGTACTAAACCGTACATGCAACTAACCGTACAACAACTAATGCACTAAATTCCTGCATGGTGTGTGGGAGTCTGTGCATGCAAAAAAGGCTTCACTATAACAAATAGTCATCATTGGTTGATCATTTCTATGCAATGCATTAACCATGCAGCCAAGCCAGTGCAGTACAGCACGCTCTGTATTTGGGTGCAAGCAGGCACTCACAGGGGGCTGGCGGGCGGGGGCAAGAAACTGCTCCTGGCAGGCTCGTCCCAGCAGGGCTCTACCCCTGGCAAGGGGGTGAGAGGAGGCCTGCGATGGGAGACAAATGACATGGGCCTGGTTCACCTTTGACTATGCCACTAACAGGAAGAACTAGGTGTAAAACTTCCTGAACTGAAGGGACAAGTTTTATACTGCAATTTTACCTTTGGTGTCAGGCAAACATCTATTGTTAACACATATTATTGTCTTAAATGATCTTCTGAGGTTGTAATGCAGTCATACATGTACACAAGATTTACACACAGACAGACAGTTACACACATGTAGCAGATCTTGTACATTTAATGTGCAGATAAACAAAAAAAGAGCATTTTTTACATTTAGAATCATGCAGAAAGCACACAGCGTTTGAGGTTAAAGAATACAGATGGATAAAAAATCAATACACATACTGCAGCTTGGGCACTCCTGGTAATGTGCTTAAAATGCTGACTTGGCTTCTGTGAATTTTGCTTTATTTGCCCGAGATCCGCTAGAGGCTGCTACTGTTCATGTTCCCAAACACCTTTCAAGCACTCTGAACATGGCGTTAACGTTTTTGATCGTTCACATGGTCTGTATTGCTTCTACAAGCTCTTTGTTGTGCACATTTAGCATATTTACACACTATTGTCTAAATGCACTGCAAACAGTGTATTATGATCGTATTAGCACTGCTAATAAGGCTTTGAAATACTGTCTGTGTTTGTAGTTTTACAGTTAATTATGGTAAATGTGTACCATTAAAACCATGCACAGGAAGAGTTGATATGTTAGAGGTGTATCAGAACATGCACAGCAGCAGCCCCCTCTGGCAGACTGCAGGGGCTCCGTCGTTGACTCTACTTACGGTGACTCAATGCTTTTCCTGAAGTGTGTCACCGACAAGGGAGGATCTGAGAGGACAAAAACATTTAATTTTAGCATTTCTTCTGTTGAATACCATGAAAAGAAGTCAGACACTTGGATGGATTATGACATGTAAAGGGCCTGTTAGCATTATATAGTTTAAACAGCAATGCTTTTGTCTCTGTGGGCATTTTATGTCTTTGAAGTCATTTTAATATGATTGTAATTCAACTCATTTTTTTTAGCTCTATGTTTTCATAATGCATCTCTTTGAAGTAGTTCTAATTTTTTGTTGTCATTTTGCATGCTCTTATTGTAAGTTTTATTATACTTGCAGTCATTTTGCAACTCTTTTTAACCAGTTTTTTTGTACTTTTGGGTCTCTTTGAAAATGTTTTGGATCCTTCTGTACTTTTTCAGTGTATTGTTGTCATTATGTGTCTCTTTTTCCATTGAAATTAAGTTTAGTAAATCAATTTTAAATCAATTCAATCAATAAACTGTGTTTATGGAAAGTAAAGATTTTAACATTTTTACTGTCTGTTAGTTTTGGTGGCCCCTGTAAACAAAATGATGCATCTTTTATAGGGTGTGAATCTCTCTTTCTCAAGACGATTCGATTCGAATTTCGATTCACAGACTAAAAGTCATTTCCCTGATGATTAATTAAATACAGAATGATTCAGTCTGATCCAATTCGATTCAGTTCAGTCCGGTACAATCTGATTATAAAATCAAAATAACTTTTTGCTTTAACAAAAATTACCAAAAAAGGGGAAAACAAGATAATTTAATAATAATCTATGTTTATTTGATCTTATAAAACAGACTAAATGCCAGGCCTCCTGTGCAAACATTCTGAAATTATGTTTAACAAAGTTTTCATCACACCCAGGTGCCCAGGTGTCTTACTTTGACATTAAATTGGGAGATAAATATTAAAATGAGTTTTTACTGGTACATGTTTGTCCTTCTGTACTTGTAACTTCCTTAGCATTATTAATCCTGATAACAGTACAAACTAAATATCAAAATTTCCCAAGAAGCACAAATTGAAACAAATTTAAATTCACAAGGAGATTTGGATTAACAGAACTCTGTGTGTCTGCTAGTACAGGAGAACAAGAGGTTAAAATAATATTGAAAATAGTCAAATTAAAACAGCTTTCCATACTTTTCTTCCTTTCATAATTCTTCTTATTGTGAGTATTCAGTCTATATGTCGCAAAAACATTGTTATTTTCTTTCTCTGTGTATCTGTTCTTGTTTTAATTCTTATTTATTTGTTTATTTATTTATTACAAAGGACAATGCACATTAATGAACATGGACATGTAAATGTGCCAGATTGTAGCCATAGGCTAATTTCCATCTGAAATCCCCAGCAGGTTGATGGTACAACAAAGCGTCCATTAAAAATCTACATAAAAATCAGACAACACCAAAATCACACAACTTAAATTTATTCACTGGAGAACAGTTGATCTCTTGCTCAGTGAAGTCCTTTCTGTTAAATATCATATCATTTGGTTCAGATGTATTGATTATGTCATCAAATCAATCAGTCCCAACAACACGTTACGATGGTAAGCCCTGTAAATAAAGGGGCTGTTGTTATGGTGATAACTGAAGACTTCTCTGAGTTTTAACTCAGAAAAGAGTTTATGTTCTGTCTGTTTGTGCTGTGTTTAGCCATAGCATCTTAGCAAAACTTTAGCTCTGTCGTCTCAACAAGTGAGATTTAAGAGCTGCTGTAGTTCTCAATTGAAGATGGGCAGACATTTCGAAAGTTATCCTTCCTTCGTATATAGTCCACATGACTTTTTCCTGAGGTGCAGCACTGTAACTGAAAGACATTTAGGCGACAACCGGTGAAACATATCCAGCTACCTAGTGAGCACCTATGGCGAACGTAACTCTCATTAAAAGGTAAAAGGTCACCGCTGGTCGTGCGAGATTACAGACGCTGAGCCAGAGCATGGCGGAAAGGGCTATGACAACAAACAGCAGAGCCTCAGTGAACCGATCTCTAACATTAAAGCCTGTCCAAAGACCAGTTCGTGCCGCATTTTTACCCACCGATGACCAATGCCATCGGACCGCTGAAGTCAAGATCGGTTAACCAATTCATATCGGATTATCTTTACACCACTAATCTTTTATTTACACACTGCTCAAGAGTAATTAGAGTTCTCAAATTACAAGAAAGACATCCTGCTGACTTTTAAGAGTCAATCATACAACTCCCTCTCAGTGTTTTGTGTAGAAGTTGTAATCAAATGAACTTTCGGACCAGTACTTTTTGTCCAAACACTGACACTGATTTGTTGGAAAAGATGACAAACATTTAAATCCAAACACGGACATAATCAATAGGTTGTTTGCAATCATGTGACTAGAAATGTCTGTCGGGGGTCAGGAAGTGGGGGACAGCCATTAGGAATGAATAGGAATTGAGGAAAGTTAGTAGCCTACTTTACAGCTCTAGATGGACCTCTACCATTAAGTTATCAGAAAATTTTCATTTAAAATCAGTATGATTCCTACACTTTACAAAACTGCAATTTTTACCTCAGTTTAATTGAACTACCTGGCATAGAAGCGATCAATATTGCAAATAGTCCTGCAGACCTCCTAGCGTATACAGTAGAGTCCTCCTCTTTAGCAGCATCCACGCTAATCTCTTCCTCCATAACTACACCAGCTTTTACTGCTGTTTGTTTACGTCACAACTCTAATGTTCCTGAAAGTACTGCCCCTAGTTGCTGATTGGTCCTGTCACTTTCTAACTGGGCCCAAACTGCTCAGCTGGGAGCTTTGCAAGATGGATTCGCCAGTGAAAAACAAGGAAATGGGCGTATCCATCTGCTTTGCAAGGTTAGATCTACCCAGCACTTTTTAGAACTTTTAAAAGTCTTCTGCAGAGATTCATTCATTCTAAGGACTTTCACCTTTCCTCCTTCCTTAATCAATGCACTTTAAAAAACAGAGCACCACTTCTTCAGTTAAAAGGCAATTAAAGCTGTCATTAATTTTACTAAAAATATGTATCATATCTTAGATCTGATTGAAATGCTCTACATCATGTAGATATATACCTTGATACGCTCATCTTGCCTCCAACCTCCCTCAGTTATTTGCTGAAATTATCTTGCATTGTTATAATTTGATTTATAATGTGCAAATGAACAGATAGAAAAAAATTAAATTTCATGTCTATGCCATAATTCCCAGCCCTACATCTGGCACAGTGACATGACTTCCGTTAAGTAATCAGCTGTGGTTACACATATACGATGTTCACAGCAGAGAATCATAGGTAGACAGGAGACCGACCTGGTTTACGTTTGAGTTTGCGGCGGTGCTGCTTGTTGACAAAGCAAGCTGCCAGAGTGCTGAACAGTACTGCTGCTGCCAGAAAACAGATTGTTGCCACAACACCCGCGACCACGGGCCGTGCCAGCCCCTCATCAGGCAACTCAGCAGGGGGGAAGGGATCTGATGGGGCAAAGAGAAGAGATTAAAACCAACATAAAACTCTTCTAAAGAGTTCAGGCATCTCTTTTTGAATTATATGATATAGTTTATATAGAAAACAGACCTGTGCTGGACACACCCACTACGTTGCTGCTTTCACTGATCAGGTCATCCATGACAGCCATCACCCGAAACTCATACCAGGACTCCTGGTAGATTGACATGAACATACGCTTCTTTTTCCATTTCTCATTTTTGAACATATACTGTATGTGGCAACTAGCTTATTTCAATGCACAGAAAGCAAAAATGTCATATCATATTCTTTTACTGTAAGAGTAAAGTTAGTCTTATGTCAGTCCTGTAAACCACAGTGGGTATGGCTAGATAAAACACCTCATTAGAGTATATTTCTCTGTTATGCCCTGGTACCATGAAAACAGTAGAATGTTGACAAAAACAGTCCATAATTAATTCTCCTTGTTCATAACCCCCATACTCTTATATTGAGATGTGTCTGTGACTGACCTGAACAAGGTCTCTCGCTATGAGCTCGGTCTCAGTGGATGGGATCAGGTCATCCAGAACCTCCCACCGCTCTCCAAGGCGAAACTCCATGATGTAACGATCGATGGGCGAAGAGTGGTTTGCTGGAGGGAGCCATGTGAGGAGGACACCGTGCTGCGTGCGATTGGCTGTGAGGCACCGTGGTGGAGTAAGAAGCACCAGTGGTTCTGGGGTACCCAGAGGGGAGCCTGTCAAACAAAAGACAAGTTAGCCCAAAAGAAACGTATTCGGAGTGCAGACAGACAAATGCAAACATAACTTTAACTGAGAATTACACCAAAGCCAAGAGCTGCTTGCAAATTTACAGTCATGCAAGCATGAGCTGAAGAAAGATTTTGGCCAAAGGATGTTGACTATTGACTACTCACAATGACATGACTAGCACATGGCTGCCAAGCATCCTGAGAAGGATTTAAAGGGATACTTCAACATTTTGGCAAAATCGCCCATTGCCTATAGTCTTACTAATAGGTTTGGTACCTTTAGTTGTCGGTGCAAGCTATTTTTAGATCTGCGGTGAGATGGAAGCTGCTCAGCTAACGCTATGGTGTCTTATGGTAGTCCGGCTTTCCCTCATCAAACTCATCAAATACACAATCCAACAACTCCAAAATGCTCTTGTTGAGTTGTGACCTGCACATTCACCACCCTATGAAAAAATCATGGAACATTAAGAGACGGAGATGTTTTAAAGGTAAATGCAAAGCCGGAACTACACTCCAGACATGGCTGCTGCACTGTCACTCCACCCAGTGGTTTACTCAAGAAATAAGAGTACTTGCTTCATGTGTTGTAATGTTACATAATGATACGTTATTATTTCACAGTGAATGTCCAGGTCACAACTTGTCAGAAGCTCTCAGGGGACATGCATCCTTACGTCTTAAGATAAGCTAAATTCATTGTTTGATTACGGATTGTCCACATAAAGTTTAAAGACACCCTGGTCGGTAAATGTAAGTGGTGGACTGACTGACCAAAAGACCTACAGTGCTAGTTTCTGAACCAAGCGTGGCTAAAAGCTGAATGGGGTCAGTAGGTCTTACAAACTGGGCTGAGTGTAACAGAAATGTTTTGGTAGCCTTTATGTATTGTGTAAACGGTGCTTTGAGTCACTCAGCTTGAAATATGTGGTACACCCTGAGAGAGTAGAGTGTTTATGAAGAGACGCCCTCACAGGTACTCTACCTGACCTTTGACTCAATACTGCGAGCTTCCTCTAAAGAGGCTCCCTCAAAATTCAGCTGTGTAAACAAAGCTCAAAACGTGCAGTCATCTGTGACTCTTTATTGCTTCTATTGCAAAAAAAAAAAAAAAAAAAAAACAAGTTAAAGATAATTACTTTGAATAAAAGGTACTTAGAGGAATTAAAACTGAAAATACTCATTTTATCTTTAGAAATTATGTTAGGCATGATGCAATCAGATGTCTGAAAGCAAAATCTAGAGTGAAAACCCCTACAAATCTCTAACTACTGGTACAGTAGAGCATACAGGGTTCAGGAAAAACAAGAACACAATAGTTGTTTACTTTAGAGGCAACACAACACAACAGTAGCAGAGCTTCAGTTATTCTCCTGTCTGATGAGACTGAGCTGATCATTACAAACACAGAAATATTTTTACAGGAAATAATTATGGACTGTATTTACAGGAAACAGAGTATGACTAAAATACATAATAGGCCATGGCCATTATTCTACTGGCTGCTATCTGACTGTGTGAACTAGGTCACAAATTTGCAAGCCTCATTTAGCCTTTGTTAAATGATGACAGGTTTTTCTTGGCAAAGTGCAGCAGAATTGGGATGACACAACAAGTACTGTAAGAAAACTCACCAAATGGTTAAGAGTGTTGCCTAAAATCAAATTTAAGATTGGTTTTGAAGTTTCACAGACAGAAAATTGGTTTTTAGTTATACATTAAACACTATTTCCCATGGTACCAAACTTGAAGCTCATTTCTGCTCTTGGTCTGATTTGTACATAGATAAAGAGATACTTACAGAGTCCTCTGACTTTACTGTGGGTTCATTTTGTTTATATTTCAGTATGTTTTCTTGAAGCTTATGAATATGGAACAAACGTTTCAAAACCACTGAATATTGTGGGTCGATGTTTAGCAGTGCAACTGACACTTCAAGCCAGAGAAATGGTGGTGGATTTTTTGAGGAAAGATCGTATGAATTGGTTAGAAACTATTACTATATGCAGGTGCATTTCAAGAAATTAGAATACTATGTAAAAGGTTTTTTTTCTTTCCCCATGATGTACTACAAAGAGTAAAACTTTTATGATTTCTAGATTCATCTCATAAAAAGTGAATTATTCCGAGACTTTTTTGTTTTAATCTTGATGATTATGGCTTACAGCTCATTTAAAAAAAAAAATCCTGTTCTCAAAATATTAGAATATTGTGGAAAAGTACCATTTACAACGGTTTCCAGAGCCTTCATTCTGTTTCTCTGGTTCAGTACACATAACCACAACCATGGAGAAGACTGCTGGCCTGACTATTGTCCAGAGGACAGTTAATGGCACCCTTCAAAAGAAGGATATGCCACAGAAGGTTACTGCTGAAAGGGAAGGCTGTTCTTCGAGGCTGTATCAAAGCTTGTTCATGGAAAGTTGACTGGAAGGGAAAATTGTGGTATGAAAAGATGCAGAAAGCATCAGAGATGAGGGCAGCTTTCGGAGGACTGCCAAACATTCATTTGGAAATGAAGGTCCCAGAGTCTGGAGGAAAATCTGAGGCACAGAAAGTGGTTTGGTGACCATGGTATTACTGTGTTTGAATGTCCAGCCAACTGGCCTGACCTGAACCACACAGAGAATCTCTGTGAAAATGTCAAGAGGGAGATGACAGACACCAGAGTCAACAATACAGACGAGCTGAAGGCTGCTATCAGAGCAACCTGGCCTTCAAAAGACAACCGCACTGCCACAGACTGCCTGTATAATAAATCCTTTTTGGACTGGTGTTTTGTGATATTATTAATATCTTAAGATAGTGGATTTTTTATTTTACAACTGTAAGCTGTTATCATCAGGATTAAAACAAAAAAAAGTATTGAAATATTTCACTTTGCCGCAGCCACAGTCATTTCAGTGCAGACACTACCTACCCAACCCTCCTCCACCCAGCCACCTCCATTCAGCTCATCAGCATCTAGTCCAGCTCCTCATAGGTCTTTGGCTCTTCTAATCCTGTATACCGCAGTCTCCTCCTTCAAGCCACCTACTTAGAACTCCTCTGATCCCGTATCCCTCATCAACACTACCACTAGTGTCCAGACTCCATAAGAGATAGCCTATTCCTGCTGTCAGCTTCATTACCCCTCAAGTACAGGAGCCATCACCATGGAGACTAATTGCCATAGACAACGCACATTTCTCTTTCATCAAAATGTGTAAAATAAATTGTTCAAATCAATGTCTTCGATGAATGGTGGCAAAGACGTATTGGTTGGTGTGAAACAGCTCCCTCTAATGGATGCTTTTTTAAAGTTCATCCCCATGTAAAGGCATGTGAGAATATGGGTAGTGACAGATATATGGTTTAAAGTTCACATTTCTATCTTCGTATGTAAAGGAAGCCTAACCCACGTGGGATGACACCATACATGCAGGGGACACTGGGTGCCTGCCCTTTCATTCAACACCTCCACATCTTTGTCCCTCCCTTTGTGTGCTAAATACCTATCTATGCACTTTCTCACTTTCATGCCTTCTTTTTTGGCTGAGTCATTGATTTTAAATATCATACACCTTTAATTCAGTTTCTGTTCAGGCAGCTGCACGCACAGACTCAAGAATATTGGCAGTTTGCCCTTGAGGCATGAGGTGGATTAAAACACAAGAATCTCAAACATGTAAATCTGCTTTACATCAAAGACATGACAGATTTTATGAGCGGCAGCTTCACACGACTCACTGATACATCTTTCTTACAGCAAACATTGTTGGCTTGTCAAACATAGATGGAACTAATGACATAATTATTAACTGTGGCTTTGCAGAATGGTTTACTGGCACACCTATATGGAACAGTACCATCAATAATGTCATTAGTAACACCTGTGCCTCTCCTTCTTTGTCAACCCTAAATATTTGTGGTGAGGATTATCTATTGCATTTCTCAGCTCATTAAAGCATGAATCAGCTGGTCTCATCTCTGCGAACTTTGTAACTCACTTTATGCACTTTATGTGCTTATGAAGACTATAAATCTCAGCACAGACTGGAGATTAAATGGCAGATGAAAGCCTGTTTGCTTAGTCACATAGTGGCATAATTCAAATGATTTGATGTCTTTGATGTTGATATTTGGGGATTTTTTTTCTTCAAAATCTTCACTGGAGAGAACAAATAGGCTTAAGGAGGAGTTTAAGTCCTAGTTAAATCCCAAATCATAATGTAGGTGGACAAGTTAAAGCCATGTTTTTTGTACAAGTAAAAGATAAGATCTAAAAGCCTGGGGACATACACATTCTTAAACATGCAGACTTTTATGGACCTGATTTGGTTTGCACCCTCTTTTTTGAATTGCTTTTTGGTTTAACAAAAAAAATCTTTAACTTCCTAAGATCCCGCTTGTACATATAAGGATATTACAGTTTGGCTTTCCTACAGCATAACTGAAGCCTAAGTAATTTGCTTGAAATTTTGGAAAAATTCACTGTATATTTATAAGTAATTGTCATGGAAGGGAATATGTTTGGATATTTTGGGAAACTTACTCATAAATGTTCAAGCATTTTCCTAAATGTTGGGGACATGTTTTTATATTTCTTTGAATGTTTTTTTTGGGCATTTTCATGGGAATTATGTAAATTTCTTGGAAAATTTTTAGCAAATTTGATTGGGAAAATGGATATTAAATGGAATCTATTTTAATATTTGGGTGAAATAGGGTGTCGTTTTTGTGGAATTTGGGGCCATGCAAAAACACTTTAGGTTGGGTTTGCTTTGAAATTTTGGAGAATTTGAAAGTTTTCAGGAATTCTGAAGAGTTTCTTTGGTAGTTTTAGGATAAATTTTCTTTGAATGGTCTCCAAAATTTGGGAATTTGGGAACTCTTTTTACATGTTTGAGGAAATTTGGGGCATTTCATGGAAATTTGGGATTTGTTTTTTGTAATTTTGAGGACGTTGATTTTATGAAGGAATTTGCTTTGAGATTTTTGAGGGGTTTCCCTTAAAATTTGGTAAATATTTTGGCATATTTGTGGGAATCTGACTGGAAAACTGATATTTCAGGATATTTGTTTTCTATCATTTTTGTGAAATTTTGGGCAGTGTTTTTGTAAATTCTTGTGAATCTGAAAATTTCAGGGTGAATCTGCTTTGAGAGTAATTGCTATATACTGTATTGTAAGGAATTTTCATGGAAATATTAGGGATTTAGTTTGGATATTTTTGGGAAACTTAATAAGAGTTTTTCAAGTATATTAATGGAAATTTCTGGGCTATGTTATATTTCGAAGAGTTTTAAAGATTTTGCGGTAAATTTGCTTTGAATATTTTTTAACATTTCATAGGAAGTTGGAAAGTCTGTTTGGATGTTTGGGGGAATTTTAGGCATTTCATGGAAATTTGGGAAATGGACTTCTAGTTCTGGGAAAGTTGATTTGAAATTTTTGAAGGAATTTGCTTTGAGATTTTTTGGTATTTTCACAGAAAATTAGATAAATTTCTTAGTTAATTTGGGGGAATTTGATTGGGAATTGGACGGGTGTCCTTTGAAAAGTTCCCAGGACATTTCAGGGATTTAAAAAAAATTGGTCAGAGTTTTGGTAAATTCTTGGGAATTGATTAGAAATTTTAGGGTCAATTTGCTTTGAAATTTTTGGGAATTTGCTTGAAAATTTTCAGGAATTTACCCAGAATTCTGGGAAGTGTTGGTTTATCCTTGTGGTCCATCATTAAAATAACAAAGGTAAGCGACTCCACCAAACCTCTCTAAATGAATGACACAATTTTTTACCGACTGAAGATGACACACAACCAGAAACAGTACCTAAACAGGAGTTTCTGCAGAAACAGGCCCTTGGCCCTATTTTCTGTTCGATGACTATAGATGATTAAGATAATTAATGCTTTAATTACATCTCTTTATCAATGTTAGATGTTATATATCAGTATCATTTTAATACTTATTCACATATCATTTCAGACATACCAATATTTTTTTCCCTTTAAATGTATTTGAGCATTAAAGGAAAAAGAGGACAAAACAAATGTCTCTACAAAGATACCCCTGAAACCAAGCATAATTCCCTTGAAAAGACCATTTTTGATAACCTTGTTTTTACATCTTTTATGAGAGATGCTATGCTTTACCTACTGCCTTCTTAAGAAATGCTACTAAAACAAACATATTTTTAGTAAAATCTTTACTGCACCATAACAAAATGTTGAACTAAGGCACATCCACTCATATGTGAATGCTGGAACATGACCAAAATTTTCTCTGTTATTGAAGAAAGTTGTTACTAGGAAGTTAAAAAAAAGTTATAGCCACTGTAAAACACACTGAATGAAGGGGGGGGGGGATTCATCAATATTAATTATGAGCCCAACGATGGGGGAAAGCCTGACTAATTATTAAATGCCTGTTCACTCTCTGCTGCTTTTTAATAGTAATTCCTGAGCAGTAGGTAGTAATTAAAGATACCTGAGTGAGAATATCAACAATTTTCTTTCCTGGATTCTGGCAGCTGGAGAGTTGGGAGTACTGATTTAAAAAGAGATAACCAGGAACACTTTAAATAAAGAAGCAAAAGAAAAAAAGGAGAATGAAGTGAAAATGTCACCCCATCTCCCCTGGCAGTATCTCCCGTACATACATTAATTTAAACATCACTAGAGGGCAGTATGTATCATACAGTGTCTGATGATGCTGTGAAATTATAAATAGAGTCTTATTATGGCTCAGTGGGTTGATTCTGAAGTCAAGCCGCATTAAACATGGATGGGGAAACCTTTGATTAAGTACCCACCTGCAGTGTTGACTGTCACAACTTCACTGAATGGGCCTGTGCCCAGTTTGTTCTGTGCCAACACACTGAACTGGTACTCCGTCCCAGGCTCCAGCCCTGGCACCACCAACCAGGTCTGAGCACCAGAAACCGGCATCGAGTGCCAGTCGTGAGGACCGAAGTCTGTTCTCTTTGACCTGAGAAAAGAAAAATACACATGATATAAAATCATCTGTAAAGATGGTATTGTTTAGTGGATGGCTGTGGAATTTTTAATTTAATTTTCATGCACCAAAAACTATTTTATTTGCTCCAGAGGGCAGAATTAAAAGTTGTGGTGAGGCAGCTTTTACTTTTATGCCCTGAGGCAATTGTAACAGTCAGTTGGAGCAGCTTAAAATGCTGATATCATTAAACTGAAACTTAAACTCCTTCCCTATAGTCTGGCTTTTAATTTGAACATTTTATTGCTATAATGTATTCCCTTTAATCATTCATGACATCCCACTGTTGTTTCAGAATGTCTTGCTCCCTCTTATGTATTTAATTTCCTATTCTTTTGTTATTAGATTTTCATTATATTTAATTCATTTGTTAATGACTCTCATCCCATCCATACCACTGAACTACTACTGCAGCAGAGTGCAACTAGGCCCCTCAGATCATCAGAACAGGGGCTGCTAACAGGCCTGCAATCTTTATCAAAAAACACATTATGAGAGCAAACAGTCATCAAAGAATCTGCATCAAAGGACATACTAAAGGACATTATCAAGAAATAGATGAGAAGTACTGCTTTAACCACATGGAAAGGTCAAAATAAACATGGACTAGAAGTTTCAAGAGCTTTTACAAGTGATACAAGTTATGTTGACTGAGTCAGAAACAAGCGAACAATACTAGGATAAAGCCTAGTATATTGCTGAGTGCTATTATCTGGGATGCCGGTTGAAATGCCGGACAGGGCAGAGGTAACTGACACCCCAGAATGACTGTTTCAAATATCCATTGCATGGATGTATTTCACATTCATCCGGGGAAGCTTGCACAGAAAGCATTTGAGAAGGGCAGGACTTGAGAAAAATTCTTAGAAGGGGATTGGAGGAACATTTCGCCTGTCATAATCATGACAGGCCAATCAGGGCGATGACAAAAATTACATTTTACGCATGCAGTCCACGATAGCTGACAGGTTGCAGCTGCAGTAGACTGTAGGTGGAGCTTCTTTGGGACGGAGAGAAACACCTTCTCTGCCAAGAAAAGCTTTAAGTGTGGCCCTTTGCTTTTGTTTTAAAAAAGAAATGTGGTCCAGTTCCAATTGAACTGCAGCTTTCTGAAAAGTACATCTGAGCTAATAGCTACCGTGGCAGCAGCCATTGGATACACCGGCGAACCCCACCTGTAACCTGCGTTACTGGTGGGGTTCGCTGGTGCCGGTACAGGCAGGTGGTCACATACAGACCCATGTGGAGGGCTGAACTCAGCAGTCAGCCAGTTATCTTTCCACTTTGTCATGGTGGGGTACTTTGTGTAGATTAATGAGAATTAAAATGTTTTTGACTGTAGCATCAGGCTGCAACATGACAAATTGAAAAAAAGTGAAGTGGGTCTGAATACTTTTTAAATGAACTGTATGTCCTGATGCCCATTAAAAAAAACAAAATAATAAAAACATCAATACTAGGTCAGTATCACACTGAGAAAAGATCATTTTTGCATATTCAATGTTTAAAGGAAACTTTGAGGCAATTCCTGAATGCACTGACATAAAATAAAGCTTGATTTTCACTACATATATAAAGGTACATTTTAACCTGAAAATTCCATCCATAAAATAATTAACTTAATCACTACAGCAAATAATTGTGAAATCAAACCAGGGGAGTTCTTTAGTTAGAGTTATAGCGCTCTGTCAGTTATTACTGTTATATCCCAAAAGACAATAGTAGTTTGTTGTTTACTAGGCTATAATGTGTCTGACTCTACAATAGGAAACATTAGCCTATAATTATCTCTCTCCAATGCAATGACAGAGTTTGACTCATACATTTGCAGTTGAAACTGTGAGTGAAACATTATTTCAGCATATGGTAATGCTGCTGAATGAAGCTTAGCGTTAGTTCAGGCAGGACATAGTAGTCACTCGTCCAGCTGTTTAGTGATCTGACAGCTGATTGAGTTATTGTCTCCTACCACTCTCAACAGCTCACAGCTTCTTGCCTTAACAAGGCAGTCCGTTAATTATGACTTCTTCACACTTGACCCTGCTTCACCAACGCTGATCACACTGCAATGCTCCTAGCAAAACTTTGCCTCCACAAGTCAAGCCTCCTCCTTTGTAGCTGAACGCTTTGTTTTACCCTCATATATGGGGGTTCCTGGGCTTAGAAATGCTGCTTGGTTAACCCATGGAGCATCTTTTTTAGGAAAGATTTCATTGCTAAGCAGAAAAATACATCCATTTTGCAATAAATGGTGAAATCTGACTGAAAAATCCTCTATTTTTATTGTAAGAGTCAACAGAGGACATGTTATTTTACTAAGATGCAGATTAACAGAAAGAAAAAGTTCTGTTCAGGCCACATTCAGGAACAAATTTTGCATGTTTGATAAGGTAGAGACACTCCTTGTTTACCCAGAACACACTTGATGATGCACATACTTATAAATATGTTCTAAAACCTTCTTGCAACATCCATGTGATTAAACTTCCCATTTTGCCATCATAAATAATGAGCTCAGGACAAGGAAATGGCGCTATTCTGCAGGTCAGACTAAAATTATATAACCTCCATGTAGTTTTTCCACCTCTGAAGGCTGCAGTCATTGATCTGAAGTGAAGTAAGAGCACTTACACTGGACCGTACCAAACAGAGAACGTCTGCTCGAAGCCGCCATCATAACCTGGTTCCCAGGACACATTAGCAAAGGTCGTTGAGGGCAAAACATGGATATTACCAGGAGCGTGTGGGCTGGTGCCTGAGTGGTTTATAGAGACAGAGAGAGAGGGAATAAATAAAACATGCAAAAGTACTGTTTCACTTTAAGATACTCCACATTATTGCTGCAGGTATTACACGATATATGCTGTTAACATGCATGGTGAATGAACATTTACAGCCATATTTGGCCATTCGAAGTACAAGGAAGGCTGATATGATGAACATTTTGTTTGCTGAATTCAGACTCTGCCTGCTCTCTATGGATAATGCAATGCTGGCTGAGGTGCTGACCAGTGTAAGGTCAAGTTCAAGAGCAGCAGTGCTGTCTGCAGCTCTGCTCATCCCACCCACATACCAGCTGTGCTGTGTGGCCTGAAGCCAGTTCCTCCTCACTGCGATAAAAAAGAGAGAGACCTGAGCATGGTCTGAGGAGCACAGCTGCCTCGACCGCCCTGTGACACCTGTCAGCTGAAGGCTGGTCACACCGAGGCAGGCGGAGAGCTGCCAGCTGTGCAACAGGATAACAGCTCCTTAGGCACTGGGGCAATGGGCTACTGGGGCAGACTTGTTCATATTTTTACAGGCCAACAGACAATAGGAAACCCTCAGGCTTCAAGGAAGAGCTCAAGACTCTTAAAATACTTTATTTACACTTTTAGTCTAGGCTGGATAGAAAGACTTACAATGATATATATCTAAACTACAGCAAAAAGACAGTTAACTTAGCCTAGCTGGAAGTATACTGCAGAGTAGCTACAGAAAAATAAACATGTTTTAAGAGCAAATGAGTAAGCTTAAGAAGGGGTAATAGGAGGATTTTTTGGCTGGACTAGCAGATAAGCCATATTTAATCTGCTAGATAGTATCTAAAGATGTCAACTCTCCATACTAGCATGCATAAACAAACAAAAAAACAGAGAGTCCATAAATCATTAATTAAAGTGATTTCATTTCCAAAATGTCATATGAAGTGTTCCTTTTGGACCGCTCCACACTATTTGAAGCTAATGTCTTCGTAACCAAGTCAGCTTTTGGCTGCTGAGAAGCTAGCTAGCAGAGAGGCAACTTTGTATCAATTCTGTTCAAACACTGAAAAGTTAGCAAATTAAACATATTTCCCAAATTTTAAATTGTTCCTTAAAATTGTAGTCTGAAGACTCAGGCTAGCTTTGTTTAGAGTCTTGATGCTAAGCTAAGCTAACAGAATTCTTACTAGGATTAAGTATTTCATGCACAGACTTTAGAGTGATAACAATCATCTCATCCAACTCTGAGTAAGGCAGTAAACAAACACACACTACAAAATCAAATCTTTGCATGTGTATTTGTCTGATAATGAGTTAAAAAAAACTACAATTAATGTAAGCTACATACACAAGACGAGATAAACAAGCTATTTCAAGATGTTGTAAGCAAAAAATAAATGCTGAAATTCCTTTATTGAGTTGGTACCAATAGAACAGATGAAATTTACTTTAGCTTCCTGAAATGGAATGCTATGGCGTGGCGGTAGCTCTGTCTGTATGGACTCAGATTAGGAACTAGAGGGTAGCTGGAGAGGTGCCAGTTCACTTCCTAAGTACTGTTGAGGATTCCTTGAGTAAATACTGAACCCCCAACCTCCAGGTGATGCTCTTTTCGGTATCAGCTTTTCATCCTGACATTTACTGTGATTAGAGCATGGCCATAACATATGGTTGCATGTGCATGTATTTCAGCTTGTGTGTGTACATAAGAGATTGTAAAAACTGAAGAAAAGGTGACGGACAAACAAAAAACAATATGCAGACACTTCAAGACTGTGGTGACATCCTTAATGAGGAATAAGAGTAAGATAAAGAGCCACTTGGCAAATCATCCCCCCTAAAAGATCTGGCGCGAAGAGCAGAATCAAGCCAGGCCAAAGTACTCTTAACAATCCCACTTCTTCATAACAGCACGAGGGCTCAACAGATTACAGGGTGTATCAGTGAATATACCACCTAAGACCTACAGATATTTTCAGTGGTGGACAGCGAAGGTGCTAGAAGGTTAGTTAAGAACTGGAGTTAAATATTTTTAAGCCTAATGCAGCACTTTTTGTACATGTTGTAATATTCAAAGTGTGACGGTAGTTTTATAAATGCTGATGTCCATTTTTTAAAGTCTTCAGTTGTTGTTTGGGTTTTTTAGATGCTGCTTAATACTGTGGTCTTGTTACCAGGGCATTTTCATTAGGTTCTGATTCTATAACATGTCCAGGCTATACAAAAAGTAAACTAGCGCAAAATAGACTAAACAAAGACATTTTAAAATGTCAAATATAATGATTTTATACTTCTGAAAAGGAGTAGGATGAAGAGCACACTTACTCAACCCCCATCCCATTACTATCCAGCGTCTTTATAGAAATATATCTTAATAATTAATATTTTCTTAACATTATCCAGATCTGTAATCATAGTCACCAATTATCTTAGTCTTACAAAATTTACAGCTGTTATACTTGTATTAATCAAATATATGATTTCACCTCATTCAAATGTTTATTTACTCTTATTTAAAAATGTGTTTCAAATTTAAACTTAAACTCATCATAAACACTTTTCACAATAGAACATACATGATCATGGCTGATTTATTTACCTTTATAAAATATCTATGTCAATCTATCTTGACATCATATGATTGTCGATACTTGTTGGGTGAATGCTGCTTTAAAAAAAAGCATCATACTTTTTTGATTTTTGATCAGATATTAGACAAAAACTAGTGCTAAGATTTGAGTTTTTGCAGTGTTTCCCAAAATATCTTAGTATTTCTGATTACACTTTCATTGTCCAATTTTTCATTAAAGGGCTTATGCAGTAAGAGCTGTTTCACAACTCTTCAAGGCGTTACCTCCTTATAATAATTGCTGTTACTGCTAAAAGACTCCGGCAAGCAAAGACCATAATCAGCCCTAAAATAGATCAGGGAACGAGAATACAAAGGCTACCTAATACCAATGATACCTATAATCTATATAATGGGTACAGTAGGGGGCTCTCTGTAGTTGCATCCCGCAGAGACTTAAACTAATGCCTAACCACTACAATGCAATCAATGTGCAGTAGAAAACTTTAAAACATTGCCTGCTTTTTGTCGACAAATTTATCTACAAGTAAAAATGTCCTTGGGCTCAGCAGACAAAGGCTGATGGGACTGTGTTCATACCACAGTGAAGTTACAGAATCAGGCCTTAAATTGACTGTACAAAGCTATTACAGATAAGATCTGATGAAATTTTAATGATGCCTGAGGGGAAAATTGGATTGAGGCAAGGTGTTTGAGGGATGAGGGTCTTCTCCATGCAAATCACCCCCACCTCACTAAAAGCAGTGGGATCCCAATAATCTCAAAATAACTATAAAAAGTGAGTTTTTAGAGGAAATTTTAAAAAAGTGTGGTGAGCTGAGAGCACTGTGCAGATACCGATGACTAGGATACGCGTGCTGGCAGTGATGCTTGTGACCACATTGGTGGCTACACACTCCCATTCTCCGTGGTCCTCCTTGCTGAGGGACAGAAACTGTAAGCTGCCGCTGGGTAGGATGTTGTGCTTACTCTTGCTTGGCTTCCCCACCTTCAGTAGACAGAAATCACAGCGACATGGTTAAGAAATGCAACGTTAATATTTCACTACATAAACAAACTTAGAAGACTGTTATTTGTGTAACTGCACCTTTCTCCAGCTGATGGTTGGTATATCAGGGTCTCCAGAAGCAGCACAGGGAATAACTAGCTCTCTCCCAGCCTCCTGACGGTACTCCCCCCCAGGCCTCACATTAAAGTAAGGGGGATCCTGAGCAGGACAAAGACACAGCTTCAGGTAAATACACAGACTTCAGAACTCAAACATGCAGAATCAGAACCAAAGATGAGCAAACATTCACCTTTAGCACCAAGGTGGCAGGGGGGGACATGCCCATGGTACCCAGGGCGTTGTAAGGCACGCAGGTGTAGGTGCCCAGGGAGTCTTCTGTAGCCTCTGCCACCCGGATACTTCCGTCTGGCATCAGGCTCCAACCGGGGTACTACGAGACAAAATATCTAGTTTAAGGAGTTTCCTGGGGCTCGGGTAAATATGGCTGAAAACTAAACATTTCTGAAGCTAATACCATCTAATGAATAAAGTAAGTTGCGAAAGATTCTCCTCTACAACAGCACGCAAACATTGCTAGACCTCAGTGACAGTCAATGAGATAGTAGATAAACTGAGCCATAGATATGTTTGTGTCGTGTTCTGAAATGGACTTCCTTCCTTGTTGCTACCCCTAAAGTTCTCTTATCATTTTATTTATCTTGGCTTTCATAAGGAGGCCAAGATCCGTGGAGGCTGCAGTGATGGTTGACTTTCTGGAACTCTATCCCATCTTCACACAGGATCTCTGGAGCTCAGTCAGAGTGACCATCTTGGTTCTTGGTCTCCTCTCTTACAAAGGCCCTTCTCCCCAGATTGCTAAGTTTAGCTGGATAAGCAGCTCTTGGAAGAGTCCTGGTTGTGCCAAACTTGTTTCATTTGAGAATTATGGAGGTCATTGTGCTCTTGGGAACCTTCAGTGCATATGATTTTTTTGTAGCCTTCCCCAGATCTGTGTCTTGCAACAATCCTGTTTCTGAGCCGTGAAGGCAGTTCCTTTGACCTCATGGCTGGTTTTTTGCTCTGATATGCATTGTCAGCTGTGAGGCCGTCTAAAGAGAGGTGTGTGCCTTTCCAAATCATGTCCAATCAATTTCATTTACCACAAGTGGACTCCAATCAAGGGGGAGAAACATCTCAGCAAAGATCAAGAGAAATGTGAGGAACCTGAGCTAATTTCAAGCGTAGACACACTTATGTATGCTATCCTGCTGCAATAATACATGCATACACTTATCTGTAAATGCAAACTATGTGCAATAGGGCTATGTGCAATTATATTAGCACTTTAAATAACTAGGCCAAGGGCAAATGTGCAATTTCCTTGAGCACACTCATGATCATGTGCAATACTTCAGCACACTTACACTTAGCACTTTAGGACTTTACCATCTGCCTTATGCACTTTAACTACAATGGTCACTTTATTCCTGGTCAGTCTTAAGCAAAGTCATGCAGCCACCTCCTGTTGTTATATTATGGTCTTTGTATTTTATTGTACTGTTTTTGATGTCTGGTCTCTTGATGTTGTCTGATTTTTTGTAGATTTTTTTCTATTTTATTTTTTTGTACATGCTTAATGTAGTCTTTACTATATATACTACCCTTTAGTCCCTGCCAGGGATGGAAATTAGCCTATGGCTACAATCTGGCACTTTTACATGTTCATCTTCATTAATGTGCATTGTCCCTTATAATAATTTTTTAAACAAAACTTTTAAAAAGTATGTCTGATTTAATGCATGGAAGTATAGAGTATAATAATGATAAATATCTATTTTAGATGCCATGAGCATACAGGAATATGGCTATATTCTCTTTTAAATGGCCATTGTGTGAGCCACAAAAGCACTGGTGAGAGAGCTCTCTGTTTTTTTGCACATAAAATTTTGAACTCACTGGGCATAGAAACAATTAGCTCTGGGTATTTTTTAAAGCAGACTGAAGACACATCATCTTCTTAATCTGGATTTTAATATGAGGTTTTCACAGCCTTTTTTAAATCCGTTTACCTTTGCCTTTACCATTGTTTAACCTCTGGTTTTTATTTTGCACTACTTTCACAGATATCATTGATCTATTTTATTGATTTATGGTGTTTCAGTTTCATTTACTGTATTCTGTGTATTTCTTTTAATTATATACAGTCATGGACAAAAGTATTGGCACCCCTGGAATTTTCCCAGGAAATACACCATTTCTCCCAGAAATTGTTGCAATTACAAATGTTTTTGGTATACACGTTTCCTTTATGTGCGTTAGAACAACACAAAAAAGCAGAAGAAAAAAGCCAAAATTGACATAATTTTACACAAAACTCAAAATCCATGACTGTATAAACATACTTTTAATCATTTTATTGATTTTACCTTTCCTACTATTTTCTGTCTGTTCTTTGTGAAGCTTTGGTTACATGTTTGCACAGATCATGGGCACCACACTATACACTGAGGCGAGTTGTTTGCATGATTTTGTATTTCTAAGGTGACAACCTAATTGCTGCTATCAGACCAAAACCTCCAATCTCTGAAATTACCACTTTTCAAATGAAAAAAGGCCATACTTTTCAGTTAAAGGGAACATATTTTACCATTTAAAGACAAGTTTATTTTGGTCTAAGAGGTCCCAGAAACATGCTTGTGAAGTCTGTTGCTGAAAAAAACACTCTAGTATAGGATTTTTGTATACCTAAAAAATCCTGTTTCAGCCCTGCTCAGAACAAGCTCTTTCTGTGCGTGTTGCTTTAAATGTTCCAGAGCTGTCTGACCAAGCCCCTGACCACACCTCGGCTTGTTTTGGCACACATTTTCTAAAAGGTGGAGAAAGTGTGTGTGTGTGTGTGTGTGTGGAGGTTATGTGATAGGGTGGGTTTGTTCATTTGTTAGCAGCATAACTCAAAAAGTCATGGAGGGATTTTTATGAAATGGCATAAGGAAGAACTGATTAGATTTTGGGACTGATCCGGATCACCGTCTGGATCCAGAAATATTTTAAAGGATTCTTTACTATTGGGAGATAGGGCTAATGGTGGAGGTCTGCGCTGTTAGCACCTTACACCAGGAGATGGCAGACATGAGTAACTTCAATCCCAACAGCATGTTTTTGGTGTGTTTCTATTCAAAGTTTGGGAGTTTATAGAGTTTTAAAGATGCACGCCTGGTGGGGGAGACGTGTTGGAGCATAACAGAGAGAAAGATGGTGAATTGTAGTGAGAATACTCACAATGCTGGGAGGAATAGAGGAATATTCACCCTCTGCCATGACTTTTAGTTGTCCAGTGAGACCATGGGTGCTTCTGCCATGACAGTCCACACGTAGCTAAGTCAATGCTTTGCCTCATCATGAGGTCCGTGCTCTCAAATGAGGAGTAGGGGAGCAGGTGACCTAGTGGTTTAAGGAGTTCCCCCTGTACGCGGGAGGCCTGGGTTTGAATCCGGCCTGGAGCCTTAACCACATGTATTATATATATATATATATTTAATAATTAAAATCACAAAAATGAAGATATGAGGTTTTGGCCAGATGCCAGCAATATAGCCTCCAGTAAACCAGTTGGTTAATGGTTGAATGCTATTAGCCTTCAAATAGAGCCACCTTAGTTAATATAAATGATAAATGTGAAGGAAAACTGTTACTGCAACTGAGCTGTTCTTAACTGAAAGCTGACCAAATGTTCCTCCGAAGCCCACAAACCTTCTCCACTCTGAGAGGATAACCATCTTTCTCCCACTTCACTGATGTCACGGGTGGGTTGGCATCCACCGGGCAGCGGATGATGCCTGGCAGTTTCCGTGGGACGTAGATGACCGGAGGCATGTTGATTACTCTGGCTGGGTCTAAAGTTCAAGGAGAGATTAGGGTCAGGAATTACAGGCATGATCAATAATACCTGAATGTTTGGACTAGGCCTAACACTTCTGGATTTTTCTATCATGCAAGGCAGAACATCAGTTTGCATCTGTTATACATTATGTCCATGTTGCATGGACATGCATGTGCATGAGCATAAGCAAGTCTTACATGCTGAAGCCCACCTCTTTTATCCACTCAGGACCAAGGAAGTGTGCTGTACTTGAGCGTGGCACAGACCGCTCTAGTCAAACAAACTGGATTTTGGGGGTCAAACATGCTTGGGCATGGTGCATATTATCTAGTGTGAGTTCATCCTAAGTCAAAGGATTGAAAGCATTTAATCAGTCTAAATAATTTATATGTAGGTCTTCATCTACACTTTAGTCCTACTCTAACTATTTAAATCTTTAAGTTAACTTTCTGTACACACTGTGGGAGTGATTCTTCAATAAACGGACACTCATAGTCTGCTTTGTTGGGAGCATCCAGGACCAGGTTTAATTATAATCTGCTGTGTTTGAGGCCGCTGATGAAATCAGTGCCTGCAGTGCTGTGAATCCCCCAGCTCTCTCTCATACTGTAGCACAGTAATCAATGACGAGCAGCAACTTGGGAGAAAATTAGCTCAATGCACAGGGGCAGAAGATAAAACATCAGATTGTTGAGGATGAGGAGTGGCTTCTTTTCTTCCTCATCGGTGAGAGCTGATTAACAGGAAGGTCACCGTTTCATTCTAGGGGAGTTTAAAAGAGACCATAGGGGGGAAAAATGGAGTCTGAGGACGAGCCTGTCTCCATCTTTGAGCACTGGAAAAAGGCGGACTGGTTAATAATTGTGTCGTTAGAACCCACTCTGAATGTGGGGCGTTCAAATAGGCTCAGTCAAAACGCACAAAGCTCCCTCTCTGCCATGTCTGACCTTGAAATTCAAGAAGGTTACTTTGCGTTACAGCGGAAGAAGCGGAGCTGCCAAATAATCCAGCAGCCTCCAGCCTCCATACTGCTGCTGCTGCTCCCTCCTCACACACATGGCTCGTTGTACCGTCTCCCCGCCCCTCCCCCTCCACTTTGTTGCCACGGTAACACTCACACTGAACAGTCAGGTAGGCCGATGCCGAGGGCGAGATGCCGAGGCTGTTGCTCGGACTGCAGGTGTATTTCCCAGCATCCTCCGGCTTGACCCGGAAGATGATGAGAGTGCCGTCGATGAGGATGCGCACTCGGAGCTTCAGATCACTGCAAAAAAGACACAAGATGTTTTGTCACACCATGTTACTGGAGCACACAGACAGGATAAAGCAGCACATCCAGTTTCTGATTCCCTCTTTTTGGCTGAATTACGTAAAGGTGCCATAAGAGAGCAGCAGAGAGTCAAACAGCAGCTCAGCTCTGACAGGGATCCAAAGAACACAGAGTACAGAGCGAGACATTCAAATAAATCTGCTAATTGCTGTAACCACTAAAGCCTTCATCTTTACACCCTTGATACCATTCAGAATTAAACACTGCAACGATGGAGCTGCAATACAACTCAGCACCAGTCTGAATATGTATAACCCTTAACACAACCCTTCAGAAAGGCTTTTTATACACTTGTGCAGATGAATAAAGTCATGGTTGGAAAAATCTGCTCACTAAGAGGAAAGTAACTCAAATGTACACAAGAGAATTAGGGCCACTGAAAAGAAAATTTTGAGATGCAAAATTTTGAGGAAAAAGTCAGAATTCTGAGATTAAAATCAGAAGACTTTTACCTCAGAATTCTGACCTCTCCTCAGAATTCTTACTTTACTTTACTTTACTTTTCTTACTTTAATTTGAGAATTCTGACTTCAATCTCAGAATTAGAGAAAAAATAGTGCATCTCAGTTTTGTTTTGTTTTGGGTTTTTTTGTTGTTTGTTTTGTTTTTTTCCAGTGGTACTAATCTTCTTCCATAAAAATGGTTGGGTTTCCAGGTTGTGGGAAAAAATCAGCTTGAATTCTTATTAAAAAAAAAGGAAGTCCAAATCTCTTCAATCAACTGCTAATTAACCAGATCCACATTCACTTTTATAAGAGTGTAGCTCTGGTTTTCACTACTCTCAAAGCAAAGACAAACAAAAAGACACAACACACTAAGAACTAAGGACAAATAAGACACAGGCAAGCAGCACAAATACTTCAGCTAAGAACTACTGTATTCAGGCTTATGGAAAGAAATTATATTTAAAGGTTGATGTTTAAAAACAACACGCAAGCAGTTGACTAAAGACAACAGTAAAATGGTGACTACAGTCAATTTGACTTAAATGATGTGATAAAATAGTCGATGAAGAACCAAGAACATTGATTGTGTTATAACCAAGAACATTTGTATTAATCTAACAATCTCTCTTTTCTATATATGATTTAAAATATAAATTTTAGGGCTGTTAACATTAACATGTTAACGCTTCTGATTAATCATGAAACCTTAATACGTAAAAAAAATAATGAAACAATTTAATCATATGGCTAAGTCTGACCACAACTTCCTCCTGTAGTCCTCCAGCCAGATGTTTACATGCCTAGGGGTGAAGAGGTGAGAGGCAGGTCAAACGCAGCCAGCAGTGATGAGTGAGGAGACAGACCCAGGTTGGCTAAATGGCTATTTTCTTTTTGTTAGATGTGTTAGAGATAAAACCAAAATTGTGGGTACATGCTGCAGTGATGAACTATATTTAAACTGAAGCACAACGAGTCTGAAGTACCACCTTCACACATCTTTGCTAATGTTAGCAAAGAAGCTAACAACAACACAGGATCAAGCCATGGTCATACCACTCTCTTCAGCTGCATCAGGACAGTTTTCTTCTTCAGCTGCTCAGATAAATGCTGGAAAGTGCTCCAAAACTTTGAGCAAGTCCTGTTTGTTAACAATATAATCCAGTGTAGAAATCCGCAGTGGGCGTTCAGGCAACTTAAGTAAATTAGACAGCTGTATTCTATATGTTATGGTATGTTTAAATGTCACATAAAAATGGGATGAGAAACTTCAACAGCTGTAAATATGTGTTTATATTTGAGGGATATGACAGACTGAATTATAGCTTTTTAACTCAAGCACTACTCAGCTAAGACCACTGTAGTTTAAATATTTGCCCTTATTTTGTCTTTCCACCACACCATAGAAAGTATCGATAGTGGTATTGATAAGAACTCAGATCAGCACTTTCAGCATGTGCTGTACATAGAATTAAAAGAATAGAAATAAAACACTTGACAATAACAACTTTTAAAAATCTAAAAACACAAAAATATACTTAAACTATAAAAAAAATGCTGTGATTAATCATGATTAATCACAGCGTAGAGATGTGATTAACTTGTTTATTCTTTTAATCGAGTAACAGCACTAATAAATATAAATATATATTTAAAAAAAAAAAAGTATTATGTAATTAAGCCAAAAGCTGCATACCTTAATTGTGCCTTTATATTTTAGTTTTCAGAAAATTGATTTATATATAGAATGAAATTGATCATTATCAGGCTGATTGGATTGATTTGAGAGAAATTAAAGGGTTGCACATTCACAAGAAGTATGAAACGTGTGTGGTAACACTGAGCACAGAAAAAACATGAAAATAAACTATTATTTGGTGACAAACAAATATTTCTGTGAATAAAAACATGCAGGGAAGCCATAGCAGTTGTTACATATGATGTAATACTGCTCATAATGTGATGTATTATATTTGTACCATACAAGTCCACAGTATGATTTAATCATATGCCTGTATACGTATGAGAGAAAAGGAAGAGAATAAAAGCAAAATGTCTAGAATATATTATTTAAAAATACATAAGAAATGAGGAAAAGTATCATTATGTGTTAGAAATGTTACTACTTGAATTACATCTTTGTGAGTTTAGAGTCATTGGTGGCTGGTGTTTTTTTCTCCAGGGGGAGGGGTTTGAAATTTCTAATTTGAACTGTGATGTCATCTTAGTATGTTAGCTGGTATATCATTAATTTAAGAAAACAAACTTAACTTGAGAGATCTTGTAATTTATTTGAAGTAAAACTGATTATTTTCTAAAGTTCAGGAAAGGAGAGACAGATTTAAAGTATTAATGATGTCTGCATGTGACCTAAAAAGGCGAACAAGATTGTAAAGGAAGACGGTTGATATGATACTGAACTGTAAAACTAAAAGAATGAGTATAAGCAAAGGAAAAGACTTCAGCTGACATGGGTCCATCTGTTCTGCCCAAAACTTTACAAACTTAAAATGTTTGCTTAGTTAAACACTGAAACATCTCACTTTCGAGGAGATTTAGCAGCCGTCCACATAGAGGCGAGTTTAGGATTATCTGCAAAAGGTTTTTATTTGTTCAAATATTTCTTGGGCTTTTTATACCTTTATTTATAGAGGAGGACAGTGGATAGATTTGGAAACATGAATAAAAGAATGGGGGAGTAGTAGTCACGAGCCAGACTTGACTTGCCTGCGTACATGGGGCCAACTTAACAGCAGGACCATTTATGCCCCCTAATGTTTTATCATATTAGTGTTTCATACACACAGAACTGGCGTTCTTGGAGAGCGAAAATGCTACTTTTTAAAAGCTGCCCTCAGAGTGAACAAATCTGTGCATACAACCATTTTGTCCTTGTGTGTACAACCAAGCACGTCTTTCCTGAAACGATCACGGCATAGCCCCATTAACCAACATGCACTAACCCCGCAAACAACAACATCAATTAAAGCAAAATCTCCTGCTCCTCTACTATGACCACATGGTCATGGAGAACAGCATACGCCACATGTTCCTAACCTTGCAAAGCAGATGGATAGGCCCGTTTCTGTGTTTCTCACTGGCGAATCCATCTTGCAAAGCCCCCGTCTAAACCGTTTGGATCCGGTTAGAAAGTGATAGGACTAATCAGCGTCAAGGGGCAGTACTTTCAGGCGTGGTGGATTTGGGACATAAGCAAGCAGCAACAAGAGGCCAGTGTTATTATGGTGGATGCTGCTAAAGCGCCAGTTTTATCAGAACTTCACCACATTTCTTCGTTAAATGAAGAACAAAGAACAGAAATGAGTTGTTTTCTTTTCAAAAATGACAAAAGTCATGTACTGACATGTCTACAGTCGCCATGGATCGGGTTATGCAGTTTTATATGGAGTTTATTCCTTGGTAGCTGCGCGCGCGCACCTTGGTAGCGGCGACGACGTCACGTGTTTTGTTGCTCTGATTGGCCCATAAAGATGTGACAGACAGAACATTCATCCAATAACCCTCCGGCTTTTTTTCAAAGCCCTTTCCCAAACGCTCTGTATGAGTGGTTTTCCAGATGGATGTGTGAAACACATCTATCTGGCGTGCCAGGTTAACATGTTCCTAGATCCATTGCAGAGTGCAACCAGTAGGGCAGTCCAGAGAAAAGAAAGAGAAAAGTTTTGGGCTAGCTTGCTCCTCAATCATCTTCTCTGTTTTTGGTATAATATATAAATATATTGATTTCATCTCTGTGATGAAAAGGCCTTATTAAGGTAAAACTTCTGAAGATAAACAGGGCTGTGACAGCAGAGAGACACAGCCAAAACACAGCACACATGCGGCTGGTACAAAAGCTATGATGCCATGAGCTGGAGCTGAGACATGCTGCAGTGGTCACACAGTAAGTATGCACCCAGTCTGATAAAAATTTGAAGGACAAAATCCAAAGACATAAGAGGTATTCTGTTGACTGGGGGGGTCTACAGACAGAAAGTTTTTTGCAGGATTTTGAAGTTAGGAGATGCTTGGTTAGATTCTTAGCATCTTTACAGTCTTTAATACTACAGTTGTACCACTGGTTAAAAGTTGATGGCCTGATGATCAGCAAATTAAGTGAATGGAGATGCAATTTTTCTGCTAACTCCTAGGTTCAGTCACTATTCTAATACAGCATGTTTAAAGAATAGCTTCCTCATCTTCACAGTTTAGATGCCTTTAACCATTGAGCCCCGCCAGTCTGTTTATACTTACGATGTTTTTATATGGTTCTTTAGAGGTGATCTTCTCTATCCTTCAAAAAAGGAAGAAATTCTAGATAGACACTGTGAAAGCTGATTAAAATGGACATGAACACTCCAGTTTACTTCCTCACACACTTCAAAAATATTTTTTTAGTCCAACTCCCATTCACTGGTTCTTCCTCCGTCCTTGTTCTGTCTGCCACTCTTTCCTTTTTAAACCCTCCCAGACTCTAAAGACGGACTCTGGAGTCCCCGCTGAGTTCCTGGCTCGGCTTCAGATCAGCACTGCATGATGACACAAGGCCTGAGTCATGTGAGATCGCCATCAGACTGCACTAACTCGCCTGGCACTGTCCAGACAGACCCCCACTAGGCTGCACGCTCTGCTTCTGGGGCCACAGCGGGACAGGGGCACTGACAAACACACATATACACTCGCACATGCACAGCGAAGGGCTTGAGGACACACAATGTCACTGCACCACAAAAGCTCTGAGGAAAAACACTTGATTTGATGATTTGAATGCCCAGTCTTAACCTGGCAGAAGTGTTGAAGTACAGAAGACACAGCAGCTACAGTACAGAGGTGAACTTGATCATAACTTTACTTCTTGAAGTAGACGTTGTCCTCCTCCCAGAACCAGGTGTAAGTCAGGTTGCCAGGGTACGCCTCTGCTTGGCAGGTGAAGAGTGCATTCTGGGATATGTTTACAGTGACGTTTTCTGGTGGGGAGACGATATATGGAGGCCCTGAAGAGACAGAAACAAATGTTTTAGCTTTTCCTGCACCTATCAACTGTGTTTAACCCTTAAAAGCTGCAAATAGTTTTTTAAATGCAGTGAGCTATGAAAAAAACATTCCTTTGGCCCTATTTTTTGGTTTCCACTAACTCCAAAGGGAAATAAACGACCAGCTTCCAGCATGTTGTGCATCTGCTGTTTAGTATATAAATAGAAGTGTACTGGAGAACTAAAACATCTCCCACCAAGAGAATAGGAAGCCTAAACCACAAAAGTAAGATGTGGTGTGTAAAATCATCATAGGATATTCTGAGGTACCTCCAACATTACAGTACAAAATACTGGCAAAAATAGTGCAAGGAAAAACAAAAAATAATGTGTATTTAAAAAGTATTCAGTGGATGAGGACTTAACTAAAGAAAGCATGCCTTAAAGAATAAAAGGAAGTGCACATTTAGTAAGCTAAGTATTACAGTAATGGCAGACAGAATTAGATACAGACCCAGGCTCCATGGATCTCCAGGTGATGACCACATCAGTAACACTACCCCACGTATACAGCAGCAGAATATTACAAGATATCAAATGCAATTGTACAATATAAGAAAGAAAATTACACATGGCAGTGGTAGGTCTGTGAAATTAAAACTGCACAATTTAATGAACATGCTTAAGCACAAAACAGACAAATACATTTACACCAGATAATCCATTAAAACAAAAACAGTGACCTGAATCTAGTCCTGGTTTTAGTGATTTAAAGGGCAAGGATCAAAATTAGGTCCTTCCCATTCAGCTAAAAACAATCATAATGAGTGAACACAGTATTTCGGAGCACCTCAATGTCTAGAGAGCAGACCCAAATCTACCTGACAATACTTTCTCACCACATCTTAGAAGAGCATCCTCACTAAAACTCGCATGTCTAAATATTTCAACATGTCTCTAAGCCAAGTGGAACTTATAAATTCAGGAAGTATACACTCACTACTGGTGCAACATCTGTTCTTATGTTTCAAATTGAACATTTACATTTATTGTTTGCCATTTCACCACACAGTAATCAACCAATTTGTTGTTTTGATATGTCTATAGGATCTTGGTACCTTGCTGTAGTTTGTTTTATATGAAGACATTTTGGAGCTTTCTGAAGGGCCTTGACCATGCAGTTGGGTCCAACTCAGGGACTTTATTTTCGATAACAGAAACCTTTTTTGATGCTTTTTAGTAACCATTAGGCTCTTCTTTGTACATGAATTACATAATGTGAATCCAGTGATATTTAACTTAGCCCTACTCAGGACCAACATTGTTCAAAAATATTTTTGTAGGAGCCATAAACGAAAAAACATCTGTATGTTCTATCCCATTTGTGTCACTCTCTTATCCTTTTTTGCCACTTTCCTTCTATTTTTGCCACTTCATAACTCCTCTTCATTACTTTTTGCACAATTTTGCCACTTTTAAACCAATTTTTGTCACCTTTCACCCTTTTTGCAAGTCTTTAACCCCTTTTACCAACTTTCCTGCCAATTATTGCCCCAGTGAGTCACTCTTTGACACATTTTCACTACTTTGCCAGGCTACTTTTGCTATATTTTTGCCACATTTAACCCATTTTTGATACGTTTTGCCCTTTGTGCCTTTTAAAACTAAATTTTTGCCATTCTTTAACCCCTTTCAAACCACTTTTCCTGCATTTTTATCACTTTTGTGCCACTTTTTTAACCCATTTTCATTACTTTTTTGCACTATTTTTTGACACTTTAACCAATTTCTTATCAATTTTGCAAATTTTTTCCTCTTTTACCATTTTTTTGGCACATTTTAACCTCTTTTCACAAATTCTTCTGCCAATTTTCGTCCCTTTGTGCCACTTCACAACCAGTTTTACTACAAATCACCAATTCTTTCTACTCTCTAACCCCTTTTTTACCACTTTATCTGACCATTTTTTCAAAATTTCTGCCAGCCTTAACCCTTTTTTATATATTTACTAATAATGGCTGACAAGTACATTTCTGTGAAAACAGATAAAATGTTAATCCACCCCAAAAAATATTTCAATATTAATCATTTTTGAGATAGATGTAACAGCTGCAGACATTTAAAGCCAATGAAAACCCCAACATTTTCTTTTCCTCCTTATCTGAATTTAATGATCTTTTTGGGGCCAGACAGGAAGCTTTGGGGGGCCTGATATGGCCCCTGGGCTACCAGTTGATCATCAGTGCTGTAAAAGATATCCTGATATGAGTTCAATTTAAAATGAAACAAAAGTTATAAAGTGAGATATGTGCTTAATTGCAACTACTGTGTACCAAAAAAAAAAACAAAAAACAAAAACAAAACAAAACAAAACAAAACAAAACAAAACAAAAAAAAAAATCAAAAAATGTGATTTTGTACATGCTGCTTTGTGCAACACTGGACACTTTCTTCACCTTCAGGGACGTTCAGGGCCCCTGGTCTTTGGCACTGTTATTTTGGGGGTCATAGGCTGAAAAGTTTGGAAACCTTTGGTTTATACTGCAATTAGGGATGGGTATTGTTATTCTTAACTGACACTGATACCTTATTGACTCCACTTGATCTGAGTCCTAATCTATGCCATTATGGATACTTCTCAGTTTTGTTGAGACAGGCTGATACTGGGGATGCACAATATTGGATTTTATGTCGATTTATGATATGCCAGTATTTATAAAGTAATTTTAGCTGGTACCAATATCAATGCCAATATTTAAATATATTTCAGACCTAAAAGTTTAAGGATGAACAAATTAACAAATTTGGGTCCTTAAAACACACTTTGAAGAGTGAGAATGATGATGAATAAACAAAAGGACATAAACTGATGTAGGTCCTTAAACTCCACTATTTTTTTGTTCATGCAGCCAATATTTACAGCTGATAAAGGCAGATTTTAATAGCCAAAATATCAGTAAAATATCTATATAATATATATTTCTAGCCATACAGATATAAAATATCTGCAGAAATTTCTCATATCTCCCAATGTCAGTAATTCCGGTTTCAGCTCATATCTGCTTATAATACTGTGCATCCTCTTAAGGACTCAAAGTGCATGCTGGGGTTTTTTCCTTACACTTAAATATGATCAAGAAATGTGTTGCAGCAAACTTAAATCTTAAAAGTGAGCATTAACAAATAATGAAACATCCTGTTGAACCAAATTTTTTACTGTGAACATTTTTCTAGGGATTGGTGTGATTCAAAGCACACAGTTCATCATACATTATTTACAGTACATTCCTACAGTCTGATGTAAAACACAGTGAGCAGACAGCTATCGTAACCTTACTAGTAGTAAGCGTCTGCATGCCTCTCATAGTAACCTCTTCATGGCCTCAGGATCTCCAGGTTTGCTCCAAACTCTCAATAAAACAGCAGAGGCCATGAAAGGTAAGCTGTCTTTTATGAGTGGGCCCAGATACAAGCCTGGGCTTTATTTCCATCTCAGCGCGTTCAGCTTTTATGCATCAGGTGGGACGGCTGACAGTGCTGTGCGGGTGTCTCACACTACAATTAAAAACAGATCAGAGGAGTGAGAATCATGACTCCTCAGATGTCTGTTTGTTATTGATCTGAGTCATAATAATAACCCTCTTTTTATTTCACAGAGCTCCTCATGCCAATGCTCAACCAGACTCAATGTCCACTGCAAACACTTAAATACACATGACAAGGAGGCTGTGTTTTCAGTCAATTTTTCAGCAGGATTACAGGAAAACTACTGCTCTGACTTGCATGGGACATGGAGGATAGATGCAGGACCGGCCAGGGATGAACTCTTTACAGTTTGGATTACATTCACAATTAAAAATGACTTTCTTATTAATTCATCTGCAGACTTCTAACAGTGTGTCATACATAGTTGCCAACATCACACTTCTTTCTGATGTGATTTTGGTCTTAATAAGGAAGAGGTTATCAGTTGAGAAGAACTGATTCTGCTTTTTCTTATATCCAAAATTCTTGTTAAAAACTAGGACTGACCTGAAATTCAATAATTATTTAAATAAGCCTCATTCGACTGATGTAACTGAGTTCATTCAGCTTCAGCTATGTGGGTGTTATATGTCTAATTTTACATAGATTTGCCTGTTGTCTCAAAGAAATCAATGACTTGTAGCCTATCTTGGTATATTTATCAACTTATTCATGCTTTTAATCAATCTCCTCAGTGCGTACATGAATGTAATTAAGATACATATCCTCATTTAATTAGGCCACTGGACCAGCAGCATCTCAGCTTGCTTCTTTTTTTGAAATTTTCCTGATAGCCCATGATGTCACGAAAACAAACCCTCAGGAGTGTAAGAGCATTTTGAACAAGTTAAAAAATGATCTCAAAAAAGTAAAATGCAAATTGTGCAAACAGCTTTTGTCATACCACTCCACTAATAGTAACATGGCCTACGACTGAAAACAGGAAATTTAATTTTTCTTGTCATACTAAAAAAAAAAGGATCCAATCCATGGCTTCAATCCATAAACCTATCTGAAGGAGTATATCTAAGTGAAATGTACTGAAACATGTGTATGTGACTGAAAAATTCAAATCATTATTTTGCTGAGAAGCATCCCCACAGCATGATGCTGCCACCACCTTGCTTCGCAGTGGGGATGGTGTGTTTGTGGTGATGTACAGAACATTACGTGTTGTCTGATGGCCAGAAAGCACCATTTTGCTCTCATTAGACTAAAGAACTTTCTTCCAATTGACCATGGAGTCTCCCTCATGCCTTTTGGCAAACTCTAGTCGAGATTTAGAAGTTTACTTCAGCAGTGGCTTTCTCTTTGCCACTCTCCCATAAAGCTTTGACTGGTGAAGAACCCGGGCAACAGTTGTTTTATGCAGAGTCTCTCATTTCAGCTGCTGAAGCTTGTAACTCCTTCTGAGTAGGTGGCCTCTCTCACTATCCTTCTTGCACAGTCACTCAGTCTGTGAGGATAGCCTGGTCTAGGCAGATTTTACATATGTGCCATATTCCTCCTACTTCTTGATGGTTTTAACTGAGCTGAAGGGGATGTTCAGTGCCTTGGATTTTTTTTTGTATCCATCCCCTGACTTATGCTTTCCAATAACCTTTTCTTTAAGTTGGTGGAGTGGTCTTTCATTGTCACAATGTAATGATAGCCAGGAATACATATTAACTGGTGACTGGACTCTCCAGACACAGGTGTCTTTATACTATAGTCACTTGAGACACATTCACTGCCCTCTGGTGATCCCCATTGTGAGACTACTAGCACCAACTGCCTGGAATTCTGTTGAATTAGGCCAGGCACTTTAAATGGGGGTGAATATTTATGCTGTCAGTGATTTAGCCTTATTTATTTTTATTTAACTGACATTACTTTGTAGAGATCTGTTATCCCCCTTATATTAAGAGATTTGTTTGTATTATTTTTAATTAAAAAAGACAAATTATATTGACCATGATTTATTTATAAAATCAATAAAAGGGTAAAACATCCAAGGGGGTGAGAACAATTTATAGGCACTGTACCTGTCACCTTGGCCGGTGAGTCAGAGATTTGATAGTTCAGGCCCTGTACCAGATCCCTTCTTAATGCACCTCTGAACCTCTTGCAACAGTATAGTAACTATAATCTTAAAAGTTTTGCAGCTGAAGCCATTCTGCAACAAGCAGAGTACAAAATGTACTTTCCATAAGCTTTCATTTTTAGATGAAATTTCTCAATACAACACAAAATCTCTTACAAACACAGAGGTTTTACAAAGATCTTTTTTAAAAAATAAAAATGTAGATAATTAAAAATAAGTAGTATTGTGTTCAGAGTTCTTCTATGGTGTGCTCTATACAGTCAGGTGTTACTTTGTGCCAAAGCTGAATGTCCAGGTCATGTCATCCTGTTGAACAACTGCTGCAGTTCGTTGTGTTTCTGAAAAAAAAAAAAAGCTGCCACAGAATAAGCTATCTATTGGAGGCCTGCAGACTTGATGCAGTTGCATCACATGCACCAGTGCTCACACTCTACACAAAGCTACAATGCTTTTATAATGTGTGTGTGTGTGTGTGTGTGTGTTCATTTACTACAGTGGGAACAAAGAAAGGAGTAATTCCTCTGCTCTGTTTGCACCTACAGAAGACAGGACATTAAAATAACTCCAGCATAAAGGCAAGATGCTCTGTTTCCTGTTAAATACACACTGTTAACTCCCCCTCAGCCCCGCTGGATCAGGAGACTGAGGGAGCTGCAGGCTGGCATCACAGCCATCTATCTGATCTGTGTCTAGCAGAGAGCCTAGTTAATGGACCGGAGACAGACAGGGACGTTCTCACACACAGATCCTGTTGAACACACATATCTGTGCACAGAAGCATGCACACACACAGAGGTCCCAGACTGAGCTATTGACTGACTGATACAGACTCACAGGGTGCTGTATGTTAGATACATCAGCACACAGGAGAGTTGCATGGCTCTGCTTTAAAATGCTGCTACAGTAAATGCCTCCAAGTATAAATAATGGAACCTAGCTACTTTCAGTGATGCAAATGCAATATTTGGCCCTGAGGTAAAGGGTTGGAAACATGTTTTTATCATTTCAAATACTCCTGATCAGTGCAGATGTTTCTGAAGATAGCAATTACTATTAATGTCTTCCATGTAGAGCCTGGAACAGTGTCTTTTATTCATGGAGAACATACCTTGAACCAGCAAACGGGTGGTGTGGAGAACCTCTCCCTGGTCACTGTAGGCTCGACATGTGTACGCCCCTCTGTCATCTCGAGTGATGCCAAGAATGGTCAGACTGCCATCGTGTACCTGCAGACACACAGAGGAGACAGATTAACATCCACACTTTACCACTAAATGTGAAAATGATATGTTAAAGACATGAAGCAGGGCATTTTATAGTTGGATCAGCTGACTTATAGGATATAAATATAAAATGAGTGGTTACATTGGTCAATCATTACATTTTTCATGTCAAAAAAAAGGTTAACTTTCTCTGGTTCAAGCTTTTGAATATATATCAGGATTAAGCATTATTTTTTTTTCAACCAAAGATTCAAAAATATCACAGTATTAGGGTTGAAATTATTAGATTTTTTTACAGGCAATAAAAATGGAAAATATCTTTAGTCTTTATAAAAATGAGCAGCATTTTTTCTGTTATTGAAACAACTGATGTTACCAGAAAGAGCCAAAATCAGATAGATTTAAACTGTCAGATTTTTAATCATATTGCAAGATGCCATTACCATCCTTTAATAAATGTCAGAAAATGTCCTCACCCTACAGAGACATTTTCAAATAGTTTTAAACAACATTTTACTACAGCTGTGAATTCTTACATTTAAGAAGCTGGGCCCCTGGTGAATGACACAAGCCAAAAAGCATTGGTAGAATAAGCTGTTCTCTAAACTACAAGTGTTGCTGGAACTTTCTGTGTGCTTCAGCATCCTCTATGCACCTTGGAAGTTGGTGAAGTTATGGCAGATATAACTAACAATCAAGACATCACACATGTTTGAATTTGTTGCTTAAATGAAGCTTAGCGTTAGTTAATGCAGGACACCGAAGTCATACACCCAGCTGTGATCAGCCCCATTATCACCTCCCAGCTCCCACAGCCAAGCACAGCTCTTTTTCTCAACACAGCGTTCCATTTAAATATGACCCCCTTCTCTATAATCCCTGCTTGCATTAATGCTGAGGCACATAACTGCTGCCAGCAAAGCTTGACTTCCTCAACCCCAGCCTCCTCCCTTATAGCAAAAGGCGGTTGTCATATTCAGATTCAAGTTAATATAGATTAATTGCTTTGAACACATCTTGTTGTATTCAATACACATTGTCACAAATATTTCTATCCATATGGGGGTTTCTAGCCATGCGCTCCCTGGAAAGTCAAAGCATGCTGCTTGACTAACCCAGGAAGCATCTTTTGAGCAGAGCCTTCTCCACCAAGTAAAACTGTGAATCCACTTAGCAATAAAATGGTTACATGTATGACGAGAGTGTTCCTAACTGAAGAAGAAAATAAATAAATGTAAACAAGCCATGCTCATAGAATAGAAGCCTTAATGGCCATACTTTGACGTTCTTCCCTCTCTTTCAGAGTTTACATTCACATTGTTCATATTGCAACTGTTTTACCTGATTTCAGTTCATCTACCTTTGTCACTGATGATGTTGTTGTTCTCAGTGATTATTTCTATAGAATTTGCTTTATTGTGCGGAGGTTTTAATGTGCTTGGAATCTCAACAGCATTGGAAATGAGGGAAACCTCAATGTCTTCTTGAGAATAAATAAAGGTTTGAATGAATACTTCAACATCATTTTGATGCCGCTGGAGCTAGCTATTAGTGATCTTGAGATTGATGGTGCCAAATAGTGATGATAAAAATTGCTTTTTGGATTTATTTTGGAAATATTATGACAAGAGGCATGTTTTCAAGTTGTCTGTCTGTACATCCTTCTCTAAATAACTGTAAGAGATTTTATTAAAACTTTGCAAAAACGTCTTTCATAACTTCAGGATGAACTGAATAGATTATGGAGATCATAGGTCAGGGCCTCTGTTTACCCTTGCACTAAAGATTTCCACTATCACAGAATCTACCACAGCCCTTCTTCTTCACCCACCACTTTATTTTCACTGTAGGGACTCATGGAGAATGTTATACTTGATTGTATAATTGCGGAGAAAAAACTAAGATATCTAACTCAAAATGCAGTATATTTAAGGCAGTGTAACACAAAATAGTGTACTTTCTGTACATCCTGACAACACAGAACATCCTCCACTCCATAGTTGGTACTCAGTGAGTAAATGTTGAGATTCATCTCTAAAGAAAATCTATCACACTCTATAAAGTCATGAATCTGCCATGTTGCAGTGAACTCCACCTCTGAATCCTGCACGTGGTAACTGTGGAAACGTCTCGCTGTGTGTTGCTGCTGCATCCCTGTGTGCAGCTCGCTGATGAGAAGCAATAAGTGTTGAAGAAACACATTAACCAAACCTAATAGAAACAGCCTCATAAATTATGCAACAGGTTGCGAGAGGCTCTGTCCATTCAAGTCACACACAGCTGTAGTGTGTCCATTCATGCAGCTGCTGTGCCTGCAGAATTATTCCCATTCATCCATCTTCACATGTTTCATAGAGAGATGCTGCGAGTGGATCAACCCGAGCAACGTTTAACTTCTGTCAGTGTGTTGGCAAACTGAGTCATCATCTCACACATTGTCTCTCATGAGATCACACTTCGTGCATTGTGGCTGTAACCACAACATGTGCGTCCTGCTGAGAAGCTGCAAGTGTAAACCAAACACTGATGAGTTGTGAAACATCGGTCTGAGACAGTGAAGACATTTGTATTGATTAAAAAAGGAAGAAAATGGTCTTTATTTTAATTATATGCTTGTACTGATGACTGCAGCTGCTTCTGCATGTTTTCAGCCTCTTTCATATACCATTATGTTCCACTGAGCAGCTGGCTTTTAAAAAAGTTTCCTCTTCAAAATAATGCACCTTTTAATATATGGAGCTATATCTATCAAAGAAAAATGTTAAAGGAGTGTTTAGACAAAAAGTGAGGTCAGTTTATAACAATTTATAAGACAAGCCAAAGAGATTTTGTGTCTATAAACACTCCAAGTTTGCCCGTAGATTTCTTTGTTCTGTGATTCTTACAGACAAAGAAGCAGAATGTGTAATGATCTTTATACAGTGGCTTGCAAAAGTATTCATACCCCTTGAACTTTTCCACATTTCTTCACATTACAACCACTAACCTCAATACATTTTACTGGGATTTTGCCTGCACTCCACAAATCTGCCCTTTATGGAAGAGTAGCAAGAAGAAAGCCATTGTTAAAAAAAAGCCATAAGGAGTCTCGTTTGCAGTTTGCCAAAAGCCATGCTGGGGGGACAACGGAAGAAGGTGCTTGGTCAGATGAGCCCAACATTGAACTTTTTGGTCTAAACTTTTCAGAAAACTAACACTGCACACACCATCCCCCACCGTGAAACATAGGGGTGGCAGCATCATGCTGAGGGGTTCCTTTCTTCAGCCGGGACAGGGAAGCTGGTCAGAGTTGATGGCAAGATGGAAGGAGCCAAATACAGGGCAATCTTGGAGGAAAACCCGTAAGAATCAGCAAAAGACTTAAGCCTGGGGTGGAGGTTCACCTTCCAGCATGACAACGACCCTACACATACAGCCAGAGCTACAATGGGATGGTTTAGATTGAGGCATATTCATGTGTTAGAATGGCCAAGTTAAAGTTCAGACATAAATCCCATTGAGAATATGTGGCCAGACTTGAAAATTGCTGTTCACAGATGCTCTCTAACAAATCTGACTGAGCTTGAGCTATTTTGCAAAGAGGAATGGGTAAGAATTTAAGTCTCTATATGTGCAAAGTTGGTAGAGACATACCCCAAAAGACTTATAGACTTATAGCTGTAACTGCAGTGAAAGGTGGCTCTACACAATAATGACTCCAGGGGGCTGCATACTTTTGCACACCACACTTTCAGATTTTTCATTTGTAAAAAAAAACTTTGAAAGCCATGTTTAAATTTCTTTTCACAATTATGCATCACTTTATGTTGATCTATCACATGAAATCCCAATAAAATACATTTTTTTGTGGTTGTAATGTGAAGAAATGTGGAGAAGTTAAACAGGTATGAATACTTTTGTAAGCCACTGAATACTGTATGGGTCAAACTGATTTTATGTAGTCTTCTGTTTCATGGCTGAGCTGCTGTTGTTCCTAAACGCTTCCACTTTCTAATAGTATCACATAAAGTTGACTGTGGAGGATCCAGCAGGGACAAAATTTCACAAACTGTCTTATTGCTAGGATGGCATCAATCACAATATCACGCTTGAAGTCACTGAGCTCTTGAAAACAACCCATTCTGTATCGCAAATGTTTGCAATTGGTGACTGTATGGCTGAGTCTCAGATTGAAACACGAATTCAATGACTAACAGGAGTGGCCAAATACTTTTGTCCATATAGCGTATGTCTATTTAGGGCCTCCGTACATCATACTTTCTGAGAAAAAAATTTCTGGGCACACCATTGTGACCCAATGAAAACAGCTCTGTGACCCACTTCTGGGTCCTGACCTATGAGTTAAGAACCACTGGTCTAAATGAAACTTCTGAAAAGAAATAAAATATAAAACATACAAAACATAAGCGAGATATAAGGAAATATTATGACCCTTTCTTAAGCAGCTCTAAACAGCCTTTCTCAGAACACCTGGTGTTGTTTGTCCGTTTCCTTCTCACCCTGCCTTTTTCTTACGGGGGTGTGCAGACGTGAGTATAGCTTCCATTGCTGTGGGTTTGAGATCTATGGGTGAAGACAACAAGGGGGCAGGTATAACAACTGTCACTGTGACATCACAAGGAGCACAGATTCTGAACAGACTGTCTGATTTTGCGGCTTCAGACGTAGGCGGACCACGAACAAAGGATTGAGTTGGCCTATTTCACATTTTGTGGGTCGGTAGAGACTCCAGACACCCAAATATATGTAGAAAAATACTAAAGGTTGTCTTATTATAAAGATATGTTCCATTTAAGCTCTTATAAAGTAAATCAAGTACATTTCACATTGTTTTATTGGGACTGTTTGCTGACTAATGAAACCTTAGGGTGAATTCTCTACATGTAGCTCTACTGGTAGTTAATTTCAGAACAATAAACTCCACAGGATCAGTTGATATGTCACAGTCATCAGTCCGTTCCCATACTTTGTGTGCCAGAGCTGAACTCAATCTGAGGTGAGGGAGGGAAGATTAAAGAAAAGGAGGAGGAGGAAGTCTGCAGTAAATGAGGAGAAAAAGAGGACAGAGGATGGAAAAGAGCTGCAGATAAGGTGAGGCAGGAGATGAAGGCAGAATCTCAATTTCTGTGACTTCTGCCTCCGACATTTCCAGAGAGAGAGAGAGAGAGAGAGAGGCTGTATTCAGGCTCGGAAACAGCAGGAGGTTGTCATTGTTTTCCTGCTTGTTTTTATGCTTCTGCACTTTTGGGGGAAATCTTTAAAACCCCGCCTACGTTTCTGTCCTCTCCCGCACAACGGTATTGTTTTGTATCTTTGTTTAACAGTTCTGTGCAAATAAATCAAGCAATAAAGTGAAGTAAAGAGAGGAGGAGGAGGATGAGGCTTTCTCCTCTTTCATCCTGTATGTCACATTCCTGCCTTTCTCCATGACTTCTCCATGGATCTGAGCGTGTAGTTGAGCAAATATACCCTCATGCTTGCTCTCAAACACTCTGGGAAGGCCCAAGCTTTCCCAAGTTGAGTTTCTTTTTTCTTCAAACAGGCAAATGGATGAAGAAAGCTCCTAAATGCGCTGCTTCTCTGCATGTTTCAGTGTATAAAACCCAAGCCAGTGAAGTAAGGCATTTGGCTCTCACTAGCGATCTTCATTTTTAGTGTAACATTCATATTAGGACTAATGTAATATTGATGCAGAAGAGGGGGATTAATAATGCATCAGAATGTTGTCTAATCATTTACAGAGGGAACGTATTAAAAAGAGGCAACTGGAGGGAAAGATGGTGCAGCGAAGAGGGAAAAATAAAAGAGGCCCTGCACAGACGTAGTAATGTTTGCCCTCATCAGGCTGGATCACACAGACGGCGGTAAAGAGTCGATAACACCTACAGCAGACCGAATGTCAGTGACGTATGAGAATATGAAAGTATGCAGCAACAAGGATGAGTCCACCTTCAGACATATCAAATAAGCAGTGTAAAATATGCCCTTCAGTGCTCCAGTACTTTTGAATATTCAACAGCCTGTTAAGTTTGAAGTATTCCAGCAGTTTGTTTTGTGTAAGCACCTGCGACTTGATTTTCTGTTTAAACTGACCTCCCTTTTCTACTTCTCATTCACTCTTTTTATCTGACAATTACAAGTGTACCGTAATGATGCATGCAAGTACTCCCTCAAGTTTGATATGTGGAAGGGGAGAGCACTTGTGTTAGAAAAATGAAAGAAAGAATTCAAATGTCTCTTATTAAAAACATCTATGGAATGTGATTTATGCCAGAGTTTTCAAACCAGACTATCAATCTAACCTTGAAAATGACAGAAAAATAAGACTCACAGAATCAGTCAAAATCAAATCTTGATTCTCATTGCAAACCAACTATTGGATTCATTGTCATACTGCAAAATGTTAAAGTTATAAAGGTGCTGTTTTATAACTCAATGGCCAATAGGACCAGTCCTGCCCTCAGAATGAGCCCTGCCAGTTTTGATTTTTTGATGATGCCAATGCATGTGAGTAAGATCAGTGGCATTGGTGATAGCACCCTGGCTGAGAGTTACTTCATTTTGGAGCTAAGAATTATGTCAAGCTTTTTTTCTTGTGTTCTAAGGCTGAAAGTTTCTATTCATGCTACTTTTTTAACAAATTTCACCACTTTTTCTACCCATGCTGTCTCTGTTTTGCCACTCTTGAACTATTTTCTTGCTGCATTTTGCCCATCTAGCAACTTCTTTTTCCACTTTTAACACATTTTGCTTCTTTACCCCTTTTTAGGAACTTTTGGGAACTTTCTCGCCACTTTTAACAGTTTTTTTTTTTTACTCAAGGATCACTGTTGGTTCTTCTTTTTGCCATTTTCATACCCATTTTCTGTTTTTTCCCCATTTTGCCATTTTTAACCAATATTTGCTGCCTCCTTTCCATTTTTGCAATTTTACTCCATTTGCTCCACTTCTTTGCTGCTTTTTTCCCATTTTTGCAACTTCCTTTGCTCCTTTAAACCCATTTTTTGCTGCCTTTTGACATTTTTTCGCCACTTTTAACCCACTAAAACCTTTTGGCACTTTTTGGAACCTTTCTGTCCCCTTTTGTCCCTTTTTTGCCAACCGTGGCAACTGTGTTTTGCTACTCCTTTGTGCCACTTTTAATCCAAATCTGCCCCCTTTTTTAAATCAGTTTTTGCCACTTCTTTTGCCCTTTGTGCCACTTCAAACCAATCTTTGCCACATTTCACCCAATTTGCCACTTCAACCCATTTCTGCCACTTTTCAAGAATTTTTTTGTCTCTTTTCACAGTTACATCACAGCTAAACCAAACAAAGGACCAGGATTTTGCTGACTTCCATGGGCCCCCAGCTTGGCTGTGCCCAAGAAAGCTCTCCCCTTTAATTCAAGTCTTGAAGATGCAAAATATGTTATTTGACAGGCATGTACTCTCTGCTGTCAGTTTTTTGTCGTCACTCACTCTTTTTCTCTTTGTATATTTGTCACTATCCTCTTCCATCTTGCAGAGACAGACTGCTAGTATTCTTTATAGCTGAAGGCTGGTGTTTGACCAGGTGCTGTTAACCTATACAGACTTCTTCTGAGAGATCTGCAGCCAAAGATACACCATGCTGGAAGCAGCAGTATGGGCTGCTCTGTGGAAATGAGGTGGACTGCCTGGCAGAATTTATTGTACTATTACATGGGCTGAAACTACAGTTTTTAAGATGTAAAAGTAACACGCTCTTGCTTTAATGCCTGTTGCTTGTACTGTTTTTATTCATTATATATTTGACTGGTGACCAGTCCAGGGTGTACCCTGCCTCTCGCCCAATGACAGCTTGGATAGGCTCCAGCCCCCCCCGCGACCCCGAATGGGATAAGTGGTATAGAGGATGGATGGATGGTATTATTCTATGGGTAATAATAAAAAAATGGGGTAAATGCATACCTGTAGAATAAGCAGAGTCTAAAAAATACTTAATTAGCAAAAACTTTACAAAGTTTCAACTTTTCCTTATCAGATGACATGTTTACTCCCTTCACTTCACCCTCTGTGACTGAGGTGTTTTATTTGATTATGTTGACATAATTCTGATTGCAAACATCTTCATCTTCTACTAATGATGAAACATCCTGTGGCTGCAGTGAATCATCTGTCTGTTGGAGTTTTTTGCTGTGTTTCTGAGTCATCTCAAACAGAGCTGCCTGTTAAATGTCTTTGATTCTATGCAGCTGACAGCACAAACCTGATGTTTATGTTGATGGTTTATGTACCCGAGACATTTCACCGCTGTCAAACGGCACCGATGCTGTGCCAGAAATATCCTATGATGACATCACACGGTCTACTTTTGGGAGTTTATCCACAGGAATAAAATCCAGGTATTATGAAAACAAGAAGACCTGGGAGAGATGAAGGCAGTGTTGCTGCTGTCTTCATTCAAAGATATCAATCATTGAAGGGACATTTTTTAAATGGCTGTAAACTACAAAGATTAACTAAATTTGTTTCTGCTGTTAAAATGCTCTTTTTTAATGTTTCCCCACATGTTAACTCATGAACGCATGGTGCAGTATTTACCAAAGATCCAGCACCATGCAGTGATCTCTTCTATCTCTTTTCTATCACCAAACTACTTTTTTTTTTTTTTTTAGCAGAAAACAATGGAACAAACTGATTTCAGCTTGTGTGAGACACAGTTCATAACACACTTCCAGTACAGATGGACTCAGAGGATGACACCATCTGCGCACAAGCCCTGCTTCTATATTTGCACACAATCATAAATCCAAATTATGCCCATTGCTCATGATCATTCTCACCGAATATTTGGCGTTGGTGGCGAGCTCCTCCCCCTCCCTCACCCAGCTGATCATTGGTTTTGGATTTCCCTGGGCAGAACAGCTGAGCAGGGTGCTTCCCCCTTCCTTCGCCTCCACATACTGAGGTGGCGTTGCTGTGAAAGAAGGCGGGGCTGTGGAGGAAGGGAAAACAGAAGACATTACATTGTACTGCCATAACATTCACAAATCAAGCTGAAATCATTAAAGTACATTCAACTATCCTCTCTGGCTATGCTAAGGCTGAAAATAAATATAGGGCTTCCAAATGGGCTGAAGCACTGACAACCCAAAGAAAAGTTTGTGGAAGCTAAAAAGTTTGCAAGTTTGTGCATGTGCTACATTCATAACTTACAGACAGTCAAGTAAGTCAGGAGATCAGCATTGTTGAGTGAACCACCAAGTCTGCTAAGCATGGTACACAGACTTGAAGTTGTAAAGCACGTTCCTGGTCTGTCGCTGACTCAAGACATCACATATCAAGTACACTACATTCACACACTGGTGGTAGAAGCTCATGCATAAACAGTGCTAATCCATGCTAAACACTGACCCTGTTTAAACCTTAAATTACTTCACTCTGGATATTTGGATACCAAGTGGTAATCCTTAGAGCTTTGTGTGAATGCACCTCAATGCTAACTGAAAACAATTTGATATCTGATAGTTGAGCATACATATGGAGGTGGCCTGGGGTGTCTTGATCCAGACTGTTTTGGTAGTGTAGATACTACACATTCTGCTATCTATTTAAGACCACCCTCTATATTGACATCATCAGTGGTAGTCTGCAAATAAACAAAATCATATTTATGTGGTAATACTTTATTTTAGGGGGCCAAATTACCCAGTAATTTCATAGTAATACGTAAGATTTATTTAGTAATTTCTCAAGAATAAGGTGGTAATAACCTAGTAATAAGCTGGTATCTTACCAAGTAATAACTCAGTAATATTAAGGGGAAATTTACCTAGTAATAATGTATTAGCCATCAAGTAATTCCTTGTGCCATTTCTCTGGTTATTAGGTGGTGTTTTACTCTAATTCTAACCCTCAAACCCTAATCCTCGAACCCTGACCCTAACACTTATAATATTGTCACAATTCATAGTTTTAAGGTGGTATTTTACCCTAACCCTCCAACCCTAATCCTGGTAATATTGTAACAATTCTCTAGGTTTAAGGAGGTATTTTACCCTCGTAATATTGTAACGATTCTCTACTTTTAAGGTGGTATTTAACCCTAACCCTCCAACACTAACCCTTATGATATTGTAACACTTAACTGCCAGACATTTATGAATAAAGTTAAATTGAAAAAAAAAAAAAAAAAAAACTTTTCAAGTGTATAGGCAAGTGAATTCCCTTCTGTTCAGACAGATGTGGTGTCTCACAGTAGTGGTCTGCAAGAGGGGGCATCTGAGAAGTGAAGTCTGCACCCAGACCCCTTTCAGCCAACTTGGTACTAAAATGCATGAAGCAGATGTTTAATGCAAGATATTAACAACCCCATCAATTGTTATTTTTTTCAAGATAGCATTTGATCTCAAGGCATCCTAAACAGTCATTCATCTCTGTATCCAGTTCTTCAATAAATGAATGACTGCTAATGAATGACATGATGGAAATCTTCCACTTATTTTGGCCATGCATTTAATTGAAAACTGCTTATATACTCTCTCTTGCCACCCCTTAGTGACATGGCTGAGTTTCCACCTGTTGTTTCTGAGCTTCACTAACAGCCACACAGGAGATCTTCACCTCCTTCTGTAGGCTAAAAAACTGTAACTTCTTCAGCCAGCTGCTTTCTGTGTTCCAATGCAATATTTTCTTAATAAATAGTGGCACCCTGTTTGGTAAAAGAGAAAAAAAGGTGCTGCTGTACAAGTGGGTCAGTGCTTTGCCACTGGGAGCAACGGCACGCTTCAGACAGCACACACAAACACACCTGACACGGAGTAAACAAATTGGCCAATTAGCACGTTTAGACATCTGCCTGTCCGTGCTGCCCTCTCGCTCTCAAACACTCATCACATTACATGATGGAGTAGATTAATGGAGATCCTAATAAAATGCATCACTGGTTTATGTTTCCCTCCTGATGTGGCTGACGGGTCAACAGCTACGTTTAACACATCATGATGCATCATTTTAGTCATCAAAGAGGGAACAGTGTGCATAGGCGTCACTATGAGAGTGTGCTTTCATGTGAAGAGACACTGCAGTGACTCTCACTGGTAGGTTTCATGAATTCCAATTATCTAACATCTAAGTCTACATTACTCACTAAGTACTCAGTTATCACATGTGAATGTTTACTCAAGAAATGTACATAATAGCACAATTTACACTTTCTTGAACTCTTGCTACAAGTAAGTCCAAGCTGACCTTTTTCACTTTATATACTGTACATATATCTCCAAGTTACAAGTTTCTAATCAGTTCTGCATTAAAAACAACACAGTTTTACTAAATTAAATGCATCCTTTAAAAAGAAATCTGTAAACATCTTTTTTGAGGAAAGGATAGAAAATTAATCTGATAAATTAGCATTATTAACCTATTTCTTTTCATCGACAGCATGAGCTTTCTTGTAAGGATAACTTTTATAACTGTAATCAAAGTAATCAGACAGAAGCTGGACTGTTAAATTTATTTGCATGCTTTTATTTTGTGGTATTGGTAATTTTACTCAACCAAGACAACTTGGGGTGCTTCTTCCTTCCATACTTTCTAATCCTAATTAAGATTTCCCTCGAGGAAAAAAGCATCAGCTGACAGGAAATAGGCGGCACACATTGTGGAGACAGCAGCAGGTACATTGGTCAACCTGGGAGTTGTTTCATGCCATCAGGTACGGCTCGTCACACACAAAGTGTCAGCATGTCGGGGAAACCTGGGAGTTGCTCTACAAAAAAAAGTGAGCTGTACATCCCAGCTTTGCCCTACTTTCTGCAGCTCTTCATCAATTATATACATTAAAAGACGCTTGAAGAAGCTGCACGTACACATTTCTTCCTGGTAGACCACACAGCTCATCGGCAGATGGCCTGGATGCTCAGAAGCAGGATTCAGCCCCATGCTTTGAAGGCTTCCAGTGGCTGTTACTTGCTCACTAACTCAGGAGTGTGTCTGTATGGTTTAATTCCCTTGCCTGGTCTCTCTTTTCTTGTCTCTGCTCCTCAGAGAATACGGCTACATAGAGTACACATTTTTCATTGATTTCACATCATGAGCCTCAAACACGTAACGCGTGTTTCACTGTTACAGAGTAGAGAAGAGGAGGAGGAACTCAAAGAGATCTCTTTGCCTCTTTCAATACCAGCAGGGTCAAACTGCTTCAACAATCTGGGTTATTATACTTTCAACAAAGAGAAGAAAAAGGAGAGCTCATGTCTACACTTACAACAGGATCACATTAATTAGGAAGTTTAAAGAGACTGATCTATGACTATCCCTCAAAACATGGAAAAAAACAGATTTCTCTCAGCCATTTTTACCTAATTACAGTGGTGTGAAAAAGTATTTGTCCCCTTTCTCATTCCTGAGTTTGTTGCATATTTATCACACTTAAATGTTTTGGATCATCAAACCAATTTTAATATTTTACAAAGACAACCCAAGTAAATAGAAAATGCAGTGTTTAAATGATTATCTATTTTTTTAAGGGGGAAAAAATCCAAACCTATCTGGCCCTGTGTGAAAAAGTAATTGCCCCCTGAACCTAGTAACATGTTGTGCCACCCTTGGCAGCAATAACTGAAATCAAGCATTTGCTATAACAGGTGATGAGTGTTTCTCATCACTGTGGAGGAATTTTGACCCACTCGTTTTCACAGAATTGCTTTAACTCAGCCATATTGGAGGGTTTTCCAGCATGAACTGCCGTTTAAGGTCACACCACAGCATCTCAGTTGGATTTAAGTCCGAACCCTGACTAGGCCACTCCAAAACCTTAATTTAGTTTTTCTTGAGCCATTGAGAGGTGGACTTGCAGGTGTATTTCAGGTAGTTGTCCTGCTGCATAACCCAAGAGTGCATAAGCTTGAGGGCACATACTGATGGCTGGATGTTCGCCTTCAGGATTTTCTGGTAGACAGCAGACTTCATTGTTCCATCAATCACAGCAAGTGGTCCAGGACCTGAAACAGCAAAGCAGCCCCAGACATCACACTGCCACCACCATGTTTGACTGTTGGCATGATGTTCTTTTTATCAAATTCTGTTATTTTTACACCAGATGTAACGGGACTCAAACCTTCCAAAAGGTTCAACTTTTGTCTCGTCAGTCCACAGAATATTTCTCCAAAAATCTTGGGGACCATCAAGACGTTTCTTGACAAATGTGAGACGAGCCTTTGTGCTCTTTTTGGTCAGCAGTGGTTTTGGCCTTGGAACTCTCCCATAGGTGCCATTTTTGCCCAGTGTCTTTCTTATGGTTGAGTCATGAACACTGACCTTAACTGTGGCCACTGAGGCCTACAGGTCTTCGGATGTCATTCTGGGTTCTTTTGTGACCTACTGGATGAGTCATGGTTGCACTCTCAGAGTGATTTTGGTTGGCCGACCACTACTGGGAAGGTTCACCACTGTTCCTTGTTTTCTGCATTTGTGGGTAATGGCTCTGACTGTGGTTTGCTGGAGTCCCAAAGCCTTGGAAATGGCTTTGTAACCTTTTCCAAACTGATACATTCTTTGGCTCATGGCATGATGCGTTTCTTTTTTAGATCTTGTAGTCTACTTCATTTTGTCTGACAGTTTCTATTTAAGTGATTGTTTGATTCAACAAATCTGGTGGTAATCAGGCCTGGGTGTGGCCAGTGAAACTGAACTCAGCTTTCCAAAAACTGTGGTTAATCACATTTAAGTCATGATTTAACAAGGGGGCAATTACTTTTTCACACAAATAAATAATATTTAAAAAATATAAATATAAAAATTGGTTTGATGAACCGAAACATTTAAGTGTGATAAATATGCAAAAAACTCAGGAATGAGAAAGGGGGCAAGTAATTCTACACACCACTGTATAACATATTGACATTAAAGTAGTTATCATAGAAATAAACTTATCTACCCAGTGTGGTGCATTATAAAGATGGATAAATCTCAGTCTCACAACACTGATATCTTAACATCTTTCCCTGCAAATAGTAAATAATAAATAATAAAACACGATTAAGAAAATGATACTGTGATCAACCTATTTAGAAGGTTATAAGATGTAAAAAAAAAAGTAAGAAAGAAAGAAAAGACAGAAGAAAATGTGGAAACATATTTCATGTGACCAAAAAGCAAAAATTAAAGGGAAATTTCGGTATTTTCAAAAATTGGGTTGTATAAGGGAACTTGGTAAGCACAAGAGATTTCAGCATGCGCTGCTCCTTTAAGGAGACAGAGCACTAACAAGGTTTTGTATTGCATCTCATTGCATAACAAAGTACCATATCTTAAGTATCCCATGGAGTTATATAGCATGACATGGTACTGTATTGTATCATAACGTATTGCATTGCATCACATTAGGGTCCCATCACATCGCATCCTATATCGTATCATATTGCATTGTATCATGTTGTATTGTATCGTAACAAACCGTAATGTATGGTAGGGTATGGTATTGAACTGTATCATATCAAATTGTATCATATCTCACATTGTATTATGCTATATCAGGGTTAGTTTTGCACATTGCATAGTATTGCACCATATGGCATCACATTGTATCGTACCGTATTGTATTGCATTGTATCGTACCGTATCGTATCGCATTGTATCGTACCGTACCGTATCGTACCATATCGTATTGTACCATATCGTATCGTATCATATTTAATTGAATCGTATCATATTATATCATATCATATTATAATGTATGGTATGGTATGGTATGGTACCATATCATATATAATGTTAGGTATGGTATGGTACAGTATGGTTTCAAATCATATCACAATGTATGGTATGGTATAGTTTTGTATGGTATAGTATGGTATGGTATGGTATTGTATGGTATCATATCATGTCGTATCATATCATATCATATTATAATGTATGGTATGGTATGGTATGGTATGGTATGATATGGTATTGTATCGTATCATGTCATGTCGTATCATATCATATCATATCATATTATAATGTATGGTATGGTATGGTATGGTATGGTATGGTATGCTATCATATCATATCATATCATATCATATCATATTATGTCATATCTTATCATAATGTATGGTATGTTATGGTATCATATTATATCATATCAATCATATTGTAGCACATGGTATGGTATGTATGGTATCATATCATATCATATCATATTATATCATATCATATCATATCATATCATATCATATCATATCATGCAGACTATTCAGACCAATAATTGTTTGTGATGAGGCTCAAGTTGGGATACACCCCCACAATCATTAGGGGAGTCAAGTATGGCTTAAAATCCTGTAGTGTGTGGCCGGCCTTAGTTGTATTATTTTGTTATAAGTATTTGTCAAAGTGGGCCACACATGCTTCCCCACCAAGTATACTCTTGTGAGTAAATTTGGGGACAAATGTAAAAGAAAATATCATCTACTCTTTATTTTAATCTGCTTAATGAGGTCTCACATGGGTCCGTGGATGACTGGGCAACACTAGTTGTAGCAACACCGGGTCCATTAGTGACTGACAGATGCAGACATACTACGGGAATATATGGAGGTGGTGGACAAATGAAGCTGCGTTTGAGCCCCAGCTGGGTCAAACCAATGGGCGCTTAATGTCAGTGAATAAGGAACTCAGTGACACAGTAACAGGCCTTGTCTGTTTTATGTATCAGAGTAGATGGTTAACTTAAATCATTAAAAATGTGGGTTGTTCTCTCATACTTTTGATCTCTGAAAAGGCTGCTGACGCTTGAAACATGAAGAGAAGGGAAGGACAGGCGGAGACGAGACAGGAGAGGAGGAGAAGGCAAAGGAGGAGGGGGGAGGACAGAAAGAGAGAGTGGCCTTAGTGTCTTTTTTCGGGCACAAGGCCTTGCCATCTGACACCTGCCACTGAGTGGGCACGAATCCCCTGTCCGCTTGGCAGGAAGTTAAGGCCAGCAAGCAGGAACTCAAAGGAGGAGTGTATGCAAATAACCAACAGCCAAAGGAAATGGGTGCCCTTAATGTCTGTGTGGAGGCCAGACAAAAATGGCACCTGCTTCCCTCACAGACGTCCATTTAAAGGACAACAGTAGCATAAAGTCTACATATGAATCCCTCTTTTGGGTGTCTAGACTCAGAAACAAAGGCTGCTTTTGAGTTTCTTTTAGTTTAATTTAAACCTCTGCAAAACAAAATCTGTGTACAAGTTTGATACCTCTTGTAAATTTCATATAAAACTAATAATCACCAACTACTAGGGCTAGTATTTCTCTATTCATGACAATTGTACACAGATTTGATTTTTACATAGCTCATTAAGACGTCTTTGTTTGACAAGTGGATGCTTCTATACCAAAATGAACAAAGATGATTCACAGTTACTAATCAATACTTTTTGACCATGTTTGTATAGGAGTTCAGGCCCCAGCAGGAAGTGAGGTCTCACAGACACCGTAGGAGAAGACAGAATGGTGCTGCAAGTTATCTTGATAAATCATTAATGGTGCTCCTTTTGGAGTCTTTATTGTTTAATGTATTTATTAGTTTGTGTTTAAACAGTTTATTTTAATTTCAAAGACAAGCAGGCACAAAACACAAGCACAAAACATAACTACACAGTACAAAACAATACATGTATACAACATAAAGACATTTTGCCAGAGTACAATTTAACTTGCATCAATATAATAGCTTGTTCAGGAAATCATGATCCTCATTTCTTAAAGGAGTTTTCTGCCTTCTGATTAGACAATTCAAATAAATGTACCTGATTTAGCCTTCAATAAATAAATAAAAGGAAATTCATAACTTAGGTTAAATGCATCTTCTTTATGTATTCTCTTATTAAAGTCCATGGTACATCTAAGCCATCTCTATAAAGTCCCTGCAAGGTTGAGGCTGCATGCTACATCATTATAAGCTCTACAAAGTCCTTCAACCAGTTATGTAGACAAAAACAATTCAATTTCCAGACTTTCCAATTCATTAGTATAATTCATTTCACAGAGAGGAATGCCAGTGTTAACAGACGTTGTGTTTCTGCAGATTTTACACTGTCTACTGTATTTATTAGTAATATTAAGCAGGTATCTGCACTTTTTTGCTGTATATTATCTCCACAGCTCATGCTTAGGACAAAGATTTATTTCTTGTGTCTGCCATCTCTTTCCAGCAGAAAATATGGCAGACACAGTAAGAATACTGGTTTCTTTTAAGTTACCCTGTTAGAGCCATTCACTTGCTTTTGTTGGCTTTTTCTGGGAAAATTTTGGCAAGCGAGGGCCAGTTTGCTTTGTTACGCAAGCTCTCATAGCTTTTTTTATATAATAAATAAACCGCTCCTGTCAGCAGATAGAAACTCAATATTTGGAAATATGATGGTTAATTAGCTCATTATCTTGCAACTGAATTAGCCACAGGCACGGACAAAATATAGCAGACTTCAACTAGAAAACCAAGATGGTTATTAGGAATGTGTCTGAATAATAGACTAAACAATGGAACATGTTCACATTCACTACTTGGCACCAGAATTAAGAGTTAGTTAAACTAAATATTAATGTTTTGTTTAATGTTTCCTCTCAATGTCAGTCGGGCTCAAACTGCAACCCAGCCACTCAGCCCTATATGGTTTGTAGCCATGTAGCCATTTCTGTGCTTCATAATGACACTCAATGCTTTACTGATGTGAGAATAACCTGACATATCCTGCAAAGAAATGTATCCCCATTTTCTAGATCAACATTGTGCATACACCGTGACATTCCTACAAAATGCTACCACTACTATCAGTTTACAGCTGGTTACCTTCAGGTGGAAGTAGAGGGGTCTGGCTGCAGACTGTACATCTCTGACAGACACTCTCACAGACCATTCATTTGAGATGCCGTCTCTTTCTAACCTGGCACATCAGATGGATTTGCTTCACACATCCATGTGGAAAACCTTCAATAGACGGCAGTGACTTTGAAAAAAAAACTTGTAGGGTGATTGGATGAATGTTCTGTCTGTTACATATTTGCAGGCCAACAACAACAGAACATGTGACGTAGCTGTTACCTAGGCTCACCACTACGCAAAACTCCATAGAGAGCTGCATAAAGCGAATCATGGCGACTGTAGACATGTCAGTACACGACTTTTGTCATTTTTGAAAAGAAAACAACTCATTGCTGTTCTATGTTCATCTTTTAATGAAGAAATGTGGTCAAGTTCTGTTAGAACTGGAGCTTTAGCAGCATCCACGCTAATGCCTTCCGCCATAATTCAAACCAGCCTCTTGCTGCTTGCATACATCACGACTCACAACACCTGAAGTACTGCCCCTCGATGCTGATTGGTCTTGTCCTTTCTAACCGGGCCCAAACGGTTCAGATGAGAGCTTTGCAAGATAGATTTGTCAGTAAGAAACATGGAAATGGGCGAATTCATCTGTTTTGCAAAGTTAGTCTCTTTCAGAACAGAAAACATGTTAAAATTTGGGCAGCTGTCCCAGTTTTCAACTTTTCATTGCTCCATTTCTCCATGGCATCTCCTCTGATTGGTGCCCCGTTTGTGGCCATTATAAGCTGGACCAGTATGGTTTGTGATTATGGCGCAACACCGGGATGTAACTTATGTATCTGCTCTTTTGAGCTTAGTTTTAGCTACATTAGCTACATAGCTACCTTATCTACATAGCTCTGTTATCTACAAGACTACGCAGCTAACAGAGCTACATAAACTTTGCTTTCTGTGATACACTGTTCACTTGCCTTTATTAAAGCCTTTATTCATAAACCTTTATTTATAAATTAAATAAAGGTTTTGTAATCAGGTCAGGCTTTTAACTTTTACTCTTACCTTAAATCTTGGTAAAATCAGTTTTATTTCAAAAGTTTTTGTGTGTATTTCTGTTTTGAGATATATATGGTGTCTCAAATGAACGGTCTGTTAGCGTGGCTGTCAGAAATGATCGTTCTACGGCCAGACTGTTTTGTTGAATTCAGGCTTGTCCATAAGAAAAGTTGTAAAGGCAATTGTAAATGTCTCCTGTCTCTTCAAAAGCCATTGCATACTTGCAGCATGGACCTATTTCATCATCTGAGCGGTAGGTGGATGTGGAAGTGGGAAGAGGGTCAATGCTGGTGTTTCAAAAATAATAAGAACATCCAAAGTTGCCTGCTCAGGTACAGTGCGATGTTTCTAATGTAAAAGCAGGCCAGCCAGGGAAGGAAGGGACAGCAATCATATGAAACAACTCCCTTATGTCTAATAGTGACGGCCAAATTAAATGACCCAAGGCCTCTAAAATGCACTGAAACAATAGGTGACATAACAGTAGCTACATCCAATATTTATCCACTATGTGAGCTAGACAAAATACGTAGACGAGGTCTCACGACCATGCAATAAGCCAAATAAATAAAATTGAGGGATTTTATTAGTTCTGCTGCAGCCCAAAAAGCTCAGCCTCTGTTGAAAGAAGTGAAGAGGAGCAGAAGAGGGAGAGAGGGAGGGAGCAGTTGAAGTTAAGAGTGAATACTGATGAGCCAAGCTAGAGAGGTACACAGATACACAATAACACATTGATACACAGACATGCACTCACATCCACACAGACGCTCACAAACTCCAAACATCACTGGAGTGTGCAGGTGACGGCAGAGTATTCACTCTTCAGCCGCAACTTCACCCAGCAGACAGAGCTCTCATTAAGCCGCCTACAAACACACAATGAGACGCTCTCATGTCAGCAGTGATGTAAAACGCAGAAACACCGTGCAGACAGTCATTTGCAGTGTGCGGTTTACTAACACACCGTGACACATTACACATAGGAAACATTATGTTGTGCGTTTTAATAACCATTTACACACATCAGCATTTTTCATTCCCAAGTGATCATGCTGTTTAGAAGACTGTTAAGGCGGTTCTTTACACAGTATTTCACATTATAATCATTATTCAAACAAAAGAATTAGCTCCAATGTAAAACATATGTATGACTAGATTACATATGCATGAGTCTCACACAGCAGTCATAGAGCATCAACAAAAATATACATGCGAATGAGCTTGACAGGATTCTGTGAGCAAAGTCTGTAACAACACGGATGATCACAGCTCTGACTGTGAAACCTTAACACAAGAGAATCATCACATTAGGCTTCAACTATTCTTTCATGAGCCTGTTAAAGAATGTTTACCTCCTGATATGAACCAAACACTAAAATGACTGCATCTGCAAAATGAAGGCATTTACTCAGCTACTGTACTTGTAATGATAAACTTTAAGAGTATTTGAAGCAGAGGCAGGGTTTAAAAATAAATTAAACACAGAGGCATCATTGTCTCTGCAACAATGTGAAGACACACTTCACATAGGGTTCTTTAAGCCACTGGGGCATTCCTGGGAAATGCAAAGGTGCAGATTTTTTTTCCGCCTGGTCATCACTTTGATCGCTCTCAGACTATCACAGACGATCCCTGCCGGAACCGCCTTAAACAGACCACAATCAATTCTCCCCTAACCAGCCTCTCAGCCCTTTTTTACCCCAGGCCTTTTGAAAAGAAGCTGCAGGAGTGATCTGAAACAGCGGATAACGCTTGCTCATTCACATGTGCCATGAACAATGGATCAGGGCACAGATAAGTATTCTGTTTTTTGTTGGTCAAGATAAAGATAAAAATGTTTTCTTAATTCAAATTCTAGCAATTACACAGAACGCCTGCGCACTAGAGGTGCATAATACATGAACTTTTAATCACAATCACAATGTTGGCCTACAATCAAAGGAACATGATTAACAGTCATTATTTGTAATGTGTGATCCACCCACAGAAAACTCAAACATGTTGTCCTCTATTGATAATATTTAAAGAAATATATCGGCCTGTTTTTATTATGTTAAATTGTATACTATGTTCTCTGTTCTCTATTGGCACAAGTTTTCTCTCAGGTGAGTTAAATCTGCTCAAATTGATTCCCTTCAGTTCTCTTATTCACACACAGATTCACAGAAACACTCTAATATAGTGCTGTTAAAAGATTATCTTATAGTAATGTTGATAAATCTGTTTAGAAGATAATAAATAATGTACAGATGACTTTTGCCTTGTCCACTGAGCTGTCTGTGTGTTTTTAGTGATATGAGACATTGAGGAGCAGTTGTGGACTTATTTTACATAACTGTGGCTGCAGGTAGATGCTGAAAGGGAAAATAAAGTATGCCATGATTAATGCTATTGAAAAAAATCAATGCAGTTATTTTGGACTATAATAAATAGTGATGATGACCCTACTTTACGATCTTAAAAAATTATAACCTTGAATAACAGCTGTGATCTCAATATTGATCAAAGAATCGTAAACATTATTTTAGCTAAAATCATGGAGAATCTTACACTTCAGTTTCTGTGATCAGCACAGGGGAGTTCAAAGTCCCTGTAAGGTAAAATCTTAAATTTGTGTCAAAGCGTGTTGGAATAAGGTTACTGTAAACATGTGCAAACACTGAAATCTATGTGTGACTTAATTTGGATTCAGACTGTTAAGAAGTTTTTCATCTCTTTCTTGGTTGGGTTTAATTTGGGCGGGGCATGTTCATTTTTTATGCCATTCTCATTTTAAATAAAAACATACAGTCATGGACAAAGTATTGGCACCCCTGGAATTTTTTCAGAAAAAAACACAATTCATCCCAGAATTTGTTTCAATTTCAAATGTTTTTTTTTTCATATACACATGTTTATTTTCTATATGTGCATTGGAACAAAACAAAAAACAAACAAACAAACAAAAAAAAAAAAAACAGAAGCTAAAGACAAAATCCACATAATCTTACAAAAAACTCAAAAATAGGCTGGACAAAATTATTGGCACCCTTTTAAAACTGTGGGTAAATTTTTCATGAGTTATAAGCTTAATTTTATGACTTACAGATGTTCTTCATGACTGAAAACAGGCCTGGTGGTCATTAACACAGTTGCCTGTCATACAACAGTCTTAAATAGTGTTTTTTTCCTAACTTTACAGGGACTTTAATTTTTGAAAATATATTAGTTATATTTAAAAAAAAAACATCAACAAAGGAATTGTCTACAATAAATGAAGAAAAACTTTATCTACTATAAATTTTATCTTATTTTATTTTTTTTAACTTTAGGGTGAATTCATGTCAACACAACCACTGTTGGTTGGCCACAATGGTTAGCCACCAGAAGAAACTGCTGTTTTACTGTTAGCTCCTGCTATATGCATATAAGCGCCCCTTGGGCCAATGTGGATAAACTCCAAAAAATATTGTCTAATACTTTGTTTTTACATATGGCGTGTCAGTGAATGATCCAGGTTTTCTATTTTTTCCCCATCCACTTCCACAAACACATATGTTCCTGTGCTTTGTGTTCCTTTGTGTTCCTGTTCCTGTGCAGCATGTGCAGGTGACTCACCGTTGACCGTGAGGTGCACCCAGCTGCCGTTGTGGAAGGTGTCGTACTGTTGCTCCAGCATCAGGACCCTGCACTCGTACCAGCCCTGGTCCTCGGAGCGAACTGGGTCAATTTTAAGGGAAGCCTTCTCATACAGAAAGGCTCTACCTGGAAATGCAGAGGGAAAATATCACCCATGAATAAAATAAATCCAACAGAATGAAACACTTCTGATGTGAGCATTTGGTCTGAGCACCTACATGCTCTTTTTCAGCCCTGTTCACTCCTTTTAAAGTCTCACCCAGAAGCCTCGATCATTTATACAGGAGCAGTTGAGGTTAAGTACTTTGCCCTTTTCTTAGGAACTAGATATAACAAATTCTGTTTTCTAAAGATTTTTTTAAAGCTAGATCAGTCATGATGTTTCAAGCCGTCGTTATATAATGTTCCGATTCTCTCTATTCCCCTTTTCCGTGCAGGGGCTCCATAAACTCTTTTTAAACTGCTACCTATCAAAATAAATATTAACACAAGTCTATTCTGATGCATAGAGTTCATGTCAGTGGGATGGATATTTTCATTTTACTTTTTTTCTACTTTACACTGGCTTCTCCCTTTTCAGGGAGCAGCTACAGCAGTCTGGAGCCTTTCCAAGCACTGGATGGAGAGCAGGAAAACACCCCAGACAGGTTTTCCAGTCTCTCACAGAGTTAACAGAGACAGACAATCCCTAACACTTACTGTACAGTCATACCCATGGGCAATTTAGAGCCTTCAATCAGGCCAACCTCCAAGTCTTTAGACTGTTGGAGGAAACAGAAGAGAGCACACAGGATCTCAACATGAACCAAACCAAACAGTTTATGAGTGAAATAGTGTTTCTTGTACACTTCATAGAATTATTTTGACATTTGAGGAAATATAAAGTCTTTTTAGAAAGAGTAAATTGAAAAGCTCAGCACTCTACTGTTGATATTGCGCTCCAGTGCAGTGTACTATTCAGTCAATCTTTGTTATGGTTCTTTATGTCTAGAACCCTAATCCTTGTTATTCAAGCCTATTTAAGGAGACCAAACTTCACTCCACCAACACTTTGGTAAAGCTGCAGTGGCAAATTTAATCAGTATCTTTGCTCTAGCACCGTGTCCTAACAACATGTCGGCCTCAGAGTTCACATCACTTCATTGCATCCTCACTCTCTACACTGCATCCTTCAAGTTTTTCCCTCATAAAAATAATGACATAACACTTTTTTATTTGATTGAGGAGCAAACGAAATGGGGTGATTTGTACTGACAAGCCTTTGACAGCTGTGAGCCGCACAGTTCTGTGTAATCTCCATATTTACACGTGTCCAAGAATATCATTTCAGATACGAATATGGATGTTAACAATGCACAACTATCTCAGCTTTGTCAGACTAGCTTCAAGAAAATCTTCCTGTTTGACACTCCTGGTGCCTTGTCATCTCCCTAGTAGTCCATGATAACGTGAGTAAAGGAGAAGAAAATAGAAACAGGGCAGTAGGGCAAAAGAGTGTGCTGTATCATGTTGCATTGCCCTGCATCATTTTTGCCGGCAGTCAGGATACTACAATAGGAATCTATATCATCAAGCTGTTTTTGCCACTGATGCTTGCTCTAATAGACAGAAACCTTGAATAAGACCAGACTCATGCAGCCATATGTGGTGACTGATTTGGGCATGAAAAGCTGGATAGAGGGAGATGAAGTAGTTGATACAGACCAGGGATGGGCAACTTTGATGACTGCGAGGGCGCCATTATTTTTATTCTCGGTGATGGAGAATTGTTAGAAATTGTGGGATACTCTTAATTTATCAATTAGAATTAACTTTAGCAAAGTAAACAAATATCTAGCTTTCATCATGCAAATGCAAAGTAATGCTTAATGTGGTTGATGATAAAGTTGCAACCTATGAATTTCACCAAAACACTCATTTCTGGTCCTATTTTATGTTCAGAGTTATTTTCTTCTCTCCTGTCTGTGTTTTTGGAGCTTCAGTGTGCGTGTGAATGTGTAGTGACATCGGTACTTGCGTGCGCAGCACCCGCTCTGATCAAAGCTTTGACCAGCATGGTCAGAGGTAGGTCGACACTCAGCAACGCTCCACCGATAAACTGTTCTTAAAGTTGTTATTTGTCATTTACATATCTTAAAACTGCTGCTTTGAGTTTTTTATGAAATCCGGTTTGTTCTGTGCCTGTTTTGTTGTTTTTGTGAGGTTGTTAACTGAAGTTAAATTGAGTTTTGTTCTGAGGGTGGGAGCTGAAGCTGGTGGGATGCAGCATTCGTGCTAGGTGGGAAACCCCCATTTTGACGCATGTGTGTGTTTTTTTGTAAGAAAGAGATGTGCGCTGTAGCCAGAATCACACTGAGGATTTCTGTATTTTTTCTCCTATGAACATTTAATATGAAGTTAAGATGTTAAAATGATCAATTTTGTGTGAGGCAGCTGCACTTTTATGTTGTATTCAGAGCTGCTTAAAGTAGGTTTAAATGCATATAAATGCATGTGTTATTCAAATGTTATTTCAATGTTTGCCGAATAAGGAATGCTCTGATAAAAAGCTTTTACCAGCATGGTCAGAGAGAGAGATGTGCGCTGCAGCCAGAATCACACTGAGGATTTCTGTATTTTTTCTCTCATGAACACAGAGCTGTGTGGTTACTAAACAAGTGCAGAACACAACGCAGAGGACACGCACTCACACATGGGTTTCATTAATTCAATCATCTTTCACCAATTTAAGCCATTTTTATAACGCAGTGAAAATAGTAGTTAATGGTTATTTCAGTATGTTGTGCTTGCATGTCTAGTTCTATTTCATACCAACATATTTAATGATGCATATACAGGATTTTTACAGTGACAGAAAGCCAGTTATCTTTTTTCTAACTAGCATGTACCAGTGATTGAGTATTTTTATGTAAATTATCCTATTTTCACATTTTCAAGGCAGATTTGATAATATTTCCCTTGTTTTTACTATTTTTTATTTGAAATCAAGTTGAAGGCCTCACTGGGAAAGGACGAGGGTCACATGTTGCCCACCAGTTGCCCACCATCAAAACATACAGAGGAACAGCAGCAACAACGAATGAAAAGATTGATAGCTACCATGCTAGTCATAACCGTAAACATATGGGTGGTATTAGCAGTAACTGTTAACAAAATGCTAGCTTTGTGTCAGGTCTGAAACACGGAAAAATAGCCAACCTGGCTCAGAAGAAGTTTCACAGACATACTTTTTACAACTTGTTTGAGTATTAAAAAAAAAAAAAAAAGCTAGGAGGCATTTAGCTTAGCTTAAAATTAGCTTATGAAGAATGGCAAAGACTGAAACAGCTAGCATGCTGGTCTGTTGCTGTTACTTTTTTAATCTGTGTTAAAACGAAGGATGTGCACAGTCAGTTGACAGTTCTCTTAGCATTTTCTCCTCTTTAGACTAGTTGTTTATATGTAGTTTAAGTTGGCATTCAGCCGAATAGGTAAATAGACACGGGGATACCTCCTAAATTATAACCAAAGTGAAAGGCAGTACAGTACTTTGAAGGTAACTTTATATGTAGGACCATTGTGTTAGTTGGGTATAAGTTACTTTCTGCAGTGACACAAAGTTAAGTGTGAGAGGTTTCAACTTCAGTCTTCTTCAGTGTTGTCAAAACACCACAATGTTGTGGCCACTGTCTTGCCTAGAAATAAGAACAAAGAGGCCTTTTTTGATTGCTGACTCCTCAGTTTTGTCTTTTTTGTCATGCATCTTAAGAAGTTCCTTGTTGTTGTGCGCTCCTTTTCTGCCTTCTTTGTGCACCAAACACTGCACATCACCACAAACACACTATGCCCACTGAAGCACAGTGGTGGCAGCATCATGCCCTGGGAATGCTTCTCGGCAGCCAGCCCTGTAAGGCTGGTAAAGGTAGAGGGTAAAATGAATGTGACAAAATATAGGAAAATCCTAGAGAACAATCTTATCCAGTTTGCAAGAGAACCTTGCTTGAGAGAAGATTTATTTTCCAGCAAGACAATGACCCGAAGAATACAGCCAAAGCTACACAGAACTGGGTTAAAGACAACAAGGCGAATGTTCTGGAGTGGTCGAGTCAAAGCCCAGATCTCAATCCAATAGGGATCAGGCTGGACTTGGAAAGGCTGTTCACATCAGATCCCTTTGAAACTTTACAGAGCTTGAGCAGTTTTATGAAGAGGAATGGAGTAAAATTGCAGTTTCCACACCAATCCTGATTTAGGCCTACACTCTAACAAATCGCTTTAAATTTACGAGGAAATTTCAACGGTAAGATCCTGTTATGTTTAAATACAGGACAACCCTGTATAATAACGGTTTATAACGTTATTTTGCTGTATTATCGCTTCAGGAAAAGAAAACAGTAATTTCTTGTATTTTTTGCATTGCATTTTGGAAACAAGAAGGTGAGAGCACATGCTTGGAAGGAGAGTGGAGTTAGAAGTGGCATTGTTATCCAACTCCATCCTAACAATAAATAGGTGAGTGCCTCATTGCTTTGCTAGTTAGATTAGGCAAAAACTATCACCTACTAAGTTTGAAGTCATTTGTAAGATTAGCATTAGCTAAAGGCTTACATAACACACAAACACCATAGATCAGCATTTGACCACAACCGGCTGGTTTTTAGCGTGCTCGGCCCTGACCTGTGACCGGCCGGGCTAATGCCGATTTGATGCCGATCAGACTCACAAACACATACACAAGCCGTTCCATGTGCCGCATAGCATGCAGCGCACAGACACTAAAATGGACAGCCACACATACAAGCAAACGTCAGCTGTGAAGAAGTGAGATGCCCACCAGCAGAGGAGAAAAAGGTTCGACATACAGGAGGAGAAACACAGAACCCCCTGCACTGGCTCCCTCCTCAACTCTCCACCTCTCTGCCCATGGCTGACCATATCATATACTGTCTGTGAATGTGTGTGTGTCCTCTAGCTGTGTGTCTCTCTCTCTCCCTTGCAGGCTGGGGGAGTGCAGCACATTAACATATCTAATTAATATCCAGTGTTAATTGATATTATTTGGTTACAGGGGGACACTTGAATGATAAAAGCTCAGCATATGAACTTTATTAAAAAGTTTGACCTGATTTGAGAAGAAGCCCGCACTTTGCAGGAAATATTATAGATTAATATTGATTATTAACAGACATAAACATAAGACAGTCAGGGTCGTTCCAGCTGAACAGAGTGAAGCTGTAAACTTCACTGTTTCTTTGATTAATCAATTAATGAGATAGAATAAACACCTTGTGATATAGAGTGTTAATAACAGCTGCTTTAATCTTTCTAGAATGTGAAAACTGAGTTCAGATAATTTATTTAATGTATTGTTGCTTTTTGTGCTAATGTTGTTTTTTTAATCTTTACAGAATCCTTGCAGTTCCTTTACGGCAAGGAAATTCAGAGGGGGAACCTTGAAAAGTTGACCCTTTTGCAGAAGGTTTTGACAGACAGCAGCGATACTTAATACATTCCTGTATGTATGTTCAATTTCAATAAAGAGACATGGTTTGAGAAGACACTGTGAAGTTTTATTATTTGTCTTGACATTATAAGTTGCAGTTTCAAAGGCTATGTTTGTTTGTCACATTAAAACATGGTGTTTATAACATCACATGCGAGGAGTAATTTATCAAATCACTAGGTATAGAAAAATATATTGTCAATTTTGCTAGAAAGAAATGAATTCACAGCAAGGCGTAATATTTTTCTAAAATTTGCAGTAAAAATATGCAAATACACAGTGCTTAACAAATTTATTAGACCACCCTAACCCTAACCAAAGTAAGGTTTATGCCACAGCTGCCCTAAATTAACAGCATTGGTAATTACCAAAATCATTTTTTTATGTTTCTGCAATGGTTAATACACCAATATGTAGAAGTTCTTTAACCCAAATGATATTTTTAATGTTAAAATAGAATTATTATTTACAAAAAAACTGAAAAAATAGTAAAGCACATTATTATTTCTTGATTAATATGTCAAATTATAGTTATTTACTTGTACTCCTGAACAGAAAAATGAGTTTTAGTGGTTGAATGTTATGCTTGATTCATTTCTGACTTCTCAGAGAAGCCCAGTGAGTCGGCACAAATTTCTGTGATTTCAGTTTGAAATTCCTCATTCCTGTTCAAAATGGTAAATCATGGAGAGCTCACGGAAAATGAAAGAGTCCACATTAAAGCACTTCATGATGCTGGATGGTCTCTGAGACAAATATGACAGGTTGTCTAATAAATTTGTTAAGCGCTGTACCTCTTAAGAAAAAGTGTAAATAAACGGCTAATGTTTTTAACAGTATTTTCCTGTTAAGGTTTAAAATAACAGCTTTTTGCTGCATCTATTAAAACAGTAGCAAACTGTAAATTTCAGCAACAGCAATATACCGTTAATTTTACAGTAGTTTCCTGGCAACCCTACTGCCAGTTGTTTACTGTTTATTAACAGGGGGAATTTCTAAGAGTGTATCCACACAGATGCTGTGACTGCAGCCAAAGGTGCATAATCCTTAGTTTCTACATGAACCTTTTACATTAAATTCAAGCCCAGTGCTACATTCTACTGGCCTAATCTGGTTGTATTAATCAGACAGAAATTAAGGGAACTACATACACTTGAAATTCAGTTTTATTTCTACTCAGAGAAAGCTGTTCCCCCATTTCAAGTCTTTATGCTAAGCTATATGTAAGCTAACTATCTCCTAGCTTCATGTCTTCCAGAGGGACACTGGGATAGCGTCCATTTTTCATCTTGTCTTTCAAGAGAGCCACTAAATATAATCCTCTAAATGTTAAAGTATACGTTGAACAGATTAAATGTCATTTTTATACCATGAATAAAATGCCATTTACCATCATACTTTCCAGTATTTGGATTTATACATAAAACTTGGAATAGTATTTTCAGCTGGATTAAAATAAAGTATTTTGCGCCTTAGTGGAAAAAGTTCAGCCTTCCACCTCACAGAAATCATCTATTTCTTATAAAACTCCTCCATCCTCGCCTCTTTTTTCTTCAAGGCTGAGGGTAAATTGGAATTCTAAAAGGAGGAAATCACAAGGGGGTGAGAGAAGTTCAGGAAACCAGGCATGGTGAAATCTTGGGCTGCTAAGCTGTCTGTCTTCAAGCCTCCAGCCGGCTGCTCACATGGCTGCCTCTGACAGCCCAACAGACTAAAACACTCGCCGCTGTTCTGTCTGACGAGTGTTCTCAGATAGAGCATTTTTCCAAACTTTGATGTGAAGACATACTGTAAGCAATGCTTCCTGTTACTTCAGACTGAGTGTCAGGCAAATGTATCAACGTGAAGGGCGAGCTGAATTGCTCTTCCAGCACTGTATATAAATGCAATAGATAGATACCCCAACCCTGGGATTGCTGCTATAGCTTTGGTAGAAAACTGACAGAAGCAGAAAATCAATACAGCAAAGAGGAAGAGAGAAAAGTGGGGACTGCAGTCTTGCAGTGAAAAGGTAGCTTGTCTTTAAAAAGTCAGGTCTATTTTTGCCTGGGCATTGAAGTGCTGAGTGGGGCGGTTGGTGGTGTGAAGGGTGGGGATCAACCTCAGCTCCTGTTTGTCAAAGAGTGAGAGGGTGCTGCTGTAAACAGAGTTAACAGCACTGTATCCACGTCAGGCCTCAGGACCCAGGGGGATACAGCGCTTACATAGTACAAGGTTCTGTCTGCTGTGAAAACAGACGAGCTAACGCCTTGTTCAGATCACGTCACACACTTTGTCAGATAGGAAAGGTTTGAAGAAACACGCAAGATCCAGTGTGGCAGGGTTGACTGCCCCAGTGTGGTTTAACAAATGGGAGAAAAAAATATAGCCACGTAAAGTTCATGCATTATCTTCGGATTAAACTAGCTGTCCAGAGTAACTCAACACTGGCATTGCTTTTCTACTATTTTCCATTAATGTATGTGTACCTTGCTCTGTCAAAACCTGAGCCAAGAGTGAATAAAATAGCATCAAAATAGATTTTCATTGTTCAGAGAAGGTCCTTGGGAGGACTCCTCACTTTAACAGTAGCCCTTCAAATTTCCCCTATTATATATTTAAATTAATCAATTTATAGTAAGTTTGATTACATGGGATTACATGATCCCAAATGTCTGCTGCGGGTCAGGATCTGGGGAAAGCCTTTAGGAATTAATAGGTTTGGAGGACATTTAGTACTTTACAGCTCTAAAAGGGCCTGCATGCTGCAAGTACCATCAGTGAATGTCTACATACATTGAAAATGATTCTTAAACTTTGCAAAACAGTGATTCTATCACAGTTTAATGTGGTGGCAATCAATATCACAAATGCACTTCCTAGTGTCTAGCATTGTCTATCCAGGTGAAGAGGGACGAGTCTCGAAGAGATTCTTTCAGTCATTACCCAGAGTTCATGACCATAGGTGAGGGTTGGGAGGAAGATTCACTGGTAAATCGAAAGCTTCGCCTTCCGGCTCAGCTCCCTCTTCACCACAACAGTCTGGCACAACACCCGCAAAACTGCTGACACTGCACCGATCCGCCTGCCAATCTCATGCTCCCTTCTACCCTCACTCATGGACAAGACCTCAAGATATTTGAACTCCTTCACCTGAGGCAGAGACTCACTCCCCACCCAGAGGGAGCATTTCACCGTTCTCCAGCTAAGAACCATGACTTCGGACTTGGTGGTGCTGACTCTCATCCCAACCACTTTGCACTCAGCCACAAACCATCCCAGTGCCTGCTGGAGGTCCACGGCTGAGGAAGCCATCAGAACCACATCATCTGCAAAAAGCAAAGATGGAATTCTGAGGTCCCCAAACTGGAAACCCTCCTACCCCCAGCTGGGCCTTGAGATCCTGTCCATGAAAATCACAAACAGGATCGGGGACAAGGAGTCCTTGTGCCTTTTTTACTCCTCTGGGCTGAATGCACGTAATCACCACCCCCCTATAAACAGCAGCTAAACTGTATGAGACTGGTTATAATTTATCCAGTTTCACATCAGTTTTGAATTCAAATATAGTGCGTGGTTAAAGAAACAGGTTGCAACAAGTACTAAAAAATACATCCTTGCAAAAATAATGCAAGTACAATGAAAAACCCATGAATAAAAAGCACAGGAGCGCAAAGACACATTAATAATAAAATAAATCAGTGCAGGTCAATCAAGAAAATCAAACAAACATTGCAAAGAAGCATCACAATTTAGTAAGAGAAGTACTGCATATATTTCATAAAACTAGAGCTACTATAGGACTATACAGCCTCACATAAATGTTTTCTAATCACATATTTCTTATGCAGGCCCCAGCTAAAGCTGGTGTTGAGAGATGATTTGGTTTTCCGAAAGCTCATCCCAGAGCGGGATGATCTGACACTTAAATTTCACAAGCTGCACATCTGAATTATTGATTGTATCATCACTTGAGCAGGCACAAAAATAGATGATTTTTAAATGTTGTAATTTCCATATAGCTGCAGGACAAACAGACAAAGTGATCAGGGATAGAGTTCAGTCTGGGAGGAGTTGTACATTTCTCATTAAACAGGGCAAATACACAGACGTAATGAGGAGAGATATCTTCTCTTTAAAGACTTGAGCTGCAGATCAAAATGAGAAAACTGATAAACTCATGAAAATTAGCATTACTGCAAAATTGAACAAAGGTAATGCTCACTGACCCAGACATAATGTTTGATCCATAGATGTATTTCCTGTCATTAAAATCTGCAGGCTGAAAACATTTAGATTCATACTGTCAGTACAGTATTCACAGATAATCTGCTCTGTTTTGGCAGCAGCTGTGTGTTGGAATAAAATCACATTTAGTCTAATTCACCAATTTTATTCATATTGAGCGATAACAATTCATGGGAATAGTCCAAATGAGCTCTGAGACTGCGGGGCCCCAAAGAGCATCTCATAAGCCTCAGTCCAGTGTCATTATCACACTGTCACCACGCACATGCAATCCCCAGAACCGACTTTAATCTATGTAATGAGAGCGGCCATATTCATGTTGCATCTGTTCACTGGTAATTCCTCTACAGTGGACTTGACGCCACATGGCAGCTTCCCACCATGGAGTGTGATGCTGTTTGAAAAGTGCTGTTAGCTCCATGCTGCTAGTCAGGAGGTTACAGTAAACAAAGAACAGCAACCAGCAGTTTCTACAGTGGACAGGAAACGGAGGTGTTCCCTAGACAGTGAGTCACCCCCATTAGTCCTCTTTGCAGAGATGATCCTGCTTGTGAAGCCCACTGGGAGGAATTACAATAAATTCAATATAATTTACACCACTTTCAGTCTATCTATATAAATAAAAAAAACATGACAAATCTGTTATGTGCACATTAAGGCAGCTCACTCCAGGGAGACGAATCCTCCAGTTTTTCAACAGGCCATGCTTTTCCTTTTATTTCACAGCATATGACCAGGTCAGACAGGCCTTTGGTACTGTGAGAACAGGGAGGGATAATTCTGACCCTGTGCTGACAGTTTGCCATCTCGTCACAGACACTGAAGCGACATCAGACAAAGCAATTTCCTGTTGCAACAAGTCTGTGAAAGTGGAGGCAAACATGTTGTCTAAGCCTGGAGGGAGCAGTTTAATGGTTGATAAACCAATATACTGAGCCACATACAGTACATACTTAGTATATATTAGTATATATATTTAAATCAATATCTGGAAAACAATGAAAAACAATAAGCCTTGCACAACTTTAAATGAGCATTAACCAATAAGAAGCCACAGCACATTTAACACCAATCTCACCTATGGCTCAGGAGATGTCAAAAATTGAGCTTGTGTTGGTTGAGGTAGGCCACGGAGTCAAGCACTGCCATACATTTGAGATCAGCTGATCTCATGCAAGCTCTCATCAGCTCACAGCTGATTCACTCCAATCCTGTTATTGGTTAATCACACTCATTCTGCTCTAGCTTGGCTATAAAAGCTGTTTTTCAACCCTCCTCCACCCCAGCTCCTCCTTTATTCTGCTGCTGGCTTGACTAGCTTCATTCTGTTGTCTCTAGCTGGATTTCCATTACAGGTTTTCACAAAGTCAAAGCGATATTTATGAAATTTCAACTAAGTACAATTGCGCTTTGAATGTGTTTCCATTGAAGGGAGTTTTGGGCATGGGCCTAGCAATTCTCGTACAATCTCATCTCACGAGACTCCGCTAAAAGGAAGCTGGACGTTTAAAACCTGTTGCCTGTTGGTACAGTTATGTTAACATCTACAGCTGTTGCCTTGATAATTTTGAACAAAAGACGAAGGTAACGGATGATAGTTAGGAGGAAAAACCATCATGTATGGCAAAAGCCAAGTGTTAGGGTGTAAGTATGATGTTAAGAAAAGTCTTGCCTCCTCTTCTGTCCACGCCACGTTGTCCCGGAGTGAACTGGTCATGTGACACCATACATTACGTCCTGTGACTTGTAAATGTGGAAAAAGTGTTTCCATTGCACTTTTGCGATATATTCCTATATCAAAATGTCTGAAAAACCTCCTCATGAGAGTGTAAAACTTTTTAAGCAATACTTGAGAGGTTTTTCTAAATTCAGGTGTTTCCATTACCAGTTTTTATTCTACTCTCTAGATTTTGCGCATTTCTAAGGGTAACAGAAACACAGTAATTGGTGCCTGCTCTGCTCAGGCTTAATCTCCCTGTCTAAGGCTTTCCTTGTAGGCAAGGGAAAGGCAAGAACGTGTGCTGCTCGTACTTGATGCTTTTCACGTAGGCTCATGGAAAGGCAGGGGATCCAAGAACAGCCACCATTAAATACAAAGAACGACAATAAGTGCAAATTTATAACTGCTAATAAAGACAAAATATAACCTATCGTGTGTTTCTTAATAAACTGGTCCAAATTGAAATATGTTGGGCTTTTTAGATTCTGAAAAAGAAATTCATCTAGTTCAAGAGTTTTTTTTTTATTTTTAACAACTTAAGCCCTTTTCACAACTGCAACCCTTAAAGATTTTTGGAAAGGGTAAGGCCGGCCACATTCTAGCCGATTTTTTTAAACCTGGAAAGATTTTTAAACTGTGGGAGACCATAGACTTCAGGACAATTTCCAATCATGTTGACACCACACACATGCAGACTGCTCAGACAAACAGTCGTCTGCGACGAAGCTCCTCTCAGGATACGGCCCCACGATTGTCGGGGGAGGCAAATCTTTCCCCAAATCAGGCTTAAAATCCTGTAGTGTGTGGCCGGCCTAAGGCACCAGAAAATTCCCTGATTTCCCTGTTCATGAGTAAAAGTTTGTTTGTTACAACTACTTTTATCCATGAGTGCATTCTGAATAACTGAAAAACGTCTCTGGCAGCTGAGTCGATATAAGTCTTTGTTTACAGGCAGTCTTCTAAGCCCCCAGGTGGCCAAACAACCAGTTAATGCAGGTTTGATACATCCTCAGAGTCAATCTTTGATGAATAGCACCCATTTCTGTATAAGAGTCTCATACAAGCTATAATTTTCAGGCCGCATTTTCATTAGATCACCCTTACCCTTGTATGTGTACTGCATGTCAGGTTTTAATATACTGTATTGACTCTGTGCTGTATGTGCTCTGTGCTGCATTGTCACCAGACTGTGTAGGAACGAGCATGTACAATGCAGTCGTAAATTGCTGAGACGTAGTTATTTCCCACTTTGTACTCAGAGGCAGAGGATGCACACTCCTGAACGCCATGTTGGAACAGAGAGAAGAAAAAGAAAAAAACTGAATTACTTGAAGACCTGAGGTTACTGCTCCATGCCTTCTACAGACCAAACAGCTGAAGCACCAATCAGAGGAAAAACACCAGATCCAGCTGAAATTTTGGGTCAATCTTCTCAATGAAATAGGATTGGCAGGTACATGAACACAGCACATTTGCACAGCAATACCTTTAGCTGGCTGTCAGAAACTGGTAATTAGGTCTGCAGCAGGGAAATCCATACAATGCTAATCATATAATGCTTACAGAATGATTACAGCTATAATCTGTTATTTTATTAATCATTAATGTATCCTCCAGTTTGATGGACTTGCAAAGACATATTTGTCAAAGTTAGAGACACTCTGTACACTGAAATAGGGAAATGTTTGTCAGGTTTAACGTGGGTGGTTTGGTGAGATTTCTTGATTGTTTGGCCACAGGTTTTATAAAAGAAAACACATGATCAAAATTACTGTAGAATTATCACTTCTTGTCACCAATCAAGGTCACCTTCTCAATGCTCAGGTTTCTATGGCTGGGAGTAGCACTTCATGGTTGTGTAATTATACAGGATAATTTATTGGCCAGCAAATAAGTATTTATCACAGCACTGTGAAGTGAATTAAAAAAATGCAACACCTTCAGCTGTTGGCTGAAAAAATCTCCTCAACTCTGACTTGACATTGTAAATATAAAACATTCATTGATTTGTGGTACCAACACAGGAGTTCATACAGCGTGTACTATAAAACAGCCGGCGTCAGGACTCACCAGTCTGCCTTACGACAGATCATGACCCAAGTTTCCAAAAAACTGTCAACAACGCATGTTTACTTAATTGAATATGTTGCAGTTTGGAGCATGATTGGACCAAAACACCTGATACAAAAAAGAAATGGGATAAAACTGATTAATTTTATACCCTCTTTCCCCATCATTATGTGTACAATTTTCCAGAGAACTTGTGAAATTACTGCATTATCATGGGAAAAGTAGCCATTTATTGCAAGAAGAGGAGATACATTAGTTGAAATATTGGTCAATCATTAAAATTTCCCTAATTTCACAGTAAAACAGGGTAAAATTAGAAATCGATGCATGTTCAATAAGGACTTCAGGACTTATGCCACCATTTTTTTTTCAGACACTGAGTCGTGTCCCACTGAAAACTGCTCTGCAACCCACTTTTGAGTCCCGACCAACCAGTTAAGAACCACTGTTGTAAAAGCATACCATAAATGAGCTCAATTTTTCAGTCTTTTTTGCCAATGGCACATGTGATATCAAGCCAAAATCACAAGGCACACCATATTTATGTCTATACATAGCTGCTGTAAAACATAATGTAGTATCTTTAGTTTTTGAACATATGTAATAATAATGTATGCTTGTACAAATTACCAAGGCATACCTACACTTGCCGCAAGTGCCTTGCCGCACCTATAGATCTAGCATACAGCTAGCCATGTTTAGCATGATGACTCTAAAGTTGCTTTTCAAGATCTATTATATATGGAACAGTCACAATATTTTAATCTGTTAATAAATGTATCGATTAACACATACATTACCACTTAAATGTAGTCAGTGAGTTATTACATTGTGTAATTAGTTGTCCTTACAGTTGGACACTTGCTGCATTGCTCCTTGAGGAGTTTTTTCTACAGTTCAGCTGTCCAGAGTAAATAATACCATGCTGTTGACTGAATAAGGATGACTTTTGTGCTTCATTTATGAGGTTACGCTGCCACCTATAGGGGGTCCCCATGCACTACAAAGCTCAGCAGACTGTAGAACAACTTAGCCAACTACTGTAACACAAAACAAAATATGATCTATCCAAGGTGGCTTGACTGATACCGTATTTGGACAAAAGTTTCATAATGATTGAATTGCCACAGGTGCATAAAATCAAGCACCTAGCCATGCAGTCTCTATTTGCTAACATTTGTGATACAAAATGGGTCGATCTGAACAGCTCAGTGACTTTGAGTGTGGTACTGTAATGCATGCCACCTTTGCAATAAGACAGTTCTGGAAATTTCTTCCCAGTTCCAAAGTCACAGTCAATAACAGAACAGGCTCAATGACTGAACAAACTGCATTAAAGTTGCTAACGCTCTGCTGATTCCATAACTGGCATTACTGTAAGGATAAAATCTGTGCAGCGAGAACTTCGTCAAACAGGTTTCCAAGGCCAAAACTGAGTTCTCTGTTATCTTTGCTGTTGTTTAAAAAGAATAGTTTGAGATTTTGGGAAATGCCCTTTTTCATTCTGTTGTTTGGGATGTTTTGGCAACCACATATCAGCTTTATACACAATTATGGGTGTGATTTGGGGATGCTAACTTTGCTGCAGTGCACAGCATAATGATAGATTCAGGGCTAGTCCATCAGAATATTCTCCAAATATGATAAGATGGTTTAAAATACATGACGGCATTTATGCCAACATTTATCCATCATTTAACAAGGTCAACTGTTTAGGTAGTAGCCTATTTATAGTAGCATCAGGATACAAATGTTTTGCATAGCATTAATGCTGTACCTGGGGGAAATGACAATCATGTTTGAGAGGGTCTCCAACACAGAAAGAGAAGTCTTACTGTTTTTCTGCTTGTTTGACATCCTTCTATCTTTCATACTGTTAAATTGTGTGTCTGAGGTCTCATCTTTCTCATTAATTTAAACTGAATTTCTCACTCAGTACATTTACAAATGGACATGCCCTTCCCAGCATCTCTGCGTTCTTTCAGAGCAGGATTGGTTCAGGGCGTTCTGACAGATCTATGGCCGTCTTACCATTGTACTCTGGATCCACATGAGGAGGGTAGAAGCGGAAGTTGATGAAGAAGGGAATAGGCACTCCAAACTTGAACCACTCCACCACATAGGGAGGCTGCTGGCCATCCAGGGGAGGGGACACGTCACACCCCAGGATCACGCTCTCTCCGGCGCGCGCCGTCACAAACCGGGGCTCCTCTCTCACTCCGTGGGCACCTGAGGGAAAGAAAATTAAACAGTTTATTAAAGAAAATCACATGGACTATAGATTAATCTTGGGTTGTCATGAAATCAGAATTTAAACTTCAATATGACAGAACTAAAAAATAAATAATATTTATACCAGTAATCATAAACAGTTTAAAAAAGCAGAAAATGTCAGGATGTCAAAGCTGTGACAGTCTTAGAGCAGCCAAACGCACTGTGTCAGGTTTTAAGCCGGCACCTTGGAACATCTAAGAGCATATTTTAACCACAGTACTCTGACTAGAGTATGATGGTGCAGCAGCTCAGAGAATGCAATATTTTAAAAACCAATAAAAGAATCTTAAACTGGATTCTGAAGGTGACAGGAAGCCAGCGGATGGAAACTCAAGCTGGTGTGATAACATCTCGTAATTTGGCTGCAATTTGGATCAGCTGATCCATACCAATATACCAGTGCTTTAAGTGGAAAAAATAAGTGCCGTAATCACCTGTTACCAGTTTGTCACATGATCACAAAACTAATTTAGCAGATATGGAACAAAAATCATATCTCAGTCATTTTCTAAGCTGAAATGCAATATGCAAGTATTTTTCTTTTTTTTTTTAATCTACAAAGAATTCACAAAAACAATCACTCCTAAGTCAAATCTGCCTGGAACAAATGTCACATTGGTGCTTTTATTAACAGCCAGAGGATCAGTGTCAACATGGTGTATACCAGTGGTTCTCAAATGGTGTGCCAAGGTACACTAGTGTGCCTTAAGACAAGTCTAGGTGTGCCATGGGAATTCATACCATATGTTATTACTACAACTTTATGGCAAGAACTGTAACCAGGCCTGCCCACAGATCTGGACCCCTTGAAAGCCCCCAGATAATGAGACCTCATCAGTTGGGATTTATTGATGATATCAGTGCATGTGTGTTGGATCAGTAGCATCGGTGCTAGCATCCTGGCCAACAGTTACCTCATTAAGAGCTGAAAAACATGGCAAGCCGTTATCGGGTTGAATTGGTGTAAAAGTTATTCATTTATGCTATTTTTAACCAAGTTAAACAAATTTTCTACCCTTTTTTGCCACTTCTTTTGACTGCTTTTTTGCCACTTCTTATTACCACTTTTAACCCATTTTTGCTACTATTTTTGGATCTTTTTGCCTCATTTAACCAATTTTTGCTACTTATTTTGAAACTTTTTACCACATTTAACCCATTTTTGCTACTTTTTTGGAACTTTTTATCACATTTAACCCATTTTTGCTACTTTTTTGGAACTTTTTGCACAATTTCGCCATTGTTTGGCCATTTTTTAGCCATTTTTTGCCAATTTCTGCCATCACTTTTAACCCCTTTTTACCATTTTGTAGTAACTTCAACCCTTTTTGGCCACTTTTCTGCCACTTGTGATCTATTTTGCCACCTTTTTGTCACTTTTTGCTCACTTTTGCCTTTGACCACTTTTTTCCCCACTTTTGCCTTTTTTTTCTTATCACTTTTATCTCATTTTTACCACCTTTTTTCACGGTTCATCCTTTTAGGCCAATTTTAACCCATTGGTTGGCCACTTTTTTTACCAATTTTCGCCCATTTCTGACTTTGTTTAACCACTTTTTGCCCAATTTTGCCATGTTTTTTTCACCACCTTTAACCCATTTTGCCACCTTTTGCCAACTTTTGCCATCTCCATGATCCCCCAGTTGTCTGGGCCCCAGAAAGCTCTCTCCTTTATCTCCCCTTAAAGGCCACCTTAACTGTAACATTATTTAAAAAGTCTATTTTGTATCGATTTAAATATGGTGTGCTTGAGATTTTGGCTTAACCTTAGGTGTGCCTTGGGCGAAAAAAGTTTGAAAACCACTGGTGTATACCATAAACAAAATAAGAAAAATAATGTGCTATTTTCCCACCAGACTCAACAATTGAAATAGAATATTTTTTGCTCAATATTACTGATAGTGGCTTAAATTCCTCATTTACTTCACCATCCACTGTCCTGTCCTCTCCGACTTAAGGCAAAAATCCTCAAATAATTCTTAAAGATCCAGAGATCCAGATTATTAAATATGAAAAAACATCATAAAAAAAACTAAATTATAGCTAAAAAATAACAAGGAAGATACATTTTAAAATATCTCATGCAGTGAATCTAGCTGTTTTGTCTGTCAGCACTCTGTAATGATTAAACAGCCCCTTCACATCCTGAGTCTTCTGTGTTTGTGAACTGACTTTGCCACCATACACCCAGACTGTTTTGTCTCTGCCAATAAGCCAGCTGTTTCTTGAGCAAAAACACAACAAAATCCTCTGACCAACAGCCTGACCATTCATCTCTTGTGACTGAATATTGTTATTGTTACAGTGACTGGTGAGTTCATCTGGATTCCAATATGGAGACCAACATCACTCATGAAGTGCACTGTGTGCCACACGCATCTATTATGCTATCATGAATCATCCACAAAAGCTGTTGTATGGAAAGGAAAGGAGAGCGTACCGGCAACTTGTGCAAAGTGCCGGTACACCGGAAGAAGTCCCGGTACACTAAGGGGCACAGCTTTACCCTCCCTTGGAGTAGCAGCTGGAGGAAACTTGCCTTTAACCGATAATCTCCACAGCCTCACCAATAAGTACTTCATCCTGAGTGAAGGATACAGTGTGTGTATGGCTCCAGTTTCCTGTCTATTCTGTGTTGCTCTGTGCAGTTTCTCATGCTGATAGAACTCCTTCATTTTTTTGATCATGCAATTTTACATTTCCCAAATTAAGCACATTTTGTACATCATGACAAATAAACATTGGTTTCAAATATCTCATGAGCAACTAGTAATTGGTATTGGTAATAACCCTGACCCTAGTCTTTACCACTGACTGCATCTGCTTGTCAAATCTAAAGGTGCTATCAAAGATAACGCCAGGATTTTGTTGGCGTTGGTGTACAACATCAGTCAGAAGCTCAATGTCAGTGCTGCTGAAGCCTGTTGGACACTGCAGCTCTGAACTTTGCAAACTAACTCAGTTAAAGAGAGCTGTGATTGGACCAAAAACCAAGATTTAGTTCCAAAGAAAATTTCCTTGTTTGTTTTGTCTGACTCACATGCTGCACTGTACAGCCAGTGCAGGCACACACGCATCCCCTAAAGTAACAGAGTGTATGTTTTGCATGTTCAAAATGAACTATACTCATATACTTAAATGATTAAAACAAGGAATAAGTAAAGATTTCTGAAGATAATGGCAGGTTTGTTATTGAAATGAGTGTAAAATAATATAGGTTTGATGTTGTGAAGAAAGCGTGGATAATGCATGGAGATTAATTTTGATTCGAAGTGCTGTTAAAAAACATGACAGGGGCAGTGACATTAATTTTAAGATGATAACTAGTTAAAATGTTTCAAAATGGACCTAAGTTATTTTAATTTTTGATGTGTTAAATCTAATCATATTTTGTCTCATTCTGACATCCAGATCCTTATATAGTCTGACATACAAGACAAGAGGTCTGCACAGAAATCCTGCAGACAAAGTAGAAAAATCTCCTTGCATCCAAGTCATTCAAGGCTGATTTACAGCACTAACTGCATGTGATTGAGTCCTCTATTACACTGTGCATTAAAACTACATTAGCTTAAGATACATTGAATCCTGATGGCCCATATTCTGAGTCACCCTGCACATGGGTAAACCCTCTCCCTTTTATTGGCTCTCCTCGTCCCTCCACAGAACAGCCTATCGTCATCTGTCACCTGCATCTGTTGGTGAGTGTTTTGTGGCTCTGCCGTACTGTACTATAAATGAGCTGCCAACCGCTTCCATTGATCATCGCTGGCTGCTGCTCAGATAAGCTTTACTATGAGCACCACCAGGCCCTGGCGTTTGGCCACAAACGTCCAGGCACGCTGCCGAGCGTTGACCTATCAGATGACTGAAAGGTCGGCATACCTGCCTCAGCAGAACGCTCACTCTGGGAATGGATTTTCTCCAGCTGCCACCCCCGCTTTCATTGAACTGGCTGTATCTGGGCCGTCAGAGCGAGCATGACTACCCGCCCTCGCCCAGGGGGAAAATCGCTTCAGGGATCAAGGGACATGCTGACGTATCACTCCGGAGGAACACCAGCTGAATAACTTAAGGCTTTCATTAGCAGCGTCATTTGCATTAACAGGCTAATTTTTACAAGCAGAACAAATACATGGGGACTTGAGGTATTATGGGCTCAAGCTGCACTGGTGCAACTATAATGATGTTCCATCATCACCTCTTCTGTATGACCTACCAGCAATTCACCCTTTCAGCTTTGCACAGCGGAATTAAACCCAAATACTGTCACCCACCTCTTCTTTCTGAAAAGTCAAATTCCACCCCTAAAGGCCATATGCATCATTTAGTGATTATGTTTACCAGTTTAATCTGCCTCATCCTGTGACAGAATTAATCCACTTTATTTATTTTAGCCATCACATGGTCTGGACTGAAACAGAGCAGATTTAATCAAATTACACTTCTTAACATAGAGGTTTGGTGTGCCAGTAAACAGAATGCTAACCAGAGATCTATGAGCATCACAAACCAAATAAATATCCACAATTCCTGGGACCACTACACAGCGTGGTTTTGTGGTTTTACTCATATGGAGCATTCAAATCATGCAATAATTGCAGCTTTTTAGCTTCAAAATAAAACTAAAATAAAAAGAGGTAGTGTTAATATTTTATAAAGCATGTATTAGAACTGCAGTCTAACACAGATGATTGTTGTTATGAGCATCTGATTCTGCCCTGAATCCTGCAAAAACCACAACCCCATAATGCAAGTCTGAAAAAACCTGTCCCATCCAGTTCTTAGCACAACACAATCACAAATCTGCTTAACTAATCCATTCAGGATTGCAAAAATAAAAGCCTGAAATTCACACCTGAGCATGCTCAATTGCAGCCATTTATAACACCTCCTAAAAAGATTATAACAACCCTTTTTGACACCCCGTCCAGGACTTGTGCCAAAGCAAATGCAGCATTTTTTTTTCTTGTTAAATGCGCTTTAGAAAAGACCATGCAGTTTGAATTCTAGATCAGTGAATGCTAACGTGGATGCTTTGCAGAAATTATTCAACATTTTTGGAAACTTGCTTTTGTGCAAAGAGTTAGGGATAACACCATCATTTCCACATGTGATAAGAATGCGGTAGCCTAGCTAGTTAGCTTACCAAAGCTTAGCATATTCTCTCTGGAGACAGGTAAACGGTTAGCTTGGCTCTGTTCAAACTCATAAGGCATCTCTAAAACTAAACAGGGTATAAAATGTTAAACCAGCTAACAAAATACATGCTGCTGCCTACTTTCTTCTTACCTCCATCATATTTAATCATTAACAAACACTGTGTTAATTAATGACTTAAAGAGGTGCTAGTGGAGGACATTTATTTGGGAAAGAGCCAGGCCAGCTGTTTGCCACAGTTTTTAGTGTTTTTGCTATGCTAAGCTAAGCTAACCAGCTTTGGCCTGGGGCTTTGATTTAAGAGTACCAATTTCCTAGAGACATAATAAAAAATGTGGAATCTTTTAAATCATCTTTATTCATATTTGTGCTATACCCCAAATGATCCAAAACAAACAGAGCAACACAATCAGTTTCCAGTTTATATGATAAAGCTAGCTAGAACTGACACACACCATAAATCAGTATGACTGCATGCCTCGTCTACATAAATCTGTATATGTTTAAATGGCATCATATTACTATTCAACTGTATAAGACCTAGCCAACTATAGGAAACACATGTACCATACAAGAGCTACATCAATTAACCAACCCACTAATAAACTCACCAAGAGAAAACCAATTAGCCATCCAACCGACTCTCTATCCATCTAACCAACTTACCAAGAAAGCAATTAAGCAACCAACCACCCAGCCAGCCAGCCATGCAGCTTACCATGAAATCAAGCAAGCAACCAGCCAACCACCCAGACAACTTACCCGGAAGTTAAGCAAGGATGTAACTAACCAACCAACCTACTGACAAAACAAGCAAAAAAATCAAGGAACCAACCAACCAATGAACCAGTTAACCAGCCAAGCAACCAACCAATCTACCACACAACAAACCAGGCAAACAACCAACTAAAACACCAAACAACCAATCAATCTACCAAACAAACAAACAAACAAACAATCTACCAACCAACTGACCAAAGAAATTACCTAACAAATCATCAATCAACCAACTAACCAACCAACCAAGTTTCCAACCAACCAGTACAACCAACAACCATTCAGCCTACAAAAGAGATTAACCAACTCCAAAAAACCCCAACAACAACCAACTAGCAAAACAGACAAACCTTTAAAACTTTTTTAAATTGAAATTTCAACTCTCATGAAAATATGCATACCTTGTGTAGTTTTGTATAACACCGTATTATTTTCTTACTGCCATTTACTGGCAGTTAGTGATTTTTTGTATTTTCTGTATCACTTCTAAGAAACAAAAAAATAGAGTACAAAGATTTTAACACTTAAAAATGTTTTTTATTCTTGCTGTATTTGTCACAATTCATATTGCAGAGTTTTACGGCACAGCGTGTGGGCTCAAAATAAAAATAGGCCTGAAGTCTAAACCATGGTTGTAAAATTTGAGGGGAAAAAATATAACATAATGCCTTCTTGCCCAATATTGTTCAGTAATAATAAAGAGGAAATTTGGGTGCATATTGGGTTTGCATTTGAAACAAATACAGGCTTTAAAGAAACAAAAAATAATAATTCAAGCTGTTGCTACAACAGCTATCATGATAGAGGGTAGCTTATGGTTGTTTTGCAGAGAACAGCAGATAGTATTTGGATATTTTTTGAAATAGAGCTTAAAAATATTCTGACATATTTTCTGTTTGAACACAGTCAGAGCCAACCAGGTCTGGGAGCAGCTGCTGTAGATTTCAGGGAAACACTGTGTGAACCTGACCAGCAGTGTTAGATAACAAATTATGTCAGAGACTTTTGTCTTTACCCAGTTGTCCTCTGAGTTGTTCTCTATTGCTTTCATTAAAACAACAGAAAGCAGCCCCCCATCTATAATGAAACACACTGAACACATTGTTTGGTTGGAGTAAGTAGAGTCACTTGACATGAAGCACAAGCAGCAGCACACAATGTGCAGGCTGCTAAAATCTATTGTTTTCTCTGCACACAGTTCAGGTTGCAGAAGTTTAGGCTCAGGTTTCTGGCTGACAGTAATTTTGGATCCTGGTGGCAAAGAAAAGACTTTAAAGACTTGAGATAATATATTGGAGGGCTAATAATTCTCCACTTTCTTTATGGGATCCTGATGAAAGGACAATCAGCGCAGGCTTTGGTCACCACTTTTGCCTTTTTCATTTCCTTAATGGAGACAGGGTGACCCAGCAGGGTTTATGGAGGCTTATTCAGGAGAAAAATTTATGATCCCAACAAGACATAAATGTTATACAAGGATCCATGCTTGAGATCTTCCAAATAAACAGTACTGTAGATATGCAGGGATCAATGCAGTTGGGAGATGACAGCAATTTGTGATTGCTTTGGCACTGTAAATGTCAGCTGAGCTCAACTGAAGCTACAACCCTTTAAAATACACAGAGGTAGAAAAGTGTTGGGTAAGATCTGCGGAAATCAGACAGATAATAATTCCATGAGGCCAATATGTTTGATGTATTTATCCTCAGATCACGGCAGATTTACTGCTAGGATCATGAAATCCTGAAGGGTAACAATTCAGTCACCTGTCAGATAAATCATCTATACAGCAGCTACTTCAGGTACAAAAGCAAAATACACAGGGAATCATCACTCATTGTTTGGCAAAGGTTAAACCAACAGGGCCGCAGTGAGCCTGGGCTGCAACTAAGGATAATACTGATAAATCAAATGATGGTTTGGGCCATAAAAATGTCAGAAAATGAAGCAGCATCTACTCTAGAGCAGCATTACCAGTCTGGCATCTATAACTGACACGATTTGGCACCGACATTTCTAATAATTTGATGGCACAAATAATTATAATATTTGATATTTCTCAAAAAAAAATGCTAGATAAGAATTTGCACAAGATAATAATTAATAGAGAATGGGTCTTGCATGAAGCTATGGCCATCTCAAAAGGGCCACAACAGAAACCCACAGATGCAAACAACAGATACAAGAGGCAACTATTGCTGTGAAATCTTCAGACCTACATTGCCAACAAAACTTCATAAAGGGGAAATCATGACAGATAAATCACTTTTCCCAGCCTGTGAGATGAGAAGATCAACAAACCAAAATGCATAGTAATCAAACTTCACAGCTTTTTTGTTCGTCTGTTGATAAAATATTTCTCTCTTTAATAATTTCATGGAACATTAACTCTTGATGGTCTCCAGGACAAAAGTAAAACTGGCCTCGAGAAAATCCGACAGCCCGTACTATCACTTTTCCTCCTGATTATTTTTGAATCGACCAGTTTCAGTGTCCAGAGGAAGAAAACCAACAAATAAAGTTTTCTAGCTTCTAGATCAATGATCTGCACTTGAGCGCTTAATTTTTTGGCTTCTGCAACATGTATTCACAATGCTGCCCCATTAAACTTTAATGAAAGCTTTCTTTGTGTAATGGGAACATTGCAAGGAAAATGGATTTGTAGGTATTCTCGCTTTCCCTACAATCAACTTTTACCCAGGAAAACTGCATGCTTAACATAACGCTTTTATTCTGTCTCCTCTCTGGTATTAAGGCAGGGGTGTCAAACTCAAGGCTCGGGGGCCAAATCCAGCCTGTGGTACAGTTACAACCCGCCCGCAAGATCATATCACAGTCTTATTATAACTGGCCCTAAAATATGAGTTCTGCAGATTTCCTCCAGTATAAAAATGTAAACTTAACCTTGATGGTATGAAATATCCTTCATAAAAATGTGAAAAAATAAAGAGTAAAAATAACTAGATAAAAAGAAATGTGGGAAAACAAATCCATTTGTGTTTTTATTTCATATTTTCAATTTTGCATTGCACAATTATGACTTCAATCTATTACTTGGACTTTAATTTCATATTTTGACCATTTAAATTGATTATTTTGACTTGAACTAATAATAAATAAATAAATAAATAAATAAAATGAATAATTTTTCGATTTAAAATTTTTTACCTATGTCATATTTTGACATTTTCTATTTTGATTTTGAATTTTTATCTCATACTTTGACTTTGTTAATTTACCATTTTTACTTTTTATATCAAATTGTGACCTTTTCAATTGATTATTTCTATTTTCATCTAATATTTTGACATTTTCAATTTATAATGTTGACTTTATCTCATATTTTGACCTTTTCAATAGATTATTTTGACTTGATCTAATAATGAATAAATTAATTATTTAGTAATAATATTACTAATAATATTACTAATAATATTTTTTCAATTTATAATATTGACCTATGTCATATTTTGACATTTTCTATTTTGTAATTTTGAATTTTTATCTCATATTTTGACTTTGTTAATTTAATATTTTCATTTTTTATCTCAAATTTCAACCTTTTCAATAGATTATTTCTACTTTTCATCTAATATTTTGACATTTTCAATTTATAATTTTGACTTTATCTCACATGTTGACCTTTTCAATTAATTATTTCAACCTGTAATTCATATTTTGACCTTTCAGGTGCACAATTTTTTATTTAAAGCCACATTTTTGCCTTAAAAACATGATTGTGACTTTCTTTTTTATATATTTGCCTTTTTAAAATATTATGTTAACATCTAATTTTGTCTTTTGACCTTTTGAACAAATCATTTTGATTTTTATCTCAGATTTTAAGCCTTTTAACTAACCATTTTGACTTTTTAAATCTCAGAATCATGTATCATAATTGCCCCTTTTTTTCCTCCATAATTCATCACTGGTGAAAAATGAGGTTGAGAGTAATTTAAATGTGGACCCTGTTAGGCCCTCAGGTTAGACCTTAATTCAGTATTAGGTGTGATTATGTGATTGAGTTTAACACCCCTGTATTAAGGTGTTTTGGCATCTTTGGTATGTGTCATCAATTTAAAACTCATTAAAGTATGGTTCAATTTAGGCCCAAGCACCAACAAGTTTATGTATTTGTTAAATATCTGAGATATCATCACATAATTCCAGTTTGTTAACAGCTGATCATGAGGTTCTCTATCTTGACTACCTTTCTTACTGAGGCCCTTTCTCAAAATTGCTAAGTTTCGCTGGATGACCGGCACTTGGACAAGTTGTAGTTGTGCCAAACTTCTTCCATGTGAGAATTATTGAAGCCACTGTATTCTTGGGAACCTTCAGTGCAACACGTATTATTTTATAACCTTCCCCTTATCTGTCCCTTGCAACAATTCTCTCTGTGAGTTCTGCAGGCAGATCCTTTGACCTCATGGTTTGGTTTTTGCTCTGACATGCATTGTCAGCTGTGAGGCCTCCTATAGTGAGGTGTGTGCCTCTCTAAGTCATGTCCAATTAATTTTTCATTTACCACAGATGGACTCCAGTCAAGATGTTGAAACGTCTCAGCAAAGATCAAGAGAAATGGCAGGAACCTACACTAAATTACAAGTGTTTTGTAAGGGGTATGAAAACATAAGTGAATGTGATCTTTCAGTTTACTATTTTTAATAAATTTGCAAAAATGTCTTAATTTTGTTTCCACCTTGTCATGTTCCATAACTGAACGCAGAATATTGAGAATAAAAAAGATTTTTTTTTTTTTTTTTTTTTTAGATTGTAGCATTACACTACAATGTAAGCTAAATGAAAAAAGTGAACAGGGTCTGAATACTTTCTGAATACACTACATCTATTGCACAGATTCTCATACTCGTCCAATAAAAGTGTTTGGGAAGGGCAGGATTTTTTTTATTTTTAAAGCTCTTAGAAGGTGACTAGATCAGCATTGTGTCTTCACATTCATTATGGGTCAATCAGAGCGACAAGACAAACTGAGGTATTGGGCATGTGAAGCTCCAGTACTAACCCAAGCTTTACAGACTAGCACTGCCATATGAACAGCAGAGCATCAGGAGAAATACAAAACGATCTTCTCTGCTATGAGACGCTTTAGTGTGGCATGGATGGTATTGGGTCTCAGGGCTCTTTGGATCACTGAAATCAATCTCAGACACCTGAGATAATTAATTTGCCAGGTCAGCCCAATTAAAGGAAAACTACTGAAGAAGGACATTCCACATTATTAGGCAGGCCACAGGTTTCAGCAATATTGGAAAGAAAAAGGATCTCTCCGCTGCCGAAAAGCGTCAAATAGTGTAATGCCTTGGACAAGGTGTGAAAACATTAGATATTTCATGAAAACTTAAGTATGATCATCGTACCGTAAAGAAATTTGTGGCTGATTCAGATAGGTTCGTGCAGATAAAGGCATAATGAGGAAGGTTTCTGACAGACAAATACATCAGATTAAGAGAGCAGATGCTAAAATGCCATTACAAAGCAGCAAACAAGTATTTGAAGCTGCTGGTGCCTTGGGGTCCCACCAACCTCTAGATGTAGGATCGTCCACAGGCTTGCATTTGTGCATAAACCTACTATTCAGCCCCCCCCCCCCCCCCCCAACCAATGCTCACAAGCAGAAACGGTTGCAGTGGGCCCAGAAATACATGAAGACTCATTTTCAAACAGTCTTGTTTACTGATGAGTGCTGTGCAACCCTGGATGGTCCAGATGGATGGAGTAGTGGATGGTTGGTGGATGGCCACCATGTCCCAACAAGGCTGTGACGTCAGCAAGGAGGTGGCAGAGTCATGTTTTGGGCCAGAATCATGGGGAGAGAGCTGGTAGACCACTTTAGGGTCCCTGAAGGTGTGAGAACGACCTCAACATAGTATATAGATTTTCTGACTGACCACTTTCTTCCATGGTACAAAAGGAAGAACAGTGCCTTCCGTAGCAAAGTTTTCTTCATGCATGACAATACACCATCTCATGCTGCTAAGAATACCTCTGTGTCATTGGCTGCTATGTGCAGGAGAGAAACTCATGGTCATGGCCCCCATCCTCCCCTGACCTCAACCCTATTGAGAACCTTTGGAGCATCCTCAAGCAAAAGATCTATGAGGGTGGGAGGAAGTTCACATCAAAACAGCAGCTTTGGGAGGATATTCTGAAACCTTGCAAAGAAATTCAAGCAGAAACTCTCCAAAAACTCACAAGTTCAATGGATGCAAGAATTGTGAAGGTGATATCAAAGAAGGGGTCCTATGTTAACAAGTAACTTGGCCTGTTAAGATGTTTTAAAAAATAGCTTTTGATTTCATTAAATATGACCTCCTAATGCTGCAAATTCAACAAATGACTGCTTTCTACACAATGTTTAGAAACTCTGTTGTGCATAATGATGTGGAAAAGTGCATTTTGAGTTTTTTATTTTTGAAAAAAAAAAAAAACAGTTATCATTGGGAGGTTTGTTAAAAAAATGAATTATGTTCTAACAGTTTGACGTGAAAATTATACCAACTTTCATTTGCATCAACTATTTAGGAAAATCAGAGAAAATATAATTTGCATAAAAATGTGGATAAAGCATATATAAGTAGACATCATCCATGCTAATCTCACTTATACTTTGATACTAATAATACTTAGATACTATAATACTCAATGTAAATGGTCAATAAAGACTGGTTTTCTTATTCCAAATCAGTCTTTTTCCAAGCTGATGAATCATTTCTAAAAAATGTCTGAAGGTTTTAGTAAGTAAATAATGTTCATTTTGTCAATTTTTCATTTTTCAGTATGGAAAACACTTTGTGAAATCCTCTCCGGAGAAAATAAAACTGTACAGAATATTTACCATTTTGTTCAATAATTATAAAGAGCTTCTTTACAGTCCACTTTTTCTACGCTGTGTTCTCACAGTAGTTAGTGAGATAAATAAAAGCACTTATGTGGATTAGAACTTCAAAGAGAAAATAAAGCAGCCACAATAAATGTCTACCGATACACAAAAACCCCTGTGCACCAATAAGAGGTATCCGTCTGAGGTCAATCAACTGCAGTTCAAGCCGACACATGAATCATCCCAGCAGAAAAGAGGGGCACAAGGGGTTAAATCTGCAGATTTCAAATCACAGCTTTTTTCAAGTGTTAATGGCTGAGAAATGGCTCTCACACCAAAAGCACACTGCTCTGTGCTTTCACTAATGACCACAGATTGTTACTGTAAATAGACTTTTGTGGCAATTTTGGGCAATAATCAGGCAGAGCAGCCAGCGAAATGTTTTGACAGTAATGACGTCCAATATCACGCTGAACAATACTGTGGAAAAACTGAGAGTTCAATGAGAGGCAATACTGGATGAGCAGTGCCTGGGATTTCTGGTGTGTAGGGTGACATCAGCACAATATTTCACCCGACGAAACTCAAATCTAATGTTTACCTCCTGCTTGGATTCGATTCGGCCTGTGAGCGAGGATAAGTGTTGCTCTGCCTGCAGTCAGAGATTTTGTAAAGGATACATCAGGCAGCTGCATGCAGCTCACAGTGACGAGGATATGAGCGCCGTTTTATGCTGGACACAGCTCCCGATGTGGAGGATGTAATGGAATATAGACTGGACGCAGAGTCTCAAGGACGTGCAGCCACTGGGCTGGATGGGCCACTGACAGGGCGGTAATTGAATGCCAGCCTGCATGTGCTGAAGGTCACATCAGAGAATGGCCCGAGTGTGTCTGAGAGTGTGTGTTCTGTATATGTGTGCAGTGGTGGCTGTTTTAGAGCCTGTCTGTGCGGATCTGTAAATATCTAGTAAAATAATCGGGAATTGAGGGATTTAAGTTCTTCATTAGTTCTTCATTTATACCTGGTAATCAGGTAAACCCAAGAGGACCACACCTCCAAAATGTTAGCATAGTGGTAGCCGGGAATTTAGGAGTCAGCACTCCAAGTTGCATGTCACATTTTACATTTATGCTTCACAGTTTTGTAAGTTTAGCTTTCAAATATAACAGCACCCACTTGTTTGACATCATTTCATTAAACTGAGAAAAACATAAAAAATTGAATAAGGTACAGAAAATATTAAAAGTGTTCAGTAAAACAGAGAGACAAGATAGAAGAGCGAAGGATGGTTAATCTGATGAGCTAAAAATAGATCTGAAAAAAAAAAAGAATAATGTTAGAGTCGCTTTGACATTGGCACCTCTGGGCACCCGTCCATGGCTCCAGAGCTCAGGCAGAGGTCAGCTGGGTTCATCGTTCTCCTCACACAATGACAGTTTATGTTTAATCTGCTCAAGGCTGCAACCAGACCCTTTGTCAAATCTATAATCCTAAAACAAACATGGTTCTTCTTATGAGATGATCTGAGAGTGATATAAGGAAGTTTGGCCAATGTTCAAAACATACATGTTTATATTTATTTTTACTTGAGAATTTGACAGTCACGGTTTTTCTGAGCAAACATCATTCAGCCTGGAAGTGGACTCCATATGTCTGACCTTTATCTCGGCTTGAATTAAAAACATCTATTCCAGTTTTGTAATTTTTATCCACTCTCTTAAAAAGAAGTTAAGCTATCAACACAACAAAGTTTCCTGCAAGCAAATCTTCAAATAAAGACATCTCATGGCCCACTGACGTACAACAGCATCAATGCTCCTGTGGAGTATTTCACTATTGTATAAACAATAATTCCACATTTTACACCCACATGATGTCATTTTATACCATCAGGCTTATCAAAATAGGACACTCCCCATAATAAACTACGTCTCATATTTTGATATTTTTTACATGTTCAATAAACTGCTTTCTTAATTTTTGAAATGCAACTGGCTTCACTATTTTGAATATATATTTTACTGGGTTCCTTCCTTGATGTTATCACTGCACTGTTTAAAAATACTTTGATAAGTATAAAATTATCAAGAATTTTGTCACCCTTTGGGTATTTTGAACTTGCTATCCAGATATTTAGACTGACGGCAAAGTGTTTCCTCTTCTTTTGTCTTACATGCTTAGCTAGAATAACATACTGAATTGTTCACAACAACTCATTCAGTGGCCAAATATTTGAGAGGTCTGGCTGCAGACCTTAGCCCTCAGATGCCCCCTGTCGCAGACTGCTATTTTGAGCTGCTATATCCAAAAGAATGGAAAATACACACTAGGGCTGTCATGATATCAGATTTTCACTTCACAATTATCGTGGGCAAAAGTTGTCATGATAACGATATTATCATGATTTGAATTAAAAAGTTAAATAATAATGAGACAATTAATCAAATTTATCTTTAACTTTATTTATGTTGTGTTCTCTCTTTTGGCAGATGAATTACACTCAAAATACCTGTCTAAGGAGGTACTGCAGCTGCTGTGTCATTGCGGAGGGTCAGTGTTTGTGTGTGAGGAGGAAGGGGGAGGGGTTGTTAAGGTGCTACAGGAGAGAGACGAAGCAGGGCGGAAGAAAACATGGGTGGATGTAGAAAACTGTCATTTACATGATATTATAATATGCACATTTTTAACACAATATTGAAATTCTGTTTTTTAATACTATGATTATCATCATTATCGGTACATCGCGACAGCCCTAATACACACTGAGACTTTCAAAATATAATCAATCAAACTTTGGGTTCGGTTAGGGTGAGGGTTAAGGTGGGAGTTAGGATACTAAAAATCAAAAACCTGATCTGCAAAATCTGATTACAAAGCCAGGTCAACAGTCTGCTAACAGGATAAAGCTTCCCTCCATGATAACTCTCTTATGTAGCTAACGTAGCAAACATAGATTTGTAGGACTGCTAGTTATACGCTATGTAGATAACATAGATATGTAGCTAATGTAGCCAAAGCTAAAGCTTACAAAGCTCATGGATATCCATGCTAACTAAGCTACAAAGCTAATGTAAGCTTCATAAAGAAGCTTTGTTATCTATGTAGCTAACATAGCTAAGTTAGCTTTATCTGCATTTGCTAAAGCTCACATTTCTAAATATAATTCAATAAGTAGCTACATTGGCTTATGTAGATATGTTTACTACGTAGCTAGCATAGTAGCTTTAGCTAAAGCTAATGGAGCTACAGTGTGCCACTGTTTGTGTATCTGCTTCTAAGACAGGCCTAAATAAAATGTTGCCCCAGGTTAGACCTCTGACCTTGTTCAAGAGATTTTGCTTACTCTGAATTGTTTACACTGTAGTTATTCATGGGTGTAACTGCCAGACTCTGTTTATGAATAAAGTTGAACTGAAAAAAAAAAAAAAAGTAAAACTTGAAATACGTTATACCAGATAATTACAGCACTTCCATTTTGTCAGAGATGATGTCTGACAGGGGGATCTACGATCTACTGCCAGGCTGTCTTGAAATAATATTCGTGTTCAGATTAGAGTTTGGGAGTGTTGCCTCAGTACAGTGATAAATGGAGCTCTGAGATTTGTCACAAACTGTGGATTTCTTACTCACCTTTGTTCCTTATATTCTATAGTCAGCTGGACTTCTTTGAGTAAGCTACATGTTGTCTTAGACTTTTGTTTGAATTCATTTATAAAGCAATTCTGGGCAAAATTCTGGACCATCTTTCCTCTCTTTTAATCTTGAAGGATGGATTTCACAATCTGTGTTCAACTTATTTTGTGCAATGTGTTGTTCCCAGAGTCCAAACCGAGTTGGGGAAGAAAGCTTTTAGGTCCCTTGCTTATTCTTGGAACAAACTGCAGACTGATTTTAAACTGAAAAATGTGGTGACTCAGTGTTTTAAAATCTTCAGTGAAAACTCTTGAATCCAAACTTTCTGAATGCCATTGTTTTGAGTGATGATTAACATCTATTGTAAATTGTATGAGTTCAAGTGTATTGGTTGTTGACATTGTTATCTTGGTCAGGTTTCCCTTGAAAATGAGTCCTCTTTGCCTCAGTGATTAAATTCTTTTCAATTTTGGCAGTGATGTATACCTTTTTTATGGAGTTTAGGTCCTGGGGAGACTCTGCCCGTCTTGGATTCAAGAATGGGGGGAATTAAAGGGAAAAAGGATGGGAACTACTGCTTTAGGCCAAGGCTTTTTTAGTCTATCTTTTAGGATGATGTCCACAAGGTTATAAAAAAGCCAATGAGGCAGTGACCTCAGTGTCTCTGCCTTCCTTTTTGTGCAAAAACAATCCAAGATAGATCTTTTCCCTTCATTATTTAACTCTCTTAAATGGCAGAGTTCCCTCCTCAGACAAGCAATGCTCAGTCAGGGATGCAATGGATGTGCTGACACCTGCTCAAACACACAGCAGGGCGAGAGAGACACGCAGAAAGAGAGAGAGAATAAAAGGTGTGTGTGAAATGAGCCCGGCTAGCCAAAGGCGCAAAGGGTGAACCAACATCGCCAGCCGCAACGGTGCCAGAGGGGTGCATTATCAGCCATCTTCGACAGAAGCTGCACGTCACAGAAATTCCTCAATCTAGCCATGATTCAGTCATTTTTTTTTACAAGGCAAGGTGTTACAAATTAATAACACAAAGAGGCTTGTTGCAGCTAACAGCGTTTATTAGAGCTTTTCCTGTGACTTGTCTAATTACAGCTGCTCATGAAGCTGTTTATTCAGCATCAATAAATCATAAAAACACTGAAAGACTCAAAGCAGAGCAGAGCTCCTTCAGTATGTTACATGTGAGCAGCTCAGACATCCTCATCAGCGCCACATATCCTCCAATCAACGTATCCGCTTCCAGATAATTCCCACTTGGCTCATCCCCTCTCACACACACACTTCCTCTTTCTATAAATCTCATATATACACACACTCAAGCTGGAGTTCAGAGAGACACGAGTGATCTTACTAAGATTTAACACTCCAGCACTTCTCCAAGATGTGTGTTTCTCCAAAATAGACACAGAATGCATCAATGCGGTGTTGATTGAAGATGGAGTCAGACTGGCAGGCATCACGTAGTTTAAGACAAGTGAAAATCATATGAACACAATCAACACTGAAAGAGATCAGCTGCTTCTTACTTTAAATTTGTTATAAGAAATAAAACAGTTTTATTATGTGTTTTGACTTTTTCAACTCTGAATAACTGTCTGATTTTAAAACCATACCATAAACTCTGCACACACACCATATATGTGCTACTGTTTAAAAACTACACCAGCGGTGCGAAAGTTCAAACCTAGCCTTGTCTTTGTGATAGTTTTAAAAAGTCGAATAACAGACCTGGGGAAGACTACAAAGAAATCAGTTGCATTGAAGTTCCTAGTAGCACAGTGGCCCCCATAATACTCAAATGGAAGAAGTTTGGCATTACCAGGACTCTTTCAAGAGCGGGTTACCTGTCCGAACTGAGCAATCAGGGATGAAGGGCCTCAAGGCAAAATGAATTCAGCCAGATTATAGCCCCAGTGTAACGTTGGGCTAAAATTGTCAAAACTTGGGCCTGATTTAGAGGGTCGGGAACAGCAAACACTCTTGAACTGTGACATAATTAATGACGCCTTCAAGAATCCCCATGACCACGATTCAACAAGACTAGCATGTCAGAATTTTTCATACGTCTTCCAGTTTGACACCGTGACCTGACGTCAATGACTCGAATCCTGACGTCTTCTCCCTTAAGAGAACTTGTGTAAATCTTATTTTATTTTATTATTTATCAGTCCATATTGTCCTCCTCTTGATGCATCCATACTTATTATCCATAATTAGATCTGTAATTGTTTCTTATTTTCCTTATTTATGAGCAAAAGACCACTACAATCCCACAGAGTGCTTCTGTTGTAGAGTGACTGACACTCTTTGACCCGCCCCCAGTCACATAGTCTGACATGCTGCCATTGTGCACGACCAAAAAATCATGTAGTCTGAGCCAGCTTTTAGTAGGAAAGGTTACCAAGAACCTGATGGTTCCTCTGACTGAGCCCCAGAGATCCTGTGTGGAGATGGAACACACTTCCGGAAGGACAACCATCACTGCAGCCCTCTGATCAGGGCTTATGGCAGGCCTCTCCTCAGTGCAAAACACCTAAACTCATGCTTGGAGTTTGCAAAAACTTGTGTGTAGATCAATGAGAATAAAAAAGATGTTTTTTCAACTGTACCACCAGGCTGTAACATTAAAAAAGCGAAAAAAGTAAACAGGGTCTTCTTGAATGCACTGTATGTTGAGGAAACAAACACTGCAATAAAAATGGTTCCACTTAAATGCTGCAGAATTTTAACCTTCAATTTTGATACTCATAAAAGTGAAACAATAATGTTACCTGCTTTAAAACCTTGGCAACGAAAATAAATGTCCTAGTTGCCCAAAATTCAGTATTTTCTTCTTTAGTCACCAAAAATGGAAATCATACTTGTATGCACTGTCTAAAATTTAAGTATGCTAAAATGTAAATGACCCTGTAGAAGACAATGCTTGTTGGGTACTGGAAAACAAGTATAAGTGCCAATGTCAGTCAGCACACTAGACAACATGTTGTTTTAGAACTCAGTCTCTTAGACCAACATTTTAACCACTTTTCAACTCTGTGATGGGCATTCATTCCTAAAGGACAATATGGCTACAAATTAAGATCTAAATAATACCAAAAATAGTTTTATTTCCCATATGGCAGCCAATAAATAAAGAATATGACATGCTAAACTGCCTCTTACCATCATTTTTCATTACTACATTTAAAATAAATGTGTTATATCAGCTACTTACATTTTTGTGAACAATATGAAGGCCAGTAGTTTAAAAAAAAAAGAGGGTAACGAAAAGACGTCTAAGGTCGTTTAAAAGTCAGATTCTCCGTTCTGGTTTGCTGAGCCTGAAAGGGCCACAGCACGGTCTGATGGCTGTTGTCTAAACGACTTCATCATGTCACCACTGACAGGATGGGAGGTTTTCTGGGACAGGGTCCAGTCCTCCTCCAGTGTGTCTGTAGGCCTTTATCCACCACTGCTGCAAAAACAACTGCTGGACCAATGTGTACTTTCAAGGACATGAACATCCAGAATCCATTCTTAATGAAGTGTCTCCATATTATGTGTCTGTTCCAGCCTGGTCTAGATAACGTGACAGTCAGGTATTAAATCAGGAACCTGGATAATAAGGCCCAGCAGCCAATATAGTAGACCTATGCGGGCATACACCCATATACTCCATTTACTCTTTTTTTCCTAAGCAAATTTTGTTTGTTTTCTTGAGAGCTTAATGAAGGCTGGACAATTAATTAAAATTGAGATTAAATCACAATACTGCAATTTTCAAATTGCAGAAGGTGCAATATTTCTTTAACCTGAAATGTCAAAATACCAGTTTACTGTTCTTCTTGCAGCAACAGATAGGTTACACTCTACACACTATGCAAATATTTTTGTCATTTTTTAGAATTGTTTACACAAAAATCAAACTTTCCTTCTTTTTGTATATTTTTCCTGATCAAAATAAGAATGACATAAAAATGGCCATTCTCTTTAGCACAACAGTTGATATTCAATTTGCAATAAGAGTCAAAATAAGAAATCATTTCCACAAATTAATCAACCCTGGTTTCTTCTATTGCATAAGGTAAGATGAGGAACTTCGAAAATAATTGCATATCAAATCCCAATCACAATAGTAGGAAATAAAATCACAAATAAATTATTTTCACACATCATTCAGCCCTAATCTCAATATGGTGTATACATGCACACAGAAACACCTGGTTATTCTTATCTCGAAGAGTACTAGTATCCCAGTTTTGATTACTGCATCACAGGTGTCTGGGACGTTTATGTATTTTTTTACAACACAGACTGGACCATTTTGGGGATTTCGAATAATGAAACCACCGTACCAAAACCCACTGAGGGCTACTCTTTTTGACATTTATGTGAGACAGCAACTGTCAAAATGGAAGTGTCTCAATTTTCCGGCAAATGCATTTCCACTTTGAGATTTTTTTTTTTTTCAAAAGTTAAACTTTATTCAAAAACAAAATCTACCGGTTACATTTATAAAACAACTAAATTGCAAAGCAATAATTCATCAATAAAACAGAGAAAAAGGTCAGAAGTCTAATCTGGGTTAAATTATGAATAGACCCATTATAGAAGTAGCCACAGAAACAGTGACTCCCTTTAGCCTTGTAAGCTTTAGCTAAAACTAGTATGGCTACACTAGCTACATAACTAACGTTATTACAAAAGCCAATGTAGCCATGTTAGCTTAAGCAATGTGAGCTTTAGTAAACACCAGTTAGCTACTTAGCTATGTAGCTTAAGTTTTTTTTTTTTTTTTTTGACACCACACAGTAAAACAGCCTAAGTACAGACAGTTAGTCAATTCACAGATAGATACTTAGAGAGATAATGACAGCACAAAGAGCTGCTTTTTAAGTTAAGCTTTCGCCACATTAGCTAGCCTACATAGCTTTTTAGACTTCTATAATGGCTTCCTTTTCTACACTGCAAGTTGCCACTTGCTTAAAAAGTCACCAATATTCATGAAAATGGTTTTCTACTGCCATCCTGCTTACAAAGAGGCAATGCCAAATGGGTAAATTCATCAAGTAAAGCCATAAGGTATGGCATTTGGCCCACTACCATTGATATTTTCCATTTCAACATTCTGAAAATGTGACTTGGAATTTTCATTTGGTGGGGATAAATGTCTAAACTTGATCATTGTGTAATGGCTGTTTCAGACCGGGTATGTGACAGTTGCATAACATCACAGTTTGGTTTTCATTTTGGCATGCTTGTTAATAAGTCAGGGCTTTCAGACTGCCTGTGTAAGTGCTGCGTATCATGTACCTGACACGCATGTGTCTGATGCTGAGAATGTAAGGCACTTGCAGGAGCTGACACTCACCACAGATCTCACACAGCAAACATGCATCCAGTCTGAAACAAGCGTGAAAGAACAGATTTATATTTCACTAAATAAATAACTTTAATACAGTGTTTATTTCTTCTCAGTTTGATTCATTTCATTCAAAGTAACTAATCATGAATTCCATTTACAGACTGACTGCCTGATAGATTGCCAATCAATAGGGACCTATTTTTTAGGGCTGCATTTTAACACTGTTAGAGTTCTGTGAACAGATAATTTAGCTCGACCTACTTTTAGCTCAACATATATTATGTAAGCATTAAAAGCAGTGCTGCATTTTCTTTTTTTAAAGGTGATGATGATCAAGTTCATCCAACCAGAACCACATGACCAGAAAACTGGCTTTCCCAGAATGCTGCAGGCTTTGTTTGCAAGGGGACTCCTCTGGGACTGGACTGGCTGAGGAAAGAGAGAGAGGGGGGTGTGGAGGGGGAGGGGGCACCACCAGAAAGCGCTGGCACATGCCCAGTACTGAGAGTCTGCCATCCACAGCTTGAGCACAGGCCTTTTCCTAAGCTCATTACTCAGATTTACTCATATGATTGTGAGCGAGGGAGTACGTCGGTGAGAAATATGAATAAGAGGAGAGGAAGTGGTGCCGAATGTCTGATGGAGAAACGCTAAACTGGTCAGATGGAATCATTTCAGTACAGCTTGGCAAGAAAGTTAGAGCATCAGTCAAACAAATATGTTAAACACACTTAGATTAAAAAAAGACTGGTAGGTAGGAGGAGAAACGACACAGTACTGCTAAAAATGAAGATTAATAACCAGCGAGTTCAGTGTATGCTCTGAGCAAACAGGAGGTTAAATTAAGGTTTTATTAGATGCAGTAGAGATGTTTGCACAAGCTGCACACAGGCTTCTGTTAGCTGCAGCACCAAGATGCTGATATATATTTTGGTCTTGGTGATCTTAATGCTCTACTGTGATGTCCTAGGTCTAAGATGCTTGAAAAAAATGATGCTTAAATACAAATTAGCTCCCAAATTGTAACAGTAAAATGGTGCTACCTGCATCAATAGTATCCATTAATGTAAATTACCAATGTCACATTTATATATCAGTCTAAGTACATTTTTGAAATGCATAGAAATAAAGCCAGGTAGATGCATTTAAATGACTTATTTGGACAAGGCTAGGCTTACATTAATTTCAGAGGGTAACAGTAATAGCAACACTAACACATGGCTGAAATCTGTGAGTTCACCAAGCTAGAACTTTAACCTTTTAAATATCTACGGAAGAAAAACAAGAAATGATCTCAAAAGTTTGTTTTCAGTTCATAAAGGTTCAATCATTTTTTTCATGCCAGTTAGCTTTGTCAATAAGGATGTGAAAGCAGATAGGACCTGGACAGTCAATAGAGTTAACTAATTGCTGCTTCACTACTCCTTGGGTAATTTCCCACATTTGACATGACATTTGGTTTATCACGCTTCCCACAAAGGTGATAAAAACATAAAAAGAAAAGCATCTTTTAATGAAACATTACTAAAACAGACATTAAATGGAGTGATGATCCTGAAAAACAGCATGAAGTAAAACTCCCCCTTGGTTTGTTGTTCTCAGCTCTGTGCTCTCTGACAGGACAGTGCCTCCATCAGCTTGTTTAACCCTCTGAGCTCTGACCTATTTTTTAACCATTTTATCTCACCTGGACTTTATGTATTAAGAAACATTATAAAACATCAACCCTTCTCTAAACTTTTCTTCAGGACAATCAATATGTATATTGCAGCAATGCCACTTGAATTTTTAAAAAGGTATGGGACTATAAAGACAAAAGAAAACTAATCGGAAATTAAAACTTAAAGATTTGTATCCATTGAACACAGTAAACATTAATGACTACAGGTTTTTCTTCACAAACTTGATCTCCTATCGATCTGGGCTAAAGAATTAAAAAAATAATCATTCTGTGACAAAAAGTCTTCAAAATATTCACATTTAAAAAAAAATGTCCTGGGACAAATTACAGCCTGTGTCAACTTCTCTCTATGATGAGCCATTCAGGCTCTCTCCCTCAGTTTCTAAGTGTGTGGACATGCGTTCTTCAGCAAAGCATGGTGTGACGATGGAACAGCCTACCATTAGTTGTCACAGCCCAGTCGCAAAGCATTCTGGGATACAAACAGACAATATGGCGGCGGACTAACTGGCTAACTCAACAGTCAAAATGGATTATAAATGGATAAAAAGACGTCCAGGAATGGAGTTACTGGTGTGGTTTTAATCTTTAAAGTACCTGAACAGTCAGTCAAGCTCCAGGCTAGCTAGAAAATGTTCTGTAAGAGCTATGAATACTTGGATAGTGCCATTAAAACAGCACAATGGAGGGCTTTCAGAGGAAGTGACTACTATATGGTTATTTATAAGTTATCTGACTTTGAATAAAACATTGCTTCTTGTTGTATGCAACATCGCTCTCAGAATGTAAAAAAAAAACTAAATAAAAGCTATATAAAATTAATCCTAACTTTGACTCAACAACACATAACAAGATGAAAAAACAATTTTGTAAGCCTGAAGATGTGACCTATACCAGCAACTCGGCACACCAATCACAAAAAGATTCTGCTCACCGACTACCAGAGTCTCGGCCTGGCCTCATCTCTAAAACGCCAAATCTCATGCAGTCAAACGTGACTTTAGAGTGAATAAGCTGTTGTGGTTAGCTGTTGGCTGCTACATGCTAAGTCCATTACGACTGCCATTTCAGTTCAACTCCCATGTCAGTTCGTCTGTGATATGTTTCACAGTAGACATTATTAAACACTCATTGGTTGCTACAAATGAACAAGTTTCTCAGCTATTTCTGATATTCATCCAACTTTATGCTTCCAGTTTGTCAGTGCCGTCCATGGCACTGCAGTCTACTATCATTACCATGACTGTGTTTTTGTTTTACTTGCTCTTAGTCAGCCTGCTTCCCGGTTGACTATTCCTCCATATTGCATCAAAAGTCTGCTCATGTTTGTAAGGCTCTCCTCTGTGTACCACACACAACAGGGTTTCTGTTCATAAACATTAAACATTTTTTAATATTTGTGATCTCAGGTCGAAGTGCCTCTGATCAGGTTGGTGAGGGAAAATTTCACTCATAACACCAGATACTATAGGATAATCTGACTGGATAATTTTACGAACTGATCGGTAATCTGGTCTTTTCTAACTTTGGTTGGAAGGGAGGATTCAGCCCGACAATCAGCCTGATTATCATGTAGTGTGTGCAGCTTAAGACTTGCTTAAAACAGATCCTTGACAACAAAGCTCTGACAAAAAGTAAACTTAGTTTTCATTAAGAAGACTAAATTAAATGTAACAAATGTAATTTAGTTTTCGTTGGATGTTTAAAATTAATGACATGAGAGAGCACAAGCTGTTAGGTAGGTTGAATCTGAAACTCTTCTGCCTTTAAGATGTAGAATCCATGGTTTGCAGGGTTTGTAGAACACATAAGCATGGTGTGTATCGGATTCAAGCAAAGAAAAAATTACTGCGCAAAAGGCTTAGCAAAAATGTTAGGATTTTTTATGGACAAAAACTGGGCAAAAATATTTTAGTTTTCATCAACTAAAACTATTAAGATTGAAAATGATTAAAAAGTGACTAAAAAGCATGTCAATCTTAGACTTCATTTAAAATGTTACAATGTTACAATGTCATTTAGCAGACGCTTTTCTCCAAAGCGACGTACATTTGAGAGCAAGAACAACACAAGCAATGATCTAGACAAGAAGAAACAACATCAGTAAGTGCCATCAAGTGCTTCAGGTCCAATTGGACGCAAGTGCTGCCGTGTAGAGTTTAAGGCAGAGTACCTAAAATATGCGTTGTTTATGTAGTTTTTTTTTTTGTTGTTGTTTTTGTTTTTTTTTTTGTTTTTTTTTTTTGTTTTTTTTTTTGTTTGTTTTTTTTTGCTTTTAGCGTCCAAAATGAACCTGCTCTTTTTCCCCTCCATTCCTGCTCACCAGACTTGCAGCCATGAATCAGAATCCAAACTAACCCTCTTTTACATTTGGAAATGTTTCATGCTCACCTTTTCATATCAAGGAGGATAAGCCATGCACACTGTGCAACATGCAAAGATAAAGCAGCAAAAACAGCAAATAGCATGTGCCCATGTTAATCGTCTTGTTGCTATAGAAACACACACCTGTAATTTTGTAGCTGCATTTATACATTGCATTACATTAGTCACATGTGTATACCTTTTCTCTCTGCTCCCTTGAAGCACAACAAAATGCTGAACATCATGGTGATACCTTTACAGTAGCACTGTTGAGAATGCAAATTTATAGTAAAGTGCAGCTTCATTTCAAGAATCAAAACTTATTACATCTTTGTAAAAAGTCATAACTCCACAACTAAAAGAAAAATGTGCAATCTATTAACCCATGCTACTATGTCTGTTTTAGGGACATTCATCATTTTTATCATCTTTTTTTTGAGTTAATAGTCACATTTTATAGATTGAGGCATCAAATTTGGCCAAAGTTATTATTTTTCTTCATATTAAAAAAAAAAAAAAAAAAAAAAAAACGCATCGCCCATAGAACGCCCATGACGCAAAATAGCTCCATCCGCCCTTGTTTGTCTGAAATTGGACACATAGACTTCCATTAAAAACATGTTTTTTGACTGTGTGTCTATGGCACCAAAACAACTTATAGCAACTGTTTTGCAGTCAGTCGATCATGAGGGATCTAAATTTTACCATTCCACAGTGATCCAGGGGATAGTGCCAGCGCACCATTTTAACCCTTTCAGCAGCGCAGACATGATTTACCTTCCATGCGCTCAGACTGTTTGGAGCGCCATTTCACCTGCTAAACATCATCAGAATTAAATGAACCAATTCAAGCCACTAGATATGGATGTCTGAGAGTGGGCTACACGTGTAAGGAAAAGTTTGTGTGCGCCTACGTGTGTGATCGGGTGCAAATCTGTGTGTATGTTTACAACCAGACATGCCGTAAGTGGAGTGTTTACAGTAAGAAATGTTATCTGTGGATTCTGCAGCCTGGGACTAAGAAAGAGTGACATTTGGACAATTTCAACTTTGCCCTCACTTCATAGCAAGTGGATTTACATGCATGAGGATGCACGGGTCCTTTCGATCAACAGGTAAGAATACATCATATCTCAAAGATGCAGTAAATTTATATCTGCGCGTAATTGGCATATTTGTGGTCACCTTTTGGTTAGAGGTGGAAATGCACGTGTTCGTGATTCATATCCTATATATATCCTCTGTTCCCTATGCCTGTACATAAAATAAACCTAACATGAACAAATGCATTCACTCGCATATGATTTGGTAGAGAACGAGGCGCGAGAAAAGGGTGGTAAAACTGGCACCGATAGACTCATCTGTTTAACATGGACAAATCCAAGTCATAGGCATAGTGTACAATAAGTAGCATAAAAAGGGTGTAACATTGAATTTTTTTTGTTTTCTTTTTTTATTTTTTTTTGTTTTGTTTTGTTTTGTTTTGTTTTAGTAGTCAGGGTTGAAGTTGTTGGAGAGATCTTAAGCAGTGAAAGTTTAAAAAAAAGTTGAAAAAAAGTATTTTATTAACACCTTTCTGCATGTCCATTTTTGGACAAACAAGGACAGATGTAGCTAAAATATGGCATTTGGCAATTTCAATGCATCAAAATCAATTTTACTACTCATCATTGGCGTGGCCAGATCATTTTATATGGGAATTATGGTGTTTCTGTGTTTTTTACCATAAAAAATAGCAGTGATATGGTGTACAATAACTGGCATAAAAAGGGTGTAACACCGAATTTAAAAAAAAAAATTTTTTTTTTGGTGGTCAGGATTGAAGTTGTTGAAGAGATTTGAAGCAGTGAAAGTAAGAAAAAAGATGTTGAAAAATGATTATTTTATTAACACCTTTCTGCATGTCCATTTTCAGGACAAACAAGGACAGATGTAAATAAAAATTACAAGGGAGCGAGGGTTAAAAGAAATTGATCAAATATTTATCATGAAAATACTTAATTGTATATATTTACTGCATTTAGAAATAGTTTAACTGGACCCAATACCCCAGTGGTACCATTTAGAGTTCATTACCCCAAACAAACACTAAAATGCTGCCAGGGCAGAAAGAGCTCTCAGGGGTTCAGATGCCTTTTTATTCTTATAGATGACCCCCACCCAAAACAACTTGACATGAATTAAAAATTGTGGTTTTAGTGACATAAAAAGACAAAAACATCACTAAATATCCCAAAGGCGGTTTTAAGGAAGTGTCCCTTCCCCACATCATTAAAACTTTAGAGAACACTGCAGATGTTCAACAAATTAAAGCACTGCTGTCAAAACATTTCCTCCACCATCTCATGTACAGCAGCCCGCACACAAAGTCCCAGACAGCTCCAACAGCCGCAAAAAATTTGAAGAGAGGCCTGTCTATCTAAACCTCGATCTGAATCTGGACTCCAGACACGGTAGGAGGGCTTTCAGACGCTGCCTCGTCACCACTGGGAAGCTTCAGAGATGTTGAGTGGCAGTTTTGACGTTGCCACAAATGCTGTCTGCTTCTATATCTCACTGTCTGTGAGGGAGGACTCACGCCTTCAAAAGAAAAAAAAAACCTAGTGATAAGAACAAGTGTGCCAAGCCATGGTCCACGAGGGAGCTCAGGATCCTGTGAAACATCAAGGAGCGGGCTCGCAGGAAGGGCAGTACTGATGAATACCATCTGGCCAAAAGCCAGCTTAACAAAAGCTTCAAAAACACAAAGTCCCAGCACAGGAGCTGAGAGGAGAGACCGTCTGCCATCAGCGAGTCAGGCTGAAAATAGTCCTTCAAATATAACACTCCCCGACACTTGCCAATGACATTTAATTACTTCTCTATCGCCATCAGTGTCCCTCTTGTGCCACCTTGATCTGTTGCCAAGTCACCGTTGACTTTGTTGAACTAACCTCGAGTCTCCCCGAACATATGTTGCTGTCCCAACGGACATTTGGAACGGAAAACTTCTTTGACCATTTATTTAATATGACTGACGGCTCATACCTGAGGCTTTCCATTTGATTCACTGACTCGATGTGTTTGCATGCAGTTAGTCAAAGTCAAATTATTTTGTCAGTCTGAATAAGACTGAAATTTTAAAAATGTATTTAAACATGTTGGTCGAACTGAAATCATCCTAAACTGAATTTTTCAGAGTTGGACTAACACATCTAAATAATGCAGTTGGAAATTAGTTAACTTCTTGCATGTTTACACTTCAGTTAGACCAAGACTAGTCCACTAGCGTTCTGCACATGCTTCACAGTGTCTGTGCTTGGCATTTCCCTGGAAATCAAACAGCCTAAATCCTAAGCCTAAGCAAAGCAGGAGTCGCCTTGTTGTCTGCCTTTGGTTATTATCTTAAGCTGGAGGTATGGCATGTCATTCTTACCAGAAGTAAACCACAGAGTGTATACAAGTGAAAGGGCAGAAAAGACTGTCCATGTTTTCACCATTCAATTTACAACCAGGGCATGCTAAGCAGCAGGCCTGGTCTTTATTCAACCTGTAAATGCCTGGTAGGGCATGTTAGGGGTGAGGGGAAGTTCCACGTTACAATTGTAAGCTTGGCTGATTGAACTTGCAACTAACTGCAGCTAATAATCGTGGACCATCACATGAAAGCTGCACGAAGATGGATGAGCAACAGAATGGAAGATAGCTGCAGTAGCAGTTTGTGGCCACCTTTCATGTAACAAAGCGAACATTTTCATGTTTCTGCTCTGTTACGACAGCCACCATAACAAGATATGTCACATTACAATGCAAAAATAAGAATTTCTTTGGCTTTAAATTAGTTGACAGAATGTAAGAACTCTGTATCAAAGGTCTAGTCATTTTTCAATTTATATAGACATTGTAGCTTAAATGCTCTAGAGCTATAACTAAAGCATAACATCTTTTCCACCATGAAAAATTGTCTGTGGAATTCTTTGGACTTAGTTGCTCTTGTTTTGATAAAGAAATGTTGCCCAGTTCTTATAAAACTCCCACTGTAGTTACATCAAAGCTAACTGCTCCACCAGCAGCCACTGTATATACCAGCCCACGGTAAAATTAGCTTTTAGTTCCATTCATTGCTCTTTCTTTATAAAGAAATGTGGTCTACTACACCTGCAGCAGACACCGCTTTTGACTTCCGGTACAACTTAACCCCGCCTGTAGCTACTGCCTTGTTCTTCTCAAATGATGCTGATTGGCCAGGCTCATTCTCGGACCAACGGTTTCAGACTACAGCTTTGCAAGATAGATTTGCCTGATGACAGACATGGAACCTGACCTATCCATCTTCTTTGCAAGGTCACCATTCAATCCCTGAACTGGTTTCTAGACAGTCACTGGATCAAATAGTTGAGCCTCTGAAGTCTAGGAGTGCCTAGTTTAATTTACTGACTTGTAAAGATTTTGTTTTGTTTTTCATATTTATGGTTAAATTCATACTTTGATTTAACAGATTATCCTCGGGCTAATACAACAGCTCACTGGAAAAAAAAAAAAAAACAACACCTCCAGCACTAGCCAAGAATAACAACACTGCCAAAATCAGGAGATCATGACAAGGTGCAAAAAACCTTATTGGGTGCAGAGAACAAAGCTGTGAACCACATGTTTAGACAGAAAAGAGCCTTTAATTGAAAAAGAATATAAAACTGTGAGCAGCATTGGTGATGGGAAGTTGGCTGAACAAATAGACAAATGATTTTGACAGCTTGGCTGACAACAATCTTCTGCATGCAAGATTATAATGCTCTGCATATGAGTCTAAGAAATATTGGAAATTGCTTTGGTACTGAGTCATCCACCATTTCTTACCTAAAAACCATGCATCTTTACCACAACTTGGCTAGCACATTGGATTCTTTGACTGCCAGCTTCACATTGCTTGGCCAGTCTATGTCCAGATAACACTGCACGCACTGGCGAAATAACAGGCAAAAATGTTCCTTCTTTAGATTTAAAATCAGTGTTTTGCAGCAAAATTATTTTTTAAAAAAGTCCAGAAGAGATACATGTATGTTTCTGCAATGCTCCTCAGGTGACCATCTCATATGTGTCTGACAGATAATGCGCATCTATTTTAACTAAACAGCTAGCTACATAAACATATGAATAAACAAAAGTTTCCGCGGAGTGCTGCCAAAATGCAGGTGACAAACACTCATTACCGTTCCTGAATGCACCATGCAGACATAGACCGAGCACTGAATCTGCTGATCAGAGAATGAGCTGCTAATGCTATTCTAAAGAAAAAGATCATCCTCCATGAAAACACTCTAACACGCTAAGAGTAAGGCAAATTAAGGATATAGGCTACGAAAGGTAACCTAGCTTTATAGCCAATCATGCTTAAACTAAAGCTATGTTATTTAAAAATATATGTACTAAAGCTACATTAGCTTATGCTCCATTTACTAAAGCTAACGTAACTTAATTACATTAGCCAGTGTTTCTAAAATGGTGCAGTGTGGCACACTGGTGTGCCTTAAGGCAAGTCACATTAGAGCAACAAAACAACAATTACAGTTACATTTTGGATAAAAATATGGTGTGTCTTGAGATTCTGGCTTGATCTTAGGTGTGCTTTGCCCAAGAAAGTTTGAAAACCACTGGCTTTAACGATGTTTGCTGAAGCTCAGGTTGCTAGAGCTAAAGCCAACAATGCTACACTGACTTACATAGGAACGTTAGCTAGCTAACGTAACGAAGCTAAAGGGAGCCACTATTCATTTAATGACTTCTAAAACAGATCTATAAATAATTTAATCACTGGATTAGACCTCTGACCTTTATTTCTGTTTTATTTATGAAATGTTTAGTCTGTAATATTTGCAATGTAGTTATTTTAAAAATGTAACTGTCTGACTTTGTTTATGAATAAAAGTTAAATAAAAAAAAATGGAACTTGGAAATTTGTTCTCTTCTTGTTCTTCTAACAAAAGCAAAATGCCTCAAAAATAATATTTTTAAAAAGTCTTCCACATTTTCATCACAGCTTAAAGTACAGACCCAAAATTATTGTGTTAAAATTGTTTGGGTTGTTTTTCTTGTCCATTATGTTATATTTTATAAAACAGGGAAAACATGTTGGAAATCTTAACCTTTGATCAAAATGTTTAACAGAATTTTATGGCAAAAATGTCCTGGTTAAAACAACACCACACAACTTGTCCACATTAAAATAGTTGTTTCAGAGTCAATCTAATATTACTCTGACTTTAAGAGAAAGAGTGGTGTGTACCACATTTCCACAGAGTGCCCTGATTTCTGCTTTCAGCACTGTGGCACTTTACTAGCAGTTCTGTTTTGAGAACTGCGCACAGCTTTTTGGCATTAGTTTACACACCAGCTTTCAGCTACAAAGACGCCTGTAAGCTCATCTTCCTGTTTGACACAATAACAAAGAGACAGAAGACGATGGTTAGGCAGTGACTGATCAAGACGCTGGACTACAGTAAATATTGGATGGGCTTTTACATGTTTGGGAGAGCTTCATGAAACAGAAGGCTGCAAGTCTGATGCTGACCTGACTATGTTGGAGAGTTGAGTTGTATGCATATTCTGCATGCAAATGGTTTGCAAAAAACAGTCTGCAGATATTTGTGAAAAATCTGGTAAAATTACCACATTTTCTTGTGGACATGGTACTTTTCTGTCACAACATCTTTGCCGGCTTTGATGGATACATTTTAAGACATTCGGCTTGTTAATAAATGAGATTTTGCATTGGTTCTGGCAGGACACAGAACCCATATGCCCAGCTGTAATCAGCTGATTGCAAGATGACTGATTTATCATTTCTCATCAGTTTCATCAAATCATGGCTCATTCTCTCAACAAGACGGTCCATTTAAATATGACTCCTTCTTACTGATCCTTGCTACACCAATGCACCAACAAAACTGCTTTGCCTCCACAACCCCCACCTCTTTCATATGCACTCCCTGGAAAGTCAAAGCATGCTAGCTGACTTGTTAAAAGAGCAGCTTTTGAGAAGTTCATTCATCTCCACGCAAAACTGTAATGCAATAACTGCTTAAAACTATGACAAGAGTGTTCTTGACTAAAATGCATGTTATGAATAAGAGGTGTATCAGCACTGTGAGAGTTTTACAACAGTGCAGGTACACTCAGAGACCTTTGGTGAACACCTAAGTGTACCAAATTCCTTCACAGTGTAGCTTTAATTTAGCAAAAAGACATATTTTGGGTATTCTTATGAAGGACCGGTGCACAGTGTAAAAGCTGCAGAGCAATGAAATTTTTGGCCACTATAAACAGTCCAGCAGGAAAATTAAGGCAGGACTTAAAAGTTGCAGGAGTAGTGGACAACAGAACGACAACAACAACTTTTGAAGCCTCTCTGGCATAAGTAAAGAAAAAGACACAAAAGTAAAGTGCAAATGTCAAAAGGAAGAGTAGGAAAACCCACCGCTTAACAAGACTTGCTTAACTTCAGCAGAGCCAATATTATCAATGAAAATGCAGGTACACAGGCTTACATTTTCAAACTGTTTGCAGATGATGATCCATTTTATTTATCCAACAATATTACATCGTCCTGGTCTTGTAGGTCGTGTAGAATGTGAGGTATAAGAAAACTTGATTATTTCTAGATTAAAACATTTTATAATATGTTCTTGTATATTTATACCATGGACGTTATTTCTTTGTTCCACCAAAATCTAGATGCAAAGGTATATTCTATGAGTTTGGACTTTTGAGTTTCAATAAAACTAATGTGGTGCCTTTAAGACACTTTCTCACAATAACAAAATATTTTAATATACTGCATTCAACCAAATATTATATATTGATCTTTGTTCACTGAGTATCAGCCTTGTGTTATTTTCCAACAGTGAGAAAAGTGCACAGGTAATAAAAAACACTAAAGAGAAAGAAGCCAAGTCTCAGCTCAGCTGCGCTGCCCTTATCCAACTGTTCTTCTGTTTGTTTTTGGAGCAAGTTATCTTTGGACCATCTGCTTTGATTTAGGTTCACTGGTACCATGAAATCTGACCTGTATCTCTCCTACATGAGGCAGTATCCAAATGATGAATTTTCATCATTACTGCTCTTAAATCTGACAATGAGAACTCCACCAAACTGTCTTCATCGTGGTTATTTCATAGAATGATTTCCTGTCCTAAATGATGGGCTCTACTGGCTCTCCGTGGAGAGGGCAGGTCTCAAGCATGTATCTAGCCATTGGTGTTATACAGAAAAGCATTTGGTTTGCAGCTTACTATCACATCGCGTACGAATAAAGATGGCAGCACGTTTTGATACGATCAGTTATAGAAATATAATGTTTGTGAAAAAAATGTGTACTTCTTTTATTGCTGAGAGACAGTAAAGGATATTAAACCATTTCTCTGGTATAGTTATAATGAAGAATACGCTGGTCAGAAGCAGCTTGTAGCTTAGCATAAAGGCTGGGGAAACTAATGTTGAAAATGCTGTCTAAAAGTAGCACAATCTCCTACTGGCTCCCCCCTCTTCAGATCACTATTTAGCACATCATATTGGATTTAATCTACACAAAAACTAAACCAACCATATGTTAGGTTGTCCATTTTTCAGTATTTCAATTCATAGGTTGGAAAATTTAAGAGCAAACTATTGACAAGACAATCAATCATATTGTTTAGACAGTTCTGGTTCTTTTAGCAAAAAGAACTTTTTGGATTTGATAGACACGGAAAAGCCTAAACTATATTCAATCTCTAACCACATATAAGATGACCAATATGTAGTGAATAGTATATCATCTTGTCCTGAACATGGAGCTCTTCTTACAAAAAGTTGCATCTTTAAATATGCAGCAGTTGCATAAATGCCTCAGTTCTGCTTTTTGCATCATCAAGCATCCTGTTGGCTTGGTGCCACACTGGAGCCAGTTCTCTGACAACTGATAGTGATATCAGACAGGATTTTTATTAGACATGGAAACAGGAAAACTCCCATCACTAGTTTCCACCACAGAACATAGAAACAGCAGCTTGACATGCTTCAAATCATGTGACTAACATTGTATGTCCTTGTCCATTGTAAATATTGTGCATACAGACATTGCAGTCGTGACTGAAAAACAACATATCCAGCCCTGAATAATAGTGTGGAAAACTATCAAAATTTAAAATAAACATCTGCTTCATAAGAAAGGTGGGCAGGAGCGGACTGAATCCTTCCAAGTGTTGCAAGCAAACTCCTGCACATTCTAAATTTGGTGCCAAAACATAGCCAACACTTTGGTGTTTTGTGAGTCAGTGTGCATGTGTTTGTAATTAAAAAACAAAAATAGGCAAATACCTGGTTTAAAACACATATTAATCTTTTGATTTTTGCTGGTATTATGCAGCCCTATCCATTTGCTACACCCCTCAACCCATTCAGGGTTGCGAGGCTGGAGTTAATCCCAGCTGTCACTAGGCAGGGGTGGGGTACACCCTGGACTTGTCAACAGTCAATAGACCCAACAAGCATTTTTGTGGTCTGCAGGAGGAAGCTGGAATGCTTGGAAAGAACCCGCACATGCACATGGAGAACATGCAAACTCTGCACAGAGGCCTTAGCTTGGATTCGACACAGGAGCCTACTTCCTATGAAGGAACAGTGGTAACCCGTGTACCACCATGTAGCTCCTGCTGTTCTCATATAATGTTTAAATCCTTTTTTAAATGTCAGTTTTTGGATGCCATTGACCATGCACCAATAAGCTAGCGGCACAGACGCCACTGGGTATTTTGGGGAATGCTAACTGTTTCCAACTGTTTCCAATTATTTTGCAAAGCTAAACTAACTGATGTTTAAGTTATTCTTATTGATCTGACACACACCAATCAGCAGTAAAACTACGACCACCTGACTACTATTGTGCAAGAATCCCTGTTCAGTATAACTATGACTATAACTATGAGATTTGCAATGAGCTTCTTTGCCAACTCATAAAAGAAATGAATGTGCCAATTTGTAAAAATACATTGCTTTATGGGAGAAATGCTACAAAGACACTTCAGTCAATGGGTTATGCCAATGTTTCACCTTGTTTTTACTGATTATTTATGTCTTTTTTATTATTTAGGTTAACTTTTTAGTCTGGGACACTGTTGCCACTTTGCATATCATGTTTAGCCTGTGCTGTTTATGTGTGTTAAAGGAAGCCTACTTGGATACTCACTGTAAAACAAGTCTACCTAGGGGTACAAATAAAATAACCTAGCACTACTTTGGTTACACTTTATACATGCCTTTCAACAGACATCATGCTTTGAGGTGCAGTTCTTGTATAGAAATTTGCATTTTTGTTATTAAAAGTGCAAAAAAATGGCCTGATAACCTTTAGCATAAATGAAAATGTAAGGAATTATCTTTATAATTAGCAGTAAGGAGTATAACATGAGTCTAAGTTGGTGTTAACATGCATTTCAAAGGCTCCGTGTTGCATCAGACCGGGTTCAGACACTAGAGGAAGTAGACCAGCTCATTTGTAATTACTAGCAGCAGACTACGCTGTGATTTGGGACTATCTGGTGCAGCCAAAAGTAAATCACCCTCACTGCGGTGTCGATACCAGACAACACCTTTTTTGTCAATGTTATTAAGCCCCATCTATCCTTTAATAAAATGGAGACTTTTGGAGACTACACTGATCACTAAGACACTCTCTGTTATGAAACCAAACATATCCCTGCTGCATCATCTGGAGAAGTTTTTACAGTTTCCCTAGCCTAAACACAGCTATCACTGCAGGAGGAGCCAGACCTGTGAGCAGACCAGTTCTGACTGGGTATCTAAGGGGTCATTGGGATCAGTTACCAGGCGACAGCTTGGCACATGTCTCCCTCATCTGGACACGAGTGGAAAAGCAAGGTTAAGTAAGTACATGGGTCAATACAGAGTGCAGAGAGAAAAAAATAAGAACAAAAGGGGAAATTGTGCAGTTTGTTGCTCCAGGAATGATTAGTTTGTGATAGATCAGCAGTAGGCGAGCCTTGCAGCCTGTGCACTCTGTGCATCGCACATTACACTATGATCGTCTGCATGTGCAGTGTGGGATTCAGCATACAAATCCTATGCATGCAGTATCAATTTAAGAGTGCATTTTATCTTACATGCAATGCATTATTTAGTTACTTTTCCATCTTGAGGGCTGAGACGGTCACACCCCTCTCTGGAGAACTCAAATGGGACTGCTTTACTATGATACAATGCACACATTTCCCCTCAGCAGCAGGGACGTTATCTCCAATATGCTGCTTGTTTTATCACACGAATAAGACCTCATGGATCTCCACAATACAGGCCGTGTAAGCCACCAGCAGCCTTATCAATCAGCCTATCTTTGCATTGGTCAATCACTCTGCACATTTACACCCAATTTCCTGTCTGATGCATATGAGCCATTTCAAGACAATTGCTGGTTCCCTGATACGATTTAAGCAGGGCTGAACTTTCACGTGACATATGAGATATGCAGCCATTTGTTAGAATGAAAAAGCCTCACACTTCACACGAGCTAACACAGAAAAGGGAAATGCAGCAGCAGGCGCACGCGAACACAGCAGAAATCATATGCTATGTGCGGCACAAGATATATTGCACTTCAACTCACCTTGAGCGGCCGTTCCTCTGGTGCTGAATACACTTGCTATCAGAGTGGCCACATACCAAATCATAGTACTATTGCCGACCAGCTATTACCACGCAAAGTGCCCCGTTCAACCAATCTCTCATATTCGACCTTGCACCTCACGGTCTTTTCGACAGAAGCCCCCTTTTCATGTCCTGTTTTCTCTCCTCGTGGCGTTTCCCTTCATCCCTTCCCTCCCCCGTCCTTCCATCCGCATCCTCTCTCCCGAAGAGACAGAGCACCTGCACCGCCGCGTTTGTAGTAGACGGAGCCCGTTTTTACGAGCGCATAGTGAAACCAAGTGTGAGAATGCAGCCACAGGTCCGCCTCTGCCGTCATTGGATTGGCTACTGATTGAGGCTTTGGGGCGTGTATTGGTCCTCCGTACAAGCCCCGCACCCGAATGACAGGAGCGCCGATTCAAGGTGAGTTGGAGCGTGCCATAGTAGTGGAACCGCAGTATCATGCGCATTGACAGAGAGACGTGTCCACATCTTTAAATACCTCTCATTTAAACTGGCCCCCACGTGCACCATCACCGCCCATCATCCATTCACATACACGCTATCCTTTTGCACTATCACTCATATCACTATTGGCATCTTTTACTGCGGGTGTGTGTGGTGAAAAAGGGGGGGAGACGCTGGTGGATGTGCGTGTGACTCATCCGTCGCTCACCCATAGCCCTCGGCTGTTGTCATGTCGCTGTCACCGACATAAAACACTCTTTTGCCGCTACCGCCGCGCCGTGTCTGGCTCTATGTGAAGGGTGTGGCGACAGATACAATACCGTTTTCCTCCTCTGTGTTTTTTTTTTTTTTTTTTTTTTTTTTTGTTTCCTCGACGGCCAAAAACGCGAGGATGCTTGCAGCTCCATCACGCTTGTGCCCACTGCGCACACATGGTTAACACTGATAAGGCTGCCTCACACTCACTCCCAGTGTGTTTTTTTCTTACTACATGCATGACCACAGAGGAATCATAGCGTCTCTGTGTGAAACGCCTCTGGGCTGCTCACATCTCACACGGATCTCGTCGCTTTTACAGTCTGCTGCGTGTTTCTGCGAGATAAACATAAAGGTGATCTGTAACGTAAGAGGAATTTGGCGATTGCATGAGCTCAGGTCTTTTTCGGTACAATTTGTAACATTTTTTTGTCGCGGCACATGTCTGTCTGTCTGTCTGTCTGTCTCCTCCCTTCCTGTTCCCTTTCCCCTTTTTTTGAGACTGCCACTGTTCCTGTCTGAAATCAAAGAAATTGTAAAAACAGACTGACAAATAATCAAAGACGTTTTCCTCTTTGTTCCAGTCAAATCCTGCTGAGTAATATTTCTGCAGTGCATTTGAACATTTTATCACTTCTTTGCAAACATTTATGATTGGGGTTCAGGGAGTGGATCTTTGCTCCCATGGAGGACTTGAACACTGATAGATTATGGGCTACACAGTGGCGATTCATGAGTCTGTTGAGACCCAAGGCAAAAATTCACAGGGGGGCCTCAGAGACCAGGTTTATATCAGTATAGCAACCCATAACCAAGTTGCCAGGTATGTGTTGAAATGGTAGCTTCTATCTCATTTGCGGTCTTACAGCCTGCTATAGCTAAGCTAACAATGGTGTCAGAGCCAGACACTGTTCTAAGTTAACCAATATTAAACACGACCCATTCTCAAAGTGCACTGCAGAGTAAGTCGCTCGCTCACTCTCCCTTTACAGTCTAATGCACGGGCTCTGCTATGCTCGTGATACACACCTGGGGCCTGATTTATAAAGCTGGCTTCTGCACAAAACAGCACTTGAAAGTGACGTACGCCACTTTCCCCGCAAGGTTGTGATTTATAAAAATAAACTTGGTGGGAGAATGTGTGCACCGGTACGTCAACTTGATCCTTGCACACGAACATTTTGGAGACGGGTGAAACTTGCGGTGTAGATGGTTAGGTGGTGAATTGAAGCCAATTTCATCTCATACATTTGATGTCATCACATATCAGACTTATAGACCCGCGTAATCAGAAACACCCAAGTCTGCAGTGTTATAGATGTGTTCCTTTAGTGAGCCATTAGGCCTACTACTGTATGCACAATGTTCATATATCATACTTTCAGAGACTTAAGGGATCATGAAGATTTCCTGGCCCATGATGATGACTGGCTAATAAACCGATTTAGATTCCCTAGAGCAGTGCTCTTGGATCTATGTGCTGAACTGGGCCCAGTGTTAGACAGAACCACCCGCCTGAACCGCGCCATCCCGGTGCATATACAGGTGCTGACCACTCTGGGGTTTCTGGCAACCGGCTCCTACCAGTGGGAATTAGCCGACAGGTATGTGTTTGATATGATTAACAATATATAATTTTACATTTTCTGTCTAAAACCCCTTTTGGGTATGATATCATACAGTTAAATTCTGTCCTTAGGTCTGGGATATCACAGCCATCCCTCAGCACAATAATGCTAGCTGTTTTGGATGGCTTTATAAACATGTCCCGTCGATACACCGGGTTTCCTTACACTGTGGGTGAACAGGCCAACATTAAAAGCCAATTTGCAGCAATGTCCGGTTTCCCAAATGTAATCGGCACAATTAACTGCACTCAGGTTGCTATAAGGGCTCTGAGTGAAAATGAATTTGTCTATTGAACCTAAAAAATTGTGCAATCAATCAATGTACAAATCATTTGTACCTCAAACATGGTTTTGACAAATTTAGTGGCGCAGTGGCCTGGGTCAACACATGACTCATTCATCCTGACACATGGACTGCAGATTGCTCTGTGGCACTCACACTATTTACAGCAGTGACGACATGCTGCCACTCGCTTGTTTTTCTTTTATTAGTAATGCCACTACTGTGACCGCCAAATAAAATAATTTTTCTGGCCTCCACCTCACCAACAAGCACCTTTATTTCGGTCTCCATGAAATTCCTTTTCCTTGTTGTCTCTGCCATGATTGAGCGTAAAATGCTGTCGATCAGCAGGCTTATTTATATGCAAAAACATCCCTGAGGTACTTTGCATTGACCATTCGTGGCAAAATGTGGGTGTGTAGAGGGCGGGATGTGAGATGAATCCACCTGCGCAATCTTCCAGGTGGACTGTGATTTATAAAGTGAAAAGTGCTTGCAAGTGTGCTTACGTACAGTTATATAAATCAGATTATTTTTTTGTCGCACGCCATTTTCAGCTTTTGGGCGCACGTACACTTTTAGTATGGATCCTACGCAATGTTTCATAAATGAGGCCCCAGGTCTGTTTTCAGAGCTGGTCGCTGCCAAACTGCACAATCCATGTAAAGCAGATTAAGCAGGAGGGAAAATGTGCACTGCATCCAGTCAACTTCAAAAATACAACACAACTCCTGTATAACAACTGTACAAACTCCCAAAACAGTCTGGCTGCAGATCGTACATCTCTGTTCATCTTAGACACCATCTCTACAAACAAAAACTTTTTAAATAAAATCAGATTAAACTTCCATTTAGGGTTAGGGTATAGGTTAAGGTAATGGTTAGGATACCAAAAGTTACAAGTTAAAAACCCAACCTGCAAAATCTGATTTCAAAAGGTTTGATAAAGCTGAATACAGTCTCCTTACAGGAAAAAAGCTGGTCTTCCATGAAAACATTCTAATGCAGCAAGTGTAACTTGCGTAGCTCCATTTGCTCCATAACTGCTTAGATAACTTAGCTAAAGCTAAGCTCACAAAGCAGCAACATAAGATAGCAAAGCTGCATTCTCTGTGTTGCTAGGTTAGCTTTATATATGTTTAGCTCATATTGTTGAAAGTTACTTGCGTATTAGCATTAACTACATAGCCAAACTTTGTTAGCTTTAGGTAAGTTTGCTACAGCTCATTTTTCTGAAACTTACTTAAGTGGTAACATTGATTACATAGCTAGCATAGCTGTGTTAGCTTTTAGATAAGATTGCTACAGCTCATGTTGCTAAAACTAATTTATGTAGTAACACTGATTTCATAGCGAGCATAGCTGTTATCTTTAGCTACATTTTCTACAGCTCATATTGCCAAAAGTTACTTGTGCAGTAACAATAGCTTGGGTGGCTTCGTTACCTTTAGCCATGTTCGCTACAGCTCATGTTGCTGAAACTTACTTAATGTATGTAGTTACACTGATTGCATAGCTAGCATAGCTGTGTTAGCTTAAGTTAATGTTAATGAAGCTAAAGTGGGCCACCAATCATGTAACTACTAAACGGGTCTGTGCATAATTTAGTCCCAGATTAGACCTCTGATCTTTTCTTTGTTTTATTTATGAGACAATGCTTAGTCTGTCATTTTTGCTTTGTGATTATTTCATGAATGTAACTTCCAGACTTTATGTCTAAGTGAATAAAAATAAATAATTAAATCCAAAACTTGAAATACATTGTAACAGTAAATTATGGTGCTTCTGTTCTAAAAAAATGAACAGTCTGTGAGAGTGGCTATAAGAGATATATGCTCTGCAGCCAGGCCTCTCTCCAGACTCCTGATAACAAATCATCATCATCAGCAGCGTTATTTATGCTATTATTTATATATTGACTGAAGCTATGCTGAACCATATTAGTAGCTAGCTTCAATAGCTACAGTAATGTTAGGACTTACATTACATTAACATTGTTTTTCTTCCTGTAAATGATGATAAATATGAATAATTTTAAGTTTAATACAAACCTGATTATTGCGTTCCTGGTCTTGAGACATCGTGGAAAAGACACCAGTTCCGCTCAGCTCTTCTTCTTCTTGTAGGCTATTTTCGGCAGTTTCGCTCGGTTGAGAACTATCTGTGCTTCCTGGCTGTCTTTCTCACTCAATGTGGTCCCTAAGTAAATTTCAAAATTTTAAGAAAACATAAAAAAATACTGAGAACACATGCCAATGCCAAATTGTGGAAACATAACAAGATAAATATTTCTATAAAAATCTTTGATGACTTGTATTTCTTACATTTTTGTTTCAAATTAGTGGGTATAGATGGCTAATATAGCCCTTCTATCTGAATTTAAAAAAGAAAAGAAATTGGTTATATTGTGGATATTTTAATTGTATATATAAGTTTGTGATTTAATTTTATATATATATACATATATATATAATTTTTTTTTTTTTTTTTACCTGCTTAAACATTTTAATTGAATTGAATTTTCCCCTAAATGAATTTCTGAATGACCTGCATATGCCTTTTTAACTGCCTGATATGTGTAACTTTTGAAAGTTTGCGAGTCCAATATTTTATTCTTTCTTCAAAAATATCGGTGTCATATCGAATTAAAAAACATTGGTATCGCCCATCTCTATTGAGAACAGCAACAGAAAACCAAAATGTGTTGTGTCTTCATGTAAAGCCCACCAAGCTAAAGCATCATCTGATAAAGCAAGCAGAGTTTAAGGATGAAACAGAAGTTTTTTTCTGACAAAAGGGCAAGGAATACATCCACCAGAAAACATGAATGGTGACCGCAACCTCAGAAAAAAGCACAGAGGGCTTCTAATTTGGCTGCTAAAGGATCACAAAAAGTAAGAGGTCACCCTCACTTGAACAAGAGCTTGTATTTAGGCTCAAGAGTTTAAAATACAGCATCTAGGAGTTCAAATAGCAGTTAATATATGTTTAATTAGTATGAGAGTTATGTGGGGATCCTTGGACAATTTTCTGCCCTTTAAGGGGTCCCTAGCCCCCAAAAGTTTGAAAACCCCTGGATTACAGTGATGTTATATGCATGCATCTTCTCAGTGCCTTCAGTCTTTGGATACACAGGGCACTATGGTTCATAACCAATCTTAAGTCCTTAACTCATCATTGTATTCTGTATGGTCTAGCTGGTTAGCCTTCATTGACCACATGTAGACAAAATCATTGTCACATCCTTATTCATAAGGCTATACTAAAACTGCTTCCATCATACTTTATTCATGTAAATAATGCTGCAGTTCTACAGTTTTCACTCTGTGACTCAGTCACAAAATTGACTTTTGTTATCTGTGCCCAAAAACTACCTTGAAATGGGTAAAAGCAAATTTGGGAACACTGCTCCTGCGGCATGGAATCTATTACAGAAAAATCTGTGTCTGGACAAGCTAGTCTCTTTATATCTTTTTTTAAAGAGTTAAAGAGACTAGCTTTTAACTATTTGGGGCTTTTTAAATTTATTGTAGAGATAGTGGAGCCAGAAACAGTGATGAGAGAGTGGCGAACGACACACGGGGAAAGAGCCACAGGTGGAGCAGAACATAGGGCACAACCCAACCATTAGGCCATCCATGCCCCTCTTCAAATCTTTTTAAAAGTAAGATGAAGGCGTTGGAGGATGATGCATCAGGTTGTAGATGAGTTGACTAATAACCTATTGCACTGTGACCTTGATTTGACTGATTTGTGTTTGTAATAATAGTCAGGACATGCTTGTAAATCAGACTATTGATCTCAGTTAAGTTTTCTGGTGATGTAAATTTAAATGAAATAAAATAAAATTACATGAGCCTTTCCCAGATATGTTTAGATGGTAATAATACATGCATTTGTGTTGATCAGTAGCTGTTAAGCTCGCCTCCTGGCAAACCGTCCCTTAATGCAGACTTTCTCAACCTTGGGGCCCTGTCCCCAATGGGGGTCGCAAGATGATTTCTGGGGGTTGCCAGATCATTTTTGGAAAAATATAAATGCATATAATTAATGTTAAATTACATAATTTCAGACAGGTAGTGGTTTTATTTGTTTTTTTGCTTCCACAGCTGCAGGAAGTTTGCTAGCTACCTGATGATGAAAAATGGAGCAATGGCTTCACAGAAAAAGTGTTCCAGCTCAAGACTTGGGTCAGCAGCAGCAGCAGGGGTCTCAAGGTCAGTCACCAGAAAGCCTAACAGCAGCTCCACTACCTGGAAACGTAAGGCACTGGGGCTGATACCGACTGATATCAGAGAATAGAGGCTCTGTAAATATCAGCAAGACTTTTTGAAATATGGCTTTTCATGCATGACCAAAAACAAAAACAACACACGTGTGATTCGAAGGAGGGCAGGTGTTTGGGGGGTCGCAGACACCAGTGCATGTTTAATTGGGGGTCGTGACTAAAAAAGGTTGAGAGCCACTGCCCTAATGGACTGGTTCAGATCAACTCCTGCTGTTGAGCAAAATTATCAGTGTGGTCAAATCCCTTTATTAGCTCCCTTCTTTATACCTCTTTCTTTTCCTGGGTCCAAACCTTTGTACAGGTCCTGGTATAGTCCTTTGATAACAGACATTACTGGGATAACTGTTTAGCTTTATGGCACAACCAGGATGTAAAAATTATTTCAATCAGGACCACTTTGTCAAGAAGCACACGAGATTTGCTGTTGTAAATATTTTTCTTTATTAGCAGTAATTAATTAGCGCTTCTTGCCATTATTTATACTTGGTGGTTTTGCTGCTCTGGGATCCCCCTCGAGCCTATGTAGAAAGCATTAAGCAGGAACAGCATTTGTTCCTGCTCTTCCTTTGCCAACAAGGAAAGCCTGAGGCAGGGTGAGAGGCAGCGAAAAACCCAGAGTGGTGTAGGCATTAATGACGACAGAATGAGACTGATCAAGTCAGAGGCAGAATAAGGAGGAGCTGGGGTGGAGGAGGGTTGCGAAAACTGTCTTGCAGAGCCAGACTAGAGAAGGTTAAATACAGCAGCGTGAGTGCAATTAGCCAATAGAGTGCCTAAAGTAAATCAGCTGGCCCTCAGCTGATGAGGGTTTGTGTGAGATCAGTTGATCTTGGTTATATGGCACTGCTTGACTCTGTGACCTGCCTGAACTAATGCTATATGCTCAATAAATGAAAAAAGCCCATATTATCTAAAGACAAAGGGTTTTCATTTCAAAACATACAACATTTTAGTGCAAAAATAAAAAAGTGGGTTTTTTTGTTCCTTCTTTTGCTTTTTTTCCTTTCTTTTTTTTTGCTGACCTCATTGGGGCCCTCATGCGACTTGGCCCAAGACACTTTCCCCCTTTCCGCCCTAATGGGTGGCCTTGTTTCCCACCATTCTGAGCCCCTTCCAGCATGCCACACCATGTTAGACAGGCAGTACAGTCAGTGATGATTGGAGATCTCCTCTGACAAATGTGTCTGTTAAAGAGCAGAATGACAACTGGAGCTTTATTGCATTTGTCCTAATGGAGCACATACAACTAAAGCTATGACTCACCAGATATGGATCCTAATTATTAAAATCTGTGTGTCAGGGGGTCCTTGTGTCATCATACGACTGCTTGACTCAACAACACTATACGAAGGTCTCTTCTCCACAGAGATCACTGCATGTTGAAGCAGTTTCTGTCAATGACAGGGACGTTTTTTTTTTTTTTTTTAAGGTGGAGCGTCACTGGACTCACACAATGACTGTCAGGGGAGGTGTGACTGCTGCATGGCAACACAAGGTCACATTACACACATAGCCCCCTTCAGCACACACCTAAAGTTACACAAGTGCTGACACAACATGAGTACCTACTGTAGGCCTTTACATTCAGCGGCACGAGCCTGTTTCCACAGCGACGCTCACATGACATAAGAGCATTTGCTTCATAAACCACTAGAGAGATTACTTCTTTTTGTCTGCATCAGAATTTGATTTCATACAAGCCAGGGCAAAGATAACAACAGGAAAGATAATCTCTTATGCAACAACAACATTAGCTTTAGGCTCTGTTAGGGGACACACAGGACATAACTAAAGGGCAGAGAGGGAACATTTCTGAATTTTTTAATGCAGCAGGGACAAGTGGCTCTGCCCGGGTAAACAACTTCAGGATTAAACTCTTTAGAGAAAAAGTCATGCGTGCATGATTCATCATTCCTTTTTTATTGTTCGTGTTTGAACTCATAACATCTGAGTGTGAGAAAATGATGTTCATTTGACGTCAGTGTCCACTTTATTTTTTTGTTAAATATTGTAACAGGGATTTACTAGAGAAAGGTACACTGAGCTAACACGAGGTCAGTTTTATCTAATTAGTTATTCAGTTAAAAGCCACTTTTGGGCTTTTTTTGACAGCAGCAATCAGGTGTTAGCCTAAAGGGCTGAGAAATAAGACCTACCCTCAAGAAAAAGGTGAAAAGTATTTGATTTAAGTTCAACTTAAGTACTGCTGAGGTACTTAGGAGTTGTACAGTGAAATACTATCTTTCCTTATGCAGGCAATAACAACGAGAGAATAGATCTCCAACCAGGTTGTTCAAGTGAAGTCAAACCCCTCTTATAAACTAAAGTACACAGCAAAATTGCAACCTTGCACGCCAGATGAATTTGTTTCACACAACCATCTGGTAAAACACTCATAGACAGTGTTTGGGAAAGGGCAGAGCCTTTGAAAAAAAAGTCGAAGGGTGATTGGATGAACGTTCTGTCCGTCACATCTTTACAGGCCAATCAGAGCAACAAACATGACGTAGCTCCTACCGAGCTGCGACCCTCCTTAAGGAGTAAACTCCATAGAGAACTGTGTAACGTGAACCATGGCGACTATAGACATGTCAGTACATGACTTTTGTCATTTAAAAAAAAAAATCAACTCACTGTTGTTCTTTGTTTGTCTTTTAATGAAGAAATGTCGTGAAGTTCTGATAAAACTGGCACTCCAGCAGCATCCACGCTAATGTCTTCCGCCATAATTGCACCGGTCCTGTCACTTTCTAATTGGGCCCAAATGGTTCAGACAGGAGCTTTGCAAGATGGATTCGCCAGTGAGAAACACAGAAACAGGCATATCCATCTGCTTTGTAAGGTTAGCAAAATTGACTGTGAATTAAACATGAACAGATTTAAATTTAATATTTAGAAGTGTCTGTATTGGTCCTCACTGCATACAAATAGTTAAAGTACACTTTTGAAAATATTATATATTTACAGTTTGACAGAGTTGAAACTTTTGAAAATTTGTGGCAAGCTGGATCTCCTTGGGCAAGAAAAAAAGCAGATAGTTAACCTCGTAGCAAGGTTATTCACCTTAAAGGGATACTTCAACATTTTGGCAAATTCGCCCATTGCTATAATTCCTACAGTCTTAGTAATAGGATTTTTTCCTTTAGTTGTCGGTGCAAGCTGTTTCTAGAGCTGGGGGGACCATTAAACCAGCTGTACCACTAATGCTATGTTAGCAGACGGAATTTTTGCTTTCCCTCATCAAACTCATCAAATACACAACCCAACTACTCCAAAATGCTCTCATGGACAAGTTGTGACCTGTACATTCACCACACTATAAAATAATCATGGAACATTATGAGACGGAGATGTTTTAAAGTTAAATGCAAAGCCGGAACTACATCCCAGACATGGCTGCTGCACTGTGTCACTCCGCCCAGTGGTTCACTCAAGAAATAGTTCCGAGTATTTGCTTCATGTGTTGTAATGTTACATAATTATTCATTATTATTGCAGTGGGCAGAAAATTGCCACCACTTTAGAAAACGGAAGACACAACATTCCTAATGATGATCCATGTAAGGGTGCAGAGGAAATAACTCCTCTTTGATAAATGGCAGAAAAAACACAGATAATAATAATACAAAAGATGGAACTCCTACTTAGGAGTCTTTTGGTAGCATAACAATGTTGTGTTACAAGTAAAAGTCCTGTTTTCATAATGTCATGTTAAATTAACTGAGCAATATCATTAGCTGTGAAATATGACCATGAAACTTCAGTAACAGGTTCTGCTATGTTGAATGGCTTATTACACAGTGATAATGCAACATTACCATATTAGAAATAGCACTGTTGATGCCTTGATACAATGGTTCTCAACCTTGGGGTTGTGAGACACTGAGAGGGGGTCATCAGATGCCTTAAAAAAACAGAGAATATTTTTAAAATTACACTGTTTCCACTTGACACCAATTTTACCAAATGTTAACATTTTTTTTAAAACCAATTTAAGTGCATTTTTGCCTCTTAAAACCCATTTTTGTCAATTTTAAACCCTTTCCATCACTTATTTTGCCTGTTTTTGCCTCTTCTAAACCAATTATCACTGCTTTCTGCCTATCATTGCCTCTGTTGACCCATTATTGCCTCTGTTAACCACTTTTTACCTCCACCAAGGTTATGTGATCGCGCTTGCAACATAACTCAAAAAGTCATGGACAGATTTTCATGAAATCTCAGGAAATGTCAGAAATGGCACAAGGAAGACCTGATTAGATTTTGGGACTGATCTGGATCACCATCTGGATCCAGGAATTTTTTAAAGGATTCTGTACTATTGGGAGATAGGGCTAATGGCAGGGGTCTGTACTGTTACCACTTTACACCAGGAGATGGCGGACATGAGTAAGTTTTGGAGTTTATAGAGTTTGAAAATCACAAGCCTAGTCGAGGAGACAAGTCAGAGCATAACAGAGAGAAAGACAGCAAACTGTAGTGAGAATACACACAATGCTGTGAGGAAGAGAGGAATATTCACCCTCTGCCATATCTTCCAGTCGTCCAGTGAGACCATGGGTGCTTCCGCCATGACAGTCCACATGTAGCAAAGCCAATGCTTTGCCTCACCATGTCTCCACCCCACCGGGGAGGGAGTATTCGGCGAATTACATTTTGGGAGTGATCTGGATCATCGTCTGGATCCAGGAATGTTTTTAAAGGATTCTTCACTATTAGGAGATAGGACTGATGGCGGAGGTCTGCGCCCTCTGAGTGCTTTTCTAGTTACTCCCTTTTTTGCCAATTTTAACAACAGTTAACCCATTTTTACCATTTTATATCAATTTTTCATCCAGTTCCACCAAACTTCCAACAATTTTTTTGCACCTTTTGAGCATATACATTTTGGGCCACTTTTTAATCCCTTTTTTACCAATTTTTTTGTCTGTTTTTGCCACTTAACCAATTTTTGGTTATTTTTTTCCACACTTTCATCTAATTGCTGCCACTTTAACCCATTTATGTTCTTAAAAAATCCAATTTCACCACCTTTTCTATCATTTTTTGCCATTATTAACCAATTTTAGCAGTTTTGTACTCATTTTTTTTAATCTTTTTTTAATCTTTTTAACAAAATGTATTTTCATTTAAAGAAGGGTAAATGAATAAATAAAGATAATTGTTTCTTTAGTAAGAGTGGTTATTATTCAGTTTAAATATAAACATGGTTTTCACAGCTTAAGGGCCATGGTTTTGCTGACCTCCATGAGTCCCAGAAACCTCCCGTTTTTTTTTTTACTTCCTTATGGACAACCTTGTCTGGACACGACTACTCTGTAATGTTTATGGCTGTTCATCTATCTCCAGGTACAGCAGGGGTCCCCGGTCTCTGGCACCTCTGTTTTGGGGGGTCATAGGCTGAAAAGTTTGAGAACCGTAATGTATTCATCACTTCAGTATAAGCTGATGAAGAAAATACTTTTATTTATTCAGAACTACTGATCAGTCTGTTTCTCAGTTTCCCCACACAGCCCTATTCATTCTTTTCTAAATTACATATCTATAAGTTGTTATGATATTTAGCCACACTATCACCCTGAATGTGAAAAGAAAGGTGCTTCATGTTATTAGATTTCTGATGAGTAAAAATAACATCTGTATTAGATTAGAAATAAGGACTAAAGTACTAGAATAAAATAATTTCATCTCAAAACATCTGCAGTAATGTAGGAACTGGCCCTTTTAGTCACATGTTTGTAATGGTCATGTGATCATGCAGGTAAAGGTGCTTAAATGCAGGTAAAGATGACAAACAAAGATCATGGCAACTGTTTGTGATAATGATGATGATGAACCACAACATAATCCATTTAAAATGTGCACATTTTTGTGGAGTTGAAACTTTTAATCTTGCATGCAGAAATAGACAAAATAGTTAAAGTCAGTGCAACCCTTTAATACAAAAATGGTATTTTATGACTCGTAGTGACTACTGAGATGAAAAACCCCAGGTTTCAAAAAGTGAGTGGACAAATCGGGCAACATCTATTTGGCTATTCTTCCATTTTACCTGTGTCTATGGCAGCTACCAATAAGAAAAAAATATACTGTGAACACATCTTTTAGATTTATTACTGAATGTTAAGTGGAATAAAACTGTCAACAAATGAAAGCAGCTTTTTCTGGGATCATTCCTCATCCTAATAAGAAAGGATTTTCTCGCACTGTTCCCATCTTACCATGTTTTGTGAATCTATACATAGGCCTAAACGCTTTCACTGACTGAGATGCTTCAGTGACAGAAACATATGGATGTGTACACTGAGGGCCCTGTCCAGCATCAGTCAGTCAGCCTGCAGCAGCAGCAGCAGCAGCTGACTAACCTGCCAGCACAAAACAAGATGTTGAGCACGCCAACTGCTGAACAGATGTTCTGTTGCATGACTGTTTATGGTGTTTTTATGAGCTCTGTAGTTCCTGACAGTCTCTTGCTGCTTTATGGTTCATTTCATGCTTTGACCAGTAGTGGTCAGTAATGTTTTATGTTATGAGCCAGCCACATTTTGTAGTATTTGTGGATTTATATTGTATATGTTTATCAAAATTATTGAAGTGTGTGAGGGACTGCTTGTTTGCTTCTTTATGTGATTGACAGAAAGCCAGTCCAGGGTGCAACCTGCCTCTCACCCAATGACAACTGGGAAAGCTTCCAGCCCCCCTGCAACCCTGAATTGGATAAGAGGTAAGGACAGTTCAATAAGTTTAGAAAATATTTTATTATGGCTTTGATATCAGTTAACAGGAAACTAAAATACAACAATTAAAAAAAACAGTCTTTTTCAGGCAGTAATGTGAAAATTTAAAATGTGAGACTCTCCTTGTTTGCCTTTAAAGGCCACATATAACACAAAATACATTTTTTCAGGCATTTCTAACAAAAATACGTGCCCCTGGCCTGTCCACAATCCCCCCAAGGATCAGAAAAATTCCCCCTTTTTCTCCACCTTTCAGAAAATTGGTGCTGAAACAAGCCGTTCTCAGATTTCCCCCTCATGATGTCATGTGGGGAGTAAGCACCGCCCCCCAGGTTCAGCTGGCTCTCCCCGCTTGGAAGAAAGATCAACCCTCCCTCCTGAGCTGAGAGGAGAATCAGGAGAGCCACATCCATTAATCCACATCAATTTCCTGAGAGGGGCGGGGTCAGGGGTGGAGTCAGACAGCTATATAAGATTCGTAGCCATAGACACAGAAACAGATTGTTCTGATCAGGGCTGAAACAGAGAGGAGTGTTTTTTTCAGGGACCTCTGAGACCAGTAAACTTGCCTAAATTATTAAGCAGGTTGTTTTTAAATGCTGGTTGTTGAGTTTTGATAAAGAATTCATGATTTTGAAGTCCTTTTGCTTGTTTGTAAAGCTGTAAGTAACCCACTAATGCCAACCATGTCAGCCTTTTTTATAAAGTGCTCCAGCAAGGTGGCTAAGATCCTACAAAACTCCCGTTAAAGATCCATTATGTTTTAATGCCTCCAAACTGTAGAACAACAGACTGTAACATAACTGCAGAGTTCTACATGTTTGTAGATATTACTCTGTAAGGTGTTGATATGTAAATGCAAAGAATAGGCAAGCATCCATTTGTTCCTGCAGGGTAAAGAAATCCTCATGTGTGAGGCTATACTGTGAGTAGGAACTGATAAATTATAGATAACAGAACCTAATTTGGCCGATTTCAATCAGTCCTGGAGCTCTGAGGAAGGACACAGAGGCCAGAAAGAGAGGTATTTTGTAGAACTCCAAATGTAGTCTGTGGGATACATAATGTGTTGCTTTTAATGAAAAGCTTCTCTTGGTGTTTTAGAATGATTAAATCATAGCCTCAGCAGCAGAGCACAGCTGCTTTTGTATTGAAGAGCAGAGAATCAGGAGACCTTGAGAGGATTCCCTGGTGAAATCTGATCCCACACAAAACTTTGACAAATGGTTCTGTGGTTGGATTTTTTTTAAATCTGTAATTGAGACATCATAACATTGTTGATGATATGATCCCATTGGCCCTCTGATCTTATATTATTTTCAATTTGATTCAAACCTCATTACAGACTTAAAGTCTATTTATTCTTTCTGATTAGAAACAATGCTTTTTTGTGTTTTGTTGTTTGCATAAAAAAAATTTAACCTCCAAAACAGACATGAAGGAAATCATCACTTTCATAACCCAGTAGGATATGCAATGTAAAATAAAGCAATATATTCTTGAAATTGCAGCATCACAATTTGAATCACTAAAACACGCCCACTCAGCAAAACGACATAATTAACTACAACTACATAATATCTAAACATGCAACAGAACAATACAATTTAAACACTTAAAACACATTGAATCTCTGTATTATACCATACTATACAGAACCTACAATATAAAACACTAAACCACCCCAGCCCTTCTTCTTGACCACCACTTTCTTTTCCTGGCACAGCAATTAGACTGTGTACTTTGCAGAGGCATGTAAGCGCCAAGGAGGGGTTCTAGTTTGTCATCCTGATACGAACTTTAATCCTAGCTCTATCACGAATGAACTTTTCTGGTTTTAAAGCGACTTTTCTGTCTCTTTGGCTCTAAAGCAGCAGAGATGATTGACACACGCTCTGTGTTAGCAGGAGGGCTCAGGGCCTCAGAGTCTCTTTCATTCCCTGCTTTTCTCCTCACATGAGAATCACTTGTCATGTTCAGTGGTCATCAGTGACGGCTGTGAACAAGCCACACAAAGAGTAAATGTGTGAGGGGAAATATTGCTACTCGTAGCCTTTTTAAAAGTAGTTAACTGCAGTTGTATCCATTTTATATCCCAGAAAGAAGTAGTAACCCCTACCTAATTACCATCCATTAATATCCATTAATGGCATTAATATCCTTTTTTTCTGAAAATTTTCACAGAAATTCTGTATTTTTGCCCTTAGTTTAACAGTTACACACATAAAGCATGACAGTGAGCCCAAATCTGTTGCAGATGTGAAGTCACCATTGTTTCTTATATCACCCCAAAGGTACTGCCAGGAATAGAGCTCCTAGCCTGTCAGACACACCCAGTTATTAATATTTTAAGCGAATGTAAGGTGAAAATTATTATGTCTCAAATTAAAGTTGTCTGTTCGTTTTCATCACACTGAAATCATCAAATTTCGAAACATCTCTCTCTTCTCTGCATCATGCCGTCTTCTTGCTAACTTGTGAACTCTATTTATACCACAGTGCTAATTGAGCTGTATATGCTTATCCTGACTCCTGATGTGTTCTCACTAACACTTAGCCACTCTGAAACTCTGTTCACAGCATCTTTTGAGCACTAAAAGGTAAAGGGTTTATTTTTTTGTAGGATCTTGGTGTATTAAAGAAAGACAGAAAGAGCACATTTAGTGGGTTATTGTTTTTCTGGTAACTTTCAGAGAGCTAATCCCAAAGCGGCCAATATGGAAACTTACTGCAGTGCTCTGTAACACAGCCTGCCAGCCAGCTGATTGCTACTGTCTGTTCCCATGAGGTTAATATCACAGTAGATATTGAGGTTAGACTGTTTCCCCATCTAAAGAGTTATTAAAAATGCCACAATTGCCTGATGACAGTTGTACTCAGTGATCACATTTACCAACTTACTCAAAGACAGATTGAGCTGTTGTTATCACTTTACATTTCTATCAGAGATGACAGAATGCCCTTTATTTTGCTTTAAAAAGCATATTCATTGTACAAAAAGAAAAGGTAAAGAGCTAGATTAGCAAGCTCACAATAGAAGTTTACAGTAAATTATCACTCCCACGGCGTGCCGAAGCTTAATATGTGTAGGACTGATGATTCACCACAGAAAGGCACCACAGATGCCAAACACCATGCATGCTTAAAATAAGCAACATTAAAGGAGTATAGCATTCGTGGACAACATGATGAAGCAAATCTAATGGTTCTATTCAAGTACCATTAACAAGAGGCATGAGTTTTGGAAAAAATGTTTTTTTTCCTATGAGCTGAATTACCCAGGATAAAGCTGGCATATGTTGCAATATGAAAAAACACAGGGAGTTTTCCCAAATAAAGGAAAGTGGATTTTTTAAAAATTGTTATCAAAGATGGTCATAAGTCATTAGTTACCACCAATATCAAGTTTTATGCATTTTCATTTTTTTGTGCAGTGGCCAGAAATTGGTGGAAATTATGCAAAAGATGGACCAAACATTTTGAACCCTACCTTATACGGTTATACTCATAATTTTTTTTTATTTTTTTAAATGATCAATTTATTTTTCCGTAATCACCTCCAGTTCTAAACATGACATCTTTTCAAATACCTATAATCTTTAAACTTTTGACTTCCTGTTTGGAGATTTTCTGGGTTTGGCAGCACGTGCACTGAACATAGACCTGCAGCATATCCCCAACGAAGCACGTTGGAGTGGTTCTTCAGAGATGCAATTTGTTATATCTAACATGCAAAACCCAAGTTTATGTTCATATCAACACCCACGGACATTTTTATTTCATTTCTTTATGCCTTTATTTCACAGAGCTATAAAAAATCCCACTGTAAGTGGGTCTTTTAAGGGTATCCACGTGAGGCTGGCTGCAGGAACACCAAAGTCCTGTAGCTACACAACACCTGTTAAACAGCTGTTTTTTGCACCAAAAATGAACTGGTTTACAGCCTGATTTCAAAAACCAAATGTGTCTCATTTACTAATGTCTTCATGTGCTCTCACTGTACAGGAAGTGATTTTTTTTTTTTTGTACAACAATTGTTTCAATTATATTTAGGAAAAACATCACTGCGCACTGATTGGTGCATTTCATTTGATTGACAGATAGTTTGACAGGCTAAAAGAAACCTTCTGTCAACCAGAATGCTAGCTTGCTAGTTGACAGGAAGTTGAGTTAGTGGTTGGGCTGTTAGGTCCAAAGTTTGGTTGAGACGGTGATTTCAATGTGGAAGCTACAGCGGATTGGCTGCAAAAGCTGTTTGATTCCGCCTATTGTAAGCAGACGGCTGATGTCACACAGGCTTTGTCCAATTCTTTTTACAGTCTATGGTCGGGACCAAGGTTCATGTTTTTGTTACACTGTATTGGTTCAGTTGGTTTTGGTTTCACACTGTAGTTACTGCAAACAGACCATCATACCTACATGACAAACCAGTGTGTTTTTATCAACTATGTGGGTTACATGTTTCTACAGTTTACACTAATTAACTACAGAGATAAACAGTTCACAGATACCCAGAGAACTGCAATATCTACTCTGCCTCTGATTGGCTTACCTTGATGTTTTTATGCAAACAAACAATAAAGCCAGTTAGAGGCTGAGATAAGTGAGGCCATTCCTTCTCCATTTTAGGGCGGAAAATGGCTGCAGAGGGCCTGCTGATGAATGATGCTCATCAGAATAGATTTATACTCAGAAACCAAAAACATGTGTAGGTATAATTTATAAACACGCCTGCATCCTGCACTTCACCACTGCCTCAGCTTTTGATGTCTACAGAAATTGTATCCAACATGCATACAGCAAGAATATTAGCCCCAAATCCTTATACTGTATTACTCATATTTAAACAGTAACAAGATAATTTCACTTGCAGATTAAAAATCTTTTGGTAATATTTGGATATAATACTAAGATACTTTTTGGATCTTTAAAAATAAACATATAAAACAAACTGACCTTAAAAGCTTTATTCAAAGGGGGAAAGTCCTGATTTCAGGATGCTATCTCCAAGCCAAGTGAAACATTTGATTTAACTGGGACATCATTTAAAAATGAAATAGTAAAAATGACACTCCTCCTTCTTTCCTGCTCTGCTCGTCAGTCTTCTCCATGAGTCTGAAATTTAACCCTCCTATATCTGAACGCCAAGCTGCTGCTTCTTTAAGTCCCTCTCCTGCTCTGCATAGACCTGCTGACAATTTGGGCTGCAGCCTTTTACTGAAAGCTATAGCCAAATGTGTGTCAGCTGGAATCATCAGCGCTGTATAGAAAATAAAGAGCTAAGACCAAAAATAGCACTCACAAACCCGGGGAATCTCCCCAGTTTTAAGTAGCAGACTACAGTGTATTGAATGAATTGACAGATTCAAAGGGAGGAGAATAACAATCAGAAGCAATGTTTAATGTCTCGCTTTGAATGCACACTAGTGTTATGAAGCAGGAGGGGGTTGGGAGCTCTCAGTGAATCTTCAAAGAGATGTTTTTTGACACTCAGTGAAGGTTACCTAGAGATAAGAACATCCATCAAAGAAACGGTGACAGTTATGACCAATAGACATCCAGATATAGTTTACATTAGCATTTCTTTGAATCACTTATGACTTGGAGTGCTATTATCAATTCCACCCCTGTAACATTTATCATTAAGCATGGATATCATGTATTACTACAGCTAGATTGTCAAATATTATCACTGCGTCACCTATCATATCTTGTTAGCAGTGCTGCCAAAAAAAAAACAACTAATATTTACCTGCAATAATTTTCATCTTTGTCTTAATGTATTTATAAAATATTTTTTCCATGTTATTTTTAAAAGAATTTTGGTGAAGTTTTAACAAATTACACTTTTTTCTCTCTCCTGCTCCATTCAAATGATTTCTTTTTGTTTTTATTATAGTCTATAAAGCACCAGCAGCCTTATTATAGGAAATGTGCAATACAAAAAAAGCTGCTCTGCCTTCCTTTTTTACTTTTCTTTTCTGCACCTGTATGGTCAACCAGAGAACAGGAGATACACTATATGGGCAAAAGTATTTAGTCACACCTGTCAGTTATTGAATTCAGGTTTTTTAATTAGCTCCATTGCCACAGGTGTATAAAATCAAGCACCTATCCATACAGACTCCGTTTGCAAACATTTGTGATATAAGATGCTCAGTGACATCTCGTGTGATGCTGCCACTTTTACAATAAGGTGGTTTGGGAAATGTGATCCCTGCTGGATATTATACAGTCAGCTGTAAGTGATATTAGAAAGTGGAAGTGTTGAGGAACAACAGCAATTGGTTCCCATGGCCAAACAGCTGCATGCAAGCCTCACATCACCAAGTCCAATGCAAAGTGTCCAGTGGAGTGGTGTAAAGCCCACTGACAGTGGACTGTGGAGCATTGGAAATGTGTTCTGTGGAGTAATGGATCATGCTTTTCCATCAGTCAGATGGGAGAGCATGGGTTTGGCAGATGCTGGAAGAACATTACCTGACTGACTGCTTTGTGCCAATTGTGAAGTTTGTTGGAGGAGGTATAATGGTATGGGGCTGTTTTTCAGGGTTTGGGCTAGACCCCTTATCTCCAGTGAAGTCCATCTTAATGCTTCAGCATACCAAGACATTTTGGACAATGCTACGCTTCCAACATTGAGGCAACAGTTTGTGGAAGGCCTTTTTCTATTCCAACATGACTGTGCCCCAGTGCAAGGACTATATAGACATGGTTTGATGTGTTTTAAGTGAAAGAACTTGACTGGCCTGCAGAGCCCTGACCTCATCCCCATCAAGCACCTTTGGGAGATTCGAGCCTGGTCTTCTTGTCCAACATCCGTGCCTGAGTTCATAAATGCTCTGCAGCAGGCCAATTCATTTAGCGGCCTTGGGGCCACACGCGGCCCAGAACCAACCTCCAAGTGGCCGAGGCTGTGGTCATGCCAGAGATGCAGAGGGCAACCTGTTTCACAATTTTTCATAAATTCCCACAGTATTTCAGACTGTGAATGCAACAATCCGTGCAGCCTAGCAACAGTCTACCTACAATGTACTGCGATGCTGACAGAAGTAGCCCCAAGATACCGAGTATAACACATGTCCTTTTCAACTGTAGCTACAACTGTGCAAATTTAATTTTGGTCATGTTGCCAAATTTAAAAGGAAGACAAAGAATAAAAAGTGCATATTTTGCATCAAATTGATCTGTAATCGTTCGAAATTCGACATTACCAACTGCTTACTGGGCACCGAACATGTGCCCGGCTACATTTCTTGATTTTGAAATTTGGCCCAGTTGAATTTCTAATTGAATAGCCCGGCTCTACAGAATGAATGGGCACAAATTCCTACAAAAATATCTTGTGGTAAGCCTTTCAAGAAGACTGGATGCTGTTATTGAAGGTTGACCGACTCCATATTACTGCCTCATTTTTCATGATTTTGACGCTTAATTTTATAAACTTAGAGATGTTTTATTTGACTGACATTTGACTTGGGGGTTCATAACACAGTGACCTGTCATACAGTAAACCTAAATACGGATCGATGTTCACTTTACAGGGTCTTTAAGTTTGTCAGTGTCAAACATGCAGCTTTCTAGTCATTGCAGTTTGCACTAGATCCTAAAATAAGGCAAACTTTGTAACAATCAGATTCCCTGTGGTGAAGTGAAATTGACTTTAAATTGAAAAAAAAAAAAAAATTCTGAACCAGATCATGACAAATTTACAGATTCATGCCTCTAGTGTATTCCCTTAAAAAAAACTTCCAAAACAATCACCTTCTTTTCTTCTTTACTTGGCCTTTGTCTACATGTTGCATGATAGCAGCCCACCATCAGTTTGTTTTATTAGCACTATATTACAGTGGTAACATATCGTAGATGTTGAGGCTTATTAGAAAGAATATCAAAACACAAACTTATTTCATTTGTTCAGCCTGCAGCACCTGAGTGTGTAAATCTTCTTTCATGCAAAAGAAAATTTGCTGTTTCATTTCACAGTGCGTTTTGCATAATAATGCCTGCTGATATACTTTCATATCCTGTGCTTATTCCAACACAGTGCACACCTTAAACAGCTGAGCTGGTGTTAGACCTGTCTGTCAGGCTTACAGGAACAGAAACTCAGGGGGGTTCAGAGTAGATTGACGAGTGTGGATATTAAATTTGAAACTAACTGCAGTGTGAGTTCCTCATATTGTGGGTGATATACATTGTAAATGATGCATTCAGGAGGCACAGACAAACCACCTCGTTCATACGACAGGAAATGAAGGTTTCTATGAGCAGCACTTGTAATATGACTCAGTCTGATAGAGTAGTGGTGTCACTAGTTTGGCTCACAATGAGATTTACCTCAATTGACTAATGTATGAACAGGCTGAAACCCTCTCTTTGCGTATGATTACACTGTACTGCAAATGTTCTTGCATTTAAAAGAGTTGTGTAAACAAGCTTCTTGTTCTGCACTGAAAAAAATATTACAAACTGATGTAGCCCTTCCTTGAATTGCTTCAGCGGTGAAACAATTAGAAATGTACCACTCTCTATGAGATGCAACAAAGGGCAAGAAGACGCTTTGCAAGAGAGAAACTATCACCTAGCAACATGTGCAATACCAGTAACAATGCAACAAAGGAGAAGATGTGTTCAAAGCAGGTAACAAGCAGGTAGGTAAAGTGTTTTGCCCTTCTTACACAGTTAAAGACTTCAATCTGAATCTGTATTTGTGTGCATATGTATATGTGCATGTGTGTTAGTGGGACACCTGCAGTGAAGTCTGGTTTAACACTGCCACCTGCTGGTTACTTGTGAGAACAAACAAGGTTACTGATAAAAAGCAATGCAAACAGCAAGTCATGAAAATAATCTTAAAATAGTTGCTTTGTTATCAGCAAACCTACCTACACAGCTCTAAGCTGGTTTTATTTTGTTATATAAGATATTCTAATTGTTGCTTAATACTGGATAGATTTCATTTCAGATGGTTGGTGATGTCAGAATGTTGGTGTACATGATTAAGATCAGCAAGTGATCACAAACAGGTGTTGACTTTGATGATGGGTGCCTGACACTATGACGTTCAGGCATTTCCTGTCTGCTTGAGGTCCATCTTCAACCTTGATGCCCTTGTAGTGTGTGTCTGTGCCAGCTTTGCCCCCAGTTCTGTCTTACAGGTGATGCTTTTTGTTTGTTTGTTTGTTGTTGTTTTTTCATACATGCCTACCTTCGATGGATGGATGGCTGGGTATTATCAATGAAATAATTTTCCAAATGAGAACAATTAAATTTCAGTAGTTTTAAAAAATATCAGCATTATATCAGTATCAGCAGATATTGGCTTAACTGTATCAGCAGATATGAAAATCTCTGCAGCAATTAAATTTTATTTTTAAACACATTGTATTGGCTGTAAGAATTGGTCATATGTACATATAAGTTTGTTGAATTTTAGGCAGGACCAACAGACCTTTGTTGGTTGAAGTCTTTTCTTTGTTCGTCCATATTCCTTAAATTTTAAGGTTAAATTTGAGGCTTTTTTTGCTATTGTTGGACAGTGGATAGGATGAGAAACCAAGGATAGAGAATGGGGAATGACATGCAGGAAAGGGGCCACAGATCAGATATACACAATATGGATAAAGGCATTCAGCCGCCTAACTCTGTGGGAATTTGTGCCAGTTTATTCTGTAGACCATTTATGAAGTCAGGCGCTGATGTTGGACCAGAAGGCCTGGCTCGCAATCTTCGTTCCAGTTCATCCCAAAGGTGCTTGATGGGGTTGAGGTCAGGCCTCTTTGCAGGCCAGTCAAGTTGCACCACACAGAACTAATCAAATCATGTCTTTATAGTCCTTTATATTTGAACTGATGTTGTTCCTAGTAGCTTCTACTTTCTAATATTGCTTACAGTTGAACAGGGAATAACCAGCGGGGATGAAATTCAACTGAGACCGTCCCATTGCAAAGTTGGCATCCATCACAGTACCATGCTTGAAGTCACTGAGCTCTTCAGAACAACCTATTTTGTATCCCCAATGTTTGCAAATGGAGACTGTATGGCTAGGTGCTTGTTTCTATACACCTGTGACAACAGGTCTGATTGGAACCCCTGAATTCAATAATCAACAGGTGTGGCCAAATAATTTTCTCTATATGGGGCATTGGCATGTTGGATATTGGCAGAATATGGTTTTAGAAAGTTCAGTATCCTCTGACATAAATTGCTAAGAGTTGTTTAGTCTTGTAAGAACACAGAAATGATGGTGTCCAACAGATTCAGATGTCAGACAGTGAAAGGGGGGTCTCTAGAGACCTTGCATATTTCACCCATTATTATAAAATTGTCTAAATTAAATAATTGCAATTTAAAATGAAGCCATATCATCAGATGCAATTAATACTGAAACAAAAGCAATGGTTATAAAAATCCTCCCCACTGCTCATGACTGTTCTTGAATAAGCATGGCTATGTGAAACTATACTTTAACTCCCTCCAGGGACAGTGGGCTACCCTGTCTCTGGCACTCTTATTTAGGGAGTTACAGGCTGAGAAGTTTGGGAACTGCTGAAATAGAAGACTGAGCTTGTTTGCAATCCAGGACGTTATGGGCCAACTAACACTTGTAAGAAACGAAGACCAGCTCAATTATCTTCTGTCTGAGGAAACAACTGCCATTCTGATGTCTTTTCAATAAACTATATTCATTCATATTCACTATCAAAGGATAATGGTAGTGTTTCTAAAGTTTTTAAACTGAACAAGGCATTAAATCCTAGATAATCATTGAGCTTTGTAAGGCTGCAGTACAATACTGAGTTGTCACTGTGAGTTTGGGGATTATATGATAGCCTCCAGAGTGACTATTGCACTGAAGAATGGATAACTGTTTTAGTCTCAATCTGGTGTGGCTGCTGATCATTTATTGATATTGATACTAAATTATCACTTTGTAATAATGGTGCTTCAGTGTATAAATATATAATGTAAAAAAGGGACATTTATATTGTTTTTTTAGTGTTATAAAACATTAACAAGTGTTGGTGAGTTAGTATGTGATTAGTAATAGACAAAATCAGTGGAATGATCCTTTAAAGCCTATACCCACACATCACCACTAGAGGGTGTGGGTCATCATCTTACTATGACAACAGCATCTGTCTGGAGTGTGTCCTGGAATAATGGAAAACAAATGAAATGTACTTTTTTCAATAATACATGGTTTCATACTGTTACTTTATTTATTTATTGATTGATTGACAGAAAATCAATTGACAATTATTTTGATGTCATTTTCATCAGGCAGTCAACATTGAAATCCTGAATAAACCTATAAAGGTCATAGGTAGGTGAGATTAGGATTTTAATATACAGTGATGGTTAAACAGTATGTAACTAGAACGATTATTGTTATATTGCATGTGTATCACTGAGGTCATACAGGGTTGTTCCCTTTGCTACTGGAGCAGATTATTTAAAGGTATCTCCGTTATGATGCAGCTCTTGAAATGCCCATCTTGTGCTTTATTTTATTGTTGATTTTCAGGCATATTTCTCTCTGGGGACATTTGAGTTTATCCTTATCCTTAAATATTTGAATAAGGTAAAGAAAAAATCAGAAATAACAATATAATGCTGTTGCAGCAGTTCTGTTAACATCTTTGCAAACCACAATGTCTTCAATAAATGTGGCCTGAATAATGCATACCTTTTAAAATGAAACTTTATCATGTTTGAAATGGTGGAGCTTCTGACAAACTTTTTGTTCAACATTTGAACATTAGATTGCGAGGATAGACCTCTCAGATCTGTCCAGTCAGATTTTGCCAACTGATAGTCACATTTCATTCAGGTTTTTTTTTTTTTTTTTTTTCTCACACTGATGACTTATTCTCTTTCCAGCAAAAAATATAAACAACACAATAAAACAATTTGTCTTCTAGACATGGAGTAACAGTTTATTCTGTGATATAACTTGATCCATTGTTTTATGATAGTACTACACCATCTATTGTATAGAAGGCTCATAGCTTAACAATCTTTAGGCCTCATTCACCAACCGTTCTTATGCAGAAATATGTCCCTGTCTGAACTGATTTCATCCAACAAATATGTCTGTATTATGAATGTAATAGCTGGTGCTAAAATATGATTAAATATTCCTCTTTTGGTGTCATTTGGCGTAGGACTCATCCACTTTAGAACTATTGAAGTGTTGTAATTGTTTATATGAGTTATTTTCATTTGGACAACTCTGAAATATTGCTTTTCCCCCTCTCTTCTCACTCCTGCGTGCTGTCTGTGTTTGCACACTGCCCTTATATTTCCTTATATAGGCATAAAATGATTGTTCCTCTAGGCTAATCAGTCGAAGCATGAACATTTCCAGCTTATGAGCACCTGCCATTCATCAACTTAAGAACACAGGTGCAAACAATTCAGCAGGTTAAGAAGGTGTTATGAATGTCACAGTTTTCTCTTGGAAATTCTCTAGAGAATATCTTAGAAAGACATTGGTTAATGAGGCCTTTTGTGAGTCTGCTGGCTATTTATCCAAGGTAATCCATGTTACTTATTTTTAATTGGTATGAGGTTTTCGACACTTTGTTTTCATCTGTACTTTGACCTAATCCTCCCACACATTGATTTTTTTCCCTAACATGTTCAGCTAATGGGAAACTAAAGATGCAATGGTCAGCAGAGATGCTGCTCCTTCAGTTGTCCTGGGACAGTACACTTTAAATCCTTACATTAAGTAGATTGATTAGAAGTACAGTATGTGAGTTAGTTCCGGAACCGCATTAAAAATCTTACTTAGTTTATATTTATACCAAGATAGGCCTTGATTCATGATTTAATTTGGAGAGAGAAAGAAGGATTGACACAACCCTGGTCGAGCTCTGGATGCCTTTGCATATTACCAGTGGCATGGGAAAATAATCTGTTGCAGGACAGCCTCAGGTGCTTGTGTCAACTCCACTATTGAGTGGTTGTGTTACTATGAGCCCCTGGTCATTCTGTGGATGCCCTAAGGACCCAAAAACTGCTGGTGGTCTCTGGTGTATTACAAGGTGTGAAACAACGTGGACAAAAGAGATGTCGTGTGCCCCTCACCACCACACGCAGAGTCCCAAGTAATGGGTGGCACAACGGCCCTGTGCTGAATCCTTAGCAGCTTATATGCCTAAAACTTATGCACATGACCGTTTTTCACATCCACCTGGGCAGCAGTCCTTAGTCTATGTTTAGGAAAGGCAGAACCTTTGAAATAACTCAGAGGATGATTGGGAAAGGTGATTACAGGCCAATCAGAGCAACAATAGTGGGAATGCGCAGGCATAGGGAGTAAAACATTTAACGTGAGCTTTTTTTTTTGTTTGTTTTTTACCTCAATAATAACCACTCTTATCATTGCAACAAATATCTTATTTTTGCCACAGCATATTGCCTTCTTCAAAATGTTATCCCCTTATCTTAAAACAAAATTAAAATGTGTTTAAAGTGGTGGTAAAAATGGGTAAAAAGTGGCAAAAATATGTTCAAAGTAGCAAAAATGTGGGGGTGATGAAAAGGGGATCAAATGTGTCAAAAATGGTTAAATAGTGGTTAAAAGGGGTCAAAATGTGGCACAAATCTTTCATTTCAACATCCAAGCCTAATAATAGCTTGCCACACTTTTCAGCGCCAGAATGCTGGCACCAATGCTACTGATCCAACACACATACATTGAGACTATCAATAAATTACAGCTGGTGAGGGGCTATTCTCTGGGTTTGTCAGGGGCCCAGCCAACTCTGTGGGCAGGCCTGCTAATCACCATTGTTTACCAGCTTGCATGTATAACCAAACCCCGTCCATGGCAACCATCTCATTCTACTCTGATGGTACCATTCATTCTCAGACCCAAATGTGGATTAAAACTTTGCAGGATGGATCTGCCTGATGAAAGACATGGAATCCGGCCAATCTTTTAACTTTGAAAGGTTAGTCATCCTATTAAAATGTTCTAAAGATAACATCAAGATAGCACAGTATTTCATGCCAGTAAACAGGACCTAGCTTGCTTGGACGTCAAGCAAGCATTGTGGAAAGTATTGTACTGTTTGTTCAGTCAGAGGTACAGGAGCAGAAAGAGACAGAATGGAAGGGAAGTTGGAAATAGCAACAAAACATGAGGATAAGTTGCTACAGGTTGTGCAGGCCTCATATGTAAGAAAGGCGTTCATTTTCTTAATAAAGCAGGACAAAAAGAGTGAAGGCAAAGTCCTAGAAAAAGAGTACAGTTATGACTTTAACACATGTTTTCATGGGTTCAAATTTGTTTAAGCAGAATGTCAGATAATTCATCAACAATCTGGCCCCGCTGATGGAGTGGCATGATTATGAAAACACTGCTATTCTATTATACATTTTAAATAAAATATGTTTCTTAAGGCTGTATTGGTTGTGCAATAGCATGTTGTGTTCTTATCATTTCTTTTTTGTTATTTTCATCTTTTTCTTTTAATCCAGCGGTAGTTTAGGCTTAAGCAGGAAGACTATATTCTACATGCTGGTTCAATCAATCATTGGCATACTGTTTCATGCATTCCTCCACCCATGCTCACTCATTTTCCCATTTTCATCAGCTGTACATCAACTGATCACATCTATCAAGACATCATCACCGGCCATCTTCTGGTTTACACCTGTCCTTGCAGCATGTCACCTTCTTCACTCCATCGGCCTCAGATTGCATCAATCAGCCAACACTTCCACCACAAGAGTCTGGACGCCGTGGGGAAAAGATCTTTCTGTTATTTAGGGCAGACACCTTTTGATCACTCGAAAGAAGATGCCCCTCTCTCACAATAATTCAGAAATCCAAAAATTAATTCAACATCATGGATCACTGTTGCATGGATAGCTCAGCTGGTAGAGCAGTTGTCCACATACAGAGACTACAAACCTCGATGCACTGGTTGCAGGCTCAAATCCCATTCAAGGCACTGGTTTGAGCATGTCTTCCCCTCACACTCTCTCCTCATATTTCCAGCCTCTCTTCAGCTATACAGGCTTGCGCTATAGTGTAACTGTAAAAACTGCAATCTCATGCTAAGGCAGGTCTGCAGGAGAGTGAAAACACACTTCCCATCATTTAAAGATTTCTGTGCTGTTCTTTGCTCTTTATTTCATAAAGAAATATGGTCCACCTCTGCCACCTCACAACTTAATCCCATCTGTAGCTAACACCTTGATGCTGATTGGTCACACACGACATTGTAGAGACCTGCAAATGGAGAGGGGAATAACATTGTCTTAATAATACTCATGCACATAATGTTGGGGTTTATTCCTTAATTAATTGTGTCACTATAATTGTCCATGGATGTACCACAATTCTCACACTGTGACCCTCTGGAGAGAGCTCCATGACCCACTTTGGGGTCCCCATCCACCACTTAAGAAACCAATGCTCCAAAGCATAAACAATTGTATAAACTATTATTTGAAAAAAGTCTGATTAATTTGCTACAAGTGACTCACACTGTCCTCTCACAGAGCAAGTTTAGCACTTTCAATAAATGTTTAGTAACCTAGATGTTAAAAAGTTGTAGAAATAATTAAAAGTTTCTTTTGCAGTTTGATAATTGTACTTCAGCTCCCAATATTTTCACTTGGGTCATATTGTTATGGAGGAGGAGTAGAATTTGGCACCGCCTTTCTCCTGTCAGACCACGTTGAGGGCGACAACACGGTCAGCCCTTGTAGCTATGGAAACTCGTCGATGGCAACATCCACCAGTCTGTTCTGCCCCCATCCTCATACCTCTCAGAGGTGCTGAGTGTGAGCTACTGTAACCCATAAATTACAGCTGCAAGATGGCGATTGTGCGACTCATAGCGTGTCTTATTCTCTACAGCAGCCTGGGTAAGTTATTTATTTTCTCCTTTCCCCTCAGATGCCGTAATTACCAGAGCGTTGCTGCGCTGAACGAAACACGGCGACCGTTAGTTAAATATGCAGCTGTGACGGATCTGGCAATGCTAACGGTGCACCAGACGTTAGCTTGACACAAACAGATTGAGATTTATCAAGAAAGCGTAAGGTATTAAAGCGTTGAAGGGGGGTTATTTTTTATTATTAGTGTATTCATTTCGTTTCTTTGGGTTTCGTTTCGTCCTTACGTTGCTGTTGCGCGAGGCGAACCTGGAAAATGACGTAGTTGTAGGAGCATCTTTCACGTCTTAACAGCTGAATTTATGCCACCGTTTGCTAACATTCACAACACCGTAGAAAAGCGCTGTTAGCCTTAAGTCTCTCTACATTCTTCTAGAAACATGACACCAAGCTTCGACATTAGCTTGTGTATGTGTTTGTCCCTGGCTGATAATAATGATGAAATTTTAAGAATGAAACAAAGCAATAGATGTTACTTTAGGCGACATTAAAGGGCAACCACATGGTAGGGGGGACCAGTCATGTCAGCCCCGAGATGAAGGGTACCAGAAATCACAGGCCAGCGCGAGCATCTCACATAACACGCATGTGCTGTTTGTTTTGTGCATGCAGCATCAAACAGAGCCATGCATTAAAATGTAATGTGAGGCGAGTTCATACGAGCAAGTTGAGATGCAGTTTGAGTCTTATCCAAGTGTTGGATTTGAGTGCGTGCTGACCTTTGGGTGATCACATGCTGATGGATGCTGGTGGAGGAGTGTTATTACTGTGGCAGGTCGAGGGCACGAGCTGAAAATTAATTGTCAGACGTGCTGGAGAAGGACATGCCTCATCTTGATCCACTGACCAACAACAGCTGGAGCTTCAGTGCAAATCAATGCAGCTGATCCGTTGTTGCATCCACCCTGGTGTGCGCTCGGTGTGAGGTCACCCTGCTGCTGGGTGGAAACTGGCAGTGAAGTGGGTGATTTCCAAATGGCTTTTTTGCATCAGTGAGTGATGGACTTTTCAACCATGTACTCTTTGCAAGTGTGAATCAAATGGCTGACAGGCAAAAGCTTCTTTTGTAATGTTCATGACAGTGTGTTTTGGCACAGAAGTGCAGGATTGAATCACTACAACAGCAGTGAGAAAAATGATCTAAATTCAAGTTTTTAGACTATTAGTGGTATTACAATAGTCCTGAATTCTGCCCTTGAGCTTTACACTGTCCAAAGATTCAAAATATGAATATTAATCAGCCGTTAAATTCATGCACCATACAACTTGCCACATAAATTTGAATTACTTTGCGTAAATTAAGACAAAATGAATGTTTTTACTTTTATTCTTTTGGTTCTGATGTTGGAGAGAGATTATGTTATTCCCTTGTCATCTTGGTTCCTCCAGTTTTTCCTTATAAAAGCTACCCTGTTAGAAAAATCCTCTAATAACCTTGTTTCTTGCTAGTTTCTGAAGATGCATGGAACTAAGAATAAATTTCCAAATGTTTATTTGTTGAAATATCAGTTTTATTTGACAAGAAACCATGGATGCTTACTATAAACCAATTAATATTCAGATTGCAGTCATTTTAGAGGGATAAAAGATGCTGGAACCAGATGATCATTTATATATTTGTGTAAAAACAACGACAAATAACGACTGATCATCATTTCTTAGAGGGCTTTATCACAAACTAGTATTGGTATGATATTGTAGATGCTTTTGTGCATTTTTATCCCTGATGCATTGTGCACATTCTGTGTTTGTGCTGCATTATTGGGACAGCGGGACTGCAGAGGTTAAACCCGCTCAGGCTTCATCATATGTCAGTGTTTCTCTCCTGCAGTGTCGGGGTAAAAACACAGTTCACGTGTCCCTTTCTTAAATTTCCCTCAAGTCCTTCTGACAACATGACTGTCTCTTACTAATCTAGTGGAGTGATTAGTTGTTATTACACAGTCACTCCATTATGCTGTCAGTCCCAGTGGTCCTCGAGTCTCTCCATGTCGCTTCCAGCTAACTCTGCCTTCAGCATATTTGCAGCAGCTGCACTGGAATGTCTGGGAAAAGGGCTTTTTATAGATTCACTGGAACATTTCTGTTTTGTCGCAGGGATGGGAATGGGTAGTTGTTTTCATATTTAGCGCGAAAGAGGATTTTCAGAATGTGGCTATTGAGGAGCACATTTCTCTCAGAACAGACTATAGACCTACTTTGTCTTTGCATTACAATAACACAGGGATTAAAAACCGGCCTGTGTTCGCTTTCCAGCAAGCGCTGAGATTATTTTCATCATTCAAAAATATTGTCATCTCCTCAGCCTACATGTGTGTCACCAGGGAGGCGGGGGAGGGCATTGTTTGTGAATTCTATTGTCCTAAGCTGGTATTAGTTATGAGTTAGACATTGTCTTGTTAATTGACCTCGGTTATTCTTTCCCACGGCCTAGTTTTTACTCTCAGAAGCATCTCAAAAGTCTCAAAAGGCTTTGAAAGGAATTTTTTCTTTATTGTGAAAAAGTTTGGAGAGAAGTTGTGCAACAAGGGTCGCCCAAAGAACCTTTTTATCAGTGATACAGAGGGGACAAAACATAAACTTTATTAAATTAGCAATAGAAGAACGAGTTGCTATGTTGTAATTCCTCAGATGATTGGAGTTTAACTTGTTTTTTGTTAAGTGTCGCCTGCTTGTCAGATTCTTCAACTTTCTAACATTTTAAAGCCTCATTTTCTTCATATAAACTTGCAAAATGAGAGACCGAATTCAGCCCACGACTCTGCACGCCTCCATGCAGTTCAAAGAGAAAGTTTTAATCCTGGACGCTCAGTACTGAACATGCATATGCAGAGGGATGTGATTATTTGTTGGACGAGCTCTCTTCATGTCTCTCAGGATGTCCAGTCACAGCTGGGCTAAAAATAGCTTCTGATGTACAGGGTGGGAAAGTCAGCAACAGGGACGGAAGCTGAGACCTGGGAGTCAGATCTCATCACTGTCCGCAGCTGTGTCTGTATGACCGGATGCTTTAGCAGGAGCCATGTTTTCATCATATTCATCAGGGCCCAGCGTCATCTATATGCTCTACTGTACATCTCAGGGTCACTCGTGTGTTACAAGGCCTCCGTAAATAAATATGCCTCAGAGTTAGTCACAGCGCCTCAGGCTGAAAAGGAGGGGAGGTCTTGCAGTATTCAAGGCCTGCTCAGATAATTGTTATTATCTAATTTCAACTCTTTGTAGTGGCTCCAGTGGGAGCGTGAACATCTTCATTACTCAGCAGGGGTGCTGTTAGTCGCACATGACATGTACTCTGTAATTATTGCATTTGGAGTTGGCACACACACAAGGCTGACTATAGGCTTCATCTGGAAGGTGGAAAGATGCATATTTGTCCTCAGCATTTCAAAGCAGACGAACGGTGGAATAACGTGCAAGATTAAAATTGGGATTTTCATGTTCCTTAATTTGTCGCTGTGTACCCTTCGCTCTATGCTCGCTTGTTTTCCGCTTAAACTGGCATTCTGCTGGCCCAAATCTGACAGAATTTGTGAATTATGCCTGTTGCCATTAAAATCTGACATTTACAAAATAACACTGATTGCTTAAAGGAGTGCACTCAAGCAAAGCAACTTAAAATAAGTATATTTCATGTGTTTGTGCCTGTGGGGAAACCAAGATGATGATTAAATATGCTTCGCATTTAAGTGCATTCCCACTGCTAAGTTATTTCTGTGCTCCTGATTTGTTTTGTGCAGAGATTGTGATAATTTATTCATTTTGTAAACCTCAGTGCAAATTAGTGTCACAATGTAGCGACGGAGTCCTTTGAAAAAATTAAATAGAGGGATTTCTTGTTATGTTTGAGGGCTTGCTAAATTATTTGCTAGAGACAGAAACAAGGCTCATATGAGTGACACAAACTCCAACGTTGACCAACTCCACCAGCTCCTCCGAGGGAAATTGTCACCCAAACACTTGTGGGGGTCTTGTCAACTAGTGACACAGACGCTCATGTTCTAAGGTCACATTTGTTTAAGTGTCTGAAAGCATTGTCCCCGTCATCACATCTGAACTAGCACACTCGAATGAAGCCATCATGAATAATTTGGAAATCTTGTTTGACTCAGCTGCCGTCCCATCTTGAGATTTGACTTGTTTCGGGAGCTTTTTGCCTTCTCTTCTGGTCCTTAGTAATTAAAAACAAAATCTCAGTTGGACTCGGTTCAGCTGATTGACTTTGGCCTCAAAAAGCTTCTCAGTTGCCTTGTTTGTATGCTCATGATTATTGTCCTGCTGCTGCATTGTCCTAAAACTGGAGGGATGATCTATCAAAGTCCTCCTACACTTGCTCTCCAGGGTGTGAAAACATCCTCGCACAAAAAGCTGAAAGTCAGCACTTTTACCTCATGCAGAGTTTCACTTAAAATGCAGCGCAATGGAGGACAGCCAACACTATAAAAGTGTCTAACTGCCCTCATATTTACGACACTCCTCTATTAACATTTTTATTGTAGAAACTTAACCTCGAGAGCCTCTCTTTCCATCTGTCATCTTCTATCAAATTAATGCCTAATTAACAGCCATAAAAGAACCAAACCAAATTCTTGAGCCTTCTCAGGAACTATTTCATAGTTTCAAAACTCCTGTTCACTAAAAACACATGTTTAAATGTACACATTTTGCCTTCAGGTGTTAATCTTCTCCACTCAGAAATAGGAAGCAATTAATAAGTCTAAATCAGATCCCAAGACTCTCGCTCTCCCTATATTTAATCACTCTAATCCACTGTTTATTAGGCATCCTGCCCAGCTGATAATGTCTGCTAATGAAAAAAGCTTGTGTGTGCCATCAGGGTTACTCAGCATTTAGCATCTTCCTGTTTTTCTTTTTTTTCCCCTCTGCAGGTCACATTCCATCATCACTCGGGGTAATCCTCCGAACCACGGACAAGATTGTTTGGGCAAATGAGTTTGAGCGTGAGTTGCAGGGAAAATGAAACCATTTCAACCTGTTTAAGCCAAAGTAGCTTTCCTCTTTCATGATTTGGGACGCCTGCCTCCTGCTCTAATGCATTCTGTTTTCTTCACAGCCATTGAACTGACCTGCTTAATAGAGTCCATCTCCACAAACAACCCGAGGATTGAGTGGAAGAAGATTAAGAACGGTGTCCCCAGCTATGTATACTTTCAAAACAAGATAGCAGGTAAACGGCCTGGAAACTTTCCCTTTAAAAAAAAAACGAATGGAGCAAAGCATTTGGATACAAAGTGTAGCTGAATGAAAGAACTTGGCATTGAATTCTTTTCTGAGCTGTGAAGTCGCACTGTGTATGTGAATGGGCGATTGTAAGGCGTTTTTTCCTCCTCTTTTGAAGGGGACTTGGAGCACAGAGCTCAGCTCAGAGAACCAGCCAACATCCTGATCTTCAACACCACCCGGTCAGACACTGCAGAGTACCGCTGTGAGGTGGCTGCCATCGATGATCAAAGGGACTTTGATGAGATACTTATTAGCCTTGCAGTAAGAGGTACTGTGGAGAGGGGGCTGCTGGGATTCAAAATTACCAAACACTGATTTGCTACATGATTTACTGTATGATTGACTGATGGTCTTACAGCACATCTTGTTTTACATATACAGTATGTTGGTTAAGCAAGTAGGAATCTAAGAATCATTGTGTTTATACTGTTATGGATTTGTTATTTTAAAAACAGCTTTACATTTCATACTTTTTTCTTGGCTCAGAATGAGCCTCTTGGGGATGACAAGCATTTTGGATCTGCTTACAATAAGGAGAATAATTCTCTGTTATCTTATCTGCCAGAAATCTCAGTGTTTGGCATTAGCTCCTTATATCAGACAGCCATGTTGCTAACCCTGAATAGATTTCACATTGTCATGACAAACTAATCACATAATGGCTCCTCCTCCTATAACCCACTTATGTACGTTTAGATGTAATTTTTACCCCTGTTTCATGTCAGTAACAGCATTGCTGTTTAAAAAATATATTACCTTACACAATAACAGCAGATGGTTCTACAACATTAGTCTGGCTCTGCTCAAGGTTTCACTCACCCCTGTTACTTTGCTAAATGTTTCCAAGTGCTGTGCTCAGGTTGGATTAATGATTCATCTCTGTGAATAATGCAAGCAAGATTATGGTCTAGACCTGCTTTTTTGAAAAGGGTCTTAAGACAATGTCTGTTATGAAATGGGTTAATCTTAAGCTCTGAAGTGCTTGTAGTAAGTGATTGTGCAACTTTGGCCTAAGTTTTGTCTTACAGATGTTGCTTTTGTTGTTATTGTTGTTGTTGTTGTTTTACATAGCTGGCTGGTTTAGAAAGATGGATGGATGGGCAGACTGATGATGTTGATAATAACATAAGAACTCTCAGAGCCTGACTCACTAAATATTTCATGGCTTTTGTGCCAGCTAAACCTTTGCAAATAATTCAGAAAGACATAGCATAATTCACAAACCACATTAACCACAGGCTAAGCTGCACTGCCCAGCAAAACCCACCTCTGGTTCTGTTTGGATGTATTTAAATGATTTGTTGTACAGACATTTGGGGAAAATTTGTCCTCTTACTATCCAAATCAGCCTCATTGCTCAAAGCCTCTTATTGTAAGCATCTAAAAGTTGTATGCTGGTAGCATTAAAGAACAACTACTAATCAGAGGTGGTGGTAACTGCACCACAGCATTTATGAGAGACTTTCTATACATTATAAGTGACTTTCCTTTGCTCAGGACTTTCCTTTGCTCAGGAATCAAACCAACCCCTTTATGACTCAAAAACAAACTATTTGTATTCAAGTCTTTAAATGGGTCAATGACATGATGGGCATATTTTGTCCAAATCTGTTATTTTCTTTTGAAAAAAGTTGATCAATTCATGGCATGTATCAATGTATTCTGCATCTTAAACCCCAATAAATGGGTTTAAGATGCCAAAATATTATTGACTCTATTAAAATGGTATTTTAATTGTAAGAAAATCAAATTAGAATACTTTGGCATGATTTATGTTTAAAATCGTTCAAATCAACACATTTTATTAAAGTTTTTCATTTTAAAGTTAGTGAGAAAAACTTTTGTGCCGGAATCTGCAAGTTCTTAAAGAGGTAGGGAACACTTTATCATGCATTTTATGGCCTTTAATTAGCTCAAACAGAAATCTGCTTTAAAAAATCTTTTCTAAAAAGGCGGGGCTTATGTGACATAGAAACCTATTGTGGAAGTGGAGTTTTATGTCCTACTCAGAGGATCCATGTACCAGCTTGTGTTTCAATAAGAACCCCTATGTTCTCTGATCAATCCTGACACCTCATTGTTAATCTAGTCTCTCTGCTACTTTGACCAGGAAACAACACAGAAATGCTAACCGCCCTACCTAGGAAACAACATACAAATGCAAATGTCAAATGTTGATTGAATGAGATACCGCCTCTATCTGAATTTAACATTCAGAGACCACTCCCATCCTCTCCTGCACCTGCACTGCCACGGCTCTGAGAGCTCCGGCTTTAGTTACGCCTGTGCTGGAGCCAACGGCCCAGACAGGTAGTGCTCAGGACCACCATGGTCCACCGCCACACTATAGCCTGCTTTAGGGGACTCTGGAGGGGAAAAATCCTCCACCTCTTAAGATCGCTCTGAGGCAGCAGTGCTGCGAGACGCTGTGTCACTTTCTGGCAAGGGGACGTCACTGTCACTTCTGCCTCATCTGGAAAGCCCCGTCCTTTTCCCTTCCCTCCTCTCAGTACCAAACAGCCCATTTTTGGTGCATTTTTCAAAAGTCTGAAGTGGGCAGAGTTAGCTTTGAGCTGAGGGTTTACTGACACTTTAAATGGCAGGGTGATGCATCCAGTGCATCATGGGTATTTTATTTTAAAGTTAAGTTATTAAAACAGACTGTAGCATGCTTTATCATCAATTTAACTCCAGGTGACTCTCATGGTCAAGTGAAATGGTTTGTAGATCTTTTTTAAGTAAAAATAAAAATCATTTCATTTCAGTCACAGGTGGGTACACTTCATTTCAGGTGGAACAACCTTTGTAAACTGCTAAAACTGTACTTTAACATTAACTCTTAATAACTATTAATATATATGTATTGCCTTATATTTAACTGACCCAACAGTTTTACAACAAGGGTTTCATAAGTCTGTAGCTTTCAGAGGCTCAACACTTCATCCACATGTATGGAGACAGTCTGGAGCTGTTACACATGACCAAGATGATGGTGTTGTTTTTCCCTGTGCCATTCATACTGACATAGTTGTAACAGTGGAGGTTCTCTGGCGTTCTCAAATTGAATCAACCCTGAATCAGCTCCAGCTCCTTATCAGTCTTGGTAGAAAAGGGGTAATTGGGGATAAAATGATGGTCTGTCAGCATAAGAGCACAGTGATGGACAGAGTGGAGGTGCTTCTCTTCTCATCCAGATGCAAAACAAGAGCAAACTGCACAGAGCAGGGGCCTCATTTATAAAACATTGCGTAGGATCCATACTAAAAGTGTACGTGCACCCAAAAGCTGAAAATGGCGTGCACCAAAAAAATAATCAGATTCATAAAACCATACGTACGCACACTTGCAAGCACTTTTCACTTTATAAATCACAGTCCACCTGGAAGATTGCGCAGGTGGATTCATCTCACATCCCGTCCTCTACACACCCACATTTTACCCTGAATGGTCAATGCAAAGTACCTCTGGAATGTTTTTGCATATAAATAAGCCTGCTGATCGACGGCATTTTACGCTCAATCATGGCAGAGATGACAAGGAAAAGGAATTTTGCGGAGACCGAAATAGAGGTGCTTGTGGGTGAGGTGGAGGCCAGGAAAATTATTTTATTTGGCAGTCACAGTAGTGGCATTACTAATGAAAGAAAGACAAGCGAGTGGCAGCACGTCATCACCGCTGTAAATAATGTGAGTGCCACAGAGCAATCTGCAGTCTGTTCCCTACACTGCTGTGTCAGGATGAATGAGTCATGTGTTGATCCAGGCCACCGTGCCACTAAATTTCTCAAAACCATGTTTGAGGTACACATAATTTGTACATTGATTGTATGCACATTTTTTTCGGTTCACATAGATAAATTCATTTTCACTCAGAGCCCTTATAGCAACGTGAGTGCAGTCAGTTGCGCTGATTACATTTGGGAAACCGGACATTGCTGCAATTTGCCTTTTAATGTTGGCCTGTTCACCCACAGTGTAAGGAAACCCGGTGTATTGACTGGTCATGTTTATAATGCCATCCAAAACGGCTGGCATTATTGTGCTGAGGGATGGCTGCAATATCCCAGAATTTAACTGTATGATATCATACCCAAAAGGGGCTTAGACAGAAAATGTAAAATTACATATTGTTAATCATATCAAACACATACCTGTCGGCTAATTCCTGCTGTTAGGAGCCGGTTGCCAGAAACCCCAGAGTGGTCAGTACCTGTATATGCACCAGGATGGCGTGGTTCAGGCGGGTGGTTCTGTCTAACACTGGGCCCAGTTCAGCACATAGATCCAAGAGCACTGCGCTAGGGAATCTAAATCGGCTTATTAGCTAGTTATCATCATGGGCCAGGAAATCTTCATGATCCCTTAAGTCTCTCTCCATCCTGATCTCACCATTTGCGTGATCTTCCAGCAGTGCCAGCGCATCCATTGTGCAGCATTACACACAAGTGTCACTGCATTGTTTATATGCTTACTCAGCAATTAGACTGATTGTTGTACACCTTGTCACAATTGATACTAATCAATCAGTGCTATCACTGCTCTATATCATTTGAAGATGAAAGTATGATATATGAACATTGTGCATACGATAGTAGGCCTAATGGCTCACTAAAGGAACACATCTATAACATTGCAGACTTGGGTGTTTATGATTACGCGGGTCTATAAGTCTGATATGTGATGACATCAAATGTATGAGATGAAACTGACTTCAATTCACCACCTCATCTGCACTGCAAGTTTCCCCCATCCCACATTCTCCTGCCAAGTTTATGTTTATAAATCACAACCTTTGTGTGGAAAGTGGCGTACGCCACTTTCAAGTCCTGTTTTGTGCATAAGCAAGCTTTATTAATGAGGCCCCAGGACTCTTTCTAGGCATGAATGTCATCTCTCTATATACTTTGGGATTAGACTTTGAGACATAGCAGATAGTAGGATGTTGGAGTCATAATCTGCCATAATCTACTATTAGGCTATCTATGATGGGCACTAAGAGTTAAGTTTTGTGCTGAGTATCCCTTTTTTAAAGGTGTATTATTCTACCCCTGGTCCGCACACTATTTTGAGTTTGCCACAAGCAGTATAAGAAATCATAATGCTGATTGAGCAAGCTAAAGAGAAAGCAGCATTTCAGGGAAAATGTAGTAATTGAATGAAATAAAACATTAATATGATCATGGTGTTTATGTTCAAAAGCAAAGTAAAGTCTTGCCTCTGATCATCTGTCAGTACTGAATAAAACCTCTAAAAGAAACGCCAACATTTTCTCTGTGCAGGAAAAACCTCTGTCTTTTGTGGAATAGGCTTTTTAACTTTGCTTAGGCTTTGATGACAAAATCAAAAACAATGAAAAAAGCAGTCAGTAGTTGCAGCGTATTGATGTGTGCTTGTGTCTTTGTGCAGTGAAACCTGTAGTGCCAAGGTGCAGTGTGCCTGAGGCTGTCACAGTTGGAACATCAACGGAGCTGCGATGTCTGGAAAATGAGGGCTTCCCCGCTCCACAGTACCGCTGGTTCCACAACAGCGAGGAGCTTCCCCAGGACCCAAAAAACAGTCCTAAGCTGGTCAACTCTTCATACAGCATCAACCCTGACACTGGAGGCCTGGTAAGAAACACAGAAGGCTCCCCCGTATTATAATCTGCCTCAGTCAGGATGTGACTCTTTAGCATCATGATACAACGTGACAGCTTATCTGATGTAAATGTGAACAGCTTAATCTGAATAAAACCTTATCCAGCCAGTGTATGACTTATAGCGGGATTAAGCCATGCGTGTAAAGATATCCTGCAAAGACGCTAAAAATAAAACTGGCATATGAAAGGAGGATCACTATGCATTGAGAGCCAAGTGGGTGTAGTTATGAGTTACTTCAGAGTATTAAAAAAGGGGTTAAAACTCATGTCCGATAGTCAACTGTCACGAACCAATTAATGACAGTCTTTAACACAGTTTAAGTCTGTCATCCTTTGGAAAAAGCCAGAAAAATGTATATACAGCAAAACATCTGCTAGTATTTTGTTGACAGTGCGATATGTCATTTCACTGATGTATATCTAAAAATATCTCCTCAGAAATTTCGAAGCGTGAGGAAGGAGGACGCAGGGGACTATTACTGCCAGGCAAAGAATGACGCTGGACATGCACAGTGCCCGCCTCAAACTATGGAAGTCTGTAAGTGTCCAAACATCTGAGTCAGCCTTTCTGAGACATTTTTGAGGAAATAGATTCATCTGAGTTTTTGTGATAAAACTTTGACTGGTGAAGAACCCGGGCAACAGTTCTTGCAGAGTTTCTCCCTTCTCAGCTGCAAAAGCTTGTAACTCCTTTAGAGCAGTCATAGGTGTCTTGATGGCCTCTCTCTCTAGTAGTCCCCTTCTTGCACAGTCACTCAGTTTGTGAGGACGGCCTGATCTAGGCAGGTGTCACACATGTGCCATATTCCTTCCATTTCTTGATGATGGATTTAACTGAATTCTAGGGCATGTTCAGTGCCTTGGAATTTTTGTATCCATCCCCTGACTTCTTAACCTGACACGGCAGATGGATTTGTTTCACACATCCATCTGGAAAACTTTCAATACTAAGCGTTTGGGAAAGGGCAGAAGATTTGAAAGAAACTCAGAGTGTGATTGGATGAACTTTCTGTCTGTCACATCTTTACGGGCCAATAAGAGCAACAAAACATGTGATGTAGCCGTGACCAAGGTGTGCATGTGCAGCTGCCGAGGCATAATGTGACCCATGACAACTATAGACAGTACACGATTTTTGTCATTTTTGAAAAGAAAACAACTCACTGTTGTTTTTTTTTCTTCTTTTAACGAAGAAAAGTTGTCAAGTTCTGATAAAACTGGCGCTTTAGCAGCATCCATGCTAATGTCTTCTGCCATAACAGCACCAGCATCTTGTTGCTGCCTGCTTATGTCACGACTGGGGCTGCACCCGAAAGTACTGCCCCTCGTCGCTGATTGGTCCTGTCACTTTCTAACTGGGCACAGACAGTTCAGATGGGAGCTTTGCAAGATTGATTTGCCAGTGAGAAACAAGGAAACAGGCGTATCCATCTGCTTTGCAAGGTTACTGACTTCTACTTTCAATGAACCTTTTCTCTGAGTTGCTTGGAGTGTTCTTTTGTCTTCATGGTGTAATTGTAGCCAGGGATAATGATTAACTAGTGGCTGAAACTTCCAGACACAGGTGTCTTTATACTACAGTCACTTGAGACACATTCAGTGCACTCAGGTGATCCCCATTTCACTAATTATGAGACTACTAGCACCAATTGGCTGGACCTCTGTTGAATTAGGTCAGTCACTTTAAAGTGGGTGAATATTTATGCATCATGTATTTTACCTTACATACTTTTATTTAATTGACATTACTTTGTAGAAATCTGTTTTCACTTTTACAATAAAGATTGTAGTGAAGTGAAGATTTTTTTTTTGTCAAAAAAGCTTAATTACATTGACCATGATTATATTATGAAATCAATAAAAGGGTAAAACATCCAAGGGGGTGAATACTTTTTTATAGGTTTTGTACAAGCAGAGAATCCCTTACTTGATGGAAGTATGTCTGATTCAGCTTTGGAAGGTGGCATTATGGGCCTCTTCAGTTGGTTACTGTTTGATCTTCTTCCTGATGACCAATTCTCTATGTCTTTCATATGTTTTACTACGTCAGCCAACACAACATAAACTGAATCTCCTTATCTGCCCTATAAAAATGTGGTTGTTCTTCTAGCAATCATCATGTTTAGTCTGTCGTCTCATTTTAAAGTGTTTTTTGTCTACACATCAATGCCGTTCATCTTCTGGGTCACAGCTAGGTTTGGAAACTGTTAAATATGGGCCTAGGCAAGTTTGGGGCAAGATGATGTGTTTAGATGCAACCCTCTGCTGCTCTACCTAGGTGTGTTGCTCCAGCCTTGAGCATGTATAACTCATTAGGATATCAGTCAGACTAATATATTTACCTCCGCCAAGGAGGTTATGTGATCGGCAGGGTTTGTTAGTTAGTTTGTTAGTTAGATTTTTAGCAACATAACTCAAAAAGTTATGGATGGATTTTCATGAAATTTTCAGGAAATGTCACAAATGGCATAAGGAAGAACTGATTAGATTTTGGGAATGATCCAGATCACCTTCTGGATCCAGGAATTTTTTTAAAGGATTCTGTACTATTGGGAGATAGAGCTAATGGTGGAGGTCTGTGCTCTCCAAGTGCTTTTCTAGGTACACTTGTATCTTAAAAGTTAAGTTTTAGTCTGATTAACACGAAAAATTAACTTAAACATCATGTAAATGTAGAGTGTGCCTGAATGTTACGAATGAAGTAAAGTGATCTACTTTGGTTACAAATACTGAGAGGTGGGCTTTGAAAGTATCTAAAATGATAAGACAGCAGTAATCCAGATTCTACACCGTGCTTCAATTAGGATTTCTATTGGGAATTAATTTAAAAAATAAAAACAACTTTGATGTGAAATAAATCACCTATAGAAAAATAGATCCTCAGAACTTACATTTGAGGCGACACATAGACAATGTGCTTTATAAGCAGCTCCATACAGAAAATTCCCAGCCTATAGGTTGGTAGAAATACATCCTCAGACCTTACATTTGAGACTGAACACAGACAAATAATCTGCTTTATCAGCACATCCACACAGAAAAGTCCCAGCTGGCCTCGTCAGCTTTGAACCCAGGACCTTTTTTACAGCAAAATGACATTTTGAACCACTAAGCAACCTCACAGTTGACAGCGAGCACAAAAGGGTAATGAATTCAGGAGATGAGAAGAGACAACGGTGCAGCTGCCCTGACAAGTTCAAGTGTTTTTTTTTTTTAGTTGTAGAAGATATGATATGAAAAGTGGCTTTATACAGCAAACATAAAATTAAATGAAAAGCATGGTGGTCTGGATTTAACTGTTAATGCTTCAGAATGCTTGAATATTTCATAAGCACAAATTCTTATATCAAGTTATGTTGGCCATAAGAGACCAGCCAATATGCTTCAATCAGAATTAAGTGAGTGATATCATAATGCTGCTGTGCCACTGGAAATCAGCTACCTACCTACCTACTCTGAAAATGGATAAATGTTTGTAACAGAAAAAGACCACCAGGCTGCAGGCTGTTTGTTGCAGAAGAAAGCCAAATTGAATTTAAGGATAGAATAACAAGAGAAGCAGTTCTCCTTATTCCTGGGGTATCTACTGTACCTACAAATGCAGGTGGAACTTTGGGTACAGTAATAACAAAAACACTTTGGACCAATGACTTACTAAAGTAACTTAGCCAACAGCAGCTGTTTTTCAAAGGAATAAGTCTACAATTGGGGAAGTACTAATTCATTTTTTTAAAGTCAGGCATCCAGCTGAATGTTATTATAAGCTGAGAGTTATAGCAAAGTTCTATTTTCTGTTATGGCCGATACCTGTTGCTCTGTTTATGGTGCTAATTATAGGACAAAGTAAAACGTGTATCTAACAACAGTGTTCCAAACAAGCTGTTCAGTGACTATATGCCTTAGATGTGTGAATCTTTTTTATTAATTTAATGTTGATTGTTTATGCTGAATTCAAGATTTACCAAACTGAAGAGCTGACCTAGTGAATCATGCATAATAAAATAATTCACACATTTACAGAGGAACTAGTAGGTGAAATAAGTATTTCAGCAAATCCCACTAACTAAATAAAGAAAGACTAAACCTCTGACTGGGTTCTACATCTTCTCTGAAGTATTTAAGGTTGCGTCCAAACTCCTTTACCTAAACACAGTCATCCCTACTGCCAAGCAAATACTGATACGTATTTAATAAAGTCAGCTAAATATACCTGTATAGGTTATCTGAGGTCATTTCCACATTAGGTATTCAGAAAAAGAATGATAGTTTTTTTTCTCATTTGAGTTGTAAATGATTATGTTAACATATTTAAACTCCAAATCACTCTTATGATCAAGATTAGCATGCCATTAATATGCAACATCCCATTTAGATGGAAAAGACCAGAAGCAGCACCCACATTTCACGCAAAGCATCATGTCAGCTAGGAATAAGGTGGATAAATTAAAAAAGCTTTATGTTTATTTTCTACTTTGTTTCTGCCATCATAATATACAAGTTATTTATGAAAATCTCCTTAGAATGGCAAGTTTTTGGAGCCCCTGCTTTATACTCGAGGTTATAGGAAGTCGGTGTCATTAACTATGTTTTCACTCAGTGATTAAAGTCAGTACCAAAGGCATTAAAAAACCTATACCATTTAACCCTGCTATCCTTATTTTGTTTTAAACTTCTGTCATGTTATGTAATGTAAGGTGACATGATTTGATGTGATGTTGTCTTATAATTTTATCCCTAAATTCTAGTCTTATAAGTTTAGTCATAACCATTCTGATCTTTTATTTATTAACTATTTTTTAATTATATTTTTCCCTTTCCAATTGCATTGCTTTATTCTAATGGCTTTTCAGAACTATAATTCCTGTTTTATTCATTATATGCATTTACTCTTGTCAATCTTTTGCTTTCTGTCCTTGCCTTGATTTGAACTTAATAAAGTACCCTTACTACCAACCATTATGCTGTCTTCCAGAGATCCTGCCTTTGCCTTGTACTTTGTAAACATCTGTTTTTAAATGGGCTATATAAATAAAATCACTGTTAACATTTTTATTAGTATAATATATCATCTTTGTGTCCTGTTACAGATGATGTGGACATCCTTGGGATCTTCTTGAAAGGGTTCGGTGCGTTGGTTGTGTTTTTCTGTTTGGCTGCCTCCATCTGTCACTCCCTTAAACGAGGATGTTTTGACAAAAAAGGTCACAATGAAAACAAGTGAGTATGAACCGCTCTGATACATTGTGTTAGTCTGTGATTCCAGGCGGTATTAAGAAATTTGTTCAAAATGGCCAATGTTTCGTGTTTATTTCAGCTACAACTGGCCAGCACAGAATAATGGAGTTGAATACGGTGATGCAGACGAGGTAAAGAAACTTCATGCACAGCTTTAAATTCCACTGTGAAAATGGTGAGGATCTTTAAATGAAGATGTTGTTCATCATCATCATCTTTTTGTAATGCTTCACAGGGGCATTTTCGCCACAAGTCTTCATTCATCATTTGACAGCCAAGATGGAGGAAGAGGTGGAAGAAGACAGACATTAAACTGCTGAGGTTAGCTTGCTACAGTGTTGCTCCAGGTAGGAAAATGTGAGGTGTAAAACAAGGCACATTATTCTCTAATGCACATCAAATTCAAATCAACCGACTTGCCAAAGTAATTTTAATATCATTTCGTAGCACTCTTTCATGTTTTTATAATATTGTAGCATTTTTTAAATGTACACATTTCTGTTAGTGACATATTCCATTTAAATCATTATTTTTTAAAACCTTTTGTCTTCACTCAGTTTTTCACCGTTGTTTTTTAGTAGCAACCCTTTCAAAGCTGTGGATTTTGATATTGGGCTCATGGTGTCATTACAAAAGATGCTGGAAGCTACATTCCTTTACTGTTTTTGGACAAATCCTCTTTTATAACTTTTTACTGAATACACTGAAATTGTTTTACAGAATTACTTTACATTGTCTACGTTGGTAAGATAACCATGTTCAGATTAAGTTTCACATGGGGAAGAGTTGAAACCTGTTTTTGTATATACTGTAGTTGAACAGGCAATAAGCAGCAGACTGTAAACGGCTGATCAGCTCGGACTCCTAAGGCACAATTTATCAGCCTTTCTTATAATAATAGATGATAACTAGTATGTATGAGTGCAGAGTAACCTTTGAATTTGAATACCTTATATCCAACTATGCTGCAGAGTCAATATGTACCATAAAGGTGGTGAAGTATGATTTTTAGAGTGCTGTTTCTGTGTATAAGTGACCTTCTGTGCTTTACTAATTATTTTCTGAGTATAGGACATATTGTCCAGTTTTGACTCAGTATTTAATGTACATAATTACATACAGTTTTTGATCTTTTCATTTTCTTACATTACGCACCATACCTTAGTGTAAATACGCAATGATGCCGTTTGTTGAAAATCAATTTACAGTATTAACTGTTCAGTGTGTTTCTGCAGTGTTGAGACTGTCTTTCAAACATTAGTGTCAAGGATTTGTGTAACAACTCAGGAACTGTTGTAAATGTCCACTGTTTATTTGATATTAAGGCTCTCTGTTCATGTTATTTTGTTACTATTAAAAACATTTGAACTGTAAATGTTGTGGAGCGTTTTGTTCATTATGATAAAATATTATCAAATTTCATCTATGTTATATGGTTTTAAGTTAAATTAAAAAGATTTCTCACAAATATCTTTACCTCCACCCTTAAAACTCCTATTAGGAGTTTTAATTCAGTTGTGAAATTAATATTAGTGCTCTTTGTGAGTTACAAATGCAATAAAGACCTACAGCAATTTACTGTTTTTGTATAGCCAGTTTTAAACCTTACAAGTCCACGATCATGTAGGTGTGACATCATCATGCGCTTTTTTATCACGTGATGGGATGAGTATGGAGTTACATTCTGGATTGCAATCACTTTGTTTGGAAAGAGCAATTTTTTAGGCCCTCTCTGTTGTTTGATGTCAATAAGCCAATTAAAAAGCAAACATGATCATTTGAATGTTAGAAGAATCAATTTCACACATGGGGTAGTGTTTTATATTGTACAGGACTGTCATTTTTCAAGTATTTTACCTTATATTTTTACTTTCTGCAAATCATTAATTAGATTAAAATGCAGTCAATGTAATTTAATTGTATTTGTGTTCATAAATATTATACAGTGGGACAGTTAAAAATAATAAAAAGAAACCTCATATGTATATAATTGTATTTTTCTGCTTTTAGCTTAATTTTGGCTCACTTAAACATATTTGCTGTCAAATGTTTTATTTGAGCAGTTTCAGGCATTATACCGTCATACACCATAAGTGTACAGTGAAATAGTTTCAATGTGCTCTTCTTTTTTAAACAAAAGTAAAATAGACAGCAAACAATACAGCCAATGACAGTAAACATCCTCCGAACTGTGAACACCAGATGTAGACTGAATTAAATACATAAATAAATAATTTATAAAAATAAAGAAAGAAAGATAAAAAAATTATTTAATGAGAAAATATGAAAATCATTATGGCAGAATAAGAGAAATTAGGGAAGAAGATGACCCCCACCCACCAATCCAACTGTCTTTACTACTAGTTGGTTTGTAATGCTGAATTGAAGATACTTAAACATATTTGTATGTTTAATTTACACTGCTTTGGAAACCCTCCATTTGATATATATCATTTTGTCCCTTTTGGGATAGGCTTACCACATTTTTGTTTTGGTGTTTTTGGAGCTCCTTTATCTAATACATTACATTAAAGTTAAAAATAGTTTCCAGTTCAAAAAGTTGAGGTTGTGCTGACAAAAACATGAGCATGGTAAACATTTTCTGAGTGGTTTATGTAGTCAAAAAGAAAAGTGTTGACAAAATGGCAAAAATAGGACTTCAAATGGTTAATGCCTGAAACCGCTGCTATGGGATAGGTACCAGAAAGTGAGCTAAACCGCTGAAGAAGCCTCTTAAGTAAAGATGCTTGGAGAGATACATTTAAAGTAGTTTTAATGTGTCTCATCTCCATATATGGGGGGGGGGGGTCTTTATAATAACACAGCTGTAGCTTCCCAAAGCTCTCTTTCATTCATGTGTTTTGCTTGTTGGTGTAAGAAGGTATCAGTATCAACACCTTTCCATATATATATTTTTGTCATAAAGGTGCTATTTATACACAATCTTAAAGGACCTGTGAGAAAATGTTTGTGGCACTCCTTGGACAAAGTGATTCCTCTTTGATATGATAACACAAACATTTGCTTTGGAAACTTAAAAGCAGTGATTCTTAGGTATATTTTAATTTATCCTCTCTGCCACCTACCCCCAATGGCAATTACAAGCATTCAAACTTACAACAAAGCTATAATAAATGTTGCTAAAGATCTTGTATTTCTTTTGATAGTCTAAAAGAGGGATCATGGTTCCTTTTGGTCCATTTCATGAGCACATAAAAACTCCTCATAGGAGATTTAAACTGACTGTATCATTGTGTTTATGTGAACACATACTAATATACTGAAATTACACATGGTCTGTCAAATGTGAGCTCTTTATCACCTAAATCTTTACTAGTTACTGATCTAATATCAGATGATACTGACTTACTTTGCCCTGCTGAAACCTACTGCACAGGCAGTGTCATGCAATTACTTTTATTGCTTCCTCATATGTCATCAGCATGATTGACTTTATATTACTGGGACTTTAGGCTGCAATGGGAACACAGACAATGGGCAACAGGAATCATTTAGTTCCTTGAATAAAAGTTACAGGATACAAACGTTTGGTTGAACAAGTACCTTGTATTATGTGTCTTGGCCTGGATGTGCAGCCTCTGGATATTTGGAAATGTAACCCAAACAGGAACTGTGCCCACATTATTGCCCATACTTTGATGATTTATTCAAAAAGCTTAGTTTGTACATTGCAGTAGACTTTTTTTTGCATGCATGCTCTCCAGTGAGGAAGACTTCGATGTGCAGCTTGCAACTTTTGGAGATGATATAGCTGAGCTTAGCTGGGATGTCATGAGGACATCATAATATTCACTGTGTTGCTGCACCTTGCTCTGATCAAGCTGTTTTCTTCACTTTGGCAATCCACTGCAATGCAATTCTTGAGGTAGCTCTAAGTATTTGTTGTCATTCCAGCATCTTTTATCACTCAGTCTATCACATCCTGCATGATACCCAGATACTATAACTCACGGCAGTGTTGTCAGATTTCTAGAGCGTACATGAAACTTCAAATCAAACTTTCTATCGCTATACTTTAACAGGTGCATCATTGAACGGCTTTTAAGGACAGACTCCAGGGGTTTGTGGTCAGCTGTGTCAATGTGAGCATACCTTTCTCTGAAATCCTCTAGGGCTTTAGATGCACAGAATATCCTTCTTGGAAAAAAGCATGTATCTAGGCCATGATATGACACATGATGAGCCTGTTTGAGGAGCAGCTTAAAACTAAGGACAGGAGCATTTATCACGGCTGGTTTCAGCCTCATATTTGTGCTCATTTCACCTGCCAGTCAACATCTTTTACAGGGCTGCACTCAGTTTGTCATGCCAAGCAGCCTTTGTAGCACTGCTTTGTTCTCATGTGGCAGCTTCTCTACCTTTTCTATTATTGCTAGCCAATTAGTGTCATCTGCCTTTACTCCTTTATGCAGAATCACAAAGCTTAGAGGCTTCATGGTGTCAGCTTTACGCTATCTTGTCTTTGTTGAGCCCTACGCCAAGCTCTTTAGCCCTCTGCAGCTCCTAAAGGACGTCACATGCTCCTGCTGAGATGTTGCTGCAAATATCATGTCATCTTTGTGGGGTGCGAATGCGTACTGACTGCCAATGCAGCAGAAAGAAAAAACATCAGGAGCCTTCATTCTCTCACTCTGGTTCAGGGCACACAATTGCGATCATGGGGAAGAAGACAGTCATTGACACCCTCCACGAGAATCCACATAAGTTCACAAGTGAAAGGGCAGGCTGTTGTCAGAGTGCTGTATCAAAGCATATTCATGGAAAGTTAAGTGAGGTAGGAAAAGGTGCACAAGCAACAGGGATGAGCAGAACCTTCAGACAAAGCAGATTCAATAACCAAAAAGAGCTTCAAAAGGAGTGGACTAGCTGGAGTGGCTGGAGGCAGTGGATCAAGAGCCAGGGCACACAGAGGGGTCCAGGACATGGGCTATAAGTGTTGTGTTCCTAGTGTCGAGCACTCCTGAACCACAGAAGTCATGAGCATCTCACCTGGGCAAAGGAGAAAAAGAACTGGAGTTGCTTAGGGGTCCAAAATCCTATTTTCAGATGCAAGAAATTTCTGAGTTTCTTTTAGAAATCTCAGAGTCTGGAGGAAGATCAGAAAGGCACACTATCCTAGCTGCTCCAGGTTCAGTATTTTCAGTTTTCACAGTCAGTGATGGTTTGAGGTGCCATGTCATCTGCTGGTGTTGGTCCACTGTGCTTTATCAAGTCCAGAGTCAACGCTGTCAGCTGTTTATCAAGAAATTTAGAGCACATCATATTTCTGTCTGCTGAGTAGCTTTATGAAGATACTGATTTCCTTTTCCAGCAGGACTTGGTACCTGCTCGCAGTGAAGCCAAAACTACCTGAAACTGGTCTGCTGAACATGGTGTTACTGTCTTTGATTGGCCAGCCAACTCACCTGACCTGAACCCCATTGAGAATGTCAAGAGGAGGATGAGAGACACCTGACTCAACAACACAAACCAGCTGAAGGCTGCTATCAGAGAAACCCGTGCTTCATAACAACCCCAGCAGTGCCACAGACTGACTGGCTGCACAGCAGAGATGAAGTATTTTGAGAAAAAGATCACCAACCATGAGTGCATGAATAAGAATGAGAATTCTCCAGAAGGTCAATGTTTCTGTAATATAAATTTTTTGGACTGATTTATTAAATTATATTCTAATATTCTAAGATTAAGGATATGTTATTTTTGTTCTTGTGAGCTGTACACTATAATCATCAACATTTAAACAATAAAGTCTTAAAATATTTCACTTTGTAATGATGAACCACAAAGAGGTTTAACTGCTTAAGTAAATCATAGGGGGGTAAAAAAGAACTTTTTCCATGATATTTTAATTTTTTGAGATGCACCTGTACACAGGCCTACATTTTATCACTCATATATGGGCCACATGTGTAACAACGCCGTACTAAAGCTAGATGGCGTTGTAAACAAGTAGGCATATTGTAGAAACAAATATGTGAGCAACATAAGCTTGCTTTTATACATAGATTAAAAATTCGATACTTAAAAAAAAAAAAAAGAAATTTAGCCCGTCTTCTTTTCGTTTTTGTCTGTCCTGGGTTGTCTTATTATTGACAGTATGTGTTTGTTTTATGAGGCGTACTGACCTATACTGACGAATGAAATAGACACGTTTTCATATTAAGAAAAAAAAAAGAAAACTTTGTTATGGACTATGCAAACACATTTTTAGAGATGTAGCTATGGCATGCATAAATACGATAAGTACGCTTGTAGACAGCATTTAATATCATTATTTTTGACAGAATAGTGTTTTCCTTATTTAAGATACTTAAGTTAGAGTGTCAACCATAAACCTTACTCTAGTACGGATTTAAATGGAAACTACTGCAAAACAATTTAATTATGAATTTATAACGATTATAAAAGCACTAAATAGTTCGTATATTTTATTTTGAAAAGGTTCCCCCGGTAGTAGTTAGTATGATGCAGGTGTCGCACATCCTGATTATTTGACAACATTCGCCGTCTTTTCTTAGTGAAAACAAACATGTAAAATTTATTCACACAGCGAAGATTGTGTACAATACGAAGCAGTGTAATTTGTCTCCGGTGCAGACTATTTCCAGGACACATTAATATCAAGAAGAGGAAAAAGGGAAGCGTCTAATTCCGCTAATGGACTTGTTATCGTGCGTTTTCGTTGTGCCATCGTTTCGCTATTTTTCTTCGTCGTTTGCAACGTTCATGGACATGTAGCTAACGTAGAGTTATCTGATAAATATCTCCGGCTGTTTTAATGTTGAATACTCTGTTGTGTGCTCAGTCAAGAAGCCGAAGTCGCCCACCCTCCAGGCCTTGTTGTGTGTTTGTTTTCCACTCACAAACATTAGCAGGGATTTGGTTAAGTGTGCTAACTAGTGCGTGTCAAACATCACGGTAAGAGTTAACAGCACACACGCAACGTTACCATGAGTTTCTTTAGTTTTGGACAGAGTGCAGACATCGATGTGGTCCTAAATGACGCTGAGACGAGGAAGAAAGCTGAACACAAGACTGAGGATGGAAAGAAAGACAAATATTTTCTTTTCTATGATGGAGAAACAGTCAGTGGAAAGGTGAATGTCACACTGAAGAACCCTGGGAAGAGGCTGGAGCACCAGGGCATCAAAATTGAATTTGTGGGCCAAATAGGTGGGTGAGAACAATGATTATTGTGTTAATTTTTCACGAGTTGATACATGAGACAGTGCAAAAGTTAATGATTAAAATCAGAATTATTTTTGCCGAGAAAAATGCTGAAAATTTCCATTTTAAAGCAACAGGAGCACACAATCTTAAGTTTTTGTTCTCATGAAGTTATATGACAAAATAGTACACAATTAGTGCAAAAATGCTGGGTCTGGTCTCTTAAGCTTTGCATCCGATCAGGCCCGTTTTGAATACAGAGAATCTTCCAGGTCCTTGGAACAATTGTTGTCACTCAGCTCAAGTAAAAAATCCGCCCAAGACTTTACTGCAAAAGACAGTCATTATTTTAGTAGGCCAGGATCTGTTACTGTAGTTTCCTGGGATTCTTTTTGCAAACAGATCCAAATATCAAATTGTTGTTCTGTATAGGGTAATCACAATACCAGAGTTGAACACTTTGATATAGCACTATTAAAAATAAAGAAATAAATAAAAAGAAATCAATAGCAGTGTTTCGATACCAAGACAAGAGGTTGTACATAACCATGTATTTAGGTCACGTCATTGTGAGTATGTATGTTTGAAAATTCTCCCAGCCACTCAGTGTAAATGTTGTTTAGAAAATAACTCAATTTTTTGATTTTTTTTTTTTTTTTTTTCACAAAAATCAAGATTTCTTCTAGCCAAGCTGGCACTGATAAAGGTTTAAATAATCCAATTATTAACATTTGGTTGGGACTGAAGTTAATGGAAAGAATTAATTTTTTAAATTAAGGGAAGTATGTCTGTACAGATTTTTTAATGAGTGTTTTTCACAGGAGGCACCTTTGTCCGGTATGGCTTCTTATGGTGCAAGACTTCTACAGAGTAAACTAGATGTCCTTTGAAAAAAAATAAAAAAATAAAAATAAAGAAATCAACCTTCCTACAAAAAAATCATGCCAATTGAAGCAGCACAGATAAAATGATTGCAAAGTTAAAGTGAAAATTTCGCCCTTTTGAACAAAAATGTCCAGATACCAGAGGGTTAATCATGGCAACCAGAATACAAGTCCTTGGCACCCAGTCCAGGGAACTGGGTGCCAAGGACTTGGACTTGAAGGACTTCAGAAATTGCAATCGTGGTGTCAGATAAACATTGCCTGTGTATCTGTGCAATTTGGATAGTGTGCAAGGATTTGCTTGCACTTTTTTGCAGAAATCATCATCTCCTAAGCACTGATCTTATTAACATGCTGCATCTTTGAAGCTCCTTTACTTTTCAACACCATCCCTCATCAAAATAATGTAAAATGTACATTTAAAAGCACAATGGTATTAAAAACAATGGAAGTATGGGGAATTTTGACAACCTTAGTTTTTAGTGACATAATATAGTACAAGTAACATTAACTATGAACACAATACAGTTTAAATGTGTCAGTTGATAACACATGAGCGGTGAAAAACTGGCATTATCAGTGTTTTTAGTTTTGTTTTTGGGTTCTTGACATAAGGCAGAGAAGATTCCCACAGTTTCTTAAAGACATAAAGCATTATTGATTGCTGCAGTAAAAATGTCAATAAAAAATTGGAAGTGCACCAAAATGCAGGTGTTTCTCTTGGTAATATGGTGAAATGTTAATCATGATTCCCACACAGGTACCAATGGTGCAAACATTAGTGTAATTAGCAATGGCCAAGGTCAGTCAAAGAGCTGTCTCTGCCACTTTGAATCCCTCATTTAAATTTTGTCTTTTTTTTTTTTTTTTTACACAATTACACTTCTGCTTACTGTTGAACTGCATGGAAAAGTGAGGATGGGCACTTCCCAAGAGTGTGACATGTGCTCTCTGAAGATATAATTTTCAATAACTGAGGCTCTACCCCATCTCTATTAGAAAGATAAAAAAAGAGGTCAGATATTGGTAGGGACCAAATTCAGAGCTAAACAAGGGTGAACATGAAATGATATTCAGCATTTAAACAGAGCTAAACAAGAGGCTGATAATGCGTCTCCACATCTTTTGGAATTCGTGTGAACAGCCGTTTAACGATAGTTTTAGAAGATATTTCTTTGAATATTTAAAGTGCAGAACATATTTCTGTTGCCATTGCGTATCCATAACATTATTTTTTTAAAGGTAGGGATGCAAGATAGTGGATTTTTTTCTGACATCTAATAAGTTGATGTTTACAAAATAACTTGATTCATTAATGATTTTAGTACTGCTATTTTTAGTATTGCGATTTTTCCTGCGATTCAGCCTTGAATTTGGAGTTGTGTGACTCTCAGTTGGATTGGGCGTCGTTTCTCGTGCTGTGTACAGGGGCATACGACCGCCGACCACAGCCCATCGGCTGATGTTTGTGTGTGTGGGATGGAGAGAGAGATAGTGGGAGAGAGAGCGAGAGATAGCGTGGGGAGAGAGGGAAAATGAATGGAGACACTTCACCCTGAGTGTATGAGTCTTTTTAAAAAGGAAACTCCACAGGTTTCTGTCACAGTCTGTCCCAATTTCAGTCGCACAGTGTGAGCACTCAGGTCGTGCACAACCGTCAGATCGTACAGTGTGAGCACACAACTCGCGTGAGATGGTCGTGCATCGTAAACTATTCAGTCGCGCAGTGTGAGATGACATTGTGCAACAACCGTCGTACGGTCGGCTTGAAATTGCACAGTGTACACCCGGCTTAAAACACACAATTTAAGGTTTGAGAATGAGCAGCATAACACATTTCAGACCTTAAAACAAAATTTAAGTTAAAGGAATGATGATGAATAAAGAAAAAGACTTCAGCTGATGTAGGTCTGTTGGTCCAGTCTAAACCTTAACTAACTTATAGTTCATATAGCCAATATTTACAGCTGATATAGGCAGATTTTTGTAGCCAAATATATCAGCAGAAATGTTCATGTCTGCCATACAATTATTCACTTTTTTAAGCAAATATCTGCCAATACATATATCCTACTGATAATATTGTGCATCCTTTATTTAAGGTTTATGATGCTTTCAGAATGTAATTAGAATTTTCCCACCTTAAAGGTAAAATTAAATTTTTCCTGTCTGATTTTCAGGCTTCTTATTGTGCCTTTACTGACTATACCTTCTTTCTTCAGAGTTGTATTACGACAGAGGAAACCATCATGAGTTTGTGTCCCTGGTGAAAGATCTTGCAAGACCGGGTGAGATGACTCAGTCGCAGACCTTCGACTTTGAGTTCACTCATGTTGAAAAACCCTACGAGTCATACACGGGCCAGAATGTGAAGCTAAGGTAAGTTTGATCATTCACTCCACTTTATAGGCAGCAAACTGCAAGAGTCACACTTTAACCTGCCTGTGACCTGCCTACCGTGAAACTGAGCATTTTTAACACCTGATGTTACTCGTTTAACTTAGAGTATACTCTATATAGGTTGGATCTGATTTTCCATGTTGCTTTTTTGTGTCTTTGCAGATATTTTCTTCGTGCCACAGTGATCAGACGACTGAATGACATCAGTAAAGAGATGGACATCGTGGTCCACACACTGAGCACTTACCCTGAGCTCAACTCCTCCATTAAAATGGAAGTAGGGATCGAGGATTGTCTACACATTGAGTTTGAGTACAACAAATCCAAGTGAGCAACACACAAAAGTCTGTGAGCACTCAATAGGCTTTTTCTGGTCAAACTACTATTGAATCTATATTGTTTAAAAAAAGTGAAATGTCCTTTACAGTTTTCCTGGGTCCAAGTGGAGGTGCACTGTTCATCATCACTACTTTAACATTTTGAAACAAAACACAAGATAACTGTAAAGAGTTCAAGCTCAGTAAGCAAAACCATCACCCAGTTATGCCCCTAAATGGTCTCCTAACCTAACACATGACACTTAGTGGTGACCAAACCAGCACATTCAACTGGCCAAGGGATTTTCTGACATTATATAAGGCAGTGGCATAGAAAAAAGAGGCATTGCTGTCAAAGATTAACGTCAACATTAATTGTTCTCAGTGATTGAATCCCAATAAAGTGGGCCTATACGCATTTGTCACTGCCAGAAGGCTTTTTTATGAAACATCCAATAAATGTGTTTGATTGATTTTAGTGAATACATGCAAACCTAATTTTGCTAACCTCTGAGTAAACAAAGCCTTGTCTGCATCCCCCCTAAGGGTACCCGGACTCCAGGTTGGGATACTGGTTAGGCTGAAATGACAGCTCAGTTCAAGATGACTAATCGTGAGGTGCACTGATGTGTTGTTCACAAACAGGCTGGTTCTGAGAGCTGGCTTCTGTTTGAGTGCCAGTAGCTTCTTTTTCTCTGTTGTTGTTTAATAGAAAAAAGCCAAATGAAGAGCTGTTTGGAAGCCTAAGGACTGGCTCTGCCAAGCTGAGCAAGAAAATCCAGATCTCTAAAAAGAGCTGGAATTCCAACTATCAGCTAGGCTGGACAAATGTTAGCTGTGGAAACACAAGCAAAATTAGCATCTGCCACAGCAAACTGTGCTAAACTATATCAAACCAAACTGGACTGCTTTGTGGAAGCACTCCATAAGATCACATTTCAAAACAAAAATAAAAAAATGTAAATAAAAACAGATGCATCTTCTCTTAATGACTATTAGTAGGTAGGCAAGCAAGCAATTAAGACTTAATCTGTGGAGCACATTTACTACTTAGCTGAGTGAGAGCTGCATCAATACACAACCATAGAAGAAACATCAACATAAAGCACAACATCAGTGTGAAGGTAAAACAGTCAACATGAATAGGAGAGATGAAAAAGATGCAGCATTTTTATTAATTAAGAATATAAAGAATAAAAAATTCTTTAAAATTTAAAAAACTCTTACGATTTATAAGCCAAAGGTGTTGCCTTATATTACTTTTATACTGCTTTCATATATAACTTGTATTAGGTTCCCTCACAGGCTGCAAAGGACACAACAACACACAAATATTTACATAAAAAAACATGAGAATTACTTTTTATTGTTGATTTAGTAATTGTCAAAGCAGATAAAGTCGTTCTCATAATTCTCATTCTTTTTTTGTTGAAATGTTTTCCTCTTCAAGGTACCACCTGAAAGATGTGATTGTAGGAAAAATCTACTTCCTGCTGGTGAGGATTAAGATCAAGCACATGGAAATTGACATTATCAAACGTGAGACGACCGGCACCGGCCCAAGCGTGTACCATGAAAACGACACCATCGCAAAGTACGAGATCATGGACGGAGCTCCCGTCAGAGGTACACAACAATCAGTCATAACTTCAGTCAGGTGTTTGAATCTCCTCAGTCAGTCAAGTTTGATGTGATCAATCATGATGAAATGCGTTTCATCTTTCAGGGGAGTCTATTCCCATCCGGTTATTCCTGGCTGGTTATGATCTGACTCCCACCATGAGAGACATCAATAAGAAGTTCTCTGTGCGCTACTACCTGAACCTGGTGCTGATCGATGAAGAGGAGAGACGCTACTTCAAACAGCAGGTGAGCTTCAGATAAAAAAGACAGAACTCAGTCAGTTTTCAATATTTATTACATCAATCTGAATTTTACCTCCTCACTGTAATCATTTAATAATGAGAATATGCCCATGGAAGGGTAAATGGACTTCACTTATAAACTGATATTTTGTCTTCTAACCACTTACAGCATGCTTTAAAGGTTTTCAAAATTTGTGAAAGTTTGTTGAAGTGTTTGTGTTTTTGTGCGGTTTAGACTGTTTGATGCATTTTTGATACCTATAAAGAAGAAATAACCCTTTATTGGATGCTGAGGACTTGTATATTTAGTTATCACCGTTTCAAAACAGGTGTCAGTGTTTTTTTTGTTTGTTTGTTTGTTTTTTTGCGCTAAAATCATACCTCAGTTTAAAAATCTGGTTTAGTTTTTTGAATGGTTTCGCTAGCACAAATGTTATAGTTGTTCTCAGACTGTTTTACCAGTAAGCTTTCATTTATTATATTTCTTTGAGGGCAAAATTAAAACATATATTCTCTCCAGTTTTCTATTTTCACTTTCCTTACCACACAAATACCTTAACAATATTTCAAAAACGGTCAAACCTTGAGACTTATTAAACTCAGAAATGTAGGGTTTTTTTTTTTCTTGGAAATGTACGACTTTTTAAACTCTGATATTCTGAGTTTGTTTTCTTGTAATAAACAACTTTATAATCTCGAACATTTTGATTTATTTCTCTAAGATAACAGATTAGGGTGGCCCTTATGCACTGTTATACATTTTGTTTCTAATCATGGTATTTAAAAACAAATGCTCATCTAATTTTGGCGTCAGAGCAGACAGAGTCTAGTACCCCGTAAGATCTTTGGTGCATCCCTCTGTGAATCTTAATAGACCTCAGCTGAACCCCTCTTTTGGCATAGCAGCTTTTGGGGAAAATATGACTAATCATCTCTAGTTCTTTTTAGGGATTCAGTGGTTTCTGATATTTTCAGTCATTAATAACATTTAAAATAGTATATACAACATATTGTATGCAATTAGCATGTCATCTAAAAACTGGAGCTAGCAGTTTTTACCTCTCTAAATTGTAAAGTAGCTTACACTGCCTGTTACAGAAAGATGATTCAGAGGTAATAAGAGTAATAACTTTGAAAGCTTATTAAGACGAGTCATTTCCAGGATCTTATTATTTTTCATGTTGCCTCACTGCAAACAGAATCATCTATCGCAGCGGTGATTTTTCTAATAAAAACAAAAGACTTCCTTGAAATAATTCCATGTACGAAATGAATTTGAGGTTGTAAAGATTGTATTTTAAAAGAAGAACATCTCCGGGAAAAATATCTGCAGAAGTCCTGTATGAGATGAAATAAGCCAAAGATTAAAAGATTTTCTTAATTTCTTAACATCCAATTAAAGTCCATGTCACCCCTGGGATATACAATATATAAGATTACTGGAGATTAGATTAGACTACAGGAAAAAAGAACTGTAATCCAGTGCATCTGAGGATAGCAGAGCTTTGTTTTTAGATATGAGCAAAAAAGAGCTTCTTTTTTTTAGAGGTTTTGCAGATAAAAAGGTAATGCTAATTTATCAGGCCCAAAAATTGCAGCCCAATCTGACTTGAGCCCATGCGTGTTCTCTCCGAGCCCAGCCCACCCAGTCCCATTTACTCTATTTATTGGCCCAAGCCTGATTTAAAGCCAATTGAATTTTATTTGTCATATGCATTAAAATAAAACATCCCACAACAAATCTTGTGTGCATAAACAGTTAGTGCTACTGTTCAGTGGTCTTATTGAGGGTGGAAACTGTCCTTGAGTCAGCTGGTACATGCCCTCAGGACGTATGAAAACAGTCTGTGTGCTGAGTGGATAGAGTCCTTTATGATGAGTGATGCTTTTTCCTGCAACGAGTGGTTAAATGTCCCGTTCCTATGGCAGTGGTGAACCGATTATTTTTGAAGCAGTTTTTACTGGGTTCTGATGAGTTAATGGTCCTGTGCTGTAGTCGCACTGAATCAAACCAGAAGACTCCCTGTGAGAATGCTTTCAATTGTGAATGCTTTCAACTGGAAGTGTGTGGCCATTGGTCTGTGCCATCTTGGTTCCATTATTTGGCTGTTACGTTAAAGTTTAAACTACACTCCAGAGTTGTTTCAGATCTAGATGGGCTCTTAATGAGTGAAACGGGAAAGCCTATTTATTGTTTATGATAAACAGGGATGAGGAACAGATGCAAAGACCTTATTGTATACTGAACATGCAGAGCTTTCCAGAGAGCATTGATCTGGTAACACAGCGTTTCGCAACCTTTTACTATGAGGGCATCTTTTTAAAAAGTAAAAAATATCAACTCATCCCTGTGAAAATGTGCTGATAATAAAATGAATGTCTCTATGGCTGCTGAGGGATTTTTTCAGTGATAGAATTAACATCATGGATCTCAAAAATAATCTCTTATAACAATTAAAATGCCTGTACTTTCATGAAATGGCCATGTAGGCCTTTAGAAATACACAGACATCTTTTGGCATACCTGCTGAACTTGTGGAAAAATAAACTGCAGGATTCTTGCACCGTGTGTAGTGTCATAGGCCTATCAATTTGCTCACCCTGACATGGTTTCAGGAAACGGGCATGTGAGACAATTTTGATCATTTATGCTGGGATAGGTAATCATCTGGATATTCATTGTGATTCTTAAAAGTATTTTGAAAGCATCCCTGGGGGCCTCGTCACCCTGGTTAAAAACGGCTGTATTAACAGTCCAATGTGTGCTTGTGGAGTGGAGCAGGCTGGCGGGAGCACATTTTAACAGCTTTTCTCCATCAAAAAGAGAAGTATTTATTTGTTTAATGAAAAACTGCGTGGACTGTAGTTTTTCTAGAAAATACTTCTTAAGACAAGAAATGTGTCATTACTTGTGCAGTGGGTCTGCCCTGGGATATTTTTTTCAGGTTATACCAAGAAAAATAGACAAAAAAAGAAATATCCAGAGCAGTGTTACTCAACCCTGCTCAACCAAAGAGCTAAATTGTTGAAAAATGCCTTTGCAAGAGTCACAATGTAAAAAAGTAAAAGTGGCAAAAACTGATTAAAGTGGCAATAAAAATAAGTTAAAGGTGGCAAATAATGGTCAAACAGCAGCCAAAAAGGGGCAAAGTAGTCATAAAATGGCAAAAAGTGGGTGAAAGTGGAAACAGGGAGAAAAAGTGGCAAAATAGGGCAGAAAGTGGCAAAAATGGGTGAGAAGTTACCAAAAAATGAGCTGCAGGTGGCAAAAAAATGAGTGTAAAAGTGACTAAAATGGGCGAAAATGTGGGAAAATTGTCAAAAAGCAGCAAAGAGTGGCAGGAATGCTGGAAACAGTGGCAATTAATGGCAAAACCTGTCTTAAATGGGTGAAAAGTGGCATAAAGAAATGGCAAAAGTGGGCTTAAAGCAGTAAAAATGGATTAAAAGTGGCAAATCATTGAAAAAATTGGAAATAAATTGCAAATAAGGGCAACGGAAATATACAGACAAAAAATAAAGGTTGAAATCTAAAGCCAACTGTATTGATGTCGGGATTCAAACTGTTTAATGTGATTTACAATGGGCAATTTGTGAGGTCATGGTTTCGCTCTATAAAGGTTTTCCGGGGAAATAATATTTCAAATTAAGACATAAAAGAGCCACAAATCATCACTAAAGAGCCACGTGTTGAGTATCACTGATGTAGAGTAAAATTTAGTAAATCTGCCATCTGACGGTACGCCTATATGTCCTTCTTATTTGACATTTTGGTGTCCTTCGTTTTGGTGTCATTTCCTTGCATCTTAGCTTCACCGAGGAACTGAAAGATAGATGCGAGGAAGTGACAAGAGGAGAGAGGAGGCACAACCTACTGAACAAGAAATTCTTATGCTCCCACTGAGCCCGATCCTGGCCTTAGTAAATAGGATCATGCCCCAAACAGACCACAGGACATGGGCTGGGCTTGGGCAGTGATTGTAACCCCTAATACTACTGCCACAGAAATTATGGAGGCTGTAGGTGGACATACATCCATATATATTATAATTTATTCATTTTTTTGTGATAATGAGTCAATTATTTGGCTATTTTATTGTGGGTGGGTGGGTAGTAGGGGGAATCTGTGAGAAAACATTTTCTCATGGAAATAAAAAAAATGTATTAGACCACCTGTCATATTTGTCTCAGAGACCATCCAGCATCATGAAGTGCTTTAATGCGGACTCTTTCATTTTCAGTGAGCTCTCCACGTTTTACTATTTTGAACAGGAATGAGGAATTTCAAACTGAATTCACCTTTTTATACCCAAATTTGAGCCGGCTCACTGGGCTTCTTTAAAATGTCAGAAATGAATCAAGCATAACATTCAACCACTGAAACTAATTTTTCTTTTCAGGAATGACGGTAAATAACTATAATTTGACATATTAATCAAGAAATAATAATATGCTTTCCAATTTTTTCAGTTTTTTTGTAAATCAGTAAATTTGAAAATTAATGGATAACAATAATAATTATATTTTAGCATTAAAAATATCATTTGGGTTAAAGAGCTTCTACATATCAGTGTATTAACCATTGCAGAAACATAAACAATGATTTTGGTACCAATACTGTTTGTACCAATGCTGTTAATTTAGGGCAGCTGTGGCATAAACCTTACTTTGGGTGGTGGTCTAATAAATTTGTTAAGCACTGTATGTCCTTTACAGTTTTTGTGTATGTTGCACTAAATGAAGAGACAGCAGTTCTATTTGATGAAATATCTTCATGAGGCATATTTATTCTGCCTAATCTGCTGTAAATGTCTTCAATACAAAAAGACTAAAAAAAATCTGAACTCTTCTTCTGCCCACTCAGGAAATCACACTGTGGAGGAAAGGAGACGTGGTGAGGAAGAGCATGTCTCATCAGGCCGCAATCGCCTCTCAGAGGTTCGAGGGTTCAGCTGCTTCAGAGAGTGCGCTGGAGCAGGCGGCGAAGGAGGAGAGCGGATAGAAAAAAAAAAAAAAAAAATGCCACCCTGCGGTCTCTCCTCTCAACAGACTCGTCATCAGCGTCTGTGGTGGAGGAACATGTCAACTGCACAACATCTGGTGCAGCAGCTGTTTTGATTTGGCAGCCGCTGCTAGCAAAGGGAGGACTAAGGGAGACCAACACACAGCCCTGCATTGTGGGAACAATGAAACAGTTTGCATGAGGCGTTCAGCGTGGCTTCAGGCTGCTGGTCCTGTCCTTCCTCATTTATGCTTCTTTTTCTCTTTTATTTACGGGAATCAAAACTAACAACACGTCTACTGTGTAAATTTGTCTGTGATATTCTTACATTTTAAACTTTCTCTGTTATTTTGTCTAAATAATGCTATCATTCAATTATTTCTAATATTCTCATTTATGCAATTCAACATTGTTTCTCTAACATTCCTTCATAGAAACCATTCCTGACACTTACAAAGTCAAGAAATCTGAGATAACTTTGCACTGCTATTTTCATGCTAAACACATTTCTCTGTCAGTGTTTGCACAAAAAATGAATCAAACTGGAATTTTCTTTCCTTTATTTGAATGAAAAACTAATGTATTATTCCACTTTTTAATCTGTAAATAAGACCAGCTAAAACCTTTAATCCTGATCCCTGGTCCAGCTCATGTACATTGGTTATTCAGCACACAGCGCCACAGAAATGCCCTTCATGTCCATCTGCTTTACCTCAGCATTCCAGTGGTGTGTTAGGGAAAAGGTCTGATCATGTGAAGTCTTCTGTATCCTCTCTATTAGGGACTCCAGTCCAGAGTTGTGCCTAAGTGTATCGAGCAAATGAAATCCTCCTGCCTCTAACATAATTTTAGTCTTTTAACCAGAGAAAAAAGTTACAGTAGAACTATCTATCTTTTGCAAAATGCTAATCGATTCTTCCTTGTCCCTCAAAGTCAAATAAATTGATGCCAAATGGAAAACAAAAACTGAGTCATTGTGTTGCAGGGATGAGTGAGAGTGTGTCAGAAATTTCAACACATTAGGTGCCAGTAAAACACAACATGACAAACCTGTGCATTTAAAGGGATTATGACTAATGTGTGGCATCACTGAGGCTACATCCATATTTTAGACAGTGGATTATTTGGGAAAGACAAATTAAATTGTGAAGTGTGGTCTTTACACCTACTTTACATGTTAAAATGTTAATTTACATTTAATTCTCACATTGTTTCATATCACTATACTGCAGTTGCTTTGTAGTGACTTAACTCTACAAGAAAAAACATTCTTCAGATTAACATCTTCATATGATTTGGTGGTCTAGGTCAAAAACCAGATACGAGCCATTGAAGACAAAACATTTTTAATGATATTTACACAAGATAAAACACATAAAACTACGTTGCTAGGTCTCATCCTCACAAAGGTTCCTCATCCTCCAAACCCAGGATAAAGTCAAACTCCTCTGCAGATAAAAAAGCACAACTGTCATTATGGGCTTAAAGGAGAAAAATGTTTGACACATTCTTTAGCTAGACAACAGTTGTCTCATTAACACTGCATGTACAAAAAAGTTGCATGTTGTGTTTCACGCACATGGGATGCAAAAAAATCAATGCGTTCTCAGAATATGCAGACCATCCCTCAACCTCTGACATTTGATGGTGCCAAATTACTGCAATACACCAAATGTGGTCAAACAGCTTTTCCTCCCTGCTCAATGAGCTACAGTTGCATCTCAAAATTTGAATATTACAAAAAAGATTTTTTTTTTTTTTGCTGTAATTCAAAAAGTTAAACTTCCATATAGTCTAGATTCATCTTCTACAAAATGAAATATTTTCAAAACTTTTTTGTTTTCCTCTGGGTGATCACGGTTTTCATCTCACAAAAATCCAGTATTTCAGAAAATTAAAATATCACAAAAATGATTGATAATAAAGAAATGTTGACCAGTTGACCAATTTGGTATGGATTCTTTGCACCATTTTTCACAAGAGGCCCCAGGTGTCTTTACGTACCAGCTGTCAGTGGCTGCACAGAGAGCCTGGCCCTCGTAAAAAGTGCCATGTCCTTCAGAGGCCCTCCTTTGGCACAATGTTGCTGGTGATACTTTTTCAGCTCAGACAGGGAAATAAAACGCTTCATCATCCTCTGATACTGGACGTCTACCTGAGAGAGAAAAATAAAACTTCAGCTTTCAGGCTTGATTTTCATCAGCTATTGTACTTTATACTCCTGAAAAATCTTACCATGCTCCACTTAGGGTTGTCAGGTTTACTGGACGCATCGTAATGCACGTCTTTCTTATCAAACTGAGTGTGGTCCACATAAGCTTCCTTTACAATCTACATCAGGGAGGAATTACAGTTGGATATTAAGTCTGTCTTTGTATGAAGCATTATAAAATAATCAGCAGGGAGAGAAAAGGATTTACTTTCATGACTCCAGCTATCCCTGGTTCCTTGCAGTTGCTGTGATAAAAGAAAGACAACTGCCCTGCTTTCATCTGCCTCATGAAATTGCGTGCCTGTAGAGGATGGGTAATTTAGTGAGGCATTTCAGAAGACAGATATATAATGGAGAAATAAGTATCTGCTGTACCTGATAATTGCGGACGCCGTCCCAGCAGCCTGTCTGATCAGGCAGAGCCTTCAGATCCTCAATCCCAAACTGCAAAATGAACCAGAAGATTCAGAAGAGTGCAGGACAAGTTAAAAGTGTACTGGAGAGGCTGATGATGCTCTGTACCTTCACATCAATGCCATTCTCAAAGCGGCTCTCAGGCTCAGACTTCATCAGCCAGTGAGAGTACTCAGGAGAGGCTTTTGAGCTGTCTTTGGTTACTTTCTTTTTAGCTCTAACTGTTTCTTCTGCACACTCTTCATCTTTTCCTGTTGTTGAGAGGAACATGGTCACTCAAAAGGTCCAAACATGGACAAGACATTTTAACTCAAGAATTTACTTAACTTACCTGGTTTTTCTGTTTTCCCCTTCACTCTGGTCCTTTTCTTTGGTGGCATTTCCCACGGTCAATAAAGAGGGACTTACAGAACTAGGGCCCGCCAGATATTGGATTTTTAAACAAATTACCTATTCTGATAAGACAGAAAACATTATCAACTTCTCACATGGCAGCTGGTATTAAGTTTGTACAAGGACATGAGAGTAGAAATGTTCTCAAAATGTGCTGTTGTAATGCCCTACAGCATGCAACTGCAGACAGCTTATCATAAAAAAGTCTGTTTGATATGCCACATAATGAAACTAATTTTAAAGAACTTTAACTTTTACAACAATAACTTAGAGTTTCCTGCAATACCATGGAAAAACACATTGCCTTATCATTAAATCATCCAATCAGGGTTGTCACAATACCAACATTTCAAACTTTGATATATTAGTAAAAACCACAAGGTATCAACATTTCTTCTCAGTCAAAATATTTATACCTTTTGGCGTCAAAAGAATCCATATGCATTCATAATTGGGGTTTTGAAACTCCCACACACTGTAGATCATCAACTAAAGTAATAATATTTAGTGGATATATTCCTCTCCTACACTCCTATCTTATTAAATAGATGAGGTTTTGGTATTTTTTAGAAATACTCCCTAAACTCCACTAACTTATTTGTCCACACAGCAATTATTTACAGCTGATATAAGCTGTTTTTTTAGCCAAAATATTGGTTGTAAACATTGGCAGATTCTCATCTCTGCCAATACCAGTATTTCACTTTTTAAGCTAATATGCATCTCTACTATATTAATCAATCATTAAAATGCCAGAGATTGTTTCACTGTGAAATACATGGAGTCAACTAATGTTATATTAAACTTTATTTGACAACTAAACACTAACATGTAGTCTGCAAGAAAAACTGGATGACAATGCATTGATTGCTTATGTTAATGATGTTTTTAGTAGACAAATGCTCATATTGCTAAAATTAAATGATGAAGTAGGGATTTATCGCGAGAACAGTATGATACTTTGATAAAGCGATAAATCGGCATATTATGTGACGATATTTTGTTTGCATGTGTGTGCTTTATTTGTTTAAGATGTGCTTTAGTTAATCAGGCATTTTCTTTGCAGGATATGCCAATAAAATAGAATTAAATCAACTCTGGACCTTTTAGATTAAGTATACCCACTTAAACCAACACAAACGTCCTGCAGTGATTTATTAGGGGAGGACTTGCAAACTGACAGTGTAAACATTTTTAGGCCACATCCTCAGCTCTACCAGCTCTACCAGTACTCAGGTAGACAGCCAACCCCCAATAGGCCTACTGTTAAACTCGTGTTAAAACCAGGTTAAAACCTCAAAACACGGCATTACATCTCACGATCATCACTCTTAAACGGAGAAAAGCCGATTAACCCGACGTGTGTTCCCAATAACAACTAATCTGTTGTCTAATTTGGATTTTGTTCTCTTATATAGCAAAACTACATCTTTTGACAACATTTCTAGCACCGCATTACGCTCACCTTTACCAAGTTTACCTTTTGCTTCACCGAGTCGCAAATCTATACGGAACATGGGTTTCCCTCGGTTTCCCTCCATGTAAGACGTCTTCTTCGTCTTGTTGTAGTGCACCATTAAGTTTCAATGTGCTCATTACTGCTCATTCAGGCCAAAAGACGAAATACAAAAGTGGATTTGATGTTTGCAATCCAGTTTTTACAGTACTATATTTGAATGGCAAATGGCAATTTGAAATGGCAATTATGCATCGGAAAAATGTGGATTTCGCAAATGCTTATTTTACTTTGATTTTTAAGTATGTGCCTACATATCCTATCCTTTTTAAATCACTTGTTACTTTTACCCTTTCCATAAATGAAATGTTTGAGCTGTCAGTAATAAATGATGAATAAAAGACGTGTTAAATTTCACGACGAATAAAATTTTCCCTTAGCAGAATAACCCATCTCTTTAAATACCTTACTTTATTTTTCACTTTAAATGATTTGTTGTTGCTAAATTCTTTTGCATTACATGCGTTTTTATCACATTCACTTTTGCCATTTAGTTTGTGTGCACTTTCCCCCACCCCCCCTTCATACATATCCAGTGCATCAAATAAATGTTAAATCTGCTTTTCCGTCATGAAGACAGTCAACGCTTGCCGCAGACTTCATCAAGGGACAGCAGACTAACTACATTTCCCAGCAGCGTTTGCGGTAGAACGCTTGTGACATAACTCAGCAAGGTAAACATGGCGACTGTCGGACCTCTTGGTAGAATTGCAAAACTCGGCTCCAGTATCTGTAGGAACCATCGTTTACTATTTAACAGGAGTCCACAGAGACGAGGGATAGCTTCGTGTATCGACCGTAAGTGCCAATAATTAATACGTGTTGGTTTTTTTTCGCATTATTTAAATGATAGGCAAATCCGTGTGACAGCTAGTGTAACTTTATCTACCACGCTTGTGCAGATATATTTACTTTAAAAAGCAGTTGACCGATAATTAAACACGATATATTGATCATTTTCAGTGCTTTAAATTGATTTTTACCTATCTTGGCTGTTATTGGCTGCTGCTGTTTCCTCTAGTCCTCCAGTCAGGAGGCAGAGTGAGCTCCACTCCCCTCATTGGCACCTTCTAGCAGGGCACAAAGGGTTTAAGACAAGCATGAAACAGAAAATTTAATTCTTATATTATTTCTTGCCATACAGTCAACAGAGTTGCATAATATCAGTTTTTACTGTTGAAATTTAAGGACGCTTGTTTGATATTTCACAGCAACTATCTATTTACTACACATGCTAGGGTTGTCACAGTACCAGTATTTCTAAATTAGAAAGATGGTAGTAATAACTCAAGAATTTAAGTGCTTGATTTAAAACTAAAGCTGCAAAAATCAAACATAGGCACCCAATATTGGGCTGTTTTATTACATAATGGGAAGTATTAAATACATCTAACTCATAATACAATACTAAAAAATACGGGTTTCTTGATACAGTATTACCATTATTGTCTATCTATAATTTTCCAATTTTGATTAAATTAAAATTTTTTAATTTGAGTTGTTTTCTCTGTTTTTATGATTTCCTAATTAACTGTTTAATTTTTATTTTTAGTATTTGCCCCTTTCCAATAAAAAAATGAGTTATTTATTATTAATTATTGTATTTTTTATTGTTATGACTTTCTGATTTTCGATTTATTTTCCAATTGTATTTAGCTTTTCTATTTTGATTATTCTTAAATTTATATATAGTATTTGCTTTTCTATTTTTACATTTATTTTTTTATTTTAATTATGTTTTATGTTTTAGTTTTTCAGTACTTTCTAATTTTATTTTTATTTTCATTTTTTTTAAAGATATCTTAATCTCAATTAGTCTTCACCAGGTTAATTACAGATTAATTAAGAAAAGAAAATTGTACTTTTATTTTTATGATTTAAAAAATATTTCAATTTCTGTGATTGGTGGTGTTAAGCAAGAAAGGCCAACAGCAAACACCCTCTGCTAGTAAAAACAGTTTCACAACATATTTTTTTGCACAGGTAAATTAAATTGTTGATATTTGCATAATTTTAAATCACACTGGAAGATATTGGTACATACCTAGCAAAAACTCCTGGAGACTGTCTGAAGTGCACAGATATGTTGCTGATGTATTTTTGCGATTAAGACAGAGCCCTTTAGCTTTCTTCTGTGGCAGCTGTGGTTAAAATATGACTTAAGACCTAAAGTCATTTGAGACATTTGGCACCTTTGAATAATATAAATTGTTAAATCAACATTTGAGAAGCTTACCGTAACATCTGTATCTCTTGAGCTTTCCAGCATTTGACTCCTCTGTGATCTTATGATCTCTGTGCTTTGTTGACAGCTGCTCATGGACTCACAGATGAACAGAAGGAGTTTCAAAAGGTTGCCTTTGACTTTGCAGCCAATGAAATGACTCCACACATGGCAGAGTGGGACCAGAAGGTATGTTAAAGCTAGTAAGATGACAAAGCAGCAGAGTTGGGCTTTGGCTTCTCAAAGGAATTCTGTATTTTATTTAACTGTGATGGCACAAACTTTTGGATCTGATGTTGATAAATGAGCCACATTTCACCTTAGTTTATTCTTTGTCTTCTATATATTTTAACATCTTCATTATTTCTAAGTACATTTGTTTTTCTTTCTTCTCCAGGAAGTATTTCCTGTTGAGACGATGCGAAAAGCAGCCGAGCTGGGGTTTGGTGGCATCTATGTTCAACCTGATGTTGGCGGATCGGGTCTCTCTCGACTCGACACATCAATCATTTTTGAGGCCTTGTCCACGGGATGTGTCAGCACCACAGCTTATATCAGTATCCACAAGTAAGAGCGGCATCATCTTCCAGCAGTGATGGCATGAAATGGCAAATAAAACATGATGAAACGTGATGATTTTTCATCAGTGAGATCAGACTTGTAGTGTTGTTTTAGAGAAGTCATGCTTGATATTGTTATAAATTATGCATGTGGAATGTTTTTTTAAAGTAGAGTAGCAAACAGTGATGAGTTTGGCAATTCATCATTACTGCAACAAAGATTTTTGTCTGTTTAGTTTTTTGAGAGATATTTTGTCTCTATATTTGATCTTTTTCACACAACTAATTTACTTAAAATATGACTTTTCATGACCAAAAGCAATACAACGATAGCTGTCATGAATGTTTCTTAGCCCTGAGTTGTTATTATATTTCTCTATTTGCAGCATGTGTGCCTGGATGATTGACACTTTTGGGAATGCCGAGCAGAGGGAGAAGTTCTGTCCTATTCTCTGTTCAATGGAAAAGTTTGCCTCCTATTGTCTCACTGAACCAGGTCAGTCTTTAAATGTAAGAGAGAATTTATGCAAGGGAAAACACTATAAACCTTCACTAAGAATTCTTTCTCACATACAGTGCTGTGAAAAAATATTTGTCCCTTTCATGAGTTGTCTTTTTTTGCATATTTGTCACAAAATGTTTCAGACCGTGAAACAAAGATAGCCCAGGTAAAAACCAAAATTCAGCTTTTAAGTGATGATTTCATTTATTGAGGGAAAAGAGCCATCCAAATCTACCTGGCCCTGTGTGAAAAAGTAATTGCCCCCGTCTTGTTAAATCATGAATTAACTGTGATTGGCCACATTTTTTGGAAAGGTGAATTCAATGTCATTAGGCACATCAAGGCCTGAATACTGACAGACCTGTTGAATCAATAAATCTCTCAAATCGAACCTGTCTGACAAAGTGAATTAGGCTAAAAGGTTTCAGAAACACAACATGCTGCAGTCTAAAGGAATTAAAGAACAGTTGAGAAACAAAGTCAGTTAACACTTATTAGTCTGAAAAGGGTTACAACGCCATTTCTGAGGCTTTAGGACTTCAGCAAACCACGATTAGAGCCATTATCCACAAATGGAGAAAACTTGGAGCAGTGTTGAACTTTCCAAGAAGTGGCCGGCCCACCAAGATTACTCAAAGAGAGCATTGCAGCCTCATCCAGGAGGTCACAAAAGACCTGCAGGCATCACTTGACTCAGTGAAGGTCAGTGTTCATGACTCGACAATAAGAAAGAGACAAAAACGGTATCATGGAAAAGTTCACAGGTCAAAACCACTGCTGACCAAAAAGAACACAAAGGCTGACCTCACATCTGCTATAAACATCTCGATGATCCCTAAGAATTTTGGAGATAAAATATTGTGTGGACTGATGACTTTTTTTGTTATATCTGGTATGAAACTAACACAACATTTCATAAAAAACATGGTGGTAGTTTGATGGTCTGGGGCTGCTGTGATGCTTCAGGACCTGGACAACTTGTTGTAATTTATGGAACCATGAATTCTGCTCTCTAACAGAAAATCCTGAAGGAGACATTTCAGCCATCAGTTTGTGATCTCAGGCTAAAGTGCACTTGGGTGATGCAGTAGGACAATGATCCACTATACACCAGTGAGTCCACCTCTGAATGGCTTGAAAAAATATTAAGGTTTTGGAGTGGACTAGTCAAAGCCTGGACTTAAATCGAATCAGGATGTTGTGGAATGACCCTAAATAGGCCGTGCAGGCTCAAATACCCTCCAATGTGACCTGAATAAAAAAACAATTCTGCAAAGAAGAGTGGGCCAAAATTCCTCCAGAGTGGTGCAAAAGACTCACTGACTGCAAGCAAATTCTCGCAGTTGTTGCCACCAAGGGTGGCAAAACCAGTTACTGGGGTTAGGGGGCAATTACTTTTTCTCATGAGTGTGACAGATTTGCAAAAAAAAAAAAAAAAAAAATCAAGGAGGCGGCAAATACTTTTTCACATCACTGTAATAAAAGAGCTCACTGAAGTTGTGATCTGTGATTTCAGGCAGTGGCAGTGACGCTGCCTCTCTTCTGACATCTGCAAAGCGGGAAGGAGACCATTACATCTTGAATGGCTCTAAGGTAATTTCATGTCTTGCTATGCATACTTTGTAACTGTTGATGTCCTCCTTGTATGCACAGAAGTGAGCTAGAAGACATGTCCTTTTTTCGTCAGGCTTTCATCAGTGGAGGAGGAGACACAGATGTTTATGTTGTGATGTGTAGAACAGGAGGGAAAGGACCAAAAGGCATCTCGTGTTTGGTTGTAGAAAAGGGGACTCCGGGCCTCAGTTTTGGCAAAAAGGAAAAGAAGGTAAAACATTTGAATCCTCTTCTGTGGACAAAACTGTTGGGATTGTATTAAGTGTGATTTCAGCAGTTCAACACTAGGTGGCAGGATTGAGCCACAGTCACTCAGCTGTTTTTCGATCTGTGCTCTAGGTAGGCTGGAACTCTCAGCCAACCAGAGCGGTGATATTCGAGGATTGTGCTGTTCCAGTGACTAACCGGCTTGGTGAAGAAGGACAAGGATTCAGCATCGCCATGAAAGGCTTGAATGGAGGCAGGATTAATATTGGTGAGGAGGAAAACAACGCAGCACACACAAGTGTTCAACAGTTTATGAATACCCAAAACAAAAGCATTCCCAAAGCTAGATATAATGATCAGAAGTCCTCTAAGACAAAGAATATAACATTGAACTTTTAGATATTCCATAAAGACTTGTAAATGAAGCAGTAAGAAGTTAAAACCATTGATAAACTCAGTTATGTCCCAACAGTGGCTCTTAACCCATGGAATAGCTGCAATGAATAAGTGAATACATGTAAAAAAAAAAACAAATACTGAGTATCCATTCACTTCTGTTATTTATACTGTTATTATGTAGAATTTTTGCTGCATTGATGACCACCTGTATTCATTGGTAGAAATCTTAACACTTAAATGGAGAAAGGACTAGAAAAATTCTAGACTTCAATATTAACTGTTTTAGAACAGAACATGGAATAAAGTCTTGGTAAATTATGGTCTCCTTAGTATGTTTATTTAGATTTATTTAACCTGGAAAGCCTCACTGAGATCAAGGATCTCATTTACAAGAATGTCCTGGCCAAGACAGGCAGCAGCACAATTATATGTATGTAGAATGTGACTTTTATGCCATACAGATGTGTTCTTGTACCATATTGTGTACTTTACGTGTAGATTGACTAAAGAAATAATGCTTTTGTATGGTATTGTAGTAGTGTGTATAAAAATATCATTCTTAATAACAAAAACCCTTCTTATACACAGTGTTCATACTATAGATCCACTTGTAACAAAGTTACATACCATACTCGCTTCTCAATCAACCCTCTGTCAACAGCATCCTGTTCTCTTGGAGCAGCCCACGCCTCTGTACTGTTAGCAAGGGATCATCTGTTGGTACGCAAACAGTTTGGAGAGACGCTCTCTAACAACCAGGTAAGAAGCTCATAATTATTCAGTAACCTCAGATTTTCAGCCACTTTGAATAACAAGATTAAGTTAAAACCTAGTAATGAGAGAAATGTGTGTTCGGGCAGAGTGACTTTTTTTTTTTTTTTTTTTTTTTACATGGTTACTTAAATTTATATAACTACATTTTCTCCTCCGTCCCTCTGTGTGAGTGGAGGTGAATCCCTGAGCAATGCCATGCCCCCTCCACTCCTGTTTTTCTTTTATCGCATCTGATTGGTTAAAAGTCATACACAGAAAAAAAATGCACTGACACAGACACATCAAGTCAGCCACAGCCCTTGAGAACGGTGAGGAGAAAATATCTTCTCTTTACTCCAGGGGTGTCAAACTCAAGCACAGCAGGGGCCGGATTCTGGATTCAGGTCTAACCTGAGGGCCAAACAGGGTCACCTTTTTAACCAGAAACTGTCAACCTCATTTCACCAGTAATAAAATATGAAAAAAAAAACTTTAGAACTGATGATACATGATTTTGACGTTTAAAAAGTTAAAAAGATGATTTTAAAGGCTCACAATCTGAGAAAAGTAAAAATTTGGTAGTTTTAAAAAGGTCAAGACATGAAACAAATTGAAATATAAGGTTTTTTTTAAAGACAAATAGATTAGAAAAAAAGTCAAAATCATGCATTTTAAGGTAAAAATATGAAATAAAATTTGTCATCATGAAATTAAATGTCAAAATATGATTCAAATTTTTAAATTGTGAGTCTAAAGGGTCAAACTACGGTATTATGAAGTCAGAGTTTGAGTTGAAATAGGAAATAAAATACAAAATAACTGGTAAAAAATAAGCTCAAAATATCACGTAAAAATTAGAATTATGGATCTTAAAGCTCAAAATATTATATATGAGAAGTCAAAATTATGAGTTGAAATACTCAAAGTACAAAATAAAAAGTGATAATCCTAAGTTTGAGTCCCAATTGTGAGATGCAAAATTGAAAATGTGAAATCGAAAGACAACTAATTTTTTTTTCCCACATTCCTGACTTCTTACGTAATTATTTTTACTCCTTACCTTTTTAAAATTTTATGACTTAACAAAGATTTCTTAAATCATCAAGGATACGGTCAAATTTTTATACTGGAGGAAATCTGCAGACCTCATACTGATGGGCCAGTTATAACAGAAATATGAGATCATCTTGCAGGCCGTATTCAACTATTCCACGGGCCGGATTTGGCCCCCGGGCCTTGAGTTTGATGCCCCTGCTTTATTCTGGGCTCTTTTTTGTGGGAAGGGGACACGCCACTACAAGAGACATGCAAAACCTCATCTCTGCCGAGACAAGCTTTCAGTGTGACTCTCTGCTCTGGTTTTAACAAGACAAGTGGTCCAGTTCTGAGTAAACTGCAGCGGTCCTACAGCGACATCTGAGCTATCAGATCAGAGCGGGAGTAGAGCAAGAACATTTTTTCTGTCATGGAACGCTTTCATTGTTGCTCTCTGCACTTGTTTGAGACCTTTCTGACCTCAGTGGTCAGCCAAAAAAGAATCCTGAATTCCTTCCTCTCTTCTTGTTGTCTTTGTGTCTGTAGTTTCTTCAGTTTAAACTGGCAGAGATGGCCACCAAGTTGGTTGCGTCTCGTCTTCTGGTGCGTGAAGCCGCCACAGCCCTGCAGGAGAACCGGCCTGATGCCGTCTCCCTCTGCTCTATGGCCAAGCTGTTTGTTACAGACGAGTGTTTCAATGTAAGTGATACTAATTAATTACTGCATAAGTATTCATCTTCACTATCAAACAAGTCTGATTTTAGTTCTGCTTTTTTCACACTCTTGCTGTCACTCAATAGATCTGCAACCAGGCTCTTCAGATGCACGGTGGATATGGTTACCTCAAAGATTATGCTGTGCAGCAGTTTGTGCGAGATATCAGAGTTCATCAGATCCTTGAGGGTGAGCCACAACAAAACTGTGAATGTGATTTTTATGATTGACTTACATTTTCAAGGCTGTCATGTCTTGATGCCATGTAACTTTCAACGTTTTGTGACCTTTGTTCTATTTTTGTTTCTCCTAAAGGCACAAATGAGGTGATGAGGATGATCATTTCTCGTAGTCTTCTCTCAGAGTCCTGATAAAGAATCTCTGGATCTTCAGTGGCGACCATGTTTTTATGGTCTCTGGTTTGTTACTGTGTGACTGGTTTCCTGAAGTGCCCTCTGTATCAAAGGCTCTTGGAACAATTAAGGGTGAACCACTCGTTATAAATTGTGTTATTTTCAGCTACTAAAGATTAGTATTTTTTTATTTCTGTTCACTGAGGTGCCTCACTCATGAGATGTATCAGTAACCACTGCTCAGATGACTTTTCAAATAGCACCACCTGTTGGTCAGACTTAATGTATACATTTCTAATCACACTGAGTGCTGTACATATAGTATCCTATAAAATCAATGCTCATATGTTTGAATGATAGGTAGAATAATAGAGGGAAGCATTATATTCTAATGTGCCAACATTTAGCTCTTTAGAATGCAAAAACTGTGGAAAGGACTGAAAAAAAGAGTATTCTTGAGGTACTTTTTGGTGAGATTTTCATGCAATCATAGAATTAAACAAGGAAAATACCAAGGCACTCTTTATAAACAATTAAAACGCCTTTATTCTCATGACATGGTCATCCACCCATTTTCTTCCGCTTATCTGAGGTTGGATAAGCTGGTGAATTAAGTCAACCTAGACGTCACACTTCCCAGCAATGTTTCCAGTTCTTCCTGAGGGATTCAGAAAGACTCCCAGGCCAGATGTGATATACAGTAAATCCCTCCAGCAAGTTTTGGGTCTTCCCAGGGGTCTCCTCCCAGTTGGAAGTGCCTGGAAGACCTTCAAAGGGAAGCGACCAGGAGGCATCCTGATCAGATGCCTGAATCTTCTCAACCGACTTTCCGATGTGAAGGAGCAATTGATCTACTTTGAGATTCCCCTGGAAGTCAGAGATCCTCACCTTATCTCTAAGGCTGAGCCCAGCCACCCGCCTAAGGAATCCCATTTGAACCTCTTGTACCGGTGGTCTTATCCTCTCATTTATTACCCAGAGCTCATGACTTTAGGTGAGGGTTGGAACAAAGATCGACCGGTAAATTGATAGCTTTGCCTTCCGGCTCAGCTCCCTCTTCGTTACAGCGCATGCAAAACTGCTAACTCAATCTCACGGTCCATTCTGTGCTTACTCGTGAATAAGACCTTGAGATGGTGGAAATCCTTGACTTGGGGCAAAGACTCCCCACCCAGGGAGAGCAATGACATGGCCATGTAGACCTTATAAACACATCTCTATGCATTTTAGAAAGTCAGTTCATCATGCTGATTAAGTCTTGATACTGAAACGTTGGGATTTTTTCTTGTTTAATTCTAAGTAGCTCTTTGGCATAATAAATAACCTACCAAGTACCACACACAAAGTTCAGTTGAAACTGACGCAGTTATTTGGTCATCAAACAGGACTCAGAGAAAGTTAAATTGTACATTGATGATGTCAAGCTCTGTTTCTGTAATATTTCAGTATGATCTATGTGCTGGACTGACTAATGTACCAACATTTACATGCTGCTAACATGGAAATGGTCCATGAATTTGTCACTACATATGCTCTCATGCTTCCTCTCATGCAGTTTAAAAATATAAAATGTTTATTTATAGAAATACTTTCCCCGAAGCTTCTAGAGTGGCTGTGGAGTTTCAGCCTACTTTTCATCAATAATGTGCTCTTTACAGCAGTTTCACTCAGAACTGTGGAGAGCACTGGATCATTTTTTCCATGTGTTAAAGGTACAATACGCTAAATTTTTGCACTAAATGTGTAAATTAATAAGAATATCACTAAACCTTTGTTATATTTGAAGTAATGGCATAACTTCAAATATTTTGAAATCTTTCAAAGCCAGATAGATTCTTATTTTTTTTAGTTGCAATAGTCCATGTCTACTGGAGCAAACTGTTGTTCTGTTGCTTTACCTTATTCATGTTTCATGCTGCTTACTTGTTATGGATTATTCTCTCACACAAATTCAAGAAACTCCTATCACTCCCATGATTTTATGCCACCATTGATGTCACTTTTTGTTAACTTTTTGATTGAGAACCCCCTGGTGGTGGAGTTAACATACCAAGTGTATAAAGAATAGAACAGCCCCAGTGTAAAATAAGAACAATGAATAGTTATTTAGCCAAAATTCAAGTGCAGTCTCAGCTTTTGAAGTGGTCCGTTAGATCTTTGTTATGGTCATGGTTACTGTATTGTTGGTGTACTGTGGGTTCTGTAGAATTGTTATAAACATGCATATCTTAAGTTCTAAGAGAGCAAACAAACATTTTTGGACAATGGATTAAAAATGTTTGGATGCTTGTCTTTTAGGGCTTCCGTAGTGACTTCCTATTACAGATATGCACTTTAAATGTGAGGTGGGTTGTGTGTTGAAATGTTACTTTGCAAATTATATTTGCTGATCACACTCCAATAAAATATTCTCAGCTTTCATAAAAGAAATCAGCTTTCTTGGCACCTTGCGTGGTGTGCATGAGTGAAAATGAAAAGTGATGCTAAAATCAAACACTATGGAACACTTTATTGAAAAATCGTCAACAATCAAAACTGCATAAAAGTGCTACATTAAGCATTACATCATTAAAACATCTCTTCCAAAGCAATCTGCAAAGTTTTCCTCCACACAAACAAGGCCATCAGTGATATCCTTCCTCAACTGACAGCCTTGTGCATTCACAGTATGTACTGTATATTCGGTCATACCAAGCACTTTTGAACAAAAGAGTCAGAAACCATCAACTTCAACAATGTTGTACTCACTATTTGGTTACATTCCAACTACCATAACAGGCAAAAATACTCAGAGTATGTGCTCTCAGTACACAACCATCTTCTGAAACCATACTGACAGAAACACAGCAGGTTAGATAAAAAACAAACCTTATATGAGCAAAAATCAAAGTTGGTTAAATAAAAGTGAGACATTTTTAAGGTAAATACCTGATTTGTGACTTTGCTGGGTCTGTTTGAACTAGTGCAGTTAGCCTGAGAGAAGTGACTGAAAAGCGACCCTTTAACAGCAGCCAGGAACAGTGAAACAGAAAGAAAAGTATAAACTTCCTTTATTATACAAATGTAGCCAAAACTTTATATTTTGGATAAACTGCATAACTTTGCCCAAACTTAAATGTTCAGTGTGGTTTCTTCAGTCACACTGGGTTAAAATTAGGTTATTCTTAAAAATAATTGGCATTATTTTAAATGTTTCCCACCTAAATGACAAAGGGGTATCATTTTAAGACCTCTGTACAGGTGTGTAAATAAAAATATATTTCTCTTTAGTGAGCCAGAGCGCAGCATACAAAAAAAAATCAAAATAAAAGAAGGGAGAGTTTGTGCAAATGTCGCACAAACCACCCGTGAAACTGTCATCTCAGGTCTTTATGGAGAAAAGTGCTTTTTTCCCATTTCAAGGCGTGCCACACCCACATGGTCCTTTTTTGTCTCTCTCCCCCCGGCTACACCAGAGAGCCAGCTTGACTCTGGGCGGGAACCATGACAGCCACGGCCCCCATGCGTGTCAGGGTGGAAGAGCGGACCTGTGGGGACACAGCAGTGAGTGGCGGTGGCACCTGAGGCTGAGCGCCTTCAGTCCTGTTGGGGACAGCAACCGCAGGGCCCCTCAGCATCTGTGGAGGGGCCCCATTTGTTGTTGATGGTCGCTTTAGCTTCTGCATTGGCGTTCCCCCGAGGTTGTAACCAGGAAGTCCCTGCAGCGTGTTGCCTTCCCCGGGCCGTAGCTGGTATGCGTTGATCACTGAGCTGGCGTCTGAGGCCGACATGGGGGAGTATGGGTAGTGGAAGTTTGGAGCGTGGGGGTCTCGGGGTCGAGGACTGGTTGCTATGGAGGAAAGCGTGCCATTCTTGGATACAGTGTCGGAGCCAGTGTTGCTCTTGGCCCATGAAACTCGCTTCGGCGCCTGAGCATCCTCCCTGAGAGAGAAGACAGAGAGGGAGAGAGCAAAGAATCATAAATAATGAAAAAGAGACAGAAAATGTAAAAGAAAATTCAAATCAAGAACACCCCCTTTGGTATGATGTAGTTCAGTAAGATGATCATCAAAATGACCTGCGAATAATTAATGTGAAAAACTCAAACATCTTGGATACCAAAAACAAAGGGCAAGAATGATAAGTTAATCTCATACTTGATCTCATTGGCTATCTCCTCCTCAGAGTCCCGCTTCCTCCTCAGGATGAATATAAGGAAAAGCACCATGGCCACCAGTCCCACTATGGACCCTAGAGTAGCCGCTGCAACTACGCCTGCATTAGAAGCTGGGAAGAAGAGCAGGGGTCAGTTCTAACACATTAAGAGAGTCTGAGCTGTTTTAGCCGTGTTAGAGTAGTTGAGTTTCTGCTGTGTACGTACAGGTGATGACCTCCAGGTTAATGGAGCAGCTGTCGGAGCCCGCCGTGTTGCTGGCTCTGCAGATGTACTTCCCTGACATGCTTTTAGTGAGGTTGCTGAGCCTGAGGGTGCCGTGTCTCTCATCTGTAAACACAACCACATAGTTACACACAACACAATCATGTATTCATGGGCATCCAGAAAACTATGCAGGTCCACATTAAATTATACTACAGTACAAGATTAGGGACACACAATACCAGAAACAAACACGGCTCTACTATAATACTGCAAGAATGAACTGCATGGAAAAATGCTTATGAAAGTAGTTACATAGGACAAACAGTACAAATAATGAAGATAATTCTGCGCATTTGAGCTCTGGATTTTCATATTTCTGCATTATATAAAATTTAATGACACCAATAGTGCCCTCTACCCATGTTTTTTGTGATGTTTGACACTGAAAGTGCAGTATATAAATTAAAAACATTACACTGGCTTACGTTACATCAAAACAGACTAACCAGATAATGTAATTGTGTGATGACAGTAACACAAGTGATGCTGAATGTTGACTTATCTGTTGTTCAAATGCATGTGTGGTAACCTCAGCTCTAACATACTAAATTTAGTCTGGTAGAATCTAGTTAAGTAGTTACGCTAGGTTAAATGTGTTAGCTAAATAGCTGATTTGTAAACATAAAAATAAGGGGAGGTGGATGATGCTAGGAGCAGCCACCACAGATGACAATGGCTGGCAATGACAATGCTAACCTGGCAGAGAACCACATGATGCCACAGATCAGTGGTTCCCAGATAGTGTTATAATGTAACCCCTGTTTAAGAGGATACAGTGCTGTGAAAAAGTATTTGCCCCCTTTCTGATTCCTGAGTTTTATCACACTTAAATGTTTCAGATAATCAAACCAATTTTAGTATCTCACAAAGGCAACCCAAGTAAATAGAAAATGCAGTTTTTAAATGATGATTTTATTTATTAAGGGAAAAAATCCAAAACGATCTGGCCCTGTGTGAAAAAGTAATTGCTCCCTGAACCTAATAACTGGTTGTGCCACCCTTGGCAGCAATAACTGAAATCAAGCGTTTGCAGTAACTGGTGATGAGTGTTTCTCATCACTGTGGAGGAATTTTGGCCCACTCTCCTTCACAGAATTGTGTTACCTCAGGCATATTGGAAGGTTTCTGAGCAGAGCATGAACTGCTGTTTAAGGTCACACCACAACATCTCAATTGGATTGGAGTATAGACTTTGATGTGGCCACTCCAGAACCTTAAATTTTGTGTTGTTTTTTTTTTTTAGCCATTCAGCAGTGGACTTGCTTGAGTGCTTGAGCTTGAGGGCATGAACTGATGGCCAGACATTGGCCTTCAGGATTTTCTGGCAGACAGCAGAATTCATTGTTCCATCAATCACAGCAAGTGGTCCTGGTCCTGAAGCAGCAAAGCAGCCCCAGACCATCACACTGCCACCACCATGTTTGACTGTTGGCATGATGTTCTTTTTATCAAATTCTGTGTTATTTTTACACCAGATGTAACGGGACTCAAACCTTCCAAAAAGTTCAACTTTTGTCTCATCAGTGCACAGAATATTTCTCCAAAAATCTTGAGCATCATCAAGATGTTTCTTAGCAATTGTGAGACGAGCCTTTGTGTTCTTTTTTGTCAACAGTGGTTTTGGCCTTGGAACTCTCCCATGATGCCATTTTTGCCCAGTGTCTTTCTTATGGTTGAGTCATGAACTCTGACCTTAACTGAGGCCAGTGAGGCCTACAGTTATTTGGATGTTGTTCTGGGTATTTTGTGACCTCCTGGATGAGTCGTCGTTGCACTCTTGGAGTAATTTTGGTTGGCTGACCACTCCTGGGAAGGTTCACCACTGTTCCCAGTTTTCTCCATTTGTGGATAATGTCTCTGATTGTGGTTCGCTGGAGTCCCAAAGCCTTGAAAATGGCTTTTTAACCTTTTCTAGACCGACAGATTTCAATCACTTTGTTTCTCATTTGTTCATGAATTTCTTTGGATCGTGGCATGATGCGTTTCTTTTTGAGATCTTGTAGCCTACTTCACTTTGTCGGACAGCTTCTATTTAAGTGATTTCTTGATTCAACAAATCTGGCGGTAATCAGGTCCGGGTGTGGCCAGTGAAATTGAACTCAGCATTCGAAGAACTGTGGTTAGTCACAGTTGACTCATGCTTTAACAAGGAGGCCAATTACTTTTTCACACAGGGCCAGATAGGTTTGGATTTATTTTTCCTTTAATAAATAAAATCATCATTTAGAAACTGCATTTTGTATTTATTTGGGTTGTCTGTGTGAGGTATTAAAATCATTTTAATGATCCAAAACATTTAAGTATGATAAATATGCAAAAAAAAATCAGGAATCAGAAAGGATCAAATAAATCAATCTATGCTTGTATAGTGCCAATTTATAACCAAAGTTATCTCAAGACACTTTACACAGAGAGCAGGTGTAAACCCTATCCTATGTTGCGGCCTATTTGAATAGACCATCGTTAATCATCAATATCATAATAAAGACAGTACTGTATTATAATAATCATTATCCCCCTGCTTTAAACAATCCAGTCCCCTTATAGCTCCATTGTGTGCACCATTCATGGTATTTCTGGATCATTTGTCACTGATTCCAAACATTAATCCAGCATTAATCCACCGCTGGGCTTTATCCAATAACTACAGTATAGAGTTTGGCTTTGGTACATTTTCATGCCTGATGATTCTGCAGTCTCGTGCCATTATAATATTGGTCAGCATTTTTTGTTTTATTATGTTCCCATGCCAAGGTCAAGTGTGCCTTCAACTGTGGGTATTTCCCTTCAACAGAATCTCCTCTCCCTCTCCCATCTGGCTTAAAAATGCTGAGTTGTTGCAAACACACGCTGCAGAAAAAATAAACAAGCTTTATGGGGACTTATCACAACAAATCCTCTGAAATCCAATCTTAGACATCACATTGCTGCATGTCTTCTGCTGATGCGTTTCTGCTTTCGTGGGGAGGTAAGGAGAGGCAGAGTGGGTGTGAGCGTCCACTCTGTGGAAACACGCTGACTTAAACTGATGTTCGGTCAGTTGGGTGTCTTGTAAGTGTTCATGCATGCCTGCCGCTCTTTGCACAGAGTCAATCCCTGCAAAGAGAAAAGTAATGCAACCCTGGGCCTCATCCAAATCATCCCAGATGAAGAGGCAGGGTTCACATTATGCCAGCAAGCAACATATTGCCACAAGGGAAAAGAAAATCCGTAACAATCATTGTCTCAAAACAGCTGTCTTCATCCCAAAGTTTGGGCTGCTGTAGCTTGGACTGATTTTTTCTTTTTCTCCTGCACCATCTGCTGTTACACCATGAGTGCTGTTCACATGAAAAGGTGCACACAAAGGACAGCAAATCTGTTTCAATAACGATTTTAGTGTTGTATAAAGGTCTATCTTAATGAGGGCATCAGAGATGGTATGTTGTCTTTGCTGTTGATGAGCCTGCTTATATTAAAAAACAACCATGTATCTGGGGATGTATGATGCATGACAATATGTTTCTTTATTCAAAAAAAAAAAAAAATAACAAGGAAACATGAAAAAGTGCAGATATCATGTCCTGACATTTACAGCAACTGTAGACCTGGAGATAACACCTGCAGATCTGCATTTCTCCACCATAACTGCCCACAAAACTAATATCAGAAGTCCTGCCCCTTTCTTGATTTTGGTTGGTTAACAAAGGAGAAGTGACACTGAGAGTGCTGTAAGTGCTGTGATGGAAACGGCTGCCATTGGGTGTTTTAGCACTGTATACTGAAAAGGCTGGACCACTGGTTTTGCATTTAAAGTGAGCGCTGTGCTCTCAAAAACAGCATCTGTAGACACACAGCCTTAAGCAGTAGAATTGTAAAAGCATGAGTAAAACACTTAATGCACCATTAACTTATCTATACGTCATTTATAAACACAATTACAAATGCTTTATTGATGCATTAGTGAAGGAGTACAGTTAGAATTATTGGTTGAGGTAGCGGTTCCTAAACTCTTTCTGCTGGCCCCCCCTCTGGTAGATGAAACATTCTCAAGCCCCCCTACCCTAAATACACATCTATACTGAAGCATGCAGTATATATAAAAAAAAAAAAAACAAAGAAAAAACATATATGGACAAAAGTATTAGGCCACACCTGCTAATAACTGAATTCAGGTATTTCAATCAAACCTGTTGCCAGAGTTGTAACAAATCAAGCACCTAGTCATGCAGTCTCCTTTTGCAAACATTTGTGATAATAAATGTAATGTTCTGAAGAGCTCAGTGACTTCACATGTGGATTAGTTTTGCAATAAGACCGTGAAATTTCATCCCTGTTGGAAATTCCACAGTCAACTGTAAGTGATATTAGAAAGTGGAAGAATTTAGGAACAACAGCAACTAAGACATTTTGGAAAATGCTATGCTTCCAACTTTGTGGCAACAGTTTGAGGAAGGCCCTTTCCTCTTCCGACATGACTGTACCCAAGTGTACAAAGCAAGGACTAAAAAAACATGGTTTGACGAGTTTGATGTGGAAGAACTTGACTGGCCTGTACAGAGCCCTGACCCGATTGAGCACCTTTGGGATTGCAAGCCAGGCCTTCTGGTCCAACATCAATTCCCAATGTCATAAATGCTCTCCAGAATAAATGGGCACAAATTCCCACAGAAACACTTCAAAATCTGTTGGGAAGCCTTCCAAGAAGAGTGGAGTTGTGAAAGGAGGGCAATTCCAAATTAAAGTGCATGTATCTGAATATAGTGTCATTACAGCCCCTGTTGGTGTAATGACCTGTTGGCCAAATACTTTTGTCCATATACATGAGGACAATGTGCCCAAAGGAAGTAGTATGGCTCTCTCTTTAATACCCACTGTCTGATGAATGATATTGAAAATACTCTTTGCATATAATAGACATGTAATCCAAAGACATTAATTTCTACCATAAACGATGGTACAACTATTTGTCTTATTTAATATCTGCTTCTTTTTTTCTTTTTTACATTCTGTTTATTGTTTTTTGCAAATAAAACAAAGACACAGATCTGTAGTTTGATCCAACGGTCAACAAATTGACAACATGTAGAACTAACCCCCCCCCCCCCCGCACATCCCCCACAAATTACAGGAAAGAAAGAAAGAAAATAAATAAATGAATAGATACAAAATAAAAGTACAAAATTCCCAAATAAAATGCAGCCAAAATATGATCAAAATACTAAAGGAAATAATAAATTAGACAAACCAATACCATATAATACAATCCTCAGGCCAAAGAAATCTTACAGACTGTACTGTTAAGATATCCAGAAAAGGAGTCCATGTCTTTTCAAATATGTTAGAGCCTCCAGCTAAAGTCGGTCGGATTTTTTCCAGTTTGAGAAAATAGAGCACCTTTTTGATCCACTTTGAAAAAATTGGTGGAGATGAGGAGTTCCACTTTAGCAATACAAGTCTCCTAGCCAATAAAGGCTATCAAGTTCTTATTAGCAGAAGAAAAATTGTGTGAAACAGGCACAACACCAAAAAAAAAAAAAAAAAAAACAGTAAAAACATTAGGAACAATTTTTTTCCCTGTTACTTTTGATAAAGTATCAAAGATTTTATGTCTGCTTCTTAAACAAACACAGTTACAGCAGAGACTTGGGGTTCTTTGAAAAAAGGGGAAAAAACATCCATTTACTCTACAGTCAACATTTAATAGCTAAAAAAATATTTAGTTCAATAACAGGTCAGATATGTTGTTGTTTACTCCTCTACTAGAGTATTAAACAAAACTTGGTGCCAAATCAAAAGTAGCAGATGAGTGTGATATGCACCTGCCCCCTCTCTGATTATTTAATCCCCGGGCTTGAAAAACAGCTGTGAAGAATCAAACCCAATTGTGACAGATTAGCAGAACGTCAGCTGACTTGGAGCTTGGAGTGAGTTCAAGCCGGCACAGCGATCAGATCCCAGCGGCAGCAGAGCTGGAGGGGATCTGACATTAGAGTAAGTGCTGCATGCCTCATATCAAGACAGGAGCATTACTCATATTACACTGCCATCCAAGCAAGGTCAATGAGAAGCATTTGTCAAAGCCTTGACACATGACACGTGATTAATGTAAATCAGCAGCTTTTCCATACGAACCTTGTGGTATAGTTTGTCTCCTCACATTTCCGGAGCTACAGGGGATTAGTTTTCAGACTTCGCGTACAAGAAACCCACGCACTTTCATGTGTCAAGAAGCAACATTTAAAAGGATTCAGAGTTTTCTCTTTGCCATAACTTTCATCTTGCAGGACAGAGGGGTGAACTCTAAATGACAGTAAAACTGCTTTCTAACAGGCACAATACAGACTATAAACAGACACAACTACAAGAAGGCTTCTAAGGCCACCTAGCTTTTTACTTAAACATTCATGTATTCAATTTCTGCATCTGTTTGCAAACAAAGTAGGACTATATTTGAAATTAAAGGTTACAAATACTTTCTATGCTTTATTTTTAGATTTTGGAACTTGTTTTTTCTGACAAACAGTCCAAAAATCAAGAAATATAAATAAACTGAAAATACAGCAAACTAAAAGAGGATCTTCGGCATTTTATTGGAGGAAAATATGCTTATACACTTTCTTGTGGAGAATTTGATGAGAATTCAGATAATCATGCCTGCATAGTAAATGGGGCTACAACTATAGTTTTCTGCATACCTGATCTGTAGTAAAGAGAGCTTAACAGATTTTAAGGTCTTTTCTAAAATGTCTGGAAGTAGCAAGCAGTGGGAAATAAAAGTTGAAAGCTTAGTAGTGGTGACATTGAAGTCAATCAACCATGGTTTAGCTTCTTTATAGCCTAACATTAGCTTTTTACTTCCGATACTTGTGTTTATGCATCAGAAATTATAAAAGCAGTCTTTATTTACACATTAGACATTACAAAACATGTCTGTGTCATAAACTTTTCTTCACAACAGACTTTTTCTCAGCTATAGAGCTCAACAGTGCCAGTCCACTTTTTTGTCAGTGCTGGTTCCAGAAGTGAAATTCGCCACTCATATCCCATGTATAACATTTCATAAAATCCTTATTGCAATACTTATAAAGCATGAACCAAGTTAAGCAGCTACTGAGCACTCATGACACCAAAACATTTGATGCTTAGCATACTCAAAACTAAAAATCTCAAGTTAGAAGAACATTTTTCCGATTGAAATACATATTTCAGTAGGTGCAACTTAAGTAGTTGAGTTAACCATTTTCCCTCAGAAAATGTTGGCTCAACTTAAATCTATATGTTCACTTTGTATGTATCTTACATAATTCAAGAAACTCAATATAATAGGTTGTGTCAACTTATCAAAGTGCGCTCATTACTTCATAATTTGTTCACTCAACATCAAGTTGGATTTTTTATGTGAGTGCTTCATAGTGTGGCGGCATGTACTGTATTATTGTAATCGAGGCAACAGCCTTCATTCGCAGGTTCGGTCGACATTTCCATGGCATTTGTAGGCCGCACCAGTCAGGGATAGCGCTGTCACACTCAGGGATTGTGGGTTCTGTAGGTTTCTTGGCATAGAATTAACTGTTTTTCTTGAAAATTAGGTTATCTTGCAAAATTTTGACTTCAACAGGAGCATATACCATTGTTTCACACTCAGGAAGCTTATGGTAAGTCTATCTTAAATTCTTCTGATAATATGGCGAATAATCCAATCTGCAATGGAGAAAATGAATGAGAATTTTTACATCCAGAACCACACTGTTGAGCCCTAGAATTCAAAAGTTCTTGGGGAAAAACCACAGGCCGTTTGCCAATGAAATCCATGTCATCCTATCCTACAGGTTGGCCAAAAAAATAGGCCTTGCCTGCAGCACTCTACTATCTTGCTATCGCAGCTAGGACGCTAGAAGCAAAGAACGAGCCAGCTTGGCTATGTCCAACAGTTAAAACTTGCCTTGTTGCACAACTTAAGCAAATCAATATATAGATATCAATACTGATCCAAAGATAAGTGTAAAAAGAAGTCTTTAATTTTTCAGTTTCAGTATTGGCTGCTTAACTTGTTACACAAAGGCTTAGCTAGCAAGCTCGCTAGTAAATACAATAGCTGTTAAATCTGTGTTCAAATTGGTTTTCTTTCGTAAATAAGATGCTCATTTGTAAGTTTTAGAAATGCTGAAAAAAAAATTGTAACTATAAACACAGTTAAGCAGGCTAACCTGATTTAGTTTGTTTTGGCTGCTTGGATCTAAAGTTGTAGATACATTTTGTAAGCCAGGCAGTGTTATCTTTATGTCTATTCTCATCTAACCTAATTGACTCTGCAAGAAATAAGCATATTTTCCAAAATGCCGTACCTCTTTATTAGAAATGTCAAATCAATACTTTCAGACTCACCAGCTACACAAGTATTTAATCTTCATGGTAAAACACTAAGCACACTACCATCTTTACAGATTAGAGGCAGAAATTTACTGTATTTCTAAATACAGAACACAGCTAGAAAAGGAATTAATGTAATATGATGGTGGCTAAGTCTAAAACAACATACTCCAAAAGATTTAAAGAGGAATTCAACCCTTGTTAAAACTACAAGACTTACTACAGTAAGTTTTATAATTCATGAATGTTCTCATTGTGGCTTTATTATTATTGTGGATAATATTAAATAGCTAATAGCTTATTTGTTACAAAAAAAAAAAAACAGTTACATAGGGTTATTTCTACTTAACAGCTTAGCCCAAAATTAAAACCTACAATGTAAATTTTGATTTATTTTGACAACCAAGCTGAGCTTTCTTCTAATCCAAAAATCCTATAATAATAATCATCATAAAGTGGGTTGATAATTTCCCTTTAAAGTTTTTCCATGGCATTTAACTGTAATTCAGAGTATTACACAAAAAACTAGGACTCCTCTAGATTTTACATTTTACAGTTGAGGGAGGTATAGAGCTAAAGGGGGTAATGAATGAGCGAAAACCCTTACCCATGTACCCAAGGATAAGCATGGGCTGGGGGCAAGTTCTCCATTCTGTTTAATTTGTTATTTTCAAGGAAAGATGGCAGAGAGTGAGAGAGAGAGAGTGAATGAATTAGGGTAAAGAGAGGTGCGGACAGATTGGGAGGGGGGCTGGATGAGCGTGCTGCACAGTCAGTCCCAAATCCAACTTATGCCTCTTAGAGGGGTTGATCAAGTAATGACATGGGGCTTGTTAGATTAGGCACCAAGGTCAACAGGAAATGAGGAGGATCAGCAGAGAGAGAAAACACCGAGAGGGAAAATGCTGAAAGAGATAAGCAGTGATAGCAGAGTAAAGATCAAGTGTCATAGAGAACGAGCAGATAAATAGAAGAGCAGGGTTCCAACTTGAGTGTTGATAGGGATGCTACCCATGGAGGTGTGAGTGTGCAAACTGTGCTACAAAACCCTGGATCAAGGCACAATCAGAGGGAGTACATTCAGTCTGAGGACTTTTCTGCTCTAAAGAGATGAGGGCAAAAGATCACAGCAGTTAAGCCAATACTCATCTGAGTTCTGTTGTTCAGAAACAGATGGTGTTTACTGTGCAGCATCAACAGGATACAAATATCTACCGAAAATGCACCAGTAGTAGTGCACATGAATGCTTTTTTCTCTCTTGCATGGGCAGTGCAGCAAGAAGAGAGTTGTGTGGTTTCTCTCAATCTGTAAAGAGGATTTCACAATGCATATTTTTGATATGTTCAAGGATCTCCATCTGAGGTGCATCAGGATCATCTGGTTATGTGTTTGACCTGAGATGACATCAACATCATCTACATGTAAGGTGGATAGAGCAGCGCATTGAGAGCTGCACATGAGCAGGCATAGGGATGATGTTCTACTATTTTAGCTCCTGTTACATACATATGAGTAAAGAGGGAATGGCTAACAATAATATGTTCAAAGAGGAATGTTACTCTACTCTACAAAGTCTAATTACAGTGTAAAAATGCTACACTGTTATTTTTTGGAGAGTTTGCCCTTAGTGAAGGTAAAAGGTGGGGGAGAGAGAGAGAATTACATGCAGCAAAGCACCTGATTAGAATCAAACCCTCGCCACTGTAATAAAGACTGTAAATCTTAAATGCATACAGTGCCTGTAAAAAGTAGACCAAAAAAATCCCCAAAACCTCTTTAATGTCAAAGTTAAAACAGATTTCTACAAGAAGAGGAACCCAGGCAACAGTTGTATGCAGAGTCCCTCAGCTGCTGAAATTTGTAAGTCCTTCAGAGTAGTCACAGGTGTCTCAGTAACCTCTCTCACTAGTCTCTTTCTTGCATGGTCACACAGTTTTTTTTTGAAGGTCTGATCCAGGCAGATTTACACATGTGCTTTACTCCCACCATTTCTTGATGATGGATTTAACTGAACTCTGGGGGATGTTCAGTGCCGTGGATTTTTATGTATCCATCCCTTGACTTATACTTGTCAAGTATCCTTTCTCTGAGTTTACTGGAGTGTTCTTTTGTCTTCATGGTATAAAGGTAGCCAGGAATACTGATTAACCAATAACTGGACCTTCCAGACACAGGTGTCTTTATACTACAATCAATTGAGACACATTCATTGCACTCAGGTGATCTTAATTCCCTGAATTGTGAGACTAATAGCACCAATTGGCTGGACCTCTGTTGAATTAGGTCAGTCATGTTCAAAGAACATTACATATTTTTATTTTATTGGCACTTTGCAGAAATCTGTTTTTCATTAAAGACTTTTTTTCTTGTCAAAAAGCCAAATTATCTTGACCATGATTGATTTACAAAATCAATAATAAGGTAAAACATTCAAGGGGTGAGTATTTTTTACAGACACTGTACACTGCAAGTAGTCCATATGGTTATAATAAACTGTTATGATGCTATAATATAATCAGGATAAAAAAAACATATTTTCTCACACTTATCACTGGCATCATCTACTGATGCTGGCAGTTTTGTTTTCATGTGTCCTTGTTATTTCTTTAATGCAACCTTTAGATTAATGCATCAAGCAAATTTAACCTTTGTATGCTTGAAGTTATCATAGCAGCAGAAGCAAAGATAAAGATAGCTCAGTTCAGTCTCAGTAAAACGTGGCTACTGAAAGCTGGAGATCTCCTGAACTGATTTTTTTTTCTTTAAGAATTGTGATTACTTAGTTGGCTGTGACACTACCGGTTAAAAAGCAGCAGTTAATTGGTGCATTTCCCTCAAAGGGTCCGGCCTGGGTCACGGTTTAGTACAGTAAACTTTGTGTTTCCAGAGCCATTGTCCACCCAGCCTTGAATGGACATAGCCTCTTTTTTTGAGATTTAGATCATCTGACTCAATTCAGTAATTAAGGATGGTCTCTCACCTCCAAAATGACTCTTTATTTGGTACCATTTTGGCATTTATGTTGCTATTAAATAACAACAAAAATGGAGAAAAACTTGTTATCTGTAATTCAGTTGTTATTTCAGTGCAGTATCTCACAATGTTAATCTGTTTAATATTCCATCACTGTTTCTTTTAAATGCAGTTTTATGATAAAATAAGGTAGAGAAGTTGCTTAGCTTAATACAAAACATGCATGGGGAGTGAAGATGCTTTTGACCAATCAACAGACTGCAGTGAGAGTAGCTCCACTCTTTAGGTTCAGACAGGTACCCCAGCAGAAGGCTGCCAAGAGAATAGTATGGTACAGATCAGTTAGCTTGGTATTTTTCCCAACTTTTGACCGTGGAAACACAAATAACAGCATACTGTTCCAAACTGAACTGAATCAGACTTATTTACATGTCTTCCCACTGAGCCTGCAAGACATAACTGGATAAGCACTGACGTTCAGTTGAATAGTCTATTGCAGCTACTTCATTAAGTGTTTAATTACTTAGTCTATTTGTTTTAAGGAGGAGAAGACTCAGTGGATAATACAGCACCCAGTAAAATCACTTCATAAGACAGTCATGTTGATAACACTGACCTTAAAACAAGCACAGCACCTACAAACAAGCTGAGCTAACATCAGCAGCAGTGCAGCTCTATGTCCCTCCTGCTGTCTTGTCCCACAAATGATGAATTGCCTATAATCTGTATTTCTTTGGCTCTCAAAACACACTTAATGTTACTGTCAGCTATGGTGCATCCATGATAACAGCAAATATCTAAATCATGTCTTCATAGCACAGCTTGATATGTCTGCTGTTTTGGAGCAGGAAAGAAGAAATGATTTAAGGCAAAAGAAGTCAATTTTGGGGGGCGCTTACAGATTTCTGAGTGTTAAAATGCTGCATCAAGCTTTTATGTTTGACTATTTAAACCATTATCAGCTCTGAATTTTGATATTTTCATCTTCAATGGAGTAGCTCTTTATGATTCCCCTAACATTTAAATTACTTTTTTATTTATCTGCCTTAAACTAACTTTTCATGTACCTTTGAGTTCACCCTTTCACTAAACAGGCTGGTTTGGCTCCTGTCTCTTTAAGGCCACCCTTCACAAAAACCTCTCTCTCATGATTGGCTGATTTTCAGGAAGTTTCAGGAAGTTTGTGAGCTTAACTTCCTGAGTCTGAAGGAAAACTACACCTACAAGGTAGGATAATTCCACAAAGTGAAAACTGTCTGCTCAAAAAGTGCCTGAAACCTGAAGCTAACTGAAAAATGGAAATGAACAAGAGGAACAGGGCGGCAAGAGAGACTACAGCTAGATGTCTGGCTGGTAAATATCACACTCAATTCCTGCTTTTTGAGTGACACTACAGTGGATTAACTCTGACTGATATGAAAATAAACTAGCTATTAATAAAAGCCAACAGAAACTGGATGAGTGCCTCAAACTAATGTGTAAATATCTCACTACACAGTAGGTAATTAAATGCTGGAGCAGAGTGAATATTACTACTAAAGCAGACTGACTCGCATGCCTTTGAGCATACTAGGGATGTTGCTGTGCAAATAATTTCAAATGGCAATCAAATGCAAATTTAGAGTAAAAGTTGTCTAAAACAAATAGATCTCAGTGTTTTTTACATGGTTCTATAAGTTGTTCTTTGCTCTGCCCCTCTAATGCTACAATGATACAAAATTACTGAGCAATTCATCTCAGTGCAGTCAGACATTAGCCAATATCACTGTCTTCATTGAAAGTTAACAGCCAGCTACATACTGTGTTTTTGTTCATTGTGAGGTAAATTTCCCAAATCTTTCAACCACGGTGGCCTAAGGGTCATTTAAAGTATCATAATAGAAAGATTTGTACCAGAAAACAATACATTTAACCCCAAACTTGTGTCTCTCTGTTCTGGCACAGAGCAGGGCAGCTGTGCTCTGATGGGAAGTTATTTTTTTATTTGAGAGGATTGTATTTCTCATGAGTGGGCGTGGCTTTGGCTCATTTAACTGACATGCCCCACCATCATAGAGCAGATTTTACTGCCTCTTATACCATGTTTTTGAAGTTTAATTCTATAAACTTAGAGATGTTTTTCATTGCTGAAATTTGGCCTGGTATTTCATAATACAGTGGCCTGTCATACAACAAACCTAAAAAGATTTTTTTTAATCACTTTACAGGGACTTTAACAGTGCTGGCACCATCAGCCTTTGATTCTCTTACAGGTTAGAAGGGAATTGGAGCCATTAACCAGAACGACAGTTGGCTCTTTACAGCTCAGACATTACAACAGATCAGCATCACAAGTCTGTATCATTAAAAATGTTCATAATTAGTTTAACCTGCGTGGTGTTGACCTGTAAAAGTGACATCACTTTGGGTGCTGATTTAGCTCAGCTAGTAGAGCAGGTGCTGACATACAGAGGTTACAGTTCTTGACACAATGGCTCAAGGATTGATTCCTGATCCTGATGCTTTTTTGGTGCATGTGTTCCCCTCACTCTCTCCATATATGTTCTGTTGTTGTTCAGCTATCCTATCAAGAAAAGGCAAAAAGCCTTTATAAACTGACAAGTCATCATTTAGTGAGCCAACTGCGCACATCCTAAGTACATACCTTTACAATAACAATAGTAGTTTGACTTTAAGTGAAACCATTGGTAGCATAAGTAGAAAATACCACCATGAAGTTGTTAGGTTAAGCCAGGTTTCAGAGCACTTTGAAAGTCCTATTCTTGCATGTAGGGATATTTTTATTCAAATTTACTTTATCATATTGCTAACGTATAACACTGCAGCATTCTGCATCTAAAAGAAAAAAGAACATTAGGATTACAGTAATAAAATGATGAATTACATTTTTGAAGGCTGGAATCATCACAAACATCTGTTATTTAGTTAACCTGAAAGTAAATCAAACCAGAAGCAAATAAAAGCAAAGCTGTCAATAAATATAGATAGTACCCCTTGGAAAAAGTGAGAAAATATGTTTATTTTTCCCCTGTAACATGGATTAACCGACAGTTTCAGTATTATGTAATCAAAAGCACTCACTCTGCATGGGGGAGAAAAAGACCTCGGACACTGGTGCAGCCTTGGTCCACTTGTACTGGGGGACTGGTTTTCCATAAGCGGACTGACAGCTCAGAGTCACGTTGCCCTCCACCACTGGACTCCCTGTCATAGTGCATACTGGTGGAGACGGAGGGACTACAGACAGACAGACACACAGGCAGTGTGTTAGTCAACACATGTAGGATAAGAAGATGGGATCAGTGACCCTCTGACCTTATGCATTCTCCTTTAATCCACTGCTAACAAAGCCAAGATCATACAAGTTAGAAAATGTTTTGACGCCCCCTGCCCGCCCCGCCCTCTCTGTTTCCATCTGCTGCTTCATTGGTGACATTATGACCCCAGAGCTCACTGATTCCCTCGACAGCAGATGAGTTTTATTTCATCTTAGCCATCACTCACATATGATTTTAGAATTCTGGTCGAAAAATCCTTCAAAGAGTTTGTAGCATTTACTTAGGCTGTTTTTTTTTTTATTCAAATCCAATCCGAGGGAACATGTGAGCATCGTGGTTGGCTCGTCTGATTTAACCTAACCTTTGAAATCGCTTCGATGCTGTGATGCATTACCTTTGACATTAAGGCTCATCTCTCCTGAAATGCTAAGACCTTTAGGAACGATGACACTGCAGAAGTAGCGTCCAGTGTCCGACTCCTGGGTGTTGTTGATGTAGATGGAGATGTTGGCCGAGGGCATGGCCATACTGAAGCCCACTCTTTTGGTGAACTCATTCTGGCTGTACCCGACCTCACCTGAGCTGAAGTTTATCACCTGAAAGAAGAAAGCACTCTGTGTTAAACAGAAGTAAACTCTTATCAAAGCATTTATCAGTAATGTGTGTTTAGCCCAACTATTTTGAATCTTTTTTTTGTTGAAAAGCCATCCAGTTATGGAAATAAAGCTCTATATTTTCAATGTATTTTGCTGCCGGTGGGCACACTGATGCTGGATCCATATCATCGGCAATTCTGGAAACTCAGTTCTGAATTGTTGCTGTATTTGCTGTATCAGACTCCTCATTCGCTTTAATGGATCAACGAATCAATGAATACGTCATGCCATTCTGATCTGAAAAAACTTTATTTTAAATTTAAATTTAAATGTGACTTGTGCCATTCTGTCATGAGAAAACAGATCTTGGTTTAAAAAAATCCAATCCAATCAATCAATCAATCAATCAATCAATCAATCAATCAATCAATCTTTGTTTGTATAGTGCCAATTCATAACCAAAGTTATCTCAGGACAGTTTACAAAGAGTGTAGGTCTAGACTGTGCTCAGCACAGTGATGAGCTCAGCACTAGAAGTATTCATTCCCATTTCAGTAGTGAGAAAGAAATTAACTTTAAGGGTTAGGAATCTTGAGCAGACTCGTGTTGATAGCCATCTGACAAAGATGTGGTGTGGTTGAAAAGGTTTGGGAGAAAAACAGGAAAAGGAGAGGGACAAGAGAAACAACAAAACAACTAATGGAAGACAAATTTCTGTCTCTCATGGCTATAAACTTATCTCCCTTTTTTGTTGGATAAGGCTATAATGTCAAAAATACTGGTAGCAATCTGTGAAGAATTGGCAATAACATCCATGTCTGATAGAGAGCTGAACAATGCAATTCAGGTCACTTTGGCCTGCAGTGTAAAAGGAGCCTATGTGACTCTAATTGGATTATTTCAGGGGCAATTCAAACAGTCGCTTGAAATCTTATCTTTTTAAATCAGATTTGGACTTAAACTTGCCATTAAACATTATTTTTGCCCTTTCAGATACTAAGTTGACTGCAAATAATAGATGCGTCCACACTATTAATTGACTATGTCCTCCAATGTCATCATAAACATTCATTTTTAATGGAAACACTGATATAAGGTGCTTAACAAATTTATTAGACAACCTGTCATATTTGTCTCAGAGACCATCCAGCATCATGAAGTGCTTTAATGCAAACTCTTTCATTTTCAGTGAGCTCTCCACGTTTTACCATTTTGAACAGGAATGAGGGATTTCAAACTGAATTCACCTTTTTATACTCAAATTTGAGCCGGCTTACTGGGCTTCTCTGAGAAGTCAGAAATTAATCAAGCATAATATTCAACCACTAAAACTCATTTTTCTGTTCAGGAATGCAAGTAAATAACTATAATTTGACATATTAATCAAGAAATATTAATGTGCTTTACTATTTTTTGTGAATCAGTCATTTGAAAATTCACGGATAACAATAAAAAAAATATTTTAACATTAAAAATATCATTTGGTTGAAGAGCTTCTACATATTGGTGTATTAACCATTGCAGAAACATAAAAAATGATTTTGGTAATTACCAATGCTGTTAATTTAGGGCAGCTGTGGCATAAACCTTAATGGGGAGCCTGCTTCTTTCTTTACTTTCTTTCTTTTTTTTTTTAACCCCTTTTTGTTGTTCTACACATAAAATGCCAAATGGTACCTGATGAAGAGCTGTTTGGGAGCTAAACACACTACTTCTGAGAGCTCGCTCTTTTATAAGAATAACTGGAGCTGGCTCCCATTAGAGAGCTTGCTTCTTTCTTTACTTTCTTTCTTTTTGAACCCCCTTTTTTGTTGTTTCAAAGAAATAAAATGCCAAATGGTACCAAGTGAAGAGTTGTATGTGAGCTGAGCGCACCACTTCTTAGGGGCTGGCTCTTTTATGAGAATAACTGGAGCTGGCTCTAGTTCGGGAGCCTGCTTCTTTCTTTACTGTCTTTCTTTTTTTAAAACCCCTTTTTTTTTGTTAAAAAAAAAAACAAAAAAATAAATGGCACCAAATGAAGAGCCCCTATATATAGTCTTATTACTGAGATAAGCTGTGCGATCCAAAACTCTGAAAAGTGCTGGAATTCTTGCCACTATGAACGAGGCATGTTTTTCGTTGGGTGAACAAAGCTTGTTGATGATCTTAGATTACTTCAGTTGATGGTTCAGTCTTTAATAGGAATGCACAATGTTATAAGCATGATATTGGTATTGTCAGATAATAGCTGGAATGTTAAATATCAGTATCAACTGCAGGGATGCAAAGTAACTAATTACATTTACTCAAAAAGCTTTTTTCTGTACTTGTTCTTTTTTGAGTACTTTTTCAAGTACTGGTAGGGGGTAGTATTGTACTTCACTGCATTATAAAAAGCATCAAGTATTGAGTAAAAAACAAAAATCCTAAAAGCCAAAATGAGGAGGTCCAAGCTTTCTGCCAGCAACATGAAACTTCTCAGTAGTTTGCCCTAGACAACACAGGACAGTCAGTAGTACATTGCAAGAGAATGACTGCACATTTGATTGCAAAACAGCTGTTGCATTTCACTTAAAGTTAGAGCAAACTTAAGCATCATATTTTACTGTACAAGCTCCTTTTGGTATCCTTACTTATGTACTTAAACTTAACTTTGAATGGCCTACTTTTTACTTTTACTTAAGATGATTTATAGACTTATTCTTTTACTTTTACTTACATCAATTTTATCCAAAGTAACTGTACTTGTACTTGAGTATGACAGTATTGTACTTTATCCACCTCTAAACAGCAGATATGAACATTTCTGCCAATATTTACAGCTGAAATTGTCCATACATATCAGCAGCATATATCAACCTTCAATATCAACAAAATGCACGACTGCATCGTCAGGTATAGTAGGTGGTTGCCTAGAGAGGAACACTAAAGAGGGCCCACCTTGAGCCCTGAACATTTTTGATGAAAACCCAAATGTAAAAAAACCTACCAGACTGTCCCTGGTTACTCTCTCCATTCTTTGCAGAGGAGACACTTTATGTTCTTAACAATAAAAAAAGTGAAAAAAAAGGTGAATGAGTTTGGAAATACTGATATATTGGATACCAGCAAAAATCGAATAACTTGCATCCTCAGTCTTTAATAGGGATTTAAGATATATACAATACACATAGCATTTACCACCACAAAAATGGATGTTAATCCATGTTAATGCAAATCTTGTATAAAGTATGACTTTATATGTGGAGTCATAAAGTCAGGAGTCTGATACAGGCCACATTTGAAAGAATGATGAGAACAGACAAAAAATGTGATATGAGCAAACACATCTGAACTGAGCATGAAGGCTGTGGTGTGGATGCAGCCTTGAATGTTTAGATTAACCATATACCAGAAATCAGCGTCCTTCATAAAGATAATCCTGGCATGTACAGATGGTGGATGTTAAATTTAGGCTTATTTTCTCTTTGAGATAAGCTCACAGGCACAGGACAGTTTAGATTATATTAATCATGCAAAGATCCTACACACTCTAACACACACATGCACTGCATATGTACACTATCATGCATGCTACATATAAGAGGTGCAGGAAAAGGAGAGATGAAATTTCATTAATGGCTTCCTTCTGCTGTGAATGAGACATCAGCAGTGGTGTTGGAAATAATCCTAATCTCTGCAGATCATCTTTTTTTACTTTAGATGTGAATAGATGAATCTCTAGGAATGGTACATGTCATGCAATACAAAAAATGCTCACTTAATCTTGCATATGTTCAGAGGTCATGGAGGCTGCATATGTATGACGTTTATCTGGTTTACCAATAAGATTTCCCAGATAATTTTAAATCCATACAGTTATTAAAAGGTAACTTCAAAAGAGTTTTCTGTTAATTTTCTCATAAATTCAGCTTTTAAATTGTCAAAATTGGTAAAAATATCAGCTCAGTCCCATGGTAGTGGATCTAAATGCTCTATGTCATCCAAACGATATTAAAATGTAATATTTGAAATAATGTAAAACAGAAAAAAGCAAAAAATCTCCACATATATGAAGCTGGATCCAGAAAAGTTTTGAATATATTTTCTAGAAAAACAGGAAGCTATTAACCCTTCATCACAGCAGCAGCTCATTCATTCATTGAACTCCGATATCTACCACTTTCACTACAGCAGTACAGTGTAAGGATCAGCAGACATAAAGTACTTTACTTTAATCCCTTTACGCTCTCAATTGTATATACGCTAGAGGTCAGAACACGGTCAAACCCATCATTTCTGATTTCAACCCTCTCACCTGCTTGGATTCATTTCCTGTGAAATGCCAGACCACAGTGTTTTTAGAGATGTCTGAGTTGGGACTGTACCAGGCGTGTAAGACCACCATCTGGCCCTTCACCACCTCCATCTCTCCTCGGGGGATCTCCACCTTGTGGGTGTCACCTGAAACAACAGCACAGAGCAGCAGGGAAAGGGTTAATCACAGATTTAAGAAGCAGAGATAGAGTTTAAAGTGTCCACAAGTATTAGCTAATCCCATTTATACGCATTAACACACCACTGACTCAGCAGTGGGAGCAATTTGGGGTTGAGTGGCTAGAGGGAGGATATGTGACTCCATCGAATCCCCAGCTTTTGACCTCTGCTCCACAACTGTCCCAGTAGCATGAGTAGCACCCAAACATCCTCAAAATTAAAATGTATTACTCAAATTATAACAAAACAGGTAAAAGTGATATTTTGTTTTCTTTTTATCAGAAAATTAAAATAATGAATCATATTCAGTCAGAATGGATTTTAATCTAACTTCTTTTTAAAATGTTGAAAATTGTAAAATAAAAAATCATTATAAAAATTGGTCTTGAAATCAATATCTTGACACATACTGTGAGCTTACTGTGTTTTTGAATGCATGTAATAGTAGTCTTTCATGATTTCTGTAGTTTTTTGTAGATTTATTGACTTTGTTTTTTCATGCATCCAGGTCCAATGTTGGATAAACTCAATATCATATTTTGACCATTTTAACTGTTAACTATTGTGTCCTTGATTGATGACACAATGTTAATGGTGTGTGAAAACAGAAAGAGAAAAATATCGGCAGCTATTTTAAGGTGAAATTAATTCCTTTTAAACAGTGGCTCTCAACTGGTGGGTCCGGACCCAAAGGTGGGTCGCAGAGCTATTTCCAGTGGGTCATGAATGTGCGCCTGGAATCAAAGGATGCTACAAAACTTTATGATGTACAGAAGTGAATCGATACTTTAATGACATCATCTATAAAGGGAGAAGACAGAATGTTTGTGAAGCTGGGGATGTTGGGGGCTTTTTCTTTTTTTTTTCATTTTTTGTCAATTATTTATCCACAGATGTCAACTTTTGGAAGTGTGCAGAATTGGGGAGAGAATTTCAGTCATTTACACAAGATTTGACCTGATTTATCTCCTTTTCTTGGAATATAAAAGCTAGTTTTCCCAAGAAAAGTAAGCCACTGCTGAAGAATTTGTAGAGTTCCATCAATCTTTAAAAAAAAAAAAAAAAAAAAAAAGTGTATGTATGCCCTACTGTAACTAAATGCTTTTTCAGGTATATTTATTTTTTCCCGTTCTTTATTTAAATCAGATTGTATTCCATCTTAGGTCCAAACTGCAGCATTCTTCATTAAATACATTCATGTTGAAATTCTTTGAAATTTAGGTCATAATTTCTCACAAGGAGGTGGTGATGACACTCAACCAGCTGAGAACCACTGCTTTCAAACACTCTGTTATTGTTTTGCTGGTATACAAACAGGAGTCAATTTCATTTGAGTTTCACAAAGTAGTTCCTGAAGTTCAAATTCTGGCATTTTGACAACTCTACATCTTATTCTAGGATGATTTATAGTGAGAGAAAAAAGACTACATTTCATCTTTTTTCATACTTTGCAGGTTTCTATTTGCATAAGCAAGCCCATGACAAATGATTTAACCCAATATGACTTTGGGTTTTAAAGTATTATGAGTTCAAGAGTAGATGAGTTCAGTGGTAAAGCTTTAAAGAACAGAAAATTCAAAAATAAACCAAAGCTGATCTATTGAATCAAAAGGCAAAGACAGACTTAGTGAGAGAGATTAAGGTGCATGGATTACAGAGAAATAAGAACCTTAATCATGCAGACTTTAAGGACTTTGTTGCTCCTGTAGTATGTAAAGACCAAGTCTTGCTCAGAGATATCAAGAAAAAGCAAAGCAACTTTCTAAAAAAGCAACAACATATGCATAAAAGAAAAGAAAAGGTAGATGAAAGGAGGAGGTCAAACTCACAGGGTGCCCAGTCACCTGAACCAGACAGCTGGAGCTTGATCAGCCGATCCAAGCACTCGTTTTCCACCTGGGTCTCCAGTTTGACTACTGGTTTAAAAAACACTCATGCAAAGAAAAAGGTATTCCTGCTGCTAGATCCTTGCAGCAACACTGGCAAAAGTATTCCTCATATGCCCCAACGGAGGGACGGAGAACACACAGAATGAGCGTTACTGTGATCCATGGACCAGCAGCTAAAATCTCCACATCTGTTCAGCACGGCACGCCTTCCTTCTTTTGCAGCGTGTGTAGAAGTAGGAGAATTAGGTGATAGCTGGTGGGGGGGCTGAGCTGCAGGGGGTAAACTGACCTAGAGGAGAAAAGCGTGCGTCTGTGTGTGAGGGATGGAGATTTTAAGCAAAAGGCAGAAAGAATGAGAGAGAGAGAGAGAGAGAGAGAGAGAGAGAGAGAGAGAGAGAGAGAGAGAGAGAGGCTTGTTTTCACGTTTTATACTTTTGCTGCTGACACACTATTTCTCACGGGACCACATGCCCCCATCCGCTGTGTTGTTCCTGTCCCTTAATTTCTGAATCTCTGGATCTGGTAAGTCCGGCCGAGTAATCCTCAAACAATCCAGGATGCAATCCTCTCACCTCACGTGAGCCAAACGAGCTCAGCTGGACATGGATATGATCTGACACACATGGTTACTTCACCCAGCAACGCTGCTGTCACTGCCACTATCATCATCATCATCATCAACACAGACAGCATGCTCTCTCTAAATGACGATTAGCAGATCGCTTTGCTTTACATTTAATCATTCATATCATGCAAACTCTGATGAGCATGGAGGAGATGGAAATCAGGCAGTCGACGTTTGCAAAAAGATGCATAGTGACACATTTAATGGAGCAAATTTTTAAAAAGGAGCATCTCAAGACAGTAAACACCTTGATTTAACTGGAAAATCATATCAGTGGTGCTTAAACTGAATGATACACTTCAGAGCTTCCTTTAAAGTTCAGTCATATGAGTCTCTCTTTTAACAAAACTGCACTCAGACACCAGATGGTGTTGTGATGTGGGTTCACAGTGGACCAGAAATACACAAGGAGAAACCACAGCAACTACAATATGAGAGAGATGATTTCTTTCTGTTGTCTGATGATGTCATTGCCCTTTTAGTTCAAGCATGGGACAGCTGTGTACCAAATGGCAAAACAAGGACAGAGATTTCAATCAAATTTGGGCAAAGCTGATCCTACACTGGAGCAGGGAATACATGTTTGCAGACAAAAGACAAAAGATGCAAATATGATTTGCTAATTGATGGATTTAGGACATCACGGTCAGACTTAAATCACAGCAGCTCCTATTATAACACCAAGACAGGATACATTTATCTATTCATTTTAACTGACATTTCAAACCCTAAATAGATAATAAAAGCCTTAAATATGCTTTGGAGATTAAGCGCCATTTTTAATTTTACCATTGAATAGTGTACAAAAGAGTGCGTCAGTCCAACTTTATGAAAATGTGAGACTCTGTATCTGCTGTGTGATTGTTAAAATCTCCTATTCAATGGTTAAGGTCAGAGTAATTTTGTCAGAATGTTAGATACTTGGAAACTTTTTCATGCCATGCACTTTAAGAAATACACTATTCATTATTTTTGACATCCCATAATACTTAAAGTACAGAGGCTGTTAGAAAGCCTGTTTATTTCCCTTTTACATGATGCCACATTTGTAAGGAACATGCATTTGTGGGATGAGCAGCAGAGCTGAGTTTGTGGGCTGCGCCCATGAAAAATTTGTCAAACTGCCAAACAGCTTATTCTGCTATCAGCTCTTGTTGTTGACTTGTAGTGTTTGATGGATTGGATGACTTAAGTCTGATAAAACAAGACATATTGGCAATTTAATAATTTATTCCTTTAACAAACAGGAGTCTCTGTAGCTTGTGAAGAACCATACACAGCCACAACAGCCTGGCACCTCCTCCTCATGCTGGTCACCAACCTGGTCACACACTGCTGTGGGATGGCATCCCACTCTTCAATCTGCATTTGTTGCAAGTCAGCCAATGTGGTTGTGTTTATCACTCTGGCATGAACAGCACACCCAAGCTGATCCAAAAGTGTTCTGAGGGGTTGAGATCAGGACTGCTGGCAGGCCATTCCATCGTCTCCACTCCCAAATCCTGGGGGTAGTCTCTGATAAACCCTGCTCTGTGGGGGCAAGCATAGTTACCTTGGAGGATAGAGTTCGGTCCCAGACTGTGGAGATATGAGATTGCCACTGGTTGCAGAATCTCATCTCGATATCTCTCTGCATTGAAATTGTCTCCAATGATGACAAGCCTTGTTTTTCCAGTGAGGGAGATGCCGCCCCACACCATCACACTGCCTCCACCAAAAGATGTTACTCTATCAGTGCAGCAATCAGTGTTGTGTTCTTTGCATCTTCTCCACGCGCTATGATCAAACTGGCAGAATCTGGACCCAAGGCTGAACATAACGGTCCTCCACATGTTCAGGTTCCAGTGCACGTGTTACCAACACCAGCACAAACAGGCCTGACGGTGAAGGGCAGTCATGGCAGGGCTCCTGGCAGCCCCATCATACCAGAGATTAGCTGCGTGCAGTCTGTTCTGGATTGTCTGGGGAGAGCATCATGGGCCATATCATCCTGCAAACCTTGACTGCAAATCTGTAGAAGACAACACACGATTCCTGAGTGCTGACAAGGTGAGGAAACGGTCTTCCTGGGATGTCCTCTTATTGGCCTTTCTCTATATTTGGAACTTGGCTGTCAGTTTGGAGATGGTACCTGGGATCAATTCAAATAATGTTGCAACTTGGTTATGCAGAACACCAGGTTGAAGAGGCCCTATTTGGCCATATCAAGATCACTTAAACGTGGCATGCTGGTTCTTGGACCAGACACCTACTGAACACTGTAGCAGGAACATGCTAACAAGTCCTGACAATCAGTTGCCAATACTGCACTTCACTTTTAAAGCCAGTATCTGCTGATACTGGTGTTATAATATCATGCAACCCTGATTAAAAGTAATCAATAAATTAAAAAAAACATGGATTCTATGAAGTATTAATTATGCATACAATATCCTCGAGATAGGACCACTACTCAGTTTAAGACAAACCACCCAGTGGGGGCTTACGGGAGCACATGCTCATTTGCTATTCTAACAACATAAGCGGACAGCAGAAAATAAAGTGGAAATGTGGTTTTAGGTTGCCAATCTTATAGATATAGGCTATCTGAGAATCTCAAATATTAACTACTTTAGGTTTTGAAACTGAGAGAACAATAAATAGTGAAAACTGTAGGATCACTGTGCTCTTATGTTGATTCACCTTGAAGCCTTGTTTATGCTTATGTGTAGGTCTATGCTATAGCAACCTTCACCATTGTGAGCACCACACCATGTGGTCGTTATATTTCCTGCTTGTTTTATAGGAAACCAAGACAAGTGAAACTGAGCATACTGTGTTTAAGTTGGGGTTGACTGAGCAGGACTTAGGGTCTGCATTGTTTTGAGATGTTGTACACTTTTGTGAAGGTGCATGGGGGCTACTTGCGTAGGCCTCTGTGGTGGGTTCAGGGCTGTAGCGACCTAAGACATTGGCTATTAGCCTCAACACAGAAGCATAAATCCAGCATTATGATGAAACATTAGCTGCTTTTATAAAACACTTACATCCTAATACCTCATACCTTTATTTTAGTGATACAGTGTTAACATAAAAAAGGTCCATAGCTATTTAGAAGCTTTTGCTGTCTAACAGGTTATATTAGAGAGAATAGGATAGACATAAGCTGTTGTGACTTAGCTGTTGTTGGCTTATAGTTGATGTATATGTTTTAAAAACAGGAAATATGTCCCAGTTTTTGCCATCCGTCATCTCTTCAGCTCATGATCAATTAATAAAAATGAAATTACACTTGACCAGATATATTACATGTTTATATGCATTGCAAAACTGCAGCACAGCAGTATACCAGCATGTACGCTTCAACCTTGAGTGTGATGATGGAGATAAATGTCTGCTGTGTGGTAAAAAACAGGTTTTATTCCCGCCACATGAAAAGATGTCACACCCTGTGATGTGTATTGTGATAGATGAATGCAAAAATGCACCCCCCCCCTTCATATTTTTATATGCAGCCTTTGCAGCAAAGCCATCCATGTGGATTTGTGTGTGGCTAAGATTTACATCTATATCATCACTATCGCTCTAACAGCTGTCATCATATCTCTGTTTTTGATTCACAATGTATAGTAGATGGAAATTTACTTTTATAGACCTGATACATAATTTTCCCTCACAAATCCTGTTAGTGCAACCATTTCATTTCTGCCAGCTATTGTTTTTGCTGCCGTTCAACCAATGAAGTGACGTATGCATGCTGTAACAATTATGTAACAACACAGGCCCTGTTTGGGATTGTATCTACATGTGGGACGCCTGAAATCTCTCCTTTATAATGCTTCAAAGTGCTGTGCAGGCGTCTCATGTTGATTAATATATACATTGTGTACGTGAGACAGTCAGAGAGGATCAGGTTCTCTTTGCGTTGATGAGACTACACACTCGTTCTTCACGTGAATACAGCAGGCCAGTAATTCTGAATGATACGAGATGATGAAGTAGGATAATGCCCTCATAGTCTCCTCACTCCAGACTATTCATGTGCTTCTTGAGCAGGTTTATCCTCAGAACTATGTCATTCAATTGTTCATTAAATGGAGGAAAATCTTCTCTAATCCACGACCGTCTCCATCTGGGATATGTGTGTGTGCGAGTTTGGCTGCAGACTGGCAGATAAAAACAGTTCAAGATTTGGATATTGGTTAAAGACAACCTAAATCCTCCACAACAGGGGAGGAGAAAATTCAGAGAGAGCTGCCAATAAAAGGGATGCAGATATGATAGTATGCAGCCTCAGTAGACTCTGTCCTAATTACATTCTGCCAAAGGCGATCCTTTAGCCTAGCCACGCTTTATATCAGCTAATTGGATTCTTCTCTTTAGAGTAAACAATGTTTTTTGTTTTCCTGCAGGGCATCCTGGCTTTGAGATATTGGCAGAGTCGCAGCTGCAACAGCAATTACGACACCGGACTCGCTAAACCTGCACAAAGTGATCAGAGGAGAAGTCATGCATATCTGAGCTGGAGCACAATTAAAAGATCAGAGTAAGTCTCTTGTAGTACTGTGATCAATCTACAGGGGGCAGCAGATTCATATGATAAAACATCTAATCATAGATGGAACCACAGTGGAGATCATCATCACCACAGCAGCAAAATCTGCAAATATAAGACTAAGCGAATGAATAAATTTAGTGTAAACTGAAGCAAAAGCAAGTAAAGTGCAGTTCAAAACCACGGTCATCTAAATATAACCAAACAGGTGTCTAGTTTATGACTAAAAATACTTGTAATTTGCATGTCTAACAAGGCATCCCAGCCTAATTATGCTGTGTATGATCAAAAGGATGATAAAGTCGGTCCCTCTCGCGCTGCCCTCAGGGAGTCATGTAGGCCCGTGTGAAGATAAACTGATCCTCTTTAACCAGTCACACTTTATCTCTCTCAGTAATCTCCACTTCCACCCATGTCTCTCTCATGTGAGTCCCTCTCCGGAGCTGGAGATTATGCCCGGGCTCAGATTTACTCTCCATTTACACCTCTACAACCCCCCCTCCTTTTTCCACATTGAGACAATGTGGTGGGCCTGCCGCCTTAAATTATCAGATAATCTAAAGTGATTCAAAGCAGCACCAGCACCATCTCAAGATTAAAGGGCTGAAAACAGGCAGGAATTAAAAGGGGAGGGACACCTTTCAGTTTGAATGTAATGCTGTAGTTTACTCCTGAATCATGCAGTATAGCTACTTAATGAATTAGCTACCTGTAAAATACAAACAACATGCATACAAGCAAACCAGCAAACAATCAAAGAATACCCACTTTGATTAATTATTGATTGTGTTGGTGATTTTAAAACAAAACTTGTGTTTCCTCTAGAGAAAGCAGCAAAGTGAAGCAGGATTTCAGAGAATCCAATGAAGAAAAATGCAAAGCAACACTCCCAAACCACATCAACACACTCTGCCGTCTTACTAGTGCAAGTCCACAAGGGAGAATCCAAAAGAGGACACATGAAAATTAATTCCATTTGCATGTATTACACTTCTGAATATTCTTCAAATAGGTTGATATATCAATAAAAAACACCAGAAATACTCAAAGTCAAAGACTCCTCCTCTGTTATATATATTTTAGTTGAATATTCACATTCCCCTAACAGTTTGAGATATTCCTAACTTTTACAGCTGTAACAGGATGTATCTGTCAGCCATGACAGCAACCATGACAGAAACGAGATGTCCCATAAATGCTGGATAGGACATTAAACACTGCTACAGAAGGTAGCATGAACTACTACTGAAAGCTGCTGTTCTGTTGCTGTATCTCACTCCTGTTTTGTGCTGCTAACTTTTAATGGACCGTGATTATTCTCTGCCATTGGCTGCAACCCATCCATCAATGACAGTACCTAAGAATTCATCCCCTTTGATGTTTTATTGTTTTATTGATGTCAAAAATCAATCAAAGTCATTATAATAAGGTTTTTTTGACCCAAACAAAAAACAAAAAATCCTCTTTAATGCCAGAGTGAAAACAGATTTTATACAAAGTAATGTCAATTAAATAACGTATGTAATGTACAATAAGTGACTGCATAAATATTGACCCTCTTTAAAGTGACTGACCTAATTCTACAGAGGTCCAGCCAACTGGTCTCTCAATGAGTGAAATGGGGATCACTTGAGTGCAGTGAATGTGCCCCAAGTGATAGTAATATAAAAACACCTGTGTCTGGAAGGTCCAGTCACCAGTTAATCAGTATTCCTGGCTACCATTACACTATGAAGACAAAAGAACACTCCAAGCAACTCAGAGAAAAGGTTATTGAAAGTGTAAGTCAAGGGATGGATACATAAAAATTCCCAGGAACTGACCATCACCCAGAGTTTAGTTAAATCCATCATCAAGACATATAAGGAATATAGCACATGTGTAAATCTGCCTACATCAGGGCGCCCTCACAAACTGAGTGACCGTGCAAGAAAGAGACTAGCGAGAGAGGCCACCAAGACACCTATGACTACTCTGAAGGAGTTACAAGCTTCAGCAGCTGAAATGGGAGAGACTCTGCATTCAACAACCGTTGACCGGATTCTTCACCAAAGAGAAAGCCGCTGTTAAAGAAAATGCATTAAAACTCGACTAGAGTTGACCAAAAGGCATGAAGGAGACATCAAGTGGAAAAAAGTTCTTCAGTCCGATAAGACCAAAATGGTGCTTTCTGACTGTCAGACAAGACACCAAACACTGCAAATTACCACAAACACACCATGGAAGCACAGTTGTGGCAGCATCATGCTGTAGGGATGTTTCTCGGCAGCCGTCCTTGAAGGCTTGTAAAAGTAGAGGGTATTCAGTCTGCAAGTGAAATACGGCTTGGGAGAAGAATTATTTTCCAACAACACAACGACCCGAGGCATACAGCAAAAGTACACAGAAATGGTTTAAAGACAACAAGGTGAATGTTCTGGAGTGGTGGAGTCAAAGTCAAGACCTCAGTCCAATAGAGAATTTGTGACTAAACTTGAAAAGGGCTGTTCATGCCTGATCCCCGTACAATCTGACAAAGCTGAAGCAGTTTTGCAAAAAAACAATAAAGTAAAACTGCAGCGTCCAGATATGCAAGCTTGATTGAGATCTATCCATACAGACTCAGTGATGTGATTGAACACTGACTTTTAGAGGGTGATTATTTTGCAGTCAGGTATTTTACATTACACATTTTTATTTAATTAACATTATTTTGTAGAAATCTGTTTTCACTTTGAAAAAAAAACTTTTGTTAATGAATCCAAAGTATATTGACCATGATTGATTTATCAGAGAAAAGGGTAAAACATCCAAGCAGGTGAATTCTTTTCATAGGCACTGTATGCTGTTTATCTAATTTAGGGTTACGAGTGCATGGAGCTGATTACAGCTGCCATTGAGAGAGAGGCAGGGTGCATGCGGACTGTTCACCTGTCAATCACAGGGCTGACATGTAGAGACAGACAAAAGCCCAACTCACAGTGCCTTTTAAAGCTGTTATATTACATTCCTTTGATCACTATGATCTTCACAGAGGCATTGAGGGGGCATGGGGTGACCCAGCTCGGGAAACCTCAAGGGAACCCAGACATTTATGGGGAGATCATCTACACAAAACGGCTCTGATTGATGGGGATTCGAATCAGGGTGCTTCTTGCTGGGGGGGTGACAGCGCTAACCACTGCATCACCATGCAACCCTGCAATTTTTTTTTCCAAGTTTTTTTTTTAACATCTTTCAGGTCGCTTTATGAATTTTATTTGCTCCTGTCAACCTTCCCTGAATTTTTTCCTCTTGAAGCCAAATTTCTGTAGACTGCATATTCCTCTTTTTGGAGGTTTATGAATGCATGCATATCTGCCAAAATGTTGTGAATCATCAAATAACTGCCACAGAAACAGAATAATAGAAATCAGATAACTCTAGACAGAGCAGATATGATAAAGTATTCAGGCATGTCTCAAAGAGGCATGAAACGTAAGATCTCCCATCAGTAAAAATACGACTTTAACAATATCTTATGTGGTCAAATTTTGAATGTATGATTTTTTTAAAGGATCTGTGGAAACCTGGTATGCATCTTCAATGGATAGTTCTGTTTCTGCTTAGTAACAGTCCAGCAAACAAAAAGTGCATGAAATAAAGCCGTTTACTGAAAACCCGAGCCGAGCTTGAATCTGTGTCAGAGCGGTGATAACAAAGTTTCTAAAATGACCCTACAAACTCACAGCCATGCAAGAACAGACACCATCATATAAATAATTGAAGCATCAGATTTCTCTTCCTCATTATAATCATTCATTAGTCTGGCTGGTTAACAAGTTTGAATGACCTTGAGTTTTACTTCTAACTAAAAACTGATTGCAGATTGTTCCAAAGGACCAACATTATGGATAAGGAGAAAGAAATCGAGGTTATCGTCTGACTTTTTGACAGACAGGGGAGGGGAGGAATGTGGGACAACAAAATAGCCTTGTTGATGTGAAACTGCATATTGGACTGACCCCACAGGCTTCAAACAGATGGCCCTTCAATAATAAATATTAGAGAAAGGCTCCTTTAAATTGGATTACATTAGTGTAATCTTTGCAGCTATTTTAAACCATTTGGAGTGTGCTATCTCATCACAGTCGCTTTTAATCCCTCTTAACTTTTGATTGTGTTCAAATTGATTCGCCTCACACAAATGGCCCCAAACCATCAAAACCATCCTCCTTTTCTCAGTGTTAGCTCACTGTTACGTGTGCAAAATCTCCCTTCAATATGCACAAAAAATGCACATGTGAAGCTTGGAAAATACAGGCTCAGACAAAAAAAAGTGGAATTGTTTCTATATTTGTCTTAAAGTAACACCTAAAGGCCCCAGCTAATGAACTACCCACATCATGACAGACAAACTGCAGCTTCAAAAAGAACTGAAACAACCACACCTGATTCAAGGGGGGAAATTCATAACATACAAGGGATAAATGTTAATTATGCCACCATTACACTCACTTTGAGAGATTTAATAATGAATTAATAGAAAGCTTGTATTTTTAAGGGCTAAGCTCAAACAGCACAAAGAAAAAAATGCACAAGAGCTGGATAATCAGCAGTAAAATGAAACAACTGAAAGAAAACAGGCTCTGAGTTGGAGGTCATAACAACAATCACTTACCTCGAATTGTTCCTCATGTTCATAATGATCATTTGGAGTTCATAACCAAATAATTCTCTGATGTAAGTGATGGGGAGACAAAGTTAATGGCCTCATTCTGCTTCAGCAGTCTGAGGAGAGGAACATCCAAAGGTCTGTCTGCTGTTTTCAGCAGTTAAAATAGCAAACTATAAATCTGCTGAACGCAAATTAAAGTACTTCTTTATCTTGACTTTTAGAATGACTTAGAGCTGGGGGAAACAAAATATTGAACACTGTTCAGAAATATGTAGGAGTGCATGTACCAAATGAGTCACTGAAGTAACCTAGTTCAAGTTGACAATCAAGCTAAGTAGTTCTCTCAATAAACTGTTCTTTTTTTAATGCTTTTACTTTGTAGTTTACACTGTCTTAGGCAGAGGAAACTTAGCTTCCTGGTTGGATAAAAGCTTGCTTTTTTACACATTTATTTAGGTAGGCAACCACATGTGAATCACCAAAGAGCTAAAGAGAGTGATAAAAAGTTAAGCGTCTGACAGCAACAGAGTGCAGATTACTTTTGAATTGTCCACTGAGCTACTTCTATCTGTGAGGGTTTTTTTAAGTGAAAAGAGACATTCAAAGGAGCAGCGGTGTCCTTATTTCCCATTAATGAGGAAGTACGGAAGATGCCAGGGTGAGTGGTTTGGCTTCTGCCTTTCAGCACAGGACCCCAAAAGTGAAGGTGCCAGAGACCGGGGACCCCCACTGTACCTGAGGGTGGATGACACATAGTTGAACACAGCTGTGCAAATTCAAGAATAGGCAAGTGCAGACTTAGATTTTAAGGATTTTTAAAACAATGATTTCAAAATACATCTCAACAAATGAAATGAAAATGTTTGTTTTACATTCATCTAATTTAATGTATATACAGTGCTTAACAAATTTATTAGACCACCACCCAAAGTAAGGTTTATGCCACAGCTACCCTAAATTAACAGCATTGGTAATTACCAAAGTCATTAGTTATGTTTCTGCAATGGTTAATACACCAATATGTAGAAACTCTTTAATCCAAATGATATATTCAATGCTAAAATATAATTATTATTGTTATCCATGAATTTTCAAATTTACTGATTTACAAAAAAACTGAAAAGCACATTAATATTTCTTGATTAAAATGTCAAACTATAGTTATTTACTGTCATTCCTGAACAGAAAAATTCGTTTTAATGGTTGAATGTTACGCTTGATGAATTTCTGACTTCTCAGAGAAGCCCAGTGAGCCGGCTCAAATTTGGGTATAAAAAGGTGAATTCAGTTTGAAATTCCTCATTCCTGTTCAAAAATGGTAAAACATGGAAAGCTCACTGAAAATGACAGAGTCCGCATTAAAGCACTTCATGATGCTGGATGGTCTCTGAGTCAAATACGACAGGTGGTCTAATAAATTTGTTAAGCACTGTATTTTAATAGAAATGGGTGGATTAAGAAATTTTCCAACACAACCATCAAAGATTCAGCTGTGCAGACACCTCCCCGACATGAAAAAAGCCATTTGAAATCATTTTAAAATATTCTTTGTGTTTTTAGAAGGCATCTGGTGCCCCCCTCTCAGTGTCTCGGAGCCCCTAACTGTGCTAAGGTAGCGCAACTGCAGCGCACAAAAAGCACATCAATTTGGGACCCTTACGCCATCGTGGTTGAAGATAACATCCTTAGTTAATCGGTTTCTTTGTACTGTGATTACATAACAGATTGATTAAAAATAAAAAAAGGAACTTTAAAAAAAAAAAATGTTACTCACATACCACATAACTACAAAAGCATTGTGATTTACTCAATTTTCCAACTGGTTCTCTTCTTAAGATCTTGACATATTCATCTTGTTATTACAGACACACTAAACTTGTGATCCAGTACCTGTCACAGTATCATGGATACCTATCATGATACTGGAATCACAGCACAATTTTCCCATTCTGGGAAAATGCACAAGACTAGAATAAGTTTACGAATAAACAAGATTCTTTTATTGCATTTCTATGACGAGCCATAAGCAGATGATGCCCTCTGCTGGTTAAAACAATGACCTTTGCAATAAATAGTCTGTCTACTAGAGTTAAATTGTCTATATAATGGCACTCTTTTAATGATATTGTTAGGCTTCATAAAACCTCTGGTTGTTGTGTCCCTCTGCTGTTTTCTTCAACTGACTTTTCTGTCATTATCTTGATAACAAAGCTGGTTTTCCAATTCAAACAGATCCATTTATTTTGTTTTCTTGAGATACTAAAGCTTGCTTTGTCATGATAACAGGATCATTCTCTGGCATTCTAAAAACAAAAACAAAACATCAGTCTGGTTACTGTAATAGGCCAGACCACGGCGTGCCGTGCTACCCACATGCCCACATTAATGATCTGAGTTAAGTCTGTTTGTTTGGTGCTTTTGCAACTCTGCATACAAGATAAACAAGTTCAGACTTCAAGAAAACAATGGAAGTTGCTCATTATCACCAGAAACAGAGTGAAAAATGTACAGATTCATGTACAGATAAAACTGCAGCATGTTATCACCATTATGAGGTGTCCTTTTCTGGTCATCTGGTGAAGAATAAAACAAAATGTACAGATTTCTGACTACTCTATAGATTTATGACTACACATAGAGCGACAAACACTCACATACAGCACAAGCTCTCAGTTGGTCAAGTAACAATATGAAGAACTGATGCCGTTTACCCACCTTTAAGGTTGTTAGGGACTGTACTGTATTGTTTTTTTTTAAGAATCTAGGGATTTTGTTATACCTTGCATTACAACCAGCAATCAACTCAAATATCCACCCAACAATCCATCAATCCATTATCTACACCTCTTATTCCCTACAGGGTTACACGGGCTGGAGTCGATTCCAGCTGTCACTGGACAAGAGGCAGAGTCCATCCTGGACCCACTGTGAGTCAATCAAAGGACTAACATGAAGAGACAAGCAATTAGGCACAATCACACTCACACCTATGGACAATTTAGAGTTATCCATGAACCTTACAGCATGTTCTTGGACGGTGGGGGGGAAGCTGTAGGACCCAGAGAGAACCCACAAATATATAGGGGAGGAACATACAGACACTTGGGTGGTAGGAGTTGCAGAGGGGGTCACTGCATCTCACCTCATTATATAGGTTTATTTGTTATGTTTCTCCTCTTCTGATAGAATTCATCAGCAGTACACTGTATACAGACACTCAAATAACATCACTTGCCCTTTGAAATGTTTCACTTGATGACTAACTATCAAAGGATGACCAACACAATAATAGATAGATTTGCAAATGCAAAACAAGGAAAGCAGGATGTTTAGTCAACTATTCCAAATGATGACTCTTGATTGTTTGTGTGATGATTGGAGCAAAACATCTCTGCTTAAAAAAGTAATAAAACGGTATTTTGACACACATTTCAGGTCAAAGAAATACTGCACCTCCTGTGATTTGAAAATTGAAGCAAGCCATATTGGGATTTAATTCAACGGGCCTTTCCACTATGTCTTTTGGCTGCGATGAGCCATAACCAAGCCATGCTAATTTACTTTTCTATCACCAGGCAGCACCCAAGGTCCTGCTCTATAGCAAAGTAAAGCATGCAGTTCTCATTGCCCAATCTTCTTCTGCTATCCTAAAGACCCATAAATCACTAATCAGGCTTTTTTTATCATTGAAAGAGAGAGAGAGAGAGAGCGAGAGAGAGAGAGAGAGAGAGAGAGAGAGCAACAGAGAGAATGTTTGAATTTTTCTTTAAAACAATATAAAGCACAACATTTTAGATTCAGCTGAAGCTAACATAGCAACACTAGCTACACAGTAAATGTTTCTACATTAACCAATGTAGCTATGCTGGCTTTCAATTTAATGTGGGCTACATTAGCTATGTAGTTGATGTAACTACATAGCTAATGTAGTTTATTTAGCTTTAGCTTTGTAGCTTATGTATCTCGTGTAGTTTCGTTAGCTTTAGCCTTAGCTACGTAAGTTGCGTTAGAGTGTTTTCATAGGGGACAAGCTTTTTCCCAGTAAGCAGACTATTTACTCGGCTTTATTCAACATTTTGTAATCAGGTTTTGCAGCTTAAGTTTTTGACTTTTAACTTTTGGTGTCCTAATTCTTATCTTAACCTTAACCAGAAGTTAAACTGACTCTCTTTTAAAAGTTTCAGCATGTGTGCCCATTCTGTCAGAGTGGAAGTGACTTAATTTGCAAGTAGGACGTTTTTCCTGTTTTCTTTTTTTTCTTTCTTTTTTTTCTTTTTTTTCCAAATTAAACTTCATCAAAAAAATCTGCTTGTTACAATCTTGAAATAAGCATATTACAAACATTACAGACTAAGAAATATTTCCTAAATGAAACAGAATAAAGTTCAGAGGTCTAATCTGGGATTAAATAATTTATCAACCCATTTTAGAAGTAGCTACATGAATGGTGGCCTAATTTAGCTATGTTAGTTTTAGCTAATACAGCTGTGCTAGCTATTCAAATAAAGCTATCATATAAATCAATATAGCTGGCTAAAAATGGCTAAAACTGACATAGTTACGTAGCTAACATAGCTACGTAGCTGAGGTAGCTGCTTTGTGAGCCTAGCTTTAGCTATGTCAATGTAGCTAGCTAAATGTAGCTAAAACTGAGTTACTGTGTCACATAGCAACATCGCTTATGTAGCTGCTTTGTGAGCCTAGCTTTAGCTATGCTAGCTACGTAGCTCTTTTGTCTATATAGCTTACACAGCTACATAAGCTACGTTTGCTTGGGTAGAGTGTTTTCATGGAGGACAAGCAACTTTCCTGTAAGCAGACATTTTGTAAAAGTTTTTTGATAATTTTTTTCAGGTCAGGTTTAATCCTAACCCATACCTTAACCCTAAACAGATGTTTAATCTGTTTTTGTTTAGAAGAGTTTTAGCGTGTGTTTCCATTCTTACACAGACAGCACCTTAAATGCTGTACAGTCTGCAGCCTGATCCCTCTCAAAGACAAGATCCAAAAATGTAAAGTTTTTAAAAATATATATCTGAGGAAATATAAACATGAAGGATGTTTTGCATTTTTATTTTCAGAGAATCAAAATAAGAGAATCATATTTTTTCATAAATTGACTAATTTTAATGCCTTGATAAAAATCAATAATCATAACATTTTTAATAAAACCACAGTGTGAAAGTAAGATGTCATGAGTTGAGTGTATTAAATCCCTAATAGAATTGCCAAAGATTAATTGCATTGCAACACAACTAGTACTAACTTGGAGCGTATTAAACACATAAATAATCAATTAAATAAATGATTTTAGAAAAAGTTACAATTAATTTCCTTTCTGCCTCTGAAGAAACAGCAGCATTTAACTCTCTATCATTTCTGCCAACACAAAAGCAGAAAGAGGAGGTGTGGGGAATGCTGCATGATATATTGTGAGAGACAATTTCTAAATAGACCCATGTGTTATTTATCATTTCAGAGTCTATTTACAGCCTTAATTTCCTGACCATTAAATCATCATGAACATGTCTTCAGCCAATGATAACATATTTATTTATTGCACTGTAGAGGGTATTTAAGTCTTGTGCACATCCCATTGCAGTTCAAAGACCTTTTGACCCCTTTCACACCCTCGCCTTTTGTCCTCCCACTCTCCTTACAATGTTTACTTACATAAATAATTGTGCAGTTAAAGACGCAGAGGCATGCATGCTGGCTGAATGCCTGGCAAGCCATCTTACATCTCTGACATACAACACGTTTAACCACAATGCCCTCGGTGCTGAACAAAAAACATGAGACAGTCAAACGGGAAACGGAGAAAACAGGTTTCTATAGAGAGCGGGGGGAAGGAGGGAGCGGTGGGCTCAAGCTTTGATCACATGCAAATACCTCACACAGGGGATATAGGTGTTTATGTGGGTAAACAAAGACTCTCATTGTAGCTAACTTTTGTGAATTATGTAAGCAGGGGGAAAGGTTTACATATGTACACAGGGGTATTCATTCAATCTCAGTAGAAAAGCTGTGGTTTGACTGTGAAACAGCTTAACAACAAGTAGTCTATGTTTTCTTGTGGTTTTGTTGTGTTAGTTTGACTTGGACGAGTGGAAACCAGTGGCCTTTTAGTTCCAGCTGTCGATCAAACAGTCCCACGGTGCCCTTCCAGCAAACTCCCATGTCCCAGCGGCAGGGAATGAAAGGCAAACTGAGAGCTAATATGGGTCTGCAATGTTGCACCACAACACAGACCCATAACCGCCCCTCCACCCCAACATCGTCTCCGTCTTTGAAGAAGATATTTATAAACCATTAGTGTGGCAGAAGGGCGAGGGGTTGGCTGTTTTATCTCCCAGATCTGTCATGTGTTACCGTGCTGACAAACTGACAGAGTGAGGGCTAATACGGCCGCACTAGTCCAAGGGTTGAACATGGTGGTGGCTGAGGCCTCACAACTCGCTTCTTCTGTGCCACTTCACTGCCTATGGGACACAGGGAGGGTTTAATGCAGTGAGAACGTAATTAGGAGGTTGAGTGATCTGATTTCAGATTTCCACTGAGCTTCTCAGCTTAGAGAGGAATTACAGGATGAAGTTTATAATCCGTAAACAACATCAGATGCCTCCCAAGTTTATCATGAGAGAGGTGGAGGGGAAAACTTCTTATCATGTGTTAACATTTCTGTCAGTTTAACACAATAGTTTGAGGATGGCATGTTTTCTCTTTCTCACAAAGCGTAAGATGAGGTTATGTTTACTTCTCTAACATCTGATGCTGGAAAAACCTTTAGCCAGCAATAGCCAATTAGCCTAGCTTAGCATAAAATCTGGAAACAAGGGAAAACTCTGTCCAAATAAAAGCCTGTTGGTCCTGGACCAACAACAATATCTGCATGCTTAAAAAATCTAACATCATGATCAATGGTATTTCAATATTTTGCTGTATTTAATAATTGTGAACAAGCTCATTGGGGAAACTATGCTCACATAACTGTTCATGATTTACTACCACTAGTGTGTAGCCAGCCAACCAATACACATAGGCCCTCTGAGAGCACAACACACAGAAGCACACATGAAAGGTGTACTATGCTTCCCTGGTAAGCTGTGACGAGATAAAATCGTCTCGAGATATCTCATCAAAGTAAAAATCATCTTGCAAGATCAATATTGCCCAGACATCAGGAGCAGCAGCTCTCCTGACAGAAAACAATACTAAACTGGAAATTATAAAATATCACAAAGATCTCCTGGACACTTTAGAATTGTTGTTTTGCCAGCTAATGCAGGCACTGAGCTGATCTGTGATCCATTAATATCACCCCTCCAACCCCCACCCCCTCCTCTGCGTGCGATACTCGGGGCTGCACATGATCGGCCAATGCATAATAAGTTCAATGGTCCAAAATGATGAAATGCTGCTGCTGGAAACCTGCGCAGTCTCTGCGAGGTCGTGTATGCGCGCAAACTCACTCATAGTGCCGGTGTCTGTGACTTTGTAACTTTGATTCAGTTGCTGGTTCGGCATTTCTCCTTGTCATCTTAGGCTTCATCCACATGAAGACGAAAACGATAAACTGCTGTTTCGTTTTGAAAAAGTTTTCCATAAAGAGAGAGTCGTTTCAGGAACCACTGAAACGACTGAAAACGCTGTAGTGCAGATGCCAAGCCTTTACGTGGCGCTGTAATGCTGCCATGGAAATGCACCAAGGGAGAAGAAGAAGATCACAGAAAACTGACGCAAACTTTCTTCTAGTTGTCCTTCTGGTTGTTCTCAGCATTGGATTTAAGAACATATGGTGTATGCGTTTTGTGGTGGTGGTTAAGGAGCATCAGATTTATTTAACCTTTTTTCTTTTTTTTAATATTTTTAGATTTTGCTGTAAAAGCCATAACAAGCTCAGTATCTTCTGCAGCACAAACACAACCCTGTAGTCTGCCATTAATGTTTTGGTCGGACGCGCACAGGCGCCTTAAGGGAGATACGCTATGTGTGATGTAATTGTTTCAAGAAAGATGCGGATATCCGTCCACACAGAGACAAAACAGTAGTCATTTACGTATTCATGCACTCTGGGACCCATTTACAAAAAGTATCATTTACAGTCACGCGAAACGCCGTTTCCAGGTGGATGAAACGCCGATCCGATATAAAACTTTTGCGTATACACCTGAATTTGTTTCCGTGTGGATGGGGCCTTACTGTCAGTCACACATCCATCAGCTGTTGGCTGAGCGTATCATCAATCAGAAGCTTAACATAAGTAGCGCAACGATCTGTTGTATACTGCAGCGGTAAACTTAGCAAAACAAACTCTGCTTGAGTGCCATAGAGTCCATTGTTAGCTCCAAAAAGCGAAGTTCTAGCTCCAGTTAAACACACCCTGTTTGTTGTCTGACAGCAGGCAGAGCAGAGACACACACTCATCTGTGTGTCATGTCCAACACTGTCAAAGCATCTGAGAAAAGCAGAGTAAAATATTGGACACCTTAAAGGTTTTAAATAACTAACTTTTTGATGATCAAATGACTTGAAAACAAAGTATAGCACAGGTATCAATTGAGGTTAAAATGTCCCCCAGGGACCTCCATTTTCTGCTCCAATTGTAGGTCTTCATTAGCAAAGTGACTCCAACTTTTCATCAAAAGTTAATCCAGAATACAGCGTCAAAACAAATCTCCTTCAGGGAAATGTGGCTTCAATCATACCAAAAAAGCCAGCTAGCTAAGTTGGCTAATCTTAAGCAAGCTTTTGATTGGTGCGCCCTCCAGTGGGTAGAAGATGTCACGGAATCAAAGCCCACATGTTAAGAGGGGTAATCTGACTGGTCCATTTTACTGTGATTAAAAAATTCTATTGAATGAAATGCCCTGGCCTCCTGGAATTTTGAAGAGGTGTACCAATCACAGAGCTGGATAAAATGCGTTATCCTGCCTAGAAACAGCACTGACAGAAAATTCTGATAGGGAGAAAAGCAGTTCTCTATCATTTGACCCTTTACATGTCAACACAAACTGAAAAGGTGTGTTTTAAGGAGTTTATTTTCTCAGAAACATTTAGAATAACTACAAGTTATGAATAGAAAAATAAAATTTTAACTGATGACTTTTAAATTCTATCTATTTAAATACTTGCTCTGTTGGTTTCCCACTGACTTCATCATTAAAAAGGCTGAAAAAGTTATTCTGTAATCTTATTGGTGGTTGTTTCCATTGTATCCTTCCTCTGAGTAAAGCTAACAAGCTGTCGTGTGAAGTCATTAATGAAGTAGAACCTCATCAAATATATCTCTCACAGAGACCAATTGAGTGTCTAGCTTTACCACTAAATCTAAGAGGGCCGTGCCATTTAAAGCAAAAGAGAAAATCAAAATTTACCTTTCAGCAGGTACTCAGAGGGAAAGTCTTTCTCCTTTGATACTGCTGTTAAATCAAAGCATCTACAGTATCAGCAGCTCCCACAGCCTGAGCTACTCCCACTGCCTAGGTATGGATTTTACAAAGTAAAAACCAATCCAATACCTGACTTTGAGAAAAGCAGTCGATTCAGCTGGGTTCTCTGCAGGGACTGAGCTATTTGCTTTATGGTGAGAAAAACACATGTAGTCATCTGAAAGAGATTTACTGCTTTGTGAAACTGAACTTAAAACCTTAAGCACCCCTTGAAATAGTGAAGTTCTACTACAGTAGATTTAATCAGTTCGCAAATGTTACCTAATTTATAACCAAGCACTTATAGACGTTTGAATCAGGAGCCAGCAACAACTCAGGCTCTTCAAGTAGCCTTCATGCCAAGTCAAAGACACAGGCAGGGTGGTGACAGTCTAAGGACGTATGTCAGGGGAGGGAGACAAGGGGTGACATGAGAGGGGAGTGAGGGAGGGCTAAAAGAATGGCAGGCAGCCAGCAAATGATTTCACTCACACACACTTGAAACAGTCCAGTATTCATTCAGTTTTACCTTTTATTTGTCTTTACCTAACCTTGCAAAGTAGATGGATTCGCCTGTTTCCGTGTTTCTTACTGGCATATCCATCTTGCAAAGCTCCCATCTGAACCGTTTGGCCCCGGTTAGAAAGCGACAGGACCAATCAGCGTCGAGGGGTCATACTTTCGGGAGCGGCGGAGTCGTGATGTATGCAAGCAGGGACAAGGGGCAGAAGACATTAGCGTGGATGCTGCTAAAGTGCCAGTTTTATCAGAGCTTGATGACATTTCTTTGTTAAAAGATGAACATAGAACAACAGTGAGTTGTTTTCTTTTCAAAAACAACAAAAGTCGTGTACTGACATGTCAACAGTCTCCATGGTTCATGTTATGCAGCTTTCTATGGAGATTACTCTTGGTAGCAGCCCACCTCGGTTTGGGACTACGACGTCATGTGTTTTGTTGCTCTGATTGGCCCGTAAAGATGTGACAGAGAACGTTCATCCAATCACCCTCCGAGTTTTTTTCAAAGGCTATGCCCTTTCCCAAACGATGTGTATGAGAGGTTTCCCAGATGGATGTGTGAAACACATCCATCTGATGTGTCAGGTAAGTTTTCACCTACTCCACTCACAAATATCTGGCTTTTTTGTAGTTGACTTCTCCTCTGTTTTAAACGCACAGTATGTAAAATTACACCACCAGGGAGCTCCCAACCAAAACAATAACACAATATGACGGTTAAAGACAGCATAGCCCAGCTCTGCTGTTAACTTCTTGTTTTGGACTGAGGACTCTGAATTGGGAGACATCCCAGAGTGCCCATGTGTGCTGAAAGCAAAACTAGAGTGCACACACATCCTGGGACCACTTCCAGCGCAAAAGTGGAAGTGTCTTTTAGGTGCATTTCTCCTTCATTATGAGAAATTTATGAATGAAAACAAAATGTTTTCATTTCAGTAAATACACCTAGTGAGGTGCCGTTCTTATTGAGCAGAATCCTCAATTCAGAACAAAAGGTAGTACTGAGAAGGAGGCCACAGAGCTGGTCTGTGCTTAGTGGTGCTGGTCTGGAGAGATCTAGGGAACAAGAGAGAGAGAGAGAATGGGAAAATAGCAGCGTGTGGCGCTATCAGTTCAAACTTTCGTTCTTATAAAAAACGATGTAAAGTCAATCAGATCAGACAGCACAGAGATCAGACTTTAGATGAGATTGAGGGATCACAATGCTCCGTCATTGTCTCTAGGTGCGCCCTCAAACAGATAGCTCAGTTGTGGTGGAAAAGCAAATCCCCTGCCGTGCCAAGGCAAATCATGTAATGGATTAGACCCATAAGCCACCTGAGGGCAGGAGGATTGACACAACCCCTTTTTTGCTCTGAATGTTCTTGCATATTCCAGGGGCATTGGAATCTGTTGAGTGAAAAAAACAAAGTCCATTAATTTGGAACAGGGTAAGGGGTGGATGTGACAAGTAGGCAAGGCCTAGGGTTAGGATGTCATCAGTATAGGTAGTAGGGTTGCCATAAGCACCAAGGGCCTTAAAAACCACTTGCAGTTGTGATTGTTTTTATCAGCTGATCTTATAAAGGTTTGGTCATCCTGCTTTGATTGACAGGACAACCCCTCCCCCTGCTGTCCAACAGCTTCTTCAGGAGCTGGGAAACTCTAAGGTCATTTAGAGAGCATTAGACACCACCGATTGATCAAGATTAAGAAACAGGCCCATAGGACTGTAATCTGGGATGGGAGGGCTTTTGCCCCACTTGGGATGCTGTCCTCAAAAGGCCGATCAGCATGCATAAACTCACATTTTCTTTTGCCAAATTAAAAAAAGGTAAAATTTTGAGTTTAATTTGAAGAAGAACTCTACTATTGTTGTCTGTGGCTTATCAAGAGTTAATCTTATGTCAATTTATTAACAGAGCATGTTACCAGACCATATCATATTTGTATTATAATTCCCTATTAACCAACATTAGTAAGTAAATTGCTCGATTTTTGACAAGTGCAGAAATTTCTGTTTAATTACTTAATCCGCAGTTCTCAGTAAAACAATGTTTTCAGACCACCGTGAGTTTTTCAAGTCTTTTAATCTCTTTCCAGAGGCTTTTGAACGTATAATCTTTTTAGTTTTTCTGTTGTTGTTTTCGGTGACTTAGTGCCGCTGCAATTCACTTAAATCAATCACCTAAAAGCCAGTCAGAGATTTACTCCTGTCTGGACTCCTACTCTCTCTCTCTTTGCCTTTGAACACTGTTTGTTTTTGTCCTCTATGGTATGTCAGCCTCTGCTGTGGTCTTTGTTCTGATATGCAGGGATACAACGTACAGCATTTTTCCCATCAGGACTTTACGTTGGGAAATCTTGGTGATATTTACAGTTATGAACTTTTTAGTGCACAGCAGGAACTCACATCTCAGTTATTTTTTCTAATTCCAACCAAAAATATATATTTAACTGCACTTAATACAAGTCACATTCACCTGACAAATCTAAATAAACATCTTATTTTAATAAAAATAGGTGCAGATGGACAAGGGGTTGGGTCACACCCCATGTCCTACACCTGGATGGTCCAGGTTTATGTCTGACCTGATGCTCCTTCCCAATGTGATGTTCTCCACTCTCCAACTTAATCTCCTGCCCTTTTAAATAAAAACATTAAAGTCAAAAAAAGAAAACTATTATATCTTATTTTAAGAATGTGGCAGTCTGTTTCACTCATTATAATCAATTTAGCTCCTCCTTTTTTTTGTAAACTCTTGAAATGACTGTTATTTAAGCTACTCAGTGAAAATTTTCTTATATTAAGAAAATTAAGATATTGCTCACCAACATTTTATCCTTATTGATACCACTAACAATACTTTTCTGTTGTTTGGTAGAAAGAAAAAAATGGCAAATATTTATAACAGAAGTAGTCTAAACCAGTGATTCTCAACTGGTTGGTCAGGACCCAAAAGTGGGTCACTGAGCAGTTTTCAGGGAGTCGCGACTAGGTGTCTGAAAAAAAATGGATGGAAAAGTCCCAAAGTCCTTGGTGGACATGCATCGATACAAATGTATTTTTCAACAGTTTGGCTCTTTGGTTGAGCAGGGTTGCGTAACACTGCTGTAGAGCATAAAACATCTACTGCAAAAAACTGTATCTGGTATTCTGACACATTTCAGGTAAAATAAATATTGCACTGTCTGCGATTAGAATATTGCAGCAGGCCATATTGTGATTTAACCAAATTTACGATTAATTGCGTAGCCCTAATTAAAAAGCCAAAATTAGGAGTTGAAAATGTCAAAATATGAGCTAAAATTCAAAATGGTGATTTAAAAAGTTAAAAATATGACTTCAATTCATAACTGGGAGTTTAAAAGGTCAAAATACGATATAAAAGGAAAAATTATTCTTCCAAAATGTCAAAATATGAGAAAAAATAGAAATCATGTGTTTAAAAGTCAAAATATGGGATTAAAAAGCCAAAAAAAGGAGTTGAAAAGGTCAAAATATGAGCTTAAATTCAAAATGGCAATGTAAAAGATAAAAATATGACATATAAAGTCCATATTCTGAGTTGAAAATGGCAAGGCATGAAATGAAAAGTCAGATCATAAGTTTGAGTGGTAATCTTGGGGTGCAAAATTGAAAATCTGAAATAAAACACAAATTATTCAGATTCATATGGCTTAACAAGGATATTTTAAATAATCAAGTTGAAGTTTACATTATTATACTGGAGGAAATCTGCAGAACTCATACTGGTGGGTCAGTTATAATACAAATTTGATATGATCTTGTGGGCCTGATATAATCATTCCACGGGCCAGATTTGGCCCCCAGGCCTTGAGTTTGACACCTGTGCTCCATGAGATATCAATATCAAAGGTAGGGAAGATAGAGAGGCAGCTCTTAGGCATGCTGAGATTGCAAGCAATGTCCAGGGAGGCTGAGGAGGCTTGGCTCAAGCAAACCAGCATGGAACAAAGCAGGTCCTATAGATAGAAGTAGGGAGGTAGTGGAGCAGATACATGGACAGGAGGAAGTAGTGAGGTGTACAAAAGCTGTGGCTCAGGCTCAGCAGGGACACAGGATGAACCAGGAGTGTGTAGAGAAGAGGGAGATGAGTTGGAGGGACCTATGGAATATGGAGGATTGTCTGGTCAAATTCCTGGACCCATCATGGCCATTGTGCACAGGGACAGCAACTATGTGGCACATTTTGACAGGGCATTAGATCAGTCTGTCGCAAGGTTGATATACATGGATACATGACAGGGTTTTGAAAAGTCTAGAATGCAGGATGTAAACACGGAGAGAGGACAGTTGTTAAATTTGTTTGGGAGGGAGAGAAAGTTAAAGGAGGAAGGTTTTTAGGTGGGCAGGAGTGAGACCGGCTCAAAAGCACAAATGATTGAAAGATATGAGTAGATCTGGGAGGGAAACTTGCCCCACAGGAGCTGGTTTTTACTACTTTGAGACCTGGCATGGTGCTATGGTCTAAAAGTCAGTGTATAGTTCATTTTATAGAGTCGACAGCAGAAGCAGGAACAAGCTAAGATATGCAGATTAAGGAGCAGAAGCTGAACAGCGAGGAAGGAAAGTTAGGACTCGTCCAGCAGAAGTGGGATGTAGAGGGTTTGTAACAATCCCTCCCAATCAAGGTTTTAAAACTCATTATAATGACTGTTTTTGCTACAGTATGTATCAGAGTACCTCCATTAAACGTGTCTTGTGGTAAAAATCAGCAATCAAAGGGTTAAGTCTTTCTTGCTCTCACAGTTGAGCAGAGCATTGATTGGTTTGGATGGATGAGGACACTGATGGAGGAGAAAGTTGTGTTTGTTGTGGAGGAGAGTGTTATGGATCAAGAGGTAAACAGAGTGTTTGTGTTGAACACATAAAATAAAACATGTTATTTAGTTCTGTGTGTCTTTGAGGTGTTTCTGAAGAAAACTGTTTGTACCCTGAAGTGGCCATCAAGCCAACACAACAGGCTGTGATTCTACAGACACAATTGCACACTGACATAATGGCTCCTGTTGCCCTTTGACTTTGGCAGACACACACCCACTCTGTGCTCCTTTCCCCAATCATGTCAATCTGCAGCCGCCTCCTGGATAAACCACCACTGTGTCTTAGGCCAGGTCGCTAAGCTGCCTCTGTGTGCTCTAATCTTATTATCAGCCCAAGCTGGCATTAGCAAGGGGGGATGAAAGTTGTACACAAGAACAACATCATAATATGACCACTGTTTGACTCGAGAGACAATCGCATTATAGTAGAGACACAAACCTTGTAGTGAGCGTGGCCTGTCTGCACCACATTGCTAATGGTTTCTGATCAGTGCTCACAAAGATTAAAAACATCTCTACTGTGCAAAAAAAGGTCCTAACATAGGCAAATGGAGCTCGATTGATTAGACAGCACAAGTTAACAGCTTGAGGATACTTCATTATGTTCTTTCTACTTGAAAATGGACTGTTGTTAATTATCTACAAATTTATTTATGGCGATTCATATATTCACATCACTGTTAAGAAGGCTAATATAAACTTATCTTGTGATAAGCTATGTATCTCAATACTGGATTCAACTATTTGATTGATCACTATTTAAAGGGCTTCAGCATTAGTCTATTGAGTGCAATGTATCAATCAGGATCTATAATAAGTGCATTTATTTTTTTTATCACATTATTTGCATGCTTTCTTGTCCCTTTTAGCAGACTTTTGCTGCTCCGCTGCGGCGTCTCTCTGCAGCCCCAGTGATGTAAAAATAAGTCCACCACTGCTCCTTAATGTCTCACTTCACTTTAAAAACACTCACAGACAGCTCAGTGGACATGTCAAAAGTCTTCTGCACCTTGTCATAAAAGTTTCCTTTTTCTATGGTTAAGTTAGTGTCATTATCTCTAATCTACCTCAAGTTCCTCGTGTAGTTTTTCAAAATAAAAGCAGATCTGTATCCAGTCAGGATAGCAGAAAAACGATAAAAAAGAAAAATAGTGGAACTGTAATAATCCAACAAAGAAGGGGGGAAAACTTACGATAAACTATAGAAAATCTAAGATTAACTGGGGTTCAAAAAGTATAATTTGACAGCCGTACCCTTGTTATATGTGAATGATAAAAATCAAAGTAGAATTCATTTTACCCTCTACCTTCACAAGCCTTCCAGGGCCAGCTGCAGAGAAGCATCCCCCACAGCATGATGCTGCCACCACCTTGATTCACAGTGAGGATGGTGTGTTTGTTCTGATGTGCAGTGTTTGGTGTTCGCCATCACAGTGTCTTGTCTGATGTCTAAAACGCATCATTTTAGTTTCATTAGACATAAGAACTTTCTTCCACTAGACTCTAGTCCAAATTTAATCTGAGTTTACTTCAACAGTGGCTTCAACAGAAGAACCCAGACAACAGTTGTTGTTGCAGAGTCAGTCAGTCAGCCGCTGAAGCTTGTAACTCCTTCAGAATGGTCATAGATATCTTGGTGGTCTCTCTCACTAGTCTCCTTCTAGCATGGTCACAAAGTTTGTGAGGATGGTCTGATCTAGGCAGCTTTAAACATGTGCCATATTCTTTCCATTTCTCCATGATAGATTTAGCTGCACTCTGGGGGATGTTCAGAGCCTTTTTGCATCCATCCCTGGACTTATCCTTTTCAATAACCTTTTCTCTGAGTAGCTTGGAGTGTTATTTTTCTTCATGGTATAATGGTAGCCAGAAATACTGATTAGCTAGTGACTGAACCCTCCAGACACAATCACAAGAGACACATTCACTGCACTCAGGTGATCCCATTTCACTAATTGTGAAACTACTGGAACCAAAAGGCCATGCAAGTTATAAAGCCAGGTTATATACACTATGGTTGATTTATAAAACCAATTAAAGGGTAAAACATCCGAGGACTGAATACTTTTTATAAGCACTGTAAGGTAGATCAGGATATTTAAAAGTGTTTTTAAATCACTTAAAGCATTGATAGTGCATTAATGAGTGTTTCCATTTATACTAATTTTACAATCAGGCTGATTAAATGATTTCAAAGAAAATAGATGCCTTATCTAAAAGCAAAGACTTAAGACCAAGTCCTTTAATTAATAAAATGTTTTTGAATTTTCACTGATTAAGATGAGGCTCAAAGGTTTTAAAAGACTAAAACGTGGTAAAATCTAAAAGCCATTTTAATCTAAAGACTAAGCTTCTAAAATGAACATTGCTAGTTAATTTTCAAAGAAGTCAAAAAGACCCTCTCATTAGCCACCTTCCAGTTGTTTGGACTGCTGTGCCCTTTCATTTGGGATATAACATAATAATACTTTTAAAAATAATAATTGTAAAGCTTTTTAAAAACATGGGCTTACAAAATGTTTTGCCTCAGTCTTGCAGAGGCTACCAGAAAGTAAAAAAATAACCAGAAGAAAAACAGAGGACCAAGTAAACAGAACAATTTACAGCAAAGACCCACAAAAGACAATAAATCCCCACAGCAGGAGACCCCAAACAAAACTGGATCAACATATTTAACCCAAACACCACAAAAACCCAGACACCACAGAACCCAACCTTAGTGTATTCTGCACATTTTAGTAGTTTTATGTCAATGAAAAAAGCAGCCATTGACCATTTAACCCTTGACTTAATCTAATTTTCCTGACCACCCGCATCACCACAGCCATTTGGATGTGAGACATAAAAAAGCGGCAGTGCTGAAACAGAACATCAGTAAACCTGCCAGTCTAACCTTTATTTCAAAGCTATTTTCAGTTTCCTAGGAAGAGACGCGAGCTCCCCTGGGCACAAACCGTTTTCCGGGCAGTCATTTTTAAACAATAAAGTCTGTGCTGGTAATCCACTTTAGCCCTTCCATAGGGACAACAAGACTAGTAACTGGGCAGAGGTATCCTTAACTATCCTTCGAAAGACAAATCTGTGTAAAGAGAAATGTTCTTCTCAGATCTACCTTTACCTTTAAGTCAATGCTTCAAATGCAAAATTTCTTCCCCCTCTGCTTTCAAGTTCAGCAATTTGAAAATAAAACTTCTCTTGTGATGTTTCACTAAAATATGTCTGTTCTTCTCTGCTGCAGCTTTCTGATTTCTCTGACTGCAGCAGTGACACTAATCTTCCCATTTGAAATCAGTGAAGACATAAAAGTGCACTGATTAGAAGATCCAAATGCGCGGCAGTCATCTGCACTCAAGGATTTTTTTTTTAGTGGAAACTACAGCAGCATATCTGTCCATGCTTTGTTCTTCTTTCTAGCAATTAGTCAGTTTCAATGTGGAGGACAAAGGATGAATAATTAAATAGTTTCTTAAATGGTACAAAACCAGCAGATGTTTAGGACTGAATCACTGATTAATCATAAACTGCTTATAAAAATGGAACACTGGTAATTATCGGGCATGAGGAGCTATTTTTGACTTAAACTGAATAATGATACAACTCTGGCAGCTAACAATGAAGTGTCTGAAAACTTTTAAAGGCAGATGTTAACATCTGCTCAACTTTAATCAGCTGTGAGAACAACATTACAAAATGTATAAAAAACATATACAGCTATAGCCAGGATTAAAACTCATTACACATATAAACAATCTCAAGCTGCTTATTTTGTTACATTTTCAAGAACCCAAACCCTAAAGGCTTACAATACGCAACATCCTGAGTTTTAATAAAACAAAAATTTATAGTAGAGTATTGATTTTCTAAAATGAGATACAGTTAAACTCCCTCTGTGTTTTTTATTCTCAGCTCTTCTCAGTGATGCTATTTTCACTTTCAGAGTCATACCATAGAGTTGAGTTTGCTTGGATTGAAAGTAATGGCTGCCTCCACTGTGTTAACAAGAGCCATACATACAGAGTTGCTTTATGGCTGGGGTTTAGTTGTACTGAAAGCCCTCTAATGGCTACCTCCACTGCTCTAAATACCTCAGATATAGCTTAAGCATTGTGTCCATTTTTTCTGTATGAAATAATGAATAAAAACAACCCTATAAGCTTTTCATGTTGGGAAACATGTTTTCACTCTTCTGCTGACCTGCTTTGGCATGAGTATGTGATAGTAACAGGGGACAGGGTTACTTTTTGTGTGAATGCTTGTAAACAATGGCTGCTAGTGCAACGATTAGCTCAAAATTAGCCATAGCGGCACTTTTGTCAGAAATGGAAAGCATTCATTTATTAAAGCAAGTGCAGAGAGCTTACTCCCCATCTGTTTCTGAATGGGTTTCTGATCATTACTGTCGGCTTGTCCAGTAATATCCAGCGCCTGCTGCCGCGTTAGCTATTAGCTTGGATGTCGCTGTAGGAACGCCAATTTACTCGAAACTGGACCACATTTCTTGTTAAAACCAGAGCAGAGAGCCACACCGAAAGCTTGTGTAGGCAGAAACAATGTTTTGTGTGTCTCCTGTAGTGATGTGTCCCCTCCCCAAACAAAAGAGCACAGAATAAAAGGCGGATTTTTTTCTTCCCACTGTTCTGCAAACAACTTGGCACTGTGGTTGACTGGATGTGTCTGTGTAGGGGCCATAGACTGTAGAAAGAATTGGACAAAGCCTGTGTGACGTCAGCCGTCTGCCTACAATAGGCAAACTCAAACAGCTTTTGCAGCCAATCTGTGGCGGCTTGCATATTGAAATCAATGTCTCAACTGAACTTTGGATCAACCTAATAGCCCGCCCACTTAGCTTGACTTCCTGTCAGCTCGCTAGCTAGCATTCTGGTAGACAGAAACGTAGCTTCTGCCTGTCAAGCTATCTGTCAATCAAATGAGACGTGCCAATAAGTCCGTAGTGAGGTTTTTCCTAAATATAATCTAAACCATTGTAGTACAAAAAAAATTTCACACCCTAATGAGCTAATGAGTTTGGTTTTGGACCAGGCTGTAAACCAGTTTATTTCGAGTGTAAAAACCAGCTTCTTAACAGGTATTCAGACAGGACTTCTGGTGTTCCTGCAGCCAGCCTCAAGTGGACACTTGCTGTATTGCAATTTTTTCACTTCCACAATGGCTTCATTTTTCAAGACCAGAGGTTGCTGGTTGGTAGGGGCATGTGCTTCTGTGTAGCCAATCATATCGAAAGACAAGCAGAAGGGGAGGGGGATGGCGTTGCTCAAGGCTCCGTGTACGATTCAGTCTCCACACAGAGAGAGAGAGAGGAGAAAATGGAGCTATATAAATTTAAGTCACCAGTAACGATAAATTCCATTTAAATAAAGACTGGTACCAGGTTGTGTAACATAGCTTTTATACAAAACATTACATAAAATGTAGTAATTCTCTCAGTTTTGTGGTTTATTTATCGTCCTCATGCTCCATTTAGAGTTGGATTTATTTGGGAAATATTTTGACAAAGCACTGTTATTTATTTTATTAGCTTTCCCAGATGATGTCAAATTTATTTATGCAATAGATATGAGTTGATCAGGCCTGTCAGGCTAGCTGTTTTTGTCATCAGGGATTTATGTTTTATACTTTTGGGATCCTTCAATTCTCAACCCACAGACATAAGGGACAGCACAATTACACACCCCAACAAAAAAAAATCACTCAGCCAGAACACACGATTCAGTCAGCCATTTCAACTGGCATCCGAGATAGTTGTGGTCAGCCGTATACCAGGGTTTAACCTAAACTCTTTCATGGTGAGTTGGCAAAAGTGCACTTTGTTAGTAATCACAACCATACATTTCTGTTATTAATTTAGGATGAAAAATGATAGATTTAATTAATGTATGTAAGACAAACAAACAAGTTTCTTAAAAAAGAAAAGCCACAACAAGGACTACAAGACAAATAAAAGTGACTTAATAGAAAATAAATGTCTTAGGCATATTGTGACTATGGGCTGTAACAAGCGCTCTGATTTGCTGAGGATACAGGCAACCATGCACAATGTATCAGCAGTATTAGGAGAGTAAAGTTAAGCAGACTTGGCCACAAAATGGCAATTATGAGGCTAACAAAATTGTCTTCATGTAGTTACTGATTGATAAAGTTTAAAATGTGTTTGTAAACTTTTTAGAGTTGATGGTTGACAGTGTTACTGATCTCTTGTTTCAGCACATCTTGATAAATGTACAAAAATCCTGAAGAAAATTTTTGGGAAGTGTCTGATCCTATGTGATTACATTATTTTTGCCTACAGGTACACCTTTGCAGTCTTTAAAATTAGTTCCCTGCCACTCAAATCTCTTATCATTTGATGAAGATTTAATCTCTGATGGCCAAAGGCGCTCAGCAAATATAAAAGTACATGTTCCGAATTAAACTTACTCCTTACACACCTCCTGGCCAGCCACACAGTTCCTGCTTGATCAAAAAATGTCAGCAGCAGTCTGTGACCTTTCCAACAACAGATCTATTTTTACAGAATGCTGGTTTTAAAGTTGGCAGATTCTGACTGTAAATCTCAGCGTGCTTTCATCTAATATAAAGGCATCCACAAAATGCTGATAACACTCAAATTCACTGATTAAGATTGAAAAGGGCTGAGATTTTAGTTAGCTTAGTCAGTGTTTCCTCAAGGAAGTCTTTATTATCAGAATATCACTCAAGTTTCAGCGTAAAATATACAATTTAATGTCATACTTGATAGCAGAGAAATTGTATGACTTCCCCTTCCTGTCTGAAATGAAGCATATTTGATGTCTGAGCTGTGCCTGTACAGGCGCCATGGTTACCGGGCTTATCAGGTGTGAGCAGGTTTCTAAGAAGCCGCTGTGTTCGCCAGATCAATTTAGAGAACCAACCAACCTCTGGGCTGGAAATAGAAATGAGAAAATTCCCCACCTGAAAAAAAACTTTATAATGTTCAGCCCCTTGTATTTATCTTAATTTATGTAACTTAACGCATGACAGCTTCCTGCTCCTCTGCTCAAGAAGATACAAGTGAGACTCCACAAAGCAGGCCATGTTTTCTGATTCACGTTGAGGTAACATCATTTAAGGGTTGTTAAATATGATATGACTTAAAGAACCTTGTTTTCACATCATTTTTTCCTCTTGGTCTCTAAAACTTGTGATTCAAACAGCTTCACTACACAGTTACTGAGTCAGCCTGTTAACATTGTTTCAGATGATGCTGGAGAAAACTGCACCCTGTGGAGTTGAAGCTATACAGTATGCACTGAACATACATGATTATTTCTATCAAGGGGACAACAGGGGCAGATGTGCTGTGCACTGTCCCGACTAAATGAGCTGATAAACCAAACACTAAGATTCATGCCTTTGTTAAGGCACATATCTTCAGTTATATAGTGAAATCCAGGGCTGTTTCTCCCTAATGGCTACTAAACTAGATATTGGTGTCATAGAAAATAACAGCAGATGTTTAAAATGCCCATTATCAAAAAGCTCAACAAAAGAAAGTCCTATACAGCTGTGCAGTCGCAGAGAATGAAGCAGGATGCAATAACATAAAAACAATGCCTTGACATCTCTTATAACTGGCTGCATTTAACACTGCCCACTATTATAGTATACTTGTATGTACTATACAATTTAGTAGGCAGTATGCCAACACATGTAAGGTATCTGAATGTCATACTGTTTCAGAAAAATTATACAGTATCCATTAGACCAGTCTCTGTTTCCCACAGTGCAAAGTTCCATCGGGTCGAAGGGTGCAGCAATAGTGCACATCTGTGACGCAGCATTAGCATCCAAAACCAGAGAATGCCGCAGCCCAGTGTGAAACCTGAAAATCTTCTGTAGCTCCTCAAAACACTCATACAGCCATAACATGACATTCAAAGTATCTGCCTCCATAACTTTATATACAAAGAATAACTATTACTTCGAGGCATGGACATTAATAGGAAACACTTAACAAGCCCCTTGCTTTTATAATGTTTTGAGCAGGCATCTGCAAAGTCACCTATATTTTCTTTTCTAATGTTTCTCTTCAAATGTATTCTGTGACCCAACAAAGATTTTGCTAGAAACTTTAATGTTTCCAATGGCCCTGTAGTTTCTTTTAACACGGCGACATAGTTAGGGATGGGTACTGACGTCAGTAGCAGCTACCTAAATCAACAAAACAAGCATGGCTGAAAGGAAGCAGTCGAAGGTAGCGCTCCACTTTTCAAAATACCATGCAGGTTACGCTGCAACATTTGTGACGTGACGTTCAAGGTTTATCACCGCAAAACTTCTAATCTGATGAAGCAGTGTGATGATTTATGATTCAGATTGATGATCGGCTCCCTCTGCTTCCTGCTTGTTCGCCCCCCTCCCTCTCTCTCTCTCTCTCGTACCGCATTCTCACTTTAAACACCGTGATTTGCCGTTTATCATGTGGCTATCAACCATGGAAATACAGTAGATAAAGGGATACGTTTGTTCACTCAGCCAGCTAACAGACACTTGATTAAGGCACTATGAGAATAGCCCAGTGAGTGCATCCTAAAAGTTGCTCTCCATCTCTCCAACTTGGCGCAGCTGGCACCGTAATGAGCGCTCTGCCAGGATGAATGGATCCAGAGTGATTTTGAAGGAGTGACAGAGCCACGGGCTCGTCTTCACTGCTTATTTACATCACAAAATGAAACAATTTGCCACTTTCTGTTACTTTTTTGCAGTAAATACAAATATAACGTAACAGACCTTGTGTGTGACGTTTATGCTTCAGCGTGGACGAGCGCATAATTGATGAGTGAGGAGCAGACTCTGCTCTTACCTGGGAAAGATGACATCTTAGTTTTGTTGGAAAAAGAACTGCATGAGGAAAGAAGATGTGCAGTACACATAGTTCATGGTAGAGGAAATAGTTTGTTAACTTTCATTTGTAAAACATTAATTTGTAATTTTATACCTTTATTTATTTATTTGGTATTTTGACTCCATACTCTATTGTTCATTTGTGTCAAACTTACTCTGCCTCCATGGACCCTAACGCACATTTTTCCAAGAGGGGAAATTAGAGGAATAGGGGGCAGTGGGCTGGGTTTTAATTTGTGCAATATAAAGAAAAAACACTGGGTAGTTAAAGTAGTTTAGGTTTTCCATGTTGGAGTATTTTTTTACACTTGTGATGTTACATTAAAAAGGGTATATGATGTTGTTTTGAGATATTTAATAGTGTTTTGATATTGAAAATTCAGAAGTTTTGAGTTTATATAACATGTATTATTGCATGTTATTCAAACTCAAAAGTACCAAAAATGGGTACCGTTGTGTACCGGTACCAGCTCACAGGTATGGGGAATCAGTACTGTACTAGTTCAAATGTGAAAGGGGCCCATCCCTAGACATAGTAGAATATTTAACAGAGTGTTGACAGTTAATCCAAAACTCCAAAACAAAGAAACATGGTAGTATGGGGGTATTGACGGATGTAAATTTCAAAATGCTCTGATCTGTTTTTATGCATGCATCGAGCATAAATTAGCCTGTAGGCCTGTAGTCAACCAAAAAAAACTTGAAGTCACCCACAGCACCCTCCTGGTGATCAAAATGAAGACAAAGCTTTGCACTGAAACAAAAATTAACCCAGAGCCAAGTGTGCACCTGCCTCTAACTATAGGTTATAACTTTCAGGATCACAGGAAAGTAACCTCTCAGACCCATACAGCCTACTGAATATCCACAGGTATATTTATTTTTGTCTTCATTTATTATAACAACCATCTCCAGGACCCCCTGTTCCAGCCAGCACTGTCATTTATGAGCACATCTCAGACAGCGGACGGTGTTAAATTACCAAGATAAAGTGAGAAAAATCTGCAGGTCAGGACTTAAAAGCACCAAGAAGACATCACTGTCTGTCTCCTCTGCCCTCTATCTGTCTGCAACAGACATCGCCAATGTGTGCATTTTTTCGGATAATAAAGGGACTCAATGCAACGCGAAAGCAGCGACGCTCTAGTTCCATTTAAAATGAAAACATCCTCTACACTGTAAAAAAAATTCCGTTAAATTTACGGTAAAACGCTGGCAGCTGTGGTTACCAGAGATTTACTGTAAAAATTACGGTGAGAATGTATGAGAAAAAACGGTGTTTTCATTCTACAACTGTAAATATTACAGTTCAAACCTGTTTTTTTTTTTAACTGTAAATTTCTGTTAAAAAAATACAATACTGTAACCGTTTATACAAGGATTTGCTGTAAAAATAACAGTTATACTGTAACCATATTTACGGTAATTTGCTGTACAACTTACTGTAATTTGATGTCGAAATTACAGCTCTATTACAACATTTTCTACAGGGATTGGCTGTAAAAATAACGATAATGAAACAAACCTGTTTACGGTAAATTACTGTAAAAACACCAGAAATCCTGTAAACCTAAATACAATCTATCTCAGTAATAAAAACAGTAGACCGTATAATGTTAACGGTATTTTATTATAACTACTTAAATTTTACAGTAAATTACTGGCAGCTGTGGTTACCAGAAATTTACCGTAAAAATACAGTACAAAACATGAGAAATTACAGCTGATATTTGCAGATTTTACGGTAGTAGCAAAATACTGCCCAACTTTAAATTTTACAGTAAATTACTGGCAGCTGTGGTTACCAGAAATTTACTGTAAAAATACAGGACAAAACATGAGAAATTACAGCTGATGTTTGCAGATTTTACAGTAGTAGCTTAATACTGCCTTACTTTAAATTTTACGGTAAATTACCAGCAGCTGTGGTTGCCAGAAATTTACTGTAAAAATACATTACAAAACATGTGAAATTTCAGTTAATTTGCTAGATTTTTGCAGTAGTGCCCTAATACTCCTACTTTTAACAAAAGATTCAAGCTCTCTGATAAACAATAAGAAACTCTGCAGTTATATGTTTGCAATAAAAAACCTTTCAACACATCTGATAACTTGTCTGTATACTCACAAAGCAGTTTAGATCTTGGAAGAAAAAGCTTGTGTCCATATGTATGACAGGTAGTCCTTGGTGTAATGCATGAAGATGAAACAAAGTCACTTGCCCCTAAATGATTCAAGAGTAATGAGTCCAGTCTTGACTGAAGAAGGCCTTCCACTTGGGAAGCTTCACATGGCCAAGAAACTTCATCTTCTTGAAGACTCGAGCACAGTTCATCAGGTGTTCTACTTTGGACTGGCTCCATCCTCTCTGCAGGAAGTACATATACAAAACAAAGTTAGAGTGATTCAGTGCTTCAGTTTAATGCCTACACAGATGTAAATTTGAGAAAACTAGGCTCTAATAAGCCATGCTTACAATCAGCACAACAGAATAAAATAAACAGTGTGTACAGTACATACAGATCATCTCTATAATAGAATATGGTGAAGAAACACAAATGTACCCACAAGTGCCAGCTATTAAGTCAGCAATCACCTAACAACAGCCAATTACTTTTTCCGTTATTGATTATAATGAGACAGTTATGACATATTAATTGCAATTTGCTTTTCCTTTATAGTTTAGAGCTGTGGTGCCCAGGCTTGTATCCACTGAGCTCCCCCCTCCTTCACATATCCAAGAAGATATGGACCCACACAAAAAAAGTGACATAGCTATTGCTGTAAAAACTAAACATAAATTTGAATTGATGTCATTATTTAAAGCAGTTTTAATTTTGGCAGATATTTTTAATTTTAGTCTTAGTTTTAGTCTTTAAGTGAAATGAATTTTAGTTTCAGTCACATTTTAGTCATTTCTGTCCATTTAGTTTTAGTCCATAAAAGTCCTCACATTTTAGGTTTTACTTTTAGTCCAAGCATTTATTGTCTTGCTTAAATCTGGTACCAAGTCATAGTGGGATGTTCTCTGCACCCTGCCAAACCTGGGGTCCCTGCTTTCTACAGCTGAGAGACAGAAGAGCTACAGCTGCATTGTTTTTTGACAGAATTACCCACAGTGGAGAGATATCATGGATTTTGAATGTCCAACGAAAACTACATTACATTCTAGTCAAAAACTAAACTTAGTTTTTGTCAGTTTTAGTCATCACAGATCTATTTTTGTTAGTCTTAGTCTAGTTTTTGTCATGGAAAACAAAGCTGTCGATGAACATTTTTAGTCATAGTTTTAGTCGACGAAATTAACACTGATTTAAAGCTACACACAATAGCCCAAACCACAAGTGTTAGCAAAAGACCTTGGTATGAACCATTCATAAGGGTTATATTGTGATTTTAGGTAGTTGAACCACAAGATAAATATTTGCAAACTATGCTCTTTATATATATATTTACTTGTAAGACCACCCAAATAAATATAGAATTTGCTTTTACATGTAAATATAATATATAATTTTATATATAATTTCCCTTTGGGGATGAATAAAGTTATTATTGTATTGTATTAGGGTAAGCCTACCCATTAAGCCCAGGCACCATTTAAGCCCACTTGCGACTTTGAAGTCAATTTAAAAAAAAAAAAAAAGAGGGGCCTGTCTTATGCTATACATTATTTTGTCCAATCACACAATTTCTTAATTATATGTCAGTTTTTGTTTGACACCAATCACATTTGTAGATATTGAAAAAGGCCCGCCTACATTTGTGCAGTCTCAAGGAGGCTCAGATAAAGTCGCCTCAAAACTTTGGTGTTTTGGGACACTCAGAAAAAACCTCTTTTCAACCATTTTCAGCCACTGACTTGTTAAGTACATTCATATTATGTAATTTGAGAGATTATTGATTTGTTTTTGTGTATAAACAGGTAGTTTTTTGTAATTTCTTACTATTTAGTTTTATGTGAAAAGATGAGTCATGCTAGCTAGCGTAGCAAGCTAATCACTAGTCAATACATGTAGCCCTACTGATAGATACACTGCTTAATGATTAAAAATGATAAGTACACAAACTAAGTGTTTTCTGATTCATTTTACATAAATCTTACATAAAACTTTGAACAAGAATTCCTTGATAATTCAGAAAGTTTGGCAGAAGAGGAATAACTGTGATGGCAAGTTTTACAGCATATTTAGGCTACAGGCATTTCTTTAAACATTTGTTTAATTTTGGTGAGAACATATTATCTTCATTTCCTGGTAGTCACTGTAGTACCATTTAAGCCCAGTGTGTTCCATTTAAGCCCATCTTATGTGTTTCAATAGAAAAAATGAAATTTTGAGGTTTGATAGCTTTTTCGCTGTAATCCTGTGTTGGATGTTGTTATACTAACTTCATTAACACGAGTACATCACAGATCACACACTGACCAGAAGAATTGTTATGTCAGTTAATTTTGCATAATTATTTGTTTATAGTGAGAAAAATGCCAACAAAAGAGGAATTACAGCAACTGTCCTAAAATCATCATTGTTACAGACAAACATTAAATCCAACTTCAATAACATATGGTTGCTTCACTGTAATGTCAATTAATACTTTTAAAAACAAACACATTTTTTTATTTTGTCAATATTGAATCAAATTTTGTCAATATTAAATAAAATGTTCAATGAAATGTTAAATACTGAAGCCAATGAAAATTAGTTTTAGGCCTACTTAGTCATGTTTGTGGTGGTCCATTGTTACAAGCAAAACATTAAAATCCAAGTTCAAAAATAAATTGTGTTTAACATGTATAACATGTTACTGAATTAATATATGTTTACTACTTGAAAAATGTAATAATTTTTAAATTTCTGTCAATAAACGTGGTTGTGGGCTTATTTGGAACACACGTGGGCTTAAATGGTACTTAGGTACCAATTAAGCCCATGCCAGACTTTTGACTTTATTCATAACATTTCTTTAATTTGTTCTCTAAAATATGCATAAGTAAATAAATATACCTTCAAATGAGGGATTAATCCTTCATTCTAACAAATGATCATGTTTATAAACCATCTTAGTATCTATGAAAATACATGAACTTAGATTTTGGTGGGCCTAATGGGTACACTTACCTAAATGCTTTGGGGTACAAAAGGATTTTGCTGTAACAAAGATGATGGGCGCTGAATTTTAAATCAATCATAATGAAAACATATGACTCACACAGAAAACTGTATTGGCCCCCATATGGTGTGATCATCAGAACACTGAGAACAAGCTGGACAAAGCAGTGGCATGGCAGTATTCTGGGTATTTCTACATGACCAGATTAATGCAGTGCTTGGTGTAAACTACATAAAATAAACATAAAATGGCTTCATGTTGCTTAAAGAAAGATTAATCTAAAGAATTTATTGAGGTATGTACAAATGCTGTGCAAGGCTTACCATTATTAATCCTTGATAACTGGCGTCTTTTTAGAAGAGTGGAATACCGGAGACAGTATAAAGTAATGGAGTCCTAGTCACCACTAGCAGAAGAAACAGGACCTTAAAAAAGAGTAAGGAAAAATAGAAAGACAAGGTAAAGCACCAAATCATGTCAACTTAGAAGTTTTGAACACTTATGTATGCACTGATTGCAAAGTACTATCCAATTTTTGAATTCACTCAAAAAAGGAGGGGACCCAATCTCTTCTTGTCCCGTGAGCTGAATGTCTTGTCACATCCCTTGTGTTTTGTGGCAGAAGCTACAGCAGACACAAAAATGCAGACATACATGTAGAGTGATCCAGCTGTCAAGCAGTTATCAGACGGGTGTTGCTGTGTTTATATGTTCTTCTAAAATCAACACTAAGCTGTGACTGGTGCTACCCTCTCCACTTAGAGTGTGTGTTGATCCCACAGCTCTGTATGTCATCTTGCTCGCCCTTGCGCTTTTTCTGCTCACAACAGTTTTGGTTTAGAAAAAATGCTGCACATCTATTTTTTTGTTTTTAAATTTGAAAATTTGGATACTATCAAACCTAAAAATCTGAACCAGAATCTTTATTGTCATTGTACACAAGTACAACGAAATTTTGCACAGTTCCATTCAGTGCAATTATTATTACCTCTGCCAAGGAGGTTATGTGATCGGCAGGGTTTGTTAGTTTGTTTGTTGGCAACATAACCCAAAAAGTTATGGATAGATTCTGATGAAATTTCCAGGAATGTCAGAAATGGCAAAAGGAAGAACTGATTTGATTTTGGGACTGATCCAGATCATCGTCTGGATCTAGGAATTTTAAAGGACTCTTCACTATTGGGAGATAGGGCTAATGGCGGAGGTCTGCGCTCTCTGAGTGCTTTTCTAGTTTATTATTGCAACTGCTCTGGGATATGTGCTGTTTTTCAGTCTGTTAGTTTTGGCTCTTATTGTCCTGAACCGTCTTCCTCAGGATAGCAGTTGTTACAGGTGACAATAACACAGTTATAAAAATAACTGATATTGTATCATATGATGCACACGGCTGGAAGGAAATAAAACATTTTGCCAGCATTACACTATACCATATAACTACCTCTAAAGAGGAAAAATTATTACCTCTGTAGGAACTCCTGAGTGGATCCCAATGCTGGTCAATGCATAGCATGAGCTGCCTTGAAGCCTAGCAAGAGGCTCCTGGGAGGATGATAAAAGTAGAAAAGAATTACAAGCAAATCATCCATTACCATCCAAATGAGTCTTTAAAGTGTTTCTGAGATCCACTTACTACAAAAAACAATACATGGGGCAGGCTTTCCACTGGTACCCCATCTGGCAAGAATGTTTCAACAAGGCAAAAGAGGTTGTCTTCTTTTTTGTCGAAACAGGAGAGAAGCCCTTTATGTCCTCTGAGCAGCCCTCCAACTGTCCTCTCTGAATCTTGAGCTTTGTGGCATCCTGCAAAAATCAAGTGAGCTATTAAATCTTTAGTGCCATGACACTGACGTGCACATATCCCCATTGTGCATTTAGGAGGTGCTGGAGCCAACAGGTAGTGCCCAGGACCACCACAGTCCACCACCACACTATCCCCCTTATTCCTGGGGCCGCTACTGCAAATGTGAATATGGCAAACTTCTGGTGCCAAAACAGAAGTAGGCTACATTAAATACATGTATTCTAGTACAGCAGCTAACTATGGACGCTAACAAAGAACGACAGTTGTTTCAATAGGAATTCTTCTGGAATTTGTAAATATTTATATTTTTGTTATCACATGTTCACATTGTTTGTATTATAAGCTGTAGATAAGTAAATAAGGTGGATACCACATTATTCCTGGGGGTCTACTGTAGCTATGAATGGAAGTGGAACTTCCAGTACAGTAACAATAATAGCAAAAACATGATTTTTCCAAAGGCTTACTAAAGTGATTTAGTGTCAACAGTGGTTGTTCTGAAATAAATAAATATTTGCTGTAATAAATACTGCTTCATTTTTGTTAAATCAATGAGCTGAAATGTTTTAATCATATTTTCTGTAATGCTCAGTACCTGCTGCTATGTTCATGGTACTAATATTATGACAAAGTTAAATATGTCTCTCACAACATGCTGTCCACTGTCTAAGTGCATCGGGATGTGATTCTGTTAGTATTAATTTATCATTAATTCTTAATACAAAACTTGACATTTACCAAACTGAAGAGCTGGCAACTTGAGTCATGGATAATTTTATAAATATAATTCCCATATTTAAGAGGGATTAGTTTGTAAAATGAGAATTTCAGCAACTCCACAAACTAGAAATGTATCTTTTATACCGATATAAAGCTACTAAAGTTAGCTAAATATGCCCTTGTAGGTTATCTAAAGTAATGTCATCAATTTGAACTCTCCAGTAGAGGCTAGAGAAATAATAATAATATTATCCCGTCTGAGGTGAAGCAGTCTAACTTTATGTAGTTTGGTATTAAAATTGCTTTAATAGTCACGTTTAGCATCTCGTTTCTATGCAAAGTCCCGTTTAGATAGAACGGAGGAAGTTGCGCCCATATTCATGGAGGGTAGCAATAAGCTGGAAAGCCTGCCTCAGGGACTCTGAACACAGATATGAATATGACTCTGAACACAGATATGAATGTGACTCTGAACACAGATATGAATGTGACTCTGAACACAGATATGAATGTGACTCTGAACACAGATATGAATGTGACTCTGAACACAGATATGAATATGACTCTGAACACAGATATGAATATGACTCTGAAGGGGAAAAATCCTTCACCTTAGGTCGCTCTGAAGCAGCAGTGCTGCGGCGGGACTCTCACTTTTTGGCTAGGGGACATCACGGTCCTCACGGTCACTCCCACCTCATCTGGAAAACTCCGTCCTTTTTCTTTCCCTCTTCCCAGTGTTCCCAGTATCCAACCGCCCATTTTTTGTGCATTTTTCAAAAGTCTGAAGTGGGCGGAGTTAGCTCTGAGCTTGGGGTTCACTTATGGACCCCAACACAGCAAGTGTTAAACGTTCTCCACGCTAAAATGACAGCAAACAATACAAATCAAACAGCAATGTTGGCTGGTCTAGAATTGAAACAAAATGCCTCCTGACCCATTTAACTTCTACCTATAAACACGTGGTGTTACTGAATGAAAAGAACTCAAGAAATATTTGACACTACGACAAAAGAAGGTCTACATACCTTACCAATAGCTCGTAGGCTGATGCTCCGGGTGACGTCGAATTAATACACGCCAATGTCCTGCTTTGTATTCCATCTTCGTTTGCAGCTCGTTCTACGAGCAGACAGCAACTTTATGAAATATTTCCGCGCACACGAGACCACAGAAGACACGAAAACGCTGTAGTTTACCAGGCAGCCGTTGGCGGTTTGATTTTCCAACGAACCACACACGCATGCGTATAAGGTCCTTCTTTCCCCGCGCCTGCGCGAAACCGTATTCGCGCATGGCAATTGACTGCAACCACAGTGCGCAAACGCATTTAGAAAGCAGCACTGTTAGTGTACATGGAGGAGGTGCCTGAAAACTGATCACTCTGGAGCTAGTTTCCATATTGTTCCATTTTTAATCACCCAAATAGCTGTTCTATTACAGACAGAATAGAAAACGTTCCTGTGTAGACAGGGTTGAATGGAGACGGGAAACAGTTTTTCAAAATTATTTTTATATATTTATTTTTTTATTTTTATACAACTTTATTGAACAGATTCCAATAGTTAATCCAGCGTTGGCACCTGAAACAAAACGTATGTACTAGACATAAATACCCCCACATACAGGTAAAGAGAAGTTTAGATTAAATTACATAAGGTATGAGACGTAAATTAAAATGTCAGCAACTAAACCCTGGGGTCATAGTGTTTTTTTTAAAGAATTTTTTTCCCTTAGAAATCAATTTGATAGACTATATGTACAGTTCCCATTCATTTTTAAAACTGATTATGGAGGGTTTCTTGTCATTCTATTTGCATTCATGTTTAAGTTATTTAACCAGTAAAAATAACTATTGTATTTATATAATGTATATACTATATATTCAACTGTATTATATACATATTATATATACAGTATGTATCTCTCTCTCTCTCTCTTTATGTATATATAAAATAGTTCTTTCCAATTACCTTGTTATATTTCCTATCGGTAATATGTGTCATCCAATTTCAGTTCTGAAAGATTGACTGAAACATTAAAGTACATCAATGTATTTTGTGTTAGATGCATTAAAGGAAGTGGAATGGCTTTACAAATGCAATGGCATTCTTTGTGAGAGCAATTAACATCATTCTTTTCCAATAAATCAGTTAAACTAAAATAATTGACCACTTTCATCCATCAAATTAAGAACAAACAAAATGATTTTTGGTACCATTCTTGTTTCAATAAGGTTTTCATATTAACTGTAACTGTCCGTTTATTTCACAAGGCAGCATCATGTGGTGTAGCACTGAGAAACAAATGTGGACATAACAACAAATTGGTGCTTGTTCACAGGTTTTGCAGGTTGACAGGTTTTTACTGTATTTTCTACAGAACTTTCCTGATCATGCAGTATTTTTAACCTCTTGTCCCTGCTAAAATTACGGTATGTGATTGCAATTTTTTTCACAGATTTTTAATGTGAATTTAAATGTACATAAGAGAAAAGTCTGTAATTTTAACAAAATACTACTGTAATTTTTAGAGTAATTGCCTGTCTTGAAGATTACAGTATTTTTCCTTTATTTTCACAGTCTTCTTTTGTTTAAACGGTACAATTTTGTAATTATTACGTACTTTAATTGTAAAAATTTATGTTTCATACTGTTGCTTGATTTACAGCAATTCTGTGTATTTTATACAATAATATATGTTTATTTGTTTTACGGTCTTTTACTGTTGCTATTTGACAGTCTTTTGCCGTATTTTCTACGGACATTTTTTACAGTGTATCTTTGTGTGGAGTTGAAGATGTGCTGCTATTTAGTTATTTAAGCCATAACTGCTTTGAAACAACCTGACAACTGTGGCATTTGTGACTTCATTTTCCTCTCTCTACCTAGATTGCCAAATGCCAAGTGTAAGCATCTCCAACTCTCCTGCCTGCGCTCTCATCTCTCACATTAACTCAGCTGCGTGCTCCCACTGTTTTCTAAATCCTGGGCACAAACTCGACCAACTGACTTGGAAGTGTCTGCCCTGGTGATTGCTAGTAGTCTTATTTCTTTAAGAAGCTACAATGTGGTACGAGCTTACTGCACCTTGCACAATCACAATGACCTTTCACAAAAAACACAATATTTTCTCCCTCATATCCAGGCATTGCTTCGTGCCTAATTTGACAAAAATCTCTATGTGCATTCTTGAAAATTGGGCCCACAGGAGGTCACATTGACCTTGGCCTTTGACCCACAAAATCTAAACAGTTAATCTTTGATTTGGTGGGGACATTTGTGCAAAGTTTGGGGAAATTCTCTTAATTTGGATCTTGACACATCACATCCACAAGCATGAGGTAGGATGACCTTGACCTTTGACCTAGAAAAATCGATTCAGTTCATACTTGAGTGAAAGTGGAGATGTGTGCAGAGAAAATCCCTCCAAGCAATCATGAGCTATTTTGTTTGTGTGAATGTATATTCATTGCATCCAGTCCAGGCTAACACTGGTGTGTACAAGTGAATGTGAGATAACACACTGATTGTGTCCTTTATTCATGCACTGCACTCCTGGAAATGATCTTAACATTGTTTAGGTGGGCTTCATGCTGACTTTTTCCTGCCTTCATTACGTGTAAGTCAACAGAGATCAAACATCCGTCACATTTATCAGTCATTCTGATTTTTTTTCTTACTTCTCACCTCAGATGCCGGTCTCAACTCTCTTATTCTGACGTTTGCATCGCAGAAATGTCCTACCTCATGTTGTAGTAGCATTAACCCAAAAACAGTCACCTTTATAAAAGATTCCTCCTCATCTTGTATGCTCAACTCAGAAGCCCCCCATCTTCCCCTAAACTTTGAGAGTGTGTCCCACACTGATAATCTCCAGCTGTGAAAGATGTATGTGAAAGGAAGCTCTGAAAATATCCAGCCATGAATAGCATGAAATGACATTGTGGGGAGCTGATCTGTGAAAGAGCTTCTTTTCATGCATTTTTTATACAATATGCATGTTGTAGATCATCTAGAAAATCTCAGTTAGATGCAAAATGCTAATTCTTTTTGTTTGATCTAAATGTTTGATGTTTGAGCTCTTGCTCAGAGGCATCTGTGTGATTTGTGTTCTCATCATAATTTCAGAGCAGTGCTGGTGACAGAAACTATTAATATAGTCAATATGTGAATGTGAAATTTCATCTATCCTGATACAAACAAAAAAATAATGCCATCCTCTAATGACACTCTTAGCCAAAGAACAAGCAAACAGCAGTGATGTTTCTGAGCAGGGTTTCTCCTCTCAAACCTCCCCGATCATACTAATGACATGTGTGAAGGCTTATAGACCGGAGCGTCACTTCATGTGATGGTAAGGTCATTACACTGCTCGCCTTCAATTCTCAGTTCACAGTCAAAGAGCCAATTACTGCCGAGTTTGACAGATCACTGAGATTATAAACCACAGTCTGGGTTTCGTATTCTGCTTGGTGGGTTGTTTCTATTTTGAGGGTCAACACCCCCGAGGTTTTAATTCTAATGGCTACTGCTGCACAACCAGAGGGACCGAACGGAGAGAAAATTTGATCCACTAACTAAATTGATGTCACAGATGTAATAAACACTCGCGGGCAGGAAAACACAGCGAGGGGATTTATGGAAATGACAAAGACCAATATCAGAGGATTTGGTGCAACATGCAGTACATGGTAAGCTGGGGTTGTACAGCAAAGATGACAAAAATTTTTGCATTATAATCTCTTTTTTTTGGTAAAAGGTGGTCACCAATATTTCATGGCAATGGCTCTTCAATTTGAAAGGACAAAATAATGGAGCAAGGTACTGGAAATCATCAAAGGAATAAATTGGTTTCTTAAAAAAAGGTGTCACAAGATTAATTTCCGTCTGAAACACAATATAATCAGAGATACTCTGACATACTCCTGAAGAAATAAAGCATTATCGTAAGGTAGGATTGTGGGAATGTTCCCACAATGTATGTTATTGCAGCCATTTATAAACCACATAATACAGATGCAGGTCCAACCACACACTTTTTGTAAGCACAGCGACCAGTGTGCACCTCTTCACTTATTTCATTGAATCCTTCTGCTTCTTTATGGACAACAAAAAAGAACATTTATTTCAGAGACGCTGGAAGTGATTTTTTTTTTTTTTTTGCTGCAGCTGTTTTCACACTTCACCGGCTAGCTGAGTGACATTAGAAAAGATGAGAAAATGAATTTTTGTCCCTCTTTCCTCTCCTTTTCTCCATCTCATCAAAGGACGGGATCTAAGTATGTGAAGAAATGTTTCATGTGCTTTTAAACAGATAAAGACAGGCAATAAACAGTATTTAGTTTCACATCATGCAACAATGACAGTGGCAAGGGAAATTTACAAAAATGGACATCAGTTGCCAGACAGTGGATGCCCTTTGTGAAGCCACCTTCACCACTTGGAGCAACATTCCCACTGGCCTCCTGAAAACACTTGCATCAAGCATGCCGAAAACAAATTTTTGAAGTGATCAACAAGAACGGTGGAGCTACTCATGACTGAGTCCTTTTTTGAAACTTTTATTTCTGTTTTGAGGGGTTTTTTTTGTTTGTTTTTTTGAGCTATGGTCTTAAACTTTTGATCAGCTGATGAACAGCCTATTTCAGTTTCATGGTTGTTTTCAATAAACTGCTTACTCAATTTTTTTTGTCTCACTCCTATTACTTCTTTTTGCATTTTGAAGCTCTACTTAGAACCTTCTTAAGATCCAACAGTGCAAAAGGCAAATTCTTGCAATTTTTCAACTGGTCTTAAAACTTTGATCAGGAGTATATCTTATTAAAATGAGATGCGAGAAGAAAACCAGTGTAACTTAAAACATAAATAATTCCCTAATGTATTTCTAGCCTTTCATGTACGGTGGCAGGGTATCGAAATTAAGTACCGATATCTGTGTTGTAATTTGGTCAGGTAGGTATCAAATTTCGAAACTCATCCCTACACTGCACTACCACAGGTGGACCACACATTAGGTTAACAAGCATGAGAGTTTTAAAATCACATCACATGAAACATATGATCACACACCACCTTCTTTCACAACGATAATTAAAGCAATACTGTGGCAATTTTAAAATAGCCTGGTAGACAGCATCACTGTTTAACTGCACCGCGTCATTGTAAGGTGCTTCATCAGTTTTATAGTTAGTTCAAATTGTTTATTACATGAAAATGTTTAAACTCCTGAGACTTTATCTAAAATGGGTTAATAGTTGGCTTAGATCCAAAGCAAATAATGTATTACCCTAACTCTTTCATTTTTGAAATAGGTGTCTAATCACTAGAAAATGACCATAATTTGCACATTTCTCAATATTTAAAGATGGCAATCATCACCCTGAAAAAAATTTCATTACTTCTTTAAATATCAAACATTTTTTAAAAGTAATCAGAAAAGTGTCCCATTGTTTCAAGACCACTAGATTTTCTGAGATTCTATCTTAGCATTTTCCAGTGCAATGATCTGTTAGATAATTCTTTATTTTGGGAAACTCTGTGGCTATTTCAATAGAAATCCATCCAATACACAACTGGGTATTTAAAAAAAAAAAAAAAACCATTGTAAAAAAAATAAAAAAATAAAATAATAATAATAATAATAATTGCCAAAGTTTGAAGGATTTGCTGTACTGAAGAAAAACATCTTTAATGAAATTTTAAGAAAACTCCTTCAGTAGTTCTGTAGATATTTGAGTCCAAACCAATGCAATCTGTGCCATCCAAAGAGCTACCAGAATAGACGTGATTCCGTTTCTTGAGTGCTGTTATTTCAGCCAAAAAAGGAAAACCATGCTGTTAAAATGTAGCCATTTTTGCTGTCTCTCTTCAGTTAAGCAAAAAAAGGCAAGTTTTCATTAAAGAGTACACTGCATGAGAGTAACACAACAGAGCAATGCAGTTTTAATCTGTAAGAAGGAAAAACTGCAGCCTGTCAGCCTGAGTTGCTTCAAACGGCAGGATTGACATGAAGGACCTTCTTTAGCCTCCCATAACCACGCCTGAAGCCTGTAAGGCCAGGTTACACCTCAGATGACAGCATTAATCTGGCTGCAAAAGCCCTCCCCTCCATCTGGCGAGACGGTCGAGCAACAGGAGAAAGGAGCAGAGATGCCTCTCGCTCCTCAATGAATACTAATCCCCCTCGCTGCTCAGACGACACTATCCCGACTCAAAACACGGCCATTCTGGCCTTTTACCGGGCCATCACCCACCATTTTAAAACTAACCTATCACGAGCACAGCGCGGCAGAAAACCCATCCAACCCAATGACACCACAGGAAAGAAAAAAAAATCCATCTCTTATTGCTTTGCTATGAGAGCCAGGCAGGACTATAATCTTCCTGCGTCTTAGTGCGAAACTCATCTGCTGCCTCCAGACAGCCCCGCTCCTACCTGCACTACAAAGTCACAAGAATAAAGGTTTTTCTTTTTTTTTTACAGACCAGCAGTTTTCACGCATTTTACTCTTGAAAATCAATCTTCCTTTTGGGATAAAAGCAAACATTTTAAAATGCTGATGAAACAGTAAGAGCAGGGAGTAAAAACCTATTGCAATCACACTTCTGGAGCTGCTTTTCACTCGCATAATTGTGATGAATTGCAAAAAATGCCTGGAAATTAATTTCAGCAGGTTAGCACTGCTTTCTTGTCGCGTTAATAGGATTTCTTTGTCTCAAACCTCCAGATAAATGCCTCATGGCAAATCAAATGTCAATGCAGACGTAAGTGTTGTGCATCTGTGTGTTTGAACGCTTCGCCTCCAAAGTTCACACGCTGGCTTCAAACCCAGAGCAAAGGTCTCATTTAAAGACAGGATCGTTCCTCATTAGTGTGTGCCATTTTCCCAGGGTGCACCTGGTCTAAATGATCACGACCCTCGCCTACGCGTTGGGTGTAAATGGCACACTCCTCAGAGATGCATCATTTATGGCGTGCAGTCAGCAGGGGAACTGACGCTTTGCTCAAATGCAACACAATACGGCTCATTTGGATGCTTTGCAGAACGTCAGTGATTCAGAGGCTGTAGCTAGAGCTAAAGAGCAAAAAAGAGCCATCTAGTTGGCTGAGTGGGAAGATTGGAAAGTGTTGTGATAGTCCTGTCTCTGCGGTTGACAAACTCAACTGGTCACCAGTGGTCACATCATTAGCAGTGTGAGAAGGGGAAATGAGATCAATAGGTGACAACAGGTCAGAATGTATCCAGCAGCACCAACGGGTTTATTACTCACCTGTGTTTGTTTGTGAGTACAAGTACAGCTACAACTTACATTTAACTACATACAAACTCGCAGGTCAGACCCTCACCTGTTATACACAAAACAGGCTGCCATACTAGAATGATAAACCTTGACATAACTCTAGTCTAGTGAAAAACATCTGTACCTAATATCTCTGAAACAAAAATAAAAGTTGTAGGTACTCAAAATTGGATAATTTCTTGTTTTTATCAAAGCAAATTTTAAACTGTACCAGGCATTTGCAACATTTTCTGTTCAGAATGCCCTGTTGAAAAAATGACAGGCCTATTTAAATTACATAAGGATATGTATTGTATTCTCTGTTTATTCTCTTATCTCTAAGTTTTTTCCTCAAACAACTTCTCTACTGCTCTCCTCCACACAGATGAAAATTCACTTGTCTCACAGCAGCTTCTCCTGCCGCTTCTCTCCTTTTCTGCTCTGTTGACAAAATTCCTCAGCCAGGCCGCATTTTATAGAGTCATCCAAATGACATGATCCACGTCTTAAAAAGTTTCACTTCAGTCAAAACCACCTTGACAAGAAAAACACATGGTTCACACTTTATAGATGATCATTTTTAGCATTTATCAATTTGCTATCATTGCTGTTATTTGTAATTAGCTGTATCACTGTTCTGGGATCTCTTGCCTCTTGCATCAAGCAGGGACAGCACACGTTCCTGCTCTTCCTGTGCCTACAAGGAAAGCCTGAGGCATGGGGAAAAGCAACAACGCCAAGCAGAGCAGGAATCAATGACAACAGGAAGACATTGATTAAGTCAGATAAAGCATAGGCGAGGAGCTGGGGTGGAGGAGGGTTGCATGAAGCAGAGGGAGCAGCAAAGAGCAGGAGCCATGCTAGAGCAGTTTATATATGGCTACATGAGTGCAATTAGCCAATAGCGTGCTTAGAGCGAATTAGCTGACTGTCAGCTGATGAGGGCTTGCGTGAGATCAGCTGATCTGTAATAAACTCAGTGGCCTGCCTGAACTAACCTTAAGTTCTTGATTTGCGATTCCTTTATGATAAAGGGTTCTGGTTGTTGGCACATGTGGCTAGACAGCAGAGGGATGGAGTGGGCTGAACTCTGATGCAATGTATGCAAGTTCAGATAATTTACTCATTAATGCCACACTGAAAATACGACAAAATATTCTATGTTCATCCTACATTCAGCTTAGATGCTGCAGTTAATCGTCAGTCAGATTTTTACCATGAAATTACTTTGTTATAGTAACAGTATTGTGAAATATATTACTTATGATACTGCTGCATTAATGAGATTAATGTATTTCATTTTTGCAGATGTTTATGCTATATACCAAAACTGAAATCACAGAGTTAGAGATTTCAGACTTGTTTGAACTCCTTAAGTGTCATTTTAAATCCATTCTGAGTGGCAGACTTTTCCCATCATGTCCTTGGGCAGAGTGTTAAAATTCATCAGTAAAATCCATAACAATGAAATATTAAAAGTGCTGGCAACAAGTCTGTTTATTGATTTGCTGTGTTGCACAAATATGGCCTAATTTGGTGAGGAGCAGAGCTGTTTACCTGCTGTTCCTCCCAGACGGTTGATAAACTTCTCTTTAGCACTTCTCTGACAATAATCTGCTGATTAACAGAAAAAAGCGGAGACAAATTCATCAACAACTGTTTTTCATGACCGAGAGGAGACACTGCTGATCTAAAAATAGCTTTCTGTTGTCAAAACTCCAGGGGAACTTTAGTTCCATTTCTGTTACAAGACGAGGCACTAGCAGAGGACTATCAGATGTTCATTTAAGCCACAATATTGACCCCAGCAAATGTCCTCTAAAATTTGAGCAGGAGAGAAGAAGGATGAAAATGAGCTGCAGTCATAACATAGAGGAGCAGTTAATGTTTGTGTGTGTGACAGAGAGGAAGGTAAGTCTGTGTGTCTGTCTCTAAATGACGGTTGACAACAAGCATTACAGAGCTGACGCTAGCTTGGTCAAGCATTGAGTGACAAATGTCAGTAAGTTGTTATTATATTAATAATATTTGAAAGCTGAGGCTTACCTTCATAAAGATGTACCTTTACCTTTGTAAAAGATGTCTTTCTAGGACAAAATATTAGCCAGAGAAAACTATAAAACCATGATCCCACTATAACTAAAGTCCTTCATTCAAAGCATATCAGTAGACTATTGTCAGCATGATCTTACAGTGTTTCTGTTTATGTGGGTGAGTAAAGAGGAATGCAAGGCAAAGAAAACCCCATTTCACACATTGTAAAGCATTTATAATTTTTTGTGTTTATTCTATGGTCTGTTAAAGTTACCTGATTTTACATAATTCATATAAATGTATTTTCTATTAGTTTTAATCTTAGACTTTCATGTTATTTTAACTGCTTTGAATTTTTTTTGTTCTGTTTTTAATAAAGTGTGGCTGCTGGGTCATGTCTGACTGATTGTTAGGAGGCAGCAAAAATCCAAGGGGTGCATTTCTTGTCCCAATCCAGTCATTGTTGTCAACGGTAAGCCGGACAAATATGCTTTAAAATCTAATAATCATTACATTATATTTTTTTAAAGCATGCTGTACCACAAAGTCTGAAACATTCTGACAGCCTCACAATGTACAGCAGAAGCTTTTCTCCTACACATGTCTATGATGCAGATGCCCATGTTGTCTCTTCTTCTGGCTCCCGCCCACATATAGGTTAACGGCTGGCCCTAAATTGCACGTGGGTGTGAATGGGAGAATAATAAGGTCGTCTGTCTCTATGCATCCAGCCTGCACCCCTGCTCTTGCCCAATCCAGCCCCCCATGGACCCTCTGAAGATAATTAGGTGAAGCTAAAAAGATGTAGGAGTGTGATTCATTAAGACGCTCTTTCGTAGTCTAAAATTTACATTATTTTATCATACATCATTAATTGAAACAGACATGGAGTAGAGAAAATGTTTACAATGAGAATTACAAATACAGCTACTTGATTAGACTTGGTAATTACACTCTGGCAGGGTTTTTGTCTGAAACAATTAATTATAAAAGCAGCAACAAGACATGGCTGATGTCTGACTAGCATCTTAAAGCAACTATGAGGAAATTTCAAAATGGTCAATTCTGATGAGTCCTGGGGTGAGTTTGCTGTCTTTTCTGACCCTGTACAGCACAAGAGTGTCTGACAGTTTGTGTTTTCTCACTAGAAATGTTATAATATATGCAGTAAACTGGTTCATCTGACTCAAGTCAGATGACATGGTGTGGGACAGAGTGCAGGATGAATTTCGCTACGGGGTACATTAAAATCTATCTTATCTTATGTACCTGCAGTGTGAGGCATTGTAAACAACTTCATAAACTTTCCTTTTTTCTGCTCAGTGTTTAAGAATGATAAGATTTGAGAAAGATTATACATGCTTCAACAACAAAGGGAAACGGAACCAATCAGGGTTGTCACAATACTAGAATTTTAAAACTGAAGAAAGTTAAATGATAACAGGAATTTTCTGTTTTTACTCACCAAAACTTTCCTACAAACTAAGTCTCGCTTTGGTTTAAATTATGACTGAAGATCTAAAATCTTTATAAGCTTTGGTACGTGTTGATCTCATTGTTGTATTGCTTTAAAAATACATAGCATTGAAAAGTAAGTATTGAAAACTTTGCCAGTGCTACGAATTAATATCGGTAGGTGGGAAACTGCTTACCTCTGCCATATAATTCATTGTTGCAATAAAGTCTTTACCAGTTTAAACACATGCATTTGGTTTCAGAGCAAACTCAATGTCGTGGATACCTCAATCTATGCCATTCATTCATCTTCAGATAGAATTTAAGGCGTGCATGTGATGACGTTAAAAAAACAAGAGAGTGAGAAAAAGAAGGGACTGCGGTAAATGATGGTACAAAGACAGGTAGCAAATGCTCTCCTAGGCATCAGGATGCAAGTCATTAACATCAGGTCAGAGGGTCAAACTAGACGACAATGCAAGAAAAATTCTGACAATTCTGATGGTAGTTAAATTATAATTGTGGGCTGTCTTGGACGTGTCACTAATTATGCCATACTACAAGAGCTTTGTCCTTCTTGACACTCATAATTGGGCCTGAGGTTTGGCAATGACTTCCGATGTTGAAGTCAGGCAAAAATCTGGCTGAATTTGAGTAGTTTGAGCCAGCCTTAAGTAGGCTGTGGCTCTGATCGTGGTCAAAAAAGCAGCTGTAAACACTGTAAATACAGACACTCACCACTAACTTTTCTAAAGCTACATTCATCTATTATCAAACACGTTATTTATGACAAGTTCATAACAATACAAGGGGAACCTGAGAACGAGATTCATTTTCTGTTTTACTGTCCAACTTACGATGATGATGAAAAACTAGAGCTTTGCTTAAGAAAAGGAACATTTTTTATAACATATTACATCTGCATAGCCTGAGAAAAATGAAGAGGGTATTGTTTATTAATGCACTGGGAAAAGATCATGCAAATTTGTATCTGCTTGCAATGAATTAAATTTTTAGGTAACAGCATTTGGTTTTCTGGTGGCTTTTACCTTGATGTGAAAAAGTATGTGCCCCCTTTCTGATTCCAGATGTTTTTGCATATTTACCAAACTTAAATGTTTCAGGTCATCAAACCAATTTTTATATTTCTCAAAGACAACCCAATTAAATAGAAAATGCAATGTCTGAATGATTATTTAATTTTTTAAGGGGGGACGAAAAAATCCAAACCTATCTGGACCTGTGTGAAAAAATAATTGCCCTCTGAACCCTAATAACTGGTTGTGCCACCCTTGGCAGCAATAACTGAAACCAAGTGTTTGTGATAGCTGGTGATGAGTCTTTCACATCACTGGGGAGGAATTTTGACCCACTCTTCTTCACAGTTTTTTTTTTTTTTAACTCAGCCATGTTGGAGGGCTTTCCAGCATGAACAGCCCGTTTAAGGTCACACCACATCATCTCAATTGGATTTAAGTGCAGACCCTGACTGGGCCACCTTAACTTTGTTTTTTTTGTGTGCCATTCAGAGGTGGAGTTGCTGGTATGTTTCAGGTAGTTGTCCTGCTGGATAACTCTAGAGTGCTTGCGCTTGGCACGAACTGATGGCTGGACGTTAGCCTTCAGGATTTTCTGGTAGACAGCAGAATTCATTGTTCCATCAATCACAGCAAGTGGTTCAGGTCCTGAAGCAGCAAAGCAGCCCCAGACCATCACACTGCCACCACCATGTTTGACTGTTGGCATGATGTTCTTTTTATCAAATGCTGTGTTATTTTGACGCCAGATGTAACGGGCCGCACAACTTCCAAATAGTTGAGCGTTTGTCTCGTCAGTTCACAGAATATTTCTCTAAAAGCCTTGGGGATCATCAAGATGTTTCTTGGCAAATGTGAGACGAGCCTTTGTGCTCTTTTTTGTCAGCAGTGGTTTCAGCTTTTGAACTCTCCCATGATGCCATTTTTGCCCAGTGTCTTTCTTATGGTTGAGTCATGAACTCTGACCTTAACTGGGGCCAGTGTGGCCTACAGGTCTTCTGATGGTGTTCTGGGTTCTTTTGTGACCTCCTGGATGAGTCGTCATGGCACTCTTGGAATAATTTTGGTTGGCCTACTACTCCTGGAAAGGTCCACCACTGTTCCCAGTTTTCTCCAATTGTGTATAATGGCTCTGACTGTGGTTTGCTGGAGTCTCAAAGCCATGGAAATGGCTTTGTAACCATTTCCAGACTGATAGATTTCAATCACTTTGTTTCTCATTTGTTCATGAATTTCTTTGGCTTGTGGCATGATGCATTTCTTTTTGGATCTTGTAGTCTACTTCATTTTGTCTGTCAGTTTCTATTCAAGGGATTTTTTGATTCAACAAATCTTGCAGTACTCAGGTCTGGGTGTGGCCAGTGAAACTAAACTCAGCTTTCTAAAAACTGTGGTTATTCACAGTTAACTCATGATTTAACAAGGGGGCAATTACTTTTTCACACAGGGCCAGATAGGTTTGGAACCCCCCCCCCCCCCCCTTAAAAAATTAAATAATCATTCTGACACTGCATTGTCTTTTTACTTGGGTTGTCTTTGTGAAAAATAAAAATTGGTTCGATGATCCGAAACATTTAAGAGTGATAAATATGTGAAAACATCAGGAATCAGAAAGGGGGCAAATACTTTTTCACAGCACTGTAAATCCATGCAGGCTGGGCAGTTTTTTGTGCAACCAATCAATTTAGTCACCACTTGTTATGATGTTTAAATCCCTTTATTGCATGTAGACATATCAGGAAATGGAGTGTTTTTAGCGGCTACTTAACACACCTCAGCAGGAGAGAAATGAAACTTAAAAGCTCAGACACAATGCTTGAATATGCATTTCAATCCCTCTCAACTGTGATACCAAAAAGAGCAGAAAATTACCACTGTATACATTTTAGGTAATGTGGCCCAACATTATAACTCTGCAAACTAAAATGTAGCAAAGCTTGAGGAACAGATGGCATAAACTACTGCATGAGTCATTCAAACCAGCTGGTGGTTATAAATATAAAACAGATATAGCTAATTATATATTACTACTATATATACACAGCCATGATCCTTGTGAACACATATATTCATCACAAAAGAAGTCAAACATGCATATGATGTGTTCATTTTCAAACGAGTTAGCTTTCAAATATAAACTTCAAGTAAGTTTTCTCCAACACAATCCATGCACATTGCTTAAGGAATCCCATTTGGTACACAGCTCTGCCATCCTCTCATTTGTTAGTTAAGATTACTGGCAGGAATCATAACTTCCTGCACTAAGGGTATTTTTTCTTTCAGTTTAAACAAAGAACATGAAGAAAACAGACTTCTGTGATATGAGTTGATGATGCTAAGTCAGAGCTTTAAATGTCTGAATTATTCCTCACTGAATCAGCATGACGACTTGTGTTACTGGATTGCTAAAGTGTGCTGTGGATAGCGAACGGCTAAATTCAAAACATCAAAGTGAAACATTCAGCGGGAGAAATGCTGATTAGTTTTGGCGGACATAACGGTTAACAACGTGTGCTATATTTTTCTGTGTGAAGTGAGGGAAACATTAATTTAATGTGCATCAGCTGAAATGTTCAGTGGTAAAATATAATTACATTACCTTTAGCGCAAGAGAGAGAAAAAAACAACCTGCTGACAGTTCGAAAAGGTTGAGATAAATGATTTTTTGTCGTAATAATGAGGAGGGAAAGGGTAAGAAAGAAAGTCCTCAATTCTGTCAGTTTTAATATAGCTGCAAATCCTTTAAGTTCTGTCAGCACTCAGGTACTGTTTTGATCACCTGCCTCAAAGTCACATCAGCTCCATGAGATGGCACGCAACGCTCCGATCAGCACCTGTCACCCCCCACTAAACCATCGGTGAATGCAGAGAAGTCGGACATGCAGCAGCTGCTGTGTGCAGAAACATAAAAAATGTGAGCACCGCTGTCCTCTTTATTGTGTGTCCAACATGAGCCAATTAATTTGACCTAGATTTACATGAGAGAGTCTTTTAGGTAACACTGTCTCTTTCTGACTTCAATCAGTGTGTGCTCCCTCCACGGGGGTCTTCTGTGTGTGCGTGGCTTATAAGATAGACTGTGGTCAATTAAGCCCCCTCATCAAACACCCACGCTGATGTATGCATGGCCTAACGAATGTTAGCGGCCACCACACTGGTGACAAATCACTGGTTTGAGACACAGCCCATAAATTCAGCTCAATAAAGCCATTCAGAGGATGTGCAGCATCAGGTTGTTTCTACAGTAGTGGTTGTGCTGCCGACAAAATAGAGTGACGGCTGGCATGTTTGCTTTCAAGTTTTAAAGACTTTAGTGGTGTAGGCGGAGAGAGTGACACACTTTAACTGAGAAATGATTCCAGTTCTCTTTTCAAACATTTCAAAACACATTTCCTACAGCTAAATGGAGCTAAATACATCTGTGTTTGACTATGACAGACTTCAAGTATGTCAAAATGACTGGATTTACAATTCAGCTGTAATTTCATCATGATAAAAATCTTTGTTGGCCTGAGCTTGGCCTTCACAAAAACACAGATTTATCCATGGATTTGCAATAAACACATTTAAAAATTATTGCAGAAAATAAGAAAGATAGGTTTACTTAAACAAGCAACGCTTTTTCACTCAACTATGGAAGTTTATATTTTATAGCAATATTTTTACATCATTTTCATTATGACACACAAAAGCTACCCTTGAATTAATTGTTGCAAACTCTGTGGTTTATTCAGGAGAAATGTTTGAAGTAGCTAATAGAGGTAATAGAGTTTCTTTAATATTAGTTTAGTTATCACACTTCATCGTTAATAAAAGAAATCCCAGTGCCAGTTTTCGTCATTCAGCCCCAGCCCAAACTAAAGCCAGCTCTGATATGCAAATATAATTGCACAATCACTGCAATTCAATTTATTTCCAAAATATATCTGCTTGTTTGTGTGTCACATCCAGATATTTTACTGGATTTTTCTTCATACTTTAAATCAGTGATTCCCACAGTGGGGGTCAGGATCTCCAAAGGGGGGGATGAGTAGGGACGGAGATGGTTAATTTTTATTGATAATGATACCATTATTGATACTCCTTATCAATCAGTCATGATTGATACTGTTAACTTTTTTCTATTGTTTGGTGAAAAGACACGACAATTCTTTTTTAACAGAGGTGGTGAAAGCTGCGTAGAGCTTGAGTTCAAAAGTTAAAAAGGTTAAGATTCCATCTGTTAAGTATTTCATACAACTGAGAATACAAACATTCCTCATCTCCACAACTGTATTTATATATTTCTAGATATTTCTCTTTGATTATTTTTGATTAATTAATCACAGGAGTGAAAAATGCAATTAAAAAATATATGCTGATTAATCACACAACTGGTGAAAGAGGGTTCTGGTTGGCACATATGTAAAAATTCTCTATGCTCTCAATTCTTGTAATTATATGGATAAAATCCATACTCTACAGATTAACACCATCGTAAACAGACCAGTAAGTGGACAAAATGTTTTTGATCTTAACTTCTCAAAAGCTAGTGGAAATTTTTTATGCCATTCAGAAGAATATCCTTTCTAATTTTTTTGATACTTTTATCTTTAAATCTACCAGTAATGCAGTCGACATATGCAACTACATACTATTAATTAATTAAAAAGTCTGTAATCAATAAGATGATATTTTTGTGATTGACACTAGAAATGTAAACACATCATGGCATTTTATCTCCATCCCTCTCTATCTACTTCGCAAAAAAGGGTGTCTCACACATCCATCTGGAAAACCTTCAATACTAAGCGTTTGGGAAAGGGCAGCGGATTTGAAAGAGCCTTGGAGTGTGATTGGATGAACATTCTGTCTGTCACATCTTTACGGGCCAATCAGAGCAACCAAACATGTGACGTAGCTGCTATCGAGGTGCATGTGCGCAGCTACCGAGAAATAACATGAACCATGGGAACTGTAGACATGTCAGTACACGGCTTTTGTAGTTTTTGAAAAGAAAACAACTCACTGCTGTGCTTTGTTCTTCTTTTAACGAAGAAATGCCATCAAGTTCTGATGAAACCGGCACTTTAGCAACATCCACGCTAAGCTCTTCCGCCATAATTGCACCAGCCTCTTGTTGCTGCTTGCATACGTCACGACTCCGCCGCGCCTGAAAGTACTGCCCCTCGTCGCTGATTGGTCCTGTCACTTTCTAACCGGGCCCAAACAGTTCAGATGGGAGCTTATCCATCTGCTTTGCAAGGTTATAAACCCCTCTCACCTAATCAAAAGTGCACGTGTGAAAAAGGTCATACTGAGGACTTGCATCTACTGTATCTGCAAAATCAACACAGGCTAAAATATTTTCTGTTCATTGTCGCTGCTTGACCTGTTGCACACCCATTTTTAGGAACCAGCACCACAACCTTGGCTCTGCATGTCAGCCATTAACAAGTACAGATCTGTTTAGTGTTTACTGGACTAGCTGTTTGTCTGACTGTGTGAAGGAGATTACATCAACTATTATCTGAAAGTGCCCCATGTGATTTTCCCTCTCTCTATTCTAGGATCACTACATAGACATGTCTTTGTGTAGTAAGACCTTTATGAATTAAATAATGATACAAATAATAAAAATGACCTTTGCAGTTTCACTCTTGTAGATTATTGATTTTGGAGGAATGAAAGGGTCCAGTTTATAAAAACTCAGATAAAATCGGACAGCAGCTTTTAGTCTTGACCATATTTTGTGAAAAATATAAGTCAGCATTTCCATCAATTCTGTAAGACACTTCAAGTAACTTCAGTCTGTGGTCCTAGATAAAAAATAACATTCAAAATTCTTTTTGTTTGAAAAGTCTTAAGGTTTATGAAATATTCAACACATAATTAATAGAATAAAGGAAAAGAAAAGGAATTATACAACATTCTTGCTTTATACATTGAAGTGAATGAAATACTGCCTGTGTTATCGTCACCACAGTGCAAAGAAAGAGAAAGAGAAAGGAAGCAAATCAAACCTAAGCCTAAAACTCCAGAGTTTTGAAAATGAGGATGTCCACATTGTTTGGGGAGGGGGTAAGCCTCTTTGCAGTCACCGTCCCCTGCTGCACAAAACTCTGGCTCACTAGAAATTGAAGAGCCAAGCACAGCAGAGAAGTGTATTTCCACCATGCAAAAGCAAGGGTATTTCCATTCATTGCTTTTTAAACAATGCCAGAGGATCACCAGCTACTGGAGGAGTGCAGCTTTCTTTCTCACTGATTGCTGCCTTAATCTCGTAATGCTGGTGAGTCTTGCCTTTTGGCTCCCTGGGGTCTTCTGTGAGACTCAGATACGTACTTCTTTTGTAAAGGTGATGCTTCAATGTACGGTCCTTTAAAAAGAAGTCTTTTAGTTGATTTTTTAAACATTTTTAGTGCCTAAAATGCAAGTGGATTGATCAGTTTGTGCCCTCCAGTTTAGGACGAGGTCTAGGTGAGATAGAGAACTAAACATCAGATATACGTAAGTTTGACAGCGCGATTAGCTGGAAGATCCAACGGAATTAAGCAGCAGAATTACTAGCTGGTAAAACTAATGAGTTTAGTTTGTCTGTCTTAGGTTATATTCACATATAACCTAAGTATTGAGAGACAATACCTATTGAACATTGCGCTGGTTAAAATATATTGCTTGTGTTTGTTGAAAATACATATGATGAGGAACTTTAAAAAGTAATTGCATATTAAATTGCAAATACAAAATAGTAGGAAATCATTGCAATTAGATATTTTTTCCAAATTGTTCAGCTCTATTTCACACTAAACACACTGACACCAACAGGTGACCTTTGGCTTCTTACCTGGCTGCTCTCTAGAGTGAGAGCAAACACTACTGACAGGACTCTGACTGAGCTGATGTCTGTCACATATCACTCTGCTGTACGAATGGGGACAACAGTCATGTCTAATGTGTGCAATGCTACACAATGCATGTGTTCAAACTGCTGATGACAGCATAGCAGAGATTGCTTTTTGGGGCAGAAATTCAACTGGTGATGGTGCTGATACCAGTGTACTGAATCCATTTGTTTGCATTTAATCGGATGTGAAATTATGCCCTTAGGAACATCATTGATGAGAAGCAACCCTTGCCTCTATCACAATATTTACTTGAGTGCTGGCAGTTTCTATGGGGAAGCTCTAACCTCTTTTTCTAATGTGGCGAAAATGCTCTAAGTGGCGGCAAAAGTGTTTATTCATACTGATGGAAATTCAAGGGCAAGATTTGAATTCATTCAAATGCATAGTACGTCGTTTCAAGTTGGTTCATATGTGATCTTTGCACAAACTGACAGCCCTAATCTTTGGTGATTTCACTAATGCTACTAGGCCTCTCTTGCTTCCACTTAGGCTCCACTCAAATCAGCAGCTGAGCTGGATTTCAGCCTGCCTTACTCTCATAGTATTCTGCACCATACTTCTTACGGTCATATAACATTCTCTTGGCCAGTAGGTCAACTTTTTTCAGTCAAACAATATCACTCCTGATCTTAAACCTCGTGGACACAATCTTGATCTCATCCTTTCATAAAACCTTGCTCTTACTACTAAAGGGGTGGATGCAGTGGGATTTGCCTTGTGGCTTAAGCAATTTAATCATATTCATAAACCCTTTGTTTTCCAGACAGGGGCATATCCTTGAGTCTGTAGTGGGAAAATTCCCTTTAGATTTTGATAACAGCTTTAGCCCTGCCAAATTCTGGGTAGAAGTCTGGTGCAATGTTGTTGTTGTTGAGCAATCTTACCCTTGGCACTCATCACTGACACAACAGGGGGAGCTGCTGGCCATGCTCAGAGTATTGCTTTTGTCACATAGCTTTTTCATGGTGCACTACCTTAATGCTCTAATGGTTTGTCCATCACCATTTTTCCATCATCATTATATTTGACAAGGACACCAAAATGCTCCATACTTTCAACTAAAGTGATGCAGGGAGCCTTAGGAGTCTATCTCCTCTACTAGCCATGGCTGTCTGTTCTGTATTCCTGATGAATTGGGACTGAATGCGCCCCTGCCATGTAAACCAACAATGGCTTATTATGCACAATCAACCAATTTTTGCACTTCAGAATAAAACACAAAAATGCATGTGTTGTCTCTTTTCAAGACCACTGCGTATTGAGATAAAGGGATTTTGAACTCAAAAAGGCAAAGCTGTAGTGTAAATGTATTTCACACTGTGACGGTTAAATTTGCTCCCATTCACGGTTCACATGCCAACCAACCGTGGGAGGTGATTTGTACCAATCAGATCACGGATCAGCTACGTCCCTCTACATTACAGAGAGAACACAGTTTTTAGTTCACATTAGATCAGGCTAGATTTTGGGAAAAAGTGAAAGCCCTGTTGTAGAGTGTCAGCAAAGTTTACCCAATGCTTAGCAGTACCAAATAGACCATTTTTGCAAGGACTGTGCAAACTTCCTGCTGACAAGCACCAGAAGGATGAACCCAGGGCCTGGTCTTTAATTTCTACTCTTATTTACTCCCTCCTGTCTTTCCTCTGTCTGTGTTCTAGTGCCTCCCCTTTGTCTCTGAGTTCTTCTGTCTTGATTTTTTGTTATGATAAGATCATCAAAATATGTGAAATGAAGATATTCACAATATATAATCTAAACTTACTTGAACTGAAGACATTTGATTCTTTTCAGTCAAATAATTTCAATTCAGAATTTAGTTTGGAAAAATCAGCCTTTCCTTTTTTCCTCTTTTAGATCATTTTTTCAAGCTTTTGCCCTTTTGCCTTTATTTTGATGGGACAGCTGTAGAGAGATTCAGCCTCTGTTTAAGAGAGCCTGCTCTACCCACTGAGCTACAATGGTGCCAGCCTGCCCTATGTCTATGCTATTAACTAGTGTATAGTTTGAAATCAGCTTTTAGCCAGCATTGCATTAGTTTTTATGCACTCTTTAATAAGTAAGGAGCCCTGCCTAAATAATCTATCAGTATTATCCACAACAGCTACATAAATTAGCCTAAAATCGTTCATTAAGTCCCTTGTTAAGCATCCACCAATAGCTATGCAGTAAATAAACAGTCATTATTTAATAATCCAGGTTAAAAAAATCATCACATCTGACAGCTGCCCAAACCTGGGTGCACTTTCAAATCATTGGAGCGTTGTGGTTACAGTTAGCATTAGCATTCTCCATTCATTTGCATTGCACAATTAGCATATGAGTTAACTCTTTTCTGACGTAGGCCAGAAAGTAATGCAGAGTTAGGACGCTGAAACTTTAAGCCATGTATTAATTAACAACAAAAAGGTTGTCCAGCAGATTTTATTGGTCTTCAGCCTTACTTACCATAACAGTGTGCCTCCTGTTGATGCAGTAGCCAGCCACAAACCTACTACGAACCACTACGAACTTCCTCCCCTATCGCAAGGATGTGATGGAGTGCAGGACAACATATGACTTGTTGACATTTCTGAAGGAGTCTTTTCAAAGTAAAAGCCATCAAACTATACATAGATTTTATTCATACAACTTTTGCTGTCTTATTTAGGTAAAATGACCGAGGTCCAGACCTCAGCGGTTTAACAGCCTGGGATGGACGTTGGGTAAAGTTTTCTCCCAGCAAGATCATGTGTGATTTTTGAAATTTATTTTACAAAAACTTCAAAGACTAGAATATTTAGCCCACTTTTAGATGTTCTTATTGGATTTTGAAACACAAGCTAAATGGATATTCAGGCTCTCCTCCCCAGTGCCTTTTTCTCTGCCATGTACGTTTGAATTCCCTGTTTCTGAGACTCTTTCTTGTCACCCTTTAGTAAAAGCTGAAAGCTGCCAAAGGGAAGCCGTGCCCTTATTGTTGATTCTCATTCAGCCAGCAGCTGGAAATCCCCTTCTTTTTTTGTTTCAATGCTTGACTCTGACTGGCTGCCTTCTTGTTTAGTTAATTGGTGATACATGATCAGAATTACCCTGAGCTCTGAGTTATTCTGTGAAACGGGATAAAGCTGGCTCACAAACACAAGCTTACACCACAGCCAAGAGGGCCCCCATCTCATTACAAACCAGCTGTCACTGAACACAACCATCTGAGGATATGACAATATTTTAATAGCTCCACCAAAAAGAAAGCCATTTCTACAGGAGAGGCGGTTGTTAACCTATCTGTGCTTTCAGATGGAGCAAAGTCACCTTTTCATCATCCCCGGGCCAGTTAGAGTTATCAGATAAACAGCAGTAATACGTCACAGCACGGACACACTGGATGGTACAGATAAGATATGATATATGACTGTCAGTGGTTATAAAACTCTATAAAATGCCCAGCATCTGTCCCAGATCATAAATAATGAGAGGGTCCTGAATGGAGCTAATTATTCAGAGATTTATTAGCAGCCATTAGCAACGGGTCCTCTCATGTAAAGCCAATGAGCTGCTCGGTTTCATCAATAGCAGTTGTTGCAGTTCTGCACTGCAGCTCCTCCAGTCACTAATTGTAAAGTTTCTGACAGCCAGGATTGGGGCTCTTTTCTTGGGAAGCTTAGCCGCACTCAAAAATGTGAGAAGAAATCCATCATGCAAATTAAGAGATCCGTTCGATCAGAAGAACAGTAAGCGACTGAAGCCGCTCGCCGGTGAGCCGCAAACCGAATCCATTCATTTGTTTCATCCCATTTAGCAGCCACACCAAATCAAAGGAGAGCACATGTAATGTCACGCCACACTAGTTTCCATGCAGACGCCCCCCCTCCAAAAGAGAAAAACACAGATTTCAAGCCAGATGTCCTCTGCATTGTTAAAGGACATATTTTCTCAGTCATTTCAGCATTCAGAAGTCATCTGAAGACGGATCTAATGTCACTTTTTGGTCTTTCCCACTTCTGCTCCGCAGCCAACCCGAGTTTGAACCAAACAAATCCTGACATAAAAGACACAAGCTGTAACAATCTCTGATTTCCACACTGGAGGAGAGCCAACATATGGTAAGAAATGATGCTGCAGTGAAGTTGACAGGAACAAGAGTGGCCAAGTCAGAAGAGCCTAAAGGGCTTCTTTGAGTAGAGTCTGAATGATGCAGAATATGCGCTGATATAAAGAGCCAAATTAATACGATTTAACGCATCTTGTCAAGATCCATGGGTTTGTTTGTGATTATGGGAAGTAATAGCATCCAGCTGGAAAACTGCTGAGATTTTTGGCTGCGAATGAAATGTTTGCAGTTCAAAGTGATGATTATAACACAAAAATGACAAAAAAAATCGCTTTATATCTGAATATTGTTAACTAAAAGCCATGCATAATGTCTTAATCTTAATACTTATTTTTGTCACATGTGAAAAACTGTGGTCAAAAGCTGTCAGTTTATCACATCATCTAGCCCTAACTATGTGCATGCAGTATCCATTAAAAAGCCCAAATTGGATCAAGACCCATTATGCTCATCACATGATGTGACCCACAGCTGCAAAGGAAAAAAGCCATCTTTTTCTTTCAGGTATGTTATTTTTAACCTCACAAGGGACAATGACCGTATAAAGAAAGAGGGGGAAAAGCATCATTTGACTTCCTTAAAATTCATTTCAAAGCATTCAACCATGCAACAACATTATGTCCTCTTAAGACTAGCACCACTCTGCTGTGTGCTTAAAAAGGGACCTCTGGTTTGAAAAAAAGAGAAAAGACAAGCAGCAGCAGGCAAAGCAATAAAAATTACATATTTCACGAATTGTCAGCTTGTCCCTGCTTTAGAGTTGACATTTTTGTGGAGGAACAAAATTTTTGAAGACAGGTAAATGTGCAAAGATAATTTTCTGATAATAATATGAAAGAAGCATCTGAACAGGCTAGGGTTAACCTCAAAGGTGTCAAAGGGTCAAACAGCATAATAGTTTATTCTTTTTAAACTTTCCTGCTGTCGTCATCACATTTAAACTCGCTAGCTTTCCTGTAAGGGATATAAACGAAACATTATGGTACTTCTTGACATTTTTTACTGGTCCAAATTTGATGTTTAAGGACAAAAAATGCTTCTGGTGTTAAAATATTGTATTCCCGTTTGTAAGAGACCACATTTCTCCTTGTACAGGTCGTCTGAATGGTGAATTTATCACTTTCTCCGCGGCTAACAAACTGCTGCTGAACTCCTGTTTGATCCACTTACAGCAGCACGCGACTTAATGCCCTTCTCGTGCATTAATTAGCTTACCTTGAGAGATCCATATTAACATCAGCACGGCTCGAAGTCTTTTCCTTATCTCCATTGCGCAACATCCACCGGCAGACAGGCGCTTCTCTAAAGTTGACACCAAGCACTTTCTCCGCTCCTCGACTGCTTCTTCAGTAGTCTTCAGGTTAACGGACACGAGCGAGGTAACGTCTGTGCATAAAGCCCCCTCTCCTCATCCCATCCCGCCTACAACCAGCCGCTGACATCGCAGAGGAATCCGCCGGCTCCAAGCGCCTTCACTTTACAAACTACAGGAAGCGAAATACACACAAAAATCAGGTTTTCTGACTGTGTGGACTCAAACCTGCTTCACTTGTGCTGTCAGAGCGTGTGAGCGGCTGCTCCTCCTCCAGCTCACACAGTAAGAGTACAGTAATCTATGGGAGCATAATTCACCTGCCTGAGCTGCTCGGTGACGCCCCCTGGCAACAAAACCCCAACTGCAGCTCATCAATATACAGCTCTGACCCCAGTTAGCTGGGTTTTCAGAGCGTACAGCGAGTTTTCTGTCTTTTTCTTATTTATGTCGACAGTCAACATGTCATATTTTATGCTACAGGCATAGGATAGGGCAAAGGCTGGCAATTTGCAGGGACCTCGTGCACCAAGGGGGCCTTTAGGTATAGCCTAGATAAAAGTGAGAAGTAAATGTAAGATGCATATCAAAACATATTTAAAGAATTATAACGTGTAAGTGTACATAAAGTAATCAGAGAGCATAAATAGGTATAAAGAGTATGAAAGTCCAAAAGGTGCCCCAGGGACCCGTGGACCCCCTGCTGAGTTCAGGCTTCCCCATAAAAACACTGTCAAAACACTAGAATTAATGGTTTGTGGCAGAATAAGTGATGTGGTGTGCATATGTTGATTATTTCTTTACTTTGCCTTCAGACATATAAGCTATTAAAATGTGGGGACTTTGAGTTTTACTATTTTTCCTATAAAAGGTAAAGAGCGAGGACAGCTACCTCACATTTGGGTATGTCTTGTAGTTACTAATGTTATGTTTCTTGTGCTTTTTACCTGAAAAGAAATGCCTTAAAATACTTTCTTCTCAACTTATGTTTGCTGTGAGTAAAAATTAGACTTTGGCATTTATTTCTTTAACTCTTGTGCTCCATCTGTGGCTTGAATTTTATTTATGACAGTTATACTGACCAACAGGATGATACCTGTCCTTGATTTTTGGGATGACTACAGACTGACCCAAACTCTATGGATCAGCTTGAATGGAGTCATGGAGTAAAATTGCAGTGTCCAGATGCACAAGCCTGATCGAGACCTATCCACAGACTTAGTGCTATGATTGCAGCCAAAAATGCATCCACTAAATATTGACCTGAAGAAGGTGAATATATATGCACTCACTTATTTTACATTAAATATTTTATTTTGACATGGCATTTCAGAAATCTGTTTTCACTTTGACATGAAGGATTTTTTGTTATTTTATTGTCAAAAAGTCAGATTATATTGACCATGATTGATTTATAAAATCAATAAAAGGGTAAAGCAACCAAGGGAGAAAAATCATTTTTATAGGCATTGTACCCTAAACCTATCCTCCCAAAAGTGACGTGGGGGGATTCATATATTATTGAAAATTATGCACTGTAGTTGTTAACCATTTCTTAGCTTAATCTTGCTTATTGTTCTTTAAACTCAAATCACTTTTAAAAAGTAATAATAACAAAAAATGACAAGATTAGTTTGGCGAGTCTTTGAGGGGTACAAAACATAGGGCCTTTTTCTACTCACTTAGACAACTTCGTGTCCCACTTCTGCTGATTTTTTTTTTCCTACTGCTTGCTTCATTTACTATGTCTGCCTAACCGATGTGTTATACTGAAATCAGTGTCAGTAGTTTAAAATGACAGCGTTATATAGGAGGAAACAATCTAGTACAAGAACATCAAACATCTGTCACACTGAGTCGCCTGTTTCCTATCTGAAAAAATTGTTTAGAAATGTTGTTCTACACCATGAATTCAACTCAGATTTTTTTTTTTTTCTGTAAGATTAGTTGAAAGTTTGTATATTTTCTGCCCGGGTTCCTCTTGCTTCATCAGCATCATGGGATGCACACACACAAAGTGTTTGAGACTGACTGTATGACTTTGACTGCAGTATATTTTCTTAATTTTGGTCTTATAAGACTGTTCTAATACATAATTTCACAGGACTAAAGGCATTCCATAAATGCTAATATAAATAAACTAGTAAATAAAAATGAACCAACCAACCATTATCACGAGAGAGGGAGTCGTGTTGTTCTGAATATCAGCACTTGGCTCCCTACAACTAAATCTTAGCAGTTTTGATATCAAGTTCAATATCCTGATCTTGAGTTTGATGTTTTAACTAGTAGTCCTAAAACCAGCATATAGATCTGATTATATTTTACTATACATTTTTTTTCTAATCTCGTTACCTCGTGGTTACCACAGACCAGCTGCTAAGTTATAAATTATTATTAAGGCTGTCAGCATTAATGAAAAAATGATGATTAAGGACCATAATTAGTGCATCAATGTTTTTCATCACATTAATCGCATGCCTCATTGTACCTTTTAGCACACTTCAGTCAAGCCGCTGCAACGTCTCCTTGCAGCCACTTTAGTGTGAAATAAGTACTTTTGCTCCTTAATGTCTCATTTTGCTCACAGACAGCTCAGTGAATGAGTCAAAAGTCAACTGCACCTTGTGGGTTCAAACATTTACATTTTTACTGTTCCCTTAGTTTTTTCAATCCATAACAAACTCCCTTTTCCACACTAAGTTAATATAAGCTTCAATCTACCTGAAGTTCCCTAGTTTTTATTATTATTATTATTATTATTATTATTATTATTATTATTATTAATGAAGCCTAGAGGTAGTTCATGCAGGAAACTGAAGTCATGCGCCCAGCCGTGATCAGCTGAAAGCCAGTTGATCCTAATTATTGCCTCCCTGCTTCCACAGCCAATCCCAGCTGTTTCTCTCAACACAGTGGTGTATTCAAATATGACATACTTTTCACTAATCCCTGCTTGCATTAATGCTGATGCACCACACTGCTGCTGCTGGCAAAGCTTAACCTCCTCCACCCTATCCTTCTCCTTTATAGCACAAAGCTTGTTGCACCCTCATATTCAGATTCATGCTACTATGGATTTATTGCTTTTGAACTAATTTTATTGTATTCAATACGCATTGTCATAAATGTATTTATCCATATGGGGGTGTGTAGCCATGCGCCTTCTGGAAAGTCAAACCCTGTGCTTGACCAACTCAGGGAGCATCTTTTGAGCACAGTCTCCTCTGCCAACTAAAACTATATGTCTATTTTTGCTAATAAATGTCTAAGTGTATGATGAGAGTGCTCCTGACTGAACTGTTTTTTTTTTTATTAAAGCAAGTCTGTATCCGAGATTACGTACAAACGAAATGTGATATTTTGACATCCCTTATGATCATGTTATGTTTTCATTTATCAAGAAGCAAGTTACTGAAAGTCTGCTTTGTGGTTCAGGGGTGGTAGCCAGATTAATCAAGACAAAGTCTGTCATAGCGTAATTTAAGTAATTTAAGCTTAGGCAGAGTGGTAATAATGCTTTATATCAGCACTCATGCGAAGTCCAGTCAGAATACTTGGTCAGAACTGTTTGTTATTATTGCTGTTGACCTTATCATAGCAGTGCTATATAATCATTACAATAGCACTCCCTGTCACGCTATATTTCTGAACTAAACACAAAAAATCCTCTGGTTCCTTGCCATTCTATTACATCATTAAACAACGGTTGTGTCATTATTTCAGCACACCGTAAATCCTGTGAGATAAAGCAAACAGCATCTGGGGACTACTTTGCATGCTGGGATACCATGCAAAGGCTTGAACATACTGAAATACCTGCCTTTCATCCACATTGATAGTAGCCTTAGTTTTACAGGACAACGCTACATTCTTTTTTGTCTGTTACCATCAAAACAGTAAAGCTAACTTAGGACAACTCTGAAATACACTTAGTGCTGAATAAATGTAATGTCAACTCAATCATCATGCATTACCTGAAATATTACAAAGTCTTATTCAGGGCAGACTGGAGCGTCATAGGTAAAAGTCTCACAGGAACACACTGTGCAGCCACTTAAACAAGGGAATGAGAGCTTCTGTGGGATTTTACATTGTAATGTAAGTCTGGCTCACAATAAATGGGTCGTCAGGTGAAATATTAATGCAGGTGGGTCGATGTGCTGTATTCTTAATGGATTATAATGGATTTATTACATTATATTAAGCTCAAGGTGTTTTCTCGAAGCATTTCCTGTACCTATGCGTGCACTGAGGTTTATAATTAACACGCATGGGACCCTCATTCAGACAAATTAGAGCAGACATGCAGGTGTGGTGTTCTTTGTCGGTGCCTTTTTAAAACACCTGCTTCAGTAGAGGTACTGTCTGACAGGCAGTTATACTCCTGACTTATTAATGTTGCCATAATGGAGCCTGCTGTCCCATTCTTCCTCTATTGATTTGTCATTTTAAGTAGGCTATACTTTTTTTTCCATTCTACATCTCTCATAACTAGTAACTTTACCTCTAATAATAAACCACAATGCACTTAAATGGACCAAAATACATGTATGTGCAGGGTTAAAGCTTGCTTTGATGTAAAGAGTCATCCAGCCTCTAATAGACTAACTTCACTCCTGAAATGACAATGTCATTTCTACATAGGAAATTATAACAGTAATAGCATACTAACGGGTTCCTTCCCTGTTTATAAAGGAAGAAGATGGGGCCTAAACAATAAGGGATGGACTTGTGCTTAAGGGGAAATAGCACTCAACTGTAACTATTTTTATAGATCATAGTACATGGAATGGAAAATGTTAAAAGGGGAAAAAGTTTTTAATTAAATTATTAAAGAAAAGTGTTAAATAAAATGTAGCTTCCATATGTTAACCCTTTATGGGGCAAGGAACCATATATAGTCACTTTGAAGGACTTCCTTTGCCCCCACCCCAACTCTGTGAACTAGTATGATTTTCTCAGCCAATCAGTGGAGATTAGTCAACGTCACGGAAAGTGACATCACACATCCAACCAATCAGCAGAGGCCAAGAATGTCTCAAACTTCCTGTTTCTTCCAGAACTCCAAAAATGCAGTTTTACATCCTTATGGCCCCACACAGATAGCCCTAAAATCATAACTGACCATGTTGAATTGATGAATTTCTCACATTATAAAGGTCTATAGTAGTGTGACAGGTTTTGTTTGTGTAGGGTTTGTGGAAATTACTGAAATTTTAGCATGAAAAATGGAGAAATCACATTATGACATATGCCCTTGTAGGGGTGCAAAATGGTGTCCATATGAAAACATGCAACCAGCTCATCTATCAACAATACTAAGGGTATTTTCTTGGCAAACAGCTTATTATAATGTAGGATAACTGCACTCTACAGCAGTGTTCGCAAACTTTTTTCTGATGACCCGCTTTTTGCAAGGTTCAAGCCATTACGACCCATCTGTGTTTTCTGCTGAAGGCTGGTGCTAGCTTTAATTATAATAAATCCAGACTCAGTATGGTCCTGACCTAGCACTTCTGTTTTACAAGCCCAGAAGAAGCCACTTTACCTCTGTAATGTAGACTTTCTTCACATGCTTGACCCCTTTGGCCCTCAGTTGTCTGATCAGGAACAATGTTTCTTTTTTGTTAGCCACGCATCATAAACCGTGATTTTTAGCTCTTCTGCCATCCAGTGGCTGGTAGAGCCTTGTTTGGTGTTTTATCATGGTGGAGAGGGTTAGTGATATAGGGTAGAGGATCCCATGTGGCTATGTGTATTACAGAAATAAATGCCACATTAACACTGTAGCAAAGACATTATGAAAACTCATTTGGTGACCCCCCCCAAAAAAACAAAACAAAACAGCCAAGGCTTGATTTTCAACAAAAGCTGACTGTATAGTGAAGTAAGCACTACCTTCTGTGGCCTTAATCTTTACTTATATTTTTCCTGTGTTTTGGTCTGATTTTCAAAACTTTGTTGTCACCTCTGTTGTATTAAAAAGCAGAAAGGAGAGATCTTATTTCTGCCATCCTCATTAGGATAAGGATTTGTGCTTATTGTAGTTTTATGTAGAATTATTAGGAGTCAAAAAGTATCTTTGGTTGACTTATTAGCACAACTTAACTTAATACATGACAGATATAGCCTACATGACAACAGACTAACTTCTGGTGGAGCACATTTACACCAAGTCCTATCTGGCAACATCAGTTCTTGTATTGATGTCACTCACGTGTCCTTACGCCATATACTGCATAAAATAGTGTCATTTCCTTATATTACTCTAATGTGGGAATATTCAAGGTTGTGCATCGTATTTTTAATTGGCAGTTAAATTATGGAAGACTTCAGATGACGAGTATGCAAAAGTAACGTAACTAGCAGTATAACTGGGTACTTTAAGCAGTAACTAAGTAATGTAATATTACTTTTTTAGGAAGTATCTAGTAATATGTAATGGATTACTTTTTAACTACCCAAACACTGGTTGTAGTAAAAACTACAAATTCCCACCTTGACTTGCCTCAAGGCACACCACATCACACCTATCCAAAGATGTGAGTGTGACTGCTTGATAGTCTGTATTGTTTAGCCCTTTAGCCCTGGGTGTACCCTGCTTCCTGTCTGATGACAGTTGCGTTTGCTTCAGCCATCTGTGGCCCTGAACAGGATAAGTGGTATAGATAATGGATGGATGGGAGTCCAGCCACAAATTCTTTGAGCTTTGACTCAGCCAATCCAGAGCATTCACCTTGTTTTCTTGCTGGAACATAAATCTTCTCCCAAGCTCTCTTGCAGACTGAATGTGACTGCCTCCAGGATTTTCCTATGTTTTGCTGCGTTCATTTTAAGACCTTCTTTTTCAAGCCATCCAGCACCAGCTGCTGAGAAGCATCCCCACAGCATGATGCTGCCACCACCGTGCCTCAGAGTGGAGATGGTGGGATTGTGCCGATGTGCAGTGTTTGGTGTCTGCCAAACATAGCGTCTTGTCTGATGGCCAAAAGCCACCATTTTGGTCTCATCAGACTAAAGAACTTTCTTCCACTTGACCATGGAGTCTCCCACATGCCTTTAGGTAAACTCAGCTCAAGATTTAACATGAGGTTTCCTTCAACAGTGGCTTTCTCTTTTCCACTCTCCCATAAAGCTTTGACTGGTGAAGAACCCGGACAACGGTTGTTGTATGCAGAGTCTCTCCCAACTTCTTCAGAGTAGTCATTGGTGTCCTGGGGCCTCTCTCACTAGTCTCCTTCTTGCACGGTCACACCTTTTCTCTAAGTTGCTTGGAATGTTCTTTTGTTTCATGGTGTAATGGTAGCCAGGAATACTGATTAACCAGTGGCTGGACTTTCAAGATACAGGTGTCTTAATTCTACAGTTCCTTGGTAGACATTCACTGCACTCAGGTGACCTCTATTTCACTAATTTTGAAACTCTGGCACCGATTGCCTGGACCTCTACAAGGTATATTGTATAATATACAAATATTTTTATTTTCCTGACATAGCTTTGTAGAAATCTCTTTTCACTTTGACATCAAAGAGTTTTAATCATAATTTCTATTGTAAAAATAAGGCCAGATTATATTGACCATGATATTGACAGTTGACACTTAATCATTGTTGTACTACAAATATACTTGACATTAAAAACACAGCATAAGGAACAATGAATATTTTACAACTACAGAAGCAATAAGCAGCAACGTTGTCAAATTTTTTATTATTTTATGCTGTTAGTTGACTTAAAAACAAACAAAACAATACACTCTGTGTCATTTAATGATCAACAGAATTGAAAAAAAACATATACTTGAAAAAAAAAGTCAGATCTCCGGTCATGTTTTTATCCAAAAGCTGCTGTAAGTCAGTGTTTCAGTACTTTAATGCTGCCATTATGTTTGTGCAAATTAGAAAAAGTAGAAGGAGTTTGCCCAAAATTACCCAAAATTGGATGTCTACAACTTTTTTCTTTTCTGTAGAACTAAAGCAGGTTTAAATACTGTCTGGTGTTTGCACAGTCTCGATGATGTGTGAACTATTTGATCATTAAAACCCTTAAATGTAGTTTCATGTGCACAAAGATGCCATCAAAGCCCTGTTCTGGCTTAAGTCCCCCATCTGAACCCTGCAACCTTTGCATTCATATCATCATGTTACTTTTGTATTTGTGTGAGTGTGTGTGTGTGAAAGGTAAATGCTGAAGACTTCTACATTAGAAATAAGATGTCACTGCTGTGTGAATAATTGATTCCTAAAGTGTGAAAGAAGCACCGTTATGAATCTGCACAGCTTGCATGTTCAGGGCCCGTGCAGTCCCGTTCCCTCTTCAATGAGCGAATATTTCTGCAGGTCAGGTACCTTTCAGAAATTAGTTCAGCTAAAAAAAAATGTTGCAGACTGTTGGACCAACACCTGAGCTTAAATGATTTAACTGTAGTCACTTTATTTCATCTCTGTTGGACAAATGTGTCTGTGTTAAATTTATTCAGTATCTCTCTGATTTGTGTAACTTTCTCTGGCTATCTTTATAAGCAAAAACTCCCTTCTACTCTTTTGAAAGCGTCTATTGTTAACGTTGTTTGTTATCTCTGCCAGTAAGAAGAAGGTTAGCTTAGCCTTGACAGCCTCACTGGTCATTTTTGTGCATTTTTCTCCATTATGATACCCAATGAATGGAGGCAGAAAATGATGAATTACTTTTTTCCTCTGAAGTGCAGAGTTCAAATTAGTTGATTCCTTTCTGCCATCTAGTGGTGAACACCTGCAACAGCAATATAAAGTCTGTCCCTATACTATATCTCCACTTGCCCTTCTTTTTTTGTCTCAGTGTGAGCGTGCTGCAGGTAACAAACTGTGGACAGGTCAGCAGTCCCTCTCAGGGCTAATACAGATTGACAGACAATCATTCACGCTCATGCTTGTACCTGTTGGCAGCTTTAGTCATCTCTTCTAACCTGGACAGAGGGAGAAAAACACCCTGAGGAAATCAACGTGAGCTCTGTGAGAACATGCAATGTTCTGTTATAAAAGGCCACGATGTGTGATGTGAGAGTCGAATCCTGACCATGGGGGCTGCAAACTCCTACAGGGTGATCCATGCAAGATGAGAGGATTCAGTCTGTTTCATAAGACACTATGCTATCAGAAAATTCAACTGTTACTCTCTTGTGTTAAAACTCAGACTGGCTGAAATACAAACAGGATCCTATGGATATGCACAAATGGTGATTTTTTTCCTTGAGAGAGCACTGCATGAGTGGTCAGGGGTTCACTGCCTTGTGCCTTGGTCCTAGCCTCCTGCTGTCAGACCAATTTCCAGCTCTGTCACACTGACCAGCATCCCTCCTTTTCCTTAACCAATAGCTATTTCCACCCCCTGTCTATAGAACAAAGCTGCTGTACAACAAAATATTTAAACAGTAAAATTAACAAAAGTTATAGGGATACAGATAGAATTGGTATTATAACATATACAGTGTGTGCATTTTGCATGAGAGGCTTCCGTTTAGCCACTCTGCCATAGGCCTGGATCAGTGGAGGTCCCACAGATGTTCGTCCCACCGTAACTTTGTTCCATCTCCACACAGGATTTCTGGAGCTCAGTCAGAGTGACCATCAGGTTCTTGGCCACCTTCTCCTTGATCACTCAGTTTGGCCAGATGTCCAGCTCTCAAAAGAGTCCTGGTTGTGCCAAACTTCTTCCATTTGAGAACGATGGAGGCAACTGTGCTCTTGGGAACTTCAGTGCAGCAGAACTTTTTTTGTAGTCTTCCCCAGATCAGTGCCTTGCAACAATCCTGTCTCTGGGCTCTCTTTTGAGCTTATGGTTTATTTGTTATTTCCCTGATATGTATTGTCTGTATTGTGTTGTGGCTTTCTAAAGAGATGTGTCTTTCCAAATCATGTTTAATCAATTTCATTTATCACAGGTGGACTCCAGTCAGGGTGAAGAAACATCTCAGTAACAATCAAAAGAAATAGGAGGAACCTGAGCTAAATTTCAAATGTCTTTTGCTAAGGGTCTGAATTACTATTTCAACATGATAGTTTAAATTTTAATTTTTAATTCATTTGGATTTTTAAAAAAATTCTTTTTCACTTTGTCATGATGGGGTACTGAGTGTAGATTAATGACAATTAAAAAATACTTTTTTTTTTTCAACTGTAGCGTCAGGCTGGTACATATGAAAACTGAAGAAAATGAAATAGGTCTGAATACTTCCTGAATGTACAGTGGGTGATAAACAGTCTCAGTTGACATTATAGTTACACAATGAGGTGGCAAGATCCTTATTTAAGTAGAAACATTGTGTTTGTAGGTTATAGTCATGATATACATGTGGGAAATACGAAATACCTCAGTAGTTCCCAGCCTCTGGGCCCCTTCTACTCATATCTAAGAAAAGCTAAGCCCCACATGTGCAGAGAGGCTCTATCCAACAGGGATTTGAACCAGGAGTCTTCTTTTTCTGTGAGGCAACCACTGCACTGTCAGCTACTCTTCTCTTATTTAATGTCGATAAATTTGAATCAAACAAACTCTTCAGGTCATGTGAAAGGGATTTAAAACAAATATTTTAATAATAAAACTATTTTACAGTGTATCTGTATGAATAAGTGTCATACACACATATAACTATGCAAATATAATTAGGCATTGATAGCTGTATTTCAGCTGCTTTTATTAAAACAATGCTAGAGAAGTTCCACGTTCTTTTCATTTGAAGCCAAATTAAATTTAACAGTGTGTTTCCATCTCCTAAAAGTGTGTTTGACCCATGCATGAGTCTATTTAATTCTTACAACACACAGCAAAGTAATTCTGTTTAAATCAGAATTAACACTAAACATTCATAATTTTACTCAGAAAAATATGATTATCTTCATACGAGGCCATTTTTGGCACATTATGATACACTTTTTTGCTCAAGGTTAACCCTCTAACAGCACAAACTTTACACACTTATTATGTGAGTAAAATACTACAGAACTTTTGAATTTGGAGTTTCAATATTTCTAAAAGCTGTGAAGATGTATTAATCTGTAGTATAAAGATAAAATACAACAAATAAGGGCTCTTAACATCACAGGCTTCTGTTTGAATATTGACTTTTCACAATATTAAGGTAAAAGCCTTACAGTTGTATTTGGCAGATATTTTCTTCAAAGTGACATACATCTTAGATTAAGTACAACAGATTTTCTTCCTCTCAATAAGAGAAGGTTTGAACTATAACTCTATTATTTGTAAATTATTAACATAACCATAAATTACAGCTGAGGTTGATGTAAACCTCATTAGTTTTCAAGGTTAAGTTTTTTTTTATTCCAACGCACCAATGAAAAAAGAATGAGACATTTAAGTCTGGACAATTGTTTCTGATGGAGCCAAAAATACCAAATACACAATATGGACAAAAATACTTGGCCGCCTGACTATTTCACCAACTGGGACTGTTTGTATTCAAATATATGCACTTTAATACAGTTGCTCTTTTGCAGCTATAACAGCTTCCTCACTTGTTGGAAAGTTTTTCACGAGATTTTGGAGTGAATTTTTGCCCATTCATGTTGTAGATTTTATGACTCATGTTGGACAACAAGGCCTGGCTTGCAATCTCCTTTTGCGTTCATCCTAAAGGTGCTCATTGGGGTTGAGGTCAGGGCTCTGTGCTGGCCAGTCAAGTTCTTCCACACTGAATTCATCAAACCATGTCTCTATAGTCCTTGCTTTGTGCACTGGGGCACAGTCATGCTGGAATAGAGCCTTCCCCAAACTGTTGCCACAAAGCATTACCAAAAATGTCTTGGCATGCTGAAGCATTAAGATTTGCCTTCACTGGAGATAAGGGGCTGAGCCCAAACCCTGGAAAACAGCCCCCTTATCCCTCCTCTATCTAACTTCACAGTTGGCACAATTGAGTCAGGCAGGAAACGTTCTCTGGGTAAAACCCCAACTCGCCCATCTGACTGCAAAACAGAGAAGCGTGATTTGTCACTCTACAGAAAATACTCCCAAGTTCAGTGTCAGTGTGTTTTACACCACTCCATCTGACACTTGGCATTGGATCTGATGATGTGAGGGTGCATGCTTCTGCTCAGCCATGGAAACCCATTCTATGAAGCCCCCGCCGCACATTTTTGTGCTTACATTGATGCCAGTGGAAGTTCAGAACTCTCCAGCAGAGCGTCGGCGACTCTTACGTACCATGTACTTTTGGAGTCATCTACCCTGCTCTGTGACTTTATGTGGTCTACAACTTCATGGCTGAGTTGCTGTTGTTCCTAAATGCTTCCACTTTCTAAGAATATTACTTATAAGCCTTCATAATTTGTACCAGGGATTACATTTCACAAACCGTCTGATTGGAAAGTCACTGAGATCTTCAGAACGACCTATTTTGTATCACAAATGTTTGCAAATAGAGACTGCATGGCTAGGTGCTTGATATTGTAACGGATCTGTTTGAAACGCGTGAATTCAATAAATAAAAGTATGGCTAAATACTTCTGTCCATGAGTACAGTACTATGAGTACAGGTCTAGTTAGAAATGTATTATTTAAACTGCTTCAGTGGATATAACATAATAGAGACTAATTACCTTCCTTGTTATAGAGCATCATCTGACAGCATGATAGCAAAAAAATGGTTAATGCTCTCTGAATCCTAACTATTTTGAAAACACTTCAGTCACAGATAATGGATGTAATGTTGCTGACTTTTCTGCTCTGCTGTGTCACATTATTTGTTCTTCATGCCTTAAACTACTAACAAGATTCTGGCAGCCAAACTCTGAACATTTCTGTAAAGCAGCTCCAATAAACCAGCATGTCTGTCTTCACTTGATAAGTGCTTCCCCAACAAACTCTACTTACCATACTGCAATTTAGAAAAGGGCATAAAGAGGTATGTTTCCAAGGCATTTGATAAAAAACAGAGGTTGACATTTGGATGAATTAAATTAAAATCCACCTACACTGAATCTCAGCAATCTCAGACAGTGGTTATACCAGTGACCTCTAGAAAATCATGTGTAATGGTGAATAAACAGAAGCCGGGCCTGACAGGCTGAATTTATCGTGCTTGTAAAAAGTCTGACGCCCACTCCCATATAAACATCAAGTAACAGCAAAGTTATGAGTCATCAGAAGACTTAAATTAAAATAGTTTGCATTTCTGAAAGGCCAAACAAATGAAAGCATGAGCAGTTTCTATCACTCTGATGTTAAATGGAATAAGTCCAACTTTTACCTCCATTTTTTTTTATTGAATTCTTTGTAATGAATCCTCTCTGTGCTACAAAACCCTTCGTTTTTTGCCAAAAACGTGCCGGAAATGTTGATGCTTGTAGGTGACAGGAGCTTGAAGAATCCTCTCTGTGAAATCAGAGCTATTACTTTGCCGTGGACATCGACTGCTTCCACATTTCCATTAAAAATTTAGAAGCCACGCTGACACGCTCATATTGTGCAGCCGGGGAAAACGCAGCAGAGCGCTGTGACAGCCGGGCCGCTGAATAATCTCTGAGGCTGTTTGTGTGTGAGACTGGATGTCTGCCACGTTTTTGGTGATATGAGGCCTCTGTGTAATAGACCGTCTGTCATTTATCACTCTTTACCGTCAATACAGAGAGATCAGATTGGTGCCAACATAAGGAAAATGAAGATGACCTTGTCTGAGTTTTAGACATATAGCATTAGATTTTTTTTTTTTTTTTTGCTATATGTCTAATGCTGTGTTCCATGTTGCAATTTGATAGCTTACAAAAAGTAGCAAAAAAATTGTAGCACTTTATTTTAGTGGGAGCTGTTGGCCATATCATCCTGCAAACCTTGACTGCAAATCTATATAAGACAGCTTACAGTTCTTAAGTGCTGACAGGATGAAGAAACAGTCTTCTTGTGGGGCTGAAACAAGAGTCAGTAGTAACAGCAAAATAAGCTGTTTGGCATTGGCATTGAAGATTTGGCAATTTTTTTCATGGGCACAACCCACACCCTCAGCTCTGCTGCTCATCCTACAAATGCATGTTCTATATAAACATGGCTCCATTTTAAATGGAATCAATTAGGCTTTACAGCAGTATAAGATTTATTGCTAAGAAGCATTGTTATAACAAAGAAATAATCCACCAAACACAAATTTTCTTTCTTTCTTTGCTCGGTGGGCTACACTGATAAGTAAGCTTAACAAATTAGTACACAAGAGAGGCATAAATTCCTAGATGACGTTAAAGTCAACTAGCCTGCTGAAGGGTTAGTGGTAAAGCCTGCTAAGTAAGCTATGCTAACAGGTAGCATAAGCAAAATAAACTTGGTGATGGTATAAGGTGTAAATTCCTTGTGAAGAAATTAGTCGCTTCATGGTTACCAAATTAGCAAGCTAAGTATACAGCTAAGTATTTGAGCATGTGGATGAAAGGCATAGTCTTTTGGTCCTAGTCATCCCTGTCTTTCTATCCTCTTGTGAGGCCTGGATGTTAACTGATGGCCAGAGGCTACGACTGGACTCCTTTGTGATGACTTCCCCTTTGTTGCATTTTTGGGTATCTTTGGCAAGACAATGTGTCTAATGCTGATGTGCTCAGGAGAGCGAGGATTGGAAGGGTCAGCTCCTGGATATGGGAGTGGCAGCTGCAGTTCTGGGAGCTCCTGGTTTATTTTCCCGGGCCCAATCCAGCCCCTGGTTTATTAGGTGCCTGGGACCTGGTGGGTTGAACCAGACCTCAGGGACTGGGAAGACACCTTGAGGAATGGGCATGAGGAATGGGCTGATTTATGGTAGTTAAATCACTTTACAGATGGTTACATTGTGATGCTTTATGGATGCCTCGGTAAAAGGCAAATGAAAATAAAATGCCATCATTACATGTTTAACTAGAAAAGCACTCGAAGAGTGCAGACCTGTGCCATTAGCCCTATCTCCCAATAGTACAGAATCCTTTAAAAAATTCCTGGATCCAGACGGTGATCCGGATCATTCCCAAAATCGAATCAGTTCTTCCTTATGCCATTTCTGACATTTCCTGAAAATTTCATGAAAATCCGTCCATAACCTTTTGAGTTATGTTGGTAACAAACTAACAAACTAACTAACAAACCCTGCCAATCACATAACCTCCTTGGCGGAGGTAAATATCATGTGAAAAAAAATTATTGTCAGGTTTTACTCAAATATTGAACAAATACAGCTGCTGAAGATGAAAATATGATTGTTGTCTCAGGGGAAAACACAGATATCTGAGTTCTGTCAAGTGTAATGTGATTAAGGTGGTACAAGGTAGCAAGGTAGCGGCCCAGCACTCCATCACTAGCAGCAAAACAAAGCCCTACACTTACATCACGACTGACAGCGTGCCCACAGAGTTCACATCTTTCCTGATGGAGATTACCCGGAGAACGGGGTGCTCGTAGACTGACAGGAAGAGGACGTGGAGCAGCACAACACCTGCAGCCAGTGGGGAGGAGGCAGGGACGGCATTGTGCGAGAAGGCAAAAGCAGGGCAAACAAGCTGGGCTGCAGGCTAGGCTAAGAGCAGCCCCACGCAAACCTGTCGTACTGAGCATCTTCCTCCCGGGTGTCCACTCCCTCGCCAGCAGGATGGATGATGTGAGGCTGCAGATCTCCAGCCAGCGCTTGGACCACTGTGTTTGCTTCTACAGACGAAACTGCCAAACGTAATTTTGTTGTGTTTTTACAGTGCAGTGACAATAAATGACTATCTATCTATCTATCTATCTATCTATCTATCAATCATCTATCTATCTATCTATCTATCATATAATAGAACAGGTGGTGTTACTGATAAAAACTTGGATCATTAAGAAACATTTATAAAATATGGTTAAACAGGGGAAAAACAGAGACAAAAAATTTACAATAATTATTTGGCATGTTGCCTAAAGACTTAAATCTAAAATAGCTGCCAATATTCATGGGACATAAGGAAAACTATGGAAGAATGCTTGTAATGTTTCAGTGATAGTTTTAATCCAATGACCATTTTGCCCTGTGGTAGATCTTGTTTAAGACAGCTGCTGTGGCTCCTCACAAAGTAAGCTAGAAACAAAAAGAAGAGCATTTTCCAGAGATTTTTTTTTCCCTACATCTGTTCGCAGGTCATTCTGTGAGAATAAAATGTTTTTCTCCTGCAGGATTAGGATTTACAGACAACAAAACGAGCATGAAAAGATGTTCAAAAATATGAGAAACCACAGCTGAGCCTCGCCAGCTGTCATTGTATATCTCAGATGAGACTGAGGCTGCATGTTTTTTTAATAACAGCAGCCTAGAGAGGGTGCCCTGACTCACCATCTTATGATTACTTTCATTCAAAAGACAGTGAGATCACGCTGAGATGGATAATGAACAAAACCTGATACATATGCACAAAAAAATGATGTTTGTTTGAGTTCCCTGATGATATGATTCAGTGACGGCAGTATAGATGTTGCTCTGGTAACAGAAAAGCAGAACCACAGAGGACTGAGTTTCTCTTGTTGTGTTTTTAGAACGATTGCCATGGCTGCATTATGATGTCTTTATCACCAAGAGTTAAAATCTTATCAGTCGGAAACATTATCTTCACATTTTTTGCAGAAGTCTGTAAGCTTTTAGTTTCCCTAGGTTTATATTTGTTTACCCACCCTAAAATAACAGCTGGCATATTTAAAGAACAAATGTCATGAATAGAAAGCTTTTTAGTGTTTGTGCACATATATATATAGATATCAGCTGTATTTACCAACCAACAAAATCTTTCTACTGTAATTGTATGTCTGTCTGTGTTTATTTGCACTCCACACCGTTGCTCCAGTTTTCCTTCATACCTCCCAGAAGACTTCTTGGATGAACTGGTTCAAAACTAGTGCCTTAAAAAGCATGAATATGTACAGATTTGAAATAAAATCATAAAATGTAATAATTCAGGGACCTCTTCTGTTATGATGTGACTGTTATTGCATCTTAGTGCCAACAGAGGGCACCAGAGTAATATGCAAAGTGTGGATGATCATGTGGCAGAACTGAGAAAGCTCGTGCAGGACTGTTGCTTGGGTGATGTGTTGACAAGGATGGTAAGAGGCTTTTTGATCCGTGACATAAATGAAGGCAGGGTACAGCAGAGGCTGCTGTCGAAAGACAAGCTGACTTTTGAGAAAGAATTGATGTTTGCATTAACAATGGAGGTAGCAAACAGAGACATTGTGAATTAACATAACATGACAGAACCTGGTAAATGGAACAAAGCGGCGGTGGTCAGCGACACACCATCAAAGCCCCAGCCGCACATCAGAAAATTCTACATATGCGGTGGAGAAAACCACCTGGCCAGAGACTGCATGTTTGCTGATGAAAAATGTCACAACTGTGGAAAAGAGGTTAAACACAACACAGTTTAAGGGGGAGACAAAGAAGTATTAAAAGAGAGATCATTTCAAACAAGTGGAAGGGGGAGATAATGAGAATGAGGAAGATTTTTAAAGATTTTTAAAGACACTGCCCCCTCACTTTTGGGATAATGTTGGTTTGCTGCAGGGAGGAAGTGGGCGCTAGGTATAAATGCACAAGATGTTTCAGCGTCACGATTCTGTGTCAGTTTGCGTCCATGCGGTTGTCCACACAGAAGGCATAACCAAGCCTTAAGGCTCAGCACATATCGACAAATGGCAGCCAAGGTCAGGCTTAGTAGTTTCTCATGTCTGGGCCTTTTCACCCCTGGTAACCCACCTGAAGACCGCCGGTGGTAATTGGACTCTCTCAGCACAACCAGGGGCTCATGGCAGCCCTACTACCTGACCCGGACGGTACCCTAGGCCATGCCTACCTGCCACATCCACTCGTTTCTCGGCCCCAAAGGTTTGGATTTTGTCATTTTTGCAACAGATTATTTTACCATGCCCCTGGTAATCTGTCATCCAGAGCATGACCTGGGTTGTACCAATACTCCTCCCCCGTATCTTTCTACAATGTGTTGTTAATCACTTCACCTGTGACCTACGATGGCAGCATTTTCAGACATTGAAAATAACGATATAGAGAAAATCAGACTTACATGCTGATGGCTTGTTGTTTTTGTAGGTCATGAAATGGGATCAGTATCAACTTTAGTCTGTTCCAAAGCAAGGTAAAAAAGTCCTCATGGGAGCTTTAGTTTACCCCAGAATAAACTCTTTATCTCTATTGATGGATGGGGTATCTGTGATGGAGTCTGCTATGCCTTACCTGTGGCCAAAAACAGGCAAACAAACCTCGTCCCTCATGCAGGCCTTTTACATATCTGCCAGTTTGTGAACCACTGAAGGGTCTCTTGTTTGCTTTGAAGGAGGGGGTAAAACAATAGTGGCCTATCTCTCTTTCAGCATTCTCCAGTTTTCACTTTTTAATTGCAGTAAGGAACATACTTAAACCAAAGGGACTATGTTTTTCATGGTGGCACAGTGTCCATCTCACTAAATACCTTTGACACATTTGTTCACGTGTGCACAGTTTGGCATTTTTAAATTTAGGCCACAATGATTTGATTTATCCTCAACTAATTAACCCACTTTCAGTCTGATGCTTGGAATGATGTAAAAATAAAAAAATCACAGTATTAACAATGATTTTTCAGCTCCGCTACTAACCATAGCATGTTTTCATGTTGTTGTGCACTTTTTTCGGTTAGAATGCATTTTATTTTTGGGGAGCAGACATCTGACATCTGGTGAGTGCAATGTGTTAGCCCACAAGCTAAAAACTCTATTTAAAAACCCCAATCTGTGCATGCACTCGCGCCGACTCACACAGCTCTGACATCTCTCAGGAAATATCTGCAGTCATGACTTCAGACCAGCAGAGGACTCCCCCGAGCCTTCACTGGAATCAGCCGAGTCTCTGCCTGCCTCTTTGAATTCAAAATGGATGTTATTTTCTCTCTTTCATTAGCTCTTAGAGAGTTGTTGAATAGGATAACAGCAGATATCTGCACAGGACTATGCATGCATTTCACTCACAAATCCAGAATATTAGATACAAGGACACAATGTCTCTTGTGTAAACTTTGGAGGAAGATCTCTGAATGAAGCAGATGCCAAAGATGTCAAATCTTTCTATCACAAGAACTCGAAGGAAAAGAAAGACTTGAGGCAGTGTGACGTAATGTTGCAGAAAAGATAAATGAGCTCTCAAGCACAAGTGGCAATTACACAAGAGATCTGTTTGTACCAAGCAATCAGTGGCTAAAAAAGTGGGAACTGAGAAGTCTTTTTATTCCTCTGCTTCTGCAGATCACAGAACGATGGTCTTGTTTGTGCTAATCTGATCCAGTCTCACTGTTTCTTAATCCCCCTAAAATCACTGAGATTGTCATTATTTTCTCATTGAATGCATTTTATCACCAAACAACACTCTCCAAAATCAGATTCACTGACAGCAAACAAAGCAGGCTAAAGCTACATGTTTTTATCATGATATCAATTACAAAGACATGAATCATAGCATGATGCTGACAGATTGGCCTGATGTAGAAGAAGTGAAAGCTTCATAATTAATGAAGTTGTGAATATGAATGCTTACATGAGTAAATCATGACTGAGAGTGTTTGATGTTATGGCTCTGAATCACAGAAACAGGCAAGCATGCAACTGAAGTTCAGTATTATTTACTCAAGTATGGAGGCCGCAAAGAAGAAGAAAATAATAACATATGGATAAATAATTTTTAAAGAGTTCAACAATGATCCTTTTCTTTCATGAGAACACAGTTAGAGATATTTAAATAATTTAATTTGGACATAAATGTTAAGAAAAATTAAAATAGAAAGACAAAATCAAAAAGGCGGAGGTTAAATTAATGGTTTAAAGTCAAAATGTTTTCATATAGTCCAATAAGTTTTCTGTCCTGGTCTAGCTTCAGGACCAGGCCTGCCACAGAGTTTGAGTGGGCCCTTGAAAAACCCAGATCAGGGCCCTCCTCATTGGGGATTCATTGATGATGTCGATCCATGTGTGTTAGATCAGTAGCATTGTTGCTAGCATCCTGGCTTACAGTTAATTCACTTTGGAGATGAAAAGTGTGTGGAGCTACTATCAGGTCCTGATATTCAAATAATTTTACTGGAGCTTCTTTTCAACCCACTTCACCATTTCTTAACCCATTTTTGCCACTTCTTGTTGTAACTTTTAACCCATTGTTGCTGCGTTTCACCTATCTTCCGCAGCTTTTTTGTAATTTCTAACCATTTTTTCTGATTTTTGCCTTTCACTGCCACTTCTTTTTGCTACTTTAAACCACACTTGAAGCTCACCAATTTTTCCACCTCTTTTCGTACTTAAATCCAATTTTCCCTCTTTTCCCTTATTAGCCACCTTTTTGTGACTTTTTGCCACTTTTAACCAATTGTTGTTCCTTTTCACCCATTTTTGCCACTTTTTCCATTTCAAACCATATTTTGAAGTCAAGTCAAGACAAATTTATTTATATAGCACATTTAAAAACAGCACGAGCTGACCAAAGTGCTTCACATAGAGAGGCAAGATACAAATACCAATATATACAAAACAGCAAAGAACAATAGACAACAAAACACAGAGAGTGAAGAGACGTTAATACTGGGAGTATTGGTTTAACAGAAAAGGGATATGAGGGAACAGTCTAATTTGAGTCAAAGGCCAAGGAAAAAGATGAGTTTTAAGCTGTGATTTGAAGGAACATAGTGAGGTGGCAGCTCTAATGTGAGGGGGCAGCTGATTCCATAGACAAGAGCCTAAAACTGAAAAAGAATTTTGTTGCATTTTGCCCCTATTTACTATTTCTTTTTGCCACTTTGACCCATTTCTGCTGCTTTTCACCTTTTTTTTGCCACAATTAACCAACTGTCACTGCTTTTTTAACCCATCTTTGCCACTTTTGCTGTTTTAATCTAATTTTTGTTGTATTTTGACTTTTTTGCCACTTTAAACTAATTTTTGCTGCTTTTCAACCATTTTCCCAGCTGTTTCTGCCACTTTAATCCAATTTTTTGCTGCTTTTTGCCCTTAATTGCTACTTATTTTTTCAACTTTTTATTCATTTTTGCCACTGTTTGGCCATTTTAAAATTAAAATCTCTTTACACAATTATTCAATTCCTTTTTATTAAACATGTCTCAGTTTCTCCTGCTTGCTTTTCTGGCAGTCTGATGGTTTGGCTTATCATGGCTTACCCCTGATGTCCGACTTTTCCGGTCATCTTGCCCATCCACATTGTTTACATTACTATATAAGGTAAATCTATACTCTATTGTTCTACAAGAGAAATAAATAACATTCATCTTCACTTTTTTGATGCTTTGAAAAGAGTGGTTATTATTGAAGTTAAAAATAAAATACAGTTATCACAGCTAAACTTTAGAGTGGACCATGGTTTTACTGGCCTCTATAGTCCCCCTCTCCGGCTGGGCCCCTGAAAGCTCTCCACCAGCATTAGCTATGTTATTCCCTGAGATAACTGTGCAACATAGACCTTTTTTTTTTTACCTCTAACTGGTCCTATTCCTATTTCACATCCAAAACTCGCTGACAAAGACTCCACGACCCACTTCTGGGTCCTGACCCACCAGTTGAGAACCGCAGGTGTAATTTTGGTATAGATGTAAAGACTATGAGACAGACTAAAATGTTTACAGTATATGTCTTATATATTTCATTTCTGATCAATGTCATGTTTTTTAACTCTCCAGCATTACAAATGTGTGGTATGTAGCTCTGTAAAGCAGGTTAAAAGTTGTTTATATGAATGGTGCTTGTTGCCTACTCTTGGTGTATACTTTAAATACATGACCTTCAATAAATAAATGAAGCTGAAAGAAATGCTCTTGAGAAAAGACACACTATTACGGGCTCAGAGGTCACAATATTTGAAAAACGTCAAATATAGAAGGAAGAATTACAAAATAAGATGGCAAAATGTCAATTGACAGATTTCAAATGAAGGAAACGTGAGACCTTTTAAATGAAAATTGAAAATGAAGAATAATATCTGATTAGTATTCTACAAAAGAGGTGTTTAGAATTTTTGAATGGATATATGAGATAGATAGGAAGATAAAATTCCATTTACTTTGTAAAGTTTGATGAGGTCCTATTTTTTACAGTTTCATAATACAAAATCCAATCCTCTGAACACAATAGTCAGTAAACCTGTTCACTGAATCCATCGCTCTTTTGTCAGACTGCAGACTGCAGATCTTGTACAGGCCTAGTGCACACCTAGATGGGTATTTTGAAAAAAAAATCTCAGTGCATTTTGGCCTTTTGTACACTCAGAAACAGCATTTAAAGTGCCTCAAAACACACCTTTAGAAAAAGTCTTTCCAAGTGAACTTTTTCAGAAACTCTGTTTACAGTGTTTTTGTACAGATGGAGTCACTGCTGCTTTATACAACTATGAAGACAAAAACCTGCTGCCAGTAATGGCAGTTTTGGCTGTGACCTGGTGCAGAATGGTGGGACAACTTTGGAAATAAAATCACTTGTCTTGTTACTGTCCCTTTGAAAGAAGCTTTGCCCACACAGGGAAGGACAGACCACTGTTGACACTGTTGTTTGGTCTCTGTAGAGCTGTAGAAACATGTGCAAGATGACAGGATCTGTAGGGGGGACCCTCTTTATGCATGTATAAAAGATTTATTCATGTATTAAAGGTTATATATTTTCAGATAATATATACTACATTTATAATTACCTCTGCCAAGGAGGTTATGTGATCGGGTGGGTTTGTTCATTTGTTAGTTTGTTTGTTCTTTTGTTTGTTAGTTTGTTAGCAACATAACTCAAAAAGGTTATGGACGAATTTTCATGAAATTTTCAGAAAATGTCAGAAATGGCATAAGTAAGAACTGATTAGATTTTGGGACTGATCCGGATCACCGTCTGGATCCAGAAATTTTTTAAAGGATTCTTTACTATTAGGAGATAGGGCAATGGTGGAGATCTGCGCTGTTACCTCTTTACACCAGGAGATGGCAGACATGGGTAACTTCAATCCCAGCAGCAGTTTTGGTGTGTTTCTACTCAAAGTTTTGGAGTTTATAGACTTTGAAAGATGCACACCCGGTCAAGGAGACGAGTCAGAGCGTAACAGAGAGAAAGACAGCGAATTGTAATGAGAATACTCACAATGCTGGGAGGAATAGAGGAATATTCACCCTCTGCCATGACTTCCAGTCATCCAGTGAGACCATGGGTGCTTCTGTCATGATAGTCCACACATAGCGAAGCCAATGCTTTGCCTCATCGTGTCTCCACCCCACCGGGGAGGGAGTAATCGGCGAATTAGATTTTGGGAGTGATCTGCATCATCGTCTGGATCCAGGAATGTTTTTAAAGGATTCTTCACTATTGGGAGATAGGACTGATGGCGGAGTTCTGTGCTCTCTGAGTGCTTTGCTAGTTTACTAATGCATTAATGGATATATTTTCCTTTTTTTTCTCAATGAACTCACCCCAACATTAAGATGTTTAAATACTAACTCATAAACTCACTCAGACTGTTGTTATCTTTTTTTTTCTGAAAAGGAAGACCTCTGTAAGGGACAGGAAAAGCTCAGCAGACATTTTTAATACTTAAGCTACTTTTGAAACATTCAGGTTAAAAAAAGTTAAAAACAAAAAAAACACAAACAAACAAACAAAAAAAAACCTCATGAAGAAACAGCAGCAGGCACAGATTTAAAAAAGCCTTCTACAAACAACACTTGTGTATAGTCCATTTCCACAAAGGGGTCTGGCTTGGTTCAGTACAGTTTTGCCATGGTTTAGCACATTGAAATCTGATATTTCCTGAAATCTGTCTCTTTTAAGAGATATAGATAATTTAGTTCAGCTCAGTAGAGCTGATTGTTTGGCTCTCAAATGGCTCTTCATTTGATCCTGGTTTGGCTTTTTAAATGTGGATTTAGTACGGACAAAGGATGACGGAAAGGAAACAGGCACTCAAACAGGAGCTAGCTACTGCGGTTAAAATAAAAGAGCTCTTTTTGTAGCACAGGCTTATTCGTGAACACCACAACATTACTTGGTCTCTTACCCCACAAGGTTTGAAAGTACTTCAACATTTCAAAGACATTTTTTTACAAAATGATGATTATTTTGTATGTTAAAGGGGCTAAGCTAGCCACTTAGCTCAGTACAAGACTGCTCATTACCATTGTTTCCCTTCATCTGGCTAGACAACATGGATAAGTGTAACCCATCTGGGTACTTTACCCAAATGATGCCGGCCCGTCCCTTTCTGGGGGAAAAAAATCCTTCAAAATGACCAGTAGTAAATGAGAAAGCCTGGATCATTAGGGATTTTATAAGTTTAAATATGAAAACTGTACAGTTAATAGTTATTAGGAGCCAAAATCCAATAGCCGGTGAGATAAACATATATTGTAGGAAATTTATGAAAAAATACACAGCATCAGTCCAACATTAACCCACTTTAGTGCTCTCTAATTTCAGCCAAAAGACACAGAACTATTCTTTGACACTATTTCGTCATTTGAGAATAACAAAAAAATCTCTAAATTGTGGCTTTATAAATGTTTAAAGCACAAAACATAACAAAATGGAATTGCCACAGCTGTTTTCTAACCTACCACCATTCAATCTGGGCTTGTATTCCCCGAAACGGGGGCGTGGTCACATTGGAAAGCAGGAAGTGGCATTGCACTGCTCTTACCCATACACTAGAACAGTGGTTTTCAAAGTGTGAGGCGGGCCTCCCCCGGGGGGTGCAACTGGACTTCAGGGGAGGACCGAACCTGAAACCAGTAAAAAAGGTGATTTGTTTTGCTACCTTTACTGTGTGTGGGGCAAAATGAACAGATTAATAGTTACCACAAAGACTATACTAGAGTTGACTATTTAAGTTAGGATTTCTCCTGCAGTGGTCCTGATCCCATTAAAATTGATACTGTTTAATTTGCAAAGATGTACGAGCTAATGACAGCATAAGGCTGTGTAAGCCCTGGGGTCATACTGAGTCAAAGCACTAAGTCAGGGAAATTTTTTGATAGGAAGTTAAAAGGAATTTTGGTCACTGAAGGTAACTTAGACATTTAGCACTATAAAAACTAAAGCAGCCTCTGCAGGTGCAGGTTTTTGGCACCAATAATGATCAAAAGTGAGTACCAGGCAGGGCTGAAGGTGAAGGATGATCTGCTTATGGAAACTCATGGTTCCCACTAAATTAGAGTGTAGAGCACAACAATCAGGTGGTACTGGCAATAAGTTAATTACTGAAACCAAATACCTGTTTGTCAGGGTAAGATGGATGTTTAAAAAAACATGCAAACCAAAGTATCAACAATATTAAAATGTTAAAAATAAAAATGTTTACAGATTTGACAAATGTTTGAAAATATAGTTCACATTTTTTTAATCCTATTTTTTCATGGAGGTGGGGGTCCACAGAATAAATGATCTTCTCCTAAGGGAGGCTCACTCGCCTTTGAAAACCCCTGCAGTAAAAGATCTGCAGGACTGAGGTAACTGTCATATTGATTGCCGATTCTTGCCAGTGAAACCAGTTAACCATGTCGAAAAACATTTTGTAAAGTGTAGTTATCATACCTAATGTGCGTAGAAATTTTCTAATGATAATTGACAGTATGGAGATCCTTTAAGAACTGTTGCAGGTCACATATTTTACCCCTTTACGACAAGTTTTTATTGATCTAAGTGGTCCCCAAAACATGCCTGTGAAGTTTGTTGACAAACACTCCAGTATTGGATTTTTGCATGTGTAAAAACCCTTCTGTTTCAGCACTGCTCAGAATGAGCTGTTTCTGTGTCTGTGGCTTTAAATGTTACTGAGCTGTCTGACTCTGCCCCTTAATGGATATGGTTCTCCTAATCCTCCCCCAAGCTGCCAGCTGAGAGGAGTATCAGGAGAGGAGGTTGGAACCTTCTTCTAAGTGGGGAGGGCCAACCAAACCTGGGGGTGGGGCTAACCCCCACATGACATCATGAGGGGAAAATCTGAACACATTTTTTGAAAGCTGGAGAAAGAGAGGGGGGGAGGGAATGGATTTTTCCGATTCTTGGGGGGATTGTGGACAAGCCAGGGGCACATATTTTTTGCCAGAAAAGCCTGAAAAAGTGTTTTTTGAATAATATGTGACCTGCACAGACAACCTTTTAGCATTTACTATTGTCAAGTTACCGCCTTTGTTAACCAATTAATGGTCAAATTTTTATTGACTAAACCCATTTCTTTCCATAGTTTAAAAAACTTGGCATTTTCTTTCTACATTGGTTTTGGCGCCCCCTGTGAACAAAGCAGAAAGCCTTACCTCTCCACAGATCCAGTAGATGTGTGGGTCATATTTACTGGTGAAAAAACCACATCCTAATTTATTTTCACAATTACAAGTATCTCTGTCAATCTGTTAGTGAAAATGTAAATCTTTTAAACATTTATCCAGTGGCAGAAGTGGCAAATATTAAAGTAATGTTTAAGACAAAGCCAGTTGTGTTCCTGGTGCTCTGTTTGCCTTTGTAGCTCATTTACAGGCATCTGTATTCATTTCAGCCTGTTTCATAATCAGTTAAAAATGTCTCACAGTAGCTTTAAGCATTACAAACTTCCCTCAGACTTTATTTTACTGTCTGAAACAGTCCTTCATACTAAATCTATTGCACAGTAAGCTACAGAAAGTAATGTCTTTTCAGAGTGAAGGGAAAGAGGATCTAAACATCTAAGATGAAAGCAGCACTTCTCAAACGACTCCTCTCCCCTATAATGGAAGCAGTCTTGACAGCTCAAACTTATTTTATAATTAAAAAATGGAAAATTGTTTAGAGTTGCTGTATCATTTATCACACAGTGTGCTGCAATGTGAGCAGCCTCTACAGGCTCATTATATCTGCTCATCAGACGCAGCAGGAGTCAGGGCCCCTCCAGGGCTCCTCCAGTCCCACAAACAGCTCTAAGACTATGTGACACCACTGTTTAGGAGTGTGACAGAGGAGAAGATGCCATCAACTGCTCCCTCTGCTGGCAAGGGTCCCAAAACATACAGAAAAATAATGAAAAAAAGCTGAGCCGTTAAGCCGAATATTGCAGTGACAGTAGCGTCTGCTTACCTTGGCACTTTGGTGCATTGGATGTAAATGACTTGCTGCTGTTGGCCCTGCGCTGCTGTGACATCCGGCCTATAAATAAACTCTGGAGTCCTCCTGGCAATCTGAAGGTCTTTGCACTCGCTTGCACACATGCACGCATGCACTCACACCACAGGGAAACAAAAGCCCTGTCTGTGTGACTAATACAATCTGCTGACAAGGTATCCTAGCAGGTCAACAGCCAGGACCCTCGGCCATCTTAAGAGCGATAACAAGGCCTAATTAGTGATAAATGCATGCCCCAAGAGGAGCTACTATCACTGCTTTTTGAGATATTTTGGAGGGTTTTTTGCATAGTAATTGTTGCAGCAGTCCAGTGAGAGTAAGAGTATGGAGAAAGTCGTAATGAGATGGAGCCAGACGGTGATCAGAGACACGTAAGGTCAGAGCCAGGGGGTGAAAGGCCGACAGCTGAATCTCACATTCTTCACTGCAGTCAGACAGACTGTCACATCCCACCATCTGTACCCCCCTGCACTGTCAATACACAAACATCCCTAAACATAGAGCTACAGGGAGCAGAAAGAGAGAGAGTCACCTTAAATCCTTTTTTAGATCTTAAAACAGACACAAACAAAGGGGGAGTATGCACAAAGTGCAATGCTGTGCAATACCTATCAATATAATCACCCTCTATTAGACTACTTTATCATCAATGTTTACTATGCACTGAAACTTTACTAAACTGCATTTACACTTTAAACCAAGGGTGCAACTATCCATCAGTTCAATCAGAGAAGAAATAAAGTAGAAAGAAATATACTTCTACATACCTCATTCAGTTTCTAATCATTCAAGCCAACTTTTATGAGATTGCTTTAAAAACCTAAAGTAGAAGAGTGACTGCAAAATGAAATGAGAAGGGTGCTCTGAATGAAGGTACCACTGCAACTCATCCAAAAATGGCTGAGGCTAGTCCTGTGTAATTTAAAAGATTTGAGGTAAAATTCTTATTCATGATGTAGTTACCCAAAAAGCTGTTAAAAGAAACCGGAAGTACATTTTTTAAAACAAACACAAAAGTTCTGATCAGATGTCAACTACAGGTGCATCTCAAAAAATTAGAATATTACATAAGCTCAATAAAAAAAGGATGTTTTAAACAGAAATGTCAGGCTTCTGTACAGTATTTTGATTTCTATGCCTTCAATACTCGGTTGGGCCTCCTTTTGCATGAATTACTGCATCAATGAGGCGTGGCATGGAGGCCATCAGCCTGTGGCACTGCTCAGGTGGAAGCCCAGGTTGCTTTGAGAGCAACCTTCAGGTCATCTGCATTGTTGGGTCTGGTGTCTCTCATCTTCCTCTTAACAATACCCCATAGATTCTCTATGGGGTTCAGGTCAGGCCATTTTGCTGGCAATCAAGCACAATAACACCATGGTCATTGAACCAGCTTTTGGTACCTTTGGCAGTGTGGGCAGCTGCCAAGTCCTGCTGGAAAAATGAAATCAGCATCTCCATAAAGCTTGTCATCAGAAAGAAGCATGAAGTGCTCTAAAATGTCCTGGTAGATGGCTGCATTGACTATGGACTTCAGAAAACACAATGGACCAACACCAGCAGATGCCACTGACTGTGGAAACTTCACACTGGACTTCAAGCAACGTGGATTCTGTGCCTCTCCACTCCTCCTCCAGACTCTGGGACCTACAAGAGTGGACTTTTACAATACTTCGGGATTTCCTGGTTGGCAGACTTCTGCACTTGTATCTTGACATGCAAAATTAGTCCTGTTTTTCAGTAAACACATATTGCAAGCTGCTTAATGGTGAAAACTGGACAATATTGTCCTATCCACAATGGCTACATGTAATTTATCAGCTTTTTATCCATCCATAAACAAGGACAGCTCCTGCAGACCCTAGGGGGCATCGTCTGTATATTTTACTGATATAGGGACATCAGTCATATATGTATAGAAAGTGGAAACAAGGTGTTACTGTATTACCACTAGAAATGAGTAATAATAATAATAATAATATCTTGAATTTATATAGTGCCTTACAAGAAACCCAAGGACGCTTTACAGGAACACATAGACATGAACAAACTATGTGAGGGGTAGGATGAGTGTAAGGAGTGGTTTAGTGAAGACTGTAGGCTGTGGTGAACAGGTGGTGCTTGAGACGTTTTTTTGAAATGCCCAGAGATGGAGTGCTACGGATGTCTGCAGGAAGAGTGTTCCAGAGGGTGGGAGATGCAGCACTGAATGCTCTGTCTCCATAGGTTCGGAGTTTGGTTTTGGGCATGGAAAGTAGGCCTAACCACAGTAAGGTTTATGACACAGCTGCCCTAAATTAACAGCATTGGTAATTACCAAATTCATTTTTTATGTTTCTGCAATTGTTAATACACCAATATGTAGAAGCTCTTTAACCCAAATGATATTTTTAATGCTAAAATATAATTATTATTGTTATCCATCCATGAATTTTCAAATTTACTGATTTACAAAAAAAACTGAAAAAATAGTAAAGCACATTAATATTTCTTGATTAAAATGTCAAATTATAGTTATTTACTTGCATTCCTGAACAGAAAAATTCGTTTTAGTGGTTGAATGTTATGCTTGATTAATATCTGACTTCTCAGAGAAGCCCAGTGAGCCGGCTCAAATTTGAGTGAATTCAGTTTGAAATTTCTGCTTCTGACACTGCTATTTTTTGAACAATATTCCTTTTTTCGACTTCCTGTAAAGTTATTACAAATTTGATACATTTTTCTTCATGTTTTGATTTGGATTAGTATGTGCAGTGTTCTCTGTGCTTTTGTGTATGGAAACAAAAGCTAGCATGAGGATTTTGAGCTTTCCTCACTTTTTTCAACACACTTCTGATATTATGAGCACAACTATAGATTCATCACACACAGTAAAAAATTTAAAGTCTTTTATTTCTTTTAAGTTTTGATGATCATGACTTAAAGCATACAGTATCTCAAAACATTAGAATATTATTTAGGACCAACAAAAGTGGATTTTTTATTTAGAAATGTTGGCTTTCTGAAAAGTTTGTTGTTTTATATGCACCCAATGCTTGGTTGGAGCTTCTTTTACATGGATTACAGCATCAGGGCAGTTTTGCGTGGAGGCGATCAGCCTGTGGCACTGCTGGGGTGCTATGGAAGCTCGGGTTGTTTTGGTAGCGACCTTCAGCTTGCCTGTGTTTTTGGGTCTGGTGTTTATCTTCTCCAGAGATTTTCTATGGGATTGCTAGCCAGTCAAGCACAGGCCAGCTAGCTACTTCCCCCTAGCTTCCAGTCTTTACGCTAAACTATGCTAATTGCATCCTGTACCCAGTCTACTTTTAAAGTATCAGGTAGTTTATCTCATGTTTCATTCTCAGAGAAAGTAAACACGGAGCTTCTTTTTTCATCAAGGGACCAAAAAATAATACAAGTTTACATTCTACTCACTGTTCATAATGAAATCAATGATCAGAGCAAAAGAGGAAGTCAGATTAACATGGGACGACAATGCAGGAAGGAGGTCATGTTTGAAGGATTAGTCAAGAAAAACAATTTAAACACAGAAAAATAATTGCAGCTGAGTCCCCGTCTCGCTCTAAGTCGAGACAGCAATCTTCTCTGATCATTTGATTATTATATAACCAAGACCACAACATTAAATTCTTACCAAGAGTGATGTCACATCATGAACTGATTTTATGTCTCAACAGCATTTTGTTGAATTAACATCAACATCCTGTTTCATCTCTTGATTTGTCTTAATGCAATTAAGGACAGGGCTTTCAGCGCACAGTAGGCAAAATACTAGACTGACTGACGCATGTGCTCCTTTAATCCAGCCACTGCAACCTTCAGGGGTTGTTTTCTTTCACAATGCAGCAAACACTTGTGAACTCATTACTTAACAAAATGCCCTCTTTTAATGCATCATATAAAATGGGACAACTGATTCTCAAAATGATTAAGGTTAAAGTTCAAGTACAATGCAATGCAATTTTAAAATGGGACAGATAATGGAGCATCTTAAACATTGAATCAATTGCGTTACAGTGCTTTTATTAAAGCTACAAAAGCACACATTGGTATGATGATTAGCCATGACTTCAGTTAAAATAAGACCACCACTTTCATCTGACACCTTCAAGACTCCAACCACTTTCCTGCCTCTATTTTACGTCCATTTAGCCTTTGTGGCCCGTAATAAGCACCACACTTCCACTGAGGCTGAGGCTGAAGCCATTATGGGCCCCTTCTTTGTGTCACACCTCGCAACAGACATCTGGACCACTCTTCTGTTGCCCAATTTCCAGTCCTATTCAGGAGGGACAAAAGAGAACAGGCGTCTCACCGTCCTAAAAGTCGCTCTCCATCATGTCCTGCTCTTACAGCCTGACACGGAGACAATGAGACGGAGAGACAAGAAGCAACGGCACCAAGGGAGCAGGTCTGGTGCGTGCTGGAGGAAGGGGGATGGGGAGGGGGGCAGAGAGTGAAACAGAGATCATACCCCCAGGGGAGCTGTGTGCGTCCACAAGTCCCCCCTGAAGAGGAAGACCAGACTGGCAGCGAGGACAGATTGTGGAGGAGTGGGTGTGAAACAACAGCTGCTAAATAAATCAGAGAGGAGCAGGTCTGCAACAATGACGGCTAGCATACAAAATCAATGCCCTCCATCATCAGAATCAGCAGTGACCATGAGGACAAAACGGAGGAAGTGAATGTTGCTCTGAGGTGTCGATACTGCTCTGCAGTGGGATCAGTAATTTACAATTGACAGTCATCAGCGAAGTGCTTTATTACAGCCTAAGAAAACATGCAGAAAGTAGAACTCTTTGCCTCAAAAACTAGATTACTGCAGGATAATTCCAAAGCACTGATCTCCTTAGCAAGCATAGACAATAATCACTCATTTTGTCTTATCATTTCCTGATTTTTTGATAGATTAACACAACAATCATGCCACAGACTGTGAAAAGAGGAGACTGCACTCTTGCACTGTGAGTGTTAGAGGGAATATTTGGGAATAATATATGAGCAGTGTGGAAAGTGTTACTGGGTCATGGAGCTCTCAAGACATGCTGCATTATAACATGATACACAACACGAGGGGAAAAAGCAGTGACAAGAAAATGGTGCAAAGTGAAGACTGTTACAAGAGGCTAAAAAAATTCAAAAATGGCAAAGCTCACACCTGATTGTAGAGAGGTAAAGATAAGGGGTAGAAATTAAAGGACAAAGACACACTAAATCTTTTTAGATAGAAAGCTTTAATAGACTTACAGTGTTTATGAAACATGCCTCTCTTTCTGACTGAACTAGCAAAACAGAAACTCAGAACATCAACACGCTGAATTTAAACCTATGAAATTAATGATGATGCACATAGTAAAACCCTCTTTTTTTGGAGGGTTGGTACCTGAACACTGATTAAGGGTCATTATTTACTAATTTTGGAGTTAAAAATTGACTCTTATTAACACTGAACAGTGTTACTTTAGCTCAACACTCCTTTGTAGTGTTCGAAATTTACTGTCTCTGTGGATCATTTTACACAAAAATGTTACTCATATTAACATTGTCAGGTGTAACTATTTATATAATGATCTACTAAAGAAAGTTAAAATATTGCTTTAAAAAGATTAGAACAACAATGAGTTATTTCCTTTTACTTTAGCTATACACTTGAGGTTCATACAGTTTTTTTATTATCAGTATGTTGCAATGCAGGTGGGAAGTCAGTAACTCAGTGGATAACTTCACACATGGTGCAGAAGTGTCTATTATCAAAAACAACAATAATTCACCAGAAACAAAGGAATCCCAGCAGAGATCCCTGTATCCAAACACATCTTAGTGCATACAAATACATCTCAGAACATCTAAAGCACATCTAAAACTTCTGCCCAAGGGCATGATGGAAAAACCAAGTCTCCCAGATTTGAAATGGCAGTTGGCTATGTTAATTTACTATCTGCAGAGTTTGACTAGCACTAAATGCATTAACACTGTTGGATAACTCAAATTTGAAGGCCATATAACTCAGAGTGGAGTTAAATTTACAGTTTGGGAGTTAAAATCATCTCTGATATGTTTAACACTGAGAATTCAACACTATAGGTTTTGCTGTGCAGTGCCTTTTGAGAAAACTAGTTACTTTGGGCCCCAGTTATGCAAATGCGGTCCATTAGTGGTAGTGCTCGATGGGGGGTCCATTATCAGGAATGCACGGGCGACACTGTGGACAGAAGTCAATTAATTCCTGATTAATTGACTGCTTTATTTGCCTTTCTATGCCATTTGTGTCATGCTTTTAAAAATCTAGTTTTGTCCACCTTCCAGGTTCTCGCATTTCATTGGCTTGAAATTTCTAGATTATTTTAGAAAACTACACAGCATCTCATAACTTTTTAAAGCCTCAAAGCTGTTGAGAAGAACTTTCTGTTTTGCTTCTTTTTCCTTTTAGCTCTCATGGAGATGTCTTTAATATTTTTAGTCTGATTTTTTCCAGCCAAAAACTCCTCACAGGAGCTTTAAATTAGACATGGCACCTATTTATGTCATGGGTTCAAACATAACATGTTTTCAAATTCAGATAAAGGAAACTTTTTTTTTTTAAACACAAAATAAATTTGTAACCCCTCAACTTAGTCCAGAGGACAACTCTACTACCAAACTTAAACTGTGTTTTTAAAACTCCTGTGAGGAGTTCTCAGTTGGGTATAAAGCAGACTTGAATTAATACTGATGCTTTCCGATGCTGTAGTGATTTTTTTTATGCTTATAACTGCTGGCAGGAGGCTGCTGAGAGATGAATCGAGCACACTGCTGACACAGACTTTGTTTACAGTTTTCAGGGCAAGATTCACAGTGAGTGATAAGTTTGACTGCTTCAAGAGAGTGGGATGAAATTTTTATAAGTACACACATATGGCTTTTTCCACCAGAAATGTTTAAATTAAAACAAATCAAAAGTTCCTTAACGGAGTTGAAGGATTTGTGTCCGTTAATGCTTCCTCTTTGGCTGGCAGCTCTCATGACCTCAGTGCTTCTCACTAGTGCTTGGTTTAGATCATGAAAGTTAACTGACTTAGCTTTTAAAATGACAATCAATGTCTGGACCTCACGGACATCGCCGCCTCCCTCCGTAAAAAAGACTTTATCGTAGAATTTCACTTGTGATTCTGTTATAGTGACTGGTAGGCTAAACCTCATGTAGAGAGGTGGAAGGGCTTGCTAACTACTCTGTAAAAGTTTAAACGACAGTATCTGCCTCTGACACACTTTCCTCTGATGACTGCAGTGTTTAATCTCTTCTGTCTGTTCAATCCTCAGCAGAAGGTTTATGACGCTGTCTTTTGAGCTCATCAAAAATTGAATGTGCAGCTACGTAGGTAATGTAGCTGAAGAATGTACACCTTTTAAGTTATAGCTGCATAGCTAATGTGACTAAAGCTAAAGAGGCTATGTAAGTTATATTAGCTTATGCTACATTTGCTAATGCTGATGTAACCGCTATTGCTGGACAGAGTACATTTTTTTAAGTTGATCAATAAAGATTTAGTTTATAAAACTAATTCATGATAGTTATTGAATAGGGAGTGCACTGCTTTGGATTTTTTACTACGGAAATGGTTTAACTTTATTATTTAAGAATGAAGTTTACAATTATAAACAACTTTAATTTCCTTTTACTGTACTCAAAGTATTATTTATGTTTACATGTGTAATATTTAAGTTACTATTATGTCTTCTTTCCACTGTTGTGAACATTAGTTCCTGCCTGTTGTAGTTTCAGGAGGGACAGTAATGGCTGTGACAGAGTGAGTGACTTATGTAGCTTTTAGCTCTTTTGGGAGAAATACCACACTGTACTTTCTTGCTGTTTAGGTGATTACTGGAGTGAAATAAAGACCACTGTTGAAGTAAAACTGTAGCTCCCTTATCACCTATCCTCAGAAGGCCAAGAAAAGAGGGTTACACTAGCTAAGTTAAGCTGGCATTGCTAAAGCTAACATAGCTAAATTGGCTAGCTAAAACAAGGAACCATTTGTGTAACTACTTCTAAAACAGGTTTATGCATATTTAATCCTGGATTAGACCTTTTTGTCTGTTTTAATTAGGCTTATGAAATGAATGTAACTGCTAGCCTTTGTTTATGATTAAAGTTGAATTAAAAAAAAAAAAACTTTTATCATAGGAGGTACAGACAGAGGCGGCATCTCACAATGGGCTCTATGCACGAACTGCTTCCGCATTTGGCATTAGACCACGCCCACACTTCCGGTCGGGAGAAGAGAATGGGGTATGATGGCAAAATTGTTGCGGTTTACTCACTGTTTGCATGAGTTACCTGAGCTGACTGTCAATGACGAGTTAAATTTAGCTGAAGATGTACATTGCAGCACGCAGCAACGATGTCCAGAAGTGCTTTTGACCTGTTTTTGAAACATCATTTTAGCATGTTTGGATGCCAAGCGATGATGGTAAACACAAACAACAATCGAAACAAACAAACAAGAAAACAAAACAACTAAACGGACAAATTAAGGCAGTATAAGAAGGTTTAGATTCCGTTTTGGCCTAGCACGTTCGGCGGACGTTGAGAACCGGTCTTATTTTCCACCGGAAATACGCCACCCCCTGCCGTGCATAGAGCCCATAGTGGTCTGCAGCCATAACCCTCATCATATCAGAAGGTTCTTAATTTTGATTGGTTGGAAAGGGAGAAGTGAAAATGAATAGTAAAGCTGAGTTGGCAACGTTTTTTTATTTTAAATGTGAGAGCAGTGTGAGCACAGCAACAAAAAGTAGTGCTGAAATGCTAAACTACGGATAAAAATATTTAACAGGAATTTCAATAAAAAGTGGACAAAGCCCCCCTAAGAATTATAAAGACTCTCCGAATAAAGTATGAGTTTAATTCATCTGAAATGTTTAGTTAAAAGCCAGTCTCCAAACCCCACATCCATAAAAATGCAGTCCACACCACAAAACCTTAACCAAAGTTAACTTTAACATTTATAACCTGAACAAAGAAACAACTTAAAACGTGACTTCCTTTGTTTTTTTTTTTGTACCATGGTCTAATGGGACTTGATCCGTCCTACCGTCAGCTATATGTAGCTGAAGAGCTTAAGCCTGGGAGCACATGCATACACATGAGGAGGCAGATGTCGTGCCTGTCTCTTTAAAACACTGTCTCCTGGAGGTTGGCGAGGATTTGGTGCGGATAGCAGGGAGTGCGGAGCTCAGCTCGGCATGTGCACGGCTTCATCTCCGCTCCAACAGACGCTGCAACCTGCAACTACCCGAACCAGCGCCGTAGACCCAGAAAGAGAGGAACTGTTTTACTTATGACCGGGATAAATATAGTTAAACCTCTTCTTTTTGTTTTCAGTAGCAGTAGGAGATCTTAGAAAGAAGTGGCTGCGTGTGTGAGTGTGTTCAGTGCGTAACCGTGAGCATGCGGGGATGAAGAAGTGCTGCCACTGAGTTTTGTTATTAGGTTTCTCCGGGGCGGTGCTGCTGCTGAAGATCATCCTGCTGCTGCCATGGGTCTCTGGGAGTGACATCGAAGTTTTCCTGGGATGATTTTACGCGCTTGAAATATTCCAGCTGAGGCTCGAACTCTGTTCCCCGTCAGATATACATGTTTTCAGTCAAATCTGCGCGTTTCAAGGACCGGATGAGGTCTGATTTTCATTTATAATTTGAGTGGAAAAGTCAAGAAGGCTGCTGACTCAAGGAGAGGGTGGAGATGAACTTGGGAAATTTACTACTTGTGTCGGTCTCATTCATCACCATCACATCAGGTAACACATTTTTCAGTCAAGCATGTATGTCTTTTAAAGGTAACACTTCTCTTTTACCCACTGATCCTCTTCTCCTGCTTGATTTCTAACATGTTTCTCAGTCAGTTCTGTAGTCTGAACGCATCATCCCTCAAGCATGAATTGTGTGGAGAAATATCCCCCACATTGATTTGTAATGTTTGATATCACTGGTGAGAGGGCACATTTCGTCTCAGTGTCCCCCTGAGTCCCGGGGTGGTCACGCAGGGGGCCATTACGCAGCAGGAGGGGTCAGAGGAGGCTCCACACTGAGGCTGAAGTGAAACCATTTAACTCTCACTTTTAGCACATGAACTCTCACTGACAGTGCAACCTTCATCCCTGCCCCCAAAAGGGGGTTTGGGGTGCATATATATGATTAAAAAATGGCATTTTAAGCTCATTTTGATTACTGTTTAGGAAGGGATTATGTTTTTTTTTAACCATTGCTCTTATAACAGCTTAATATTCCAAGCTTTAATCCAAAACTAAAGCATGGCAGTACTCAGAAAAAAACAATTCATTTGAGAGCAGATTTGCTATTCATTTTTTGTCATGCTAATTGATATGGCTCTTAACACACAAAGACAGATGATTGTGTATTAAATGCCTTAATGGTGTGTGGCAGTGTAGTCTTTTTAGTTGATTAAACTGAATTTAGCTCAGTGGTTCTTACATAAAGTTAAGCAGTTAAATCCAAACTGATGCAACAAGCTTTGACCAGGAGTAATACAGCATTTTAGGCACTAATACTTGAGTTTCGAGAATCTGAAAATTGATCAATTGATCATGAATTAGCCACACAAAAGCATACTGCAGCACCACATGCCTCATTGGATGCTTTAATGGTATCACTGTCAAGTTTTAGACTACCAGTAGAGCAATATAGCCTTCACTTCATACGCTGTTATGTTTCTGTTATCCATTACTAGCTTACATTTTCAGCCATCTAAGGGCAGTCAGAAACACAGCACACAACGAGCATCATCGCTATGTTTCCTGACAACTAGCATTAGTCTTTTCTGAAAAAGTTTGGCCATTTTTCAAAATATTCTTGGTCTGGCTTGAGCTGTCCACTGCCCTCATAATTAACAGTAGTATTGTAACATTTATCTGCAAGCATCCAGAGAATGAGCAGATTTATGAACAAAATGGACAGAGAGTATAGACAGAAGGCTCGGCCTATATCCACATGCCTATGGAATGTAGAGTGTAAATTGAGCGTATGGTTCAGGCAGGTTACAGAGTCAAGCGCTACCATATATTTAAGATCAGCTGATCTCATGCAAGCCTTCATGCATGCTACTGGCTAATTGCACTCTTGCAGCCACTTTTTTGCAACCCTCCTCCACCCCAGCTTCTCCTTTTTGTTTTTGCTTCTGACTTAATCAGTGTCCTTCTGATGTCAGTGATGCTTGCTCTGTTTTTTTTTTTTTTCTGCCTCAGGCTTTCCTTATTCTCTCAGGAAAGGCAGGAACGTGTGCTGCTCCTGCCTAATCACTTCCACCTAGGCTCATGGAGGGGTAAAGGGATCCCAGAACAGCCACACCGCCACATAGAAATAATGGCAAAAGTGCTAACTAATTTCTACAAATATAGAAAGTGGTCCTGACTGAAATGAGCCATTTCTTAACACTCAGGAGATACATGAGCTACATCAGTGTTCATTCTCTTGTCATATTTGTGTTCATTTGTAGAAACGAGGAACCTTTGGTTATTGTTGAATTTGTGCATCCTGTTGTGGTTACTTTTGTAGCATTCCTATTTTGTCCTGTTTAGGTGTTGGTAAAGTCATCAGAAAAATCTTAAATTGCCTTCTTTTGAAAGTGAAATATAACACAGAGAAATAATATTTTCCATTGAAAATATTTAGAAAGGCTGTTTTGACTGAGTGCAGTTATTACTCTTGTCTGAGATCTATCTTGTAGCAGCAGATGCAGGAATTAAGACTGACCATATAAGAAAAGTCAATCTTATGGCTGACACTCTGGTTTTATTTTGATGGTTTCCAAAGAAATATCAAAATTACTTTCAGTCTGTTTCATGAACAGCTAGAAATCCTTACAGTAGCTTTAACTTCTCGCTCCAATTGAGTTGTCCACCTGAAAAATCCTGAGTGGATTTTCAAGTTGTCTTGTATTTGTTCAGTGTTCAAGTTTTATTATGTAAAAAATAGATTACTTTGTCTTCTCTGATCTCTTGTTCTTTTCAATATTTTCCATATTTTTGTTGTTTCTACTGTGGATGAGTACCTCAGTAAACAAAAAACTTTGATGGTTATTGTACCCCCACTTATAAAAGTATGTAGAATGGCATGAAACATTAGTTAAGGGCCATAAAAACATGTCTCAAAAAGGTTACTTAACCCCTATATATGTTACTCAATATACTTTGTATGTTTGTGAAAAAGTTAATAATATAAGCTAGTATTTCCATAGCTTATATATAAAAGAAGTTAATAAGAGTCAATGTATGTTATATATCAGATATAATTTAACATGAGCTGTTATGTGTTTTATAAATGTGTAAAGCTAAAAGGGCTGATACTGTGCTTATAAAAAGTGTTCACCCCCTTTGATGTTTTACTTTTGTAATGATTTTATAAATCAATCATGGTCAACATCATTTGGCTGTTTTGACACAAAACCTCTTTAACATCAAAGTGAAAACAGATTTCTACAAAGTAATGTCAATTAGATAAAAATATGTAATGTTAAATAAGTGGCTGCATAATTATTCGTGCTGTTTAAGTCAGTATTTAGTAGATGCATCTTTGGCTGCAATCACAGCCCCGAGTCTATGTGATGGGTTTTAGCCAGGCTCGCACATCTGGACACTCAAATTTTACTCCATTCTTCTTTGCGAAACTGCTCAAGCTCTGTCAGGCTGCACTGGGATCAGTACTTAACAGCCCTTTTCAAGTCCAGCCACAAATTCTATATTGGACTCGGCCACTCCAGAAAATTCACCATGTTGTCTTTAAATAATTTCTGTGTAGCCTTCACTGCCATTGTTCTGCTGGATATGTTATATGAATATTATGGAAATAAATGAATATGAGCCGATACATTACACAAATATACCTGAAATAAATTGACTGTTACACATTCTGTATCTGACATAAGTTGATATGAGCTGCTATATGCATTATAGGATATCTGAAAAAGTTTCTATGAGCCAGTGCTATACTGAAAGACATTAATATGAGCAGATTTTTCCATCAAGCTCTATTTCTCATCATCATTATTAGAAAAATTGTACTATTAATCCAGCACACTGTGGCCACTTGTGATATATCCTTCCTTTAACTCTGTCTCATAATTACAAACTGGTGCCACCTCTTAACATTAAAAGGCACTTTTCAACACCCACACCATCTGCCTTCTTCTATTAATCTGGTCTAAGTATTTTCTCATATTCCCACCTCTATTAAACTGTGGCATCCCGTAGGGTGATGAGTATTTTCATAAAAACGCTTAGGAGAAGAGGATTCAAGCAGGCTTCATGAGCTCTGTGGGGCTTGTGTTTAGACAAATATCTCACTAGTGGAATTAATTCTGTTGTTTTTGAAGACTAATTAAAATATGCGAGCGTTAGGCGTATAGCACCATATGTTTTGTTTATGTTGAGTCCAGCTGATAAGTTGGCATTAAAATGTCTGATTGCTAAAACAACTAGTGTGTCCTTCACAAATTGCATTCAATTTCACACAGCAGCTCTTAATCCCACACGCACACATTCACACAAACAAAATCTCAATTAAGACGGCATCAGTGTAGACCCTAATACATCTCATTGAATCTTAGTTATCTTGAGCTGCATTCAGACCCGGCTCAGTGTGGAACTAATCGATGCTAAACAAGCGTTAGCCACTGATTTGTGTCCACTCTGTCCCCCTGCTCATTACTCGGTGACAAACACGGCTGAAGGCTGACTAAAGCCTTTCACAGTGCCTCTTGATGAAGCATCCATGGGTGATGAAACCTCTGCAGAAGCTGGTTAGTCCTGTAATGTGCTACAGGCTTGAGTCATGTCGCCGGATGTTGATGATGCCCCACTTCTGGTACAGTCAGAGATGACATCATTCAGAGATGAGATTACGGGCAGGTCGGCCAACAAAGGCTCAAAAAGCCCAGACTGTTGCCAGAAGACATTAAAACCTTACCTCCTAGCTTTGAAATGTAGTTTGTGTGGCACGCTATCGCCCTCCCGCAGAGATTACTTGGCAATGTCACAAGAACTCCTTGAATGTTTTTGGCCTTTTCAAGTATGTAAATGAATTGAAATTGAAAAAGACACAAGTAAATCTCAGCAGACAGCCACCAGCCCCTCAGACAAGCTGCCAGCCAGCTGCTTCTGTCTCAATTTAACTCGCACGGAAAGTTAGACTCGGAGCATTCTGCCTAACAGGTAGATAGTTGTGTTTTTCAGCTGATATCAAGCTGTGAGCTGAGACAGGTCCAGCTTTTTGTATGCTTTATTTTGCTCCGAGCTCAGCTGTCGCTAAAAGGCAACAAAATCTGGAGCCAGACAGAGACATTCGCTCCGAGGCTTTGATGTTTTCACACATTAGCGTGACAGCAGTACACTTGTGCCCTTGGGGAGGATGCGAGGTTAATATTTAGACATACTAATTAATGGAAGCGCCCCTCGTTATGCAATGAAACGCCATATACGGCTCGGATCAACAGGGTTTTAAGACGTGATCTTGATCACCCCCTCAGCTGTTGGCCTGCTTACTCTGTGAGTTCAATGAGGCAGAAATGCAGGAGATGCCATGAGCACACATGTGGGCGTGTGTCTGAGTTTGCAATTAGCAACAATGCCATAGCATGTCTTTCAAAGCTGCGTGCAGCGCTAATAGGCTCTCATTTGACAGGGGTTGTTTGCTCTCTGTTGATTTTTTTTCTTTTGCTTCTTGAATAAATAAATACATTATTACAGATCAGATCCAATCTTGACAATTACCACAGCAAATCAGCCCTGAACACATGATAAGATTATAACAAATTAAGTCAGATTGCTGTAAAGAGAACAAAGAATCACGCACATCGTTATGCCTTGTACAGACTCAATTAGTCAAGTTTCAGTAGTGAAATGTGTTTGGAAAAACAGCATCATACTAAACTTCCCTCTAGCACTACTTACTGATGTGTATGTGAATAAGTCAAAACTGAATAATAACATGAAGTATGTTTATTAAGTGAAATGGATAGCTTATGAACTGATGGAGAACTGTCTTTTTAATCTTCAGTTCTCAGCAACCAAAAATGAATCTCAGCAAAAAAAAAATTAAGCTATCTTTCAACATAGTTGTGTTGCTGTTATCCAGTAGCTTCAGTTTCTTTTAGATGAAAAACTTTCACAAAACACTGGTTTTTGTAAACTGACACACCAGTTAGACTGTCTTATTTATTCATAGCATGGATATATTTCATATTCATCTGGGAAACCTCACACACAAAGCGCTTGGGATAGGTAGGACTCCCCAGAAAATTCTCAAAGTGACTGGAATAGCATTCTGTCACATTCATGATGGACCAATCAGAGCAACAAAGCAAAATGAGGTAGTAGATATGATGTGCTAAGCTAAGCTATACATGCTAGGGCTGCTGTAGTGTTGGAGCGGCGGAGCTTTGTAGTTGCTAATATTCATACCTAAGCATATCGAGAGTAAGAAAAAACATCTCTGCTAAGAGAAGCTTTCAGTATGGCAACCTTGTTTCAATAAAGGAATGTGGTTGAGTTCTAATCAAAATGATGCCTTTCTACAGCTACATCCAAGCTAATCGGTAACCTGGTGGCAGCCAGTGTATACACCAGCTTACAGTAAAACTCAACCCCCTTATCTGTTTAGATATCGCAAAGGCTAAGAGTTACACAAACAGTACTATGCAGAACTTTTAGGCATGTTTGGGCCAAACATTGAGGCTGAAGTAAGGTGTGGATGTGTCAAGTAAGTCTACCTGAGGACATTATCATGTGATAAGGAGGACTGACACAACCCTAGTCATGCTCTGGATGTCCTAGCATATTACCAGGGGCATAGGAAAATAATCTGTTGGGAAAAAAAATTTAAATCCACACATTTATAGTGGAGTAAGCAAGGGTGGATGTGGTGAGTAAGCACAGCCTAGGCAGGTAGTAGGGTTGCCACGATCCCTGATTGTGCAGTGGATCTCCTAAGGGCCTGAAAACTGCTGGTGATCTTCAGGCGTATTACCAGGGGTGAAAAGGCTTAAACAACAGATTTTCCATCAAGCATGGCCTTGGATGTAGGGCATCTATCACCACATATCACATGTCACGTTTGACTCTGTGAAAGTTTTGCTTGCATTTTGCGCTGAGGCGAGGCTTCTGTCTAGCCACTCTGCCATCAGTGCCATTGGTGGAGGGCTGCAGTGACGGTCATCCTTCTGGGACTTTGACCCATCTTCACACAGGATCTCTGGAGTTCAGTCAGAGTGACCATCAGGTTTTCGGTCACCTCTCTTACACAGGCCCTTCTCCCCTGATCCCTCAGGTTGGCTGGGTGCTCAGCTCTTGGAAGAGTTGTGATTGTGCAAAACTTCTTCCATTTGAGAATGATGGAGGACAGTGTGCTCTTGGAAACCTTCAGTGCAGCAAAACTTTTTTTGTAGTCTTCCCCAGATCTGTGCCTTGCAACAATCCTGTCTCTGAGCTCTGCAGGCAGTTCTGCATGGCTTGTTTTTCCTCTGATTTGCATTGTTAGCTATGGCCTTTTGTAGAGAGCTGTGTGCCTTTCTATATCATTTCTGATCAATTTAATTTACCACAGGTGGACTCCAGTGCACAGTCATGTTGGAACAAGAATACGCCATCCCCAAACTGTTCCCACAAAGTTGGGAGCATGGAATTGTCCAAAATCTCTTGGTATGCTGAAGCATTCAGAGTTCCTTTCACTGGAACTAAGGGGCCAAGCCCAGCTCCTGAAAAACAACCACACACCATAATCCCCTCTCCACCAAACTTTACACTTGGCACAATGCAGTCAGAAAAATACTGTTCTCCAGGCAACTGCCAACCCAGACTCGTCCATCAGATTGCCAGATGGAAATGCGTGATTCAACACTCCAGAGAATGCGTCTCCACTGCTCTAGAGTTGAGCTAATCTGAAGGTCACATGAAGTTTCGAGGTCTGTAGTGATTGACTCTGCAGAAAGTTGGCGACCTCTGCGCACTATGCACCTCAGCATCTGCTGACCCCGCTCTGTCATTTTATGTGGCCTATCACTTCGTGGCTGAGTTGCTGTCGGTCCCAAATGCTTCCACTTTGTTATAATACCACTGACAGTTGACTGGAATATTTAGGAGCATAGGGTCATAATAATGAAACAATCAAAATTATGAAATAATAATACAGCTTTTTTTTTCTTTTTTGATTGTGGGAATGGGCTTTCATTGACTCAAGAAAATATTTCCTACAGTTTTTAACTTATTTTTTGTATCAGCAGCAGTACCAGGCCCCAGTCTAGAGCTCAGTGTGATTGTTGCTGTCAGTAACACAAAAGGCCCAGGCTAGCTGATATTCTATAGTGTGAACAAATACACATAGTTAAACTGTTCACAGAATGTCTCTACCTGAATGCTAAAAGTAAACTTTAATGCTTTTAAAAAATATTAATAACCTAATTGAACATTAAACCCTTTAACGCCTGTTGTCACGCATTTGGTACATACTTTTATGATACCTCTATCTAATCAATATGCTCAATAAATTACTCAAAAAAACAAACGAATACAATCTGATAAATGATAAAAATGCCCTCAAGTGGATCTTCAGTTACCAAAAACACCTAATGAATGAAATGAGATACTAAAAATATAGTTGTTAAATTTTAAGGAAATTTGGATTTTTAAAAATTTTAGTAGAAAGTTCAATGAACATTTCAGTTCCAAAAAATTCGAATTTTCTGGCTATTATTTGTGTTTTCAGGCATTAAGGAGTTAATATAATCAAATACTTAATCTGCAATTGACAACTTAAGTGAAAGGTCGAACAGAAGTGGGCTGGTCTGAGTCTTGAAACTCCAGGGCTGAAATCAGTCCCACTCCAGCCCTGGAGTCCTTCTTTACACAGTGTTGCTTCTAAGTACTCCTGAATCTATTAAGGTTAAGGTACAACAGCATACTAAAGCATATTAACAGGAAAAATTAATTTGTAAAAACTAAAACCATAAATGTTAAATGCCTTCATAAGATCCCAAAGAGAAAGTGAGTTACGGTGTAGATCTAAAAGACAGAGTCTCACCTGAGAGAACATAATGAATCAAATCAATAGCACTGTTAAACAGACTGAAGTGTTTCATTAGGCAAATAAAGAGAAAACCTCAGCTTCAATATCACTATGTGTGTTTAACAAGTCAAGGTGTTAAATGAAACTGTTTCTCAGTGAAAAGGCAGTTCTGCCTCTCGCTCTGACACATTCATTGGTATACAGTATAGCCTTAAGAGTGTACTACAGAGTGATAACCTTGCATGAGTCTGGCACTCTCTCATTCACAAAGCCCCCCCTCCTCCGTATTGGACGACAGCTCAAGGTTGACTGCCATTTGCTCTTATGGATTAGCTCTGCTCTCTTCTGAAGGTCTTCAAAGTTAAGATGTGTTTAAAAGAGTTTTATTGATCTGTCAGTTGTGATGTGGCGTCGGCACAAAGACGACATGTTTCGTAACTAGCGTGGGTTTAACAATGTGTTGTGGCTTTCAATTGTAGCCTCTTGGATCAATGAGCGCAGTGAATTGGTAATTTTTACCCCTGTTTGCTTCAAAATGCCTCTGATCTCCGGTTGTTTTTTTTTCTTTTAAAGTCATTCAGATTTATTTGTTTTCCACAAAGTAATGCTTTCATGTTTTATTTGCTGCTGAGGAATGACTGTGAGATCTGACTGCAATCTCTTTCCTCAGCAGCACTGAATATGCAGTAAACAATATTCTTCTATTTTATTTGCATCAAAAATAAAGATCAGAGCTGTGACTTTAAAGAATATGCCTGAATGAATTGAAGCTGCAGATTTTGAAGCTTTTTCTTGTGTTTCTGATTTTTTAAAACTGCTGCGGGAGGGAGCAATGTCCTTTCTGTCTTGTTTATCCCTTGTAAATTTAAAAGTGATTTCACACCAGAATGCCCCGGATTAGTGTTTTTTCACACAAATTACGTCACACTTTAAATCCCCGCATGCACTCGGGTATCTCTGAGCACCTACTGCCGGCTCTAATGGGCCATGTTTATGATCCCATCCCCATTATCGCCCGTGACGTTTATTTTTCCGTGTCACAGGTGTGGCTGACAGAGTCTCTTTTCACTGAAAGGTGCTTTCAACCACTACACAACAATCTTCCTGTCATGGAGGCAACATTACTATGAAAATGTCCTTTCTCAGGAAGAAAATGTGCTGCTGTCGTCTTCAAGGTGGTGAAGACTGCCTGGAAAAATGAAGCTCAATAGGAGGGAGACACTTTGAAAGAGCAACTAAACCCCAAGGCCATTTTCAGCCGAAAGCCTTTGTATATACATATTTATTGATGAGATAGAGTCTGAACATCAACATTTAAGTACAACAAACTTAAACACTACATTAACCCTCTGAGCCCTAAGCTATGTTTAACCATTTTGTCTCACCTGGACTTATCGTCTGAAAAAGCTTGTAAATCATCAACCCTGTGGTGCATTGTCAAACTCTTAACATTTTCTCTGGACAACCTGGGCTTAAACAATGGGGACTGTGAAGACAACAGAAAAAAACTAAACAGAAGTTAAAACTCAAAATTTTTTATGTGTGACACAATAATGACTTTTTTTCCACAAAATTGTTCTCCCATCTCTTGGGGACCAAAACATTAATGAAATAAACATCACAGCCCATGTGACATCTGTTTTGGGAAATCAGTATGGTGGCTAATGATAAGCCAGTGGAAGAAACAATCTAAAATGGATTTAAAAATGGATAAAACGGTATTCAATATTAGAGTTACTGGTGTGGATTTAAACTCTAAAGACCCCAGAAAATCACCTAAGTTCCAGGCTCTCTTCAAAAACTCCTGTAAGGGCTGGGAAGGCATGGTTAGCATCATTAGAACAGCAAAACCGAGGGCTTCCAGAGGGAAAAATTAAGTGGCTATGAATTTATGGTTCAAAAGTTATTTAACCTTTGATGACCCATCTCTCCTCTTGTTGTATATAATAACGCCTGCCTCAGAGGATTAAGAAGAATGCATAGCAACTGCCCTCTACCAGCTGAAACCAGACCATTGCAATTAATATTTTCTGTTGGTTGATCTGATGGCAGCTAGGCTTGTGCTCAAAAAATTGATCTGGCAGTAGATTGTCACATGCACCTTACTGATATGCGTATCAATAGAGATTTCACAGAATCAGTATGGCCATAGATGCAGTTTGAGAATACACATCCTCTATGGTGCAGTCTACAAAAAGGCCAGTAGATGGCACAAGTAATAAAACTTCACCAAAATAAGTCAAAAGTACACTCTGCTAACATGGATCATAGCTTCTCTGCTTGTTGGCTAAAGAAAGATACTGGATTATTTTTGGGTTTCTTCAAACACCAGAAAGTCAGGAGTTTAGCTGGAGTCATTCCAGCTGTAAGAAGGTAAAACACTGCAGTAACTCCAAACCTCATTGACACACAACACCAGACAAGTTGGTAGTTAGCAGCAACAGCCAGGCTCACAGGGCTAGTGTCATTTCAACCAGCACTGAATGACGCTGTAAACTCAAAATTTCCCTCAACTTTCCCTCAACCTCTGCCTATGATCAGGAGGTCATAAGCAGAACTTTGTGATTTATTTGTAAGACATGAACCAAACAGTGGCACTGATATCAAAGGCTTATAGCAGCTGCTTCAGGCAGTGCAACACTGTTTAATCCCCACTTGTCTGTTCATCACAGACACTGCGGTGCTGTTTTATGCAGAGGTAAAGCAAAAAGTCATTTTTACAAATGCAAGTGGGCTTGTAATAAAGTGAAACCAAAATATAATATGAAAAATATGAAAAGCAAGACAGACAACAGAGAGGGCCATTTTAAGTTTAGGATGTTAAATATGCTGTATTTTTACTGTTGACTAAGAATTGACTGTTCTTATTCACTTAGATGTCTGAGGATCTGAATTTAAGTGTTTTGAAGTGTAAGAACCGTTAAAACAAAACCTCTTCTGTTATACTCTAAAATAAAGACAAGCTACTGTAAAAATTCAGTGTAGGACATGTTTGTAACGACATGTTTAGTACCCCAAATCAATGTGTATCTTGATACGTATTGTATCAGGAAGCTGTGGGAAATACATAGCCCTAGTGACAGGGTTTGTGATACTATGTTTTCATCACCACAGAGCCCAACAGAGTTCCTGCTCACATTTTTCACAACTGTAGCTGAAATTTGTGATTAACAGCATGCTGCGTCAATCAAAGATATGGCTGAAGGAACAGAGATTTAAACCTGATACCTTGAAGACCTGTTCAAAACTTGAAAATCAATAAAGTTTTAGCTTTCTGATACTATCAAAAACCTTTTACCATTTCCATAACCTTCTATGTACTCTTGTTTCGTCTGCCCATCAAACAACAGAAAGTATGGATAAAAAAAAAATTTAATAAAGGTGGTATCATCAAACTTGTGTCTTTCACAGGATTATAAACTATAGTTTCATGCACAGGTAGCTTTTGGTGAGTCTGACATTATGGCCAATAAAATCAGCAACAGCAGCTTAGACTGTGTTGTTATGTGGCTGATAGGAGCAGGACAAAGGAGTGAGTTGGGTATCTCATCCACTATGTTTTCCATGATGCTCCAAAGGCGTGTTGAAATTCCAGGGTAGATACACTTCAGCTGAAACGCAGTGCTTTTGTTACTCTTTAACCTGTTGTAACAATAATAAGCATCCATTAAGCTTCAATAAAACCCTCATCTTTCACACTGTTGAAAAGAAGCGTTTCTGATATAATTTCTCTCTCAGTTCAGCATTGTCTCAAAAGATGGAGGCGTTAAGGATCCCTTTTGATGTTCTCTTGTCTCTTTTAAATAATGTACACACCAAAGATGAGCAATTGTCATAGTAAAAGAGAATTTGTCACAGTAAAAAAAATAACTGAAAGCAACCAGGACTTTACAATATGTGCTGTCACAGCGAGTACAAGGACAGCTGTATTTCATAAACACTGACAAGGTTACAGCTCACAACAGAAAGCCTCAAATACAGCTGCCATCAATGTGTAAGGGATAAAAAGAAGCCATTGTTATTAGTAAATGCTGTTGTATATTGCTGATTGTTTGGGGATTTGAATGATGAGATTGCTCCAGAACATTGTCAGTATTCCCAGGGAGGTCTCTTTATATTGTTCTTAAAAGTTTGAAATGTTTAAAGCACACTGGTGCTTTAGAGCTTTATATGGTAAAGCAAACCAATGCAGTGCCAAAGAGAGAGCCAACACATTAAACGGCTTTAAGAAAAAAATATTTAAAACTTGATTGTTTATTTAGTTTATCTGTGTTTATTCAGCAAATCAAATAAATTGCAGCCACTCTAATTAAAACAACCACATCTATTATTGAAATTATAAGCTTGTAAAGTTAAAAGCCCCTCAGAGGAATGAGTGCTCCTCTTACATTAAAGCCAACATTAAAGCCATGGTATCTTTTTTCATGTTATCTTTGATGCACACATGGTTTTAGTCACTTCAAAGCCCTGAGCACAGAGCAATATGAGGCACTCCCCTATGCTAATAGCAATCATTTAAAGTGAAGAAAATATTTGTATTTTCTAGTAAAAAGCCATGACTTACAGGACATTACCACATCATTCCACAAGATGTTGAGGTGTTTCTGTGGGAATTTATACCCATTCCTTCTGTAGAGCATTTATGAGGTCAAGCACTGATGTTGGTCCAGAAGGCCTGGCTTGCAATGTCCATTCCAGTTCATCCAAAAGGTGCTCAGTGGGGTTGAGGTCAGGGCTCTACGCTGGCCAGTCGAGTTCTTGGGCTTGCACTGAAGAACAGTCATGATGGAGTAGAAAAGAGCCTTTTCCAAACTGTTGCCACACAGTCAGAGGCATAACATTGCCAAAAAAGTCTTGATATGCTGAAGCATTAAGATTATCCTTCTCTGGGAGTAAGGGACCTACCTAGCCCAAACCCTGAAACACAGCCCCAAACCAAATTCTATGAAGCCGCACAGTTCTTGCGTTTACATTAGTGCCAGTGGAAGTCCAGAACCCTTCAGTTATGGAATCAGCAGAGTGTACCATGCGCTTTAGCAGTCGTTGGTCTTTCCCTTTGTGGCCAAGGTGCTGTTGTTCCTACATGCTTCCACCTTCTAACAGTATCACTTACATTTGACTGTGGAATATCCAGCAGGGATGACATTTCATGAACTGTCTTGTTGCAAAGGTGGCATCCTATCACAGTACCACATCATTTTGTATCACAAATGTTTGCAAATGCAGACTGCATGGCTAGATGCTTGATTTTATAGACCTGTGGCAATGGGTCTAATTTAAACATCTGAATTCAATTATCAGCGGGTGTGGCCAAACACTTTTGTTCATAAAGTGTATCTTGCAGCCCCTTGGCAGCTAATGGGCAAAGAAAAGCATTAAGCAGCTAAAGCACCAGATTCTACCCTCAGAAGTTGGTGAAGACCAAAAATGAGGCTGAAAGGCAGACAAATATTGGATAACTATGTGCCAGCATTACTATGTGCTGGTAGCACATAGTAATGCTGGCCACAAACTCATTTAGATGAATTTTATGAACTTCAGTAGAGTCATGGAACATGGATCTAAAACAAAACAGATATGGAATTTAATCAGCTTTTTTGAAAAGACATATCTTCCTTGTTAGTATAATCAGATATTCATATCATGAACTGAGGCTGATTAAATGCCAAAGCTCTATGTTTGAGCATGATCAAGGCAGTTTTATAACATGTTAAAATTCGAGTCTAGCAACAGACATCTTTTCATATCAGGTACTTTTGGAGTTTGAACCTGAGCCAGAAAGAGATGTCCTACATCATTCCCCTCCGCTTTAATAAGAGATGTAGTGTTTTTTTTTCCAAGGATACAAACCTCATTGAAATTCAGCATTCAGCTGCCACTGTAATCTTGAAAGAGGTCAACTCTCTGGCAGTATTTGTTTTGTAGTTAAATCCTGTTATGATGTTGATGTAAGAGTCCAGGGTTCACAGTGATGTAACTGTATTACATGAGTTTGGATTTGGAAGTTTGGGCTTTAAAAAAAGGCTCAGAACAGTGCCACTGTGAAATGTTTACTCCACAGTTTGATTTTGATGAAGTAATTTGATTGGACAAGAGGGGTATCATAAGCTCTATTGCATAGTCCAACAGCACTTGTATTGCTCTGTGTATTGCTACACTACAGTAACATTTATTAGTGCTGCAGTCTTTGCCTGTTAACAGACTGTTATTTCATGGTTTGCACAATTTTTGTGTAGACATGTAGACAGAGTTAAAGAAAAAAGTAGCGGTTTATGGTAACATGAAGATGCACCACAAAGTATCAGAACAAGTTGTGTTGGGTCAAAGCAAATCGATTTAAAGGAGACGTATGCAAAAATCACTTTTTCAAGCTTTTCTAACACAAATATGTGCCCCTGGCCTGTCCACAATCCCCTCAAGTAGCAGAAAAATCCATTCTTTCCACTCCTCTTTCCCCCCTCACCTTTCAGAAAATGTGTGCTGAAACAAGCCGTTCTCAGATTTTACACCTAGTGACCTCACAAGGGGCGTAAGCCGTCTCCCACTCGGAGGAAAGTTCCGCCCTCCTCCCCTGATCCTCTCAGCTACTCGCTGAGATGCTGGATAGCTCAGTGGGTTACCCTGCTGACTGTGGTCTGGTCGATTGATGGTTCGCATCCCAGTCAAGTCCTAAACTTCAGATAAAAGTATCTGTAACATCAGGAGTGCTGCATCCATTTCCTGAGGGGGGCGTTGTCAGGGGCGGAGTCAGATAGCTAATTACCATTTAAAGCCACAGACACAGAAACAGCTCGTTCTGAGAAGGGCTAAAACAGAGGGGTTTTTAGACATGCAAAAATCCAATACTGGAGTGTTTTTTCAGCAATAAACCCCAAAGGCATGTTTAGGGACCTCTGAGAACAATATAAACTTGTCTTAAAAGGGTAAAACATGTCACCTTTAACAAACATTAACTGATAGTTAGGGCTTTGAAATGATTCCATTTTAAAATGGCAGTTAATCACTGAATTATGAAAACTGCTTGCAAATAATCTGTTTTAACTTTACATTTGAAATGTGATTATTTTGCATTTCTTAACAAATCTTGTAATCTGTATTGACAATGTGGAACAGTTCTTGCCAGTCTTGTCTTGACTTTATGAATCAGATGAATGCATGCATGCATGATTTTGAAAAAAAGAATTATTAATCAAATTATGCTGCAGAGATAGCGTTGAATGCTTTCATACAGTGTTCAACACTGTTACACATTAATCCTTACACAGGAGTGCATGTACAAAATTACTCCCCTGAAGAAGTAGGGATTTTAGAGGACTTCCAGTTCAACTGGGTTTTTTTTTGTCCAGTTTAAGGAACCAAATTGAGGTTAACAATTAACCCTTCACAGTCAGAGATCACACTGGCGGAACATCATTGTGTGCTGTAAGTGTCCAATGATAACACGACTACAGAGCCACATTTTGTGTTGCATTCACTTTGTGTCAAAAGTGCTACTTTTTAGCTCTCTTTCAGTTTTTGTTTGATGTCAAATATGATCATTTGAATTTGATATAAAGTTTGTTTAGCACATGAGGTACAATGTTCCATACTGTGCAGGATTGGTGCCGTAATTTCTTCACAATTTTATCATTTTATGTTATTTCTTACTAAAGGAAAAAAAAAATCTTATATTTTTATTATCTGCTGATTATTAATTCTTGTGTTCATAATATAGATACTATACAGAGTAAGACAGTATAAAACAGAAACACACCTATGTATACAGGTGAAATTTTCTACCCTTAGCTTGATTTTGGCTCACGTCTTTGTACATTTAGTTTGCGCTGCTTGGGAATCCCTCACGGTCTGGGAATGCAAAACAGCCATATTACTACGGTGGCCTGGAAGTGCAACAATGAAAGGAAAAAGTCTGAAACACTTTACAAAGTTGAAACAAAGTGATATAAACAAAATATGTTTAACATTTAATTAAAAAATTTGCAATTTACAATCGATTTTTACAAAAGACAAATTTCCGTTGAAATGTGAATTTGTTTTATTTTGTGTGTTTTTAACTGTAAACTTGTTTTTTTTTTTTGTGAAAGTGTTTTTGTTAATGTAAATTTATATCAAGTTTTCTAAAAGTGTTTCAGACTTTAATTTTGTACGGCACTTCCAGTAAGTAAACTTATGTATGTAAGTTATCTTAATCTTAGGTGTTGTTTAGAGGAGTAAAAATGCCCATAGATACAGTATTCTGCACAAAAATATTCATTTTTAGCTTGATTTATATAACTTTTCCACTTTTATGTGTAAGTTTAGAACATTTTCCAAGTTTCTTACTCTTGAAAAAACTTTATTATATTTTTTTAAATTAAATAGCAGTTTAAAAAAAATCTGTTTAATTGTTTTGTGTTTTTTTGAGGTCCTCTATATATATGTAATAGAGATAGTCAAAATGAAAAAAGAAAAAGAAATAGTTCCCATTTCATAAGTTGAGGTTGTCCTGAATAAATGACACATGAGCATGGTAAACATTGTCTGAGTGGGGGTTCAAAATTGTCAAGAGAAAAGTTTTGACCAAACCACAAATGTAGCTTGCAAAACTGCAGGGAGATTTTCTTAACAAACAATCATTTGTAATTTATACTATCTTAAATTCAAAGTGCTCAACTTCCTGCTCAGATATAAAAAGCTCTTTCTAACTTGGAGAAATAATAATAAATAATTTATTATTAATCTGTATTTTATAATATTTATTTTATAACATTTATATTATATATTAATAAATATGTATAAATAATAATACTAAAATATAGATATTTATATTTTATATATAATATGTATTTATTATGATTTTTAAAATTAATTTTATAATAATAAATGATAAAACATTAAAAAGTACTAGCTTGACCATGAAAAAAGTTTTTAAAGTGAAAAAAGACATCCAAAGCAGCAGTCATTTCCTGTTTTTTCTCACTGTGAGAGCAGAAAGGTGCTGAGGTGAGCTGCACTCAGCTGCGGCCCGTATATGACAAATTAGTAGGTGATTAATAGGATTTTAGAAAGCATTCATTTCTGACCTTTTTGCATTAACACTGACAGCTTTAATAATAATAATCTGTTATTTATTACTGTTCCCAACTTTTTACCAGATCTGCATGATACTAAGAATTAAGGTTGGTGTGATACCATTATTCATTATCGTAATAAGGATAAGAAGTGCAATAAATAAACAGAGATATGAGCGGATATTAGCTAAGACTCTCTGTTTATGCCTTTCTTCTGTCTTCTGGCTTTACACATATACCTGTGTCTCTTCTGAATCCCAAATAAATCCACCAAATTGGCATCAATTAATGTGAGGGTAGGAGGTATGCAGCTTGAACCTCCTCTGACTGCATCAAAATAGTATCAGAATCATGGCCGTATTACCCAAGCATGCTGAGGGAGCACATGGCTTTTTACATAACAGTTTTATTTTATTTTTTATACATTCTGAGTTTACTGCAAATACTTGTGATTTTAAACAATGAAACTGCGGTTGATTGTGCAGCCCTATTCAGCTTTGGAACGGTTGAATAAAAGCAAAATCCCATTTGAACCACAGCTGTTCTGATATTCAGAACAACAGCAGTCCTTCTTAAGTGATATTGTTTTAATACGGCTTCAGAGATGCTCTTCATATAGATATGAAAAGCAAAGTATGTTTTAATACCTTGAGGGATTAGCTCTGAGCACAAGCATGAAAGAATTCACACTTGTAAACAAAGGGTGTGCTTTTGTGAGGGACTGGCTTGGAGGTGCTATGGCACATTTTAATGGCTCGATTAGTATTCATCCACATCCTGCATTAGCGTGTTGAGCTGTCCTGGCTTGTGACCCCTGGGTGTTAGCTGAGAGTGCACAGATCGCTCTTTAGATGTTTACTTCAGGTTTATGCCATGATGGCAACTCCTGCTCCATGTTGAAATCAGTTCATGAAAAAAAAATTGTAAATCAGCTTAGAGCTGAAAAGTGAGGCTTTATCCCCGGCAGTGCCTGCAGGTTTAAGTGTAACAGCAGCAACAACATGTGTGTCATTGGGTTACTCCTGACTGCTCGTCTCCAGTGATAATGGAGGATTTTCATGTGGTGTAGATTATGTGCTGAAAATAATGCCTCAGACAGAGCAGTGCAATAATCAGTCGCACAGTGACCATTTCATTTTCTTTTTTTCTGTTTGAGAGTGAGGGAGAGACCATCTGTTCCCTAAGAACCAAACTAAAAGCACTGGCATTTTGAATAATTCATTTTTCTAACTGTAACACACTGTTAGAGACATTTGGTCTTGCTCTAAAAGCTTACCTTAGGAAGCAAAGCAGTGTGCCTTCCCTCACAGTCAAGGAAAGATAGTGATGGATCCCTAGAGAGAAAAATATGGGAGTTATCTTTATCTTGCCGCCTCACTCATTCTCTCAACTCAGGTCTTTCTCCCCTTGAATGTAAACTGGAGGTATATCGTTCTTCTTCTCCGCTTTCCACCAGCTATCATCTCTACGTTTGCAGCAATCCTGATTGACACAGAGATTGGCCATTACCATATCACATGGGTGATTGCATCCTCTGCACAGGTGGTCCTTTGTGAGAAGACACAGTATAGCTGAACAAATGGGTATCAAATGTAGTGATCTGAAAGGCACAGGTTGTTGCTGGAAAATGTCTCACCCAGCGTTCAAAGTCAACCTTCAAAGAGAGACGATTTGCTGCTTCGTTTCACACACATTTATCCAACACACAAGCAACATCTCCAAAGAAGATATTCTTGCCTTTCAAATGGCGCCGCTGCCGTTCTGTCCTGTTACAAAGAGATTATATGTTTTCATGAATGGCAGGGGGTGAGATGAAGGAGGTAACATCTGTTCTCATCTCTGCTCCGCAGGCTCCAGGGCTCGGTTTGAAGACAGCGCACCTCGGATTGTGGAAGACCCCTCGGATTTGATCGTCTCCAAGGGGGAGCCTGCCACCCTCAACTGCAAGGCAGAGGGCAGACCCCCTCCCAGTATAGAGTGGTACAAGGATGGCGAGCGTGTAGAGACGGACAAGGATGACCCTCGTTCTCATCGCATGCTCTTGCCCAGCGGCTCCCTCTTCTTCCTACGCATCGTACACGGACGGAGGAGCAAACCAGATGAAGGCGTGTACACCTGTGTGGCCCGCAACTACCTGGGAGAGGCCATCAGTCGAAACGCTTCGCTTGATGTCGCCAGTAAGGCCTTAATTTTACTGATTTTTAAAGTGTTTGTGCTTCTGCAAGTTTTATGCTCTGTATGTTGTGTTTGTGTTCACAGCACGAAAAGCTTCACAGTCTTGTCCCAGCTCCATTTGGAGCCACCTGCCTGTTTTATTTTATGGACCTCCACTGGAGGTTTGGCTGAGCTTAAAAATGATGATATGAAACAACCAGATTGTAGGAGGCCACATCTAAAAACAGGGTGCTGTGGAGGGAGATAAATGCACTCATAAGTAAAAGCCTTTGGACTTGTTCCTAATTTAGGCTTCTGTGACAAGCATGTTTTTTGTCTTTAGCCATTTGCTGAATTATTTTAGGTGTGTAATCCAAATTACAAAAGGGAATTAAGGGAATTAAGTGATGCAAATGGGGATCTGCCTTTAACCTGCATCCTTTTATATGGCCAGAAAAGCCAACATTATCAGTAATGCATGATATTGTGTTTTTTTTTCAAATGGTCCATTTGCTGGTATTTTCAAATTCAGTTTACCCAGTAATATTGATAAGGATATATTAGTTAAAACCTGAAACTTTAAAGTTTAAAGAATGAAGATGAGCAGAGAAAAAGATTTTAGCTGATGTAGGTCTGTTGGTCCTGCCTGAAAGTCCACAGACTTATTTGTACATATGGACAATATTCACAGCAGATAAATCAGTTTTGAGAAACTTTAATATCTGCCAAGACCAATAATTTACTTATTAAACTAGTATCTTTCGATAGTCGAAGATCTCACAGAATATCACATGATCAAATGTAACTTCAGAAGAAAAACAAACATGGAGGTTGATTAACTGACACTTAAATATAATGGCCTTTCCTATAAACATGTGAGCCTTTGCTCTTTACAAATAGTTGCATAGTATGGATTCCGTAGAGCATTTAAGATGTCAAGCACTGATGTTGGACAACAAGGCCTGGCTTGCAATCTCCAGTTCCAGTTCCAGTTCATCCCAAAGGTACTTGATGGGGTTGTGCACTGGGGCACAGTAATGTTGGCATAGAAAAGGGCCTTCTCCAAACTGTTGCCACAAAGTTTGAAGCATAGCATTGTCCAAAATGTCTTGGTATGCTGAAACATTAAGATTGTCCTTCACTGGAGATAAGGGGCCTAGAACAGTTGGCACATTGCAGTCATGCAGGTAATGTTCTCTTGGCATCTGCCAGACCCATTCTCACCCATTTGGCTGACACAAAGAGAAGTGTGATTACTCCACAGAACTCACTTCCACTGCTCCACAGTCCAGTGTTAGTGTGCTATACACCACTACATCCGATGCTTGGTATTGGACTTGGTGATGTGAGGCTTATATGCAGCTGCTTGGCCATGAAAACCCATTCCATGTAGCCCAGACACACAGTTTTTTTGCTTACGTTAATATACAGTGGATACAGAAAGTATTCAGACTTCCTTAAGTTTTTCGGTCTTTGTCAATTTGCAGCCACTTGCTAAAATCCTTGAGGTTGATTTTTTTCCTCATTAATGTACACACAGCACCCCATTTTGACAGAAAAACACAGAACTGTAGACATTTTTGCAAATTCATTAAAAAAGAAAAACTGAAATATCACATGACCATAAGTATTCAGACCCTTTGCAGTGACACTCATATATTTAACTCAGGTGCTGTCCATTTCTTCTGATCATCCTTGAGATGGTTCTACACCTTTATTGGAGTCCAGCTGTGTTTGATTAAATTGATTGGACTTGATCAGGAAAGACACACCTGTCTATATAAGACCTTACAGCTCACAGTGCATGTCAGAGTAAATGAGAACCATGAGGTCGAAGGAACTGCCCGAAGAGCTCAGAGACAGAGTTGTGGCAAGGCACAGATCTGGCCAAGGTTACAAAAAAAATTCTGCTGCACTTAAGGTTCCTAAGAGCACAGGGGCCTCCATAAACATTAAATGGAAGAAGTTTGGGACCAGAACTCTTCCTAGAGCTGGCCATCTCGCCAAACTGAGCAATCTGCGGAGAAGAGTCTTGGTGAGAGAGGTAAAGAAGAACTCAAAGATCACTGTGGCTGTGAGAAAGTTCTTGAAAGTCAACCATCACCGCAGCCCGCCACCAATCGGGGCTTTATGGTGGAGTGGTGCGACGGAAGCCTCTTCTCAATGCAAGACACATGAAATCATGCATAGAAGGACTCCCAGACTATGAGAAATACGATTCTCTGGTCTGATGAGACCAAGACTGAACTTTTTGGCCTTAATTCTAAGTAGTATGTGTGGAGAAAACCAGGCCCTTCTCATCACCTGCCCAATGCAATCCCAACAGTGAAGCATGGTGGTGGCAGCATCATGCTGTGGGGGTGTTTTTCAGCTGCAGGGACAGGACAACTGGTTGCAACTGAAGGAAAGTACAGAGATAACCTGGAAGAAAACTGTTTTCAGGATGCTCAGGACCTCAGACTGGGCCAAAGGCTCACCTTCCAACAAGACAATGACCCTAGGCAAACAGCTAAAATAACAAAGGATTGGCTTAGGAACAACTCCATGACTGTTCTTGAATGGCCCGGCCAGAGCCCTGACTTAAACCCAATTGAGCATCTCTGGAGAGACCTGAAAATGTCCATCAACGTTCACCATACAACCTGACAGAACTGGAGAGGATCTGCTAGGATAAATGGCAGAGGATCCCCAAATCCAGATGTGAAAAACTTGTTGCATCATTCCAAAGAAGACTCATGGCTGTATTAGCTCAAAAGGGTGCTTCTACTCCATACTGAGCAAAGGGTCTAAAAACTTGTGACCATGTGATATTTCAATTTTTGTCCTTTAATAAATTAACAAAAATTTCTACAATTCTGGTTTTTTTCTGTCAAAATGGGATGCTGTGTGTACATTAATTAGGAAAAAAATGAAATGATTTTAGCAAATGGCTGCAAAATAACAATCAGAGTGTTGGCAACTTTTACTCGACATGCCCCTCAGCAGCCATTGAACATCATGTGACTTAACATCATGTTCCTCTTAGTGGCTGAGTTGCTGATGTTCCTAAATGCCTCCACTTTCTAATAATATCACCAACAGTTGATGGTTGAATGTCCTTCAGGGATGAAATTTCACAAACCGTCTTAATGCAACAGTGCACACTACCACGCTTAAAATCATTGAGCTCTTCCAGAATGACCAATTTTGTGTCACAAATGTTTGCAAATAGAGACTGCATGGCTACGTGCTTGATATTATACACCTGTGGCAACAAATCTGTTTTAAACTCCTGGATCCAATAATTCACAGGTGTGGCCAAATACATTTTGTCCATTTAGTGTATTTGGTTTTTGACACAGGTAGTCAGAGTACTGTTGATTCATGGGAGGGTCACTGTAGATTTCTTTTGGTCATAGTACGCATCTTAACTCCTCTGTATGTCACTGTATATGGGTGAGAGCATTTGACTGGCGTTTGAACCTTAATGTGTGACAGCTGTGGGCATAGCAGTGTCTTAGAAGCTAAGTAATGCATCACTGAATGCTGACCATTCCTTAAGTTATAGATGCTCCCAGTCTGTCTACTAGTATGTGCACCTTCATAAGTAATCAGAAGGAGACATCTCATCCTGTCACCTGGGTGTCTATTATATTTCTTTTGGTCCTGTATTTTAGAGATAGTAATAGTGTTGAGATTATCCGGATAAGTTTAGATGTTGATACATCTTTCCAAGTTTACCAGTTGGTACCAATGTCTGTCCAATTTGCATACAGTACATCTTTTTTTGTCTTTATATTGTTGTTGCATTAACAAGTGTAAAACAGCCTTAGTTTTAGTACCACGATACCTGTGAATACATGGTATCTACTATAAAGATTTCAGTAAATTTGAACATTAGGGGAGCTTCGGCAGACACCCTAAATTGAGTGATAGTTTTCTGTATTAGCAGAGAAAAAGTTGGATCGGTGCTCACCTAATGCACAGATTTGGAAACACAAACTCTGGTAAAATCAATGTCAGACGGTAGATGTCTGTGTGCCTCCCACAGATTTCAAAACACTTGGGTTTAGCAGGAAAAAACATTCCCTCAAACACTTGTCTTTGTGTCAGAGATGATCTGTAATGCTATGCGGCTCATTACAGCAGCCCCAGGGGATTTCAAGGGGACTTTTTTTTCCCAGTGTTTACTTTCGGTCAAACTCAATGACAAGTGTTTGAAATGATTTCTGTCAAACTGAAGTGTTTGGAAAAGTTGTAGGAGGACTTCATGGACTGAGTCTGAAGATTCTAAATCTTTTGATGGAGTTGGCAATAAATGATATCACAATAAAAGGAATTCTTTATTTTTCTTTCTGCCTGACCTTCATACATCGATTGCAGTAATATTTCACATATTTAATTCAAACCGGTAAGCTTGGGCAACCATCAGTTTGGAGAGTTGCAACAAGTGATTATCACTTTTTAAAGTTTGAGTTTAACTCTAAACACTACAGTGGAAAGAAATATGAAAAATTATCATGATTTTCAACCAAGGTAAATGTTGCACTCTGTCCAAAGTTAGTTTAATAAAAGTTAATAATTTAATACATTTCAGTTAATTTATTATCAAAATGATCATTAATGCCTCATCTCAGAGCTTAATAATTTGTTGTGTTGACCAACAAAGGAAAACTGACTATTGTAGTCAACATTGAGCTGATGAAACTTAAATTTGGCATTGTGCTTTTGACACATTAGGCTGATATTCATGTCATGATTTAGCACGATTGCCCCCCACTTCCCTCTCCTTGGGACACACTTACACATCTACACAGTCCCGTACAGTAAGTGGCGGTATCAGATACTGTAGTTGGTTTGCAAATCCACCAATAAGACAAAATAAGAGAAAGCTCAAGCATATGCACCATGTGGACAATGGTGTCCATCCTGTTGCTATGGATGTTTTTAGTGTATTTGACATGCTTAGAATGACCCTTGTTTTACCTCAATATCTACCATGCAGCTCAGAGGATGAGTGGAGATAGTCCTGCAAGGGATGACTATTTTAAGAGGGACAGGAGGTTATTAGAACTGCCTGTAAATATCTGATTGCCATGTATTTGAGCATGGTCGCGTTCACATGTCCTGCAGACCATCCTGATCAAATGGATTTTGGGGTCAAGTGTACTCTGATCCTGGCCTAGATCTCTAATAGAAAAACACCTTGATATTTTTGAGAAAATTTTAGGGCTGGCTCTCCCTTTAATCTTCCTGACTTGCCTCTTGAATATGCACCTCACACCTAAAGACAGATGCTCAGTGTAACTGGATAGATTCACAGTATCAACAAATTAGTAGTTAATAGTGAGTGCTATCCCTGATCAGTAATCCTCATTTTGGCTCGACTTCCCTTGCTTCCTTTCTAAGCTCTCTCTTCAGACTTTTTCCTCTGTCTCTCTATCCTCTGTTGTGTTTTCACTGCCGTTTCTTTTCATGTGTTCAGTATTGGCACAGGGAGTAATTGTGTTTGGTTTGCAGGGGCCATTAGGGACTGCAGTAGGTGGTATTGTTGTAGTCACCACCAGGAGCCTGGCTTTGTAGAAGGTGGCAATGTCTGAGCCGTGATGGCCATGTGGTAGGGTAGGTAAGATAAAGAAAGTTTTTGTGGTGGCATTGTGGGTGATTAAAGCTATCACAGTGGGGGGTGGCTTTCAGGCACTGGAGCCTGTCAGCCACCCAACCTTTCTGAGGTGTTGTGAGAACTACTGGACAAAGCACCAGTGAAGGGAGGCTCCACCTTGTCAACCCTTCAACCCTGGGGATGCACTGGTTCTTGCTGCCTATTGGTGGGTGCCAGTATTAAGGTTACAGTTAGATGTTGGGGTATCTTCACTGAGAGCTCATTCTTTCATTTGGGCTTAAGTGTCTTGTACTTATTGAAAATTCATCTTTGCAAGCAGAAAAGTGTATGAAGTGGCTTCAATGATCCCAACAGTTGCACTATACAATATATAGGGCAATGTATAGGGCAAGTTAGACATATATCCAATCACAGCCTTGGCAACTTTGGCTGTGTGGAAAGGTGGGATGAGATACTGGGGAGATCCAATCACTACTGCTTTTGCTGCATGGTGGCGGGGTAAGTTGGGGAGAGATCCAGTCAGTCGACTAAATTTACTGTAAAATTCATTGACTAAAATGTTGGGAAGTTTCGTCAATTAAAACTAGACAAAAACTATAACAATTTAGATAACTAAATTATTACTATAACTAAAAGATATTTTTGGTAAAAGACTATAACTAAAACTAAATTAAAAAGTGCTGTCAAAATTAACACTGGTTTAGTGAGCTTTAGCTATATGAGCTTTAGAAAACGAAGCTAAAGCAGACATAGATTACATATCTACATAGCTTACATAGCTGCTTTGTGGACTTAGCTTTAACTGTGTAGCTACTTTAGCTACATAGCACCATCATCTATAGCAGAATTAACTTAAGCAACATGATCTTTCGCAAATGTAGCTAAAACTAACATAGCTATGTAGAAACCGTATCTATGTAACTTAAATAGCTACTCTGTGGGGTATTATTCAGCTACATTGCTTCAGCTACATAAATTTGTTATCAATAGCTGATTTAGCTGTAGCAAGGTGAGCTTTTGCAAATGTAGCTGAAGCTAACAAAGCTACGTCGACATTGTAGATATCTTATGTAGCTGCTTTGTGAGATTCATTTAGCTATGTTTGCTTCGTAGCTAAGTTAGCTATGTAACTTACTCAGCTTATAGAGCTATTTGAGCTATTCTTGCTATGTTAGAATATTTTCATGGAAGGTAAGGCTTTTTTCCTGTAAGCAGACTGTTTACTCAGCTTCATTAAACATTTTGTAATCGGGTTTGCAGATCATGGTTTTGACTTTTATTTTTAATATTCTAACCTTTACCTTAACCCCTGCCCTAACCCTAAATGGAAGTTTTGATCTGATTTTATTTGGAAGGTAGATATCCTCTCAGATGAATGGTCTATGAGAGCGGCCATCTGAGATGAATGGTCTGCAGTCAGACTGTCTTAAAAAATTTCAGTAATGTTGGAGTGAAAACGATGATCTGTTTGCATTCAGACATTCAGGTTACTCTACATTTTTGACAAGTTTTCATGTGTTTGGCATTTTTTTAACCAGTTTTGCTCCACTAAATTCACAGAAATATAAGGAATTGAATGGGCATGGCATCCTGATTTTCCTTCAGGGTAGGGTACAGAATTATTTGGGTTTTTTTCACTCAAGAAGTTGTCTTGCTTTTTTATGCAGCAGTCAACAGTAGCAAGTCATATTGTTTGAAAATCTGGAACCTGTGAATTTTTGGTTTTTCCTTGATAAGGCCTACTGAAAATAACTGTACTGGGCCCTTACAGTGAAAGATGTAACATCTAGCTGACCTGAAGGCCCTTTCTCTGTTGTTTCCTTGCTAATATCACAGTAACTAAGATTCTACTCTGCAGACACCAAAAACACCAAGTTAGCAGTGGATGACTGATCCCAGTGTGTTTCTTTTTTTACAGTAGTGATTCTCCTACTGAAGGGTACAGCAGCAGAGTGTGAGCTTTCTCCTACATCTTTGGGAAAGTGCAGTGAAGTAAAAAGCTCCCAGTAGGAGCTGTGTCTATTATTTCCCCTCCTCGGCTCAGGACACGTGCCATTGTCTTTCCTCCCTCCTAATTGTGCCAGTGTGGCTCGGCCCTGGGCTGAACCTCGGCTCTGTTTGGCGTGAGGAAATGGATTAGTCAGTGGGTTGATTAGTGGAAAGAGCATAACAGATTAGCAAGGTCGAACTGTCCCTGTTTAAATACATAAAAACAGCAATTTAAGGAACGGTCTTTATCTTCCAGTGTATCGAAGCTTCCTTCCTGGCTGTGCAAGTGCAGCTCATGGCTGAATGAACTCATCTCCAGCTCGTGTCCAAAAATAGGGACAGGCTTGTTGGATATAATGTATACTTGGAACCATAGGAGGCTTACTAATGCAAATATAAGAAGATGTGAAGCGTGTACTATCATGCTGCCCTTTTTAAGTTGTTGATAATTGTATTTGGCATCGTGTGCAGCTGGAGATTACTGTACTGTCCTATTGGTAAACAGATGAGTCACCTGCAGGCACTGAGTGACTGACTTTATAAATAAGTGCCTGTTTTTGTTCTAATCTCAATGCCTCCGGCCAGTGAGGGCATATGCTAAGACAGCATGGTGGTCTCAGTCTCCCCCCTCCCCTCTGTGTGAGGTTGTGCTGACTGTGGGGTAAGTAGTGACCCAATTAGCTCTGGCAGGGAGGGGAGAGAGGGGGAAAGTATGCAGTGTTAATGAGAGGCCAGTTTTAAGCTGGTGGTCTTGTGTATGACTGTGTCGGCGGTTGCGGCTGTGAGTGAAGCAGGAGTCTGAAGGACAACAGGTGGAAGGAGGAAGAGCTTAAAACTCCCACTGAGCCATAATTAATACCGATGCATCTGCGCAACTGTTAGTTTGGCTCTGAGGAAGGAGTAGGAGTGCTGACAGTAACCTGAATTTTAACACATTAATTAGCCATTAATTGACGGCGAATTATGCATTTTGTATTGTTCTGCATGACTAAGGCTTCTGCACCCAACTCACTCTTGCCATGTATTTTTTAGCCACAGGATACATTACGTGAATTATGGATGCAGCTTGTGCTTGGTCTTTCCACTGAACTGGCGCGTGCTGCAGTAAGCTTGAGCTGCACCTGCTGGGAAACAAATCAAAAGGTGTATAGGTAACAGTACATCACAGAAGAGCTGATGCACATGCCTGGGTAATCTCACACTTATGCTGGATAATCCAGCATTACATGGCTAGGCAGTTTTAATTTAATAAATGCCACAAAGGTTGCAGAGTTTGACAAAAAATACTTAAACATTTTATCACTGATGTTGTGGTGTGTTTACACTTTTATTCAAGGTTTTAACAGTATTTGCAGCCATGACAGATGTAGTCGTCTGTCATAGTAGTCACACGATGAATACGCCTGAATGGAGGAAAAAAGCCAAACACACAAGGCCTCCACACAGAATCCACACCCCACATGCACATTTTTTTCTTTGCTTTTTCCTTTGCATTTATTTATAATTTCAAATCAGATGATGCTATTCATTTCTGGGTTGCATCTTATTTTGCATAATTTTGGATTTGCTCTTTTTTACAAGAAAGTCTGTTTCTTGGATCTTAGATGCTGTTTATCTCAGAATAGAAATACAATCTAAACCTTTAGTAATAAAATCAGATTAAACTTCTGTTTAGGGTTAGGAAAAGAGTTAAGGAAAGGGTTAGATACCAAAGTTAAAAGTCTCGTAGAAGAATAAAAAGCTTGTCTTCCATGAAAACATCCAAACACAGCCAGCATAGCCAGCGTAGCTCTGTTAGCTGCATAAGCTATGTAGCTAATGCAAAGTACAGTACTTCCTTTCTGAGATATACGCCATCTCGATGAATGGTCTGTGAGAGCGTTTTTTGTTGTTCAATACATCATAGACCACTTAAGTAGTGGTAGGTTAAATAAAACAAGATGGAATAAACTGCAACTGTCACTACTGCCATTTCAACATTCTAAAGAAATGAAACTAGGAAATACACATCTGATGCTTTTCTCCTTCACTGCAAGACCGAATAGTAAAAGGCTGTTAAAAGAGAGGGATGTGTTAACTCAAAAATCCAAAGAGTTATTTAAGCTATATTTTCTGAGTTGATAAAACACTTTTGTAGTTTTAAGTAAATAGTACTTGATCACTCTTAAGTATTTTTTGTTTATTGTACTCAAATTATTTGACAATCATCCCTTAATCTGCATAGATTTCCAAGCATGCCTTAGGGCACTTTTGCACCATGAGTGAAGTTACCCTGTCAGGAAGAGAAGTCCCACCTGTGGACACCAACTTCAACATAGCAAGGATGATGAACAGAACTCTGTGGAATAACACTCTCTGGGACAAAGTGCACTCTTCAGTCTTTGTTACTTCAGAACACGATTGATCTTATTTGCCAGTTACCTTAACCTGATTTGTAAACACAGTCATGGAAATACCACATTGCAAACATTACAGACTAAGCAACATCCCTCCATCCATCCATTTTCTTATCCTGTTGGGGGTTGCGGGTGACCTTGCAAAGCAGATGGATACGCCCGTTTCCATGTTTCTCTCTGGCGAATCCATCCAGCAAAGCTCCCGTCTGAACCGTTTGGGCCCGTTGGGCAGTACTTTCGGGCGCAGCGGAGTCAGGACGTAAGCAAGCAGCAACAAGAGGCTGGTGCAGATATGGCAGAAGACATTAGCATGGATGCTGCTAAAGTGGCAGTTTTAGCAGAAGTTGACAACACTTCTTCGTTAAATGAAGAACAAAGAACAGCAGTGAGTTGTTTTTTTCAATGCTGCAGCATTTCAGCAGCAGCATTTCATCATTTCAGACCGTTATGATGAACTTATTATGCATATACGGATCATGTACGGCCTCAAGTAGCGCATGCAGAGGAGGGGGTGAGGGTTGGAGCGGTGATATTAATGGATCACGGATCAGCTCTGTTTCTTCATTAGCTGGCAAACCAACAATTTCAAAGTGTCCACGGTATCTTTGTGATCTTCTATAACTTCTAGTTAGGTATTGTTTTCTGTCAGGAGAACTGCTGCTCCTGATGTCTGGGCAATATTGATCTTGCGAGATGATTTTCAACTCGAGTAGACATTTCGTGATGTTTTGATCTCGCGGGATCTCGTCACACCCCTAATAACTATATTTAATGATGATCTACAACTACAGCTAAAATGTAAATGGACTTGAGCTTGTGTCTGCGTAATTTATTTTCATAGAAGCTGTAAGAAACAAAGAGAGGCAGGACACCTGTAGCTTACATAGAACTTTCAAGGACAGCTGCAAAGTGAAAGGAAAAAAACAGCAGCCAGACACTTAATGAGCATGTGCAAAGATGCATTTTTATCTCATGAAACAGAAGACAACACATCTGCTGGCTTTATCTCTGAGTCATGGATGTTTGTGTGGAAACAGGGAATGGTTTGAAGATCACATTTCTTTGTCCTGTACACTCAGCCCCTATTAGCTGCACAGTTGTGGTTGAGGTGAGGTTTTATGCTCAAATGCATTTTGCACACCCCGAGGTCCACAAGTGATGTTTTCTGAATGGTGGCTGTTTCCCCCTTGTTGAGCACCTCATAATGAGGGGCACGCTCTGCTTGGAAATGCCAGCAGTAGCCGTTATTCTGTCTTTTTCTCTCTCTCGCTGCCTTTTTACTTAAAGCTGCCAGTGAGTGGCCGAGTTTCCTGTTTGTTGACAAACCAGAATAATGAGACAGTGGGAGTGGATTGAAATCCAAATGGTTATTTGTGGGTTTAACCAAAAAAGAAGAAGAAAAAAAAGCAGTAAGAAGAACAGTGGTAGTGCCTTTTTCAAAATCATGAATGTTGATGTCTGCCTCATTGAGGAGAAGGTCACGTGGTGTGACAGGATTAGAATAAAGTAGGACAAATAAAACATACAACTTGTATAAAAGGCTTAAGAGCCAGATGTTCCTCTTACTCCTGATGAGGGATTATGAGGGAATCAAACTTCTGCTCACAGCTTGTTCCTTGGCTTCCTCTGCTCTTCGTTTCACTGTAGATATAGATCATCCCTGATGAATATGATTATATGAGCGGTTTATAATTCAGTGCCTCTAGGATTTTACAGGCTCTCTGGGAATAGTTTTGTACAAAATAGATGTAGCTGTGTCAAAAGTTGCCAATGATTTAAGGCTTTTGTAAAATTGCTGGTTGATATCAGTATTTAAAAAACAGTTGCAATTAGTGTTTAAATAATCTTTCTAAAAATGGCTATAATTTCCTTTTTTTAACAGAAACTTGCTTTTTTCATCAAAAACTGGCACGTAGTCCATATAATCAGGCTGATTTTGGCCATGATTACAGTCCTGAATATCCTGATAATTCTTAAGATTATTTTGATCTCAAAGATCTTCCTGTGATGTTAGATACTTTAAGATTGATTCAATCTGCTTTAAAGCTTTTTAGGGCTGCATAGATTTGAAGTTATCCAAATGTTAATATTAAAAACGCTCAATAAATATGATCTGATGTTCTATGCAGGGGGACAGCTCTGTGGATTAGTATGTGAAATGGCAAAATAGCCAATGGGGAAGCAAGCTGACTTTAAAAGGAAGCACAACAACCAACAAATGAAATTTTACTCTCCCCCTACACATGTTTATGTCATCTCCAAAACTGTTACCATGGTATCACTTTTGTCTTTGCAAATTTTCAGTTATAAGTAATTCAAAAAAGCCTCACTGCACATTGTCTGCCATCTTTGTTAACTCTTAAGTTGCATCTGACCACAAAAGATTTAGCGAGATTTTCTAGTTTTAAGAGTCTGGAAGCTGATTATTTGTAAATTTGATCTCTTAATATGGGATGTAGTTTTTGGTCATATTGTTGCTCTTCACACAGGGCCTATAAGGGGGAATAAAGGGGAGAGCTTGCCTGGGGCCAGACACATTGGGGGCCCAGGGGGACAGAAAAGTCATGGTCCAATGTAAGGTTAAGCTGTAATAACCATATTTTATTTTATACCTGAATTATTACCACTATTATCAAAGCAGCATATATTTTATACATTTATGCCATAGTGTAAAGCTTTCTTCTCAATCTAAACTCCTTTTCTGAAGAATCAAAATGGGTTAAAAGTAGTAAAAATAGGTAAATGAAGCAAAAATGGGCAATAATGGTGGTGAAATAGGATTATAAAGTGGCAAAAATGAGTCATAAGATATAGAAAAGGGTAAACAGAGGCAAAAATAGATGTAAAATGGCACATTTTGATTGGAGTGGAAAAATGGGGGTCAAACGATGCAGAAATTGGTTAACAGTGGCAAAAACTTGGCAGAGAGTGGAACAAATTCGTTGAAAGTTGCAAAAAAGGCAAAAAAGTGATGAAAAGGGGTAACAAGTGGTTATAATGGATTTTAACCAGGAAAACCAGGGCATAAAACATTGCTAATTATGGTCTAAACTGTACAAAATGGCATAAAAAGCAGGACAAAGGGGTTCGAGTGGCAAAAATTGGTTTACAGAGGCAACAAATGGCGGAAAGTGGCAAAAATGGGCCGAAAAAGATGTGAAAAAGGGTTGACAGTGACAAAAATGTATTGAGAGTGGCAAAAATGAGCAGAGAATGTGGTGAAACATGAATAAGAAGTGTCTAATATTGGTGTCTAATAACAGTGCTCAAATGTGTTTTAAGTGGCCACAATGAGTTAACAAAGGCACATATAATTGATTAAAGTGGCACCAAGACTAGCAGTAAACTACTGATCCAGCACACATTGACACTATCAGTACGAGGCGTAGCACAGGGGGGAAAAAGGGTACTGATTGCCCGCACCCACAGTAGGGAGGGGCCCTTGAAGAGCCTGCAATGAAAGTGTGTTTTTATCTATTTTTTCTTAATAATTAGTGTCTTTATTGAATCAAAAGCTACACAATGAATTTGTCAACAGACTGGATAGAGTACAGTAGATACTGGGGGGCCTCTGCTCCTCCCTTTAAAATGTCCAAATGGTATAGTCCAGAGCTGCAAAATATTGCAAGTAATGCTTAAAAATACATATATATTTGTAAAAATGATGCACTATTTGTTGCTTGGCTAGCCAGTTAAGGGGATAATATTCTTTCTGGGGGCCCAAAATTCCTAGCTACGCCCCTGCTATCAGCCAATCACTACTGTTCAGGGCCTGTTCGCTGGTATTATCAGGGACCCAGGGAAGTCTGTGGGCAGGCCTGTCACACACTAAAGGTACAAAAATGTTTAATTTTTTGAGGTCATGTGCGATGTCCCTCATGTATACAAAGTGTGTGTTAGGGGTGGGTTTTGTATTCCATAAAGTGCCTAATATCCTGCTGTTCAGATACAAATTTCAGAGACAGCCAAACAGCTTGTTTTTGATGAAGAAATTATGTGTTATTATTCATCCACCAAGACATATCTGTGGAGACGTAGCTGAGACAAGATTAAAAGCTTGGTCAGAATGCATGGGGAATAGTTGAATTTTCATTATGGGCACATCTGGAATAAAAGTCTCACTGGTATAAAAAGCCTGTTTTGGGACTCTCCTAGAGAGATTAAATTGGAGTCTATAATTGAGTCCCTCTAGGATTTTTCAGGCTTTTGGGCAATTGTTTTGACTAAAAATGGCTGATTTGGCTGTAGCTTTTTTAAGAGTTGCCAAAGAAGTAGTAATGAATTCAGGCTTTTGTGAAATTGCTGTATTATATTATTATTATAGCAAAAGTATTTGCAACTGTTTTGTGTTCTTACAACCTTTTTAAAAAGAGCACAGGTTTCCTTTATTAGGAAAAACATTGCAGAGACTAGATACAATTATAGTTGAATTTTTATTAGCATAAATTATTAGGAAAGTTGTTATAAAAATTTACCAGCTAAATTATTACAACAAAGCAAGAAAGAAGCAAGGTAGCTGAATTAAACAAACTATATTAATGAACTTTTTCTCAAGCCACAATAAACAGAGATGTTTTCAGCCATAGATTTATGAGCTCATGGTTGTAGTAGACCTCAGGTATTCCTGGGCTTGTTTCACTGGTGGGGAGCATGAAACCAAAAAGCTGCCTCTTCTTCTGCCTAACAAATCTGCTGATCTGAGAGCTGCATCAGTCTCTTCAAACATTTTCTGTCTCTGTTTGTTTACTGTCGTGGCCCCCAGCATGGCCGCTGTGCCCCATAATACACCGCAAAGTGGCATAGGTCCCCAAGCCCTAAAGTTAAGCTAGCTAGCTAGCAAGCTCATGGTGTGCAGCCCTTGCTATTTTCCGCTCTGTCTTTCTGTATTCCTCTTATTTCCTGTCTCCAACTGTCATATCTTTAAAAGAAATGTTAAAAAAGGGACTCAAAGGACCCTCTTATGGTTGAAGCCAGTGCTTTGGCTGACTTGAGAACTGTCAAGCTTTGCTATGCTAAATGTGTCATCTGTATGCAATGCCTGTCGGTAATTGAAACATCAACACATTTTTGAAAGTGTTGGGATTTATGTCCACGGGTCTCTCATAAAGGCTTTTTGCCCTGGAGTCTCTTCTCATCCTCCATCAACAAAATCAGACAATGGGTGGATTAAAGCAATCTCTCTTCTCTGTAGGCAAAGCCTCCATTAGCTGTGACAGGGCAGTATCGTGGCAATGGGATTAGACCTCCTCCCTAACGGGTTTACTGCTCTTTGAAATAAAAGAACAATTGGAGCAGGGTAGCGGGTCGTCTCAGGCTCTACCGTCCTTTAACCTCTCCATTTTTCCAGCCTCCATCATGTGAAAATACCCAGCCTGGTGAGCGCTCGCACATCTGTCCGGCCCACGCTGTCTCCTCTGTTTGCTTCCTACACTCACTGTCACCTTGTGTTTCATACAAAACCTTTTTTCCCCCCTCCCTGTCCTGCCTGTCAAACTCACCCATCATGTTTCTTTCAACCTGCTGGGTATGCAAATGGTCTGTGAACTGTTCAGTAATTTGCCCTGTGGCTGCTTTATTTTAGAGGAAGTCACAATCAATTAACGCTTAAAAGGACTCAACAAACACAGCTCATGCAACACAAAGAGCGAATGCTTTACATTTCAATTTTCTTCTGATTAATCTGCCTTCCTCCCTCTGCTCATTTCTCCAACAACGCTAACAGATGGCCTTTCTGCAGTCCTGGAGCTCCAACACTCGGCTGTAATGCAGAGATAAATGTCACTTAAAAATCCAGTGATGAATATTCTCGAGGGAGATTAAACTCCTAATCTGTATATCCCTGAAATATTAAAGTTATGAAAATGAATGGGATAGCGCCCACAGATATAATGATGAAAGCGCTGAAAGTCATTGGCCCCTGCTTTGCCATTATTTAAGCTTGCACGAAATGCCTTGGGGAGTATTAGGATTTGTCTCTACACTAGCAGGGTCAAGCCTCAACTGCCCTGCAGAAACACAGCTCCCTTTCTAGGCCCAGCATGGATGGAGGGAAGCGAGAGTGCCGGGGAGATTATCTAGCCGTCAGAGTCGAATTATATCTGAGAAGTTAAGTTAGGGACAGTAGCCCCATTGGGAGCAGGAGGGGGGAGGGTTCTTGGTATCTGTGTTTTTTTTTTTAGGAGATTCTGTGGTCGATCCTGCTGTTGGATCATCATCATCGCCTACGAGCATCTGTGGGAAACTCTGTTTAGTGTGGCGGTGCTTTAAAGTCAGAGCAAGGAAGGATCACATTAACTTGAACATAGCTTCAAAGAGAAATTTGGAGCTTCGTGTTGCACGGTGTTTGCGGCGGTTGTAATGTCAGGGATATATTCTGCTCTCTGGCGTGTGTTTCAACATTCAAATGTCCCACTTTCCTTCCATCTGCGCCCGAAGAACTCTGGGTTTCAAATGCAGAAGGTGTGTGTGCATGCGCCCATTGGTGTCTGTGTGCGGTTCAGGGATTAGCTCTTTGCCCATAACTTTCTCACTTCAGTCACCATACCAGTGTAACAAAGGTCTCTGTGCAGCCATCTAACCAGGCCTTACAGACGGAGGTCTAAAAATAATGCAGTGCTTTCAATTAGCCCCTCAGCTCTGCAAAGCATTTGAAACAGGCAGCCAAGTGAACAGAGCTGTTTTTTTCTAAAGGCCTTTTGGGAGGAGTCTGAGTGGTTTTTGTCCACACTTGCCTTTACTTTACTGTGTCAAAGGCTGCTTGATTGTGGACATGAAGGGTGTGTTACCTGGCTGAGATCAAAAAGCTTTGCAAGGAGAAGTTTCTTCTCCTTTGACACATAATCAACAGCTCTGAGATCTATTACAGTGTTTGACTCTGAATAATAATTAAAATATCACTGGCGTAATGGGAATTCTTAATAATGTCAATGAGGTTAGCAGTGCTGATTAAGTCTTCATTTTTAAAGACTCTCTTTAGTCTAAATGTCAGGGCATTAAAAGAAAGAAGAAGAGCGGTGAAATAAAGTTGAAGTAAAGTCAAAAAGCGTAACTTTTCCAATTCAAAGTAGTAGTTAAAATTTTCAAACTGATTGTACACTGACTTCAGCAGTGAGAATGGCTTCCATCCCATTTCCACAGAGCACCCCGGCCGCCTGCTTTCAGCATTATGTAACTTCTCACTAGACATGTGTGTGACTTTACAGCACTAGTTCATGCACCAGCCTTCAGATTTGGAGCTTCAGCTGTTTGTTACAATGACAGAAACTAAAAGATGGTAGAGGAAGGTGATGCATGAAGCTAAGAAGAGAAAAAGAGAGTGTAAATATCAGACTGGCTTTTACATGTTGCCGAGCAGTCTGACTCCAAGCTGGCTGTGTTACTGTTGGATTGCTGCAGACTGGTTACGCTACTGTCCAGTATTGGGAAAGCAACAATTTGACAGCAGACTAGGGCTGCTTCAGCCAAAATAATCAGGGTTATTTTTACCCACATTGATATAATAACTATAAATCATGGAATTCATGATTGTTTTAATTTTAGGTAATTTTTTTGTTTAATGCATACTTAAAAAATATCCTGCTGCTCATCTGTTGTGAGGACTGGACTTGGACATTAGCCCTGGTATTTTGAGCCACACCAACAATCAGCCAGACATGACACAGCAGTAGCCCCCACAACTCCCACATCTCCACTGTTCCACAATATCCGAACACAAACCATCAGACATGTTTGAGTGTGGCATATAACCAAAAATATTTTTAACAAGGTAATATTCTTTTTAAAGATATATTTTTAACAGACTGCTGTGTGGAATTTTCTAGGGGTGAGGAAGGCAAATAAAATGTAAAAAGAATCACTGTCAGTCATGTTTCTTTGATTGCAGGTAGGCCAACATTGTGATTGTGATTCAAACAGTTGTGCAGCTGTACAGCGGAGTGTACATCCCTACAGATGTGATGCAATGATTGTATCGTTTATCAGTCATCTAACCAAAGTTATGTCTCTGGTTTGAGCAAGAATGAATCCCTCTGATGCCAAAAGTTTTCTTTTTCATTGTAGATACTCAAGTTAGCTTATAAGTATGGAACATAACAAGTCTATCCGAGCTAGTGTGCAGTAAATATCCCCCACCAGTGTTGCCGTATAGCTATGGGCTCTAGGTATCATGGCAGCAGTTACATACACATACACGCAGTACACATGCAAACGGTTTGCAACAACCAGCTTCAGACACTAGTAGAGTATATTTGTGCATAATCCCGTAATATTTGCCTATAGCTGCATAAGATTTGTCTTAGTTCTCAAAGAAGTTTCAAAGAGAAACACTGATACACTGATAAATGCCATGTGCCTAAGCTGGAAGCTTATACATGTTTCTCCCAATTAGTGTAGAGAAACGCCCCTTTTATGTCCATATGAGGCAGGGGTGGAAAGTAATTAATTCTTTTTACTCAAATTACTGTAATTGAGTAGTTTTTATGTGGACTTATACTTAGTTGAGTACATTTTGAAGTCTGTACTTTTACCTTTACTGAAGTATTTTTTGGGGGAAGAACTGTACGTTGTTATATTTAAAAAAGAATCAAGTACTGAGTAGAAGATTAAACGCTCAAAGCCAAAATGAGGTCTAAGCTTACTGTCAGCATGAATGTGCCGGAAGTTTGACTTTTACAATCTATGACAGTCAATAGCACATAGAGAGAAGGATTACCCCAAAAAAAAAAAAAAAGTAGGATTTTACTTTAGTTGAGTCACACCTTATAATAACCAACCTGGTTGGACATCCATACTCTCTTGTGGTTTTTGCAAAATAAGGTTATTTCACTGTGTGTATCAAAAGTAGTACTCAGCACTTTCAATAAACTTTGATATATAGTACAATAGTCTGGTACTTTTTCCAACTTTGATTTAAAGGCATGAAACTACAGGGCTGTGTTAGGTTAGAGTTACAAGAGAACCATCCATCATCTACACCATTTATTCTGTTTGGGGTTGTGGGGGGCTGGAGCCAATCCCAGCTGCCACTGGGCAAAAGGCGAGGTACACCTTGTACTGGTAGCTAGTCAATCGCAGGACCAGCAGGATGTCAGCAATGTCAAACTAAAAGAAAAAAACTATAAACAACTGGACTTTAAGTTTAAAACGTACTGAGGCCCAGATAGTTCTAAAGTGGGTGAAGTACTGCTCCAAATGAAACCAAACAAACACAAATAACTGTATGTTCCATACCAGTAGGGTAAATACATGCTATAGAAACATAAAGATGACCTATCTCAATCAGATTGTTCTGTACTCAGACATAATGTGCATTGCACTTTAACAAAAAAAGGATGCATTCATACATCATGATGATTTAAAAAAAAAAGTTAAATTAGGGGGTGGGGCAGCATTTTTTTCAAAGTGAATAGGGTTTGAAATAAACCTACATTTATTTTTAACACTGATGAAATTTAAGATTGACTATAATAAAGTCATGATTCTTATTCTTTAAATACTAAACTGCTTAACTGCTGAAAATTAAATATATGGTTAATTATGATATGTGAGTGCTGATAATTGTAAAATGAACCATTTTATCCTGTCATATCAGCACTCAAATGCTCTAAAGGGTGCTCTTGGTTAAGAAGGAATCACAGTTAAGAAAACTTTGAGTAGTGTCAGAAAAATAATCATGGAACATTACAAGACAGAGATGTTTTAAAGCTAAATGCAAAGCCGGAACTACACTCCAGGCATGGCTGCTGCACTGTGTCACTCCGCCCAGTGGTTCACTCAAGAAATAGTTCAGAGTATTTGCTTCATGCGTCGTAATGTTACATAATTATGCGTAATTATTTCATAGCGTGGTGAATGTGCAGGTCACAACTTGTCAACAAGAGCGTTTTGGAGTTGTTGGATTGTGTATTTGATGAGTTTGATGAGGGAAAGCCGGAATACTGTCTGCTTACATTGAGTTGGCACAGCAGGTACGAACTCGGCAGCGCCGATCTAAAAACAGCCTGCACCGACAACTGAGGATAACGAACCTATTACTAAGACTATAGGAATTATGGCAATGGACGAATTTGCCAAAATGTTGAAGTATGCCTTTAAGAACTAATTTGTCTGAAAAATGGTTGGTGAATAAGGCATGGCGTCTTCATTTCTTTGTGAAGAAATGAATGTTGTCTGAGGGATAGGAAAGCTGTTGATTGAGCATTGATCTATTATGTTATTAAATCCATTTTCTTGTACGTCAAATCCTTATTAACATTTGGCCCTTTGTCAGTCACTCGTCTGCCCTCTTTTAAAGCTCTCAGAGCTACTCTGAGGTTTTCCTGAAAGGTGCTGTATAAATAAAGTCTGATTAATCAGTTGATTGAAGGTTTGTGTGACTATTCATCACTTTCATGGAGCCAGTCAAAGAAAAAGTTGTCCAATTCAGATTGGCCAATGTCCACTTCAGACCTGAGGGAAAACCGTCTGCTGTTTCATCTTCTGTAATATTCATAACCATTTAGCCAAGACAATCAGCGTCTCTGAAGTGAAGTGAGGACGATTTTTCCGTCTTTAAAAATTCTGACATGAGGTTATTTGAGATGAGATTTTACTCCAGCTCTAAGGCTCTGAATATTGATGCTAAATTAAAGGCCAGAGCTGCCGTGTTGACACAGACCTGTCAGACATTCTGCTGGATAATTAATGTGGCATAGATTTAGTAATTGGCTTAGAATAAACCCAGAGCTTAGATAAATTGATTAAAGGTGGATTACAACGTCGCTAAATCCAAATAAGTAAGGACTAACTGAGATTATACCAGTGGATTGTTAAATCTGTTGTTGTGCATGTTAAGCCTGCTGTTAAACTACATTAAATAAGCTGTTAAAATAATTATAATTCTCAGAGATTAACTACGGAAGCCCTGAGACCTGCATCCATACAACTTATATTCTCTTTTTCTAATCAGTACATAATGACATGACATGACATGTTATATTTTATAAGTTTCCTTAAAATCTTGACTTACTTATCTCGTTAACACAAGATAACAGTAGCTGGCTTTCCTGTGATGATGTTTAAATTGCTCTCTCAAGAACTCAACTTATTTAAATTTCAGCATGAAAACCAGCTTTGTTATATGTTCACCCACAAAGTTACAGATCAGAGGCGTTTTTACTCTTACAACAGAGTGCTCAGTCATTCTTGCAACCTGAGAAAACAAGATTAAGTAAAAATCAGCCATCTGTCGTTCTTGCAGGTCTTTTAAAAGCTTGTCGTGAGTGCCAGTTATGTAATCTTAGCAGCTAGATTGGCGCCCCATGTATGGAGCCTACTGTCCAGCTTCTGACATTTGTCTCATGCCATCCCCCGCTCACTTCGCCAAATGTTTCCTGTCTTTTCCCACCATCCTAATAGTGTCAAAAATGGCCCAAAAAGCCTTTTAAATCATTTCATCATGGCCAAGTGGAATGATTTAATGGTTAAAATGTGTGTTTATGTAATTTGCCTACCTGATACTGCAGTGCCTGCCCGCTGTCACTGCAGCCACTGGCCCTCATTTATCACTCTGGTTTAGATAACAACATAGATTCAGGTGCAGAAGTCGTCTTATGATAGGATCCGTGTGTAATTTACTAAACATTTGTTTTGGCAAAAACAACAGAATGAAGTTTTATCGGCACTTGGTATTTAGTGCAAAACAAACAAACAAACAAAAAAAAATACAGAAGAAGAATGAAATGTAAGAGGCTTAAACAGAGTATTATAAAAAATATAGTATCAAAATAGAATATATATTTTTTATAAACATCAAAAAGTATACAAATTAGGAGAGACTTTACAAATGTGCAGGTCTACTGGTTCTTTGGTTCAGTGCCAGTCTGTCGGAGGATGGGCGAGGGCCGGAGTACTGTTCATTAGACTGACAGCAGAAGCAAGGAAACTGTTCTTTTCCTTCCAGAGGGGAGGGCCTCTAAAAGTCCATGTCTGAGGTAAGAGGTGTCAGCTGCAATTTTACAGATGAGGACAAAAGTATTAGCCCTCCTATGAAAAATTCAGTTTTTGCCATTTCCCAAAGGCAGTTTTAAAGGGCAGGGAACTTTAAACACAACTTTTTCAAACATCCTAGTTTTATTTTTGATGCTTTCATTGAATGCTCGGATTGGACTGGAATGGGCTGGGATTCCTCAGGAGACGAGTCTGACAATTCCTGAAAACTACAACAAATGACCGCAGGCTGTAATCCAGCAAAACAGAGACACAACTGACTATTAGCATCAGGGGGGCTAATCATTAGACCCTGGTAGGTGTTTTTTTTGTGAAATAATGTTTCTGTGTTAAAAATAAAATAATATAATCATCTCAATTAAAACTAGGATGTTTGAAAAAGCTGTTAAAATGTCTTGCTCTGCTTAATAGCATTTTGGGAAATACTTGGGAAAAACTAAAATTTTCATGGGGGGGGGGGGTAATAATTTCATCCTCAAATGTACCTGCACACCTCGGAGTCCTGGAGGTGAACAGGTAATGGAGAGATTGAAGACTGCAGCCGATCACCCTCTCTGCAGAAAGGCCGATACGCCGTGGCTGCAGCCTACTAGACTGTGATGGATGAGGCGAGGATGGTCACACCCTCAGGTGAAACTAGGTCAGTGATTCTTCTAACGACTCACAGGTGACAACCTGGATCATAAGCATAGGAAGGGTCAGCAGAGAAAATATATTCTGGCTCTGGCCTGGTCTCTTTAGAACTGAAGAAGCCTTTTGGAGGGACCTCAATCAAGTCCAGTTGGCACCTTGATGAAGGTTTGGGTTCATTTTAAGTGAAGTTGTTTTGTTCTCAGCTCAGCTTTATTTGTAGAGCACCTTTCATACATAAAAACATGCAGCTCAGAGTTCTTCACAAACATGAACAGACGGAGAATAATGTAGCAGCTAGTGAAGCAATAAAATAATTAAAAATGAGTTGAGAAATAAACAAAGGACATAAAATCAATGCAGCAAAACATTAGAATACCAAAAATTAATAAGATAAATGGAAAGTCAGAGTGTATTTGTTATTCTCTAGCCACACTATTTCAAAATATATCTGAAGCCAGCTGTTTTATTCACAGTTTTCTATCTCTTACTAAAATTTTACATTAACAGTGTCTGGTTTTGAAAAATAAATCAAAGAAATGCAGGGGAAAAAGCACATTTTTTGATGCATGCTGCAAAAGATGAAGGAATGCTCATTAATTTTGCCATTAAAATTCCCATTTTTACTGTTGAAATAAACATGTTAACAGCTTGGTCTAAAAATGAATTTAGTTTCAATAGCTCATTTCTCCACTGGTACACACTGTGTAGTTGATTTTTTAATACTTAACAATTTGATTTTATTAAGCCAGGGATTTATTCAAGTGTTTACATAATTAGGGGCATGTTTAAGGCTTCAGTTCTGCTCCCCTCCACCTCATCGCCTGTTTGTTGTTTGATCAAAAGTTTGGTGTAGATAACATTTCCTTGGGGTTCATGATGTCTATTCAGAAACCAGCGAGTGATATTACTAAGAGTTTGCCCTTTATTGTGGCTTACACAATGCCCCTTGCCTTTAAAGGAGATGCCAGACCATTGGTTTCAGGTCAAGTCAGGTTCACACGAGAAGACGCTCACTTTGGTAACTGATTTTGGAAACGTGAGTTCTCACACTGTGGAGCCTTAATGCATATTAATCACAATTAATGTCTTGATAAACACACGATCATTACACTTGCTCCCACCAATGTCACAGATATACTACACAGCAAAATCATCTATGTTAATTAAAGTCCCACAGTGTTCAGTTTAACACTTATTCTGCGTTGATATCATTCTTATGGGTTCTTCTGGGTGTAATTTTAACACATTACAAAGCACTGTAAGTATTTAATCAAGATTACATCTTGATCTGAACGCTTATGACAAAAAACAGTGCTCTGATTTTCAACTAAAGTCTCCAATAATGGTCCACAACACTGACATGTCTTCTTAAAAGACCCCTCACTGACAATGGCAAGCATTCCACATGTATCATCAAGGTCTGCCCCTCTGCACATTAAAAGGTTAATTTCATTATTTTGCCGTTGCACCATCTACTGTAAGAAGCCAGTTACACTTCTTATATAAAATCCCCATCTTCATTTAAATTTATATGATTTTAAATATCAATCCTACCCAGATCACATCTACTTATCAGAACCTTGCTTTGTCATACTGCCACCCAGTGTTGACAGCAAGTACTACTTCATATGCAAAGTACATAATGCTCATTATTTTTGATTTAATGATGTTCCTGGAGGATTTACAAGGCCTGTTTACTGTGCTGCAGCACACTGTATGGGTTGCTAACACCCAGTGGTGTCTCCACACTGCAATTACCACACACCCCTACATGTGCCGGGGTGAGAGGGCACTTCAGTGCTGCGGGGAGCCCTAGTTGTACTTCGTGATCCCACAAACACTGTCTGTGCTCCGAAATGTTTGAAATTCTCTGTCTAGTCTCATTTTCAGTCTCATGTTGTTATTAGAGGTTTTGGAAAGGCTGCTTTAGAACTATCGGATCTTCTTTGGTCAAAACTGGGGTTTAGAGTTCAAAATCAGCCTATTCTTGTAGGGTGTACCCCAACTAATGCTAGAAAATAAAGCTAGACTCTCACATTTTCCATTGACAGGACAGCTGTGCCAAGATAATGCTTTTCTTTACTTATTTTTGGAGTTTGCTGATTCATGGAAATTTGAGGAACATTTTTGGAAGTTTGGGAAATTTGACAAAATATTTTAGAGTGAATATGTTTTAAAATTTTTGGAAATTTGTCAGAAAATTTGTAGAATCTACATGGAATTTTTGGGAAAAATTTATTTGGAATATTTTGGCTTTATGATAAAGTTTCAATGATATATCCGGAGAATATTTGAATTTTGGCACACATTTTATGGGATACTATTGAAATGTTTTTGTTTTTTTTATTTTTAATTTTGGGAAATTGTGTGGATTTTTGAAAGGAACTACACACCCCAAATAAGTGGAAGAAACTAAAGATGCATTTCAAACAACAGCTTGGGTCTCAGGAGGTTAAAGTGTACATGGCTGAATTTACTGTGTTGTCATTTTTACTTGTGAAAAACTAGTTTTATTCTCTGAAAGTGTAAAGCAGTTTATATTGATTGATTATGCTGTTATCCTACACCACCACAGAGAAAAAAATCCTCTTTAGGCTGTAGCTACAGGATGTGGTTGGCCTTGAGTGAAGCTGTTTGTGTGTGAGCCAGCCTAGTTTCCATCCTACAGGAGGTCTCATGAGAAGGCTTCAGTTCACAGTTCACATTGTGGCTTTCATCTGTCAGTCACAGCAGAAGATTAGAAGATATCAGAGGTGGCCGTGTCAAAGACTTCTCATCCCGCCGTCATCCACGGGGCAGCGGGAGTACAAACTTCAGGGGTGACACGAGCACAAGCCTTTTCTGGAGTTGGTTTTATTTGATTCAGAGTGTTAGAGTTGTGGGAAATCTTTTTGGAATCAGAGGCACAATCCTTTCATTAACACAAAGGGGATTTTTACCTCACTCACACATGAGCTAAATTATGAATGCGCTGTTATTTGTTTACTTCATGTTGGGCTGAGAGATGTGCATTATTCATCTGCTCTGACAGGAGAGACAGCAGAGTAGGACAGGCTCGGGAAAACATTAGAGCACTGTCTAACAAGGATGTTGTTGCCAGGGATTTAGGCAGTCATGCACATGCAAACACAATAATCGACTTTCTCCAAAATAAGCTTGTTTTCAGGCAAGCCTCGGCACGAAGATGGTGTTTAAGAAAAACAAGTCTAAATGATATCCAAGGCAAATTGATGTTTCTTTTGACGGCAGTGTTCATTGTGTCAGTGCTGCTGCTGCTGCTGCTGCTCACCGATCTGTGGATCTGATTTCCAGCCTTTGTTTTAAATACATCAGACACACAGACGGGGCTTCTGGAGTTAATTAGATTTCTTTGTGTTTTTCTTCTCAGTCCTGAGAGATGATTTCCGGCAGGCCCCGAGCGATGTGGTGGTGGCAGCGGGTGAGATTGCAGTGCTGGAGTGTGTGCCTCCGCGTGGTCACCCTGAACCCTCCGTGTCCTGGAAGCGCAACAACGTCCGAGTCAGCAACAAGGATGAACGCATCTCTGTGAGTTCACCTGAAACTCAGAACAAGCGCTGAGCAAGTCAAGCATCCATTTTTCAATGAAGTGGGATGTTTTCACAGCTTTTAAGCCTTTTAGACACTTCATGTTGTGTGTTGAAGCAATTTTTGGCAGAAAGTCCACAAAACTGGCACAAGAGAATGAGGATGGATGCCATCAATTCACACTTAAGCACTGATTTTGTATTATTCTGAGCATGCAAGCATCCCAAACAATTTATTTTTCAAGCTTTTAAAGAAAATGATTAGCCATGTTACATATGATCTGCTCTGCAGTAGGAGAAAAAACCTTGAACTTAGAGCCATCAGTAAGAGTGAAGGAGCCTGGCCTGTTTATTTATGTTTTTTTTTTTTCATCAGATTGTGTCAAATACTAACAGAGACCACTACCGACAAATACGTTTACACGCATTGTATGGCTGAGCTATTCTCATAGCTCATTTAGGATATTTGATCTGGCTGCTGTCCATGTTCCAGTATACATTCACAGCAGTTGAATCAATTTATTCAAGTAGAAGTAGTCGATGTTATGTCTCATTACAGCTGGACACTGTGGACATTTTCCTATTGACCTTGCTGACAAGTTAGCAAGCAGCTAATTGGTTGTATGCCAGATGCTACGCAAATGAGAGGAGCCCCACACCTTAGCTTATGTGATATTCAAAGACACATGACAATGCAGCTTTTGCTGTGCGTTTATGCTTTTGTACATTCAGGTCAAAGCCTGTGCCCTGTTTCACCATCATGTCTTACGTAATGATGTAAGGTCCTAAGTACGCTCTGCATTGAAACCAGTTCACCTGTAACTTAAGCTGTGTCATTGTTTAGTTACACCATCAAGATATAAGATGAACCTACAATTTTCACATACAACAGCTGCGCCAAGATCCTCTAGCAAAACGCAGTATGGAGCAAATCTCTCCCTCTCTAGTCAGTCAGAGCAGTTCTACTGCCTGCCCTCTAGTCTGGAGGCCAGTCCCAGAGTCATGCTCTGCTTCATTGGAGATACGCTGCAGGTCTATTTTAACACTGACTGCCTCCAAACCACAACAATTCATGTACAGCAGATTGTTCCAAACAACTGGAAAAACGTGCAAAGTATCTGATGAACTTCAAAATACAACACAATGTACAGACTCCACATCATAACTCATCACCCTATCAACATTATGTCTCATCCTGCTGCACAGGCAACACAGAGCTACACCATAGCCATTGACAGGTAAAATTTAACCTTTGAGATGGAAAGCCACTGAATTTTACATGAAACCACACTTCCTTTGGGGCAAACTTTAACCTGTTAACTTCATAATGCATTCACCCGTGGGAGAAGCAGTAAAATCATGGAATCATGTTGAAATGAATGACAAATCAACTAACCTGACATGCCAGATGGATTTGTTTCACACATCCATCTGAGAAAGCTTCAATAGGAATCGTTTAAGAAAAGGCAGAGGCATTGAAAAATCCTTTGAGTGTGATTGGGTGAACATTCTGTCTGTCACATCTCTATGGGCCAATCAGAGCAACAAAGCATGTGACGTAGCTGCTAGTAAGCTGCGCGTGCGCAGCTACTGAGGAATAATGCGAAACATGGCGACTATAGACATGTAACTACTCGACTTTTGTCGTTTTTGAAAAAACACAACTCACTGCTGTTCTTTGTTCTTCTTTTAACGAAGAAATGTCGTCAAGTTCTGATAAAACTTCTCTTAAGCAACATCCACGCTAATCTCTTCCCCCATAACTGCACCAGCTCTTGCTGCTGCTTGTTTACGTCACGACTCTGCTGCTCCTGAAAGTACTGCCCCTCGTCGCTGATTGGTCCTGTCACTTTCTAACCAGGCCCAAACAGTTCAGATGGGAGCTTTGCAAGATGGATTCGCCAGTGAGAAACAAGGAAACGGGCGTATCCATCTGCTTTGCAAGGTTACAAATCAACCCCAAAAAGGCTAAATAATCAACTGTTGGCATACTATTCATGTGTAAACTCAATATTTTCCCGTAATCTCTGCCCAGTTGTCTCAAGCTGTTCAAGTTTACACTCTAGACTCATGAGGGTACTCGCCTATGTTTGGAGCTAATCCATGAGAGCATGGCACAGTTGGTGCATGTGGAAATTTAAGGCTATCCTGACTAGTAGAATGCAATGTCCAAACTAACCAAGCTACTGCTGCGTATATGACATTATTACTTTGTCTCACCAATCAGTGAAAGGCATTTTTAATGCAGGTTTTGTAACAGTGCAGCCTGTCACATGGCTGAACATAAGTTCTGCTAACTGCCATTAATCCTCTTTAGGGAAGACAAGGGTCAACATTTATGCAAAATAAGTCAAAGCATTGGGATAAGGTAAAAACAAAAGCCTTCACTAGGAACCTACAGAGAGTGTGAAATTACAAGAATAGCATCAAGCAGTGAATTCATCAATGACAACGTTTAATCTAAATTGCATCATAAGAAAGAACTTATGTTTAAAGGTGCAGTATGTAATATTTAGCCTAAGAGCATTAAGCAGAACATGCTTGGTAAAAAAGACACCAAATGTTTTAGAAGTAGGCCTGTCTAAATAAATGTTTAATAACCTGACATATAGAGTTGATTCATTTGTATTAACTTAGAATAAGCCTCATTAATACATAGAAAGGGAAGGTCCCCTCCGTTTACTCTGCCATCTTGGATTTTTGCATCTCACAAGTTTTTTTATTTTTTTGTTTGTTTTTGATTTTTTACTGTACCATAAGGATCAAATAACAGATACACATTTTTTTCCACTGATTGCAGAGATGAGCATCGCAGTCTAGAATATGACTATTAGATGTCAGCAATATTACCCAATTTTATTCACTGTATCTATAAACTAGGCAACATTTAAACATGCATAGCTGGTGCAGAAACTGTGGAGCACATGCAGAACAGTCAGTCCAGGTTGGGTCTGATTGAGGAGTGTAAGAAAAAATGGATCTCCAGCTGTATAAATGTGTCAGTCTGAGGCTGAAGTTTTCGATTTAGTATGATTTCATTCAGACTAACATGTTTACATGCATTTAGAAAGTCCATGTTTAATCACAGTAATTCAACTTATTCTAACTGCATGTAAATATACTGAGTATCCCTTTTTTCTGAGGGAAAAAAAAGACTATCTGATTAGAGAGGGGGAAAATTTTTCTTAACTTGTCTTTATTTCCTGTACATAATTGGCCAAACAACACCTTCAGTTAAAAGAAACACTTTAAAGTAATTTCCGTCAAAGATATCAAGTATGGATTCAGGTTTTGGGCCTTTTCTTCTGGAGCTTCTTCATTAACTCCCCATTCATTTCACTCACTCAGCATGAGAAAGGCAGAGATGAATATTCACTGGGTTCAATAATGCAGTGCTGACATATTTAGTGTCTTTGGCCTGGAACATTTCTTGAATCTGCTTTTTCTAATGTTGTGTCTGCTCGTCTGTAAAATGAGCATCTGGAGGCAATTGTTATAAAGATTTTGAAATTTTGTTTTTCTAAAATATATAAAATCACCATCTAGAGCTGAATGAGCGCTTGCTCCATGCTCAGTGTTTTAGAAAGTATTCAAGTATTGTTAAATAACATGAAAAGCTGTCAACAAGTCCAGCAGAGAAATGATAACAGCAGTGAAAATGTAAAAAAGATACTGGTAAAATATACTCAAAACCTCTGGATATTTGACTTGAAATATTAAAAACCCGTGTGTGGTATCAGGATTCCATGTGCCAATAAGCATAAATGAAAAACAGCTTGTTTTGCTAGTTTAGACTATTTCTATGAACTGTGCAGCTTTATTTTTGATTGACAGATGGTCATTGCATCTTACCTTTGTCACATGATGACAACAGCTCTTACACGCACACACACGGGTGGAGGGGTAGAGACACATACTGAGGGAGACCAATTGGAGCGAGAGATTCCTTTAAAAATTTTCCAAATAACCTTGTGGCTTGCGACTTCATTACTTGCTATGTCACGAGCCGTTCCTAGCAATGTTAAGTCACATTTAGTCTATCGGCAGCATGATTGCAACTCTTTATTACATGAAAGCTCTGCATTTTGTGCTACTTGTCTGTTGCATCACACTTCACCATGTGCACTGTAGCTTAAGTTGTTAAAAGTACGCTCAGGGGCACATCCACCCTATTAAAGGTTCGTTTAAGTGGCCACAAATGAATGAGCACTGGGAAGAGGTGCTGCTGATAGAGGCTGATACAAATGTGTCTGCCTCAAGCATCATGCCAGTGTTAGAAACACATGCCAGCTGAGATTTGCAAACACCTTGTGGAATGCCTGTGTCATTATAGGTACAAAATGTATGACTTTAAATGTACATTTGGCAATTTGGCTGTTCTGAAATCCCCCTGCCTTTCTTCAACATGGAAAGCATCAAGCAGGATTTGCAGACATTCCTTCCTTTTCTATGCTTACAAGGAAAGAGCAGGCATCAGTGGCAGCAGAATGACGTTGATTAAGTCAGATGCAGCATAAAGGAGGAGCTTGGGTGGAGCAGCGTTGCCTGTATGTGCAGGAGACACACAGACTGCATGCTCATTGGCCAGTTCTATGGCTACTGGTGGTGATGTCAGACAGGCTTTTATTGTTGATTAGTCAAACAGCACAGTTGGTGGTGCAACATGCTTCAGATCACACGACTAACATCCCGTGTCCTGTGATGTGACTATTGCATGTGGTACATCAGAACTGAGATGGTAAAATGGTATCTGTAAAATTCAAATACAATGCAGAGTGCAACCAGTATGCATGATATTCATAATTCTCCATTGGTGTGCAATTCAGCCTGTTTTAAACACAAAGAAGACCCGAGGAAAAAACACACTAGTGTAGCATTTTATCTCCTGAGTCAGTACCAATTAAACATGGCATAGGTCTGGAGACGCTGAGTCAGGCGAGTCATGTCTTCACTACCTAAGGGACAAAGCAGCATAATACTGGATAATGACCATTAGAGGGGATTTAGACATTGGTAAACATCTAAATCCTCCATATGCCCTGCACTTCTTACTGACTTTTAGGTGTTGTTGCTTCTCTCCACCAAAACTTTAACGATCGAATAATCTTCTCTTAAAAAAGGAAGGCTTACTGCTGCTAGTGCATTTTAACCAGCCATCCCTAAGTGTTTGTCCCATTTATTCCTAAGGTTTGTTTGCATTTTTCAGTCAAAACTATAAAATAAACATAGTAGACACAGGAATATATTTTTCTCTCTGATCTGTTGAAGATCAGAAGCATAAAGTAGCATTACATAAATATACTGCATATTTGAAGTGTTTGATTTTATTTCATGGCTTGAGTTGGTGTAATAAGTCATATTAACACTCTAAATAGTGCAGCAAACAAACCAAGTGTCTTTGAGTTAGAAGGAATCCTATGAATAGAGAATCCAAATGTGGATTATTTTTTCCATTAAAGGCTGCACTGATAACTTTGATTTTTATCTTTATTATGCCATCGCTCAGGATGCTCTGAAGACTAATCTCTTGAGCTGTTATTTTTCAGATGCGTGGGGGCAAACTGATGATCTCTAACACCAGGAAGAGCGATGCTGGCATGTATGTTTGCGTGGGCACAAATATGGTTGGAGAGAGGGACAGCGATCCTGCAGAGCTGGTGGTTTATGGTGAGATTCTCTTGGACATTTAGTTTGGTGGCTTTGATTTACCAAAGGAGCATTATAATGTGCCTACAACTGTCCTCTTTTTGCAGAGCGTCCTGTGCTGGTACGGAGGCCAGTGAACCAGGTGGTCATGGAGGAAGACACCGTTGATTTCCTATGTGAGGTCCATGGAGACCCCGCCCCCACCGTGCGATGGCGCCGGGAGGAGGGGGAGCTTCCCCGTGGGAGGTGAGTCAGTGAAAGACTAGAGCACAGCCCAATACAGAGAGGGTGACACAAGTGATGCATAAACATCATACTGCATAAGAAATTCAGAGTTACAAGAGAGGAGTTGTGTATTGGATTAAAAACTCATGTGACCCAGAAAACATAGTATGTGGAGTAATTGTTCATTAATTCATGCCTGTCTGTCAGACTGCTAATATAAATTCATAAATGGAAAAAGACCAAAGAGGATTCATTAGCAGGCTGAATCCTCCTGTGACCACTTTCAACCTTTTTTTCTATCTTAACCCAATACAGTGTAAATTTAGATTGGCCTATCATATAATTGATTTTATTTCTCCATGTCTATGTCTAGCCTTATTTTCTAAAACTTGATAATACAAATAATACAATACAAACATTGAAATCATCAATGTACAGCTAGTAACACATTGCATTGTGGGTTAAAAAATGGTAGAGCTGGGATAATACAGCATTCTTGAGTTGTGCTATATATTCAGTCCATGAATTAATGCAGTTAGTCCTTTATATATTAATGTGCATAACCTCCTATATGCATTATCTCATTATGGAGTTTGAGTCATAACACAGAATCTGTAGTGATAATAAAAGTTGAAGAGAATAAAAAGTTGGAAGTTAGAAAAGAAGCTCTTCTCTTCCTGTTGCTTTTTTGGCTCCAGTTGGATGAAGAGATTGATAAGCTTAACAGAGCTATTTTTTTGTTAGCTAAGTTTAGCATTAAGACTGGAGATAAGGGATGTAAAGGTAGAGTTTAAAATGTTTTGGTTAATCTGTATTTGATATGTATGCTTTATTGTCCTGGCTTGCTTATTTTGTGACAAAATTCACACTGCCAGGTTAGCTGTGTCCTCCTGTTTACTACCTCTTATGCTAAGATAAGCTAACTAGCTGAGGACTGTAGCTAGTTTTTTACATTACAGACAAAGTTAGCTAATTTGTTTTTACAAAGAAAACCAAAAAACAAACAAACAAACAAACAAAAAAAACTGTATTAGCCTCTTGTCTGTATCCTAAACTTGATTCCTTGGTTAGCATAGCCTAGCATAACGACAGGAGCAAGAGCAAACCTATCCAGAGGCTAAAATCTGCCTACGAGAGAAGGCTTACACATCAAGTCAGTCTGTAGTTAAATATTAACAAAAACTATAAACGAACAAAGGGGATTTTTAATTTTAACACCTAGTTACATGTTTTTTTTCTACCCTTATGCTAGCTTTGCTGAGCTAATAGTCTCTTTGCTAGTCAATATTTTCTGTAAAGTTCTATCAATCTTTTTCCCAGATAAACCCTTTAAGTGAACATTTTTTCCTTATTTATTCATTTGAAATGGAAAGCAACACAACCTAGCATCACAGCGCTGTATCGGTTGTAGGCCTACTGTGCCTTTCAACATATTTATGCCCTTGGATTTTTTTTTTACACTTTTATTGAATTTATAAATCAATCATGGTCAATATAGTTTGGCTTTATGACAACAAGAAAATGTTACAGTAAACACAGATTTCTACAATATAATGTCAACTTCACAATGATATTGCTTGCATTGGGCCAAAACCTCCTATTTCTAAAATCAACACTTTTCAGGGAATGAAAAAAAAATGTGTTTTTTAATTAATTTTGATACACTTTTATTGCTTTAAGGTTTGTTAACTTAAAACCCATTGACAGGTGAAAAGGTTGACTAATGTTACTGGTTTATAACAACAATTAAAATAAAGAAAAATGGATATACGAACCATTGCCAGCAACCTGTAAGGTAAATTGAGTGAGTACATAAATCCCCCCCCCCCCCCCCCCCTTAAAGTGACCGACCTAATTCAACAGAGGTCCAGTCAATTGGTGCTAACTGTCACACAAGTAGTGAAATGAGGGTCACTTGAGTGCAGTGAATGTGTCTCAAGTGACTGTTGAATAAAGACACTGTCAGCATTCCTGGCTGCAATTACACCATGGAGATAAAAGAACACTCCAAGCAACTCAGTGAAAGGGTTATTGAAAAGTATAAGTCAGGGGATGGATACAAAAAAAAATCCATGACACTGAAAATCCCTCTGATAAGCAACAAGACACCTATTACTACCCTGAAGGGGTTAAAGCTTCAGCAGCTGAGATGGGAGAGACTCTTCATACAACAACTGCTGCCTTGGTTCTTTACCAGTCAAAGCTTTATGGGCTTTATCAAAATGGTCTTATCAGATGCCGTGTTTGGCAGACACCAAACACTGTACATCACCACAAACACACCATCCCCACTGTGAAGTATGGTGGTGGCAGCATCATGCTGTGGGGATGCTTCTCAGCAGATGGTCCTGCAAAGCTTGTGAAGATAGAGAGTAAAATGAATGTGGCAAAATATAGGTTGATAAAATAACAATTTCCCAACTCAATATGATCAAGCAGAATAATAAACAATTTATGGTGCCTACAGCTTATCTTCCAAATTTTGTTTCCAGCACTGCTGTAATGTTTGGGAATTGGTAAAACTCTATCATAACTTTATATCTAACCTGCTGGTATAAGGTGAAAAGCTTTGAAAAGCCTTTGTAAGTCTTGTGTAAATCCTCCACTGCGTAAAATAATCTCACTTTCTCAAATTGATTTTCAACTGTTTCAAGAAATTTTCCTAGAACCAGATACAACATCTGAGGCAGATAAGGCTCATTCTTCCACTCCTTTCATGATGATGCAACCTGATTGAAAAAAAAAAAAACAGTTTGCAACAGGCTGATTGACAAGGAAAGAAATGACGTTATCTTGTACAGCGAGCAGATTCTCTTCGCTTTGTGTAGATTAGCATGGTGGTTTTCTTTTTTGTTGCTGCCTTTCTGTCAGATCTTTTATTATCTCGCTTCTTTTCTCCTTCCAAAGGTTTGAAATCCGCAACGGCAATAGCTTGCGTTTGTTCCGCGTGAAGGAACAGGATGAAGGGACGTATACCTGCACATCTGAGAACAGTGTGGGCAAGACAGAGGCCTCAGCCATGTTGCAGGTCCATGGTAAGAAACACATCATGCATATTGTATACGGGCACACACACAGGCAGACACACAGACTAAGGCATGCATAAAAAAGGCTCTCATATCTAGAGCCATGTTCATGCATAACACCCAGTCACATGGCAACAGTATCATGCAAAAGCCAGTTCCCCTTTTCCGTCCAAAGCTCAGTGTTTTTAATATCGGTGCATCTCTGTGAGTCCCTGTCCAGTGGTGCTGCCAGGAGCTTATGCTAAACCGTATGGATTACGCCATTTGACAGATGTTTGGTAGATGTGTGCTTTAACTCACTGCCAGAGAGCAGTCCCAGTATTAATAAGACATGACTCTCTCTCCCTCTCTCTTCCTGTCTCTTTATCTCCTTCCTTTTGCCTCCTCCCCATTCCCTGTGCCCTTTTTTTCCCTCTGTGTGTCTCGGTTTAAATAGTCTCAGACGACTTCATCCACTAATGCTTTTATCAGTGTAAATGAAATCCAAGCCTAATGTTCAGTCTGCTTTTTTTCTCCTTTTTTTTTTTTTTGGCTTCCTTTTCCATACTTTCACCCGTTTTGTTTTGTGGCTCGGCTTTTCATCCATCTCATTAATTTTCCATCTTTCTCCATCATGTTTCAAACCCTATCATCATTTCAGTCGGCCTGCTCCGTAAGTTCCCTTTCCATCTAATTCCTCGCTGAAACATGCATTTGTGTTACGCTCATTTATTCTGTGCTCAATCCTGGACAGCATTCTAAATGGTTTTTAGATCAACAATCAATGCTTAATGATGTAAATAAGTTCCTCCATTAGGCACTGAGATGTTTACAGCCTGCCTGTTGCAGCACTCTGGCATTAAGTAAGCCGCAGACGTACTGACTTAATGTACAGCGGATTAAGGCGTCCTATCAAACGCACATCTGCTGTATGGAGGGGAGCGTGTCAGGATACTGTGACACCATGTAAATCCTTCCCTTGTTTGCTGCTAGTTGTTCAGAGAGCATCTGACAGGTTTTGATGCGAACCTAGTCGATGCCTTTACCTTTAATTTCAAATTTGAACATGGTGCTCAATTATTATTAATGAGAACTCCAGGAATTAAGAAATGTTTTTTCATAACATCAAGGGACTCAGAGTCAAAGGGAAAATCAGGGAAGAAATAATGATCAAAATACTTGCATTAAAGGCTGAGATTTCCTGACTGAAAAAGCTCTTAAATGGGTCACATTCTAAGCACACAGAATCCTTTGTTTCCCACAATGCAGCTGGTGTTTTGCCCACCATGCCACAGAGCTATTAGCTTGTTGTCTGTCACATAAATATCAGTAATAAAGTTTCAGGTGCGAATAAAGGTCGGTCCATTAAAGCCTGAAGATGTCATTGTGACATCATCAGGTATACTTTCTCAGCCTGATTATTGATCTTCATAGCCATTAGGGAAGTTCCTAAAAGGAGCTCGTTATGCTCTAAATAAATTACTGATTGGATGTAATCTAAATTGTCTTCCTGCTTTTAGACTTCACATGCTTTTGTGAATTTTGGATTTTGTGACGGACTTCTCAGAAACTATACCAAAGTTAGAAAGGATGCTTTTATAGGCCTTAAGGGTCTCTTTTGTCCCAAGTGTTTGCTCTGTATGTGCATCTATACTGCTGTCTTATTTTCATCCTTCGCCTTTTGCACAAATAAACATAAGAACTATAAGAATTTCATAGACGGCTGATTTCTGAGTTTATAAAGGCAAATTTTAACTCAGACTGATTGACTAGTCCAGAGCCACCTCTCCCTATATGCAAATCATTATCTCATTATCATGCGTGATTTTAGCGCCTGTTTTAAAAATAAAAACTCAAGTTATGTTTAAATGTGAAAACATGCTACAGATAAATTAAGTCACAAAGGCTGGCAACACTCAAGACAACTTTAAGCCTGACTTTATCCTAGATTTGCACTCCCCAATGATCATAGGAGAATGTTGCACATCATTGTTTTTCAAAACCACATTCAAATGTGTGGGATCCAAACATTATTTTAATATTCAACAAGCTCAAGCTCAACAATTGTTGACATACGTGTGTGTTGCTGTGCAGCCAAAGTCAAGCTTGAAGACATCTCTATTGTCTGGGCCTTTTCACCTCTGGTGATACACCTGGAGACCACCCATGGCTTTAGGACCCTTGATTTTCTGACAATTTTCTCCCTTTGTGGCACTCTACAACCCGTTAGCCACTCATCACCCTTTTTTCTCCCACTTTATCTGGTCATTTTTGCAGCACTGTTGCCAACCTTAACCCTTTTTTTTTTGTTTTTTAAATATCTACTAATTATGACAGGGAATTTCTGTAAAAACAGAACAAATGTTAAGTTATTCTGAAACTATTTCAATATTAATTGTTTGTGGGATGGATTTGTGGGATAACAGTTACAGACATTTAAAGCCAAAATATACTCTTAAAACCACAACATCTTCTTTTCCTACCATTCTGAATTTAATGTTCTTTCAGGGGCCAGACAGGAAGCTTTGGGGGGCCTGATATGGCCCTCGGGCCGCCAGTGGATGATCAGTCCTATAGACCATGTTTACTCACCACATCTACACTTTTCTTCGGGCTCAATTTTTGGCCCAAATATGCCTAAAAGTTCTACATAATATGTCTGTCTGATATTTGATATTTTCCATCATAATGGCAACGTTTAAGAAAAAAGCCAAGAAAATAGAAAATAATAAAGACAGAAAAATTAAGAAATGTTTTTGAGTCTACTATACCTGCACCTCCTAAACATTTGTGCTTATTAACTTATACAGAAGCTCTTTAAGCAGTACTTACTATGAAAAATAATAGTGATGGAGGTTGTAGTAGCAGTTGTAGCACCTCGAGTGTTGATTTTACTTTTTCAGTATTGCCAGATTTTCTCCCACACTTTGATATATATATAAATCCCTGGCTAGAGGACTGCAGGTGACTCATCTATGATGAAAAGGTGTCTTTAAAACATGCCAGAAAGTTCTTTATTCAGGTTGAACCCTGGCCAAACACATATTTTCTTCTGACCTAAATAAATACACTAGAATAAATGTGGAAAAACCTTGACTCCCCTGCAGACAAGGAAGAAAAGAATGTACCTCACTGCACCTCTCTGCTACTTTAAGGATTTCAACCAGCTGGTGTGTTGTTGCCCACTGTTTTTTCCTGCAAGTTATTAGCAACAATCATAATATCACAACACAAGCCTGTGTGGCACCATCTCTATCTGTGATAAACACAATAATGCAAGTTGCGTAACAAAAATCCACAGCGACAAGGACCCATAGAAGAGAAGAAATGCTTTTCTTAATGCAATTAGGAAAGCCTGATATGAGCCTAATGCTGAAAGTCATCAGACGAGAGCTGTATGAGAGTAACACATCATATTTGTTTAAAGACATTAGAGCATCGTAACGAACACAATTAAAGCAGTTAAACATTAATGACATTGTGAGAGGTCTGCTGTGTTTTGGAGCATGCTTTTAGTGAGAACATTACGACTCAACACAGATGACTCAGATCTCTTGTGTATGGAGCCAAAAATGTGTTTGCATGCTCATCTGTGTGTGTGTGTGTGTGTGTGTGTCTGCACATTCAGCGTGCAGAGATTTGTAGAGAGGATGAACTCAGGCTGCAGAAGCCTCTGTCATCCAACGGGAAGCGTGAGCCAATTATTCAGACGGGAGGTAGAAGGCGGTGGTCAGTGTAAATCTACAGAGGCTGGGATGATGCGGCTTATGCAGTGATCTGACCCAAGCTGGAAATTGGCAGCTCATGCTCAGACCTCTTCCCAAAATGTGTGAGTAAATGTCATTGGTGGAGTGTCGGCCACGCACTGTGATGATTTTTTATCTTCTGAGGACGAAGAGGTGATGGCTCTCATCAGAGATGACGGTGGAGTAATAGATCAGAACACTCTGAAGGTTAAAGAGAAGACTTATAAATCTTTCTTATTAGGAGCTGTTGAGGGTTTTATGGATACAGAACGAGCCAAAACAGTGGTAGAGAGCAACTTTTCATTTTTATTATTAAAGGATTTAGACTGTACCCAACCAGTGAACACTCTTTAACTGTAATATTTCAAATCAGTTGCATTATTTGTGTGGCAGTTGCTCAGTCCGTAGGGTCTCGGGTTGCTGATTCAAGTCCCGGTACGGACCAAGTATGGAAATCAGGCTGCTGGAGAGGGGCCAGTTCCCTTCAAGAGTTCTGCCAAGGTGCCCTGGAGCAAGGCACATGAACTCCCACTCCAGTCCCTGTGCAGCCCCCCCACTCTCCCATACTGTATCTCTATACATGCATGTCTGTAGGTTCTGTTTGTGCTCTTGGGCCTATGTGTGATTGCAGCATGTCTTGCAATAACAGAAAGTTATTTCCTTCAAGGCTAATAAATCCAATAAAACTGAAAGAAAATGACAACCACTTCAGGAAATTTTGAGAATAACTGCCACAAAGCTTTTTCAATATAACTTTTATTGAAAGGATTTAACATAAAATGGGCACCATTTGGAAGGGGCTCATGTGCTGATTTCAGTTAATAATACATAAAACTAGCTCCACATAAATAGATTTCACAATTGAAATGTCACAGACAGTCAGAAACATCATTGTGAAAAATCACATGTCCTGAATGATGATTCATCCGTCATTAGGAACATGCAGAATAAGTGCTGTAAGATTTGACATTTAAAGGCAATTAAACTGGTATGAAACATAAAAGAATTTATCTTGATTCCTCTTTCTGACCTTCAAAAGCAAACAAGACCATCAGCATACAGATGGACTGTTTCTACAGTTATTTTTGTAGCCTGTTACTGCTGCCATGAGGTACAGTAGGTGTCAGGGGGAGGCAATATGCAGCCTGCTAATAATGCTAAGAGGGCTACATTAGATTGCTTAAAAGACTGCAGGAGATTTTTTAATCAGAAAACAGAACCGGCAAATTAAAAGACATGATCAGCTAAGAAACAAGACATGCTGTTTATTAATCACATTTATCAGTAATGTAGAAACATTTCTTTCTGGGTAGATATACAGCATTATACTTTTATTAGTTTTTTTTGCCTTTATGTGTTAATTTTGCCCCCAAATATAAAGTGTTGAGGGAGGAAAGATCAGGGCAGACATATTAAAAAATCACAGCTCATATTATTCTCTTGAATCAGGAAGATAATAAGATCAAAAACCTTCATAGCATGGGTTTTTATCATACTTACATTATTGCTGTGTATAGCTGGAAAACCATAATCCCTGAAAAACTTGGACAATGTGAAAAATGTGATAAAATACTACAATCCTTTTCAACCTTTTTCAGTTGAATATAGCACAATTACAAGAGGCTTAATTTCCAGACTAATGAGCTTTAAAGTGTTTTTTAAAAAATATATACTCATTCTAAATTTGATGCCTGCAACATGTTCCAAAAAAGTTGGGATAGGAGCATGAAAAATCACTTGGAACATTCCATAGGTAAGACATTAAGGGTCTATGTTCTCCAGCTAGTGCTTTTTTCCACTGGCAGTAATCATTTTCAAATCAAAAGCAGTGTATTCCAGTGTTCTCAGAGCTCATCGCTGTGTGCGGACAAAAACGCTCCTAGCATCAGCTGTTTTTGCCACCATGCTCAAAGCGCCCTTAGTGAAGAACAGTCCAACTTCTGGAACAGTGCTGCGCTCATCAATGTCACTTTCTCCTCACTAGCCAATTGAAATCTAGAAGGGGTGGGACCGAAGTCGCCAGTAAGGGGGTAGAAAGGGGAGAGCTTTCTGGGGCCCTGACAAGTGGGGGTGAAAACTGGCAAAGTAGGTTAAAAGTGCCAAAAATTGGTGTAAATAAGTGGTGAAATTTTTTTAAAGGTTGCAAAAATGAACAAAAGAAGGTTAAAAGAGAACAAAATTAGATAAAAGCAGTAATTATTTGTTACAAAAAGCAGAAAAAAAACAAAGATGGTGAAAAGCGGTTGAACAGAGGTAAAAATGGGTGGCTAAAGTAGTCAAAACATGTACCAAAAATTGGTTAAAACAGACAAAAATTGGTTTAATGGGGAAATGAATTTGGCAAAAGTAGGTTAACAATGATTTAAAAGTGGAAGTAATGAATAACATCAAAACTCAATAATAGGAAAGGATTCCTTTACAATGTTTCTGTTTTCTTTGTGATTTTTTTCTTGGAAAAGGGAGCGAAACACTCAGCTTTTTTATGAATACTACCTAGGAAAAAAGAAGCCAACTTTTTAGCCTAGAAACAGTTATTGATCTGAGAGAGGAGCACTCTGAAATTGAGATTGTGAGTTCAGACAGAAAAAAGGGCTGGGTCCTTATCTGGCACATTTCAACATTTTGTTAAATAATGGCTGTCAAGTCCTTTATTCTAAAGAACTAAAGGACCGTCTAGACTGTAATCCATGCAAAGTTTCAAAGCCAGCATCTGTGATAATGTGGGGGTGTATTAGTACCCATGGCATGGGTAACTTGCACATCTGTGAAGGCACCATGCATACTGAGAGGTTTATACAGATATTCTGCTTCCATCCAGACTTTTTTTTTGAGTATATCCCTGCTTATTTCAGCAAGACAGCACAAGCCATAGTCTGCATTAGATACAACAGCATGGCTTCACAGTGAGAGTGGGTAAGCTGGCCAACATACAGTCTAAACCTGTCTCCTGTTTAAAATGTATGGCACATTATGAAGTGCAAAATATGAAACAGTAACAATACACCATTGAGCAACTTCAGACATTAAACATCAGGTGAGAATGAAAAGAATTCCACTTTCAAAACTGTAATGATTGGTGTCGTCAGTCCCCAGATACTTAGAGTGCTGTTAGAGGAAAAGGTGATGTAACACAGTTGTAAATGCTGCTGTCCAAGCTTTTTTGCAATCTGTTGCCAGCATTTTTTTTTTTATCATTTTGAACATTATATAGTTACATTACATTTCTTTGTGCTGTATTTAATTGAACATTGCAAATCATTTAGTCCTGTTTCTGCACACATTTTACCTGTCTCAACTTTTCTGGAATAGGGGTTAGCGTATGATCAGTGACATATGTATGTATGTGTGTAAATTTTAAACGGATTTGTTTTCTGTCATATCTTCTTTCAAACATTTTTGCATGTTATTATTCTTTTAGTGTTTTGCCACTATTTCTACTTGAGTAAAGGACAAAATTCTTTTTCCCCCACCATGTCCTTAAGCAGAAACAGAATTTATAAGATACATTTTACTTAAGAAGTGAGGTTTTTAATGGGTATTCTCTTTTCCTTTTCTCCTCCAGTTCCCCCTCAGATTGCCTCAAAGCCCCGTGATCAGATCGCCTCCCAGGGGAGGAGCGTCACCTTCGAGTGCGGCACCACGGGAAATCCTCCACCTGCCATCTTCTGGCAGAAAGAGGGCAGCCAGGTAAGAAGCTGGAGCAGGGAATAAGAACTTCTCTAAGCTTGGATACAGCAGCAACAGACACTCTGTATTGTAAATTCCTGTTTTCAAGTCGTTGTACGGGTACATCTGCTCCCGGATAAGCGTCACTTCTTTTAAACCTTACTCATATCGTTTCACACCTCCTTTGTTCTAAAGGCGAGAAAGCCTGCAACACGAACAGGTTTTGTCTGATTTAATCCTACTTTTTCTGACACCTTTTTTATCTCTTTTGGGTTGCCCACACTCTTTAAAACACATTTTTCCTGAGCGAGAGGTGGACTAGAGAGCACAGCACATTTGCATTTGGCTCAAAGATATGAGAAGAGACAAAGAGTTGGAAGACATTGCGGTACTGCGTTGGCGAAAAGCGTTTCTCCTGCTTGTGAGCACAGAGTGGTGTAGGGAAGAGGAGAAAATAGGTGTTGAAGAAGTAGAAAGGAAGGAAGGAGATGTGGCAGGAAGTATGCCAGGTGTGGAAGCTTCATCTTCAGGGCAAACCTGCAGAAACATGTTGTCCTCCTTTCACACTGTACACAACTATAAATACCCTGTTGCTCTATAGCAGCTGGGATCACTGACTTGGAGGAGCAGCTTCAGATGTTGTTTCAAAGGCTGGTCTTGGTAAAAAAGAAGTTCAGCCTCAGAGTTTGTGAATAAGCTTGAGTGTGCAGAATGGTTGAGGCATGGCTTGGCTGTTTGTGGAGCTTTCTGCTGTATTTGGAGGATTATGTGTAGCCTTATAACCTTGCCCCTACACTGAAGTCTAAGCCTCTTAGAGGAATGAAATGGATGGCTGAATGGATTGATGTGCATCCCTTCCCCCTTGTTCACATCCATCCCCCTTATAGAAAAACAGAATGGGACAAAGCACAAAAATGTCTTTTGTTGGGCATCATCTCATTAAAACATTAACATTGATCAGTTGTGCTCTTTGTTCTAGCCAGGATCATGCCAAAATCTTTGGACCAAGATGGATTATACTTTGGTTGAAATAGCATTCAACTGTTTTATTATATTATTATTATAATTATATTGATTATTATTACCCCAGAGTGACACCATAAAGTTTGAGTTTTGGTGTGAAAAGTCTCAATGTATGATTAATGGGTTCTATAGGGTTAGCTACTCTCTTCACTGGAGTCATAGCATTTCTTTGTTTATTTTTAAGTCAAAAATGTGTAATTACACTTATTTTGAGCCCCATTCAGTAGACAATTGTGCTCAAATCTGGGCTTTTGCAGTGTTTTGTGTCAATTTACTATGTGCTTAAAAAAGGCAAAAACATTGCCCTAGACTTCAATGACCGACCAATTAATTTTCCTAGCCTCAGCTGTTCTTTTATTTCAGTGGTTCCTAGCTGATCGGCCAGGATCCAACAGTGGGCCATGGAGCTGCTTTAGTGGGTTGTGAATGTCTGGCAAAGGAAAAAAAAACATATGAAGAGAAGTCAATGATGTACTGAAGCCTTAAGCTGACATATATACTTTACTCACCTTTATGATAAGAGTAAGAAAAAAATGAAACTTGAATGTTTGCCTGATGTGTATTCCAAATAATTGTGTTGAATTGGTATTTTGTCACACATTTCAGGTTAAGCAAATATTGCACCTTCTCTGATTTGAAAATAGCAGTTGGCCATATTACAATTTAATCTAAATTTCGGTTAATTGCCAAGCCCTACTTAAAATACAGGACATCCCAGCTACAGTTGGCAACCCTAGTTTTAAGTCAGAATACTGGATTTAATCAGTATTTTATATGTCTACAGAACGCTGCATATTTATCACCTAGTATTTAAAAGAAAGGTTTTCCTCTCCTGGAAAAAAAAAGAAAACAGTAACTTAATTGTAGCATGACATCTAGCCTAGCTAACATTAAGCAGCTGGTCAGGTCAGCGTACCGAGATTGAGTGAAACATGTAAATAAGAAGTGAGATTTGATGGGTGGTACATTCGTTAGGCTAAATATAAAAAGTCTGAATGTCACATGTTCATTCCAGTGTTCCAACATCAAAAGTCTTGATATACAGACAAATATAGAGAAGGGGTAGCAGGCATGGTGCATCATTTTGGTTTTTATTGGCTAAAATTTGGACATGAGTTGTTCAAAAAAGGGACAGAGATTTTGTCAGGACATGGGACACAGAGCCAGAGAACGGGACAGTGCCAGGTAAATCGGGACATATGGTCACCCTAGGAAGACACTGCATTTTAATATTCTTCTCAGTGTCACACTCATTGTCAATCACAGGATGTAGGTGGTTGTTTGAATAGGCTTTAAAGGTAAGATATACTTAGAATTAACTTTCTTTTTTTTCATTTTTAAAGGTTTATTTTTGGGCATTTTGTGCCTTTATTTGATAGAGGACAATGGATAGAGTCGGAAACAGGGAAGAGAGCGGGGAGAGACATGCGATAAAGGGCCTCAGGCCGGATTCGAACCCGGGCCGTGCGCCTTATCCATTCTGCCACCTGCGCCCCTAGAATTAACTTTCAACCTTTAAACTGACACAGTTCATCAAATTATTAACTTTACTTTTAATTTGCTTCACATTTCTTGAAATGTTTGCGGCTGTTACTGCTGATGAACTGACTTTTGGAAACCGCAGTTGGCATTTGGCAAAACAGACTAATGTATGATTGTTACAACATTTATCCCCTCTTCTTGTCTGTTGTGTGTCTAGATGCTGTTGTTCCCCGGGCAGCCTCCATCACAGTCTGGCCGTTATTCCGTCTCCATGAGCGGAGAGCTGACCATCACAGACGTTCACCCCGAGGACTCGGGTTTCTACATCTGCCAGGCCATCAGCGTGGCAGGAAGTGTGCTGACCAAGGCGCTGCTGGAAGTGGAGGGAGGTGAGTCTGCACAGTCAAGTCTGAACCTGAGGGAGGTTTATTTTTTTATTCTGCTGTAATGAGAAGAAAACATATCAATTACTAAATAGGTGCATAACAATAAGGCTCATAAAGATTAAGAAAAAGTCCGTTAGAAACCCCCTGCTGAATGAGCAATGAGTTTCAAGCCTAATGTTCTTCCCCAGGCAGCTTGTAAGCACCAGATTTAGGCTTTTTTTCCCTCTTTGTGCAGCCTTTTGTTTTCTGCCTGCTAAGCAGCTAAATTATTTTCACCCTTTGCTCTGGCAGCTTTGTTGTCGTCCCTTTTTCTGTGGGTCTTTTGCACACCTTCCAGCCGCATTTTTCCTGCACTTTCCTTCACTTTAAAGCTGATCATGATATTATTCTGCCTCTTCTGCCCTCGAACTGCCAGGTCCTTCGGGTCGCGTCCCGCCGATTATACGCCAAGGCCCGGCCAATCAGACGGTGTCCCACGGTGCGACTGTACAGCTGCACTGCCGAGTGATTGGAGGGCCTGCAGTCAGGATTTCATGGGAGAAAGAAGAAGAGAGACTTCAGGGAAATAAACCACGGGTGACCTTGATGGAGAACGGGACTCTACAAATCACGGACATAAAGGTGTGTATGTTTACATTAAGTGAGAGTCATTTATCGGAAAGGGCATTAAAAGGAGGAGCTTTGACAGATGTTTGTCCTTAAACTGAGGGTAAAACTGACTCTGTGACTGACAGTAATAACAACAAAACTTTCCCGTCTGATCTCTAACCTTCTTTGACTTTTTCCACAGCCAATGTGCCAACATATCTCTTTCTCCTTTTCCATTATAAATTCCTTTTTCTGTTAGTAAAATTAAGGTGAGGCAGGTTTCAAAGACTAATCTCTCTAAGGCAGCACATATCTCTCCAACTCAATTATGTGCTTGTGCAGTGTATAATTGTAATGTTAATGAAGGTGCTTGTTTGTAAATGCTAATGTGTTCTGCTTTGATGGAGGTGCAGTCAGAAGCCCCCTTTGTGTTTTAACCCCACCTGGAGGGCAGCGGATGCAGGCAGGACTGAGCAAAAGCAGCATCATTTCCATTAATTGACTGGGGATAGATGATTAATCATCTGACCAGCTCTTAATTAAATCTCCTGCCCAGGACTGTATGCTTATTCGCTTTCTCCCCCTCCCTGTGTCTTTGGCTTTGGTGCTCAGCAAACTTGGAGAATTAAAGTTCGGTCCGCTGCACGGCTGAGGCGGGGGAAATCTGCCATGCCAATGTGCTCAATGGAACAGAAGAGATGCATTAGTGTGGCATCAAGGGGGCTGACAAGGGAGGAAAAATAAGAGGGGAAATGGAGATGACGAGCGAGCGACTAAAAATATTTACCCCGCTGATGCCCCCGCCCGTCATCAATATTTCAGCGGTAGTCTGAGTCATCTAAAGAAGTTCACCTGCACCACCCGCCGCGCTGTCTGTCTGTCAGCCAGAGGTCAACACTGCAGAGGATGATCTCATATGGTCTGATGATGGTTCCAGCAGACTGGCTCTCAGTAGGGGCAGAACTGTGAGTGAACAACCAGTGTCAGTGAAGCGTGCAGGTGTATACACCTCATAATGTAAACTGGAAGGCAGGTACAGTAGAGAGAGATGCTGCCTCATGGTTTGTAGCTGTGAGGCTTTTAGAGCAGGCAGGACTGAGGGAAACAGTTTAGGTATGCATGAGTTACCTTAGAGTTAAAAGATGATGGCAAAGCTGAAGAAAAGGATAGAAAACAATACAGATCCTTTACATCAAGTTAATCTAATCGGAATTTTTATAGCAACAGTGACCCAAGTGTTCACGTGATGTGAAGTGTTAAACCCTAAGAAAGAATCGTCACCCTTCTATGTGTTCTGCTTTAAGCTGATGATGCCAACTACTGTTGTTTTTTTTTTATCACTATTTATTTGTCGCTTTTGTAGGAGTTGATCCATGATGGCTCATGTTTTGTTTTTGTTTACTATCATTAATTTAATCTGCATCAGGCAGCTGTTGTCAGTCAAAAACCAACAAACAGCAGATGAGGAAGATAAGTGGCAAACTGCTGAACATATGTGAAGTGTTTAACAGTAGAAGATCCAGTTATATCCTAAGAGGAGGTCTTCAGGACCAGAACTGATGATAAAGGGGAGTTGATTTTGTATATTGGTTAATGTTTTTTTTTTTTTTTCTTCACTACTAAGTACAGCCTTATGCAGAAAAAAGTGCCACCACAAGCTGGTGATGGAACAAAACCTCTTATCTCCATACCACCACTTTTCAGGGAGTGAAAAAAAAACCAAACAGTATTTTTCAAATAATTTAACACTGGATAGTCATAGTCCAAGTGTTTTTTACCCTTTTTTGCCTTAACCCTTGGAACTCTAAAGGCATTTGTTAATACTTTCTCTTTGAAAATATAAAACACAAATGTTTACCATCCTCATATTTGACATCATTTTTTTCAGCACAACCCTAACTTTTGTGAGAGGAACATTTTGTTTTACTTTAACATACTGCATTAGAGACAGGACCTTAAAAACACACACAAATTTTTTTATTGTTATTTTAAGAATGTATATATCGAAATATGATGATGTCCTTTCAAGAGTTATAAATTTAGAAAATGTGCAAACTTACACATCAAGATTTTATACACAGAATACACAGCACCTGTAGAAATTTTTTTCCCGAGATTAAAATAATTGTGTTTATATACAATTAAGTATACAACAATTTGGTATTTTTGTATCCCAAGACTGTGAGGGATTCCCAAATAGTGCAAATTAAACAAAAAAAAAGATGTATAAGTGAGCCAAACTCAAACTTAATGCATAAAAATCCAATTAGATATGTTTTTTTTAAAGCTGTCCCACTGTAAAATATTTAATGAACACAAATACAAGGAGAATTTAATGACATCACCTAAATTTTTTTACAGAATAAATGATAAGCAGATAGTAAAATTATAAGGACTTTTTTCTCTTTTAAAAAATGAAATAAAATGCTGGAATTATGAAAAAACTACCAGCACCACTCCTGTACAGTATGGAACACTGTACCCATGTGTAAAAGTAATTTTTACATAAAATTCAAAAACGAATATTTCCTGCTCGTATTGACCTTTTGACATAAAAAACAAACAGAGAGCTTAAAAATCACACTTTAGACACAAAGTGTTTGCAATGCACGTTTTAGTTTGAGTGCATGCTTTAAATGTGACAAAACTGCCTCATGCTGAATTGATGTTGACCATCTGCTGTTTGGTGCTTTTTGACTTGACTGTTACCTGCAGACAGAGAAAACTAAAACTACCTGACCACCAAAAGTGGAGTATCTGGAAGGTCAAGAGTTTGCTATTTCAGGTGGTGGAGCCAGGAACTGAGCTAAAAAGAAACATTCTTCTGGAGTCATGAAGTGGAAAGAGATATAATGGAAAAAAAGGAAAATGTGCTCCTATACTGCTTGATTTGTTAGTTAAAATACTGCTTTAAAAGTTTCCTGTTAAATTTTGGTTAATGTTATAGTTTATTAGCATTGATGTCAACTTGAAGCCGTTTGGCCCCAAAGTTGTCAACAAAATCAATCACTGCAGAGTTAACACTTTACTGTATGAGCCATGTTCTTACAAGTTATGTACCAAATTTATGCAACTTATACAGAGAATATGAATGTTTAATTTTTTTACATAATATATTATAGTTCAATAACTAATAGGCACTGAGTTACCTACATAGACGGTTTTACCTAAGGTAAAGGTAGGCACTTGCCTGGGGACATGTTCTCAAAGGGCCTAAAGATATGTATAATCACTATGAGTGTGCATCAAATATGACCTCACCCCCCCATGCAGCAGGGGGTTAGTGCTGCAACATAACAAACTGAAAAAAAGGGAAAGGGGTCTCAGTACTTTCTGGATGCAGTGAAAGAAACACACCTCAGTCCATCACAAGAGAGTAGAAGAATATTTTTCAGTTAAAAGCAATAGAATACCAGAGCTGAATATCTTTCAGCTGATTTTTCAGTTTTAAAGTAGACCTGCAGCATTTAATGTATTCCATCAAGGCATAAATCACTGTTGTGGCTCTTATAGAGAAAGCTGACTGCCTAAAAGCAGGGTGACCAAAGTGCTTTTAAGTAACGTTGATGATAATAAAATGCTACGACTGCATCAAGTATTGAAAGTATTTTCAGTATGTGCTGATTTTGCTGAGGACATTCTTGAATCAAACTTTTCTTAAGTCCTTGACGTTGATCTAAACTTTCTTTAAACATTTTGAAAGTGCTTCCAGCATTTGTTCTCTTTACGGTTTTTGGGTTGTCTATCTTAAACAGATGATTTCTTTGTAACAGGACACGGACTCGGGGATGTACACGTGCGTAGCGTCGAGCCCCATGGGAGAGTCGAGTTGGAGTGGGATGCTGACTGTCAGAGGTACTCACACCACTCACGCACACACTCCTGTCTCTTTGTTACACTTCACACTCCGTCACTCTCACAGTACACCTCCGTACCCAACAAAACTCACGCTGCCAATGTTCTTTACAAGAGTCTTCAGCCGTAATAAGAAGAAACCCACTCCAGTTCAGCCCAAATGTTCATCAGAGCCGTTCACCTCTTCTGATGTAACATGGCTGCTTTTTTTCTGGTTGTGTAACAGAGGACGGACTTTCATCAGTTTCCAGAGTTTCAGAGTTCATTCAGCTCCCGGGGCCTCCGCAGAAACCCATAGTGACAGAGGTGACCAAAAACACCGTCACCCTCACCTGGCAGTCTAACCCACATGAGGGCGGGGCTGCTGTCACCTCCTACATCATCGAAGCCTTCAGGTACGAATGACAACAAGCTCACTGCAAAGTGTTTTTTTTTTTTTTTTTATGAAGATTTTTATTTTTAGACCATAATGAGCCATTTTTAACATTAGAATACTTTGGTTTGCTTGTATGTTTAGGGAGGAGTTACAGGTTTTTGAAAAATTGCATTTTAGAATTAAAAGACAGCTACACAATGCTTGAAAGTCAACAGACAGATCTTTATTTGTTATAACAAAACAATAGACCAACGCTTAAAAAACAAATGCATAAACATAATCATAATATTAATAAAACCCCCAAAACATTCAGCTGTTTTTGTCACTGTTTATGTCATTATCTAACAATACTATAAACCTGCTGACAGCAGCAGAGTGCAAATACAGTAATTCAGTAATATGTTTGAGTATGAGTCTTTTCCTGTTTTTAATTATTTTAGTAGCAACTAAGCTGCATAATTATAGCAATATTCATACTAATAATTAAAGCAACTTCTTCCAACAAGAAGAACAATCACAGGTAGGTGTGAGTAAGCACATCAGGCAGAACACAAACAGCAGATTACTTACATGATGGGATTCAAAATGAGGAGTGGATGAAAAACATGAAAAACAGCTTTTGGAAAATATATAATCAAAATTGAACTGAACTATAAGTGGCTGAATTTTTCGAAAAACAAACTTTCAAACCCACACAACCACATGATTCAGTCCTCCTCGATCCAGCTGCAATTACAGTATCTTTGTTTTTACCAGCTGACAATGGGGGATGATTTATTGCTGAGCTACATTATAATGATTCTTGTGCTCCTGCACAAGAATCCCCCTTTGGAAAAAGCAGTGCCTCATAGTCACTGATCTTGCCCTGTTCATCCACAAGTTGCTGACTGACCACAAAAAAAAACATCATTGTGCCAGAAACTTCTAAGATTAATAAAAAGGCACAGTCTGTAGGAGGCTTTAAAGACAGTACATCTTGTCACAGAAGGTCTTTTTTGCTTTTTTGGGTCATATGAAGCCATCACTGTTACCATGAAATCTAAAATATTTGTGTCACAGTTTATAAACCCCAGTCTGACTTTTGGAGTCTCCCAAAGGGTTAAAAGGTTTAAACCATCCTACTGTGGGATGATTTCTCTTTGGTTCAGTGTTGTCCACAGCATGCACCTTCTCTAGTACCACCTGTTTTCACCATGGGGAGTTCGGGCATCTACTAGCTACAGTACACTAGTTCAGTGGTTCTCAACTGGTCAGGCATCAGGACCCACCACTTCCTCCTGAAGAGAAATCACAACTCAAATAAAAAAACAGTCATTAATTTCATGAATGTTAGTTAATCAGTATTCTTGGCTACCATTACATTATGAAGACAAAAGAAAACTCAAAAAATGTTGATATATAAGATAAGATAAGATAAGATAAGATAAGATAAGATAAGATAAGATAAGATAAGATAAGATATACTTTATTGTCCCCAAGGGAAAATTTTGGGGAGTAGTGCGATGTTCACAGCTTAAAACATACACTGACGTACAAACATCAAGATTTAAGAATATAAGTACAAAATTTGAAAATACTATATAAAGTGCCTAAGAGCATCAGACATCATAGGAATTAATACAATAAATACTAACAATTCCAACTTCCATACTTTGAAAAAAGCACCAGATATCACACAATAAAAGGACATTATACATTACCAGCTAGACTACTTACCACACAGAGTGCTTACATGTATGAAATTACTATGTCCACTCAGGGCTTCCATAGAGTTTTTGTCACTTTATTTTTCCTGGCACACATTTGCAGCCCAGTTGAAAGAGCTTTACGACCCACTTTTGGGTCCGGACCCACCAGTTGAGAACCACTGCACTAGAGGATCTCCCAGCATGTGGAGATTGTTGTGAGCCAGCCTGTGAGTTGCTCTTCTTGTCATTTGTCTTAAACTGAGGAATGTTTTCAGCCAAACCAGCACTCCAAAAGGTTTACTTACTGAACATTTCACCCCTATTTTCTTTAAACGTAGGATTATTATTTTACAAGGGAGAAAAGCTGTTAAAAAGTGGCGCTAAACCCCACTGGTCTTGTATCTAGTCTACTCTAGTGCGTCTCTAGCAGGGAAGTGGATGCTTGTAATACACAATAATTGGGGCTAATTTTCAATCCCATTAGGTCTTGTGCAGTGTGTCACACATGTCTAAGCATTTATTCAAATGGATTAGTTATATTAGGAGGCAGCCAAGTGATTAGATGAAAAATTGGCAATTTAAGTGTGTCCTTTACACTGGATTTTACAGTCATTTCAGTCTGTTTCTTAACTAGAAAAAATCTCAAGTCAAGAGAGTGACAGTAATATTTTTGTTTCTTGTAAAAAAATTTTAACAACAGCCTAGAAAAGCTGTCTGATTATCAGGGACATTGTGTGAATTGGTGTTTGTGCTAGTTTGCCAGCATTGGTATCAGTGACAAAACTGAGAGTTAAACACATTAATGTATTATCATTATGCAGCCCTGTTTTTATTTCTGCCTGATTTAAAGTTCAGCGAAGACACTAACTCAAGTTGAACACTTTGGTTCACTTTCCACTCCTAATTTGGGCCTCCCTATCTTAAAAACTTCTCTTCTCTGTGTGTTTAATAATATTCTGACTGTTGCCAGATAATGAAGTCTTCTTCATTTAGACTCATTAGAGTTTGAAAATGTCTCATCTCTGCCTGAGGGGAGAGACGCTCCTGTTAAGTGACGTCCTGAAGTGAAACCGTGACACTTGCTGCATCAGTATTTAGCCGCGGCATCCCGAGGAGAGCCAAAGCGGCTCCTAACAACCGACCAGAGGCTTTAGTGAGACAGACAGCGAGTGAGGAAGGAGACAATTACTGCAGTGGTCAGCTCGCCAGCTCTGTCCTGTCCTGGGGCAACAAAAGGAGGAGGAGGGGGGGATGCTTGCCCAGTTAGGGAGTTCACTCATTACAGAAGAAGTAGAGAGGGTACAGAGGAAGCACACTAAAGTCCAGTTAGATATTTGTGTGTGTGCACTCTGAGTTGGTGATAAAAGTATCTCTCACTTCTGCACGCTCGAGCACTGATAAATCCCTCCGAAATGTTTCTCAGGCTTTAGCAGGATCAAAGAAGGGAGTTAAAACCAATATTTGCATGTTGTTCTTTATTATAAACAACAAATAAAAATGCTTTAGTACAAAAGAGAAGAAAGCACTTTTGACTTTAAAAATGCTCCTACTGTTATTTTCATCATTTCCAATAATAGCAGCTTTTAAAACCAGCCAGATGACTCTGTTTAAATGGCAAATAGTTTCTCCAGAGAACATTTGGTGAGAAAGGTGACAGAGGAAGCCACAGAGGAAAGGAAAACGCTGCGGCATGCTTGTTGTAATTACCTCATCGTTTTCTCCTCCGTGGAGTTGAGAGAAATGTTAAATTGTGCTCATGCTGTTTGATAGTCCTTGTCCCTGCACAGCTTTGTGCTGTTGTATCCTCTGCAGACTCATTCAGGAACCATTCTCATAACCTACTGCAATAAAAAGAAGAAGGGAATAAAACTTGTCATTGTTCTAACTGCAGTGTGAGACCAGCTATCTGTTTAACAGCACTGAATATCACAGAGTTAACTAGCCTCAGATTTATCCCTCATCTTCTATATCATCTGCAGGTGCAAAATTAGCTTTGAGCAGATGAAAGAGTAAATTTGACATAATGACACCATCTTTTTTATATAAAGGATTATTTTAGCTTCTGTGAGAGCTTTTTAGTAGATGTAAAGATGTCCTAGGCTTGAGATTCAAGATTCCTTATTGTCATTCAAATGCTAAACCAGGTTCACGGTAGAGTGACATGCGCATGTGCATGGTGAAGCACTAGAGTGAGTGCTTCATTTTTGGATGTCTAAATGTGTAACTGTAGCTGGCAGCTTGGTTTGCAAGGACACTTTCAGGGCGCAGTTTTAGAATTTTAAACTTAAAAAACCAATCTGAGTTAGATAATTACATTAACTGGTTTTAAAAGATAAATCTTTGTGTTGGTAAGAGCCACGTGACCTGTTTTTCCATTTCCAGTCCTTATGCTAATGTATGAGCTTGGTTTTAGCTTAATAACAAAACAGATGCAAGGATGCAGGCCCACCCATAAAAATGACTGAGTCCTTAGGCTCAGTCAAAGGGCCCTCCTCAGACCTGATTTAATAGATAATGGTAATTAACCCTCTTGGACCAACAGTGTCTTATACATCAAGAAGAGACATAGATAACATAAAGTCAATTAACTTTTCAACAATAAATTGTAGCCATTTACTTTTTCCACCTCTTGAAGCCTTCTGTTTTGCCGTTCTAATGACGCTATCCACACTGTCCGTAACTCTTACAGATGCTTCCCTAGCGAGCCTGGAACTTGGGTTACTTTCCAGGGTCTCTAAAGATTAAATCCACATCAGTAACTCTGATGTGAACTTTATGAATTTTTTAATCAATTTTTTGTTTCTGCTGCTAGCTTAGCATTAGCCATCATATTGTTTTCCTACAATAGTTGTCACATGGGCTGTGACAGCTATTGGCAGGCTGGTCCATTGTCGTGTCATGCTTTGTCAGACTGTGTATATCTTTACTTATTTATTTATTCATTTATTTATTTGTAAAGGGACCATGTACAATAATAAACATAAATGTCGCCATTTGACGCATTGTACCAGAGTTAGCTTAAAGCTAATTTACATCTGCAGGCCCTTCTTGACAGTGAAGACTGCCTGAGTGGCTCAAAATGGAAAAAAAAAAAGAGACAGAGAGCCAGTGATGTAGCCCTCTGTGTTTTTGCTGTCAGGAACTGCTTTGAATAATGGCTCAAAAACAGCCAATTCAAAGAAACGCAAGGAAATTTTTGTAAGTTTACTTTTTCTTTTATCTTTATAGTCCCACGTGCACCACAGGGTTGATGTTTTACAAGCTTTTTAAGACAGAAAGTCCAGGGGAGACAAAATGGTTTAAAAAAGCCTAGGGCTCAGAGGGTAAATAGGTTATAAAAGATGATATCAATGGAATGATTAGCAAAATTTAGTGCTATTCTCCAGGCTACTGTTCACCTACAAGGCCAGGCCCTGATAAGCTTTGACGCTTACTGACAAAAGTGAGTTAAAAAGTAATTCAGTGTGTTCCAGATTGCATACATGTGTTAGTATACTTTACTCAGTTTACTTTACTGATCTCAGCGGGGTACTGTTGTCCCAACAGTACAATAAGATAAAGCATTCTACCTAAATATTAATAACCTCCTGTTGTGCTATTATTATTTACAGATATATCCGTGTGAAATTTCTTGTTGTGACTTTGCATGGTCCACCTTCATCTGTCTCTTCTATCAGTCCATCGGCTGAGGGCAGAGTTGTGATCAAATCCTTTGTTATCTCAAGATAACATGATAATGAAGCTGGGCTCTTAAGATAACAGGAGTAAAACAATGTGAGCAGCACATTAGCACATTTGTCTTTTAAAACTTTGTGAACACAAACAACATCTTCCTGATAAAGATCTTGACCTTCATTATGACTTGCCCTTCTCTGAAAACTTTTAATCATGAAGTAATTTGCTCCTTTTATTTCACTTTTGTTGTGGCTAAACATGCAAGAAAATTGTTAGTATCTATCTCTTGTTACAGCCAATCAGTGGGCAGCACCTGGCAGACGGTGGCCGACCACGTGAGACAGGAGAGGCACACGGTGATCGGACTTTTCCCAAACACGGTTTATCTCTTCATCGTCCGAGCCGTTAACTCTTATGGCCTCAGTGACCCCAGCCCCATATCAGAGCCTGTCAGAACGCAGGGTGAGTCATGTTTGGAAAAGTCTGCTTTTATTTTATATGAGTCATTCTTTACAATCTTTATTTCAGTGCATATTTATAAAGCATAAAATTAGAGATACAGACTGTAAGGCAGGCACAAAGATAATGTGCTTCATGGTTTAGAAAAACTTTGCATATGAAGTCTGGAAACTAATTGCTTCTCAGTGTGATACTCTCCTGCCCTGAGCAATGTTTAATTATATCTAAAGAGCTTTCCCTTTTCAGCTGTGCTGTTCAGCTGTTTTTTTTTTTTTTTTAGTCTAAGATGAATGCTTGTTTTTTTCAGACGGCAGTCCTACAGAACAAGGAGTGGACCACAGACAGGTTCAGAGAGAGTTAGGAGAGGTGTCTGTCTACCTGCAGAAACCCGTCGCTCTGTCCCCCACCAGCGCCAGGATTTCTTGGACTGTGAGTTGAACACTTGGCTGATGAAAAAGTCTACTTTTCAAAGTCAGCTTTGGATGTGCGGAGGACACGCTAATCTCTAAACATTAACTTCAAAACCTCCTCCAAACATTATGTGCCACGAACAGATTAACTTGAAGTTCAAACAGTCAGTTCTGCTCCTGATTTCTGATGGAAATATGAAACTTTGTATTTTTTGTTTTGTGTCCCTCCAACTTGTTTCAGGTGGCTCGCCAGTCTCAGTACATTCAAGGTTACCGTGTTTTTTACCGAACTATTGGCAGCTCCTGGTTGGTCCAGGACGTAGAGGCCACGTCTGATCTTAGCACCATCTTAGTAGATCTGCACAGCAACAAAGAGTATGAGATCAAGATACGGCCATACTTCAATGAGTTACAGGGACATGACAGCCTCATGGTTCTGCTGCATACTCCTGAGGAAGGTAAGAAATGCTCATCAATAACTCTAACCATAATGTAGATGTACTAGTTAATGAAAGCTGAGTAAATAACCACATTATTACTGTCTTTGAAGGTTAACGTTATTATTCTCAAAGGCTGATTCATTTAATATGTACAGTTAAACATAATATTTTATCAACTCCCTTTTTTTGTGTGCTTTATTTAGCGAAACATAAAAAAACTGAAAAGAGTAATAAAACTTGTCTGACTGTTCTTAAAGCTCCTGTGAGGGACTCCCTGTTTGATTCTGGCGCCACCTGTGGACAATGCTGTAAAACAAAAGGCTGTATAGGCAGCAAGCATTGCATTACATCTTCCCTGCATCTGCTATTTTAGGTATTGTTAATAAAAGCAGTATCAAAATAATCAATCTTTTACAGATGCATTTTTTTCTATCGGATAATTATGGACATCAATTTTAATTTCAGTCTGTTAAAAAAAAAAACAAAGACCTAACAGGAGCCTTCACCCTCTGAACTAAGCTGGATTGCCGATGATCCCAAGTGGTAGCGCGCAGATTGTTTACAATATCTCAACTATATCTCAAATATCTCAACAAACTTAACACAGATCTCTGTGGAGTGAATTTTGATCAGTAGCTTACCTTTTTGACAATCTACAGACGGCTCTTGGCATTTATATCCCTTCCTGAACATTTTAATCCAAGCACAAGGCACGGTTCAAATCAAATCTGGTTTGTTCACATCAACCAAAAACTGCAGTCTGAAAATTACTAGTTGTTGTTCTGGAGGTCATCTGAAGAACTATTTGTGGGCTTGGTGTAGTGACTCTCCAAACGTGTAATCTCAGTAAGACTGCAGAATAATCAACAAAGACTCCAGTAAACAAATGTGAGGGAATAGTGCGGCCATGAAACAGCATTTTGATTTTGACATTTGACTTTACAAAAGAAACAAACTCTATGAAGCTAACAGCTTACTTGCTGTAGTATCATATTTATTGCTTGAACATCGGAGAAATATTTAGTCCCTTCTTTGATGGTCAGACCTTTGCATAAGACGAATAAAAATTCAAAATAGTCTTGAAAGCATTTCCAAAAAAAAAAAAACTGAACAATTTATAAAAACATTGCTAAGAATAAAAATATTTTTTCAAGAGTGTGCTAGTCAAGACAGACACCAGCAAAATTGATGAAGTATCTGACAAACAATGAGTTGCCATACAGACAAAAGATATCACAAGAAACATGACTATAGTACACTATAAGATGCATGATAACATTAAAACAGCATGTATTGTGTTTTTATTATAGGGCTCACAGCAATAATGCATTAATCACAATGCGCAAGGCCTACGGGCCTACAAGTGCACCAGGGATTTTTATTGCATAATTGTCCCTTTCAGCACACTTTGTTAAAGCCACTGTAACGTCTCTCTGCAGCCACAGTAATGTAAAATAAATACACCGCTGTTCTTTAATGTCTCATTTCACTTTAAAAACTCACAGACAGCTCAGTAGACAAGTCAAAAGTCATCTGTACCTTATCAAATATTTTACTTTTTCTGCTCACTTATTTCCTTTTAAATCCACAACAAGTTTGTGTTTTCATGGTTAAGTTCCTGTCATAATACCCAATCCATGGGAATGTTTCTGTTTTCTTTAAAAATAAAAGTAGGTCTTTATCCAAATAGGAAGTCAGTTACCTTCAGTTTAAGATAGTTAAATCCTAAGTGACACAAAAGCAGCTTTAAGGGCAAATGCTGGTTTTTCAAAATGTGACAAAAAGAAAGATTTATCATGATTAACTGTAAAAATTCTTGAACTAGCCCTAATTATTTAATTGTGATTATTTTCAATAAATCAGGCAGAACATCTACAGCCAGATGTGTCTACCTTTAAGTCATTTACCATCCAACAACCATAAAAAATAATGTGAGGAAGATTTTAAAACATGTAAAAGAGGGTCTTAATAATGTAAAACTTAGTTTTTCAAAGATTTTTTTATTAGTTCTTTTTGTCTTTTTTTAGTGGATTCTCATTGGTACAACCCTGCATAGAAACATGGTACTTTATAAGAAATGACACTGTGTAGAGTAGGAAATCAGAGAGAGAATGGGGAATGACTGGTCAGACTAAGCTGCCTGCCACTGTATTGGCACTGAGGCACAACCTAACCACTAGGCCAGGGGTTGTCAACCTTTCAGGCTGAAAGAGCCATTTTTGCCCTTCCAGAAAATCTTTGAAGAGCCACAAAACACATTTGAACCTTACAATAAAGTTGACACAGTCAATAAGCCTGAGTTTTTGCCTTTAAAAATAATTGATTGAGCAAAGGTATGTCGCCATATATTGATATGTTTTATCACTCTGATAACTCCCCAGTTAGTCATGTTATTTTATTCTTACTTGGCATTTTAATCATAATTTTCATTTTGATGCATTTATGGATTAAGAACTATAGTTGAAACAATGGTGTACATATTTTATTATGTTATCTAGAAGTGCTTTTATATCCAGAGATTATTTATTTTTTATCCTTAATGATACTGATTTGATAATTATTCTTATTTCTTTATTCATCCACACACACTTGTTACACCTACTGTGTTAATGCAAGATATGACCTACAGATGAAACCTTCTGCACTCCATCTCCTCTCTCCATCACACGCGGCTGTATGTCTGTCTGACTACATCTCATAGAGGAATGCAAGATGCATTTTGGTCCATTCAATAAACAACAGCATCCATCATTGGGTCACGGACTGCATCACCAATACACTCTAAAGGACAAACCGGAGAAATCATGATAATCACTCAAAATAATCTTGAGAGAGTAGAATGAACTGTTGACAGCCTTTCTCCCTCTCTATGAGTGACACATGACAGCGCCACAGTAACACACGCCACTTTCGGCATAAACATCAACAATCTCATCTTTTACAACACAAATGCACACTCGTACGCTGTATCTTACTTACATGCCAAAATTATTTAAATCATCATCAAATTCATCAATCTTCTGAATAATAATGAAGACTTCACAGTTTAAGTATTTTTTAGATGATTTTCATGACTGAAATTCAATCTGGTGGTTCATAACGCAGTGGCCTGTCATACAACATACCTAAGTTACAGATTTTTTTATTACTTTAAAATAGTCTTAAAGGGAATAGTTCTACATCCCTCTGGAATTATGTACCACTATAAGGAGTGTAGCCACCACATCAGTTTCACTTATAATAACTCAGACCTCATTTTCTTTCTTATCTCTGTCTGCAGTGTTAAGTGCAGCTCCTCAGGCGGTGTCAGTGGTTCAACTCACCAACAGCACCAGTATCAGCGTGTCCTGGGAGCCCCCGCCTCATAACATTCAGAGTGGGATCATCCGGGAGTACAAGGTGAGATTGCACCTCATAGAAAATCAGTGCAGCAGCCCTTGGAGACGCTGCTGTTTCAAACTCTCATGATTGTCCCTGCCTTTAGATGATCTGAAGTTGACGCAGCTGTCGACTGCAGAAATGGACTGGAAGAAATTAGACTTCTTATCCAGGATGTTTGTATTTTTACACCCAAATTTGTTGTCTAGAAACTCATGAAAAATGATTTTAATTAACCATTAGTAATTACTCATTGCCTCTCATCAGCTGCCAGAACAGAATGAGACTCAATTTCTGTCATCAGATTTTTCGTCTGAGCGCTGACTGTCCTTGTCATCTGCTCCTCTCCGTGAAAAACACCGAGTTCTGATTATCTGTCTCTTAGCATGAGCACAACACTGATTACTAATCATGCGGCTGCTATTCTAAAAAAAATAAAGGAACACACAGTTCTTTGTCTCTATTTATTCTCCCACCGTCAGCATGGAAAAAGTTATGAGAAGTCTGATCATAAAATAGCACATTAGTTTGGTTTGTGGAGGCTCGGTTGCTGAGGGACTGGATTACACTTAATCCCCTTAAAGATTTAATTTCCTAAAATTGTCTGTCAGAAAACCTTTCCATGGCTCTAATATCAAAAATGAAACATTGAATTTGTAGTTTAGTAATGCAGATTACATTTTAATCATTATAAAAATGTAATCAATAGAAAATATATTCATTGTAAATTATGCAAATTAGAGCAGAGGCAGAAGGTGAATATTTACATTTCACTTCAGTTCTAATTTACATTTATTTACAACAGTAGACACAAGTGACCCTAATGATGAATAGCTGTGGATTAAAAAACTTTGAGTATTAAAAGTTTTCTCCACACAAGCAGCTGCAACATTATAATGCCAATTTCCTACATGAGTGCTTTTATTATAATAGGATATTGTGCTGTAAATGTTTGATGTTAAGAAAGAGACTGCAGCTTTTCAGAGTATTTCTTCTTCTCACACGGAGGACTTCTGCTGCCACAGCTTTTTTGGTCTGGTGTAAAAAATACTAAATGTAATTTTCACTTAAATATTTATACAAAAATTATCACCCCCCATGAAAATTTCAGTTTTTCCCAAGTGATGTTAAACAGAGCAAAAAATTTTCATCGCAGTTTATTGAAACAGCCTAGTTTTATTTTGGATGCTTACATTATTTTACTTTACAGACAGAAACCAAATTTATTTTACAAAAACCAAAATCTAACAGGGTCAAAATTATTAGCCCCCCTGATGCTAACAGCCTTAAGTTGTTTGTTGTAATTTTCAGCAAGTCTTAGACACGTCTCCTGAGGAATCCCAGCCCATTCTTCTTTGGCCAATCTCTTAAGCTCCTTCAGATTTGATGGTCTTCTGGCATGGACCTTGGTCTTCATTTCATGGTTTGTGCAGGTCGGTCAGTAACTTTCACTTTGGTCTTCTGGAGGTAGTTCCTCACCAGTAGGTTTTGGGTTGTTGTTGTGTTGGAAGACAAAGTGACGACTCAGACCCAGTTTTGCTGCTGACTGCTTGAGGTTTTCTTTTAAAATCTTCACATCCTTCTTTCTTCATGATTCCTTCAAACTTTACGAGATTCCCAATTCCAGACGCACTGAAGCACCCCCACAGCATGATCCTCCCACTGCCATGTTTCACTGTGAGGACGGTGTTCTTTGGGTTATATGCCTCTCTTCTTTCTCCAAACATAAGTGATGTCTCTATGGCCAAGAGCTCTTGGTTGGTCTCATCTGACCAAAGGATATGCTTCCAGTATGCATAATCTTTCTTTGGGTTGTTCTTAGCATACCTCAGTCTGGCTTGAAGGTGTCTCTTCTGCAAAAGTGGAGTTTTTCTTGGCCTGCAACCTCGCAGTCCATTCCTGTGCAGGGCTTGAGTGATGGTCTTCTTTGAGACTACAGTTCCTGACTTGCCTAAGTCATTCACTAGTGTCTTGGCAGTTTTTCTGGGGTCTTTGGAAACATCTCTCGCTAGTTCTCTTTCCAGTCTTTGAAATCTTGCTCTTCCTACCTCTGCCAGGCTTGGTCTGTACTGTGTGACTGAATTTCTTGATGATACTTCTCACTCCAGTTCTTGACACTTGGAAATGCTGTGATAACTTTGTATAGCCTTCACCTGCTATGTGGGCAACAACAATTCTTTTTCTCAGGCCTAAACTGATTTTTTTTTTGTTTTTGCCATGATGCTTTCTCCAGTGACAGCTCAAACCCTTACTGAAGTTTTTATACTGTGTGTAAATGTGAAGATAACCCTCATTTTTAACTTAGTTTTACAAGTTTTGAGTGTTCCAAAGTTAAAGCACATCATTGCATAACAGTGGTGTGTGCTATGGCTCAACAAAAGGTCAGTTCTGAAGGGGGCTCATAATTTTGACCTTTGTAGTTTTCTTTTTTTAGAGATAATTTTTTTGCAAAGTAAAATAATGTAATCATCCAAAATAAAACAAGGATGTTTGTAAGAGCTGTGTTAAAGAAATCACTTGCTCTGTGTAACAGCACTTAGGAAATGCTCTTTTTAAATGACATTTTCATAGGGGGGCTAATAATTTCATCCTCATCTGTAGCGGTCAATGTAAAATTAGGAATATCAATATAACATCCTGCATACTGTGCAGTGTTGCTTCAGAAACTGTAAGTATAATTTTCTTTGAAAGCATATGTACTCCCACAAATGGAAAGTTGTTCTGATAAGCAGTAAATCTTACTGTTGTCCAATTAAAAAAACACTTTGCTTTCATTGTTTCTCTCATCCTTGTATGATGGATGCTGGTGTGAAACAGAGATTACAGAGTCAGGAAGGCGATAATGCTGACTTGATAAGTCTTTATGCTTGTGCAGCTTTTTATGAGACATTTCAATACAGTTACTGTTGTCTCACACTGCCACAGGAAACAAAATACTGTTATGAATACAATCAAGCCATTTGGTTGATAAAGCTAAAAGATACAAGTTGTTGGACTTTTACTATCCTAAGTCTTTTTACATTGTGATGTTACTGCTTTAACTTTAAAATTCAGGCTTTCATAGACATAATCTAATATCCAACTGTCTACTGGCAAGCTGATTTGCAAAATCAGGATTACAAATGGCTTTCAACTGTCATTGCATTTATATCCCTTCCTCTTTTATCTCTGCTGTATCTTTGTTGTCTTTCTCCACGCTGTATTATCAGATTAGGCTTCGATGAAAGAAAATAGTCTGTCCTATTATGGGATACATTTATCTCTTTAGAGTTGTGTAGTCACGCTTAGACATTCAGACATTAACCCTTTATTTGTGGATTCATTCAGGTTTGGTGTCTGGGCAGCAGCATGGAACCAGAGCATCAGATAAACCGAACGGTGGACGGAGCAGTTCTGTCCATCCTGCTGACAGGCCTGCTGCCTGACGTCCGCTACACCGTCACCGTGGCTGCTGTCACCAGCTTGGGCGTGGGTGCTCAGAGCCCGCCTGTCAGCCTGCTCCTCAGTGAGTCACTCAAACAGTTTCATCTACTACACGTATAGAGAAATATGGCGAGATGCACCTTCAGCTGGCTCCCTTTCCCACGGGTGAAACATGTACTAGTATGTGGAATACTGGTTGTGGAGTGTGACTGATTTAACTGAGGCATCATCAAAACCGATGTTCAGAGTGTAAAAACATTCAAAGTGTTACTGAGCGCTCACACATGCACAGGTGGTTATTGTGTTGTAGCCCTGAGGTGATGAGTTCCAGTTGGTGTTTTCTGACACCTTTTCCTCTCCACTTTTACTCCTGCTTGTTTTAGTGGTTTTATAATAAGATGCGGATCAGCAGAGAGCTAGATTGACTGTGTCCAAAGGTAACAAAAGCCACTAACTGGCACATTTAAAACAACATGCAGTATCCCGTTTGTTTAAGCCATACGTAAAACAAACCAGTAAAGCCAATGGTTTGTTGAAGAGTAGACACAAAGTCTCTTTTCAAACCGCTCTGTGTATTTTTACTCTTAAAGCTCCTGAGAGCAGTTTTAAGCTGGTTATAAAACATCCATCCATCCATCATCTATACTGGTTGTCTTGTATGGGGTCACAGAGGAGCTGGAGCTGATCCTAGCCATCATTTGGCAGAGTCCACCCAGGAATGGCTGCCAGTCAATCACAGGGCTGGCATACAGAGACAAACCACCAGGCTCACTCACAACCACACCTACAGACAATTTAGAGTCACAAATTAGCCTAACAAGCATGTCCTTGTGGTTATGAAACAGACTGAATTTAATTTCAATGCCCCTTCTGACCTACGAAGCAGACAAAACCATCTGCAGGATATTTTTATATAGTCATTTCTAATGCCTAAAACAGGGGTGGCCTCACGAGCCAGATAGACTGTTTCACAAATCCATGGCTTGGGATATGTTTCACATTCATCCCATAGATGGCATTTGGGAGGTAAGAACCTTTGAAAAAACTCTGACTTGGCTGGATCAACCAATCAATCAATCGATCTTTGTTTGTATGATGCCAATTTATAACTGAAGGTATCTCTAGACACTATAAAGAGGGCAGGGCAGGTCATTGGTGTGGCCTATTATAATAGACCAGTGTTAATCATCATTGTTGTTATAATAAAGACTATACCCTATTATAATAAGGATGAGCGTTAATCGCCTTGAGCACAGCACTAGTCATACTAAGCCCCATTACATTGGTGACATACACTTTCCTTATTAAAGGATAGGAATGCCAAGCAGAACAGACTCTTGTTGACAGCTCTGTCTGCCCCAGGTTTACTGGGTACGGGAAGGGCTAGAAGCAGGCAGAGAACACCAGGAAGAGGAGAGGGACAAGAGAAACAATAAAACAACAAATGAAAGACAATTCATGGCAGTTGTGACCATAAATTTATCTCCCATTCTGTAGGAAATTGCAATGACTCTATTGATGATGGTAGCAATACATGGAAAAATAGCAGTAACAACTTTGATTGGAAGAATGTTCTGTCTGTCAAATTCATTATGGGCTGTTAAGAGCAAGAAAACACATGACCAAAGCAGTAGACCACATAGCACAAACTTGACAGGCACATTACATACTATTGTCCAGTTCTGATTAAAACTACCACTCTAGCTGCACCCACGCTAATACCTTCACCATCCACCATTGTTTACAGGCCTGCTATACAAGTAAGCCACGCCTGTAGCTGGCGCCTCTTTCTCCTCCAATGATGCTGATTGATCCAATTATTCTCTGACTGGGAACAAGGATATCAGTTTAAAGCTTTGCAGGATTGACCTGCCTCATGACAGACGATGAATCTGGCCAGTCCCTCAGCTTTGTAAGGCTAGCAATGAGTAAATAGAGATTTACAGAAAACTGCAGAAACTGCCTCCGGTGATTATTAAAATGCTGCTTGTTTGGTTAAAAATGTTAATGTACAGGACCAAAAACAACTAAGAAAGAAGAAGTTCAGCTTTGCTGAATCCTTGGAGGTGCAGAAATGAAAACAAACCAATAGATTGTCACAGGAGCTTTAAATGGATCAGACAGTGGATTAACAATCTACACAGTAGATGAAACAAAACTCTGCCATCATTATGTCTTAAAACATCCATATTGATTTTGTAGCAGTATGATATATGTTGTACCCATCGGTTGATAAACATTGTGTTAAAATGGGTTCTGTAACACCTCTGTCACTGCCTTTGGAGATTGCACAGAGGGAGGGATCTCTGTGGTCTGTGCTGCTTCAGGACTTTGACTACTTCCTGTAATTGATAGAACCATGAATTCTGCTCTCTGCCAGAAAATCCTGAAGGAGAATGTCCAACCATTAGGTCATTACCTCAAACTCAAACACTCTTGGGTTATGCAGCAGGACAATGATCCAAAACACACCAGCAAGTCCACCTCTAAATGGCTTAAAAAAACAAAATTTAGGTTTTGGAGTGGCCCATAGTCCAGACTTAAATCCAGTTGAGATGCAGCTGTACGACCCTAAACCGGTGGTATATGCTTGAAAACCCTCCAGTTTGTCTATATTCAAATAATTCTGCAAAGACAAGTGGGCCAAAATTCTTCCAAAGTGTTGTGAGAGACTCATCGCCAGTTATCGCAAAAACTTGCTCTGCCAAGGGAGGCACAACCATTTATTAGGTACAGGGGGCAATGCCTTTTTCACATAGGGCCAGATTTTTTTGGATGGCTTTTATCCCTTAATAAATGAAGCCATTATTTAAAAACTGCATTTTGTCATGCTCTGGTTTTCTTTGTCTAATGTTAAAATTGGTTTGATGATCTGAAACATTTAAGCAAAAAGAGTACAAGAATTGTCATGGATAATAGTAGTTACCCTTTTTGTCTCATTTTCTTCAGAAAGCAATAATATAAGATAAACCAAATGATTTCTTTCAATCCTAACCAGTTTTACATTATAACAACGATACAAGCAGCCAATAAAGATGCTGACTTCACTCAACTCTGTCTTAAATTTTTCCTTCAGCTCCCCCGCTAGAGAAGACCTTTACACCTGTAAAGAAGGGTGGTAACCTCAGCATATCAGAGCAGATCACGAGCGTCATCCGTCAGCCGGCCTTCATCGCAGGTCTGGGCGTGGCTGCGTGGTTGGGCCTGATGGGCTTCAGCGGTTGGCTATACTGTCGACACCGTAGGAGGAAGCAGCTGGGACACTACACGACGTCGTTTGCCTACACACCCGCAGGTGAGCTGGAGAAACCTTGATTCCTGCCTGTTATGTAGATCTTGACAGCTGTTGGATGTTCAAAGTATTAGCAGAAAAATACATATCACATCATAAAGATGAAGTAGGGGAATGTGACATTTCTGTAGAATTTTAGCACCTTTAGGTTTTTGATGTCAGGAAGATTTCTCCTTAAAGAAAGAAGTGGAAAAAGAAGAAAAAAGTTACAATGATGTGATCCAGGATGATTTTCAGACACCCTCAGACACACTCTGTCACATCTGATTCATTATATTCCTTCTTGTTCATGAAAAGGAGAAGTAACAGAGGGAAAAAAGGCTACGGCTGTGATAAAGCAGACCGTCAGACTTGGTTTTGAACAACTGTCGGTGACAAACTTCTTAATAGACTGCTGGGGATATCTCCTGCAGTGATGAATGATTTCAGCTGTAGTTGTGTTTCATGAAGGGGCTCATGCACTTTCACTGCATATTCAGTTAATTAAAATGTATTTATCCCCGCTGGGCTGGAATATCACTGAAGCATATATAACCACTCTGCAGTTTATTTTAGAATAAGCCCTTTGGCACATAAACACAGTGGTTGTTTTCTGACTCTGAGAGATATTTGCTTGTGGTTGCAAATACTCGATGGATGGCCCAAAGCTTAAAGAAAAACCACTGAATTCTCCATAATAATTCTGCAGCCGCTTTACTCTCAGACTACCAACTACAGATTGTATAATTAAGTGTGAATGTTATTGTCATGATGATTATTTAAATGCCATAGTCTCCAGATGCAGCAGTAGAAAAAGATACAGGGTCATCATCCATCATCCATCCAATTTGGAAAGGGTTTTAACATAATTCAAGGCTAGACAAGTTTATTAGTGTATCACATGCCAGCAACAAGGCAGTTCAAAGTGCCACACATAGAGCATCAGAATAGTAAGAGACAGAGGGAAAAACAGTAGTAAACATTTAAAAGTTACTGAAGCAGTGAATAAGACCCACAAAAAGATAAAAACAAAGACAGTATCTGGCAGTTATTTTAGATTTAGTCCAAATTTAGCCACTTTAAAAAGTCCTTCAGTAAGTCGTTACTTATGGTCAAATCCTTTCCTCTCTTTAAACATATTTGCTTGCAAAATTTGTAAACTTATATAAATAACATTGATCAACTTTCTAAAATCCTTTACCAGAGTTAATCTCACAACTTATTGAACATATATAGGTAGTTCAGGCAGGCCACGGAGTTGAGCACTGCCACATAATCGAGAACAGCTGATCTCATAAGCACGCTATTGGCTAATTGCACTCATGCTGCCACATTCAAACTGCTCCAGCCTGGCTATTCCTTGCTGCTTACTCTGCAAGCTCCTTTTTTCCACCCTCCTCCACCCCAGCTCCTCCTTTATTCTGCATCTGATTTAATCAGTGTCATTCTTCTGTCATCGATGACTACTCTGCTCAGGGTTTATTGCTGCTTCTCCTTTCCTTGCCTCTCCAGGCTTTCCTTGTAGGCACAGGAAGAGCAGGAACATGTGCTATTCTTGCTGGAAGTCTTGACGTTAAGAACCCTGTAACAAAATAGATCTGTATTTAGGTTTGTTGTATGACAGGTCACTGTGTTATGAACCCCCAGTTCAAGTTTTAGAGCGATAAAAAATCTCTAAGTTTATAAAATTAAGCTCCAAGATCACAAAAATAAGGCTGTAAAATCTGCTCCAGGGTGGTGCGTGTCTGTCGAATAAGCTGAAGCCACACCCACTCAGGAGAAATACAGTCCTCTCAGATTTAAAAAAATGCTACAATCTGAATCAAGGAAAGCACTCACACAATTAGCCTGTCTCTTGACCTTTTGTTGACCTCAGAAGAAGAGACAAAGTCCATATTCTGGCTCAAATCTCTGCTATGATACTTTAAATGATCTATAGGCCACTGTTGCTGATAGATTTGGCAAATTTACCTCACAATGAACAGAAAAACATAATTTAACTGACTTTTAACTTTCAGTAAAGACAATGACATCAGCTAACGACAGACTGAGATGAACTGCTCTGTGGTTTTATATTGTAGCATCAGAGGGGCAGAGTCATTCCCCACTGTGGGCTCGTGAAGACTGAACTGCAATTATTTTTTGTTTCATTTTGGATCTTCGTACTGTTGTAGACAAGGTGTAACTGACTTCCTAAGATATAGACCTGTATTTATTTTGAAAGACAATAAGAAACCTCAGGGATATTGAACTTTATGACAGTAATAATCACAGAAGAAGGCACATGTTATGGATTAAAAAGAAAAGTAAGGAAACAGGAAAAAGTTAAATGTTTGACAACATAAGGTGTAGATGACTTCTGACTTGTCCACTGGGCTGTCTGTGAGTTTTCAAAGTGAAATGAGACATTAAGGAGCAATGGTGGACTGTGTATTAATGTATAATCAGTTATTTTTTAAATAAACACGGACCATGTCTTTGTTAACCTCTATTGGCCCCTCCACGACTCTGGGCCCATAAGCTTCCCTTATGGGGATATTGACCCTATGTAGCCTGGTCTAGTCCACTGGCTATCTTTGTACCTACTGGTGTCAACACAGATTTTCGCATTGAATTTCTGTTGTTAACTAACAAACCTGACTACAACGTTTGGGAGGGTTTACTATAGCTGTTTTAGCGAGATAAAGGAGGATGAGCTGCAGCAGTGATTATTATGCTACTGGCAGCTGTAGCTGATGAGTTGACTTGAGGGTCTTTTTTTTTTTTTTTTTTGCAAACAAAGGAAGGCCTACTGCCCTGTTTAGTTTGATGCAGAGCAGAGTTGCTAACTTAACCTAAAAAGACCTTGTGCTGTCCATCCTGCTGCTCTGCAATGGAATCCTGACATACTTTTTGTCAGTTTTTAGCCATCAAAGGTCTTTTTTTTTTTTTTTTTTTTTTTGCTTGTATCATTCTCCTCTTGGAAGAAGGCCTTGATTAACTTTCTTTGTCATATTATTTTATATGACAAAAGTAGAACTGGTGCAGAATTGTAATTTCAGGAAAAAATATTTATGTGTGCTTCCTTTTACATACAGGTCAACATTGTATCTTAAAGAAAAACTGATTAAAACTGCCATTTTTAGACCCCCAAATTCCTTTTCCTTTTAGGGAAAGATGCTGTAAGATACATTTTTTAAATAAACTGGATTGTTTTTTTTCTCCCTCCAGTTGGCTTCGCCCACAGTGAGGGATCTGGAATCATCAATGGAGGGTAAACGAAAGATAAAGATTTTCTTAAGATTAACATCTGCTGCTGTATATTTTATTGTCTAAATAAAACTTCTTTTTTCTTTCCAGGCCTGGATTGTTGGGATCAAACATGGGAAACTACCCCTGGCTGGCCGACTCTTGGCCCACTCCAAACCTCTCTCATAACGGCAAAGACTCTGTCAACTGCTGCTCGGGCAAACTTGACTCAGACAGATACTACAACAGTGAGAGCTCTGTAATTTTGATATTTGTAAATAACTCAGTCTAGAATGTAGAAACTAGAGCTGTTTTTGTTTCCCAGGCATCATGAACTACCCCAACCAGACAGAGAAACGGAGCACAGCATCCACAGACAGTCCCATCTACAGCACCATCAACACAGCTGCTGAGGATGACCTGCTGGCATACTACGACACCTACTCCAGCACCTCCTACAACCAGGGGCCAGACCCCTACAGCAGTAACCCAGTGCTGTCAAACGGTGGGCTTGTGGGTCTGGAGCAGGACCTGGACCAGTGGACCCTCCAGTCTGGTCAGTCTGGGGCAGAGTACGCAAAGCTGCAGTACACCAAAAAAAGCAACGGTAGGACATTCAGTTTTCCTCTTTTTATTCTATTTTGATTAAATGGGGTTTTCATTCTTATATCATACAGTATATCAATGACCTCTGGCCATACCCTCCTATATCCACTTTTCATGATTTTATTTTATTTTCATAAATCAGTGCTATTGGTCACCCTGAGTTGGTGGTTGTAGAGGTTGTAGTCAGGCAGACCCACAGCAGCAGGCTGTCCACTCCGCAGGAATGACCATACATGATAATAGAGCTGTAACTGTAATATTTACATCAGTAACTATAATGGCAATGAAAAAGGGGAGCTTTTGATACAACAACTTCACAGCTGAATTTGATTTTATAATAAAAAAGATCTTAAAAGAAGAGGTTTGTCTCTTGTGTGTCTTTGCCAGATGCACATTGAGTTACTTGCACAAGCAAGCACTTTAAGTCTTTAGTTTGATCCGGGGTATTTGCCTGCAGGAATAATGTTGTAACCATTAAAGTTCTCTTTTTTACAGCTGCATGCTGAAGCAAGCAGAATCAGAGACTTCTTTTAAGCATCATTTATACTCAATAATATGTTGAAAACATATTTGAATGAAACACAGTTACAAAGATGCATGCATGATTGCAGAGGTTAAGTGCTCCGTCATTTTCATATAAAGAAACTCTAGAGACGCTTTAGATGTCCTTGTCTTTCATCAACATCAACACCAGGCTCTCCCCAGAAAATCAAGGATGTAGCATTTCAAAAGGCATGTTTTTATTGAGCATTATTCTTTGAAACAGGTGTTAAGCTGTATCAAAGCTAAGGGCAAAGGTATTTAAAACAAAAGAATTACATCTTTCACATTAATGGTGTTTTTATGTCTTTCTAGACAAATTGATCAAACAGAAGTCCAATGGGTCCATGTCTAAGGCTCCTCTCACCTGGGTGGACGTGCTGTCCCTGCCTCTTCCAGCCAACAAAGACAAAGGTCACACAAAAACAGACAAAGAAGAAGATCAACACAGGTGACATTTATCAATATGTTCCAAAAATTAAAACTCAAGTCTTTTTTTTTTGCTTCCTTCATGATGTGCAGTCTGCTGTTTACTCAGCCAGTTTATTATTAGCACAATGACCTCTGACTCCACCTAAATGACAGAGAGAGTTAAGTCAGAGGGAAATCAAACCTGCCCTGTAACTGTGCCAAAGCTGTCAAAGCAAACTTTAGACTCTGGGAAGTTTCCAACTTAACAACACTTTTGTCTGCAGGCAGTGAGTAGATTGCGCTCTGGGGTTATGTAGGGGGGCGTCTACTCTAACTAGTTCTGACAGATTAGATTGCGGACATACCGGGGTGAGATCGGAGGGCTGTTCTGACTGTGCTGTGTCTTTTGTAATGACATTAGCCACCATCTGACAGCCTGGATTAGTACTTTCCATTTTCAATGACAAGTCCATCATTAAATTAGCCCCCAACAGCGCTGAAGTGACAACAGAAAGCATGGAGGAGGTCTTGTTCTCCTTAGCTCTGTCATTATTAAATTTTTACACTGAATCAGCTTTTAAGCATTGGTTCTCATTTAATTACTTACCATATTTCATCTTCTTTGCCTTGTTAGTGGTGTGTCCCCTTGGATGCCATCGGTGGGGTTTTGCCCTAAACTTGACTGAAAATAAACAGTAATTCTAATAAAAAAAAAAATACAGCAGTCACTATCCCCAGAGAATGAACTGCCTCTGATTCTTGAGATTTTGTGGATGTCCTGAGAAGATGTCAACACATTTGGGGATTTTTATGAGCTGTTTTAACAACTTCAGTTGGTTTCCATGAGATTTGGTGCAAACAGTCTTGTTACCCAGAGGATAAACCATAGCCACTATTGGTGATTAATTCTTCCAAGAGTAAGGCATGCAGTTGAAGAGATTTTCTATGAAGTGATATGCCTTTTTTTAAAACTGATTTATATATAATTTGGTACAGCCAATCCTGCTGTCTCTCTCACTGACAGAGACCCTATACCCCCACTGTTCCTAAGGGGTGGTTGAGGCATAGTTGAACACAGCCATGTGCAGACTTACATTTAAGGATTTATTAAACATGACTTTGATTTCAGCATACATCTCAACATATGATTGTGTTTTTTATTCTAAAATGAACTAAGTTGATGCATATATTTCTACAAAAATTGGTTGAAAATACAATTTAAATCTTTTAAAATTATTCTTTGTTTTTTGGAGGGTTTACTGAGACCTCCAAATTGGGAACCACTGCTCTATAGGATGCGCTCTTCTGACTTTTTAACTGATGACTTCCTTTTAAGAATGTAAGAATTTTTACAGATTTTCCATGATTTTTTTTTAACTCTTTAGGATTGAAATTACAAAAACAATTAATACAAATTCATTTCTCCTGGATAATTAACCTCTTTGACTTTATGATTAGCAACTTAACAAAATAAAACTTACAAGTGTGGAGAGTTTCCATTAAATGTCTCATCATCTTTTAGATTAAATCACTAAAAGATAAGGGACAAAATTCTTGGCTCCTAGAGGATGAAACCTCTCAGACTTTGAGAGTAATGACATCCCAAATTTGATTTACAACTGTGGAGATTTTTGAAGAAATCTGTTGTCATCTGTTTGTTTAGAATCACACAAATTTGGCTCGCAAATGCTCGCCACCCAGAGACTAGACCCTATTAATTAACGGGAGTAATGAATTACCAACATGAGGCTGACAGTTGTGGAGACACTGCAATTTTACTTCGCTCTTCTTTGCAAAACTGCTCAAGCTCTGTCAGGTTGCATAGTGATCCAGCGTGAACAGCCCTTTTCAAGTCCAGTGGCAAATTCTGTATTGGATTGAAGCTTTGACTCAACCATTTTAGAACATTCACCTTGTTGTCTGTAAACCATTTCTGTGTAGCGTTCGCTGTCTGCTTTGGGTTATTGTCTTGCTAGAAAAGAAATCTTCTCCCAAGATGTAGTTCTCTTGCAGACTGGTTAAGATTGTCCTCCAGGATTTTCCTATATTTTGCCACATTCACTTTACCCTCTACCTCTACAAGCCTTCCTGGGCTAGCTGCTGAGGAGCATCCCCACAGCACAATGCTGCCATTATCGTAGTTTACATTAGGGATGGTGTCTTTGTGATGATTGTGGTCCACCATACATAGTATCTTGTCTGATGGCCATAAAGCTCCATTATGGTCTTATATGGTCAACCAACAAAATCTCTTCCACTGACCATGGAGTCTTCCACATGCCTTTTGGTGAACTCTAGTCCAGATTTACTCTGAGTTTTCTTCAACAGTGGCTTTCTCTTTGCCACTCTCCCATAAAACTTTGACTGGTAAAGGACCCAGGGTACAGTTGCTGTATGCAGAGTCTCTTTCATCTCAGCTGCTGAAGCTTGTAACTCCTTTAGAGTAGTAATAGGTGTCTTGGTGATCTCTCTAACAAGTCTCATTCTTGCATGGTCATTCAGTTTGGGAGGGGGGTCTGACCTCGGCAGATTTACCATGTGCCATATTCCTTTCATTTCAGTGATTATCTGACTTTAATTCAGCTTAAGCATCAGACGTAGCAGTTTCTCATTATTCAAAGTGTCCTAATGTTTAGGGCACATTAACCAGTAAAACCATGCTAACATACTTAACTAATATGGCACACAATGACTGAAAGTATAGCTAAAAGCCCCTTTGTCCAGCCTCAGAGAGCCCCTAACATGGCTGCTGGCTCCTTGTCTTGTTTACTTTCATTTATAAAAGATAATTAGGTTTGTTCAGGGTTTCCCTTTGAGACACAGACTCATGCTGATGTTACTCACTGTTTGCCATCCAGCTCTGATGAGGAAGATGATGACTGGTGTCCCCCACTGCCAGCCAGGACCTACCTGATGGACACCTCCAGGGAAGAACTTTCCAGCCTGCCCTCCAAACCGGATGAGTTGTCCCACACACTAACGCGGGTGTCGTCCCCACAGCGAGACACGCACAAACCCAGTGACAGTCCACGGCTGCAGCACTTTGACCTCCTGGCCCGTCACCAGGTCTCCCAGTCCAACCCAGATCTGTTTACCAACAGCAAAAACCGGGACACAAGCGAGGTGTACCACACACGCCAGTGGGCAGAGGACTTGAAGGGGGAGAGCCTCGGCAAGGGTCAGTTCAAATTCAATTCAGCATCTCACATCTTTGGAAGCGACTTTCCCATGAGGCAGCACACAACCACACAGTGTCATGTATAATTTAGTTTATGAAGTTACCTAACAGAAAGCATTTGTACATGAAAATCATGTCGCATTTGCTCAGAGTGCTGCTCAGCATTCTTTGGTTTCCTCTTAGTTTCCTGAGGATGACATCAGTGTGCTTTCTTGTCAGGACAATCTTCGCCTCCCGCTGCCAACTTGAGCCCCACGGCACAGGCACACAGATCCAGGAATAAGAAGAGAGCACCCAAGGATGGACAAGTCAGGCGAGAGCTACACATCCAACCAGGTATGGCACTGTTTTTAAAGTGTTGAACTTCTGTTTTAAATTTGAATCAAGAGAAAGAGGAATTTTACTCTTCATAAGACTCTCTTCAAGCATTGCTAAGCACTTTAGCAGCAGTGGTTATAAATTAAATATCAAAACAAGAATTGGATGTAAAATTTTGTACACATTTTCATGTCACTCTGGCTGAATTATTCAAGTTTTAGGATTCTTAAATTCTTCATCCAGTGTCAACACTGCAGTATCTCCAGTATGGTTTCATGTAGAGATAATAGTTTTGGTGTTCTTGTAAATAAATGTTTAATTCATCACTTCAAATGTTTGACAGTGAGGATGCTAAGCTACAGTGGATAATATGCATTGACTGTGTATTAATTTGCAGTCAGTTCTATAAAAGCAAAGCCAAATTACTCCCATGATGGATGCTGATGTCTTGCACCGGTGACAAAATTCTGAGCCAGCACATGCAGAAGAGAGCTGGCTGGTGTAACTGCAGAAGTAATGCCACGCCCCATCAGCTGACAGAAGCACATTAACTTACCAATATAAATATGAAAAATCCCCCTCTTGAATACAGCAGACCACAGAAGAGCTTCTTGACTCAGTTTAACACAAACACTGACATTTATGGAAAATTCATTGACTCTGTTTTTAGATTTTCAATGCTTTGCCTCCTCTACTCTGCTGATCCAGTAAAGAATGCTTCAAGGTGCTGCATTAGTCAACGGAGTAGTCGCTTTTGACATTACACCCAGTCGTTTTAATGCCTCTGGACCAGCGATAACCAGGGAAAACGGCATTAATGCTCCAAATCGCATACTTCCATTAGTATACTCTATTGCAGTATACTAAAATGCAGTTCAAAGTACTTCTTTATGCACGAAGAAATGTCCAGGGAACTGGGTTAAAGTGAAACTTCTTGTTGGTCCAGGGGAAAGAAACAGTTTACCTTGGGGTCTGCTTACTTGCATCTGTAGCTCAGGTGGGATTGGATGTATCCAGAAACAGCTTGGAGCTGTATTCTGTGGATATGTGTTGCGAATATAAGGGCAAGTGCCAATACAGTTTTTTTTAAATTAAAATGTAGTTTTTTATGAATTCTTTTAGGATACCACTCCCACGATGTTTGACCTTACAAACAGATCAGACTTTGTCCAACACATTGCATCTTCTGCCCAATATTCAATCTCTGCTAAATCAGCTGTTAGATGTGCTAAATGCCAGCATTGCTTTGATACAACAACAACAAAAAAACTATCTGCTATTGACATCTGTTCTTGCCCACATAATTTGTGATGTCAGAAAGGCCGGGGTTGGCCAATACGGATGTTAAACCATTGCATCCCTGTTTTCCTGGCTCTGTGAGCCTCAGATGAAGTACAAAGAAAGCTGGAGGCAACTATAAGTGCTTCAAAACTGGGAAAACACAGACACTCTTTAGCGTTTTCAGTGGTGTGATGATGTAGCTCTGGCCAGCTCTACTAAGTGTAAAAGCAAAGCGGTACTCTGATGGTTCTTAGACTAAGAAAATTATCATTAGAAAAAAAGGTGTGAATATTTGACATTATGTACATTTATTTTACTAAGATGATGGATTTTACTAAGATGATGGATTGCCCTTGTGATTTGTACAGTTTATTTATTTAATAATGTGATGGCCCAGTGGAAGAAGCTGCTCCTCATTCTGCTGGTGTTTTCTCTAAGAGTCCTGGGGGTGTATTCATAAAGCTTCTTGAGCCCACATAGTTACTCTTGGTAAAGAAACTCTCAGTAAGTTCTTAGAATCACGATGTTTTCTAACAATTTCCCCTCAAAGATGAGACTAGATCCTTGTAAAGTTAAAAGTCACTCACAAATCCCCTAAGAGAGCTCCTGCAGTGAAAAAAATCCTAGGAGTTGTAAGAACGGCTTTAAAGAGTCTGAAGAGTTTGTCAGTCAGAGAAGAAAATGGCAGAAAAACTGCGATGGATGATAACACAGTAACCGCTCTGTGACAGCCTCATATTAAAATCATTTGCATTTACTACTAAAATTAGCAGCTAGGTAAATAAATTCAAGAAAATATATGCACAGTAGCAAGAGAGGACTCAAACACAGAAAACTAAAAACACTGTTGATGGAGATTAACTTTTGTGAATCATAGTTTGCTGAACAAATAGATAACATGAATCCAGACATTTCAGTCCATCTCAGACTCTCCTCAGTGCAAAGTGAGGCATGTATGGTGATCCCTCAGTGTTCTACCTTACAGGTGCACCCAATCACGGATTAAAGGTTGTAATAGAAGTATTGGCATGTGAAAAGTCAGGCACACAGGAGTATGCATTTGAAAACATTTTGTTGGTTGTATACTTTTAACGAATGTCTTTTTCTCTTTTTATGTAAATCAATCAATCACAGCTTTCAAAAGAAAATGTCACACCCGCCTCCTCACTTAGATAAAAGTTTCTGTCCTCTCTTTGCTCAAAGTTGCTCCGAAAGTTATCCTAGATCACTTTGAAGTTAGACTCCTGGTTAAAGTGTGTCCTAACTACATGCTACACCAGTGAGCATCAGTGGCAAAATCATCTTGATTACATTGATTCTTGTTCTGGCAGCATCCTGATAACCTGTGAGCAGTGCAATGTAGCACCATGTTTCCCTGTCGCCCTGGTCCTAATTTCCTCTCTGTCGCTCAAGTTGAGATGCTTGAGGAACAACGAAAGAGGGAGTTGACAAGGTACCTGGAGTGTCAGGACAGGAAGACCATCATAACTTTCTCTCTCTTTTACCACTCAGTAGAGCTTGTTTTACAAAGTGGAGATTGTTGTGCGTTCATTATATAAAAACCCCTGTTTCACATGTTGTCCTCTGACTTGCGTTAACATGGACAGGAAACTATTCACTCACAGCTGTCAAACACTTGTCAAATTAAAGCACCACAGCCCTATTTCTCTGCACTGAAAATAGTTGTTAAAATGTAATCAAAATTTTTTTTTCACAAAGAAAGACTGAAATTTACAAAACAGGGAATTAAATTAGCGTTAGAAATTTAGAAAATGTTTTAAACTTACACGACAAAGTGGTAAAATGACATGTTTCACAATAAAAATGAATATTTTTACACAGAATACATATGTATTTAAAAGCGTTTTTCCACTACACAATGCCCATGTTTAAAATAACTTTTGTACTAAAGTATACAGAAAAAAACATGGTAGTCGCTGCATTCCAATACGTTGAGGGGTTCCCATGCATTGCAAATTACATACAAAGAAGTGTAAGTGAGACAAAATCAAGGTTAATGCAGAAAAATACTGTTATATACATAAACATTTTTTTCCCATTTTTAACCTTCACTCTGTTTAATATTTTCTGACATGGACTACATTTTTACAGAATCAATAATAAGCAGATAAAAGAAATATAAGGAGACTTATTTTTCTTTTTTGAAATGCCATAAAATGCCAAAGTTATGAAAAAATTATTAGCGCCACTCCTGTACAATATCAAACACTGTACCCCATTTGTCAAATTAATTTTTATTTCATATTTAAATTATGATTTTTCCAATTTAACCTGGCCTGTCAATGACAAATAAAATCAAAAAGAGAGGTAACTAGAAAAGCACTCGGAGAGCGCAGACCTCCGCCATTAGACCTATCTCCCAATAGTAAGGAATCCTTCAAAAAATTCTTGGATCCAGACGGTGATCCGGATCAGTCCCAAAATCTAATCAGTTCTTCCTTATGCCATTTGTGACATTTCCTGAATATTTCATCAAAATCCGTCCATAACTTTTTGAGTTATGTTGCTAATAATCTAACTAACTAACAAACCCTGCCGATCACATAACCTCCTTGGCGGAGGTAAAAATAACACTTCATATGTGGCTTTGTTTACATGCTAACAAGTGACAAAAATAGTGCACGATGACATCATGTTAGGGTGATCATGGACTTCTAAGGTTTAATTAAATGGCCAGTTGTGGAGGTTTACACCAAATCTTTTGTGACTATTTAACAAAAAAGGCATAACATGTTCACTGGTGAGCTCAAGGTGGGCATTAACTTGTATTTTTGGCCTTTTACAGGGTCAGACCAACTTAATATCTCAGTTTCTTTATGCTAAGCTATCAGCACAGAATAAAATATGTCTGTTTTATTTGCAAGTGACGTCAGTCTTCTTAGATAAGGCTAAAAAGGGCAAATAAATACTTTGTTTTAAATGTCTGGACTTTTTGTTTAAATTTGATATTGCGGGCACCAGTTTAGCTCATTTGGTAGCGCAGTAGCCCTTTCACAGAGGCTGCAGTTCTCAGTGCTCTAATTACAGGTTTAAATCCCAATCCTGGCACTGTTTCTCCCACTCTCTCCTTCCACATTTCCTTTCTCTCTTTACCTGTCCTTTTCAATTAAAGCAATAGCCAAATAATCCTTAAAAGCAGCATTCTTACCTGTGTTTAAGTCTAACAATCATTATTGACCCATCATTTGCAGAACTCCCTCCTCCACCAGCCCCTCCCCCAGCAGATGACTCCCTGAAGCTCCTGGCTGATGTTTTGAGCCGCAACCGAACAACAGATGGAGAGAAGAAAGAAGGAAGCGACTCGCCTACTCTTCAGAGAAGGGAAGAACATTTCTCACCCCAAAGGAGAGGACAGACAAAGTGGTTATCAGAGGGTAAGTACAAAACCTGATACTCTGCTGTGTAACATCACTGTGTAACAACAGACAATAAAAGAACAATGATAAGCAGATATGCTCCTGCTCCTGCCATCTTGCCTCAACAGCTTGAACCCAAACACATGTATTAATATTATTGTGTATAAATCCCTTTGAGCTTAGAAAGAACCAACTGCCACCAGTTTATGCACACTTATTATCCCACAGCAGTGCTGCTTTTAGTAGCAGGGGGTCTATTTTCAGTCTGCTGCCTCACTTAGAGCTTAACCTATATAAATTCAGACGTACCTTTGAGTGATTTATTTGTCATCCGCAGATGAGAATGTAATCCCATATGGACAGTCCAGCTTCCTGCCCAACGTCCAGATGTCGGGCTATGGGTCCCTGGGTGGAGGAGTCTTTTCACGGCCCTCTACCACCGGCCGAAGGAGAGATGAGGTACAATTAGACTCAGAGCTCCTGAACAGAAATGTGCCTAGTAATTTTTTGGTGTTATTTTTCAACTTTCTTGAGACACTGAGTAGCAAAATGTCCTTGTGTATTTTTAGCAGACTCAGGAGAATTTATCAATGACAATTAACAAAAAAAAAAAGCTGAATCTCCTGATGCGCAGTTAAAATAAATGCAAGATTATTTATCCAAAATAGTTACACAACACAAAAAAATGTGGTTTTCTCCAAAACATCTCTGCTTTAATAGATAAGGATGAAACAAGTCCTTGAAATAATACTGTATCCACCTAAAATCTACCTGAAAGCGACTTCTTGTTGGCTTGAAAGAAGTTTGTTGAACCTTTGTAGTTTTAGTGATGGTGAGGGAACTGTAACGAGGTTGATGTCGAGAAGGAAAGTGATGTAATATTTTCAAGATTGAGAGAGGAGTCAAAAGGTCAATAAAAACTTCTGCAAGTCACCAATTTAATATATTTTTGCTCTGCATGCTCAGTTTTCCTGTATCACACCATAATTTAATCATGTTATTGTGCAACCTTCTTTTTAATATTTATGTTTTGGCTTTTGTGCCTTTATTTAGAAGAGGAGACAGTGAATAGAATCAGAAATTGAGGAAAGAATAAGGAATGACATCCCACTTCACTGTACTTGCCTTTGTACACTGGGTGTGTAGAAATAAGCTTTATGGATGCAGACATGGGCGTTTTTGTGCTTTGATATAGCATTTCAACAACGCCACAAAGAAAAAAGATATAGAAAAAAAATGTTTGCATTTTTTATTCCCTTAGGTTTATAATAACATATAAACAATAATACAATTTTGTTAGCTTTAGTTAAAGTTTACATGGTTTCGCTAGCTATGTCGAAAATGTTACCATTGAAAGTCAGTGTAGCAATGTTAGCTTTAGCCAAGGCTATAGCTAAAGTAGCTAAAGTGAGCCGCCATTCACATAACTGCAAACTCTAATCCAAATTTATTCTGAAATGTTTAGCGTGTTTATGCATTCTGAAAGATGCAGTGTCTCATCATAATGGTCTGCAGGGGGGGGGGGGGCACCTGGGATCTGCAGCCAGATTGTTTTGCTGCATTTGGTTATTTAAAATCTGTCAAAAAAACTTTTTTTTGGTGCACAAATTAAGTTTAAAAGTTTGATTCCTTTTTAGGAGATAAAAGTCTGTTTTTACACTTTGTACATTAATCATTCTGCACAGTGAAGATCAAACATATTAGTTATTCAACTGTGAAAAGAAAGTAATTCTTTTGGAAAAGGATGACTTTCAATTTCACATAGTTTTATGGTAAATAGTTCTGGATTAGAGGTTCTAGATAATAAAGAAATTGAACTTTAGAGGACAGATCAGGAAGAAAATAAATAATGACAAAGATCTTTTATTTATTTTGATGAAAAGTGGTGAAAGAGGTGGATATGATAAAAAAAATAATAATAACTTTATTTGTATAGAATATTTCCTGCTTTGTGTTTGATTTCTCTGACTGCTAAGGGATTTTTACTGAGAAAAAAAAATACATCCATATGAAACTGTTGGCTCATGTTATGCATTTATGATTTGAAAAACTATTTCCTGAGTTTTTGAAATGATATTAAAACTCAGTATTGATCCTGCTCTATACTGTTTGTGTAACTTGCTCTCATTGTTCTCTTTGCTCCATGTTTTCCTTTCAGAACCTCATGTAGATGTTAGCAGACTACATGACATGGCATCCTCCATTTCCCACCAAGATTCCTGTCTTCGAGGCCATCAATCTGTTGCCATGGTAACTTTTGAAAAGCTAAAGTCTTAAGGGGAAAGCATCAAGGCTGTCCATCTGCCTTTTCACAAACTATTTTTATTTTCTTCTCAATTATTGAATCTTTATTTTTTGTGACCTTCTTCACTTTGTCCATGTACATAGACATCTTTACAGTTTTTTAAAAACGTGATCAGATATATTATTAAAAAAAAACAATCTAGGGTTATGAAAAAATTCTGTATTTTTACGGCATTGGGAAGTAAAATGTAAGTATAAGATAAATGTACAGCAGATAAATGAATGTATCTTCTGTTTACTCCTGATCATGGAACCATGATGATGTGTGTTTTATGAAAGACTGGACACGACATGAGGCAGAAAACGTGTTAATAAGCCATCCTGTGGTTGTGTGTGAGTGTGTGTCAGTGCATGTGTGCAGTGTTGGTGTGTGCGTGTGTTACTGTTTTGCTCTCTCATCTCTGTGTGGCTGTGTACCGTGGTTTTCCTGTAGATCACCAGTGTGTTAGTTCTGTTGAGATTTTTAAACTGATCAATAAAACATTTATTATATAACTGCTTTTGTTCATGTGTGAATGATTTTTATCTATCTGATGATGTGAGATGTGAGAAGCTCATGAAATGTAAAAATTATATTAGATGAATTTAAATGAGAGCATACTTGATCATTAATTTACATAAGTCAATCATCAGGTCAAAATGTGGTTGATTCTCTCTTGTTCATGTACTAAAAGGCCCCATGGAGAAAAAAAACTTAAGAATTTGGGTGCAAAAATAGGTAATTTGTAATTCAAAAGTTATTTCTCTTCAATTCTTGAATAAAACAGCATGCAGCTGTGGCAAACTCAAAACTATGCTTCAGACATGTCACAGATACTGTATGTAGCACTGAAGGACCCGACCAAACTGGAGTATGATTTACTGATTTACTCCTTCATATGGCAAAGCTTTTTGTTATTGATTAATTGTAAGGCTTCCCATCAATAGAGGACAACTTTACTGGGCCTTGGTTGAGTTTGGCTTGGTGCACGTTTTCATTTCAACTGTCAATAGTTGGAATAGTTGAGAAGCCTGGAAAGAGTGTTATCATTTGTTTGTATTTTTTAAATAATTAGTATTATTATTGAATCAAAAGTAACTAAATTAATTGGTTGACAGACTTAAATTTGTATCAAAAAGAGTGGTAAAGAAATAAATTTGAAGTATTGTAAGCATTTTCTGAATATGGGGGTTGGAAAGCTAAAATTGTATATATTTACTCATACTTTGGGAATAAGCTAATAAACACAAAAAATAATGTCAAGGAAATAATACAAGTAAATTTATCTAACCATAGTAAAAAACACTGCACATTGATATATGAAAATTAGAGTTTAAAAATCATAAAATGCATAGATATTCATAAAACTCTGAAACATTTTTTGCATGGCTGGCTGGCTAAGGGGGGCCATGTGCAATTTTCTTTTTTTGGGGCCCAAAATTCCTAGCTACGCCCCTGCCAGAAGACTACATGACACCTTGCAACAATTATTTTGTCTGATGTTCAGAGTGGGTGTCATGGTTTGACTGGTGCTGAATTAACTGGTGACGCTCCATCAAACATTCAATTATGCTGTATTAATGTTAATAGAAAAGGGTTAATAGAGTCCAAATATATTTTTTAAAAGATTAACATAGGAAAAAAAAAAAGAGGTGACTTTGCAGATGCCTGTTCAAACAAAATGAACACTAGTGGCTCATTAATAGTGCTTAATGACTGTGCCAACACTTTCTTTTAAAACTAGGTATTCTTATTGAAATTCTCTGTTCATGAAATACAAATCAAGAGGCAAATACTGTGAGTCTCATGTTATGATGAATGAAAGTTTTAGTGGTCCCCAGAAGATTTTCAGGTCTCAAACTGAGCCCCAATGCACTGAAGTTTGGGAAAGGCTGTAAGTGACAAACACAAAAGTTGTAATTTGTGGACAGCTTTCTCCCTCATTTTATTATAAACATGCTTTAAATGGAAACTAAGACATACTATTTGGCAAATAAGCCTTGTGGGATACTGGCTGGACTGATATGGCAACTTAAATCAAGTCAAGCTGCACCCTGTAGTGATGTTTCATTTGTGTATGAGCCAGTTTTAAGAACAAACCTTTACATGATCTACAGTAGCTGGCACCTGTTTAAGCACCGTTTTTTCCATGTTTTTCTTGCCAAAGAAGACATAAAAAGAAATTTAAATGCTACCAAATGAAGAGTTATTTGGGAGCTTAAAGACAGCTCTAATTTCTAAGCTGAGCCAAATGATCCACTGAAATCGAATTCCCACTGATATGAGCAATGCTGGATGGGCATTGGCTGTGGAAACCAAACTAAATTTAAGATTTATTGAACCTCTTCTCTTTTTTTCTATGCTACCAACCTCAACATAACTGGCTATCAGTGTCAGACTAGCTGTACAAGGATATTGTTACCTCACTCCTCTTCTTCCTCCCTAACTACAGTACAGGACAGCTGCTGTGGCTCATTTAGTACAGGTAACTTGCAGTTCTAGCTAATTTAGCAGGTAAAACAGTGAAGGAGGTGGAACATTTCTGAACTGGTCACTGTTACTAACAGACACACTAGGCTTTAACCTGCACCGGAGCATCAACACTACACTTTTCCTTCTAGCTCTCTCTCCATATACTTTACCCATCAACCAGGGACAGGCTTGTGCTGGTAACAGTATGCGAAATTAGAGTTTTCTGAGACATCTGACCCCCAACATAAACGTTTCCAGTCAGCTCCAAATCCTGATCTGAGTCAAGCCAGGGAGAGTTAATCAGTATCTAAACTAGACACTTCATTTTTTTTTATAAATAATTATTTATTGTACAACTTTAGAAAAAAAAAAAGAAATGTGCAACATCTTTAGTGACTCTATATTCAAAAGGGTAGTGTGTCTGACATCCAGATAGGAACTCCTAGGGCTGCTTAGCCTCAAGGGTTGCAGGAAATGCTTGGCATATAGTACATGCCAAATTTTTCTCCACACCTTAAAATGCTTAATTAATTAGTTTATTATTAGTTGTAGAGCATTTAGCAGGACCTACAATCTGGCTCACTCTCTTCTCCTTAGAAGATTGTCCTTTCCTGAGCCTTCAGGAGGTCTTCCTTTTTTCTAATAACAGCCTGAGTGAGTTTATGAGTTGGTGTTTAAAGGTCTGTATGCTGGAGTGAGCTCATGGAAAAGATGTTAAATATATAGTTTCAAAACTCCTCTCTTTCTTCTTTCAGGCTGTTCATGCTTTCCAAATCAAACTAAGGTTAATTTCTACCTGCCAACTATTTCTCTGTCTGAAGACAGTCTATACCAGTGGTACTCAACTTTATTCTACCCAAGAGCCATATTGTCTTAAAATACTTTAGCAAGAGCCACATTCCAGGATGTAAGGAAGATCCATAGATCAGCATATAGAAATATATATATATATATACAGTGCTTAACAAATTTATTAGACCACCTGTCTCAGAGACCATCCAGCATCATGAAGTGCTTTAATGCGGACTCTTTATTTTCAGTGAGCTCTCCACGTTTTACCATTTTGAACAAGAATGAGGAATTTCAAACTGAATTCACCTTTTTATACCCAAATTTGAGCCAGCTCACTGGGCTTTTCTGAGAAGTCAGAAATTAATCAAGCGTAACATTCAACCACTTAAACTCATTTCTCTGTTCAGGAATGCAAGTAAATAACTATAATTTGACATATTAGTCAAGAAATAATAGTGTGCTTTACTATTTTTCAGTTTTTTCTGTAAATCAGTAATTTTGAAAATTCATGGATAACAATAATAATTATATTTTAGCATTAAAAATATCATTTGGGTTAAAGAGCTTCTATATATTGGTGGAATAATCATTGCTGAAACATAAAAAATGATTTTGGTTTTACCAATTTTTACCAATGCTGTTAATTTAGGGCAGTTGTGGCATAAACCTTACTTTGGGTGGTGGTCTAATAAATTTGTTGAGCACTGTATAAAAAAAATGTATATATATATATATATATATATATATATAATTTATGCAAGTCCCACCTGGTCTAATGACACGTTGAAAAATTAGTTTGAGCTCTGAGATGCTTTTCAAAGAGCTGATGAATGATGGATGGCAATTATTGATCTCTACATTTACTGTAGTTCTGTGGCTCTGTTCAACTTAATAGAGATGTTTTCTATTTTTACCACTTATTATTGATGCTTTTAGCTAAAGGGGGAGGGGCCTCATACTGGTCTTTGCCGTGGGCCTCAGAATGACTGAACCAGGCCCTGCCTCACACCTTCAGCTATCATAGACACATCGTTCCTCCCCGCCTCATTCTGTAGCTTTGGTTCCCTGTTTCTGCTCTTTTGACAGTATTTATTATCAGTAGTACATTAAAGATCAGGTAAGACATCCATGTTTGGACAAGTTTTGCTAGATATTACGTTATCTCAACATGTGATCCGTGTGTGTGGGTCACTGATGACCCACGACGTGTATCGCAATGATCACCATAAAATATGAGTGTGGAAGAGCATGGGCAGGAAGTGACTGAAGAAACTTGTCAAAACGAGGGCAGAAGAAGCTTCAGTTTGAACACGACAGCACTACTGAATGAATGACCTTACTGAAGAGATGTACCACCAGCAGAATTCCTCTGCTCTCTTACGTACATTCCTCTGTCGCGCGCACCCGACGATAATAGTATAAAGTATTAAAAGGAAATAAAGGTCTTCATTTAGACTTGGCACTAAAGAGCTAAAGGTGACTGGAGAGCCATGGGCTGAGTGTCTCTGCTCAATACATTAAGCAGAAAGTAACGTAATGGTGTGGTGCATTCCTTCATTAATTTCATCACTGTTTTTACTGTAATTATATTTAGGGGGGCTGAGGAACATTTTAGGGTGACTTCAGCCCTCCATAAATGGCCTAATGACATCCCTGGGAACTCCCCCATTATGGAGTCCAGACACTGGTGGTGAAAGAAGGTGCTAGATAAGGTGCTAGATATGTTACTGGGATGCCATCTGAAGAACTGCACAGGGGGTGAGAGGGTTGCCTGGATCCACGCTAAAGACAAACTGACAGTAGCAGGGAAGTTTTAAAGCAGGCAGTAGCAAGATGACTGATTCATAAAGGTTGTGTTTAGAGCTGGTTGGTTTGGTACTTGAAGAGTAAACGGCCATAATCGGCTGATCAGTGGAGCAGGAAAGAGCAAAAAGAGAAAAAGAGTAAATAATTTGAATGAATGAATATGGAACAGTCTTTCTGCTTTCAGTCTTCATGTGAAGTGCTTGGCAAAAGTCCAGTTCTAGTGGAGTTGTGTTACTAATTTCTGTTGGCAGGGCCTACAACTCTATTATCATTGAATAAAATTCAACTCTATTTTCACATCAGTTCTTGTGTATTCTTCTTGGAGAACTATTGAATAAAAGTATTGTTGAACTCAAGATCATGCTGTTGAACTGGATAAGTATCATCCACATATCTTGGACTTACAACATCAATAAATCATTTAAATTAATGTTATAAATGAGAGAATGTGAATTGTAGTAATAGTAGTAATAGTAGTATTTTTGGCTGACCGCCGAGGTCAGCCCTACACATGGGTCTGTCTGTCACTGACTGAGTGACTGACTGAGTGACTCTACTCTCAGAGCCGTGCCTACAGAGATGCACTATTGGCGGGGTTTTGTTGTTCTGAAAGAAGTCAGTAGTGGCTGCCTTCACTGCGGTAAATACCTTGGAAATAGCTTTAGCATTGCGTCTGTTTTACTAGAACTGGACCACGTTTCTGTATGAAATAAAGAATAAAAACAACCCAAAAGCTTTTTATGTTGTGAAAGACATTTTAGCTATCTTGGCATGAGTGTGTGATAGTTAAGGGGGAAAGGGTTTCTTGTTGTGTGACTCCTTAGATACAATGGCTGCTAGTGGAGTGATTAGCTCGGAATTAGCAGCGGCGGCAGTTTGGTCTTTTTTAAAACACGGGCACAGAGCAACACTGAAAGCTTTCCGGAACAGAAAACATGTTTTCGCTCTACTCCTGGTCTGTTTCGGCATGGGTTTGCGGTCATGACAGTGGGGTTGTCCGGTGTATCCAAGGCCTGCTGCCATCGTAGCTGTTAGCTCGGATGTCACTGTAGGAAAGTGGCAGTTTACTCAGAACTGAACCACATTTCTTTTTAAAACAAGAGCAAAGAGCTACACCAAAAGCTTGTCTTGGCAGAGATGTTTTTGCACGTCCCCTGAGTGGCTTTTGCACTATCTTTTGATGAAGCTCTGCCATTAACAGTTTAAGGCAGCGGTAGCTGGCACAAGAGTAGTGGGCAAGGGCACTACGTCTGACATTGGCAGACAAGATTTGACAAATTTTTCATGGGCGCCACCCATATACTCAGCTCTGCTGCTCATCCCACAAATGCATGTTCCTTACAAATGCAGCACCATTTCAAAAGGAAATAAACAGGCTTTACATTGATAGAAGATTTATTGCCAGGAAGCATTGTTACAGTAAAAATAATCTAGAAACCAAACATTTCCTTACTTGTTGTGCTACTGTAAGTAAATCATATTTAACCTTCAAGCACACATAATTGAATAGTGCAGACTAAAGATCACAATGATAGTATCAATCAGTGGCCATCAAACTATAACACACCCCCATCAAACTGAACTCTAATTTGTGTTTACAGTCAATTATCATGTCAGTATAAAAACCTGAGATGCAGTGTGGAGATATGATGAAATACTGATGAAACTTGTTAGCTTTGTGATGGAGATTCGACAACATAATGACAACAATCCTTAACTGTGTTTGAATTTGCAATTTACAGCCTATAGTTCTTGTAAAAATCATTCGCTCAAAGCCAACCAAGCATGTCTTTGTGACAAAAGCACAGTGTTCATATGTGAAGAAATCTCAAATGTTTTTCTATCGAAGCCAACAGTCTCTGAGAACTGAGTGAATTTCAGCTTTTCTCATTTCATACTCACAGTAAAATCATTTCTCCGAAACAGGACACTGTGTAGGCTAAGATTTAACGCCTCCTTCAGCCTTTTGAGGAGTCATTTTGTGAATATGGCTTAATGAGGGGAGATGAGCATATTCTCACTGTACAGCAACTGAAATGTGTCAGCCGGAAAAAAAGGATATAAAAAGGCTCTCTCCGTGTCTGCACCTTGATGTTCTGTATGAGTCTCTTGTGTGCAGATTTCTTTGGTTGAAGCACTTCAGTATTTTGGCAGGCAGGGGAATGGATGCTGTGCAAAGTGAGTTGGACTCCACTGTATTTGGCATTTAGTGACTGTGTCCCACCAGGCTGGGAGGATAATGGTAATCCCATGCAATTTGAAGGGGTTATGCAATTTAGAAGGGTTCTATAATTTTATGCTTTTAGGCCTGTAAGATGGATTAGGGTCTCAGTGGGTTATCCAAACCCCTCCCGCACAGAACAGCAACATGTATCAACAAACGGACTCAACTAGACAAACACTCCCTTTTTTTCATCTGCTATAGGAACTTTCTTTTTTAAATTACACATTGTAACTGCTATTTTAAGGTGTAATATATAGAGTTTTGCATTAAAATGACTGGTTCTATGATAGATAGATAGATAGATAGATAGATAGATAGATAGATAGATAGAGAAATACACAGAGAGCTACGTAGTTAATGTTACTACACAGACCAATGTAGCTAAGTTAGTTTTAGCAACATGAGCTTTAGCAAACATAGCTAAAACTAAACTAGCTACAATAACGTGCCTTACATTGCTGCTTTGTAAGCTTAGCTTAGTGTTGCTACATTAGCTATGTAACTATGTTAGCTATGTAGCTCCATTATCCATTGCAAAGTTAGTTGAGCAGCATGATTTTTGGCAAACTTAACCAAAGCTAATTTAATTACACAGATAATGTAGATACATAGCTAATGTAGCTGCTTTGTGATCTAAGTATTAGCTCTGTAGCTCCATTAGCTATGTACCTCTGTTATCTTCATCCTACAAATTTAATAGATCTATGTAAGCTAAACTCGTCAATGAAATTTTTTCTTGTAAGCAGACCGTTTACTTTAAAGTTTTTAAATCAGTTTTTGGAAGTCAGGTTTTTGGCTTTCAACTTTTTGTATTCTAACCCTTACATAAACCTGTCCCCTTACACTAAACAGATTATTCATCCGATTTTATTTTGAAAGTTAAGCATGTATTCCTATTTTGAGATATACCGTATCTCAGAAAGGTCGTGAGAATGGCAATCAGAAATGAGCTTGTCCTCCATGAAAACATTCTAATATAGCTTAGCTGCATAAGCTATGTAGCTTAGGTAGCTACATAAGCTACCTAAGCTACATAGCTAATGCAGCTAATATAGCTTAGCTGCATTAGCTATGTAGCTTATGTAGCTATGGAGCTTTAGCTAGGTTTGCTAATGCTCACAGCTTACTTGGCTACTTTGGCTTACATACTAATGTTAACTACATAGCCAGAGTAGCTACGTTAAAGTGAGCCACCATGTGCTTATCTCCTTCTGAAACAGGTATATACATAATCTATCCAATGGTAAGACCTCTGACCTTTTGTCTATTTTATTTCTGGAATGTTCCTCTGTCTGTAATGTTTGCAGTGTGGTTATTTCATGAATAAAACTGCCAGAATTTGTTTATGAATAAAGTTGAATTTAAGAAACAAAATCTAAAACTGGAAATATGTTGTACTGGCACTTCTATTCCCCTCAGTAATGGTCTGAGATCTAGGGTCTTAAGCCAGACTGTCGTGGCCTCTCAGGGCTCCCTTACACCGGCGTTGTTAGAGCATTGCAGGTTTCATGGTTTCACTTTTGGCTTCCAAACTGGTTGAGATATCAAAGAAAGCTCATGTCTTTTATGCACAAATTGAACTGAAATTCATGTTGAACATAAAGAAAAACTTCTTGAGAGTGAAAATGACCTTCTTTTTCAAACTTAGCTCATTTATCATTCTGCACTCTGAAGGTCAGACATACTTGTATTTCAAATATGAGAAAAACACTTTTTTTTTGAGAGACTTTAAATTTTCCACAGTTTCATAGTATGTATTACAAAAACCCAGCTGTATCATATTGAGTTAGCTTCTATCTTTACAACTTCTTCACACCTAATCAGTAAGATTATGATGAGGATAAAAACAGCTTAAAGGAAGTCAGAATAGAATAAGTACTGATGAAAGCATCAATAACAGCCCTTGCAGCAGCAGGATTATCTCTTTTAAGTGTCCTTAATAAGGATGTGATTTTGACCTATCTGCTCCTCAGGTGTGCTGTGCCTGAGCCTTTATGCTAGATCATTAACTGGCAAAGAGTTGCACGTATAATAATTTGTCCAAAAATGATCAGAATAAAACAAAACATTTGTTAATCCTCTTCAGAAACCACTAAATTAAAGGTAGTTTACATAAGACATAAAAGGAAGAAAAGGCTCCAGGATGATAAAATATCAAAGCAAAAGAAAAAAAAAACTGAATATAAAATGGGGGGAAAATATCAAAAGAATAAATCAGAAGGTTTAAACATAAATGAATAAAAAACAGGAGAACAAATTAATGTTCAAAGCCTCGGTTTAAAAGAACTGAGATGTTAAATACAGGGAATTCTTGTTTGATAATGAAAAAAAAAAACATTTGAGGTAAGATGTGATGGCTCAGAGATAAATGATATATATATTATTTTTATCAAATAAGGTAAAAGTTGTCTAAAGATGAAGGTCTTCAATGAATCAAGATTGTCCTATAAACCCAAAATCACATGAAAGAAATCAAACTTGCTGCCAGACTTGCTGAAACGCTCCATCTAGTGGCTATTAGTGAGACATGCAGGTCAGATGAAAATGCCTGACTTTTGGATTCTGTTGTTGTTTAGATGCTCAAACATATATCAGAAGCTTTACTTTAACATTTGCAATGACTCTGCTTTTAAAGGGACTCCAAATGAATCATGACAGCGTAACAGTGAGACAGCAGAGGCCTGAAAGTTACACAGCTAAATGGAAACCAGCTATGACTGCATAATGACTTCTGTTACCAAGCTGAACACCTTTATGTTCATTTCCCTGCACTCAGTTTTAAGACTTGTAAAGATTTTGAGAACTTGTTGAATTATTGTCAAGAAGGTTGCCTTAGACTAAAGCAAAATAAGTACATATATCTGCTGTTTACTTCTGACCTGGTGACTGCTGTGCAGCACACACTTCCTTGACTTTCCCTGAATAAAAAAAAACTGTAATGACTTTTTTTTCTTATCCATTCAAAACTCTCTTCAGAACAAGAAATATTGGTGACTGAAGAAGGAAATAAGTGCTAATGTTTTAGCCAAATCTCTCCTTTTAAACTCCTACAAGACGTGGCAACAAATCATTTCATTATTTTATCACAGTTTTTCTGCTAAAACTTACAAAACCCACGACTCTTTCAGCTACCCACCTGCCAACTCATCTCCCTCTGTTCTGCAAAGATAAAACAACATAATGTAACTCTTTAAAACTTTCAAACAACAACTTAAAAAATGTGATTGTGTCCTTGCTGGTTAAAAGGAGAATGAAGCATCTCATACTCTATGTGTGCACCCTGGATGTCTGTTCTTACACTTGTTTCCCCTTAGGTTGAGCAGGCAATATCCCAGGAGACGCACAACACGCCTTTCTGGCAGGAAGCTGCAAAGGCTAAGCTCTTCTTGTCTCTGCTGTGCTGTCAGAATGGACAACATGGCAACAAGATGTCAGACAGAAGAAACCTTGCTGGCCTTTCAGTTGCAAACTTTAGCCCAAAGATGTAGTCAGGGATGCTGTGATTGCCTAAATTCTGGAGAGGAACAATTGTTGTGGGTGCTTTAAGAGCAAAAATAGATGGTTAAACTTTAACTGGCTTACATGTGGTAATCTAGCCTCATTAGGTCACATGTTTTTGTCCTGTTCCTCCATGGATAATCTCTCTGTCCTCTGCATTCCAGTGATGACTCCATAGGCCCAACTAACTTACTGCCATCTTTGTAATGCCTGCGCTGTCACATTTAGTAGCCTGATAGCATACAGACTTAGCTTAACGACCTGGAAATCTAATAAACATTCACCTTTCAGCTGATGGATAAAGGAATAGTTTACCTTACACCTAAAAGGAAGTCCCAAAGGAAGAAGTGTGTCTCTCTCTATTACCCACCGATGCATGCATGAAACCGATGGCAAGACATGACTCATCCTCATCATTACTCATCATATTTTCTTGTCTTTGTTTTGGTAATTGTGATGCCTGACTTATTGTCGGTTTCAGTGCTAAACATTGCACAGTGACTTAATTTATCCCCCGCCGCCAGCCCACTTTACAAAGGCAAGTCTAGACTATACTCTTTCATATATTATTCATCAAGATGGACCCTGCATTAATCCACTATGAGCTCAGCACTAAGCATCATTTAGCAAAGTTTCAGTGGCAAGGAGAAAATTCCATTCAGCAGGAAGAATCTTCAAGCAGAACAAGACTTAAGGTGAACAACCGTATGCTGAAGCTGTGTTGAGGTTGTAAAGAGATCGAGGGAGATGCAGAAAAAGAGGGAAGGGGGTATGCAGACTGACAGAAGAGGGAGATACAGAAATGGAGATACAGAAAAATAGGAGAAGAGGGAGGTCCAGAAGGAGAGGAGAAGGAGACACAGAAAGAGAGAAGAGGGGGATGCAGAAAAACAGGAGAGGGAAATGCAGACACAGAGAAGAGGGAGATGCAGAAAATGACAATATTCAAATTGCAGAAAAAGTAGAAGAGGGAGGTGCAGAAAGACAGGAGAGGGAGATGCAGAAAATGAGAAAAGATGAAGATGCAGAACAAGAGGAGAAGGAAATGCAGACAGAGAGAGAACAAGAAGAGCGACAATAATAAGATAGATTCATGGCTGTCCTGACCTTAAATCTGCAGAAACCATGTTTCATTGGAGACTCAACATTCTAATATCAGTATTAGAGATAATGATGAAGAGGGGAGGACTGGCACTAGTTGTTATAGCAGTTTATGTTAACATGCAAAAAAGAAAAGGGAGGGGCAGAAGAAGCGAAGAGGACAATGCAGAAATAGAGGAGATGGAGATGCAGACAGATCATTACCAATGAGTACAATTTTTAATAACTCTGTAAATTGCCATAAATCCACCTCAAACTTATTGTCTTGAATTTGGCCATAGTGTTATTAATGATGGTAATGCTATGTGAATAATAGGCAGTAATAGCCATGTCTGATAGAAGACATTACCACTAGCTAAGAGGATGATGAAATAAAGTGGACTGATGTTAGTTATTATAGCAGTTGAAGTTAAAGAGCTGAGATTAGATTCACTTTCACACTTTCATAATGAAAATAGAACACTGATACTAAAGGTCTGATATATCAACACCATGTTATTGTAAGGATACTGAAAGCATCCTTTCAGTGACTCAGGGATTTAACCAACTGGGCTCAGGCAGAGAGGTCTAAATAAGTAGAAGTATATGTTTGATGTAAAATTTCTTTGATCATTATGACACGATGGCATTAAAAAATAAAGAATAATATAAAAGTAATGTTGTAAAATATTACAAATTCAGGGGAAAGCATCTGGATACTGGAGTACAATCTGGAATCTGAAACAAAATTAGAGAATCTTATAAATTCTTGCAAAATGTTGCCTCAGGAGTTCACAGTTTTCTTTTGATGAAGAATTTTTGTGAAAATTACTTGAAAGGGATTTAATTTTTGAGACCAACCATTTATTTCACCTGCCTTAAATGTCTTCATCTAGACTTGACTGAATTTGAGAAATTGTAAATAGTAATGCTAAGCCCCTTAGTTTGTTTTCACTGTCATTGTAGGAAATAGAAGGCATTTAAAGCAAACAACAGATGACATTTTTATTATCTGTATCACATATCTTAATTGCTGGATTGATTGATTTTTATGTGAATAAAAGATGCCAGAACTGTATTTCAAATTATTTGATCAATTTAACACAAAAAGGTGCTAAAGGCAGATATGACCTGATTTTAATGACACTAACACTGCTTGATCTATCTACATGATAGACTAAAGGCCTGATCGAAAACACATCAGCTAAACCTTCATTCAAATGAAAGAAGGGCTCAGTCGGTACATGTTTTACCTTTTAAAGTCATCTCTCTTGATGAATTTTTTCCAGCATTGACATTGGCAGAGCATGTTGCAGGCTATGAGTTTACCGCGTGTGGTTGTGCAGCATTTTGAATGAAAAGCCCTGTGTCATCAGTATCACCATGATGTGCGCAGCGCCATAACAGTTTTGTATTTTCAGCAGATTCCCTAAAACACAAAACTCATCCTCTGTGATTGGTTGTGGCTCAGCATGCTCCATTGTTCCATCGGGCCGTTTGTTCGCTTGGTTTCCCTTGCACAAACAAAACTTTCCTGTCACACACGGCAATATTGGGCTCCTCGGTGCTTTGACAACCCGAAATATTGGAATCTCTGACTTTTTCTGAGGGAAAAAGATAAAGGTAGGCTATTAATTCAAAACAAAAAGGGTTAAATCTTGGGTTTACACATGTGTGATGTTTGGGGGCAATACGTTTGTGTCTTCATTGCCACAATTAATATACAACCTCTTGAATGAATGTGCCATGAAGGGGATTTAAAATTTGGAGAAAGCACATTTTTATAAACATTTAAATGCAATGTAAAGTGTTTTTTTAATGGATGCAACTTTCTATTAAGTCAGAAAACAGTTCTAATGCGTTTAACATCATTTCCCATTTTTAAATCTACTCAATTTAGAATTTTTGGGAAAAAATTGGTCATTTTAATGAGGATAAGAAAAGTGTGATAAAATGCTTGTAAATTCATATTTTAAGGATAAATCAGATAAAACATGTCCATATTTTCCTTAAAATGTATCTAGGGTAATGCTGCTTTATTGTATCCGATGCTCTGTGACTGAAAATGTTGCATGGGTCATATGTTTGCAAGGCTCTCACCTGCTCTCCCTCTGTTTGTCAGTCAGTGTTTTTGGCAGGATGTACAGCTTCATGGGAGGTGGGTTGTTCTGCGCTGGAGTCGGGAACATACTCCTCATTGTCTCCACGGCAACTGACTATTGGATGCAGTACCGTCACTCCAGCAATTACATGCACCAGGGCCTGTGGCGGTACTGTGTGCCTGGGAAATGCATGACACACACAGACAGCATCGGTGAGACATGCTGGGTGCAGTTTTCTGAAGCATGGGCAAAAGCCGAGGAGGCTGATTATAATTTATTTTCTGTTTTGCAGCAACCCTGATAAACAATGGATTTACTTTACTTTGAGGCTGATAACATAAACATGACATATTCAAGAGCAAAGAGATGGAGTTGATGATACTGTCCTTATAAAAGCTTTTTTCTCTTTGTCTCTTTTTTAATGTGTATTAGTTTATAGTAGGACTGTCAACATCAATTGCATTAACGATGATTAACTAAGTTCCACATTTAGTGCACTCATTTTTTAAAGCACTTAATTGCATGTTCATTTCCTTTCAATCCATAACAAGCTTCATTTTTCATGGTAAAGTTCGTGTTATTGCCTTACATCTAACCATGAAAGCAGGAGACCTAAAAGGAAAGAAAAAACAGTTTTAAATGCAAAATAGTGGAATTTTAAAATGTGACAAACGGATTTGATTAATCGCAATCAGTTACAGAAATTCTGAGATTAACAGCAATTAAAAATTGGCATTTTCAACAGCCTTATTTCATAGTTTTAATTACATTTGCCCCAGTGGTATCCCATTTAGTTCAGGTAAATACAGCCAAATTTAATAACAGTATATCAGAGCTTAAGAAAAGCATATTTGACTGTTAACATACAAATATTAGCACTCTAAGTTACATGTATTGGGTAATGAAAGTACCTTAAAATCTGCTGTCCATATCTCCTCCATCCTCAGCATACTGGGATGCCACTCGGGCCTTCATGATTCTCTCCCTGCTGGCCTGCTTCATCGGCATAGTGATCGGGGTCATGGCCTTCATCCACTACTCCTCCTTTGACGGGTTTGACAAGACTTTTGCTGCCGGCATCCTCTTCTTCATCTCCTGTAGGCATCTCAGACACAGCACATAGTTTAGTGCTGCAGAAAGTACACCAGTTTAATTTGAGAATTTAATTTTTTCTTACAGGCTTCTTTGTGTTGCTGGCAATGGCTGTGTACACAGGAGTGACAGTGAACTATTACGGTAAACGCTATGGCAGCTGGCGGTTCTCCTGGTCCTACATAATGGGCTGGGTGGCAGTGGTGCTCACGTTCTTCTCAGGTAAGCATCCAAACACCAAGATGTGAGATAAAAAAAAAAACTTGTGTATTTTTTTCATAACAATTTGATTATTTTTTTTAGGTATCTTCTACATGTGTGCCTACCGGATGCATGAATGCCCAAGAAACTCTAACTCACGCTAACCTGCCAAAAACCTTCAACACACATCAGCACTGCTTTGTAATACTCAGCTGAGAGGAACCGATGTACACCCAAATGAACTCCGCAACCACTTTCTGCCAACGTGAATACTCATGAATAAGCAAAATAAAAGACAAGAAAACAATGAGTTTGTTGCCTGCAGTTTTAAATTTCCAGCATATGAAATAGACGTATGAAACTATCCTAGTAACAAGCCTGGAGTCAACGTAGCTCCAGAAAGGCTGTCAACATTAATGCATTAATCACATTTCCTTAAGGTCCATAATCAATGCTTTTTTGCACGATTAATTGCATATTTTCTGTCCCATGGCACTTGAGTTAAGCTGCTGTAAAGTCTCAATGCAGCCACAATGATGTGAAATAAGTCCACCACTGCTCATTAATATCTCATTTCACTTAAAAGAACTCACAGACAGCTCAGTGGACAAGTCCAAAATAATCTGCACCCTGCATTGTAAAATATTTGCAATTTCTCATCCATAAAAACCCTGTTTTACCTGATTAAGTTCATGAAATACTCGTAGATTTTCCTGAATTTCCTTATTTTCTTTCAAAATTAAAGTTTGTATCCACAGAAGAAATCAAACCTTATTTTAACCTCCTCAACCCAGGGACTTCGTTTTTGCACTTTTGGTATCTCCTATTTTATTAGGATTAGTAGCATCTGATAAATATAACAAAATATTGTTTTTCAACTAGTTTAAAAAAAATTATGTCCTCATAAATGGACAGTGGGTCTATTAAACCATGTAAAACATTGAAGACACCACTGTGTAACACAATATGGGCAATTCTATATTCAGTTGGATATAGTTTTTGGTTGACTTCAGTGCTAGTTTACTCTATTTTGTTTGAACTTCAAGACCGTCTGTTTTTATGCTTACTCTATCAATCTGAGTTCATGCCTTTGTTATGTCTGTTACAGCACTTTAATATCTGTTTTTAAAAGTGCTATATACATTAAGTTTTATTTCACTGAGGCACCCTAAAACACATTAAAACATATGCTGCTCCTTTAAGTCAAAGTTTTATCCTGCTGGTTTCACCAAGGATTTCGACATCAGATTAATATTTCTAACTAACAGGGCTTACTAGAAAGTCTGGGTGTGTTTATCACAGCAGCTTTGAGCGAGAATAATGAATAATGAATAGAACTGTCCTGCAGATACAGCTAATATGATAAGTCTGAACTGTCTCACCAGTAACATGCAGAGCTGAACTTTTTTAACCAGGTACTGCATTTCAGGAGAAGAAAGACACAAAATGAGCCCAAGTTCACCAAAAACCTTTTATTCTATCATATTTTCAAAGTGTAAAGCAGCACCCACTCTTTCTGGAAGAAAACAAAAGTATAAAATAACAGAAACAGGTTTGAATGAAAATAATACTGTCACCCGAACAGACCACCAGCGAGAAAACCCACAGTGCAAGAGTTGTCTTAAAGCCTTGTATATAAAATTATCAAAAGAAAATTCCAAACAAAGCTGTTCAAAGTGTCTGAGAACAACAATTAAGAACTCTTGTGATAATATGACCGCTATCCCCTCTCACACCAGCTTTTGAAAGACGAAAGAGAGTAAACTCATGTAAGTCTGCTCAGCCGTGAATCTAGTCGACTTCCTCAATGGTGGGGCCTGAGGATGTTCCGCCTCCAGGAGCACCACCAGCTCCAGGAAAGCCGCCAGGCATGCCCCCTGGCATCCCTCCAGGTGTGCCACCTGCGTTCTGGTACAGCTTGGTCATAATGGGGTTGCACAGCTTCTCCAACTCCTTTTGCTGATGGTCAAACTCATCTTTTTCTGCAGTCTGAGGAAAGAGCCCACAACAGGTTGAAAATAAAACTTTGAGAATCAACATTTAGCAATTTTAAATGGCAATAGTTTACATCTATTACAATTCCTACCTGGTTTTTGTCCAGCCAGCTGATGACTTCGTTACACTTGTCCACAATCTTCTTTCTGTCCTCATCACTGATCTTGTCCTTCAGCTTCTCATCTTCCACTGTAGACTTCATGTTGAAGGCGTATGACTCTAAACCATTCTTTGCTGCCACCTTTTCTCTCTGCTTGTCATCTTCAGCCTTGAAATCCTCTGCATCCTGGACCATACGCTCAATGTCCTCCTTGCTCAAACGACCTGATGGATTTTATGTCACAAGCTTAATATCAAACCTTTACAAGTTAGATACATACTGCAGTTGTTCTTAAGGCTACCTTTGTCATTGGTGATGGTGATCTTGTTCTCCTTCCCTGTGCTCTTGTCCACAGCAGACACATTCATGATGCCATTAGCATCGATATCAAAGGTCACCTCAATCTGAGGGACTCCTCTGGGTGCAGGGGGGATTCCAGTCAGCTCAAATTTGCCCAAAAGGTTGTTGTCTTTGGTCATGGCCCTTTCACCCTCAAATACCTGCAAAAATATCACCAGATAAACCAACAGTCAGTGATAAATACTGTTTACAATGTAAATACTTTCTATAAAATGTTTCTTTATAGGGAGGCTGTACCTGAATGAGCACACCAGGCTGGTTGTCAGAGTAGGTGGTGAAGGTCTGGGTCTGCTTTGTGGGTATGGTGGTGTTCCTCTTAATGAGAACAGTCATCACTCCTCCAGCCGTCTCAATGCCCAGGGACAAGGGGGTCACATCCAGCAACAGCAGATCCTGCACATTCTCTGACTTGTCACCTGCCAGAATTGCTGCCTGCACAGCTGCATGACAATTGGGAGGATTGTTTCAAACAAGCAAGTGATTTCTGAAAACATCTTTATCAGAAATGATTAGTGCACTGTTATTTTAACAACAAAAATGGGTTATACCTGCTCCATAGGCCACTGCTTCGTCAGGGTTGATGCTCTTATTGAGCTCCTTTCCATTGAAGAAGTCCTGCAGCAGCTTCTGGATCTTTGGGATACGAGTGGAACCTCCCACCAGGACGATGTCATGGATATTTCCCTTGTCCATCTTGGCATCACGAAGAGCCTTTTCCACAGGCTCCAGGGTTCCTCTAAACAGGTCTGCGTTCAGCTCTTCAAAGCGAGCCCTTGTGATGGAGGTGTAGAAGTCGATACCCTCGTACAGAGAATCGATTTCAATGCTGGCCTGGGTGCTGGAGGACAATGTGCGCTTGGACCTTTCGCATGCTGTGCGCAGACGGCGCACAGCCCTTTTGTTGTCACTGATGTCTTTCTTGTACTTGCGTTTGAACTCAGCGATGAAGTGGTTGACCATGCGGTTATCAAAGTCTTCTCCACCCAAGTGTGTGTCACCTGCTGTGGACTTCACCTCAAAGATGCCGTCTTCGATGGTCAGGATGGAGACATCAAATGTACCACCACCCAGGTCAAAGATGAGAACATTTCTTTCTGTTCCAACCTGTAATTTCAATTATTTAAGTTCAGTGTACTTTTGCATGAACAAGTGCAGTCAGTAACATGAAATTCACTTAAAGATGTCACAAGTCATTACAATTAAAAGTATGCCAGTTAACCTTTTTGTCCAGGCCATAAGCAATAGCAGCAGCAGTTGGTTCATTGATAATACGAAGGACATTCAGTCCAGAAATGGTCCCAGCATCTTTGGTGGCCTGGCGCTGAGAGTCATTGAAGTAGGCAGGAACAGTCACCACAGCATTGGATACAGTCTGAAAAAGGGGGTAGTTGTAGGATAAAGAAGATAAGACACTTAACAATCATTCTTAACATGAGAATTTTACTTAATACTAAGTTTACTTAAGTTACAGTCAACTACAACATGACCAAAAAAAAAAAAAAAAAAAAACATAAAGAAAAAACAGCTTTACCTTTCCTAGGTAAGCCTCTGCAATCTCCTTCATTTTAGTCAGCACCATGGAGGAGATCTCCTCAGCGAAGAAGGTCTTGGTCTCACCCTTGTATTCTACTTGAATTTTGGGCTTGCTGGAGTCATCAATGACTGTAAATGGCCAGTGTTTCCGGTCTGACTGGACCATGGGGTCATCAAAGCGACGCCCTATAAGACGCTTTGCATCTGAAGGACAATTAAGAGTTCAAGCAGTGAGCAAACATCTTTTTTTTTTTTTTTAATAATTAAGTTTGGCAAGTCTAAAAAAACATGTCATACCAAATACTGTGTTGCAGGGGTTCATTGCCACCTGGTTCTTGGCTGGATCCCCGATCAGCCTTTCTGAGTCAGTGAACGCAACATAACTGGGTGTGGTCCTATTTCCCTGGTCGTTGGCAATGATCTCAACTTTGCCGTGCTGAAACACTCCCACACAAGAGTAGGTGGTGCCCAGGTCTATGCCGATTGCTGGTCCCTTGGACATGATTCCTGAGAATATGAAGTTGATCAGCTGTTAATAACATAGTGGCACAAGAATCAAAATCTGGTCACATGGGGGATGAGTAACACAATCCTTCACTTAGTGATGTGGGTGGCATCTGTGATGCATATTTGTAGTGTTGGGTAATGAGGCTATTATCAGACTCTGAACAGCTCAAACAGAAGTGGAAACACACTGCCTCAGTGAAGTGAGGGGTCCACAGCACCTGTTTTTAAACAGCTTCTCAGTGGCTGTTTTTGTTGTGACTACACTGGGCAACAAGGAGGAAAGGGGGTTTTATAGGGCAGGTTCAAAAAATGATAATTTATAAAATTAAGCACCATTTTATTAAGTTTTATCATTCCATAGTCACTGAGCTTCAGTGGCATTCATTGAGTTGATATTTGCTGGTAGGATACCCTTCTCCTGCAATTTAGACAATCAGTTAATCAGTTAGATTATTATTCAAGTGTAAATAGTCAAACTTGATCTTTAACGGTGCTCTAGTATTGGATACGGCAGTAGACTGAATAAATTCAATTAAACAAGTCAACCTGGGGTCTGATTTATTGCTGGTTTCTATTTTTACCTTTAAACAATTATTCTTAAAAGTGTGTGAATTAATTTTAAAAAAATCAAAGAAAACGTAAGTTAAAAAAAGTTGAACTTGAACTGGTTTTTTTAGCCATTTAGATAACCTGAAAAACAGGTTGATGAGTACAGTTGTACCTTGTGTCACAATGCAAATATCTTATCAAGGTGACTTAGTCAGCAGGAATCACTTGGAATCGCCCTATGTTTGCTGTTGCTATAGTAGCAGAATCAATAAACTGTAATATTAACCTATCGGTAATCCACAAGAGCAGTCATAACAGCTTCTCAAAGCAACAGTTCTCATACTTGGGGGTTGTACACAGAGGTGGAAAAAGTACCACACTACTGTACTCATGTAAAGGTAAAGTTAATTTGACTAAAATTACTTAAGTATAAGTAAAAGTACTAGTCTATAAATCTATTCAAGTAAAAGTTAAAAGTGAGTCATTTAAAGTTTAATTGAGTGTCTACTTTTGTGTACAAAAGGTGCTTTCACAGTAAAATATAATATTTCTTTAATGTGCAATAACTACAAGAGAATATGGCTCTCCAGCCAGGTTGTATGTTATGAGGTGTGACTTAACCTTAAGTAAAACGCAGCAGCTGATTTGGTAAGAAATGTGGGGTTTGTGCTACTGACTGTCATGTGAAGTTAAAGTGATTCTAAAGTAAAATACGTCCCCCAAAATTGAGCATAAAGTGTTTGTTCAAGCAGGTCACAGAATCAAGTTCTGCCATAACTGTGATCAGCTGATATCCAGCTGATTTGCTCTAAGCATGCTATTGGCTTATCACTCTCATGCTGCCTTATTTAAACTGCTCTTGCCTGGCTACAATCTGTCGCTCTATCTGCAAACTGTTCTTGCAACCTTCCTCCATCCCACCTCCTCCTTTATCCTGTTTCTGCCTTAATCAATATAATTCTGATGTCACTGCTGCCTGCTCTGCTTTTTTTTTTTTTTTTTTTTTTTTTTTTGCTGCTTCTCCCTGCCTCAGGCTTTCCTTATCGCAGAAAGAGCAGGAATGTGTGCTGTTTCTGCTTAATGCTTTCCACGCAGGCTCGTAGAAGGGCAGCAAGATCCCAAAGCAGCCACACCTAACACAAAGAACAGCATAAGTGCTACACAATAACTGCCAGTTAATAAATAATAAAGACGCAAATGGTATCTTTCTTGACCAAGTAGTCACGGCTAAAATATACTTAAATAAAAGTAATGGGCAAAAAAAGTACTACAAAAAAGTATAAGTACACAGTTGTACTGTTTCAGACAAGTACACGTTTCGGAAATGTTGAGATATTCTGATCATAGTTTAAAGCTTAAGCATAAAAGACTTACAGAAAAACAATAAACTGAACAATATTTACTTTATCAGAAAAGTAACGATCAAAGAAAAGGCACCAATGGGCTTTTGGGCTCCTGTTTGAGTTCCACCTCCGGACAGTCCACATGTTGTTATGGAATCTCCCTCAGGATTAATAAAGTATCTGTTTGTTTAACCATTTTGTCATGGATATAGCAGATTTTAGAAAACAAAGAAAGTTTTAAAGGTGCCCCTTTAAATCAGTCATATACAGAGAATTTTACTCTTTCCAGTAAAACAGGACGATCTCATTATTATGCACAAGACTGTGTTCCATCTCTTTTAAACTACACAAATATAACCTAAATCTACACAGAACCCAGTGTGGGACTGGCCTAGTGCTAATGTAACAGCATATTAGCAGGAACCCCCTTAATTGTTTGCTTGAAGGCCAAAGCGTTATACAATATAAGTTTGACAGCCCAACAGCAAAGGGTTAATGGAGCCGCATGCTGTGCTGCATCATTAGCTTAGCTGTCAACAGCAGCCTTGGTACATGAGGGCGTGTCACTGCACATTTCAGCAGGCTGGGAACTTTCTGGACTCTTCCTTTTACTTCCTTGAAAGAATACACGCAACAGAGACGTTACATAACCTGTCTTTTACATATGCACAACTTTAACGCAGATTAACAATTTAGTTTAAAAAAAATCCTAAACTAAGTCCAAGGCACAGCGGCAGAGAGGAACCAGTTGTGTGAGCAGCACAGACTTCAGTCAGGGGTTAGCAGCATCATTTCATACCTGTTGTTAGCCACGTTTTTTTTTAACAAACGGTCATTTTCAACGCTTATTTCGTTTGCTTAAACACACATAAACAGTACACAAGTTAGCTCAGAGCATTGAATGTTTATAGAAGTTTTTGTGAATTAAAAAGTGAAGCTGTATTTGAATATAAAGCATGGACACGACAGAACAAGTAGGCTAACTGTTAGCTTACTGTCAAAAAAGCACATTCAACAGCCGTTGAAAGTAAATGGCGTTATCGAATTGTAAACCTCTTCAGTGTAACTGTTAAAGTCGTGTTGCTCTTATCAGCATCTGTAAAAGTTTCTAAGACACGTCATTTTACCCACACATACTCACCTCCGTTCAGTTTTGAGTGTGTCGTTTGTTTTTCTTATCGCTTAAGTTGCTCTATTTCAATACTGCAGGCTGGATTCTCCCTGAGTGTCTGGGTCTGACAGGTCCCCGGTGCCCGCTGTCTGCGTCTGGGAGCGGCCGCGCCTCCTCTTCAACATCCCCACTCAGAACTCTCTAGAACACAGGAGGAGCGATGTTGGCCAACCCTCCTCCATCATTTCTCTCTTTGAAAATGGGCCAATAAAAAACACTGGCTTCCGATTTCAACAGCTGTTGCTACCAAGAGTTTGGGTGAGTAAGCTCGAAGTGAGATTGGCAGCTAACAGTCACACCATAGCCGTAGTAGTAGTGTTGTAGGGCAGTGGTTCCAAACCTGGGGTCCAGGGACCCAGAAATCTCAGGGGAGGCATGGTGCCCTCTCTGCTCTGACATTGTTAAACTTAGATATACATATTGCTGTACACATCAAAACCTCGTATGTCCATAATCTTCCCTTTTAAAAGTATAAAAAAGCTGTATGTTTCATTCAGTTTAACATTTGGTCATAGTCTGCGTCTTTTTGCCCCTCTTTTGCTTTAAAATCGGTTCAATCCCACTGACAAATGCAGGGTGACTAATACCACTGACTTATGAAACTATTTATAAATTGTGAAAAATGGTGGGGAGAGGTTTTGGCCTGACGCCAGTGAGATATCCCTTTTAAATAATGATTAGAAACATAGTGGATGTTGCTCTATAGAGGTCACATGAAGAAATAAAGAGGATTCATTTTTTGCACAAAAAGTACTTTTTAAAGGGAGAAAATAATTTCTTAAAATGATAAAGTCACATGTTTACAAGAAAACAAACTCTGAATTTCAGAGTTTAAAAAGTCATTGATTTATGAGAAAAAAAATTGAAATTTATTTTTTTTTAAGTTTTTTACACAAAACTGAAAACAGAGGATTTTTAGTAGTTTTTGACTTTGTAATCTCAAAATTCTAAGTATTGGTTCAGATACATTTACAAATTTTAAAGTAAAAAGACGTGAGTTTTCCAGTAAATTAAAAACTTTATAAACGTAAGTTTTTTTTTTTAAATGAACAGATCCTGTTTATTATTTTTTTTGTCTAGAGTGGTCCTAATACATCATTGTACTGATGGATAGTTTATACATAGATCTTTTGTTAGGAGCAAGTATATGTAGGCCTATTATGTTGGGATTTTTTCCAATAAGAACAATTAAAACTGACTTGTAATTTTTTTCCAAGTAGATTTGGGGGGCTTAGTTTTTGTTAGATATGAGTACTGGGGGCCCAAAGCAAAATAGGTTGGGAACCATTACTGTAGAGAGTACTCTGACCTAGACGCAGACTCAGGCTATATGAGAGGCAAGGGCTAAATGGAAAGGGCACCACCAGCTGATTCCATCATCCCAACAGGTAAGCCTCATGTAAAGAGGTGGAAAGGCTTGTAAATAGTTTAAGAAAACCAATGGAAAGCAAAACAATGTCAGCTGTAACAGTAAAATCAACAGTTATCTGCCTCTGCCACTTTCCTCTGCTGACTGCTGTGTGGATCTCTTCCCTGGTTGAACCTCCGCAGACAGTTTAGGATGCTGTTCTCTGAGCTCGTCAAAAGAGTTTTTAAACTGGTGCAGACTGTGTATGTAACTTTTTTGCACCCTGATGGTTTAGAAGACCACGACACAGCTTTGCATAGGTCTATTTGAAATCTTCTTGAAGACTACATCTGAAGTTTAACTTTAATTTTCAGCCATGAATTACAGCTGTGTCAGAAAGCAGAAAGGGTCGGAGTTAAGGAGCACAGAACTAGAAGTAACTGAGCCAAATCTAGGTATGATAAAGCAGCTTTAGCAAATCAACTACACATTCTATTTTAAACGATCTGAGATTCTCCTATCCCAAACCTCTATCTGGGGCCCACCAAAAAAAACCCTGTTCAACCATAACATCACAACATTACATCAGTTTTTTATTTGCTTGGTCAAGAAAGATCAGAAATTTTGGTCACGATTTCTCATGCAGTAGCCGATTGTGGGTCCTGTGGCTCCACCAGTTGAGAACCACTGGTTTAATGGCTATTAGGAGCCCAAATCAAATGGCCTTTGAGTTTTAGATAAAAATTCTGAGCAGATATTGTCATCATAACAATGAAACAAAGTTATACCTAGGTGTCACTTTCTCCTTCAAACTGGACAAATGACCCCATCTTGTGACCAGAGATGTTATAAACTGACTTCCCATGTGTGTTTTAAAACCTCATCAACTTTGAAGGCCTCATTATTTCAAACTGAATGTGTGATGAATCTGTTAACAGTGTCTCAAAGAGATCACTGGCTTAAAGTAAGTAGGACTTAAAAATGGGTCTCATATTATCACACTTCACTCCTCTTTAGCTTCAGCCCAAAGCTGGACAGCTCTTCCTCCAGACTGTTGTCTTTTAAGAAGGGACACATATCATGAATTGTGTTGTGTAAATTGTTTGAGACATTAGTCACTCTGCACTAACATGTAATTGCATGTAAAAAAAAATCCTCCCTGTCTTCTTATCTAACACCAGTACATTCCCAGGGCTTGCTTTCACTGAAATGGGGGCGTGGTTGCTCTGGAGGGTGGGAAGTGGCATTTGACTGCTTTCATGTGACATCACACACTCATGCAACGGCCCCAAGGCAAACAAGAAGGGCTTCTTACGGCTGTACAGTATAGAAAAAATGATATCTCAGATGCTACCTGTGTGTTTAAGCCAGGATTTTTTTTTTGATTGAACTAAAGTGGCTCTTCAAGGTGATGCACTAACTGATTAGGAGACAAGCCAGGGTTATACTTTTATAGAACCACATCTGAGAAGGAAAACCCAGAGATGAGTACAAAGCATGTAGATGCTGTATTTTGTTAATTATATCAGTCTTAACCTTAATGATTGTTGACACTGGTCCATGTGATATTTAGTAATGTTGGCTTATCAGCACTAACTAATCCTGTGAAGATCCAGTGAAGAATTTCTTGCCCTTCACCTCCAAACAGCAGCACTATAGAGCTAAACTTTGGATGAATACATATATTTGCCCATACTTTTGTAGACTTTCATGTCCCTGTGCTTTAAAAGGGACCAAATGACAAAACATACAGTTTAAAATTAATATCTCTGATTTTCTCAGTGGTCAGGTGATGTAAAAATTCTTTAAGGAGTTAGAAAATTTCAGTGCCTGGCACAGCTCAACATTGGTAGCTGCTACTAACCTAAGCACTCCTTGCCCTCCAGACCTCTGCACTGGTCACATGACTCAAAGGTATAACTAGGCCTACAAATCACTGGCACAGAGAATTTGACTACCAAAAGACAAAGATTTTTTGGGATATGAGCAAAGTGAATGTTCACTCTGGGTTGCACGAACAGGAACGCCAAGTGACAATACCGCCCTCCTGAAGCTGTAAGTCAGTTGGTGTTCCTGACAGAAAAGGAACTTATAAAATGCACAAACATGTTACTGCAACAAAATTGTCCTAACAGCCATTTCAGACTGGCAGTGTTCTGTTTTATAGGCTACCGGACATATCAGACTTTCTTAGATCTCTTTTCAAGTCTCATGAACAGAAGAAGAGAACATTTTTTCTCTGCTGTAAAGTGGCGTATCACTGTCCACCCACCAGAACTTATAATAAACCTACATTGATTATAATACCTAAGGTATCACAGTCATTTTCTTCTCAGTCTGAACCGTGAATATCATTCAGGGCGTTTTTTTTTAAACGATGATTGTTTTCAGCTGCGGCATTTGTCAGTGATTGGTCAGTCATATGCTTTTATTGGCCACATCAGATGTTTCATAAATCACACGAGGACTTTGTGGTAAGATGATTTACACACTTAAATCCAGTGTAGATTTCAAGTTTTAAGATTGATAAATATCAACAGCTGTGCAGAGCTGTAAAGTTTTCCATGTTTTCACTGTTCAGCCAGCATGCCGCTTGCTAACTTGTCAATTGTTGGTTTGTGACTTGATAGGTTGCAGAAGGTCCAATAATGACTTGCTTGGACAGATATAGAGCATTCCTACCACTGTTGTGAAGTTAGTCAGACGGACTTTTGTCAATAAATAAATTCTTCCTCTTTTCTTGTATACTCATGAAGGACACTAGTGTCCTAAGGCCTTAATTATCTGTCTTCTCCAAGGACTTAATAACTATATTTACAGTATAACCGCCTCCGACTTCCTGAAGCTGCCCAGTTCCAGATTTGATGCCAGTTTGCTTCCTTGCCATGGGAACCTGACTACAGCAACAGGTTTATTTAAATGAAAACCAACAGCTTGTGTTATTTTTCTGTAGCAGTGCGTCCCTCCATCTGTTGCAAGTGAGTGGCAGTTTAACTGTAATTAGAAAGTCACACCGTGTGGCTATTACTCATAAAGCATTACTGTATATGTTTTTAGCTAGTGATTTACACCTACACCCTGTTAGCCATTTTTACTCATCCACTCATGCATGCTTCAGGGAAATTTCAAGAGGATCACTCCCTAAATGGTTTCTTTACACATTCACATCGCAGCCAGAGACTGTACCATCAAGGCGAGAGACATTAAGGAACCAAAAGAGTCAGCCCACTTTTGATGAGCCAAACGCTCACACCCATTGAAAAAAACAAACAAACAGGTAAGCACAGGAGGAGTAGTATTTCCACCAATGAAGAGGGAGAGCACATCTGACCTGTAACTATCAAGTCAGGGCAGGTACACGATGACTCTTGGGAAAAAATGGAAAAGTTTAACCACACCTACAGATGTAGAAAAAAGTAAGATATATTGAAGGTGTCAATGAAATGCCAGTGGATACTTTCAAGAAACCCAATCTGTAGTGTCACATTTAAAACACCAATATAAGGGTGGATCACCTCAGTGTAAAATACAAGTGGGTCACAGATCATCAAGTTTTATACTGAACCGTGGGATTAGTTTACTGCTAGCAAAAGCTGTGTCCTGACATGGCCTTTTAAAAAAATGGGCTCCTCCTGTGTTATTGTCACAACATGTTATGATACGGCAGGGGTGTTGTATTTTTTTGACAGAGTTACTCACTGTACAGCATGAACTACTTTCAGTCAAAAGCTGCTGTGGAAAAGAATTCTATTAGTAGTGTAATGTTAAATTTGATACTTTCAGTTTATTTGACCTAATTCAAGTGATCTGAGAGGCAGAAAAGTTCAAATTCAAGATATTACTAATCAGTATTATACAATAAACCCTGATGATGTTTATGGGGAAAAGACTTAAAAAGGTAGAAGTGGAAAAAATGCCCTCATATATGATCATGTAGTAAACAGCAGGTTTTTCTTGTTTTTGTTTCTGTTTTTTCGTCACAGTGCCATGGCACCCTTCGCCGTTTCTATACAGTAACCACTGTTTCAGACTGGCAACCTGTGTAAGGGCTGCATCTCAGAGATGCTGCAGGTCTCATGCACAGAGAATTTTAAAGGGATATTTCAACATTTTGGCAAATTCGTCCATTGCCATAATTCCTATAGTCTTAGTAATAGGTTTGTTACCTTCAGTTGTCAGTGCAAGCTACTTTTAGATCAGCCGCTGCCAAGTTTGGACCTGCTGTGCCAACTCAATGTTAAGCAGACGGTATTCTGGCTTTCCCCTCATCAAACTCATCAAATATATAATCCAACAACTCCAAAACGCTCTCGTGCACAAGTTGTGACCTGCACATTCACCATGCTATAAAATAATAACGTATGATTATGTAACATTACGACGCATGAAGCAAATACTCTGAACTATTTCTTGAGTAAACCACTGGGCGGAGTGACACAGTGCAGCAGCCATGCCTGGAGTGTAGTTCTGGCTTTGCATTTAGCTTTAAAACATCTCTGTCTGGTAATGTTCCATGATTATTTAATAGTGTGGTGAATGTCCAGGTCACAACTTGCCCACGAGAGTGTTTTGGAGTTGTTGGGCGAAAGATTTTACTTCATCTATCACTGGTAGATGAAGTAAAATCTGTACAACTTTACAATCATATTTTATCACTCTCTCAGGTACATGTTATCATGAAGAGCTAGCTGTGCTAGCAGACTCTCCTATCATAACAGAGGTTAAACAGTCCCACCTAAACCATCCAGCAAGAACCACGGTGGAAACCAAACCTGGCCTGCAGGTCATCAGAGAGGAGGATCTCCCTGCCTTCATCACACCTCTCCAGTGTCTGAGACTTCTCAGAGCATGGAGAACTATAGGTCTGTTTTAGATGGGTTTTATTGTACTCCAAAATAGAGAAGCTCATTCAGTAAAATTAAAAGATATCTACTGTCATTCACTATAATCATTTTATTTAAATTCTTCAGTTTGAAGTTTGAATGACAATATGTTGAAACTTTAGATTTTTTTATTATTCATTTATTCCAAGCAGTAAAGCTCAGAGCAGTGACTTTTAAATTTTTTAATTTCTGTTTTTCTCCATCTTTGTCATTGTGATTTTATCACTTGCTGACACTGAGGCCTCCTCACTGTCCAAGACTAAATGTCTGAGGTGAGCATTCCTTTGATTTTAATTTGTTGAAAAGTATCACAGTTAAGTGAGACTTTTTGTAAGGCATCCATTTAAATTTGTGTGTCAAGTAAAAATTATGATTATTTTTTCAGGTGATTTGCTCTCAGCAGCTCTTGGAAAGCTGAGCATCGAGGGTCAGGCGCTTGTGCCTCCACAACTTTCTTCTGGAGGCAGAATTTGGGGGGGGGGGTTATCTTTCTGTAAAGTAACATCATATTTTGAAATGATATATCATTTATTTCTTTTTATGTGATTTCAGGTTTTTAGTGTGAATCAGCCCCACCTGTGGCAGGCAAGACAACAAACTTCATCAGCCAAAAAAGGTGGAACGTCCATGACAGGAAGAACAGCCTAGTCAGTTCTCATGTATCCTCGCCCTTAAGACTATCAATGGACTCTAAGGGCTGCGCGACTTTTGTGTACGTCTTGGTTATTGTGCTTTTACAACATTTGCTCATATCTTTAGCAGTAGTTCCTTTATTTTTTAACATGTTGATTCAGATTTGTGGTTGATATTACTCATAACTACTGACAGTTATCAAAGTCAGCCAGCTGCCACTCACAGGCTCCAATTGTTTTTCTTTACCAAATATTTGGAAAAGGCAACAGCTGATGTACTGTAGGTGAGGTGTTTCCTCACTAAAATTAAAAATGTCCATTAAAATACAATGCAACTTTTTTTTTTGCCTCACTAATGGTGTTTTTTAAATTCATCTATAATTCTCCTAACAATAAATAAGTGACTGTAGTTCCTTGCACCAGTAGAGTAACTTTGTTTAAACAGCATGATATTGTTTGATGTAGATTTCAGACTGGGCCTTAGAGCCCACTTTAATGTCACTTTCTTTTGAGAATACTTGGCTTTCTTTTAATTTAGTCTAATGAGATTAATATTAAATATGTAGGTTGATGCTATCTTCAATATAAAAACAAGTTTGTTATTAATAGAAAGTATTTTATAGCAGTTAAAACTCATGTTTGAAAGCTTTAACATGTAATGTAAAACTATGAAGTTTTAATAATTATCTTATATCCATTGCAGCTCTGGCTCTGTTTTTATTTTACAGGTAAAGTGACTTTAGAATGCATTTTGATGCATTTGGGAATTACACTTTGGTCTTTGAACTATGTTCAGGGTTTAATTAATTGTTTTTTGCTTTTAACATAATTAAACATTTTACGTGGAGGCAATCTCAATGCAGAGAGATATCGAGATGAGATTCTGCAACCAGTGGCAATCCCATATCTCTACAGTCTGAGACCAAACTCTGTCCTCCAAGATGACAAAGCTCGCCCCCACAGAGTCGGGTTTATCAGAGACTACCTCCAGAATTTGGGAGTGGAGAAGATGGAATGGCCTGCAAGCAGTCCTGACCTTAACCCCATTGAACACTTGTGGGATCAGCTTGGGTGTGCTGTTCATGCCAGAGTGACCAACACAACCATGTTAGCTGACTTGCGACAAATGCTGGTTAAAGAATGGGATGCTATCCCACAGCAGTGTGTGACCAGCATGAGGAGGAGGAGCCAGGCTGTTGTGGCTGTGTATGGTTCTTCCACACACTACTGAGGCTCCTGTTTGTTACATTAATACATTGTTAAATTGCCAATATGTCTTGTTTCTTTAAACTTCAATCATCCAATCCACCAAACATCAAACAAGAGTCAGTGGCAGAATCAGCTGTTTGGCATTGGCAGAGAAAATTTGGCACATTTTCCATGGGTGCAACCCACATACTCAGCTCTGCTGCTCATCCCACAAATACATGTTCCTTACAAATGTGGCACCATTTAAAAGGGTAATAAACAGGCTTTCCAACGGTATAAGATGTATTGCCAAGACACATTCACATATACCAAACACAAATTTCCTTACTTTTTGTGCTAAGTTTAAATATGAGAGATAGAAATATCTATCAAATAAGATGAATTTGACTAATCATGCGGGGTTCCCTTTAAGCTTTTGCGTCTGATGAAATCAGCGGATCGGAATTTAAGTTAGATGGGAAGTTAGATGTCATGACATGTCTTTTGTCATGAAAATTAGGCTGTCAAGAAAGAGCGTATTTCACTAGAATTTAAACCAGCAGTTAGATGGTGCTAAAATACTATGTCAACTCAACCCACTTTGCAAAGAGGGTTGGTCTGCCAAAGCTGTGTTGGGGTTGTAAAGGGATGGAGGAAAAAGTAGAAAAAGACAAGAAAAAGAAGAGGGAAAGACAAAAAACAAGAAGGAGATGTACTATAGAAAGAGAGAGAAAGGATATGAAGTAAGAGAGAAGAGGGAAGTGTGGACAGAGAAATGGGAGATACTGAAAGATAGTAATAGGTAATGCCAAAGAGAAAAGCAGAAGATATAGAAAGAAAAAGATGGAAATGCAGATAACAAGAAGAAGGAGAGAGAGAGGAAGAATGTCTGGATGCAGGCAAAGAGGAAATGGATATGCAGAAAGAGAGAAGAAGCAGATGCAGAAAAAAGGAGTAGTGGGAGATGCAGATAAAAAAAAATCAGAGAAAGAGAGAAGAGGAGTTGTAGAAAAGGAGACAAGGGATATGCAGAAAGAGAGAAGAGGGAACTGTGGACAAAGAAAAGGGAGATAAATAGAGAAGCAGGAAATGCAGAAAAGAGGCAGAAGATGTGAGGTGCCAAAAGAAAGAAGAGAAGAAAAAGGAAAAGGGGAAATTCACAAAGAGGGAGATGCAGGAAAAGAGAAGCAGGGGTATGCAGGAAGAGAAAAAGGAGATGTAGAAAGAGAGAAGAGGGCATGCAGACAGAGAGAAAAGGGAGGGGCATAAAGAGAGAAGCAGGAGTTGCAGAAAAACAGCATAGGGAGATGTTGATCATGAGAAGATGGAGACACAGATAACAAGTCGACTGAGATGTAAAAGAAAGAGAGAAATCAAGCAGAGCAACAATAATGAATTAAATACATTTATGGCGGCCAAGACCAAAATTTGGAAGCAGTAACAGCCATGTTTGATAGGAATTCTAATACTAGTGTTGGAAATAAAGATGATAATGAAATAAAGAGTGCCTTTACTAGTTGTTAAAGCAGTTGATTTTAAGCAGCTCTTAGATTCATGTTAACATTTCTAATAACAGTCATAGATAGTGTAGTTAAAGCAGTTTTAAACCAGTGGGTCCACAGCAGGAGGCAGCTGATATCCTTAATAACACAACACTGTTAGTATTAACAGGAGCAACCAGTGATCATTTAAATACTAGCATTAGCAGCAATAGTGGCAATGAAAAAAAGTAAGGAGATTATAGCAATTCAAGCTGAGCAGTTCTTTGGATTAATTTTTAAATATTGTGATAATAAAGGATGTAAAGCTAATAGCAACAATTGTTGTAGTTGGAGTCAAGCGGGTCCACAGCAGTAGGCCATCCACACTAAAAGAAACCTAAGAGACATGGGAGCCCAGGATTCAGTTCGTTACATGCAGTTATATGAGAGTAATACATACAGAGAAAGCAAACTGTTCAGGGCAGAGATGGGTTATTCATTTAGGTACCAATAAAGTGCCACAACTCAGTTCATGAGAATCATCGCCATCAACGTGTCCTTTTGTCATGAAAATTAGCCTGTTAAGAAAGAGCGTATTTCACTGGAATTTTCCCAAAAGACAGTGGATGCCCTCTGAATTGCCTAAACTGTTACAAGTCCATTGAGACAAGACGCTTGTGCTGTTATCTGAGACTAAACGTGAGCGACCACCATTCTTGTTCAATGTAAACATCCATCTATCCCTTTGTTCCCATTGAGAGTTCACAGTCTGTTATTGCTCACATTTGTGTGAGTCACATTCAGAAACACATGAGTGCTCTATGTCCTTGGCCTGGCTTTGTTACAACGTGTGAGGAATGCATGCTAGCAACGTGAAGCTAAGTCATTACCCCCAAGCATGGGTTAAATGAGAAATTTAAGTGTAATGATATTAAGTTAAGCCTTTAAGTATTTAACAATTACACACCATTCCAGTTTGCAAAAACATTCAGGAAGGAAAAATAGGTAGTATTAGATAAGGACATAATATGAAGTGCTTGTAATGTGCTGATAAGAAATACTCCCTTTTTGGAGTAATTCAATATAGGAAAGCACATGTACGTTTTCTTTCTCAGCTTGGCCTTGTTGGGTTACCTTCAGGTTGTACTTCCTTGTGTCACTGCAGGTTTACCGGCAACTGCTCCAGGCCAAGCAACAGAATATTTATTACATTAACATCTGCTTTGACTCGGTGGCATGGCCCAGAGTTTCTGACAGACTTTTTTGTCAACACAAAATTTTGGGATTAAGTTTTAAGTTTAAACAGGTTAAAAAAAAGTTTAATGAATGAGAAATGTGTTTGACTGCACTTAAAGAAATTAGTCATTGTTACTTAAAATTAGTGCTGTCAAACGATTAAAACTTTTAATCAGATTAATCACAGGGTTGCTAGGGATTAATTTCAATTAATCATGCTTAAATATCATTCATTTTTAATCTATATTAATCACGTTTAATTTTGCAAGCTTGGCAACGCGTTAGCCAAAGTGCTAGCAGAATCCCAGACAAACATACAGTGCTTAACAAATTTATAAGACCACCTGTCATACCTGTCATTTGTCTCAAAGACCATCCAGCATCATGAAGTGCTTTAATGCAGACTCTTTCATTTTCAGTGAGCTCTTGACATTTTACCATTTTGAACAGGACTGAGGAATTTCAAACTGAATTCACCCAAATTTGAGCTGGCTCACTGGGCTTTTCTGAGAAGTCAGAAATGAATCAAGCATAACATTCAACCACTAAAACTCATTTTTCTATTCAGGAATGCAAGTAAATAACTATAATTTGACATATTAATCAAGAAATTCAATTTTTTTGTAAATCAGTAAATTTGAAAATTCATGGATAACAATAATAATCATATTTTAGCATTAAAAATATCATTTGGGTTAAAGAGCTTCAACATATTGGTGTATTAACCATTGCAGAAACATTAAATATGATTTTGGTAATTACCAATGCTGTTAATTTAGGGCAGCTATGGCATAAACATTACTTTGGTTAGGGTAAGGGCGGTCTAATAAATTAGTTAAGCACTGTATGTTTTGCATTAATATGGTATTTTAAGTTGGAAGTGCTTCGTGGAAAAGAAAACTCCTTCCTGCAGAATGTGCATAATTTATTTTGGTCGACTGTTCCATCTTGTTTTTTTTTTTGTACCCAGATCTCCCATCAAGAGGGCCAGCGTACTGTTTAGTGTCTTCCATATTGAGTTGGTTGGTCAGCACCGGATCAAGGGCCCATTTGCACATGCTCGGCGGCATGCTCGACGGTAACCCTACTTGGACAAACTGCCCGAAATGTGTTGCCAGAGACGTTTCAGGGATTTTGAGTCAATCTGTGCTATAGATGGGGTAATTGCATTAAAATTTTTAATCAGATTAATCATGATGATGGATTATTCCGCATTAACGCATTAATTTTGACAGCCCTACCTAAAATAGTAAGTCTGGTTGACAAGGGGAGGTTGATTTTAAAACAAATTTCAAGTATAAATTAAGTGTCATTTAGTAGATCCCACTTAAAAAGTTAAGCCCAGTCCTTTTAAAATTGAAATTGAGTCTACTTAAATTATTTAATTAGTTATTTCATTACTCAGACCATTTAAGTGCGATCACTTGCCTCACATTTTCAAGTAAAGTCAACTTATCCGGGTTTACAGCGTGAACACCCAGCTACCTAGAAGTGGGATGGTGCACTTGCTGTTTGCCCTACCAATCCACACCCTTCTGCATGATATGATTCTGTGTTGAATACAGTTCCCCTTCATTTGAGAATTAGTCATAGGTAGTTTAGTCTACTTGTGAAATTACAACTCTGCTCGGTGCTGGTCCATCGTTGTCCCGGCTGCTACATCAGTGTTTATGTCGCTCAGCTATCTGCAGTTCCCTTTGTTTCATTTTCTTCATTACCTGCAGCGACGACAAACTCAAAATCCTTCCCTTTACTGTAGATTTCCCTGCTCAGTAGCTCTAAAGTCCCCAGAGACAAGCTTTGTTTGAGGTCATCCATGTTGACCACATAAATATGTACCACCCAGATAAGCCATGTGTTACTTATATAACATTACAACAACCCCAGCATGGAACCACAAGTGAGCTGAAGTGAAATTACTTTGAGTTTATATGAAAGGGTTTTTGCAACAGATCTTCTAGGTAACACATTATATAATATTTGATTATTCATTATTCACTTATTTGGTACTTGTCGGATTTTTCAGTGGGACACTTTGGCAGTTAATATTTTTATCTGCTGGACATCTACCTGTGAAACGGCCACAGAGCAGTGAATGCTGGCTAACAGAAACTCTGGCATGGCCAATGATTGGGCATGGTGGGGCTAATTTGAAAAATATACATAAAACATGTCTATGCCACTGAGTGATACATGAACATGCTTTGTCAATAAGGGGAGAAGCACGTTTCACATAATAATGAACTTAATAATGTCAGGCTCTTAAAAGACGTTTTCAAATGTATACTGGGTGAACTGTTTTATTTAGACAGTCATTTAATCAGTATTTTATTGTACATTCATTGTTTTGTATTGAGCAAAATTTATCAAAAATACTGATACTGGTATATCAATGATAAGGAGGTCACCAGAATCTGTGCACCCCAGGAAAGGTCACAGCACACACTCCTGGTGTTTTTGGCAAAGATTTCATTCCCAGACACACAATACAAGGCGAGCTGCGTCATCTTATCTAGCATTCTTTTATTAAGGTTTTCAAAGCCCTGATATTGTAATCTATCTGAATAATCCAGTACAAATTTAGGTTTGTACCAAGATTGTCCTCAAACTCCACAATGGCCCAAATAAAGCACATTGGTTTTCTCCCTCATGCACATACAGTTTTTATTTAGGTTTTAAGAGCTGTGTGAGCAAGCTTAAAAGCCCTGCGGCAAACACAAATGGCACCAACTCCCTTCTATAAAGAATGTTTTTATTATTGATCTGGTTCCTTGACCTAAATCCACCACAAACATGTTCCTAGTTGGTTTTATTAATCCCAGGGGCGATCATGTTTTAGTGTTTTGGGGTTCAAGTGTTTAACAGATGTGCCCCTCAGTTACACCGATGGCATTGCTTTCAGAAAAATGCTTATTTAGACAACAAAGGAGAGATTAAAACTGGCATTTGACATCGGATATGTCTAAAGTAATCTACCAGGCACCTTTTTCAGACTGTATCCTCATCTTTTATTGTAGCGGTGTTCTTCAGGGACCGGGGTTACTCAGGAGGCCCTTTGGTGTCATGGTGCTTTACAAAAGACTGAGTATTTCTCTCAGGATAGGTGTGTCTTTGATTCACTCACTGTACAAAACAGTAGAGAAATGTTCCATTTAAAATGTTTACCTCCAGGCCATAACAAAAACTGATCCATTACAAAACTTGCACTCTGAAGAACAATAATGTGACTCTTATCACATCAAACAATCTCAGAGGAGGACACTTGTGATCAGATTGCTGATCCTGCCCTTTCATCTGCCTATGAAAAATAAAAAACTGTTTGTGTGTATACTTTATGGTTTCCTGTGCAACGCCCATGTACATAAGACAGCAGTCAAGTGTTTTTCCATTTCACATCATTAAGAGCCATTAAGATTGCATTATCTTACATATAAATTTATGCAGACATAAACTTGTCAATGCATTACTGGAAGTTCAAAGCTGAGTCAGAACCTACCTAACATTTGAAAGTTGAATATCTGCACATACATGCTGTAAACAAACTTCTTAGCACTGACCTAGGCTCAGCAAGGACTCTTTTGTGTCTATAGGTGTTATTATTCTGTTGAAAGAATCGTTAATCTGGGGGCCTTAACATGTTATTTAAATGCCACCGACAAAGCAGTGGGAGCAAACTGGGGTTAAATGTCTTACCCAAGGACACAATGACATGTGACTGCAAACCCATAACCTTCCAATCGCAGGACAGTTGACTCTACCTACTGGGCCACAGTCTCCCCAACAATATCTGCAACACTGCTGGCACTGCGCCAATTTGTCTGTCGTTCTCACTATTCATTTTAACCTCACTTGTGAACAAGACCCCAAAATACTGAAGTCCTTCATTTAGGGCATAGACTCACTCTGCCCTGTCTAACCCCAACTGATGAGAGTAGTCTAGCATCTTCTGCAAGATAATAGTGGCCTCAGACTAGGTGATGTCGAGCTTCATCCCAACCGCTTTGCACTTGGCTACAAATCACCCCAGAATCTGCTGGAGGTGAAGTTTCTCATAGTCAGACTGACTGACTTAGAAAATGTGGTCAGGGATTGGTTTACCCTGATATGTATTCACATCAGCTGTGCTCAAATTGGACTAGGCTTTCTGCACTTGCTCCACAGTTTCGCCATGCTGCTATTTCTCTCCAACATTTCTCCTTTTTCAGTCTGGTAGTCCCACAACACTGCATCATAAGGGTAGGGACTTTGTTGTCATACCTCAACAGACTTTTCCTCTGTCTCATAGTTTCATCTTACAGCACCATCTTCATCACTCTCTTCCGATGCTTTGCTTTGTTTGTATTTGTGAGGTGCTATTTTTTCTGTCAGGAGGTTTTGAGGTGTCTCAGGTGTGTCCTTGATTGTTGTTCACTATGACACACTACAAGAGATGAAACGACAGATGTCAGGACTGAGGGATCCCAAACCTTGCAGCCTTTGGGTGGGACTGTAATCAGGCTGAAAACATGTAGTCTGACCCAGACTTAAATGTGACCTACAGTGTAAAAAAACACTTATAGAAGAGTACTATAGTAGCTATAGTCCAATGACCATTTCCCATAAATCTGTAGCCAGTGAAAGACTTTGAAGGCCAAGGTTTTGGAATCACCCTGTGCCGAACATTAAACCATTTAAACTGAATGCTCACCAGCTTTAGTAATGATTACAAAAAGGCTAGCCATCTGAGATTCAACTTTACTCTTCATTTTTTCTGCACCATCTAAAGCTCACAGTCTGACTTGACATCCACACTCCTTTGCAAAATGTTCCCTGCCTCTGTCCAATTCCAGCCACATTTGAGATCATAGCTTTCATGAAAAGCAGATGTAGTTATTACCACAGCCCACCATGAAGGACAGCAAAAGAAGATGGTTAGGTGTTTAGTTATTTAAATTTCTACAAATCAAAACAGCCTTTAAATCTAGTTCAGACATTCCTCCCTCTGGAGAAAAAAAATCAACCATTTGCTTTACAAACAACATAAATGTGCATTATTCAACAACTAAATATTATATAAGTATTTTTGAGAAGTGTCGGGTAAATTTGCTCAAGTTACCGGCCAGTGGGGTAGGTGAATAAAAGTGGCCTTACCTAACAGAGTGATTTTGTTAGAGTAAACAGCATTATTAAACCCCTTTTTTTCTGCTTGTTTCCAAGGCCGCCCATAAGGGGGCGATAAAGGGGAGAGCTTTATGGGGCCCAGGCTTACTGGGGGGGGGGGGGTCCATGGAGGTGAGGTGAAAATCATGGTCCATCATAATGTTAATGTTATCAAAGAAACAAAAAACAAATTTGATTTATTTGTGCTGTAGTAAAATATAACCTGTTTCAAAACTTTCATAAAACAGAATCACCCTTTTTTGGTCATGTTTACAGTGCAAATGGACACACTGACTTAACCATTTGGAAAGTAATATCAGACTTCATAGATAAGCCATGAGGTGCACAAATATCAAGATGAATAAAGAAGAAGAAACTGAAATAACTTTAACTTTAAGAGAAACATAATTGAGCTGTAGCTAGAAGTCTTGTTTACACTGAATCAGTTTCACTATAATCAAATGCATCGATACCTATGTAAAGTCGCTGTCAAATACACTGATAAATAAATAAATAATTGCATAAAGAGAAAAAGAAAGGTGAAAATTGGCAAAAATGGGTTGTCAAAAAAATTGCTGTAAACAGGGGCTTCAAAGAAACAACAATGGGATAAAAGTGGCAAAAATGAGCAAAAAGAAAGAAAAAATGGGATGGAAATAGTAAAAAGCAGTTAAAAAGTGGAAAAAAATATGTTAGAGTTGTCAAAAATTCACAAAAGTGGTAATAAAGCATCAAAAATGGGTTGCTCAACTAGTGAAAAGGGGTTAAAAGTAGTAAAAATAGGTTGAAAGTGGCAAAAATGGGCAACAAGTGGTAAATATTGGTTAAAAGAAGCAAAAATGGGTCAAATTTGGAAAGAAAAATAAGCAGAAACAGTGAGGAGCAGGTATTAAAAAGTGTCAAGAATAAGTCATCTGAATATCAGAACCCAATAATTGCTTGACAGTCTTTTCAGCTCCAAAATGAAGGAACCGTTTGCCAGGATGCCAGCATCAATACCACTGAGCTGACACATGCATTGATATCATCAATAAATCACAACTGGAGAGGGCCAGTTCACTGGGTTTTTCAGAGGCCCAGCCAATTCTGTGGGCGTACCCTTGAAAAGCTTACCTACCTGTTCACAAAAAAACCCATCCTGCCTCCTCCTCCCTGTGTCAGTGCTATCTTTGTGCTGGAACAGTTTGACTCAGTATCATATGAGAGTAGCAGATAGTAAAGATGTGTTTGAACCAATGTCTTGCCTGTCTGCTGACTGACTAAAAATATGTGAAAATATTCATATGCAGTGCTGTGAAAAAGTATTTGCCCCCTTTCTAATTCCTGATTTTTTTTGGCATATTTATCACACTTTAATATTTTGGATCATCAAACCATTTTTAATATCTTACAAAGACAACCCAAGTAAATAGAAATTAAGTTTCTAGATGATGATTTTATTTATTAAGGGAAAAAAATTCCAAACCTATCTTACCCTACACTGTAAGCCCAGATGAGATGAATTTACTTTAAAAATTTGAGGAAACCGGTTGCCCTCAAAAATTCAAATAATGTATGATGAAAACTTGAGTGAATTTAACTAAAGTTTTTAAGCACAACAAACTAGATGCCAAGCTGATTTCACTTAAAATCTCTTGCAAAGTCAATTGCTTTGTATAATTATTAAACTTAATCTTTTAAGTCCATTGCACTAAATTACAAGTTGATTTAATTGAAAATAATTTGGAAAATTTAATTAACTCAACTTAATATTTTCAATATGTATGTACACTGTAAAAGGTGTTTGGTGACCCACTGAACTAGTATTTGATATTAATGTCAGTGTGCCATTCAACATTCGTAGACATTAATATCATTAACATCGCCCCCTACGTAACTGAGACAGCAACTTCACTCATGGTGCATTTTATTTATTTATTTTATTTAACCTTTATTTATCCAGGAGAAAGCCTCTTTGAGATTAAAAATCTCTTTTTTAAAAGTGTTCTGGCCAAGACAGCAGCGGCAAACAGACTGCACAAAGGTTTAGTGCCCAACGGCATTCTGGGAAAACAGCAGATTTGTCATATGATGTTGCGTTTTACAGTGCAAGATGCTTAGAACCAAGTGAGGGAGAAACCAGTCTTCTTAGCTTCTGTCTTAGATGCTTGAACAAGGAAACTGCACAAGGATTTTACTTGGGTTGTCTTCGTGAGATATTAAAATAGTTTTGATGATCTGAAACATTTAGATGTGATAAATATTCAAAAAATCAGAAAACAGAAAGGGAGCAAATACTTTTTCATATAGCCTATATTAAATTGTAGCAAGTGTAAAACCTATAATGCAGGAAAATGCCCATTAATTTACAGTTCCCCAGTTGGAAGCACAGCAGAACATTAGCATGGCTAAATAAAGGACAGACTGGTTGAAAAATGTGGTCTAAAATGAGCAACAGTTTGGATTATTTGTGCAACAACTCCCTCTTCTTAAATAACCTGTCACCTGAATACTTTAAGTCTTGATTTTGATATTATTCCTCATTAAATAATGTTGCTTGTTAAAGTACAGTGGCTGGTAAAAAAAAATGTGTGTGGCTGGCAGATTTTTGAATCCACCAGCCACAGTAGCAAGTAGATGAAAAATATCAATTCCAACCACTTTAGAAATTCAACAAATAAATCAACAAATGATAACTCACCTGAAAAGATGTCCTCTACATGCCACAGCAGCTTCAGCCTGATAACTTAAAAGGTTTGAAAGTTAAACTTTATATATTTATGTCTCCTACAGAGGACAGAAATGAATTTGCTGGGTCTCACCAGGTGAGAGGAGCTTTGAATATCTGAAAAACATAAAAACCTTCTTTAACCTTATGTTATCTCTAAAGCGGTGCATTTCTTTCTCCTGAAGTAAAATCTCATTGAACATTTAGAGACAAAGCTTTGTGATTATCACAAACCTTCCATTTCATTGTATTATACTGTAATAGAGAGCCAGCTATGATGTCAAAGAAACAAAAAAAAAACAAGGTGAAGCTGACCCGAGGTTCACACCTATGTGATAAACAAGGTGATCTGAAATGAATTGTTATTCAAATTTGAATGTACGTAGGATATGCAGAAAAATGAAAGCTGTAAGAGGACTTGCTCAGGTTACACTATTGTCTGGAACTTTCCCTCACACGCCTCGTGTGGAGGAGACGGTATAAAAGGAGAGATCCGTTGGCCGGTAGAAGAGCACAGAATGAAGACTTCCAGGTGAGTCCACTGAATCACTTTTCCTTTAACTTGCTACTTTAAAACTAAGTTATGGATTCTTGATTAACACTTTGCTTTATCTAAAAAAATGGTTAATTATTATTATAACTATAACTAACTATAATTTTGATATGAAATTATGTGACATCAGGCTGTTTTTAAAAAGTTAACTTGACTTTATCGACAAAAAAAAAAATACTGTTACTTCTTACTTTAAAAATCTCTTTCCTTGTTTTAGATCAGACTTCACAGAAACTGTTTCAAAGTCTTATCTGATTAATGATGCCACTTTATGGTTGATTATATTGATACAGACAATTCAAGGACCATTTTTTTTTCAAATATTTTATTTTCATTTGGAAAATCATTTTTGTGAGCTTTAAAATTTGAAGTTACTGACTTCAAGTTATACCAAGTAACTTTTTACTGATACCTCTTTATGTTTATTGTAATTTTTTTTTCAGAATTTTATAAGTGCATCATGCATTTATATGAGAAAATTTAGATTTTTTCCCCCTTCTGTTTTTTGGGCGTTTTTTTGTATTTATTTTTTCCCTGAGTAAATCGCCCAAAAAATTGGCAGGACAAACTCTCATGCAGGTCGTTCAAGAGAGTAAACATGATCTGGCTTTAGTTTAGGACATTTTTATTTCATTTTGGGTATGAAACTTGAAGAGATACTCATGAAAAATACTTTCAAAGTCTGAGCCTGACTAGTAGCAGCAACCACACGCAGGTGAGAGCTTCAGCCTCAGGTAGACATTTGGGTGCAGATTGCCATATGACAAAAAAAACCCTTAGAAAAACAGAAAAATAACTCAAATACAACATCAATTTGTTTACCTACAAAAACACCAAATTCTGAGACAGAGATGTCACCAACCCCCCCAAAAATCTGCAAATATTTCTCAAATCGCTGGCGTTGGGCCAAAACCTCATATCTCCATTTTTCTTTCTTTTTTCATAAATCAGTGCTGATAGTCACCCTTTACATCTGCCAGTGAGTTTTTAACTAGTTTTAAAGCACAAACGTGTTAAAAAGATGCTGACTATGACTATTTAGTGTTAGATTAATTGAAAGTACTGTATTTTTTTCATTCCCTGAAAAGCAGTTATTTTGAAGATACAAGGTTTGGGCCTGACACCAGAGAAATGAATGCTACTTGCTTCTATAGACTTACATCTAAATCTTTTGTATTGTTTATTTGTTTTTATTGTCTGTAAAATTTAAGAGAAGTTAGGGATTTTATGTTTAACCTAGTGACTATTCTTTAAACTAAAAGTGCTTATTTCAAAGCCTTTGTCAAGTATTGTTCTCTGCTCATTTGTACTCCACATACACTTCACTTTTGCCCAAAGTTTCTATCCAGACATCATTATAACAATACTTGTGTGCTTTCACTGTTATGTAATGGACTTTGTTACTTTTCCTCATGTACAGAGCCGTAATCTGTCCTCTTGAACATGCCATCAGGTCTTTGTGGAAGTCTCCTTTAAAAGGACAAACAAGAAGCATGTAAATGCTTTGGTTCTCATTGTTCTGCTGTTTTTTTTTTTCTTGCACAGGTACACACTTAGAACAATGAGACTTGTCATCCCACTGTGCCTACTCAGCCTCATTCTGGGGATCAAGGCACAGATACCACTCGACTGTATAACCAGCCCTACAAACAGGCCTCCAGGTTTTTGGCATTTTATTATAACAGTCTTAAGTTACTGTGAACACTACTGTTTTTATTCATCCTGTGTCATCTCCGTTTTTTTTTTTTTTTTTTTAAATCTCCCACAGAAAATGAAGATATTTCCGTGACCTGCGGGACAGACTATGTGGAACTGGCCATCTACATTTGCCCCATGTACCAGGCTCTTTACAATGAGTCTCTGATGGTTCTCAACGGTCAGTCTAGCACGCCTGAGTGTTTTGGCACAGCTGACTGGACCGTTACTCCACCAGTACTGAGATTCAGATTCCCTTTAAATGAAAGTGCCCTCACAGCCTGTGGTAATGGCTTCAAGGTAGTCTTCACATTACTTTCTCCTAATTTTTTTCTTTGCTCTTTTGCTTGCTAGACAGTAAAGAAGATCCATAACTTGAAAGCAGTATAATAGTACTTAATCTACTGTGCTGTGAATTGTTGTTTGTTTTTGTACATAGCCTCATAGAAATACATAAATCATAAATATAATGATGAATCAAAGTGATTTCAGTAAAATATGCTTTCATTTTTTCAACAGATATTCAATCGAACTGGAACAGGATACTATTCTGACTACTCAATGATTCAGTTTGTCAACATTTCTGGCATAATTAACTCTATAGACCCCTCTCAGACGATGATCACCTATCGGCCACAAATCTTGTACATGTTTTCCTGCTTGTACCCACTGCAGTATCTCCTGAACAACACTCGTCTGGATGTGTAAGTATGGCACTGGATTAGGGGAATAACACATGCACTGTAAGCGAAATAAGCAGGACATCTAACTGCGGATGAATTTGATGTTTTTCAATAAAGGTCAGGTGTGAATCTTGCCATAAATGACAACAATGGCAGCTTCGTCAGCACGCTGGATATTGCGTTCTACGAGGTAAGACCAGCTTTTTCTTTTAGAATTAGAAAATGTTTCTAAGTATTGCAAAGCTTTATTTTGTTCTTGTGTTTTCTTTTGTAACAGAATGAGCAACGCACAAACATTATGTTCATTCCAGTAACAGGATTAAGACTGAAGACCAAAATTTATGTTGCAGTCATAGCTACTGATCTCACAAAGAGGTATTTACATTTAGAGCATTGACTGTGTGTTTTTAATGTGGACAGTGCATCATCTTCTGTTGTACATAAGTGAAGCCAAAATACCCCCAAGATTGGGGCTGACTTATTAGTGTGGTGGAGTCAAAATATCTGCAGAAAGGGTCTGGCTAGTGGAGGTACAGATCGATGCCCCGGCTCCTGTGCTAACCAAAGCACATCACACTGGCTATTATAAGTAGGGGTGCCAAAAAGTTCAGTTTTAATGGTGTTGTATTAATCACAGTCAATTCAGGTCCATCTTTAGTGCAAAACAATTTTTAATCATGATTAATCATCTCCTAGTAGCTACAGTGATGTAAAACTGAGGGGATGCACTGATGCCTCTTTCAGAGCATGATATGTTGGCTCAGCTGGGCTGAGTGGCAAAACGGCCTGAAACATGTCTGTTCAATGAGCAACTATGAAAACAGGGGTGGACAAAGTAAAGAACTTCAGTACTTGAGTCATAGTATAGGTATGCATCGTCAAATTTGACTCCAGTACAAGTAAAAGTAGCTCAGTGTGTTTATTACTTGAGTTAAAGTATTGGAGCAATTGCTTATGTATTCAAAGTATTCTTTAAAACAATCTCAAAATGAATTTTAACACTGCTTAAGTGCAAAGAACACATTACTGTACATTTTGATCTGTTAAGTCTTAATTCTTTTAGAAAGCATTTACAATTTTCCACATTTTCACTAAAATCGGTTAGAGGAACAGTATAAAGTCTGTTCAAGGAGCGGTGCAGCTACGACAAAGCTACACAATAATCAGAAGGCTGAAAAGAATTATGCTCTTTTATGATCTTTTAGAAGATCTCTGTGGTTAATAAATCTGTAAATGTGACTATTTTACAAAACAAGATCAATATGACTGTCCAGTTCAATTTTAACCCCAGGCAATCCTTCATTTAATTTTTAATGTGACAAATTCATATGGTACTGCTCTCAACTTTCACGTTATGTTGTATAAACTGTTTAAGCGTTGATTACGTTAATTTCATGTATCATGAGTCTACTTGCTTGGAACCACAAAAAAACCCAGAGCAGAGCAGGCTTCAGTGACAACAGAATGACACTGATTAAGTCAGAGTGCTAATAAAGGAGGAGCTGGGGTGGAGGAGGGTTGCAAAAGGCTGCAGAGAGGGCAGCAAAGCACAGCAAAACTATGGAGCATTCACGGAAATAAGTTAATATTGATCATAAGTCACTTAATTTAATCCGTGATGAATGCTGATGGATTTGACATTTATTTTGGCCTTTGTCATACAAACCAGATGTGTTCATTGGACATCACCGGACTATTTGTAGAACTATAAAACATAATCTGTTGTCATTAAGTGCCTTACACCTTAGATATTATTTTACCATCTGGTTGGTCTGAAATGTAAGGTCTTAATTTTTTCTTTGTGATGAGAGAAAAAATAGAATGGGGTTTATATTAAATTCACCACTAACTGAATGCTTGTTGTAGCTCCTGTAATAGCCCAGCTTCATCTTCTGGCTTTATTGATGCACCGTTACAGCTCCAAACATCTCTATGAACATATTGCAGCAGCTGAAGATTTATACTGACCACGGTGGACATCATCAAGATGTAGTTATTAAAATGATGGCTGAAATACGGCGGTTCCCACTAACTCTCTACTGATCTCTGTCATCAGTACTTTTGCCACTCAGTGGCTGGATCTGCAGAGACTCGTGCTGACTGTGATTCCACATGCATATCCTCTATAAGTCAGCAACTGCTCCTTAGGGTCTCTTTTCACTTTAAAAACCTCACAGACAGTTCAGTGGACAAGTCAAAGGTCATCTTCACCTTGTGAAATCAAACGTATATTTTTACTGTTCCCTTTTTTTCTTTTTAATCCATAACAAGCTCCCTTTTCTATGGTTAAGTTGATGTCTACACTAGTTCCTTATTATCTTTTAAAATCAAAGCAGGTCTCTACCCAAACAGAAAGTCAGTTGCTATTAGTTTAAAATTTATTATAATTACCTACAGAAATTCTGAGATTAATAATGATTACGAGTGTAATGGTTAAAAGAGGTCAGGTCTTGGATCATACCTCTGTTTCTGGGGTTACTGTTCTGTTTGTCAGTAAAAAAGGATAAAAAAAAGTCCCAGATTTATAGTTCTAGAGCTTTGCATAGTTGAGTGAAATTAAAAATTCTTTTTTTTTGCAACCCCAATGAAAATGATATGCAAAAAACATTTTTGAAGTCTATATAGCCAACATGAAGCAATTCTTACCAGTTTCTTGATTTGGGAATCAAATGCATGCAAAAAATATTCTTTGTGATCCTGCCTTTTGGATGTATAATTCAAATTAGAGTTGCAGACAGCAGGAAATTGACATGAGAGTGCATGTACAAAATGACTCACTGATGTCCATTCCCACTTTCTGGGAGATGAGTTTTCGCTTCTTTTTCTGTGTAACCCAGTCAAGATTAAGAACTAAGCAGTGAAATTTTCTCCACAAACTGTTCTTTGTTATGCTTCTACTTTTGGTCATGCCATCTTCAGTACTTCACTTCTTGTTTGAGGAGAAGAATGAACACTTCTCAGGGCTGCCATGTTTACAGGAGTCTTATATGATTTGGAGCAATACGATCTGGAAATAAGACTTTGAGATGGATCAGACAGAGGAGCAAATGAGCTCAATTCAGGCTGCTACTGCTGCTGTAATCCTTTTGTTTTTATGCATCAATTTTTTGTTAGTTTTAGGCAGGACCAACAGACATACGTCAGCTGAAGTCTTTTTTTCCTTAAACTTAAATTTTAAAGTGTGTTCTAGGGTCTGAAGTTTGGTTCTTGGTTCATCCTTAAACTGTGTTCCAAGGACTGAAATGTTAGGTCTGAACTACATTTATATATTGGTATTGATATCGACTAAAAATAATTTTTAAATATCGTCATAATGGTTAAATATTGTGCATCCTTAGTCAAACTAAGAAATAAAATAAAGTACAGGTTTTAGGCTCTTATGGGTTTTTTTAATGGATTTCTTGCAGGCCAATTCAAAAGGACCAAGGGCCACATATATGTCATATATTTGTTGCACTGTACAGCCTTGCGTCTAGTAGGTGACATCAGCTTAACTGTGAATAAAGAAGCTTGCTGTGGCTTATGAAGTAAATGAAAATAGCTATAGGGAATGGTAAAAAAGTGAAACTCGGATATTACAAGTCACAGAAAACATTAATTTGTCCTCTGAGCTGTCTTTTTTTTTTTTTTTTTTTTTTTTTTTTGGGTTGCTTTGTTTTGCTTAACTAAAAATCTCAAAGGAGCAGTGTCTCTCACTAGGAGCCACATTTGCCAACAGATCAGCCAATCCAGACATTAAATACTGCCTTTTTGTGTCAAAAATCAATTTTAATACTTTTGCTTCACTCCCAGGCAGCTTTTGCTCTGTCCATCTTAACATACAGTTTCTCTCTCTCTCTCTCTCTAAATATAATATGATATTTTATATATATATATATATAAATAATTTGTCTTTCTTGAAAGGTTCAACGTGCTGCTGGACAGGTGTTATGCAACAACAACATCATATCCTGACTATGACACATACTATGACCTCTTTGTAGGGTGAGTTGTTTATATGCATCACAAATAAATAAACTTTCCTACTCAGTTTTTTGTAGCTGATGCTATCTGAAGTCACACTACACCTCCCTCTACACCCCAGGTGTAACCGTGACGCACAAACCCAAATGGAGCTTAATGGAGTGGCTCAACACGCATACTTCTCCTTTGAGGCCTTCAGATTTGTTGAGCACAGCAATCGGACAGTTTCCACTTTCTACCTACACTGCGTCGTAAGACTCTGTGAGGTGTCTCAGTGTAGCAGCTTGTTGCCTGTGAGTAACACCTTTTAAGATCTCATGTAGATTGAAAACTTCCCCAAGAGCTTCAGAGGGACAGATACTTCTAATTGTAATTTTCCTTTTTTACAGGACTGTTCAGCTGCACAAAAAAGAAGAAAAAGAGAGGCCGGGGATGGTTACCCTAATGCTACAATCACTTCCAAGGCAATTTATGTGGGAGAAAAATCTGTTGGTACGTCTTTAATGCAAAATTATAAAAAATCAAAGATATTCCTTCATCAGTCAGAATTACTGTTTTTAAGTTGAAATAAGATTAATTGCTACTGTCAGTAGCAGGAATGAAACAATTTATTGCAATAGGTTAATGATCAATACATATGGATGTTTACATCAGTTTGACAAAACTATATGTTTGTTCATGTATTACAGTAGTCATGCTAGACAATGGCAGTCGCTATTTGTCTTTGGCGCTTCCTATTTAATGGCAGCAGCTGTGGAAAAGGCTTAAAAATTAACAATTATTACTGGCTTTGAAAAGATAAAAGGTAAAGAAAAGGGATATTTAGGATTTAAAAAGTGATGCATAAAAGAACCACAACTGTTCATTGATTGCCCTCAGTCTTATTTCTTATTTAGGACAGAAAAATCTTAAAAGAAATTTTGTTCAAATTGTATTATGATCCCAGTATCATATTAGCCTAAAACACAAAGTATGAGCCACATTTTAAAAACCTATTTTTAATCTTAAAAAGTTGCAGGCTTATAAATCAGTGGGACTTCTATACCAGTGTAAGACACGAAACGTCATAAACACAAGTGCATGAAGCTGCCAGTGTCACACTTTACAATACCTAATGCGACTGAAATTTCATCCCATTTATTGTGTATTTTAAGCAGATGCTCAACTGGCCACTTTTTATCAGCTTTTCTCCATCATTAAGTCATAACTGCGAATTTAAAGAGAATTGGAAATATAAAGGTCAAACCTTGTGGTGTGCTGGTGAAAAACCATCCTCAGTTTGGGCAGGAAGTGACAGCAAGGAGAGCAGAGCAACTCGTGGGGAGTGAGTTTGTCTCACAACAATCACAGCAGACTTAGAGCTCTTCTAATTGTACTTTAGCTTGCAGATGCACAAACTCCATATGACAAGAACAGACGGTGCAAAGAAAGACACAGCTGCACAGAAACTGTACATTGCTTTGTTAATTGAAATGAAAATTGTTACACAGGAGGACAGAATAAAACTTATTTTCCTTTGGAAGACGCCAAAAATAGACAGCAGCTTAAACATGTATACCAGAGCAAGTTTTATTTGGGATTTTACAGAATTTCATATCGCATCGTTTCATACCGAGTAATATGCAAGATTTTGTGACATTCCTGGTAAAATGGTTTGTTTAATAGTAAAGTAAATTGCACATGGAATTTATCATAAACAAACCAGATTTGGTTAATGTCCTTGATTATGTTTTCTTCCTGATTAAATCTTCTTCAATTCATCCAAACTGAAAAAGCTTTTATAGGTACAAAATTTTCCTTTCTTGGAAAGAGGTAGCATAAATATAAAACATAATGTTAAAACATGTGAAAGTACAGACAGGCTGACTTTAGAGGTGAGTGTTAGCTAAGCTAACTGATACCTTCAGTATCTTAAGAGTTTGTCATGTATACAACCAGGATCCATCCACTAATCATGAATTCAAATCAAACTTTTTTTGTGTGTTTGTATGTGCTATCTTAACATTATGTATAAAAAGACAGTGACTTGTATTTTTTCTTTCTTTTTTGCAGAGGATGGCCAAACTTTCTCTGTTCCTTACAGTAAGAAATAATTTTTATTCAATAGGCTTCATAACACTCTAAATATGCCAACCATAGACGACACTGCATTGACTGGCTGGTTGTATGTTGAAGTCACCACCATGTTGCCATTTTGCCCCACATAGCAGGTCTACTATGTAGGGCAATACAAGTAAACATGAATATGAGAGTTTTCAGAATAAAAAGCACAAAAGACTACGTTATCTTTATTTTTATACTCAATGATCTATATTTATTTTGGAACCAATAATAAAAACCACTTAGAAAAAAATGAACTTGTTCTTATGGGTAAAAAAAAGAAGCAAATTCCACCTACTTTTATATATGTGTATATATACAATGCACTCTGAAATAAATCAGACCCCCTACATTTTTTCAGTTTTTTTATGTTGCAGCCTGATGCTACTGTCAAAAATATTCTCAGTAATCTACACTCAGTACTCTGTAATGCCAAAGTGAAAAAATAATTTTATATATTTTTTCCAATTTATTAAAAATATATAAAATTAGAATTATAACATATTTCTTTTTAACTCTAAGTGGGCTTTTATGTGTTTTGCACTGAGGAGAGGCTTCCGTTAAGCCACATCTAGCAGGTGCTTTTAATTCAGAAAACCCATAGTTCCCGTGTATACTTTTATATGCTTATGAGGTGGTTTTGCCACTAGCAATATGGCGACATGCAGCAGGCAAACACAGTCAATGTGACGTCTATGTATATTATGTCTGGTGCCAGCTGTGTAAGCAGCAGAACTGCCTTTGATTGACCATTGTTACAGCAACATTGTTGATGATAGATTGTTTAGCATGGCTGTCAAGCTGTTGAGGGGCGGGCTGTACTCAGCCTGTAAAAATGGAGTCTTTTCATGACCACTGGTAATGTGATGGAAGAGTATGGAAAGCCGTTTGGTCATAAATTTGACATCGGTGATATTGTTAACATATTGTATTACAGTACACGCAAATGCACTTGATCACAGTGAGTTAGGTTGTAACAGACATCAGGCAATCATAATGGAAATTAACGCCTTTTTTCACTCACTATTAAATCAATCACTTGTATTTTATTTAAACATTATTTCCTTAAACCTATTTTGCCTGAAATGCTTCTTTCTTGATTGAAATATGTTACCATTGCTAATGACATCTCAGCTAGCTTTTGGATGCTAACGTTAGCTAGCGCACTGGCATGCTAACAGTACAATATCCGCTACCAATATGTCGCTCATTGAAGGCGCAAAGTGTGCATTGTTACACACTCAATTCTTGAATGTTTGACTGCACCAGTAGTTCACTGCATTTTAGTATACTTCTCAGTGTGAACGCACCTTTTCACTCAAAATCGTTTGGCATTTTGTAAGGAAGTATCAATTTTGAATGCATTATTTGCCTTGATTAGCTGAGGTAGGCCAAGACAGTGAGCTACCTAATGAGGATTTGTTTTGGAAAGAAGGTGTGTCTTATAGTGATGAGCAGAGTGAGTGATAACAGTATTCTTTGCGCAAATGTTCATACTTTTCTTCTTCCTGCTTTTACAGGTACAAACAATGAGAGCAACTACAGCAGCCCTGTGGTGGGCGTTATCGTCTGCATTGTCATCCTGGCTGTCCTCCTTGTTGCGATGGGTGGCTACTTTGTATTTTACACCAGAAGGATAAAACCAGCCCTTCAGTAAAAACCCATGACTAAAATGGAGTCTTTTTCTCACTCTCTGTGTATCCACTGCATAGCAACACCATTATGTGTGCAAAGATGGTAAAACAAGTCATCAGACACGGTAATAGAAATGTTATACTGCAATACTACTATTTAGTTTCCATTTTACAAACACTGTCATAACTGTGCGGTCATCAGGTCTTAAGGCTACTAACTATCATGATTTATAAATTTCATAATTGTGGAGATAAGGACACTGTAAAATATTTGTGCATGAAATGTTTACGATTTTGTCAGTCATATTGAAGTGTTAAATATGCTGTCATCTCTTGTAATCACTTAGAAACTGAAGATAAAATTTATTCTTTAATAAAAAATATAAAAGCTTCAAATTTCCTGCCTCAAATTAATCAAGTCAGAATCTTGTAGATCAAAACAGATTTTATTTTTTATTACTTTGAGCTACGTTAGAAATATACATTTATTTTTCCTCATTTTGTCATACACTTGCTATTAAAGGAAATGCCAATAATAATAATTCAAAAGGACAAGTTACAAACCAGTTGTCCATGAATTAGTCGATTCTAAGAGTCAGCTCTTTATGTGAACAGTGGGAGCAGACTGAGACTTATCTGTTGAGTTGTTTATATTTTCAGTAAATCAATTTGGTTTCCTGCTGGCAGCACAACAAGCTCTTTAAACACTAAATATTTACGTTTCAATTTTGTATTTTATACCCCTTACTTTTTCTGGGTCAGGCATGTACACGTTTTAAGTGTATCCATTATTTAGTGTCCAGTGTTTGGTCATGGAGGAAAATTTACTATTCACCTTTATACATCTATTTACTTATTGAAACATCTGACAGATGGTTATATAATGAGCCAAAACTAAAAAAACTAACAAAACTACTGATTTTTTTCCTGTATTCTATCTAGTGTTACTTCATGACAGGTGCTAATGATATCAAGTTCATGTCATGCTTGATAAGTAACATTACCTTTTTGTATGGAAAGTCATATATATAACCAGTCCAACACTCGAAGCTTGCTCTTTGTGCTTAAGCATATCACACTACCCATCTTTTTATTCCCCGAGGTGTTAAGGTGACGCACAAACCAGGGTGGGGCTCTTTTCAGTCATCTGAAGAGGCACACCTCTCTTTTGAGGCTGTCAGAAATGTGAAGCACTCAAATCAGACAATTATTCTTTCTATCTGCACAGCTTCACATGACTCTGAGAGATGTCCACCTGCAGCGCATTAATACATTTGAGCCACAAAATTCCTCAGTCAGTGTGCAAGTTCACAATTTCACAGGTTGTTTTACATCAACTTTAGCTCCTGCTACTTATGAATGGAATCAGCAGATGGACTGCTATATCAGTTAATATCTTTGTTAATGCACTAATGGTTAATGAAGGTCAGAGGTGTCAAGTAACTAAGTACAAATACTTTGTTACCTTACTTAAGTAGAAATTTTGGATATCTCTACTGGAGTAATTATTTTTCAGCCGACTTTTTACTTCTACTCCTTACATTTTCATGTAATTATCTGTACTTTCTACTCCTTACATTTTAAAAATAGCCTCGTTACTCCTATTTCATTTCAGCTTGTTTTCATTCCGGCTTGTCATCGTTCAAAAAACACAAAAAAACCCCCAAAAACCTATCCAGATAAATCACGCCATCCGGATAGAGTGAATTCGATTGTGGTTGGATGAGAAGTTTAAACATAATACCATTCTGACACCCTATTGGTTTGTACGCAAACCATTGCACTTGCGCACATGACACAAATCACGTCACACTCCAGCAAGGATATAGCAGACATATGTAGCCCAGTACGAGGATGTCCGTGGCAGAAACTCAAGAGAACTCGAGTGAAATGTCCAAACCAAGCACCAGCGAGGAGGTTGGTAGCAAGGAAGACCAGTGCTTATAGGCAACTAGTCATCATATCTTCCACTCCATGAAACACGTTAATGCTCAGTAGTACACATATATGGTTCTTGAATGTATCTGCATTGTACTAAAATGCGTTTATTTTCAGTGGGCCTAAAAATGCGGCTGAAACAGGTGCATCCCAAATTTTTCAACATTAACATTTTAATATAACATAATAGTCATTATGGCCTTTCGAAAAATGTTTTTGGGGAGGTGATTTCTGTGGCTCGGCCTAAGCTTTTGTCCTTAATGGCATTTTTTTCCCCCTTACATTACTTTTACTTTTATACTTTAAGTAGTTTTGAAACCAGTACTTTTACACTTTTACTTGAGTAGAAAGCTTGAGTTGATACTTCAACTTCTACAGAAGTATAGTATCTATACTTCTACCTGAGTAATGAATGTGAATACTTTGACACCTCGGATGAAGGTAAATCTCTGATTAATTGTTCCCGCCTCTGACTAGGGCAGAAATGTCCAATTCGTTCAACAGTCACTAAAACATTTTGTTAAACATAAAACTTCAAACCTGTTTGGTGCATCGGGGGTGAAGTGTGAAGCCAAGTGATCACAAATGACAACAGAGGTCATCATCATTTTGTTGGAAATCAACCAGTTCTACAATTACATATTAAAAGAACAAAATACTTCTGCTGTTTAAGGTTTTAAATTTAAAACTTGCTTGACATCCATCTGTACTTCACCTCTTCCATGACATATTACATTTATTTTTTTAGAAACATAATACATGTATTAGAAAGAAAAAAACTATGTTGTTGTCTTCAAAATGTCTTTAATCCCCCTTGTGCTTTAACAGTTAAGTGCAGTTCATCGTGTAAATTATGCTGTGAAATTCGACTTATTAACAATACTGTCAAGCTAAGTGTTAGTCTTAGCAATGTTTCAGAGTGAATAGCAAACATAGTGTCTCTGATAAACAGTTTGAGATTAGGTACCTTTTAAAGTACTCTAAAAAGCCTTGGTTTAAAAGGTCCAGTGCAAAGAAAATACAAAGTAAAGTGACCCCAGTACTTAAAAGTTCAAAATTCAGTTAATTATAGAGATCTGCAAATTTGCAGGTATAAGCTTCAAGGCGTTGTGTGAAAAAATATTAATAAAAATTAGAAAACTATCCAAGATGACAGAAGTTTTCTGTTTTAGTTCATTGTAACATAAATCCACTCTAACTGTGGAGGACATTCCAATATAATCATTTTAGAAGCTTGAACATCACAACATAAATATTGTTTTTGTATTATTATCAAGGTTTGCTATCACATTTCTCGTTGTTGATGTTGGTCAAATTAAGTAAGCTTGATTCAAAATATTCACACGTCTATTATTTATCATGAGTCTAGTGAGATTTTCATAGCAGAGTTTTCATCAGTGCACTGGATCTTTAGAACAAATCATTTACTGTGTTTACAAATACGCTGTCTTTGCCTGATATCAGTTGTTATACTTTTTGTTATTTGAAAGCAGCTTTGGAAGAGTTCAGCATCCTTAAAGGGAGTACGTCCTCCACCCATTCATTTGGGCTGGCCTTCATGCGATCCCAAAGGGCCACCTCATAGGGGGTCGAGTCCATCCAGTCCACCAGTGCTCCATAACTTCTGCCTAGTTGGAGACACACAAACAGATCATTACAAACACGCGTACAGTGCACAGGAGTGGCTGTAGATCAGTGGCAGAATTGGCCACCTCTAAACCAGAAGACTGAGGGATCCCTAGCTGCAGCAGTCACATGTCAAAGTGTCCTTTGACGAGACACTGAACCCAGATTGCTCTGTAGTAGGGCTGAACGATTTCAGAAAATGATCTAATTGCAATATTTTCCCCCAGTGTTGCAATTGCGATTTAATACTTGATTATTTTTAGGTTCCTCATCTTATGTATTATTCAGCAAACATAAGCAGTAAATCATTCCATATAACCAACACAATATTGGATGATTTAAACTAAGGATGAAAGATATGAAAAAAATATCTAATTGGGATTTTGGCTCATATAGCAAATTTGATATCAATTGCTATACTGAAGGGATAATAATTTTTTTGCTATTCTCATTTCTATTAAGAAAATCATACACAAACAGGAGAAGTAGGATTTTAGTAAACTTTTCTGAATAAAAGACACTTGTATGTATGCATAATGTGCAGAGCATGAAACCTCTGCTGCAAAAGATTGTATCAAATTGGTATTTTGACACTTTTTAGGTTATAAAAAAATGTTGCACTGTCTGCGATTTGAAAATTGCAGCAGGCCATATTGTGATTTAATGTAATTTGCAATTAATTGCCCAGCCCTACTTCGTAGTGGCCTACGATCTTGTGAACACTAAATATTTGTGCATTGATGTGTTAAGGTCACTTTGTTAACTGGTAAAATCAGCCATTTATCTCACTGGCACCCACCCCATGCTACCCAGCAGACCAGTAACATGGAGTTACATTTTTAAGCAGGTGCATGTTGGCTACATGTGTAGACATCTGCATAGGGCTGTGTAAACCTCCAACATATACTACTGCATTGATCCATGCAGAAGTGTAAATGAGGCTCTAGTGTTACCTGTGGTGTCCCCTTTCCATTTACTATTGCAGTTTTCCACTATGACTTTTGACCACGCTGATTCAAACTAAGCTGCGCTGATTTACTTTTCACTCACCAGTTTGGATGAGTGATGTCAACGTGGTCCACAGGGTGCGATTTAAACGGGGGGATTTTCCCCTCTCTGTTACTGTTTTATCCCTGCTTCTATCTCTGCTTAGACTGAATGCATCTGACTCTTGAACAGTGGTGATCTAATGATCTAATCTCAGCATGCACTGTGACTGAAATGTTTATGACACACGACCAGAACTTAAGTCTAGTAGTCACACATGGCCTAAATATGCACACTGACAAGTGAAATCAGGACAGACCAGGTGCGTCGTCAGGATAACAACTTTGGCTTACTAATATCATAAACCTTTTAAACCTTTTACTCTTCTTATTTACAAATAAGTTCTAGTCTTTCAAAAATGCTGGAGATGTTTGAAACACTTAGCCCATGATAGAGACAGTCTTTCCTATGTAACAACTAACCAATATTAATTTATTAATTGGCGCTGGTAAAGCATACAGTTCTTATCCAAAAATATGACTGTGTTCATTTTCTGCTGTCCTAAAGACCCATAAATCAATCCTCAGCAGACTGTTATTTAACTTCTATGTAGGAAAACTCTCTCTTGATGACAGATGTGAATATTGTTTGTTTATTGATCACAGAAAGAGAGAGAGTTAATGAAAAGAGAGCATCGTACAGTGCTCTCAGTCTGAGCTTAGAAACTGTTTGAGTTTTGCTTTATGACAATGTAGAGACAATCAGACCAGACAGGATCATTCAGCTCCAACTCCTATCTTTCTTTCTTTGTTTTGTCAGTTTTTGTCGTGTCATAAAGAAACGTTAATCCAGTAGTGAAATCCCAGCAGGTACAGTATTAGTGACAGTGGATAAGATTGAGGAGGGCTCAAAATGCCATGTCATCAGCTCTTGACGCAAACCCCCTGCTGCACTGGGCTGCTGTGCTCAGTCAAACCAAGTAGAGCAAAGCCATTCAAGGTAATGGAAACGCCGCATATCTTTATTCAGTGTGATTTTTTTTAGAGGTGTAAAGTAAAATATTCAACCTAAGAGATTTACTCACTCACTGTACGATGCTCTATGCTACATGCATCCAAACAAAAAAGGTGTGTATTACCGACCTGTCCCAGGACCAAGTCTCAGGCCTCCTAGCAGGTTACTGGCCAGCCTGTCTCTGTCCCAGACAGTCAGCTCCACACAGGCTTCTGCAAGATCAGCCTCTCTGATTCCATCGTAAACCATTGTGTGGTTAAACACTGGATCTACTGTCCTACGCAGCACACGTGTCTTCTGACGACTCTTCCTGCTCGTGTCTGGCAGCACGTAGCTTTAGATGAAGGAGGAAAAATAAATAAATATCGGATATCTTCTGAGAGTATTCCTGGGAAATAAGATAAGGTCCCATTCTTGCAAATAATTGAATAGAGAGCACCACTGTCATTTATGTCCATATGATATTACAGCTACTTATCTTGGCCCCTCGTGGATATTGTAAACAGAGGAAAAAGAATGTACTTTTTTGTACATACCACTTAACATATGGGTCAATGGTGGCTCTAATAAGAGGCAGGTTCTTGCAATCTTTCACCCAGATGTGTATCTCCCCAGTGTTTTGACTCTCCTTTACCAATCCTACTGGAAAGAAAAGGCAAAATATTTGTATTACTTTGTCTACCCTGAGTATTTTCAGTAATTAAAACTTAAACATGACCTTCTTTTGAAGTAAACAAGAAAACTGTGAGCAGTCAGACCTGCACTGTGAATGATCTGAGGCAGGAAACGTATTGCCAGTCTCATCTCTCCCCGGCCATTTGACGGTGCTAGAGTGGGTGTAGTCTGCAGTGTTTGACAAATAACACCTTCCATAAAGAGTGGACTCAAAATCCACCATTAATCCTTAAAAATTCTTTTGTACACAAGTTTAACAATGACTACAGAGCTTGTGATATAACGCTCTCAAGATGGCAGTAAACAAGCAGTTAGACCACATTCTCAGATGACCATGCAGCTACTTGATAAGAAAACAATAAAGCAGGCTGTTTGTCTTTTACCCTTGCTTTCAGAGCTAAGTAGTTCATCTGGGTGTGGTCAAAGTCCCACTTGGAGAGGTCCACGTCTACCTCACCCAGGAAACTGTTCCTGCCAAAGGTGTCGTTATGCCACACTGAAAGAATGAGCGTCTGGGTTCTGAGATACTCCATACGAACTCGATACTGTGAGGAGCAAGAAAGAATCAAGCTGTCATTGTTTGCTGAGCTCCGTGCTGCCAAGTACTAAATGTTACACTTTGGGAAAGTGTTTTCAAAGAAAATCAGGACAGCTGGCATTGTAAGATCAGTGGATTCTTACTCTGAGAATCTCGTTGAAAGTTGGATTTAGTGTCTTCTTTTTTACAGTGGTTTTCCTCTTTCCCAGGTTAGCTTTGTCAGGAGCTAGGTAGCTTTTCACATACCTTAAAAACCAAAAAAGAATAAAAAAGATAAGACTTTAAATGCCAGGTTGAAGTAATCAATTCAGTGCCCAAAATGTACCTGCAACGTCATGTTAGTTGTTGGAGTACATGGCAATGTAGGAAAAAAAAAACACTACACCACATTGATGCAACTGCACTTTTTAAATTACTATGTCATTCATGTTGTGTCAATATATTATTTTCAGCAGCAGAATGCCTTTGTGTTAACAGATATTTAATACTTTTATGTGGACATTTTATCACAGTTTTTATTAGATTGTCAATAACCTTATATCAAAGTTAGTGCAGAGTAAATCCTGTAGGATCTTCAAGTATTTCAGGTACTTACGGGTCTGATCGACCCCTCTTTGGGTCGACTGCTGCCAAGTCTCTGCACTCAGCCACAAAGATGTGAAACTCTCTGATCTTTTGAACGTAGTTGATGGAGAACTGGATGCTTCCTTGAACCTCCACACTGCCAAAGTCTGCACTGTGAATGGTCATCACGCTTCCACTCAGCTAGGAGTACCCACAAAGGAGTAGACAAACATTTTAGTTTGGGAATTACAACTGAAAGTATGAAATGATTAGTCCATAGTTTTTATTGGACTATTTCAGGTTGGTGTTGTTGATGAAAATCTTGTTAATCTTCAAAAGACAATGGTCAAAAGTAAGGCTATCTAGTATCTATTTTAAAAGGGAACATGACTTATGTACATCATTAAAGACTTTGAAGTAAAGGTGCTGAAAATTCATTCAAGTCAGAATCACAAATGTCAATTTCTACAATTCTGAATTGATTCAGTGTCTCAGCATCAACATTTTGAACATACTTTATTTCATCCTTGATACACTTTTCAACAGAAGCCAGTATATTACAGCAAACCCTGCTGCTGATTTATTCTTCTGTGCACTGTCTTCACCTTCATTGGTGCACAGCTGCTGCACTAGGTGTGTTATCCTGGCTCATTAGCTCTGCTCTTAGCATTAGCAGTGCTAGCCCTTTTTTGGTATTGTTTACATGGCTTTGTCTGATTTACTGATGTACCACCGCTGTCTATGTAGCTGTGAGAGACTCAAAATGTCCAGTTTGCACAATAGAAAAATGTTGAGATGTGCTGTGGATTCAACAGTCTCCAGGTAGGAGGAAGAATGACCTAATTTACTCACTATGCTAAACGAAACTAAGGTACATTAGGGATGAGTCAAAAGCCTGAGCTCACATCATACGCCATATCCAGGTGGTGTAAAATAAGCAGAATAACTGCCAAGATCTGCTGACTAACTGATAAAAGATCTACCAGCCAATACTGAATGGACAAAAAATATAGAAGATGGAAGAAAGTTCTTTAGTCTGATGAGACCGAAATGTTGCTTTTAGGCCATCAGACAAGATGCTTTGTTTGGCGGACACCAAACGCTGCACATGACCACAAAAACACAAACCCTGCTGTGAAGCATGGTGGAGGCAGCATCATGCTGTGGGGGAAGCTTCTTGGCAGCTGGCCCTGGAGGGCTTGTAAAGGTAGAGGGTAACATGAATGAAATATAGAAAAATCCTGGAGGACCATCTTCCTCAGCCTGCAAGAGAACTACGGCTAGGGAGAAGATTTAGACAACAAGGTGAATGCTTTGAAGTCAAAGCCCAGGCCTCAATCCAATAAAGAATTTGTGGCTGGACTTAAAACGGGCTGTTCACACCGGAACCTGTGCATCCTGACAGAGCTTGAGCAGTTTTGCAAAGAATGTAGTAAAATTGCATTGATTTGGAAAAAGGAGAGCAACATCAATAGCCTACTCCTGAATTCTACTTGAGGGTATAGGCTAGGTTTCAAGGCTACTCTCTGGGTGTACCTGTGCTAGTGGGTAATGTTGGAGCCAGGATATGAAAATGAACAAGAATGTCATGGACTTGAAAAGATAACTCTGGCTCTATTTTATTGGATTTGTTTATTTTGTCCATACATAAGTAATACTGTTAAATGTCAGGGGTCCAGTTTAATTTGTTGTTTGTTACCATCTGGTTCCCAACCTGATGTGGATTGGAAGCTGCTGAAAGCTGTTGTTTAGACTCTCAGAATAGTTCACACATTGGTTAAAGACAGATACAATTCAAGCTTAAAAGGCAACAAGCAGTGCAGTTAAAGACGGCAGTGTTTGAGTGAAGCGTGTGCAAGCCAGCGTGTTGCAGTGTGTGAACATACAGAAGATACCAAAGATGCCCTGCCAGAGGAGCTGGTGAGGTTAGTGAGGGAGCTGCCGGACATTAGGCTTCCTCTGTGGTTATTATCCTCATAGTTGGAGTCAGTGTCAGTGCCAACGTCCTGAAAAATAAACAGACTGCACAAAAAGCTCCATGCACAAGAATGCAGAGTAAGCTGTAGCCAGAATTTCAGTCATGGCTTTACCTCCTTCTGTAAGAACGAGGGAACTGATTTGCTCATCTTCTTCAGGTGTTCTGGGTCTGAGTATATGGAGGAGGAAGGGGGTGGGATGGAGGAAACTGAAGGGTGGTAAAGCGGGAGGCAAAAAATCTTGATCTAACTTGCAAGAACATTTGTATGTTGTTTTAATCTGTGTATCAAAGAAAATAAGCAGGGAAGTTTTACCATCACTGATGTGTCTCTCAGTGGGATCTTGCCTTCTTTCTTGTCCTGAAACAGAAATAGAAATACTTAATCCCTATCACCAGAGATGAACAATACAAATTCATAGTATGACTTGACTTTAATGATTCAATGAGCTCACTTGGTGGCAACGATCCTGTGATGTCCTCCAAACTTTTAGCCAGGTTTTTGGGCCGTATTTCTGCTCGTCTCAACGCTTTCCTTACAGGGTTTTGACTTTCATCGTCATTATCGCCTGCCATATGAAGAAGAGAGAAAAATGCCTGATCAACAAAGTTTCTTTGTGGGATCACAGCTGCTGGTGAACAATAATGTATGCTACACTTCTTTCTTAGACAATTTCTCTTGTCATGGGTTGAAAAGGAAATAAAGGAACAGTGGAAGGTAAATGTTTGATAACACAAGGTGAAGATTGACTTCTGACTTGTCCACTGAGCTGAGAAAAGAGACATTATTAAGGAGCTGTGAAAGCAGAGAGACATTGCAGTGGCTTAACTGAAGTGTACTGAAAGGGACAATAAAGCACCTGAAGAATGTGATTTAAAGAACAATACACTAATTAAGACTTGAATTAATCAACAATAATGCATTAATGCTGACAGCCCCAATATCTCATATCACATTTAGTTTACATATGTATACTATGTGGATTAAGAGATACTGGATTTAGAGTGCTTTAACCTCCTGAGACCCTTCATGTATGTTTGAGGACACCACATTTTGGCTTTCCTATGATGTAGTGATTAGTTCTGCTGCCTTATTTTTTGGATAATTGTCCACTGAATTGCCATTAAGGTATAAAGAATTTGCTTAAAATGGAGGATTTGCAATGAAGTTTTTCAGGAATTTTCATACAAATTTTAGGGAATTTCTTTACCCTTTCTTTATTAAAAATCCAATAGAACAGTTTATTTTAATCACCAAACTAGTGTCATTTGGGGCTGAATTAAACATTATACAGCCACTTAGAGGACATTTCAAAATATCGCAGTATATATCATGTATCGCGGGAACTTGATTGGGAATTTGGGATGGGGGTGGGGGGGTGTCCTTTGATTTTCAAGAATTTTCATAGAAGTTTTCATTTTTGGGGAAGTTTGGGGGGATTCATGGATATTTTTTTTTGGGGGGGGGGTGCATTTGCAATTCTTTAGAAACTTGATAAGAAATTTAAGGGGGAATTTGCCAGAAAATTTGGGGGTAATTACTTGAAAATTTTCAGCATTTACATGGATTTTTTGGGGGAAATTGTTATTGGAATGTTTCGGCTTTTTGATAAAGTTTCACTGAAACATTTGTTGAAATATTTGAAGAAAGTTTGGGGTACATTTTATGGCCTACTTTAGAAATATGTTTAAGAATTTTCACAGAAATGTTGGGATTTTTGGAAAATTGAGGATTAGATCTAGAGATTTTGTTCATGCTTGCCTTAACATGTCCTTGTGGTCCATCATCAAAATAACGAGAACAATGACTCTGCCATTTCTAACTGACTGTAGACCCCCAACAACCTGGGTAAAAAAAACAATCCAGGGCTGTATTTTCTGCAGAAACACGACCTTAAGGAGATTTGTAGACATTTTTGATACAAACTACTTCCTGTTAAAAGACAAAGCTTAGCATTTAAATATCAGGTCCTACCTAGCCTAATTAAGTGGGAGAAACTAAAAGTGCACTCCAAACAAAAGCTCAGGTCTCAGGAGGAAAAGGAGCTGCTTACAGTCAATTGAAGGTCATGGATCTTTCTTTTTTGCTGTGTGGTGTAAGTTCAGTATGAGCTATATATCACCCATCCCACAAATTAAATATTGGCAGCTGACTTCATATACTCACAGTGTTTACAGAGATTTGCTTCTGCCAACACAGATAACCAAACACGGACATGAAATCAAGGATGCTGTTAGTCACAACCAACAGTCATAATAATCATCATCAAACTGGAAACTGCAAGAGTTACACAACTGACACATAACTGTTTTTAAAACACTGTACATGTAGACTACATACTCTATATCGAAACTACACACAGAGGTCAATTTTACTAGGTTTAGATTCCCATCCTGCTCTGTCAGATGTAGTTTTAACCCTAGTACAGTTTTATTTAAATCAAATCCTGATTTAATTCATGATCTGTCTTATAGTACTTTCTGGCTTTATTATTCGGGATGCATGTTTTCAACAACTTGACCCATATAGTTAATTTACTCAGAAAAATAAACTTTCTCTCCTCTTTCAAAGGCACTGCAATTTTTGCCAATTGGTTGAATTTCAATAAATGTACCTTAATTTTATTTAGGAACATTAAAATGTGTATCAAATCCTGGAGAATAATCAGAAGGGCCCTTATTTTCCTCGTTTCAAGTTTAACATTTCATCTGTTATTCACTTACTTTGTGGCTGGATTGCAGGAACAGAGAGTTCCTGTTAAATATTTCTTTTTAAATCTCCAAACAACTGTAATCAAACCAAACCTTATAAAAACTTACGGTTTGAGCTGCTCCTGGAGATGGACCAGGTTTCGGACATGCTGCTCACAGAGGAGTCCTGGCCTGTGTCTGAGCTATAGGTTGCCCACAGGGGGCGATGATTCGACTTGCTCCCCCTCTTGCTGTACCGCTCCTCTGAGCTGACCGGAGTGCTGGCCCTCACTGGCCCACCAAGGTCAAACTCATGTCCAAACTTTCTATCTGACTCCTCGTCCTTACAAGTCTGGACGGGGGAGGTGTGGACGCTGGTTTTATCCGTCATGCCGAGGTAATGACTGTAGTCTCTGGGAACATACGCTCGTGCCCTGGGAGTCATGGTGTCGGAGTCCTCGGATGTTCTTCTCAGCATGTCCTCCATGTTCTTCCTCGGCTTTCTGCTCTGAGAGTGAACAGGGCTGACATCTATTTTAAGCTGGATTTGATTTTTTTGGTCAGGAACACTCAGAGCAAACATGCTTGTGGCTCGGCGCATTGAATTGGAACGACTGTCCTTTCTGCTCTTAGGAGAGCAACTTTCTTTTCCTGAACTGGTTTGTGGTTTTGAGTATTTCTCCTCTCTGCTGGAGTCCTTTGAGCTCTTAGAGCTGTTTTTGCTGTCATTGACTGCTCTTGACCCCACCTGTCTATCGTGAGACATTGATCGATTTTTAGAGGGAGAAGATTCTTTACTGACACTAGGTCTTGTTTTCTCTAAAGCAGCTGAAACACGATTCAGCTCAGGATCAAACTTGAACTCCTGAGATGTCAGCTGGGCATTTATTGGCTCTTTCCTTTTCGGGCTTTTAGGTTTGTCAGAAGGAAATGACCCCTTACTGTCTGCTGTGGCCTCATCCCAGAACTCACGCAGAGTTTTAAACTGCACTCTGTTCACACCCAAACTAGGAGATGACTTCTCCATCCTCTGATTCAATGGCAGAACAGTAAAATTTGGATTATTTCTATTTGAGTCTTCCTCATCACTGCTGAATTCGTTTACAATTGACCTCAAGTCAACCTCTGATTTTGTAAATCTTTTATTCAGTCTTGCCTGATTTGCACCTCGAGCAACTCTGCCTTCACCTCTGGGTTTAGGTTTGCCGACGTGAAACGTTGCCTTGTTCCTCTCCTGCTCCCAGAAAGATTTGAGCTGCTTTATCCTATCTGCAGGGATTTCCTGAGGTGGTACACCTTGTCTGTTTAAGTGAGGGCTGTTTACTTTATTCTGCTTTCCTTTTGGAGATGCACTTGTTTGCATGCTGCCATCCTCACTGTCCCTGCTCTTTGTACCTTCGCTCAAACCTCTTTGCATTTGTGTTTGTAAGTCATTCCCACCTTGTTTGTAGTCAGCATATGAGCTGTTCCTCAATGAACAGAGCTTCTCTGAGTCTGGACTTTCCACTGAGTGTAAATCTGTATTTGTATTTATCAAAGAGACCGGGACAGTCCTGGACAGTTCAGCTTGCTTTTGGGTTCCCAAGGAGTTGGTCTCACTCTCTGGACTCAGTCTGAAATCAGTGGATTTTCTTGGCTTTGGACTCAATCTGGTTACACTTAAAATCTCTGTGTCAGAGCCTCTCCTGTCAGCTACTTGAGGATTGGCTGCAAACTTGGAATAATTGGAGTTGTGTGTCGAGTCATGATTGCTCATTGTCTTGGCAGTAAACATCTCCAGAATATCACCTTTCTGATTATTGATCAAGTAATCTTTATCTCTAGCGTCCTTCTGCAGACTGATGACCAGCTGTTGTTCTCTGTCATCCTCATGATTGGGTGCACGCTTGTTCATCCCAGGCATACAGGGAATATCAGACACTCTGTGAGTTGTGTTCAGTTCTTCTCTATCTATCTCTGCAGGTTTTTGATCTTTATCGTCTGGCTTATTTGATTTGCCGATGAGTATTTTTGGGCCAGAGTTGTTTTTCTCCCAGAATGTCTTAAGAAGAGAGATTTGGGGCAATTCACTTTCATTGTTCATATCTTCATCCCTCTGTGACCATACCCTATCTCTTGTTTCCTCCTTTGCCTCTTTTTTTGCTTTTTTGGTCACTTTCTCTTTGCCTACTTTGTCTGTGGCTCTTAACCCTTCACCACCATGGGTTTTTCCCTGATTGAGATCACTCTTCATTTTATAATTGTCCTTCTTTTGATCACTTACAACTTCCCTGACATCTTCCCCTCTGAGTTTTCCGACTTCACTGTGCTTGTCAGAGCTTTTTTTCACCTCTGGACCATCGTCTGTGTTCAGCCAATCATTGCTATCTGTGCTGCGGTTGAACCAGTCTAGCACCTTTGCAATGGAGTCCTCTTCATCACCAGTGGGACTGGTGGCCTGGGTGGATAATTTAAATGTGCCATTCTGACTTGATTTTGGCTGCAGCTGCACGTCTGACTTGTCAATGAAGTTGAGATCATATGATATTGGAGGTTCTGGGTCTGAAAAGTCGTGTATAAAAAGAAATTAAAATGTCTGTTAGAGAAAGAAGAAATCTACCACCACTGTTGTTATCAGATTTTCTTTCTTAAATCCCCTGATAAATGCTAATGTCACCATACTAACATGCTAACGAAGATAAATCTAGCCAGTAAGCATGCTAACAACTGCTTGCATACATGTAATACAGTTAAGGCATTTGGAAATATTATATGTTTAGGAGGTGACTGGTCATAAAAAGAAGTAATGATGGGCTTAAATTAAAAAAATCAGACAGGCAACAAGTAGCTAATTTCATGCACTTAATCCAATATTTCAATCAAAAACTACAAATGTAAACTACCAATACTAGAAAAAGAAAAGTTTTGGGGCCTGAGGCATTGAGATTATTCATCCTGGAGCAATAGATGTGTGTGAAACTGAATTTCTGTTTGCCTCTGTCCAACACATTTCCAGTATTTCTCCAAGAAAGTGATTAAATGATCAGAGGACAAACCAGTGGGTTAATATACTGAAAATAACACCACCTCAGGGCCATGCATGTCCCCAGGGGATGATAAATATTTACAAATACATGTTTATCAATTCATGCAGTAGCTGACAGTAATTAACCTAAAACCAAAGTGTAGGCTCTGGGGACAGACATTGCCATTTCTAGAATAATGCCACAAGCTTGACTAAATCATAGCTCACAGACAAACTGCTAAACCAGTGTTGCATCATAAACATTAAAACAATTATATTTGAAGCTTTAGCCTTGGAAGAGATAAGTGGACTCAAGGTACATGGACTCAAGCTTGTACAAAGCTTTTCTAGACATCTGATTTCTCGAAGTGTGTTTAGTAGTATTAACTAATCTCATTCATATTCATATACATTCAGATGCAGTGGGAGAAGCTGGGGACTAAGTGTATGGTCAAATGTCGATGTGCCCAGTCAGATCAACATGTGACTGCAGGAGCAGGGCACTGAAACCCTGACCGTTGGGCTTGAAACAGAACAAAGGCCTTCAAGCATTTAGGCAGTCTACATGTCTGGTTCTGTCTGTAACATTCATTATGGTCAGTCGGAGCAACAATGGACTGGCATGTTGGCATGAGCAGCTTCATTAAGTAAAATACATAATGTGAGCTCAACAGACAGGCACTGTTGTAGTTTACCTACAGTGGATCCACTTGAGTTAAAGCTGGCAAGAAGAACGAAAGCAAATTTCCTACCAAGAAAGTGCAGTTCTTTGCTCTTCTTTCAATAAGAAATAAAAACAGGCTCTATAGCTACATCTGAACTAATGGTTTCACTGTCGGCAGCCATTGTTTATTAGTTTGCAGTACAACTGAACCCCTAATTTTTCAGATTGGGCAAAAACATTTCACTGGACCTTTGTAACATGAATCTGCCTGATGACGACATGGAATCTTGCCAATCCATCAACTTTGCAAGGCTATGTCTGTTTAACCCCTAGAGTAAATTGCTTGGTAACTTATGAACTTTTCTTTTCCAAAATTCAAGTGAAATTACTGTAGTAGATTTATTCTTAAAGCCCAGGTTGTCCTGAAAAAAATGGATGTATAGAGCTTGACTGTGCACCACAGGGTTGAAGTTTTATAAGCTTTTTAAGAGAACAAGTCCAGATGAGACATGATAGAGAAAAAAAAATAGTTGTGAGTTTTAAGGGTTAACTACAATAACACTTTAGATCTGGCTCTGTTGTTTATAGCTATGAATGAAGGCCCTTTTGGCAAGTACTTCAGCAGTGTAAATTGGTCAGTACTCTAATGTACTCTTCACTAGACTACATTATAAACAGAACATCAATTTCTTGATCCATCAAAACATGCAATGTCATTTTCCCTCCAAATGTGGTATTTGATTTGTTGGTCATTTATTTAGAAATACCAAATGTTCTACCTTACTGAGGCTTTTTTCTACTTGAATTTTGTCAAATGACGATATGCTCCACAGATGGATGCAAACAAACCATCTGTCTCTTTTTCAGGGATATCAGTGAAAGGAAGAAACAGCCAAAGTGACGCTATTTTTCAGTACTTTCCAGACTTCAATCTGGTCCTTAAAACAAACTATTTGATCAAACATCGGAGACTAAAGCCTTCCTCTGTTGTCAAACTGTTCACTAGTCCTTTCATAGTTATTATGACTTTAAGAGTCTGTTTGTCTAAAAGGATGGTGCCACTGCCCAGTTTAAGCCTTTTTCTAACTACATTTTTTTAACAGTGAATGAACTCACCTGCAGTGCTTTGAGGCAAGCTCAGCTCTCCCTGTCTTGTCGATGTTCCCACACTGCTGCAGGTGTCTTGGTCTGTATCCTGAATGCTGCCGATGCGCTGGAGGAGCTTATTCATTGCTGGATGTTGAACTTGTGTCTGACCATTTTGCTCACCACTTTTCTGTGGGACCTTTCTGTCAGTGGAGCCATCACTCATTGCTGATGCAGCTGGACTGCAATCAAACAGTAATTTCTTTTCATTTGTAAGGTCAGGGGAGTCATTTATAGACCCTTCTCTTTTTACGGATGATGGACTTCTTTCTCTTTCCAGGCTGGAGCTAGACATAACCTTTGATATGTTATCAGTCGGTGGCTGGGAGTTTTCATCTTGAGATATGGATGAAAACTGAGATACCTGTTCAGAAACCTCACTTTTCCTAGGCATTTCATCCGTGCCCCTTTGATTTGACTGGTTGGAGCTACCACTGGACCCTCGTTGGAGGCTCTGTCTTGGGGCAGGAATAACTCCTGCTGACGTGACCTGAGCCTCTGACCCTGTCCCAGCATTTTCTGTCTTTGTCTGTCTTGGAAGGAATGTCCTCTTCTTTGGTACAGGCTTGAACCCGGCTGACGAGCCCTCGGATGTGATGGAGCCCCCTGAGCTCTGTGTGGACTCTGCAGCAGGGGCAGTCTTTTGTGGAGGTATGGGCTCTGTGGAAAACAGAAAAAAACAATTAGCCAAGATATAAAGATATGTTTAAAATATGAACGCAGTCTCTTTTCTAACCTGTCTCAGATGTCTCCTGGTGTGGACTGCTTGCTGTATCGATGCTATTTTCAGGTGGGTCGACAACAATGAGGGATGCTCGGTTGAAAGGGTTATGCCTGGGCTTGAAGGTAAAAGAACATTATTGTTTTTTTTTAACACTGTGATATCTGCAAATTAACTACAAGATGGACAAAAAGTATCATTATAGTTCATATTCCTACCATTCTTGGAGAGCGAACTACTGAGTTCACAGTCTCTTTTTGTGCATCTCTGCAGACAAATGATTGCAAAGTGAGGAATTAAAGAAAAAACAGTCACTTCAAAGTATCAGCTAAGGTCTTAAAGTTTGTGTTTTGTCTTGTTCTTACTGAGATCTGCATGACTGGGGCTTATCAACTCATTAACAAAGCTGATATCAAAGAGAAATAAGTCTACCCAAAATAACAAACCCAAAAGATAAACTGACATAATCTGGTAATTTGCAGATGCATGAGACAACTTGTATCACATGAAGAAACTTACTTTATTGGTTGTGAATAAAATGCATGTGATGTGGTATGAAAACAATGGGAGTGCACTGTAAAATCTTCCATTATCAGAGAGCAAACAGAGTTTGGGCAATAGCATTCTTCAGCTTTCTGTACATCAAAAATCAGCAAAATCAAATATTGACCCAGCTTGAAATAGTCTTGTGTATCTTAGCCATTGCACAAAGTAACTGAAACGTACATTTTATGTTGTATCCCGGAAAGGTTTTAGATCGTGCAACAGACAATTTATTCAAAAAGCAATAATAATGATATTAAAAATATAATATTAAAGACATGAGTTGAATTCAGCCAGAAAGAAGAGAAACCTTCTAACCACCTGGATCTTTGCTTGAATTTCATTGCAAAAATAACCACAATACCAACAGTGATGGTCTACTTACTCAAAACAAGCAAACAGTTCTTATTACTGAGAGCTTCAGAGAGCTAAGCTCTTGCCTGTCCTCTCTGATTACATCAGACCACATCCTGTAATGTTGTGAGTAACTAGCTGGGCAATAAAACTGCTATGTTCCCTGTTAGCACCACCTATGTTTACACAGACTGAGTCACAAGACTGCACACTCAAAAATACACACTGATGGAGAAGGAAAGAGAAGCTGCAACAGTATTTTAAAACTGTAACCAGAGTTGGCATTTTGTTGTAGATGTTTGAGAGAAGCAGACAACATTTCAGTACCAAGAGTCATAAAACATTTTGGGCCATGTCAAATACAGACAGCAGGCAAATGACAAGCGTGGGAACATGTATAGATTAGAAAGGCTTGCTTACTTGTTCTCCTGTGGCTGCAGAGCTACTAAACACCTGGCAGGTTTTGGTGGAGCGACGATGTCTGAACCTCGACTGTTGGGTGTTTTGGGTCTTTCCAGTCTTGGAGAGTCTGCAGCAGCAGAGAGAAAGAAAATACAGTATGAAGTGCCATAACAAGCTTTAATACATTTTAATTTAGGAGGATGGTTGAGGGTGAATTCGTTCTTCCTTTTGACCCCTTGCATACCCTTAATGTTACCAAGCATCTCAGTCACATATTGATCCTTTCATTAATCTTTGAGGAAAAGTATAAATGTTGTATCACATACGTTTTTTATGTGTTCACATATAAGTAATCTGACTCCAGTTTCTTATTATAAACCTTGCACAAAAAGTAAGGATATTTGTGTTTGGTAGATTATTTATTTGTTGTAACAATACTTCTTGGCAATAAATATTAAACCCACATACTCAGCTCTGCTGCCCAACCCACAAATGCATGTTCCTAACAAATGTGGCACCGTCTCAAAGGGATATAACAGCTTTCCAACGGTATAAGATTTCTTGCCAAGAAGCATTGTTACAAAAAAAGAACTAATCTACCAAACACACAGAAATTTCCTACTTTTGTGCAAAGTTTATATTTCATCTGTTGATCATCTGTGGGGTTTTGAGATTCCTTAGTTTTTACCACTCTGGCCTAAAAAGGCCAGATGTTTGCCTTGCAGATGATGAATGTTGAATTCTGATATCTCAACAAACTTTGCCTCTTCAATCTGATCTTCTTCTCAATGGCAGCTTACCCATAATCCACTGTACAAGCATCAAATGTTGCAGTTTAAATCTGTAAAATTGTTATATTTAATCTCTGGTTTCACCAAAGGGACACATGCTTGTCTTGTGTGGAACTGTACATGTCATCAAATCTTGATAATACCACCAAAGGTGAGTTTGACTGCTGCTGGATCAAAGGTAAAAATGAAGTTACAGGATCAGAGAAAAACTTTAAGAGTTCTGAGATCATAATTGGAGCTGGATTCTTCCTTTGATCACAACCTGTGTGCTAAAGCAAACCCTATGTCAACAGTTCTGCTCACACACACCTAAACCAGCCTTCCTGGGTTTCATGGAGGCCAGGATGATTTCCGAGCCGTGGATCTTGTCCATGTGTCTGCGAGACTTGGCCTCGTAAAACCATTCTCCTGTCAGGTACTTCTTCTTTGAGTCTAACTGTGAGCCGGTGTTCAGGATTTTCTCCAGTTTCCTGAAGGGTGAAACAGAGACGAGACAAATGCTTAAGCTGAGAGGTTTCCAGATATCACTCTTTGTCTTTTATTATACAGCATGTTAATCCAGGCTGAGATGAATAAGAGTTATTAAAAAGGAACAGGATATAGTGCCTCACCAGCCCGGTGGCTACAGATGCACAAAAAGACTCTTATGAATGAACAAAAAGAAGACAACGCTTACTTTAAGCTGCACTGAATGGAGAATCGGACACCGTTTGACTTCGTTTTGAGCTGTACTAATCTCTAAATATGAGGTGAAATATAAAACCAAAGAAAACCTGAGACAAGGTATGCATCAATAGACTTTATTAAGAGGTTCACACTACATGCACAAATGGTTTTTATGCTCAAATGGAGGTTGTTAAATTTTTGATTTGCATTGAAAAGAAGGAACTACTCTAGATTAAAATGGTATGAATCTTTGATTAAATTCTCTTTTCTGTTTTTTTTATTCTTTTCATCATTCTCCAGAGTAAGTAATTTTATTTATCACTTTTTCATTATTAAATCTGATTCCTACCACACTGTATATATTTCTTTCTTTCTTACTCAACAACTTCTACATTCCACCGCTTCATTGTGAGCCTTATATAACAGCTGCACATGATTTTTCCCAAGGAAGGAATTCAGGAAAACATTTCCATCAAGTTCAAAATTGAATCAAAGGCATCAGAATGAGCACCCATCTTTCCTCTTGACGGAGAGCCGCCGTGGTCATGTGAATGAAGGGTAGCGCATTAGTACAGGCTGTTGGCTTAATCCTTTTACACTTGACTGGGTGAGACACAGCGAGCACACAAAAAAGAAAGTTAGCCAGCTAATTTCATTAAACTTTATGAAAAGCACATTGTTTTATGACCATCCCCAATCTGAAAACAAAATATAATATATCTTCAGAGAGTTTTTAAAATGTTAATATGCATAATTTGATCCTGATTGGGAAAGAAGTTTCTTCTTTTGTTTCAGGGCGTGAGAAGTCAGAGTGCTTCTGTTTGTCTTTACAAGCCTTGGACATACATGAAGAGGAATGTTTGACCCTCCCAAAGGTCCGATACAGAGATAAGACATAAACCAGAGCTGTTACTTTTAATAAAGAAGGTGGTATCAGGATCCAAATTAAACTCTGCAGAAATCCCACTCTCCACAGGTGAGGTGTCGCCCATCATTGAGGCCTTAAAGGGTTTCTATTCCTGTCTGCGAGAGCAGCATGATCCTCTCCCATGTGTGGCTCTAATCTAATTGCCCGTCTCACATCGAGGCTTCTCAGCAGCCGAGGCGGCGTCTGTTTCCGGACAAGCTGTTATTGAGTTATTCTATTATGATCAGACGGTTATCATGTCCAACAAAGGCCTCTTCTCACCAAACAGGCGATAGACGCACTTATTGAATCAATAAAGTCACATGAACTGAATACCAGGACATTATCTCAAATGTCAGCTGAAGCATTTTCATGTAAAAAAAAAAAAAAAAAAAAAACCTGAGAGTGAGTTTTGATAGTTTAATATTTCTACCTGACTCTCTCTTCCTCTGCCTTCTTAAGCTCGGCATCCCTCCTCAGCACCGTCATGATCGCCTCCTGCTCCTCCTCTGTCAGGTGGCTCAGGTCGATCATGGCTCCTCCTTTGACGTGGGAAAGTACTGCGGTGTTGACTAAATCTCGTAGCAACAGATTCACTTGGTCACATCCTGAGAAAAAAGTTGCAAACATGGTAACTCCATGTGAAAGTAAACCTTTACATGCATTAATATGAAAAACAGAAAAAAAACCCTGAAAAACAAAGGCAGGCATACAAGGCTGACAAATTTAATGAACACATCTGAACTCCAGTGACTTTAATACAACCCTCCTGATTAAAGATGATGAATGAAGTGTCTGTAGTTGCATCATTTCAATCAGGATCATTTGAAATACCTGAAGCCATTCCAAAAAAGAAATAGTGGTTTAAAGTGAATCACTGTAGTATCTGTATCTGGTCTGTAAAGGGGAGAATGTTCCTAACTCTCGAGATAAAATTATCAAATACTTGGAACCAAGTTTAAACAGTATTCTGAAAACTACACAGCTCTAAACAGATTTCCTAGCCAATTTGACTTAATAGTTCACTGCTTCACGACTTTTCATGGCAGCAGTGTCCTAAACATGAGTAAGGGTAATGTGAACAGAAGTTAACTGGCCAAAAGAAGTTGAAATCAGGATAGTAATCATAATAGGTGACTGTCGCCAAATTTGAATGTATAAATAATCTGATTTTGCACTGAATTATTACAGTCATTTTATGTTTTATTGCATATATTTTTTATATTTTATTGCATTTTAGGACACAATGTGTACAGTGCATTCAGAAGTTTTCAGACCCCCTTCACTTTGTTCAATTTTCTTATGTTGCAGCCTTGCAGCAATCCTGTTTCTGAGCTCTGCAGGCAGTTCCTTTGACGTCATGGCTTGTTTATTGCTCTGACATGCACTGTCAGCTGTGAGTCCTTCTTCAGAGATTTGCGTGAGCCTTTCCAAATCATGTCCAATCAGTTAAATTTAGCACACATGGACTCTAATCAAGGTGTAGAAACATCTCAGCAAAGATTGTGTAAAAAAGGAAGGAATCTAAGCTGAATTTCAAGTTTGTTTGCAAAGGGTCTGAATGCTGTCAATGTGATAATCCAGGTTTTTTTTAAATGTTTAATCTATTTGCAAAACAACTTAAATAATATTTATTTTCTTTGCTATACTGTATTACATCATTTTGTGAGCTGCCATGAGTTTTACACCCCTAATGGAATAAGCAACAGTGCTCTGACAACGCACAATAAGGGACAAAAATACTGAAATACTGAAGCTTGATAGTCTATTTAGAAAAAGAAAACACAACAGTTATAGTTTAAGCTGATGTACTGCTTCTTAGCAGCTACCACAATCACACAAATAATAAGATGAGGAAAAATGGCAACCATGTTGTCAGTTTTGGCTACCACAAGTTACTGGCCTGGCAATATTAAGAGGCCCGTTTTAAATTTATTTAGAGTTCCAATTCACACATTTGATCACTTTCCACTGTTGCTTTTATTCAACAGATGAAGTTATAAATGTTCACGATCACATATTATGAGCTTATGAATATAACGTTATATTCAGCCAGTTATTTTGAACTTTTATGGCCCATTTCATGTGTCTGTCTACCTTGCAGCTATATTGGTAATGCTTTACAAATGAGGAAACAATGGGAATAAAAAAGTTAGTTAAAGTGGGTATTTCCTTCATCTCTTTCCCATAAAATCATTTCAGCCCCTCTTGTATATCTTGTAGCCATTTTAAAGGCCCCGACCCCTTGTTTGGAAACCACTAGACAAATCTTCTTGTTCTTTAGCAGTATAATTCATCATGTCTGTCTGAGTGTTCGCTTTGGGAGCTGGTCGTCTACCAAACGTGTAAACTCTGTCTGACAGCTCCAAAAACAAACTCAGAGCATTTATTTGTTTGGCTTTGTTACGCAGTACTTGACAGTAAGGAAAAAAAAAGGCTGCTCATGTGAATCTCATTGGCAGATTCTAGGATAAAGGTAAAGAAATACTGAGAATGTTTTATTGTAAACAACTTGTTTTTCTCTATTAGATAAATTAAATCTGATTTAATTCAATAGCCTACATGGATATGTTTTCGGGATGCTTTTATGGAGCTCACGTGTATTGTTTTTTTTTTTTTTTTACCAGGCCAATACAGAATCAATTGATAAACACATTTTTTTCATTAACAGAACTATTTATTGCCATTATTTATTAAGATTTTGCTGTACAATACAAAAGAAGTAGGCTATTTTACTTATCTTTTGAGTACTTTTTATCAGTAGTATTTCACCTTTTATATTAAACTAGACCTGCACAACACAAGAAAATCTGCAGTTCTGTTGCAATAAACACACAAGTGGTAAAAGTATTAACAAAATCTCAGGTTCTGCCTCTTTCTGTTCTTTATATTTTGCACATGATACCTTACTTTTATTTGCAAGATGTTCCTCCTGAATATTAAATACATCAAAAACGCCTTTTTTTCCAACACTAAATTTTTACTAGTTGACCAATTGATTAATTCAAACTTCAGCTGTCCATATAAAAAGGAGTGAAACCTTGTCCATTATACTCAGGTTTTCATATTTTAACTGCTATTTAACTGATGAAGCATTGTGTGTGTACATGAAATTAATTTTTCATATTCATTGTGATAAATTCAGGCTTTTCACATGCAATAACAATAAAATGTAATAAACGGTGCAGCCCAAACTTAAACCTTTATCTTAGTTAAATACTGTAGCATCCAATAATTAAAAAAAAAAGTTCTTAAGTTTCAGATGTGAAATGAAGAAAACTTCCCTGTCAGAGGTGTTAGCTTACCTATTTTTTGTGATGTGTATTCAATTAATGCTGGCCTACAAAGCACATATCTCCCGTATGTGCTTTGTGTTCTGATAATTAATGTTGAGCAAATTTATATATATATATATATATATATATATATATATATATATATATATATGTGTGTGTGTGTGTGTGTGTGTGTGTGTGTGTGTGTCTGTGGAGTGGATTAATGTTCAGAAATAGCCTGCTTTTTACAAATTAAAGTCATATTTCTTAGTTGCATCACGTGCCAGTTAGACTACAATAGCCCAGCATTGCCTACACTTCTGTAAAGAACTTGTCTAAAACGTTACATGAAGATTAATTAAAACAACTTTCTAGCTCATGAATGCACTTATATGTCAAATATAATAGCCAAGATCAATTCAAAAAGAAGAAATTATGAAATAAAATCAATGACGCACATAGTATATCAATATTTAAAGTGCAGTTAACTGTCAGACAAATATCGAAAAATAAAGGTACAATAGGCTACCTGCACCAAGATGCTTTAAAAAGAGCAAATATGACTTGCTTAAGTAGACAACAAGAAATTGTAGTAATAATGTGAGTAAAACTTCAGTCCTTATACCAAGCAGAAACCATATACCAAATACTTTAAGCCAACGTTTTGTCACCTTTCCCCCTCCTTGCTCTTTAAAGTATTTTGTCCCCTCTGGCTTTTAGTATTGACATGTCGCCTACCTCACAGCACCGCTGCGGGCTCTCTTCAAACTGTCCTGTTACTTCCATCCTCATGTTTCGGTTAAAAAAAAAACATGAAAGTGAGAGAAGAAACTTTTACCTCCTCCGCAGGTCTGCTGCTGCTCAAGCTGGATGTAAAGGACTCATCCGATAGCAGCTGAGAGGAGGAGGTGACGGAGGAGGGCGGACCAGTGTGTTATGGATGAGGAGTACCTGTATGTGCATCAGCATCGAGAGGAATATTAAACAGACACCTGTGAGGACATAAATACTCTGATTTGATTTATATTTTAATTGGAGCCTTTCTTAGCTATTTTTCGTGTAAGGTTAAGGTGCATTTCGTTTTAATCCGTTATTTGATTGAGGGTGTAATTACAGGCAGCGCCCAGCAGGTGTCATTAGTCCCCACAGGGTGAGATCATCACTGTTTGACAAAAGGGTGTGAGCCGTGTGAGCATGCAGGCAATCAGAGCCTCAAGCATCTCACACAGCAATTACATACTCACAATACTCATTATAAATAACAGTGTGGAGTCAAAATTACTGTTTAGATTACATAATAGCACCACGGTGACAACGATGTAAAGACGTGTTATACCATACCTTCACAGTTCAGCAGATCACCCTCTGGTTTGTTGAGTGGAGCAGGAGGAGAAAATTACAAACAAACCAGACTGTGTGAGAAGCTTGGATGCATTCTGGAAACCTACTTAGTGATTTCCATGAGGAGTACTTCTCTCCTTAATCTTGTGTTTATCTACTTGAGGAATAAACCAAAAAATACACTGCCATTGCTATTTAAATGTTGTGGTTTAAAGACATGACAATAGTTTAGCTGTGGACAACTGAAACTAAAGCAATCTGTGTTCAAGACAAGCAAAACAAAAAAACAAAACAAAACAAAAAAAAAACCCAAAACGTCTTTTCAGTTTAAAACTTTTTTTTTTTTTTTTAACAAACCTTTAGTGGCAGGATGTATGGAACATCTCTTAAAAGCCTGATCACTCATTTTATTTAAGTATCTAGAAATACAAAGTTTACAAAACTCATTTTAGTAGAGGTCCTGCTTTATTAATTCAGGTCTTGTAAATGGCCCATAGTTCTGATGTTTTAAGTCTGTTTTATTACATGATGCATATTTCCTTTGTGGATTGCTACTTTGAACTAGGGACCATGTTTCTTTTTATATTTTTTTAAAGGGTAAACCGAGAGAGAGGGAAACTGTTCTTCAACGGGGGTTAAATCTAATTTCAAAAGCAGGTCCACCCTAAGCAGGTTTGATGCAGCTTTAAGAGTAATTAGAGGAAACCACCATGCAGGATACAAAGAAGAAAATAGTATGAGTTTTTGTTTACTATTCTGATGTAGATTTATACCATCTCTGGCTTGCATGTTGAAAGTAGCTTTCTTTATAAGATTCAATTACACTGCCTATAAAAGATATTCACCCACTTGGATGTTTTACCCTTTTACTGATTTTATAAATCAATCATGATCAATATAGATTGGCTTTTTTGACCAAAAAACAAAAAAATCTTTAATGTCAAAGTGAAAACAGTTTTCTATATGTAAGTAATGTCAATTACATAGAAATATGTTATGTAAAATAAATGACTGCATAAATATTCATCCCCTTTAAAGTGACTGACCTAAACATAGGTCATACAAGCAGCAGGATGTTTTGCTAAGAAACACAATTCAAAACATAAAAAGGATATTAGGAGGCATAAGAGAACCACTCTGCCCTCAGGGGGCCCCATAAACCAAAAGTTCACCACTGGAGTTTTAATGTTCACCTTGATAAATAAACAAGCGACAGTTTGTGGAAGCTGCTCTTTATTTGTAAAAGAAAGAAAAAAGACTTCAGTCATTGTCTGCTACACGTTCTAATTACATAAAGAAAATATCTGCGGAGACAAACGCAGAGAATATCCTGAATCAAACTTAGGTAGAGTCAAATTTGATTGAATTGCTTTCATATTTCATACATCTTTCACTTTTTCACCTCCTAAAGAACAGTCAGTATATTATATACACAGAGCACCGATCAACAGTGCTCCTCCGCTCCGCCCTGGTCCTCTGGATCTTTTATACAACTAATTTACATCTAATCGGAGATCCTTTTTTATTTACCCATTAGCTTAGCCATGGCTAACCAGCAAGCAGACACACTCTGTTCTCTTGACTCCGCCCCTTGCCCCACCCCCAAAGCTCCTGCTGAGGAACTACATTGTGGAAAGATGTGTGCAACATGAAGACAACTCTTTCACATTCAGAGTAAAGGCAGCCTTGAATACGGTCAGTGAGTCAATGGCATGCCAAGCTTAAAGCAAATGGAGCCCACCACCCAGTGCGACGCTTCAGATTTTCGTGGATGACGTGTTTTTGTTTTTTTGTTTTTTTCCATCTAGACAGGAAACTGATCCATTGCAAAAAACCCTAGGCACAGAATCGACTATATACTGTTAACTGACTCATACTCTAACCCCTGTACTTTAAGTACAGCGGAGATTGTGAAATCTTTCATCTAGTAAAAAATTTTCTTAACACAAAACTTGTAGAATATTTAGTGCTCTATCATTCCGCTTAATAGGTGTAATTTATATAATAGCTATTTTTTACTCTACCTCTCAATGATAGTCTGAGATCCTTGTTTTATGCTGAAGCACTCCCACAGGTGTTCAATGTACTGTAGATTTTACATTATTTTCCCCCAATCTTAAACCAATAATCATAAATAAATACAAACAACACACAAGGAATGTCTACTGTAAACACGGTAAAAAAGACAAAAACTAAACAGGTGTAAACGCCATTAGCATCACTACTTAGTGACAGTTAAATAACTGTGGGGAACGGATGACTGATGATCGGATCAAGAAAGGGGAGGACCACTCTCCGCTTTCCCTCCGCCCCCTCCCCAGCTGAACATCGAGCCGTTTTGCATCCAGCCACAGTTTGTCCAAATACATAACATCAAAGTTTCTCCGCACCCAGTACTATCTTTACAGATCGGGCTGTAAAATGGATAAGGAATCCTCTTTAAGGGGAGTTAGACAGCAGCATCACTCGACGTCTTGGACAAGTTACAGAATAATGGGTGTGAGCTAGCGCCAAACGTCATTTGGACATGGTTACCATGGTTTCTGACAGTCGTTGCACCATTGTGTTCTTGACATGTCTGTGTTTGGGAGTGTGTGTAAGTGTGTGCATGTAAATGTTTCTCTGAAGAGTTAGACTGCAACGAGGACAAAGCTTTGCTGCTAAGTGCTTCATCTTCTGAGAGACACTTTTCTTCAAATTACATGAACTGCATCTGAAAGAGGAGAAACAGATGATGTTAGTACAAGGCTACAATATGATCAGAGATAATATACAAGAATGACTGTTCAATAAGCCCTCCCCTGGAGTAATACTGTCCAACCACCACATTGGCACTTAGAACAAGGCACTGCAGGTCTGTCAAGCTTTGAATACAGTGGTGCTGTGGTTAAAGGGAAACTTATAAGGTCAAGTTCCTATGAAAACATGTCTCTTTCAATGTTAAGGTGAAACAACAATGCTATAGTAGAGCTTAGGGATATGGCCTCAATCTACATTACAGATTTTTCTTTTTGCTCTCTGCAGTGGAAGAATTCTATTATTACAAAATTAAAAGGAACAAAACATTTAAAGGCATTTCCAGGTGATACTAGCCTCTCCTCCATAAAAAGAAACCTGTAATTGCATACTGAACTCATGTCTCTGCATAAATTCACATTAAAATGTTTTTCAAGTGTGTTTAGTTCACTAAACCTGCACCTGCAGTTTAACTTTCAACTCTCTCGTGGTGAGATGAGTTGAGCTGCTACTGAACAAACAACACTTTCTGATCTGAATGCTCACAAAAAAGCACTCAAACAAAATTGAAAATAGCATATTCATCATTGACTTGAGGTCACTTTTGCAGATACCAGCAATTGTACTGATCTATGGTCTTTATGGCTGCTTCTTTGGCCTTTTTAGAGGCCTGCTTCTTTAAATCATCATGGACTTAAGGGAAGCTGATCATCAGTTTAAATATACCTTAAGACATAACATAACCCCTGCTGCACTGGCTGAAGTCAAAGTCAGTTGCTCAGTTGCAGCACACAGCTTGCATTAAACGCACAGTGTGTAAAATTTTGCCACCAGGGGGCTCTCAGCCAAAACAATAACATAGGATGACAAGTGCAGATGGTAAAGACCAGCGCTGCCAAGCTCTCTTGCTACTTCCTGCTTTAAGGACCCCTTTCTTTAAAAATTCCACATCATGAGGTGTATTTATTAAACAGAAAACTATCATTGGTTTTCGGTTAATAAATACACCTATGATGTGCCTTTAATATAAAAAAAAGATTCTTTAAATCAAATCAAGGAACAGTATTGAGAAGGAGGCCATGGAGCTGGGCAGAGCTGAGCAGTGCTGGTGAACTGGCTGGAAATAGTGAATTTATTTGTGTGTGCGTGTGTGTGGGTGCAGGGTATGTCATGAGGACAGTTTGACGTGAACTCGCAAGCTATGGCAGCCTCCATTATAAAACACGATCCGCTACCATTATAAGAACAAATAATTCCTCTTTCTATCATAATTTTAGGAAGTATTTGAGATGCTGTATGACCTGAATTAAAAAAATCTAACAGAATTGGTCAGATTTTTAAATCAATATTTATTAAATTTATTTATTTATTATATTATAATTAATAGTGCAATGCAGAATTTCTACACATTGTATCTTTGAATCCACAGACAGGCCGACAGAGATGCTCTGCAAAGCAAGCACACTAGCATCATGTTACTGCTATTACACACATCAAACATGGAGAGGAGAAAGCACGCATTTTACCCGATTTGCGTGCTTTATGTTAACGCACTGACATGAGTAGATGATGTTCAGTCAGTTACCTGGCTGCTTTTTCAGTATCAGAGTGAAACACGCTGATGACTGTACTCAAACTGAGCTGTTGCCTGCCACATGCCAGTGTGTTACAGCACTATTTTTTACCTATCATGGTGACTAGTAGTTTGATCTATCAGTGGCTCTGGTTTCTGAAGTGTGTACTAAAACACAATGCATGTATTCAAACACTGATGCTGGCAATGAAAAATCAGTTTCATGGTAGAAATAATACCAGTGTACTGATATGGGGTCACCAGTATGCTAAATTAACATAGCTGATGGCTTTATTAATGTTTCTAAAATAATGATAATAATAACAAGTATCTATTAGTATTGGTTATTTTTTGATATTATCATTTCATTGTCTTTACAGGATTATCCATTTGAACTCTTCAGAAATATCCCTTATGCAGGGTTTCCTCGCACTTTTACCAAAACATCTTCAAAAATGTCTCCATAAATTTCAAGAGTGGCTTTCATATCTTCTACATACAGTGCTTAACAAATTTATTAGACCACCTGTCGTATTTGTCTCAGAGACCATCCAGCATCATGAAGTGCTTTAATGCGGACTCTTTCATTTTAAATCAGCTCTAGACGTTTTACCATTTTGAAAAGGAATGAGGAATTTCAAACTGAATTCACCCAAATTTGAGCCGGCTCACTGGGCTTCTCTGAGAACTCAGAAATTAATCAAGCATAACATTCAACCACTAAAACTCATTTTTCTCTTCAGGGATGCAAGTAAATAACTATAATTTGACATATTAATCAAGAAATAATAACGTGCTTTACTATTTTTTCAGTTTTTTTGTAAATCAGTAAATTTGAAAATTCATGGATGATAATAATAATGATTATATTTTAGCATTAAAAATATCATTTGGGTCAAAGAGCTTCTACATATTGGTGTATTAACCATTGCAGAAACATAAAAAATGATTTTGGTAATTACCAATGCTGTTAATTTAGGGCAGCTGTGGCATAAACCTTACTTTGGTTAGGGTTAGGGTGGTCTAATAAATTTGTTAAACACTGTATATATCCAAAGCAAAAGCTCTTCTTGTCCATTATCAATTTTACTTTTAAAATTGTTTTTTAAACTAGGTCAACTGCCTATTTCTACTTATGTCTACAACTGTGCCATTGAATAGAAAATGTTATTGCTGATGTTTTAAACTTCTGTTAGAAAACAGTTTTTTATCTTGATGGAAAGGATTCATTGAACAGTCAATCAAATAGAGCAGTTATTTCAAGGTGTGTAGAAAAACAATTGAAAAAATGTGATGAAGGTGGAAAGACAATGTGTTGTTAATGATGCTTCAAATCAAGCAAGAATACCAAGCAACTTAGAAATGAAATATTAAAAACATGTAACATCTAAGCACATGAAGATATCATGCAAAGATTAAAATTTAATAAAAATGAAACAAGAGGGTATTTTCAGCACTTAAGCATGCTGAACATGCAGGTGCACCCTCAGGCAGAGAGCATGCTGTACCTAAAGAGATGCTCTACAAGAAATCCTTGAGAGATAGGTGTGCAAACGGGTCCTGTCCAGGGGCTCGGAGAGGACTCTGGCTGGAAGGACTAGAGGCTGCGGAGGGCTATTTCAGGAAGAAATACAGGAAGTGGGAGGACCAGAGGAGAAGTTGAGAGTCAGTACAGAGACTGAGGAGGGATGAGATTAGTCTGGAGAAGCTGTGATGAATGACAGGAGGGTTAATAAAAAGGACTCATTTGGGGAAAACAGGGAGTCAAAACAAGGAAGATGATTCACAGTTTTATCCCTTCAGCTCATAGGAGTGAAGGGAGCTTGGTTAAAACTGCCATCATCTTCTGCTGTATTCACACCAACAGCAAAGCTAACACAGTGACTAATTATGGTCCACGTCACAGCACAATGGGAACACCTATTTACTCAACCTGATAACTGCGCAAATAGATACTGACTTCATTGTGCAGTAGCGTGGTGAAGTCTGACTGCCGTTCACCCACCTGAGCGCTCGACACAGAGCCAAAAGGGTTAGGTGGCCTCATCACAGGCTGCGAGTACATCATAGTGGGTGGATTCATCATCCCCATAGAGCCCATTTGTGGAGGCTGCAGCAGGTTGCACAGAGAAGAAAGACTTTGTGTTAGTTATGGAGTATTTCAGCTGTTTTGTTTACACATACAAGAAAAAATGTGAAGAAATGAATAATTAGGACTGCAAATGAAGACTGATTTATGTACAGTTCATCTCCAGTTGTGGTTTTTTTGGATTTGGTCTTTAGTATGAATACAAATCTCATAAGCCAAGACAAGATGATTAAGTAGTTATGTGGGGTCTAACAGATCATTAAGATCAGGTTCTTTGTTTTAAAGCTTCTGTGAGGATTGTTTGGTTTGTTATTCTGGTGCCTCCTGAAGACAAAACAGCTTGTCTTAATGCTTGGCATGTCTTGTCAAAAATGTCCTCCTGCTTTGTTTTACATGTCAAGTTTTGCCTGTTGTAAATCTTTGATATGGGAACTGTGAGAAAAAGCTGTATCATTAAAATGCAGGTAGTCATTTTTTCTGATGCCTATTGTGTGGCAGCATTTATTACTAATAAAAATTACTGAAAAAGACAGTCTTACCACTCCTGCTTTGCTTTTAGTAGCCATAAAGATTGGCATTAACATTAATTTCAGTTGATCTAACTATAGGAGAAATTCCTCACAGGGGCTTTAAAAAAACACCCAAAATCATCAAGAAATTTCCTGTTTATACATAAATTATTTCAGGTTTATAGTGTCTAAAAAGTATTGACCCCCTTTTATGTTTTAGCTCTCTACTGATTTTATAAATCAATCATTGTCATTATCATTTGGCTTTTTTTTACCAAAAAAACATCAAAGTGAATCCAGATTTCTATGTTAATTTCATAAATAAAATATGCAATGTAAAATAAATGACTGCATAAATATTCCCCCTCTTCAAGTCAGCATTTAGTAGATGCACCTTTGGCTGCAATCACAGCACTGAGTCTGTGTGGATGGGTCTCAATCAGGCTTGCACATCTGGACACTGCAATTTTGTTCTATTCTTCTTGCTGCTGCTTAAGCTCTGACAGGTTGCACAGGGATTGGGCGTGAAAAGCCCTTCTCCAGTCAAGCAACAAATTCTCTTTTGGGTTGAGGTCTGGGCTTTGATATCACCTTGTTGTCCCTAGCTTTTGCTGGATGCTAACTCAAGTCCTAGTTCTCTTGCAGACAGAATAAGATTGTCCTCAAGGATTTTCCATTAGTTTGCCACATTCATTTTAACCTTTACAAGCCTTCCAGAGCTGGCTGCCAAAAGAATCCCCACAACATGATGCTGCCACCATTCCTCTAAGTGGGGATGGTGTGTTTGTGGTGATGTGCAGTGGTTGGTGTCTGCCAAACATAGCTTATAACTCCTTCAGAGTTGTCATAGGTGTCTTGGTGGCCTCTCTAAATAGTCTCCATGAACAGTCACTCAGTTTGTGAGGACAGCCTGATCTAGGTACATTTACACATGTGCCATATTTCTTCCATTTCTTGGTGATGGATTAGACTGAACTCTGGGAGATGTTCAGTGCCTTGGAATTTTCACTGTATCATGACCTAAACTTGCCAATCACCTTTTCTCTGAGTTATCATTTTACTAATTGTGAGACTACTAGCACCAATTGGCTAGACCTCTGATGAATTAGGTCAGTCACTTTAAAGGTGGTGAATATTTATGTAATCACTTATTTTACCATACATAAAAATGGGATTTCTTCGAACTTTTTTTTCAAAGAATGTTATAAAATCTTCTCTTTTATTTCAATATCAAAGGCAGTAATTCAATTGAAAAAAGTTAAAAAGCTGACTGTTTTAAATGTATTCTTCTGAGAATTCTTCATCCTTGATTTTGACTTTAGAACTTCAAAGAATATTAAAGCAAAACAACATCTCATTTGACCCACTTTTAGTTCATTTAAACAATTCCCCCAATGAAAAGGAGCAAATTAAAAACACAAAGTAACTTCTTTTCTGCTTTTAAAGGACTAAATGAAGGCTACAAGGACTGTTACATAATGTATTTGTACTATATATTTAACATGATACTGACCATGCCGTATCCCATCATGCCTGTGGGTGTGGTGGCAGGGAAGGCCATGATTGACGGAGGCTGAAAAGACACAAACAGGCCAGTGAGAATTTATACCATACAACCAGAAAAAGGCACCAACTAGTGTAGCACAGAAGCTTTAAAATAAGACAACAGTGAGGCAGAGGCAGAATTCATGAGCACTACAGTGAAAAGAAAAAGTGGTCACCATGGAAACGGGGTTCCAGGTCGTGGTTGGTGCCGCTTTGGGCTGCCAGTTGGTGCCGCCGGTCATCCTCTTCTCCCCTGGCTGGCTCCAATGGATGTCACTGAAGATTAAGACAGCTGATGTTAGCTTTAGCTTGTGGATGCCCTGAAAGCAGAAAGCTGGGCTTCACTTTCTGCACAGCAGAGTTACACAGTGTCGATACATCACTTACTTTTTCATCGTGCCGTTCCCAATACCCAGGTCTGGAAAGAAAATTAAAAGGAAACTTGTTTGGTTTCTCTTTGTGATTTTTTTTTTTCATTGTAAAGAAAAAGTTGGTTTTAGTGAGAGCAGCTTAAAGCAAAGCATCACACTCACTGCCGACAAGGTTAGCCAGCGAGGAGTCAAGGTCATCTGACACCAGCTTCTCTGGCAGCTGGCCAGACGGCTGGTTGGAGCCGGCGAGAGTCGGTTTCAAGATGCCTCCGGTGATATCTGACAAGACATACAGGAATTGTATATGCATAAGTGTATAGGTAGAGTAAGTATTTAATGATGTTAATAAGGTTGTTTGTTTAGAATGGAACACATCACAACACGTTGTTAACCATACAATTTACTAATATTTTCACTTTTAAGTCAATTTATGAAAAAACAGGTTTGTTTCTTGATTCTATAACATTCCGATTGCAAATGATCCTTTCCTTATTTTCCTCTATAAATATTAATTTTAAATTTGAGGTGCATAGTTACAAATAACACACTAACCTTTAAACATAAAGTGACAAAGATGAATATCTTACAAACACCTTGATCCAAACCTGAAACCCTCAAAACAGTTTCCTTGTTTCCTGACTTCTTCCTCTGACAGGAGCAGGCAAGAACCAGCTTCTTTAGCACACATGTTCCAGGGTTATCCACGATTTGTTAGTCTTTGAAATAAGATATTCCAAACCTTATCTAAGGTATTACAAAAACAGATTGGTCCTGACCCAGTACTAGCACTGTTTGGACTGAGATCAACTACTGTAGAGCTCTCATTTAACCAAAACCACATGATTTGGTACATGATACTACTGATATTATTAAACTGGAAAGAAAGTCCCACAGCCCACCTAGCCTTATCAAACAATGTTATGCAACACTTAAATAAAAAAAATAAAATATAACTAAAAAAAAAAACAAAAAACAAAATAAAGAAATAAAAATAAAATCACAAAATCATAAATACACAAAAAATAAAATTCACAATAAAATAAAATGCACAAAAGAAAATAAATTCACAAAAATAGATAGAATGTATAAAGTCATAATTTGTATTTTTAAATCTTTACTGAAAAAAAACAATAAAAATAAGTAAAGAAAGTCTTTATGAAACTTTTGTTTAAAATTAAAGGATTTGAAAACAAATCTTAAGTCAAATAAACCCATGATTGGTTGAAAAAAGTATTGAATCATATATTTTTGTTAAATTGATTTAAACATTTCATTTTTGTTCTGCATTGCAAGGCACTGATTCAACTCTACATCGTACTTTTAAAATGACAATGATAGAAAAGATTCATGTCTTTTTCACTGCTGGTTAAGGAAAGGAGCACAGGGACAACCTGCACTTTTGGTCCTCTTGTAATGACAGAGGTGTGGCTAAAAATAGCTCAGCACAGACAGAAAGTTTTTCTTCTATGGGAGATTTGGAAGACTGGGCCAAGCTTTTGCAGGTGTTTCAGCTGTAAGTGACATCAGGGCAAGATACTGTGTGTCTAATACCATCATATCCCTCTTATTTATACAAGCTGAATGGTAAATTTGTAGCTGTATTCTAAGAGAATCCCTTAAGATTACAGTCAGTGGATCATATAAGAATTAGTTTCAAGATTGTAATCTGATTAATTGTCATCTACCAGAGGAAAAAAACACTTACCGCACTGATAATGCACTTTAAATTTAAACAATGTTACTGAGAAAGCTCACCGTCAGAATTGAGACTGTTGCTGCCTGTGGCTTTGGCTCCAAAAACTGACTCGAAGTCCACCTGGAGACCCCCTCCAGACTGCTGAGGAGGGGGCTGTGGCGTTGAGTATCCTTTAAGAGAGACAAGTAAGACAACGTTGATGTTACAGAGAAATAAAAGTAAAATATATCTGAAACACTGACTACTGTATTGAATTCTGATCCCTTCACTGGCCTGTGGAAGTAGTGTCCATGTATAAATGGTGGTTATTTTTAGTTGGGAGCTCAGATTTGTCTTTGCAGAAAGCAAACTAGCATCGTCTAAATCTGAATGTGCTAGAGAGAGCCTTCAGTACTCTACCTCTGAATAGACCTGCTACAGTAGAGGGCTCAGTGGGGAAAGGAGCCTGGTGTGGGAGGTGCTGGGCAATGGACACTGGACCACAGAAGGAGTCTGACACGCCACACGAAGCAGGAAGAGGAAGACAAAGAAGAGAGAGAGGAAGAAACAGAGCAAAAGGAAAAAGGCAGTTCAAAGCCACGCTATAGAGACAGATTGGAAAAGACAGAAATACAGTCAGGAAGAAGACAGCTAGTATAGCTAACAGTTTTGAAGTTTTAATTATTCTGGGAGTTTGAAGTTACATTTAAGGGCTACATTGGGTAAAATCAGCGTAAAGCATTGTAGCAACCAAGCGGCAGGAAGTTAAGGAAGGGTTGGACATCTTGGGAAATATGCTTATATGTTTTCTTGCCTTGAATCTTGAAGAACAGCGTGTAATAATTACAATATCTTAGAGGCGTTTGCAAGTCTACATGCATGACTATTTTCTGCCCAGGTCTATTTCTCATTAGCATGGGGACCACATTAAATCTACAGCTCGTGTTTAAAGAGCTCAGTTAGACGTGTCTGGTCCACAGGATGTACAGGATGAAGTGTGAGTGACATCAGCTATTTGGTGACTTAAGGTGGCCTTTGAAGTTAATTTGCAGCAGTCATCACACTGAAAAGACCGTCTCAAGCTAACTTAAACACAACTTAGATAACAAACAACAAGGTGGGACTTAGGCAAGCTTTAAGCCTCCTAATTACCAGGTACACTGCTGTCATATCAGCCATGCACCCTAATTATGCATTACTCTTTTCATTCTTAAAAAACAAAATGAACATTTAATAAAATATAAACCCCCGTTTAACCAGCCTTTTTATTTAAACGGTCAGAGCAAAATAGTGGTATGTTAAATTATAATAAAGGCTCATAGTATTTAACTTATAGGCTATTTTGTAAATGTTGAAACAAAACAAAGCAATGTTGGGCTGGCTCATAAAAAGAATAAAACATTACTTTTTATTATTTTAGTCTATTAAAATGTGGCTCTTAAAAGTCTTCAGTGGTTGACTTAACTTATACTGAACCTTGACAACGATTCAAAGCATACATGAGGAGAATTGTGGCTATGCCTTTAAAAATCAAAAAGGACGTAAAAGACTGATTCATATTACACTGTTTTTGTCACTTATCACTTTGCTGCATTATATTTATTTCCCTGTTACTTTGGCTGCTACTTTGAATTAATCCCACAGCCGCTGCGTGGAAACACCAGCATATGGCTGGTGGCAGGTGCTAATTTCCAACCTTGTTGAGTACGTGACATTTGGTGCTTCTCAAGTACTCACTATGCAACTGCAGTGTTTTGCACTTCTGCACTGGCTTCATTTTCTATCATCTGAGGTTGCTGATAGTCTGGTCCGCCTTCAAGTCTTAAAGTTTTAAGCTGGAATAAACCAACTTCTTGAACAATAAAAACAGATACAGTGAAGCAAGGGATGGTATACGTTTTTCAAATATTCAGTCATTATTTCTGAAAAAACCTTTAAGATTTCATGCGATCTTAAATGAAAACTCTGTTTTCTCCATTATTTATTACTTAACGCAGCACTGCCTGATGGTGAAAGTGCAGGTGAAAGCTGAGAAGAAGAAATCAGTGGTATATGTGACACAACAGCATTGTAAATTAACTAACCTCACTTCAATAACTTAAACAATTTATTTTACTAAATATTTTTACGCTAATGATCAATTTAAAAATCTTTTAACCTAATACTGTCAAATAAGATGGATATTTTTTATGTTCAAATTAGCACAAAGAAATACTAATTTTGTGTTCCATTTAATTTTTGAAATCAGAAATTCCGAGTTGACATCATCAAAAAATTTGCCCTGAACTCAGAGCAACCTCAGTACCTCAGGACAGATTCTACTTGGGTGTGACATCATTCCCTGTCCGACGTCCGACTTCTCAGGAAAATGGAACGCAGCATAAATCTGTTAGCTTACTTAAGGCAATTTCCATTATATGTTAGCATCAAGCTAACAGGATTCTTTTAGAATCTTTGAATTTCCTTGTAAGTGACTTCGAAAAAGTAATTTAATTACTTGTGTAATTTGAATTACACATCCCTTACATATGGCATTACAGTAGCTTTAAATATTGGCAGAAATTTTCATATATGCTGATAACAACACTTCAACGTTTAAGCTATTATCTGCTGATACCGATATTATACCAATAATACTGTGCATCCCTAGTTCTGTGTAATTTTTAATAATATAATGCTAAAAATAAAGTAAATATATTATGCTGAATTAGGAGACACTGACTGTATGTTAACATTCATCCACTTTCTACAAGTCCTAATTAAATTTGCGTTTTCATTTGTGTTTATGCTTTGCTTTCATTTTTGTACAGGTATAATTTAAATTTTTTTTTTTTCAAGTTTAAACTAGATTTTTTTTTAATTCACCTTTTTATACCCAAATTTAAGCCGGCTCACTGGGATCCTCGGAGAAGTCAGAGATTAATCGAGCATAACATTCAACCACTAAAAAGAAATTTTCTGTTCAGGAATGCAAGTGAATAACTAAAATTTGACCTATCAATCAAGAAATATTAATGTGCTTTACTATTTTTTCAGTGTTTTTGTAAATCAGTAGTTTTGAAAATTCATGGATAATAATAATAATTATATTTTAGCATTAAAAATATCATTTTGTTTAAAGAGCTTCTACATATTGGTGTATTAACCATTGCAGAAACAAAAAATGATTTTAGTAATTACCAATGCTGTTAATTTAGGGCAGCTGTGGCATAAACCTTACTTTGGGTGGTGGCCTAACAAAATTGTTGAGCACCGTAGATGTTAATGTCACGTCTTATAGGAGTGGTTCCCGTAGTGCCGAGGGGGGCATGGCGTCATGGCAGGGCGGGCCAAGCAAGGCAAGGTGAAGCAACTCCTGATGATGATTTTAGTACTGCACAAGACAAGCAGTCCATTGATTTCACTCCCAAGCAGTTCAAGTCCAAGACATTGTCTGCATTTTGGATAGAAGTGCTCCCTTCTGCAACATCCTACAAGTGTGAGATAGATTTTCCCCATTTGCTTTAATCAAAACAAAAGACACTTTGAAGTGTGCAACAGTAGTCACTGCAATTATCGCAGGACTGGGAGTATAGATCGTAGCGGATGTTCTCTAAGTTTTTTATCTTAAGGGATTGTTCATCTATGGGTAGTCGGATTTGTTATTGTTGTAAATTCTAAAAAAGTAGGATTTTTTTTGGCAAAAAATGTAAAAATGTGACTGACAGGGTGTTTGTCTTACATTTACATATCTAACATGTTAGTGTGTACAATGAAGGGGGGGGAATAGCATCTGCCAAAGGGGGATTCAGCAGATAAAGTTTGGGAACCACTTGTTTGTAAGATTAATCCAGTGTCCATCTATATGTTACAGCAGAAATGTGTTTCAAACTCTTGGCAAGAAACAAAAAAGCGTCTTCCCTAAATGTCCAACTTTCCTTTTAATATTAGCTTAGGTCCATTTTTCTAGAGCAAACATCTCAATTAGAGCCCTGGGGATATTTTAGGGGGTCCTATGTTTGCCAGGGCTCAGGAAACATAGGCAGAGATGGTGAGCCATCGTAGTACCTGAGATGGAGTGTTCTATCCGCACTGTGCGTTTGTAATTGGTTGAAACGGATGAGTTTGTGTCAATAAAGGGATTGTAACGATCTGGAGAATCAAACATAGTGTTGGTAAAGGAGAACAGGTTTCAGCTTAAACGATCTACAGCAAAGTGTTCATCAAAAAGAGAGCATGGAGGGCAACTGTGAAGCAAAATGATTGTATGGGCTTTAAAGTGGGACATGGAAGGTCCAGGCTGATACAGAAAAGGTGTTATCTTTAAATAGCATCATAGTTTGATCTTGTTATGAACTGTAATGAGGTGTATTATGTTGACAGACAAAGGAAGAAGATAATTCAGACAGATAACCAACATTCAAACTACAGTAGCACAGTAACATGCAAGCTAGTCATGCTGAAACATGAATACAGAGAAATGAACAAGAGCGACAAGACTTCTGAGGAGGAACAAAATGATCCGTTACCACCAAACATTTCATGACCAGATGTCCTAGAGGAAAAGCTAACACCATCTGAAGACACGACAGGTAAGTGAGTGGCATCGACAACGAGTTTTGAGAGGAAAGGGTTAAGGTTTGGCATGGAATCATCTCCAGCTTCAGCAGAGGTGAAAGGATCTATGCAGGCAGAGAGAGAAGAGACAGACAGAGAAAAAAAGGGGGAAAAGACAGAAAAGAGTGGAGAGGAAGAGGTGGGCATCAGAGTCAGACAACAACCAGAGAAGGAGAGCATGCAGAACAGGTCACCAGATTCCTCAGACACAGATGTTGGTTGGAGGCAAAGTCTTTTACCTGCCCACGCTGTTGCCACTGGAAGCCCTGTTGAGCCGGACTGCATGGAGGGCTGGAAAGTTGACTGCAGGTCAAAGAGATCGCTCTCCATCTTCACTGCCCTGCAAACAAAAAGGATAGAAAATGGTGATTTTTGCACTTTTACATGCCCCTGTTTGCTGTGCAAGCTTGAATCTTTCTGATACACATGCCTAAGAAAGAAAAAAAAACAAACAAAAAAAACAAACAATAATAAAATATTTTCTAGCCTAAATACAGTCTCCATGAAAACAACAAAAAGGCAGGAAACTGATAGCCAACAGGACTGCATCTGTTTCACTAGACTGCATGTACAAATAAAGACTATGAAAATTCCTATTAAAACACATCTTACCTTCAGTTTTAAATTTTTTTTTTTGAATTTTTTTAACATTTGCATGCATGCCTCTTCTTTCATGTGCTCTACACAATTTTTGAATTCTTAGGGCAGTTTACACAGATACAAGGCTTATGAAGATATGTTATGTTTTTTTTTACGTTTTTAAGCAGATTAATCTCTTTTTAGTAGTAGCTTAATAGTTCCCCTTTGAACGCATACAGATCAAAGACAGAGCAACAAAACAGCAACTATTAGCGGCGATAGGAGGCTTGATTTGATGAAAAATCATGTTTTTCTGCTTTGAAAAGAAGAAAACGATAAACAAGAAACAATTATGGGCTCGTCCTGATAAGTCGAGAGGACAGCATGGACCGGATATCCTTCAAATGAAAATCCAGGTATGGTAAGAAAATTAGCCCAGTTAACCTAGCCAATACAAACAGCTTCACTGTGTGCGCACATAAATCCCCAGTGGGGACTTGTTCGATGTTATTCTTAATAATGAGATAGAGAGGAAATGTTCCCCTGTTGGTAGACACCAGGATACATTTGTTACCGTAAGGCGTGTCAGACAATGTAAGACATGCTAGTCTTGTCGTGGGGTGTCTTGGACGTGTCTTTGATCATGTCACACTACAAGGGAATTTGTCGTTCCCGACACTTAGAACCAGGCCCCATGTTTTACGATAAGCTGCGACACTGCAGTCGGGTCAAAATCTGGCTGAATTCGTGCGGTCTGAGCCGGCCTTTAGGATACACATTGGATCATTCTTCCTCTTACCCAGAAGAATCCAAAGTGAGTCTTAAAACATTTCACACCAGATGTCTGAGTAACTTAAAGCTTTAAAGACAATGAAGGCAGCACATCAGTATGTTAAACACAGGAATGTAAACATAACTGGCACTAAGAGCTAGTGCGGCAAAAAGTACTTACAAAGAGCACCTGCAGCAGGTTTGCTGCACTCAAGCTATATGTTAAAGAGATTTTACTTCGGGTTAAATAAAGTACATTTTGAATTGATTAAGAATCTGAGAAATTAATAATGGTGATTCTGGTGTGAATCAACTTTTGCCGGACACCTCTATTAGACCTCTGACTGAAGCATGGCTTTAAAGAAAATAAATGCTTCTGATTGACTTGTACATAAAGCGAATAAAAGAGGTTTAACTCTGATGTTTTGTTAACTTTTTTCCAGCTTTCTTTCTAGGGGAAAACCTGAGAAATATGAAGAAATGAAAAGGCATTTTGCAGTGTAGATGTGAACAGTACCCATTAGAGCAGCTGGGTGTGGAGAAGAGGTCGATGGCTGGTGCTGTGCTGATGGTGCCCCCGGTGGTGGAGATCGGTGATGTGTCGGTGGTGGAGAAGGAGGGCCTCTTTGAGAGCTCCTTGAGCCTCTGTTCCTGAATGAGATTCATTCAAACAGTGTCAGCGCACAGCTGTTTTCTCTAATGTATCTAGAGTACAGTTTTGTGTGAGTAAACCGCAAAGACACCTTCAGCGCTTTGAGTCGAGCCTGTTCCTCTTCGAGGGCTGCCTGCTTCTCCCGCTCATCCACTTTAGTGAAGGACATCCCCGTGCTGGCCAGCGATGACACGGCATTTGAGAGAGTGCTGGCCCTGCCGGAAAAAACACAAATTCATTTAACTTTTCTTTTTAAATACATGACTCTATTGGTGTTTTCCTTTGCAATTTATTTGTCAAGTACAGCTAGTCCGAGAAATTATATGTGCATTATTGCCCAATGAGGTGCCCATAAAAAGTATCCTCTTCCTTGGATGTTTTACCCTTTTATTGATTTTATAAATCAATCATGGTCAATATAATTTGGCTTTTGTGACTTTTTTTTTTTTTTTTTTAACAAAAAACCTCTATAATGTCAGAGTGAATACAGATTTCTATCAGCTGACAGTTGGGGAAAGTTTGTGGAGTTTTAGGCAGGACACTTTTATTTATTTATCCTCATTTCTTACATTTTAAAGTGTGTTCTTTAGACAGGAGCTGATTTCTTTGTCCATCCTTAAATTTCAAGTGTGTTTTAAAGACTCAAGTTCTAGGTCTGAACTTGTGCATGCTTATTTCATAAGCCACCATACAAATGAAGCTTGATAAAAACCTGGTGAAGCACAGCTAAAGCTCTTAGACATCTAATACACTTTTGCATCACTGAGCCCCTGAGATTTAAGGAAAAGATGAGATTCATTCAGAGAGTGGCGAGAGGATTAGCATACCTGCTGGCTGCGGTGGAGTCTTTGACCTTCTTGCCCTCTAAAGAGGCCAAGTGCTGCTCCAGAGCTTCCAGAAGGCTGCTGGGAGCCTGTGGTGACAGAAAAACACTGTCAGCATGTTCCTGACTCACAGAAAATGAAGTCTATATGGACATCAAGACCAAAAGGACAGTGGTGGGCAACCAAGATTCGAAATCATCACATCTTAAGAGTTAAACAAAGCTGATCAGGAGGTTTGATTTTGCCTCGCGTTTTTGTTTTTGTCGTTTAGTTACCCACCACTGATCAATGACTGCATTCCAGCCAAAAAGCTACTTTGGATGAGAGTAACATCTGTGTGGGATGACGTACTGCACCACGGCACCTTCAACAACCTGTGTGTTGTTGAATCGTCCGTGTCTAAGCACAACAGGGCAGCCATGTCACAGTCGATGAGCTATACTGGTTTCACACCTCAAAATAAACGTGACCAAAGTGAACAGGAATTTACCACAGCGAGTGTTTTTTCCTTCAACTGTTTTTCATCACGATGTAGGAGACAGAGTCAGAGCAGAAGCATGCAAAAAGACAACACTGAAGCAAGTCACGGACATAGAAGAAGAGTGAAATGATAGTACTTACACAAACTGTGAACTGAAGTGGAAAGATAAGGGGAAAATACAGAATATAAAGGTGGTGACAGTCAGAAGGGGGAATGCATTTTAGCCGCAGCTCTCGGGGGGTAAAATATTTATAGAGGATTGGCCCCACAGCCGGGCACAAGAGTATGCACTCTTTATTTTTTAATCATGATGTCTTAACTGTCACAGTGCAATTTAACTAAGAGGGTTGCAAATACCATGATTACTTTAAAACACCTTTATTTACTGTAGAAAGAAGTAAAAGAAGAGGATAATAGCAGCAGAAGAAAAAGAAGGACAAGAAAGAGGAGAAGAAAAGCACCTCCTCTGGCAGACATGCACTCAAAAACATGCAGAGTGTTTTATTTAAAAGGGGGGATTTTTTTTGTTCAGTGTTTTATACTGCTATTGGGCAACGACAGAGCTAATGCAAAAAGAGAAGATTTAAAGCTGGAAATAAGAAGGAAAGCAAGAAAAACTTTCTTATGGAAGGGAGGAAACCTGTTTAATTTGTAATATTTCTTTCAAAGAGTCTGTGCTTACCTGAGAAAGGTCTGGAATGTCTCCTCGATCGATGCCCACCTGCTGTAAGGCAAGAGTGTAAACCAAGTTACTCTCATGTTGGAGCAGAATTTAAACAGGATACAGCGCTGGGAAACAGTCTTGGGTTAGAGTTGTTGTTTTAGGCTTTTATATCCTTTAGATTCTTTAACAGAATATGGCCAGAAAATATTAATGCAGTATTAAAAAAACATAAAAATGTTAGGAAAACAGCTTCTATAGGCTAAAGAGGCAAGCATTTAGTGTGATTTCCTACTCTAAAAATAAGCATATATTGAGATTTGGACAGTAATCCTCTTGTGTATAACACCAGGTAGTTAGGAAAATGCTGACAGTACAGGGCTGCATTTTTTCCCGTGTCTTGGGGATATTCTGTGATGACTGGGAACAAGAAAGCTGAAAAGAACAGCCAGTTTTTGACTCATAACTCCACTCTTTCTGGAAAAAGCCTGACTTGGATCGGTTCTGTTTCATCATTGCACAGATCCCTGCGGAATCATATTCAGAGAGGAAAACAGCCGATACAACACTGACAGTCACAAGTGGGGTTTCCATCCAACAGTTCTTACGTGCATTTTCAATCTGTGCATCAAGAAAACTCAATGGAAATAATGCAAATTTGAAACATCTCAGATTATTCCAAGTTTTACATTTGGAAGAGGTGAAATAGTTTAGTTTAGAAAATGTGACTTTTTGTGGTTGAAACACATTTTGGGTATATACAACAATGCATCTGGATTAACACACTCAAGTAAGCACCACGGGGATAGTACTCATACTCTCTCAAGAGTACATAGGTTTAGAAAAGCTTTCTGAAAACACTCCTGCTGATGAAGTCCTTCTTTACTTTATATCTTTCTTCACCAACTTTCAAGATATAGGCTATTGACCGTAATGCATCACAGTGCTGATCCCTCTTCTTCTGTGGCTCTTTCACGGCATGTCATTCCCTGCTCTCCCATCCCTGTTTCCCTTTCTATGCACTTTTTTATCTCACTAATAAAAGCAAAAAAAAAAAAAAAAGCCCCCAAAAATGTTTTGAGAAAAAAAGCCTTCTTTTGCCAAATGTCTAAAATTTCATGCAACATTTGCCATATATTTGGATGGAAACTACACTATGAACTTGCCCCCCACAGAGTCCAGATTTTAATATTATAAAGGTAGTTGGGATCACCTGGACAGAGGGGGAAATAAAAGACAGCCTAAATGTAACCTAACCTAACCAAACTAGTCTAGCATCAGGACCCACCAACTTGTTAATGGCAAATCATAAACCAAGTTTCTTAAATTTTTCAATCCTAACCAAATGATTTTAATAAAAAAATGAGGCAGTTTTTACTTGAGATGGAACAAAAGAGCCAAGGAACAAATACATGGAGATGTGTACTTCAAAATAAAAGCCCATCAAAAAACTTTTGGATCTCTGGAGCTCAGTCAGAGCTGAACCATCAGGTTCTTGGTCACCTCTCTTACTGAAGCCCTTATCCACGACTACTTAGTTTCATTGTGCGACCAGGTCTTAGAAGCAGAGTTTTTCCTGGCTCATATTGAGGCAGTGGTGGTACCGTTCTGATCATGCGTACCCCAACCTTTCTAGGGAGGTCCAGAGGCATGCTCCCCTGGGAGAAAATTTTGTACATTTTAAAGGTAATTACATTGATTTAGTAAACTTTGAGAGTGGAATTAAGAGGCTAAATCTACTGAAAATGTTTTTCTTTTCATAAGTATGTGCTTTAATTTTAAACGATTTCCTGGTCTGACCTGATAAAGCTTTTAATGATACAAGTGTTGTGCCTAAAAAGCTGTTATTAACATCAAAAAGCTTTTTTAGTCTTTCTTCAATAAAAGTTTAATTTAAAGTCCATAATAACTGACTCATTGTTCACTTAAAGAGGTCATGTGACCTGCATAATCATCTCTGATTTTAACTGAAACTAATTTCCACCAGAAAATTGTCTGTCACACCCTTTATTTCATTTTACCCTTATTCCCTTAATAATGCTGGTATTGTGTTTAAGTTTGTTATTATATTTTTTATTAACTATCTATTATAATAAATTATCTAAATATATAAACATCTATATATAAACATAAATAATAACACCTATAAATAATATAAGTAAAATGTAATGTGATTTCTGGGTTAAGTTCACAAGCATCATCATTTTGTTTATTTCTCTCTGCTTATATTTTTGATAAACAAAATCAGTGGAACTGAGAAGTTAACTGCAGCTTCTGCCTGGAGGAAATATAAAATATCTAACAAAAACATGCAATCAGTGACCGGTCAGTTCAGCTGTTGCTTCACATCGTTTACCTGACCTCCTCTCTGCCTTATTAGACGGGTTCGTGCGCGCAACGAGTTTTGATCATGTTTTAAATCTGCTAACTGATCCATATTTCCTGTTCAGTGATACGTCTGATTGACGCTCAGTCTTAGTAATGACACACTGTGGCTTAATCATTTAAGTTAAAGGACATTAACGATGTATAAACGCATGCTAACCAGCCCACACACGTGACAGACAGAAACAGCGGAAGCGCATGCATAAGGACAGCGCGCTGTCATACGCCTATTCTACAGCATTAAGTGGACGGAGAAATGCAGAGATGATAAAGCCCTGTGTTTATCCTTAAAGCTAAAAGTCTCCTCTTTTTTGTGTGTCTTTAGCTGACACAGACCGAACGCAGCATTCCTCTGCGCTCTCCTCAGTGTGTCTGGCGCAGTGTTCATCCGCGCTGTGTTGATCCAAAGACAATCTAGGAAGTTTAGGAAACTCGCGGTTCTTTTGTTTCTTCTTTGGCAGTTTTGGAAGCAACTCCTGGGCCCAGTGCTGCCCAATTGGCGTAATACCATAATTTCAGTTAAAAATATCATCCACCTGCTGTAATGCTTGTCAGAAAATACAGTTTTTCATGACGTCAGAGCTTTGATAGCTGGTGGCGGCACGAAATTTGCTGGAGGCGGCCGCCTCTTAATTTAATATGCAGGAAAAACCCTGTAGAAGAGTTCTGATTGTGCCAAAATTTATTCCATTTAAGAATTATGGAGTCAACAGGTTTCTTGGGAACCTTCAGTGAATCCGAATGTTTTGTAGCTTTCCCCAGATCTGTGCCTTGCAACAATCCTGTCTCTGAGCTCTGGTAGCTCTCAGGTAGTTCCTTTGACCTCATTGAAGCTTACCAACCAGTTAAGAAGCAAGTGTCTAAATTACTTCTAAAAAAAAAATTTCAGTCTCCCTAAAAGAGTTAATGGCGTGCAAAGTCCAAAGGAAGGTCCAAATAAATACAGATTTTTCTCTATAAAAGGCATACTGTTCAAAAAATTATGTTGTTTTTTTTAATTCAAACTCTGCTGCAAAAAAAGGAAGGGAATAAAAAAGCGCATGTTAGCACTTACAAGTGGTTTGATATTAGTGACTGGAACCTGGACCTGAGTATGCCTAACTACTCACTACTGTATTGGACTGTGTAAATGACAAAGCATGCTCGAATACAGAACAACAAGGGGGAAAGCAATTGTGTGTCTGGCATGAAAATGCCCTAAGACTCTCACTGTGAGGCAAACATAAAGTGCAACATACCTCTGCTACTTTGAGGAACTCTGATATCCGAGTCATTCTGGTGAGAAACTTCTTATAAATGTCCAAGCCTTCTTTACACTGGGTCTTCTTCATGTCAAAGTATTTCTCTGTTTGGTGATAAAAATAAGTTGGAATGAGGAAATACCAAAAGAAAATTTACCGAGAAGAATGCAGAGGTTAAAAAGTGAAAGTGGTTTGTGAAGGTCTTACCGAGCAGGTTGATAATGCCTTCATTATAAGCAGCAAACAGCCTGATGGAGTCTTTGAAGAGGAGCATGAAGGCTGCATTGATGACTCCATTAGTCAGCTCGTTGGCATTGACCTGAGAGAAAGCAATCACATTTGTCTTACAGTGACGTAGAAAAACAACGCCTGTGTACATGTGAGCAAAGACAATGCATCAGACAGCCTTAGTGCTATCTGTTTACTTCAAGACGCGCAGCTTTGTATGACTCCGGCTGCAGGAGGCTTCACCTCAAACTCACATTGAAATCGAGGAGGGCGTCCATCTGGTTCTGAATGATGGGGATCGTCTTCAGCAGCTTCTCTGTATTCATGGTTCTCATTACGCCGTCCACGCTGTGTGGACACATGGGGGGGAAGGAAGATGGAGAGAGGGAGGATGGAGGGGAGACAGAAGGATGGAAAGATGGATGAGTGAGGCAGTGAAGCTACTGAAACACAGAAACTGACCCCTGACTGTTCCTGATTGTAAGGCTGAGACAAAACAATTATTAACACAACACTGCAAAGTCAGATTGTCTAATCTAAAATCCAAAACCAGAGAAATTCTGCTAACAAGTGTTTATGGCAAAAAAGAGCATCAATACCTCACTTTTTAAATCTAAAACCAGCAGATATTAAATTCAAACTAAAGCTGAAATAATTATATTATCATATATAAACTGATACTGATTTATTTCCTGTCAATCAAATTATTGTTTAAAGTCACAGTTCACAAATATGTTATTATTCAGTTTAAATAAATGGCAAATGTACAAAAAAATCTTCTCAACACTGAGCAAATTAGTTTTACATAAATATGTAAAGGAAGAAAAAAGGATTTTCATTGTTTTGATATTGTAAAATAAAATAAAATCAGTATAAATTCTTACCCGCGCTTAACTTTCGTGAAGTCGAAGGCGACTTGTCTGTATGAAACAGCTTTCTCGTTCAGATACCGACTGTACCTCCTGATAAACGTGGACATGTCATAACCTGGAGGGTAAAACAGCCAGTAGTTAATTTATTTCTTCAAATGGAAATGATTTTCTTTAAACCCATAGAGAGTGTTGAGGCCTTTTTACGGCATTTTTGTTCATTTTTTCTTGCCTTTTGATTTTACTGTGTTAATGCTAACAATATAGATTAAGGGGGAGTGCAACCTTTCAATTGAGTTTTAAAATTCAAAACAGAACCTGTAACAAGAAGCTCTGTAGACTTTTGTATACACTCAGGGTGTTTGTGACCATAAAGTCCCATTGAAACTCATTAAAACCTAAACTTTTGTCCCCCAAGCCACTGCAGTAAAAACCCTGCATTTTATGATAATAGGCTTTGATTCTGGAGTCATTGCTTCAAATATGCAGATTTTCCTGTTTGTCACCAAATGTCAACTATTTCCTCATAATTAGCTTGAGGTAAGATTGCGTGCTGTTTTTCGTGCATTATTTTAACAATTTATTAAAATCTTAAAATTGAAAAATAAATGATGCATAAAAATCAAAGTCGTCATAAACATATTCAAGGCTGTGATAATCATCTTTAAAGGAAATCTAATTTGCATGTGCTATATAAAAAAAAATCATTATTTTGTATTTTTACATAAAAAAAAATTCAGGGGGTTTTGTACTTAAACTGGCAGTGAAAGGGTTAATTTCCTAAGAAAAAATCTATATTTGATATTAATGATCTGGTTGGATCTTGATTGAAAAATTAATGTAACAAATTGTGATTTCTTTATGTGTAGTACGTTTTCACTGTTTAAAATTCATTGCTCATTATTGACATATTCAAGGCATGATAATACCCATTTGCATGTAATAAATGTATTAAACTTTTTTTTTCCAGACAGAAATCAGTGTTATGCACTCAGAAAGTATAAAATTCCACAGAAATGTAGTCATATTTGATATGTTAAGGTCTGATCCTGATCAAAATTTAATGCAAAGAAAGTTGGAAAAATGGTAATGTATATTATTTTTATTGTTATTCATGTGTGCTGCCATTTTTTATACGAACACTCTAAGTGTAATTTTTTTTGTTTTACACCATCTGGGGATGAAAGTTTTGTTCTTGAAATGGAGCTGGAACAAAGCACACTAAAGAACGTCACCTTGTAACCCGCTTTTGTCCAAAAAATTACTGAGGTTGAAAAGTGTATTCCTTGAAGCCAGGTACTGGACAAAACGCTGCAGGAGAGGAAAAACACAACATCCCGTTTGTAATTAATAACAAATTCATACTTTCATAACCTTCTGTAAATTCTCAGACACACCGAGCTAATCATGACTTTTAAGGAGGTAACAAACATATGTATCTGTTGAGCTGTCTTACCTCGTTGCCGTAGACCATGAGGTGGTGTGTGGTGATAAGAGACTTAAACACGACCACCCAGCTGGTGTTGGTCGTCCGCTCAAACAGCGAGTCGGCCAGTTGGGGAATGTTGACGTTCATCTCGTTGGTGCAGTGGATCAAATCTGAGAAGAGAAGGAATTCGGGATGTTGTGAGGTTCAGTAGATCAGCATTAACAAGTGAATTTACATCTAACAACCAGATATAGCAATCATTGTTAAGCTACATCCAATTAGACAAACTTTTGCCTGGGCCAGGCTGTTTCAGTGTGTCACAGTGAAATCACGACCTTAATCTAATCATTTCAACATGGTAAAAAAGAGGGTCTTACAAGAGTGACCTATACCTATATTGTATTTTGCATCAACTCATAGAGTTACACTAATGATAGTCTATTAAGGCAGATCTGAACATTTAACCCTTTTATACTTAGCGCGTCGCTGACAATGCGCTGTTGAAGCACACTTTGCATGACCATAATTGCATGACTGTTTGTGGTATTGGAAAAATTCAAACAGTTTCTGAAAGCTGAGAAACTGTGCTTCCCAGCCAGTATGTGGTTATTACTGTAATTTCCCTTTTTCTCACTAAGATTCTAGCATAAAGTTCCCCCGTTTTTTGTGTTTTTCATTTTAAACTGTTAAAACACTCTTAACATGCAGTAAAATGTGTTTTATCCATTTTAATTATTTTTCTGTTGTCGAGTTATGATTATAAGGGTTTTCTCCATTTTTTAAACTTATTCGGCTGGGAGCTCCTCGTTTTAGCTGTCTACAGTCTCATCTACAAACCGGAAGTCCCAACATGCAGTAAAATGTAAATAACTGCCATATATTAAAAGTTCTAAGTATTGTGGAAAAAATGGGCAAAAGCGCATTTTCTGGGCCTTTTATGGTTAAAATAAGAAAAGAGTCCAGAAACTCAGGTGTTAAAGGGTAACCACATCTTAGTGCTTTGGGAGGACCACTTACATTAGCAGACATCTCAATCATGAGACAACTGTGATTTTTTTTAACATGTTTTTAGAGATTTAAAATTCTCCTCATTGTACACTTAATCTCTACATATATCTGTAGAGTATTTAGGCACTGACGATGGATGAGGAGACCCAGCTCACAATTTCCATCCCAGAGGGGCTTGATGGGGTTGAGTTTAGGGATCTGTGCAGGCCAGTCAAGTTCTTCCACACCAAACTCATCAAATCATGTCTTTTCTTTGTGCACTGAAGCACAACTGTTGCCACAAAGTTGGAAGCATAGCATTTTCCAAAATGTATCGGCATGTTGAAGCATTATGATTGTCCTTCACTGGAAATAAGGGGCCAGTTCAAAACCCTGAAAACAGCCCCATACCATGAACCCTACTCCACCAAAACTTCACAGTTGGCACAATGCAGTGTATGAACGTTTCAACTTTGACCTGCTCCACAGTCCAGTGTCGCTGTGCTTACACCACTGAACTGAACACGACTCTGAACTCTTCAGCTATGGAATCAGCTGAGTGTTGGTGACTTTTACCCACCATGCGCCTCAGAAATCGTTGACCCCACTTTGTGATTTTATGTGGCTGAGTTGCTGTTGTTCCTAAACTCTTCCACTTTTTAATATCACTTACTGCTAACTGTGGAATTTCCAGATGGGGTGAAATTTCACAAACTGTCTTATCGCAAAGGTGGCATCCTAACAGTATGACACTTGAAGTCACTGAGCTCTTCAACATGACCTATTCTGTATCACAGATGTTTTCCAATGGGATGAATAGGAAGTTGGGGGTCCCTGGTCTCCTGCAGTATTATCTTAGGGGCCAGGGGCTGATAAGTTTTGGAACCCGTGCTTTAAAGCACCAGGAATCAACTTTGATTCATTTTTAATTAAACATAGTTAATTTATTTTACTCCTGCATTACGTCATCCCCGTATCTTTAAACAAATGTTGCACCAAACATAAACAGTGACAGCAAACACTCTTAAATAAAAATACATGTCAGAACAAAGCAATATTCTGTTTTTATGTATATGTATGCCAGTATCAATCACAGCATGTCCAATGCTTCTCTAGTAAATACTTTAAACTTCATTCAGCTGGCAGTTTTAATCCTTTAATACACATTGCTTCATTGATGCTCTTATTTATTATGCATTAGATGTCACACGGGCGTCATGTAGAGCTAGTGAGCGTACAAACACCTGCTGCCTACTATGAAACAGTGACCACAAAGGCTCAAAATAATTTATAGAAGTCAGAGCCAAAAATAGTTTAAGACGTGACTCATGCCTTTGTCCTCCATTGCAGGTCACATACGTTTGTGCAGTTTGATTTGAGAAAAAGCATGTTAGCAACAACAAAGAACTTTAACACAATGCATTTTCTAATTAGTATTTCAGATCATTGTTTTAATAAGAAGGGAAATGTAAAAGCTAAAGAGGACGAGTTATTTCAGTATGAAGCTCCGAAAGGTTTATACTTTCCAACTTATGAGGTCCAGTTTAAGAAGAAATGTTGATTAAAAGTTATCAAGCTAATATTTAGATTGTTTAAGTACAACCCCAATTTCAAAAAAAGTTGGGATGCTGCGCAAAATGTAAATAAAAACAGAATGCTATTTTTTGCAAATTCCATAAACCAAAGTTTAGTTCACAGCAGAACATAAACAACATATCAGATGCTGAAACTGAGACATTTTACTATTTAATGAAAAATATGAGCTCATTTTGAATTTGATGGCAGCAACACATCTCCAAAAAAGTAAGGTAAACCTCTATTTACTTTTCAGCATTAATAGTGCCTTTCAGATGTGTAAGCTGCCCACACCATAGGCACTAATGCAACCACACACCATCGGAGAGGAAGGCTTTTGATCCATGCCTTGATATCCAGCTGGATGGTCTCTCTAATCTTTAGTCTGCAGGCCCGGGTTTCCAAAAAGAGTCTCAAATTTTCATTTATCTGATCACAGAACAGTTTTCCATTTTTTCTCAGTCCATTTTAAATGAGCTTCAGCCCAGAGAAGACGGCAGTGTTTCTGGATCATGTTTAAATATGGATTACACAGTGAACTGTGATGACAGAGGGATTTCTGGAAGTATTCCTGAGCCCATGCAGTGATTTCTAGTACAGAATCATGCCTGTTTTTACTGCAGTGCTATCTGAGGGCCTGAAGATCACAAGCATCCAACAGTGTCCTGCGCCTTGTCCCTTGTTCTTAAGATTCCCTGAATCTTTTAATGGCAGGATATTTGAAGTCTATACAATTTTACGTTAAGGCACATTTTTCCAGAATTTTTAGATGGTGTTTTGCAGATTAGTGAACCTTTGCCCATCTGAGACTCTGTCTCTCTGAAATGCTCCTTTTATACCCTGTCATGTTTCTGACCTGTTGCCAATTAACATAATAAGCTACAAGATGCTTCCCCAGCAGTTTTATTATTAGTGGTTAGTAGTTTTTCAGCCTTTTACACCCTGGTCCCTTCTTTATCGAGATGTGTTGCTGTCATTGAATTCAAAATGAGCTATTATCTTTAATGATAAAATGTCTCAGTTTCAACAGCTGATATGTTGAAAATATTTTACACAGCACCCCAACAGTTTTGGAACTGGGGTTATAACTTGTTGTAATGTAGTAAAAAAGCCAAACATTTTTGATTAAACCTTACAAGTCTATCTTTGAAGCTGTGTTTTTACCATTACAAAGAGTATTTACTTTCATGAAAAAAGGCTATTTCCTTTCATTTTTTTTTTGATAAGTCTGTAATTTATATTTTCTTCAGCTGTGATTTAAATGTTTTAAGAAACCCAGATTATGCATCTTATTCTTTCGACAAATAAAAGGATATAATGAAGTGTTAACTACCATAAATTCTAGTGTTTAAGACATACTTCTACTTCCTTCTTTAATCCAAAAAGTTGGCTGTAACCAACATATCATTTCAATTATAACAGTATAACGTTCTTCTACACACGCTGTCATGACCACAAGCGAATCCTGCATCCTCACACACTAGAAGTAACCCGTCATGATTGAAATTCGCTCCATTTATTGTATAATGCAAGCAGATGCTTTACAGCTAACAGACCAGGCTGGCTGGGGTTTGTAGTACTTTTTTACAATCTTTTCTCCCTCACAGTTGTGCATTCAAGAAAACAGGAGTATAGCGATAAGCGAATAAAGCTGGTGGTGCTGGTTTGATAGACTGATTGAAAGACTCCTCAATTAAAGACAAGTGACCAGAAGAGGTAGGTAGTGCGACTCGCAGACTGTGTCTGACAACTTCACAATGGCAGGTTAAGCAATCAGCTACTTTATCTCAGCTGACAACGGTGCAAAAACAGATGGTTCTGAAAGAGCTACACAGATGTACGGCTTCTGTAAACTGTGAACTTTTTGCTAAAGCACAATAAGTTGTCACAGGAAGACTTTTTAAACCTTTTTCCTTCTCTGGGTAAGGCCCAAAAGCTGTGGCTCTGCCAGTGCAAGCTATAAGCAGTCAATTTTCCCTTTTTTCTGACAAATCATACTATGATGGAAAATTACAAAAATATGGTTCTTTGTAGCCTAATACTAAAGTAATACATAAGTGATACAAATGTCAAGTTAAATGGGGAAAGATTATCTTAAACAGGGATATTTTTCTGCATAAAATTACCATTAAAAAGTATTTCATCACTTTGCAATCAGAGATCTTTGCAGCTGAAGTGTAAACAGGGTTTGTTCATTTTAATTGCTAATGACACAAAACATCCTTTGACAAACCAACACAAAGTGTGGGGCATTAAGATGTCCCACTTCCTCTGCTCATATGCTCATCCATGTGTGGTTCAGTGATGTCAGTGAAAGAGACCTGCCGTTCACAGTGGTGATCAGACTGACAGGGAACTGGGCCTCCCTTTCTGTCCTATATTTGACTTTTCTAAAGGCGGGGGACGAGAAGTAGGACAGGATAACCTTCCAGAGAAGCAGCAGCAGTTAGGATGGGTGGATGAACTGTCCAGAGAAGACGAGGAGGAGAAGAGACGAGGAGGAGGAGGAGGGGGAGGAGGGGGAGGAATATGGTGGAGGAGACACTGACAGAACTGTCATGTTACAATCAGTCCATTTAACATACAGAGTGTTTGACAGCAATGATTTCAGATGGGATTAATTTATGGGACACAGTTCTATTCATGTAGCAGTCATGATGCGGCATGATGATGATAAAGGGTGTTTAACTTCACCTCTAGTGGAAAAAAATCTCTGATTTATTCAACTATATGATGGGACTCTTAACAAGTCACACTTGTTTAAATCAGATACATCTTTCAATATTGTTTAAATACTTTGAAAAGTATTTTTTTAATAATTTACCAACATCTAACGTATACATAACCAGAGATTCATGGTGTTTTTGTCTTTAAGTCTGACAAATGAAACCTAAACAACAATTACAATATTTAAATAATCCATGTATAGATTTACATGTTTAAACTCAATACCATTTTAAAAAAAAATCACTGACTACAAAAAATATTAAAGAATCAAAAGCAATGGTGGTCCAGGTAAATAATCTATTTACTCTATGGTCCTTTTCGGAGATTTTCCCTATACTTCTCTGATCAACTAGTGTGATACACACCAAAATATATAGCCTAATAATGAACAAGCAGGAGTTCAGAGGATGATGAAAGTATACCTGGAATTTCTCTTTAAAATCTTTCTTAAAGAGAACAGAGCAGAAAAAGACTCGTAAAAGCTCGTAGTGTCTTTATAATAAGAAACATTTTTTTAGATTTTTATTTAGATTTAATATCTGTGAGTTTCTGCTAACTGTAAAAAAGGCTGCCACTAGTCTCCTCTCTAGAAAAATGATGCATGCCAATATAACTCCTATCTTAGCATCGCTTCATTGTCTTCCTGTAAAATTTAGGATTTATTTTTCTTTTTATTTTACAGGTTTAGCATAGGGCTGGGTATGGCCTGCTGATATTTTCAATTAGCAGAAGGTGCAATATTTCTTTAACCTGAAATGTGTTTCAGAATACCGATTTAATGTAGTTTTTGAGGCAGAGAATGTTTGCATGATGCTCTACACATCATGCAAACATTCAAGTGTCCATTTTTCTAGGAAAATTTGCAAAAACTCCTACTTTCCTTGTTTTTTTAAATGTTTGTCCAAAATGATACAGACATAAAATCATCATTCCCTTCAAAACAATTCATATTGAATTTGCAGTGAGTCAAAAAAAATGAATTGGATATTTTTAAAATTGTTCTGCCTTAATTGAATCTACCAAATATTGTGTTTGTTATAGAATAATCGATTGCTTGTTGAGAAATACATAAGATGAGAAACTCCCAAAATAATTGCATATTAAATTTCAATCACAATATTGGGGTGAAAAAAAACCTAAATCGCACGATTTTCCCAAAACGTTCAGCCCTAGTTTAGCAACAGTGTACCTCGTTGATCTCCTACACTCCCACACCCCAGCTTGACCACTCAGGTCAACTAACCTGCTGCTCTTGGCGGTCCCAAGATCAAAACTCAAAAAACAAAGGATTCGAGCCTTTGCAGTAGCAGCCCCCAAGTTAGGGAGCAATCTTTTCATCCATATAAGAAGTGGCCAGTCTGTTGACATTTTAATGCCACTGCTAAAAAACCCTTTTCTTATCGATTTCCTTCAAATCTAATTCCGTCCCTTCCATTACAGATAGTCTTTTATCATTATATTTTATGTTTTTATCTTTACTCATAATTGTTATTTGATTCTCTCATTGTCTTCCCTCACTTTAATCTATTTTGTTTTATTGTATGTATGGATCCTCTTTTATTTCAAGTTAATGTCTCTTCTTTATTCAGCACTTTATTCAACATAAGTGATTTAAAAAAAATGTGCTTTGAGTTTATTTTAGAGCACATTCTCATACGGTTTGTGTTTTATGAAAAATGTGTTCAAGCTTCTCTAACAAAGGTGGCTTACAGATGTTTTTGTATTCTGGTACCATGCTTTGTTATCATATTAAATGATACAAAGGGGTTTATGTCTGAATTAAGTAAGGAGCCAATCTGCAAAAATCCTTAGGTTTTAGATGGTTATGGAGCTATTGTAGGGCCCTATGAAATCGGTTTTATTTTTTGCCAAATTCTGTTTTTTCCGTTTTAATTTTCTGGAATTCAGTTTTTACCTTTATACTATTTTTACCACAAGAAGGAGTGTCCTGTTTTTGTAAATGAATAAAATTTTTCACAAATTAAATAGAAATAACCTTAAATTTATTGATTAACGGCCACAGTTGGCCCAGGAGCCACAGTTTAGATAACCCTGATATAAAATAATTATAACCAGTGAAACAGTCAGATATTTTCAACATTTTAAGACACATTCACGTGTAGGGTTGGGTAAAAATATCGATTAACCGATGCATCGCAATATTTCCCCCGTCAATTCAATATCGATTCAGCAAATCCTCTGAATCGATTCACCTCCTGGCCAGTGGGGGTCACTGTGCGTGTGATTCACGTTGTATGGACAGAGGCCGCACTCGACCAAACAACAACCAACCATAACCATGTTATGTGAGGTTTATCACAATTTCCAAGAGGAAAGAAATATTATGAAAGTTTACATGCGCTTTACTTTTTCAGTGTTTATACAGAACTGGCATGTATTTTAATTTTGTACTCCTTATGCACAAATAAGTTATTACTATGCAAATCTATATTTTAGGATGTTTTATTGCTAAAAAATGTGAGGTGACCTACCGCATATGTTCACATGGGCGTGAAAATAATTATTAAAAACTGTCAACAGGTCATTTGTGTATTTCTACTTCTTACTGAATCAACATCAAAGCATTTAAATCAATACTGAATTGATATCGAATTGAATCGCAACCTAAAGAATCGAAATCGAATTGAATCGTGAGATTCTTAGCAATACCCAACCCTATTCATGTGTATAATCACACTGGCTCCAAACTGATGTTTATAACGTAAATGAAGAAATCCTTCTGTTCTCTCAAACACAGTGATAGTGACTTAATAAGAAGGTAACATTAATGTTAACTGGTTTAAAGTAAACCTGTTACCTAAACTTTTCTTTACTCTCACAGTCTGTAACAGTCCATGCAGTTTGACGCTGCATTGTGTTTTACTCCTGACTGTAACGGTTCTCTCCTCATCTCTCTCTATCCTCGCTGTTCGTCTGCCTCATATCAGACCGCTACATTAATGCAGACAAGTTTTGTCTCGTTAAGCAACCAAAGGTACTACAGTATCTGCGGGAAGAATTATTAACCTAATTGATACACAAATGTAACATCGTTTAGACCACGGGACTTCGAAAAATCTCAAGTCTGTCGGACTCGAGTTTGAAGCCTTCGAGGGGAGAGTAGGCCTTCAAGGTAAGCCTGAAGTCACAGCTGTGGGCCTCGTGCATAGACACACCTCGCTCTCTCCGTGACTCCCTGGTGTGTCTGTGCACGAGCCTACAAGAAAAGTCATCCGTGCTACGAGCTACTTAACGGATGACTTTTCTTGTAGGCTAAACATTATGCTGCACTGTACTGCCCTGTGTTGAGCTACGAGATGTTTGCCAGTGTTTCGTGCAGCTGCTGTGGCATGCTGTTATTCTTAAGAAGGGGGTCAGATGAGTGTTTGTGAAGTGAGGCAATTATCGTTGCAAAACTATTTGCAAATGCATAAACTGATCTGCACACATCTGCAAATGCATGTACTGAGATCAGGATCTGCGGGCACATTTACAAATCTATCTATGCATTAGCAGATTTGTATACAGATCTGAGTACGCAATTGCAAATAAATTAGTTTTGTGACAACAATAGCTCCATAGATCTAGAGCTCTATAGATTTAGATATTTTTAGGCAGTTTTACCAATGAGAACTAATAAATGGTTCAGAAAATCTGTCTATAGTTAACTGAACAATGACCCAGCTGTTGCCCTGGGTCTGTTATATTCAAAGAGGTTTTTTAAAATCCCTGAACAAAAATATGTAAAAGTTTAGTTCCTTTTGTTAAATAACTTAATAAAGAGAACATTTTTATTCTTAGATGTAGCCATTAAAATATATATTCTGTTCACCACTGAAATAATCATGTAGGTTATCATTTAAGCGATAATGATTACACACTACCCCCCTTATTTATTCCCATTTCCCCCTTTATTTGGTGAATAATTCTCATTATGGTCTTATTTCTATAGTCAAACCTTTAAAGAAGCTCAATGCTGACTTTAAATATGCCCATAAACTATGTGCTATCAAAAGGAATTTCTTAAAATTTTAACAGGTGACAAGACCAACATTAAGCTGACATGAATAGTCAATTTAACCTATAAAATAATCTTCCTGCTCTGTCTGGATCATCCTGACAGCCGTCGTCTTTTATGTTTCAACATGAAGCAGGAGGACAACGTGCAATTATCTAAGATAATTATATACACTGTCTGTAAAGTGCATACGGAGCCACGTCAGTGGCTGGGTTGAGCCAGCAAGAGTGTCACTCTGCCAGCTTGTACTCATCTCACCTCAGGGGAATCACACAAGCAGCACAACAGGTGGGGAACCTGCAACTTCTACAAGCAGCCAAAAAACACCACAGAAGTACCCAACACAGTCAGGAGAGAAATCTGATTTCTCAGCAGAAATTCCTCTACACTGGTTGTTAGAGTCTAAAGTCTAAAGTTACAGCATACACCCTTTTCCTGGACTGTTGCTGAACTCTTATCATGATACAGAGCGCTCATAGAAACACTTTCATAGATGCCATTATGCATTTGGATGTGTAGATCGATATGCAGAAAATGTACTGCTGCATCTCCATGTACAGACAGACATGACTCCTCTGACTGTGAGTGCATCAGACTAATGCTCACACCAAGACTGCAGCTGTTACGCAGACGTCAGGCCACAAATGTCAGTGTGTTTTCATATCCTCAATAAGGAAGTAGTAAAGTTGTCAAATGTTTTTTGATACCAGATAAAAAAGATCAAATTGTGTTCAGGTCTGATGGTATCCCAAGAACCAAAGCTCAAAAGAACTGTTATCATTATTTGTATTTATTTATTTATTTTACAAAAGCTGCCATGAGATTACAAAGAGAGCACGCTCTACATTTCAATCTGTTTGTGTAGTTAAGTCAGTAGGAGTGATTTTTCAATACCTAGTATTGGCTGACTATGAATGCTATTGTTGCCACTTTCCAAACATGTTTCAATAATGTCTGATTTTGGTTTTCTCTGGTAGCAAATAGCCTAATCATTTAAAAATTGTGTACAATGACAAATAAGGTTGTCAACATTATTTGATACCAGGCATTATAAAACAATCCAAGTATTTTAATGTCCACCAGTGTTTAAAAGTAACCAAGCGTTACGTAAACTACAGATCTATAGTCGTACGTTCACAGGGTTCCTACACTGTTAATTTAAGACTTATTTTAGACCTGAGAAATTTTTTGCAAATGATCAAAAAGAAAGGCAGATAAGAATTTCCCGGTACATGGAACCAGGGCAGAATGTTCTGATTTAGTTTACTTTTCAGTGATATAGGGCAGTGATTGATAAAAGCTGAGGAATGTCATACAGCTTAGTACAACTTTACGTTATTACTTCAGCAGTCCATAAACTTAAGCTACTGTCCCCCACAGTAGAAAGGCGATTTTTGCATGGGTATGAATATGGTGTGCCTCAAGATTTTGCCTTGATCTGAGGGGTGTCTTGTGCAAATTACTTTGGCTCAAGATGAAATAATTTTGTTAGTCATAAACACCCAAATTTGACGTTTTCTGGCACATTCAGTGCCTCTAGTGCCTCTGTGTTTTTAAAATTTTTTAAGTGGGCAATATTTGATAAGGGCACATCTTTGTCAAAGTGCCATCTAAAATGTAAGGCCTCTAAGACTTTTCAAAGATCTGCAGGAACCCTACTTTGAAGTCAGAGACATAAAGCATGGTTAAATTGCAGTAATGAAACCTTGTCTGTGTGTTTATGCAATTGAGGCAATGTCCAGGAGTTTTGGGGAAGTAAGAACACATATGTACTAAAATTGGGTGCCAAGGACTTCTACTGTGGTATCTGGTATCGAGACAAACCCAGAGAAGCAGGGCAACTACTTCCTTTGTTCCACCACAGAAACTTTAACCTCAGGCTGTGATTTTTGTCCTTACAGTGTCTCCTCTTTGTGTGTATGGAATCACGACCCCTCCATGACAAACAGCAGGTGTCACATTACCCCAGTATGAAGCCTCAGCTGACACAGACACCTGTCCTGCTGCTGCTGCAGGTGCACTAAAATGGGGGCTGTTTGGCAAAGGAAATGTAATTAAACTGCAGAGCATTCCTGTAAATGTTAGCTTAAACTCAGGCCCTTTAAATGAAGGGGAGCAACCAGCTAGCACTTCCAAATTTAGCTATTTCCTGTAAGAAAATAAAGCAGGATAACTAGAACTGTGACATGTGTTTCCATGGGTGAGAAATTCAACTTTAAAAGAATGAGCGAAAATGAGAAATATGGAGACAAGGGAGCGGGTTTAGCCAAAACCAGACAGCTAGACAAGCTAGTTAAACACTAACTCATGAGCAAAAATCGATCAGAAATGTATTTCAAACGCTCAACACATGCTGGTTTAGTTTTGAGACCCCCTTATAGTGTTCAGGAGTATGTAAACAAGGCCTGTCCTCGATGTTATAACAATGTAATCTCCCCTGACATATACAGCAGTAGCATTTAGCCTATCCTGAGGCTTTGAGGCCTGGTAGCTCATCCATCGCCATAACTCAGCCAATCTAAGCGGCGTTAGAGCCTGCGGTGATTTAACTTCAACACAGCTGGGGTGAAAAACATACTCACAGTCCAAATGTTTCTTTTTCGGACCCATGACTTCGTGTGTGGTGGCCTTGCATACTGTTTTCGACACAGCGGATCCCGTTACACTGTGCTGGGCTGCGGTGATCCGGTCCGTAATGCTCTGGCCCGACATCTTCGCTTCACTCTCTCGACACAAAAGGCGTTAAAAATGTAGAGCTTAGTCTGTGTTCAGCTTTAAAATAATAAAATAATAAAACCTCCACCTCCTCCGCAACCTTTGCCGGCTGGGCCCCCCCTTTCTGTCCCCCGGCTTGGAGGATATAAAATCAAAACCTGGCTATGGCAGACACGGACCAGGGGAGGGCGGAATAAAGAGAAGCGGAATCTGACAACAATCAAAAATTGTTAGGTTGTTTCTTGTTTGTGGCGCCGTTCGGCTCCCGGTCTCTACTCTTGTTGGTTTCAGGTCTCACGGTTTGCAGGGTCCGCTCGCTGACTCATCCAACCCGGGTCTCTGTCTCGCTCTCATCCCGATGTAGCACACCGGATCCCTGCCTGCCTGCCTGCCTGCCTCCGCCGCCGCCGCTCGCCTCACCGCTCCTCCTCCTCCTCCTCTTCCTCCTCCTGCCGCTGCCGCCGCTGCTCGGCGTTAAAGCGCTATGAACGAAAAGGAGACCACTGAGGAGGGGAAATGGCGGGCCCTGTAATGCTCTCTGTTCGCCCGGCAGACCCTGAATCAGATCTCAAGCCGCTCCGAGGCCCGCTGTGGTGCAGGTGTACACCCACCGACTGCAGTCCAGCTGAGGGGGAAAACAATGAACAAACGCTCAGTCAGAGGGAGTCAGAGGCCTGGATGAGAGCATGGAGCCTGCATTGATTGAGGAGTGGACACAGTGAAGTGGGCAGGCTGCAACAGGCCTGACTGGGTAATGCAATGAAACACAATATGGATTTTTTAAAGTGATTTTAACTGTACTAATGGCCACATTTAAGCTCATATTGTTCTAAAATAATGTACTAATGCTGTAATAAGTAACCTTAAAGAGATATTAAGTCCTCCCAAATAATATAATCTACATGATCCCCACCAAAGTCAAACTGCTGCAACTTATTCTAAACATCCTCTCTATTGTTTCTGTAAAACCCTTCCTTTGGTCTATTAATACTGCAGATAATACTCAGTCTATCCTTTCATCAATAGTGAATATTTGCACATTCCTGTATAACTCCTTTATTCTAAACTCAGATGTCTTGTACTCAAGGCTGTCCATAAATGAAGGGGCTTTCTTGGGCCCAGCCAAACTGGTCAGCTTAATAATGGTCCATTATACAGTTAAGTTGTGATAATTTTTTTTTTACCTTAAAAATAACTAACCAAAGCAGAATATTTGTATTTATTTAAGCCAAAGTATAAAGCATTCTTAAAAATGAAAATCCCTTTACTTAAAACATAATCAGTATGGGTTAAAAGTGGCCAAAATGGGGAAAGTTGTTGAACTTGGATTCTAAAAGTAGCCAAAGTGGTTTAAAAGTGGCAGAGGCAAAGATAAATGAAACTCAATAAATTGGGCATAAGTGGCTAAAACAGTCAGGGAGAGTGCAAATAGGGGATATGAATGGCAAAAATTAGCTAAATGTGCCAAAATTGGATGAAATGTGGTTGAAATTGGTAAAAAAGGGTTAAGGGAGTGGTGGAAAGGGGTTAAGAGTCTAAAAAAGGGGTTTGAAGCGGCAAAATGTACAAACAGATGGGTCAAAAGTGGCAAGAACAGGTGGAAAAAGTGGTCAAAGTATGTTTCAAATGGCAAAAATGGGTTTAAAGTGGCAAAAATGGACATTGAAACTGTGAAATGTGGCTATAATTGGCAAAAACTGTCTGAAAGAGTAGTGAAAAGGAGTTACTAATGGCAAAAATGGGCATTATAAATGTTGAAAGGCTGTTGAAATTGGAAAAAAAAAAACTGGGCAAAGGGAGTGGCAAAAGGGGTTAATAGTGGCAAAAATGTGTTTGAAGGGGCAAACATGGATAAACAGAATCAAAAAATAGGCAGAAAGTCGCATATATGGGCCAAAAGTGACAGGCAGGTAAGAGTGGTGTAGAGGGTTACAAATGGCAAAAAAAAATTGTTAAAAGTGCCAAAATTTGGGATAACAAATAGTGAAATTTGGTTAAAAATTGGGTGAAGGGAGATGTGAAAATGGGTCAATATGTGCAAAAATTGGTCAACAGAGGCATCATAGCAGGGAAAAAAAAGGCAAAATGGGATTGAAAAGTGGCAAACAAGTTCAAAAGTGGCAAAAACAGGCAGAAAAAGTGGTGGGTAGGGTTCAGAGTGGCAAAAATGGCAGGAATGGCCCACAAGGTAGTGATATGGGTTAAAAAGTGGCAAAAATGGGTTTAAAGAGTCTGAAACAGGTAGAAAAAGTAAAAAAAAATAAAAAAACACGTATTTGGCCACAGCTGTTAATCATTGAATTCAGATATTTCAATCAGACCCATTACCACAGGTGTATAAAATCAATTACCTCGCCATGCAGTCTTTATTTGCAAACATTAATGACACAAAATTGTTTTGAAGAGCTCAGTGACTTTAAGCATGGTACTAGGACAGATGCCACCTTGCAATAAGACAGTTTGTAAAATTTCATCCCTGCTGGATATACCACAGCCACAGTGTAAGTGATATTATTAGAAAGTGGAAGAGAGAAGATGTGTGATGCGTTAAAGTCACCAAGACTCTGCGAGTTTCTAATTTCCTCTGACATTAATGTAAGCACAGCAACTCTGCAGCCAGAGCTTCATGGAGTGGGTTTCCATGGCCGAGCAGCTGCATGCAAGCCTCACATCACCAAGTCCAGTGTAAAGCGTCAAGCACATCAACACAGGACTGTGGAGCAGTGTAAACAGGTTCTGTGGAGTGATGAATCACACTTCTCTGTGGCAGTCAGATGGGAGGGTCTGGGTCCAGTAAAACATGACCTGCCTGACTGCTTTGTGGCAACTGTGAAGTTTGGAGAGATGCTGTGCTTTCAACTCTGTGGCAGCAGTTTGGGGAAGGCTCCAGTGCACAAAGCAAGCTCTAAAAACTGGAACTGAGATTGCAAGTCAGGCCTTCTGGTCCAGCATCAGTGCCTGATCTACTAAATGCTCTACAGAATGAATGGACACAAATTCCCACAGAAATACTCCAAAACCTTGTGGAAATCCTTCCAAGAAAAGTGGAGGCTGTTATACACAGCTGAGAAAGGGGGACAACTCCACTGAATACAGCGTCATTACAGTCCCTGCTGGTATGATGGTCAGGTGGTCAAATACTTTTGTCCTTATAGTGTGTATCATACATCACTATTCAGCTAAAAAAAATAATGAGATATGATTTTTGGCACAAATCATTTTATGTTTTCACTTTTTTATATTATATCACAGAAAAAGACTTAAATTAAAAACCTCTGATAGAAACAGTCTGATATTTCCTCTGACCTAAAAGAGATGAGATGTGTTCAGTGCCTTTCAGAAGCTGCTCAGATGTCCTCTCAGGAGTAGTACCCTAAGGCTAAGCCGTCTCTCAGATGAACTGTTCAATCAGTCATAAAGGACTAGAAAGCATCGTAAAACATCTGTTGTACCTATAAATTATGAATGTTATATTTAACTGTAATGAAAACATAGTTTTTACATGTAGCCCAAGTCTGATCATTTTAGATATATACTGAAGTGCATAATACTTTCATTGATTATAACCTCAAACTTTATATTGTGGGCTCTGCTTTATAAAGTAACTAATTTCACAATTAATTTGATGTGTATTTAAGTTCTCTTGGCTCTTTCAACCAGAGGAGTTTTCAGGATCAGACTTCTAGGCATGCTCAGCTGCTAAATAGAAACTCTAATATGCTCTTTTTGCAAATATATGAGTATCTTGTAGATGTTATTGATATTAATGTATTATGTGTTTATTACTTTGTCAGCCATTCAGCAGAGGAAATTCTATTTATTGCTGAGCTGTATTTTAATTATATACCCTAATATTCTATTTACTATAAATTAATAAAGCTTTGAATGCAGGACTTTAACTGCATCCCTACCCTTATCATAATTACTAGTATTATTTAAAACTGTTATGAAATGTGCTATTAACATTAAACAAGCTATAACTAACTATTATCTTTCTAACAGTAAGCAACTGTGTTTGTTCTGTAAATGAAATGTAAGTGTGCTTGTGCATCCCTCAGTAGGGGTCTTCAACAGGAAATGTCCAAGCTATTTATAGACTTCATGTTGTACACCAATTAGCTGATCTATGGGACTCTAAAATTTGTTTATTGTTATTGTTGTTGTTGTTATACCGTATTATTTTGCTGTGTTCTTGTGTTGTTCTTGGGAATGTTTCTCAATGCTTAGAGTTATAGGAAAAGCTTTTCACATAATACAATATCAGTTCTTCATCCTTACAGAAGATTAGCTTCAACAGTTCAGTGGAAACTTGTAATGTGTCCAAATCTCCTCTTTGAAATAACTCATTCAAAACTCTCCTGGTGATTCTGCACAGACGAAGTCAGGCTTTTAACAAAAACAAACCCAGTGTTCAGTACAATTTGAATTTATAATGCACATTAGTCTATTAAAAACACAGACAGTCTTACTGTGTTGCAATCTGATAGATATCAAGTGCTTTGTTTTGTTACAACAATGGTTTAAGGTTATTCCTTTCAGTCAAAACAGCTGGATATATACTTTTCTACATTCGAAAAATTACATTTTTATTATTATTATTATTATTATTATTATTATTATTATTATTATTACTATTATTATTATATTTCTGTATGTTGGTAGAGCTTGCAAGAGAAACTACATAAAAACCATGCTGGTGTAAACATTCCTGTTCCACTTACCAAATTGTACAATTAATTTTGCCTACAAAGTAAAAGTGTCATTTAAAGTAATGTAGTTTCAAGTTTGTTTGTTTTTTATTATTTTAATATTGTGTCATAAGTAGCCAGCAGCCATACGCAAAGCCTATCTGGGCTAACTGGACTCGAATTAAATTAAACTATCCAGGTTCAGAGTTCTCACCATCATGCAGAGGTGGGAAAAGTACCAGACCATTGCACTCAAGTAAAAGTACAGTTTTTCTAGTTAAAATGGACTTAAGTACAACTAAAAGTAGTGGTCTATAAATCTCCTCAAGTAAAATAGAAAAATGTAAAGCATACTTTAAATACTGAGTAGCTATGCATATTTACAGTAAAATATGATCTTTTCTTATTGGCAATAACAACAGGTTGTTCAGGTAAAGTCCCACCTCTCTGATAGCAAAACTGACAGTGTTAATTAAACTCATATAGGGTTAAATTTAACACTTTAAAAGTGTGCATATTGGTCCACACTGCATATACATAGTTGAACAACACTTTTGAAAGTGTTAAGCATTTTAAAATATGAAAAAGCTGTAGAGAGTCAGCCTTAGCGAGGTAATTCATACTAATTAACAATTTACTCCTTGCATCCTTTAAGAGCTTTTAAGGTCAGCAACTTAAACTCATTGGATAACTTCACTCATGGTGCAAATGTGTCTCATATCAAAAACAACAACCTACCAGAAACCAGCAGGTACCCCAGCAGGTATTACTGTACAACAGGCAGCATCTAAATACATCCAAACACAAATAAAACTCATCTAAACATAGAGCCTGTGCATATTTGGGTTCTCTCCTGGTATGCTGGTGTGAGCGTGCCTCGTTGTCTGTCTCTGTATGTCAGCCCTGTGATTGACTGGTAACCAGTCCAGGGTGTACCCTGATTCTCCCCTAACTGGGATTGGCTCTAGCACCCTGCAACCCTGAGCAGGGTTAGGGGTAAAGAAAATGAATGGATGGATACATAAATCTCATCTTGGTAGACTTCCTTCATGGACTCCTCCACCCAACTCTCTGTGATACTCTAGAACCAGAATGACTTGCAGTGGCAATTAAACTTCCTGTTTCCAGAACTCGAAAAATGAGGTTTTACGTCCCTTTTATTCCCGAACAAACGGCCCTGACATCATAACTAAACATGATAAGTTGATGAAACTCTTATATCTTACCATCATATCATAAAGGCCAATGGTAGTGCTAAATGCCATGATAGGTTTTGTTTGCATAGGATTTCTGGCAATTACCTCAATTTCAGCATGAAAAATGGAGGGATGTGAAAGAAAATGGTATAAATAGTGAAATATATGTGACTTTAGTCAATTTTGCGACAGTATAACAGTTGTATTAAACTTGAATGGCATAAATCAATTCTTATTTTTATTGTGAGTCTCCCACTTCTAAAATCCACTTAGTTATTCAATATTTGTGATTTTTATAGGTGTCCTACTGTAACTATAAGATAAAACTGGTGGTACCACCATTACTTCAACAGTATTCTGAAGCTAGTCAGGAATTGCTTCTCAGAGAGGTCAGAATCTAAAGGTAACCTCACCTTATGTTTTAGAATGAATATTTTGTACTTCAATAACTTTTTAATGTGAAAGTAAATATGCATTAGACTCCATATGTGGTTATTTTACATTATCAGCATTTTAATATGTATATGCTTTATGATTTTTTTTATTTTTTTACATAAACAGACAAAGAACCCTAAATAGTCTCTTCATTGGCCTTGTTTTTCACCATAATATTAAGAAGCATCCATATAAGGTGACAAAAGTTTAAAAAAAAGGTGTGGGAATGTCCACCAATGATATTCTAGGGCTTAAAATTTGAATTTCCAAGTATTTTAATACAATAAATTATTATAAAGAGTAAAAGGTGTCCTTGATCACTGTATTTAGGTGTTATTTGAAGTAAATGAACTTTCCACCCATGTTGACCTCTGAAGCTGCTATGTGCTACATTGAACACAAGGGGGCAGTGCAGTGACACAGTTGCATCCAAACATGAAGTGCACCCTGCTGCTTTCTTCAAGATTGATTAAAGCCCATATTGTTTTACTACATCTTTTATATGAGTAATCGACTCAGTTCTAATGTGGATAATTTGTTAAATTCCATAATGAATTTTAAGCACAAATATGCAAATCATCCTCATGTTTGATTTTTAGTTATGAATTTAAACTCCAACCTGCCAAAAAAGCTGTTGCATGTGCTGTCGATTAACTTTTTTGCATCAACTTGACAATATGATGCATCAAAAGTCTTATCCGGGATCTTTAGTTTTATAAAAGTTTGGGGAGAGGTGCTAATTTTCATCTTTTTGTTGCTGCATGAAGTGAGAAATCTGCATCATTCCATTTATATTATTGGATGTCATAGCCCAGGTGAGTGCATGTGTAATCTATCTGAACTGCTTTAAAGGTAAAATACCTGCACTTCCCTCTGAGTGACATCCTTGACAAGGTCATGTTAAAAGAGAAGCAGAGCTCCTCACATGTTGTTCTCTAAATACAGGCTCAGGTTTCATACATAAACAATAAGTCAGCCTGTTGTTTTCTCTTCTCACCTGGGAATTTTTGCAGGTTTTTTCAAGCTGAACAAAAGAAGCAGACAGGGGCCTCTCAACAAAAAACCCTTTTCCCTTTAGAATGAAGCGGGTTTATTTATTTTTATTTTCAGAGGAAATGAGGGACGCACTTTGTATTTTAAACAATAAGCATCATGCATCATGATCTGAGTTATTCTAGTCTCGTTTTTTGTTTGCACTTTTTTTCTGCCCTATCTGTTGAAATAATTAAACACTTTATCCAAGAACACAGCAAAATTGGGATTCTGCTGAGGTAAAAAATAAGGTTTCTGGCTTTTGGAGGCATTATTCAGTGAGGATCAAATCTCAGCTCGGCCTTTGATGAGGGCTTCACTTTCCTGCTTGTGTTTAAACTGGAGCGTCAGATTACAGCTGTGCTCTCACGGGTTTTGTGATGCAGGCCAGATTGTGCGATTTAGATGTCTGTTTGTTGAGTCTGGATGCTCCAGGTTGATCAGATAGTGACGGCTCTATCAGACAGATCTACGTGCGGCGGTTGGTCCTGAGCCATTAAAAGTCTCTGAGCAGCACGGCCTGCAGGAGGCATTCACAAAGCTCGAGAGAATCGTACAGACTCTGGTGGTACTGGAAAGAAAGTTTTCCTGCAGCATATGAAATGCTGCCAAGTCCAAAATAATCTTAAATAGTAGTACGTCTCATTAATCTTAGGACCAAACAGGGAATCTAAGAAAATAAACATGACACATTAGACATGAAGCATTGTTTTGGCTGTAAAAGCACGTGTCTTTTTCTCAGACCTCATCTTACATCTTAAAGAAAGTCATGTGATTGAAACACAAGCACAGAAGTGGAGCATATGCCTATACATTACCTAAATAGGTCATTTGCTGGGTGGGATTTGTGAAATAAGGAGAATAGTAAAGGCTTCACCTTATGTATTCATTCCATGTATATGCGGCCACCTGATCCGGTCTGCTCTGAATGTCTTCTGGTAACCGTTTCATATTTGATTTCAGCTCTACCTCATCACAGGGGCAAGTGAGCAGCAGTGAATAGCAAACACCTGCAGCTGGCCGTGTTTCTCAGAGCTCCAGGAGGGGCCTGCATGGCTTAAAGTCCGGATTTGAGTGGGACACGTGAGGCCAGAGGCCAGGAAGAGTCTTAGCAGAGTGACTCACAAGAGAGGTGTGAGATGAGGGTGACTGTGTGATGGGTGGGATGTGAACAACAATCCCAGAATATAAGGTTGCACATATTACTTCTGTTGCTAAAATTGAACTCACACTTAACAAAAGTGAGTTTTATGCTTGAAAAAGAGAATTTTTTAAGGTTTTAATCTAAACAGGGCTTGAACTACCTGCTCTATTGCCTCAGGGCAAATGAGCCTCCCCCACCACAAAAACCCCTGTTTTCTAAAAAGCTGCGAAATGTGATGGGTAAAATATAAAAACCAACAGAATGTGATAATTTTAACATCAAAACCCAGTATTAATTGCAAACAGCATAAAGATAAAATATAAAATGTTGCAATCTGATAATACCACCCATTTTCTTTGGCTTATCCACGGTCGGGCCATGGCAATAGCATGCTAAGCAAGTCCACCCAGACATCTCTCTCTCCAGCAACATTTTCCTGCTCTTGCGAGGGGATTCTGAGGCAATTTCCAGGCCAGATGAAAAATATAACCCCTCTAGCAAGTTCTGGGTCTACCCTGGGGTCTCCTCTCAGTTGAATGTGCCCAGAACTCCACAGGGAGGGGACCAGAAGGCATGATGATCAGATGCCCAAGCTACCTCAACTGGCTTCCCTCGACACAAGAGGCAGCAGCTCTAGAGATCCTGAGCTCCTCACCCTATCTCTAAGGCTGGGGAATCTCATTTCGACTGCTTGAACCCACAATCGTATTCTTTCGGGTGGGACTGATCAACCAGTAAACTGAGCACTTTGCCTTCCTCTACACCACGACGGTAAGGTACGACATCTGATATACTATAGATGCTTCACCAATTCACCTGTCGATCTCGTGGTCCCTTCCACCCTCACTTTTGAACATGGCCTCAAGAAAGTCGGACCGAAAGTCCCTCTACACCCAGGTTTTCGCTTCCGCAACCACTGAAGCTGCAGCCCTCCAAGCCACCTGATGCCTGTCAGCAGCTTCCAGAGACTCTTGGGCTAACCGGGCCCAAAAAGTCTCCTTCTTCAGCTTGACGGATCCTTCACCGGTGGTGTCCACTAGTGGGTTCTAAGGTTGCCGCCAAGACAGGCACTAATGGTCTTCTCACCACAACTTCTCGCAGCCACTTCCACAATGGAGGCTTTGAACATGGACCACTTGACCTCCATGTCCCCAACCTCACGCGGGATGCACAGGAAGTTCTTCCAGATGTGGGTCGTGAAGACCTCGCTGACAGGGGTCTCTACCAGTCGTTCCCAGTTCACTCAATCATTATATCTTTGTCTGACAGACAGTGAGATAGGAAACCTCCTTTCTGAAGTCTATACACTGGTTTTGGTGATGAAGAAGGATACACATATCATACAGGGAGGCTGTCTGATGATCAGGACAAAGATCCTGTTTATACCTTTCATTGACATGGACAAACATCCATTTTTGCATTCAGAAACCAAAAGTAATCCTTAATGTTAGCTGTGAAGACAATATGATTGGTCAGAATGCAGGGGTTCTCGGATGCCTTCATCTTGATTGATATGATAGTGTAAATGCAATGTTTTATGCCCACCGCCTGTGGTAACCTGTGGTCGTTCCCCAGTAAACAAAAGCTTGGTTTACACACTGTGCAAAACTTTTAGGCATGTTTGAGTCAAAACTGATGCTTAAATGAATCATATAGACGAGTAAGCCACCTGAGGGCACCAGAGTAGATGTCCTTGCATATGATGGGAATGCATGTGAAAATAATCTTGTTGAAAAATAATAAAGTCCATGCCTTAGAGCAGAGTAAAGGGTGTATGTGGCTGCTAAGCATGGGTTGCCACATGCCCATAATTGTGCTGTTGATGTTCCAAGGGTCTGAAAACCTCTGTGCGTATTAACAGGCACATCCAAAAGAGATGCCGTCAAGCTTGACCCTGGCTGCGAACTCTGGCGCCTCTCAGGTTGTGGCACATTGGGCCCCAGGATGAATCCTTTGTGCCCTACATGTCTAAAACGCATGCACATGACTGTACATCTGTCCAAATTAGCTTGTAGTGGTGGAAATGTTGTCTTGGATAATAGGCTCAGTGACAAGAGCTGAAGTCTTGGTCATAAAAAAATGCATAGAATCCATATTAAAATTGTACATGCAGCAAAAATCCAAATATAGTGCATAATTCTGACTCATCAGGCATGCTGAATGCACATCCATGACACTGATCTCCCTTTCCACTACATCCCAAAGGTGCTCTGTTGGATTGAAATCTGGTGACTGTGGAGGCCATGAGTACAGTGAACTCACTGTAATGTTTAAGAAACCAGTTCTAGATGATTTCAGCTTTGTGACATGTTGCATTATCCTGCTGGAAGTAGCCATCAGAAGATGGGTGCACTGTGGTCATCAAGTGATGGACATGGTCAGCAACAATACTCAGAGAGGCTGTGGCGTTTAAACGATGCTCAACTGGAACTCACTTTCCTGTTCTTAGCTGACAGAGGTGTGGTCTCCTGCTGACAATAAGTGACCAATGAAACAAGCCAGGGAAAGCCTACGACCTAGGTAAATGTTGTAAGGGCTGTTAACTACATACTAAAGTAGCAGAGCTCTGATTGCAGATCTCTCTGAGGACATGTTTTTTTGAAACCTTTATTTATTCTCGAAAGGACATTGAGGTTTCTCTCATTTCCAATGTCGTCAAGATTACAAGCACAAGTAAGAAAAAAATCAACAGTCATATACCATCAGTTAAAACCAATAGAAATCAATCAAAACAATAACATTTCGAAACAAAGTGACTAGAAACCAAGGTCCTAAACTCTGCAAGAGAGGGTAGAACTTCAATCTTTAGAGTTTGTTGGAGGGTGTTTCATGAGCTTGGCGCATAAAAACAACTGCACAAGTTTAACTGCACAGTGAGTATGCATGTACCAAGAGTGGTTAACTTGGCATCCAAATGCCCAAAACAGATGCTCACTATGAAGACTGAATGACCCCAGAGGCTCACTGCCCTACTGGAGACTATGTGAGATTTTGTCAAGAATATCAAACTTTTGTAGTGAACTCTCATTGACCAAAATAAAAAGTCAGGGATTACAAAAGTTCAACAGCTCTGCACTAAACTGAAACATGGGAACCCAGCCAAAAAAAAAAAAAAATGGTACTGAATTTATTACAGTTTCTAAAGTTTGGCATCATGGTCCAATATTGATGTTTCTGTCTGGGTGAGAGGGTTACAAATGGTCTGAAATATGGGAGGGCAGGCCTATTCAATTAGTGGCCCGGGGGCCACATGCGGCCCAGAACTAACCCCCAAGTGGCCCAGCCTGTGGTCATGCCAGAAATGCAGAGGGCAACCTGTTTCGTAAGTTTTCATAAATTCCCATGGTATTTCAGACCATGAATGCAACACTCCATGGCTAGCGAAGCTGACAGAAGTAGCCCCAAGACAGCAAGTATAAAACATGTCCTTTTCAACTGTAGCTACAACTGTTCAAATTTAGTTTTTATGCATTTTAAGATATGCCTAGAAAAGATTTCACCAAAATTATTATTTACAGAATTTCATTGTATTTTTTATTCAATATATTTTATTTTTATTCAAGTGGAAAACAAAACATTTCTTCTACCTCAGGTTATGTTCAAATACAGCTCTGTTGTTGTTTTATGCACTTTTCCATGTGCTTTTGTCACGTTGCCAAATTTAAAAGGGAGACTATGAATAAAAAGAGCACATTTTTCATCAAACTGATCTGTATTGGTTCCAAGTTTGACATTACCTGCTGCTCACTGGGCACCAAACACGTGCGGCCCTGCTACATTTCTTGATTTTAAAATTTGGCCCAGTGAATTTGTAATTGAATAGCCCTAGGGTCTCAATGCTAGAAAGAATAGCCCTTTAAAACAATGCTTGAAAAAGTTTCAAAGTTTGTTGTGTTGGGACAAAGAGTTTTTGTGAATCTCCCGTTTTGCCCATTGGTTAGTCAAGATAAGCCACTAAATAGACCCTGTTTTAAGCTGCAGATGTGTCCAATTCAACATCTGTTCAGTCAGGGTACACAAGGAAATTATTTAGACAAAAGACACACTGTATCAATTAGATCTATATCTGGAGATGATGAGACATGAAAAAAATTCTCCAGCAAAGCCACTAAACAGACCCTGTGCTGGCAGCATTTTGTCAAGGACATGAAGACAGGTTTGCTCTTGAAAGAGCTGTAACATGCAGCAGTGGGATCCTCTTTCTCTCAGAGAAAGACAGGAAATAGATTGTTGTCTAAGCCAACAAACCAATCCAATTAAACATCTGATCGAAATATCTTTTAATTCTTACGTTTTGTGCAATGTAATTTTGTGTTGATACTTTACACATTTCATTCTTTTGTTTCTTTGGTTAAAAGTATTTAAGTTTGGGTTAGTCTGTGCACACGGCAGCTGCTTCCCAAATATGTTGCTGCATCTTAAACCATGATTGCAAAAAAAAAAAAAAAGAAAAAACTTCAAGAACAAACCCCAAAAACACAAGGGAACATAGGTGGCTGGAGGGAGTAGAGGCTGGGAGTAGAGGAAAAGTCCTGCATGGTGCAGCTGGCATTAGAAGGAAAGTCTTGTACTGAGGTATGAGGATTTTTTTTTCATAAACATGCTTTTAAGTGAAACTGTGATATACTTTTGACTACAGTCCCTTTCAAAAGTTTTGGAATGGTGGGCCAATTCCTTTATTTTTGCTGTAGACTGAAAACATTTGAGTTTGGCAAAAAGAAGATGAATATGAGACAAGAGAACGACATTTCAGCTTTTATTTCCAGGTATTTACATCAAGATCTAAAACACAACTTAGGAGATAGCTTTATTTGTAACGGAACACCAAATTTTAAGGTGAGCTAAAGTATTGGAACAGAGACTTACAATAGATTAAAGTGAACAAGATGGAATATTTAGTTGGAAAATCTTTTCTTGCAGTAAGTGCGTTGTAACGCTGCCACAGACATTCGCCAAACGAGAGAAGAACATCACAGAAAACTGACACAAACTTTCTTCTAGTTGCACTTCTGGTTGTTCTCCGAGTTGGATTTAAGAACATCTGGTGTGTGCGTTTCCTGGTGGTGGTAAAGGAGCATCAGATTTTGCTATAAAATCCATAACAAGCTCAGTAGCTTCTGCAGCACGAACACAACCCTGTATTCAGCCATTGTTGTTTTGGTCAGACTGCGCAGGCGTTGTAAGAGAGCTACGCTGTGTGTGACGTAATCGTTTCAAGAGAGATGCAAAATAGCCGTCCACAAGGAGACGAGACGGTAGTCGTTTACGGATTTATGCACTCTGGGACCCGTTTTCAAAAAGTATCGTTTACAGTCACCTGAAATGCCGTTTCAGTGTGGATAAAATGCTGATTCCAACATAAAACTTTTGCGTATACAACTGAATTTGTTTCCGTGTGGACCGGGCCTAAAATGCTTTCTAGGGCTTTAGTCTGGAGATTGACTGGGCCAGTCTAAAACCTTCCACTTCTTGCCCCTGATGAACTCCTTTGTGGTTTTGGCAGTGGGTTTTGGGTCACTATCTTGCTGCATGATTAATGATCTCCCAATCAGTTTGGTTGCATCTTTCTTTAAATTGGCAGATAAAATGTTTCTGTAGACTTCTCAGTTCATTTTGCTGCTGCCATTATGCGTTACATCATCAACGAAGATTAATGAGCCCGTCCCAGAAGAAGCCATGCAAGCCCAAGCCATGACATTACCTCCACTTTGTTTCACAGATGAGCTTGTATGCTTGGGATCATGAGCAGATCCTTTCTTTCTACAAACTTTAGTCTTTCCATAACTTTGGTAAAGGTTCATCTTTGTCTCATCAGTCGATAAAACTTTGTCCCAGAAGGTTTGAGGCTCGTCTCTGTACTTTTTGGCAAATTCCAGCCTGGCCTTCCTTATCTCCATCTCTTAACTATGATTGCAGTTTGCACGGGCAAAACCCAAATCTGAAACTGAGTGTAGACATTCAGCTCTATCTTTTGTGCGAATAATCAATGTCATTGGACACACCTGGGCAACAAAACACACCTGTCATTCACATGTTCCAATACTTTTGCTCACATGAAAAATGAGTGAGTTCAAACAAATCTTCTATCTTCTAAGTCGTATATAAGATCCAGATGTAAAAACCTGAAAATAAAAGCTGAGATGTGTCTCATATTTGTCTTTCTGTCCATGTACAGAATGTTTTCAGTCTACAGCAAAAATAAAGGAATTGGGCCCACCATTCCAATACTTTTGGAGGGATAAGCAACCAAGTAACAGTGTGTTGTTAATAAATCAGCCTGTTATGAAACAGCTCTTTAATGTGAACCGCCAGAGCTGGCCTCCTTTGACAGCAAGTTTCCTTTCTTCTATTTTTTTTGTTATTCATAACATATTTAAAAAGTCAAATAGGCACTGAATAAAGAACCATTTGGGAGCTAAAAGATTCAGGGTTTTTCTGGATGGACTATGACCAGCTGTGCTTAACCACACCTGACCGCTTGGTGGAAATGGACCACATATGAATGTTGCATGACAGATTTTTAGAAGCAGATATTTTATACATATCTGCCAACATTTCTCTGTGAGCTTTTTAAATTGTTTTGCATAGATGTGTCAGTACTTTTAGGACACAAAAGTAGTAAAAGGAAGGCCACACACTATTAAGCCTGATCTGAGGCCAAAAATTTGCATCCCCAACAATTATGGGGGTGTATCCCGAGTGGAGGCTCATCATAAACAATAATTAGTCGGAATAATCCCAAGTTATTTGGTATCAATAAAATTATTTTACTGTTCCAAATCATGCCGTAGCCTCCTAGACCTAGAAACGTGAATATGACTGGAATCATAAATGTGATATTTACGATTCTAGCCTCCAACGGAAAATCCACAACAACCAATGAGAGCGAGTAGACCATGCAGCATCACCAGCCAGACGTTACGTACCTAACCGCTCACACATACTGTAGACACAACTTTACCTTTAGCCAAGCCACACAATCTTTACTGTGAGGTCGTTGGCAGGTCAGCAGGTGTGTGGTCTCAAGTGAACTGACGACCAGGCTGTATCATCTAGTGTGGTGGTTCTCAACTCTAGGCTCAGGACCCAAAAGTGGGTCACTTAGCAGTTTCAAGTGGGTCACTAATAGGCGCCTATAAAAGAAAAAATCCTGAAGTCCTTATTGATCATGCATCGCTACTTTTTATTTTACCCTGTTTTACAGTGGAATTGGTTAAACATAAATTTTTGGTCAGTATTTCAACTAATTTATCTCCTTTTCTTGCAATGAATAAAGCTACTTTTCCCATGATAATGAAGTAATTTCTCAAGATCTCTGCTAAGTTGGCAAAATGTACAGTCATGGATGAAAGTATTGGCACCCTGGAATTTTTCCAGAAAATACACCATTTCTCCCAGAAACTGTTGTAATTATAGATGTTTTTTGTGTATACACATGTTTATTTCCTTTATGTAATTGGGAAAAAAAAACAGAAGAAAAAAGCCAAAATTGACATACTTTTACACAAAACTCAAAAAATGAGCCGGACAAAATTATTGGCACCCTCAACCTAATATTTGGTTGCACACCCTTAAAAAATATAACTGAAACCAATCACTTCCTATAACCAACAACAAGCTACTTACACCTCTCATCTGGAATTTTGGACCACTCTTCTTTTGCAAACTGCTCCAGGTCTCTCAGATTTGAAGGGTGCCTTCTTGCAACAGCAATTTAGAGATCTCTCCATAGGTGTTCAAAGGATTTAGATCTGGACTCATTGCTGGCCACTTCAGAACTCTCTAGCGCTTTGTCTCCAACCATTTCTTGGTGGTTTTTGAGGTATATTTCGGGTCACTGTCCTGCTGGAATACCCATGACCTCTGACGCAGACCCAGCTTTCTGACACTAGGCCCTACATTGTGGCCAAAAATCTTTTGATAGTCTCTAAATTTCATGATTCCTTGCACACAGTCAAGGAACCCAGTGCCAGAGGCAGCAAAACAACCCCAAAACATCTTTGAACCTCCACATTGTTTAACTGGAGGTACTGTGTTCTTTTCCTCTAGGCCTCATTCTGTTTCTGTAAACAGTAGAATGACTGAGACTGGTGGGTCCTGAGGCTAGACCAGTTGAGAACCACTTATTTAGCGTGTGCACTCAGAAGATTTAAGATGAAAAATCGTTTGAAATCGTCCTTACGTCTGTGGTCACCCACGTTTTTAAAATCCTTTAATATTTGAACATTGTCTGGTGTGTGGCCAGCCTAAGATTGTTTTTCTTACAATCTGAATGGTTGGTTGAGGAAATGGAACAAAACTTTGGCATTTTGATTGTGCTTCTCTATGCAAAGCACACTTCCTGCCCAGGATGTGCCTCCTCCTGTTAAGTGGCATTCTGCAAACAACCTATAACAGTGAGAAACTTTATTTAATAGCCCTTTTCCCCTTGTGTTCCTAAACTTTTCTAGATCATCAGCTTGCTCTAAAATCTATCTTAGTTGTGATTTCACATGTGCCTCACAGTGGGGGATTTTTTTTTCTGATTGATGGAGCCGTCAGGAGGCAGAACATGAGGAAAATAGCCAGGTTATACACACAGCTTGAAGAAACATTAGGCAGATGCTCTATTCTATAGATTTCTATAGTTTTCTCTGTACATGAGAGGTGCACTCTGAAAACACTAACTTGTTAACCTGCACACCAAAATGAAAGTCAAGCAGTGACACAGCTGAAGCAAAGCTGCCACACACCCAGACACAGAAGTGTAGTGTTTAAAACTCATCCAACATGGCAGGCAAGCAAGAGAGTCTGATGCTATCAAGATATTTTCTGCCTTTGAATCAGTGTAAATTGGAAATATTCACAGTATAATTGAATGAGTAGAAAAGGTTTTACTGGCAAGCAGAAAGGAGTGAAGAAGCTCATAGATTGCACCGGTAGCACACCAGGATACCAGCATCATCATTTGCTCACAGTGAAATTTCCTGATTATGTGCTGTGCTCACACACTGGCTCAATCTAACACATTTTTTTGAAGGGGCTTGGAGAAAAACATTGATTTAGCAGAGATAAAGAATTTGTCCCTCTGTGTTCACAAATACAGCACCAATTTCAGGAAGTTTTGTGCTTGTGTGAAAAGGGCTAAAGATTTAAAAAATCCCTGCTTCAGTTTATATGAAGGTCAAAAACTTCAGATCACTAAGACTTGTGCTTAGTTCTCCTGATACCAGTTTAATCCATCAATAACACAGCTTCTGTTTCATGCTGTGAAATCAATGGTGAGTGGGCGATCTTGATGCAGAGTTTAAAGTCTCACCAAAGATTCCACTTTTTTGTCCCCCCAGAGCACCAAACACAGCACCAAGCTGAAGCTGCACACACCACTGAGGGCTTTTACTCTAAGTGATGCCTTGTGCATGGCAATTACCCACACACAGCCCTGCATCAGACCGTGAGCTGACTTTTATGTTCACGTGAATGCGGGCCGCAGTGGCAGCTGATGACAGCTTAATTCCCGGGATGCCCCCCCTCTACCTCCTGCTGAGGCCCCGCCGTTTGTGTGAGCTGACAGGTGGAGATCAGACCGAGGAGAGACGAGTGGGAACCCACCGATTGCGCTCAGGTTTCTGGGCGCTGTGAAAAGATTTGTTCAGGCCATTCAGATCTGACAGAGTTTCCCATGTTCAGCGCTGAAGTGTTTGGAAAATCTATCTCTCTCATCTGTGAGCACAAAGCAGATAAGGCCGATGTTGTGTTTAGGTTTGCTCCTCAGAAAACTAAAGCTGCGGTGGTAAACTTTTCTCAAATAAGGTGAAGAGAGGCTTCAAACAATTACTGAGGAAAAAAAGCAGGAAGCAGGTAAAAATAGAAGAAAAATAGAAACAAGGGTAGGGAGAAGGGAAGGGGGATGAAATGAGCTTGAAAGAGGGGTGACCTCAGTTTAAAAGGGGCTGGGTAATCGAGGTTTTGGGACAACATGAGCGCCTGAGGTAAAAGGGGGCCAGAGGGAGCAGGATAAGAAGGATTAGGGGACCAGGGGAAAGAAGGTTGTAGCACTCTGATAGAGGTCAGAGCGTGCAGCAGGCAAGGCAGGGGAACCTTGTTTTTGAACATCTAATTTTAGAGATAAGTGCTGTTTTCTGAACACATATACCCAAGGAATGTGATTAATGCCATGTTGACCTTGTAAAGATGATGCTGGGCAAATCTCTCCTGAGAGCTGAAATGACATCGATGCTGTTTGTCGTCCTGCTGCTGATGAGTAACGCTGGGTTGGTCTCTGCACAGTTTAATGGATACAACTGTGATGCAAACTACCACAGCAGGTTTCCTGGTAAGAGAATTTGTTGTATTAATCTCACAATAGTGGCAGACATAATGATATTTGTTTGAGTTTAGAAAATAACTTTAACAGCTAATTCATAATTCATAACTACAGTATAACATATGAACATGGCTTCATTGTGCTTTAAGGCAATTATCAATTTTCAATACAGCTTAATTATACCTGATCAAAGATGTTACATTTTCAAACTTTTATTTACTGTTTCTATATTTATATTGCAGTAGGGTGAGGAAGTACTTATTAAAGAAAGAAAGATGTGTCGACCATCTACTAACAATCCCCTTATTATGAATTATAAATCGTTAATTAAACAATGAAAACCCTGTGGTTTTTTCCGTAAAGCAGTTGGTCTAGTCCAGGGGTGTCCAAACTATGGCGCGGGGGCCAAATGCGGCCCTTTGTCCATTTTTAATTGGCCCCCAGCAAACTCTAAAACATAAATGAAAAATGACCCACATTACAACATAACGCTCGTGCTTGACTGTAAGTTTTACCTGTGTTTTCTTATTGACAGAAAAGAATATTTTTGTGTCACCTTGGGGGCTCATCCGGGAAGGATGAAAAAAACTATACTTGTAGCCAATAAAAAAACTGTAAACAATGATTCTTTAAACAAACATTTTGACATGATGATTACTGACATTATTGCATCTTTTTGTGACATACAATCTTTACCTAATTTGGACTTGATTGACTAACTTTGATATCTTAAAGGAGATGTATATGAAACTGGCCCCACCATCCTTCAGATCTTTTGTATGTGGCCCTCAGTGGAAAAAGTTTGGACACCCCTGGTTTAGCCTTAGGACCCATCATCACCTCTTAAACGAGCAATCCAGACCCAAATTCCTGAAAATTAAAATAATTTCACAAAGAATCCTGAAGTTTATACCATATATGGAACAAAACGTGACTGAACAAAACTTCAGGACAAGCATGTGATTATAAAAACCCTAAACAGACTTGCACGAATGCATTGTATTTTCATGTGTTCTCCATGATACATATATACATATAGGTTGTTTTCTTATTTTTGAGAAATTAAATGACAAAACCAGTTTTGTTTCCCCCCAGAAAAGAAGTTAAAGGAGTTTAGATCTTGGAAAAAGTTACTTGCTTTCATGGAAAACCACAGTAATTAACTGTTTGGTTGTCTGCTAAGACCATCCATGCATCATGAACTTTGTGCCACAGTTTCTTCCAGGCATACCTTCATGACCCCCTTAAAACAGCTCTGTGACCCACTTCTGGGTCCTGACCCACCAGTTTACAACCACCATCTTATAAGGAAGTTACCACTAAATCTGACCAGAAGATAGGTTAATGGAAAGTACAGCTTTATCAAGTACTTAACTTCTGTACTCCAAAATATGACTGAACCCAATATACTTTAATTTCAGCAGGTTTATCAGCTTTTTTAAAGTAAAAGTTTATTTAATAAAATAACTTTCAGCTTACTTAAAGTCCATTAAATATGATCACTTGCTTCTAAAATTGTACCTGCTGCAAATATATTTTTCTAAATTACATGTAATTTAGTTTAAATTAGGAAAAATAATTTTACTTTGCAAAATTTTTTAGACATTTAGCTACCTTATTGAATTGACTTTAACTAACAATATTTAAGGCAGGGGTGTCTAAACTATGGCCAAATGAAGATTGCAGTCCATTTTTGATTGGCTCTCAGCAAATTCTTGATATGACATGAAACATGGTTCACATTTGAACATGAAGATTGTGCTTGACCGTATTGAACTTTGTAGCTTCAGCACAAAGCATTGCTACCATGTTAATTGTATACCAAAATATTTTGACAAAAAAAGTATTTATGCATTTTTGTGACTAATTTTGGACAACACTGTAAATAGCAAACACATCTGCAGTCAAAATAATAACAATAACTTGATTTATAACTCCCTGATGGATAACAGCAACAAACGGCACTACCAAGAACATTTCAGGGGCAGAGCCAGTGGTAGCCAGGACCAGACAGGGCCCTCTGAAATCTGATTGGCCTCCCCAAAATCCTGAAAATCCTCAAAGTGGCATCACCAGCCTTATATATTTATGTATGTTGCCTTCAGTGGAAAAAGTTTGGACACCCCTGATTGAAGGGATATTCATAATAAAAAAGAGGGATGTCCTGTACAACTAAGACATAACTTCTGTATAGAGCAGGGGCCAAAATACAGTTCAGGACACTTAGGTCATCGTCAGTTTATTTTTAATTGTTTGGTGCAAAAACATCCCAGAACTCAGTGGTGTGAAGAAGGGAGGGGGGGCGGTCGCCCCCCCATTGTGGCCCAATTGTTGAAAAACACACGCTGGAGTGCCCTCTTGGGAGCCAAAATGCATGTTAAAGTGCCCTCTTGGGAGGCAAAACGCATGCTAAAGTGCCCTCAAGAGCCAAAATGTGTGCAAAAGTGCCCTCTTTGGAGCCAAAACACATGCTAAAGTGCCCTCTTGGGAGCGAAAACACACGCTAAATTGCCCTCTTTGGAGCTAAAACGCATGCGAAAGTGCCCTCTTGGTTGGCAAAACACAATAAACTGCCGTCTTGGGTGGAAAAAACACACCAAACTGCCCCCTTGGCTGGTTAAAACATGATAAACTGCCCACTTGGGTGGCAAAAAGGTGTGCTTAAGTGCCCTTCTCATTGGCAAAACACAATAACTGCCCTCTTGGGTGAAAAAAAAAACACTTAATTGTCCTCTTGGCTGGTTAAAACATGATAAACTGCCCTCTTGGGTGGTAAAAGCGCGTGCTTAAGTGCCCTCCCGGTTGGCAAAACACAACTGCTCTCTTGGGTGAAGAGAACACACTAAACTCCAAAAGACCATTAGGACCAAGAAATTCTATAAAACACTACTGTTACAATGACTTTTATGTTGGGCCCTTTTTTGATCTATATTGAGCCAGAACTATATCTCACAGAACCAGTTTGGATTATCTGGTGCTAATATGGTGTTAAAATGCACTAGAATACAGGAAATGGCATCTACTTAACTGAAAATGTTCTGGGGGAAGACCCCCAGACCCCCTAGGGATTTATTTGTTTATGTATGTATGTTCTTCACAGTCCAACATTGAATCTACACAGTTCTTGTGGATGCTGATCCTAACTACAAACTAACTTGAGTAGTCTGTCTAGTTAGTCTGTTTTAAGGCTATATAATGTGCCATTTGTATAACATATAAACATGTCTAAAGTGCCCTTGAAAACACGGGAAACTTTGTGCCCTCGTCAGTTGTTAGAATGTGCTGTATGTGGCCTTTTTTTTCTTTTCACCCCTGCCCTTGAAAAAGTCTGTGCATGCCACTGCTGGAACCGTCAGATTTCAAGGCTGATTCTGCTCTTATTTATTTAGATTGATTAGTAAGAATTTATTTGAAGGGGTCTGTATAAGTCTAACATGACACTGTCATTCATTTACACTGTGCCAGTGTAAATGAATGTTGTCATTAAGTTTCATTCAGTCCATTATGTCTCCTTTAATGCAAAGTTGACATTGTTTGATCCCCTTTAACCTCTTAGTAGAGTAAGTACATGCTGCAGCCAGCCGTCTTAGAATAGCATAAAGACTAGAGGCAATAAGGGAGACTGGAATTAGGTCCAGTTTTTGCTTATGTGGCTCTCCAGAAAAGGAAAAAACCTGCAGGGCAACCAGACAAAGAGCAACACTTCCCCTCCTGATTTGGGATGTTCAGTGGTGTAGTGGTGAGTGTAGAAGTGGGTATGCTCTTAAATTATTTCATTAAAGGTGACATAATTGATTGAATGACACTTAAGATCATCCTAATCACCTATAAAAGCCTAAACCATATATATATATGTGATTATAATGTTCTTTCATTTATGTTTGTCTGTTTGTTTTTTGTTGGCTTTATCTACTGTAATCTCCATTTATAAGTGTCTGTATTGTTTTTCTGCATTGTTCAGTGTCTTTAAGTTTTATGAAAAGTGCTTTATAAAAAATTTATTATTATTATTAATAATAACAACATTCATAAGAATTCATAAAGCCTCCTTTATATGAATGACAGGTCATGTATTAGTATTAGTTTTAGTAGTGTGGGTAAATAATTTAGAAAAGGAAACCAAATTTTAACAAATAGATAATTTTTTCCTTTTAAAACAGCCTGAAGTTGTTCATGAGGAAGGTTGTTAAAAATCTCTCTGCACCAAAGCTTAACACTGTGTGAGACATCCATGATCCAATTGTGCAAAACGCACTTCCGAGCAATCAAAAGCAGCTTTTCAAGAAGTTTATAGTATGATGCAGGGAGGCGCAATTCTCTAGAGGAAAGTCCTAAAAGGAAAACACCAGGATCTTTTTAATTTTGATTTTGAATATCACACTTATTTCTTTGGAAATGAGGGTCCAAAATTTTGAGATTAGTTTGCACTCCCAGAAGCGGTGAAAATATGTCCCTCTTTCAGAGCAGCACTTAATACACAGAGGGGAGATAGAGGGATTTATTTTGTGTAGTATGACTGGAGTAATATGCAACCTATGCAAAATCTTGTACTGAGTCTCCCGCAGTCTGTTACATGTGAATGTTGATCTAATCAGAGTGATGGCTGTCTGCCAATCATCCTCAATATATGCAGTGTCCAAGTCTCTTTCCCATTTATGAGAAATATTTGGCAATTCTTATGTCCGAGGCACCAAGCAGAGAATAAAATGATGATATAAAATCTTTATCGTTTTGATGCTCCAAAATAAATGTCTCTATATCATTACGGTATATTAAGAGAGAAGGAAATGACCCGGGAAGATACAAAATGCCTTATTTGCAGGTAACCAAAAAAATGTGGATTAGGAATATCAAATATCTCCTGTAACTGCTGGAAGGATAGTAAAACATTATCTTTGAATAAGTCACCCAATACCTGGATCCCTTTGTCACGCTATGAAGAGAATAGAGATGAGCTGATGCCTGCAGGGAAGTCAGGATTTTGGACTATAGGAAAAAGCGGGGATTTCATGTTTTTAATTTCAAGATATTTAACTATGTCATGCCACACTCTAACAATACTGAAGATGCATATATATATTTTTAATCGCTTTCATGGCATGCTTTATTGTTTTGCTCAGCACACTCTGATTAAGCCACTGCAGCAACCCCCTGCAGCCTCAGTGATGAAGAGTACACCACTGCTCTTAAATGTGCTTATTTCACTTAAAAAAAAACACATAGACAGATCTGCGGACAAGTCAAAAGTCATCTGCACTTTATTTTTAACTTTTCACTGTTCTCTTATTTCTTTTTCAAACCATAAAAAGTTCCTTTTCTGTGGTTAAGTTGCTGTCATAATCTTAGATCTGCCCCAACAGGAAATTACTCTTGAGTCTTGTCCCGAAACACTCCTGATTCACTACATAGTGCACTATATAGTGAATGCACCATTTTGTATTGGTATACACTAGTTATAAACTATGTAGTGTACTCCTTATCTCTCACAACCCACTGTAAAATGTAGTGACCAACCGATGGTCACTAGTCCTAACCTGACACGTCAGATGGATGTGTTTCACACATCCATCTGGAAAACCACTCATATACAGCGTTTGGGAAAGGGCAGAGGCTTTGAAAAAAGAAATCAGAGTGTGATTGGATTAACATTCTGTCTGTCAAATCTTTATCGACCAATCAGAGCAACAAAACACGTGACGTAGCCACTTCAGAGGTATGCCCCTACTGAGTAATAACTCCATATAAAACTGCATAACCTGAACCATGGAGACTTTGGACATGGCAGTACACGACTTTTGTTGTTTTTGAAAAGAAAACAACTCACTGCTGTTCTTTGTTCTTCTTTTAACAAAGAAATGTCGTCAAGTTCTGATAAAACTGGTGCTTTAGCAGCATCTACACTAATCTCTTCTGTACTGCACCGGCCTCTTGTTGCTGCTTGCTTACGTCATGACCCCGTCGCACCAGAGAGTACAGCCCCTTGACACCCTAACTGATTGGTCCTGTCACCCTAACTGGGCCAACACAGTTCAGACAGGAGCTTTGCAAGATGGATTTGCCAGTGAGAAACACGGAAATGGCCGAATCCATCTGCTTTGCAAGGTTACACTAGCCCAGCATTGCAGTACAAAGCTTCAATGAGTAGAAAGTAACATCTGATTGCTTTAGTACATGACACAGGGACAAGAGGAGCACAACACAAGACAGTTTTTAACCAAAATATGTTACCTGTAATAAAATACTAAGAAATCAAAACGGAGTATCCTTTTTCCGCTATGATGATAACAGACATGAGACCATCATCTTCATGCACAAAACAAATAATACTGCACTGAAATATGTTGGATTATTTTGCCTAAAAAGTCACAAAACCAACGCCATTCTCATGGTTATCTCAAGCAGTTGTTATATGTTCTGATTGTGAGACGGTGATGACACCACTCTCCCAAGTAGTGTCTGAAATAGTTTTTGTTTTGTGCAGTGAAGAGTGTGTGGTGTGGACTCAACCTAGGTTTGAGAAAATACAGAATTAACAAAGAAATTCTGAGATTGATCTCCATTAAATATTTTATAGTTTGGCATCCATTTTTTTTTTCCATAATATAGTTATTCAGCCATTATGGCGAAAACCCTCCTATGACAAGTCTGTGACTAGGAACACACAATGTTGGATTTTTGCTGAGATATGATATACCAATATGCCAACATTTCAAGACTTATTTTAGCCAATAATAATAATAATAATAATAATAATAATAATAATAATAATAATAATAATAGCTTGGATTTATATAGCGCCTTTTACAAGACCCAAGGTCACTTTACAGAAGAGTGGAAAACAAGACAACACAAAAGACAAACACTAAGTTGAGTGTATGTAGGGGGCAGGTTCAGGAGAGACTGTGAGCTGTGGTGAACAGGTGGTACTTGAGGAGTTTTTTTAAAAGTGTCCAAGGATGGAGCATTGCGGATGTTTTCAGGAAAGGAGTTCCAGAGGATGGGGGCTGTAGTCCTGAACGCTCTGTCTCCATAGGTGCGAAGTTTGGTGGTGGGAACTGTGAGAAGGCCAGCGTCTGAGGATCGGAGGCTACGGACTGGGGTATATGGATGAAGGAGGTCAGAGAGGTACTGAGGGGCAAGGGCATGAAGGGATTTGTAAGTGAGGAGGAGGATTTTGAATCTAACTAAGAACCAGTGGAGGTGGATGAGGGTAGGGGTGATGTGCTGCCAGGGCCTAGTACGGGTGAGAACCCTGGCAGCAGAGTTTTGGATATATTGGAGCCTGTCAGGGCTTTGTGAGGTACCCCAGACAGGACTCCAATACAGTAATCCAAACTAGAGCTGATGAATGAGTATATGAGTGTCTAAGTGAACTGAGTCTGTGAGTGATTATCTGAGTCTGGAGATGTTCTTTAGATAGAAAAAGGCAGTTTTACTCACAGATTTCATAGAAGGCTAGAAGGAGAGGGTGGAGTCCATGATGATGCCCCGGTTTCAGACCTTGGAGGATGGGCGGAATATTGATATACAACTTTTTTATGATCATAAATATCTTATATATACAGTACATATTACAATTTTACAATTTTTGAGATTAATCTCAGGATTTCTGTTGTTAATCGGGATTAATCGCAACCTTCTTATCCCATTCTAATATTCCTCTATTTTTTAATTTCAGTCTGTTTTTGGGAATATGTGAACAGTAAAAAGTGAATGTTTGTTAACACAAGGTACAGATGATTTCTAACTTTTCCTCTCAGCTGTCTGAGTTTTTAAAGTGAATTGAGAGGTCAAGGAGTAGTGGTGGTCTTATTTTACATCAATGTGGCTGCAGAGAGACACTGCAGTGGCTTAACCAGAGTTTGTTGAAGGCAGAAATAAAGCATGCAATTAATCACAATTAAAAAATACAAGTGCACTTATTGTGGGTATGAGTTAATCACAATCAATACAACTAATTAATCTTGACAGCAATAATATAAATTGCACAATTTTTTGTCGTACATATTGGCAAACTGTTTATTTGCTGATATGTATGACTTCTGTAGAAGCGGACAATAATTTTCCTATCAGCTGGTATCCATACTTTAAGATCTGTTCATCCTGATTTCATGCTGATAATATTGTTCGTTCACTCAACAAGTAACATTTCAAAGCCTCCTGGATTTCTTCTGTTATTAATCATCTAAAATTGCCCAAATAAAGACCACAGACAAAATAACTTTTACTTGATGAATACTTGATGGATATTGGCAGACTTTATCACCCACGTCATTAAAAATGGACCATATACGGTTTTAAAAAATGTTTCTAATGGATTCTCTTGTTAAACTGGCTGTCTTAGATTAATTTGAAGATGAAAACATAAAGTGTAGTGACTGGCTGGCTTCTCTCAAAGCCAGTCAGCATTGCCTGTGTCTATTACTTATGAAGCAGAGCTGTGATGAAGCTTCCTGGGATTTCAAGTCTTTTTTAAGCACACAGTGTTTCAATCACTGGGATTTTTAGGAACCTGGATTTCATGGCACTAGAGTCCTGGGGGAGGGAGTTCGGTCTAGCCATCAAATCAGGGACTATTTGACCCCTGGGATGTCTGTCGAACCATTGTAAGAAAAGAAAGCAGCTGTTCTCTGGGTCTCAAAGCTTTGCAGCCTGTTTCAGTGGAATTGCAGCATACAAACTTTGACCTACATCATTTTTGCTGGTTTTTCATTTGCATTCATCTCTTTATACCTTCATTTTTGGACACTTACTTATCAAAGCCAACATAACTGCCTAGTTAAATCTCATGCATTTGTATTGGCTGTTAAGGATGAGGGATCATGAATGACTAAACTATGTTTCTAATCCTCTTTTTCTTCAGGAGAGCGGGACATCAGCGTTTACTGTGGGGTTCAAACAATTACTTTAAAAGTCAACTTCTGCCCTGTGCTGTTCTCCGGCTACTCTGATGCAGATTTGGCCTTGAATGGTCGCCACGGTGACTCCCAATGCCGCGGCTTCATCAACAACAACACCTTCCCCACGGCAGTCCTGTTCAGCATCAGTCTGAGTACCCTGGAGGCCTGCGGGAACAGCCTGGTGGTAATGAATACACAAACCAGAGATAATATAATCAATGAGCAGCCTCATCATGCTGTGTACTGACCGAGCAGAAAGCTAAGTGACATGGCTGAGATGTTTCTCTCTGCAGGTCAGCACAGCCTATGGGGCCAACGCCTATGGGAACATGTCTCTGGTACAAATTGGGAATGTCTCCGGCTATATCGACACGCCTGACCCTCCGACCATAATCAGCTACCTGCCTGGTTTGTTGTATAAATTTAGCTGCAGTTACCCACTGGAATACCTGGTCAATAACTCACAGCTGGCATCGTAAGTTGTCTTTGAAAGAAATCCCACAGAAATGTGACAGTATGATCTTAAAAGACAAGCTTTGGATTAAGTGAAGAATAAATTAAGAATTATTTATTGTTCTCCTAAACTACAGTGACAATTAAGCGGTTGGCTTAAAACCTGAGTGGGTTTTTGTCTGATTGTATTATGAAAGCCATTTGTTTTACCGTATGCATGTTTCCCTAATGACTCCAATGTTAATTTATATGCATACATTTCCCTTTAACTTTTGTCTTTTGACTCATAAATGCATAAATTAATGTCTGGTAGCTTTAAAGTTATACTTTATCAAATATTAATTCCATATTTATTGGGCAAACATCTGAAATCCATGTGTTGAATTGCTCCACAGCTCCTCTGCTGCTGTCTCCGTCAAGGACAGCAACGGTACATTTGTGAGCACGTTGAGCATGATTCTGTACAACGTGAGTACACAACTGCTGTGTTTCTGAAACGTGTTTTTTGAAAGACCCAGTAAGAGATGTATTAGGATAAACTGCATGAGAAAATGGGCTCATGACTTAAAAGTCAAGATGGAATTTTCTTAAAATTAAATTATTAGGTAAGTGTATCTAAAAAGTATTTACCCTCTTGGATGTTTTACACTTTTATTGATTGTATGAATTAATCATGGTCAATATATTTGCCTTTTTTTTTACCAAAAAACTCTCTCTAATGTCAAAGTGAAAACAGATGCTACAAAGTAATGTCAATTAAATAAACATATTTAAATTAAAATAAATGATTGCATAAATATTCACCCCCTTTAAAGTGACCGACCTAATTCAACAGAAGTCCAGTTGATGCTAGTAGTCTTACAATTAGTGAAATGAAGATCACCTGAGTGCAGTGAATGTGTCTCAAGTGATTGTAAAAACACCTGTGTCTGGGAGATAATCAGTATTCCTGGCTTATGTTACACCATGAAGACAAAAGAACACTCTAAGAAACTCAGAGAAAAGTACAAGTCAGGGGATGCATACAATAAAATTTCCAAGACACTGAACATCCGCTGAGTTCAGTTAAATCTATCATCAAGAAATAAAAGGAATATAGCACATCTGCCTAAATCAGGTCAAGACAAGACAATACATGGTGATGTTGAATAAGTTATAAGCTTCAGTAGCTGAGATGGGAGACTCTACATACAACTGTTGCCCGGGGTTTTCACCGGTAAAAGCTTTACGAGAGAGTGGCAAAGAGAATAAGCCACTGTTGAAGAAAACTCATATTAATATTGAGTAGAGTTTGCCAAAAAGCATGAGGGAGACTCCATGGTCAAGCTGAAGAACATTCTTTGGTCTGATGAGACCAACACTGGGCTGTTTGGACATCAGACAAGACGTTTTGTTTAGCAGACACCAAACACACGACATCACCACAAACACACCATCCCTGATGTGAAGCACAGCGGTGGCAGCATCATGCTGTGGTGATGTTTCTCAGCAGCTGGTCCTGGAAGGCTTGTAAAGGCAGAGGGTTAAATGGAGGGTTAAATAATCTTATACAGTCAGCAGGAGAACTACAGCTTGGGAGAAGATTTGGGAGTTGCGAAAGCTACACAGACATGGTTTAAACACAATAAGGTGAATGTTCTTGAATGGCCGAGTCAAAACCCAGACCTCAGTCCAAAAGAGAATATGTGGCTTGACTTGAGAGAGGCTGTTTATGCCCGATCCCCATGCAGCCTGACCGAGCATGAGCAGATTTGGAAAGAAGAATGGAGTAAAATTGCTTTGTCCAGATGAGACCACAGTCTCAGTGCTGTGAATGCAGCCAAAGGTGCACCTACTAAAACTGACTTGATGGGGGTGAAAAGTTATGTGATCACTTATTTTACATTACACATTTTCAATTAAGTGACATTTGTAGAATTCTGTGTCACTTTGACATTTAAGAGCTTTTTTGTCAATAAAGGAAAACTATATTGACCATAATTAATCTATAAAATCAACAAAAGGGTGAAACATCTGGGGGGATGAATACTTTGTCAGTGCCCACTTAGAAAGTCAAAATACAGAGGGAGAAATGTAAATAACATATATCCTTACAAGTCTGGTTTATATTTTTCTTTTTGTAGACATGTTCCATAAAGACAGAAAACAATTCTAAGTTTTATCAATAGTAAAGGTTAAAGTAGGTATTGTGGTGTATCTCTAAATGTTTGTGTAGCTGAATGCAGCATTCACTAGCTCCAATGCTAAGTAGAACACAGATGTGTTATTTGTGCTTACAATAGCATCAGCAAATGCCCTCTGTACATTTTACATTTTCTAATATATACATACATTTTTAATGACTTTAATGAATAAAGTTCTCTGTAGGTACGATTCATAGCTTTCATGTGATGTCACACTCGTGGGGCCGCCCACTGGAAGGCAAGAAAATCGTTCTACTGCTACACTCTGTAGAGGAGCTGATGGTCTCCGTTGCCACCCATGCCTTTAGCCTGTTTTATTATTTTCTTTTTTATAAAAGAAGCTTGTTGTTAAATTGGAAACACTAACCGATAGGGAGACAAGCCTGGGTTTAAAAATTTTACAGAGCTTCATCAGAGAAAGACAACCCAGAGAGGAGCCAATGGTGGATTAATGCCCTTAGATGCTACGCTGCCATTGTAGGTTACAATGGACAGTAGCATCAAACAGCCCTCTTGTAATCCAGACATCATGCTGATGGTGATCCTTACAGCCTACCTTGGTCGACTGTGAATGGATCGTTGGTTCTGAAAGCTATGAATTGAACTTGGTAGTGAGGGCTGCAAAGTTACAGTGGCCTTGCTATAATTAAAGGTTTAACTGACATATTGAAATGATCGAACCACCAGAACTCTTATCCAAAAACTCATATCACGACTGAGCCTCTATAAATTTCCAGCTACAATATTACTTGTTTTAAGTTAGTAACATTTCTTCTCTAATTTCTCTTAAATCTTACAGGATTCAACATACAATCAGCCTCTCTCCATTCCAATGGCTGGACTGGCTCTGAAAACCAGAGTATTTGCTGCTGTTAAAGCCACAAACTTAGACAAACGGTATAATATAACTGCTGATTTTTACAACTGTTGTAGGGGTTTTTAGACATCTCAGTTCTTTAAACATATATTGGATATGGTGCAAACATTTTGCCTTCAGAAAAATCATTTCTTTGAAGCAGATATTACATTTTGGTCAGTTACCACATTTTTTCCCACCATCAATTTTACTGATTTAGTCCTTTTTCCTACAGTTTTCTTAGCTTCATTATGCCATTATAGTATTATTCTGCATAAAGGCGCCAGTCTGTGTCAGAGAAATCCTGGATCTCTACTTTCCCATGTGCAGTTAGATCTCTATCCTCCATCCCGTCTCACAGTGTTGTCGTCCTGCAGGTGGAACATCTTGATGGACTACTGTTATGCGACCCCCTCAGGGAATCCTAATGATGAACTCCGCTATGACCTTTTCTTTGGGTAATCTCACTTCTTTTCCTGCTCAAAATGATGACTTGATAAACCACAAAAGACAGCCATTACCTATTCAGACTCCCCAAACGGCTTATCCCCTGTGAAAGCTACTTTTTCTTCTCCATGACTGCTTAAGCAAAAACTCTACACATCAAATCTGTCATTTTCATGCATGCACTTATGTCTGTGTCTTCTACCTGTTTGTTATACATAGCTGCTACAAAGACCCACAGACGACAGTGTTTGAGAACGGTAAGAGCCAGATGGGGCGATTTTCCTTCGAGGTTTTCCGTTTTGTCAAACATAGACATCAGAAGATGTCAACTGTGTTTTTGCACTGCGTCACGAAGTTGTGCCGAGCGGACGACTGCATCATGCTCATGCCGGTTAGTCTAAGAAAATCAGAAATCTCTATTTCTGACTCTACATATTCACTCATCTCAGTGAGGACTAAAATCACTTAACACATGTGAGTTGCAGATTTGTGGACGACGGCGGAGGCGAGATGAGGGCCCTGATTCTCCACCAGCAGCATCGGGGAACACTGTCATCACTGCTGGACCAATAATCACCAGGAGTGGTATGAGCACGTTCAACACGTTCAAAATGTTTAAACAATTTTTATTTACCGGAGAAGAAATTGAGCAATTATAATCAATGTAATAATAATGTAATAATTTAATGTGTTGCTGCTTTCCTTTGACATGATAATGAAAACTAGGTTAGCCTAGCCTCATTAACACCAAATTACAACCTCCAGTGTTAAAACAAAAAAGGAAGCCAATGCAGAAGTGCAATAATCTGCAGTTCCTCAAATGTCCACTTGAGGCTTGTTGCAGAAGTCCTGGAAGTCGCATACACACTCATTCAAAAATGCCAACATTTTACAGCCTTGCTCAGCAAACTCATTTAGTCTGGATATCTTATGTCTTATTGGCACAAACTGTAGGCTTTTTTATTTACTTAGCTGCTCTGATTTTATGAACTATGAGTTATTTATAATCAAATGTGTCACTGTAATGACAGACAAAAACCATCAGGCTGATACCGTGTAACTGTCTCAGCTTTAGCTCTTTGCCTGGTGGTTAAGAAACATTTCTTCTGTGGTAATTTAAGGGTTTCAGTAATTTGGAGGACCAAGGCAAAGACTGATGTGGGGCCCTTTCCTATTTAGCTGTAAGCAATCATAGCAAGTGAACAAAATATGATGAAGCCTCTTTTCAGGTAACAATGGTTACAAATAAATAAACATGGGCGTGCAGATGGTCGAGTGGTTTGAGGCGCTATCCACGTACGTGGGCGGTCCGAGTTCGAATCCGGCCTGTGGCCCTTTACCACATCCCTCCCTGCTCTCTTCCCTGTTTCTGAGTCTATCCACTGTCCTTCCTTTATCCAATAAAGGCATAAAAAGCCCCAAAAACAAATAAATAAACACCACATAGCCACAGTACACGCTGACCACCCTGTAGAAAAGCATCCTAGCTCAAACACTGTATCTGGATTATTAGGAAGCTAAGTTTTATTTCCAGTACTACAAAAAAAGACACATGCATCAAAATAAATTCTGTTGCTAATCTTTGCCACATCAAAGACCATCATTTCAAAAAATATCCCAGCCTCCATCATGTCCTACATCAAGGGTGTCCAAACTATGGCCAAATGTGGCCAGCAGCCCATTTTTGATTGCCCCCCCCCCCCAAAAAAAAATTCTTTAAATTGCATTAAATATGGCCCTCAATAGAGCATGAAGCGTGTGCTACACTGTATTATTCTTCTTAGTTCCAGCATAAGGCAGTGCTACCATGCTTTTACTGTAAACAAACATTTTGACAAGGATTTATAGCTGTTTTGAAGACTTAACTGAGACAACACTATAAATAGTAAAAATATTGGCAACCAAAATAATAAAGATATCTTGATTTATAATGCCCTAATGGAGCACAGCAGCAAATAGCCGCACCAATGCCGTTCCAGGGCGGGGCCAGTTGTAGCCAGAGCTGAATAGGGCCCCCTGAAATCTGATTGGCTTCCCCACAATCCTTAAAATGATTGGCCAATTTCCTTGTCAGCCATCAACTAGCCATTTAAGCATACCCAATCACTGATTAACTCGACCAACATTGGACTGGTTTTACTAACATTAATATCGAGGTGAGATAAAAGTGGCCCCACCATCCTTATAAATTTCTTTATGTGGCCCCTAATGGAAAAAGTATGGATACCCCTGTCCTATATAGAAATAACTCATTTTTATATAGAACAGTAACACCATGTATTCAGACTGTCATTGAAAGGGTTGAAATCTGGGAAAATAATTGAATATTTTGTTGTTTTGATCAGGACTGAGGTTGATTAAAAGATTGAATCCAGAAAAAGGGGGAAAATGAATGTTATATTTTTATGGCAGTTTTTATAAGTGGACTTGGAAGTGGATTTTGTTCAAAATCTCCATAATATTCGAATATTTGGCCGTTTGGTTCAGGACTGAAGTTGATGAAAATAATTAAGCACACATTTTTTTATTAATGTTTTTCATGGTGGACCTTTTTGTCTATGAATGGCTTAATAGGAGAGTGCATTTGAATGATTTTAGGAGGTTAGGTGTATCCTCGCTGCTGCTCCATATTTAAGTGTTAATCAGTCTCTATGTTTAACTCTTAGCAAGAAATAGTAGAAATCATAATTTAAAAAATATGATCCATGATTGACTGCATATTTAGTTAGGGTAATCACTCAAAAGGGAAATTAATAGTTTATGCAAAAACTTCTCTAATAATCTCCTTTTATTTGTTTTCAGATGAAACTCCTGTCAACAATTCCCAACTTGGTAAGTTCCCTTATGCAATTTTAAAAACATGGAAAGGTTTAAAGTATCAGTGGTGACTAAGTCCAAGGACATCACAAAAAGGTTCCACTCTTCTTTCTGAGAGAAAGAGCACAATCTCAGGTCATGTTAAGCCCACGTCAAAGAAGATTTCTGTTTCAAGTTTCTGCTTTTCTTCACCTTTTCATCCCCCCAGCATCTGGGGCCCCCTCCCACTCAATGAACCCTGTGACCAGCACTCTGATCTCAGGCGTGGTCATCTTGGGAGGGGTCAGCGTGGGCTTCTTCCTGCTGTCGGTCCGCCTCCTGCAGAAATCTCGTCTCACAACAAGCACGGCCTCAGGTGTCTGGAACCCCGGCTTTAAATAACACCCTCCTATGATAACACCTTGGTACTGACTCTATGTGATGTACGCTAAAGGAATGTTTAATGTATATGTGTGCTCTCCCTGTGCACACGTTATTAAATCTGTACTGTATTGTTGTAGGTGTTGTGTGTTTTTGCCTTAAGTAATGGGTATAACTAAGAATCCTGGGCCCAGCAAAAAGATATCACTGGGCACCAGCCCAAGCAAACCTACTTACTACAATTAAACCAACATTATGCATATGACCCAATGAAAGCTTTAAAGACGTACAACTTTGTGCACCATCCTAAAAATTGTGGCTCTACAACAACAGAAGACATAGTTATATATTCTCAGTAACATCCCAAATCATATTTACTATTACCAAACATACTGCACATCAAGATACAGTATGCATAAGCATCTATAGAGAAGTTCCCAAAAGTATGGTTGCAAAACTAAACTAAAACTAAAATAAAATACGGCCTTTGAGTCTCCATGGATGATGTGTATGTAATTTAAAGAAGAACTTACATAGTGCCTATAAAAATAAGAGTTTACAAAGTGCTTTGACAGCCTAGAAAAATAAATCACAAGAACACGGTGGGCTCAAAAACAAGCCAATGATATAAAACAAGCTAATTAAGAAACTAAACAGGAAGCCAAAGAACTGAGAAGAAAGGGTAAAAGTATTGAAGAGCAGTTAGATAAAATGCTTGAAAAAGACACTACAGTTCCTCATGTGTAGGCACCAGCTATAGTTTGAACCCTAACCTTCACTATAGGAGGTGGCACTCTTAATCTGCCCACCTACAATGCCAACCTTTTAAAGCAGATGGATTGGCCAGTCTCCATGTCTGTCATCGGGCAAATCCATCGCTCAAAGCTCCAATCTGAAACTTTTGTGCCAGGTTTGAAAATGGACCTGACCAATCACCGTCATTTGAGGAGAATGAGGCTGTAGCCACGGGTGAGGCTAAGTTGCACTAAAGGCAGACAGCAATGACTGCTGCCAGTGTAGTGATTAGCTTGGATGTAGCTATAGTATAGTGGCAGTTTTAACTAGGCCACATTTCTTTATTAAATTAAGAGCAAAGAGCAACACTGAAGCTTCTCTTTGCAGAGATGTTTTTGCACTTCTTCCAACAGGTCTTGGTATGAGTTTGATCCACAAACAAGCTCCACCATTCATGAACTACACCAGTGCCTGTCTTTTGAGCTCATGTTAATACCGCTCATGCCTGCTGCCTCATTTTGTCTTGTTGCTCCGATTGGCCAATAATGATTGTGACAGACAGAATGTCTGTCCAATCACCTTCCAAGAATTTTTTTGAAGTCCTGTCCTCCCCAAGCCCTTAGTATGGGAGGTTTCTTAGATGAATATGAAACATATCCATGCAATGGCTATATGAAACAGTCTACATTGCTGCCTGTCAGTGATTGCTTTTTCAGGGAATATGTTCCTTTCAGTTCATCAGGGTTGTTCAAAATCCTGGTCCACATGCCGGTGAGGGAAAGCTGTAACACTAGCTCCAACCAGGAAGGCATCAGCTAGGGGTTTGAAGATCTAGAATTAACCACCGTCCTACCTCTCTATGCCTTTTTTTTTTTTTTTTTGGGGAAACATGTTCTTTCCAGATCATTAGGACAGTTCAAAATACAAGCCCACATTTCAGTGGATGAAAGCCAGAGTGCTAGCCTCTCAGGAAGGCCCAAGTTGGGCTTAGAACTTTCCTAGAATTTACTACTGCCCTGCCTGTCAGGTCTAGCTTTTCTTAGGATTCACATAAGTTCCAGTACAGAAGGGCAGTTCAAACTCTTGGTCCCTGTATGAGAGCCAGAACACTGGCTCTACAAGGTATGGCCTTGACAAGTGTTTGAACCCCAAACCCTTGCCTGTTAAGAGTTATAAACGTTCCAATACCCTATGGTAGTTTGAAATAGTAGTCCATTTTGCAGTGGGAGTTGAAGCTTCACTGCCAGCCACCACAGTGGCATTTCACTCTGGTGATTGTCTTTCAGGGTCTATGTTCCTTCCAGTACATTTGGAATACTGCAAAATAATACTTTACTTGAGAGGAAGCTGGAACACATCAGCTTTGCATGGGAAGGTCTTGGCTGGGCTTCTATTGCAGAATTGCTAACATTTTATCTTTGAATGCTTGTTTGTCTGGGTTTTTCTTCATTTAAGGACAATGGGATAGTCTAAAATCATGGCCCACACTCCTCTGGGTAAAAGCCAGAGGAGTGTAGTAATACATATTAAGGCCACGGTAGTGGTTTTACAATGCTATCCATGTGCCTTGTTCAGTAAAACACGGTTGGATTGATGGAGACTGACTGGTTGGATATCACTGGTTCACCACTTTCACGACTGATTTAGATTGAGCTAGACACAGACAAAGAAAAATGTACAGGTGTAAAAGACACAGGAGGTTAGACAAACTCAAATGAACAAGGACAGGAGGCTAAAACAATATGAACAGAACTGCTAAACTACTAGTCTCACACCAGTTGGTTTAAAGAAAGTGATCTTTGGTGTCCTCTTGGGCTGTGTCTTATATCTTAAATTGAAAAAAATGTTTGATTTCCTTAATTTTTTAAAGAAAATACATTTAGAGGCCATGCAAAAGTGTCTAAGAGCATCCAAACGATCACTACATTTGAAATCTTAGGTCTAGTTTTTTTCCAGATCAGTTTATGGTTTTCAAAAGTACTGAATGCAGCAGGAGAAAGGAAAATCAGTCCTGTCTCACACAGGAAAATACCTATTCAAGATCTGACAAAGGTTGGAATCGGACCCACAGACGATGAAGTTTTTGAAACACAAGTCAGGCTCTCTATCCAAAGAGCTACTGAGGTGAATCCCCATTGGGATAGCCAAGAGTTTTGAGACTCATTCTTTTGCATAATTGCAGCTGGGATAATGAAACTAAGTACCCATCCATTTGATGTGTGATGTGTCATTGAACCAGTGTGGGCAGGTATTCTTTAACATTCAAAGCAGCAGTTACTTTATATTCTTCCCTGCATTAATTGAACCCTTTAGCATTTAGAAGTTATCATAGTAGGCATAGCTTCAATGTAAGTGTGATGGATGATAAAAGCTCAAGAAAGGGCAGCTGACTCATGTTCTGGCACACAAGTGGGATTTGAACCAGCATCTCCAGGTAGTCACTGGCATACTTAGCAACTGCTCACCCACTGAGTTATATTCCTGTCCTGACTTTATAAAATACTTTAGAGTTTAGAAGTTATCACAGAGGGCAATTGCTCATTTTCTTTCCTTGAACTTCCTTTAGAGTTTAAGAGTAATGCAAGGTAAATGCAATGGATAATGACAGCACAGGAAGAGGGAATTCACCTTAGAATATCATGTAAAACCTCTTTTTAATTTCCATATATTCTAGATTAATGTCATACAAAGTAAAATATCAAAGACTTTTTTGTTTTATTCTTTATATTATGGCTTAAAATCAAAACTCCACCATCTCAAACTATTAATTGCAAAGGTTTCCTGATCCTTCATTTTCCACTCTACATGGTTTAGTACACACAACCACAATGATGGAGAAGACTGCTGACTTGGCAAATATCCAGAATACCATCACTGACATTCTCCACAAGGAGGGTAAGCCACAGAAGGTCACTGCTGAAAGGGCAGACTGTTCTCAGAGTCTGTATCAAATATTTATGTAAAGTTGACTTGAGATGAGGTCAGCCTTTAGAGGACTGTTAGACAAAGCAGATGCAAGAACTTAGGGGAGCTTCAAAAGGAGTGGACGGGGAAATGGGCAGCGTGTGTGTCGTCTCCTCGTGTCGAGCCAATCCTAAACCACGGAGAGCGTCATCAACGTCTCACCTGGGCTACAGACAAAAAGACCTGGACTGTTGCTAAGTGGTCCAAAGTCCTGTTTTCAGATGAAAATGAATTTTGCATTTCATTTGTAAATCAAGGTCCCAGAGTCTGGAGGAGGATCTGAGAGGCACAGACTCCAAGGTACTTTAGGTCCAGTGTTTTCAGTTTCCACAGTCAGTGATGGTTTGGGGTGCCTTGCCATCTGCTGCTGTGGTCCACTGTGCTTTATCAGGTCCAGAGTCAACACTTTCAGCCATCTACCAGGAGATTTTAGAGCACTTCATGCTTCCATCTACTGAGAAGCTTTAAGGAGACACCGATTTCCTTTCCCAGCAGGACTTTGCACCAGCTCACAATGAAGCCAAAACTACCAGAAACTGGTTTGCTGACCATGGTACTGTGTTTGACCAGCTAACTGGTCTGACCTAAGCCCCGTAGAGAACCTCTGGGGAAATGTCACGAGGAAGATGAACAACAATACAGACAGTGCCACGACTGATTGGTGCCATGCCACATCACATAGATGCAGTTATTTGTGCTAAAGGAGCACAATTACTGAGTGCATAACTGATCAGGATTTTCCAGAAAGTCAACATTTTTGTATCATAAATCCTTTTTTGGACAGGTGTTTTGTGATATTCTGATATTTTGAGATAGATGATTTTTAGATGCACCTGTATGACAGTTTTAAATGGGGTAACTTAGACATTAGGTGCAGTTGCTTATCCACTGAGCTTTCTGAAATACATTGAGACAATTCTCAAGAGATAACACTTTATCATAACAATATTTAAGTGCAAAGTAAATGCAATTGCTAATATTAGTAAAGGAACAGATTATTTGGCACAGGAAGGGATTGAACCTGTGTTAGCACGTGTACACATGCCAAGGAAGATGTAGAGAAGCACACACTATTTCAGTTTTGATAAAATAAACAGACCACTTTATACTTTCTGCTTAAACTTGTCTCTGACCAGAAGCTGTTTTAGTAACTCTAAGGCCCCTGGCAAAGACCAATATGGCAGCTTTCCCCATTTTTTCTGAAGGTAATCATAGCTGGTGAGCAAAATATTTATATAAAATGCCACAGTAGTACGAGAACACTTCATCAGCTCTTAGAAGAGCATCATCACTCAAATTCAGTACATTTAAATATTTTATCATGTCTGTAGGCCAATGCTCAGTACTGGGACAATATCCACTCTTCTTCCAGAAATCATACATTTTTATATACTGCAATTTTACCACACAGAAATCCACCAATTCTTTGTTTCAATATGTCTATATTGATCTGCCAAACTCATTTGCTTGATTAAGACGTGCAGATTTTTGAGGGGCTTGGAGCTTGCTGTAGGGTCCAAGGGTTCTCTGCAGGGGCTTTGTGGGGTCATCAAACTAAATTTTGATGCTACTTTTGACCCACTTGGCCAGTGGTGTAGAGCAGTGGTCCTCAAATGGTGTAGCAAGGCACAGTGGTGTGCCTTGAAGCAAGTCTTGATGTGCCCTGAGAATTTGTACAACCACTTTTTCCTACTACAACTTTACAACATCTTAAGCTACTGTATGTTTTAAAGACACTATTTTGTATGGATATGTATATAGTGTGCCTTGACATTTTGGCTTGTTGTAAGGCGGGTCTTGAGCAGAAAACTGTTGAAAACCACTAGCATACAGGAATACAGAGTATACCCACTTTAAAATAGAGAGGAAACCCATTTTTAAAGTGCATATAAATTAGGAGTATGACTACTTCCACGCACATCACTACACCACTGCTCTTGGCCCCTTATATACATTTTAAAAATGTAATCATTAAGATATTCCATAGACATATACCTCATATTTAATGCAGACTAATGATGACTTTACCCCTTGGAGCACAAAGCCCTAGGCAACTGCCTAATGGTAAAACCACTCACCAACATCCAGCAAGCCATCATGGCTGGAGCAAATATCACAGTTTTGAAATGGAGAGGACATAAACGATTAAAAACCCAAGTACTAACAGACGGCACAGTGGCAAATGGTAAACGCTCCTGGCCAACAGCATAACGGTTTAAGGATTGAATACAGTGCTGGCAGGGTCGGGGCAGGGACACAAAGGGACAGTAGAGAGTTAAGGTCAGAGGAAAAGGAAAAACAAGGAGCAGAAAAAGAACAATATATCCAGCCCTGGTAGAAAGTTACTGTCCATTAATATTACTATTACTTTGGAACACTGCTAAACATATTTAGAAAAGTGAGAAAAGCAATATGAATGGGATTTATAAAATCCAAATACCTGTAATCAGTTTATTCAATCATCAACTTACATTATTAGGAACAACATAAGATTTTCTTTCACTCACTAAAATAAGTATGGGCACAGTACCCACATTAAAGTCAGGCTTCATCACTCATGCCTCTGTAATAAGTCGGTGACTGTTTATGGAAGTAATTCGGATGAAAAGTGATATGCATTTAAAAGCACGAGCTTTAGGAATATTAGTGTTGTGTTGTGAGAGGATGGACTGAAATGAGTGAGCAACATTCAGCAGATGAACAGGATTCCTTCTTCTCTATGAAGTCCAGATGGTCATCAGGTAAGGGGGAGCAGGATGGTGCCTCAAGCAAGCTGGACCTACCGAAATCTAATATTAAAAGGCTCTCCAACCGACTACACTGTTCTGCCTGCTTCAGCTGCCTGTCAGCGTCTCTTCAGCTGTGCAGACTGCTGTTCAGTGCAAAGTTTGGATGAACTTGAGTAACTTTAAAGACCTGCTGCTGCTGAACTTCAAAGCAAGTTCAGAGCAAAAATGGTAAGAACACTTTGTGCCTCATGGCAAGAAAGTTCCTGGTTCGAATCCCGGTCGGACAGGGTCTTTCCGTGTGAGTTTGCATGTTGTCCCTGTCCAAAAACATGCGTGTTAGGTTGATTTGTTAACTCATAATTGCCCATATGTGTGAGTGTGCATGGTTGTGGGGAGGCAGCCAGTCTGGGGTATACCCCAGAGAGCAAGGATAGACTCCAGCCCCCCCTGACCATGAAAGGGATAAGCAGAAGAGAAAATGGATAAATTGAAAACACTTTGGATTATTTTTAATTTTTTAGCACTAGAAACATCATCAGGTTGAATTTACCCAAGGCTGTTCTTTAATTGTCTAACTAGAACTAGAAGTTATGAGGTAAAATTCCCCCCAGAAAAAAAAAAACATTAATTTTTCCTCCGCTTTATTTCACACCAGCAGATAAACAATAGAAGCTGCCATGAAAACACCTTCTCTTTGTTTCTGCACTTTGTTACCAGAAGTGATAGATCAACCTTCAACCTTGACATGACTGGCAAAAAAAATCCTATCATGAAATATCAATAGATATGCTTAATGTTTTGATGAGGAAGAATCTGATTTTGGGGAAGTTTAGGGCTGAGTGATCACTCGACAATTTTGGATGTAATGTTTCATCACCGGCCAGTAATCTAGGTCTCTTTCTGTGGTACATGAGCAGTTTTTTGTCTCTTGATCAGTGCTATTAATGAAAATCAATGCACTCTAATAACAGGAACATTTTGCAGGGTATATAGAGAGCTGCAGCAGTGCTCTAGTGTTGATGCTATAGAGCTCAGTCAGATGAATGACTCCACATTACACATGTGCTGTTTGCTGTTGTATTAGGTAGTGTGAAGGTGTGTTTAAATAAACAATCTTGTTAAACACCCTTGGGGTACTTTTCTTGTATTTGAGTAAAATTCATACTATTCCTTCAGAACAATATGCTCACACTCTTGCCACCCATCATAAGAGTTAAAAGTCTCAAGAATTCTCTCAAAACTGAAATAAAGCTTTATTATTAATATTGACGCTCAGATTTGATCAGACTTAAATTCTAAACTAAAATAAAATTGTAAAAACTTAAATATTCAGCAGTCATGTTATAGAGTTACGTTAGCTTCCTAGAACATAAAGATTGGTAACAAGAAAACCTCTATTTCATAACATCATTTACTCTGTACAGTAAAGAGGAGGATTAGGGCCAGAGGTGAAGGTGAAAATACAATTTGAAGAAAGTGTAAATTTTAAGAATACAGTCGAAGCCTGTTATCGAAACAAACAGCTGATCTCAGACAACCACAGCTGTGTTCGTGAGCTATAATAGAAAAAAATCTCTTTGCTGTTAAATCCAGAGTATAGTTTCACATGTTCAGTGATACAAAGAATGTTGCAGAGACAGTCAATATTCGCTGTTTCTTCAGCACTATTAGCATGGGATTAGAAGTACTTCCCATTTTTTCCTTCACCTCTGACCTAACCCTCTTTTGTAGAGAAGCTAAAATGTTACTTTGACAAAAAAATCCACTCCAGTGTTGTTGTTTTTTTAATTTTTTTTATTAAATCAGCCAACCATCTTCAAACTTTGGCTATCAGATTTTCTAAAAAGCAAACTGACTTTAATGATTAGCTAGCTCATTGATTTTCAACCCTATTCGCTAATTTTAAGTGAGAAAACATTAAGCATTTTTTAAATGTTTATCACAATACAACTTAAAAAATGTATTCGTACAAAAGAATTGCAGGAGCCTTCCTCTCCAGCCTGGAACAAGCAATTTACATCTTTATTTTAATGGATTCAAAGGTGAAGAATGGACTGAAAAGCTCATACATCAACATCAGGCTGAATTTAACTTTGACAAGAGATAAAGGTTAGTGCTTGAAAATGAATCAAAAGCTTAAAAAATGCTTAACATAATATCTGCTGTCTGTTAAAACCCATGAATTGATGTCTATGCTATGGTTATATGAGTTAAATAATTCTGACATTAATGCAGCATAGTTCATACAAACTTGATATCCTGGTTTTTTGTTTTACATGGATGAACTGTAGTTGTACAGTTTTAAAGTGTTTATCTAAAAATCCACACAGTTAGAGGTAACACTTAAACCTAACAGCTGTTTGCTGAAGACAAATTACATGTTGCTTGATGATTTTGTAGGTTGTTTTCCATACATGATTTATTTGTCTAAATCTGTAACATTACTTTTTTCTGCTGTTTCGACATGTACCAGCTGTATGTGTGAGAATTTTCCAAATGTCAGTGCTTGAGGTTGTCCAGTCTCCAGGAAAGAGAACAAAATAACAGGCACATTTTCTGACTGCAGGAATTAAATCTTTCTGTTTTTGTAGTATTGATTTTATATTTGTATGACCCTCATAAAAGTCTTTGGGCAGCAGCTGCATCTCACGTACGTGACTCTGTTGCTGGATCTGTGACCCTCACATTTTTTCTGCATTCACTGCTCTTTGTTACTCTAATCCCTCATTTCAGCAGGCTCTCAATGACGTGTTCTGTTTCCTCAATGCCTACAGATAACTGAAATAAGAGGAATTAAGGCCATTATCTGCTTTCGTGGTTTGCTTTAAGTCATAATCAATCAAATTGTCCTTCCAAATTTGAAATGAGGCTTTGTGTGCTGAGACCAAGTTCAGGTAAGTCACGACCAAAGCATCTATAAAAGACAGGTGGAATTTATGAGAGGGTTTGTACCTGGTGCTGAAGGACTCTTAGTATGTTTAGGTACACACGTCATAACAATAACAGTGTCCTGTATTTGACGATGCGGTTTCATATGTTCAACAAAAGATTCACGGAGACGCCCATCCTCCACCTTGACCCTGATCAGTGCGTTCTCTTCCCAGGTGGCTCACCTGACAAGATTAGGTTTCTGACTGTTCTTAAGACATCTTCTTTCATTTAAAAGTCCAAATTAACTTTGATTTAAATGATTCTATAAATATGTGGGGGTGTGCATTTTCATTATCTGCATGAAGCACAAATTCATGCAGAATTCATTTTGTGTTTCTGCCTAAGTTTAAAATTCATGAGGCTTGAACATAATAAATGTCAGGAAACTTAGTTTGACTGGCATGTTCCCTGCTGAAAGTTTGTTCCAAAATTATTATCATTAAACGCTAGCATATTAAAGTTGTTTTGTTCTAATTTTTCTCACTTTAGGGTCATTCAGGTCAGATTTAAACACGAAACACCTCTGAAGACAACAGACTTCTATCTTCTATTATGTGTGAGGTCCCTGCTGTAAAGAAAGCATACATACTCTTACTTTATTAAGTTTCATAGTAGCAGGTGAAGTGGGCTGCATTTCACACACACTCAGAAAGCCTTATGGACATTGTTAAAGCATGTAACTTTGAAGGGGACTGTGTTGGGTTTCATCATTTGCCTCCAGGAGAGGACCACAGCACCACAGCCACAAAAACTGAATTGTTTCCACGCAAACTGAAGCAGCTCCACCAAAGATGGCAATGACCCTGTTTCCATCCAATCCTAAATCAGTGTTGTGACCACACAGAGGTCATGTTTGCCATATATAAAACAGCCCACTCCTCTGTTACCCTAAAGCAGCAGAGAGACGGAGGAGGTAAGATCCAGGCTAGGATGCAATCCACTGATTGACAGCTTCTAAATTTGGACTTTTTACGCCTCACCTCAGTGGACCTACAGATGTTTTTCTTCTGCTTTGTGCTGGATTTATTAGGATTTTCTATGTTTGACATCCTTGTATTTGCCTCAGTTCTTTCACAGAAGGCAGAGCAGTGAGATGGCTTATCTCAGCTTCCTCATCCTGACCTCCCTGTGTATTGCGGGCCGAGAGGCCCTCAGCCTATCTGACTGCGGAGCGTTCGCCAGAAGACCTGGTGAGATGGCTTTGACCTTCAATGTCTTGTATTTATTTTGGACTAAAGAGGTTATATTGATTTTCAGTTCAGACATGGACCTTTGGGAAGGCCATATTGATTCATTTTTACTTCTGATATTTGCTCAGCATGGATGAAAGAGTATTAATTGAGCTGGTAAATTTGTTTACAGAACAAACATTGATGTTCAAACAGGCAAGATGAATTATTTATTGACTGAGTTCATAGCCAAGGTTCTTCTTATGCAACTATTTAGTTTAGTGGATATAAAACTGAAATGATTTTGATGAAATGATACCTTTACACCTCTGTGCAATAATTACCCCTTATTTTTATTGTGTGCTACCCAGACAAGATTTAAGGCAATATTATACTATTTAAAGTAAAAATCATACCAAATACCATTAATAACAGTGCTATCTTGTCACCATCAGAATATACTGATATCTCTGTGGTGTGTGGCACATCTGCCATCGACCTGGCCATTCAGATCTGCCCGGTTATCTACACCGGCTACAACACGAGCTTACTGATCCTCAACCGCATCCGAGACAACACAGACTGTCAAGGGACACTGGACACATCAGTGGTTCCTCCTGTGGTCAGATTCAGCTTCCCCATCAGGGAGGGAAACGCCTGTGGGAGTAACTTTTTGGTAAGTATTGAATCTTTTTTTTCCTGAGGTTGTAGACTTCGTCTGGGAAGAGTTTGAGCAGACTAAACGTGTAAAAGGAAACTGTGTTTTGGGCTTTAATAGTGAAAAAAAAGGGTCTAGAAATTATTTTAAATTTAGATTTTTAGTCAGACATGCATGAGTCATAACTCCATGTAATAGACACACCATCCACCCACCCACCCACCAGTCTCCATCTCTAAGAAGAATGAGAAAGTTGTTCTGCTTCCTCTGCCTTTGATTTCATCACAGCTGCCTGTTGTGCTGAAGGCGTAGGCCAACATTTATTTTTAAGTATTTTTAAAATAATCATGTTTCTGTTAAATTATTCCTCAGACCACAAGCGCACCAGGAACAGGGATATTCTCAGACTTCTCCAACATCCAGACGGTGAATGTCAGCGGTGTGATCCGATCATTCGACCCCACCATCGGCACGATCACCTACAATGCTGAGCTAAAGTATTACTACTCCTGTGCTTATCCACTGGAGTATCTCATTAACAACACCCAGGTGGATGTGTGAGTATTAGTATGTAGGTTAGAAAACACATTAAAACTTCTAAAATTTCACTCCTGTACCCAGTGTGACCTCATCCTTTTCTTCCTTGTAGGTCTTCCTCCTCCATTGCTCTGAAGGACAACAATGGTAGTTTCATCAGCACCCTCAGCATGACTCTCTACAAGGTGCCACATGACACCCTTCTCAAGCACTATATGTACTCTTATTTTTACCTGGCACATACTTTAAAACTTATCTTACCTATAAGGTCATATAATGTTCTTCTTCCTCTGCCAGGATATCAATTACACCACACCCCTTGTCATTCCACCTCTGGGTGTCGAACTGAGAACAAACATCTACGTTCAGGTGGTGGCATCCAACCTGACCTCCCAGTAAGAACCATTTTCATTATACCACACTGTTCCTGCAGCTTTTTCCTTCAAATTTTAATTCATTTTATTTTTATAAAACCTTCACTTCTCGGTGAAGGTTGTAGCAACAAGTACTGCCCTTACATACAATTTTCAAGATATTCGTACTTCACTTAGTACCTTTATTGCCTCTTGACACCTAAAATCCATTATTTTCATTATTGAATGTTTAAGTGATACATCTCCAACAGCTACTTGATGAGGATTTGCAATACAAGTAAAACGTACTGGAAGCTGGATTAGCTCTGTGGGTGAAGCAGACACAGAAGTTAAAGTTCTCAATGCATCGGCTCTTAGATGCAAGTCAACCACACTCATCCCTCCACATATCTTCTGTCTCCTTTTGTCTGTTCCTCCAATAAAAACAAAAAGCCCCTAAAAAAATAATCTTTAAACCAGTGTTACTCGACATGTGGCTCTTGAGCCACATGTGGCTCCTTTGTGATAATTTGTGGCTCTTTTATGTCTTCATTTGAAAAATAATTCACCCAGAAAACCTCAAAACTGGAAACTCTGACCTCAGAAATTACCTATTGCAAGTCACATTAAAGCCAAAGTTGGCGTTAATTGTCAAACTTAAATGTTAACCTTGATTTTGTCTGTATATTTCCATTGCCCTTAGTTGCAATTTTCCCCTTTTTCCATTTTTGTTGCCACTTGAAATCCATTTTTGCTGCTTTGACCCCATTTTTTGCCATTTTAATCCTGTTTTTGCCACTTTTGTCCTACTTTTTTTTGCCACTTTTCACCCATTTGAGCTGCTTTTTGTCATTAAATGCTACTTTTACCCAATTTTTGTCACTCTTTGCAGCTTTTGCCCATGTTAGTCACTTTTCACCAATGTTTTTGCTTCATTTTTGCTGCTTTTTGCCACTTATAACTCATTTTTTTGTCACTGCTCATCCTTTTATACATTTTTCACCATTTTTCACCATTTTTGGCCATTTGTATCACCTTTAACTTTTTTTTGCCACTTTAACCCTTTTTGGCACTTTTCACCTCTTAGATTGTGACTCTTGCAAATGTATTATTCAACAATATGGCTCTTTGGTTGAGCAGGGTTGAGTAACACTGCTTTAAACAAAATAAAATTATCTGCTTCATGAAATACTGATGCTGAGATTGTGTTCAGAGCATAGGCAGAGAGAGAGGGTGGCTTATGGGGCTTAAATGTTTTCTCAGAAGCCCTGGATGTTTCTTAAAAGCCCAGAATATTTTAGGTTGGATAAAATATGTTGCTCATGAGAGTTGTGATAGACAAATGCAAAAAAAAAAATAAAAATAAAAATAAAAAATACATAATAATAATTAATAGTTTGGCCTACCTAATCCTACATCGAAATTAAATTCTAAAAGCCAATCTTTTAAAAAAATCAGAACTTTTTTCCAAAGCACTTTTGTAATCATTGCAGTATACAATGTACTTCAAATGATCTTAGAATTCAATTTTTAGCATATCTGTGAACAAATCATTATCTGTGACCCCATATGTTGGGTTTTATGTTATTCCTTTGAAACTGCAGAGTTCAGATTGTACACCTAATATCAACCCAATCTATGCAATGTAACTAAAAAGGCTTATAAAGACACTCAGCACCATTAGATTTAAGATTGAATTATGTGAGAACTGAATGATTTTTTAATTGGTGAAATTAATCATTTTTTTTCCAAATTCAAGTTTAGATTTGTTTGCATTTTAAATCTGAAATTGTGTAAAAGTAGTTCCTACAACTGCTCAATGAGCAAAAAAAAAAAAAATAATAAAATATATATATATATATAGGAAAGTGGAGAGATCCTAGTCCAGACACGTGATCACTCATAACTCAGATAATATATTTAAATAACTAAATGAATGATAAAGACAGTGAAGAAGAAACAAATACCAGTACTTATGATGGCTATAAACATATTGCACACAAATCTAAATTCCCAGCTGCAGCCTGGTGTAGAAACAACAGATAAGAGACCAGAAAGAAAAGCATCTGCCTTTTTATTCATTCTATTGAAGTAAGAAATCTACAAAACATGATTTAAAGCTATTGTAAGGATTTCTATCTGCCTATAAAACAGACTGAAATTTATACTGATGCCCCTCTATATGACCTTCAAATGAAAACAAGAACCACCAGTGAGGAGATTTACTACCTCTATAAATTTATTTTATAAGGCTGTCATCCCCGCTCGGAGGAAGGTGTTAGGCAAAGAGATTGAAAGCACACTTCCTCTGAAAGAAAATAAAGCCAAAAATTCAGCGTAAGTTTTCGTAGAGTGTTTATAAAGCATTTGAGTGAGACTTTCTGTCAGAAAACACCCACAGGACATGATTGAGACTGGAGCCAAGTCATCCTGCTTTGACCACCGGAGGCACCAAAGTCAAGAAAAAGTTCCTCACAGTAGCTTTACAGTTTAAACTAATCATATTTCTATGTCTTTTATGTGAATACTTGTAAAATTTAAGATGTTAAATAAAGAACTATGCATGGATTCCATAACAGTGAACTAGCTGAGAGAGAGCCATAATCAAACTTTAAGGGGGTCAGGAAAGAAATATCTTGGTAGTTGATGAAAACATTTAAGAAAGAGAATTAACAGAGTTTTGTTTCTACATTTACAAAGGAAGCCAACAGAGAAAACCTTTCTGAAAAATTTACATTTCTTACAAAATCAATGCCCGCTTTGTTCTTGTCCTTTGTGACCTTGAAACAACAAGAAGTCTAATACAAATCAAGCAGCGTATTCTGAATTAAACATGCTTCACTAAACCTAGTTTTCATCTCGGCCAGTGATATTCTGTTCATTCACTCCACTCCTTGTCTCAGAAGGATTGTGCTGTGTACTGCACTCATTGATCTGCCAACTTGAATCATTTCCCTTGCAGGAAATTCAATAAACTTGCAAGTTGGAGTAAAAGTAAAGGTTAAAAATTCCACTTTAATACCACAAAATAATGTATGAATGACTGCATGGACTGAATCTTGGGTGAATGTCTGCTCTGGATGAACATCTCTTCTAGTCTCCCTCCTCATGGCTCTGTCTTGATAGACTGTAAAATTTGAGGCTTCCACCTGTGACCTGGAGTCTCTGACTCGGTGCTGGGGACCTCATTCTTTCTCTACAGGTACTTTGTCCTTTTGGACCGGTGCTATGCCTCAGTGAACGCTCAGCCCTCCAACTCCACCATCTTCAACCTGTTTGTCTCGTAAGTTACAAAAACATCTTCAGAAATGCCTAATTCTCACAGTTTCTTCCAGGATAGTTACTGGTTCAGCTGCTCTACATTTAAACCATAACATTTATCTACAGGTCTGCTTCTCCTTAACGCAATATCTGAAAGACCACTACCTGTAAATCCAAAGGGAGCCCTAGTCTTAGCTCAGTCTCCCTGCTTTTCTTTCATTAATACACTGCCTGTATGTATCCATGTGATGTGCAAATGGGGCACTTGTGAGGTTCGCCTTCTATTGAAAGGTGCTCCATAGATCAGCTCACCACCATGCTGGAGAATGGGGATAGCCAAAAGGCGCGCTTCTACTTCCCGGCGTTCCGATTCATAGAGCAGCAGAACGAGACCATCTCCACCTACTACCTGCACTGCATTACCCGGCTCTGTGAGCGCAGCACCTGCAGCACTTTTAAGGTAGAGGGGCACCACATGCATATGAGCAGACGACTAATTCCAAATAAGATTATAAAATTGTGTCTCTCTGTTTGGCTTGTTCTGCAGCAATGCAACAGGAAGAAGAGGAGTGTGGAGACCACGGTGGTCCAGGAGAGCATCACTGAGACTGCTGTGCTTACTGTACCTATAAGGGCCAAGACAGAGAACCGTACGTCCTATATGTCCACATTTCTATCCATGATAATGAGATATAAAGAGTCAGATAATAGCTCTGAGATAGGGTTGTAACGATACAAGAACTCCTGCACAATGTCTAAATACTTGTGTTTTAAAAAATATGGTAAGAAAAAGCAACCTAAATATAAATGTAATGACAGCAGCCTTTAACAAGAAACTAATGGCAAACTCCATAAAACCTTGTTTAACACCACAGAGCTAAAGAAGAACATCACTAAGATCTGAATATATATTACTTATTGAACTGTTTGTCATTCTTATGCAGTAAATATGAAGTTACAGGTAGCAGTCAGATGTGACAGCTTGGAATAAATCTAGGAAATAACAACAAATAGGAGGAAATGATGACATGTGGCTCTGTCTAAAGTGATAAAATCAACATTCAGTTCCTCTAAAACTTTAAAATGTCATCACTGTTTTTGATACATATATGCAGTGCGTTCAAAAAGTATTCAGACCTCTTTCCCTGTTTTCAGTTTTGTTATGTTGCAGCCTGATACTACAGTCAAAAACAAACATTTTTATTCCCATAAATCTACACTCAGCTCCTCATCACCTCCTTTGCAATGGGAATCTTTCAAGAGCTGGTGGCCCAGCCTGCCTGAGCAACCCTGGTAGAAGGGCCAGAGTAAGAGAAGTGACTGAAAACCCGACGGTCATTCTGACTGGAGATTAAACAAAGTTCCAGCTGGACAACCATCACTGCAGACCTCTACTGGTCGGGGTTTTATGGCAGAGTGTTGCAAAAAAATATGAAAGCCCACTTGGACTTCATGCAGAGTTTTTTTTTGCAACACTCCAAATGTGTGTCTATGCATTTTGCACTGAGGAGAGTCTTCCAGCCTCCAGCCACTCTGCTGTCCAAGGACAGTGGAGGACTGCAGTGATGGTTGTCCTTCTGGAACTTCATACCATCTCCACACAGGATCTCTGGAGCACAGTCAGATTGACCATCAGGTTCTTGGCCACCTCTCTTACTCAGGCCCTTTTCCCCCTGATTGCTCAGTTTGGCTTGGCGACCAGCTCTTGGAAGAGTCCTGGTTGTGCCAGTCATACTCCATTTGATAATTATGGAAGTCACTTTGCTCTTGGGAAGCTTCAGTGCAACTGAAATTTTTTGTGGCCTTCCCCAGATCTGTGACTGGCAACAGTCCTTTCTCTGAGCTCTGCAGGCAGTTCCAGGCAGCGCTGTGTGCCTTTCCAAATTATGTTTGATCTATGTAATACTCCAACTTATGTCATACATATAAATACTTATTTCAGTGTAATATTTTTTTTATTTCTAACAACTTAGCAAAAATGTAAAATTCAGGTTTCACTTTGTCATTATGGGGTATCAAGTGTTGATTAATGAGAATAAAAGTGAATTTAAACAATTGCAGCATCAGTATGCAACAGAACAAAATTGAAAAAAGTGAAAAAGGGATCTGTTTACTTTATGAATACACTGTGCATGCTAAAATTCCTTTCTCTTCTTGCACCTTATTTATTGTAATTGTAATATGTTGGAAGTAATGCCTGAATATGTATCACTGACTCTCTTCTTGTCCTTCTTGCAGCCATTCTCTCCAAAGAAGAGGGTGAGTATGTCATTTATTGTGACTTGACTGTTATGAGAACAGCCACACATAAACCTTGTACTAATTAGATTCTTCTACAAATGAAAAGCTTGTATTGTCTGCAGCATGTCACAATGTCTTCTGTTGTCTGCTGTAATGAAGCATTCCATAATGCTGTTACTCTCATTTGTGCACAGCGCTGTCTGGTGGCCACTCTGATGGCAGGCGGGCGTCTGTTGGCCTGGGGATTGCTGTCGCTGTCCTCATTGTGATAGGGGTGTCAGCCATTTTGATGGCGGCGTCTTTTTATAGAAAACTGAAGCGGCTAAGCTAGCAGCAGCCCGATAAATGTTGATGAGGGGAGGTCAGCACAGGCTAAATGATATAATGAGTTTGACAGGGTGACATTCACATACTGGTGGAGGTGCATTATGTATGTATGTAGGACTCCTCTGTACTGAATCAAACTATTGATTGGAGCACTTAATGTTTCTTTCCAATCCCTCAGGGACTGTTAGGCCTTATGGGAGGTGATGTCTGGATAAAGCACCTTTCATAATTGCATGGCAACAAGGAAGGAAAGAGAGAAAAGGGAAAGAAACAGAGCCATTAGGTTGGGATCTTAAAGGTGTAGTTCGACATTATGGAAATGCAAACAACTGCTGGTCCTTGCCAAGAAATAGTCAGCACAACACTCCCAATTAAAATAATTCCTTTGTGTTTTAACAAATCAAACAAACAAGAAGTGAAGTATTAATTCGGGAGCCTCAGAGGCAGAGGTGGAAAAAGGCATGACATTTGTATTCAAGTAAAAGTGCAGTTACTCTTGTTAAAATTTACTTAAGTACAAGTGCTGGCCTTTCAATCCACTCAAGTACATGTAAAAAATATTTAATTTAAACTTTACATTTGGCACTGAGTACTTAATAGCTACTGAAGAGTTGTACAATAACATATGATATTTCCTTAGTGGCTAGAACAACAGGAGCAGGTTGTTCAGGTCACACCTCTATAATAAAGACAGATGAACAACAAAATTGACAGTATAATTAAACCCATACAGAGTTCAATAAAACCATTTAAAAGCGTATATTGTGGTCCACACTTACCTGTTGTTGAAATTTTGAAAATCTTTTGAAAATCTTACATATTTAAGTTATGACGGAGCTGCAGGAGCTCTAACTCAGTGGACAGCTTCACACATGGTGCAATTGTGTCTAACAGTAGTGGATCAAGACTGTCAAATAGCTAACACTGAAGGCCATTTCACTCAGAATTAAAATAACACTATGGGAATTAAAATCATCGCTAAAAGTACTCAAGTAAAGGTTGTTAATCTGGTTAAAACTTACTTAAGTAGAAGTTAAAATACCAATTTCAAAATGTTCAATTCACTAATCTGAGGAAATGTAATTAGTTACTTTCCACTCCTGCTTAGAGGTGCTTGTAGGTGAATCACATCACCTACAGAGGGAGCCAGGACATTTTTTTCCCTGTTTATCTAGAGATACATGTTTAACTTGCTGACATAAAAATATCAGACTTTCTCTTGGCAAATCAAGAAGTGACTGTATTTTCCAAAGTGTCTAACTTCTCCTTTAGATAGGGTCAAAGTGAAAAACAGTGACAATAAATGCATTTCCTCATATTCTTAGCTTAAAGTACTTAATTTGATACTAAGTCCAAGCATTTAATGTCTTTGTAAATCATAATCATAACACAAATACTGGATTGCACCATGATTTCAACTGACTTTGATGGCCTGAGCTGACATGTTGCATGTTATATATAGAAAAGCATGTGTAATTACTTAAGTTGTAGGTGCAATCTGAGTTTCCCATCCACCCTTCATTCTGTTAGTGGTCATACAGATTACATGGACTCTTTTAAAGATCCTGAGAGAATGAGTGGGTGAATCTAATTATTTATTTGCAGTTTGCTTGTATAATAAATGAATTCAAGCCTGCATTGCACCAGGGGAACTGCCTTAGTTTGTGTTAATGTTTAATCCACTGTGGCAACTGTTCTGAAAAAGACTGTAAATTTCAGAAAAGTGATGATTGCTGCTGTGTATATTTGTACCATTCTTCATGTCATGCATGCAGTATAATTGTAACTATTAAAGCTTGCAAGATGTGAAACAAGAGATTGTGTCTTCTAACAGCAGGCGCCTACCTGCAGTCCAAGACATTGAATAAACTACAACCCTGCATTAGAGTATGATTCCTGAAACACAAGAGGGTTTTGGTTATCATGAGTGCATTCTGGGATTTTAAAGACAATGAAAGGGATTCATTTATAAAGTTAAGAATAACTGGCACACATGCTACTGAGCAGGAATGTAGTCTGTACAAAAGCCGAGCTGTTCAATATGAAAATAGCTTTGCTTTGGAGGATCAGAGCATAAGAGGAGGTTTGTGGAGTGATGTTTTGTAATGATCCTCCACTAGAGGGTGTCTAATCACCATTTTCTTTTTATGATATATTTGAGGGCAGGTTCTCCAGTCCAGCTTTTCAGGATGAGCTGATCAGAGTGCCATTTATAAATACATTACAGTTAAGCACTCAGGAATGAAGGGATTTTAAAAAAAAAAAAAAAACGTGTCAATCAATATTTGACATATGTTATTGTCCACAAATTACAGTTAATGCCTGTATGTCTTCATGTTATCATTCTGGAGAGCAGAGAAGTTCAAAATGTGCCAAAATTTTCCTGATTACATGAAGGTAAGGTTGGTGGTTCTTCCAAGTGGCCCGTTGAGAGGTGAGACGTTGTCTGAACACCATAGAAAGAACAAGCAAGAAATCGGCAAGCTTGAAAAATGATCTAATTGCAAGTTCTTGTATTGTTAAGTAGGCCATGACAAACTCTGCAAGAAGACGACCCACTTTGAAATGTGAAGGGGATAAATCAGCTGTACTGGAAGGTGGTGCCCCATTAAGACTGCAGTGACTGTATATATGGGATAAACCCCCCTTTTTATGAGTTCCCTGTAATTTAATTAAACCAACAGGGATAAAACGCATGCTCTGTCGCTCTCTAATGGCATGGACATTAACCTTTGGATCCAGCTGCTTTGCCCTCCATAATGTTAATAGCCGTGAGGGGGAAGCAGAATGAAGAGAAATTTGCAATGCTGCTTTAGCTGCTCTGCACAATGCATGTTAAGCTGTTCTTTTGCTTAAAGCTGACTTATGTTATACACATTGTTGTAAGCAGCATTTGTATTGCTGCAACTCAATCTTTGTTCCCTATTATCTGCAAAAGACACAAGGGGAAAATTGTGCTTAAATTTTGGTCTGTTTTGTGCTCAGCTCAAGGAATAATAGTCCTGTCATTCTCATTCTAATTAATATGCATATGAATCTGTCTGCAGGCCATACGTTAAGTTTAGTAGACAGCACAATCATGAAAAATTGATGGACCTGTTGTAATTCGGGGCAGGCATACAGACATGAAGACTGTGTGAATATGATGACTTTGAATAAACAGTGTCAGAATCGAGCTAATGGGCTGATGTGATGTGCTAATGTGCTAGGAAGGGTTCACTGCAGGTAAATCTGAAAAACTTAACAAAGGTAGAACTCTGCTGACTGCTGAGCAGGCGAAGGGAGCGGGAGGGTCCACCTGTTCCATTAACCTTTGGTAATGAGACAGTGAAGCTGGGAGACTGTGGGCTGAGTGCAATGTCATGTTCATGTCATATCAGAGGAAGTAGAAGAAGAGCTAATAGGACATCTTCTCCTTGCTATATCCTGCATGTGTTTGAGGGGATGGTCAAACATTTTAGAAATATAATAACTGTCTCTTAAAGAAGAAGACCCACTCTGCATTAATGGGCTATTTTTGGCTGGGGCCAATATTAAATGTGGCTATCAGCACCACTAGAAGTAACCTGTGGTAGCCTGCTTCCTCTTATTATCTAGTGATAAAACCAGGGCATGTATTTTTAGGTTTATTTCTCGTGTTGACATGAGGGTTTAAGATTTTACCGCCTCTAAACATGCTGTCAGGCAAGCTATCATCAGTTTACACTATGCCATACTAAGCTAGCTTTGTCCTGACTGTAGCACCAAAGGCCAAATGCTACCAGAAACTTAATTTCAAACCTTTAGCTAATTGTTTCCTGGCTCCAGCTAAGCAGACTGCCTCAGCTAATGAACAGGTAGGACTGTGGTGTTTATTCTCTTATCTTACTCTTGGTTAAAAAGCAAACAGTTTAGAGAGCTTGGGAGTAGCAGGTAGGTGGATTTTGTTGTCTTACTTTGGCTTAAGGTTTTTCTTTGTGTCCTTTTTCATTGCAGTAACTGCTCCTCGCTTTATCAACAAAACAAATATAGAAACATAATTTAACCTGAGAGCAATTTGCCAACATACAATTTAAGGATATAAAAGCAACACTTACCTGCTAAAGTGTTTTTTTTTTAAATTTCAGAACCAAATAAGATGAATATATTTGATTATTTCTAATTCATTCATGGGTTTTAACCCCTTAAAGCCTGAAAACACAAATTATAGCCAGAAAATTCTGATTTTTTAGAACAAAAATGTTTATTTCACTTTCTACTGAAATCCCAAAATTCCAAATTTCATTTATCAGATTGTATTCAGAAGTTTTTTTTCTTAGTAATTTATGGTCATGTTGATTAGATAGAGGTATCATTAAAGTATGTATCAAATATGATACAACAGGCTTTAAGGGGTTAATGTTGGTTAAAATTTGTTACCTCTGAGTGCACCAGGACAGGTGTTCTTTTTCTTGAGTCTGTATGCTAACCTACGGCATGCTGGTTTTCTATTCCAGCTAAGATGATTATTTAAACTAAGCTAAGCTAGCTTTTATGTTATTTCAAATCTTAGCCTGCAAATGTCATCGCCGTCTGGCTCCAGCTTCAAGAGTAGCTCCAGCTAATCGACAGGTAGACCAGCAGGCTTTACTCTAGACAAAAACACAAGACAGACCACTGCTGTCAGAAGCTACCACCTTTAAGAAGGAAATACATGCAAAAGAAAACGTTTAAGTAAAATACCGTACCTGCAAACCTGTCACCTTATGGAGATCAGTTTTTAATGGAAAGAAAGTTCAATTGCAGATTATGTATTAAAAAAACATATTTTTTTAAAGACTATTCTGGATGTCAATGGGTCCATGAGTTTATTGATGTCCTAAAGCGCATGTATTTATCGATGTCTGTAGTCAGTCTCCATGAAAACACTCTTACACAGCTAAAACTAGAGCTAACTATGCTATATTAGCTTATGCTATGTTTTCTTAAGCTAATGAACCAACGTTAGCTCAAGTTAGCTTTGGCTGTTTGCTAAAGCAAACAGTGCTAAAGCTAACATAAACTAAGGTAGCTAGGTTGGCTTACATAGTAACGTTAACTAAGTAGCTGGTGTAGCTACGTTAGCTTTAGCTTTGTAACTAAACGAGCCACCTTCCTGACTGCATTGGCGACTCTTAGTAGTGATCTGCAAGTGTGATGTCTCAGAGCTGTGATCATGTGCTGTTAGGTCAGCTGAGTGTTTGTAACTTGTGGCTGTGAGTGCAGCTCATTAATTAGAGAAATGTCACACACCTGGGCCGAGTGTGTAGCAGTTATCTGCAGCCACTGCTCATTCTGTCTCTGACCTGGTCTTCACTCAGCTATCACACTCTATGTTAGATGAGGTTAAGCCTTATTATGTTTGCATTTCACAACATTTATACACCCATTATCTCCATTCATGCACATCATAGGGCAAATGTTTAATTTGATGCCATTTGGTTTAATTTGGCTTTGGTCTTATTTGGTTCAATTTGATGATTTGATTTGGTCTAATTTGGTTTGATAAAAAAATGTTTGATTTAAATGATTTGGTTTGATTTGGTCTGATTGGCAAATACAGACTTGTTTAAAAACTCTGTCATGGTGTTGTCTTTCTTCTTTGTTGTGACCACCTTAGTTAGGTCATGACAGAACAAGCACGTCAGGAGTTGGGGATTGTAGCAGCTTTAAACACTTCAGCAGAAAAAAATTGAAACTTGAAACTACAGGTGCAGTTACAAAGATGTCAATACAGACAGACCTCTAAAACATTTTTTCGTGATCTTGTTTTATATCAACCATTATGTAGAATTATTACTATTCTGAGTATAACAGAATTTAGTCCAACAGTTTTGGGGAAAAAACATGCAGTTATATTAGTCATTATAAAATAATCTTAATTTGTCTAATTTCAAGGCCAATCTGGTACTAAACAAAGAGCTATTTGGGAGCTGAAACAGCCAGCTGTTCTTGCTGAACTGAGCCGAATGATCCGCATCTATGAAAAGAGCAGGAATTTCCGTCTCCTGACCGGCCTTGGCATCTATTTTAGATGAAGCTTCGCCATTAACAAAGCAGTGGTATCCTGCACAAGAGTAGCGCATGGGCACAACACAATTTGGCACTCTGGCCCTTCATGAATGTGAAAGAGTGTTTCTCCACTCAATTTCTCAAGATATTCTGAGAAGTCCTGCCCTTCTCAAATGTTTTCTATGGGAGCTTTCCCAGATGAATGTCAAATATATTCATGAAATGGATATGTCTATCTGCTGTGTCAGGTTTGCTGTATGTTCTCAACCTTTGGTATCCTTCAATTCTCAACCCACAGACATTAGGGACAGCATAAATACAAAAACTAACTCTGCCAGAACACTCAATTCAGTCAGCCATTATAACAGGCATCCCAGATAGTGCAGTCAGCCATATACTAGGTTTTAACCTAGACTTATTAATACTGTTCTATGTTCCCATTACAGCAAAGGGCAAAAAAAAAAAAAAAAAGGTGATTTAAGTTTTGGGCTGTATCACCCAGCCCTATTATAAATGGCAAATTATTTTCTTAGCTTTAGAGGCTGTCTTTTTTAACTACCATCAGACTTCTAGCTGTTTTGGCAACAAATCACACAGGTAAGTGTGCATTAGATAGGACAGTGGATTTTGTTGTGTTGGAGCAACTGTTAGTTGCTTTTTTTTCTTATCAATAATGCTAAGCTTGGCAAACATCCCTGAGCTTAAGAGATTAGATAAATACAAGTGGGCCTCAAATCTCTCATGGAGCAATTAACCTTAAAATTTAAGATTTAGCCATCAGATTTTCTTATAGCTCAGATTTGATGTCCTTATGCTTGGCTGATATACCTGAATCCTAACTTTAACTCTTAACAAAAGCCAAAACTGAGAAAACCGGAGCCTGCAGGAAAATAATCCCTAATACTCTGCCCGTTATTTCAAGACCCGACAAGCGTTCCCCAGTCAGCAGCTGGTGTTTGTGTGATACAATATGAATGCAGCATATGCCCAAGTGTAGGTACAGCATCAGTTCAGTCGGTGTTCGAGAGTGTGTGAGGGATGTTGGTCCAATTAGTGCAAAGAGTGGGAGTGGACAGGGGTGAATGTAGAACACCAGAACATACTGTGAAGCCTCCAGGGGCTGTTGTGGGATAAATTTAATTGACTATAAACATCTGACAGGGGGAGGATTATCTCCAATCAACAATTGCTACAAAATGTATGACAATAATAGGAATCCAAGAGAAAGTCATGAAGCGAGTGTGATTGGCGTGTAGCTTGAAGCAGAATGTGTTTTGTGTGAAATATGAGAGCTTGAACCTCCAATTAGCATTCTTCCTTTTGTAAGTAAATCAGTTCCCATGGAGATTCAGAGTCAGACTTATTACTCTAGAAAGAACAACTTGACTGGTATGATTTAAGGGATAGAAAGTAAACTTAGAGCCAATCAGACTCCGCAGAGTTCATCTCAGTTAAATGCCAACAGTGAGAGAGCATATTTAGCTGAGAGAAGGAAAATAAGAGCTAAACACTTTAAAAATGTGTTCAGATATGTGCATTTGGCAAGCTTCTTGGCTCTAAATAAGTGCAATAGCTTACTCTGACTAAATAATGCTGAAAAATTTTGGCAACAGAGAAAAATTAGGTGATAATAGAAAGCAGGGAATATTTGGGATCACTATAGCTGCAAAGCTTCAGTTTCATTTAGAGCTACTGTTTACTGAACATTAATGTAGCGCCGTTGTATTTTGGCGTCCCCTGTAGTTAAAGTGTAACGTTTCATGTCTTGACTGATCTTCTCCCATACATAAGTCGTATTTTCTGATCCTACCATCTTTAAACAGACAAACACTGATCACTGTGAATCTTTGCTGATGAAAATATGTAATAGGCTGTTTTGGCAGAAGGCTGGGAATATCCTCATGTGATACTGACCACCATGGGAAGACATTTGAAGATAAATATTGATGTATTATAATAGTCAGGCTTCCTGATGGCCTGATTTACTTTTGTAAGTTATAAAGACAGATTGATATTTATTTCCATGTGTTTTATAACAAGCTTCAAGCTCCTTGCAGGATTTTTAAATTCAATTCTCTTTGAGTCACACTGACATGTTTTCTTCTTTAACCTCCTGGGACCTGAGCTTTTATTTGGTGGGCATTTTTACATTTTTCTAGTTATTTTGGATAAGTAGGACCTGAAAAGTATAAAAACTAAACATTTTAATTTACCTTGTTTAAAAATAGATGTCCTTGTATGAGGACAGTTGGTTTATTTACTGTAAACACAGTAAAGTCTAGGTGCAAAAACATTTATTTGGTTAAATGGTGCAAAAGCATTTCTACTCACTTTTACTTGAAACCATTGGTTTCATTTTAAAACAATCAAGTCCCAGTGTCCTCATATGAGTACTAGCTGGTGTTGTAGCTTGCTACTATTGATAAAATAGGTCAAATTAGCATGTCATAAGAAACTACAAACATTAGCAAACATAAATAAACATATTTCACCTGGTTGTAGAACATTTTGGTAGGAATGGCAGCAATTTCTGATGTCGACCGATTTTTGTAATTCTTTTGTGACCACAAGATGGCAGACAAAGTGTCCACAGATGATGCCAACAGGTATCAGTTAAGCAAAATTAAGAGTAATGGTGCAGGGACGCAAAATATAATGTCCTTATATGAGGATGCAGGGCTGTAGGAGGCTTAAATCAATAAATTTCTTATTGCCTCTTTTATTTCTTATGAGAAATAATGTTTTTTGCAAACTGTATGAAAATTTAAAATGTGGCCTTACTTTATAAAACAAAAGAAAAATAAAATGCCTGCTGTTTTAATTCCAATAATCATATTAGCTAAGGCTGGACAGAACCCTAGCTCTTTGATTCTTTTTGCTTTTGTTTGTTTTTAAGATGTTTTTTTGGAGTTTTATACCTTTATTTAACCCAGTGGAAATAGTTGGAAATCATAACATGAGAGAGGGGAATTGTGGTGATTCTGTGTTACACTCATTTTATTTTGGTGGGCTTTGTTTCCGGTGTTGCTGCTGCTTGTCACCTTTACTTTTTCCTAGAGGCTGCTCCCTTCCTCCACAGTGCTGAGGCTAGATTGATCGCATCTGTGGCTGCCCTGCAATCAAGCACCCTACATGACTGCTGCAGTCTCATGCCTCAGTGCCAGAGTATTGTTTGCTCCTGTCAGCGGTACAGACTGGAGTCGAGACTCTCTAGCGAACCTTCAGTAAGATTGCAAACTTACCTCTGGTTTTTGAACCCATTTTTGACCCTGTGTGTCTCTCCTTTTTCCAGTGCCTCACTCCTCTTCTCTCGTCAGCCCTTAAACCCAGCACACTGTCTGAAGACTCTCACTGCCTGTCACTCCTCCCATTGGATCTCCTCACCCCCTGGACCTGTGGATTCCCCCCTTCTCTATTACACAATTCATCTATTAAATCTGTTAAAACTTTTCCAGTCTGGTTTGTGTTCTGGGTCCATTACACAAAATCATCACAGGGAATGACCTACTAGAAAGGAGCTACGGATCAAACTTAAAGACCCTGTAGAGTGAATGCCATTATTTTTGTTTTAAGACACTAGATATGTTGGAATATGGTTGCTGTAAACATGTGAAAACACTGAGATCTACATGTGACTAGATTTTGGATTGAGGCTGTTAGAAAGTTTTTTACCTCACTCCTGGCTTGGTTCAATTTAGGCGGGGCCAATATGTGGACTCATGATGCCACAGTGGGGGATAACCCCACCCCTCGAACACTAATAATAATTGTATAAAATAACAGAACAGTTCATCTCAGTACAGTCTGTTGTTAGCTGATGTCACTGCCTTTATTGAAAGTTAACAGGCATTAAATGCTGTTTTCTGTTCATTTTGAGGTAGATTGGCCAAATCTGTCAGCCACAGTGGTCTATGGATCATTTAAAGTATCATAACAGAGACTGAGCCAGAAAACTGACTCTGTCTCTTCTTCTAAGATCAACAAAAGGTGGAGAGGCATGACTGCTTTCCTCAATTCAGATTTTAAATATATATTATTTTTCATGATGATTTTGAAGCTTAATTTTATAAATCTAGAGATGTTTTATTTGGCTGGAATTTGACCTGGGGGTTCATAACACAGTGACCTGTTATACAACAAACCTAAATACAGATCTATTTTCACTTTACAGGGTCTTTAAACTCAATTGTGAAGACTATCAACCTGTTTACATTTTGCATTAATGATGGGTTTGGGGAATTCAGACACCAAGTGACTTCACTTTGGTACATGTCTCAATAGAATGCATGATGATGATCTGATATTGAGGAAGCTTGTCTCAAGTGATTGAAGTACAAAGACACCTTTGTGTATCAGTATGACTGGCTACCATTACACCATGAAGACAAAAGAACACTCCAAGCAACCACGCCCAGTGTGAGGCATGGTGGTGGCAGCATCATGCTGCGGGGATGCTTCTCAGCAGCTGGCCTTTGAAGGCTTGTAAAGGTAGAAGGTAAAATGAATAGGGAAAATATAATAAAATCCTAGATGGCAATCTTTTTCAGTCTGCAAAAGAACTACAGCTCAGGGGAGGATTTATGTTCCGGCAAGACAATGACCTGAAAGCCACACATAAATGGTTTAAAGACAACAAGTTGAGTGATCTGGTGTGGCAGAGTCAAAGCTCAGACCTCAATCCAATAGAGAATTTGTGGCTGGACTTGAAAAGAGCTGTTAATGCCCGATCCCTGAGCAACCTGACAGAGCTTGAGTAGTTTTGCAAAGGAGAATGGAGTAAAATTGCAGTGTCCACATGTGCAAGCCTGATTGAAACCTATCCTCACAGACTCATTGTTGTGATTGCAGCCAAAGCTGCATCTACTAAATACTGAGCTGAAGGGAGTGAATATTTTTGCAGCTGCTTATTTAACATTACATTTTTATTTTTATTGGCATGGCTTTGTAGAAATCTGTTTTCACTTTGACAATAAAGAGGTTTTTTAATATAATTTCTATGTCAGAAAAGCCAAATCATACTGAACATGATTGATTTATAAAACCAATGAAAGAGTATTACAAAAGAGTCATTTTTAGAGGCACTGTAACGACAATATTAATTCTTCTGTTGTGAGTTGTTTTCTAGGTTAACAAATGGGGTTAATACTAACGCTAATAATACTAAAAGCACTTCTTAAAGACAAGAATTCATGTGTTTTCGATGTTTTCAACAGGTCAAAGCATAACGACAAAAGGTAAGACTTAAACTTTAAATCAAAACAGGTGGCTAAAAGTGACTTATTTTCAACATAGAGCTGTGGGAAATTCCAGAGTTTGTTTTTGTGTCTCTGACTCGTTTCATATTACACATAGCCATTTGATCCATTGAACTTTAAATACTGTCTGTGCACCTGATTACACCTCAGAGGGTAATCTTACAAGTAGGTGCAGGTCTTAGGAATGCTGAGTGATAACAAACAGGTTGGAGGTTTTGGTCCTCCTGCAAACTTAAGTCAGAATTAAGACAGCTAAAATGTCAAATCCCTCCAAAAGGGGGAATAATCCTATTTCGGATGAACGGCTCCAATCTGTCTTCGTACCTGAAGTTAAAATCCTCTCAAGGGTTTTTTTTTTCAGGCCTTCTAGATTATCAGAGCATGCATCCCTCACCTGGGTGAGTACGAAAAATCCACAGGAATTTCTCTGAGAAGAGCTGGCCACCCATGAGAAAAGTATTAAGTGTCGTCTCGGCCCGTGCACTTCAGAATCCCTAAAAGCATCAGTAAATTCACTCTGTGAGTAGACTCTAAAGCTCTCTGAATAAGAAGCCATTATCTGTACTTTCCTACTTTTAGGATTACTGCAAGTTCTATTCAGGATGATTTTGTTGCCTGCATTTAGATATTTCATTGTTGTGTCTTGAATAATTTGACGGAAAAGTGAAAAAGGCCAGCGTCACCTTGTCCCACTTCATCTTAACTTATTTGTCAAGCTGTCCATCATCCTTTCAACAGGAGGCTACTTGTTAATGATTGATGCGGCACCTCTTAATGTGATGGATGAATCGCCTGCTGCATGATGGGACGGGTGAGTCACCCACCACTGCTCCCCTCCCCCACTACTCACCGCCACTCTGTGTGTCAGGGAGACACACGCCTTGTGTCCATCGATGGTGGAACAAAGGCTCATTCAATTGAAGCCCCATCAATAATGTACAGCTGAGGAGGCCTTTTGCTAAAGGAGGCCTGTAAAAGCTGGGGCATTGTTATGGTGCAGCAATGGTTTTTGACTGGTTTATTATCTCCGGATCTATACACTGAGTCATGTATGGTGTCATCGTGTTATTATTTTTGTATGGCAGCATCACAGCGATGTCTCACAGCCCTCTTGAGATGCTTTGTTTCTCTGGAGGCTGCAGCCCCAGCACTGGAGAATATGTCAAGAGGAAGATAAGAGGCATGCCATACTTTGTGATTTATCATCCATGTCATGTATTTCCACTCTCTGTCTTTTTAAAAAGAAGTATAAGGAAAGAAGAGGCTGGACTGTGTATAAAAAATGATATTTTGAGGGTTGTTTTTTTGCATATTTATTCAAAGCAGGCTGGAGCATTAATACTGACAGAAGCAGGGAAAAAAAGCAAAGAAAACAAAATACACTAAACAGCTTAATAAGTAGCCAAATAAACATAAACACCTGAAAAACAAGGTTCTAAAATGCAACCTTTAAATGAAACAAGGGTGCAATCTTTATCAGTGTTTTTACTCGGTTTAAGGGTCAATAGTGAAACTATCTTGACCCAAGTCTGGGAAACTCCAAACATCCTTCCTAAAGATCTTGGGCTCAATCTTTGGTGTGAAGTGTAATGGTCAGGCTTTTCTCTTGGGGATAAACTTAAAAACCTTTTAGATAAATGTATGCACTGACTTCTATAAAACATCTACTCACCCCTGTTACAACGCCAAGTTCTTGTAATGAAAAAAGGGGCCCAGATCTATCTTTTCAGAGCTTTTTCCACCTTGCCTATGACCTGTAACATATACACGGATTTTTTTTTCTTTTTTTGCATATTTGTCACATTTAAATCATCAACAAATTTTAATATCAGACAAGATGACCTGATTAGATACAAAATGCAGTTTTTGAATAATGGTTTTATTTATTAAGGGATAAAAAGTTTTCTTCATTTGTGGATAATGGCTCTTACTGGAGTCCCAAAACCTTAGAAATGGCTTTGTAATCATTTCCAGACTGATGGATATCAGTGGCTGTTCTTGAATTTCTTTAGATCATAACATCATGTGTCTCTTTTGAGATCTTTTAGCCTTCTTCACTTGGTCAGACAAGTTTTATTTAAATGATTTCTTACTCAGCAGGTCTAGCAGTAATCAGATGCGGGTGTGGCCAGTGAAATTTAAATCAGTTTCCAAAAAAATGGGGTTAATCACAGTTAATCTATGATTTAACATGGGGATATTACTGTTTTAAAGAGGGCCTGGTAGGTTTGGATGTTTTTTTCCCAGCTTAATGAATGAAATCAATTTAAAAACTGAATTTTGTATTTACTCTGATTATCTTTGTTTAGTACTAAGATTTGTTTGATGGTCTGAAACATCTAAGTGTGACAAATGTGCAAAATAATAATAAATCAGAAAGGAGGCAAATACTTTTCCACAGCACTTCACTGTCTGGTTGAAAAACAAGTAAAATCTATTAAGAGTAGTAATAAAAATAATACACACACACACACACACACACACACACATATACAGTATATATATATAACAAAAACCTGTCTGCACAGATATACGCACCGCTTCATTACTACCTTATTGAAGTTGGTTGGAGTCTATCAGCATAGTCTATCTCTACTTCACCACTCCTCCTTGAATAAAAGGGCTGAGAATCTGCAGATTATGAGGGCATTTCCTCCTCACAGTCATCTCCAGGTCACCACATAGATTTTCAGCTGGATTCATCGTCTTCTGTCTTTCTTCCTCAGATTTGGATGTATGCTTTGGGTCATGGTCATGCTGAAAGGTGAAATTCCTCTTCATCTTCAGTTTTCTAACAGACATCTGAAGGTTTTTGCCAAAATTGAGCAGTAATTGAAAACATTCATAATTTCCTCCACCTTATCTGAAGGCCAAGTTCCAGCTGAAGAAATAGAGCCTAAAAGCACAAGGCTACCTATGATGCCTCACTGTGGGCATGTTTTTCTTTTTTTTTTTTCCTTAAATTGCTGTATTTTTCATCTGGCTCTGGGATTGGTTAGCAAAAAAACATACATTAAATCTCAAAAAAGCATGTGGGAAAATATATGAATGGTCTGATGAGACCAAAGTTGAACTTCTGGATGTACTGTAATTCCTAAAGGCATTATTGACACAAAAACAACACTGCACATCAAAACACTCAGCATCTTAGTTTTCCATGGGGACCAAGTGAACACTGTGGAAAAGCACTTTCTGGGTCAAAGAGCATCCCTCAGCCTTTATTTCTTGTAGTCAGTCAAATTAGCTTACTTTCGTTAGCATTGTTGTACAAATTAAAACATGTGAGGGGCATAGGGGAAAATGTAGTGGATGAAACACTTGTACATTTTAACTTGAATCACACTCATAGAAATTATTTTCACTTTTAAAAAACATCTGGGTAATCAGTTACAACAAATATTTTAAATATTTTTAACTTGTTCAGTTTCACAGTGTACATATTTCCTGATTTTATTCATTTAAATTTGATACTGAAATGCTTTTAAATACCTAAAATAGAGATTCTATTTTTAAAGAATGTAAAGGCATTGTTATCACATCAGGCCTTTACTTGCTGCCCAAGCTTGTAAAATTAGAGTGGGTGCACTCACGTCAGGCTCCTCAGCTCAACAGCAGATAGATTCATGAGGGACCAAAAAAGCTACATGTGAAGGACAGGGACTTAACTTTCACCCAAGATGACTTCTGCAGGTTTTATGGACACCTTTACCTCAGTGATCTCAGCCATAGTTGCTAACACTGCTGAGAGACATGTCTGATTTTAAAACTGTTTCTTAATGACGCACAAAAAATACCCTACAAAACATCTTATTGTCTTTAATTTACATTCAAAGCAAAGATATAAGCACCAACAGACAGCTCTATGTCCCTTTTTCTCATTAACACACTCACACACTCTCGCTCCTTCATCCTGCAATCAAAGCAAATAAATAATAATACATATTTATCATTGAAAAGAGAAGATTTTCTCACACATAGGATGAGGTGTTCTGAAAAAGTAATTTATGGCTGAAAAAGAGATCACGTTTTGATGGTTTGCAACAAGGCAATAAGAGCTGAATGCTTACTCAGGCCAATTCATAAATCAATGTATGACTCATGAGTATATTTCAGAGAAACATACCCTGTATTTTCCTTTAAGAGTGCTGAGTACTGTTATCAAGCAGGGGAAAACGTATAGACTTTTGATATTAACAGCCCCAGCCAAAACTGCATTCCTGGTGCTGCCCCTGCTGGTCTGGCTACACTCTAACAAGCTGATTTTTTTAAAGTTACATTATTCACCACTCTTGGTTTTAGCTCAGGGATGGGTGAACCTCTGTGTTTACTTATAGAGATAATCACAAAAATAGTAGAATACATAAAAGAAAAACATCTCAAATGCTACAGAAGGTATCAGTTAAATCCCTGATTAAAAACACCTTAAGATATAAATCAGATGGTGAATATGGTGGAAGAAGAACTTGCTTTGAGGATTTAGCAGTGCATACAAATTCTTCTTGTTTTTTTTTCAAAATTCTGGAGCCAAAAATTCCTCTACAAATATTCATTTTCCAGAGCAAGGAGTTTCTCTTCTTTCTCTTTTGTTCTCTGTTTTTGTAAATTGTTTTGGACAGCTTTTCAAGTAGTTTTTAATTCCCTAATGTGTCACTAATAGTAGATTGTAGCCAGGCTTAGCCTCTAACAGTAGCATCCATTTTAAACTAGAGTACTGTGCTGTTTTTGAACCAGCTATCTGCGTCTAATCAGAGGGTTAAAAGTATGTGAACATTAGCTAATTAGCAAAACCATGGTATGCCACTGATGCTGATGGAAATGTTTTTCCTTTACAGTTTGTTCTTTTATATAATCATTGGACACATTGAATCATTGACCAGAATATGGTGATCGACTGCAACTCAGTACATTACCATAAGACAAAAAAACTTTTATGACAATACATCTAATATCTGTTAAATCTCTAAAACCACTCAGTTACCTAACTGTATGCCAAGTTAGTAAAAATACAGTACTTATAAAACTGCTTTTCATGAATGGCCCTGTCCGCCACTGATCTCTCTAGTCAGGATGAGAATTACAGACAGATCATTGAAAATTCATCCAAAAACAAAAACAAACTGCAGAACTTTACAGCAGCGTTGGTGCTTCAAAATGAATAAAGTGATGTGATTTGTAAAGTGGACTTTGAGATGGAGCAGAGAGTGGAGTAAAAGAGTTCCATTCTTGTTGCTATTTGCTGCCGTAGTCCTTTTGAAATAACTATATTTATCTGTATTGATATCAGTATCGGTTAAAATGAATTAGTGATTATTGGGATACCGCATCTCAGTTCAAAATTAGAGTACTAATAGCACAAGCTTCATGTTCTAATGTGGGCTTTGTTTCATTTTATATCTTGACTTTACGGCAGGCCATTTAAAATTGGACCATAGACCCTAGTGAAAAATCTGATGATACTGAGGGAACCAGGGAAATATTCCTGACATTATAAGACAATTAAAACTGTAGGAGAGATCTGGGATTTCTTCCATTCTTTTGCCCATTTTAAACGACTTTCCAGCATGTTTCATCCCCTTTGTGCCACTCTTTTATCCATTTTTCTACTTTTCATATATTTTTTCCACTTTTTAATCCCTTTTCATTACTCTTTTCATAATTTTTGCCACTTTTAACCCATTTTTGATACTTATGCACCTATTAACCTCTTCTACAATTTTTTTTCCACATTTTAACCTCTTTTCACAAATTTTTGTCCCTTTGTGCCACTACACAACCCATTTTCACACCTAAACCCCATTTTTGCCACTCTCTAACCCCTTTTCATCACTTAATCTGGCAATTTTTGCAACATTTCTGCCAGTCTTAACCCATTTTTAAAAAATACATACTAATGATAGCTGACAAGGGAATTTCTGTAAAAACGTATCAAATGTTAAGTCGTTCAACTATTTCAACATTAAATGTTTTTTGGGGTGGATTTAACAGCTGCGGACATTTAAAGCCAAAAGATAAAATTAAAACCACAACATCTTCTTTTCCTCGTTTTCTGAATTTAATGATCTTTTGGGGGCCGAACAGGAACCTCTGGGGGAACTGATTTGGCCTTCAGGCCGCTAGTTGATGATCCATGATATATTATTTGTGCAGAGGGCTGTCAACATGAGCCTGGTCTCCTGAAAAGTCCTGCTCATTATAGGGAAGGTTTATGTGTCGGGGCTAAATACTGCTAGTGCTGAGCTCATGGTCATTAATGCTGGTCGCTGGACTCATAACTTCAGTTATGAATGGGTGCAATACAAAGATAGATTGATTAATTATTATAATGTAAATTTAAATTTGTTATAAGGCTATTCTAACAATACGCATAGACTACAGTTAATGCAACATGATTCTGCATTGTTTAACTCTTAACTGTCACCATCTCTGCTTCATCTCTCTACCCATCATATACTGTTCTCTGTCCGTCTGGTTCATATGGGACTGCTATGTTAACCAACAGCACTTGCAACAAAGAGAAAAAAAGTGTTATTTCATAAATAAACCTTTAATTAGAAGTTAGTGCACAGGCTGAGCACCAGCTTTAAAAGCCTTTACACACCGAGTCTGTTTTTTGTCTGAATTATTCACTTGTTAAAAAAGAAAATCAAGCTCATGTTGTTCTGATCATGTTTGCTCACAGACACCAAAACTTTTGTCCATTATTATGTTTTGGGGGGGTACAGCTCAAATTTATGCAAGTTTTTGCATCAGTCCAAGTCATTAATTATTAATGATTCAGATCGGTGCCTTCTGCTTCCCTTTCTCTTGATTTCTCTTGTGTATCCTCTGTGTACCATGAATGTTTGAATCGGATCTGAGCTTACTGAGACATTTCCAACTGAACAAACATCAAACAAATATATATTTGTTATCAATCTCCTTTTTATAGCATGTATTATCATTTCCTGCAGAGCTCACATTTTTCTGACACATTCAGTTTTAAAGGTTGTGAATACAATGAAGGGGAAATTGTCAATGTTGGTTCAGAAGATACCACTGTATCATCTGCATAAAATCGGAGGGTAATATCCTGTAATACGCTGTTACCTTTGGGCCACTTGACTCTAAAGCGTAACCTCCAATTTTGTGAGTCAACTTGCTCAAGGATGAAATATTACAGGAAAACAAATCTGATCCTGAAGGGATAACCCTGCAGAGACTTTTAAACTGAAGATGATGAATAATTTCCTGTATCAACAGAGAAAGCCAAACTACTTAAAAGGGTTTTAGTGTTTCAGCCTGTCAGGAACAATCACATGAACTTGGTTTTAAAAGCTGCAAGACCTTAGAGGATATTTTTCTTTAGTTGGTTGCTAAAAGAAAACCATTTTAAGGTTTTCATAACATAATAAGAGTAGCTTAAAACTTGCTTCTTAATACAATCAGCTGGTTTGTAGCTAAGATAAAGGGCCATAAGTGAAACCGAGTCTCTGCAGAGATGAGATAAAGGGAATCGCAGGGTTAGAGATTTGTGTATTGACCTGGAATAAACCTCATAATAGGCACCCTCATTCCAATCGCAGTGGGACGTCTTTGTTGCATGATACAGAGGACAAGCCCTCATATATTTTATTTTACTCCACTTTCTGTGGCAATGGATTCATTTCAGCCATTTTCTTCAGATCTTGAGAAAGTGGTGCATCATGGGATTGGAATCTAAAAATAAAGACATGAACCAACTGATATTTCCAAAAAACATTAACATAATAAACAATGCTCTTTTCATATTTCTTAATGCAACCATGAAATAATAAAGAACTGCACAGAGCTCATTTCTGATTCTAGTTAGATGCAAACAGTAGTCACACCTGTTCACACGTAGGAATCTTTGACCCATTTAGCACTTCTTTTAACCCAACACCAGCAAGGTGCAGAGAGGGCAAGGGCACACGCAGCACTTCACACAAACAACCGCATCCGCTCATACAATACAAATAGCCTTTGACACCGCTCGCTGGGATGGGCAGCTTTGCCCCCAATCCATCTGTGGCCACTGGGGAGAGTGTGGGGATCATGGTTCATAATTCATAGAAGCAGCCAGACGTTCAGAGAGACACAACCCCAGGCTTTCAAGAATGAACCATCCCTTTTCATTATGCATTGGATCTCTGTCTCCAAGACTCACAAATCCTGGATGCTTTGAATTTTTCTTTTTTTTTTCTGTGAATGCAGGTTATTAGCTTAGTCAGGTCTGCATACACAGTCACACTCTCTGGTCTGGATAGTCAGAGTATACAGTAATTGCATAAATTCCCAATGTTAAGTAGACTCTATTGGGTGTTTGCACAGGTCAGTGATTAAGCTGGATGAGCCAGACAACTCCAGGGATGGAAAGCAGTGACAAACAGGACTGCAATAAAAGCTTCTGATAAATCCCTTTGGAGAAGTCAGACTCCCACTTCTGAGTGAAATCCTGCAGAGCTGCATTCTTAAGAGTTAAGAGGGATGAGAAATGCTAATAAGAGGCTGAAGCAAGAATTAAATAACTTTATTTTCACCATGGCCATGTACAAGCGTTTTACATAAACCTGGGATGTATATGTTTGATGTATGTAGGTGATTACAGTGTATGATACTATTTAGATTTGGTCAAAAACAGCAGAAATTAAAGGACTATTCTGGGGGGTTTTTCACCTTCAGTTTGGGTGGTAGAGCAGCAAAGCAATCCAAATCTACAACTCAGAAAACCAAGATGTTTTCTGAATGTCCAGGCTAAGGTCAGAATAGAGGCAAGTCATTTACCAAAAAAAAAAAAAAAAAAAACATTCCAAGTTGTAAAATACAAAAGAGATAGTGTTCCCACTGGGAAGTTTTAGTCAGCTGAGCTGAAGTATAAGGCCTCTGAGACAGGCGATATGCCTGCGAAATCCCTCCTCTCTGTAATATTTTCATCTGGAATGTACTTTACCTCGTGCACATAAAAAAAAGAAGCAATTTTTGGCTTGAATTTTGGAGAGATTGCCAGACAATGTGCTAGTTTAGTGAGCAGGCTGCTAGCTAGTGAACAGACAATTTCCTCCAATCAGTTGCCAATGCTAGCTTTTAAGTTTTCAATATTAACTTGGTGATCTAGTTTTACCAAGTTTTGAACCAGAGTCATGCTATTCTGCTAAAATTCATTATCTGATATAATAATGCAATATTATACCATACAATCTGATGTGATATATTATGATACAATGGAACACCAAACAAAATGATATGATGTAGTAATATATATGAGACAATGTGATAATGTATGATACAACACGACTCTGGTGAGACTCTGCCTGCTCTGAGGTTGTCATCAATATTTTACTCATAGCAACTATAATCATGATTTAATACTTTACAAAGGTCTTTCGATAAGAACACTTGAATGTGGGGCTATTTTGTTTGGATTGTTTGGATATGATGTGATACGCATGGGTACAGTTCTACGAGAATTGTTGTGATACAATATCATTCAGCATGATACAATGCAAAATGTTATGCTACAATATGATAGGACATACTATGGAGAGCTACAATAACAAACAATACAACGTAACGCACGATAGGAGATGATAGGACACAACACGATACAATATGCAATACAATATGACACAAAACAACACAATACATCATGATATGGTATGATACGACACGATACAACATGAAACAGCACAACACAATTAGACATTAAACATCACTGGTTTCCAACCTGGGGTCTGGGACCCCTTGGGTAACATAATAACTTCACTCATAGTAACTAAAATCATGATTAAACACTTAAATGTTGTTTATAATAAGGTCTATAGGTAAGAACACTGGTACAGAGGGCTATTCAGTTTGGATTTAAACAATAAAACAAATAAAATTAATGGATTTTTGACAGCAATTTATCAACTTTTCTCTCTTGTGCATCTTTCCCCCTCTTTATAATACAAAGTAGAGGGGCACGCTGGTAGTCGAGTGGTTAAGATGTGCACCATGTACGCTGGCAGCCTGGGTTTGAATCCGGCCTGAGGCCTTTTCCGCATGTCTCTCCACCACTCTCATCCCTGTTTCCAAGTCTGTCAGCTGTTCTCCGCTATCCAATAAAGGCATGAAAAGGCCCAAAAACAAATCTTAAAAAAACAAATAATAATAACAATACAAAGAAGAGGGCTCAAAGTAAAATAGGTCAGGAACCATTGTGATACATGATACAATATGACACCAAACCATACAGTAAGATAGCAAATATGATGCACAACAACACACCTCGATATGATACAATACAACCCAGTACCACACAATACAGAACAATATGATTTGCTAAGATTAAATATGACACACCACATCACAACAATGTATGATACAATACGTACAATATGATGATACAATATCCAATATGCTACAATACAACATGACATGATATGAAGTCATATAATACAAGACAATATATGATACAGCCAAAGTTATTATAGTAAACTAAAACTAACTAAATAACTACAACTAAAATTCAAAAATCATTTTAATCAACTGAAACTAAATAAAAACAAAGCTTAACCAAAAAAAAAGGAAAACTAACTAAAACTGTATAGTGCACTTACAAAACTAATGAAAATGAAATAAGAACAGAGACAGAATATCCTTAGTTTTAGTCTTTGACACAACTACACTGACTGGCACAGACACCCAAGTTTGGAGATGTAAATGTGCTCCAAACACTAAACTGAATGGCAAAAAAAAAAAAAAAAAAAAAAAAAAAGCCACCCCCTTGTAGCTACAGCTAGTTACTATAAGGCACAGGTGTCAAACTCAAGGCCCGGGGGCCAAATCTGGCCCGTGGAACAGTTAAATAAGGCCCGCAGACTGATCTCATATTTCTGTTCTAACTGGTCCATCAGTATGAGGTCTGCAGATTTCCTCAAGTATAAAAATGTGTAATTACCCTTGATGATTTAAAATATCTTTGTTAAGTCACAAAATCTGAAAAAGTAAAAATATTTAGATAAGAAGTCAGGAATGTGCGAAAAAGAATTAATTTGTGTTTTAATTTCACATTTTCAGTTTAGCATCTCACAATTAGGACTCAAATTTAGGATTTTGACTTTTAATTTCATACTTTGAGCATTTCAACTAATAATTTTGACTTCTCATATAATATTTTGAGCTTTAAGATTCATAATTCTAATTTTTAAGTCATATTTTGACCTTTTTAACCAATTATTTTGTTTTATCTCATATTTTCGACTCCAAACTTTGACGTCATAATCCCATAGTTTGACCTTTTAGACTCACAATTTAAAAATTTGAATCATAATTTAAATTTTAATTTCATGATTACAATTTTTATTTCATATTTTGACCATTTAAAAACCTTTAAAAACATTGCCTTTAAAAACATTATTTTTCTATTTCAATTTCATGTTTTGACCTTTTTGAACTAATAAATTTACTTCTCTCAGATTGTAAGCCTTTAAACTTATCTTTTCCACTTTTAAGTTGCTAAGTTTTTTTCATATTTAAATACCAGTGAAACAAGGTTGAGAGTTTATGGTTAAAAAGGTCACCCTGTTAGGCCCTCAGGTTAGACCTGAATCCAGAATCTGGCCCCTGCTGTGATTGAGTTTGACACCCCTGCTATAAGGCATCGTCCGTATCTTTGAAGATTTACTGACACAGCTGAAACTTTGTGTAAGTTAGATTTAATATTGATAACCTTAGCTTCAGGCTGGGTTTGTGTTTTTGTCAAACTTTGTTCCTCGGTTGATAATGGACCAAAAATCCGTATATGTGACTGGGTGCATATCTTATCAACATAAAAAGAGACGAATCTAACAGAGCTTTACAAAGCTTTTATCATCTCTACTCATGATTTCTTTTTATGCTCCCACATGTTTCATTATGAGCCTCAACAAGTATCTGCATCCACAAAATATGTGAAAACTACCTGCCCACACCTAACAGTCAGACACAGTTATCTACTGTGGCTGTAGTTTTGGTTTCTATCGCTGATTTCTACATTTCTGATGGCTGTACAAGTGATACATTTTCTGTGTCTTACACCTGCTTTCCTACATTAAAATTTAAGATATAATATGCAACTTTTGATCCAGTTTAATGCCAGACTCACAGACCAAAATAAACCGCACAGATTTCCCTCCTACTGCAGCCGTTTGAAGGCCTAATCTCCATTCATATACAGCCAAAAGTTGATTCAGTTCTTCCTTTGAAGTATTTTAGACCACGCACAGTCTTTTCTTCTACTTTTGGTTTTCCCTCTGTTAAACACTCACAGCAAAGACCAGGGATAAAGTTGACAGCCTTGGAGGCCCAGCCAAATTGGGGGCCCATGGATGTCAGCAAAACTATGGTCCATTATAGTTTAACTATGATAACCATATTAAATTTGTAAATTTTTCAAACTAAATAATAACCAGTTTATCAAAGCAACAACAAAGCCACAGTTTAAAGCCTTCTTAAAAATGTAAAACCCTTTATCTTACATTGGAATCAAAATGGGTTAGAAGTGGGATTTATAGGAAGTTAAAATGGGTTAAAAGTGGCAAAAAATGGGTTGAAATAGGCAAAAAAAAAAAAAAAAGGTGGAAAGTTTAAAAAAATTGGTCAAAGTGGAATAAAGAGGTGGAAAAATGATGGAAAGGGGTTAATGGGATAAAAAAAGGGCAGAAATAGGTTTAAAGTGGCAAAAATTAGCAGAAAAGGTGGTAAAATGGTATATAAACAGTTTCAAAAATTGGTTAACAAAGGCAATAACTGGTCGGAAAGTCACAAAAGTGGGTGAAAATAGCAGAGACAGGTGGAAAAAGCATTGAAAAGGGGGGACAAAAGGCCAAATTGGGCACAACATATACTGAAATGTGATCAAAATTGGCACAAATGGTGCAGGAATTGGTGAAAAGGGGTCAATAGTGACAAAAATGAGTCAACACAGGCAACAATACCTAGTAAGTGGCAGAAACGCTCAGAGAAAGTGGTGGAAAGTGTTTAAAAGTGGCAAAAATGGCATTAAAGTGGCAGAAATTGGCATGAAAGGTTGTTAAGTGTGAATGAAAGTGTCAAAAAATGGTGTAAAGGGGCAAAAATGAGTGGATAATTTGGTGAAATTGCAATTTTAAAAGAAGCAAAAATGTGGTAAAGTGGCAAAAATGTGTTTAGAATAAAAAAGAAATGAGCAGAAAAAAATTATCCAAAAGGGGTCAAATGTGGTGAATCTGGGAAAAAGTGGCCAAAATGGGCAAAAAGTGGCAAATAATTATGGGGAAAATGGGCAGGTAAAAGTGATTAGATATGGCACAAATGATTTCAAAATCAGAACTCAATAATAGTCCAACACACTTTTTAGGTTCAAAATGAAGTAACTGTTAGCCAAGAAGCTAACATCAATGCTACTGACCCAACACACATGTTGATATCATCAATAAATCACAGCTGGGGAGGGCCCATTCTCTGTGGGCCAAATCTATAGGCATGCCTGCTTATAGCAACACTCCACCTTTGTTCCTCAATATACAATGCTCCCGAGTCAATGGGACCGCCACTCTTCTTCTATGGAATGAGAGAAATGGGTTTAAGGGATTTAAAAAACATAAAACATGTTTGAACAAACAAACTAGGGGAGGAAATGTTTGTCAGTGTGAACACTAAACTGAGAACAACAAACCCAGAGAGAGTTTGACTTCACAGTTTTTTGTTTACTACACGATTCACCAAGTCAGAATTAATTTGGTACATGGTATATAAATAATCTGATATAAATACTTAGTTTGGATGTTTGTTTGGCTTCATCTCAGCGGTAAGTCCCTGAACATGTTGCCTCCCAGTTTGTGATCTTGGTTCTTTTTGGAGAATTTTCATGCACATATCAGAGATGTAGTCTGATGTGGGATAGCATGAACATAACATGGAAAATGAAGGAGAGGGGATCACAGACTTCTATTTGTAGCTCTGAGGATGCTAACCTGGAAGAGAATTTTTGATGCCATACACTGAGGAGAAAGAGAGCTTCAATTACTCCAGAGCAATCAGGTGGACTCTGTTTAATTCATTATTTAGTTGAACATTTGGTTTATATTTATTTAATGAGTTTAGTTTATCAGTGTTCATCAATGTTGGGAACCACTTTGGTTGATTAATACATGTTCTTCATAAAGAATCTCATTAAAGAGGCATTAGTTTCTTGCTTCTTGTTGCTTTGGTTATTGATTTTTGTTCTCTCTGAGGTCAACTTCCCTGATAAGGAGGATTCTCTGATAAACACGCGCACATGAATGCACCACCCAGTGTTGCTAATCTGGAATGTACCATGTTGGACTTTGAGGGGTAGGTTGTATTGTTTTTTTTTTTTTCTTTTTGGACTCTGGACACAAGTCATTTTGAGGTAAGATAACTTCAGTATAATCTGTGTTTTATAGGGTTTGTGCACATTTTTAACCCTGCATGGAAATGTGACGTTTGTAACTTTATGAATACCTTAAATAGTCTTTAAAATGTCACCTCTGCTTCTAGCAGTGTGGTTTAGCCACGTTTTATAAAGTTGCTGTTTATTCCTCACATCCGTTTGCCTTTCTTTCTATTTTTGTTCTGTATAGCTGCCTTTTATGCATAATTCTAAAAGTTAAGCAGAGCTCTGAGATAAGGTCCTGGACTGTTAAGATTGTTTCTGGCTCTACTAATCTCTCAAACCTGCAGAGAAACATCCTGACTGTCATGGTTTTTGAAATCACAGCGTAACAAGGACACAAAGGAGGACGCTGAAGAAGGCGACCGTCTAAACTGCATGGTAAGATACAGTAAGGAAACATTCTGAAATAATTTTAAGCTAACTATGCCGTGTTTGTACTTTGTGTGGAACTTTGTACTTTGTACTGAAAAACTGAGACAAGCTGCAGCTATACTGTAGGGTAGAGTCCTCTCCTGTGCTAGCTTCTTACATGGTCCATATGCATCAGGCAAGCTGAGAAAACCTGCTAGCTAGCAGGAGTTTTCAGAACTGTTTTTTTTTTTTTTTTTTGGAGTGTGTTACAGTCTTCCTTGCTTTCCTGAGGCTTACTTTTCCATGTGACCTCATTTTTAACACAATTATTTCAGTGGGACTACTTGAAAATCCCTTCACCACTGTATAAAGTGAAAACTGACTTTGTAAACAGAAGCTTTGCCTCCTCTAACTATCTCCAGACACAATATGTTTGCCATAAGAATAAATTCTTTAGATACTTGCAGGTCAGGGACAAAAACATTCGCAACCACTTTGGAGAAAAAAGAGCTAGCCAAGTTTGGTGGCCTCTTAGAGCTGGAGTGCAGCAAAAGTCATGTGCTTGTTCTACTTTACAAGTTGTTATTAGGGTCCTCGCCTGCCCTTCGGCTGAAAGTGCTTTTAAAAAAATAACTACATCTTAATGATGTTAACCGCTGTCAGTACAGATCCTCAGCTGATGGAATACGCGTACAGAGACCGTTTGAGTCGTAACGCTACATTAATATGTGAATATATCTAGTCTTGAGCAGTTTATCCGACAAAACATGAAAGTTTAGAGCTGTACTGTGAGAATTCGCCGCATTGAAAATAAAGTAAAAGTTCAGCTGGTGTTAAAATCAAGCTAGATTAAGTCAGAAATCCGGGGAGCGCTGATCTCGTTTAAAAATAGTCTGCAGCCTTAAGTTTTACGAGCCCGTTCAACAACCACAGAGCGATGTTTTCACAAGGTAATCTAACGTAAGACATAGATGACTAACTAGTTACAGATGAGAGTGAACTGTTCAAAGGCTTCATATTCACAAAACTGCATTAATTTAGTTTCTCATCCATCGTGGATGGGTCAGGCTGATGTGAGCCTTTGGGCTCTGCTTTGTGTTCTTAAAATCATCCAGATAAACGTCAGGAAACTTGATTTGTGGCCAGATACCAATATCCATAGACTAGGAAACAGTTTGGATCTCTGTCGAGTCCAAATATTTCCCATTTAGGCAGATATTGGTCCATTTTCCCCCCGTTTTCGCCCTCTTCTCACAGCAGACTTCCGTCTTTGAAGCCCGGAGGCGAGCAGTTGAGTCGCGCGCTGACGTGATGTCAGTGCTGCCCCTATTGTTGTGTGTGTAGCTCCACCTTTTTGGTACACTTAGGTAAGATTGGCACCCCTACAGAGGGGTGCTGAAAAGCGGGACGGTACGGGTCGGATTTTTGGGTCCCTTTCTCTATGGAAACACCAAAAAAAGTGTGCCGTACCACACCGAACTGAGCCGGACCACTCGGTGGAAACGACCTATAAGTTGGTAAACCCCAAAGAAGCCCTCCCTGCTGCTCCCATTTATGAAAATGAACTTTAGCTCTTTATACCGTGGTGACATTTACTTTCAGATCGCTGACATATTTCAAGATATGAATGTACCCCCTACAGAAGTTCCCTTCAAAGGTGAAATGGGAACAAGTAAAATAGTTTAACTACGTTGGCAACAGTGAATAGATAATGCTCTCCCCTCTGTGCTTGGCAGTGATGTGACCTTTATTTCAGGTGATAAAGTTGAGGAAACACCCTCTTGGGAAGGATGGATGTATATAACCTGATTGTTTCTTACATCCATTGCATAGGATATATTTCTTGGATGGAGCTCTTTTTGCACAAATGGCTGTATCTATGTGGTAAACTGGCATTAGTTCCCAAACATATAATGAGGGGCGAGGACCCTTCCTGCTCTGAGGTTGTCTAAAGTAGATGTACACACACACACACATATATATATATATATAGATATAGATATAGATATAAAATGAAGAGAATCTGTTACTTTTTGAACACAAAAGTTAACATTTTTAGGAAAAAAGTAATAATTTTGAGAATATATATGTAGTTGTTTATTTACGACTCAAAATTTCTGAGTTTTCCAACTAAACATTGGACGTCCACAGGACGTGCAGATCTGGTCTAAATCAAGTCGGTCGGTCCAGGACCCAATCTGCACGTCATTCTGACCTCCAAATCAAGTATTGGATCTGGACGTCAAAGTGCGACCTCTCCTGGACGTTGATATGCAGTTCAATATTTGAACGCTTGCGTACTCGTTTTTTTCAACGTCTTGTGGACGTGAACATCAGGTGCAGAATATTGACATAATTAAAAAGCACATGAAATTGACATTATTCAATATCCTGCTCACCTCAGCATTTTTCTTCTTACACACATATAAATATATTTACTGAAAATAAAACAAACATCTTCTCAGGCAATCTCAGCTATTAAGGTAACTGCTCACAAGCTGAGTGAAGCTAATCTGCGCAAGCGTGAAATTATCGGCAGGAAAAATGACACGTCTTTTGTTAAACTGGAAGCACAGCAGACACACAGATTTGGTCGGGCCGTTAAAGAAGTACAAGATTAAGTTAAATGTAAGTATATTTGACTGCACTTGGACATGTCCTGCAAAGCATTCTGGGATCTAACATCTAAAATTTTGACACTGAAATGAAGAAATACATGTCTAAGTCTTACTTCCTGCACTGTGATCCTTAAGTTGTGTCAGTAAAATGTTTTTCTTTTCCTTTGTTTTGTTTTTGTTTTTTCATTTTGTTCCCAACACCTGCAGCAACTAGCTCATGCTGGACCATAAGGACAGAGTCCATGAAGTTATTCTCTGGCTCTTCACAAGTTCTCCAATGGCCTGCTTCAACATGAAGGGGACGAAGGACAAAACATCCCTCAAGAATACAAAATCTATCAAGCGATACAAGATGCAGTACTGAATTCACTTGGAGGGAAAAGAAGGTGCTGTCTGAACACATGCAGCTGAACATCTAAACATGATTCAGCGAAAAGAGGGGATGGAGTCATGCAATTTAATAACACAGCAACTGAGGACTTCATAAGGAGCGCATGCTTCAGAGCATTTAAAGCATGCACCACAAAGAAGTGGAGGAGGGAGGTTCACAGACAATAGCTGGGTTTCCATTACAGTTTTTTGCAAAATAAAAGCGATATTTCTTAAATTTCAATTAAATACAATTGCGCTTCGAATGCGTTTCCATTGAAGGGAGTTTTGGGCGTAGGCCTTACAATACTCATAAAATCTAATCTCGCGTGAATCCACTGCGGGGAAGCTTGACGCTCAAAACCTGTTGCGTTTTGGTTACATGTACGGCGGTTGAAAAACCTCCTCATGAAAGCGTAAAACCCTTTTTTGCGATATTTTAGGGTTTTTTCGAAATTCAGATGTTTCAATTACCAGTTTTTTTATTGTGCTATTTCGATTTTGTGCATTTCCAAGTGTAACAGAAACCCAGCTACTATTGTGTATTCGCCCATGCTGTCAGAATCTGGTGGCCAATAATGGTACAGCTCTGACGGGAGTAATAACTGCTGACAGGTGTGTCAGGCACACAGGTGTGCCTGCAGCCAGCATTAAAAGCCCAGCACAGTCAGGCAGAGGTTTCTCTGATCTCCATCCACTTCTCAGCCATGCGTCCTTGAGAATGTAAGACTGTTTCTTTGTTTTACTGCATTTTCTTTACTATTTTATGTTAATTATACAAATTGGAACTTGATTGTTTGACTTAAAGCCTATGTTAACCTATTACTTTGTTTTAGTTGACACAGAAACCATGGTTGGATGGAAAATAAAGCCTCAAAAGTGCTTCAATTGTCATCGTCTCTTTAATTTGAGACACTTAGGTGGTCAGCTTTTTAACAAGAACTTAACAAGTTTTAATAGTCACTCAGGACTGATTTTTTTTTATTTTTTTTTATTTTTTTTTTTTTTATAAGGGGAATCTGGTCAGCCCTTTACTTTTTCTATGATCAGTTGCATTTTTACCTCAGTGTTCACACATTAATGTTTATTGTTTTATATTTTTATTCTTATATTTGTGGTACAGACCAAAGATAAGGTCATTTTATTTATTGTATTTTGCTACTATTGTTTTTACAAACTTAACTGCGGGTTATGCTGACTGTTTAGTAGTAGTAGGGATAGTACTTTTCTGAGGCTGCTCCCTTCCCCCAGGTGCGCTGAGGCTGATTGGACACACCTGTCTCTGCTCTGCAATCAAGCCTGCAGAGACTTACCTCAGCTCCATAGTACTGCCAGCTACTCACCAGTGGTAGCCTCAGCTCTCATGCTCTCTCTCATTTATTGTGATTTCTTGTTGATTACTTCCAGTGCTTTGTTTGAGCTCGCAACTAATCCTGCCTCTTCTCCTTTTTTCCAGGGCCTCTCTCCGTGCCTTACCACAGCCCTCTCACTCCGGAGCCCTCACTACCCCCTACACGTGGAACCCCCTCCTTTCACTGAAATTGTTAACCAATAAAAACCAATAATCTGTTAAACTTTGTCATTCTGGTCTGCATTTTGGGTTCACTACTCCAACTTCACAGTGGGTTTAAATTTGATGTAAAAAAGGCGTTCACAAATACCACATTTGGACAACAATTAGTTCCCACTTGTAAGTAACGTTTGAGATTTATAAAAAACAAACTTGACGGGAAAATGTGCGCACCTCCACGGCAGCTCTGACCCTGCCGTATGCACAACATCTGGATAAATGGGAAACTGACCTCAACAGTAGAAGGATGAAATTAAAGACTAATGTGAAATTGATACATTTGTGTGAAGTAATCAAACATTACACATTTCACAACACATAACATATATGAAGAATATATTTGAAAAAACGAAAAAAGAAAAATTTACATTGATGTCCGAGGGAGTGCGTGAACTCAGGCACGCGCGCGTGCCCACTCACATAGCCTTTATTATTGAATCGATTATGTTCTGTTACTGTGAAACAAACCCTACATATTATTATATCCATTCACATAAACAACAAGGCAGACAGTAACTATGCTCCCAAAATGTGCCATACAAATAAAGTTTTACATTTATAATAACTGTAATTAAAATGACATGATCAATGACATGATCGCTTCTGGCGCATTTGGTGCATCCGTGTCCCCCTCCGCCTCCATCACCACACCGCTCAGCTCAGGAGGGATTCCCCTATGATCCCCGTCAGCTTGTCGTCTGTGGGGATGAGCTCCGGTGTGCCCTTTCCCCCGCCTGTCACACAGACACTCTTTCTATGGAGAGCGATGTGCCTTTTACCCTCCACTTTTATGTCGGACCATTTCTTTCTTACTTGAGCCACAGTCCAACCCTCTGAGGCAACGTTACAGCATCAGCCACACGCTTCCACTCTTTTGCCTTTCTGGCATTAGTGATGCCCAAACTGTGCCCACCAAATAAGACTGCATGTGTCCACCTCTCCTATTAATTTTGCGACCTCACATTGAGTGGAATTTCTTTTTTTTGCTCGTTTTCCGTCTTGGTACGCACTGTGTTATAAATCTGAAAGTTTTTGTGCGCACGCATTTCCTGTGTTTCCGGCGTACGCCACCTGTCGTGATCTTTCCTACGCACAGTTTTATAAATTAGGCCCCAGGGGACCAAAATTAGACGTTCAAAAATGACGTAGAAAAGACGTCCATGGACGTCATTAATGGACGTTCACTAGACGTCAGAAAAAGGATGTCATCTGGAGTAATAGTCTGCACTCTCAGGAGACCAAAATTAGACGTTCAAAAATGACGTTGAAAAGACGTTTTTCGAACGTGTCTTTGCGCAGTGGGTTAAAATGAGAAATTTACAAGAAAAATATGCAATTTCTGAGTTTAAATGACTTAAATCTTGACAAGAGTATTCAAAGAAGGTTCTAAAAATCATACATTAACAAGTGCTAAGCAAGAAATTTTCAAGTTTTGGTTCTCTTATATTTATAACTTTTAAAGTCAAAAATGTATGTTATTTTTTCATAAATTAACAATTACATATACTTTTTATCATTTTTTTTATAGTTATACATAGAACTATTGTCAAGTGTTTGTAGTCAAACCAGCAGTCTTCCTCATGGTTGTGGTTGTGTGTATCTGAACACACTCTGCTTTAACCCTTCTGTCTTACCACAGCAGCACTGCAGCATTCAAACTAAGAACAACGCAGTCAAAACGCAGCATGCTCTAAAGCGGTCTTTGTTTTGTTTTAAGACTTTGCTGTGGACCAATTAAAAATGGATCACAGGCCAATCTTGGCCTGCAGGCTCTGGTTTTGTCACCCTTTTGCGAGAGCATTTATAACCTTTATATTATCGGTCCGAGAGTTAAATCTTGTGTAACTTTTTACTTACCTTGGACAAAATATATCATTGACCAAACTAACAGAGATTCATCTGATTTATATAATACAAACGCACTTAATACTCTTTGTTATTCAAATAGATAGTTTTAGTCTCTGTTATTAAATGTGATGGTTACTTTAGTCAAATGGTGCACTAATGTTAAACAGAAAAGAAGTTCTCTATCTAAGGCAGAAAAGGATCATTTGTTTTTTTTTAATTTTTTTTTATTGTTTATTTATTAGTTTATGCGTTGTCTTCTCAGGGGAATTCGTGGGCAGCAACTGGAACCTCGCCATGCACCCTGAACCCGTAGAGGCAGGTGTAGTCAGAGTTGCCCCAGTTGCTTAGAATGCTCAGCTTCACATATCTGAACACGCCTTTTTCAGGAGTCTTCACAGGGGAAAATAGAAAACAAAAGGGGAGTCAGGCATTGAATTACGAAAGCAAATGTAACAAAACACAAACAGAGATACGGGTAAGATTTTGAAGGACGTGATGTCTGCATCGAACACTGGTTGTTATATATTTTGCTCTATATTAAACTGTTTGCTTAAAAATGCATGCTCCTAAAAGTAACAGTATATGACATATACGAGACTTACAGGCATCGCAAACGTCTGATGAGCCGCTCCATCCTGGTCATAAGTTTGTCCTCCCAAGAAGGTACCCGTTTCATCCGATGTCCTCATTCCCTGAAGAAGAAAAAATGACAGGGATCAGCTAAACTTGATGTTGTTATGAATGGTGTGAATATTAACTAGTTAAATGTATTTATAAGATAAATAGGATGGAAAATATCTGGCTTACATAGATGGAAAACTCCCTCGGTGCACTGCTGATTGTTCCACCTGGTGACTGGCCCTTTGTAATGTGACTCAGGGTCACATGTGTGACAAATACTGGATGGGACAATGCAATGACTAAATGCCCCTTATCTCCTTCTAAAGGCCAGCATTCTCCAGGATGTAAACGTGAATTCCCCTGAAAAACAAAAGTGCAATATTTGAGTATCAACACTCCATCATCCTTAAATGTTCATAAAGTTATTTTACATTGTTGTTTAAGAAAAATCTGTTAACATGGCTGTTTGTACCAACCTGAATCACTTGTCTTTGCCTGATGGTTGAATACCACCAGTGAAGTATTTTGTCCCATAGGTAGCCAGGGTTCTGCTTGGGCCAGTAAGTGTCTGAGGATAAATCCTGTAATGTTCTGGCACCTAAATGAACACATTAAAGATTTGAGGGTTGGAGTCAAGTTTCAAAAAACTCAACAATAATGTGAAAAATGTGATTGTTTTATGTAATATTCTCATGGCAGATGTAGTCCTCTGAGGCATTGGTTCCCAACCTGGGTCGCACACCCCTTTGGGGGGGCGTGTAAGATCTCAGGATAGATGCATGGCCCTGTCTGCTCTTATGTTGTCAAAATTATAGCTCTTAGCTATGACTGTCTATAGTTTTGTTTAAGACTACCAACTGGTAATGTCAGTGTTTTACTGATTTTTATTTTACTTTTTCAGTCACTAAAAATGGTTGACTGTTAACATAAGCTGTTCTCCAACATGACTTTAAAGTAAAAATATATCACTGCCTACAGTCAGCCAAGAGAAGAGCTAACGCTAACAGTTAGCCAACCTCAGTTACCATAACTGTGAACTAAATATCCAAGCCTTTCCTGTTTTATCACTGGAAATCTTTACATTTCACACAAACTTATTAAAGGTTATTTAAGCCAAGAAGTGTTAAATGCTGGTATTTTCTGCGTAGCTGTACATTTTAAGCTGTGGATTAATCAGAAAGTGGTTATTTTAAAGATTCATCAAATCCCCTGCACTGATAGTGCCTCCTCCAACCTGACACTTGAAATATGTGCGCTTACTACCCTATGGTGAAATGTCAGAGGAAAATATCTGCCTAAGAATATTGTCAACCACTAGGAAGATGAAGGTAACTTACCTTGTGATTCCAACGCATAATTTTGGATCATGTCAACCCGAGGAATTCCAATGTTGACATTTTCCTTTAGTGTTCTGAGTTCCTGTCTGACGTTTCTTAACTCAAACGCCATGCCTGCAAGGCACACAAAGGAAATGTTACAAACATAACTCTTATCAATACCATGCCTTCAAAAAGAAGCTGTGACTTGAAAAGAAAGCAGCTGTCACGTTTTTACTTAAAATATCTTTAGCAAGTAGTAGGGGTGTAAAGATATTTTTATTCATCCTGAACTGTGACAGTTTGTGGGTCAGGGTCCACTCTGCATTTAAAAAGCCTCCAGATGTGAATGCAGAGAGGGTCAAAGATATTACCCATTTTAAAGGCTGCATGAACATGTGAAAGTAGAGAACAACAACTCCAAGCGTCTATTTAAGCGCTCTGCTCTTGCTTGGCAAGTCAGCGGTCCTTAGCTGACATGCACGAGTTAGGATTTTGCACAAGTCCCCACTTCACCAGCTTTATACCGTCATGACGTGTAATAGCACACGTCATAATTCATACATTGCTCTGAAATTCACATATTTTAATTAGCATTTTGTTATATTTTCTATTCTTTCAAATCAGGAGGTAATAAGCAATCTCTGTTTTGCTTTCTATTTGCTAATTTTTTTGTTTTCCTCTTTTTTTTGTCTCATTTTTGATATATGTCACAGGCTATAACTGATAGTTGTAAATAACACTAGATGGAACAAAGTACAAGCTGCACTAATTATTAATCTGAGATGTTGCGTTCCCTTTTAATCAATGAATTGAACCCATACCAAACTGTGACCCCAACCAAACTGTGACCTCAGTGAACCCTACACCCCTCGCAAGAAGGTTTGTGTTACGTACCAAACATCAGAAACATCATGAGCATGAAAAAGAAGCCCATGAACATCGTCCACAGAGAGCTGCGGCATTCTTTTGCTGTAAGAAGAAACAAAAAGGTGATTAACGATGACTGGCAAATAAAAATAGATGCATTAAACTAGTCGTTGATTTTTAAAATTATGTGGTTAAGGGTTGCAGAAAGTACTCACCGTCGTTTTGTCTCCTCTCTCCATCCTGTTGGAGGACGTCGGCGACCATGGCATCATGATCGTCAAAGTCCTCATTTCTTGCAGCATTGTGTCTGTTTTTGCGCCTCTTTCGAAACACCCTAAAAGATGAAACAGAAGTTAGAACTGACTGCTCAGTATGTATGCTTATGGGGTAAGAGTATTCATGTATTAATAATAATACCCAAGTGCAGGTAGTGAACATATGCAAGAAACATTAAGTTTACTTACTTGAACAAGGACTCCTTGTAACTGATTGTTGGAGTTCCCTGCTCTGTATAATAACATGCCTCCTGCAGGCGAAGACTTCTCCTGGGTAGCGCTGAATAAAGGCAGAAAGACATGAGGGAGAACCATTACTATCACGTTAACAGAAATAATGTATTGTCACTTAGCTAAGATTAGGGATGCACAATATATACGACATATGAAAATTTATGTTGATATTTATAACTGATACTTTGTCTATAAAAATCTGCCTTTATCAGCTACAAATATTGGCTGTGAGAGCAAATGAGTTAGATGAGTTTTAGGCTGGACCCATAGGCCTACGTCAGCTGAAGTTACATTTCTTCATCATCGTCATTCCTAACACTTTAAAGCAGTGATATTTAATGCGTGGCTCTTTTGTGATGATTTGTGGCTCTTTTATGTCTCAATTTGAAATATTATTACCCCAGAAAATCTTAAAAATGAAAAATTGTCCTCAGAAATGATCCATTTATCAGTTTGTTTCCATGCTTATACAGCTGGCTTTAATTGTCAACCTTTATTTTTTTATGTCTGTATTTTTCTATTGCCCTTATTTGCAAATTTTTGCCCCCTTTTCGATTTTTTGCCATTTTTAATCTATTTTACCGTTTTTTGCCCACTTTTCCCACTTTCATCTAATTTTTTCCCTTTTTCACATTTTTGCCTCTTTAATCCTGCTTTTTGCTGTTTGCAATTTTTTCCCCTTTTAACTTTTTTTGACACTTTTCACCCATTTGAGCTGCTTTTGCCATTAAATGCCACTGTTCACTCATTTTTTGCCATGTGTTTCCCTCTTTTTAACCATTTTTGCCACCCAAACTATTTTTTTTTGTCACTTCTGACCCAAATGAAGCCACTTTCTACCATTTTTGCCACTTTTTTACCAGTTTTCCCCCTTTAACTTATTTTATTGCCACTTTAACCCATTTTTGCCACTTTTCACCACTTAGATTGTGGCTCTTGCAAAGGTATTTTGGCTCTTTGGTTGAGCTGGGATGAATAACACTGTTTTAAAGTGTGTTTTGAAAAATCTACACTACACTTTTAACACATTTGTGAAGCTAAATGTATGAAATCATATATTAATCTCAAATATTGTCAAAGATAAATCCTGTTTAAGACAGTAGTTTAAAATATGAACCATCAAGGTTGCAGATTTTGTTACATACCATCCATTTCTTTCTTCTCGTAATATCGCACGGTGATAGCTGAACGTGAAAACGGTCTGCTCTAAGGCCAGTTTGTCTGATAATGACAAGGACTAATGAGGCTGCCTCAGTTTTATAGTAGGAGACCATAGAATGTCCACTGATCTTGGAAAATTCCAGATCACTGTGATGTCAGACCATTCCGCTGCCCGCCAACATTCCAACATTGTGCTAACGCTAACACATGTATATTACAAGCTAACTCAACATTAGCTTAAAATGTAATCATATCATTAGTTACTCTGCTGTACAAGAGCAATGTTTTTTCACTGGGCTTGTCCTGGCAGGTTAGATATTTCTGTCTGAGGTTCTGACCCGAGTCACAGACCCTAAAAATTGATCCTAATAGTAAACCTGAGCTGTTGTTTCCCTTGTACAGCCTGCCTGTCTACACAGATTACACATGATCAGACGGTGAAAATGACTAAAAGTCATCATTGTTTCATCTATCTGTATGTTAGTTGTTTAAACAAACGCAATGAAAACTGTGACCTGCTGTTTCTTACATAGAAGTTCCTTTGCAACATACATGCTGCTGCCTTTAGCACATAAACACCAGCACTTAGCTTCACGTTAGCCTGTTAGCTACTAATACTGTGGAATTAAAACCAAGACTCACTGCTGCTGCCTCTTTATAAAACATTTCATGAAAATGATGTTCAAATCAACTGTATTGCTCTGGTTATATTTACTAAGGGAGCAGCCTACCAAAAAATGCTATTAGGGTCCTTGCCTGCCCTTCGGACAAGGACCCTATTGTATCTGCTCTGTTTCTTTCTTCTTCTTCTTCTTTCTTCTTCTTATTCCACCAGCGCTTTAAACTTTAATTTGACCCCCTAAACATGCTCAAAAACTGACCAAAATTGGCATACACCTCAGATTCAGCGAAAAATCTGATAAAATGAAAAAAACAAACATGCCAAAATGTGCTCTCTAGTGCCACCTAGGCACACTAAAATGGCCCTCACGGCCAGTAGGAATGTCGTAGAGAGATCAAACCAACGTTGAAACGCTCGTCTCATAGAGACCCACAAATCACGCACTGACACCCCTAACCTATCTCAAACAGGAAGCTGGCAATTTGCCTTTCAAAATAAAATTTTCCAGGATAATTGGTCTCCAAACAAAAATTATCTTCTTCTAGACCGTAAATGGTATCAACTTGAAACATGCAGAGAAGACACACTAGGCCATGCTGGTCAAAAGTTCTGATTCAATTTGTTGTTTCTCGAACAGTTTCCGAATGCCAAGCCCTCAAATTTGGTAAACCCCAAACAGAAGAAACTTGAGTGGAAGGTGGAGCGATAATGAGCGGAGCGGCGTGAATCCCCTCTGAGCAGACGAGCGGGTGCAAGGAAAAGCTCTGTGAGCGAGGAGCGGGAAATCTCATCGCTCCACTCCGCTCACATGCTCTGACCCCAAAGAAGCCCTCCCTGCTGCTCCCATTCAAATGAATGGGGCGAGTAAAAATCAGATCCACATAAGCTCCGGCAGTTGGGCCTCTACACAAAAAACCAAAGGTCCTACAACTTTAAAAAATTACATGGATGGATTCCTGACAAAATTTACTACAAAAATACCTCATTTTTAGAGAGATTTGGTCAAAATTGTGGCATCTGTGAGGTGAGATTCAAAAAATTTCAGTCAATATCACTCCTGAAACACAGAGCAATTGGTGATGATGTCACTCACTGATTGACAGATAAAAGCAGCTGGCATGCAGGCATTAGTTACCATGGCAACCGGGCAGACACAGAGGGCAGGGCTGAGCTCATGAGCTCTCATCATGCACACACATGGAGCTGTTCCAATAAAGCAGCCCATTGAAGCGATGATTTAACAAGATGGTGAGACTGTGGCTGGCTTCGCATCCATATACAGTCCCCCATAAAGTCTTTGGCAACGTCAGTCGCCAAAGACAGCCACACATACATCCCATATGAAGTGAATGGGTGAGATGGTGCATTTGTGTGTGTGTTAGCGCGCAAAGGGCGCATGAGTGTGTGTTTGTGTGTCTTACAGATGCAGGTTTTTTGAACATTACATTAAGCTTACTGTGCAGCTTACTGTGAGGTCATTTTCACTCTGGATGAGGACAGGTGATGATGCCACTCACTGAGTGTCAGTTCAGTGCAGCTGGTCATGTGACTCACTGAAGGCAAGAAAATGGAATGTGTAACACACCCATTATAGTCTGAGGCTCCTGACAGAGCTGCAGGGACACACCTCAGTCTAACTTTGAGCAGGTCAAAGGGTCAAAAAGGGATGAAACCCTCAAAGTGGAGGTCAAACGGGCATGAGGGACGTGCGACAGAGTGAGGACCTGTCCAATGCTGCTTGCAGCTTTAATTATTCAGAACCTCACCATCTATACAGGGCATAAAAACAAACTGGGAACAGGAGATGGGTTTAGAACAAATCTTTAAAGAATGCACATGAACACTGCCAATGTCAAGCACCACTTTAATCAGTTTAAAATTACCCATAGACTTCATTCCACCAAAACAAAATGACTTTTTTCCAGTACCACTGTGACAGGTTGAAGAGGCCTACTTTCTTCACAATATTGATAGCTTTTATAGGCTTTCTCTACTTTGGAGAAGCATATTTTGAGTTTCAAACATCTGGTTCATTACTTTAAAACCTGTCCCCATTCCCATGCTGTTTAGAGTCCCTGATCACTCTTCTGTGCTTAAAAAATGTCAGCAAAAAATGCTCTCCTATGCACTTATGTCTGCAAAAAATTGTATTTTAATGTTTTTGAAAGCAGAGCCCCCTTTTTTCCACTCACAGTCATGAAGCCAAGCAGCTTCACTAAAGATCTCAACAGTTTTCTGGCCACCCTTGTTCCTGAAGTGAAATTTGCTGTACAAACCATGTTGCCGTAACCCGACATAGACATTTTGCTGAATCCTAACCGCAATGCTTTTAATCCATGAACAAAGAATTGTAGCTTCCCGAGCCCTCATGACTATATTACATTTGATTCGGCACAAAAACAGTGCTCGAAAAAACTGAGAAAAGGCAAAAGTACAAGACTCTTTACATAATTCTTTACAAACAGGAAAGAACTACATACCCCAAAATTAATTGCAATAAATCTTATTTGTTTTTAATGATAGTATTCCCAGCTTTCCAGCTGTTAATGTGCCTCTTTTCTACACCTTTACTGTAGGGCTCAAATTTCAAGTGATAATGTAATTTATCGTAGTTTGCGTATTTACGTATGTATTCATACAGCATCAACAGTCAACAGTCTTTGTTTCCAGGCTAGGAAGACATTTTGATGGTTACTGGAGACCCCACCAATCAGAGATGTAACCGTGATGCTCAAGGATTGTGGGTATTATAGTATTTTGGTCCAAGATAAACCATGTCTGGCTTAAAACAAGGTTGATATCTTGTGAAGTTTTGTCCTCTACAGGTGCACATATCGTTTCACTCTCGGGTAGCTTGGAGTACGTCTACTTGGGTTCTTTTTGATAATATGGTTTGTACTCAATCCACTATGGAGAAAATGAATGGTAATTTTACTTCCAGAACCACACTGTTGAGCTCTTTAGAGTGGTGCAATCGGGACATAATTTTTTTAGGCAAAACCAGGAAGTTATTGTCACATGGTTTCCCTTGGCGGTGAGCCTATAAGATTTTTCAATAGGTTTTTGGATCATTGCTTATAAGACGATCTGTGTCCAAGAAAAGTTCATGAAAATTACACGTTTACTTCATGAAGATAATCTTCGTAAACTGATAATATAAGCATCACATCTGGTTCAGTATTATCACTAACGAAAGTAAAAAGCTAATGTCATGCTATATTGAACATGGTGAACTGAAATTAACGTCATCACCCACGGATACAAGTGAGTATAGTCTTCTTGACAAACGATGTAGTTCTTGTTAGCTTTCCTTTAGCAACCGCCTATATTAAGATGTAAGAAGATACACAACTCAAAGGTGGGGCACTTTTCAGATGTAGTTTATGTTGTAGGATAAAATGTTAAACTCTCTTGAGCCTGAGTTCACCACAGACCTTATATCAGGCGTTCAACCGAAAACTCAGTCAAGAATCTCAAAAGAGAACTGGAAGTGCTAAAATGCTAACTCACTTTTAGGGCTCATGCCTGCACCACTCTATTGTTAGCATGACCCAAGGAAAGAGGGACAGGGTTAGAGTGAGCTCATTAGCATTTAAAGAGACACACACCAAAACGGACCGTTCTGAAAAAGGCTGTTAAGAGCTGGTTTATAAAGTTTAGGACCTCCTCTGGTGCTTGGTGTTATATTTTCACCAAAACACACCATGGCCTTTTCATAGATCAGTCTTTCAGACAGAAATGGTTCTGGCTCTGTCTCCATTCTGGAGTCTCAGAATTTCTGTGCTTTTTGGTGAACCAGTCCGCATTCATACTCGTCTAAGTGGAACCAAAGTGGGAGGACATGATGGGCATGTGTCACGACGTCCAGCTCCTCTTTTGTCAAAGTCTTTCTTGCTGTCCTGGTATTCTTCTTCTTCTTCTTTTTTTTTTTTTTTTTTACTTTATTAATTATTTTGTCAGGTGTTCGGGTGAACCTAGCCTTTGCCATCCCTTTGCTTGAGAACTAGAATGGAGCCCTGCCAGTCTGAAAGGCCTATTAGAGCACAGTAGACCATTTAAAAAGGGTTAGTTAAAGGGTGTCAAGTTATTGCTGGAACCGCACAGTGAAGCTCTCTCATTTGGAGAGAATTTGGCTCTCACTGTTATATAAACTGAGGTGGCTCACTAGGCAATTTGGGGTGATATACAAAGAAGGAGGGAGGGATAAATGGATAGTTGTACACCTTTTGTTGGGTTATTCTAACGTTAAAAGAGAACATCATTGTAATAATGAACATTTAATCACAGCTTCCTCAATAAACTAAAACGTTAATGTGTTACAAAGTTGTGTGCTTCAATTCAATCATGGCAAAGACTTTCTAAGCTATCGTGCATGCAGACACACAAGCCAAGCTCTTGTTTCCCCTATTTAAAGTCAAAAATATCTTGTTTTACTGAACATTGGCAACGTTCTCTTGTCAAGTCTAGATTAACATTTTCTATTGAAATAAAAAAAGCTGAATTGCTTGTAGATAACAAAAATTGCCAATTGGGAAAGACATCTTTACTTGTTAAGTGTCTGGAAATAAGCTTTTTTGACTGATATAAAAAAAAAACAACCATTTAAAGACACCAGCAAAATTTTCTTTTCCCACTGGAAGATTTTTAGACAATCAAGGCTGTTCTAGTGAACATGCTTCTCTCAGGAACTCTTCAATAGATATCCTTTAAACTTTGCACCGATTTGCACTTTGAACAGATGAGATTTTGAAGGGTCACTGATCAAAAGTCATTGACCATTGGTCACCGCAACCTTACATAGAGAGGTTGCAGTGAGCCTCTTAGGAGATTTCATCTTATACAAGTAAAAAAAATCATGCACAAGTAGACATAGAAAAGTAGAACAATAGTTTACAAGGTTATAGTTCTAGTGCCTATCAAAGGTATTCACCTCCTTAGATGTTTTACCCTGTTATTGATTTTATAAATCAGTCACAGTCAATATAATTTATATTTAGCCAAAAAAAAAAAAACAGAGCAGAAGTCAGGGGATAGATACAAAAAATCCAAGGCACTGAATATCCCCAGATTTCAGTTAAATCCATCATCAAGAAATTGTATGCATATGGCACCTGTGTAAACCTGTCGATCAGGCCATCCTCACAAAACTGGTGCTTTTCTGGCCATCAGACAAGAGGCTGTGTTTGTTGGTCACTAAACACTGCACATCAGCACAAACACACCCTCCCTACTGTGAAGCACAGTGTTGGCAGCATCATGCTGTGGTGATGCTTCTCAGCAGCCAGCCCCAGAGGGTAAAATTAACATGCCAAAATATTGGAAAATCATAGAGGACAATTTATTCAGACTGCAAGAGAATTATGGCTTGGGAGAAGATTTATTTAGCAGCAAGACAATGACAAAAAGAATGCAGCGAAAGCTACACAGAAATGGTGTAAAGACAATGAGGTAAATGTCGTGGAGTGGCTGAGTCAAAGCCCAGATCTCAATCCAGTAGAGAATTTGCGGCTGGACTTGTAAAGGCCTGGTCACTCCTGATCCCCAGCTTGAAGAAGAATGGAGTAAAATTCTAGTGTCCACATGGGCAACCCTGATTGAGACCTGTCCAGACAGACTCAGTTCTGTGATTGCAGCCAAAGATGACTCTACGAAATACTGACTTAAAGGGGTTGAACATTTATGCAGTCACTTATTTTATATTGCCTATTTTTAATCAATTTACATTACTTTGTAGAAATCTGTTTCCCTTTTGACATTAAACAGTTTTAATGAATTATATTGAGCTTGATTAATAAAATAATAAAAGAGTAAAACCCCCAAGGTTTGACTCTTTTTGGAGGCACTGCAGTTGTTACTTATTACAATCGATACTGAATTTATTTTTGTTTATTGCTTTCAATGTCTGAAATTTTGATGTTTGTCTGGATTTGATTGGTGAATATTGCTTATAAAAAGTGTGATGTGATTTTTTTATGAGAGACTAGACTAATACACATGCTTTGATTTGAGTTTGTGCACTGTTGATCTATGGATGAGTAAAATAATCAATTAAAGTTCCTTGGAAAGACACAGCGAGAATGATGATGCAGTATGCCTATCAATAACAACAATAAAGTCATAACCAGCAGATATAACAGCTGTTAACATATGTCTATTATAGACCGACAAAGTATTAGTGCCTGCTTGCCCAGAAAAAACAACCTCCATTAGTCTCCCCCACATTAAAATATTTGATTCCACCTTAAGTGGAGCAGAATGATGAATTGCATTTTATGCTCTTCATTTGTCTCCTCTGTCTTCATCAGCATTTTTTAAAACATCGTCTCATTTTTCTCTCTGATAGAGGGTGAAAGAGTGATTTCTCACTTAAAGATGAGAAACATTCACCGACTTTCCTTTTTTCTTCGCCTCACTCCACCTGCAGCATCTGTCTCCTTTTGTCTCCGTCTGGTTGTCTCTTTTTTTGAACAATTTCTTTAAAGTTTGAAATATTCCTAGAACTAATCATGCATACTAATACAGATGCAGCCTGTTTCTTGTGTTTCTCAAGAGCTGAATGCCATTGGGACATACAGTATTAATTCCCCCCTCCTCATACTGTAAGTGGAAACTGCAATGGTGAGCGCGTTCATTCATATGCATGTTCGTCTAATAACACAATCTTCTGTTTCTTCTTCTTTTTTTCACTTTCTTCTATTTGCATGTGCATGTCTGCTCCTGTGGGTGCATGTGAATATAATTTTGTAAAAGCAAGCATTCAGAGTGAGTGGAACCTCTTTGAAGTCTTGTGTTCGAGTGCGAGAGTGTGGCAGATCATTAGCTAAAATCTTGAACCAGTAAGCTCTCATCATCTTTGAATGGGGAAGCAGAAGAGCTGGGACACATATGCCTTTCAGTGATTATAGTTTATAATATTTTTGTGCTTTGGAGCTGCACAGACGTTCATAACGTGACTTCTGCTCTGCTGGAACACTCTGCCATGATGAATGAATGCATGGTCGCCGTGAAATAACACTTTATATGAGTACAGTTATACAAATAGCACTGCTCGATGCACTTATTACTACTTATACTACGTTAAATCGTGTCTACAGTCTAATGCACTTCATGTCCAGCTCTGAAATTTCCATCTCTTGCTACCATTAATCGGTTTCATTCATAAATAATCACTTCCTCCTTTTACTACGGCTGTAAAGTGGGGCCTGCAAGCTGCACTTATCATAAAATCTATATACTGTCAAGATGGCTGTAATGTAAACTCCAGAGGAAGAGAGCTACTCCTGTGGTTTGCACTCCAGGAAGTGATCAATGTGAAATGCAGATTTAGTCGGCTTAATATGTGCAAAGTGCATATTAAAATAGCGGATGTGTTTTAAATAGGACATGGGCCTTGAAAGATTGTGCTATCTGTGAAACAAAACTTGACTCAGCGTAGAAAATCGACATGAATCCAACATTTCTGCTGTCATTTTCTCATTCAGCTCATGCTCCATCTGCTCTAAACTTAATAAACAATCTTACTTTTGCGTGTTTATATGAAGACTGTTTTAGATCTTTAACCTACGGCAAAATGATTAAAAATGTGCTTCCCTACCTCCTGTTCCTTACCCTTTTTAAAATGCCGAAATAGTGCACCGTCCCTGTGGGAGTTTCTGAGGAGGGAACCCAGAACACAGCAGCTTCAGTGCACAGAGAGCGGCTCCCATGACACTTTTGTACTGGAGAAGGGGATTTATGCTGTTTTTGGGGGGAAGCAAGATCTGAGATCTCAGCATCTGCTCTCCAGCTTGGCACTGCAAGTGCTGGAGGCAAGGCACATCACCACCGTTTGATTAAAGATTTATACCCTTTCAGACATGTTTTCTCTCATTTTTAGCAAACCCCATCTCCTGCGTTTTGCTGAGAGCTGTTTAAGGTAAGGGAGTGGCTGCTGTCTCAATTGTTTTTGAGCACTGAGAATCCCAAAGAGCACAAGTGTTGATTTTTAATAAATGCAATCAGTTACATATGCAGGAATAGAGGATGTTATGGGGGAATATTTGAAGTAGTCACATTTTCCCATACTGAGACAGAAAAAAAGACTCCCATTCGAAAATATGTATTGATTTTCAGACTTGGATTATCTCCCGTTAATGCATGGCTGGGCTGGAGTTGAACTCTATTCACAGTGTTTCCTAAACAAATGTTTAAAAGCCTCTATTCAGCAGATTTGCATTTGAATTGTGGATGGCTCTGCTCTCTGAAAATCATAGTCCACTACTGAAGCTGTTGTCTGTGTGGATTTCTCCCACTCAGATTGGTCGGATAAATACACGCTTTTAATCAGAGCATTTTTATGTCAAAACCATCCAAAAGCACAAGGTTGTATTTTGTGAGAGATGGCAGTGCATTTGAAAACAGCATTATGAAAGGTGAACAAAATGACCTGTAACAAGCACAATTCAAAACACTAAAGGTACACTGGAGGATGTAGCTTACATTCCTGGGTCCATTTTGTTGTTTATTCCACTGATTACCTCAGATGACAGACAAGAAGGCTGGATGTGCTGCTGCAACATTCACTTAATTCAGCTGAGCTGGAATACGGCTCAAATGTTTGAGCAACAGTCCTTCAAAATTTAATAGACAGTCCCACTTTTTACTGAGAAAACATGGTTATGTAAGCCCCATATTACAGTCAGCAATTATCCTGTAACTGTTTTTATTATATGAATTAATAATTATGTATTCACTGGCTACTAACCAGCAGGTAAAAGCGCAGGCTCTAGGGGGTAACTCATTTCCATTTAGAATGAAGCTGGAAATAAATTATACCTTAAGTCCTTTTTTAATTGCCCTGCATGTATTAGATAATTATAGTGTACACTGAGGACCGAAAGGCTCAGTCTGTGCTTACCCTAAAAAAGGAGAAACCTTTTATAGAGCAGAGGTAGAGTTGTTATAGGAACAGCACAGGTGTTGCTAATAACATTCACAGTGACTCCTTTATACTGAAGTGTCCCAGAGAGTAAGGGCAGCTTGCATAATAGCAGGACCCTGACACTGAAGCATTTAAACCTGATTTGTACATCTGCATCAGAGCTACGCTGTAGCCTCACTGTAGATTCACTGTAGAGGGCTTACACTGTGGGAATTTAAGCCCACTATACTCATGAATTTCACAAATCAATCATGTTAATATTTTTCACCTTTTTTACAAAATAAGCATCAAGGTAATGCCAATTAAACAAAAATATGCAAGTTAAAATAAATAACTGCATAATTGTTCACCCCCTTTAAAGTGGTCCAGCCAATTAGTGCTTGCAGTATAAAGACACCTGTGTCTGAAAGACCCAGTTATTTGTCAATCAGTGTTCCTTATTACATTACACCATGAAGACAAAAGAACACCACAAGCAACTCAGAACAGAGTTCAGTTAAATCCATCATCAAGAAATGGATGGACTATGATACATGTGTAAATCTGCCTAGATCAGGCCATCCTCACAAAACGAGTGACCGTGCAAGAAGGAGACTATGAGAGAGACCACCAAGACACCTATGACTACTCTGAGGGAGTTACAAGCTTCAGCACCTGAGATGGGAGAGACTTTGCATACAGAAACTGCTTCCTGGGTTCTTCACCAGTCAAAGCTTGATTTTTGAGTGTGGCACAGAGAAAGCCACAGTTGACAAACATTTATTAAATTTGAAGTCGAGTTTGTCAAGTGACATGTGGAAGACTCCATAATCAAGTGGAAGATGTGAAGTGGAAGACCTTTACGATGCACCATCAGACTGAATGTCAGCCGGACTTCCTAATGAGTTGTGCTCCTCAAAACTTGCATCTGAATGGCATGAAAATTACATACTGTGATAGAGAACTTCGATATCGTAACTAATGCTAGTTTTGCGATTCAAGTAAAACATTTTTAGTTACTTTTTCACAAATATAATCCATCACTGAAAAAACTCATTTCCTTTTACCTTTTGTCACCAAAAAGAAGTTAAAGAAAAAACTCTCAAGCACCTGCTCTTCTGTTTTTCTCCTGCATGTTGGCACATTTCAACATAACTGCACACCAGCAGAAGGTAAACACAGCTGTCTCAGTGTAAATGGTAGTGTTTCCTTTCATTGGGCTGCCATAATAAACACAAAAGAAAATGTCCCAAGAAAAATATACTAAGCAAAGAAGTGCTGTGTGATATATGTATATATATATATATATATAAACACAAATGCTCCTTGAGTGTGCTTTCATAATGTCTCAGTGGTGCAGTGGTCAGAAGTGTTCGGTGATTTGCTTTTTTGTGTGCTTGTACCCAAAAATCTTTAAAACTGGTAATTGTGAATTAACGTCTGTGTATTTTAGGCAAAGTATTGGACAATTTTAAACTCTGATTACTACATGAAGCCTGATGTACAGTATGCTTCTGTGTTGAATCTGCACTGTAGCATTCGCTGTAGGCTCACCCCTACACAGTGGCGTACACACGCAGACATACACCACCTCAACAATTTAACTGCATGTCAAAATGATGCAGACCTCAAGTCCAGTGATTAGTTCACTGGGTAGCACCAGTGATTGCCAATCTCTAAATTACCACCTACTACAAGCATATTGTGTGTGCTCTAGTTGGAGATAAATGGCTGAAGACGGCAATACGACAAGAAAAGCCTACTACTGAAAATATCAGAAGTGCATTTCCTCATCCATGTCTGTCTTAAGGCTTATTCATGCTCTACACACGTACGAAAATAGAGCCTTGCATTTAAATGTTAGAACCATCAATGCTCTTGTACTTACATGTGTCCGTTTTGTTGAGGTGTTTTGATGAGGTCTCACCAGGACCTTCTCAACTCCTTGGTTGCTGCCCTGTCTATCCTCTGCCCAGCTCTTCTGTTGTAGTTGTCTGTCTCTGTGCCCAATTGAATTAATATCTTAAATATGCTTGTAGTCTCCAACAGCTTATATACTAAGATGCGTCTGTATTTTATTAGAAAGTTTGATTAAGCAGCACCATTTTTTTTATTGTATTCTCTATTGTTATGTTTTGCTGCTCTGGCTTAACTTTAGGCTACATTGCTCAACTTTTAACTTAATCACCTGCTGCTCAATATTTATCAGCTCCAACTCCATCATATAGGCTTGGTTTCAATTGCCATGGCTTCCTTTTTACACAATAGGTAGGAAATGTGGTAGCGAGACAGAAAACTGACATAAAAATTGGACTACTGTGGAAGCGCTTGAGCAGAGTTTTGCAAAACTACGTTGACACACTTACTATGTGGTGCTCACAGCAGCGTAGCTATGGTGCAGTCTTGATATAGACGCTTAAACCTGGCTTATTTTAGTAAGATGTTAGGGGTGGGTGCATGCACTTGGATGGCCTGGGTTCAACTCTGACCTGTGGCTCCCTTCCTTCATGTAACTCCCCACTCTTTCATCCCTGTTTCAGACTCAGCCTATGTAGTATGCTCTTATCCAGTGTATCGTCAGACTTAGAGAATATTTAAGAGCAGCAAAGGTTATCATTTGTGCTGTAAAAAAATATGTTAACCTAAGTTAATAAACCACATGAGAATATAAAGAGATAAAATGTTTTATACAAATGAATTGCACTGGCATCATTTGTGACTGTTTTCTACCATCGTCCCCCGTAGTGTTGTAACTTGATGAATAAACAAGGTGAACATTTTGTGGTCCTTTTGGATTTTTATCCAGGATTGATTAATAAGGCAGCACAGTTTCCCTGTCTCTCCCTCCTGTCTGTGTTTGTGTTGGCCTCTCTAGAGTGCAAGCACAAAAAAGAGACACATAAACACAGACAAGCACAGTCACTGCAGTACTACATCCAAAAATGCTGAATTCATCTATTATAGTGTTCTGTTTCATATCTGCTCATAGTGTTGCCACATTAAAACCCCATCAAAAGTTCCAGTGCTGCTCAAAAGCACATTGTTTCGCTATGAGCTTTTGTGACGTCATTACCAGGGAGCTTTCTGCACATGCTTGCATGTAAGAACTTATTCACGAGGAATAACGATGTAACTTTTGAGAGTAACACAACACCAATGAAGAGGCAGAGAGACAGCCTTTTGCTGTCTAAGCAGAGGAACAAGATATGCATTCAGAGTGGGGATGCATGGGGATGAGGGGGATGACAAGTGTCAAAAAATAAATACCCAACTCTGAAGCTAGCACATGGCTAATATATAGCGAAACAACATCCCTATGGCATGGCAGAATAATGTACTAAGATCACATTTTAAGCTAATGTTGAGTTAGCTTTAACATACTTGTGTTAACGTTAGCCATTTTCTAACTCAACTAAATCGCTGCCTCTGTTCATGCAGTCTCAGTCTTCCACACTGTTTTAATTATATCTCACATCTCTCCTCTTGGTTTTTTGGCTTTGTGAAGGCAAAAAAATAAATAAATAAAAACACCACTGTAAAGATTTGGAGGTCCCGTGAGCTCTCAGCATTGGTACAAAAGCATCTGCTAAAAGCGTGTCAGACTTCCCACGCATGGTTACAGTTGCTAATCTAGAACTGGACAGTGACCTTTATTGTTAAATATATATATACACAATCAATTACAAACAGGATATACAGCAAATCTGCCAGTAATGCAGTTGTACTTATATTATCCATATGTGAGATTAATTGGACTTAGTTAATCATAAAGTGATACTTGGAAAATTCAAAATTTGCTTAAAGTTTTCAGAATCAGAAGAGACAGCGAAGTCCTAAGGCTGCCAGCCGTGGCACCCTCTAGGATATTATTATTGAGGGAACTGAATTTTGTAGAATACAGTGCACCATGATACCTACAGATGTTGAAAGTATAAACATGATAGATTGGGAGTTTGTCTCATATCAGAGTAAATAAAACCTAATGAATGACTCAAGCTGCCTGTTCGTTTACTACGTTATGATTTTTTAAGATGAAAATAAGGGTAAGCTCTGAATATTTTGCCTTTACTCCCAGGCAGCTGTTGCTTTGTCCATCTTAATATACAGCCCATAGTTGGCATTCTACGCTAAAATAATATGGCAAACCCAGAAAATTTTGTCATCACCATGTTAGTGTTGTTACAATTAGCATATAATCATGTCTCTATTTGTATTTATCTCCTAGTCTTGTTGTGCCTTACTGCATCCTCACAGAGCTGCTAGCATCGCTGTAAACTCTCTGACTCAGCTGATTAATGGCACAAACAACGAGTGCTTTCAGACAGCGAGCCGAGTCTAACAGCTACCTTCAATCATGCCATCCTGTGCACCGCAGGCTTTACTCCTGGTATAATCTCATCACACAGATAAAGAGAGCAGGTTGGATCATAAAATAAGGAAATGGATATCCCAGCAAGTTCTGCAAACAAGTGTTAGTGTTGTTTACTTTCACAGACTGTTTGATCAGATGCTGAAGCGAGTGGAAGAAGTAAATCATTTATTAGAGACCTGGAAATCACTTCCTGTATTATTTTTTGCCTTGCTGTAGTTCCTTGTTTTTTTCTCTGGTCAAAAAGTAAACTTGGCAGCAATTTATTTTATTTAAAACTGTGCTCTATTTAATGTTTTCTCATGTCCCTTTTATGAAAAAGTATGCCCTACTTTTCCCTGATCTTCCTGCCTTCTTTTCTTCTACTAACACTGAGCTTGTACAGTATTTTTCTCCAAAAACATAGAGGAAATATTTGCATTTTAGTTTTTTAATCATGTGTCACTGAATACACTGTGAGCAGTGATGTGTTATTCAAACCTTTAGACTGGAAAATCTAGTTCTGCTGTTGTTTATGTCCTAGGAACACCCTTCCTGATTGTTATTGCATCTGAATTTACATAGAATATAAGGGCAACTACAACAAGTCCAGACAATTCAGCAGGAATGCAGAAAAGTAGTTATGACGCTGAAACATTAGCAGAGGTTAAAATAGGAGAGGCAGACTGCGGTAGAGAGAAAACAGAAAATATAAATCACAGCTCTAATGACCAGCTAGAAAGCATCAAACAGCACAGACGGGTGATCTGTGAGGGGAGACGCTCTGCTTTAGAGGCTGTTGGTTCGTACCCACCTGAGTGGGCTGTTGCCTACTGGGGGAGTTGGTCTGTCTGTGCCCTGCAGCCTTGGACAACACTGGTGATTTTAATTGGACTCTTCTGTCGAAGAATCAAAATGCAAAGCCTGCTCTCAGCCCTTTAATTCTCAGCTGATTTGCAGGAGTGAAAAGCTTAAAGAAAGTTTCACTAATTTTGTGAGGTAAAATGTTAATGAAGCAGTATGGGACACATGTCTGTGTAAACACTGTTTGTGGCAGTTTTTCCTAAAAGACTGTTTCAAACATGGAAGTTTTCTCAGTGACGTCACCCAGATGGCAGAGCCAGACCTTTCGGCTGAGATGGTGGAAGTTGGTAACCCTACAAAAAATATGGATTTGCCAGACTCTAATAGACAATTCCATTTTGCAAAACTAGAATCTACAACATTTATGCCAGACCTGAAATTGAGAACAAGGCAGTAGCCAAGGGCAGCACCAAGTTGTACTTGAAGCCAATAGCAATGGCTGCCATTGGTGTAGCAATTCCCTAGATTGTAGCTATAAAATAGTGGAAGTTTTATCAGAACTGGACCACATTTCTTTATTAAATAAAGAGTATAGAACAGCATGGAAAGCTCTGTCATAATGGAAAAGGTTTTCACTCTTCAGAAGACCTGCTTGGCATAAGTTTGCAAGAACTGGGGGTGGCGGTTCTTGAAGTGCTATGGTTTTCAAACTTTCCCCAAGGAGTCCCTTAGATCAAGGCAAAAACTCACAGAACACCACCCCCATATAAAACACCCCTTTAGAACATGTTCCAATAAATCACGTTTAGTCAGTAGCAAGGTTGTTATAGTTAACTTAAACTAACTAAATAACTAAAAAAAACTAAAAAAAAAAAAACCTAAAATTTATAAATCATTTTAGTTAACTGAAACTAAATAAAAACGAAGCTTTACCTAAAAAACAAAAACTAACTGAAACTGTATAGTGTGCTTACAAAACTAACTAAAATAAAATTAAAATGGAGACAAAATATCCTTAGTTTTAGTCTTTGACACAACCATACTGACTGGCACCAACACCCAAGTCTGAAGAGTGTAAAATTGCCTGATCTGATTGGTTAAGACTTCACAAAGTGGTAGTTTATGTCTGGAGTTGTAGTCAAAGATCATCATTAAGTAAATAAAATGATAAGTGAATGGTAGCCTGTTTAAATATGTTTTTAATAATGTATGACTCTCAATCAGCCCCTACATCTATCTGTATAAAACTAAAACTAACATTAAAACTGATATAAACTAAACTTAAACTAAGCATTTTTGTAAAATGAAAACTAAACTAACAAACCTGCAGTCAAAACTAATAAAAACTAATCTGAAATCAAACACAGAAAGTGCAAATGCAATAAAAATAAAAACTAATGAAAAATCCAAAACTATTATAACCTTGGTCAGTAGAGACTTGATACAAGTGAATGTAAATTGTCCTTTGCAAATAGACTCCATCGACAGTGAGGCAAACAGAAGGGTAGCATACAGCCACTGTATACACCCATAAAAAAAGGACTTTATAAATAAAATGTATTATAATTATTGTTAAAAGTTGGTGTATAAAGTGGCTGTTACTGCTATAGCTATTAGCTTGGATGTTACTTAATTAGATCTTGACCACATGTCTTCGTTAAAAACGAGCAAAGAGCCACATCAAAAGCTTTTCTTGGCAGAGAAGATGTCTTTGCATGTCTCCCAGTAGGTTCGGGCATGAATTTTTGCCACTGACATCTTCTGCTTTTCATAAACTACGCTCGTCAGTGTCACTTCTCCCGGGACTTTTGACAATGGTGAAAGAGAAACTGATCAGACTAATCTTTCTTTGTCTCTTTTTAAAAATGTAGTTTTCAGGTCTGCAGCTGCTCCCAGCTGCTTATTATATAACTAAGATGTAAACATGGTGGTGTTAGAAAAAATGAAGCCAGTTTTCATGAACACAGCAGTTCTTCGAGTATCCACTTGAGGCTGACTTCAAAGGCCCTGTCAGTCCCATTAGCCTTTTTCTTAACTTGTGTTTTGACAGTATTATGTCTAATTTTCAGCATGGTGATCACCATTATTGGGCTTCCTGAGAAACTATTTGGTAAAGTCATTGAGGCAATGTCAGAGTTTTAGATGGTCAGTGGTTTTTATGCATAAAGAAATGAGCTATTGAGACCAAAGCTGTTTTTGCTCCAGGCTGTAAACATGTTTATATCCGCTGTAAAATACTGGCATTTTTAATATAGGCTCTTATGGAGATCCCATGATATTCAGGGCAGCATTACATGGACTGGAACTGAACAAATATATTCTGTGGTTGTTTTTCAAATTGATTATCTTTTTTTTCTTTTCAGATGTATCTCAAAAAGAAAGAAAAAAATGAGAAATGCAGTATGGTTTTAGGAATTTTGAGGGTTAACAGCAGACTGAAAATGTCGGGTTTTTTTGTCCAAGATGTCTTGTTTGCTGTGAATTCATCTCAAATGAGCGAGCGTTAAAAGCGTTGGATGGTGATTCATTACTCAGGAAACTTGATGGACTTGCTCACAAGCACATCATTGTTGCCGTGAAGCCTGTGGAAACAGAGGTCTCCCCTCTGAATCGGAGAGGGTACCGCCTGTCAGGATTCAAGGGAAGACTGGGGAGCCGACCTCTGACCGCTGTAAGAGGAATGCGGCCGGTGTCGGCAAAGACGGTTTGTGTGGAGGGAAAAAAGAAAGCTCTACAAGGCCATGTGTGGGCCTCTGCAGTTAAACTCTCCCTGTGAGCAGAAATACACCCTGGGGAGCGTTTACTAGAGATAATATAACGTGACATTCAAGGAAATGGTGTTTTGTTACAACCTGTCGTGTTTATCGTAGTTTGGTTCAGGATTCCTACAAGGTCACAATAACATTATACTCACTAATGTAATACAGAGGCTGCGCTACAAAGGAGTCAAGCTGGACAGGAAACGAGTGATAAGATTATGACACAGGTCATTAAAACAAACAAGTGTGTTAGAAAAACATTTGGAAGTGAAAAAGAAGATAAACACAAGTAGAGCTTCCACCCCTGAGGTCTGAGCTTTACCAGCCCACTGCAGAATTTCTTAAACTGCTAAAAGCATGCAGGGGGCTGATGCATGGGGGGTCATGATTTGTGGGGAAGGAGATTCTCAGTGACAATGATTAGAGGGCAAACACATTCTTTAAATTTCATGACTCCATCCCAGTGTTGACCTTACGGAGTTAAGGAATGATTTAGAAACAGAAGATGACATCTTAAAACACTCCCACCCCATGAAGTGTAGTATTTTTGATACATTTGATTCAGAAGAGCCGAAACAAACAGAGGCATTGAGGTGTATCTTCTAGAAGAGTCCTTAATTTAGTTAAAAGATTAAATAACAGTTTATTTGAAAACTTTGGTGCCCAGCTTGAGGTCCAGGACCCCCTAGGGTGGGCACCAGAGATCTAAGGGGGGGCTGCAAGGTGCTGTCCGCTCTGAGGCTGTCAAAATAAGATTTGCACATATAACTACAATCATGATAAAACACTGGTAAGAACATTTGTGTTTAGGGCTATTTTGTTTGGATTTAAACAACTGAAAAAATTTAATTGCTGTTAATTTGTCTGTAATCAGGGCTTGACATTAACTTTTTTGCTCACCAGCCACGGTGGCTAGTGGTTTTGCAAACTTAGTAGCCACTCAGTATTTCCACTAGCCACAATTCTGGTGTTTGGAAACTATGACCTATATGCCAAATTTGGCACAAAGGGTATGATATGACACAGATGCTCTACTTTTCCTCATCAATATCAGCTCTCCCCTTAATAAAGCACCTCCCCCTGTACACAGCACACTACAGAGATATTTCATTCTTCACTGTTAGAGACAGTCATCTAAGAGTCAAGACTCTTAGATTTTTATTTTCTTCAATGGATATTAAGATTATGCTAATATTAAAATACTGTTAATTGGCTGTTTATTAGGAAAAACTACAGCAGATTACAAGAACATCTCTAATTTTCACTCTTACAAATCTCCACCAGAGAAACTTCTCCTGTCCTCTGCTCTGTTCTCCTGTAAACTGTATGATGGAAATGTCTTCACGTGTCTAAAATTAATTTAAAAATCTGTTTAAATAATAGATGACTTACATTTTGTGCATGAAGGTCACATTTGGAGAACATTAAACAACTGTACTGTCTGTTTTTTAATATTAGAAGCAGAAAAAAATCCCTGTTTAGTTGAATTCTGTTTGAAGTCAGTTAAAGACTTTTATCCTACTGCCTCTGTTTCTCACTGCCTCAGTGAACTGATTTAAAGTTACATAGTTTCTCTCGTCTTTTATACCCGTTAATTATCGATATATGACAAATCATTATACAAAGTATCAAAGGTTTTAATGATGTTTAAATTATGCTCGCATTTGCAGAGGTTTTATCATTTAGGTTGCCCTAAACAAACAAAGAATATAGATGGAGTATTCATCAAACAGTGTTCAGACACACTACACACCCTGACTTGCACGAGTGACAGAGACACACAGCTGGCACACACACAAACGGCGCTGATGCGCTGATCCTCCATGGACAGAGAGAAGCTTTAGAGCAGAAGGAGAAAGTTCAGGTCCGAGTTCATCCACAACATTCTGAAACATTTTCCCTAAACAGATAGAAGCCTTCAGTCTACATTACCAACACGTCAGTGCGAGTGTGTATGTGTATGCTTGTCATGCAGCATCTAAGCCCTTGGCGCTGCGTAAAAACGTACGAATGGATGAAGAGACCAGCCTTTTCAGTTATTTTGGAGGGAAATTTGAGCCTTTATGTGCCGAACTGCCTCTCTGTAAGCCTAAATGATAACGGCTAATAGACAAGCACAGTCAGAGTGAAGCATTAGTTTTGACACTGATATATTCAACCTGCCATCATGGCTAGTTAGACTCATGCTGCTACCCGCCACAGCCGAAATCCACCTGCATTTGGCTAGTTGGCGGGTGTAAATGTCAAGCCCTGTCTGTAATGTTTAATTTTTCCTGTGTGTTGGTCCTGGGGGGACTCAAATTTTCTTAAAACACCTGATTGGGTAGCTCAAAGGAAGAAAGGCCAGAAACCACTTTCCAGGATTTTTTTATTATTAAACTGAATTGATAAAGTCATTACTATATGTCATTACAAATTAGCAATATTTTTTGCCAAAACTGAGTTAAATTGGATTGTCCTTGGTCTGCTTTGCTAATGTGAGCTGTACCTGGGTTAGTGGTGTGCACAGCGTCTGGCTCTCTGGAAACTAGTTTAGCTAAAGTGTGCTGTTTAACTCTGTACTTCGTGAGGTTAGAATAAATGTTCTTGGCGTTGGAAAATTTTACTTCCCTGTTCTTTTTCATCCTTTATCCCGAGGAGGGAAAAGTACTGCTTGCACTTCCAGGACAGAGAGCTCACTCTTGAGTGTTCAGCCATGGTGTGTGCATGTGATTCAGTGCCCGAGTTATTGTGTGTCTCTGCAGCTCTATTCTTTCTCCCAAGATGCTGCTGTGCTTACATCCCGTCACGTCCCGTCGTCCGCTGAACCAGATGTTTAAGAGGCTGATTGGTGCAACTTTTATGTCAATGTTGGACTATGGTGATGTTTCATGCATGCATGCCATAGCTCAGAGCTAACATGCTCTGGACGCTGTGTATGATGGAGCTTTGAGGTTCATCACTGCACATAATGATGTTTTGTTGACATCTCATTTGTGTTTGCTGTCAAGAGGGTGGCAAAGCTAACAAAGACGCTGTGAGAACCAAAAGAACCATGCTGACTGTCAAGGAACAGTAATATTTTGTGCAAATATGACAGCTAATGTCTACAGCCCATTGTTTGCAAAATGTTTGCATCACTCACTGCTCTAACATCTCCAGCTCAGTGTTGGACTGTCAGCCTACTTTTCTGGGAAGCTTTTGCCAAGGTGTGATGGCCTCTCCAATATTTACTCCAGTGCTGCCTCCAGCCCAGCCACTCTCTCCTTTCCTCTTTTTCTGTCTCTTACCCTCAGACATTGCTTCAAACATAACCAGGGCCAGACAACTGGCTTCTTTTTAGCTGAAGGCTGGTATGTGAACTATCACTACGCAGCCGTGCCTACCTATGCAAAGTTGCATTGTGCTGAAAGCAAGCACTGAGGCACTCTCTGGAGTTCGGAAAGGGGCTGTTTTCCTTCTGTTACATCAACTTTGAAGCATCAATTTTAAGGTGGAAAAGTTTCATACTGTTGCTTTAATTGTCCCGCTTTGCCACAGAGGCGCCATAACCAACAAACCTTAAAATCCCTCAATTTAGCGTTGCAGAAAGTTCGTCCTCCTTTACTTTCAAACTTCTCAAACAACTGTTCACCTTGAAAATATTTTAATTTCCAAATTGTTTTCTAAAGAAGATGTTAGAAAAGAGCAATCATCACTGAAAATAATATTCAGTGCCTACATTTTTCCTTTCAAAGAGTGCTTCACACTGTTGTACCACACAGAAGTTTTGGAGAGACGTTAAAGATAGCTGGTGGGTGTTGAGAGTTCAAAGTCTTCACATCTTCACTTTCACATTGATGATTTGCAAGCAAAATAAGTCTTTTGGGAAAATGAGTGGTTTTAGCTTTGAAAGAAAGACCGCCTGTCTGATGTCGTCTTTGATGTTTGTATTATTTAACCCAGACCATGAAATTTCATGACTTCACCCAAGCACTCTGAGTAATACAAACCTAACACTTAAAGCATAATTCATGATTAAACACACTGTGAGGAGTCTTTAAGTGCTTCTGAATCTGCCTCAATTTATAACTGATGCTTCTTTGTGACCTATAGCAGCAGACTGCTCATTAGCTAGGGGATTATGTAGTTATTTTCTTCTCCTGTCACCACTGACTGGGGGTTGAATTATGGTAAAGCAGGTTATAATTCAAAACTGACAGCCTTGTTAAGATTTTCACAGTACATTAGACGAGATTTTTCTTCCATATATGTGTAGCATCAGCAACGAGATAAATCCTAGTGTTGAGTTTAGAGGGAGGCCATAATCAACTCAAATGTAAAGTTCCTATGCAAAATGGGACAAGCAGATCAGCTTTGTGTGAATATCTTGCAAGCTAGAGGCTATTTATGACAAAAGTGCTCCCTTGTTGGGCATGTTACTGTGATTGAATAGCTTATTTTGGGTACTTGTGGTCTTTATTTGACTTGGTAAATGTATAGTAACTTTAATGGGGAAATTATTTTCCTTTTTTTACATTTTACATATCTCTAGTTATTAAGTAACTCAAATGCATGTCCTAGTTCCAAGCCTAACTGGGCCTGGGCACGGATACCTCATCACTTCAGAAGGTAACGTATGCGGTTAAAAAGACCTGCGGTCTCAGAGCCAGCATAATGATAAAATACACAGATGACCTGAGAGTAACCTCACCACTTGTGACTTACTTTGATTGCTTTGGTCAGGTACAGCTCTTGAACACTCCACCATTGTGCCTGACCTAATTGAACAGAGTTGCAGTCAATTGGTGCCAGTAGTCTCAGATTTAGTGATATCGGGATCACCTGAGTGCAGTGAATGTGTTTCAAGTGATTGCAGTATAAAGACACGTGTGTCTGAGAGGTCCAGTCCAGTGTTAATTTTGGCAGCTATTTTTAGTTTTAGTCTTAGTTTTAGTGTTTAAATGAAATTTTAGTTTTAGTCACATTTTAGTCATTTCTATACTTTCAGTTTTAGTCTAGTTTTAGTCAACGAAAACTCAAAAACATTTTAGTCTAGTTTCAGTCCATAATAGTCCTCACATTTTAGTCTTTACTTTTAGTCCAAGTATTTATTCTCTTGCCTAAAAATCTGGTACCAAATCATAGTAGTGTGTTCTCTGCACTCTGCCAAACCTGGGGTCCCTGCTTTCTACAGTTAAGAGGCAAAATAGCTTCAGCTGCATTGTTTTTTTGACAGATTTACCCACAGTGGAGAAATATCACAAATTTGAAATTTCCGACAATTTCCGCATCTTATAAAGACATTTCTGTGAATCATTTACAGAGTTTTTCGACACACCTTTTTTACTTGCAAAATTATCATTTCAGGCACCGTCTAGGCACCAGCATGCATAAAAAGTACTGATCTAGCACCAGCATTCAGCATTGGGAGACATCATGCTCAAGTGGAAGACAGTTCTTTGGTCTGATGGGCAACTGTATCACACTAAAGCCCACCGTTCCCATCTGTGCCAGGACCAAAGAAGAGTTCCATGATTCTGGGCAGGATGGAGAATCATACAGGTCAAACAAACTGGACTGCCAGTTGCTGATTTGCCAACAGGCTCACTCTAGAGTGAGAAAAATAGTTGCAGACAGCAATACAAGTCAAATCTACTAGTGCAAAAACTTCCCTTGTCCTCTGCCTCAGCTGATTTAGCAGCTGAAAAGTCACATAACAAGAAATTCAATCTGTATATCATACAGTATCTGCTGATTTATTGCTCTTTAGTATAGTTTGCATTTTAATTCAGTAACCTGGTTATAATCTAGTTCCAACCCCAGCCCCTCAGGTATCACAATAAAGACTTCTTACTCTGACTAAACCTTGAATTAATTACTTTATATTTTTACTGTGTAGATATGTAGACCAGTAACTGACTTCTACTTGAATATAATCTTGCCTTCTTTTCACCCTGGATTATTCATAAAAGCCTATTTTTGTTCCATCTAGTTTAACTGATAGGACAATGAAGAGTGACAATGGGAGGAGAGGGTGAGTGTAAGACTTGAGTCTGGGACATCTTGCAAGGACTGTACCCTCTGCATGTGCAGCATATCTAATCTTTTAACTAAACCATTGAACCTTTGCTGTTCTTTGTTCGGATTAAAATAAACAGGACAAGATTTTCTTTCAACAGTTGTACCAGACGGGATTTGAAAAGTGATCAAACTTGCAGTTTTGTCCACAGGGGCAACCAAAATTGACACAGAAGATTAAATTCTTCACTGGTGCCTTAAGTTACAGGGCAAATGTTTTTGTAGGTAAGTTCTACAAGATTAGATAAGTTTGTAAAACTATGTTGCAACCTGGAGGACATTTTTTCAAAGACATGTTCTTTCATTGTGCTTTCAAGTCCTAAAATGGTGCAGTGTTGAGTTTTAGCAAAAAGGTTCCAGGCTGTATGAGCATGTTGGCAGAGGCCCTTCTGTGTTGAGTTTACAAGTTCAGTCTTTTCAGATACTTTTTCCAAGAAAAAAAAGGAGGAAAGAAACGGTTACTAACCCTGGACAGAATTGCGTTTCATTTAGCCTGATGAACAATACTCTCTGTATTGTCGGTACTGCACTTATTGTACTTCTTTAAACCTCTGCACTTTTGTACCTTAGATTCTCTGCATATTTGGGCTTTTGTTTTACTTCTTATTCACATCTCTTACTCATGCTTATGCAGCAGTGATAGCTGAAGCCAGAGGTATTATGTCTCCCAGTTTTCCGTAAGTACATCTGACCTATCATTCTTGTGGACAGGATATATCAAAAGACCTTAAAGGGATTCTCTTCAAACTATGCACAACTATTCACTCTGACTCAGAAGTGATGAGATTTTGGAGGTCACAGGCTAAAGTCAAGGCCATTGGACTCTAACTCTAAAGCTCAAAGATGTTTAAGTGGTTTCTCTAACTTTGCATAGGGGTTTACTCTGACTCATCCCTCATTTGTGAATGCAATATCTCAAAGACGTTTTTCAGGATTTTCTCTAAAATTTGCACTAGTGCTGTTAATTGATTAAAAGAATTAATCAAGTTTATCACATTAGCAGCAACATTACCTGTTATGGTTTGATCCTGTATTGTTGTTAGCATCTTTGCTAACATTAGCAACATTAGCTATCATGGCTTGATCCTGTGTTGTTGTGAGCGTCTTTGCTATCATTAGCAACATTAGCTATCATGGCTTGATCCTGTGTTGTTGTTAGCGCCTTTGCTAACATTAGGAACATTACCTGTCATGGCTTGATCCTATGTTGTTGTAAGGGTCTTTGTTAACATTAGCAACATTAGCTATCATGGCTTGATCCTGTGTTGTTGTTATTAGCGTCTTTGCTAACATTAGTAACATCAGCTGTCATAGCCTGATCCTGTGTTGTTGTGAGGGTCTTTGCTAATGTTAGCAACATTAGCTATCATTGCTTGATCCTGTATTGTTGTTAGCATCTTTGCTAACATTAGCAACGATGCGTTTTGCACGGAGGTGGTACTTCAGACTTGTTGTGCTTTGGTGTAAAGACAGTTCATCACCACAGTATGTAAACACAACTTTTGTTTCATCCAGACTTCAATAAAAGTTTCAATAAAAGCATGGTTTTGACAAAACGAGGGAGAAGAGCTGTTAAAAGAGCACAGTTAGCCTCTTAGCTTACTCAAGACTTATGTCCCCCTTCGTCTGCCTTGAGTTGTTTAAGATCTGTAGGACTACGCAATACAGTATGTGATATCAGGTCAGTCACTTTTTTGTCAAATGCAGGGATTATATCTAACATATGTAGAAAATTTCTGATGATAAATGCAGTGTGCAGTTACATTTGGAGTTTTTATAAACTAACTCTCCTCTTTTCCCATTGATTTCTAACTGCTGTTCTTCACTTCTCACTCCCCATCTGACATTTTTGCTTCATCAGGATCATGGGATACCTTGCAGAAGCATAAACACCAGGAAGATTCTAACCATGTTGTCTACATATTCCCTCGGGAATTAAGTATTTCTGATTCTGATTTTGATTCCAAATTGTTGTACTATAAATCTGTTTGTCAGCTCAGTGCCTGGCTGTCCATTAGAGGTGGAAAATGAACATGACTGTTGTAGTAAAAGTCAAGTAAAGTACAGTTACTGTGGTTGATATTAATTTAAGAAATTTTCAAAGTTCGGGTCTATAAATCTTCTCAAGTAAAAGTAAAAAATATGTAATGTCAAGTTTACTTTGAGTATCTACTGAGGAGAGTACAGTCGAATCCTGTATTTCCTTACTGGCATTAACAACAAGAGAACTGATCTCCAACCAGGTTGTTCAGGTGAAGTCACACCTCAATAATAAAGTGAAATACACAGCAAAATTGACAGTTTTGGTTAAAATTAACACTTACAAGTGTCTATATTGATACAAACTATGTGTAGTTAAACTACACATTTCAAAGTTTTAAATATTTTACACTATGACAGAGCTGCAGTAACTCTTAGATTCTGTGGTAAGGTTAGGTCTCTGGCAAGAACAAAACAGAGAGTCACTCATAGAAAGGCAATGCATACTGATGAAAAATATGCACTATGTGTCCTTTGGGAACACCTAAAGTCACAATGGGTACGTTAAATGTTCTACGTTTGAACCGCAAACGGATACCAACAGACCTCTCAGTCTGTACTCGGTGTTCATTTTGTCCATTCTCTCAAGGCTGGTGGATATGGATCAATTGTTGCAATACTGCTGCCAGTCAGCAATGTTGACAGATTTACCCACAGTGTAAATCTGTCAACATTGCAGTGTTCAGCAATGTGGCCACCAGTTCAACCCAGAAACACAAGATAGAAGAAACATTTGAGTATTTGTCAATGATGTTGGCTCACATGACAATAAAGACAGACAGCTACAGAAGTGCAACTGTGCAGAAGATGGACCATTTCACTTCAACATAATAGAAGCACGGTAGTATGAGGGTACTGTCCATCCATCTTCTTCTGCTTATCCGAGGTCAGGTCGTGGTTGGATCCCAAGGTGTTCCAGGCCAGCCGGGAGACATAGTCTCTCCAGCATGTCCTGGGTCTTCCCCGGGGCCTCCTCCTAGTGGCACCTGCCCTGAACACCTCACCAGGGAGGAGTCCCTCCCAGATGGCCAAGCTTCTCACCCTATATCTAAGAAAGAGCCCAGACAACCTGCGGAGGAAACTAATTTCAGCCGTCTGTATCTGCGATCTCATTCTTTCGGTCACTACCCACAGCTCATGACCATAAATGAGGGTAGGAACGTAGATTGAATCAAGAGCTTCACCTTTAGACTCAGCTCTTTCTTTACCACGACAGAAAGTGCTAAGTCGAAAGTCGAAGCTCTTGATTTACCAATCAATCTACATTATGGGAGCTGAATGGAGGTACTGATGGTTGTGAAGTTCAAAACATGCAGATCTATTTTCACACGTGTAGAGTAGAAATTAGCCTTTACTCAGTGGATAGCATCACTCATGGTGCAAATGTGTTTCACATAAAAAAAAAAAACAATTCGTCAGAAACATGATTAAAGGAATCCCAGCAGGGATCACTGTACAACAGGCAACATCCAAACACAACTAAACTCTCTGCCCACGGGCATGATGAGAAAACTCTGCCTGCACATCCCCTGAGATTTGAAATGACAGAGTTTAGATGAGCCGACTTTACAGAGTTGAACTAACACTGGTGTATCTACACTGACAACTCCAACACTGCAGACCATTTCACTCAAAATTGAGTTAAAATGACATGTTGAGAGTTAAAATCAACTCTGAAATGTTTAACCCTGAGATATCAACAATCCAGTTATTTGCTGTTATAGCTGCTTTGTGTTTTGTGATGTGCAGTCATTCTCTCATTGTGTGCTAATGTATAGTCAACAGAGGAGGAAAAGTTAAGTTTGGTTAAAGTATGGGTAGAATTACTCCTGAAGAAAAAGTACAGTACCCTCCAAAAAACTACCAATTGCAGTATTTGAGTAAATGTATTTTGTTACTTTCAGCCCCTGCTGGCCGTTGACGGCTGAGATTGACTTCAGCCAAGAGGGGTGGATAATAGATGGATGATCAGAGTGGTGACGAGAATGAATATCCACAAAAATCCAATTAATGCCATGACCAACTCTGCTGTCCTCATATTGTCCTTCTGTTCAATAAAGGCCTTCAGATCAGTTGTGAGGTGTATGAGTAAAATCTTTAAACTAGTAGAGAAATGACTCAGGTCTGAAAAAAATGGATGATTTTTAATGAACTGGTGTAAGATGTGGAGTAAGACAGCTCAAAGGTAGATTTCAGATCAAAGGAATCGTTTGAAGCAGCGTTAAAAATGTTTAAACCTGTACAAGGTTTCATCTATGGGAAGTGTAACACACAGAAAGCTGTTAATAAATCACATACTTTTATTTCTAAAGTGAGTCCAAGGGTATCTTTTACTTTTCTTGTTAATATGAGAAATCACTAAGAGAGGAGGCAGTGGCAGCTGCTTTCAGGAATGTGAACATTTTGTATTGCGTTTCCGATCATAATAACAGTGTGTCGTACTCTTGTTGAATTCAAGGCTGCTGCAAGACAAGTGAAATGAGTTTCTATAGAAAAGAAAGACAAGGATACACAAGGAAGTGTATGTAAAGAGGATGTCTAATTAGAGGTAGATAAAGGCAGTTTTGCTCATTGTAAAAACAAACAAGACACCCCTTGTGAACACAGTGTTGATGTCTGTGAGTAATTGCATCACCTCTAAGCTCTATCTAAACAGCATTTCAATCGCAGACAACACACGATTCCACATGAGTCAATAAGACAGACCTCTCCAAAGACAAAGAAATGTTGCTGTTTTTGAATGGTAAAGGCTCTGTATTTCCCTGTATAGTTTTGTTTTCGTCTCAGGCAGTGCTTGGATTCCTTTTATTTAATAAAATGCCAGCTGATAACCTCAGTCTGAGCGTTGATGGCTGATAGTCATCTTTAAAAATAAACACTGCAATGATGAGCTGCGTTCTTTGAAAGAGAAATCAGAGGATTACTAAAAAAATATTTTTTGACTCTCTGACTTGGATCCTTTCTCAAAAATGTAAATGTAAATATTCTGTTAAGAGTTGCAACAAATGACTATTTTCAATATGAAATTGATGTCCCAGAGCTCTCCATTTTGCACAACCAACAGTCCAAAACTAACCAGTTTTTAGCTTCAGAGTTCTACAGTCTTAGTTACACTTTGGAAAGCAATTAGATCAGTGATGTGGATATAGTCAGCCTGTTCAGAGCTTTGGGCCTTATTTACCAACACCTTAAGATTGTTCTTAAATTCATTCTTAAGAAAGTTTCTAAAAGAAACCATTCATTAGATTCACATGTTCTTGCTAAATTGTCTCACCTGTGCTCTCAGAGTAGTAAAGCAAAGCCTTGCATGGAAAAACACCTCCTTTATGCCCATATAAGGGCATGAGACAGCAGGGCTGTGTGCAAAGGAGTGAGAAGAGAAGAAGTGGATGTCAGTGATAGTCAAATCATTGAACTTCAACTCCATTCTGAAATAGTGTTGGAGTTATTTAACATACATTCAACGTAAGTCCAGCTCTGTAAAGAGTCTAATGGTCTAAGCTTGGCCCTCTGCCATTTCAAATCTGAGGGACTGCGTTTTCCCATCATACCCTTGGGCATTGTGTTTATATATGTTTAGATGTTGTCTGTAATGCAGTGATCCCTTGCTTGGATTCCTTTGCACATGTTTCTGGTGGGTTATTGTTGTTTTTTATGTCAGACAGTCTTGCACCATGAGTGAAGTTATCCACTGAGTTACTGACTTCCTGCTTGTGGCAAGGGGTGGTCTACAGGAGAGGGTGGTGAGCTAATTCTCGTCAAAGGGTGTTGTCCAACTCTGTATTTGTCTTTTTGCTCCATCCTTACCATAAAACACCTGACTTTGCCACATGTCAAATACAAACGGCAATCTTTAGTGAATACAAGGAGTACATAGCAAGGTGCCAATAATCAAAAATGTGAAAAATGTAACTTTACCCCCAAAGTGAAAGGAAATGACTCTTTGTTGTGTTAAAAATCTTTATTGTATTGATATTTCCAATGTTTTAAGTATTAATTACACAAATATTTACACCTTACACTGGTTAAATAGTTTACTCTAGTAGTTTTAAATGATACACAAAGAGTAAAAGGTCTAACCCTACAAAGAAGTGTTAAGCTAAAGGGACACTAAACTGGTATGAGGAAGAGTCGATTTTAAACTCTACAAAGAGTCAATAATGACAATGAATGTTAAAGTACCAACTCTCCAAAAAGAATCAAATCAACACAATGAAACTAATTTAAATGATGGGGCCTTTTTTCCATTATGACTTAGATTTGATGGAACCCAACATCAACATTTATTCCCAAAATCGATACTGTTAGATTATTATTCTCACCAGTTTATTTACAGGGATGAAATATGCAATTAAAAATGTTTGCTGAATAATCACACTTTAATGGCATCACACAACCAGTAAAGTAGCTTTGTCAGTTTGTTTGGACCGCAAGTAAAATGCTCTGTGATCTTAATTATTTTTGTTTTTATAATTTCCTGAATCAAATCCATATTCTACAGATTAACGCTGTTCTAGATTGACTAGAAAATGGACAATCTGTCTTTGGTTTCTAATTCTCATGTTTCAAGAGCTAGTAAGTTTTGATGCCGTTCAAAAATATGTCCTTTCAGATTTTTTGTTAATATTATTTTAAAATCTACCAGTAATACAATCGTTCTCAAATTACCAACATGTGCAGTTAATTGTGATTAATTAACCACAAAGTCTACAGTTAGATTTTTTATTGACTGACAGCACTATTTATATATTTATTTTATTCCATCTTATTTATATTTAAAAATGTATTCTATTTTACTTTAAGACCAAATAAAACAAAACCATATACAGAAAAAGATGTCAAACAATAAAGGATGCAATACGTGTGCAGGAAGGTTCTAGTTCTTATGGATGCCATGCCTTTTTCAGTAACTGAAGCACACTTTTTTTACTTAAAGGTTTTAGTTTTCACTTTTTTTTTCCAATAATGCTGTGAATAGAGTTGGAAATCTGGAAGAGGCACTGTGGGACAGACCTTAAACCTCGGCCGCCTTCTTGGAGGAGTATGGTCATTAGGCGCAACCCAACTAGTAGGCCTTCTGCACCTCAGCAAGTACACATATACCAATAAAGTATTAAAGATCCCTCCAGTTGTGGATACTGGTTTGGAGCAGGCAGAAACAGTTATACCTCAGTTTTTCAGCTGTATTTTACTTTATAATTTGTCTCATCTGTTAACATAGAGGAGGTGGGGCTTATTACCTACACTGCAGCCAGCCGGGGGGGGGGGGAGCTTTAAATCTTGAGGCAACACTTAGAGGTCACTGTAGCACCATCCATCCTATTATAAAATCTATGGTGTGAATGCTTACATTTGCTCACATCGGCAGGATCAATAATTGCAAACTATTATGTTATTTAATCTATTGAATGTTAATCGCAGTGTTACACTCTGAAACCATACAGCTAAAAAGCATCAAATCCTTGAGCAATATAGATTGATTCAATGTGTTTTCCTGCTTACAATATGACTTAAGTGATCAATCATTTATGAAAATATGACTTAGTTTGGTTCTGTCGGTCTAATAACAGATTAATAGGCTTATTGTTTCAGCTCTTGTTCACTAACAAACATGCCACTTGCCAGATATCTGAGCTTCCCTGAATGCACCAATAGCCAGTCCTCATAACAGTCTTTAGTAACACCTGATTTGAATCTATCATTGACAAAATCAAGGTTGGCAACTTGTTCACAGTGATCGATCACCTGTCTCCAGCATATTCAAATCAGTGCAGGCTGATTTTAATGCCGCACTGAAATAAATGGGAAATAATGGCCGGCAAGAGGATTGGAAATCAATCTGCAATCTTATGGCTTGCTCTGGAAAATAGCCAGTAATGTATTGCAGCTAATGGGATGGAAGATGCAAAAGTGCCATTATGAGCCTTTCAAGGCCTCTATGATAATACGGTGTGTGCAGGAGAACTCATTGAGCACCACTAACACGTACGCTCTGATGTTAAATATTTTGCCGTGTGCATGCTTGGAGGCGTGGCAGGTTCACAGGAGCTGTAAGCAGCCCATTAACTATGAGAGCAGCCTGGCCTCGCTAGAGACACCTAATCTTGTTTCACTTTGCAAATGCATTTGCTTGCACTTAATTGCAGCAGCAAGCCGTCTCTGAGTGGATCAAACTACAAATTTGAGCGATTGTTTTGGCCTGTTTTTGACCTCTCATAAATGTTGGGCTAATCTGGTTCAATTACTGGCTAATAAATTAAATTTTGAAAATGTGGTTATCACAGAAAAAGCAGTGATGGGATCCAGAGACAGCAGAGGAAGGATAGCATGTATCAGTGCATGGGCAGAGCAAAGGCAAACAGAGCCTGTCATATTTCAAAATACTATTCTTCATGCCAAGGTCTTTTAAAAATAGGACTGTTGAGTCTTTTTTTAGAGCTGGATGGTTTACCTGCGATGACTCTGATATTTGCATGGCTGACTCACACTCTGCAGAAACTTTCCCTGCGCCGTGTGATAAACTGCATCTCCTGATTCAGGCTGACAGCAGCCCGACAAGCTAATAACGGTTCACTGAGACACTTAAGATGCCTTTAATGCCTTCCATTTCAGTAACATCAGGTTTGCTTTTGAACAGCAAGAGCATCAGTTTGACTGAAATGTTTTCCTAAAGTTTTTTGTAAAGTTTTTAAGTGTTCAGTAGCTTTACACTGTTGATGTATTTAAGAATTCTACTTACCTGCAGACCTCTGAGGTTTTCTCTTTGTCTCACTGCAAAGCTCTTTATTCCATCACTCCAATTTTTCATGATTTTGCCTATCAGTTTATTCCTAATGACTGAGTTTCACTGTTGTCTGTCTCTGTTCTAATTACAGCTGTGCTTTTAACAAATACAAATGCAATAAGATCCTAAGGGACGTCAGGCAAAGCACTTCAATCTGCCTCAGCAGTTTCAGCAGATTGAAATATTTATAAAGGTCATGTTTGCCAGGGGTCCTACTTTAAACACAGCATCAGGTGAGCTGCAGACACTTTCTTTGCCATTTTGAGAGACACAGACACAGATGCAGTGCATTTTATACAGTTTATAATGCATTTTTTTCACAACATGGACGTTAACCACACATTTCTGCAGTAATTTCATCAGATGACAGCTAACCCAGTCATTAAAATGTTGCCAATAAAATTTTTGTTTCTTACTAAAGTCAACAGTCAGATCCAGTGTTAGCAAGGACCCCCTGAAATCTAATTAACCACCACAATATCCTTTAACAAAGACTGCCAATTTGTCTTGTCAGCCATTCATGGAAATCTTGGAAGTGTTTTTTTTTTACTGCATTACTACAGGGCATTGATTTTTCAAATATAATACCAGAGATACACCTGTTGTAAAACTAAGAACCGATGCCAGTGCGAATGTTGCCAGTACAGATGCCAGTGTTGTTATTCATTGGTTCTTTGGATGTAATTTTCTGACAATGCCAAGATTTTCTTTCCTTTTTGGCCATGAAAAAAGATCAGGGTTTGTCTACCCGGCCACATCTTCTGCCATCTAAAAAATTTTATCTTTGTTTTAGCCATTAAGTTAAGTCAGTGCCAGCGATAAATTGAAACAATGCATCAGATAAACATCTGCGACTGCTACTTTAATACATAAAATGGCATGGTATGGAATGGTACCATACTAGTATGGTATGGTATGATATGGTATGGTATGGTTTGGTTTGGTTTGGTATGGTATGGTATGGTGCCATACTAGTATGGTATGGTATGGTACGGTATGGTATGGCATGGTATGTTATGGAATGGTGCCATACTAGTATGGTATGGTATGGTATGGTATGGTATGGCATGGTATAGTATAATGTGGTATGGTATTGTATGTTATGGTATGGTGCCATACCAGTATATTATGGTATGGTATGGTATGGTATGGTATGGCATGGTATGGTATGGCATGGTATGGTATGGTATGGCATGGTATGGCATGGTATGGTATGGTATGGCATGGTATGTCATGGAATGGTATGGTATGGCATGGTATGTCATGGTATGGTATGGTATGGTATGGTATGGCATGGTATGGTATGGTATGGTATGGTATGTCATGGTATGGTATGGTATGGTATGGTATGGTATGGCATAGCATGGTATGGTATGGCATGGTATGGTATGGTATGGTATGGTATGTCATGGTATGGTATGGCATGGTATGGTATGGTATGGTATGGTATGGTATGGTATGGCATAGCATGGTATGGTATGGCATGGTATGGTATGGTATGGTATGATATGTCATGGTATGGTATTGGATGGTATGGTATGGTATGGTGTAGAGTGTTATGGTATGGAGTGGTGTTATTCTTTTTTCTCTGTATTGTGCTGTATTGTATTATATAGTATTTATGGTATTGAAGTCATTTTTTAAATCCTGCAAAATTATTTTGTTTTGTACCATGTCTTATTGTACTATACCATTACTTATTGTGTCATGTCATATTGTTATTCATGGTGATTTAACCACAGATTCCCACCCCGCCTTTGTTAAAGTGTTGATCTCACTGAGCATCATATCAGTACAGCTACATATTTTACCGCTAATTACCTTTAATCAAATACAAATCTCTGCCCTGCTGAACATGATGCCATTGCTTTTAAACTATTTCTCCCAACTGACTCAGTAATAAAGTGCTTTTCAACCCTTTGTGTCAAAATCTTTTTTCCACTGCAGGAAAGTGGCCCAAAAAGATGCTTTGATTAAATAAATGTAGAACTTTTAGTAAGAGGGTTGATAAACAGAGAGTAAGTGTAGTTGGAAGTGAACCTTGTGATTCTGAATTAAAATGTGAAAGCCACTAAAGAAAGGAGTGCTGGGATTTTCAATTAAAGCTGAGGTTAAAAGGTCAGTTAAAGTTGGCGACAGAACATTCATTAAAAGTTCCTTCTCTTTCAGTTTAGTTTGGTTTGTAGCTTTGTGTGAGACTGTGTCCTATGGCTGCTCTTTAAATAAAGATGTTTGTAATGAAGAATTTAGTGACTTGACATCAAATGATATCACAATCTTCAGAGTGTTTCCAATAAGCAACATCTGAATTAAGAGGTTTTTCTTCCTCTTGCTTTATTTTAAAGGTTATTTAGAGCCAATCAGCCTTTATAATAAAAGTCATGAAAGTCAGAACTGTCTCACTGGAGCAGGTTTAGGCTGAATGGCACAGCCAACTAATCTCCATATGAAATGCTCACAACAAAGGGGAAAATTAGCTGCGGAGAGTAATTGTTTGAGGGAAGCATGGAGAAAGTGAGCACAAGGGAGTAGAGGCTGCAGTACAGGGACATGTCAAGAAATAAACTAGCCTGTAAATGTCCCAAGAGTTCACGTACAGAGGCTGCTTTCGCACAAAGTAATGTAAAAAAGAGTCTGTGCTTTGCAGGATTAATTCCATGTTGACTCTCTTAACAGGATCAGATAGAGGAGTTTTAAAATGCAGAATCAAATCCAGAGCCTGGAGGATTTCAGTCCAAAAGCTTGTTTAAGCCTTTTTGTCTCTCAGAAGCTTTAGTATTTAATGTCTTAAACAATGTCGTGTCATAGGAATCATTTAATCTTAATACTTTGTGGATTCTTGTGGATTAATTTTCTGTTATGAGACAAAAGAATGAATCAAAACAGCAGAATCCAACCAAAACCAACACAGGTCAAACCAGCTAGCATTACCTGTGGCATGTCTGTGATGTAAATGTAGACATGAACCACAGAGAACATGTTAGCACTAAACAGAAGCTATGTATTGTGTACAAGGCCAGATCTTGGATTTATCCTGTTTTGTAATCTATGACACAGCCTCAGGCTGGTTTCAGCATCATTTGCATTCTTTCAACCAATCCCTGAAGAAAACAAAGCCACACACGCACACTCTCTCGGTGCCCTCATCTATATTGCTAACTATACGACAGCAGCTCTCTGCAGCTCAGGTTGCATTGTCATGGACACAGCATGAGGTAGAGGGGAAAACTGGTTTGAAACGGAACCGATTGTTATGGAAACGTGCGTTTGTTTGGAGGTGTGGTGTAAATGTAGGTGTGGCTAATTGCACTGTGTTCTCAGAGGGTCAACGCCAAACTGAGTGTCTTGTTATTCAGAACCCCCAGGGCGATTTAGAGATAATGTCATGAGCAACAAACAGACCGCTTTGCCTACCCCAGACTGGTTTTAAAGCTTCAGGGCAAAAAGGATGCTCTAGTCCCTCCACATTCCAGAGTCAGGGGGCTTTAGCTGTCCCTCCGCCTGTGTTTGAACAGTCCTAATCAGATCTATGTGCAGGATGGTTGAGGGCAGGGCTGGACCCGCATTGTTGCCTTAGACAATGAGCGGCTTTACAGCGGCAGTGTGAGGTGACACCTGTAAGGTGCTTCTTTCACACCCTGCAAACAAGGTATTAGGAAGTCAGTGAGTAAGTAAACTTTATTTAGGACAACGCTTTTCAAAACAGGGGTTACAAATCACTTATCTAACAGAGGCCATAGGAGGGTAGACAGATGGGGCATTAAAGGTGATAAAACCATTTTAAAACAAGGCATCATCAAATGCTTTCACTCAAGCACAAAACTACTGGTAACTTCTCAAAATCTTAGGTTAGAGGTGCATATGTGAGTGTAAAAAAAAAATTTTACATTAGAATCTGCCCAGATATTTTCTGCAAGTATTCATTTCCAAATGAAGTGGGTATGATGTGAGAAAGGAGCAAACATATCAAGTAAATTCAGTCAGTATGTTTACATGCATGCATGGTAAAGCTGAGCTGCAGTTTGATTGGGCGAATCAGACTACATGAATTTAGCCAGACTTAAAACCAACTGTGTCATCTCAGCCCATCATCACATGCTGGGCCTAAACACTGGGAATGAAAAACACTCTAGAAGTGTAATATTATCAACAATGCATCCAGGATTCCCCACAGTTCAACAAGACTTGCATGTCAGAATTTTTCATGCATCTTCTGTCTAGTTTGACACGAGTGATGTGTCGTTTGTGAATGATTCGGTTACTGATTAAACTGATAGGGATGTTATTTTCTTCACCGCTCTTTACCACAGGTCCATACATATAAAGGACAATCATGGTGTAACATTCATGTTTGTGATACCAACTAAAGATCCATTTGGTGGCTGAAAGAGCCGTCTCTTCTTGCTGAGCTGAGCCAAATGATCTGGATTACTCAAAAGAAGCCAGAATTCCTATCACCATTTGACACCCTGACCTAATGTCAGTGATGTGTATCCTGACCCTGACCAATAGGATAGCATTTGCTTTGACTTTCTGTTTACATATATCAAAGCTAGCCAGTATTTATCATTGCTAACTGGGGTGATTTTCTTTGCATGATATCAAATTTATATTTTAATTTTTGAATGAAGGATAGCCTGACCATAATTTTGTTGCAAAGGAATAAGTCTACAGTTGTTTCTTCCTTGTTTTCTTTTACAACACAATACAGCTGGCATTACACACAGAGCTTCTACTGCAGCCACTATTGACGCTTATTGACCAGCTTCCCTGACAACCTATGAACTTGCACACAGTCATGAAGACTACAAATATCACCATGACAGCATAAAATGATTGGACAGGATCAGTGTTGTGCTGGGTATATGCAGGTACAGTGCCTATAAAATATTCACCCCCTTGGATTTTTTACTCTTTTATTGATGCTATAAATGGATGCTGGTTAATAGAATTTGGATTTTTTGAGTAACAACATTTAAAAAAAACTCATTAATGTCAACGTGAAAACAGGTTTCTACATCGGGCTGTCAACTAAATAAAAACATGTAAGGTGAATTAAATGATTGCATACATGTTCACCACCTTCAAGTCAGTATTTATGCTGAGTATGTGTGGACAGTCCTCAATCAGGCTTGTACATCTGGACACTGCAATTTGAATTCATTCTTCTTTGCAAAACTGTACAAGCTCTGTTGAGCTGTACGGGGATCGTGCATGAAAAGCCCTTTTCAAGTACAGCCACAAATTATCTTTTGGATTGTGCTCTGGGCTTTGACTCAGCCATGCCAGAACATTAACCTTGTTGCCTTTCAGCCATTTCTGTGTAGCTTTCACTGTATGCTTCAGGTCATTTTCTTGCTGGGAAAAAGTCATCTTCCAAGCCATAGTTCTCTTGTAGACTGAATAGGACTGTCATCCAGGATTTTTCTATATTTTGCTGCATTCACTTTACCCTCTATCTTTACGAGTCTTTCAGGGCTGGCTGCTGAGAAGCATCCCCACCACATGATGCTGCCACCACTGGCTTTCTCTCACAAGGCTCCATCTTGCATGGGCACTCAGTTTGTGAGGCAGCCTGATCTAGGCAGATTTACACATGTCTCATATTCCTTACTTTTCTTGTTAATGGATGTAACTGAACTCGGGAGAATGTTCAGTGCATTGGATTTTTTTCTGTATCCATCCCCTGGCTTCTGCTTTTCAATAACATTTTCTGTGTGTTGCTTAGAGTGTTCTTTTGTCTTCATGGTGTAATGGTAGACAGGAACACTGATCGACCAATGACTGGGTTCCAGACACAGGTGTGTTTATACTACAATCCCTTGAGACACATTTACTGTACTCAGGTGATCACCATTTCACTAACTGAGAGACTACTAGCACCAATTGGCTAGGGTCGGTCATACACTCATAATTTCATTACTTCATCACATAATTTCATTACGATCCTAGTTAAAGTCAAGCAGGAGAAGTTAGTGTCTATAACAACAGCAGCTAAAACATCCTAGGTGTCATTTAATGTCACACCAACCTCCGCAGTCATCATTACACCACAGGGTGGGATCACACTTGTGGTGTTGCCAGTCTGTTGGTGAAGAAATGAAAAGATTTTTGTGACACTGTTCTATTGTAAATACAAAAACACATAGTCAGAGCCAGGCTTTAATTGGACAACTATCCATGTCTCACTATACATGCACAGCAGAGGAAATGATACATTCAGTAGGGCGTGCTTATCTCTGCTATTGAAGGGAACATTATGACCCCTTTCAGGTAGCTACTGTGGACATTCTTTCAGTATACAGTGCTAAAATGTTAGCAGGCTGCAAACCAGTTATCAAAGTGGACGGAATTCACAGCAGTGTAAGTTTCATACATACCAAACACTTGAATTTTGACAGCTATATTCTAGGTGTATGAATGATGGGATGTCCATGCACAAAATGAAACTGCTTCATCATGTTTCCAGTAGGATCTCTGCTTTTATATTGATATGTGCTACATGTAGAACTGATACAAAGCAAAACAAAATCATCATAGGGTCATCAGTCTGCCGCTTCTGCAGTTTTACATCATGCCCTGCATCCTGAGACCCCCTAGCCCACCTTTCAGCTCAGATTACGTAAAATTCTCATGGAATTTCCAGGAATGCACATGTAAAACCAGCTAAAAATGTAACTGTTGTTCTCAAAATGCCATGCTACTTTTAATTTGGATGCATTTAACTCAATTAAGTTCCTCCTTAGTTTTATATCTTGTCATTTTTACAATTTCAAATCAACATTTGATGCATCTAATATTCAGCTCTGTCAGTGAAATGACAGTGTGGTGGTTTAGTTTTTGTCCTTGGTGTTTCAAACTGTCTGATGTGATCACTGCAGGGTGTGAACGATACTTCAGCTCAAATTGTTTTTGCAAGGAAATGTCATGGGACCGAAAAAGTCTAGCAATCATAACAGTCTGAGGAGAAATCAAGCAGCATCAGATAGCAGAGACAGTTAGGAATCACACAAACTCTCGATATTATAACCTCAAGTTAGACAAATCAAGGAGGAATAAGAACGATTTGCAATCGAGGAACTTAATGCAATTAATATATTCAGCTCTAAAAATGCAGCATCATTGTCAATGCGTGCCGTGTGTTTGTCTTTCTGAGTGACTGTCACCAATTGGGACCCTCACAGGGCTCGTGAGCAGCAGAGCATTCAGATATCTGACACCCCCCTTCATACTGAAAAGACGAGCCCTATTCTCTGTTGGAGGCTCGCATAAATTCAGATAACTTTGGGGAGCAACAAATGTTTATTTCTCTCACTGCAAACTAGCTCCAGTTGAGGAGTCGGCAGGCTGTTTTGGACAGGACCCCATATTTATTTCATGCCAATGGATCGAGCCTTCTCCTGGAATAAGTCATGCGAGGGCTCAATGAGCAGAGGTGATGAGAAGATAACAGCTTTCACGTCTAGTTGCCAGGTCAAAATTTCATCTAAACAACAACCAGGAGAAAGCTTAAGACACTAGCAGGACTGTCAAACAAAAGTACTTCTGGTCATCGGTCAGACTCATAAAAAATTCAGTCTCCTATCACCAGCAGCATTCAGGTATTCCCTTATAATTAAACATTTATAGCATTCATCAAAAGTTTTGTTTCCATCCATTAAATATACCGGTCTTATTCCTGTCTACCGTTTGGGCAAAAGGGAAAATGTTGAGCAGAGTTAAGCACAGAGACTTGTCAGTGACTCAGCAGAAATCCTGTGCTCCGAATACATAAGAGCTTTTTTATTATATTATTTCTCTCAGATTTAAAGCAACTACTTGACATTAAAGTAACAGTGGTTAAAAGCATTTTTATGGTTGTTTGTAATTCATTTCTTTTCATCTTCTGATAGTGAGAGGAATAACTTTTCATACCCAATTCTACAATCAACACCTGATATTGCTCTTTGTAACTGTTTTTGGTTCAGGTAAATTTCTCCAGAGAGGTGCTGTTTGGCCTGTCTTTTTTCTTAAAAACAAAAGAAACTTTTAAGGTCAAACTTCTTCACTGGCTCAGTTTTCTCACTTCAGACGTTTTGGCAGAGGCCAAACAACAAAAGAAGGCACTAAAGAAGGGAAAATAAATGGCTGTGACAAAAATGCCTTACTATCTGAGGAGTGAGGGAATTACAAACATTTAACTCCATCAATGAAACATGAAGCTAATGCAGAAGTGCTCAAAGCTGCAGTTCCTGGAGTGTCCACTTGAGGCTGGCCCAGAAGTCAAGAGATCCCCATAGGTACCACTTCCAAATGCCAGTTTTAACACTGGTCATCTATAGGACTTTGACATGTTTGCTTTATGTCCCGCTTATTCCCGCCTTGCCTGGACAGAAAAAGGGAAAGAATACTTCGTCCATAAATTCCCTGCAGTGATCTCCGTAGTGCACGCTTTGTAAACACAAAGTTTAGAAAGCTTGAAATGTCAGTGTGACACCTGAAACTCATTTTATGAAGTCTTTAACAGCATTTTATTGTTATGACTCTGTGTAACTGGTGTTTAACTGAACATAAAAAAATGTTGAAAACCAAGAGAGTACTTGCGTAGCAGTGTTAATTTCGTCGACTGAAACTATGACTAAAAAATGTTCATCAACAGCCTTTTTTTTCCATGACAAAGACTAGATTAAGACTCACAAAAATAGCTCTGCGATGACTAAAACTGCCAAAAAGTATGTGTAGTTTTCGTCAAGATGACTGAAACTAGACTGAAATGTAATTCAGTTTTCGTTGGACATTAAAAATCCGTGATTTTTCTCCACTGTTGGTAAATCTGTCAAAACACAGTGCATCTGTATCTCTTCTGCCTCTTAGCTGTAGAAAGCTGGGACCCCAGGTTTGGCAGAGTGTGTAGAACACACTACCATGACTTGGTACCAGATTTAGGCAAGAGAATAAATGCTTGGACTAAAAGTAAAGGCTGAAATGTGAGGACTCTTTATGGACTAAAACTAGACTAAAATGTTTTGAGTTTTTGTCCACTAAAACTAGACTTAAACTAAAAAGGGTAGAAATGACTAAAATGTGACTAAAACTAAAAGACATGGGATCCAAAGACCAAGACTAAAATTAAAAATAGCTGCCAAAATTAACACTGTTGTGTGGTACGATGCCTCTACAGTCTGGTCTTCACAAGACTCTGTATGTGTCCTCAAGGTGACTGACCACATTAGACTGAGTTATAGACATTTGAATTAAATAGGCTGATTCCATTATGTTACTGCTACTTTTATTGCTTCCAAACACACCTCAAGCGTAATTTTCAGTTGAAATGCATGGTAGTCAACAATATCAAAACAGGTACGTCCACCGTCCACGTCACAGTTGTCACACCTGCAAAAAAACCCGTCAGATATATGGTATATTAAGGAAGTATAAAACTAGGAATAATGTATTTACCCTAACCCTAACCCTAAAAATGACTTGAAATCTATGCAGGAAGGACTTACTCTGGTGTTGTCTGATGAGCGTTTTTGACATTTTTATATAAAACTAAACAAAGCGCTATCTTTAAGATCACCGCCTGTGCCTCTTTCAGTAAAGTCACATTTAATGCTTTTTGCCAATTTTAAAAGCTTTTTGCCATTTTTCCTGCCCATTTTGGAATCTGCCTCTCTTCACCCAGTATTCCTACTTTTATCACATTTTTTCTTAGTTACACCCTTTTTTGATGCATTTTACCCATTTTATGACACTGTGTAACCACTTTTCACCACTTTTTCTGCCAATTTTTGCCACTTTAACGCCCCTTCATTACTTTAGCCTCCCATTTTGCCATTTTTTTGCCTGTTTTTGTGGGGCAAAAAACCTGTTGTTTTTGCCCACTTAACCCTTTTTCCTGTTTCAACATCCTTTTAACATTTTTTCTGCCCATTTTGGACCCTTTTTTGCCTCTCTAAACTCATTTTCTATTTTTATCCCATTTTTGTTTCTTTGAACCTATATTTGACCCATTCTTGACCCCGTGTGACCACTTTTCACCAATTTTTTCTACATTTTTTCCACATTTAACCTATTTTTGCTGCTTTTAAATACCTAACAATTACTTTAGCAGGCCATTTCTTGCTAATTGTAGCCTCTGAAACCAATTGTTGCCACTTTTCACTCATTTTTGACACATTTTGCCACTTTTTAACCACTTTTCACAAGTTTTCTGCCATTTTTTTCCTTTCTTAACCCTTTCCCCCGACTTTTAAATCAAATTTGCTTCTTTCAACCAATTTTGGCCACTTTCTACACATGCCACTGTGTAACCCATGTTTTTGCCAATTTTTTTCCTTTGTTTTGGCAATGACTAATTTTTTTTCCTTGAAAATGATTTTAATTCATTTTAATTTATTCTCTGGCATCCTGGCGTTCGTGCATATCATGGCTTAACTTTAAAGTCTGACATTACCTTTCAAATGGTTCAGCCAATGTGCCCAGCCATATACCAAACATTTCCAAAAAAGATAATTTTGATGAAGGAAATGCAGCTTTCATTTTGAAAAAGTTACATTTTACTGCAGCATAGATAAATAAAATTCATTTTTGTTTATTTAATGAGTGGTTATTATTCAGGTTGAATATGAGATACCATTATTACAGATTAACTTTTCAATGGACTATGAGTTCCCTCACCTCCATGGGTCCCCCCATGTAGCTTGGCCCCAGAAAGCTGTCCCCATTTCCCCCCTTATGGGTGGCCATGCCTGCTTGAATTTACACTAAGCTTCATTTGGCAGAGTGACTGACATTTGTGTTGTGTGGCCTAATTTGATAATGTAACTATTTGTCACCTATATGGCCGTGAAATACACCTTGAATGTAATGGTATGGTTGTCATGTGTCCGCTACAGGCCTGTATCTGCTTTAAGTGTAAATAAATACCTGTTAGATGACATGTTTGCCTTATTGAGTTTGAATACTCAAGAACCGTTTTCAAGGATGTTTCAAGGTTAATGAGCCAAGTTCTCCAGCAGCTCTATAATGCTCCCTGTGCTTAAGGACAGTTTTTTTTTTTTTTATTTGGAGCTAACAAAGGTGGTAGATGGTAGGTTTTTGTTAAAGCCAACATGACTTCTTGTATCAAAATTCAATAAATCACCTCCCGGACCTAATCTGCTAGCACATTTTCAAAAAGCCATCAGAGAGCAGGATTATTTTAATGTATGCAAATCCCAGAAACAGACCTCAGCATTCTTTCTCTTCAATACAGCACAAACCACATTTTGACGAAAATCCAAGCAGACTTGTTGCCTCCTGATCAGTTGTTGTAGAAAAGTTGTTCATCTTTTATATTTGACGACTTTGTCGTGTGTTTGATATTCTTGACATGCCCTTTTCACTCCAATATATCAAGAGATTGTATCTGGCTTTGGCTGGTATCTCTCCTCTTCTGCTTTAAAGATTAAACAGCAAACAGAATGTCAACCTGCTTTCACCACTGTATTTAAAAAAGGACAGAGGAATAGAGAGAGAGAAGGAGAGAGGCTGCAGCAGAGAGTGCTCAGACAAATTATGCCACAAAGTTTGCCTTTGATATTCGTGCACTGCGAGGAGTTATTACATTTTTAATTCCAATAACAAAATTGCCATAACATGACTTATCTTTTGTTTAAAAGTTAATTTCATGGAACATTTGGGTGTTGTGAGCCATTATAAAAAAAGTGATGGAAGATGAATTTCCAGAATATTCTCTGCCATATTAAAGAAGGATAACAAGGATCTGCCATTTGTGTTTATTCTGGGCTGTTGCTCAAAGCATCAGCCTGCAGCAGTCTGCATTTGAGTTCTCCCGATTGCACCGGCAACGAGCCGCCATTACCCGACACATCGACAAATAGTTTGAGGCTCAGGTGAGGAATAAACAATAGTGACAGCTGACAGATGCCTGAGATGTTGCACACTGCGCTACATCTTCATGAATAATTTCTCAGACTTTCATGTTGCCAATGAATTACATTTATGCATTCACAACCAGGTAATTTGGGAAAACAGACACAACCAGATGCCAAGCCTGCCAGACTGGGTAGCATATATAACGCACAAACAGCTGCATCCGACACACGACGCAGACAGACACAGACTGCCAATATTTCACCCGTAATACATCTGAACTCTATTTCTCCCCATACGTTCTGGGTAAAATTGATTTTTCCTTACAGATTTATCCAAATTCAGTTGGATTAATTTCACAGCCTTTATATATTGATTCCTCAAACAGCCCTTGTTTCTTGATTTGATGTTCTCAGTCCATGCTTTGCTCCATGTTTGTTTACTCAGTCTGCAGACAACATTGCAAGCATAACTATATTTTATTCTCACTTTCGATCTAAACTATTTGCTCTTTGAAGTCTTGTTTTAAGTCTTAAGACTCTCTTTCTAAAAGAGAAGATATACTGTAAAAGCTGTGCCATATTTGCAGAGCTTTCTTGTTTACTCCTCTGCAGAAATGTGATGAAATTTCCTCTGAAAAAGGCCAGATTCACTGACTGCGTTATGATGAAACGAATCCAAGGCCATAGAGTTTCTCAGATTTTAATTCAGCTCTTCTGCTTCAACTTTTTCTTTCCAACGGGTCAAAGTCCTGAAGGAAACATTCCCTTTCACTGGGCACAAGAGGAATTTGTCTCGGTAAATTTGCACTGACATGCTGCAAACCACTCCACAATATAGGATTATCCGACTGCATGAAGAATAAAAGCCTCACACGTGGTCGATAGATGCGCCATGTGCATGACATCGAACCAAAAGAAGGATGGGAAACGGAAATTGCAAGATCAGTGTGAATGCAATGATTCATTTTTTGACAGTTTATAGAGGAAGCATCGCAAACCAGGCAGTGAATCATAGTCTGCTGTATCATCTGTTTTGCAAGGATTCTACTTGATGTCTCAATGGGCCAAAAAGTTTTGCTTTACGATATTAACATTATATTTACACATCTAAAACCATGTGTAGCATTGTCTATAGTACTGTTTCTCAAACATTTTTCCTTGCCACCCCCCTCTTTTTTGTCGGAAAGCCAAATTATAATGGCCAGGATTGATTTATGAAATCAATAAAATGATAAAACATCTGAGGGGTGAATACTTTTTATAGAAATATTTATTTAAAGGGTTATTTCGGGATTTTTGAAGTTGGGCTGTATGAGGTACTTGGCTATAGTAGTGGCATTAGCCTCCTGTGATTTCTGTGAAAGTTGATCCTGTGGTTATTATGAGCTCAGAAAGATCTGTGGCATAATGGCAGTATATGGGAACGTTTTATCTGTGAAGTTTAATGTGTTTTGCATAAAAATGGGCCAAGAAAATATGTTGGTTCGCCTGTACGCTGTGATGAAAAACAAAGCACTTAATTTCTCTCCCAAAAAGCCCCCCTCTGTGTCTGGCACTAATTTACGATGCAGCTTTTGGCATTTTGCCAGAGTCAGTGGGCTATTTGAAAGTTTTTAGTTTTAGGAGAGGTCCTTCTCTCTTTTAGCCCGCTGACTCTCCATCTGGATAACTGTACGTTCTTCTTCGGTGTACTCCAGTTCATACAAATATCCTCTCGTATCCACAGTAAACAGCACATCATCATCACTTGAGTCAAAATCTTTCATATTATCTTTGTTTTATCTTGGTGTGGTGTTATTATCCCTGTAGAAGCCCGCAGACCCACATTGCGGATCAGAGGATCAGCGTGCAGCGGAAGGAGAAAAAATTGCGAAAGCTGCATTTCAAATTAGTGCCTGACATGGAGGGGGTTTTTTGGGGGGGAGAAATGAAGTACTTTGTACGTTTTTGACACAGCATACAGGCGAGCCAGCATGTTTTCTTGGCCCATTTTTACGTAAAACTCATCTAACTATGCGGATAAAATGATCCCATCTACAGCCACTACGCGCCGGGCCTCACTTAGGCCTTTCAGACTGGCAGGGCTCCGTGCTGGTTTCAGTTCCTGAACCCAAATTTGAACCGGCTGCCGCGTGCAAACCGGCAAAAATTTGGTTCTGAACCTGAAAAGTTGGTTCTCAGCTGGAACCAAAAATAGTTGGTTCTTTCTTGGGAACCGGGACATCATCAGTGGGCGTATCACATTCTAGGTTGTGAAGCTGAGCAGAAAAAAAAAGAAGAAGTGGTCTGCTGGGGAGACAAAATGTTTGGTGGTGATCTGGGCATTGACAGAATTCCATGTGAAGCTGGAAATAGTACAAGAAAGAGCATGTTACATGCCGAACCTGCAAACCAAATAATTGATTTAGTCAAGAAACTGAAGAAGGAATACCGGGACAGCATGAAAGACTTGGGCAAAAGTGGAGAAGGACATGGTAACCTATGTCCATCATGTCCCCCCACTTTGGTTCTGCTTAAACTGGTGTGAACACAGGCTGGTTCGCCAGAAAGCACCAAGGTTCCAAGTCTCCAGAACGGAGCAGGTGCCAGAACCAGAACCATGTCTATCTAAAACCATTGTTTTTTTTTATCTTTTATCCAGTCTCTATCTCTGCTGTCTCTTTTCACACTTCTGCTGTTCTCGTATTAAGAGCTTCCTGTTAAAGAACCATGACGGACAGAGAAAGAATAAATGATATACAGTCAAAGCATGCCAGCTGTTGGTACACAAACATCTGTCAGTGTTGTCTTCATATCATAGCAAAGCCCTGTGTACTTACAAGTCTAAAATTTCTTGGGACATCAGATTTTAAATTGAGAAGCCAAAGCTTGGTGTGTACTGAAATAAAAGTTGACATGATCAATATTTTTCTCTCACAAATAGACTGAATGGCTATGTGAAAGGATACTGCTTCCTCTTTCCAAGGAGCTGTGAGTGTCTCTCACCTCTTTGTTTGGCCGGTCAAGGCCAACATCTTCACTGATTTTGTTCACTCTTGCTATCCTATCAGTGTTATTGGAAAACATTGTAGAAAAGCAGACAGTGAAAAGGCTTAAAAAGCCCTGCAAGTTTCCCACTCAGCACCAAAATGAAGAACAGGATGTTCCCTTAAATAATGAAGCTGAGCTACAGTTAAATTAACCTGACCACCGTCCTCATCCTGGCATACATGTGTAGAGGGAGAATCAATTTATTGGCAGGAGCATGTCTGACACTTCCATGGTAGACGGGGGCTGATATCCTCTTTCCGCTTTTTACAGTGGACTTCCTTCCTGTTGCTGACCTCGCTAACAAATTAGCATGCAGCTAAGTGGCTGTGTGTCATACAGTGAAAATATGAACAAACTTTACAGCTTCTTACATTTCGTACACACTTTGTGCTTTACATGTGATACAAATGGAATGAATGCCATACTTCCAGCTTATGCAGGTGAATACATGACTCCTGCTAGCATAGCATTTATGAGCTTATGAGAAAGGCCAGCAAGGAGATGATGTGGCAGTAAATTCAACTCCAGCTGCATTATCTACAATACTGTGCAGAACTTTCAAGCAAATTTAGGCTGAAAATGTAGGCTGAAGTAAGGCGTAGATGTGGTGAGTAGCCGTCTGAGGGCACCGTCGGGCAGGAAGGAGGATTGGCACAACCCTGGCCGTGCTCTGGATGTCCTTGCATATTACCAGGGGCGTGGGAAAATAATCTGTTGAAAAATAACAAAGTCTACACCTTTGGAGCGGCGTAAAGGGTGGATGTGGTGAATAAGCATGGCCTTGGGTACTGTCCTGGCAGACAGTAGTAGTTACCAAGAGCCCCTGGTTGGGCTGTGGATGTCTCAAGGGCCCTAAAACTACCAGTAGTCTCTGACCCTAGTACCAAAGGTGAAACATCCCGAACAAAAGTGATTCAGTTAAGCTTGACCTTGGCTGCCCTGCGACACGTGTGTGGACATGTGTCAAGCCTGACTCTAAATCTAAAGATTTTAGTTTCAAAAAGTTAAATAAGTCAGCCAGCTTTTTTCAAAATAGTTCTGCTATTTTTCTAAAACTTCTGACTTGTTTCAAATTCCCATCGGGCATTTTTAAATGACCAGACTAAAATGCCTCAGGACACTTTGATCAATCAGCGCAATGACTTGAGTAGCCATGAAAAACAATTCATGCACAACTATCTGGTTTTTGATTGCTGAGATGTCAGCAGATTCTCGATATTCCTCATCAGCCATCATGGTTATTAACTAAAATGCAAAAACAGCTGCCTCTGGGAGCAGAGGACAACTTCTCTGTCATTGTCCTCTTGCCAACCAAGACTTCCTCCATGGCCTCTTTTATTTAATATCCAATAAGAAACTGTTGAAGATAGATATACACTGTAAAAAGGCCAACTTCATTAATGCAGAGTGAACAAATTCTGAATTATTGGGTGCATTTTTCATAATTAAACTAGTTGATACAGCCCATAATATTGAGTTACTAAGATGTATATCAAGTCCTGGGGGCCCAACTTAAATAGTTGGAGTAACTATTTTCAGTTGAGCCATGTGAAATATATATTTGAATTTAAAAAATATACTGCAGTTGGACATTTTTGGCCATGAACATGTTATTTTAACTAAATGGCAGCATAGTTGGTCCTTCAACTCAAAAAAAAAAAAACCTTTTTGCATTGATCAGTTGGTTCTCTACTTTCGCCGGGAGGACTCTATCATCATTATTTCCACAAACATCCTGAAATGTGGACTTATCAGAACACGCTCCACTTCATGTCAGCCCATCTCAGATGAGCCTGGGTCCAGAAAAGGATGCAGTGCTTCTAATTGTTCTTACTACATGGCTTTCACTTTGCACGGTAGAGTCTTGACTTACATTTGTAATTCAGCAACGAACTGTACTAACTGATAGTACCACTTTAGGGACTGAAGATTGCAGGCCCTTAGTGTTGATTTTCAGCCATGCCCCTCACAATCAGAGATTTCTTCAGATTTTACATTTTTACATCTTTTTTGAGCGGACTGTAGCTGGTGAAATCTCTACGTTATTTGCAAGTGCACATTCAGGACAGTTGTTCATAAACTGATGGACTTTTTTTCCCATGCAGTCCATCGCAAAGTGGAGAACTTTGCATGACTGCTGATTGCAAATGATAGAGCCTTTCAGAAGTGCTCCTTTTATTCCCAATCATGGAGCTGTCACCTGCAACTGTTTCTACCTGTGCAATGTTCCAAGTGTTATTTCCTTTCAAGCATTGGAGTCTTTTCTTATCCCTGTCCCAATTTTATAGAACATCTAAAATGTGTGTATACTTCCAAAAAACAATCCATTTTATCAGTTTGAAGCTGAAATATCTTTTCTTTGTGCTGTACTAAATTGAAGCTTATTGTGGCTACTGTAATCTGCAGTTTAATATCTCAAGAATGCTGAAATAACAACATGATGTTGCAGATTTGTAAAAATGGTAGATTCGTGCCTTTTAAGTCTGTTCTCAGGAGAAGAAAGCATCTTAAAAATGTTTGTTTGTTGAATGGAGGTTGGATTGATCTTTTCTGACCCACTTCCAGAAGTCAGAAAACGCTGATATAAAGATCTGATATAGAAAAGGCTGTTGGCTACACTTTTATGCAGATAGATAGATAAACCAGTATCAGATGACTGCTGATGGAGCCAGGATATCACCTATACTACAGATGAAAAGAGTGATCCTGCTTGGTCAGATTTGGACCTTGGCCTGACCTCAATCAGGCTTAATCAAAATCTGTCTGAGCTGGAGAGAGATCAGACGCATTTGGAGTAACTACAACAGTATGTGCTTGCAGATTTGTTTGGTTCTCAAGCTTCAGTTTGTTTTGATGCTAAATATTGTTGGCACGTTTGCCCTTTAAGCCTTTAGAAACAGAATAACCTGGCAGCATAACATGCACCATTTGGTCCTTTCATTTGTTTCACTGTTGCTATCAGAAAGCAGTTACCATCGATCAGCTCTAATAAAAGTGACGTATGGATGGCGAGAGGGGCTCAAACAAAGAGATCCATTCTCTTTTTCTGTGTGTAAATGTGAGGATTAGTTGGGGGGAAAAGTTAGGCTCTTCGGAGAACAATGAAATCAATAAAACACAGACTCCTCACAGAAAGAGAGGTAACTCTGCATCGACTGCTGGCTGCTCACACACTCAATCAGATTAACTAATGAAGCAATTATCGATCCGGAGTGGGGATGCTAGCCAGCACAGGACTGGTCATTAAGTGGATCTTCTTTCCCTCGGCCATGCTGAAAATGTCAGGGTCACTATGTTCACTGCTTGACACAGTTTACCGAAGTCCAATCTGTAGGAGACTAATCACTTGTCTGCCTCCCCTGAGAAGTTGTGAGGGGCCTGACACTTCTGCAGGATGGGGGGGGGGATTTTCACAAAGCAGCATTAACCTGCACTGTATTAGCAGCTTCAGTGAAGGAATGCAAAAGAGAAGTGACCACTGCAAGGCTGCAAATGAGCCACACAGCTGCTCTGCCAATTCTGATCGTTGCCGCTGTCACATTCAATGGAAAAGCTGTATTTAATTATTTTTATACTTGAAACACATCTTGGATAATTAAAGAAGACCTGCAACATGACTCAGCGAGGGAAGAAGGGGGAAAAAAAAGATTTTCTGTCTGCAGCTTCCCTGAATGTCAAAAATGTGTACTTTCATTGCCCGAGTCCATAGCAGCGCGGGGTTGTTTGTTTCTGCGCTCAGAGCGGGGAGAGGTGTCACAAGATGTCTCACTAGATGTCAAAATAAGAGCTCTCATTCTTTCATCAAATAAAAGACAGCAGGAGCATGGTACAGCCCCTTCAATATGACATGATATATTGTAATTCATTAGTCTGTGTGTAATCTCTTTCTGCAGTCACAGGGACTGACTGAAAGTGTTCTCTGGTGAATATGAAATGAACCTGAGCTACAGCTGCATTTATTACTCTGAGAAGAAGATGAAGTTTTAGTATCTCGCTCACATTTTTTCTTGTGCTACATAAACCTAACTTCTTTCTGCTGTTTTGTGTTTTCCAATATTAAGTCATTGACCAGCCTCACCTGAAATCCCAATTATGACCAAGATGTTATTGTTTAGTAATTGAACAAAATGCTCCAGGCTTGGTCATCACTCAGTCTCATTCACTTTCACCCACACAGGGGAGGAAAAAAAGAAAGCAAATAGTTCTTTTTTCTTTCTCTCGGCGCACTGAGGCAAGAAAAATATTGCTTTGCGGTTAACTTCTAATCAAATTGTATTAGGTTTTTCACAGCCTGTGCCCTCACTCCATTTGCACAAACCATCACAGACCAACATGAATTTCACACCCGGGGTGAGGAATACTTGCTTCTTCGCCCTGATACATTTCTCTCTCTGCCCCGCTGACATACACGCAGACATACACGCTCTGATCAGACAAGCATGATCACGCAGTTGCAGCACAGTGGTAAGTCATTTTATTTGCAGCAAGTGGGGTTTTTAATGACATTTTACATGCTCTGATGTTATTTTTACCAACTTGTGGAATGGACTTTCTGAAACTGTCACTGCTATGTCAGTTTTTGCACTTAACACATTAAGAAAAAACTAAACCAAATCCAAAGTCATGATCTTTTTGTCATCTCTCAAGGGACATGATTGGAAAACATGACATACCGTGCAAGTACATAAAGAACAAAACCCTCTGTAGATAAGAAAAGCTCTATGTGTGCCAATAAGCTCCCATTAATTCTAATTATTAACATAGTCATTATATGGATATTAATTATTGTTGCCCTGCTCTTCATTGTGCTCCAAGAAATAATTGAAAAGTAAGGAGATATGAATGAGGATTTAAATAATTAATTATGACTGAATTATTTATATATAATTTTCCTCATTATAATTAAATTTGGACACTCATCCTATAGCCTGCTTTGCAGTCTGCTCTTTGCCTGCGAGGCATTGTCACATCCTGCATGAAATAAGGCTTGATTAGAAGAAAACCTCATATACAAAAAACCTCCAGGAAATTTCTTGTATTTTTAAGTTAAGCTTATAATGTGAACACAAATGGCAGAACTTGTCACCAAATCAGGTCAGGGATGTTGGCACTCTGCAGCATCAACCTTGGTCCGTTACTGCCCCGTCCTCCTGATGGCCATCCTCCAGGCCAAATCCCCAGGAACCCTCCCAGCTACCCTCTCCACAATGCACACTGTCTCCCCCCAACGTCAGGACCAGACCACCAGGTCCTGAGCAACCAGTTTTTAGTGAGCTGGATAAAGCCCAGGAGAGCGCACCCTTCCCATCCCTGCTCTCCCGAGTATGTCAGCATCAAACGCGCAGTTCTTTCAACGATACCCAAATATGTGTTAAAGAGAAGTTGTCACAAAGGAGTCCAGACAGCGACTCTGGCCATCAGTCAGCATCCAGGCCTCACAAGAGTAAAGTAAGACCGTAAGGACCAAAGACCGAAAGACTCTGTTGCCACACTATCTTGCTTAGCGAACCCATCACCCCATGCGCGAGTCCAAGTCTGCGGTTGATCTCTGCTTCACAGTGAGTGGACCAATTGCTGCCAAGGAAGGTGAACTGCTCTACAACATTCAAGCTCTTACCATTCACAGACACAGATTTGATGGCAGCACTCAAAGCCCCCCCAGATGCCTGGATCTTTGTTTTGTCCCAGTAGACGTACATTCCCAACACTTCAGCCCCCTTCATTCAGCAGGTTAAGAGCCCCAGCAATCTACATCTACAGTCTCCACGAGGATCACAGTATCATGAGCAAAGTCCAGAACAGTGATGTGGACATAGCTAAATGACTTTCCACATTTTTCTTGTCCCTGTTACCCCATTATCCAGTCCATACAGGTCCTGAAGAGTAGGGGCTAGGATGTGCCTCTGCCTCATCCCACTGGGAAGAGCAATCTTTATCTGAATATTGGCCATACAGCCCTACAATGAAATTTTGGACTGGGTCGGGTTGAACTGATGTGAGAACACAGAGGAAGGAGGTGATGTCTGACAGGTGTGTCTTGGTTTGTGAGCAGAGGGAGGTAGAGCATCAGCCTCCCGGCAGTTGTGAATATCAGGCTAGCCCAGAGAGCAAGTGGAAGGGGGTTATGACGTTTATGTCCTGAAACCAATTTGAGTGGCACAATGTCAGTAAACCTGATCTGACTGCTTTATTTTGTTTCTAATCTCCATTTCAATTTATATTCTTTTTCCCCTACTCTTGCCTTCTGAAAATGAGAGAGTAGGGGGAGGTAGAGCATCTGGTTTGAACAGATTTCCATGTATGTAAAGTAACTGTTTTATTATGTTGACTGTTCCAAGTTTCTTAGTTCTTTCTATTTTCTTCACCCTCTTCCCTCATGAAAATGAGAAAGTAGGGGGATGAAGAGCATCAGTCCAACCTGGCAGGGGTGAGTGCTGGCTCAGACCAGGGCATTTCTCCCTGGATTACTTTCTCAATCTGCCAGCTAAGTGCTTTCTTTCTTTCTTTCTTTCTTTCTTTCTTTCTTTCTTTCTTTCTTTCTTTCTTTCTTTCTTTCTTGTGTGCAGTTATGGCCATGTGGTTGGGCATGTAAGGTAAATTACACTATATGGACAAAAGTATTTGGACACACTTGGTAATTATTGAATTCAAGTGTTTCAGTCAAACCTGTTGCCACAACAGGCAGCTAGATGTGCAGTGTCCATTTGCAAATCTTTGTGATACAAAATGGGTCAATCTGAAAAGCTCAGTGACTTTAACTTGTGATGGATGCCACCTTTGCAATAAGATGGTACATGAAATTTCATTCCTGCTGGATATTCCACCTGTAAGTGATATTATTAGAAAGTGGAAGAGTTTAGGAGCAACAGCAACCCAACCACAAAGCAGAAGACCATTAAATCATAGAGCAGGGTCAATGACTGCTAGGGTGAATAGTGCATAACAGTTGCCAACGCTTTGCTGATTCTAAGAGTTCTGAACTTCCACTCGCATTAATGTACGCCCAAAAACTGTGCAGTGGGACATTCATGCAATGGGTTTCCATGGAATCACCAAGTCCAAGCACAGTAGTGTAAAGCACACAGTCACAGGACTGCGGATCAGTGGAAACTTGTTCTGTGGAGTGACGACTCATGCAGCTCTATTTGGCAGCTATATGTGTGAGTCTTGGTTTGCTGGACGCTGGGAGAACATAACCTGCCAGACTACATTGTGCCAACTGTGAAGTTTGGTGGAGGAAGGATGATGGTGTGGGGCTGTTTTTCAGGGATTGGGCTAGGTCAATCTTAATGCTTCAACATACCAAGACATTTAGGATAATGATATGAGTCCAACTTTTTAGTAAGAGTTTGGGGAAGGCCTTTTTCCAGTTAAATATTACTGTGCCCCAGTGCACAAAGCAAGGACTATAAAGACATAGTTTGATGAGGTGTGGAAGTGTGGGAGACCTTGACTGCTGCACAAAGCCCTGACCTCAACCCCATCAAGCACCTTTGGGATGAACTGCAATGGAGTTAGCAGGCCAGGCCTTCTTCTTCGTCCAACATTAGTGCCTGACCTCATAAATACTCTATAGAATGAATGGGCACAAATTCCCACAGAAAGAAACCAAAATGTTGTGGAGGCTGTTATAGCTCAATTTTAAAGTACGTGTATTTGAATGCGGTGTCATTACAGTCCTATTGGTGTAACGGTCAGGAAGGGGAATACTACTGTCCATGCAGTGTATGTATCTGTGTTGGTATGGTGGGCGGTGAGGCTAGAACGGGGGCCTGGTTCACTGTTCAGCCCTCTGGAGTTGTCGTCAGACCATCTGAATGAAGCATCATTGAAGGGAGGTTCTCACTTTACAACTCAGGCAAAGTGCTGGCTTCTTGCAGTCCATGGATCGGCATGGTTGACTTGTGTATTAAGAGTGCAGGGATTACACGAGTATCTTGTGTTTACTTCAAATTACCAATATGTTCTCTGCTCATCTGTTGGTATGGTGAAATGACATGTTGCACTGATATCCTGAAAAAAATGGTCATCAAAGCGTCATACTCCTGCGTCATTTGCCATGTCTGTGCAGTCCCGTTTCCATCATGTCCTGCCCTGAGTGATCAAGCAGTTCTGAAAGACGCCAGAGCAGCCTGCCTGAGACTTTCTATAAATTTGCCAGGGGTGCATATGCATTCGTGAGGAATTACGTGCGAGACAGCAGCAGTGTTTAACAACATATACGTTGGCTCCTGCACAGCAGTTAAGTACAAGATTGAGCTTCTGGCACTCTCCGTCAAGGCAGATGTCTGCTTTACTTTTTTTTACCACATTTCAGATGTAGCCTTTCTCTTTTTACACCTACTGCACCTGTATGATGTGTGTAGTTACCTTGCAGATTCTGGTTTCACGCTGCGAATCGCTCACCGAATGTCACAGCTGTCAGTCAAAAATAACAAAATAAATATATTTTTAAAAAATCTGAATGTCATTTTCCCGCAGCCCTCGTAAACAGCTGTCACTTACATTTCTGACATTGGAGTAACATTGTAATAATGAGGATTTTTTGTTTTTGTTATTGCAGGATGTGAATTCTGTAATGCAGACTTTTTATGATACTTGAATGTTCAAGCTAATAATTAGTTGGGTGACGGACAGAGAATCAGTTCACAGCTTTGGGCTACTTTTTAAAAATAATTCAAGCACTTTAGGATTTAATCCTCCAAGTTAAAATATCTTTTTTGGCACTTGGAAATAGCACCTTCTCATTCTTTTCTGACACTTTATCAACCAACTAGTCATTATCTAATGGAGTAAATAATTCTCAGACTTATGCTGGTAATACTTTGGCAACTGAAATGTTCTTTTATGTCAGTTAGACTTTAAATACAGGTTAGAGGATTAGACTATTTGGTCTCGCTCTATTTTTTTTTCCTCTTGAAACAAGTCTGAGGTGCTGCTTGATTGAAGGTTTCCCTCCTTTGTGTGTGGCAGTGTGTGTGTGTGTGTGTGTGTTTGGTGTGAAAAGGGGGAAGGTTGGAAGAAGGAAAAGAGAGGAGTTGAGAAGATGAGAGTAAAAAGAGGGTGAGTGGGAGGAGAAGAAGGGGGGCTGATGTTGGGGGATGAGTTAAGGGGGCGCCTGAAGAAAAGGGGTGGGGTGAACTTGTGTGGGTGAGGTAGGGAAGAGGGGGAGGGAGTGGTGCTAGTTGAATGGCAAGAGAGGGAGAGGGTGGGGGGGTGTGAGAGGCGGGACTACAGGCAGCATCCCCCGCCCTCGCGCTCGTCTCTGTGCCCCTCAAAAATTACCTGTTCCTTTAGTACTGATGTGAGCGCGTGTTGGCGAGCACATGCCACGGTGAGAGAAGAGCCAAGTCTGAACAGAACTGTCTTTAACCGGTAGCAGAAGCTCCTGAGGACCATATTTTCAACCCAAACCTCCACAAACAACACCAGAAACCTCTACCAAGTGGTTTATAACGCACCTCTGAAACAAACTGAGGACCTGAGAGAGTCGCGAGGATGCACTTGTTGTCCGCCAGCTGCGTGTCTGCCCTCCTCTTCACCGCTTTATTCTACAAAGGTAAGCTATTGTCTCATTAACCGGCCACTATTACGGGGATTTTAAGCGGGGTGCGCTCATGCACTAGAGCCGCAGGTATTCCGGGGGAAAGGGGGGGTCTCGGCAGTTTTCATGCAGGTGCCACTAAAAACTTCAGCCCGGGTTACGGAGCACATTTCTGGGTTAAGGCACAGAGCACGAGGGTGGCGGTTTGTTATAAGTTAGTTGGCTAGATATCATTAGTCTTTGCCGTGCTTTAGAAAGTTAAAGCGGCTCCTTTTGATCTTTTTAAGGCAATCGATGTGGTTTGCTTGCTATTATGCTATTAATTCGCCTATAGCCTATTTGTATTTACACAAAGAACCTCTAAGAATCGTGGTATTGCTGTTTTTGGTAGCTTATAAACCACTTATAATACAGTTAAGTCTTTTCTCCACAAGTTAAATTCAAAATAAAAGCCTAATTACCTGTACTTAGCTAAATGCGCAGTTACTTTAACTTTCCTCACCTTAGTTATTGGTTAACTAAATGTGTCCCCCTGTCTATAAAAGTGACTTTTCTGTGTGTAACTCGCTTATATGACATGAAATATTGCCCATTGTGCCACCCCCATTCTTTCCAAACCCCCCACATGATGGGAGAGGCAGGCAGTGAGGGTGTGTGTGTGTGTGGGGGGGGGGGTCATCATCACCCATTCCTCACATGTGCTCGTGCCATGATGTCATCATGATGCCTCATTTTTTGTGTGCTTCTGTCTTACTAATGCAATGCTGTTGAGCATAACGATGCCGCGTTCACATCCTGTCTGATTTATTGTAATTATAGGCTGCCTGGTTGGTTTGGGGAAACAGCTCCTGACAGGCTCCCTCTAGTAATTACACATAGGAAAGGACTCATTTTGGACGTGGATGTGTAATGGATTGTAGAAGTGAATGGTTTTAGCAGGGAAATTTGGTTCTTTAGTTAAAAATTGAATACTTGGCTTTAAGTGGTGATTAAAGTATTCTTTGAAAAACAGATTATGTTGTCCCTGGTGGCTGATGAAACAAAGACAAGAGCTTTTCCTGTTTCTTTGTGTTTCCTTGTTGTGTGCTCCTTCAGGCCAACAGGTAGTTACACCATGTGTTCCCATCACTCAGCCAGGCCATTAAGCAAAGCTGTACATAAGCTCAGAGGACCTCCTTGGAAAAGAAGGGAGGTGGGGAGCCTGATCCCACTGTACTCCCTTCAGCCTCGTCACACTACGGTGGCGCCTGTTGTTGTAAATTAACACCATGCAGCACCTATCAGTCAGGCTCAGGTGGTTTATTTGAGAGGAAACGAATGGCCCTTTTAAGGCGTTTTTACAGCGCTCTGCCTCTGCAGTGCCGTGTGCTTGAGACTGGAAGAGAGTGCACTGAGTTGGTAATGAGGTTACACTTTATGGCTGTCCACACTGCTGTGTGTTTAGCAGTCGTGCGGCCTGCAGTGATGGTCAAAACATGTGTGTATGTTTGCTTACACAACAGATGGTCACTTCACCAAGACAAACGCTGCAAGTTCTCCGCCTGACAGACAGAAGAGTCTTTCTTGATTTCATCAGTGTGGGGGAAATCTAACTGAAAGGGTTTATTTGGCTTGGGATTTGCAATAAAACATACGTCGATACTTGAAATAAAAAAACAGGCCTGTGTTTATTGTATTTGAACAGATGACGAAGGTACAGCTCGCAGGGCTTTGGCGTCAAAGGCCACGAGGAATCAGGGCCACAACAAGTCAGATGAGGAAAACAGAGCCCTGGGTTACTCCAAGAACAAACAGTCTAGAGAGAAAGATGCATCAGTTTTTTTTTGTTCACTCCCTCGTCTCCACCCTTCCCCCACCACCACCACCACCCTCGCCCCCTCCTCCTGAACAGACAGGCAGCGCTCGGTGTCACAGCTGGCATTACTTGTCGAGTGAGAGGGGCTCTCCCACTCGCTAATGGACTAATCTTGTGCGGGTGGGGGTCACCCAATTTCACCTGAGATAGATCCACTCTCCAGCTTTTCATCTTTAACTGGGTTGTGTCCGCACTTGTCCCATGGATGTTTTGATGTTAATGAGCGGGGAAAAGTACACTTGTGATACATGTGAGATTGTGTACTTGTGTGCACTTGTACACCACTCGCCTTGTTTATAGGCAGTTTCTGCTTGATGTTTGGAGACTGCTTGAGCTTGTTTCTTCTTTGAACTGAGATCTCTTTGTGACTCGCAAAGTATTGTATCCCTCCATGCAAAATTCAGATGCAGTCATGAGAAGTATGGCAACTCAGGCGAACTGTGGCTTTGAATAAAAATGCACTGTTCCTCACTTTTAACTCTTTAATACTCTCTCTTTCACAATAGCTATTGTTTGATCAGATATTCAAATGGCTTGCATGTGTACTACAAAACAAAACTGAATCATAAAATCAGATCTGACCATCTAAATAACTGCACAAACACATGAGGGAATAAGAGAGGATTTAAAATTGAATTGGGCTGAAGAAGATCTTACATTAACAAAAGGAACAAACCTCCCATTAATCCATAGTTCCTCTCACATATTAGAGCAGAAATGCCTAAAATGGCCCCAATGGGATATCTACACATCTCATTATCCTGCTGGATGCTTAACCCAATTCTGGCAGCTTGAAATGTCCCTCAAGAGGCTCTGTAGGGCTTTCTGTCCTGTGTTTGGACTGAAAAAGTGTGAGGTGAAATCTTTTGTGCAATCACAAACAAAAGTTGTTTCTGCAGAAGAAGATACAATGAGTCACCCGAGAGAGTGAGATATTTGAAAGAAACAGATGTTCATTGAGGCTAAGTTCGTTATTTTTTTCTGCTTGTGTTTATTTATATGTCTTCTTTAGAATAAGAATAAGATGCTGCTTCCAGGGACTCCTGCTCAAGCTGGCGAGGCCATACTGTAAATTAAAGCTGATTTTTTTTTTGGAAAGGAGCCCCGTGTCACTTCCCATCAGGGGGTGCAGGATTCCTCCCAGCACCCCTAGCAGCGCCACTTTATAGCCGAGATGTGAGGATCAAGCTTAATTAACCACTCACATCCTAACTAGAGCTTTAAATTACACATAACTGCAAATAGAGTCAGATCTGGGTGATGTTAAACTAAGAGTAACCTGCGGTTCTAATGAAATTAAAAACTAGCTGTTACATAATCTTGCAAGCAGCATTTGAAAAGAGCAAAGAGGTTTAAATGCAAATCTAAAACGTGGAAATCTCAGATTAGAGTCAGTGCAAGAAGATTGTTTTAGAAACTTTTACTAGAAATTAGGTGGACATCTGGAGAAACGATGCTCAGAACAAATGCATCAGGGCCATATGGTTAACTGAACTTTTAACCTACAAAAATAAAGTATATTTAACACAAATGTAGGCATATAATTTATTTTAAATCGTGCAAATCAAGCACAACTTCCAAAAAATGAAGCTCTTATGCAACACAGTTGAATTTAGGCATGCATTGAAGAGTCATTTCTTTCTGTCTTTGGTTGCCCTGCACCCCTGTGTGGGTTAAAGTGGTTCAAAACCACACTCCCACACACACACGAACTCACTCACACAAAAAAAGACACACACAGCCCCAGCAGGACACTGAACAGGTGGAGTAATGTTGGTTTTTAGGGCCGTGAAGGGGGGGCGAGTGTCTCTTTATAGTCTCTGTTTGTGTGTGCAGTTGTCTAAAGAAAAGCTCTTACTACCACCGCTAACATTTAAGCCAAATGATCATTTAAAAGTTTTAATCTTGGTTTAAATTCACCTTTAAGAGCGTGTTGCCAAAAGTTGTAAAAGTTTTTGAAATATCTTCTCCCACTTGTCATTTCTCACCACAACCTCATCTTTGGGTTAGATTTAGTGACAAACAGAGAAAAATAAGAGCGAGCACATGAACATGCTGAGTTTCCTATGTGTCACAGAGAGCAATCCCTCTCAGCTGGACTCCGGGAGCAGAGGAGATGTATGAGAGACTTTGCCTTGAGAAAATGAAAAGACTTGTGTGGCAAAAGTAATCACTCTCTGTGAGGAAAAAGGACCTTTTGTTTGCCTGTGACAGTTTTACACACAGGATTATCAGTAGAACAGGAGCAAGTGAATCTTAATTACACTTTGGTGATCGGCTTGTCCCACTCTTAAAGCCAGCATGAGATATATACAATTCTTATAATCTCTGTTAAAATTGCCTCCTTGGTTGGCAGTTTCTTTGTTGTGTAATTTACCCGTCAGGTGAAGAAAGGCTTTATCGACTTTTAATACGTGTTGTTATGCAGTTCACTTGTTTCTACCGAGGGAAAAATGTTTAAAAGTGTTAGAAAAACCTTGAAATGTTCACAAGACAGATTAACATTGTAGTTTTCTCTTTGCTGTGTTCTTGTTTTCCTGCTTTTGCACAGGTTCCACGCTCTGCCATGCAAAATAATGGTTTATTTGCTATCCAAGGGGAGGGACCAGTGCTCTATTGTTTCAGCCATAAAGAACGGCTTAACAACAGGAGAGAGATGAGTGTGCTATGCAGTAGTGCCTCTTTCTTTATGCAGGAATACCCCCATTGAAATGCATGAAGGTATCCCTGGTTTTGGTGAAAGACTAGGAGCACTCTGAAATCGGGCGACCCTTGTTTCAGGGACAAAAAAAAAGTGAGGTTGTTTCTGTCTTTTGTCATTGACGCAGCCCCCAGCTTTCACTGGATTCCTGTGGACTCCTGCCGACTGTATTGTGAGGCCGGCTCTTCTTAAACAAATGAGTGTATGATAGCGACTTCTTGCTCCCGCTCGTCTCTTTGTCATTAATATGGAACAGCACACACCCCTCTGAGAGGGCACAGAGAAGCTGCTGCCTGTCCCCCGCACCTCACATGTGCAACCTGACGGAGGGAGGGAGGAGGGGTGTGCGTGGGGGGGGGGCATCTCTCCTCCATATGAAAAGCCTGTGGCCACACCCAGCTCCAACAGGGGCCTGGATCTTTGTTCAAATCCTCCATTAGAGTCATTGCTGCGTGTTAATGAATTCTTTAAGAGGCCTCCATTAACTGTGATGGTAATTATTTGACTCAAGTGAATATTAGGGGAATTTACCAAGAAGGGGCGCATGTGTATGGAAAGCCGGAGGCATGTTCATGAGGCCTTTGTTTTTTGCGAATCACATCTAATGAACTTCTATTTGTCATTCAAATTTATCTTATAGATTAAGAAAAGACAGTATCATTATTCTTTCTTGTGACTTCAGCAGGGCTCCGGCTGACTCACAAAGAGAGATCACAGTTGAACCTTTGGTATTTATGTTTGCACTCCCATAAAAGCTTTATTTCTGCTTTTATGGGACAGGAGGCTGCCATTGTTTTTAATTTTTATTCTTATGTTGTCTAAGGTTCAGGGACACCACTCAGCTATTATGCTAAAGGTGAAACATTCATTTCCAGCCAATAAAATGACAAAGTTCTTGTCTTTCAATTCATTCCTGAATCATCCTTCATTGGGTCCAGTGCTCTTTAGCAATACTGAGCAGTTGCCCTATTCACTCAGACACTGTTTGGCAGTTTTTCATTCATGAAACATCACGCAGCTCTCCGCCTTTAGGACTCAACAGAACCGTCTTGTGTCTGCATTTGACCTCACATTCTTGCCATTTTAAAAGCTGTTTCTTTGTGTAGTGCTGATGTCCACCATCCTTCCTTCATAGCAGCAGCAGTCTGCGTCGCCTGAAGCTATCTTTGATTACACGCTGCTTCGGTTGAACTTGCAGGAGACAGGAGTTCTTATTCAGGGAGACACTTTCTCACAGGGGATAGCCTGAGCGTATGTTTGATTGGAATTAAAAAGGCTGCCATTTTGTCAGTATCTAAATAGGATACAGGATAGAGGATTAAATGGTTGGCAGGTTTCTCTGGGTCATCAATGCGTCAATATACACTTGCAAGACAAGTGCACAAGGAATGTCTATAACGTGTTAAAGGGGAAAGAAAAGCCCAAACCTGCTCTTACACTGTACCGACCTGTCATGAAATTTCCAATTCTGGTTCATTTTGAAGGTTTTTTATTCTTAAAGGGAAAGTTATTAAGTTGCAAAGCTCTCTCTGAATGGATTTCAAGCAGTTTTTATGCATGACTCCAGAGCAAGTTCACTCAGACTGCCAGTGAGCATGTGGCTCGTGGAAATGCTAGATTAATTAAACAGAATAAACGACTTTTTTAAAAACAATGATACTGTTGTTCTTGGTACCAAATGGGCCGCAAAAAGATATGAGGCTCTGATCTTTTCCTAAATTTAAACTAACCTAATTTGAACAAACAAGACGTCATTGTCCTTCTGTGTTATGGTCACAGACTTTTAGTGCTTAGACACAAAAAAATGTTCCACTGGGGTTTTAGACTAAAATAGGGTCAACAACATTTCATAAAAGTAGTGGACGCAGGGTTTTAATTTAGCAAAACTACTTTCCTATTACCTTTATGGTTGCTTTTCTAAAGACAAGTGATTTGCATGTTGTAAAGTTGATTGTTAAATAGGAAAAACGTCACACCATAACTTGATATTGGTTGATTAATAGATTAAACATTTAAAAAAAGTTGTTTCATCAAGAACAGATGTACAAGAAATGCACAATGATGTAAAATCAGAGGAGTCCAAGCTTTGACCCAGGGGCCATCTGCAGCCTAGTTTTTAAATTGCCTGCCACCTATTACACAAATAAACTGAAGTATGGCCCACATAAGCATGAAAGTTGTGCTTCACTTTAGTTGTACTTCTTTGTTTAAGGAGGAAGCATTGCTGTGTTAATTCTGTAAAGAAACATTTTGACAGAAATAATTAACTTCAGTGCTTTTGTCAAGACAATGACTTAAATGGTAAATGTATTGACAACCTGAATAATATTTCACATAGTACGTTGACGAATACAGACACTAAATAGTTACACAAATCACACTCACTTGCTCTGCTAATCAATCTGCTAATCATCTTCAAGACCAAGCAATCCTATAGAGTTTGCTGCTTCTCTGCTGCAAGGGGCTTCGCTCTCATCTATAGTTGGGTAGATATAAACCTGGGACAAAAAGTAAATAAGTTTGTGTTTGGTAGATTATTTCTTTGTTGTAACAATGCTTCTTGGCAGTATATCTTATACCTATCTTCTACCATTGGTAACCAGTTTATTTCCCTTTTAAATGGACCGACACAACCACAATGGCTGACTTGTACTAATGCTGGTTGAAGAATGGGATGCAGTCCTGCAGTAGTGTTTGACCAGGCTGGTGACCAGAATGAGGAGGAGCTGCCAGGCTGTTGTAGCTGTGTACGGTTCTTCCACACGCTTCTGAGGCTCCTGTTTGTTACATGAATAAGTTGTGGAATTGCCAGTATGTCTTGTTTCAATGGCAAATAAATAAGACATGCAACGACTGAGAAAATGGCAAGATCAGCCGTTTGGCATTGGCAGAGAAGATCTAGCCAAGGTTTCATGGGTGCAGCCTACAATCGCCCTTCTGCTCTTCCCACAGATGCATGTTCCTTCAAATGTGGCGCCATTTAAAAGGGAAATAAACAGACTGTCCAGCGGCATAAAACTGCCAAAAAGAAATAATCTATCAAGCACAAATTTCCTTACATTTTGTGCTATGTTTAGTTGTAGCCTAGGCCATGAGGGCCCCTCTAAAATCTAACTGGCAACCCCAAAATTCTTTACAACTGGCTATTTGTCTTTGTCAACCATTCATGAAACGCTGTGATGTTTTTTTATTGAATTACTAAGCCTTTGATTGGTTTTTCAAACACAAAAACACTACAGTGGCCTAGTCGTCTCATGTTTTTTCTGGGAAAAACTTGCATAAAATGATAATGACCAGTTAGCTTCAGACATACAAGTGAATCATCAGCTTTTATTAATGTAAAATTATGTTTTTTAACAGTAAACAGTTGATATTAGAACAAATATGGCATTAATTGAAAAACACTTTAGATAGGTTGTGAGTATTTGAACCTGAATAAGAAATGTGGCTGAATAAGTAGCCTGATAATTATGATTGACAGTGCATGTGTGTTTTTGTTACACAGGTTTGTCCACATACCTTTGAATCAACTTAAAATATTAATTAGTGCATATCCAGCTTTGTCAGCCCTGTAAGACCCCAGACTGGAAACCAGTTTTTTTGAGATATGAAAAAACATTTGAAATAAAACATTTCAAAAGTATTGGATAGGTGGTTGTAACATCCATCTATTATAATTCCAAGAAGCAAGTGCGTAAATGTTATTGCAACAGAGATTTCCCATCAGTTTAAATAGCAAACATACTTGAGGTGATGAGGAGTGTAGCAATATGTCAGACAAGCTGTATTCATTATCTTCTGTTGTGTAAGTCTGCCTTGTGTATATTCACGGGAAGAATTGCTCTGCATATATTTGGAGTATTTCTAATTATTTGACCCCTTCTGGAAGCTGTCCTTGCTCTAAACTGTTCATATTCCATTAATCCCTTATGAAAGCAGCACATTTTCACATTCCAGTCCATGAACATTCTGCCTCAGGGCATAGACTTCCTAATGGGCAACTTATTTACAACCATGGTCAAGTGAAAAGACACTTAACCTCAAAAATATATTTTATTGTAATATTCTGAATCATCATGATAGCATCAGCACAAAGGGAACTATTTCTTCAAACTCATTGTGAGTATTTTTTAAGTGGGGACGTTTCGGACAACAACAACACCTTCTTGCAATGCGTTGGCTGATGTCTGACTTGTGAATGTGTCTGATTTATGATAAGATGCTCCGCTCTTCTGTTAAGCATTCAGCTGTTTCACTGCCAGGCCTTAGGAGGAAGGTGAAGAGATACTTGTCTGGTAATTGGACGCCATACTTAATTTTCTAATGGGACATCTTAAGAGGTCAATAGCCTTGTGTTCCTTGGGGGGGGGTTTAAACACTACACATCCCAGTGGTGCATTTTAAGTACTGATTTCTGCACCTGCTTGTACACTTAGCACAAAGAAATAGCTTTATCAATTTGATTTGACTCAGACTTCTGCTGTGTGGTCTAAAAGGGGAGTAGAAACATTAAAAAGTGAGATCCAAAGCAGCCACTCTACCTAATAATGTCTTTGTCAGACATAAGCTGCTCTTTTAGCCTGTCTGGCAATCCTATAAAATGAGGCCTTTCTTAGATTAACTGGAGTCTTTAATTTTAAGGAATGAAGATGTCATAACCAATAATGTTACCACCCTCCATTCAAAAGCAGCTTCAGAATAGACAATGCAGCATTTCCTCTTGTAATGGTAATGACTTGATTTTTGGGTCACATAGCCCATAACTTGACTCTGAAAAATTAACATCAATTTCTGCTCTTTTCTTGGGAAACCACAGGATTACTTGACTTGTTGTGAATGGCTTGCTACAGCAGTTTCATTTATAAACAGAGCTGACAAAAGCAGAAACACCAAACCGAAGCACCATCACAGCCACAGTTTGTTACTACGATGATATTTGTTCAGACAATATTATCCTTCAGGGGTTTGTAATAATTGAACAACTTCATTCACTGCTGCTCAGGAATGCATTTCTCCATACATCAGCCTTTAGTGACTTTACTTCTTATTGTTTTCAGTAATGTCTTGCCTCTTCTATATTTTCATATCTCAGGTCATATATTTGCAAGTTTGGATGTTCTTTTAATATAAATCTTAATATTTCAGTGTAACTGAAGACAACAGAGGGAAGAATAACAAGCTTTAGTGATAATTTATTCCATCTCGGGCTGTTTGTTTTTCCATATTTCTTGCATTCTATTTTCTATAGAGTTAGAAGTTAGTCTGCAGCCATGCTAGCAGCACTTACTTAATTAATGCTGTAAAGGAACCCTGCACATGAAGACATGCTGGCTCTATTACAGACTCATTTTTGTTAGACTAGATTTCCCTGTTGTGCAATGCACTCTGGGTGGTAATGTCAACTTGGTTGCATTGTTTTTCCCCATCTTTAAAGCCTTTTTAATTTAACTTGAGTAATGAGGTAATGTAAAGAAGTTACAGTTATATAGAACCAGATGAGCACTAATAATAATAACTTAATAAGATGGGGGTGTCATTAGGGGTCGACCAATATTGTTTTTTCAGGCCTGATACTGTTTATTGGTAGTTCGTGAGGACATTTGGAACCGATATGATTATTTTATATGGCTCTAATGTACTTCATGTGGTATAAGTAAAACTGCACATTAGAAAATGATGGAAAATAAACAACTTAGCTCAAGCTCTACTAGCATGAGAAGCAGTACAGAGCAACACAGTAGCAGCAGGAAACAGGAAATTATTTAATTCATAAAATGCATACGTGTAGAGTAAAATTAAAAGCCAATATTGATAATCAGCCAAATGCCAAATATCGCTACTTGTATCAAAAAATGTAGTACCCAAAAAACACAGTAATTTGAGTAAATGCAATTAGTTTCTTTCCATGCCTGTAAACAGATTTGTTGTGCACGGCTAAGGTTTGCAGTGCCAGCGGCAGCTGTCAGTGCTCCTTAAAGTGAAAGCAAATATGCAAATTTCTACATGCTCTGCATTACAGATGATTTACCAGTTTAACCAGGGAAGGCAAACAAACAAACATGTGTCCATTTTCCAGATGAAAGTACTGCCACTCTGATGTGCTCTGACTAACCATGCTTGTTTACATCGGGACAGTAGAGCATTTTTGTGCACATTTCCAATTAAACGTTTGGTTTTTTTTTTTCTTTTCACTACATCATTTGTATCTGTATAAGATTTAATTGCAAATCATGTTTTTTGTGTGGATACTTCTGTCTGGAGCAAACAATAGCTGGTGTTTCTATCAGTACATCCATGCTGCAAACAGCCCCTCCAAAAATATATTCATGTGCTCTCATTGTTTAGTCTAGTTTGTAGCAGTAAGATAGAGTTTTCCTAATTATCAGGGGTGTTTCGTCGAGTTACGATTCATAGCCTCCTCCCGTCTTTGAGGGGAGTCTTCGCCCGAAGCGCTAGGCTTTTTGTCTGACCCAGCAGTAGAAGCTTCTCCAGAGGACTCTCTGAACAGCGTGTCGACTCAGTTTGCTTGAAGGGGGGATCGTCTGTCCATGGAGAATTTAACTCCTGAGCACTCTTTTGGCCACGTTGAAGATATTTTTATATTCTGTAGATACAAACCAGTAGTTGAGGAGTTGTTGGCAACCTTTTTGCTTATTGACATGTTTTTTTTTTTTTTTTTTCTGTGTGAGTGTAGTGAGGTGTTTTCTCTGCTGCTCCACTATCAGTTCGATCTGCAGGGCTTCTTATTCTCTTGTTGTTCACCGCAGCAGCAGACACAGATGGGGGTTGGCTGAATATGTGCAACGCTAGGCAGGATGGTTAAAAGCACTTACCTCCATATGTGGCTTCATGATGGATGGAGACAATCTATTAGCCTCTACTAATGAAATTATTAGCCTTTTGAAATGTCCCATGCATCCCAGACATATGACATCTGCTGAATGGTTTGAACAGAGAGAGTGGTTATCTCATCCTACAGAAACAAAAGACTGTAACAAAAGAGCAGATTGGGTTTGTTGTAACAGTTTTCTTTGTTGTTAAAGGATAGTAATACTTGTGACCTTGCTTTTACAAAAGAGTAATTATTTTTGAACAAAAGTACATTTCTTTCACTTAAGAAACCACTTTTCCTGTCATTGAAAGCATAAATTCATCATACACAATAACAAGCGCTGAGCTCATACGTTTTAAACCTTTCAGCCAAATCACATCAACAGTTATTCCCTCCACATAAATCTGAAAGTCCTAAAGTCATAGGAAGACTCAGCGGTGTGACAGCGTACGTTAATCTCCAACCTTTCACGGCTCTCCATCAAAGCAGACGCTGGTTCATGGGTATTAAACGTGAAACCAAACAGATTTGATGTGCGAGCATGTACATAATCCTTTGTATGTACTATCTGCATTCCATGTATTCCTCCCACAGTGCTGTGCTCTGTTTAGCCAGCAGAGGCTTTAGGACCCCCCCGGAGCCACGAGCTAAAGCGGGACACAATCTGAAACCGTCATGCCCTCCTTAATACCAACCAGGCTGTTGTGCTTATTAGGATGGGGAGCGACGCCTGCACTGTTCACAGTGAAAGGTTAGAAGGTCAGGTCCGTCATTACAGCTGCACAACAGCATACATGTCTCTGTACTCAACTAATGTACAAGTATCTGCCTCTTTGAGGCAATTTCCAGAGATGAAAGCTACACCGGCCATGCTCTGAGCAAATGAAAATATCTACCTGTTATTATCTTGCTCTGTTTGTGGCCCAACAAAGCATACATTATTGATACAGCAAAAGAGGAGGGGAGCATTACATTCGGACCACAGTCAAGCTATTGCTCATATTTTGTTTTATCATCCATTTGTGGTGGGAAAATATTAGTCCTCGCCTCATGCAGCGTCTAATGAAGCACTTTAAGATCGATAAGTGGATCCATTCTTGTTTACCCACGTAGAGAAATGATGAGCCTTGGGCTGATTCATCTCCTTCCTCCCTTCCTCTGCACTGGTCAAGGCTGTGTGTGAGTTTGTTGTTGTGTAGAGAATGGATCACTTTACCTCCAACAGGGCAGCGGGTTCGATTGGTATCCTCAGGCACTAACTGCAAATGTAATATGGTCATAGAGATAGTATAATAGTAAACACAACTGCTCCCCAAGGACCAATGTGCTACAGATGTTCAAAGGATTTCCTTTTGACAGGAGGCACAGGGGCAGGGACAGGGCGGGGCCATTTTAACAGGAAATAAAAGCACTTGTGGTGGAGACAGACGGGCAGGCAGGCAGGCAGGTACTTGAACAAAAAACTGATTGCACTTTGAGTAAACAGTGGATTCTAGCTGCCAGCTGGGCTGATATTTTCCGAACAAAAGAATTAATGTGATGCACTGGAGTTACCATCAGTAGGATATTACTTTTAGTCTGATGGTGGAGTAAATGTTTCCATTTTGACTCTTCCTCCAGCATATAAAATAAAAACAAGAAAGAGGATATTTGCTGTTGCATTTAAGCTAGACCAAGGTCTCAAATACCTCGAAATGATAAACTCGAAGAAAAAACACAACAAAATCTGGCTACAGCTGGCTACAGTTGTTTTTAATTTATATATATATATATATATATATATAAGTAAAAAAAGAAAAATAGAAAATATCTGTCAGGTTCACTGCATTAAAAAGGGATTTGGGATTTCTGTGTTTATCTCATTCAATTTACAATTTCTTTCTGCACTTGAGTTTAATAGTTAAATTGAGAACTTCCAACATTTTGCACTAATTGACATTGATAATAAAATTATTGTGGCTCCCAAAGTTACCCATCCCTGAACTAGACCTTCACTAAAATTTCTTTTTCAGCTGCTTTTCTGTCCAAGAAAAAAATTGAAAATGTGTGCAACATGTTCCCAAAGCCCTCAGTGACTAGGTAAATTGCCCTTTTAATAGGTTTTATCCACAGTGCCATTTGGGGGACATTTCATTGTTGTAGACCGCAACTGCCATTAAAAAATCAACTAAAAAATAATTTCATGGCTATAGCAGTCATCACTTGTTGCAGAGATAATGTTTCATGTGAGGATTTGTAATGGTTTGTAATTTAATTTCAAAATAATCAGTTGTTTATCCTTCAATTCAGCTAATTAATTAGCTCAGAACTATCAGAAAACAGAGAAACCCATTCCAGGTGACATCTTTAAATGGCTTATTTAGTTTAACAAACATCCTGAAGTCATTTAATTTACATTTATATAAACAGAAAAGAGCGTAGATTCTTCAGCCAGCATAACGTTTCATAATTTGTGACATTAAGGATGAATCGATTAAACTATTTGGGTTAATATCTGCGGATCCATTAATCAATTAGTCAACTAATGCTTCTAGTACCAGTGCGTCTCTGTTTCTCTCTTATGGATATGACGTTAGTGCCAACAACCCTCAGGCTTGTAATAAAATTGATTATAAACTCTGTCCTATCTATAATCCAGAGAGCAGACACACACAGAAGTCAGTCCGCTGCAGGCAAGTGGGGCTGACAGGTTCATGGCCTGTATGTGAAGAAAAAAAAAAAGATCCGTCCTGTCTGATGTGAAACCTCTTGAAGAGACCTGGTGAAATGACGAGCACTTTGATGTTGAGGAGGTTGTTTTGAATGTGTCAGGAATATTTTAGAGGCTCTTATTAGCACATCTGGCTGAGCAAAAGGGGGAAGGTAGAGGGGTGAAAAATGAAAGTGTTATAATAACTTCAAGATTCATTTCCTGCACTTAGATTTATGGATATCGGTTCAAATGTGTCACAGATTCAAAGGGCACTTCGGTGAAAAGCGTTTCTCGCTGTTGAAAGTGTCCATTTGCAGCATCACACCATCTGCTGCACCTCTTTAACCCCCACATTTATTTTACAAGGCTGTAAACATTTACGGTATTATCTTTGTGACTGCATTTCAAGTGTTAATTTGGTTGATTATGCCTCCTGTGATTCCTGGAGGAAAAGGTGATGCTTTATTTTTAATTACATGAGCTAAAAAGTGTTTTGAAGCAGGAAGTCGTGCCCTCTGAGAACCTGTGTGCATTCATCTGCACTTTATTATCTCCAACCTGGTAAAAGCACCCAGGAACGATGTGATCAGATACCTGCTATCGAAGCTTTGCTATAGAGTCAGATTCAGGTGCCTTAAGTGCTGTGGGCCTTTAAGGACACAAAAAAACACTATATGTGTGTATGTGAAAGTTGCAGATGGTGTTTAAAGCTTGTTACCTTTAATGCACACACAAGGTGCAGATGTGTTACTCCCCAGTAAAAATGAGCATATTATGTCACATTAATGCAGCGGAACGTCTACAGATCTGCACCAGATTTTTAAAAAATCCTTAACGCTTAACTTAAACCTCAAAAAAGATTCTTAGAAGAGATGTTTCACTAACTGACAAACTTAAATTCAAAGGCTCTGTGATAAGAAGCAGTGCTGTTGCTATGCATACGAGCTCTTCATTAAGCACCAGGGAGCAAGACGAATTCAATAACGCTCCTTGGATCTGCCGCTGTAATAAAGTTTGAAGGCTTCTTGGCATATGAGAAAGTTATCACATTTAAATTACCCAGAAATGATTAAGATTGAACGAGTGGTTTCTAATCACACTTCTGAAATGGGGAGTTAATAAGGCCTCCAGACTTTCCATCCTCTGCACACAAGCTACACCTTAAATAAACTCCTAGGCTAATTTTATAGACTTTCTTTTTTGCATCCTTAAAGGTATGCAGGGAAAAAAATACTGAGGATTGAGCAGCAGTGGCTTCAATAGATGAGTAAAATGTGTTTTAGATTAACATAGATACAGATGCTTTTTATTAGAAGACTGAAGGTCAACTTTTACTCTGTGAATTTCTGAAGGTCTAAACCCTGATTTGCCTGTCAGAGCCTACAGATGCCTTCAAGCAATTTAACTTAATCAGGTTGTACATTAATCTTCACAACCTCATTAAAATGAGTTTTAGCCAGGTGGCAGAGGGATTCAAGTTGGCAATGCCCAGTTTTTACATTATGATTAATCCATTTAGCCCTGTGAAGCTGTGATCCACTTAGAGAGACTTTGTACTGAGGGAATTTTTATACCTGAATAAACTTGGTCATTGACACTATGGACGTTTCCAGGCGACTCATTTCCTAGTCAGTTAAAGGTAAGTTAAAATTCTGCTGAACTGGCTGGTATAAAGATTAAAAAACACTTTGAAAATAGGGATGCATGATATTGTATTTTTGATGATATCAGAGATGCTGACATTTCCAAACACATGCTGATACTGATACTGATACACCTTTTTAATTTAGAAAACATCAGGTATCTCATGTGCTAAGATAGGCTGAGTCAAGTGGAGCTGTGAGAGGAATAGGGAAGTAGACAGTCTGGTAGTTGTTTCACATTTGGAATTTTATTTCAAAATGTTCAGAGCTCCCATTGGGCCTTTTTGAGTGTTTGGCACCCCAAGAAATTACCTACTACTACCTGATGGCAGAGTTATACATATTGCTAATATTTAAGGCCATATATGGCTGCTTAGACAAAAAATAAAACATCTTTAATGCCAAAGTGAAAACAGATTTCTACAAATTAATGTTAAAATAATAAAGATATGTAAGCTAAAATAAGTGACTGCTTGATTATTCATCCCCTTTAAAGGGACTGACTTAATTTAACACGGGTCCAGCTAACTGGTGCTAGAAGTCTCCCAGTTAGTAAAGTGGGGATCACCTGAGTGCAGGGAATGTGTCTCAAGTGATTGTAGTTTAAAGACACCTGTCAGGTCCAGCCTCTGGATAATCTGTATTCCTGGCTACCATTACACCATGGAGACAAGAACACCCCAATCAGCTCAGAGGAAAGGTTGTTGAAACATACAAGTCTGGAGGTGGATAAAGAAAAATGTCAGAGATCCTGAAAATCCAGTTCAGTTAAATCCATCATCAAGAAATGGAAGGAATATGGCACAAGAGTAAATCTGCCTAGATCAGGCCGAGATCATTTGTCTGGTAATTTGTGGCTGGACTTGAAAAGGGCTTTTCATGCTCGACCTCAGAGCAACCGGATAGAGCTGGAACAGTTTTACAAAGCAGAATGGAGTAAAAATGAAGTGTCCAGATGTGCAAGCCTAATTGAGAACTATCCACACAGATCGCAGCCAAAGATGCATCTACTAAATACTGACTTGAAGGGATGAATATTTATTCAGTCACATATTTTATATTACATATATATTCAATTATCTACACTTTGACATTTAAGAGGTTTTTTTTAAACTAGTATTGCCAAGGCTGATATCATGCTAATGATATTGTACATCCTTATCAGAAGCAGTTCAAACTGAGCATAATTTATTCAAAATTAGCAATGAAACGAAAAATACTGCTAAACAGTGCTGCTCTAATGAGATGCGGTCTGTTTGCTGTGGTTGTTTTCATCCAGGTCATAGAGCAGAGGATGAAGGCCCAGTGACTGTGGCATAACAGTAGACCAACAATGTGGGCAAAAGTATTAGTAATTTGTACAATGATGGTGATGATATTTAACCGTGGGCACATAATTGGGACACAGTAGAGGCATGAGGCTCTATTAAAAGCCTCTGATACAGACTGGTATTTTAAAAATCTATCAGTTTCATTCATAGTCACCGGGGTGAGGTAATTCCAGCTTTCCAGGAAACTGAAGAGTGAAGTCATTGCCAAAATGTTAGGAAGGGTTAATGGACAAGTAGGAAGCAGTGTGCCTAGTTAATGGCCTAATGCTGCTTTTAATGGCAAGTCGGTAATGGGACTTCTCAGTGGACGTTTGGAGTCAGGACTGCGAGATCTCCTATGATCTGCCCTCAAGTCTAACCCACAGCCTTTTCACAACCACTCCTCCCCTCGGGCCCCGTGGCCTGCGCCCCACGAATACATAATTCACGATATAATGGACGCGATTTCTGAGTGCACTTACCATCCTGATCACTCCTGCAGCCGGCTGTCTTAAGAGCAGTCCCTGAGCCGTGGCGGCTCATCTGTGGACACAATTTATGACATTTTTTAAGAGGGTTTTACGGATGCCTGTGTGGTCGGGAGTTCAGAGAAGAACATTTGAAAGACTAATGATGGTGCCACAAGATCAATTTCTAGGAAACCTTATGGCAAGTCATTTAGAGCGATAATCACCCCTCCTCGTAATATGCTTTTATCTTCCCCATCTGTCTCGCCCAGAGGAGAGTGAAACAAAAAGACTTCCTGTAATGCTGCAGGGCATATAGAAGATTTAAATACTTTTTGCAGATATTTTAAATAAGGTGTGTGTCTTTCTTCATAATTGTACAAGCTTAAGGGTTGTAGTATCATTATTTGTGCTTCCATTAATTCAAGCACTAACTTTTCCTCCAGCATGTTAATTTTCTCTAAGTGCTTTGCTGGAGCTTCAAGACGACAGTTAAAGTTTAATCAAAGCTGAATTTTCTGCTTTGATTGTGTTTTCAGCATCTTTAAAGTGATTTGGTGAAATAAAGGAACATAATCATCATTTATTCAAAGCACTTGACAATCGTTTCCTTTAAAAAAAATCTTATACTAAACTCAGCTCTAATCAAAGAGAAAAATGCAAAAGGTCTCAAATTTTCTTCTTTTAAAGACGTTCTCTAAATCCTATCATATGCCCCCTTGGTTTACAGCTGAAATTGTACATTTTTATCAAATAACTTTAGAAATTCACAATGCTTCTCTTTTCAGTGTGTTGTTAGTGATATGAGAGGATCTCTGTGGTGTAAGAGCTAATGAGACAAGGTCTGGCAATCTATCTGACAGTGTGCAGTCTGTTTTCTTGTTTGGCTCTGTGTTTTTTCTTATTACCTCAGATAACGTCTCAAACACCGACAACCTGACACCATGTTGAGACATTTCCACAGCAGCCTCGTTAGAGTTTTAATGGAAAACTTTACAATATAAATCTCCAGCGGGAACTTTTTGATGACATGCTTTCTCTCATTATATGAACATTTTGAAGAGCAAGGTACAACTAAAAGATAGATTGCTCTGATGGTGTCCCTAATGGACCAGAATGCAGCACGGTCACGAGGCGTCCTGTGTTTTGAGCTGTGGAAAAAGGACCTGCATCTACCTTTGGGCTTATTATTCCAGTGCACATGCTATTATTCTCCTCACCTACACGAATAACCCACAGCTGATGCCAAGTGTTTGCGCCTGTTCTCAAGGGAATGTCAGCATGTATGCTGGAAACTGAAAGTAATCGCAGGGGTAGAAGCAAACAAGATGCAGCTTGAGTTAACACATAAATTTTGCATGTGAAAAGTCTTATGGAAAAAAAGAAAAAGCTTTAGAAAAGTTGTTTTTGAACATTGAAAATTTAAGAATTTTTGAGTCAGTCAAAAACAAAGTAATGTTTCCAGTGAAACAAAGAAATCTGATCTATCTAGGACAGGAAGTGTTTCTTTTATGTAAGACTATAAGTGTTAATAAGAAGATAATTTTTTACAGTTTTGGAGCCTTTAAGTCCAGTGTGAACTATTTAGGATTTAAAAGCTTTTTTTCCCTCTTGCACTTTTTTCTCAGCCAACCCCCATCTCACAAGTGGCTGCAAACACCTAAAGCTAAAATAAATCTCCAGCCTCTTCTTACTTTTCTTTGTCCTCTTGTCTCGATCCCCGACGAGAGGCGGAAGCAGCAACCTGATCCCCCCTCAGCAGGTCTGCACAGGTAGTGAGCCCTCCTCCGGATGAGTCTGAATCCAGAGGAAATGGAGCCAACATTTTCAGTCACAAGGCAACAATAGGAGCCTGACAGGTGGGACTGCAGGCGATGCATTAGCAGTGGTCCGGCTTGCTGTTGTCTGCTGGTGTCCGTTGACCACACATGATGCTGCAAATGAACATTGTTGTCTTTTGCCTGAGGTGGACAGGGCTCTCTATATGTCTGCCTATAAAATTCACACTGGAGACATAGGTTTATTTGTAGCTGGAGGGCTGTAAAGCAGGTTAGACTTCTTGTTTTTTCAGGTACATGGAGATATAAAGATGAAATGAGTGCTCTGATGAGAGTTATTTACTTCACTTTACTCCTCTGTGCCTTCACATTTTTATTTCTGTGAAAAATTCTTCCATGCAGACGAGAGTTTTCGTCTTATTTCTCTGAATAGCACAGAATACTAAAATGAGTTGTGTTATTGGGTGTTGTGTTTGTGAAGCATGAAGGCTATTGTTGTTTTGGTTGCACAGTAGTCTAAAAATGTGCTCATGCGGTTGGGGGGAGGAGGGAGAGCCATTATACCTAGATAGACTCACACTCGTAGTACTGAGTTGGATAGTCTACATCATCCTCCTCCTCTTTAGCTGAACACAGGTTTGCTTTGCCCTGAGGTGACAAACATGGCTCTGCACAGTGTGGGCTGTGGAATCAGAGGGGTTTTTATTCCCTTTATTGTGGTGCATTGTGCTTTTGAATTTGTCTCTTTTTTGACAAGAAAAATTCAATGGAGCTTAATAAATGTATCTCAATTAAACAATTAGTAGCTTGACAGAAAATTTGAATCTTTTGTAACAGCTGAGCAATTGCCAAAGTCATTTAAAAGCAGAAATCTTAAGCTGTTTTCAGTAGCAGCAAGTCAGAAGGATTTAAATTATTGAAGGCAGGAATTTTGAATAACAGAGAATAACACATAGAAGAACAAAATCAGCCTTTTCCTCATCTTAATAATCTCAACATCAGGTGTATTGTTAGCCTTAACCTATTTGGGTACTTTGCCCAAACGATGCCGGTCCCATCCTTTCTGAATGAAAATGTTTTACAAAATAAATGGAGGGGAATGGGAAAGTTTGGGTCATTTGTGATTTAAAAGCTTAAAATATGAAAACAGTACACTTTAATGGTTATCCTGTGTCTGAGTCCAATAGTTAGAGGGTTATGAATAAAAACTCTTGACATTTCAGTGAGGATTAGCATCTTAGAATTTTAAAAAGAACTAAGTTTAGGGGTATATGAGTGACTGTTCAGTCTCTATCAGTCAAACTGGACAAGTGGCCCCATCCCCTGACCTTATGTATGCATGCATTTTAACCTTGAGTTGATTCTAAACTTACAAAACATCATTAATGCCCTGTTTAATGTGCCAAAAATCTGTGTATAAGTGAGCAGACTGCTGCTCCTGTTGTTACAGAGCGATCGCAAGCTTAAAGTCAGTAGAAACACAGCAGTGGTCTTACATCTGACTGCTATAATCCTCTCTTGTCAGCCCAAAGACATGGAACTCTTCTTTTACTCTCCCTCATCAGTTAAGGGTAAAAAACATGGTAAATCGTGGCTTTTCTGTTTCCCAAAGACTGCCACTCAAACAGGGAGCTTGCTTTCACCCAGTTGGGGGCGTGGTCACTCCGGAGAGCAGGGAGTGACTTTGCACTATCAATAGGATGCACTTTAAATACCCGTCTTTCACCTAATAAGTAGGCAGAACCCCACGATCAACATACTAGTATAACACCCAGAACCACAGGCCATCACTGATAGCAGATGCAAACATCACACTTTGTATGCGACTATTGAATATTGCTTCACCACATGAGAGGTGCATTTAAAGGAAAGTTACTCTTTGAAAGTTGTGAGCAAATATTTAAAGAAAATGCACATTTCCAACAGAAACGTTTATTAACTTGATGCTAATACATAATGCAAACAACCATTCACGGGCTTTCAGATGAAGAACTGCTTGGCACTAGTTTTTACCAAAAAAAATCTGTTTTTATAAGTTGAGATGAGTAAAGGCAAGGGTTTTGTAATGGTGGTTAGCAAACAGCTTTCAGATGTGCTACAGCCACCATCTTGTAGAGGTGAAACCATTTTTTTTATGATCAATTTCTATTTGAATACTCCAAAATCATTGCCCATCTCCAACTGCTAGTGGCCTCTTCACTGCTATGAACATTCTGGTGTACATAAAGACACGGATCAGGCTAGCGGTGCTATTTTTTTAACAGCTTTTCTCCCTCATTAGGCCACAGTCATTCATTCAGAGAAAGCAATGTAGTATGCTTTTATTTAGATAAACTTTGTGGGATGCTTTTTGATTAAAAATATTCTTTATCAAAAGACAAAGAGTGGCCAGTGCAGGCAGGGGGGCTGACTTGCCAGTTTTTGGTTCATACTTAACAATTGTGAACTTTACTGCAGGCAGAGAGCTCAAACACAATACCAGTAGACAGCAACTGTTTTAAATAGAGCTACATGGCTGCACAGAGAGTTAAAGCCTTTCTGTCCCCTTGGGAGGTCCCAAACAGACTCTCCTCTTTTCTGGTACAACTTTTATCTCTGGGTTTTATGGTAGTTTGATAAGAAGTCTTTTACAGATACATAAATGATGTAAAGAGCCTTAGAGCCACAAATCTACTGTCATCTCAGAGTATTTATACAACTTTATAATTGAATTTTGTTTTTATATCCTGTGTTTGAGGAAGCATGCACTGTCACTGCCCTGCCCTGCAGGGTTTAAGCATCAGTAAGGCCAAACATGCAAAAGTTGTTTTTGTTCAGTAGACTGGATACTGACGATTGTCAAGATCAATTCTAATTTTCTTATGTCAAATCTCAGACATCATTTCCTGGAGTCTACACTGATGCTGCAAGTTTTCACTGACCAACAGAACCAAAATTACAGTCACATAGGAGCACAGAAGCAGTAAATCTTCACATCTAAAACCAAGGAGAGTCCAGTTTGCTTGCAAAATAACTCACCAAAGTTTCAAAACAAAGGCTAGATTAACATTTAAACAACTTAATGGTTAAAGATTGAACTGTGCCCTTTCTGAGTGTCAGAAGTAGATGACATTATTTCCAGTTTAAAGCTAAAAACTTTCCACTGAGAAACCTTTCCTGTGTATGTTTCAGGGGAAAATGTTTTTATTGAAGGTAAAAATGAATTAGTCTGCTGTTCTTGAAACTAATAATCCATTTTAGTGTTGCCTTGCATAGCAATAAAACTGCATTTGCATCAATTTGGCAATATTTTAATGTCAGAAAACATCACTCTCTGTTTTCCGTCATAAACTAATAAAGGTGTTAGACTTTGAACAATGTTTCTTTTTACTTGTAGATAAGAGTCCACAGAGAGTGGATCACTTATTAAAAACAAAAAGATGTAGACAGGCAGGCTGCAGTTAGAAAGCAGAAAGAGCCTACAGGGATATACCGTCAGAAAATGAAACCTTTATTCCGAGACACTCTGGCCATAATGGACCGTCTTTCAAATTGTATCACTCTTAAAGACCTTTGCACCCCTCTGAAGGTCAATGAGACACAGGGCAACCTCTTTAGTGCGGTTCCTAGCTTTCCAGTGTCCTGAAACAGATGGTGTGGCAGAAAATGGGACTTTGGAAATGGCCCGAAGTCTTCATGTGAGTGCAGTTCATTTCACATAATGTGGCTTTTGTGAATCCTGAAGTAGCAGAACAAACTCATTCCTGCTGCTTATTTCTGCAAAATAGATCGAATCAGGCAGTTTGTCAGCATCAGCACCAGACCTGAAACAATTTCAGCAATTATTAAGCAATCAATCATTTATACAAGCAAATACTCTCTGGATAAAACTTCTCTGAAGTGAGGGTTTTGCTGCACTTCTTGTCATTTATATACCAAAACAAAGATCAGTGGATTATAACTTCTGGTTTGGGTTAGAAAAAAAGGGAAAGTCATAATTTTGGCCTTAGCATGTCTGTAGATGTTTTCATGTTTATTTGGCATTTCATGGATGGATGGTCTATCGGTTAATTAATTGATAGTTACATGTTGCTGAAATAATGAGGTGAAAAGTTAAGGGAACACAAGTGGTTACAGTCCTTTTTGAGGAGAGAAAGAATGTCTTAACTAAATTTCATGACATCCAATCACTACGTAGACAAAATTCACAAGAAAGCCCAGCTTCATTGACTCATTAAGAAAACTTAGGAGTTTCCCAAAATCACAGAGGTTCATCATCTTGGGACTATGTGTTGGCATGAAAACAAACGGTTCTTTGGACTGCACGCTGGCACACTACCCAAGGATCCAACAACTTCTTGGGACTTTTCTTTGGTTTTATGCGCAACCATGGTTATAATGATTATACATGTTAAATTTAGACTTGTATAGTACTTTTCTAGTCGTCTGACTACTCAGAGCCCTTTTAACACCATGGGTTACACCAACCCATTCACCCATTTCACTGACACAATGATGCTGAAGGCTGCCATGTTGAGCAGCCATCAGCATTAACCAATCCAATTCATACACATCTATATAAATTCACACAGCCTTGATGCAACGGGGGGTTTAAGTGTCTGTACATATCAACATGTGACTAGAGGAGCTGGGGATCAAACCCCCAACCTTATAGTTGGAGGTCACCAACTCTACCAACAACAGGTGTTCAAAATTGCAATTCAGTACAAGTAGAAATAAAGTAGCTTTTATTTTTGTTTTGTTTAACGACAAATAAAGGAGCCCCAGGCATCCACCCACAGTAGCCATTCAGGTACTAGAATTCTAGTGGTATACTTATTAACAAGCCTGGCTGATTATTAATGCCGATGTTTGGCATTTAGCCCATTATCAGTATGTGAAATGTTCTGCCCACAATACTATCTGATTGACTTGATGTCACACAACTGCCAGCCAATCAGCACTGAGGTCTGGGGGGCACTGACACAGGGAGTGTATGGCTTCACTTCCTGCTGCTCGTCCACTACTAAGAATCTACATCAGTATTGGCCCTGAAAAAGAAATAAGGCAGCAGGAAAACAGGAAGGATACCATACACTTACTGTGTCAGTGGCACCCAGGCTTAAGTGTTGATTGGCTGGAACTCATGGCATCTAGTCAATCAGGTTGTGTTGTATACAGGACATTTGGTAAGACCTTGGATAGTGAAACTAAAGCCAGAGGGGTAGACACACTTTGCAGGTGAACCAAAGTAGCAATCCAGATGTGATATAAAGTGACATAAAGCAACTGGTAAAGCAAAGCTACAGAGATCACCACTTACAAAAGGGTACTAGGCTGCTTGCTGTTAATTTTTTGGGTCTTGGGTTTCATGAAACTAACAGGATTTGCAGGTGTAGTTTTAATATTTTTTTTCCAATTATCCAAGTGTTTTGAAAGGGTTTCCAAAAATAGTGGTTTCTGGTGCGGCAGTGACTCACAAGCATATTTGATTAAGTTATCTCTATGTTTCTACCAATCACTGTATCTCTAAAGGTTCCTGTCATCTAGGTGGAAAACCCACTCTGATGTTGGAGCTTAAAATGTAGCTTTCAGCAGGGTTCCAACTATAATTGTTCCCATTTCTTACATCATGAACACAGAGAAAATATAAAAAGAAAGTTCTTAGAACCATGAAAAACTTCCCCTGGTTTCTGTTGTCTGTTCAAATGTTAAGGCCAGCCATCCATCATTTGTCAAGATTTACAGCCTAGACCAAAGAGGCAATTCTCTGACAGACCAAAATAGACATCACAAGGGCCATGGCCTCAGCATGGCAGCACAGTTTGAAGCCTTCCCATAAACGTGACAAAGGTGTAATTTTGTTAGATTGGGAAAAAGCTACAACCACCTTTCTTTCACCGCCTCATACAGAGCAGAACATACAGCAGACTTTGCTGAGTATGCGTTCTCATTACCTGTTGACAAAATGAGCCTCTCAGCCTTTTTGACGGCCAGCTCTAGGCTTTTTGGCAAAAACAAAGAAGAATAAAAGCTTGATGCTCTTGGTTTAATGCTGTGAAGACACTGACAGGCAATTACAGTTGGTAGGAAAAGGCAAAATTATAGTGAATACAATGCTGATGCTTTAAATAGTGCCTCAACCCTGCATCGTTGAGAGAATCGTGTGAAAGGGATGTTGTGCAAGTGTGCTGTCAGTTATCCATCAGTGACATGATTACACCCCTTTCCCCCGAGAGAGTCAGACAGGGATAGTGAGGATTTATCTGTGTATTTTTGAAGGAAAATCCCTCTTCAACTGGTCTGGAACACTTCCTCAACTGATACTGTAACAGAATTTTAATACAGTCATAGTAAAAAAAAAAATGACTTGAGGGTGTCTGCAAAGTGAAAGAGCTGACAAAACAACGACCTATTCGTGATATTCAAGTGATAGACATTTTTTACAACATCACACTCAGGGTGGAAGCTCCAGATCTGTTACCATGCTTTATTTTAGTTTTGTAAACCATACAAATGTTGGCAGATAACAAATTGTTATCATGCCGAGTAGTTTTTAATAGACGCTGTTTTAGGTTATACTCATATATCCAGGCATTGAGTGACAATATACAGCACAGGAATGTGGATGTTAACCTGCTAAGAGGTGAAGCCTTATGCTAGGCACATTCTGTAAACTAACTTCACATCATTCCAGTCTGAAGTTAACTTACAGATTGCATCTACTTCACTTGAGACCAAACAGATGTATATTTTGGGTGTAATCAAATTGAAATTTTGAATACCTCTGAAACTCAAGACTCTTGTTTTTGTAGCTGTGGTATAATAATGTTTGATTCTTTACTATCATATAAAAGTTTAACATTCTGACAGTATGAGCCCAGCTTTGACCCTGGTGGTAGACTCAGCAGCTTTCCCAGAACCTTGACAAAGTAGGAAGTAAACCTTTTTTTCTTTTAGCTTGTAATTACAAACTGAGTTTGTTAAATCTGATCTCCTCTCATTTAAAATACTTGATAAGGCTTATCAAAATGCAGCACTTGTTAAATTATTTAAAAAAAAGACAAGGACAAGAAGCAGAATGTCACGGGAGGTTAGGCTTTCCTTTAATTCCTGCTGTTTAGGCAAGCACCATTCACTACAAAAATCCAGCCTTTCCTCAAGTATTATTGATCCAGCCCAAGTGAATCTGTCTGCCCTCCTCTCTGCTGAAGCGCTTCTGAAGCAAGGCTATTTGCCATCAAGTCTTTGAGGACATGCGCCATGGGATCTCTATTCACTGCACAGTCCTCATTTCAGCACTTAATAAGTTTAGGCCTCCGTTTTCTTGTTGATGTTGGAGCCAAAGGAGGTATGCACACACATTCACACAAACACAAAGAAACGGGAGGGCGTAAGGTAAAAGAAATAGGGATATAGAAAGTAGTGTGGGGAGGTAGCTGATTTCCCTGGTGAGCTTATATCTGAGCTGTCGTCACCTGTCTCTTCTCCAGGAAAGAGGAGCCTTAATCATGAACATGAAAGTGTCTCCTGTGGTGCTGCCTCCTGTCTCTGTCACTCGCCTGTCTATTACTCGGTACAGACACAGTATTAGCTAATTTTTTGTGTCCATTATGAGAGCACTGCTTTAAAAGTGAGGAGAAATTCACATCAAAAATGACGGGCAAAGTTATTTAAGGTTCTGAGGACTGGTATGATAATAAAGGACATGGGTGTACTACACTGGAACAAAGTCTTAATCAGAACTTTAATCTTCTTTTTGGCATCCCAGACAACCTGAGTCCTCTTTGACAGCTTAAAAAAACACGTAAGTCTTTTCTTTAATGTAATTTTTCTGGCTCTTAATTTTCAAAAGTGATGCATATAGGCATGATGTTGAAAGAAGACAAGCTCGGATGTTAGACATAGTGTGAGGCTGTAACACACGGATAAAAATGGATCTTAGTATGTTCTGTTTGTGTGACTGGCATAGATTTTTTATTTTCATTATACTCCTCCTTAAATGTGAATTTATTGATTGGAATTTTTAAGTGTTTCTCATTCTTAGTCCTTTCATAGTCTATTATCATGTTTATTTCAGCAGCTATTGCATTTTTCAACCCTGCACTGATGTTTTAATTGTCTGCTTTCATAAAGTAAGGTTTAATTTTTAATGCTTGTGTGTAGTGTGCAAAGTTAACCAAAGTCAAATTTCTCGTATGTGCACACAAACTAGAGATGTCTATTTTAAGTATAAACTATTCAAAAGTCATTGGTAACAGCTTGAATACAATTTTAATAGCAATGACTAACTTTCTCACAGATGGATGAGCATGACGTTTCACAGAGAAATGACTCCACAGGCTTATACAGGCAAACAAGGAAGACATAAAGAGCCTCATTCTTCACATCGGGATAAAGTGCGCACCATTATATACTCAAAAGTGGGAAATTTAAAGCAAAAATCTTACATAGAGCCCCTTTAACGTACTGGGCAGCTACTAGAGCTGAATGTTTGGGAAACCAACCCAGTTGCAGTTTTTTTTTTTTTTTTTTTTTTTTCAGTTCTGTTTTTGCAATTTGACATTTCATTATTTTTTTTAAGTTCCTCCTCTTATGTTGTATGTTTTTCAACAAATACAAACAATAAATCATCCCATAATATAAAAACAGGTATAAGAGTAAACATAAACTGTTCTTCCCTGTGGGCAGGGATTTTCTGTCAGGATGATATAGCCTAACATGATGCATAAATCAGATCTAACTGCATATCTTTATTTATCTACTTCTTTCACAGCAATTGGAGTCTACTGTTTTTTTAACCTAAAACCTTGTAGCAATCATGAAAATAGGGCTCAACAATTTTGAAAAATATCTAACAGGGATTTTTTTTTACTTATACTGCAGATGTAATGTGGATTAATGGAATGATTTTTATTCAATGACATTTTTGGTTATGAAAACGATTCATGCAATAAGGAAATTATGAGTTTTTGTAAACTATTCTTGCAAAAACTGATGCCTCAGTGTTTACGAGTTGTGTAGAGCTTAACAACTCTGCAAAGAATAAAGAAACTGTTTTTTTTAAGACAAATTTCAAGCAAAAGAAATATTGAATTTTAATTGTCAAGTCCTAGTAGTTACAGAGTTGTACAGTAAAATATAAACTTTCCTTATTGGCAATACCAACATGAGAATTTGAATCTCCAACCAGTTTTTTCAGCTAATGTCACACCTTCATAAAGTAAAATACAACAGCCGTTTTCCAAAAAACAAAAAAAAGGGCTTTTTTCTTCTTGTGTTATCTAATGTAAACTGAAAGATTTCAGATACTCCACAGCGTCCATGTGACAGTAATGCCACATTGCAACAAGGGATGAGCATGATTTGTCAGCTAATCAGTTATAGTCTGATCCCTTTGTAGTCAGCACCAGCATTAGGATTTGGTTTAACTATTAGGCTAATTAACATTTCTAAAGATAATTTCAGGCCCACGATCGCGCTGACTAAACTGTAATGTAGCCATCTGCCACTAGTAGCCACTGTAGCTGTTCTCAGTGATGACTGCCATGCTGCCATAATGCTCCTTAATCTGATTTAAACAACTGCTAACTGGTAGCATCGATAGCATCTCATAGGAATGGCGTGATTTAGCTCTATTTTGATCTAGAAATGATTAGACTAACATAAAACTGGAGCACTGTGTGACATATTCAGTACAAGTAGGCGGACGTAAACCTGCTAAGATAATCAAGGTTCATTCAGGAACCGATTGTCATCCATTTAACCATTTTATTGCAAAATGGATATACAGTTTTACTTGGTGGAGAAGACTCTGCTCAAAAGATGCTCCCTGGGTTAATAAAGCAGCATGATTTGACTTTCCAGTGAGCACATAGCCAGAAACTCCCATATGGATAACATACATTTATGATAATTGGTGAGGAACACAATCAGATTAGATCAACACAGTTAATACATAGCAGCATAAATCTCAGTGAGGGTGCAACAGCTTTATGCTGTAAAGGAGGAGGCTGGGGTGGAGGAGGTAAAGATTTGCTAGCAGCAACGTGGTGCATCAGCATTAATGCAAGTTAATGTGAAGTTAATGGGAAGTTGGGAGTGTATTTAATTGACTTGAGGTTTTTCCGATAAACTTAATCATAATTTGCATTTAATCAGATTCTAGATTACTTTTGCTGTTATAAAACTCTAAAAAAAAAAAACATTTTCTCTCGATAGGCCATAAAAAAGATCAAAGTTTATCCAAGAAGTCACTTCTTCTGCCAAATAAAAAACTCCCTCTCTAAATTTGCAATCATATATGCTGGATGGCAGCATTAAATTAATACTACACTACAAGTTCATCTGACTTCATGCCAGAGTGCTCGCCGATGTGCTTGTCAACATAACTGATATCACAACACCAATGTTAAACCCATGCATCAGTGCATCTCTAATCATCCCTATCACGTACCTGGTCAATGAAGCAGATCCTGATCCTGATTAGAGCTGGGCGATATGGCCTAAAATTAATATCCTGATATATTTTTGCTGTATCCCGATACAGTATATATATATATATATATATATGTATGTATATATATATATATATATATATATATATATATATATATATATATATCACGATATTTTGAAATGGCCTCTCAGCAGCTGTTTTTAATTCAGCCCCAAATGACACCAGTTTGGTGATTAAAAGAGACTGTTCTATTTGTTTTTAATCAAATTGTTTGCAGAAAGGGTCAAAATCAATATAAAGTCAAATTTAGCAGTTTTATTTTGTAAAGGACTTCATTCAATCTTTTACTAATAAATCAAAAATACATAAATCATGAAATACTCTGTCTTTTACAGTGTATGAAAAGTCCTGAAATGTTTTCTGTGTTATGTTTACTATTGCTGACTATAAAATGATTATTTTCTCATTAAGAATGAAGGAAACCTACACAAAACTCACCAACTCTGCATGTAGCCAAAGGCCAACACCCTGCAGTCTAGTCCACCATTCAGGCCAAAACTCTGCAGTCTAGTCCACCATTCAGGCTCACAGCTGTGATTATATTAGTCCTGTTATCTGTACTGATGAATGCTGGACCAGTTTCTGAGAAGTTCATAACATGAGAGCGTCTTTAGACCTTATTCAAGAAACCCTCCTATCTGATCATGGGAGAAAAGGATTGTCTGGAGGCAGGAACATTTTAACTCCTCATTGTGGGTGTTTTGAACTGTTCAGCTGAGATAAGGTGCTGTAGTTGTGGAGAAATGGATCACATTTGTCTGCTGCTGGGCCGTCTTCTCTCTGACATGTACGACTCTTGCAGGGAGTTTTCAGCAAAATGTTCGCCCCCAGCCAAATCACGTATTCTGGGTTAAGTGTCTGTATGAGATTTTTTTAATCCTGGCTTTTCAACAACACTGGGCTCATGTCTTTAGTGACGTGTTGTGTTACTGCTGCCTTTATCTCGGAGTCATCTTGCAGCGTATTATAACGATTATCGCGTGAGTTCGACCTCTTCCTTTTCAAAGTTGAATGACTGCTCAACACTGCAGATCCAGCGCTATTTCTCGTTGTCTGTCTCAAAACGCAGCTAACTCGCCACGCTGCTCTGTTTACCTTCCTCTCCCTTGTTTCTCTTGCCACTGATACAAAAATGCACATGTGCGGAAGAGTTTTCTGGATGGGCAGGGGAGAGAGAGAGCTCTCTGCTGTGAGAGTTACGTTCAGGGACAATAGGAGAAGCAATTGACGGCTCAAAACTTCCACATGATTTATACTCAATGTTCACGATAAAGTAATTTATACATTGTGCGTGGCAAAAGCCGCGATACATCGAGTATACTCAATATATCACCCAGCCCTAATCCTGATTCTATGGCTCTGTTTGGTACACAAAGCAGGCTGTATGGTCTATACACTTTCTTTCATTGCAAGTTCACTTTGAGGCAAAGAGAAGCATTCACTTTTCAATTCTCTTCTGCATGTTGGGCAAAAAGTAAAAGTATATCATGGGAAAAGCTGACATCATTTTTATACCTTTACACTCACAGCAGTGGGGTCTGCAGGGCCAAAAACACAAAGGAAGTAAAGCCAATCGCAAGCAAACACAGATCACCACTTCCCGCTGCCCTCTCATCCTATAGACAGCTGCTGCAGGTGATAATTTTATGTATGCATAGCTTGCGTGCCTGTGTTTGTCAACGTGAAGTCGCACTGTTCACCTACTTTTGTTGCGAAGGATTACCTTATCTCAGTGAGCAGCAGGAGCTTTGTCTTCTCCTACCTAACACGTGCGATTAGTTCTCATTGTGTTACGGTGTAATCTGTGCTGATAAAGCTGTTGCCTTAATACAGACTCTTATAAAGTTCTCAGAGAAGCTGAACACAGCTCTATTTGAATATTCAAAAATCTCTATTTGAATGTGAAATGTAAGGAGTCTATTATACAGGAGGTGCGATAACCTTTCCTGCAGTTCTGTGTTTGCAGTTAAACCTGAATATAACTGATTGCTGTTGTTTAGCAATTGTGAGATTCAGCAGTGCAGGTTGTGCCACAAACTCTCCAAGGACAAAACACAAGCAGAGCATATGTGGACCAACACTGCCAATGAGATTCTGCAGGAAAACATTTGGATGTTTCCTCGGCCATTAGGCTTCTCCTGGCACAAACACGCTGAGGTGTAGCACATAATCTAGATCCTGACAGATAATTTTTGGCATCCTTCCCACCTGCAAAAATGAAATGTAGCAGGATATCATCAGGTTTGACACATATGCAAAACATGTCCCCATGTCTTGCACAGAGAGCTCATTAAATACCTCATCCTAATGGATTCACCATGTCTGCTTTTTTTCAAGCCCAGCGTGTACAACCATCTCTGTCTGGACCAGAAAACTGCATGTCTAGCCGAAGCTCGTTCAAGCATGAGAGTCAGTTTCATTAGATTTACATCAGAAAGACAAAAAGAAGAAAGAGTGGGATGGCTACATGAGGATGCTGTGTTCACACCAGCAATCGGCATTACCATTTCAGGTGTAACGGACTGATGTGCACCCTGGTGCCAAAATCTGGATGTGAGCAACTGTCTGTGAAATGCAGGCACAGATTTACAGCCCAGCAAACTTCACATTTTGTGCACGTACACAATGAAACAGCTTTTCAGATGCTAAAGAAACTATTCAAGCCAGTTCATGAATATAGGAATTCAAATGTTCAAATATACCTGGAGTTGTGCAACACTGAGGGTAACATTGTGACCCAGCAAAAAGAATGCAATCAGTGCATGACTTGATGTTGAGGGCAGCAGATTAGATGCGTAGAAATTTGTGGTGTCACCACAGAAAGTAGTTTTAATTCTGCTGCTGTAGTCAGCGAGTGACGGTGCTTATCCCTGTGTTAGAAGAATTCCTGGTTAGGCTGTCAGCAGTTGAGATGAGTTGAGGATTGTTTTGTAGCGTGCTGTCACATTTAAATGTCGCCGAGCCTTATTTAAATGCAGGGGCTGAATCTATTCGGGTGACAGGCTGTTGTATCGGCGTTCCTCAAATAGTTTTCACTGGGCGGTTGCTTTGATGCTCATATCTGATGCTCCTGCCTCACAGAAAGAGCTCTAAGCACTGATAATTGCCATCACAGCTGATAAACCTCATACATTTTTAGAGCTTTTTTGTTTTCTTTTTACCCCTTCTCAGTGCTGTAAACAAATTATATTTTCAGTCTAGTAAAAAAAAAAATTTTTAATCTTTGTTTGCGCTAGCTTTCACTTTCTTGTTTGAGCAATTAAAAAGACAAAAAAATGTTCAGTAAAACAGGGCGAAAAACAAGTAACACTTGGCAAGCTGCTACTTAAAAAAAAAGACTGATTTGGCATTCACAATAAATACACATTTTGTTTGAATATGTTTTTATTGGATAATGAATAGGGATGCATGATATCACCGGTATATCAGTATCAACAGATATTAGCCTAAAGCTAGTTATGGATATAGGCAGATATGAAATTTTGCTCATATCCTGGCAGTAAATAGTGTTTATTTTCTGTGAATATCAGCCTGCATTGGCTGTTAATAGGTGCCTATATTGGATGTAGCCTAATTATTGGCCCTCAAACTCTGGAGTTTTTGGCAGGACAGACAGACCTTCATCAGCTTAAGTCATTTTCTTTGTTCAACTTTATTACTTTTGACTTTGAAGTGTGTTTTAGGACTCATTTTTGTGTCTCGAGCCATCTTTAAATTGTGTTTTAAAGTCTGAAGTTGTATATCGATATTGGTACTAGCTTAAATTAATTTGTATATATCATAATATGGGATATTGACAAAAGTCCAATTTCTTAAATCCTTTAAATTGAATGCAACATTTTCCAACACTTCTCTGTCTAGCTACAGTAATGAAGCAATTAGCCTAGCTTAGCATAAACACTAATAATGCAGAAGAGACTGTCATAGCTCTTGTTTTAAATCAAAAATTAATTTTTTTAAGCCTTAAGATTATCTAAATAAATGTTATTTAGATGTTTTTTTCTGACCATTAGACATGCTGGTGGTTAAAATGTTTCTTCTTTTGGCAAAGCAACAAGAAATTCTTACCCCAGTACTTCTGATTTTAAGCTAGACTGAGCTAATGGCCTGCTAGCAGCAGCCCCATATTTAACAGACATGATTTGTATCGATTTTCTTATCTTACTCTCCCTGTGCAAAAATAAATGTCTTTCCCAAATGTCAATTTATTCATTTAAAAAAGTTAAACTAGTGGCCGAAGGGCAGGGCATTCTTATCAGTGACAGCAACTGCAGGACACTGAGAAAGTGCAGCAGAGCCTAACATGAGCCAAAACATGCCCTTTTTACAATCAGATTATTGAATTGTCTGCTGCTTGTCATCTGTTTGCTGTAGCAGCTCCACTGACACGCTTTACAACCGCCAGCTTCCAACTGTGGGTTGTTTCAGAGCTGACAGTTCATAAAGATGAGTGACAGGTGTCGGAGCATCAACTTTGTTCAGCTGAGTGCCAAGAGGACACCAATAAAAGCACATTTTGTTGACTTGGGGCAACCTATTAGCTGTTGTTGTGTCTCTTTAATGAAGTAATGCACCGCATGGGTATGGAGCAATTTCATAATCTTCTGTTGGTGTCTTGATGTCAAATAAAAGTGAAAAATGAGGTTTCACATGATGGAAACAGCACAAAGAGAGAAGGAAGCAGACTTTTCTGCACTTCTAGACTTGCTGGCTCATCCAGACATCACAAGCAACTGTGTAAATATGCCTACAGGCTCCCAGTTGTTAGTGTATCTGACTGTAGACAATGGTAGCCAGGGTATAAGTATTTACTCTCATTCAAATGTGATTTAAATGAGTATCATAGCAAATGAATTTTCCTTCCTGTCTTTGCACAACTTTGAGGAAACCTTTAAAGTGGGAAGATGATAAAACTTTGGTGGTTAACAGAAGGCAGATTACAGTTTCTGTTTTGTGCATTAACATAATCAGACAATTTCAGGGCTGAATGCACACAGATTATGTTAGCATCTTCATTGTTTTGCACTTTTTCTGTAGATACTCAAACATTGTTTGCCACTGATCCTGCCGATAGAAACTGCTTTGTTCCTAAACACTTTACCGAGCTGCTGTTGTGGAGTTTTACTGTCGGATTCAAGCAACCACCCATGTATTACCTTTGCCTGAACTCCTTAGAGTCTGAATGTGAAGCAAAATACAAAAAAAAAAACAGCAACTCCTCATTTTCAGTCAGGCCATGGCACCCTTTTCTTTCCTGTGGCCTTCTAGCTTTAACCCCTCATCGCCTCATTGAGACACTTCTACTGGCACACTCCCCCCATCCCCCTCTTCAGCACTTTGTCTCCATGGCAATGTTTTGAATGAAATTTGGAACAGGAAAGGTTGCTTTCCTTTTAAAGACAGCTGTACAATTATCAGAAGTCTATAAAAACGACTGTTCTTAGTGCATGTAAGCGACCACTTAGCAGTATTGATAAACAGCCTTCAAATATGTACAAAGAGGTTGGGCTGTAAAGCATTTGGAATAATAGCGGATTTCAATTTTCAGTCAAAACATTTCAAGCTGTGCTCAAGCTGACCAGATTAGCCCCTCTCTGAAAAAGTAATTGAAAATTGTGTCTCTGCTTTTCTCTCTCGCAGTCAGCGGTTTGGAGACCGTTATCGGCCTGTACGGAGACACACTTGAGATCCCGTGCAACAATGGAGCCATAAAAGCCGAAGACGTCTTCATCCTTAAATGGAAATATGTAAGTCACAGCGGAGGTCAATGGATTCAGAATGGTGAAGACTGTCTGACACCCACTTATCATGTCTGAGCCACGCCCAGTCTGAGTGCATGTGCCGCGCATTAGAGCATGCATCTGTGCCTCCATATGACATGAACAGAGGGTGCTTTTATTTGAACTGGAAACCAGTGCCATATGTGACACAGAGTAACTGGTGCACTCTGCTCTGCTTTCAGGACAACAAGAAGGGACCTGGAGACCTGCTGGTCAAGCAGAAAAACCAGAATGTTTCAATCAGTGCTACTGATGAATACAAGGGCCGTGTGAGCCTGGCTGCCAACTCCAGCCTGCTGCTCTCTGCTGCCGAGCTGAGCGACCAGGGCACTTTCACCTGCATGATGGTGGTTGGTGCAGACATCGTAGAGTACCCTGTTAACGTGGTGATCTACAGTGAGTCTTAAATACCTTTTTGACTGAAAATGAGCAGCACAAGTCAACTAAAACAACACCCTGTTCATTAACATGTTTTTACGTTTTGCAGAAACGCCGGCAGGTCTGGAGATTAAGGACAAAGCAGAAGAGCTAGAGATCGGCAAGCTTACTAAGGTGTGTTTTTAATGATAAACATTGCTTGTTCTGACAGTATTTCTAAGCAGTAAACCATCAAGGGAAATCCCTTACTCAGGCTAAGGTATCGTAAGGCGTAGCAGGGACCATGTTACTACAGTAATGAGTTCTTTGAAGTGACTCTCATGAATTAGTAACGAGCAGAATCTCCCCTCGCTTCAATTAAAATCCCCAAAGGATCTGAGGGGCCTCAGAAATGCTCTGGGCATTTCATGGTCTGTTGGGTAGAAAAGCGCTCAGTCCTCCAGTATCAGACAGGTGCTTAAAAAGCTAATTTCCACTGATGTTTAGTCGTTCAAAAAGATGCAGATTTGATCTGTAGACACTAATAGTGATTTTCTGTCAGGTTATTTTTCGTTTTTTAGCCATTTTAGTAATTGCTTTGATGTTTTTGTTTCACAGCTGGGAACATGTGTTGCAAAAGATGCAAACCCTGCAGCAAACATTACATGGTTGAAGAACAACAATCCACTGGTGGCTGATGGGAAAGGTGTGTATAATCCTGGTGAAAAATTATAAATCCTAACATCTTTTATCAACAACACTTATCCAGTGTGATGATAATTCTCTCTAAGACCTTTACTTTGTCTCAAATAGTGCTGCATTTACAGACAGTGGGAAGCAATGCTTCTCTCATTACACCAGTGTGTTTTTCCTTGTTAGAGTTTTCACACTGAGTTGTATTTTCCATCTAGGGGTTTCCATCCAGGCTACAGTGCTTGTTGACCCAGCTACTGGCCTTTCAACCACTACCTCTATGTTGGAGTACTCAGCCGAGAAGGAGGACACAGATGCACAGTTCAGCTGCAGCAGTCAGCACACTGCAGGCACAGAGCTGGCGTCCTCTCCAGTCACCTTCAGTATAACCTGTGAGTAACCAAAATACACCGATAACATTCACTGGACACACTGTAGGGAAGAGCTGGATGGCATGTGCTGACAAACTGTAACTTCTGAATAAAAGAAGACTGAAATCTGATAGGTTTTTATTATCACCAATGGCCTAAACTTCCTATCAACGCCATCTTAAGCAAATTATTATTGCCCTTGTTGAACTATTGTAATTTGCACCTTTTATCTTGATTTTGATTTGGCATATTTCCTATTTTGTTTGAACCTACCTGTTGTTTTTACAAAAATGAAAATGACTTTTACAGGTTAAATTTTTTTTTTTTTTTAACTGTTTAAGTGTTGCATGATTCTTGCCCAGTGCATACTGAAGTAAGCTTTTTCATCCAGTAAAAGGGAAAATGATACATTTGTGAGTATTGACATGAAAGTTGGTTGAATTTATCTATTTTGAAGGCACCCCTGTCAATGCCAGAAGACCTCCTAGGTGCCACAGCACCCTGGTTGAGAAAGACTCATCTAGAGTAACTACCAATCAACAAATTGTGAAATAAGCCAACCCAGTCCTTTGTTTGTGATCGGCCTATCTCTGAAAACATGGAACACACTCTATGCTCATTGTCACACCCCAGTGGGTGTCATAATAATAACACCTGCCCCTCACCTGGTGTCTTCACTCACAGTCGTGGCAGTTCACAGCTGTTCTCATGTCTGTACATCCTATGGAAGAAAGAGGCGGGGTGAGAAGGAGTTCATTGAAGAGACAAACACTAAAACTGAGCATTCTAAGTGGGCTGGTTGATACAGGGTCAAAAATCTCCTTTGGTTCTTTATTCATTTCATATTTTGACTAAAAGCTGATTTATTTAGACCACTGGGAACTGTATTAAAATATTGGGAAGGGGTATGATGTGTCATCTTTAATATATTGTGACATGAATAATAAAGTTAAAAAAAACACTAGTCTTGGCTTTCTAGGATTCATCAGCTGCTACTCCTGACCCATGAATCTTCCATAGACACAAAGGATAACTCTTTAAATCACTTCAGCTGTAGCCAGTGGAGACAGACTGCCACCTGTATTATATTTCAAACTATGATAACATAAAGGACACCTGTCACAGCACTTACAGTGGTAATATGTTAAGAAAACACTTTGGATTTTTGGGGTGCATATCAAACGCAGCAGAAAATGTTGAAGTTGTCTGCTCGCTGAAGCTTTGTTAGTTGTGCAGCACTTTTGTACAAGAAACATGGCAAAGTTTGTCTCACATGGAGCAGAAACATTTAGTTTTGAAAGAACTGCTTGGTCGATTGCCCGAGATTATGACTGCAATTTAAACATCTCCTCAGCTGCATTTTGAAGTTGGTTGTACTGAACACTGAGGCACAAAAGTTTCAGTTCTCTGTAGCTTATAGCGCAGTAGGATTCTACCGTCCCTGCAGCGAGCTGTAAGGGGGAACACGCTCCACTTAATACACCCACACACAGCACATCCCCCCATTCCTGACTTTCTACATCCTTTTCTCTTCACAGACTCCACAGAGAACATCGTGCTTCAGGTCATTGCTCAGGACCCTCTGGTGGAAGGAGACAGTGTTACTCTGAAGTGTGTGGCGGATGGTAACCCAGCTCCTACAAGCTTTAACTTCCACCTCAAGGTACACATCAATATCTCACCTAATTACTTCCTCCTATTCATGCCTGGTATCACCTTAATGTTTGTAAATGTGAATTTGTTTGGAGCCTCACAGTTTATATGTGAGTTCCTGCTCACTTTTTAACAATCAAATTTAAGACCTTTTAAGTACTGAGCTGTGGAAAATAATAACATTGTTTGTGTAGGAAACTGTCAAAAATAAAGAAAAAGGCATGTGCGACATCTTGGACTGGACATTGCTTAAATATAGGGTTCAATTCAGTGTTTATGAAATGTCAATTAGTATAGGATAAAGATTTTTTTGTCATGAACAGTGCTTAACAAATTTATTAGACCACCACCCAAAGTAAGGTTTATTCCACAGCTGTCCTAAATTAACAGCATTGGTAATTACCAAAATCATTTTTTATGGGAAAGACATAAAGTGTTCTCACAGTGAGATCTGACCAAGAAAAAGGGTCTGGAGTACTGGAACTGATGGACTGGTCAAGTCAAAGTCAGGATTTGAATCCTTTTGAAGAAATTTGGGATTTAGTAGATTCAAAGATTGATGGCACAAAAGTTTTATCTAAAGCAAGTCTGTGGGAACAGCTAGAAACTATTTGGAACTCAATAACAAAAGAGACTGTGGAAAAGTACATAAAAAACAATGCCAGCAAGAATGCAAGCTGTTATCAAGGCCAAAGGAGGCCATACAAAATATGAAGTTTTTTGATTATTATATGTGAAAAAGGACTATTTAGTTGTTTCAGTTTGTTATTTACCCAATAAATATCGATAACATTTTTAGTTTTAAAACAAGTTTTTGAAAGATATCTAAAATATTTTTGTTTTTTTTCATTTTTATGACAGGTGGTCTAATAACTTTGTTAAGCACTGTATGTGAACAAATTTAATAAATCCTGGCATATTAAATGTCTTCTGTAAGTATGTGATAAAGTGATATTTATTGTAACAACCCCAACAAATATATACTCAAAAAAGAATGATTAATTAGAATTAATGTCAGATAAAATAAAATAACTCACTGGTAAAAATAAACCTTTTTAAGACTTTTTTGGCCTTAAATTTAAAACATCCAATGTAAGTCTTTTTTTTAAGAATCTGCAGGTTTTATGAAGAAAAAGTTTTATACTGCTGTCTTTTAACAGAGCATTGTTTCACTCTTGAATCTTTACTTTAAAGATGAGGCGGTTTCTGCAGTGTGCTGTTAGCTTCTTCACCTGGCACGTACCCAGATGAGTTTTTAAAGGGATATTTTGGTATCTTTGAAGTTGAGTTATGTAAGGTACTTGGCAATAGTAGTAGCATTAGCCACCAGAGATTTCAAAGAGCATTGCCCCGTCACGCAGAGATAGCTGGGGCCACCGGCCTTAAAAAAAACTAGACTATACAGAACTACAGATGGGTACAGTTGCTATGTGTAATTTAGCATGTTTCAGGTCAAAATTGGCCAAAAAACAATTATGGTTCATTTTACACTGTACTTAAAATTTAAGCTGTTTTATTTTTCACCTGGAATGCATCTGTTTGACCCTGTTTTGCAATGCAAGTTTCAGCTACATGTTCTTCCGCCTTCTTCCGTGAGTTATTTCAGCCCAGTTTTCCAGTTGACATATTGTTTTCATAAAGTAAACATAGCGTGTTGGCTGTAGCTTGCCATAAACTTACTTGGAAGACAAATTTCTATTCAGCTTTACTGGTCAGGGTTGTTTATTTCCAGTTTATCTGGCAGGGAACTCTGAATGGGGAGTGGTGCAGACTTCAGGCATCTGTGAACCACTATCCTTGATCAGAAATGTACTGAAGAAGTGTTGTAGATAGTTCTACTTCTGACAGCAATATCTCTCCCTTTTCGTGGGCATGGGCTCATAGTTAGCACACCAGCTTGGGAACTTAGGATCTCTCCTGCTCGCCAGTTTCCTTTAAAGTTTCTCTTCTCTCTCTTTTGGCCCACTAAATGTCCATCTGTAGAAGTTGCTCCTGTGTGTACTCAGGGTCATACGAGAATGCTCTCTTATCTAGAGTAAACAGCATGTCATGCCCTTGAATTTAAATGTCTCATTTATGGCTTTTTTGTTTGTTTGTTTGTTTTAGTATAGTTGTTGTTTTTATTGAATCTGCAAATCCAAACATCCAACATCCCAAAAACCTTTAATACAGCATACAAGTAAGACGACATTGTTTAAAGCCCATTTTTACCTACAACTTGAATAATTTCGTGTAGCAACTGTATTGCTGTATAGCCTAGCTTCCAGGCCAGTGCTCCCAGCATGGTCTCCTTACAGGTGCAACACACTCTGAAATCTCTTGAGGTTAATGTCAGTACTGCTGCCTCGTACCTTATATAACCCAACTTAAAAAGTACAAAACTATCCCATTTCAAAATTATTGTAAAGAGGTATTTTATCTTGTCACTGATGGTTTTGTTTGCTTTTTTTGGTCTTGAAGAGTTAGCAGTCGGTCTGTTTCATAACCAGCCAAAAAAGCCCTCTCAGGAGCTTTAAATGGATAACACTTATAAATGATAAGTTTCCTGACATTTAGTCAAAAATAGCAGATTTTGTCATTCCACTTTGGTTGCAGCCAAAAGAAACGTCTGCACATCACTAAAATGCACCCAGTTTTAGATGAACAGTTGTGACTGGCCTGACCTAAATCAGGTCAGACGGAAATCTGTCTGAATAGAGTGGGACCAGGCAGATCTGCTAAATAAAACATGAGTTAGCAGATAAGCTCATGGCAGCATTTCTTCTAAAATGTACAGTTTTGATTTTCTTTTGTAGGGCATGGTGCTGAGAAAGTTAACCAATTATCTGTTTGTGTGTCTTTGAAGGACGAAGTGGTGAAAGTGGAGAACACCAACAGTTACACCATCACAAACGTCTCACGCGACTCCTCTGGCAAATACAAATGCTCTCTTGTTGACAATCCAACAATGGAAGCAACTGAGGACATCATTGTTCAGTGTAAGCGACCAAAACGAGGATTATTTCCTTAGAAAACAGAAATTGCTATGATTTTGCAAAACACCAACAACATGTTCATTGTAATACCCTTTTTATTTAATTTGTCAGTTTGATGTTGAAAAGCATTTTCTAGAGAGAAAAACTGCTAATGCCTCTCTTTGCCAGCCTTCCTGTCATGCTGCGCTTTGTGTAGAAAAGAGTTGTGTCAACCGCTCTTCCTCTAATAAGCTGCTTCTGTAAGGCTGGCAGCCAAGAGCAAGGTTGTATGGTTAACAACAGTAAGGTTTCGACCTTTGTCAATCCTCTGAACCGTCCTTTCACCATCCTCTCCTCTCTTTTCAGACCTAGACATCAATTTAAGCCCCTCTGGAGATATTGTCAAGAGTGCTGGCGAGACCTTGGATCTAAATCTTCAGATTGATGCCTCCTCAGACTCAAAGACTTTCTGGACAAAGGTAAAAGCAACCCTTTTTTTTAACCAAGGTTGAAATAATGGAGAAAAGTTTATGGTGGTTATTGACAGTGCTAATATTCCTTTAATGTAACTCAGGATAATTTGAAACTGGACAAAGAGCCAAAGTTTAGCAAGCTGACGTATTCAGACTCTGGCCGCTACGAGTGTGAGGTGACAATGGATCTGCTTAGCCGAAAGGCTTCTTTTGAGCTGGCTGTTGAAGGTAAGGACCTAAAGGAAACTTAGAGATTTCTTGATTCATTATTATTTGCTTTGTTTCTATGAGTCAAAGAAAGAGGATCTCACTCCTGCTAGATGTAAATGACCAACAGACAGTTAGCTTACCTGAGTCTAAAGACTGGAAAAGGGAAAAAAGAAACAAAAAAAACAAGAGAAATGTGGCATTGATATCGTACACTAAGCAGCTAAAGACAACACAGGCTGAGGAGTGGTATACTATATGGGCAAAAGTATTCAGCCACTTTACCATTACACCTATAGGGACTGTAATGACATTGTATTCAAATACTTTAATATGTAGCTGGCCCTTTTTTTGCAGCTTTAACAGTGTCCACTCTTCTTGAGAGGATTTCCACATGATTTTGGATTGTTTCTGTGATTCATTCTGTAGAGCATTTATGAGGTCAGGCACTGATGTTGGACTAAAAGGCCTGGCTTGCAATTTCCATACCAGTTCATCCTAAAGGTGCTTGATGGGGTTGAGGTCAGGGCTCTGTGCAGGCCAGTCCAGTTATTTCACATCAGCCTCATCAAACCATGTCTCTATAGTCCATGCTTTTGGAGCACAGTCATGTTGGCATAGAAAAGGGCCTTCCTAAAAGTTTGACCTTCACTGGATCAAAAACCTGAAAAACAGCCCCATACCATTATCTCTTCTCCTCCAAACTTCACAGATGGCAATGCATCGTTCCCAGTGGAAGTTTGAAACTCTTCAGCTATGGAATCAGCAAAGCTATGTGACTTTTAGCAGTCAAAACCCCACTCCATGATTTTACATGGCCTTCCACTTTGTGGCTGAGTTGCTGTTATTCCTAAACGCTTCCACTTTCTAATAATATCACTTGCAGTTGACTGTGGAATATCCAGCAAGAATGAAATTCCACAAACCCTCTTATTGCAAAGGTAGCATCCATCACAGTAGCACGCCTCAAGTCCCTGAGCTCTTTAGAACGACCCATCTTCATAGATGAATGGAGACAGCATGGCTAGGTGTTCGACTTTATACACCTGTGGCTACTGTGACAATTCAGTCATTAGCAGGTGTGGCCAAATACTTTTGTCAATATAGTGTATCACTCTTCACAGGCAACTGAATAAAATGCAAGCATGATAAAATCATTTTCTCATTCAGATGTATCTGAAGAGTTACATCCTGTTGCAGGTGCCCCGGTTATCAAACATCTGACCAAACAGCTCGGTGGGGACGGCAAACACAAAGTCTTGATTTGTGAGGCTGAAGGTTCTCCAAAGCCGGCTGTTTCCTGGAGCATCAACGGCACCTCGGTATGAACACACATACTCTTACATTATTAACTCTTATGGTAATCACAAAAAAGCTAACACAAAGATGTTTAAGGTACCATATTTTAAATTTTACTGAATGGTCAAAAGTTTCACACTTTACTAAGCTGCATAAGATGCTTTTAGACCCCACAATGAAGACTTTCTAGATCAAATGTATTTCTGAAAGTCTCACCTTTACACACTCTGGCAGCTGAAATTAAATGCATGTAAGGTGTTGTGGAAAATTTCCTTACCAATATTTCCTAGAGGTATCATTACAACATTTTTTAAGTCATAATTCTTAAGTTTAGTCCTGGTGGATTTGGAAACACGCATGGTTACCGTAGTAACGGTGAGTTTAGTTTAAGACCACAGCAAACACGTCTTGAGCAGCTCCGTCAGAAACACAACAGAAGAGCAGCTGGTGTGTCTGTTTTTTGGTGCAGACAGAAAAACTTGTGATTTGATAAGCGAGTTGTGGAGGGAGTAATTGAGTAGTAGTAACGCTGGATTTCATGCTGCATCATGTCCTGTGAATCTCTTGAGCATAGGTAGGCAGTTTGAATCCCCTTGAGGGTAAGACAGATTAAAGTGCTAGCAATCAAATCTACTGTTTGGAGAGTATGGAGAGTAAATCTTTGAATACAGAAATGAAATACAAAAAATGGCCGATTGGCTGTGGATGTACATATCAATTATAAAAGCTACTACCTTGCTTACAATAGCCTTAACCAAAACAAAGAAAAACAAACTAAGTAATATGTAGATGTTTAAATAAGGCTCATAAGTAATTTGGTAAAACTGCAGAGTTTATCATCACATTTGAAAAAGGGTAGTAACAACTCTGCATGAATTGTTTCTCCATCAGAGATGATTATAGCAAAAATAAAAGATCAGCGCTCACAGTCCTACTCTTTTAATGAAGAGGTATTTAACAGCAGCTGAAAGAACTGAATGCATTTCAGCCCCAGGCTTTCCTCAGCTTCTCTTCACATTCATTATCAAAGATGATCACAGGAGGGTTTCGCCCATGTGCTTGTTAAATTGTGATTTCTGACTCACTTGACTGTAATGTCAGCCTCAAAAGTGACCACATATAAAGATTATTCCTGAAGTGCTTCTCCTAACAGCACATTAAAAACAGATACTAATTCAGTCAGATTCTTTGAAATGTTTCTGTCCTTTGCTAATAAATCCAAACTGGCTGTCACAGGCTACAATCACACTGCAGGATTAAATGCTTGACTCTGATCTCTTTGCTCTGGTATGACTTTTATTGTTTGGCTGTTCAGACGGTGGTAGAATTCCAAAAGATTAGCATCTGTATATGTATTGATTAAGTACCACATGTGAAAGTGGCCTGAATCTGATCTGAAAAGATCAGATTCAATGTGATCTGATTACACTGAGTAATCATCTGAGTTCTGAGTAAATCTGTTTACACTGAGTAACGTATGAGCAAAAAAAAAAAAAAAAAATCACATTTGGATGACTTTTAATTTCAGTTTGAACGTAGTCAAAGAAAGCTTCTGATGATGGTTGTCAGATGTAGGATATTAATAGACTCTTGCTTTAACAACCATGACGACCTTTTAAGAGGATCTGGATGTTGTGAATAAGGTTGTCAAGATGTAATCCTGATGATTTCTACAAGCAGATGGTTAATCGACGAACAATCACCCAACAGAAGGCTGTCAAAGAGTAGGATGGTATGGCTCAGGTGCCTTATTACATTTCATAGCTTTTTCAGTGGAAATGCAAATAATTGTACATTGCCTGAACCAAACCGCTTGGTGGAATTGTGGCTTAAATGGAACAAGGTTCTGAGAAGGTCAGCACAATATAATATTGTTCAATTCTACTGTCATTCATCTGGCAAATGGACAATCGATCTTAGCTTTTTCATTCAGAACAACACCATGATTCCCATCAGATTCAATAGTATTTAAAGGGTTCACAAGGATCCTTGAAAAGTCTTAAAAAGTCTTAAATTGGACATTTGAAATTTAAGGCCTTAAAAATTCTTGAATAACTCCTGAACTCTTGAATAAACATGCTTTTGAAGGAAACACTGATATAATATTCAGCAAATAAACCTTGTTGGGTTCTGGCTAGACTGAAATAACAACAACAAAGAGCCATAGTGATGCATAATTTACAAATAAGCTGGCTCTAAGAGCCGGTTTTTTATGTGAATGATGGGAGCAAGGTGCCATTTGAGAGCTGGTCTCCTTTTTCTGCTTGTTGTTTAATAGACATAGAAAAGTCATTTTGATAGCAAACGGAGAGCTGTTTGGGAGCCAAAAAAACTGGCTTATGTTACTAAACTGAAATGGCCTGAATCTCTACCGGCAATTCCCATCACTATGAACAAGATTGGACAGTGACTGCCTGTGAAAACACAAGCAAGATCAGGGCACCAAACTGTACTGAACCAGACAGCACCACCAAGTTACACTGTGTCATCGCCCTGACTTTTATCATGACGTAATCTGTGCATGAGGCAGATTTGTAAAATGGAAAAGTCCAACTTTGTCAGGTCTGTTTTCCCTGTGTATGCCAAAGCCTGTAAGTAGGTAATTGGACATTGTAGCTGGGACTACAAATCTGAAACAGGAACATTTTTTTATGCTGAAAATAAAACCCTAGCACAGATTATTTAAGTAGAATCTGTGTATGAAGATAACTGAACTACTGGACACTTGAAAACAATCCATTAGTGGAAAGGAACATCCCTGAGGTGTAGATATGATTGTTGAAATACACCAGTGCTGTTTTCCTCTGAATAACATCAGCAGTAAAGGTGTGACCAAACAAAGAGTCTGTTTGAGCGTCCTTCCCTCTGGATTCAGTGAGGAAACCAAACAAAGCGAGGTTTGTCGTTGCTTTGGTCCTGAGACAGTTCATGTTCTGCCTTTTGCCTCTCACCTTGTACTGTACGGAGAGTGAGCACTCCAGCTTATGTACATAGCTGCTCGCTCTTAAAGCGTTTCCCCCAGCTGTCGCTCTCCTGAACTTATCTAGTCCTACGTTTCCAGGCTCAGTGTTTGGAAAGACCAAGTTCCTTTATTTTCCCTCAGGCTCAAACTGTATTTTACAACAAAACAAGGACAAGGTCTGTCATTTCAACATACTTTTTTTCCCTCTTTTGTTTCCTTGGTTTACCTGTGTGTACACTTGGTATCAGATCCATTCAGTGAAGCAGTTTGAATTACATATGCACCTGAGGCTGTGTGTGGGATGGTTACAATTCTTTTCAGCCCTTTCAGTCCGTATCTAACCTCAAAAATAACCTCAAAACCTGAGCCTGTGTGCAATATTTAATCAGCTCCAAAGGTGCAGGGAACTCTTTCACCTTCGACAATGCATTATGGAGATAAAGCACATGACTACATTTCACTCAAAGTTTATTTATTCTCTCCTCATCGTGTCCTTTAAAGCTTATTCAGAGAGAATAATGCTGTGCTCAGTAATGGGTATTTACAAAAATGCCTCATCCTCTTGTGTATGTAGAGGATGTGAAAGGGGTGTTGGCAGTTTGTCTTTGTGTCTGAGGTTTTCCTCTGAGACTAGAACTGTCTACATCCCACAGGCACACTGACTTTGTCATGGAGAGGCTGAGTCACATCTCAGTCTAACGTCGCCCCCTAGTGGTGCTAATTATACTCTCTTTTAAGGCAGTGGCAGGTGTAAAAACTCAAGCTTGGTATGATTTGTCAAGGAATACTAATGTGCTTTTCTCTTGTGGTTCAGCTGGATGAGAGTCCCTTCGTCAACGGAAAAATTACACACAAGATCACGGTTGTGCCCAGTGCAAATCTGACTGTTTCTTGTACGGTGTCTAATGAGTTTGGTGTGGATACCAGAGCTATAAATGTGTCATCCTGTAAGTACACAACAAAGGTATTCATTCATTTAAACTTTTTAACTAACTTGGAGATTAACTGAAGATCAGAAGTGTAAAGAGACTTGCATGAATATGATCATTTAAAAAAAGCTTCAATAGACTTAACTTAGATTAACACTATTAAATTTAATCAACACACATGGCTCTATAAAGATCAGATGTTTCATCAATGTTATTCTCTTCTCTGCTTCATATTTTCCAAAAGCTGAGCTCCTTAATCTGCCTTTGTGGATGTTTTCCTCCTGTCCTCACTAGAGCTTTCTGTCTGCATGTTCACTCTACACAATGTTTAAATGCTTAAAGATAGTTAAACCCTCTATAACCACTTTATAAAGATGAAAACTTCTGTATGTTTATGGGGATTTAGTTTTGCTGTTAAACGGTGAGGGTTAAAGTCTTCACACTTGAGCACAAAATATCTAAATTTTACTTTTTTGTTTAAATTATGCATAGAAACTGCCCTTCACAGGTTGAAATCGTCTGCTTTTGAAATATGTTAATTTGTTCATGCTCAAACTCTTATTGTGTACTAAAGAATGCAGTTGTAGATCTGAACTACATTCAGATATTGGTATAAGCTAAAATTAATTATAAATAACTACATATCAGATACTTGCAAAAATCCAATATTGTGCATCCCTAAAAATAATGGCATGGATGTATTTCCAATTTCCTGCATCATAGACTTTTTGTGCTTTTATTTTTTTCCTCACACACATTTGCGACTCGCTGGAAATGGCTTTGCGATCCACTTTGGGGTCCTGACCCACTAGTTGAGAACCACTCTTCTACATGACCAGTCGTCATTGTTTCACACTGAGGTGGCTTGTTGTAAGTCTACTTTGTAGGGTTATGACATTATTGATAATAATAAAATCTATAAAGACATATAGACTGAATGATGTTGTGGCTGATAAGGGACAGTAGAAATGGGGGAGCAGACGTGCCTTATCCTCCCTCCTTCCCACCACTGTCCATGACGTTTTAAAGGCATTTTTGACGTTCCAGGGCAGGTAAACCTCAGCTGAAACTCTGGGGTTAAGTTACTATATAAATAAAGCTACAGTAAAGTAGAAAATTTATTCAGTTAAACATCAGGATATTGAATTATCTAATATTTATATATTCAATAACAATAAATTATACATGAGCATAAACTTCTTTTTTTAAAGATGTATATTTTAGGATTTTTTAAGCCTTTATTGATAGAGGAAGACAGTGGATAAAATTGGAAATAGGGATGAAAGACATACAGTAATAGTGCCACAGGCCGGACTCAAAACCAGGTTGCCTGCCTACAGGAGTGCACCTTAAACCACTAGGCCATCTATGCCCATAAACTTCTTTTTGATCAAAAAATAGTTCATAGAAGAAAAAGACACACATTCTGAAAACAATAACTACAATAATATTTTAAAAAGGATATGATATTTAAACTTCAGTAATAACAAATAAAACTTTTGAGGTATAAAAAGGTTCTGTTGGGTTGGAAGTGAGTGAAGGTCTGACCCTGGGCTTCTGCCAAATCAGTGTCGAAATGTTATCGGTGCATGCACCTCGCTCTTTGTGCACAGTGTGTTGGAAGCATGCAGTGTTAACATTCATTCTCTGCTCTCTGTGCTTACTCATTCCTGCGTGTGTGAGACTGTATTTCACCTCTTTCCTTCCTCTTTTGGTGTATGTATGTTGGGATGCTGGGTTCAGTCTGTTTCCTCTCTGAACTTCTTGCATGCGTAAGTAGAATAGAAGTAGAGCAGTCACTGTTTATTTTTTTCTTTCGGTTGGACGTTAATTTTTATTTTATATCTGATTTCAGTAATTGAGGAGGTGAGAATGGATAAACAAGGTAAGTTCTAGTGGATTTTTTGCTTGTAAGAAACAGTGGTGGGGGGGTGAGTAAAAAATGTTTGGCACTGAATAAGGATCTTAATGAAATATTCAACATCACCATGAACTTTACAGGTCGATCTTTGGACAGTGTGTTTTTATTAATAAAAGGCAGATGTAAGAGGAATGGAGCTACCAGCATCCTGACTAAATGTCCACATTGTCCATAATCCCATTGGCTGATGAAACGAGTCATAACCAAAAACAGATTTGTCATTAAACTCAGTGGGTCATAACCATGTACAGTGCGGATGTGGTCACTCATCAATGCATTTATTGCTCTAAATTCAGCTTCTTTGTTTGCACATGCATCCAGGCTGGAGTTTAATACTTAAACATGTAAGCAAATCACTGATGCTTCACTTTTGTTTCTGTTACAGACACAGCAGACGACAGCGACAAAACTAAGCTGGTGGTTGGAGTTGTTGTCGGTCTCCTTGTTGCCGCCATTGTTATAGGCGTTTCGTACTTGGTCTACTCGAAGAAATCCAAGTAAGAAATCAACACTTGACCTTTAAAAATAGTACAGTTGATTTGTACTGACTGGGGGTTTGATTAAAAAAAGGATTTTGCAGCTTTTGCACCTACTGAAATGAGTCACAAAGGCAGTGTCTAATTCACACAATACACACACAGAGGGTTAAATGCATTTGTAAATGCATAAACAGCATTATATGCATTGTTGCTGATGGTGCATATTTAAGTCAGCCATTAACCTTTTTTGTTTTTAGAAAAATTAGCTGTTTTTTATTCAAATGAGTTTCATTGCAAAAAGTGTCTAATTTGCAAGCAACAGTGCTAACAGCCACATGTAATAAGAATGAAATGCTCATGGTCTTGGATGCATTATTTTGAAGAGTTGTCACATGAAAACTTCCAAGGTATCAGGAAAAAATTCTGCCTCTGTATGAGATACAAATAAATTTTGCTCAAAGTCTGTAAATACTTAGCAAACACGGCCTTTCTTAATCCAACCAGTGGTTAAATCAATCTGAAACTTAACACTTCATCCACATCTGTGGGGAGGTCTGGACCTGACGCATGTTTTTTTCTCCCCCCCTCAAGTTGTCCTTGCTTGCTTTACTCATGGAGGAAGCTTTGTTTTTAAATCGTGAAATAGATGTAACATTTGCAGGATAAGATGCTGGTAGCTTCTCTCCACACCCAGGTTAAAAACAAGAGCAGACTGCAAGGAGTAAAACAGTTGTATTGTTTGAGCTGAATATTATAAGCAGTGCATGGTTGGTGAATTAGACCTTGAGATGAATTAGATGAAGCAAATAATGCACATTTTTGGAGATATTAGCAGCTGCAATCAATACAGTCTTAGATGCTTCAATTCACAAATTCAGTACTTACTGTGGGCTTGATGAGCTTACATGGCCTGATTTGTGCAGTTTTGGCTGCAGCATAAGAAAAAAGCTTTATTCATCTGGGCCTTCTCACAGATTTATGTACTATCTCCTACAATAAAACAATTCTGACTATGTCTGTGAGCTACTGTACAAGGTTTCCAGTACATGGGCAATACTTGGGTGTGCCACCCAGTTATATTTTCTGACCATTTCTCTTTTGATGTTTTTTTTTTTGCTTTGTATGTGATCACAATCTTGGTACACTAGAGAGACATTAACTAATGCGCACCTCCTTTCAATGCACAGGCTGAGAAGCTACATCTCAGGTTAAAAAGGAGGCTTTGTATGCTTTTTTACATCAAGTCGTTGCTGCTGATGTTACCCTGTACTCCTGGTTGCAATATGCTACCTCATCAACAATAAACTTTCTAAAAGGACTATTGAGTGAAACATTTCAAAGGCTGCTATCTCATGTTATCTTACTGTCTTATTCTGCACTCTGCTGATAAGTGCTATTGAAATAGCAGAAACACCAAAAATTCGATGCACAAAATGAGGCAGGGCATGATTGCCATCCCTAGTGCCAAACTACATTATCATTATGTGAGGAAAACTGCTGTTTAAAACACCTACACAATTCATTTTCACTTAAACTCTCTTATTCAACTAAACAATAAATACTCCTGCATGAACCGTGCCTGCCTCCATTTTAAATCTGAATTCTTTGCTGAACAGGCAATACTTTTCTATCACATCCCCTGTGTTTATATAATCATCGCCAAGATTCTCAAGTACACACAGAGGACAGTACATCTGCTTTATCACATGCCAAGAAAACTTAAGATGCATGAATACAAAACATTTAAGCACAGTCTAACTTTATTTCACATGACCTTTATTTTAAGACGGCAAGAATGAGTTTATTATGTGGGGAAGCACACTTACCAGCTTTCTTACGCAGAGTCAGATGAGAAGTTTGGTACCACACTCCTGCATATCTGAAACATAAGAAATGCATTAGCAAATGGAAAAAAAAGTTATCACTTTAGTCTCTATGTACCTCAGATTATAGCTTGGTTACATGCACTGACTTCCCAGGACATGCAGTTGCTTTTCTGTAATTCCATACCTTTCTCCTACCAGAAATAATCATTTTTACAACTTTGTAACTGCACAGATTAAATGAACATCATGCAATGTGCTGTGAAGAGATCTTTAAAGGCACCTGTAAGCAGAATTTTGTTGCCTCTTGACATAGCCAGGATGATCTCCCCCTGTTTTCAGTGTTAGGCTAAGCTGATCGAGTGCAGCTCCTCATTTGACAAATATGAGATTGATCTTCTCATCTAACCTTGGGTTACTTCTTTAACAAAATTAGCAAACAATTTAGCAAATTAGATCTTGTGCTTGGCCCCTTTTGTCTGCCTGGTAATCAAACCTGCATTTGCCAAATTAGGGGAATTAGCTCCTCATTGTTGAAAAACACAACCTGCTATTGATGCTTCCATTTAGTCAAGGTGGAGCGTGTGTATTCCAGATTATTCTGCACATATGAAGTCAAAACACAGCTTCTTTTTACACATGTGAAGAACTCTTAACCTCAGGGTGCAGGTACAGAAGACCCAGGATGAGGACAAAAAAACATGACATCCTTTGGACCACTGAACATTCAGCTGCTTAATAAGCTCTGATCATATAGCATGTATGTAGTAATCTGCACTTCACTGACCTTGCTTGTTGACATTCCTCACATGTTATCATGTGCTACTTAATGATGGACCTTGGTGATGTATTTTATTGATTTTATGTTATGTACTCTCCTAAGTAGATGTGGACATCTTTTGTAATTTATATTTTTACGCTCTTGGTGCTAGAAAGATTCCCATGGAGGAAATAAAGCTTTCATTTATGCGTTCTTATTACAGTAACTGAGAATAATGTCACTATGTTTGGTTTAACAGACAAGGAAGCTGGAAGACTGGTGAAAAGGAGGATGGCTCTTCAGAGGAGGAGAAGAAACTGGAGGAGAAAGTGGAAGAAAACAGTCAAAAAGCTGAGGTGTAAAGAAGAAGCCGCCACCTTTGGGAATGTGAAAGGTATAAAAAGAAGGCATTCACTTCTTATACTTAAATAAAGTAAATAAACTTCTTTTGATTAACATTTGTTCTTGTAATTATCTTTTTCCAGTGAAAACATGGAACTTTTGCACATTTCTCTTCACCTCTGTCTACGGAGAAAAAAAAAAATCAAGTGTACATTGGGATGAAGACGGTTTGGATTTGGTTTCAGGGAGAATTTTACTAAAAAAGCATATCCAGACAACCCCCCCACCCACCCATGCCCCTCACCTTCATTCCTTAAAAAAGAAAAATGAATGGAAACTGTATGTTAAATACATAACTTGTCTGCACTACTGATACATGTGTAAACCTGTCTACTATTAGGATTCATGTTTGTTAGAATGGACTTTGGGAAAGCGAGAAAATGAGGATTTTTGTTGGTTTTGTTAGCTATTGAAGGTAAAATTACTTCTAGACCAGTTGCCTTTACTGTAAGGATGTGTAGGCCGTCATTAGTCTGACTCTTAAACATCAACACGGTTACATTGTTCATGTCAAAACAAGCTCTGCCTTCGACATCATCGTACTCAATCTGTTTTATTTTCGATTTCGTTCACTGAGGCATTATAAATGAGAAGATTTCCAGAAAGGGCTATGGGTATTTTGTGATACTCGGCGGTAGTTATAGACGGTTCTATGATTTACACGTTACAGGAAGTAGCTGATGTGCCACAGAGTCCTTTGGTGTTACATGACTTTTGTTGTTTTGTTCATTTTTATGATCGTGTGTACCTCTTTTTCAAAAAAGTGACCAGGAGGGGATAAAATTCTGTTTTCAAATGTACTGTACAGTCATCATAACCACTGTATAACACAAGCAGGTAGATTATTGAGAGAATGTGAAGCATTACTCATTCTGCTGTGGCTGCACACATAACCTCATCGTTTGTAACCATGCTTTTCTAAAGCTAAAGGCATAGCTCCTGATTTTTTATCGTGAATTCTCCACCAGTGTTGCGGTATGATTGTTTATTGTGCTTAATTTTGTAAACCACAACAAAGAGAAGACAAGGAGTCTGTCTCAAAGTAGCCGTCATATGTTTGCCTTCTTTTGAAAATCTACCTGTACGAACGTCAGTTTGTGATGTGCACTAGCGTTCATATTTTCATGTCAGATTTGTGTAGAATACGAGAGAATACGCGCAGCTGTACATGTCACATTATTGGTCCTTCAGGAGCATTTACTACATTTTGAAAAATGGATCAAGACCAGGATATAATTGTGAAGTATGTGATTTTAGTTTTCTGTTCTTTTTTTTTTTGCTATTTATATTGTGCAAGTTAAAAAAAAACATCCTGGTAGGCAAATTCAATAATCATACCTTGGATTTAAATATTTGGCAAATTGCTTGCAGACTTAACCGAGCTATAAATAAGTTGTGAGTCATGAGTAGGTTGCTCAGCGTCTGGTTGAATATAGATTCAGCATGTGATAATCTCAGACCTCTAAGCTGCTGTTTGTTGCCTACATTGTTTCAAATCCATCAAAATTGGAAGAATGACCAAAGAAAGTGAACATTGCCATGCAAGTATTGTAAATAACTGATGTTTGTTTTTGTACTTTTGTTTAAAATAAAGTGTACATTTGGAAAAGCCACTGAGCTTTATGTTGTCTTTATCAAACAGTTTTTCAGAATTAAGAAGAGGAGGTTTAAAGGCGCAAAAAAAAAATTCAAAATTAAAATCTCAGAAATATTTTACTACTAATAATAATAATCTTTTAAAAGTTTTTAAAAACAAAGTTAAAACATTCTATAAAAGAAAAGTAATAATAAAAATAAAGTTAAACAAAAAACAGGTCATAAGATCAAAATCAAAGTGAAGAGTAAAATTCAAATATTAAGGCATAAAATTCAACAAAAAAGAAAAAAGTTGTTTAAAGAAATACAAAAAGACAAGAATCTCGGAAGTCAAAAATCAGGCTTTCTAATAAAAGTTTATTTAAAGAAGTTTAAAAGATATTACTGGCTCACCTGATCTGATTTCCTTGGGCAGGTTGTTCCAGTTTTGGGGCTCTCAAATGTCCCCTTTTGTCTTCAGTCTGGTATTGGGAACGACCAGAAGACCTGAATTTGAGCATCTCTACGTACATGTCAGCTCATATGGTACTAAAACGTCAGAGATATAGCTGGGAGCAAGGCCATTATGAGCTTTAAAAGGCATCACTAAAATCTTAAAATCAATTCTAAAATTATAATGGGAACCAGTTTAAAGATGCTGAGACAGGAGTGATGTGATCATACTTTCTGGTTAAAACCCTAGCAGAAGTCGATTTATTGATTTCTGACTCAGGCAGGTAAAAAGACTTGCAGTAATCAAGGCAAGAAGAGATTCAAGCATCTTAAATAGTCTCTGCGTCATTAAAAGGCGAATCAGATCGAATTTTAGAAATATTTCGCCGGTCCTGTAACGGTGTCAGATGGGTCGCTCTGCCTGGTGAACATGGCAACTGGATTGTTGTCCAAGGACTCTGGTGGATTTGTCTGGTTCCAATAAAAACAGTTCTTGATTTTCCAATTGATATCGAATGAATGTCTCAAAACATCGACATTATGTGACTGTGGGCTCCCAGTGATGAAGTGATGGACGTACGGAAAAAGGAAAAATGAAAACTCTGCTTTACAAAAAGCTAGCACAAAGGCTACGAAAAGATTAAAGGATTTTGTGCTGGATAAGAAAATAAATAGAGTTACAGGATCCCATTGTTATATTGAATCCGGCACAAACTTGGAGGAAAAATTTGAGCCTAGGAGGCCGAAGAGGAACTCAACAGAGCCCTTCTCATGAACACCTTCAGTTGAACTGCCCGCGTGTTCTAACACGGCTTCTTTTTAAGAAGGAAAAGGGAGGGGTTTGTATCCTAAGCCCTCCTCTCGATCGCCACTCTCCACCAAGTTAGTAACTTAATGAGATAATGCAGAACATAAATGGTTTACAAGACTCTAGAATAAAATCAATAAACTACCACAAAGTAAACATGACACAACATGGTGAAATGATCATACACAATGTTAAAACCGAACATTTCTTCTCTAATTACAGATTCTCTTGAAGAGCTGTAATAACCGAGACGACCATTGGATGTCACTGTGGTTCCATGAAAGATTTTCAGTCTCTGGATATCAGTGAAGTCTGTACATCTAGATTAGATTCTAAATTTCATAAATCCAGAACCAAAAGTCTCAGAGAAATAAGAAAAACACTGTTGTGTTACTGATGAACAGACTCGGAACGATATCAACACTTCTTGTTTAAAAACATGATGTTTCATGGAGTTAAAAAACTTTCAGCTCCACAACCTTAAGGAAATTTTATGGCTTTTGTCTGGTTTGTTACTGTCAACCACAGGGCCTTGCAGGGGAGAAGTCTCTGATTTATGAGACATGGTGCAGAGCTTTTACAGCTTTTAGGAAGGCAGCATTTAGTCTGAGAGGGTTCAACATTTGGGTCGACCAATCGAAAGATTCCGATTTTAAGGTGTTTATCTCTCTTGGAAGCTGTCTTTCATCATTGTGTCAGTTTTAGTGTCTTAATGCCTGGGAAACTCCAAAGACAGGAATGGTTTATAAACATAGGTAGGATTTAGGAAGGAGAAAGGGCCTCTCCTTCCTTGTAGCTGTGGGGTTTACAACTTCCGTTATCTTTCCTCCTTAGAGGGTGTGATATCAGCAGACTTAGGTTTTGATTCCACTACATATATTTGATTCTCATTACAAAATTTAGGAGCAAAAAAACTGTTGCATTAATGCTAAGAGAATGATTTCCTCTTATTAAAAACATAGGGTTAATCAAGACTAGGGCTGTCAGCACTAATGCATTAATTGTGATGAAATTAAGCTCTATAACTGGTTCCCCACTGCTCCTTCATGTATCATTTCACTAAAATGAAATAAAATACATATCCACATAAAAAATATACTAATTCTATGAACCAGTTCAGAAAAGAAATCTGAAACATGGTTGTAAGGAGAGGCATCTTACTGAAGACAACAGACATACACTATACTGCCAAAAGTATTCACTCACCCATCCAAATAATTGAAATCAGATGTTCCAATCACTTCCATGGCCACAGGTGTATAAAATCAAGCACCTAGGCATGAGGACTGTTTCTACAAATATTTGTGAAAGAATGGGTCGCTCCCAGGAGCTCTGTGAATTCCAGCGTGGTACTGTGATAGGATGCCACCCGTCCAACAAGTCCAGTCTTGAAATTTCCTTGCTCCTAAATATTCCACAGTCAACTGTCAGTGGTGTTTTAACAACGTGGAAGCGGATGCTGAGGCACATAGTGCACAGAGGTCGCAAACTTTCTGCAGAGTCAGTCACTACAGACCTCCAAACTTCATGTGGCCTTCAGATTAGCTCAAGAACAGTGCATAGAGAGCTTCATGGAATGGGTTTCCATGGCCGAGCAGCTGCATCCATCCATACATCACCAAGTGCAATGCAAAGCGTCAGGTGCAGTGGCATAAAGCATGCCGCCACAGGACTCTAGACCAGTGGAGACACATTCTCTGGAGTGATGAATCATGCTCCTCCATCTGACAATCTGATGGACATGTCTGGGTTTGGCGGTTGCCAGGAGAACGGTACTTTTCTGACTGCACTGTGCCAAGTGTAAAGTTTGGTGGAGGGGGGATTATGGTGTGGGGTTGTTTTTCAGGAGCTGGGCTTGGCTCCTTAGTTCCAGTGAAAGGAACTCTGAATGCTTCAGCATACCAAGACATTTTGGACAATTCCATGCTCCCAACTTTGTGGGAACAGTTTTGGGGATGGCCCCTTCCTGTTCCAACATGACTGTGAACTGGTGCACAAAGCAAGGTCCATAAAGACATGGATGAGAGAGTTTGGTGTGGATGAACTAGACTGGCCTGCACAGAGTCCTGACCTCAACCCGATAGAACAACTTTGGGATGAATTAGAGCGGAGACTGAGAGCCAGGCCTTCTCGTCCAACATCTGTGTGTGACCTCACAAATGCGCCTCTGGAAGAATGGTCAAAAATTCCCATAAATACACTCCTAAACCTTGTGGAAAGCCTTTCCAGAAGAGTTGAAGCTGTTATGGCTGCAACGGGTGGACCAACGTCATATTAAACCCTATGGATTAAGAATGGGATGACACTTAATTTCATATGCGAGTCAAGGCAGGTGAGCAAATACTTTTGGCAATATAGTGCACATAAATTCGTGCACACATGTACATCTGTAATCTACAACCCTGAACATGTTCAAGTGACAATGTACAAGTGGTGATCCGAAAAAGCGTTGTGCTCCACCTATGTCTGTTGCCTACTATCTTTTTCTAACTGAGGTGTGAATTTTCTTTTAAACTGAGCTCCATAAGGTGTAGGTATGATACAGTAAACCAAAGTTTCTTTTTGTGAATGAATTTCACACAGTGAGAGAGAAAATATGTTTATAAGTGCCGATGCCCTCTGGCCTCTTGATGCTCCAGGCACCCAAAGTGCTTTGTATGTAGCTCTCAGAGCAATGATTTTATAGCACAGCTGTTCCAAACATCCTAGTTAAACTTTGGATGCTTACATTATTTTACTCTGCACATTTCATCCTCATCTGCATGCAGCACAAAGAAACGCAGTAAGTTTCTACATTTTGAGCAAATAGGGGAGAACGGGGTCAGTTTTCACACTAGTTGTAACACTCATTACCACCAGAGGGCGCAGTCTCCCAAAAGTTGATATGAAAATTTCAAGAGTTGGGATCAGAGATCATCTTCATAGTCTTCTCTGGAGTAGGACAGCTGAATTTGAGGTAAGACGACTTGTGTTTTTCATGTCAACCTGTTAATATTCAGCTCCTCTGTATTTTTCTTGTAGGCTTTTACACAATGGGTTTATAACAAACGGTTGTTACCCTTCAAAAGTTTGAAGGAAATCTATAATTCAGATTGTTGTTAGCTAGCTAACTTGTTAGACGGTCCTTGTCCTTGATGCTGGCAATAAAGTCCAGTTAAGTTTGGTTGTCACATTGTCTTTGGGGTTGGTTGTCACAGCTGTTCTGGGGAGGTATGGGGTAAGTGTTATGGGCACACAAGCTCTGCTTAGTTGGAGCTCACAGACCCTACATTTGCCGTCAGTGTAACTCAGATAGTGAATGTGTGTAGCCCAGTTGAGTAGGCTATAATTGCTAGGCCTATTTGTAATGTTCTTCATGTTGCTATTGGCCTGTAGGCTGGCCTAAAAATGTTCCTGTTCATGTTCCCTGCTCATTTTGTGTTAAGATGTGTTAAGTTGTGTATTTGTCAACTTGTTAATACAATTGAAGTTTTGATTTACTTATGCCTTTTTACCTTCTTTTAAAGATTTTTCCCATTAAAACAACATAATGGCAAACAGCCTGATAGTGTGTGATAACCACCCCTGTGATGAGGTTGGTTGTCACAATGTGTCAGAGTGTCTTACCTCGTTGTTAAGATAAGTTGGAAAATGAGAGGGATACACTTTTCAAGCCAACACCTTAAGCTTCAATCCAATGTCTGAATGACTGTTAAAAGATGTTTTGATGGTGAGCAATTCACACTGAAGTAGAAAGTGTGACAACCAACCCCATTCTCCCCTATAAAAGTACATCCACATGTAGACTACCAATGTTGTGCAATGCACTCTTGGAAGTGGTGTCATATGGTTGCATTCTTCTACTTTCTGCATCTTTTCCGTTGAGGAATCCTCTTTAAATTATTTAATTTTATCCTGAGTGTAGTTTTAGTGAAGATGGCAATAAGGAGGAAATAATGGTCATGTAGACTGAAGTGAGTACAAATGGAAAGATGTGAAGAGCAATGCAGTCATCATCATCTTTACCTGGAATGTACTGCACATCAATGGCAGCCCACATGTAAATGTTTTTTTGTTTTATTTTGTTTTGTTTTGTTTTTGTTTTTGTTTGTTTTGTTGTTGTTGTTGTTGTTGTTGTTTTTTGCTTTTTTTTTTTTTCAAAAAATGTAAAAGCTATGGTGCTTTTTAGCACAACTGACAGTCAAAAAATGCACTAATGTTAATCTAATATGGACATGTCTTTATATGCAGGCTTTCCATTAAAACTGACAATACATGTTCTGAAAGTGTAGTCTGCTAAGCAACAGCAAAGCTTTTGCCATTTAATCATTTAATACACAAATTATTTGATGGTCATTGTGCACATCAGGATTAATGGATGTACTGTAATGTAAGAAGTGAAACACCCATCAGGATATAAATACATTCATATAAACTCTGTGTTGAAAAGGTGTTACGCAATTTTGTGTATGTGTTTATATACAACATATATTATATGGTATATGGTTGATAATGAGGTATACATTTTTTCTTCCACCCTGCCAATAACAAGGTATACATCATCCAGTATAACCAACAATAAATGATCAGAGTAGCCTTTTCACAGAGAAAGTCTGTGTTAACAGGGATGATGAGGAAAAAATAATGTTTAATCTGGTTTGTTTTAGTTGTATGAATATAACCTGAAACAAACTTGACATTTTACCCAATCTAAAACCATGATATATCCAATAATTGTATGAAAGTAATCTTACAGATCACTGTAAGCTGAGGCCCCCTCGTCCCATGACCCTGAGTCAGTGACGGCGTGGGGCCAGCCAGCATCTGCTGAGCCATTTTAAAGCTGTGTCACCACCAAGTCGCCAGAGATGTGTAAAATATGACATTTTAGTATCATGGACGTCATCACCAGCAACACTTTGTAAAAATTAGCTTCTGCTGCCATCGTGTGGTCAAAGACAGTACTACAGAGTTACAGAGTGAAAATCTGATGTCCTTTTAATGGAGGAAGAATCTGTTTTTACTTGACTGATGTTTGCAAATGAACCACACATGAACAAAATAATAATCATGGGGAGTAAAAAAAAAAAAATCCAGTTAATTAAATCCTCCCATATTTAAATATGACACCTACAGAACCCTGCATACAACAGCATCAGTGATGTCCTAAAGCACTACCATTACTCGTATCAAAATAATGTTGTTCTCAACATTAATCAATCTATATTTATATAGCACCTTTAGGACAGATTCAATTGCATGTCGAAGTTCTTTAAAAGACAGTGAGGATTGACAAAATAGAATGGTAAAGCGAGACTAATGCACAACAATATGAATTTGATACAATAACAACTAGAAAAGCACTCAGAGAGCGCAGACCTCCGCCATTAGCCCTATCTCCCAATAGTGAAGAATCCTTTAAAAACATTTCTGGATCCATCCTCATGTGCCCCCAACCACGGCATTCGCCGATTACTCCCTCCCCGGTGGGGTGGAAACACGGTGAGGCAAAGCATTGGCTTTGCTACACGTGCCATCAGATGCACCAATGGTCTCACTGGAGGACTGGAAGTCATGGCAGAGGGTGAATATTCCTCTATTCTTCCCAGGATTGTGAGTATTCTCACTACAATTCGCAGTCCTTATCTCTGTTACGCCCCGACTCGTCTCCTTGACCAGACGTGCGTCTTTCAAACTCTATAAACTCCAAAACTTTGAAAAGAAACACACCCAGAAACTGCTGCTGGGATTGAAGTTACTCATGTCCGCCATCTTCTGGTGTAAAGTGGTAACAGCGCAGACCTCTGCCATTAGCCCAATCTCCCAATAGTACAGAACCCTTTAAAAAATTCCTGGATCCAGACGGTGATCTGGAACACTCCCAAAGTCTAATCAGTTCTTCCTTATGCCAGTTCTGACATTTCCTGAAAATTTCATCAAAATCCGTCCACAACTTTTTGAGTTATGTTGCTAACAAAATAATAAACAAACAAACTAACTAACTAACAAACTAACAAACAAACAAACAAACCCACCCAATCACATGACCTTCTTGGCGGAGGTAAACAGGAGAAAAGAGATTAAAATAAGAGATACATTAAAATCATAAGAGGCCAAATTAAAAGGCAAAGGAGTAAAAAAAAAATACACAAATAAAATCAACCTTGAAAGTTAGTATAATGTAATAAAACAATCATAACAGATTATTAAAAAATCTAAAGTGATTAAATGAGAGATAAAGAGATAAGAAAGCCATAAAAAGACATCAATAAAATACTAAAAACCCTATTCTAACAATAAAATGTGAAATAGAAGTGGAATAAAAAGCATTTTGGTTTGATAATAATAACAACTTTTATCAAACCAAATTAATCATAAAGCACTACATATTGAATAAATAAGTTTTTAACTTGTGTATAAAAGTCTTAGATACACAACTGGCTGACACAAGGATTTACAGCCGTACAGCATACACAGGGATACAGGGTTTTATAGGTGGAGCAGGGCCTACACAACCCAAATGCTTTCTCAAAAAGCCCTGAATATTTAAGGTTGATAAAAAAAAGTGCGATGTTGCTGTTTAGTGTAATGATAGATAAGGGCAAAAAGAAATAGCTTAGCTAATAATAAATGGACTGACCCTGATGACCACAACATTCAAATTTTATTTCTGTGGCCAAACTGACAAAACAAAATTATTTTTTGTTTTTGATTCTTTCACAGTAAAGTTAAAACCGCTGATTTTTAATCTGTGTGGTTTTAAAAATAATATCGGATACCTTTTTTTTTTTCCATTTTAAGAAAATGTTAACAATCTTTTCCCAAAGTGTATAGATTTGCTGACATTTGAAATCTAAATTAGATTTCTAAAATGACTTGAGAAAAGCTAAAAATCCTCTAGAGGCACATATCCTGGAACCCTCATAAGTGTGGACTAATGCTGCGTTCCATTTACCTGAAAAGTGGGATGTCACAGCAGTGGATGACATCTCAGCAGAGTTGAATCACAGAGTTTGTGAGTCAGTATTCTGAGTTTAGGGTGCATTTATGATGACGTATCCGACTGGCAACTCTAAATTTCTTAGATTTCCTTAAATGCACCATAAGCACCATTACTTCACTTTTACTGAATTGCTTTTGCAGGAAGTTGAGTTTTAAAAAATTAATACTATGCCAGCTCTGAAGGACAACAGTAGAAATACTTAACTAAAGCAAAATATTAACCATTGTTTTTTCTTTCAATTACTGAGACAAGAACTTTTTAAAAGTATGTTCTAGTATTTAATTTAAAAAAAATCTGTCTTACTGAGTGCCAAATAAGTTTCATTACACACAAAAGTATTTTATATTATGTATCAACATTTAATTAAATGCAAAAATATTGTACAAATAAGTAATAAAATACATGAACTATTTTACCAAAGGCATAATAATAAGAAGAATAAGAATAAGAATAAGAATAAGAATAAGAAGTATTATTATTACTATCATTAAATATTTGTTGACTTCTTCAGAAGGAGAAGCTGGTACAGGAGCTATGTGATCTTTTTTCCTACTGATGCCTATACTGATATTACAGGTTATTGGAAGTGCATGAGACCAACTACCAATGTTTGGACTTGATGTGCATTTATTATGGAAAATAAAATGTAATTAATGTGATGAAACTAAAAATGCATGATTAGAGATTAAGAACAAAAAAACAATTTAGCTCAAGCTTTGTCAACATGAGAAACTTACAGAGCAACACAGTAGAAGGAGGAAACAGGAAGTGATGCTTTGCTCTCCCCATGTCAGTATCACCCAGGCCACAGTGTTGATCGGTGGTAAGTTGTGTAACATCGAGCCAGTCACAGTGTTGTAGGCAGGACATTAGGTTATTGATAATTAATCAGTCAGTCCATCAGTTAATATGTCAGCTAGCTGATATTTCAAGGTATAATCAATAGTAAAATATCTCAAGGCATGTACTTTCTCTAAAGTAATATGTCGTTGGAGTGACAGAAAAATCTTCACTACCTATCCCTTTAGCTTTTTTTGCACTAAATTTCCTTTTGCTCTCCCTGAATACTAACCCGTAACCTTCATACATATATATATCTACTGTCCAGTCCATTTGGGTAGTTAAAAGTACAGTAGCATAAACTCCACCTTTCATTAGGAAGAACCAGAACACACTCAACCCCTGACCACCACACTTAGAAGCCTCCTATCAATTTCTCTGTCAGTCATTCCTGGCAGCTTTTGATTTCCTTCCAGTACCTTAAAATTGTCAAAATCATTTCGCCTACTTCAGTAGGAGACAGCTACAGCATTTTGGTCCTACATGGTAAGACCCCAGTCAAGTTTGAACCCAAAACCTGCTGCCTCACTAGCATACCATTCTGTTTTTCTTTACATACTTCCTGGTGCACTGTCTTAGTTCAAAGCCATGATCCATGGTCCAGCTTTATCGTTCCTGTGAGGCGCTGTCTATGTAGGAATGGAAATACGCACTAAAACTTTATTTAAAAAAAAATAGGATTAAACTTCTGTTTAGGGTTAGGGTTAAGGTAAGCATTTGGATACTGAAAGTTAAAGTTAAAAAACTGACCTGCAAAACCTGACTGCCCAATGTTTAATGAAGCCTAGTAAACAGTCTGCTTACAGGAAACAAACTTGTCCGCCATGAAATCACTCTAATCCAGCATATGTAGCTGTTTAAGCTGCATAAGGTGTGTAGATAATGTAGCTATATAGCTAATGCAGCTCAAGATAAGCTCAAAAAATAGGCTATTACATAAGCTATGTAGCTATATTATCTATACAGCTACGTTATCTTTAGCTATGTAAGCTTTAGCTACGTTTGCTAAAGCATAAGTTGCAAAAGCTTACTTAGCTGCATAGCTATAGTAACTATGCAGATGACACACAGCTCTACATTTCAGTGTCCCCAGATAACCATGACCATTACCATACAAGCACTGGATAAATACACTGAACAAATTAACAAGTGGACGTGCCATAATTTTCTTCAGACAAACAGAGAAAAATTTGAGGCAGTTATTTTTGGACCCAAGGAAGAATGTTTAAAAGACAGCATGCAGCTCCAGTCACTACAGTTTAAAACCTCAGACCAGGCCAGAAATCTGGGTGTTGTCATGGATTCAGACCTAAATTTTAAAACCACATAAAAAGTCAGCGTATTATCACCTCAAGAATATTTCTAGGATTAAAGGACTAGCTCTGAATGATTTAGGCCCAAAATACATCAGAGACCTTCTAGTACAGTATGAACCATCCACACCACTCAGGTCGTCTGGTGCAGGTCTGCTCTGCGTCCCCAGAGTCAGAATTAAGCATGGAGAATCAGCGTTCAGTTTCTATGCTCCGTATATCTAGAACAAACCAGAAAACATCAGGTGTCCTGAAAGTCTGAGCTCTTTTAAATCAAGGTGGACGACACACCTGCCATTGACTAAAACACTTTATCACTTTTTTAATTTTAAATTTTAACTACAACTCTTCACTGTAACTTTTACTTTAATATCTTTGTTTTTATCTTTTGTGGGTTTTATTTGTTTTTTGGGGGGGAGGGGGTTCACTTTTAAAATTTTTGAATTCCCTTGTTGCTGAAATGTGCTATACAAATAAACTTGCCTTGCCTTACACTGATTTAAGTAATAGTGTTAATTACATAAAAGCAAGCCACCATTCATATAAATACTTCTAAAATGGATCTAAACATATTTTAATCTTGGATTGAACAGGGATTGCAAGTCATGTCTTCTGGCCCAACATCAGTGCCTAACCTTATAAATGCTCAATGGAATGAATGAGCACAAATTCCCACAAAAACATGCCAAAATCTTATATAAAGCCTTCCAAGAAGAGTGGAACTCGTTATAGCTGCAAAAGGGGGGCCAACTTCATTGCAGTCATGATTAAAAATTGGCATTGCAATTTATTTCAGAATGGCTGCAGTAAATTGTAATTAATCTCCAAATTTGAGAAATATCCCTATTTTGCATTTAACACTGTTTTTTTGTGAAATTTGGGATTTTTTGCACCACCTAAGGGGAATTGACTTCTTGTTTAGAATCAGACCTGCTCTGTAGAAGAAACTTGTTATGGATTTAAAAAAATAAATTATGGAACATTAAAAATATGAATGTTTAATTTCGCAAGGTGCAGATGACTTTTGACTTGTCCACTGAGCTGTCTGTGAGGTTTTTTCAACTGAAGTGAGACATTAAGGAGCAGTGATAGACTTATTTTACATCACTGTGGCTGCAGGGAGGAGGTGAAGTAGCGTAATCAAAGTGTGCTGAAAGGCACATTAAAGCTAACTTGACACCCCAGATGGTGAAATACATCCATTGTCATTGGAAAACCAGTGTTGTTCATTTAAAGGGATACTTCAACATTTTGGCAAATTCGCCCATTGCCATAATCCCTATAGTCTTAGTAATAGGTTCGTTTCCTTTAGTTGTCGGTGTAAGCTGTTTGTAGATCTGGGGGCCTGATATGCCAGCTGCTCAGCTAATGCTATGGAGACCTCCGGTATTTTTGGCTTTACCTCATCAAACTCCTCAAATACACAATCCAACAACTCCAAAACGCTCTCATGGACAAGTTGTGACCTGCACATTCACCACGCTATGAACTAATCATGGATCATTACAAGATGAAGTTGTTTCAGAGGCAAACGCAAAGCCGGAACTACACTCCAGTCGTGGCTGCTGGGCGGAGTGATTTCAAAAGCGCACGTTTAGTGCAGGTACTTCCCTCAACAAAACTTGAGAAGAAGCCATTTCTGCTACGTCCAGCAAATGATACTCCAGGTGAAACCAAGTAACTACGGCACTGCCTGAGGTGCGCACTGTGTCATCCCGCCCGGTGGTTTACTCAAGAAAGTACCTCTGAGTATTTGCTTCATGTGTCGTAAAGTTACATAATCATACATTATTATTTTATAGTGTGGTGAATGTGCAGGTCACAACTTGTCCATGAGAGCGTTTTGGAGTTGTTGGATTGTGTATTTGAGGAGTTTGATGAGGTAAAGCCAAAAATACCGGAGGTCTCCATAGCATTAGCTGAGCAGCTGGCATATCAGCCCCCCAGATCTACAAACAGCTTACACCAACAACTAAAGGAAACAAACCTATTACTAAGACTATAGGGATTATGGCAATGGGCAAATTTGGCAAAATGTTGAAGTATCCCTTTAAGGTAAATAAGTCATAATATTAAGACAACAAGCCAACTTTACTTGTTTTCATAAAAAAAAGAAAAAAAGGAGTCTGATAAAATGAATGGATTTATGTCTGCACAGGGCTTCCACAGTTTTGTGTAACCTTCACTAATACTTTAGTGAATTAAAAAAAAAACTTAGAACAAATGTTGCTTATCCTCTCCTGTTGTGTTGGCAAAGTGGTGTATGCATTTATGTAATATACCTCCTTGCCCACTAACATGGAGCAGGCAGTTCTCTCCAATGACGACTGCTACTTTTGGTATTTGAAATATTGTTGCAGTTACATTTGCACCCACACCCAAACATGACTCATTGATGTAAAAAAAAAAAAGAAGAGAACGTGAATGTTTCATTGATAAACATATAAAAAAGACAAACAGTCATTTGAATAAGTTGTAAGCATTTATGGTGCTAAGAATTCATCATGGGGCCCAGTGTGCCACAGCCAGGGACTGGAGAGGCTTGTGTTAAACCTCGACACGTTATCACATGTGTAGCTTGGCAGACAAATTCAAGCTTGATGGTGTCTCTTTTGTTTGGGCCCTTTCACCCCTGGTAATAAGCCCAGCAGTTTCAGGGCCCTTGGGACATCTACAGCTTCTACAAGAGGCCCTTCAAAACCCCACCACCCGACTGGACGTACCTTACACCATGCTTACTCAACACATACACCCTTTACTTTGCCAGAAAGGTGTGTACTTTGTTTTTCTTTGGTCAGATTATTTTCCCATGGCCCTGGCTGGTAGCGGAAAACTGGGGTTGTGTCAATCCTCCTTCCACAGCATACTCCCCACATCTACGCCTTACTTCAGCTTCAATTTTTGGTCTAAATAGCTCTAAAAGTTCTACACAGTACTATATATTTTTTACAAATCATTTACGGCATTCATTGAAAGAGTTCAGATCTTGCTTTTTTGTAAATCTGCAGCACTGAGTGCCTTGAATTGCCCCCGGGGCATGTTTTTTCAAGTGATTTGGAATTGAATTGCATTGAAAAAAGGAGGAAATTCTTTTCAAAAAACATCTGAATAAAGTATGCAGAAGTATTTTATCATGCTTTTAGGTAATATGTGCAAATCTCATTTGACTGCCTTAGAGCAGTATTAATTTTGTTGGCTAAAACTATAACTAAAACTGTTCATCAACAAGCTTCTTTCCCATGAAGACTTCACTGAGACTAGCTAATTATACATTTTTGCCAATAAAAACTTTGAAAAAATAAGTTTATTTTTTTGTCAAAAAGACTAAAATGAGACTAAAATGTTTGTGCTGAACTGTTGGATATTCAAAGTCCATTATATTTCACATGTGCATATTGTGAACTTCAGTATTTTTCATCAGTGTATTTCAAATCAAAGTATTTATAGAGCTTAACATAAGTGTGTGACGGTTCTATTATTTTACAGTTTGGCTGATTGAATTAGTTCAAAGAAAATAAATGCCTCAAGTAAAAGTAAAGACTAAAATGTGAGGAATTTTTCTTGGCTAAAACTGGACCAAAATGTTTCTGGCTTTTGTTGACTAAAACTATTACGGTTAAAATGAATGAAAATGTTTCTAGTATTAAAAACACTGTAAAATCAAGACTTAGGCCAAATTTTTTTTTAAAAAAGCAGTCAAAATTAACTCAGCCTCAGAGCAAACAAAGCCTCTGTAAAATTATGATGTGTTTAATGACAACTCAGACTCTAGTATCGAAGGGGGGACTAAGTTAAGACCTTTTTATGATGTGTTCAAATGTCACACAGAGAAAATTGGAATTTTAGTTGATAGTGAGAAATCTGCATAAATCCAGTCATTTTAAAGGAGGAATATTTAGTATAAGATAGATGTAAAGAGTTCAGTTAAAAATGTCTTTTTTTCCACCCAAAATACACAAATAATCCTGCTAACTAATATTATTGATGAAGAGTGTGATCATGAAGGAGTATTAATAAGAGTATTAATATCAATAAAAATCAATGATCCTCATCCTGGACTGGAATGTTTTTTAGATTTCATCTGCTAAAACTGGACTAAAACTATGAAGGTTGATCAGGGCTAAATTGTGACCAAAAGTATTTTTGTCTAAAGACTAAAACTAAAACTAGTTACCAAAATCAACCCTGTCTCTCACCTCCCGTTTACTCCACCACTGGGTCATAGATGTTTGGTTTTGTTCATGCACAACCGCTGTAAACAGCTTCTCTAGTCCTTTAAATTAACTATTTGAAGAAAATTAATAAAACACATTAATAAAACCCACCTGGAAAGCTGGAATGGCTTAAAAATAATTAATAATTTGAATTACTGGAGAGTCTCTAACTCAGTCAAAAGCAGTTAAACAACCGTACTGACCCCACACAACTGAGGATTATTTGAATTGTTTGGTGGTCTGATTCATGAATTGACATTTATGACAAGTCTTGAAACAGGCCACATACCCCTGATTGTGGGCAAAGAGGGCCCAAAATGGACCACTGCGCCACTGACAGGTACTGGCCTGTGGATCACTTGTTATTGGGCTGCATAGAAAGAATAAATAACTTATTTTATTTCCATTTTATTGACTTTTATTGACTATCAGAGTCTGAAAGATAATATATATTTCTGAAAATAACCAGATTCTCTTCCATTCATATGTGCTTTTTGACCTTGAGATATGTCAACATGCTTGTCTTGGCTACATAACACCCAAAAATTAAGCACACATGCTAGCTAAAAATGTTTTATTATAATGACTCGGTGTGATGTCATAATGAGCACAGATTCTGCTCAGACTGTTAGATTTTGTGTTTTCAGACAAAGGCAGCTTATTTACAGTTTGTTTATCAGCAGATACTCCTGATACCCAAATATGAGTGCTAAATGACAAAAAAGGAGGATTTTGTGTCATCTTTGAATTGTCCTGGGTGGAGCCAACCTAAATTGAAAAATGTATGCAGAAATTTTCCCACACCAAATCTCTGGGTCAAAATTTTCAACCTTTAAAGTTACAAGAGAAACATTTCTCATTTATTTTGGTGATAGTAAAATCAAGTGAATGTGGTACTGGACCCAAAATTATACCTTTTAGTGGGCTTTATGCAAGTTGACAAGCAAGAGCTTTTAGCTTGTCCTTGGAGTGAGAACTATAACACTTAAACATGACTTAAGTTTTAACTTCTTTGTCACATAACTTAACCTAGCACAAAAAGTATGGAAATTTGTGTTTGGAAGACTATTTCTTTGTCGTAACAATGCTTTTTGGCAATAAATCACATACTGTTGGAAAGCCTGTTTAATGCCCTTTTTAAATTGTGCCACATTTGTAAGGAACATGAATTTGTGGGATGAGCAGCAGAGCTGAGAATGTGGGTTACACCCATGAAAAATGTGTCAGATCTTCTCTGCCAATGCCAAACAGCTTGTTCTGCCACTGACTCGTGTTGTTTGGTCGATTGGAGGATTGAAGTTGAAAGAAACAACACATACAGGAGCCTTAGTAGCATGTGGAGGACCATACACAGCCACAACAGCCTGGTCACCTCATGCTGGTCACCCACTGCGGTGGCACGGCATCCCATTCTTCAAGTCAGCCACTGTGGTTGTGTTGGTCACAAACAGCACGCCCAAGCTGATCCCAAGGTGTCAACTATGGGTTGCACCAGCTGTGCGTAAGTTCAAATGTAGCCTAGGTTGAACATAAGTTCATACTTATGATGGAGTTTACGCTCTCCTAACATTTAAGGTGTTGCACCACCTGAGATAGTTTCAACGTAGGCTTAAGTTATAACTTAAATCTTACACCTACCCCCTACTAGATGTAAAGTCCTCCATAGAATATGGCTGTCACAGTGATAGCTCTGAGAGACAGGATAACAAGGAGGTTGGCGAGAAGTCTGTTAGCTACTTCATACAGTTGCCAGTTTGTAACAGTTTCCTCAAGGTTCTGAAAGAGCTGAGATCTTTTAAAGGAAACCCAAGCATTCAATCGGCCTCTTATTGCAATGTTTTATAGCCATTATTTATTAAAAGTAATGATGTAATTATCTTATCTATTAATAAAAGTCTTTTATGATACTGCTGTTGTTGAAACAATTTGACTTCCTGTTTGGGTAGGATTCAATGTCTTATTGTTGACATTTATAATCTCAGGTTGCCAGTCAGTACTGGATGCCTGTGATCAGGCAGCACTGCATTAACAAACAGGAATAATTCTGAACTGGAAATCACTGCATGGGCTCAGGAACACTTCCAGAAATCACTGTCTGTCAACACAGTTCGCCATGCCATCTACAAATACAAGTAAAAGCTGGACCATGCAAAGAAGAAGCTATGCAGGAACATGATCCAGAAACCCTGCTGTCTTCTCTGGGCTAAGATTAATTTAAAATTTGAAATTCTTTTAGGAAACCAAGGACGCTGTGTCCTGTAAACTAAAGAGTAGAGGGACCATCCAGCTGGTTATGAGCACACAGTTCAAAAGCCTGCATCTCTAATGGCATGGGATTGCATTAATGCTTATGGTGTAGGCAGCTTACACATCTGGGCACTATCAATGCTGAAAAGAAAACAGAGGTTTTATAGCAGCATATACTCCCATCCAGACAATGTCTCTCATCTGCTCTCAGCAAAATGTATCTATTCAGCCTATACAGGGAGCTAAACATGGCTTCAGAAAGCACTCAGGAAGCGGGTCCATTCTTCAGAGCTACTGACGTACAACATCTTATTTGTAAAACTGAAATACCAGAAAACCACACAAAAGCATTCAGTCCCTATACAAATGCATAAAATAAACATTCAAAATATATTTCATGTAAACCGTAAATCCAAAATCTTAATATTAGCAATAGGTGAACACAGCATGTGTATAAAGTAAAAGGCAAAAGCTGTATACTAACATATTCCATGCAAGCTAATACTGCAACAAGCTAACAACTAGCTTCCATCCCTAACGAACTAAAATGTATTCATAAGCACAAAGAAAGCTTTCACTTCGCTTAGTAAAGCTCTAATATACGGAAGTGGATTAGGGCCATTTTCGAGGAGAAAATAATTTTGGACAAGTCGAGACTAAAGTCGAAATGACTAGAAAAAAGTCGAAGCTTGTTTTTACTTAGCGGATCATAGACGCTGTGTGTTTATGTGGCAAAGAGAGAGAATCTCTTTATTGTTATATCCAATAATAAGGTATAATTTCACACTTTGATATGAGGCACAGGTGACAGACTCAACCTCGATATGTAGTGGGAGAGCAAAGAGGGACTGATCACTCGTTTATTGATCATAGTCTGCTGCTAATGACAAGATGTTAAAAAAGTCAAAAAGGGAACACTTATCACGTGTTGTACTGGAAACTCTAGTTAACAGCATGTGTATGATACATAAAGAAAATGTTACCTGCAAAACACCATGTACACGATGTGCATACATTTGTGTATGGAACTTAGAAATAAAACCCCCCATATGTTTCTATTGCTGCTTTCATGCAGCGTCTCCATGCTTCCCTTCAGATATGTCAGTAGAGTTGTTTATATTGATGTTGTCTGTCCCACGAACACTAATCAATGAACAAGTGATGAATCTCCCTTCACTCTCCCATTACCAAGGTTGAGTCTGTCTCTACAGGTGATCAGATGGAGAGGAAGACGAGAGCTGTTCTCTCCTGTTGATGTACGAGTATTTAAGACAGTAACAGAGAATTGTGACTGTCTCTACAAAATGCCTTATGCCTCATATCATTGAATACATGGAATTATACCTCATTATTGGATTTAACAACAAAGAGATTCTCTCTCTGTGCCACATAAACACACAGCTTCTATGATCTACTAAGTAAAAACAAGTTTCAACTTTGTTCTCGTCATTTCAACTATAACCTTGAAATTGTGTTTCAACATTATTCTCAAAATTTCAACTTTTTCTCGTTATTTCGACTTTAATCTTGAATTTGTGTTTCAACTTTATTCTCGAAATTTCGACTTTATTCTTGTCATTTCGACTTCAATCTCGACTTGCCCAAAATTATTTTCTCCATCAAAAATGGCCCTAATCGGCTTCCGTACTAATATGCATCAACATTCAGGAAAACTTACAGATTATGCTTCTTCAAGCGCATGAGAAGCAGGGATCTACAGAAACACAGAACACGACTGTCTACTCCATGAGCTTGCAAAAGACTGTTTTTTTAAAATAAGCTGCTGCTTACCATATACAGCCAGCAGAGGGCAGTGCTCACTACAAACCAGTCAAAATTCACTCTTTTTCTCTTAAAGGCGCATTCTGGCAATATTAAAACAACAAATTATTATCAACTGCTCTGTAACTAAAAATGCAAAATATAATGTAAATACTTACATGAGGCACAGAATAGTCTATTTTGAGGGAAGGCTTGCATGATTCAGCAAAACAATGCTAAACCACATACTGCATCCTTCACAGCAGCATGGCTTCATAGATGAGTCCAGGTGATGAACTGGTCTGCCTGCAGTCCAGAAGAAGAAGAAATATCACACCCTGTCTCATGTGTTTAAATCAAAATATATATGTAACACAAAGTTATTTATGTAACTATTAAATGGGGATTTTACATCATAGACGTGTGGTGGTAATTATACAGGACTGATTTGGTCCAGTGGACAAGTGGTTCAGGTCCTGAAGCAGCAAAGCAGCCCCAGACCATCACATTGCCACCACCATGTTTGACCATTAGAATGATGTTCTTTTCATGATGTATTATTTTTACATCAGATGTAACGGGCCACACACCTTCCAAAAAGCTGGAGCCATTTTAGTCCTGCTTTTGGAGCACAGCTAACCTTGCAAAGCAGATGGATACGCCCGTTTCCTTGTTTTGCACTGGCGAATCCAGCTTGCAAAGCTCCCATCTGAACCATTTGGGCCCGGTTAGAAAGTGACAGGACCAATCAGCAATGAGGGGCGGTACTTTAAGGCGCAGCAGAGTCGTGACGTAAACAAGTAGCAGCAAGAGCTGGTGCAGTTATGGAGGAAGAGATTAGCGTGGATGCTGCTTTATCAGAACTTGACAACATTTCTTTGTTAAAAGAAGAACAAAGAACAGCAGTGAGTTGTTTTCTTTTCAAAAACAACAAAAGTCGAGTACTGACGTGTCTATAGTTGCCATGTTTCGCGTTATTCCCTGTAGTTGCGCACGTGCACCTCGATAACTGCTATGTCACATGTTTTGTTGCTCTGATTGGCCCGTAGAGATGTGACAGACAGAACGTTCATCCAATCACACTGAGTTTTTCTCAAAGCCTCTGCCTTTTCCTCAAACGGTTCCTATTGAAGCTTTCCCAGATAAATGTTTGAAACAAATCCATCTGGCAAGTCAGGTTAGAGCACAGCCATGTTGGAATCGAAAAGGGCCTTCTCCAAACTGTTGCCACAAAGTTGGAAGCCTTGCTCAAAATGTCTTGGTATGCTGAAGCATTAAGACTGACCTTCACTGGAGATAAGGGGCCTAACCCCAAAGCCTCATACCATTATCCCTCCTCCACTTAACTTCACAGTTGGCACAATGCAGTCAGCCAGGTAGCGTTCTCCCAGCATCAGTAAAACCCAGACAACCTATCTGACAAACAGGGAAGAGTGATTTGTCACTTCACAGAACATATTTCCACCTCTCCATAGTCCAGTGTCAGTGTGTTTTACATCACTCCCTCCGATACTTGGCATCAGAAATGCTGCTAAGCTTTGGAAACCCATTCCATGAAGCTCCCACTGCACAGTTTTTGTGCTTATATTAATGTCAGTGCAAGTTTGGAACTCTCCAGTGATGAAATCAGCGGTGTCGCACACAGCATGTACCTTAGCAGTCGTTGACCCTACTCTGCGATTTTACGTAGTCTTCTGTTTCATAGCTGAGTTGCCATTGTTTCTAAACACACTTTATAATAACAGTTTAGACCGCTTATTCCCAAAGTCTAGGTCAGAACCCCTGGATAGGTTGTGGGAGATTTCTTGGGGCTGCCAACTGAGTTTTTAGGGCTCCACCTTTTCACACTCACCCTCTCTATCATAAGCAATAAAACACACAACAACTACTGTTGAAAGTCACTGTAATTGATGCTTGGCAAATAAAAAAAGAAAGGCATTGTTCAAGACCAGACAACTACTGAGGGTGCAAGGGGTGGTAGAAGTGGCTTGTAAAACAGAAAGCACCACGTCATGACAAGACTGAGTCCAGAGTTAATGTTATCCAAGCTTCCACCAGCCATCAGCTCAACCAACCAGCCAAGGATGGCTCAGAAGAAAGAATTGATAAGCATTGATGGAAAACGAAGTTGTTGGGTCGCAGTTGTTTGTACTTGTAAAAAGTGGGTCACCATTAAAAAAGTTTGGGAAACACTCGTCTAGACCACCACCTTTGTAAAGTGTCTTGAGATAACTTCAGTTATGTATTAGTGCTATTTATATAAAGGTTGACCGATTGATTAATTGATAACATTAAAGAAGGGGAGATACTCAAACTGTAGTCTCTGATCTTATAAGAGACTGTAGAAAGAATTGGACAAACCCTGTGCGACGTCAGCCTCAAACTGCTTTGGAAGCCAATCCGCTGTGGCTTCCATATTGAAATTGTGGTCTCAACCGAACTTTTAATCAACCTAATGCCCCGCCCACTAACTCGACTTCCTGTCAGCTAGCTAGCTAACATTCTGGTTCACAGAAATGTAGCTTCTGCCTGTCCAGCTATCTGTCAGTCAAATGAGATGTGCCAATCAGTCTGCAGTGAGGTTTTTCCTAAATATAATCTAAACCATTGCGGTACAAACCCTGGTTAAAATGGGAAAATCAGGAGAGCGACGACTCCTAAACCAACACTTGAGGACCTAAAAGTAAACAAGAGACATTTGACCATTATTGAGAAATGGCCTAAGGTAAGACTTGGAAAGCTAAAAAAAAAAAAAAAAACACTGGAACAAAGCAAGCTTTATGAAATGCTTTTCTTTTGTCTTAAAATTTGATCAGTGTTTGTTAATTTATATTTAAGAGAAAAAATTGTCTTAGGTGTTGAAAGAGATGGTTTTACTGTACTTTGGACTGTAAAGAAGAATGAAACTTTTCTTGTACACATTCAATTTCAGGGACTTTCAGATGGCCTAGTGGTTAGGTTGTGCCCCATGTACATGGGTGGCCTGGGTTCAAGTCTGGCCTGTGGCTCCTTTCCTCCAAGTCTCTCTCACTTTCTCATCCCTGTTTCTGATTCTATCCACTGTCCTCTTTAAATAAAGGCATACAAGGCCCCAAAATATGTCAGGAAAAACTACCATAAAAAACAACCAAACACACAAATGATTTCAGGTCAGAATCAATTATGGTTGACATTAGCTGTATTGTTATTACTGTTGTTGTTGTTATTATTATTATTAATATTATTATTAAATCAAACTTTATTATAGACGAGAGATCCAGATAAAAAGGGTTACACAACACATAAAAAGACAGAAATATGACAGTAAATGAAAAACTGTATTATCAAAAACAAAAAAAAAAAAAAAGGGGGGGGGGGGGGGGGGTTTAAAATAGGCAACTGTACCAATGCCTGTACAACAATGATATGTAAAGAACAGTGCTGTATTTGATATCACTCAGGGCCAGTATTATTTCATTTAGAGGGCTTGAGTTTACAGATACAATCATACACAGGATTTTTTAATACAGCTTGGAGAGTATTAACTCCTGCAGTTACAAACATCTCACTTGCCACTTGTAGCATCTGCAAGCCTGATTTCTACAAACATTATGTTTAAAAGAAATAAATCTAGTATGATGAGATAGTATGAAGAAATAAGATAAATTTTGTTTTGTGTCATGGTGACGTAATCTTGATTTTGTGATCGGAATTCTAACTCATGAACTGGATTCAGGATTTGAGCAGCTGTTTTGGCCTACAGCTTATTTATTCTATTTTGGATTTTTTTTTTTATATCCATGTATATGATTTGTTGATTTTTTTTTTTTTTGTAAAAACAAGGCAGATATTATAAGATTATTCTTCGTTCTGCTCCTTTTTATTCAGAGTGGAAGACTTTACATTGGATATGAATTGTTTTTGTTTTGTTGAATGAATTAAACATAAATAAATGACAAAAATTCTCTGTTTATCCATGAGTGTTAAGTATAAAAGGGTGCAAAATATGCTTTAAACAATGACATCTTCACATCTTCTATACACAAACAAAACCTGCAAACAGTATGTTTTTGCTTGTGCATAAATCTTGCAGCATTACCTGTAGATAGCATCATTGTCTGTCATTTTATTTGTGATAAAATGACCAAGTTATTTGTTATTATTATCATTGCTGTTTCTTATCGATGTTGTTGGCCTTTTGAAATAAAACATATGGGGCCTAAAAATCGTGACTATGGCTTTTTTTAAACAGAAATTTTAACAGAGAAAGGGGAACTACCCCAAAAAACTTGCTGTGAAAGAACAAAGGTATCACATTTACGACCATAGAAGAAAACGTAAGTTTAAAACCAGTATATAAACTACATTCCCACAAAAACTCTCTCTTTCAGACGGTAGCAACAGGCCAAACACGGTTTAAAAAACAGACAGGAACACCACTAGAGTTATATGTGTCCTGTAACTCTGGCCAGTTAGATTTTATTCGTCATTGGTACATCCGGGTACTTTATTTTTTGATTGACAGTTGCCATGGCAACAAGCTAGAGCATCGCCATTTTGTCAGGAGGGTTTTTTTCCCAGCTCAGTCTTTTCAAATGTTCTCCCTTCCCGCCGGAATAATGCTGTCAGTGGATATATATTTCATGTTTTTGGATATCGAATTGCGTCTAGTGGATCGGATTAAGAAGATCAAGAGGCCGACGTTTTAACATAGTTGAAATAATTAGGCGGCGCCGCACTAACTCAGTTGTCCGTGTCTCTGGTCCACCGGGCCGGTTCACTGCGCAGGTTTGGACCGCGCGCCATTTTGTGAAAATTGACACAAAATTCCTAACCAAAATTATCAGAGGACACGGATTCTATTTCATGTTTGAAATACTCCGGATTTAACCGTATTGTCGTATTTATCGAAGTGGCTGACGCTAAATTTGCAAAGACAACGTAAAATCAGAATTTGGCATAACGTTTATTTAGCGGTAGCTAGAATTGTTAGCTTGAGGCTAGCCAGAGAAGCTACAGCTAGCCTGGGCAGGTAGCTAATGTTAGCAGCGTTCATTTTGTCAACTAGCTAGCCAGTTCGCTAAGGTTAGCTAGTAAGTTATGCGTGCTAGTTAACGTTAGCATGTTGCTAGTCATCAGCTGATAGGAACGTTAGTCAAAGTTGATTTGATTGCCGATGATGTTAATCAACGATTGGGACATGAAGCGCCTTTTAAATCTGGTTGGTGAATAATTTTAGAGTTTGCCGATCCGAGGACGGGGATTGGATTTATCGTTAACATTACTCGCTAACCGTGCAGGGAGGGGAGAATCTCAAGCTGGATAAGTTTCCTCATCATACAGGTTATTGGACTTTAAATGAAGATCGTGCCATCAGAGGTAAGCAGTTGTACAAAATATATGTAAAACAAGCGTTCACGGGATTTACCTTTCATGTAAAGGCTTTCGCAGAGGAATATTGTATGTAACGTGAATGGTTAACAATGATGGACGCGACAGTGAAGTTGAGAATGGTAGCCTATGTATGGCGGCTAGCTAACATTTTGTGGCAGTGCCGACTCCGCTGAAGCCAGCGTTAACACTTCACTTCAGTCAGTAGGTCAACGGACTAATTTTCATATTAGACAGGGGCGGATTTTCGGGTTGTTGTGAGTGAGAGGGTGCAGCGGACTGTGTGGGCTTGGACGGACAGTCATGCTGGCTCGTTGTAAAGCTAACCCAGCGATATTAGACACTGTCATTGTACGATTAAGGCAAATGTAGCCGTGTTAGCTAACATACCCGTTTGGTTTACTGTCAGCCGGATTTCTAAATCTATTTTTCTTAGGAAGTCGTTTGGCTTTTATAGTTAAATACTACGGAAGCGCACTGTAGCTAACCTGGCTGTAGCTCGGTTGCTAATTCGGCTAACCTCGCTAATGGTTAACGTTGACTTGTTGACGAACCAGCTGAATGGGCCCCACAACCCGCTGGCTGAACACAGCGTCACTAGCTAACGTTAACGTTGGATTGGAGAGAGATATGCTTGCTTGTCCCGCAGTTTTCAGGGTAACGTTAACGACGACAACGTTAGCTAGTTAGACTGCTAACGGTAACGCGAGCCAGAATACGTTTGCCATTTATAAGAGGAATTGGATGCATTACACGAACGATATGTAGCAAGAGAGGACGCGAATTAACACTGAATATGCTTTCTAAATTCCAACCATGACGAGATCTACCCCATCATCTGTAAGTACAGAGCCACTCGGGCACCGTCTTTATACACGCACGTTAGGCTTTTAATTGTTGTGGATAGGGTACATTTGATTCAGCTCTGGGATAGATCTAATCAGTTGGGCGTGAGAAGATGACACATATGCTTGTTACAGTGGTCTTTAGCCATCACTTATGATATGTTACGGCTACTAATAGCAAGCTAGCTGTCGTTATATTTACACCTAAATGGGCCCGTTGATGCCGTGATGAACAGAGCCAGGAAAGGAACTGTTCATATGTCAGTACTGAAAATGAAGAATAATCAGACGTTTAGGGGAGAAGAAAGAGCTACAAGTGCGCTTGCAAAATGACACTGTAGTCAAAAAAAGCTTGAGTTAATTATTATTAAAAAGGCAAATTCACACAATATATACATTAGTCTGTTGCCAGGCATTGTGTTAGAAATAGGCTCGGACTAAACTTTTTCACTTCTTTGTCAATTTGCATAACCCTGTACAATAATTTCAGAAAGTCTTCCTTTTTAATAAGTACATTTAAGGAATTAAAATACAGCTTACCTTTTAATATATAGTATAGATATAATAGGAAGAGATAACACACTATTATGCTCTTAATATTAATCCCCATTTGTTTTGTTTAGTGTTAAACTGTGCAGTCTGGGCCTTTCAGAGTGGACCATGTCTTCGGACACTTTTTTATACATGTTCCATACTTCTTAGAAAATGTGTAAGGTTGGCATTACATGCTTTTCATTCGGACCAACAATCAGCTTAAATATGTGCACTCTGCTTTTTTTTTTAATAAATGAAATTCTCAGAAGTTTACCCAAAGAGCACTTTGCAAAAGTTTGGGGGTGTCCTCTGTTCTTTAAGAGCCCTTCTGACCACTTTTCCTCACATAAATTAAACCACTATGAAGTTAAATTCCCACCAGAGATGCACAATGATAATGATCTGTTTTTATTCTTTGTAGTGGGTTGTGGTTTGCTGCTGGACTCTCCTCCCAGGATGATATGAATTTTTACAGGAGATGATGCATCCAGGTTAGCTGCTATACATTAAGCCTTAACCCTTTGGTGGGATGTGGTGAACCTAAGACCTTCTTCACTAACTCTGATTTTACTGTTTAGGAATTGTGAACCTCACTCACATGTAAAGAAATTTTTAAGTTGGAAACTATCATTTCTGAGTATTAAACCTTTTAAATGTTTCGACACATTATTACATTTTCCATGTATTGCAAAGTTTTTATTATTTAAAAAAATAATTAAATGTCAGATTATTTTCAAGTCTAATGCAACACAGGAAAAAAGACCTACTTTTCTTTTTGACAAAGTAGTCAACTCATTGAAATATTTCAATCAACAGATATATATATATTTTTTAAAACACAAGATAATTGTATTTAGGCATATTAAATAGTTATTTTTCTTTCTTTCAAACACGGTCAATGTTTTCATCCCATGAAATATGGAATTTAGTAAAAAAAAAATCTATTCATGTGTATTTGTACATTAAAAATATATATTTTTAGAAATATAAATAGAACATTTAAATGATTTCTTTAAACAAATTTATATAGATAAAAAGTGTAGTGAAAATATCAGTTTCTCAAAAATACAGCTTTTGCTTGTGCTCTATCATCTTACAGTTCCTCTTATTTCTGTCAGTGGATGTGTATTTTTTCCTTTTCCAAAGCTGGGTCAGCTTTCTAATGCTCTCAGATGGAGTGCAGGTTTTGGGCTGTGCAGCTATTTTGCTGTCAGGCTCTTGTGTTGAAAGCAGCGTCTAAGTGTGCCAAAGTTCAATTTTATTTCTTGTTTATTTCTTGTTTTCTCATTGGAAAATGGGAGCAGCTCTGCCCTGGCAACAAAAGTAGGCTATTTGCATACTGCGTTGTGATTGGTCTGTGCATTGATGGGCTTGCCAAATCACGCTGTATCTCTGTGGTGATAGGCTATGCTAATTAGGTGCTGTTGCTGGGATTCTGAATAGTGGTTACTGTGTAGCACTGGTGAATTGTGTTGTCTGGTGAGAGATGCTGATAGCTGAACATGCTATTTGATAATTTTTTGATTCCTTCTGGCTTAAAATGAAGGATGATTCACTGTATTGTGTGGAGATGCTTTCTTTTCACCCCTTTTCACTGTTAAACCTGCTGTTTTCTCCTTTTTACTCACAAAGGTTGATATATTACTGCTTTACTTTAATTTCTTGTTATCCTTTGATGCTTTTTTTCTTATTTTACATGTTTAAAAAAGACACTGTTTATTAACAAGCTGTTTATCCTAATAATAAATGAATCTTTGCTGTCTCTTTTACATCTTATGATCATTTTTCTGTCTTTTAAAATGAGAGCTTGATAATTTCAACATATGTGTATAGATTATAGGTGCATAATTTACATTTTGCAAATATATTTATTTACTCTAAATATGCATTTTAAAATTTAGTCATAAGAAAACCCTCACTGCTCAGATTAGAAGCAAAAAAGCATGCTTTTATTAAATCTGTAAAGTAGAAGTAAATATCTGCCTTTTTCATTTTATGAGATAAAAGATCTCATGTGTGAGAGTAAATACAGCTGTTTCATCTCTCGACTATTCCCTCCTTTTTCTTTTGTGTGTTTTAGTTCTATATATAATGTTGAAACAAGGTAACGTGCAGCTCATAGCAGTATTAATTTCTTGCAGGAGGAGAGACTTCAGCATGCAAACCTTCGTCCGTCCGGCTTGCGCCCTCTTTTTCTTTACACACTGCTGGTCTTCAGATGGCTGCTCCAATGCCCCATACGCACCAGCAGTACAGTGACCGCCACCAGCCAAGCACTGACCAATCTGTTACGGTCTTACCGTACAGCGACCAGACACCACAGCTCACTGCCAATCAGGTACACTAACCCTGCCCTACTGCTGATGTTAGATTTCTTTTTGTCTGGGTATGTAGTGTTACAAGGATTGCAATACTTAATGTGATATGAAAGTGTACTTCCCTTTCTGCTGCTGTCACCAGGCAGAGTAGCTGCTTGTCAAATGTTCTTTCAGTGCAGCCGTTTAATATTGTCCAATATATACTGTATAAATGGCCTCTTAGATTTAATAGTACCAATTTAGAAGAGCCCCTGTTGTGTACAAATGCACTGTTTAAATTGTTCAAGAAATAATGTGTTTTTTTTTTTTGCTATTTAACACTACAGAGGCACATGCCCCAGTGCTTTCGTGACCCAACTTCAGCTCCCCTGAGGAAGCTCTCCATTGACCTTATCAAAACATACAAACACATCAATGAGGTTAGTTCATTATTTATCTATTTCATCTCTTCTATGTAAAACAAAGTAAAATTACATTTAAGATATAAAAGAGGAGTGGCACATTACTTCCAGTTATGTGATGTGAATGTTGTGTTGTTACTTTCTAGGTGTATTATGCAAAAAAGAAGCGACGGCACCAACAGGGTCAGGGTGAAGACTCCAGTCACAAAAAGGAGAGGAAGGTCTTTAATGATGGCTATGACGATGATAACTATGACTACATCGTCAAGAATGGGGAGAAGTGGATGGACCGCTATGAGATTGATTCCTTGATAGGAAAAGGATCGTTTGGACAGGTGCTTAATCACAAACTACCCTGTGCATACACAAAGTTCAAAATCACTGTCCTCATTTAGGAGAACATTTTAATTTGATATCCTCAAGATATTTGATGCTACTTATTCAATTATTTCCTTATGCTGTTATACGCTGTTAAGAGAGAAAACATGCCGACTAATCTATGGGAAGCATTAAGATGTGCTCTTTTTACGTCTTTTAGGTTGTGAAAGCATATGACCGTGCTGAGCAGGAATGGGTTGCCATTAAGATCATCAAGAACAAGAAAGCCTTCCTCAATCAAGCCCAGATTGAAGTGCGCCTCCTAGAGCTCATGAACAAACATGATACTGAGATGAAATACTACATTGGTAAGCAGTTCCTACAATTTACCTCTAATGTCACAAGACACTATTGAGACTTTTTAGTAACATGGGTACTTTTTTATTCACAGTTCACCTAAAGCGTCACTTCATGTTCCGGAACCACCTCTGCCTCGTGTTTGAGATGCTTTCATATAACCTGTACGACCTACTCCGTAACACCAACTTCCGTGGCGTCTCACTCAACCTCACTCGGAAGTTTGCCCAGCAGCTATGCACGGCGCTGCTCTTCCTGGCCACGCCTGAGCTCAGCATCATCCACTGTGACCTGAAGCCTGAGAACATCCTCCTCTGTAACCCCAAGAGGAGTGCCATCAAAATAGTGGACTTTGGCAGCTCATGCCAACTGGGACAAAGGGTATCTAGCTGCAGTTTTTCCTTATCAGCAATAAAATGAATGTATGCAAGAATGTCCCTGGAGAAGTCTGCAATAGTTGTTGCCAGTTTCTATTATTTGAAATGAAGACTCAACTCAGACTTTGGAGCAGAAAGCACAGTCTGACTGTTTGTGCTTTCTCTTTTTAGATATACCAGTATATCCAGAGTCGCTTTTACCGTTCCCCAGAGGTGCTGCTGGGAATGCCCTATGACCTGGCCATCGACATGTGGTCCTTGGGTTGCATCTTGGTAGAGATGCACACTGGAGAACCTCTCTTCAGTGGAGCCAATGAGGTACAAGGAAATGAATACTATTGAGATTTGTCCTCTTTCGTTTGGTTTTGCAACAGAGATTGTTTGCAACTTTTCACCTTATGCCTGGTATGCCCCTGGTTTCCTGTAGACCTAAAGAAACTAAATTGTGGGGTTCACAAGCGACATTTAGATATCTATGCTTAGCTACCCAGCATTTAAATCTGGCTAAATGTTTTCAAAGCTAAACCTAAATGGGAAATATTTTAGGATTTTTCTTTAATGTAATGTGAGTATTAAAATGCATAAAGTTGGTTTTTTTTTCATCAAAGAGCAAATATTCAGTCTAAATGTTGTAATAACTTGATTTTCAACTTTGTTTTCAGGTGGACCAGATGAACAAAATAGTAGAGGTTCTTGGTATCCCCCCTAATCACATAATGGACCTAGCCCCAAAAGCCAGGAAGTTCTTTGAGAAGCTTTCGGATGGTACATGGAGTGTTAAGAAGACCAAAGATGGCAAAAGGGTGAGTTCTGCTGTTGCAATCAACCAAAATTTTGTCTTGAAACTGAGGAAGACTACTGATAAACAGAAGTCACTGCTGAGTAAATCTCTTAATCTTTGTGTCCTCTGACTTAAACAGTATAAGCCTCCAGCCTCACGGAAGCTCCACTCCATCCTGGGTGTGGAGACAGGGGGTCCAGGTGGCCGGCGGGCGGGGGAGTCTGGCCATGCTGTTGCTGACTACTTGAAGTTCAAGGACCTGATCCTCCGGATGTTGGACTATGACCCTAAGAGCCGCATCCAGCCCTACTATGCCCTGCAGCACAGCTTCTTCAAGAAGACTGCGGACGAGGGGACCAATACAAGCAGCAGCGTGTCTACAAGCCCCGCGTTAGAGCAGTCCCAGTCGTCAGGAACCACCTCCAGCACCTCCTCTAGTTCAGGTGACTGCTGTCTGGATACTCTGGGCAGTTGTAAACTAAAACGCTTTTTTTTTTTTTTTTTAAGTTACGAGGCATCATTTCATGAAACACTCACTGAAAGTGCTTTTATTTTGTGAAATATTGCATCAAGTCTGTGAACTCACACAACCAACTGATGAGAAAGTAGAGCATAAAACAGCAAATATGAGTTTATTTTACTACATTTTGGCAATTCTGTGATTAAAATAAACACTAGTATTTTGCATGTTTTTTTTTTTTGTTTTTGTTTTAATGTTGCTGAGGCTATACGTCTGACATTTTGTTTAACCCTTAGGAGGGTCATCTGGGACAAGCACCAGTGGCAGAGCGAGATCAGACCCTACCCATCACCACTTGCACAGTGGAGGACACTTCGGCACGGCCTTGCCTGCCATCGATGGTGACAGCCTCTGCCCACAGGTTAGTAAGATGCCGACAACAATAGAGGCTGTTGCTGTCATTTCAAAGATGAAGATATTTTTTCAGAAACAATCTAGAAGTGATAAAGCTGCGACTAAATAAACCAGTCTCAGTTACTGCCAAGTAACATTGAAATAAAGTTGTCATGGTTCCTTTATGGGGAGTTATGCTGACTCATTATTACTTCATCTAGTCTGTTAAAAATTACCTGTTAATGTTACATGGAGAAGATCGAAGCCATCTCTATTAAATCTTATTATAGATCAAAACCTTTGAACAACACTAATGTAAGACCTTAAACCTTGTCGTAACACATCTGACCCTTTGTTTTGCTTGCCATTGACAGGCGAGACAGCCTTACCCACCCCCACTGGTGTGGGGAGGTGGAGTAGGACCAGAGTCAGTCACTGGAGAGACCCATCCAGTCCAGGAGACCACCTTCCATGTTCCCCCTCAGCACCCTAAGGCCCTGCATCCCCACTCACATACTCATCACCACCACGGGCAGATGATGGCTACGCGGCCACGCCCACGCCACTACACCTCCCCGACACACAGCTCCTCGACACAGGACTCCATGGAGGTGGTTCATGGCCATCTGTCCATGACCTCCCTGTCTTCCTCTGCCTCCTCTTCCTCTACATCGTCCTCTTCCACTGGGAACCATGGCAACCAGGCCTACCAGCTCCGCCATTTGCCCGCCGGAGCGCTTGACTTTGGTCAGAACGGTGGGCTGAGCATGGGGCTAGGTGCCTTCTCGAACCCACGGCAGGAGACTGGCATGGCAGCGCACCCTGCATTCTCCATGGGCACGAACACAGGGCCCGCCCACTACCTAGCAGAGGGCCACCTGGGCATGAGGCAGGGCATGGACCGGGAGGAGTCTCCAATGACTGGAGTGTGTGTGCAGCAGAGTTCAATGGCCAGCTCGTGACTGCACTGACATTTGGCTGTGTGTTCCCCCCTGTGCGTCATTTTTAAGGTGGTGTTTTTTACTACAAGGTGTGTTGAGAACAAAAGCTGCTCACGTCAGAAGGGAGATATCACTGAACCGCTACTACAGAGAAAAACCTTTGTTAAAAAGTATATATGTAATTTTCATCAGTTTTTCTTTTGCAATCATTAGGCACAAAATAATACTGCGGAATAACCATAGTGAGATTGAGACATCCATCTTACCATTTCACCAGTTTCATGTAACCACCAAGTAATCACCATATGGTATTATGTGGCAAAATCTTCTAAGGAGCATTTCAGAGCAAAGTTTGAAGCTGTTTGCAGGTAGCTGTTGGTGATGAAATGCTCGGCGTCCTCTTTCGGTTCAAACCGTGGACTGCCTGACATTACTGTTCCACTGGTTCTTAATTATTTTGCCCTTTTTAAGTGAAATTTCTCGCAAAAAGCTGCTTGTAAATCCTGTAGCTTGACAATGAGGGGAAGTGTTTGCGGTGATATTTCTTGTTGTTGGTCGGTATTGTGTAACTCTGTCAAAGGGGAGCACATAGCAGTGGAGTCCCTATAGCGTGTGCTGGCCGGGTGGAGAGGAGACCCCGCAGGTGGATGCTGACACCAACCGGGTCAAGGGAGAGGGAGGCACCACCCCTCTGGCCTAGAGGCCCACGTAGTCCTGCAAGCTGCAACCGGGCCCGGCACAGATGAGAGCAGCGATGGGCATGGGAGACGAAAGGATCCAGCCCAGTGAAAGGAAGACAGTCAGCGGCTGGTTCTAGATAACCCTTTGGCCTTATGACTCATGGACTTGGAATGGGATGGAGCTGGACATTATCATTTGAATTAAGATGGCTTTTCTCTATTTTTCTCTCTAGACAGCCCTTAATTCTTTAAGGAAATTAAAACAATTTAGAAAAGGTAAATAAGAATGGTAATTTGAGGCCTTTCTTGACAAAGATTTCTTCTTCAGCAGGGCCCCACATAACAGGGTCTTATTGTACACAACAACCTCCTAAACATTACTTCCTTGAAAATCTTATTCACTGGTTAAGGATTTTGCAGTGGAAAGAACTATCTATTCCAGAGTCTACCCTTTTATGTTTCGTTATTTTTCCCTTTTGCATGTAGTTCCTCATCAGAACCACCTGCACAAGTCTCTCCATCCAAAACATGGAAACTGAAGAAAAAAATGAGTTAAGTGACTGCCTTTTTTCTCCTCAAATTATGCTGTGAATTTTACAAGAATTTATTTTCCCTTTGGATATGTTTTTATACCAAAGCAGTTGTTTTATAGCATATAGGTGTCTGTAACCAATAATGTAGCAGTTCACCACTTTGACGCAAAGTTTATCAAGATCTTATTTTAACGTCAATACAAACAGCTGCAATATATTACTTTAGCAAAACTGGAGACCGTTGTTGAGACCGTTGGCTATTGTGTATTCTGGCCAGATTTGTTTGCAACGTTTTACCAAAACTGTTTCCATATTAATTGGTAGATTATTTTGGGAGTCTTTTAAAACTTTGGTATGTTAGAGAATTTGGTAGTTACTCTGCAGGCTCCGGAGTAGCAAGATAGAAGCTGATGGTTTAAAAAAGGAGACTAATGCGTTCTATTTCTGTGTCGTCGTTTTTCTTTTGCCCCCATCATACTATTTCAAAGGGTTTTGCTGCCTTTCATACATCATTTGGTCAACTTGGCTAGTTTCTGCCGTGAAGCAAGACTTTATGTCATCGTCCTGGCAGGGTAAGGATAATTGTGGCAAATCAGTTTGTGTTGAATGGTATTTTTCTGATTTGGTAGGGCAGATCCCCCATGATTGTTGTCCTATTCAAAGGGAAAGGGTGTCTGTTAGCCCCCAATCACATGCTTTGCCCAGGCAGACATGCATGTCCTCAAAACATTAGTCAATAACCAGATTTTTTTTTATATCAGGGATTTTGAAGTGCTTTCTTTCTTCTGTTGCTCATTTTACCAGCTTTGAAATTAGACAGAAAAACCTGCCCACAGCCACCTTTCAAATTAAGGGCAGGTCACAGGTCATGCTGTTGCCATTTATAAGGAGAAACCATCATAAGAAATCATGCTTGGTATTTCCACAAACACAAATGTAAAGCTACCTATATTGAGATTGGGGTTTTATCTGGATGTCAAGGTTAATTGCAAATTTGCAATCATTTTTCATACCCCACAGAATTTGAGACGTTTAGAAATCGCCAGTGGTTTTATGACTGGTACTCATACTGGTACTAAACATTCCAAAAATAAAGACTGAAAAAGAAAAAAAATTGACTGCAGTGACTCGTAAGTGTGCGCCTATTTCAGATCATGCTGATTGACCTCTTATTTAGAGCAGTTGTCATGAAATGCAGCCCCTTTTTAATAGTTGAAATAGAATTTATGTATATATTTATATTTTTTTAATAAAGGAAGTATAGAACTCACTACCTTGCTCCTGCTGGTATGTTGATTATGTTTGTCAATTTGGTGACCATTCAGTGGGCAGGAACTCCTGTTTTCTTAGTGGCAAAACCTTGCCTTTTGGCAAAGGTACTTGACTACATCAGGACAACACTATGAGGTAGGGTTTGAATCAAACAGGGAAAGCTAGATCTTCAAACCTTAATAATTTTCACAGGGTATATTGTAAGTGCATGTACATCACAAACCTTACTTTTTGGTTATATGAGAAGCACATGGTTGAAAAAAGGTTCCATCTTTCATAAGCCTGTTGAGTTTGTGGGTTACACACAAACACGTATACTTGTTGACATATCTGAACACCCAACAGAAGTCGAAATCCTCTTATTTAATTTGGATTTATCTTTTTCATTTTTGATTTCACATTTTTTCACTTTTTTTGTACATGCAACATGCACTATAGAATTGAACAGCATGGGGGAAAGGATAAGTCCATGTATCCACAGATTGTAAGATCTAGTCAAGACTTTGCTGTGTTTATGACAATGCCCTTTGTATTATATTAAGACAGTCTTATGTATGATATATAAAAAGAAGTTAATTGAATCCCTCTGTGTGTCTTTATTCTTTTTTGTTGACGTACATTGGCTGCTTTGCAGAAACAATTCATTGTTCACTCAGTAATATCATGCGTGATTCGTGGAGCCAACAACAGGGTGCTCTTACTAGCGTAAATATGCCAAAGTACGAGGGCATAACTAAAAATTAATACATCGTCACTCTACAATTATATACTATTTTACACACTTGCTTGACGCGATTTGGCTCGTTGGTCTAGGGGTATGATTCTCGCTTCGGGTGCGAGAGGTCCCGGATTCAAATCCCGGACGAGCCCTCTTCTTTTACGAGGGCTCTAAAGGATCAGGTCATGAGGCTCAATCGCCCACCTTAATCCGGGTTAGTACAAATCACATCTAGTTTACAAAAAAAATAACTTTTTTTTTTTAATATAAAATGAAATTCTACCTTTGAGCCAGTTAAATGGGGCTCCGTTATATTTCTTAACGTCCATGTCAAACGCCGACACCACGAACTGCTATAGGTTTCGTTGGCGACATAATATCTAAAACTGATATTTGAAGCAAGCGAATTTATCTAAGCCATGAAAAGAGGGCTCGTCCGGGATTTGAACCCGGGACCTCTCGCACCCTAAGCGAGAATCATACCCCTAGACCAACGAGCCAGATGTCAACGTAGGATTTACACAGAGTTTTTAACCAACTGCCAAGATTTAAGTTTGTATTCTTTTTGTAAATACTTCCTAATCTAGTTCTAAATTTTTGCGAATTTTCGTGTCCCTGTTACCTTCCTTAGCTTATTAGCTGATAGCTCGAATCAGTTTATGGCTCATACCAAAGACTTTGCTTGCACTGGGTGGGAACAATGACATAGTGAAATATGTGATAGCGAGGAGCAACTAATAAACGGTACATTGATTTATATTACTGAAAAAGATGCCGTTTTCTTCTACTTAATCTATCCAGTTACTGGGAGTCTTATGTCGCACAGTAGCTAGCAGGACCCGCTTGGTAATCTTGAAAACTGACAACCTGGTCGCCCTACCATAGCAGCTAGCTACCAGGCTCTATTCCTTTTTTCGCTGAAATTTTAAGAACACAAAAACGCCGAGTAAAATTATAGTATATACATAAAAAAAAATCCAAATAACAGCGCATCTGAATTACCCGTCTCTAGTTCTGTAGTTGGTCTGACAGCAGATGGCAGTCATTCACCTTTGTTACAACATTTGATGATCAAGAAGAAGAAATAGCTGTCTGCCTTTTAATTGGTTGATGGATCATCTAAGTGAAGCCTCGATAGACCAATTGTTTCGCTTCAAAGTCGAGGTACGACCAATCAGGTACCTTGTGGGCTGGATCAAGTCCTGCAAATCGATCTTGTCTAAATTCAACCGTTGCGAGCCTGTCGTGAATCAACCCAGTCTTGGTTGTAGCAAGTGGGTCACGGAATCGCATGTACGAATTTAAATAGGGATGAATAAGTTGTTTGGCTTAAAACGAAAGAGATTGAGTTAGCCGGTAGTGTTTTTTTCTTTTTAGCTAAAACTGTAAAGCTAACAGCCTAGCTTGAACCATGCCGAATTTTTGCGCGGCCCCGAACTGTACACGGAAGAGCACACAATCAGATTTGGCATTTTTTCGATTTCCACGGGATCCAGAGAGGTAAGGCACCATAACCTTGAATTCATCTACAAGTAAACTAACAGACGTTTACATTCGATAGAATTATGATCACGGGTAACCAAAAACACAAGTTGTAAGTTTATCACTCGTCTTATAATTATATGAATATATTAGAAATCACATAGTTACCCCCCTCCTCAAAGTGACCTGATTTCAGTTTGTATTTAAATGCCGTTTGTAACCTTGACAGGTTAACTTTGTGCCTCAAAGCATGGAAACTGCCTCTATGTTGAATAAATTTGAATTAATTACTTGAATGCAGTATTTTGACCCATGTAGCTGCAGCAATGTAACATTTAGTCAGTTTTGAATGCATGTTTGGAATGCAAGTTTGTTCATTTTCTGTAACTTGTGAGTAATGTTGGCACGTTTTTGATGCATAGCTCCATTTCTGATCATGTTTTGATTAGGAGTGCATGATATTGGAATTTTGCCAATGTGCCGATTTTAACTAATTAATTTTAGCTAATATTGATATAGATATGAAATTTCAATGTAATTCAGACCCAATAAGTCATTACATAAAACACTTTAAAGTGTGAGGAATGATGATGAATAAAGAAAAAGAATTAAGCTGATGTAGGTCTGTTGGTCCAGCCTAAACCTCCACTAATTTTTCTGTATGGTCAGTTTGAATAGCTGATATATAGGAAGATTTTTGTAGTGATATAGGTTGTAAATATCACCTGATTTTTTTTATCCCTAGATACAGATATCATGCCAATAATACTGTGCAACCCTTGTTTTAATAAGAAATAATCCATGCTATTGTAATGACTGATAACAATCCAAAAGACCCAACGTAGCAACTACCTCAGTTAAGTGAAGCACATTTAAGGGGGAGGGATGAACCTATTAAAAGTTTTAGACTCAAGTATACTGTTGGATAAATGCACTGGCAAAGTCATCTTCTTTGTACACTTTAGACTAGAGGTGGGAGAAAAAATCAATTCTAAGATGCATCGTGATGTAGAGGTGAAAGATGCTGAATGGATTTATAAATGTCCAATAATCGAAAGCAATCAGTTATCTTATGGCTGGACAATTAGTCAAAATTTAGATTAAATCCCAATATCTGTTTGGTAATTTTCAAATTACAAGGAGCAATATTTCTTTAACCTAAAATATTTAAAAATTCCAGTTTCCTACATTGTTTGAAGCAAAAAATTATACTCTACACGTTATGCAAAGTGCCATTTTTTTAGAACAGTTTTTAAAAAAATCCTACTTTCAATATGTTTGTATATGCTATCTTTATTAAAATGAGAATGACATTAAATGAATACACAAGACGAGGAGCTTCAAAACAATTGCATATTAAATCACAATCCCAGTGTTGAAAGAAAATCATATTGGATTCATTTATCAAATCGATCAGCCCTACTTATGATTGAAAAAAAATGGGTCATAGGTTCTGATCTGTCATTTAGCAGGTGGTGGTTCATGACACTAGACCAGTCAAAACTTTTTTTTTAGTCATCCCATACAGCTTATCTTTTTTTTTATTTTGTTGCAGTGTTTAATGAATCAGGTATTGATGTTCTTTGATTGTGACAACATAACTTACTAATTGTTATTTTCATAAAGTGAGCTATTGTAAAAGCTGTTTCTCCCTAGTTTCAAAACTTTTAGAAAGAACAGGTAGTACAATGTTATTCACAACTAAAAGTTTTAGTATATGTTATGACACCTTTGGTCAAGGAATATATTTTCTTTCAATTTCTGTTTTTGTTTCAGATGTCGGATCTGGGTAGAGAACTGCCGCAGGGCAGACCTAGAGGCCAAAACAGCAGACCAGTTGAACAAGCACTACAGATTATGTGCTAAACACTTTGACCCCGCTATGGTGTGCAAAACTGTAAGTATCCCACACCTTTGTCACCAATAGTCTTGCAATAAGTTCCCAGTGATTTAAAAAAAAAAAGTCTTCCATAGATGCTCATTGAAATCAATCTCTTCTCAGAGTCCCTATAGGACTGTGTTAAAAGATACAGCAATTCCAACTATATTTGATCTGACCAGCCACCTCAGAAACCCTCACACCAGACATCGTAAACGGATTAAAGAACTTGTAAGGAACTGTCTTCGTTGTCTTGAATACACCTCATAAGCGTAATAGTCCGGCTACATACTGTCTGATTTTTGTTCATTTACATGTGATTTCAATTTCAGACTGAAGAAGATATAAGGAGGATTAAAGAAAGAAGATGTAAGTTAATATAGGGAATTAGTTTGTGCTTGTAAATGTAAAATAATTAAGTGCTTTTCAGTATTGCATGTGACATGATCATTGTATGTCCTTTGTCTATCTCTTTCTCAGTGGCATCATCTATTGAACAGCTTGCTTCTAAAAAAGACATAGCTGCTGAGGATGGTGCAGGGACAAACGAGGATGAACCTCAGCTGTCCACAGAGGAAAAGGAGTTCCGTGAATACCTGAGGTCCTTGTTTGAGGTTGTAGTCATGCTGGGAAAGCAGAGTATCCCTTTAGCGGTGGACAAAGCTTCTGCAGCTGGACGTGTGTCCAACAACTTCCAGGCCCTCTTGGATTACCGCATGAATGCTGGAGATGAAGCTTTGAGAAAGCGGTTTGAGGGGACGGCTGTGAACACAGAATACCTTTCGGCAACACAGCAAAGCCAGCTCCTGGACGTCTGTGAGAATACAGTGAGGGAGGAGATGCTGATGGAGGTGCGAGAGAGTCGCTTCTTCTCCCTGGTGACGGGTGATCTTGTTGAATTTTCTCATGAGAGGTACCTTCCTTTATTTTTGCGCTTTGTGAATCAGCAGAACGTACTTCGAGAGGAGTTTTTGGATTTCCTAGCCTTCGATGGCGATGAAGCTTTTCTGGTCGAGAAACTGGAGAGCCAGCTGACTGACCGTTGGGGGCTTAGCATGGAGGACTGCCGTGGTCAGGCCCATAAGGCAACTGGTACATCCACTATCAAAATGAAAGCTGTTGCAGTGCTACTGATGGAGAAGTATCCTCTGGCAGTGCACATGCCCTGCTCTCATATGGCTCTGAACATCCATCTTGCAAACAACCTGCCTTTTCCCAATGTCCAGATCATCATGGAGACTCTAAGGAGGATTGGTACTTTCTTTAGCGTCCCTTTTACCCAGGATGAGCTACAAAAAGCCATCTCTACTCACTACCAGAAAAACGAAGAGAAGGCAGTGGCACTTAAACAAGCGTGTGTCTCAGGATGGACCGAGCAGCACAGCGTCTTTGACGTCCTCTTGGATACGTTGCCACCCCTGCTTCTGTGCGTGGACACCATTCGGAAAAACGATGAAGGAAAGTTTAGTAGTACCACCACTGCAGATGCCTATTTAATCTCAGAAACTCTTGCTGACTTTGAGATCATTGTCACAATTGTTATTCTCAAAAATGTCCTCACATTCACCAGAGCCTTTGGGAGAAATCTCCAAGGTGAGACACTTGATGTATTCTTTGCTGCTAACAGTCTGACTGCAGTGCTGCATTCTCTGAACGAGGTCAATGATAACATTGATGTGTACCATGAGTTCTGGTTTGAGGAGGCTGTGAGCATTGCGAATGTGATGGAGATTCCTGTGACCGTGCCAAGGCTGTTTCTTCGAAAGCAGCGTGCAGCTGATGTGGGTGAAATCCAAGCAGAGGCGTATTTCAAAGAGTATGTGACAGTCCCCGTCATCCACGGCATCATGCAGGAGGTGGAGGACATGTTCTCTGACACCAACCTCAAAGCTCTCAAGTGCCTCTCCCTGGTCCCTGCAGTCATGGGCCAAATGAAGTTCAACACCACCGAAGAGAACTACGCAGATGTCTACCGCAATGACCTTCCCAACCCTGACACGCTGCCCGCAGAGCTTCACTGCTGGAGAATCAAGTGGAAGCACAGGGGCAAAGAGGTGCGCCTGCCCACCACTATCCATGAGACACTTCAGCTGCCAGACGTCAAGTTTTTCCCCAACGTGAACTCCTTCCTCAAAGTGCTGTCCACTCTGCCTGTGCTGAAATTAGAGGACAACAAGAGCAACACAGCCAGCCAGCGGCTGCAGACTTATCTCAGCAGCAAGCCCCAAAAGCAGTGGAACAAAAGCCTTGCAATGCTAAACATTAACACTCACGTCAAACACGACCTGGATGTCATGGTGGACAAATACTGCAGACTGTATCCAGAGGATGATCCTGAAGCAGAGAGTGAAGAAGTGGCTGAGGAAGATGTGGAGATGAAATGATACGACAGGGACACTGAGCACATACTGCCAGCCAGTATAAGTTATTTTGAGCCTTGGCATTTTGCACCAAAACATAAGGACCAACAGTTTAAAAACACCTGTAATGAGTTCATCGAAGCTGATTTTATCCTGCCTGTAAAGTTTAGAGAGACAAAAAAAATAACCCTTGTTCTTAGTGTACGCTGGGAAAGTAGTATTGTAAATAAGTAGGCATGTTTGGAAGAAAGAGAAGTTGAATGAATATCATCATGGATGTAGTGCCACCAAAACATCCTCTTACTGAGATGATACCAAGGGCTCATTGTGTAAATAATCAAAGTTCAGAGCTGTCACTTTGTTTTCTTGTTAGTTTGAACTGCTATGTAAGAATTGTTTAATATTACAGAATAAAATGTAGCCTAATTTTATTTAGTCATTTATTTGAGATATGCTTTACATAAAAGCAGGGCCGGTTCTGGGCATAGGCAATATTGGCTGCTGAGGGGGGCACCAACATGAGCCCTGATTGTTTTGAATGAAGCAACAGTAACAGCTGTGCTCCTGTGGTTCTCTCCTACTGGGCCCTTCAGCCCAGCATCAGTTCAAGGCTCTCTCTCTCTCACAATCCCCACCCCACCCTGTGACATAAAGAGCAGAGCGGGGTGTCGTAGGGATCATATATCCTGATAGAAAAGCAACTTGGTGTAACCCGATTGCTTCAGAACAGCAATGAGTAATTTGGAGAATGTTCCATTAATGACAGTATGTTCCTGTTTTTACCCTGGCATCTGTCATTGCTTATAAATGCAGCGTGACTTCCATGATCCTGTGTATTCATACAAACACACCTCTGCCATCACACGATAACAGGAGAAAACAGAGATAAAGAGATGAAGAACTGATGATACTATGAGGCAGAGGTTGCAGACATTAATGATAAAATTGTTGCCCTTCTAAAAATGTGTCAGAAAATATTTTTGTAAGAGGTAACCTAATAACACTGATTTAAAAAAAAAATACCTGTAACTTTTTCTGAAACTCATATCATTAGCCGATGTTTGATAGCAGATGTGCATTAACAGTGCTCCAATGTAGGTTAGTTTTTTGGATGTAAATAAGGGGCCTACAGAGGATTGTTGTCCTATATCTCAACCCTTAAAAATCCACTTTATGTCTCCACATTCCAGCATGTTGTAGGCTAATGCAGTGGTTCTCAACTTGGGGGTCAGGACCCTCTTCAGGGGTGCCGCATGCATCCCAACAAACAATATTTTCAAATGATTTCAAATTATACAGTGCTTAACAAATTTATTAGACCACCCTAACCCTAATCAAAGTAAGGTTTATGCCACAGCTGCCCTAAATTAACAGCATTGGTAATTACTAAAATCATTTTTTATGTTTCTGCAATGGTTAATACGCCGATATGTAGAAACTCTTTAACTGCAATGATATTTTTATACTAAAATATAATTATTATTGTTATCCATGAATTTTCAAATTTACTGATTTACAAAAAACTAAAAAAATAGTGAAGCACATTAATACTTCTTGATTAATATGTCAAATTATAGTTAATTACTTGCATTCCTGAAGAGAAAAATGAGTTTTAGTGGTTGAATGTTATGCTTGATTCATTTCTGACTTCTCAGAGAAGCCCAGTGTGCAGGCTCAAATTTGGGTGAATTCAGTTTGAAATCCCTCATTCCTGTTCAAAATTATAAAACGTGGAGAGCTCACTGAAAATGAAAGAGTCTGCATTAAAGCACTTCATGATACTGGATGGTCTCTTTGACAAATATGACAAGTGGTCTAATAAATTTGTTAAGCACTGTATATTTAACCAATTTTTATAAAAATATGTGCATAAAATTAGTTAAATGTAAAATTGAAGCTGGTCAGTTGGTGAGATTTATGATGAAATCAAAGTAGTATTTTAAAAAAAATCCTTAAAATGTACTTGACTACTCTTGAATTTGCACAACTGTGTTCAACTATTATTTAACCACTCTCAGGCACAGTGGTCTCCAGTGTCCCGGTCTCTGGTACCTTTATTTTGGGGGCTGAAAAGTTTGAGAACCCCAGGGCTATTGCAGGGGTTCCCAAACTTTTCACCCCAAAATAACGACATCAGAGCTTGGGGACCCCCACCTTCCCTTGAGGGGGATAAAGTGCATGATGTTGAACAAAGCATCATGTATAGAACTTGCATTTTAGGTTGTTTTTATAACGTTTCAAACACAAAAATCACTTGATAACTAGAATTTATTTTAAATTGAACAGTATTTTTTACAATGATATATAAAATGTATGTTTTTAAGTGATATGAAATTTCTCTTTCTTTTGGAAAGCATCCTGCGACCGCCCTGGGGGTCCCAACACCCACTTTGGGAACCACTGGGCTAATGAACTAGATCCAACAGTATGTTGAAATACTACATCAATGACTTGCGACAGTGGATTACTATGGGCAATAAAGTAAAACTGAGTTTTATTGTAGAGAAACAAACTACAAAAAGTGTCAGTCAGTATAGGCTAAACAGTGTGACATAATACAGCATAAACTGACTTTAAATTAGTTTTGTCAATGCCTGTGAATAATATGGATAGAAGGAAATAATAATAATATATTACACTAAACGAATGGTAAAAATTTCACTGACTGTAAAGGAAATTCTGAGGTACACATCAGATTTTCGGTGCCTGATTTTAGCTCTTACAAAAAAAATAGACCCCCTAGTGAGGTCTAAATAGGCCCATTCATATCCACAGGCCTTTCTAGTTATCTCAAACCTTAATATAATATTTCTGTTGAAATCTGGTTTGCATTTCACAGTGCATCATGCGAAAAATGTTTGTTATTAGAGGCAATACAATCAAAATGAAAAATGACATGCACATAGTGAGTTAACTTTAACTTTCTCTGAGGGGGTGATATTGTGGGTGGCACCAAAATGGCTAGAGTCAGCCCTGCACAAATGAGGTACTCCACACAAATCAGCAACTCGGAACAACTTATTTAGAATGATCTTTTCTTGATTCTGAGCTTTTAATTCAAACCACATGACCAAGGCCAGTTTCTCTGCAATCACTGGCCTACTGTTCAATAATTCCCTTCCACTGTCTGTGAGGCTGGAGGAGCACAAGAGGGAGCAGTTACACCAACATCAGCTCATTGCCTGAGCTCTTGCTCAATGGGAAGCCATCTTTTGGTATAAACTCAAAATGTTTGGGGGAGTTAAAAGGTTACAGTACAGATACTTTGTGACACTTACGATAGAAACACCTACGACAAAAAAAATCTGGAGTGTAGAAGCAGGACATTAGCAATCTGGTGAGGATGATGGGGCGCTAGCTTGGTAAAAAGAGGGCAAACTCTGGGAGTAGCATGTTTTTGGCCTAAAGGTTTTCTTTCTTATGGGCCATGGAATATTCATAAACAACTTATGTTAAAAACTTGCATAAAGTATTTTCAGCTTTGGGAAACCCCTTCTTTATTATTGAAAATGGAGGAATTATGTTGCAAATTTTTAAAATTAAGTTGTGTTCACGCGTTTTAGCGTTAGTATTCATCACCTTACAATAAAAATAAAACTGATACGGTGTGCTAGATCTTAAGGATAGATTTTTGCAGTAGCTTGTGTTTATTTTTCCCAGCCTCACTCGGCCATTTTCTGCAAATGCAACAACAAAAAGCAGCACATCCATTGTTTGAAGGTGGCATGCTCTGACATGGCAGCTCGTGGGTTAAACGTGTCTCCTCCCTCTCTGCTGGCCAGACTGTGACGAGCTCAGGTGATAGTTCACCGTGCATACTCACGGTGCAGACCCCGGGCATCACACAAATGTGGGTGGGGTCGCTTTGATGCGCAAACCAGACGCCAATGTGCACTCCACGGTAACCCCCCCCCCCCCCTTAAAGTCCATTTCAAACTTCCCCCAAGAACAAACAGCCTGCAGGAGGAGGGAGACAGCAGAGGGAGGCGTGGGGGCTCCACTTTTCCTTAGTGCGAGTGAGAGATACTCAGCAGAGAATTACATAAAGCTTAAGGAAACCCTGACTGGACAAAAAGTGTGGGTACGGGGTGAGGGAGCGAGCACTTGCAGGTCTACGAGTCGTGAGTAGGACCTTCTTTGACACGTATATCCTCCGATTTCTTGTGTGCATCTTCTTCCTGTCATCCTCCTAGTATTCATTCTCATCATGGCATGGCCGTGCATCACGCGTGCATGCTGCATCAACCGCTTCTGGACCGAGCTGGACAAAGCGGACATAGCTGTGCCTTTGGTTTTCACCAAATACTCGGATGTGGCCGATGTGCAGCATCTTCCCCATCACCCACAGCCGAGGCAGAAGAGGGCCGGCGCCATTGCCATAGAAACCGAGCCCCATCCTGGCGGTGGCGAGCAGCAGGAGGCAGGGAAGGCACCGCCCGCGACGGGTGCCGCAGCGGGCAAAGATGGCTCTACTGCGTCCGTCATGCGCCAAGACTTCAAGGCGTGGAGAGTGCGCCCCGAGCCCAGCTGCAAACCCAGGAACGAGTACCAGCGTTCAGCGGCGCCGTTCAATAACGAAACGCAATATCAGAAGGACTACAAGCCCTGGCCTATACCGAAGAAGCACGACCACCCCTGGATCCCCAAACCTAGCCCCACCGCCACCTCCTCTGGGGTCCCAGAGCGGAGCAGTAAGATGGAGCACACCGAGGCCGAGAGCGGAGTGGAGAAGAGCGAGATAGAGGAGAAAATTCAAGAGAAGGAAGCAAAGGAGGTGCCGAAGAAGAGCGTGGAGAGAGAAAGGTCAGCAGAGAGGCAAAGTGGAGAGAAGACGGAGGGACAAGTTTCTGCAGATGCAATACGCGCCGAGCAGAGGAAAGGTAGAGCAGCTGCAGACGCGTTAAACAGGCAGATCAAAGAGGTGATGTCAACTTCCAGCAGCTACAGGTAAGAGTTTATGGGAGTGACTCGACGAAACTATCAGAAAAAGCTTTACTGTGACTTTACAGCTTGTTCCAGGGTGCTGCAGTCAGGAGCTCCTGTTACAAAACAACCATACAACTTTGCATTTGCCATACTAGCCTACTATGTCCACTGATAAATCATTTAGGCATTTTCAAGGGGGATTTGGTATTGCATGTTCTCTTGTTACAATCTCCACTGATTTCTAAAGCAAACTGATCCAGCCACTGTTAAAGGTTGCACTATTGATTTTTTTCCGCTTTATCCTCCCTAAGAGTACTATCAAATCAATGCTGCAGCCCATCAATGAGCCAGTAAAAGGGCCTGAATGTAATCATGTGTCTTAACATGGTTTTTCTGCACAGGCTTTCTCCAAATTAAACTGGAGATGCATAATAAATGCACACTAACTAGATTCACTAGCTTCAGTCTGCCCTACTGAAATATTCAGGTTAACATAAACTGTACTAGTGACCTATATTATTATAAAAGCATAAACTAAATGAACTCACCCAACCACAATCGCAGACCAATAGTATTCATTTTAAGCAATAAAATAAGATTAAATATTATTTCACAGTCCAATAAGTGCCATATCAAAAGTAGTGCAGAGGAGAAATAAAGATGTGAACTACTTGAACAATAATGAAAAGGTGCATTTTTATGCCCTCTCATTAGTTATTTTACTATTAGGGATGTACAGTGCTGGATTTTTTGTTGATCTCCATTCACCTTCATTTACAATTAATTTCAGCTGAATATTAAAGGTGCAGTGTTTGATATTTAGCCTGGTTGCATTTAGCAGAACACACTGTTAAAATATGGTAATAATTTTAAATAGGTCTTTCTAAATTAGTGTTGAATCACCCAAATAAATTACAAGGCTCCCCTCCTTGGACACCACCTCTGTTACTGATATTCCCAGTTTTACACACTGCACCTTTAATAACATATAAATGTGTTTCAGACCTACTGGATACTTTTGTGATACAGAATAATGAATTGATTGAATTAGTTAAATTTGACGTTAGTTTTCTCATTACAACAAAAACAGTAATACAAGTCCTCTAAATGCAGTTGTTCTCAGGTGGTGGGTTGGGACCCAAAAGTGGGTCAAAGAGCTGTTTTTAGTGGGCCACAAATGTGTGCCTGAAAGAAAATCTGGTAAAAGTCTATGATGTATGGAATCACCAAGCAGATATGCATCCATTTAATTTCTTTTCAAAAATTTAGCTGTGATGATGAATACATTTTTGTTGTTTTCCCAAGATCTTGACTTATTCATATTATCTTGGGATAACAGAGCTGATTTTCCTATGATTATATGTGAACTTCTCTAATTCTCTTTAAAACAACCAAAAGGTACATGTTAGCCAGTGGTGGATTTAGCAATTTTGCAGTCCTAGGCTTTCACAGAGATGGGGCCCTCCACATCCATTTCTCTGCCCCTTTTAAATTTACATATGTTAAAGAAAGTCCTACTTGTAATTTGATGTGAAAACAAATGATTTTTTTAGCAATGCATTTTGAACAGAAATGTCAAGGCAGATTGAAACACTGTCCATTTGGAGACTCTATATGGACAGCTGGTAACAAAATTACATCTGAGCTACGTAATACTAAATTTGCATGCCTATTACCACAACTTTACAATGTAGTCAAAGAAAAAAAAGGCTCCATTGTGGGTTTTTTTCTTAGTTTTTGGTCATGTTTTTTTTTCAACCAAAACCTGTCAAAAAGTGGCCAAATATATTTTATATGTTTATATATCTGTACAATATCTACTATAAAGTATTTGGTAAAATAACAGTTTCGCCAAATGACTTTCCTTTAGTGTTCTTTAAATGAAAAACTAAAAAAAGATAAAATTCACAGAAATATTTACATTTTATTATGTAAAGCTTTATGCCGCCATTCTATGACCAAGTTTACTTAAAATGTAGTGCTTTTATTGAGTATGTTAACCCTTTAAAATTGTAAACAGCCAGAATACAGGCCAGCAGGAAAAACGGTTGAGTTAGTTATGTGTTCAGGGTGGGCCTAGTAGTCCAGGGCCCTACGCATAGTCAACTTTGCTTAACGGTAAAGCCTGCCTCTTATGTTATCTCAGGAAATGGAGTAAAATAAAATCTATGCATGCATGTCCTCCCATGGCTTCTGTCATGTCGTGTTTATGAAACATGTTTGTTTATGTCCTGTCTCTTTGTTCAGTCATATGTTTTGTTCCATCAAAGGTCCAAACTGCAACATTTTTCATTAGTTACTGGTTGAAAGTTTTCAGACACTTGGGTATGGATTTGTCATTGAGGAGGTGAGAGAGCCACTGCTCTAATGTATTACTGAATCACATTACCTCAGCTGTGTTGTTCATATCAAGTGTTGAATTGTTTTAATTCATATTTTAATATCTGCTTGCCTGGACATGTGTGTTGGTGTTCAGTACTTGACAAACCCAGAGCATGGGCCCTCAGCAGATGTGATTGATTGATAGTATCAATGCATGTATGTTGGATCAGTAGCATTGCTGATGGCATCCTGGCTAACAGTCACCTCATTGTGGAGCCGAAAAGTGTGTCAAGCTAATTTTCAGCTCTGATGTTGAAATTATTTATTTGGGCTACTTTTTAACCCTTGCAAACCACATTTTCCACCCTTTTCCCACTTTTATTTGCCATATTTCATCAGTTTTGTTTTGTGCACTTTTTTTTACCCTCTTTCCCGTTTTCCCTAATTTTTGACCCCTTGTAGTATTTTTTTTCTTCTGTCCATTTTATGCCACTTATAACCCATTTTTTTTCCTAGAATTCCATTTCAACAAATTTTCTTCCAATTTTAGCCCCTTTTAACCCCTTTTCACCACTTCTTTCCTCAGACAAATTTTCCACTTTCATCACATTTTTGACAGTTTCTGCCCATTTACCTCAGTCAACCCATTTTGCCTACCTGACCCAATTTTATTTTTATTTTACCACATTTCTTCCTGTTTTGTCACTTTTAAAGCCATCGTGCCTCTTTTTAACCCCCTTTCTTTCCCTCCCAGTTTGTCTCTTTAAACATGTTTTTTTCCACTTTCCATCTGTTGTTGTCTATGTTAAGCATTTTTGCCACTTTTATGCCCATTTTCTGCCAATTTTAAACACATTTAACGATTTGTCCTTTTTGCCAGTTGTTTTCCATTTTCACCACTGTTTTTGCTACTTTTAACCCATTTTTGCAACTTTCCGCTATTTTCTTGTTTGTTTGTTTTTTGCCTTTGTTAACCAATATTGCCTCTTTTAACCCATTTTAATTCAATTTTAAGAAAAGGGGTTTACATTTCGAAGTAAGCTATATACTACCCCATGAATTTAAAAATATTGCTGCTTTGATAAGAGTGGTTATTATTCAGGTAATAAAAATTGAAATACTGTTATCAAAGATTAACATCATAATAGACCATGATTTTCCTGACCTCAGTGGGACACCCATTTGGCTGGTCCCCAGAAAGCTCTCCTCTTTGTCCCCCCTTATGGGTGACCTTGCTAGTGAGTATGAAAACCTTTATCAATGCCCAGAGAAACTACTGCTGCATCATACTGTAAGTTAAATTATGATAACCACTCTTGTTGAATGTTTGCTAGTGTTAGCATTAGCTGGTAACCTCAAGCATAAAGTTTAATGTAATATGATATGCCACAAAATGCATTTATTGACTTCTTAAAATTGAATTATATCCAAATGAAATGATTAGTTTGACAAAAAGCTACACTTTTTATATTCAGTTGATCCTGCTGTCATTTCCAAGCCAAAGTGATTGTAAATTTATTGTTATGGATTTGTTTGAATTTCCTTCAGGATCAATAAAGTATCTATCTAATCTAATCTAATCTAATCTAAACTTATCTAATGAATATTAAACATGCAGCTGTAAAATCCTATTCTGGCATGTTTTGCTGTTACTATTCTCAGGACCGAGTTTAAAGCGTATAAGGATGTGAAACCAGTGAAGCCCATTAAAGCTCCATCCCAATATAAACCACCGGCAGAGGAGACCAGCCTGGAGACCAGCTATAGTGCCACATATAAAGGGGAGCAGGTGAAGGCTCAGCCCGCTGACAACAAGATGATGGAGCGCAGGAGGATACGCAGTCTGTACAGTGAGCCCGGCAAGGAGCCCATCAAGGTGAGCGGGTTTACACACAGATCCCCTAGATCTGTAAAATACTGGTATCACAGTTTAATGTTATATACTTGATTTTCCTTTGAGTACACTGAGTTATCATTATGTATAAAACTAAACTTCTGATGGTATGAGTCACCATCAAAAGTCCTAGATATAGCCCTACTTCATCTCCTAGTTGGCTGGTATCAGCAATATTGATAGAAAACATTAATAATTGCGAAAAGCACTGTATACAGTTAAAGGCGTAAAGTCCCTCTCAGACAAGACTGTCTACCTGCTGCCTGTTAATTTCTGATGATCACGTTCCCAACCGCTCGTCTGAGATGCAGTTTATCTCAGAATGAAAATACATGCTAAAACTTACGAAATTGATCAGACTAAACTTCAGGTGAGGGTTAAGGTAATAGTTAGGATACCAAGAGTTAAAAGTAAAAAAAATGTGACCTGCAAAATCTAATTACAAAATGTTTAATAAAGCTGAGTAAACAGTCTGCCTACAGGGAAAAAAGCTTGTCCTCTATGAAGACATCCTAATGCAGCTAGCTCTGTAAGCTGTGTAAGCTACATAGATAACAGAGCTACGTAGTGGATGGAGCTAAGATCGCAAAGCATCCATTTAAACTATTTTGGTGTGTTTTCTACGAAGCCAAGGTAGCTTTAGCTACGTTTGCGAAAGTTCACATTGCTAAAACTAACTTCGCTCATTTGGTTTATGTAGTAATGTTGATTACATAGCTAGAATAGCTTGTTAGCTTTAGCTAACACAGCTAAAGTGAGCCAATGTTTGCGTAACTACTTGTATAACGGGTCTATTCATAGCTTAATCTTGGATTAGACCTCTGAACTTTTTCTCTGTTTTATTTATTAAAATTGTTTTAAATTTTGTTTGCTATGTGGTTATTTCATAGATATAAGTGCCAGACTTTGTTGATGAATTAAGTATGATTTTAGAAAATATCTAAAACTGGAAATACAGATACACTGTGTCTCAGATGAACGGTCTGTGAGAGTGACCATCCAACACATACGGTCTGCAGCCAGACCCCTCTCCTTTCAGGAAGTAATTGAGGCAGATAAATTTGTCAAATAATCCCAAAAATTTCATACTGGAGACTGAGGTTAATAGTTTATGTGTGAGCAAGATTCTTGATTTGTAACTTTCTATTTACACATAATAAAAGGGTGTTAATGTTTTAAAGTTTAAGCTTGAAGATCATGGTCTCGCAACATTACAACATCTTAACCTAAGTACTAAGCTATGAATGTGTTGAAGATAATGCTTATTTAACATCATGCCTACTGGTAGGCACAGTTGGCCCAATGTAGTATTGAAATATTCTTATGGTATCGGTAACAGCTCATTGGGGACTATTCAGCCATCTAATGACATAGAAAACAGCTGCAAACAAATAATAAGAAAGGAGGTATTCAGACAAGTAGAGCAATCTTATTGTTGTTACGTTATAACTTTCGGATATATGCAGTGTTTATTGCTTATTTTCCATCGTAAATGCCACGATTATATTCCAACTTCAGATCGTTAAATGACATCTACAGTAGATCTTTTCTAAATGTATGTGTAAGTACATAGTATTTTAGTAAAATACGTAAAGCATCGAGTGTTTGGCATGCTATCCAGAGTAAGGACAAAAACTGGTTAACAATGTGTCTGCAGTCGTGTTTTCATATGGCCAATCCCTCTCTCGTTCTTGTAGGACTTCTCAGAGACTGAGAGCAGCTCTGTTCTAAATCTGCTGTAGTCAGGTGTGTTCTCTGTTTCTTATAGAAGGCATGGAGGCTGACCTCAAATTGATCGAACCTAAACCTGCATACTGTACACACACATGCACACACAGTATGCGCCTTGGCCAGTATGAGCCACCGTCACATGGATCACCCAGCTGCCAGATGCAATCGTACTAAAAATTCAAGTGTTAGTCACATCTTCATTTTTTACCCACTTCTCAGCCTGCATCACCCTCCACCCTTTGTGCAGCTTGGTAGTTTCAGAAACTGACTTTGCAGATTATGCAGGCTTATGCAAAAAAAGTGGATTCATCAACATAAAAAACATACAGTTAAGAAGACACCATGATAATTGATAAGAAAAGGAAGCATCAGGAAAAAAATAAAAGTGTCATTGATAAAATGTTTACAACTTCATATGTTAAAATTTCATGAATTATTTGCAGTTTCAACTATGTTTTATGATAGCACATCTACAAAATAACATCCAATTAAGTGCCACATTTTCAATGTCTGCACACGATTGGCTCACCATGAATTTGAGTGGTTAGAGGCCCACTTTGAAGTGAAAAGTAGCAGAAACATTGTTTGGTAACACTGTATGCAGATGATGTGATCTTTTTTCCTTATAATATCAAATTTGCCATCAAACATGACATCCAAGCATCTGAAGCATTCTTCACTGATCTACAGCATCAGCAGTGTTTTTGAAAATGGAATAGGTTTAACCTTCCTTGAATGTGGCATGGTGCAGAGTGCCTTTTTGGCTCATAAATTACAACTGTGAAACACTAATGTTATTTTCATCTCGTCTCTCTGTCTGTATGTCTTAAGGCTTACTGTCTTAACATTACAACCCTTATATAAAAAGTGGAGTTCTTCATCTAACCTATAAGAAACCATTTGTACCATAATTATCTCTTGCAATATAGATTTATTTATATGCAAAAGTTGGGCATGTTTGCAACTTTTTGCTGTGAATCATCTCATTAACACAAACCAAACATCTTGGAGTTGTGTATGATTGTGGCAGCTCAGGCATAAGAGGACCGACCTTGCTTCAAGGCAAAATAATCTCTGCACCCTCATTTTCCTGACAGTGTTGTAATTTTAACCAGAGATCCTCTAGTCACACACCAGTTTTTTTAAACCAAATTTGGTTTTCCAATTCTGTTCATGTTTGAACGTTTATGCTAACTAAAGAATTATTAGAGGCCTTAACAACTAACATCATAAACTAATATGAATCACGTACTTTGGTTGTTATGCTTCATTAAAAGTTGATTTTAATGACGAAATGCACGAACCACTGGTTTTAAGGTAATGGCACAAAAATTCACATTTTGTGCTGTGTCTTATTTTCTTTGATATTCATCACACTAACCACATAATGCAAATATCACCCGTACCAAATGGTGTCATTTGCACTGTCATTATACAGTATAGAGTAAGAGGATTCAAAAGGTATGTATTGCATGCTAAAATATGACTTTAATATGACTTGGAGTCTTGAGTTGAAACCTGTCTAATAGACTCACATTTGAAATGCACTTACTTGCTTTCTGGTCAAGAATTAGAAGAAGATCAAAACCTTTCTAATATCTGTTACCAAACATGAAGCTATAGCCAGCATTTGATTATCTCAGACTCTGCCCTTCTTTAAAGGTTTACAATGCGATTTTCAGATCAGATTTTCAGACTTAAAGAAATGCTCTCTTTTGCCACACCTTCTTCATCCCTCAGCTCCCCCCTCACTTCTTGCCTCCACATTTCTCCTGCCCCTTCCTTCCTATTTCACTATAAAGTGTCTGCGAGACAGAGAGCAGCAGACAAGTGCTGATAAATGTTTGAAAAAATATTCTGTGGTCAATTTCAGGTGACAATATGCGTCTTAAAATTGATTAGGTGGTTATCTCATTATTTGTTAGGTTTGGAAAGTGTTGGTTCTCATATGGTTGTACTCTTGTCTAGACAGATCTCCATCACTGTGTCCCAAGACACAGTGCCCCTGAGTGGGTGGGGATGTCTCTCTTCTCTCACGTGGTGGTAGGGCTAACAGTTGGAGAGAAAGGGGCAAGTGCAAAAAAGGAGTGTAAAATAAGCCAATCTGCCAATATTTACAACCAATATTTTGGCCATATAAATCTGCCTTTATCAGCTGTAGATATTGGCCATACAAACAAACAAATAGGTGGAGTTTTAGGCTGAACCACCAGACATCTTTTTCTTTATTCATCATCATTCCTTACTTGGTTATTTATTCGTCCTCAGACTTAAAATTGTGTGTTTTATGGACTGATGTTTAAGCCTGAACTAAATTTGAATATTGGTATCGATATCAGTACTTGCTAAAATTAATTTGTAAATATTGGCAAATCACATATCAACAAAAATACAATATCCTGCATCCCTAGTATAAAACATACTCAAAGCACATTGGGGTGCAGGTGGCCTAGTGGTTTAAGGCACGCCCCATGTACCATGTACCATGTACGGCCCAGGTTTGAATCCGGCCTGAGGCCCTTTACCGCATGTTTCCAACCCTATCCACTGTCCTCTATCAAATAAAGGCACATAAATGCCCAAAATTAATCTTAAAAAAAAAAAACTCAAAGCCCTGAGTAAAACAAATTCCAGCTCAAGAGAGCAAGACAGTCTGTCTGCAGCCTTTTCATTTCTGGTGGCCACTCTCATCTGAGATGACGTATATCTCAGAAATAAAACTTTCAAAATAAAAACGGATTTAACTTCTGTCAAGGGATAGGGTATGTGTTAAGATACTGAAAGTCAAAAACCTGACCTGCAGAACCTGATTACAAAACATTTACGAAATCTGAGTTAACAGTCTGCTTACAACAAATTAAGCTTGTCCTCCATAAAAACAATTCAACGCAGCCAGCGTATCTTATTTAGCTTTTAGCTAAATAAGCTACTTAGACAACAGCACTAAAGGTGCTAAACCTGAGCTCACAAAGCAGCTAGGTTAGCTATGTATCTACATTCTCTGCGTAGCTAAATTTGCTTAATATCAGTTGCTAAAGCTCATATTGTTAAACCTTACTTAGCTACATTGGCTTATGTTGTAACATTAACTACGGAGCTGGCTATAACTACTACATTATTGGATCTATGCATGATTTAATCCCGGATTAGACCTCTAAACTTTTTGTTTGTTTTATTATGAAATGTTTCTTAGGCTTTAATGTTTGCAATGTGGTTATTTTTTTGAATATTAGTGCCAGACTTTATTTATGAATAAAGTTGAATTTTTAAAAGTCTTAAACTGGATGATGCTGCACTGGCAAATTACAGAACTTCCTTTCTCATATAAATGGTGTCTCAGATGAACAGTCCATGAGAGTGGCTGTCAGAAATGTACGGTCTGCAGCCAGACCCCTCTCAAAGAAAGTGCTATCTGTGAACACAGAGCTGAGAACAACAAACACTGGAAATTGGACTTCACCCTCTTTTTAGGAAGTCATTACCTTTCTTAATGCTTACTAAGGACTCGTATGTATACAGTATATTCCGAATGTCGCATATTAAGCCTTTAAACTTTGGTGAAACAGCTAAAATCAAGCTAAGCTAACCTAGCACTGCCGTTAGCATGGATCTGATCTTCTCATCTACACTTTTCACAGGAAAGCAAACAACAAGTGCATACCCCAAATATAAAGCTATTGATTTTACAGTTTAGAATTTATTTAAGTTTGTTAAATCTAATTTTTTTCTCTCTTCTCTTCCAGTTGGATAAACCCGTATCTCGCACCAAACCAAAAAAGACCCCAACAACAGCAGGGAAGGTAGTGAAAAAATCAAAAGAGAAGATGCTTGCTAGTTCCCAGTCAGCCAAGAAGAAACCATCTTTGGGTGCTGCAGAAGCCAAACCAGAGGGAGTGGTGACGAAGAAGAGCAAAGAAATCAGCAACAGACTGGCTGAGGCGAAGCATTAGAAGTACTTCACAGCACCACTTCAATGTGTGTGATCGAAGGCTGATGATGAATACGTCACATTACTTCCCTTTGGTTTGTTTCCTGACCTGTGGTTTTGCTGACTTGACATATAATGTTCACCTTTGAATGGGCACTGATGTTAAGCTTTTAGAAAAATGCAAATAATTTCACTGTAAATGTTGTGAGTGAATGTGTGTGGGTGTGGATGTGTGATTCCTCGTATTTTGATGCACAGAATCGCTTTACATTATTGAGCACATAATTTGCACATTATTTTTATGAGTTGGCATCTACCTATAAAAAAGAGCCATCTGTACACATGTCGTGTGTTTGAGAGGGCATTTCTACCTTTGTCTGAATGGATGAGGATTCAGATTAACTTTAAAATGATTGTATCAAATGTCAAGGGGACGCTTCTTCCTCTCAGACTGTCACATGAGAGGTTTTGTTAGAGTACAAAATCTGTTTTGCGTTTCCTAGTTACGGTGCCTCTGCTGTATGGTCCTGGTTTTCATTTCGTTGTTCTGGATGATATCTGGTTTCATCAGTTTGGTTGCTAAGAAACCAAATGATCTGTAATATAATTGCTTGCATGCAGGACCCTGTTTTTGGTTGAGTAGCAACATTTAAGCCGACTATTTGTCACAGTCACATTTAAGCTTGTAAATTGAGCCTATAAAGATAAATGTAGAGGGGCAAGACCCTTTCAAATATAATGCATGTGTAGTTCTAGATCCTGGTCACACTTAAAAACTAAATACTGAGTAAAATCATAGTCTAGTGGCTGTTAAAGCTATAACACAATCACACCAGCAATATGGTTTCAACCACAAAAATATTTCTTGCAATCTAAGAGGAAATCATCTCCTTTGATTTAAAGAGAACACTGCAGATTTTCCAATGACTCAGTACTTTGTGACGTTGCACTCCATCTTTCCTCTGAGCTGTGATGATGTTATTGTGCTAAATGAGAACAGTGATGCATATTAGCCCATAATTGATTGTATTTACTCAGTAATATCCTCTCTGAATGGGCTGATCTCTCCAGGTGTTGAAGGACAAGGAATGGGCCAGGACTCGTCGTTCAGCTTTTTTAAAAATGCTGCTGTCTGAAAATGCGCAAACCACATCTGTTCACCGTGAGCGTGACATGAGGTGTTTTTACTAAAATGTCATCAAAGCCTTCCCTCTCTGATTGTCAACACACTCGTCTGTCGTGATGCCCGTAGCGGCCAGCGTGGCTGCAGTGTGTGAGAGCGTTACCCACTGTTAGTCTGCTTCCAGTTTTAGCCTCTGTGTGAGTGAGTGGGAGAATTTTTGTGTCTGACCTCTACAGCCTGCTGCCTGCTAGCATCAAGTCTGACCCGACCACTAGACGTGCTGCTATGCACTCCAACACCCTGGTGCTATATCTCTCTTGTTGTATATGCTGTCTGGTTCAGACTGTGTGTGGTGTCAGGCCACAGTGGAGTGATTTTATGACGATGTCATACTGCTGCAGACATGTTGTGATATTGTGCTTGTACTCTCAGCTTGCTCTGAATGAACTCTGATTAAAATGATGATGCAGAATCCTGTGTGGTGTTTCTTTATATTAATAGTTTGTAAATCTAGGAACAGCATTCTACCTTCACATCCTTGATTTTACAAAGTGTTCCTTTGGAATTGCAAAATTGTTTCAAAACGAAGCTTGGCATTAGTTCATGCAGGACACAGAAGTCATACACCCAGCCATGATCAGCTGATGGCCAGCTGATGCTAATTATCGCCTCCTAGCTCCCATAGCCAATCACAGCTCTTTCTCTCAACACAGCGGTCCATAAATATGCTTCACTAATCCTTGCTTGCATTAATGCTGATGCACCATGCTGCTGCTGCTGGCAAAGCTTCATCTCCTCCGCCCCAGCCTCTTCATTTACAGCATGAAGCTTGTTGCAGCCTCATATCCAAATTCATGCTACTTGCGTTTTAACTGATTTTATTGTATTCAATGCACATTGTCATAAATGTATTTCTCCATATGGAGGTTTCTAGCTATGCACTCCCTGGAAAGACAAAGCATGCTACTAGACTAACCCAGGGAGCATCTGTTGAGCAGAGTTTTCTCTGCCAAGTAAAACTGTATATCCATTTTTGCAATAAAATGGTTACATGTAAGCTGAGTGTTCAGTTTTATTTGGATTATTTTGTTATAAAGTAAAAGAAATGTAGTATTTTGCAGTTGTTGCAACATATTTTTTTTAATGCTACCACAAATTTTCTCTGAAATGATTACATATTCCTTTTATTGTATATTTATCATGTCAAATCTTTAGTGATACAGTACTGTGCAGAGCTTTTAGGCACACTTGGGGAAAAAATGAGGTTGAATTAAGGCCTAGAATTAGTATGTAAGCCTGAGGGCACCATTGGATGATAAATACAGCCCCTGTCATGCTCTGGATGTCTTTGCATATTACCAGGGGCTTGGGAAAATAATTTGCTAAAAAAAAAAATTTCAGTCCAAACCTTTAAAGTGGAGTAAGGGGTGGTTGTGGTGAGTAAGAATGGCCTAGGGCAATGCTTCTGAATCTTTTTCTGTCAAGGCAGTATTTACATTTTTTTTTAAATCTCCAGTCATCCCCAAAAATTGGTACTAATATCAAAACATTTTACATGCCAATGACTGCTGGGGGATTCATTCAGTAACATAATTAGGACGATATACCTCTTAAACACTCATAGATCTCAAAAACACTTTTTGGCATATTTTGACCCACCTTCAGAGCTAAAGAAAAAAGAAAAACAAAGACAAGCATGATTCTTGCGCAGTGCTTACTGACATAAGCCAAAAGGCCACATGAGACCATGTAGATTATTACTATAATGATCTGCATATTCAAGGATAATATCAGAAGGCACCCCAGGGTGTCATGGCACCTTGGAAAGAATGGCCTAGGGTATCATACAGGCAGGTAGTAGGGTTACTATGATCCCCTGGTTGTGCCTTAGATGTCCAAAGGGCCCAAAAACTGCTGGTGATCTCTGGGCGTATTACTAGGGGTGAAAAGGCCCGCACAAAAAAGTTGTTGTCGAGCTTGACCTTGGCTGCTGAGTGACATGTGTCTGAATGCGTCAAGCTCGACATCGGCCACCTACCCTCCACGCTCCAGCCCGGGTTGTGGCGTATCAGGCCCTGTGATGAATCCTTAGTGCCATATTTGCCTAAAATGTATGCATATGACTGTACATCAAAACATGAATCAAATATTGGTTGATTGATGATAAAAAAAAAATTGATACAAACACTCGGTGTCATACTAAAAAGCAACACATAAAAAAAAATGATGATGGTACTCCTTGAGTCATATGATGAATATTAATCATATTAAGAGGCATTAAAGTCATTCAAAATTAAAACAGCATTAAAAGTCAGATCACTAACTCCACAAATTCCAGTGGATGTGCAAACAGGCATAAAAAGACAGTGATAAGCAGAAGACGGGGCAATTCAATATGTAAAGACAATGAATGTCTAAATGTGCATTAGTCAGCAGCAGTGCTGTGTGCAAACGATAACAGTTTCAAGGCACTTCATGCAAAATAAGCATGAAGTAAGCTGGAACAAAGAAAAGAAGTCAAAAAGACAAAAAATTCCATCTGCAAGCATCGGCGTATCAAATAGCTCAATCCAAGTGAGAAAGGTTTCAGAAGATGTTCTTTAATGAGACTAAATGTTTGGGTAGCAGTGTCAATTGCATGATTTAATACAGTAATACCCACCCTTTTTCCATGGAGCCTTCACTTACAAGATAAGATATTCCTTTATTAGTCTCACAAGGGGAAATTCCAAATTTACAGCAGCAAGAGTGAGTAAACAAAGCACGCAAGAGAGTGAAAAAAGCATTCAATTAGTACAATGAATAAATACTAAAATGGAATTATATGAATGTAACTTACAAATCCAAAAAATCATGAATACTTTTTACAGCTGTTATGTACATGTTGAATATATTACGGATTGGATAGACATTTACACCCATATACACATATATACATACATAGTTATTTATGTATATGGACATGTGTATGGATTATACATATGAACATGGTTTAGTACACAGATTATTTGGAGCTGTTTCTGTTGTGGAGCCGAATAGCCACAGAAAGGAAATACCTGCGATACCTCTCGATAACATGAGTTAGTTGTCATTTACCTTGAGGAAAATTAAAGGTAAAAGTTATGATTGCAAAATTTCATCTAAAAAAAAAAAACATTTTGTTGTAGTTTCTAGACCATATTGCAAATAAATTTCATTTTTTGTAAAACATCTTTTTAATTTATGTATGTAAGCAACAGTAAAACCCCAAAATGCAAGCACACAATTTCACAACATTATGATGAAATAAGGAGACTGCACAAAAGGTTGCCTGAGGTGTTCATTGCCTTTATGACAATAAAGTTGGTCATGTGTACAAAAGAAATAAAACAGTATAATAGAAAAATGCATTGTCATGTTCTCCATATAAATGATACCAAATATATATATGCCATTCAAAATATAAGATGCATCCTTATTGAATTTGTTAACTACATTCAGTTAAAGCATTTTACAACTAGCTGACTTTAAATGTTTCAATTCCTGTATTTTCTATAAATAATCTTGGGCACTATTTTCCAGACCCGAATTGTTCTCCAACAGCACCCCAAGAGGTTAGACTGAGCACAATGCTGAAGGTTTTAAAGCACAGTCATGTTACGTCCTGAAAATATTTAACATCCTCCAAACTCACCAGACATTTACAACCATTACTGTTTTTCCTTTCTATGAGATGTCATTCTCACATTGTCCCCTCTATTCCCACACATCAGGGAAGTGTTTAAAGATCCAACATACTCTTCTTTTCAAACAAAAACTAACCTTGAATGAAAAGCTAAGAGCAGATACAAAATGAAAGCTTTATTTGATCTTTATTCACCAGACTCAGCTGGTAGCTTTAGATGCTGATTGTCATTTTCCTGTGAATCAGTCATCCTGACATAAAACTGCATGAATAATTCAGTTGTTATGGGCCCTTATGTTTGCAGACCAGCATGAAATATTGAATAACAGATCAGCGATGGCACTGGAGCAGCCTAAGCTCAGTCTTCCCTTTAAAAGACTTGTCTGGCTGGTAACAGTCTCACCTACACAGCTAACTATATCATGTTGAAGAGTAGCTTTTAGACATACATGTTTCACTGTGTGGAAAAATATCATCTGGAGTTAAAGTAATCAGAATGCTAAAAGCCTATTTTGGGCATAAAAACATTAAAACCTTATAAGCTGTTTTACTTTTTTTGCGGAAAAGGCCAGTAAAGAAAGTAGACGACATATTCAGCCAATAATCTGTAGCATGGGAGGGACCACAGATGGGAGTTGCCAGTGTCCATCCAATTCGCTGAAACTCAAATGAATGAAATCCATTTTATTATAAAAATGTGTATCCACAACATAAACATCTATTTCTGATGATTACAGGGTTGATATCACTCTACAGTTCTGTGCAGCTTCATTTGAGCTGTTTCGACTTAGCCATCAAAAAAACATGCACCTTCATGAAAACACTGTTTCTTGGACACGCAAGTCATTGCACAGTGTGCTGCAGATAGTCAGCAAATTATGACCTCTAGTGGTGAGGATCCATTACAAAATCTCAGAGCATCTAGTGGACCCAGATACTGTGTGAGGTGGCTAAAAGCCAAGGGAAGTAGCCTAGATTTCATGTTTCCCTATCACCGTTTCTCTGGATCATTCCACTGATTCCCTAGTTTGATGAGATACATCATTCCTACAGATATTAATTGCATCACTACATCTAGATGCAGACCTTTAGAAACATACAATTTTAGCATGCAGTTCTATAACTAGGATCAGACCTTTTAAAACTACAGTTGCAATGGTCTTGTTGGCCTGGACAATGGGTGTGGATGCACATTCAAACTGGTCCAACAGAGTAGAGAATAGCCTCAGGGTGAAATTTTCCTCAAATAACATTTTAAAAAGTCAACATTTCTGTGTTGAAAACTCGATTTGGGTATCATTAGGGCTTTTTCCCCTTGATACCGGTGCTAAATCAGTATATACAATGCTTAACAAATTTATTAGACCACCACCCAAAGTACGGTTTATTCCACAGCTGTCCTAAATTAACAGCATTGGTAATTACCAAAATCATTTTTTATGTTTCTGCAATGGTTAATACACCAATATGTAGAAGCTCTTTAACCCAAATTTTATTTCTAATGCTAAAATATAATTATTATTGTTAACCATGAATTTTTCAAATTTACTGATTTACAAAAAAAAAATAAAAAAAATGGAATAAATAGTAAAGCACACTATTATTTCTTGATTAATATGTCAAATTATAGTTATTTACTTGCATTCCTGAACAGAAAAAATAGTTTTAGTGGTTGAATGTTATGCTTGATTAATTTCTGACTTCTCAGAGAAGCCCAGTGAGCCGGCTCAAATTTGGGTTTAAAAAGGTGAATTCAGTTTGAAATTCCTCATTCCTGTTCAAAATGGTAAAATGTGGAGAGCTCACTGAAAATGAAAGAGTCTGCATTAAAGCACTTCATGATGCTGGATGGTCTCTGAGACAAATAGGGAAAGACATAAAGTGTTCTCACAGTGTGGTCAAGTATGCTGTGGAGTCAATTGCCGAGACGGGTACTTAGAAAACGCACCAAGGAAGAGGCAGGAAATCAAAGTTAAATGAAGCAGATGTCAGACACCTTGATATTTTAAGTACTAGAGACAGAAGGAAGACCACTGCTGATCTTCAGGCAGAGATGAATGCTTCTAGATCAGAGTCTGAGAAAGTCTCCAGAATGACCATAAGCAGACGACTGAAGAATAGCTGCTAAGAAGCCATTGAGGCCTGCAAACATCCAGAAACACCTCAGATTTGCCAGGGAGCACAAACACTGGACTGTTGATGACTGGAAGAAGGTACTCTGGACGAGTCCAAGTTTGAACTCTTCGGTCATCATCATCATGTTTATGCCTGCAAGATTCCATTATGGTATGGGGTTCCATTTGTGGATACGATGTGGGCAAATGAGTTAAAATCAACGGTATCATGAACAAGAACGTCTACCACAACATCTTAGTGCATCATGGAATCCCTTCTGGACTGAATCTGATTGGTCATGGGTTCATGTACCAACAAGACAATGACCCCAAGCATACTTCAAAGCTGTGCGGAGACTATTTGAGCAAGAAAAAGGAATCTGGACTACTGGAACTGATGGACTGGCCAAGTCAAAGTTAAATCCTATGGAACAAATTTGGGATTTAGTAAATTCAAAGATTGATGGCACAAAAGTTTCATCTAAAGCAAGTCTGTGGGAACAGCTAGAAACTATTTGGAACTCAATAACAAAAGAGACTGTGGAAAAGTACATAAAACAATGCCAGCAAGAATGCAAGCTGTTATCAAGGCCAAAGGAGGCCATACAAAATATGAAGTTTTTATGAAGTTATTATGTGTGAAAAAGGACTATTTAGTTGTTTCAGTTTGTTATTTGCCAAATAAATAACAATAACATTTTTAGTAAATTTGTTAAGCACTGTATATATATATATATATATATATATATATATATATATATATATATATATAATTCATTTATTTATTATTATTCATTATAGGGAACCATGAACATAAATGAACATGGACATATGAATGTGCCAGATTGTAGTCATAGGCTCATTTCCATCTGCAGTTTGATGGTATACATATAAAAGTGTACATCAAGCATGCACATACTGAAAATTAAAAAATATATTTGTATCGTAATTACCAATAACAGTTGCTAAAAATGTACTTAGATATGAATAAATAATAAATAAATATAAATATATATAGCACTTTGTCAAATGGACTCACCACTTACAGATAAGGACATCTGTGTACAGTTATTTTTTCGTATTTTGATGGACGATAATGGATTTGTGCTCCTGTCTTGCCCATGCAAGCCATGCTGATGGTGACTCACTACTGCCACCTTCTGCTCTGGAGTAAGTGTAAGAATGATTTGCTATACTTGTTGACTCAACATAAATGAATGAATAAATTTTAAGTTTTTGTATTTTATGCTAAATCAACATGATATTATTACATTCAACCTCAAAGCATGACTTAATCATGTAGAAACTACATCATCCTGTGAATGTATCAAACAGCTAGTTTGGTTTTTAGAGTGTATACTTTAGATTGACCAGGAATGAAGTGGCCATTACAGTTAAAGTGTGTAAGCTATTAAAGTGCATAAGCAGGTGGTAAAGTGCTATGGTGTGGAAGTGCTGATGTATTGCACATGATAATGAATATGCTTGAGGAGATTTGATAAAAGCTCCCTCGGTATCAGAAATGATTTAGAAATAAGATGCCAATAGACACACACACACACACACACACACACACACACACATATATATATATATATATATATATATATATATATATATATATAACATTTACGACAACAATGATTTCATGGATTTTGAATGTAAAGATAAAATATGTCAACCTCTATATTTTGTTAGGAAAATTTCACTCCCACTGAGCCAAAATCTCCAACGCAACTCCTCGTTTTAAAATAGTCTTCTTGAACTAAAATAGCCTATTATTTTGAATCTCTTGAATAAAATCCCATCAAAAAAATCCAAGTTAACGGTTTCAATTTAGACAGAACTATTTTGTGTCTACGTCTGTCTTCTTAAAGTTATTTATGTAGCCTACTTTAACACTGTTGTGTAAATGTAATTAACTTTCCATCCCCGAAATTGTTCAGTAAACTTCATATCTTAAAATAAAACACATACTGCACTGCAATGCTAGTGCCCAAAAACCCCAAATTCACTCTGTTTTCACTTTCACTTTAAGTCAGAGGTTGGCGTTTTACTAGTTTTATTGATATGAAATCTCTTTTTGTTCAAAACCAGACTCCTGTACTGTAGCGACTCTAACGAATGTTCTACAGTTTTTGTAACTTGGGCGAAGAAGAACAACTTCCGGTATGAGGCTCCCGCTAACAGGAAATAAACAAAGGCGGACAAGCTTAGAGGAGGGAACAGACACAGAGTCGACCCTGTAACTTTCATTAAAATCTGTAAGAATTTTTTCGAAAATATCTTTCATTACCAATCTCTTAAACATTATTTGTGTTTTAAGTTTAAGTATTATGTTACGGTACGAAAGATTTCAATTATCTTACGGTTAAAAACGTTGTTAAACGTTAGGATAGCTGATGAGCAAAAGTCAAACCAAGAAGCAAACCTTTGAGGTTCACCGTTTTCTAATCTAAAGGACAGTTTACAGCCTTATTTTTATATATCATAAGAAGCTACGCATATCTAGCAGCTAGCTGGTTATTAGTCGTTACCAGTTTTGACATATATGAATATTTTCAGATATCTTTAGCTAGAAAGATAGATAGTCTTATCTCAGTTGCCGTGAGCTCACTGACACTAGTTAAAACACTCGTGACAGCAAATTTGGCTTACATTATGTTTTACATCGACAAAATAGTGTCCCAGCTACAAGCCGTGAAGCCTACATTTTTTTATCATTCGAAATGTTTATTATTGGGTCAAACTTAATGTTTTTTCTTTTAGGTGGGCAGGATTGGGCGTATGCACCAGCAGCAGCTGAGTAAACAGTTCTTACCATCATGATGAAAACTAAGAGACAGGACAACTTCGAGGTGATGTGTGAGTGGGGTGGATGCGACTTCAAGGGACACACCATGGAGGAGCTGAGTGACCATATGTCTCTCCATTTAAAGGACTACCTTGGAGACAGTGATGCTTTAGAAGATCTGGGTGAGTGTCGGAGATTTCATTTAGTCAGGATATCTTTTAAGACCAAAATACCCCAATTCAGGGCAATTCAGTTAGTTTGGAAAAGGGGCTAGATCCTAAAAAGGATTTCATATGAAGGGTCTGAGAGATATCCCATAGCAGGCTATTTATAATATTTTGCTTTTAGTTTCTATCAATAGTCAAACTGTTTTGGATTTTCTTTTCTCCATAACAACCTCTACAGTTGATGCAAGCATACACTCCTTGATGGTCTTTGGAGCTGTAAATGGCTTTTTCTGTTTGCCTAATATCCATGTCACAAGTAGTGGTGCTCATTTAGCTATCTTTTATTCTATACAAGTGCAAGAAGAGTTTCATGTCTTTGCTCTTGACATAATGTTTGACCCAGAGTCTTTTTTACAGCAAAATCCAGAGCCAAATGGTGTAAAAGTTAGCAGGTGCCTCAGAAGGCCTTCTCAAGTTGAATCCCTTGCACAAACAGATATAAACAAATAGTTCTCCATCCACTTGCTGCTGAACCATCTGTTTTTTGCATTATTTGTTGTATTTTTTATGTAGAGTAGACATTTTGCCTGGCTTTCTGGCCTTTGTATTCTCAAGAACATCACCACAGGTGAAATGTGTGGGTTTAGATGCTGGAGCGGAGAGTTGACCAAACAAACTGGAAAATAGACGTTAAGGATGATCATACAGATATTAAACTTTCATCAATTTTATTAAAATCCCTTGTGTAGATCTTCTTACTTAAGTGGTCTACTTTAAGGACCAACCCAGCCCCAGGGTTTCCACTTTAATAGCACAGTCCTAATATGATAAAAAGAAGGAGACAGGGGAATCTTGGGTAATCACTGGCATCTTAAAAGTTTTTTTTAACATTTAGCCAATCCCTCACTTTGAGTTAATTCAGACAACTTTACTAGGTTTACTTTACATCAGTATCCTGTTAGAACAGTAATTTCTTCATCACAGTCATCACGCTCTCTTTCCTTGTCTAGATGAGTATGCTTGTCTCTGGACTGGTTGTGAGTTTCTATCCATGGGCAGCCCCACAGAGCTGGAAGTCCATGCTTACTTCCACAACTACCATGGAAAGCTCAAGTTCATCGGATCTCAGCTCCTCAAATCCCGTCCTGATCTGCCAGTGTGCAACCAGGTTGTGCACAGCAACAACCAGGTCCCTGAAGGATCAGAGGGATACCTCTGCCAGTGGGAGAACTGTGATGTAGGTGTCTTTAATTTAAGCTATGCAATAATTGCCAAATGTTTCTGAGCATTATCTTTATACATGTGTGTTTTCATCTTCATACAGAGTATGTTCAACAACCCTGAGTGGTTCTACCGACATGTGGATAATCATGTTGAGAGTGCGGAGTCAGAGTCTCTCCCACAACAACAGCAGGCTCTTTTCTGCCACTGGACAGGTATGACTGAATTAGAAATGGGTTAAGGAGTTGTCCTGGTATGTATATGTCTCTTGCAATGTATTATGTTTATGTCGTGTCTGCATTACAGGCTGTGATGCTTACTTCAAGATCAAATACCGTTTGAGGGAACACATGCGGAGTCACACTCAGGAGAGACTCGTAGCTTGTCCTACATGTGGCAGCATGTTCTCCAGTAACACTAAGCTTTTTGACCACTTACACAGGCAGGCCGAGCCAGTAGGTGAGAGGGACATTTAACATGTTTTATGTTAATATACTGCATGCAATGTATCAGCATTGACTTCTGTGTCTCTCTTGTAAACAGAGTCGTTGGTATGTGAACATTGTGGCAAGGCTTTTTCCAGTGAGAGGCTTTTGAGAGATCATGTTCGTCAGCATGGTAATGATATTTTTTCTATTTTTGCCTTTAACTATGGTTAGATTGAACTTGATGATTGTCAGTAGGAATGTTTAAGCTACGCACAAGTATGCAGCTATGACAACCTTGTATTTGTAGCTGTGATCTTTAATAATAACAACAATTAGTTAAAATCATCAGACACTCAGGTTGTGTTTTTAAATATTATATTTAAGTTGCTGTTGGTAGTACAGTAGCTCTAAAAAGTCTATATGCCCCTGTAGAAATTGCACATCTTATTGATGAAAATAATACCAAGATATAAACTTAGCACAAAATGTAAGAAAATTTGTGTTCAGTAGATTATTTCTTTATTGTAACAATGCTTCTTGGCAATATATCTTATAACGCTGGGAAGCCTGTTTATTTCCCCTTTAATTGGTGCCACATTTGTAAGGAACATGTATTTGTGGGATGAGCAGCAGAGCTGAGTATGTGGGTTGCGCCTGTGAAAAATTTGCCAGATCTTCTCTGCCAATGCCAAACAGCTTATTTTGCTGTTGCTGTTGACTCTTGTTTTGTGCCTTTGGCACCTGTGAACATGGGTCCTGCTACAGTGGTCAGTAGGTGTCTGCTCCAAGAATTGGCATCCCACGTTTGACGGATCTGGATAGAGCAACTTCAAGCTGGTGTTCTGGAAAAAAAAAAACAAGTTGCGGCATTGTTTGAAGTGAGCCCTAGTACCATCTCCAAACTGATGGCCAAGTTGCATATAACGGGGAATGTCAGAGACAGGCCGCAAAGTGGGTGTCCCAAGAAGCCGCCACCCCCAAGAAGACCGTTTCCCCACCTTGTCAGTACTTAGGTACTGTAGGCTGTCTTCTACAGATTTGCAGTCCAGGTTTGCAGGACGATATGGCAGACGGCTCTCTGCCCAGACAATCCATAACAGACTGCACGCAGTCAATCTGGTGTCGGCAACACTGCACCGGAACCTGAACATGTGGAGGAACTTTAAGTTCAGTGATGAGTCTAAATTGTGCCTACGGCAGTTGGATCATAGGGTCAAAGTGTGGAGAAGACGAGAAGGCTATGCAGATTGCTGCACCGATAGAGTAACTTCTTTTGGTGGAGGCAATGTGATGGTGCAGCATCTCCCTCACTGGAAAAACGAGGCTTGTCATCATTGGAGGCAATCTCAATGCAGAGAGATATCAAGATGAGATTCTGCAACCAGTGGCAAATCATCACAGTCTGAGACTGAACTCTATCCTCCAAGATGACAATGCGGGGTTTATCAGAGACTACCTCCAGAATTTGGAGAGGATGGAATGGCCTGTCAGCAGTCCTGACCTTAACCCCATTGAACACTTGTGGGATCAGCTTGGGTGTGCTGTTCATGCCAGAGTGACCCACACAACCACGTTGGCTGACTTGTGAAAAATGCCGGTTGAGAATGGGATGCCATCCTACAGCAGTGTGTGACCAGGCTGGTGACCAGCATGAGGAGGAGGAGGAGCCAGGCAGTTGTGGCTGTGTATGGTTCTTCCACACACTATTGAGGCTCCTATTTGTTAAATGAATAAATTGTTAAATTGCCAATGTGGCTTGTTTCTTCAAACTTCAATTATCCAGTCCACCAAACACCTAACATGAGTCAATGGTAGAATCAGCTGTTTGGCAGGGGCAGAGAAGATCTGGGAGATTTTTCACAGGCGCAACCCACATACTCAGCTCTGCTGCTCATCCCACAGATTCATGTTCCTTACAAATGTGGCACCATTTAAAACAGAAATGAACAGGCTTTCCAATGGTATAAGATTTATTGCCAAGAAGCATTATTTCAGCATAGAAATAATCTACCAAACACAAATTACCTTACTTTTTGTGCTAAGTTTATAATTTAAATCCTTTTTTTCCAATCTGACATGTGAATTATAACTCAGACAAATCTATTGAATAACAGAAGAAAAAATGATATACTGTAAGATGCATCCAGGCATTACTATTTCACATCACATAACATAAATGTTGAATTTCGACAGGGGTGTGTTGACATATCAGAGCAACTGTAGTTCATATGTTTTTTCTGTCTTAAATTCTTACTGTGGCTGATTTGTAAAACTGACCTTTTGATTATTAAATATTGAAGATGTTAATTCATACATGAGTAAATCAGGTCCAACTTAAAGGCTCATCAAAAGCAAATTGTCTTTAAAGACTGATATAAATCTTGATAAGATTGGGTGAAGTCAAAGCATTTTTTGATTTACAGACATCATTTGTGTAAGACTTGAGTTTGGATTTTTTTAAAATGTTTTTTATGTGACCAGAAACATTTTTTAAATCAGCTAAATAAATGCATTAAAAGGTGCAGAGGTGTTCAATGAAGACTTGAGCTGACCATCTATTTGACAGTTTTTAGTCTGCCATGTCATTGTTCTGATGTCAAGCTAGAGCCGTTTTTAAACAGAGATTCCGCAATAAAGGTGAAAAGGAATGCCCGTCTCTCTTCCACAACGAGCAATTCACACAAAGGTGTAACAGAGCCGTGCACGCATGAGACTACACACACACACCTCGGCGTCCTGTAATCAGATGGCAGCCGCTGCCTGAGCTGCTGCTTTCAATGAAACTCGAAACTCTGGATTTCTTGGTTCAAAACTTTGTATTTCCTGAATGAAAATACTTTTTCATTTAGAAAATACAAAGAAAAGACTTTTTTCTGCCATATTTCTGAGTTGGAGGTCTGACTTTAAGCAGTGTCACAGCGCATGTATTTATCTTGGAGGTCGGAAACTTCAGAGTACCGAGCTCACTTGAACACATCATGGGACTTTTCAGATGCTGCTGTGAGCAGAGATGTGTGTGCTCTCTCCTCTCCTGTACAGAGTGTGATCAGCTCTCTAACCTCGCAGTCTCTCCAGTTAATCCGCATTATTCTTTGTTTTCTCCCGCTGTTGTTTTCTCTGAGGAAATGCCACTCGATTGAACTGCGCTGGTTTTTAACTCTCCCGTTTATGGAGACAGCAGCACACACTCGCCGTTGCGGGATACCATGACGTCCTTTCACACTCGTTGCGGGGAAAAGTCTGTTATGGCTCTGATACTACCTCTTGATCCGGATCAGAGGTGGGGCGAGATCAACCCCCATTGCGGAACGTTCGCTTTCATACAGAACAGTGTTGAGGAATGAAGGCATAACAGACACAGAAAAGAGAGGCAGTGTGAAAGTAGCTTTACTCACATTACATGTGTTCTTGTTTCTTTCTCAGTGAACCAGGTGAAGTGTCCCTTTTGTGATATGACGTGCACCACTTTGGCAGCTCTAAAGATCCACATCCGTTTCCGTCACTGTGACGAGCGGCCCTATCCCTGTGACTTCTGTGACAAGAGGTAGTCTACAAATCAGCTGATATGTTGTTTGAACAGCTGTAGCATAACTACAGAGGTTTAAAAAAAAAAAAAAAAAAAAAAAACTTTTTACAGTTTGCACTGTGAGGGGTTTTCTCTTACAGTTGACATTTAAAGCAGTGATATAAAGGTTCCATTGTTTTGTTTTTGGGGGGGCTTTTCACACCTTTATTTTAAAGAGGAGGACAGTGGATAGAGACAGAAGCAGGGATGAGAGAGTGGGGGTGAGACATGCAAGAAAGAGGCCACAGACCGGACTTGTGTAAACCAAGTAAAACTTAACCACTAGGCCATCTGCACCCCCAAAGTTTCCATGTTTAATTAAATGTTCTTGTTCAAAACTAGATCATAAAAGTTATAGTAACTATTCATAAGTATTAACATTAAGATTTTTTAGAACTTCACAGGGTTCCTGCAAATCCTTGAAAAATCTTAAGTAGTCTGGAATTGCACTTTTGAAATTTAAGGCTTTAAAGATCCTGATTTTCACCACTGAGTCGTCCTTAGCAGGCACTTGATAGGATATGTCCTTATCTAATTTTTGTTTTCTAGCCATCCATAAACAATGTTAAACATCTTCCCCCACAAATGCAGGCGTTGGCTACCAGTTACGTGCTTTTGCATTGCAAAATAGTGACATAAACACAGAGGCTTTCTGGGTAAAAAAAACATGCTTCAGAAGATTTCAATAGTGTGTACATTTGAGCCAACAGTGTTTTGTGGCCCATTTTTACCAAAAAACTTGCTAAATTCTCTGGAGAAACTGTACCCATCTATTTACACTGTATAGCCTCGCTTCCTGGCTGGTATAACCAGTCAATTTTTTTGAAAGCGGTGATGCTCATTGAAATCACTGGAGGCACATGCCACTTCTACTGCTATGTACCTCATACGCATCAACTTTGGAAATACTAAAATATCCCTTTAACATGTTGTAATAATTGTAATATGATTATAAAGTTTATCTCCTTGCAATGTTTAAAGCTGATCTCTGCTCATAAAAATTGCATTTAGGATGTTTTTTATTCCCATGCTGGCAATCCTCTCTCCAACAAGTAAAGGCGAAACTTCACTTGCAGATAGCAACATTAAGCTACACCAGCTTTTCTGATTTCTATTTTTTAAACGATTGTTTCCTCTAAAATGCCACATATGAGCCCATTCCTGTTTGAATATTTGTGCTCTTTTAATATGTTTTCATTAAGCAGTTGAAAAGAACAAATCCTCAGCAGCTGACTGCATGCTTCTAGTAGTTTCTGACTTTGCAGCACATAAAAACAGCATGTGAGCATGATTTTAGACCAGCTTGAGTTGCATAAAAAGATTTTATCTATTGCACATTAAAGAGCCGTAAAAACCAGTGAAGGTAACATTTCATTTTATGAAACTGATACATTAAAATTGTATTAAAAGTGTGAATTCGCCAATACAAATCTGCAGTCATAGCAGGTTTGTAGTATTCAAATGATGAAAATAATCATATCAAATTCTCATAAAATTTAGTTATGTTTTTGTCTTTTCATCAGATTTAAGAACCAGCGTGATCTCCAGAAGCACACAGAAGTTCACAATGAGGGCACCGTGTATCACTGCACAGTGGAGGGCTGTGATTATTCATGCCACACTTTCCCAACTATGAGCCATCACTTCAAGAGAGTGCACGAGGTTTGTTAGTTCTAAGTGTCTGAAACACCATCCTAATCATGTTCTAATCTTATAAAGAGTTACAGTATTGAGTTGTTACAGGCTTTAACCTGGATAATATTTACCAACAGGTTGGGGGAATGTCCAAGTACAAGTGCCATATCTGTGATAAGGTGTTCTCCTGGTGTTACACTCTCACTCTTCATCTTCGCAAGAAGCATGAACTGAAATGGCCCTCAGGACATTCCCGCTTTAGGTAAGGTGCACTGACTTGTGTTATTGCAAAGATTGTGTTTATTCCTACTTGTTGAACCAAATGTTAGAAATTAAAGATGAGACTAAGTTGGTGCTCAGCATTTGTGACTGGTCCAGATGCACCTCATAGCAAGTGTGGTAAAATGTTTTAAAACCACTGGTTGCTGGATAAAAAGTGGGAAAAGTCACCAAAAGCGTTAAAGGAGAATTAAAGAGTATAACAGCACAAGGGAAACTAATGAGACCATAGGAACACTATGCTAAAAATATAATCTTTTCCCAGATCTGCTAGTCAGTGTAGACAAGAAGTCCATCCATCCTTTTTCAATATTCCTTATCCCGTTGGGGGTCTCGGGGAGGCTGGAGCCTATCCCAGCGGTCATTGGGCGAGAGGCGGGGTACACCCTGGACTGGTCGCAGTCAATCGCAGGGCAGACATATAGAGACAGACAACCAGGCATGCTCACACATACCTGTTAATCTAACAAGCATGGTTTTGGTGGTGGGAGGAGAGTACCCGGAGAGAACCCACACATGCACTGGGAGAACATGCAAACTCCACAGAAACTGGGAAGTGAGCCAGGGACCTTCTTGCTGTGAGGCAACAGTGCCGCTGTGCAGCCCGTAGACAAGAAGTGCAGTGCAGAAATAACCTGGTTATAGAAAAGGAAGTTTACAGTTATTTTCCAAATCAAAATAGATTTTATATGAACCAGTGGGTACAGTAATGCAGCCAGGAGCATCAAATTTAACTTCATGTCAACCCCTTCTTTGTTGTATGTGTTTTCCTCAAAGGTACAGGAAGGACGTGGACGGCTTTCTAAAAGTAAACATGGTGCGCTTTGAGACTGTAGAAGTGACTAAGGAGATCATGAAGAACATGGGTAAAAAGCCACAGAGCCTTCGTAAAAGTCAGAGAACCAACAGCCAGAACAAGAGGATGGAGGTCCCGCCGGAGAGCGGTCTCAGCTCCCCTGCAGGATCGTCCTCGCCCTCCTCCTGCTCCTGCTCCTCCTCCTCATACTCCTCAGAGCTCTCTGGAGGGGAAGACATTTCATCTCAGCCCAGCCCAAGAGGCAGCGACTCCCCCGTCTACTGCATCATGAGCACCATCCCTCACATTGAGGAGGAGTCTAGAGGATTGTCTCAGGAGGACTGCGATGGTGGTGGGACGTCTGGTGCGGTGCAGGCGCTCACAGAGGTGGCGAGGGGCTTGGGGATGGATGTAGTGTAAGCTGTGCTGCACTGAACTGATTTTCCTCTTGTTCATTATTGTTTATTTTGCTGTGAAGCTTAAGAGGAGGCTTTACTGGAATTTTAGTTTACAGCCAAAGCTCCTTTAGGATGTGTTGTTATTGAGATATTTGTCTCTGCACTGGTTTTAGAGACATATTTTGATGTCGGCTTCCATTCATGAAACATAACTGAATGTTTCTGTAAAGCTTGTGTGAATGATGTAAGGTATCAGCACTACAAAGCCAGTTCTGTAATGTTGTCTTAGTATGTAATTTACACATTAGGTACATTTCCAGAATGTTTCAATGATGCTACACATTTTATGTAGGATGAGTATGGATGGATTTTATTGGTAAAAATTCAATACATTTTTTGATAGAAAAGCTTTGTCTCCTTCTTGATCGAATAGAAATATTGATGGGTCGATCTGTCCATCTCTTTACACCTACATTCCCCAATTAGCTCATCCTAAGGGCCTAATTGTGTCAAGAATATCTCCCTGAGGACTAACTCTGCAAGTTTTCCCCCGCTGGATATATAAGAGTTGTTGATGTTATCGTTGCTTTGCTCAACATTATTTTATAAGCATAGCTATCAAAACTCTCAAAACACTTAAATCCTGTAATAACGGCCTGAGATCTTGCATGTACATAAGAGGACTTTTACATTTTGGCCTCTCTACAACTAGTGATAATTTTTACTATAAGAATTTTTGGGATAATTGTCAATAATGTCCTCTGAAGTAAAAGGAATTTGCTTTAAATGTTGGAGGAAGTTGCTATGAAATTTTTCCTGAATTTGCATCAGAAATTTGATTGATTAGGGTGAATATAATAGAGAATTTGATTCGAAATTTTCAAGTATTTGCATGAAAATTTTGAAGATATGTTTATACAGTTTATGTGGGAGGGCTTCATTGGATGTTTTGGGGGAAATTTGCTTTGTTTTTTTGTTTGTTTGTTTGTTTTGTTTTGTTTTACATTTTCATGGGAATTTATCTGATTGTTTTGGGAAATTAAATTGGAAATTTTCAGGCGACTTCATGTAAATGTAGGAAATGTTTCGCCGTTTTCTTGAATTTGATTTGAATTTTTTGAGAGAATTTGCTATGATTTTTTAATTTTCATTGAAAATGAGAAAATTAGAAATTGGTGCTACTTTTTATGGGATATATTTAAAAATATGATTAAGAATATTTTGGGATTTTAAGGGAATTTGTGTAAACTTTGGAATGGCAAATGTGCAAGAAATTCAGAACTTTTAGTGGAAATTTTGTTCATGCTTGGACTTAAAAAGTCCTTGTAGTCCTTCTTCGGACATTTGTGCACATCATTTTTGGTTAAAAAAACCAACTAATTCCTGTTCAAAGACAACAACTCTGAGTTTTAAGCATTAAAAACGATGCAGGTGTGGGGAGCTGTTAAAGGGGACATATTTTACCCCTTTAAGACAAGTTTATATTGGTCTCAGAGGTCCTGAGACATGCCTGTGAAGTCTGTTGCTGAAAAACTCTCCAGTATTTGAATTTTGTATGTCTAAAAAGCCCTCTGTTTCAGCTTTGCTCAGAACGAACTGTTTCTGTGTCTGTGGCTTTAAATGTTAAAGAGAGTATAATTTTTTTTCTCTGTTCTTCAAGCCTCAAGCCTTAGTGTTTTTTTATACTGTATTTGTACCTAGAACAAGGGGCTCTGGTTCAGACTCCAGCATATTAGGTGGTAGTAATGCACCTTAACAATGGTTGCCACCCACCATTAAACTTCAAGAAAAAGATCCTCTTAGCTGGCAGCTGTGTGGGTTTCATACAGCTGCTTCTATCTACACTGACCAATGACATGCTCATTAATTGGTCATCAGTTGGTGACTCTAAATTGCCCATATTCATGTATGTAAGCATTAGTCTCTTGATGTCAGCCTTGTGATTGACTGCCATCAGTCCATGGTGTTCCTGCCTCTCACTAACAACAGCTGGGATCAACTCCAGCTTCCTGTGCTCAAAAATTGGCAAACTATATACAGTGCATTAAGAAAGTATTCAGACCTACTTCACTTTTTTTCAATTTTCTTATGTTACAGTCCGACGCTATAATAAAAAAAAGTATTTTCCTTCTTATTAATCTACTCTCAGTACTCTATAGTGACAAAGTGAAAACATGAATGAGAAACAGAATGAAAATATCAAAAATGATTGGAGGCTGGAGATTTCTTACATGCTATCACACTCTTGGATATGTCAAAGATTAGTAACAACATTGACTTTGATGCATTATTAGTTTTTGCGCAGTATCAGATTTGAATTTTTACTCCCTTTGGTCCTGGAATGGCTGTTAACAGCCACTAACTTTAGCTGCTGTAAAAACATACCAGATAAATATTTTTTTCTGCTTTTTTTTTTGCTCAAATCTCTTAATCAAGCTCAGTCCTGATCAAAACTAGTGAATATATATATATTTTTAAATATGGATTTTAACCCTTTAAATGCCAATTTTATAGGTGATGTCACTGATCTGGGGAAAAAACACACAAAATGACCAATTTTCAATATAAAAAATTATCAGAGCCTGGAGATTTTTTATGTGCTATCACACTCTTGGAATGTCAAAGATTAGTAACAACTAACAACTAATAAAAAAAATCAATATTTTTCGTAAATTTTCCCACAGTGTATTTTTGACTTTTTAAAATTTTGAAATCACAATTAAAAAAAACAAACAAACAAACAAAAAAACTCTTACTGTCCACTTCTGTTAATGTGCTATTTCAGGTTTTTATTTATTACCTGAATTACCTTTTATTATTTCATAAATTTGAAAACAATTCTAAAATTCTGTTCTCACTTTGTCATTATGTATATAGTACTGAGTGTAGATTAATGAGATTTTTTTTTTCAATTGTAGCATAAGACTGCAACATAAAACTGAGAAAGTGAAGGGGCTCTATACACTATGTATGATAGTTTAGACTTCAAATATCATGACGACCTTTTAAAACTTCCACATTTATGAAACTGGATCAGCAGAAAGCTAAGCTTTTTGTCCAGAGGGAGCAGAAAAATCAGCACAAACAGAAAATTCCTCAAATGAGCTTTAATATAATGAATAAAGCAAAAACAATAAAACAAAGAAAGCACTAACGTGGTGTAAAGTTCCCAGAATCCAACCAAGGAATCAAAACTTCAAAGTTTCACCTTTGTTTTATGAGGATTTTTCATTGCTTCATTAAAGCTCTAACAGATATTTTTTTGTTAATATTTGAGACTTTGCTTAAAAATGCTTGTACTAACTCCATTTTCATGTCCAGGACAGTTTGGAGTTCCACTGACTTCATGCACAGACCAGAGTGACCAGAAAACTTCTTGTCATGGATGCAGTGGTTCTCCTGTTTTGTCCTTGGAGACTCAATGTTCGAAGTGGGATGTCTGTAGAAAGCCGGGGTGTGGGAGCTGAGATCTACTGAGGTAGAAACTATACTTCTGTTGGTATGGGTGTAGAAACTCCCTCCCTCTGCTGTAAACTGTCTCCTGCTGCCTCACAGCTAGAGGGAAGTGAAGAGGTGTAGAGGAGTAACCACAAAAAGCATCTTTGTGCCTCTGCGATACTGAAGGTATCCTGATCACTCTGCAGGGATTAGAGGAGTGGTCTCTTAGCACATTTTGTCTCCAGTAGAGGTCTGCTTTTTTAGAGTCCCAAATTGTTTGGTAGGGATGTAATTCAGCTCCTGGATAAGAAATGTTCCCACTAGGAGTTCTTCTAACACTAAATCTATTACTGTAAGGGTACAAGGCAGATAATTCCCTCATTTGATGCACTGATTTGACGTGTGAAGAGTCAAAGCTGTCCTCCACTGATTCCCTCTTCAGCCTCTTTACTTCTACAAAGCTGTCACTCTCCAGCTGCCGCTTCCTATCAGTCGAGCTGCCAAGCCAGCCGTCAAGTCCAGCAGCCAAAGTCTGATCCCAAGATCTGTCTCTAAGAGGTAAATCCTTTGTTTTGTTAATTTGTTGGCTCCTGCTTCTCTCCTTGTCATCAGGTTTCTCCTTCTGGAGCTCGTGCGGATGTTCAAGCTCCTCCCTCTTCATTGTCCCGCTTTGGCAAGACGACTGTGAAGATGTGTGGAGGTCAGAGGGATTCCTTTTCTTTAAGTAGTTTATATCTTCTGCTGTTTTTAACAAGTGCCCATGTGGAGAGTCTAAAGAGCAGAAGAAGGTCAGATATTTTTCTGTTAGTGAACATATTTCTAATACATTTAGGGTCTTTAACTCACCAAGATTGCAGTTTATGCACAAGGACCCCTCTGATTCCTTGTGTTCCATTTTATCAGAGAGACTGCAGGTTTGATCCTCACGCTGCATTTTCTGTGAAAATAGGCAGTAACACTGTTAATAAGCTCAAGAAGGGATTATGATGGTCTGAAAATTCTAATTTTCTTTAAATTTGAACAGTTTTCCTACACAGGAAGCTTCTTAGAAACACAACTTGTGCATTTTTCTACAAACTGTGTTTCTGATACTAACAAAAAGACTAAAATACTATAGGCATTGTTTTCTTATTTGTATGAAAAAAACATAAAAAACATACAACTGAATTTAGGTAGGGATGATTCCAAACAGACAAATATATTTTTACCTGATTCCCAAACTTTAGTTTGGAATTACTTTTTAATTTCTCAAATTTATTTGGGATATATAGGACCTGATAAGTTTAAAAGCTCAGATTTGTCTTCAAACATGAATTAGTTTTGACCAAAAATAATGTCCACAAATCTCCGGTAAGTCTTATTTCTGCAAAATATACAGCACTGGATAGGTTTTAGAGCATAACATGAGAGCAGGTCAGAGGGACAGAAGAGTCAAAATGTAATGTAGGACTACAAAGACTTGACTCAGCAAAGACTCAGCAACTTTCACATTACGAGTTTTGAATTTATTGAAAATTTTCCTCTCAAAAATCCAAATAATTCCATAAAATTTCAAAGAAATAACCTATAATTTCTCTGAAAATTATAAAACATATTTGTAAATTATCTCACAATAAGTTCTTGAAAAGTTCTTCAAATATTCCCCAAAATTTTAAGTGAAACTTTACCATAAAATCTAAAAATTACATTAAAAAAACACCCAAAATTCCATATAAATTTGTGAAAATTTCAAACAAATTTCCCCAAAACACCAAATCAAATTTCCTCTAAAATCTCTTATTGAATTCCCCAAAATTCCCAAATGTATTCCAAAAAATGATGGGAAAATTCTCCCCAAACATCCAAGCTAATTTACAGGAATTTCCATGTAATTTTTTGAACATTTCATGAAAAAACATCCACACAAATTCTTAAACAAATTCCCCAATTTTACTAATAATTTTCCCAAATTTTCATAAAATACCTTAAAAACTGAAACCAACCCCCACCCACCAACTCCCAAAAATTACAAATAAACTTCAAAATATTAATGCTGGAAAAACCCAAGGCAAATTTACCCCTAAAACGCCCCTAACTTTTCATTCTTCTTCTTTCCAGAATAAAAACCCCTCATAATCAAACAAATTTGTTACTGTTTATCACCCCTGCAGTTATTTTTGTAGTGATGCACGGTGTATAAAAGGCTCAGAAATTTAGGGGTAGTTAGAAAGAAGACTGATGCATCTCTCCATGCCAGAACACCCAAGCTGGAGCATCCCAGCCCCACCAGCCCGAGAACAGCATCTCCTGTCTGTGATTCTTCCTCTGTCATCCATGAGCCCCTGTGTGCTGCACAGAAGCCTGATCTGGAGCCTGATATGGTGAGCTCAGACAAAGCAAGGGGAGGTAAAATGTTGGTCCATAAATGGTGCCCTGTGGAGTCCACTGACTGTGTATGGGGGTCATTCTATCAGAGTATAATGCTACCACTATATCAGCTGCCATTAGGCCTAGCTACATCCAGCTACTACGCCTCTGACGCTCTCTTCTATTGGAGGTTGATGCCAGAGTGGTAGAAGCTGGCGCTGTGCATTGATAATTTTGGGGTTCAAATTCTAGTCAGACGACATATGAAAGAGAAAAATGCTTGCTTTGTTATTCTCACTATTAGGAAACTTGACTGATTATTATGTATTTTGAATTATACTGGATTTAACAAACCAGTTGGTTTGTGTTTTAAGGGGAGGGGTGTTACAGCCACAGCTGTACTCCCTCTCCTAAAAGGTGACTAACCCCACTCTGGAGTGTTCTGTGTGTGTTTGCATTTGTGTGTGTGTGGTATGTGTGATGGTGTCTCCTCAAGGCTGAATCCCCTTCTCCTGTGCAGCCAGCTGTCAAGCCTGTCAGTCAACCAATCAGAGAGGAGCACCTGAGAACCTGCAGCCATTAAAGCTTGGCCACCTTCAGTCTGGGCCCAGCTTCATTTGATTCGGCCTGCCTCTGTGCCTTTTTGTTAGTATTGGTTTATCTGATATTGTTCTAACAGAACTTCCAGTTTATTTAACTTAGTATTTATTGTTAGGAGGCACTCATGCTTATCTCATCTGGGCTAGGAATTTAATTACCTTTAGGAGCACACACACACATATTCATTTTGGTACTTTTGCTTTGTTACATTCAATAGGTTTAGGGGTGCTGTTTCACTTGTATTTTGTGGTTTGGTTAGAGAGAGTAGGTAGCTAGGTTTTCTTTCCATTTTGTTTCACTAAGATAAGGTAGCACTTGAAACTCTAGCTAGGCTCTCTTTTGCTCTAGTTTGTAATTTATGTAATCAGCACCCACATGCCCTCTCTGTTGCAATTTGCCTCACCTTTAAATTTGTAAACATTTTTACTTTTACCTTTTTTTTTAACTTCAAAAGTTACTTATTAAAAATGACTTTTGCTAAACCACACAGTCTGTTTTTATACCTCCCTATAACCCTTACGAGCAGGGTTATAACAGGGTTAACTGTTCATGCGCAAAACGTCACAGGCAGGATGCACCACCAGCACACGCATCGAGAGCACAGTTGTGTGCTACCAATAAAGCATTCCTTTTACTCCTTTTCCATAGTCAGCTGAAATTAAACAGTAGTATTTTGATGGGTCTAAGTTCACTTACCACAAGTTATATTAATATTGTTTGAGCTTAATAGATTCACGTGCTGTATACAAGTCCGTTTGCAGACACTCTGATGCAGTGTTGTTATTTCGCCAGCAGAGGGAGCTCTCACTATCTGGGTTCAGATGAACCCTTGAGAACCTTTGAGTGGCAGGTTCTGCCTTTTGGCACTACATGTAGCCCGTGTTGTGCTACAAACTCTCTACAGTGCCATGTTGTCAACCACATGGCGCCTTGAGATTCTCAGTTGAGAAATGCTTCTATGTTGACAATTGCCTTCAGAGTGTGAGCAGTCCAGGTGATGCAAAGAGGCTAGTGGACCAGCTCAGAGACCTTCTAGCCTCGGCTGGGTTTGACTTACGGCAACAGGCTTGCAATGAGACTGATGTCCTAAGCCCCTTGCTTCAAGAAGCCAGGTCTGCAAGCTTGGAGCTATTAGCCCAAGATAAAGCCAACCCCCTTGAGTCAACACTAGGCCTCAGCTGGAACTGGGAAACAGACTCTCTGGGCTACAAACACAGGCCAATAGTCTATGAAGAGTCAACCCCAAGAAACATTTATAAAGTCTTAGCCTCCATATACGATCCTTTGGGCTATCTCCTGCTATTCACCACCCAGGTCAAGCTCATTGTTCAGCAGTTGTGGGACAAACAGTGGGGTTGGGATGGCTCTAACTTACCCTCTGAGCTGCTGCAGGCTTCATCAATCTGGGAGTCTGAGTTAGTATCCCCTCCCCTCCTGTATCTTTTCTCGGGCATACCTACCATCAAAAGTCAATCATGAGAGTGCAATCTACAAAGTACACATCTTTGCAGACGCCTCTGAGCAAGACTATGGAGCTGTTGTTTACCTGAGGACTGAAAATCATGAAGGCAAGGCACACCTCTCCTTCCTTCTGGCTCATTCACGTGTAGCTCCAAAACTTCTGCAGTCCATCCCTCGCTTAGAGATCTGTGCAGCTCTTGTGGCATCCTAGCTGGCTCAGCTCCTAGAAAAGGAGCTCACCCTGAAGGTTTGTCGCACAGTGTTGTGGTCAGATTCATCTACAGTGCTGACCTGGCTCCAATCCCAGTCCTACCAGGTGTCTGCTGGGGCTAGAATAGTGGAGATACAAGAACTGACAGAGAACTGCACCTGGCGCCACATAGACGCTGCTAATAATCCTGCAGGTGACCTCACTAGAGGAAAGACCCTAAAAGCCCTCATTGAACCTAACAGGTGGTCACAAGGACCCCCTTTCCTTCTTGAAACACCAGAAACCTGGCCAGAGAGGCCCAGCCATGAAACATCAGAGGACAGGACAGAGCTTTGCAAAACAATGTTCTCAGGGCTAGCTACAACTGCTCCTATCGCATTTAACCCGAACAATCAGGAGTATCACACCTAGCAGGAGCTTCTAGATGCTACTGCTGAACACCTCCATGGACAGTCACCTACAAGCTCTCCACCTACTGCTGAAGAGTATCATCAAGCAGAGTTGGTCATCCTACAGCAAGCCCAACAACTCTCCTTCCCTGAGGGCTACAAACTCCTTGCAGCAGGGAAACCTGTCATCTGGAAGTCACCTGCTTACCTTAGTTCCCGAATTCGATTAGGCCACAAACCTTATAAGGGTTGGTGGCCAGCTTCGACGTGTAGCTGGTCAAAATGACTCCATTGTACATCCTGTTGTCCTAGATGCCCCACACAAGGTCACACACCTACTGATCCAGAAGTATGATAAAGACTTACATCACCCAGGCCCTTAGAGGGTCTTTGCAGAGCTGCGACGGCCTTCTGGATACTCCGTGGTCGGGAGGCAGTATGGAGGTATTGACACTCCTGTGCTGAACGCCAGCGCTGGAGAGCCAGGCCCTCCATCCCCAAAATGGCAGATCTGCCAGCTGCCCGCCTCCGATTGCACAAACCTGCCTTCTATTCCACTGGCATGGATTGTTTCGGGCCAACGACATGAGAACTGGGGCATCATATTTAAGTGCTTAACAACTATGGCTGTGAACTTAGAGCTTCATTGCCAGAAGAGGAACACCAGCAGAGCTTGGTCTGACTAAGTGACCAATTTTAAAGGGGGAGAAAGGGAGCTGAAAGAGGCGTTTGAAACCATGGCTACGGCCCTGCAGAAACAACTAAGTTAAGTTCCATTACAATCATCCAGCAGCCCCACACTTTGGAGGAGTGTGGGAACGAAAAGTCCGTTCTGTCAAGTCTGCACTTTATGCCTGTGTGGGAGCCCAACCTGTCCATGAAGATGTCCTCCTCATCATGCTCCTGGAAGTTGAGGCTGTGTTGAATGCAAAACCTCTGGGTTATGTTTCAGCCAATGTCACCGATCTGGACCCTGCTCACCTAACAGTCTGCTCATAGGGCGGCCAGATGGGTCGCTCCCACAAGTAGTCTATCCAGAGGCAGAGGTTCTGAGCCGCATTTGTTGGAGGCATTCACAGACTCTTGCTGACCAGTTCTGGTCCAGATTCATAAAGGGATACCTTCCTGGCTTACAGACCAGACAGAAATGGCACTCCTCCCCTCCTGAACTCCAAGAAAAGGCACTGGTCATGTTAGTGGATCCACAGTTACCTCGAGCCCTGTGGCCTATCGGACACGTTGCCAAGATCCATCGCAGTGATGATGGATTCATCTGCTCAGCTGATGTGAACATTAAAGGGCATATACACCGGACCTGTTGCCCAGTTGGTGATGTTACCAGCTCTTCCTGTCAGAGAGGATGACGCTTAGGACTCCTTTAGATCTACAAAATAAGCCTTTTACATGAAGCAAATGTGCACTGCACATTCCGGGGCGGCTGTATAAAAGGCTCAGATATTTAGGGGTAGGTAGGGTTAACAGCTCATGCGCAAAACGTCACAGGCATGATGTTTTCAGCACGTAAGTCGCTAAGAATTCACTGCGGAGCCCAATGTGCCACAATCTGGGGCTTAAAGTTGTGCACAGTACTGTAAATTTGTAGCAGATATCAGAGGGAAAGTTAATATCTGGTGTGCAGTCAGGGGCGGCAGGGCTAGCCCTGCTAGCACTGTTTAAAATGAAACTGGTATATTTTTTTCATAATTAAAAAGTTTTGCTGAAATGTATGTGGAATCAGTCACTAGTCTGGTATGCATCTCTATCCAGAAAATGAATTGTTATATTTTGTGGCGCTGAACAGAAATTTGTCCTAAACGCATCACAGCTCCTTTTCTCTGCTTGGGGACAGCCCACCATAAGCCTGATTTATGCTTCTGCGTCGCTTCGACGGCGTAGCTACGCGTAGCCCTCTGTGTTGACACGGACCCCTACTCCATAGCCTGACGTGCACCTCCAAAAAATCCTAACTATGCGTCATGGTCACGCGGACCGCAAGGGCTGTGATTGGTCTGCTCAAAACGTCATTACCATAAAAATTCACCCATTCTCAGCCTCGACTCCTTTGGTGGCTGTACAGACCACCTCCACAAACGTCTTCCCTGTTGCCTGCGCTTCAACATTTGCAACAAAAGAATTTGTTTGTCGATATCGATGAGCTCCAACTCCAAACACACCTGCTCCACCTCGGTCGCCATTGTTTACTGTGAACGGGAGATAAACAAGGATTCAGATGTGACCCCTCTGAAACCACACACACACACAGCCACACCCCCCTAGCAGCATGGCGGTGAATTGCAGAGCAACGTGTTCCCAAGATGCAAAACTTTGAATGGTCAAAGATGGAGTTGCATCGACGGCGTAGACCCATTGCAGAAGCATAAATCAAGCTTTTGGGCCAGTGGAGTTTTTTGTGCTTGCCTGGGTTCAAATGAGTGGAGGTGATTGGCCCATGGGCAGGTTCAACACGATGACTCATTGTTGACCTGATATTATGGTAATGGCACTGGATTTGACAGCAAGCATTGACAGAGTTACGGACCTGCTTGGGGTGCCTTTTTCAAGGCACTTGTTTGCTGAAAAGAAGGAGATCAGCTAAACTAAATCTTAGCTTAGCTTAGCAAGAGGAGGACCAAAGCCAACAAATGCTTTGTGCACCATTTAACAGCGGCCAATTATGATTACTATGAGTGGTTGACAGTAAGCCCGGAGCAGAACAAGCTGTTTAGCTGGACCTGTCTGCTCTCTGGTACAAGCCCTGGCACACGGCATAGCAGTGGACATAGCCATGTCAGCAGGTTCACCAGGGCAGCTGTTAAACCTCAGGTATCGGACCATCACATTATAAATGTCATTTGTTTAAAATCAATGGTTGTGGTCAGAGCGGTTCATCGGGAAGGTTTACAGGATGGATTTCATCCAGAAGTGATGGATGAGTGCTGGTTTTTTCTCTGGATAAGATTGGCGTTGCTTAAATATGCTTTTGGCGTTATTTCTAGGTCAAAAGTTAAACTATGTCGTACACTCTCCCACGCATGTGCATGCACGAGCACACACACACAAACATTAAGAGGTGATTAATTTGCTTTCCACAGGAAATACTGTGGTCATGTGTTTGGCATGTATATTTAAAATAGCTTATTTTGGCTATTTAAAGTAACCTTGAAATAGTTTGGGGATATTTTTGAGTCTATAAAGAAATTAATTTAATTTTAGGAGGGATTCAGAAGTTTCCTCCATGGGTGTTGGTTACTGCTGGCCCTGATTGAAACTCCACCGCACACTACTGGTATCTGGTGATACTGATAGTTAACTTTTTAAAGTATTATCTACCACTACTGATATCATGCCAATAATAATGTGCATCCCTACTCTTTGGGGTATACAAGATGGTTTGTTGTATTTCTTTTATTGCTTCAAACTGGGTCGACAGATTTTAGGCCTGGACAATCATCGGGGGCCCATATTCTGTATTATCTGTATCGGTGTTTAATCTCACTATAAGCCCATAAGCTAACAGATGAAAAAATGCATTACTTTGGCTCCATGGCAATGTGTATTTCCTTATTGTTCAGTATTTGATCACTATTGTAATTTGATTGCTCTAGACATACATCTAGACATACAAAAGTCTCAAAACTTTTGCTCTTTAGCAGCTGATCTGCTAAATTGATTTCATATTGGTTTCAAATACCATTTATCGGTCTCATGAACTACTAATAATGGGTATCAGATCGGCCCTAAATATCAACAGTGGTCAAATCCCTATTTTAAACTTAATTTGCATCGCTGTTACTCTGCCTTGCAGCAAATACGCTTGTGTCATGTTAATGTAGAGTACCTTGATTTATAATGCTTACTTTACCTTTCCTTTGCTGTATATCATTGAGGGGTTTACAAAAAATGACCAGTTAGATTCGACTTTGTAAATCAGGTAGTCAGGGACATCCCCTTTATTTAAGTTTTGAAAAACATATAATTTTAAAGCTTTTAATTATGATGGCTTTGTAGAATACATTTTAACTGACTTTATCTTCACAAAAAAAGTGATGCAAAATTTGAAAAAAAGGGTAAAACTTTTAGTGTGTACAGTTTAATTCTTAATGCCTTTTTACTTCTTACCTTAAATCTCTCATGGTAGTAAATCTTCCATGCAATGCAGACATGCAGTGCACCCCACCTCCCTCGTTTCTGCAAGAAAAAATGAGAAAAAATGTGAGAGCTGAACTTAAAAATGTACTCATTATCAAATTACTTAGGTAAAATAGTTTAACTATCATACATTTTGGTTGCTGATTTGACACGTCATGTTTCGGCCAGTGTATTTCAGACTCACTGGGCTGAAAGACGTCTGTGTTCTCTGGAAAGTGGCGATGGGAGCAAACAAGGGCCGGACTGTCCCTCTAGAAAAGTGTGTCTGAAACTGCAGCACGAAACAAAAGGTAAATTCAAATTATTCTTGGTTACAAAGAAATAACATTCAAGAAGTGGCTTCAGGTGATAAAAGTGCAAAACAGGATCAAAACAAATAAACTGCTGATAAACTTGTGAAACATGAGCTTACATTATTGTCCTGAGTTTCCATTGGTGCAGAGGGAATGGTCACAGGTTGGTGCAGAAAGGGAGTGAAGGCGTGAAGGTGAGCGTGCTGAATCATCTGATGTTGATGAACCAGGAAGGGCAAATTAGAAGAGAACTGCCAAGATACGTAAGAAGAAAATGCACTTTATGATGGCAGAAAAATACAGACATTTTTTACACTGTATGTGCAAACTTTAAAGCACACCAAATCATTTATGACTAATGGAATTTATAACTCACTTCAGACGAAAATATTAAAATGCGATAACTATCAAGCAAGCTTTGCAATAGAGTGCCGTATAATGAGTCCTAAAACCAAGAAATGTTTCTTGAGTGTCCACTTAAAGCTAGCTGCAGAAGCACCAGAAGTCATACAAACCAATGCCAATTTTTACAGCAGAAATAAACATGTTTTGAGCCTGGTTAAAAAACAACACAGTTTTCATTGGAATACTTAATGCCTTTTTGTGAACACACTGCTCAGGGGTGATTTTTTAAATAACTAATCCATTTTGGTTTAAACAAGGATATTGATTTCTGCATAGTAAGGGGCTTCAGGGTCTGATGTACAGTAGCTGGCATTGGATTACTGCTTTTCAGGAAGTTAGAGTACAACTTCAGCCCCACTTCTTTGTTTCTAAGAGGGGTCTGGCTGTAGTACACAGCTCTCAGATGCAGACCACTAAAGTGAAATGTCTTTCAAAAATACTCTTTCTCTGTCAGAGTAGAAGCGACAAAACTTGCAGGTACAACATATTTCAAGTTTTAGATCTTTTTTCAATTCAGCTGTATTCATAAACAAAGCCTTGCATTTAGATTCATGAAATAACCACACTGCAAACAAGGTCAGAGGTTAAACCGGGATTATATTATGTATAGACTTGTTTTAAAAGGAGTTCTGCAAACAGTGGCTTGCTTTAGTCTCATTAACTTCAGCTAAAGCCAGTGTAGCTATGCTAGCTATAGAGTTGCCAACCTTTCTTTAAAATAATCAATTATTTCCCCATTTTGAAACTAAAGTGCATGTTCCTTACTGAATTGATGAGGAACACCTTTTGTTTCTTATTTTTGACCTATTTAAGGATTAATGTCTTTATAGTTTTCATACTAATGAAATCATCACAGCTGCTGCTCTGTCTCCGCTTGCAGTGTTGTTCATTGACCAAAGGGAAGCATCAAATTTCCACCATGCCTGTTCTCATTGACCAATAAAAAAACATTTTTAATGTTATTGCCCCATGGGTGCTATGATACTGCAGAGGCGAGACTTTTGAAAAACATGTCTGACAGGAAGACCACTCCAGTGGTAGCCAAGAAGAGAAGGCTGCAAAAGTATCGCACTGATCGGGAGAAAAAAAGAGAGGCTAGCAAATGTGGGAGAGAATGTTTATAAAGACACCTGTGTTGTATGTTGCAAGATTTTCTTGATTTCTCATGTGAGAATTACCGGTGTTATGCAACATAAATCAGAGGAGCAACACAAAAAAGAGAAAGAAGCTTCAGAGGAGCAAGGGGGTTATTTCAAAGTTTTTCATCTGACAGACTTTTGTGGTGGCTGACATGGTATGTATGTGTGTTGCTAATAAACATGTTGAATTTATTAAACCCTGACCTTACTGAGACTTGCAGTGACGTGCAAAAAAGTTGGATGCTTAATTGTGATGATGCTCAAGTCAGTCAACTGTGGTACAGTTCCTTTGCAGCTGAGCGTTAGCTTTTTACTGACACAAATTGCATTAAAGTCTAAAAGTAGCAAAAATTTGTGAAGATTATCCTGATGATGAACAAAGCATTTTTTCAGCACAGATCATACTCTCAGCAACAATCCAAAAAAAAAAAAAGGTTTTATTTTTTTATGCAATGCTACCTTCCATGTTAGCCTACAAAAACACATTATCCTCTGCATGCAGTCCTCTTGAGCATACATTGCTTTGCAAAAAATACTGAGGGCAATGACATCCACTGAAGGCGTTGGTCACGGTTCAAAAATACTATTTCTGATGAACAACTTTAAAGTTACAGTAAAACTGAAAATATTAGAATCATCTAACAGTCACAGTTTGTACCGAATCACATGCTTCTGTACTAAATAATAATAATGTTGAGTACATTAGTGTAAATAGTGTTTAAACTGAGAAGTATGCTCATATGCAGTGAACTACTGGCTCACTAAAAACCACCCAAAAATTGAATTAGGAACAATGGATGCAGTGCACCCTCAGTAAATGACGTAGTTGTGATGTAGCGGATGTTGTGCTGTTAGTGAGCTAGTGTGCCAGCTGACATTAGCATCTGCTTGCTAGCTGACTCATTTCGCAACGGCAGCAGTTTTCAATCAAGAAAAGGGCATTAGATGCTAAATAAGTTAATTTTTTAAAGGGAAAAGAAATAAAAGTTATGTGAATGTAATATCCAGCAAATTTCTGTTTAAAATTTGCTGTTTAAAAATCAGCTAGGCTACTTTCTGTTAGCAGAGGGAATAATGTTCAAATTCATTCAGGGGCAATGCTAACCCGCTGTGATCACTGTATTTAAGTATACCGTAATAAAGTATGCCAAAAAAAGTATGGAATTTGAGACACACTATGTGATTTATTGGTAAAGTAAAAACATGACAGTGTAAGAGACCCTCCTTATGCATGAATAAAAGGCTTAATCCAGGCCACTAAGAGTACAGTGATTTTATATTCAGGTGATTGACTAATTCAAAAATACTTATAAATATTATGTTTTGTTTTCACCAAGGTTGTTTTACAAAATGTTACTAAATATTACACACTGTACCTTTAAGAGAGACATGCTGCAACTAATAAAGTCGATGCTTATTCTTCTTCCAAATAAAGTCCACTTTTCCACACTAGCAGCTGTTTCTTTACACCTCCTGATTAACAGCTAACAACAATCTTTTGACAATCAATTTCTTTAACAAAAAAATTATAAAGGCGAAGTGTTTTTCAATGAGTTTAAATGTCTGTACGTATACATTTCAGGCAATTTGCCTGGCAAATCCTGAGCAAATTACAGCATCCTGTTAGAATGCATTACAGACTTTAAGCCAATTGAGGCATTCAGTGTGCCAATCCATTTGTTTAATTTTGGTTACAATCCAGGAACACATGATTAGTAATGCTGTTAGTGAATGAGAGCACAGCCATATGCAGCCTGTCTGTACTGGATTTAAACAGTTGAAAAAGAGGCAGAATAACTATTATGCTTTAGAGAATGTGTGATTGTGCAGGAGAAAGCATAATTAAGGAATATTTTTCAAAAAAAACTGCAAAAATGTGTTTGTTGGATTTATAATTAAGCATATTACCAAACATTTTTCTATGCTAATGGCTGATTACAACAGATATTTTTATTTTCAGCCATCAGAGGTAACTAATAAGTGAATCAGCTTATTATTTGGAACCATTTTTATTTAAAAACTTTATTTAAACCTCAAACTAAGTGAGCAGTTTCCCACTTCTTTTATCTTTGCTTGGACAAGCCGAAAGTAAGTATGTGCTACAAGAACTTTAATTGTAATGTTGGACAGTTCTTGACAACATATTTGACTCTTTTTTAAAGGTTACTTTGATTGAAAATTATAGAAATAATAGCAAACATGATGCCTCTTGCTGCCATTGTGTTCTCCTTCTTGACACATGAAATGAATGCAATGAATTAAAACTGACCTATAATATGCCATTAACTTTTTATGAGATTATTGATTATATCTATTTCAAGCCTCTTGTTATTCTATAGACACCCCATTATTTTAATCACTGAGAGACAAAGATGAATCCTCCTTCCCTGCATTAAGATTAAAATAACACAGTGCATTGGTTTCAATGACACAACACATTTTCCCCCAAAGATCTTCTTCCTGTGCCAGAGTTTCTCCTCCATCCTCCTGTTTGTGCCCTTAAACCGCTCTAGGCTTCAGCAATCCAATCACCTCATTCCTCCCTTCTCATAAATACAAGATTAGCTGGAGGTTACACATCCTACGTTCTTTCAATTTCGTCCATGTCAGCGTGCCATAGAAATCTCTTAATCTCATAGAGGAGCTGTTAGGAGCACAAACAGAGTAAATGAGGCATCAGAAGCAGCTCACTGTGTCACCTGAGGTCACGGAGACCCCTGCCTCTCACACCTAATACTGAACACTCGCCATCAATTATCAGCCTCAGTGCTTTATCACTTGAAGTCTGACTACTAACAGCTAAAAATGTTTACAATTTTGGAGAAAATTCTGATTTTCTTAGTTTGATGCAATTAAAATTGTACTGTATGTCTTTCAGTCTAGACTGTCTGACAAAAGGGACCTTCAAAGGCATCAGAGTAGCTGCTAGAAATTGAAAATAGAAGTTTTTCCACTGTTTTTTTTCTAATAGACCTGCAATTAGCCAGACCATCAGATGGTAGATTGATTTTTTGACACACAAAAGTAACCAGCTTTTAAATAGCCATGCATTAATGCATATTAAAACAAAATCAGTGAATGAATGGGAACAAAAAAAACAAATTATCTTCTTAGTTTAAATGCAAAAGAAGTGGAACACAAGACACTGAAATGTTAATTGGCTTGGTAGCTTTTTTGTTTTTTAGACTAGACACTTTAAAATTGCACTTTTTCCTTATCCTAAAAACCCCAACACATTCTTACCTGTGTGCTGCAGAGAAGTGAGTGCAAACTCCAGATTAGTCCAGCCTCTTAATCAGCCAACAAAGAGAAGATAAAGACTTTAAAAGTGTCCTCTCCTACATATACATACCAGACTCAATAGATGTCTTCATACAGTAGGCTGAATTTTCTCAAAAAGCTTTTAAAAACAAAAAATCAAATCAAATCCTTTCCCAGACTGTGTTGAGTGCAGCAGGAACGCCTGTCATAGCCAGTGTCAGCTGTCTGCTGCCCGTGTGGACAATTAGTCAGTGTTACTTACCAACACCAGAAAAGATCATTAACTACTCCTAATGGCTTAACTTTATCCCATCAGCCCCCTAAACCCTTCTGATTCAGTTTAGAGAGACAGCTTATGTGAAAACAGGATGGCCTTTCTCGAAGAGGTGCTGCAGCAAAATCTATTCGTGCTTTGTTAATGTATTCAGACTGTAAACAGCTGTCTAATGCAATGATCATAGAGTCTATAGGGCTCACTGATGTAGGAATAGACAATGTCTATGACCACAGAAAAAAGACTGAACATGAAACAAAGACAAGTATTTGACATTTACAGTTGTTAACATAAACATGAGTGTTCATTGCCAGATTTTTTTCTCTTTCTAAAAAGTGCGAGGGGGTCTGGCTGCACTTCTCTGATGGACTCCAACAGACCCTTCATTTTCTATTTCACAAGGAAACTGGTGTAATATGCCTTTTACGTGTAATAACAACTTTTAATGGATTTTTTTTTAAATTCAGCTTTATTCATAAAGAAAGTCTGGTAGTTACATTCTTAAAATAAACACATTGCAAACATAGCAGACTAAGAAACATTTCATAAATAAAACCAAGAAAAAGGTCAGAGGTCTAATCTGGGATTAAATTATGTATACAATACAATACAAGAACTTTATTTTTTATTTCAACTTTATTAATTTTAACTTTATTTATTTATTTTATATTTTTATTTTTTTAAAGGAACTTTTTGTACAGACCCACTTTAGAATTAGTTACACAGAGGCTTCTTTAGCTTTGTTAGCTTTAGCTAAAGCTAACAAAGCTAAAGTAGCTACATTTATATTACTACATAAGCCAATGTAGCTACTTTAGCAATGTGAGCTTTAGCAAACATACTTTAAGATAACGTAGCTACGTAGAGAACTATTAGGGGTGGGAGAAAAAATCGATACATCATAGTATCGCGATATTTTGTCTGGTGATACATCGTATCGTCTCGTCCACCAAGTATCGATTTTTTCAAGGTAATTGCTCATATGAAAAGAAACCTTTGATAATGGAAAACTAAAATCAATTGTTTGTCCAGTGAGGTCAGCAGAGGTGGCGGTCATAGAGCAGGAGAAAGTTAGTACAACAAACATGGCAGCACCAGAAGGACATTAGGAATGCAAGCAGGGCACGAATGAATGAATTGCAAGAAGTGCTACATGAAAATAAAATACTGCGAAAATATGACAAATATGAGGGCAAGAGTAATGCTAAATCAGCTGAACAGCTGAAAAAATGGTAAAGATCCCAGTTTATTGCAGTATACGATATCGCCATACCCACTGTATTGCAAAATGTTGAAAATCGCAATATCAAATCGTGACCCAAGTATTGTGATAATATCGTATCGTGGGGCCACTAGTGATTCCCATCCCTATGAGGTACATAGCAAATGTAGTTATGTAGCTAAGCTCTCAAAGCGGCTACATAAATTATGTATCTATGTAATCTGGGCAGCTAAGTTGGCTTAAGATATGTTTGCTAAATTTCATGTTGCTAAGGCTAACTAAGTTATAGATAACTGAGCTATGAGGCTAATGTAGCTAAAGTTGCTAAAGCTAAGCTCACAAAGGAGCAACATAAAAAATGATTGGTACATTATGTAAATAGCTATATTAGCTTTTTTTCTAAAGCTTGTGTTGCTTTAGCCAACTCAGCCACATTGGTTTCTGTAGTAATGTTAACTATGTAGCTATGTAGCTATGTTAGCTTGGGCTAAAGCTAAGGAACCATTCATCTTTCATGTAGTTACTTCTAAATGAGTTTATACATAATTTAATCCCAGATTAGACATCTGATCTTTTCTCTGTTTAATTTATATATTGCTTAGTCTTTAATGTTTGCAGTGTTGTTATTTCATGAATGTAACAGCCAGACTTTATGAATTAAATTTGACTTAAAAAAAAAAAATCTAAAACTGGAAATAAGTTGTAGTGGCAAATTTCGGCACCTCCATACCTCCTTTCTTAGATATAGCCAGACCCCACTCTTTAAATTCTTTTTTATTGCTCTTAAATTGTTAAAACCCACTGAAAAATGTAAAGGGTGACAAGTAGTGCTGATTTCTGACAAATAAAAACACAAACCCAGTGTACTACCCTTAAAAGTATGTGCATTTCTGTCTGTGGGTTTGCACTGTGGATTGGTCTAGAGGAACATATGAAAATGAGGAAAAATGTAAAACAACTTCGAAAAGTTAAATATATTTAAAAAAGCTATTTTTGAAAGGTATAGAATCACAGGAGGAGAGCCAGGTGTTGCTTAAGGGCTGTTCAATTAATCCTCATGAAGGAATTGTTATTCTATGTTAGTATCATTATTATTATCACTTTTTTTCTGTTGGAACTGTTGGACTTGCAGACTTATGGACTCATCATGTATTGAGATACACATCTGGTATCATGTTTGTCTCTGTTGACTTTGCCACACTTCAGAATGAATGGGAGGATGAGTGAGTGAATGAATGAGGGGGTGGGTGGGTGAGGGGGATTTAGGGTAAAGAGTAATAGAAGCACATGGTGGTTATTATAAAAGGAGAGTAAGTGGGGTAGGACTCAAAAAGCTTCTGCTTCTTCCTACTCCTTTTCGAACTTGTGAATTGCTGTATTTATTGGTTGTATGGCATTATAGAATTGAATACCATTAAATAGAAATATTTTTTGTTTTTTTTATTTTCAATTTTTGTTTTTCCAAAATAAATAACTTTAGAAATATATAAATAAATAAATAAATGAATGAATAAAATCAGGAAAATTGGAGATATTAGGTTTTTGGCCCAACACCAGCAAAATGAGAATTTGAATCGATGAGCCCAAAACGATCTTCTTTTTTTTTTTAAACTTAAAGCTTTAATATTTTTATACTTTAAAGTTTGATGATATGTTTTGTACTAAATTGGGTCCTTTCTGTCATATTGCCCTCTGAAGTCACAGAACTAAGTGGGCTTAGTGTTTGCTGTAAAGCTGTGTCAACTTTAAAACTCGTAACTTGTGGTTTGGATGGCCATGGGTCCAATATGTAATGACATATTTAATCATTTTTCATATTTAATCAGGCCAAACATAAATATGTTCCCCATCATCTGAATACAGCTCTTATATATTTGAGTGTTATCACAGAAGTCAACAGCTCTTTCAAAGGTGTAATCTGGCTCGAGCTGGTTGTCCTGAGCAGCCCCAGACAAATTAGGCTACCCTTCTATTGGATCCCATTAAGCAAAACATAAGACGATGATTGGATGAGGCTTTGGGAATACGTGTTCTCCTTGATTAGCTAATTCCATTCTCACTAACCATCCAAATCCTGTTAGTATGGGCAGGGTTAAAGCTGCTGCTCCGTCAAGGAAAAGGCCTCACCCTGCCTGAACCATTACCCTTTACAAGTCACAATGAAGCCAAGAGCCAAGATTGATCATAACATTAATGGATGCTTCTTGATCAGCAGAAAACCTCAAGAAATCCAAAAAAAAGAACTAAGAAATGCTAACATAGACTATGCCAACATTTAGACAAGGGTGTTTTCAGCTAAGAAGAAGTCAGAATTTCTTCGGTTATTTGAAAAAATGACAACAGCTGAAACCAAACTCATTTCTTAAATAGTTTGTTGGGAAAAAATTTAAGAAAAGAGACACAATATCAACCTGTGAAACAATGATCACAACTCCATTTCAAAAATAAGTGCTCGCGAACAGATCCTTAATCTGAACTATGCCCCTGTGTTACCGAACCATGGCCCATTGCTGTCACAGCGTGAGCCCTCCAACAGACCCAGGATCCATCCATGCAAGCTCTTGTTAGTGGCAATGTCAACGCTACCTACTACCAAACAGGCCTCACCGGGCCAAACTGTTGCCACAAAGTTGGAAGCGTAGCATTGCCCAAAATGTCTTGGTATGCTGAAGCATTAAGAATGACCTTTACTGGAGATAAGGGGCCTAGCCCAAACCCTGGAGAACTGCCCCATACCATTATCCCTCCTCCACTAAACTTCACAGATGGCACAATGCGGTCCACACACGGTTTTTGTGCTAACATTCATGCCAGTGGAAGTTCAGACTCCTTCAGCCATAGAATCAGCAAAGCATTGGTGACTTTTACACACCAGCAGTCGTTGACCCCATTCTGTGATTTTATATTGTCTTCCACTTTGTGGCTAAGCTGCTGTTGTTCCTAAACGCCTCCACTTTCTAATAATATCACTTACAGTTGAACGTGGAATATCCAGCAGGAATAATAGTTAGCAGGTGTGCCCAAATACTTTTGTCCATATGGTGTATTATTTTGCTTTACACAGGATCCATATGGGAGTTTTTGCCGTGGGGTTTTGCCTTGGAGGCACAGTTAAGCCACAATTAAGCCACTTGGCCAAAGCAGATCCCCTCAGTCCATCAACTCTCTGGTGATACTTACAAATTTGCCCATCACTAAACCTTTTTACAGACTTTTTGGTAAGTCTGTCCAATTAAAGAAAAATAAATATATATAAACATCTGATCTGCATTCCAGTGTATGCTTCCATTTCTGCTTTTAGCATTTTAAATCTTCGACTTCCTTTTTCATGAGGAAGAGTAGATTAAGACTAGATTAAAGTAGACCCCCGATGATAAAAACTGATGAAAAGTGAATTTAGTTTTTTGTTAAGGAGATTAAAACAAGACTAAAATGTTTGTGCTGGACATTCAAAACCTATGATATTTCTCCATCGTGTGTATTCTCTGTCAAACCACAAGCGTATGTCAAGTGAAAGGGCATTTAAGGTCTGTCAGTATTTTCTTCTGTTTATTTTAGAATAATTAAAGCACTGATAGCTCATTTGATAAGTAACAGACTAAATGTAAGGGCTTTTTATTGACTAAAAAGTGGACTCAAATATTTTTGAGTTTACTACTACCAAACTTTAAAGAGTGAAAATGACTAAAATGTGTCTAAAACCAATAAACATTCTAATCTAAAGGCATTTTTCTCTGAGTGTGTTTTTGTTGTCTGAAAAATTCACACGCTCAAAAACAAAAACAATCTCAGAATGGATGGACCCAGTGTGTTTTTTCCAGAAATGAAAGAGGCACTGAATCAGCTTCAATCTTCTTTCTCTGAAACAATTTGTCACATTTCACAATTTTAACAGTGACTGCTAATAAAGCTCATTGGACTCAGTGTTCAAGGTCTGAATGCGTGGCCTTTTTTCTTTAATTACAAAAAGAAGAAATCATCCTAAAATACAGACTTAGCCTTCAGAGAATTAAAACTAAAAAACATGATTTAAAATAGCTATAACATGTTTATAGATTGATTTTTAAATATGCAGAAATTGTAAACATTTTGTAGTGTTCAGTAGTATTTTTAATACTTCAGTGTGTGTATAAAAGGAGTGATTCTTTCACTTTACAAGAATGAAATTTCGATCAATTTATTTATTATCATCTATGTGTTTTTGCATTTATCCGTCACAACTCTCAGCAGAAAGCCTACATCTACAAACCTTACAGGGATTTAGCCTGTAGAGAATTAACTTAACTTAAAAGTGAAAAAGCAGAGACAAGAATTAAAAGCAGCTCCAAACATGTTTATTTGGCCAGTAAATCCAATTAAATTTATATTGGAAACATTACAGAATTTGTCCACCAGAGAGCACCAACTCCTCCATTTTCTAGATCAAAGATATGTTTCATATTTATCTCAGTTGCAGCTCTTAGCTTATACTCATAATATGTATGTCTATTGACCAGCACTGGTCCACGCCCTTATTTAACTCCCTCATGATGATCCTGTGTGAAGGTTAGACAACTGTGGAGTAAAAAATAAATTATTCCCATTCTGCAGAAGTTGACGCCAACACAGAGCTGTTTAATGATCTCTGAGCCTCTTATGATTAACTGTTTACCTAAATATTGTTTTGACAAAGAATCACTGGTGAGCTGTTTTGCACTGGTTTGTCTTCTCTTAGATGAAAAACTTGTATTAAAGTGCAGTTCATACACCAGATTTGATGTTAACTTTTTGAGAATCTGTAGATACCAACATTATTGTTCATTCCTACAATGTACATTGTCACTGGCAAACACAGGGAAATTAAATGTAAAGATGTTGGCCCAATCAGGGCTTTCATACATTTGACTTGTCGGTCTTTTCTAAGTGCTTTTGAAGCTGTAAGATTAAATGTTTATTAAAGCATGCAGTGAAATGCCCTGATCCTGAACATTTATTAAATCTATCTACTATAATGTCTTCCTATATGTTTAAGAGTGATACTTCAACTGCTGTCGAGCAGACTTTTGTCAAGGTAATGCTTTTCCACACTGAAGAAGGAGAAAGAAACAAAGAGGTTAAGGTAGACGCACTTTATTCCTAAAACAGAAGCTGCACCATCAGTAGCGGCACACAATTATATGTACACATATACACACACAATTACCTAAATCTGTTATATAAAATATATAATCTGACAATGTACCTTTTAATTCCTCTTCAGAGCTCATTGAGTTACTGTGCGAGAGACTCTGGAGCCGCAGCAGACAGAGAGGTAAGTCTCATCCACTCGTCGGGTGGGACACAAATGCCCGGGGCCAGCTTTTACTTCATTTTTACAGCGTGGCGATAAAAAGGTCTGTACCCTTTGAAAAAATAATATTCTAAAAGCAATCTACAGCAAATTCACTCGGACATGGTTTGTTCCGTGTTGTAATCGAGAAAATTACACTTTTTAAACCAATTCCTTTACAGTGAGATGTACACACCCTCTAGGATTTGTAATATATAAAAGATATTAAGCATTAAAAATTCCACATTTAAAAACTTACAATAAATAATATATGCAGGCATTTCATTAAGATAAAATTTCATAGATTGCAATCTACAGTCATTAAAAAGACATTTTATTCTCCTTTATGAAACGTCCCTTGATCTTCCAAAGTGGATTCTTGGCATCTGGTTGATTGATTGGTTGATTGGAAACTTCCAGTCAGTCAGTGATGTGTGAGATACACCAGGGAGGAGGAGGGGGAGGGGGGTGCTTCCTCCATGTTTGCCCTGATGGAGTGTGAGGTCCTTTAATTGTCAGGGATCCAAGGAATCCTGCAATTCATCAGTTAAAATCCCCTCAGTTTGAGCCTGTCACAGTTCAGAGCATGTTCATGATAAAGTTGTACATCTGTGTGAGCACCACGAAGTGAACAGGCAGACAGGAGCGGCGGTCCTGCGTGGCAGGGTCGCATGTCAGCCAGGAGAGGGCGTTGTACTGCTCCAGAACAAATCTGCCATGTGGAAGGAACACAGCACTGTTGGTACACGGGGAGGAGGAAATGTATTTTAACAGAGCTTTTAAGACTGATCCCACAGCTTACCTGAGCACATCAGAGGTGTGGTTGGAGTCCAGTGGGTGGGAGTGTTTACTGTGCAGAAGCTCGTCTGATTGGACAGAAGACACGTGCAAGTGCAGGGAGGCCTGGGAAAAGGGAAGAGGAAGATAAAATATTTAAAAAGATGAATGCAAGCAGCAAAGTGATGGTGAGATAAAGAGCTGAAACAGAGAACATCTAAATGAATACAGTGCAGATTTATCACCAACGCAACAAGGGAAGTGCAAATTCTACGTCTGATTTTAGAGTAGAATAAAGTTCTGGATAGTTAAACACTTTTCTATTCCATTAATTAAAAAAAATCATACAATCTCCATTATATTAATGGTTACAAGGATTAAAAAAGTACTGAATCTTTAATAAGTAATTATAGATATTTCAGAGAAAACAAAAATATAAAATAATGAGACCTGTCTGATTACTCCAAGTGAGTATGCACATCTAGTGGTGAATAGAGGAGTAGGTCACAAAGTATGGGAGTTATTCAAATTATTGATTTTATGAATGTACATCTATTTAGGACAGGTGCTTAGGAAAGAAAGGAAATTTGTACAAGAACAGTCCAGCCCAGATATATTAATACAACTTTGACAATGTGTGCAGAGTATGCCTGCAACTTCTGGAACTATGACCAGCCTAAGCAAAAATGGCGGCGTTGAAAGATGGAGACATTCGGACCTCTAATGTTGAGACATTCATGCTGAAACTGATTTCTAAAGTACCCTCTAAAATCTAGTCATTGTACTGGGTGATACATCAATCTCATCCATAAATCAGGTTTTTGGAAAATCAAGATTGTTTCTTGAACTTCACTGCAACAAAACCAAAAGTCAAAGCTACCAGCAGAAATGTTAATTTTGTCAGTTCTGGCAACCCTTAAAAAATAATGCATCTTTTATTTAAACACTGCTCATGTGTAATCAGTGTTGTCAAGCTAAAAGGGAATATATCCTGCTCACTTTCTGTGATCAATTATATCACTCACTCTGGATCTTTTTTGTAGGAATTAATTAATAATTCATTTTAATTAAATTCAGTTTTGGCACTAATAAAGTAGCAGAGATGATAAAAGTTAAATGAAAATAGAGATATAATCAATCATAAGTCACATAGGGACATCAGCATTTATTTCAGTCTTGATGTAAGTAAGCCCCAGTCTCCTAGAAGCATAGTTTTCACTAAAAGAGTTGACAGCTTACTCATTAACTCCTGAATTGAAATTCAGTTTACTTTTGGTAAATATCTCTGATGAAACAAAAGGAAACCTTATTTGGAATCATTGCTCCTTCATTTGTATTTTTTTCTTTTTTAGTGAAAAGAAAATCAATTTAAATATTAATTTGAGTTTGGTTTAGAAAACACAGATTCAAATATCGCCTAGCCGTAAACACACAGCAATAACACAACAGGATAAGTCGGATCAGCACTGCCCAGTTGCCCTGTTTACTTCTTGTTTTGAATTGAGGACTCTTCAATAAAAACAGCACCTCATGAGGTGTATTTCCTTGAAAGAAAACCAATGAAAACCAATGTTTTCATTCATACATTTCTCATGTTGTAGAAATGAAATGATCTAAGCACTTCCTGTTGCGTTTGGAAGCAACCAGAGAATGTCTATGTGTGTACTGGAGGGCATATGCGAGCCTTACAAGGTGCTGTTTTGGTTAAGAGTTCTCAATTCAAAACAAGAGGTATTGTGAAGGAGGCCATCCGTGTTTCCTTGCTGGAAATGGACATCCTGAGTTGAGTTTGGGTGATTAAAACTGCATTGTCCTGTCACAATTTAAAAACTTAACAAGTTCTCAGTCTTTCAAAACTTGAGACTGTATTTAAGATTCTGTAAGACTTCAGTTAAAAACATAAGGGTAACTTTTTAAATTGATATAGAAACTTCAGTGCAGAAATTATACATATTGTATCTTCAGGTAGCCATATGCAACAATACAGAAATAGAGGATGCAGCCCATCATGGTCACGTTTCATGAAATTGAATCACAGACAGAATTACTGCAATCAAATCAAAATGTGAGACCAATAAAGATTTACAGCCTTTCAGTTCATGCTTGAGAAACAATAAAATATGGACCATTTTGAGCTTTTAATGTTGTCGGAACAAAAACCCATTGAATCAAATTCTGACATTTATAAAATATCATAAATGTCACAATTTAAAAACTGCAAAAAGACAGAAAAAACATTCTATAATTATATAAAAAAAAAAGTTTCCAAGCTAACATGTAGCAGTTTCCATTGTTTGAGTACCTTGAGGAAGAGTGGGCACTGGTTCTGGGCTTGAGGGCACGCTGACCAGAACCAGTCGGGCAGTGGTCCAGCCTTGGCTGTGGAGACAAAGTAGCCCAAAGCCATCGGCTGCTGTAGGATATTCAGAGCCTCCTCATGGGACTCCATACGGTCTGCACTCTGTCCCTGCAAGACAACAAGAGAATTAAGAACCAGGAAACATAAAGGTAAGTATTGCACCTGTTTATGTGACTTAATAAAGTCTTGTGGCCCAGTGCAAGACAAAAAGCTTTAACTCACATAGCACGCTTACTTAAAAAAATGCTAAAACCTAAGCCCATCTTAAAGATCACCTTAACTAACTAAAACTAAATCCAAAAACAGAGCTCCCAATGAGTGGCCCTCCTTTCATAATGCCTGCTCTAAATCTATGTCTCATTAATGACCGCTCTCCATTTCCGTTACATTTATGTTTTGGATTACAGACAATAGCTTTGCATAATTAAGGTACAAAAAGTATACACACCTTGCTACCATCTCCCCCCTGATGATAGTGGGAGCCAGGGGAGTGAACTGGGGAAGTCGTGGGGGAGTTGGGCAGGATGTTGATGAGGTCTGGATCCACCATATCGTTATCAAACAGGTCAAAGATGCCCATTCCATCAGATCCATCTGCAGAGGAAAAACAAAGGGACAGCTCAGGGTTAAACTCATCATAAGCATCTGTGTTTTCCATACTGTTGTGATGCTTTGTCAGCTGTAGGCCGTACCAGGATTTATGGGGTTGAAGTTGATGTCGATGGGCTCTGTAGTGTTGGTGTTGACCTGCACCATAGCTGAGGTGGGGAACACCAAGATGTGTGTGCACGATGTGTCCTGAGGGGTGCTCAGCTGTGACGTCTGCATGTTGAGAGTGGTGCTGCGACCGAAAACTGAACCTGTCGACACCGAGTCTGCAAGGAAAACACTGTCAGATCAGGAGGACACTTAAAATAATTCAGTAAGTCTAAACAAAATCACTTCTGACAGCTTTTACCTGGCATAATGACAAAAGAGCCTTGAGGCTCCATGGCAACCAGACACGCACTGAGGATGCTGGGAGTGTCTGCAGCAGAAATGCCACACATCCTGCACGACTCCTTCAGACGTTTACTAAGAGACTGTAGGTTCCTCCTGCTCAGCAGAATACTCCAGTCTGGATCAGAGACAAAAACAGCACATCAGTATGCTTCCATGGAAACATCATCAAATCTCTAAACACTGCAGGTCTGTTTACCTCTCAGCTCGCCATGGCCCATCCTACCAAGCCTCCCGATCACCACCCTCCACGGTAATGATGTCACCTGCACCAGGCCGAGACACCACTCCCACAGCTTCTGCAAACCCACCCGCCTGACAGAGCCCTTTTTCCTGCGAGCCCTGAAACAAACAACATAACTTTCTCACAAAAAACATTCAATTCTATCTTTAAATCTTTACCATTTTGCATGCATATTTTCCAGACTACACAGAAGTACAAGTACCTGTTGGGCACATCGATGCTGATGATGCAGGTTTCCAGCAGTTCTCCGTGCTGGTCGGTGCAGGAAGCCAGCAGCCAGCGCTGGTCATGTGACAGGCAATAGCCAACAAACAGGACGTTGTACTTCTGCGATGCCTCACCAAATGTCTCCCCCAGCTCAGTCTGCTTGTCTTTGACTGGAGCCAGGATGAAGGGCGGCGTGTATAGGCGCAGACACTCAGGCCTCTGCACGGAGAGAAAAGTTGTGAGTTTAGACAGAAACAACAGAGAAAGACTTAGCTTCAGGAAAAGGGGAATGAAAGTTACCTCTGGGTTCTTGAGCGCCATGTCGATTGCGAGACCGGGGCCGAAGCCGGTCAGAGCTTTGAAGTTGGTGGAGTTGGGCAGAGGCCGGCGGCACTGTGTGAACACGGAGAAGGCCAGAGATTTAAGGTGCTGGCCGTAGAGGTGGCGCTCTCCGCTGTGAACCGGCTGCAGCAGGTACTGACAGGGAACAATCTGGGAGGAAAAGAGTAACAGTGATACTTCAGACAGGTTTGTTATAATACATAGTTCTTTATATATCAGAGTGGCTTTGGCATGGTGAAATAAACTTATGGTTATACACGATATATCCCACTAATACTTGATATTTCTGAAGCTGTTGGATGGTATTAATGGGTGTGCAGTTAGTTAAGCTGTTTCCCTTAATAAAAAACTTCATGACAATGAGTAAAGAATGTCCAGCTTCATCTCAAACCTTCAAAGGTACGCACTAGAGATGTAACTGTATCGGTTTTAACTTCAACTATTTTCAGTGGTGGACAACATATGCTAAGAAGGTTAGTAAATATGCTGAAACCAAAGTATATATTTTTACCCTAATGCACTCATATGGCACTTTTTTGCATATGTTGTTTAATAAATGTCATCCCTTTTTTCAAGCTTTCATTTGTGTTTGTTGTTTTTAAGATTTATTTTTGGGCTTTTTTGTGCCTTTATTAGATAGGGGAGGACAGTGGACAGACTCAGAAACAGGGTCAAGAGTGAGGGTGAGACATGCGGCAAAGGGCCCCAGGCTGGATCCGAACCCTGGCCGCTCACTCACACGGGGAGCGCCTCCAACCACCAGGCCACCTGCTCCCCTTTCATTTGGTTTTTTTTGTGGGTTTTCTTTCACACTGTAATAAATACCATAGTGTGGACTTGTTACTGAGGTATTATCACACCGTGAGATATTAATTTGGTTACATTCCTAGAATATACTACTTCTTGATGCTTCTTTTAGACCTCTGCCAACTTAAAAAAAAAAATCCAATAAAACGGTTCTCAGCTGGTGGGTTGAGACCCAAAAGTAGGCCGCAGAGCCCTTTTCAAAGGAGCGCTTATGTGTTCCCAAGAAAAAAAATTACATGCCATAAAATCTAAGAAACTCTTAGAAACCTGCATATTTTCCACTGTCTCTTTTTTTGCAGATGTTTGGTACTCCCTGAGGTCCAAATTGGGACATTTTAATGTTGCAAGTTGGTTCAAAAACATCACACATTTGGGTCCCGATTCATCATTAAGGAGTGGATGGTAAATCCTGAGTCTCAACCAGTTGGGAAACATTGCTCTAAAAATTAAGGATTGGTTCAAAACGACATCCCAATATCCTGAGGAGTTTTCAAAAAAATACACCTAATTTCATTTTTTGCTTAAATCTGCTTCTCAGCCTCTGGAGCAGATAAAGATGTGAAATAAAACCAACAGGATGCTAAAAACCTTGGCTTTAACTGTAATAAAAATCAACTAATTGAAAGAAAAGATTAAAAATAACAATTGAATTTAGCAACCTCTTAGGCAGATGAAAATGTGAAATGGGAACGGTTTTGAAAGCTAAAAACTTGAGTCAGAAAGTTTAAGTCATCAGTCCATTTAATAGTCATTTTACTGAGCTGACCTTCAACACATCATTATACGACTGTATTTTAGCCCATTAAGTGAACAGAACTTGATACAAAGTTTGAGATGGAGCAAGTAAGGCCAGTGTCAAGGTGCTGGATTTTTTTTTCCAAGCCAGTAGAAGGTACGTTTTAGTTTGACTGACTGCGCAATGCGTATTTGCTATGAGCTTTTGTTCCCCCAAGAACCAATGTACATTTGAGCCCCAGTGAAATAAAAAAAATCACATTATGTCAAAGATTCCTGAAGACTAAATCTCAGAATCCTTTTCCTGATGTTTGAGTCTACTTAATTGTTATTACAGATGTCTTAAAAACCGCAGTGGTTGGCCTCTATGTTGCTCCTCTCACTCAGGTATTTTCTTACTCATCCACCTCCCACACCTGTATATCAGTTAATCACGTTGAAGTTCACTCATATGTTGTGAAATTGGTGAGTTCATCCAAAAAGTGCAGACATAACATTGTTTCTTAAATGCATATATACACAAACATTACATCCAGTCCAAATAGAGTAAAGAGTTGTGTTTTTAAAATGGGGACATGAATAACATCAACACAACACAGCAAGGTCTTTTTACGGCATCTTTGTCCAGTTTTGGTTAAAATACAATCTAAAGCTGTTTGAAACAAATCAACAAATATCCACAAATACCTCTATACATAGAGCTTTATTACCCTATGCTGTACTGAGGCTCATATCTAAAGCACTGGCACATTCACACTTCTGGAGTCTTCCCATTCCCTGTGGTATGTTGACGCAACCTTGTATCACTACATCACCTCTATAAAGATCTGCTAATGAGTCCCCTGCTCCTTCTCACCTCCCTTTGTGCCTGCTGCTAACCTGCTCTCTAAGCATACAAAGATTTCATCAACCAGCTGTTTCCCAACAGACTGCTACACCTTTCCATATTCAAATCCTACTTCCTCTCTACAACTTAAACATGCTCAGTTATGAAGTAAATGTGACCCAGACGGGACAACTCTGTTGGTCTGTACCTGTACTGAGACAGCGTTTCTGATGCGAGCTGGCAAGAACTGCAGCATCTCCATGTAGCAACGCAGCAGACCCAGCGTGTAGGTGCTGGAGTGGACTTCTCTGTCTGCATCTTCGTAGCTGAATGGGTCGACGATGTAAACCACGATGGCAGGAGGGTATGACACAGCGTGAGACTCTCCATCTGTTGGCTTCCCAACTTTGTCTCTCTCCATTGTGCTGTGGAGAAAAAATTTAGAAAAGGACAATATTTTAGAAAATGAGTAAAGTGAAATAACACAAACAGGCTTGTAAGACCATCAGTCCTACCATAGTTTCTACCTCTTTAGATCATATTCCCGAATTTAAAGAAATGAACCAACACAACTGAGTTAATAAACCTTGTGGAGTGCTACATTGTCTTAAAAGACTCATTTCAAGACAAGTGGCAAGCAAAGATGGGAGGCTTAACACCCAGACTGTGAATTTGTCTTACAACAATCACCACAGGCTAAGCTCTACGAACACATTATAGCTAGTAGATCAGCAAACTCCATGAGATGAAAAAGATGGTGCTTAAAGAGCATCACACCTGTATGAAAACTGCATACTTAAGATTATGCCAAACAAAATGGCAACTATCAAAACATCAAGTGAAGTCAAATGAACACAGATTGATTTAAACACATTAAGTAAAGCATATGTTTTCCCTATAAATCTAGGATTTTTACCTGTCCCCCATGGTTGCTGCAGCCTTGAGGCCTTCTTAAGACTAAAAAAAAAAATTGTCTGGATCTTGCACTCGATAGCGTCGGTGCTTCACATCTCAAGTGTGCCAACGTCTGTGATCCCCACTGTCCAAAATTTAACAGATTTTTTGCATTTCATTGGAGTTTGCCCCTGCCAGTCACTCTTATTTTTCATCCTTAGACCAAATTTCCTCAACTTGAAACCCAACGGGACTCTTATGATCCCAAATGGTAGTGAATGTGATGTTTAAAACACCCCAGAAACAGTAGGATAGATCTATACAGAGCAGTGTTTCTCAACTGGTGGGTCAGAACCCAGAAGTAGGTCGCCGAGCAGTTTTCAGTGGGTCTTGTCGTTTATTTAACTCTGTTTTATTGTGAAAATGGGTAAATTAAAATTTTTCATCAATATTTCAACTCATTTATCTTCTTTTCTTGCTATAAAAGAGATGCTTTTACCACGTTAATGAAGTAATTTCTTACGATTTTTGTAAAATTGGCTGAAATTTCCACATTATCATGGGGACAGATGGGTGTAAAACATGTGGGTCTTGCCCTGTCTCTTGTTCCTGTCATCAATTCTGTTCCATCCAAGATCTTAAGTGCAATATTTTTATTTACCAAATATGCATTGTTGAAAATTTTCGAAAATTCGGGTCGCAGTTTGTCAAAGATATTGGGGGGTCCTGATGCTGGACCAGTTGAGAACCACTGCTATAGAGTAAATCTTGATGGCAAGATTATATTTTTGCTGATCTATTGACAACTCCTGGTGTTTATAGCCCTTCCAGAACACTTTTATTCCAGCAGCAAAGAGCCATCTTTGAGCTTTGATACTACAAATCTACATCACTAAATCCATGACAATATGGCTATTTATAATACTTTTGCCATGAAAAACTTGGCAGTCTTGCATTATGTCCTCCATTTTGACACCTGATGTATAGTACAACAACTTCCTGTTAGCTTTTCAGCCAATCACTATGCTCCATTTCTTCTTTTACTGTTTTCTTGGCGGTAGCAACCAATCAGCCAAAGATCTAAAGACAAGACAGTTATCTGTATGTTTGAAAGGTAAGAAACAGTCCTTTATGGCCCAAATAATGAAAAGAAGACATGCATGCTCCTCGCTGGGATTCATGTGCAAATTATGCACTGGAGTACCAAATGCACACAAAATGTGAATAGGTTTTACTGAGATAAATGAAAGTAATAGTTTCTGTTTTATGTTTGTTAAGAGGTTGAGTTTTCCTCCTGATAGACAAGGCCTATAGGAACCCAACTGAGATGTGAAAAGTCTTGGTTATTGTTGATCTGGGTTTGATTTGTTTAAAGTAAATACATGCATCTCAAATACTTGCAGCAAAAAAAATTCTGATTGTCTAGGCTGTCTTGATAAAGCAAAAAAAATTCTGATTGTCTAGGCTGTCTTGATAAAGCAAATGTCTATACAAGGTCTCTGCAGGTTTCAACAAGTCAAAGTTAAGACTTTTAAGACCATAATAAATAGAATTTAAAACCCATCTCACATCCATACTGGCAAAAAAGTAAAAAAGACATGAAGGGAAATCGGAGGCCCAGAATTACTTGCAAAGTATATGTAGGGCCCTATAAAATCTGTTTTATTTTTTGCCAAATTCCATTTTTTCCATTTTAATTTTTTGGAATTCCGTTTTTTTAACCTTTCCGCTAATTTCACCAGAAAAAAAAGAGTGTCTTGTTTATGTAAATGAATCAAATGTTCACTAATTTAAAAGAAATAACCTTAAATTTACTGAATAAGGGCCACAGTTGGCCCAGGAGCCGTTGTTTGGATAACCCTGACATAAAATAATTATAACCAGTGTAACAGTCAGATATTTCCAACATTTCAAGACACATTCACGTGTATAATCACATCCTAACTGATGTTTATAATATAAATGAAGGTCAACCCTGCAGATACCCTGCTATGACGACTGTTCTCTACAGAGTTGAGATTCAACAGGCATTTTTACATAAAAAATACAAGTGGACCAAAAATAACAAAACCTGTCACTGGATTCCAAGGGTTATAGAGTATTTCCTCATCTTCCTCCCCATTCTCTCATGTTGGACCTTTGTGATTCAAATAAATATTAAAAACGCAAGACCTTTTCAGGATTTACTGGAACCCTGCCTTCACCTTTCCACTCTTTGTGTTTGTTCAAATAGAGAAAGTATTTTCTAATAGTAGGACAAGAAGAAGCATTTATTTGCATCATCTGCTTCAATTTCCTACAATCAAGCATGTTTTCTAAGACTTCAGTGGATTTTAAACCTGGGTGATAAATGTACTCTGATAGTGGTATCTTACCTCTCTGGTGCCTCAGTGGGTGCTTGAGGTTGGCTGGCAGAGGGTCCATTTTCTGCTGCCACTTGTGAGTTCAACTGGGGTCCATTCTGAGACGCACCGGCCGGTAGGCCCGCTGTCCCAAACGGCGAGTAGGAGCTCGGCTTGGCTGAGGCCATTCCTCCGATAGTCTGAGAGCCTGAGGAGGAGGAAGAGGAGGAAGGAGGGGTGCTGTTGACCTGGGCAGAGCTGGTGCTGGAGCTGGTAGTGTTGGTGCTCTGGGGTCCTGAGGAGGTGCTGGAAGAGTTGGAGGTCTGGGAGGAGGAGGAGGAAGAAGAGGACACAAAGGGGCTGCGCTGGGACAACAGAGAGCTATCCAAGGACTGCTCTGACAGGTACGGAGCTGAAAAAGAAAATTAATATATTCATTTACACTTCTACAAATCAAGCCACCTCACTTTGATTGTTATCTCAATGAAGTGAAGTCAATACCTAGGTCATAGCGGCAAACTTGAGCAAAGAGTTTAAGCTTATTAAAGGCTTCATTGTTCCCGTCTCTGGCAGCCATCTTGAGAAACCAGTCACTAAGGGGCTGCTCTGTCATACTCCTCCTGTCTGTGCTGCCAACCTTCAACACGCCCTCTGGGTGACTCTTACAGATGGGTCTGTGTTGCCCCAGCTGACATGCCTGTTAAGAAAAAAGGAGTCAATGTGAAAACCAAACATTGTGAATCAATGAATGAGAGTGTGAGACTGTTATTTTCGGCATGTTGGCACAAGAAGAACTATTTTCATCCCACCAGGTGCGTACCTCATACATTGCACTGAGATCTTTGAAGAAGGTCTTTGCCCTGCCGAGCAGAGCTTCATTTTCTGGACAGATGACAACATATCCCACATCTCTCTGGGAGCCGAAAGGATCCAGAAGAAGCTTCTCCCAATAGGGCAACCCGAAAGGAGACAGCACCACGAAGTCATACTCATAGCCCACCAAAAAGGTCGGGATGGGTAGGGGCTCAGGAGACTCATCTGTACCTGATGTAGAAAGAAAGAAAGAGGTTCTTTTTTTTGGCCATTTTTACGAGTAATGAACCTAAAAAAACCCTCCAAAACTGATCTTTTGTTAGAGACAGAATTTATCCCAAACTCTCACACATACCATATGATCCCCTCCCAGCCATCTTGTGGAACTGCTGCCAGGTGAGTGGTCCCTGAACGCCCCATGAGCGTACACTCCTCTTCTTCTGAATGGTGTCCTGCAGCACAGGCTGTAGGGACAACAACACCCGCAGGACGTCCTGAGAGAACAGCTTGTTCATATCTGCTGCTACAAGAGGAAAAACAGAGAGAGAGGACTGAACTTAGCAAAGTTTTAAGAGAATATCTGAAAGTTATCTTCTAATAAGAAAAAATAATTTTAAAGTAAAAACCTACATTTGCATTTGTCCCACTGATGAAGGCAGGTGCTCTTCACTAGCGCTTCATCCACTTTTCCTCCTGACATGTTGTCCATGAACTGTCTGCCATGCTCCAGAGCCATGTAGCAGTCATTGTAACAGTCTCTCTCCTCCACCCGCAGAAAAGAGCTGGTAGTAGAGCCTAGCTTGGGGTACTCCACACCTGCCATCGGAGCAAAAGGGTTGGTGCACTGGTCCTGCAGCAGCAGGATTAGCTCGTCTGGAGCTTTCTCCCCGAGGCTGCCCGCTTTGTGCAACGCTCGCAATTCCTCAAAACACCGCTCCGTGTCACGGCTGGAATCCGAGCCCCGTCCCACCACGTCCAGCTCGTCCTCCAGGAACAGCCCGGCTGATTGGCCGAAGCGCCGGTTGGTGACAGCGCTGAAGCCACAGGTGCAGGGGTACTGCGCCTCGCCGTTGTCCTTGAGATACACTCCTACGTCTGCTCCTCTGATGTTCATGTTGCAGACGCACACGCAGCAGCTGTCAAAGTTGCAGTCTTTAAAGAGGTTCATGACTGACTCAGAGAGAATGAGGGTGACGTAGAGGCTGTGAGCCTCGGGAATGGAGGGTACGGTTGCCGGCTCGACAGAGCTGAGGGGTCGGCAGGTGGAGGGAGTGGAGGCGGGGGAGTACAGGTCAGAGTTGTCATACTTAAGCGAGCCTTGGACACTGGATGGGCCGCGGGGTGTTCGTGGAGTGCGTGGGGTGCGCGGCGTGGGAACAGAGAAGCGAGGAGTGGCTGGGGAGGGAAGGATACCGGTGCCGCTGTTGCTGGGAGGGGCACTGCTGGACATGAAGGGGGTGTGAGTCTGAGGGGTGTAGGTCTGACTGTAGTCTGGCTCCACACTGGGGACATTACTGTCAAAGAGAGATCAACAGTCAATCAAAAGGACTTCTTTGCTTTATTTATCAACTGTTCATCCTTAGTGATGATAAACATGAAAAGGCCATTTCTACAGCATGCTGTTAATCACCTATTTGTGTGGTGATTAAAAAGATATAATTTTTTTTTTACCTTCTGCATGACCACACTTTAGCTCGACCACTCAGCTCAACTTCATAGCTGTTCTTGAAGTCAAAAGATCAAAGATCTCAAAGATCAAAACCAGGGAAAATTTGACCTTAAACCTAATACTTTTAAGACCTTTTTCAAGACCCTCACAATATATTTTGAGACTCCACTGAATCTTAATTTCTAACCAGTAACACTGTTGATGCAGTTATTCTGTGTAGACTGTAACATAAAAATGGGATTAGGTATATAGCTGAGAAAATGCAGACTGTATTTGTTATTGTTGTATGAAAGCTTCCTCTAAGATGCTAGCAGTGCTAACATTAACAAACTCTGAGCTAGTATTACTCTAGGCAAAAGCTGCCTTTTATTTGCAATAGTCTGTATAATGCTAATGAGCATCAGCCTCATACACAATTCCTTCTCCTTCAAACAATTCCAGAAAACCTGCATTTGTATGCAGACATCAGTCGATCACATAGGTAACTTCCTAGCACTAGGGACATGGCTGAATCTTACCTTCCTCAGATCTGTCCAGTTCTTCAACATTTTGAAGCCACTGCAATTATCTTAGAAGTATCTTTTTTAAGGCCTTTAACTCAAATCAACCTGGTCACTTCACATTACTGATTATTTTGAGTGCATTTACTACCAGTTGCACACACATAGAGTTTGTGTAGCAGATTACAACAACCGTTACATTTCCTACGTCATCTGAGAGTTTATGGTGTTGATCAGAAGTACATATGTTTTTGTTTTTTGCTCAGGCTGTCTTAGTGAGCCTAATCAGGTACTTTATCGCAGCATGATTTGGTAACCTGTCTGTAATGTAAAAATCCAAACTGATATGACTGATTAACACTGCATAGAAAATAAAATGAGGTAAAATTCACACATCCCTGCAGACTATTTTGAACAGGTTGCTCTCAGGCAGACCAGTAAGACTGTGAATGATCAATCTCATGTTTTATATCTAGAGTATGAACTGATGCCCTCCAGTAAGAGGTTCAGGGTTCCCTCCTGTACACTGAATAGGTTTGAAAATTAATTCATTCCTGTGTCTATAAAGCTCTAAAATCACAGCAAATAAGGCAGGAATGGCAATGGACTGGACTTTAATTTCTGTGGTACTCTGAGAATCGAATTGTATTTGTAATCTAGTTTTTTAGGGGAACCATTTATTGATACTCCATTTATTGTCTATGGCTGCAGCATGAATGAAGAGGCAAAAACAAATTTCTCACTCTGGGATAATAAAGTTTATCTCATCTTGCATAAACAGTTCTTTTATCATTATATTTGATTGGTTTATCTTTGCTCTAAATTGTTCTGAAATTACATTTTCCTCTTACCTCAACTTAAATCATTTTTGTATTTTGTCATAAATGTCTGTACTCTCTTGTCTCCATTTATTGACTAAGTTCTATTATGCTTTGGTCAGCGTATGTCATATTTAGATGTGCTTTATAAATAACCTTGATTTGATTATGTATCTGCATACATAAAACATCTAAAAAGCTGTTCTTTCAGCCCATGGAAGTCTAACAGACAAGAACAAACATACATTTCAATAATAAATAGCAGAAAAATAATGCTGAAAGTTTAACATCACTCTGACATCATTCTCTGATGGGATTTTCCATGGCCTTTTAATATTTCTGATTTTATCCACCTGAGAGATCCACAACATCTGAGATTAATTTATAAGCAGCAACCTTCCCTTTCTCTTTCATCCTCCCAAAAGCTTCCAAAAAAGCTGATTTAAAAAAAACAAACGAAAAAGTAACACCCACCTGTCTTTGGTGAGAAGATTGACGTTTGACACTGGCGGTACGAGTTCCATCTTGCCCAGGGTCCAGCTGGGCGTGTACACGCAGTCTTCTGGCAGTTTGACAGGCAGCAGACACTGGCTTGGTAGCGTCTTCAGGGGGGCATACATGGAACAGCCGATGAAGGCCTGACTCGTCTCCGTCTTATACACAAAGGAGAAGTCCTAAAGGCAAAAAAGTAAATTAAAACAACATCTATGTGGCACTGTTTCCACTAACTCCACATGCTGCAGGTGTGTAACATGTTGTACCTTTACTTCAGATGGCTTGGGGCTGCAGAATCCCTCCTCCACCTCCATCTTGAAGTGGTTATTGAGCTGGCTGCCATCCAACAGGGTGAGGCCCGCCCCTGCTTCCAGGCTGTCCTTGCTCCCAGAGTTCATGGGGGAGTAACCCTGCTGCTCCAGGGAGGGCGGGGTGGGAAACATCTGGTGCAGGTCTGCTGAGCCTACAGAAATAATACATCAGAACTCCTCTTGGAACAACATGCTTATAAACATTACAACACACTGATTAAATAATGCTTCTTACTTATGCAAGACAGAGGGTCCAACGTGGCTGCTTTCGGCTCTTTACAGCCAAACTTGTCTTCAGTGCCAACTCCAGCTCTTTTAGATCCAGGCTGTGCAGACAGGGGAGACAAAAACTTTACATTAAATCCGTCTTCATTTCAACAGACTTTACTGGCCTACACCAACAGCTGGTGAACTTACTGTCAGCTCATCTTCATCTGAATTGAAGATTTTATCCAGGTCGCTGTAGGACACGGCTAAGTCGTTCTCATGAATGAGGCTGGTTGACGCTGAAGGTTTATTACCTGAAGGACCCTGACCATCTGCAGCACAAACATGATTGAGAGTAGAGCATAGATTAGACAACAAGGCCAAAATATTTGATTCAATGTGTGCAGAATATAGGAGGTAAACTTTAGGAGAAATTACTCTTACCATCTCCTGAACTCCCAGATCCTTCATCGCCCTGTGTCAAAAAAGAAAACAATCACAGGATTTTGGTCATTATAGAAACACAGATATATTTATTTTACCCATACTACAAAACTGATGGATGATGGCATAATTTAGGTGTAAGACAGTGGTTATCAAACTTTTTCTCAAAATGAATGAGGCATAGAGCTTATTTTTGGAGTGTTCTTTTTGTTTACAAGTTGACTTTGTGGGACACATTTAAATGACTACACTGATCTGACTGTAAAAATCTAATTTAATTTGCCAATATATCACTGAGTTGAATATGATGAAATTTTGTCTGCTTTTGTAAAACTACATCTGCTCATGGCATCTGGTGTGGCATTTTCACATTAGTCGTGGTTACTTTGTACCGCTCCCTCCTCCCCTCTACCCAACCGGTCCACATCAGTTACATCGTTCTATGCCCAGCATGCTTGCATATGCACACAAAAGCACAGTAGGTGACTGTTTGCTTGTATGGTTTGCAGATCTGCCAAGAAGAAGAAAGAAGAAGCACAGCAATCACTCACGTAGACGTCTGAAAATGCTCCATGCAAACAATGGATTGCATCCTGCAAGTGGCTATAGATGTTTTTTTTTAAACAGCAATGCCCACTTCCACTTTCCAGAGGGTATTTAATCTCAGTGAATCAGATAAAAAGAATCAGATAAAAATCACAGAGGGCTATGGGATCCTCCACCAGGAAATGTAGAAAATCTAACACTGAATTCTGGATAACATTCATGCAACAGTTAGAGGAGGATGATGTTTAAAATCGTACCAGCTTGGCTAGAAAACAGAAGTTGGAGAAGGACATGTCTTCGGCAAAGTGCCTTCTAAAATTTAAGACCTCTCACTGGTAAAAATGAGACTTTTTAAGGCCTTAAATTTCACATATGTAATGTACGACTAAGACTTTTCAAGGATCTGCAGTAACCCTGTTTGGCATTCCTGCTGATAACACACATACTTTGACAAACATTACTGGCACTGAAGCCATAAATCAATTGTGTTGATGTTAGTTTCTGTTTGTCTCCATCCATTTCTCTTTCTGTAAGCCCAACAGTCTCAGCAGCACGCTGTTCAACGTGAGTCTGGTGCTAATCGATGTCTGCCCGTTAAGGAGGTTTTTCCTCATCACTGTTATTTTGCCAAATGCTGCTGGGTGCATGTGGTGGATTCATTTGAGTTTCTGTAAATGACATAGCAAGGAGATGGTCTAGTGCTGCCCCTTTCTGGTTGCATTTGCTATAAATTAGCACAATATTCAAACAAAGATTTGACACCAAACTTTGAGTGGATGTCAAAGTTTTCCTTAATATTTGGAGGATCATTTATGTGATTTTTCCTGAATGCCTTTGAAAAGAAAATATTTCTTAGAGAGGTATTGCATGCGTTTTTCATAACACTGAAAACTTTTAAAAGCGGAGGTTCCTGTCAGATATGACAATGACAATATCCACTTCCTTTGACAATATTTCACAGGAATTGGATTCAAAGGAGAAATCCTGTGTTACAACAAGATTTTAGGTCAGATACAAGCCATTATCTGGTACCCACCTTGTGTTTTTTGTTGTTCTCTTTTTCAGCTCCAGGTTTGTCTTTTTTATCAGTAAAGGTGAACTCGTCATCTCCCTCAACGAATGCATAAGGGTCTGGCTCCTCACTCTGTTCTCCGTCACCCATGGCAGACATTAGATGGCTGTTTCTCCGCTGAGTGTAAGTGTTCACCAGCTCCTCAGACACTTTCAGCTTATGTGTGGAGGCAGACATTGACCTGGAAAGGAAAGACATGAGTTGAATAAATGTTAACTGTTCATAAAAACCAGGCAGATGAGATTATAAGTAAATTAATACTCACTCAGTGACAGACACTACAGTCTCTGCCCCTACAGCTCCACCAGAGTCGTCTCGCATTTTATCTACAGGTAGCTGCGGCGTCTGGAAGTTGGATGCCTTCTTTCTTGGCAGGTTGAAATACTTCCAGGGGTTGTGGGTGGAGTCTTCATTAGGGTTGATGGCTGAGCCAACAAAGACGGTAGGTTCTAAAGTTTCATTGTAGTTTGGAGGGAAAGGCAGAGGCATGTTCTCTGGTTGAGGCTCCTCAGACGAGCCCTTCTGTGGCAGCAGACAGGGCTCCACCGACGGCGGGTAGAACGGTTGGTGGATGGGCGTAGACGAGCTCTTCATGCCACCTGGAGTCACATCGCCCTCTACTTGATCGCAGGGGTGCGGGCTGAGAGGAGGCGGGGGCGGGGAACCTACGAGGTCTGCAGGGGGGCCGTGTGTGTGCAGTGTGGGTGCTTTGGAGGGCACTGTGTCGACATGGTGCAGGCTGGGATATGAGCCTTCCTCCTGTGGTCGCAGACAAAGCCTCTGTGTCTGCGGCTCCATGGACTGCTCCTCGCTCACAGAGTTGCGGTGGTGAAAAGGCGTCTGTGGCCTCTTCTGCTGCTTCTCTGCCTTCTCAAGCTTCTCGCCCAGCTTGTGTTTGGGGGTCATTTGGGGTGGTTGGCCTGATGAAGGCGTGTGTCCTGAGGTGCTGCTGGATCGCTGTTTCTGATTCTTATGTCTAAAGGGAGAAAAAATTGCTTACAGGATGCTCTTTACAAATAAATACCAAAAATCTACACGCAACCCGTTGAACATACCTTGAGCAGTTACAGTGCGCCCTATGAGCTGGCTCCACAAAATCCCAAAGTCCAGTTTTGTCAGGCTCTTCCTCACAGGTGCCATTGGTCAATGTAGTAAACTTCCTTCTGTTAACATAAGGAGAGAACAGTTTCTGAGTCAGAACAGAGCCATTTATCTAGCATTGCACGCTAACTGTAGAAGACATGAGAAAGAACATACTTGTGCCCTGTGCGGTTAATGTTGTACTCCTGCCACACAGACTCAACCATCTGGCCGGCAAGCCTGCGAGGGATTTTACCCCCATGAAGAGTGTTGTTAGAGCTGAAGCCATCGGATGCAGAGGACAACTTGAGCCACCTCTGAGCAGGCTGATAATCTAGTAGAGAGGAAAAGCCAAAAAGTAAGTACACTGACTCTCAATGAAATAAGACTGTTAGATCTCACGTGCAGCTCAGAGTCTTACCAGTCTGAGCCTCCTCTGGTGATGTTGGAGGAGTCAGAGTGACTGAGGACATGGCAGGATCCCTGTGAACAGCCTGACCCTGCTGGGCACCGCACAGGCTCCCTGAGGGGTTGGCTGTACCTTGGGGGACAACAGCAGGGAGGTCGGACAGGGGGAGGAGCACCAGGCAGGAGGGGTAAACCATCCTTACACCCGCTGCAACAAAACAAGCATGGTTAAAATAGCAGTTAAAAAGCAGAGAAGCACAGCTCATCCTAACCTTTAGGGAACTTTTATGCACAAAAAGACAGTTCGCTTGGAGCCCTTTAATTAAGTTTGAAATACGACATTATTCAAAACATATTATTACCGTTTGGTTCGGTCTGAAATATCTTTTACTCTTAAGCCTGATTTATGCTTCTGCGTCGCATCGACAGCGTTGACCATTCGAAGTTCTGCGTCGAGGGAACATGTCGCTCTGCAATTCACCGCCATGCCGCTAGGCGGGTGTGGCTGTGTGTGTGGTTCAGAGAGGTCACATCCGAATCCTTGTTTATCTTTTGGTCATGGCAACCGAGGTGGAGCGGTTGTGTTTGGAGTTGGAGCTCATTAATATCGACGAACAAATTCTTTTGTTGCAAATGTTGAAGCGCAAGCAACGAGTCGAGGCTGAGAACGGGTGAAGAAATTATGTTTTGAGCGGACCAATCACAGCCCTTGCACCGTGCCACGTAGTTAGGATTATTTGGAGGTGCGCATCAGGCTATGGCGTAGGGGTCCACATCGACGCAGAGGGCTACGCGTAGCTACGCGTAGCTACGCCATCGACGCGACGCAGGAGCATAAATCAGACTTGAGTGGTGGAAGATACTAGATATTTGTTTTTTAACAAGCTTCCAGAAAATCATTTAAGGTTTTTAGAAGCAGTATGATGCCTTACCGACGAGAACCTCCACAGCCGCGAGGGAGTCGTCCTCCCAGTCTGTATCCTCCATCTTGTCCTCCTGGACCTCCTTGGGATTGGGGCTGATGGGATAAAACTGCCTCCACTCTTCTATGAGCTTCTGAGTGGGGTGATCTGACATCTTAAAAGCCTGACCAGTGAGGGTTCCATTTAGGCCGTACGGGCTCAGGATGACTGAAGAGCATAGAGGATTCACAGAAACATATTTAGCATAGCTCAACAAGCAATACCAGAGGAAAATGTATCAAAATTAAATCCAGGATATTGGTTCAAAGCTGGTGAATTCCTACCTTGCAGTGGGCTGGAGCTCTGCTGGGCGAGGCTCAGATGCTCCTCGCTTAGTCGCTGAAGAGGCTGATGTTGGGCGATCTCCACACTTGTGCACACGTTGCTGTCGCCATGTACAAAGAAGGTGAAAGCACAAGAGAGGTGCTCACTGCGGACAGAAGAATGAACAAAAACACTGTTATCATAAGCCCACCGACAGGCATTAAAAAGCTGCACATGTATAAAACTAAGTGGGTATTCAGGTTTTTTTGTGCACTCTTCATTACTTGTTGCAAAGGGCAATAGAGGCTTAAGAAGATGTGTGGTGGCAGAGGAAACTTATAAGGCTACAAACATTTATATGTTTTTTTGATACCATGTTTTGAAACACAATCACATTTATTTCAGGGTATACACAGAAAATCCGACATAAAATGTAACACTTTTTATTACTTTATTAAAACTGCCCTCATAATACTCTATGATAATACCCTAATACTTTTTAAAGCCTTAATTTCGCTAAATTGACTTATCAACTTTTAATACTACTATAAGACCCCACACACACCCTGTACTTTTTGGCTCATTTATGGATTTAATTTATGGATGCTGAAACTTTTTGAAAAATATGCTGCAATCAAGAGGTCAGTACATTGAATTCAAATAATTTATAATTAAATATATAATGTATGCACGACAGAGAGCGAGGGGGAGAGAGGGAGAGAGAGAGAGAGAGAGAGAGAGAGAGAGAGAGAGAGAGAGAGAAGGAGGGAAAGCACCAAAACAGGACTTTAATCGTGACGCCTGACTGTTTTCTGTAAAACTGTCGGGTCAGTCAGAGAAGTTTATGAATTTCCCTGAAGTCTGCAGACACAAACTGAGCGCTGTCTCACACCAGCGAATCATGCAGGCGAGATCAACTCGGAGCTCTGTGTAGGCTCACCGGTGCAGGCGTAGTGCCATATTTGCTATAAAGGCGTGACCAGTGGCTGCGTAAAAATGCGGGATGCATGCCTATAAGCATCACTTCATCAACTTCTCTTCCTTCGTGATTTTCAGGCCTCGTATCATGCATGTTACGTTATAGTAACAGTGAAAACAAGTGTATTGTGCCACACAAATAGTGTGAAACACAGCACACCATGCAACACACAGCACACAATGTCCAAGCTTACAGCACAGGCGTATATGAATACATGAGTGATTTAAGCGAAGCCTTGAGGCAGATAATTTGCCTCGAGGAATTTTTTGATTCGAATCGCCTGAATAATTTGAGGAATCCCTCAGCCCTACAGAGGACATTACAATATACTTGTTTCTGTAGTACTGATGACATTGTTTGCAGGGATGAACAACTTTGGAAAATTCTTACATGTGATTTTTGGGTTTTCCTATGACAAAAAGTAAATTCCAGTATTTGATTGAAGATTTCTCTTTTGTTGTTGTTTTTTTGTGGTATTTTGATAACAAAGCCAAGTACCCAAGAAAGCAAGGAGTTTCCTCAAGAAATAATACAATTTCCATCTTGTCTTGGAGTAAAATAAGACGCATGCATGTAGGTCCCTCTGTGATACAGTGTTTTTTTGTCCCGTCTCTTCGTTTATTAATGTTTTGTGCATTTCAGGGTTAAAACTGCATCTTTCAGCGAATAAATTTTAATGGTTGGAAATTTTTACAAATGTGGGTTGCAGCTCCTGTTAAGGAGGTGATGGCTCTTGTTGCCTGACCGCTTAAGAACCACTGCTGTGAAGTATAAGGAATGAGGATGAACAAAGAAAAAGACTTAATCTGAAGTAGATCTTTTGGTCCTGACTAAAACTCAACAAATGTATCATGCATACAGCCAATATATCGGTTGCAAATAGTGGAAGAAATCTTTAGAGCTGGCGAAACAGATAATTAACTTTGTAAGCTAGTTGCTGATACTAGTATCAGACCAATTTTATTTCACATTCCTTATTTATCATTTTTACTGTTTAAGTTTTAAATTATTGTACTGTGAAAATCCTTTTGCTTCCACAGATGATGAGCAGACAAATGAAGACCACTAATATCTCCAATCTGATGCTGCTCATAATACACACTCTGTTCCTCCACAGTTACATTCTCCATCATACCTCCTCCCAACACAAAGTCAAAAATACCCAGGAGAGATTATTACAGTCCTGAAATGTTAAAACAATATCCTGATTTATTCCCTAACTACTTCTGGAAGACCAGGCGGCTAAATGAACTAAAATAGTACTTGTTGACATGGTTGCTGTAAAACCACAGTGCACACTCAGCATTTTCCAAAGACTGCCCTGTTTACCAGCCAGAGAGGGCAGGCGACAGCTAGGCTGCCAGACGCTTCTGTTAGAGGTGTTGCACCGCTGCCTCTGACACACACTTGTAGACATCTTCATTGAAAAAAGTAAAACACAAGTAAGCAAGAAACAACCTCCTTTTCTATGCAACAACTCTGTTATAAAAGCTGCTTTAAATCTGTGAAGGCATCAACCGAGCTGCCAGAAGGAGCTGAGCCAGAGGGGGGCTGTGCATCAAACACAAGTCAGCCAAAACGCAAAGGCTCAAATTAGCTTGTTAGGGAACTCCAGGATACACCGACCCACTTCATTCAGGAGTGAGCTAAATGTATGTCACCGCCGTTTTGAGCAGAGGAAAAGATATACAGCTGTGCAGGAGTCTGCGCTAAACAGTACGGCTATTTATGTGCTGCTGGTTCACCTCAAGTTTGTATTTTTACAAACAGCAACAACAACATGACGAATTTTAAGTCAATAAGATGTTGAAGTCTGTGATATTATGTTTCTGTCTAAACATGCTGAGTGACTTTTATTTCACGATTTCCATGTGTGAAACTAGTTTAAATATGTGCAACGCTGATGATGCAATTACCAAATTGTAATAATCCTGTAATACTCCATCACATTATTACATCTGACTCAATTCCAGGAATCAGATCATCTTCTCTGGTAGCTGCAGGATGACTCAGAGCAACATGGATCTGGTTGTCAATGCAGTATTACTGGGAATTTTAGCAGAATTACCAAGTAAAAAAAACCTTTAAGGGGTCAAATCAGTTTTTCTTCTTGCTTATTTCTTATGATGGATATGAAGTCTGATTCCTGGGAAAGCATGAACCTACCTCAACACAGCACAATTTCTTCAGCAAATTATCAAATGGGAATTTTAAAAATAAGAGTGCAGGAAATATTATTGGAAAGCAAAAAGTCTAATTAAAAACAAGGGAATTTCCTAATATAGCAGCAACTATATACACAACAGTTGCATGTTACAGACACGAGTATCTTTGTTTCTTCAACTGTTATAGCCGTACACTGACAAACACCACATATAAACACTGATCAGTGACCAGTGTTCAGCCTCTCAGCAAAGACTGATGCATCATACCTTGCTTTGCTGCTGTATCAATCAAAAACATTGTTTGGTATTAAAACATCCATACTAAAAGCTGGAACTTAAAATTTAATCACTAACTGCATCTTTCAGCTTTTCAAAACATGATTCAAATTTAAAACTTTTTAAGATCTTGACAAAAATGCTTAAGAACCCAAAAACATGGTTAACATTTTGGAGGGGGTTGCAATCAGTGGACCACGAATACACACAAATGCACACTCACTAAGATTAAGTTTTTCTAACCACAGGAGAACGACTGCGTGTTTTCCACTAGGGAATGGTGCATCCTTTCTCTTCATTTGATTTGAATGGCTGGTGCTTGCTCATGTTGACAAATTCTGTGGGACCCACAGTACCTCAGCCCTTTCTGGGTCTGCCCCCATGGTCCATAACAAGAATGTTTTTTAGCATATATTCCATCTTGTGTCGTCGTTTCCTGCTGGCACCAAACAACTCCAAACCACCCTTCTTCCACACATTTCTCATTAAAACTGCATTTTTCTGTACAGCATCAAACCAGGACCGACATCAGTGGAACAGAGCAATGGAGTCAGGCAAAACTAGGGATGTAACCGTGTTTGTATTTGTCAGGGTTCAGTTTATGTAGTCCCACAACTAATACGTCTGAACTCTTTCTTAAGTCTCTGGTCTGTACGGAGAAAAAGGGGCATCCACAAATGCAGAAATTACCGGCCAACATAGGTGGCAGTAACACTTGTAACTGTAAGCTAACAGCTTTTAAACAACCAACAAAGAAGAGGAAGGCAGAGGAAAACAAAACACCCAAGGAAGAAAGCCTAACTAAGGGTGCAGTAGTAGAGGAGCAGCAAGACCTGCCAGCTTTTTCTTCCTTCAAACAACTTCTCAGCAGTGTTTTAAAAAAGCGTCTGGGTCTAAAAGCAGAGGGGGTCGAGGACTTTAGCAACAAAAATACATTTTAAAGGCTATACACAGATGTGCAGAAGTAGAGAGCAGTGGATCAAAGTTTGTATTTAGGCGCTCTGCATAGACTCAATTACATAATCCCAGCCTGTGTTTACATGAGCTAATCTGCAATCCCTAATTGATGAACATGAGTCATGATTTGACAAGAAATGCACTCTTTAGCCAGTGTTCTGTACCTCTACATATAGCCTTTAATATACTGTTTACTAACAGCTATGTGACTGCGTCAAGGCACACCTAAATCATAAATGATACCTTAAAAATTCTGAAAAACACATTTTATTTTCATCATTGTGTTGTAGTAATTTTATCATTCTAGAGACAAGTAGACTATTCAATTCTGTGTTGCTTTTTATTTTGCATCTTTTTTGTAAATGTTTATTCTCTTTATTACACCACAGGTTGTACCAGATATCACAGGTAGGTCTCACACTAGAAGCATCAAACTGTAAGCTACATCACTGTCAGCTTACACTAATGAATGAAAACCTTGAATTACACCTACTAATTCAGGACTTATTGCTACTTTTTTTTTACTGATGAACCAAACCCATACTAAACCGTGACCCAGAAACCAAGGTATGAACCGAACCGTGACCCCTGTCAACCATTACACCTCTAATATACAGACATAAAACTTGGAGTCTCTTTGAAACAATGTGAAAAACTTTTCCCATGTGCCTTAAGTAGACATTGCTTATTTAATGTGTACAATAAATTAAATGCAAATTTAAGACTTCCCTCATTTCACTTTTTCAGGAAAAACTGAAAAGCTATTATTATTTATGCCCAAAATTTAGCCAACTAAACCTTGTTTATGACTTCTGAATAAGTTTTCCTGACCTCTGACCTTTTTAAACTCGCCCTTACTGAGAGGATTGTATTGCCAAGTGTTTTAAGTGATTCATTCACAACAGCTGACAAAGGAATGACAGGTCTAATGTGAGTGAAAGAGTATATCTGTTTAAAGAGAACCAGATCAACATTTAGCAGCTGACAGCAAGCTCGTGTAGCTGTAGCTATACAACAGATAATGGTTAAACAAAACCCAGTCCGCTTGTTTGAGCCAGAACTTAACGTTTTATGCAGTTTCACTCGCGTATTTCGTAGCCTATCAGAAGCAAGACGTACCTTTTATTTATGGTCTTCTCTTCCTTCTGGTATGGCTTAACAAACCACTTGCCGATGCGAACGAAGCCACGGTTCATGAGACAGCGCTCCAGAAGGTTGTGGATGGCCTTAAACAGGAGCGTTCGACACTCGTAGGACAGGCCACTCTCCCACTCACCATCCTCCTCACCTGGAACAAGGAAGACATATGAAGTCAGTGGTTGCCAAGCCCTTTCCTGATATAGATGCTTACATTTTGTATGTTATATTCAAACAGAAAGGGCCTAGGTACACCTATTCATCCAAGAGATGGTGGTATAAATTTTCCAGAAAATTTTGGTTGGCCAACATACATCTGTGCAAATATAATCTTGATAATCTCAAAGCAGGCAAAGCCAACATTCCCATGTTTGGAACCAAAGCATTAAACCATGAACTTGTGGCTGAATAAGAATGCTGCCTCAAGTTTATTACCTCCGCCAAGGAGGTTATGTGATTGGCAGGGTGTTCGTTTGTTTGTTAGTTTGTTTGTTAGTTTGTTTGTTAGCAACATAACTCAAAAAGTTGGGGACAGATTTTGATGAAATTTTCAGGAAATGTCACAAATGGCATAGGGAAGGACTGGTTAGATTTTGGGAGTGATCCGGATCACCGTCTGGATTCAATTTTTTTAAAGGATTCTGTACTATTGGCAGATAGGGCTAATGGCAGAGGCCTGGGTTCTCTGAGTGCTTCTCTAGTTATAATATGTGTCATTGATTTTTATGCAATACGTGCATGCAAAATAACACTAAAGGAACCCTGCCCTGGTTTTAAACTAAATGACAAGTGTATGAGAACATTTCCCATACAGTCAGAGATCATTTCTGAATTAGTTTTGCAGGTGAAATCCAATCTTTGGATTCTTTAAAATGCTGCATGATTCAACCATGTTGTTTTTTTTTACATTTACTTTTCTTTATTTACGTTTTCTTTTATGTTTTAATTGTCGATAGGAAAGGGGATTTAGATGGAAACTGTGGAGAGAGAGCAGGGAGTGACAAGTGGTAAATAAGCCACAGGCTGGATTTGATCACAGACTGTCTGCTTCAAGGATAACAGCCTCTGAATATGGCACATAGACAAACACTAGGCAACCAGCACCCCTCAGTCTTTTTAATTATAACCAAGAATATGTACGTTTCCAACCCCGAGCTACATTTTGCATCTTTCTTTGGACTTTGGCTCACATTTGTGAAAATGTTGCCAGATTGTGTTGCCCCAGGAGACTCACATGACCCTCCCAAACATATGAGATAGAAGTGCAGCAGCTTTCTAGAGGTATTTGGTTGTAGTTGTGAAGACATAAAAAGTAGAAAAATCAAGACATCAGGTAAATGGGATGTTAACTGCTTGCTTTTTTCTTTCAATCTAATACCACTGTGGCTGAGAGCCAACAAATTCCAAAAGGCTTTACAGTCTTTAAAAGACATGTTAGCCACAATTTGCTTTGGCTATCACATCATATTATCATCAGACTTTGGATCATTAAAGCTGCATTACAGCATTTTGCCACAGTTCACAGTTACTGGCATTGTGATCAAACACTAAAACAAGTTGAAACTTGAACAGTCTCCACAAATGAGCCAGTTCTCCCTGCAACTTTCTGTCAGCTCAGCAGCACAAGAACAAATCTGTTCAAAACATCAACATATTAGTATTTCCTTCAATCACGAGACAGTTTGAATTTAAAAGTGCAGAACTTATTGTGTAGCATGTATGATTCAGGGATCATGTAATAGTAGTGTCACATTTGTTATCATTTGACCATTTAGACCTTTGAAGATTCACAAATTATCACTGAACCTTCAGAGAACCTGAACATGTTGTTTCCACTTACTTGAAAGCTCATTGTGGATTAGCTCGGCAAAACTGGGGTCATCTCCCCACCAGAAGAGCCAGAGCTCTCTGCGACCCGGGGCGTGGTGCCTTCTCCACACACTCAGCACGTCTGCCGCCAGGCATCGGCTGAAACTACACAGGATAGGGTCCTCCTCGGTCACAGGGAAAAGGATGGGCGAAGAGGTGGGTCCTTGCCACACGAATCGCCGCCATTTTATTCCGGTCAAATCAGCCTAAAATCAGAAAAAAAAAAGGTGAGCATTAACACAGAGTTGAACAAATCATCTTTTTTTGACTGCATAACTAGACGTGTGGTTCTTCCTCTGCACACAAACACAGAGTAATGTGAAGCTGAAGGCTGCATGATCTGTCATACAGAAAATCACTTTAAATGAAAAAGTTAGTTTTGCTGACGTGAAGATTGTGCAACACTAAACATGTGACACCAAAAGCATGACTGAAAATACAACTGTCATTAAGAAATTTACTCAGCAGATAGAGTGATGCACCACAGCTAGTTTCTCTGAAATTATAATAGTTATTAAAATATTAATTCCAACTATGTGACAACTTCAAATATAACTAAATAAGGCAGCCTCACTTTTACGTGAGAAAATCATGATGTTTTTGTAAGTTGCCTGTAATCCTCCTGACCCGTTACCATCTTGTTACACATAGAAGCTGCTCTGATATCTGTGTAACTAAGGCAGTGTAATGACGCGATCCTGACTTATTTATGTGCAACTGTTTAATACAATAGCCCTGCAGTGTGTGATGTCCCTGTTATGAAAGTTAGCTTGATCACGATTTGCAAGTTGCAGGCCCGATGCCTTCACGCCAGTCTGCAACTGACGTTACAAAGCTTGTTGCCTGATTAGCCAAAATGGCTTTCTGGCCTCTCAGTATCACAGCTAACGCTAGCTAGCGCAGAGAGTCTTACCAGGCAGAAGAGGTTGGAGTGGCAATCCTCCAAACTGGCCCCGTTTGGTACAAAGCACGAACTCATCCTTTCACTGCGTGGTCGTAACGTTAAAGTCCATTGTCTCAATCACCATCGGGGGCAAGAGATGATCTTCTTAACTCACTGGCGAGGCGATGTTTAGTTGTAATTATCCCGTTAAAGCGCTGATCAACTTGCTAGCTGGAGCTAGCCACCGCTAGTCAAACAGACAACTTCTAACCGGCGCTAGCCACCACTAGCCTGATAGCTAAGCTAACGTTAGACAGGCAGTCAGATAGCGTCAACTGTAAGCTTCTAGCGATTCGATTCATCAATCCTATTTGAAATGTATTGTCTGATCTGGTTAGCCGCAAGCTTGCTGCTACATAATCTGAACATTAAATAGTCTACGTTAACATGACATGGAGACCACAAAGACTAACCAAACAAAAGAAAAGTTATATACGCAGTGAAAAATACGTGCTCGAAAACTAAAAAACTTCACCCCAAAAGCTTAGTCCCTGGTGAGCTAATGCTAATACAAGCTAGCTGATCTGAAACAATTTCAAAGCAAAGGAACTCTCCCCTCCCCCTGATCTCTCCTAGCCTGCTAGCACAAAAGCTAACATACCAGAGCTCCAGCGCTAGCTTGCTAGCTAAATAAAACAATTAGCTATACCGCCCTCCTTTTCACTAAAACCCTCACAGACCTCCGTCATACTAAAACTACTCTTAAAACGGACAAAAGGCGAAATTAAACGAGACTACTCATCGGCTACTTTTCTCTGGCTGATCCATGGGTCCTGCAGATTTCCATTATTTCAGTTCATGGATTGAATTCTTTAATGGCGGCCAGGAGGACAACTCTGCCTCTCAACTCCTATTGGCCAATTTGCGGTAATGGGGGCGTCATCTGTCTTCAAGTAGCTCCATGACTTCACAGTTTACAAGATGAGGGCTCCAATGCATCTGTCATACAGTCAGTGGTCACTCTTCACTGAGGTCTGTTACTAAACATGTTTCACTGTGCAACATCTGCTACAATTCACTGCTACATTTTTTTTTTCAAAAATGGAAGAAACTTCATTGACAGTTATGGATTTTATTAAAACACTATTCACTAATAGACCTGAAAATATAAATTCAAAGGAATTTTTCTGTTGCGCATTTTGTTTTTTGACTTAAACTGCACAAATGAAGTTATCTAGGTCAAACTGTGCAGACAATAGTGACCCCAGCGGTGTTTACTTGTCTGCTAGTTCGACCCCATGATCTTAGCCGCAAAGTGCATGAACAACTTATTGTTTTCTAGCGGCAAAATGGCTCATAATTTTGAATTTCAGGGCCCACCGTGCACCTAATAGCAATGTTCGGAGGGGTTTTATAACACACATAAACTTAATGCATTCAAGCACCTATCAACGCCATCCTGTCATGTCTACAGCCAACCACAGGGCGGAGACTCCTCACTAGCCTACGTCCCTCCCAAACAGGCGGAGCGTCAGCTGCGTCGGGAGAAAATGTCAACAACATGCCGGAGTCTTCCACAGAAACAGAAACTGAAGAGGGAGCGAGAAACAGGCTGCAAATACAAGAAGGAAGCAAGGCGTCTGCTAACGTCGTGTCTTTAATATCTCACTTCGCAGATGAAAATTTGACACTTGTGCGGGTAGGAGACTCCTTTGTGTAAAAACACGGTGATGCATGGGGGAACATGGTCACTGTAGCTACTGCCAGAGTGGAGGAGAGACACCTGCATATTCATTTAAAATTTTAGCTAACAGGAAGGGAAGCATAGTGTATGACCTATACTTCCTTTTTTGTAATACTCGTAATATGAACATTAGGGACTTGTCAAATGTAGGCATTTAACTTACGAAAATTATTTTCCCACGATATTTAACATATGTTGTCCATATGTTAGCCCTCTTAAAGTTTTCCTCCTTTAACCCTGTGCTGTTACAAGTGAGGGACAAACTGTTTTCTTAACTATAATCATATACTCTGGCTTAACATCTACATGGCTTTAACTAGTAGCAATGTCAAAGAACAAAGGAGTCTCAGTACTTCAGATAACCAAGATGAAATGATTAAACAAAAACTGGGCTTTTCACTAAAACTTTCCTGACAACAAATTTCTCAGAAATTATGTCATACATTCCCAGTAGGGCTGACACATACCAAAATTTTTAATTCAATATGATTCCAATAAAAGAGAAGATCAAACACATTTTGATACCATTGGGACAAAAGTTTTAGCCATGCAGTATTGGGGGCTTGAAGTTTGCTACAACTGCAAACTGCCATACACTGTCTAATATTTAGGAAACATTTTGGCACACTATGCTGTTGCTTTCACACTTAAATGTTTGAGATCATCAGAGAAATTTTCATGAGACAAAGATCATTTGAGTAAATACAGAATGCAGTTTTTAAGGGATGGGGAAAAGGCCAATCGAATCTACTCAGCCCTATAGGAAAAGTAATTGCCAACCTCATTGTACCACCCTTGGTGGCAACAACCGCAAGCTAGCATTTGCAATAACTGGCAATGAGTCTTGCACATCAATGTGGAGGAATTTTGCCCCACTATTCTCTGTAGAATTGTATTAATACTGCCACGCTGGAGGGTTTTCAGGCATAAGGTCATGCTAAAGCATCTTAACCTGATCTCAGTCTGGACATTGTCTAGGCCACTCCAAAACCTTTTTTAAAGCCATTCAGAGGTGGACTTGCTCTTGTGTTGGGGATAGTTGTCCTGCTGTATTACCCAAGTGGGCTTGAGCTTGAGATCACAAACTGATGACCAGACATTCTCCTTCAAGGTCTCCTGATGATTCATGGTTCCATCAATTATGACAAGTGGTCCAGATCCTGAAGTAGCAAAGCAGCCCTAGACCATCACACTACCACCACTGTGTTTGACTGTTGGTATGATGTTCGTTAAATGTTTTATGCCAGATATAACGGGGCACACACCTTCAAAAAAGTTTGGTCTTGTCAGTCCACAGAATATTTTACCAAAAGTCATGGAGATCATCAAGCTGTTTCTTGGCAAATGTGAAACCAGCCTTTGTGTTCTTTTAAGTCAGCAGTGGTTTTGGCTTGGGACTCTCACATGGATGACATTTTTGCCCAGTCTCTTTCTCGTTGTTGAGTCATGAACTCTGACAGCTGAGTCAAGTGAGCCCTGCAGGTCTTTGGGGTTTTTTGTGACCTCCTGAATAAGTCGTCGATGCACTCTTGAAGTAATTTTGGTTGGCCTGCCACTCCTGGGAAGGTTCACCACTGTTACAAGTTTTCTCCATTTGCAGATAATGGCTGTCATTGTGGTTTGCTGGAGTCCTAGAGCCTTAGAAATGGCTTTGTAACCCTTTCCAGACTGATAGAGTCTGGCTTTGTTTCTCATCTGCTCTTGAATTTCTTTAGATGGCTGTATGATGCGTTTCCTCTTGTTATCGTTAATTCACTTTTTCAGAGCAGTCCTATTTAAGATATTTCTTTATCCAACAGGTCTGGTAGTAATAAGGACAGGTGTGGGAAGTGGAATTGAAATCAGAATATCAAAAGAAATGTGGTTCATCGTAGTTCATTTATGATTTAACAATAGAAACTTTTCACCTAGGGCCAGGTAGGTTTGGATACTTTTTCCCTTAATAAATAGACTTATAATTTAAAAATTGCATTTTGTATTTACTTGGGTTGTCCTTGTCGAAATTTACAATTTGTTTGATGATTAAAACAAGTAAGTGTGAAAAGTATGTAAAGAAAACTAGAAATCTAGAAGGGGCAAATACTGTATCACAGCAGTGCATCTGTATGACAGTGGATGGGATATATGATGACAGACATGGAATCTGGCCAATCCATCTGCTTTGCGAGGTTGATAAAGTATTGATGCATCAAAAATACTGACAACCTCAATCTGCAGTTAGGAGTTTTGATACCTTGGTGTTGTGTTGTAAACTTTTGCAAAGTCTTCCAGCACCATATTTAACCCCAGCAAGTAGAGACAGATGGCTTTCAAAGAATGAATGTGGCTCTGCTCAAGGTTTTCTGCTTCTTAAAAAGATGCTTTACCTTGTCACTCATTCCAACTTTCTTTCTCCGGTAGATGATTGTTTGGTGTCTGTAAATGTTATACAAGGAAAACTGTCTGAACAGGCTATTTTATGCCAGAGATTTGTAAATATAATGTGTTTTGCTATGCGGATGACTGATAATTTACTGATTGCTTTTTTGTCACCTGTACAGAATATAAGCACTGGGCTGGCTGTTGCAGGTGTCATTGTAATAGCAAGGAGTATCAAACTGGTAAGAGCATGATTCACACTGATGCAAAGTAACAGTTTCTGGCAAAAGCTAAAAAGATTTGAATTTCTATGTATTTTATATGACCAAGTCCAGAGATAATAATAGCGTACCCTGTTAGTTTCAAGTCTGTTTCACACATGTCTTAGCAGAGTGAAGAATGTATTGAATCCTGCAGCCTTTAAGCTTGTGTTTATTCCAAATCTGAATTTCTATTTTCTTATTTGAACAGCAGAATTTTTAAGTACAAAGCATGAATGTCCAACTCATTTGTTTCATTCTTCCTCAGGTCACCAAGTTCCAAGCAGCATCCGAGATCCCAGCTCGTTTTATTGAGAGGAATGTCAGCCTCCGTGGGAAAGTTCATTCAGTCACTGAGAAAGGACTCGAAGTGGAACATGTCCCAATTTATCTCCCTGTCCTCTCTCCATTACTTTCAAAACACAAAGGTACAGGAAATAATTTGAGTCACTTAAAGAGGGCCTCCACACTTAAATTTTAACTAGTTTTGCCTAAAAACAAATGAGAGGATGACCTTTCCAGTTTCAAGTAACTTAAATTTCATCAGCCTCTTGACTCGTCTGTTTTTATCTTGTTACACTTCAAATTTTATTTTCATTTTGTGCAGTCAGACCCTGCTGCATTTGGTAATTTCTTTCATGACTGAGAGTGACAGTTAAGCTTGTTAGCTTTGTTATTAAATCACTGTCTGCACTAAAATCAAGCATCTTATTCCTGTACAGAGTGCTTCTTCAGCACCTCTAGTATGAAGGTCTCTCATGATTGAACAGATTTTTTTGTTGTGTAGCTTTCACTGATGTATTAGTCCTGCTTGACCACCAACATATGAAACCTAGTTATTTTTGCACAATTTAAGACATGAATAACAAACATGGATCACTTTTATCATCAAGAAGAGGCAGAGAAGTCGGCACACAAAACAAAACATAAATGGCATAAATACAATAATTTACCAAAGAAAATACATAAAGATAAAGACAATCGAACCAAAAGCTATAAATCTCTACTAATAATAATATTAACTAATAATTAATCAGTGTTTGATACAGTTTGGATATTGTTGCTCATGCCCTACAATTGAAGATGAAATTCCAAAGCTCAACCTCAAACTCTGATGCAACACAGACTAAAAATAGTCTAAAGATGCACTTTTTCATCTTCTTTAGGTATGCACACGTCTCCAATGCTGGTGCATCTTGCAGGAGTGGAGCTGACCCCAGAGGGCAGGGCATGGCTGCAGAACAACCTGACTCCTTCACAAACAGTCTGGTTAAAACTTATCAGCAGAAAGAACGAGACGCTACACTGTTTGGTGTCTCAAAGCAAGGTGAGAGTCTAATAACAGACTAAATTCTGTGAGCCTGTACTTGAATTCATATTGATTGGACTTTGTACTGCTTTGACTCAGTTCCCTGTCTTTCCCCACTCTCTCCAGAAGGGGTCGATGTGGAGCTACTGTATGAATGAAGAGGTCCTCAGGCTGGGCCTGGCTCGCACTGCGCCTGTTGTGGGAGTCTTGCCGGACTCTCGCCTCTACTGGCGTCTCCACAAACGGCTGCACAGAGCAGAGGTCAGAGCTGAGAAGAAGGGGCGGGGGCTGTGGAAGCAGGACAGCCTATGGGAGAGGGTCTCCAAAGCCATCGGGGACAGTGCTGTCTTCAGAATGATCAGGAGGATCTTTAAGAGGACTTAATAGAATGATTGACAAAGACAATGACAGTTCACAGTGGATTATAACTGCAAACAGAGAAGTTTAAAAGTTTTCAAACAGTGCCATCACTTACCTGCCTTTGCTGACGGATGTGGTACTGCATGCTGCAAAAACATGTACATTATCCCTATAATATAATAACAAGAGCTTAAATTTTATGAACATTCCTCTTTACACTTGTTGCACATGTTTACAGCTGTGTTTTCTTTGTTTCCATGTCTAGAAGTTTAAAATAATTAAAACCTCTTTAAACCCTGACTCTAATCCTTTGGCTTTCACTTCCCTCCTCTCTTGATGTCTGTGTGTTTGGGACACCCCACTGAACACAAGACGGGGGCGGGGTATGTTAATGGTGTTCCAAATGAAGAGGGGGGTCCACTTGCCCCTCTCTGGGATCCCTGTTGCTATAGAAACACCAAATGTGAAATCCAAAGCGAAGCAAAGGCTAACCCTATATTGGCTGCCCCCAAACCCCATGGGAGCCTTACATGTTGTGTGTATGTGTGGGGGGCTTTAAGTACCAATAGAGAGGGTCCTTTCAGTAGTAATGTGACCATGTCATTAGAGTATCTGAGCCCTTAAATGGAGCCTGTAAAGTGTCCCATGTTTCATATAGGGTATCTTTTAGTGTAAAAATGGCTTAAAATACACAATAAGAGCATAATGTATGGTTTTAATTAATTTTGGTAACTTAGCACCAATCTAACCCTTCTATGGAATAAGTCCCCCAGCATATTTGAATCCAAGATTATGCTCATGTGATTGTTATTATTTATTGCAGTGCAAGTCCAATGCTAAAATTACCCCTTGCACTCCAATGTGTTTTAATTTTTTTTTCCACACAAAACAGAGGAGGAGGGGGAGTGTGTGCAAATGAGGCCGGACTCCGATGGGTGTCTTGTGGGGTGCAGGGTGAGGGGGTCTTGGCGCAGGGAGAGCCAGAACTGAAGCAGTCAATCCAGTGGGTGCAAGGAGATTAGTGCAAAGGGGGAGGAGGTCACAGGGGTAGAAGGGGATTTTGGGTGCGAGCACAAAGGCAGGAGAGGAGGAGTCACAGTGGAAGGAAAAGGGAGTGAAGGAAAGGGGAGGAGGAGAAGGGGGTTGATGAATCAGCTAGCCCTTCTTTTGTTGTGCAAATGTTACTAGTGACTGTTGCGGCAGAGGAGCCTCGTGATTGGTGGGATGGTTTAAATTGTAAGGTGCATTTCAGCCTCATGGTTGTTGCTGCCAGACTTTGAACTGTCACTGAGGGGAGGAGTGGGAGGGAAACCACGGCGGAGATGAGAGAACAAGGGGGAGGAAGAGGGAATTCTGTGAGGCTGGAGATCAGAGAAAATCAGTGATATTTGTTCAAGAGGTTATTTATGCCTAAATATGTCTCTATGTAGACCATAATGTCATATTTATATCATTATTAAATCCATCATGTATGATCAATTACCAACATTTGACTGGAGACTGAAGGGAATATGTGTTAAAGATGACACAAAGGCTTTTCATAGGATTGAAATTTGATGATTTTCAGATGGAAAAATGATATATTTGGTATTTTTTAAAGCTGAAATTTAATTGGAAAAGTGTGGGACCAAAGGCAATTTTTAATGAAGTTTATTGACATTAAACAAGGACACAAAATGAAATAAAAATTATGTGTTTTTTGATTAGAAACAATCTTTGATTAAAATGTTATTGTCTCTTTGATATGAAGATTAAAGATTAAAGCTAGCAGCTTGTTGTAACTTTGTTCATAGTTTAGTCATTTATCTTTCTTAACCAGTTTTTGTGCTTATCCCCTAGATTTGAATGGAAGGAATAAGTGAACTATGTCTTCAATAATATAATGATTGTACCAATATCAAATCCATTAAGTCTAATCAATTACCAACACTTGACTGGAGACTAAAGTTTATCCGTGTTGAAGGAAATTATTACAGTTTTCCAGATTTAAAGAGACTCTTCATATCATTGATATCTGATGATTTTTAGCTGCAAAATGCTATATTTAGGATTTTAACTAATTTGTTTTAACTTTACTGGAGAGATTTCAGACCAAAGGTAATTTTCAGTAGTGGGGTCTTTTTTGACATTATAAAATAAAACAAAACAAAACAAAACAAAACAAAACAAAACAAAACAAAACAAAACAAAATAAAATAAAATAAAATAAAATAAAATAAAATAAAATAAAATAAAATAAAATAAAATAAAATAAAATAAAATAAAATTAAATTAAATTAAACAAAAATAAATAAATACAATAAATAAAAAAATACAAAATAAAATTGGAAAACAATAAGATAAAAATGATTAAATAAAGTGAAAACAAAATCATGCTTATTTAAATAAAAACAATCTTAGATAAAAAAAAATGTCATGTTCATATTGTTTTAAAGGTTGTAATACAGATGGCAGCTTGTTGAAACTATGTTTAGAATAAACCCTTTAAAGCCTGATATTTCAAATAAAAGCCATAAATTTCTCATTATTTTAACTTTGAACTCTCTTATTTGACCTTCTACTAAAATTAATAAAAAAGGAAAAATGCCATAAAATTTCATGTATATTTTTCCATCAGATTTGATAAATTTGACATTTTTTGCAATTGATAATCCACTTGAGGGCATTTTAATGTTTATCAATTGTATATAAAAGATTTTCAGGGAAATTATTGCTCGTGTTAATTAGATAGAGGTCTCATTAAATTGTGTATCAAATATGATACAATATACTTTAAAATTTTAATTCATTTGTTTTCTTATAAACCCTTTTCCCTGTTTTGAATAGGTTGACTGGAGGAATAAGTGATCCATCTCTATGGCTTATTTTGCCTATATTTACACATTTTGTACTATGTATACAGTAGCCTAGATACTAGCTGCACTTTATACTGGTAGATCAGACAATGATGTTACACACCTCCCACTTTGATGCCTCTTTTACTGTTGCTTTGACGCTTTATTTTTGCCACTTCAATGGTTTCTCTTGTTAAAATTTATAACCTTATGCTTCTATCTTGTATTTACAACTATCTTATGAAGTGTAATGGTGATAGATAAACAACATTTCATTCCTCTTTATACTTGTACAAGACTAAAATGTCAATAAAGAAAACTTCACATGACTTGACAGTCCTTTTTGGAGCAGTAATCCAATCCAAAAGTCCATGCCGTGTTTTTCCTGCTCCCCTGCTCCCACACTTGTAGTAATCATTTGAAAAGGCACCCTGCTTGATGTAGTGGTGGGTACTTGCCCACACCAGTGAAGTTGTTGGGACGTGGTCTTTTCCTAAACAGCACTACTGGGACTGCCTCTCACTTCCACAACACGTGTGTCCTCCCTGTGCCATGGACATTCAGTGCCTGAGGGACTATTTTTCTGGTGACAGTGGCAAGACTGTGTGAGGAAGCTAACAGCGTGGTTTCACAGTGACAGAAGTAAGTGTGATGCTTGATGTGATTCCACAAAGCCTGAGTTTGTTTTCTTAGAAAAAGGCATGGCATTTAATCTCTCAAGGTACCCACTGAGAGATGATTTTTACTGAACATGACACTTTCTCTGAGGAGCAAAGTTAGCTGTCACTTTAAATGTGTTGTTAAGATACTGTATACAGTATCCAAGCAGATGTGCACCTGTTTTAGCAGTGTGCCTGAACAACGGCTCAGTTAAATAAAAACTCATGACATTTGAATCCTTATCTTTATTGTGCCGCTTCAGGTAGGCTGCAGGCAAACATTCTCCAAACATTTTCTCTTACATGGATCATTTAGGCAGCCTCACACTACCTGATCTCATGTCATCACTTTTACATTTTTTTCACCTACTTTACCCATTTTCCTCCTGAATTGATAGCTCATCTTTATGGTTAACAATGTATTTCCTGGGGCATACGTTTCACATTTTGATCCACCTTTTCATTGTGCTTCAACAACAGAGATCTGCAGCAGGGCAGCTTAACAAAGGCCTTTATTACACTCAGCCGGTAGCCATCCCAAAGAGAGGGAGAGAGATGGGGCACTCCCCCGTCCTGAGAGAAGGGTCCTTGGGGATTTTTTTGATTTGATTTGAGTGGCTGTGTGTAGCTGAGCCTGGGTGTGAAAGACAAAGAGATTTAAAGAGACAGAGAGCTGGTGTGACTCTCACTGAATTCAGCTCCAAGAACCACAAAGGTTAAATCTCCATCTTTGCTCCTGACACACTGTTGTCAACATCCCATACAAGATACAAGGAGAGTCTTTGTCAGGCTTAGCTGGTGAAGCTTACATGTAAAGTGATACATTCATAAAGGCCTCTGGATCTTTTTCACTAACTTTAATGTGCAGGTGCATGGAAAATGTCCCTGACTGAGGCTGATATTTGCTCCCACCTGCTGTCAAAGGAAACACATATGTGCAAGAGGCTGTATCACGAGGCATCTACTGAAGCACTCACTCACATGTACTGTAGCGTATGAGTGAGTGTAGGAATGCATGAGCCGTAAAGTGACTCCCTTGTTATTCTGTGACTTGAAGTATTGTGAGCAGTGTATCAGCTTGCTGGTGTTGGGTTGTAGGAGTGGAAACATGAGTCTTTGTGGGTGCTGTGATCCCTCATGAATAATTGAAGTTTCTCAGTGGAAAGGAAGGGAGGGAGGAGATCATGTTGGGATTGAATGAAACAAACTGTTGATGTGTAAATTATTTCATATTATGGACAAGCTGGCATTTTGTGCTGCTGTTTGTCAGAGGCCAATAACGTGCTCACTCTTGTGAACTACCAAGCTGTGAAATGGGACTAGTCTAAGAGCTTAAGCTACTCTGTTTAAAATGAACAGATCTTTGTTGTTGACATTAAACAGTTTGAGTCAAAAACCTGAAAGAGTCGGGGCATGGACAGTTCAGATCTTCTTCAAATAGATCTGAGTGTTTGACTTATGACCTTCCCCACCCATCAATTCCACGGTAAAGAAAGACGACCCCACCAAACACGTTCTGCCACACACACGTGCAAACAGAAGCACATATGAAAGTTCAATCAAGACTGAGACCTTAAAAGGACAAAAATATATAATCTCAGTATTATATGATCTTTTCTATTATCACCAGAAATGGATGTTTACAAACTTAAAGCATCTTTTTTATTTTTGTGAATCAGTCATGGTGAATATGATTTTTTGTATGACATAAAAATTGCAAAAAATCTCTTTAATGTCAAAGTCAAAACAGATTTTTTTCAACTTAATGTCAATTAAATAGAAATATGTAAGCTAAAATAAGTAACTGCATAAATATTCACCACCTTAAAGTCAGTATTTAGCAGATGCACCTTTGGCTGCAATCACAGCACTGAGTCTGTGTGGATAGGTCATCTGGTCACTGAAATTTTACTCCATTCTTCTTTGCTGAACTGTCAAGCTCTGTCAGGCTGCACGGAGACTGGGCATGAACAGCCCTTTTCAAGTCCAGTCACTTCTTCTCTACTGGATTGAGATCTGGGCTTTGACTCGGCCACTCCAGAACATTCACCTTGTTGTCTTTAAACCACTTCTGTGTAGCTTTTGTGGTATGCTTCAGGTCTTGCTGGAAAATACGTCTTCTCTTGCAGACTGAATAAGATCACCCACCAGGATTTTCCCATATTTGCTGCATTTGTTTTACCCTCTACTTTTACAAGCCTGCCAGGGGCGGCCACAGGGGAAGAATTCCCACAGCATGATGCTGCCACCACTGTGCTTCACAGTGTGGATGGTGTGTTTGTGGTGATGTGCGGTGCCTAACAAAGCGTCTGATGGCCAGAGAGCTTTCTTCCACTTGACCATGGAGTCTCCTAATTGCCTTTCGGCAAATGAGTTTTCATCTCAGCTGCTGAAGCTTGTAACTCCAGAGGGTGTCTTGGTGGCCTCTCTCACTAGTCTCCTTCTTGCACGGTCATTCAGTTTGTAAGAACGGCCTGATCGAGGCAGATTTACACATGACAAACTCCTTCCATTTCTTAATGGTGGATTTAAGTGAACTCTGGGGGATGTTCAATGCCTTGGATTTTTTTGTATCCATCACTAGACTTATACTTTTCAGTAACCGTTGTTTGGTGTGTTCTTTTGTCTTCATGGTGTAATGGTAGCCACGAATATGGAATATGTATTAACCAGTGACTGGACCTTCCAGACACAGGTGTCTTTATATTACATTCACTGAAGACACAGTCACTGCACTCAGGTGATCCCCATTTCACCAAATATGAGGCTTCTGGCACCAATTAAATTAGTTGGACCTCTGCTGAATAAGTTCTGAAGGGGGTGAATATTTATGCAGTCACTTATTTAACCTTAAATGTTTTTATTTAATTGACATTCCTTTAAAGAAATCTGATTTCACTTAGAGAGGGTTTTTTTTGTATTTTTGTTACAAGAGAAAAATAAATACTGACCATAAATAATTCAAGACATCAATAGAATGGGATTAAATACTTTTAACAGGCATTGTACATAAGGCATACACTTAGAGCGTGCCAAAATTGACATCACCAAAATTTCCTCACAGGAGCTTTTGTTTGGACTCTCATCAGAGGAGATTCCACAGTTTGCATCGTTAATAAATCCTCTGTTGACAAGCTCAGATAGCCTGACCGACTGCCCCGGTGTAACAAAACTCTGACCCCTCAGTAACCTCGCTGCCTGAAGGTTCAGTCTGTCTCCTTATCAGGTCAAAGGCTCACTGAAGCAGCAGGGGCCAGACTATTTAGATGTTACAACTTCCTCCCTTGTAGCCTGTTTGGTCAAAGGCAGTGGTCTTCAGCTGGTTTAGCCTCAGGACCTACCACCACTCCTTAATAATAAGATCATGAACCAAATTTCCAAAAATGTCCAACACCTCAAATGTATTTAATGAACTGGTCCCCTGTTGGGGCCTGACCAGTTGAGAACCACTGGTCTAAGGTGAAGAAGAAGAGCTTTAAAATGTCAAACACTCTCTTTGACCATCTTCTCAGGTGTGAGAATTTGAATTTCCTTATCATTTACAGAAATAGCATGTCTTGGTTTTTATTCATCAGAGAATCAAAGCTGGAGCAAAGATATTACCATGGACTGTGGCAACTTGACATCTTACTAATTCACACCCCCCTTAGCTCGCTCAGACTGACAGCATTTCCAATTTGAAAAGACGATATCCTTACAATGCTTGATTTCCCTCCTGTTGCCTTTACTGCCAACACTTAAACAAGCTAAGGAGCACTTAGATTGGTGAAGCCATCCGTCCAGACATCAGCATACCAAGACTGTTTACTCTGTGCTCTCATTACTGCTTAACAAGCAAATACAAGCTACTCATTGACTCTACACAACTTCAAGGTGGTTTAAAGGCTGATTGCCATCAGGATGGACATCTCAGCTGATCTGCGTATAGTGAAGGGAGAAACACAGGAAGCACCACAGCTGAGCTGGATTTTAGCCGTAGAACAGCCCGGGGTAACGTCATTTTAAAATAATCACTCTGCATTTATGGCAGCTGGTCACATAAAATAGAACAACTATTGTACGTCTCATTAATCATGTCCAAACAGGGCACTGGTTGACATGTGCCAATACGGGGTGACAGATGCTGCTCTCTTTGTGTGTCATGAGGGGACCATTGTTATATAGAGCGATGAATATATGAGGGGGTGTCTCAGAAATTTAATAGAGTGCTCAGTTTAAAATGGTTGTTCATTACATTTATGGTTTTGGTAAAGATATCTGTTGGATGTGACATTTCTGCATGGCTCATGGTCGTTGCTGAGATCTGGAAACACTGAGACACATTTCAAGTGTGTTGCATTAATAGGAGAGGATTCACTCATGAATTCACTGCCAACAATTCATCAACAGTCAAGCAGGTCAGCACAACATTCAGTCTGTGAATATAGAAGTGCTAGTTAATAAGCTACAATAGGGATTTAGGTGGATCTATTCAGCTGATGGTACTTTTCGCGACGCTTAAATACTGAACATCTAATGAATGGCTTTTGCCACTTTTTGCCTTTTCCCCTCCATTTTGCCACTTTGCCCCTCTTTCTTTCTACTTTACACCCTTTCCTGACACTTCTTTGCCACTTTTCCCTCCACAATTATTCAAATATTTTCCATTAAATTTGTCTCAGTTTTTTTTCAGTTTATTTTTTGGCATGGTGATGTCTGCGCACATCATGGCTTAGCTGAAGTCTGGCATTACTTTCCTAAAGGTTTAGTTTACTGCTCTCATTCACATTAAATAAAAATGTAATGCTGTTTTAAATGAAGGGTTTAAAGTTTGAAAATGGCTACATTGTACCACAGCATAAAAAAAATAAAATTCATTTTTGTTGCTCTGATATAAGTAATATTATTCAGGGTAAAACTTATGGTTATCACAGCTTAACTTTATAATTGACCATGATTTTGCTGTCCTCTGTACACCCCCAATTTGGCAGGGCCTCAGGAAGCTCCCCTCTTTATCCCCCCCTTATGGGCGGCCTTGATTACAGCACAAACACGTTGGTTTGCACAACCTGCATCTATAATTTGAAAAGATGGAGAAAACTGCTCTAATCTAGACTTTCTGTGATACTTTCTTCCCTTTATTTTATTCAACTGTCTTTTAAAGGCTCAAGAACATGGCTATTCTTATTGTTTTACTTCTTGCAGCATTGGATAAAGTGGACAAAAGTAAAAGATTTGGCCACATTTTGAAACTCTGGTCTTTATTTTTAGGCCATATTGCACAGCCCCACATCCATGTCATCTTTCTTTTACTGTTTTGCCTATCCTGAACCACCCCCAGTGGCTCTTTGCTGTTATTTTTTAAAGATGCATCACTCCCACAGCCCCCCTAAGACTGAAATAAACACAGCTAATGGTTATCCAGCTTTGGCCGCTTTCAGCAGCAGTTACAAAACAGAGATGATAAAATGTGTGTTTAACATTTAGGACACACTGAAAAAGCAAAAGTGCTTAAATGCTGCATCCACATTTTACAGATTGCATTACTCCCATTTGATTTTTTTTTTCCTTTAACTTGGGGGCATCCTTGACCTACTTCCTGTGGAGGCTTGAGATAGAGTGACTCACCAGTCTGTGCAGCAGTGAAACATTTATTTTTAAGCTGCTTTCTGTAGCCAGATAGACTAGAAAGAACAGACTGTAGTCCCCTGAGGTTCAAGCCCGCCTATAGAGGAGAAGGCTGCTAGTGTTACACGCATGCAGGCGGAAGAGGAGAGGCAGAGATGGTTTACTGACTTAGCTACGCACTTAGACACTCATGTCTGAAGTTTGGTGTATTATTTACAACATTATTTTTTTCATTTTAGTTATTCTGTCAGTCATTATGTCAACTTGCATGTACTGTATGTTTAGAAATACAGAGCAGCCTCAGCCAGTTAGGCTAAGTTTAGTATTAGGATCAAGTTAAGGTGAAGCAGTTGGCCTTGTTTTGTCCATCGACAGGTGTAATGATATCCATCTTACAGCACCTTTGTAGCTCACTTACATAAACTTTTGTTTAATTCTTGCAAACTTGTCTCTGCTGGCTGCCATTCAATAAACTCGTAAGAATGCATCAGCTTTTTAAAACTGATTTGACAATGGAGAATGAAAATCTTAATAGCCCACTTAAAACTTAATATGCTTGCAGAACTGATGTTTAAACCTTTTTACAGGCCTTGCTGACAGCTTTCTGTTGTTCCACAAGTTCCAAACATTAGACGCTTTTGCACAAACTTGTTCTTCCGTCTCTTGGGGACCAAAAAGTGAAAACATAAGCATTCTTTGACAAAAGATCTCCAAAATATTTGCATATTTATAATTAAAAAACCCTTACCCTATCTTGATTTGGCTGTAGTGCCGTTATCAAAAGCAGTTCCTGTCTGCAGTGACACAGAGGGACACATTACAGGCTCTCTTTCTCTCTTTCTCTACATTAAAAGTTTTTCAGGCAGTTTTTTTCATGATCACACTGCATGATGCGACGATGAAACAGCCTGCCATAGGCATAGCCTCCACAAAGCATTGTGGGAAATTTTTTGCATAGTTGCAAAAAATGATTTAAAATGGATAAAAAGACACTGACAGTGACAATACGATATACTAGTTTGGATTTAATCTTTAAAGTCCCAGAGAAAAAAGTGAAGGCTACGATTAGTGGTTCAAAAGTCATTCAGTTTTTTATAAACTGTTACTTCAGGTTGTTCAGGACAATGGCAGTCTTGAAGCGTTGCTAGTTAGACTAAATGTTAGCAGTGCCGTAAAAAAGCTACTGTTAAATAAACATAATACATCACTACAAAAATGTGTTCATTAAGAGGAGCTTAGTCTTTATGCACTTGCTGCTCCAAGTGGCTAACTTGACATGTAAAAAGACAGCAAAGAGGCTAGTCAGCTTAACTGGGGAATGATTAAGCTTTAGTTAAACATTTTAGCAGTTAAAATGACAGCATCCCCTTTGGAGAGAGGTCTGGCTGCAGACACATCTCTGGCTGCCCTACTCACAAAGACGCCATTTGTGTCAGAACGTAATTAGGCGCTAAAAGTTTCGATATAAAATTGGATTAAACTTCCGTTTAGGGTCATGGTAAGAGATGAGGTAAGGATAAGAAGAAAAATAGAAAAAGTTAACAAAACCAACCTACATAACCTGAAAACAGAACTTTAGACAAAGCCAAGTAAACAGTAACCTTGCAAAGCAGATGGATACGCATTTTCCTTGTTTTTCACTGGCGAATCCATCTTGTTAAGCGTTTTACATAATGAAACAACTTTAGCTTGCGACCTCGTGGGCTGATGCTACAACTTGTATGTGTTTAAAAAAATCTATATTAATATGAAGCGTTATCAAAATAATACTGAAAATGTCGATAAAGTATCCCGTTATTTACTTTACCTGTGTTGCCCAGTCGGAGCTAGCAGCAGCAGCGTCCCCATTGTCAGCCATCATTGCGCATGTGCGACTGGCGGAATCGGGGCTCAAGTGGTCTCCCTATGACCTGCCTGCCTTGTACCCAAAGACTTGAGTTCGTATGCGTATAAATCAGATTCATATTCGTGACTGCTTGAAGTCGTAGCTTTTAGATTCATACTCACATAAAAACACTCGTAATTTGCTGACTCATATATACAAAACCATTTTTTGGGGGGGTACAAAGCATTTATTTATGCACAAAGTTTTCAAACACGGATACTAAGTGTCAAAGTTATGCATACAGACTTTTGACAGCAATAGTACACCATACACGCGCAGCTTGATAGCGGCTACATATCGTGTTTTGTTGCTCTGATTGGCCCATAGAGATGTGACAGACAGAACGTTCACCCAATCACACTTCGAGTTTTTTTTTCAAATCCTCTGCCTTTTCCTTAACATTTTCTACTGAAGCTTTCCCAGATGGATGTGTGAAACACATCCCTCTGGCGTGTCAGGTTAAGTAAACAGTCTGCTCACAAGAAAAGGCTTGTCCTCCTTGAAAACACTTTGATTCAGCAACTGAAGCTGTTAGCTGCATTACCTATGCAGGAAGCGTAGCTAAAGCTAGGCTCACAAAGCAGGTACATAAGCTACGTAGCCGCATTAGCTATGTTTGCTAAAACTCATGCAGCCTAAGCTATCTTCGCTACATTGGTTTCTGTATAACATAACATTACTTGTTAGCTTTAGCTAAAGCTAACAAAGCTAAAGCAAGCCCCTGTTTACTTCTGAAATGGGTGTATAATTTAATCCCAGAACAGAAACTGACCTTTTTTTGAGTTTCAGTTATGAAATATTGCTTTGTCTGTAATGTTTGCAATGTGGTTATTAGATGAATATAACCACAAGACTTAGTTTGTAAATAAGGTTTGAGTTAAAAGAAAAAAAATCTAAAATTGGAAATATGTTGTACTTGCAAATAGTAGCACCTCCGTTCTGACACAGACAGAACAAATAAATGGTCTGTGAGAGTGGTCATCAGAGATGTAAAGTCTGCAGCAAGACTGCATTGCCCCTTTTTAACAACATTTCCTAATGGTGAAATAAAAAGTAGTTTATGAGGAATCAATACCAACATTAAGACAAAATATTTCAACAGAACAGAGCACTTTTTAATTCATTTTTGTTGTGACTTTCAAGCCAGAAAAACATTGTAAAGCTGACAAAGGTTAACATAAGCATACCTTGTGAAAAAGCATGCCACCATGCTTGCTAATTCAGTTCAATATATAAATATGTCAGGATTGTTGAATGACATAGGCTAACTCTGTTTCTTAGGTAAAAATATTACACAATTTGGCAAATCTGGATCCTTAATTTCCTCACACTAGTGATACTGAAGCTTGGCTTGGTGATTTACACAAGCCCAGTCTAAAAGTATATTTTCAAGCTTGTCACGTAGGTTTGTTTGTATCACAAAATACTTAAGACTGTAAATATAACTTCATAACAGCATAAAAGAAACCTTATGATGTTATTTCACTTGTTGTGATTCTTTGTGCAGCAAAGCTCACCAACCTGCACATTCACGTGACCTCTCATGTGACTTCAGTGTTTACGGTGGATTCATAAAACCCCTCTGTATTTCATCCTGATTTGCCATTAAAGCTGCTCAAACAATGTCTGCAGTCATGAACCTCTACACTGCTCCTATCTCTAATTTGGACTCTGTTATGAAAATAAACAGCCATTTAAAGACATTATTCTATAATTAAGCAGAAAGCCACATGGGGCCAAGGTCTACATGAGTGCAGAACAACTACGAGACAATGCAGACTCAAGGTGAAGGAGAGTTTAATGAGTTGGAATAAAAGCCTGTAAACAGAGGCTGCTGTTGGTTTAACAAGACTTGGTAAAAACCTGGCTGATTGCAACTTTCTGGGAAGCCTGTTGAAATGCCTGACTGGCAGAGTGATTTAGTCATTATTGTTATTTTTTGTGAACCAAATTTGTTGTGGCAACTTAAATGTATAGCTACATGCTGTCCTCTCTCTCTCTGTCTCTCCTCTTAATAAAGCTCTTCTCTGTGTACATATAAAACACTAGAGACATATGTCAGACTTCACCGACAGAGACAGATAGTGTCCCTGGAGATTAAATGTTTTTTGTCAGATATAAGTCTTTAATGGTAGTAAGTTTATACTTACAATAAAACACTAACTGTTAATGAACTGTTTATTCTAAAATAAGATAAAAACTGCAGCAGGTTTCATGAACATTTCTAATTCTCCTCAGACAGATGAGTAAGGGTTTTTTTGTGTGTAAAAATTAAGCTGGATGTCAGCTTTAGTGTTCCTATTGTTTTTATATCCATTAATTATGTATAAACAGCACATTTATCAGATTCCTGCAAATAAAAACGTGCTTAACGTTTAAGTAGCGTTCTCTTTACAGTGCAAATGTGGCAATTTTAACGTTAATTTGTTCCCCATAAACATATAGTATTAAGGGAATATTTACAAAATATTTTTTAATGTAGCACACACCCCTGGCTCAGAAGCCTGAAGTCTACACTACCAACATGTTAACATGCGTTTCATTGTAGTTGTGGGCGTGAGCGTCACGTATGTGTGTGTCACTGTTATGCAGCATGAAAGCAGACGATGATGAGAGGAGAGCAGCCGGTGCTGCTGCCTAAAAGACGCACAAACAATCAAAGAGAAAGAGACGACAGGAGAAAGAGTGACAGGTGGACAGGAGATCATGATGGAAAAATTAAAAAACAAAGGTCGTGCAGGAGTCTCAAACCACAAGAATCAAGTACAAGAACAGCGGTCCAGTTCGGAGTAAACAGCAGCCGTTCTACAGCGACATCTAAGCTAACAGCTAACGTTGGACAATGCGGGACAAGCCCACCGCCATGATTGGAAAGCCATGCCATAACAGTAGAGCGAGAACATTTTTTTCTGTCACAGAAAGCTTTCAGTGTTGCTCTTTGCGCTTGTTTGGATGAGACACGATGTCTGGTTCAGGCAAAAGCTCTGCTGCAGCTCAGTCCCAGCTAACAACAGGCCTGCTAGTGGAATCATTAGCTGGGACACAACAACTCATTAGCTGTATGCAACATCTAACCCTTTCCCTGTAACTATCACATTGCCATGCCAAAGCGGGGCGACAGAAGAGCGACAACATTTTTTTCTGTTGCAAAAAGATTTCTGTGTTGCTCTCAGTGCTAACTGTGATGAAGAAATGTGTTGGTCTGGCTAAAGCCGGGTGTACACTGTGCGAATTTTCCTGTGATTCAGCCACAAATTTAGAGTCGCACGACTCACTTTGCAGTTGGATCGGGCGCCATTTGTTGTGCTTTGTACAGGGGGGTACAACGGCCAAGACCTGACTATGACCCAATGACCTGCTCCCGACTGGTTGGGAGGATTTCTGGCATATTTGATATTTTGGTCTTACGACAGACACTTCGCAGTGGGAGCAGCAATGCGAGCAGAATAAACAGCTTTGGGGGATTGTTTTCCTTTGTACACGTTCAGACAACGTCCTAAATTACCATGACGACAGCTGGAATGACTTTCTGATGCACCCAGCTATGATAAAGGAAATAAACGAGCAGGAAATATTCCTATCCAGGGACCTGCAGCTGGCACAGAGTTGATGCTGTTTGTGTGTTTGGGACAGAGAGAGGTAGCGGGAGAGAGAGGGAGAGCAAGAGCGCGAGAGAGAGAGAGCGGGAGAGATAGTAGGGGGGGGGGTATGACTTGAAACACTTCACCCTCAGACCCTGAGACTTCACAGTGTGAGAACTCAGGCCGTGCACGAACGTTGGATTGTACAGTGTGAGCACACAACTTGTCCGTGATGGTCGTCTGTCGTAAACAGTTCAGTCACACAGTATGAGATGACATTCTGCCACGACTGTCACATGGTCTGCTTAAAATCGCACAGTGTATACCCGGCTTAAGGCCAAGCTAACGTTCGGCTAGCAGCCGTTGTATACAAGCACAACAAGTTGCCCTTTCCTTCTTTAATGATCACACACATGCTGAAGCGGTTTGGCAGAAAAGCAAAAACACCCTTTCTGTTACAGAAAGCTTTTAGTGTTGCTTGATTTAATGAAGAAATGTCCAGTTTTGACTAAGTGCTGCTGTGAATAATTCAAGCTAATCGCTACACAAGCAGCCATTGTACACAAGCATTGACACAAGAAGTTACCCTTTCCCCCTCAACTATCACATAGTCATGCCAAAGCAGGTCAGCAGTGGAGTGAAAACATCTTTCCCATTATGAAAAGCTTATAGGGTTGTTTTATTCGTTGTCTTACAGAAATGTGGCCCAGTTCTGGATAAACAGAGGCCATGCTAGAGCTATATCTGAGTATTTACAGCAGTGGAGGCAGCCATTAGAGGGCTTTCAGCACAAGTAAATCCTGCCCCTAGCGCAACTCTGTATGTATGGCTCTAGTTAACACAGTGGAGGCAGCCATCATTGCCAGCATTCAGTACAAGCAAACACAATTCTGTATTGTAAAGCTTATGAATTAGCATCAGTCAGTTATTTACCTACTTACTTACTCAGACACTGACATTGCCTTGTGTAGAGCTGACCTCAGCAGCCGCCAAAAAATAGAGGCAAAACAAAGATTTTAAAACTAGCTTTTTTCATGTTGAAGAGATGATGGCTTTAAATCAAAGCTGCCATTGAATCTCAACCAAAAGGTGCATTTTGTTTGGGAAAAAAAGCACCATAAACCTTTAGTGCAGGGAACCTCTCTTTAGGGAACTGATTGTTTCCTGTAGTTTATTATCTTGTTGCCTTGCGTGTTGTTAGGATTAAGGTACATGTTAAGGTTAGGGTTGGGATACCAAAAGTTTAAAGTCAAAAACCTGATTACAAAACGTTTGATAAAGCTGAGTAAACAGTCTGTTTACAGGAAAAACTTTCTAATGAAGCTAACGTAGCTAAGACTAAAGCAAATAAATGTACCTTAGCTACATGAGCTACCTTTTCTTCATAGGCAATGTAGCTGAAGGCTGTGCACCTTTGGTAGTTTTGCAGATCTCATAAACCCATTATTCCCCTACATTAGCTACCTAGCTAATGTAGTTAGGGCTCAAGCTAACAAAGACGTGTTAGCATTAGATATGTTAGCTAAAGTTCACATTGCTTAAGCTTAAGATGACATAGCTACATTGGTTCCATAGTAGTGTTAATTATGTACATAATGTAGCTATGTTGACTACTACTACTACTACTACTACGCTATATGCAGCATGCTATCACACCCACGGCTGTTTAAGGCATTAATATGAAAATATATAAATAACCAGTTGTGTCACCGATGGCTTTCTTTGCCTTTATGGGAGCTTTAAAGTCCTCATACTTGTTTTCCTGCTTTGTTTCTTGAAGCATCATCATTATTTTTATTTCTCTTTGTGTCTTTTAAAATGAATCTTTTGCTCTGTACGTTTTCTTTTCTTTCTTGTTTTTGCACGAAGATTTTGCACTAAGTTTCCTGGGAAGTTAACTTCCTTCACCAGCACTAACTTTAAATCTCCAAAGTACTGCTTAATAATTAATCAATAATAATAAAATATTGCTGATGATGAGAAGAACTTCGTACATTATTTAAGAAGAAGATATAAAAAGTTGTTAATCCAGGCTACTGTGTTTTAAAATAGGGTGGTCTCAGGGTCACAGGAAAGCACTCTCACCTCAAAGATGCATGACCTCTGAGCTGTGTTCAGACAGACAGCTTTAAGCAAGTCAGTCGGCACCAGACGCCAACAAGGCTCCGAGGTCTGCTATGTCTATACATCTCCTGTGTGTATGTGTGTGTGTGTTAGTGAGAGTGTGCGTGTCAGAAGTGGGAAGCAGTAAATCACAGCAAGACGGATTAGCAACAGGTGGGCAAACATTAAAGAAGAGAGACTGGCAGTCAGAGGGGCAGCTATGAAAAGTGATCAGGAAGAAGAAGTGGAAAATTGGGAATCCAGGAATGATGGTGAGGAGAAACAGGAAAAAGATGGATGAGAACACGGGGAGAGAGAGAGAGAGAGAGAGAGATTTAAGTTCAAGGGGGGAAAGGTGAAAAAATAGTAAATCTGAGGAGCAGACAGTTTGCTGTCGCAAAACCAGAAGCAGATAGTGGTGCTATTGGGAAGTAGATCAGAACCTATAAGGCCTACAGGTATTGTAAATAGCTAAAAGCTTTGATTGCTATTCTTTTTTATTTGGATTACATTCCCTCTTACATTTTCAAAGAGATCCCCACCCCATTGTTAAAGTAGAAGCAGTTGTTATGTTGTCACTACAAGAAAAAGAAGGAAATGAAATACACATTAATGCTTCAAAAACACCATTAGCTTGAAATGTAATGTACAAAAGGCCTATAATATTCAAGCATATGCTAATGTTTCTGGCTTATTATAATCCCTCAAACAGAGAAATCCTTATACACATGCTGTAGAGCAGAGGTGAATAGATTAACTGTAATGCAACACTTACAAGTTTTAATACATTGCAGTGAGGCTTCTTGTTAGTATCTCTAATGCAAAAGACCACCCAATCAGGAAGAATAACACCTTTGGGTGGGCAGTCACTCAGTCTGCAAGGACAAGTGTCCAAACATGGAGAGGTGTAAAGAGTCATAACATGATGTGGACAAGTGTTGGGAACCTGACAGTTACAGGTTTAAGGAAAGGCTGGACAAGGTCTGGAAATGTGTCTGGTTGCTAATGAGATGCTAGTTCCTCTCTTGAGCACTGTCACCTTTGAGCAAGGCACTGAACCCGCAACTACTCTCCTTAATGGGCTGCAGCCCTAACACTGATATCTTTAGTTTTGTTTATTTTGCACCATTGAAAAATACAAAAAAGGCCCCCACAAAACAATCTGGCTGCAGCTCTTGCAGACCACTTCTGTGATACGCCACATCTGTCAGGATGGAAATAGCCCACACGCAAAAGCTCTCAAAATAAGTTTGAATTCATCTTCCAGCTAGGGTAAGGGTTAGGATACCAAAACTTAAAAGTCAAAAAACGGCCTGCAAAACTAACAAATAAATAAATAAATCTAAAAAATGATAAAGCCAAATTAACAGTCTATTTACAGGAAAAACACTTGTCCTGCATGGTAACGTATTACCAGCTAATGTAGCTTATGACAAACGAAGCTGCATTAGCTACACAAGCTTTCTAGATAACCTAGCTGAAGACTGTACACAGTTTACAGTTTTGGAAATCTTATAAACCTATAGTTTAATCAAGTAAAATAGCTACATAGCTAACATAGCTAAAGCTAACAAAGTTACATTAGCTACATAGCTAACATAGCTAAAGCTAACAAAGTTACATTAGCTACATAGCTATGTTACATAGCTAATTTAGCTACATTAGCAATAGCTATGTTTGCTAAAGTTCATGTTGCTAAGCTAAAGCTAATGTTGCTACATCAGATTACAGAGCCATGTATACTACATAGCTAGCTTAGGTACATCAGCTAAAGCTAAAGCTAATGATGCTAAAGCGAGCCACTGTTAGCTTAACTACTTCTAAAACAGGACTATACATAATTAAATCCTGGGTTTGACCTCTGGCCTTTTTTCCTGTTGTATTAATGAAACTTTGCTCGGATGTTTGCAATATGTTATTTTCATGAGTGTAACTGCCAGACTTTGTATATGAATAAAGTTGAACAAAAAGAAAGATAAATGAAAAATAAGATTTTCTTTTCTTCCTTTAAAAAAAATAAAGAATTAATGTAAAAGGCCGGCCACATTGAGCTTTTGAGTAATATTTATTTTCGTTTTTAAATGGACCTCAGTTCAGCCATCAGGTCTGAACAACAGCAGACACTGGTTAAAAAGGACAGAAACAAGAAGTGCTTATGACCCCAAAATACGACTTGTTAAACTTTTTCAGTCATCTTCAAAATTGATCTGAGCCTGGCCTTGGAGGCTAAAGCTGACATTGTTGATGTGTTGGTTATCGGATCTGAGAAGGACCCTTTAATTGGGCCTAAGTGGGACTCTGTAATTTCTGTGGTTAAGGAAAGGATAAGGAGTAAGGAAGCAGCTAGTATTGGAAAAAAGGACTAGCCTTTGTTATAATTCAAAGAGATTTGTTAGTTTTTGTTCTCCCCTATTCAGTGTGTTCACTCTGACTGAAATTTGACAACTCTCCATTGGTGCATGTTGTAGGATCATGTTTGTGCATGTGTATGAATTTCGGCCAATGTGTGTAGCATGTTCAACAACAGTGTGAAAACTGAAATTCCCCTTAAGGGATCAATATATCTTCTTCTTGTTCTCATTCAAAACACTTTTTTTTAACTATACTGTGTCCTGTGGGTAAAAAACTTTACAACTGTGTTTTTAAAAGTGCCGTACGTATGAAATTATTAATATCATTATCATTTTTATTCCCTTTTTATTCTTTTGCAGTTTTGAAAATGTCTTTTTTCCTTCATACTACTGAAAACAAGTTTGTCAGTGATTGTAATCATAGTTTGCTTTCAGCTTCTGATTTAATTAAAGTCATTACAGCAGAGTGATAGTTCTCATTCTCCATGAAATACCAGCCCTGCAGATTTTCATCTTTTTGTTTTCCCCTTATAATAACTCCATCTGTAGCCAGAAATGAAACAACTGACTCATTATACCGGAGATGTAGTTTCCTACATTAATGCACATTTTTAATCATATCTGCAAAGTGAATAAAACATGAATTTCTCTTCCTGTGTAGGTCTCTAATTGTTTCTCCTCCTGCATCCCTCCTCCTCTCACCATGAGCTCCTGGGTGGTGAACAGGAAAGGAGAGCCACAGTACCGTCGGCATTTCCTCACAGACAACAGCACCTTTCATGGTAATCGACACACAACATGATATCAGTATTTTCTTCTTTTCACTCTTATAAATGTAAGACATCAAAATGAACAGCAGAGGGAGACCCATATCCATTGTTGTGCTTTAAGTACTCATTATAGGCGTTTTCAGCAGGCAGCTCAGCCAAGAAACAGTCCAGTACCATTAATGAAATGTTGTATTTGCGCTCAAATCCTCATGCAAAACACTGTATACTGTGTAATAAGAATACAAAAGATGTCTAAAGTTAACCAGGAATATCTTTTTCTGTTTGTAGTAGAAAAATCATTGTGCACAAAGGGCTGCTTGCAACTCATCATTCTATATGGCTTGTTCATACTAATGAGCACTAATGCAGTGCAGCCGAATATGTCAAAAAAGAGATCATTTTTAGTTTACGGTGCGTTGAGAAGTGTAGTGGTTCCTGGAGAGTTGCTACAGTCTCAATGTATCCCCTACATTTTTAGAGGCCCGTAAAACAAAGCATAACACCTATCTGTTATAAACAGACATGTAAGGCAATGTTGTATAAGTAGTTTAACTTAAACAGACCTTTAGTATTGTCATATTGTCACTCAACTTCAGCTGAGTTAGGGAGTAAAGATTAATATGAAATTATAAGCCAATAAAAAGCTTATTTTATGATCACCACTGATGGACTGAGACAGCTCTGTGATTGTGGATTTGAGTTGTTTTTTTTCATATGCCTCAGCAGTGTTAGGAATGATGCATCACTAGTGTTCTCAGATGTTTTTTTGCATTTCTAGGAGAGGAGATTTAGAAGTGGGTATACTCTCTGGCGAGGGTCATCTACTACATTTGCACAGATGCCAGATTTTTCTTGACAGGAAAAAGTTTTGACTTTCTTCCAAAATGTAGGTAACGTTTAGTCTCTAAATGTGACATCAGTCCCTATCGCTTATACCGCAGACAGCCACAAGGGGGCTTTGACTCGGCCACTCCAGAACATTCCCCTTGATGTCTTTAAACCATTTCTGTCTGGCTTTTGCTAGTCATTGTCTTCCTGGAAAAGAAATTGTCCCCCAGGCCGTAGTTCTCTTGCAGAGTGATTAAGCCTGTCCTCCAGGATCTTCCTATGTTTTACCTTTAAAAGCCTCCCAAGGCCGGCTGCTGAGAAGTTTCCCCGCAGCATGATGCTGCCACCACTGTGCTTCACAGTGTGGATGGTGTGTTTGTGGTGATATTAGTTGATAGTTGATATCACTTTGTAGAAATATGTTTTGACTTTGACATAAAAGAGGTATTTTTTGTATTTTTGTCAAAATAGACATATTGTATTGGCCATGATTGTTTTATGAAATCAATAAAAGGGTAAAACATCCAAGGTGAATACTTTAAATAGGCGCAATAATACCACTATGTATATTTTCCACCTCACATTTTCTGAATTTGATATTACTCTTGGGGCCAGATGGGAAGCTGTTGAAAGCCTGATGTTGCCCTTGGGCCCCCAGTTGATGTTCGGTGCTCTATGGAAGCTGAAAAATAAGTAGAAATACTCGGAACACTTGCGTCAACCCTGTACTTGACCACTGAGTTGTTGTGATTTAATGAACTTCAGTGTATTTTTTGCCATTTTCTCATTCTATAAAGATGATAAAAGCATTAGGATGAATGAGTCTGGAGACTTTGACACTGACCTATCTGCCAGACAAATCAATGACAAATCTGTCACACTACAGCACACAGATCTCTTAAAGGCCAACCTTGACTTTCAGCAGACAGTATTCAGTCTTTCCATTCCTGATGTCTTCTGATTGTTCTGTGGCAGAAAGGCGGCTTGATTGCTTCATCTGTCTGCTGTGGATGATGGATTGACCTGATCGATACGGAGAGTGAGCACAAGTCTCTGTTTCCTCTTCTGTCATGCTTTGGAAAAAGGATATTATCACACTGATGGGAATTTCACTCATTTGCCCTCCATTTGCTGTAAAAATTCCTTCAATCTTAAGTTGACTCTTCTTCCAGAAAATGAAAATGAAATGCCCACTGAGCATGAAATGAGAGGAGAAATATTCTTACATTGCACTGAAGATATCAGATGCGAATCCAGAAGACCATGGTTGATATGTTGATGCCAGCTGAGGGAAAACAGAGCAAACTATCTAGAAATAAATGGTTGTTATTTGTTCATGGCAGTGACAGATGTTTTCCTTTCTTCTTTTTTCCCTTCCTCCCAGTTGTTTCCAGTTTTTTATGAATGACAGAGTGGCTGATGGTTTTTGTTTGGGCACGGTACATAAATCAGTGGGAGAAGAAGAGGGAGGGAGACTGTGTGCCATTTGGGCAGGTGCGGAGGAAGAGAGATTTACACCTAAATCAAAGAGAGGAAAAACAGAAAGGCCTCAAATACCTGGAAGTACACAGGGAGCTCTTTGTTTCTCTTTCTCTCACATGGCATCAGACAGAGGATGGCAGTGGTGTAAGGACATGTCTTTTTGTTCTTTCAGACAGCACTAATCGATTAGTGCTCAGCTGTAGATGTATGTGCATGTGTGCCGTGGTTCTATTATTGTCTCCTGCAGTCCCTAATTGAATAGCTTTAATGTGGACCGTTGAGCACGACTAATCTGGAAGCTCCACATAGACCAAACTTTCATCAGGGAATCCACTCAACTAGGGTGAGACACTCGAGGCTGGATGCGCGCGCATACGCGCACACACTCAAACAATCCAAAACTACCTGTTTGTAGTTTTACGCAAAATCTGTGCGTTTGGATCCTCTTTTAAGTGTCTTGGGACGTGCGTGTTCGCGATGGCACGTGCACTGGAAGTATCTCCATATATCCCACGAGTCTGTTTGATCCAGCTGTTTTTTTTTTTTTTTCTGACGAAGCTTCGATACATTAACCGAGAGACTGAGACACACCGAGAGTGTAAAGTGGGTCATAGCGCTGGCATTCTTGCGCAAGGGTGACTTTTTTTTTTCTCTCACGGATTTACGTGGAGAAAAACTGCCCAAAGAGACTCAGTTGTGAGTAAAAGGAGTCCAATTTGATGGGGCAAATTCAAACTGTCGCCAAAAAAATGAACCAGACTGGAGGGCAGAGCTGATGAAACATCCAAATGGTCAACTCATCCGGCTGAGACACCGCTCTGCGCTCTTCTATCATTCACTCTAACTAAATCCGAGCCAGTCTCGCGCTCTTGCTCATTAACTGCCACTCTCAGTCTGTCCATCGAGCGCGTGAGAAATCGGATTATCGCTTTTGCCTCTGTGTTGCGCCTGCATGGTGAGAGAAGAGGATGTGCGCGCGGAGGCTGGGGATGTGAGAGGTTTGCAGAGCAGTCAGTGAGACAGATGCTGGGGGAGCAGTTGGACTCGTTATCTTTGGATAAAAAAAAGTGACACTTCATCAGAATGGCGCGCTTTTTGTGAATCACGGAGACAATGACCTGTCGGGCATGTTTTGATTGATTTTCACACCGCTACAACCAGGATATAAAAATGATTTCTAAAACGCATGGAGGGAGCTTGTGAGAGCAACAACTCCAGTCCTAAATGGCAGAACTTGAAGTTTGCAGGAATCTGAGTTTGGAAAAGGGTAAGGGATTTTTGTAACGATTTTTTTTTTTACGTTTGATTCATCCACATTTCTCCCTAAACAGAGCGTAAAGCTGTGTGTGCTGCATGCATTCCTTTGGGTGCCAGCAAAAGGGCTGAAGCTGGTGCGTAATTTCTCCATTGCGCTTTCCTTTCTAGAGAAATTGCATAACAAACACTGCCACAACCACCAAGAGGGACTGTCTTTTGCAAATTAGTTGGGAAAAAAGAAGTTTATGTCATTTAGAGTGGAAAGCATGCACATTTCTTACATTATAGTTCTTAACCGTATAATCAGTTTGATTTAGTATAAATTATGCCAGTTTGATTAATTGATGGAAAAACTCTTGATGAAGATCATAAGTGGAGGGGCAGGAAACTGTCCCTGGTGCTGAAAATACCCCTTTGTACTTGTCACTAGGGGGCAGAAAAGCCTCTAAATTTGTCGCTGTGACAGGACCTGCTCTACCCTCAAAGCCTGTCTCATATGTGCCACATCCCTCACAACCATCCTCCGCACCATTCACAGAAATCCAACGACCTCTGAGATGTATCTGTCGGCAAGAAGATGCCTGAGAGACAGACTGACCACCACAGCAGCAACATCACATGCCATGCAGTGCTGTAACAGACCTGGCTCGGACAGAAATAGGAGCCTCTTGAAAGCCAGGCAGGGCATGTTAGCACTGCACAATGTGACAGAGCTTTGGGTCGAGCTTTGATGGCAAAACTGAAGCCCCAGCAGTCCCAGGGCTATTAGTGAAACCCTTTTGCTCTCTGCCGTATGCTGTCAAATATGTGTCGCATCACTGGCAGGATGTGTCAAGCTGTCAGTCCTCACCCCCAAAAGCCCCGGTGTTTCTTTAGCTTTGTGAGAGCCACGCTGAGAGATGAAGGCCCTTGTCTGCTGCACTGGACAGACGGGCTACCGGGCACTTGTGCTCAGAGTTCACATGCCACCATCAGCCCTTGAAAGGGGACAAGATGATGGAGGAAGGTTTGGATGAACGTCCATGGCTGCTAGACTTGCCCACATGAAGGAAATGGCTTTTCCATATGGAATGTATTTTTCCTCCTGTGTGTCTCTTTCTCATTCTGATGATGATGAATCTCAGCATGCTCCCCCCCATCCCCCTTTGTCTTTGCCTCTTTTTTTTTCTGTCGCTCCAGGGCAGAGAAATGGCTAACAGCCACCGCAGGAACACACTGTCATCCTATTCCACTCTTCTTACAGGATTTCTGGTTATTTTCCCTCTCCTCCCCTCTCCTCTCCTCTCAACAGCCAACTGGAACCATCCAAAATATGTCTGCTAGTATGAATTTCAAAACTGACAAGGACTAAAAGCTGGCATTACATCTCTAGTCTAGTAAATGAAGATTTCAATCAGAATCTCCTTACAATTTGGGAACATTTTCTGCATAAATAGAAAAAGTAGTTTAGTACTGATGCCCAATTTGACCTGATTTCAAAAGTCTTGTTGACTATTGAAATGGTTCCCTGCCACATACTTTGCAAATACCCTTCAAGATCAATACTGAAAAAACGAAAACAGGATTTTTTTTTTCAGTGGACAATGTTTGCCATCTTGGAAGGCCAAAAATGACCTTTATAGGGATGATATTGACAACTATAGTCAATATTATTTCATAATCTATGCTAAATTTGACACTAATATAAGGTTTGATTTCATGTAAATAATGCTTGTTAACTCTAATTTGTCTTAATGATAGAATACAGTTGAAGAAAAGGATGATAAAATAGAGACCCTGATGGGGTCAATTTTGACCGATCAATTTGCATGGTTAAGTTGTGACCATCTATCATCAAATACTCCGCTATAGGCCAACCATAAGGGGTGTGGGTTGGGCGGGGGCTATTCACCTGGGCCTGTGGAGGTTGTGCAAAAACATGGTCAGTTGTAAAGTTAAGATATAATATGTTTTTTAGTATTTTAGTTCCAACCTAAACTATAACATTTCTTATCAAATGCACGTTTCATTTTTTTATGCTTCAGTAAAATGTTGACAGATTCAAACTTTAAACCCGTTTCCTTAAAACAGAAAAGGCCTTTTTTCTTGCTGGTGTCAATATTGTGGTTGAATAAACTGAACTAAACCATAAGTGTCAATTTTCATAGCTAAGCCATGACCTGCACAAAAACAAAGGCGATAAAACTGAGACAACTTTCCAGGGAAACATTTTAAGAGAAGCTTTTGCCTTTATTTTGATAGGGCAACTGAAGGGAGACATATGTGGAGAAAGATTTAGACACAGACAAAACACAGACAGAATTGATCCTGGGAGCGCAGCAATGAGGACTGTAGCCTCTGTTTATGTGTGCATGCTCTATTGACTTAGCTAAACGGGCAACCTTTCAGGGCACATTTGAATACAACAATAACTTGTGATTACACTATTCAGCATCAGAAAAAAAGATAAATGTTAGCGAGCAGGCTGGCACTAAAGCTACTGAGCCGACACACATACATTAAATCACATTTTAGATGTCCCGTTCACTGGGCTTTTCTGTGGGCAGGCCTGCTAATCTGATCATAACTACAGTCAAAATAATTATCTCCACCAAGGAGGTTATGTGATCGGGTGCTTTTGTTAGTTTGTTAGTTTGTTAGCATCATAACTCAAAAGGTTATGGATGGATTTTCATGACATTTTCAGGAAATGTCAGAAATGGCATAAGGAAGAACTGATTAGATTTTGGGAGTGATCCAGATCACCATCTGGATCCAGGAATTTTTTAAAGGATTCTGTACCATTGGGAGATAGGTCTGCGCTGTTACCACTTTACACCAGGAGAGGGCGAACATGAGTAACTTATTCAAAGTTTTGGATTTATAGACTTTGTAAGACACACGTCCGGTCGAGGAGATGAGTCGGAGAGTAACACAGAGAAAGACAGCGAATTGTAGCGACAATACAATGATGGGAGGAATAGAGGAATATTCACCATCTGCCATGACTTTCAGTCGTCCGGTGAGACCATGGGTGCTTCCGCAATGACAGTCCACACATAGCGAAGCCAATGCTTTGCCTCACCGTGTCTCCACTCCACTGGGGAGGGAGTAATCGGCGAATTAGATTTTGGGAGTGATCCGGATCACTGTCTGAATCCAGGAAGGTTTTTAAAGGATTCTTCACTATTGGAAGATAGGGCTGATGGCAGAGGTCTGCGCTCTCTGAGTGCTTTTCTAGTTCAACATTGTTTTTTTTGTTTTTTTTTTCTTTTTCACTCAAAGACATGGAATAATCTCATATAATAGGGCATATTGACTATAAATATAAAAGGTGTAAATGAGTTGAAATAAGGCTGGACAAAAAAAAAAGCATTTATTTTCTATACCTCTTATCCTGTTAGGGGTTGCGGGAGTGCTGGAGCCTATCCCAGCAGTCATTATGCGAGAGGCGGGGTACACCCTGGACTGGTTGCCAGTCAATCACAGGGCAGACATACAGAGACAGACAACCAGAAATGCTCACATTCACACCTACGGCCAATTTTTAGAGTCACCAATTAACCTAACGAACATGTTTAACCAACCAATTGACCAACGAGCATGCATGCGAACTCCACACAGAAAGGCCCTGACCAGGTAGTGAACCAAGAACCTTCTTGCTGCGAGGCAACAGCGCTAACCCCTGCTGTTCTGATAATGCTGTGGTTATGGTGTTTTGCATTGGCCTTAATTATAATATGCCACAACAGAGAGTACAGTCTACATCTGCCCTCCTTGTAAAATGTTTTGAGATAACTTTGGTTATGAATTAGAGCTACACAAACAAAGATTGACTGAAAAAAAAATACTGCAGGACCCATCATGGCCATATACTGTACACTCCTTCCTTTACATGCTCCATCTAGCTCAAATACGTCACATCCAATGCTGATTATCATCTAATTCCATGTGTCTCATATCCAGAGATCCATAACATGCTCTTTCTTTCAACCTGATCCAGAAGAAGCATAATTTGCATTTACATTGAAATGCAGTGATGAGGAGTTACTGTATCTTCATGCATGTTGACTTAGCTGCTGGCACATCACATTTTTTTCCTCTCGCATCAAGCGTGCAGGAAGTAAATGTAAAAGAACAGGTTATGTAAACCCACTAGGATCCTTAAGGCTATCATCGATGGAAAGCTGCAGCTGGACAGTTTTTAAATGCGCTCTGTCAAACTGAGTCAAAGCAGGGATAAGAAACCAAATTATCCATAACTACTTGCTTTTATTTTATTTTATTTCCTTCCAACCCCCTCTGCAGTTAATAAGCAACCCAGAAGCTCGGTCAACTTAATATACTCCATGAGACTTTTAAGCTTCATCTGTGTCCCTAAATGTGGCACCAGTGAGGCAGTTATATTTCATTTAAGGCAGCAAAGATCAGACAGTTTGCACAGCAGTCTGGCTCTGCTGCCAAAGATACTGTATCTCCATCTCCTAACAGTCATCCAGGCTGCGTTTAGGAAGAAAGAAAAAGCTGTAACATTGCAGAAACAGTCAACATCAATTCTGAAATCCCCTCACTCACATATACTCCCACACACTCTCTCACACACAAAAGCTTCAGTTCCCGTCTTTGATGTCTGTGCAGTGAACTCCTCCACTCGGGGAGCACCCTGTAGCATCTTTTGGTGAATGCATTATCATGCTGCAGTTGTCATGTGTTTATTTTTATTCCGGTGTGCTGCTTCACACCCTGCTCCCCGAGGAGACCCGGGAACCCGTTTGTAGCATTGCTGCCGCCTCGAGCGCTCTTAATTAGGCGAGGTGGCTGACTGTGAGATAAGAGTGTGTGTTTTCACCACGTTTCCTAACCTTTAATGTTGTTAATGAGTGGATATACCAACATATTTTTGACTTCTAACGCAGAGGTTTGAGTAATTAGTTTACTTTAAAAGGTATTTATTTTTTAGTTTGTCTCCTGAGGTGACAATGGCGTATTTCATCTCCAGGGCTGAAGAACTACTGTACAAATGAGGAGACACTGCTGCTAGAAGAATCCCAATTTCACAAGAATTAAGAGTAGTTAGTCAGAAGCAGCTGTTTTTCAGTGTCACTAAGGATTCTCATGCTATTTACAGTGAAAATGTTGGCAGGGAAAATGAAGGAAACTCCAAATCATGAACATGAAAAACTATCTCTAACCAGTTTTTAAAGCTGTTAATATAAGAAAAGACACAATGTTACCTCACAATAGGTAACACTGAAAAACAATTGCTAATGTCAAGAAAAGGCAGGTTTATTAATAGAGTGTTATATCATCAGCATAATAATTTATACTGAATGGTATTAAAGCTGGATTGTATTATTAGCAGATAAGAGCTTGAAAAGTTAATAATCAGCATTAGCAGATAGTTGTTTCACAATGACATAGTAATGAAAGCACAATGTAAATAGATAGTTATGCTGGGCAATAAATTGAGTTTCAATTTCAGTCATGATTTTAGCTTCCCACGATCATGAAAACAATGCAGTCGTGTTTAAACAATTACTCTGCCCCAGAGAGGAGAGATGCTGTCTCCGTCAGGATGTCAGTGATGTCATTTGCTGGTATGGCCTGTATGTATCCAATTTAAAAAGTATTTCTTTTTTTAAAATTCAATTTTATTAATAAAAAATTGTGGCCATTACATTCCTGAAATAACCTCATTGCTAACATTACAGACTAAGCAACATTTCATAAATAAAGCAGGGTAAAAAATGGAAGAGGTTAATCCAGGATAAAATTATGTGTCACTTTAGCTTCAATAGATTAAGATAAGGCTGATGTAGCTAAAGCTAATGTAGCTATTCTAGCTATGTAGTTAAAGCTACTACTGTATATTAGACGATATATAGCTACAGCTGTGTGAGCTTTAGCAAACTAAGCTTTACCAAACCAAGCTGATGCTAACATAGCTACATTAGCCAGGTAGGTAATATAGCCATTTAGCTGACTTAGCAATAGCATAAAGTAACATAGCTAATGTAGCTCCATCAGCTTTAGCTTGAGCTACATTAGCTACATTACGTAGCTAACATAGCACCATTGGCTTTAGCCTCAGCTAAGTTAGAGTGTTTTCATCAAAGATGATCTTTTTCCTGTAAACAGACTCTTTGCTCAGCTTTATTCATTGTTTTGTAATTTTGTTTTTTCACGTATTAATTTTCATTTATTGCTTTTTTCAAAGCATTAAGGTCCTGTGTCCATAACTGGCTTTTTTTTTTTTACCACTGGCAGTGCTTATTATCAGTTCAAAGCCAGTATAGTCCAGCATACAGAGTGCTCAGTACCCTAGGTTGAAAAAATGCCCTCAGTGTGAGCTCTTTTTGTCTCCACGCTTAAGCACTCCCAGTTGAAAACCATTCCAAATTTTGGAACAGCACTGTGCTCATCAGTGTCAATTCTCCCTCACTTGCCAATCAAAATCCAGAAGGGGCGGGACTTCTGACAATAGCAGAAGAGAAACCAATGTGACTCATCTTTTTCTAGGGTAGTTTTCAGGTCTGCAGCAGCTGCCTGTGTCAGGACAGGACTCCTTTTCATTATCTGTATGTGATCTGTGTGATATTTCCTTGAAATGTGGAAATACGAAGCACATAGAGCTATTCTAAACAACAACATTAACGATACCGATTCTACCGAGAAAAGCGGGATTAATATTTTGTAAAATTGCAACAAGGAATGCTGGCAATAAGTGCACTGGAAAAGATGTTACCAGCCCGTTGAAAAAAGCTGGCTATGGACACAGGCCCTGAGAGTGTCTTATTTTGAATAGTGCATGTGCTGCAGATGTTGAAAGCCAACACGTAATTGTGTTTTTTAATCATGATTTCTATACAAATCAAAATAATCATGATTAAGAGTTTTGCCATAACTGAGCATGCCTCATGGATAGAGTTTAAAATAAAGAGATAAAAACCCCAGATTGAGAGAAGCTAAACAAAACCAACAAGAATTGGAAAAAAACGAGACAGAAGCAATAACTTAAATCAGATACAAACAGAACTGAGTAGAGAAGATAGGAAGACACAGAGATGCATCTGTCTCCAGCTGGAGGGATGTTGCAGTTAAAGGTCAGTGTCTTAACCTCTAACCACAGTTATGCTTCTGTTATTTTCTTTACTAGTGACCTCTGGAGGTTGAGCGAATGATGTTTTCTTTGAAGAGCCAGGCTAAAGTACAGGGATGTTGTTTGACAGACTACGCTCAACCACTTACAGAGAGTGTTTGATTGTGAGGTGCACAAATCCATGTGTAGTTTTCAGCCAGGCTGCAGTGGTGTATTCTTTTGCAATGAATGGGATTTTTATTACATCACCATCACCCTGTGCTGGACAGCTCCTCCCCCTTATTATGTCATAAACATTCTTAAAAAGGAAACGGTGGCGTGTTAGTTATCAAATAAACCTTGTGGGGTAGGAGTACAAGTTATGAGCCACAGGGACGTCAGTCACAATCAGGAAGTAGCTTTGTTGTGAGCAACAGAAGCTGGAACCAGTTTTGTTTTTTCCTGTTTGTTGTTGTTTAACAGATATGAAAAAAGCCAAGAGAGTGCCAAGGGAAGAGGAGCTCTGATCACTGAGCAGAGCCAAATGATCTGGATCTCTAAAATAGCTGGATTTCCCATCACTATGAGTAATGCTGGATGGAAATTAGCTGTGGAATCAGTGGGATGAGGGTTTATTTGACCGAACTGTGCCAAACTCTGCTAAACCAAACCGGATGGCTTGGTGGAAACGCACCAGTAGTTACCTAAACATGACCAAATGTTCAGCCCCAACAAAGTCCATGAATCTTTTTCTTCTTGTAGTTTAATTAGCATGGAAGGCTTTGTCAAACATCCGGCTTGGTTAAAAAAAAAAGCTCAAATAATCAGTTTGGCAGGCACAAAGTGTTTTGTGGATTGGATGTTTCACCAAAGCTTTTTATCTGAATACTTCATTAGGACTTACAGAGCCAAAGTTGGAGATCAACATTTGAGTTGTGTGGTCTGCTTGTTGTTTTGAGGACATTTGTGCCTCTTTTAAGTACTGAATATTCATAGTTCCATCAAATATATATTATAATAAAAAATATATGTTAAAAGAATGTGATTTGTTGGGTTATTTGCTCATGTTAAATCAGGACTTTTACTTAATCTACTGACTGGAAACACTGCATATACACAGAAGATTTTCTTTTACTTTATACAAAACAACCACTGACTAAATCATGGCTGCACTCCTGCAGTTGTTGTGTGTTATTCATGCAGGCTTCCTCTGTGTGTTTCCCTCCAATGACAAACATCAGGTGGGTTAGAGACTCCAGCTGTCTCACAGGGATGGATGTGAATGTCTGTCTGTGTTTTCTTCACTGACATCTGACTCTGTGCCCTCCATCTCAAAAACATGCCAGAAAATGACTCCCTGTCACTATGACTCTGCACAGAAACAAGTCAGTATACAAAAGAAGCATCCCTGTACTATTTGTTCATGCTCAGTTTTTACACTGGAGTAAACATTACCACACCACTGTCAGTTTGTTTGAGTAGCAGTTGCCAGATTTTGGCTCTTAAAGTTAATATTGTCACAAAATTGCTGGCACTACTTGTACCATCTTGCAGCCTGATTTCACATTTATCCAGAAGTCATCATCGGTCATGGAGCTGTGCACTTGACTCATTTTTAATCATATGCTGTTGAATGTCCTGAGAGAAAACAGTCAAACAGAGCAGAGACTAGCTGACATAACCCTAAATTCATGAGGGAAAGGGTTAGATATTATGGGATTACATGATTTAATTAGGGGTTCATTATCTTTGATTTCTATTGATATTAAAAATTCATAACATTCCTGATATCACTGGAAACATCTCAAAGCCCTGTCATGTTTCTTGTGGATGTAGTTTCATTCATAAGCTAGAATTCAGATTTAGTGTAGAACTGTGAAAAGCTTCAAAATCATTGCTGTGAAGCTGTATTTGTCGCCATGTTTAGTCATAAAGGAGTATACTTCTGTTTTTAAGCTAGCACTGTTTGTCATTACTCCTGAACAAATGTCAAATGAAACCAGCATTTCTACTCTTTGACCCTCTGTACTGCTCAATATCTCACTCATTGCGCTGAAGTGCTAGTACGAGAACTAACTACAAGAACTGCAAAATCAGCCAGTTTTATGGAAGGGAATGAAACTTTGAAAGGAAAAAGGGTTGCTATTATTCCCAGACTTTGTATCGTAATGGCTTCCTGTTCCTCTTCGTATGATCAGCCTTTTTGCTGTGCCTTCATCTACATCCGCTGAAGCTAATGAAAACAGGAACTTTCTGAACCTGCATGCACAGGTGCACACCCCCCTGTCGCTCTGTCTGCAAAATTGTAAAAGTAATTCCACCATGTTCCTCAGTTCATAGAAGTATCATTGTGTTCTCCTTGAATGGCATCTCTTCAATTCCATTATAATGTGTTTTCTCTGATTTGTTGTTTTTCTGAACAACCACTGACCTGCAGTTGATCTGCTACCATTCATGGCATGCATAATAAGGGCTGTCAGCATTAATGCATTAATCGCAATGTGATTAAGGTCCACAATAAGTGCATTATTTTTTCTAAGAGCATAGATTGCATACTTTATTATCCATCTATCCCACTTTGGTTAAGCCACTGCAACATCTCCCTGCAGCCACAGTGACGTAAAATAAGCCCACCACTGCTCATTAATATCTAATTTTAATCTTTTTACTGTCCCTCTATTTCCTTTCAATCATAACAAGTTCCTTTTCCCTTTAAAAAATCTACCTGAAGTTCCTTTCCTTTCAAAATAAAAGCAGGTCCACATAGGAAGTCACTTACCCTTAGTTGAAGATCCGAAATGAAACTAAAAGTCTTAAATGCAAATAGTGGAATTTCAAAATGCAACAAAAAAGGGTGATGAACCACAATGACTTACAGAAATTCAGACTCATTTTCATGTCTTAAAAATGGCTGTTTGACAGCCATAAAGCAGGATGTTTGAGGGGAAGGGGCGAAAATGATAGAAAGGGCACCTGCTGTGTGCAGTGGAGCAGTGGATAGTTAGAAATCCTGGTTAAGACTGAAGGCACTTAAGAGGGCACTTTGTCAAATTTGGTCACAAAAGAAGGCACATTTTCATGTTAATCAAACCTAGTGGCATACAAGAAGGCACTTCTGCAGTTAATCTTTCAAGCATTAGAGCACCAAGAGGTCGAGTCAACCATTGCCTAATGGAATACATTTTGTTGGCTAAAGTACCATTTAATCTGGTCTAAAAAAAACTTTGAATACATTGTTTTTGATATAAAAATTGCCTATAACAGTTGTTGTATTTACATTTGTATAAAATGCTGATACATGGGCTGTCATTTCAGAAAGTATAGGTGCCACCACCATGGACTTGCCAGGCCAACTGAAAATTTGCTTCCAATTTTTGGGAAATAAGCGACTGCTTCACTGCTCAAAACACGCTAGGTTACATAGTGGCTTACACCGACTTGGTGGCACCATATTTTAAAAGCTTTTCCTCCCTAGTTAAGTGCTAATCCTGCACTTAACGATACTGGTGGTATACTGTAATAAATGAACCATGCTGAGTGCTGGTTTGATTGAAAAGATTCTTAGTTAGAGTGGATGGATGACCAGTGGAGGGCAGTGCATCTGTAATCACAGTTGTCAGTGCAGGCTGAAAGCTCAGCTACCACAACAGCAGGATCACAATCCTCACAAAGTGAAAAAAGTTAGAATTGCAGCTGTTATAGGATGTATTGTTATGTTCTATATGACCTCTATGTTTTGGCTGTTCTAGGACTTTAGCCTTTAATATATAGGGCAGCTAAAGAGAGGCAGGAAATATGGGGAAAGAGTTGTCAAGGAATTTCATTCCTTTGTCTCCCTCTGATGTCTTAACTAGTGACAAGTAAGCTTAGATTACTTCAGGGCCCCAGGTTAGGCAGTGAGGTCATGAGCAGTGGCATCAGAAGTCTTCTCTCTTCCTGGCTGATAGTCATAAATTCACTGTACTAGCAGGCAGTGTGAGATGCGATGCACTGTTCGTTTCCACAGTCAAGTTTGTCTCTTCACATCCCCTGGTCTTTTCTGCTATGTAGTCAGACAGAGAAGCTCCAAGTAGATTACACACTTCGTGCATCAATCAGTGAAGACCAGCTGAATATTTCTAAACTTTTGTGTCTAAACTTTTATGTTTATGTGTAAAGTAGTGAAGCTGAAGTGTCTGCTTGCAATACACAATACACTTTCAGTTGCTTAAGGTCTCACACAGTGTGTTAGAGTAGCAGCTGCATGCACTTGCAGTTACGACATTGCTTGTCTCGGAGTTTAAGCCACACTTGTAATAACTGTTTCTTATCTTATGTCTGAGAGAAACCCAAAAGCAGACTTAGCACCTTCTCTGAAAATGTCCTGATTTTCTTGTGCCTTACAGCGGGAACTTTCCTGCTGTGTCACGAAATGCCCTTTAATTTCCAACACCCACTCTCACATACTTATCGGAGACACTGGATATCTCAAAACGGAAACACATGCTTAAACTTTAACAATAAAATCAGGTTAAACTTCCATTGAGGGTTAGGGTAACAGATAAGGTAAGGGTTAGGATACAAAATGTAAAATGTTTCAAATATGACCTAAAAAACCTAATTACAAAACACTTAATAAAGCTGAGTAAACAGAGTGCTTACTGGAATGTCCTCCATGAAAATATTCTAATGTAGCCAGCATATCTTACATACCTCACTTAGCTGCCTTAAATATGTAGATAACTGGGCTACATACAGTAGATAACAGAGCTATGGAGCTAAACTTGCTAAAGCTCACATTGCTACAGCTAACATTGCTATTGATAATGAAGTTATGTGGCTATGAAGCTAATATAGCTGATGTAGCTATAAGGCTAAGCTCACAAAGCAGCTATGTAAGCTAAGAAGGTATGTTATCTATGCACCTATGCTTGCTTATGTAGTAACGTTAATTCCGCATAGGGTTGGCAACCATTCCTTAAAATGTTCCTTACTGATCTGATAAGGAACGCCTTTGTTCCTTCTTTCTGACCTGTTTGTAAATCAATGTCTTTATAGTTTTTATTCTAATGAAATCATCACACCTGCTGCTGTGTCTCTGCTGGAACGTGCAATGCTTCTCACTGACCTGTGAAAAGTATCAAGTTTCCACTATGTCTGTTCTCACTGACCAATTAAAAATGTTTTTCGTGTTGTTGCCCCATGGACGATAATATACTGCAGAGTCATGACTGTTGAAAAACATGGCTGTAGGGAGACCACTTTACCAGTAGCCAAGAAGAAAAGGCTGCAGAGGTACTGCACCCATGGAAATAAAGACAACAGATGGAAAAAAATGTGAGCAAGAATGTTTATAAAGTGTTAAGATTGTTATATTTACAGATTAAATAAAATTCTGTTAATGCTAATGTTATCAAACCCCTGCTCTCAGTGCCTGTTAATTATTTTTATTTTTGGGAGTTGGTTGAAACCCTTATTATGTAGCTAGCATAGCTAAGTTAGCTTTAGCCAAAGCTAACAATGCTTAACTTAGTCAACGTTCATGTAACTACTTCTAAAATGGGTTTACATAATTTATCCTGTGGCAACTCCAGCTCTCATTAAATGGTAGAAATTCTTCTCTTTTCACGGTGACTTAATAACTGAACACTCAATCCTAATCTGGACACAGGCTGTCCTATGACATGAAAGGTCGGCATGTTTGATCTTGGTGATGCGCTAAAATGCATCTAAAATACGCATGGAGATGTGCCAGTTCATCATGCGTGCAGGGATGTCAGAGGGATTCATATAGGGTGGACATGACGAAGAACGACCCTAGGGGCTCAGACATGCGTTAAAAGTCAAGTTTTCACTCAGCAGGTGAGAGTTTGCAGCTATGTAAGAAGTAACATTTCGGATCAAAATAGATCAGATCAAATATTGTGGACGACATAAATCCACAATTTTTTAAGGTGGGTCATATGAGGTCCTTGGCTATGGTAGTGGCATTAGCCTCCAGTGATTTCAGTAAAAGTTGCTCCTGTGGTTATTACCAGCTCAGTGTAGTAGCTGTAAATGGGAAAGTTCTATCCGTGTAGTTTAACGAGTTTTGCAGTGTGGCATTTTTGAACTTTAATTTTTACTTTGAATATAAATTTCAACACAGTCCAACCATGCTTATACACTGAATCAAGTGGTAGAAAAATGAAACTACAAACAGAAAGTATTACAAGTGTCACAGCATACTGTACATTTATCACTCATCCATGTCTGTTTCTAAATTTTCATAAATGATAAACATAAAATTAGTTTTAGAATCTCAAAACTGACTTTTTTCTCATAATTATTCTTACATTTTTCTCAGAATTCTGACTTTTTTCTCACAAGTGAAAAAAATCATCTAAAATGTTTTTTTTTCAGTGGCCCTAATAGTCTTCTGTACATTTGGCATTGTTTAAGGCTGAATCTTTATTGTTGATTTGAAGGAAATAAGAAGCTCCAGCAACACTTGTAGTTTAGAGAACAACTTTTAGACCATTTCAGGTTTAGACCTCCATCAGGGTCATCCTGATAAAGGCCATAAACCGAAACACAGTGGCCTAATTAAATACCCTGTTAAGTGAAATCCAAAGAAAATGTCTTAACGCACCAGATATGATAGAATATGGCTGCTTTAGATGTGTGAAAACACTGAAAAGACATGAACTGTTTTGACATATACCTATATATCTTGATATGAAGCAACAATGTATTAGTGAAAGATTTATGTATACAATCATTTAATATTAACATGCAGATTTTTTGGGTGCAAAGAGCAGTCTGACTCTGACACTATTTGGAAAGAAAACCTTGACATCCAAAGTCAGTTTAGCTACATCCCGAATATTGCCATGAGTAAAACAATTAAAGGGATAGTTTGGTGTTTTTGAAGTGAGGTTTTGTGAGGCACTTCTGGGTTTAACCTACAGGAGACGGCATCAGTGGGGCCATTTTATTTACCAGGTTATGCCAGGTTTTACACCACTATGGATGGAGTCTCAACTAAGAAGTATTTCAAAACGGGCTACATTTTGATAAATCAAAACCTCCAACTTGAGGACATACGCTATGCATACAGTATTTAGATTTATTTTCAACCATTTTTGTCATCATTTTATTGCAGAAGATTGCACATCCTCCCTGGGGTGATCCATCAAACAAACCTTTATTGACTTAAGAAATACCTGTAGGTTTTGAAACGACATACATTACAGTCAAGTTTGAATCTTTATTTTTGATTCAAAGGAAACAAGAAGCTCCAGCAACACTTGTAGTTTAGAGAACAACTTCCAGACCATTTCAGGATTAGGTGTCCATCAGGGTCTTCTCAACTAAGGCCACAAGCCAAAATCCATTTTTCTAGATGGATTCCTTTTTGCTTGTGACCTCCATCAGGTTCATCCTAAGGCCACAAGTTGTTCTCTAAACTTTGTGTTGCTGAAGCTGGTTTCATTAAGAACTGGAGCATGTGAACAGCCTTTTAAACCAGCTTCTCTTCTTTCTAGCCTTCTCCTCTTGCATTTCCTCTATCTTTATCTCCAGCTCATCCATCCTTCGGGTCATCGCTCTCTCTTTTGCGACCCACTCGTTCTTTTTCTCCTCGTGGCGTTTGTGGAGCATCTGCAGAGCGTCATGGAGGGAGCGTCTCTCCTCCTGCCACAGTCTCTGCTGTTCTTGAAGCTCCTCCTCCGCTTTCCTTTGTGCAGCTTTTACCATTGTATTTTCTCTCTGTAGCTGATCGAGCTGGTCAACAAAGGAGGCCCTTGTCTGTTCTAGCTCCTCCTTGGACTCCAGCTCATCAGTTTGCTGCTCTTGGTCCAGCTGGTTTCTAACCCACTGATATACATTTGGGCCTTTCTCCTTGGGCTCCAGATCATCAGTTTTCTGCTCTTGGTTCTTTCTGACCCACTGATATTCTTTTGGAGCTTTCACCTTCACTGGAGACTTCAAAGTTAGGGCCTGATTAAGGAGATCCAGCTGGACGGTTTGCAGGTGAAGGTTGATATTTTCTATATCTTTAGCTTGACTGTGCTGGAACCCCTGGCTGGTGCTTTCTTCCTTCCCGGGGCAGCATTCAGTCTTCAACGCCTTCTTCAGTAAAACAGCCTGTTCCTGATGCAGCTTCACACTCAGGTTTTGGATGCCCATTTTTAAAGTGTGAATCTTTTGAGCCTGCTCTGGCTCAACTTCCAAAGTGTCTTTCTGGGACTGGAGCTTCACTGTCTGTCTTTCTAGATCCTCATGAGCCGTCTGCAGCTGCAGAATCAGCTCCTGGGTGTCCGTTCCTCCAGACTGAATTTTATGCTCCAAAACAGCAACTCTGTCTTTAGCTCGGGAAAGGTCTGAGCGAGCTGTCTTCAACTGAGACTTCAGCTCTGCGTTTTCCTTCTGCAGAGATGAGTTTACACAGCTATTGTGGTGATGTAAATGCTGACTTTCCTGAAGTTGTTCATGGAGGAAAGCATTTTCTTCCATCAGCTGTGAAAGTTGGTCCTGCAGGACTGACTCAGATGTCCAGCCTGCCTCCATGTTTCTTCTCTTAGGCTTTGTGGACCTTCTCTGAAATTTCTTCTCCATTTCAATGTGGAAAATTTCAAACAAGTTTTGAAAAGTTCAGTAAACGAACAACTCGCTGTGCGTGCAGAATGACTGGTGACTGATGTATTAATGAAGCCAGAGCATATCTCAGGCCTTATATGCCTTTCTGTGATTGGATGGAGTGGAACACTGGAACACAGGGAACGGTTCCTGCCCAGTCAGGGCTCAGATACCCCTCCTTTATGATATCACAGGGGTCTTTTCCATTCCAATTCCAATTCCATTACAGAACAGACGCTTTATAGACAGGGATTTTATTATATTCTTGAGACTGTTTTTGTTCAGTTTTGTATCTCTCAAAGTTGCAATTGTGACAAACATTGTGAGCATCACATTAAAATCACGTTGGCTCCCTCAGTAGGCCCTGACACGAATGAACAACTCTGTTTACACAAAAAAAGGTGTGTCACATGCTCATAGTAATGAGGAAATTGTAGGTAAAGGTACACAAAATAAACGTAGAAAATGTGAACATGTGGAAGAGTGAAAAGACAGTCAATATTTTAGATGTGTGGTCATAGGCAGTTTTACCATTAGGCAAAGGTAGGCAATTGCCTGGGGCCTCGTCCATACGCGGGGCCTCAAGAATTTGCCTGGGACATAAATCCACAGTCACGTTGAATGTATATTTATAGGCCTAATGAATATTTCAGTCTTGTCAATTCATCATCAGGGGTTCATAAAAACGTTAAAATCTGTAAAACTCTTCATATGTTACAAGGACAGCATATTTTTGCCTGACCTGTTCAGTTTACTTGCAGGTAAATTCTCTTTCTAAAGTAGCTAATTCACCCTTTAGTGTGCAAACATGCAGCACTCATTAAATGGTAGCTGCATCTAGTATTAGGTCATTTCTTTGTTGAAACATTAAAGCAGCCTTTATATCAGCTTTGGTTGTATAGATGCTGCTAAAAAATTGTCTGGCCTGCAGGACGTCTAATTGGAGCAAATCTGGCCCCTGACCCAAAATGAGCTTGACATCCCTGTTTTGCTGCAGTTCAGTATGATTCAGATGAAAAAATATACTGAAAATAGAACCTTTTGTATGTTTCTTTTAATAACATAATAAAAAAAACTCATGTAACGCGGCTGATTTGATGCAGAAATACAAATTAACTACATGAAGTTCTTGATGGGACCTTGGGCCAGATACACTGACTATAATGTACCTAAAAACATGAACGTCAGAAAATGATAAAGAAAAGCCTCAAGTTTGTGCATAATAATCATATAAGTACTGAGAGTCTTTATTCTCATATCTTTTTGGAGGAGACATCAGATTTACGTTTGTTTTTTTAATTCTCTGTCTAAGGTGGATGCAGTTTGTCCAGCTTGATGTAACCAAGTATTCACTAATACTTAACCTAACACAGGGTTCATCAAGTACATCAGCACAAGGGCCAGATTTTAGTCTCGACAGAAACTCTGGGGGCTGGACTTTCAAATACACAAAAATTAAATAAATATTTTGGTCTGGCTAACAAATTATTACAGTAGTATTTGTATTTTGACATTTTCGGGCATTACCAGTGAGATCTATTCTTGTTATCTATCATGCAGCAGGACACAAGGAGACAGTCCTAGCAGCAGAACTGGCTGGGCCCCTGAAAATCCCAGAGAATGGGCCCTCCACAATTGATTTAATACCAAATCATTTTAACCCCTTTTTGCCTATTTAACCCAATTTTAGCCATTCTTTAAACCCTTCAAACCACTCTCCCTGCATGTTTTATCCACTTTGTGCCACTTTTATCCATTTTTGCCACTCTTTACCCTCTTTTCATGACATTTTTTAACAATAGTAGCAACTTTTAACCAATTTTTGCCACTTTTCACCCATTTTTTGCCACTCTTTAACCCCCTTTTGCAACTTTCTGCCATTTTTTTCCCTTATGTACCATTCTTCACCCCTTTTCACTTATTTGCCAGGCTATTTTTGCTGTATTTTTGCCACTTTTAACCCATTGTTGCTTCTTTAACCCAGTTTTTGCCATTCTTTAACCCATTTAAACCAATTTTTCCTGCATGTTTTATCCCCTTTGTGCCACTCTTTTATACATTTTTACCACTTCTCTTATATTTTTGCCACTTTTTAACCCATTGTCATTGCTTTTTTGAACTATTTTTGTAATTTGTAACCAATTTATGACACTTTTTGCCCCTTTTTCCCCTCTTTAACCCATTTTTGCCACATTTTACCACTTTATCTGGTCATTTTTGCAGCACTTCTGCCAAGCTTAACCCTAATTTTAAATATCTAGTAATTATGACATTAAATTTCTGTAAAAACAGATCAAATGTTTAGTCATTGTCAGACTATTTCACTATTCATTGTTTGTGGAATGGATTTAACAGCTGAAGACATTTAAAGCCAAAGGATACTCTTAAAACCACAACCACCTGATTTGGCCCCCGGGCTGCCAGTTGATGATCAGGGATCTAACAGATGCTGGTTATCTTACACTGAATGGAGTTAAATGTTTTATTAGTGGCCACTGCACACTGTGCTGCTTCTGTTAAATCACATTCATATGGCGGTCATCAAAGAAGTTGAGGTGAGTGATATTAGGGGGGCCTCTCATTGATCTTTGCCTTGGGCCTCCAAGTCACTGAAACGGCCCCTGTAAGTGGCTAGCTGGGAAATTTCAGGTTAAAGTCTGGGAGAAAAACTCCAGTGTTTGCGTTGAGACATGGAGCTCATACAGAGAAATTTGAAACATTTTTAGTTGCCTGATCTGCAGTAGTAGCCTTTATAGCTTAGCTTTTGTGTAGAAACAGGGGCTATGCTGACTGTTTCCACTGTACACAGTTGACTGTTCAGTGTAAAGCACTTCATACAACCCTGCTTCTGAAAATTTCAAATGTGCCTTTAATAACTTGTTTGCATGTGTTTAACTGAGGGCCTTCCTCGCCAAATAGTCTTCTTTTTCTTCTACTTTGCAACAAGTTAAGCCTGGTTGCACATGCAGTTGCCAACACTGCAAACACTTCCAAGATGCATGCTCGTGTTTACATCATGTGTCAGGAAAGCCCCATGGGTATTCCATTATGTGAATCATTGTGTCCTATTTTGTATTTATTGTGTCACTCATGTAGAATGAGGTCTTTGTGTTTATGTGACTCTTTACATTAAACATCAGTCCATGCAGTCGATCAGGCTTAAAGTGAGATTCACCCTCAGGGGGAGAAGCCTGTTAAATAGAGGGGCATTTAGTACAAGACAGACAGATGTGCAGTTGGTGACTCTTACTGCAGCACACACATGCCACGTCAGCCCATTAAATCTTCCTTTTATAGGGCATTATCATGTATGTTATGTCATCGTTCTTATCCTCAGAGGCCCATATTTGACCCTAATGAGACCCAGACAATATGCAGAGACACACATCTGTTGCTCTCTCCTCGTTCCCCCCTCCTCTTCATAATCACTCCATAACCTAAACAACAATACCAGAGCTCATGAGTATAGCATATACATCAGCAGCAGGGTAGCATGTTGACAGTCACAGTAACACAGCGGCACATGTTCGGGGAGGCTCGTGATTATCAGAGGGAGGCAGCTGTTCACAGCAGCAGGAGGGAGAGGAGAGCAGATGACCTGCAGACAGGTAGCAACATGTGTGTGCGTTTTCAGAGAGAAGAGTTGAAGGTGCCGCCGCAGATCAGAGGATGGATTAAAAAGGAACGACGAACAGAGGGAGTTTTGACTTTCTTGCTTGTTTTTCGGGATGTGGAGGCGCTCTGTGTCTGAAGAAAGTGTGGACTGTCTGATGTGGAGTTTTTCAGACTTTGTAGCTACAGGTGGAGCTGAGTGTGGTGCATACTGGGACTGATCTGAAGAAGACTCCAGCTGATTTCTTATTTCTGCAGAGAAAATGGACATTTGTTCTTTTTTTGGTCCTGCTCATAAAGTACAGTCTCCTTTTATATATGGACGGGCTAAAAAATCAGATGTGTTAACTGTGGCAACTCTCCTGGCACGTAATGTCTACCACATTAGTGGATCTTTGGCCGTGCCACAGAAATGCAGGCTTACACAGATTGGTAAGTTCTTGCTCCATGTATAAACTTAGCGTACAGACCTATTAAAACCAAGCAACATGAGCGATTTTCATTGCATTTCATCCTTTTAAACATCTCAGTTGGCATGTTAAATCTCTAATCTTGTGTTTTTCTCACTGTGCTTGATGTTTTCACCAATCTGAACATATTTGCGAGCACAAACATTGCATATTGAAGACATTGCTTGCAGCGGCTATTTATAGCGCAGGAAAAAGAGCAGGAGCTTATGTTTATGTATCAGAGTATCCCCAGGATGATTGAATCACTCACTTTCTGCAAAACATAACTTTGAACCTGCACACATCTTAATGAACTGTTCCTCATCACATGCAAAAGAAATTTGTCAGGCTTGCATGTTGATTTCTCAGCATTTCAGAGAGGATTCTGTGTAAATGTCATTCATTTTGTCCCGCGGACAGCCAGTCAACTAAAAACTGAATCACATCCTGATTAAACCTCAGGTAATAGGAGCTCACATAACGAACAGAGCAGTAAGTGAAAAATGACACCACCACTCCTCCATTTAGACGTTTTTTGTTTCACTTTGATTGCTGTGATTGTTGTGTCTCATCAACAGTCAAACTGCTGTGGAGGGTTCAGGCAGCAGAGCCTTATGTCACATGAATAGTGCATGAAGGATCAGGCAGATGCTGCTGAATATGAATTTATGTAGTTATGAATAAATTATGCTAAAACTCAGACTGGTGTCCATTCCAGTCAATATCCCCAAAACAATCTGACCAAAACTCCCTCCCATGATTCAAATATTAGCCAAAATAAAAGATGTTAAACTCACAAAAATGAGATGACAAAGCTGGATGAGGATTCTTGCGTGCGCTAAGATCAAAAATGACAGTTTGTATTGAAAACTGATAATTGGATCGGCCTGACCTGTGTTGTGTGGATCTAAGTGAGGTCGGGCTTTGTTCATCCAGGTTATCACAGAGGCGTCTCTATCACCCACCACATTAAAATATGTTTCATTCTCCCGGGCTTGTGAGGTGAGACGGAGCTTTGATCTGCTATGTCTGCTCTGTGCCGACAGCGATGATGAGTTTTTTAACATGCATGCACAAAGACACAAGCACATATGCATGCAAGCAAAGTTTATTTGAAAATGGAGCAAAAAAATAGAGAGAAAGGCGATGTTTCCATTCATATTTCACCATCTTTCCTGGATCAGAATCTCTCTTTTTTTTAACCCTTCAGTGGAATTGTTGTGAATGAATGTCTGAATGATTTTTCTGTCTGCAATGTTGTAATAAGAGAAAATGCACAGATGATGCTGCAATACACTTGAAGATACAATATATGGACAAAAGTATTTGGACACCTGACCACCAACTGGGACTGTAATAACATTGTATTCAAATACATGCATGTAGTTGGTCCCTCTTTTGCAACTATAATAGCCTCCACTCTGTTGGCAAGGCTTTCCACAAAATTTTGGAGTGCCCATTCATCCTGTAGAACATTCATGAGGTCAGGCCTGCCTCGCAGTCTCCCTTCCAGTTCATCCTAAAGGTGCTTGATGGGGTTGGGATCGGGGCTCTTTGCAGGCATGTCAAGTTCTTCTATGTCTTTATAGTCCTTGCTTTGTGCACTGCAGTGTTAATTTTGGCAGCTACTTTTAATTTTAGTCTTAGTTATAGTCTTTAAATGAAATGCATTTAAGTTTTAGTCACATTTTATTCATTTCTATCCTTTTTAGTTTTAGTCTAGTTTTAATCAATGAAAACTTAAAACATTTTAGTCTAGATTAAGTCCATAAAAAGTCCTCACATTTTAGTCTTTATTTTTAGTCCAGGCATTTATTTTTACCTAAATCTGGTATCATGGTACGTTCTATGCACCCTGCCAAACCTGGGGTCCCTGCTCCCTACAGCTGAGAGGCAGAATAGATACAGCTGCATTGTTTTTTGACAGATTTACCCACAGTGGAGAAATATAATGGATTTTGAATGTCAGATGAAAACTACAATACGTTTTAGTCTAGTATGTCATCTTGACAAAAACTAAACTTAGTTTTAGTCAGTTTTAGTCATCACAGATCTATTTTCGTTACTCTCAGTCTGGTTTTTGTCATGGGAAAAAAACGCTGTCGACAAACATTTTAAGTCAAGTTTAGTCAATGAAATAAACACTGGTGCACTGGGGCACAGTCATGTAGGAATAGAAAAGGACCTTCCCCAAACTGTTGCCACCAAGTTGGAAGCATAGCATTGTCCAAATTGTCTTTGTATTCTGAAGCATTAAGATTGCACTTCACTAGAGACAAGGTTCCTAGTTAACCTGACACGCACACACAGTCCTAATTTACTCAATAGAGACCGGTTTTATGATTTATGAGATATTGTAAACAACACATTGTTTAGGATCATCAGTGATCCAGCGGGGTTCAGAGGGCTCATGCCCATGGAAATTCAGAGCTCTTCGGCTATGCAGCCAGCAGAGCATATGCGACTTCGATGACCCCGCTCTGTGATTTTACGTGAGTTGCTGTTGTTCCTAAACGCTTCCACTTTGTAATAAAACACTTACAGCTGACTGTAGAATATCCAGCAGGGATCAGACAATATAATTGCAAAGGTGACATCCATCACAGTACCACACTTGAAGTCACTGAGCTCTCCAGAATGACCCATTTTATCACAAATGTTTGCAAATGCAGACTGCGTGACTCAGGGCTTGATTTTATTCACTTGTGGCAACAGGTCTGATTGAAACACCTGAATTCAATAGTCATCAGGTATGGCTAAAAAATACTTTTGTCTATAAAGTGTATGTGGCTTTAAGCCAAATAAGGTTAAGAAGATACTGTTTCTGCAAGTTTAAACTAAATCTAAATCCTCATTCAAGGATGGTGAAGGCATTGGTGCTTGAGTGAGTCAGACATTAGTCAGAATTGAGGTGTGAAGGGTGAGATCCCTTTGATTTATCCTCTCTTTTTAGAGCCATTTCCCTCCTTTCTCATCTTTGATTATGAGGCAGCTCCCTTAAGCGCCTCTTCCTCGCTCTCATGCTTCTCAATCTCACCCCATAACCAGGTTTGAGATTCAACTCTTAATGATCCTTATCATTGCTGATGGAGAGTCAAGAGACGGGACGCTGCCTGCAGAAATGTCAGGGATTAACAGCCATAGAAGACATGCAGAGGAATATGAAAAAGGGAGTTGTGTTGACTCTTTTTAAAATGTGTTTTGACTCAAAGGAAAAAGGCAGACAGCGACACCCATACATGTCAGCCCTCTATTTTTGGAGAGCCGCCTGGATGAATAAAGAAAGCTGTCTTCTGTATTCTCTTTTAGGCTCCTTCTGTGAAATAGATCTGACTGCCTTTTGGAAAAAACATTTTTACATTTTTATACTGCAAGGGAATTGAGGGAGAATGGTCTATGTGTGCTCTGATGATGCTCATAAAAAAGCTTTAAATCTCTTTGGGCCTGATTTATCATCTTACATATCTGAGGAGTGGTAGATCCTCTAGCCTGAGTCATAGATTTTCTACCCTGAAACCAAAAGAAGAACATGCTCGTTCACTGCAGCAGGGAGTGTCGATATGATCAATACGACAGTAAAATCACATTGACAGTGACTGCTGTAGTTCTGTCTTTAATGAAGCTGTGAATTTCACAAGTGGATGTGAGAGATAAATAATGTAGCAAGGCCTACGTTCTTGTTTCTAATTAATCCTTCTTCCTGAGTCCATGTCTTCATTGTTGGAGTATTTTCTGCAGCTCTGACGAATTAATATAACACTATACTGAACATGCTCATTTATTATTAACAAGTATGATTTTTTTTTTTCATTTCTTCATATAATCAAATAATTTGCATAATTAATAGCAGTGGGCAGAATAACTTGTTGGGATAGGTTAGGACAGGATAGACAATACAGTAAGATATGGTAACGATAAGGTGAGATGAGGAGATACAATACAATACGGTACTACGATAAGATAAGATACGAAGAAATGATCAGTGGTGGGTAGAGTACACAGTCACAGTACTCGAGTAAAAGTACTGTTACTTAACATTAATAATTACTCAAGTAGAAGTAAAAGTACTCATAAAAATAAGTACTTGAGTAAGAGTAAATAAGTACCTTATTGAAAGACTACTCAAGTAGTGAGTAACTTCATGAGTAACTTCATTTTGTACAATTATTAAAACATATTGCATTACGACATATTACTCAGGGGTAGTAATGTAAACTGTACATTGTCATAAATAAAGTAGCATAACTTGCCAAAAGTAAAAGAAATAAAAACTTAATATATAAAGCAGCAGTCAAGTTATGTTTGTTAATCACAATTATGGGATGAGAAAAAACTGACTCTTTTTCTCATAATAGTTATCTTATTCCTAGATGATGATTTTATTCTCACATAAATGAATTTGTACCTTGCAGTTCTTACTTTTTAATCACATTATATTCATTTTATCATGTATTAATGATTTTTGGCTCATATTTATGAAATTAATCTTATGAACTGGCCTCATTTCTGACTTTTTGCCCGTTTTTATTTTATATTTTTCTTTTTAGCTCCAATTTATGAATTTTTGTCCTGATTATCACACAATAAATTTGGCCTACTAGCCCCATGTTATAACCATGTTAGGTATAATCACTGATATAAGAGATATGCCATACACACATGATAATAATATCACCTATGACGTGATGGTAAATGGCGTCTGAAATCATGCATTTATGAGACACAACTGTGTCTTTGCAGTCTGCAAGTTTAACCAGAGACTTGAAGCTAACTTAACTAACTAGCAGTGCAGTTGTTAGCTTGTTTAGCTTACTTACCATAATGTGCTTTCTTAGATTTGACATGCTATTTTTGGAGCTTGAGATTTCCACCGTTTTAGGTAGACACAGTAGGCAGCACATTATGTGGCTGTTGCTCCTCGTCGTTTGAAAGGCAAAGAGTCTTGATGTTGGGCCAGGGATGAACATCCTCCTCTGAAGGAGACACAGGTATTACATCTTCAGCCATTATCTCCAACTGTTGATAGCTCAATAACTACTCGCAGAAGTAGGATTTAAAAAAAAAAAACAACTACTCAAGTACATGTAACGGAGTAATTGTAACCTGTTACTACCCACCTATGGAAATGATATGCTATGATGTGAAACAATATGGTAAGATAAGAAGATATGATTTGGTAGACATAGATAAGAAAATACGAAGTGATACGATAAGGTAAGATAGGATTGGATACAGTTCGATACCATACGATGAGGAATAATACAATACAAAGTTTTACTAAAGCAACAATTCCTTTTCCCTAGCAACGCCTGAGGGCTTGACTAATAACTGCAAATGTCATTTCAATCTCATAACATTCTTAGGGAATGTAGTTCAGTACTCCAGTAAATAGGATGGGCCATGGATACAAAGTACTCAGCGGTACTTTCTTAATGGATTTATTAATGAAAAGGCATGAAGACACGGGAGACGGTGAGTCATGTGATCATACTATAAACCTGTAAGCTAATATGGACAGTCATCTGATAGAAAGCTTGGTTTTAGTCAAACCAGTTGTTTGAATGTACAGAATAATACCCTCTTCTGCACTCTGAGGTCACAGAGGTGAACCTGAGCTGTCCACACCCTCCAGGAGCTGATTCTCAGAAACACGTCAATATTTACATGCTGCTTTATCAGAAGCGTTTCTTATGGCTCTACAAAGAAATAATGACTTTTTTCATTTGTTTTATGTTATTCAAATATGTTATTCAAATCTTCTGACAGTAGTTTATAGAATTTACCTCTCAGTGTCCAGGTGAGCCCGGAAAAAAAGTCATGTTCTACTTGTAGCTCGTGTGTTACAGCGCCATCATGTGATGTTCTGAGGACACTCATTGCATTGCTCACCAGCATCCCAGTCATTAAAGTTGTCGCATTCACGAAATTAATTAAATGAAATTATGAATTTGCTCATAATTGTATTTAATTTGATATTTTGTGCCCTTGTAGAGTATGACTGCTACACGTTACCATGGTTACTTTTCTCGTCCAACGGCTGTGGTGCATCAATTTGGAACAGTGTAAAGATTTTTTGACCAGAACTATTTGAGAAGTTCCATAAGTGTCCATTTAACAGAAGCTAATGAGCACCAATGGAACTTCTAGAGCCAATCAGAATCATCAATCAAGATCATGGTATAATATAAGGTAGGACAGGAAGATTTGATGAAAAAAAAAACAGTACTAGAAAAGCACTTGGAGAGCCCAGACCTGCGCCATAAGCCCTATCTCCCAATAGTGAAGAATCCTTGAAAAAAATTCATGGATCTGTTCCCATGTGCCCCCCACCACGGCATTCGCCAATTACTCCCTCCCCGGTGGGGTGGAAACACAGTGAGGCAAAGCATTGGCTTTGCTACAGGTGGACTGACATGTTCGAAGCGTTGCCTGCTGGTGCCAACAGATGCACTGACAGTCTCACCCATGGTCTCACTGGACAACTAGAAGTCATGGCAGAGGGTGAATATTCCTCTATTCCTCCCAGCATTGTGAGTATTCTCTCTACAATTCGCTGTCTTTCTCTCTGTTACGCTCCAACTCGTCTCCTCGACCGGACGTGCATCTTTCAAACTCTATAAACTCCAAAACTTTGAATAGAAACACACCCAGTTCAGTTCTTCCTTATGCCATTTCTGACATTTCCTGAAAATTTCATCAAAATCCGTCCTCAACTTTTAGATTTAAACTGCTAACAAACGAACAAACGAACAAACCCACCCGATGACATAACCTCCTTGGCGGAGGTAATAAGGTAAGGCAAGATAAGAAGATACCATTCAATAGGGTAAGACAAGAAGATGCAATATAATACTTTAGGATTCTAAATAATACAATATAGTACAATCAAATATCAAATGATAGGATGCAATTTTATACAATACTAAAAGGTAAGATAAAAAGATACTGTGAGATATGACATTATACACTGTATATGACCAAAGATTACCCAGTCTTCTTCCTCTTTTATCATGTTTTCAGTTTTGTCTTTGGTTAGCTGATATTCACTCATGTCATCCTCAGTCATATCATCTGCCACTTTAAGGAGTCAGTAGTGATACTGTGGTCAAACTGGCAGGAAAAACACAGTATTATTTTAAATGACAATATCAATATTCGCCACCAAAGATTCCACTAATTTATGATAATATGTGATCAGGATGACAATATATTTCTGTTCTGATCATTTTCCCATCTAAGCAGATAGTTACCTATTAAAATACAGATTGCAAATCATGATCTTTTGAGGAGGCTGCTTTTAATGTTATTCTCCTATTAATATTATTGATCAGTAAAAATAGTTATTTTTTACTGAAACAGGGTTATTGTTATGGACAGATTACAGAGATAGTTTAAAAATTTTTTAAATGGGGTCACAGAAGTACTCGTCAGTAGTAAGTGTATTAGCCATAGGATATACTGATCAGTGTGGCCCCTTTAAGGAGAGATGAGCCAACAGCTTCCTTTTTTGACAAACTTTCATTTAGCATTGCTGGATTTTCAGTTTATTTGTGAAATTTTGAAAGTCTATAAAACATCAGCATTGGCAGTTTTACCATTAGGGAGAGGAAGGCAATTGCTTGGGGCTTTGTGCTCCAAGGGGCCCCAAGATACAGTCATTGTAGATGTGCATTAAAAGAGCACGGCCAAAATGACCTTAAATGATTTAGGTTTATTTTGAATGTAAACTAGCGGCCAAGATTGAATAAAATAGCATCAAAATACTTTTTTGTCATCCAAATCGCCCTGTATGATGTGGCTGTGGCTATTTTACCTACTACTGATGAAGACCTGATGAAACTTTAAAAAATTCCCATACTTATCACTTTAAGAGAAGAATCATCCAAGTCTGCAATCTGCCTTAACTCTGAACAGCTTTTTGAACATCTTTCAGCGCAGTTCTAATCCTCTGGAAGACCAAAATAAGAGTTAAAATTAGAGTTAATATGTGTTGAATGCTGATTATCTTACTTTCAGAGAAAACTGTTGAGTAGTATGTTTAGTTCATCAGCCTTAAAAGCACTTTTTAATCTTTATTTTTTGCTGTTCAGCTGATGTGGCCAAATAAGAATTATTCTACTCTAAGTGACTCTCACTGTATTAGTTAAAAATGATTTTTTAGGAAAATATTTTCTTGAAAAGCTTGATTTGATGTTTTAACTGCTGCTTTTTATGCCAAAGTGAATGACTTTATTAACAGTGTTTAAATCAATGATGCCTTTTGCTTAGGAATTCAGTGTTAAAGCTGAAGTGGTGACATTTTAGTCATTAATCTTGTAAAGCTCACACTGAAAGCTCTATTAATCACAATGAAATTCAGTCGATTTCTGAAACCAAAATAAGTAACAGCTCTCATTTTGTTTGCTCGACCCTAACAGATGATGTGGTTTATTTTGACCTTGTGCTGGTTCTTCTCTGAAGGCCTTGGTGGAAACACTTCTCGCTAAACCAACAGTGATGTGTGTGAAATAAACAGATCCCTGTGGAAATCAGATCCCAAGTTAGCTGTTTTTCTTTCATTTATTTACATGGCTGGCTGTTTCTCTTCCCACGTACTGGATTGTGTTTCCATCATGGCAGGCTGTGTGACCAGCAGGACATTCATGATTTGTCTTTGGAAATACAAAGGTTCAGGTTCATGTGCTTGAGTGTAGTCGTGTGTGTTTTATACTACAGTCCCTGAAGTGAGTCAATGACTCAGATTATAGTAAGTACAGTTTTTGTCATTTAAGCCTCTCCTCAGGCCAGAGAGTCTGTTAACAAGGCATCAGCTCAGTGGGAGTGCTGTTAAATGATCCTCAATACAGAGCTCTTAATCCAGGAGAGATTGACTTAAGTTGTCCTTAAAGATAGTCACCCATGATGTCTCAAAGAAGAAAGATTTGCAGAACCGCAAGCATTTTTCGTTTTCTTATCTTTCCAAAGGGTTAATGGACTTCTACAGATTTTAGTTTTAAACCCAGAAGACTGTTAGACATCAAGCAGTGATCACAAAACAAGATAAAAGCCCCCCACTCCCAAAATATCCACCCACGTCTAATAAAAGTAAGCTAAGTCAAGATGTTTTTATTTGAAGATTGTCTTCAAGCGACCACATCTGTTCGGAATTTGTTCAAATTGAAGATATAAACTTGTTCAGTATTCTGTTGTATAGAAGGAAACCCAAAAACAAACAAGGTATGAATTTCCATGTGGGACAAAACAATGAATAATAAATAGGAAGCAAGACGAAGAGGGAAGCTCAATAACTGCAGCAAGTCTATTTTATATCCTGACTTAAGCTTATGCAGTTTTACTTTCCCATATTTTAACACCATCTTTGTAACTTTATTCTTGTTTTGTTCTATATTTTAAATTTTCAGTGAAAAGTAGGGGCTGCACAGACTAGTCGACTAGTGGACCAGTCGACTTTACTGCTGTGTGATGACTCTTTTTGCTTGAAGCCGACTAGTCACTCATCACAAGATTAGGCAATTATAATGCCTAATGTGTAGCACTTTTTATTGATTTATCTAAGGTTTTTGACACTGTAGATCAAAATTTACTGATAAATGTGCTTCACCACATTGGCATGTCAACCCAAGCAGCATCATGGTTTGTCAGCTGTTTGATGTGTTTAGATGGCTGGATCCACTTCTTCCTCTCTGGAGCTCCTAAAGGCTTGCCTCAAGATTCAGTCTTAGGACCTATTTTATTCTGGTATGTTATATACCATATTAACCTTTTGTTGTTTGCGCTCTTACCAAAAAATGTTTGTTAGCTTCCTGTTCTAAGGAGAATATTGATTATGATTTTCAAAATATATAAACTGTTGGTGATTTTAAATTATACCCTTATCCTAAATCATTCATGATTTCATCAATGACTAGTCGAAGTCGACTTTTATCACGTGAAAGTCGACTTTAAACATTCTCAAGTTGTGCAACCCCTAGTGAAAAGTAGTCCTAAGTTTAACATAAGTTTTTCCTGTCCATTCTGTAATGTTTCTTAGGACCTAAGCATGTAGCACCCTATTATGTAATAATTACCTGATAATGTAATAACGCCTGATAATGTAATCAAAATTTACACTTAACTCGATCGAAAATGTAATAAAACCCAATAATGTAATAACTTCACCAATAATGTAATAAAATATCCTGACTGATATTGAAATAACATTTTTTCAAAACTGATAATGTAATACTTGACAGATAATGTAATAAGTATGTTCATTTTCAGTCCAGAGTTCTACATTTTGTGTTTTAAGAATCTAAGAATGTTATATACTCTGGATTTGAAACAACAGAATGACTATTGGGTTAAATTGCAGACCTTGAGTACCACACAGCCATATGCACATGTGCAAATGCTTGGGAGACCAGAAGTCCAGCTCAGATAAGCTTCTGAGCAGCACTGGAGACCCCAGGTAACTCTTCCCTAAACATACCTCTTTACTTCACAGATTCACAAGTTCAGCTTCTGTGTGGTCAACGCTGTAACAACTGGTTATTACGGTACTACATTACTAGTAAACAACATTATGATGAGTAGCTTACAGATCTGCTCATGAACATTAAGGGGGGATCAAGTCAGCTAAAATATGTAGACTAGTAGTATGAATGTCTTTGGAAGCAGTGGTTCATTTAACTTACCGTAAACCAAATATAAATTATAGAGGTTGGACATCTCACCAATAACAATTAATAACATGGATACGTGGATACTGTTATCAGGCGTTATTACATTATCAGGAAATTATTACATTATAGGGTGCTACAGAGCACCAAATGGTTTGAGGACGTAATCGTAATTCCAAAGTCAAAGGATTTTTACTCCTCTCCATCTTTTGTTAGACTTTTCTGCATCTCAGCGTGCTCAAAAAGTCATGAAATTTTGCATATGCAGCAAGACTTGCAAAAATTGCAATATTCCATACGTTTTTTCCCTCTGAGACCAACGTTGTTTTATTTGTCACACAGGTTGTTTAAAGTTATTTAATTTTTAAACTATAAATCGTAGCTTACTTTTTTTTCTCTCGGCCTGTCTGTGTGCCATTCCAGTGACGCTATCCACATCTTTGTAGCCCTTACAGAGGATTTTCTAGTGAGACTGGAAGTTGGGTGGCTTTCAGGGGTCTTTAAAGATTAAATCCACACCAGTAACTCTGACATTGAACATCTTTTTTATCCACTTTTAATCAATTTTTTATCTTCCCTTCCACTAGTGGCTAATGCTATCCACCACACTGTTTTGTTGTCACATCATGCTTTGCCAAACTGCAAAGCAATATCTTTACTCGAAGATCATAAAGGGGATGGCCTGAATGATCTTGATAGAGAGACTGAGAGAGAGCCTGATATGTGACCCTCTCTGTCACTGCAGACAGAAACTGCTTTGAATAATGGCTTAAATACAGCCAAGTCATAAAAGCGAGAGTTTTGTCACAGTGTGATTATTTTTTTCACCTTTGCCTGCACAAACCAAAAAAAGCATCTTTAAACATTTTTTCACCCTCATCATGTGAAATGTGTCCATGAAACTAAAACAGTGGTTTACTTTTTAGTAAATACACCCCATGGGGTGCAGTTTTACTTGTGCAGAGTCTTCAGTTCTAAACAAAAATAAAGCTGTGGAGTCGAGCTGAGCTAAGGAGTGCTTCTCTGCTCTTTGTCTTTTGTTATTGTTATGATTGAGAGTCTGCTGAAATCGTATTTAAAGGTGGTTTACTCTTGTATTTCATCAATGTTGTTAGGAGTGAATCAAATCAAACTGATGTTAAAGAGAGAGTAAACGAAGTGTTGTAAGCACAGTGGATCTAATAGAGCCTACAATATGTCCCAGTGAAGGTTGTTTGGGGTGAATTCTTTACATGAATTATTAACATTTCAACAAAATATTACAAGCATTCTCTTTAGTTACCTCAAAGATAAACTATAGGACCTACTGTATATAAGAGTGCTGATACTTGTAAGCATAGACATATTACATGCAAAACATCTGCTGCATCCACACTTATGCATAACCAAAGAAATAAGCATAAACACACTCCTACACATAAACACACAGGCACGCTCACACTCCACTAATGAGGCTGGAAATCTAGCCATGTCTCTGCTGTCGTCCTCGTCTGTATTCCTGCCACCAGCTGCCACAAAAAGTAACAGGTTTGAAGTTTAGTCTTTTATCCTTTTCAGAGCTGGACAGTCGGAGAGAGAGAAGCAATCAAACACAAAGTTACTTCTCTCCATCATTTCAGGCCTTATCGTCTCCTCTTCACAGCTCTCCTCTTCTGTCTTTCTTTCTTTCCTTCTTCTGATTCTAGTGGCTTTAATTGAGCAGTCGCCTATAGAGAAGTGTAGGGGTCTTTTTGTTCTCCTCTGAGGGTTTGATGCACATACAGCACAGTATATACTGTAGTTCAATTAAGCATAGCTGAACAGATGCAGAGCTGTCATCTGCCCTGTGGAACTATTAAACTCTGCTTTGCAATCTCCAAAAAATTGTATTGATGTATCACAGTCTAACCTTTTTCACACATGCGGTCCTGAAATTTTCTAGAGCTTTTTCACAGCTGGCTTTTGCTGAAATCATACTTGCATGCACTTCGTAACAGGAGACTTTAGACTGAAATTATGTAAAAATGATGAAATGGCAGACATAGCAGTGCCCAACACTATAATACCACTCTCTGTCTTTGTATTTGTACACAGTGCAATCAGACATATGCAGAAAAGAGTATCAGGCCGCACGTTGTGTTCCAGTGGCTCACCAGTCCTGTGAAGTAAATTACATACCCCCCTTCAGCTTGAAGGGTGAATTTCCCTGGATATTCCCTGCTGTGTTTAGACATCAGCTCACCCTGAATTCACATGGAAATTATAATAGCAGGTTGGAGGAAAAATTCCAGGTGAAGTCAGGCAGAAAATGTCTGCTGTAACAACAGTTACTGCCTTCATATCAGTGCAAAGTATATTCGGACAAAGGCACACTATGAATGAAAGATCGATGAAGATAAAAGTGAGCAGACAAGAGTGTAAAGCTGTTTCATTGTGCATGTTGTTGCACCAGTGGCTCACCAGTCGCAAGATGTTAATATCAAACCCCCACTCCAGGCTTGTACAGTGGATTTTTATGAATATTCCCTACTCATCGAAAACCTGCAGACATTTTCTGGTCTTTAGTTAATTAATTAAAACAACCATGATGCACCTATACAGCTAGTCAAGGTTGAAGTTTTAATTAGCAGGTTCCCCCCTTTTTTTTTTTCTTAAGGAAGACACTACTTCTTTCCAGAATTTTAGTGTGAGTCTTGCTTTGTAACACTTTCAACTAGGATTAGTTTCTACTTGAGACTTAGGGTGCTTTCACACCTACGTCATCTGGTCCAGACTTTAAGAATTTTCAGTTTGATCCAAACCAAAATATCTCCCCTGGTTTAACCAAGGTCCACACCAAACAGTTGGACCTTGGTCTGATCAAGAGATGGTCTCAGACCAAACTGAACCACGGTCTGGTTCATGCTCAGTGTGAAAGCATTATTTTGAAAGTGGGGGGTTGTTATCAGTGGCCAAATATTTTCTGAGAGGATGAAAGAGAGGGGATACAAGAAGAGAACAGTGCCACCTGTAGATAAAGAAACAGCAGTCTGTAAGAAGGCGCTCATCTCTCACACTAAAACCTCACTTAAAACACCTTGGTTTGACCGTGCATTATTTACTCTCCATCTCTCCAATTTTGCACAGCTGTGATTTACGAGCTGGTACCATATGAAGCTCCGTGTCAGGATGGGTAATCAAGTGTGATTTTGTAATTTTTTTAATGACTGTCAGAGCCACAGGCTTATCCTCACGGCCTATTTTCTTTTCAGTATTAGACAATTTGCCACGTTCTGTGAATATTTGCAGAAAATAAAAATGAAACAGACTCAGTGTGCAAGGTTTGAGTGTGTGTCGTACACACAGAAAATAATGGACCCATAATAATGAGACTGTATTCGCACAGTGTGAGCCCATTAATCCTCTGAGCCTCATGGAACTATATAGATTTTAAAATCATTTAAGGTGGCAGGATGGACTTTTTGCCGGGTTGAAACTAAGGCCCTGTCCACATGGAGACGAAAACGATATATTGCCGTTTTGTTTTGAAAAAGCTTTCTGTAAAGGCGGGTTCATTTCAGGAAATATCCGCGAAAGCATGAGACCTCTGGAAACGACTGAAAACGCTGTAGTGCATATGCCAAACCTGTATGTGGCGCTGTGTTGTTGCCACAGAAATGCACCAAAAGAGAAGAAGAACATCACAGAAAACTGACACAAACTTTCTTCTACTTGCCCATCTGGTTGTTCTCCACGTTGGATTTAAGAACATCTGGTGTGTGCGTTTTGCAGTGGTGGTAAAGGAGCATCAGATTTTTCTGTAAAAGCCATAACAAGCTCAGTAGCTTCTGCAGCATGAACACAACCATGTAGCCTGCTATTATTGTTTTGGCTGGATCCGCACAGGCGCCTTAAGGGAGCTACGCTGTGTGTGACGTAATCGTTTCAGGAAAGATGCGGGTAGCCATCTACACAGAGACAAAATGGTAGTCATTTATGGATTTATGCACTCTAGGACCGTTTTCGAAAAGTATTTTTACAGTCACCCAAAACGGCATTTTTGTGTGGATGAAATGCCGATACGACAAAAAACTTTTGCGTATACGTCTGAATTAGTCTCCGTATGGACGGGGTCTAAATCAGTCTTTGCTCAGGTCATGACCTGAGTGCCATGGTAGCTTCTTACGTACACATGTGGGCTGGGCAGGAGTCTATTTTGCTATACATTTCACAAAACACAAAAATATTTCACAAAACACAAAAACATTTCACAAAACACAAAAATACAAGATGTTTTGTGAAATATTTTTGTGTTTTGTGAAATTTATTTTTCACTTTTGAAATATTAATCCTGTTGGCCATTTGCTGACTCATGAGAAAAAGGGTCTATTAAATTTAAGTTTATTTCATGCAAACTGATTTGCAATTTCCTTTGCACAACTGGACATTTAGATTGAGACAGAGATCTCCAAACTTAAGTTCTCAGAGTCTGCAGGGATAACTAAGTAGTGTGAAGATTTCCTTTTGAGCAGCCTACAGGCCCGCTGTGAATCTTTTAACAGAGAGACACACATCAGCCCTGTCTCGATCTTAGTCATCTCTCCTTCTTTTCTCTTCTTCTTCCCGTAGCAGGTCAGTGTGTAACAGAAAGGCATCCTTGTGCGTTCACACAGTAACATCTCTGTTGTAGTTTGGACTCTGACCCACATCAGCTGCTGCCTGCTTTGCTAATTGAACAACCCTGTGACATTTGGCTTCACTTCCCCCTGAAATAGGACAAATAAAAGCAGACACCTGTTCTCTTTGTGTCTTTATATAATGCTCCTCTGACCCCGGTGTTTATGTTTGAGTGTTTTTTTGTTCTGCAGTGGAGAGATGCATGAGTGTGATGCAGTCAGGAACACAGATGGTGAAGCTGAAGGCGGGATCCAAAGGCTTGGTGAGACTCTTCTACCTGGATGAGCATCGCTCCTGCATCCGCTGGAAACCATCACGCAAGAGTGAGAAGGCCAAGAGTGAGTATGCATGGACACACAGATGCATAGGTACAGCTGAATGCACTCACAGATACAAGAGCATTCACACATTTCTCTCTATGACTGTCACTCCTGCTCCGCTCTGATGCTGCTGCTTTAGATTTAAAAGAAAACATGATATAAGAGATTATTAGGGCCTGAGCTCTGACCAGTGCGAGGGCCCTATTGGTATTGAAGGGATTTTTTTTTCTTCTGCATCTTGTCAGCTTGTTTTGGGGGCCTTAATATATGTGAAAACTGTGTTTTTTCTTTTTTGCTCAAAAGTTGTCCCCCTCGAGAAATAGCCATCTGGTGGTGGATCGGTGTAAGTCAATGGCACAGTTTACTCTAGGGGGCGCCAAAAGTGAGATAGGGACCTGGGTAAGATCTACATGTGTGAAACTCGGAACACATATGTATCATGATGAGACGAGAAAAAAATTACATCATGACCATCCTCCAAAACATACAGGAACTGAACCACAGATGCCAAAATGTCAAAATTTGGCATTTTTTGCCCTGTTTTTATTTTTTAAAATTTATTTATTTATTTATTTATTTTTACTGACAGACACTTTGCACATTTAAACAATTTGTCTAAGGGCTTTCATTTGATTGCCTCCAGAATTTTTTTACTCAAACTAGACAACCATGAGACCAAAATTTATTCAAATGGTGAGTTTTCACCATAGGGTAGGGCCGTTATAGGTGCCCAAAGTTAAAGTTCGTTTTTTGTCTATTTTTTACCATAAATTACACCAATATTGCTTTATAACTTTTAAGTGTTTATTTCATTCATCACTTCAAACTTCACAAGGATAATCACACATTGGTTCTGTATACATCCACGCATCAATATCATTACTTTGCCAGTCAAACCTTTGCACCACTGATTTTTGATGTGTTTTTCATGAGTTGCAACAAAAAAAAAATCTTCATCGGCACACCGTTCAACTCAGGCTTATGAATTGTGGTATGCATATGGGTCATCACCGGACCAACAAAAAAGCCTGGACCCAAGCCCAAATCTCAACCGGAAGTCCACACGCTTCATCACAATTTCACAATAAGCCATTTTTTGTGTCATAACTCTGGAATACGTTGTTGTATCTTAGACGAATTTCATGTGCCTGATAACAGTCCACACTAGAACACATTCATATTTGAAATTTTGAAAATTGTATAGCGCCACCCTCTGGCAAGAGAAAGTAACTTCCTTATGAACTTCACATTCAAGGACCTTCATGATTAGCCAAATCATGCTGAAATTCGCTCATGCAGTTCCCAAGGAGTTGCCATTACACATACTTAAGAGTCCAAATTCTTAAAAAGGCATGGCCCTGGAGATTTTCTGTTCACCATAAAACAGAAAGCAGAATTTTCAGGGGCTTATGATACATGGAAAGCAATGAAACTTGGCAAAAAATTCTCATTAGCATGCTGACATAATTGATATGATGTTTGCTGGTGGGCGTGGCCTATTGGATCAATGCCCCCCCCAAAAAACATGGCGTATTTTAGGGGTCGTATTTCAACAAACTTGTCCAAGGGATTTTATTGGATTGACTCCAGAATTTTTTTGCATAAACTAGACCACCTGGAGATCTAAAGTTATCAAAACTGTGACATTTCACCATGGGGCAGGGCTGTAATAGGGGCCTGATTTCACACTAATTTTGGTATGTTTTTTGCATTAAAAATAACTCAATAATGCCATATAACTTTATTAGTGCTTATGTCAATCATCACCAAATGTCATGGATGATCACACATTGGTTCTGAATATATCCATGCATCAACATCATTACTTTGTCACAGCCCCCCCTTCTGCCAGTCAAACATTTACTCCATTGATTTTTGATATGTGTTTTATGGTTTGCCACAAAAAAATCAGTCCCTATACATCATTCATCCTATGTCTACAGTATACAGCCCCCATGACCCTGAATGGGATATTATAGATAACTGATGAATGGATTTCCACCCTTCTCCTCTGAACTGCCACAGTCGGTAATCAGTACTGCACTCTTGTTTTCAATCCCACCATCACCCCAGCATCCACCTGCTTAGATGGGGGTTTGAGGCACTGTCTCATCATCCCTTAAATTCTGCATGTAAAATAAATCTGCGAGGAGTGATATGACCAGAGACCAGACATCCATCACAAACTATAGACTGCTGCTGCAATCAATGTTTTCAACTGTTGCAACTTTAGTTGTCTGACTGAAATATAATCATATTTTATTGATGCAAAGAAAGACTTTGGTGAATACACTGTAAGCATAAAAAAAAGAACTGTTTCCAAACCTTTAACACCCCACATTTATTAGAAATAATCTGAAATAACTCTTCATTCTTCCAAAATAATAAAACAGTGCTTTTCATTTGGTACCATGTATGATTTTAGAAAGCACCCTGAGGATTGCCTTTACCTCCTATCACCTTTTCCCTGCAGAGTCTCCTGATATTCTAAAACTGTAGGCAGCCTCACTGCTGTCACTGAGGGGATTCAGAGCCCACTCAAACATCAGTGTCACTTTTTAACTCCTCTGGCTTTCTATATCAGCCTACTGACGCAAACATCTGTGCCTCAGTAGGTTGGTGGTCCTGCATCTACATATGTAAAAATGGCAGTTTGTGTTTGTGTGCTCCTATGATAAGCCTCTCTGATCCGCTCCATTGAGATGATTAAGAGAAAACACAGCAGCTGCCCAGTTCTGTCTTAAAATACATGTTTGTGCTATCTGTCTGAGCAGCAGCATCAAAATGAGGGCCCTGTATTGTTTCTCTCTGTTGAAGCAGAATTCCATAGATGTGATTATGTAAAAGGATGTTTTTTTGAAAATGGATGTCAGTAATTTTGGAATGGATTTTGGCTCGGTTTTTATGAGTTTGTTTAGGTAATAAATTGATCAAATCTTTGTATCAAAGATTATATAATCAGTTGGTAATACTTCTTAAAAACTCAATGTTCTTTGTTCTGGGTAAACATGCATTTATAATGGGCTCCAAAATATAGAGCCAGACAGTTACGGGCTATTTTTCTCCTCTAACAAAGAAATGGATCATAAATGGCAGTCCACACTCCAATCTCATTAAACCACAATGGTCTCTGATGCCTTCAGGAACTGCTTTCTCTGCTTATTTTGGCAAATGATGGAGCTCAGCAGAAAGTGCTTCTGTGTTGGTTATTTGTTGCTCATATACCTGACTGGTTAATTTGCTTTCTCTGTTCCTCTGACAGTATTGTGTATTGAGAAAAATCATGCATATATTAAAGGTCAGAGCTGATGTTTTGTTGTGTTTCTCATGGTCAGCAAATAGTTAGAAAAGACCAAACCCAACATTGTTAAATTCAGTTGTTCATATTTTCTGACTCTCAGTCACTAATCATTGATCTGCTCAGGCTCCTCTTGTGTCCTCCCTCTGGCTTCTGACATCTCTTCATTAGTGCATGTTCATATGAGGTTGTGTTTATCCATGCTTATTTAGGTTTCCTTTGCCCATTTATCAAGACTAATATGACTGCATTGATATTCACCTTCTTAAAGTCAATGTTTAGTAGATGCATATTTGGCTACAATCCCAGCACTGAGTCTGTATGGGTAGCTTTCAGTCAGGCTTGCACATCTGGAAACTGCAGTTTTACTCCATTTCTCTTTGCAAAACAGCTCAGACTTTGCCAGGTTGCACAATGATCGGGTGTTAACAGCCCTTTTCAAATCTAACCACAAACTCTCTGTTGGATTGAGGTCTGGGCTTTGACTTATCCACTCCAGTCACCTTGTTGTCTTTTTAAGTGTAAGTGAACCCCCGGCTAAGAGCTAAGTCCGCCCACTTCTGTAATCCAAAAAATGCCCAGAAAGTGAGCAGTTTGGTTCTGAGAGGAGGGAGGGGAAAAGGACGGGGTTTTCCAGTTGAGGCGGGAGTGACAGCGATGTCCCCTTGTCAGAGAAAGACACAGAGTCCCACAACACTGCTGCCTCATAGCAATCTTTTAGAGTGGAGGAGATTTCGCCTCTAGAGTCCCCTGTAGTGTGGTGACAGACCGTGGTGGTCCTGAGCACTACCTGTTCGGGTCGTTTGCTCCAGCAGCGGCGTTACTACAGCCGGAGCTCTCAGAGCCGAAGCAGTGCAGGAGAGGATGGGAGTGGTCTCTGAATGGGAAACTCAGTTAGAGGTGGTAACACGCTACCTTTTATATAGAGTTTGTGACGTAGAAACCTACCGATGGTGGGTTTTTACGTCACATAAGCCCCACCTTTTCAGAAAAAAAATTTCAAGGCAGATGTCCATTTTAACTAATTAAAAGCTGTAAAATCCAGATTTTTATCAGTTTAGTACAAATTTCAGCTATAACACCAACACTAATGTGTTTTATTATAGTTCAGTAAATTACCTCAGTGTACAGATGAAAAAGTGTTCTCTACCTCTTTAACTATTTCTGTGCAGCCCTTCGCTGTAAGCTTCGACCCATTGTCTTCCTGGAAAATAAATCTTCTTGCAAGCCGTTGTTCTCTTGCAGACTGAATAAGATTGTCCTCCAGACTTTTCCCATATTTTGCCACATTCATTTTGTCCTCTGCCTTAACAAGCCTTCCAGGGCCAGCTGGTAAGAAGCATCCCCACAGCATGATGCTGTCACCAATGTGCTTTCAATGCGGATGGTGTTTTTGTGGTGATCTGCAATGTTTGGTGTCCGCCAAACGCAAGGTCTTGTCTGTTGCCCGTAAGGAACCATTTTGGTGTCATCAGAATGAAGAACTGTCTTCCACTTGATCATGGTGTCTCCTACATGCCTTTTGATGAAGCTTGTGACTCCTTCAGAGTTGTCATAGGTGTCTTGGTGGCCTCTCTCACTAGTCTCCTTCTTGCATGGTCACTCAGTTTGTGAAGACAGCCTGATCTAGGCAGATTTACACATGTGCCATATTCCTTCAGTTTCTTGATGATGGATTTAACTAAACTCTGGGGGATGTTTAGTGCCTTGGAATTTCTTTTTTTATCCATCCCCTGACTTAAACTTTTCAATAACCTTTTGTCTGAGTTGCCTGGAGTGTTCTTTTGTCTTCATAGTGTTATGGTAGCCAGGAATACTGATCAACCAGTGACTTGACCTTCCAGACAGAGGCACTTGAGACACATTGACTGCACTAAGGGGATCCCCATTTCACTAATTGTCAGACTACTCGCACCAATTACCTAAACCTCTGTTGAATTAAGTCAGTCAGTTTAAAAAGAGATGAATTTTGTGCAGACACTTTTTACATCACATTTTTTGTATAATTACAAATTGCTTTTCAATTTGGTATCAAAGAAGTTTTTTTTTTTATCAAAAAGGCTGAATTATATTAACCTTGTTGATTTTTAAAAGCAATAAAAGAGTAAAACATCCAAGGGGGTAAATACTAAAATGTTTTCTACTGAATTTTAAAGCATTCAGGGAAGAGAAACAAACTATATTTTATTTATTGACCTCCACAAGCCAACCATGTAGACCAATAGGCAGCAAGAGCCATGAAATCACTGGGTCATTTGGAAACCTCTCCTCTCTGGGGTTTCATCCAATTGGTCCCATGGCACCCCAGGAAGACTACAGTGAGCTCTGGCTCCTCAGGACCACTCCTCTCCAGTCACCACACAAAGACGTAATCCATCTTACCTATCCTACTACATGGCAATACATCCTTAACAGCACAGCCACCTTCAGCAGACCCAGGCTCCAAACATCCAAAGCAGTGACAACACCAATACTGACTACATCATACCCTATAAGTAATATGTAATTATCCACTAATTCATTATTTGGTAATTGGCGTATTTTTGAGCTGGACATTTTGATAATAAATATTCTGGTAAAAAATAAAAATGCATATTGTTTATAGGTACCTTTCATAGCACTCAAGATCACCTTACAAAGCAAAGTTAAAACAACATGCAAAAATTTGAGGTATAAATGTATAAACTAAACAAATAAAACACTGAGCAAGGTAAACTGATCCCTTCACCTCCTGACCAAATCTGGTTACTGGTGCAGAGAGAATGAAAAGATGACCATGGCCAAAAAGCTACACATGATGGTCAGGTTTTATACTATCTACTGTACATGTTTTGCGGTTTATTAAGAAAATGTCTGTTAGACCAGCAGTTCTTTACCTTTTTAAGCCATAACCCCTTGAAATAACACCTTTGGGTTTCATGGCCCCCATATTAACTGATGTGTAGGTCTATCACATAGCATACCTCAGCACACTGCCAGTGAAAAACAGACCTGTAAGCCAAATAATATGACTTGTATGGGCCCTGTAATGTCAAAATTACCACTGGCCAAAATTATGACATTCATACATAATTTTCTTTTTGTTTATTTTTGTTAGAAAGGACAAAATACAGTCACCATTGTATTAGAGAGTTTATCATCAAGTACAACATAATAGAACTACTTTGAACATTGTGACTCAAGTGAATTGGTATTAGATTTACCTGAAAATTGATCAAAATAAATAATTTCTTGTCATTGCTTATCTCATAACTAGTCTTGCTTTTCCCCTCCCTGACCTCTCTCTGTCAGTCACCATCGATTCACTCTACAAAGTGACAGAAGGCGGCCAATCAGACATCTTCCACCGGCATGCAGACGGCAGCTTCGACCCAACCTGCTGTTTCACTGTGTACCATGGAAACCACATGGAGTCCCTCGACCTGGTGACATCAAACGCAGAAGAAGCCAGAACCTGGATCACCGGCCTGCGCTACCTGATGGCTGGGATCAGTGACGAGGACTCGCTGGCCAAACGGCAGCGTACGCACGACCAATATCCTTTAAAGCAGGATGAAAGAAGCATACACTGACTGTGCCTGTCCTAACTTTATTTGGAGAAGACTAAGCTTGTTGTCTGTTATTTATTTTGAGTGATTTTACTCAGCTTAGAGGTGCCACGTTAAAATTTGATTTTCAAGAGATTCTGGAGGTTTTATACCTACTTGTATCAGCTGAAACATCAGGTAAAAAAATCATACTTAATTTTATTTTGTTTCATGCAAACATACATGTGCTAAATTCTCCTTAATGTGTGTGACGTGGCTGAAGCAGACATTTGAGGAGGCCGATAAGAACGGGGACGGTCTCTTAAACATTGAGGAGATCTACCAACTTCTTCACAAGCTGAATGTGAATCTGCCTCGAAGGAAGGTCAAACAAATGTTCCAGGTCAGGATATGATAATGTTTCACCTCATTATCTGCTTCTAACATTTATGCTTTTACTTCAAACATTGACACTGTACAGTAAATCTTACCATGGTATTTGCAGCACATGGACTTATCCAATAACATTCAAAAGCATTACCACACATACAGTATATCAGTCCTTGCTTTCATGTCAGCCAAGAATATCATAAATATTGAGCATCACTGATGTAAAACCAGTGTTGCATTTTTTATTTTTCTGTGCATTTGTTAAATTCAAATAAATGTGCGAGGAATATTTCACGTTATTACATGAGGGAGACACTTTTAGAAAAAACTTTTGGGAAAAGATGGAGGCATGTAAGGAGAGAGCTACTTCAATATTTAAAACAGAAGCCGGAATTATACCAGAAATCCACTTTTAGTGCTTCCCCACTTTTCTAAAGTGTGTTATAGCAGGCAGTAACAAAATACTGTGCTTTCTCACACTATCATTGACAGTGACAGTATCACCAGCTCACTTATTCTTGATTCCCTCTAATTCTTTTTGACTACAAGCAAGATGTAAGAAAAGAGTAATTTCAGAAGTAAAGTCTGATGGACAACCAGCACTAAAAGGCAGGTAATGCACTGGTGGCAGAGTGAAACCCCAGCTAAGCTGCAACAAGGCAGCAAAAACAATCTTGGAGAGGCTTAATGTTCACCTGGAAGTATGCAGGCAGAGCAGAGAAGACTTAAGGGGCAGCAGGTGTGGAAAAAACTCTCTGGTTGGGGAATATGGTCTGGTGATAAGGTTAGGAAATGGGTCTGCAACTACAGATTAAGGCAGTCATGTATTACAATAAGGTAATGAAAGTATCAGACCTACAAGGGAGGCGGGGCTCATTGTGGTTAAACTTCTGTTTAGGGTAAGGGCAAGGATACCAAAAGCTGAGTAAACACTAACACTAACAAAAGTAGTTTATGTAGCTCCATTAGCTACATTGATAACATAGCTAAAAATAAGCTCACAAAGCACACTGATATCTATACAAACAAAGCAATGAAGCTAACATAAGCAAGCTACATAGCTATCTATGTAGATAATCTGTACATTATCTGCGGATCAGCCATAGATGATCCAGCCAATCCGTGAACCTGCTTGGCTAGAAGTGGTAGAAATCGGATAGGTCACCTTAACAGCCACTCCAAGATCCCATTTAGACCTTGCATTCATGTAGATTAACCTCTGTTTTTGTTATTCTGATACCAAGTGGTAATCCTTATTGATTGGTGTGTATGTGCCACAATGAGGACTAGGATGCCTTTAAAGACAGTGGTTTAGTAATGTAGATGCAAAACCTCTCAGCACACATTAGGCTTTATACTGATACTTGCTGTTAACTGTGCAGCAAGTTTCAGTCATAATAGCCATGTGTATCCCCGGTTTCAGTTTGACATGTTGGCTGTGCATACCATTAAAAATTACCACAACATGTGGACTAAATATTTAGTTTACATGTGTGGTAGAGGCAGTGTAAGTTTTGAATACAAACCGTTAAACCAAGTCCACAATTCTCCTCATATGTATGATGTTTTATTGTCTCTTAACAGAGATAAACCTGCCTGTCAAACCAGCTGGGACAGTTGAAGTGATTTGTAGAAGTCACCTGTAAAAATAATGAAAATAAGATTGGTGTTGCAGTTCAAAAAGTGACTGTGTAAACAGGTGACTTACAGCCCAATGCAACCATGGCTTTTTGACTCAGCTGTTTAAAAACATGTTTATTTCAAAATGAGGGAGAAACACTGTTAAATAGGTGCTACTAGCCACTTAGCTTGGCTAATTTGCCCCATTCTGCCAGCAGCCTCACTGCACATAGGATGCAGAATAAACCTAGCCATGTTAGCCTAAAAGCTACTGAAATGATGCATGGGTGAGTGAGTTTTGATTGCAGGTCATTACTGAAGGCTTATTTAAATGCATAGTGTGAATGCCATACTAAAGTGCAGTCAGCTTGGTATCCAAATGCCTAACGACCAGTTATGCAGACTGCAAACAGGGCCCAAAGATCTTTAATGATGATTTGCCTTCAGAGACAGTCAGAGACATAATGCGTTAAAATCAACTATCTCAGTGACATTACAACAAGTTACTAGTAGATTTCCTTGCATTTAAGTATGAACTGTTTTCCTTTATTACAACTTACTACAAATCTGGACATACATTTTAAGGACAAAAATATTGGCCACATCTGTAAATTATTGAATTTAGGTGTTTTAATCATTCCCACTGTTACAGGTGTATAAAATCAAACACCTAACCATGCAGTCTCAGTTTGCAATGCTATGCTTCCAACTTTGTGGCAAAGTTTGGGGAAGGCCCTTTTCTATTCCAACATGACTGTGCCCCAGTGCTCAAAGCAAGGACTGTAAAGACATGGTTTGATGAGTTCAGTGCGGAGGGACTTGACTGGCCCACACAGCTCCCGGACCTCTACCCCGTTGAGCACAAACTGAAACTGAATGAACTGAAACATATATGGAGGCATGCAAAATCTATAGAGTACTTTAATTCTATTAGTTCTAGTACCAGTAGGTATGATGTATAGAGACAGGCAGGGTGAATAAATGTTAGTCATTCCAGTTTGAAAACATCAGGCTTTGCCCTGATTTCCTGGCATTGACATTTAATGCATTTTTAGCCTTACTTTTTACTCTTTCTTCAGCTGTCAAAGGCAATCTAAATAATGAATCCTTTAAAATTTGAACACAGAATGACCTGTTTATTACATTTGATAATCTATCATTAAGAGTCAGTTCAGTGATTTTACTGTTTATTTCTCCCTAATGGACTAATTTGTAATTTTACAGCAAAAATTACATACGCTCTGTGTTTGGATTCCAGGGAAAAATCATTAATTCATCACTTCCCATTTAAGCATTGGCAGATGGCTGCATGTCAGCCGGAACAGCTTGTGCAGTTGCTTAAAATATCCTGAAACGTCTTTGTTTTCCATCCATGCATTTCTGATCAAGTCCATCACAGTGATTTATCCTGCTGGTTTTGTGCACATTCTGTCTGTGATCGCATCCCCGTTGCCCACAGCGAGCTCATTACGAGACTGTGATGGAAACATTAGCTGGTATTATTAGATTTGGTGTGGAGTGGAATGGGTCCCCGTGAGATCCAGGTAATATGAGACGAGGGATCCCAGTGAACAGGGTGCAGGATAAAAACAGCAGTGAGCCTAACTGAGCATGTCCTAAGGCAACATTTAGTCAGATAGGAGGGTAGGAAAGAAGAGATCAGGTAGAGCGTTTCATGTGAGTGTGGTGTTTGTGCTGCTTGTGTTTGCATTGATTTGAAAGAAACAAGGGGTGGAGAAAATTTGCAGACACATGTACAATGTTTCTAACACCCATGCCTTTACAGTTGACTATAAATCTTAGTTGTGGAGGTTTGCATTGACCAAGATATTAGGAGGGCTGATACTGACTCATCACTTCCAGTAATTATTGGTTTGGGGCTGTAGCATTATTTTCAGACTAAATCACCATGAGGCATCACCTCATTCATTCAGCTTGAACTGGCTGTTTGTAATCTAGTTTCTTGTTAGGAAAAGAGTCATTTTATTTTGCTTTGCCTTCAGCAAACTCATTCATTGTCCCATCATTTGCAGTAGCTGCCATACACTGCTGTAAAATGATTTCACATAGAAAAAGTCATTTCTGTGTCAATTTAGGAAAACTAATTCAGATTTTTCAGTCTCATTCAAAATTATTCATTTGTCATTTTTATGTTCACACTTTCCAGGCACAGCTGGCTGCTAGTGCTTCACTGTAAAACATCTATAAAAAGTAGTTACCCCCTTGATATTTTACACTGTTACCGAATCCATAATGGTCAATTTAATTGGGTTTTTTTTTTTTTTGACAAAAAACATCTCCATCTCCAAAAGGTACTGTATGTGGGAGACTTCATGGTCAAGTGGAAGAAAGTTCTTTAGTCTGATGAGACCAAAATGGGGCTTTTGGCCATCAGACAAGATGCTATGCAAACTGTACATCACCACAAACACACCATCACAATTATGAATCACAGTGGTGGCAGCATCATGCAGTGGGGATGCTTCTCAGCAGCTGATCCTGGAAGGTTTGTTAAGGTAGAGAGTAAAACAAATGTGGCAAAATGTAGGAAAAGCCTGAGGGACAATCTTTTTCCTTCAGCTAGAGGACTACTGTTTGGGAGAAGATTTATTTTCCAGCAGAACAATGACCTGAAGCATACAGCGAAAGCTACACAGAAATAGTTTAAAGACACAAAGTGATTGTTCTGGAGTGGCCGAGTCAAAGCCCAGACCTCAGTCCAAAAGAGAATTTGTGGCTGGACTTGAAAGGGCTGTTAATGCTTGGTCCCTGTGCAGCCTGACAGACCTTGAGCAGTTCAGCAAAGAAGAATAGAGTAAAACTGCAGTTTCCAGATGAGCATGCCTGATTGAGTCCTATCAACACGGACTCAGTGCTATGATTGCAGCCAAAGGTGCATCTACTAAATACTGACTTGAAGGGGTTGAATATTTATGCAGTCATCTATTTTACTTTACATATTTTTATTTCATTGGCATTACTTAGAAATCTGTTTTTGATTTGATATTAAATAGTTTTATTCTGTTAAAACAGCTGATTATATTGACCATGATTGATTTATAAATCAATTAAAGGGTCAAACATCTAATGGGGTGAATACTCTTTAAAGAAACTGTATATACCACTCTGTTCTGATCAGCTGTTTAAAGGACAGAGGTTTAATTGGAGTGAGATTGGAGTGAGACTAATTAATGTAAGCCTTAAATTCACATTGACATGCACTTTGTCTGAAAATACAAGTTTGAGAATCATGTAATGATTCCTTTGCCCTCACAGGAAGCTGACACAGACGACCAGCAGGGCACGCTGACGTACGAAGAGTTCTCCGTCTTCTACAGGATGATGTCAATGAGACGAGACCTGTTCCTGCTTATGATGGCGTACAGCGACAGGAAGGACCACCTGACGGCCGAGGAGCTGGCCAACTTCCTGCGCAATGAACAGAAGGTCAGTGATGACGCTGATCTCAGGCTTGATCCAGTAAAATGTCCCTGCTAGAGATGTTAAAGACAACTTTTTATGATGAGATGTCAAAAATACTGTCTCCCAAATCAAGCATTTCAATTTGAGATGCTGTCTCAGTGAAGGCATTGCTTTTGCTCTCTTTAGTCTAACTTTGTAAAACTCTGTCTGTGCGCTCTCTGTCTCCAGAGAAATCTGCTCCACTAAGCCAATCTATCACTCCCAAAATCGGTTTTCCTTCCGGGAGCTCCTTTTCTTTTTCCTTACAGTTTCTTCTTTGCCATTTTTTCCTTGTGGCGTTTCCTTTGTGTTTCTGGCATGCTCTCTCTCTCTCTCTTACATAACAAATGGCTCGTTTTTTTTTTCATGCTGTGTTTGCTGTCTCTCGCCTGTCTTGCTTGCAGTTAACACTGTTCTCAGACATGCCTGCTTGACATAGATGATTAATTAAACAGCAATATTAATGTGTTACAGGAATAGGAAATTATTGCAACCTAATTAGCATTCAAAATGGGATTAATTCATTGTAATTAACTACCTGTCAAAGACTGAACATGTCTTTAATTGAATTTTGCTCTACAGATAACCAATGTGACTCCAGAATACATGGCAGAAATCATCGACAAGTTTGAAATGTCGGATGAGTATAAACAAAGAGGCGTCATGGGGATTGAAGGTAATTTCTTCTATTTCTTTTTGCCCTCTCTTTTTTCTCCTCTATGGATTTGTCATGGAATAATAATTGAGTTGAGCTTACTGAAATTAACATAATTATATGTGTATTTTTCTGAAAACACAATCAGATATTCATGGAGTTTAAACGATTTACATTATTTTAGGAGGCTTAAGCTTATGGGACATAAGCATGTGCTTGTAATAAATGGCAGTTCTTCACCCTTTTACAAGCACTGAATAAAATGCACAGTGTGGATGTGATTAATGATTAAGCTTTCAATATTCAAATGTGTCATCTAGAGAGCCCTAAGAAAGCTCCATTAGTCTGATACCCATTTATTATCAGCATTAAGGTTGTTAATAATTTTTGAACGTTAATTTGAAAATGATTTCTGTTACCAGTTTTTAAACTTAAATTCAGTTCTCTTTTATGTGATTTTCAAAGAGCTTATTGAACGATCAGACAGAATTCCCCTGGAGCTTTTATTTAGAAATAACAGAGCTGAATAAAAGTAAATCTAAATGTTTCTATTACTTGAAAACTTCTCAACAGATTTTTGGTTGAACACTGTAAACACTCATTTACACTCTGTTAACATTTTCTCTCACGTTTGCCCGACATTTGACTTCTTTTACCTGATAAAAACAACTATTCTATCTATAAAAAAGATATTTTTATTACACAATACCCAAAATTCATAAACAGTAAAGACAGTTGGAATATCAAAGTCCACAGTCACTGATTTAGTCGTGACTGAAAAGGCCTAGGCAGAAGAAAAATGCTTTAATGAACCTTTTCTACATTCTTATTAATTCAAGCTACAAGTCTCTAACCTGACATGCTAGCTAGACTGTTTTACTATCCATCGCAAATCTTGAAAAGCTCCAATCCACAATGTGTGTGCCAAACTGAGCGCTGTTCAGACCAATCAGCGTCATTTGAGGAGACTGAAGCGGTAGCTACATGCAGGGTGTAATTGTACTGTGAGCAGATGGCTTCCACTTAGTGTAGCTTTAGTGTAGCAGCAGTGTTATCAGAACTGGACCACAACTCTTTATATAATAAAGGGCGAAAAACAACACTGAAAGATTTTCATGGTGATAAAGCTGTGTTTGGTCTTCTGCCGAGCTGCTTGGGCATGGGTTTGTGATCGTTACAGGGGAAGTGAAACCTTCCATAGACAGCATTTGGAAAAGGGCAGAACTTTTGAAAAGAAAAACTCGTAGGGTGATTGGATGAAAGTTCTGTCCATCTTCTGCCATACTCGCACCGGCCCCTTTTTGCTGCTTGGCTACGTCACAACTCTGCCATGCCCGAAAGTAATGCCCCTCGACACTGATTGGTCCTGTCACTTTCTAACTGGGTCCAAACAGTGTGAGATGGGGCTCACTTTAAACCAGTAGTGATTAGCTTGGATGTAGCTGTAGAGAAGCAACAGTTTAATCAGACCTCGACCACATATCTTTATTAAAACAAGAGCAAAGAGCCACACAGTAAGCTCCTCGAGGCAGAGCGCACATTTTCGCTCTGCTCCTGATCAGCCATGGTGCAAGTTCTTCTTTGTTGATAGAAACAGCAGCGTTTGCCTATCCAGCTGCCTGGAGCAGAGCATGTGTACAACCTCCCTGTGTCCTGTTGCTCTGATTGGCCCATCATGACTGTGACAGACGAAACGTTCATCCAAAGTATATTCATGAAATATACCCAGGTAACAGTCCTGCAAAACCATCTGCTTTGCAAGGTTAACTAGCCTCCAGGAGTGCTATAAAACAGAAGATAAATTGCACTCATAAACCACCAAAATAGCTTTAAAACACGATTTTTTAACCTGAATTTGACATTTTTTAAATTCTTATTGAGCCCATTCCAATTTTAACCCAAACAGAAAAAATCACGTTTCCTTTTAAACCCTTTTTAATGTTTTCATGCTGTTAACTTTTGAACGACTCTCAAATCAAATCACATACTTTTTAGAACTTTGTACAGAGTGTAAACTGGACTTTGATTTGTTCACTACCCATTTTATTTTTTTTTTTTTTTTTTTTTTTTTTTTTAGCAAATTTATTGAAAAGAAAAAACTGATGTACCACACTACTGTCTATCCCAGCAGTGAAGCATGGTGGTGGCAGCATCATGCTGTGGGGGTGTTTTCAAGCAGCAGGAACTGGGAGACTGGTCAGGGTTAAGGGGAAGGCGAGTGGAACAAAGTACAGAGATACCCTCATTGAAAACTTGTTCTTGTAGCCCTCAAAACCTCAGACTGGGCCAAAGATTGACCTTCCAACGTGACAATGACCTTAAGCACACAGCAAAGACAACAGGAGTGGTTTAGGGAGAACTCTGTGAATGTCCTAGAATGGCCCAGCCAGATCCCTTACTTGAACCTGAGCAAAAATCTCTGGAGAGAGCTGAAAATGGCTGTCATGGACAATCCCCATCCAATGTGACTAGCTTTAGAGGATTTGTAAAGAAGAATGGCAGAAAATCCCCCAATCCAGGTGTGCAAAGCTTGTTGTGTCTTACTCAAAAAGATCTGAGGCTGTAATTGCTCCCAAAGGTGCTGCAACTAAGTTCTGATTAAAGGGTCTGAATATGTTTGTCACTGCTATATTTCAGTTTTTATTTTTAATAAATTTGCAAAAAAATCTAAAATTCTGTTTTCACTTGATATTATGAGGTACTAAATGTAAATTTGTAAAGAGAGAGAAAAAAATAATTTTAACAGTTGTAGCATCTGGCTGCAACATGACAAGAAAAAGGTGAAGAGTGTCTTGAATGCACTGTGACAATTTTCTTTATTTAACTGTGGATTTCTACCCCTGAAAAGACTGACTTGAAAGACTGAATACTGGCGATGAATATTTTTGTCTCATTGTCATTTGGAAGTGTTTATCTTAAGGTGTTTTAGATGTTTCAAATGTGACTGAAGTGTGAGCTAAACCAATAAACAGGAATGAGAATTAAGGAGAATAACCAGAGAGAGAAAATTGGGAAGTCAGAATGAGGGCCATGAAAACAAGCAAATGAGAGTGTGACAGAAAAAGAGGAGTGAGTATGGGGAGAGGCAATGGGAGGGTGGAGGAGGAGGGGTGCGACTAATCTTGGTGTTGGAAGCATGAAGGCTAACACTGTGTGTGTCTGACTGATCACACCAGTATGTCTGATGTCTACTCTGCACGCATGAAACGTGGGGGTTTCAACATGCATCGAGCATAGAGCCACATTAAGACTTCTATATGCAGTGTGATGAGCTCTTTCCTTTAGTATTTGGTCTTCATTATATATGTGACTGTATGTGATATCCAGTCTAGTCCTTCCAAGGATTCATGTCACAAAGCATACAATCTGGATCCAGCCATTGATAAGATTGCATGTCCAATATCATCACAGACTTCCCATAACAGAAATATCTCCCCAATATTTGCATCACATTTTTCCATTTCATCTCCACATTAACTGTCTGCTTCCTTTCCCTCCGTGGCTTATCTCCTGCTCTCGGTATTCCTGTCTCATTTCCTCTCCTCCGCTCTGGATGAAAAGATGCTTTCTTCCCCTTCAGTCCTCTTCATGCTGCAGCATCGAAATAAAGTTGGCTGTGCAAAGTGAATCCACCAGCTGGGTGGTTTCAAACCTCTCGACTCTGGTTTGAGTGTTCCTGTCTGTCCTCCTTTGCTTTATCCCCCACCCCCCCCAGACCAATCCACTTGGATGTAGAGATTTTGTACATGTCCCTATGAGAAGCCATTTAAAGGGGTGTAGTATGACTTGGCTGCTGGGAGTCCTCTTCATATTCTAGTCATTTTTTTTTGTCTTTGCTTGTAATGTGTTACCCCTTTATAGGTGTTTTCCAAATAGAGCTCATCAGTGTGGTTCCAGAAATAACAATCCTATTTATTTCCTCCATAGCAAATTTGATTATGAGCCATAGCTAGACATAACACAAGCTACCTGAGGGTGAAACGATGCTTCTGTTGTCATCATTAAAAAAAAAAGTGATGCTTCTCTGCCAAAAAATCCTTCACTCTTGAGTTTCTGATGTTTTGTGCCCAGGCTGGTCAGTCTTCCTCTCCACCTCGCACCTGAAGAGAGCAGTCAAACGCCACTTACAGCTTGGCACAACTTTGCATCATCACATTACGTGATGATTTTGCTTGTTAAGTGACCATCAGTTATATGCTACTAGTCACAATGGGAAAACAGTGAGTCCACTATATAGGGTATAATGATTGTCACTTATGGTTAAGACAGAACTGCAAAATGTCAAATTCAATATAAAGTTCTCTATAAAATGATTAGAGGGTGATTTTTGACACAGTTGTAGTTCATCTGATGCTGATGATACTTAAGATCCCTGATGGTAGGAGTACTTCTTTCAAAAAGGCTTTTATTTCTTTATTCTAGCTGCGTGTGTTTTCTCTGCACCAAGACACTAAAAACAGTGATAGTAAAAATAGTTGGCAGTAAAACTTTCTTCTTGCTCTTGGTTTTCAAGATGAATCGGTTTAACGATGATCTGTTTCCCCCTCAGGTTTCACAAGTTTCATGCGCAGTCCGACGTGTGACATTTTCAACCCTCTGCACCATGAGGTGAACCAGGACATGGACCAGCCTCTTAGTAACTACTTCATCGCCTCCTCTCATAACACGTACCTGACCGGAGACCAGCTCCTCTCACACTCCAAAACCGACATGTACGCTTGGGTGCTACAGTCTGGCTGCCGCTGTGTAGAAGGTAAGCGCGTGTACTTGCTTTAAAGTGTTGCCATGCAAGACTAATCAATTTGAACGTTTTAACAGAAGACAGTTTGACTTTGCATCGCAGAAGTCGCACACAGGTGTACATAAAGAAAGTAATTAAGATCAACGGCAATGAAGTTGCTTTGGTTTAAGCGCCGTGGTGTTGGTGTATGCTGTCACATTGTCACGCTGTCATGACTCACTGGGATTCTTTAATGAAGCTGAGCCCTCGTTAATGTAATTAGGAACACCTGTGTTTTTTTCTGTTAAGGCATGCTGTATGTACTGGAGGAGGGACCTGTTTTAATTGGACAAGTTTGATTTTACGAAGCTGCTGTGAGGAGCTTTCAGTTTGTGTTGATTTTGGTTGTTCCTGTTGACAAAACTGTACCTTTTATCTATTTGCTCCCCTGTCTTATACATATTTACCATGAATACCAGTGTATAAGAGACACTTTTAATATCTTTTTCATCTTAACAGTTAGCTGTGGTTTATATACCAAGGAGACTTATACCCTTATTAAGTACCATGACATGCAATGTTATTACAAGTGCGTCCAGCTGCCACTGCCATGCTGTGTGTGATATGTGTATGATACCTAGCGCAACAATTCACCTGATCATTGTGAATTTCAAGAGACAACTTCATGCTAAAATACATAGTGACAGACCAGAACAGTGGGGTTTTGCTCCACTTTTTAACCGCTTTTCTCCCTAGTAGGTCATAATCATGCATTTAAAGGAAACTGGTTGTATAATTGGCGCTACCAGGGGTCAGTACACAATGGTGTCCACTCTTGCTTGTTACCTGTCTCAACTGCACCCAACCCCCATGTCTATCTCTGCAGGTAGTAGGTCCACAGGGTGGAAGCTTCATGTTGTCTGTTCTGGCTGAGCTTGATCCAGCCACCAGACACTTACTGTCGTGCTACCCTGGGGGGCCGCCTTGGTTTCCCTTTTCTTGGCAAGGTAGCTCTAGACCAAATATTCTGATTCATGAGAATTTGTTGAATCGCTCTTTGTCTGGACCCTCCCCCGGGGGACCAGTTTGCCAATTAGGAGGCTCTTGGGGCTGACAACACAGCTCTCAGGTTCACATACAAACCCCTCCACCACAATAAGATGGCAGTTCTTGGAGGGACAACATTTTTTATTCATCGGTCAATCAATGTTGCAGCCCTCACCTATGGTCATGAGCTTTGGGTAATGACCGAAAGAATAAGATCAGGGATGCAAGCAGTCAAAATAAGATTCCTCAAGAGGGTGTTCGGATCCAGCCGTGGAGATAGGGTGAGGAGAGAACATCTAGAGGGGATCTCGAAGTCAAGCTGCTTCTCCTTCAAGTGAGATGGAAGGAGTAAGATGAGGTTGTATGGGCATCTGATTAGGATGTCACCTGGACGTCTCCCTGTTGAGGTCTTCCGGGCAAGTCCAACTGGGAGAAGACCCAAGGGCAGACCCAGAACTCGCTGGAGGGATAATATATCCCATCTTGGAGCACCTCGGAATCCCTTAGGAGGAAGTGTAAAACATTGGTGGGTAGAGGGGTGTCTGGGATGGAAGTATAATGTCAGTGTTACCATTACCGTTGAGTGCTGGTTTGACTGGAAATACTCCTCAGTAAGGACAAAAAGTGACAGGCAAAGAAGGGTAGAGAACAGGCTGCTGCTTATAAACTGGGGCAACTTCTATCCTGGAAGTTTTGTGTTTTGACAAAAAGTATAATCTGGAACTCTTTAAATTGTCAAATGTGTCTCTCATTGAAGAAATAAAGCAAAGCAGCTGCTTTGATAGCACACAGTCAAACTATCTATCTTACACCTACCACCTCTATCTTCACGTTGATGGTCTTGTTTGTTTTTTGGGTCATAACCAGACATCAGTATACATTTCTGTCTGTATTATATCCATCTCAAAACTCCTCATGGTTGCATTAAATTCCTACAACATCTGCAACATCTTTCATCTTAGAGCACATCAAACATTATCTCTTTGGTATTAAAAATCCCTCTATATATGCTTAATGCTGGAAATGAAAAGTAAAAAAACACATTTTTTTTCTAAATGTGTGTTTCTGTGTTCATATTTGCAAATTATATAGGATCAGAGATGCAGCAGTTTTCAAGGAAACCTCAAAACTTTCAAAGCACAGTTTTGCTAGTATGGATTTTATTTCCACTATCTTCTGTTGCAGAATAATTTAATACTACTTGTCAGGGGCGCCAAAATCAACACAAAATAAGTTACTCACAGGATCTTTAAGGTAATAATGAAATAGCTGATACAGAACAAAAAAATATTCACCAATATCTGAAGATAAAAGGTTAACAGAGCTGACTGTTGGAGCGTGCAGTGTTGTATTCATGCACCACCTCTTTTGTGTTTCCCCCACAGTGGACTGCTGGGACGGCCCTGAGGGAGAGCCGATGGTCCAACACGGCTACACCCTGACCTCCAAGATACCATTCAAGTTTGTCATCGAGACCATCAATAAATACGCCTTCATAAATAACCAGTGAGTCAAAGTTCCTCACAGCATGGGATGACATGAGATTGTTTGTGACATTTCATGGAAACGAGACACTTCCATTATCCCAAAGGTATTGTGTGGGGAGAAAATGGTTCAGAATGCCAAATAGAAATGACATTTTAGTTATTACTCTTTCAGTTTTCTCACACATAAACATGTGACTGAAACATCATTTTTTGTTGGCATTCTGTAGAGAAAGTAATAATCTTTCCTTCAGGAAAAACAGCGCATCATTTCTCAGTGTGTGTACAGAAACACTGAGATTTTAATACTGATTGTATGTCGTCCTCTGCTACGGAATTCTGCTCCCTTTCTGACCACTATGAGATAGAATCAGCCTTCTTTTTAAAACACAGCTGCAGCATTCCTTATAAAACTGAGTCTAAACTAGCAGCTGTAATGAAATGCATATAAATGAATCTGATTGAAGGTTTTCTTCGCAATGTTTCAACAAGAAAGTTGCAACATTTAAGGTTTGTGTTTTCCAGGGTGCACTCAGGGATTGCTGGCGGTAATTAGCACCTATTACTGAGCCATCTGTTAAGCAGCATTTCCTCTGGTTCCCTGAGGGGCAACTGTTTGTCTCAGCTGGGTCCAACAGTACCAAAACAAAGCAGGGAAAGATGCAGCTTCCTGCTGCTTTGGCTGCTTGCTTTAACATCTCTTGCAGCTCCTCATGATTACAGTGCCTGGTTTTAAAACCATTTCTTATTTAAAGGTGAAAGACAGTGCTGGAGTAGACTCAACTTATGTAATTATCCAGAAGCATCAGTGCATTTGGCAGTGGATAGTTTCACTAAATTATTAAGGTGGTGCATCATTTATGTAAGTCATTTTCCAGTTGTATACCTCTTGATGTTTTCTTTGTGAGCCTCTTTAATATCTCTTCCAGTAGAAACTCATTTAACAATAATGGCTCTATTTTCTTATCTGGTGAATAATAATTAAAACATTTTTCCTGAGCCTTTTCTGAGACACCACCTAATAAAAACTCCATAACTTTATAGATTCAAACATGATGTCGATGCTATAATTCATGAGGTGAAGAAAATGGCACAAGCTCGTTTTCTTCTTCAGGGAATAAAATGTCAAAACTGATAAAATTCCCAAACTTTTGATGCAAACTTGAAATTGCTGTGCAAATTAAGTTTTTATTTTTCAAATAAATTAATTTAATGCTGTCCCATCCCACCAAGGTAGCAATAGTTCCCCTGTAATCTTGTGATCTTGTGATCTCTAGTCTCCAGCTGTTGCACACCATCAGTCGGAGCAAACCAGATGTCCGGGTTATCTAAATGATTTGGACAATCAGTCTGATACTGTCAAAGGGAATGGGTCTCATAAATGAAACTCAAAAGTTTACCCTTTAGTTATCTTTTTTAACAGGGAACTTCAGTGTAAATGCTTTGCCCTCAGATACATTAACATTCCACAGAAAGTATTTATGGGGTGATGAAGTACAATTAATGAGCCATTGCTGTTCATTTTCTTTCAATCAGGCATCTGTAAAGTCACTTAAATTTTCCTTTCTATTATTTCTCTCTTTAAAAAATGTTGTGGCCCAGCAAAATCTTTCCAACTTGCATTATTGTCTCCAAAGCAGTGGTTTTGAAAGTCGTTTTGCCCCAGGCGCACCAAGTATTAAGCCAAAACCTCCAGACAAACCATATTCATGTCCATGTAAAGTAGCTGTAACACAGTCGGTTCTTTGCAGATGGCATCATGCAGAGAACTCCCCTTGGGGGGCAGGTAGGGATGTCTGCATAGACAAACACCACCAAAAAGGCCATGTTTGATCTGTTTATGACTATGCCAAGCATTCAAATTGTGAAAATACCCATCCATTTTCCATACTGCTTATTAAGGGTCGTTAAGGGTCATGGGGGGGCACTGGTACACCCTGGACTGGTCACCAGTCAATCGCATGAGGGTCCCAAAAGTAGTGAAAGATTCAGAAAAAAATGTTGCATTGTAATTGTGGTATTATCTCACAATGTTGATGGTAAAAGCCTGTCTGAAGCCTGGGTAACGCTTGTGTATGGTCCTTTTCCACAAAGAACTCTGATCTTGCCTGTGTTTCCTGACCTAAAGTCTGCCCAGTCGTGAAGGGAAATCCGTCTTTTTTAACACATCCAGATCATTTGACTAAGTTCAGTAAAACTGGCTGACTCCCGTAAAACGGCTCTTCATTTGGTATCAGTTTGTCTTTTTAATGTGGATTACATAATGACAAATGATGGAAGAAAGAAAACTGGCTCTCAAACGGGAGCTAGCTGCAGAGGCTCACATTAAAGAGCCATTTTGTAGAACAGGCTCATTCGGGAACATTTAGTTGGTAATATTAACTGTTTCAATTAAAAGCATGTTTGTGGCAAAATGAGAATTTTTTTCAATATTAAAAGACTCTTGTCTCCCTTCATCTGGCTAGATGATGCCCCCACTTCCTGACCCCCGATGGACTTTCATCACGTGATTGCAAACAACCTATACACTACCCTTAGTTGTTGTATGGTTGTAGTAATAATGTATGGTTGTACAGATTCCCACAGCACAACTCTCGCCTTGCAACACCATTTAAGAACCACTGCTTCAAAGATGCTGATAAATTCTTAAAAGGGACATATTATGCAAAATACACTTTTTCAGTCTTTTCTATCAAAAATGTGTGCCCCTGGCCTGTCCTCAATCCCCAAAAGAATCAGAGAAATCCATTCTCTCCCCCCTTTCTTTCTCCACCTTTCAGAAAATGTGTGCTGAAACAAGCCGTTCTCAGATTTTCCCCTCATGATGTCATGTGGGGAGTTACCACCACCCCCAGATTCAATTGGCTCTCCCCGCTTGGAAAAAAGTTCCTCCCTCCTCCCCTGATCCTCTGAGAGGAGGATCAGTAGAGCCACATCCATTAAGACACATCCATTTCCTGAGAGGGGTGGAGTCAGAGGCGGAGTCAGGCAGCTCAGACACAGAAACAGCTCATTCTGAGCAGGGCTGAAAGAGAGGGATTTTTTTAGACATGCAAAAATCCTATACTGGAGTGTTTTTTCAGCAACAAACTTCACAGACATGTTCTGGGGACCTCTGAGACCGGTATAAACTTGTCAGTTAATTCAGCACCAGTTGACACCAGTATACATCAGACAAAATTAATGATCAAATGGGGACATGGATGAAAACTTCTGGCTGTGTAATTAAGTATTTTATGATCATTTAAAAGACATTCTTTTATCTCTGTGATTTTAAGGTATTGAAAATAACCTCTCCCAGCCTGCCCATACTACCGCTGGTGTGCCCCAGCCTGCACCTTAAGAAGCAATGTTTTACTCATTGAAGCATCAATTTAAGTCCTTTGAATTCCTCTGAGAACTGAATTACAAACCATGATTGAGTGTAGCTTCACGAATGATTTTGTGCACATTTACTAAATATTAATTTGTAGAAAGCCTTTCCTATTACGAAGTGATATTATTATATTACCATAAACTCATCCTAAAGTTATAATTAGTTATCCTTTAAACACCTCACAGCGAGTACAGATGAATACATTTAATAGCCTATGTCCTCTCTCTCTCTCAGCTGTTTCACCTTTCCTATTCAGCTGATATTTTATCATCACTGCCACCTGTTAATATAATTAATGGGCCCTGGGCTGTGTTGCAATGAAGCGAGTTGCCGCTGTCTCCCGCAGATACACACACTGAACACGCATTCACACATTTCACAGCTCATTGAGCCCCCCCACAGTGTCACCTGAGAGTGACTCCTGTATGTTACTCTCTGTGTGTCGAAACAAACGTTCCTCTCTCTGCCGTGTCTCTTTGGTCTCTGGCAGGAGAGGCTTTTGTGAGTGTGGCTGTGTGTAAGAGTGGAGCAGTGTGTTTGCGTTTTGGGGATCAAAGGTGGAGTTGAGAACGTGGCTGTGTCCCCTGAGGGAGAGCTGTCAGTCTGACAAATGTGGCATTTGAGCTCTGCTGCTGTGTGGCCACAAGTTATTTCACCTTTTGTAAATGAAAACACATAAACACACCGAACTCACACATCAGGGGTGAAGAGGGGCAAGCAGCTTTATTTTTGAGTTTTACCTTCTCATTTTCTAGTGGTTCAAAACTCATTTTTGGGATGATTTTCTGCTTGAACACATTTTTCTAAATATTGACAGATTCTAATGGAACGTATGAAAACCTGAGCTTGTATGTTGATTATTTTCTCTCACAGGTACCCAGTAATCCTGTCCATAGAGAACCACTGCAGCATCCAGCAGCAGAAGAAGATTGCTCAGTACTTGAGAGAAATCTTCGGAGACAAACTGGACGTGGGAGACGTTCTGAGCAGAGAATCCAAAACATTACCGAGTCCTCACAGCCTGCAGGGCAAGATCCTCATCAAAGTAAGAAAAATTATTGCTCATACTGTACAAATTCCTAAATGTTAATGGCTTTGAAGAAAACAGTCTGTAAAATAAAACTGTAAGATTAAAAAAAACATTGAAAGAAACCTGAATGTATGGTTGGATTGTACAGAAGCTCTGAGTGGACATGCATCTTTTTATTGTGATTATGACTTATTTCTTAAGATCTCAACTTTGGCCTTGCAAGCACCAGAATTTTTTTAATTGTAACCGATCTTTAAAACATGAGATGACACGCATGACAACAAATAATGGTTGAGTGAACAGTTTTGTTCTTGTGGCTCAGCTCGACTTGGTTTGACTCGGCAGCCCAGCGCGGCAGAGGATGTGCTTTTACACCACAACCAAGCTACCCGTTTGAGGGCATGTCCAGAGCTGATGACGCAGTGTTTTGAGCCCTCCTCGATCTCTGTACACTTTCTGATCTGACTGACTTTACATCCTTTCAAAAAATCACTGTAGACTGACAGCGCTGCATGCTACTCTTTCACACTCTCTCTCTCCATGTAATAGAGAGAAAAGCCCCATATGAGGTGTCTAATTTCAGAGTTTTTTGTGCTATCCCACAGCAGAAATTTAGCAATTGGTGACATTTTTATGTCAGGATTCTTTTACTCAAGGGACTGCGGGGCGTTTTTTTATTTTAAGGACAGCTGGTGGAACCATCAGTGTGATGTCAGAGCAAATAATCAAAATATTAAAATGACTACTTAGTGTGAACTGCCATGGACTGAAGTGCTCCTCCAGGGGGCATGTTGGCTACTTGCATAGGCCTCATGGTTGCACATGGCATAGACTAGACTTTACTCCCAAATTCCACATACTCCAACTGTGCAGTGATTAACCACTGAAGAATCACTCCCTTTCTAGTGAATCACATGCTCTGGCCTGTCTCCAGAAGCACCACTACTGTGATAAGCGCCAGGTCTGCTTTGATCAGAGGCTGCTTCCTAAATGCGTCCCCCTTTAGAGGGTTGATGAACTCAAACAGAAATGAGAACTTGTGAACAATGTGTGAGGTCAGTTCCAAATTATGACACAGTGCATGGACTCCCAGCTGTAAATCCCATCACTATATCATCGTTACTTGCCCATCCTGTGGCACATGCCACAAGTCATGCCAGAGGGTCACAGAAGTAGCACAACACCATTAATGAAGAAAAGATCATTTTTGAGGTGAAAAACCACAGGACTTCATATGAAACCACACCTCATTTGTACAAAACCAAAACATTTTAACTTCCTAATGTACTCCCATGGAAGAAGCAAAGAAATTACAGAATAATTGAAGTGAACAGCAACTCATAACCATAGTATGATGAATGTGCAGGTTACAGATACCTCATTGTATGCTATGGAGTACCCGGATGCTATGCGTACTTGGCTGTCTTTACATTCCCTCCACACAACAGGATTTCTGATCATAAATAAAGATCATCTTGAATATTTGTGATTTCAAATCAGGGAAGCCCTGATCATCCAAGCAGATCAGACAGGGTAAACTTAGTCTTAACACACCTCACACCACGGGAGTTATTATTTTATAGAGTGTACCCCGCCTTATTTAGTTTATATCCCCAATGTTGCAATACGGCAGCATGCATAGCATGTCGTAATCTGGACAATCAACAGGCCATATTGTTGTCTTTCTCCTTCTTCTTTTACTTCTTTTTCATTTTCTAGATGTATCCAGTCATCACAAGAAAAACAAAAGATTTTCATCTCAAGATAATGAGAGAAATGTATCTGTCATAATGAGAAAACCAGCTTGTGGTCCTCAAGTGTTGAAATCTCAAGACATTAACTCTTTATCATGGGAAAACGGTAAATAAAATGGACGGATACATACACACTAGAAGATTTCAGGCTCATAGGCTCTGATTTAACATTTTAAATGAAAAAATAAATGAAGACAATCTGACTACACCCAGTGAGTTAGTGCACTTTCAGATCAAAGCATCTACACCAGATGTCTCAATTTCCCTCCACTTATTTCAGAGAGGAAAGTCGAGCACTCATTATCTCTACATACTTCACTGTGTGTGCTTTGCTGTTCTGGGGATAACGTGTAAGAAATGTTAATTATTATCCACAAACTGATGAAGAATAGAAGAGGAGGAATATATCACTTGAATAGGTCATCACTGAAGGAAAGGGGAGAAAAGAAAAAGGCAAACCAGCAGCATGTAACAATGGCAGATATTAATTTGTCTGTATTTCACCACATACAAATCAGAAACACAAATTCAGTCATAGCCTGCATGGACATAAGCTTTTGCCTCTTAGCACCTTTGGTAATTTAGTTGCTACTTTTCATAACAACTCTGCAATTAACCACCAAGAATAGATTCATTTGAAGAGATTCATGTAAATAAATTAATAACTATTTGTTGTTATAGCAGTTTAAAACTGGTTGCAACATTTTTGTTTCTTTTGAATCTAAATCAGATCTTTTATTATTCTGAGCTTACCAGAGAGATCCAGTGCAGCAGTTTCCTCTAAGAGATTTATGATAAATAATTCAACTTTATATTAACTTGAAAAAGAAGTCACTCTTGGTGGTGCACATATTCAGTCCTTAAAACATCCAGAGTGATGAGTTTCTCCAAAGATGCTGGCTGGTAGACTGCTTCTCTTAATATTCCACTTGATGTCCCTATTTAACAGCTAGAAATACATAATTAATGGTTTCAGCTTGATATTTTATGACTTTTCCAATTTCTTAAAAAAAAAAACTCCTTTTTGGAACTGGTGACATGTTTAAGAAATGATCTTAAGAAAATTGAAGATGGTTGGAGTCTCGCAGACCCCATCTGCTATAAAGGATTCCCATATGCTTTTTATTTGTTTTATTTAGGGATAAACCTCCCAAAACCCACCATGTACCAATGAATAATTCTGCTTTTGAAGTTTTGTAGCACTTCCTCCATGTGTGGATGACCTTTCAGAAAAGAGGGAGCTATAGTTTTCCTTTTGCATAATACACATTTTTAATTATATAAATGAATTCTTTTTAAGTACTGTAACGGTGCTTATTGTTACTCAGATTATGGCAAGTTGATTGGCTACCACTGTAAAGTTAATCATGTTTTCAACCATGCCACATGTGCTTTACCAATCATTATTAGGGGTTGAACGCCATCAAAATTAGTACACGGAGGTTGAAAATCCATTGGTGCATTTCCATAGGTGGCACTGCCTTTACCCAGCTTGCCTCTACTTGGTTTTGGTACCAGGCAATATGTTTTCCATTTTTAAAACTGCCTCCTCCATGTAGGTGGGGCTGTCATATAGCTGTATGAAACTGCCATGATGTCAAACACAACAACAATGGGGACGTTTAGGGGAAAGTGTATCTGGTTCTTGGTCTGTGGCTTTTATCACAGTCACTGATAAACTGACCATCTGGAGTTTGGGCAAATGCCAGAAGAGGCGCCCAACTATGGTCCCATTTCATTCCACTTATTTAAAAAAACAGGAAGTATATGAAATGTATATGTGAACTCTTGATAATAATTTTGAGGATTGACTAGATTAATAGTTATATATAATTGTGACAGACCAGCATAAACAATGTTCAAAAGAGCAGCCCTTTAATTTCAAAACCAACACCAACCCAAATGTTAAAAAAACGCTTAGAAATGATTTTTAGCACAAGCAACAAAGAAATCTCTTACAACACAAATACCCACTTTTCTTTTGTAAACTTTGTATCACCTTGGGCCCCCTGCAAAGTCTCCTCAGGTCTCCTCCTATCAGAGGGGACGATGTGTCTTTTCTGTAAGTGCTGCAAAAGATCTTGGGATGATGAGTCTCTTTGTTTTTATGGCCCTTTGTTGAAGATTGGCCTCTGAAATTACTGCAACTCAGACTGGAAACCTGCCACATATGCCGAGCTTTTGTTTCACGAAATCCACCACATGGCTGATTCCGAACAATGTTAATGTAAATAAAATCATATTAGTTCACGATTACTGAAATTGATTTAGAATACAATGACAGGAATATTCACATACCTTCTATGCACACTGAAGAAATATCATGGATTTGAAACGTACAACTGTCCAGCACTAACATAGTCTTGTTTTAGTCTCCTTGATGAAAACTTAACCTACTTTTGGTCTGAGTTTTTATCACTAAAAAGCTGTTTTTAGCTAGTCTTAGTTTCATCTTCCTCATGAAAAAAATGGTAGTCGACATGCATTTTTAATCAAAGTTCAAGTCGACAAAATTAACACTGCTCTGAAAGTAACTTTAAACCAGCCCAACACTGGACAAAGAGGTGGAATAGATAGGCCTTTTGTGTCCAACAATGAGGCTGCATGTCAATCAGCCACAATATTAACTATTAAGGATATTCCCAGGCATCTATTTTTCTATTTGGCTAAATGCCCATTTAGATTGCATTTAAGTGATTAGTCTTTAGAGGAGAAAATGCTCAGAAACCAATCAAATCCGTCTCAGGGTCGTGTCAGCAGGTATGATGTCAGCTGGATATGTTAGGTAGAGTGTAGCTAGCATTGGCAGCTAGCCCCAGCAGCCTTCATTCCTATTTGCAGATCAATATTGTGCTTAATGTGGTTACTCATCACTTCAGTTGCGTTATTATACGTAAGTATAGCCCGACAGTCTACATACCACTTTATTTCCATTTTGTAGAATAAACAAAAAACGAAACACCAAACCACGCTCTTCCTACAATATGCTAACTGCTAAGCTTCTCATATTTACATTCAGCAAAGTGCCAGAAACGCTCTGGCAGGAAGGCAGCAGCCATACAGTGGCTACTAGTGGCAGGAAGCTTCAGTACCATTTTAAAAGAGCATTTGGCCAGGATTTCAGGGCCGCTTCTAAAAATGATAGGTAATTAGTTTAACTAACTTTTTAATTTTGCACTGGCTAATTTGACATAGGAATTTAGCAGTTTAACCATGCACATCCCTTCTTATTCTACATAACTTTTGGCCTTTATTTCATCAAAATAAAAGAGTTAGAAAAAAATCAACTACCCTATAGTGTGTCACCAAAAAAAGCACAAGTTATAACAACCAAAACTGCTTTTGAAGCAGGTTGTAAACTTGTTTATTTCTGTTGTGAAATTTGTTTTTTTTTAATTATTGGATCAATGACAATTCTGTGGCTTTTGGAATCGGCCTCAAGTGGACACTTATGGAACTGCAATTCTGCATTTGCTTTATTTTCCAACATTTGATCATCTCCCTGTTTAAGATTTTCCACACATGAGACACATGACTTACACCAGCAGGGTAAAACCTCTGACCAATAAGATGCATGTAAAAATGTAAATGAAGCCATTATGCAGCTACAACACATTCCTAAGCCCATTTTTATCTCTAAAATCCACACGATGTCAGCTCTCTCCAGTTTATATCTTCACAGCTCTATCAGGAGTAGCCCCAGAGGGAGGAAAAGTGTTCGGGGCCATGTACCTATGAAACGTGATTGATATGATCATCCCTGAAGGAATGAAAAATCACATGGTTCAATGTTATCTTTCATTTTAAGATATCAGCTCTCAGTAAGACAGCCCCAGACCCAGAAGATCACTATCTAGCCGACCAGAAGGAGACATTCATACAAAGACAAAGAGCAGAGAGCAGAGAGCATCTGGACGAGCAAAAGCTTTCAGCATTTATTGGATTTTTTTATAGGAACTAGATAAAATGGACTTTATCTGTAACGTGAAGAAAGCCTGCTTTGTTCCTTGGGAAAAGGAGCAGTGGCTTTGTCCCTCTCTAGCCACATGTCTAAAAGTGACTGAGAATTATTGATTTTCTATAAAGCCCTTTAGTCCTCTCTAACAATTTTCCTCCATCTCTTTCCAACCCCTTCTCTTGCCCTCTTCGGAAAGACTTTCACCTCTCTCCATTCCCTGTCAATGGAGAGCAGGGAGTCATAAGACAATAACAAAAATGGCATTGTTTTTTGGCAGTATCAGAAAGGAGGCGGAGAGAGAGGAAGGTTTCTCGTGGCAGTGGTTAAAAGAAGGGCGGAGATGTCAGCCAGTGAGAGTGTTTGGAGGAAGATGCTCAGAAAAATCTCGACTCCCACTCACACCTTCAGAATGGCTCGCTAATGGGCTTCCACTCTGCAGAAAGAGCTGCTCAGGGAGCTTCTCAGAGCAGCTGATTGTACTATTTATGTGTGTGTTTGTGCATGCAGGAATGTGTGTTTTGTTCCCTGTTATGTGGCAGTAATGGCTTTCCCTCTGGCTATAAATATCAGCTGGAGCAACATAACAGTTTTTGAAAGAGAGTACTCTAATGTGTGCATTTGTGTGTGTATGAAGTCAACGCCAGAGTAAAAACACACTGCCTGCTGCGTTATTCTTGGAGGTGAAACCGACGTGGGCGCTCAGGGAAATGAGGAAGGGTTTGTGCTAAATTAAAGACATATGCATGTGTCAAAGGTCTGATTGTCACTCTCCTAACATCTTTGTCTGTCCTCTCACTTTTCAGGGGAAACGTCTGCCTGCATATCTGTCTGCAGATGTAGAGGAGGGGGAGGTGTCTGATGATGACAGTGCTGATGAAATTGAGGACGACTTCAAGCTGAAGAGCAGTAATGTAAGGAGTAATGTTATAGAAAACATGCAACCAATCAACCAATCAAATGAACAGATCGTTTATGAATCCCTTTACGGGAAATCAATAAAGAACAGCTTGTTGAAACAAAGCACCATGCATGAAACGTGTAACCTGTACAAGACAGCTGCAACATGAATTAATTTTGATATGATAAATAGACTAACGAACAAACCCAACTGATAAAAAAAAAAAAATGCTTTCACTGACAGAAAAGGAGGAGCATGACAGAAGGAGAAAAGCTTCTGCTCACTTAATAACCTGATTGCGGAGAGCATAAATGATTCATTTTAGCAGTTAGTTTTACAAGAAGGTTCAACATTACCATGACCTATTTGTGACAGAAAAAATCCTCTAAGAGAAAATGTCTCAGAGAAGTAAGAAAACCCTGTTTTCTGGAGGATTTACTCCTTTTTGTAGGGCTTTTGCCTTGAGTCAGACAATTCAAGTATCTGTAACAAGTATTAAGCCCCTTTTATTGATTTTATAAATAATCATGGTCAATATAATAATATAATATGACTTTTTGGGAAAAAAAACCTATTTAATGTCAAAATTAAAATAGATTTCTACAAAGTAATGCCATTTAAATAAAACTACTTAATGTAAAGTAAGTGACTGCATAAATATTCACCCCCTCCAAGTCAGTATTTAGCAAATGCACCTTTGGCTGCATTCTGTGCGAATAGGTCTTACGCAGACTTGCACATCTGGACACTGTGATTTTACTCCATTCTTCTTCAACAGTTGTTGTATGCAGAGTCCCTCCCGTCTCACCTGCTGAAGCTTTTAATTCCATCAGAGGTGTCATGGTGACTTCTCTCACTAATCTCCTTCTCACATGGTCACTCAGTTTGTGAAGACGGCCTGATCTAAGCAGATTTACAAATTCGCCATATCCTTTCCAACTCTTCATGATGGATTTAACTGAACTCGGAGATGTTCAATGCCTTTAATTTTTTTGTATCCATCCCCTTGCTTATACTTTTAAATCAGCTTTCTCTACGTTTCTTGGAGTGTTCTCTTATCTTCGTCATGTAATGGTAGCCAGGAGTGCAGATTAACCAGTGACAAGACCCTTCAGACACAGGTGTCTTTATACTGCAATCAGTTGAGAAACATTCACTGCACTCAGGAGCTCTACATTTCACTCACTATGAGACTACTAGCACTGAACTGGACTGAACCTCTGTTGAATTTGGTCAGTCACTTTAAAGAGGAGTTAATATATGCAGTAACTTTACATATTATTATTTTGTTGACATTAAAGAGGTATTTTTGTATTTTTTTGTTAAAAAACCAAATTATATTGACCATGACTGATTTAAAAAAAATAAAATAAAAGGGTAAAACATGCACTGTATCTGAGTCAGTAAGTGTGTGGAGAGAAGGTGGGATGATATTCACCAAAAAAACTTCAGGACCAGGAGTCGAACCTACAAACATTGCTACAAGGATTGCAGCCTCTGCACACAAACCTCTTGCCTTACTGACTGAAGTGTAGAGTCACTTGAGGAAGATTTTCTGGATACAAAGGTATCAGTGTTCCTGTAGACATCTTCTAACAGATACAATCAATTCTCTCGACAGTGTGTCTTTTACTGAGATTGGGTATGAAACCAAAAAATGACAGGACGCTCTCAATAAAAGATTGATTTATAAAAGGACTGACAGAAAACACACTTTGTTTCTGTAGACTCTGATAAGCTTTTGTCCCCATTTCAAAATTGTCACAAATATAAATGAAGCTACTACCTTAAAATAGACAATTTTAGTCCATGCATCCATCATCTACACTGCAATGAAAAACACCACACACTCAAAGCTTATACACTGAGCCTGATGGGTTATTTTTCTAATTGTGAAAATTCACAGTACCAGGCAAAATGGTCTCAGACTGAAAAGAAAAACGCAGTGAAGTTTATACTTTCTTTTTCAGTCCTTGAAAAAGAAAAAGAGGACACTAGGTTCATCCACTCCCAACAAAGACTTTTATACGGGTCTTGGCACAAGTTTGTATGTCACAGAGCAAATCCTGGTAGGAGAGACACGAGACTTGTCAGTTCAGTTCAGAATTATGCGGTTCAAATTACACGGGCATAGATTGGTGTTTTAAGTAAAGTGTTAAGAAAGTAAAGTGTTACTACAAAAGAAAAAGAGTACTCAAACACCAGTTTTGGGTTGCATGATTTTTTAAAGTGACCTGTTAAGTCACCGCATCACATGATGAGAAAAGTAATGCATTAAGTACATTTGTGTGCCAAACATTTAACTCTTTAACTATTTTCTCCACATATCTGTTGAAAAAATGGCACACAGTCGACTGTTCATCTGTGTTTTAATGTGTGGCCTCTACAGTCATTCTACAGCCACAGTGATGGAAAAACTATCTGTAACTCACCATTCTAATCACTGAATAGCATCAAGATAACATTTACAGCTGTGTGGCACGTGCTGAATCAGCTGTGTTTACCCTCTGTCAGCATGCAAATACATAGGCAGGAGAGAAACAGAAACAGTGCACATGCTTCAAGGTTTTTATTGTTTTTGTTCCTTTTTTCAATCAAATTTTTATTTTTGATGCTGAAAGGTAAAGAGAAACAGGACAGGTTTTTTTTTTATTCTGTAACACATTGCTTTTATGAAAAAGTATCTTAAAATAGATTATTTGAGATGCAAAGCTAATGTTACTTAACTTGATCTGAGTACTCTAACAAGATATTTTGTAACATCATAACCCCAACACTACCAAACTGCTCATTACCAGTGTTGGGGTAGGTACTCAAAAAAGTAATCCATTGCAGAGTTACATTACTTCATTACTCACAGCTAAAAGTAACTTGCTCTACTAGTGACATTGCTTTTGCATTACTTCTGGTCTCCTGGAGTTTCTGGAAATTAAAAATTACATTGCTAAACCTTACATATTCCCACATCAGTGTTATATAATGTAATGGCACTGTTTCATGCAGTTATAGGCTTACATGAGCGATGTCGACATAAAAAGTTACATGACAGGACTTGGTGCATGTGTGCTCGAGAATTAGTCAGCATTTGAGTATGTCCGTCATATGTTATTCTTAGTCATCTCATGTTGATAACGTCAACAAAAGATGATCGCTGCCTCCTGATAATTTCGCATGACACTACAATTAGCACAAATCCTTATTCTAATGGTGAGCCGCTGCATCTGAAGCCTGAAAAGCATGCATTGTTGGCCAGTTCAGTTTGATGAGTACACTCCCATCTCACACTCAAAGATTAAGGTCTCGTCTAGGCAGCGTCACAGCTTGATTTTCATTTGCATGCTTCAGAAGTTCACAAGTCAGGTCATTCAGGCTGGCTACTCTGTCTCCTGTGCACCTGATGCATGCATCTCATATGCAGAAAATGTAGATGCTAGATTTAGAACATGAAATCAAACAGGTGGCCCTCCATAGCGCTCACTATCCTTCTGGTAGTCCTCAGGCTCAAAAAGGCTGATGATCCCTGATCAAGAGAATAGAAGGCTCGCCTGTTTTTTTTTGCCAGCCACATGCTTCTCCAAAACAGACAGTAAAATGTTACATAGAGAGCCATGTTTACCTTATTTTAACGATTATGTATCTGGTAATGTCCACATCAGTGGAATATTTTTTTGCAATTTGTTTCCTGACAACCGTGATGAATGCCACAAGCCAAAATGGGCAAGCCTATCAAAATTGTTCTCTAAACCTCAACTTTTGCTAGAGGTCTCCATTGGTAGAATATGCCTCAGGAAGATGAACAAGTATGACTATACTTTTGGTTGGTAGTTTCCAAAGTAAAATCCCAGTTTAGCATTTTTGAGGAGTAACTCACCTTGTTTACAAAGAATGCTTTAATCCTGAATTCTTCCAAGCTCAGTTGTGCTATAGAATGAATCAGGTTGCAGGGAGATGCTATGAAAGTAAAAAGGTAAAAAATGTAAATTTTGCAAATATTCTATACAAGCTGCCATCATAGTAAATCAGTTAGGTGTGATAAAGAGCTTACAAGTGACTCAAGTAGATCTTTTTTCCCTCAGATCAGTTCAAAATATGGGAAACATGCAAGTTAGTCAGCAGAGACATGGCCCTTCTTCTCCACATATAGAATGAAACTTGATTGGTTATGATTATTCCAAGGGTTCTCCCAGAGACAATATTTTGCTAGAGCTAAAAAATATTTCAGGAAAATGGTGGTCTCAGACTGGCAGGAATTCACATTGGAGAATCAAATCTCTTACTTTGCATACAGACACACCATGCAGAGGTTGTATAATGGGCTCTTAATGACATTGTTGTGCCCAGAGTAATGATGCCACTAATTTAAGGGTAATGTTGCTGCTTGTAAACTTTTACTGATCATCGTGGCAGGACTGTTTAGGAACAATCAATGCTTAATGGTGCAGATATAAATATGACATCAATCCCAATCTCTGCTGAACTTTCTTCGTGACATCTTTAAAGTCATTTTTAATCCTGTTTATTTATATGCCAGGGTCCTTCTCGCCACATTTGAAGCAGGGAGACACTGCGTTATTTTCCAGATGGTTCAGTTGTGTAACCGAATATGGCATTATTCTCTCACATCTAGCTGGAGGCAGGGAGCCGCAGATGCCACTTTGGATGATCATTTCTGTTTTAAAACGGGTGGTGGCAGGTTTCCACTGATGAGAGGTTTTGTTTTGAGCTCATTAAAGCAGTGGGCTTTCACAGCAGTCAACACTGACTATGCTTTGATAGTGTGATGTAAGTCTTAGTATGTAAAGTCAAATACATATCCATATTTTCCCTTTCCTCATTTAGTAAGAAATACACTTTAAAGTATGATGATTTCATTAGCTGGTTTAAAATATATACCTTTGAGAATGAAACGTCTATGTTATAAAAAATATTATAGGCTAGTTATTGTAAGTTAATGTGGGGCAGCTGGGGCTAAATAGAGCTGATTGTCCAGAAGGTTGGGGGTTTGATCCCCTACCTCTGTAGTCGCAAGACACTGAACCCCAAATGTCTCCAGCTAAATAGCCGTATGATTGGATGCACTCTTAAAACTCAAATCTAAAAATGTGTCAAATCTTAAGTCAAAGATATGTCATTACTAAAAGTTTGGATGGTTTCACATTAGCAACCCAGATCTGAATGAACTTGACCCCAGAGTCCACTTCATTTGATTAGAGTGAACACAAGGGTACTGTACTCAGGCACAATACCCAAATCTGAAAAACAAAAAATAATACTTCAGTTGTTAGCAGTGAGTAATGTCTGCCTATGTAGTGTACCAACTTTTCTTGTTGAGTGTCTTGAAATAAGATGGACTTCATAAATTTTAAAAGTAAATTTAGTTTCAAGACACTCAACACATACATTTGGCTTGTCCCAAGGTCAGTTTTGTTTATTTACTTAAAATACAGGCCACATTTGTCTTTCAATATCCTGAAATGGGATGTTTATCTGAAAGTGTTTGGTTAATATGACTTCAAAGAAGTGTATTGAGATATTTTTGATTTTGAAATGACACCTGAATGTGGATTTTTCCAGCATCAGTAAGATGGTTCTAATGGCCAGTTTGGCACTTACCATGACAATGGCCGCCATATTTACCTCCGCCAAAGAGGTTATGTGATCGGCAGGGTTTGTTAGTTAGTTAGTTAGTCAGTTTGTCCATAACTCAAAAAGTTATGGACGGATTTTGATGAAATGTTCAGGAAATGTCAGAAATGGCATAAGGAAGAAACTGATTAGATTTTGGGAGTGATCCGGATCACCGTCTGGATCCTGGAATTTTTTAAAAGATTCTGTACAATTGGGAGATAGGGCTTATGGCGGAGGTCTGCGCTCTCCTAGTGCTTTTCTAGTTTATTTATTCATTCATTTGGATCCGAATTAGCCAACACCAAACTAGCAACTCTTCTTCCTGAGGTCCACACATACAAACACAGAAAATCAGCACAAATTAGAGTATTAAGATTCAAAGACAAAAAGGAGAAAGATAATAATAAGAGTCATGATTAAAACAACAGTAGTGACAACAGTTAAAAATAGAAACCAGTCAGGCTAAGATGAACCCACAGACAATCATAATCTCTCATGTGCCCATAGAAAAACTCAACAAAAATAGAGTTTGAAACACATCTGAAAAGTATTGTTTCCTCTTAAAGCAATGACTACAGTGACTCGTGATGATCTCAGTGGACACAAATGTGTTTAAGCCAATATGAATTTAATTTTCTTGAAAGAGAAAATTGTTCTTTAGCTGGATGCATTAATCTATAAGCAGACAAACCTTCTACTGAATGTCACCAGAGAAAGAAAACACAGTGAGGAGCAAAGAGCAGATTTATGCTCCTCTGTTACTTAAGGGGACAATACATTGGCTTCTTAAATCCTGATATTAAATATTTGATTTGTTGAGAGCACTGACTGACAGCAGACACTAATCCTCATAACGTTAAGTAACATCAACTAGTTAATTTTAGCTGATTAGCAGCACTCACCTATGCTTTTATGATAAAGAATTTCTTGTTCTTTATTTCCTAAATGCAGCATTATTTTTTTAAGCTAAAATGGGCAGTGCTAACCATGGTGCTAACTTAGTAGTCAGTGGCGGAAATCAAGTGACAGACAAATGTTTCCACAACTTACCAGGTGATCTGACCCCCTCACTCACTTTTCTGCCGTACAAGCTCCTTTTTATTCCTGCGCCGGTAGAACAGGCACATTATGTTGTATAGCTTGGGGAAGCTAATTCATGTGATTCGCACCATCCAAGATGAACTTGCATCTACTCGCATCTTTTCATTAACTCTCATGTAATTAATTTGCATGAATGATATTACTCATGTCTGTTGTGAACACAACAGTGGGTTTTAGATGTTTTCCATGTATCTCTTAAACTCTCTTCTACATTAATGGGCAAATATTGAACCATTGTACCCAGCTGGGGAGGAAGGTGTCAAAACTGCAGCATCATTTATTTCCCCAGCCTCTCCATCTCTTACCCAATATGCCGTTGAAGCCTTTATTTAAACTGCCTCCTTGCGTCTCTTCCTCCCTCACTTTCTAAATGACTCTTCTCTCATACAGGGCAACGGTAATCCCCAGGTGGAGTCTCACATCAGAAAGAAACTTGACTCCCTGCTGAAGGAGTCTCGGATCGGAGACAAAGAAGACACGGATAGTTTCAGCATCCGGGCTCTGCTCCGGGCGACGCACCAGGGCCTTCAAAAGAACCTGCGGCAGGTAGCGTCTTGAGGGAGTGTGTAGAGAGCTGTTCAGGGAGCTGAGTAATACTCTCAACAGATGGAGATAAAAGGGGGGAATAAAAGTAGGCCATGGTATTAGTCACAGAAGGAAAAGGAGGACATAGAGGAGTCGACTACACTGCAGCACCGGCAGGTGAATCACCCCCACATTAATGCACAGTCAACCAACACCTCCTCAGGCAACTCTGAGGGGACTGTAACATTCCCAGCAAGGTGTTGTTTCATGGAAAGCATGTCAAAACAGACAGAAAGAGATAAGAAACAAAAGTCTGCAGTGTTACTTAATATTTTATTCCCCTGCATTCCTCTCGTGCTATTAATAGAAGCTTCACTTTCCTGACAGGCTATTTAATGGAGTGGGCGTTTTTCAACAGGGTTTCCCGTTCCCTTTTTTTGTTCTCCAGCTTTTTCTGATCTCTCTGACTTCTTTCTGTAATTTGCCTTTTTCAATTTCCTCTTTTTTTTGTAAAACACAGCCTCTCTCTTTTAAGCTGTGATGTGCTTTACAGGCTAGCGTTTGCTGCAGCCCTCCTGGCTACTGAGCTGTAGGGTTTAAGTGTCTTGCTGGTTACTAATGTGGTTATAAAATACACGCCACACATATAAATGAACATAAACACTTTTATAAAGAATCTCTGAAGGTTTTGTCCTTGCTTCTAGAGCTCCAAAGGAGTTTTGAAGAAATCCCAGAGCAGATCCTTCATCACAACGCTCAAACAGAAGGTGAGTAGCATAGGAAGAACAACTTTATACCACATGAACTTATGGAGATAAACTCAAAGAGGTTCACCACAAGAAATGTAAGAAAATGTCTGTCCTTTTTACCTGACACTTTGACTGATCTGTTTGGGCTTTGATAACTACAAACTCAGCCTAAAGAGAAAATAGATGACTCACACTGAATAGAAAAATCATTAACTTTGTCAGCTGAAATGGAGCGTATTCTCTCATCATGCTCTTAGATGAATTGCAACTGCGGGAGCAAACACAAGCTAATGGTGCTGGAAACATAAAAATCAGCAACTGTCAACACTGGCATCCAAGTAATGCCCCTTTACTTTGTCTAGTGATGTAAAACCACAATCAAATAGTTAGAGCTGTTATTTTTTAGGCCAATAAGTGAGAAATGACCTCCAGAACTCAGGGGCTGTTTTAATAGTTTTAAGGCCCCAGGCAAAGAGGAATATGAGGTCTTTTTGCATAAAGCAGTCATAGCTAGAGAAGAGAAGTACTTTGAGGTATCCCTTTTCAATAAACAACACCCCAAAACTACATAACTAAAGAATATTATCAAATGTACACGGGCAGTACTTGATCATCACCTCTAGTGTGTTAGCTATTTTGTTGTGTGGTAGCAAAGTATCGACAGAAATTTTTTACCATGTTTTAAGCCATTTGAATAACCTTTTTCCTGCCCATTATGGCCACTTCAAATACATTTTTCCCACTTCCGTTTTTCATCTTTAAACCCATTTTAAAATCTTTAAATCATTTTCAAAAATTTTGCCATTTTAAAATTGGTTTTATAATTTGTTATCTCATTTTTGCTGCTTTTAATCTGATTTCACAGGCTTTTTTGACATTTCATGCCATTTTGCCACTTTTTAAACTCTCTTTGTCCCTTTTTCTGCCCATTTTGCACTTTGAGCCCACTTTTCACTTGCAGTTGCTTTTGCTAACTGTTAACCACGTTTTACTAAATTTTATGACCGTTTTTGGCATTTAAACTGAATTAAGCTATTTGTTACAACCATATTTGTCACTTTTTAACCATTTTTGCCACTTTTTGATCCTTTTTATAGCATTTTCTGTCCATTTTTGCTGTTTTTACCCATTTTTACTGCTTTTGAATCCATGAATTTTAAAATGCACTGGTTTACAAAAAACCTGAAAAAATAGTAAAGCAAATTAATATTTCTTGATTAATATGTCAAATTATAGTTATTTACTTGCATTCCTGAACAGAAAAACGAGTTTTAGTGGTTGAATGTTATGCTTGATTCATATCTGACTTCTCAGAGAAGCCCAGTGAGCCGGCTCAAATTTGGGTGAATTCAGTTTGAAATCCTTCATTCCTGTTCAAAATGGTAAAACGTGGAGAGCTCACTGAAAATGAAAGAGTCCGCATTAAAGCGCTTCATGATGCTGGATGGTCTTTGAGGCAAATATGACAGGTGGTCTAATAAATTTGTTAAGCACTGTATGTATATTTGTATATATATATATATCTTCTTTAAGAGTGGTTATTATTCAGGTAAAATAACTAAACTTTGGTTACCAGAGCTCATCATGGCCCGTGATTTACCATGGGTTCCCAGTTAAGCTGGACCCCAGAAAGCTCACCTCTTCTGCCCACCTTATGGACAGCCTTGCAACTGGTTCATAAATACACCTAAAAAAGCACTGCACTTCAGTTCAACTACACTTCAAAATCAAAGTCTCCTAGTATCAGTCAAACACTGAAATTCCTTACAGGAGTAGTTGAAAACTGAAATATTCCACATCTCAATAGTGAGTCAAACAAGTCAGATCTCTAAAAGAGCTTATATCCCAAACTTTGACTGAGGCTGAACAGACATAATAGGCTCTTTAAGTTGGGAGGGTTGCTCTTTAATGTGTGATGGTACGTATTATGCTTACACAGCGATTCAAATCCAGATGAGGGAATCCCAGAACTACTCTTTATGCAGTTTGAACCATTGAACTGTTTTCTGTATGCACTAAGGTGTGCCCATACAAAGCAATCAGGATGCTCATATGCACATGCCCAAACAGTTATAAATCCATGTTAAAACATTTAATAAATGCACAAATGTTTATTTTTCAACATAAAGAACGGACAGTACATAACGACTTGTAGTCTTATTGCTAGTCTGTCCTCTATCTTATAAATGCAAGGATCCTCTCTTAATGCATTTCCCAATATTGTGAATTATTTATTCTCTCTCCACCTGAATTACTCTCAGGGTAATGCAGCTTTTAAGTTCTGCTGAAAATCTAAATGTTGCAAAAGCGCACCAGAAGCATCAACTTTTCCGTAGGGGTACAATTAAACCGTCCACTGAGTGTGTTATTTAAACATATCTTGTCTGTGTCATGTGCCACTTTTCCAATTAGCATCACTTTAGGAGGCAGAAAAGACGCTTCCTCCCTGCTCTCTATAGATAAATCTTTCATGAAGTGACACATTGAAAATGCATTGAAAAGGAGCCTTTGTAGTTTCCTTTAGCTTGTGGTGGGTCGCAGAATCATAATTAAGACTGCAACGCTTATCTTCTAATTGTATAGGGAGATCAGTGAATGTATGCATTATGAATATCGCTAAATTACACATGCTGATCTTGATTTTGGTATGAGTTTGTCCTTCGGAGAGCTGCTAATGGTTTTAGCTGTTCTTGTGACAGGATTATATATAAGTCTGGGCATCAGTGTTGCATGTATATGGTCGTTTCAGGTTCCAACATTATCTCCCTCTTTCAATTTCTTCCTCTATCCACAAGCTCCTTTTTAACTCCCTCTAACCTCCTCTCGGTTTACCCACTCACATCTTTTCTACTTTCTTTTATGCATCCCTTTTGCATATTGTGCAACCTCCCACATGTGTGTTGTGTGTGCCTGTGTGTATAGTATATGCCTGTATGCATGGGTGCATTTAATCTGTTGGCAAGCAGTCTAAAGCCTGTAATTACTGTGACCCTCATCCCCTTTGTAACTCCACTTTAGCACCGATAAAGATGTTGGGGGGAAAAAAGCAACACTAAATATAATTACATATGTGACAGCTAGAACACCCACCAACATGCACAAACACAGACACAAACAGCTTCTATGATAACAGCACTGTTTCTAAGCCACACAGAAACACCTACAGTTTGCTTCAGAGACATCATGAACAACCCCTGCCCTCTAAAGATCTCATACACTGTGAGTCTGTGTAGGTGGCATCATGTATGATGTGTATTTATAACCAAAGACAAAAACATAGGCCACATACTCTTCTGCTTTACCACCAGTATCAAATCTTTGTTGTGGTGTAACTTGTGCTTTTCTTTCATTTCTTTGTTTTCCCAGAGGCACTCCAAATCCAGGCTGACATGCCAAAGCGTTGAGAAGGAAGAGGACAGTCAGGAGAAGTCAGGAAGGGAGGCCGGAGGACAGTTTAACAGGTGACCTTTTACCCCCTGTATCACAACACTGACTGACCGAGGGGCTTGATAGGGTTTGACCAAAAGAGTATGAAGCAGGCCAATAGAGGAGAAAGAAGACAAAACCCTCAAGTTGGTAAACAAAGGCTGCCAGTGGAACGATTAGCTCAGATGTAACTTAAAGACACGGTATGTAAGATTCCACCACCAAGGGACTATTGACCAAAACATTAACACAGTGTGATGAGTACAGACAGTGCTGCTGTTCTGCATTGAGGACTCTACATAAAAACAGCACTCAGTATGGTATATTTACTCGACTAAAATTAGATGTGACATAGGAATTGTCATTTTTTAGAATTAATATAGACATTTCAGATATTTCACTCTAAACCAAGTTTGACATAACCTGACACGCCACATGAATGCGTTTCACACATCCATCTGGTAAACCTTCCACAGACAGCGTTTGGGAAAGGGCAGAGCCTTTGAAAAAAACTTGGAGGGTGATTGGTGAAACATTCTGTCTGTCACATCTTCACAGGCAAATCAGAGCAACAAAACACGTGACATCGTAGCCCCAAACCAAGGTGCGCCTCTACCAAGTAAACTCCATAGAGAACTGCATAAACGCGAACCATGGTGACTGTAGACATGTCAATACACAACTTTTGTCATTTTTGAAAAGAACACAACTCAATGCTGTTCTTTGTTCTTCTTTTTACGAAGAAATGCCGTTAAGTTCTGATAAAATTGAAGCTTTAGCAGCATCCATGCTAATCTCTTTTGCCATAATTGCACCTGCCACTGCTCGCTGCTTGCACATGTCACGGCTCCGCCGCGCCCAAAAGTACTGCACCTCAGGCTTATTTCAAGTGGACTGATGTTGTTTTTGATGTTAGAGACATTGGCACCATGAGTGGAGTAATCCACTGAGTTAGAGTTCCTGCCTGTGACCTTAGGTGTTCTTAAAGGATGCATAGAGTGTATTCTTTATCAGTGTGCATTGCCTTGCTTTGAGGTTGACTTACTGCTTTGTTCTTGCCACACACCCTCCTTGCCTCAGAACTTAAAGGAAACTTTTAATTAAATACTTTTGACTTGTACTTGAGTAGCTTTATAGACCAGTACTTTCACTTTTATTTTGTATATTTTGAGCAGGGTAACTGTATTTTGACTTGAGTACAGAAGTTGTGTTCTCTAGTATAACATAGAACTGAGCAGTAAAGATACACCTAGACAACTGACCCAGTGGAATCAATACCTGATCTAGTCATTCGAGTCAGGCTTGCGTTGGTGCCGTCCTAGACGGGATCCAAATGTAGTGGACAGAAAAAAGAGCTAGTTGCTCATGGTGGAGTGTAAATCAAAAGAAAGATATATACATGTCAAGTACTTTGTGTTTATTCTCACTGCAGACTACTTCACTAAATGTTTCTTTCCCAATATCTGTCACTTGAGCTTTTTATTTGAGTTTATTTGAACTGCATAAAAATACACCTCTGTGTCCATTTATTGCCAGCCTCCTCCGCTGTGGTTGATATCATGGAGTCATGGGCAACTATTGCATTAGATTAACATAATAACCAAATGACATCTCATAACAAATAGAAATAAATCCCGCTGCAAATCAGAATTCAATACTCTTTTCCCCATTCATACTTTTATTATGAACTTGATCTGATTCACCAATGAAGAAGAACAAAATCTAATTGAATCCATTTTCCTCAGCTGCATGAATATACCCCTGTTGTCTTTCACACATTCATTGTCCACCTTTGCTTCATTTCTGCTCTTTCTTTGTGTGAGAGCACTGGGCAAGACATTTGGAAATTCAGCTGTTTTCCTCCTTCAGTCGCTCCCTGTGCATTAGACCTTTGTCTGCTTTTGTCCTCATTTCTGGTTTTATATTCATGAATGCATGTCCTCAGGAAGTGTCACAGTGCAGATTCCTATGGGCAGGCAGATCTTAGTGACTGTGTGCAAAAATGCATGCATGGCTTTGTAACTCTTCATAGCTGCACATGCTCATGTTTATGTTGAGCTCTTCCTGTGGTTTCCCTCACTGATGGGCATCCCTCTTTTGGTGTTATTTAACACTGTAAATTTTTAAAAGATAGATTGTGAGATTTTTCTTCATTCTCTACACGTCTTATATATCCTTAAAAAAATCTCACCCACTCTCCTCTGCTTATCTCTTTTGCTTTTGTTGTCTGGCTTTTATTTTAGGGGTGGACGAAAGAGAAAGACAATGAAGCTGAGTCGAGATCTGTCAAATCTAGTGGTGTTCACCAACTCTGTTGCCTCACAGGAGTGTCTGAATGAAGGTAATACACAAAAGCTCACACGCCCTGATCCAAATAGTCACATCGCTACCTTTGTGACATTTTTTATCCCTAACCTTACGTTTGTCTTCAGGTACTCCAGGTGATGTTTTGTCATTCAGTGAGACCAGAGCACAATCCCTGGTCAATCACAAAACAGAACAGTTCCTGGCTTTTAACCAGAGGCAACTGTCACGGATTTATCCCTCAGCCTATCGCATCGACTCGTCCAATTTCAACCCCCAGTTCTATTGGAACGTGGGCTGTCAGCTGGGTAAGGCGGCTGTCTGTCACTCTGAGCCTTTGACATGCATGGAGATTGTCCATTAATGAAAACACCAGGTGCCTTGCCTTTAGCCAGATAACTGCCACTGCAAATTAATGACAGAGTGTTCCACATGTGTGCAAATAAATGCAGCAATTTCTGCACAGTTCATTCATGCATAACGCTTCATGTAGTTTGCTTGTGGTAATGTGTGCAGAGGCAAGATTGTATATTGTATAAAAATTGGCTGGAAATAGTAAGGATCACTGACACAATAATGTTTAAATAAGTTAAATAATTGAAAAAGAGCAAGGCTTTATCTAACGTAGAAAATAACTGCCAGATAACCCAAGATCCCCCAAACTCCGGCCTCTGCTTTCATGTAATGTGCCGTATTGTTTTCTGAAATTACTGTTAGAAGAAAGTTTTAAATACCCCACAGAATAGTAACTAAAGGAAAAAGAAGCATACACAACAAATGCCAATTTCTGCACTTGTTTTCTTTGAAGCAGCTCAATAATTTACTCCCTCTGATCTATTTACTTGCTGCCTTGTTCATCTTTTTCCTAATGAAGGTTTCAAGGTAGCACAGGCGCATGGGCTTAATGAATAAATGAATGACTAGATTAAAGGGGATATTTTCTGAATGAAAAATCAATGAGAAATACAGACACAAAGATGCCACTCTAAATTGCTTTGGGGTTTTCAATTTTTTTTGTCAAAGACTATTAATCATTCCTTATGATGCCACACAGTTTGTAGCTGTTGGGAAAGGTTTGGAGAGGTGCTAGAATATCTGATCTGTACTGTTCTACTTTTTGCACCCTTCTGCTGGAGTACTATCTGACCCTTAAGAGTAGAGCTAGACCCACTGCAGTCCATTAACTGATCAAAAGTATCTCTGCTTTCTGTGTGACAGGGATCATTCGTCAAAAACATACTTATAAAGGAAACTATAATACATTTGTTTGCAAAAACCTATGTTAGGTACTGGATTGAAATAATAATTTACTTGAATACAATAAGTCAAGAACCATAGTGATGTGTCATTCACAAATGAGCCAGATCTAAGAGCCTCCTCTAATATGTGAACAACAGGAGCTGACTCCTTTGAGAATTGTTTTCCTTTTTACCCACGCCGATGAAATCAGCAGAGGGTTATGTAAAGGGTTCCGTATCTTTGTTTGTGTCTTTGTTTGTATGTGTACAAGATAACTTGAGAACGGAAAGTCAGATCTTCACCAAACTTTCAGGGAATATTGGGATAGTGACAGGGAAGAATCGATTAGATTTTGGTGATGATCCACGCACCCATTCGTTTTTTCTCAGACTTTGAAATTTTAAACACCATAGTAATCAATGGGAGCGTAAGTTCCCAGGTGGCGCTGCTTAGGCGTGGGTCTGCTGCCTCAGACAGCCATTCTAGTTTCCTGATGTCAAGAGCTTAATCATGTTAACAAGGAATTGTGTGGGGGTAAGTGGGTAAGCTGTGGTAGCAGAAGCAAGATCAGAGTTTCTTGTATCAAACTGTGCCAGACTGTACTGAACCAAACCAGACTGCTTGGTGGAAATTCACCTTTATGTTTATATTACACCAAACATCAATACAAGATAGATAAGAAAATAAATGTTGAATATAGATAGAGATTCTGCAATACTTGGCAACCGAATAAATGTTATGTATTTTTTCTCTTTTAGTTGCTCTGAATTACCAGACAGAGGGCCGGATGATGCAGCTCAACAGAGCCAAATTTATGGTGAATGGAGGGATTGGCTACGTCCTCAAGCCTCCTCCCATGTGTAAAGGTACTGGAACAAATAGATAGCACACACACAAACAGAAACAAATACAAGGATTCAAATCTGTGTTTGTTACCATAAATAAAAGCTGATGGTCCTGTGAGGAGAGTTTTCCGGATTTAATAGTGGGTAAAGGAATTCTGATGTCTCTTTATGACAAGAAAGGAAAACCACACCATCTGTGAGAAGATTGATTATTTCCATATAAATTAATTTTTAATGCCTGAAAGTGCTGCCAAAGGCGAGTTTCAGACGGTTATTTACTTCAACTTGTTGAAACAGCTGTTTTTAAACATCTATTAAGACAAAGATTTGATGAGATTTGGATGATTTTGACTGTTAAAAGAACAGGGAAAATACTTTTTTGATAAAAACACCTATGGTATTTCATTATATTTATTGAGTTTGGCTGACTTTTACCTGGGAATAAAAGGCCTGGTTTATGGTTCTCTGTATACTTCTGAACATAAATTAGATAGCAGAGGATGTTATGTAAGTGACCATCAGTTTTAACAAATCCCATTCATACACATTACACACCAGTTATGCCTCCATTGTAATTCAGTGGAGGACAATTTGACCTCTGCACATCTTGACTCCAAAATGACCTCTTTTTCATCATCTCTTGGACATAAATATGCCCTGAAAGACTGTGGATGCTACCGCTAAGCCAGTGCTTCTCAAACTTTTTTTTTATTGAACAAGGGGGAATTTTCAAGCCCCACCTGGCTCAATCACCCCAACAAAAATCCTGACAAATTACACATTTTTAAATTTATTGAACTAACACCAAGTAATGTAGGAGACCATTTGTGCCTGACAGGTAACTGATGTTACCTTTACCATGCGTAGTTCCTGCTGTCGATACTCAGTGACTTTTCTTTTAAAGAAATCCAGTGGCTTGGTGATGTGACTGGGGTGTGTTGTCTCCAGGTGTCTCCTCAATTTGTTGGGCCTCATGCTGTCTGCTGCTAACGGTTTCAGACACAGAACACACACGGGTCTCTCCTCTGCCCCCACCACTGCTACCGTGAATCCAAACCCTAGATAACTATCATCATCATTTCTTTTTGGTTGGCTTTTTTGTTGACTTGCCCATCTGTCTTGTGTGAGTGCGATGCCGCTGGCTCGCCAACCTTGGTGGTCTGTGTCACAAATCTATCCATATTGCTCAGAGTAGCCTGCTGCCTTGTTGTGTGAAAGTTTGTTTTGTTGCGCTGCAGTTAACATGCCGATGTCAATCATTAGTTTTTCACTTTAGTTCCAGGTTAGATTTTTCTCCCAGTTGCCTACCTTATGCTGTTTAATAATTTATTGTTCTTTTAATTTCAGCTAAATGTAGGCTATTGTGTGTGGGCGTTTTGTTTCGAGTGAATGATCTTTATTGTCAAGAAAGAAAGACGCATTAAATTGAATATTTCCTCCCATGTGTCGCGCCCCACCTGTCATGTCTCCATTCCCCACCAGTGGGTCACGCCCCACACTTTGAGAATCACTGCGCTAAGCCAACAATTGTAGCCAACCATATAAGTATACAGTATTACCCCATCATTTAAGAAATGGGTGTATTTTTCCAGTCCTTTAAATCTGAAAAATATCCAGAACATATTGAGCATTTAGAAAAGATTGGATTACAGGATTGAGTGATGACATAAATGACAGTTCTTGCTCTGCTGTCTTTCATTCCCTCCAGGCTCGTTCAACCCATTCAGTGATGACCCGCTTCCAGCTTACCCCAAGAAGCAGCTCATTCTCAAGATCATTAGCGGACAACAGCTGCCCAAACCACCAGACTCCATGCTGGGGGATCGAGGAGAGGTACCCAAAACATTCTCCGTCTGTCCCTCTGTCTGTCATGCATGTAAACAAACAGACTCGCACTCGACCTCTCTGAGATTTTCAGCTGTCTTTAGCAGAAACATATGCAACTCATAAAAATGAAATGTGATTTTTTTTTTTTTTTATCTTTCCCCTCTGTCAGATTATCGATCCATTTGTTGAAGTGGAGATCATCGGCCTGCCAGTTGATTGCTGCAAGGAACAGACGCGAGTTGTTGATGACAACGGTCAGACACACACAAATCTATCTGAGCACATCGCAATGCAGTGCAGTCACTCACCAGCTGAGGAAGATTGCTCAGAATGACTGTGATCAATATAATGATAATCATGCATCAAATTACAACAAGAAAGGGCCAGTATGTAGTGATGAACCGAGGGAAAACTATCATTAAACATGCAGCTTTCCTTTCTGGAGCTTTGTACATGTTTCAGCTCCATATTCAGTTCTCCAGCCAGCAAGTTAACAATTTTGGTTCACTCTCACCGCACTAAAAAACTCAATATGTGAAAGCAGGAGGCATCTGCTGTAAGTGACGCATTGTTCACTGCCAGCTAAAGAGCTGAGCAGTGCACTCAGAAACTTGCCAGGACCTAAAACAAAGCAAAAAATAGCATGATTGTTGGACTTCTGTCGACTAAGCGGCCAAAAAATATCACTCCTAATGTCAGCAATGTGTAGTCTCGGCCCATAGGTTGTCTCTGCTGCCTCCAAGTGGATGGATGAAAGTGATCAGGGGTCCAATCTGTGATTTTAAGTTCACTGACTAAAGGTGTACTGCTGTTTCAGAGTCTTTTGCAAAACTTATTCTACTTTTGTGTTATACACCACAGCATGTAGTCATATTCCTCCAGTTCCTCAGCTGATTCCAACCAGGATTCAAACACAACTCTGATTTAAAAATCAATAATTGCACGTTCAAAAGATACTATATTAATAATAATTGTTAAATGTTTTAATGTTAATAATGGTTGCTGATATTCACCTTCTTGTATGTTACCCTTTTATTGGTTTTATAAATACAAATATGATCAATATAATTTGGCTTTTTTGACGAAACAACAACAAAAAACATATTTAATGTCAAGTGAAAACAGATCTCTACAAAGTAATGTCAAATAAACAAATATATGTGACTGCATAAATATTCACCACCTTCAAGTCAGTATTTGGTGGATGCACCTTTGGCTGCAATCATAACAATGAGTCTGTGAGGATATGTCTCAATCAGGCTTGCACCTGTGGATAGTGCAATTTTACTCATTCTTCTTTGCAAAACTGTTCGAGCTGTGGGAATCAGGCGTGAACAGCCCTTTTCAAGTCCAGCCACAAATTCTCTATTAGACTGAGGTCTGGGCTTTGACTTGGCCACTCCAGAACATCCACCTTGTTGTCTATAAACCATTTCTGTGTAGCTTTTGCTTTACGCTATCTTAAGCAGTAGTTCCCTTGCAGACTGAATAACATTATCCTCCAGGATTTTCCAATACTTTGCCATACTCATTTTAACTTTACAAGCCTTTCACAGCCAGCTGCCAGGAAAGCATCCCAACAGCATGATGCTGCCACCAACGCTTCACAGTGGTGTGTTTGTGATGATGTCCAGTGTTTGGTGTCTGCATCCACCACACATAGCGTCTTGTCTCATGGCCCATTTCAGTCTCATCAGGCAATAGAGCTCTCTTCCAGTTGACCATGGAGTCTGGCGAACTCTAGTTGAGATTCAATATTAGTTTTCTTCAAAAGTTGCTTTCTCTTTTACACTTTCCCATTAAGCTTTGACTGGTGAAGAACCTGGGGAAAAGCTACTGTATGCAGAGTCTCTCCCATCTCAGCTGCTGAAGCTTGTGACTCCTTCAGATTAGTCATAGGGGTCTGGGTGGCCTCTTTTACTAGTCTCCTTCTTGCACAGTCACTCAGTTTTTGAGGCCGGACTGATCTAGACATATTTACATGTGCCATATTACTTCCATTTCCTAATGATGGATTTAACTGAACTCCAGGGGATGTTCAGTGCCTCAGATTTTTTTTTTAATAACCTTTTCTTTCAGTTGCTTGAATTGTTCTTTTGTCTTCATGGTGTAATGGTAGCCAGGAATACTGATCAACTAGTGACTGGACCTTCCAGTCAGAGGTGTCTTTACGCTGCAATCATTTGACACATCACAACACTAAGGTGATCCTAATTTCACTAGTTGTGAGACTATTAGCACCAACTGGCTGGACCTCTGCTGAATTAGGTCAGTCACTTTAAAGGGGGGAATATTTATGCAATCACTTATTTGACCTTTTTTGTTTAATTGACATTACTTTGTAGAAACCATAATTTATTTTTAAATCAATAAAAGGGTGAAACATCTGAGGGGGTGAATTCTTTTTTTAGGCACTCTACCACATGCATTTACATTTCCAAAGATTACTGCATACTCTGATAAAATCTGATGAAGTAAACAATAACAGATGCTACTTTCCTTAGGCTGTAGAGCACTGCAGGGATCAAAAGTCAGATTAATTAATTAGAGGCATAAAAGAAGCAGAATGAAAGGTCTGATTGTGTCACCCCTAACATGTCTCCACAGATGAGGGCATGCTGCAGGAGGAGGGTAAAAGCTTCCCCTGGGAAAGGTTATTGAGAACTGGGAGCTCAACAGTATTATCAGATTAGTGCGCAGGGCATCGAACCATGAAATCCTTCATCTGAAAAATCAACACTTATTTTTTTTCTAGTTTTATTGTAAATACTGTAAATGCATTTACAGACATGAATAAGGCCACTGCAAAATACTGTTTCTCTGATTCTACCAATCATAGGTTTGTGCTTTAAAAAAATAAAATCACAAATATTTCTCCTTACTGCCAAATTAAGTATTCCCATTATGGTGTTCTGTTGTTTGAAATGACTACTGGTAAAGAAAACAATGGTGCTATTTATTATCATACAACTACTTACAAGAATACAAAGTTGCTTTACTGATGTTTTAAGTAAGGAATCATGATTTGATGTTGCATGCAGGCAATCTGGGCAGTGTGCAAACCACAACACTACTTTCAGGGAGATTTAACTTTGTATGGAATGGTGGGGGCTACTAATTAATACATAAGAAATAAATAGATGTAGTAACTTGTGTATGTAATGAAATGTTTTTCAGAAAATTTCTTGACTATAACAAAACTGAGGTAATATTTTGTGTTTATATGCACGGTATTGACTCAGTTTGGGCGTTCCCAGTTACAGATAGGTAGGCAAATACAAACATGTTTGCTACCTTAATTAATGGATGTGTGGGGGAAAATAAATAAATGAATTAAAAAAAATTACATATATATATATATATATATATATATATATATATATATATATATATATATATATATATGAATATATATATACACCATACAAAATCTCGACAGCCTACAAACAGTTGTCAAAAAAACAACTATCAGTACAGTAATATCAGTATTTAGCGACTACCCAAACTTTCACAAATCCTGCTTTGCTAAAGGGGAGCCAAGCTCTCCTGGCTTGCTAACTGCTCACTCTAAAATACTGGGGGATGTTCTGCCAAATTTGGAACAAAAATGTAAAACAAAAGTTTTTAAATTCCTGCCTATGATTAACAAATCAATATCTCATGCTTGTTTGATATGCAGTAGAGCTGAAATGGAGGGGCTCTCATGCATGTGTAAACACTGATTTAACAAAAAATATGAGACCACATCAAAAGGATTCCACCAAACAATGATTTCTGAACTCATTTAACCTAAATAGGATTTTTTTGTTGCAGTATTTATTCAGAGCCAGAAAAACAGCATTTTTATTTTCTATACCAGTCTTCATTTTCTGCAATTGACACACTAAAATGAGAAGCTGAAAGTTGAACAGTTTGGGTAAATGCTGTGTACAATAAAATAAAAAAAAATGTTCATTTTAAAACCTTAATATCATACAATAAGAGAAAAACTAATTGTTGTGCATATATTGTATATATTCAGTATATTCAGTTTTGTTTGAATGCATTTTTAGTTACTCTCACTAATTTGGGACTAGTCTGTTCTGATAAGTTTAAAAGGTCAGCATTGTCTTTGAAAGGGAATTTGTTTAAATGAAATGTTTTCTGTAAAATTTCCTTTCTATGATCCACACAAATTCCCCAAATTTCGCAAAAAGGATCTAACATTTCTGTGAATATTCCTAAATATACAGTGCTTAACAAATTTATTAGACCACCACCCAAAGTAAGGTTTATGCCTCAGCTGCATCTGGAAGTGCTTTAATGCAGACTCTTTCATTTTCAGTGAGCTCCGCACATTTACCATTTTGAACAGGAATGAGGGATTTCAAACTGAATTCACCTTTTTATACACAAATTCGAGCCGGCTCACTGGGCTTCTCTGAGAAGACAGAAATTAATCAAGTATAACATTCAACCACTAAAAATATTTTTTTCTGTTCAGGAATGCAAGTAAATCACTATAATTTGACATATTAATCAAGAAATAATAATGTGCTATACTATTTTTTCAGTTTTTTGTAAATCAGTAAATTTGAAAATTCATGGATAACAATAATAATTAGATTTTAACATTGAAATATCATTTCATTAAAGAGCTTCTTTGCAGAAACGTAAAAAATGATTTTGGTAATTACCAACTCTGTTAATTTAGGACAGCTGTGGCATAAACCTTACTTTGGGTGGTGGTCTAATAAATTTGTTAAGCACTGTATGTTTTTTACATATCCCATAAAAATTACCCCAACATTTTTTTTTCAAATATTCCCCAAACTTTTTCATAAAGCCTAAACATTCAGAAAAGAACATCCCCAAAAGTTCCATGTAAATTCCGGGAATTTTTCAAGCAAATTTCCCAAAATTCTTCACAAAATTTTAAGTTCTTTTCCCAAGAGTCTATGAAAATGATAGAAAATTCCTCCAAGCATCCAAACCAATTCCCTGAAATTTCAATGAAAAATCTCGACATCCCTGCTCTAAATTCCCAATCAAATTTCCAAAAAATACAGATAAATTCACCAAATTTACATAAAAATATGTAAAATTTTCAAAGTAACCCCCCCCCAAAAAAAATTTAAATAAAATTCCCCAAAACATCATGAAAATGCCTTAAAATTTACAAAATTCCCTTAACATATTACAATTTTCCCAAATTCATATGAAAGTGACAAAAGTTCTACCAAATTTTCCCCAAAAGTTCCGATGAAACTCTCCAAATATATCCTCGGAATTTTCATTAAAAAATACTTGAAAATTACCAAGTAAAACTCCCAAAATATACAAGCTAAACCCTAAAATTTCCATAAAAATTCCTGAAAATTTCAGAGCAGATTTTCCCAACATTCCAAGAAAATTAGAACTGCAATGAACATTCATTGCAATTATCTCATAAATTATTTCTCTGTTGTAGAAAAACCAACATGTTTTGTCCTCGTATGCACATGCAGGGTCTTAGGAGGTTATTGAACCATCATTTTAATAATAAATGTGTTTTGTTTTTATTTTATTGTATTTTATTTTCCAGGTTTTAATCCAGTCTGGGAAGAGACGCTGTCATTTACACTTCATATGGCTGAAGTAGCACTGGTGCGTTTCCTGGTCTGGGACCACGACCCAATTGGACGGGACTTCATTGGTCAGCGGACAGTTGCCGTCAGCAGCTTGATGCCTGGTTTGTGAAGTCTTTCACTTGTTCACATTCATCCACACAAGACAGATGGGAGTCACAATTATAATAAACTAAATCATATGCACCATTATGCTTGTGGCTTTGGCAGTGCTGTGGCTTTAGGGCACGTAGTTTATGTCCAGTGAACCTGTTTGCTTGATTTGTATACTGTAGCATGTGTAGCTTTTCTGGTTTCTTTCATTGTTGACATCCATCAGAGTTGGATCTGTACTCCTTGTGCCCTGTCCTCTGGCGACTGATGCACAATCACAAGTCTGAATAAAGCTGCTATCTCTCACTGGCTCACTCAGTCATTCATTCTGCAACTCAAATGCTTTTTTCTTCACTCCTAACAACAGGTTACAGACATGTGTTCTTGGAGGGGCTGACTGAGGCTTCCATCTTTGTGCATGTGTCAGTGCATGATGTCTATGGGAAGGTAAGTGCTTTGAAGCTTTTAAAGCTTGGTATTGTTTCATTTTTTTCCAAGTGGGTATCTTTTATCAAATGAATTTTATTAGAAGGTAAACGGAGAAAAGATTGTAATTTCTCAATGTGTTAAAGCATCTAAGCTGAGCTCCTTTGACCCTCTGTCTTTCTAGTGGAGCCCTCTAGTCCTGAACCCCAGCTTTACCATAATGCACTTTCTAGGAACTAATAAGGTATCCTGTTGGCTCTGTGTGGTGCTGCATGAGAAGCAATGCATGGTGCAGAAGTGCAGTTTGTGTTATGCTATGAAGCATCTACAGTGAAGTTGTTGTGTGTGAAATTGAAGGAATAAATCACAGATTTGTTTTGCCTGTCATATTTATTCATTAATTTTCTTTTGACTTTTGCTCTTGTCTCACTTCACTGTTTCACTTCATCAAATAAAGCATAATTTGCTATGTAAGCATGAGTGCATAACCCAGAACAACCCCTGGAAGATTGTTCACTATGGAGGAAGCCTAAGTGTGCCATCTATTGGTTAAGCCTGTAAAAGCATGCAGTTGCCACATTAACTGTAAACTAAGCTCAATACATGGCACTGATTTCCTTCAGACAATTAACCCTTGACTTTAACTTTCATGTGCGAGAATGTTTTTGTTCCATCTCCATCTGAATTCTGATCTCTTCCCCTCTTTCTAAAATCCTTTTTCAGCACACTTTAACTTCACATTCTTTTGTCCTGACTCTCAGGGTTCTCAGCTGCGAGGTATCCGGGGTCTGTTCAACCGTTCTTCCAAGTCCTCTGTGGATACCAACACTGGTGGCCTTCGGAAACGCTCCATCAGTGATCACCTCCTGCGGCGCACGGCCAGTGCCCCTGCAAAGGGGCGCAAGAAGACGAAGATGGCATTGTCAGAGTCAGTGGCTTCGATATCAGACCAAAAAAATGGCACAGGTGCTGAAGAAGGAGGAGAGGGCATGTCAGGAAAAGATGAAGGGGAGAAGCGTTCCCAGACCAGAGCCCCCCTCATCCACAGACCTATGTCCATGCCTTTAGACAGGCTTCTTCAAGGGCAGCTATCCATCTGCTCCCCAGACAAGGAACAGCAGGATATGGGTGCAGACACTGTTGTTGGTGGGTATCTTTCATTTTAACCTTACGAAAGAATGGAGAGTGTTCTGGCTGCAGACCTCTAATTTCTGATGCCCATTCTCACAAACCAATCATCTGAGATGCCGTGTCTGTCAGAACTGAGGTGTCATAATATGTTGGTAGGACATATTTCCAGTTTTAGATTTTTTTTTAATTAACCTTTATTTGTAAACAAAGTCTGGCAGTTACATTTATGAAATAACCACACCACAAACATTACAGACTAAAAAACATTTCATAAATAAAACAGAGAAAAAGGTTGGAGTTCTAATCTGGGATTAAATTGTATATTGACCCATTTTAGAAGTCGATAAGTGAACGGTAGCTCACTTTTGTTTTGTTCACTTCAGCTAAAGTTAAAATAGCTATGCTAGCTACATAATTTGCATTACTACATAAGCCAATGTAGTCAGTTTTAGCAATGTGAGCTTTAGAAAATGTAACTAAAGCTAAAATAGCTACATAGATACATAGCAATACCTACATAGCTTACATAGCTGCTTTGTGAGCTTAGCTTTAGCTAAATTAGCTACATAGTGCTGTTATCTTAAGCTAAGTTAGCTTCATCAATGTGAGCTTCAGAAAATGTAGCTAAAGCTAATGTACCTACGTAGCAGACATAGCTGCTTTGTGAGGTTGGTTTTAGCTACGTTAGCTCTGTTGTCTGTAGCTAGGTTAGCACTAGCAAGATGAACTTTAGCAAATTTAGCTGAAGCTAACTTAGCTACGCCGATAACAAAGATATGAAGGCCACACAGCTTTTTGAACTTCACTTTAGCTATATAGCTCTGTTATCTACGTAGTTTTGCAGCTACAAAGCTGCATAACCTGCCCTTGCAGCGTTAGAATGTTTTATAGAGGAAAAGCTTTTTACTGTAAGCAGACTGTTTACTCAGCTCTGTCAAACGGTTTGTAATCAGGCCTTGCAGGTCAGGTTTTGGATTTTTAACTTTGGGATCCTAACTCTTACACTAATCCTAAACTGAAGTTCAATCCAATTCAATTTCAAAAGTTTTAGCGTGTATATGCATCCTGACAGAGATAGCATCTTGGATGATCAGAATATGAGAGTGGCTGCCAGAAATTTATGGTCTCTAGCCAGACTGTCTTGAAAGAATTGCATTAATATTCTAATATGCAGAAAAATATCCATTCTAGTTTCACTGACATTACATGTTTAAAGATTAATTTAGGAATACTAACACATGCCAACCTCCAACATTATTAGGGCATTAACAACTGTCGCAATTGCTATGTTGTTCTATGTTGTATTGTTCAAGTAATGTAACTGAAACATATGGCAGTACTGCTACTTTCTGTAATAAAATATATTGTGTAATGTCATATGTTAAATTCTTCTCTGTCTTACTTACCCTGCTTCAGTTATCTAAAACTCGTGTACAGTAATGTTACCATGTGAACCAAGAGACTACAGCCTACTCACCACGTTACCTTAACATGCCTTTTCTGTCCCATCTTCATCTGTTGTGCTTCTCTATAGTAGAGAACTGACTAGGATGTACCCACAGGTAATCCAAAATACCTATTGTCTGAAGGTTGCATCGTTCAAAAACATATCAGTATTGCGTCCACCCAGTGTATTCTGTTATAAAGTGGTCTCAGAAATATATTTGTGTCATTTGATCCCATTTGACCAAACCAATCCCATTTGACCATCTCTTTCCTAACCTGATGTCCGCAAACATGGATTTTACCTTTATTTTAACTTTCACGGCCTCATTTTTCAGCTTTCCCTTCACAGTCGTACTTGGTGATCCATTTGTCTGTGTATTGTTATCGCATTGTATTGGCTGGACCGTTAATTGTTGTCATTTTATTGTTGGTTGGCTTGGTATTCTACATTAAATGGTATAAGGTTACACTTTATAACGCAGTCTTGACTAATCTTTTTGTCCAATGGTCTTTTTTCACAGGAGGTTTCCCTTTCAACAGGCCGAGGTCTTCCTCAATGGACCCTTTCATCGAATTGTCTCTGTGTATTGAACCAAGCATGTCTTCCCCTTCTAAGACATACTCCAACACAAATAAAGAATTTGGCCCATCAGATGAGACATCATATCTGGTTATTGGTGGAGGAGAAGTGAAAAGGGAAGAGGATTATGCTAATTACCAGTCAAAAGGCAATGAAGTCAGCAAATCCATGATCATCTCCACAGGAACAGAGAAAGACTGTTTCATACCACCCATGACGAACAGCCTTTTGAGATCAGATAAACCAGAAACATCATCTAACAGTACAACCTTCACAGTTGCACCTTCTGTCTCCTCCTCCTCCTCCTCCTCTGCCCCCTCTTCTGTAGCCCCCTTGTCCCCTGTCAATAGAAGTTTCGATCTAAGGAGTCCCACCTCTTTGCATGAGAGCACTATCTCCAGACTTATAGATGCAGTGTCCTTGGGCAATGAGCAAGACACATGCGGCTCTATTTCTGCTCTGATTGGCCAGTTTGAAAGCACAACTGACCAAGATGACCACACAGCTCTATCTCACGTTTCCACCCCTTTGCCAGAAGATTTAAGATCTCCTCTAAAGACCAACACTGTATCGCCAACCAAGAAACCCTTAACAAGTCCCCGAAAAGTCGTTCAAAAGACAAATCATGCAACCTATGAGATTGCTTCACCATGTAAGATGTCTCCAGGAAATGCACCTACATCAACCTTGTTTTCCAGCCCTGAAACATCAGAGCTGGAGGAGGTGTACACCATACTGGATGAAGAGGTGCTGTTGCCAGTTTCAGTCTATAACCTGAGGAAACAGACCGTGCATGTCCAGGCAGACACTATGGACAGCACTCCGTCAAGCAGCTTGGGGTCCTCTCCAACAAAGGTTGCCCACCGATCAGATAAAATGCCCAATATCAGTGTGGGCTGGGATGGCCACAGAAGAAGGGACCAATGTGAAGACATTGAGGAGAGCATTTATGAGGAAGTATATGACCCCCCAGCACAAGACAATTCTAAAAGGTATGCCAACTCTTCCATAAACCAGTTTGTTTATCACCCAGCTGGAAATGCTTTTAACGAAGTGGAAATTAATGTTGATGAAGATCCACTGGATACGCTTCTGACCTCCCCAAGACATGGAAGCCAATGGGAAGGGCCTTTAAGTCCAACAAAACGGCATGCCATTTACCAAAACCACGAGTCCACTCCCAACTACTCCCAGCAACAGCAGCATTCATCATACCATGATCCTAAACAACAGTTCCCATTGCACGCATTATCACCATGTCCCTCCCCAATGCATCAACCTTCCTATCAGCAATCCAGCAACCACCAACACCTGAGCCACTCCCATAATCCTTCTCCTTTCCACAGAAACATCAACTCCCATCCTTCAAAACCTAGTCCACTGCATCAGAGCAGCTACTCTGCCCCTCAGAGCAATTCTGAGCCAGTGAACAATAACAGAGACTTCATCAGCTCTTACAGACAACATGGTTGCTACACTGGCAGCCAGAACCTAAGCAGGTCTTTCCAAGATAGGCTTGGATATAAACAGATGGAGAGGGAGCAAGAGAGATGCTTCCACAATGGGTTCGCATCTTCTGATAGCCTTCCTCTACAATCTACCGTGTCTACAAATGCCTGTAAGGACAGAGGCCTGTACTCCCCTTCTACAGACTCTGAAGCAGTATACAGCTTACCAGACTATGAATGCTTTACACCCCCATCAGAGCCTTCAGTTCCTCAAAGCATCCAGCCACACTGCCAAAGTCCTACCAAATCATACACCCCAACAAAGTCATGGGACAAAAAGACTTCCCTAATCAATAGGCACCAGCCACAGCCTGAATCCAGAGTTTCCCTGAGCTCAAATTTAGGCCCTTTCTCATTAAAACCCCAGTCTAACACTACAGAATCCACAGCCCCCAGCCCATGCAAGTCCAAGTCCCTGGGAGACCTAACCTCAGAGGACATATCATGCAACTTCCAGGGCAAATACCACATTATTAGTCGAAGTTTCATAACCCCCAACATGAGGAAGCAAAAGAGATTTGGCGCAATGGGTGAAGTTACCCTCCAATCCCAGTCTTGTGACCCCCTCACAGAACAGCTCCGTAAACTGGTCAGTCTGGAGGGGGATGACAGTGACAGTAACAGGGATAGATCTCAGACCCCTCAGTTGTGCCAGGATGCCAAATTCCCACAGCCAGAGGAAACAAGTATTGCTTCAGTTGTTCCTAGACACATAGATGATTCCCCGCCACTCCTCACCCGCCGGCTTTCCTCTCGGAGCCAAAGCCGAGTGCGTCACATCAACAGCCGGGCCCGTGAAAGACAGCAAGAGGCTCTCAAGCCTCGGGCAGGTGCAATGGTCAACAGCACTACTAGCATAGGTGGGGTGGTATTGAGGAATAAACCAGCCTCACAGAATCCACCAGTTAACAGACACTCTACTGGTTCCTACATAGCAGGCTACTTTGGTCAGCTGGAGGATAGGGGACTTCCTGAAGGGGCTTGTACGTCGTTACGTTATGGGAAAGGGGATCAGTATGGAGATCGCTACTATACTGATGACTCTCTTCCAACTGCTGACTCTAACCCATCTGCATCAGAGCCTGAAGTCTACTTTCTTCTCAGACTTTAGCTATAATAACCTAATATACAAACCAGATTCCAAAAGAGTTGGGACATTGTGAAATGGATTTCTTTTCAACCTATATTTGATTGAATACAGCATGAGAGCAAGTTATTTAATGTTCAAACTGATAAACTTCATTTTTTTCTTGGAAGTATACACAAATACTGACTTTGATTCCTGCAACATGCTCCAAAAAAGTTGGGACAGAAGTGTGTATCACCTTTTTTTTCTAAACAACACTTAGTAGGCATCCTAGGACTGAAGACACAAACTGTGGAAGTACTGAAAGTGGAATCCTTCCCCATTTGTGCTTGATGTACATCCTAAGTTGCTCAACAGTGTTTCTGTTATTGTATTTTGTGCTTCATAATGTGCCCTGCTGTTTCTATAGGAGACAGGTCTGGACTGCTTGCTGGCAAGCACACACTCTTTTAGGGCAAAGCCATGTCGTTGTAATGTGTGCAGAATGTGGCTTGGCATTGTCTTAGTGAAAGAGATGTCGTTTGGATTAGGGGCTAGCTGATATTGTTTCTTGAAGGCTGTTACAATACAGATTATAAGTAGTTCATGAGACCTGTAACTATTACTTGGAACTGGTATGCATTTATTATGCTATCAAGAATGTTCTTGATGTGGCAGAAGTAAAATAGCATGATCTAAAAATGAAAGAAAATAAACAGTTTAGACCTAGCTCTATCAGCATGAGAAACGGCACAGAGCATCACAGTAGAAGCAGGAAAACAGGAATTAATGTCACATGTTCTCTTAGTCAGTGGTACCCAGACTTCAGTGTTGATTGGCTGGTACTTACGTGACATCCAGCCAATCAGCCTGCATTTTATACAGCATATTTGGTGAAAATTTGGACAATGAAAATAAAACCTAATCTGGATGGAAGCAGTGAATCAAATCCTTGATGTACCTGGCAGTATTAACGGTTTCTTCACAGATGTGCAACTTACCCATGCTATGGGCACTAACACACCCCCACACCATCACAGAGGCTGGCTTTTGAATTATGCATTGATAACGATCTCTTAAGGGTCCTTGCCCTCTTTAGCCCAGAGGGATCAATAGCCAAAAAAAAAAAAAAAAAAAAAAAAAAAAAAACAATTGGACTCATCACACCACAGTACACTTTTCCACTTTAGATCAGCCAGTCTCAAATAAGCTCAGGCCCAGAAAGGTTGGTGGCACTTCTTGATGTGTTTAGACATGGCTTTCACTTTGTACAATACAATTTGTAGATGCAGTGCCATACTTTGTTAGCTGACAATGGTTTTCCCAAGCCCATGTTGTAATATCCATCACAGATCAATGTTTTCAATGCAGTGCCACCTGAGGGCTTGAAATTTGCTTAATCTTTTGATATTATGGACTGTAGGTTCTGAAATCTCTTAATTTCATGCAACTGCACATTGAGGAAGATTGTTCGTAAAAACCTATTCAGTCTTTCACAAAGTGGAGAATTTCACACAATCATTGATTGTGAATGATAGAGCCTTTCAGAAGTGCACCCTTTATACTCTCTCCCAGTATCTTTATAACCTTGTCCTAACAATTTTAGACATATTGCAAGCATAGAATTCACTATTGGAAAATTCTCAAGAAAACAATACATTTTATTAGTCTGAACATTACTCAACATGTTTTTGTATAATACTTAATTGAATATAGGTTGAAAAGAATTTCCAAATCACTATGTTCTGTTTTGTAGAATTGAGGTTTGTTAGAGAAATGAAGAAGCAGTGATTCCTGCTGATGTTCAGTAACACCAAAAGCCAGATCAGGTAATTAACGCTTACCATAGTTTGTTGTCATATCCACAGACCAATGAATTTCCATTATATCAGTGGAATAAATCTTATTCTGGGCTTTGTTTGCAAGAGATGGGCATAGTCTTTAATATGTGAATGAATCATCAAATAAATACATGGTTGAAACTGACAGCATGAATTTCCTGTTTGAAATGTCCACGATTCAATAGTGAATGGTCTTTCTAGTCTGGAAGTGTTTTGTCTATATTCTGCTTAATGTGTAAATGTACCTTGGAACTTTAATTCGTTCATAATGGCTTCCTAGAATGATTGTACAGATTCTTGTTATCTTTGTCCCTGTGATGTATTGTCTGAACTGCAAACACTGACTATGAAGCAAAAAAAAAAAAAAAAAAAGATCTGGGTTCAGAGTAAAGAGGGAATGTTTTTCTCTGTAGCATTTGGATGTGCAGAGTATTCCAACAGCTACTTTTAATAGATCTAATTCATCCCTAAAGATCAAATGAAAGTCTTCCTTCTCTTTTCAGTGTTAATTCTTTTATTTGTGCATCATGTAAATATTTTTTGTCACTGTTCTTATTCTGAGATGGCTCTTTTTTAAGAACCACTTCATGTACATAAATGTTTGTGCATGTTACTTGTGAACATGTCAGGCATGACTATGCACCGATTTATACAATAGATGTTGCATTGCCCAAAAACATTTACACAGAACAAAGACGTTGCATTGGATATAACAGAGGAGAAAGGCTCATTTACATTGGGTGCATAACAATACATAAACTTCCATGCTTGAACTTGTTACTCTATGATTTGTAGACTTTAAAAACATTATTGCAAATTTTGAAGATTTGGAGTTTAAAGGTTTTTATTTTTATAATTGCTTTGATACAGACAGAAAAAAAAAAAAGATCTTAAAAGTCTTGTTGGTCATGGTTATTTTATTTTGTATAACTTAATGGAGTAAAACAATTGTAAACTGTGATTACTAATAAGGGTGAAGCTAAGGAAGGCTAGGTGGTATAGCACCCGTTATTTTTTTCAGTGTTACACCATCCTTTTTTTAAATGTATTGTTGCTTATCAGAGGACTGTGAGCTTTTTCCTACCAATGCAATAAAAATTTGAAAATTTGATTTTAAACAAAATCCATTGTTTTATTTTATTGTTCATTATAACGTAAAATTAATTTAGCAGGGCATGCTTAGAATAATTTTAGTGTCATGTTACAAACAGCCTCATATTTTCTACCTTGTAGATAACAAGATAAAATTGCTCTGAATAATAGCTGACAAATGGAACACCTGTTGGTCTGGGAATTTTATTCCCCATGCAGTTTCTAACTGACTGTCCTACTTTGTTACGCTTTGAGGATAAATCATAACACAGTATTCCTTTAATATCTAAGACAAAATGGCACATACATGGATTATGGTTCACATGTTTGGTCTATTTTTTACATCAAATGTAACAGTGACGTGAAAGTTTGCGCAAAATGTAACTTGAGTAACTATCTGATTTACTGAATTATGAATTTCACCGGGAGCATCATGCCAATTCAAACTGGGGCTGGTGGCCTCTCCAGAAATTTTTTTCAGATATTTGGGTTTTTCCCACAAATTTGAATATCATGAGATTATTTTATTTTCTGTAGTATGTAGTAATGAGAAATAATACACCTGCTAAAGGCATTTATTATTCATAATTCAGTTGGTTAAGGCGCCTGCCTTGCTCTTGGGTAACTTGGTTAAACTTCCTGTTTGATACTAAGCTAGTTCAGAGCTTAGTGAATACTAAAGTCAGTCAGAGGACTAGCAGTTGATTCATCAGCACTAAATCAGAAGAAACCATTGTTATGAGATGGTTTCATGTCAGGATCAGTGAAATATCTTCATCTGAAAAATGTCTAAAAGCACCAGGTGCAAAGGTTAAAAACACAGCAGGTAGGTTATTTACTTAAAGTAAAAGCCCCGCATTTAAAATTTTACAGATAAAATATTTAATTTTATGATTGAAGTAATATGCTAAGCAGAAGTCAAATTTCTCATGCAGAATGCTCATACCAGAATAACATGTTTCAAGTATCATATTGTTTGTTTTGTATTAGCCTATTAATGTGAATCTGAAAGGTCAGGCCTCTGAACATAAGTCAGTGCCTCAAAACTGTTCTTATTACTGTTTAAGTGCGTTTTTTGCTTGCAACAGGTCTTTATCAAGCTTTGATTCATTTGACCATTTTAGACCAATCAGAGGTGGATGCAATGGTGATGTCATCCAGCAGGTAAATGTGCTGATCAATCAAACATGGAGGCCTAATAATGACAGCATGATGATTGATAATGTGGAATCAATAAAGTTTAGCTAGTTCATCCAGGACACCGTAGTCAAACACCCAGCTGTGATCAGCTGACAGCCAGCTGATCACAGTTATCCCCTCCAGCCAATCACAGCTTTTTGTGCAGCACTCAGTGCTGCAAGAAGGCTCTCTGTGGTAAAATGTCTCCATTCTTATGTTTATTTGCACTAATTAAACTATTTACTTGTGCTAAAAACTAACTTTACTTAATCCATTAACCATTACAAAACAATAAATAAAAGTAATTTATCTATTCACTGTAACTCAAACAATGTAAGAGACACTCTATAGTAAAATGCCTCATCTCATATGTACATTACACTAATCAACTATAGATTATCTTATCTCCCTCATGCAAATCTGCCCACATCCTTTTTTTTTTCTTTACTCTGATCATGTCTATGTCATGTCAACATCCTTGCACCCTTTGTCCATCTTGCAACCATACTATCAAACTACTAGAAATAATACCAACAAATGCTTGTACATATCTAAATCCTAATTTTGATACTTTTGTAAGTGTATTTATTTTTGTACGTAATGTTTAATTCCTGTTCATTGACAGAAAAGCTAGCCTAAGTCAAATTCCTTGTTGCGTAAGCATAAAGAGCCAATAAAGCTGATTCTGTGTATTTAAATATGATGTACAGTACTTGTCATTCATCCCTGCTGGCATTAATGCTGATGCACCACACTGCTGCTGCCAGCAAAGCTGGCAAAAGACAAAATCATGCTGCCTCCTCCACCCCAGCCTCCTCCATTATAGCATAGAGCTTGTTGCAATCTCATTCAGATTCATGCTACTATGGATTGATTGCTCTTGAATTTATTTTATTGTATTTCATATACATTGTCATACACGCATCCATCCTTATGGGGGTGTCTCACCATGCACTCCCTAGAAAGTCAAAGTATGCTGCTTGACTAACCCAGGGAGCATCTTTTGAGCAGAGCCTTCACTGCCAAATAAAACTGAATATCCATTTTGCAATAATACATAATCGTACAGACCGCAATTAAAGGTGATGTACAGAGTCAGAAACAAGGCATTTAAACAACACATGAAGTTAATAATCTGTACAAGAAAAGTTATCTCTGACCCAAAGGTGCTTGTTTGTGAGTGCATCGCTGTAAAAATAAAAACAGCAACAATATATATTATAATACAAAAGACACAATGTAATACACAATATAAGTTAAACACATAAAGCTGTAGGCAGACGTTCTACTGTAGAGATTAAAATAGTAGAGATTAAAACCTAAATCATCAGTTACATTATTAGGTAGTGACCTTTCACCAACCTGCTAAACTAACTTGTACAAAAAAGAAACGATCACACAGCACACAGTTAAGACTCCCACACCCAACCCCTTGTTTCCAGCTTTGAATCATTGTCCTGCTTTAATACAATTTTTTAAAAAAAGATTCAGATCCAGTTATAGAAAACAAGAAATTATGATCATGTTTTATTCCATTGAGAAGATGCATGTAAGAAGACACATGCATGTACGAGGGCAACCTCCATTAGTCATCATTCAGCTCACATGTTTAACCAAGCAAATCTTGCAATTGACCAAAAACTTTTTATCTCTTCTCTTTAAATGCTTCAGTCAAAGTAAAAATGTGTATATATTTAACAGTAATCAATGTCATATTTTTCTCTATTAAAATGCTTATTTTTACTTTCAAATAAATGCTCCTGAACTTCTTTTTACAGTAGCTGAGAATAATGTTTAAATCATATCAGTGAGTATATTTAACCCACAGAGGCCATCTTTAGGCTAAATATTAATGATAGAGAGTGCATTTCTCCAAATATTATGCAGGGAAACTATATTCATTCACCTCTAAAGAAGAAATAACATACTAAAAACAAGGACATAATCTATCTTAATAATGTGCATGTACTGAGTAATAACCACTAGATGGAAACATTATACCACTGAATAAAGCTCTCACATCTCACCTGGAAGCTTTTTCTTAGCTGAACTTCCCACATCTGTCAACAGATTCCTGGCACAGTGGTCCAACATTTTGCTCATTTTAGTATATTCTCTGACAGAATACACATTGAATAATAATGCATTGAATAATTTGTCAAAACTAACATATTTGTGATAGATTTTTAACGTTTACACTCACCTTTTATTTCAATGTGAATACCTAAATTATTAGTACTAAAGTCTGACTAAGAAGGTATTTCTTGAGTTTGCTTTTATAAACATTAACATTAGGTGTTTCCCTTAGGTCTTTAGGTTAGCTGTTCCACAGACAGGGGCTGTAAAAAAAGGGTACTTCACTGTATGTTTCTAACTTTGAGCACTGTTAACAGGTCACTTCCATCCCTGCCATTCAGACAGATGCAGCATCTCATAGCAGTGGTCTCTAAGGGGCAGTGTCTCTGTTCATTTCTGATGAATTTTGAAACCCTCATTTGTCATATGTGTTGTCTTTAAATATTATTTCAACCATATGAGGTCTATAGTGGCTGACCCTTTCATTTAAAACCAGCAAGCACAAACTACTCAAACATAGTGTCAGGTTGGCAAACAGGGTTGGCAGAGGAGTTCACATCTGTTGCTTAGATTTAGCAAATTTCTTGCTTCTAACTAAGCTGGGAGACCAGATGTTGTTGACTGGTGAGGCGATGACCTCCTTCCAGTTAAGGCCATCCCAGTCCTAGGTACAGGTGTAGACCATGAGTGTTTACTTAATTAGCTGTCTTCATAACCATCTGTCAGGTTTTAGCCTGATGAACAGATACTCAGGCAGTATGCCTGCTGTTGTTCTCTGGAGATTTTGGGATTGATTTGGAAACTAGCTGAGTGATCTTTTGACCTCATTACTAACCTTCTGTAAGACATGTGCTCCTTCCTGCTGTGGAAGCCCGCTCATTTCAACATGGATCTGGGCCTGATTTGGGAAACTTTGCGAGAGGTGCTCTTAAAGAAGAAATAACTCACATATAAGCATTTTAATTGATACTATATGTACTCTAGCAGTCAGGAAATCTCGGCTCTGTATGTGTCCTCATTCAGCTGCTCTCATCACCCGTTCACAAATATCCATTAGCACTTAGTCGATCATATTGCTGCAGTCTTTAAATATGGCTTTCTCTTCCTCTACTTCAAGCTTCCATCTCCATATCACTGCCAAAGTTTCATAAGTGCTGTCATCATTCTCAGACAACATCCTAAATCACTTCCTTTAACACTGATTTCTTGACTCAACAATGGCTCTCTATCAATAATTCAAGATCATGTCTATGTTGAATATGAGCTTTGATATCAGTATCATAGTACATGAGATGGACTGCTGTTTGATTTCCTTTAACATAAGGACTGAATCAGACACAGTTGGGTCTGTAGCTACACTATTAAGCTTTATCTTTTGACTACTGTACAGACAAGTAAATAGTGGAAAGTCATGGCTATGCTAAATACTGGCTTAGGGCCTTGAAAGTGTACCAACATTTTTGCGCATGTCCAAAACAAAAAACAAAAAAAAATAAAAAAAACAGATTATTCACTTGGAACAAGGTTGCACAAAAAACTTTTTTGTATGGATACACTTTGATTCCCTGCTTATACACTTGTTTTAAAAAACTTTTTCTCACATTTTATCCTTTTAAAATTATTTTGTCAGTCTCATTATGTTTGATGTTCAAAATGGTGAAATACATGCAAGACTAAAGCTTGAGTTTTTAGAAAGCACGTAAACATATTAGTCTAACTAAAAATAATTATAGATCAGATTTTCTGATGTTGGACTTACACACCCAGATAAAACTGTTGTGGTTTTGTACTTTTGCGTGTAAACACCTCAGTCAGCCTCAAACTTGCATAGGGGTTCTTCATACACTCCACTGTTCACGTTGAGTTTTGAGGCTGAGGTCAGATAGCATAAAGGCAGAGAAGGAGGCTAGTAAGTAAACAAGACAAAGGTACCAGGAGAGTGACAGCAAAGTATAATTTGGGAAGGCAAAGAGATGCAGTATGTGTTTTTTTGTACACAATGGTCAGAGCTGTGAATTTGTCTATGTTAACACAATCGACAGCCAGCCTGCTGCTCCTTTGGGCAAACCCATTTCCCTGTCATGGATGCAATCAATATCACATAGTCCCTCAAACCCCTTACTACACGTCTAGCCGGATAAAAGGAGATAAGAGTCTAAAAAAAGACTTTTGCTGCGCCTGGAGGCGAGGTGCGCCTCTTTTCTCCCTCATTTTGTAATAAACACTCCTTTATACAGGCTGTTTATAGGGGAAAAAGCTCATCTTCCACAAAACATTCTAATGTAGAAAATGTAGCATATGTAGCTCTGTTAGCTGCATAAGATGCAAACACTACGGATAACTGGGCTATGTAGCTTACACAGCTATGTTAGTTTAAGCTATGCTTGCTAAAGGTACCGTAACCACATTGGCTTATGCAGTAACATTGACTACGTAGCTGGCATAGCTGTGTTAGCTTTGGCTAAAGCTAACACAGAAAAGTGTGCCACTGTTCGCCTATCTACCTCTAAAACACATCTGTACATAATTTAACCCCTGGTTAGACCTCAGATTTTTTTCTATTTTGTTTATGAAATGTTGCTGATGTAGTCTGTTACATTTTAAGTGTGGTTATGTCATGAATGTAACTGCCAGAATTTGATTATGAATAAAATTGAACTTGGAACTGAAAATATGTTGTACCAGAAAATTATTGAGGTGTCTCACAACTACATTCTGCGAGAAGGGGTGTCTGAGATCTACGATCTGCTGCCAGACGGTCTTGCAACTAGTTGGAATTTTGCCAGGTATTTTAGTGGCATGAAACATACTTATGTCAGTATATTCATTATCTACCAAAGCCTGTATTTTTGGACAAGTCCAGTTCAGTAGCCTCATCAAGTTATAACAGCATCTTAACTTATTCCTGCATGTAAGCAGCCTGTGACATCCAACATGAAGGTGCCAGAGATCAGGGACCCCCACTGTCACCTGAGGGTGGTTAAACAGCCATGTCCTTTCAAGAATAGTCATGTGCAGACAAAGCCATCCATCAGAGGGGATAAAGGAGAGAGCTTGCTGGGGCCCATGGAGTCAGGAAAATCCTGATCCATTGTAAAGTTAAGCTGTGATAACCAGATTTTATTTAGCTTTTTGCCCTGAACAATAACCACTCTTATCAAAGCAACAAATATATTTCTTTTCTCTTGTGCTGTAGTATATAGCCCTCTTAAAAATGCAAATCCCCTTTCCTGAGAAACAAGTTAAAGTTGGAAAATGGGCATAATAAATAGTAAAATGTGGAAAAATGGGTGTAAAAAAGGCTTAGTAGTGGCAAAAATGGGTCAACAGTGACAACAACAGGCAAAAAGTGGCGAGAATTGGCTTAGAAGTGGATAAAACAGGCAGAAAAAAACTGATAGAAAGGGTTGAAATTGACAAATGGGTTTAAGGTGGCACAAATGTGTAAAAATTGGGGGAAAAACGAAGTGGTTGAAAAGGGGTTAAAATGTGGCAAAATTGATGTAAAGTGGGTGAAAAAAAGTGCAAAAATTGGTCCAAATTGTGCAGAAAATGATGAAAAGTGGCTGGGTGGGTAAAATATACAGTTTATAATGATTTGAAAAATGTCTTTTTTTTAAGGCATGTGGCAATCCCCTCTCAGTGTCTCATGACCCCCAAGGGGGTCCCAACCCCCACATTGAGAACCGCTGCTCTTGTTAAGTTTGAAAGTTTTTGGAACAGCCGTTGTTTTCTTTTTCAACCCCCACCTTTGAGAAAGATGATATCATGCAGTGTCATCTTGTTTATGATTAATTCACCATGGGCGTAGCTGTTATAAACACCTTGAACAACATCGATGATGTGCAGAGTGGGAGGTGAGGTATGCCATTTTTCAGTATCCTCTCAGTTGTTATTGTGTCTGTCCTCAAAATCATTTTGCCTGGCATGTGTCTTCTATCGTTGTAAATATCTTTCTACATAGGCTGTGGTATTTAGAGGCGGTATTTTCACCTCTTTTCAGAGAACTGCCAACTGTTTATTACACCTCTCACCTCTAATGTTTCTGCCAATATTCTAACAAAGTATTCTGTACACATTTCAGTGTCCAGAACAGCTGCATCCATGCCTGGGTTCTCCTTCTTCTTTATTCTGTGGCCCTTCTCGTCTCCATTCCTGCTGCTTGTGGGGCTCATGGGTCGACAGTTGGGGCTCAGGGTGGGACTGCAGGTTGTTCAAACACTGACTTGTTCTCGGTGGGGTTCACCAAGCGACCAAGGTGTGTTCCAAGAAGGGGATGTTGTCATTGGTGGCCTTTTTAGTCTCCGCTACAAGCCTCCAACTACTGACCAGGACTTCACTCAGCAGCCATACTACCCAGCCTGCACTGGGTAAAATATTGATGTGTGTTTTATGATGGGAAAATAATGTTTTAAATGCTTTTTTTTACCTCTGCAGTTTCTAAATTATGCTGTATACTATTAGTTTTGTGGGTTTACATGTATCTTCTGAAATCATGTAAATGATTCTAACACTTAAGATTTTTCTTTTTCTTTGTCTCAGTTTGGAAAATCTTCCATTGCAGTACATATATGCTATGATCTTTGCTCTGGAGGAGATCAACCAGAGTAAAACCTTGCTTCCAGGGTTGAAACTGGGCTATGATATTCGTGACAGCTGTGCCATACACCCATGGGCCACGCAGGCAGCACTGTCACTAGTTGGAGGTGACAGCAGCAGCTGTAACTCTGCAGCCCCAACAAACTATTCTACGGAGAGTGAGGAGGGGATCAGAGTGAGAAGTGGTAGGAAATCAAGCTTTAATAGATAAAAGAAGCCAATTTCTTCTTAAATATAGCACAATGCTTTTTAAATCTCACTATGTTGATAGATGATCCGCCCGTTCCACTGATTATTGGTGGATCCTCATCTGTGGCAGCCAAGATACTCACCAAAATCCTGGAGCCACTCTCTGTTCCTTTAGTGAGTCCTTACATTTAAAATGTATGCTTTATCACCTGTTTTTCCTCTGCCTTCTACCTCTCAGACATTGCCCTTCTTTGGCAAAACTAACACATCGTCACTGACCTACATCCCAGTTGAATTAGTGCAGAAAACATCATTTCTATTGTATTTAAGGATAACGTTTTCAGGACATTGATGTGAGTTTCTTTGTTTTTAAGATGAGCTACACAGCCAGCTGCCCCTGTTTGAGCGACAGAGCCCAATATCCAAACTTCTTCCGAACTATGCCAAGTGATATTTACCAAGCCAGGGCCATTGCACAGCTGGCTATTCGCTTCAAGTGGACTTGGATTGGGGCAGTGGTGGCAAACAATGATTATGGACTCATGGCTGTTAAGGTGTGGCAAAAGAAATCTTCTGTCATCTTTAAATTAAAAGCTTCATCACATATGAACACTTTGCATTTTGAAACTTTTCACTTTCCTCTTCATATGGCAGGTGTTTCAGGAGGAGACTCAGGGAAAAGAGGTGTGTCTGGCATTTGTGGAGACTCTCCAAAGGGAGAGAATTGTGAGTGATGCCAGACGTGCAGCACTAACAATTCAGGCCTCCACTGCGAAGGTCATTCTGGTCTTTTCCTGGTACACAGATGTGAGAGAGCTATTCCTGCAGCTAGCCAAGATAAATGTAAGCAAATGAATGAATCACAGTCCTTTAATTTCTTAAAACACAAATTAAAATCAGCTTGATGTCGATCTCGTCTTCCATCTGTGGTCAGGTGACTGACAGACAGTTTCTGGCCAGTGAGGCTTGGAGTACCAGCGCTAATCTCCTCCAAAATCCAGTCAGTTCTGAAGTGGCCAGTGGTGTTCTTGGTGTTGCCATTCGAAGCTCATCTATCCCTGGTTTTGAACATTTTCTCAGAAGTTTGAACCCATCTCATCGCCCTAATGATAAGTTCTTAAGAGAATTCTGGGAAAAGGAGTTTGGTTGCAGTCCTGAGGCTGCAAACAGGCTGTTAAAATCCTCTCTTCCACCCTGCAGTGGTGCAGAGTCCCTGGAGAATGTGCAGAATCACTTCACTGACACCACTCAGCTACGGGTGACTTATAACGTCTATCTGGCTGTTTATGCTGCAGCCCATGCCCTTCACAGCCTCCGCTCGTGCCCCAACAGAGACAGCCCTGCTGAAAACAACATCTCCACCTGCTTCTTTCCTAAAAACATCACACCCACAGAGGTAAAAAGAAAACAATCATGTCAACATCAACACATCAAAGAGAGGACATATACTATAATACTAGCATTGTAAAAAAGAAGTGTTTTCACTGTTGATCTGCTTTCAGCTGCTGCAGCAGATGAGCAAAGTGAATTTCACCACACCACAGGGGGAACTGTTGTATTTCCAAGGGGGCGACACTCCGGCAAAGTACGACATTGTCAACTGGCATAAAACCTCTGAGGGGTCACTCAAAATCGTCCTGATTGGTCATGTTGATGGGTTTGACCTTCACTTTGATGAATCAGCAATTCAGTGGAGCACAGGGTCAAAACAGGTGAGTAGAAAAAGGAAGACTCTTGAATCAATATGGTGTGTATTGACTTAAATGCACGGGATGTAAATTCCATCACCAGCTCTCAATCCAATGGTTACAAAAGATGATGAGAAGGGACATGGTGCTTGGCTCTGCACTGATTACTTCTTATTTTTAACTGAGGGCTCTGATGGGGGGAATCTCACAATAAGGTGTAATTAACATTAGTAAACAAGCGTTTTTATTTCACAGTTGAATTCTATAAAAAGGGAGAAAATCTGCTAAAGTTCCTAGCATTTCTGAGTAATGCAAAGACTTTTCCCAGAGATTAGAAAATGGAATGAGCTGTGGGAAAAGAGCCATATGTCGGACTTGAATCTGGGCCACCCATGTACAGTATGTGGGCCACAACCTTTCAGCTAGGGCCAAGTCACTCTGAATAGTTTGTCTCTCTCAAAACACTGAGTTATGCTATGAAACAAAAACAGGGGTTTACTGTTAAGTAAATGCACCTTGTGGAATGCAGATTTTGATGAACAGATTTTGAAGAACAAGAAATAAGCAATGGAGTTTTTTTTCATGTAGTTTATGGCTATAGGAGAGGATTAGGTCCAGAGGGAAGACAAATTAATGCTGTGTAAATAAAAATGAGGGAAAAATCAAAATGTTGAGAATAAAGTAGACAAACAGTTTCAAGATTAAAGTCAAGATTATTCCCAAAATTTTGACTTTTATGTCTTGTCATTTCAGCTCGAATCTTAAAGTGCGCAGCATTATTTTTCCCTTCACCTCCAGCCCTAATCCTTTTCTGTAGATTGTAGGGAATAATCCTATTCCATTACAAATAGGAAGCAAATAAACATGAATACAGCAACAGAACAGCAGCTTGCAGGCTCCAGCACTTCAATTACAGCAATAAACATACTAAAAATTGATTACTTTTATATCCTATATCATTCTGATCTTACTTACATTAACTCAAATATTTCCATGAAATATCTGCATGAGAATTTTTCATATCGTACCTTTAAATGTTTGCTGTTACCCTTAAACGTTATCATTGTTTGGTTTACTCATTTAGGTCCCTGTGTCAGTGTGCAGTCTAAGCTGCCCTCCTGGTACCCGAAAGGCCAACAGGAAAGGAGAGCCTCTTTGCTGCTTTGACTGTATCCAGTGTGCTGATGGGGAGATAACCAATGAAACTGGTGAGGAAATACTTCATCAGATTTTTCCATAAACAGCACAGCTCTCAAACAGCAACCCTGACTATCTACAAAAGTGCTCTTCTTCTATCATTTAAGTTTCTGCATACATTCGCTTGTGTCTCCTCTTCCAGGTTCTCTTCATTGTGAGCGATGTCCATCAGAGTTTTGGTCTAATGTTGATCAAACTGCCTGCATCCCTCGTCAGCTGGACTTTCTTTCCTTTAATGAAACACTGGGCATTACTTTGACAACAGTGGCTGCTTCTGGTGTTGTGGTGACAACAGCTGTGTTTGTGGTGTTTCTTTATTACCGTCAAACACCCATGGTAAGAATAAAGCATCATGAAATTGATATATATTCCTTCTGCTAGTTTTTCCAAGAATATTTTTGACAATTCAGAAGGGAAGTCTGCATATTTTTTACATGCTGATTTTATTATATTTATCAAATTCTCATTTCAAGGTGCGAGCCAACAACTCTGAGCTGAGCTTCCTACTTCTTGTGTCGCTGAAGCTCTGCTTCCTGTGCTCACTGGTGTTCATTGGCCGTCCCTCAGTCTGGTCCTGTCGGTTCCAGCAGGCAGCCTTTGGGATCAGCTTTGTGCTTTGTGTTTCCTGCCTCCAAGTCAAGACCATAGTTGTTCTGGCAGCGTTTCGCTCAGCTCGGCCTGGTGCTGAGGCCTTGATGAAGTGGTTTGGACCTGGTCAACAGAGGGGAAGTGTCTGTGTCTTTACCAGCATTCAGGTGAGTGTCTTAGATGCACTTTAAAATAGAATTAGAGATTAGAACTGGATTTTATAAATAATCAGATCTTTTTTCTTTCAAGGTTATTATCTGTATCATTTGGCTATCACTCAGCCCCCCGGTGCCTCAAGCTGACCTAAACATCCCAGGGTTAACTGTTACACTAAAATGTGCCATGGCCTCTGTGGTGGGCTTTTCTCTGGTCCTCGGCTACATTGGCTTGCTGGCCTGTACCAGTCTCCTCTTAGCTTTCCTTGCACGGAAACTCCCTGACAACTTCAATGAGGCCAAACTGATCACCTTCAGCATGCTGATATTCTGTGCTGTATGGATTGCGTTTGTTCCTGCCTATGTCAGCTCTCCTGGAAAATACTCCAATGCTGTAGAGATTTTTGCAATTCTGGCCTCCAGCTATGGTTTACTTTTCTGTATCTTTGCTCCAAAGTGTTTCATCATTCTTTTGAGGCCTGAGAAAAACACCAAGAAACACCTGATGTCTAGATAACATAGGGGATGTAAAGACTGTTCATGCTGACATGTAAAATGACATATGAGAACAATTGTAAATATACAGTTTAAATATAACACTGAAAAGTCAGAAGGTCAGAATATTTCTATGTAGTCTTTGTGCTCTTTATTTATTAGAATTTATTAAACTGTAAAAAGTGTTGCTTTAAAGTAGTAGCTTTCTTGCTACTCTCTGCTCTAAGCTTTTCTTGTGATGTAATATGTGAATGTATTTTGCAGAAACCTGTTTGGTTTATAATTTTAAAAAATACAATAAAGAATGCTCCATTACTCTTTTCAAGCCATCAGTTTTGGAAAAATATCTCTGTTTTACTTCAACTTTTGCTTTAAGAAAAACTAGCTGCAAATGTAAGCTAGTTTGTGCGTCTGGCTGCACACAGCAGATCTCAGACACCCCCTCTTGAAGACCACTATGGTAAGAAGTCGCCTCTGTAAAACCTGAAGGGGTGTACTTCGCCAGTATAACGTTTTAGAATTTTTTTTAAAACTCAACTTTATTCATTAATAAAGTCTGGCATTTACATTCATTAAAACAACCATACTGCAAACATTACTGACCAAGAAACATTTCACAAATAAAACAGAAAGAAATGAGATGTCTAAGATGGGATTAAATTAAGTATAGACCCATTTTAGAAGTAGTAACACCAACAGTGGCTTGCTTTAGCATCATAAGCTTTAGCTAAGACAACAATGCTAGCTAGTAGTTAATGTTACAATTTAAGTCAATGTAGCCGTGTTAGCTTTGAGAAAAGCTTATTAGGCTAAAGCGAGCCACCGTTCACATAACTGCTTCTAAAACAGGTATAGAACAAGCATAATCGCTAACATTGTTGTGTTTGCTTTAGCTTTAGCTACATTAGTCATGTAGCTTTATTACCTATGCAGTTTAAAAAGCTAATGCAGTTTATCAGCTTTAGATTTAGCTTATAAATTAATTTACCTACATAGCTTCAATAACTAATGTGTCTTTGTAAGCTTTAGATTTAGCACAATAGCTATGTTAGCTATGTAGTTAACATAGCTATTGTGCCAAATCTTCGATGAGGGATCATGAAGGGACAGATACTAAGAATAATATTTATCTCTCATGGACAAAAAAAAAAAAAAAGTGAACATGGTTACCAAATATTACGGGCTGATGATGCAGTATTGAGACTATAGATGTCTGGGCCTCAAACACTGGAAACTAGAACCAGAACTACTGCTATATACTACAAAATTTTACATGGGCAACACAGTGTTTAGGAAGGGCAGAGCCTTTTTCTCAAGAAAGAAAAACTGAGAAGGTGAATGGACAGGTTTTGTCTGTAACATTTATTATGGGCTGATTAGGGGCACAAAACATTTGATGTAGTAGGCGTGCATGCCAGTATAAAAACTAAAAATAGATTACATGAGCTTGACATGAAAATGAGGACTTATAACTTTGACTTCCAAAATAATTCCTGTTCATCCTTGAGTCCGGGTTTGGCTGCAGACTGCAGATCAAAGACGCCCTCTCTCACAGACCACTACTGTGAGACACTGCATCTGTCAGAATGTAAATAAATGCTAAAACTTTGAAAATAAAATCCGATTAAACTTTCAGTCAGGTTAGGGTCAGGATACCAAAAGTTGAAAGTTAAACACCTGACCCGCAAAACCAAATTACAAAACGTTTAATGAAGCAGAGTAAACAGTCTGCTCACAGGAAAAAAAAATGTCCTCCATGAAAACATTCCAACATTGCAAACGTATCTTACAAGCTCCATAAGCTACGTAGACGATGTGGCTGGGTAGCTAAATTTAGAGCAAAAAAGCTACAGTAGATAACATAGCTACCTAACTAACATAGCTAAAGCTAAAACAAAAAAAAGCTAAATTTGTGAAGTAAGATTATGCTACATCTGCTAATGTAGCTACACTGACTTAGGTAGTAACGTAGACGATATAGTGAGTGTAGCTTTGTTAGCTTTAGCTAAAACTAACAAAAGGGAAAGCAAGCCACCATTCACATTCTAATACTAAAACGGGTCTAAACACAATTTTCCCCGGGTTAGACCTCTGAGCTTTCCCTTTGTTTTATTTATGAAATGTTGCTTAGTCTTTAATGTTCACATTTTGTTTATTTCATGAGTTTAACCGCACTTGCTGATTCTAGCTGCATGAAACTTTGAATTACCTGAAAGGATTGTTAAAGTTATGTGCTGCAGGACAGCCTGCAGCGGCTACATCATGATAAAATGGCATTAAGGATGTCTTTCAAAGAACTGATATTCAAATGTTACAGTAAATAAATATACCTTTTGATACATTTAAATATTTTGTCATTTCTTAATGTAGTTGTTTATTTATTCATTTGTATATTGTTTTAATATTTTGGTTTTGACAGCCAGTGTTTTCAGTGTAACACTGCACTGAAAGTCTATTTAGAACTGAGTTCAGTACCATTTGTCATTAGCACACATAAACTAATGGCTCAGCTTCAAAGGAGGTTTTGTCATTTTTTTCCTGAAACGTGCGTTTGTCTCATGATGCCTGTTTCACAAGTGACTATTTCAGCCAAGGTTAAGAGGAACTAATTAAAAGATGTGTAACAGAACTTAATGTTTAGAAAGGCTAAATTAAATGAAAACGTATTGACCTTCAACTTCACACAGCTGTCACTTCTTGGTCTCAAATCATTTGTGATTATGTTGTTTTGCTCTCACTCTTGAGAGGGGTGATTTGGGCTTGTGTGTCTGTGCTGCCATCCATTATAAAACTCACATTTACAGTTCAACTGTTCAGAGGAGGAGGGGGCTGTGTAACAGGTTAGACATCCTGCTGTGTATTATGGATTTGTGGTGTTTGAATATGCCTCCTTTGAATTCTAAATTTCTCTCAACAAGGAAATGTTAACTTTTTGGGAACAGCAGAGAAAGTTTTTTTTAATGTAATTTGACTTTTTATTACTGAAACATTCTTACATATTTGCTCTGGAAAGCTGTCAAACCTTCACATTTAGAGTATCTGGAGCAGCTGCATCCATGTCTTGGTTCTTCTTTTTTTTGCGGCCCTCCTCATTTCCTATCCTGCTGCTTTTGGGACTCTTGGGCAGACAGTGTGGGCCAGGTGTGGGGTTGCAGGCCACTCAGACACTGACTTGCTCCCGTTTAGGTACACCCAGCAATGAGGGTCTGTCCCAGGATGGAGATGTAGTCATCGGTGGACTCTTTACTCTTCATTACCATCCTACAGTGACAGAAGAAGAATTTGCTTTGCCACCACACTACAAGCCTTGCACTGGGTAAAACTGAACTCTGTTACTTCCTTTGATATGATCATATATTTGATTTTAAAAATGACTCTTTTATTCGTTCCTTTATCTCAGTTTAGAGCGTGACCTGCTGCAGTATGCTATGGTGTTTGCAGTGGAGGAAATCAATAACAGTACAACACTGCTACCAGGTGTGAGGCTGGGGTACCACATTTTTGACAGCTGTGGCAGACCGCCGTGGGCTCTACAGGCAGCACTGTCCCTGGTTGGAGGAGACGGCAGTAGCTGCATTTCTAGTGATCCTTCGGAGAAATCTGCAACGTTCAAAGAAAGATACAGAAAAGGTAGCTTCTTCACTATTGATTTCTCTCACTTTTAAATGAAAAGAAAAATTTATACAAAGCTGTTTAAAAAACTACTAATAGATCTGGTTCTCTAAAATAAACCCTTGATTAAACTATTTAATGTTGTCGGCAGGGGATCATCCTGTTCCCTTGATCGTTGGGGGGGCTTCATCACTGACAGCCCAGACACTCTCCAGAATCCTGGGACCACTCTCTGTACCTTTGGTGAGGTTTATTTGCTTACGGCTAAAACACTGTGCTGCATCTTGTCTCTGTTTGCTGGTGTTTGGGTTATGACAGTCATATCTTACAGCATGGCAGTATATGTTGTTATAATCTCAATGAAAAGATAAAACTCATCCTGTCCTATAGGTAGTCATTTCTGGTGAAAAATGTTTCCTACTGTCTTGAACAGCAGTGGTGGATGGTAACAAATTAAATGCTTAAGTGCAGTTCTTCTATACAGTTTTGAGGATCTGTTCTTTACTTGAGTACTATTTTTGGAGAAGATTGTTACTTTTACTCCACTGCTTCAAAAGATAAATATCCGATTTTTAACTCCACTTCATTTCTGTTAATGCTTTCACTAATCACCTCTTTTCCTCTAAGGTGTTTTGGTGAATTATTTTTTCTTGATTATTATTTATTTTGTTTTCATCATTCTTTTTTTTTTTTTGCTTTTGTTTTTTTGTTTTTTTTACATGCTACAGAGAAGTGAAGAAAAAGCAAATGAGCTTCAGCAGCAGCAGAAATAGAATATTTTCATTAGAACAACTGCATAGTTTAAAAGGCTGCTCACCTGCTGACATGGTTGTTTAAAAAAACTGAATGTTTCCCCCACAGCATAACACCTGGTAGACCTTTTCCCTGTTTATTGAACATTTATGGTGCTCCTTCTATTGTTCCTATTATTTTGGAACTGAAAGTCCGGAAATCTGTAGCTATTAAGCTTAAAAAATGTTAGGAATATTCTCTAAATAAACATTATGTAAGTAGATCCATTCATTCTTGTCAGTACTGCCTTGTAAAAATACAACATTGTTCTAGGTTTAATTTTCATTTTAATACTTAGATATTTTCAAAAGCAACTTTACCTCAAGTCATTTGATTTCACAGAGCAACCTTCACTTGTATTTAAATAACATTTTACCAGGAGACTCTATACTTAGACTTAAGTAATGAGTTCTTTACTTTGTTGATCAGATCAGTCATATTAATCATGGTGAAAATTTGTAGGGAAAAGGGTGATAAAAGCTGTTTCTGTCGGGCTGTTAAAGCTACTGTAAGGACATCTCATCAGCTTTCAGAAGATATTTTCTCATTTTTCATAGTTACAGTGATGTCGGGTGTTAGTTCTACATTTACCTGGAAGTTAGCTCCAAATTTGCCATGTTTTAAAGAGCCCCCCCCCATCATTGCTCTGGGCCCCACTTTCAGAACCAGTGGTATAATCCTGCACTGCTCTGTACTGCTTTATCAGACTGTCTGCATACATCTGCTCCTTTAATCTCTTCTACTTATTTCCATATTGGACTACTCTGTACAGTGTGGTGTTACATTTTTTTTACTGCTGTGTACATAATGTGTTTTTTGTTATTTTGTCTTTTGTTGCTGCAGTGCCCTCCAAGGGATCAGAAAAGTCTTCTCTTCTCCACTGTCACCTGGTAGGTGTCAGACAATGAGTTTAATATAAGTAATGTTTTAACTGTTTTACTTTCAGATCAGCTACTTGGCCAGTTGTCCCTGTCTGAGTGACAGGCTTCAGTTTCCTAACTTCTTCAGAACCATCCCAAGTGATATTTACCAAGCCAGGGCCATTGCACGGCTGGCTATTCGCTTCAAGTGGACTTGGATTGGGGCAGTGGTGGCAAACAATGATTATGGACTCATGGCTGTTAAGGTGTGGCAAAAGAAATCTTCTGTCATCTTTAAATTAAAAGCTTCATCATATATGAACACTTTGCATTTTGAAAATTTCACTCTCCTCTTCATATGGCAGGTGTTTCAGGAGGAGACTCAGGGAAAAGAGGTGTGTCTGGCATTTGTGGAGACTCTCCAAAGGGACAGAATTGTGAGTGATGCCAGACGTGCAGCATTAACAATTCAGGCCTCCACTGCGAAGGTCATTCTGGTCTTTTCCTGGTATACAGATGTGAGAGAGCTATTCCTGCAGCTAGCCAAGATAAATGTGAGAAACTAAAATTAAATTAAGACTTTTAAAGTCCCTGTAAAGTGAATCCTAAATTTGTGTCTCAACACACTAGATATGTTGGGATAAGGTTGCTGTAAACATGTGAAAACACTGAGATCTATGTGTTAGGAGGGTTTTCACCTCTTTCTTGGCTAGGTAAAATTTTGGCAGGGTAAATTATAAAATCATGAGCAGTTTATCTTAACAGTCTGTGGCAAGCTGATGTCCATATTTCACTTGTCTTAACACCTGGATGATTCAAATAAGCAGACTGTGGCTTTATCTCTCTCATAGCAGCAACAGTTCAGTCCCTCCTGTCTGTTAGTGTTTGATGCTAAAGATTGGTAAATTATCCAAAGATAGACATGTTCTATTCCTGCTAAGTCTGTCACAGTAAAAGCCCCTGATCCTAATCACCATTACAGAATTTTATTTTAAAGCACAAAATGAGGAACTGTGTGTTTAGAGCAGCAACTTAATAACACTGACGTCTCATAAACAGGAGAGAGAAACTTTACATACATAACTCTACATAATTCATCGAATTTGGCCTGGTAGATTATAACACAGAGGCCTGTCATACAACACACCGAAATTACAGATTTGTATCACTTTACAGGGACTTTAAACTCATTTCATATATTTTTTAGAGTATCTAATGAATTGATCTTGTGTTTTCTAATCCCAGGTGACTGACAGACAGTTTCTAGCCAGTGAAGCTTGGAGTACGAGTGATGATCTTCTCCATGATCCTGTCACAAAAAAAGTAGCCAGTGGTGTTCTTGGTGTAGCCATTCGAAGTTCATCTATACCAGGATTTCAAAATTACCTCAAGAGTTTGAACCCAATTACTCGTCCCAGTGATGACTTTTTAAAGGAATTCTGGGAAAAGGAGTTTGGTTGTAGTCCCACAGCCACAAATCAATCAGCAAACAAGTTTCCTCTAAAGGCTGCCCTTCCACCCTGCAGTGGTGCAGAGTCCCTGCAGCACCCCTTCACTGACACCACTCAGCTAAGGGTGACTTATAATATCTACCTGGCTGTTTATGCTGCAGCCCATGCCCTTCATAGTCTCCTCACATGCCCTCATATGGACAGTTCAATGAAAAACAAAAGAAAGTCCATCTGTTCTTTAAAGCTCAATCAGCCCATCAAACCAAAGGAGGTAAGAACTAAAATTAATCTCTGTTTAAGGGGGGGATTTATGCTTTAACAATGCTTTTAAAATAACTATTAATAGTTGAATAAATAACTCAAAGTGTATTATTTAAAAGGATGTATATTAAGATGTAAATGTTAAACCCACTAGCTTTTGCAGCACCTGAAGGATGTTAACTTCACCACACCACAGGGGGAACAATTTTACTTCCAAGGAGGAGATATTCCACCAAAATACGACCTTGTCAACTGGCAGAAAATGCCAGGAGGTTCACAGAAACTTGTCTTGATTGGTCGTGTTGATGAGTTTAACCTCCATTTTAATGACTCAGCAATTCAATGGAGTACAGGATCCAATCAGGTAGATGAAATTATTCTGATTCTGATTTTTTTTTTAAAGTTTGTGTTCATTGATTTGTTTTTTATTGCCATGTTGAGCAAACATCACTTTGGCTTTTGAGAACATTGGTTGTTCTATTGTTCAGGTCCCTGTGTCAGTGTGCAGTCCAAGCTGTCTTCCTGGTACCCGAAAGGCCAACAAGAAAGGAGAGCCTCTCTGCTGCTATGACTGTTTCCAATGTGCTGATGGGGAGATAAGCAATGCAACTGGTGAGGAAATTAAAACATTAAACATTACATTCCCATGTTGACTAGTATTTAACATGCAGTGACCCTTATTCCTGAGGGAATCTCTGTAGGACGGAGATACTTGCTATACGCAGATGCATCAGGACTGCCACCGCCCCAAATGTTGGTTTGAAACATCAGCTGTGTGCAGCCTCAAAGTTAGAACCTGGATCCAAGATTCAGTATCATTTCTGGTGCAGGCAGGTTGGAGGTGGAGAAACTGTGCTGGTCAACACAGCTGCAGAGACAACATCAGCTGAAAGTTTTAAAGACAAACTGATAAACCAAGTCTACGGTCCTTTACATCTTTATCATTAACATCCTTTAAAGTGTCCATCAAACTAACTGGGACAGATCATTCTGTCTTGAAAATTGGTGTTTAAATTTGTAGAAATAATGAAAATCATAATGGTGTTGCAGTTCAAAAAGTGACTGTGCAAAGCGATGACTTTCAGTCAAGTGTGTCCATGTCTGCAGTGTGTAATATTTAGCCTTTTAGCACTTAGCCAAACAAAATTGGTAAATACACATAACTAGGCCTATCTAAAGTAGTGTTTAATCACTTGAATATATCAAATTTTTAAATTTTTTTTATCAACTTCGAACAAGCCTATTTTTCATACATAGGAGTCAACGGGGTCCACCATCTTGGATTTTTGCATCTTGCATATTTCCACAGGACCATGGAAGGGGCCAAAAAAAACTGAAACCCACTTTTTATATTCCACTGCTGCCATGGTTTCCAGGTTGCCATCAGAAGTGAATATTGCAATCTAAAGTTGATAGTCTGATAGTCTGGGAGGCTTGGTTCAGAGTTTACATTGCAACATTGTTGCACTTTCATGTGGTTTAGTTCACATTCACGTTGCAATAGGACAAACAAACCAAACCGTCTGGTTAACGTTAAGCAGTCATACATTGTGGCACTGTCGTCGCAAACAACGAGCAGGGAATAAGAAACTTAAACAATGAAACAATGCCAAATTTATGCTGCATTAGGATTTCTGCTTGTGTTCTGCTGTCATAGATGACATCAAATAGACCAATAGATGAGCCATTACGTTTTCTTACTTTTTCATCTCTATTTTTTGAGACAAAAGCAACACAAATTAATAACTGCTTGATGTTTTCCAGATGGTTTGGTTCATTTGAACAAGTGTAATCTGAATGCAAACCAAACCACATGAAACTGCAACAATGCCCACTGGACCATCAGGTGTGAAAACGACCTATTCAATGCTGCTAATGCTTCCCAAGTTTGTACACTGCACCTTTAAATACATGTCTGATGTTGATGTTTTAACATATGAATCAAAAACTAAACAAAGGGGTTTTTGTGAGGATCTTTGGTTTGGACCACATCTTAGAAGACAGTTGGCTGAAAGTCACCAGTTAATTTGGTCACTAATTAAACCAAAACACCAGGAGTGTTTTATCTGTGAGAGAATGAAAATTTTGGAAAAGTAAAGTGCAGATGTTTTTTCTTACCATCAGCCATCAGTCTAAATTGATCTGATCTTACTATTTATTGTTGATGTTAGCTCTGATCTCAGAATGAACATAGCCTGAACTCTCTCAAAGGCCCTCTAGTGGAGACTTACAGTAACACTTGTCACATTTAGGCAAGCATTTGTGTAATTCATGACGCAGATGGACAGGCATGTGAATGCAAGGTCTAGACTCACCTGTACCATTTCCCTTTTACTGTTGCTTATGTTTTGTCTTCTTTCTCTCCTTTTTCCCTCTTCTAGATTCTCTTCATTGTGAAAGATGTCCATCAGAGTCTTGGTCCAATGTTGAACGAACCACTTGCATCCCTCTTCAACTGGACTTCCTTTCCTTTAATGAAACATTGGGCATTATTCTGATCACAGCAGCTGTGTCTGGTGCTGCAGTGACAACAGCTGTGTTTGTGGTGTTTCTTTATTACCGTCAGACACCCATGGTAGGAGACTAGAACAATATAGCACAATTAGTCTTCACATTGTCACTCAATCTGAGTTTCTGTGCAAATACTTTTTAAATAGATGTACTGTGAAACATCAGATTAAGATGTTTTATGATTTTCGGATGAGCATGTGCACAGATATGAACGACTATACAATTCTGGATTAACACCAGGAACAATAACTGAGTATAAAATCATCATTCTGAAAATTGGTTAAAGTTACAAATCATTAAGTTGATCTTGCTTTGTAAGACAGCTCTTACCCATGTGGCAGCACCAGGCTAGTAAAAGGCTCTTGCTCTTATGTTTGGATGCCCTATTTTGTGAGGCTGCACAGTATTTAGTCCCTCACTATGGCATGTTTTCTACAAGGCCTCTCTTGTTACAAGGCCTAATTTGTATCTGAATGTTTGATTGTTTGGCTCTTGACTTTTTATGGTTTCTCTTTTGCAGGTGCGAGCCAATAATTCTGAGCTGAGCTTCCTACTTCTTGTGTCGCTGAAGCTCTGCTTCCTGTGCTCACTGGTGTTCATTGGTCGTCCCTCAGTCTGGTCCTGTCGATTCCAGCAGGCAGCCTTTGGGATCAGCTTTGTACTTTGTGTATCCTGCCTCCAAGTCAAGACCATAGTTGTTCTGGCAGCGTTTCGCTCAGCTCGGCCTGGTGCTGAAGCCTTGATTAGGTGGTTCGGTGCGGGCCAGCAAAGAGGCAGTGTCTGCCTTCTGACTTGTATTCAGGTGATTCGATAAAGCTTGTTTTAAAAATCCTGTTCAGTTATCTGCATTTTCCTGCAATTTAAATATATTCTTTTTATATTTAGATTATCATCTGTGCCACATGGTTGTCCCTCAGCCCTCCGGTTCCTCAACGTGATCTGGATTTCCAAGGATCAAAGGTCACCCTTGAGTGTGCCATGACCTCTGTGGTGGGCTTCTCTCTGGTCCTCGGCTACATTGGCTTGCTGGCTTGTACCTGCCTCCTTTTGGCCTTTCTTGCTCGAAAACTCCCTAACAACTTCAATGAGGCCAAACTGATCACCTTCAGCATGTTGATATTTTGTGCTGTATGGGTAGCATTTGTTCCTGCCTATGTCAGCTCTCCTGGGAAGTATGCAGTTGCAGTAGAGATTTTTGCAATTCTGGCCTCCAGCTATGGTTTACTTTTGTGTATTTTTACACCAAAGTGTTTCATCATTCTTTTTAGGCCTGAGAGAAACACTAAGAAAAATCTGATGGCCAGGTAGCATCTCAACCCATCAATCATTACAACATTTACATATTTAAGATAGTCAAACTTAGCGATATACTCTGTTCTGCACCTTTTTGTAACATTTAAGAGCCCTTTTCTTGTCAGTTTCCCAGCTCTTACTTTATTTTTCACTTATGAGTTTTAGAAATAATGCAGACATTTTAATTGAAGAATCAAACGATGAAACATTTCTCTTCAAAAATACAAGAGAGCAATATTTGTAACTTTTAGACATCATTGTGTTTTCTTCCTTTTTATTTTGAAAGGACACATCAGACTCTCTTCTTTCAAAATTTTACAATACCAATTTGCAGTCATGAAAATTTTATTCTCTTTTAGACACATGGGACAGCTTTTGCTGCTGATTAGTGAGATGATTCACATGAATAGTGCTGTTGCAGTGTCGTATCAGATTTGTTTTAGCTGCTTTCAATGCACTGGTGTTGTATTACTTCTGCACTTGAAAAATGACTGTCCACCACATTCAGATGCTCTAGAAGTGAAACAAGCCTACTGTGTAAGTAAGTACATTTTATTTGTATAGCACCTTTCATAGAACATTACAAAGTGCTTCACAGCAGTTAAAATGAAAACACAACAAATAAACAACAGCAAAGCATCAAAAATATGAAATACCATGGATAAATTGCACATATCCAAATAAATGTTCTAGATGTTCAAAAGCCAATCTGAAAAGATGTGTCTTAAGCTCCTTTTTGAAAGCCTCACCCGAAGCAGATGAATGCAACCACAGAAAGTGGTGGAGTGGAAGAGAGTGCCACATATTCAAGAGCCAAAAAAATCAGGTGCCTGCCCATAAAGGGCTTTATATACAAAAACAAGGATCCTAAAATGAATTCAGAAGTTAATTGGGAGCCAATGTAAGGAAAATAAAATTGGAGTGTTGTGAACTGTCCTAGTCGACCTAGTTAGTGCTCATTTAGAGTCGCGGTAACTAAAACCAACACCTCAAGCCAAAACCCTGGGTGTTGTTTTGGACTCTGATATGAATTTTAACAGTCATATCAAAATAGTCACAAAATCAGCTTATTATCACATCAACAATATTGCAAGAATTAAAGAATTCTTGACTAAACAGGACACAAAAAGACATGCATACCTTTATTTTTAGTAGGCTTGACTACTGCAACAGCGTCCTCGCAGGCATAAGCAAAAAATCTATGAGACCGTTACAGCTTGCTCAAAATTCTGCCACTGGAGTACTAACTAACACCACATTACACCAGTTCTTAAATCTCTGCATTGGCTTCCTGTACTACAAAGGATAGATTTTAACATTTTATTACTTGTTTTTAAATCTCTAAACAGCCTTGAGCATAAATACCTCCTAGACTTTCTTATACCGTATGAAGCGCCCATAACTCTCAAATTGGGACAGGTCTCCTGACTGTACCCAGGACAAGAACCAAGCAGGCTGTTCCCGCACTGGTTCTGATCAGGAATTAATCGACGTCAAACTTCCTTGCGCAGATCAGCTGTTTTAAAATCAGATCGTGGGTGAAAACAAATTAAGACAATGTATATTTTAAGGTGATTTAACAAAAGATGATAACACTGAAGCAGAAACATAAAGAGGACGAGAAAGAAGCAAAACAGATGAGCTGCTGTGTTTGTGTGTGTGTGGGAGGGGGGGTGCAGGAGTGAGTGTAAGTGGGGCAAGATCAGCTGGTTTATATTAGTTTAAACTCCTGTCTGAACCGTTTGGACCCGGTTAGAAAGTGACAGGACCAATCAGCGATGAGGGGCAGTACTTTCAGGCACGGCCGAGTTGTGAAGTAAGCAAGCAGCAACAAGAGGCCGGTGCAATTATGGCAGAAGAGCTTAGCGTGTATGCTGCTAAAGCGTCAGTTTTCTTCATTAAAAGAAGAACAAAGATCAGTGGTGAGTTGTTTTCTTTTCAAAAATGACAAAAGTCATGTACTGACATGTCCATAGTTGCCATGATTCGCATTATTCCTCAGTAGTTGTGCATGCACACATCGGTCGCTGCTACGTCATGTATTTTGATGCTCTGATCCACCCCCGATTTCTGTGTTTTGTACATAAATGTACGTTATTACCATTAACACATTTAAAAAAAAGGGGTTTATTTTTTTGATGGGGTGGGTCTCCAAAAGAATGACTGACGGATAAGAAAAAGAGGAAGAAGTCCATCTCCTTCACAAATGTCCGCTCCTACAGACTTCAGGACCTTAAGGGGCTCAAACACAGCCATCTCCTAACAGATAGTCCAGAAAAGAGAGGGGAAACAGGAAACTTTCTTCATCTGTGTGCAGAGAGGTAAAACCCATTGCATCCCTGCAGAGACGGAGGAGTGGAGGACTTCCTGATCTCCCAGAGACAATCACAGTCTTTTCCAGATCCACAACAGTCCAGCTCACAGCTCAATTTACTGCATGCATGCCCGTGGGCCCAGAGTGTGGATCTAATAGTCATTACCATTATGTACAGTGATGTTCTTCAGCAGACTAAAAAGACAGTTCATACACACTGGTCAAATACATGAGTCTAGTTTCACTCATCTAAAGAATTAACTGAGACAAATCACTTCTGGTTTAACTAAAGTCATGTACCCAACGTTATATGTTGAATTTTTCTTAAATCTTTAATGTGGTTTGAAATAAAATGAACAAAATCTCAAGTTCTGCTACCTCATTTTTCTCCACTGGGGTTTAGATTAGTTGTATATGTGCAGATTATCTAGCACTGACTGCATCAGTAACAGTGATCGGCGGTTGGGGGGCCCCAAATCAAACTTTGCTTAGGGCCCCAAGTAAGCTTGGGACGGCCCTGGTGGCACATAAACAGCCAATCACATGTGAATGTCTGTGCAGTGTTCTGTATGTTAGCGGCTAACATCTTAGTACCCAGATTTTTTGGATGGAGACAGTCTCTGCTGAAAATGGACCATCTTTCCCAAAACAAATCAAAGTTTGGGACATAGGGAACAGCATGCACCTTGCATGTTGACTGCAGCCAGCTGTGTAGGCTGACGAGTCCCATCCTGTGACCGACAGTGGGGATGGGGCCAGAGATGAAGACTGACCTCCCACAACAAGCAAGGAACTTAAGGAGATTTTAAAAGTCAGATTCCATCATCTCAAACTGCTGGGGGGTAGTATCGTTCATTCCAACATGGACTCTAACTCTTTTAATGGAGGATGAGAGTGATGGCGGTAAATCCTGGAGTTTTTTAAGGATGCAGTTAACCAGCAAAACATTGTGTGACAACATTAAAAAATTGCACATTTATAATGATGGAATCAGCGATGAGCAGTGTGGAAGGAGAGAAAAGTGACTGAGGGGCTGCGGGCTGTGCCTTGCTCGGTGACAGCGCAGCAAAAGGTGGGGAAGTCATTTTTTGAGGAGAGAGCAACTGCCTCAGGACAGCCAGAGGAGCGGGCGACCCACTACCTCTGTGGTGCTGAAGTGAAGTTCAGCAGGGAACAGCGGGATGTGCAAGCTTTCCACCCTGGTATGGTGGCAGCCGGGAAAGGCAGCGTGTAGTGGAGAAATAAGGATTGGTTCGGTTAGGACACTGGTTGGATAATATTTCACTGGATTCACTCAGGTGTGTCGGCCAGAACGCCACTTAAAGCCAGAATATTCCAGAGCAGACAATAATGAGCGTTAAATTTGGCTGTGGATGTTTATGTCCTTTTCATCACAGTAACATGTACAATCTGCCAACGATCATGCAGTACAACTTTGCATTTGGGTCTGGCTGAGTTCCTGCTGTGGGTTAGCTGTAGGCTAGCTGTGGTTTTTCTGTGGTTTAGCTGTGGTTTCTATAAGGACATAGTATAACAAACAGAATTATGTGTAAGTATGCATCATCTTACTGCTACAGAAATAATAGAGAGTCAAAATAAGGAAGCTATTACAGAGCTTATAAACATAAAGTCACATCATGTTAGCTGAGGAAACATGCCTGTGCTGCAATGTTAGCTAATTAGCACAGTGCTAATGTCTAAACACAAACTTTACCACACTTTACAGAACAATGTTAGCAAACATAGAATTAACACAGCATAGCTCTCATTATCACATTTATCACAGCATATCAGCACTTACTCCTTTCATTCACGCACAGCGAACTTATGATAGAGTTAATCCACAGCACACTGACCGCATGACACTCTGCACTGCACTGCTTATTTTCCTGATATTATTTGCTAGTAGCCAGCAGGGGGAGCTCTTTCCTCACTAACTTGCTATACTAAGGAACCCTAACAGCAATCTCACAATATATTGAACAGCAGAAATAATAACTTTAAGGTAACTTTGGGGCCTTTCCTATACAGTTGGTAGGAGGCGAGTGGGCAGGCTCCCGCTGTGAGTTACCAGCCAGTGGAGGGAAATTAAAGGTGTCAAACCTGTTCTGCAGCTGGACTGTACAGGAACCCAGGTGATTGAAGGAGATGGTCCTGTTCTTCTTTTTATGATCGCCACCAGGAACCCATGACTCCTTTTGTGGTGGTGTGGAGCTCACCAGGCCCTAGGTTTACCCCCGAGCTGAAGCCAGCAATCCCTGGGAGTAGGGCCTGGAGCAGGACCAGCGGGCATGGGAGCAGCAGCAGCAGTGGGAGTAGCAGCCGCCATAGCAGGAGAGGTAGATCCTGAAGTCGCTGCCTGGAATGACGCCTGATAGGGAGCCGTGTCATCCATTCCATCAGCACTGGCAGTTGTTGAAGCAGGACCAAACAGGATAGTGTCCAAATGCTTTTCTGCCTCCTGGATTTCAGAGAGATTTGAAATTCTCTGCTCAAACCTTTTGACTGAGGCTAGAACAGTTCAGGCAGCTTGGTGGTGGGGTGAGTAGAGTCATGTTTCTTAACTCCCAATCCAGTGACTTCATGATTGAAATCACATAAGCAATGAGTAATATACTCCAAAACAGAGTATGAAAAGGTCAGAGTCAAAAGCTTTTTTACTCCATTTAAATTGTGCTTTAAAGGCCAGAGTAAGCCAGCGTTTTTGACAGCCTGACACGCCGACATGGAGGAAGGCAGAAATCGGTATGGTTGGAACAATAGTTCTGTCAACTCCACAATAGCTTCTCTTGGTATGTTATGTGGCACTAGCTAATACTGCATAGCCAGCAATTGGCATTGTGTTCTTAGAAAACACGAGCAGCATCTAAGCTAAATTTGTATGTATGCTGACTGCTAACTATGATATGGATGGCAAAGCATTTTGATGTTCAGCCTTTTTGTAAACTAAAAACCATAAATGAAACTAAATGAAAAAGCCTCTACTTCTGTCTCTGCTTCTGCCTGTGTGAGCCATGCTTTTCAGCATGGCTTATGGACTTTAAGATGGGAAAATTTATCCACAGACAATACATAATTTTAAAAGTGTGGAGAGTACTGCTTAATCATGCCATCCACAGAGGCTACAGCACATAATGACATTCGACATGTTGATGCAGTACGTAAACATACTAAATCATGTTAGATGCAGTTGATATTTTCTTGTTTGTCTCATTTCCAAAATCGAAATCCCAGAATAGTGAAAAATTTCCAGGACAGTCTGGCTGCAGACTGTACATTACTAACTGCCACTCTCACAGACCATCTGAGACGCTATCTCTGTCAAAATGGAAGTGCCGTAGCTTGCCAATGTATTGTAGATTTAAAAAAAAAGACAAAACAATCAACTTTAGTTATAAACAAAGTCTGACAGTTACATTCATGATATAACCACATTGCAAACATTACAGACTACTAAACATTTCACAAATAAAGCACAGTACAAGTTCAGAAGTCTAATCTGGGATTGAATTATATATAGACCTGTTTAAGAAGTAGTTACAGTGGCTCGCTTTAGTATCTTTAGTGTTAGCTAAAGCTAATATAGCAATGCTAGCTACATAGTTAATGTGACTTAGCCAATATAGCAACACTACCTTTAGCAATGTGAGCCCCCAAAATAAAACAATGTTACACTAACAACCACAAGTCCTTAATGTATGGTGTGCCTGTTGTAGAGTGGGTCAGATATTTTTTTGTAGTCGGGATCTGGATCTCATTGTTTACATTAAAGAGCTGGCTCTTGTAACTAGAGAATGACACATCACAACTGATTAGGAACAACCCTGACACTCCGTGTATATTGTAAAACAACAAAAATACTGGTTTGGACAAACAAACAACTCCAGGAGCACATTTTGATATTGGGTTGGCCCATTCAAAGGAAAATCCTAAAGGTATCATACAGCTGACAATAACAGTTGCAGTCTTGTTTAATAAAGGATAACTCAAAAAAATAAGAGACCACAATAACATTAACAGATGCTTTTTTTTAATTATTAATGCTTTCAATAACAATGAAAATATCTGATGGGAGACTGGAGACATTGGGTGATATACACTGAAAAGATCATTTCACCTCATAAAGTTTAACTTTTATGATTGACGAAGTGTGCATTTATAAAATACATATTTAAACTGGTAGACAAGAGTATGCTGCTTTATGAATTGAAAGTTCCTCGGCCCATGATTGCTTTCTTTGTGTTCCTCTCTGGTCTCAGCAGGATTATGTAACATTTGGGTCCAAACAGTGCCACCAACAGGCCAAAACTGGAGGCCAGGATGGCAAATATCTCGACAGCGTCTGCATACTTCCCTGGTGAGTTGACATAAGCAGGGACAAAGGCAACCCACACAGCACAGAAGATCAGCATGCTGAAAGTGATGAGTTTGGCCTCATTGAAGTTGTCGGGCAGATTCCTGGCCAGAAACGCCAACAGGAAGCAGAGGATAGCCAGAAAGCCAATATAACCCAACAAGACAGCAAAACCAATGGTAGACCCGACAACACACTCATAAACTATCTTGTCATTGTAGTATTGAGTGTTTTTATGAGGAGAAGGTGAGGAGGAGACGATCCAGACAGTGCAAATTGTTGCCTGAACAGAAGTCAGCACCAGGACTGTCCCTCGCTGTTGCATGGCACCAAACCACTTGAGAACAGCTCCCCCTCCTGGCCTTGAGGCCTTGAACACAGCAAGAACCACCATGGTTTTCACCAAAATACATGACACACAAAGAACAAAGATGATCCCGAATGCTGCGTGTCTCAGCTGGCATGTCCAAAGACTGGGACGACCAATGAACAGCAGTGAACACAGGAAGCAGAGTTTTAGTGCCACCAGGAGCAGGAAACTCAACTCTGAGTTGTTCGCTCGGACCATGGGCGTGCTGCGGTGATAGGTGAAGATTCCCAGGACGACAGCACAGAGAAATGAGCCCAGTAAGGAGGCAGTTGTGAGGCAGATTCCCAAAGGCTCATGGTAGGAGAGAAACTCTGTTTTCTTTGGAACACAGTGGTCACGCTCTGGACTGGACCAGAAGTCTTCTGGACAACTGGTGCACTCTGTGGAGTCTGAGGAAGAGGATGAGGTTTATTTTTATACAGAGAAAATTCTTCTTGTACGATATGATCAATGTATTTAGCATGATGACAAACCAGATGAAGTGGTGATCTGTCCCTCAGAACAAGGGACACAGTCGAAGCAGCACTCAGGTTGTCCTTTCCTTCTGGCCATGCGGGTACCTGGAGGACAGCTCTCACTGCACACTGACCGAGGTGGCTGTAGGTAAGAAAACAAATCTGTAAATATACATCACTTTAAGTTGAAGTGGTTTACAGTCTTTTTACAGTGGGTCCTTATAATTAGAAATTACCCTCTTAGACTTAAAGTTCCAGAAGATTTTGTTTTCATCAATTTTAAGTTCTTCACCTCTCAAATCAGACCTTTTCACCTCACCCACAGTTTGAATTTTAGTTCTTCCATCAGGGAGCCACAGCCAGCTGATGACATCATAGATCGGTAGGGCATCACCGTTGTCATCAAATGAAACTTGGTCACCAAACGGTGTGGTGAAGTTGACCTTTTGTAAATAATGAACAAGCTGCAAATGGAGAATGAAAACAGATTGTGGGGAAGACACCATGAAAAACCAACTGGTTTTAACCCACTATGCTCTGATTTACAATTAAAATGTGATGTTTTTCTTATTTTGAAATACAATGATGCTTCCACTCTTTTTAGTATGCTTTGTCTATCATAAAACATGATAGTAATATTTCTGTGAAATTTATCATATCAAATATATAAACATTTTAAAACAACTACACCATACGCATTAGTAAAGCACTAGTAACTCCTTCATTAGTAAATCATCTAGAAAGCATTAGTAATCATTAATATCTCATTTATATACAAAGCTGTAAATGCTTTGCTGTTGCATTAGTTATGTATTACTTAAGCTTAAGTCATCGCCTAAATGCATTATCAATCCCTACTTTTCATTTACAAACACAGCTATGAATGGTTTCTAATTGTGTTTGTCATGCATTCATTATGCTTTAGTCAATTCTTAACTCATCATTTAAAAATCATTATTTTTATTTGTTAGGCAATAATTACCCTAACTCTACGCTTCTACCTAACCTATCATAAACTAATGTAATCCAACATAACCCAAACCAAGCCAACCTAATCAAGCTTTACACAACTCAACATGAGCTAACATATAGAAACCTTAGTGTAACCTAACCTTATCAAACCTGAGCTAATTTAGCCTAACCCAACCTGACCTAACCTAACCTAAACTTACCCAACCCAACCCAAGCTAACTTAACCAAACCTCACCTCACCTCACCTTACCTTACTTAACCTGAGTTAACCTAACTTTACCCAATCAAAGCTAACTTTACCTTACACACTGCCACCTAACCTTACACAACCAAAGACGAATTAATCCAACCTGAGCTAACCTAGCTCAACAAAATGTGACCTAACTTTACACACTCAAACCTTATTTAACTTTACCCAACCAAAGCTAACCTAACCCAATCCAACCTATTCTAACTAAACCTGACCCTACTTAACCCAACCTAACCCAAACCCAACCCAACCTATCCTAACCTTACCTAACCCAACCAAAGCTTACTTAACCTAACCTAACCTAACCTAACCTAACCTAACCTAACCTAACCTAACCCAACCCTACCTAACCTAACCTAAGGCAACCAAGCCTTACACAATCCAACTTAACCTTACCTGGCCTAACCTTACCTAACATAGCCTACTTTAACTACCCTAACCCTTCCCTACCTTACACTTTACCTAGACTAACATAAATTTAACATAGTCATTTACAATTGCTTTAACACTGTGTATATAAATGGCACACAAGAAGTGGTGTACAGAATATATCCACGTACGGTATGTTCATGACTCCATACAGTATACCCACTTCTACATCCTTTCTGATGATCATCATTCCTCTATATATAAGATTTTTTTTCATATGGTAAAAGCATATCCCATCTTACTCTGCCTCTGATTAAGTTCTAAGGTTTAAACTATGCAGTAATAATTTGAAACTAATCATTTTTTATCTGAGGTGCAGGTACAAAAGGCCTTTTTTGAGGTGTATCAAATATGTAAGAGAAGTATAACCCAGGTTGGTAATGCTTTGCTGGATGGATCACTAAAATTGTAATAACCAGCATTCCACAATAACTATGTTGCACAATGTTTGTCATTACATACAATAATAAATAAAAACACTAAACAGGTAAAAGTACTTCGATTTAGCATCTATTTCTAAAAACGTAAAGGTGGTCATACCTGCCATGGCTCCATTGTGTGCAAAGTGGCACAGCTTTTCCCTCTGAATGGCCCTCTCCCTGGCTCACACTTCATTGCATCATCAAGAGCATAAGCCAAAGCATATACAGCTTTGTAGATATTATACTCAGGCCTGAGGTTTGACACATCCAAAAAGTCTGTCTTGACATTTTCTAAGTCTTCTTCTCCAGTGCAGAGTGTTTCCCCAGCTTTCAAGCTTCCTGATGGAGAAAACTGACACTGAAATGTGGATTCCCAGAACTGCCTCACCTGAAGTACAGTTTAACATAAAAAAATTATATTAACAAAAATTTTGACGAAAACATAATTATTTATTGTGATCATAAATTGTTCAATTTGGAGGTAAAAAAACTCTGATTTAACTCCTACAATGTTAGTTTCAGAGCTATCTTTGTCAGGGCGTATTTGTAATAAAAATTCCTGGAGCCCTGGAATCTCCCCTCGCCGGATGGCGATTCCGAGTGTTCCCTGCAGGTACGGCATGAGCTCAGGAGTCTGGAGCGCAGTATATGATGCCCAGGCTTCACTGGCTATCCACTGCAGATCTGTCACATTCTGCCTCAGCACCTGCATATAGCAATACTAGAAGAAGTTAGAGTCACTGCACAGAAAATGTGCAGAAGCAGCCACTTTTCAAACAATCCTACCACACATAACTTTTCAAGCAAATTGGTTTGTGCCTTCAAAAATGTACTACACATTATCTATAAGTTTTCCAGTCTTCCCTGCATCAGCTCATAAATCTGGTTGAATTATTTAAATAAATAATAATTACTTAAGCTGTTTGGAAGCTTTCCTCCCATTGAAAAATAAAACAATGAATCTAGAAAAATATTCAAGCAAATTTAAATTAAACTGCATCTTTCTCAGACAAAAACTGATACAGTAAACAAAATCAAACTGTTTAACTTAATGCAGAATGGTTTTGCTGAGTGATTTTGGTATGTTCAAACCCCCCAAAAATTCTAATTTCATAGTGTTTTTTACTTTAAACAGTATTATATTTTTATTCCAACCTCTGCCATTAGATCAATCATTTGGTACTCGTGTGCAAAAACCATGACCACACGAGCTGTGGATGTCTTCATCACACCAACAATCCTTCGGAGTTTACTCAGATCCCTGTCCAAGGCCAAAACCTCTAAATAGGCCAGACAACCTCCTCTGGACTCAGCCAGATCAGACTGGAAGGATCGAGCAACATTGAGTCCATAATCATCATCGCTGACCAGAAGGCCGACCCACGTCCAGCTGAAGTGTTTCAGAATCTGAATCATTGCACGCACCTGAAAGGAAAATAATGGTGAGAGAGAAGTGGTGCAATGATTTACTCAAACTAAGAAGAAATTATGGTTATACACAGAAGCTACAAACAACAAAATGTTAATTAGCATTCTTGTGTCATGTCAATTTCCAAACATTTTCGGTCAATTAAACAGAATAAATAAGTAGTTTTTATTCTGGCGGAAGAGATTCACCTGGAAAGCGTCACTTGGGATTGTTCTGAAGAAGGATGGAAACCGCTGCCGATCACTAAGGCACGAACAAGTGGAAAAATAACTTACCTGTAATGAAAACATTCACTATTACATAACCATTAATGTTTTTTTTTTTGTTGTTTTTTTTTTAACAATCTCTCACTTAAAAGATATTTGCTTGAAAACAGGATGTAGGTACATTCAAAGAGAACTAGAGGACAGAAGAACTTACAAGTGGCATTTTGTAAAGACCCAGCACATTTGAAGTGGCAATAGAAAATGTAGAGGCAGAATCACCAACGATCCCCAGGACTGGAGGAGTCCCCAAACAGTTCTCCTTAAACACATACTGCTCTTCTCTGCCACTGGCAAGAGACAGTCCACCACTGAACCCAATCACAAGTGCTCCACAGTTGTCATACAGACTGTATCCCAGAGTCACATTAGGTAACAGACTGGAGTTCCTGTTTATCTCATCAATAGCAAACACCATGGTTATGGCATACCTGAACCCCAGAGTGTCAAACCTAATACATAAAACATCACAGTTAGAAATGAAGAAGAAATCACTAGACTAATAAAAGTAATACTTAATAACTGCACAGATGAATGTTTCACTAACTGTTGTGGAAATTAAATGCATTGTACTAGCTTAATGTTACTCAGTTTCTCAGATGCAAATTGCATGTTTGTCAAACTTACCCTTTGCAGCTGGGCTGCTGAGGCTCTGAGGTATAAGTCCACTCAGGGAAAACAGAGGAATAGTGTACCTCAAACAGTCCACCCAGAGTCACATTTCCCTGCTTGTGCATTTCATTCAGTTGAAACTTTCCTTTCAGTTTACAAGCCAATGAATTAGAGTCAGATACAGAGTATGAAACTAAGATGAGGAAATATATGTGAGGAAAAGCTCCCATAACTGCCCTCCGCCCTTCACTACTAGTTTCATTGTTCAGACACATCTTGTTTTATACGCAGGCTCTCATTCCCAAAGCACACTCTCCATTATTGTTTCATCTGTATCTGGTGATGGGGGCAGGGTCTTATACACATATAAATATTAAACTGTTGATGTAATGAATTTTCATTGGGATTCCTGTAACACAAAAAGAAACGCCAGGAAACACAGACATCAACAGGAGATTGCTCTTTTATGGGTTTAATATGATTGTAAATGTTTAACTGATGGAACTTTGTATTGAGAATGCACAGTGATGCAAAACTAATCCCTATCGCCTCACTGCAACAAATCAGACTTTAACCACATTTGTTTACTAAAATGTGATCAAACAGGGGGGTCACGTGATGCACTGAGGACAGACGCACTGCTGTCGGTCTCCTCACTGGATTTAACTAAAACAATATTTCTTGGCTTGCCCGTTGCTGAACATTTGGTTAAACTATCGCTAAACCTACATAGACGCTGGACATGTCACTGGAAGACTTTTTCTCCATGCCCATAAGGAGAGAGACTTCAAGGGGCGCCAACAAATTGGCGGCTAGCGGGGCGCTAGCTAATCAAGATGGTGAGGCAGAGCCAGAGCAAGCTAATGAAGAAGAGCCAGAACTTTGTATCGAGCCCGAAAAAGAGGACACCAGCCCCACTAACGATGACACAATGGTTCAACAGGTGACTCGTAATATTGACAAAATGTTGGACACTAAACTCGCTAACATCCTGAAACCAGTCATGGAGATGTCAGAAAAGCTAGACAAGCTAGCAGATAGACTGGGGACGGTGGAACAACGAGTGTCCGACTTGGAGGATACAGCAGTGTCTCATGCACCTTGGCTGGAGTCAGTGCTGAAAAAGCAACGGAAAAACTCGAGAATTATGAAAACCAGAGTCGGCGACAAAACATTAGAATTACTGGACTTAAAGAAGGCAGTGAAGGCAAGAATCCACCCGTGTTTTTTGAAAAGTGGATTCCCGAGGTCTTGAACATGGATATGCGCGGGGAGCGGCTGAAAATAGAACGAGCCCACCGTACGGGACCCCCAGTGGGACCCACCGGCAGACAGGGCCCCCGTGCTGTCCTGGTGAGGCTTCACAACTACACAGATGGACAGAGGATTCTACGCGCAGCAAGAAACAAGGGCAGAATAGCGCTGGATGGTCAAGTAGTGTCTTTTTACCAGGACTTTTCTGCGGAGGTTGTGAAGCGAAGGCAAGAGTCTGCAGATGCGCGCAGAAGGCTTCGGGAAGCGGGGATCAAATATACTTTTGTTTATCCACCTGTGATTAAGGTTCTCCCTCCAAATGGAAAGCCGATCTCCCTCTCCACAATGAAGGAAATCACTGACTATGTGAAGGCACTCCCAAATACACAGTGACTGGCTCAGTCCACCTGCATTCAGGTAAATGGCATCATCTGCCTTAAAAATGACTGCATTATATAAATGAAAGCTGAGAGACTCGCATAATGGACAGTGGGTACCGTGTAACATTAGGATAGTTTTTGTTCGCCTCAAATTAAAAGGATTTGCACAGGGATGTTTCTCAGTTTATTCAACTTGCAGTTTACTACTATTATTTACATAGCCGCTGACATGCTGGCATTATGGTTAGGACATAATCCAGAGGGAGAGACTTGACCTACTCTTTCTTTCACTTCGTTTATTTTGCCCCCTCAGCTGTACCAATATAGCTAGAGTATGACAAGGGTTTTGTTTTTTATTTTTCTTGGTTCTATTTCAGTCATCTTAGGTAGGGTGGATCCAAGCTTTAGTTTGTTTTTACTGGGATGGTTTATGTGTTTCTTGTTTTTTGTCCAGACAGGATTTCAGATTAAAAGCACATCCAAATTATTTGATACGTTAAACGAGACTATGCAACATGATATAATTTTACATTATTTTGAATATTAAGTTTTGTACCCGGAACATTAAGGGCTCCAATAATGTAGTCAAAAGGAAAGCTGTTTTAAACAGTCTTAAAAAGGAAAATGTCCAGGTTGCATTCCTCCAAGAAACACATTTAAATGACGAGGACCACAAAAAATATCTCAGGGAATGGGTCGGACAGGTATATTTTACATCTTATTCTACAAATGAAAGGGGTGCAATTTAGCTGATATTATAGTTATCCCTGAAAAAGGGAAAGATCCAGAACAATGTGGATGTAAAAATACTATCAAAAATAGTGGCCAATCGACTAGAACAAGTGGTGACTGATATAGTTGATGCAGACCAAACAGGGTTTTTAAAAGGCCGTACCTCATCAAATAACACCTTTAATTAATATTTTTCTCTATCTTAATTTTCATAAAACTCCAAGTGCTATAGTAACGATGGATGCAGAGAAAGCATTTTATTGTATTGAGCAAAAAGACATGTTTGAAGTGTTGAAAAGATTTGGCTTTCAATCAGATTTTGTCCGATGGGTTGCCTCAGTCATAACAAATGGTCTAGTTTCTACCCAATTTCAACTTAATAGAGGTACAACTCAAGGGTTACCACTATCACCTCTATTATTTTCTTTAGCAATAGAGCCGTTAGCAATTGCTGTCCGGCAAACCTCCAGTATCAAGGGAACGGTGGTAGGAACAACACAGCACAAAATTCTATTGTATGCAGATGACAGCCTCCTGACATTAATAGACCCATCAAACTCAATACCTGCGCTAATCAAATGTGTTTAAAAGTTCGGTCAAATTTCTGGATACAAGGTTAATTTTACTAAATCTGAAATCATGCCTCTGGGCTTCTCATATGAATACGAACCTGACTTTGTTAAACCCTTTTGCTGGGCACCAGAAGGATTCACATATTTGGGGACTGCACCTAAAATCAGTCAGCTGTATGCTGAAAATGTTAACCCCATGATAAAACACATTAAGGATAAGCTGTTAAGTTGGAAGAAGCTTCCTGTATCCTTTCTTGGCAGAGTCAGTCTTATTCAGATAATAATTCTCCCTAAAATTACTTACCCTCTATCTATGCTCCTCATTTCTCTGAAAAGAAACAACATTAAAATGTAAATAAAGCTCTCTCTGACTTTATATGGGCTGGAAGAAAGCCTAAAATTAAATTAAATATTTTACAACGGCCAAAAGAACAAGGAGGGTGGGGCCTCCCCAACCTTATGAATTATAATATCAATGCAAGCCAGAATAATCTCAATATAGGCATCTGCTCAACCAAAGCTACCATGGTTTGAGATTGAAGCTACCCTCTCCAAACCATACAGTCCTATCAACTTCCTTGATAAATGCAGAGGTGAATTACCAATTATGGCTAAAGACAATTTTTTAATTACTAATGTGTGTAGTACCTGGAATGTTTTGAGGAAATTATTTCGGACAAAACATAAACTGAGTTGTTTGACAATAATGATTGATAATCCTGATTTGACCAGAGAAGGCACTGGATCTAACTTTCAGAAATGGTATGAAGCAGGGATTTACCATATTTATAATCTTTGGGATGGGGGAAAAATTAAAACATTCGAGTCTTTGCAGGATGAATACAAATTCAAAACAAAAGAATTTTACAAATACCTTCAGGTCAGACACTATGTACAAACTAAAATGGATAATCTTAATCTCCCAGATGACTTTAATATATTAGAAAAGACTCTTTTAGATAGTCTTAAACAAAGTCACTTTGTCTCCAAATTTTATTTAAAGCTGCAGCATTTGAATACCGACAGCCTACCACTCCTACGGAGATCATTGGAGACTCAGCTGGAGACAACGATAGAGACTGAAGTATGGGAGGAAACCTTACTTTTACCTTCGAAAATATCCATATGTAACAGATTCAGAAAAATGCAATATATTATCTTACAGAATGTCTATATATCTCCATATATGTACAGTAAATATACAGAAGGGGCCTCTCCAAACTGCCCAAAATGTAGGACTGTTTTAGGAACAAGACTTCACTGCCTCTGGGAATGCGAAAAGATTCAACAGTTTTGGCGAACCATATGTGCTGAAGTTAGTGTGGTAATCAAACAGCAGCCTAATCCATTATTGTGTCTATTGGGATGTATCCCTGAATCATTAAGAATACATAAGAACACTGTTCAATTTTTGCTTATGTTGGGTCGAAAGGATGTTATGACTACATGGGTAGGGTAACACTGGATAGCAGCACCTGCGTCCAATTGGACTTGAAGCCCTTTGTGGCACTTATTGATGATGTTTCTTCTCCTCCAGATCTTTGCTTGTGTTGTTCTTGCTCTTGAACGTACATCACTTTGGATAAAAGTGTCTGTTAAATGGCACTGTAATATTGTTACTGTTGACAGACTTGCAGTTGTTTTAAAGAGACACACCCATTAGAGCCACTTCTGACACCCATATGATGCTTGTTTCTTCTCTGGTCATCCTCTGATCAGAAACAAGCGCATCAGCTTTATGCTTGCAAGAAATTCTTAATGATTTCAAGAACAAGTTGAAATTATCTTAAAAGTTTTAAGAGTGCTGTGTGAAAAGGAAACACAGGTGTAAGGGGCACAACCCACATACTCAACTCTGCTGCTCATCTCACAAATCCGTTTTCCTTACAAATGTGGCACCACAGAAAAGGAAATACACAGGCTTTCCAACTGTTTAAGGTTTATTGCCAAGTAGCATTTTCAGAACATTGTTACAACAATGCTGGTTAAATATTCAGCTGGTTGTAAACAGCTGAATATTTAACCAGCTGAATTTTGGTTATTTGGAAATGGCTCGACCCATGATTGCTTTCTTTGTGTTCCTCTCTGGTCTCAGCAGGATTATGTAACATTTTGGTCCAAACAGTGCCACTAACAGGCCAAAACTGGAGGCCAGGATGGCAAATATCTCGACAGCGTCTGCATACTTCCCTGGTGAGTTGACATAAGCAGGGACAAAGGCAACCCACACAGCACAGAAGATCAGCATGCTGAAAGTGATGAGTTTAGCCTCGTTGAAGTTGTCGGGCAGATTCCTGGCCAGAAACGCCAACAGGAAGCTGAGGATAGCCAGAAAGCCAATATAACCCAACAAGACAGCAAAACCAATGGTGGACCCGACAACACACTCATAAACTATCTTGTCATTGAAGTATTGAGTGTTTTTATGAGGAGAAGGTGAGGAGGAGACAATCCAGACAGTGCAAATCGTTGCCTGGATAGAAGTCAGCACCAGGACTGTCCCTCGCTGTTGCATGGCACCAAACCACTTGAGAACAGCTCCCCCTCCTGGCTTGGAGGCCTTGAACACAGCAAGAACCACCATGGTTTTCACCAAAATACATGACACACAAAAAACAAAGATGATACCGAATGCTGCGTGTCTCAGCTGGCATGTCCAAAGACTGGGACGACCAATGAACAGCAGTGAACACAGGAAGCAGAGTTTTAGTGCCACCAGGAGCAGGAAACTCAACTCTGAGTTGTTGGCTCGGACCATGGGCGTGCTGCGATGATAGGTGAAGATCCCCAGGACGACAGCACAGAGAAATGAGCCCAGTAAGGAGGCAGTTGTGAGGCAGATTCCCAAAGGCTCATGGTAGGAGAGAAACTCTGTTTTCTTTGGAACACAGTGGTCACGCTCTGGACTGGCCCAGAAGTTTTCTGGACAACTGGTGCACTCTGTGGAGTCTGAGGAAGAGGATGAGGTTTATTTTTATACAGAGAAAAATCTTCTCACAGGAAAATCGAGATATTCAGCATGATGACCCACCAGATGAATTGCTGATCTGTCCCTCTGAACAAGGGACACAGTCAAAGCAGCACTCAGGTTGTCCTTTCCTTCTGGCCATGCGGGTACCTGGAGGACAGCTTTCACTGCACACTGACAGAGGTGGCTGTAGGTAAGAAAAAAAATCCATTATTCTGTGTAGATTTAGAATCTATCTACAGTCTGTCCTTACAATGAGAAATGACCTTCTTTGATTTGAAGTTCCAGAAGATTTTGTTTTCATCAATTTTAAGTTCTTCACCTCTCAAATCAGACCTTTTCACCTCACCCACAGTTTGAACTTTAGTTCTTCCATCAGGGAGCCACAGCCAGCTGATGACATCATAGATCGGTAGGGCATCACCGTTGTCATCAAATGAAACTTGGTCACCAAAGGGTGTGGTGAAGTTGACCTTTTGTAAATAATGAACAAGCTGCAAATGGAGAATGAAAACTCCTTAAAAAACCCACTTGTTTTAATTTACTTTGCTATGATTTACAATTTATATGTGAGATTTTTATCATATCAACATTCAGTATTTATTCCACCCTATAGCTGAGTGTGCTCTGTCTTTTGATCATAGAAACAGACACTTTTCTGTACCATGTGTGAGTCTTTTAATCTTTCCAGAGTCCATAGAGAGGTACTAAAAAATAATTAAGTCATAAGGTTCATCATCAATGACCATGCCTGCTTGTTTCATTTTTTTTGGTCAGTTTGTTCTGTGACATTTAACAAAAAAAAAAAAACAAAATAGAGCAGAACATTTCACAATCACAAAGAACTATAAACACATAATTAAAAAAAAACATCATTTTGAACAAAGCAAAGTCATAAATAGCCCCAATACCACAATAATTATGTGGCATAATGTTTGTCATAGTGTAGAAATAAACAATACCAATTCAAGACAAAATACAGTGAGGTATGTTGATTTCACATCTGTTTCTAGAAACATAAAGGTGGTCACACCTGCCATGGCTCCATTGTTTGCAAAGTGGCACAGCTTTTCCCTCTGAATGGCCCTCTCCCTGGCTCACACTTCATTGCATCATCAAGGCCATAAGCCAGAGCATACACAGCTTTGTAGATATTATACTCAGGCCTGAGGTCTGACACATCCAAAAAGTCTGTTTTGGCATTTTCTAAGTCTTCATCTCCAGTGCAGAGTGTTTCCCCAGCTTTCAAGCTTCCTGATGATGGAGCAAATTTACACTGAAATGTGAATTCCCAGAACTGCCTCACCTGAAATACAGTTTAACATAAAAATGAAAATGTATAACAATTTTGACAAAAACATAATTATTTATTGTGATCATAAATTGTTCAATTTGGAGGTAAAAAAAAAACTCTGATTTAACTCCTACAATGTTAGTTTCAGAGCTATCTTTGTCAGGGCGTATTTGTAATAAAAATTCCTGGAGCCCTGGAATCTCCCCTCGCCGGATGGCGATTCCGAGTGTTCCCTGCAGGTACGGCATGAGCTCAGGAGTCTGGAGCGCAGTATATGATGCCCAGGCTTCACTGGCTATCCACTGCAGATCTGTCACATTCTGCCTCAGCACCTGCATATAGCAATACTAGAAGAAGTTAGAGTCACTGCACAGAAAATGTGCAGAAGCAGCCACTTTTCAAACAATCCTACCACACATAACTTTTCAAGCAAATTGGTTTGTGCCTTCAAAAATGTACTACACATTATCTATAAGTTTTCCAGTCTTCCCTGCATCAGCTCATAAATCTGGTTGAATTATTTAAATAAATAATAATTACTTAAGCTGTTTGGAAGCTTTCCTCCCATTGAAAAATAAAACAATGAATCTAGAAAAATATTCAAGCAAATTTGAATTAAACTGCATCTTTCTCAGACAAAAACTGATACAGTAAACAAAATCAAACTGTTTAACTTAATGCAGAACAGTTTTGCCGAGTGATTTTGGTATGTTCAAACCCCCCAAAATTCTAATTTCTTAGTGTTTTTTACTTTAAACAGTATTATATTTTTATTCCAACCTCTGCCATTAGATCAATCATTTGGTACTCGTGTGCAAAAACCATGACCACACGAGCTGTGGATGTCTTCATCACACCAACAATCCTTCGGAGTTTACTCAGATCCCTGTCCAAGGCCAAAACCTCTAAGTAGGCCAGACAACCTCCTCTGGACTCAGCCAGATCAGACTGGAAGGATCGAGCAACATTGAGTCCATAATCATCATCGCTGACCAGAAGGCCGACCCACGTCCAGCTGAAGTGTTTCAGAATCTGAATCATTGCACGCACCTGAAGGAAAATAATGGTGAGAGAGAAGTGGTGCAATGATTTACTCAAACTAACAAGAAATTATGGTTATACACAGAAGCTATACAAACAACAAAATGTTAATTAGCATTCTTGTGTCATGTCAATTTCCATAAATTTTCAGTCAATTAAACATAATAAAATAGTATTTTTTGTTCTGGCAGAAGAGATTCACCTGGAAAGCGTCACTTGGGATTGTTCTGAAGAAAGATGGAAACCGCTGCCGATCACTAAGGCACGAACAAGTGGAAAAATAACTTACCTGTAATGAAAACATTCACTATTACATAACAATCAATGATTTTTTCAACAATCTCTCACTTATAAAATATTGGCTTGAAACAGGAAGTAGGTACATTCAAAGAGAACTAGAGCTCAGAAGAACTTACAAGTGGCATTTTGTAAAGACCCAGCACATCTGAAGTGGCAATAGAAAATGTAGAGGCAGAATCACCAACAATCCCCAGGACTGGAGGAGTCCCCAAACAGTTCTCCTTAAACACATACTGCTCTTCTCTGCCACTGGCAAGAGACAGTCCACCACTGAACCCAATCACAAGTGCTCCACAGTTGTCATACAGACTGTATCCCAGAGTCACATTAGGTAACAGACTGGAGTTCCTGTTGATCTCATCAATAGCAAACACCATTGTCATGGCATACCTGAACCCCAGAGTGTCAAACCTAATACACAAAACATCACACATAAAAATGAAATCTTACAACTTAACTAGAGAAGTAACATGGATGACGTTACAACTGGATAGACACATGTTAAAAGCCCCATTCTAATATTATGCAATGCAAGGTTTAAATAATGTATGTCATTATTGCAGGTGTAAAAGTGCATGTTTGTCAAACTTACCCTTTGCAGCTGGGCTGCTGAGGCTCTGAGGTATAAGTCCACTCAGGGGAAACATAGGAATAGTGTACCACAAACAGCCCACCCAGAGTCACACTTCCCTGCTCGTGCAATTCATTCAGTTGAAACTTTCCCTTTAAATTACAAGATAACAAATTAGAGTCAGATACAGAGTATGAAATTAAGATGAGGAAATATATGTGAGGAAAAGCTCCCATAATTGCCCTCCTCCCTTCACAACTACCTTCCTTGTTCAGACACATCTTGTTTTATATGCAGGGCTCTCATTCCCAATGCACACTCTCCATTACTGTTTCATCCGTATCTGGTGATGGGGGCAGGGTCTTATGCTCATATGAATATTAAACTGTTGATGTAATGAATTTTCATGGGGATTCTTTTAACACAAAAAGAAACAGCAGGAAACACAAATGAAAACAGGAGATTGCTCTTTTATGAGTGTAGTATGATTGTAAATGTTTAACTGATGGAACTTTGTATTGAGAATGCACAGTGATGGAAACCTTAGCCCTGTCGCCTCACAGCAACAGATCAGACTTTAACCACATTTCTTTACTAAAATGTGAGCAAACAGCCACACTGAAGCTACACTTGCATTATTATTATTATTATTATTATTTTATTTTTTTTTGCATTTTTAAGGTTATTTTGTCTGTTTTTATAAGAAAAGAATGGAGACAGTTGATTTAGAGTTTAGCATGTTTGAGTTGATTTTTCTTTGATCGACTGCTTCGGCCTTGGGCCTGCAGTCAGGCCAGATCGTGCTCTGTTTCTTCACTTAATGACCGAAGAAGGCCCTTAAACATGTGTTTCCTGCTTCTTTACTAACTGTTAATTTTGCCTATTTGAGGTAAATACTGTGTTTGTCTGTTATGCTGAGAAGTGTGCATTGTTATAAGTCAACATTAACAGTAAATATTGGGTTGTTATGATGCTATGCTTGGAGCTGTACATGTTAAAACTTAATACAGACAAGTGAAGAAGGCAGGCATACATCTGTTTCCTGGTTCTATTTAAGGGGACAACATAAAGATCCTAACCTTGCAAAGCAGATGGATACACCCGTTTCCTTGTTTTTCACTGGCGATTCCATCTTGCAAAGCTCATAAGTCACTAGCTCAACTCTTCTCTTCTGTTGTCCCTAAATGGTGGAATGAATTACCCAACTCCATTTGATCTGCATAGTCTCTCTCTACTTTCAAGAGAAAGCTAAAGACTCAACCCTTTAGAGAACACTATGCACTTAGCTAGACTATTCTCCACTGCTGTCTCCAGTGGTAGAATGAGTATCCCAACTACAGTTGGCTTGCACTGTCCTGCTCTACTTCTGGGATTTTTATTCCCAGAATTTGTGAGTGACCCAGCACTCTGTACTTTGATCATTATTTTTTGTGCATACAGTTTTATTGATTGTGATGATGTGAAATCTCACATTGATTATTGGTTGTTTCATTGTTGATGTTCATTTGAGAAAAAAAAAAAGACTTGTATACATTATGTGCTTTGGCTTTAACACTGGATGGCAGCACCTGCGTCCAATTGGACTTGAAGCCCTTTGTGGCACTTATTGATGATGTTTCTTCTCCTCCAGATCTTTGCTTGTGTTGTTCTTGCTCTTGAATGTATGTCACTTTGAACAATAGTGTCTGCTAAATGACATTGTAACACTGTTACTGTTGACAGACTTGCAGTTGTTTTAAAAAGACACACCCATTAGAGCCACTTTTGACACCCATATGATGCTTGTTTCTTCTCTGGTCATCCTCTGACCAGAAACAAGCGCATCAGCTTTATGCTTGCAAGAAATTCTTAAAGATTTCAAGGACAAGTTGAAATTATCTTAAAAGTGTAAAGAGTGCTTTGTGAAAAGGAAACACAGGTGTAAGGGGCACAACCCACATACTCGGTTCTGCTGCTCATCTCACAAATCCGTTTTCCTTACAAATGTGGCACCACAGAAAAGAAAATACACAGGCTTTCCGACTGTTTAAGGTTTATTGCCAAGTAGCATTGTTAGAACATTACAACAACGCTGGTCAAATATTCAGCTGGTTACAACCAGGTGTATATTTAACCAGTTGAATTTTGGTTATTTGGAAATGGCTCGGCCCATGATTGCTTTCTTTGTGTTCCTCTCTGGTCTCAGCAGGATTATGTAACATTTGGGTCCAAACAGTGCCACCAACAGGCCAAAACTGGAGGCCAGGATGGCAAATATCTCGACAGCATCTGCATACTTCCCTGGTGAGTTGACATAAGCAGGGACAAAGGCAACCCACACAGCACAGAAGATCAGCATGCTGAAAGTGATGAGTTTGGCCTCATTGAAGTTGTCGGGCAGATTCCTGGCCAGAAACGCCAACAGGAAGCTGAGGATAGCCAGAAAGCCAATATAACCCAACAAGACAGCAAAACCAATGGTGGACCCGACAACACACTCATAAACTATCTTGTCATTGAAGTATTGAGTGTTTTTATGAGGAGAAGGTGAGGAGGAGACAATCCAGATGGTGCAAATCACTGCCTGGATCAAAGTCAGCACCAGGACTGTCCCTCGCTGTTGCATGGCACCAAACCACTTGAGAACAGCTCCCCCTCCTGGCTTGGAGGCCTTGAACACAGCAAGAACCACCATGGTTTTCACCAAAATACATGACACACAAAGAACAAAGATGATCCCAAATGCTGCGTGTCTCAGCTGGCATGTCCAAAGACTGGGACGACCAATGAACAGCAGTGAACACAGGAAGCAGAGTTTTAGTGCCACCAGGAGCAGGAAACTCAACTCTGAGTTGTTGGCTCGGACCATGGGCGTGCTGCGATGATAGGTGAAGATCCCCAGGACGACAGCACAGAGAAATGAGCCCAGTAAGGAGGCAGTTGTGAGGCAGATTCCCAAAGGCTCATGGTAGGAGAGAAACTCTGTTTCCTTAGGAATGCAGTGGTCACGCTCTGGACTGGCCCAGAAGTCTTCTGGACAACTGGTGCACTCTGTGGAGTCTGAGGAAGAGGATGAGGTTTATTTTTATACAGAGATAAATTTTCTCACAGGAAAATCAGGATATTCAGCATGATGACCCACCAGATGAATTACTGATCTGTCCCTCTGAACAAGGGACACAGTCAAAGCAGCACTCAGGTTGTCCTTTCCTTCTGGCCATGCGGGTACCTGGAGGACAACTCTCACTGCACACTGACAGAGGTGGCTGTAGGTAAGAAAACAAATCCATTATTCTGTATAGACTTAGAATCTATCTACAGTCTGTCCTTACAATGAGAAATGACCTTCTTTGATTTGAAGTTCCAGAAGATTTTGTTTTCATCAATTTTAAGTTCTTCACCTCTCAAATCAGACCTTTTCACCTCACCCACAGTTTGAACTTTAGTTCTTCCATCAGGGAGCCACAGCCAGCTGATGACATCATAGATCGGTAGGGCATCACCGTTGTCATCAAATGAAACTTGGTCACCAAAGGGTGTGGTGAAGTTGACCTTTTGTAAATAATGAACAAGCTGTGAATGGAGAATGAAAAAACATTGTAGAGAAGATCAAAATTTTAACAAAGTGAAAGGCAAGAAAAAGAAAAAAATGACTTGCGAGGTCTGTTCTTATCCACTTTTCCTTAACCCTGGTGAGAAACATCACAGGGTCAAGGAAAGGTGGGAGTGAGAGGAAAGGGGAACAGCTAATGTTGTGGCGGTTTTAATAGCCTAAAATGTCTTCAGGATGGGGCACTTTGACTCTGATTATCTAGAACAGCTGAAATCTCTTAATTTGAACTTCTTTTATAGACAGTACCAGTAGATGAATGATATTTAAGGTCTTATATTTGCTAAGGCATTTATGAAGTCATTTTCTTTCATTCTCTACCTACCAGTTATATCTTCACTTCTTTCTTGTTTGTGTTAAACATTTCAGTCTACTCTGGTTCCCTCAGCTGGTTATGTGAGGAACACTATAAACCACCAATAAAACCTCCAATCAATATTTCCTTTGTCTTACCTTCATAATTAGGATGAGTAACACACTGATCACATTAAGGCAATATACCAACTTTAACTTAATCTGTGTTTCAGAAATCACAGTTTTAAATGTTTGTGTTTCTTCTTACTACTCTTAATATTTCCAAAATAGCAACAACAATGATTGATTAATTGATTGATTAAATGTTTGGACAACAACTCAAAATGAAAAGAAAATAAATAGTAGTTGTCATGTCTGTAATACTCCTCTGCTCATCCTCATTTCCTGTCATTTATCACATGACTCATAAGTTTGACAAAGAAGTGTATTGTTTCATTCAGAGCAAGTAACATTACAATCATATTGATTGCTTGTTTTGATGAGAGGTTAACAGGCCACTGATTCTTGGGAATTTGGATAAAACATGTCCCACTAAGACAAGTGCTAATTCTGGTGGAAATTAAAAACATTTTCATAAATAAAAAGAATCAAGGTTATAATCGGGATCCTTTGCACATACGTAAGGTTCTTTTATAGGTTTATCTTTATTTTTTATTAATTTAATGATTATATAATGGCCCATTGCCTACAAAATCAGTTGTCCTCAGATAGGAGATAATCATTTCAACTTGATTAAAAATCAAAAAGTAATAATTAAATTGAATAATATTTTTACTACACGAAAGAGTAAATTATAATATGTATTAAAAACTAAAAACAGTGAGTTTTTAACAATTTTTACTATTACTTTGTGGTTGCTCAAAATGTGTCCCACATATTTGTCACCACCGTCAGATATTTATAAAAAGCAGTAAAATCAGGCAACTACAAGGTCAACTACATTCCTGAGGACCTCATTTTCAAACCTTCAGCTCTTCTGCATGCTTCAAGATCACTCAAGCTTCTGTAAGTTTGCTATTGTCTCTTAAACTTGTTCATATTTTTGGACACTGCTACTGTCACAACCATAACATGTCAACACCGTCTCTTTTGTATAAAAAATATTTGATTAGGTTATGACATAAATGTATACTTTTTAAGAGGAGGTCTGAAGTAGCAACAGAGGGGAAACAAGATGGCTAATGTGAACGACTCATAATGTCAACGACTGCATATCATTTGAAAGAGTAGGTTTTTTTTCACCACTGTCAGGTTTTCTGTCTGAAGGTGGTGACAAAAACCTCCAAATGGTCCTCAATAAAGGCTAAATATGTAATTGTTGATCACAATAAATACCAATATGACCTTTAATGTTTCATTAACCTCTTTTATATCTTTATTTATGTAATTCCTCCTATATTTCCTCCATATTATCCACCCTAGGGGATGAGGTGTGCCTTCCCTATCTCATTTCACTATTATGCCATGTTCATTTGGCACATAGTGCACCTACTACCTACCTACATAACACATAGTATACAATATCCCGTGTAGGCTATGCATCTCCAATGACTAAAGCCAAATGAAAATGGCATGACAACATTTAACCAAATCTAATGTTCACTGTAAGTTTACAGAAGAATATAATGTATTAATGAGTAGGGGGCACTAGATGACAGTTTAAGATGATGTCAGTGATGCATTGTAAATTATGACTTTATTTTTACTATGATGATTTGATATTTGATTATATGGGGATGGGGTACTTTTAATAATGACATTGCTTATTGTACCGTATATTCCTTGAAAAATGTTTATCACAGTGCTCAGGATTGTTATTTTTTGGACCAAATAGTTAAATAAAGTTGTCTTGACTTGAGTGGTATACATTTCAGAATTGTACGTTGTAATGAGGCTACTGTCACCACCGTCAGATTAGTGTCACCACCGTCAGAGGGAGTTTGATTTGTTTTAAATGAATATGCTTACAATATGTTTCTTCAGAGCTGTTGAGTTATTAAAGTAGTAGTCTCTTTTAATACAAAAATATGTTTGTTAAATAAAAAAAAAAACATACTTTTTCTGTTTAGACTAAAAGGAAACGTTGTATGATGTTAGATCTTTTAAAGTAGTACACGTGAAACAGTATAAAAAAAAACAAAAGTGAACATTCAACTTTTAACAGCATATTTGTGTACTCAGAATCCCAGATAATGATTTAAATACTCTAAATACATATTAGACCACATAAATAAGAAATATTTGCTTTTTATTGTGTCTGACAGTGTGGACACAAACAAAGTAATAACTGGAAAAATGCCTGTTTTAAAACAAAAGTACAAAATGGGGGAGGTTGCAACGGTATATTGCTGAACAGCCAAGACCTTCGTCTATAATGATATACCTACAGATTTTTTAAGTAAACTAACTTTTTATTTTCAAAATTAAAACCTGTTTTATCCAAATTCCCAAGAATCAGTTAGGCGCGTCACTTTAAATGAAGCTGAGGTAAAGAATTGTGGATCGTCTTTTTTTCCTCTCCTTTGGTAAAGGTTGGTCCAGTGTTTCCAAGGCTTTTCTTAACATTTAGAAAATTCAAACAGCCTTTGTTATGGCTGACACTAAAATACTCCCAGGTGCATTTTACTCAGTTAGGAACCTTCCTAAGCAAAAAGGACTATTCGAACGGACCCTGGGAGAAACATAGACACTTAATACAGTGGGAGAGACTGGACTCAGGTGTGACAAACGTTCACACTGCAGTTAAAAGTGACCTGAATCTGATTTTTTTGCTCACATGTGACTCATATCTGATTTTTTTCTGACAGTGTGAACAGCCCAAGTCACATTGAATCTGACCTTTTTGAATCAGATTCAGGCCACTTTCGTATGAGGTTCTTAATCAGATACGTATCTGATCTTTTGGAAGTTGACTGCAGTGTGTCCAACAAAACAGTAAGATCTGAGAAAAGATCAGAATTGAGCATTGAGGCCTGCAGTGTGAACATAGCCAAAGAATCTGGAACGTAACCTGGCAGATAGTAATAAATACACAAGGACAAGGAATCACAGGAGGACACACAATCACAAAGAACTATAAACAGCAAATTAAAAAAAACAACATCATTAAAATAAAAAAACGATATTAATAGCCATTATCCAACAACCATTATATGGCACAATGTTTATCATAGTGTAGAAATAAATGATACCAGTAACACAAAATACAGAGAAGTTGGTTGATTTAGCATCTATTTCTAAAACCTTAGAGTGAAAGGTGGTCATACCTGCCATGGCTCCATTGTTTGCAAAGTGGCACAGCTTTTCCCTCTGAATGGCCCTCTCCCTGGCTCACAATTCATTGCGTCATCAAGAGCATAAGCCAGAGCATACACAGCTTTGTAGATATTATACTCAGGCCTGAGGTTTGAAACATCCAAAAAGTCTGTCTTGGCATTTTCTAAGTCTTCATCTCCAGTGCAGAGTGTTTCTCCAGCTTTCAAGCTTCCTGATGGAGAAAACTGACACTGAAATGTGAATTCCCAGAACTGCCTCACCTGAAATCCAGTGTAACATAAGAAATAGTATTAACAAAATTATGACAAATACATCATTATTTATTGCTAACAGAAATGAGACATTTTGGAGCAAATTTAACCCCCACCATGTTATTTACAGAGCTATCTTTGTCAGGACGTGTTTGTAATAGAAATTCCTGGAACCCTGGAATCTCCCCTCGCCGGATGGCAATGCCGAGTGTTCCCTGCAGGTACGGCATGAGTTCAGGAGTCTGCAGCACAGTAGATGCTGTCCAGGCTTCACTGGCTATCCACTGCAGATCTGTCACATTCTGCCTCAGCACCTACATGTAGCAATACTTAAGTTTTTAGATATGAAAAAACAGGGTGACACTTTATTCTAAGTATGCATAAGATTGACATGACACCTGTCATTCACATGGAGGAGGCTTTATGAACGTTTATGAAGTGCCAACTGGCAAATTCTATCACCTTTAATTCAAAGTTGACATTGTTTGATCCCTTTTGGTTTTTTGTGCAGCAATGTCAGGCTATAGCCATCTGTCTAAGCCTGGTATAAAGACTGGAAACAATAGGGAAGAGTGGGGTAAGATCCAGTTTTGACCCATGTGGCTGCAGGAAAGGTAAAAAATGCTGCAGGGCAACCAGACAGAGCGCAGAGTACATTGAAAACTTCCACTCTTGGTTTCAGATGTCTGGTGGTGTGTGTATAAATGGTTTCACTCTTAATTTAATACATTTAAGGTGAAATAATTGACAAAATGACACCTAATGATAACATTCATAAAGGTCCATAAAACCTCCTTGATGTTAATGACAGGTGTCATGTCATAATCACAACAGTGTACTTCTCACATGAAGTGCTACCAATAACAGTCTATGGAAATGTGAAGTAGAAAAGCACTTTTTTAAACATAAAGTAAGATATTACTTTTCATGCAAATTCATTTGTGCCTTAAAAAACTGCACAAATGACTCCTATAGATTTTCCAGTCTTCCCTGTATCAGCTCATAAATCTGGTCTGATTATTCAATTCAGTTATATTTTTCCTGGTTGTTTGGAAGTGGCCTACTCATCTCACTGAAGACTAAAACAATAGATCTTACATAATATTTCAAGCAAATTTAACTTCAACTCAATATTTCTCAGCCAAAAAATAATACATGCAGAAAACAAAAACAGTGTTCAAACAGTGTTATACTTTCATTCCAACCTCTGCCATTAGATGAATCATGTGGAACTCATGTGCAAAAACCATGACCACACGAGCTGTGGATGTCTTCATCACCCCAACAAGCCTTCTAAGTTCACTTGGGTCACTGTCCCAGGGCAAAACCTCTAAATAGGCCAGACAACCTCCTCTGGACTCAGCCAGATCAGACTGGAAGGATCGAGCAACATTGAGTCCATAATCATCATCGCTGACCAGAAGGCCAACCCACGTCCAGCTGAAGTGTTTCAGAATCTGAATCATTGCACGCACCTGAAGGAAAATAAAGGTGAGAGAGAAGTGGTGCAATGATGTACACAGAAATTATGGTTATACACAGAGGCCATTCATTTCTGTACACTTAACAGCATAATCAAAGATAACATTCAGCATAAAATGTCATTAAGCATTTGTGTGTCCACAAGTTTTCTGTCAAATTAAACATAATAAAATGGTATTTTTTATTCTGGCAGAAGAGATTCACCTGGAAAGCGTCACTTGGGATTGTTCTGAAGAAAGATGGAAACCGCTGTCGATCACTAAGGCACGAACAAGTGGAAAAATAACTCACCTATAATGAAAGTATTCAGTATTATATAACAATTTATGATTTAGGCTGTTTCTCCCTTTAAAAATATTGACTTGAAAACAGGATGTAGGTACATTCTAAGAGAAATAGAGGACGGAAGAACTTACAAGTGGCATTTTGTAAAGACCCAGCACATTTGAAGTGGCAATAGAAAATGTAGAGGCATAATCACCAACGATCCCCAGGACTGGAGGAGTCCCCGAACAGTTCTCTTTAAACACATACTGCTCATCTCTGCCACTGGCAAGAGACAGTCCACCACTGAACCCAATCAAAAGTGTTCCACAGTTGTCATACAGACTGTATCCCAGAGTCACATTAGGTAACAGACTGGAGTTCCTGTTGATCTCATCAATAGTGTAGACCATTGTCATTGCATGCCTGAACCCCAGAGTGTCAAACCTAATGCACAAAACATCACAGTTAGAAATGAAAAAAAAAAAATGACTTAACTGTTATTAAAATTAAATGCATTGTACTTGATTAATGTTGCTGGGTCTCTCAGATGCAGGTGTCAAATTGCATGTTTGTTTCACTTACCCGTTGCAGCTGGGCTGCTGAGGCTCTGAGGTATAAGTCCACTCAGGGAAAACAGAGGAATAGTGTACCTCAAACAGCCCACCCAGAATCACATTTCCCTGCTTGTGCATTTCATTCAGTTGAAACTTTTCTTTTAATTTACAAGATAACGAATTAGAGTCAGGTACAGAGTATGAAACTAAGATGAAGAAATATATGTGTGGAAAAGCTCCCATAACTGCCCTCCTCCCTTCACAACTAGTTTCATTGTTCAGACACATCTTGTTTTATACACAGGGCTTTCATTCCCAAAGCACGCTCTCCATTATTGTTTCATCTGTATCTGGTTATAGGGCAGGGCCTTACACACATAAATATTAAACTGTTAATGTAATGAATTGTCATGTGGATACTTGAAACACAAAAAGACATTTCAGCAAACACAACAACAACATTTTCATTTGGTGTGCTTGCACCATTGGTTATTTTTTTGAAGGAGTGTCTCTATAATGAACTATAAGTGTGTTTTAATGGAATTAGTTTTTGAAATTCTTGCAGTTAAGGAGCTGAATTATATCTAAGTTATACAGTGATGTTGATAATAATGTAAGTTGCAAACGATATGAAACTATCACCAGAAAGACGGAAAACCTCAACAGTGTGATCATGATCATATAAACCTATTTAGCAGACCTCAGAGAGACACCAAAAGTTAAAAAAGAATATTTTTTTATTTTTTTTAAACCAACAAGACAACTCTGGGCAATAACATTGAGACCTGGGAGATTTCTACTTAATAGATACAATATATACTGGTTCAAACCAGCAGAATATTTAACTGTAACTGCTTTCATTACTTGAGTGCTATTATAGGTTAAATGGCTCGACCCATGATTGCTTTCTTTGTGTTCCTCTCTGGTCTCAGCAGGATTATGTAACATTTGGGTCCAAACAGTGCCACCAACAGGCCAAAACTGGAGGCCAGGATGGCAAATATCTCGACAGCGTCTGCATACTTCCCTGGTGAGTTGACATAAGCAGGGACAAAGGCAACCCACACAGCACAGAAGATCAGCATGCTGAAAGTGATGAGTTTGGCCTCATTGAAGTTGTCGGGCAGATTCCTGGCCAGAAACGCCAACAGGAAGCTGAGGATAGCCAGAAAGCCAATATAACCCAACAAGACAGCAAAACCAATGGTGGACCCGACAACACACTCATAAACTATCTTGTCATTGAAGTATTGAGTGTTTTTATGAGGAGAAGGAGAGGAGGAGACGATCCAGACAGTACAAATCGCTGCCTGAACAGAAGTCAGGACCAGTACTGTCCCTCGCTGTTGCATGGCACCAAACCACTTGAGAACAGCTCCCCCTCCTGGCTTGGAGGCCTTGAACACAGCAAGAACCACCATGGTTTTCACCAAAATACATGACACACAAAGAACAAAGATGATCCCGAATGCTGCGTGTCTCAGCTGGCATGTCCAAAGATTGGGACGACCAATGAACAGCAGTGAACACAGGAAGCAGAGTTTTAGTGCCACCAGGAGCAGGAAACTCAACTCTGAGTTGTTGGCTCGGACCATGGGCGTGCTGCGATGATAGGTGAAGATCCCCAGGACGACAACACAGAGAAATGAGCCCAGTAAGGAGGCAGTTGTGAGGCAGATTCCCAAAGGCTCATGGTAGGAGAGAAACTCTGATTCCTTAGGAACACAGTGGTCACGCTCTGGACTGGACCAGAAATCTTCTGGACAATTGGTGCACTCCATGGAGTCTGAGGAAGAGGATGAGGTTTTTTTTATACAGAGAAAAATCTTCTCACAGGAAAATCAGGATATTCAGCATGATGACCTACCAGATGAATTACTGATCTGTCCCTCAGAACAAGGGACACAGTCAAAGCAGCACTCAGGTTGTCCTTTCCTTCTGGCCATGCGGGTACCTGGAGGACAACTCTCACTGCACACTGACCGAGGTGGCTGTAGGTAAGAAAACAAATCCATTATTCTGTATAGATTTAGAATCTATCAACAGTCTGTCCTTACAGTGAGAAATGACCTTCTTTGATTTGAAGTTCCAGAAGATTTTGTCTTCATCAATTTTAAGTTCTTCACCTCTCAAATCCGACCTTTTCACCTCACCCACAGTTTGAACTTTAGTTCTTCCATCAGGGAGCCACAGCCAGCTGATGACATCATAGATCGGTAGGGCATCACCGTTGTCATCAAATGAAACTTGGTCACCAAAGGGTGTGGTGAAGTTGACCTTTTGTAAATAATGAACAAGCTGCGAATGGAGAATGAAAAAACATTGTAGAGAAGATCAAAATTTTAACAAACTGAAAGGCAAGAAAAAGATCCACAACTCAAACTGCTCTCAAAAATGTCCAATGTCAAAAGCACAGAAATCAAAATGCTCCCCAAAGATGAGGACACTTGGGTTACTGCATACAAAAACACACAGTGCACTAACAACAGACTGGAGGTCCATCTGAAAGGTACAAAAAATGACTTGCGAGGTCTGTTCTTATCCACTTTTCCTTAACCCTGATGAGAAACATCACAGGGTCAAGGAAAGGTGGGAGTGAGAGGAAAGGGGAACAGCTAATGTTGTGGACATGACTTCAGTTTGCTGTTTAAAAACTACAATTTACTGTTAATGGACTACAAAATCTATCATCTGGGGCGTAAACTATTTTGATAAATATGAGGTTTTTATAGCCTAAAATATCTTCAGGATGGGACACTTTGACTCTGATTATCTAGAACAGCTGAAATCTCTTAAGTTGAACTTCTTTTATAGACAGTACCAGTAGATGAATGATATTTAAGGTCTTATATTTGCTAAGGCATTTATGAAGTCATTTTCTTTCATTCTCTACCTACCAGTTATATCTTCACTTCTTTCTTGTTTGTGTTAAATATTTCAGTCTACTCTGGTTCCCTCAGCTGGTTATGTGAGGAACACTATAAACCACCAATAAAACCTCCAATCAATATTTCCTTTGTCTTACCTTCATAATTAGGATGAGTAACACACTGATCACATTAAGGCAATATACCAACTTTAAAGGGATACTTCAACATTTTGACAAATTCATCCATTGCCATAATCCCTATAGTCTTAGTAATAGGTTCGTTACCTTTAGGTGTTGGTGCAATTTATTTTTAGATCGGCCGCTGCCGAGTTCTGACCTGCTGTGCCAACTCAACTTAAGCAGACGGTATTCCGGCTTTCCCTCGTCAAACTCATCAAATCCACAATCCAGCAACTCCAAAACGCTCTCGTTGACAAGTTGTGACCTGTACATTCACCACACTATGAAATAATCATGGAACATTATGAGACAGAGATGTTTTAAAGCTAAATGCAAAGCCGGAACTACACTCCAGACATGGCTGCTGCACTGTGTCACTCCGCCCAGTGGTTCACTCAAGAAATAGTTCCAAGTATTTGCTTCATGCGTCATAATGTTACATAATTATACGTTATTATTTCATAGCATGGTGAATGTGCAGGTCACAGCTTGTCCACAAGAGCGTTTTGGAGTTTTTGGATTGTGTATTTGATGAGTTTGATTAGGGAAAGCCGGAATACCGTCTGCTTAAGTTGAGTTGGCACAGCAGGTCAGAACTCGGCAGCGGCCGATCTAAAAATAAATTGCACCAACAACTAAAGGTAACGAACCTATTACTAAGACTATAGGAATTATGGCAATGGACGAATTTGCCAAAATGTTGAAGTATCCCTTTAACTTAATCTGTATTTCAGAAATCACAGTTTTAAATGTTTGTGTTTCTTCTTACTACTCTTAATGTTTCCAAAATAGCAACAACAATGATTGATTAATCGATTGACTAAATGTTTGGACAACAACTGAAAATGAAAAGAAAATAAATAGTAGTTGTCATGTCTGTAATACTCCTCTGCTCATCCTCATTTCCTGTCATTTAACACGAGACTCATAAGTTTGACAAAGAAGTGTATTGTTTTGTTCAGAGCAAGTAACATTACAATCATATTGATTGCTTGTTTTGATGAGAGGTTAACAGGCGCGTCACTTTAAATGAAGCTGAGGTAAAGAATTGTGGATCGTCTTTTTTTCCTCTCCTTTGGTAAAGGTTGGTCCAGTGTTTCCGAGGCTTTTCTTAACATTTAGAAAATTCAAACAGCCTTTGTTATGGCTGACACTAAAATACTCCCAGGTGCATTTTACTCAGTTAGGAACCTTCCTAAGCAAAAAGGACTATTCGAACGGACCCTGGGAGAAACATAGACACTTAATACAGTGGGAGAGACTGGACTCAGGTGTGACAAACGTTCACACTGCAGTTAAAAGTGACCTGAATCTGATTTTTTTGCTCACATGTGACTCATATCTGATTTTTTTCTGACAGTGTGAACAGCCCAAGTCACATTGAATCTGACCTTTTTGAATCAGATTCAGGCCACATTTGTATGAGGTTCTTAATCAGATACATATCTGATCTTTTGGAAGTTGACTGCAGTGTGTCCAACAAAACAGTAAGATCTGAGAAAAGATCAGAATTGAGCATTGAGGCCTGCAGTGTGAACATAGCCAAAGAATCTGGAACGTAACCTGGCAGATTGTAATAAATACACAAGGACGAGGAATCACAGGAGGACACACAATCACAAAGAACTATAAACAGCAAATTAAAAAAAACAACATCATTAAAATAAAATAACAATATTAATAGCCATTATCCAACAACAATTATATGGCACAATGTTTATCATAGTGTAGAAATAAATGATACCAGTAACACAAAATACAGAGAAGTTGGTTGATTTAGCATCTATTTCTAAAACCTTAGAGTGAAAGGTGGTCATACCTGCCATGGCTCCATTGTTTGCAAAGTGGCACAGCTTTTCCCTCTGAATGGCCCTCTCCCTGGCTCACAATTCATTGCGTCATCAAGAGCATAAGCCAGAGCATACACAGCTTTGTAGATATTATACTCAGGCCTGAGGTTTGAAACATCCAAAAAGTCTGTCTTGGCATTTTCTAAGTCTTCATCTCCAGTGCAGAGTGTTTCTCCAGCTTTCAAGCTTCCTGATGGAGGAAACTGACACTGAAATGTGAATTCCCAGAACTGCCTCACCTGAAATCCAGTGTAACATAAGAAATAGTATTAACAAAATTATGACAAATACATCATTATTTATTGCTAACAGAAATGAGACATTTTGGAGCAAATTTAACCCCCACCATGTTATTTACGGAGCTATCTTTGTCAGGACGTGTTTGTAATAGAAATTCCTGGAACCCTGGAATCTCCCCTCGCCGGATGGCAATGCCGAGTGTTCCCTGCAGGTACGGCATGAGTTCAGGAGTCTGCAGCACAGTAGATGCTGTCCAGGCTTCACTGGCTATCCACTGCAGATCTGTCACGTTCTGCCTCAGCACCTACATGTAGCAATACTTAAGTTTTTAGATATGAAAAAACAGGGTGACACTTTATTCTAAGTATGCATAAGATTGACATGACACCTGTCATTCACATGGAGGAGGCTTTATGAACGTTTATGAAGTGCCAACTGGCAAATTCTATCACCTTTAATTCAAAGTTGACATTGTTTGATCCCTTTTGGTTTGTTGTGCAGCAATGTCAGGCTATAGCCATCTGTCTAAGCCTGGTATAAAGACTGGAAACAATAGGGAAGAGTGGGGTAAGATCCAGTTTTGACCCATGTGGCTGCAGGAAAGGAAAAAAATGCTGCAGGGCAACCAGACAGAGCGCAGGGTACATTGAAAACTTCCACTCTTGGTTTCAGATGTCTGGTGGTGTGTGTATAAATGGTTTCACTCTTAATTTAATACATTTAAGGTGACATAATTGACCAAATGACACCTAATGATAACATTCATAAAGGTCCATAAAACCTCCTTGATGTTAATGACAGGTGTCATGTCATAATCACAACAGTGTACTTCTCACATGAAGTGCTACCAATAACAGTCTATGGAAATGTGAAGTAGAAAAGCACTTTTTTAAACATAAAGTACGATATTACTTTTCATGCAAATTTGTTTGTGCCTTAAAAAATGCACAAATGACTCCTATAGATTTTCCAGTCTTCCCTGTATCAGCTCATAAATCTGGTCTGATTATTCAATTCAGTTATATTTTTCCTAGTTGTTTGGAAGTGGCCTACTCATCTCACTGAAGACTAAAACAATAGATCTTACATAATATTTCAAGCAAATTTAACTTCAACTCAATATTTCTCAGCCAAAAAATAATACATGCAGAAAACAAAAACAGTGTTCAAACAGTGTTATACTTTCATTCCAACCTCTGCCATTAGATGAATCATGTGGAACTCATGTGCAAAAACCATGACCACACGAGCTGTGGATGTCTTCATCACCCCAACAAGCCTTCTAAGTTCACTTGGGTCACTGTCCCAGGGCAAAACCTCTAAATAGGCCAGACAACCTCCTCTGGACTCAGCCAGATCAGACTGGAAGGATCGAGCAACATTGAGTCCATAATCATCATCGCTGACCAGAAGGCCAACCCACGTCCAGCTGAAGTGTTTCAGAATCTGAATCATTGCACGCACCTGAAGGAAAATAAAGGTGAGAGAGAAGTGGTGCAATGATGTACACAGAAATTATGGTTATACACAGAGGCCATTCATTTCTGTACACTTAACAGCAAAATCAAAGATAACATTCAGCATAAAATGTCATTAAGCATTTGTGTGTCCACAAGTTTTCTGTGAATTTAACAGAATAGTATTTTTTAATTCTGGCTGAAGAGATTCACCTGGAAAGCATCACTTGGGATTGTTCTGAAGAAAGATGGAAACTGCTGCCGATCACTAAGACACGAACAAGTGGAAAAATAACTTACCTGTAAAGAAAACATTCACTATTACATAACAGTTAATGATTTTTTCCTCAACATTCTCTCACTTTAAAAATATTGACTCGAAAACAGGAAGTAGGTACATTCAAAGAGAACTAGAGGACAGAAGAACTTACAAGTGGCATTTTGTAAAGACCCAGCACATTTGAAGTAGCAATAGAAAATGTAGAGGCAGAATCACCAACAATCCCCAGGACTGGAGGAGTCCCCAAACAGTTCTCCTTAAACACATACTGCTCATCTCTGCCACTGGCAAGAGACAGTCCACCACTGAACCCAATCACAAGTGCTCCACAGTTGTCATACAGACTGTATCCCAGAGTCACATTAGGTAACAGACTGGAGTTCCTGTTGATCTCATCAATAGTGTAGACCATTGTCATTGCATGCCTGAACCCCAGAGTGTCAAACCTAATGCACAAAACATCACAGTTAGAAATGAAGAAAAAATGACTTAACTGTTATTGAAATTAAATGCATTGTACCAACTGAATGTTACTGGGTTTAATTCAGGTGTCAAATTGCATGTTTGTTTGTTTCACTTACCCGTTGCAGCTGGGCTGCTGAGGCTCTGAGGTATAAGTCCACTCAGGGAAAACAGAGGAATAGTGTACCTCAAACAGCCCACCCAGAATCACATTTCCCTGCTTGTGCATTTCATTCAGTTGAAACTTTTCTTTTAATTTACAAGATAATGAATTAGAGTCAGATACAGAGTATGAAACTAAGATGAGGAAATATATGTGAGAAAAAGCTCCCATAACTGCCCTCCTCCCTTCACAACTAGCTTCATTGTTCAGACACATCTTGTTTTATACGCAGGCTCTCATTCTCAATGCACACTCTCCATTATTGTTTCATCTGTATCTGGTGATGGGGGCAGGGCCTTATACACATATAAATATTAAACTGCTGATGTAATGAATTGTCATGGAGATCCTTGTAACACACAAAAAAAAAAATTCAGAAAACACCACAAGTACATTTTCATTTGGTGTGCTTGCACCATTGGTTATTTATTTGAAAGAGAGATTTAAGGAGCTGAATTATATCTAAGTTATACAATGATGCTGACAATAATGTCACAAGTTACAAACGATATGAAGCTATCATCACAGAAAGACGGAAAACCTCACTAGTGTGATCATGATCATATAAACCTATTTAGCAGACCTCAGAGAGACACCAGAAGTTAAACAGCAATATTTTTTTTTATTTATGAGACAAACAAGACAGCTCTGGGCAATAACATTGACACCTGAGAGATTTCTACGGAATAGAAAATATACTGGTTCAAACCAGCAGAAAATTTAACTGTTGCTACTTTCATTATTTGAGTGCTTTTGTCGGTTAAATGGCTCGACCCATGATTGCTTTCTTTGTGTTCCTCTCTGGTCTCAGCAGGATTATGTAACATTTGGGTCCAAACAGTGCCACCAACAGGCCAAAACTGGAGGCCAGGATGGCAAATATCTCGACAGCGTCTGCATACTTCCCTGGTGAGTTGACATAAGCAGGGACAAAGGCAACCCACACAGCACAGAAGATCAGCATGCTGAAAGTGATGAGTTTGGCCTCATTGAAGTTGTCGGGCAGATTCCTGGCCAGAAACGCCAACAGGAAGCTGAGGATAGCCAGAAAGCCAATATAACCCAACAAGACAGCAAAACCAATGGTGGACCCGACAACACACTCATAAACTATCTTGTCATTGTAGTATTGAGTGTTTTTATGAGGAGATGGTGAGGAGGAGACGATCCAGACGGTACAAATCGCTGCCTGAACAGAAGTCAGGACCAGTACTGTCCCTCGCTGTTGCATGGCACCAAACCACTTGAGAACAGCTCCCCCTCCTGGCTTGGAGGCCTTGAACACGGCAAGAACCACCATGGTTTTCACCAAAATACATGACACACAAAGAACAAAGATGATCCCAAATGCTGCGTGTCTCAGCTGGCATGTCCAAAGACTGGGACGACCAATGAACAGCAGTGAACACAGGAAGCAGAGTTTTAGTGCCACCAGGAGCAGGAAACTCAACTCTGAGTTGTTGGCTCGGACCATGGGCGTGCTGCGATGATAGGTGAAGATCCCCAGGACGACAGCACAGAGAAATGAGCCCAGTAAGGAGGCAGTTGTGAGGCAGATTCCCAAAGGCTCATGGTAGGACAGAAACTCTGTTTCCTTTGGAACACAGTGGTCACGCTCTGGACTGGACCAGAAGTCCTCTGGACAACTGGTGCACTCCATCGAGTCTGAGGGGAAGAAGTATGTGCCTGTGTCTTTTTTTGTTTCCTGTTTGTTAGCTTGAGTTGAAAACTGACTAGTACATTTTTGTGGCCCTAGTACTGATAATTACTCAAAACAGTTCCAGTTTTGTAGCAATTTTTCAAACAGAATATAAAGATACTTACCTGTCTCATTGCTAAACTTTCCTTCAGAACAAGGGACACAATCAAAACAGCAAACAGGCTGCCCCTTTTTTCTGGCCATGCGGGTTCCTGGAGGGCAGCTTTCACTACACACTGAACGAGGTGGCTGTATAACAATATCAAGAGAACTTGTAGCTTGATTTGGTTATCGGATGTCAAATAGAAAGAAAAAAGGAAAGAAACAAAACCTGTTTGGAGTCAAAGTTCCAGAAGATGTTGTCTTCATGAAGTGTGAGCTCTTCTCCTCTGAAGGTCGACTTCCTAACAACACCCACAGTCTGTAGTTTTGTTCCTCCATCAGAGAGCCACAACCAGTTCATGATGTCATAAATTGGCAAGGCATTACCATTTTCATCAAATGAAACCTGATCACCAAATGATGTGGTGAAGTTGACCTTTTCCAAGTAGTGCATCAGCTACAAAGGGATGCAAAACAAAAAGAAAATATGATTAAGACTAATTTCGTACTTCTTGAGTCGTTACATGCTTTAAGTTTTTCTGTGGGATTTGTTTTCTGAACCAGGTCTGCTGTTGTCATTTTTCATTGGAGTTCTAGAACCACTTAAAAGAAATGGAAATACTGCCTGGCTTTTACATGCCTCCAGATGGTATTCAGTCACTGGAAAGTGTGGTGGTGGGTCAAGAAGGGCTGGAATTTTTTCTGTGGTAGTGTGATTTATATAAATGTTACAAGCATTTGTCATGGCAACCATGAAGCCCTATAACTTTGACCTATGACCTCAATCTAATCAGTTCATCCTTAAGTCATACTCGACATTTGTGCAAAGTTTGAGGAAAATCTCTCAAAGCATTCTTGAGATAAAGGATGCACGTGAGGCCAAATGATTTTGTCTTTTACCTCCCAAATCTAATCCGTCCATCTTTGAGCTTTAGTGGACATGTGGGCACAGTTTGAAGAGAATCTCCCAACATTTTTCAAGACAGTCTGGTTTCAGACCAATCATCTCTGACAGCCAGTCTCACAGACTGTTATATCTCAGAGCAGAAATACACGCGAAGACTTTCAAAATAAAACAGGATTAAATTTCCGTTTAGAGTTAGGGTAAGGGTTAAGTAATGGTTAGGACACTAACAATTAAAATTTGATCTGACCTGCAAAACCTGATCACAAAACATTTAATAAAGCCAAATGAACAGTCTGCTTACAGGAAACGTAGCGTACCTAAATCTGTTAGTTGAGACAGCTACATAGATTATAGAGCTACATAGCTAACGGAACTAAAGCTAAGCTCACAAAGGAGCTAAGAAAGATAAGTATCTAAGTTTTCTGCATAGCTAAGTTAGCTTTAGCTACATTTGCTTATGCTCACAGTGCTAAAGCTAACTTAACTATTGATAACAGAGCTAAGTAGCGAAAAGATATGCTCACAAAGCAGCTATGTAAGCTACATAGGTACATTATCTATGTAGCTAGGGCAAGGAAAAGGTTGGGATACTTTGTAGCTATGTTAGCTTTAGCTAAATGGTCAAAGTTTTGCAGCTGCATAAACAAACCCTGAAATGTGAAGAAAAAGGATCAGTATAAAACTGTAACTTTTTATGAATAACATCATAATGAATGTCGGGTTATAATCCAAATGTTATCATCAGTGGATAAAGGCAGTGTTTTTAATTGGCAATCAGCAAATTTCTCTCATAAACATGGTTTATTGTTTTTTGTTTGCTTGTGCAGTCATTATCATTCTGACATATAAGCTCATATTAGCTAATGAATATCGTGAGCATTAGTCACGCTCGGTTACATCGAAAACATGAGCGCCTTTGGATTGGTTATAACACAGAGGGCCATTTTTTTATAATGTGAGGCTATAAAGGCTATAAAATAGTCTCTAAAAAACAAATCTCTGAAAATTAGGACTTAATCTTGAAATCTTTACTTTTTTCTTTACAGTGGCCCTAATACTCCATCACATAATCTGGTGATAGCTTTGGACTTCAATAAGGGGACTAAATCTTGACTTTTGACGTCTCTTCTTTTTAATTAACTTTTAAAAGCAATAACATTTTGTGCCTTTAGCAGGTAAAAGGCATTTTGTGGTCTAACAATACTTGTCTATTTTTGTTGCTGATTTGTCCCATAATCACGTCTCTGAACTCTGATTTTTTACCGATGTCCTCCAATCTGTCTGGCTGTGTCTTAAGATATACCAATCTCTTTTTTTCTGCATCTCCCCTTATCTCACTTTAAAGGCCTTTCTAGTCATGATTTATTTTTTCTACGATTTATCTAAGGGCTTTATGCCTCCATTACAGAGGCAAAGCAGTGGATTACATACTGTGCTCATGGGGCATATGGACAAAATCCCTGTGCTACCAGGCCATGTGCTTCTGATATCTGCCTGTTATAAGGAAGTTTTGGCTTGCCACTGTTGCCAAGTTGTTGTTCATGGTGGATTAAGGCCAGCGCTATGTCTAAATAACATATCACTGCCTTTAGGCCAAAACCTCCTATCTCCAAATTCACATTTTTTTCGGGGTTATAAAAAATGCTTCATTTTTCTCTTGATTTTAACACTGAATGGCCATAGTCAGCATTTTTTCCACCTTTTATTTTTTTAAAATATGTAAACTTACAGATGTAAAGGGTGACCAATAACACTGATTTATGAAAAAAAAAATCAAGTTGTGAAAAATGGAGATAGGAGCTTTTAGCCTGACGCCAGCGATATTAAAAAGAGCAGTCTCGACCTGCTCTCCGTAAGTGTCCTATCATCTTTACTCTGGGCTTCATCAGTCAAAACTGATTGGTTGATTGCCCCAAACGTACTGTGATACACCTCAGCAGAAAAGCATCTGTTGTATAAACTGATCTCCCACCTGCCATGCCTCCAGTCTCTGCAGAGCAGCACAGCTGTTCCTGCTGAAAGGCCCTCTTCCGGGCTCACAGCGCAGCATGTCATCAAGTGCATATGCCAGCGCATACACAGCTTTGTAAATATTATACTCAGGCCTGAGGTTTGAAACATCCAAATACTCAGTCTCAGCATTTTTTAAGTCTTCTTTTCCAGTGCAGAGTGCTCCCCCAGCCTTCAACCAACCAGGAGATGGAGCAAATCTACACTGAAATGTGTACTCCCAGAACTGCCTCACCTGAAACCAAATAAAACATGTTTTTAAAAAAATAACACTGATTATTGTAATATTAATTATTATTGCAGTTATAAACGCTTACCATTATATTCTTGTCTCTTTCAGTGAAATTTAAATCAGTGCCTATCTGTGAGAGGAATTCCTTGAGCCCTGCTATCTCTCCTCGTCGGATGGCAATTCCCAGTGTGCCTCCAAGATACGGCATGAGACGTGGGGTGTGGAGCACAGCAGCTGATGTCCAGGCTTCACTTGCCATCCACTGCAGGCCTGTCACATTTTGCCTTACCACCTGTTCATTACATTTCATCAAAAAGGTTGTTAGTTCAGATGCGAACGACTTCAAATAGTAAAGGACAGCTGATGCATCAAAGATAGATAGATGGATAGATGATAGATACTTCTTCCATTAGTTGAATCATGTGGATCTGATGTGCAAACACAATGACCACACGAGCTGTGGATGCCTTCATCACTTCCACAATCCTCCTCAGCTCCATCGGTTTGTCCCCCCAAGGCAAAATTTCTACGTAGGCCAGACAGCCTGCACCAGACTGAACTAAGTCTGACTGAAAGGACTGAGCGACATTGAGCCCGTAGTCATCATCACTGATGAGCAGACCTGCCCAGGTCCAGCCAAATCGTTTGAGAATCTGAATCATTGCACGCACCTGATTTGATACAAAGGGGAGGGAAAAGCCTAAATTCACAGTAAATGCTATTTAACTATCTTTTTAACCAATTAAATACTATCAATGTTACAAAAATAGGTAAAGCATAAATTTGCTTGATTGGTGGGATGTTTTAGGCTCATGCTCTATCTGTGACAGATTTTTTAGTTCCCATCTCTAGAGTTTTACCTGGAAAGCATCACTGGGGATTGTTCTGAAGAAGGATGGAAATCTCTGCCGATCACTCAAACAGGAACATGTGGCAAAATAACTCACCTATGAAGGAACAGAAGGCACAGATTGTGCTTTTCAAGTTCATTAAAACTCTCAAATGGTTTGATTTCTAAAATCATAAAGGTCACTGCTTAGTAAATGAAAAGCATTGCAACCTAAGAGTGAGGTTTCATGTTTTTCATATCATCTTCAATTTTGTAATCAAATCCAGAACCAAGGCACAGCTGAAATTAAATTACTTACTATAGGTAATCCGAATAAACCGATCACATCAGAAGTGGCGATAGAAAATGTAGAAAATGAATCACCCACAATCCCCAGGACTGGAGGGTTCCCTAAACATTCCTCCTGAAGCACAAACTCCTCTTCTCTTCCACTGGCCAATGACAAGGCAGCACTGAACCCGACCACCAGTGTGGCACAGTTGTCATACAGACTGTACCCCAGAGTCACGTTGGGAAGCAGGTTGGAGTTTTTGTTGATCTCATCGATAGCAAAGGCCATGGTCATGGCATGCCTGAACCCTGAAGGGTCAAAACTAGAACATCAAATGTCACAAATTGACGCTAAAAAGTGCCATAGATCAGATATTTTTATTAATTAGGATGTTTTCATGAGTGTGAGGCTTACCCTTGACAGCTGGGTTGGCTTGGCTGTGAGGTGAATGTCGGCTCAGGAAAGAAGGAGGTGTAGTGGACTTCAAACAGACCACCTAAAATCACATCACCTGGCCTGTGCATCCCATTAAGATAAAACTGCCTCCTTAAGTAACAGGATGAGGAAAACTCTGATGTGCAAAACTGGAAACAGCAGTAGAAAATAGAGATCAGGTAGACATGCAAGAACAGGCAATTGTATGGTAATACCCCCATATCTGCCTTCCTCCCTACACCTGTATCTTACCCTTATGCACAGCTGTTACAGTTTTATATGCAGTGTTATGTCATCTATTTTTAATCATGGTTTCACGCCCATTAGAGCATTGGCTGTCATGTTAGGGCAGGGCACACATGTCAATCCATCTCTATGATCTCATCATTTATATTCAGCATATCCTGGTCATAAATTTAATAATGCTAAAGTCAAGCTGAAGCTCATATTTAGTGGCTGTTGCTTTTACAGAGTTTTTTTCTGAAAAATAAACCCAATTTAAAGGGAAGTCTTATAGAGAAGAACTGACAGGAAAGCAATATCAAAGCAATACAGCAAAGATGACATTCAACAGTGTAATGAGTGAGACTTAGGCAGCAGGCTCCCCCTAGTGGTGGTAGACCGGAACCAAACCGAATGAATGGAGATACAAGGTAACAAAGAGCCAAAAATCAATGTTGACTCAATTGTACACTGTATAAAAATGTTTGAAGTGTTTGATTATTTACCGAGTAAGCCTCTGTTTGGCACAAACAGCTGTTTAGATACACTGAGGCAGAAGAACACATAGTCGGTAGTAAAATCTTTAAATTACTCTGTGGAACTATCTGCCTCACTGTATAGCCTAGCTTCCTCTAGTGGGACCTGTTTGAAGGGGCAACGTTCTTAAATTACTGGAGGCTAATGCCACTGCTATTGCCAACTACCTCAGACAACTTCAAAAATACTGAAATATCCCTTTAAGTAAAAACAAAAAGTAAATAATAAAAGGTTCACTGAAAATTGAGTGTTTACTTTTGTGTGAGAGGGATTGTGGTAGAAAAGTAAAATACACTTCTCCTTCTTGTGCAGTGTAATAATAACAAGAGAGTCTTCAATCAGTTTACATGCCCTGATATTACAGCGCAATACACAGAAATTTTGGATATAATATTGAATTACTGTTGAAATACTGATATGCTGTCATACCTACAGTATGTCAAACAACCTGACATCTTTGCACACCTGACAGAAAGCTAAAAGTGCAATTCTCAACTTTTAACCCTTCAAACCCTTAACTGTTCTCAAGCATTTTGTCACGCCTGCACTGTTTGTGTTGAAAAGCTTGTACAACATAAACCCTGTGGTACAAATTCAAGCTCCAAACATTCTTTTTTTCAGAACCACCTAGGCTTTAAAAATATATGTGCTGCAGTAATATCACTTGAATTTGTTAAAAAAAAAAAAAGTTAGGGGACTATGAAGACAAAAGAAAAACAATAAAAGGAAATAAAAAACCTAAAGATTTTTATGTGTGACACAGTAAATTATAATGACTGAGACCTTTGTGCATGAGCTTGTCCTCTTATCTCTTGGGACCAAAAAGTGAAAAAATAATCATTCTGTGACAATAAGTATTCAAAGTATTCAAATATTTACAAAAATACAAACGTCCTTGTGCTTTTTTGGGTTGGCTGTATTTATGCCATGGCTCAAAGCAGTTCCTGTCTGCAGTGACACAGAGGGCCACATCACAGTTCTCTGTCTCTCTTCCTCTCTATTGTGAGCTATTTAGGCCGCCTCATGATGTGATGACAGAACAGCCTGCCATTGGTTGACAGACCCTCACAAAGTGTTCTGGGAAAACAATATGGCTGTTAGCATTCAAGTGAGGGGCAAAAATTATTTTAAAAAAATGTATTAAAGAAATTGGTTTAAAAAAAAACATTCACTGTGGGATATAGCGGTGTCCATTTAATCTCTGTTCTGTTCCAGGCTCTGTAAGCTTCTGTAAGGTCTGCAAAGGCATAGATAGTGTCAGTGGAACAGCACAATGGCTAGCTTCAAGAGGAAAATGAGGGTTTATGGTTCAAAACTTGAGCTAGTATGAGTAAATGTAATTTATACTTTCCACCTCTGATTTTTATATGTAAGTTTCCATACAGAAATGTCACAAAAAGTTGCAGAGAGATATTTTACCTTCTCACAAAATGTAATCTTAATCTGTCTTAACTTGGTGTTAGACCATATTAACCTAGTGTGCATTTTTACATACATTATGACAAAGCAGACTGAAGTTATTCCTGAAATTATATCATTACAGTGTCCTCAGCAAACCTGTTGGGCTTCTTCCTCTGCAGGTCTGTGTTTTTCATTTTATGTGTGTATGTACAGTTATGGCTCTCACTGTGGTTTTCTGGAGTCCCACAGTTTTTTATGTTTTCACGTAGGTTTGGATGGCTTTTTTCCCCTTAATAACTGAAACCATCCTGTAAAAACTGAAGACTTCTGGTGACACATTCTGTCCAGCAGAGTAAAGGGGCATCTGTCCAGAAGAACTGGGTACACAGTGACACAGATGCAGCTCCTCTGTCCAGACAGTATTGTAGTTCATGCAATTAGGGCCCCCCCCCCCCCCCCCCTAATATGCTAGGCTGCTAATTGGATTCTGTCAGGATGGACACACATTTCCAGTATGTTTGTCACTTCTAAACTTCCTTGAATAATTTCTCTCTGTAGTCTTTGACTATGAAATCCACTAGGTGGTGGCAGAGTAAATAAAGGCTATATTCTTCCAGATTTCTTTGAGAGGTTTAAAGCACAGAAGGGCGGCACACTGTAGTAAGAAATAGTATGCACATAAAGTCATGGATCTACCTGACCAGATGTTTGATTGCTCGGTTTTTCTTGCTTACCAGTGAAGTGCTGCATGCAATTCAGTCTTTAACTATTGGCAGACAATAAATAAATATGAATACATATTGGCTACTGTGGCAAGCACTAAAGAATACAAAAATAAAATGTGATGAATTGCTCAAAATGCAAGCGATGGGAAGAAAATTATGAGCTTTAACAAATTTAAGGACATAATTTTCTTCCCATCGCTTGCAGCTTTACCAGCTTTTGAAATAACAAGCATGTATAATGTTAATGATATTTTCTCTCTATGATGATGTCTTTGACGTATAGTGGGGGGAGCTTTGTTTGAATTCTATAAAACCAGTGAAATTATGATGAGCATGCCCACATCCACACACCTGAGGGATGGAGGTCTCAGCTCTCTTTATTGGTCTGATCTTCTCTCTAGGTTTATGTGGGCTGAGTTCAGCTCTTGTCTTTAAAGGTTCAGTGAGACAAAGGGCTGCTGCTGCTGCTGCTGCTGGGGCCCCTGATCAGGCCTCATCTGTTAGATGTCAGCTGCAGGCAGTCGCTCGGGTGCCTGCTTTCTCAGTGGATGGGGACTACGTTATTGGGGGTGCTTTTGGCATGCACTATTACATGCAAAAAGTGAAGCATAACTATACCACTCTGCCTGAGCCACTGAAGTGTGATGGGAGGTTAGTGAGTGGGAGAAGATGCTGGAAAAAGTTTTGGAGTTACATGATTTGCTTATTTTGTGCAGAAATGCCTTTAGAATCAACACTTTCAATGAATGAGTCAGCGAATTTTAAAAGTAATATCTCTGTACACCAATGTTTTTACTTCTGTGTTCCTAAAGGGGAAAGCTGGGTGTGTTTATTGCTTTAAATGTTTAAAAAAAAAACAGAAGCGCTTGGAATAAGCTGGTTTTTCTGCACTTAGAAAAATTATGCCAAAAAATGTTACTGCAACAATTAAATAAGTGAATTGTTGAAGATTAGAAAATGTATGAAAATTGGATTTGGTAAAGTTCATTTTAATTGTTGAATTCAGCTTCATCTGGGTATTTAGTTAGTTTAAATTAATTTTGGCAACATTTATCATCATTTGACATTTTCTTATTAAATACAGTACATTTTAAGTGTTGCTAAAATAAATGTGAAATTGATTATTTTCCCCAAAATACAAACTTTAATCAGTACTTTAAATTTTAATTAGGCTATAGAACTAGCCCACTCGGTAATATTTCCTGTCAATTGTATTTTCTTTCTTTTTTAAAAATTATTATCGTTAAATGGGGGGGGGGGGGGGTCTTGCTTGACTCTTGACCCGGATACAAACGTTCGTTGTGTTTTTTTGTTTTGTTTTGTTTTTAGATCTCCGGCGGCTATTACCTAGAATTCTGGACTTGCCTAATAGAATGCCCACATTTCTGTGGTTTCTGTTGTTCTGTTTTCTAGTGTAATTGTACTTTTACCAACTGCAACAGTGACACCGGCATCTGTGTGCAGGATGGATACCCGTGAACTGCGCTTCGCGCGCGCAATGATCTTCGCCATCGAGGAGATCAACAACAGCTCGGAGCTGCTGCCAGGCATCAAACTCGGGTACCAGATCCACGACTCCTGCGGCTCCGTGTCCGTAGCTGCTCACGTGGCATTCCAACTTACCAACGGCCTGGACCCGGTGTTTTACACAGGCGAAAAGTGCTCACAGACCGGCATGGTAATGGGTATCGTTGGAGCGTCTGGGTCTACGCCTTCCATCAGCATGTCACGCGTAATCGGCTCTTACAACATCCCACAAGTACGTATATTAAATGTGAATGAATTTGATGTAAATCACAGCTGTTTTAATGCCGCCCTGTTGGATAATGACGCTGTGTTTGGTAGGTGAGCTACTTCTCCACCTGCGCATGCCTGTCCGATAAACAGCAGTACCCGAATTTCTTCAGAACCATCCCCAGTGACCAGTTCCAGGCTGACGCGCTGGCCAAGCTGGTCAAGCACTTCGGCTGGACGTGGATTGGAGCTGTCAGGTCAGACTCGGACTATGGCAACAACGGCATGGCTGCTTTCTTGAAGGCTGCGCGAAAGGAGGGGATCTGTGTGGAGTACTCTGAATCTTTCTACAGGAGCCACCCACGAAGCAGGATCCAGAGAGTGGCAGAAGTTATCCGCAGGTTTCTACATCACCACGCTTTTCTTCCTTAAAAAAAAAATCAACTGTTGCAAAATGTAGGATTAAATGTTGTAATTCTTGTGGTAACTCTTATTTTCTTCATCATTTTTCTGCTACATGCAGAGGGGGGTGCTAAGGGTGCTTGAACACCTAATTCAGTTTAGTCATTTTGAAGGGTGTGTTTTTGTCTCTATCAAAGTGACTTTGTTATGGTTAAAACAAGCCGGTAGCTGATACCTGACATCACTTGATAACCTCTGACCTGAGGCCAGCTTTGACACACAACGATTTTTACAGGAGAGGGAATTTCTATTGATGCCATTCGTTATAACTTTTATTAAATAACTTCTTTTATGAAAATGACTGAATTGTTTATTGATGACATGTTCAAACATAATTTTAATTTTAAAAATGATCAAAATATATTATGATCAGTTGTTTTCTGATTGATCTGTCCATTAGCTGACTCATTACAACCTCTGCAAGGGCCTGATCACATGTATGCCATTAATGTTACATAAGCACTCAGTAAGACAACAAAAAAAACGGGAGAATCTTTGTATTCATGTGAAGTACCAAGGATGCGTATTAAATCTTTCTTACAAAAATAAAAATGATCTATGTTTTTGTCTCCCCAGGTCGACAGCTGTCGTCGTCGTGGCATTTGTAGCCTCTGGAGACATGACAATCCTTCTTGAGGAGCTGTCTCTCAATCCTCCTCCACCTCGCCAGTGGATAGGTGGTGAGTCCTGGGTAACCGCCCCGGAAATGCTGAGATTCAACTTCTGCATCGGAACCATTGGATTCGGCATCCAGCAGTCCATCATCCCAGGCTTCAGAGACTTCTTACTGGACCTCTCTCCCGCTGAAGTTGCTGCCTCTCCATTGCTTACTGAGTTCTGGGAAGATGCATTCAGCTGCAGGCTGGGTAAAAGTGAGATAATTGTGCAGATCTGAACAAAAGTGAAGAAGTTTGATCCCTGCATTTTTGGTTGTTTTTCTCAGCAGAGCCTCTACTTCATAACATGTAACAATAACAGTTAATGTGGAGGGATTAAGGGTTCTTTTGGACAGTCATTTCATACTCTAAAACTTACAATTTGCAAGAGTAATAGCCCATCTAATGTCAAGGTATGAAAACAAGAATTGTAGTCTAACTTTCATGTAAAAATATGTATGTAGCAGAATTTACTTTTTAAATGACTTGAAGATCTTATTATTTTGTTGAATTAAAATAAAAACCTTATTTTAAGAAGCTTGTTGCGGTGGCAGCAGTTTTAAGAAAGACATTTTTTGCTTGCAATGTCTTGGATAATACTGTCAAAAGCACCTTTTATGTAACCTTGCAAAGCAGATGGATACACCCGTTTCCTTGTTTTTCACTGGTGTATCCATCTTGCAAAGCTCCCATCTGAACTGTTTGGGCCCGGTTAGAAAGTGACGGGACCAATCAGTGGCGAGGGGCAGTACTTTCAGGCACAGCAGACTTGTGACGTAAACAAGCAGCAGCAAGAGCTGGTGCAGTTATGGAGAAAGAGATTAGCGTGGATGTTGCTAAAGTACCAGTTTTATCAGAACTTGACCACATTTCTTTATTAAAAGAAGAACAAAGAACAGCAGTGAGTTGTTTTCTTTTCAAAAACGACAGAAGTCAAGTACTTACATGTCCATAGTCGCCATGTTTCACGTTATTCCTCACTAGCTGTGCACGCGCAGCTGGATAGCAGCTACGTCACGTGTTTTGTTGCTCTGATTGGCCCGTAGAGATGTGACAGACAGAATGTTCATCCAGTCACACTCCAAGTTTTTTCAAATCCTCTGCCTTTTCTCAAACGTTTCCTATTGAAGCTTTCCCAGATCGATATGTGAAACAAATCCATCTGGCGTGTCAGGTTACCTTTTATGTTAAATACAATGAGATATTTTTGACTAGAACTTAGACGAATACACTTGTTAAAATTTGAGCTTTTATGATGCAGATTCAACAGCCCAACAGCCCAGTCCAGGGTGGTAGGGTAGATTGCCTGGTCTGGGCACCTCACCCTGGTTCTGCTTCCCCTGTTCTCTTTCTAAGCTCTCTCCTCAGATTTTTTTTTTTTGTTATTGTTTTTTGGAGGTTTTTTTTTTGTTTTTTTTGGTATCTTCTTGCGGTCTCTCTTTGCCGACGCCGTCATGTGTAATGTTGGCTCCATGGGTAGCTGTGTTTTATTTGTGGAGGGCCATTAGGTGCCATGGATTAATCAGCATTGTCCCACCTGGAGCTTGCATGTAGAGAGCCTGGGCCAATTGAAGGTACCAGTGCTGCTTGGGCTGTTAAGGTCATGTGGTAGAGAAGGTAACATAAGGAACATCTGCCAGTTGGCATGGTGGGCGATAGAAGCTAGCATGGAGGGGGATGGCTCTGGGATGCCACTTACAGGTGTCGTGGGACCAATTGAATGAAACACAGGTGAAGGGAGGTTCTAACTTTTCAAACCTGGTGATGTGCTGGCTTTTAGTTGTCCATCAGTCTACTTGGTTTAAGGCCACTAATAAGAGCATTAATGGGTTAAGGGCGTGTCTATTTCAAATTCAGAATTTAAGCATTTAAAAAAGGTAAAATAGTCTTGGTATTAAAGAAAAAGTTAAACTTTTTGCTTGTCTTTTTACATAGTTCTATTATTTAAGAGAAAAGAACAAAAGGCCTAACACATCCTGAGGCATCAGTTATTTGATTTTGATGAGGCTGTAGAATTTTTCCATCACAGGGCTTTGATTTGTGTCACAAAATTAAGAGTTTTTAAAACAAATTCTACCTTGCAGATAAAAACAAAATCTCAGTGAAAGACTGTTGTCATGGCTAATGGTCATCTCCCTCTGTGTCTGTGTGGTTTCTAGCTCCAGCTGAAGGTGAGAGTGTGTGTGATGGTACTGAAGCCTTGCACACCCTCCAGAGCCCTTACACTGACACATCTCAGCTCCGAGTCACAAACATGGTGTACAAGGCTGTTTATGCCATAGCACACGCTATCCACAACACAATGTGTCAGAGCACAAATACTTCTCAGTGTGACACAATCACCAGGATAGAGACACAACAGGTCAGTTGAAAAAAAAAAAAAAGCAAAACCTCTACAACCTCTTGTAATTTATCATCATAAAATAAGGAAAATTGCGGTATATTTAGCTTCATTTATGTCCCTTGTCTCTCTTCACAGGTTCTCACTCAGCTAAAGAAAGTAAATTTTTCCAGAAATGGTTACCAGGTGTCATTTGATGCTAACGGGGATCCTGTGGCCATGTATGAGCTGGTGAACTGGCAGAGGAGTGCGAGCGGTGGCCTTGAGTTTGTGACAGTAGGACACTACGATGCATCGCTGCAAGTGGGGGAGGAGTTTCAAATCAACAGGGACGTCACCTGGATGGAGGGTAGCACACAAGTAAGCACATGTCCTTCCAGTGCCATTCCCTTGGAAATTTTTTGGATAACCAGTATCTATTTTGGTCATTTTTTTATTCACTTTTGCCCCATTTGTAATTTTAAACATAGACACACACTTTTAATGCCTTCCTAAAATGAATATATCTTGAGGCTCCTTGAAGTAGTTGTAAAGCGTCCTTGGGTTTCTTGAAAGGCGCTATATAAATTCAAGATATTATTATTATTTTTATTATTATTATTATTATTATTGAAGTTCAAGGCTCCAGGCTACTGCCTACCTTTACCTAATGGTAAAATGTCCTATGTATGATGAGTTGTCCATAAAGCCTTTTTTATTTTACCAGTTTTAAATAAAAGGGCAATAAGGGAGAAGTTACTATGATGTAGATTGAGATGAGTACAATCAGAGAGATGTTGGAAGAAGATCAGCACAACTATTGTGTTACATACATATTCATTTATTTTTAAAATGCTCCCAAACTGTAGAAATGTAGGGGGCTTCTTTGTACAGCAAATATATAAAAGGCACTACTTGTAGTCTAATAAGGCTAGTATGTCATTAAATGCAGGACTCCCCTTTAAACCTGAGTGTACAATACCATTATCAAAATTAATAACATTATTTTTCATTAATTCAGTATCTAGATGTATATCTTTTGTAAATATTGCAATTCAGTATCTTTTAGTGTAATACCACTGATATGTGAGTATTCTATTAAGCCAGATGTGAAAAAAAATCAAACCTTTAGTGTGTAAAGCTGAGTGAGGTTGTTTGGATCTCTTCTCCAGGTGCCTGTGTCAATGTGCACTGACAGCTGTCCACCAGGAACTCGTAAAGTCCTTCAGAAAGGAAAGCCTATCTGCTGTTATGATTGCATACCCTGTCCTGATGGAGAGATTAGCAATGACACAGGTATTCTTTTTGTTTTTATCTGATTTTTTTTCTGATGAATAGGGATGTGTCTGATCAATAGAGGTGTGCCATGAGGGTCAGATTTGGGCCCTGTGCTCTCCTCCTTGTATATCAATTAAATTGTTTTTTCTCTGTGGGTTGTTGCGGCCATCATCAAAAACTAGATATGTAGCAGCTTTAACTCTGAAGCCCTTATAAACTGTCTATCACTCCACACTTTTTATATATGGTGATGGATAGAGCACTCATCATTGTGTCCTGTACGAGAAGGTTGGCTGGCCTTCCCTTGAAAAGAGGCTCAGCAGAAATTGGTTTTTATGTATTGTTAAGGCCCTCATTGGAAAACTGCTACCTTACTTCATGTGGATTTAAGCTCTCGCATGACCCGCTCTACTGATTGGTTAGTTCTTAAAGTTCCTCAAGCTTGCACTGAACTCAGTAACACTGCATTTTCCTTTGATGCCCTCCAACAAATTAAGGATTGAAGTTCTGCCCTCTCTTGCAGAGTTTAAGACCTTGATTTCTGGTCATTTTGTTTCCAGTTGTAACTCTTTTGATTGATTTTTACTGTTTTTTAATCAGTTGTTTGAAATGAAATGAAAGCATGTCTGTAACATCAAAATACATGACCTTTAAAAGCCATTTCTGATCTGCTCTATCAGATTCCTCCGATTGTTTCCCTTGTCCGATGGAGTTTTGGCCTAACACAGAGAGAGACACTTGTCTCCCCAAGCCTGTGGAGTTTCTCTCCTTCAACGAGGTCTTGGGTATCATCCTGGCTGCGTTCTCAGTCGGTGGAGCCTGTCTTGCCATTGTAACAGCAGCTGTGTTCCTTCGTCACAGAAAAACTCCAATTGTAAGAGCCAATAACTCTGAACTGAGCTTCCTGCTGCTTTTCTTCCTGACTCTGTGCTTCTTATGCTCATTAACGTTCATCGGGGCGCCTTCTGAGTGGTCCTGCATGCTGAGACACACGGCATTTGGCATCACCTTCGTGCTCTGCATCTCTTGTGTTCTTTGTAAAACCATAGTGGTGTTAATCGCCTTCAGAGCTACTTTACCAGGAAGTAATGTAATGAAATGGTTTGGCCCTCCACAGCAACGAATGACTGTGGGGTTTTTCACTTTTATTCAGGTATTAATTTGCATTATTTGGTTGAGTCTTAGCCCTCCATTCCCCATGAAAAACCTTACTACTTACAAAGAGAGAGTCATCCTGGAGTGTGCCTTGGGCTCAGCCATAGGATTTTGGGCTGTGCTTGGCTACATAGGCATACTGGCCATCTTCTGCTTCGTGTTAGCGGTCCCAGCCCGGAAACTACCCGGTAATTTTAATGAAGCCAAGCTGATCACCTTCAGCATGCTGATATTCTGTGCAGTCTGGATCACTTTTATCCCAGCATATGTCAGCTCTCCTGGGAAATTCACAGTGGCTGTGGAGATCTTTGCAATTCTGGCCTCCAGTTTTGGACTCATTCTGTGTATATTTGCTCCAAAGTGTTTTATTATATTATTCAAGCCAGAGAAGAACACCAAGAAACATCTAATGAAAAAAAATCAGCCATAGTCAAGATGGCAGCTTATGATACCAAGGAAATTCAACTTAGTCCTTTTTTATGTTGATTGAAATATCATTTTGTAAAGGAGCCATTTTTTATTTTGACGCTGTTTTATTTAATATAATTGTATAAAATATAACAAATAATGAATAAAGTTGTGAAAGAAATATAGATATCCTCATCTGCCAAGGGCTTTCTTAAGTTACCATAAATAATATATGTTTAAATAATTTAACTGCAGTCTATACAGTGAAAATAAATGTTTGTTGCACAAGACATGCTAAAAATACCCCTCTTCCCTGTGTAAGATTAAGAAAGGTCAAGATTAGAGTCAGAAGGACAATATCAATAAAGAACCACCCACAAGCAAAAAGGTCTACAAACCAGAAAGCTCCTGTTAAAATGTTTAGTTCGCAACAAGCGAGCCATCATGCACTTCCCCACACTTAAAAATGTATAAGTGGGTTGCCACCTTACTTATGTATACTCATACATGTCACCTAACACAGCTGAAGTCCATCATTTCTAATAAGGCACTGGTAAATAAGAATAAACAATGATTGACATCGTGTGAAAATATAACAACACGCTAGATAGACTGTTTCATATATCCATTGTAGGATATGTTTCATATTCATCTGGGAAAACTTGCATACAAAGTTTTTGGGAAGAGCAAGACTTTAATAAATAATTCTTGGGTATTGGACGAATGTTCTGTCTGTAATATTTATTACGAGCCAATTGGCGCAACACAATAAAATAAGATAGTAAGCATGTGCAGCTCTTGCTATAACCTGAGCTTGGCAAGCATTGGTCACCACTGCTGTTTTTTATAAAAATTGGAGCTTGCTTGTGGATAAAACTCATGCTGAGGTCTGCAGCTATACTTCGGCTATATCCAAGCTAATTGCTACACCACCATACTAGCATACAGCCCAGCGCAGTTCAGCGCAGCAGCCATTGCTCTCAGCTTCCAGTACAGCAAAACCATACATGTAACAACTGCAAACTCATGTAGAGGCAGGTTGGGAGAAGAGCAAAAACATCAGCTACTTTCACACTGCCTCTCTTTTCTGTGTCTGTTACGCCTTTGTTCCGCAACGCCGTTCTGTATGAAAGTGACTGTTCTGCAATGGTAGGGTTGATCTCGCCCCACCTCTGATCCAGATCAGGAGGTAGTATCAGAGCCATAATAGACTTTTCCGCAACGAGTCTGAAAGGACGTCACGGCATTCTGCAACGGCAAGTGTGCGCTGCTGTCTCCATAAACGGGAGATTTAAAAACCAGCATGGTTTGATCGAGCGGCATTTCAACAGGGGGATAAAACAAAGGATAATGTGGCTTGTTTCAGCACACATTTTCTGAAAGGTGGAGGGGGGGGGTTCTGATTCTTGGTGGGATTATGGACAGGCCAGGCACACATATTTTTGCTAGAAAAGCCTGAAAAGTGTATTTTGCATAATATGTGACCTTTAAGGTCTGTTCTTAGGCTGGGCAAAATCATTTCAGATTGAAGCTTTGCAAGATGGATTTGCCTGATAACAGGCATGGGATCTGGCCAATACATCTGCTTTGCAAGGTTTATAAAAATAAATCACTCTTAGAAATTTCCCCTGAGGAGCACATACACAACACGCACAGCTAGTGCTTATGTGTGTTATACCTATTCACTCAAATTGGTGTTGGACTCAGGTGCAATGAGCCACATCTACAGTTGTATGGGTAAATAAAAACAATAACACAATCAACATATAAACAGAGATGTTATCTATATCACTGGTTTTTAACCTTTTTTTGCCCAAGGCACACACAGGTAAAGCTAGAATCTCAAGGCACATTATATCTATGTTTATAAAAAATAGCCTCTTCAAAACATGCTGCACTAATGTTTTTGTGTAGCTGTAATAATGTAAGATAGTAGAATAATCCTCAAACAATATTTAGGCCCATTACACATAGCAGTAACATGATAAAAAATCTTCAAGATCAGAAAGAAAAGGACATCATTATGCTATTATAGAAATCATAAAGCTGTTAGAAAAACCATTAAAATTTTGATTGAAGGACAGGTACAAAGTAGTCTTAACCATTTTAAACTCATAAATTTTCTTTGTACCTGTGGACATCTGTCTTAATTTTCTGATAATACTAAGTCAAAACCACACAATCACTACTTAATTATCTCCCTTCTGTGTCTTACATAAAATATAAATAAAATTATAACAACTAAGGAAACAGATGTTTTATTTTTCTTCATTTTATCACCCCGGTCAGATAATACACGTGTCTTTCCATGTGTGAGGCATCTTGTCCTCTTGTGTGCTTTCTGCTTTTCATTCTGATTGGTTCATTTGTTGATGAGTCATGTGACCTCTGAAATTAGGCAAACTTCATCAGCCTTTTTTAGGGAGCACGTTGGAGAGCAATCCTCTCCAGTAGCACACAGAATAGTCTTTATGGGGTCAGTATGGGTGCTGCATTCAACCCTTGTTGGGGCTTCTCCCTTACTGTTTCTATGGGTGTCATTTGCTCATCTGTTTTTGGTATTCTCTGATGTTTCTAGAAATGTGAATGATTTGAGAAGAAGTTTGGTGAGGGAAGGAGACACTGTTGATTTAAGCTCATCTAAATGCGTGAAACTGAGCGGCAGTGAACTGCCAGCCCTGCAGTCTGAGGGGGATGTTGTGATCGGAGGGTTTTTCCCTCTGCATTTTGTGGCTCCTGAGCCGTTACACAGCTACCAAAGCAAACCTCAGCTCACGCCTTGCAGCGGGTGAGAATACTCTTTATGTCATGTTGAGTCTTAGATTAGAAAATAGGAAGAGTTTTGTTAAATTTCTTCTTTATATAATCCTCTGGGATAGTGTTTTTGTCTGTGTCATGATGAATTACAAAACTGCATTATGCATTATGTAATTATGTAATTGTCTTCAGCTTTGACCACAGAGCGTTCCGCTGGATGATGACAATGGTGTTTGCTGTGGAGGAAATTAACCGTGATCCAAGCTTGTTGCCAGGAATTAAACTAGGCTACAGGATCCTGGACAGCTGTGACCATGTCCACACCAGCCTGCAAGCTCTTTTCTCATTAGTCAGCCACACCAAAGAAGTGCTCAGTGGTATTGGGAAAGAGGGGGTACAGATGGGAGAAAAAACAAGACAGAAAATAATGCCAACCACAAAGGAGACAGGAGGCACTGGAGTCAGCATGACAGTGCCCCACAGGCTTGAAAACAGAAAGCAAAATGTGACGGATGAGAGAAAGGATAGTGCAAAATCTGAAACTCTGTGTCTGTCTGATTCTCCTGTTCCTGTTGTGATTGGTCTTGCTTCCTCTTCCCCTTCAAGAGCTGTGGCTCAGACTCTTGGCCCTTTTAATATCCCGCTGGTATGAGAGGCCTAAAAAGATAAACTATGCACAATGTTCTTGATTCACTTACAATTTTTAGCAATCAATCACAAATGATATTTGAAAAGTTTAAGAAACATTTAGGAGCTCTGTCTAATCTCAAAGTTCATGTGATGTCTTTACAGGTGAGTTATTTTGCGACATGCACATGTCTCACTGACAAACACATGTACCCATCATTCTTGCGGACCGTGCCGAATGATCTCTTCCAAGTTCGAGGTCTAGTCCAGCTGGTCACCTTCCTTGGCTGGTTCTGGGTGGGCACATTAGGGACAACGGTGAGGTGAAGACTGTCTAATAATCAAACATTCATCAGTTAAAAAATTGCATCATTAACAAGTCTTCTCTCTATGTGCCAGGATGACTACAGTCAGTATGGTATCCAAGCATTTTCTAATCAGTTTAAACAACAAGGAGGTTGTTTGTCATTCCATCTGAATATCCCTAAATCACCCACTGTGGCTGAGATTCATGAGCTAGCAGACAAGCTGCAGAGCTCAACCGCACGGGTAGTGGTGGTCTTTGCAACTGAGGGACAGCTGGTGGATCTGTTCTTAGAGGTGAGCACATTGAATTAAATGGTTCTCAGCTGGTGGATCACAGAGCTGTTTTGACTGCAAATATGTGAAAAATGTAGCAGATGAATAGGATCTCAGAAGATCAGAGATGTAAGAATGAGCCTGCAGAGCTCCAAAAGACCTCAAAGTGGATTCTAAAATTGACTGATAGTCAATAAAGGGAAAATAAAACCAGAGTAATATTTGCTTTTCTCTATAGTTCCACTTAAAAGCTTTGCAGCTGCATGCTGAACTGTCTGAAGGTGGCTTAGAGCAGTTCCATAAAACGCACTAAAAATATGCGACAAGCTAGAATAGATGAGGTGAAAGCATGAATTATTATTGAATTCAGGCTTTTGTTGTTTTTCTAAAAACCTCAATGTATGTATCTCATCATCTTGGACTAGCAAAGTTAGTTCTACTATGATGGTGTGGTTGTTTATTGAGAAACTGCAAACAACAAAACCAAAACAAAATTAAATGTTATTGCCAGAACAGACAAAAATAAAATGTGTGCATGTCCTCCCAGGGCTTCTGCTGCAATGTTGCACTTTTCAACATGTTTGATTGTCCTCTCTCTTTGATCAATGATGTCTCATTCCATCTTAGGTCAGAACCAAAATAATCTTATTTTAAAATGTTAAATGAGCATTTACTGAAATGCAGGTAATGATTTCTCATTGAGGTAGCAGTAGTGGATGCTAAGTATGGTGGACCTGAAGGCCAATTGCAAAAACATCTTCTTTAAACAACAACAACAACAAAAAAAAAAAAACCCTGACAAATAAACAAATAAATAAATAAAAACATATGAAAAGAAATGTTAAAATAACATACAAAGCACTGAAATATTTTTTAAATAAGAAAATATTCTACAAATTATAAAATCATCTAATCACTTGCAAAAGCATCTTGAAATACATTTCATGGAGTACATAAGTATGCTTTGAAAGGTAGAAAAAATATTTTTCAAAACTTGAGAATATAAAAATAAACAATAAAAAAGGGAAAAAAATGAACAAAAAGGTTTTTGGAACAAAACATTTTGTGCAACACCATTTTTGGGGTTGAGTATAACATAATCTCAGAAAGTACAAAAATGTTCAAAAACATTTCGTGAAACACAGAAGACATTTCTTCAAATGCAAAAACATTTCATCAAATAGAAAAAAAGTTGAAATGAGAATATATTATTAAACATTCAAAAAAATCAATGAAGACCAAAATGTCAATGAAATGTCAAAAAATAGACTTTTCATTAAATACAAAAAATCATGAAACATAAAACCATTTCATGAAATGCAAAAAAATAAAAAGATAAAATACAAAACATTTTGCAAAACGCATTTCACACACTTTTTTGGGTCAAAAATAAAAGTACAAAACCGTTTAATTAAATACAAAATCACTTAATGAAATGCAATAAAAGTTTATTCAAACATAATGTTTAATCAAATACTGAAAACTAAATGTTGAAATGAGAACGCATATCATGAAACAAACAAAAAAATCATAAAGCCCCTAAAAATTTGTGAAATGTTGAAATGTCACATAAAACACTTTTCACTAAAACAAAGGCAAAAACACCCAACAAATCACAAAAAAACAAAAACATTAGATGAAATAAAAGAAAAAAATGTGAAATTCAAAACCATTTAATGAAACAACAAATATTTTCTGAAATGTTTTTGCTTTTCATTAGTAATTCTGTTCTAAGTTCTAAGTTCTTAGTGTTCTAAGTGTAGAGAAATGTTTTGTTCGCCTTTAGTGAGACTGTTTTGCCGTTGACCTTCAGGGCCTCCGTACCTCAGACTAGCCTAGCTGAGATCCACTAACATAAGGAATAGATAAGTGTTTGATTTTACATCTTTGATTCTCTTCTATTTCCAGCTGGCTGAGAGAAACGTGACAGGGCTCCAGTGGGTCGCTAGTGAAGCCTGGGTGACCGCTACCCTACTAACCTCCTTACGTTTCCACTCGGTCCTGGAGGGCACGCTAGGTTTCTCCTTCCCTGGAGTCAGGATCCCTGGTTTGGAGGAATTTCTGCTGAATGTTCGCCCGTCTTCTAAGCCTGGGATGGAGTTGATTAACATTTCCTGGGAAGAGCTGTTTGACTGTACGATGGGGGTCAGAGGTGACACATCCAAGGATGCTGCTACAGATGCTAACTTTGTGGGACAGCACAACTCTCGTAACATATCTGGGTCACTGGTTGGAGAAATTGTTGGAAACATAAGAACATTTAAAGAATCCCTTGATAAAACGTATAACGGTGTGGCTGAAAGGCCTGTATGTAATGGTTCAGAGGGTCTGAGGTACACAGAGAGCAGTTACACTGATGTTTCTCAGGTCAGAATATCTTACAATGTTTATAAAGCTGTGTATGCTATCGCCCATGCTCTGCACACTTTACTGAACTGTGATTCTATGGATAAAAACAAGGGAATATGTGAGAAACACAAATTCTTCACTTCAAAGCAGGTATGATAGACAACTATATGTTTACTTGTGATCATGCACAATTCCCTTTATTTGAATGTTATGCACTGTTGCTTTTATTTGATATTTTCTCCGTTGGTCTTCTTTCAAACAGTTGCTGCACCATCTGCAGACGGTAAATTTCACCAACCAGTTTGGAGAAAAAGTACATTTTGACTCTAGTGGAGAGCCAGTTCCTCTCTATGACATCATAAACTGGCAGAGGGATAGCACGGGGGAAATTAGGTGGAGTATTGTATTTCTTTTCTTTTTAAACATTTGTTTTTAGACTTTTTGGTCCGTTATCCTTTATGCTCTATAAGGAAGACACAGAGATGAGAGCACAGGGGACGACATGCAGGAAAGGAGTAACAAGTTGACTTGAACCTGGGTCATCCACATACACGGGATGCAACCTAACTGCTAGGCAACAATATTTAAGGTAAAATAAGTGATCTCATAAATATTCACTCCCTTTAAAGTGACTGACCTAATTCAACAGAGGTCCAGCCAACTGGTACTAGTAGTCTTACAGTTAGTGAAATGGGATCTACTGAGTGCAGTGAATGTGTCTCAAGTGATTGTAGTATAAAGACGCCTGTGTCTGGAAGGTCCAGTCACTGGTTTAACAGTATTCATGGCTACCATTACACCATGAAGATAAAGAAAAGGTTATTGAAAAATATAAGTCAGGAAGTAGATTAAAAAAATTCCAAGGCACTGAACATCCCCTGGAGTTCAGTTAAAGCCATCATCAAATCTGCCTGGATCAGCCGTCCTCACAAACTGATTGACCGTGCAACTTGTACTTGTACTTTTTTGTAAATACATTAAAAAAAAAAAGCCAAATTATATTGACCACGATTGACTTACCAAATTACAAAAGGGTAAAACATCCAAGGGTTGAATATTTTTTATAGGAACTGTATCTGTACCCTGGAGTAATCTACTGAAGACACAATAAAATGTCAAATATAAATAACAGTGATATGCAAAGCATTCTATATGATATTTAAACATTCAGACAGGGCACAGTGTTAACATATTGTGCTTGTCTTTGTGAGCTGATGGTAAGATTTCTGTGCTTTGGTTAGATTTGTCAAGGTGGGGAGCTATGATGGTTCAGCTCCTTTGAGACAACAATTGCAGCTTGTGCGGAGCGCCATTGTATGGACAAAGGGACAGTCACAAGTAAGTTAGATAAACTTCATGTGTGTTCATGTGAAATTTGACCTTGGATGCAGGATTGAAATGCTCGTTATTTTTCCTCTAGCAAAGAAGTGTTTGTTCAGCTAAGCTTCTTTTTGACATGGAAGCAATTCTTGGTGTTTAAAGTGTACATTTTTTGACTCTTCAGGTGCCGATATCTCAGTGTAGTGTGCCTTGCTCCCCTGGCAGCAGGCAGGCCAGACGTCCAGGAGAACCCCACTGCTGCTTTGATTGTCTGCCATGTGCAGATGGAGAGTTCAGCAACCAGACTGGTACTGAATTAATTTTTTTCATGTATTTCTAACAGTTTTAGGCCGTTGATATCACACAAATGCTGTATAATGAAGAGTTGTTAAAATATCCTGTTCTTTGTGTCAACTTTCTGCTCCTAAAGGTTCCACTGAGTGCACTAAATGTCCAGAGTACTACTGGTCAGACAAAGACAAAGTGAAATGTGTGGCTGGGGTTGAAGAATTTCTGTCTTTTTATGACACCATGGGCATCACCCTGGTCACACTCACACTCCTGGGTTTTGTCTTGACCTGCGTCATCACAACTGTCTTTCACCGTTTCCGTTTCACACCTATTGTCAAAGCCAACAACTCAGAGATAAGTTTCCTGCTCCTCCTGTCACTCAAGCTCTGCTTCTTGTGTTCCCTGGTTTTCATTGGCCAGCCGTCAGTGTGGACATGCAGGCTGCGACAGGCAGCCTTTGGCATCAGCTTTGTCCTCTGTTTGTCCTGCCTCCTTGTTAAGACCATTGTGGTTCTCTTTGCCTTCTGGGCTAAGGTACCTGGTTCTAGGGCTCTGAAGCTGTTTGGCCCCTCCCAACAGAGAACTCTGATTCTCTGCACCACAATTCCTCAGGTTTGTGGGCCGGAGAATTTCTTCAACCTCCAGCATCCACTTGTGATTATGTTGGGTTTTTTTTTTTAAAAGCTCGTCTTCTCTCTTGTTAGCAGGTTTGTCTCTGTGTTGGCTGGCTCTTGTGTGCACCCCCTTTCCCATTCAGGAACCCAACATACCAAGCTTCAACTGGAAAAGTGAGAAAAGTGATTTGATTTTTCCATTGGTGGTCACCAATGTCAGAAATATTAAGAAGAGTGTGACAACCACTCACACACTCTCTTTGTTATTATTACGTTTTGTAGTTGGATTCTGCAGGGCAGGTTTTTGACTCACCCTTTTGGTATCCTGACCCTTACCTTAACCCTTACCCTGACTCCAAGTGTGTATTTTAGTGTATATTTCTGTTCTGAGATATACAGTGTCTCAGATAAATGGCCTGTGAGTGGCTGTTGGAGCTAAATGGTCTGCAGCCTGACCGTCTTAGAAATATCTCATTTTGACTGTAGTGACCAGCACTGTACTTTTCAGGATGTTTAATGATTTACTGTCCCCTCAGATTGTTGTGGAGTGTAAGGAGCCGTGGCCTCCAGGGTTTTATTTGGTCCTCAGCTACATCGGATTACTAGCCTTCCTCTGCCTCCTCTTAGCATACCTCGGAAGGAAGCTGCCTGATACCTTCAACGAAGCTAAACTCATCACCTTCAGCATGCTTATCTTCTGGGCTGTGTGGATCTCTTTCATCCCAGCTTATGTCAGCTCTCCAGGGAAGTTTACTGTAGCGGTGGAAGTATTTGCTATATTAGCTTCCAGTTTTGGACTGTTGGTGTGTATTTTTGTGCCTAAATGTTACATAATTTTACTGATGCCAGAGAAGAACACCAAGAGAGGTTTATCAGGAAAATATCTCAGATGAACTTGACATTTACATAGTAGATGGTCATTTTAAGCACCCAGTAAATATGCCTTTTTATGTTGGATGAAGAAAATACTTTTAAATTTCCAATACTGAATGCAAATATAACAAAATAAGTTTCACATTCAAAAACATGTTGCTGTATTATAATTCCAGTAGTAGTTTTTAGTAGTCCTGAATGAAGAACATTAGTGATGAAAATTGTTGGGTACTGCTTTGTTTCATTGTATAGTTTCCTCTTAATAAAACTAGTGAGAACTATTTTTTACTTTACAAAAATGTGTTCTGGCTTCTTTGTACAGGCAACAGATATTTTAAACAGAAAATGAAAAATTCAAATTCCCTGCAGTTGAAAGCCTACTTAAAATAGATTTGTATTTCTGTTTTCCAGAGACCTTGATTATTTAAGAATAGAAACACCGAGCAGAAGTATGAAGGCTCGCCCTAGTGACTCATTTAAACCACTACATTAGAAAAAGAAGGTAAATTACTGGCTTTGATAAACTCCAAATTCTACTTTTGATGGGGCCTAGACTGGTGACAGATTTGAACTTTAACCATTGAAGCTCATTAAATACTTCATAACATCTGCAGGTTCCTGTGAAGAGGTCTTTTTTCCTCCAAGGAAAAGTGGAAGCTCAGTGGACCTATAATTGATGTTGCCTTGAAATTCGTGCATTTCAAACTTAGTCTCCAGGAAATGCATGAGATTATATATCCACAAATCTCCCAAAGGTTCTGTTTCTGCACAAAACACAGCACTGGATCAGTTTTTGAGCATATGATTTGTGTGTTAGCCAGTTGGTCAGTTGTTGGGGGTCTTCAGTCAATCAGTCAGAAATGGTGCCAGTCTTTAAGAGAGGTATGGTGGAGACATTTTGATGATGGCCCACAGGGACTTGTTGAGGCCAAATGTGATTAAAAGTTCCTCTCAAAGTTCTAAATTTATTGGAAATGTCCTTTTCCAAAATCCACAAAAAATCCTAAAATTTCAAAGAAATAACCAAAAATTACTGTGAAAAATTTTAACACATTTTTAAAGCATCCCATAACGTACCCCACATCTGCTCAAATATTCCCAGAATGTTAGACTGAAACTTTGTCATAAACTTGCAGAATTACAATAAAAATCCCCGAAAGTTCCTTGTAAGTTCCCCAATTTCAAAGAAAAGTCCACCTAAAATTATTTAGCAAATTACCCAAACTTTGAAAACAGACAACAAAACAGATTCCCTGAAATCCCCACGAAAATTCCTGAAAATTTTGAACTCCAAAAGTGATTTCATGTTGTAGGAAAGCTAACATGTAAGGACATGTACGTAAGGATTTAGAAGGAAAGGGGGAGTAAAGGGGAGCTAAAATGTAAATGTGTTGGTCCCTGGTCTCCTGATACCTGCTTGTACACTTTCATCCATCCAACTACTGTGACATCTGAGGCTCAAATATTAGACACCTGTAAGCTTGTCCAAAGCAGCTCATGTTAGCGCTCTAATATTTCAACCGTATTTCCCTCTTATTTTAAGTATTAAATCCTGCGAAAATATAAGGCTACCAAAAATTCTTTTATTTGGTTTGACTAAGCTCTCGTGTCATTATTGATCGATGTTACTGTTTGTTTTTAATGACCACTAGATGTCGCCAGCATCAGAGTCTGCCTGTCTCCCATACCATAAAGAAAACGCAGGAAGGGAGGGGCGGAGAGCCAACGGCGTGCGTATGAGTGCACGCAGTTAGCATAAAGACGTTATGATAAAACTTTGCTATCCTTGTTAAAAAACAATAGTAAAGTTAACCACGATAGTATTAAGGTTTCTGGAATTGTGTTGTTTACTACGGGATTAAGGAGCACCGCCTTTTGACGTGCTTTCATGTCTTTTCATCGGTGAGATTTTCTGTGTTTGACTGCTAGCTTAAATCTGCGTTACCAGTGCTAATTTCCTAACCATATATGGAAGGGGGACATAACAAAAGCTGTTGTCTCAATACTGAGTATAACGTTTGATATTCAGAGTTTTAAATGTGAAATACTGTTATTTGATATGATATTGCTATGTGAATTTTCAGACAGGTTCATGTTCTAGTTGCTTGTCATTATAAACGGCATACAACAACAAAACATAAGAAGACAAACTGTATTTTTCAACTATATTGAAAACAACTGAAGCAAACATGGACATTACGTGAAGTAATATAACACAGAATGCGGGCTGACATATTTTTTTTGTTAGGTTTACAAGGGACAACTGCCAGGAGGGAGGCTTGGACTTACCCTACTCCAGGAATCTACACCTCCTGTTTCTTTACAGGGATTCAAGGTAAGATAACAGAACCAACAATGTATGAATGCCCAAAGTCAATAACTAAACAAGGGTAACTTGGCTAGATAAATACTGAACCGAATTTACACAATTTTAGGGAACAGTGACCACAAGGGAAAAAATAAGAGTGGAAGTTATATTTTATTTTCTTATTTTTTGGTATTTAGATGAACAGCTCTGTGCAAATAGAGAGGATATACATTGCCTTCAGTACCAAGAATACTCATTCATAATATTATTAAGGTGAAGTAAAACTCTATTCTCACCACCATGTTATACAATTAAAGATTGCAAGCCACCATCAGTATTTTTCTTCACATTAAGTGAAATTTAAAACCTGTATTTGTTTGGTGCATGTATAAAAATTAAATCAATCAAAAGACTACCAAGCTTCAGTTTCCATACAAATGATTCATTTAATTGGAAATAAACTAAAGAAACTTATAGGTATGACTTTAAGTTTTTTGTTTTGTTTTGTTTATTTAAATATCTACTATTGTCTTATCCTGTGTAACAGCTGTAGGTCATATTAGTTATCTTTAACATAAATTAGTTAACATTTTCTTATTGCTTCTTGCATCTCTGGGAGGGCAGAATAGGGAATGGGACTTGGTCTTTGAGTTTCTCCACTCTATGTATCAAATATTATCAGAATATTAGTTAAACATGTATTTTGTGTTCACAGATGGTTTATTTATATTTCTTCTCCCTCAGTGTTATGTGTTAAGCAGTCACCCGTTTAGAAGTGACTAAGGATTAGACAGTCTAACATACTATCTGGCAGATACCAAATTGATAATTTGGTAAGCCCTCTTGGAAAATACCCTTTTGGGCCTTATAAATTGTGTAATTTGCCTTTCAACACATTCACAGTATTTTTTTTTTTGTACCATACAGGTTCATCTCAAAAAATTTGAATATCATTAATAAGTTAAATATTTTTTGTCACTCATTTCAGAAAGTGAACCACGTATATTAGACTCATTACAGATAGAGTGAGATATTTCAAGCTTTTATTTCTTGAAATGTTGATGATTATGGCTTACAGATATTGAAAACCCAAAATTCAGTGTCTCAGAAAATTAGAATATTACATAAGATCAATTAAAAAAAGATATTTTAAACAGAAATGTCGGGCTTCTGAAAAGTATGTTCATTTCTATCCGCTCAGTACTCGGTTGGGCCTCCTTTTGCATGCATTACTGCATCAATGCGGTGTGACATGGAGGCGATCAGCCTGTGGCACTGCTCAGGTGTAATGGAAGCCCAGGTTGCTTTGATAGCTGGGTTCAGGTCTTCGGCATTGTTGGGTCTGGTGTCTCTCATCTTCCTCTTGACAGTACCCCATAGATTCTCTATGGGGTTCAGGTCAGGTGAGTTTGCTGGCCAATCAAGCACAGTAACACCCAGGAACACCATGGTCATTGAACCAGCTTTTGGTACCTTTGGCAGTGTGGGCAGGTGCCAAGTCCTGCTGGAAAAATGAAATCAGCATCTCTGTAAAGCTTGTCAGCAGAAGGAAGCATGAAGTGCTCAAAAATGTCCTGGTAGATGGCTGCGTTGACTGTGGACTTCAGAAAACACAGTGGACCAACACCAGGCTTGAAATATTTCACTCTATCTGTAATGAGTCTATCTAATATATGGGTTTCACTTTCTGAAATGAGTGACAAAAAATATTGAACTTTTTCTTGATATTCTAATTTTTTGAGCTATTCCTGTAGTCCAGATTTGAGACTGGAGCTATGATACTTTGTTCACTGCAATGGTCCACAGTTTCCTGGATCAGTAAAACTGAAGTGCTGACTCAAAATAGCAAGATATCTATTTCTATCCCTGAGACCCTTGTGAAAAGAAGCAGTCCTTTCATCGTGAAGTTTGTCTTTATAGAGAACTGTTCAGTCTTTACCGGAAACATAAAAGGCCCTGTCATATGCCTGTTGCAGTGTTTTGGTGCGCTGCAAAGGTAGCTTTCCTGTTTTCTGACTGCATTTTTGATGTGTGCCTAGAAGGAAGATGTCATGGATATTCTTTTATTTTGAAGGATATATCTCTATCTCTTTGTTCCATCGTATCTTTTGTTCAATCACAAGCTCAACTACCCCATTTTCATTCAGTTTTTTCATTATGATTGAAAAATTCAAGAAATTTTGGTAGCAATTTTTCGTTTAGGAGGTGGTAGGTCCTGACATAGTTGAGAATCATTGGTTGAGAGGCTAAAGTACAGTGATGGACACATATCAGCGGAGCTCCAAAGGGTGTACAAAAGCAGCTTTTAAACAGTTTAATGTCAGTGCTTTTGCTGATATATTCAAATGAAGCTTTAAAGGGGCAAATGACAGGGAGTGAGAGCTTTTGTTTCTGTTAACAGGCTCTTTTTCATGCATGCTTGCTCCATTTTGTGATCTATGGAACACAATAAGCAAAAATTATAGGTGGATACCAAAATGTGGACAGATACACCCAAATGACTGTGCATAATGCATTTTAGACATTGCGCCATATGTCAGCCTAATAGGGGCCAAGGTGTCATCTTTGATGATGTTACAACTTCTTTACGTGGGCGGTCCTTTTTTGTCCTTAAGAGTATTTAAACCATCTGTATCACAGGCATTTTCACTAGGTAGGGCAGCAGCTCTCTTTTTAGCTCTTGAATTATTACACATGACTGAGCTGGAGATTTTCCTCCAACCTGAACCGGCCATGGCCATGGCTTCGTTATTTTTGATACTTTCCATCTTTGATAAAAGCTCTGTCTCAGTTGCTGCTGTGGACAGCTGTGTTTTCTTGGGGGAAGAAGAGAGAAACAGTCTGTATGAGAACGGAGATGTAGTTATAGGGGGATTGTTCCCTCTACACTACAGCTCTGTGTCCTCTGCCCCAGCTTATAAAACAAAGCCAACACCAACTATGTACAAATAGTAAGTGACATTTTACACTTACTGGATTTTGTAGAATGCATGTTAGCTTGGGTTTTTTATTCAGTTTATTTCCCTCTGTAATATTTGTGCTTTCAGATGAATTCATTTTTGATTTGACAGTTTCAGCTCTCGTGCCCTGCGCTGGATGCAGACCATGACATTTGCAATCAAAGAGATTAATAAGCGCAATGACCTGCTGCCACAGCTCAAGCTTGGTCTCCACATTCGTGACAGCTGTGATGACATACCTGTGTCTCTAAGAGCATCGCTGCTGCTGGTGAACGGCCAGCCAGAGAGAGGTTCCTCAGCCGAGTATGTGAAACGAAACCAAAATCCAGAAAGAAGCCGCAGTTCAAATTTAAGTTGCTCTGCTGTACAGAGGACGGTATCCTCAGTAATCATAGGAGACGCTGCCTCTGGAGTGTCTATGGCGCTGCTAAGAAGTCTGGGTTCTTTTCATATCCCACTGGTGAGACTGTTCGATCATTTTTGTTCAGATAAAACTAGGATTATGTGTTTCTGCCAAGTTGAACAAGTCATTTGTAGTTCCCATGTATTATTGGACTGTAAAACATTACTGTCTAACGTAAACAGTTTTTCCAAAATGTCAATTCTGCAAAGAATTTCCTCTCTTTGATTGTACTACTTTAAATTATTCAATCCAAACCCCTTAAATGCACTCTTAAAAGCTCTTAAAGACAGTGGATTTGTCTAGTGTAATGTGAAGCCTATTGAAAACCTTTCTCACAGCCATTGTGTGCAGAAGCTTAACTGTCCATTGCTTTAATACCAGGTGAGCTATTTTGCATCCTGCAGCTGCCTGAGTAATCAAAGGGAGTTCTCCACATTCATGCGCACCATGCCCAGTGATGCCTTCCAGATCAGAGCGCTGGCCCGGCTGGTTAGTTATTTTGGCTGGACGTGGGTGGGAGTCATCGGTGTGGAGTCCGATTACGCTCGTTTTGCAATCGAGCTCTTTCTGCAGGAGTCGGTGCAGTATGGTGTGTGTGCTGCCTACACTCATTTTTACCCTGTAACTTTAAATCAGCAGGCTCTAGATGAGCTCCTGGATATTATTCAGGTAACAGTGAGTCATTATTATATATTTGCAATGCATCATGTTGTGTCACAAAATGACATTAGCTTTTGTGTTGATTTAGCTTGTAGTGTGATTCTGAATAAAGACAAAGGCACTTGAATCAGAATAAGAAATACTTATCTGTAGGGGAAATTTGGTTGTTAATGTTGTGTTACACACAACATGGCAGTGAGAAATAGAGTTATGACCAGAAATAGGAATTAGATAATAAACATAAGTAAAATTAAGAAGCAACATGTACAAATAGTGCAGCGCATTGGGGGAATAAAGCCATGTTTAGAAAGTACAGACATTAAAGAAATCAGTGTGCAGTATTGAACAGTCACTGCACAGTTTTGTATCCTTATTGAAAAACAATATTATCAAGTTTAGCATCAGTATTGCATTTTGATGTAAATTGGAGCAACAAATGAAGTCTTGGGTCTCAATATTTACAAATGCATGTTCATTTATATGTATATAAATGTTGTTACTCTAATAATGGATACCGTTGAACCTAAATGATCTCTCGTCAGTAATGAAGCCTGCTTCACAAATATTCTAAATGTGTCTCATTTTGATGAGGGGGTGCTGACTAGTTTGTCATTATTTGACTGGGTAAAGCCTGAGGGGAGCTTCAAGAGGAAATGTTGATTTTCTTTTATAAAAAGCTAGATTTTTCACTGATACAAACACTCAGTAAAATCGATTGATTGCCTTGGCCTAGGTTATACATAGACTCAGAGTTCCTGCTGACCCTTGAAAAGTCTGAAATTTAAGGACTTAAAATGTCTTTAAAAGGCTTAATTTTACTAGTGAGAGGTCTTGAATTTTGAAAGGCACATTGGCTAAGAAATGTCTTTATCAATTCTTAATTTTTTTAGCCAACATTATAAGATTGTGATCATTCCTTTTATTTGCATATATGCTAGAGAGAGAGGTATTAGTGAAACAATTTAGGAAACAATTTAGGAAAAGAAGAAGAAATGACTAACCACACAGGCAACGTCATAGTTATTAAAGGCTGCCCCAAAAAACGGCAGAAAAACGGTGGCTACAACATAACGGATGTAAAGTAAGCATCAAGAGGTGTCTGTCCAAATGTTTATTCTAGCTTCCTCATGTCTGCATCTCATCCTCTTGCTCTGTAGAATAATGAGATGATATGTCCTATTTAAGCTGATATTTAGTGCCACTGCTTGTTTCGTTTTGAAGAAACTGGCAATTTGATGTTAATCCTCTCATTTTGGTGAAATCTATAGGTCATACAATTTAATGTTTGCCTTTATGAAAGGTTAGCTTTACACAGTCTATATTTTTGGTGTTAAAACAGTAAACAAAAATATTAATATGAAATATCAAAAAACACAAATTCAAGCTAAAATCACTGAAGTTTAAAAACTTAAGCTTTATAAAGGAAATAGTATTCTTTTTGATTAAAACAGTTCTGTATTTCTAACTAAATTTCCTCCTCAAATTGTTGTATAAATATTCTCCAGAATCCAGGGAATTCAGTGTTGGATGCTCAAAATTTTCTTGGGGATCCCTCAGACCCCATTTTAATTGGCAACTTCCTAGTAATTAAGTAAACTCTGTACTGCTATCCACGTGTCCGGTTCTCTAACTTTTAGTCTACCAAGTTACCCAGTTAAAAAGTTTTGCAGCTCACGCTTATTTTAACTTGTCTTCCCTGACAAAGTGTTATTCTGCTTTAAATAGTTTAAACTGTTTAGAATCAGTTTGGCACACCTGCTAAAATTTGTTTTGATAATTATTAACATATGGCATATAGATTCAATAGAGGCATTAAATGTGCCAGAAATCAACCATTAGCACATTTAGGGCCAAAAAATGATTTGTTCTACACAATTTGACATTTGATAAACAGTACATTAAATTTAAAAAATCAACCAAAGTCTGGTCTACAAAAAATCTCATAACTTTAATTTTTGACCAATTGCTGCACAGAAAGGGGTATTAATTTATCCCAGTCCAACCCTTAAAAAGGGTTGGACTTTATTATGAATAATATTACTTATAAGATAAGGGAGGCCCAACATGCCACTTCTTTGTTAAAGCTTTTGAGTTAGTTTTATAGTGGTATTAAATTTGAACTATATCCACATTGTCTCTGTTTAGATTGCAACCTCAAAGGTTATCATTAACTTTTCCGGTGAGTCGGAGCTGCAAGCTATTCTGACAGAGATCCGACGCTGGAATATAACTGGTCTGCAGTGGATTGCCAGTGAGGCTTGGGCCACGGCCACGTCACTCTGGGAAAATTTTGGAGATCTAATGATGGGAACACTGGGGTTTGCCATCCGGAGAGCTGATGTGATTCCAGGGCTTAAAGAACACCTCATGAGTCTAAGACCACCACATATTGAAAAATCTGCTTTTTTGGCCGAGTTTTGGGAAGAGCTGTTTAAATGTCGGCTGAATGGGTCGGTAAACAGTCACTCTCATGGGAGTGACAACTACTTTGACAGATTACCATGTAAAGGTACAGAGGATTTAAATGACGTTTACTCTCCTTACGCTGACGTGACACAGCTAAGAGTGTCTTATAATGTCTACAAGGCGGTGTACCTGGTTGCCCATTCCTTGCATGATATGAGCAATTGCATTGTTGGCCAGGGGCCTTTTCTTAATGGCACCTGTGCAGATCCGAAGAACTTTCAACCATGGCAGGTGAGACTGATTGCCTGTTAATCACATGTCTTAGCAAACTTAGATAAATAAAAGCTTGCGTTTAGTTAACATGTTTTTTTTCTAACCATCTTTCAGCTCATCCACTACATGAAGCGTGCTAACTTTTCTGCACTGGGAGAGAAAATCAACTTTGATGAAAATGGGGACCCTATTGCTTATTACGATCTCTTGAACTGGCAAAAAAGACCAGATGGATCACTTCATTTGGTAAAAGTGGGCTTCTTTGATGCCTCCTTGCCTACGGGACACAGCCTGGTCATAAATGACTCAGGGATTCAGTGGCCTGTTGGGAAACAGGTGTGTTCACTGCAAACAGGCTTGAGACCGTTTTTACCTCTTAGACTACTGTATGTACTTTTGATCAACACATCAGTGAATTTGATTTTGATTGCATGCAGTATAATCAGTTGGTCAATCAGACAGAGACATATTGACATGCTGACAATTAATTGCACATGAAAGTTGCAAAAAATGGACCCCATTTATTACCAAATATTGTGATAACAATCTCTGCAGTGTATGTTGACAGTTATTTTTTTATGGAATACAATATGGGCTAATAACAAAAAAGATGAAGTATATACTATGAATTTATTTGGGATGTTAAGATTTCCGATTCTGTTAGCGATCATGATCATAGTGTATCCAACCACAGAGCCCTAGACCAGTATGTTGATGGACTCTGGCCATTGGCAAATAATGTAGCATGAACTGATGTCAGTAACAGATGTATTTCTGTTGTATAGGTTTAATCCTGGCATTTAGCACACCTTACAGCCAGGGCTCCAGACTAACTTGTTTTACTAGGAGCACAGTGGCCCCTTACTTAAAATATTAGGGGTGCAAACAGAAAATTTAGGGGTGCACACTGTAAATTGACTAGCGAAATAAATACTCATGTTTCCTCTCATTTTTACTGTATTACTGATAAATACATATTTTATGTTTCCAGCTGGCATTGTGTTTGCTCAAAGTGTTGTGTTTTAATTGTGTAGTGCCAGTATTATCAGCAAATTTCGTGTTCCCCGCATGTTGTGGGTATTAGGGCTGCAGTTACCAAGTCTTTTTGTAATCGAGTACTCTATCGATTCTTCTGATGATTAATCGAATACTCTAATCACAAATATTGCATTTTTTAAATCAATTCCTTTTGCTTTTTTTTTTTCAAGAGAAATAGTACCAGACAAATGATAAAATACGGTGGGTCCCTTAAATGGACTACTTGTATGTTAAAAATACTAGGTATTAAAAGGTTATCTAAACAAAATATCTAAAATAGTTCTGATGGCAATTTACATTTCTTAAAGTTGAAAGGAAAGGAAGTTAAATAATTCCATTAGATTATGCCATAATTGAGGTTTAGGGATCATCTCCCAGGAATTCTGGCTGCTAATTCGTTATTTCTTATATTGACCCGGTACTGATATTGGATCGGATCGGTCCCATCCCTAGGCATGAGCTTTGATTTTCCCAGTGAGTGCATCTCTATTGTAAACTGCTTAAATGGCATTTAGCTGCTTATTCTGCCTACTGTGCTCACCCTTCTCAATCAATTGTATGAACTCTTAAGATATTGGATGCTCTCAGGCACTTTATATAGTATTACAGACTCTGTATTTTATTTTTAAATCTTGATGTTTGTACGTCAGTGTATGTTTGAGCTGTGTACATTCCACTACTGCTCGAGGCAAATTTCCCCTTGGGGACATTAAAGTATATTTTATCTAATCCTATTTTAATCCTGCTAGACTTGGATGTTGAGGTGTTCACTGGATCATCTTGTAAAGTAGTGTTGTTAAAAAAAATTTAGATCTGATACCATTTCTTAGATTGACAATAGAAAAAATGTGTAAGAACAAAATCTGATACTTATACTCTATAAAAGAACAGAAAATAATCAGTTGGAAGTTTGACTTTATTCCAAAGTAAACTTTAAAATGTATCTAAAACAAAACAAAAAACCCAAACATTTTTATGATAAGAGCTAAAAAAATAAGGGTTAAGTTCTCTAAAGAGAAACAGTCATTGCACTTTTGTTGTGTAATAGCTCTCAGAATTGTCCTTGTATTTTTGTAGATCACAAAAATTGTGTTGAATACATTCATCTGTAATTCCTATCCAATTCTGAAGGTGTCTCAGACGTGTGTAACTTAGTAAAGTAGAAGCAGAAGGCCGTAGTTCTTTATTGAAAGTGGTGTATTTTGAGTGGCTGAACTTTGCCTCCCAGGCTTCCCGATCTGTGTGCAGCGACAGCTGTCCTCCAGGCTCCCGCATCGCCAGGAGGAAAGGGGAACCTGTGTGCTGTTTCGACTGTGTTCCTTGTGCTGAGGGCCAAATTAGTAACAAGACTGGTGTGTTAAGTTCAGTCTTTGTTGCATTATCTAATTATAAACTGACCTGCTTGTATCTAAATGTGGCCTCTTCACACTTTTCTCTCTCCATCTCCAGATTCTTTAGAGTGCTCACGCTGCTCTGAGGACTCATGGCCAAATACAGCCAGAGATCTCTGCCTCCCAAAGTCTATTGAGTTCTTGTCTTACCATGACTTGATGGGTATCGTGTTGTGTGTTGTATCAGTCCTTGGAGCTTGTATTTCCCTTTCAATACTGGCAATCTTCTTTGCATACCAAGACACACCTCTGGTGCGAGCTAACAACATGGAGTTGAGCCTCCTACTCCTGATGTTTCTTGCAGTCTGTTTTCTTGTCAGCCTGCTGTTTATCGGTGAACCCTCAGACTGGCTTTGCCGGATCAGGTACCCAGCATTTGGGATCAGTTTTGCTCTCTGCATATCATGCCTACTTGCCAAGACTATAGTGGTCCTGATGGCATTTAGGTCTACGCTGCCAGGAAGTAATGTCATGAAGTGGTTTGGACCCAACCAGCAGAGAGCGAGTGTGCTTTTAGGGACAGTTATCCAGGTAGAAACACTTACAATGAGCCAGCTTTATTGTCCTTTTAACTGTGATTCCAACAAAAATTCACAATGTTCTTCCTTTTGCTTAGGTAATAATCTGTCTCATCTGGCTGTTTACTAATCCGCCTCACGTTACAAACAACACAGATTACCACAGTGCTACCATCATTATCGAGTGTGTTGCTGGTTCAGAGGTTGGCTTCTGGTGTGTTCTGGGATACATTGGCCTCCTGGCCTGCATGTGTTTCCTAATGGCCTTTTTGGCCCGAAAGTTGCCTGATAAGTTCAACGAGGCAAAGTTCATCACCTTCAGCATGCTGATATTCTTTGCAGTGTGGATTACTTTTATCCCAGTTTATGTGAGCACAGCAGGGAAGTACACAGTGGCTGTCCATATTTTTGCCATTTTAGCCTCAGCTTTTGCTCTCCTATTTTGTATTTTTGCTCCCAAGTGCTACGTCATAATTCTGAAACCAGAAAAAAACAGCAAGAAGAACATCATGCAAAGATGAAAATGTAAATTACTCCATTAACAATTCACTTTTATGTTAAAGATGGCTTTTTAATTGAGTATCTTGATGTGGTAGGATATAGACTCATGCCTAAATAAAATCAGGCACACTTCTCTTATGGTGTTGTCAGAATGTTTTAAAATTTTCCATTTTACTGTCATTTTTTTAACTACAATTCTATCATGTTATAAATAAATGGTTATTATATATCCTACCTGATTTCAAATTTCAAATGCTTAATGTATAATGAGTGGGAAAGTGTTGAATATTGTTTTTATAAATGTTCTCCACTTTAAACAAGTGGAGCACAAGTCATTGTAAAAAATTTGGAGAGTTTCATATTTGAACGGAGTTTTCAGCCAAAATATAAAGAGATATAAAACATTTGGATATGTATGAAATTCAGAAATGCCTAACATTGTGTCCATTGATTTATTTAAATCCAAACATCCTGGAAAACCTTAGATCAGTGATTCCCAAATTGGGGTACTCGTACCCCCCGGGGGTATGTAAAGTGACGTAGGGGGTACGTGAAAAAATAAAAATAAAAACAAAAACGTGATTTTTCTTTCTCTTGGATCTTGGAGAAGGAAATCTGTCCTGAATTGTCCAAGATTCTTGTAGTAACACATGTTCAGCCAGATACCCTTCTTATTAAAGCTGTGGTGAGTGTGTACTTAACAGTTTCAAGTTCATAACTGAATATGTTCTAGAAATGTAAATTTATTTTTTCAAAAGTGAACTGGTGTTGTTCACTGAAAATGCTGGTAAATAGATCTATTTTGTGAGAATAATTCACTTTAAGAGATTTTATTTGTATGTTATGCATTGTAAATGTGGGAGGTGGGGGTGGGGGCAGGCTTACAGACACATTTCTTTTTCTAGCGGCTATAAGCGCGTGAGAGTAGTGGGTACATGGCTGGAGGTCAAATGTCTGAAGGGGTATGGGCTATGAAAAGTTTGGAAACCACTGCCTTAGATAATTCTTAAATTTAAAAAAGCAAGAATGAGAACAGTCATAATCAACCATTAATACCAGTTATTTAATAGAATATATATATTTATATTTTTGATTAAAGTTTCTGTGTTTAAACTGTAGAAGAAGTTGAGGCGTGAAACCTATAGTAGAATAACGAGAAGAGAATATGCAAGAATTGCGTGCAGCATTCGGAGTTAAGTTGCAATGATTACACAATGAAATATTTATAAAACATGTTCCCTGTTTGTTACCAGAAAATAAATCATTTAGTTCAAAGAGTAACTAAACCCCAGGGTTTTGTTAAGTGCATTGCTCGAGTGCTTCTGCTTAATCTAATATTCATTTTTTAACTACAGATGATTCAAATGGGGAAATGATGGTATATGCTCCCATAGAAGACAGAAACTTGCATGAATCGACCTATTGTAATAATTTTTTTTTTTTTTGCCACAAGCCTCTGACTGGTGAAGCTCATGCTACTTATGAATATCAGCTATCGGCTGTGACTGACCACTGAAGATAACAGTTATGGAAAAGTGGGCTGTCAGTGTTGAACTCTGTAGTGTTTAAAGCTGGCCTGACTTGAGTTCAAGTCTAAATTCTTACTATTCAGAGTAATGTCATTCAAACAAATGGAACTGCACTACCGCACTGGTTAGATATTCTTATTTTTTCATTAAAAATGAAATAAAGAAATAAATCATACATTTTTTTCAAACCAGTTTTATTTATTATGCATTCATCATGAATTCAGGTATTCAATGTTAAGTGATCATTCCCATCAGTAAGTTTCATCCTAAAAGTGGGCTACATCTCTGTACATCTCCGGTGTAACTTAATGCATATATATTTGCCACATTTACATTTAAAATAGACAACTAAATACATTGTTGTTCGATTTAAAACATCTTGCTTCAATTGTTTTTAGAATTGTGTTATTTTAAAACTAGAAATAGCAGTAGAGATATTCTAAAATCACATTTCTTTACAGTTTTCCCATGACATGTTTCTTAGTATTCTTCTCTGGCTTAATCAGTATTATGTAACACTTAGGTGCAAAAATGCTTATCAGTAAGCCAAATGCTGAAGATAAGATTGCAAATATTTCCACGGCTACAGTGAACTTTCCAGGAGAGCTTACATATGCAGGGATGAAGGTGATCCACACTGCACAGAATATCAGCATGCTGAATGTGATAAATTTAGCTTCATTAAAGTTATCAGGCAACTTTCTTGCAAGAAAAGCCAGAACCAGACATATTACTGCCAGAATCCCAATGTACCCCAGCACAGCATAGAAAGCAGCCTCAGAGCCCGTATTACACTCTAAAACAATCTTCTTATTGCTGTATGTGAATACCATGTCAGGGAAAGGTGGCTTTAGTTTCAGCCACAGCACACATATCACTACCTGAATCAAAGTGCAGGAGCAAACTATTATCCTTTGCTGTGCAGGACCAAACTTTTCTGCCACTTTCTTTCCAGGAAATGTGGCTTTGAAAACTGTCACAACAACAATAGTTTTTCCAAGGACACAGGACATACAGAGAGCAAAAGTCACACCAAAAGCTGTGTGTCGCAGCATGCACGTCCAAACAGTGGGTCTGCCGATGAAAGTTAGGGGGCAGAGAAAACACAGAAAGAGAGAAATCAAGAGGAAACAGCTGAGCTCAGAGTTGCTGGCCTTTATGACAGGAGTTTCTCTGTAACGGATGAAGACAATCATTGTTGCCAGAGACATGGAAGCCCCTAGCAGGGATACGACTGTGAGGGCTATTCCCATTGGCTCATTATACGTTAGAAACTCAATAGTTTTAGGAATACACTCATCTTTCCTTTCATTGGACCAGTATTCCTGAGGACAGGGTGTGCAATCAGCTGCTCCTGTTGAATGTTGGAAAGAGAATCAGTTCTGTTTTGATGTTTCCAGAAAAATTAAATAAGTTTTTGAAATTCAAAGTCAGACAGTCCATATGTTAAAAACACAAAAACACACATTTGATTATAAACATATTTTTTAGCATGGTTTGTGTATGAGTTTGTACCTGTTAGGTTTGCTATAGTCCCATCAGCACAAGGGATACAGTCAAAACAGCAGGTTGGTTTTCCTTTTATTTGAGCTTTTCTTGTTCCAGTTGGACAAACAATTGAGCACACTGATATTGGGACCTGGGGAAAGAGGTTGAATCGAAGCCATTATAGTGAAGAGATATTCATCTGATTTTATATTCCAACCCATAACACAGAAACAAGTTATAATGATTACCATTTTTCCTGTCCTCCACACGATTTCTTCATCTCTAATGCTGAGCTTATGATCACCGTTTGCAGAAGAAGCAAAATGGCCCACTGTGACATGTTGCACCTGCCCATCTCTCAGCTGCCAGTTTATAATATCATATGAAGCAGGAGGGTCTCCATTGATATCAAAAAACACATCATCCTCAAATTGATTCCTAAAATTCACCCTTCTTAACTGGTCACTGACCTGAGGAAAGAAACAATATGAAAAGAGGATTATTTTACAAGGATATACATATGTTGGATTTTAATTGCATTTTTTCTCACCTCCATGGGTTTGATTTCTGATGAATTCAAACAAGGCTTCACTGAGTTTCCTCCAACTGGTTGGCAGAATATCAGCTGATGTAAGGCATGAGCAATGGCATAAACTGCTTTATAGACATTATACGACACTCTGAGCTGTGTGACATTAAAGAACACATCCTCTGAAGTCTTCAGTGTCTCATTGCCTATGCATACTTCATACAGTGCTTCAGTAACTCTGTATTCTGTAGATGAAACTGGTCTACAACCCACCATAGTCTCCCAAAAGTCATTGACAAATGCTGCATTCGGATCTCTGTAGGGGCTAATGTGTGTCAGAAATTGCTGAAGTTTTGGAATAGCCATCTTTTGCACCACAAACCCCAAGGCTCCTCCAAAAACTCGGTACATTTCTGGTGTGGATGGTCGAGCTGCTGTTATCCAGGCCTCACTGGCTATCCATTGAATTCCAGTAATGTTCTGTTTAACAATCTCTTTCATCAAAGGGTAAAAGTCGCCTTCTGGAACAAAAGCAAGGATCACCTTGACAGTTGATTGCTTGATCATTTCCACAACATCAAGAACTTTATCCATTGTGTAAGTCCGTAAAATAGTCCCTACAAATGCGATACAGATGCCATGCTTTTTAACCTCTGCAGCAAAAGCCTGGATCCCATTCCTGCCATAGTCATTGTCAGAGTGTATGGCTCCAATCCAGTGCCAGCCAAAACGTTTAACCAGTGTTGCCAACGCTTTTGCCTGGAAGTAGTCACTGGGAATTGTCCGAAAAAATGTAGGATATTTGGCTTTATCACTCAGGCAGGCACATGTTGAGAAGTAACTTACCTATCAAGAGAACACCAAAAGTTGTCTGAAAAAAAACACCACAAAAAACAATCACTACTAAAACACCACATACAAAAACATCAGTGCAATAAAAAATCTGTTTTAGTCTCTTACAACTGGCACTTGAAATGGTCCAAGAGCTCCAGCAACAACTAAAGATTGAGTGGATCCAGACTCTGCTATAAGGGCAGATATAGCTGGAGGACAAGGTGAAATCTCCTCTGGTGTGCTTGCCAGTGTCAGTGCAGCTCGTAAAGTGTTGGTAGGAGATGCACAAGAATCAAGGATCCTATAACCAAGAGATACATTTGGCAGGAGAGCAGGATCATTATTGATTTCTTCAATTGCAAACATCATCACTTGAGTCCATCGGAAAGGACGCAGGTCAAATCTAAAAAGTAACATTTCATTGAATTAGGTTATAATCGCTGCTGCTGGTACACAAACAACATACATTCAATCAAAATCAGTTAAACAATAGAGAGTATGTGTGATACCTGTTAGCCAGATGTATTAAAACTTACCCCACACACTTCACTCCAGGTGGCTTGCTCTTGAACGTAGAGGCGCTGCCTACCTCTTTGTTGAAAACTGGGAAAATCCCTCCAATCATTATGTCTCCCTGCTTGAACAAGCTTGGCATGTTAAACCTTCCTAACAATTCACAGCCATAGACGGTGTTCAAGCACAAGACAAACAGTGATACAACTATAGCTTTCTGTTGCTCACGCATGTTTGCTCAGCAGATTTTAAGAGAGATGAGAGAACAGCTCTTACAACAACCTTGTCATATGAAGGTAGATATGCCATTCTCAAAGGCTGATTCATTTCCCACTGGACAAAAAAAATTGAGGGGTGCAATTATTACAACAGGGAAGGATATTGCTACAGCTAGGATGCACAGTGCACTGTCACATAATGTAGGCATAAAGGCACTTGGGGTTCAATATTAGTGGGATAGGGTGAAATAGGATGGTAACATTTTGACTTATGTTATTTTTTTTTTCAGCAGAAAACTTTTTAATTAAAGTCGGTCATTAAAAAAAAAAAACGAATCATCTCTAATATTTGATACATTTACACTGGACCAGGAATCAGAATGGCTTTCATATTTGTGTCATGGATGACATTTTTTGGAGGGAGTAGCCGTTGAAAGATATTCTTAATGTCTTCTTTATACTTTTCAGCAGTTCATGCTGAATCAAACCAAACAGGTTAGGTGTGAAAGCACCCTTAAATATAGAAGTCTAAATGATTGTAATAATAACAACAGTATTTTGTCTTTGTGCATTTTGTTTACAGCAATAAAAGGCAAATACATTAGATTTTCCTTAAAATGTGTTAGGGATGCACGATAGATTTTTTTTTACAGATATCTAATGTGCTGATATTTACAGATTCATTTTAGCCAGTATCGATACCAATACTGATACTCCAATATGTATTTCAGCCCTAAAACTTCATTCCTCTGAACACATTTTTATGTTTAAGGATGAACAAAGAAACTAACTTGAGTACTGAAAACACACTTTAAAGTTTGAAGATTGAGAATGAATAAAGATAAAGACCTCAAGTGGTGTAGGTCTGTTGGTCCAGCCTAAAACTTTACAAACACATTTGTACAAATGCCAAAAATTTAGAGTCAATCTATGCTGATTTTCACAGCCAAAATAGTGGTTTTAAATATTGGCATAAATTTTGATATCTGCCGATTATGATAACTGCCATTTTAAGCTAGTATCTGCTTATAATGATATTAGGGGTGGGGGAAAAAATTGATACAGCATAGTATCGTGATATTTTGTCTGGTGATATGTTGTATCGTCTCGTCCACCAAGTATCGATTTTTTTCAAATTAATTTCTAATATGAACTGAAGTTTATGATAATGGAAAATTAAAATCAGTTGTTTAAGACAATTGTTTGTCCAGTGAGGTCAGCAGAGGTGATGGTCATAAAAAGTTAAACAACAAACCAACAAAAGTTAGGACAACAAACCTGACAGCACCAGGGGAAGGGCATTAGGAATGCAAGCAGGCCCAAATAAGATGGACATGACACATGAGGTTTGCAAGAAGTGCTACATGGAAATAAAATACTTCAGACATATAACAAACATGAGGGCAAGACTAATCCTAAAGCAGCTAAAAAGATGAAAAAATGGTGTAGATCACAATATATCGCAATATATGGTATCATGATACTCACTGTATTGAAAAATGTTTAAAATCACAATATTATTGAACCCTGACCCAAGTATCGTGATAATATCGTATCGTGGGGCCACTAGTGATTCCCACCCCTAACGGATATCAGGCAGGAAGTGTGTTTGTCCTCTCTAGGTATCAAGGGGTGTCTGTGTCTACCTGTCTCTATGTTCAGACAGTGATCAAGTTGGTACACGATCAATGTCTTCCTAAGTTTCTTATCAGTCATTGTGCTTAAATAACCTGCTACAGTGTCTGTTCAGAGCCCAATAACACTGGAGTTTAGTTTCAGTTCTTGTTGTGCATGTCCAATAGTTAATGCCATTTTTCTCTCTCTCTCTATAATCTTATTGGTTGACATGGTGTCAGGGTACTGTAAGGTAAGCTGAGCCTCAGGATCAGCTAATCACTGCTCATCGTATCAGCGCTCTGTTTTAGCAGTAACAGGACAATGGCACTCGCTATCAATTAATCACTCAACAATAGGCACTCCCTCTCACTCTCTTCTCATTAAATTCTTGGGTTGGAATATGAAGGCTATGTATGATCTTTTTTTACATCTTCAATACTTTTGGTGCTTTTCAATGTGTAAATAACAGATATTGTATTGTTTAAAGCATATGTTATAAAAAGTGTCCAGATCACTTGTGGATCTTTTTATACATTTGCAGAGAGTTGCAACAATTTGCATTTGCAACAGTAACAGCCCTATGTTACTTCAGCTAATGAAAAATACATATCACTGTCATCTGACAACTTTGCGCCTTGGCTTAAAGCTTTATCAGTCAGTCTGTCAGGATTTAGGATAACAGTGAAGCCTCCTAAAATGTTTGGACCCATGCACAGATCTATATTTGCATTTGTGAATCTTTTTATGCCCATGCAAAATGTTCTCCAACGGTAACTGCAGCCCACAGAGTACAAATATCAGCATTACACTTTTTCAAGTCAGATGGGACCAGGATATCTGACTGCTCAATAATAACATTCAGTTTAAATTTTCATGAGTAATCCCAAGCCATCTTTACTATTTTTTTGTATAAGCCAACATTTCTGTATGTGTATGTGTAAAATATTTAACATACTGACATCTGGTGGGCAAGCCTTGTCAGCACATTTACAAAAGGGTGGGAACCTTGTGAGGCACAAAGTCAAATACAAGTACCTTAGGTTAGTACATTTACAAAAACCTTTCTCAAAAAATTGAAACAATATCCTTTTGAATCAGCTTTGATACATTAGTTATAATGTTTGAACATTAATCATTACTCTTTTCTTCTAACCTACATTTTCCCCTTATTCTCACCAAGATATTTAATTTTTTTAATTTTCAAATTTTTGATATGTGAGCAAATTACAGCATGGTTGGTTGCATGAGTAGTAGCATGAGTTCTCATACAGTTTCTTGTACCAATGGTTCATCAGCACCATGGGGCTACAACTGACTTATGCTGTAATTCTTTTCTAGTGTAAAGTGTAATGGCTGCTGTTGGCCTTGTAAAATATATCTTAATGATTTGTTTCTTAATCACAGCTTTAATGGAAGTTCTAGTTTTCTAGTGTGTAGAAAATATACAGTACAAACTGTAATTCCTTTTTTAAGTCTTTTTAAAATTATTGGTCATGCTTGACTTGTCTTACTGGATATCAAAATTTTAATCATACCCTTGTTCTATGGCCATGATGTGATGATATCGTCTTTTTTCCTCTAAATGTTATTGAGAAGGTAACGTTTTTTAATGTCATGTGATACTGTAAATGTTGGAAAAGATTCAATTTTGGACCTGTAACTTCCTTCCTAAGTGACTCCTTGTTGTGACAAACTTTTTATTATTGTGTTTTCTACTGTGTCATGTACAGAAATTTAGGTTTAATTTTCTTAACTGCCTTATTACTGGATTCGCTTTAGGCTGTTGTTGATATAGGAGGAGAATCTCTTATTCTCACTGTTTTGATTTAGTGGCTTTATATCTTATCCAGTAACCTTAATTCTTACAGTTTTTACATTACATACCTATGAAGCTGTCCATCATGGATATACTGAAGCTCTACTGCAGCCTAAATTTCACACACATTGTACACTATGGCTTTTAATTGTCACATAAACTGAAAACAAATAAACAGAGTCATTGTATTCAGTTTATTTAGAATGTCACAATAAGAAAAAGACAACAATAATCTAATTTAAATCTACATAATGTGTTGGAATATTAGATTAAAACAGATGAATCTTTCATCACACAAAGCCAGTGGTTATAGAGGGCATTTTGAAATGACAGATTAAAGAGTTCTTGGTGGTATTTTCCCCATCAAATGTTTCTTTGAGTTTCGTTCTGGCCTGAAGATGATAATATAGCATTTTGGTACAAAAATGCATACCAGCAAACCAAAACTGGATGCCAGAATGGCAAATATCTCAACAGCTACAGTGAACTTCCCGGGAGAGCTGACATATGCTGGGATGAAGGCGATCCAGACTGCACAGAATATCAGCATGCTGAATGTGATGAGTTTGGCCTCATTAAAGCTGTCTGGAAGCTTCCTAGCAAGAAAAGCCAGTATGAAACACAAGAGAGCAAGAAGTCCGATATAACTCAAGACAGCCCAGAATCCAACTGCTGATCCCAGGGCGCACTCTAAGATGATCTTTTCTTTATAGTACTTCATGTTCTTCTTTGGGAACGGAGGGTTGACTGTGAGCCAGATGATACAAATCAAAACCTGAATGAGGGTGAAAGTCAGAACACTGAGTCTCTGCTGTGTTGGACCAAACCACTTCATGACTTTGCTCCCTGGAAGTGTAGCTCTGAAGGCCATCAAAACCACTATGGTTTTCCCCAGCACACAGGATATACAGAGAACGAAGGTGATGCCAAAAGCTGTGTGTCTCAGCATGCAGGACCACTCAGAGGGCCGTCCAATGAATGTCAGCGAGCACAGGAAGCATAGCTTTAATGAGAATAATAACAGGAAGCTCAGATCTGAGTTGTTGGCTTTTACTATGGGTGTCTCTTTATGAGTTAAAAAAATGATAGATGTCAGAAGAGACAAAAAAACCCCAACACAGCTGAATCCAGTCAAAAGAGCTCCCATGATCTCTTTGTAAGACAGGTATTCAGTGGGCTTTGGGAGGCACTGATCTTTCTTTTCATTGGGCCAAAATTCAGGAGGGCAGGTTAAACACTCTAGAGAATCTGTAAAATACATGACATTAATCAGAGGTACAGTAGTTCCAGTTTATTAAAACATAAAAGAAACTATTGTTAAATTAGCCCATTAGAAAATCCTTACTGACTTGTTTGGTTACTGATTGTTCCCTCGGGACACTCAAAGCAGTCAAAGCAGCACACCGGCTTGAACTTGTTTAGGGCTTTACGGGTCCCAGGTGGGCACGGCTCTCTGCAGACAGATCTTGGAATCTGAATTGGCCAAAACCAGAATGCTTTAATTAAAAAAAAGTTTTATATTAAACCGATATTGTAATTTCTAACAAATTCATATGCAACTACTTACTTTATTATGTACACTGTATATTAAAAGATACAACATGACTTTTTCTTCAGTCAAGACTACTTAAGCCTGTTTGACAACTGTCCCCAATCACCCAGAGAAAAAACATCACCCATGGTGGCCAGTTGTTTAATTATTTAGCTCAAATGTTGCCTAGATCTATTTATTTCTCTATTTGAGACACAAGGATAATGCATGCAGTGTTTTTAGTGCAGTTTACCTCCTCACTGTCTCCTCCCCAGACTACTTCTGTGTCATCTTTGAGTTTGAATTTTTTTCCCTCTGGAAAAGAGGTATCATATTGACCAATGTTTACAATTTTAACAGAGCCATCATCCGTCATCTGCCAGTTAACTAAGTCATACTGGGCAACTGATTCTCCATTTTCATCAAAGAAAACTTTGGCTCCATTCGGTGTGGTAAAATTGACATATTTCATCTGTTCCAACACCTATAGAGAGATGATTACCACATTTTAGGACACAAGCAACTCAGAGGGAAAAACTCTCATCACATCTAGTACTTACTAGCTTAGGCTCAACTCCGTTTTTATTTACACAAGGCTTCCCTGTTGTAGGATTTGAGCCATTTGTACATTGCAGTAGTGCATGGAGGGCATACGCCACCAGATACACTGCTTTATACACATTATTCTCAGGCCTGAATTGTGCCACGTCAGTGTAGTCGCTGTGTACGGTCCTAAGATCCTCAGAGCCAGTACATAAAGTGGATCCATTAGATGGAGAAAAGCTGCAGTCAAAGAACTTCTCCCAGAAAGCTTTAATCATAGTACTGTTTGGCTCATCAGAAGGTTTCAAGCTGAGTAAGAAATCACCAAGACCTGGTATGGATGCCTCAGGGAGGGCAAAGCCCATTGCACCTTGTAAAATGTTTTTCCTCTCAACAGATGCCAGCTGTTCTTGCATGATCCAGGACTCACTGCCAAGCCACTGCTTTCCAGAAATATTATAATTTTCCATTTTTGACAGGAACAACTTTGTGTAATAGAAGGACATAAACAACAGGACCACCTTTGATGAGGACGTCCTCAGTGAGTCCACTATATCAGTCAACCTTTTGGTAGAGGTCTTACTAAAAGGCAAAGTGTATTCAACACATATGCCTTCTTTCTTTGCTTCCTTGGTCAGTTCAGCAACTCCTGTCTCAGCATACAAACCCACAGAGTAAATAACCCCCACCCAGCGCCAGTTAAAGTATTTCATAAGCTGCACCAGAGCAATGATTTGGAAGCGGTCACTTGGCACAGTTCTGAAGAATGTGGGATACAGTCTTTTGTCACTCAGACAAGCACAGGTTGAGAGATGGCTCACCTTTAAGAATGAAAAATACAGACTCAGTGCAATCTCAAACCAATAAGGAATATATAATCACACATATTTCATCTCACCTGTGGAATGGAAAGCGGACTTAGGATGATGTTTATGTCTTCACTTACTCCGGACGATGAATGACCTAAGAGGGCTTGGATCTGACCATTGCAGCCACTGGTATCCTCTATAGTTACAGCTTCTATGGCTGCTCGTATCAGGTTTTCACTCCCACAGCCGTTATACAGTCTATAGCCCAGACTTACTCCAGGAAGCAGTTTAGTGTCTCTGTTGATCTCCTCCACAGTAAACATCATTGTGCGGGCAAACTTCAGCTCCCTGTCATTTAACCTGTAAACAGAGTTATTCAAGGCTGATGAACCATTCATCATAAAGAATCATTTCACAAAACATAAGATCAGAACAAATAACATGACATTACTATAATGCAAACAGATTTCATATTTAAAGCATAGAGACTTACTTAGAGCAGACTGAATATGGAATTTCTTTGTAGTCATTGTCTCTCAGTTTGCGTGTGCTACTCATGGAGAAAACTCCTCCGATCATAAGATCACCTTCTTTTGAAAACTCCATGAACCCTGTCTGCCCGATCACTTTGCATGTTTGATTCTCTGACTTTGCTCCTGCCAGCAGAATCAATAAGAGAACTGTGATCCAACCCATCATCAGCCACCCTCCCCGTCACTGAAGCAAATTTGGTGTGAAAGCAGACCTTTAATACTTTTTTAAACCATAAGAGGAATATCACCAGCCAATGTGAGCACTGTTTTCAATTCTCTGGGGATGATAAGACTTTATTGCCTCTTGCAAAAACATGACTCTTCTTGCTTATTTGTTTTCTTCTGAAAGTATTCTGCCTCTTTTAATAAATCTTGAATATATAACCCTGTGTCAGTTTTCAAACAATACTTTATCAGTGCATCACATATTATTAGACTGAAATATATGAAGATACTGTTTTATTTAAAATCTTTAAGAATTTTCCTCTTATTTATTTATTTATTACACATCCTAAAGGCAAGTTACCATAGGCTCTGATAAGATCTGGAATAGCACATTTTACAAATCAACCTTACTTTTTATGTTGATCATTATACACCTGATGTACAGCAAGCTTTCTAGAGGGAAAGTGCAGATCAGTGGAACATGTTATTTTTTGATACCTGTGAGAGATATATAAAATACGCATTACAAACAAACTTAGACACATGATGCATACAATTAAACATCAGAGGTGCACAATATATTTTTTGCCAATATCTGATATGTTTGTTTCTATTCCAATATCTATACCACTATTTAAATGTTCCTCAGTCTGAAACTTCAGTTTATATTGGTCTCAGAGGTCCCCAAAACATGCCTGGGAAGTTTGTTTCTGAAAAAAAAAAAAAAACTTGAGTATTGGATTTTTGCTTGTTTACAAAACCCTCTTGTTTCAGCCCTGCTCAGGTGTTTCTGTTTCTGTGGCTTTAAATGTTAATGAGCTGTCTGACTCCGCCCCTCTCAGGAAATGGATGTGGCTTAATGGATGTGGTTCTCCTGATCCTAGGATCAGGGAGTAGTGTGGAACTTTCTTCCAAGCGGGGACGGCCAACCGAACCTGTGGAAGGTGCCAACATTCCACATGACATCATGAGGGGAAAATCTGAGAACAGCTTTTTTCAGCACAGATTTTCAGAAGGGGGGGGGGTCTGATTCTTAGGGGGATTGTGGAAAAGCCAGGGGCACATATTTTTGTTAAAAAAGACTGAAAAAGTGTATTTTGCATAATATCTGACCTCTAAAGGTAAATGACTTGAATAACTGAGCCATGTTTGAAATTGCCTGTTGTCATTCTTACCAGTTTATAAATGGTGCATAAGTTACTGTCATACAAAATTACATGTGATCTCTGCATATAGTTTATGTCTTTAAAGGAAAACCTAAGTGTTGAAATGTACCTGATGAACATAAAATAGATTTTAAAAAAAACACACGCAAAAGAGGTTGTTGCAGAAGAAAAATAAAAATAAATACATAAATAGATCAGACTTTGATGCAGTATTTGTGAATCTTAAAAATCACATGGGTGAATGTTTTTTTTTCCCCTTTTTTGTCAGTATCTTAGAATTTAGCATTAAAAATGAGAATGAAAAAGTAGTGTATTAAAATTGAGAAAATGAACTAGCCATAAAGAAATAGTGATACATTTTTTTTCATATTTCCCACCCTTGAATACAGGACACATTTCCTTTTAAAAGAGTCACTTTTAATACATTTACAAAGAGCTTTGTACATACTGGATTGTTAGAACTGCATGTGAAAATAAAAAGGATGAAAAAAATACATGAAAACAGAACTGAACATGTTTACACAGCCACTTTCTGCTCATTTTCAGTTTTCGTTGTCAAATGTATCCACGTTCAGACGGCAACATTTCGAAAACAATCTCCTGCTCACAAACTGCAGGAAACACCAAAAATGCTGTAACAAAGTGATTTACTGCACAAAAAATCTGTCTCTGCAACAAAGGCAGTACTGATCATTCATTGTTTTTGATGTGTTTTTGTCATCATGATAATGTGTGACATTTTGATCATACTGGGGTGCTTGAGAGTAAACCCTCCTCGTCATCACCATTGTAGTGCAACAGGGAAATTTCACTGTACATATAAACACAGAAATGTTTCGCTAGATCAGTTTTGTTGTAACCAAGATATCCGCTGAGAATAGTTCAGTTTCCATGGACAAATTTAGCTTCTACAGTGTTTAATTTCCCATGTATTTCCTCACAGTGCTTCCTGTGAGTGCAGCTGGTAAAAGGAGAGGCTTTTCAGAGTGACATTTCTGTTTCCCCTTTTTCAAATATATCTGCTTCTTGGAAGCGATTACACCTATCTTTTTCAACCTTAACCCTGAACATGGAAGCTTCAATCCTGTCTCCTTCATCAGCTGTGCAGCCAATGGAGGAGACAGGATAGTCTACGGGCTGGTATTTCTGTGTTAAAATGAAGAAGAAAGATAAAGGCAAAATCATTTCCAAGCAGCAGATAAATTGGGAAAAGGGGAAATAGAAATACTGTTCTGAAAAGGCTTTCCTTTTTTCAGCCATTCTTATAAGCAGGAAGTGCTGCGCTTTATGAGAAAATTCATGAGAAATTAAAGACCATTGTAGGAGAATTTGTCTGTGGAAAATCAATTATTCTCAGCAGATGTCTACTTTATAACCAGACTGAGCTAATTTTATGTGTTTATATGAGCCATGAAATTTCACTGCACTGCGATGGTGATTATCATGGGAAAAAGATAGATGGAATTATTTCCAAAATTAATAGTATGACTTTATCTAAAAAAAAGCATTTACAGCCCTCAAAATGAAAATAATATTTGCCCTTTTCACATTTATCTGATGCACCGTTCTTAATCCAGCTGTCTGTGACTGACAAGCTAAATCACAGCTCAGACTTCTGTGACACGCATGGCAATTGGCTGCAACTGTAGTGCGCATGGTCGTTTTCAGAAAGTGTCATTTTGCCCATCTACGTGGAGATGGGGACGTTTTGAAAACTTTTGATTCTTGAGCCCGTTTCCATATTGCTCCATTTTCAGGCACCCAAAATGCCATTCTCATGTAGTCAGACAGCCAAAAAGCCACAAAACTTTTGTGTTTTCTACTGAAAACGTTGCTGTGTAAACAGGGCCTGCATCTACATTTTTTATTAGGGTTGCACAATATTATCAGCGTGATATTGAAATCGGAAGATATCAGCTTAAAAAGTGAATTATCAGCAGATATGAACATTTCTGCCAGTATTATCAACCAATATATTGGCTCTAAAAATTTGCCTATATCAGTTGAAGATATTGGCCATACAAACAGATAAGTTAGTGAAGTTACAACATCTGAAGTCCTGTCCTGATACATCACCATTCCTTGCACTTTAATGTGTATTTTAAGGACTGAAATTTGTTAACTTGTTAATCCTCAAACATTTGATTTGTGTGTTTTTAAGGGCTAAGGTTTAAGGTCTGAACTACATTTAAATATTGGTTTAAATATTTTTAACAGCTTACTTTGAAAATGTTGGTATATCGGATAATGGCAAAAATCCGATATCCTGCATCCCTATTTTTGCTATCACTTTCAAAATTTGACATTTATCTATGTTAATCTGTTAATCTTAATTACTAGTAAATACTTAATTGGGACCCTTGTGTTGTGTAGACAGGTTACAAGTCGAACATTTAAAAGAAAACTCAAAATGTGTATTTTTGTCGAGATGGTTTGCAGCAAACTTAAAAATGACACAAAAACACAGTAAAAAGTAGCAAGTAGCTGCACCTGCCCTAACACAGACCAAGCCTTTAGTGTTGATCCAACACTTTCCTCAACAGGTGTTTCCTCAAACAACGGTTTGACATGCTTCATGTCAGCAAGAGGGCTGACGAAGCAGAAAAACATCACAACAGCAGACAGAGCCTTTAATTGCTGGTGCGTGTTACCACAAAGTTTCATGATCGTTAAAGCACTCCTGCAGGCTATCATCACCTGTAGAGTTCTCCCTAGAGCACTAGAAAGGGACACAACCAGAGACATCCCAATACCAATCCTGGACCACTCAGAGGGCGGGTGGGTGGTCGCTGATGGTGAAGAAGAGTGCAAAGTGAGGGAAAAAAGCATCATCACTGTGGAGGTGCTAGCATGAGCAGGACTGACTCTGTATGGTGATATTTTTAGTCTTCTGATGTAGAATCCAACCATTAACACAGCTGCCAGAAAAAATCTTGCACACCATCTGGGAGGTCCTGCTGGCTGCAATCTCTCCAGTCTGCTCTCGTGAACATAACATTTGATTTGATCTGAGGAAGACAAGAAGTTTTTACTCTTGAAATTCTTTAGATAAAAGTTAAAGATCTGTGTTCTGTTTGTGGATGTTACCGGTTGGTGTTAGGAAGTTTTCCTTTGGGCAGGGCAGGAAATAGTGAGGTGATGGCATCTGTTTAAAGCATATGAAAATTAGTTACAGCACACACATTTCATTTATTATGATAAATACTTTTTTTTTTTTATGGAATTCATTTTCCAACAGCCAGCCCTACTACTGCCTTCTTGTTGGTTTACAAAATGCAATATTTTTATTTTTTCAAAAACAAAAGTCACTGAAAGAGCCTTGCAGGATTAGATTTATACCAGTTAGATTTCTGTATATAGGAAATCTCCTTATTGCAGTGAAAACACTTTAAAAATCCTCATTTTCTATAAAACTTAATTTTATTCATCGCAAATATAAACTTAATCTAAGATTGATTAACAAGTTAGCAATCTACCCTCATTTTCTCCTCGTGTACCTCTGGCCACATAAACACATGCATGCACACCAAAGTTATAATAATTTTAGGCTTTTCATCAGTTTTTATTTCAATTTCATTTTTACCTTTTATTTTATATTTCAGTTTAGTTTTAATCAGTTTTTCCTTCTGGGTTGCTAGTTTAGTTTGGTTTTCATTTTGCAAAAATTCTTTGTTTTAGTTTAGTTTTTATTAGTTTTAGTGTTTTAGTTTTGTCGGCAATATCGGATACTCGTCAGGGGCGAGACCCAAAAGGGCTCATCACTTTTCATTTCATTCATTCGATTCTGATGTTAATTCACAATTTAAGACCAAAAATTACCACTTTGTGAAGTCTTCTCCAATCAAATCAGGGGATTTTACTCTCTCCAGGCTTGGGCATACATGTCAGTCATTATGCTGCGGTCAAAAACTAAAACTATAATCACCTTGATGCACACACGCTCACACATCCATGCAGAGAGGTGCTGAGGTTTGTCCAAACTACAACTCCATCATAGATCTATTGATGTGCTGTCTTTACCTTTTAATGTTGAACTATGTTGATGTTTGAAGGGCTTGTATACAGTTCCAGTGTCATTCAGAAGCACTTTTTCTGATCATTTCGGTACTATTGTTACTAAATCTGCTTGAAATGCAGTCCTTCTTATGTTATCTATATACACATTTAATTGCAATCATCTAATAACAGAACCCGTAACAAATACAATTATTTTTTTGTTTAAGTAAAAAACAAAGGCAATGACCTGGGTGTAGTGAGCTGCACATTTCAGAAGACCAGATGGGACACAGATGCATCTGCAGTTCAAGTGTGTGCTGTGATTATCACTCTTTAGCTGCATGAAGGGAATTACAGACAAATGCACAAGGTTTTACATTTATTCTTATGTACTGTACTGCTCTAATTTCAAGTTCTACTTAAATTCAACACCTGATCGTTTAAACCACATTTCCTGTTTACAACATATACGGCACTCACCTCTATAGGCAGTTGAATGCAGCTTCTCCTAGACAAGAAGTAAACCACAAACTGCTCAATATTACACTTGCAGAAATGCCTGTTCTGCATCTCTTCATTCTTCCTTTGCAACATGTTCATACAGCCATAGAGAGGCACACATTTCATTGTCGCACAGGGAAAGAGGGTGCAGTCTTTTTTTATCCTAGTTTGATGCCTGTCCAAGGCAGCGCTCATTTCTGGACATCTAAACAGAGAAGTAGCATATGTCACGTTTTTCATACATTCAGTTAAATGCACAGCTTCTGCAAATGTTTACAAAAAGCAGTACAGCCCAGTCTCTTTTAAATGGAATATCACAACATCCAGTGCAGCCCAACTGTAAGAATGTCTGTGTTAATAATTGCAGTAAATTGGCTTCAGATTGTAATTCACCCATTAAAGCTTCTCTGGAGATCGTCTAATTATCTTTTGAGAGGTGCCTCAGTTTGGTGTTTAGTCTCCCATAATTCAGGCTGGATCCCCACTGAGGACAACATTTAATTACAAACTAATCCCACAGTGTCTTTGTGAACCTCAACACTGTGGTATCCAGTTCTGGACCAAAAAAAGCAAGTTCAAGAGCAAGGCACAAGAGAGGAAAACAATGAAAAGACAGAAAATATACCACTAATTTACTCACCTGTCATGTCTCTTTGTTAGTTTAGTTTTGCCATGAATATCAGCATTTTTTTGTATCATACTTGAGCTGAAGCGATTTGTTCCTTCATTGTGCCTACTCAAACCAACCTCAGAGCACTGGTCCCATCTTAGCCATGTGCCAGACGACACCATCCATGTGAACAGGGTTAAGAAGAGAAACGTGACTGTTGTCATCTCAGAGCCTTGTCTTTGGCACAGGCGTGCTTCATGGAGAAGATGTATTATATAGCCTCTTATCTGCTTCTCAGGAGGTGTAGCAAGCCACTCAGTGGGCTATCCTCTGAGGTACTTTTTTTTTTTTTTTTTGTGCTCATGACCTCTAGGAGGTCATGCATGCAAAATAAAAATGACAAGTAAAGCTGGGCCCAATTTTTCCTCTCAAGATTATAATTACCTGGTTAACATTGTGTATCAAAGCTGATATGAATCAATTTGCAATGATTGGATTCGAAAACATACATAAATAAACCCTGTGATGTGATAATGAACTACAATTATTAATGCAAGCCATGCAATATCGCACCTAATATCACATCACATCTTAAGTGGTTTGGATTTACATTTTATGATGATCTGTCAGGTCTTGGAGACATTGCATCATTTTAATGCTTGAACTTGCCTTTATCGAAATAAGTTCAAAACAAATTCTGCATAGTTGAAGCATATGAGCGCTGTGAATGTCAGAGAAAGTATAGGAAGAATGGTCGTACAGCCAGTAGCAGCCGGCCTTATATTGTGTGGACTCTACTGTCATTCTACAGCCTAGTTTACATCTGTAACTCTGCAGCCTCATAACATCACTAACAGATTTCAAAAGCTGCACAGCCCTACGTCACAATCTGACCACAGAATATGCAGAGGCATACTATATTACACAAAGAATGTAATATTTTATATCAGTGACAAAGCTGCACAGCTGTTTCAATGAAAACCTTAAAATGAGCTATTGAACTTCACAGGGATGCTGCTCTCTCTCTCTACATCAAAGGGATAATAATGGATTACTTTATGAAAAAGTAATCAGATTGCTTTAGTTTTGAAGATTGCTGTTTTGAAGATTGCTGCACTCACAAAAGATTTAAAAGCCTTTGTTGACCTTTTCTGTCTCTACAAATCAAATCTACTGCTACTAATTACATACAGTGCCTATAAAAGCAATTCACTCCCTTGGATGTTTTACCCTCTTATTGATTTTGTAAATCAATCATGGTCAATATAATTTGGCTTTTTACACACACAAAAATACAAAAAAAAACCTCTTCGATGTCAAAGTGAAAACATTTCTCCAAAATAAAGTTAATTTAATAAAAATATGCAAAGTAAAATAAGTGACTTCATAAATACCCCTTCAAGTCAGTATTAAATAGATACACCTTTGTCTGCTATCACAACACTGATTCTTTATGGACAGTCAGGCTTACACATCTTTACACTGCATTTTTGCTCCATTCTCGTTGCAAAATGGCTCAAACTCTATCAGCTTTCATGGAGACTGGTGTGAAGAGCCCTCTTCAAGCCTAGCCACAAATTCTCTATTGGATTAAGGTCTGTGCTTTGACTCATCCACTTCAGAACATTCACCTTGTTGTCTTAAAAACTTTTCTGTGTGCTTTGTGTCATTGTCTTGCTCAAAAATAAATCTTCTCCCAAACTATAGTTCTCTTGCAGACTGAAGAAGATTGTCCTCCAGGATTTTCCTATATTTTGCTGCATTTCCTTCCAGGGACTGCTGCCGAGAAGCATCCCTACAACATGATGTTGCCACCACTGTGCTTCACAGTGGTGATGGTTTGTTTGCGGTGATGTGCAGTGTTTGGTGTCAGCCAATCATAGCGTCTTGTCTGATGTCCAGAAAGCACCTTTTTGGTCTCATCAGAACAAAGAACTTTCTTCCACTTGACCATGGCGACTCCCACATGCCTTTTAGTGAGCTCTTTTAATCTGAGTTTTCTTCAACAGTGACTTCCTATTTGCCACTTTCTCATAAAGCTTTGAGTGGTGAAGAACCCAGGCATCAGTTGTTGTATGCAGAGTTCATTTTGACATTAAAGGGGCTTTTTGTAAAAAATGTGCCATAAAAGCCAACTTATATTGACCATGATGTATTTATAAAATCAGTAAAAGGGTAAAATATCCAAGACCAAAATATAAAACTTCTTTCCTTAAGTCATGCAGTGATGTTTTCAGCACAAACAAAGGAAATGTCCCACAGTGAAAATGCAGGGAAGACTACTAACGGCGTGGAAAACAGCCAAAGTAGTTAATTTGACATGTTTTTTCTCCGACAAGGCACATAACCATTTTTAAGGATTCTGGGGTGGCCAGTCATCCAGGTGACAGCTGGCCCTCCCTTTGATTCAGGCCCTGCTTTCATAGAACACATAATGACGTCACATTTGCAGCACAGGCCTTCAGTATAACTTTACTGTCATATTGAATATTGCCTTTTACCTGAAGAAATTATTGAAAATCTGAATAACTTTGTTCTAAAGAATAATGCAGTGAAACGTAAGGACTTTTAAGAGTTTTATTTAAATAGAAACTGACCATATGATTAATTAAATATTTAAATACTAAACATGTGCACGTATGATGGTGACTAAAACATCTGAAACATTAAAGCAATTAAATCAATGATTTGTGAATCATTTCACATGTGAAATTATAAATCTGTCTTAAGGTATAAAGGGCAGAATGTGGGATTATCTGCATAATCTAGATAAGTCTTATTTATAAATCTGGTTTCTTTGCTATTAAAAAATAGAATAATACACAACAAAATATTTTAAATGTGTCCTCCATTTTAAGCCTTTTCAAAGAAAAAAAATATTAGTACTACATCAGATTTTCGTTTTTTTTAAATCATCATAAATTGTTTTAATCATATCTTTGCTTTTGTCTTAATTAAGGAAACAGCAACAAACAAAACAAGTATCTCATACAGATAGGATGTTACAAAAGAAGAGTGTGGCCAAGGCTCTCAGTGGCATTGTTGAATCTGAGGTGACATCAATGAACTGCTCCTAGTCTGGCGAAGTCAGAATAGGAGCAGCCCCCCCCCCACCTTTGGCTCACCTTATGAACCGCTGCATTAATGTATATAAAATAGATCATTTTTAATGCGATGTTTTTTTCTCTGTTAATTAACACTTGACATGTGATGCACTCCACAGTGTTTTCTCCACATATCAAAGAAACACTCATTATATCATACTTTGCAGAAACATTCATGATATTAACGCTACCAGAAAAAATAAATCTCTATTTTGTTAGATATCAAAATGATGACATTGTAACTCACAAGTATTTTACCTAGAATTCCCTCCTCACACAAGTCAAATTTCTTGGGTTATTTTATTTTAGGACTGGGCTGTCAGGATACACACCCTAAAAAAATAGTCTTTCTAAAACGGCAGTGCTTATGATATTTTTTCATTAAATTATTGCCTTGTTTAGTGCCATGTTTACTTCCCTTGTCCTGTCATATCTCCTCTGACCTGTTGTTTGGTTGTACATGAAGTAAATATTTCTTCTTAGACATCTCTCCCTCATTGTTGGAAAATGTTGCTGCTTTAGGTGCTTGTGTGATAATTGCATGGTTTGAAACAACCAACAGTATGTAGGTGCTGTGTTTCTCACAGTGGGAGAATGATCAATAACCTTTTAGTACTTTTGTGATTGTTTTTTAATTATTATTATTTACTAGTGAACTTTTTCTTGAGTATTTTTTTTGTCTTTCTGTCACAGTGCTGGGAGCAGGAAAAAATGCATCTGCTCTTTTCATGTATGAGATAGACACAGATAATGACAACTAGAATCCTGAATCACTGTTATCCCACTTAAGTCCTGCTATCTTTTTTCCCAACTAAACCACAGGCATTTTAGCTCTGCTAAACCTGTATGCAAACCCCATCTTCCTCAAATAGCTGATATAGTAAAGCTGGTATAGTAAGGTAACGCTGTTAATATTGTTATAGTCATGTCTGAAGAACAGTCCTCTGACTTGTCCCTGTCTTGTCAAGCTACAGTGCAACAACTCTCATGTGGCTCTGCTCTTTCAGCAGTCTCTGTGAATACTTTAGACTCTCCCAGAAATTTGCTGCAAAGGCAAACGGTTTAAAAAGTGGGTGATGTGTCCCAAAGAAATTAGGAAGCAGGAATTTGTCAAACTACCTGATAACAAAATAATCTTGTGCTTTAAAATTTGACATTTACATGTGACACAAGACAATCAAGTTTTTGAAATTCAGTGCATCCAAGATAACTCAGATGAGAACAGTTAACAACAATGATGTACAAAGACCAAACTCAAGGCTTTTGTTTGTTTTATACATTATGAAATAAAGTGAAATGTTCAGCACAGCTGCCACATACTCTCCTATGACTTAAGGTCACTACTAAGGAGCAAGAGTACACCTTATGCAGCCTGTGCAGTGTCATCTGTCTGCTTATCTGCCCCTCTCCTAAATCTATGTCTGACTTCATACTGTTAAATCTGAAGGAATACTTCCTGCAGTGGTGTTAAAAGCTGGATTTTTAGAGTGGTGACAAATTTAGAATATCATACAAGCACATAATATAACCACATGTAAACACACTTACTCCAGGTATTTTAAAGAATAGACTAATTTAGTAGGCAGGTATGTTTTCCCCTCTTCCGCTGTGAAAGCTGTAAACGGATCCCAAAATGAAGTATCCAGCCCTGGCCAACTTAGATGGTGTTGTCCTTCCCAGCAGTGAGACAGGTGGCCTCCTCTCTCACGTCCACTTCTGATAAGCTCTCTAGACTGACCTCTTTTTCCCTGTCCCTGTCTTTTTAAACTTAGACTGGGCCGTTCATGGCCAGCCTTCTGTCCATGGACCTGCTGCGTCAGAGCAAACCACACATGAAGCTGTGATCCCAGGAGAGAGAAAAGATAACTTTGCTTGTTTGATAAAATGAAAGACGATGCAGTAGTCAGACAAAATATAAATGTGGTTTGAACTTAGGAACAATTCTGCTTGTCCAGCTAAAAAACCTGAACTAAAGGGGAGTAATAATTAACAGACTTTTTCTTGAAGGGAAACAATTATCATTACTGATAGTTTCTAAAGCTCTTAAATCTAAGCAATGAGAGGTTTTCTTGATGGGCCTTTTACTCATTTAGGCAAAGCAAGTTTTCTTTTATGTCACCTGTCATACTCTAAGGAACATTTATTTATTTCAAGATTTGTTTGAATTGAATTCCTTTATTTAGAGAGGAGGGCAGTGGATGGAGTCAGAAACCAGGATAAGAGAGTGGGGAAAGACATCTGGATAAGGAGCCACAGGCCTGTAAAACCCACAACCCTGATAAGAAACTTGGTTCATTAAAAAAGATGAGAAGAAATTTGCAATCACGAGAATGAGAGGAGATTTAACACTCTTTTTAAGACGACCTTTATAACAAAATAACAAAATTGTATTTCATTTAAAGTCACAAAAAGCAAATTCAGATAAATTTTAAAATGTTTTCATTAGTAATCATCATGACCTGAACATTCTTGAATAGATATTGTTCATGTCTAGTCCAGCCATGACTCAAACTCTGCATTGTAACAAAGGTCTGGTATAGTTTTTATTTTTACTGACACCAGTACTAGTTAAATAGTTTTCAAAAAGTGCCAGTGCCTGAATCCATACTCTTAAGTGAAGAAAGTGTGATAAGTCATCAGCTTAATAAAAGCTGTCTCAGTATCATAAATGATTCAGAAATAAGATGTCAATAGAACATAGAAGCAAAGGTAACAGGTGTAAGTCCTTCATATTATTTCATGCTTTTTCTTTGGAGTATCAGAGATTGCATAGGGGTGGTGAGGTACCAAAACGAAGCACAGAAATCTGTCTTGTATTTCTGTTTGGTAGGTATCAGATGTGTTGGCACCGGTGCTATGTTGGTACCAGATGTCGATACTCGTCACTAATCTTAACAGCACTTGAATTCAAAACCTCAAAGCTGTATTTTGACAATTATTTGTTTCTTTTTCCCAAAAATATCTGCATTGAAAATGTATTGTTACTGATAGTTTTAGAAGTTCAGTTTGATATGATCACCTAAAATCCAACCTTTGCTTCATTATTTTAGTTATAATGTAATTTTCAGATACTTTTTAATGTATCTGTTACGTTCAGGATATTTAAATAGGGTTAAATTTTACACCCGGAATGAATGAAAATGGAATCAAGTTAAGTTTAAGAATTAGATTAATGTTGTGATTTTTTTAATCAATGTTTCCATTATCCCGTTTCCCATTGTTATACATTTGTCCCAAACATATATTTTCTAAAGCTTTTTGTTAAAATATGGACAGGGATGCAGCTGAAGATCTGAACTGAATTGATTTTTGCTTGAGGCTTAAAGTCATCAAACCATGCTGTAAGATTTACTGCTTCTGAAGTCATCTGTGAATTTGAATGCTCTGCAATCAAGAGAGGAATGGCCTTTACTTTTTATTTTTAGCCATTTTGTACATATATTTGTATTGCATGTGCCTACATACAGTGCTTAACATATTTATTAGACCACCACCCAAAGTAAGGGTTATGCCACAGCTGCCCTAAATTAACAGCATTGGTAATTACCAAAATCATTTTTTTATGTTTCTGCAATGGTTAATACATCAATATGTAGAAGCTGTTTAACCCAAATGATATTTTTAATGCTAAAATATCATTATTATTGTTATCCACGAATTTTCAAATTTACTGATTTACAAAACAAAACTGAAAAAATAGTAAAGCACATTAATATTTCTTGATTAATATGTCAGATTATAGTTATTAAATTGCATTCCTGAACAGAAAAATGACTTTTAGTGGTTGAATGTTATGCTTGATGTATTTCTGACTTCTTAGAGAAGCTCAGTGAGCCGGCTCAAATTTGGATATGAAAAGGTGAATTAAGTTTGAAATTCCTCATTCCTGTTCAAAATGGTAAAACGTGGAGAGCTCACTGAAACTGAAAGAGTCCGAATTAAAGCACTTCGTGATGCTGGATGGTCTCTGAGACAAATAGGGAAAGAAAGAAAGTGTTCTCACAGTGTGGTCAAGTATGCTTTGGAGTCAATTGCTGAGACGGGTACTTAGAAAACGCACAAAGGAAGAGGCAGGAAATGAAAGTTAACTGAAGCAGATGTCAGACGCCTCAAGATTTGAAGTACTAGAGACAGAAGGAAGACCACTGCTGATCTTCAGGCAGAGATGGATGCTTCTAGATCAGAGTCTGAGAAAGTCTCCAGAATGACCATAAGCAGACGACTGTCGGAACAAGGCTTAAAGGGAAGAATAGCTGCTAAGAAGCCATTATTGAGGCCTGCAAACATCCAGAAACACCTCAGATTTGCCAGGGAGCACAAACACTGGACTGTTGATGACTGGAAGAAGGTACTCTGGACAGACGGGTCCAAGTTTGAACTCTTTGGTCAGCATCGTCATGTTTATGTCCGCAGAAAAGCTGGAGAACGTTTTGATGCCAGATGCATTGCACCCACAGTGAAACACGGTGGAGATTCCATTATGGTATGGGGTTCCATTTATGGATACGATGTGGGCAAATGAGTGAAAATGGATGGTATCATGAACAAGAACGTCTTACCACAACATCTTAGTGCATTATGGAATCTCTTCTGGACTGAATCTGATTGGTCATGGGTTTATATACCAATAAGACAATGACCCCAAGCATACTTCAAAGCTGTGCAGAGACTATCTGACCAAGAAAAAGGAATCTGGAGTACTGGAACTGATGGACTGGCCAAGTCAAAGTCCGGATTTGAATCCTATTGAACAAATTTGGGATTTAGTAGATTCTGAGATTGATGGCACAAAAGTTTCATCTAAAGCAAGTCTGTGGGAACAGCTAGAAACTATTTGGAACTCAATAACAAAAGAGACTGTGGAAAAGTACATAAAACAATGCCAGCAAGTATGCAACCTGTTATCAAGGCCAAAGGAGGCCATACAGAATATGAAGTTTTTGGATTATTATGTGTGAAAAAGGACTATTTAGTTGTTTCAGTTTGTTATTTGCCAAATGAATAACAATAACATTTTTAGTCTTAAACAAGTTTTTGAAAGATATCTAAAATATTTACAGGGTATCTGCGGGGTCTTGAAAAGTATTAAAAGGTGATAAATCAATTTTGGAAAAATTAAGACCCTTAAAAAGTATTAAAAAGTCTTATCACGACTTTATAAAGTCTTAAATTTTGAAATTATTTTTTCTGAATTAGCTGTCCAAGAGTTTGAGTCCCAAAAACATTGTAAAAGTGTGCGAATTTATTCATTTTTTTTTAAAAACAAAGATGAACAGGTACATAAAAAACTAGGCTATTGTGGGTGCACTCGTAAATTGTCGCTGAGAGCGCCAGAGCGAGCGATATCACTGATGTAAATGGTTACAGCTTGAAGTGGCGGTGAGGTATTAAAAAATACTGAGAAGGTCTTGAAAAAGTCTTTAAAAGGTATTAAAATTAACTTCAAGATTCCTGCATATACCCTGATTTATGTTTTCTCCTTTTTATGACAGGTGGTCTAATAAATTTGTTAGGCACTGTATGTTGATTGTATTTACTTGAACTCTAGCTTGTCTTGACCCAATAATAGTGCAAGACAGAATGATGGATGCAGACATCATGACAACTATTAACAAGACTTTTAGGACCTTCATAGTCCTCACCTGTTCTCTACCCATAGTTATTGTATTATCAAAAGGTGTTAGATTTTATTATTTTGTGCCAAACTTAAAAAAACCCCAACAAAGTTTAATTTAGACTGCTGATAAGAAAGAAGAATGACATGAGAAATCAAGCAGAGAAACAAACAAGTGAGGAGGAAAGAGATCACAACAACCCCCTAATTGATTCCAAGTGTGACATTAGCCTGTTGTGACAGAGGGGTTAATTAATAGACTCATTTTTTCTGCTTGAAACCGTATGCCACCTGATGTTCCTGTTGTTGTGTAAGAGGATGAAGCAATCTTCATTGTTGGTCTTTTGTGTTTGCGTTTTGGGGCCCTGCTCCAGCTCTCCCACAGGAGTCGAGCCACTGGGTAATGAAGTCAAGCCTGCAACAGATGGGGACTTGTTTATCTTTCACTTTTTTTCTTCTGGGTTGTTTTTGTCATTGCACAAGTGCAATGTTAATTTCTGTATTGCATCAGTGTATTTTTGAACCTGAAGACATCAGTGTTGGCACAAGTTTTTTTTTTTTTTTTTTTTTTTCAAATGACAAGGGTATTCTTGGGCTTGATGGGGGCCTTATTGAACAGTAATAATATCATTTTCACATAGTACTAACATAAAGTTTCTTTGTTTCACAGACTCTCCATAAAGGTTTCCTCTAGTCTGTTGGAAGTTATTCAGGGTTTAAACATTTATTAAGTTTTCTGCGTGGGTAAATACAGCCCTTGCTACCATTTCTTTACATTCTCACAGCAATGAGGTAATATTACCTGCACAATTTGTCTCCAAATGACTTTTATTTTCCAGTAAGCTTTTTTTTAATCTGGAAATGTATGCTTTATCTTCTATCATATAATTGCATAAAACAAGGATCTTGAGTCTTGAGTAGAAGTTTTAAAACTGTTATTATATATTTCTTTCAAACAAAGGTCCATAATAGGCAGGAGAAATGATTACAAGGACTCATAACTCTTTGGATGTACCTAAAGGCATAACAGAATCTATGATACTTGTTGATAGATCAATATGAATACCTGTTTTGATATTATAGCATCAGAATTCAATGCCCTCTGCACCTGATTTTAGGTAATGTCTTTCTTTTATTGTCAGACATTGCAAGTAAGTTCCTGCACACTGTGTAGATTACACAGGTGCATTTGGTATTCAGTTTCTGACAAGTTGTACAGTGTCTGTGCAATAATAACCACATGCAGGAGTTTACTTAGGATTTTTTATTGATGAAAACAAGATTTATGATAGATTAACTCTTCTACGGGGCACCTGTGCTTAACCTTTGCTTCTTATTAGGCCATGTCTCATTACAATTATACTGATTGCATCATTCTAAAAACGTGGTATTGAGCAGGGCTCCTGCAGACCCTTGATAAGTTGTAAATAGTCTTAAATTGCACGTTTGAAACTGAAGGCGGTAAAATGTCTTTAAAAGTCTGATTTTTACCAGTGAGAGGTCTTAAATTTTTGCACTTGAGTAAGACATTTCCTTATCAAATCTTTTTTTTTTGCCAACCTTATATGATTTTAGTCATCTTCCACCACAGACTGTTGCGTAAATATTGTCTATAATTCAGAGAATTCAGTGTTGGACGTTCTAAATTTCCTGTAGGAAATCTCAGACCCCTCTCTGTTTTTTTCTGACTCACTGTGATTTAGAAACTTACTGTTGTGAAACACTTGTCCTGTTCTCTGTTACATTTGGGATAGCAGGTTGCCCACTTAAAAATTCTAACAAGCCTTCCCTGAAAAAAGTATGACTCTGCTTTTTAATAGTTAAACTGTTTAGGATAAGCTCAGAACACTGACTCAGCACCAAGCCATGAGGTTAAAGGAACTGCAGAGCTCAGAGACAGGATTGTTGTAAGGCACAGACTGGGGTAGATTCATGACAGACAAAATTAATTTAAATGACTGTAGCATCAGACTACAACAAAACAAAATTGATAAAAAAGCAACAAGGGTCTGAATTCTTTCTAATAAATGCACTGTATATCTTCTTCTGTTCAAAGTTTTGGGATGTGGAGCAGATACTAGCTGTCACTTGGCTGAGAGGTGGCCTACATCCTTGACTGGTCATTGGTCAATCCCAGAACTGACAAATAGAGAAACAAAAAACAAAACAAAACAAAACAAAAAAAAAACTTAGAGTCCTCATTTAACCAAGCCAGCATGTCTTGACTGTGGGAAGAAGCCAGAGGACAGACACAGAAAGGCCCTGTGGGACAGGGAATCAAACCTTTCTGTAAGGCTAAAGCCTTAACCACTGCACCACCATGCAATCCTGTTCAGTCATCAGGGATATGGGAAAGCAAATTTTATCTCTGGATGTTCACATACTGATTTGACAATGGTAACAGAACTGTACAGAGCAGTTTAGGGTTTGTAATTATAAGACATCTATGCTGAGGCAGGTCACAGAACTTAAAAAGTCCTCTTAAATGCTTGCTTTACTGTTCTGATGCTTCTCCTTTTACACAATGGTTGCTTTTGGTTGCATTAGATAAACACTGCTGGCTATGTTTTTTTTTTTTTGTTTGACAGGAAAACTTTATTCAGTGGCTTTTCTGTCATTTTAAGAGCATTTTTGTTGAGACGGTGCTTTTATTTTGGAAGGAGTCTTTCTTAATGAAGGCATTTATACATATTATGCAGCAGTCTTCAATAATGTAGAGATTTGCTGAAACAAGCAAATAAATACTATAACAGAAAAAAAAAGAAATCAGATATTTGAGTTACATGAGAAACACCGGATCAAAAGTGGGAGTATTTACATGATTTAATATTGTATATCATTATTGGACGTTTTGCCCATTATATGTTTTCTAGTGTTCTGCTCAGGTCTGAACAAAATAATGAAACATTTTGGCATAAAAATGCAGAGAAGTAGCCCATAACTGGAGGCTAAGATAGCAAATATCTCCACAGCCACAGTAAACTTTCCTGGAGAGCTGACATACGCTGGAATAAATGTGATCCAGACTGCACAGAATATCAGCATGCTGAAGGTGATGAATTTCGCTTCATTGAAATTATTGGGCAGCTTTCGAGCCAGAAAGGCCAGAATAAAACACAAGAGAGCAAGAAGGCCGATGTATCCTAACACGGCCCAGAACCCCACAGCTGAGCCAAGATCACACTCTAATATTATCTTCTCTTTGTAGTGTTTCATGTTTTTTAGTGGAAAGGGAGGGTTGATTGTCAGCCAGAGTATACAGATTAAAACTTGTATGAGAGTGAAAGCCAGGACGCTGATTCTTTGCTGTGCAGGCCCGAACCATTTCATTACATTACTACCTGGGAGAGTCGCCCTGAAGGCCATTAGTACAACTATAGTTTTCCCCAGCACACATGATATACAGAGGACGAAGGTGATGCCGAATGCTGTGTGTCTCAGCATGCAGGACCACTCAGAGGGCCGGCCGATGAATGTGAGAGAGCACAGGAAGCATAAAGTCAAGGAGAAGAGAAGCATGAAGCTCATCTCAGAGTTGTTGGCCCGGACTAGCGGTGTTTCTTTGTGGCAGTAGAAGACTAGTGTTGTTATCATAGTTAAGAAAACTCCAAGCAAGGAAAATAAAGCCAATAATGTTCCAAGGATTTCATTGTAAGCCAAGAACTCGATGACTTTAGGGATGCAGGTGTCTCTCTGGTTGTTGGACCAGTATGTCGGAGGACATTTCATACAGATGATTGAGTCTGCAAGATAATAGAGAGTATATGTATTAATTATGGGATCTGTTGTCTCAAAATCAGTGCATACTAACATGTTTTACACTTGTTTAATAGGGATGCATCAGATTTTTGCTGATACCCCATATGCTGCTATTTACAAATTTATTTTAGTTACTGATACTGATATTCCATTATGCATTTCAGACCTAAAACATAGGCCCTTATGACGCACTTTAAAGCAGTATTACTAAACCCTGCTTAACCAAAGAGCCAAATTGTTGAAAAATACCTTTAAAAGAGCCATGATCTAAGTGGTGAAAAGTGCAATAAAAATGAGTCAAAGTGGGAAAAACGTTCAAAAAGTAGCAAAGAAGTGGCAGAATGTGGGTGAAAAGGGGCAAACTAGGCATAAAATAGCAAAAACTGGGTAAAAAATGGGGAGAAAAATTAGTTACAGGCAGCAAAAATGGTAAAAAAAAAAAAAAAAAGCGGTTAAAACGTAAAAAATGAGTGAAAAGTCACTGAAATGGGCAAAAAGCAGCAAGAGCGGAAAAAAAATGGGGAAAAGAAATGGAATTCAAAGGCAAAAGACAGCTTAAATGGGTAAGAAGTGGCAAAAAAGGGGATTTTCAAATAGCAAATGGGGAGGGGAGGCACAGCCAAAAATTAAAGGCTGACGATTAAAGGTATCGCTGCACAAGAGTGTAGCTTGCAATGGATAGTTTCTGAGGTAAAAGTTTCCCTTTTTTAAGTTTTTTTGGGAGAAAAAATATTTCAACTGAAGACAGAAGAGCCACATGTTGAGTATCTCTGCTTAAAAGGTTAACAATGGAGAAACAAGCAAACTTGAAAGTTTGTGTCTGTTGGTCCTGCCTAAGTCTCCACAAACTACATGTGGCTATTATTTACAGCCAAATGAGCTAATATCTGCAGGTACCATTTTCAGGTTGATTATATTGTGGATCCCTAATGTTTTATTTATTCTGTCTCATGTATACAGGAAATAAAACATTGGCATGTACCTGTTATGTTACTGATCTCGCCTGCTGGACACGGTATGCATTCATAACAACATACTGGCTTTCCTTTTTGGAGGACCTTATGAGTTCCTGGGAGACAGCTCTCACTGCAGATTGACACGGGAACCTCCTAAACACACAAACACACTTCATATACACTCTGTATGGCATGGAGAGTCAAAGAGGAATGGATAGTATAATAAACCATTATGTATAGGATGATTTTTAGGACAATTTTACCTTAATCAGACCATTTCCCCACACAACTGGGATGTTATTGGTAATAAACTGATTGCTCTCTGGGAGAGAAGCATCATAAACGCCCACTGTTACCCCTTCCATGGTCCCTTTGTGGGTCACTTGCAGATTAACCAGTTCATATCTGGCAGGCGAGTCCCCGTTGCTGTCGAAATAAACTCTTTCCCCTTCTTTAGTGGTGAAATTCACTAAATCAAGGTATTGCAAGACCTATAAAGAAGTGAACAGCTTTAATCTGCAGTAATCTTTGCTTTTATCACTCTGCCAGACTTAAGCAGTGGATCCTCACCTGCCATGGTTGAATGTTTTTACTGTCAGCACAGCTGCCGTTTGCAAAAGGCCCTTTACCCTCTTCACATTTGATCAGGTTGTCAAGAGCGTGAGCGACTGCATAAACAGACTTGTACACATTGTTAGTGAATCTCAGCTCGGACACATCGGTGAACTGCAAGTCAACATTTTGCAGGCTTTCCGACCCAGTGCACGGCTTTTTCTGTGTGTTTTCTGTTTCATTCAGAGCGCAGTTGAACACATCTTCCCAGAAATCCCTGACAAACTGACTGTCGGGAAACTGCAAGGGGTGGAGCTGCCTCAGGTGCTCCTCGAGCCCGGGGATGTCAGCTTTGCTGACAGTGAATCCTAGTGAACCAACCAGGATTCTGTGTCCCTCGCTGTCTGTGAGAGAGTGATCCGTGACCCAGGCATCACTCCCAACCCACTGCAGCCCTGTTATGTTCTGTTTGAACAGCTCTTTGGCAAGCAGCTTAATTTCTCTGTGAGACATGAATGCCATGACTACTTTGGATGTAGCATGCTTTATTATCTCTACTATCTCCTGCAGTCTCTCAGGTGGGCCTGACGATGAAAATGCCTCAGAATATTCAATGCACACTCCTAGTTCTTGTGCAGCTTGGATGAATGCAGCTATACCATTTAGGCCATATTCGTTATTCACAGCTATAGCCCCAATCCAGGTCCAACCAAAGTGTCTGACCAGCTTTGCCAGAGCTCTGCTCTGGTAGAAATCACTGGGAATTGTTCTGTAAAAAGTTGGATATTCTTTCCTGTTGCTAAGACAGGCACAGGTGGCAAAATGGCTGATCTGCAAAGAAAGAAAAAGACATTTGACCATGTAATTTTTAGCTCCTGTTGCTCAGAGCCTTCTATTACATTGCCAACATTTGCATAAAATTACACTTCACACTGGTCCTCCCGCTTGACTTACCACAGGTATATGAAACTTTCCAACAACTGGTGCAAATGCAATTGTTGGTCTTGATCCTGAATGTCCTAAGATAGCCTGCACTGTGTCAGTTTTAGTGCAGTTGTCATCACTGATTTCCTCCTTGACTCCACTCACCAGTGCCAGTGCAGCTCTCAGTATGTCCATCGATCCACACTCACCGTAGATCTTGTAGCCCAGTTTAACTCCTGGGAGCATGTCAGGGTTTTTGTTGATCTCACTTATAGCAAATATCACAGTCTGAGCAAACTTAAATTCTCTGAAGTTAAAGCTGGAGTGATAAACATAGAACAGAATAATACAAATGTTATTAGTGCATCAAATACAAGATGAAATACACAACAATCATAAATGTCATTCAAACAGTACATACTTCTTGCATTTCCTTACACCTGGAATTGTCTCAAATGTATCAACTACATAATCCTGCCCGGTGCGAAATGAAAAAATGCCTCCAATAACTAGGTCACCATTTTGGGCTAGTTCAGGTGGTTTTGCAGAGCCTTGCAGTCGACACTCACAGTCTCCTTCTCCCATAAGTAGAGTAAAGAGGATCAGCCTCAACAATGGCATAGCTCTGCTCTGCAATCAAGACCCGGCCAATCAGCCCTACAGCTGACTGCAGGGCTTTATACACACTCAGCAACAAGTGGGCAGTTGTCATGGTTAAACTTGAGCCTCAGGAGGCAGCGGGAAAGCCAAACAAGTGGAGCCAAAGATGTTTTGTCCGTGAAACTGGGTTTTGTTTTGGACGTCAGTTTTAAAAGGTGTGTTTAGTATCTGAAAATCAGCAAGGGATTTGACTCTGTGCTTGTCCGTTGTCTAAGGCTTAATGTACTGTGGGTCTTGATTGAAATACCATTGCTGCTATTTTTTCTCTGTTGTTTGTCACCAGGGTCATCACTAGTATTTCAGCTTTGAAGTGATACAAGTAAAATTAATCTGTGTTGATATCTGTTTTAATACACAGGCAGCAAAATTGAAGTCCCAGATCCCCATTATTTACTTATTTTTTGTTTATTGCTACCTTACTGGAACATAGCCAATTTTTAGTGCAAAAATGACAGTGTGTAGGGGTTTGCCTGCAATCTTCGCCTTTACACCTGCTGTATGAAACTGGTGTGCCTTTTTAAAGTTTCAGTGCTTTTATTTCTATTCATTATAAAAATGACAGATTTTAAGTGCAATGAGAACAGGCGTCTGAAATGGCAGCACAATCAATCAAGATTTCATCCTCATTAGCATGAACGAAAGTCTGAATTTATGCAATAAATGAGAACATTATTACTTCATGCAATCCTCCTTTTCTTATCATGTGGAAATTTTCCCCTTTGGATGAAAGACATACAGTGCCCTGAAAAAGTATTTGCCCCTTTCTGATACCTGATTTTTTTGCATATCTGTCACACTTAAATGTTTTGGATCATCAATTTTAATATCTTACAAAGACAACCCAAATAAATATAAAATGCAGTTTCTAAATGATGATTTTATTTATTAAGGGAAAAAAATCCAGACCTATCTGGCCCTATGTGAACAAATAAGACCTGATTACTGCCAGATTTGTTGACTCAAGAAATCACTTAAATAGAAGCTGTCAGACAAAGTGAAGTAGACTACAAGATCTCAAAAAGAAACACATCATGCCACGATCCAAAGAAACTCAAGAACAAATGAGAAACAAAGTGATTGAAATCTGTCAGTCTAGAAAAGATTAAAAAGCCATATCCAAGGCTTTGAGACTCAAGCATACCATGGTCAGAGCCATTATCCACAAATGAAGAAAACTGGGAACAGTGGTGAACCTTCCCAAGAGTTGTTGGCCAATCTAAATGTCTCCAAGAGTGCATGACGACTCATCCAGGAGGTCACAAAAGAACCCAGAACCACATCCAAATAACTGCAGGCATCACTGGCCTCAGTTAAGGTCAGAGTTCATGACTCAACCATAAGAAAGACACCTGGCAAAAATGGCATCATGGGAGAGTTCCAAGGCCAAAACCACTGCTGACAAAAAAGAGCACAAAGGCTCGTCTCACATTTGTCAAGAAACATCTTGATGGTCCCCAAGACTTTTGGAGAAATATTCTGTGGACTGACGAGACAAAAGTGGAACTTTATAACAGGTGTCCAGCCTGTTACATCTGGCGTAAAAATAACAGCATTTGATAAAAAGAACATCGTGCCAACAGTCAAACATGGTGGAGGCAGTGTGATGGTCTGGGGCTGCTTTGCTGCTTCAGGTCCTGGACCACTTGCTGTGATTGATGGAACAATGAATTCTGCTGTCTACCAGAAAATCCTGAAGGCTAACGTCTGGCCGTCAGTATGTGCCCTCAAGCTTAAGCGCTCTGGGTTATGCAGCAGAACAACGACCCGAAACATACCAGCAAGTCCACCACTGAATGGCTCAAGAAAAACAAAATTAAGGTTTTGGAGTGGCCCAGTCAAAGGCTGGACTTAAATCCTATTGAGATGCTGTGGTGTGACCTTAAACTGGCAGTTCATGCTCGATTACCCTCCAATATGGCTGAATTAAAACAATTCTGTGAAGAAGAGTGGGCCAAAATTCCTCCACCGCGATGTGAAAGACTCATCACCAGTTATCGCAAACACTTGATTTCAGTTATTGCTGCCAAGGGTGGCACAACCCCTTATTAGGTTCTGTAGGCAATTACTTTTTCACACAGGGCCAGATAGGTTTGGAATGTTTTCCCTTAATAAATAAAATCATCATTTAGAAACCACATTTTGTATTTATTAGGGTTGTCTTTGTGAGATATTAAAATTGGTTTGATGATCTGAAACACATAGGTGTTAGAAATATGCAAAACAACCAGGAATCAGAAAGGGGGCAAATACTTTTCCCTGGTACTCTAGCTCCTTAGTCATACCCAAACTGGACAGGTGTTTCCCACATGTTCGACAGTTTCCACACTGGGCTTACACCTACAAGTTGACAAGGATAAATCTGAAGCATTGCCAAAGTCATGTCAACAACTGTCCTCAGACATCACCCTAAGTAAGAGGGATAGCATGCATTGCACTGGTACTAAAGTAAAGTGCAGAACAGGGATCATCAACTGGTGGCCCTGAGCCCAAATTAGGCCCCTCACAGCTTCCCATCTGGCCCCCATAAGATTATTAAATTATAAGAAGATGGGAAGCAACAAAAAGTGTTTTGGTATTTAGTGTATTTGTCCATCAGTTCCTACAACTATTAATGGAACCCCTTTAACAATTGACTTTAGAATTTTTTTTTTTTTCAGCAATGATTTAAAATTTGATGGCATCAAGGAAACCTTCCTGTAAGCCAATGATAAGCAAATTTAATGCATAATAAGCACATTCCTGTTAGTCTATTCTTGATCAAAGCTGTGGTTTTCTGCAATAAATTTCTGATTCAAGATCTTTTTGTGTAATATACCCTGCCTGACATGAAACAGGCAAAAAGTCTGTTTCCTGTTTCCATGTGTTCTTCACAATTTATGACATAGTATATTGGCATCAAACCCAGTAATGAAGGACATAATAGTGCATGAAATATGTGGCCAAACTATCACATTTGCCACCTTGTACCTGATTGTAGTATTGGCAGTTAGGATGGATCTTACTGGTAAAGGATAAAATTTATGTTCATTTGGAAGAAAATGAAAATATTTTAACAAAATATGTTAATTTGACCAAAATTCCAGTTTTATTAATAATTCGGCCCCCAAAGCGCCTGTGTAGGGGAAAGCTGGCTCATACAGATGTAGCTGATTACCCTTGGCATAATATATGTACAATATACAACTGTTAAATTTGTCCATGTTTCTACAATATTTTCCCTTTCTTTCTTGTTTTCACCATTTGATATACAACCAGTTTACAGGAAACTAATGTATTATCATGGTCATGAGGAAGAGGGTGAGGTCCAGTAGTAACGAGCTGAAAGCAGACTTATCACCACCAGAATGCATACACCTTTGTCATGAATCAATTCTGATTTGGTGATTGTACACTCAGAGATGGACAATCCAGTAAAATGACAGAATCAAAAGCCTAACCTTACATTAAGTGTGCATGCAAACCATAGACAGTAGAAATGTTGGTTGAAACATGTCAGACATCAGCTATTTGGTTATTTAAGGTGGCATCTGAGACTAATCTGTGGCTGCCATATTGAAAACACTATCTCAACTAACATTAGATCAGCTGAGTATCAAGAAGAGATATGTAATCAAAACAGACAAAGTTGATTTGTAAAGAATAACCCTTGTGTTTTCCCATAAAGGCATGAACTTTTCTGGCCAAATTTTTTTTTTTAACCAGGCTGTATATAAATTCATTTCATAGAGAACATTTTTGAGTGTGCATTGGCTTCATTTTTCAACAATGGAAGTTGCTGTTTAATGTAAAAATGCTGACCAATGTCAAATGAGAGAAGCCAAAAGCAGATAACACCCTCAGCTGACAAAAAAGTATTGTGATGTACAGTGCTGTGTAGACCTTTTATGCATGTTTTGGACAAACACTGGTGCTAAAATAAAGCGAGTAATGGGGAGTAAGCCAGCCTGAGGACACCACCAGGCAGAAAGGAGGATTGCCACAACCCAGGTCAAGCTCTAGATGTCCTTGCATTTTAACAGGGACATGGGAAAATAATCTGTTAAAAAAAAACTTCACACTTTTAGTGTGGAGGAAGGCATGGATGTGATGATGGCCTTTGGTTCTGTCTGGTGGGGTAGGAGTGTTGCCATGAGCCTCTGGTCGTGCTGTTGAGGGTCTGAAAACTGCAGGCAGTCTCCTGGTGTTCACCAGGGCCTGGACCACAGAGATGCCATTGAGCTTGACCTTGGCTGCTGAGCAACACACACATGGCTTGACATGTTTCGAGCTTGACTCCGCCCTCTCCTCTCCAGCTCCACATTGTGACACATCGCCCTGTGATTAATCCGTAGCGCCCTATGCCTAAAACTCATGCACATGACTGCTTGTATTTGTTTAATCAAATTAAACCATCCTTTATTTGCATCATTTTAAAATAATTCTCATGATATTGTTACAGGCCTATGTTCTTCATGTGGTACAGTCCTAGTGTAATAAAGACAGACTGGTTCATTAACTGTGGTGGTACAGGAAGGCCTTTGCTACCATTTTATTTGGAAATTTTAGTAGGATTTTGTTGCTCCCTTCCCCATGATATTCTTTTTTGTATTCTTCCCTGGTTTCAGTAAGATAATGTAACATTTTGGAACAAAAATACAAATAAGTAGTCCAAAAGTAGAGGCTAGAATGGCAAATATCTCCACAGCAACGCTAAACTTCCCAGGAGAGCTGACATATGCAGGGATAAAAGTAATCCATACAGCACAGAATATCAGCATGCTGAATGTGATGAACTTAGCTTCATTAAAATTATCAGGCAGCTTTCTGGCTAGAAAAGCCAGCACGAAACAAAACATGGCCAGAAGTCCTATATACCCAAGTACTGCCCAAAAACCCACAGCTGAGCCAAAAGCACACTCTAATATGATTTTGTTCTTGAACTCCTTCAAGTTCTTGAAGGGAAACGGGGGAGAGATCGTTAACCAGAGGATACATATGAGTATTTGTATAAGTGTGAAACCAAGAACACTGAGTTTCTGCTGAGTTGGCCCGAACCATTTCATCACGTTACTCCCTGGAAGTGTCGCCCTGAAGGCCATTAACACAACTATAGTTTTCCCTAGAACACATGATATACAGAGGACAAAGGTGATGCCGAATGCTGTGTGTCTCAGCATGCAGGACCACTCAGAGGGCCGGCCGATGAAAGTGAGAGAGCACAGGAAGCACAGAGTTAAGGAGAAGAGCAGGAGGAAGCTCAGCTCAGAGTTGTTGGCCCGAACAATCGGCGTGTGTCTGTGTCTGAAAAAAATGAAGGCGACGACAGCAGTCATAAATGTTCCTAAAAGTGAGGCTGAAGTGAGGAGTGCTCCCAAAATCTCTTTATAAGATAGAAACTCTGCCTCCTTTTTTACACAGGCATCTCTTCTCTCATTGGACCAGTAGTCAGGCTGACATTCTTCACAGGTGATAGAATCTGAAAAAGGATGTAAAAGCAGTTGTTAGAGGTTGACTATTGTAGACCAAGGGAACAAACGCTTATCAAACCTTTATGATAAAATGGCCGTGTTTTTCAGTTGTTTATGAGCAACAGCAAACTTCTGAGATGGAGGGGTTTGTCAGTCTGACAGATAACGATGCTGTAGCACACTAAATGAGATTATGTTACAGGAATCTCTGACAAAATACCAATATCACAGAATAAATGATATGAAAGCCAAAGCCCAGAATAAATATTATATTTATTCTGGGCTTTGGCTGCCTGTTCTGCCTTGGATTTTTTGTGGCTACACTGATCAGAATGTGTTGGTGAGTTTTTTAGATCAGTGGTTTTCAAACTTTTTTTGCCCAAGGCACACCTAAGGTTAAGCCAAAATCTCAAGGCACACCATATTTAAATTGATACAAAATAGACCTTTTAGAATAATGTTACAGTCAAGTTGGCCTATAAGGGGAGAAAGGGGAGAGCTTTCTGGGCACAGCCAACTGGGGGATCATGGAGATGGCAAAAGGTGGAAAAAACGGGTTAAAGTTGATGAAAAAACATGGCAAAATTGTGCAAAAGTGGCTAAACAAAGTCAGTAATGGGCGAAAATTGGTAAAAAGTGGCCTACCAATGGGTTGAAATTGGCCAAAACTTGTTGAAAGTAGGGGGGCCCTGATTGCAATTTTCTGGCCGATCACTGATCACCGAACTTTAAAAAGCCTGACCTGCCGATTCTGATTTTGGCTGATACCAATTTTTTTTATAACTGACAGCATACACCTTCAATGTTCCAATCTTATTTTATTGAATAACATTGAACAATACCCGTAAAACAATACAAACTTATTGTTTTAACTGCACATGAGGTAGTTTTCTCAAATATAAATGAAAAGTTTAAAGCATTGCTGTCCAAACTACTAAATTATATCAGTTCCTTTAGTCTTTCATTTATCACATTTTAGTAGGTAGAGGCATATGAAACCGATCTTATCCACCAATCTTATTTACAAGGATCGGCCAAATCGCCGATCTTCCAAAATTAAGGAAATCGGCACCGATACCAATTTTGGCCGATCGATCGGTGCACCCCTAGTTGAAAGTGTCAAAATAGTGGCAAAAATGGGTTATTATTGGCCTAAAAGGATTAAAATGGGATAAAAGTGATAAGAAAAAAGTGCAAAAGTGGCAAAAAAAGTGGTAAAAAGGCAAAAGTGTCAAAAAGGTGGCAAAATAGATCACAAGTAGAAGAAAAGTGGCAAAAAGGGTTAAAGTTACTACAAGGTGGTTAAAAAGGGTTAAAAGTGATGGGAGAAAATGGGAAAAAGTGGCAAAACAATAGCAAAATTGTGCGAAAAGTGGCAAGAAGGTAGCAAAAATGGGTTAAATGTGGCAAAAAGTTCCAAAAAAAGGTAGCAAAATTGGGTTAAATGTGGGAAAAAGGTAGCAAAAATGGGTTGATTGTGGGAAAAAGTTCAGAAAAAGGTAGAAAAAATTGGTTAAATGTGGGAAAAAGTTCCAAAAAAGTTGCAAAAATGGGTCAAAAGTAGTAATAAGAAGCAGCAAAAAAAGTAGTCAAAAGAAGTGGCAAAAATGGGTAGAAAAATTGTTTAACTTGGTTAAAAATTGAATCGATTGATAAATTTTACACCAATTCAACCCAATAATAGTTTGCCATGCTTTTCTGCTCTTAACGAGGTAACTGTTAACCAGGATGCTAGCACCGATGCTACTGATCCAACACACATACACTGATATCATCAATAAATCAGGGGAGGTCCCATTCTCTAGGGTTTTTACAGGGGTCCAGCCAGTTCTATGGGCAGGCCTGGTTACAGTTCTTGCCATAAAATTGTAGTAATATATGGTGCAAATTACCACGGCACACCTAGACTTGCCTTAAGGCACACTAGTGTACCTTGGCACACCATTTGAGAACCACTGTTTTAGATTATAAATGTTTCAAATTTTAAAGACAGTTTAAAACTGGAAGGGTGATGCTCCATGTATCATGCATGTCACTGAATACCCCCAATCCTTTGTGCTTTCAAATAGGTGATAAAAGTGTTTTGTAGGGGCATGATGTAGAAATATCTGAAGAGTCATTAATGTACAAAAAATAACATAAGGTTTCCAGCAAATGTCATTGCTTCAGAAACTACATTTTCCATTACTTCTATCTGTGCATGGCTGTAATGTGCCTCTGCCACCAGAGGGTGGCTGTAGCATATCTAAATTGTGTTCCTAGCCACAATTACATAACAGAAAAAGAAGAAAGCAGTAATGTCTGATGGCAAAACTGCAGTGTTGTAAATTAACTTTGCTTCCCTACATTCAGGAAACAATCTATTTTAAGATTCAGTCACACTGTCTAACAAGTAGACTGCCATCAAATGGTCTCAAAACAACACTCCTTCAATCTAGCAATGGATTTACTTAAATTTATGTGAACACTGAAAGTTTGTGTTGTCAGTTAGTGTTGAAACCCTTTTGTATGACCTTCAAAACCTTAATTTGCATTTGCAGGATCTTTCCCTACATGAAGGTCTTAGTATTTGTTTGGATATTTGATGTTTACTGTATCAATCAGCTTCTGTTTGTCTGATAAACATAACAGTTCTTAACAGCTGCTGATGGCTTCTCCAGGCAGATTACTACACCATGTAATTTCTATAATTTGGTGCATGAAAATGGCATGATAACAACACCTGCAATATTGCTTATCTCTCCCTCTGCACATCTGAGGCAGTCATAGCAGCAGACAGGCTTCCCCTTCTGGAGAACCTTGCGAGTTCCTGGGTGGCATTTCTCGCTGCAGACTGACTGAGGCACCTGCATGAAAAACAGACAGGCGTTTTATTTTTTAGACATCTCAAACATTATGGTACAGTAAATAATACAGTATTAGTACTTGAGAGTAGTAGCTATGAAAGGTTACCTTTTGTGAGTTTTCTGCCCAAATTAAAGACCTATTGTGCAGAATAAGCTGCCTATCTGCTGGTAGTGATGCGTCATAAAGGCCAACTGCGACAAAGTCTACAATGCCATTTTTATTTGGCTGCCAGTTAATAATTTCATACTTTGCTGGTGGGTCTCCATTCTCATTGAAGTAAACATCATCTCCTTCCTTTGTTTTGAACTGAATCTGCTGAATGTGCCGTAAAATCTGAGGAGATGTGCACTCATTTTTAATAGCTTGATACACTCGTTACAATAACAGACTATTTTCATAGGCATTGTAACTTCACGTGAATTGTAATTGTTGGTGCTTAACTTACCATGGATGGATCCAGCTGCTCTTTATTGTTACATGTTTTATTGCAGCTGAGCATCCTATGAAGTGCGTGGGCCACAGCATACACTCCTTTATAGACATTGTTAAAGATCGGCATTAGAGACATGTCAGTGAAGCTGTTCTGAACTTCAGTCAGATCTTCCTGTCCAGTACATTCTCTCTGGTTTCCTGCTGTTTTCTTGAACCTACATTGAAATAGTGTCTCCCAAAACTCTGTGAACATTTCATTACTAGATGAATTAAGTGGCTTCACATCCAGCATGAACTCTCTCATACCACTGACTTGAGCTTTAGGGATTGACAGACCTATAGCACCATCCAGAACATGATGCCCACCTGTGGCTGCGATTTGGGAGTCAAAGATCCAGCCCTCACTGCCTACCCATTGGTATCCTGTCAGGTTGTTCTCAGACAGCTTGCGTGTTAGCATGTGCATATCTGAGGCAGAGAGGAAGGCAACAATCACTTTAGAAGTGGAGGCCTTGATGGTGTCCATTACCTTTTGTATTTTGTCTGGTGGATCCGTTCTAAAGACGGATAAAGAGTACTCCAGACAAATGCCCAGCCGTTGGGCCGTTGCTGTGAAAGTAGCCATGCCATTGTTGCCATAATCATCGTTTGTTCTTAAAGCTCCAACCCAAGTCCAACCGAAGTGTTTGACCAACTGGGCCAAGGCTCTGCTCTGGTAATTGTCACTTGGTATTGTTCTGAGAAAGGATGGGTACTTGGTTTTATCACTGAGGCAAGCACAAGTAGCTGCATGGCTGATCTGTAAGGAAAAAAGATGAAGCCCAAGATAAAAATGCACTGTAAAGAAGTACTTACAGAGAATTAAAGCTACTTTTCCACATGCATAAATCAAATTTGACCTTACTCACCAGTGGGATATAAAAGGGCCCGACGACAGTAGCGATAGCCATGCATGGAGAAGAGAAGGTCTCTCCCATGATGGCTTGCACTTGAGCAGGTCTTGTACATGGTTTGTCAGAGGATGCAGACACCATTTCATTACCATTAACCAAGGCTAGAGCGACTTTCACAGCTCTAGCAATGGATCCACATGAATCATAGATCTTATAGCCCAGAGAGATTCCAGGGAGCAGGTCTGAGCTGTTATTTATCTCTTCGATGGCAAAACGCATAGCCTGGGTATACTGGAAGCCCCTGAAATTCAAACTTGATACAGGCAGAAATAGGAGAAGAAACAGTAGCACATTAAATCAAGGCATTCTGTGATTTTAATTCCTAAAAGACAATATAATTATCGTCTTTATTCTTAGTTTATAGTCATTTTTGTTGTATTGAATCTCTACCACCTTTCTCTTAGCGATATAAGTAGATTTTAATGCCATTTACCGAATGCACTGTAGTGGCAAAGGTGTGTGTGAGAAGGTATTCTGTCCTTCCTCCCAGCGGCTATGGAAAGAGAAGATTCCCCCCAACATAATGTCCCCCTCCATGGACAGCTGGGGGTATTCTACCTCCCCCCTCCGACGGCACACCAATTTTTCAGCATGAGAGACATACACAACCCAGAGCAGCCCTAACAGTGCCCAACCCTTCTCTAACCATCTCTGAGTGGATGTCATACTGCCCCTAGACCTCTTCAGCGAAAGCTTGCACTGGTATTTATACACTTTGGAAGTGTAATGTGAATGTTAATACGTCAGAGATGTGTGATCTCTGATGAACTAGTGAGATGAAAGGACACCATAAAGTAAAAGAGCTTGGATCCTTGGTTTATTCAAATTATACTTAATGTCAATGCTGTCAGAAAGGACTAGATGACAAATGAAAATTTGAACTTTTTTTTCTGTTGCAATTTTAATTGTTTTTTTCGAAAATATATTCTAGTACTCATATGTGCTCAGGGCTTGACTGGGACAGAAACAATCAATCTTAATTATCTTTAACCACCAAAACACTGAAGAAAAGAGGATATATGTAGGATTAAAAAATATTAGACTATTCTAAAAATGTGTAACTCTTACTGTTATATATGGGCTTGAGTTTGCATCCACTTGTTGTTTGTTAAAACAGTATTAACTTCTGTTTTTGCTCTTTTTTGCTCCCTACCAACAAAAAATACTGTTTTGAATCTGTGCGAGCTGTTTATGGTACAGTAAACATTGTTTAAAACCTGTTAAGCTCTGTGATTTGGAAAGGTTTATATGTTTTTACACACACCCAATTTAGTAGTGATGTTATAATTGTAACTCAGTTTGCTTTCCATCCTTTCACGCATGCACAGGAAGAACATGTGAACTCCACACAGAAAGTTCCTGTCCAACACAGAATTTTCTCGACTTTTTCAACTTTTTTTCATGAAACATAAAGTATTAAAAAAAAAAAAAAAAAAAAAAAAAAGACCTGCGTACAAGGAAGCAGTAGATAATAGAAATGATATATTAAGAGGTCAACACTATAAAGTCTTCCTTTTACATTTGTTTGCATGATAGTAAAGGAATAATAGAGATGATTTTCTCAACAAACATCTGTTTAATGTTTAGATTCAAACCAGAGTGGAAACTTGAGGATACAGTGCAAGGTTCTTGGCAAATGAGATACATAGACTTTGTGATTTGATATAATGAGGTTTAATAAGAATTCAACATTTCTCAACACTGAATCATGCATACAAACTAAACTGGGATCTAAACTGTACTGTACATAATTTTTCTGTTTTAATATTGTATATATTGTAATGTGAACCTTAAAAGAGTTAATTTATATCTGAAAACAACACAAATTTAAAGACACATTATATTTAGGTTTTTTATTGTTCCTGTATGATATATCAAATAAGAGGTGATTCATTTGTTTAAGGTCACTGATAGACGTGAGGTTTTTTAGAGCAAATTTATTTCCCTTTCAAACTATCGACTCATCTGTTCAGACATTTAGTGTAGATAAGCAGAAACTAGATTTACATTTTCTCAGAAAAATATTTACATGTAAAGTGTTTTTGTGAATCAGAGACATCTAAAAATGATAAATTGGACTCAGAGGGATTTTGGGGTTACTTTACCCATCAGATGCTTTTTGGTGTTGTGCTCAGGCTTTAATAAAATGATGTAGCACTTGGGCAGAAAAATACAAAACAGCATCCCATAACTGGAGGCCAGAATGGCAAATATCTCCACAGCCACAGTGAACTTTCCTGGGGAGCTGGCATATGCTGGGATAAATGTGATCCAGACTGCACAGAATATCAACATGCTGAAGGTGATGAATTTCGCTTCATTGAAATTATCGGGCAGCTTTCGAGCCAGAAAGGCCAGAATAAAACACAAGAGAGAAAGAAGTCCAATGTAACCCAAGACAGCCCAGAAGCCCACAGGTGATCCCAGGGCACACTCGAGGATGATCTTGTCCTTGTAGTGTTTCATGTTTTTGAATGGGAAAGGAGGATTAATGGTCAACCAAAGTATGCAGATCAAAACCTGTACCAGAGTGAAAGCTAGCACGCTGATTCTTTGCTGTACAGGCCCGAACCATTTCATCACATTCCTGCCTGGAAGTGTGGCTTTAAATGCCATTAAGACAACAATAGTTTTGCCAAGAATACATGATATACAGAGGACGAAGGTGATGCCGAATGCTGTGTGTCTCAGCATGCAGGACCACTCAGAGGGCCGGCCGATGAAAGTGAGAGAGCACAGGAAGCATAAAGTTAAGGAGAAGAGCAGGAGGAAGCTCAGCTCAGAGTTGTTGGCCCGAACAATTGGAGTGTGTCTGTAATGGAAAAATATCAGGGCTATGGTCATGGCCAGGCAGGCCCCAAAGACAGAGAAAGTGACCAAAAGTATACCCATCAGTTCCCTGAAGGTGAGGAACTCAATCGCTTTCAAGTCACAGTTATTCTTCTCTTCGTTGGACTTGTACTCTGGGGGGCATTTGTCACATTTCACTGCATCTGAAAGCATAAACATGTTTAGGCTGTACAGCACAGACATCCTTAGATACATCAGTAGAGTGCTGGCAGTGATTTTACCCAAAAGAAACACGACGAGTGCTATGGTTAAGGCTAGGAATCCTGCTGTCTCACTTGTACTGTTGCTGAACTCCCCATCAGCACAGGTGATGCAATCAAAACAGCAGATAGGCTTGCCCTTGACGAACGCACGACGAGTCCCTGGAAGGCAGCTCTCACTGCACACAGACCTCGGCACCTGCATCACAGCGAGGGAACAGAAAAGATAGACATTCAAACTCAGGAATCAGACTCATGTTATATGGTGATAAACTCAGCAATTCATTGATATATTTTGGAAATTTTAAGTCAACGATCAAGCATGTCACATAATGAAATAGGCGTTTATTTACCTCAAGATTCTCGCCTGCCCAGATGGCACTGACTCCTGCTTTCATCTCAAACTGCTGGCCTTCAGGCTTGGAGGCATCGTAGTAACCAATAGTCTCAAAGAGTATGTAACCTGTCTCATCCATCTGCCAGTTCACCAGTGCGTAACGTGCCACAGGGTCACCCAACTCATCAAAGAACACATTTTCACCTATTTTAGTTGTGAAATTCACCTGGGTTAGGTAATGCAAAACCTGCAGAAAACATTTAGATACAGTTTAGAAACATAAACAGTTAGTTGTAACTGTTTTGATTCAGGAAAGGCAACTTAACCCAGCATTTACCTTCCATGGCTGTACATTCTCCCTGTCAGCACAAGTATTGTTTTCAAAAGGCCCCTGCCCATCAATGCAGGTAAAGAGCATATGCAATGCATGAGCGACTGCATATGTTGCCTTGTAAACATTATTCAGCAGGCTGGCATCAGATACATCTGTGAAGCGTGTGTTTGTATCCCTCAGAGACTCCTTGCCCGTGCAGGCTGGGGCTAAACCCTGAGCTGTAGTCTCAGCTCTTGGAGTCAAGGTGCAGTCGAACACCATCTCCCACAACTCCACCAATCCCTGATCTCCAGGAGTGATGGAGGGCCTGCTGTTTGCTAAGAACTCCTGCAGTCCAGGGATGTGAGCATTCAAGGCTGCAAAGCCTACTGCCCCCTGCACCACAGCGTAGTTCACCGGTGAGGCAATGTAGCGATAAGTAATCCAGCCTTCACTGCCCACCCACTGCAGGCCTGTCACATTCTGAGCATAAAGCTCCTTAATGAGTATGTCAAGGTCAGTGCCATCAGCGAATGCTACTATTACTTTAGAGGTGGATTTTTTAATGATGTCCACCACCTCTAAGAACCACTTTCTGGGATCCGTTCTGTAAATAGCCAAAGAGTACTCAACGCACACTCCCTCTTTCTCGGCTGCTTCAAGAAAAGTGGCCATTCCACCATTCCCATAGTCACTGTTAGTTCTGATTGCCCCAACCCAGGTCCAGCCAAAGTGTTTCACAAGTTTTGCTAAGGCTTGGCTTTGGTAGATATCACTTGGAATGGTTCTAAAGAAAGAGGGGTAGTCTCTTCTATTGCCAAGACATGCACAAGTGGCTGAATGACTGATCTGAAACACAAGCAAAACAGAGAGAGAGTATCTCTTAAAATTTATCTTACAAGAATTCTACACAGGATCAAATATTTTGACGTATGATACTTATTTTCATCCAAGAAGACAAATCCATTGATAGTCTATCTGTGCAGAAAGCATGGATACCTCCCACCACTCACCACAGGAATATGAAACGGTCCCATGGTGCGAGCGATACCTATAGTCGAGGTGGATGTGGTTTCTCCTATGACTGCATGCACATTAGAGAGTTTGCTGCAGCTGTCTTCCCTGCTCTCGTACCTGTTCATCAGGTTTAACGACGCCCTGATGGACAGAGGGATGCTGGGACATGAATCAAAGATTCTGTAGCCAAGTGTCACTCCAGGCAGAAGCTCTGAGCTGTTGTTGATCTCCTCTATGGCAAACATCATAGTGTATGCATACTGAAGCTCACCAGGGTCCAGTCTGTACACAAAGATGGGCCAAACAGTATATTTTTTACATTTTCTCAAGTCAAACATGCATACATTTATACCAGGATTTACATTCAAAACATGAGAAAAAAAAATAACACCATTTACATTTTGACTATCCCTGTCTTACCCTTCACACTTGATTGTTCCTGGGTTGACATGGAGAGCAGGATTGACCCTGACTGGATTCTGGTGGAAAGAAAAAATGCCTCCAATGTTGATGTCTCCCTCTTTAGAAAACTGAGACAACTCTTTTGTCCCATATGTTTGACACATGGGCTTCCCTCCTCTGATAACCAATAGGGAAAGAAGTAGTAGATCTGCTATCAGCAGCATAATTGCTCACTTCAGTATCTACTACCAAAAGCCCAAAGACAAGACCACTCAACTCTGAGCAATTTATAGGATTATTCTTTTGACGATCACAGAGACACAGATGCAAAGGTGAAACCCAGATGAATAGCCTTTTTTCTCTTCACCAATGACAGCGCTTGTGCTGTGATTGATGGATAAATGGGCCAATAAGGAGGACTTTTGGATATTGCAATAAACAATTCCTGGCATGTCCTAGGGGACATCCAGGATGTTGTGGTTTTTAGCTGTTATGCTGCTCTTAATTTTCATTTCTCCTCAAAATTAGTATGCTACTCTGCTGTTTCAAGACAACTAGAACTTTGTGTTGTTTTCAACAAAGCATCTCCTGCAGCCCCAGTAATGTAAATACACCAAATTACTAATTAATGAATGCACACTTTCTCTCACTATAAATGACTCCGATGATGTCTTACAAAAATAAACTTTTACATTTTAGTTTAAAATAGAATACAGATTTTGAAAACAGATACAATATATATATATATATTTCTGCTTGCAGAAACACCCAAATCTATCAGCAAGTGGTTTGTGTTACTGGCATAGAGGCACAAAAGGCTTTGAAAACACTCTTGAAAACCGTCTTTGTGTCACCTTATCTGAGTTTCATTCTTGTTTCTGAAAAGTTGAGTCATCACATGGTGCCTTAACTTTTAAATTAGGGATGCATGATACTGGATTTTTGCCAATATGCCTATATACAGATTCATTTTAGTTGATATAGATACCGATATTTAAATATGATTTTTGGACAAGAAATTTCACTCCTTTCAGGCACACTTTAAGGTTTGAGGATGACCAAGGAAATAAACTTTAGACATTAAAAACACTTTAAAGTTTAAAGAATAAGGATAAATAGAGAAAAACACCTCATGAGGAGAAATTGAAGGCTGGCCGGCCACATTGAGAAAGCTCCCTTATAATGTGTTAAAGACAGTGAATCCAACGGTAAAATGTTTAAAATATTTATAGAAAAATATCCTACATCACAGCTTTCCATTAATGGCTTTTGAAAATAAAAAGCTCTTAACTGTTAAGGATTTTGGGATTGACAATCAGAATTCAGGGGGCCTTCCCCTCTAGATCCACCCCTGCTTAGGATGAATAGACGCACCTTTCAGGTGATGGCTCCTCCATCATATCTGCATGCCAGTACTAAGGTTCTGCGGATTTTCATCAAAGGGTGGAGGCATTAACCTTGCAAAGCAGATGGGTACGCCCGTTTCCTTGTTTCTCATTGGTGAATCCATCTTGCAAAGCTCCCATCTGAACTGTTTGGGCCCGGTTAGAAAGTGACAGGACCAATCAGCAATGAGGGGCAGTACAATCAGGCGCAGCAGAGTCGTGAGGTAAACAAGCAGCAGCCATAGCTAGTGCAGTTATGGAGGAAGAGATTAGCGTGGATGCTGATAAAGTGCCAGTTTCATCAGAACTTGACAAAATTTCTTCATTAAAAGAAGAACAAAGAACAGCAGGGAGTTGTTTTCTTTTCAAAAACGACAACAGTCGAGTACTTACATGTCTATAGTCGCCATGTTTCGCGTTATTCCTCAGTAGCCGCGGACGCACAGCTCGATAGCGGCTACGTCACGTGTTCTGTTGCTCTGATTGGCCCGTAGAGATGTGACAAACAGAGCGTTCATCCAATCCCACTCTGAGTTTTTTTCAAAACCTCTGCCTTTTCTCAAACGTTTCCTACTGAAGCGTGTCAGGTTATGGAGGCGTGGCATGCCTGAACAACTTTCGTATGCAAAATTTTTTTCTAAATCATAGCGCCTCCCGCTGGCAGCATGAAGTACTGTATTCATATAATTGCCTCTGTTTCCTCCAAAATTGGAGATATTGCAAATAACTTATCAAATTTATGACGTATGATTGGGTGTAGTCAGTTTTGTGAAGCTCACATGTCTGCTTGTAACTTTCATGCCTCAACGAAGGATCCTTCGCCATGAAACAGGAAGTACTTATTTTAAGAGCTTAAACCTAATGTAGAGCCCTGAAACTTGGCACAAATATGCTCAGTGGAAAACCGAGATGATTGATGTTGATGTTGTGGGTGGGCGTGGCTTTTTGGCTCATTGGCGCCCCCTACAATATTTGAAAAATGCAGCCCCTGCAGGAGGTTTATGCTGGGATTTTGAAAATTATTGATACATTATCTCAAGATCTACAAAAAAGCCTCTTGGACCCATGCCATAAAACAAACAGGAAGTCCGCCATTTTGATTTATGTGGTCAAAAAGCAGCATATTGCAGACGTCACAATTTTCAAAATTCCTCTTGGTGAATTCATCCAAACACCTCCATGTTAGGTAGATTGTAACGAGACATGTAAAGGTTAGAAATTTAATTGGAACTTTTTCATTACTCAAAGCGGCGTGGCCATGGTGAATTTTTCTTCGCTATGAACAGGAAGTAGAATTATCCTGGGCTTAGAAAACTTGGAGAATCTTGAAACCTGGCACAAAAGTTCACAGTGAGAATCTGAGATGACTGTCCTTGGTGTTTTGGGTGGCCTTTAGTTATTGGCTCAGTGGTGCCCCCTACAATATTTCACAAAATCAGCCTCCCCACCACATATTACCTAGACATTTGAAAATGCTTGAGCATGTGTGTCATCTTAGGACCTACAATTAAGCCTCCTGGAACTATATTGTAAAAAAACAGCAAGTCTCTTTTTTCATTTTGCATGTTGAAAGTTTCAAAAGTCCCTTTTCTCTTAATGTAACCAAAATTAAGGCTGTGCTGCCATCTTGTGATGATACAAAATGCTGCAACACTATTTAGGACAGGAACCAACCCATTACGAAGTTTGGTTATGTCTATTTATCCATGAAAATAAGAGAAAATGACAAACTGAGAGGAGATATCAAAGTATTGAGGAAAATAATGAAACAAACTTGTACACAACTGTGTCTCTGTATTTACTCCTATGCTATCTCCATCACCAATGATTGGAACATTCAGAAAACCATCAGTTAATGCTTTAAGCCATGCTATCATTTTTCTCCTGTGGAGTGAGCACGCACACGAGGGAGAGGGAGTGAGGCTGCAAGCATGCAAGACAGAGAGAAGAAGCAACTGAGCCAAGCAAAGCAGAAAGGGGAGCTGTGAAGTTGACAGTACAGTGATTTGTTCATATTTTGGAGCTGCATTCAGAATTTTCAGTGCTCATGCCCCCTGCCCATTTGTTTTACTGCCAAAATAACGGCAAACTCTGGACATTAATGAGGGGTATCACCCTCTGTTTCTCTGAAAATGCGAGCGTTGCTATGCCAACATACCTCGTGGGTACAGTGCGCCTTGCTGGAATATGCTACCTTCTTTCTTTTAGCTGATTGTCAAATTAGTTTTATTAAGATTTATGGGTTTTTACACATAAATACTGGGTGTCATATATTTTAACTCACACATGATGGGAGTGGGGCTGCAGAGATAGCTGTCTTTTATCTTGGTTCTTAGTCTGCTTTTGTTCAAAGTCATCAAGGAAAATGTTTGCTCACATATGTATGTTGAGCCCAACAGACACATTATTCTTTTTGCGTGGCGTGTCATCAGAGGAAATTTTTCCTTTTCCAAGCTTTGGTGGAAGTCTGTCAGGGAGAGAAGCTGGTGTTTATTCTTCAGTGAATCTTCACCCTGCATTTCAAGCAGTTCTAATTGCAGACTCTCCTCAACTTCTTCTGCATTAATGGAGAAGGGGGTAGAGGACAGCTGAATGTCTTTCTCAATGACAGAAAAATCTCTGAAGCGCAGATTGAATTCTGTCAAAAGTAGGGGTGTGACGAGACACTTATCTCACGAGACGAGACGAGACAAGATTTGGGCCCACGAGATGAGATTTTACGCTTTTTTTTGATTTTGGAAAAAAAATACATGGGTGGATAATAGGTCCTTTGTACAACTAAAAAGTCATAATTATAATGCATTCAGGTCTACTAAAAAATGTTTGAACTAAGTCCTGAATAGGCTATCAATGCTTCCAAAGAGTATGTTTTGTCTAACTTTGACTCAGACTGTACATTTTATTACTCTTAAAATCAAACCTTTCATTTCAGTCTTTAATTTACTACACTATGCACTCATCACTGCAATTACAAAAACTATTTTTAATATTATATTTGGATGTATATAATAAAAGCATTTAGATTATTTTAAAAGTACTTTAAGCACTGTTTACAACAGACTGAAATATAAAGAGCTGCATCAGTAAAATCAAACTATTTTTCATCCTCTTTAAGGACATCCATATTTAAAACACTCAAAATAAATCTTTAAGTCAATAACACGTAATTTAAAGAAATTGATTATTGTATTGTTTTGTGGTCTTTTTCTCATATGATCTTTAACAGTGTTGGACACGATGCACAGATGAGCGTGTGTGTTTATATGTGTGCATTGGTGAGTGAGTGTGTCTCTGTCTGCTGTCATACAACAAACAGGGCATGGTTAACTGAAGCTCTAACCTTGCTTTTTGGAGCTAACAGTGGACTCTATGGCGCTCAAACAGAGTTTGTTTTGCCAAGCTTACCACTGCAGTATGCAGACCCGTTGCGCTACACATGTTAAGCTTCTGACTGATGATAGCACAGCCAACAGCTGATGGATCTGTGACTGACAGATGGTGAGACGAGACGGAGACATGTCAAAGGCGCGACTCAAAGTTACAAAGTCACAAACAGCGGCACTACGAGTGAGGCCTGTGCTCATACATGAGCTAAATAAACGCTGTATTCTCCTCATGGAGACTGCGCAGGCTTTCACCAGCAGCATTTCAACAATTCACACTGTTATGATGATGCATAGGCGGATCAAGTACGGCCCAAGTAGCTTGTGGGGGGGAGGGGGGGTCATCTTAATGGATACCGGATCAGCTCCGTTTCCCCATTTGCTCTCTCACCAACTGTTTTAAAGTGTCCAGGGCATGTTTGTGATCTATTTGTAACTTCCAGTTTGGTATTGTTTTCTGTAAGGAGAGCTGCTGCTCCAAGTTTCTGCGCAATATTGATCTTGCGAGATTGATTTTTCCGCAACGAGAAATCTTGTGGCGTTTTGATCTCGCGAGATCTCGTGCCACGAGATCTGGTCATACCCCTAGTCAAAAGCAATGTGATCACAGACGCATTTTTCCTTTTTTAGAACAAAGGTTGGCGTCTTGGAAAGTTGAATTGATTTTGGACATATTATTTCTGTGACTTTAGTGAGGCACTGTTTTATGAAGTCTCCCTCAGAGAAAGGCTTTCCATGATGGGCAATAAGATGAGCTATCTTGTAGCTGGCAGTTGTGGCATTTTCTTGAGTTTTGTTGGTACAGAAGAAATGCTTTTGCTGAGCTAGCAAGCTGGCGGTCATCTGCTTAACTTTCTGCTCTCGCTCGGCACCGGTATATGAGGTGTAAGACTGATGCTTAGTTTCATAGTGTCTTTGAACATTATAATCTTTTATTCCTGCAACGGTTTCATTACAAATTAAACAGACACACCTCCCCTTGACTTCAGTGAAGAAATATTCGTTTGCCCACCACGCCTGAAACTTTCTGCACTCACTTTCTATCTTGTGTTTGAAAAGGAGTTTCTTCGCTTCATTTTTTGAATTCATGCTATTGACTCGCTCCACTTGCGTGTCAAATCCCATCTCTGCGAGTGGCCACACAACTTGTGAGAGGAGGGGGGCTGCCTTCTTCCACAACTAGCAAAGGCTAAGCAAACATGGCTGAGCTTGACAACATTGAATAGATTGCTGCTTTGTATTTGCTGTGACAAAATGACAGACAAAAGTTTTCTTAACTTACCAGGCAATGTTACATCCTCACTTGCTTTCCTTCAGGCAAGATCTTTTTTATTCCTGTGCCGGTAGAACAGGCACGTTGTGTCGTATAGCTCGGGATAGCCGAGAAACAGAAACCACAAATTTCTCCTCCATTTTCCAATTGAATGAACCTCCTCCTCCACATGATGTATATGAAATACATCACTGTAGGATCTCCATGCTATTTGGCCATCACGCCACAAGTGATTTGCTTGAGTCCGGGTTTTTCAACTCTCACAAGGGTATGAAGCAAACAGCATGTTGAATACATTGCAAATTCCCCTCATTTACACAAATTACTTTCTAAAATCAAGATAAAACACTTATGAATAGTTAATTAAAAGGTCTCTTGATAAGAAAACCTCTGTGTGGGGCTATTTTATATAGATTTAAACAATACAAACTTTGAAATTTGATGTTAATTTTTGACATCCATGTATCACCTTTTGTTTGTGTGGGTCCTGGGGGTCCTCAGCTCCTCTACGATATTAGTAAGGGGGGTTCATAGGAAAAAGGTTGGGAACCACTGGTTTAAACGATTGTTGGGTGGAACAGTCGTGTTAAACACACCTCACAAATGCACATCGTTGGCTTGTGTGCATGCATGAACAATCATTCTATGACAAAGCCCACCTATTCCATCCATGCCAGACTCAGGGAAGTGCACCATAGAGGGCCAAGTGTGTGCTCTTAAAGTCCCCTATGTTATTCATTTACATTAACGCTCAGAGTCTGGACATTTTTATCAGCTTAGAAAAATGGGCAGAAAAAAATGCTGATGTCTCTGTGGCTTAAAGGCAAACAAGACCATATTGAAAATTTCTGTACCTATATTTTGTTGCTCATCATCTCTTCCACTGTAAGAAAATAAGGTGAAAATTTTATAGCTCTTTGAACAAAAGTGCTTTAAATCATAATTTCTCCAAAAGTAGAGATTCAGAGTGAGTGATCTGGTTGATTATTAACCCTTTAAAGCCTGTTGTATCATATTTGATACATACCTTTATGATATCTCTATCTCATCAAAAGGATCAATAAATTACAAAAAAAAAAAATCTGAATACAATCTGATAAATAATAAATATGCCCTCAAGTGTATTATCTGTTACCAAGAACACCTAATATATCAAATGAGATACAAAAAATATATATATATGTGAAATTTTATGGAAATTTTGATTTTTTGGGATTTCAGTAGAAAGTGAAATAAACATTTCAGTTTCAAAAAATTTGAATTTTCTGGCTATAATTTGTGTATTCAGGCTTTAAGGGTTAAAAGTCAGCGAGTTGTTTTTCTTTATGTATGAGGATTAAAAAAGGACATGTTTTGTATTCAGGGGTCGCATCTATAACTTTTCTATGATAGCAGTGAAGCTCTAGAGAAAATCTCCGTTTTTCAATTTTCATAAATTTTTCATTTCATTTTTCATTTTTCAAACAAAAATTGTTTATGGTTTTATTGACAAGGCCCAGTTTCTCCCCATCATATGTGTTTTGGTATTTTTCTCTGGTTTTAAAAGGAGAATATAGCATTTAGGTGCAAATATACAAAAAAGAAGGCCAAAGCTGGAGGCCAGAATAGCAAATACCTCTACAGCTACAGTAAACTTCCCAGGAGAGCTGACATATGCAGGAATGAAAGCAATCCAGACGGCACAGAATATCAGCATACTGAAGGTGATAAATTTTGCTTCATTGAAATTATTGGGCAGCTTTCGAGCCAGAAAAGCGAGGACAAAACACAGCACAGCCAGGAGTCCGATATACCCCAGAACCACCCAAAAGCCAATCAGTGAACCCAAGCTACACTCTAGAATAATTCTTTCAATGACATGAGCTGTGTTTTTGTAAGGGAAAGGTGGAGCAAGACTTAACCAAAGTGAACAAACTAACACCTGCAGCGAAGTACAGCTGAGAACACTCGTTCTCTGCAGTGAAGCTGAACATTGAAGGACTGTGTTTGATGGCCTCTTAGCTCTAAAAGCATTAACCACTGCTATGGTTTTAGCCAAAACACAAGACATGCACAAGGCAAAGGTGATACCAAAAGCTGTGTGTCGCAGCATGCAGGACCACTCAGAGGGTTGACCAATAAATGTCAGAGGACACAGGAAGCACAGAGTCAAGGAGAAGAGGAGCATGAAGCTCAGCTCCGAGTTACTGGCTTTGACAAGAGGTGTGTGACGAAAGTGAAAGAAAATACATGACACCACAAGAGATAAACTTGCTCCAAACAGTGAGAAAGCAGCAAGGAGGGCCCCCATGGTTTCTCCATAAGAAAGGAACTCAATTGTCTTTGGAATACACTGGCTGTGATCCTCATTTGACCAGTACTCAATTGGGCACTGGGAACACTCTGCAGAACCTGAAAGGGAACAAGAAACATTGAAAGCAGTTTGTTCGAGCAGAACTGGAGGAATGGCAGAAAGCAACTAGAGAATGAAATTGCGCTGTGAATGCTGAAATGCTAAACGGCTGTGCCGAACTGCTAATGCTGGGTTGAAAAGATCCCTGAAAGAAGCTAAAGAAATTCTTGAACGTCTGACGCTGACCTGCTCATCCAACCCAGACTCTCCAGTGTTAGGCACTTGTTACCATGGAGCCAGGAGACTCACCTCAGTTTAGTGGGTTTTTAGTGGGATCTGACTGAAAACATGCTCTGAAACTCAGGTCACTGTGTCAAGACCGTAACAGCTATCATTAAACGGATCACACTGTGAGAAAGACAAGGCTTTGATGAAGCAGTTGTGTTAATTTCAAGTTGTTTGGGTGAGAAATGTGGCCAGGACAGCAAGTTAAAAAAGTCCTCTCTTCTAGCTCTACTCAGCATTTTCTCTCAAAGTTTAATATTGTGGCAGATGGGAGAGACTTCTGTGACCCTGCAACAGTAGGCCAATTTTAATATGATTTTGCTGTGTGTGGTGTTAGATTTGTGGTGTCAGTCGCAATTTATTCAACGAGGTTTCTGGCTACAATCACACCAGCCTCCACTCTAACTGTCAGTGTGTTCTATCCCATTGAAATGAATGTGAAATGACCTTAAGGCTGATAAAACATTTATGAACTTTGAAAGATCACTATGAAGAAATGCTGACTGATATGAAGAAGCTGAATCATACTGAAATAGCTAAATTTCTTGTGCATATTTTAGAGATTAAATGGAGTCTGTAAGTGTAAGTATGAATGAGTTTTAAGGTTTTGAAGGAGGGTTAAAAAATGTTTGAATTTCAGCAGTTGAACCCTAGTTTGAACATTCTACCCATTCATTTCAGTGGTCCCAAATTTTTTGAAAATAGCCAAATATCTCAGAAAGTATAATGAATATTTCTTAGAAAAGTCATTCTGTGCCATTCCAAATTAGGCAGAATGTTTTAAAGGTTGAATGGTTTGAATTGGTTGAATTTTGTAGGAGAAGAAGCATACCAAAAAAAGCGAGCGGAAGAAAAACGATAAAGAATTTCAGCGCAGAACAACAATACCTGTGGGTGCTTGCAGCATTCACAGCAATGATTTTGTTTCAGAAAATCTATGATAATTTGCTGTTTGGAAAACTTCTACTCACTACTAGAATTGCTGATCTCTCCAGCAGCACAGGCGATGCAAGAGAAGCAGCAGATGGGTTTGCCTTTAATCACAGCCTGCCGGAAACCTGGTTGACAACCCTCACTGCACACGGACCTTGGCCTCTGTAACGGCACCACAGCTCATTAGTACATTATTTTTACTCCTTAAACCAATTTTGAATATATTCTTTAAAGTTAATCAACAGTATGGTATGCTTTAAACTCTAGATTCAAGGGCACAGATGGTGTTGTGGATTGTTAACCCAGGGGTTAAGTTTCAACCTCAATTTCACAAACATTTTGAATAAAGCTCTGGAATAAATTAAGGGACTACTGCATTTTTTTCCCCCAGTTTCACTGTTTTTAGGTCTGTGGATGAATAAAAAGCATTTTTGTTTATTATGTAGAACATTTATCCCAACTTGTAAAGAAAATATTCCCATTAGGGGCTTTTATTTGCAGGAAATAAAAGCCTACCCTTTTCTAGACAAATTCATTCATTTTGAAACAGTAGAATAATATTCCTTCCCTTGGGAAGAGATCAGAAATCAGAATTTGATTAAATTCTTTTTAAGGGACCAAACAATGAGAAAGCAGTGAGGAGGGCTGGTTTGCAGGATATGAGGAATCAAAAGGATGCAGTATTATTTACACCATAAATAATGCAATTTAAGCAAAATCATACCAATATCAATTTTGTCAATTCAAACACGGGATAGAAATGTTTTATCAATAACCTTTTTCAATAAGGAAAACTAAACTAAAGCCCTATTCGTACAGGAACAGTTTTACCAAGGAACCTTTGTTAATTTGTAGTAATTGCACAGGGCATCTGTGTTTTCTAGCTTGTGGGAATTGACCACGTCTGCCATTTGCAGAAAAGAAATTCCGGGTCAAATTACCAACCAAATTTCAGCCCACACAGAGGTCCACATACTAATCCCATGCGATCTGTAATTTAGGGTGGTAATTCTGTTTCTTTACGGTTCAAGCAGCTTTTTCTTATTGAAAAAAAATATAATGTTTAGAAGATTATTTCCAAGGTTTTGAAACATAAAGGTTATAAAAAGTGCTTTTCTTTAAGTTCATTTCAGCATGTTTAGAATTTGCTTTATTTTACTTAACCTATTATTTAAACTCTACTGTCCAAATGTGTGCCCCCATGTGCTCTCTTAATACACACAGTGCTTCTGTTCTGCCTCCTAAAGCTTCTCTTTGCAAGTGCCTGATCTTATGTCAGTATTATTTAGCCGTACATTTCATGCATAACATAATTTGGTAAAATACTTTTTCAAGCGATCATCCAAATATCCCTTGAATCAGCTTCTCTACATGCATGGAAGCTGTTCTGTTAAAGTGTCTGTTGAACTTCAGCATAAGCACACCTCACTGGGCCAATAAATAATTTTGAGATCATTATACAAATGATGTTTGAGTGGCTACTTTCTCACAAGCAAATCCAAAGAAGTTACTGGAGCAAACGAGTCGCTTTGCAATTCAACCAGGTGCAAAGGACTAATGTTTCAACACACACTGCGTCTTCATCTGAGTTATACCAAAACATTCTTTGTATGTTACTGGTCCTCTGTGAGAGCAGCAACCTCCACCTGTGGGGGGGCTGAAGCGCAAGAGACTCCTTCTTCACTAAAATGTGAGTTTTTGTTTGAAAGTTGGAAGTAATGTTGAGTACAATAAGAAGTCCCTCAACCTTTTCCTGAGTTATACTGTATATAAATCAATTACCACATGGAGTGTATGAGTCATTGAGAAAATGACTCTGAAGGCAGTGTCTACACTATCTTTTTCCAGCATGTAGACCTTAAAAACACACTTTCCCATGCTTTTGGTATCCAGCTTTTATCAAAAAGTTGGTTGTTTTTTAAGCCTATATGATCATTCTGTGACAATAATGGCATTTTAACCGTTTGAAAGATGACTTGGAGATTTTTCCTTTTTAATTGACCTCATGATTCCCATACTGCACCCCATTTTGCCACTGAAACTTTACTTTATGTTGCTTAGTCATATGCTTATGGTGTTAATGTTGGGTCTTTCTAGTTCTAGACCTGCCTACTTTGTAAAGTGTCTCAAGGTAACTTTGGTTCTGAGTTGGCACTAAACAAAGAAAGATTGAGTGTCACAGTATGTATGCCGTACATAAAGTTTTCAACACCTTTTTGGATCCTGCAGCCCAAATGATGTCAATGCCATTCATGGTGAACTGTTTTCCACTTGGTAGAGAAGCGTCATAGCTCCCTACACCCACAAACACTGTATCTCCTGCTCGGCTTCTTTGCCAATTCACCAGCTCATAAGTAGCTGCAGGGTCTCCATTTTCATCAAAATGCTGCCTTTCAGAAAGAATAGTGAAATTAACATTTTGGAGGTGTTTCACAACCTAACAGAAGGAGACAACAGTGAAATAGCTTTCATAAAGGTAACTGTTATGGGAGAAAAATAAACAAACAGTGAAGGCAGCCTCTCACCTCTCCTGACTTAGAGCCATCTTTCCAAAGACATGGTCGATCACTCATTTCTCCTCTTTTTCCACAGTTCAACATGCTGTGCATGGCATGAGCCACAGCATACACAGCCTTGTACACATTGGAAGATATCCTCAGCTCTGACACGTCTGTATATGGATTGTCAATGTCCTGTAGTCTCTCATGTCCAGAGCATTGGGTTTGACCCAGCTGACTGGATTGGAAAGTGCAGCTGAATGTGGCTTCCCAGAACTCCCTTAGTAGATTGTTCTGAGGGTTCTGTCTTGGGTTGACCTTTAAAAGAAACTCTTGCAGGCCTGTTATCTTTGTCTTTCTTATGGTGAAGCCCAGAGACCCCATCAGGATTCCTGAGTACCTCTTATTTGCCAAATGGCCTGCTGTGATCCACGATTCACTGCCCACCCATTGAAGCCCAGTCAGGTTCTGCTTCAGGGTTTCCTCGAGGAGAATATTCATTTCAGCTTGGGCAAGGAAGGCAATTAAAACCCTTGCAGTGCCACTTTTGATTACTCTGACCACCCGGGCAATGTGCTCACTACGATCAGCTGTCCTTGAGATTGCTTCAGAGTATTCAATACAAACCCCCTCCTGACCCGCTGCTTTAATAAAAGTTGCCATGCCGTTGTTTCCGTAATCGTTGTCACTTCTAACTGCCCCAACCCAGCTCCAGCCGAAGTGCTTTACGAGTTTGGCTAAGGCTCTGCTCTGGTAGTAGTCACTAGGTATGGTCCTGAAGAAGGACGGGTACTCCTGTCTGTTACTGAGGCAGGCACAAGTAGCAAAGTGGCTGATCTATTGAAAATAAAAGAGGAGAAAAAGAAAGAAAACAGCACTTTGCATTGTCGTATACAGTAACAAACTGTTGATGAGCCATCAATGAATCTGTGCATTTTTAATCCTTTAGAATCTTAAAAAATCCTTAAAAGCAGCCATTGGATATCAACATTTTGGCTTGACATCACATTTAGTAAACAAGAACTCCTGAGTGTCAAGAGCAAGCCTTTAAGAAACAGGAAATAATCATGCAAAAGAAGAAACAACATATATACCACTGGTATTTGGAATATTCCTAACATCTGTAGCATCACAATTGTTGATGAAGACTCAGAGGCTCCGATGACAGCATGAACTGATGACTGGCTGGAACAGTTTTTTCCCAGACTTCTTTCTTGTCCATTCATTAAACCCATTGCTGCTCCTGTGGAAGGCAGCGTTGAACCACAGGTGTCGAATAACTTATAACCAATTGAAATATTAGGCAGCAGAGAGCTGCTATTGTTGATCTCCTCAATGGCAAAAATCATAGTTTGAGCAAAACGAAATTCTCTCAAGTTGATCCTAAAAGGAGTAGCAAGTTTTCAAGAATAGTTTTCAGACTTAATGTATCTTTACCATGTTTAAGAAAGCAACAAATAGTACCTGGAGCATGTTAGTGGCTCTGGTGTGCCCGTGAAGGAGAGTGAAGGCTCTGAGATTTGGCTATGAATGGAGAAGGCTCCCCCAATTGTTATATCTCCTTCCTTTGATAAAAGAGGAAACTCAGGGCTTCTCAGCATTTTACACAGCATGGGGTCTTCTTTTGCTCCAAACATGCCAATAAAAAGTGCAAACAGGAACATTTTAAAGGCACAATCACACATCTGGTAAAAGAGAAGGCAATCAAGAATCTGTGCTCTGCTAAGTTTTTCTACCACTGAAAAAATGAGTATCTCCTAAACAGGATGAGCTTTATTCTTTTTGATGTTAAACAAAGGTCATCTAATCAAATTACGCATGTGATGATGTTAGACCAATAAGCTGCCTCTGCTTTAGATTTTTTTATTTTAGTGTCACCTGGGAGCAAATCTGAGGATGCCACAATGTGATTGGTCCCTCCCTCTCTTGTGTGCAAAATGAAGTGTTTCAAGTTTTATGTATATGTGTGTTTATGTATATGTATTTACTTTGATAATTCATTTGGCCTGTCCAAATTGAACTGTTTTAAGCTGTGAAGAGCATTTGCTTCAAACACTCAAAGCACTCAAAGTGCTTTTATATCGCAGGTGGGACCTACCCATTTACACCATTGAGATTTCAAAAACATAGAGAAAATATCTTGGATATTAATATTTTATGAACTAAGCTTGTTAGTGGATTGATTTTTGTTAGTTAAAACCACAGACCAATGACCTTGAGAAAGGCCTTGACATAACTTCCAGACATAAACCATGTGAACTACCAGATGTCATTTTGAAGGACTGAAGAGTCAGTCCATTTTTATTTCTTTATATCGCAGCAATTCATAACCAAAGATATCTCATGACACTATACAAAGAGGGTAGGTCTTGACATTAAGAGGCGAGAACAGAGTCAGAAACAGGGATGAGAGAGTTGGGGAGAGGAATCTCAGGCCAGACTGGAACCCATGCCACCCCTGTACGTGGAGTATGACCTAACCACTTGACCATCTGCCCCCCCGACCCTACTCTGAATGATTCAGGGATGCACAGTGATACAGTGGTTTGTATTGTCACTTCACAACAAGGATTCCTGGATCAAATCTCCATCTGATAGGGCCTTTCTATGAGGAGTTTGCATGGTCAACCTGTGCATGTATGAGTGCTCTCATGGCACTTCAGCTTCCTCTCACAGAGCAAATAGCTTGTTAGGTTAAACAGTAACACTGCAGTTGTGAGTGACTGAATGCTTGACTCAAGGCATACCCCACTTCTCGCCCCCAGTGACAGTGTGAATTAGGTGGAGATATGTGGTGTACATAATGTATGTAGTAAGAGATGGCAGAATGAGTCTTATTTTCTTTTAAATTGTCTCTTTTATGATGCATTGAGAACGCTCTTGATAAGTGCAGTATAGCCTATATACACTAGCATTGACAGGATAAAGTGGTTGTTTACTGAAAATGCTTGAATAAGCCTGGAAGAGACAGGATGGTTTACTTTATTATGATTGTAAAATGTCTACTTTTGGTTTCTGGCCCTTTTATATTGAAAGTGGGAAAAACTGGGATTATTTTTGTGCTTTAAAAAATAATCTGAACAAATCAATCCAAACCATTCTAGCCAAACAGCCATACAGAGGCAGACGGATAAAATGACAATAGCATTAGTGGGCATACAGTAGGTGTTCATGTTTGAAAAGAAAGAGTGTTCCAACATTTTTTCCTGTGATACACATACTTATGAATAATATGTGCATTATGCTTATGTGAAGACTGCATACATGCAGTGGGTAGCACAGTTGAGACTGAGAAGTGTCAACCACATTGTGAAGACCCAAAAAAGGTAAATAGAAACTAGGTTAAGTATAAGACACAAGCAGTCAGGGTTTCAATCTTTATTTAAGAGGAATAAAAACAAATAATGCACTTGTAATTCTGAGTTCAGTAAACCTCCTGCTGCATTGTAAAATATGGATGATGATAATAAAAAAGGACAGGTTTTCAGTCTTTAGTTCCAATAAAATGATCCATTAGTAGAAGTGTTAGGGTCTATCTGCTTATCAACTTCATATACAGTCATGTGCATTTTTTTAGGCATGTAGGGTGCTAAGGATTCATCACTGGGCCCAATGTGCCACAACTGGAGAGTCAAACTCAACACATTTCCACATACATGTGCCTTGCTCAGCAGCCAAGGTCAAGCTCAATGGCATTTCTTTTGTCTAGGCCTTTTCCCCATGATAATACGCCTGTTGTTTTCAGGCACCTTGGGACATCCACAGCACAACCAGGGGTTGCGAAAATCCTAACTACCTGCCAGAAGAGTACACTAGACCAAATATTCACAAACGTTTCAGCTCGAGACCCCCAAAATAATTATGCCAGACCTTGGGACCCCCACTCTCTCTGGAAGTGGATAAGGCACACAGCTGTGCACCCTCAAGAGTAGGAGAATTGTGTGCAACCTTCAATTTTATGGAGAAGTATAAATGTAATCTTATTTCTATAGTTTTATTTTAAAATTAGCTAATCTTATGCATATATTTATTCAATAATAGTAATTTTTTTTTTTTTTTTCCCTATGGAAGGCATACAGTGACCCCCTTTTTAGTGTCTTTAGTGGGGGTCCTGGCCCCAACTTTGGGAACCATTGCCCTTGGCCATGATTACTTGCCACATCCACCCCTTACTCCACCTAAAAGGTGTGCACTTTGTTATTTATTTATTTATTTTTTGTACAGATTATTTTCCCATGCCCCTGGTAATATGCAAGGACATCCAGTGTAGCTTACTTGGCAGATCTACACTTTACTTCAGCCTCAACATTTGGCCCAAACATGCCTAATAGTTCTGCAAAGTACTGTATATGTTTTTTACATATGACTTAAGGTATTTGTTTTGAAGCGTAGTCTAGATTCTTGATATTAAAAAGGACACTGACTAGCATGACATCATAGATAGCAGGTTTGACATACTTAATTTAAGCCTTTTCAAAAGCCATAAATGCAAAAATGAATCATTATACCCTTAAAAATGTCCTAAAATAAAGATTGAATTTGACAACATTTTTCTAGGGAAGCACAATATTGACAACGGAATATTTGTTTCTCTAGATATTCGATGAATATGAATTATTATATTGGTAGACATAAATATTACTGGTGATATTTACAGCTAACAGATAAGCCGTAACAAGAGGAACTGCTCAATTCTCATACAAGACAGACTAAATGAAAAAAACTGTCCAGCTAAGATTTCTGTTTTGAACGAAGTATTAAGGTGCAAAGATAAACACTAAACTTTTAAAGACAAAGCATAAGATAAGATACATAGATATTGTTTATATTTGTTAATAACGTATATCATTAGTTGATGCTTTGCCCATTATGTGTTTCCTAGTATTCTGCTCAGGTCTAAACAAAATAATGACACATTTTGGCATAAAAATGCAGAAAAGTAGCCCATAACTGGAGGCCAAAATGGCAAATATCTCCACAGCCACAGTGAACTTTCCTGGAGAGCTGGCATATGCTGGGATAAATGTGATCCAGACTGCACAGAATATCAGCATGCTGAAGGTGATGAATTTCGCTTCATTGAAATTATCGGGCAGCTTTCGAGCCAGAAAGGCCAGAATAAAACACAAGAGAGCAAGAAGCCCGATGTAACTTAAGACAGCCCAGAAGCCCACAGGTGATCCCAGGGCACACTCGAGGATGATCTTGTCCTTGTAGTGTTTCATGTTTTTGAATGGGAAAGGAGGTTTTATCGTCAACCAAAGTATGCAGATTAAAACCTGTACCAGAGTGAAAGCCAGCACGCTGATTCTTTGCTGTGCAGGCCCGAACCATTTCATCACATTCCTGCCTGGAAGTGTGGCTTTAAATGCCATTAAGACAACAATAGTTTTGCCAAGAATACATGATATACAGAGGACGAAGGTGATGCCAAATGCTGTGTGTCTCAGCATGCAGGACCACTCAGAGGGCTGGCCGATGAAAGTGAGAGAGCACAGGAAGCATAAAGTTAAGGAGAAGAGCAGGAGGAAGCTCAGCTCGGAGTTGTTAGCTTTCACCAGGGGAGTGTCTTTATATATAATGAACAGAATCACAACAATTAAAGTCAGAAACACACCAAACAAAGTGAAAAATATCAGTATTACACCCATAACCTCAGTGTAGCTTAGGAACTCAATGTTTTTCACTATACATGCATCTCTGTGCTGATTGGACCAATACTCGTCGGGACACTTTTTGCAGTCATTTGAATCTGTAATAGAAATATCAGACTGTCACTTTAATGAGTTAAATTAGACTTTTGTAAATAATATATCTTACCATAGCAGCCTTTAATATGATACACAATGTCTGGCAAACAAATGATGTAATCAGATGGCTATATCTCATGTCTATGGTGCTTATACCTGTGCTGTTGCTTATTTCTCCCTCTGTACACTGTACACAGTCATAGCAGCAGACTGGCTTCCCTTTCTGAAGGACTTTATGAGTTCCAGGTTGGCATCTCTCACTGCACACTGATACAGGTAACTTTAAAAGGGAAGAAAATGATGCATGAGTTATTTTGAATAGTCAGAAACTTAAATGGTATTTTATAAAAGGTTTGAAGATTTTTACCTCTGTTTTCCCCCCAGGCCATGTTATAGCTTCAGTCTTGAGGACGAACTTCTGTCCAGGAGGGAGTGAGGCATCATAGTAGCCGACAGGTTGAAACTGGACTGAGCCATCTGATCCCCGCTGCCAGTTCACCACTTCATATCGAGCCACGGCTGCTCCAGTGCTGTCAAACCACACTTGATCTCCGTTCTTAATGGTAAAGTTGACCCTTTTTAAAGACTCCACGACCTGAAAATCATTTTGACAAAGTGTGAACATTTTACTTTGCAATTCTTGTACATTTAAAGTGAACAACAGGGTTTTTTTTACCTGCTGGTGAGTTACTTTAACAGTCTTGTCACAACCATTACTTTCTGAGCACCTCAGGATGCTGTGCAGAGAATGTGCCAGAGCATAGATAGCTTTGTATATGTTACTGGAGTATCTGAGCTCAGCCACATCATCAGAATAATCTTTGAAATCAAGTAGATCCTGGTATTCATTGCAAGTTGATAAAGCATCCTTGCACTTTAACTCAGTCTCCCAGAAATCTTTGATTAAAAAGTCCTCCATGCCACTTATATTAGCCTTTTGCACAGCAAACCCCAGTGAACCTCCAAGCACACTAAAGCTGGTAGGAGTCACAAGGCTGTTGGCAGTGATCCAGGCCTCCACACCAATGAACTGCCGGCCTGTGACGTTGTGCAGACTCAACTGCTTAAGAAGGTTGTTCATTTCAACATGAGCGAGGAAACCAACGATGACTTTAGCAGTGCTCTTTCGGATCACTTCTACCACCTTCGTGAGTTTCTCCGGCTCTGCTCTGTGAAATTTCTCTATATATTCCACACACACTCCTTCCTCCTGAGCTGCAGAGAGGAAGATTGCCATGCCGTTGTTGCCGTAGTCGCTGTCACTGTTGACTGCACCGACCCAGGTCCAGCCAAAGTGCTTGACCAGCTGGGCGAGAGCTCGGCTTTGGTAGAGGTCACTTGCAATGGTCCGAAAGAAAGAGGGGTACTTGTTTCTGTCGCTCAGACACTCACAAGTAGCTGAATGGCTTATCTGAGAATGCACAAACAGAAGAACTGAATAAGGAGAGTTTGATTTTAAAATACCTCTTCCTACACACAGATATCCCTCTTACCACTGGTATTTTGAACGGTCCAGTAGTGCGGGACAGCACGATGGTAGAAGAAGATTCAGACTCCCCGATAACAGCATGAACAGCTGATTGCCCTGAGCAAATCTTTCCCACTGTTAACTCACCGCCATTCATCAGGCCCATCACAGCACGCATTGATGATAGCGTGGAGCCACAGTTATCATAAATACGATATCCAATAGAAACATTAGGAAGAAGAAATTCCTTTTTGTTTATCTCCTCAATTGCAAAGATCATAGTCTGAGCGAACCGGAACTCCCTGAGGTTTACCCTGACATAAAAAAACAGGATAAAATCTTGTATTCACAGTGACAGAACTAGACACAAAGCACTTCAGTACATTTCTGACAGTTACCTTGAACATGTTAGATGTGTAGGTTTCTCTGTAAAGGTAAGTGGAGGTTGTGTGATTTTGCTGTGGATTGAAAATGCTCCTCCAATCACCATATCTCCATCCTTAGACAACAGGGGGGGCTCTGGATTCCCGAGAATCCGACAGAGAGGAGCGCTTTTCCTCTTTGCTGCTCCAAATGTGAACAGGAGCCCCATAAAGACCAGATCTGTTACCACGTGAGGCATTGTGCTCTCCCAGTTAATGATGGGGCAGAGCCACCAAGGTCAGGAACAGAATAGACTTATATGCCGACTAATCTCTGACTAACCAATCACAGATGAGTGTGATAGGGCAGTTATGATTGTGTGTTGTTTTTTAAAAGATTTTGATGGTGCATGATGGTATTTTGATTACACTGTGGATAGCATATAAGGCATTATGTACAAAATGTGATTACACGTCCGAGCACTTATTGATTAATCAGTACAATTCAGTATAGCCCATAGTGTTAAAGAATTGCCTTGATATTAAAGGAATGGTCAGATGGACCATAAATTTTAACACATTTTGCATGGAAGACTTGATGCCAAATTATGTCAAAGTTTATTTTAAAGGGATACTTCAACATTTTGGCAAATTCATCCATTGCCATAATCCCTATAGTCTTAGTAATAGGTCCGTTACCTTTAGTTGTTGGTGCAAGCTGGTTTTAGATCGGCCGCTGCCAACTTCGGACCTGCTGTGCCAACTCAATGTAAGCAGATGGTATTCTGGCTTTCGCTTATCACACTCATCAAATACACAATCCAACAACCCCAAAATGCTCTCGTAGCAAGTTGTGACCTGCACATTCACCACACTATGAGATAATCATGGAACATTACGAAACGGAGATGTTTTAAAGCTAAATGCAAAGCCAGAACTACACTCCAGGCATGGCTGCTGCACTGTGTCACTCCGCTCAGTGGTTTACTCAAGAAATAGTTCAGAGTATTTGCTTCATGTGTCGTAATGTTACACAATTATACATTATTATTTCATAGAGTGGTGAATGTGCAGGTCACAGCTTGTCCACGAGAGCATTTTGGGGTTGTTGGATTGTGTATTTGATGAGTTTGATGAGGGAAAGCTGGAATACCGTCTGCTTACATTGAGTTGGCACAGCAGGTCCGAAGTCGGCAGCAGCTGGTCTTAAAATCAGCTTGCACCGACAACTAAAGGTAACAAACCTATAACTAAGACTATAGGAATTATGGCAATGGACGAATTTGCCAAAATGTTGAAGTATCCCTTTAAAGCTCCACATGACCATCATGTGAAACCGATGGTTTTTCAACAGTGTTCATTGGACACTCTTTTGCTTTGAATATTCTACCTCTTTTTTTTTTTTTTGGCAAACCTCAGTATTATAATTTAAATACAATCCTAACTATTTATTTGGAAGATAACATGTTTTAGGGATGCGCTGAATGAGATTGTAACGGTATCTAAATCTCACAGTACAATAACAGCATAGTCACAAGTTCATGGTGCGAAATTTATTGCAGTATCCAAAAAAAAAAAAAAAAAAAGATCAAAAACAAGGAAGCCAAAATGCTTCCAAGCATCAGATTTAAAAGTCGCTGGAGCCTCAACAATCTCTAAAATGTTGTCACTCGGACCTCCCGTCCATCATTTTCATGCTGTAAGATCAAGATGGTAACTGCAGTTCCCACTCTGCTTCGCTCTGCTCCACCAAAAAGAACTACACTTTTTGCCCTGAAGACCTATTGTCTGAGATGGTCACATGTCCATTGAGACACTTCTGTCACTGCGATACAGCGAAATAGACAATACCCTTAAATCTCTCCCACCGATGCATTGGCTTAACATCTGTATCAGAAGATATATGCAAATAATATGATGTAAACCGACATGCATAACCAGCATTTATCTGCTGTCATATAATTTTAATGCTAATATCTGCTATACCTGTGTAAATTTAAAGGGATACTTCAACATTTTCCCTCATCAAACTCATCAAATACACAATCCAGACTCCAAAACATTCTCGTGGACAAGTTGTGACCTGCACATTCACCACGCTATAAAATGATAATATATAATTATGTAACATTACGACACATGAAGCAAATACTCAGAACTACTTTCCGAATAAACCACTGAGCGGTGTGACCGAGTGCGCGCCTGTGGCAGTGCCGTAGTTACTTGGTAGTTCCGGCTTTGCATTTCACTTTAAAACATCTCCGTCTTGTAATGTTCCTTGATTACTTTATAGCGTGGTGAATGTGCAAGTCACAACTTGTCCACAAGAGCGTTTTGGAGTTGTTGGATTTTGTATTTGATGAGTTTGATGAAGGAAAGCCAAAAATACTGTCTGTCTCCATAGCGTTACCAAGACTATAGGAATTATGGCAATGGGTGAATTTGCCAAAATGTTTAAGTATCCCTTTAAAGAAGAGGGGGTTTTTTAGGGCAGAAGGAGTGACTGTTGGATAAACTTAGATCTGTTTTCATAACCAAAACAAGAAAATGTTAGAAGCTCTGAAACAGACATAACAGACATCATGATCAATCTCAGAACAATGTTTGGTATTAGCAGTTCTTATCTGTACTCAGCTTTTGGTTTAAATTAGTAAATATTGGTCTGTTATGGAGCAGCAGCTCCTAAATTTTACATATCCCTTCAAACAATGCTCCTCATCTTGATTATTTATGCATGGCCTCTGACATTTCCCAGTGAGGACTGTCAACCTTTATTGCCAGTGCACTTTAATGTTTAGGGGACCCTGACATTTGGTCAAATTAACACTTAGTCAGTGGGGCTGTTACAACAAAAATCAGCCCGCAGTCATCAGGTCACTTCTTCCAGGAGGCTGTCTTGTAGCCATCTGACATTCACCAGCTTAGAGGTTTACTTTAATGTTGATTTGGGCTCAGAACCATTCTTAATGTTAACCTTTCCCTGTTCATTTTTGAATGCCCCCTTAGCTATTGAAACAGAGGTACAAGGGATAGTGGTGAAATCTTATCCTACGACAACACTTGATGACCCACTGAGGGTGTCATCCACACCATTGCACAAAGAGACACGACAACAGTACTGTCATTTCTACTATGAGAGTGTTTTTTGATGCTTGAATGTAATAAAGTACCAAAATGCAATATGAAGTTCTGCTGAAGTTTCTGCATGTAAACTGATAAGTAGCTGTGTAAAAAGGCATCAATTTTATACCACCTGCCACCTTGTAATGCTAGTGTTCTCTTTTGAGGGGTGATTTGACAGTACTCGGAAATGTCTACTTAGTTTTTTGCTAATTTTAGGGCTATATTATATTGTATAACTGCATCACTATGTAAATTAATTGTTTGCTGTTTACGTTTCAAAAATATTTTGCACACAAGAAAGATTAAAAACTTCTTTTCTTTCAAATTGATTTCGTCCTTTTGCAACAATGTCTTTATATCAAATGAAACCGTTTCAGTGCTCTTCAGTTCATGGGCATTTCAGCTACCTCAGTATAAACACAAACAGTAATCAAAAATCTTTAATCTTAAATTGACCTATTTGGATATTTTCTTCACCATCTCTCCTAAACTTCATCCATGAATTACTGTCAAAGGCTTGAAGCATATTTACTGCTCTATTATTTCACCAAAATGTCATATCAATTTGAGGAAATCCTACATTTTGATGCATTATTCAAGTTACTATTTTGACAGATGATCAAAACAGATCAAAACTCGGTAACGCATTGAACCATGTGATATTTAATTTGTTGTTGTTATTTTTCAGCCTAGAGATGTTTAGTCAGCTGATACCTCCTTAATTAATAAGAGTTGTTTGAGTGTACAAGGATGCTGTCAGTGTATCATACACTTGGATGCTTTTCATGGGGTTTGTCTTTTGGGAGCTGATTTAATAGGAACAAAATGGGGGAAGAGCAGAAGCTTCAGGCCTGATCATGACTTTAACCTTAGGCTCTTCCCACTCACAAACAACAAACTAACAGACTCCCACCGGGTGTCACAGAGTCTCCTGTCTTCTGTCATGGTGTAAACTGGAAACTTCCCTTCAGGGCTGTTGCATCATGACTCCCCTATGATCTTTAGTGGGGAACTTGTGGCCTCTAACAAGGCTGTGCCATTGAGCTAAAAACCTGACACTGCTGTTTGAGCATAAAGCTGCCTTTTAAAATAAACAAAGAAATCTTGAAAAAAAATGTAGATGTCACATTTAACTTTGTATGTTTTACAGCATGTAAAGGGAATCAACTGTAACTGAGATGTATTCATTGTTATACTGCAAACAGAACATCCAACACAAGATAAAGTTTACAGGTATACCTTTAACGTCACAGTTTGCCAAGAAATACTAACTATATAAATGTTTGCGCTATAAATAAAATCTAGTAATAAATGGGGTAATTATTTAGTTACATGTTTGTACATTAGAAAATACTTCTTCCCACAAAGCACACAAAGTAAAATGGCTTGAACTAACAAATACTTAAGATTGATAGAGCACCAATCTAACATAATCCACTCTGCATTGAACATCTATAGACCAGCATACTGGCTGGGTGGTCAGCACTGCAAGTCTGAGGTACATTTTTATTACTAAATAAAGTATACAATAAAGCTGACAAATGGTAAGTTTAATGAAGGATTTGCCATTATTTTCTGATAAAAAATGTGTGTCACATACATGTATTATAGATATCGACCTGGCTTATGTTAACAAAAACTAAGTATAATCATATTTTAATGTAGGCAATGACATTCTGGTGTCACTAGTGATGGTGACCCTTGACCTTTGCTGCTGGTTTTGCAATTTTAGATTGGTTGTTGTTGTTTGTGGTCTGACTGTATGTAAGGGACTACTGTTGTTGGACTGAACGTTTTTTGTACAAGAAGAGTTTCAACAAGTGTCAGATCTATTCAAAGAGTTTGTGATTCCTCAACTGCTGGTTATAAACAGCAGTACATTTCAATTATAGTAAACACTGGAAAGTGGATGATGGTGGCAGCAATGGCAACATGCTAATTCCCCCTGGCACTGGTGTAAATGCGTTGATTTGTAGTCAATGACAATGTGGTGGATGGTTAAGAGGTATGTCTAAATAGTCTAAGTTAATCTCATGATGTACTGAAAGTAATCAAATCCTCATGACTACTGTGTGCCTAACATAAGCTAAAGTTAGCAAGCAGTTGTTTTCTATAGCTAAGGTAAGGCCACTTTGCTTTAGATAGAGATTCTTTTAGATAGAGAACTTTTATGTATGTTTGTGACAAAATTAAGTCTGAAATAAGGCAAGTAAGCCACGATGGGGCACCACTGGGCAGGAGGAGGGATTGACACAGCCCGTATCATGCTCTGGATGTCCTTGCATATTGTGAGGAGCATGGGAAATAATCTATTGAAAAATAACAAAGTCCACTCATTTATGGTAGAGTAAGGGGTGGATGTGGCGAGTAAGCACAAACTAGGGTACTGTCCCCCCTTGAGTAAAGGAGTTGAATCTGCTTTTACTAGAGTCCTATGTCACACAAATATCTGTACTTCTATTTAAGTACAGAACGTGAGTACTTTTGCCACCTCTACATAATAATAATAGTGATAATGAAGATATGATTCACCAACAGTATAACATCCAGCTACAAATGATAAACCCATCTTTTTAATTACTATTACTACAATTTATTATTTTCTTATAAACCTATTTTATTGTATCCCATTTGTTGCAACATACATTGGTGTCTTCACAGACTGTAGTGTTTGCTTTATAGACTATATGGCATACCCATACAATGGACAATGTTGCCCTCTTGTGGCTATTCTTTGTTATTACTTTGAAGGTTCAAAAACAGTGTGATGAGATTTACATTGTTGGGAATACCTTGGCTAAAACGTAATAGTTGTAGTATTATTAGTATACTTCTTATCAAAATAGCAGCAGTAAAAGTAAAATAGTAAATTATATGTGAAATGATTTTTTGTTGGTAGAAGGAGGCCAAAACTCCTCAATAATATTATACAATTTACCAGCTTCAATCAAGAGACTAACAAATATGACTCAAATCTAGATTTATCCTTTCATGGAAAATGAAATAAAGATAAAAGGTGGAAACATTTGTGAACTGACCAGTAAATAAGATTAAAGTAACATAAAGGTGATATTTTTATAAATGGATCTTTAACATAATACCACAGGGATTAGACACAGGCACTGCCAAAAAAGACGCTGCTAACTAAAAGAAGGGCACACCGTGGTTTTTGATGGGTTAAAAATTTAAATCTTGCCTATATTAGTTTTTCTCGACCTTTTTTCTGTAGAGGCACCCTTTAAGATTTGAAACATCTCAAGTCGCCTCAAACAAAATGTATCGATAAAAACAAACATTCTACATCACTATGACGGACAAGGGATTTATTTAGTTATAAAATGAAAGATAAATCTCTTAAACAATCTCTTAAAACAATTAAGATGTCTATATTTTTACAGAATGGTGGTGTAGACATTTATAATACACTCTGACACATTTTGGCCCACCTTTTGAAAAGCCTTTACATTAGCTGAACTCAACACTGATGTCCTGTCAGGAAAAGGGCATACAGGACAATTTTGACTAAGTAAACAGACACTTAATAATCTGCACATTCATGCTAATCATTGGTTGATATAAAGCATTTTGAAGGCCCCCCCACAGTGCCAGAGGGCACACCAAGCTTGCACAGCATCCTGGTTGAGAAAGGTGGCCTATATAATAGATTTGAAAGTACATTCGTAATCACGCTGTTTAATGAAATCCTAAACTTTCATCCACTTTAACAAGCTTGTTAACTTTTTAACATCAGGTGAACTTACCAACCAACCAATAGAAATTTAGACCTAGGTCTACCAGCAACTAATATATTTGACACTTTAAGTCAGAACTCATTATTGGTCTAAGCTTTACTCACTCTGGGATGCTAAACATGAATCAGAAATGATGTAAAAGAAAATTAGTCACAACAGGCCTGCTCACAGAATTTGCTGGGCCCCTAAAAAACATAAAATGGGCCCTGCAAAACCATGCCGATGGACCCTCCTCAGTTGTGATTTAATAATGATTACGTCAATGAATGTTTGCTGGATGAGTTACTTTGGCACTAGCGTCCTAGCTAACAGTTACCTCATTTTGGAACAAAAATTGTGTCTATTATTTGGTTCTGATGTTGGAATTAATTATTGTGCTACTTTTCTACGCCTTTCACCATGGTTTTCCGCCCATTTTTGCCCCTTTTTGTGGTTATTCTATAAAGATTTGAACAATAAAATTTTTTTAAATTTGATATTATTTATTACATCCATGTATCACTTTTTGTTTTTGGGGTCCTCAGCTGCTCTACAATAAAAGTAAGGGGGGCTCATAAGAATAAAGGTTGGGAACCACTGCTGTAAAACATTTAAATGTTAGTCTGTAATAAAGTCAGTTTACCATCCTTTATATGTAAATATACTTTGCCTTTTTATTCTTTTCCTGATTCTGACAGATTCCCAGGGGTCTGAATTGAACTCAGGTCACCCATTTGGAGGACTTTGACCTCTGTAAGTGGAGCACAAGACATTCACTCACAGATCACTTTATTAGGTACACCTGCTTAACCTCACATTAACATGAATATCTAATCAGTCACATGGCAGCAGCCAATACATGTTAGCATGTAGACGTGATCAAGATGATCAGCTAAAATTCAAACCCAACATCAACATGAAAAAAGAGGGTTTTAAGGGATTTTGAACATTCTGTGACTGTACGTGGTCTGGTAGCCTGTCATGTTGTTTGTGCAAACTTCTGACCTTACCCTTCCAGTGTCATAGCACGCATCAGGTCTATCAGACCTGGTAACTTTTTTCAATCTTCAGCTGTACTGTTTTGGTGAGCCTATGTGAACTGTAGCCTGAGTTTCCTGTACTTAGCTGACCGGAGATGCACCTGGTGTGGTCTTCCTCTGCTGTAGCCCATCTGCTCAATGTGTTGTGCATTCAGAGATGCTCTTCTGCACACCTCAGTTGCCATGAGTAGTTATTTGAGTTACTGTTGCCTTTCTGTCAGCTCCAACCAGTCTAGTCATACCCCTGCAACCTCTGCCATCAACAAGTCACCCAGAGGGAACTGCTGCTCACTGGATATTTTTTTCTTTTTCTGACTGTTCTCTCAAAACCCCTGAGATATTTTTTGTGTGAAATCCCAGTTCTTGAAATACTCAGACCAGCCTGTCTGGCACTAGCAGCAATAGCACATTTAAAGTTTTAAATTACCTTTGTCCCAAACTGTGATGCTCAGTTTGAACTGCAGCAAATCATCTTGATCATGTCTACATGCCTAAATGCATTGGTTCCTGCCATGTGATTGGCAAATTTGATATTTGCATTAATGAACAGTTGAACCGCTGTACCTAATAAAGTGATCGGTGAGTGTATAGGCTGTGAGTTTTCCATAAAAACATGTTCTGGGTACACCGGAGACATTTTGCACAGTGGGCAGCCTTTCAGTGTAATTAAAAGATATCCAGGACTTACTGGGGGGCAAAAGTTGACCTTCAGTAATAAAGACAAACACCATATGCTGCGAAGTACCCACACCTTCAGACAGTCTTAATTCTCAAAAGGCACACAAAGCTCTGTTTGCCAAAGACCAGCAGAACCATGAGGACTAGGGGAAAGGTCATCTTTTGTGGAGGGTCTTTTCACTCCACCTCACACTTGGCTGTCTGGTGACTTTATGGACACCTGGAAAGGCCTGATGCCTGAGCCTCTGGTAGAACAAATGACATTCAGGAAAGGATTTGTGGTGATTTGATGATGATTTTGTAATGGTTTCTTCAGTCTTCTAAAGTTTTTAATGCTTTAGATGGATGATAGATTTATGGATGGATTGATTGATTCATTTACCAAGTATGATGCAGGACAATGGTCTGCAGGGTATGCTATATATTGTTCTGTTGCCCAATTAAAATGCAATGCATTTTTTTAAAGTTTAGTTACATGGCAGTTCCTAAAGTTGGAAATCAAAGCTTGTAGAAAGGACATGTTTCTGAATACATAAAGCTACACGAGAAATTAAATTACTTGTGTAAGAGAACTGTAACATACTCAGTTGATGAAGGCTTGTATTTTTCATTTATTCCTTATGCTGACAATGACAATGCACATTAGGCTTTCAACGTGACCATCTTTCCTGAATGCTAACTTGGCTTATTCTTTAACTGATTGGTGTTAATTTGAAGCTAAACGATGTAACTGACCTAAAGTCAAATTTAAGACATCTTTATGTTTAACATCCTTCACGGTTTTGTTACATTTGACCCAGACATTAGTCCTATTCTACCCAATATCAAACTAATAAGTGTCGCTTGTACTTCATAATAATTCTTCTGTGTGCTTGCTAATTAAAGTTCAGTGTTTTCAGAGAGACAGTCTAATCTTTCATTAACACTCTGAATTAATGAATTTCCAACAAGACACCTGGTGAACTCCTGTTTCACTGCCCCAGGCTCAGATGTCATCAGTTTTGTTGGAAACTCTTGCTTGTCTTCGCTTGCCTGGCGGTCCCCTTGTTCCCCCTCTAAAAGCCCTCGGGGTAAAAGTTAAATTGGCAGGTTTAGGATGATGCCATGACTCCTCCTTGCTGTCAGAAAAAAACACAATAACAAGTTTGTCCCAAGGGGGTTTTATGCTCCAGTGCATGTTGTTTTTCATGCTTGATTTAAAATTAGAGTTAAAATAACACCATGCTCATAGGATATCCCTCTGTTCAAGTTAACAAACAGCTCCCCCTCCTCTTTAACCACAATGCATCACACATCACAAACATTTAATCACACATTTTGTTCATTTCTTAGTTGTAACTCTCATATAGACACACACAGTAAGGGCATGCAGACCTATGTACTGTACATGTTGATATAGCTGCAGTCAACTTACTTTGTATTAAGCACAGTTAATCTGCTGTATACTGGTATTAGCAGATATGAACATTTCTGGCCATATTTACTCCTGCTATAACAGACATACAGAGCTTAACAAATTTATTAGACCACCCTAACCCTAACCAAAGTAAGGTTTACGCCACAGCTGCCCTAAATTAACAGCATTGATAATTACCAAAATCCTTTTTTATGTTTCTGCAATGGTTAATACACCAATATGTAGAAGCTCTTTAACCCAAATGATATTTTTAATGCTAAAATATAATCATTATTGTTATCCATGAATTTTCAAATTTACTGATTTACAAAAAACCTGAAAAAACAGTAAAGCACATTATTATTTCTTGATTAATATGTCAAATTATAGTTATTTACTTGCATTCCTGAACAGAAAAACTAGTTTTAGTGGTTGAATGTTATGCTTGATTCATTTCTGACTTCTCAGAGAAGCCCAGTGAGCTGGCTCAAATTTAGGTGAATTCAGTTTGAAATTCCTCATTCCTGTTCAAAATGGTAAAACGTGGAGAGCTGACTGAAAATGAAAGAGTCTGCATTAAAGCACTTCATGATGCTGGATGGTCTTTGAGACAAATATGACAGGTGGGCTAATAAATTTGTTAAGCACTGTACATGTCAGCAAAATGTACACTTTAGTTTGTCTTGTTTAAAGCAGAACCAACAGAGGTCTTTGCATCAATATGAACTGCAATTAGTACACCACTGCTTCTGAATTTCTTATTTCATGTTAAGAAAAAATCAGCTCAGTGGACAAGTCAAAAAGCATCTGCATATTTTTATCAGTTACTGTTATGATATCCCTTCATTTCCTTTTCAATCCATAACAAGTTCCCTTTTCGATGGTAAAGTTTATGTTAAAATTTTTGATCCACCTTTAAAAGCAGCCCTGCATCCAAACAGGAAGTCAGTCACCCTTAGTTTAAGACAGTACATTTAAACAATCTTCAGCAATGTGTCCTTTGTGTTTTTTTTATTCCCATGAAAATGTTTATAGCCTATTTATATCGATCCAAACCAATATATGCCCAAAACACTTTTACTGTGACATTACAGTCCTTTGTGACTTTTGAGTATCTCGTTTCAGAACATTAGTATGCTGCTACAATTGCCACTACTTTTGTGCATTCAAATCCAAAGTTCTTTGATCGGTTGGGGTCTACGCAGGCCATTCAAGTATTTCCACAACAACTACCTTTTTATATTTCCCCTTCTTTATGCGTCACAATAGACCAGCATGATGTGAAGAAAATGCGATGTGCATTGGCACTGTTCAAAATCACAATGATGACAGTGCTTGGGATGAATAAGCAAGAACATACAAAGTGTGGATATTGGATTCTGTCTTTCTGCTTTTACAAGGTGTTCTACATTGGCAGGCCTCAAACTATGAACTGCATTCAAAAACTGCCTTATATTACATACCCATGGATTTTTAAACCATGTGCATTGATTTAAAATCATTGTGCATGGTTTTGCATCAACAAAAAGTGTTTGCATGCTGTATTTCCTTGCTCATTTCTTCTGTCTTGTCACAATTAAGTCGTAACCAGATACTCTGGGAGTATGATTGCTAGCTGAAGCTTCATCTGATTGACTTATGTATCCAAGGCTCCATCTGACTGGTGAAACGATGCATGCTAAAGGAATACATGGCATGTTAATTGTGTTTTTTTTTTCTAAATTCAGACTTTGTATTGAGTTGGTGCAGATTTTCATATTGCACTAAGGACAAAAATTCAGTTTATATCTCAGCTTTATTCACTATGAAGAGATAAAGGTCTTCACCAAATTGCTGCGGTAAAGCTTGAAGTAGATTCTTTTCTAGTAATTGAGTTTATGCCTGGGTGATTAATTTAATCTGTCATTTCTCCCAATACTTAATTTTTAAGAGCATCTATTCTGAATTTTTGAAATCCAGAATTATTTTGAATGACAGGAAATACACATTTATATTAACAATAGACACTTTCTCAACAAACATAAATGCTTATCAGCAGGCCTGCACACAAAATTGGACCCAGAGAGTGGGCCCTCCTCAGTTGTGATTAACTGATGATATCATTGCACGTTTGTTGGATCATTAGCATTGGAGCTAGCATCCTGGCTAACATTTTCTTTATTTTGGTGCTGAAAAGTATGTCAAGCTCTTATTGGGCTCTGATGTTGAAATTCTTCATTCGTGACATTTTTTAACCCGTTTCTCCCACTGTTTCCTTCATTTATGCCACTTTTTCAATTTTAACTCATTTTTGCCACTCTTAAACACCTTCTCACTACTTTATCTGGCCATTTTTGCAATATTTTTTGTCACTTTTTGTATTGCAGTAACCAATTTTTCCCTCCTTTATCTTATCTGTGCCTCTTTAAACCCATTTTTTTTGTGGGGGGGGGGGGTTGAAGCCAGCATAAAGTTTAAATACATCTCCTGGAAATCATATTAAGTTTAATGCATTTTAAAATATTTTGGGTGGTTGAATAATACATCCTGTTTCATTTTTACTTTAGTTATGTGTAACCTTAAACATAATACCACCAAAAACAATAAGAATATTGATTATGATTTAAAAAAATGCGATTTCTCACACATCTCAACAAAAAAAAATGTTGCTCCTTAAGTTCTGCCTAGTTTTCTGAGTTCAGACACTCTACAAGGAGAACTACTGTTGCCAGCTCAATTCCATGATCTGATTAATTTGGTTCTTACTTTTATGGGACATAGATTGACTGGTAAATGAAGAACTATGACTCTGCAAGAAGAGGGGATACAGTCTCTGGCACCCTCCAAACCTTGGCAGAAGCTTCTGTCACAAGGCAAAAACCTGGCAGAACATTTCAGGCCATGAGAATGTGCTTGACTTCCTGCCAAGGATTTGGGCACTGCTTTTACTCAGATTAAGTTTCTCAACACCGGAAATATCCCCTCAGGATACCCAAGGGGACATGGTTTTAAGCACTCTCCACTTCAACAGAACACATGTTGATGGGAACACTCACAGTGCCTTTAAGGTGATAGCTGTAATATTGTTGGGCATGAAGCAAGAAAATGGAGGTTGCCGTATAAAATTGGTAAATTACTGCACTTTTAAAGATCCAGTGATGTCTAAGAGCTTGTCCTGAACTGAACTGAGCATTGTGATACCCAAATGGTCTGACATATTAGCAACCCAGGATGCTCTTGACTATGAAGGACCTCCAATTGGCACTGAATTGGCAAGTCAACCAAGACCTTATCATGCTACAAGCTCTCAGGGACTCAGAGATCAGGTTGTATTGCATCAACTGTTGGTGTTTTAACTTCATGAAGTTACTTTTACAGAATCTATTGGTAAGCTTCTACTAGACCATCCTATTCTGTGGAGGGTTTAACTGCAGAGCTCTTGAATGAATTGTGCTAAACTGTATAACAATTTCTTTGTCCAGGTCATCAATTCTGCTCTTGTTTCACCCTCAAACCACAGCTAGTCCTTCCTCCTCTTCTTAAATTATATAATAGAAGCATGATAGGTCTGTCTTGATTGACCTGTCACTCCAGTATCATCCAAAGGTCCAAGACAGTGAATGACAACAAAGATTGGCAAGAATGACCAGCATTTAAAGTATTACATCACTCAGCATTTACTAGAAAGTTGCGAGAGTACCAAATGAGGTAAGTTCTTTCTGTTTTTCTGGATAGTAGCTGCTCAGTGCTTTGTAAATGCAGTCCATTTACCATGACTCAACTTTTAGATTGTTTTTCCACATCCAACAGTGGCGAAGCCTCTCTTGTAAGCTAACCCATGAAGTCTTGTCTTGTGGACTTGGAGAGCCCTTAAAATCATGTTGCCTCGTGTGGAATATTGCCAGTGTATGCGATACATAATATGAGTCATTCTGTCCTCGCATCATTGAAATGAGATCAGTGCCTTCATGCTTGGCAGGAATTCAAGCACATTCTTAGTGGAAGCTGGGCACTGCCAGGTTTATGCCTTGTAACTTATTCTTCTGCCAAGGTTTGATAATACCCTGTATTATAGTCTCAGGATTGCATCTCTACTTTTTGTAGAGCAAAGGCGTTTGATCTAATGGTCAATCTACATTCTATCAGTGTTCATAAGCATTATGTGAAGATTAAATAAATAGAACCGTAGGAACCAGCGGCCAAGATGTGCCCTCCTTGCAGCATGCATAGACTGATTGAAATAGTAAAGAGCAAGAAAATTAGACACCTGAAAAGAATTTAAAGAAGTCACAGTGGTCAGTTAGGGTGATTCAGACATCTTATTTGCATGAAAGTAGGCACATGCTCAGAATATAGACAGGCTGAGGACATCTCATGATTTTATACGAATATATATTTCTCCTTGAGTAGTTCACAGGTGTTAAAATCAAAATTACGTCACAGATATTGATATTCACTCCCATTAAGTTTTCTGACTGTCTGCAGGCATATAGGGATGTAACAATATCGTGTAGTACAATCAGTAAGCATGCAAATGATGACTAACTCAATTTAACACACATATGTATTGGAATACTCCTTTCTGAGCAGGAGAACAAAAAGTGTACAGATACAGAAAAACATTGATGATCCACACAGTATATATTTATATTTTTTTATTACAGTGTTAATTTATTTCAGTAAATTATCAGAAAATAGGGAAACTTTAACATACAGAAATTTAAAGTGCTTAAAAGAACTGAAAACAAAGCATTTATAATATCAAGAGCATCAAAAATAAGTCATTGAGCAAAAATAAGACATTAAAACACAAAGAAAAAAAGACAAGGTCAAAAAAACATTATTATAATTTGTTGAGATTTGTCATAAGTTGTTAAATACCATTGAAACAGCAAAACAGTCACCTGCAATGTAGATTAAAAAATTACATCAAATAAAATATTGGGAATGAATAGTAAAGTTAGAAAACAAGAACAAGTTTTGAAGGCAAACACGTCTGCAAATTTATATAAAATAGTAATATACAAGGCAGCATGTTGTTATTAAATCTTTATTTTCCCGTCACATGCATGCTCTGATTAAAATTGTGATTTTTCAGTGTTCTTTGAATGCTGCTTCAATTTTTATTGACATTTGACAGAGGGCTTGACTCCCACATGCTTTCCAACACCAAACTTGCAGTGATCTCCCAGTAAGTCCGTAGGAAAGTCTACAGATATTCGGACTCACAGATAGTGAGAAATCTACTTTCGATAAGTCTGCATTAGAGCCCTCACAGGCTTGTCGATTTCACAGTGGGTGGCACAGTGACACTTGCCTCAAATCTGTTAGTTTGAAGTTTGGGATTCAGCCATTTTAACTAGACGTCCTCCTCCACTGCAGGTGAGGTTGCAGTGGGTTTTGTTGCCAAGGAAACAAGCACTGTTGTCCTTCTGGCCTAAATCTTAATGCTCAGCCCACCTGTAAAAATGTTTAATTGTTTATGAAATGGAATACAGTTTTTTTTTTAATTGAGTGATGCAGGGGAGATTAGAACGGACTGAGCATAATTATGAAACCAACTGTAATGCAGAAGGATATGATTCTATGTTGAGGGGAAAAAGAAACACCTAATTAACTTACTAAATTGAAAGTAAATATATAAATATTTAAAAAAGAGAAGATAAGAAAAACATTTCAGGAGGAATTTACTATAAAATGAAATAGATAATAGGGAAAAAGTGAGTTATAACACTGGTGTGGCCATATGTTGCTGCATATTATGTAGAAATATCAGTTATGATAATAATAATAATAATAATTTCAATTAATACAATAATGATCAAGCTACTATATTAAAATATAGTAGTTTTTATATTGACAATGGTTTTAATGAGGATAAAAAATGATTGTAGTAGTAATGATGACAATAATATATAACTGTAATTAATTTAGAGTATGTAACTATTATCATTTACTACCATTTCAACACCCTTGAGAGGTTATCATTATCAAACATTATTTAAGCGATATAATGCTGATATGAATGATATAATAGTGATGTTATATAAATACAATATACATAATAATTACATAAATAAGGAATGGAATACAATTGAAAGAGATTACTAATTATGACCTGAAAAGGCAAACAAGACCAGCAGCATTAAGCAACAGCAGGATACAGAAACAGCCTGGTCATACATTTTTTTCAAAGCAAACCTCAGGGAAGACCCTGAATGATTTGAAGGGATTATATGTCCTATCTGGTCAAGGAATGCCCCAGGGTCCTCAGAAGGAGTTGGAAAGTGTCACTGGGGAGAGGAGTATCTTGGTTGACTTGCTCAGCCTGCTACCATGAAAAGAAAAACAAACAAAAGAAGTAATTAAAAAAAACATCCTTATCAATGCTGGCTTAATTGTTCTTTTAAACTTTAATGGTATCAGCCATAATTTTCACAGTCAGTGCATCTGTAGTTACAGTAATATTCTGACACTGACATTTTCTGATCCTTACTTCTTACTACTCTTACTTGTTTTTCTTCCTGCTTTTGTTTGTCAGACTTATTTTGTGTTTCCATCTAAAGATGTCCTATCTGCTTGCCTGGAAGTCCCAGTGGCTTCTAACTCAGCGAACATTCTCTTGTTGACTAGTTCATGTTTTTACTTCTCCGTTCAGTCATGCCATTCTCACCACTCCTTCTATGTGGATGTGTGTCAGCCTGTTTCTGTTTTTTGTGTGTCAGTCAGGGGAATAAATTACCTTGAATCACATCTCCCTGTGAGGAATACTTGGACACAGTTGCAATCTTCGTAATATTCACTTATAATCAGCTTGTTTTCAGAGACGGTAAGGGGGACACCTATCCCTTGAGAGCCTCATATCCTCTGAGTTCATGATTTTGTGAAAAGGCTGACTTACCAGAAAAGGAAATCACTGTTTCATAACACTAAAGTTTCTATCCTAAGGCCCTTCTGTCCTCGTGTCTGAGTGTCACAAAGGGACATATTAAGTGAATAAGGAGACCTACATGACCTGAGGCGTGACAACACGTAGAAAAATGTTCTTTGCTACACTCTGTACTGCTGTGTTTTGTAGCCTGTGGGCCTAGTCTCACTAATGATGTGCACAAAACCATAACAGCTTATTATGTTCACTACATTAAACCTGATTAACCCCTCAGAAAGAAATTTAATTCAAAAATATGAAGAGTAGACCAGAATCTGACAGTTTGTTCTGAAAATTAAATATTAAAAGCCCCTGTGAGGAGATTTAAGTTGGTAATAAAACAAAATGAAATTAAAATGGATGTCTCGTTATGATCTACTAAAACACACTAGACCATCAGTGGCAATTGATGATTGCTAAACTTACTTTAAATGCCTTTAATGTCTGCTGCAGGGAAGGTTTCAAATAAGATAAGGCAATCAGGCTGTTCAAAAATGCATTTTTTTAAAACATTTTCCACAATGAGACTCACAGTGAGTGATATGGTTGGGTGTTAAAAGCAAGCAGAATGAGTTTTTCCTGTAAGGATATATTACATGTATAGGGCAATATGAGCAAACAGATAGGGTATACTACTTTATCCACTTGGGAGCCAGCATTAGCATTAGCCAAAAGGTCCCCCTGCATTCAAAATATAATTTATGATTTATTCACTCATTCAGTCATTCATTTGAAAACAGACAATGTAAAAGTTTACCCATGGCAGTTTCGTCGGCAGCCTCTTTACCTGATGTCATCAACATCTTGGAATTGAACATATCACTAAATGTTTGATAGTAGAAACAAGATAAAATCAGACAACTAGATAACAAGAGCAGGCAACAACTTACATCTTATGTCATCTGATGATACAGCTTTGATGACAAGGGGTAAGTACAGCATCAATGTTGACATTGTTGGTTTTCAATAAACCATCCGGCTCTTTTTATAGATGACAGGGTGCTGACTCTTAGTTGACTGATGTACTGAATTTCACCAATGAGATGCTCTGAAGGAAAAGACAACATGGCCAAATGTGTAGGTGCATCACAAAAAAATAGAATATCATAGAAAACTTCATTTTACATCAGAAAATTAAATTTATGTTCTGTTTGTTTAAGATTAACCTCATAGATAGTAAAACATTTTAAGACTTATTTTGGCAAGAGTAAGATGAGAAACACCAGACAAGCTGAAGACTTGTCTGTATTGCTAAATTGAGCCGAGTGTCTTGATTCTTGAAATTTCCATGTTTATTTAGCATTAAACTTGTACATACCACTTCATTGCTGCTAGGCTGTGTAGTGTGTCCAGCTCTGCTGGCAATGACCAAGTTGAGCACTAGGAGTCAGCGTCAAGCCACTACTAGGCACCTAGTTAGCTTAGCTAGCATGCAGAAAGAAACACACCCTTAATGTCCATCAAATATAATTTAATGGACACTGTGAATTTCAGGCTCCCGTTGTAAATAGATAGATATAGTTTGATAACACTTATGCTTTTGTTTTGATAGTGGACAAACAGAAGTGAGGCACTTTTTATTGAAGAGCTTTTGACAGCTTTGAGGTGAATAGTCAAAGCACAACAATTCAAACACAAATATGGATATCATCAATGCTCAATTTTTGGCATTTTCCAAGGCAAGATAATAAGCTCTGTTGAGTGACAAAAGTAGAGGAAAATCAAGAAAATCTTCTTTTCTGGCATTGCTGATGCTTGGTCATCTACCTCTTTCACTGGTCCTCGCCCATCTCAGCATGAGTAAAAGATACTGGTATTCAGGCATACAGGGCATTTTCGCAGTGGGTACACTTTGGGTCTGGTATGATTTGAACTTTTTTTATTGTCTTATTTTCTCGTTCACCTCTGTCCTCGAGAGAGTCACTGAAAGAGACAATAAATTTCATTTTACTTGTCTATGTCATTTCAATTCAGCTTTCTAGTAGTTTGGAGGACAAAGGAGGACAAAGTTGTCCTTTTCAACCAGGGTAGAGGGCCAGTTTGCACCAAAAGATACCAGGTTCAAATTTTCTCCCCAGTCCAGCGCTGGTCTCAGGGTAATGATAACATAACGATGAATGCTGAGTCTCCACTGTTTACGTCATCTAACACTACAATGTACTACAAGTTTATACATGCACTTCCCAGTCAACTGCATTATGATTTATAACTCTTCTTGTTTATAACTATGACCAGTTCATCTTTTCCTTCTCACTCTGTTCCTCACTGTAGGTATTAGGTGAGTGTGTCTGTAAGCACCTCTCTGTATGATTGTGTTTGAAAGCTCTGTAACTGAGTTAAGTAGTCCCCTAGTGACACTAGCCTCCTGCCTGCCTCATCACATCACTGCAGGATGCATTAGGCCTAGTCAGGCATGACAATGCCACATGACACAGCTCATGTCTTCCTCCATTATGGTCAAGTGCTCATTCCAGTGACTTGTTTTTGTTTTTACTTAACTTTGAAACTGCAGGCTCGTTTTCCATCGATCAGAAGCCCAGGGGAGATAGAGATATTCAGTATATAAAGGCTAAAGGGGCATCTTCTCTTATACTGAAGACTGACTAGCTTTTCTGTGCAGCATAACTGATAGGATGCAGACAGTTCAAAGAGTGGCATAAGCTTGGATTATGAATGTGGTTTTACCTTATAAAAATCAGCTTAGAGTGATGCAGAGATGTGCTTCAATAATTGTTTTAAAAGATTTTTCTTTGCAGACTGAATGCTCCGCCTAAAGAGGAACTGTTTAATGTGGTTTACTTCTTGCTTTTTACTTATCACATGCTCTATCAGTGTATATGATTCTTGTTTGGCTCATATTCTGCAGTTTGTATGATCTATCTAATCGTCTTCATCTTGAATGCAACTGTATTGACAAACATTTATTTAGTTAGTTGAACTAAGAAAGAGATGAGTCACTTTTGGACAAGTTCTTCATGTGTATTTTTGAGCCTCTTATGGTGCGCCATTTTTCCAAACAACTCCCACCAAGACTTGAGTCAACAATGTGAAATTATCCCAGGCTCGATGCCCCTTCCTGTGCTGGAAAAAAGAGGGGATATCACCTTGGGGGGTCTCTTCTCTCTACATGACACAGTAGTAGAGCCAAGTCTATCCTTCACTTCTAAGCCACCAACAACACAGTGCACCAGGTAAGCTGTTTTCTGAGCAGCAGGTAGGCAGCAATGTTCCATGATCAATATTAAAAGTTTAAATCTTTAAATGCTTAAATTGTGTTGAAATTTAATTCATCAAGCTTTTTCTCTATCCATTCTTCTTCTAGATTTAACTTTCGGACATTTCGCTGGATGCAAACTATGATCTTTGCCATTGAGGAGATCAACAGGGAAGGCAAACTACTCCCCAACATCACACTGGGTTATAAAATCTATGATTCTTGCAGTACACCTCATCAGGCTTTGAAGGCAGCCACGGAGTTAATGGGAAGTGAGAAAGGTTCAGGGGTCAAGGGAGTGACTCATGTTAACGGTACATGCCGTGGTATGGTACCAGCAGTGATCGGAGATGGAGGCTCTACACAGTCGCTTGTGGTGGCTCGTTTCTTGGGAGTTTTCCAGGTACCACAGGTGAGTGTAAAAGCTGCTTTAGAGGTATAGATTGCTGTGGACTTTGCATGTTTAGGAGGATTAAAATCAATCGTTTGCATGCTTGTTTCTTAGATCAATGGACAGCACATGTAATTAAACTGAATATCTTTCCATCCAGGTTAGTTATTTCTCCAGCTGTGCTTGCCTCAGTGACAAAAATCAGTTCCCTGCATTTTTAAGGACCATGCCAAGTGACTTTTTTCAGGTAAGTAGAGATGAATTAGACTTCCAATAGACACTGTGAAGAACCTTCTATCACTGTTTGCATCTGTCCACTTTTAGGTAGATGCACTTGTACAACTTGTCCGTCATTTTGGCTGGACATGGGTGGGTGTAATTGCAGGAGATGACGCCTATGGCCGTGGTGGGGCAAATATTTTCGTGGACAAGGTAGACCACAGTCCTTTGAATGAAGAATGACATTTTGTTTGTCTTTTCTAATATATAACTGATTGAAAATATAAATATAAATTAAGAAGAGTACGCTGAAATGCATCTCATCTATCTGTCTTTCAGGTCAGGGAGCTCGGTGCTTGTATTGCTCTGCATGAGATCATCCCAAAGAACCGAGCACAGACTGCCATTTCATCTATCATTTCAAAGATCCGCTCCTCTGGGACTCGGGTGATTCTTGTATTTGCTGTGGAACAAGATGCAGCAGCTTTGTTTGATGAAGCACTCAGGCATGATATTTATATCTAGATTCCTTCCCTTCATATTTATATAATGATTTAAATCCTGTATCAACATTTGCTTCTGTAAACTTTTTACTGGTTTGAATCTCTGATGTTTTTGGTCCCAGAAGTTGTTTAACAAAATATCATCGACTTATTTCTTGAATTTAGAGAGGGGCTCACTGGTATACAGTGGCTAGCAAGTGAGGCCTGGAGCACAGCTGCAGTCCTCTCGACGCCTAAAAAGTACCATCATGTCCTCCAGGGTTCAATGGGGTTCGCCATTCGGCGAGCAGTCATCCCAGGCTTGCGAGACTTTCTGCTTCGCTTGCACCCACTGAACCCAGATGCCTTTAATGATCCGTTCTTGATACCCTTTTGGGAGGAGGTGTTTCAGTGTAGCCTGGGAGTACGTGCTGAGGGTCAGGAACACAATGATGAGGGTAAACCTCTGTGCTCTGGAGAGGAAGAGCTGGGGAATGTGACCAACATCTATTCAGATGTGTCACAGCTAAGGATTTCCTACAACGTTTATAAAGCTGTGTATGCTGTTGTCCATGCACTTAAAGCAATGAGAAGCTGTGTGGAAGGAAAAGGGCCATTTCCTCTGAAGGCCTGTCCTGACTTAGACAATTTACATCCATGGCAGGTAAGATCCTAAATGTTCACCACTTCCCTCTCGAATTGAGAATTGTTGAGCTAAAGTGATGTGGAAATGCTAAAGTATAATCATTTATACTTTCTTCCCGTTAGCTTCTTCATTACATAAAGCAGGTGGACTACATGAATTCATTTGGTGATGAAATCAAGTTTGATGAGAATGGTGACCCTGCAGCCATGTATGACCTTGTTAACTGGCAGCTGAGACCAAACGGGGAAATGGAATTTGCCACTATTGGCACATTTGATGAGTCGACTGTCATTGGAGAACAAAAACTCCAGATCCAAGAGCAGAACATCATGTGGAATGGCAACCAAACCAAAGTAGGGATCTCAAAAGAATAACCCTGCTGTGACTGGCACTGTTCTTGCTTACATCTTCATTATGTTGTGACCAGTGTAGTATGCGTTTCCTGTTTTGTTCAGGTCCCTTTGTCAGTATGCAGCAGCATCTGTCCCCCAGGTACACGAAAGGCAATTAGACCTTACTTCCCTATTTGCTGCCATGATTGTGTGGTGTGTACAGCTGGGGAGATTAGCAATCAGACAGGTGAGGAAAGGCGACCACATTATGTTTGAGAATCTGACCTTCACTGATTTTGGAAAAGCAACAGTACAGCCTTAAAAGACAGTTTTTCTTTCCCTTTAGATGCTATAGAGTGTGCACGCTGCCTCCCAGAGTTCTGGTCTAACGAAGAGAGGACATCTTGCATCCCCAAACAAGTGGAGTTCCTCTCCTATAGTGACACCATGGGCATCACCCTTATGGCTATTTCCCTCATAGGCTCCTTCTGCACATGTGTTGTGGTTTTTATATTCTCCTGTCACCGAAACACCCCTATTGTCAGAGCAAACAACTCAGAGCTGAGCTTTCTGTTGCTCTTCTCCTTGACTCTATGCTTCCTGTGTTCTCTGACCTTCATCGGCAGGCCCTCTGAGTGGTCCTGCATGCTGAGACACACTGCATTCGGGATCACATTTGTCCTTTGTATTTCCTGTATTCTTGGGAAAACTATAGTTGTGCTGATGGCCTTCAGGGCTACACTCCCCGGCAGTAGTGTGATAAAATGGTTTGGGACTGCGCAGCAAAAGGTGATCATCACTCTTTGCACACTGGTCCAGGTAAGAATGTTCAAGAATTTTGAATAGTTAGCTATAATCAAAAAAATGAATGAGTCAAATAAATGCCTTGTATTCTAGGTCATCATCTGTACAGCCTGGCTGTGTGTTGCTCCACCAACTCCACACAAGCTCATGCCTCCAAAGAGCGCTGTACTTATTCTCCTGTGCAACGAAGGTTCGCCTGTAGCCTTTGCTCTGGTCCTGGGCTACATCGGCCTCTTGGCTTGCCTCTGCCTCCTCTTGGCCTTCCTCGCAAGAAAGCTCCCAGATAACTTCAATGAGGCCAGACTCATCACCTTCAGCATGCTTATTTTTTGTGCTGTGTGGGTAGCTTTCGTTCCCGCCTACATCAGCTCTCCAGGGAAGTACTCCACAGTCACAGAGGTGTTTGCAATCCTGGCCTCCAGTTATGGACTTCTGGGCTGCATCTTTGCCCCAAAGTGCTACATAATCTTACTAAGGCCAGAGAAGAACACAAGGAAACACCTCATGTCTAAAGGTTTTTCTAACAGATTTTAGGACACCACCAGTATCTCATGTTTTCTATGGACTTCTTTTGTTGTTCTAGCAAAGATCAATAAAAAAGATGCATGTCTTTACTAAACTCAGCTCACTTTAAATTGTGATATTTGTAAAAAAAACAAAACAAAAAAACATGTTATAGATGTTGGTCCTTGAAAATGAACTCTGTTTTTACCACCAGATGGTAGTAGTGTGCTTCTTGGGCTGCCTTCTTTCATTAGTCATGTGCAATCGGGGAATACAACCATGCAGTCACACAGATTATTCTTTTATTCTTATTCTTTCCTTTAATGTTATTCTTACCCACACTTTCCCCATTCTGTTTGTTTATTGGCCACTTATGGGAGTTTGTTACCAGATTCATGCAGTAGTTCTACTTCAGCTTTATTAAATTAAAAGTTAGGTAGAAAGAAGGACAGGCAGTTTAAACAAATCACAATACTGAAACAATGTTTGAAACAGAAGTAAGGTTATCTTGAGAACTCCAGCATCTGTTACAAGACTTCAAAAATATTATACAGTGAAATGATTAGTGAAAAACAAAATTAACCAAACTCCTCTTGAATTAAATGGTTTTATTGTTCCAGCAACATGATACTGCTTTGACGTCCTCAGAACGTGAAGGACAGCTAAATGCAAGATCTGAATGAGATTTGGCAGCAGTGTCCATGCTGATTTGGCTCTGAGATAGAATGATGAGGCCCAAGGTCTCTGAGGTATGCTGTGGAAATCCCAGCTGTCATTGGTTAATTAAATCCTCATACTCCAGAGGCCTTTACATACAAACATCACGCCTGGCTGTTCCCTACAATAACAAACCGAAACGTCACACATTTTTCCCTCTTCTGCTCTTCACAGCTGTGTTCAGCCCAACATTGATTATACTGCAGTGATTGATCTGTTGTTCCTCCAAAGGTAGAGAAATAAATTGGGAGATGGAGAGGCGTCACGTCTCTTGACGTCCATCGGGGACAGATTGAAGGCAGAGGTGTTATGAGGATGCAGATGGACAGCATTGTTTTATGGACACAATACTTTGCTATTTACATTTATTTCTAACCTTCATTCTTCTTAACCTTTGCATTTTCAACACATCTGTCCTCTGTGTTGGCAGAAAGACAGCACTTTGCTCTTAAAAGCACATAGCACCTCCTCATTGCAAAAAGTAAGCCTTAACAACACTATTTATAGAGCCTATAAATGAGTCATCTCCTTTTAAATGGAATAACATGAAGAAGACAAATACAGTGGGTTTTTTTTCTATAAAATGAATAGCCAATAAAAATCAAAGGTGCATGGAGAAAAAAGGGCTCTTAAAAACAAATGAAAAGCGTGAGTTTGGGAATAAATCAAGAGTTCAAAAGAAATCCTTAGTAGACACGATATACTTAAGGTTTACCCACAGTGTACTGATAAACATGGGAATAGGGTTGTAACAATCTCAAAATTTTAACTTTAATATCACACTACTTATACCATGATTTGATACTACTGCAAAAAATCTACATGTATTAGGGAAAAACACCGAAATTTGAAACTTATTATTGAAGATAGTTGCGAACAGATGTAGGCACAGTTAAAGTTTAACTCAGCAAACTGTTAACCCAGGAACAAAAGCACTAACCTGGATGGCAACAAAACAGCATCTTTTTTTGCAATGTCTGTAGATTTTAGTTCTTAAGAAGCCATGATGACCTCAAAAATTCAAAGTATCACATAACTGTATGGAAAAACCAGAAGTAAGAGATACTTTTTAAGTATAATTTCCGAGTGCACAGGAGGTGGTATGCCCTCTCTTTGTCTGTGATCCATCTTACCGTAAAAGTTCAGGGTTTGGATTTTTCCCCTTTCTCGGGTAAAAAATAAACTGTGTTAACCCAGCATACATTTATTGTTGGAACAGCTCCTCTTTGAGTTAGTTACACAATGACATCTTTCACAGACTTTCTTTCTCTTCCCTCCATTGCCAGTGTTAAATATGATAAAGTGAAGTTAAAAAGAGAAAACATTAACAAATAACACATTTCTTTGGAGGTAAAGGTTTGGATATTTTTTATTAACTTCCATGTTATTAGATTAATTTAAAATGTATGCAATTAGTTAATGATTATCAGATGTGTGCCCTGCTCCAGGAGCAAACTCCTACACACCATGTGTTACCACCTTATTTGTGCAATAAAGACAGTGTGCAGGAGTATGCTTGCAATTTTTGATATACAGTATCTGTCTTTCAAAATGGAAGCAGTTATTTTAAAGTTAATTTACCCCACCTTTCTATCCAGTTAATGTAAACCCTGCTCTGTACCCATTGGCAATCAAGGTACAGTTGAAACCAGAAGTTTACATACACTATATAAAAAGGCACATAAACTTTTTTTTCTCACCGTAAATAACATCATCAGATTAAACCTTTCCTGTTTTTGGTCAATTAGGATTACCAAAATTATTTCTATTTGCTAAATGCCAGAATAATGAGAAAAGGATTTTTTTTAGACAATTTTTATTACTTTTTTCAAAGTCAGAAGTTTACATACACTAAGATTACTATGCCTATAAACAATTTGGGAAAGCCCAGATGATGATGTCATGTCTTTGGAAGCCTCTGATAGGTTGGCATAGAATAACTGTGTATTCTGTGCTATAAAATCGATCTGATCTGTTGCTTCTATGAGTTGGATTTTTAACTGTTGCCCTGACAAGAAGTAACTTTTAATGGCACGTTCTGAAGGGATATTTTGACATCAGTAATCTCCAGACTTTGTTGAATATGTACAGAATTAAACAACAGAAAAATACATTTGAAATATTTTGTCAAATGGACAGTGACCCCAAGCATACTGCCAAACTGGTTACAAAGTGGCTTAAGGATAACAAAGTCAATGTTTTGGAGTGGCTATCACAAAGCCCTGATCTCAATCCCATTGAAAATTTATGGGCAGAGCTGAAAAGGCATGTGCGAGCAAGGCGGCCTACAAACTTGGCTCAGTTACACCAGTTCTGCCAGGAGGAATAGGCCAAAATTCCTGCAAACTATTGTGAGAAGCTTGTGGAAGCATATCCAAAACATTTGACCCAAGTCATACAGTTTAAACGCAATGCTACCAAATACTAATGTAATGTATGTAAACTTCTGACTCTCAAGAAAATAATAAAAAAAATGTCTAAAAAAATGATCTCTTCTATTATTTTGGCATTTAGCAAATAGAAATAATTTTGGTAATCCTAATTGACCAAAAACAGGAAAAGTTTAATCTAATTTAATGTTAGACGGTGAGAAAAAAAGTTTATGTGCCTTTTTATATAGTGTATGTAAACTTCTGGTTTCAACTGTATATCCTTGACTGCTAGACAGTGTTTGCCTCTGAGGATGGATGTGAATTTCTCAGCAGTGGCCAGCATTCAGCATTGAACAACTTATTCTAAGGGGTGGGGGACTTTTTTTCTTTATTTGATAGAACAGCTGAAGAAAGACAGGACAGGAGAGAGTGGGGGAAGAGACCAGGAACCAGACCTGTGACCACGGGGTTGAGGACTATAGTTTCTGCATATGGGTGCCTACTCTACCAACTAAGCTAACCCTAACCCACATTAAGCAGATTCCATTTCTGTGTGTCGTTTATATGTCTACAAAGTCAACAATGTCATTTCTTTATCCAAATTTCCAAAGGTAGCGATGTTCTGCTTTTGACTCTCAATGAGGCAGCAGCCACTATGTTTGAAAAATGAAGTCATCCCCACCCTAATAGCTGTCTAGAATAGATTAGAATAGAAAACTATATTAGTAGTCTTGTGGTAGATGCAATTATGAGTTGTACTAGGGTAGATAGAAGGGGGATGTAGGGCATCAGCCAAGTCTGGTTGGGGTGATTGCTAATCCAAATCAGGGCACCTCAGCCTAGCACTGCTTCCCCCACACACTAAGCCGGGGTTGGCTGAATGTGGCGTTGCTCTTTGTGCTGCAATGGCCATGTTGTAGGTTAGGTAAGAAAGAGAATGTTGGCATGGTGGGTGGTGAGAGCTAGCATGGACGGGGACAGCTCTGGGACACTTGGAGATCACTGTTGAGCCCTCTGGAGGTGTCGTGGGACTAACTGAATGAAACACTGGTGAAGGGGGTTCCAACTTGACAACTTGAACTGTTGGCTTCTTGCAAATAGGAGGCAAGTAAGGATTTAACTGGGTTAAGTACTTCTTCACTGAGCTCTTTTCCTTTCTATAGAGCACAGGTATCTTATTTTTACTTCATATTTCATATTTCAGATGGGAACCTCCAAGTTAAATTGTTGATTTTTACAGCAGAAATAAACATGTTTACAGTGTGGTACAAAAAAACAGTTATTGGATTAAATAAGGATATTGATTGAGGAATTATTAGAGGCATGGTTGGTATAGCTGCATGTCAGTGTTTTGAGTACAGTGGAGTGGTGTGTAAGGAGGCTTCAGACTTGCCTTATTGCTCCCTTTTTGTCTGGTACAAGGTTGATCTAAAGTTTAAGTTTGAGACTTCAATCCATCTATCAATCCATCCATCTTGCTCTGCTTATCTGGGGCCAGGTCACGATGGTAGCAGGCTGAGCATATCAACCCAGACAGCAAAACTTTCTGACTCCTTCTGGGGGATCTCTGAGCACTCCAGAACCAGACAGGATCTATAATCCCTCCAGTGCATTCTGGGTCCTCCCCGAGGTCAACTCCCAGCTGGAGGTGTCCGTAAGACCTCAAAAGGGAAGCATCCAGGAGTCATTGTGATCAGATGATCGAACCACCTCCTCTGGCTCCTCTCAATGCAAAGGAGCAGTAGTTCTACTCATAGTTCCTTCAGGATGCCTGAACTCCTCAGGCTATCTCCAAGGCTGAGCCCAGACACTCTCCGCAGAAAACTCATTTCAGTTTCCACAGTCTTATTCTTCTGGTCATTACCCTGAGTCCATGACCGTAGTTGAGGTTTGGGAGGTAGATTGACACTGTGTTTTTTATATGGTGGCTACCCCGATTTAAAAGCCCCCTTAAGTAACCAAATGGCTGATGTCTCTAGCGTTTTATTCAGAATTTTGTACAGTCTATAGTCACAGTTCAAACATAGACAGTGGCTAACACTCACTTCAGCTGTCTGAGCCCATTTAATCTGATTTCAGTTCAGGGGCATAAAGTTTGAAGAAATAGTATTATAATACAGATTAGTAAAAAGTAAGGTGTCCTTTTCTTTGTCTGCATTTGTTGGTCCTATATTCTCTGCTTCTGATGTTTTTTTGTTTTTTTTTTTTCAATCACACATGGGTGTTTACCTCAGCAAAGACAGAGGATACAAAATAATGTCATGGATGTGAAGTAATGAAATGATAACTTGGTGTGAAATGAAGTGCAAGCACTGATTAGACCAAGATACAGGGAGGATTTCATCACACAAACACCTTTCTAGTAAATTCAACAGAAATATTGTAAGTGTAATTCAATGCAGCCTACAGCGGTTACTTTATTTGACAATTTCAACGGTGTTGCTTTGATTGAAAAAGTCTGTTTGAGAAGGAGTTACAGGAGGAGTACAGTATTTAGGAAATATTCTGTTGTGTGTTTTTCTGTTGAGAATCCACTAATGACTTTCATTTGGCAGAATGCTACTTGAGACTTTTCTGCCTATCTAATTTGATGTGTTAGCAACTTACACCTGTTATTGTAGAGGGTTACATCTGTTTTAGTCTGAAGATTAATTTAACCCACCCTTATGTAATTTGCATAGCAATTCAAAACCAGAAATGTGCTGCACAAAAACTCTTCTAATAGACAGACAACTGAAAGAAGGTCACCCCAGCCCTCAATTCATGTGAAAAGTAACAACAAAAATATGTTCAAAGACTCAAACACAGTAACAGACGAACTGAAGAAGGGGGCATTTTCATGCATTTTCAATTCAGCATTTCTGGAAAAATGTAAAAAAAAAAAGAGGTGAAATATCTGACACGTTGATTTTAATCAATTGGACCAAACAAGTAGAAAAATATGCAGCAACAAAATATGAAAACCATTGTGAAATAAAGAAGGAACAGAAAAACCTTCCCAGATAGCGGCTCGACAGTATTAAGGAAAATACAAATAACTGCATATTCGTGTAACTAACTCAAAGGGGACCATAGCTGGATAAATGGGCTCATATCCTGAAACAAAGCTAAACATTAAGAGCCATTTAACGCAGCAGTAGGGCTATTGCGTTTACTGCGAGGTCCTATAATTCTGTTATAGCCGTCAGAATAAATTGCACGAAATGCACTAGTGTTACTAATGACACCATTAAGGGAAAGATGTAGAACAGGGTTTTTGTTTGTGAGGAAAGTGTACATATCATTGACACTGTTTAAGGATTACATTAGGCTTCAGCACTTAATGAGTGATACATGTCTCGCACAGATTCATACAATCCTCTTTTCAGGATGACAGCATCTCTGGGACCATAATCCCAGCTGTGTGTAGTTTTTCTTTCTTGACACCATTACTTTCCGGGTAGCCTTTCTCCAACTTTCTTTCACCTATTATGTAGAGAGAGCCAGTGTCACAGAGGGGATGAGCACCATAGAAACTGCAGCCGAATCTAATGGTCTCTTCCATAATAGCACCATTCACTCAGGCTCGTGTGGTAGCCTTCATAATATAGGGCAGGGAATGATCCTGAGGTCTCAAAAATCCTCTGAAAATGAGAAAGCTGCAGTGATGATGGCTTTTTTATTTAGATATATGGTATGAGTCACTGTGCTAATCTCATTAAAAAATCAGATTCATGTTTGGGTTTCTAAAACGAGACGACGGATGAGAAATGTGATGAAAGAATGCAATATAGAGATGCAGAGATTGTCATAGTGAATAATGAGTGTGAGATTGAACAGTTCTCACAATGTGTGAAACATAAACACACATTTAGTGTGCGATGACTGAATGTTTACGATGAGCCGTCAGGGTGGCACCACAGTAAGTCCAGAGCTGTTAATGTGATGACATATGTTTATTGCAATTTACTGTAGGCACAGGAATAAATGGAGATCATTCTCTGCAGTGTGTTTAACAGGCTGCAGTGTCAAGGCTCTAATTAAATTATCTGGAGATGTGAAAGAAAAAGGATATTTTAATTCAGATATTAATATCAGAATATGTATGTCTGCAAGGCTGCATGATGGTGTAGTGGTTAGCACTGTCACTTCACAGTTTGAACCCCATGAAGTTTGCATATTCTTCCTGTGTGGCTTCGGCTCTCCAGCTTACTTTGTCATGATGAATGCCATCACAAGGGTGTAACAGTACACCCAGCTATCACTACATATAACTATACTGTGTCACTGGGGGATTGTAACAATTTCAAGTCAAACTAAAAGAGATGGCATATTCAAATGCGTATTCACGGGCTTAATTCCCCTGTCTACCTCTATAATAAGGCTGTGATGGCATACTCAATGTCTGAGGATAAGAACACAGAAAAATTATTTTACAAGTCTTGCTGTGTTTACTTATTTTTAACTGTGCTAGTAGTCTTGAGTTTCACTTCTCTCTTGCTGAGGTGTGTCAGACTGCTCCTGACAACACCACCTTTCCTGATCTGGGCTTTCACAGTATAAGCACTCAAGCAAAATGACAACTACAGACTTTTATCGTGAAGAACGTAGATCTGGAGAGGAAAGAACACACGTTTTAACTGATTACTGTGCTTCACGTTGATTACACCGAGACAAACAAGTGATGTTTGGCTTGTTGGCTGGCTTTCTTTGTGTTGGAGCTAAAAAATGCTGATGACTGGGCTCAGACTGAGGCCTTGTCCACATAGGCAGGTATTTTTGGAAACAAAGGAATGCAACAGCGGACATAGTGAAACTTTCTTAACTGGTCTGCTGCAGAACTTCCAATATGCTTACACTATGTTAATAAACAGAGATGCCTGAATGGACTACAGAGAACACTGCTGCTTTATAAAACACTCCAAAGACACAACTTAACAGCAACATTGGCAGTTTGGAGAGGCCTGGTTGAGGTTGACTGGACAACTTTGAAGAAGAAATGATCATTTCAGTGGAACGGAGGGAGAATTTTCACACAATAAGGAAATGCCGGTGAGTGAGCTGCTTCACCCACACAGTAAAGGGCCGACTACTGTTGGCATGGTGGGTTCTTTACAACAGAGCATTTTTGCATCTACATGTGGATGAAGATGTTTCCAAAATGATGACTTGGACAAGGGTTTTTTGTTTTTTGTTTTTTTTTTGGTTTTGTCTTTTTTTTGGGGGGGGGGGTATTTTTAGAAAATTGTACCTTTATTTGATAGGATAGCTGAAGAGAGATGGGAGAGAATGGGGGTAAGACATGAGACATGCGCCAAGAACAGGAATCTATTCAGGGACCAGTATGTCGAGGACTGTAGCCTCTGCTTATGGGGCCAGATTTACCAACTGAGCTACACCGGTGCTAAAGAGGGTTATTTTTCGAGACAGATAAGGAAAAACCTCTGGTTTTAAAAAATACCTGGCTATGTGGACAAGGCATGAGCTGTTGTCTGTCTTATCACTCTACTGTGCTAATGGTAACATCATTCTCCCTCCTGTGACAGTGTTGCCATTACATGGCAGAATTTTTACTAGTGACACTATTGATTACTGCTCACCATGAACTGTGCAAAGGTTCCCCACGATTCTCTGTGTAGTGCTCATTTTGCACTTGAAATCCTAAAAATGTTAGTATTAGCTGCCTGCAAATAATTTCATGAAGCATATGGCATTTTCCATAGCAACAGCTAATTTACATCAGAAGCACTGGATGGCCAACTATCAAAGCGAGCAACCATCAGCATAACACTTTAGAACACCACCTTGGTAACTTTCAACCAAATAAGATGCTGAAAACAGAAAGAGTACTCACAAATGCCTCTGTTTGTAGTCTGGTGAGCATACTGACATCTAAATGAAACACTAAGCAGAGGTTTTCATGTACAGCTACATAGGCAAGAAGGATCTTGTTTGCTTAAAGATTACTGCCTGAGCACAGAAAAGTTTTTTCAGTCCAGTCTCCAGAAGTCTCTCTGTTTGTGAGCACCCTCAGGGTGACTCACCTCATTCGACAGTCACTGACATTTGTGTTCAGTAGGCTAGTTCTGTTTAGATACTGTCTCTTGCTTTAGTCGCTCCCAAATACATCTAGAAGATAATGGTAGACTGAAATGCTCAGTAGACTATTGTCAACACTGGCATTTCCATCAATGGTCACATGTCTGCAACGAGTCATTAAATACATGCACATCACAAGTGGGAAAAATGTCTTAGAGATTGTGAATTTGAATTTTCTCAACTTTGTGTTTCTTAACTTTTCTTTCACATCCTTCACTAGTTGGGTCATTACAATCAGCTGAACAGTGACAACCATCAGCCCAAATCCTCCAGAACATTCATGCATGTAGTTATCTTGGTAGCTCATTTGGCAAAAGTGGGTTTCAGATCAGCTTCTTGGTATGGCACAGTTTTACATGCTGCATCATGTTGTATTGTTTATCCATCTGTTGCAATATTTGCCTACTTTGTGCTTTGTCTCACCATGCCCTACCTTGAAACAGGATATAACCTCATTATCTTCACTTGCTTCCACCATTTCTGTAAGTCTCTCCTTTTCATTTTTTAATGTCAAACAGGTGAAGGCAATGGCAGAAAGGGCTCTAGACTGGATGAACAGCTGCCAAGGGCCTCTTAATCGAACCGATAAAAAAAGATGAGAACTTGTAGCGAACAAAAGCACTCTAGAAGTGTATTAACTAAACAGTCATTTTTTGGTCATGGGGGAAAAAAATGGTGTGATCAGTCCCAGAGTGTTTTGCAAGTAGCTTGCAATCTTAATTTCTGGACAACTTCTGATAGCATTCCTCCTTCATTACGTGAAATTCATCCATGAAACAAAAACAGTGGATTAATGTTTAGTAATTACATGTGATTGAATGTGTTCTTTATTAAACATTTCCTGTCCTAGCCCTGCGATTGACTGGTGACAAGTCCAGGGTGTACCCCACCTCTTGCCCAGTGACAGCTGGGATAGGCTCCAGCCCCCTGCGACCTCCAACGGTATAAGCGATATAGAAAATGATGGATGGATGGATGTCCTGTCCTTAATTCAAAACAGAAGGGAGGTTTTCAGAGCTCAGAAGCAAATCTCTTTTTGTCTTCAGGGCCTATAGCACTATTAGAGTTGGGGCAGGGGGGTGGAGTTACACTTTTGAGGAGGAGGAGAACTCACAGCAAAAAACAAGAATGAGACACAGCAACAGAACAGCAACAGCAAATTGACAAGACCCGTCCTGTTAAAACTAAAGGTTGCTTGCAGTCACATGATCTCTATAATGTGCAAATGTCAGATGGGGGAAGTGAAGAACAGCTGTTAGGAATCTATGGCAATTGAAGGAAAGTTAGAAGTTTTAGAAGTTAAAGTTTTAAATGGTACTGCATGCTGCAACTATCATCAGAAAATATTTTCTGTACATTAGGCATGATCCTTGCAATTTTCAAAACATTTTTTTTTTTTTTGTTCCCACAGGTTACCTGGCTGGAGCTGACTGATATCAGACATTACTTAGTCTGGCAGAATACTGAGAGACAAAAGTCTTGAGGAGTCTTGTCCTGAGCTAAGAGGCAAGCTGCACCCCTGTGACAGCTTTTCTCCCATTTTTTGTTAAACATGTTTGTAACTGAAATGGTGATATACTGTACTATTAACCACATTAACCTTGTGGTATGAGCAACCATGTAATGGTGTTGTTTATGAATGAGGAATTTCTACAAAACAGCTCTTTATGTGAGCCACAGAAGCCAGGTCCGGTTTAAGACCCAGTTTCCTTTTTATCCATTTTTGTCCTACTTAATACACATTGAAAAAATGCAACAAAATAAGAAATGTACCAAATGTAGAGCCGTTTGAAGCCAATAGATTGATTCTTATTACTGAGCTGAGCCTAATGAACCAGATTTCTAAAACCAGATGGATTTCCCTATACAACAAGCAAGTCTGTACAGACACCAGCTGTGGTAACACAAGCATGATGAGAGTTTACTGTGCAAAGCTGCGTTGCTCCAAACCAGACCACTTTTTAGAAATGGACCACACACAAGTGTTGTCTGATAATGCTTGTCCAGGCTTTAGATGGAGGTTTTAAATCCTTGTCTGCTGATGTTTCTCTGTGGGCTTTTTAAACATTTGGCCTGAATGTTTTTCCATTTTTTTCAACCCCAATTTGAATGTTTGGCACAGCACAAAACTTTGGCAATACTGATAGCGCTTCTTAAAAAGAGAAATCACTTTTGTCCCCTGTCCCCCATCTGGAGTTCTTTGCTGTGACGTGATGTCAAACAACCTATAATAATTAAGACTTCTCTAGCTTTATAGCTCAGTGGTTTACATCACTGACTTTCTTAAAAGAGATTAGAAGTTTGAATCCCAGTCAGGGCACAATGACTATCCGGTGTGGGCCTTTGGGCAAGGTCCTTAATGCAGGGATACCTGCCCCTTCGTCGCCTTGTACAAATTACATTTTAAAATTGTAAAATAAGTACCTGACTATAAACTTATACATTTAATATAGTATAGGTAATTTTTGTCATAAATAATACAGTGCAAAACAATCTATATATGCAGCTTAAAAAGACTTTTACATATTATACATAATACATACAGTATTTTGTCTCACTAATGCTGGTTTGTTTGCATTTGTATTGATTTTTATTGTATCTTGACATTTTGTTACATCCTCACATAATAGGGATGTAAAGTTCTCAATTACTGGCAGTTTAATGTTGCAGTGATTTACAGGCCCTCAAGCCTTAACCTTTGTTATTCCTCACTATCTGGCCATCAGGTGTTTTCATTGTTTCCCTCAGGCCTCAAAACAACAATAAAACACTTTGAGGCAGAGGTACAAGACAAAAGACCTTAACTTGAGGCAAATAATGCTTAAATCTCCTCTGTAACAGTGTACTTCAAGGAAAGCTAATGGTTTCAGGCACAAAGGACACAGAGCAGAAGATCAGCATGCTGATGGATGTTGTCGGGGAGTTTACCTGAGCAGAAGGCCAGAAGAGGTGAGACAGGCCAGCAGGGCAATTAAGTCCAAAAAAAACAGTGAAAGTCCCACCACAGAGCCCAAAGCACATTAAAGAATGATCTTGGGTCCCTAGTTGTCGATGATTCCTCTTTCTGCAGGTTGAGCATGTGCCAGGGTCAGCTGCTGCACAGGGCACCTGGAAAACCCTTACAGTAATGATTGTCTTTTTAACACAGGTATCTTTTAGTACAGTGCAGATAAGATCACCTAAAACTATAGAGAAGAAGCAGAAAACAGGCTAACCCAACACTGGTTCTAACAGTATATATACAGCATACAGAACCAGGCCAATGAAAGATTGAGCTCATTAGAAGCCCAAATTTAGCATCAGCAGGAACATGAAAAACACCTTTATGATGCTAACTCACCTTTTAAAATGAGGTGACACAGTAATAAATTACAGCAGGATGTTGGAAGTGCTGTTCTCGAAATTTGATGTTAAAGATCAGGAAATAGGATCATAACACTATTAGTCTTACAACATGATGAAACTACAATGTAATGCTCTTTAAGATGTGATCTCACTTCTTCTGGGACAGTGCAACACATTATCAGAGGTGTGTGTCAGTTGTGAGGAAGTTGTTGCCATCGTTGCTCCAGCAACTCTGATGATAAGGAGCCCTGCTGCCATCGTTAGGAAGAAGAAAATGCCTCATCTTTTAGACCTATAAATGTGTAAAGGCATAACTAAAGGATCAAAAGTCACTGAGAAACTCCTGCAGACTCTATTTTCTACCTTTTAATAATAGATAACACTACATTACTGTTAAGGACCTACATGGAAGTTTTTAAGTAAATTAACTGAAGGTGGGAAGGACATTTTGTCAACTTTTTCCTTCTGCTATGTTAGGTTCATCTATAAATGTATGTAACCTTTTTACTATGTGCATTTTTACAGTGATGACCTCTCGGGGTCAATAGGATCCAGGGCCATACTGTTAATGCCTGTTGTGTCAATAGGGTCAATTTATGACATAGCATGTTTAAACTAAAGTTGTGTCTGCCCACTGGAGGTGTATGAGACTGTGTTGTATTTGTAGTGATGATTTATGTACATTTAATTTTTTTATTTTTTTTTATTTTTTATTTTTTACTCACAAGGTAAATGTATGTCTGGCACATTGTGTGGTCATACTGAGATACTGCGTTTATAGCCCAGTGATTATCTTTTTGTTTAAATAGTAAATGGAAGAATTATTTTTATATCCGTTTGTGCAAAATCTAATTTTACAATACAGCTAAAGAGGTTTTCACAATAAGCACAACTGCTTTGTATCATGCCCTCGTGCAGTGTCTCCCCCCTCCCTTTGTTCTGTGCTCGTGCGTGCTTGTGTTGTACAAAATCTGATATAGAAGTTGGCAGTATACATGTAGTTGCTTTGTAAATCTGCCAAGAAGAAAGAAGAAGAAGCAACCAAGGCAATCACAAGCTTTTTCCCCAAAGCCAAGGAAAGATCGTTGAATGGCTGTTTTTGAAGGATACAACATCATCGACTGCTGTCAGAGGACTTTTCCAATCTCAAGGATCCTCAAAATTTTTCCAAGGACTGAGTCCTTCAAACAGAGAATTTTCAAGGATGCACATGTATCCTCCACTCACAGGAATTACCCACAATCCAATGCGCATTGTTTTTCTTCTCTTAAAAAAAGTCGCATAATATCAGAAGAAAGCCAGGTCCTAGTAACCTGGCATGCCAGATGAGTTTGTTTCACGCATCCATCTGGTAAACTTTCTATGGACGGCATTTGGGAAAGTGCAGAGCTTTGAAATAAGAAAAAAAAAAAAAAACTCGGAGGGTGATTGGATGAACGCTCTGTCTGTCACATCTTTTCGGGCCAATCAGGGCAACGAAAAACGTGACGTAGGCGTTACCGAGGTGCACCCCTACCAAAGGAGTAAACTCCATAGAGAACTGCATATTGCGAACCATGGCGACTGTAGACATGTCAGTCTACGACTTTAGACGTTTTTGAAAAGAAAACAACACAATGTTGTTCTTTGTTCTTCTTTTAACGAAGAAATGTTGTAAAGTTCTGTTGAAACTTACACTTTAGCAGCATCCACGCTAATGTCTTCCTCCATAATTGCACCAGCCTCTTCTCGCTGCCTGCATATGTCATGACTCTGCCCCCAGTCGCTGATTGGTCCTGTCACTTTCTAACCAGGCTGAAATGGTTCAGATGGGAGCTTTGCAAGATGGATTTGCCAGTAAGAAACAAGGAAATGGGCGTATCCATCTGCTTTGCAAGGTTGAGATCCTAGCACTCTCAATACAGTTTGAAACAAATGTCCTGTTTGAAACATAGATATGTTGTCATCATTTTTTCATATCAAAGTAAAGCTGGATGTGTAAAAGTAGCGCCATATAGTATGATTATATGATTATATTAAATAATCAATATGATTATATGATCATATTATATATATATATTATGATTTTATGATGATGTGATAGCCTATTAAACAGCGCTAGGTAAAATTTGTGAAAGTTGTTGTTAGTAGTCCTCCCATTTGATTTCTGCTGCTGCCGCATATATGGACGAGACCCTCCCCACAACGTAATCACGCACACTCGCTAGCCTGTTCCAAATGTTTGTTCAAGAGTTGCCAGGGAGGGCTCTGGCCTCGTCTCCAAGGGACCTGACTCAAGATCCTTCCCATAGAGGATCCTGGACTTTGAGAAACAGCTAGTGGAATCATCAACTGGGTGGCAATAGTTTATCTTTAATGCAGACAGTGGAGTCCTTCCTGCTGCTAAGGATGTTTTTATTATTTCTTTATACTGTGACTCTGACCCAACAGTCTGGTACACTTGTGTTCACAGCGATCAAATGAACCAGACTTTTGGGTCAAGTGTACTCAGATCTGGTCTCATATGTGAAGCCACCCAGGCTACACTTGATGGCTGCCATGCCTCCCCTACATAGGTTAAATGCGTCAGCTGTACACATTGTAAAAAAAAAAAAAAAACAACACAACACAGACATGAGATGCAGTATACATGCATAAATGTATATTTATTTGTTGTGAGCCTTAAGTATATACATTGTGATTTGCTATGTACCAAATTTGTCATTCTGAGAGAAAGATATGACACTGGAAAAAAATATAAACATTAACACTGGTGGAAGCAGGGAAAGGGGATAAACTATCTCATTACATTCCTGTTATTTTCAGGAAATAATCTGGCTGGTATCCTCACTCACAATGTCTGTTAAATATGCATTCTGAGTTAAATGGAAATGCACCTTGAAATATTAGGGTTGCTTTTTTCAATTTTAGTTAAAACTAAGGAAAACGAAATAAAGTACAAAATGCTCAACCATTATCTGTGTCTGAAATTACATCTGCAAATTGGTTCTTTTGTGCACCCAGCAGCAAAAAAAGCCAATTAAATTCATCACTGACAAGAAGAACCGGTAAATTAGCAACTACCTAAGAAGTTGGAACCGTCAAATGCGTGACATTCTTCTTCAAAAATGATACAATACATTGCTTATCAAAATAGTTCACTGCTCATTTTTCATTGCACAGTGAGAATGTGATTAGTTGCAGACATAAATCCAAATCAAATTGGCTTCTTTTTGTCACTAATGATTTGAGATTTGAAGTCTAGCTGCTTTATAAAACATGTCAGATAAAATGTATCAGAGCTAGTTAGACAGTGCAGAAGTTCCTCTCTTTTACTCAGACATGTACTGTAAGAATAGAAATCCACCTCCAGGGGTGTGTAGACTGTGTGGTTTTAGTTCTGAAAGAACAAACTCACCTGTGATTAAGACAGACAGTGGAAGAGATGGTGAGTGCTAAAAACAGAACTAGACACAAGCTGAGTCATGGTAAAGCTCTCCTGGAGATTTTTTATTCTATTTCTTTGTACAAGTCCAAGTACATAACCAATTTTCTTGAGTAATGTTATAATTATTTGATAGTCAAAAGAGTGGGCACATTGTCAGGACTGACAGCGCTGTTGAAAAGTGCAGCTCCTTGCTGTGTTCTTTACCGGATTAGCAGAGTAGAGGAAAGGCACGATAAATCACCTGAAACTAACATTACAGTCATTGAACTTTCTATGGTGTCTGCCTCAAACGGACACAAGAATCTCTCATAGTGTAGACTTTACCAACCTGCTTGCTTCATCACCACCCATTGTCAGATGTGGGCCTGAACATGAGCATCGGCAACTATAAATACTCATGTACTGTACTGTGACATATTTAACAATGCATCCAGGACACCCCATGACCCTAATTTGGCTGGTATATGTCAACAGTGTGTATCTTGATGCTGACCAACAGGACAGCATGTGACAGATAGCCAGCCCATTTTGTCCTCTTCTTGATTCATCACAATTCATGCACAATTGTTTCTTCTTTGTTTGTTTTTTTTCAGAACATGAGACCACTACCATCCCAGTCAGTGCTTCTATGTGTGTTGGAGTGTTAACTCATTGAAAGAGAAGCTCTTTATTAAGTTTGAAGAAAAAAAACAGCTCAAAAATGTTTTGTCCAAACCAAAATGTGTGTGGATCAAACTGAATTTCACATCTGAATTATGTGTATTATCTCATTTGTTGAGAAGTAAAAGGTCCTTGGTTAAGATCTGGTATTCTTCCTCTGGTCACTGAGGTCAGCAAATTCAGAATTTTCCTAGAGAGAAACAGACTTTGTGAGTTGTGAATCTAGTTGAAATGGAAGCCAAGTCTCTTGTTCTCTTGCACTGGAAAAAAAATAGGAGGAGGGAGTTATTGCCTCACAGAAAGGCTTGTCAAAAACCTGAAACACTGCACTGGCCTGATTAGCAAAAACTGGAGGGCCTGTTTAAATTTGATGAGTTTAGGCTTGCTAATTTTGTCTCAAAGACCTGAAAAAGAAGACAAGATATTCTACTTAATAAGGCTTTGCTTTCTCTTTATTCCCGCCCTCTGTTACATGACAGTGAAAAGACGTTATGCACCCTGTTCCTGGATAAATTGAAGTCTTGTGTCATGTAAGCCCATGTGTACTCGGCTCATGATTCAGAAGTTAGATCCTCTGCCTATGGAGTCAAAGACATCCTGTCAGACACAGCACCATAACAGTATTTTTCTCCCTAAATTTAGATTTTTTTGTCTATTTTTCTAGTAATAACCCAAGAAAAACTTTCCTTGGTGCACACTCACACAAGACGCACAAATCTTGAGCCCTGTTCACATTTACTGTAATATAAAATCTTTTAAACCTGCACTCCAATAGGCTTATTCAGTAGTTATAGCTCTGTTTTCTTTAAATGTATGTTTTAAATTAATAAGGGAGAAAAGCTGTTAAAATGTTGCACTGCCAGCCTGCTCGACTATGTTAGTGCTCAGAGTATTGCAAAGGGGGCTAATGAGAGAGCATAGCAAATCATGCTATTCTGCTCAGTTGGAGGAAAAGAAGCAAACTGTGATGTCTGCGCAGCTGCTCATCTTCAGAAAGCCTGTTTTCTTCAACAACAGATCAGTAACTTCAATGCTTCTGAGCAGATTTAGGACATTAAAACAACTCAGAATTATACTTTGAAACATCAGTTTGTAAAGACCACCTTTAAAAACTATGTCAGGTTTAAATCATGCACAAGCCTATGCATGGTTACTGGGATGTGTCGGTTGGGGCTCGTAGATAACTTGCATGGGATCAGGTAAGATTGGACTGAAGTTTTTGGGCCCAATCTAAGCTGTAATATGATTGGCTATGACACAATGATAAAATTAAAAAAAAATCTATACATTAACACATAGTGATTGACACTCTTTTAGCCGCTTCCCTGATGATCTGTGAGCTAAGGCAAAGTCACTAAGACAGCTAACTTTATTACAATCAGGAGAGACTAAAATGAGTTAACAGTTTATGATGTTTCTTTGTACTTAAAGGGGTAGTGAGGGTGACAGCAAGAAAGGGTAACCCCTTATGCATTGTAGACACTAGTAATAGTGATGGAAGGAATAAGTTAAAGGGATACTTCAACATTTTGGCAAATTCACCCATAGCCATAATTTTGGAAAATTATGAGACGGAGATGTTTGAAAGTTAAATGCAAAGCCGGAACTACACTCCAGACACAGCTGCTGCACTGTGTCACTCCTCCCAGTGGTTTAATCAAGAAATAGTTCCGAGTATTTGCTTCATGCGTCGTAATGTTACATAATTATACATCATTATTTCATAGTGTGGTGAATGTGCAGGTCATGACTTGTCCACAAGAGTGTTTTGGAGTTGTTGGATTGTGTATTTGATGAGTTTGATGAGGGAAAGCAAAAAATTCCACCTGCTTTCATAGCGTTAGCTGTGCAGCTGTTACATCAGTCCCCCCACATCTAGAAACAGCTTGCACCGACAACTAAAGGAAACAAACCTAAGACTACAGGAATTATGGCAATGGGCCAATTAGCCAAAATGTTGAAGTATCCCTTTAAGATGAGAAATGGACGTGTGATGAGCTTGACACAGACACTGATGAAATGGCTTGGAGGTGGCAATTGAAAGGTGACAGCATTGCATGGAGGAGCTGGACCTGGACACCGATGCTGTAATGGAGGTTGGCTGGGCTGGAGGAGGGTTGAAGCAATTGCAGTGAAACAACAGCCTGACTGTGGAGAAGTAGATTTTAAAATATGACAGCAGCAGGGTGGTTGGATAAAGGAAGGTCATGGTAGAATGGAATTGGCTCAGAGCTTAAGTGGACACCCATACTTACTGATTACCAGAGCAGGAATATACTTAGTCACTAAGACAGTTGACTTCACTTCAATCAGAAGAGACTAAATACAAATTAACAATGATTTATTTACAAGTTTGGAAATGGCAGATAGACTCCATTGTGATGTCCTCTTGTGGTAGTGATGAAAGGATTGGATGGTATGAAGGAGCTGGACCTGAACAATGATGCTGTAATGGAGGTAGCTGGGGTGGAGGAGGGTTGCACCTGTTGCAGTGAAACAGACTGACAGTGAAGGAAAGGAGAACGGATTTTAAAATATAACTGCAGCATGGTGATGGGATCGAGAGACGTCATGGCTGAATGGGATTGGCTCAGAGCTTAAGCGAGTAGATGCCCATATGGGCCGATTACTAGAGCAGGCAAAGGGAGACATGTGAATAAGTGATGGTTAATAAAAGAAAGGATGACTGGAAATGAAGAAATCTTCCTGTTTGAAGACCGAAGAAGATTTCTGTTGCCTTGTTGGACATGGTGTGAGCATAAAACACAAAAATCCTCACCAGCCTCACTCATTACCTGGCTTGGGGGTATTTTGGCTTCCTTTTTGTACAGCACAAGATGCTGGAGAAATGCATATTGATTGCTTACAAAGATTATTAAAGATAACCTTAGTTCTTTTAAAGTGTCCAAAAAAAATAACACATTTTATTCTTCAAAATTTTACTCTCCCAGGGAGCATTAACCTTCTAACTCAGAATTTCCAGATCAGTCTGTGCTGCCTTAACATGAACAGGGATTAGGCCCACCATTGCTGCATATCTTGCCTGATTACCTCCACCTGGAATAGACTTTTCCATCAGCTGGCAGGGCTCTCCTGCCAGGCAGCAAAGGAGCAGAGTGCAGATCTGCATAACTTAGACAGATAGCAGCACAGCGAGGGGAATCCAAATGAAAGACAACATATTAACAACTTTGAATAGTTCACAAATCAGAAATAGCAAGAGCTGGAGAAAAAAACATCCTGTAGCGCAAAAGAGGAGTTATATTGTATTTTTGCAGAGAACACATGCTGCTGCGAGGGAACAGGGATGTATGCTTGAGCAACAGAGGTTACGACGGGTCTTCTCTCGCCACAGCAAAGGAAGGAAGATTAAAACAATGAAACTGATAAACAGAAATCGCTTCCACATGGGAGGGAAATGAGATTGCAAGAAGAGAAAATTAGATTGTTATTGAAGGGAGAGAATAGAGGGTACAGTAATTTGCAGATAACAGTAATGGAGCAAAGCCCAGGTGTATTCGATCAGATCACCGAGGATAACGGTTTCAAAACAGATGATGCAAATGTAATTGTCCTTGTCTTCATATGAATGCTAACACTTTGGCAGTACTTTTTATTTCATTATTGCTTTTATTTTAAAAGATTACACCAAACACCTGAGTACAATTTGGATCATCAACACTCCACTGAGAGCAAGGTTGGCTTATTTCTTGTAATCATGTCATCAATTTGTACTCAAACTCCAGGATACTGATGATCAGGGTGATGATGATGAATATATGTGGGTGTCTGAGCAAACTTGTGTAGAAGTGCAAATAAATTAGAGAAGCCTATTAAATTTGAAAAAGGTTACGGGGGAATGAGAGAGCTGTCATTTTCAGGAGCAGACCCTGTCAGTGGCAAGTGTTCACCCAATTACACTCTGAGTGTCCACTCGTCTCTGCTATCTCTTTATTCCCTCTCTCTCGTTCTTCCTGTGCTCTCCACTTTCCAGACCACCTGATTGCTCTCTTCCTCAGCTCTTCTCCTTTAGCCTTTGTGAGTTCTTATGTAATCTCAAGTGATTACAGTCCCTTTCTTCTCTCCTCTCCCCCCTCTCTGCCATCATCTCAGCCATAAAATAACTAGTTTGAATTTTGTGAAATACAGAGTGCAACATATTTCATGTTGAATTAAAGTTGCTGGTAGGCAGCCTTATTAATGGACAGAGCTATTCTAAGTGTTACTACATTCCTGTTTCACCCCTGTCATTGTGCTACGCTAAGCTAACTCGCTGCTGGTTCAAGTTTTTATCTGTAAAATGTTTAAAACATGAGCTGTGTCTCACTTCAAGGGTAGCATCCTTACCCTGAAATTCCTTATACACCATCTGAGTTGTGAACAAGCTGTGCCCTCCAGAGCAAATCACCCCCTCTAGTCAATCTGTGTAATCCCTCAGTGCTAGAAGCACCACTCTGCTCTGTTCTGCTTGAGATACACACCTTTTCTATTTTCAGTGGAGCTGGCTTTCAGCACGTCAGTCCACAAAGAGAACATCTGTCAATTTCAAAATAAACTCCAGATTGCAAAACTCATCACTTGAATCAACATGGTAAATTGTCACAGGTCATCAATATGTTAGAGAGTTGCAGAGGTAATACGACACCATGGACCAGAAAAGTTAATTCCTGAGATGGAAACCAAAGCATTTTATGTGACACCACATGTCCTTTGTAGAAAACCTTTTCATTTCTAATGTCATCACAAGGGTTGTTCCGATTCTGACACCAGTATCGGAAATGCGTCTGATACTGCTTAAAACTCAGGTAATTGTATCGGTGAGAACACGAGTTTATGTACCAATCCTATACCGTTTGATTTAGCTTTATATTTTGCTTTGTTTAGCCATGCTAAATGTTAGCGCTATAAACCGGAAATCAATTTGTCTTCGCTGCCAGAAAGCACGTCATGCACTGGCGACTGTTTTCAGAGCAGCATAGAAGAACCAGAGGACACACTGCAGCAGAAAAGATTAATGGCTGCTTGACAGTTTTTCTCTGAATGTGTTCGTTTAAACCCCTTCCAGACTGGTGCTGTCATACACAACAAAAAGTGACACAGTTTATCAAAAGTTAGATAACTTTTGAACCACAAATCCCTGCCTCTTACTTGTTTTTCCTCCTGAAGCTAGCCGTTGTGTCATCCCATTGACGCTATTGATGCCTTTGAATCCCTTGCGGTAGCATTTTCAGCAATCCTGGAACTTTTGCGACTTTTGGGGACTTAAATGATTAAATCCACACCAGTAAGTGTAACCGGTGGAAACATCTGTGTTGTGTTTGTGATGATTGGAAGGAGACTGCGACACTAGATTTCTCTCTTTAACCACATTTAATCTCTGGCAATAACCACAAAGTAAAGAAACTCCCATGAATCTGTCAGCCCGCTCCACTTCCTCTCTCACAGGGATTCATACAAAAGGGCGACGTACAACAAAATAAGCTTTTTACATATATAACAGTGCATACCTGGCAATGACAACAAAATAAAGAAACTCCCATGAATCTGTCAGCCCGCTCCAGATCCTACACGACACAAAAATACAGTACGCAAAATGTTAGCTTGAAATAGCATGCACGTAAGTTAGCTGCTAACCATGTGCACGTAAGCTAGCTTAACCCGCCGTGCAAGGCAAACAAACATCCAGACTGTCATAAAAGTAATTATACAATAAATTAAAAACATATAAACATGTAAACAGGTGGAAAAATAAGTAAGGACATTATAAGGACTAAAAATATGTACAAGATGTAACATTTAACACAAGGATGGAAACAGATATAAACTTGAACAAAACAGTGGACACCTACCTCGCCCACGGGGATTCACACAAAAGGGGAGAGGGGAGGGGGCGAAAAGAATTTATACAAATGACCAGCGAAAAAGAAAACAAAGGAAGGAGGGGCTACAAACAACAACACAGTGCATCATGAATTAATGAGCTTCTCTCAGGCTGATAAAGAACAGCTAAATGCCAGGTAATTTTGTGTAATTATAACAAGGAATACTGAACTACAGAGATGTATTTTGACCCTGTTACATAAACCCAATATTGAACGTCTTTTATTCACTTTAATCGAATTTCGATCATTTATGACCACTAGCCCAAATGCCAACTCTAATGCTAACCTCCATATTTATTTGGGTCTGTCAGCCAGTTGCAGGCTGTTCCGTAATCACATCATGATGCCTGAGTAGAGCATAAGAGAGAGAGCCTGTGATACTGTTGTTTTAATATTTAGGAATAAAATTGAATAATCAGCAGCAAAACAACTTTAGGTTCACAGAGATGTTGTACACTATGATTCTATTTATTGAGTAAAATAAAAGTCTAAAATAATTTGCTACTCTGCACAGTTAGTCAGTTCACACTGGTATTGGATCAGTACTCGGTATCGGCCGATACCTTACACCTTAGTATCGGTATCGTATTGGGAAGGAAAAAATGGTATCGGAACATCCCTAGTCATCATCCATGCTTAAAGCAAAATATCACTAAATAATATCAAAGAGAACAGCAAATTAGATCCAATCTTAGAAAGGCAAAGTTGTTTACATGCTAGTCTCACTTAGGACTCTATCGTTATATTTTGATTGCACATTTCTACTGTAAACCTATAGTTCTGATCTCTCCAACTGTTCAGGGCTGCACTCAGAGATGGATCTAGTTGTTTAGGGTGCATGCAGTTGGTTGGAGGAAAACTGAGGCGTGTATTAAAAAAATCTCCTAGACAACAGAGTGTCACAGCAATGTATTTGATTGATCGAGCTGCAGATTTGGACCGTGGGCTGCTACGATGCAATCACAGTAGTGAGTCTGTTCTGTGAAGAATTCACTGTATGCTTCTGGTCATTGTCTTGCTGGAAAATAAATCTCCCAGGCTGTCCTCTTGCCGACTGAATAAAATTGTCTCTAGTTTTTCTTCTTGTATAGTCATTTTACCCTCTACCTTGTCAAGCCTTCCAGGGTCAGCCGCTGAGAAGCATCCCTACAGCAAGATGCTGCCACCACCATGATTCACAGTGGGGATGGTGTGTTTGCCTTTTTGATCTCATCAGACCAAATAACTTTCTTCCACTTGACCACGGAGTCTCCCACATGCCTTTTGGCAAACTCTAGTCAATATTTATGTGTTTTTAGTGTGTGTTTTAGCTTTCTCTTTGCCACTCTCCCATTAAGTTTTGACTGGTAAAGAACCTGCGCAACAATTGTATGCAGAGTCTCACCCATCTCAGGTGCTGAAGCTCGTAGGTGTCTTGCTGGCCTCTCTCACTAGTCTCCTTCTTGCACAGTCACTCAGTTTGTGAGGATGGTCTGATCCAGGCAGATTTGCACATGTGCCATATTCCTATCCACCCCCTGACTAATACTTTTCAGTAACCTTTTTTTCTGAGTTGCTTTTGTCTTTATGGTGAAATAGTAGCCAGAAACCAGTGATTACTAGTGACTGTTGTCTTTATACTCCAATCACTTGAGAAACATCCACTGCACTTAGGCGATCCCTGTTTCACTAGCTTTGAGACTACTAGCACCAACTGGCTGGACCTCTGTTGAATTAGGTCGGTCACTTCAAAAGGGGTGAATATTTATGCGGTCACCTATTATAAATTGAATATTTTTATTTAGTTGACATTACTTTGTAGATATCTGTTTTCACTCTGATATGAAAGAGGTTTTCATGTGGGTTTTTTTTGTCAAAAAAGCCTTATTATAATGACCATGTTTGAGTTCTAAAGTCAATAAAAAGGAATTTAGTAGCTTTTTAAAAACAGGCTAGGAAGTAGTTACCACCTCAATATGGCCATTTGTTACTCAGTGCTGCCACACTTCTAAAAAGATAAATTGTCTGTAAGTCTTAGCCTATATATGATGCCACCAGCTGGTTTCTAAAGAGGCCTTTCAACTCAAGTGATAGGGGTAACCAAATTGGGGATTATAACTCCACCAATATTTTGTATCATTCAGGTAACATTCAAATAGGAGGTGCTGAGGTGAGCCCTCTGACAAACAACATATCCACCTGTCAATCACCTCAGCCACACCTCCAGTTATGCTAATTTATACGAACTGTAACCCTCAGTGTAATTAAAAGAGGAGTAAAAATAAACTTACTGTACAGTTTTTTAGAATAAAACTGACCTATCAAGACCAAAATTATTTTTGTATCAGACTGTAAACTTCCAAATGGAAACATAGCATTTTAACATGGGACCTAATGAAGACGTCTTTGCCACTTGCAGCCAGCCTCAACTGGACTCTGGAGGAACTGCATGGTTGTTTTTGCATTGGTTTCATATATTTACAACACTGGCACAACAGGAGGCCTTTTTCTTAAAACTCATCCTCTGAAGTGATGAGGAAACTACAGATCTCATCTTACTCTTGAAAGTAAGCATATGAGCAGATTCTCCTAAGAGCTGAGCTGATACTTAAAACCACTCAGCTGTCAAAAAGACCTAAAAAATTCCCATTTACCTCTCCATTCATCTCCTCATGAGGCTGAATAATGATCAGATGCTGTTCACGAATATTAGTTTTATTTGTTTTCTCTGAGCTCTAATATTGACCCAAAAGAAGACACACTTTAATCTCTAGAGATAAATTTGCCAGCCCCAGCTGCAGCAGCTCCTCCAGGGGGGATACTGGGAGAGGAGCTGCAGGGCCCAGTGCAGCTGGGACCAGGTCCACAGAGAAAAAGGATGTGACGAGAATGGCTTTACCTTGGAAAGATGAGGGGAAATGCAAGTTTGTGTCAGCTAAAATGCTACTGATAAATATCGTGGCGGAGAGTTAAGTCTGATGTGAACTATGAAGGGCTGAGGATGGATTTCATTCCGAGTCCATCAGGAAGGTTTCACCCCAGGCTGCCAGATGCCAGTATCAACTCTTCACAGCATGGAGCCTGGCACTGCACCAATAACAACATGAAGATAAGGGAAGAGAGAAGTGCCATGTCCAAGAGAGGTAAGAAATCCATATTCTCCCCGGAATAAGATCCTCAGTGTGATTATACAAAGCTTTCCACACCTTACCAACACTGTGTCATTGTTTTTCATTATTTCCTCAGATCTGAGTCCAGCATCCTCTTCCCACAAACTCTTTCCTGTTCTGCTCATCTTAGGATGGATTGCTGGATGTGCAGCTGTTGTCTACTTCGTCTTCTTTTTTCCTTGGGTACATGATACCACCTTTAAAGTTTGTTGATACATGTTTGTCTGTTACGTATAGAGATCTGTCTGTATGCTTTAATTACTGTCATTTTAATGTATTTTATAGCACTGCTGTGGAGATCTGTGCTGTCAGTTTTTCCACCAATATGAGCCAAACTGGTTTACCTCAGCAATGGAAGGATTTCCATTAAAATTTGATAAACATTGACTTTAGGCTGTGGCCTCAGAATATGAATGAATTATTTCAGCCTCCTAATCTTCTAACCCTACAGAACCCTGAAATTGATATTTGTGTGAGAAGAACTTCTTCCCACTGGATAGGTGACCATGAAATTTTGAAGAGATATGAATTTTGCATATAAGGATGATTTGTAATAGAACATGATTGATTAAGTGGAAGCATTTATTATAACTACACACTACTGATCATTAGTAATGTGCTAGTAAAGCAATAGTTGATACTTCATTTATTTTTAAAGCATTATCAACTAGTTTATATGTCATTTATAAACATGCCTATAAATTCTTTAATGATGCATTAGCAAAGGGGTAAGATATCTATTATGCTGATTTATTTGCAAAATTCAGATGTGTTTTCCTGCACCTCATAACAACTAGCTCTGAGAGCTGTCTTACACGCAGAATGAGTGTGTCAGTGACAGAATCAGAAAAGGTACTCTCCTTTTGTAATATCCTGACAGTATGCGAGCAGTGTTGACACAAAGTGTCTGAGGCTGCGCTATGCTTAGTGATGTCTGATACTCGCATACAGTTGGGGCCAAATCCTCAAAAGGATTGCACTGCTTTTGCGACCGCTAAACCTGTGCAAATGACAGAAAAAAATAGCGTGCAATCCTCAAAGCATACGCAAAGGATGAAATGCACACAAACTGAACCAAAACTGCACTGCCACTCCTCGCTGCGCCAGTCCAATTTGCATGCATGTAAATTAGGGAATATTCATAAATTCAGTGCAAAATTGCCCCCTTCCTATGCAAATGAGCCTCATTGCAAATACCACCTAATCCTCAAAGACCAGCGCTAATTGCTACAGGCAGTAAAGCGGTGCTATTTACCGCCAGTGAGACCTGTGTATTAAATCCGCGCAATATCTCTTTCTCCCTCTCTCACTCTTTCTCTCGCTCAAAATGATTGCAAATTGCTCTCAGTTGGTGGTAACTGTGGAGCATAGCCTATATAAGGGCTGTCATGCCAGGACTCTACGGTAATCATGGCAGCAGTGATTGTAGCCAGGTGAAGGCACCGTGGCAGGCGAGATGGCAGGCGCGCACAAGAAAGGATTTATTGGAGGAGAGTATCACTTTTTGATCTAAGCGACAATGAAATCATCTGCAGATACCGGTTGCCAGGCCGTATGATCCATGCGCTACTAGATGCCATGCGGCTTATTGCAATCAGAGGCGCAAATAGGGCTCAGATGCCAAACTGTGTGGGCGTGTTAGCACCTGCATATGATTAGAGTAAATTCTTTTGAGGATAAGGCGCTAAAACAGGGCAGATTGCGTGAGCTAATTCTGCGCAAATAACGGCGCTATTAGCAGGAGAAATCCATCCTTTGTGGATCTGGCCCTTAGTGTTTGTCCAGCCTGACATCGGGTTGGACCTTATCTCGAGTTATAACCAATGTCATCTCTGTCTCGCTGTGTTCTTGAAAAGCTGCCCTGCAGCTCTCTCAAATTTCCCCTTGCCTGTAAAGTTCACCATTTAAATGGCTTTCTAGCAACAGTAGGATCCTAGAGAGCTGGCCAATCAGAGGAGAGTAGTCTCAAAGGGAAGTCTTGAAGACAGAATTCAAAAAGTGTTTTAGGCTTGTGTCGACGGTATACATTGGTCTATGTATTTATAGATCTATGTTTGCTGTAAACATTGGCTTATGTCTGCTGTTAATATAGGCCTGTGTTTGCTGTAAACATGTGCCTAAGTCTTTTTTTATTATAGGCCAATGTTTGTTGTAAACATGTGCAAATGTCTGTTTTTAAAATGGGCCTGTGTTTGCTGTAAGCATTGGCCTATGTCTATTTTTAATATAGGCCAGTGTTGGCTGTAAAAATTGGCCTATGTCTGTTGTTAATATAGGCTAGTGTTGGCTGTAAACATGTGCCTATGTCTGTTGTTAATATAGGCCACTGTTGACGGTAAACCTTGGCCTATGTCTGTTGTTAATATAGGCTAGTGTTGGCTGTAAACCTTGGCCTATGTCTGTTGTTAATATAGGCCAGTGTTGGCTGTAAACATTAGCCTATATCTGTTTTTAATATAGGCTAGTGTTTGCTGTAAACATTGGCCTATATCTGTTTTTAATATAGGCCAGTGTTGGCTGTAAACATTGGCCTATATCTGTTTTTAATATAGGCCAGTGTCGGCTATAAACATTGGCCTATGTCTGTTTTTAATATAGGCCAGTGTTGGCTATAAACATTGGCCTATGTCTGTTGTTAATATAGGCCAGTGTTGGCTGTTAACATTGGCCTATGTCTGTTGTTAATATAGGCCACTGTTTGCTGTAAACATGTGCCTATGTCTGTTTTTAATATAGGCCAGTGTCGGCTATAAACATTGGCCTATGTCTGTTGTTAATATAGGCCAGTGTTGGCTGTTAACATTGGCCTATGTCTGTTGTTAATATAGGCCAGTGTTGGCTGCTAACATTGGCCTATATTGGCTGTAAATATTGGCTGTATGTATAAATAAGTTTTAGAGTTTTAGGCAGGACTGTCATCCTAAATCAGCTGAAGTCTTTTGTTTACCCTCATTCCTCAAGTATTAAAGTATGTTTTAAGGACTAAAGTTTTATGTCTGAACTAAATTTATATATCAGTATTGATCTCGGTATTGACTAAAATTAACTTGTATTTATTGCCGTATCAGATGTTGGTAAAAATCCAATATCATGCCCACCTAATTTAAAATCAAAGCACCTCTCTTCTCATAGCCACACAGAGCTGCTAACATAGCTGTGGAGTCTTTGTCTTGTCAGATCAACAAGCACAAAGCAGTACTGAAAAGATCTGTATATTTGATTAAATTCCAGGGGTCACTGCACAGTCCTTGGAGAAGGGCGCTCCAGAGAGAAAAACAGAGATCCTCTAATTTCAGCCTATTTGAACTTCATAAGGCAAACTCCAGCTAAACCTGCTACCAATCAAGTCACAGTGAAGAAGCATGTATTAGGAACACAGTGGACTGCTACCCCAATATTACTATACCAATAGAGAAAAACACATTGCTCATTTTTCAAAACTTACATCCAGGCTACAGCCTCTGCCCGTGTTTTTGTTCCAGTAATGAATGTTTTTTTTTTCTTTCTCTTACAGCAAAACGGTGTGCGAGGAAGAAATTGAATTCATCACAGAAATTAAGTTCTCCTGCAAGGTGACTCAAGGAAGAAAGGATACCCATTATGCTTCAAGATCAATTTAGAGTGTTTTATATACTGCTATTTTGAGTGTGCTGTGTTAAAGTGAGGATGGGTCTCTGCCATGGTCCAGTGGTAATGATAGGCCCTGAAGAAAGTTTCTTTTGACACGAGTGACTGTCTGTCCTCTTTTAATGAATAAAAGAAGCATATGTTAGTGTTTTACTCCTTTTGATTTAGGTAATGCATCGTATAATCATGTCTACACTGAGAATAATAACTTGTTTTGTCATCATCCATTAACTCTGCCATCAAATAAAGGTCCTAATTAGAACTCTTGCCTCCTTCTATTAACAATGGCAGATGTGACACATTTCACTTTTTGCATATCCAGGCTGTTTCACTTCACCCAGCAGAGTTCTTTACAGCCTGAAAAAAAATAGCAGACAGTGTTTTGTAAGGTGGCACACTGAGGAATGGACATAATAGAGCATGTGCATGTTTGTTCTCATTGTATTCATGTGGCACTATCGGGCATCAAAAGTATAGGGTTTTGGGACTGCCAGTGTCGTTGCCATGGCTACTACAAGCCTGTTATTTTTTTATTTTGAGTAGTCCCTCTCTCTCGGAGGATGTGAGCAGAAAAACAATGCACAGAAAATTGGGTGGGGACTTGCACTTTCTTAAACACTTTTAATTGTTATGCACAGAGACGGCCCGGAGGGATCCTTCGCTCATAATTTGTTTTATCAAACACAAGCACTTGATGTAGTGTTTTGCTTCTGGCACATCACTGAACTCAAGATTAAAGCTCAATCACAAACCACCTCAAAGATTCCGGCTGGTATTTGGTTTCCAGCTTGAGGTAATCAAACAACAAATGTTTGCCTGACATGTCAGCTCATAGCTCACCATTACAGTTGAACCTCCAAATCTGTAATAGCTGCACCATCAGCTTTAAAGAGCATTTTGGAGTCTGCATTTAATAACAGGGAATTAGATTGTCTGGTTGTGACTGCAGGTTATGCCACATCCACTTTCCAGTAAGCGGGATGTGTAAGCCTCGTAAGCCTGCAAAGGCCAAATAAGCCCAAACACTGGTTGTCATGTCAAACATGTGCACCGGATGCAAACATCAGTCTGACAGGGTAATGAAGTTTAGATGGAAACTTTCAATACCACAGCAATGCAGCAGAATCAGCAGAATCCAACCAACCCTTGCACACACATGTTCATGAAGGCAAACATGCTTACATAAGCCTTCTTCTGTCATATTAGTGCAAGAATAAGTAACTCATTTAATTTACTTAAACTGCTATGATTGAGTAGTGTTTTTGGTAGAAGTTAAAGTACTTTTTTTTTTTAATTAATTTATTTTATTTTTTTTACTGAGAGCACAGTGTGAGTTGGCGCGTTGTGGTCTCTTTCTTAAGACTTTTTAATCACAGTTTTCCTAGAATCTGTTTTTAATAGTGAGGATTCACCTTTGACCTGCCTGGAACCCTGGAAAATGAATGTCAAAGAAAACAATCCACATGGCCTTGAGTTTGGACTTGCTTCCTTTATCCTTGGTGACCATGGTGTTTTCCTGCAGTTTTGTCTCAGGGTCGTATTGGAAAATCCAAGTTTTATTGGATGTATTGTATCCAGGTTTCCTACAAATTGGTCCAAAATTCCTCCACCAATTTGTTTGCTCTTTTCCTTTTGATCAGAAGTCAAAAATTTTGGGACAACTTTTCATGTCTAAATTTTCATGCAAAATTTGCCGAACTGTCTTTTTATCAATGGAGAGACCATTTCTGCTCCCATTCTTATACTGAGTAGTTGATTATTTTGAGTGATTTGTTCAATAAGTTGAATGTTTTCAGAAATTTTTGACATGCATAGGTGCTCAGAATGTTCACTGTCTTGGACATCCTCTCGACCTTCACAAAAACTTTAGTGCCATTCAAACAAACACAAACGTGACATGCCTTGTTCCCCATACTCCTCGGTTAATGCACCAAATGATCCTGCTGCTGTTTTGTTCAATTTTGCCAAAAATGTCAAGTTAATGTGTTGCTACCTTTTAGGCTAATCGTTTAGCAAAAATATGGGAACTTCAATCAGTAGCTAGCAGTGAAATGAAGATGTTGGAAACACAGCAGTTGTGCTTGAATACCCAACCTTTGATATATAACACTTTGATATGAGTCTAGTTTACACTGCCAATTTTGCTGTGTATTTGACTTTATTATAGAGGTGACTTTACCTGAACAACCTTGTTGGAGATCTGTTCTCTCATTCTAACCAGAAAGGAAAGGTCATATTTCACTGTACAACTCCTCAGTAGCTACTTAGTACTCAAAGTAAACTTTGAATTAAATACTTTGTTACTTCTACTTGATTAGATTTATAGGCAAGTACATTTACTTAAGTCAAATTTAACCTTACTTACTGTACTTTTACTTTAGTACAAACTTTTATCACAAACTGACTCAACTTCATTGTGATGCAATGATCATTGCATCTGGTGGAATAATTATGTTTGGCTGTTAATATGCCTGATCTGTTTACTTCTACAAACAGATCTGGCACACACATACCCCTTCATCTAGCCTCTGTTTAGTACTTCTGTCCTGAGATAGATCATTATGCAGGAACACCACATGGTTGCTATGTAATAAGATGTTTTCCAGGTGTGGCACATTAACTCTGTGTGTCTTCTATTTAGATTATTGCTATTCTGCACACACAGTGAAGCTGGATTGCAGTCATTTGTGACAATATGGAAAATATGTGATTAGGACCCAGGAGACAGATGTTCCATTCTGGAATGAGGCTAATTGGTGTCACCAAAAGTTTAGAGTCTGCTAAATGACAGGGGAAATGCAGAGAATTGAATAAAACATGCAAATTATGCACCATAAAAGCTCTCTTACTTGTTTTAACAGTAACTCTTTTATTTCTAAATATTCTAATAAAGGTACCCGTGCTGGTGTGAGCAACAGTGCTCGTGTAGGAGAAGTACCGCAGGTGTTTGCTCTTGCAACAACCTGGCCTGCAGGTGTTTTTTTTTTTTTTTTTTTTGTGGTCTCAAACAGGGCCCTGCATGTAAATCTGATGCTTTCCGTCTTTACTCATGGGGAATTCAAGTGTTGGTTTAAACAGTAGCTTTAGGCCAGATCCGACTGCACTTTAAAAGAAATCAATAAAACCTTAAAATATATTCAGATGCCACAAGCCACAATTGCAGTAATGTGATTTTGTTGTGTAACAGTGCTGCTACATTTTAATGCAAGCATTACAGCTGCATGGTCCAGATGTCAGGGGATAAACAAACAAAATACTCTCTCCTGAAAAGTCGATGTCTTTTTTTACAACAGCCGATCTTTTCCTTGATAAACCAACAATGTGTAACAATGCAAGACACATTCTTAACTGCAGTGATTATGGATTATTTACCCTAACAAGGACATGGGAAATGGAAAGCGAAACCAAGGCATAACCTCGAAAAGCTCCCCAGAGCACTGCGAGTCAAAGAAGTGACATTTCCCATTGTCACAGAAAGTGTGTTATATCACCCGAACCAATTAAGCGCTGTGACCTTCATGCCTTTCCTCAACTTGGAGCAGTTAATTAGAATTGCATAGTCTACACTGTCACCGTCTGCACTAAAATGTAAAAGTAATGAAAGTGATCCGCCACTTGTCTTACCCTAAGAGAGGATCGATGGTGACTTGAATGGTAAAAGTCTCTGCGACTGTATAACACCTTCAATCAAGCTGTTTTTAGATCAATGTTGGTGTGATCCATTAGAATTCCTGGCTAAGGCTTCAGTTATTGGTATTTAGAGGGATTAATTCTCCCATTTATGGGGGTGTGGTTGAACTTCTACATGATTAAGTGAGAGGAGGAAAAGAAAGGTGCTCTGCAGAAGTCTGGTCAAAACGTGATGAGAAAAAGTAAGTGACTTTCTCCAGGTTGTTGAATTATACAAAGTGAGCCATCAGTACTACTACCTGTGTCCTCAAGTGCATTAAAGCAAGAAAATGTGCAGTTTAAACTGAGGAGAAGCTTTTTTTCAGTAAACAGATGGTTTATATACTCCATTTGAAGGACTCCATTATCCTTTTGGGTGCTTGAGCGAGTTAACTCTTGTGTAAAATCAATCACGACAGGCTCCACTGAACAGCACAGCTATGGTAAACAACCACATGATGTCACTGTTTAACATTCATTATGGAGGTGCTTTCACGTGCTTTCTGCTGACAGCTAATACATGAAGTCCAACATATTTCGTGGAACATTTATCATTTAAGTGGCCGGTAATGAAAAAAAACATCTTTAAAGGGGTTATAATAAAATGTGAGTGTAAGTTTAAATTTTGGATACATTTCAGTTTCTTTTCCAGTTTTTGAGTGTAAATGTTTATCCTTTGAGACTCAGCTCATTATGTTAGAATTTGTGTTAAAATATGTTACATCAGTCAGCAAACTATTTGGTACACAGTGGATCACTCATCAGAAATAGACACAATAGGAGTCAGAGAAGACAGGTTGTATATTTTTCCGTTTGGTGTTTGTGCACTCTAGGCTCAGTGCCATCTCTCATTTTCAAGCCCTCCTTGCCCTTCAGAGCATTGTTACCAGGGCTAGTGGTGAAATCATCTTCAATGACATGAGACAAACCCCCAAGGGCATTAATGTAAACGGACGTGATGTTACCACACAATATTCTACGAGTGATTTTCTAAATGCTTATTGCTAATAAAGGGACCATTGTATTAATTTAATGAAGAAACTAATTACATTTGTGTTATTCCTCTGTTACTTGAGCAGCCATCTTGCCAATGATTCGCAAATCATTCTGGGAGATTTCCCATGACTTTCCACCTGGAGTAAGCCTCTGGAAAATCTCCATTTAAAGGGCCATACACCCTTGCAGTTCACTTGTCATTCAATAAAAAATCAAGACATCCTACCTGTTGATACAAATATGCAAGATGTAGGAGTAGGGTTTATTTGCAGTGCCAAGGGGTGTATTGGGGTTGGGCTAGTAGAGAACTGGCCAAATGACTATGGGTCATTTGGGCTTAGAATGGCTTGTCATTCCACTGATATAAAAAGTGAATCGAATATGTAAAAATACAAGTAATAGTCATATTCAGTGATTTTTTGGGCTTTTGCCTTTATGTTAATAGGACTGATGAAGAGAGACAGGAAATATAGGGAGCGACGGTGGAAGAGTCATGCACCAGAATCAATATTCAAACCTGTGACCAGTGCATTGTGGGCTGTAGCTACAGTATATTTGTAAATGATAAACGGACTTGAGCTTGCACTGTACTCCTCATCTGACTTCTCAAAGTGCACCTACCAATTCACATCCTATCATTCTATTTACTCCACATTCACGCACTGATACTAATGAGAATAGACTTATTAGTATTAGCTAATCCCATTCATCCATACCCATTTTCATGTCACTGATGAAGCAGTACAAGCGAACTGTCTGTCCTTGACCAAGACACTTAAACGCAATTTGCTAATGTGACTGCAGAAGCTGTGGATAGAATCCATGACCTTCTGATTGTAGGGCGACCAACAACATACCGAGCCTCAGTTGCTCCGACAATGATGTGCCTGATCTTCTTTTATTAAGGCAAGTGTGATGAAGCCAAGAAAATTTAAGATTGGCCTTACTTGTTGTAGAGAAATATTTTCTCTACTCTGTAAGACTGAACAGTAAAAGTTTCTTAAAAAATTTAGTTGTGTTCATTAAGAAATTCATAACAGCTATTTAAGGTCTATTTTTTGAGTTGATGGAACTCATTTTTAGTTTTAATACCACTATACTCAATCACATTTTAATCATTGTACTCAAATTATTAGACAGTCATCTGGGCAGTGTGCTTTGGGCTAAAAGTCAAAGGAAACTGTGTTTATATGCCTTCTGATGTTACCTGTTGTGCAGTAATCACTGTTACAGTCCATGTAAAATCCATACTTTTTTTCTTAACACACCAGATATGTTGGAATAAGGTTGCTGTAAACATGTGAAAACACTGAGATAGATATGTGACAGAGTTTTTTTATTTAGATCGTTAGAAAGTTGTTCACCTCTTTCCTGACTTGGTTTTATTTGAGCAGGGCAAATATATGAGTCCAATGATACAAAATCACAGAGCGGTTCATCTCAGTACAGACTGTTGTTAGCTGATGTCACTGTATTCATTGGAAGCTAACAGCCAGTTACATGCTGTGTTTTTGCTCATCATGAGGTAAATGTCACAAATCTATCAGCCACGGTGGCCTAGGGGTCATTAAAAGCACCACAACGGAAAGATTTGTACAAGAAAAAGTTAATTTAATCACCAACTTCTGTCTCTCTGCTCTGCCACAAGCAGCTGCGCTCTGATCAGAAGCATTGTTTTAAATTTGAAAGGATCAGATTTTTCCTGAGCGGGTATGGTTTCTGTTCATCCAACTGACACCTGACACGCCCACACCGTCCTATAGCAGATTTTACTGCCTCATTTTTCATGATTTTGAAGCTTAATTTTATAAGCTTATAGATGTTTTTCATGACTGAAATTTGGCCTGGTGGTTCAAAACACAGTGGCCTGTCATACAACAAACCTAAAATAAAGATTTTTTAAAAATCTCTTCACAGTGACCTTAAGATTTTTTTTGCACATGTAGTCGGTATTAGATTCAGTTTGTGGTCAGGCTCTTTTGCACCATGAGTGAAGTTACTCATTTACTGAGAGTGAGTGGGGAGTGAATTTCATATTCCATGTATGGTGCTCAATGCAGAGAGGGGTCTGGCTGAAGACCTTTCATCTCTGATGGCCGCTCCCACGGACAAGCGACAACATATATCTCAGAAAGGAATTCCTCCTTATTTTCCAGTTTGAGATAGAGCTTTTTTTTATTCAACTTTATTCTTAAACCAAATCTGTCAGTTATATTTATGAAATAACCTCATTGCAGACATTACAGACTTAACAATACTTCAAAAATTAAATGGAGAAAAGGTCACAGGTCTACTCTGGGATTAGATTATGTATGGACCTGTTATAGAAGTAGTTAGATGAGTGGGGGGTTCACTTTAGCCTCATTAGCTTTACATAGCTACACTAGCTACATAATTAATGGTACTACATAAGCCAATGTAGCTAAACTAGTTTTAGTACCTTGAGCTTTTGCAACTGTAGCCAAAGCTACTTTAGCTACGTATATAACATAGATATGTAGCTGCTTTGTGAGCTTAGCTTTAGCCATGTTAGCTACATGGCTATTAGGGTTACGTAGCTCCATTATTTACATAGTTTACATAAGCTTTGCTTCACCAGAATGGTTTCATGGAGACAGTTTTTCTCCTGTAAGTAGACTGTTTGCTTGGCTTTATTAAATGTTTTGTAATTCAGCACGTGTTTCCATTATGTCTGTTATTTCTGTTAGACAGCATCTCAGATGAACAGTCTGAGAGTGGCCATCAGAGATTATGGTCTGCAGCCAGTTTAGGTTGCACTTTTCAGTCACTGCTACTTGTAGACACTCAATTTAGCCTAATTTTGGGTGGAATGATTGTTCAGAACAGAATTATGTGGAAAATAACAGAGTACCTAAACATGCTGTTGAGTTGGACTGAACTTGTTTCATCTAAGTCAAACTAAAAAAATGTACTTAACATAAATGTACAAGTGCAAATAGTTAATGAAACCTAAAGTAGCTAATTACCTGCTTCTTAAATACAATTTCTTTCAGTTTGTGTTGATTGCATTTTCTTTAGATAACTGATGTCTTCAAATTTGTTTAGTTCTTTTAACTTATTGGGGTTTTCTCCCATTATCCCCTCATAGTAGCAAGATTGGAAAGGCCTGAAATCTAATGTTTACACAGCATCATGAGGCAAAAAGACCATGATTTGGGGTATTAAATGATCAAATGGAAGGGGAGAGAAAATAACAGAAGAATGCTATGTTGACCAAAACTGAGGAAAGTGCAAAAACACCACCACTGTGGCTGCCATGGAAGCTCCTGTAAATGAAACCTCATCATCATACTTGTGGCTTCCTCAGCCACTTGTAGTGACTACATATCATGTGATTTATACGGTCATCATTGTTTTTTGTTTGTTTTTTTTTTTTTTTTTAATGGTTAGGATCGTTTTAATTTTGATATAAAGGGTCAGTCTGTTGCAAATGCCAGGGTCTTTTTATGAGCCTATTCAGTCACTGGGTTTCGCCTTGAATGCTGTAGAATATTGGTCCCCCTTTTGGGGTCCGGGCCCTCATAGACGCCACCAGAGATCGTAGGGGGCTTAAGGCTTTGTCTCCACTGAATCAAAGTGGATTTTTAAGCTTACATTGAGACACTTACTGAGTAGTTAATTCAAAGGTTTGTGAATAAAACTGACACTTGTTCCTCTCTCAAAACATAGCAGGCTAATAACCCAAACTTCTAATTAAAGTCTAAATAATTCAGTTAGAATTTGTCTTAAGTTTTGACTGCAGTGTATCCATTTATTTGTTTATTTTAATAAACTGGTAAATATTTATATTTGACGATGGGTCTAGAGGGGCTCAGCCCTTTTTTTTAGATAGTCTGTAGAGGCTGTAGGGTAAAAGATGGGGAGCCACAGCGTCAGAATAAAAATCATTCAAATTTGAGTCTGGACATGAGATTAAAAAACAGAATTTTTTAAGTATTTCAAATGGGCCAAATAGGCCCATCAAATATGAATTATTTTCTATTTTTTATCAGTGCATTAAACAATATAAAAGCTATGGCAATTAAAACGTTTAAACAGGAACAAGAGGCCTCTAACAATGAGAGCACAGTTAGAGTGCACTTCACAATAAGAGCTCCTTTCAAATCCAGCCTGCAGTTGCACAGAAGCAACACTAATGGCCTATCTGGAACACTTTCTTACAGTTCCTAATGCATTATTTGCACTTGATTATGTGTTTTTTGCACGCGGTCTTTAAGGTCTGCATAACTGTGTGTTTTTGACCTGACCGCCCCCCTGCCACACACACTCACGTATTCCAGAGGCCACAAACCCTTTCACACGCATGTATGCATACATGCACACACACATACGTACCACTGGCCCATGGTTAGTGTCTCCCAGAGGACACAAGAATGAAAACAGTCTTTTTATGACTAGGAAGCATAGGGGTGAAAAACTTTGTATTGATGGTAACAACAAAAGGCAGTCTAGCGTGGGTGAGTTTCTCATAACTGCAGGATCAAAGGTTCAAAGCACAGAGGTGTTAATTATAATTTTCTTTCTCTATCCAGCAGATATGTTGTCAGTCAAGTCATGTATCCCACTCTTATGCAGTTTCAAAGTTCCAAACATCTCCTATGCTTCAGACTAGATCCTCGAACGGCTATAGTGTGCAAATTGCGAAAACACTCTGTTCAGCTTACCGGGAACATGCTGAGGTGTTGTAATGTTAGCTGTGATGTTAGCAGGCATGGCTGCTAATGACAGGGAGGGTGAGACCACGAGGAAAGTGGGTGGTGTGAACTTTCGGTTATGTGCCAAAGTGCTACCAGCCAGGGCAAGCAGGAGTAGATGCCAGGCTGTAAATAAGCAACTGCAACTGATATCAGCTGCAAAACAATACTTGCGTGAGCTCCAGAGAGGTGGAAATGTGTTCATGCACAAGACATGGTCAAGAATTGGATTAATCTGTGGAATCAGTGGAACATTTTGTATTTCAAACATGTGGACTACACATAGGCAGCCATCGGGCCAAAACCTTGTATCTCCATTTTTACTCATACTTACTTATACCTAGAATGGAATTACTCCACTATAAAAGTAACTAGTTACCAGGGAAAGTAACTATTGCATTCCTCTTTTTTTTTTTTTTTTTTTTTTTAGTTTAAATATGTCTAAGAATTTGGATTTTTTTTTCTAAGCAAGTTTCACAAGCCAGTTGCATAGAGTAGACTTGCATAGACAGGTACTTACACAGAACCTTTAATATTTACTGTTGATAACTGGAGCATGCTCTCAACAACATACCTGCCTATCATTCCATTCAGTTCAGTCAAACTCCAAATAATTCCTGAACTTGGTTTTGTGGAACACCAGCTTGAAGTTGCCCCATTGCACAGGCCCAGCCCGGATCAGTCAAACGTGGCATGCCAAGTCTTGGAGCAGACAACTACTGACCACTGTAGCAGGGCCCATGCTTACAGGCGCTGGCAATGGCACCTGATAAACAGCATTAAGATTTATTGCAAAGAAGCGCTTTTGTAATAAAGAAATGATCTACTAAACACAAATGTCTTTAGTTTTTGTTCTAAGTTTACTTAGCACTACCATCTGGTGGACATTCACTCCCTTTTTAAGAACCCCAGCCTGCTTAATACTCACCAGAAACATATTTGACCAATGAGTGGTACCATGAAATTGTAGCAACACTACCAGAAATTCAAATGTGTGTTTTACCTAGCAATGGGTGCATTTTCATTTCACTTGTGTATAGCAGAAAGAGACATTGAGGCGTTTATATAAATATAGAGTCAATTGGTCTGTGGTTGTTCCTCAAAGGTGTCTTATTTTAGTCTGTTATGGAAAATGAAGTTTGATCTAAAAGATGCTGTAAGTCTGCCTCATTTATCAAAGCGCGCATTTGCAGCTCCTCAGTGAAATAGGGAGCAGTAAAGTAATGAGAGGTCATGACCCCAGCTTCCACTTTGGAGTAATTATCTGGATGTGTTTTGATTCTGGCTCCCGCTAAACTTTTCAAATCCTCTAGATAGTTCTAACACTTGGCCATATTTTTATTGCTCTTTCTTGGCAACCCCTTCCTGTTCATCTTTCACTTTACAATTCTCTTTGGCTTTCTGATTTACCTCTTTAACTTTCACGTGGTTTTTTTAGTCCTCGAACATTCCTGACTGTTTGCTTTCCAGTTTAAGTCTGTGTACAAGCCATCCTCATACCAGAAAATGTGCTTGCTGGTTCATTGCAGCATTGGGTGTATTTATCAGAGGGCAGCTTGGGAGCAGCCATAAAGATACTGCACATTCATTTGTTTGCATCTGGCCTTTGACTAGCTTCAGACATTAGCCTCCACCCCCCTCCTAATGCTTATAGGTCCAATTAGAGGGGAAGGAGTTTAGGCTAATGCTGCATTTAAATAACTTATAGTTATTTTTCTGCCTCTGAGGAAATTAATAGATAAAAGGAAGCCTCCGTGTTAATACCCCCCTAAAGTAAGTAATATATAAGTGAGACAGTATCTAAGAGTATCTACACTCTTCAAGTAAATCATAGTCTGACACTCCAGGTAAAGAGAGAAGGCAAACTGCTTCAGAATTCCTCCTGTTTAATGTAAACCATTTCTCCAAGATTAAAGTCTATAAAAAGGCATAATGTCAAGTCAGCAAGACCAGGGTATTATGTGCATTCACATTTCTATGCAAAGCACAATTCAAGTCCAATACCGAGTGCTTCTCATTTTGAAGCTTGCTGCCCAAAATAACCACCTACGCTTGGGATGTAATGTAACATTTCACTGTATCAGATTGAAGATTGAAGGGCTGCATTTATGTAGCCTAAAGAAAATACTAGAAGAAAGGAGAAACTCACAAATCCCGCAGGACGACTCACCTGCAGCCTCAGTGTGTTATTTAAAGATTTATTTTTGAAAGAAAAAAGCTCCTCAAGATGATTATCAGTCATTTTTATAAAGTATCTAAATACAGGCAACTGAGGTATATCTGTCTTCTTACAGGTGGAGTGATAAAGAGTGAGAGAGAGGCAGAAGGAAGAAAGCCTGAGGGAGAGAGTGAGAATGAAAAATAAAGCTTGAACAAACAAGGGAGGGGGAAAAAAAAGCATCACTGGGAAACAACAATGTATAAAGCCTGGACATGGATGATGGTGTTTACAGGCTGAGGAAGGGGCTGCATCATCATGATGTATCAGTCATTGCTCTACACTTCAGGGGGAAAAGCAAAACTGTCAACAAATAATGATCTTATGATCTTGCATCACAGCCTCTGTTACAAACTTCTATTAAAACCAAAGTTGTACAAATCAATGAGTCCTAAACGGGGAAATGTTGACTTATAACAACCTCCTTTTTCCAAAAAAGAGGCCTTGACTTTTAAAAAAGTTCATAAGGATTTAGCAAAACTCAGCCCACGGTTTAAAACAGAGACATAAATCCCTTGAAAAAGCTTAATTGTCTCATTGTCTGTGACTTGACATTTGCTCTTTAAAAAAAGAAAACACAGGAAGGTAGGTTTTCATGAAATTACAACAAGACCAGACAGAGAAATCTTTCAACCTTTTCTTCAAAGAATACTTTGCCATTTTGTGAAATACTCTAATTGGCTTTCTTGCTAAGAGCAAATATTGATAGGACTCTCAAATTATTCTTTTGCACAAGCTTCAGCTGGAGATTGTTAGCCTAGTCAATAAAGACTGATAAAGGGGAAACAGCTAGCCAGGTTCTGCTAAGTGATTATTTTAAAGTCCATCAAAATCAAATTTGAAGTGTGAAAACAATCAGAATTTAGCAGAATTTATTTAACACTGTAAAATCATGTTTGTAAGACACACTTTTAATCCCTATTTTTTTTAGGACCACGAGTGCAACCACCACCATCACCTGGCTAGGATAGCCGGAGGGTGACGGGAACTATGGCGGGAGATAGTGGGGGAAGACATGAACCAAACATGCGCCAAGATCGGTAATCGATCCAGCAACAAGTACGTTGAGACTACAACCTCAGTATAGGGGCGTCCACTCTCTGAACTAAACTTGCACCAGGTATGTGGCTGTCATTTCTGCCACCCTTTCTCCTAACCTGGCATGCCCAGTCACTCACAGACAGCATTTGGGAAAGGGCAGAGCCTTTGAGAAAAAACTCGAAGGCTGATTGGATGAACGTTCTGTCTGTCACATCTTTACGGGCCAATCAAAGCAATAAAACACGTGATGTGCGCCCCTACCGAATAAGTAAACTCCATAGAGAACTGCACAACGTGAACCATGGCAACTGTAGACATGTCAGTGCATGATTTTTGTCGTTTTTGAAAAGAAAACAACTCAATGTTGTTCTTTTCTTCTTTTAACGAAGAAATGTCATCAAGTTCTGATAACACTGGCACTGTGGCGCTGTCGCCATCCAGTAACGCTAATCTATTCCGCCATAACTGCACCGGCCTCTTGTGGCTGCTTGCTTACGTCACGACTCTGCTGTACCCAAAAGTACAGCCTCTTACCCCTGATTAGTCCTGTCACTTTCTTACTGGGCCCAAATTGTTCAGATGGTAGCTTTGCAAGATGGATTTGCCAGTGAGAAACACGGAAATGAGCGTATCCATCTGCTTTGCAAGGTTACCTTTCTCCCTCATGAGGCCATAATTATGCATTGAAAGAAAATTGGGGTGTACTGATCAGTAAATAAAGCTTTTGGAGTGCTGGTTTAAAGCACTCATTCAAAGACAAGTGCCAAGTTTAACCTGACACTACTTTCATACAACTTTATCTCCCTTTTCTAGATCAAAATACTCCTGAATGGCTATAAAATGCTAATGTGCTTGATTACATCCGGGTAGTTGAGCAGTATGAACTACAGACTCGACTAGAGGCTGAGGGCAGTGTTACAGTTTGGACACCATTATTGGTTGGCCCAAATTGATACAAAATTTAATACTAGTTTAACTTTTTGGTACCTTAAAATGAGGCAGTGTTAAACAGACTATATGAGCAGCTGTGGTATTCATGACCTTGTAAGTCCAATTTTTTCTGAAAGTATCAAGTGCACAAGTTGTGATATTCAATTTATATATATATATATATATATAGCATACAAAAAAGGACAAAAAGCATTGTGATTAATTCTAACATCCCTAATTACAGCATTATTATTATTTAAAATTTAAACACTACAGTAAAGACAAATGTAGAGAGATGGTCCGTTTTGCGTTTAAGTTTGTAAAAAATATTATTAACAAAGAACAAAAGGAATCAAAATAGATTGTACGATTGTATAATAGATTTTTTTCATCCTTGCAAGAAAGTATGTCCACAGTCTTGTCTTTGTTTTTTCCTCCATTTTCAAAAGCCATTATTGTGCTGAAGCAAATGTTTTACAGCCACAAGCACAGGGGTTTGCTTTGTTCCTGGATCAAAAATGTTGATATAAGGATTTTGTGAAAAATAAGTGGTGGATTTGAATGGAATTTCACCGATGGAACCAGAGCTGTTGAAAAAAATGGACAGGCACTGGTGAGCTCTATTACATTGCTAGTTATTTTAACATGTGGAGAGAGCCAGGCTAGCTGTTTACAGTCTTTATGCTAAGCTATGCAAACAGGCCACTGATTGAAGCCTTATCTTCTTTTTTTTTTTTGACAAGAAAGCAAATAAGAGCGATACTGTCAAGCTCTTCATTGATGTTACATTTTTCTCATTTCTTTTCCTCTGGCAGATTTGTATCTTCACACACACACAGTAGCACAACAGATAATGTAAGGCATACCAGTTTGCTTGACAAACAGTAGACAGCAATTATAATGAAGAAAAAAAACAAAACAAAGGAAGACATATATTCACACAGAAACAGACAGGAGGGAGGCTCAGTGAATGTAGAAAAAAGGTTCTGGTATCTGTCGATTGTCAGCTCAATGATTCACCACCAGCTGTCATCTTAAAGGCGAAAAAACTTCATTTTGGTTTATTATGACAGACTGCTAATGAACACCAGCCGCCTGTCAACTGCAGTTAAGTCATTAAAGATAAATATAGAACAGCATTGTGTAATATGTGATTACGGATTAAGTATTTACTGCTCTATGCAACAAAATAAATTCTGATTTTCTGTAATAATTTATCTAGTCTAGTTCTATATATAAACAAAGAGTACATTAAGGGTACATTGTTGAGTGAATCAGCATGTAGATGTAGGCTGAAACCAGCTGAGGTTTTTATGAGAGGTATTCAGCTCAGTCCCACATACAGCACAGTGGTTCAGCCCTGTTACACGTGTTTAATATGAGTGGGCGTGTGATGTATTCATATGCCAGTGGGTTTCAGCACATTTGTCTGCCCCTTTTCTTTCCAACTACTTATGCAGCTTTTTGACTGAAACACACTCACACATTGGCAGACTAGCAAATGATAATAAAACCAGGTTGAAAATGAAGAGAAGAAAAATAAAAACACAAGGAGTGATTGTATCCAGTGAGTAGCATAAAAATCTGGCTGATTGAAAGACCTACAGTATCAGAGTCGCAGAGACAGAGCTCTGCCTGTCTGTCTGCGAGGGTGCAGTCCACTGCTCTCCTCAGAGGAAGTGCATACTGCAGCGTCAGTCCACCAGCCCTGGTCCATCCAGTTAAGAGCTGAGAGGAGCTTCCACTTCCATGCAGCGCCCGCCCCACACACACACACACAAGTGCTCCAACAGTCAGAGAGGGGAGGTACTGTAGGCGTACAGGGATGATCCATGCCCTAACAGACCCCATCCCACAAGTCTGTGGATCACCACACACGGCAGATGTTGTCAGGGACCATGTAACTGCTCTTGTTGCAGCTGAATGTTTTGGCAAATTCTGGGAAATTTTGAAGGGATCCAAGTACCCTGGGAAACACACAGAAGACATAGTTATTAGTTTGGGTTGAACCTGATAGATTACAAGGTTAACTGGCTGATAAATGGTTTCTAATTTACCTGAATTTCCCTGGACTGTGAACATCTACTTTTATAGAATTAACAGCCTGCTCTGGTCGATGTGTTCCACACCACACCTGAAAAAGGCAGAGATCAATACATCTGTCCATCAACCAACCTGTTTATTCATCTACCATGACATTTGTCTTTTCATCCATCCTTACTTAATAATTATTTCAACAAATCATCCAACCTCTGAATAATCCACTCAAGCACCCAACAATCCCTAGATCATTCATTAACCATGAAGCACAGCCATCTAATAATCCAACTAGTCATTTATCTTTCACTACATCCTTCTAAGATGCAAATTAAAGAAAAGTTGACAGGGTAGACATTAAGCTTAATTTTAAAACACCAATCTTTAGTCATTCACCATTAAACCATCATCCATCTATCTGTAAATCCCTTCAGCATTATCATCCTCACTCCATCCATCCATCCATCCATCCTGTATTTTATCCATACAGTTGCTGGATCATCCTTCCACCAAATCAACTAACCACCCATCAGTCCACTCATGAATCTGACAATCCTTAGATTTATCATTCAACTCTTAACCCAGTGGTACAATCAGCCAACCATCAATTTTGGCAAATGTTTCAGTGGCAATGTTATCTAGCAGACACTTTTGTGCAAAGAGATGCTCATCTGAGAGTAACTACAACCCAAGCAAAGATCTAGACAGGAGGAAACAGCACGACTAAGTGCAACAAATTGAAGTCAAGTTGATGTTGCAGAGATTAAAGTTTGAATTATATATTCTCCATTTATTTATCTTTTTATCTATCATCCATCCAGACATATATCAGTCCACTACCTTCAATTTATCTTTATTCAACTTACCATGCAGCCATTGGATATTCATCAATCAGTCTATCCATGTAACCCTTTATCCACTATTCATAATCAATAAGTCAATCCATCCATCCATCCATCCATCCATGAGCTACCTGTGCAAAGTTTAGGAAGAAGAGCTGATCATGGGATAGATCGATGCCAGGCAGTGGTGGTTCCTCTCCATGTTCCTCTACATAGTTCTTATAGGCCTGTAGTAGAAATAGAGAACAGATATTAATAACTGCTATTTTTACAAAAGTGCTGAAAATTGTGTTATTTTCTCATTATAAACACTTAATGCTAATCTGACTCATAATAAACTCATAAAACATTTAAAGTTAAACTTTTAATATATTCAGTAAATATATATAAATATAAATAATAAATAATTAAAAAAATAATGTAAATATGATATAATATATACAATAATATAAATAATAAAAAATAAAGAATAAATAAATATATTTAGTAGTATTCATAAAACATTCAGTAGACTAGCATTATTGACAGCTTTGGTTATTTCATTATCTTTTTCAACATTTCAAATTTCAGAACGCCAAGGCAGTTGGAAAATTGCAACGCCCTTTCTTGTTTCAAAACAGTCTGGTATTTCTCTCCTGTCCAAATGTGGACAAACATCAGACAGCCAAATGACCCACACTTGAAACTGTAACACAGCAAGTCTCTTGAGGCAATACAGATGATGTGGTACAAAATACCTCAATTTCAAAAATGATGTGTGTCCACTTGATCCCCTTCTCTTTTATCTGGGACTGTTTCAACATCTGCCCAGCATCTTTTTGGCCAAAGTATCTGAAGGTTTATCATGTCTATGGAGCAGATAGCTTAGCAGTTCGTCATAACCCATGTACAGAGGCTGTAGCAAGAACTTTTTTATGCATTTCAAGTATAGGATATAGGGACAGGTATAAGGTGTTATTTTGACTGTAAAGCACACTTTTTAAAGGGATTGGCACAAAGGGATTTGAGGCGTGTCTGGCTTAATTTAGCTAGTTTTTGACATCCTGGGCTCTATGTAAGGCGCAGAGTGTGAAGAGGTTGGATTAAATCCTTTGATTATGCATAGGTTTGCTCTGGGAGTAGCATGAATCCAAGCAATTATATTGTCAGCTTTCACTGCATTTTAGAGCCAGGTTTGCCTCCAGGTTTGTGCATTTCTATTTACACAATGGGTTTTATTCTTTATTCTTAAACAGACCAAACCCCAGCCAGCTGATTTAACCTCCTCTCTTTAATGTGCCTCCAAATACATAGAACACCTAAAGAACATATGTTTATGACATATGTTTATGGGGTTTGAAGTTCTGTTTCATTTAAACATCCCCTCACCACCACACACTTTCTAAACATTTTCACATGAGGTGCAGAGTGTATCCTCATTAAGTATTGAAATCTCCAGACACACAGACAGGATCGTATATGAGCTATATTAGGTAAAGTTTTGTCAGCTCTACATCAAATAAAAGTAGACATTAATTTTAATTAATCAAACATTAGTTAAACATTAATTTATAGTGCACTTTTATACTACTTTTATAGTTGAGTCATGCGCTGTTGTCCATCCCATGCATGTGAAACAAGCTCAGTTGAAATTGGTCATTCACTCATCAATGTATGAAGCCAGTTCACACCACTAGGAATGGAGTAGACAATGCATCTTTCCCATAGCACCAACTCTCAGTCACTCAATTAAAAGTGATTTATTTCTGAAGTTTGTGTGCAACAAATCTATCCTTGCAAGAGTGTCAGTAGCGTACATTCACTGTTTTATCTGTACCTTTATCATCTTAATGACTAACATCAAGCTGTTTGACTCCTGCACATCTCTAATATCACCATTGTAGCACGGCAGTAAAAATTCGAGAGGGGTCTGGATGCAGACCGCAAGTCTTAGAGGCCCGGTCTTGCAGACAACTTCTATGAGGCATAGCCTCTGTCAGAACAGAGGTAAAGTTATTTGCCAGTTCAGCATTTTTATTCATCTTTACATTTTTTTAATCAAATTTAATCATTAACAAATCGATTCCTATATTTGAATGTAGTTCAGACCAAAAACTTCAACCCTTAAAACACACAATTTGAAGTTTATGCATGAATTAATGAACAAAATTCAGTCTTTAAAAGACACTTTAAAGTGTAAGAAATGATGATAAATAAAGAAAAAAAATTGAAGCTGTTGAAATCTGTTGGTCCAGTCAAAAACTCCACTAAGCAAAGCTCTCACGACCATTCATCTGAGACACTGTATATCTCTTTTCAATTATTATTCAAATATTTATTTCTTTGCATTTTGTAATTGAAATAAAATAAGATTAAATGATACCAAAAGTAAAAAAAAATTACAAAATGATTAATAAAGGCAAGTGAACAGTCTACTTACAGAAAAAATGTTGGTCCTCCATGAAAACATTCTAATGCAGCCAGTGTAGCTTACATAGCTGTATCGTGCTACATAGCTAATGGAGCTAGGCAGAGCTCACAAAGCAGCTACGTTCTCTGCATGGCTAAATTTGACTGAATCCTGGATTCATTTACATATAGATCTGTTTTAGTAGTTATGTAAATGATGACTCACCTTAGCTAAAGCTAATGTAGTTACACTAAAGCTAACATAGTTATGTAGCTACGTAGGTAATATAGCTATTTGAGCATCAGTAAACATAGCGTAAGATAACGTAGCTAACATAGCTTCATTAGCTTCAGCTACATTAGCTTTGTTAGCTGCATTAAAGCTTTTAGCAGACTGTTTAGTCATCTTTGTTCAATGTTCTGGTTTTGCAGGCCTGGTTTTTGACTTGTAATGGTTGGTATCCTTCCCTAACCCTAACCAGTTTAATCTGATTTTATTCTGAGCTACCTCGGTCTTCCTATAACTAAGATTTCTGCTGAGAATAATGAATTTTCCACAGAGCTCCTTCAGCCTTGAATTTCTCATGTACTGTATTAGCTCATTTGGGCTGTTCTGTATTTAGAAAATAAATACACTGAGTTCATATTTATAAGTAATAGCCATATTTTGAATAGGCAAGTGGCACAACTTTTTGTTAATGATGCAAGCATGAGTATACTTTAAAGAAAGTTTAAATGTGTCTCAGTGGAGTGATACCTGTGTGATTGAACGAGCACTTGAACAGTAAAGAAACGTTAAAACTGTATCTCGTGGTTCAACTCATCATTTATTGCAGTTATAGTAAGTGAAGAAACAAAACAAGGGACATGTGTTCTGTTAACATGTAGAGCTTAGGGAGAGGACGGGAGTGTTACTGGCTGAAATTTCTGTGTGAGAATATGAAAAAAAAGATAGATGTAATCATTTTGAAAAATCACAGCATGATTTTCTCTAATGAAATGTTTATGGCCTATTAAAACAAGGTTTCTATGTCCCATTTCACAGTTTTCTGCTTGTTATTACCTGAAACCAGCTGTCTAGGACTTCCTGAACTAAATCACAGGTAACATCATCAGAGGGCTCAATTTGACCTGCAACAGCTGCGATCATCATCAGAAATGTACTAAAACAGTCTGGTCATGTTGCGAATCCATGGTCTGAACTGGGCTTCATACATCTTCTTAACAGCAGGCAGACACTGTGTTGCAGACTTTACACCAGGCTGTAAGTGGTATAGGGTGCAGTCATATACTGTGTCCCCAGATCAAAACTCCTGACTTTAAAATGAGCACACCCCTGGGCACCAATGGAGGCACAGGGATATCTGTGCTAAGTATCAAAAGACTGGGCATAAGATAGCACCCACAGTGGCTGAGATCTTGTCTCTAAAGTTCTTGTGACTTTAAATCAGCAGCTCACCTGAGAATGGGCATAATGGATTATGTTATTTGAAATATATGGCTTGTCTCCTGCACTGAAATCTACGAACGCCCTTTGTCTCTACACCTTTGGTCAAAACTGGTGAAATCAGCTGAAACACAACATCCTCTGTTGTATTTATAATAGCTAATGAGCTAGTCAGTGACCCGGCACAATGACACATCTATTAATGCGAGCAAGCAGACAAAAAAACACAAACCACAGTCTGAATGCCATCCTCTGTCATCTTTAAACCAGGCCTCTTAAACCGAGTTTCCTCCTTTGTTTTCGGGCTCATTACCTGATATGCCTGCCGTATCCCTCCGTTGTCAGCAATGTTCTCCCCGAGGGTGTCGTTACCATTTAACTAGAGAGGGGACACAAGGAGACAGACAACAAAGATTGTCAGGGAAAATAGGACCTGGGGAGATGGTAATTTTTCCTCTGTATTACAGCAAACAGCAGATATCACTCTTTGGGATACAAGCCATAATTTTCCCAGGGGATAAAAGAAGCATTGTTCAAAGCAGTAGGACAGAAGGGGAGACAAATAGAGGGAGAGGGATGGATATGTCAGCACAAAAAATATTATAGACATATAAGCCTGTAAAACAGAGAGGAATAGGCCATCAAAGGTAACATGAAAGCAAATAAATGAGTCCAGAAAGAAAAGTTGAGATCGTATTTGAGTTTGTTTTTGGATAAGTTTGAAAGTGAGGAGAAATGAAGGACAGATTGTCTACCAGAACATACATGGAGTCCATTGGCAAGGTCCCAGGAGAAGTTGCTGTACTGATTGACGATGCACTTGGACAGATCCAGGAATCTCTGAGTGGATTCAGGTGTCCACCAGTTCTTCAGGTCACCATCTTTATCGTAGTTACGACCTTAAACAAGAGGAGAATTGCATTGGAGATTTTTGTAACATTAAAAATGGAGTACATTTCATAAAAGTTTTTTTTTTTTAAATATTATATCATATCAAACCTGCATATTAAAATTAACACTGTCAGAGTTAATACGGTCATCTTTACAGTGTCTATGTGGATCCACACTATAGAGTGTTGATTTGATAACAAAACTAATTATGTGTCATTATTGACTTGAAATGTACTCTTCTTAACACTAACCAGTTATTGTAGCTCAACACTTCTTTGTAGTGTTACAACTGTACTCAACCAGTGGATCATATTAAAATATTAAGTGTTATCCTCATGTTAACGCTGTAATGCTTCAATATTTATATAATTAATTACTTAAAAAATGGGAATATTGGTAACACTACTGGTTATTTCCTTTCACTTTGGGTGAAAGTTCAGAGTTTTTACAATTCAAATAACTGACACATTGCCATGCCAGGACACCTGGCAAAGTCAGGTGTTTTCTGGTAGGGATGGATCAAAGAGAACAAAGCAGAGCTACGAAACACCCTTTGAGAATCAGCTAACAACTCTTTTTTGTACACCAGCCCACAAATCAGTAAGTCAGTGGATAACTTCACTCATGGTGAAGAACATCAAAAACAACAATAATTCACCAGAATCATGAGCAAAAGAATCTCAGCAACATTGAAACACATATAAATACATCTAATACACTTTTAAACGATTTGCATTTAATTTAGAATTGAGTTAAAATTACCCTTTGGTGGTTAAAATCCACTGAGCAATCAACACTCCAGGTTTTGCGGGGAATATTCATATTTTAGTGTCTGTGTAGCTTGCAGTCAAGGGCAGCTGTATAAAATAATCCTGACATTTTTGAGAGTAAATATCAAAGCTTTTATAACCCAGTGAAAATAAGTGGAGAGAATTTTTATTGGGGTTGTATGATTCCAGGCAGCAAGCAGACATGGCATTTCAGCACACTTTCTCTTTCTGAAAGTGGTACCAGGTACAGCAAAGGAAATATTTCTATCCAAATACCAATATAGCTGCCAAACTGCCTCTAGGAGGATTAGAGGGCAACAGTGTGGAAAATCATACCATTGTCATCAAAGCCATGTGTGATCTCGTGACCGATTACCATGCCGATGCCACCATAGTTGAGGGATTTAGGCTGGCCTTTGCTGAAGAAAGGCGGCTGGAGGATGCCTGCAGGGAACACTGAACACAAGGGAAATTAAAAATGAAACCATTTGAATGCAGAACTGTGAGCATTTGCACAAGTGTTTTTGGTGCTGAATGTGTTCAAATGTGCACATGTGGAAATACCTATTTGGTTTTTGCTGGATGAGTAGAAGGCATTGACAACAGCAGCTCCAGTTACCCACCTGAAAGAGTCAAAGAGGGTGGAATGACAGAATAGTGGAGTAAGATGCAGCACAATGCACATTCAATGAAAAATATTCAAATGAAGCCATGTGTTATAACAACAGGCTAACATTAAAGTTCCTGCTGTGCTTGGTGGTAGGCTGAACTGTGTCTGTGTGTAGGAGTTTGTGTGGGAGAATGTGAATGCATCGTGCTAAATGCAAGCCAGTGTGTCACACCAAGCACTATAAGCATAAATTCTTTTATCAGTGATTTAAATAAAGCTTACAAATACTGCAAATTTGAAATTAGTCTGTTGTCTAAGCAGTGGTGTAACTTGGCCCCCATGAGGAAACTTACTCTTCTTTGTTGACTTTCACCCTGAGTTTCCGCAGGCGTTTCTTCTGTATATACTCCAGGTTCAGCAAGCTGTTTTCAAAGTACTCCTCTGCACTGTATTCCAGCTAACACCGACACAAGCACAGCCAGAGGAACAGGAGGATTAGCTGTGATGAGAGCTATCAACACCTGCTTATTTATTCTCTTTCTGAGCTCATAAAAGCCAAACATTCACAAAGATGTTTTCAGAGAATTGGTATGCCACTACAATGAACCCACTCTGTATTTTGTTACAGTATTTCAATAAAAGAAGGAAAAGAAGTCCTGATGAAATGAGTTTGGACACTCACATCTTTGTACTCATTGTTGAGGTATTCATCATCCATGATGTTGTCAGAATACCCGATTCTCTCCCGAATAGCTCGTGCCTACAGAGAAGAAGGAAAGTTAGTAGATGTCCAACAGTTAAGACATCCCATCCTAAAAGAGCTGCAAAACAACAGTTTACTTTCCATAATACCTTCTCCTCTGCTGCTTTCTTGGTCTCTGCATCCATCCAGGTCAGATCATTGAGGTTGCTAATGAACACTTCACGAATGTCTTTAATCATCTCCTCCATCTAAAGCCCACACATAAACAGGCAAAGACACAAAGAGGCACGAGTCACAAGGAATGTAGCGTCATGTAATAGTTAGCCGTATGTCATGGAAAAAACACAACTGTCAGTCAGCACAAGCCTTTTATAGCGTGGATACTTATAAAAGTTCAATATGTAGAAGTTTTGCACTGAAATGTCTCAATTTATTTACAAATGACCACTCCCATGTTCCATTTATTTTGAGTATATAGCAGCAGGGACCACCTTGAGTACATGACCTCAAATATTCTCAGCACTTTTCAAATCCAAATAAATTCTTAATATTTGTAGCTATAACAGTCTGGGTCCCTGTCATGGCAGCTGCCATAACAGAGCTGCCGTGACAGGCATGAAATGTTTATAGTTGCCTTGGAAAGCTTGAACTGCTACTAGAAGCTTGTAAGAGGCCCTTTAAGTGGACACATTTTGAAAAATAGCTCACTTTAATGCCCCCTAAGTGGACAAAAAGTTGACAAAATGCCCACAGTAATGCCCTCCAAGTGGCCCTCTTAGTGGACAAAATAAGACAAAGTGTCCTCCGTAATGCCCTGGAGATAGTCAAAATCTAAATAATTGGCCTCTTCATTGCATTATGAGTGGACAAAATTTACAAATTGGTGTCTTAAGGGCCCACTTAGATGAAAAAATAAGAAAAAAATGCCATCTTAACTGCCCTCCAAGTGGACAAAATTTGACAAATAACCCTATAAGGACCCATTAAGTGGAAAAAAAAGTCATATGGCCCTCTTTGCTGCCCTATTGAGTGGACAAATATAACAAAGTGCCCTCCAAAATCTGACAAGATGCCCTCCGTAATGCCCTCGGGTAGAAAATTTTTGGGACAACTGGCCTCTTCAGTGCCCTCTTAGTAAAAAGAAAGACAAATTAGCCTCCTAAGCACCTTCTAAGTGGGCAAAATTTTTCAAATGGCCCTGCTGTGTGCTCCTCAAGTGAGAAAAAAATTGTAAATTGTAAATAAGTACCTTCTCGAGGGCCCATTTAGTGGACAAAATTTGACAAATGGGACTCTTAAGGCACAAATTAGACAAAATTTGACAAGTGGGACTCTTGGGTGTCCTCTGAGTGGAAAAAATAGCAAATTGGTGTCTTATGGGCTCTCTCAGAAGAAAAACATAAGAAAAATGGCCCTTCAGTGGCCCTCCAAAATTTGATAAACAACCCTCATAAGGGCCCATTATTTGTTAAAAGAAAAAAAAAAGAAAGAAAAAAAAAGACAAATGGACCACTTTACGGCCCCTTAAGTGGACACAAATAACAACGTGCACTCGTAAATGCCCTCTAAGTGGACAAAATTTGACAAAAGGCCCCCCATAATGCTCTCATGGTAGAAAATATTTGACAAACAGGCATCTTTAAAGCCCTCAGAGAGAACAATATTGACAAATGGGCCTCTTAAGTCAATTACTTATGATGTTATCAGGAGCTAAATATCTTAATGTTAAAATGGGGTGCCTCAGGGCTCAGTCTTGGGAAATTGTAAATTACTCTCTACATCAACAGTGCAGGTCAAAATGTACCAAATGCATTTTTTATTTATATGCAGATAACACTGTTATTTACCGATCCGCTTCTACACATCAGGCCCTATGTTTCTTACAGGAAACTTATGATGCCGACAGAACACTCTGCCTAAGTTAACATTGGTTTGAAATCCTGGCAAAAGCAAAGTTATAATGATTCTAAACTAAAAATAGCTAATGAACCTGCTTACCATGACCACACCTCAGGTTGTATTTTGTAATTGAGTCTGTCTTATAAATACCTTGGTTGATTGATTCTCTGACCTTTAAGCGTCATACTGAACAATTTATAAAGAGGTTGATGTTAATGGGCTTTTACTTCAGAAATAATAAGAAGAAAAGACTTGCTGCTGCCACATATCTTTATTCATAAGGCAATACTTAACCTGCTTCCATCATACTTGTGTGATTTTGTTCATGTGAAAAGTTGTGAAAGCAACAAGTCTTCACGCTGTGACTCAGTCACAAAACTTGTTTTTGCTACCTGAGACCAAAGTCTATTTTGAAATGGGTTAAAAGAGTTTTAGACAGTGTTAATTTCATTATCTAAAACTATGACTTAAACTATTCATTGACAGCCTTTTTTTCCCATGACAAAAACTTGACTAAGACTAACAAAAATAGATCTGTGATGACTAAAACTGACATAAAGTAAGTTTAGTTTTCATCAAGATGATTTAAAAATGTAATGTAGTTTTCATCAGGCATTCAAAATCCATAATATTTCTCTACTGGTTGTAAATCTGTCAAAAAACAATGCAGCTGTATCTATTTTGTCTCTTAGCTGTGGAAAGCAGTGTGAAAGAGTGCATAGAACACACTACCGTGATACCAGATTTAGGCAAGGAAGTAAATGCTTGGAATAAAGGTAAAGACTAAAACCTGGGGACTTTTTATTAACTACAGATGAAAATGTCTTGAGTTTTCGTCAAATACAACTAAATTAAAACTAAAAAGGGTAGAAATTACTAAAAAGGGACTTAAACTAAGACATTTTGTCTAAAGACTAAAACTAAGACTAAAATTAAAAACAGCTGCAAAAATTAACTTACTTAAATTATTGGTTTTGGATTTGCTGCTCCTGTAGCCTGGATTGAGATGTACATCTTGGGGAGCTGGTCTCCTTAGGTTTTTTTAAGTAGATGAAAGGTGTTGGGGAAGATGCATCAGGTATGTAGCGCCACATTATGTAATAATGTTGCATTATGTAATAATGTAATAAATTTTCAATTCATTATATAATAATGCCACATTTTGTAAGCCACTCAGCGGTCAGGGTTAGGGCAAGGTAGTAGGGTATACCCCAGAGCCCACCTTAAAGGTGCAGTGTGTAATATTTAGCCTAGTAGCATTTAGTAAAACAAACAAACTTGGTTGAATGAAACATGATGTCTACAGGTAGGTCTATCCTAAATATTACACACTGCACCTTTAAGTCCTACGGTTAAGGTTAGGTGTTTAGTCTAGAGCCCTGAAGGGGGGTTAGGTTTAGGCATAAGTCACTAAGTGGTTAGAGTTAGGGCAAGGTAGTTGGGTAGGGCATACCTTGGAGCCCACACTAAGTCCTATGGTTAGGGTTATTACATAATGTGGCGTTATTACATATTGTGGCGCTACAAGGTAGTAGATGTCTTGACTTTCTGCTCTGTAGCTCAGGAGTTGGCTGATCTGTGTATGTAGTGTTATTAATGTTTCATGTCTGTAACTCTGTTAAACGGGCTACTGCCTGTCTTAGCCAGGGCACTCTTGAGAATGGCATTCTTAATCTCAATGAGGTTTCCGGACAAATAAATCTAGATAAGTAGAAATGTAGCCAAAGTTTCCACATTGGATCCAAAACTTGGGGTTTCACTGCAGTTTATTAGGAATATGGGCCTTTAATTGAAACGTATGACTGGAAATCCATATTATTTTGTTCAGATAGTAATTTATACTCATCATTTTTGTTACTTTTTTGATTGAGAGCTCCCTGGCAGTGCAATTTACATACTGTGTGTTTATGTTTCCAAGAGGATCCTGTTAAAAGCTTACACAATGAGCTGAAATACATTGCACAATGTAGTCATAAAACATGTCTCATGATTTAGACCCTGTCATGACACAGTCGCTTATCAATGCAGAAGCACACAGTGTTCCTCTGTGTATAAAAGTGATGACACCACTTCAGATTACTGCTAGTGTTTTGATGTTTCTCTGACTAATTTTCCACATGGAATAAAACTCAGAAACTATTTCAGTGTGTGAGCAAATGGAAGAGTGACAGTGACAGCACATTTTGTTAGTAAAAGCCACAATCAAAATGTGCTTACAGAAGTGATCAGTACATTTATGCATCTCTACATGAGTTTCACCTTGTTTGTGCATTTTCTACACAAATTTGCTGATGCATTATTGATAAAGCTGACAGTTAACATTCTGCTTCTTAAGGCTTTTGAATATTTAAATTTACTCACAGATGCAGTTTGGGTTGAAATATGTTTCACTGAAGTAACTCAGAATCATCTAACTCATATGAGGAGATTATTTTGCTCAGTGTTGAACTATCAGTAAGACATATACTGAGTAACAAAGCAGAATGGGTTTCATCATTCTTACAAAGTGAGCACATTTGTAAATAAATGTATTTTTCATCAGCATACTTCCGTTCACATAACAATTGGCAGTGGCATAGTGGTAGAGGGAAAAGATTGGTTATATTTTATGCCAATTAAATTCAGAATCACCTGAATCCACATGAAAAGCTTAGTTTTTAGATGAAACCTGTGGTGTTTCTATAGGGCTGTTTCTACATTTGTGGGGTCCCTGTGCAGAAAGGCTGTTTGGGGGCCCCTAGTTTGCCAAACTACCATGGAGAGATTCCTAATCCTAAACATGCTAATGATGCATGCATGCATGTATGTATGGTAACCTCTCATAATAAAATTAAACATCTTAAGTTGAGCCACTCAAGCAAAATAACAAGGAAAACTACAATCCTCTACAGCTCAATAAATAAAGCACATTGAGTGTTTTTAAAAATTGTTTACTTTAACCCTCAGGCATCACTTTAATTTAGTACCCTTTAAAGTCATTAAGGACAAAACTGTCCACTTCCAAAAAATTGCTATAAAACTTAACAGATTAATATTTGCTACCTGTGACAGTGGTAAAAGTAGCCCAATTCCATGGGAAAACTATGGACTTGGCAACCCTGCTCTTCATCTTGCTCCTTGGCGTAGAAGGAATGAAATGATCAGATAGAGACACACAGTTTCTGATGTGAGTCCAAGCAGGTGCATAAACTCACTAAGCATTGTTTTGGTTTTCTCTACAGTGAACTCTTTGAGGTGCATGTGGGATTTGGGTAAGGTTGAGGTCAAGCTGTCAATCTGTCTAATTTAAAGACACATGAAACAGCATACACACATAGACACACGTGCACACCCACATGCACACATCAGATACAAATGCACACACACAAACACTATCTTTAAATAGCCTAATAAGCTCAATAGCACAAGCACAAAAACTGATAAATTGACAGGCTTTTCATGCATAGGTCTATAATGAGGAAATGGCTGATTTTAGTGATGAAGAGTAAAACTGACATATTTTACTATTTTTCTCAAAAATGAAACCATGACATTGCAGAACACATAATTATATCAGGCAATGACCATGAGATCAAAATATGTGGTTTGAATAGGAGTCAATGGGATGTTTTTGTTCACAAGTAACTTGAAAGGGTAGTGCATTTTAAATTGGATGCTACAAAAAAAAAAAAAAACATATAATGCATCAAAGTCAATATTTTGGCTAATGTTTGGCAAACTATATAGAACTGATTGTAAAAAACATGCCCCAGCTATCCAACATTTGGTTGTAGGAAGATATCACATTTTTTTGCTTTTTTTTAAATAAAAAACAACATTGAGTTTAAGTAATCAAACTGGCATTTAAAGGGTAAAAATCCTCAAAAGGATTGAATGTTTGGTAGTTTTGAGAACATCTGAAGTTGTTTAAGAGATTCATGCAAAAAAAAGCAGAAAAAATATCAATCTGTGAAGCTTTTATAGCAGTTTTTTAGAAGTGGACATTTTTGTCCTTAATGACTTTAAAGGGTAGTAAATTTGTTTCATAGTGTACCCCTGATCTATTTGAGCAATTGAAATTTGAATTTGAAATTTGCCATGAAAGAAACTTTGTTACAAAAATTGGACCATATGCACTAACACAGCCAAAATAGTGAGCAGATAAAGAGGAAAAATTTGCCCAAATGGACAAAAATGTCCCTGGTGATACCTGAGGGTTAAAAGCAAGAACACAATGATGTCACTCACTTCAGTCCGTCACTCCCATGGCAGGATAACATCAACATGTAGCAACATTAATTACAACATAAAACGTTAATTTTTTGTAGACATCTTTCATGAAGCAAACAATAAAGCTGGGTTTATAAGCATACAAATCCTAGCTAGCTAACTAGCATTTTTCCGAGACTAGCTGAGGACAAATAACAAACTGTTTTTATGACCATTATTCCTGACCATTATGACCATTATTCCTAAAAAAAATCGGAATGAGAGTTTCTCATTATTTTTAAGTCCGGTTTCAAACAGAAAATGGATCTGCCAGAAAATACACTGACCCAGTCATTCCCATCCTACCTGTTGACAGACCTCACTCACTGCGTGACAGTGGAGGTCAACGATTTTTACTTAATCATGCTGCAAAAACACTAACAACAGCTTATCATTGCAGCTTAGGCTGGTCACACACTAGACGATTTTTAAACTGTGGGATACCACAGACCTTAGGACAATTTCCAAAGATTTTTCATCTTTAATCCTTTGAGCGCACACTAGACGACTCAGCCAGGTTGTCAGATCACTGGAGACCACACACCTGCCGACATGCCTACGACCTCGCGTGATCACGTGACTTCAGAAAAAAAAAAAACTAGAAAAGCACTCAGAAAGTGCAGAACTCCACCATTAGCCCTATCTCTCAATAGTGAAGAATCATTTAAAAACATTCCTGGATCCAGACGGTGAACTGGATCACTCCAAAAAATCGAATTCGCCGATTACTCCCTCCCCAGTGGGGTGGAGACATGGTGAAGCAAAGCACTGGCTTCGCTACGTGTGGACTGTCATGGTGAAAGCACCCATGATCTCACCAGATGACTGAAAGTCATGACAGAGGGTGAATATTCCTCTATTCCTCCCAGCATTGTGAGTATTCTCACTGCAACTCACTGTCTTTCTCTCTCTGTTACGCTCCGACTCGTCTCCTCAACCAGGCATGCATCTTTCTAACTCTATAAACTCCAAAACTTTGAATAGAAACACACCAAAAACATGCTGCTGGGATTGAAGTTACTCATGTCCGCCATCTCCTGGTGTAAAGTGATAACAGCGCAGACCTCCACCATTAGCCCTATCTCCCAATAGCAAAGAATCATTTAAATAATTCCTGGATCCAGACAGTGATCCGGATCAGTCCCAAAATCTAATCAGTTCTTCCTTATGCCATTTCTGACATTTCCTGAAAATTTCATGAAAATCCGTCCATGACTTTTTGAGTTATGTTTATAACAAATGAACAAACAAACAAACAGACAAACAAACATAGCCACCAGATCACATAACCTTCTTGGCGGTAACAAAACACAGATGTCTGTCGATACCATCTTGCTGTCTCTCCACAACAGGCTGTCCTGGCATGCTTTACAGGTGAAGTAAAAATCATCATACAAGGGAAAGACTCGGGATGAAATCATGGCTGAAATTAAGTTAAATTTGTGTTCATGGTTGTGAGTGGTGAAAGTACGTATGATCTGGCTGTGACGCTACCCGGTCTGCTCGCTCTCATTGGTTGTTGTGGGTATTCCATCAGCGGCCTAGAATGGTAAATATCAAACGTGTTTGATATTTATGATTCAGGATTTTGGAGGCTATGACACGATTTGGAGCAGTAAAACAATCATGTTGACACCACACACATGCAGACTACTCAGACAAATAGTCGTTTGCAACGAGGCTCCTCTCAGGATACGGCCCCACGATCACTGGGGAAGCCAATTCTTGCCCCAAATCAGGCTTAAAATCTTGTAGTGTGTGACCGACCTTATTTTATTCTGATATCCTACTTTTATTTTGAAACATATAAGGGATAAAGACAAGTCATTTTAATCCTCCTCAGATGAGGCTGGACATTCAGCCTTGGGGCCTCCTATTGGCTTGTGGGGCCCTTTGCATTTGCACAGTCCACGTATAGCAGGAAACAGCCATTGTTTCTACAATGTATTGTCGTTGAGTAAAGACAGTTTACAAGAATGTATCTGCACACAAAGACAGACTGACTGACGCTAATAGGATGGCATACTGAGCAAACCATGAACTGTGCCAAGGGTCAACAGGCAGTAAAAAGAATATTTTTGTCCAGGGATTAAACAAAACAAAATTACAGTCATTCACAAAAAATACCTAGATAAGCATGCATTTCAGTGCCAAACAAAAGAGGGGAGAAAAATCCCAAAACTGCTGTTCTAGGGAAGGTCACTCTTCCAGATCCCTCTAACCGCAGAGACCATGGCAGACAGAGGCATTCCGGTGTCTCATCATATCAGAGGACCCCACGCTAACACACTGCATGACCACTACGACAACACGCTGTGGTTCACCACACAGCGGCAGGGACCATACTGATGAGGCCTTTCAGGAAACCTTTTAGCATGCTGAGTGTGTGCGGTTATATGTGTGGAGAGGAGAATATATGCTGCAGGCATGCACACATGTCTGTGGTCAGCAGCTTTTTTAGATGTCTGTTTACATGTGAAATCCTTTATAATTCTTTGCATGGGTCAAACACAGCGCTCTTATATATACAGTTGTAAGCCTCTTGAATCCAAACCCACCATGATAGCTTGTATTAGGGTTACAATGGTTTCCCATTGTGGGCACTTATCCAGTGCTATTAAACTTAATTTTATTTACCCTGATGTTAAATAGCAAACAGTTAAAGGTACAGAAGTTAAATCCTTAAGTAAACAAGGGGACATACGTGTTGTCATGAAAAAGTAACCCTTTAACTAAAGGTTTACAATTATATTGATGGCAAAATTCAAAATGAGTGGTACATGAAATATTTTGGATTATTTTCATTATCTTATGAATGTGTAAGTAATTTACATTTGTAGACAATCTTGTGGGACTCTTAGGGCTCATTTAAGCTCTACTTTAGACACACATACAGTTACAGGCAGAGCTTACTGTCCACATTTTGTGTTTATTTTGTTGTATTTCTGCATGTTCTCTTAAATCTTACAGATACAGACCAAATGCTGCAATAGTGCAAATAATCATGGAGGCAATGTTGAGAAATGTAGTTCAAACCCCAGCAGCAAGACACTACAAAGAAGACTTAAAAAATGTTAAATCTTTGATTAAACGTTTTGAGGAAATATTATTGTGTGAGCTGTTGGAAACTACAAACATATGAAGGATATGACTACAACAACAGAACAGCAGCAGGGAGTTGTGGAAATCCATGTGCATGCACACCAGCGTAACACATATGTGAGTATGTCGTCAGTAACTGTTGTAGTATTTAAAATGCATGGATCTGGGTGCCGATTTAGCTTAGTGGGGGGTAAAGCAAGCATCCATAAACAGAGGCTATAGTCCTCGGTGGTTGCGAGATTGATTCCTGGTCTTGGGGCTGTTAGATGGATGTCTTCCCCCTTACTTTCTCTCCCCATGTTTTCTGTTTCTCTTCAATTGTCCTGTCTAAATAAAGGCAAACAAGCCCCAAAAATAATCTTTAAAAAGCATGGATCTATTTTTATGTGTAAAGGGAGCATAAATGAGCCTTTACTTCAGGGGTGTCCAAACATTGTCGGCTGATGGCCACATACAGAAATAAATAAGGATGTTGGGGCCACTTTAATATCCACAGGGTGAGGTATATTAAAGTTAAGCTGAGGCAGGGAGAAAAGCAGCAAATAACCCTGAGCAGAGCAGGCATCAATGACAACTGAATGACACTGATTAAGTCAGAAGCAGAATGAAGGAGGAGCTGGGGTGGAGGAGGGATGAAGAGCAGCTTGCAGAGAGAGCGGCGGGGCGTGGCCAGGCAACAGCAGTTAAAATAAGGCAGCATGAGAGTGATTAGCTAATAGCTTCCATAGAGCAAATCAGCTAGCTGTCAGTTGATGAGGGCTTTCATGAGATGGTGAGTGGTTCTGCAAACTTACTAGCCACTCAGTATTTCCACTAGCCACAACTTTGGTGTTTGGTAACTCTGAGCTATATGCCAAATTTGGTACAAAGGGTATGATATGACACACGTGCTCTACTTTCCCTCACCAATATGATCAATATCAGCTCTCCTCTTAATAAAGCACTTCTCTCTGTACATATGAAACAGCACACTACTGAGATATGGGTCAGACTGTAAGAGACAGTCATCTAAGAGTCAAAACTCTTAGATTTTTATTTTCTTAATGGGTATCAAGTCTATGCTGAAATTAAAATACTGTTAACTAGAAAAAGCTACAGCAGATTACAAGAACATCTCTAATTTTCACTCTGACAAATCTTCACCAGAGAATATTAAGTGTCCAACTTCTCCTGTCTGATCTATACAGTATGGAGGAAATGTTTTCATACGTGTGTCTAATACTAATTAAAATATCTTCAAATTAAAGATGACTTACATTTGGTGGTTAAGCTCACATCTGGAGAACATTAAACAATGGATGTATAATATAGGAAGAAAAAAAAATCACCATTTAGTTGAATTCCCTTGGACTCCTAAGTGAACAGTTAGAGACTTTTATCCTTCTGCCTCTGTTTCTCACTGCCTCAGTGAACTGATTTAAAGTTTCAGAGTTTCTCTCGTCTTTTATAACCGTTAATTATCGATTTATGGCAAATTTATAATTAACCCTGAATATACAAACGTCTAAAAGTTTCAATAACATTTAAAGTATGCGCACCTTTGCGGAGGTTTTTATCATTTAGATCGCCCTCAACAGACAAAGAATATAGATGGAGTATTAATTAAACAATATTTAGACACACCGCCTGCCCTGGCTCGCACGAGCAACAGAGACACACAGCTTGCGAGCACACACACATAAACGGCGCTGACGCACATGGACAGAGAGAATCTTTAAAGCAGAAAGAGAAAGTTCAAGTCTGAGTTTATCCTGCAAATTCTGAAACATTTTCCCTAAACAGATAGAAGCCTTCAGTCTAACCAACACGTCAGTGCGAGTGTGTGTCTGTATATGTCTGTGAGTGTCGCGTTTGTGTGCGTCATACAGGATCAAAGCCCTTGGCGCTGCGTAAAATATGCACAAATGGATGAGGAGACCAGCCACTTTTCAGTTATTTTGGAGGGAAATTTGAGCTTTTATGTGCTGAACAGCCTCTCTGTAACAAGTCTAAATCATAAGGGCTAACTGACAAGCACGGTCAGAATGAAGCATAAGTTGTTACACTGATAATTTCAACCCGCCATCGTGGCTAGTTAGAGTCACGCTGCTACCCACCACGGCCGAAATCCACCCCCATTTGGCTAGTTGGCGGGTGTCAATGTCAAGCCCTGGTCCTGTCACTCTCTAACCGGGCCCAAAAGGTTCAGAATGGAGCTTTGAAAGATGGATTCACCAGTGAAATAACAAGGTAATGGGCGTATCCATCTGCTTTGCAAGGTTAACGTTCTGGTTGTCTTACCACTCAAAGCAATTTTTTTACACCACAGGTCACACCCATTCACAGTCATTCAGTCCACTCTCGCACACTGAAGATATGGCTGCTATGTAGAATGGCCAGTTCTATTCAAACATATTTACACAAGGAGGTTAAGGGTGAATCCCATTTCCACCCCTTAACCCTTCCCCTTAGCCTTACCCCTTTGTCTACCCCTTCCCCTTGCCCCTTGAAACAGACTGGTAAGGGGTAGCAGTGAAAACATTCCCCTGAGAAACAAGACGCCACTAGACGCCACTTGATTGCTGTCCATCATCGCACATCGCCTATAAACAGTGCATCATCGGAGGTGACAATGAAGTTTCAACCATCTTGTTCATGCTGTGGATCTCCGTATTGATCTTCTCCATATATAAATACAGTTAATAGCCCTGGTTTACACGTGTAAATACTGAAAATACAATAAACTCCCATCCCTAGTTGTAAAAGATTAAATATATGAGAAAACACAACTGTTGTATTTTCTATAATCATTTATGAATGCCGAAAATATTCACATTTACTCGCCTCCTTCCTCAGTTGTGCCGCTTTGCAAGTGAATGCAGTGCGTGGTGGGAAATTCATCATACCCCTTGGTTTCATGTGTGGTGCTGAAAAATCTTCATTTCAAGGGCTATGTAGTCCTTGGCCCTGAGTCCTAACCCTTGATTCAAAAGAGAATTGGGACACCCCTTCACCTGATGTGAACACGCAAAACCAAGGGGAAGGGCTACGATAAAGGCTAAGGGGTAGAAATGGGATTGGCCCTAAATGTTGTGCCCAGAGACATCAGCAAAAGCTGGGGATCAAACCCCCAACATTCTGGTTTCCAGACGACCAACTCTACCTACTGAGCCACAGTCACCACACAGATTCAATGTTTGACCTCCCTCTGGTTAACCTCGCTAACAAGTTAGCAAACAAACAGTGTGGAATCGTGGACAACTATGGAGATTTTGTACATTTTCTATACCACACTTTTGGCACACATGTAATGCATGCTATCTTTCTAGCTAATGGTGAAATCTGAAAGCATACAGTAAAGCCACTTCTGCTATGCTACGCATCTATGCTGCTTTACTTCTGAAAGCCCAGCATGGAAAATGTAGAGTATTCACAGTACGCCCAGGGCAGTTTGGACCAAACTAAGGCATATACATGCAAGAGTAACTTAATCCTCAACTGTATTATATATGTGTTAGTCTGTGGGATTTCAGTCTGACTAACATGCGTTTTAAAAGTCCAGTTTTAGTTGGACTTATGTTGTAAATCTGCAGTTTCTTACAGCATGAAAACATACACACTGTACAGGAGTTTGCCTATTTGTTTGGGAACTATACACATAAAATGAGGGGTGATTTTAGGAGCAGACCTTTTTGGGTTTCTCAGCGTAGAGTCCTGCATGTGTAGAAAATATGATAAGAATGTAACATTGAAACATAAACAAAATGCAACAACAAAAAGTCTCACCAGCCGGTCATAAATTTCCCATGATTTAAGATCTGTTTATTCTAACAAAGGTGCTCTGGTTTTGTGATTCAAATTAATTCTAAACACCGTACCTTCAACTGTCAGTCTCGGAGGGGGGAGAGAGAGGACGCCATCATGTCTGCAACTGTGCCACAGGTAAAGTTATCCTCAGATTTCACACAGGTCTAACCTCTTTATCTGCCAAGATGGGCTGTAAAAAGTTCTCCCAAACTGAACTGAAATTTTGAGATTCTGAGATTTCCTGGGAAGAGATAAATCCTCCTGCTAAACTACTTATTACATGAAGAACAAGAAATCTTCTCCTTCTGCCATACCATCATTGTTGGGGCTTTTTTTAACGCTTATACCATTAAACCTTTATATCAGCTAAGTTTTAAATACAGGACTCACCACACTGTAGCTCTACACTGAGAACTTTTAATACTATTTCTGCAGTAAATGATCAGAGTCCCTTTCCCAACACACAAAAGAGATGTCACATTGTCCCTCCTCTCAACAGTTTCACTGTGCAGGAAAATTGAAGATGGATTTCTCGTCAGGACAGCCATCAATTTATCTCATTCTTTACTGTTGCTCAGTTTATTTTCCCTCTTTTCTTTTCTCCTCTCATTTTCTGCATCTCCTCTTTCTCTTCATTCACTAACCGCTCTCTTTTTCTTCATTTCTCTTTTCTCTCTCTCCACCTCATCACAGCTTCAGCAGATGACTGTTCAGCATGAGTCTGGTTCTGCTTGAGGTTTCTGTCCATTAAATCTAAATGTTAATGAGTGCTGAGCTCATGGTGGATTAATGTTGGCTCTTTCATTATAAATAACAGAGTATAGTCTAAATCTGACTTCTTTGTAAAGTGTCTTGAGATAACTTTGGTTTTAAATCTGGGCCATACAAAAAAAGATTGATTGATTTGTATCTGACAAGGACAAAGGACTTCAAATTAATATTATCTCACCAAAAACCTACCTTTTTCATTATTAGCCAATGGGATTTTTTGCCTTTTGTTAAGGAAAAAATATATTTCCCTATCTTGGCAAGGAATTGTAATTTAAAATGCAGTGTTTTGCTCTCTAAAAGTTTAAAATTGAGATATTTGCAACATTCTTGTCGAATTTAAAAGAAAACTCTACTCCACTCTGGTGGGCCACTTGCTCCTGTTATTATTGTTTTAGGGAGGCTGTGATTAAATCTAGGGGTGCTCCAGCGCCTCTGTAACAGGTCTTGAATTGTGCCTTAGGTTTGTGTTTTTATTATTTGATAATTTCTTGCATTGTATCATGGTTAAAAATTCTGATTGTGAAAACCCTAGTTAGTAAGTAGAGTTTAAGAACCTTCTTCATATGCTAAAGTGCAGTGTTTGTATTCATATACTTCATTGCATTTCACTACCGATCATATATGCCTGCGGCAAGTTGGATCAGCACATTTACACACATGTATACTGTTTATAGGGTTGTGGATTCTTGGAAAGGAGTGATGATATGCTCTCTCTAAAGAGATGTGTGTCACTTTTACACACACACACCGGCTCATTTACACAGTGTGCGATGTGAGATCTACATGCTTGAGTGGGCAAAGGTCCAGAAGATGACAGAGATTTACTGTGAGAGACGTTCAGCGTTACAACAGATGTGTCCAGTCACACAAACAGTCTGGCACATGTTCACTCAATCATGAGCCAAAGATTGCACATGCACACATAAATGCGTGATGAGAGAAGGGATTAACAGTGTAGGTGGTGTGGGCATGATAACAGGCACACCTTTATTAGCAGCTTTCAGCTCTTTCAGGTACAGTTGTGCACCTCAGGAAAAAGTCATGTGGACTTTGTATGAAGGAAGGATAACTTTCAAAATGTCTGCCCGTCTGTACATTTTGGAGAAAAACAATTAAGAACTGCGGCAGCTTAGAAATCTCATCTGTTGAGACGACGGAGCTAAAGTTTAGCTAAGATGCTAATGCTAAACGTAGCACAAGCAGACCCGAACATAAACACTTTTCTGAATTAAAACTTTTCAGTTACCACCAGGTAACAACAGCCCCTTTATTCACAGGGTTTACAACCGTAACATATTGTTGGAACTGATTGATTTGGTGGCATAATCAATACATCTGAGCCTGCTGATATGATATTAAACAGAGAGGACTTCACTGAGCTGGAGATCAGCTGTTCTTCAGTGAATTAATACAAGAATGAAAACAATCAAGAACGGTCAGATACACAGAGAAAGGAATAACACTGTTTTTGTGACATGTAGACTGGATACTCACATTAAGAGGAATTAAGAAAGGAAAAAAAATGTATAGAAAGCTGTTTCAATTGTTTTCAGTATTACTTTAACCCCTTGTTCTCCTGTACAAGCAGACACACAGAGCTCTGTCTATCCAAATCTCCTTGTGAATTCAAATTCATTTTAATTTGTGCTTCTTTGGAAATTTTGATATTTAGATTGTACTGTTATCGGGACTAATAATGCTAAGGAAGTTACAAGTGCAGAAGGATGAACGTGTACCAGTAAAAACTCATTTTAATATTTATCTCCCAATTTAATGTAAAAGTAAGACACTTGGGCACCTGAGTGTGATGAAAACTTTCTTAAACATAATTTCAGAATGTTTGTACAGGAGGCCTGGCATTTAGTCTGTTTTATAAATAAGATCAAATAAACTTAGATTATTATGAAATTATCTTGTTTTCCCCTTTTTTACTAATTTTTGTTAAAGCAAAAAGTAATTTTGATTCTATAATCAGATTGTACTAGATCAAATGAAATTGGATCGGACCGAATCGTTCTGTGTTTTAATGAATCGTCAGTGAATCGAATCGTAGTCTGTGAATTGAGATTCGAATCGAATCGTCTTGAGAAGGAGAGATTCACACCCCTATTACCCTTCGTTAAATAACTTTTGCACTTTAAGTTACGTCTCCAGAGATTAACTATGACTAAGTCGTCATAGTGTGTATGTCAAACCTTAACAGATGCCTAGATTTGAACCCATTTGCCATTTTAGGTTTTCTTCTTATTTGGACTCGAGACAGTGTCATGGAGTAAGGTCAGATGAGGGTTGAAAAGGGAAATTTTATTTGTTTTTCCTGTCTTTCTTCTATGCAGAAACTGGCAGTTGTTACAGTAATTATATCAGTATTAATGTTGAGCCATCAAATTTCTAATATCAGTGTTTGGTATAGAGCACAGAGAAATAAGTCCAGGCAGCCATTTTTTTAGAACTGTTCTATAATTGCTATTAAGAAACTAATGGAGAAGAAGCTAACACAACAAAACACACAAAGACAAGTTTCATGACAAGATGACACGGCAGAGCAACCAGACGTACTTCCATCTTTAAATTGGCTTTGCAGAGAAACTTCAGCTTTTGGAAACATATCAAGCATCACCACACAGAGACACCAATCAATGGAGCAAGGCAAAAGAAAACAGGTGTCTAACAACTTATCCTGTTGTTTTTAGAAAGCCTCAGGATGTGAAAGCAGAGAGGGGCAGAGAATATACCAAAGCAAATACATTTTAAAGCCCATGCAAGCAAAGTGCTCAAGCCTCATTACTATGTTCCGTCTCAAGTGTAAGCCAGTCTGTGGTCCTTAACTGGAGTACACAAGCGGTGCTTAAGCACAAATAACTGCTGCACCTGCTGTTCACAAGCAACTGATAGATCTACCTCCTCTGACATTTAAACCTTTGTGACCTCACACTTCATTAACCATAACTAGAATAACTCACTCCAAAAGGCACACGTTTTATTGTATCTTAGAATTTATACAAGTGATGACGTTCTCACTTGCAAGAGCTGATCAGTGTTTTGCACCAGTGGTGAGATAAAATGATGATAGATCACAGAACCCACAGGACTCAATAGCAGTATTGATAGGCTTATCAGTTATTGATTTTAGGTGTTTGAAAAATGTTAACCTGACCCACCAGATAGGCTGTTTCACAAAATATGGGATATGTTCACATCAATCTAGTCAACCGCCCATACAAAATGTTTGGGAAGGGTGGAGTCTTTTTTCTTTTTATTCAGATTTATTTTGGGGATTTTTTTTTTTTGCCTTGTATGGAGAGAGAGGACAGTTGATAGTCAGAAACAGGGATGAGATAGTGGGGAATGATGTATAGTAAAGGGGGTGCAAGCCAGACTTGAACCCAGGCTGCCCCAACCATGGGCTGTAACCTAACTACCAGGCCATCTGCTTATACAGCTACAGAGCTACATGAGCTATGCTTGCTGCCTTAAAATGTTTTCATGGAGAACAAGCTTTTTTTAACTGTATGCAGATTGTTTAGTCAGCTTTATTAAATGTTTCATATTCAGGTTTTGCAGGTGAGGTTTTTTGCTTTTTAATTTTTGGTATACTAACCTTTAATTTAATTCTTACATGGTCTCATTGGAAGTTTATTTGAAGTTTCAGCATGTATTTCCATTCAGAAAGAGACGGCTTCTCGGATGACCAGTCTGTGAGAATGGCTGTCGGAGATGTATGGTCTGAAGACAGACTCCTCTCTGTGAATCAGCCGCTATAGCTTTATCTTAGCAAATGACTTTCGCTACAGCAGCCATTGCTTACCGGCTTAGAGTGCAATTAAACCGTACCCATAGCCACGGCCTTTTCCTCCTTTGATGATGCTGATTGGTCTGTTAATTTTTTAGACTAGGCACAAACAGTTCAGATTGGAGCTTTTCAGGATGGATTTGCCTGATGATGGACATGGAATCTGGCCAATTCATCAGCTTTCCAAGGTCAGAGAAATAAAGAACTGGTCTTTAATGCCTGGTTCTCAATCTCCGTTCCCATCAAGAATCTTTGCCATGGAAAATGTTCAAATAAACAACTTTTTTTTAGCAAGTTGCTGCTGAACACTACGTCTGCACCCCTTGGCAATAGATCTCAAAGCCTCAAAAGATACTAGATAGAAATAATCAATCTTATGGCTGACATTCTCTCCTGTTTTTGTTGGTCACTTAGAGTCATCAGTGTTAATTTCAGTCTGTTTCATAACCGTTAAAACTCCTCATAGTAGCTTTAAATGTAACCGTATCTAATAGTAACGCACCAACCACCCCTACTAACCAGTTCTTTGCTTTTTTCAGAGAAGGCCTCCTGCACGTACAGACGTCCTACGGCGTTTTCCAAGTTGTTGTTCACATAGAGTGCACACTGTCGCCACACTGCCGCCTCTGATGTGGTACCGGACATAGCCTGCAGGAAGATCATTTAAAGAAACTCAGCATATTGGTTAAAAGGGCTCACGGCAATTCTTTCTTTGCATCTTCACTGTGCATTGCTAGTACATTTAGGTTTACAAGAAATAGGGCAGGAGGGAAATCATTGGATTGGGAAGACGAGTAGGATTAAAAAGAGTTATAAATACGCAGAAGTAATATGAATGGAGCTGAGCGTGGGCATCTGGTTTTTATTGGAGCCATGGCACCCACAAGTTTATTTTTAGCTGTGCTTGCAGGTCAGCTCCATGAATTGCAATGTCAGAATTGATCTTTAACACCAAAATTGTAGCTGCTCTTCATGTTTATCTGCTGACAGGTGCAGTGTACCTTGCGGAAAGCTTTCCTGGTATCCCTGTATGCTCTGCTCAGGCTCATCACATTGTTCATAGCAAATCTGCCCACCATGTAGTTCTGCAGATCTCTGTGTGGAGAGAAAGGATGTTCAAAGACCTATTACTCACACAGAGCTACGATGTACCAGTAATGGGTGAACAGCTGTTTTTATTGTATGCAACGCTAATCCGCCCACGCAGGCACACACTCATAAATAGGCTCATGCAATGATGCACACTCAAAATCACACACTCACACAAACAAATACCTCTTGGTGTATCTCGCCAAGATGAGGCTGAGTCTTCGATAATAGTTGGGGGAGTAGTTGATGACCTTTTCTGAGTCGGGAACGCTGATGTTGACTGTATCCATTATCTTAGCTGTGAAGTAGCTGAAGTCAAATACCTTTAGGAGTCCAAGAGCACAAAGAAAATGAAAGGAAAAATGTTTGACAGTGCTAAGAGGGTAATACACAGGAAATTCTGATAGATAAAGGTCTATTTTTACCTGCGATTCAACCTCGAGGGTGAAGTTGGCGTTCAAATCACCTAGCTCCATCTTGTTGTAAAGCAACACAGGATTGTTACGGTCCTCTGGAGTATCAGTGGCCTTGGAGAGAGCAAACAGAGAGGTAGAAAATCAAAAAAGCTGTCACAACATAACCCTCCTGTTTTTCTGACACGTGTACACAATTGCCGTGCAGGTCCAGCAGCAACAAACATATCTGGAGTCCCAGGGAGGCTTCAGGTCTGTAAATGTCAGAGCTGGAGCAGCGACGGGCTTATAAAATCCACCAGTCGAGTGCAAGGGAAGTCAAGCATGGCAGCGAGTGGACCGGCACTGAATGACAAACTGTGGAAACCTGTTGATGTCTGTGGAAAGTTGCTGTGTGGGGATCAGGCTGGTTAACGACTTGTTTTACACAGCAGCTGCTCCTGACTAGAAATCACAAACACATCAGAGTCAGAGAGGTTTAGGCTACAAATGGACAAGTTAAAGGTCATAGGCCATCCCTCCTGTTATGACAAGCTGAGGTAGATGAGAAGTTACAAAACAAACTGTGGGGAAAAGATGTTTTTTCTCTGTTACTTTCTAAAAGAAATTCCTTTAATACTAGAAAGACCATGGCAGTAATTTCACTGTTTTCACATTTGCGATACATACGCCTTTGCTGAATCAAAACTTGCAACACTGCTGGTTCCATGACTTTCCCTTTAGTGTCTGTATTTAAACTTAAAATTTTATTTCAAGAAAAGCACAAAAGGCAAAGAAAATATAATTACTACACAGTTCTGCTCATATGTGCTCAGCACTCCTCATGTTCATCCCACACAACAGGATTTCTGGTTGTAAATATTGAACATGTTTAATGTTTACAAGTCGATTGAGAGCACCTCTGATTAGGAGTGGGAAAAATTTACTCTAAATTTACCACACACTACAGGGCAGTCTGCCAAGAAAATCTTAAGAACCACCCAGTGCTGACTCTGGTTGGAAGGGTGGATTCAACCAGTCAACCAGCATGATCATCGTGTATTGTGTGGCCCACTAATGCTGCCTGTAGGAGCAATTTTAAATGTTAAGTAGTTTAATCAAACCAAACTGAGGAGGTTTCAGGCTGTCAATAGTCAGGATAAATGTGCCACTGTGGTGCTGATCAAGGGCTGGTTTGAATTACAGTTTCAACCCCAGCTGTTATGAAGAGAGACTCATCAAAAACATTCTTTTGGCTCTCATTAAAACATTTCATTCATGGTTTCATGAACCGCATTTACCTCATAATTTACAAATTAATTATTTTAGTACAGAAAAGTCCATCTAAACATGCAAAAGCAGCACTGACAAAAATAACGAGTTTGAATTAAAGACAACAGTAGAAAATATTAATTGTAATTTATTAATTATAAGTAATTATAATACCATCAAAAATAATATTAACTATACAAATTATAAAAATATGCCTTGATGTAGTTACATTTTTCTGGATCAATTACTAGAAAAAAAATGTTTTAAAGCAAACTGAGCAAATGGCTCTGTGCCGTTAGAGTGAAAATAGTGCTAAGACTGATGACAGTAGGTAGTAACAGCACTGCAGTATACAGTACACTACATGGACAAAAGCATTTGGCCCAATCTGTTAGCTATTGAATTCAGGTGTTTCAATCAAACTTGTTGCCACAGGTGTATAAAATCAAACACCTAGCCATGCAGTCTTCATTTGCAAACATTTGTGATACAAAATGGATCCTTCTGAAGATCTCAGTGACTCTGGATGCCACCTTTGCAATGAGACGGTTCGTGAAATTGGATCCCTACTGGATATTCCATAGCCCACTGTAAGTGATATTATTAGAAAGTGGAAGTGTTTAGGAACAGCAGCATCTCAGCCACAAAGCAGAAGGCCACAGAGTGGGTCAATGACTGCTAAAGCCGGGTGTACACTGTGCGATTTCAAGCCGACCATACGACAGTCGTTGCAGAATGTCAACTCATACTGTGCGACTGACTTGCTTAAGACGCACAACCTGAGTGCACGAGTGAAGTCAAGATGGACTGTGACAGAAACCCACAAAGTTTCCTTCTTAAAAAGTCTCACACTGAGGGTGAAGTGTTTCCTGTCATATTTTTCCCCTCTATCTCTCCCGCTTTCTCTCTCTATCTCACACACACACACACACACACACACACAAACAGAATCACCACAAATCCAGAAGTGCGTGCACACATCCACAAATGTGTGTACAGATCTACAAATGTGTGCAAAGATCTGTAAATGTGTGCAGAGATTTGCAAATTCATACAAAGATCCACAAATGCATGCACTAATCTGCAAATATGTAGACCAATTTGTAATTGTGGACTTAGTTCATTTCGGTTCAGAAAACTCAGAAAACTCACTCTTTTTTTGCTTCAAGTTGTAAAAATCCTCACAAGCCATTAGTTACAACTGAAATCTGCCTCCAAATTGGCTGTCATACACGCATGACTTTTGCAACACTTGTACCGCGCATGATCCGCAAATATGTACTCAGATCCGTAAGCCTAAGGACCAGGTCTGTTTCCCTCAGCACAGGCTCACAGGCAAGGCTGCCTTCCTCATCGCATAGGCATCACACAGAAGGCAGCAGTTAAGACTTAGTAAAGGCTCTAGAGAAGTCAGCGTGAAAGGAAAAACATTATTATATTATATTGTTATTATTCATATTTTCATTGAAAGATTGAAGAAAGTAATGACTTCCTTTTCTCCAAAATCGTATCACAGCGGTGATACCAGACAGGGGTTCATTGTGTTCTATTTTTTTGACAGAAATCACCATTATGACGCTATATGAGCCGGGTGATCGATAGATTGGTCTGTAACATTTATATTTGTATTAATAACCAGGGAAGGGAAAGATTGCTCTTCTTGAGCAGGTACGGTAGATGGCACTGAACAATGCTGATACATTTAAATTACATAATAACGCAATTATTAATGGGTAGATGGAATGGTTGAGTGGCAGTGACGTGACCTGGGGATCATGCGGCGCAGGGTTGGAGTCTAGCAGTCTGGAGTCTCTTTCTTCATTTATTTATTAACTTTTTGCTGGTAACTCTTATGCACTGCTCAAGAATTTAATCACTCAGGCCAGGAAATATGTAGGATTTGAAAATTTGCTTCAATGTGTGATCAAAAAGGGCCGACCTAACAAAATATAAATTTCAATCCGTGACAGTTCACACTAAAAAGACATTTTTTATATTTTGATTATTTGCTCTGATATCATGCCGATGGTTCTGTCAGCTGCCCTTAAAATAGAAAATCACTCTTCAGTCCCGTGAGTAAGGAAATCCCAACATAAAAACATCATCGATAGTTAAAGTTCTGCTGTGGCTACCAGAGAAAACTCTGAAATTAGAGACCTCAGAGTCACCTGGCTCTGCCCAGTGGGCTGATCCTGAACCTGGAGCACAAACGCAGCCAGCGGGATGTCTCTTTGCCCCCAGTGTACAGCAGGGAGGAATCCACTATCTAATAAAAAGGAGAGTTTTCACTGACTCTGTTAAACTATATATTAAGTTAAGCTTCGAGGTTTGACCTGTGCATCACCAGCCTACCTCTCCTTATTGCTGATAAAACTAGTAAAGACTCCCTCTACCACAGCGTCTGTCATCCACTCCCACCTCCACATGCGTGGATTCTGGCCTGAAATAAAGATCTTTGCACACATATTTGCAGATCTGAACACATATTTGCAGATTTGTGCTAGCACTTGTGGATTTGTGCTGAATTTTCAAATCTGCCAACACATTTGCAGATTTGTGCACGGATCTTTGTAGGCATTTACAAATACTTTTGCAACAATAATAGCTCCACAGGAAAGGTTCTTTTCTATTCCAACATAACTGTGCTTCAGTACACAAAGGACTATAAAGACATGGTTTGAGGAGTTTGGTGGGAAAGAACTGGACTGGCCTGTACAGAGCCCTGACCTCAACCCCATCAAGCACCTTTGGGATGAAGTGGAACTGAGATTGCGAGCCAGGCCTTCCTGTCCAATATCAGTGCCTGACCTCATAATACTCTGCAGAATGAATGGGCACAAATTCAAACAGAAAACTCCCAAAATCTTGTGAAAAACTTTTGTCCATATTGTGTAAATCAGAAAAGTCATGTCCAAACTCTCCAGTGATCAGGACAACTCGACCCCCATATCTACATGAATCAGAATACATTTTTTGATATCTAATTTTGAAGAGAAATCCCAACACAATTAATGTAATTCTGTTTGTATTGGGTATCTATCATCAGAGATAACAGAGTTTGTAATGTAACAGTAAGAATACCTCTCACAATCTTTCTAGTATGTTAGGGATTCTGGCATTTTCAGTGTTAAAGAACAGGGGAAGGCGTACAACTGACATACTGTTTTGACATCCTCTGGAAAAATGCAACATGTGAATGCACTCTTACATTAGCGATGTCTCTCTCCAGGTCCATAACTCGTGTGACCTCCTCCCTGATGCTGGTTTCGTTGGTGTCTAGGCCACGGTCAGTGCGGATCAGCTTAGCCAGGTCAATCATGAACTGCTCGTAGGCTCGACATGCCTGTCAAAAACACACATGCATACACTCAGGATATTTATATCTTTACTAAACAGGAAGGAAAGGAGGTCACCGGTTTGGATTCAACCAGTGACCAAAAAACCCAAGGATCCATGCACTTGCAAAAAAAAACACACACACACACAGACATCCAACCCCCTCAAGCAAAGTGCAGTTGAGTGCTGCTTGCTGCATATCAATCTAGACTCCTCGGTAAACTGTAAAGCAGAACCAGAGCAGAGGATGTCTGCTTTAAACACACACATCTGGTCTGGATTGAGGTGCAACCAAATCTGCTCTGTTTTGCCCCCCTTCCAGTTTAATCATCACTTGCTGCCTTTGAGTGCATTTTTATTTATTACATACACACACGCTTGCAAAGTCATGTAAGCATGCAAATAAACACAAAGTTAATTAAAGTTCTGATGTTTCCACTGATGCCCTCATCGTTTGTCAGGCACCACATTTCCTGGAAAAAAAAACTCAAGGGGACATGAAACCCAGACTCAGTGGCACTGGTTCAAATGAACACATGGAGCTCTTTCACCCATTACTGGTTCACAGTTGAAATTTTATTACAAGTGTGTTGATGTTTGTGTGTGTCAACCTTTTGCCTACCTCTGCGTAAGGTCCTGTGCAAGCATAGTAATCTCTGGACAAGAGGCCAAGGTTTGTCTGCTGGTCAAACTGGCAAAGAAGACATCATAAGGTCATTATTTTCCAGCTGCTTGGACATGATGTGTAAGATTATGAGTTTTCAGAGCAGAGACAGAAACCTAAGGCCTGTACTACAAAGCCAGCTCAGCATATACAAGGTATCTCTGGCTTCACTAATTCAAATGTGATCACACTAAACAGTTGCACTAAGCTTGTTATCAGCTCATTAAGGATGTATTCCCAACTGTGGTTTGTTTGCCTTGTTTCAAATCAGATGATAAAATGAGACATTGTTGCATCACTCCCTTGTGTCATTTGTGTTCACACTGTAATACTGGAAAGTGGGACTAAGCACACTCCAACAAAGTGTGGTACTTTTGCGATCATATCACAGCCTCTCTTTCCCCACCACATAGGTTAACAAATGCTATGCTTGTTGGTTGCACTTTGCATTACTAGACAGATCCATCTTGCAAAGCTTCAAGCTGAAATGCTTGTTCCCGGTCAGAGAATGACCGGACCAATCAGTGTCATTTGAGGAGAACGAGGCGGTAGCTACAGGCATGGAATAGTTGTACTGCAAGTCTGTAAATGATGGCAACTGGTAAAGAGATGGTATGTTAGGCCGACACCAAACACTGCACATCACTGCAAACACATCATCCCCACTGCGAAGCACTATAGTGGCAGCGTCATGCTGTTGGAATGCTTCTCAGCAGCCGGCCCTGGAAGGCTTCCAAAGGCAGGGGGGAAAATGAATGCCACCAAAATATAGGAAAATCCTGGTGTTCAATTTTATTAAGCCTGCAAGAGAACTATGGCTTAGGAGGAAACTAATTTACAGCAGGACAATGACTCGAAGGATACGACGAAAGCTATGCAGAAATCGTTTAAATGCAACAAAGCCCAGATCTCGAATCAATAGCAAATTAGTGGCTGGACTTGAAAAAGACTTTTTATATCCAATCCCTGTGCAACCTGACAGAGCTTGAGCAAAGAAGAATGAAGTAAAATTGCAGTGTCCAGATGTGCAAGCCTGACTGAGACATATCCAGCTGGGATTGCAGCCAAATGTGCATTTGCTAAGGAAACACATTAAATTTGAATGCCGGCACATATTTAACCTTGCATATTTTTGTTTAATTGATATCACTTTGTAGAAATCTTTTTCACTTTGACATTTTAGAGGTTTTTTGACAAAAAAAAAAAAAAAACAATTATATTGACCATTATTGATTTATAAAATCAATAAAAAGGTTAAATATACAAGGGAACACATACTTTCATAGGCCCCGTAAATAGAAAAGGCCACATTTGCAGCAAAGGACCAGTTATACAAATAAACAGGTCTACTGTCAGCAGATTGTCATATTTCACAGACCACAAACTGGTATGAATATGAAGAAATCAAACTTGTGACTAAAGTCATCACAGCAAAGGCAAATGGAGGAAGAACATCAGAGAGTTTGAATGGGGAAATCAAGATTTAGAACGAAACTTTATCATCATTAGTGCACATTACATATGAATTGATCCCATTTTTTCCTATTGATTATTTTTTTCTTACTTAGCATGCCTAGTGGTTTAAAGGCTGATTTGTGCTTCTATGAGTTAACACAGCAGTGTATGTCATAGGTTCTGTGCTTACGCAGAGGCCTGTGTAGGTAGCCTGGCATGTTCTTTCTCTAAAATGTAACCATTGAAACGTACAGACTGCAAGCCTCGTGTTTGGTCCGCTGAATAGCATTTTATCACCTGCAACTTTGTTTCTGGTATTGCTAGAAAAAAAATTCTCTGTCTTTTTCCACAACTGATTCAGTGACCATAAATTCCCCTTCCTATAATGTCTCATCTCTTTTCTTCTTTACAATAACTGCAGTATAATCTACTGCTTAATACATATCCACTCCATCTCCAGTATAATGCATTCATTTTCTGTTGCTGTGGTTCACAAGCAAGCAGAAGATATGGCGGAGCTGCAAAGTGGCATTATATGTAACTAGCATGTAACTGCCCTTTTTCTTTCAGATAGAGTTTTGTTGAGCATTGCAAAAACATCAAGTATGTCTTTCTCACATTGGCATACTCCACTTTGGAGCAGAAGTACGACAGAAGCTGGAAATGAAGATCAAGCAAGCTTTTACCCTTCTTATCCATGGGAAATTTCTGTCCCCCCGCTTGCCTCAGGAGACCCGTGTTATTGTCTGACAGGTGTACCGCCCCAGTCAAACTCCCCCGCTGCTACTGTCCCCGGTGGTATGTAATTTTTCTACAGCAGCTCTGATGGTGTATGGAGTAGAAAAATAATTTTGAAAACATAATTTATGAGGTAGGTAAGCTTATTTTATTCTTATCTAATGTGTGGGGTGATAACTGTGAGGCTTTGATGATTTCATTTAGAATGAAAAACCAGAAAGGAAAGTGTCTGCTGGTTTCTCTCCTTCCTCTCAGTCAGCTCACAGAGCTCTGTGGTCACGAGGTCTGACAGATCAGCAGGTACGTTTCATACAGGTTGATTTCTTATCGCCAACATTATCCTGACCAAAACCTACTCCACAGCAGGTTAGGCTTCAGCATGGTGATTTACTCTGGTTGAAAGTAAGCCACCTTCATCATACAAACTAAAAACCCAGAATTAAATCTCAAGTTACCTCTTTAATGGTGTTGTCACAATTTCAACTTGATAGAGATACCACGTGTAATATCCTAATACATGAAACTGACACTGATTCGCGCCTTAACCACTCGACTACCGGTATGTCCAGATCTGACATTCATTTTGACATGATTCCATTATTTATTGCTTCCACCATGGGTGAGTACATTACGAAGTAAAAGAGGTTTATGTTTTCTACAAAGGATTTGTAGTTTCATGTAAAATTCTTTTGTATTCCACCTCAAAGGTTCACTTTTCTTCATCAATGGCGCCGTAGTTGCTCTGTGACTCACTGACTCTCTGTTGACCTTTTGCTTGTGCTACAGGATGAGACATAATGTTGATAAAGTGATGAATAACTGTCAGGAGTCTGTGCATTGTGTTGTATTTTGGGGTTGACTGGATGCTTTGAACATTTTTCCAGCTGTTTAGATCAATCTTCATGGGCGGATCACGGTGTAGCTGTTCTATGTAGAAACTGGAGGTTAGACTCCCTGGTTTGGAAAAGCTGTTATTGTATGTTAATATTTAATTTGATAATATTTAATACATAACCTATTGTGTTATGTAGGCCTGCCCTGCACAATATAATATAATAATGTTTCATGTGTTGCTGCTACCACACTTTCATAGCATCTTTAGTCTTTACAAGTCTGTTGGTTTACCATCAGCATCGGCAATGGGGAAAGAACGGGTATGTTCACCTGCACAGAGGACAGCACGATTTCGGTAACTGACTTGCTGTTATAGTGCATGGAAGTCAACATGCTTTTCTTTCAAGGCCTGCTGTGTAAAACTAAATGGATGACTCAAGCCAGACAACCATCTACTTTACCACTTATACTGTGCCTGCATCTGTTCTCACACTGCCACCTTGTGGAGATTCATGTAAAACTTTTTAATACTCCCAGTCTGCTTAAGACTTTACCACTCGAGAGCTATCTGACCTACAGATAGTACCAAACATCAGGAAATTCTAGTACCGGGCCTTACAACTATACTGTACACTACTCATTAACAAAAATCCTGCTTTGTAGCACAGGCCTTAGGGCTTTTCTAACAACAGTTGCACACCTACATGAATGATGTGTGAATTGGAGTCCCTGTCATCAGTGCCAACGAAAAAGTTAACCAAGAGTTGAGCTCCGTATTTCTCGTTCAGCTTGGCGATAATATCCTCTAGCCTCCACCTTTTACCTGTCAGAGAAATAAGAAAAAATGAGAACTATTGATTGTAGATAAAATCTTCTCTGTGCTGTTGCTGTGTTTGTTTTTATGTTACCTTTAGTTGCATTGACTTATGTTGCCTCTTGCACTACTGCCTAAGGCAAATTTCACCTCAGGAGTGTGAAGTATATCTAATCCAATCTTAAAGAGGGTAAGAATTACTCTACCATAGTTGGCGTCCCAGTTGTCCACTGCCATGGGCCACTCAAACACATCAGGCAGCATTTCAAGAAGAGGAGCCCCTCCTCGGAGCTCAATTAAACCTTGAAATGAAGGGGAGAGTCGGTTTTAGCCACAAATACTCTTATTATTGCTCTTATTATCTTATCATTGAATTTCCCTTTGGGGATAAAGTTCTTGTATTGTGTTCTTGTATTGTATCGTATTATTAAGAAATCCAAACACAGGAATGATTTTAAAGGAAGAAATAAACCTTGTTTTAATTAATTTATTCGACTTCCCTTAAGCATGGCTAATCTATGCAAATTTGCAGGCTATTGATGGGACATCTTGGATAGAATGCCTTTTAAGAAAGCATTTCTCAGAATAACACAAGCCCATTAAGCTGGGAGACACTAATTCTTTTCAAGCTAATATTTCATCCCTATTCTTATTGTAGTTTTGAAGTCCTTTCTGAGTTTCACTATGCTGTAAACTTAATGAGAAAAGCATAACCTTTGATGGCAGTAAGGAAAATGTTCACTTTATAGCAACAGAAGAGAGAAAACTGTGTTAAAGCCTGATGCCTGCTGACTCACTCTCATTAGTACAGGACTTGTAAAGGGTCTTGGCCTTCGTGAGTGCGGCGGCTTCCCCCTCCTCTGTTTTTTCAAGGACACCTACAAATGGAGCAGAGAAACAAAGCAGGTATGAAGGCAAGGAATATGGCAGAGAGAGAGAAAGGTAGGTTGAGTTTTTAGAGAGTGGCGTATGTAATCTCAGCTATGATGTAGCTTTTTCCTTGCTTAAATTATTTATTTAAAATAACACTCATCCCTTGTCCACATGTGTTCAATTATCTTAATTAATACAGACTGTCTGTCTCTGTTTGAAAGGTGCCAACAAAAACAGTGCTGACTTTAAACTGGCAATGCATTGCAATGGAAAATATGACATAATCGAGAGGTAAAAAGGAGCATGTTACGGATGAATCTCACATGGAAAACCAAAGGAAAACCACTATCAATACTCTGTTTAATTCTTGATTTTTCCATTTTTTTAGATGACACTGCTCCAAAGTTCGAAAAACAGGCATATACCTTAATGAAATCTCTTGATCGATATCAAAGGACTGAAGAGAACAAATAAAACTTTAATAAGAACCTTTTCTTACTGAGCAGACTTCAGTCAATTTCACTATTCTTGCCGTTCTGCAGCATCATATCAAGTACACTTGCCATCTTTCAAAAGATGAAAGCTCATCTCATCAAATGCATCAAACGCATAACAATGGCAAATACTGCAAAACACGGATACAAAATGTTCCCTTGTGCTGTGCATGGCGTAGCTTTGAATGTTAGAATAAATAATTCAACACAAACTCTTAGTTGCGATTTAATTAATCCATTCATTTGAGTGATTATTTGGGTCATTTGCTGCAGAGGTCAATGGTGCCATTAAAACCACTAATTATAACTATTGTGGCAACATGCTATGCATATTTCACTCTCTCATTGACATAAATTGGATTTTCTGCATGGCGGCAGTTTTCAAGGTGAGGGCGGTGACCTCAGACTGAGGAAGGTCAGATAGAAATCAAGATGGAGCACAGCTGTGGCATTTAAGTGTCATTTGAAACAAGAGTGAACACCATTGCTTGTTTTACTGCCTTCATTTATTGCCTCTTCAACACCTGTTGTGGGCATATGGACGCCAGTTAGCAAAGCCTAAGGCTAGATAGCGTTATGAGGCAGACAGCTAATCAAAATGAGTGATAAGTGTTGGGGTGTGAACTAGTTCAACAGAGGGGAAGGGAGAATGGGACCAACAATATTCTTTTCCTGCACTGCCTGAAGCACCGAGTTGCATGTTGTACTTTGAAGTCTAACAATATCCTCAGGATCCTCTGTCGCTTTTCAGCAGTGTCGAGCATGGGAATGAGCTTAAATGAATACTCAGATCATCAAGGTTCAACCGAACACCCACATGAAAATTTAGGTGTTTGCTGAAAACCACCGTGGTAAATGCAAGTGATTTGTTGTGATAGTGTTAGAAACTCTGTGCCCCCACTCCATCCAAACAAAAAATGAACCTCACACCTACTCAACAGGCAACTTCAGCACAACTTCAGCTAAAAATGCCTGGTGATATGTCATGCAGTACCAAACAATTAAAAACTTAAAGTCTGAGACTGAACTTTTTGGCTACAAACATGTTATGAGCCTGACTGTAGCATCGCAAAGTTTAGCACAGATGGTTCATCTAGTATGTCAGGGCTCCTGGGGAGCACAGGGCTCTTCTTAAAAGAACATTTTAAAGGGCTTGACAGACTGAGAGCTTAAATCTTGACTGAGTCACTTCAGTAAGTTCCAGCTATCATGAATTTACAGCACACAGTTGTTTAAGTCTGCAGAGATTTGGCAGAGGTTTGATGTGATCCTTTGAAAAACATGGATCCGATACCTGGACATGGTTCAATGACACTGCCCTACTTGACTTAACCAAGCTTAAAAAAGTCAGCTAGAAGGATGCATGCTGATGTTTTCTCATATATTCTTATGCAAGGTGTATTTTTCCCTCTACTTTTCATGCAAATGTTGACTCTTAAATTCTTTAGATTGAGTGAATTGGATCTGCAGTGTGCTCATTTGGTTTGTGTGGACTGCATCATGAATAATTGTTGATGTTAATCTTATTTGATCTGATTCTAAGCATACACGATAATCCTTTGCATGCAAAATGTATGCAAATTTCTAACTTCACAAGAGTCTTTGTCATCATTTATTAAGGGAAAAAGGCATTGAAAAGCTGTTGATACTGTGTGCAAGTAGCCAGAAGCTCATGAATTTTACAAGTTGGCATATTTCTCATTAGAAATCTGTGTGCATATACCATCAAAGCAAACATTATTCAATTTGTATGCATGTGGAAGACGTATCATGATTTCATTAACCTGTTTAACAACAATGCATTTGAATTTTTATTCACATGACTCTTGTGTGTCCATACTGCATGACATGCTTTTGAAATGTTAGATTAAAGAAATTAATTTAAAGTTAACATAACTGTCACTGAAGTATGTGCTAGCATTTCCAGTGAATCAGTTCCTAAGTTTTCCAATGTTTCTAAGGTTAGAAAATGATATATTTGACTATTAGCCAATGTAGCGATTCCATCTCTGGCCCTAGGTGCTTTTTTAAAACTTCCACCTTTAGCTTCCACCAAGCTACACAAGTCAAGCTGTAAAAAACTATGTCTGCTTCAACTCATGAACCCACCAAAAGAGACTGAAACAAATGCTTAATCCCATTTGATTTTTTTAAGATGTATTTTTGCACATTCTACACATTTATTCATAGGGGAGGACAGTGGATAGAGTCAAAAACAGGGATCAGAGAGTGGAGGGGGGGTGCAGGAAAGGAGCCACAGGCCTGGCCTAAACCCAGGTCAGCTGTGTATATGGGGCATTTTAAAAATAACTTTCCAAATTAAAAAGCCGAGAATAACCACAATCCAGTTGATGTCAAAACCATAGACTGTAAAAGGAACTGGACAAAGCCTGTGTGACCTCAGCTGTTTGCTAACGATAGGTGGACTCAAACAGCTTTTGAAGTCAATCTGCGGCGGCTTCCATATTGAAATTGCTGTCTCAACCGAATTTTGGATCAACCTAACAGCCCGCCCACTATCTCAACTTCCTGTCAGCTAGCTAGCATTCTGGTTGACAGAGAGGTAGCGTCTGCCTGTCAAGGTACCTGTCAATTAAATGAGACACGCCAATCAGTCAGTGTGGTTTTTCTTCAATATAATCAAAACAACTGTGGTACAAAAAAATTCAGCCCCCATACAGTGAGAGGACATGAAGACACTAGTTAATGAGACATGTTTTGTTTTTGAACCAGGCTGTAAACCAGTTTATTTATATTGTAAAAAGTGCTTTTATAACACGTGTTGTGGTCGGGACTTCCAGTGTTCCTGCAGCCAGCCTCAAGTGGACACTCGCAGAATAGCAATTTTTTGCACTTCTGCATAATTTTTCAGGACCGGAGGTTGCTGCTTGGTCAAAACTCAGCAACTCTCAAGTCTTATGATTCCAAAGTAAATAGTTAAGTATCTACACATCAAAACCCAATGTCTAGTTGAATCACAGCCCAAGAATTCATTGTTGTTGAAACCCAACACATAACTAATGTCATCATCATGATTCTGTTGATGTAAAAACCAAACATCACATTTTGATGTTGGGTTTTAACATGTTGAAACCTTCCGAAAAACTGTTGATGGGCTGTTGCCCACATTGGTGGTAAATATATCCCATGTACACTACTGTGCTAATGTGTAAGGCATGTTTGGGCCAAAAATGTAGGCTGAAGTGAGGCGTAGTGAGCTGCCTGAGGGCATCATTGGTCAGGAAGCAGGATTGACACAACCCCAGTCATGCTCTGGATGTCTGCATATTACCAGGTGCATGGGAAAATCTGTTGGGAAAATAAAGTCCACGCTTTTAGGGCAAAGTAAGGGGTGGCTCTGGCGAATAAGCATGGCCTAAGATAGCGTCTGAGCAGGTAGTAGGGTTACCACAAGCCTCTGGTCATAATTTGGATGTCCATAGGGCCTGAAAACCACCAGCAGTTTTGGGACAAAAGAAATATTGTCCAGCTTGATCTTGGCTGTTCAGCGACACACAGGTCAAAATGTGTTGAGCTTACCTCACCCTAGCCCTGGTATGTGATAAACCCTTAGCACCACTCAAGCCTAAAGTTTATACACATTACTGTATATGTGAATGGGTTAATGACTGGGTCCAATGCAGACCTGGACTTTGAAGAAAATTTGGCCCTGGCACTGTTACTCGGGGAAAATTGATAGTTCTTGCAACTAAGGAGAAAGAGAGAACAGATTCTGGGATGAGCAGAGAAAACAAAGCAGGACTGTGACTGTTTAGAGTTTAGATTTTCCTGGATCAGTCCTGATGTTGCTTCATGGCCACAGCATGTAATTTGCAAAGGGGTGCTGGCTAAAGACAGCATGAGGCCATGTTAACTCTGGTGTCATGTTGAGACTAGACACCCAAGTTTAGACCAAAAAAAAAGCAACTGGGATGTTTATCCTAGTAAACACCAAGGCATCTGTGAGTGTGGGTTTGCTGCATTGACAATGATCAACAGTACTGGTCAAAGCTGTAGAAGGATAGTCTGGGGTTATTCATTTCCAAAAGGGGAAAACACACATCAACCACTGACTCATCTTCTCCACAAAGTGAAGGGGAAACTAAAGGGGAGAATAGTGCATTTTTAACTTGGCAAGGTTTAGATATCACTTTAAAATCTAAACTCAATTATTCCATTAATAACAGAGATTTTAAAAATCCTGACACATAGACTCAGGTATTTTCTTAAATGTCTCTGGCAGTTTCTGTGGTCACAGCAGATAAACACAAAGTCCTTACTTCACCTAAGACTCAGAGTCACCTGATATCAATCAGCTGTCATCACAACAGGCGATGTTTTCTTCACCCAGTAAAAGTAACCTTGTTTACTTTGTGGATTCAGGAGGAGAGACACGACACTACAGAGGCATAAATGGGCCATAGGCTGAAGCCACCATTGTGTTAACTTGTTTGATCGCGAGTTAGACATTTCCTCAGATGAAAATCTTTAAGACTCAATTAAAGGCCCCTTCGGGATGGTTGGGTCAGATTTCTTTGTAACATCTATCTCCTCATTTAATGCTTGGCAACAAAGGGAATGAGTATATTAAATGATTAACTTTAAATGTCATTTCTAATTAAAGTAAACTCTCTGCACAGGGCTTCAGTATTGCCTGTCACACATAGAGATATTTCCTGATAAATGTTGCATCAGGATATGCTCCATCATACAACACATCTCAATGCAACTCCAGGATCAATACAGGAAAGAGGACGGCTCTTAAATTACACAGCTGACTGACAGGAAACTCTCCCTGGAGTCCATGAAACATCGCTCATGTCACTATGAGTTGGCTTCAAAAGATTAAGATGAGGAAAAATTTCTTTGTAAGTTTCCTGACTTTACAAACAGACAACTCAAACTAAGACGCTTTGATAGCGCAGTTATCTTACATAAATGAGGGTTTATCCCTTTCCTTAATCCTTAATTTATATCATGTCACATTGCATCATTGTGGCTTACAGAAACACCTGTTCTATTATTGCATAATTTATGAAAATCCGCATAACTGTCATTCACCCCGGCAGCCACAAATTATCCCAAATTAAATTCAATATTAAGTCATAATCTTCTGTAATTCTTTTCATTTTCTCCATGCTTCCACTCATTCCTTTCTATTACTCATTCTTGTCTCAGTGCTTGCATGACTGAATTCACTCCATTCTCTTTTTTCCCTTTCATTTTCCTAACCCTCCCATTTTCTCATTACCATGTGTGCACTATTTATGTGCTCATTTAATCTTAATGAAGTCCTGAGATAGGGACCCTTCACAGGGCGCTTCCTGCCAAAGGGCACTGATCATGTGTGTGTGATTGGATTACTGACTTCCCTGGTGCTAATGCTCCAATCCATAACGCTGCCTCTCACACACACCTTCTTTCACTACGTATATGTGCGTGTATGTTTGAGCTTATTTGAGAATGGATTTTATACCACCTGATGTTTGTTTGAGACATCTTGTCAATCTGAGCTGAACCACTCTGTGTGATGGAGGATTTATCTTTTCACTCTCTTCTCATTTCATCCTAGACTGCTGTGGGTTTGACAAAGCTTCTCTTCTGCAGTGTTTCAGCTTTTTTTCAATGCACCATCATAAAGCATTTATTTAGGGAATGTAAAACACAACTATGCTATGCATGAATTTGAAACTAAAATGAGCTGGCACTTTATGAGAGCAATGAGTCTCGGTATGAGAACTATTTAATGTTCTGCAAAAACATCAAAGACGTTTGTTTTCCTCACTCATCAGTTTATATTTTTGTAGTGGTGAGGAAGGAAGGGAAATATTTGATAATAGAACAGATTTATGATTTAATGCAAATGTTTACAACAGCCCATTTACCAGCTCCTTTAGTATAGTAAACCAACTACTGGATTATTCCCAGCTTTATTTAAGTACTTGATGAAGATCAAGAACTTTTGATTATTATATCTATTTTGACAGTTGTTTACAAGAGCTGTTAATCCCTGTAAAAAAAGAAAAATCTCTGGCACTGCTCTGAGCAATTGGACTGATTTGTTTGAACTAAGGACTCCCGAAAAGTCCCAATCAAACCTGGATGCCATATTTGGCAATGAAAATACACTATGTGGACAAAAGTACTTGGTCACACCAGTTAATTCTTGAATTGGGTGTTTCAATCAAATGCACTGCAAAACATGAATAAAATCAAGCACCTCCCCAGGCAGCCACCACTTGCAAACATTTGTGAGACAAAATGGGTCCTTCTGAAGAACTCAATGACTTCAAGAGTGATACTGCAATGGATGCCACCTTTGCAATAAGCTGGTTTGTGAAATTTAATCCCTGCTGGATATTCCACAGTCAACTGTAAGTGATATTATTAGAAAGTGGAACAGCAATCCTTCCATGAAGTGTAAGACAGAGTAAAATCACAGAGTGGGGTGCTAAGGTGCACAGTAGCTAGCTCTCTACTGATTCAATCTCTGAAGACCTTCCACTGCATTAGTGTAAGCGCAAAATCTGTGCAACAGGAGCTTCATTGAACGGGTTTCCATTGCCGAGCAGCTGCATCCAAGCCTCATATCATCAAGTCTACTGTCAAATGTTGGATGAAATGATGTAAAGCATGCCAACACTGGACTGTGGAGCAGTGAAAACGTCTTCTGTGGAGTGACAACATCTCTGTTTAACATATAGATGGGTCAGTATGGGTTTGGCGGAGGCCGGGAGAATATTACCTGCCTGACTGCATTGTGCCAACTTTGAAGTTTGGTGCAGGAGGGATAATAGTATGGGGCTGCCTTCAGCTTTTCAGCTAGGTCCTTTATCTCCAGTCAAGGACAGTCTTAATGCTTCAGCATACCAAGACATTTTGGACAAAGTGTGGCCTGTGGTGTGAAAAGCACTATTCAAGCTCAAGCCCATTTAACATTTAATGATGAAATGAAAATAGAATATTAAGATAAATTTTTCAAAAATGTCTTCTTGCTTGTGAAAGAAGCTATGCATTTAAAAACAAAATACACAAATGCAGCTTTTGGAAAGAGTCTAGTTAGTAAAAAAAAAACAGCTTTATTTTAGGGAATGTTAGTTTTCAATACTTTTCAGCGCTTCTATAATAAACAATTTCAACACAATATAAACTGTACACTTTTAAAAAGGTGCTTTTCTCTGCCTTCTCTTCTACCCACTCTCACACTTTCTCTTATTAAGGGGAGAAATTATGTTCAACTTGTTCTGTTCACATTTTATAACTGAGCTGAAACTGTATCTGTCAGCAAAGGAATTTATATGTTGACTTCAAACCAAAAACAACTGTGAGGAAACATTGCTGGTCAGAGAGCGACTGTGTACGGATTACAGTCAACTGATCATTTTGGGCTGTTATTTCATTTACTTCTTTTGTCCTCAGATCAGATTTCAGTCAGTGTGATTGTTCAAAGATGTGTGCTTTGTCTTGTAGTCATGTTTGACATCACCGCATTTTATGATCACAAGCATTTTGAAACATAGGGGGCACACTAGTTTTAAAATGCCTGTGGGAAGAATGAACATATAACAGCCCATCCATTCTCAATTAAAAAGTCATCTTTTCTTATTTAAGAGCCCAGTGCCTTTACTTTCCCCTAACTCAGTTTCTTTGTGGTGTTTCTGAGACGTACCTGACTTTCCTGTGTGTTTCTGTAGAAGCAGGTTATTTCCACACACTGTGCCTCACCAGAATAACACATTTGATTGGCTGTCTGTATAGGAATTTATAGGACAGCATATGGGTCCAGATACAGACCATAATCTGGCAGTTAGTGTCCTAGAGCATAGACTCTTGAAGGCTTAATATGCTACTGTCTGAAGACAGTGACATCAAATACCATCTAGGTTTGCTGTTTGTTCTCAGCTCTGTGTTTACATGAACAAGACAGCATCTATTACATATATTACTCAGAAGCTCTATTATGTTTAATACTTTTTCTTTTTTGTTTTTCTTGTCTTGTTGCAATATATCACAAACAATGACTTAACTACTGAACTATTCAGTAATAATTGTTTCTAATTTTTCAAATTCTATTATATTTTTATAGCTTTTTGTTTACAGGGATTTGTCTTATCTTGAAGTTTTAAGATGAGCCAGAAAAGTTTATCTTTTTTCATTTAATTTTATTTTATTATGTCATATTCAGTGATGCAAGACAGTACAAAACATGATGTGATGTGCACATTAAAAAGAAAATTATAATAAGTTAAAAAATTAACAAGAATAACAAGAATTACAATGTGAGGTGAGACGAAGTTATATTTGTAAACACTTAAGACTGGGGCAACAGATCAGAGACAGAAACAATAGGAAAGATAGAATATATTGGAAAGTCCAAGTTTGGTGGTTTTAGAAAAGTAAATCTTAATGCTTCAGCATAGCAAGACATTTTGAACAATTTTATGCTTCCAACTTTGTGGTAACAGTTTGGTGAAGGCCCTTTTCTATTCCAACATGACTGTGCTCTAGTGCACATAGCAAGGACTATAAAGACATGGTTTGATGAGTTTGATGTGGAAGAACTGGACTGGCATGCATAGAGCCATGACCTCCACCCTTGAAATTGAGATGCAAGCCAGGCATTCTCATCCAACATCAGTGCCTGACCTTATAAATGCTCTACAGAATGAATGGGCACAAATTCCTACCAATCACAAAATCTTGTGGAAAGCCTTCCATGAAGAGTGGAGGCTGTATGTTTGGCTGTATGATCTTCTCAGAGCTTACATGCTCTTGACACTGTGTATCATAAAGCTCTGAGGTTCCTCACTAACTTTAGAGCCCTCACCCATCACTGCTTGTTGTATGAACACGTGGGACGGTCTTCTTTGTCTACACATGGTGTATTCTTTCCTACAAGATAATCCTCAGTCTTCTTTCTTCATCTTTGACCCACTTTAGCCAGAAGAGCTCTGGAACCTATCTTCTTTGTTCTCAGGATGTTTTCTTACTGTCTGTCCCAAGGGTCAGAACAGAATTTCAGGAGAGAAAAGCCTTTAAATTAGCTGCTCCCTTTGGCTGGAATGAATTACAAAAGGGCCTCAAACTTAATGACTTGGTCTCATTCGTAGCTTTTAAGAGGAGGCTGGATGACTTGGAGGCAGACACATCTGTTTGTAGATGTTCTACCTGATCTATGGGGGTTTTTATGATTGTAGTCCAGTATTTCCACTCATTTGCTTATTGTTTTCTAGTTTGCTGTTATGCTTGGCTGTATGGCTTCACATTGCCTGAAACTTTGCTAACTGTGCAGCTGCCTGTCTTGGCCAGGACACTTGAAAAAGATGTTCAATCTCAATGAGATTTTCCTGGTTAAATATATGAATAAAAGTAAATAGCTGCTACAGAGTCAAAAGAAAATTTCATGCTACTTGACACTAAACGACAAAACCATGGAGAGAAAATTCTTTGGTTGTGGTGTTTACAACACAGGGTGGTTATTCTTTCTTTCTGACACAGGGTCAGATAGATTTGGAAACCAACCAACCCCAAAAAAAAAAATTAAATAATCATTCAGACACCTGGGTTGTATTTGTAAAATATAAAAATTGGTTTGATGATCCGAAACATTTAAGTGTGATAAATATTGAAAAAAATCAGTAATCAGAAAGGGGCAAATACTTTTTCACAGCACTGTACCTGCTTCTGCTGCCTGCACTACACCATTAAGCTTAGAGCTGTATGCTATAGTATGCAGTTGTTTCAAGTAATACCTTGTTGTGTACAGAATTTTGGGAAATTCTCATACGCTGACAGCAGTCAATACTGTAAATAAGATGATGCTGACAAAAAGAAAAGGAGATTTATCATTGTTTGCTCTTCCCATTTGTTGCATCTGCTTTAAATGATGTTTTTTTATCTGCATGTTGACCTGCCTTCCTTAATACACTCTGCCCTTCCACTCATTGCATATAAGGCTGAAGTTTCAAGGCTAGACAGAGATGTGTCTCGACTAAAGAAGACTGCCACAAAAAAACTGCAGAGTAAGGTAGTTGAATAAGGTTAGCGTTGACAATGATGCATTGCACTCTTCTCCCAAAAACTGTTTTTGACTTTTTTTTTTTTTACTTGATCAGTCACGCAGTGCACGTTCGCATACTCGATGAAAAGACTTTGGAAGAAGGCCTGAGCTGAGAGTCTGGCCTGTGTTTATGTTTATTTTTTTTTTGTTTTTTGGCTTGAATATTTCAAATTCTTGTTAATGCTTGCCATTTTCTTCCAAGATGTTTACCCATGGTTAAAAGCAGTTTGATTTGAGATTGTATTTGGGATTGATTTTAAGGCTTGGGGCAAACTTACAGCCGACTTTCATAACAAACAAAGAAAATACTTTATTTTTCTGAGACAAACTTTCAGAACTGATGCAACAGCATTAACCTTCGATCGAGCGCTGACATGAGAGTATAGGCTGAAAATCCTACAGTGCTTGCTGAAAACATTTATCCATCCAAACAGAGATGTTTAAATTATAGTAAGAAAACATATTTTCTCCCAGCAAGTGTAAAACCATTTGTTTTGGTGAGCTCCTGACTTTTCCATTAGTGCTGCTATCAAGCTGGACTTTTTTCCATCCAGACACTTTAGCATTTCTGTCATTTACTCTGCTCCATGTTTTCAGCTAAAGTAAAACCTCTTGGCCACTCTCACTTGGAGTTGTGTCATAGCTGGTGGAGGTCTAAACCTTTTTATAGGCATTCAAGCAGGCAAGCATATTCTACTCAGCATTTCAGTTCCAAATATTTTTGTTGGCCAAGATTTAGTGGTTCAATATTAATTTTATTTCACTTGGCCACCATTGTTGGTCCTCTATCTTTATTTATGTTTTCAGGGAATGCAGTATTACCAATATTGTGCAACAGTTCTTACTTGGGTTTTGATACCAGGGAGGCAGTTTCATAGCAGTCAGCACTGCTTGACATAAGTTCTGTTTCAATCACTGTTATCAAAGAAAAACACAGACTTTAAGTCTCAGGTGACGTCATGGCCATGCTTCAGCACCCTTGGCAATGCCACATTGGACAAGAAACAGAAGCAGCTTTATGTGCTGGCTAGAATTATCTCTGTACTTCGAGATTTAACCCTGGAGTCATCGTGCACACCCTCGTGCACGGATGGACGTAGTAGGCACACAGGGCTTAGCTTGGAGATGACTACCTCTTGCTGTTTCACATTTTCTGACCTAACCTCAAAGCTTTTCTCAGTATACTATCATCCTCTGACAACAGAGCTCTCTGCACTTCAACCCCCCATGGTTTCCGTGTATCTCACCTTGCTTTTCTTCCATCAGTCTCTCTTTTTTCCTTCAGCACTCCTTAGTATTCACTGTATCTTTTACACTGTGGGACAAAAAAAAATCCTACTTGTTGTTCACCTCCTTATCTACCTCACACTAATCAGTTAGTAATTAAAATCCTCACGGTCAATTTGGCAAAATATTTCACAGTTTGAAACACCTGAGCAAGGGGAGAATGAAAACAAAAGACCCAAACTGTATACACGCAAAGCTTTGGTTTCAATCAGAGTGCAGATCCTCGTTATGAATCATTTATGGCCTTTTACAGCAGAGAACAATCTAAGGCATTTACAAGCAACCACAAATCTACACTGCTACTCACAACCACATAAACATGCATGCAGACTTTTTTTTTTTTTATTGCTGTCATGCTGCCTAGAGCGCCACAGTGTCCAGGTGTTTCCAGGCCCCTGCAGCTGTTGACAGGAAAAGAATCTGTCCATCAGCGGGCGGTGGTATCCAAGCAGGCGGCGGCAGCCAGCCTCGGGATCAGAGGTTACATGTTTGATGTCACCTCTAGAGTAGAGGTCAGAGCTTTAACGCTTTCAGAGCTCCACATGCATGCACCATTACTGGAAATTAAACTTTGAGAGCTGGTCACTTTCAGTTGCTATTGTTACTCTACGAATCAGCAAGTTTGCAGTATTGAGTATAATCTTAAATACACATCTCTTTCTTTTTATATCTCTCTCAAACACTCAGACTCGCACACAAGTAAACCTGACACGTGTGTATAAAGTACAGTCGCAGACATTCCAGCTTTGACTGGTGAGCCAGACACCCTGAAGGAATGAGAACAACACTGACGGTTGGTGGGGATTAAAACCGTTAAGTGATTAAGACCACTTTTTCCTCTGCTTCATTGCTTTCTGCAACAAATGCAGCATTTACAGTGAATAAGTCAATGACTCTAAAACATCAACCACTGCATTTCTCAGAGGATTTTATCAGCAGTCCGAATTATTTTTCTCTCCTTTATTTTTATGAACAAATATCCATGCAGGACCTCTGATAAACCCTCCCAGTTGTAGTAAAAATAAGTGAAGTGACTCCACACACAGGGACGTGCTATGTACGTCAATACACCTACAGAAAGAGATGTCTTCAGTGTGCCCTTGTTGAGCAATGTTTATTTTTCGTTTTCCCCCGTGTGTGTGATTTTTATGGGTGTTAAGACTGGTATGGAGAAAAAAGCAGAACAGATGGACCATAAGTTGCTTTATAGTAGTGTACTATTAAATAAAAAAATAATATATATCAGTTTTTAATTATTGCTTTTGCAATTAATGTGTCATCTTACAATTTAAAACCAACATGCTCTATACATAAGATGTCTAATCTGTGATTTCATGTTACTTTAAACCCAACACATCCTTAAACCTTAACAGTAGCTCAGTCTAATGACAATGAGCATCAGAGTGGCAGTGCAAAGCTGTCAAACATGAGGGGCATATGGTTAAAGCTGTAAATTCACAGCAGTTTAGAATCCAAATTAAAGGCTGTTTAATTACTTAACTTCCCAAGAACATGCAAAGAAGTTAAAGTCAGTTGTTTCCATGTTTGTTTGTTTGTTTGTTTGTTTGTTTGTTTGTTTTGAGGAAATGTTCTACATTGGACTGTCATCCACCAGAACCTACACAGACTCAATACCATGCTACCTAACATCCTCCATTGTTCCTTAAGTTTGCAGCAGACAGATTCTGCTAAAAAAATAATAGCAAAAAATGAAATGTTGAGTTGTGCTGCTCAGTTCTCTCTTCAATAAAACTCTATACTCCATAAAAGGCTACTTTTTAAAGTATACAGTGCTTAACAAATTTATTAGACCACCTGTCATATTTGTCTCAAAGACCATCCAGCATCATGAAGTGCTTTTATGCGGACTCTTTCATTTTCAGTGAGCTCTCCACATTTTACCATTTTGAACAGGAATGAGGAATTTCAAACTGAACTCACCCAAATTTGAGCCGGCTCACTGGGCTTCTCTGAGAAGTCAGAAATTAATCAAGCATAACATTCAACCACTAAAACTCATGTTTCTGTTCAGGAATGCAAGTAAATAACTATAATTTGACATATTAATCAAGAAATAATAATGTGCTTTACTATTTTTTCAGGTTTTTTGTAAATCAGTAAATTTGAAAATTCATGGATAAAAATAATTATATTTTAGCATTAAAAATATCATTTAGAGCTTCTACATACTGGTGTGTAAATCATTGCAGAAACAAAAAATGATTTTGGTAATTACCAATTCTGTTAATTTAGGGCAGCTGTGGCATAAACCTTATTTTGGTTAGGGTTAGGGTGGTCTAATAAATTTGTTAAGCACTGTATATATATATATTTTTGGCTTTTCATTCCTTTATTGACAGAGGACAGGGATGAGAGAGCTGGGGAGAGACATGCGGGAAAGTGCTTCAGGCCTCAAACCCAGCTTACTGAGTACATTGGCCGCTCCTTAAACCATTAGGCCACCTGTGCCCCAAAAAGTTACTTTTAACAGTGTTTCTCCCTCATTATGAGAAATTCATCCATGAAACAAAGATATTGATGACTGCAAAGTAAATACACCTTGTGGAGCACAACAGTTAAGTACTAAATACAAATCAAAAGTAAGAAACAGAGGTCCTTGGAGCTGAGCAGTGCCTGGTCTCTAATCTCTACTGGGGCAAGGGCATTACAACAGTCAGGAGGGGATGGAACTCGGCATTATGACCAGGGGGGTTGGGCGATGGAACGCCCAGCCAATGGCAGAGCATGGTCCATCACAAGTACTAAGCAGTACAAAACTTTAACCCTTTAAGGGTCAAGGAGTCATGTTTGGTCACTTTGCTGACCTTGATTTTCACCATAATAGTGTAAGCAATAGTGACAAAAGTAAAATAAATAAATAAATAAATAAATAAAAGAAACATGGGATCAACACCAATAATTTTCTAGGGCTTAAAATCTGAATGTAAAAGTATTTCAATGAGTGGGACTGCTTACACTAGCAGTACACGCTCCTTTTTGTTGCCTTCTTTCATGTAATCTCTAGTGTTTCCACGGCAACAATAAACATATCATTTCTGTTGCAGCAGCTCTGTTATGGCAAGTGTCATGACAAGTAAAGCACTATTACAGTTAATATTAGTCACACATTTTTCTATTTTCAAAACCTTTGGAAATATTCCAGATAATAATAGCACTCAACTAGAATATACACATATTTAAACAACATAGAGCTAGTCATATTTTTAGATTAATGTAGATGTTTCAGTGACAAAATATTTGATTCAGCCACTTAGTAACACTGCATAACCAGTAACTCGAACATGGGTTTTAATCATTAGCTTTATAAAGATCTTGGAAAAATCTTCTTTGTTTAAGAAATGAAGATAATGCAGACGTGCTTTATATTCACATTTTCCTAGTGACCAGTAGGAGGCAAACCTCTGGTGTTGAAAGATGAGGCCTGTATGGCAGTGTAAACGCTGCAGTTCCTCAAGTGCCTACATGAGTTTGGCTGATAATAGAAATGAAAATTATATGAGATTTAGCATCAAATTTGGCTTTGGCTGCTTAGAGGGCCTTCTGGGGTCCTTGAAATGTGCTCTACTTTAATTTTGCCTTCCTCACCTGGGCTGACAGTTTATGAGTGCATGAGCTTATGTAAGTTTTCTATTTTTCTACATTAAACTTTTGTTTTGACTTCTACTGTTTTATGTTATAATGCATTTTCAGCATATATTGTTTGATTATCTAAAAGAACTATAACCTTATTAGTGATTGTGTTTGGAGTTCAAGCCAATGCTAACAGTGGGAAGCTAGTATGCTAAACTAATATACTAATATTTTTAATGCTAGTAGTTGAACTAATGGTGCTGTGCTATTTTTTGGATGCTGGGGATCAGATCCCAGTGGTAGTGCAATGTTGCTAATTGGAGCATGCTAATTACAATGCTAACCCACTAATACTAACATGTAGTGATCATCATTAAAGTTCCGTACTTGTAGGGCACTGACTCCCCTTTTATGTTGTATTGTCTGTGATTACAGATACAGTTTAACTGTTTATTCACAAGCATGATTAAAGTTAAACAGAAAAAAAAATCCCTGTTCTGTGTTACTCTCTGGCAGGAGTTGATGCAGTTGATGCCCATTTGCTTATTGGCAGAAACAGTCATGGGAAGGGGGAACTTTTCTATATCTGTTTTGATTGTGCTAATAATTATTCATAGATCTGCATAATCAGAGGTGTGGCTGTGTGTCCGCAAGGAGGCTTAAGGCCTGCCTCTGGTCTTCTACTGCCTGTTTCCAGATTGGTCAAAAGTTTGGTGGAACTTGCATGTCCAATACGGCGACTGCATTGGGCTTTATAATGCCTTATTAGAAATCTATAGGTGACATCGCTAAACTAAGCCCATATTTCAGACAGTCTTTGGAAACAGATAAGAAAACTAACCTGCTTCTCAGTGTCTTCACCAGCTAAACTTTCATTTTCCAAACTAGTTTAGAGTTTCAACACTAAGATCTCTTCAGCATAGGGTTCAACCAGGTTGAAAGTATAGTGACGTAATTCCACCATGTGGTCCATAAATGTTACTTCTGACTCCAAAAGAGATGAACGACATGGCATCAGCAAAAATGCTGAGCTTGAGGCTTCAGAGCAGTAGTTTCCAAATCACTGAGTGATGTCAAGGTGGCTACACCCCTTTTTTTATCCGATAAACAGTTGTAATGACGTGCTTTCAAAGATCAGCTATATAGCAGCATTTTTAAGAATGTATGAATCATTAAGAATCTCATTTTCCAGCAAATCTTTGAAGAAATAGCAGCTAGAACTCCAATAACACACTTTTATAATTACATTTGAAAGTGGATTAAGATTAACTTTTCCACTGTGAACCCCCTTGAAGGATTGCCGTGTAGAAATGAATGCTGATTACAAGCAATCCCTAGACTTTAATGAGTGTCACATTGATCTGCAGAAAGGTATTTATCTGGAATTAAAATGAAACTAACGGCATTACAGAGAAGTGTCTGACTGCAACATCTGAGTATGAAGACATTTGTTTTTAGGACACAAAAATAAAAAGTGATAGTAAAAGGTTAAAGAAAATCATTGTTGGCTTTAAGATTAACAAGTTCAGTAACAGGCATCAACTTCTGGAAAGACTGGATATGCATGTCTGGTTTGGGATTTAATGACTACATTCCTGTGTTATCACTGATGTTGAAGTTTGTCCTCATGAAAAATAATCCTCTTGTCATCAGTGGACAAGTCAAGGTCAGGTTGCATAAAGAAATCATGGGAAAAAACTCCTAGACACGAAACTGCGTGTTCTTCCATCAAGATTGGACAGATAAAGTGCTGGAGGCTGGTGCAAATTATCAAGACTGGCTGCACTTTAAACCCTGCTTTTCCTTTCCCTCTAAGGATCAATCTTTCTCTACTCTCTGAATCACACTGTTTTTCCAGCAAACAATCTGAAAGCTCCTTATTTTGGTGAAAGGGGACTGGCGAATACATTGTAAATTTATGGTGGATGAAGAGTGTCGCTTGTCCACGGAAAGTTTGTGCCTGTTGAGGATTTAGCACCTGCTACTTAGACCCACCCGGTTGGCCTTCTCACCAACAAAGATGAGGTGAAGTATGGGCCCAAACACACAAATCTTGAAGTGTTCACAATGTAACTTGAAACTCTCAGACTCAAACAAGCTACAAGGACAGTGGCCCTGCTGTAGAACTGGTAAAACACCTGAGGCCCTGTTCACGTTTATCATTAGTAATGCAGTTTGAACATTAACATTACTGCACACGCATGCATACTATGCATTAACAATACACCTTCTGTGACGGTCTGTTATCACTTTAAAGCCTTTTATGCAAACAGCCCATACATCATTTCTGTGGGGTCAAATTAGCCACAAGCTAAGAGGCTAGTGGTGTCTCTTTAAAAGCTTTTCTCCCTCATTTTGTCATAAACATGCTTTCAAAGGACACAGTGCTATAGTATTTGGCAGGTAAATCCTATTGAGTACCGCTAGATAGAAATGACAGCTGAATTTTACAAGTTATGAGGGAGTGGGTTCTAAGAGAGTGTACTCTTTCCACCTCTGTTGAGTACACAGTAGCACATATAGAGAGAATGATTCCACATAAAGAGTCAATTGATTGATTTCCCCATCATGCTCTTGGGCAGAGTGTTTAGTTGTGTTTTTATGCGGTTAGCAGTTGTATTTGGATGTTGGATGTTGCAGTATTCTGGGGTTCTTTTGCTCATATTTACAGTAGATTGTTGTTTTTGATTTGAGACACATTTGCACCATGAGTGAAGTTATCCACTGAGTTAGTGTTCCCATCTCTGACATAGGTGCTTCTAAAGGATGCAAAGGGCATATTTTTTAGCAGTATGTATTGCAGTGTTCCCCAAGTAGTTTTTCCTGGGGAACAAAGCTTTCCAAGGACAGAAAGCTGAGGGCCAGACATTGATTTTTTTTTTTCATAAAAATTTCTTGGATGTTCGCATGTACAGTGCTTAACAAATTTATTAGACCACCCTAACCAAAGTAAGGTTTATGCCACAGCTGCCCTAAATTAACAGCATTGGTAATTGCCAAAATCATTTTTTATGTTTCTGCAATGGTTAATACACCAATATGTAGAAGCTCTTTAACCAAAATGATATTTTTAATGCTAAAACACAATTATTATTGTTATCCATGAAATTTCAAATTTACTGATTTACAAAAAACCTGAAAAAATAGTAAAGCACATTATTATTTCTTGATTAATATGTCAAATTATAGTTATTTACTTGCATTCCTGAACAGAAAAATGAGTTTTAGTGGTTGAATGTTATGCTCGATTCATTTCTGACTGTTTATGGCTTTAAAACGGCAACCTATTGTCCACAATATCTGATCAGACCCTGAGATTGTTTTGTCCGACCTGAGATCAGTGCACAGTCCAGAAAGAGAGAGAAAGGTGGATCCTGCAGAGATGTTTCCCTGACTGCTGCGCTATTACTGCTCAAAGAGCTATAAACCCTCACCTACTGAGTGAAAACTTGACCTACATTGCATGTCTGAGGCACAACATTCAGTCGTTCTTCTGTATGTCCATTCTCTCTGAATCCCCCTGACATCCCTGTGCGCGTCATAGGGTTGCGCATCTCAGTGCGTAATTATGTCTTTTAGATCCCTGATGTCATAGGACAGCCTGTGTCCAGGTTAGGATTAAATTTTCAGTTATAAAGAATCTGTTTTATCGTTATGAGAGGAATTTTAACCATTTGATGAGACCTGGAGTCAAGTAGGCGTAGGATTTATAAACTATGTCCCGTTTAAACATAAGTGATTAAGACCATAATTGCACATTTTGTTGATGTAAAATCAAATTGTATGTAAATAAATGTAGTTGATATTAGTTTGGCATTACAGATTCTTTTTAACCCTTAGAGCTCACACGGCATGAATCCATGCCACAGGCACACCCCTTTGTAAGTTGCTTGTTAACTCTTGAACCGTAAGTCGTAGACATCAACTTGTTTTTTCCTGTGAAAGCTCTGTGTTGTGCACTTCTAAATATGTTCTTCATGCATTTGTAACCCTTACAGAACATTTTCTAGTGAGCCCGGAACTTGGCTGACTTCCCGGGGTCTCTGAGGACAGCATTGTTGTATACAACACTACGTGACACAGTTTAAAAAAACGTTAGTAACTTTTGAACCATAAGCCATAGACAATCTTTTTTTCTATAAAAGCTGACCATTTTGCCATTCGTTTGCTATCCTCGATGTCTCTATAGCTCTTAAGGACACTGTTCAAGCAAGCCCAGAACTTCGGGGGAAAGTATTTGCTATCATGAGAGAAGCTGTTTTAATCCCCCACAGGGATAGAAGTTTGGTTTTACAAGGCAAAAACCTCTGAATTTCGTTAAGGTCTGAGATGCAGAAAACTAGTCAGAGGTGCGGGCAGTGCTGGACTCATTGAGAGTCTGTGCCGCTGTGCACGGTGGTAAAATTCTTCATCTTCAATAAAAGAATCAATATTAAATTAGACAAAATAAATACTTCTCCTTCAGTCTTAAAAGTCATGCAGTCTGTATCAGCCTCTTTTTGGACAGCATGTTTGCAGAGTTGAGGTGATGAAGCAGTTGTGCTGCTTTGCTCTCTGCCGTGCGTCTTTTAATGATGCTCCTCCCTGCTCTAAAGGGAGTTCAAAGTACCATATCTAACTCATTAATTGCATAGTAGTACGACCTTTTCTTGCTATATTTATAGAAAGATCATGACAAATGAGTGAAAATTTGTATTTTAAACACCTAAGAGGGTCAATATTAAAAATGAACATACTTTTAAAATTTTCCATTTTTTTTCCCAAATGTCTCGCAGGCCAGATGACACCTGCGGCCCACGGACCACCATTTGGGGATGGCTGATGTATTGCCTTGCTGTGAGGTTGACTCTTCCTTGCTGCAGACTTTCAAGAGTTACTGCAGCTCTGACATTCTGTAAAATATTTAAAACTTTCATACACTTTAAAAAGTGTGGTTTGACTCAAAGTTGTGCTTAAAGTTCCCAAGAACATGCCCCATTATTATAAGATATGAATCTAATGTTAGTTTTAGCACAGTAAGATTTAATTATATTATGATGCATTCAAGGCCAGCTCAGTAAAAATAACTATTAGGCGAATGCAAATAAAATGTCACGTATTTAAAAGGTCACATCAGTTTTCACAAGAAACAATTGCACTTGTGAAGATGAGGATTTTTTTTTTATTTCAGCCATATTGAATAGTAATACCAGATGGAGGCATGGAGCTTTTTAAACTTTTAACACAGGCTCTACTTAACTTATAGGCTCAATAGTGGTATCTTATAAGGACTTGAATGAATAAAGAGTAACTATAAGGGTATCACTATCAATGAAAATAATTAATCCTCATTCCTAGTACACATTGAGGTGCATCCACATAAAGCATTCTGGATTACCATGTGGTTCCCAGATGCCCAAAATGGATATACGCAAATCTGTGTTTATGCTTTGCATAAACAGTCTTTTTGACTCATATGCAAACTAGCAATTAAGACTTTTCTCACCACAGCATTCCTATGTCTTTAGGAAACCCATGTAAAGACACATATGCAAACACATATGCATGAATAATGTCACCTTTGTCAACAAAACTCTATAGACATCTATAGAGAGCTGCAGTCCCTGAAGAACGGCTCACATTGTTAAGATTTATCAATGCTATAAGACAACAGAACCACTAAATAAGCCTATAGCTTAATGTTGTTTTGATTTGTATATTATGAGCAGAATACAGCATTATAATTCAAATGAAAACTGTCGCCCCAGGTATCCACATCATCATGTATCACACATCAGAACTCTGCCTGTCCCTGTTGTGATCTCAAAGCATGTGCATTCTTGTAAGCTTGTGTATGTGGTTGAGTGCGTGTAGGCGTCTGACCTTTGAGAATGACCTCCAGTTCGTCTCGTAAGATGTCAAACGTGCTGTATCTCGAGCTGGTCTCAGGGATGATGTGCTTTTTCAGCCAGCCTCCACAGGCATACTGGTAAAAGTTGTCACAAGGGTCCACGCTAGCATCCATGTTCTCTATGAGACGAGACGCTGCATAGACGGAAAAGGAAACAAGCTGTGAGGACTGTGATGGTCCACTGAAAGCTTTTTTAAAAGATTATTGTTAATATCAGGGATGCTTGCTGAGTCACATTGTTGTAAGATGCTATGGGAGACCTGCTTTACTGAAGGCAGCTGCTTGTTAGCCTAGCTTAGTATGCAAATGAGAAAAGAGAAGAGAAAACGGGCTCTAAGGATTACAAAAGCCACTTACCGGCATATCCAAACCTCTTTGGGTTTCCTTTTTAAGGCAAATATCATATCTTATTACACAAAGTTGACATGTTAATGTTACAGGAGGTTATGTGCAGGACATTTTCTTTATCCAGACGTTTAACTGACACTTTGTCATCTCTTGTTTTTGCCAGAAAGCCTCTACCCAAAGCCAAGAAACAGTCAACAACTTAACCTCATCAATATCACACTGCCTGGCTGTTAAACTTAATGTTTCTGGGTGTTACAAAAACAAGATATGAAGTGTTGCATCAGTCAGCTTTGGAGCTGTGGATACTGTGACCTTCAGCTAAAGCCAGGCTAGATAACTGTCTGAGATCATGATGCTGGGGAAAGATCACCAACTTACACCAGTTTTAATGCTTGCACTTTAAAAGAGCCTTTGGAAAGTCAGGGTAAGTGATAGCAGTGTATACAGTTTGGCACCAGTACTGGAAAAGTGGTAGATTTTTGAGCAGCATCAAATTACTTCAGGCAGTTAAGAGACCTGTAGTAATAAAACTGTCATTCAGATTTGAAGGATTTGAGATATTGGTTCCCCAACCTGTTTCTGGGAAATAGCTGATGAAATGAAATTATAATTAACTTGTAGTAGTTAGGACAGGGTGACTGTCTTTTTGCATTGAAGGTTTATTAAAAAATGTCAGGATACTAGTTTGACTCAATATATGTACACCAATTTCAGAAGACTTTAAAACTGTAGCTCCCTCACAAGTTTTGATTAACAAAATTTTTGTTTTGAGAGCATAGGCTGACCATAAGTCACGACTTGACTGGGCTTGTCCCATTTTGGATCCCTGTGTCCCTACAGAATTGTGGAGCAGACCCATTCTAATTTTAACATATTAAAACACCAAACAAAGTGCCATGGATAGATGCGACACTGACTTTTCTGCATATATGTCAATCAATGTCATTGCCAAGGCTTATGCAGTTTTAACCAACAGTAAACTCTAAAGTTCAGTACAAAGATGTTAATGCATGTGTCAGTCAAAATTGGCATGCCCTTGTTGTTTTGCTCATCCATCTTATTTGTGGGCTTAGCAATGCTGAGACCTATTTCACTGAGGCAAGCACCACTGACAACCATCTTAAAAGAATAAATACTGGTAACACTTTATTTTAGTGAGCCCCAACTATTCTAGTAATTTTGAATTAATTTCTCAGGAATGAGGTGATGATTGCCTTCTATTCAGTTGGCATTTGACCAAGTAATAACTTGGTAATATTAAGGAAGTATTTACCTTGTAATAATCAAGTAAATTCTTGAAATTTTCTGGTAATTAGGTGGTATTTTACCCTAAACCTTACTCCTAACCCTAACCTCATAACTCTATTCCTAACCAAAAAATATACTTTAAAATTATTCAGGGACGACTCACTTTAATTTGGTGGGCGAAAATAAATAAATTACCTGGGAATTATCAAACATGATTGAGATTTATGAATCGGGGTCTGGGAGGTCACGATGTGATTTGGAGCAGTAAAACAATCGTGTTGACACCACACACGAGGATTATTCAGACAAATATCCGTTTGCGACAAGGCTCTCCTTGGGATACACTCCTACGACCGTTGGGAGAGGCAAATCTTTCCTCAAATCAGGCTTAAAATCCTGTAGTGTGCGGCCAGCCTTAGGGTTTGGGTTAAGGTTAAACCTACCTGAAAATTGCCAAAATATTATCAGGAATTAATTGATAATTAATACACCATTAATAGGTAAATATTTCCTTAATGTTATAGAGTTATTACTTGGTAAAATGCTACCTCTTTACGATGTTATTACCACCTTATTCTTGAGAAATTACTACATTATTACAGTTATTGCTTTTTGATTGGGCTCTGATGATCTATTCATTTATAGTAATAAGCTGGTATTTTACCAATTAATATGGTAGTATGGAAACAGAATTTACCTAGTCATAAGGTATTCATTTTACAATATTTCTTTTGAATATTTTGGTCATTTTCTGGTAATAAGTTGGTATTTTACCCTAACCCTTCCCCCTAAACTTACCCTAACCCCCAAAACCTAACCCTTAATTACTTAGGAATGACTCACTTAATTTAGTGGGCAAAAATAAAGAAATTACCTGGAATTATCAAGCACTTCATATAGAAAATTATCATCTTATTTGTGATGAATAACTTGGTAAGAAATTCCATCAATAACTGGATAATTGCCAGAAATTTGCAAGGATTAGGTTAGGAAAGATACAATGACCCTCCCTGTCCCATCCACCAACCAGGCAGTTTGGCGTAAAGGTCCAAGGGAGAAGCACTCCAGCCCAACATTACCCAGACACTCACACATGGCCAGGTAAGGGGGTTTCAAGTAGAAGTGGGTTGAGTGTCAACCATTCAAGTTTTATCAGTATTAAGAGCAGGGCATCTGGTACTTGGTCCAGGGATTTATTGTGCTTTAATTTATGGTGCTGAGGTAAAGTGCGTTGGTCGAGTTGTTGTTGCTTTGTGGTGTTATTATTTTTAATTGTGTCTACTTTTGTTTCAGCCCTGGAGAATGACATATTAGGATTAGACGGTTAGGGTCGGGGAAAAAATACCACCTAATTACCAAATAACTGCCACAATATTATGTGGAATTACTTGTTAATTAATACATTATAACTAAGTAAATACTTCCTAAATATTTCTGATTTGTTGAGGGTAAAATTAACCTGTCACACCAGATGGATGTGTTTCACACATCCATCTGGGGAAGCTTCAATAGGAGACGTTTGAGAAAAGGCAGAGGCTTTGAAAGTACTGCCCCTCGTCGCTGATTGGTCCTGTCACTTTCTAACCGGACCCAAACGATCCAGATGGGAGCTTAACAAGATGGATTCGCCAGTGAGAAACAAGGAAGTGGGCGTATCCATCTACTCTTCAAGGTTAGGGTAAAATGCCAACATATTACAAGGTAATAACCACCTTATTCTCGATGAATTACTGGATAATTACCCTTATTAGTTTTGCCCACTTAACCCAAATATTTTACATCACTGCAGTCCTTGTGTTTTGTTTTTGCTGGGGTTATATCATTTTTAGTGGTTGTGTTTTTTTCATATAGTCCTAGAACATAATAACAGAATAATTATAAGCAGTCCAGTTTAAATGAAGTATGCTGTAATGCATTGACTGAACCACTGGAGGACTCAGATGGTACCGTAATGTTTAAAAAGACAGCAAAAGTGTACTCTCAGATACCCCCTTAGATGGATAAACATGATTGAGTGCCCTCAAAGTGGACCAACCATGATAAAGCTCCCTCCAAGGGGATAAAATCTGACAAAAAGGGTGTCTGTCCAGTGAAACTGATAGAGTGCAGGGCAAATGCCATAAACTCTTTCTTTGTACAAGTCCATTGAATTTATACTGCTTTTATTGTATATTTATGTATTGATGTAGGGAAAATAAAATTTGAAATAAAATTTATCTCAATTAGCTTCTTGGTTTAAAGTTCATGTTCCGTGTTTATCTCTTAGAATAAATAGTTTCATGGTGAATTATTCCTCATCTGTTTAATGAAAAAGGACTAGTAGGTAAAATCATTATGATTAAAATAATGATGATAGTAATGATAATCTTAACCAGGGTTTCTAACTATTTCACTTAAATATACAACCTTTTTTTGTGTGCTGGTGCCTCGCTGCATACAGCAGATGCCTTTTTATTATCATTATCAGCATCATGAGCCCACCGCTGGACAGGGCAAGAAAAGAAGTTATTATTGTATCATAGAAATTATTCTGTTTTTACATTTTTCAAATAAAGTTTTGTTTGAGCGCTGGGATATATTTTCATCTGCTGACAAAGGTGTTTTCTTTGATGTTGAATGATGAACTGATAAAAAATCCAATTTCACCATGAGCTCATACATGTGGGTTTGTGGTAGAATTAAAGTGTTCTTACTTGGAGGCTTGAAAACAAAGTCAGCCTTGGAGAGCAGAAGACCTCAGCAGATAATAATGCTACAGTTAAACATCTTGTGATCTGCTACTCTGAAGAATCCTAAATACGTAAAGATCAGATAGAAACAAGCTAACATTCAGAGCATGATGCATCTTTCCAAGCATCACCAAAAGACACATTTTTGGGACACAGCTTATGTAGCTTGGTCCCAACATTATACTCTATGCTTGTGATTGTGGGGCCTGTCATATGAAAGAAAAAGTTCCTCTTTGCTGTTCTGTTACACTCGTTGCTGGTGGTATCTATGAAACCTGCATGGTGGCAGAAAAACATCTGCACTACTGGTGGCAGCCAGTTGTATGCTAGCCAGCTACAGGATAAAACATTGCCAATGTTGATTCCACTTGTCAGTGGGATTATTATGGTGGCCCTCAGTGTTGGTCAGATATCGTGTCCAAGCTGTAACTCAGCCACCTGTCCCCAAGTCTACTGTCTGCTTGTAAACCAGCATAGCACAATTAGCTCTCGCAGCATGGTACAGTTTTGCTGCATTTTGATTAAAAAAAATTGACATTTAGTTCTGTGTCGCCTGTGTGTTAGACTGGCCTGTGGGCACTCACCCAGAGCAAAGAGTAACCAGGACAGCCATGTCTGAATTCAAATTAGTAGGTGGCCATCTTCAACTGTCAATTAAAGAGCAACATAGACGGCCCTTTATTGTGGTTTTGTCCCATGTAAGGGCACCTTAGAGGGCACTCTATCACATTTTGTCCACATAGTTGCCACCTCCTGCAGACCACTACTATATGACGCCGCCTCTATCAGAACCAAAGTGCTGTAAATTGCCAGGACAGTGCTATTCCAATTTTATTTTTTTAAAAATTAAATTACATTTTATATCTTCATTCATAAAAAGTCTTGCAGTTATGTTTATGAAACAACCACATTGCCAACATTATAGAAGAAGCAACATTTCATGAATAAAACTAAAAGAAAAAGTCAGTGGAGTCATCCAGGATTAAACACTGTGCAGTAAAGACCCGCTACAGAAGTAGAGAAGCCAACAGTGTTTTGATTTATTTTTTGTTAGCTTAAGCTAAAGGTAGCATACATTAGCTACAAAATTAATGTCACTACGTATGCCGATATAGCTTGGTTAGCTTTAGCAACCTAAGCGTTAGCAAACAAAGCTAAATCTTACAAAGCTACGTAGATAATGTAGCTCTGTAGCAGATATTAGCTTCATAGCTATGGTACTATAATCATCCATGAGTTTAGCGCGCTTTAGTGGCTTTAACAATGTTAGCTATGTAGCTATGTTATCAACATAGCTTGCACAGCTGGAACCACATAAGCTACCTTTGCTACATTGGAGTGCTTTCATTGAGGAAGAACTTTTGTCCTGTAAGCAGACTGTTCAGCGGCTATAGTAAACATTTTGTTCTTAGATTTTGCAGGTCAGGTCACTTTTGGTACCCTTACCTTAACCTTTACCCAAACTCTGCATTTCTCAACCTTTTTTTCTGTCGAGGCACCCTTTCAGCACCCTTTCCAGTCTCTCTACTCAAATGTGCAGATAATAAAATGAACGTTCAACGTCCCAGTAACTGCTTAGGAATTTGTGCAATTATGGAATTTGCTAGATAAATCTCAAAAGACATCTCTTAAAACAATTAAAATGCCCATATTTCAGGAAAAGGCCATGCGTGCTGTTAGAAACCCCTCTTAATCAACTTTGAAATCAGTCGTCTCGGGACTTCCTTGGTTGAAGCACGGAGCTATTTTCTGTGTATACTGGAGTGGAAACCAACTGGTTTTCAGCTGGAATTAGTTTCCTTTTAAGGTTAATAAATATTGGCGTTGGATGGCTGCATAGACTAGTAAACTGACCATACCAAACCCTGTATTTCAGGCTGTATCAGAGCCCTCTAATACACTGGTATTATTAAAACAACCAAACACTGGATTGAGATGCAGTCTGTGTCTCTCTCTTCTCAAAGGTTTCCAGGCACGTTCAACTTCCAGGCGACCCCAGGATAGACCCTGAACTCACCAGAGAGGTTTTATTTCTCATTTGGCATGCATACACCTTTAAGATCCCCCTGAAGGAGCTAGATAACATTGAAGTGGAGAGAAGCATCTTGAATACCATACCAAGGTTTACACACCTGACCTTGGATAGATGGAAGGAAAATGGCTCCCTGGTAGTGTTGTTGTTTACTACAAAAGGTTTCAGCCCATAACTTCAGTCTTCAAACTCTTACTGTTAAGCTCTTAAGGTTTTACAATTTGTATATTCCGATAAAAAACTTCAGCTTGGGATTCGAGTAGCTCCTGATGGATTTGCTGAAGCTCTGCTCTTTTTCACAGTCCAAGTTTCTCTTGCAGTTATTCAAAGGTGATCCGAGGAGAATTACCCTTTGCAACACGTTTCTGCTGATCATGACAGTTTGTTCAATCACTGTTTTGACTTAGAGGCAACATACTCATAGTTGAAGAGGCCATTTTCTCTAAGTATGCCTGTATTCCCTGTGCTTCAGCAGCAGTCTCAATTTTCCCATTCTGTCCTCCTCTGAGAAAAATCAAAGCCCTCAGAATGAGACAATAAAGAAAAGGTGCATAGACACAAACAAACAGTGCTTACCTGACTGCGTGCAGTCAGCTGTGGTGCAGATTTCATCTACAAGAAAAATGCAAAACAAATCATCACTCACAGGGATTTTTGCAGTCATCAGTCATTATGTCAAATACTCATTCTCTCCTCTACCCTTCTCTTGATTTATTTCTCTATCTCATCCTTCATGCACACAGCTCTAAACTACTTAGAAGTGTTTCTTTCAACCTGTCAGGAATAATTTAGGCACTAAAGTCTTAATCAAACACAGACTGACACATACAGACTAAAGCGCACACACACATGAACGCCCATCAGTTAATAGTCTCATGACCTTTAATAAACCGTTTCACAGCATGCAGTGAACACACAGGTGAAAACATTAACAGACGTTTAACACTCATTTTCCAGACACAGCTGTCTACTCTGCATTTAACATTGGAATGATTTAGATAACAATAACTCACCACACAGACAAATACATGCATGTTATACTGTATGTAACAGTGATCATCATTATCAGTGGCATCCTCAGATGGTAAAAAACAGCAGCTATTTGAGTGCCCACTTGAGGCTGGCTGCAGGACTATTGACCTTATGTAGTTTCAAGTTTCAGTGACATCTACTATTGGTTTCTGAGGAGGTACAGCCAAATGTTGATGGTCAGCATATTGGAAATGCTGGCTCGACCTTACTTTTGGTCACCCTAGCAACAAGCAGGGAACTCAAACTCTTGGCAGACGGCTACAACATGTCCATCTGTCAGCCACATAAGCCACACCCCCATTATGAATGACTCTTAGCCTCAATATCATCAAAATAGATGAGATATATAAACCAATCTCCCTCTGTACAGTGTGTTTAAGTAAAGTAATTAGCTCATTTTTATTTAAACCAGGCTGTAAATATGTTTATTTCTACTGTAAAAGTATTTTAGAGTAGGTGTCGATTAAGCTAGTGGTTCTCAAACTATTCCGCCCACGACCCCCAAAATAAAGGTGCCAGAGACTCGGGACCTCCACTGTACCTGGAGGTGGTTGAAAAGCCAGGAACATTTAAGAATAGTCATGTGCAGACAAGGCTGTCCATAAGGAGGGATAAAGGAGGAGGTTTATGGGACCCAGCCAAACTATGGGCCCATGGTGGTCAGCATAACCATGGTCCATTGTGAATTTAAGCTGTGAAAACCATATTTATATTTGACCTGAATAATAAACTTTCTTTTTTTAAATATTTATTTTTGAGCCTTTTTGGGCCTTTATTAGATAGAAGAGGACAGTGGATAGACTTGGAAACAGGGAAGAGAGTGGAGAGAGACATGTGGTCAAGGGCCACAGGCCAAAATTGAACCCAGGCTGCCCGTGTACATGGTGTGCATCTTAAACCACTAAACCATCTGCGCGCCCGAATAAAAACCACTCTTATCAAAGAAACAAATATCTTTATTTATTATTTTGCCTTCTTTAGATGAAAAATACTTTATTAAAACATAATTTAAATGGGTTAAAAATGCTATAATTGCTTAATAATAGCTAAAAATGGTAAAAAAAAAAAAAGTGGTGAAATTGATTTTTTAAAGAACATCAATGGGTTAAAAGTGGCAAAAATTAGATACAAGTGGCAAAAAATAACCAAAACTTGGTTAATGTTGCAAAAACGGGCACAAAAAGTGGTAAAGGGGTATTTAATAGTGGGTGAAATGGCTATAAAGTGCAAAAAAGGTGGAAATGAGGTGGAATGGGAAAAAAAAATTGATATAAACAGGCAAAAATGGGTTAATTGTGGTTAAAATGAGCAAAAGCATAGAAAAAGTGGTTGATAGAGGTAACAATAGGCAGAAAGTGGCAAGAATTAGTTTTGAAGTGGCAAGAACAGGCAGGAAAAGTGATGGAAAGGGTTTCAAATTGACAAAGATGGGTTTTAAGTGGCAAAAATGTGCTAAAATTGGCAAAACTGGTGTTAAAAAGTGATGAAAACTTGTTAACTTTTGGTAAAATTGGTGTAAAGTGGCAACAGCCTAATTTTCGAAAATATTCTTAGTTTTTTTTTTTTTTTTTTAAGGCATCTGGCGACCCCCTCTCAGTGTCTCGCAACCCCTAAGGGGTCCCGACCCCAAGGTTGAGAACCACTGGATTGAGCAGCAGGGTCCATAAAGGCCACCCATAAAGGGGTAACAACGTACAGCCTCAGCGGCCCAGATGTTGGCGAAGACTGTCCAACCTAAATCTAAGCAATTTTAATTTTATTTTAAGCCTAATTGTTTCTTATTAAATCAACAAAAATGCATATTTGTCATTCTTTTGTCAATTTTAAAATGTAACCCCCCTCTACCTAGGATGGTATGATCCTTTATTTTGTAGTATTAACACTGTGGTAGGCCCAAGCTGCCTCCAATAGGGAAAGGGGGGGGCGTGCAAGTTAGCAATAAATGTATCCATCCTAAATGATCTAAATGATCAATATTTAAAGGCAGTAATTGGATAGGGGCACAGTTGAGTTGACTGACAGGTGGGTGCATTGGAGCAGTTTGCCAGTAAGCATAAGGCCCACCTCAGCGCTACCTTTTTGTCTCTAGGATGATTAAAAGTTGAGTCTGTTTCAGTGACTTCCAATGTTGGGCTTCAAATCGTTTCTCCAGGAGCCAAAAGTTCATGTCCCTGAGACTCTGGCCATGTCTGACACAGTCCGTGTGTTTTGTTTTCTTGACCTGCTGAACTTCACAGTTGTTACTTTTGTTAATGAATAATGCATAGACTTATGGTTAAGCTGTTTATTATCCATGTTAATGTCAAACTAGTGGATAAATTCTCTTGAAGCTTCCCACAGATATCGTTCAAGTGATTAATTAATCTCCTCATGTTATGTAACAATGTATTTGTGTCTACTAAGAAGTCGAACCAATTTGATATCAAAGTACAAGAAAGAAAAGAATCAGTGTGGATATTAATGAGTGGGAACAGAATGTGATACTTATATTGTGGCATTGATCTGAACCAGATTCGATCAGTTCCCCACAGCGAGGAAAGGCAGGGAAGTGATCCATTCCTCATTTTGTGACATTTACAGCAAAATGTAAGATTTTTCATACTTTGCAGCAGTCTGAAATGTGAAACAGCACAGTGTTTTGAGTTACACGCCGTTGCCTGAGAACACAGAAGAGAACCTTTGCACGCTGTTTTCTTCTCTTTCTGGCTCAGCGGTTGTACTTTTGCACTTTGCTTTTAAAAGCACACAGCTCAAGTGTCTCTCTTTCACCTCAACGCATGCTGCACTACCATTAACCATGAACTCAGCTGTAAGTGGTAGTCAAGTTATGGACACAGTTAATAAAAGGAGCTTTGAAACTTCTAAAAGGTTCATTTAATATGGTGGAGGGCGGGAAAAAGCAAAGACTATCCATGCTGAGTGTCTCCTAAAAATAGTTCATTTAATTATGACACACTTTTTTGAATCACTCTGGTTTTTGTCAACGTCCTATGAATATATTTTTTCTTTTAAGGATCCACTGGGGTTTTCAGATATTCCATCACTGTCCTTTCTTTAACACTCACCAGTTTTCTGTGTGGCAAATAGGATGACGAGGGCGACAATGACGATGAAGAGCAAGGACACGATGGTAATTAGGCCGATCTCCAGAGAGGTCCAGCGGGGCTTTTTAGCCGACTTTGGGGGGCTAGTCTCTGTCATTCTCAGGTCTCCTCCTTCAGCTGCCGACTGTATCAACTCACCTAAGGGGGAGAGGGGAGAGACCACAGAGGACTGGATTCAATGATAAAATGGGAAAGATTAGTCAGTAATGAAAGGAATCCTGACTGGTAGAAAGACAAACTACAGTACCTATAAACAGATGTTGAACCTTTTTATTGATTTTATAAATCAATCATGATCAATATAATACAAAAAACACTCTTTAATGTCAAAGTGAAAACAAATTTGTAAAAAGTAACATCAATTAAACAAATAAATGTGAAGTAAAATATGTGACTGCATTAATATTCACCACCTTCAAGTCAATATTTAGCAGATGCACCTTTGGCTGCAATCAAAGCACTGAGTCTGTGTGAACAGGTCTCAATCAGGCTTGCACATCTGGACACTGCAATTTTACTCCATTCATCTTTGCAAAACTGCTCAAGCTCTGTCAGGTTGCACAGGGGTGTGATAAGACCTTTTCAAGTCCAGCCACAAATTCTCTATTGGACTGAGGTCTAAACTTTGACTCGGCCAATTCAGAGCATTCACCTTGTTGTCTTTAAACCATCTGAGTCATTGTGTTACCGGAAAATAATTCTTCTCCCAAACTGTAGTTTTCTTTATTGTCCTCCAGGATTTTCCCATTCTTGGCCACATTCCCTTTACCCTCTACCTTTACAAGCCTTCCAGGGCTGGCGGCAGAGAAGCATCCCTACAGCATGATGCTGCCACCACTGTGCTTCACAGTGGGGATGATGTGGTTGTGGTGATGTGCAGTGTCTGCCAAACACAGTGTCTTGTATGATGGCCAAAAAGCATTTTTTTTCCACTTGACTATGGAGTCTCCCATGTGCCTTTTAGTGAACTCGAATCGTGATATATTCTGAGTTTTCTTCAACAGTGGTTTTCTCTTTGCCCGTCTCCAATAAAGCTTTGACTTTTGAAGAACCCAGGCAACAGTTGTATGAAGTCTCTCTCATCTCAGCTGCAGAAGCTTATAACTCCTTCAGAGTAGTCATAGGTGTCTCGGTGGCCTCTCTCACTAGTCTACTTGCACTGCCACTTAGTTTGTGAGGACAGTCTGATCTAGGCAGATTTACACATGTGCTATAGCCCATCCATTTCTTGATGACGGATTTAAGTAAACTCCAGGTGAACTTCAGTGCCTTGGAAATTATTCTGTATACGTCCCCTGTCATATTTTTTCTCCCCAAGTTGCTTGGAGTGTTCTTTTGTCTTCATGGTTTAATGGTAGCCAGGAATACTGATTAAACAGTGACTGGACCTCAGTTGATCCCCATTTCACTAATTGTGAGACTACTAGCACCAATTGGCTGGCTGAATTATGTCAGTCACTTTACAGGGGGGTGAATATTTATGCAGTCACTTATTTTGGACTACATATTTATATTTAATTGACATCACTTTGTAGAAATCTGTTTTCACTTTGACATTGAAGAGTTTTTTTAGAACATTATTTTGTCAAAAAAGCCAAATTTTATTGAACATGATTGATTTATACAATCAATAAAAGGGTAAAACATCCAAGGCACTGTCGTTGATTGGAATTCTTGAGTAATTGCACTACCATTAAAAGTTGAGCTTTTACAATACTTATTGCAAAAGTAAGTATTTTATGTTAACAAGCAATGCTTTTTCACTCAGTATGCATAAATCAAGTGCAATGGCTTTACTTTCACTCCATCTAGATGAAGTCAGATGCAGATTAAACCATCTACCCTCAGATTAATTGGTGTAAATTCAACAGTGGAAAAAAGGAATTCATTTGGATCTGAGAAGGGCGTCTTGCAAGCATGGCAAGAAAAATGGAGAAAAAAGTGATTTATAATATGCATTCTTCAGTTGTTATTAATCATACTCAAAATCTTTTTGTACATTTTTCTCATACTGTGCTGACCTGATTCAAAGTATCAATCTTCTAGAGACCAAAATTGATCCAAGGAATCTGTAGCATTTAAGGAATTTGTGCATTTGACCTTTCTCCACAAATTTGTCTTCAATACAGATTTTAATGTGTCAGCACCATTAAAAAATACAATTCTGAAATCCATTTATCTTAGAAGTCATCAGTCAAGACGTCAAAACCCACTAGTTGTGGTATCCCAAATGCAAGGGTTTTCCCCACTTTTGCATCACATCACTTTCAGCTGAGATTTATTAATTTCGACAATCAAAAACAAACATTCTGTCAGGTCTTGGGATTTTTTAGGGCATCAGCCGCAGAAGGAAAATACAAAGAGAAAGGAGATAAAAGACACATGACTGTGATAAGAAAACCAATGCGAGGGACATAAAAGATTTTTTTTTTTTTAAACCAGTCTCAGAGCAAAAGGTGAGAACAATAGAAGTTTTTACCCTCTGGTGGCAGTACACTCCAGACAAAAAAAATAAAGAAGAAGAAACACACACTTCTTAGGAAACAAAGACCGACCTTCCTTCTGCTTCTCACTCTACGCAGTTGTTTTCCTCTCTGGGGCCAAGTGAGAACTTTACAAAGTTCATGTAACAAGCAGTTAAGTCTATCTCTGAAGGCAATTAATCCTTAATCCTGTACTGCTCCTGCTCACATACACAGCCCAGCTCTCACATACACTTTTACAAGCTGGTGTCATGAGGTGGCCGTGCAGATGGGTGGGTCTCCCAGTGTGCCGGCTGAGATGAGAGGGCAAAGTCTCCCGGTATCCTTTGATTGAGCATTCACATGACATCACCTTCACACATCGCTCCTGAATGTCAAATCCCCTCTGATTCCTCTTCATGACTAAACAATCATCTAATGTAAACTTCCTCAGGTAACAGCCATTATACAGCCTGGTAATTGGCCATTACTGTATCCGCCAACTACAACACACTCTCCTTACTCCACAGCAGCATTACAGCATGCATGACTTTACTACAGAGAGCAGTGCCCTTAAATGTGTAATAGATCCCTTTCTTTCTGCTGTGTTTGCCTTTGAATGATGTGATACCATACAGCAGCATAAAAGGAAGAGCTAATGAGACCGTAGGAGTTGATATATTCATCCCAGCTAACTGACAACGTCTCTCCAGCTACAGGAAAAGGCAGAAAGTTCAACTTTTTTTTTCAATCCAGAGAGCAAACACATCACTATGACAGCCGTCCCACAGCTCCAATAAAACCATGTGTGCATGTCAGCATTGCGGAGGCTGTACATTATATTTCCTCCCTGTTATACTGACACGTTGCTTTCCAAAAAATGCGAAGCTTCTGTGGAAATTTATTAAAAAAAGGGAAGAGGGACGTAAAGATGGAGGTGAGGAATGTGCAAAAGAGTTAGGAGGAGAAGGTGGGGGTGAGTTGTAAAACCGGAGAGGGACACTTAAATTATGTTTGAGAGTCCCTCTATGTGGTCTGAGGTATTTTGGGTGTAAATCTTATAAAACGATTAATGCTTGTCCTTCAAATGCACTTTCACTCAGTCATGATGCTCACTGCTGCTTTGCTGAAGGTACTGCACCAATTTAAAGTCAGTTTTCCCTCATTGTTGCATTCTTACCTGCATAACACTGGTGCCTTTAACCCTGTATAGGGGCACCTTTTGAAATACTTAGAAATTCAAAATTGAAGCCCTGGAGTATTATTAGTTAACATCCCAATATTAAGTGACCACATTTGGTTTCTTGCCCATTACTAGTAAAGAAATCCATAAAGTGTAAGCATATCAAAATGTTAATGGTGGAAAAATGAACACATATAGAGCCTAATTAGTATTTTCTTTCGCACTAATAAGTTATTTTAATACAAAGAATTTATTTCTCAATACATAGCAAGGTTTCTTTAGATTTTGACCCCTTTTAGAGGCAAGGCATGATTGGCTTTAGATGGCAGTACCACCTTTGTTGTCTTATGACTCCAATAGGGCTGTTATGCTGTTGTAAACAGACTAAAATCACATGTATTTCACTATTTTTACCACGTTTTCCTGCATAATTCCACCAGAAAACATAAAAACATCACATATTTTATATATCTAAATTAATTCGAGCAGAAATAAGGCTCTCAGTAAAAATGAAACTGATAGAAATCACATAGGCATAATAAAACTGCTATAGAGTCAATAAAGTTACCAAAAATCCCTCCTATTTTACTATCTAAACCATGAACAGTTCTATAAATTAGTCAAACTTACCACTAGATCGCTCTTGACTCTTTTCAAAACCTGTGGCAACATCTAACTAAACGATAGAGTACTATTATCCTACATTTTAATAAGTTATTTGTCAATAAAGTATCAGTAGTATGCCTTGCCAGATGAGTCAGCCATATGTTTTAACAAGACAACATTTAACACCCGTAAGTCCAAATATGGTTCCTCCATTTTTCATGCTAAAACTTCAGTAATTGCTAGCAAATCCTACGCAAACATAAACCTATCTTAAAGTCTATTAAAACCTACTTTAAAGTCATACAGAGGTGAAATTTTTTTCCTGATCTCTAGAAAGTTTGTGCATAATGAAAACTGCAGCACATTTTCATCAGCTCTCACAGACATTAGGCTAATCATTACTCTATTTATGCTGAGCTTTTGCCAGCCTCATCATTAGATACCTGATCCAATAAGGCCAGTTTGCATAGAAAGGGGTGGGGTTTTTTTCACAAAATAACTGTATAATGGCTCAGCATCTCTGCATGCTGGTGCATATGTGCAGTGATAGGCCAACAACACAATAAGGGAAACATTAAATCTGTGCCTTGTGACTTGTTTACAAAGTTTTTTGTGGAGCTTTAACAAAGCATCACACTGCCCACCTGCCGTGTGATGCTTGCGACACAGAGACAGACTCATATTCAAATATGTTTACGCAGCACCATGAACTACAGTTGACAAACAGCAAGTAAACGGTGATTTCTCTGAGAATGATTCGAACAGCAATGTGGCACATATTCTGTTATCTTGTTTGATATGAGCTTTAAAGAGAGCTGACTTTGATCAGAAATCATGGGGCAGGTTTATCTACACGTCCATTTCGGGTGTGACATCTTTCCCAGCTCCAACATCTGACTTCCGTGGTAAATGGAATGAGCAGAAGACCCCAAATGATGACTTGGTGCAACATTTTGGGATTTTATGGAGAATCTGTACATCTTTATGATTATTTCATGTCACCAGTTTTGAACCAGTACATGCATGAGTTCTTCTGAGAGGTATCAAGGACAATTGGAGCAACGGTGTTGCGTATGAATTGAGACTGACACGTTTCCTATTATAGTAGTATGATGTTAGGGCCATTTGTTGGGGACCAAAAGATACGTCAAAGTGTATTTTTGAGTTCTGCAGGAAACAGGAAGTTTGAGAAGCTCTGTGTCATTGGTGTTTGGTCAGATGGTGTGATGTAACTTTTTGTGATGCTTAGAGAAATCATGTTGGTTCTCCTGTATTATAGGGAGTTGGGGGAAGGCGAAGAAGGAAGTTGACCAAAGTGACCATGTATGGTTCCTTGCCCAATAAAGGGTTAAGGATGTGAGGAAACGCCTGCTCAAACTAATTTCGATGCAAGCTTTTTTCCCTCTGTTATTGTTGAAGGACATGTTCCCAGTTTTAACTTCTAATCATGTCGCTCTGATGTTTCTTCCTGAGTTGTTCTGTCCTCCTTCTTGTCAAAGTAAGGACAACCAAAAGTCAGAAACATCTCTTTGTGGCTGTCTTCGCCGTCTGCCTGTCCATCATGATATATCTACAGCATAAAAATGTCCCTGTGTCTTCTGAGACCTCGCAAATGCCTTCAAAATTAAAGCCATCATTCACTGGGACACCTGAAAACACACGTGTCGGCGTACACACAGGCATAAGTGCTCGGGTCAAAGGGAAAGTACTTGGACAAAGTCACTTTTTTACAGCCTACATTCAAGTGAGCCATGAACATGCCATGTACACTAATTGAGTTTGAATAAGTGCAGGAATGTGGCCTACTTTAACTTAAAATAACACCTTCTCTGGGACATCACTGTCAGCACAGGGGCCTATAGCTGCACACCCAAGACTAAAATCACTTGAAGATCATTTTTGTAAGAGGAGTCTTGATACCCAAAGGTGTTGTAATCTGGCAGAGGGTGAAGTCTCTTAAATTGCTTTCCAAATGCTTTATTGGATAGCAGGATGGGTAGAAAAAAATAACTTTAAAAGATGTAAGAACTCTAAACAGTCCCTGTGCCTATAAAGCTGGAACATGAACACGGCATGAATAGAACACCCAGCTGGAATAATAAGACTTTTTCTGATGGCACTAAATTCAAAAGAGGTGTTAAAAGTGATAAGAGATACGCAGCTGCGGCTCACGCGCGGTCATTTGCAACTGCAGTTAAATACATGCCAGCTCTCCATCTCCTGTTGCACGTCGGGAATTCCAAGGGGAGGGTAGCATGGCATGATCAACTGGTGCATGCTGCCCTGGCCCGTGTCGCCAAGCCGGCACGCGCATACGCAAAAAATAGTGCGCTGGCGCGCGCGCGCACACACACAGACACAGAGAGAGCGAGAGAGAGAGAGAGAGAGAGAGAGAGATGGAAAAACGCACAGATGGCACAGCGTTATGAGAAGCGCCCGGGCTGTGTGAGCGACTTACCAGATGTGTCGGGAAATTTTCGGTCGATGATATATATGGGCATCCCATCCAGTGATCAAACATCCATCTATTCCACAAAGGGAGCGCGAAGTGCTGATCGATCTGCTTCTGACTATCTATCTGCTTCACCCTGGATTTCAACAAGGCACACACCGATCCCGCCTCTCTCCTTCTTCTTCTTCTTTTTCTCCTTTTTCTTCTTCTTCCTTTGGATTTCTATTCTAGAAGTGCACATTCACTCAGACGTTCACAGACGCACACACAGATCCTTCACTAAAACTACCTATTGTACTGTACCTCATCTACCCACAGAGGATCGCTGAATTCAAATGAGCCATCAGACTCTTGCGCGGCGCAATTGGTCAAGTGTGTGCTCCACAGGGGAGAGATCCCATATTTATAGAGCCTGACATGTAGTGAGGCAGCGAGGCAGCCGTCTGAAGTTCCCTGTCCACCGAACCTCCTCCATCAGGGCGGCGTTTAGAAGTGACCCTGTCAGCGGCACTTGCTGTCAGCGCGTCTAAGTAGCTCCAGGGCGCAGGTTCAGGTGAACCGAGAGATCAGCTGACGTCTTGTGTATCACACTGTATTTACTTAATAGGCTGTCAGGAGTGCATACAGCATAATCACTGCTGTAGTCGTTTTGAAGGAGGAAGATGAGGGTGAGACTAAAGTGACCAACTGTTTGGTTTTCCAGTCGAAATCCACAAAATGATTGAATGGCCAGGGGCGGATCCAGACTTTCTGTCTTGGGTGGCCCATCAGGGGTGGCATAGTGTATGTGTGTACAACCTCATCAGTAAAAATCATTTTTATCAACCTTTTCTGTCTGTGCCTATCAAATCTATTTGCACTGTAAGCTTCTAAAATATTTTAAAGTTCTATAACATTTTAATATTGAAAAGTAAAGCAACATTTTTTTTTTGGTTTAATTCTCCATAATCACAAGTGTTCCAAGCACAGATAAAAGAACAAACAAAACAAAATCAACCTCACCAAAAAGCATGAATAGCTACATGTAGTCTGCAGCAGCACACTTGTTTCTAACCTAAGACCCTTTTCTTCATGCTGGCCACAATCATTCATCTAGTCTCATCTGAGAGACTGTAAATCTCAGGACCGAAATACACGCTAAAACTTTGAAAATAAAATCATATCAAGTGTCTTTTTAGAGATAGAGTAAGTGTGAAGGTAAAGCTTAGGGTACCAAAAGTTAAAAGCATAGACCATAGAAAGAATTGAACAAACCCTGTGTGACGTCAGCCGTCTGGTTACAATAGACGAACTCAAACAGCTCCTGAAGCCAGTCCGCGGCAGCTTCCATATGAAAATCGCAGTCTCAACCAAACTTTGGATCAATCTAATGGCCCACCCACTAAGCCGGACTTCCTGTCAGCTAGCTAGCTAGTATTCTGGTTGACAGAAATGGAGCCTCTGTCCGTCAAGCTATCTGTCAATCAAATGAGACACGCCAATCAGTCAGCAGTGAGGTTTTTCTTAAATATAATCTAAACCATCGTGGTACGTACAGTGAGAGCACATGAAGACATTAGCTGATGAGACATGTTTGGTCTGTTCAACCAGGCTGTAAACAAGTTTATTCCTAGGGTAAAAAATGGCTTTCTAACAGGTGTTCAGACGGGACTTCCGGTGTTCCTGCAGCCTCAAGTGGACACTCGCCAATCTGCAAAGTGCATTTTTTTTGCACTTCCTCATTGGCCTCTATTTTTCAGGACCGGAGGTTGCCGCTTGGTTAAAGGTCATAAACCTGACCTGCAAAACCTGATTACAAAATGTTTCAGGAAAAAAGCTCGTCCTCCACTAAAGCATTTCTTACATAGCTCTGTTGGCTGCATAAGCTGCGTAGAAAACAGAGCTACATAGCTAACGGAGCTAAAGCTAAGCACACGAAATAGCTACATAAACTATGCATCTACATGATCTGCATAGCTACATTAGCTTTAGCTAAGTTTGCTAAAGCTCACATTACTAAAGCTAACTTAGCTATGGATAACACAGCTATTAAGCTTACATAGCTAAAGCTAAGTTCACAGATTAGCTATTTAAGCTATGTAGGTATGTTATCAAGCTAGCTACATTATCTTTAGCTACATTTGCTAAAGCTCAGGTTGCTCAAACCAACCTTTATTCTGTTTATTAAATATTTATTTGTCTGTAGTGTTTGCTATGTGGTTGTTTCATGAATGTTACTTCCAGATTTGTTTATGGGTAAAACTGAATTTAAAAAAAACTAAAACTGAAAAGACGTTGTACCTGCACATGACAGCATTTAATTTTTGAGATATATGCCTCAAATGAACAGTCCACCAAAGTGACTGTAAGAAATGAACATGGTACAACCAGACCCCTCTCCTTCCTTGAGGAAAATAACCAATGTTGAGCTGTTTATGTATCAACTCCTGAAAAAAAGCTAGATAAAAATAAGGCTTATTGTGCAAAATCTTACTGACTATTCATGGATATTCATCAGTGTTTCCACACATTCTTAATATCAATAAAAGATCAGAGAAGAGCATCCAGTTGATCAGAAACCTTATGAAGCAGTGTCTTAGTGCATGACGATGGCACCATGATTGTCTGCACACAGGCTATGGTCTTGTGCTGGTTACAGGATGAATAAATGTCTCAATATATAAATGTCACATCCCCTACAGCTTGCTCGCAGTGAACTTTCCTGAATATTTCCCACTGTGTTCTCACACCGGTTCACCCCCGACTTCACACAGAAAATTTTCTCGGGGGCTGGAATGAAAAAACTTCTGCTTAAAGTCTGAGTGAAAAATTAAGTTGTGAGCATTTAAAGATGACATTTACTCTCATAAACTTCAAGAAGTTTTGCACATGTTTGAAAGCATAATTAATTTTGTTTATCGGGGTCACTTCTAGGGCAGCCAATAAGATTTAAAAGGGGCCCAGACTCCTGTGAGTCCTGGATGTACCCCGGGGTCTCCTTTCAGTTGGATACGCCTGGAAGACCTCCACAGGGAAGCGGCCAGGAAGTATCCTAATCAGATGCCCAAACCACCTCAACTGTCTCCTTTTGAGATGGAGCAGCGGTTCTACTTCAAGCTCCTTAAGTCTGTAAAACTGCTGATGCTGCACCAATCCACCTGTCAGTATCACAAGATACTTGAACTCCTTCACTTAGGGTAAAGAATCTCTATCTGTGATAGCCCCCATTTTCTGGCAGAGAATCACGGCTTTGGACTTGGAGGTGCTGACCGCTTCACACTCAGCTTCAAACCACCCCAGTGCATGCTGGATGACCTTGGCTGAAGAGGCCAACAGAACCACATCATCTGCGAAAGGGCAGAGATGAAATTCTGAGCTCACTCAACTGACACCCCCACCCCAAACAAAGATCATGGCTCACCGCAGCAGCCCGGGGACCCCATATTCCCACAGTACCCCCACATGACCCCCTGTGGGGCACTGTTTGAAATCTTCTCCAGGTCCACAAAACACAAGTAGACAAACTCTCATGTTTCCTCAAGAAGCCCTGTAAGAGTAAAGATCTGGTCAACTGTCCCATGACCAGGACGGAATCCGCATTGTTCCTCCTGTATCTGAGGTTTGACAATTTGCCAGCGTCTCCTTTCCAACACCCTAGAGTAAACTTTCCCTGGGAGGCTGAGTAGTGTGGTAGCCCAACATAAGTACAAAATTTGACAAAAATACCTTAAAGATTTTCTAAAAAATGCATGTTAAAGAAGCAAAGGAGGATAAGAACCACTGACATTAAATCTTGACGTTTGACCTTGAAAATATAACCAGCTGATCCATGAGTCAAATTGGACTTTTATGCAGCCTTTAAAAATACTTAAAGCCTTCTTGAGATAACTTATTCACAAGCAAGGGATGAACAAGAGGCTCAGTGACTTTGAGCTTTGTATTACCACCTCACACATCTAATCAGTTGACCTTTTAGTCAGAATGAACATCTGTACAAAGTTTGAGAAAAATACTTAAAAGCATTCTTGATATATTGCATTCACAAGACAGGGATGGACATAAGGCCGATTACTATGACCTCTGACCTCCAGAATTTAAGCAGGGTAGCTATGAGTCAGAGTTGACATTCCTGTGAAGTTTAAAGAACAAAGTCAAAGGCATTCAGACATAGTTTCAAGAAGATCCCCCAAAGTATTCTTTAGATATTGTCTTTTATAGCAAGGGATAACCGTGAGGCTTTGACCTTTGACAGTTGACCTTGAACATATAACCGGCCCATTCATGAGTCAAAGTGGAAATTTGTGTAACATTTATGGAAAACCACTCAAAGCATTCTTGAGCTATCCCATTAAGAGTGCAGATGACCATGAGGCCCATTGAACTTGACCTTTCACCCCGTGCCTCCAAAATCCAACCAGCTTGCCAGTGAGTCAGAGTGGACATCTGTGCATAGTTTTAGAAAGTCTGTTGAAATGTCCTTGAGTTTTCACATACACAACACTAGTCTGGACAACCAAAGCCTCTGACTCTGACCAATCCTGGCAACTAGCAGTATCATTGTTTGGATAACCTGCAAAATAAAAAAGAATGAAGGTAAATGCCAAAACATTCCAGATAGACATTTTCAAATATCTATTGCATGGGATATATTTCACATCTAACTGGTTTTACTTGTAAGTGTTACATGCAGCTTATGAAACCTTGAAGCTATAAGGTGAGAGAAATATAGCAGCATGTGTTTGATTTTCATGCTTTTCTTTATATTTGGATATTTGGACTGTATTTCAGACAGTGCTTATCAATAAAATAGACATTTAAAAGTTCCAGAAACAGACCAACCTATAAATGATTTCTTTTATATCCATATCACTCTGCTCATGGATTCCCTTTCAGCTGTGCACAACTGCCCTGACACTATAACACACATCTGTCATTTGTCATTCATGTAAGTGTCATCCAAACGATCAAAGTTAGCTGATTTTGTCAGCTCCAATGATAGTTTATAAGAAGACATAGTGAGAGAATAAGGCCACCATGTTAAAACCTGCTTTTCTCTGATCTTTGTTTCTCTAAGCCTCTCGGGGTTCGTTATAGCATATATATATTTTACAGCATAGAGAGAGGGCTCAGTATAGCACAATAAAAGATCATTTTACTTTGATCCATTTTTGTTGCTGTCAAGTTACATGTGGCTTTTTGCCCGTGCCCTCTTTAATGTTGATCGCTTAAGTTCAGCAGAGGGTCACTCCTGTAAGAGCAATTAACTCAGCAAACACACGGAGATGTTGGGTCTGGAAGAGAAAATTAGCATTAAAGTGAGAAGAAAGTAAATAGAGCGAATCACTGCAGAGAATGAATGACCTCATTTCAGTAGATGCAGGGGGATTTATCAGATGAGGACTTGTTGTCATTTGTTTGCTGGAACTTATCTTACTCATGGGTTTTATATTTAGCAGTGGTTGCTGATTAAGACTTATACATTTTTGCACAGAACATTTTACCATGCTTTTGTTTGGGTTTATTACTCATCTAATGAAACAAACATGTCTCAGGGATAAATATTCCAACAAATCTTGTGGTTCAAAACAAGTGACTTTGGTTAGAGACAAACATCTGAAACATGTGGTTAACGCTGTTAACAATTTGATAACTTTTCTGGTGAACTTCTTGTTCCAGTAAACTCCTGGGGTTTTTCCATTACAAGGAGCAGCTTGGCTAGACTTGGTTTGGCTCGGCACGGCAGCCCAGCGCGACAGGGGATTTTCTGAACTGAGCTACCCATTAGAGGGTATGACTAGAGCTGATGACGCAGCGGCTTAAGCCCTCCTCGATCTCATCCAGAGTCTGATCTCTACACTGTCTAATCTGATTGACTTTACATCGTTTTAAAGAAAAACTCAACCTGTAGACTGACAATGCTGCATGCCGCTCTCTCTCTCTCTTCCCCGCTGACTCCCTCACTCTTTTGGCAATCAGTAAACAAACAATAATAGACGCTTATCATCAATAAGAGAGAATTTACTCTTAACTGTTTCAGGTATTTTGGGTCTGTTTTTGTATGTGTAGATGTGATGGAAACTATTTAGTGACTGGGTGGGTTTTTGTTTATGAATGTAGTGGGTGGGCCAATTTGGAACTTACTTCCAAGACTACCAAGACAACCTGTATACTGTTTGTTCTGTAACCTTTGATAAATTCTTGCCAAAATAATAAAAAGGTTTTGGATTAAAAGAGAGAATTTTGCTCAGAGTAACACTTGTTATTAGTAGGTCCAGACAAAGCTGTAATCCTGGTCCATCCTGATTTCTCACCAGTATGAGAACTCAGACTGTGCGCAGCTATTGGGCCACAGAAAAACCTTGAGTTTTGGTCGTGTGTCATAAACGTTTCAGTCTCACAGTGAATGCTAACATTAAAACACCACTGTGACAGAGTTGTGGTCAGTCTGAGCAGAGGCAGGGATTAAACGTATCATCCCGTGGGCTGAAAATGTATCATCAGAGGGCAGGATATCAGTAGCAGAAAGGTCAAATCACCATGGTAAAGCACACCCTGGAAACCGCTGCAGCGCGCTTAGAGACAGGGCTGGCTCACTTTAGCCCTAGACCTTTCAGTTCTTATGAGTTCCTAAATTAAGATTCTAAATTTATCTTTCCACTAAACTGGGATTATAATACTACATTTCTCAGAAATTGTGGTACGGGCTGCAACCAAAGATATTTTATAAAAAGTCCCTCCTTAACAGATTCTATGGTTCATGGTGAAGAACAAAATTGACCCCAGGAACTACCCTCTGCTGTTTTAACTCAATAGGGTTTTTGATCATATTTTTGATATCTTTTATTAGTTTTTCCTTTTTACCATTTCTTATTTTTCCTACCTAAATACCCATTTTTGAACCAATATGTTTGCTTTTGAGTTTATTTTTACATCATTTTTCATTCATGTAAACATCAAAAATTTTATATAATCCATTTTTACTGTTGATGCATTCTATTTTTATTTAATCTGTTGAGACAAATCACCTCAATTTTGATACATTTTCAGCTTTAGTTTTAGAAAATAAAAAGGTTTTAAGAACCATCCCGTAGCCTCTGGTTGGACTTTGACACTAAAACAGTAGGAGTAACCACACACACTTTCTGGGATTTAAATTGTTTTTCCATTTTCTGGTGGAATATTGAAGATGCAAATTCTGCAGAGGAGGGATTTTCTTCCGACCACATGAGGCCCCTAGGTGAGTCTCTAGAATCTGCACGGCTTATCGCTCACTTAAACTGTTCTTTCTGAAATACATACAATAGCTGCAGATTGGAGTCAGACAAGTTTAAAACATTCTCAGCATATATCCTGGAGCTTAAAACAGTAGTGTACACAAAAAAAGACCACGGTTAGTATTGAAAGCATAGACTTCTGGTACGTCACCCATTGTAGATGGCTGTGGTTAAGTGGTAGATCTGTTGACCAGTCACCTGTTGAGGTGTCCTTGGGCAAGACACTGGACCCCAGCTTACTTACGGCAGTGACGGCTGAGGTGGACTTAAGCCTGGCGTACATTGAAATCTCTTACATTGACACTGAACTGATCTGGCAAAAGCAGTACAGAAATGAAGAGATGCTGTTTTTAAAAATCTTTCACCACCAAACTTTGGAACAATCCACACCCAGACAAACAGATAGAGTTCAAACAGGCCTTAAGCCTCCTCACAAACAGCTTTGATGCACCACCTGTATTTCAACCCATTACACCCCTAACTATGTGAATATACATTTTAGCTAAAATATCATCAAAACAAGACCTATAAAAAATCCAACCCTATGCAGGAGAGCTGTAGAGAAGAAAATAACTTTTAACCAGGCAGGAATTATGTGTATTCCATCTGTGAAAATTGATTTCAATATGAATGGAAATCCTTTAATAACTGGCTTTTGCAGCCCCTTGAGGAACTTCACCTTGCACTTCTGTGTCAGCTTCACTTTTCAACAAAAGAGGATGCAGTTTGGTTTATTTTCACTTTTTTCCAGTGAAGCTCAGCAGAAGCTCAAGCAGGAAGACTGTTTCCTTCTCATTCATTAGCCACTACTTGTTCATATATCTCCTTCCATTATTTCTCTCTTCACGTTATGGTTATCAGCTGATTAGGGGTGTTCACTCTCTTAAGTGCTAATCTAATCAGATTCTGCCTCAACCTTGTTCGACCAATCATCACGCCCCTGTCATATTCTAAATCTGTTGTCTTCTCTTTCACAGTCATTGTGTTGTTTCAGTGTGGATGCTGCAACCTTCCTCCACCCCAGCCACCTCAATTCTAGTTCATCAGCGAATAGTCCAGATCCAAGCAGGTTTTATGTGTCAACTCCTTTAGGCCATCTTGTCTGGGTCCTAGTCCAGCTTCTCAGAACCCTACTCCTCATTTGATCCTAGAACCACCACCACCAGTGTCAAGACTCCAGAAAGGGGTATCCTATTCATGCCTCCCTTCCCCTTTAAGTGCATGAAGTCATCACAATTGGGTCCACTCACCAAATACATTGCACATTACTCTTTCATAAAAAATTTGTAAAATACACTATTGTTTTCTCTTTTTAAGTATTTCCTGATTGAAATGCTCGAGTCAACATTCTAGGTATTTTAAGCTGAATATGTAATACCTCTCAGTGAAAAGTTGTGTGGGTTCTTCTCCATGGTACATGCTACATGTACCTATGCTACATAGGTGGTAGCAGTTAGCACTAGAGATGCACAATACATCAGTTAAACATCACTATCAGCTGAAATCAGCCATGCTGACAAACATCAGCCGTTGACAGATAATGTGGCATGAACCAGCATCGGTTTCTAGTGTTTATCTGTTGTTCTGTCACTTGGAAGTAGCGATGACAGGATAGGATGCACTAAGGAGCTGGACCTGGACACCTGAGATGCAATGGAGGTGGCTCGAGTGGAGGAGGGTTGCAGCAGTAAAACTGAACAGCGTGACCGTGGAGGAGAGGACAGATTTTTAAACATAACAGCAGCAGGATTATTCTATCGAGAGGTGGTATTGGCTCAGAATCTAAGTGAGTAGTTGCCCATACAAGCTGATTACCCAGGCAGGAAAAAAGCAGGGAAAGAGAGACACATTTATGAGGAATTATCAATGAATGAAGGATGAATGGACACGAAACAGTCTTCCTGCTTGAACTTACACTAAGCTTCATTTGTTGAAATTGTTTTTTTTTAATCATCAGTTTCAGTATCAGCCTTAATCTTCCCAATCAGTAAATTTCTACTTCACTATTTGGAGAGGCTGGCCTGAGTATCTCTATGACAGCTAGGATACTGTGAACAGATTATGCAAAGCCCGTGTTAAGCCAGCTAAAAGTTCATGTATATAGAAAATATATTTCAATTATAGTTTGCAATTTATCTTTAAATATCCTCACTGTTTTACTTTGTTGCAGACAGCCCTATTCCTTTTGCCTAATGTTTTTAAAGTACATTGGCCCTGTCATCCTTCAAATTCTGCACATGGTATTGGATAAGCTGTTTGGCTTGGTTATTAAAAAGTGGAGGAAATGTTTAAGATAAATATTCAGTTCTCTTGCTTGCTTCTCTGGACATGGACTTTTCAAAGCGTTTCCTCTATACACAGTACACCTGGTGGTGATAAGTACCTCCATTTCACACCCAAGCACCACTCCATCCATCTGTTTTTTGACTGAACCTAAACTATCTCCTCAAGTCAAGTGTTTGACCCATCCATTAACTCCCACATCCTACCTTTGTGCACTTTCCTGCTCTTTAGTATCTAATTTTCTCTTTTGCCTCAATCGTAATGACCGCAGTCATTGCCAATAAAGGTCAGTGATTTCTATAATAAGCTGTTTTCAGAGACAAGCTATGAGGATGTATTTTTTGTGAAGACAGTATCCCACATTATATACAGTGCCTATAAACAGTATTCACCCCTTAGATTTTTTACCCTTTTATTGATTTAAATCAATCATGGTCAGTATAATTAGGCTTTTTTGAAAATTGAAAAAAAAAAAAACACTCTAATGTTATTGTTAAATGGGGATTACCTGAGTGCTGAATGTGTCTCAAGTGATTGTAGTATGAAGACACATCCTGGCTACCATTACACTGCGCAGACAAAAGAACACTCCAAGGTTTCCATGGTAAACATCCCTCAGTGTTCAGTTAAATCAAGAAATGGAAGGAATATGGCACATGTGTAAATCTGCATAGATCAGGCCATCTTGCAAACTGATGACCGTGCAAGAAGGAGACTAGTGAGAGAGGCCACTAAGACACCTATAACTACTCAGAAGGAGTTACAAGCTTCAGTAGCTGAGATGGGAGATACTCTGCACATAACAACTGTTAGTCAAAGCTTTATGAAAGAGTGGCAAAGAGAAAGACACTATTGAAGAAAACTCAAATTAAATCTCAACTAGTGTTTGCAAAAAGGCATGTCGGAGACTCCATGGTCAAGTGGAAGAAAGTTCATACTGTAAACCATCCTCACTGTGAAGCACAGTGGCAGCATCACGAGATGGGGATGCTTCTCAGTAGCTGCCCCCGGAAGTCTTGTAAAAGTAGAGGGTAAAATGAATGGAGGACAAACATATTCAGTCTGCAAAAGAACTACAGCTTGGGAGACGATTTCTTGCCTAACAAGACGATGACATGAAGTGAAAGCTACACAGAAATGTTAAGAGACAACAAGGTCAATGGTCTGGAATGACCAAGTCAAAGCCCAGACCTCAATGCAATAGAGAATGTTACTGGACTTGAAAAGGGCTGTTCACGTCTGATCCCTGCAGCCTGAGAGAGCTTGAGCAGTTTTGCAGAGAAGAATGGAGTAAAACTGCAGTGTCCAGATGTGCTGTGATTACAGACAAAGGTGCATCTAAATACTGACTTGAAAGGGATGAATATGTATTCATTATTTTACATTACATTTTTTTTTTATCTAATTGAGATTATTTTGTAGAAATCTGTTTTCACTTTGACATTAATTAGTTCTTGTTTGTCATTTTTGTTTTGTCAAAAAATCAAAATTATATGGCCCAGGATTGATTTATCATGATTGATCAGTAAAACGGTGAAACATCCAGGGGAACTTCTTATAGGAAGTACATAAAACTTCTTATAGGCTGGATATAAAAAACAAACAGTTTTTTTTAATAACTGTCTCTTAGACCCAAATCTCATCTTGTGGCCCTAAGCATAACTCTGCTCTTGTTAAAACTTCCATTGTCAATTATACCCTTGAAACTCAAAAGATAAATTATTATGCTAGCCTGTTTCAGTGTCACACTGCCATACCATCCATGTTTCATTGCTTTTGATAATGAACAGCTTGATTCCCCTCCGAGGAATTTCCATCTGTGTGTGTATCTTCTGAATCTCTGTGAAGCTGAAATGACAGCAGCTTTCACAGTAGCTGCCTTTCAATGCTTCAAAAAGACGTTCACATTTGCCAGCAGTGCAACCTCTGTGATCATATTTTCCACCGTTTTGTTGCTGTGCTCTTCAAATAAAAAACTCTTGCCCCTTCTCGGTTGGCCATTTGAGCTCTGCTCGCTGTCAGTAAAGCAGCGTGTTATGGACTCCTAGAGAGTATTGGATTTTAATTGCACTGTGCCCGGGGTGACATGGGTATTAAACAGTCTTTTGTTGAAAAATGGGTACACGTGCAAAAACACGGACAAAGATCCACAGACTCACATGCATTCTGCATTTATGTCTTGCAATATTTCTCAACAAAGCCAACTGGTGCCAAATAGTAATACGTACATGCACACATTCATCAAGCAGCAACATGTTTAATGCGTCAGTGACATTTACATGACTCTCTGATTGAAGGATTGAAGGATTGTGATTTTTACTGGAGTTTATTTTTCAAAAAAAGGCTTCTGTGTTTACTCAAGTTATGATTCATTATCAGAGTTTTGATTGACAGCATTTTCGTTTGCTATCAGTTAACATCAGCTGTTCACCACCACCTTCCAGGACATGAATAATGTGTTCAACAGAACTGATACTGCAAGGAAGCAAACACCATGACTAATAAGCAGTTCAGCATTTGCTCCACATATGCTTATGAATCACGCACAACAGCACATTTGTCACACTCTCAAGAAGCAATTCTTTATCAGATGTTTAATCCCACTGATGTGTAATTGTAGGGAAGAAGTCTTCAGAGCAGGCAAGACATGAAGCTTCTTTAGTTGGATCAAGGTCACTCAGATGAGTTGTTCTAGCCCCCTTCACGAACTGTCAGGGGAGTAACTCTCCTATCAGCAACAGACGGGCTGTCCAGTTCTGCTAAAAGTCTGCTGTCAGTGCACAGAAACACACTTTTACAAACACACACACATAATCTAGCACATAAACACACCCACACAGGCAAGGACACGGATAAACTACACACACATTAATAACCTCTTTGCTGTCACTCAGAGACGGGAGCTTTCAGACTTAGGTTTGAGCCGGTCATGAGGCAGCAAAAAGAGGAACAGAGAGACGGTCAGACAAGATAAAAAGAGGAAAATGGTTAAAAGTGCCAACTAACCCAATATTTCCAGACTAGCACACAGAGTTTTGGAGGCTTTTTATTAGCTTTTGTTATCTTTGAGCCCTTGGATGGAGGAAAATAATGTTTTGAGTGTGTCTAAAAACAGTACTTCCTTCTGATAACAGAGGTCAGATCTTCCTCACAATTCCGTGATAGTGATATTATTGCTCTTTACAGACACTTCAGTGATTTGTGTGACTCTAAATGGAGGACAAACTGCAACGAAAGATGAGCTTAGAGTACAAATGGGAAGCTGTCACCATATGGCTGAAAGTATGTCCTCTGTATATGCTCATATGCCTGTGATTTTATCACTTCTAAGGACACTTACTTGTATTAATTCTCTGGAGAGTAGCACTATGTTGACCTCAATCAGTTGATGACAAATCAGCACTGTAACCCCTAAACAAACCTTAACCGTACAGTGTCTATAAAAAGGATTCACCCCGTTGGATGTTTAACCATTTAATTGGTTTTATATCATATATCAGTCACATTCAATATGGTTTGGCTTTTTGACAAAAAAAAGAAAAAAAAAACCCTCACAAATGTCAAAGTGGAAACAGTTTTTAGTTAGTGGTGAAGTGAGGTGATGAATTAGTTAATTGAGTGAATCAATTAGAAAAAAATAATAATGTACAAAAAGTGACTGCATAAATATTCAGCCCCTTCAAATCAGTATTTAGTAGATGCACCTTTGGCTGCAATAACAGCATTGAATCTGTGTGGATAGGTCTCAATCAGGCTTACACATCTGGACACTGCAATTTTGTTCCATTCTCCTTAAACTGCTCAGCTTTGTCAGGTTGTATTGAGATCGGGCATAAACAGCGCTTATCCGGCCACAAATTTTCTATTGGACTGAGGTTTGGGCTTTGTTTGGCCACTCCAGAAAATTCACCTTGTTGTCTTTAAATCATCTCTGTGTAGCTTTCTCTATATTCTTCTGGTCATTGTCTTCCTGGAAAAGACTTAAGAACTTTCTTCCTCTTGATCATTGAGTCTCCTAAATGCCTTTAAGCAAACTATAGGTTAGATTTGATTTCCACTTTCTTCAACAGTGGCTTTCTCTTTTCCACTCTTCCAACAGTTGTTGTTTGCAGAGTCTTCAGAGTAGTCATAGGTGTCTTGGTGGCCTCTCTCACTAATCTTCTTGCATGCTCACTCAGTTTGTCACAGCAGCCTGATCTATGTAGATTTACACATGTGCCATACTCCTTCCATTTCTTAATGATTGATTTGACTGAACTCCAGGGATGTTCAGTGCCTTGAATTTTTTGTGTCAATCCCCAGATTTATACTTTTCTTTCACTTTTTTCAAAGTTGTTTGGAGTGTTCTTCTGTCTTCATGGTGTAATGGAAGCAAGGAATACTGATTAAACAGTGGCTAGTGGCTTTCCTGTTTTGTTTTGTTTAGAAAGCAAAATTATATTGATCATGACTAATTCAATAAAACAATAAAAGGGTAAAACATTCAAGGTGTGAAGACTTTTTATAGGCACCGTAAGATCTAATACAGTACCTTATGAAGATGAGCGATTGTCCTCACATGAGAGGAGACTTTCCATAATGTGACTGTGCAGCTGAATTATGTACACACACAGGCAGTGAGTAACAGTATTGCCACTTTATAGCTGCATGTCCCCACATGGGAGGTAAAAGGAAAATGGATCGCACTTACATAACACTGTCCTAGTCTTCTCACAACTCACAACACTTTTACATTACATGTAGCATTCAGTCCCTCACATGCACACATTCAAACCCTGGCTTTGCTTTCAAGAGTGACTTAGAGTTTAGTGTCTTGCCCAGGGATAAGCGTGTGGACTGCAGGAGCTTGGGACTGAACCAGAGTTCTGACTGAAAGATGACCCATTCAATCACAGCCACCCACAAGTTCTCTAATTGTGTCATCAATGCTTTATGTCACATCATTAGAACCCCCTGTGTAACTCACTATCTCTCTATGAAAGTTCATCCTTACATGGTTACAGTTAGGGATGCACTGATACCACTCAGGCTGATTCTGCTTTTAAGGATATATTAAACTGCGCTGATGCCACTTTATAGCATGACATTAGCCTCTCATTAGTTGAGAGGAAGAAGATGAGCCATGTCTGCAGTTTAGAGATATTTCAATAAAAGGAGGATGACAAAAGAAGAGCCTATTGCAAACATTGATTACATGACAAAATATCTTATCAAGTGTTCTGTATGTTGTGTGGTGCTTGCACTGAGCAAGTTACCGGTAAAGTGGAATGTATAGCATCGCTATGTTTACTAAGAGAAACTTGATGTTGCCTGTTAAAATGTCTGCAACAGATGCAGCTGCACATAGACAAATGTAGGCAGTTGCCTGGAGCTTTGTGCTCCAAGGGGCCTCAAGATATAGTCTTTGTAGATGTGCATCAAATATGAAGTGCATGTCTAAAATTACTTACGGTTACAGTTTTAATGAGAATAAGGGGTGGATAACTGTGTGGTTAAATGTCATGCATTGAATTAAGAGAAAAATATGGCAAAATAACAAGCAGTATAAACCTTTATAAATATATCATAAATATATATTTAAATTTTCACAAGTTACACTTTGCCTAGGGACATGTTAAAGTATTATGATGTGGTGAGTTTACCTACCAAGAGATGATGAGAAAGTATTGTTGGGTGTTTAAATATCACATTTGGGTTTGTTTTGTAGTTCATTTGTATGTATATAACTGTAAGTAAGGAAATTCTAATGAATTTCAATGTTATTTAATCTTTATTGGATCAGACATAGACCCGCTGGGATCAAGATTTAAAAAATGAAACATTCTTTCAAAGTCATTTTAAGAACTGTAATGTTGTCATTAAAGGGGACATGTTTTACCCTTTTAAGACAAGTTTATGTTAGTCTCAGAAGTCCCCAAAACATATCTGTGAAGTCTGTTGCTGAAAAAACACTCAAGTATAGGATTTTTGTTTGACTAAAAAAAAAACCTCTGTTTCAGCCCTGCTCAGAACCAGCTGTTTCTGTGTCTGTGGCTTTAAATGTTACTGAGCTGTCTGACTCTGCCCCTCTAAGGAAATGGATGTGGCATAATGGTTGTGTCTCCTCTGATCCTCCTCTTAGCTGCCAACTGAGACAGGGTGGAGCTTTCTGAACCTGGGGGTGGTGCTAACTCCCCACATGACATCATGAGGGGAAAATCTAAGAACAGCTTGTTTTAGCACACATTTTCTAAAAGGTGGAGAAAGGAGAGGGCGGGGTTCTGGCACAGAAGAGGACTGTGAACAGGCAAGGGGCACATATTTTTGTTAGAATAGCCTGAAAAGGTGATTTTTGTATAATATGTCCCCTTAAAGTAGGCCTACACATATCTGTATGTGGTAAGTGTGAGTAGAAGTAGAGTAGAAGGGTCTGGGCCATACATCTCTGACAGCCACTCTTACAGACTGTTCTTCTGAGAAGCTGTCTCTGTTAGAACAGAAATACATGCTACAACTTTTGAAATAAAATCGGATTGAATCTTTAGGGTTACAATGAAGGTTAACTTCCCTAAGTGTGGTGTGGATGCTGGACATACTGCTAGGGATCCACCAGAGGTCATTTACAATTAATAGAAACCTAAATGAAACCTGAATGAGGTGTAGAGAGGAAGCATCATGCCTGAGCCTCATCAGTGATAAACCTCTTTTTTTATGACACAACAAGTTCCCATGATTGTTGACCTTTCCCTGTTTGTCCTCATTAGTCCTTACTCATGATAGTGTAGACTGACCATTATTTTATGGCAGAGATTGGGAATGAATAAATAGAAAAAATGTGTTTAAAGAGAGGGGAATGACATGCACCTCTCTCTGTGACTGGGAGGTAAACTCATGACCAGCGCAAAGAGGACACCAACAGCTCCACCATACTGGCACAGACTCTGTGTAGCTTTTAGTCCTGACTTGTGATTAACACATTTCCACGGTAGCGTTTTTATCACATGCTCATTATCGGAGCACAGATTGTTTTTGTGACAACATTCTCAGGGTTTCATTTTATTCAAATGGCACTAGTGGGAGAATTATCCCTCCTCTCTCTTTCTTAGAAGTGCCTTCCTGTGTGCTCACCTGTGCCATTGTTTATATAATTATCATTTAAGTAGTTGTCATAAACAAAGTCCCAATTGAAGAGGCATCTTCTTACATCAGTTATGCTCCTCTTCACTTGTCTGAACTTGTTCTGCCATCATGAGTTAACATCCGCTGATGGGGAAACTAATGCCAGCATGTAGATCAGATCAGCTCTCGAAGTAAAATATTCAGTATTCTGCCCAAGTAATGATGCTGACCACAAATATGAATCATTAGGGATTGGATACAACAAAATAGTGTCATCCTGACTCATGGGACACAATTATTGACTCTCTTGTGCCAAATAAGGATATTCTATCCTAAAATAGAAACATATGGTGCTTTCAGTAAATTTACGTGACAGTTTGACTCTCAGTGTCACCACTTTATGACTCCTCACAGTTGTGCTTATGACATGAATGAGGATAATTTAAGATGAAGTCAGCTGACCAAAAAAAAGAAGACAGCTGTCAAACAGCAATGAAAGAAAGTAAATTATAATGTCTGGTAAGAAGTGAAACTGGCACCAAACTGCAGAGAAAAATATCTGAATCTTGTACTTTTTTGGGGGCGCGGTGGGGGTTCTTTATAGTTTTCACTTATCTATTCTGATGTTTCATTATATGATTGTCATATTATGATGTTACTGTTATCATGTTAATATCAGGTAATTTGTATCTTATCATATTGTATTGGACCTGTACACAAAAACTCAATATGCCAATCATCTTCTCACCGATATATGTACTGATAGAGTTGTTACGGATCCGATGAAGCTGCAAATGCTGGGACAGCTGTTTTGAAATACACAGCACCTACAGTGCCATTGACAAAAAAGCCAAAAGGTGGCAGCAGACTCTTAACTACATGATGCAGCTAACACCTCAGATCAAAACATACTGCTGTAATATAGATGAGAAACTCTATCAACTGACTGAAATCAGAGATCCTGGATTATTTTGGGTGTATGTTGAAAATAAAAATTTAGCTGATACTAATACTGATGCTGATGTTGGTTAAAATCGTTCTTTTGGTGTAACAGTAATAGCATGCCAACATTTTCTCTCACATTTTTTTTAACAGGTCACTTTTCCAAGACAGTCTGGTCGCAGAAGGGTTAGGTTAAGGATTAGGATACCAAATGTTAAAAGTTAAAAACATGACCTGTTAAAAATAATTACGAACTGTTTAATAAAGCTGAGTAAACAGTCTGCTTACTGGAATTAGCTTGAAAATATTCTAACAAAGCAAGCATAGCTTACATACTGTAGCTCCAATAGCAAAGCAGCTATGTAAGCTACATATCTGTTATCTACATAGCTAAGTTAGCTTTAGCTACATCTGATAGAAGCTAACATTGCTAAAGCTAATTTAGCTACAGATAATGTAGCTACATAGCTTACGTGGCTTAGATAACTTAAGCTAAGCTCACAAAGCAGCTATGGAGGCTTTGTAGGGATGTTAACTACGTTACTATGTTATCTTTAGTTAAGTCTGCTAAAGCTCACATTGCTAAAGCAAGCCTGGCTACATTAACCTATATAGTAAAAGTTAATATGTGGCTGTGTTGCTTTGTTAGCTTCAGTCGATGCAAAAGAAGCTTAAGCTAGCCACAGTCTGTGTAACGGTCTATATATATATATATATATAGTTAAAGCTCAGATTAGACCTTTAACATTTTTCTCTGTTTTATTTATGAAATATTGCCTTGTCTGTAATGTTTGTAATGTGGTTATTACATGAATGTAACTGCCAGATTTTATTATGAATAAATTTTAATGAAAAAAATCTACAACTGGAAATAGATTGTACTGGCAATTATGACCCTTCCTTTCAGAGATATGTGGTTTCTCAGAAGAATGGTCTGGGAGAGGGGCCATCAGAGATGTACGGTTGTTGCCAGACTACTATCACTTTTTCTGCACTGTGGAAAATCTCTTGTTTGATTTAGCAGCTAGATATACCAGATGCCAGAAAAAAAGGACTGAGCACAACAGATAAACATGATGCTGATATCTGTTCATGCCACATAATATTGCCAGTGGCTAATATTTGTAAACAGGGCAGATATTGGCTGATGCTGTTGTCAAAACGATGCATCTGTGTATCCCTAATTTTGAGTTTCTTCAAATACAGGAAAGTCTGGAGTTGCACTTGAGCCATACAATATGCAAACTGGCAAAAACAAGGTAAAATACTGAAGCAACACCAATCTTCATCTACACATGGCATGACACCAGACTACTTAGCAGTTAGCATCAACAGCTAGGCTCCCTACACAAGCAGTTTGTGCCAACACATCCAGCACTGAATGACACTCTAAAATCAAAATTTCCCTCAACCTTAAAACGGGATCTGAAGACATTACAGTGGCATCAGGCAGCTGCCTATTAAATGCGAGTAATGCTGTTCAGTTCCCACTTGTCAGTTTGTTACAGAAACTGCCACGCCTACATTTTATGCAGATGTAAAGCAAAATGATATTTTTGACATTACAAGTGGACCAACAGTAAAGTGAAACCAGAATATTATTGTTGGATGACAAACAACAGGAAGAGAGACAGTAGAGAGGGTGATTTCAACTTTAAAGTTACATGTTTTGTGAATTTATTTGTCAGGGATTAGAATATTTTTTCAGTTCTTGGATCTGCAAGGATCTTTGATTTGGTGTTTTATAGAGTAGAATCCTTAAAACTTCGCCATTGTGGTTTCCTGAACTCAGTGAAAGTTAGACGTCAAGTCAACATGACCTTAAATAAATGTCAAAGTAGCCTCTTGTTTGCCAGATGTGTTAACAGTTGGTCCACTGATAAGTTTTATTATTTCAAGAAAAAAAAACCTTATCCTGTCAAGGATTTAACAAAAATTAGAGGAATTTTGTGTGACTTTCTCATAAACTCATACATTTATATAAAGCAGGCTGCAGAGTACAAAACCTGATTTTCATCTATGCTGACTTGGAATTGTAAACATCTGCTTATTTTTCTTTTAGAGCAGAAAGTTGGCGTTAAACTGTAATTTAAACGGCAGCTCTGAGTTTGCTGTGTAGTTGGATGGTATTAGTTGCGCAGGTGTTTCACATCAAGGATCCTGAATCTTTGTTTACGCTGTCTCCCACTTTCCTACACACACACACAAATTCACTTACAGGCACACCCGCACTTAAGCACCCTTGCCTGTCGGTCTGAGGACCCTCGCACGCTGACAGCTGAAGGTCAAGTCGGTCAAGTTGGTCTCTTTGATCGCAGCCTTAGAGTGATAATTTGTCCTCGACTGATTCTGTTCTGTTTTAGAGTCTGGTACAGTGTGTTTTTCTCTTTGCTTTGGGTTACATGTCATACCGAGAGAAAAAATACTAATTTCTTACGAGGAGTGAGTCATTTATATGTAATTGGCCCCAAGTCTGGGACTGCAATGTTTGTAATGACGCCTGCAACCTTTTATAAAGATCTTTGGCTATTATTTGATTCCCACAGGACACTTTAAACAACAAACTATGCATTGTTTGATAAATAACAGTAAAATCATGTATTTACATACTCGTTTCAGTGAATGTGTCTCTATTTGTGTGTTTGTTCAGTTATGTCTGCTAGTTTGAAGTGAGCTGTAGTAGACTCAGAAGAATACTCTCTGATAGCTCTCATTAGTCAGGGCCACTTAGCATGCCTTGTCCTGAGTATGGGCTCTTACACCTTCTGTGCCTTTGTGCCAGACTCTTAAAGATTGATAAACCACTAAACAGTGTGTGTCTGGACTGTACAGCTTGTCTTTGTACTCTATGGGTACCAGACTATAGAAAGTACGTAGGAGCAGAGAGGAAGGCTTTTTTGATAAGTTGGAATACATTATATCAGAGTTAATAAATGACTTATTAATGCTTTGTTTATTAGTTTTAAGCTGATTAACAACCAGCACTCTGGATGAAATGACCACCGGCTCTCCAGAAAGTAGCTGCAGTGTCTTTACCACGTATTTGTTCAACACCGTCTCTTCCATTTGATATAGCAGGAATGGCAGGAATGAACTGAATAAATCTAATATCAGCATCTGCCAAAATTGGCCTTGTTGTCAGATATTGGCCCCTTGGCATGCAATTAGCCATCATATATAAAAACAAGCAATATTTATAAGATGTGTTACATCAATTTAATCCTGTCAAGCTTTTATAAGTAACTGCTTACACTATGGGTGCAAATGGTTAGACGGCTAAATTTGGATATCATATTTCCCAGCACAATACTTATGAGTCGGTTATACTAATTATCTATCATTTATTTATAAACACATGCCTGACATCCCTGTCAAATGCTCTTTGGAAACTGTAATGAAGCCTCCTGCCTCTAGTAGCCACTCCAGCTTAAGTTACGTAACATAAACATGAATAACTTTGTGCTAGCTTAGCATTTAGACTGTCATAAGAAAAGTGGTATGGCAGTATTTTTAACTGTAAAATGGAAAGATAGTGACTGTTGAAGATAACACTCATGCATAACTACTCAGCCAAAGTGATGAGTGAACACATTTAGCACAATATTAATCTATAAAGAGGAACAAAGGCTGATGGAGCTAGCTGCTAACTTTAGCCACACTCTAACAAGCCTTACCCCATACAGAGTACCCTCTGACATGTTGACTCTGTGATGAATTTGACTGTTTTCGGAACATTTTGTAATCTAAATAGTCAAATAGGGAAATAGAAGTCTGGTAACATCCTTAGCTTACCCAGACACCAGGATTTCATTGGGTAGAGAAAGTTACCTATTAAAAAATCTCTGATCTGTTTTCAAAGAATTAAAAAAATGTTGCCAATGTGGGAGTCTTACACCAAAGAAGTATTGAAATAAACATAGGTATCAGAATCAACAATTGGCTAAATTCCACAGTACAACTGAAGTTTTACATTTAAGCGTTTGTCTTTAGAGAAAACCCAGTGTTGTGACAGGGCTTGGCACACCTTGGACAAGCATATACATGCTGGTATGTACAGCATGTGCATGTTGTCGATTGCAAAATTTGACCGAAATCATTAGCACAGTTAAATTATCACATTAAAAGCATCTTAACACACAGGCAGTTGTGCTGCTGGTGGGCAAGGTCACATATGGCTATATGCTAAACATGCACTCATTACACACAGCACCATCTTCAAGACTGATTAAAGCAACACTCTGGCTGTTTCTTAATACCCTGAGATAGGGTATTACCATATTTCTTACCACTCCTATCTCCTGGTTTATCAAGCTGCCATGTCCAATAGGAGTGACCAGTTAGACAAACTCTGATCTGTTTTCATGGTCAAACTTGAGAGAAAACGCTGGCATAACAAAAGAAGTATTGGTCCTATTTTGATAATCTGTGCATCTCTATTAAAAAGAAATTTAAGATACAAAGCAATCAGCATGGTAACTCCTGGTTTTCTTTGTATTTTCTGTGAATCGTGACATGATTCTATGTTAAGCATGACTAGATAAATAACAGTCATTAGAAAACAGCCAGAAACTCCTCATTATCATGGGGAAATGGAGCATTAAGGATATGCAGTCTACTTAAGGCTTCTATAGATAACATCTAGCGGTGCCAAACTAGAATTGTGAAAGGCCACTGTGACATTGAGTGTGACTATTACTGTGAATTTTTATCGCCTTTAATCTCAGGGTTTATCTCGCATGATTACTATTTAGTGAAACGACAACTCTTTCACCCTCTCCAACACATCCCTCTTTTTTCACCCTCTTTGGGAGTGGGAAATCATCAGAAACATCAGTGAGAATACTCTTTTCACCACTTGCACAGGATGTGCAGTTCGTGGTTTCAATGAATTCAGTTCTTTTGTGCCTTTTAGATTTGTCATTACACCGCATGTTTCAGCAAGAATCTGGGCTTGGCATAATGTGGGCGCTTAACAATGCAAAATTCTACTGTGGGATAATCCTGATACTGAAGACGGATTTGACTGAAAGCAGCCACTGATCCAAATGTGAGGCATGTTGAGACGGATATCTCCTGAGACAGTATTATTTTTTTGTCAACAGTATTCCTCGTGTTAATGCTGTGGTTTTTGGATCTGGACTGTGTGACTAAACACTGTTCTTACGCAGGAACATCCGTGAGAGCGTCAGCACTGGCTTTTGTGGTCACCTTGATGCGCCGCTTCTCTGAAACTTTAAGCGGACATCATTCTGTTTCAAGCAATATTTGTCTTAACACACCAACATGATCTGTCGACCACTGCTGACATTCCTACACCTCTATCTGAGTTTAAACACTGTTTCCTCTCCTCTCTCTTGTCTTGAATTCTCTGACAAGAAATGTTTTACTCTACTTGACTTTGAACAGTCAGCACAGCCACAGATAAAATGTCCAACTGTTCTTTTTTTATGCCACTCTCAAAGCCTACGACTTGTATTTTTATCCTCCAGTGGCAGAGCATGATGATGTGAATATTATGCAGCCAAAAGGGGTCACAACAGCAAGGTGAACCACACAGCAGGATGCACAGAGATTTGTTAACACTAACTATGAAAGCTGTCTGGATTTGAAAGGCTTTTCTGGTTGGTCTGAATGTTGTTTTTATGTAAAGCCACTGCCCTCAAATGTTCAGTCATGAAAGCACGGCACTATCCTCACAACCGTTAACCCCTGTAATGAAGCATGCTTGTTATTTTTGTGATGTTTAGAAGAAAGACCTTTTTTTTTTGGCTGTTTTTTTTTTATAACCAGCCAAATTGTTCAAACTGCCGCTCATCTCCGTCTGAGATGCATGCAGGATGGGAAAAGCCCAGATTAAAAAAAGAAACAACTTCAACAAGATAAAATCTGCTGCCAGTTGACTTTCCGGGGAGCTGCTACACTTCCACTGGGTTTTGAAGAGCGCTCGAGTTTGATAGCACGCCTGCTTGAAAAGGTTTTAAAAGTTTGCCCAGCTGTGCCTGTCAGCCGTGTACGGATGATAGCGGAGTACATGCACAGCTGTCAGTCAAGAAAACCTTTAGATAACAAGTTGTATGACATCTATATAGTGCAAAAAAGTGCTTGTGCTTAGATTGTCACTCACACAATTATTTTCCTTGATTTACTTCTACCACTGTCTGTTCACTATCAAGATGAGGCCTTTTCTTAAAACCTTATGGGATGCAAAAGTGTCTGTTTATTCTAAAAGTAGCACCAAACATATTAAGTTGACTGAATTCCTGTGACTGTGAGAGACTGCTGCCACTTGTCTGTCTGCTTCTCTTATGTTATTGCATCAGAGGAATGAACGAGAGTGCAGTAGTGAGACAAGGCCCCTTAGGGAAAAAGAGGTCCTAATGGTGCCTTAATGAAAGGCACTAGTCTGCTCATTAATGTAAAAATATACACACCTCGTTCACATGGGCAGGGCAGGAGCAAGACTGTGGCACATACACTTACACACTCACATAAGAGCAGACAGATGGGTTTGACAGATCACCTCCTCATGGTGCTCTACATTTATCCTCTCCCTCCCATCACGTAGCATTCTTTTTCTTCAACAAATGATAGTTTTTCTCTGCTTAAATACTCAAGCAAGCCACACAGTTCTCTGTAAATAACTCAATCCTCATCGCTTTCCAGTCTGATCGTTTCTTTTTAAGCAAGCAATTGATTCCATTAAGCCAGACGTGCTCGAGAAATTCATTATGCTGATTATCTTGGAGCAGGATGTTGGGCGGCAGGCTTAGGGATCATAGAAAGAGCCCCTGTTGGGTGTAGCAGCAGTGATCCACCTGAAGCTGCTCTTTGTCCTCTGCAGTCAGGACTTGTAGAGGATCAACAGTGCTACAAACCTGCAGGAGAGCAGATATGAGCCACAGATGATGAATGTTTTGTTGTTCTGCTCAGGGAATATTTCAGACACCTGCGTCCTCCTGAGTCACTTGTTGTCAGGGGGTGGGTTTGACCCTGCAAGGTAAATCATATGATGGCTTTTCCATGATGCAATGGGTCCCTCTGGTGGACATATGCAGTATTTGTTTTCATTTTAAGTGATTCATTCCTAATCTTTTAATGAGAGAAGTGAAGGCTGATAAATTGTTGATTTTTCTTTCTCAGAGAAAAAAGTGTTCAGAGTTTATGTGAAGCAGCAGTCTGACCCAGGTGAGTTAAATTAAACCGATATGTTTTTTGTTACAGACTTTCTTTCATGCCTCGGCAAAGAAAAACCATGAGGTTAGGGGTTTCTAAACATTACTGTGGTAATAACCCCATTTAGCATTGGCCTCTGGAAGATAGCCACCACCAACTTATGGATTTCTTTAATTCCTAGTACATTACAGAGGGAAACATCAAAATTTAAGTATAATTCTTCTTAGTATTTTTCCTTGTATCATTTCTGTCTTCATAATCAATAATTTGAATTAAAACATTGGCATTCAAAGAAACGACGCTGATTTTTTTATGCAGTGACTGTCAACATCTAAAAAGACATCTAGTACTGTGCATAACCTTCAGGTATATTTGGGCTAAAAGCTGAGTTAGAAGTAAAGTGTAGATGTGTTGAGTAAGCTGCCTGAGGGCACCACTGGGCAGGAATGAGGATTGGTACAACCCTGGTCAAGTTAACAGTCAGTTAAATGCTGTTTTTTGTTCATTGTGAGTTAAATTTGCCAAATCTATCAGCCACAGTGGTCTATGGATCATTTAAAGAATCATAACAGAAAACGGACTTTGTCTCTTCTTCTGGGGTCAACAAAAGGTCAAGACAGGCTGATGGTGTGATTGCTGTCCTCTATTCAGATTGTAACATTTTTAAAACCTGAGAGGATCGTATTTCTGCTGAGTGTGCGTGGCTTCTCCTCATTCAGCAGACACGCCCACACCATCCTGGAGCTGATTTTACTGCCTCATTTTTCATGATTTTGAAGCTTAATTTTATAAACTTAGAGATATTTAATTTGACTGAAATTTGACTTGGAATTCATAACACAGCGACCTGTCATACAACAAACCTAAATACAGATTTATTTTCACTTTACAGGGTCTTTAAAGAAAGAGGATGAACAGAGACCTAGGCTGATGTAGGTGTGTGTGCCTACAGTTGGTGTCGACAGCCGTTATTGGTTGATATTTTACTGCCAATATTAAAGCCAATATATTAGCTGTAAAGATCGGTGGTTTTCAAATCTACTGAGAGCAATATTATCCAAACTGAACCCAAAGCACAACAAAAATCCCAAAGCTGAATCAAAGTCAGTTTAAAAGGCAAAAGGTCAGTTCACAGGGGTCAAACAATCATTAAGCATACAGTTGGTAGCCAAAAAGGTGAGGCCTAATGCAAGTAAAAAATGCAACACCTATACTTGAAAACACAAGAGGCAAAGCCTAGAATGCTATCACAGGGATGAAGATGGACTAGCACATGAAGAAAGGACAGAGGAGTTTGAATACAACTGCAACTGTTACCCATGAAAGTCATATAAACCAGGCTCATTTTTCAGGAAGATAAAATCTGACCATTTTTTACACTATTTCCTATTTTTTGGCAATGTAATTAAAGTGACAGATACACTCTTGTTTGGAAGAATAACATGACTTCTTTTATGCAGTCTCCTCTTTTGTGTCACCCTGCTTGATCACAAGCTCCAGTGTTTTATTGGAAACAAACCTTGTTAGTGGATGACACCAGGCAGAAGAGGGAGAACTGCTTATTACAAAAATTTTATTATCCCATTCTATCCATCTGCCATATGTGCTCCTCATTTCTCATAAGCCATTTGCAAGTCAAGCCATTCCCTAGCTGGACCTCCCTACAAATACACAGAAGTCAGACAGGAAATGCATACTGAGCAGCGCATAGACCAACAGTGGTGCAGTGAAATTACCATAAACTCACTCACATAACAACACATCATGCATGATTGCTTGATTGGCCTTCTAACAAAAACTGTTTGACCTGAATTTAAAATCACTCCCACCCTGGATTTATGAGTTCTGTGCCATTTTTTAACAACCTGGATGAGTTTTTTCAATAGACAAAGCTCTGTATAAGTGAATCTGCAGAGAAGTTTGATTTGCTTGATTAATTTTGTATATCCAGGTTAAGTGTGAGATGTAGATGACATGCTGACCTTGTGCTCTAGGAACTGCATGGTGCCAGATCCACCCAGCCTGTTCGATGGCCACATCTGGTCCATGTATTTGAAACACAAGAACCGTCATTTCTAAATTCTATATGACAGCTGAACAACAAGCCAAAAACATGTAGCAATGCAGATCAGTTTGAAAATGTATAAAACTTGTTTTGACCTCACCTCCGTTCAAATTTGCATTCAGTTTTAAGTATTTATGTGAAGAAGATAGTGACTGGATGTTTCTATGTCTGCCGTTACTGTTAGGTATTTCCTGACTTATTTCTTATTTAAAATCATTGTTATCAAGAGGGACAGATGTGTCATGCAGTTGGTTCACTGATGAGGATGTTACCTTTTCTCAACCCTACAAAAGTCTTTTTTTTCTCCCTGAGACTGACACAAAAAAGGGCTCTTACAGATTTTATGCTTCACGAAAAACTTTTCCATAAATAATTTAAATATCCCGTTCTTGCTTTCTCTGTAATATTTTTTGTTTTGTTGCCCCTCATGATGACTCAACACAACAGATAAACATCACTTAACAATGTGCCTTCACCTTCCCAGAGCAACTTGAAGCCACACAAGTTCATGTTTGGCCACTAGGGGGCAGGGAATATCTAAAAAGCTGGCAGACACCCTCACCATATGCCTAGTTAAGTAGTCTGAACACATTATGGCAGATGCACTTGTAAACAACTCAGAAAATTTAGAGGCCCAAAGCAGCCACAGTTAACTAAAGAAAATAAGTCCAGAGTCTGCTTTGAGCCTTGATTTTGGTCTCCAACTAACAATTCATCAGCTGACGTATCAGAGTAGCTTCTGATGAGACTTAAGCAGTGTTATTTCTGTCAGTGGTCGCTGGTTCATTTTTCTAAAGAGGGTTTTCTCAAAGATTAAATGGAATCATCGCCTTCATAAAACATGGACCTCTGAGGGACTTCTCCCATTGGTTTCTCAGGGGCATTATGAAGCTAATTGATCACATTTACCATTTTGGAAATGCTTTCTCCATCCAACTTGATCTTTCTATAAACAGGTAAAGAACTAGAGGTGTGAGGCTTTAAGCCTCCTGGCAAACTATTACAAGACCCCACCTCTGTTAACAGCCATGCCATGGGGGGGGTTCTGGGGCTTGGCCAAATGGGGGACGCATGGATGTTAGCAGAAACATGGTCCATGTAAAGTTAGCTATGAAAACCATATTTATGTTCGATCTAAACAATGGATTTCTAATTAAAGCAATAAAAGCACATTTTTTATTGTTGCTTCAGTAAAATGTGGTTTCAAGCTTAAATTTCCTTTTCTTGAAAGTGAATCAGTTTATTTTTTAATATTACCGATGTAGACAGAGCCGTTATACTAAACCATTAGCTGGTAATATCAGACTTCATAACTAAGCCTGTCTTGCACAAAAATTAGGATGCCAGACACCATTTTTAATGGAACGCATAAACCCAAAAATTACTTTTCAACACACTTTTCAGCTCACTTTTTTTTTTTTTTTGTAGACAAAGAACTGTTATGAACCAAAACACAAAACAGCGAATGGGGTTGTAAATATGTTTTCTTTCTGCTGTAAAAATGGACATGCTATATGAGCCCCTATGAGGTTCCCAGGCCTTTGCAGCCGGCCTCAAAAGAACACTTTTGACAGGGGTTCTTAAACTGTGCAATGCTAAAGACCCCCAATAACTTTAGCATCTAGCTGGGGACTCCACTTGCATAACATTTCTGTCCAAACAATAATAAGAAGCAATGGAAACAAGATTTTTTAAAGACTTTTTTAAAAATAATTTTCATTCATAACATAAAAAAAACTTACCAATACTCATTGATTGATAACACTTTCAAAAATGTTACAAGCCTTTATGTTCCATTTTCCCCACTCTTTAAAGTTTCCCCTTTAGTGCCGTATTGTGACCCCACTGGGTTGAAACCCCCACTTTTAATAACACTGCTTAAGATACTGCAGTTTTTTCTGAACTTCTGTACAAGTGCAGTGGTTGACACTTGATTGGGACATACATCGACGCTGCATGCCATATTCTTATGTCTTGTTTCATGAGATATTTCCCTCTGCTGTCACTTGTCAGGTGGTAATGTGGACTGTCTGCATCACAGTTGATCAGAAGAAGCTCCTATCTCTTGCACATGTTGAACTTGTGAGTCAATGGAGGCCTCATCAATCCAAAATTCTTGCACTACAGACTGGTAACAAATTACCAACTAATGATTTTATAGCATTGGTGCAATCATCCTGGCTAACAGTTCCCTCATTTTGGAGCTGAAATGTTTTTCTAACTGTTATTGGGTTCTGATGTTGCCGTCATTTACAAGCAATACTTTTGAACCCATTTTGCAATTTATTCTGCTCATTTTTGCCACTTCTTTTTGCCCCCTTTAACCCATGTTTGCCCACGTTTGCACATTTTCAATTTTGACCTCTTTTAACACATTTTTTTTCTATTTTGCCCTTTTTGTTGCCTCTTTTCACAAATATTTAAATATTTTCCTTTGAAGTTCTCAATATTTTTATATTTTATTTTCTGGCATCCTGGCATTTATGCACATCATGGCTTAGCCTCAAAGTTGGACATTACTCTCCAAATAGTTTTATTCAATGTACTTGCCACTTTGAACCTTTTTTTTTTTTTTGCCAATTTTTGCCACTTTTTGCCACTTTTCTTCCCTCTTTACACAATTGTTCAAATATTTTCAGTTGAAGTTCTTTCATTTTTTATACTTTATTTCCTGGAATCCTGGTGTGTGCACTTCTTTGCTTAGCTATGAAGTCTGAAGTCTGTTTAGTTCATTTTTGCCCATCCACATTGTTAAAATTACAAAAAAAAAAAAGTAATTCTGTTTAAATACAGGGGTTTCCATTTCCTAAAAAAAAAAAAGTCTATATAGTACGACAGCATAAAAAATAAAATTAATTTTTGTTGCTTAGAAAAGAGTGATTATTATTCAGGTGAAATATAAAAATGGTTATCACAGCTTAACTTTACAATGACCATGAATTTGCTGACCTTCATGGTCTCCCAGTTTGGCTGGGCTCCAGAAAGCTCTCCCCTTTGTCCCCCCTTATGGGCGGCCTTGGTGTCCTCTACTGACCAGTCGTCGCGGATTTCTGTAGTGTTAACGTTTTGTTTTCAGTGTCCTTGTGAGTACTTTTTGGTGTTGTTTATTTATTTGTTTGTTTTGTTTTGTTTTTGACCCTACCATCTCTAGTATTCTTCAGTTACCTAAGCCAATGCAAGCCTTAAAAAGAAGAAAATAAAACACTTTAAGAAATAATGTTTATTTGATATGTGCCTCGGCTCCACACAGATCCAGTCCATTATGAATTCATGGCACTGACTATTCATCTTCCTGTCCTCATTTAGTTTTACTTCCCTCTTTTATGCAAATATAATCTTCCATTCCCTTTCTGTCTGTGTCTCTGTGTCAAGTGCTGCTTCATTAATATTTGATGGGACTATGGGTAATGCTGCACTTAGACTCTTTATGTACACCCTGTGTGTGAGGTCATTTGTGTTTGTTGGGTTAGAGAGAGGTGGAGAACATAGAGTTAGAAACTGTTCTCTGCAGAGTTTAAGACACACCAGCAGAGGCCACTAAGCACCAGAATAATGCCAGTGTGATATGTGCAAACATGTGAGCACATGGACAACACAGTGCATTATTGATGGACTTGGAGGGTATTTATACAACATGTTGCAGTCATCTATCATTGATTTCTTGTTTCCATTTCATGGTCCAGATGAAGTGCAACAGGGACACAACTGGGTTCAACTTCACAGCATCCCCATGGTTTTTACCTTTACTGCCAAGCCAGTATTACAAATGAATGATTTATTTGATGTAGCAATATGGTCATTCCTCTCAAATCTGGCTTCATCGGCTTTAAAGCAATTTGCTTTGAATGAATGGTGGTAGTTTATTGCTCTTAACACTGCGATGATGCAGGTTACTGGGAAAACCTTTTCTGCCTTGACACAAGAACCCTATCAGTCTTCGTAACAGGCCTCATTTCACAGATTTAATGTGCCGTAACTCTGCAAAATGTCTCCACAGTTGAAAAGGACCGTGGGATTCTGTTTGTTTACAAAACAGGTCTGTACGGGGCAAAGCATCAGTGATGCGGGAACATGTGGATGTGTCAGTCTACAGATGGAGTTATATATTGCTTTTTGCTGATTTTATTCTGATGAATTTGAGAATATGGCTAGAAAGCATCGTGCCACTGCACTTCTGTTTCTGATTTTACATTTCAAACCACAGAATGGGATTATTTTATGCACTGCCATGTGTTTTAGGAATAGGGATGTAATGATTCACTCAACCCAGGATATGATACATATTAATGATCCATTTTCTACAACGCTGATCCCATTCTGGGTCACAGGGGGGCCAGAACCCATCCCAGCTGTCATTTAGAGAGAGGCAGGGTACACCCTGGACTGGCTGCCAGTCAACTGCAAAGCTGAGACAATCAACTTAATATTTGAAATTATAATAATTTATTTTACTGACTAATAGTATTTATCTTAAAAATATATTTTCAGTCCAATTAAATGTATTGATTTAAGATTCCAAATGCACTGTTTAAATGGATGCTAAATAAGGTGGCCAGATTTTGACATGTGTACATGCCTTAAGGGTTTAATCAGAATAAAAGCATGTAAACATGCCAGAAGCTGTCCTGCCGGTTGAGTCTATCAGAAACAGCAGAAGAAAACAAACCCCACTATTGCCACAAGCATCTGCCAGAATTCAATCTCACTGTGTGATGGAGATTTGAGTCTCCTTCTTTTCCCATCTCTGTCACTTTTGTATAAGAATCTTCCAGTTCCTCCAGGATTTTCCTATATTTGTTGCAATCATCTCACTCTCTACCTTTACAAGCCTTGCAGGGCCGGCTCCTGAGAAGCACCCTTGCAGCACAATGCTGCCACCACAGTGCTTCACAGTGGGGATGCTGTGGTTGTGGTGATGTGCCAAACATAGCATCTTGTCTGATGGCCAAAGAGCGCCACTTTGGTATCATTAGACCAAAGTATTTTCTCCCACTTGTCCATGGAGTCTCTCACATGCCTTTTGGTAAACTCACGTCCAGTTGACTATGAGTTTTCTTCAACCACTCTCACATAAAGCTTTGACTGGTGAAGAACCTGGGCAACAGTTGTTGTATGCAGAGTCTCTCCCATCTCAGCTGCGGAAACTTGTAACTCCTTCAGAGTAGTCATAGGTGTCTCGGTGGCCTCTCTCACTAGTCTCCTTCTTGCACAGTAACTCAGTTTGTGAGAATAGCCGGATCTAGGCAGACTTAAACATGCACCATATTCCTTTCATTTCATTGTGATGGATTTAACTGAACTCCAAGGGATGCTCACTACCTTGGAAAAATGTTTGCATCAATCCCCTGACTTATACTTTTAAAAAACATTTTCTCTGAGTTACTTAGAGAGTTCTTTTGTGTTTTTGATGTGTTATGGTAGCAAAGAATACTGATTTGTCTTCATACTACAATCATTTGAGACACATTCACTGCGCTCAGGTGATCCCCATTTCACTAATTATGAGACAGCAAGCGTCAACTGGCAGGACCCCTGTTGAATAAGGTCAGCCACTTTAAAGTGGGTGAAGATTTATGCAATCACTTATTTTAAATTACTTATTTTTATTCAATTGACATTGTAGAAATTTGTGTTCACTTTGGCATTAAAGATGATTTTTAAATTTCTTTTTTGTACGAAAAATCAAAATTATATTGACTATGATTGATTTATAGAATCAACAAAAGGGTAAAATATCTAAGGGGGTGAATACTTTTTATAGGCACTGTATTTTAATCTTTGAAAATGTTTTTCAAAAGCTGGTTTGGAGCTCATAAATATGCATTAACATTAATTTCTGTTTCATTACCAACAAAAAGTGCTTTAATTGTGATTTTATTTGGATCATTTGAGTCTTAATCCTTTAAACATTCTACCTCTGTCAGTCGCTTGTCTGCACTCTTGTAAAGCACTGAACTACAATTGACTTTGTCTCAGGGGTGTATAGTCAGTTAAGTCTGATTGACTGATCGGTAGCAAGCGTGCCAATCCTATAACACAAAGTAAAAATGTACTTGCATTTAGCAGGTATATCTATGCTTCTGTTATACTTGCATTGTTGAATGTTTGAATATTTGATAAGCTTACTTTTTGACAGTTCACATCAACTGACTGACACTTTCTGGTGATGAGGATTTTAAGGACTTTGTTAAATTTTCATAATCTTGTGAAAATACTTTTCAGTGCCTTGGTGTCTCTCTTTCCCTTCCTTTCTATCTTTTCATCTCGCCACACTGATCTAAAATTTATCTTCAGTCACCCATCTATGAATAGATGATGGGATGTTTTTGACAGAATGTTAGCTTTTCAGATTTCCTACCAGATCCAGTTTTTGTACCGTGCTCTTCGCTGGTGCACTCACATGTAAGAACCTTCCCAGAGCTGCATTCTCACCTTGTGCCTTTTCACACACGCAGACATGCACAAACGAATGCATGCAACACACACTAACACGCACTAAGTAGGTCACCTTGATATGTGACGCTGAGCTCAGCTGGTCCATTTGTATTTATGTGTGCATTTGTGTTTTTGCACCCTTGTAGATTATGTTTTGTCCTTTCCTGTTCTCTGCTTTTTCACAGCCCCAGAGAGTCAACTCATTAGCCTGGCTGTAAGTCATTTAGCCCCAAACTCTAATTCAATAACACAACCTGGAGTCAGATGCATTTACAGTCATGCATGCACACAGCTATCAGACCTGGGTACGCACGTATACTGCATAGTGATATCATACAGTGAGTGAGAACATGATTTAGGAGACTGTAATGGGCTTTCATCATGCAGACCCATGTTTGAGATTTACATAAAGGGCACAAGTCCAAAAATCTATCACCAGTGATAAACAGGGTGTGACACATGGAGCACTATTTCTCTTTGTGGGCCGCTGTGAGGATAAATCCACAACCATGAACCAACAAACTGAAGAGTCCTTCAGCCTGAAAATCCTTGAACACCACAGGGGAGGACAAGACAAGGCCACTTCATACCACACCAGTGTATAGGACACACATACAAGCACACCCCCACAGGCTACAAGTGCAAATAAACTTATCTGCCTCTCTTCAGCCACAGGGTCATATACTGTTTAATTAGGTTTTTCTCCACCTGGTTGCATCTATCAGTGTTGTTCCTTTTACCTGCTCTTATGCTGTATCAATCGTACTCATACTGTAACTACAGCTTAATCATTCACTGTGTTATCTTTTATACACACATGCCTCCAGTGTCCACAAGATTGATGTTTTCTTATGGCAGTCCCTTTGAAAGACTGGAAGAGAAAAAATGTGCTTTTAACCACTTCATTGCCTTGAATGTGCCCTCCTGGGACCTTTTCCACTTTGAGAGTAAAGTTTTAGTGATTTTATTTTAGTGGGCCCTAGTAATTTAACAGTAATAAGTGTAGTTATCAGGTATTTTATCACTAATAAAGTGATAATTCCCCATTAATGAGTAGACATAAAGAAGTATTTACCTATAATAATTATCAAGAAATTTCTTGTAATATTGTAGCAATTCTGGTTATTTTTACCCTAACTCCTTTTCCTAACCCTAAACCTGTAAATTCCTTGAAAATTGTTCTGGAGAGACTCACTTTAATTTAGTGGGCCAAAATAAAGAAATTACTTGGGAATTATCAGGCAACTTTTATAGAAAATAATCATCTTATTTCTAAGAAATTACTTAGTAAAATACCACCTTATTTTACAAGAACTGACACAAACCTATGAGGATTAGAGATATGGTAAAATACAATCCAATTACTCATAATATTGTGGCAATTCTCTAATTGCCACAATATTATGAGAAAAAAGAAGCCAAACTGAGCAATCAGGGGAGAAGGATCTTAGTTAGAGAGGTGACCAAGAACTGGACTGTCACTATGACTGAGCTCCAGAGATCCTGTGTCGAAATGGGACAAGGTTCCAGAAGGGCAAACATCACTGCAGTCCTCCAACAACCTGGGCTTATGGAAGAGTGTCTGCATGAAAGCCTCTTCTCAGTGCAAAACACATGGCTTTCATTTGGAGTTTTTGCAAACTCCAAGCAGGATTTCATGTATATTTCACTGAAAACAGGCTTCCTTCTAGAAACTTTGTAATCTCTTTTTGGCTGAGGCTGAGATAGATGATTAACTTCTTTAAAAACTGTAAAACCATAAAAATAAAAGTGTGTCAAGAATGTATTTATTGCAATATGGTAGGATGGACTTGAATGCTCTCTTGGGGAAATTTGTCTTGAACTCCACACATACTGCTGCCACCTTAGTTATTGATAAGAATAATAGAAACAGCAACAATCCACATGTTAACGCAGTTTACATGTACACAAAGTAGCACAGACCAATGACAAAAAACATATGCTGCACATACCTGTGTTGCACAAGATCTGCATAGAAAAATGATAATTATAATTTTTTAATTAGGAATTTGGCATCTTAAGTCATGTCTAAATAAGACATCTGTACCCTTAAAGCTCCTGTGAGGAATTTTTAGCACGTAATGAAGCAAACTTACTCAATATTTGTGCCTCTTTTTAAAACAAAGGCAAACTGGCAAACATTATGAAATTTGGTGAGTACATGGAGCTTCAGGAGCTCTACGAAAAACCTACACCACATTCCACATTATTATGCAAATTATATTTTTCTTTGATTATCCTGAATAGTCGATGCAAATCAGTCAGTATAATTTTTGAGTCATCAACTGTAAGAGCATAATTCATATTTTATTAAACAAACATCTCAGTGATAACTTCAAAACACTGTATAGGTTGTAAAGAACTGAAAATGGTCCTTTGTGGAATTTGCAGCATTAGGAGGTCATATTTGCTAAATTCAAAAGCTTCTTCATTTAAAAACATCTCAACAGGCCAAGTTATATGTTAACATAGGGCCGCTTCTTTGATTTCACCTTCACAATTCCTGCATCCATTGAACTTTTGAGTTTTTTGCAAGTTTCTGCTTGAATTTTTTTTGCAAGATGTTAGAATATCCTCCCAAAGCTGCTGTTTTGATCTGAACTGCCTCCCACCCTCATAGATCTTTTGCTGGAGGATGCTCCAAAGGTTCTCAATAGGGCTGAGGTCAGGGGAGATTGGGGGTCACACTATGAGTTTTTCTCCTTTTATGCCCATAGCAGCCAATGATACAGAGGTATTCTTTGCATTGTCATGCATGAAGATAATTTTGCTATGGAAGGCACAGTTCTTCTTTTTGTACCATGGAAGAAAGTGGACAGTCAGAAACTATATATTTTGCTGAGGTCATTTTCACACCTTGAAGGACCCTAAAGGGGCCTACCAGCTCTCTCTCCATTATTCTGGCCCAAAACATGACTCTGCCACCTCCTTATGGACATCCCAGCCTGTTTGGGACATGATGGCCATCCTCCAACCATCCACTTCTCCATCCATCTGGACCATCCAGGTTTGCACGGCACTCATCAGTAAACAAGACTGTTTGAAAATTCATCTGGCTCACCTGGCAAACTAATTATCACAGGTGTCTAAGATTGATTTCAGTGATCCACAGAGCCCTGAGGCACAATACCATCCATGAGTTTAATTGAAAAACAAAAAATAGAATGTTTATGACACTAAAAAATTATATAAAAATTGGGGTGTTTTGGGTGTGCTCCAGGAGTCATACTTGATCTAACTAGTCTGAAAGATTTCATCTTATCAACTTGTACTCTGGCACAGTGCTAGAAGAGACTTTCATGATGCAAATTTGCTCTGGCTTTTTTAATTAGTCGGAAGGTGTGGCCATGGCAAACACTCAAGTTTGCATATTTTTTGACAAACAGGAAGCTTTTTATAACTCAACTGTGTATAGTCCAATCCAACCCAAACTTCCTTTGTTTATGGAGGATTCATGTCTGCTCACATTTATATGGTCAGCTTAAGCATACATCATCGCACCTCCCAATGGGGACAGGAAATGTCAAGGTTTACCGTGCCAGCTGCTGATCCAAGCTATCCATGTCAAATTAGTGTCAGGAAGACCTTAAGAAGTGGATTTACGTCTGTGCTAAAATCTTTGACTTTTCACTAGAATGCATGGTCTTAGTGGGGAGACAAACAAAAATGTTGCCATGATGCCTCGCCATGCATTTTTCAACCTAACTAACTCTGGTATACATTATGGTATCTAAAACAAATTTCATGTGACTGATAAAAGTTCAGGCCAGAAAACATTTATGCTCGAGTTTTTGAATTGCTAATCTCTGGCAACAGGACGTCAGCGCTTCTGAATTTTACTTGCAGTTCCTGATTGGTTGATCAAGTAATGCTTGAATTTGCATAGATAGTTCCCAAATACATTGATGTTACACATAATCCAAGGTTAAAAGTATACGTTAAAAGGTGTGGCCAGAAACAGAAAGTAGCATTTTTTGGGGGTCTTGTGACACATGTAGAGCCATGAAACGTGGCACAGAAATACTTAGGACCATGCTAAGATGATTGATATGGCTTTTGGGGGCGTGGCTTATTGTCTCAGGGGCGCCCCCTACAATTTTTAAAAAATTCAGCCCCAAACAGGTTTAACCTAGGATTTTGAGAATTTGTGGGCATGTGTGTCATGTCAGGATGTACAAAAAAAGCATCTTGGACCAATATCGTAAATCAAACAGAAATTTGAATTCTTGGTCAAAGACAACATATCTTAGGGAGCATATTTTTTATGTCTGTAACTGCTGCCATGTGGTTGTTGTCACACAGATTAACTCCAGCCACTGCTCTTTTCATGGCGAAGATTTTGAATCAATGAAATACTGATTAACTTTTAAAAGAAAGCCGGATTTGATTTCTATCAAGGACAAAATCTGCAGAGATAAAAACTCATAGGTGCCTCCAAAATTGATACAAGCCAACATTTCTCACTGGAGCTTTACTGTAAACTACAATCAGTCTATTTTATTCTGAAGATTACGACTCAGATCTTAATCGATTTTTATCTAATTTGCATTCCCAATATTTTAGCCCCAGCCATTAGATTCCTACCTTCATTAAACCAAAAAGGGTTGGTAAAAGGAACAATAATGGCTCAGAGCTTGCCCGTTTAAAATGGAATTAATCAGATAGTGATGCTGCAACACAGAGGCAATTTGCATTGACAAGAGGAAAAATCTTAAAACATCTTTTTTCCCCTCATTTGTATCAGGTTGCGGTCAGAGGTGCCTTATTTATAGAGTGACAGATGGGGAGGGGGCTGTTTGCATGACCTGATGTTTAAGGGTCGTTTTACGCCGTATATGAAAACCCAGCATGCATTGAGCAGATGGTACACACTGTAGTAGTAGACTGCGTTTGGCCCAACCCCAAATCGAACCGTGAGAGGAAACAGTGATGACGAAAGCGCGTAAATTGGCAGCTGGATCCAACAGGAGCATTGGCTGTGCCGTCTAAGCAGTGAACAGGGCTGCACGGTTCTCACTGACTCTCAATCCAAGCAAACGGGACGCTTGGGTTACGCGTGCGCTTCCTTCGCGATCTGATAAGGATGTTCCTGTTTGCCTCCCCTGTCATCTCTCTAGCATGGATTTTTCAGCGAGTGTGCCCCCTTTTCTGCAGCTCTGTAAACTTTGCAGGTTATTCACTCATTTTTGACCGTTAAAAGTACCTATAGAGACGGAGAAGTTAATTCACTGAAAATGTCCACGACGGAGCCTAGCTCCTCTGCGCCCAACCAGAGCCACCCTTCGCCGGCCACCTACGAGAAGACAGACCCGGTGGGGGTGGAGAAGCAAATTCGCCTTCTTCTCTTCGGCTTGTGCGTAACCATCGCCGCTGCTACCTTTGTCGGAGGTGTGTATTCTCTCCTATCTCTCCTCCGGATGAGGAGAAAAACCTCTCTCTGTCTTATCGTGGCTTCAATGTCCGTGGATGACCTCCTCAGTGTGGTGCCCCTCTCCTTGTTCACGCTCCTTCAGTGGGAGATGGATGGAGGTGCCGGCTCGGGCAGCCTGTGTACTTTATCGGGACTTCTCTACGTGTTCCAGGGTGTTTCGAGCAATATGAAGGCTTGCCTCATAGCAGCCTACACTTTCTATGTCACTAAGAGATTTGGAGTGCTTCAGTCTGTGCGCCGGCCCCTGAGGGTGATGTGGGCCATTGGCGGTGTGTGGGCGGTCAGCCTGGCCGTCAGTGTGTTACCTTTGTGCGGATGGGGCAGCTTTACGCCGGCCTCTCTCGGGTGTTTCCCGGAGAGCGACAGCTGCTACGTCCTGCTGCTTTTCTCCTTGTATATCGTGTGTTTCTGCGGCTTGTTATTCTTCTTTATCCCTCTCACCTACCAGCTGCTGTGCTCCAGAGAGCCCCAGAGGACTCTACTGTACCCGGGCTATTTGGACATGGCGAGGGGGTTGAGTGGCTCCGCTCCCCTCTGTGATCTCCAGTCGTTTTCCCGGGATAGCCTCAACAAAAGTTTCTGCGCTTACAACGAGCTGAGCGCGAGTTCATGTGGGACACAGCTTAGGGGGAAAGAGGACAGCGGGCTGTCCCCAGTGTCTGTCAACGGACAGAGGACAGCTGCTGTGGAGGACACACCAGTGGTGTTTGCACAAAAGCGCTTCTCCATGATCCTGGCGGTGGTGCGGATCATCTTATGGATGCCAATAATGGTAAGCAGTGCTGTTTGTGTGATTTTAAAAACAAAGAACTGCAGAACAGCTCACAATTTAGGATTTAACCTAAACTATAGGCTATCCTGTTCATCAGTAGCACCAAATTTACAAGTAGAATAGTGTTGATTTATATCTTGTTTCAGAATCTTTAAGTTGGGTTGTTTTGCTCTAGATGCACTGAAAAGTTTCCAGAAAGTTCAGGAAGAAACTGCAGACCTACTCAATACAGTGAAGCAACCTGTGACAAATTAGAGGTACTTTACTAACTAAACTTTACTTGAATAGTTTATAAAAATGTCTTTTGGTATAATTAACATATATAAACCTATTTTCTCTGGGTTTTGTCTGTGAAACAATTAATAATAGATATTGATTTTTGACAGTAATGGATCACTTTTGGTTCAGGTAGTGAAAGGTGGTTTAAATTGGCAAACATGAACGAAAAAGTGGTGAAAAGGCATTCAAGAGTGGCAAAAATGGGCATGACAAGTAGTGAAATGTGGTTAAAATTAGCAAAACAAATAAAGAGAGGGGTAAAAATGGGTAAACAGAGGCAATTATAGCTGGAATGTGGCAAAATGGGCTGATGAAGTTGTGGAAAATGTTTAAAAGTGGTGAAATTAGATTATAAAGTGGCAAAAATTGGCCTAAAGTGGGAAATATGGGCGGAAAAGATGGTGAAATAGTACTATAATTTCGAAAAATTGGAAAAATAGACAAATATGGGCACATATTTTGCAAATTGTTGAACAGTGGCAAATATTGTTGGAAAATAGGCACACTTTTCAGGTCCAAAGTGAGGAAACTATTAGCCAGGATGCTAGCACCAGTGCCACGGATCCAACAAACATACACTGATACCATCAACAAACCACAGCTGGGGAGTGCCCATCTTCCGGGTTTGTCATAGGACCATACAATTCTTTGATACTCATGATTGCAACACTGCTCTTTTAGAGCAAAATGGGATTATACTCCTCTATGACAATAGTGAATTCTTCAGTTGTTTTCACTAAAACACCAAATTCCCCTCAGGGAACTTTTAGACACATATAAAGGATTTATTTAATCCACCTGTAATCCTGTGTCTTTTAGTTTGTATTTACCAGGTATTTGGATATTCCTATCATGGTTGATTCACAAAATTTTACCTGTGTTTATCATCTGAAACAAACCTGAACACTTCAGTTTCTCACAGGGTAAATGTTACAGTATAGCACACTATAAAGGATTGTCACACTGTAAGAGACACAGTTACAAAATTTCTACTTTCCCAGACCAGTAATGCTTATAAAAGCTGCACACAGCATACAGTGATGGGTAAACACCATCAGTATTCCTAACTTGCATAAATTAATAACATTTTTCTCTGTAGATGTGATTTTTGTTGTTGTTTTCTCTGATTCAAATGAGTCCAAACAGAGACATCATAAGGCAGACCCTCTCTAGAGTACTTTATTTGTATCTGTACTGATTTGTCATTTCACAGGAAATACAAACCTTCTCATGGTCATATAAGCTCTATCTATAAAGGGGCACTTTCATTTTGTTTTAAGTGGTAGAACAGTGTTCATTTCTTTTCAATTTATTTCACCCATGAATAGTGCAATTCCTCTCCGTGTGTTTTGGCTCACACTAATTTGACATATTGGAATAGAACAAAAGAAAATGCAAAAAACAAGTATGGGTGAGCGATCTTTGTGATTCCCTAGTCACACATCTCCCTCCCCCACCTCCTCATGCATATTAAATCAGTGACTCCTGGGTGAATTCATTTCCCCTCCACCTTCATTCACAGACTCTGGTGCTGGTCCGCCACGCACTTCATGCACGCAGCTCGTCCCTGGAGACTCTCAGCTTCTTCCTCACTCTGCTCGCCCCTGCGGTCACTCCGCTGTTTGTGCTGTCAGAGCGTTGGATCCACATGCCTTGTGGCTGCTTCATTAACTGCAAACGGGATCCAAAGCAGAGGCCTTCAGGTAAACAATCCTGACCGAAGATTTAGACAAATAAACAGCCACTATGACCCTGAACAAATAATACAGAGCAGTGGTTTGGAACTGGTGGGTTATGACCCAAAAGTGGGTGGTGAAAAATGCAGCAATTAAGACAGAACAGAAGTTCTAGGCTGAAGTGTTTGCATTTATTTTTATTACATTCTGTTTTACTGGACAAGTAGTAAGCTCTGGTTGTTTTCTTGAGATTTTGACTAAATTTTCCTATTGTTTTTGGACATATGTTTATATATGATCAAGAAAAGCTGATTTGCCATGAGGAAGTTTTCATTTTTTTAAAGTCTTTATAAAAGCAACCAAGATCAATTTTTTTAATGGTATAAGAGAATAAAATGACATGTTTGCATTCATGCCCTCTCAATGTTTTGTCCAGTATCTCTGTTCGGGTGTACAGTGCTTAACAAATTTATTAGACCACCTGTCATATTTGTCTTAGAGACCATCCAGCATTATGAAGTGCTTTAATGCAGACTCTTTCATTTTCAGTCAGATCTCCACGTTTTACCATTTTGAACAGGAATGAGGAATTTCAAACTGAATTCACCCAAATTTGAGCCAGCTCACTGGGCTTTTCTGAGAAGTCAGAAATGAATCAAGCATAACATTCAACCACTAAAACTCATTTTTCTGTTCAGGAATGCAAGTAAACAACTATAATTTGACATATTAATCAAGAAATAATAATGTGCTTTACTATTTTTTCTTTTTTTTTGTAAATAAGTAAATTGAAAATTCATGGATAACAATAATAATTATATTTTAGCATTAAAAATATCATTTGGGTTAAAGAGCTTCTACATATTGTTTTTTTAACCATTGCAGAAACATAGAAAATGATTTTGGTAATTATCAATGCTGTTAATTTAGGGCAGCTGTGGCATAAACCTTACTTTGGTTAGGGTAAGGGTGGTAAATAAATATGTTAAGCACTGTATGTTTTGCTTTATCAAGGGTCAATATTTTCCATTAAATTATTTTTTGTGTTTTTTTGTGTGAGATTTCACACTAAAGGTGCAGTGCGTGTGTGTGTGTGTAATATTTCGCCTAGTAGTTCTTATAAATAGGCCTATCTAAATCCATGGTTAGTCACCTGAATGTCTGAAATTACATAGCTTGACCACTTGAGAACCACTGATTTAGAAGGAACAATTCATTTTACCCTTTTTGCACAAGGTTATTTTAACATGGTTTCCTTTCTTTTTTTTTTTTCCACAGAGATGAAACGAAAATTTGAGTTCAATCTTTCCTTTCAACAAGGCTGTGGAGTGTACAAACTGTCACATGCCACTGTGGCTCATAGCAGTCCTCCTCTAGAGAAGCCTTCCTACCACAGCCTCTTTAACTGTGGCTTCCAAAATACCCACCTTGATGCACTTGAAAGTGGTGGCCTCTCAAGCCTGGGCCCCAGTTTTGATTTCAGCACCCCCTGCCCCGTGGACAGCTCCTCTCATGCAGACCTATTATTGGAAGCTGTAGCCGGTGGAGGAGAGGCGCTGGCTGACTGTCCTTCCCTCCCTCACGAGAACCGCGGGGATGACGACGGGGCCTTTCCCTGCGTCCCTTTGCTGTCTTCCCATCAGGATCACAGTCTCACCGACACATCGTCTGTGTTCGAAGGGGCCGAGAGGAGGCTGTCGCATGAGGAGTGTCGCAAAATTGAGCTGACAGACTGGGAGTGGTGCCGGAGTAAATCAGAGAGAACACCCAGACAGGTACAGCATCTCCACGAGCAGAGGGGTTGGCTTATTAGCCTGATGTTGAACCGTCAAATTAAGTAATTTGTATCTGTCATCCTGAGGTTTATAGCTGGAATTAATTAGTTTTCCACTCTCAGGCTCCATTCTTTTCTCAAATAAGTGCTGCATTTGCAAGCAACATATGTTGCTGTTCTCTAGAGATGATAGGTTAGGAGTGATTATAGCCCCCTAGACTATAAAACAGAAGGATTAGTAATACATTTCTTGTGTTTACATTCTGCTCAAAAGGAAATTATATGCTGCCTCGGTGAAGTGCACCTGTACAGAGATAAAGATTCACACAGCTGCCAGACTAGGATGCAGTCTTTGCATAGCCAGGCTTGAAGAAAGTTGTGTGTATGTATTGTGTGTGTTTGATTCATTTCTGTTTGTTGGTCTTTGCTCTTTCCTTTCTGCATTTTTTAATGTGCCCTTTTAAATCAAGCTGACAGATTTAGAGCTGTGCATGAGAGTTAGTTAGAACAGTTCTCCTCTCTTCTTCTACTCCCTCAATTGTGATAAGCTTGAAGTGAGTTCTGAATGATGGAGCAATTGATAACGATACTATCAGAGCCTTATCCTTTTAGCCACACATATTCATTCAGCACTAAAGCTCACATTTATTCATTTATTTAGTCTCACATTTTGAGGTATTTTAAGGGTAGTGAATACTTTTTATATGATTCGTCAACTCAAGGTAAGCTCCTTTGATAGGCACGTGAATATTTTTCTCTTGTGCATGTCTATAATTTCCTACAAATGAAAAGAGAACCCACCCTCTTTGGATTTATGTTTCACTGCTCATAAAATCAGCATTTGCTTACTCACTCAACAGTTAATCTTTCTCGTAGATGCACAGTCACAGAGCACTGAATGTAAACAATGCTGCTCAAGACAGTTTGCCACAGACTCACGAATCTCAGTCCTCTAATCCATTTTTAATCCATTTCTTCTCGTGTTGACACCCTGTTCTCTTGTAATACCAAAAGCTTAATCTTTTCTGTTTTTGTGGACACAAATTGAATAGTTAAACATGTCAAAAGAGAAAAGCAAGAATGATTAATGTATCCCAGCCTTAGAGATACCAGAGACAGATGACAAAACAGCCTCCCTTTGTTCCAGTAGCCACAGGCATTAGCTTTTAACTACTAGCATACTAAATGTGATTTTTAGAGCTATAACACTATGATCTTTCTTCAAACAGCTATCTGGGACATGGACAGGCCAGGAAACACTAACATGTGCACATTCATGCACATGCTTTCTCTCTGTCTCCTATCCTCCCTGTCTCTGCTCCACTTATAAGTCTGAAATGTTTGGTATGAAAATCAGCAGAGGGTGGAAAATCCATGAAGCATGCTTCTACGGCTCAGCTTTGGCACTCACTTTGCATCGTGTATAAGTCTTAGATGTTCACTTCTGGCTTGAGAATCTCTCTATGTGTCCTACTTCTCAGTTTCTTTGTAGAAAATGGTGTATTTTATGCTGACATTGGCCTTATTCATTGATTGGGGTCAATATATCCAGACCAGAAATATTTTGCTTCAACTTTCCCCCTCCACAAAGATACAAACACTGTGTTGCACACAAAGCCATGAAACCACGGATGAAGGCAAAGCCTAAAGAGTTTGTGATTGATAGAATTTCCAGGCTGTGTTTTGTTCCTCGTTAGAAGGCTAGATGTCATTACCCGGCTTCTGTTCTGCTCACTGTCAGCCCCTCTGGCCTTCAGCGTCTGCAGGGAGAGGTGAAATTAGAGCTTAAAGACATCTTTACCCTCTCTGTGACTTGACGCTCTCTATTAACAAGCACAGAGCCGGGAGTGCTTTCGCAAGCCCACTGCCGGAGGGGAAATGGAGACCTAATGTGCATTCAGATGTTGGATACCAAAAACCCTTGTTACCCTTTTGAGGACACATCCAAAACTTTAAAAAAATGTTGAATGTTCTCACAAAGCAGAAGAAAAATAAGCTGATTTTGAAGGACAGAAGGATTACACAACCCTAAAAAAATAGTCACAAAAATAACAGTTACATTAACAACCATAAAAACAGCAGTAACAGCAACAATAAGAACAATTAAAACAACAATAACAACTACAATGACGACCATAAAAAAACAATGGTAACCAAATCTAGTAACAAAAATAGTAAAACTAATTATACAACTATAACAGGGCTTTCCTCAAGCGCCAACTGTTAGCCAAACAGCCAACTACTCACTCAATTATAGTCAGCTACCTGTTTCCTGTGTAAAAACACCATTCCTTATTATTACTTGTGCCTCACCTTGTTTCATTAAGGGAGGGGTGATGATAGCAACAGAAGCAGTAATATCTACACTTTATATGACAACAATAAAGACAGAGTTATAACAACAACAAGAAAACAACAATAAGAGCAATTACAGTAAAAAAAAAATCAGCTATAACACCAGTAGTAGAAGCCATTAAAGTATTGACAATGCCTGAATTCATTTCTCTAGTTTTAAGCCTGTTAAACATCTTACTCCAACACTGTTAACACTGTTCATTAACACTGGACATTGAGGATGAACAGAGAGAGCTGAATGCAAGGCCTACAGTGATACACAAAAGTGCTCCCAAATAGGAAATAAAATGGGGTCACAGAGGTTGTTTCAACTGGAGGATAGAACAAAATGTTTTTTTTTTCCCAAATTTTAATCACAATCCAAATGTTCTTACAGACATTTCAATCTGAATCACAGATATATGCCTCATTGCAGTGTGAAATGAAAGTCAGGAAAATGACCAATTTCATAACAAATTTCCATCTACACTGTTTGCCCCCTTGATAATTTGATGTGTTAACCTTTCAGATTGCATTTCAAAAATGAAACAGGCAAAGGAACACAAAAGTCATCATAATAAGCTGATGTCAGTTTCAGAACTGCATGTCATTTCATTAAAAATGAAATAAGATATTTCACAAAACAAAGTAAAAATCTTGCAATCTGTTCAAAAGTGCTTGAGATATTTCTGCCTGGTTGTCATCCAGAGCAACAGCTTTGCCATTTATTAAGCCAATCTTTGAAAGCAATGCTGTGAAAGAACATACACTAGAGATGGTTGCATCAGCGTTATGTAAGTTTATTTGATTAGAAAAAATGAAAATTATGCATCATATTGATGTAGCTGGAGCTCACCCATTTGTCACAAAGACATTGTGAAGCCCATCAGTGGTAGTTGTCATAATGAAAATGTTGAGTCCAACTGACTTCTAGCTAATAGAGAAGCAGGCAAAGAGCTGGAGTTTAGGAATGAATATCTTGGGTGCTGCAAGCATCCATTTATTTCATCCACAGTTTCCTAACTATGAAAACAACACAAGAAAGTCAATATTTAAGGTTAGAGGTTTATTTAAGGTTAGCTCTCTGCTAAGTGAAGTAGGGTTGTCACAGCACCAGAATTCACCCTATAAGCAGTACATTAAAGATATTCAAATAATATAACCTGTGTTTTCACCCAGTATTCCATAGGGATGTACCGGTGTGTTGGTTAAACACTCAGTATCAGAAGAATGTGGCAAGGACAGATATCATAAATCAGTATTTATTAGTTGTGTCAAATCAATTCAGAGCTGACATCTAGCATACTTAGCTGCTGAATCAATTCAGAAACTTTTTACAAGGCAGTTGTAATGATTAGCTATAGTTTACAACTATACAACTAAGCGTTCAATTTGTACAAATAAAAACAGTCTGAATTCTTAAGCTACTTCTGTGTTCCAAAAGCAGGCAAGAAAGGGTTAAAACAGTCACAGAAAAATGGCAGCAGGCAGAAATTTTTGTGGAAAAAAACAAGCCTCCATCTAAAGCCCGAGAGAGCCGCATGTGCATGGTTGATTTCCACGAAGTGGTCCAGTTTGGTTCAGTACAGGTCTGCTATGTTAAGCACTTTAAACTCTGATCTTGCCCACATTTCTTTAGCTGATGTTTGCTCACCATCCTCCAGCCTTCCTGGCTGTGGTGGGAAATCCATCTTTTTTCAGTAGAGCTTCATTTGGTACCAGTTTGGCTGTTACATGTGGATTAAACAATAACAAAAGAAGAGGGAAAGGAAACTGGCACTGAAATGGGTGCTAGCAGAGCCATTTTGCAGAACAGGCTCATGTTTTCACTGAAAGAATGATTATGACAAAGAGGATTTTTTTATTTGTTAAAGGGGCTCAGCTAGCTTCTTAGCTCAGCGCAAGACTCTGCAAGACTCGTGTTTCCCTTCTAACTAGAGGATGCTAGGAGGTCTGCAGGACTGAGTAACTTGTGAGATTCACCACCACCACACCATTTAAATCATTTAAACTGTGGTAAAAATCACTGTTTTGCAAGTGTAGGGATCATACTCAATGTGTGTAAACATTTTCTGATGATAATTACTGCATAGAGGCCCGTTTAGTAAGTACAAACTTTCCTGCATTCCTATTTGTCCTTAATGGCTGTCCCCCACTACCTGACACCCAACAGATGTTTAGGATCACATGATTGCACAAAACTTATTATCAAGTGATCCAATTGGGGGAGGCTCGTTGATGATGACCCTAATAATAATAATGATCAGAAGAAAAGTAATAGCTTGGATTTATATAGCCCCTTTCATGGAGCCTGAGGTCGCTTTACAGAAGTACAGAAGACGAGACACATCACAAAAGACAAACACTAAGTAGAGAGTTTGGAGGGAGGTAGATTTAGGAGAGGCTGTGGTGAACAGGTGGTGCTTGAGGAGTTGTTTAACATGTCCAAAGATGAAGCATTGCAAATATTTTCAGGGAAGGTGTTCCAGAGGATTGGGGCTGGAGTCCTTAAGGCTCTGTCACCAAAGGTACAGAGTTTGGAGGTGGGAACAGTGAGAAGGCCAGTGTCTGAGGGCTGGAGGGTCCTGGTCAGTATGTATGGGTGAGAAAGTTCAGAGAGATACTGAGGGGCAAGGGCATGAGGGGATTTGTAAGTGAGGAGGAGGAACACCAGAACTTGGTTTAATGTTTCAGCTCTGGAGGTTTCTGCTTGACATCCACACATCCATCAAACCACATTCATGTCTTCTGCTATTAATTGTCTCTTTCCATTCATAATGATGCAAAAACAATGAGAGGAGAACAGAAACTTGGGGAATACAAGTGATTGGCATCATCTCTGCCAGTATGGTGCCTCACAGTCGCAATTAGATGATAACATTAAACTAATCTAAATAATTAAGAGGTCTCAATGAGCGACACCACAGGCTTCTCACTGATGCACACAGGACGCTTTCTTTTCCCCTGCCAGTAATATATGCCATCTTCTCATACACATCATGTTGACAGAGGCTCATTTTGATGCACTCTGTGGTAAATTAATCTTTGGGAAACAATATAAGTGACTGGAAAATATGATTAAAAATGTGAGGGGTATAAATGAGCCCTGAAATTGAACAAAAAACGCATCAACTCCAGAAAAAACTGATTGATGCTTTTAACATGGAAATCCTATTATTTCAATGAAATTACGTAATAGAAAAAAAAAAACTTAACAGCTAAATGACATAGGCTTCCATCTTTCTGCTGTGAACCTAAAAGGTTTCTGGTTGCTTCTGTGAGCATGGAGCTCTGACATCTCATTTAACAAGCACAGTGCTGTTGACAGGCCTCTTACATTTAAGCCTCATTAACTCATGAAATAGAAATGGTTGGTCAACACATTATCTCCCTGCCCTTGACAACATGGACAAGATATAAGCTCTATTGGTTTTAACAAAGAGGGTGAATGTGAGGGGATCTTGCAGGTTATCTCCATCTTTTAAATGGGGTGATTAGCAGCCATAAGGGATTCAAATACGTATGATGGTGTTTTAGTAATAAGGTGTGCAATCCAGATGATGTTTTAAAAACACTGACTTTCCCTTTTTTTGGTTTCCATTACAGCGATCATCAGGTGGTCTGTCAATCCCCCTGTGTGCCTTCCAGGGCACCGTATCCCTGCAAGCACCCACAGGAAAGACCCTCTCCCTCTCCACATATGAGGTCAGCAGTGATGGACTCAAAATCTCCCCCAACAACGCCAGGAAGGTAAAAGCCACCAACCATTTGTCTCCCACAGTATTTTGCATCCAGTTCCAGGTCATTTCAAGCAACTCATCAAAGGATATGTTTAAAGAGTAACTAAACCTCAGAGTTTCAGTTGAAGTACTTCTACTCTAGAATTCCAAAACATTCCTTTAGAACATCATGGAAATGGCTGGGACTTGCAGACTCACTCAACAGCACTATATTACCAACAATTCTGTTTCAGCCATGTCTCTGATTGAATGATCACACCTTAAGCTGTGAAACTTCAGCATTCTTTCCAGTTCTGCTGCTACTAGGGAGGACCTTTTTTTCAATGTTCAACAAAAGATGCTTTAAATGGGATACAAAGATATTCGATCATGTAGAAGACATTCATTTGTGGATTATCCACTAATTATAGGTGGTAATACAGCATTACCATACCCCAGTGATTAAAACATAGCCACAGTATTGCTTTAATTACCGTCATGATAATGGTGCTGTGTAATGAGCAAACATTTGAAATAAATACCTCAAGAAAATGTGACATTTTCCACCAGCAGCACCACTGTCTGTGTTAAAAGTGATGAAAGAACTCCTGTTAATGATGTTGGGCCAATTTCCCACAAGTGAATGTGCACATATGCTCCGGCGCTATAGGATACTCACACGCCATGGCTTGGCATAGTGCTGGCACAGCTCTGGCACCTCAGCCTGGTCTTCTCTTAACTCAAAGTGTTAAATATGCACTGCTGGCTGTAATGGGATCCACAGCTACATGAGATTTAAAGCACTTTAATTGTTGAGAATTGATCAAGTTTATTGATAACTCTACATGCAGCTACGCATAGGATGATCCTGCAGCTACAATACCAGACACCATCAAAGGTGTCTGTTTAAACCATCAAAAGTTTTTAAAAACGCTGAAATGTATCTTTTCCCATTCTTTTGTGAATTGTAGATTAAGTTAATCGGTACTTGATGGTTATTTTAGGCACTAAAGTATTATGTAACTTTATATAAGCTTCCCATGAGGTGAGCTCTCAGCAGGGCAGAGCACTATTGAAGCACAGCGTAGAAATAGATAATACTTAATCCCAATCTTTATCTGTTTAAAAGCCCACACTTTACATTTCCAGACCATGTATGATGATAGTTTTGGATTATTACATCACATGTTACCTCTGGGAGGAGGGGAGGGAAGAGGGAGGAAAAGATCGTACGTCTGTGCCATAGATGGAGAGGAAAAAAAGAGAGAAGCTTCATTTTATCCTCTGCTCTTATGTTCTTATTTTACTGATTAAGTGTAAGAACAATGCTTCAACTATAAATCATTTTTAGCACCTCTTAAAAATGTGTTTGTTCGCACTCTGCACCCTGGCAATAATACCGTATACCATGGTAAAATTTGGGGAGGGTGTGACGGTATTAAAAAATAAACCCCCCCTAATCCTTTTACCCATTCATTTGAAGAAAAACATGGTTTATTCTTAATCTTGGTGAACATAACTTCATTACCCACTGTCCTAGAGTCTCTTAGTAACATCTCTGATTGGTAGAGCTGCAACTTTCGGCAGGTCTGGGGGCTTTGTTACTTTCCTGTTGAAAACCAAAGAAAAAAGGATTCATATCAGTTCAATTTTTCTTCAATAAACGTGAAGCTAGCACCAGGAGACAGCAAGCTTTAATGATGAGGATAATGCTGGTCTGACTCTAATCAGGCAAAACAACTATGTACAATTCTTTTTTAATTTCATTTGTTTAATGGACTAAATAAACAACACAAAGTGTGGTTTAATTCAGATTAAATTGCTATATGATTCACTGTTATTTCAAATCCTAAAAGGTGCAATATTTCTTTAACCTAAAATGTGTGTCACAATACCAGTTAAATATTATTGCATATTGCAGCTTAGAATTGTTGGGGGAGAACAACTGCATTTAGATTATTTTACCAAATCATTCGGCCCTACTCAGCACACAGACCAGTGAGCATATTTCTCATTAAAGATATATTTTTTAAGGGTCAAAATGTGGATGTTTTTTTGCTATTGCTATATCCAAACATAGTCCAATACAAAACAATTTGCACATGGATTATATCTGTATTTGCTACAATGTTTGCTACATGTGTCAACTTTGTTTGCACAGCTTTTCTCAAACTTTTGCCTGGCATTATTTTATTTAGAACAGGTTTAATTTTCTGCATTTTTTATATTCTTCAGAGTGGTTTGGAGCAGTGGTTCCCAACAATTTGGTCTGGTTCCAAAAGTTTGTCAGGGAGCTATTTGCAGTGGGTAATAAATGTGTGCTTGGAAAAAGAAATTATGGTAGTTGTCTACGATGTACAGGAGCCCTAAGCAGACATACATACATTCATAAATTTTATTTTATTCGATTTTGACATGAGACCCAAACAGAAATTGAATTCATCAAATAAATTTGACAGACTTAGGTCCCAGTTTCTTGCTAAAAGGGTGCTGATGGGTCCTGAGGCTCAACCAGTTGAGAACCACTGCTTTCCAGACTATTCTCTCCCTCTCTTACGAACCCAAACTTCACTTTAAACACCGTGTAGGGGTTTTTCTGTGGATTTCAACTGTGAAACATAATAGACTGAGGATGAAAATAAGACTCAAAACCAAGAAAAGGCTGAAGTGAATGTATGTTATATTGCTCTAATGGGCTTTTAGTATTTGCACAAACTAGTGCAGATAACTTTAATATATGAAGGGCTCTGACAGGAGTGGGTGGACCTAGTGCTTTCTTTTTCTTCAGGATTTCAAGGACAACAAAATCAGCTTTACTGTGTGACTCCATCTTTTTCTCATTTGCTCTGAACAGAATAATTTATGCATGGGGATTAAAAAGTGTCGTGGATGGTCCAAGTCCACTTCGCCCTCTTCAGCTAAATTTCAACATTGAAATTACAATTACTTGCTGGGAGATAAAAGTCACATTTGATCCTTTCCCTCTTGCAAAATGAAAAATGTCTTTGAATGTCAAACTACTAAATTTAAAGTTGGAAATCCAAACTACTGTTAAAGAGTACAATGGAGTTAGAGCTCCGTATATCTTATGTTATTTTTTTCTTTTTTTTGTTTTTTTTTTGTTTTTTTTGTTGAGAAATTAATTTGCTGTTTTCAATTCTGTAAGATGATTTGTGATAGTAACAGAAAAAATAGGACAATTAAATAAAATATGGTAAAATTTGATTGATCCCTTTGATGATTGACCTCTGATTTATTGAATAAGGAAAAGCATTCATTTTGGAAGAATATGTCAAAATTAAACTGCAGTGTTAAATCCGTAAACATTCCAATGTTCTTCTGCTTACAAGGTGGAAGTGTATCGCTCCAAATCAGTTGGCCACGAGCCCAGTGCAGACGACCCGGCATCAGGAGGCCAGGCTGGAGACGTGAATGTCAGCAGCGTGGGGATGGGCATGGAGATCGGGATGGGGATAGGTGCTGGCGTTGGGGACACCAACGTCAAGATCCACCTTGAGGTTCTGGAAATCTGTGACAACGAGGAGGCCATGGACAGCGTCTCTATCATCTCTAACATCAGCCAGTCCTCTACTCACGCCCGCTCGCCGTCCCTGCGTTACTCACGGAGGGAGAACCGCTTTGTCTCCTGTGACCTGGGCGAGACAGCCTCCTACTCTCTGCTCATCCCTGGCAGCGGCAACCCAGAGGCAGAGACCATCAATATCACTATACCTGACACTGTGGAGGCTCACCGTCAGAACAGCCGACGGCAGACGCAGGAGGGCTCAGGATATCAGGAGGAGATTCAGCTGCTCAATGAGGCCTACAGGAAGCAGGCAGGAGAGAGGGAGGAGTGATATTAAACTCTTCCTCTTTAAGAAGGCTGCAAGTACATAAAAGGATGTAAGACAAATTTCTCAGTCATTCCATATTTGATTCATTCTTATTAAACCGACAGGTGACCCAAATAGAGACTTATTTTCAGACCGTTATTATAGTATTTTACTTTTTCCTTGGATAGAGTTATGAAAGCACATCTTTCATCTGTCTGTAGATTTAAAGGAAAAAGTTTGAGTGTGAAAAGAAAGGAAAAAACAAAGAATAAAGAGAGAGGCAAAGACAGAGAGAAGAGCAACAGTATTCTAGCAGAGAATCTGTATTCCCTGCAAGACTTCAGACATATGGCAGCCTGTCATCATAAACAGATACGGACAGAGAGAAATTCACTTAGGCGTGGAAGGGAGGGGGCTGAGGTCTGGTAACATGTCTCTTCTGGACTACGTCACCAGTGACTCAGCTGTGAGGGGAGGGGTCACCTGACCCATGCGTCTGACTCATCCCAGTGTGTGTTTTTTGTGCATTTTTGTGTGTGTGTACATAAGGGTTGAGGGTGTAAGTATGACAATAATGCTTTTTGATTGCAGCTACCAAAAGTAATTATTTTGAGGTTATTCTGCATATATTTCTCCTAATGGTTGTGTTTTTTTCTCTCTTTGAAATCCGCTGCTCTGTCGGCCTTGTCTTGCAGAATTAATTTAGCTACAATCTTAACGTACCAAGCCCACTATCCATGCTGAAAATCTAAAGGGACAGGCAAGCATTTAAGAGAGAGTTCACTAGATTACAGAAGAAGATGTCATGGGGATGCTTATGCAAAGCAGTTTTTCTGCCTCATGCACATTTAGTGCAAATTAAGTGAGTGACAGTGTGCATATTTTACTCCAGTATAGTATAGGCAGCATATGAATGTACATTGTAGAGCCACTGTGAGGTATCATGTCTTCAATCAGCAAGCCATAGGAGGCCTCTTACTTTCCATTAACTACCTACATGCATAAATCCAAGTCTGGAATATAATTATCAGAGATGGTATGGTGTATTTCAGTACTGTTTTTGAATAGGGATGTAACAATACCTCAAAATGAAGTCAAAAATTGATGCAAATATGAATCATCTAAATCAGTTTGAAAAATAGATATGCAATAGTTTTTACACCAGTAGAGGGCATCTCATATGTCTCTTTTTATCTGAATTTGTAAAAGAAAAACAAAAATCATTTAATTAGTAACTATAACTCAAAATTTAATTGACTCAAAAATATTGTATTCTTAAACATCTTGGATACTGTTTATCATCAAAATGTCCAATAAGCTAGTATAAAATTCCAGTATGAAATACTGAGGCACACGCCGTCGTACCTGCAAGTGCAGTTGCCACTATCACTTTCAGTAAATTTTCCCCAATTTCATGTGCACTGTACAATGTTACACAAACTGAGCTAAAAGACAAAGTGACTCTACCAAAGGCTACTACTTTTCAAAGGTGACATATTTTGCCCTTTTAAGACAAGTTTATATTGTTCTCAGAGGTCCCCAAAACATGCCTGTGAAGTTTAGTGCAGATTTTCTGATACTTGAGGGAATTGTGGACAGGCCAGGGACACATACTTGTGTTCAAAAAGCCTGAAAAAGTGATTTTTGCATAATATGTTCCCTTTAACTGCTTTTCACCCAAATCATGCAACAAAAACATATGTTTGCTATAAAATGAGCCTTGTGGTGCTCTGGTTTGACTAAAAAGACTCATAATATAAAGAAAAACAGCATAGACTGAGGGCTAAACAACAGTAACACTAACTAGCCACATAGATGCACCAAAACTGAATGTTTTTAAGCTACATTTTATGGAATTTTATGCTATTCATAGAGGAGGACAGTGGATGGAGGTAGAAACAGGGATGAGAAAGTTGGAGAGAGACATGTGGGAAAGGAGCCACAGGCCACACTTGAAACCAAGCCATCTGTGTACATGAGGCCTTAATCACTAGAGCCATCTGCACCCTGAAAACTGCATGTTTCAGACATTGCTGACATAATAGAGATCATCATCTCTTCTTTGGTGGACCTCCTAAAATAACGTACATATAACCAGAGGGGGAAAGTTACTCGTTACATTTACTAAATTACTGTAATTGAGTAGTTTTTAAGAACTTTTAATGATCAATTTGACTTTTTCTTGAGTAAATTTTAACCAGAGTAACTGGTCTACATCAGTACTCTTATACTTTTTCCACCTCTGTTGACTACAAAGTAGATTATAGCGAGATAAAAGCTGCATTTCACTTTAGTACAAGGGTGTGACTTTACCTGAATAAACTGGTTGGGAATCCATTTTCTTGAAAATTATTCAGGAAGGGCTCGCTTTAATTTACTGGGAAATTACCTGGGAATTATCAAGCAACTTATATAGAAAATTATAATCTTAAGTCTAAGCAATGACTTCTCGTAGCAGAGAATTTCCACAGAATTACGAGGAATTATTTGATAATTATTTCATTATTACATGGTAAAATGCCAACTTTTAATTAGGTAATTACCACCTTATTCTTGAGAAATTACTAGATAATTACACTTATAACTATAAGATTACACGGTAATTTGGGTCCAAAGTGTTACCGTTTATTCAGATAATCCAATCCAACAACAAATTTTATACAGGACCATTGATTCTAAGAGGGGAAATTTTGATCCAAAATACTTCGTTTTAAGATGACACACTGTTTAAATGAATCTGAAAAGTGAGTTCTAACTTGTTAGTCCAACTATTTAAATGAGTCAGTTATTGGCCATGATGAAATGAATAGATGACTGTTTGACTGACAGCTTGTGCCTGGGGAAAACCCTGGGTTTCTGGCTCTATCCACCCCCCTATGTTTCTAGGTTCTCAAACTTCTCAGCCCATGACCCCCCAAAAGGAAGGTGCCTGGCACCTGGGACCCCCACTGTACCTTAGGGTGGTTGAAGCATATACATCCATGCACATTCAAGAATAATTGTGTGTAGACATACATTTTAAGGATTTCTTAAACATTACTTTGATTTCAGCATAAATGACCATGTTTTTATTACACATTTAAATAATTCTATGCATATATTCTTATAAAAATGGGTAAAATATACAGTTTGAAATCTCTGAAGCAATCTTTATTCTTGGCTCCCCCTTCTCAGTGTCTCCGCATTGAGAGCTAGTGCTCTAATTAAAGTATAAAAGTCCAAAAAACAACAAAAACAAAAGAAACACAAGGGAAAAGGATAATTTGCAAATTACTTTTAATGGAATAATAATATTTCATGAATTGATTTCTAGCCTATCTTTATATGAAAAAATAAACATTTAATCATAAAAAATGGTGACACATAAACTATTTTATCATGAGTTAAGAGTATCGTTACATCCCTATTTTTATGAATGGTGACATAGACTGTGTATCTGTTTGAAGCATAAAGCCTATTTCTTCTTTACAGATAATATCAGTAGAGTGAGTCCGTTTATTCATATTTCTTTGTGCTTCTGTTCAGTTGCAGTAAGATAGTAAAATGTGTATGTCAGAGTTAATGTAAAATATATATATATTTATATTTGTTTTAAGATGTTGTCTTTTATATTTCCTCTCTTTTCTTACCTGACCTTCAACACTACACCGATACTTTGTTGTGGTCGTCATTTGAAGGCTTGTGATTTGTTCTTTAGCGAGCCCACTTCATCAGCTGCGACATGATCCATCCCCCTGAAAGAATGTTATCATTAAAGATTCATTGCAGGAAATTGCCTTCAACAGGATTGCAATGTATTTCTATTTCAAGCACTCCTGGGTAAAAAAAAAAAAACAATCACAATGATTGAAAAGTTGTCTTCAACGTCAGCCATTGTGGCTGTTAATGGTGCCAAAGGTTTTTAGCTGAGTTTCATCTCTGCAGGCAAACAGAGTAGAAATAATGTGTTCTTGTGCTTCTTCTCACTCTAAACAGAAGCTTCTTCTCATAAACCTTTGTGATCAATAAACTGCTATTTGCTCTCTTTGCAGGACAATGTGCATTAGCCGTGCAACTATTTTCATGTTGACTCAGCCGTGTCGACCATCTGGACTAATTTGGCAACACAAAAGCTGCTCACATGATATCCTCCATTACAGAATAAAAGCAAATAAAGCACAATAATTAACTCATCACAGAGACTGACCTAGATAGATAGCAGCCATCTTTGGTTGTTTTGTCCCAAGGATGATAGGATTGTGACTAATCCACAACAGATTACATTTTTTTTCTCTTGTAAGCGCTTAAGCTGACATGAAATCTGCAGTTAAGACATTAAATTTTTGTGTTTGAGGATAATTGCACAAACTCTTCCTTTGGTTTTTTTGTCTTTGTACATGTAAATATTTGTAGACACAGCCTTTGTGGTGGAAAGGAGTGTGAGAGAGTGCAAAGTAAACATTAAGGTAGGAAGGAAGGAGAAAAATTGAGAAAAAGGGCATAAAAGGGCAACAAAAACAAAGGAAAGAGATTATAAAAAACTGTGAATATCAAAGGCCTTGGCAAGCATCTATTCCAAATGTTTCATCTTTTCTCTGTGATCCAAGGACTTTCACCTCCCACTCACAACCTCTGATCATACTGAAGCAATAAGGTGTAGGTAAGCCTGCATCAAAATGTAGCATTAGTGGCACTACTTGAGTCTGCTCTCTCAACACATGCGCCACTATTGAGGACAGCATGCATTATTGAGTGTCTAAGCATGAAGTTGGAACATGACGCCTTTCATGTGAGGATTTTCTGTCTTTAAGTGAATCATTAGGGTCCTCCATTATTTGTATTCAGCTTTGGCAGCCCTGAGGCTATAACAAGGTGTGCAGGAACACAGAGCAATGAGTAGCAGAGAGACACAGTGCACACAACATTTCTCCCCTCATATTCTTTGGTTTTGATGCCATTCCCCTGTGCATTTTCAGACTGCCCTTTCTTTCTCATACTAATAGATTTTACTCTCAGCCTGTTTCTTACTACTTTTCTTTAATTGCTAACCTGTTTTCTGAATTTAAGTCAATCCCCTTTTCACTTTAGAGCAATTAAGATTATAAGAATGAGAAATATTATACATTTAGATTTTAACCAAACATAGTTGCAGCTGTGACAAAATTATACAATGTTCTACCAATTTAAATGAATAACTCTGATCCCGGTTAACCCTTTTGTTCAAAGTGGTCTTTTTAGTGCACAGGTGTTCTAAAGCCATTTCGGGTGTTCTATATTCATGGGTTATGATGGAGTGGTTTCACATCACGTCAGTGAATGTTAGCAAGTCATCCTTAACACTGCCCCTTACTAGCCAGCTGTTAACCTTGCAAAGCTAATGGATTGGCCAGATTCCACGTCTGCCATCAGGCACATCCGTCTTGCAAAGCTCAAAAACGAAATATTCTCCTTGGTCAGAGAATCAATGGACTAATCAGCATTATTTGAGGAGAATGAGGCAATAGTAACATGTGTGGTCTAGTTGTACTGCAAGCCTGTAAACAAAGGCAGAAGATAAAGAGGTTAGCATGGATGCAGCTACGGCGGCATCCATAAAAACTTTTATACAATACAATACAATACAGTACAATAACTTTATTTATTCCTGAAGGGAAATTCATTTGTCTGGAGTCTCATCTGTTTATGGTAGAATTATAATTCATATTGCTGATGGTATGAAAGATCTTCTATATCTTTCTGTCCTTCAGTGAAGAGAGAGGAGCCGTCCACCACGGTTGTTTCTTTGGTCATTTAGGGTGATATGAAGTGGATGATCTATGTTCCCCAGAATGGCCTCCACCTTCTTCATTGTGCATCTCGCCACCTCATCCTCCAATGAGTTTAATTGGATTCCAACCACAGAGCCAGCTTTTTTTACCAGTTTGTTCAGACGCCTTGCATCCTTATGTTTTACACTGCCTCCCCAGCAGACTGTAACATCAAACAGAACACTTGCCACCACAGACTGGTAAAACATCTGCAGCATCTTACTGCAGATGTCTATTGATTGGAGTCTTCTCAGGCAAAAGAGGCGGCTCTGCCCCTTTTTGTAGATGAAGTCTACGTTTTTATGGTGGAAAAGATATTATCGCTCCTCTCTTAAAGCTTGGCACACACCAAAAGATTCTTAAAATCGTAACCAATTTATAGAACTGAGAGACCTCACACATGCTGACATTTAATGACAAAATTAATGTTTTTGTTTTTATAGCATACGCTGTGCAACAAGATGATCAACACAGCAACCACACACTGACAGATTCATTTATGAACTACCAGAGTTTCCACTCTGAAAATCACTCTTCAAACTCTTGCACAGTCAAACCTGACTTTAGAGCTTAATGTGACTAGCTGTTTGCTACCGGCTACATCCAGTGTGGTAACAAATTTTCTGGTCTGGTCTGACTGCAGACCGCAGCTCTCTTAGGCCCTCTCTTGCAGACCACTACTATAAGATTCCACATCGGTCAGGACAGAAATACACACAAAAACTTTCAAAATAAAAATAGATTGAACTTCCAGTTGGCGTTAGGGTAGTAGTTAAGGTAAGAGTTAGGATGCCAAAGATTAAAAGTCAAAAACATTATCTGCATAGTCTAATGAAAACGTTTAATAAAGCTGACTAAACAGTCTACTTATTAGAAAAAAGAGCTTGTCCTTCATGGAAACACTTTAACGCAGCTAACCTAGGCAAGGCTAAGGCTAATGAAGCTACATTATCTACATAAACTACATGGGTAACATAGCTGAAGACTTTTACAGTGTTGCTACTCTCATAAACTGGTATTTTATTCACATAGAATGCCTACGGTACATAGTTAATGTAGTCAAAGCTAATGAAGCTATGTTAGCTTATGCTACATTTGCTGAAGCTAATGTAGCTATGTTACCTATGTAAATAACTTAGCTATGTTAGCATTAACAGTGTTTGTTAAAGCTCACCTTGCTTAAGCTAATGTAGCTATATTGGCTTATGCAATAATATTAACTTCATTGCTAGCATAGGTATGTTAGCTTTAGCTAAAGCTCAAGCATGCCACTGTTCGCCTAACAACTTCTAAAATTGATCTATACATAATTAAGTCCCAGATTAGACCTCTGACCTTTATTCTGTTCTATTTATGTACCATTGTTTTGTGTGTAATGTTTGAAATGTGGTCATTCCATAAATGCAACTGCCAGTCTTAGTTTTAATTATTTAAAAAAAAAAAAAAAAAACTTGCGTCACCTCTGTCCTGACATAGGTGGCCTCCCACAGTAGTGGTATAAAAGATGGGGTGTCTGAGATCTGCAGTCTGCAGCCAGACCCCTCTCAAAGCACTTGAGTTGTTGCCATGAATCAGCAGGTTCCTCCTATATTTCTGACAGCCATTTAAAGGTAAACCTGACATTTATTATTGTTTCTTCCTTCTAATACAGTCGATCTGCTTCCTGACTGATAGCATGCAACAATTCTGATATGTCTGCTCAGCCTCCCTTAGTGTTCCCACGCATGACAGGATTCCTGATATCTAAATACTGGACATATATAATCTTGGGTTAAATGTCTCAGACTGTCTACTCTAACAGGTAGTAGAGGGAATTCTGAATTTCTGCCAAACACTTTGTAAGAAAGATGATGCACCCTTTTAAAATGCTAAATGAAACAAAACATAGTCTATCTTCAACACAAAGTGGCAATAACTTAGTTTATCTAGATGAACTAACTCTCATTTCATCTCTGTGGTCCTCGGTGTGCACATCTGGACTTCTCTCATTACCAAACAGTCAGTGACACATGACTGTGGACACACTGCACAAATTTTCATTTCACAGTTAGTAAAAATCAAATGTATCACATCCACAGAAGAACCCCCACTGCTCTGATGGTGACAGAGCAGGAGAGTGTGTGAAGAGAGGAAGTTGATTTAAAAGTGGTGATGCATGATATTGCATGAGAGCAGCTCACAGCCTAAGGGTGGAGATCCACTCTGCATCCTCTGGAGGATTATGCACACATCCGATGAATGACTCTCTCACCTTTAATCCATCTGTCTATTCCCTTGTCTCTGCCATGCGCTCCATGGCACTAATTGGGTGTATTTCGCTTTTATAGAGTGAGGCAGAAAAGAGAGAGAGGGAGAATAGAGAGTGAGGAATAAAAAAGAGGAACAAACAAAGCTTTCATTATTCTACTTCATCTAATTTAATATCAGCAAAGTGTTGGGTACATTTTATTAATAAGATACTTTGATGTCAGTGTGAACATTAAAAAATCAGAATCAGTGAGGGATGAAGAACAGAAAAGAGATGATAGTAATCCTCTATAATTACTGGAATGAGAACAAAGCAAAAGCAGTTATCGATGAAACGCACTGTTTCTTTCTAATTATATTTCTCTGACTTTGAAGTGTCATGTTTTATCAACAATAATGTTTGATTTGTTACAATCACAGAATCATACTGTCAAAGCTACAGAGTTAGAAGCAGTGAATCACCCAAAGGTTTGCAGAGATAACAGGAATTTTTGAAAGTATATAGAAATGACAAATGTTTCAATATAAAATAAAAAGTTCAACACATTTGAAATAATTCATTATATAATGTAGAATAAGTACTGCATAGATATTCACCACCTTTGAAGTGACTGACCTTATTCAACAAAGGTCCAGCCAGTTGGTGTTAGTAGTCTCACACTCGGTGAAATGGGGATCACCTGAGTGCAGTGAATGTGTCTAAAGTCTAGTATAAAGACAACTGTGTCTGGAAGGACCAGTCACTGTTTAATCAGTATCCCTTGCTACCATTGCACCATGGAGACAAAAGAAAACTCCAAGCAACTCGAGAAAATGTTGTGGAAAGAAGTCAGGGGATGGATAAAAAACATTTCTAAGCCACTGAACATCCCCCAGATTTCAGTTAAATCCATTATCAAGAAACAGAAGGAATATGAAACATGTAAATCTGCCTAGATCAGGCCGTCCTTACGAACTGAGTGACTGCGAAAGAAGGAGACTAGTGAGAGAGGCCACCATGACACCTATGACTACTAACAAGCTTCAGTGGCTGATATGGGAGAGACTCTGCATAACTGTTGCCCGGGTTCTTTGCCTGTCAAAGCTTTATGGGAAAGTGGCAATGAGAAAGCCACTGTTGAAGAAAACTCAGATTAAATCTTGACTAGAGTTTGCCAAAAGGCACTGTATGTGGGAGACTCCATGGTCAAATGGAAGAAAGGTATTTGGTCTAATTAGACCAAGATTTTGCTTTTTTTGTCATCTGACAAGACGCTATGATTGGCGGACCAAAGACTGCACATCACCACAAACACACCACCCCACCTGTGAACTATGGTGGAGACAGCATCATGCCGTTGAGATTCTCAACAGCCAGTCCTGGAAGGCTTGTAAAGGCAGAGGGTAAATTTACTGTGGCAAATTATGGGAAAACCTGGTGGAGGACAATCTTATTCAGTCCGTAAGAGAACTACAGCTGGGGAGAAGATTTATTTTCCAGCAAGAAAGTGACCCAATCCATACAGCGAAAGTTACATAGAAATGGTTTACAGACAACAAGGTGGATGTTCTGGATTGGCCAAGTCAAAGCTCAGACCTCAATCCAATAGAGAATACATGGCTGGACTTAGAAAGGGCTGTTCACATCTCTGTGCAGCCTGACAGAGATTGAGCAGTTTTGCAAAGAAGAATGGAGAAAATTGCAGTGTCCAGATGTGCAAGCCTGACTGAGACCTATCCACAGACTCAGTGCAGTGATTGCAGCCAAAGATGCATTTATTAAATACTGACATTACATATTTTTATTTAATTCACATAAAATTTTAGAAATCTGTTTCCATGATGACATTAAAGATTTTTTGTCAAAAAGGTGAAGTTATATAGACCATGAGTGATTTATAACAGGGGTTCTTAACCTTTTTGACCTCGGGGCCCAACCTTTCCAGTACAGCAGGACCCGGGGCCCATTCAAATTTTAACACTGAATTGGTAATCATACTCTTGATTTGATTTGCATTCAGTAACTACATCTAATGTCCCTACAGGTGATCAGACAGAAGAGGAAGAGGAAAAGAGACACGAGCACTGCTGTGCTCCTATTAATGTATGAGTATTTAAGACAATAACAGAGAACCGTGCCTGTCTCTACAGCCTTATGCCTCATATCAGTGAATATGTGAGATTATACCTCATTATTGGATTTACCAACAAGGAAATTTATTCTTTGCCACATAAACACACAGCGTCTATGATCCACTGTTGATAATAACAAGTTTCCACTTTCTTCTCGTCATTTTGACTTTAATCTTGAAATTGTGTTCAACTTTATTCTCGAAATTTTGACTTTATTCTCATTATTTCGACTTTTATCTCAACTTGCCCAAAATGATTTTATCTATTAAAAATGGCCCTAATCAGCTCCGATACTTTCATCTTCATTTTTTTGCTTAACAAACTTGTTCATAACTTCTGCTCCAGACTCGCGGCTGTCTTCTTCTGCTTGTTTGAGCTTGTTTGTCAACTGACTGACGTATTACTGCCACCAAGTGGCAGGGAGTTGTATTACAACTGAGCGTCTCGCGGCCAATCCTTAGTCCTCGCGGCCCTCATGGCCCACAGGTGAAAAAAAGGATTTTTTTTTGGCAGCCCACTAGCAGACGCTGGCGGCCCATGGTTGGGCCACGGCCCCGTGGTTAAGAAGCACTGATTTATAAGATCAATAAAAGAGTAAAACATCAAGGGGGTGCAGACTATCTCACATATCTATTGCATGAGTTATGGCTCACCTCCATCTGTGCAACTACCCATAGTCAGTATTTGGGAAGGGCAGAACCTTTAAAACAATCCCGCCCGGGGGTGATTGGATGATCGCTCTGTCTGTCCCATTCCTAGTGCGCATGTGCGAGTGAGAGTGAATTCAACAAAGAACTCTTCTAACTATTGTCATGAACTTTTTATAAGGCTGATTAGGAGAAGAGAAAGAAAAGTTTTCAGTGTGGTTCTTTGCTCTTCTTTAATGAAGAACTAGAAAAGCACCAGAGAGTGCAGACCTCCGCCATTAGCCCTATCTCCCAATAGTGAAGAATGCTTTAAAAAATTCCTGGATCCATCCCCATGTGCCCTCCACCACAAAATTCGCTGATTACTCCCTCCCCGTTGGGGTGGAAAGACAGTGAGGAAAAGCACTGGCTTCGCTACTGGTGCCAACAGATGCACCCATGGTCTCACCGGACGATAGGAAGTTATGGCAGAGAGTGAATATTCCTCTATTCCTCCCAGCATTGTGAGTATTCTTACTACAATTCGCTGTCTTTCTCACTGTTACGCTCCGACTTGTCTCCTCGACCGGGCGCACATCTTTCAAACTCTATAAACTCCAAAATTTTGAATAGAAACACACCCAAAAACTGCTGCTGGGATTGAAGTTACTCGTGTCCGCCATCTCCTGGTGTAAAGTGGTAACAGTGCAGACCTCCGCCATTAGCCTTATCACCCAACAGTACAGAATCCTTTAAAAATTTCCTGGATCCAGATGGTGATCCAGATCAGTCCCAAAATCTAATCAGTTCTTCCTTATGCCATTTCTGACATTTCCTGAAAATTTCATCAAAATCCGTCTACAACTTTTTGAGTTATGTTGCTAACTAACGAACAAACGAACAAACCCAACCGATCACATAACCTCCTTGGCGGAGGTAAATATGCAGTCCTCATTAAACTGCTGCTGTATCTACATCTGAGCTAATCATTACATCTACTGTCATTATTTACCAGCTTGCAGTACAACTTAAGCACACCTGTAACTCCCGCCTCATTCTCCTTAAATGATGCTGATTGGTCCAGACCAGGAACAAGGTTGGAGGACAGGTTGGAGCATTTCAAGATGGATCTGCCTGATGACAGACTTGGAATATCGCAATTCCACTGGCTTTGCAGGGTTAGTACTCTGTTCCCCCATACCTTAGAACTTCATGCTCCCACTGATCCTCCAGCCCCTGTACTGGTATGGCTACTGTAATAACATGATCATTTGTAAAAGAAAGAATATGAAAGAATCTTTTATATGACTTCTGAGTCATCTTTTACTCCCAATATAAATTTAAGAAACAATCCCTCAGTGTAACCCTGTACAACGTGAAATACATTAGTTCTAAACAGAGCTGGAAAAAAACAAAACTCAATATAGCTGTAAAGCAGAAGTAGCTGAAAGAAAATGTAAGGAAGAAAGATGTAAGAGATAACAACACTATACTAATTCAGCATTTTAACTAGTTATATTTACATTTTGGTATATGTGAGTGTACTTGAGTGTCTGAATTATGATCTTGCTGCAGACCAGATTATAATTGACTGATATGTACATCTGCAGACTGCATTAATATGATGTAAGGCTGCTGTATAAAATACACATCACAATTCCCACAACACAGGAGGGTCTTAAATGTTAAGGTTATTCAGTGTGTAGCAGTCATGAAAGGTCTTTTTTTATTCGAATGTAACCTTTAAGGCCCAGACAGCAGGTCAGTCCGTGATAATCTCCTGAGCTGGGAGTGGGATTACATGGTCACAGCAGCAACACTGACAACACAGACTGCCTCCACTGTGTATAGTAGAGCTCGAATTTAAAAAAAAAAAAAAGAAAGAGAGAAAGAAATATTTATGTCTTTTTAATCCTTCCTTGTTTAGAGACTTGGAATGGATTCAACTCTATGTAAACAGCTGATAATTTAAGAAGGGCTCAAAAAGCATTGAAAAAAGTAGAGTAGAAAGGACTGTACAGCCAGGGATTCATCATTTTTTGTCACCAATATTGAGATTCTTCAAAGAAATATAATTAAACTGAGATATTTGAAAACAAACATAGCAACAGAAGATAAACTAGATTTCATGTAAACTGATGAGAAAATAATCTATTAAAATTAAATGTAATACATGTGTTCAAGGATGCACATAAGGAAGGAAAAGGAGCGTGCTTTCTGGACTCCAGCCACATAAAGGACCCATGGGGGTCAGCAAAAAATATGGTCAATTGTAAAATTAAGCTTTAATAACCATATTTTCCTTGACCATGGAGTCCCCCACATGCCTTTTGGAGAACTCTAGTCAAATTTGATATGAGTTCTTTTGTCTTATGGTGTAATGGTAGCCGGAAATACTAATTAGTGACTGGACCTTGCAGACACAGGTGTTTTTATATCACAATTCACTGCACTCAGGTGACCCCCATTTCACTAATTGTGAGACTACTCGCACCAATTAGCCAGACCTCTGTTGAATTAATTCAGTCACTATAAAGAGGGTGAAGATTTATGCAACCACTTATTTTACCTAACATTTTTGTTTAACTCACATTACTTTGTAGAAATCTGTTTTCGCTTTGACATTAAAGAAGATTAAAAAAAAGCCAAATTTTACTGGCCATGATTGATTTATAAAATTAGTAACAAGGTAAAACATCCAGGGGGTAAATAATTTTTATTTGCACTGTACATGTTTGTTGTTTTCTAGAGATCTAAAGAATTTAACACATACCAAATTTGCTTTGGTATCCCAAAATAAGGTGATAAATAGGTTGGGATCTGGAGAAAACTACCAAAATGTTATTAATGGTAAACTGAGTAAAATAAAGCTGTGGATGTATGCCTACCCCAGGACCCAAGAGGGAAGGAAAAGTGACACATTGCCATCAAAAATCTACATACAGTGCTTTTTATACCACCTGTCATAAAAATGAGAAAACATAATTATTTTAGAAATCTTTCAAAAACTTGTTTAAAACTAAATTTTTTTGTTATTTATTTGGCAAATAACAAACTGAAACAACTACATAGTCCTTTTACACACATAATAATCAAAAAACTTCATATTTTGTATGGCCTCCTTTGGCCTTGATAACAGCTTGCATTCTTGCTGGCATTGTTTTTATGTACTTTTCCACAGTCTCTTTTGTTATTGAGTTCCAAATAGTTTCTAGCTGTTCCCACAGACTTGCTTTAGATGGAATTTTTGTGCCATCAATCTCAGAATCTACTAAATCCCAAATTTGTTCAATAGGATTCAAATCCGGACTTTGACTTGGCCAGTCCATCAGTTCCAGTACTCCAGATTCCTTTTTCTTGGTCAGATAGTCTCTGCACAGCTTTGAAGTATGCTTGGGGTTATTGTCTTGTTGGTATATGAACCCATGACCAATCAGATTCAGTCCAAAAGAGATTCCATGATGCACTAAGATGTTGTGGTAGACATTCTTGTTCATGATACCGTCCATTTTCACTCATTTGCCCACGCCGTATCCATAAATGGAACCCCATACCATAATGGAATCTCCACCATGTTTCACTGTGGGTGCAATGCATCTGGCATCAAAATGTTCTCCAGCTTTTCTGCGGACACAAACACGACCATGCTGACCCAAGAGTTCAAACTTGGACCCGTCCGTCCAGAGTACCTTCTTCCAGTCATCAACAGTCCAGTGTTTGTGCTCCCTGGCAAATCTGAGGCCTTTCTGGATGTTTGCAGGTCTCAATAATGGCTTCTTAGCAGCTATTCTTCCCTTTAAGCCTTGTTCCCTCAGTCGTCTGCTTATGGTCATTCTGGAGACTTTCTCAGACTCTGATCTAGAAGCATCCATCTCTGCCTGAAGATCAGCAGTGGTCTTCCTTCTCTCTCTAGTACTTCAAATCTTGAAGTGTCTGACATCTGCTTCATTTAACTTTGATTTCCTGCCTCTTCCTTGGTGCATTTTGTAAGTACCAGTCTCAGCAATTGACTCCAAAGCATACTTGACCACACTGTGAGAACACTTTATGTCTTTCCCTATTTGTCTTAGAGACCATCCAGCATCATGAAGTGCTTTTTTGCAGACTCTTTCATTTTCAGTGAGCTCTCCACATTTTATCATTTTGAACAGGAATGAGGAATTTCAAACTTAATTCATCTTTTTATACCCATATTTGAGCCAGCTCACTGGGCTTCTCTGAGAAGGCATAACATTTAACCACTAAAACTATTATTTCTGTTCAGGAATGCAAGTAAATAACTATAATTTGACATAATAATCAAGAAATATTAATGTGCTTTACTATTTTTTCAGTTTTTTGTAAATCAGTAAATTTGAAAATTCATGGATAACAATAATAATTCTATTTTAGCATTAAAAATATCATTTGGGTTAAAGAACTTCTACATATTGGTGTATTAACCATTGCAGAAACATAAAAAATGATTTTGGTGATTACCAATGCTGTTAATTTAGGGCAGCTGTGGCATAAACATTACTTTGGGTGGTGGTCTAACAAATTTGTTAAGCACTGTAGATTTTAATTGTTTCACTTATAAAACCATAATAAAGGCCTATACATGCTTTTCTTATCAAAATTCCTTTTTATAAACTACCTGATAACTGCTTTATCGTGGTTTTAGTCAATATTTGCAAATCTATTTTTTGCAGCTTCAGGGCAGACAAAGCCTTGTGCGCCCCCCCCCCCAACAAGAATAAATACTACTACTACTACTACTACTAATAATAATAATAATAACAAAATCAAATTAAGGAAAAAATCTCCAGTGAAACTCCAAATATAGCTATAAACATACCCCTATATTTTCATGAAAATACTTGCGTGAAGTTTTCGAGACGAATCTCCCAACATTTCAAGCAAGTTACATAAAATTTAATAGACATTCTAGATGATAATCTAAAAAATTCAAACAGCAGAAATTATTTCTATATTGTAGGAAAGCCGAAATGTAACGTCGTCATAAGTGCATACAGGGTCTTAGTAGGATATGGCACAAGGGAGGATGTGAAGAGCAAAGCAGAAAGGGTCAGGACGACAACCAATCAAAGCGCGCTACGCCAATATCAAGCAGCTAAAAGTCTTGACGTCACAGTTGTGCGACAGAAAGGACGAAATCAAGCAGGGAAGCGTTTCTACTGTCGAGTTTTGCTAACAGAGTAGAGCTCTAACGTTTAATTTTAACAACTATTAGCTTTGGCTTTGAATTAATGGTAAGGCTCTTGTTCAAAAAGCAGTCTCTTAATCTGTCATCTTGTAGCGTAGCAAACTCAGGGAGAAGCTTACTAACAAGCCTCAGTCTTACCGGCTTTGACAGTCCCACGGACAAGTTTTTACTTCCTTTTATTTGTTTTTATCTCTGTTTGCTCTCTGAAAGCAGTATGAGTTACGCTTATGGTGGCGGAGGCGGGAGGAGAGGGAGAAGAGGCGGACGAGGGCACAGAGATGGAAGTAGAGAAAGATGGGAGAGAGGCGGTAGAGGAGGATGGAGAAATAACAGCTCCGACTTTAACCCAGACCGAGGAGGAGGAGGAGGAGGAGGACAAAAGGAGCGTCCTCCTCCGCACCTGAAGGGCCGGGAGATTGGGCTGTGGTACGCCCGATATGGAGCCGTGAGGAGGAAACAGGCTGACCGGAGATCGGTATGGATAGGTTGCACTCACACATGATGATGGGCAGAGCAGTGTTTGGTTCAAGAGATAGGGGAGGCACCTAAACTAAATTTCAAGTGTTGTTGCAAAGGGTCTGAATATTTGTGTCAGTCATGTGATATTTCAATACTGAAAAAATATAAAGTTCTGTTTTCACTGTCTCATTATGGGGCACTGAGTGTAGATTAATGAGAATAAAAAAGGTTTTTTTTTTTAAGTGAGGGGAGTCTGATTACTTTCTTGATGCACTGTACTTAGAGGGTAAACTATATTGTCTTGAGAGCAGATTTGCAAAGTTCAATGCCAGCCTAGTAAAAATGAAACAACATCAACACCAGTTTCAATACCATGAATATTCAGCAATTTCTTGTTTATTACATTGCCAGTGTATTGTGCAATTTGCTGCGGCTCTTGGCTAAAATTAAGGATGCGCTATTTTGGATTTTTGCTGATATTTGATATGCAAATACATATGAATCCATTTTAGCTGATAGATATTTTAAAGTAGGTCAGACCTAAGCCTTAGGCCCTTAAAACACACAGACTTTAAGGTTCAATAAAGAAACAGACTTTATTCTGTAGAATACATTTAAATCTTTTATGTGAGGAGGAAAGATCTCAGCTGATGTTGGTCTGTTGGTCCTGCCAAAACTCCACAAACTTAGTCTACATACAGCTGATATCTGCCATGAATATAGGCTGATCTTTACATCCAATTTAGCAGTTGCATATAGCGGAAATTTTCATATCTTCTGACATGATGTCATTGTGTCATGATAAATTGCTCTCGCAGTTTCAGTTTTTTTTTTATTACTAAGGATAAAAGGAAAAATAATAGTTTCACACCTGGCATTAATGATGATGAATTAATGATGATTCAGATGTTGAGGCTGAACTTTCTTGACATGTCTGTGTGCAGAGGGCGGTGGTACAGATGGATGAAGCAAGAGAGCAGCACATAACCAGGCTGCTAAACTCCGTCCAGAATGATCAGCATGGTCAAGGGAGAGATAGCAGAGATGCAGTAGCTTCTTCTTCGAGCAACTGGCAGACTACTCCCAGCAGTAGTAGTGGTCATTGGTAAGAACATCTCGCACACCTCTTCTGGAATAGTTACATTTTTTAGGTTGCAACAGATGAAATGGGAGATCTATATGCCTGCATTGTCTGTGACTTTCTTTTTTACCTCAGGCTGCAGACAAAAGTCTGACTCTAATTACCATGACTGTAAATACCATGTGTTTGCAGTTACTTTGACGGGGATGTACCTGAAGAGGAAAAACTAAAGATTGAGATCAAATCTGAAGAAGAGGAGGAAGAAATTGCTGAAGGCCAGAGGACAGCCACTTTCAGAGGACAACGGTAACCTTTTAAGCAGTTAGATGTCTGCTAATGAAGAACAATCAATATTAAAATCAGTATTTGATATTGCTCAGATCTACAAGAACAAATAATTTAAGCTAGTGTTTGTCTGTTCTGTGAATATTTATGCCTTATCAATGTTTTTGTTTAGGTACTTCTCCCATGCAGTTACTAAAGATGAACCTCCAGATAATTGGGATGATGAAGAGCAGCAGCAGGCAGTCAAGGAGGAGAAAAAGATACTGAAAAAAGAAGATAAGGACCTGGAGTTCTTATTTCAGGATGTAGTCAGAGACAATTCTTTAGACCACTGCCTTATAGAGGATTTAAAGAGGAAGATGTCAGATCCAAAGTACAAAGACATGTTGGTGAGTATCAGTGTTATAGAGAGCTTCTAGGTTTATGATTTTGAAATTTGGTATTTCTCTATGAAAAACCATTATATTTTAAGGTGTAGTTCAAAGTAGATGTCTAGAAGCTCCATTTTTTCCAAATCAAAACAAAGCTATCCCTCAAGTGTACTGACTCTCCTATCCTTCAATTTTCTGACTGAGTGCAGCCGGTCATACGGCTGATCTCTATTCTGATATGCTGCCTAATTTTTACTTTACTTCTTTTAGCATTTTATAACAAGAAAGTCGTGACTTTTGTTTGGTATGTGCATTAGGTCTCCTTGAATTGTAGCCTTCCATGAAACTCTGTCATTATTCCTCTGCTGACTGCAATTGAATCACCAATATGTTATTGTGATGTCAACTTCAACTTCAGCTTTATTGTCCCCCAGGGGAAATTTGCTTTGCAGGCAGGTAAAAAACATAGAACATAGGAAACACAGTCACATAAGTTTAGAAACAACACTGAAATGGGTTAGTACACAAATACTCTGAAGGACAACTGAGGACAGAACCATCATTACATTGTAGTGAGAATTAAGTGTATCATAGCTGTTCACTTTCAGAGTTTAGATTCAGTTGTGTGATGGCTTTAATTTTAAATGAATTTTTCATTCTGTTAGATTTACACTTAGGTAATCTGAATCTCCTACCAGAGGGTAGGAGCTCAAACTCAACATGTAGGGGATGGTCAGGACACTGTATGATGTCCTGAGCCTTCGAGTTAACCCTCCTATAAAAGATTGTTGACAGGTCAGGTAATGTAACACCAATGATTTTGCTGGCAACCTTGACCGCATGCTCAAGCCTCTTTTTATCTCTCAAGGAGAGGCTGCCAAACCAAGAGATAAGGGCAAATGTCAGGACAGATTCGACCATTGAATGATAAAACATTTCCATTAATTTGTTGCACACACCAAACCGGTTGAGCATCTGCAGGAAGTGCAGTTGCTGCTGTGATTTCCTGTAAGCAATGTCTGTGTTTTTATTAAAAGACAGCTTACTGTCAACAACCACACCAAGGTATTTAAAACTGGTGACGCGTTCCACAATCTCCCCCTTGATCACAGTTAAAAGTGGTGGGTTGGAGTTCTTTCTAAAATCTATACACATGTCCTTGGTTTTTGTCACATTCAGGTTTAAAAATGAATCATCACACCAATGAATAAAATCATCCACCACTGGGCCAGGAGCTGTGTCCTCCCCCTGTGGCAGACTCACTATGACTGTGTCATAGTCTGTCTGTTAAAAGATCTAAAATCCAGCCAACAATACTAGGACACAAGTTAAAATTTGATAAGAATTTAGAGGCTAAAATATGGGGCTGGATTGTGTTAAAAGCAGAGGTAAAATCTAAAAACAGCAAATGTGCATGGGTGGCCGGGCCTTCAAGGTGTTTAAAAACAAAGTTAAGAAGAGTTAAAACTGCGTCATCCACCCCTCTTTTACTCCTATATGCAAATTACAAAGGGTCTAAAACATCCTCCACAGCCTCCACCAGCTCTCGCTTAATTATTTTTTCAAAAACCTTCATAACCAGGTTTTAACCAGGTCAGTAGTCACATGAACTCAAGTGTTCCCCATAAGTGCAAATTAATGTTTTAAAAAGACATTTAAAGCGCAGATTAGGCACAGAATCACAATACTGTTTTGTCAAGTTATCTCAATAATTGAGGGTTTATGAATTAGAGGGTTAAAGAAAAACCACAGCACATATTTGAGAATATACAAACTGTATCCTTTATCAGGTTACAACAATATAACTAAAAGGAATAAAATTCAATCTCTTTCTAATTTGTTTTATTTATTGATCACCTTTTTGTTTTCTTTTTGTCTTAAGAAATTCAGAGAAAAACTTCCATCTTATGGGAAAAAAGAGGTATGTCACAATTATTCTTGTTGTGAAACTGTTTTTATTTTTTATTATTTTCAAATATAAATATTGTTTATTCTCTGTTTTTATTCTTTCACTTATTCTCATCTTACAATACATCCACTGCTGCCATCTTTTCTGCCCTTAGGAGCTGGTGAAGCTGATCAATTCAAACCGTGTCCTGGTGGTGAGTGGGGAAACAGGGTGCGGAAAGACAACTCAGGTCACTCAGTTCATCCTTGACGATCATATAAAAAGAGGAATGGGCTCAATGTGTCGTGTGGTCTGCACACAGCCTCGTCGCATCAGTGCCATCTCGGTGTGTACTGTTTGGTTTATTCAAGTCAAAAAGTTGTTTTTGAAATACTGTTTATGGGTCAATGACATAAAGGGCTTCATTCATTACAGTAACGCCACCTGACATACTGGTTGCGCCACCTGCACTAATTTCATATTAAGCAGGGTAACACTTTGACACATGTGGTTACATTTGTTCTAGTGAGAAAGCGGACACATTCATTTTGAAAATAAAATCAAGGTTTTAAGGTTAAAAAAAATGTTGCTGTTTACCTTGGTTTTATCACCTAACATGGAACATGTGCTCGCTCAAGAAAAATTGTAATTAATCTTTTTTTCTTTTTTGCTGATACCTCCTTTATCTCATTAGAAGTAATTATTCTTAGAGCTTTAAATATTAGTATTTATATCATATAGTGACACTTTTTGCAGTTGCACCATCTGAGACTCTGGCTGTGCCACCTGATATTTGTAACTAATTTCATGTTAAACAGGAAAATAATTAGACACATATTGTTACTTCTACTCTTGTTAGAAAGTGGACACATAAATATTTACAATAAAATCAAGAGTTTATGGTAAAATACATTTTTAGCAGTTTCACCTTGCTTGTACCACCTGACATGGAAAGTGTAACTGCCCACCTGTAACTGAAAGAAAATGGTTTTATCTTTATTTGAGAGAGACCTACAAACCATTTCACTTGTCCATCAGTGTCAGCTGGATTCAGATGGATGAAAACATATTTTACAATCAGTTTTTATCACTTAGTTTTAAAATAAAAGTGCCATGATGACAGTTGTGCCACCCTGACATTTAAGAACTTGCATATTGTGGGACAAATGTTTTTTGATGATGTAACTAACTTTGTATTGATAGATTTTTATAAAATGTTTTTGTTTCAAAGATTTACAACATAAAATGATGCCAAAATGTTCAAATTTGCATTTCCCACAGTTAAAATGCCATTTTCAACAGTGTCAATAATCTGTTAATTTTCTTGGACTGTCACTTCAACTGACATTTTTAGGCTTTGAGATTTCAAAATTTGAAATATACTATGTGATTGTTATTCAAATATTCTGAAATAAAAAAGTAGGTTTCATAAACCAAATTAATATGTACCCTGATCTGATGTTTTTTTTTCCAAAAATAAATAATAGATTTGGACACAAAAATATGCACATCGTGTCATTGACCGTTATACATATGTAATTTTAAGCCATGTCAGCTGGATTGTGATTGTTTACAGTGATAATTCTGTGCCTAAATATCTTTGTAACTGTGTGTTTCCTTTCAGGTAGCAGAGCGAGTGTCTGCAGAGAGGGCAGAATGTGTAGGAAATGGAAACTCTTGTGGATACCAAATCCGTTTGCAGAGGTAAGACAGTTTCCTATATGTTAAGCGGCAAAATTTTTTTTTTCTAATCCTTCCCCTCCAAATGACACAAAGACACTCAAGCTGCAACCTCAGGTGTTGGAAAATGAGACCAATGCAAAAAAGCACCAGCTCCTTGAGTGCCCACTTAAGGCTGGCTGCAGAAGCAGAAGTCTTATTCAGAAACCAAGTTAGAATTGACATTTTCACAGTTTTGGTCAGAGGAGTCCATGTCTTTTATAGGCAAACGCTAGCATCAATAGGTGTAGGGATACCAGTACAGAGTAGGGATGCACCGATCCACTTGATGGTATAAGTACGTTTTAGATGCTTTGCCTTAAACACTGCATGGCAGCACCTGCATCCAATTGGACCTGAAGCACTTTGTGGCACTTACTGATGTTGTTTCTTCTCGTCTAGATCTTTGATTGTGTTGTTCTTGTTCTCGAATGTACGTCGCTTTGGATAAAAGCGTCTGCTAAATGACATTGTAACATAGTAACATAATATGTGAGGTTACCTGAGGCTGTAGTAAACCACCCGGCTCCTCTTCTTAAAAGCAAAAAAAAAAAAAATACAAAAATACAAAAATGAATTGAATTTAAATGTATTCCAAACAAATTTATTTGAACTACTACTAAAAAATAAATATCAACATTATCCAAAAAACAACAACTGAGAGTAAGTTATAAATCCCTGTCTGTACTGTCTTTAATGAACCCCCCGCCACTAAAGACCGCTGTAGCTTCAGTTAATGGCCGTAGCCTTCCTCTCTGGCCCTTCACAGGATGTAAACAATGAGAACCTCGGCGCAGGCTAACGTGTTAGTGTGTAGCAGGAAGACCGCGGTACGACCTATGACAGTTTTCCTAAGTAGGAAATGGAAATAAAGTGGTATGTGGGCTGTTGAGGGTTAAGCTCACGTATGAATACTCACCCGAAGTGAAAAGAGGCCAAATATCAAAGCACCATATTAATCTGCAAAGAGGAACGAAGGCAGGCCGCCCGTTATCAGGCTAATGTAACACCCACTCTTCTTTGTGTTTTCTCATCTTTAGACTAGTTTTAATATTTTAAATATAGATTTACGTTTAATCTATTAGGTAATTATACCGCTAAGAACATCCTAACTAATACTAGCTCAGTTACACACAGACTGTCTCGTGTTAGACTGCGGTGCGTTCATGGTCTACCGCAAACTGTAGGATGGATTTGGATCGGCGCCGTCAGTCAGATATCCAATTTATTGATTACGTCCGTATCGGACCTGATACAAATATTGGATCAGATCGGTCCCATCCCTAGTATAGAGATGATGACAGGCTGTTTATGCTGCATGCCATTTATGTTCCTTCTGTTTTTCTGAAGTGCAGTGACTAAAAAATGCTGCCTAATGTATTTTAAATGGCATCTCCTTTTAAAGGGGTGCTGCTACAGTTTATCAGCATCCAGCTTATTAATGTGTATATATGTGCTCAATGTGATTTTAAATGGCAGACAACTTTATAAAACAACAAAGTTATTTATAATATGTGTTATGTGGTTGATTATGTCCAGTACACACAGAGTAAGACAGTTAAGCAATTTATTGATTTGACAAGCTGAGGGCATTTACTTTAGATAAGCTGAACTTAAAAACAGGGACTGCATATCGATCACCTTTTGCTCAAGGAATCAACACAAACCAGAATAGAAATTTTGTGTTGTTGTAATTATGGATGAGTGTTGAAATCTGGTACCGACAAGGTACCAACACATCTGATATTATTACCGAATTACAACACAGATATCCATACTTCATTTCAATACCCCATTATCCCAGTGTGACCCCTTACCACTCCTGGAATTTGTGTGATTTATTTGTTCAGTTGCACCGGTTTCCTTTTCTTATCCCATTAGACAAGTATCTTAAAAAGACATTTCTGCAAATGATTAAAGATACCCAGACAGCTTTTATTCTCTCAGTGACTTTCAACACACCTTTTTCTCTCAAAAGTATCGACTCAGGCACTGTTAAAGCACTGGCACCATATAAAAAGTGTTGATTTAGCCCTTGTTGTAATCTAAGTCCTGTAATGTTCATTGAGGTGTTGGAAAAAAACAGCCTATTAAAACCCTCTGAATGTGAGAGGGAGATTGAAGATTTAAATGACTCAGCGCTGTGTTTACAGTCAGTCAGACATCCTGTGCTGAATCAGAGAGCTGGAGCTGAAAGTCCTGAGGGACACTTCTAGCGATGCAGAAGTAGGAGTAAATCAATCTACTGTCTTATCTTTTTTGAATGTAGACAATTTTATGTCCGATCTTATTTTTTAATGACATCTTTTTACATTGGCATGGGTTTTTCACTTTTTGAAATATAATTTCTCCTGGATCTTTTGCCTCACTAAAACATCTTGAACTGCTGCTTTCTTCTGGAAATCCTGTTATCACTACTAAGAAGGTAGAAATGTGATGTAATGAGGAGTAATGTCCCCATGGATTCTGTTTCTAATGGGTTCCTTTTGTGAATCAAGGCTGTGTTCTCTTTTTCTTAGATTGCTTTCAGAGTCCTGAGCCCCACAAACATTTCTAATGTTTATGGCCGATTTCAAATTGTCTGGTGTTGCTTTTGTGAAAGGCTGTGTGCAAGGTTGAAGAAAACCACTAGTCTTTGTTGGTTGTAATGAAGGTTTTCTACCTGTATCATAGGCTGACAGATTGGCACTTACAAAGATTCAGTTACTGTTCTCAGGTACTACGGATGATAAACTGAGTAGATCCATAAATAAATAAACATGCAAATGGGCCTTGAAATTCGAAAGGAAACTTGAAACAAAGCTGTTCTTTCATTAGGCTTTGGTAGCCTATGGATCTTCCACTTAACATACGAAGAGAGGACAATGCTTTTCATTTGCTTTAGAGAAAAATGATGCGTACTTGGAAAATGCATACTCTGTGTTTGCATTTTGATATCAAGGTTGATTTTTGTGGCTGATACTCACTTGTGTTGTGTGTGCCAATTCTTAGGACATGGGGTTGTTGAGTAGTAGAGAGTATAAAGCAGAGAAGCTCTGCTGTGCCATTAGTCCACCCACTAATGTTCCAGACTGTTAACTGCTGCTTTCACACATCAGCTCTTTCTAACTTTGTGACATTTTCTGAGAAAGATGGCGGGCATTCTGTTTATTTTGGGTGAACATATTTGCCTTTTTGTGTTCCCTCATTTAGCCCAACCTTTCAGTATCAAAAAATCTCAAGGATTGGAGTACATATGTGAAAGAGGGTGTATTTCCTTTGGAATACATTCTAGATAAATAGGCATGTATTTGGATGAATAACATGAGATACTCATATCAGATTGGATTAATAACCACAGACTGAATACCTGGAATTAAATGACAAAGTTCAAGCGACAGGCACTTGGACAAAACAAGAGAGGAGTTCCAGTATACCAGGGTGAAGTTATCAAGTGAAAAATTTTACACAATGAAGCATTGAATACAGCAGAAGATGAGTGACAAGGAAAAAAAACAATTTTTGATTCCAAGGGAGACTAATACAGTGGGAGAGAAAGCTGGTCAGAAAAACAATCACTGACTGTAAAAGGAACGGGGCAATTAATGCTGCTAGACAGCAAATATAAAACCATTTTCCAAAGTTTCTAAGTCATTTCATTTGATGAGTTTTTTCTCTATTTTTCCTGCTAGCTGCAGTTGTGATTCATGCTCTTTTTGATTGAAAAATCTCTTTGAAAAAGCCCAGACTGGTTAGAGAGGCATGCTTGTCATTGGTTTTGTCCATGGGTGTCTGTGTGTGGGGATGGATGCAACGGTGTGCATATTGTTCCTCAAACTGATTCAAAGTGCCACTGGGGTTTTTCAGCCATCTGCTTGAACATGAATGGGCACTAGACAGAAGGTCCAAGGTTGGAATACTTAGCAAGTAGCTGTGATGGGCAATCTCAGCTGAGCTGTTCCTGAATTTCAGCTGGTGTTTGCTGAGTTTATTGAAAACTTGTCCATTAAAACACACACAAGTACATTAAGAGCTGACCTTAGGAGATTCTCAAAGTTGGTACAGCTTTTATACCTTACCTGTAAGTGTCTGTAAGAGGAAACTGTAATGCATCATAGTAGATATAGAATGTAGATATAACCCAGTAAAGCATTAAGCAGACATACATCCATACAGCTTAATATTATTTATCCAAATATGATATTACTCGATAAAAGACATTTCTTGTTTTTAAGATCTTGACTAATGAATGTTGTTTTCACAAGTTAGCATCACAAGCTTTTACATATATATATTATTTCAACAATATTGAGAAAATGACATTCTTTTCTTGAGCTCTTTGCTTTTCTTGTTAATGTGATATGACAAATCATGCTTTCTCATGATAACATGATCATTTTATGCCAACCTAGAATACCAAACAAGAAGCTGGTCCCTGTTAAAGACCAGACCACTGCATGCCATGCTGCTGTTACCTCTTCAGTGACGTTAACACAAGGTGTGCTTTGTGCTTTTGCAACTGTAGAGACATTAGATAAATAAGTCAAGATCTTTTGAAAACAACCATTATGACAAGAAAACAGAATAAGTAAAACAGACAAATGTTCACTAATGGCTTCCATAGTTATCAAATAACTAAATGAATAAATTCATGAATATTCAATTTATTAAATAACTGATAAACAAGCATGTCTGCAAGTAAAATTGCATTTTAGAAAAACATAATAAATGCAAGTAGGACTGGAGGATCAGATTTTGTAGACTGTTTTTGTAGTTGTTTGGCACTTCCATAGTCTGCTTTAGCCATGGTGGCTGCACATGTCTTCATAGAAATGACTATAGACTAAGAGAAAATGGTTTTAAATGACCTTAACAGGCCGGTTTAATGCTGATTTTTTTTTTGCTAATGTTAATGCTGTTATCACCTGTAATGGCTGTGTTTCATATTGTGTATTGAACATTTCTGTGCTGTTGTTATTCATGTAAAGTCTTTTGAATTGGAAAGGTTATATCAGGCGGATTATTCATTTACTGTTGAATCTTTTGATAAATTGTTTTGACTGTTGGTGAAAGACTCCAGCTTCTTCCCAAAAACATGCTCATCAGATCAGCTTGGTGAGGTCTAAATTGGCGATAGGTGTGAGTGCCTGCTTGTCTGTCTTTGTATGTCAGCTCTGGGATTGACTGGGGACCAGTCCAGGGTGTATGGCACCTCTCGTCCAAATCACAGCTTGGATAGACTCCAGCCCCCGCGACCTCAAATGGGATGAATGGTATAGATAAAGGAAGAATGGATGGATGGATTTTTTTCAGTGTAGGTGAACTCTGCTCTTAAAGGGGGGTCTTAAAAAGTATTACAAGTTGATAAATCAATTCAGTCAAAAATAAGGCTTTTAAACACTATCAAAATGTCTTAAATGCAAGATTGTGAGGTCTTAAATTTTATTGCTATTTTACATTTTCATAATCACCATATGAGAGTGTAATTAGTTTTTCTTTTTTTGAAAATCATATAACTTTACTGTAGTGAGCTATATTTTATTAGCTGCAACAGTAAAGCAATCATGGATAGACAAATGCATCAAAACCCAGGTTAAAGAATGTTATATTGCCCTGTAATGGGTGATAATGCCGTGTTTTTGTTTTTTGTTTTTTTTTCTCTCAAAATTTGAATGATGGCTGTTCTACTTTTTAGTTTCAACTGAAGTGCCCAACTTGTAAAAAGGTATTTTGAAACTGGGTCCTTAAGCTAAAAAAATAAGACCTACTGTCTGCTTTCTTATGGTGTCAAACTGAGGTCTTTTTCCTCATATTTAATCTCAAGAATGCCTTAAAAAAGCTTAATTTGCTTAAATTGGTGATAGTAAGAAATACTACCGGCCTTTTCTTTTCTATGTTTTCATCTCATAATCAGCATTTGAAAAAAAATAAAAATACCAAGTCATGTTGGCAACATATGGTGTAAGAACTTGTAGATGCGACAGTCTTAAAACGTATGAAGAGGAATGGAAAAGGTCTTAAAAAGTATTAACTTTAATTTTTCTGTATATACCCTGTCTTAGTATGGGAGAAGTTTTCCTGATTTCTATAAACTTTGCATCCTCAGCTATTGCTTGTTTTTAATAATTCGGATCCATGTTTCTTAGTTAAAGGTGTTACTGAGAGCTCTGTAACCAGTGAAACGAGCCATAAGTGCTGAATCACAGGAGTCGGGGGCAAGTTTATTATAGTGAACTAAAACTAACTAAATATCTATAATTCAAATGTAAAAGTCATTTTAGTGAACTGAAACTAAATGAGAACTACGTTTCACAAAAAACTGACTAAAACTTCATTGTGTTCTTACAAAACTTACTAAAATAAAATTCAATTAGGGACAATAAATATGCTTAGTTTTAGTCTTTGACAGCAGCAGTCTGGCTGACATGAACACACAAGTCTAGAGCAAGGTTATAATAGTTTTTGATTTTTCATTAGTTTTTATTTTTATTTCGTTTTTACTTGTTTGATTTCAGTGTAGTTTTATTAGTTTTGGCTGCTGGTTTGTTAGTTCATTCTACTTTCTATTTTTCAAAAAATGCTTCGGTTTAGTTTAGTTTTTATTAGTTTTAGTGTTAGTTTTAGTTTTTTACGGATAGATGTTGGGGCTGATTGAGAGTCATACATTTTTAAAAACATATTAAAACAGGCTACTCTTCACTTATCATTTTATTTACTGAATGATGATGTTTGAATACAACTCCAGACATAAAACTACCACTTTGTGAAGTCTTAACCAATCAGATCAGGCAATTTTACACTCCCCAGACTTGTGTTTAGGTGCCAGTCAGTATGGTTGTGTCAGAGACTAAAACTAAGGATATTTTGTCTCCATTTTTATTTTATTTTAGTTAGTTTTGTAAGCGCACTATACAGTTTTAGTCAGTTTTCATTTTTTTGACAAGGCTTTTTTTTTTTTTTAGTTTCAGTTAACTAAAATAATGTTTGAATTTTAATTTTAGTTGTTTACTTAGTTTTAGTTACCTATAACAACCTTGGTCTAGAGAGATTACAATGTCCTAATATGACTGATCAACACCTCACACAATGGTAATATTAGGTTTTAAGTTATATTCAAATCTAAAAATTTCTGTGGTTGATTGCAATTCATCTCCCAGTTTTGAAATTCCTCAGTGTTACATTACAAAACTGTTTTTGTTTAACTTAAGATTTTCATACTGTCTTAAACTAAGAGCAACTGACTTCCTGTTAGATGCAGACCTGCTTCTATTTGGAAAGAAACTAAGGAACTTAGGGTATAGTGAAGATCATGACTTGTACTAAAACAGTGAAAAAAAGAGCTTTTTATGGATTGAAAAGGAAAAAATGGACAGTCAAAAATGAAATGGTTGAAAACAGAAGATGACTTTAGACTTATCCAGTGAGGTTTTTTTAAAGAGGAATGTGACATTCAAGACACGGTGGTGGCTTTACTTTACATCACTGTGGTTGCAGGGAGATGTTGTGGCTTAACCAAAGTTTGCCGAAAGGGACAATAAAGCATGTGATTAATCATGATTAAGAAGAACCTATGTACCAGATATGAGAGTAATACATTAATGTTGAAATACTTAAAAACTACACATCAGCCTTACAAAACCTGGGTGTACAGACACTTAACATATGTGAACAAAACAGTAGTCATAGAAACCCTTATGTTACTGCTGAGATGAGATGCACAAAGGAAGGGGGCTACATCCATAGTGGATGCACTCCTCAGACTAACCAAGGACAAATAAAGCTCTCTCTAGCAATGATGCTCTTCCAGCAACACAGCACGCCCTAAAGATACACTGCACAACCTCAACTGTAACATGCCTGAATGTGGAAAATAGGATGAAAGTACAAAATGTGCCCATTACAACCTGTTACATCACCTATTAACATGCAATCTGTATATCATCAATTTTTAATTGGAGCTTTGTGTCAACACCGTTTACAGGCTGGGCTTTGTTTCTGTGAAGTAACCATTAAGCAAAAAGCTTTACAAACTCACAAAGTTTGTGTTGAACCCTGGAATAAAAATGAGTTTAGATACATTGCAAAGATAATTGGTTTATTTTACAGTCACATACACAGGGTGGGAGGATAGAAAGAGAAACCAGATTTGTTTTAGCCTTAGTTATAATTTACTGCATAACTTACTTTAAATCTGTTTCTGTTTTCTTTCTCCCATATCCCAGAGAGTTACCACGGAGACAAGGTTCAATCCTGTACTGTACAACAGGAATTATTCTTCAGTGGCTTCGCTCAGACCCGTAAGTCCCCCCACCATGCTCCCTTTCATGTCTTTGTCATCACATCTTCTCCCTGCGTTGCTTCTTCTGTGCTTTTCCTTCATGTCTGTGCTCTGGCTGTCCTCCCTCCACCGCCTTATTTCCTCTGTGTCACTCTCTCTCTTTGCAATCCCCATTGATTTGTGGTTGACTCTACTGTTTGTGGAAGAAGCATTAGTATGGGTCCCCATTCACACAGACTGAGATATGAAGACACACCGACACACGCAGCTTCTGTTGACTCATCCCTGCATGCTCATCCCTGCATTCTGAGTATCCTCAGAAAAACCACAGAGACTGAGCGAGGGTGCCAGCTTCTCTTCTCGTCTCCCCTCATGCTCTTTCAGAACTGGCAGCAACTCTATGCAGAGGCATTTTAGGACTACTGTCGCTGACAAAATGCTTCAACTTAAAAGCTAACAAGGCATTCAAGCTGACAGTCTGTATGGACTGCAGCTATGCTTACACTTGTCACTTCTGGTGTGGCTCTATTTATCTGCAGCCACACCAAATTACCCAAGCCTGAACATGTTTTAGTGGTACAGACACTTTCGACTAACCGTCCCCATGAACACTTTACAGATAAGCTCTGAACACAGAGCATTTAAAGGAAGTTGTGTTGAAGAGCCTGTAAGTTATCGAGTAAGAGTGTCTGAACTACAATGAAATGTGTTGAATTTATGAAATTAAAGAACATAAAGATTACATGGCTCATTAAATAATCTTGCATACAAACTTTAAAGCCCCTGCGAGGAGTTTTTAGTTGGATATATAACATATTGAAATGATGACTGATTCCTCTTTATGACCTTAAAAAAAGAAAAAAAACAAGGCTGTTTATCAGTGGTGATTTATCACTAATATTCTGTTATTTTTAATGTCTATGGACACATGCTAGGTAATTTTCAGATCTTAAGCAATTTAAAAAACATGTAAGTACACAGACATAAGCACAACATCAAACAATTTTTCACTCTTAATCCCCTGAACGCACACACTAGACAACTCAGGCAGACCGTCAGATGACCAGAGACTACACACCTGATGACTTGCCAGCGATCTCAAATGATCATGTGACATTAGAAGAACAACAAACATGTATGTCTATGATACAGTCGGCTTGCTGTCCCTCCACCACGGGTTGTCCTGGCATGCGTTATTACCGGTGCAGCAAAAATCATGAAACAAGAAAAAGAATCAGGATGGCAAGAATAAAGCTACAGTTGGTTTTGTGCTTGTAAGTGGTGAAAGTATTTATGATCGGGCTGGTGATGCTACCCATTCTGCACACACTCATTGGTGGTTGTGGGTACTCCGTCCGATTTGCTACTACCTAGAATCGTAAATATCAAATGTGTTTGAGATTATAATTATTATTTACAAAATTCACAGCAGGATTTCATCAGAAGAAATATTCTGCCTTAAAGAATATCTGTTGGAATTTATAAGCTCTTATAACACAATTACCACTTCCCATTTCAACATCTTACAACATCCAACACAAGCTGTTTGTGATTTGATGAACTGAATCACAGGCATTATCATCAGAAGGCTTGGTCTGAGCCATGATGGCTCAGTGCAGATAGCTGCAACTGTCAGTGACATTCTGAAACAGTCTTGTTGCAAATCTCTGGTGAACTGGGCTCAAGACAAGCACTGTCATTACCGTAACTGCATCCACCACCATCAATCAGTGCTTGCAGCTTAATGTGATTTTAAATTTGTCCTAATTCAATGAGTATTACATTTACTGCTTCACTGCACAAAAATGTTGGGATACCTAGCTAACCCCTCAATTAACGACAAGTGAAAAGCTCAGCTAGTGTAACAGTATAATAGGACTACAAACTCCACACGACAGAAACACATGGTACCACAAAGAGCTACACAGCTGCACAGAAGCTGCACGCTTTGCTGAATGTAATGGAGTTCATCACAGAAAGAGAGTTTAAACCTTCCTTTGGGAGACCCCCCCAAAGACTAACTCTGGCTCATAAACCAGTGTGACTTATAATCCAGACTTTAAATTGACTTCAAGCTACAGAAAACGTCATTGTCTATATTTTCCACAGCAAACATTTCATGAAACAATTCATGTAAAGGACAGCAAAGAGATATGGGGTTCTACTACGTCAAAAGGGGGTGCCAAAACCATCACAAACTTAAAGTTGCTTGTAGCACTTCTTAATAGCATAGATGCATTAACTACTTTGAACGTGAAGAATGACATTCTGCAAATTTCAAAAAGTGGCAGAACTTTTTGAAGAGTAACAATTGATGACTTGAAGCTGAAGATGTTATAATTAAAGGCATTTGCATTGACTTCACATTTTAAATGTCATGCAACAAAATGTGAAAAACAAGACATCAGGTTTATAACTATGAATTTTAAAAAGTTCTTCTTTGCTGAAGGAAAAATTCAGCCTTTTGTTGCACTCACCCACTGACTTTATCTATTTGTTTGTGCCAGATTATTGTCCAGTATCAGCCACCTGGTGCTGGACGAGATCCATGAGAGAAACCTGCAATCTGATGTGCTGCTCATCATTGTGAAAGACCTACTCAGCCTGAGAGAAGACCTGAAGGTGGTTCTCATGAGTGCCACTCTCAACGCAGAGAAGTTTTCTAGATATTTTGGTATGCATCACCCACCATCTGGCTGACCAAATTTTGTTTAGAATAAACCTTTACTACTTTTCATGCACCTTTCCCTCTGCCCATCTCTTTCAGACAACTGTCCAATGATCCACATCCCTGGCTTGACGTTCCCTGTGGAAGAGTTCCTACTGGAGGATGTTTTGGAGATGACTGGGTAGAACGAAACTGCATCCTAACACACATGCCCATAGACAGTGTTTTAAATGCAAAATAAAAAAAATAATTATCAAAACCACTACTTCCCCTTTTGGTTACTATGTAAACTGGTTGCTTTGTTCCAGGTACCGGCCTCAGACAAAGGACCATCGCCCAGCGTGGAAGAGACGCTTCTGGCAGGGGCACAGCTCAAGACCTGAAAAGGAGGAGAAGGAGCTTGAATATCAGGAGAGCTGGCCAGCTTATGAACACACATTGCAGTGCAGGTTTGTGGGAACAGAAGCATGGTTTTGAAAGGCCAGACAGCTGCTAGGTTGATTTTTAGTATTGAGAGAATTTGACCCCCAGAATATTTTACTTGAAAAATGCCTTATCTTTATGAATTTGAAATTTAACTTCAGATCTAACACAGTAACCACTTAAAAAAGAGTGAAGTAGGTACTTTAAAAAATCAGGCTATAAATTAAACAATTGGACACTTTCTGTAATCATTCCTCCTCATGATAAAGAGGATTCAGCTGTTCCAGTTGGGCAAATCAAGTGTGTGTCTTCCTTAATTAAACTTTTGATTAAAGTCTCTGTTAAATTCTTTAATATTGTCTCTGTGCTGGACTGTGGAAATAGAAAGAGAGATAGAGATCGTCTGTGTTTATCAACATGTTGGGACAGCAACACTTTATATATGTGCATATGTGTTATATTTAAAGACTTAAACTTAACTCATACATGTCGATACATAAATCCTGGCATGAAAGTTTGAAAGTTTATGCTAAATATTGACTCAGTATCATTTCAGCTTTTACTTACCAAAGTAATTGCACAGAAAAACAACTCTTATTTTACACTGAATCCCAGCTGAGATGCCTGCAGCTTGTAAATTCTTTGTTTTTCCACTGTTTGAAGTTGCCTTCATTTTTTTTCCTGGTGACTCTTGTTAAAATCATTACAGTCCTTGAATATTAAAGCACAGACTTCAAAACATTGCCTGTCTCTCAGTTCTTACAGCTTTTTAACAGTCTGTTGATTTTGCAACCATGGCAAAGTTCAAATTTGAAAACTACCTTGTGTGCATATAACCTTGCATTAGAACAAGAGAATTACCAAAAATACATTTGAGGAAACGGAAGGAGAGGAAGAGGTAAATGGAGCATTTGAGAGGTATTTTAAATCTAAGGAGCAGATGGTATGATCACAACTAAAAAAAATGTTGTTTTACCTTTTTGAAATGTTAGTCTACGTTCATTTGTTGTCTCTCTGTTCTCTTTTTAACAGATACTCTGAGAGCACCATTCGTGCTGTGGAGATGTTGGACAATGATGATAAAATCGACCTGGGACTGATTGTGGCGCTAATTCGTCATATTGTGCTCAATGATGAGGTGAAATCTAAGTTTTTGTGACACATTTCTGTTGTAAAAACTAAATACTTTAAAAAGAAGATTTGATTTTCAGGGAGTCCTCCAGCCTCTGTCACTTTGTGTTGTTGAAAAAATTTGTTCTCTGACTTGAAAACCCTCCATGGTTTTGATCATCTTCAGCAGTGTTCTCTGCTGAAGATGGTTTCAGATTGAATTAAATTCGACAGTGGATGTGGAAACTGAAAAAAAAAAAAGAGAGTTGGTCCTAGGTAGAACAGATGGAAGGAACAGGAGGGAATGCTACCAAACTCTAAGTGACATTAGATCAGAGGAAATAACACAGATCCTGGCACCAGCTCCATGCTAATGATGCGATTGAACAGATGCTTTCCCAACGTACGTCCAATTTCTTTTATCTCTTTCCAGTTTTTGTTAGATTTTCTTGCTATATGTCTGAATCAATTCAGGGCTGAAATTAGTCTTTTATGATGTGCTCTTTAATGAAATCTTGGTAAACTTTATACCTTTTTGTGCTTATTTGACCTTTTCAGTATTTCTACAAAGACCCATTACATCCAGTCAAGCCTGCCCATAAGGGGGGATAAAGGGGTGAGCTTTCTGGGGCCCAGCCAAATTGGGGGCTGCTGGAAGTTCACAAAATCATGGTCCACTGTAAATTTAAGCTCTGATAACCATATATTTTTTAACTCAAACAAGAACCACTTTAATCAAAGCAAAACAATATATATATATATATTTATTTAATTATTTATTTATTTATGCTGTCATACAATGTAACCTTTTTTTAAGTAAACCTATTTATCTTGAAACAAATTACCTTTTATTTGTGATGTTAACAATGTGGATGAGCACACTGAAATCTGCCATTAGGAAAGTAATGTTAGACTTCAGAACTAAACTTGATGTGCACTAATGTAAGGAGGCCATCAAAAAAAAAGACTCTGAGAACACTTTATTGTAAAAGTGGTAAAAAAAAATGTTTAAAAAGGGCAGCACTGATAGTTTAAAAGTGGTAAAAATGGCAATAATGGGGAAAAATATTTAAAACAGGTTAGACGGGGCGTAAAGACATGGCAAAAATGGGTTGAAAGTGCAAAAAACAATTGGCACAAATGGGCAAAAAGCACCAAAAATGGGAAATAAGTGGCAAACCTGGGTTAAAAGTGGCAACAAGAATTAGCAAAAATGGGCAAAATGGGTTATTAGGGGTTAAACCATGCCAAAAAAGCACAAAAGAGGCAAAAATTGATTAGAACTAGCAAAAATTGATGAAAAGCTGCAATAATGGGTTTTAAGTGGTAAAAAACAAAGTTGAAAAGCAACATTACTGGGTTAAAAGTGGAAAAAAGGTGACAATAATGAGGAAAAGACATCAAACCTTGGTTAGAATGGTGGGTAATGGGTTAAAAGTGGCAAAAAAAGGCAAAGATGGGTGAAAAGTGGAAAAATTGGAAATAATTGGCAAACCTAGTTAAGAAGTGACAACAAGAAGTGGCAAAAGTTGGCAGAAAAAGTGTTGAAATAGGTTATAAAATAGCATTACTAAATACTTTTTCCTTGTTCACACAGACCAACCCCTAACATGTGTGAAAACAGCTTCACAACAGAAAAGACTTTCACAGTCTTTCCATTCAGGGTAGCATTTTTTTCACTTCCATTAGTGAATTTTGACAATTCAAGATGTTCCATGTTTGAACCTTCCCTGGTATTTTTGTGGAACTAGTTTAACTTCCTTGCATGTTTGCTGCCCTGTTTGTGAAAGATTCTGATGAAAGACAGGTCCAGAATAAGGAGTGACTTACGCAGACGGACAGAATAATTACTTCTTCCACAACAAAGCCGCATCTCTATCAGTCACGCCTCCCCTGAGCCAGTCAACCAGCTGATTCGCCATGGCATTGTCAAACGGCTGAGAGAAAAGTAGCTGATTTGGTGTGATGGCGTTGTGAACTGAGGATACAGGCCGTCTGCCAGGCTTTCAACTGCGATGATTGGTTAATTATGTTACAGGGCTCTGTGATTAGACACCTAGCGGGCTGACATGCAGACATTAATGAACGCCTGCTGGGTGCAGTTGTGTGATTGTGTGTGTGTGTGTTTATGTAGGTGGTTTCGTGTGTTTGCATGCTAAATAGTAGATCCACACCAAATCTAACTGCACTGTTTCTTAATTTCTTGTTGAATTAATCAGAGCCTTTTCCAACACTGCATATGTGTGGACATGTGTTTCAGTGAATCTTTTTCTTTCTTCTCTTCCTCCTCTCTTTCTCACACACACACACACACACACAAATATACACACAAAAAGACGTTGAGATACAAATTTACAGTCCCATGTGGCTGCATGTCGTTGAAGGGCTGGTAATAATAATTGGCCTTAATTAAAAGGCAGGGGGTTCTTGGAAGCCCAGAAGCTACTTTCTAAAGTCTTCCTTTCATTTCTCTTAGGAAATAAAAGCTAGCAGAGTCATTTTTAAAGAGCTGGTAATTATATACCAGCCAAGTATTATCATGAGAATAATTATGTTTAAATGAAGGACTTTGATGTGATGAAATAGTATTCTGAGATTTACTCATTTATCTTAATTTGGACATAGTTTAGGTTTAGTGCTACTTAGTTGTAATTAGTCTAAAAGTCACTATGAAGTGAAGTCCAAACTTTGTGTATTAACACACCAGATACGTTAGAATAAGGTTGCTGGAAATATGTGAAAACACTGAGATCTATGTGTGACTGAATTTTTGATTTAGATTGTTGAAAAGTTGTTCACCTCTTTCCTGGCTTGGTTTTATTGGTTTTATTTGAGCAGGACAAACATAGGAGCCAATGACATTACCAGTCTTGATATGGGAATAGCCTTGCCCCCCTAACAATACAATGATGAAAAAAACACAGAACACTTCATCTCAGTACAGTCTTTTTTAGCTGGTGTCACTGGCTTTCTAAAAAGTTAACAGCCAGTTACACGCTGTGTTTTTGTTCATTTTGAGGTAAATTCCCCATATCCATCAGCCACAGTAGACTATGGGGCATTAAAAGTATTGTACCAGAGAGATTTGAAACAGATAACAGTAAATTTAATCCTTAACTTCTGTCTCTCTGCTTTGGCACAGAACCAGGCAGCTGCACTCTGATCAGAAGCATTTTTAAAAATTTGGGAGGATCAGATTTCTAATGAGTGGGTGTGGCTTTGGCTCATTCAACTGACACGCCCACATCATCCTAGAGCAGATTTTACTGCCTCATTTTTCATGATTATAGAGCTTAATTTTATTAACTTAGTGATGTTTTTCATGACTGAAACATGGCCTGGTGGTACAGAACACTGTGGCCTGTCATACAACAAACCTAAAATACAAATTTTTTGAATAACTTTACAGAGACTTTAAGCTAATTTGCCTCATTAAAACATCACTGCAATCCATTCAGTCATCTGTTTGTTCATTCAGTCATTTTCTCCCTAATCTAGGGTTTGGTTGCTGTGGCAGTAGGCTAATGAAGTCGACCCAGACACCTGTCTCACCAGTAGTGCTTTTACATCTCTTCCTTGGGGATTCCAGTCAGTGCCAGACCAGACGGGATATAAAATCCCTCTAGTGAGCTTTGGGTCTACCCAGTTTTCTCCCAATTAAATGTGCAGGGAAACCCCCCAAAGTGAGCCACCCAGGGCACATCCTAATCAGGTCCCTGAACCACCTTGACTTTCTCAATACAACCCAAAGGAGTTATAGCTGTGTCAAAATACCTCAAGACCAGCTGTGGGCAACTTTGGGGCCACATGCAGCCCATTGTTCTTTTTCAAATACCAATGATATGTAAATAGAAAATGAGTTAACATGACAAAATCTGCCAGGGGGTAATCAACCTAAGTTGCCAAAACAAAACCAAGCTCAAATTAGAATGTGAAAAATTGAAACATTTCCATGATAGTCTGTGATTACTGTAAAGGTTTTGTTCTTTACAAATACAGTATACTTAAACAGTCATTCTTTGGACATTTAATTTTAAAGTATCTTTAGTTAAATTTTGTGTCTAGCTTAGTAAATTAAGAAAATTTCATTTCAATGTAGGCTTTAAATTATGAATGGAGGTAAACATACTCTGGCAAAAGCTATCCCTTTTTTATACATTTTAAATTTCTTGTTAGATTATCCTGCAGTTTATTTGTGTCCCTTTGGTAGTGAGAGTAAAACTGTCGTGGCCCTCTTTGTAACAAAGTTGCCCATCCCTGCTCATGTCCTAAAGTAAGATGTTCTCCCTCTTCTTCCACCTTGGATCCAGCTGTGCCTCCTCTGTGCTCAGCTGTTTTTGACCAGTTTGAGCCAGTGTCATTGTCTAAGATATCTAAGGTAGTCCAAAAATGAGGACCCTCTTAATGTCCCTAACACAGTGTTCCTCCCAGGCTTTTAAAGGATGTTTTTAGCACAGTTGATTCATGCATTTAACTCTTCTAAATGCATCACTAATGTCAGGCTGCATTCCAGCTGTTTTTAAACATGCTGTTGTGCAGCCTCTTGTCAAAAAACATAAGCTTGACCCCCTTGTGCTTTTAAACTTCAGGCCTATTTCTACACTTCCTTTTTTGTTTGAGATTTAAGACAACGTGGTTTTAAATCAGTTGCAGTCGCACCTTGATTTTAATGACGTTTTAGGAAAGTTTCAGTCTGGTTTTAAATCATGCCACAGCACAGAAACTGCCCTTTTAAGAGTTTTTAATGATCTCTTTAACTATTTATGCTGGAAATTCAGCTGTGTTGATGCTTTTAGATCTGACTGCCGTATTTGACTGACCTTGCAAAGCAGATGGATTCGACCGTTTCCGTGTTTCTCATTGGCGAATCCATCTTGCAAAGCTCCTGTCTTAACCATTTGGGCCTGGTTAGAATGTGACAGGACCAATCAGTGACGAGAGGCAGTACTTCTGGACGTGGCAGAGTTGTGACGTAAGCAAGCAGCAACAAGAGGCCTGTGCCATTATGGTGGAAGAGATTAGCGTGGATGCTGCTAAAGCACCAGTTTTATCAGAACTTGATGACATTTCTTCGTTAACAGAAGAACAAAGAACAGCAGTGAGTTGTTTTCTTTTCAAAAACGACAAACGTCGAGTACTGACATGTCTGCAGTGGTTCGTGTTCTGCAGCTCACTATGGTGTTTACTTGTCAGTAGGGGCGCACCTGTTTTGTTGCTCTGATTGGCCCGTAAAGATGTGACAGACAGAACGTTCATCCAGTCGCCCTCAGAGTATTTTTTTCAATGGCTCTGCTCTTTCCCCAACACTGTCTATGTGAGGTTTCCCAGATGGATGTGTGAAACACATCCATCTGGGGTGTCAGGCTAGTATTTGACGTGGTTGATCACCAGATTCTTCTATCTCTTCTTGAATCATTTGCTGGCATTAAAGATGCTGTCCTGAAATGGTTGGTCATACCTGTCACAGATGACTTCAGCTACCCATCTTGGTCAGTACTCCATTGCTGTGACCCCACTTTACTCTAGGGTCACACAGTGGGGCTTTTCCACTACGGCTTTTGGACGCGCCGAGCCAAACCAAGCTGTGCTGATTAGCATTTCCATCACCAGTTCAGCCGCGCTGAGCTGCGCCGAGCCGCACTCAAGTGGCCCTGCTCATGAGCAGAGCCAAAGCAGGCCAGCCCCACCTTCAAGCGCGCCGCGCTGACGTTAAGGCACTTCGCAGGGTCCAGTTTGCTGGGGGGATTTCGCCCTCTGCTACTGATAACCCCTCCATGATCAATTTTGAGTGTGAACTATTGTATGTTTACTGGCCACGGATAGAGAGAGAGAGATGGAGATGGGGAGAGAGAGGGAGGGAGAGAAAGAAAAAAGAGAAGCTTGCATCGCTGACGGTGTAGTTTGACTGTTGCTTTAACACGATGTAAAGTCATTCAGATCAGACAGTGTAGAGAGATTGAGGAGGGCTCAAAACAAAGTAAACCCCCTGCTGTGCTGGGCCTGCTGTGCCGAGTCAAACCAAGTCAAGCCAAGCCACGCCATGTAATGGAAAAGTCCCAAAAGGCTCCATACCAGGACATGTTCTCTATTCCTCTCTATTCCGTTCTCCCTCTCAAAGATCTAGAGAGGCTGATGCATGCTTTTATTTCTTCGAGATTAGACTATTGTAACTCTTTATATGTGGGTTTTTGTATGTGACCACTCCTCAGTCCAGCACTTGCAGCTGGTCTAAAATGAGGCTGCTCACCTCCTAACAGGCACAAAGAGGAGCGACCACATGAGTTAAAAACTCATCTATTCTTGTTGGCTTTCAATTCAGGATGAGATTATTTTATCCCAGCAGATTTTAGATTTTAGATTTTACTGTTACTTTTACCATTACTCTATAATGTTCTATTTTGATTCATTTTACTATTTAATAGTGATGTGTTCTTGTTTCATGTTTTGCTTTTATACTGTGAAGCACTTCGGTCAACTGTGGTTGTTTTAAATGTGCTAGAGAAGATTTGGCATATTTTTCATGGACGCAACCCACATACTCAGTTCTGCTGCGCATCCCACAAGTGTATGATCCTTACAAATGTGGCATCATTTAAAATGGAAATAAACAGGCTTTCCAGTGGTATAAGACTTATTACCAAGAAGCATTGTTAGAACAAAGAAAGAATGTACCAAACACAAATTTCCTTACTTTTTGTTTTAAGCTTATCTTTTAACTATTATTGATTGTCTGTAAAGTACTTCAGTCAACTGAAGTTGTTTTAAATGTGCTATACAAGTAAACGTTGACTTGACTAGACTCTGGGAATCCAGGCTCCTTACACCTCAAGGCTGAGCCCTGCATTCTTCAGAGGAGACTCATGCATCACTTGTTTCCAACCCAACAGCCCTGCAAGGGTAGAGTTGGTCTGATGTTCCACAGGCTGTATAGAACCCATATTGCTACTCCTTTATCTGAGGTTCACTGGTTAGTTGAAGCCTCCCTTTTCAGCACCCTGGAGTAAATTTCTCCCTGGAAGAGTTTTTTTCTTCCTGATTAGATTTTGAATGTTTTTATTAGACTTAAGTCAGTATAAGGGAAATCTAGAGATCCTTGCACAAAGTCTGATATAGAACCTTCTCAAAAATACTAAATAAAAAAATTATTAAATGCATAAGATTTGGTCTATTTTATAATGTGGATTTCTGTTTTATGTACAGACTTAATCAGAAATCCAAAAGCAGAATCCTGCTGAAAATGCCAGTTAAATATTCTGTCTAGGTTCTGCTTTTGTTTAGTTTTTATTCAACATACTATTCTTTTTGTCCACTCATTATTTTCAGTGATATCAGAATAATCCTTATATAATCCAGGATAATCTGTTTTACTATTATAGAGTTAGATTGTTTTTCCTGGTTGCAGGTGCAACAACGACTATAATTTTAGTGCCCAGTCATTTGCAGCTGTTGTCAGACAAATGATTCACTAACTCTGGACTCCTTCCAACTCTATTAGCCATCCTGTTCTCCTGCTGATGTTTTTCCTGCTTACATTTGTGGTTCTCTAAAGGTGTGTCTCTGAAGGTGACTAATAGGTTCTTGCTTTTGTTGTTGTTGTTTTGCTACTTTGTAAGAATCATGTCCATCCCTGTGGTAATAAGAAGCACAGGCAGTCTTGTAGCGGTACACCACAGTTGTCATTATGCTGTTGGCAGGCAGTGTCAGGTCCTATTGTGTGGCTGATGGTGGAGGCTGGGAGCTCAGGGCGAGTCATTTCCATCTGCCTCCGATCAGCTCCTCTGAGGGCATGTGCACCCTGCTCACTTTGCTCAGCTGTAACTTAGACTCCTCTGGTTAATAGTTGTTTCTTTTTGTTTGATTTTTTTTTTTTTTTATTCTAAAGTCTGACTTATTGTTGCGTTATGTGTTTGTTTGACAGGAAGGAGCAATCTTGGTCTTCCTGCCTGGCTGGGACAACATCAGCAGTCTAAATGACCTGCTCATGGCTGAGCGGATGTTCCAATCAGGTACACAAGAAAGACTGGGAGACTAAGTTAGCATGAAGGTGCAGAGTAGACACTCTCAGGTTTTCATATCACAGAAAAGATCATCTGTCACTTTAAATATTTTTATGTATGTAAAAATTTTTATTTAAAAATGCGATACGTGTGATTAGTCTTCAATTTTGAACAACAACCTTTATTCATAGAGCACAATCTAAACAAGGTTGCAGCGTGCTTCACAAGTAGCAAACACAACAAAGCAGATTAAAACATGTACAACTCAATCTTGGGTAAAAAGTTAAAGAATAAAAGCAGTTAAATCTCAAGTAAAATCAGGAAAGGCTGTCTGATAAAAGTATATCTTAAGAGATTTGAAGGAGGTGACTGACTCAGTCAAACTGATTTCCTCAGGCCGGGTGTGCCTGGAGTATATTGTTAAGGGCAGTTTCACTGTTGTCTAGATCTAGAAATAAACAAATTTATCTGAAAATTAGGGCTTTTAGCCTTAATGCATTAACCACAACTAATCAAGACCCATAATAAGTACATTCATTTTTTATTGCAAGCTTTATTGTCCCTTTCCGCACACTGTGATTAAGCCACTGCTATATCTCTCTGCAGCCCCAGGGTTGAGAAATAAGGTCACCACTGCTCCTTAATGTCCCATTTCACTTTAAAGAACTCGCAGGTTAGCGCACAGATGGCCTAGTGGTCAGGTCAGGCCCCATGCATACAGGCAGCCCGGGTTCAAATCTGGTCTGTGGCTCTTTCGTTGCATGTCATTCCCCACTCTCTCTAATCCTTGTCTACGGCTCTATTTACTGTCCTCTCTCTGTAAAAAGGCAAAAAGCCTAAAAAATAAATCTTCAAAAAAACTTCACAAGTAGAAAGTCATCTGCACCTTGTGTTGTCAAACATTTACCTTTTTATTGTTCCCCTATTTCCTTTTCAATCAATAAAAACACATTCCTTTTCCTGTGGTTAAATTCATGTCATAGTCTCCAATCTCTCCAAAGTTCCTTCTTCTCTCTCAAAATAAAAGCAGGTCTGTATCTAACAGGAAGTCAATTTCTACTTTTAAGACAAAATCCAAAATGAAACAAAAACAGTTTTACATGCAAATATTGGAATTCCAAAATGTAACAAAAAAGGGAGATTAATCACAAATAACCACAAAAATTCTTAGATTAATTGTGATTAAAATTCTTAATCCCTTGACAGCCCCAAAAATATGTTGCTGAAATAGTTAAGATCTGCAGCTCTTAAAGTAAGGTCGACCAAATTGTGTTTTCTAAGGGCTGATATCTATACAGATTATTAGTAATGCATATGACTGATAATTAATATTTGGAACTGATATGCATTTTTGTTATGACAATCAAAAGTCAAACTGCATGTTAAAAATGAAGGAAAATGAGCAAATGAGCAATAGCTCTGTCAACACAAGAAACAGCATTGGGGAACACTGTAGCAGCAGGAAACAGGAAGTGATGCGGCACTATCCCAGGGTCAGTGCCACCCAGGCCTCAGTGTTGATTGGCTGGTGGTTGCCAGTTAGATACTGTTGTGGACAGGACTTTAGGTGTAGAGAGCAAAAACAAAACCAAAGGGTAAGACACACCTTACAGTGGAGCCAAAGTACCACACCTTTGAAGTACTTGATTTTGGCTAATTATCAGGAAAATAACACGCCAATACAGAGGATCAGCTGCAAAATATCTGCATCAAAAACTGCAAGGCCAATAATCGGTCTACCCCTACCTAAAACTATAATGTGACAGCATTTACACAAAACACTGTAATGTGTTAACATTTCCACTAAGGACACAGAGAATGGGTGTTACAGGGACCATTGGTTCTCAGCCACTGAGTGTGAGGCCCCCTTGGGGTCCACCAGAAATCACATCAGGGTGCAAGGCTCTACCTGCTTAAACTTGTCAAATTAGATGCGCCTATATTTCTTTAAAAAAATTACGATGTTTCTTAATATATCAAAAGGTCTGTAGATCACATCATGTGAAAAATGTGTTTCCTCACACAAATATATCAAGGTCCTTTTTCAGTCACACTAAAATTCGTGATAGTTTGAACTCGTTTAATACTGATGTTTATTTTTGACAACAATGTTTCACTTTGTTTTTCTGGTGTTGGCCCTGGGGGCCTCAGCTTGTTTTAGATAAAAATTGGGGGGCTGAAGGAGAGGCTGGAACCACTTAAATGAACTACTTTGTGTGTAACCTGATTACACTTATCGAGACAAAGACATTTGTTGCAGGTTCATGATCTTTTAGTGAGGGGAAAGAATTAGTTTTAAATAACAGACTCTCTGACAGAGTATAAAAACTATTTTGTCTATATAAAAACAACAGACAAACAAAATAATAACATTTCTTTAAAGAAGAGTGTATTTTGTTATAAAACGTTAGAGAGGGGAACCTTTAAATCTAGTGGACTGGGAGAAATAAAATATATTGGCTTGATTTATTTTCACTCTTAATAGCACAATTACTTTATTTATCATCATTCATTTTTCCAATGTCAAATAAATAGTTTTGTTTCATTATTGCATTTTTTTTCTCAAAATACGTATTCAAGGTTCTCATTCTAGACATTGTATTGACGTTGTAGTGTTATCTCACGTCAGCTAACATTGCTCCTTTTGACTTTTCCTTTTGTGTCCTCTTGGGTTGCAGACCAGTTCGTTATCATCCCTCTGCACTCCCTCATGCCAACCGTTAATCAGACGCAGGTCAGTATTCTCCTGTTCCTCTCTTTGTCCACCTTTCTGACTGTCTCCATCTCTGACGACTGATCTCTTTATGCTCTCTCCAATATCAGAAATGTCCTATCTTATCTTTCTCTCTTGCTCTTTGTAGGTGTTCAAAAAGCCTCCTCCAGGTGTTAGAAAGATTGTGATTGCTACCAATATAGCTGAGACCAGGTATGTGTGTATGTATTTGTCTGTTTTCAAACGCCCTTTGCAACAGTTTCTGGCTTTTTTACTTCTTAAGTTCAGGGAAACAGATGTAATGGTCACTGTATGTGAATGATTGTTTTTACTATTTGTGTTGCAATGTAGGCCATGGCTGGCTGCTAATTACCATACATTTTCTTGGATTGATATGAATACTGTCATATTAGCTTGGCTGGAGCTCACTGACTCACTGACAGGCAATTTGTTAAAGCATTGAAAGTTTCCCTCTCACACACACAAACTGAGCAAATGAAAAAGCTGCCTGCACTCCCGTCACATCTCTCCACTAAATATAGACTCTAAATATACCAAAGAGCTAAATATTATTTTTACTTCAGAATGATTGTGTTTGTGAAAGTCGTAACTTGGGACTCTTAGCAAACTGCTTTGAAGAGTCCGTTTTCTGATTTGGTCTTCATTCAAGCCTTTTTTTAAATCCAATTTCTCTCTCTTCTCTGCTACAGCATCACCATCGATGACGTTGTCTATGTGATAGACGGAGGCAAGATTAAGGAGACCAACTTTGATACCAACAACAACATCAAAACCATGGCGGCAGAGTGGGTGAGCCTTGCCAACGCCAAACAGAGGAAAGGACGTGCCGGCAGGTTTGTTTTTACTCGTTTGTCTGCACATAGGGGTATTAGTGGATCTTTTTATGAGTGTGAGCTGTATATTATCACCTCTGGGTGTTCAGTGCTAATCATAGAGGATTATTTTTCCTTCTGTTTGCCATCTCAGCTTTCTGTCAGTCTCCCTTATTGGCACTATTCTCCCTGCCACTCTGTCTGTAGACAATGGGCCTCATTAACCAATACCTTCCTAAATATTTTTGAAATTCATTCTGAAGAAGATCCCTATAAAGGTCACAGGCAGATTTATTAAGCTGTTCTTGAAGTGCTGATTTTTCACACCTATTCTCTGACATAGATGACTGCAATGTCCTCTTGTTTGTGCATGTTTTTCCTAATTAGCATAGGGGAACGCCTCTTTAAGGCATATACAGTGCATTCAGAAAGTATCCAGACCCCCTTTTGTTATGTTGCAGCGTGATGCTACAGTAAAAAATGCATTTTTATTCTCTTCAATCTTCATTCAGTCCCCCTGAATAACAAAGTGAAAACAGAATTGTAGAATTTTTTGCAATTTTTTTAATAATAAAAAACTGAAAAACCGCATTAACAGAAGTACTCAGGACCTTAGCAAAAATGCTTGAAAATTTTCTCGGGTGCCTTCCATTTCTCTTGATCTTTGCTTAGATGTTTCTTCACCTTAATTGGAGTCCACCTGTTTAAATAAATAGATTGGACATGATTTTAAAAGCCACACACCTCTCTGTAGCAGCCCTAGCTGACAATGCATAAAAACTAGGACATGGGGTCAAAGGAACGGCGTGGAGAGCTCAGAGACAGGATTGTTGCAAGGCACAGATCTGGGGAAGGTTAAAAAAAAGGAAGTTACCAAGAGCACTGCGTCCTCCATGATTCTCAAATGGAAGATATTCTGCACAACCAGAACTCTTCCAAGAGCTGGTTGCCTAGCAAAACTGAGCTATTGGAGGAGAAGGGGCTTAGGAAGAGACCTGACCAGAAACCCAATGGTCACTCTGACTGAGCTTGAGAGATGTTGAGATGAAACAAGATTCAAGAAGGACAACCATCACGGCGTCCCTGCACTGATCTGGGCTTATGGCAGTGTGGCTAGACTTTCCTTTGCTAGACCTTTCGTCAGTGCAGAACACATTCACATGAAATTTTTAAGACTTTTGAAAAATGGGCTTTAAAGCCCAGATTGGTGTGTACCTATACCTACTTACATGACACCATAAATTACTAGGGATGAAAGCTATCAGATTTGTACTAGTATCTGATATGCCTATATTTCGTTAGTGATTTCAGCCAATACCAGTATATACACAACATTTTATGGTTAAAAAAAAACTCTAGAAAAAGTCTAGAACTGACCTGTTATTTAAATAAGTTCCTCAAATTAAAACCATGTTTACATAGTGATTTCCTAAGACAATCCAAAGTGCTTAAAATAACACAATAAAAAAAACACATTCTTCCTAACTGCAAAAAATTAAACTAGCTGTCGTTCAGACCTAAATCTCAAGTCCTTAAAGCATATTTAGAAGTTTAAGGAATGATGATGATAAAAGAAACAAACTAAAGCTGAGGTAGGGCCATTCATTTTGCTTCAAACTACACTGATGTAGTTTGCAAAAACTGCTAATATGTGCAGCTGTAAATATCACCTGTAAATGCCAGCAGAAAAGTTTCAAAGGTTGGTGGAAAAAGGCAAAGCTCAGTTACTCCCAAGTTCTTAGTCATTGACTTAAGGTGTCTTGTCTTGTATCATCACAGTGAAAGTTCAAATTATCACAGGTTTCTTACTGAGTGGTCCTCTATATGATTGATTTTAAATTAAGCTCTTTAAGAGAAATTATATAAGATTTTTGTCTCTTTGTGCCTCTGTCCAGAGTGTGTCCAGGGAAGTGCTATCATCTTTACAATGGACTGAGGGCCAGCCTGCTGGATGCCTATCAATTACCTGAAATTATGAGGACGCCACTGGAGGAGCTCTGTCTGCAGATCAAGGTTGTGTATGTGCAGAAAAAGAGGCAGTCAGACGCAGAGGGAGAGAGAAGGACGGAGAGAGAGATGGATAGGTGTTTACTTGGGAGTTGAGATGAGGACATGATTGCTGTGAATGAGATTTGTGATTGCAGGGTAGGAGAAAAAGAACAGCACTGCTGTTTTTTATTTTCTTATTATTTCTTATTTATTTGGTCTTGCGTCGAGTTTCAGCCTCTCCTGCCTAATGAGAGTGAGCGATGAACATCCTGAGCTGACTCATGCCTCTTGCTCTCCAGCTCCTTTTTTCCCTTTTCACCAACAATATAATCGCTCCTCTTCTGGGCCTCGTTCTCTTACATGAACACTCGCTTACTTCTTTGATAGTGTACTATTTTTTCTCTTCTTTTTGCTTTCTCTTTTTAAACTCCTCATCCTCCACTCAGACATATTTCAACCTGTGCTAATGGAACATTAAGCCAAAGTTCACTTAGATGTAGTGTTTGCAGTGATTGTCCTCACCAGCTGCTTTATTGGATATGCGTTTGGAGAGTGCGTCTTCCACTAGTTGGAGTGTGTGCGTGTTTGTGTGTGTGTAATGTGGTGTTTGAAGCTGGTAGGTGAGAGGCGGACTAATGCACCAGCCTGTTCTTAAAGTGAGAGAAACACTGACAACATGCTAACCCTGGCAGGCTCTCTAATGCACAACACTCCAACTCTACTGCTCTCTGTCAGACACTCTTCAGTGTTACAGGTGGATATTTGGTGTGTGTAGAAATCTCTTTTTTATGGGAAAACAAATACACATTTAGAGTTCCTAGATGCAGCTGTTATCACTACATTAATTTAGAGCTAAGCCCAGCACTTACAGAAATATGTTTAACTCTTCACACATAAAAGGCAGCATCCATAAAGCAAAAAAACATACACAGGGTTTTTTCCTATAGACTTGCATATCTTCTTTTTGCCTGAAGCCTAAAGAGGGTTTTAACAATGAAAATAACATAAATGATAACTGTATGCTGTAACTGATGTTATTGATTTGAACTATCTAGATATTGAAGCTCGGCTCCATAGCTCGATTCTTGGCAAAAGCCCTCGACCCTCCCACTGAGATGGGAGTACTTCTTGCCATCAAAAACCTCAAAGACCTGGTAAGTACAAGTTAAGATCTTACAAAAGGTTGTTAAAAAACGACAGAAGAATTGATAACTATGAAGGAAAGACTCACAATGTATTTTATCAGATTGTTCTCTATATTGCTGAGAATTGGTACACATATCATGTCCTGTCTTATAAAGATATGTACAGGAAGTGAGATCATAAAGTGTAAAGCTAAAATATTTCAATTTTTTATGTTTTACAGGTCTCACATTTTAACAGCTTAGTCATTGAAATGGGAAGGATTTTATTCGATTGGCTCAAGATTTTTTTGCAGATTCTAAACAACTTGGAGATCTAAAGTTATCAAAAGCTTGAGAGTTCACCGTGGTGCAGGGGGACAATCTGGCCCCAATGTTTGAACTACACCGCTTTCCACATTATTAAGCAAATGACATTCTTCTCTTATTTTCCAAAATATTTATGCAAATGACAGAGTATTTTCAAGTCATCAGCCATTAGAGCATAATTCAAATGTTTTTGAACTAACTTCATGATAACTGTCATTTAAAAAAAAAATAAAAACCTCAAAATGCACTATTCCACATTATTAAGCAGGCCACAGGTTTCAGCAATATGGGAAAGAAAAAGGATCTCTCTGCTGCCGAAAAGTGTCAAATATTGTAATGCCTTGGACAAGGTATGAAAACATTAGATATTTCACGAAAAATTAATCATGATCAATGTATTGTGAAGAAATTTGTGGCTGATTCAAAGCACAGACGGGTTTGTGCAGATAAAGGCATAATGAGGAAGGTTTCTGCCAGACAAATTCATCAGATTAAGAGAGCAGATGCTAAAATGCCATTACAAAGCAGCAAACAGGTATTTGAAGCTGCTGGTGCCTCTGGAGTCCCACCAACCTCAAGGTGTAGGATCCTCCAGAGGCTTGCAGTCATGCATAAACCTACTATTTGGCCACCCCTAACCAATACTCACAAGCAGAAACGGTTGCAGTGGGCCCAGAAATTTTCATCATGCATGACACTGCAGCATCTTATGCTGCAAAGAATAGCTCTGTGTCATTGGCTGCTATGGGCATAAAAGGAGAGAAACTCATGGTGTGGCCCTCATCCTCCCCTGACCTCAAACCTATTGAGAACCTTTGGAGCATCCTCAAACAAAAGATCTATGAGGGTGGGAGGCAGTTCACATCAAAACAGCAGCTCTGGAAGGATATTCTGGCATCCTGCAAAGAAATTCATGCAGAAACTCTCCAAAAACTCACAAGTATAATGTATGCAAGAATTGCGAAGGTGATATCAAATAAGGACTCCTATGTTAACATGGAACTTTGCCTGTTAAGATGTTTTTTGATTGAAATTGCTTTTGATTTCAGTAAATATGACCTCCTAATGCTGCAAATTCAACAAATGACCATTTTCAGTTCTTTACAACCAAAAAATGTTTTAAAACTCTGTTGTGCTTAAAAATGTGGAAAAGTGCGTTTTGGGGGTTTTATTTAAAAAAAAATAAAGGTTATCATTGTGAAGTTTGTTCAAAAACATTTGAATTATGCTCTAATGGCTGATGCCTTGAAAAATACTCTGTCATTTGCATAAATATTTTGGAAAATCAGAGAAAAATGTCATTTGCTTAATAATGTGGAAAGTGGTGTATGATTTTGTTCAAACAATCAGCCCCTTTACACTATTCAACCTAGGCTGATGATTTTTGGTCTGCATAGTCACCAGACCTACAAAAAAGCTTGGACCCATACTAATATCCCAAAAGGAAGTCCACCAGTCCACCAAGTTCATCTGCATTTCAAAATAAGCTACTCAAAACACTTGTACACTTTAGGTCACCGCTACCCATTCATACCTTTTCACTCCACTCACCCTACATTCATACACTGACATGAAAGGTTGCTATGGAGAGCTGGCTATAAGTATTAGTTAATCCCATTCATACACATCCATACCTGTTTATACACCACAGACAAAGCCTTGGGAGCAAATTTGCGACATGCGACTGATTGCGGGACGACTGACTACCTACTGATCCACAATTGCCCCACTGTTGTTTACCATTCATGTGCTGAACCTATCAATCTCAGATTTGGAAAGAAAGGCCTCAATATTTGTCCCCAACACAGAGATGTTTCATTTGTGGATACCTCACTGACCATGGCGACCATTCTAATATCTTGCCATTTGACAGGAAGTTGGTGTGACTCTCCTGTGAAATTTCTGATTTGCTTCAAATTTCACATATATGATCATTGTCTACCCCTCTACACATTCTAATGTTAATTTCTTGGTTTGGATGTAGCACCACCTAATTTGAGAAGCTAGAAAACCTCTGATATACAATACATCCCCTTCAAATTTGACATGATAAATTTGAGGACGGACTGAAAAATGCCAGTGAAGTTTTCTTTTGAAAAATCCCACATGTGAATGTTGAAGTTGCAGCAAAAAAGCTCTTTCTGCCACACATAAACGGCATCGCATGCAAACAAAACCAGCAGCAAAACCAAATATAATTTTTTGTGTGAGCTGGATGAAAATTTGGATTAGATGCTGACTGAATAGAGATGGCTGGGGTGGAGGAGGGTTGCAGTATCCACACTGAAATGACAGGCTGACTGTAAAAGAGAGGATGACATATTTAAAATATGACAGATGCATGATGAATGGTCAGACCAGTTCTGGTTTGTTTCAGAATCAGATTTGCCTACTACTTAAGAGCGAATGCCCATAATAAGCTGATCAACAGAGTGGGAATAGAGAGCTAATGGACCAAGGGAGCGATATGAACAAATAGTGATAATCAATGAGTAGTAAAAGTTTCTTTGCTTGAGCTTCTGCAGGGCTCCATTTCTTTTATTTAAGAAAAGGCACATTAAAAAGGTGTTCTTGCCATCTTCATGGTGATTAAAGATACTGTGACAATTTACAGAAGAAAATTGGAATCTGCTCGTGGTTCTGCTCTGACCAGTCAGGAGCAGCTGTTTGGGCCGTGGTCAGCTGTCATGTCTGACTGCCAGCTGACTAAATTATTGTCTCCCACCACTCTAAATCTATAACAGCTCCCTCACTCAACAAGGCTGGAACTTTAATTATGATGTCCTTCTCATAGATCCCTACTACACCAACGCTAATCACACTGCACTGCAGCTGGCAAAGCTTCACCTCCACCACCCCAGCCTCCTCCCTTCTAGCCTAAAGCTTTTGTTGCACCCTCATATTTGGGGTGAGCACTACCTTTAAAGTCAGAGCAATAAGCATCCTGCTTTTCTAACACAGGAAGCAGCGAGTAAAAATGTCTATCATGTAGCAGTAAATGGTTTAATCTAAAACAAGAGTGTTCCTGGTTTATGTCTTTAAAGAGGGCTGAATCGATTTAGAATATCAGGGGTGCAGGTAGCCTAGTGGTTTAGGGCGCGCCTGAGGCCCTTTACCGCATATCTCTCCTCTGCTCTTGTCCCTGTTTCCGACTCTATCCACTGTCCTCATCTATCAAATAAAGGCATAAAAAACCCCAAAAACTAGAATATCACAATATTCAGTAAGTTTTCTGAGGAACACATTGTCATTTCACATTTATTAAATTCATTTTGTCATTCTTACTGTTTTTGAAAAAACTTATTTTGGAAGGAACAAAAGTACATGATTGTGGTCCCAAGGTCTCCTGTCTGGAGGAATATTTTACTCCTCGGCTAGTTTCAAGAGTGCTTTCTTTTTGCTTTCTCCACATTTGAGAAAAGATACAAAAAAGATGACCAGGGGATAATTTAGTATTTTTTAGAACAAGTAGATTGAAAATGTTGAATATTTCACACTAAGAGCAAAGCAAACCCAGAATGTTTTTCTAACACAGATTGCCTTTCATCATGTTTTCAGTGAAAATCATTTTTTCTTATATTTACAGGGATGCTTGGCAGTTTTTATTTTTGCAGAAGTCCTCCTTTTTATTTTGTCCATATTCCTGACCTTTCTTGTATTGTCTTGTTTTGTTTGTCAGAACGCCCTGGATTATGAGGAAAACCTGACAGCTCTGGGTTTCCACCTGGCCCATTTACCTGTGGAGCCCCACATTGGGAAACTCATCCTGTTTGGAGCTCTGCTGGGCTGCCTCAATCCCGTCCTCACCATTGCTGCTTCACTCAGCTTCAAAGACCCTTTCTTCATCCCCCTGGTAGGGCACAGAGTTCACAGAACATGAAAGCACATGTGGGCAATGACACAAAGGCACAATTCAGCATAAAGCTGCACTCTGACTTGTGACTTTTTTTCCATTGCACAGTCAGAAATAAATAAATGTGTTGTGTTATGCATGTGTCTGTCTAAGGGTAAAGAGAAGATGGCAGACATGAAGAGAAAGGTATTATCCAGGAACTCCAAGAGTGACCATCTCACTATAGTTAACGCTTTTCAGGTAAACAGCTTTCACCTTGTGACGTGAAGTTAATCTTTTCCTGCTTTGAGAGTTACCCTGTCATGATTTATAATCCATTGATTGTTCAGGGCTGGGAGGAAGCCAAACGACGAGGTGCCAGGTGTGAGAGGGACTATTGCTGGGACAACTTCCTGTCTGCCAATACACTCCAGGTAAACCCAGTGGTTTTTAATTTTTGAACACTGAAGTGGTCCATGATTACATTTTCAGATAGCCTTTTGTGTAGATAGGAAAATGCAGGCTTCATAGAAATAAGTCTGTCTTTTTTCATTCAGATGCTGCACAACATGAAGGGTCAGTTTGCTGAGCACCTTATGCATGCAGGCTTTGTCAGCAGTTCAAACCCCAAAGACCCCAAATCCAACGTCAACTCAGGTAACTGCGTCTTTTTTATACTGCCATTTAGCTTTTCAGCTTGATCAAAAAGATTTGGGAACTTTCATGAAATATCTTTTCTCTCTTCTCTTTCTTGCTCAATTCCCCAGATAACAATAAGTTAATCAAAGCAGTGATTGTTGCCGGTCTCTACCCAAAGGTGGCCATGATCAAACCATCACACAGCAAAAAGAGACCAGGGTGAGTCTGCAATTTCAAAGTGGATGATGAACAAAGAGACAGGAAAAGGCTGCACAGCACAATGTGGGGAATGAATCACACAATCATTCTTATTGATCTTAAGCCATAGAAAATGGCCTTCACGCTCAAATATCTCATCAAAATGCTCAGGTAAAAATTCTGTATGGGTTCTGTGACAATAACCCAAGGCTATGCAGTGGCCATGATAGGAGTACCAACCAAACGGCTGCAGATCGATGCAGTCATCCTAAAGCTACCCTTAGGCAGCTGTTGTACACCTCTGCTGCAAAAGCCAGATGCATTCAGCAAAGACACAGGCTGACATGCTCATAGTATGGCTGTCACTTTTCTTTATCTCAGTGACAGTGTTAAGGTGCAGTCACACAGTAAAGTTTCTGCATCATTTCCCCTGTGTGTGATTCTCAACAGTAGCAATGATGTGAGCTACATATGTGTAATTCTTCTTGTCACCACCACACCTGCAGTATTGAAGAAATTCATTGCATGATAACACTTTTGTTTGTATTGCTGCTAAGGCTGCCTACACTCTAAATGGTTTACAAATTTTGCCCAATTTTAAAAACATTAGCTAAAGACATAAGGACCATTTCAACAGATTTTAACATACAATCCTCTGAGGTCACATTCTAGATGATTGAGCCAGACCTCAAGACCACAAACCTGCCATCTATAGTACAATTTTTACAGCCGCGATTCCACATGATCAGACTTTGCATCAGAGGAAAAACAAATTGGGAGGATAGTTGACTGTCCAAGAAGAAAGTATGGTTGTGTTTGTGAGCTGAAGAAGGACAGAGCCTGTAAAAAAATATTCACTCTCTTAGATATTTTACCCTTTTAGTAATTTTATAAATCAATCCTTGTAAACATATATGTTGGCTTTCTTTAAAAAAAAATCACAACAACAACAAAAACCTCGTTGATATCAAAGTGAATGCAGATCTCCAAAGCAATGTCAATTAAATAAAAATGTTAAATAAAAGGCAAAATAAGTAATTACATGTTCACCCCGTTTATGTTAGTATTTAGTAGACGCACCTTTGGCTGCAATCACAGCACTGCTGTGGTTGTCGGTGGCTTCCCGATCTGTTACTGTAAACAACAAACATATTTTGTATTTATGACTCTGGATCTGGGAGGCTCTGGTCCAACAGGGAGCTGGAAAATAATGTGTTGACATCACACTTGATGATTAATAGGACAGATAGTCAGTTCCAGTGAGCCTCAAATCTGGTCATACCTCCATGATTATAAATGTAGGGGTGAATCTGGCTTAAATCTAGGCTTAAAATCATCCAGTGTGCAGTCATTTTAAAGTAAACCTTTTTTTAGCCTGCGTTGTGGGCATTAGAGAGACAGGAAATATGGAGATGAAGAGAAGAGAGTGAAGAAAGACATGCATCAAACAGTGCCAGGATCAGAAATAGAAACTGCAACCAGTGCATAAAGGTAGCCTCTGTATGTGGGTGTCTGCTCTACCAGCTGAACTTAACCAGTGCTGGAATTTCTTATGTTTTATGGAACTTTACACCAAAGTTTTGGTCAACCAAAGATTTGTTATCAATCCATACTTATCTACATTTGATCTTTTTTTTTACAGAATCTAATTCAACTTTATATAACTTAAATCAGTCTAAAGGAGTAAGTCTTTATCTGTATGAAGTAGCTCCAACTAATCATAAATGTTATCTCAGGACACCACCAAAAGACCTTGTCTAGATCAGTGGTTCCCAACCCTATTTCTTTTGAGACCTCTTACTTGTTTCTTACAAAAGTTGAGCCCCCCAGGAAACCTTGAGGAATAAAAATAACTCATACATGGCTGTCAAAAATGGATAGAAATTTTAGATTTTGTTGATAATTTCCCTGCAGAAAAGGCCTAAAAACCATTGTTAATAGCAGAATATTTTGTATAAACTATCCAGAATGTTTGTCAGTAGTGTTTTGGTAGCAAATACAATTTTGACAGTGTCAGAGCAGACAAACAAAGCAAAGCTTGAGTATTTAATCTTTATTTTTACAGAGCTTTTTTAACAGGGCCATAGAAATGCCTCTAATTGTTATGGGGATAATGATTGTCGAACAAACTACAATGGTTTTTAATGAAAGCTAATGTGAGAAACTTTTAGTCTGAGTTGATATTAGCGACCTCTGTGGACAAAAGGCTGCCATTTATCTTTTTAATGATCTTGCCAAGAGAGAAGTGTTTATTGAAGAAAAAAAAATCTCATTCTGCTTTCTTTTAAGGCTAAGATGAACAACTTATCAAGAATATTTACTTTGAAAATGTCAATAAAAATTTTCTGCAGTGTGCTGTTTATCTTTTCATCAGGCACCTACCCCCCAGCAACAGTTTGAGACATCAAATATAACCAAACAGAAATAAACAGTCTCATTGCTGATGGTCTGGTTTGTTTTTCTAGGTCATAAAAAAATTTCTTTTTTTCATAACCACCTTAAACTCCTCACAGGAGCTTGAAGTGCTATTGATGTGACCTTTCACTGTATCCCCTCCACTAACTCCCTCACTCTCTCTCTCTCAGTGCGAAGGTGTACACTCAGGCTGATGGAAAAGTGTGTATCCACCCGAAATCTGTCAACGCTGAAGAGACTGAGTTCAACTACACGTGGCTCATCTACCACCTGAAGATGAGAACAAGCAGTGTGAGTAGGCAAGGGGACAAGAAAACATACAGTGTTTTGCTGCATGTAAGCACACAGCTGTATAGCAATTTACGGTCTTTGTTGTGTTTGTTACCATGAAGCCAGTTTTTCATCAAAAAAGCTGGTTGCTACTTGTATACCAGGTCAACTTTTATATCAGATTAAATTTGACTGATTTAATGCGACTGAAAATTCACCCTTATTCATTTTGTGTTGTAAGCAGCAGCTTCATTTCTCAGAACTTGCTGGAATACAACACAGACCAAACCAGTGGCATTTGGCACCACTCTTCAACCGCTTTTCTCCCTCATTAGGTCATAATCTTACAATTAAAGAAAATGGAGAGTATACTGATGGGTTTCTAAACCTCCTGGAGTGCCAGTCTGACTGAAAAACTCTTCAGTTAAACAAAATGACAGGCTTAGGCCCTGTTTACACGACAGCGTTTTCAGGTGAAAACGCAAAACTTTTGTAGCGTTATAGCTGTCTGTTTACACAAGAACGCCGTTTTGGTGCCTGAAAACGGAAGAATTTGGAGACAAGCTCCAAGGTGAACATTTTTTTAAACGCCACTGTCTCTGTCTCCACGTGAACAGGGAAAACGACACTTTCTGAAGACGCACATGCACACTACGGTTGCAGTCAGCTTTCAAGCACGAGTGCCACAGCACTCTGAACTGAGCTGTGGCCACTCAACCCGAGCCGTCTGGTGTAGTTACCTGTGATTCACAGCTAGATTTTGAACAGTGGAAAAGGGGAAACATTATTCTCATTTAGAGGGCTATCACAGCCAGTTTTGTTAGATAAAGTCATGCTATTAATTTTGAAAAATGATTACACCTACCTTTTTTATCAATCATCATGATAATCATCGTCATCGTGATTGTAGCGTGGCAGCAAAATTTCAGGGCACATATAAACACAAAAATGCTTTGTTAAATCGGTCTTGTTTTAGCGAAGATATCCGCCAAGACTGTTTAATTTTCCACAAACAAATATATCTCCTACAGCCTTGAATTTCTTGTGTATTTTTCTCAGAAAGTGCAGCGCTTCCTGCAGCAGGAAAAAGATAGCCTTTTCAGAACGATATTTCTATTTCCCCCTTTTCAAATATATCTGCTCCTTGGAAATGATTCAGCCTTTACCTTTTTCATAAAGTTTTAACACAGAAACTTCCGTCCATAGACTCCGGTCTCCTCCTCCATCAACTGCACATCAGTGCTCAGCTGATGGAGGAGACAGGACTGAAGCCTTTGTGTTAACGTTAAAAAAGATAGTTGTAATCACTTCAAGAAGCAGATAAAATTGAAATATGGGAAATAGAAATATCATTCTGAAAAGGGCAGAGCAACTCACAGGTGTGAGTCTGTCTCACATCAGCCACTGAGAACTCAACAACTGTTCTATACCTGGTAGATGCACAAACTCCACACAGTGAAAACTAATTGAACTAAAAGAGCAACTGCGCTGACAAGTAATTTCATATTGTGGACTTTGCTGAACTTTGCAGTTTTTCCCTGCTGTGAGACTCCAAGAATACAGGACCAGGGGTTGTATACTTGAGCAACTTCCATTTCTGATTCAGGGTATCGTATCATATTTTACCGTAATGCATCGTATCGTATTCTATCAGGCCAGGTTGCAGTGGCAGCAGGCTGAGCAGTTTCCAAGTCCTACTGGACAAATCCCTGTGTGCCTGGAAGACATTCAAAAGGAGGTGCCCAGGAGGCATCATGATCAGATGACTGAAACCACCTCAACTGGCTCCTTTCAATGCGAAGGAGCAGCAGCTCTACTCTTAGCTCCTGCTGGAAGTCTGAACTCCTCACCCTATCTCTAAGGCTTCCAGCCACTCTCAGGAGGAATCTCATTCCGGCTGCTTGTATCCACAATCTGATTCTTTCGGTCATTACCCAGACTTTCATATTGTTGAACAGAGCACTGCTGATTTGTTGATAGATGTAGCTTATGTTTGTTATGGTCTGTTGTTTGTCATATGTGTGGAACTCCTCATGCTACCGTCTTTGCCAGGACTCGCTTGTAAAAGACATTTTTGCATCTTAATGGGAAAACACTTGTTAAATAAAGGTCAAATTTAGATTAAAAATACATAAAAACATATATATACACTGGTCAAGTATCTCCTTATTCTGGTTTTAAAATCTCCCAAACTATTTCAGGGCTAAGTTTAAGGTGAAGCTCAGACCAAGACGATGGAGCAAATTTACATTCAAAGCTTTTTTTTTTTTTTTTTTTTTTTTTTTTTTTTTAATCAGAGACAGAACGAATCTGAGGAATTTCATTCACAATGTATCTAAAACTGTCATATCAGTTTTTGATGCCTGTAAAGAAAATAAATAACAGACAGTTCATGTGAAATGGCCTTATTAAAAGAAATATTCCAGTGTTATCCTTCTGTTGTGTAAGAAAGTCAGACTAATTTTTTCATACAGGGCAGAATGATGAGATGAAAACTGAGAACAGAGACAAATCACAAGGCGGCATGGTAAACTGAGTTTAACATTTTCAGGGAGGATGACGTGCATGTAAAGAATATCAGCATAATCAATTACAGACAAAAATATTACTTGAATTAGCTTTTTCTTGCATCAAAAGATAGAAGAAAGCAAACTTTACCCTTCTTTGTCAATATGTTTATGGCAGACTTTTTTTCTAGCCAAATCCAATGTATTTTTATGTTTGACCACAGTCAACATGTAAGTATGGTATCATATTGTATCCCACTGCAGGCTACCCTACAATACCCCGCCCTAAACTGTATAATTGAATGTTGTGAGTTTTGACAGTGAAGTGTGCTGGTTTTTGTGTTGTTTTGATTTTTGCATGTAAGAGGAAAGGAGTGCAAGTGGTTAAAGGTTGAGAGCAGCGTCACAGCAGCTTTGCACTAAATGAATATTTGATTAAAAGGCTGCCTTTCAACTCTCTCAAAGGCTCTTGTGCTTCAAAGCCTCCAAACACAATACAAGAGATGGTTGGGTGGGGGCAAAACGGTCAAAGTTGGATCACTGACTGCCATCCCTCCTCTGTGCCCTCCCTTCCCTCCATCTGTCTGTCTTTGTTCTTTCTGTTTGTGAATGCTCTGCAGGAAAATCACCTTTTATGTCTTCCCTTATTGCTTCTTGTAACTTCAGGTTCTTCCGTTGTTGCATTCATCTTTATGAAAAAGCCATCGCTAGATTTCATCATCATTTCCTCCAGAATTTATTTCAGTCAAAGTGGTTTTGTAGACAAGGCTCTGCATTTGTGCGTATTATAAAAGAAAATATTCTCAGAGTGGGAGCTAGTCAAGGTCGTTTGTTTACTGTGATAGAGCAGGAAGCTCCGGATCACAGCTGTAGAAGTGAAGTAAAAAATCGAAAGAAGGCCTAGGATGACGTTAAACTTAATCTCCTCTGACGCACTCGCCCCTGATGGTCTGTTGAATTACACATTCACAGGGCACATGTAGATGTCCCTGCTCTTTCATTGCTTCCTCTTTTCCTCCTGTCTTCTGCCCACTTTCACCTTTTCTCTTCATCTCGCCGACACTCATTTCTAACACTTTGGTCAGCTGCTAATGTGTTTTCTACGGCTTTTGACCTTACAGTGCGGCAGTTTTTATGAGTGCGTGCATACTGATTAGCGCATTAAGTTTCATCTGAAAAACTTCTGGAATTCAAAAGAATTTGGGAAAGGCTTTCACTCACCATGAGGCTGTTTTTCATTTTGTGGTCAAGTCAAACCACTTTACATCAGCAGCTGTCAGATAGCACACAACAGAAAAGTTGATGAAAGTAGTATAACACATTTGTGAGACACAGACGGGGCAGGATGACATCTCTCTTAACACTGTAGGCACTGAAATGCATTTCAACCTTACACAGCCACTCTGCACTAATGGGACACTTTGAGCCCACACTACTGAGTAGCTGTCAGCGCACGGTGTGTCATAATGATGCTGCTCCCTGTCACCGTGTCACTGTGTTTTGTTTGTTAAACTCATCTCATGGTGTGTTGGTGACATCTCTCCTCCGTGTCCTCAGATCTTCCTGTATGATTGCACTGAGGTGTCCCCGTTCTCCCTACTATTCTTTGGAGGAAACATCACGATCCAGAAGGACCAGGACCAGGAGACCGTCGCTGTGGACGAGTGGATCGTCTTCAGATCACCGGCTCGCATCGCTCACCTTGTAAAGGTAAGAGAAAGATACTCTCCAAAAAGCTTAATTAGGATTGTTTAATTTTACTTCCTATCTTTTCTGCAGAGTTTAAAGACAGAGCTGGATTCCCTGCTGGAGGAGAAAATACGTAACCCTGCTCCTGTGGACTGGCAGAACCGTCAATCCAAGGACTGTGCTGTCATCACAGCCATCATTGACCTCATCACCACACAGGAGAAGCCATCAGGCGGCACTAAAGGATACGACAGACCGTGGGCGTCTGCCCCGCGAGGACAACATTCTTACTTTAATGATGACGATGCTGATGATGACGATGATTATTGATGCCAAACACGGGATTAAAGTAATCTGGAAAATACTCTGCACTTGAATGACTCCCAATCTTGTTTTTTTTCCTATCTGGTCAGTATTTGCAAGGACCAAACAATGTTAGAAAACTGTAGCCATGTTCCTTTTTTAAGATCCAGTGATGTAACTTAACAGCCTGTACAATAAATAAAAGATGTTCAGAGGGTCGTCTCAGGTGGCATTGTTTATATTTACTTCCTATAGCACTTTAATACATGAACAAAACACTGGAAGACTCCCCTGGATTTTACGAGTACTAGTGCATCTCCAAAAACTAGAATGTCATGAAAAGGTTTGGGTTTTTTTTGCTACCATTTAATTCAACAAGCAAAATTTTCATAAATTCTAGGTTCATCTCATACAAAGTGAAATAAGTCAAAACTTTTTAAAAATTTTAATCTTGATTAGTATTAACCTGACATGCCAGATGGAAAACCACTCAGACAACATTTGGGAAAGGGCAGAACCTTTGAAAAAAAAACTCAGAGGATGATTGGATGAAGGTTCTATCTGTCACATCTTTACGGGCCAATCAGAGCAACAAAACACGTGACGTAGCCGCTACCAAGGTGCGCCCCTACCGAGTGAGTAAACTCAACATAGAACTGCATTATGCGAACCATGGCAACTGTAGACATGTAAATACATGACATTTGTCTTTTCTGAAAAGAAAAAAAAAAACTAAATGCTACTCTCTGTTCTTTTTTTTAAATGAAGAAATTTTGTCAAGTTCTAATAATACGGGTGCTTTAGCAGCATCCACGCTAATGTCTGTACTGCCCCTCGTCGCTGATGAATATTGTGGAAATGTCCGTTTTGCAAAGATTTCTTGTGCCTTTTTTACCTCACTCTGGTTCGGTTCACACCCACACCCACCCACAACCACAATCATCAGGAAAACAGCTGACTTGACAGTCGTCCAGAGGACAATCGCTGACATTCTCCAGAAGGAGGGTAAGCCAGAGAAGGTCACTGCTGAAAGATCAGGCTGTTCTCAGAGGCTGCATCAAAGCATATTCATGCAAAGTTGGATAGAAGGGAAAAGAATGGTAAGAAAAGGTCACAAATATCTGGGATGAGCTTAGCTTTTAGAGGATTGTCAAACAAAGCAGATTCAAGAACTTCACAAGGAGTGGACTGAGGCTGGAGACGGGTCCAGGAGATGGGCTCAAGTGTTGTTTTCCCAGTGACAAGCCAATCCTGAACCACAGACAATGTAATAAGCTTCTCATCTGGGCTAAGGAGAAAAAGAACTGGACCACTGCTCAGCGGCCCAAAGTCCTGTTTTCAGATGAAAGTAAATTTGGCATTTCATTTGGAATCCAAAGTCCCTGAGTCTAGTGGAAGATTGGAAAGGCACAGACTCCCAGGTGCTTGAAGTCCGGTGTTTTTAATTTCCAGTCTGTGATGGCTTAAGTTGTCATGTCATCTGTTGCTGTTGGTCCACTGTGCTTTATCAAGACCACTGAGTTCACCACTGAATTCATTTCACTTCATGCTTCCATCTGCTGAGAAGCTTTATGGAGGTACTGAAGTCCTTTTTCAGCAGGACTTGGCACCCACCCACAGTGAGGCCAAAACTACCAGAAACTGGTTTTCTGACCATGGTATTACTGTGTTTGACTGACCTGTGAACTCACCTGAACTGCATAGAGAATCTCTCGAGTATTGTCCAGAGGAAGATGAGTCACCAGACTCAACAATGCAGAAAAGCTGAAGGCTGCTATCAAAGCAACATGGACTTCATAACACCCCAGCAGTGCCACAGGCCGATGGCTCCATGCCACGTTGGATTGATGCTTGAATAAGCATAAAAGAAGTGCATAGATGAGCAGAATTTTCCAGGTTAACATTTCTGTATTCTAAATCCTTTTTTTTGACTGATGCTTTGCAATATTTGATATTTTGAGATGGTAGATTTATGATTTTCATGAGCTGTAAGCCATAATCAACAAAAATAAAACAAAAAAGTCTTGAAATACCTTATTTACAACTTTGGATAGCTCTATAAATGAAAGTCTCACTTCTTGAATTATATCACAGGAAAAAAATTACCTTTCCATGATGTTCTAATTTTTTTTTGGATACACTGGTATCCAATGCCATGGATATTGTAAACTGTTGATCTGGAGTGTCCCATTAGTAAACTACAGCATTTACATTACATGGCACTTAACAGATCATTCTCATCTAAATACAAAACTTTATTGAAACTGAAGAAGAAAAAACAATCAGTTTTCAGTAGATCTATTCTGTATAAATAGCCCTAACTCAGGAAGATTTCAGGGACATTCTGCCTGAAATGTTCTAGAGATTTCCAGGAGTGAAAATTTGAAAGAGGAATAAAAGTGAAGGTAGCGCTTTGGTATATGAAACAGCAGAAAAAGTAATGTCTTTTGAACTTTAAGAAAAAAACGACAGGCTTCAGGCAATAAAGCTTTTATTCATGGTGGCAGATTAAAATACATAAGGTTGACTAAGCAATATAAATCTGTATTTTGGAAAACACACATTTTACAGTTCAGGCTGTTTTACATATTTACATGTGCACAGAGGATTTACAATAGTTACAAGGCACAAAAATGGTTTGAAATAAAAGTCAGTTCATGCTCAAAGCTAATTTTCCCTGAGTGCAAAATGCCAAACTTTGTCTAGTGTCCTTCCTGCTGGCTGCTCTGCCTGTTCACTGTCATACTTCTCTTCATGTAGCGCAACATTTGTTGTTGTGACACTTGGGCAGGTGCCAGAGCAGAGTTAGCTTGATACATGGTCACAGTCTGACTGAGCCATTCATTTCCTTAGGCTGGGCTGAAAAGATGAGTCACCCTGGACTAACGCGTTAAAAGCAGGGCTAGGCCCGCTCATCTCTTACAGTCTCACCAAAATTAATTTCAGCTTCCCTCTTTACCTTTAAAGATATAAATCCTATGGGAGATATTTAGAACTGCACCCCTGGCTGGCATCAAGTGTGTGCCATATTTCAACCTGTCCAAAGCATTGAGTGGAAGGAGAGAAATGTGGAGTTTGATTCATGGTGTTGACATTAACTGGTGACAAACAGCCTGGAAGAAAACATACTTGGCCCTCCTGCATATGATACTATAATGCTCAGCTGCTTCTCTATGATCCAAATAATTATGAATTTTCCTATTTACACAAAGTGCTACAAGCGTCTTCTATGCCGTTTAATAAAAAAACCCAATATTTTCTTGTAATACTTTAATTTGCTACAGATGTTACAGAAACACTGATAGAAGTTTCTACACTAACCCACACACTGTACAGAATCAGCTGCCAAACCCACGCTCCAGCCTTATTATCACTTTCATAATCAACATCTTTGTAGTTTCATTGTTACTGGCAAAGCTCCCAATCACATGACCTGCACCTCATTAACAGAGTACGCATCAGGCTGCTTTCTTTTCCACTCTATTTGGTCTACTTTTACCTCCTACAGTGGTGGTGTGGTCACACTATTTCCACTGTACATCACTTTCATGAAAAAGAAAAAATATGCTTGAAAAGATGATTAAAATCTACAAAATTCACACTGGAGGGATCTGAAAGCAGCAACTCACACAGTGGGTGTGAAGTTTTCTAACCAACCGGGGAATTAATGAATGTGACAGATCCCACTGTCGAGCCAGCCCGCCCACACAGGCACTGATCAGTAATTAAGGAAGTCTCTGTTCTTCCCTCTATTTGCTCTGAACAGTGTTTGCTTTGAAACTCAGACATTAGTGGCTGAGCTACAGTCCAGAAAGCGCTCACACTGCTCCATTTGGTCCCTGTCGGTGGGTCACTGATGCTGTCCTTGAAAGTATTCGTTAGAGTTTGCTGCACTGAAAAGGTCACTATGTGTCAAAGATTATAAGAAGAGCCCCCTGTGGGTTTTAGCACCCTCTTGCTCTCTCATCCGGCTCACACATTAGTCTCCAACCCCTGCAGGCGGTCCATCCTCTGCATGTTGCGCTCGATGGTGGCCTGGCAAGTGATCGCTTCAGCACACTCGGCAAGGAACCACCCTCTCTCTCCGTCCCGCAGTCGCTCACCTTCATACCAACCTGAGAAGAGATCATGAAAGTCTGAGGCATCCTCTGCATCTGCTTGTGCTATTTTGAGCTCTTCTTTCAATGCTCTATGCTTCAACATTAAAGTCAGTTGCCATGGTCACCAAAAAAGGGAAGTGACCTTTGGCTTATTTGTGTTTATCTGGATTTTAAAACATCTTGTAACAGGTTTGAATCCCCATTATGCCAAACAGGAAAACGAAAATGATGGCTGAAAGGATGCATTTAGGGTAAAAATGAGAGGAATGCGTCATGATATGACTGCTAAAAGGACCAAGAGCAGTGATACTCAACTTGTGCCTCTTTCAAGTCTTCGAAAAATAATTCCCTTACAAAACCTTAAAAAAAGGGAAATTTTGACCTCAGAAATAATCCACTGCAAGTCACATCAATAAGTTTGTTTCCCACAATTCTACAGTAAAATTTAAATGTCAGTTTTTGGCATTTTATGCCTTTACTGATAGAGGAGGACAGTGAATAGTGTCAGGAACCTGGGCCAGACTTGAACCCAGGCCACCTGCGTACATGGGGCATGCCTAAACCACTAGGCCAGCTACGCCCCAGTATATCACTGACTCCTGAGAAAAGGGACAAAACTGGTTCTAAACTTGGCTTGTACTACATTTTTAGAAGTGGATATTTGCGTAGGTTGAGGTCTAAACTTGCAGTTGTGTGTAGGAACATTTTCTTTTAACACTGGTCTTTCATAATAGGCCACAACAGAGAGTGCAGTCTAGACCAGCCCTTTTTGAAAAGTGTCTTGCGATTACTTCAGTTATGAATTGGCACTATTGACTGAATGATTGATTTTTAATGCAAAATTCGTTCATACATGTGACTGTTTTTGCCCATCATATCTTGTTATTTGTCAACTCCATCGGACACACTAAGATGTAATGCATTTTATTTGATTAAGTAAAGATGAATGTTAAGTATTCAGCTATCTAATACTGGTATTCAGTAATTATTTTTACAAATAAAATGCATTTTTTCCCCAATTTCTTCAAGTTGTCACCCATCTGAAGTATCTATTTTCAGAAATGTATGATTTTCCAACTTTAACTTCATTACTGTCCATATGAAATTAATCTTTTTAAAATAAATTAGTTTTTACTGTATAAAAATTAGCTAGTATTTTAACAAATAAGCAGAATAAAATGAACAGAGGAGGATGCATTTATAATCTGACGGAACAGAAACATCTGACAGACTTGACAGTGGGGATAAATCAATCAATCAATCTTTGTTCAGAAAGCAACAATTCAAAACTGAAGTTATCTCAACACATGTTACAAAGAGGGCAGGTCTGGAAGGTAATTATTATAAAACTGGTAAGAATCCTAAATTATTATTATTACCATTACCTATTAATTAATGTTCTTATTTTTTAAAGATTTATTTTGGGGCTTTTTTGCCTTTATTGTAAAGAAAAGACAGGGGATAGAGCTAGAAACAGGGATGAGTGGGGAAAAGACTGACATGCCACAGGCCTAACTTAAACCCAGGACACCCACATGCATGGGACGGGCCCTAGTCACTAGGCCCACTGCACCCCATTACTATTATGATTTTTATAATAATAATAATTATTAGAATTATTGTTATTATTGTATTATAATTACTATGATAAAAACAACAACATTCATTATTATTGTAATTGTAGTTATAATTATAATAAAAAGTGATGATGCAAATAATGATTGTTTATTAAAGGGGTTATAGCAATACAAATTATGGAAAAATATAATAATAATTATTAATATTACAAAAATATGACCCTGATAATTATTTTTTAGTTATAATAATAACAATAATCATAATAATGATTATGATTATTATTATTATAAAAGTCATGGCCTAAATTAGCTTTTTAACCCAAATAATTACCTTAACTGAAGAATATAAAGAGAAGAATATAAAGTGAAACCAATTTCTCTGCATGCTCTGATAAATATAAAATGAGGGTAAAAGAGACATTTTAGAGCTGACATACCGTCTTCTACTGTCTGAGAGACGAGCACCACATCAGCAACCTGCAGGGACAACTCGTCTGGCTGCTTGGCAGTGTACGTTCTGATCACTTCCACCTGCATGGCATCTAAAGCAGCACACGAGAGTCAGATTAATTACTTCAGTCAAGTTACATAAGCTTTATCTGAACTAGAAAGCAAAGTGTTTTAAAATAAAGCTAATAAAATGTAATTTAATGACCACAAGGTGGTGCAATAAGCCTAAAATAGATGAGGAGTGACTGTGGGAACTCACTGGTTCTGTCCTGACTCTTGTCCTTGTTGACATTCTGGCCCAGAGCGCTGATCCATCGAGCACGCTCATTCCTGAAAACACACACAACAGCACAGGAAAATTAGACATTTTAATCACTACTGAGAGATTTTATCAACTTTAAGGCTCAAATCATCTGGCTGTTGCTCATCTCCTAACTTCAGAAGCACTAAGAGGATATCCAGTCGTGTTGCACCATATTCTCCTTGCCTTTTTTAAAAATCTCCATTGATTAATCTTTTCATATCAAGATAATAATTCTGGTTTTCCTGTGATCATGAGTTTATTTCAGTCTTTTTCTTCAGAAATTATCTCTTAATCTAGCACTGTTATCATGACATAATGGCAAGTTACTTGTAATAGGAAAATGGATTTAAATAAAATGTATGGATGCCTTTGTAGGGTTAACATTGTGGTTAGAGAAATTAAATAATCTATATTTTTATGATCTGACTAGGCTTTAAATTAACAGTTCTGACAATAAAACCAAAATGCAAGCAAGATAAGTCGCAGCAGGCCTCCAACAGGCTACTGAGGTAAAGATACGGATAATTTTGTTGCCCGGCAGGTTTTGCCTTTCCTTCCTCCTCCTCTGTCTGCTGTTGACAGGGGAACAGAGGTGTGTTTTCAGTGCAAGAGATGAGAGCAGAACAAGCACAAAGGCTGATTCTCCTGAGAGCACTACCCTGGTTTTTGCTTTCTTTTTTCTCTCTTGTATGTGTTTCATGGGAAAAAAAACTGTAGGTGGAGTCAAACAGGTCAGATTCCAAGAAACTCTATATCTCATTTCACCTGTTTTCATGTGCTACTGAGAAGAGGGAGAGGATATAGAGGGAGTAAGAGATGAAGGGGGTTCAGGAAATGAAGCAGAGGGGTGGGGGTGCGGTATTGAGGCCCCTCTGACTCAGTTATCGTACAACATGCTCAGACTATCAGACTGGGCATTTACATTCTTGATTTTGGCCTCAAGTGGAACTCAAAAGGGGTAAGTCCCATGAGTCAGACCCCGTTATTGTGTTCCCATTGTACACAAGCCATTTGATCCCTTTCAGGACACATAAGCTGTTTAAAAGTGGTCACGTCATCCCTGAACAACTAATTGGACAGTGCGACCTCATCATAAACTTTTACAAGATATACTTCAAATAAAATCATTAACTCAGAGTACATTAAAGTTCACCCACAAGGCAATATCAAGACTGATGAAATGTGGCCTTTGGAGTTTACTGATAGATTTTATAATCTCAACAGAAACTCCTGCAGACCAATCAGCTTTCTCTGTGACTGAGGAGGTAAAATGGGTCATGTGTAGTGGGAAGATTTGAGACTAGAATAGCACAATACAAGTGAAGAGTATTTACCCTTTTTTCTTTTTAATTTAAATTGGTTTTGACATTTTTTTTGCTGTTGCTCTTCAAGGTCAAAACTTATGTTACACTAATGCATTGGCGCACCCTTTTTTTGGGGACCTTTTTCAAGCAGTTACTAGGGAAAGCAGCATTGTGGTTCACACAACAGTAATTAAAAGAGCAAGTCTGTTGCCCTAACTCCATCCACTCTCTCTACTTGCAAATCAGCTGCTGCTAGGTGACGAGACATGCAACGCCATCTTGAGGAAGTGGTGCTTTCATCATTGTGCAAAAAGACAGGAGGCATGCCGTGATTTGACACAATTCACCCATAGGCTGTACATGAGGGAGATGCAGTCTTGCTCTGTCATTTTCAAAGTGAAGCTGATGCTTAGAAAACTGCAAGACTAGCTTTGGGTAACGCCACTTATTGCAAAAACACGTCACATTATACAGAATCAGCCAAGAAAACAACCTTTCTTCCCCCTTTAATATCACGCAGCAGACATTTTCCTCATGTGTTTATAGTGGCTACAATTATTTAAATTCTCCTTTTATACAACTTGATGTTCACTGTCTAAATTAATGTCCCCTTTAGAAGGAAAATGGGGATACTTCAGGTTTGCTTTAGGGCGTTTCTAAATGGGATTGCTGCTAACCGATACAGCGACACAGATGTACCCTGTTGCAGAAACACACCTGTAGCTGCAAATAAAACAAGATAGTGATGGCCAAAATTGTGAGATAAAGTTAATGACCTTAAAGACGAAAGGAGAGGAACAAAATATTAATATCGATTTTACCATCACTATCATCCACCTGATTGTGGTGCTTATAGAAGAATAAAAATGATGAGGACATAAGATAACTGGCCAAAATTGTTAGCAGGATAAAAGAAGAGGATAATAGAATAATTCCAGGTAATATCAGTGGTGAAAGTAGCATTAAAGACGAAACATAAGAAATTTAACTCAGACCAAATTGCAGTGATTAATAGCATCTTTCTTGCATCTTTTAAGAGGGATTTTTAGTTAAACTGATCTTATTACACATTAAGATGTAACATGATTGCAACAAATTACTGCAGAATCACTGCATCATAATATAAGTATCTAAGGCTATGCATGGTATCCAATATATTTTTATTATTTTGTTGTATGTCATTGTATCAAACTGTATTGCATTGTATTGTATAATATCCTACTGTATTGTATGGTTTTGAATTGTACTGCAATCTATCACATCATATTTAACATTCTAATGCATCCCATCACATTTCAGCACATATTGTATTATTTCGCAAGGTATTTTGCTATCTCACCTCTACTTTTGACTGGCAGTCTTTAAGGTTATCCAGTTAGACTTTGATTCTAATTACATCCTATTAATGTGAATTTGGTGTTCTATAAAAGCCTGGTCCTTTGCATATACTGAGTGTGAGACTTCTTCTAACATCCGTGCCACACTGTGGGAAAGGCAGCTGCTAGTCGCCGCTCTTGACAGCTGGACACATATGCTGACAGTTAGGATACATGTGCACATACACACAACACACCCTCATGACAGGTCGCTTTCTTATGCTTTAACAGCTGAGATACTTTATTGAAACTAAGAACCACACAGTCAGAGTATCCAGCGCAGGCACAAACAGGCAACCCCACATGTTTGAGAAGCACTTAATGGTTATCTTAGGAATGTGAGGCACATACCAAAAGAGGTTCAGGTAAAAAACAGCCTTTAAACTATGAGGGTGTTTGTTTATGTGAATGCGTCATATGCACATAGAGCAGGTGCTTGCCCTTTTTCCCCCTGCATGACTGCAGGTCTGTGCAGGATCAGTCTTTTCTTGGTAGTAAAGCTCCTTCTGCCTCTAACCATTCACCCCCAACGTGAAAGAGAATGTCAGGAATCATAAATCTGTTGTCAGAGGTTCTGGTTTCACATCTGAGAAGAAGAAAGACCTTCGCTGCTGCACTGCAAAATCTCTTTCACACAGCAGATAAGGAGCGATGACAGCCTCTTTCGAATGCTCCTTCCTCTGCAAACTGAAAATTATGGCCAGACTGCTGCTGTTTTTCATCTAATTTAAGATAAATTTCTCCCTTACCTCTGAACCCTTGCTGATGATCCTAGCACTCAGAATGTTAACATGCAGCTAAAAAAGTAGACTTTTGTTGTAGTCTGACTAAAACTAGACTTTTAAAATGAATGTACATGTATGTCTGCCTGAAATCATACAAAATCAAATTATGCAGACTAGCAAAATGAGGCTGGAGATTGATATTCCCGTGTATGTCTTCACCTAAATCAGACCAGGCTGGATTTCTGCACATGCTCTACTGTTTCCACACCAGACTTCAACCTGGAAATCAATAAGCATGAATGCTAAACATGGCATAGTTGTCTGCCTTTTGTTATGACCATAAGGCCAGAGATAAACTTTCTATTAACTGCACAGATGAAGGATGGCTGCCACACGACCCTTGCATAAGTTTGATGTGTCAGCTGTGCTTGTCCTCAAAAATTAACGTGACACAGGTGTAAGATGCAATGCACTTGTGTGGTAGAGGTGGAGGAGGTGTGACAGTAAACACAGCAGAAGAGACGACAATGGCTGAAAGCTTTAAAGACACACTTTAAACCAAGCCCACAATTCTCCATGTGTACCAAGTCACTGTCCCTGCACAGAGACAAACATGTTTGTCAAACCAGCTGATGACAGATACACTCTGTCTCACAACCTGTGAATCTAATGAATATAAGATCACTGTTTCAGCACAGCCAGTAATGGTGTAGAGTGGTGACTTTCAGGTGAATGTCTCTGTTGCCATTGGTTTTCCTTGGATACATAGCTAATGGGTTTATTCTGACAATATAATGAAAATTTAGGAGATGGTCTTTCATTAGGACGCTAAACTGTTTTTATCAGCTGCTGTAACAATGACAACTACAACCACAGTCAGCTGAAAGTCACCACTAACCTTGGTCACGAATTCAACTGATACACCGGGAGTGTTTTGTCTGAGCAGTCTGAGCTGGTCGATGTTACTATTGATTACTGATGTTAGTTCTGATCTTAGAACTTATATTATGGAAACACCTTGACTGTTTCCATGTTTGTATTTTACATCCTACACTTTATTTACTCTAACATGTAAATAAACAGATGATGCCTCCTAGTGTCCAATGCAAGGAGTCCTTTCTTTTTTTTTTAAATTACAAAGAAACCTGGAAAAAAAACACCTGAAACCATAAGAAGAGTATAATTTTATCCAGTTTTCATCATTCAGTAATTTCAAATATATATTCAGAGAATTAATATAGGTCAAATATAACATGTCAAGGAAAAAAAGTGAAGACGTTGGCCTCCCTGTAGCGAAGCTAATTATGAGAAAAGATTTTCTTAAAATGAATGAATGGCTGAGTTAAGCTAAGCTAATTCTTTTAGCTATCACCTATTATTTGTATGCTAACTAACCAATTTGAATCTAAACTACCATTTTACTTAAAAGAATTAATATAATTCAAACTGCCAAGATGATTTGATGGGACTTCATATCAACTGATAAACAATGCTATATTTCATATCAGTCATTAATCTGGCAGTGTTTTACATCAAGCTGATAAATATGAGAGTCATCATCGCCTGTTAGCCAGTTAGCAGCCTGTTTGGTAAGCTAGCCTTCTGCCACACGGCCTCTCGGTCCATGTATTTTACAGTCAATGAATTTTTAATTTCAAATGAGTTTTTTTTCCCAGCTATTGTTTGAAAATAAGAAACAAAACATGGGAAGAAACCCTTTGACCCTTTCAGGCTTTTGATATTATTTGGGAATCAAAAACAGAAAACAAAAGATGAACAGTCATTTTCCCCAATAAAATGAAAACATTATGAACAGCTTGTTTTCATCTATTTGTTTTTGTGTTCTGATCGAAAGATCAATAAACGGAACAACAGTGATGCTACATTATTTTGTTCATGACACCTGAAACAGGTAAAAAATATAGGCAAAAGGAACGCTTTATCTCCAGTGTTCTGTTCTTTGGGCATTCTTTTTATATCTGAACACAAAAAAAATGTGAAAATTAAAAAAAAAAACAAGTTTTATTTCTTCATTTCTTTTTGGAAAATAAGAAACAAAAATTACTAATTGTTCGTTTTTTGTTTTCAGTGCCTGAAAGGTGATGGGTGGGTGTTTCCATGTTTTGTTTTCCCATTTGTTTTAACAGTAATTTCTTTTAATAATTTCTTGATTTTGGATTTCTCATTTGAACTTACAAATCTGTTGGCCTTATAATACACTGACCCCTCGCTGAAATCCAAAAAGTTCAGTCTTTTTCAACATACTCATGGCACATCCTGGACAGACATATTAAATAGGGGAGAAGTTTCACAGAGATAGCCTCTACAGTTGTCCTCAAGTACATTACAAATTGACAATAACACTCATAGGATAGCTAGATACATAAAACGCAAGGTGAAACAGTGAGAATATCTACAGCTTTTAGCTAGAGGGATGGCATGTGCACTGGTGCAAAAAGTAAAATATAGAGACTACAAAATGTGGAACTGCAAAATTTTTCCGTGTTTTCATCATATGACATGGAATTAGAATATAGCATGATATCTTGTTTGTAAGTTACTGCTGACTTCATAATAACCAGCTTAAAGGGGGCATGTCACCATCTTCCATAGGAGAGGCAGACCTACTACTGTCAATCGATTCTCAAAAATAAAAGAAGAACAAGGGCAATAGTAAGGTGCAGAATAGACAAATCAAGCTCAGCTTAACTGCGCATGTAAACTTGCTCAGTCTGTTAACTCTTATCTAAGTCCATCCTTTTTTGGCCCCCTAAACCACAGGTCAGAGAGGTTCTGGGCAACAGAGCACCACATGTAAACCAGGCAGGGAAACTCCCAGGCAGAGGGAACAATTCCCATCAGCAAGTTATCATATAAACAAAAGCAGACATAGTGAAAAAAGTTACAATTACATAAACCAAAGCAGACGGAATAAAAAAGAATAATAAAAACTAATGCCAAAATGTGCACCAGAAGTATAGACACCCTTCTCCGGTTCAGTCTGTTATGTAACTAGCGCTGCTTTGTGTTAGAGCTGCATATCTGACTAACAGAGCTGTTTTTCTGCAGACCTCTGTGGCTGCTCTGTTTCACTAATAGAGAAGCATTATTATCTGAATCTGGACAGGACATCAGGGTCATGGGGAAGAGGCAATGGCATGCACACATACTCAACAAAAAGCATACAGAGAAAAGGAAGAGGACACAGACAGAGAAGAAGCATGAGAGACAGCAGGATAAAGACACAGACGTCCTTGTGCCATCTCTGATTCCAGCTGTCTGGCTGGATTCCTGTTGTGTTATGTCACTGCTGTTGTCAAGGATTCGTCTGCTGTATGTACTGTAGCTTCACAGACCTCACACGCCGATAGGAAAGGCTTACAAGAATTTAGCAGGTTGAGAACAAATGGGATTGAAAGCAGGAACACCCATGCTGAGCCCAAACCTGCAGAAAAGGACTATATCTGCAGTTTTATTTCTACAAAAATTCAAGAAAACAAAACACAGACCCGCCTTTGGCCAGAATGTGAGGAATTTCACATTGAAACCAGACCTTAGCTGCACTTAAACACAGAGCTAAAGTGAGCAGGAATATAGGAAAGCATACAGACACAGATACCTTAACCATGTCTTATACAGGAAGACTGAGAAGAAAAAAAGAATATGCTTTATTATCCCTAAAGGGAAACTGAAGTCCTACACTTTGTTACCCAACATGCTGCACACATAAGCTTAACTGCATGCATATGCATACACAGGATCGTATGGACATGCATTAAGGTAGAGATGTCAGCGGTGCAGCCCACCAATGAGCACTCAAGCAGTCTGGGGGTTTGATGCCTTTCTAGTTACCTGACCAATTTTCAGACTTCGTCTGGCTTGGGTGTGAAACAGCACCCCTCTGATTCCCACACCAAGCCCTTGGAGATTGAGCTACTGCCACCCCGAGGCCCACCTGTTTTTAAAATAATTGATTAGAAAATCAAAGAAAAAATAAGCTTGAATGTTTGCCATCTTTGTTCCTTTTGGAACAAATAAGCTGATTGCTTTGTCCTATCCACAAGCAGTTTTCCTTACAGGATTTCCTAACTGCTTTAGAAAGATCAAAATACACTGTGTGAGTGCCTGTATGTAAGGTGTGTAACCTAAAGTTGTTTTACATGTATACTAAATTATCATTTTTTGATCACAATCATCGAATGGCAAGTAAATGTACCTTATGTGTAGAGAGCACAGCTTAGGCAGAGGTGAGCTGTCAACATGAGTCTGAGTTCTGCTTGACATTCCTGCCCCTTACGGGAGGGTTTTTGTTGCCACTGTAACAGGGCTAAATACTGCTAAGGCATAGTCTTCAGTACAATATTAATGATTAATGCTGGCCTTTATTGTTATTATAGGACACAGCAGAGAATACGGTCTAGACATGTCCTCTTTGTACAGTGTTTTGACATGATTTTGGTCATGAATTTAAACTATACAAACACAGAATTATTGATTGATTGATTTAGAGGTAGACCTCCTTTAATTTTATTGTACTAAATTGAATAAGTCACTTTATGGTTCTGTTTACTCTTGCTACCAGTGTCCAGGGAGATGGGTTTACTTTTCTGTCTTTGGTATAAGCTCAAACGCTACCAGGACATTTCATAATATTCTCTGATTTGCTGCACAGACTCATGGTAAAACAGAACAAAACAAAATCAGTGCCTATAAATACATCCTCACTACTAACATGACAAACAAATGCCTTTTCAGTTGTCTCAGTAGTTTGAAAATCTTCAATACTGTGCAGAACTTTTAGGCATGTTTGGTCCAAAAACTGAGGTTTATGTACGGCCTGTAAGGAGGATTGACACAACTCTAGATGTCTTTGCATATGACCAGGGGCATGGGAAAATAATCTGTTGAAAAAATGACAAAGTCAACATCCTTAGGGCAGAATAAGGAATGCATATGGCGAGTAAGCACATCCTAGGGTAACATCCGGGCAGGTAGTAGGATTGCCATGAGCCCCTGGTTGTGCTGTGGATTTCCCAGGGACCCGTAAACCACTGGACAAAAAAATGCATTCAAGCTTGACCTTGACTGCCATGCGACACACACGTGTGTGTCTACGTGTGTCATGCTTGCCCCAGTTATTTCAATGCCTCTGTTTAACGGGAAAGTGTAAATAAACTGAGTAAGAACACAGACTCTTGCCATGTGCCAGAACTGTAAAAACTTGCAATTAACTGTTCAGCTCTATTCAACAGAACTATGTCATCTGTAGCCCTATTCTCCTCTTTTACAGAAATCTTACATTCTCTTTATGGTCCTCCAAAGTTCATGTAACTCTGACTGAAGTCTAAAATAGTCTGACTAACGTGTGTCATGTCGGGTTAAATCACTAAACTGGGGATGAGCGGACAGGGGAAGAGGAAGTTATTCCCCAGTCATCAAAAACAAAGAGCGAACAGTGTCCACTGGCCAAAAGATCCAACACAGGACGGTGAGGAAAAGGCGAGAGGGGGGTTACATGTGAGGGGGAGGGACAGTCGTGGGAAACAGCCCACTCAACAATGGGCTGCTGCTAAGCAACAGCTTAAACAATGCTTAGCAACCACTGTAACAATGGAAAGCTGCCAGAGTGTCCTCTCATTCAGCGCTACAGTGAGTGCAACGCTTACACACTCACAATCACACACAGTTACAACTAAGCCATGGGCCCCTAACCCCTGCTATCAAAGGGGGAGACTGTGGGCTTTCCACGACAACACACAACACAGAGGAGGCAGTTACATGACGAGACCCCCTCGTGTATACATGGGTAGTGTACAGGGTGGAGAGGGCTGCACAAAAAGTCATTTCAAAAAGATTACCTCCTCCAGAGGCCCACTGCAGTCACGCTTAACACTATTACTGCTGCTGCTTTGTGAGGTACTTCACTTACAGCATGGGGGTTCATGTCAGTGCTCCGAGCTGCTATTCAACCATGAAGACTAGCTTTAATTTTCAATAGTTAAAGGAAACAGACACAGCATTGTGCAGTGAAGTGCAAGAATCCACAGGATTCATTCAAGACATTTTCCTGATGATGCAATTTCAATTCTGCTCCCAAAACTTTGTTTTCCGACATTTCTTTTTCTATTGTTTTTTTTAAACTTTTGCATATGATATCCCATTTGTCCTGCCCAAACCTGGAAGGTTACTTTTTGGATGCTAGCGCTAAATAAATACACTTATCTACAAACTCCCTGTGGTAATCTTTGTAGCACACATTTTGTACTCTAAAAGATTACAGTATTAGATATATGCAATACATTTTACAAAGCCTAAAAAAGCATTATCCACAGCAATGTCTAATTTCTAACAGATGCACTGACTGGGTTAATGCCAATGCTAGCAAATGTGTCTCAAGTGGTTGTTGTATAAAACACACCTGTGTCTGAAAGGTCCAGTCACTGATTAATCAGTATTCCTGGCTACCATTACACCATGAGGACAAAAGAACACTCCAAGCAACTCAGAAAAAGGTTGTTGAATAGTATAAGTCAGGGGATGGATACAAAAAGATTTCCCAGGCGATGAACGACCCCTGGGAAAAAAAATCCATTAAATCTGTCATCAAGAAATGGAGAGAATATGGCACATGTGTAAATCTGCCTAGATCAGGCCATCCTCACGAACTGAGTGGCTGTGGAAGTGAGAGAGACCACCAAGACACCTATGACTACTCTGTAGGAGTTACAAACTTCAGCAGCTGAGATGGGAGAAACTCTGCACACAACAACTGTTGCCAGGGCTCTTCACCAGTCAAAGCTTTTTGGGAGCGTGACAAGGGGAAAGCCACTGTTGAAGAAAACTAATATTAAATCCAAACGAGAGTTCAACAAAAGGTATGTGGGAGTCTCCATGGTCAAGTGGCAGAAAGTTCTTTGGTCTGATGAGACCAAAATGGTGCTTTCTGGCCATCAGACAATACACTATGTTTGGTGGAAACCAAACACACAAACACACCATCCCCACTGTGAAACATTGTGGTGGCAGCATCATGCCATGGGAATGCTTCTTGGCATCTGGCCTTGGAAGGCTTGTTAAGGTAGAGGGTAAAATGAATGCAGCAAAATATATGAAGATCCTGGAGGGCAATCTTATTCAGTCTACAACAGATTTACAGCTTGGAGAAGATTTATTTTCCAGCAAGACAACGCCCTGAAGCATACAGTGAACGCTACACAGAAATGGTTTGAATGGAGTAAAATTGCAGTGTCCAGATGTGCAAGCCTGATTGGGACAAAGCCACACAGACTTAGTGTTGTGACTGATTTCAGATGCAGTCAAGGTGCATCTACTTAATACTGACTTGAAGGGGGTGAATATGTATGCACTTATTTTACTTTACATACATAAATTTAACTGAAATTACTTTGTAGAAATCTGTTTTCACTTTGATTTTTTTTTTTCAGAAGAGCCAGTTATATTGACCTTGATTGATTTATAAAGCAATAAAAGAGTAAAGCATCCAAGAGTGTGAATACTTTTAGGTGCTGTTACAGTATTTCTAGAAAAGTCTTAGCGCTGTATTTTGCTGCCAGAGAGCCCCTGTACTTAACACTTTTTTGCAGATTTAACACATACCATTGCACATGTTCCTGTACCTGCAGGCTCTCATCTCCAGAGGATAATAGGATTGACAAGTCCCTAATACAAAACTGAACCGTCTCTTTAACGTCATCCTGAAAAAACTTTACAAATGTTTCTCCTTACCAGTCTTTTCTTCATGATAACTTTACTTTCATATTTGCCCATAGTAGTTAACCTCTCCAGTACCAAAACATATATATTTCTTTCTGAAATACACTGATTTCTGACATGTTTCTGACTTTGACTACTGTTGCACTGTCTGCTAACACAAGAGAGGTATTTTTTCAGAGCTGTAGTTCGGTTTAATCCTCGAAAAAGTTGATTTTTGAAGGGGCTTATAAGCTCTGGTATGAGTGCATGGACTGGCATTCTCACCAAAAGCCCGATAACAGTACAACTACAGTACAACAACTCTTACCTAGGAGTGAGGTTAAATGCTTAATTTACATTGACTGAAACCCTTTCTTCTCCTCTAACAGTCTACTTTTTAAGTTGCAATAACTTTATTTATTCAACCTCATTTTTACACCTGCAGTCACCAAATAAGACAAGCTATCTTTGGACATTGTAGCTAATGTTAAAAGAACAGTCTTTTGAAGCACTATGAGCCATTCTACAGTAGTGTTTTGTACAGTGGTGCTCATACCACACCTTTTATAATGACAATACAGAGAGAAGCTCTTTGAGTGCACAGGAATGAGGAGGAACAGGCCCTGCGCATATGAAAACACTCCTTAACAAAGCCTTGAACCTCAGCAAATAATTACAGTGAAATATGAGCGTGTGTGCCTGTGAGTGCATTTGTGTACGTGTGCTCACATGGACTGAGACTCCCAACGCTATCTAGAACAAATATACTGCGTGTGAACCTCAGTATATGACAGATCCTCTTTGTTTGTGCGAGTTATATAATCTATCTAAACAACCTCGCTTTTCACTCTGTTTGCTGTACAAAGAGTGACGGAACGAGAAGAAGAGTGAGGAGGGTGGTTTGAGTTTTAACGACACAGCTACAGGCATGAGTTTAAAGGAGCTTCATGACTGTTTCTAGGTCAGAAGTGTGAGTAATCCATCACGTTGCAATAAATTTCAGCTACAAACAGTAGACTTTAAACAGTTGCAGTCTCCAAGAATAGATGGTTGGACTGGAAGATGCTCAGTCAACAAAATAATCATCTGGTACAGCCGGTCTGTGTTACAATATGACCGAAGCACAGACTCTGGCAAAAAAACAGACTAATAAACTTCATCTCCTCAGTCAAATAAACAAAGAGCAGTACAGTTATGGCAGTGTTTGACACCATATGTAATGAAATATCCCTGTGAGCTATAATGGTTTGAAAAGAGACAAAGAAAGAGAGCTTAGTAAAAGTGGAATAGGAATTTCTTATTTTAAGTTTAAAGGCACATAAAAGAACATGTGAAAAAAAAATAAAATCACACAGCTTTGAAGCAGGAAACCTAAATGTCCAACCTTGTGGCAACCCTCAAATACTAAAACAAAAGTAGAAAGACAAGGTGATAATGCAATGTCAATAAAAATCACTCATCTGTGTCCTAACAGCAGTAAATCAGTAATAGAAACACAAGTGAAACAAAAACAAAAGGTTATGACAAACAGCACTCACAGTAACTCCGTTCCCAGGATCATGGGCACCTTTTCACCCGAGTGGTTGCTGCGGAAGCACAGACGGAAAAGATGGTTGGCGCCAGGTTGCCGTGAGCTCAGCATGCCGGCAGTGCTTCTGACTGGTGACAGGTTCAGATCCTCTGGCTGGCAGGAGCCCACCCAGATCTGGTCCCTCAGGGCGTAGTCGATCACAGTGTAACTCTCTTCACTGGCAGACAAAAACAAAAAAAAGGTATTGTTGCTTGCTTCAAAATAGTTACTATTAGTTACTACTACAGCCTGCTAAAAGTTAATAATCTTAATGGAGCATATAGCGTTAGTTCAGGCAGGCCACGGATTCGAGCGCTACCATATAATCGAGATCGGCTGATCTCACTGAGATTAGCTAATTCACTCTAAGCACGCTATTGACTAACTGCACTCATGCTGCCATAGCTAAACTGCTCTTGCGTGGCTATGCTTTGCTTCTTCCTCTGCAAGCTCCATTTTGTAACCCTCCTCCACCCCAGCTCCTCCTTTATGCTATATCTGTCTTACTCCGTCATTCTGTTGTCACTGATGCCTGCTCTTCTCTGGGTTTAATGCTGCTTCTCTCCCTGCCTCAGGCTCCCCCTGTAGGCGCAGGAAGAGCAGGAATGTGTGCTGTTCCTGCTTGATGCTTTCTACAAAGGCTTGTGGAAGAGCAGGGGGATCACATAACAGCCACACCACCAAATATAAATAACAGCAATAAAGGTAAATCAATAACAGCAATCAATAATTACTGCTTATAAAAATAAATTCATAACCACATATCATGCCAGCACACCAGCCCCAAATTTCCCAATCAGTGCATCTCTAATCTGTATAGTAGAAATACATATATACAATTTAAATTGATATGAGTATGGACAACTTAAATCACTGTTACATTGCAATACCCTTTTTTCTAAACAGCAGAATATGTATCTACTTGTGGCTTCTATTATTTAACAACATAAGTCATTCTTTATATGAACACCTACTCAAAATTGAAAAGAATTACCTATACAGGAATAATAAGAACATTGATCTTTCATGTTTTCATTGTCAAATAACTGCAATAAAATGTGTTTTTTAAAGGAATAGTTTTCAGGCTTTTTTGTCTTTATTAGTATGTATCATACCTGAATGCTGAACTAAGTGCATTTATTCTAACATTCCTTATATACAGGCTGAATCTGAACGAGAATTAATTACATTTTAAGACTTTTTTCATTGGCTGACGTAAAGCTAATAAATCTCACATTGAAATTTAGCATATATATATATTTTAAAGATAGTGATGAAAATAGTAAAATAAAATTTTTACACTAGTAAGAACTGAGTACAACATGACATATGGAATACATAATATTACATAATATGAATATTATCTTTGTATAATCCAAAAATGTACTCAAAAAAGTCAAATCCAAGCTCAGTGTTTTCAGTAAAGATCTTGTTTCATGGTTCTTTTTCCACCCCTGAGAGTCTGAAGTCTGCTTGGTTAATCAAACTCACCTGGATTAATAAATCAGTTGTCACACTATGTCTCAGATTATGTGCCAGTCTAAAGTCAGATTGACCCCTGGTTTCCATAGTCCATGCATGCCTACATTTCCCATGCGTACCTTTACCTGAGTGTGACCCCATGTCTAGCAGTACGCAGAGTTAGTTTAAGACATCTGGAGCTGATTTTGTAACACGGTACCCCTAATGCAGCGCTGAACCTGCAGAAAAAAGATTAGTGTGCGTGTGTGTTTTGATAGCGCTCTGAGGAACAGCAGCTTTAGTCCAGCCCACATGTGTTTTTATCAACCCAGAATGGAACAGAAGCCAAGCTGGGAAGCTACCGGACAGCTTCTTGTATGCCAGAATATCCATTAGTTTTCCATTTCAACACACAAAAACACACACAGCCAGGGACAAAGGTAAAAGTTAAACACACAACGGTTAACATAACTGTCTCCTTTTTTTTCCATTTCCACACACAAACCGTGAAGTACGGGGTCGTGACTTGTTGGAGAATCCACAGTCACGGTTGGGAGGCTCTCAACAAGGTTCAACTGTTATCCATTGGCCCCTATTGTCCACCAGTCACTTAGGTTAAAGCCTGCTGCCAACAACCACTTACACCTCTAAGAAGAGGAGAAAGAGAAAAAGTGGAAGGAGAGGCAGACCAGATAAGGGCACGGGTATGAAATGGAGTAAAAAATACAGTCAGTGCTAACCACAAGCTGCTCTCAGCGCCATGCTAACCAGACTGACCAGGAACTTAACGGAAAAGGTCAACATTCTTGAAACGTTTAATGTTTTCTTTTTCATGACAAGGTTCATACCACTGTTTTGTCTTATAAAATGCGTGAAGCTAAGGGGTCAGGACATGGTTAGCTTATTTTTCAAAAAGACTGGAGACAGAAGGAAAGCTAGTATTGCTGATTTTACGGCTGTTAAACTGAAAGTGGACTTTTAAAAACCATTTAGAGTGTGAGTGAAACAAGGTATATTTCATGTATCAATGCTTTAGACATTCTTGTGGGGGAAATTTTGATTAAGCTAGCCACTTTCTCTTACTTTACATCTTCTGCTATGCACACAGACATGAAGGTGTATTCTCTTGACAGGCGGTATTCAAAGTGTGAGGCGGGCCTCCCCTGGGGGCACCACATGACTTCAGGGGAGCCCATAAACCAGGGAAATAGGTGAAAAATGGAAAGCTTTATAGTTAATTTACTGTTTAATTAGCAAAGATCTACATGCTAATGACAGCATAAGGCAGTAAAAAACTTGGGGTCATTTTGAGACAAAGCACTAAGTCTAGTGACCAAAACCAGGGGGACTTTTTGACAGGAAGTGAAGGGAATTTTGGTCACTGAAAGTAACAGACATTTATAACAGCCTCTGCAAGTGCATGATTTTGGCACTGAAAATGATCAAAACCCAGCACCAGGCATGGCTGAAGGTGCAGGATGATCTGCAATTATGCAATCCTGCATCAGCTGCACAGATGTAAACTCATAGTTCCCACTAAATTCAAGTGTAGAGCATAATAATCAGATAGCACTGGCAATAAGTTCAATACTGAAACTAAATAACTGATTGACTGGGTAACATTGATGTTTAAAGACATATGCAGATGAAAATGTCAAAAATAGACAGATGTTAAAAACAAAAATGTTTAGAGATGAGACATACATGTTGAAAAATACAGTATATGCACCTGCCTATATTCATAGGATTCCATAATCAAAGCACAACAACTATTTAGAATTACATACAAAATTAAAGCAAAAACAATTAACATGGCCCGCTTGTTTGAGTACATGCTGTGTTATTTCCCAACATAAACACTATCCAGACAGCATGCAACAAGGACAGCAAGGGAAAAGGATGTGACAGAGGGCAGAACACAAAGTTTCTGGACCTAGTGAGCCTTGGAAAGCTGGCACATTATTTTAGCCCAAAGGTGAACTCAGAACATGGCTCAAAAATAGAATGGTAATGTACAGCCTCTATGTTACATTTTAAGTTGTTTTCCTGCTAATTATTGAGTTTCACTGCTAAATATTAAAATAACAATGACACAGAGGGCCGCATCACAGGCTCTCTATTTTCGCTTTCTCTCCATTATACTCTATTCAGGCAGTTTCCATAATGATCTGCGTGTTTAAGCATGTGCAGTTTGACACAGCATGATGAGATGACGGAACAGCCTACCACTGGCTGACAGCCCCTCACAAAGCATTCTGGGAAAACAAAATAACTGATAGCCCTCTAGGTAGCAGTGACAAAAGATTGAACATTGATTTTAAAAATGTGTTGAAAGACATTCAGATTTACTGGTGTGGATTCGGTCTTTGAAGTCCCCAAAAAGTCACTAGTTTCAAGCTCGCTAGAAACGGTTCCATAAGAACTGCAAAGGCTTGGATAGCATCACTGAAAAGGCACAGTGGCTAGCTTTTTGTATAGAACAAAGCCACTGTCGTATCGGTACATAAATATGTGTACTTGCAAATACCAATACCCACATTTTCAGCAGTATCGTATTTATGATAATGGTATCCGAATTGGAACAACTCTATTTGTGAACACCAGCGCTGCCTCTCCCTACCTGGATTGCCCAATGCTGCATGCTTTTCTTCTCAAACTCTCTCTGCTTTGTACTCCCTCTCTCTCATTCTCCCCGCTAGTTTCCAGCCACTAAGGTTTTTGGCCAGATAAGACCAACCCACTAGAAGATGTCAGCTGTAGTACTCTTATCTGTGACTTAGGAAAAAGGCAAACTGCCTGAAAGATCTTCGTAAACACACCATGATAACTGTTTTTAATAAATTGCAAAACTTCAAAATTCAAGTTCAAGTTCAAGTTCAATGTTCCATTTATTTGTCTTTAAATACATCTTGCATAAGAAAACAAATATGCCCAGCAATAATTACATTTTTAATTTTATTTTATTAGTTGTGCAAAATGTGGATAAAAGTAGAATGTCAGGATTTCCAATACTCCACGTGTATTTAAAAGAAGCACAAATGCATCAAACTTTCTTTCATTTTACAAAACGTCCCAACATTTTTGAAAACTGGGTTGCATACAGTTGAGGGGATAATATGATGCTGAAGCTTCATTTTCAAACCATTCGTTGGAGGTTTACCTCCCAAAATGATGGTTTTAACACTTTAAAAATGATAATTCTTGATTAATTATCAGGTTTTATCTGAAAATATCTCTGACCATCATGTAAACCACAACCCTAATGAGTCTAAACAAATATCAAATGATAAATTTGTCAAAAATCCGCTTTTTTTCTGGTAGAATATGTATTTCCTTGTGATCCAGATTAAAGGGGCTTCAGTATTTGGACTCCTGACAGCCCTTCAGGTGTAATGCTTGTGATTCCATAATCATGACACTGGGGAATGATGGGTGTGTCATGGCATGTTTGTTGGCTGAGTTTACTCATGTGAGGGATGGTGGGATTATTGCTAATCAGACAAAAATGAAGGTGGTAGATTTTTGCAATATCCCATAACGAAATGTGGTAGGAAGGTGTCAATAGCTAACATGACAGGAGACAGAAATCCACTCTGGAGTCTGGTCTTCTAACAAGCTTCTTACACAAGAAAAAAAAAAACAAGCTGGCTGGAATGAAAATCGCTCTGTCCTTAGAGATAGCACAGGCATCTTCCACATGTCATCACTGCTGTGCCATCTTCCAGCGTACAACCAGTTCTTCAGCACACAGTCAGAAGCAACACAAATCCCCAGAGAGATGTTGAGATAAGACTTCAAGTTAAGCGTGTAGATGTTCATGCACACAGGGTCATACTCAAACACACAGTAGGAGAATAATGTTCTGGTGAAAAGTGGGAATGCTGAGACTATGGCAATGTCAAACAAACAGAAGAAGAGGGAAAATACTTCAACAGAGAGCGTGGGATGAAAAAAACACTTGTGCACACACACATGATAAAGGAAATGAAAAGAAAGAGAAATGAATAAAGGAAGAGAGGAGAGAAATAGAAACCTCCACAATAGCCAATGTTTAGATGATGCCTGGCATTACAAAGGAAAAAGGCGGGACGTGAAGATGAGAAAGGGGCCAGCCGTTTTGACTCTCACTGTTATGTAAGTGTTCCTGCGAGTCAGAGTGCAATAGATCAGCACTTTGCCGCTGCGTGACAAAAGCCCAGTCTGACATAGGGATGGGCTCAAATAGTCAGATCTGTAATGATCTTAATAAATGTTGATTTTAGAGGCAGTATGTTAAGAAGATAGAATAATGATGCTGATTTGATGCTGATTTGATTGTTGTAAATAATTGTTTTGGGGCTTAACTATTACCATTATGACTGATTATCTCATTATCATTTCCTTATAGTAATTTACATTAAACTGCATATTTTACATTAAAAACATAGAATATTCCTAGAAATACACTTATGAAAACTAGCACTGTTTGGTCTTTGGCCTAGAAAAATGACTGAAATATAAAGTTTAACTTGTATTTGCTAAGGTTACAAGCTTAATTAAAGCTGTAATAACTTCATAACATTGCAAAGTACAAAACTGAAAATTTCCTTAAACTGACTCAGTGCAGCTAGCACAAAAGCTATATGTAGCACTGTTAGTAACATTCTCTTTCTCTTGAATTTAAAAACTTGGCTGACCAAAAACCTAATAATAGTTTCAGCTTATTTCTAACATAATATTCCTCTGAACATACACACTAAAAGATTCAGCTGGGCAGCCAAACTGAGTTTGTAACAACTTCAGAGAGGAGAACATGAGATCTCATGGAAACTTGAGTGATCAAACATGGCTTCAAAAGAAAACGAGGAGTAGTATTAGTCACAAGACTTGCCTCAGCTCCAGGTCTTGACAGGTGTTAGGCTGACCAAAATTTGGGTTGAGACGGCATTTTAAATATAGCAACCACCATCGACAGGCTTCGAAAGTGCACTCCAAACCAAAGGGTGATGTCACTGCGACCACGTCCATGTGAATAAACAGACTATGGAGGCAGCAGAGGTAGAGGCAGAAGGTTTTCCATACTGCTGCTGTAACCAAACTGTTTATGGAGCTAAAGAAATTCAAAGTAAGAGCTTTTATATTGTTGAGTTGATATAATACTACTACAATCATAATCACAGACACTTTGCATATATTTACAATTCATGTTTCCAATAAACAAATGTTTAAATTAACAAATATAGGACTAGAAAACAGAAAACATGCATAGGTCACAGGTATGTTTTCTCCCTGCCATGTAAGATCTGTTGCTTTGACTTTTGACCCTTTAACCTCTTCTTTGTGGTGTTTCTAGTATTCCTAGAAAGGTAAGTTAATGATAAATGAGACAAAAACAGAGAGGATTCCAGTCCATCACTTAAAAAAATTGCAGCTAGCAAACTACCAACTCCCCCACACAAATGCACATGTACGGACAAACTCTCAGTCATAATGTCAAGCTATTAAGATCTATTGAAGCACCATGACTAGGAGGGTTCCTGACCCGGCAGTGCCTACCCGACAGTGCCTGGCTAGCCTTCGTGTAGCCTTGCTGTGTTTTTGTTTTGGTTTCTGCAGATGGAGTGTAGTAGAGTAGCGTGCCACAGCAGGGCTCCAGTACTCCCCACAGAACGAACCAATATTATAACAGCTTCTCCCATTCAAACTCACACACATGCACACAAATACACACTCTGATTCCGGAGCACTCCCTTTCCCTAAATCCCTCTTCAAAACACAAACCTGACACCACACATTGCAGGAGCCTGCCATCCAAGATCAGATTCCCAGAAAAATATCAAAAGGAATGTTCTTTTTCCCTTTTTTTAATGATTCTTAGGAACTCTTAAGTCTGTGAGTGTAGCGGTAAAATCTGATCCAGATATACTGAAAGAGCACGGGAAGAGATTTATTTTTTGTTTTTGGCAAAAATAGACACCATAGTACACCCACACCCAAACTACACACACGCAAATGAAAACCACAGGATTTCGAGGAAGTCCTTTTTACGGCTTACTTTACGGCGTTGACTTTTTAACAAGAGGAAACAGAAGAGGAGAAAGCAGAGACACAGACAAGGCTGACAATGAGCAGGGCCTACTCGCTTGGGATGACTGATGGCACTTGGACAAGTTGAAACCTCAACAACATTTGGAAAAACAAGCACAGATTTGTGATGCCAAGTCAGAGCAGGTTATGGTAACTGCACCTGTTTGGCTGAATGAACAAGCCTTAGAGTAAAAAACAGCCTTTTGGCAATATTAATAGCTCTTTAAAAATCCTTTTGTGATTGTTAATATGAGGTCTGCTTAATGCTCAGGCTTTGTTTCTGCCACTCTCTCTACCTACAGATCTTGCTTGTTTTTGGTCAGTAAAATACTGTTTGTTTGGTATCATGTAAATCAGTTCACAAGTGTTAACCATGTCAAGCTACTGGCATTAAGTCCCAGAAATAACACTACCAGACGTTGTTTATGAATAAAGTTGATTTAAAAAAAAACAATCTAAAATAGGAAAAACATTGTACCGGCAAATTACGTCACATCCTTCCTGAGATAATAGCGTCCCAGATGTACGGTCTGCAGCCAGAACCCTCTATTCATATTTCAATGTAGGACAAGTCAATGTGACCTAATTCCCAAGATTGAGAACTGTAAGTGGCTTTGGCAATGATATAATTTTCACTGCACCTAACTTACTAACCTGCACCCTACTGCACAAATTATTCCTGTGAAAAGAAAAAACGTTTAACTGAAAGTCTTGCAAGAAAAAATATGGAGGATAATCAGTGAGTATAAGGAGAAAAGAGGCTGTTGACGGGTCTACAACATCAAAATCTGACTGTTGTGGATCCTCTTTGCCAATCCAGGGCTCTGATGAGTGATACAGGTCTTTTGATGGTAAAATCCATTGCTGATTTAAACTCATAAATCTTCCATCCCAAAAGATAAGATCAGGTACTTTAAGCTATTCAAAATTTCCCATTACCCTGCAAGGAATGACTTCATTGTTACCTCTTTACTGCATGTCAGAAGTTTCACTTTCATATCAGTATATATTTAGGTAGTTGCTCCTTCCCTGATCAGACAAATTTCCCAGGAAGAATATAGAGCAGACAGTATTACACAACCAAACGGTCTTGGACATACTTAGTTATTCACTCACACAAAGTAAATCCAAAGGCTTTAGGTTACTTTCACCCTGGACATGTCAGAACATGTGAGTTGTGAGCCAAATCTGCACACAAAGGCCACTCTCTCACCACCTAAATCAAACACATCTGCCTGAAACAGAGCTCTGCAAACCCACCTCTTCTTCCTGGTGACAATGAGGACGTCGTTGAAGAGGAAGAAATAGACCTGCTGTCTTGATGTGCGCTTGAGGAAGATGCCGTTGTCCTCCACGAAGGCCGTCAGCTCTCCTCTCTTTACCATCCACCTGGAGGACGAGACCAGCGGGAAAGGCTGCAAAGAGAGAAGAAAGAGAACATGATGAACTAAAAGATTTTGTATTTCAAAAATGAACGCAATGTTGATGGTCACAAGGAATGCTTAAACATAATTTGAGTGTCCATGTGTGAACAGCTGGCTATGCAGTCTGAGGATATGTTCTCCAGACATCTGTGAATCCCAAATGTGCCAACAGTTATTTCCCACACTACTTGCTGCCAAGCCTTGTGTTCATTATGTGTATAAATAATCACCTAGTGAATGACGTTATATGCCCTCTTTTTTTCACTGTCTGCATGTGTGTACACGTTAGTGCAGGACAGAAAAATATATTATATTAAGAGCTGTTATAGTAGGACTGTCAAAATAATATTTTCATTTTGATTATTCAATCCCAAAAAATGATAGTAATAAAGTCTCATGACTCATAAAGTTTCAGACACGTCTCCTGAGGAATCCCATCCCACTCTTCTTAGGCCAATTGATGGTCTTCTGGCACGCACCTAGGTCTTCATTTCCCCCCACAGATTTTCAGTGGGATTCAAGTCAAGGTTTTGTGCAGGACAGTCAATAATGTTCACTTTGGTCTTCTGGAGGTAGTTCTTCACCAGGAGCCATGTATGTTTGGGTCAATGTCACGCTGAAAAACAAAGTGACTACCCAGACCCAGTTTTGCTGCTGACCGCTTGAGGTTTTCTTTAAAATCTTCACATATCCCTCTTTCTTCATGATTCCTTCAAACATCACAATAGATGCACTTCCAGATGCACTGAAGCATCCCACAGCATAACAGCCTACTCCCGCTGCTATGTTTCCCTGTGGGGGTGGTGTTCTTTGGTTTTATGCCTCTCCCTTCTTTCTTCAAACATAAGCAACGTCTCTATAGCCAAAATGCTCTAGTTTAGCTTGGATTGGTTTAACTAATTTTAATGCAGTCTGGTGTATTTTTTGTATGTGACCCTCAGACACTCCTCTGCTTATATAACTTGTTTTATTAGCAGAAATAAATATGTGATGTGTGACAGTTTGTCATATTTAAAGCCATGTACAAACCTTGATCTTGAACTCCAGTTGAGAATTGATGGTATACATCATCTCTGTTCTCTCCATGGTGCGAGCTCCTTCATTACACTTTCTCACCACCTGAACAAACATATTAAATCACAACATTTGTTTTTAGCAAGTGCAGAGTCCTCCTGCTGTTGAAAATATACTTGTTTATTGCTAAACATATGCATGCTTTCATTGTAGATGGAGCTAAAGCCTAGTCTTTTACATCAAAAATTCAGACAGTGAAGATCAAGATTTATGAACTTTAAAAGACGCACCTTACTGACTGCTTGTAAAGCCTTCTTACACTCTTCATACTGCGCTGAGTCTTTAGGTGTCTTTTGACAGATCGTCTGTAACACAAGAAATCAGTAACAAAGACTTTAAATGTTCACAAAACATTCATGCAAAGGACTCACAACTATTCACGGCATCCATACACATCTAATGCCATCAAACAGCCTTGTAAAATATTAATGTCGAAAGAAAACTGTGGGAAGGGAAAGAATTGAAACTTTCTCAGGATCCAAAAGCCTCTGAGTGTACGAGCATAAACCCCAGAGTCCCTTGAGAGAAACTGAGGGAGGACGAGAAAGAGGCGGGGATGGAAGGAGAGCAAAAGAGAGGAGGAAGAGAGGGAGGCACAGTAGGGATATAACAATGTAGAGCAGGAGGGAGCGCGAAATTTAACAAAAAGAACACAAAGAGGGAAGAAAGAAGAGAAGGTAAATCCATTGAGGGAACGATGTTAGGTCACACAAACATCTCTGAGGTTAAAAAATGTCTCATGGAGAATTAGTCAGGTCAGTAAAGATAAACAAGGCATTGCGTAAGAGTCCAAGTCTTGTAATTCCAAGGCGCGTGCTACTGAAGGTCTTCATTTCACTCACATCCATGAGCAGGGGCAGGCGGGTGATCCTCTGCATAGGAAGGATGAGGAAGGAGATCATTGGAAGGTTCCTGCAGTCTGGGTGGCCCTCTATCCTGGTCAGCACCTCCTTAAAAGTGGGATTCTTGGACCTTAAAGTAAAGAAAAACAGTTTCAGAGAGAAGAGCTTTGAAGGCATTGAGAGAAAAACTCCCTGATTCAAAGTACAAGAGTAGTAATGTTGGATCAAATCCATGTGCAATATGATAAGAGAGTGTTTATGCATGTTTGCCCGGTCACTCACACCAGCCTCTGTAGCGTTCTCTGCTGGTAGACCTCATTGGAGCAGTATGTAACAAAGGGGTCGAAGTTGGACTGAGCATGCCTGCTAACGATGTCGCTGATGTCATCGATTACAATGTTCTGTTGGTGTTTTTCCTCCAGCTCCTTAAAAAACCTAAACACAAATGGAGAATAAAGGTTACTATGTCAGGGATTCCTACCTTACATGGCAACAGCTTGAGTCAGACACATAAAAAAATCATCCCGCCCAGGGGAAAATATAGGATACAATGACAGATACAAAGTCAGGAAGGAAGAGGAAACCGCCAACACCTTTCAACTAAACCCCGTTGCAACATCACATCAGAGGAACTCCCTCGCCACTTAAAATAGACATAGCCTACCATTAACCATAACACAGAGGCTTTTCCTTTTCCTGAGCACACCAACAGATGGCCACTTTAACAGCACGCCACAAGAGAGACCGAATGTTTCTGCACACAGGATCCAAGGTGACAAACAGGACACTGTTGAGCACAACAGGAGGCTGACCTTTGCAGCTTGGACGGAGTTAGAGCTCATCTGCAAAAGCACCTCTAGTGCCCTCATCCAAGGCTTCCCATAAGGGGGGTGGAGGGGAGAGCTTTCTGGGGTCCAGTCAATTCGGGTGCCCATGAATGTTGAGAAAATCATGGTCCATTTAAAAGTTAATCTGTTACAACCAAATTTGATATTCAACCTGGATAATAACCTCTCCTATCAAAGCAACAAAAATATATTTATATCTATTTATGCTGCAGTACAATACAGTATTTTTTAAAATGTTAACTCATTTTCTTAAAACAGAATTACCTTTTTATTTGTAATGATAACAGTTTGGATAGGCACACTAACTAAGCCATGATGTGCACAAACGGCAGGATACCTAAGAATAAAGTAGAGGGGACAAAAACAACTTTGAATGGAAAATAGTTAAATGATTCCAGAATAAGTTGGCAGGAATAAGTGGTGAAAAGGGGTGAAAGAATGCTAAAAATTGGCTTGAAATGGCAAGAAATGGTAAAATGTTGGCAAGAAGTGGCAAAATGGGCAGTAAAACTGTGAAATGGTTAAAAAGTGGCAAAAATGGGAAGCTAAAGTAGTGAAAAGGGTTCAAGTGGAAAAAAATGTCTAGAAATGGCAAAATTGGGTGATAAAATGCTAGCACGATTGCTATTGATCCGACACACATGCATTAATATAATAAATCAATTACAACAGGGGAGGGCTCATTCACTAGGTTTTTCAGGGGCCCAGTCAATTCTGTGGGCCAGCCTGCCCCACCTCACTGCCTTTAAAGCAGACACGGTGCTATGCCTATCTATGGGAAACAATGCCTCTTGTGTTGCCTTGTACTCTTTGAACTTTACCCTTTCTAATAAGGGCAGCAACACACAGGATGACAGAAAACCCACACACATGTTGATCTGCCCTCTGGCCCATGTCCTAAAGGTGCATTCAGGGGCTCACAGGTCAAGGCTGCTCAAGTTCAGGCTGTGCTCCCTCCTGAGGCAAAACTTAGTGACCCAACAACAGTATGCTGTCGAGAGGGGAGAGGTCAAGAGAGGGGAGTTAATCCAAAATAGAAAAACTAATAAAACACCCAGCCACTAGTTAAGGTTTGTAAATAAAAACTGAAACTTTTATCAGCATGAAAACTGTCTGCAGTGGTTTAATAGCACACTGTTGCAGAGGCAGGGCTTGCAAGTGGAATACAAACAGCAACATACCTGCATCTAAAATACCCAACATCCCTCTCCTCAAATGCAGACAAAACAGGAAGCATCAGACTAAGCGATAATTTTGCAGTTGTTTTCTGAGAGGCTAAAGACAAAGCCTAGCAATCTCTTCCAAGTGCTTCAGGCCAATTTTTATCTTTAGAGTTGCTGTTGCTGTCCCTTTGTCACTAAGCCCTCCTTGAAGCTATGCAGCTATGCAGTACTCATTGCTCATTGCTTTCTTTTTTTTTCTAAACTTTATTTCATTGCTCATTGCTTTCTGACACAGCCATAGGTGCAACACTTGAATAAGGTGGAAATGAAGGTACAAATCTGGCCTAAATATCAATATACATGTATATCTGTAATAATATTTAGATAGATAAGCTTATTTTCTCTCAGAGATTGAGATAAGTCAAATCTCCAAAGATAACAGCATACGATATTAGGAAGGAGCTGCAATCCTGGCACAGTATTTCTGACCAAACGTCATTAACAGTTGCACAAGGAAGGAAGGCAGTAAAAGCTTTGCATGTATACACCCTCATCTTTACTGGGACACTGGATAAAGAAACCCTTACCAAATGGTTTTTAAATGGCTTAGTTGTCGCACTTACATGTTTGGGTTCTCTGTGTAAACTCTAAGCTTGGGCAACAGAAACCCTTAGGCTAGTTTAACCTCATTTCACACTTGAATTTATTGAGCCAGAGCTCCCAGTGAACAATTGGTCATGAGTCACACTTGAACATTGGACCTGTGGTAACCACAGTCAGAGCACCCACTGAATTTGACTTGGCACTTTTATTCCTCATGTCATAATTACCTGATAAAAACATTTATATAATTGACTGCCTTGTGATATCAACCACTGGGTATTGTGAGTAATCCTGACAGTTGGTTACAACTATCTGTAAAATAGGTTCAGTTGTTGGGAGGTAAAGTTGGGACAAATGGACAGTAAGTGTGAAAAGACCATAAACCATTCACCAACTGAGTAGTTTTTAGTTCTTTAGACACATCCCTACAGCGAGGGCTTCGTGGAAAAACACTGGGCTACTCTGAAACATGTTGTTATTATAACTAATTTTTTCATTTAAAAAAGCATGCATTTAAAATACTATTACATGCAAAGCTATCAAAAACATATGACAGTCATTATCTGTCAATCATTTGTAGAAACAATGAAGCCTGGTGCAGCGCAGTAATTGCTGAGGCAGCACAGTTTCCATCAAATTTCATGACTACTCATGCATGAGTGTTTCCATCTTGGGATCTTTGAAAGGACAAGGGTACCTGGCCATTAATGTCACAAATGGTACACACTCATGCACTGTAATCCAGTGTTTCTCAACTGACATGAAGTCACAACCCACCATCATCTTACCGACCAAGCACAACTCAAATTTCTTAAAATTATTATTCATAACCAAGTATTTTTGATTGTATTAAGTATTGTAAGTATTTTATTTTTTAACCTTTGGACTTGAAACAGAACAAAAAGGTGACAACACAAAGACAAAGAGCCACATTCTTCAAAATAAAAGAATATCATAGACTATCTAGTACAATTTCATTTTCCAGACGTTCACAACTCACCTAAAATGGTTTTGTGACCCACGAATTGGGAACCAAGGCTCTAAACAATGATGAATAGTAGGGGTGGGAATCACTTGTCGCCCCACAATATGATCATATCACAATACTCTGTTCACAAATCAATATTATTGCGATTTTAAACATTTTGCAATACAGTCAATACTGCGATACCGTATATTGCAATATGTTGTAATCTCCATGGCCATCTCACTTGTGCCCTGCTTGCATTCCTAATGTCCTTCCCCTGGTGCTGCCATGTGTGTTGTCCTAACTTTCTCCTGCTCTATGACCGTCACCTCTGCTGACCTCACTGGACAAACAATTGTCCAAACAAATTATTTTATTTTTTTCATTATCATAGACTTCAGTTCTTATTAGCAATTAATTTGAAAAAAATCAATACTTGGTGGATGAGACAATACCATATATCACCAGACAGAATATCGCAATACTATGCTGTATACATTTTTTTTCCACCCCTTATGGATAGGTAAACTCAAAGTGAGATTGTCTGAATTTTCAATGCTTTATAATCTTTTAACACTGTGATTTACAATGATATCATCTACATCAGATTTGGGCAACCTTGGTTACAAGAGGGTGTTTGTTTTAATCTCATACCAGATGGGCAAATTGTTAATAACTGTAACACCCTTTGGATAACTGGACAAATATTGTTGCCTATACTTCAACACGAAAGGATGAGGAGATTACTTTCCAGGTGTTAAATTTCCCTTACATGTCTATCTTTTATTCATAATGCTTTATCAAGTAAGTGTACTGTTAAAAACAAAAAACTGTGAATGAAACTGTCTTTCTTTTGTTAAATTAGGCAAATCTTGTTCTCTCCCCAACCTCACCAGGCTGTGCTAGGCCACCACTCCTAACAGACATTCCTCGGGGAAGCAAGGTCTTCAAAAATGATCAAATAATCAAATCAGAGAGTATCAAAGTATTGTCACATATTGTTTTTCTTTCCCCAGCAATTCAGACAGTGAGCAGGGTTTTGCTGCTCATTCTTTTTTGATAAACAAACAAGAATTTACCAAATATGCCTGATATGGTTCAGAAACAGGTGTCAGTACTACCTGTTTTTACCAATATCCTATCAAAGTTTAAAAAATGGTATCGTGCAAACCCTAAATCAAAGTGCTCACAACAGCACATTTTTCCAAAGATATTTATATGCAGATACCAACAAAAAAGATCAAACATCACCTCTACAGTATGCCTTGGTCCCCTCTTAATGCACCTTTAGTGATATAAAATCATCTTTTTGTTCTCTGCTGTGTTTCCCTTTATGTCCCTCGCTTCTAACAACACTTTATGATTTGTCCATCTGCGTGCCAGCTCACATACTCACAAAAACAGCTCAATTTTGCCTACCCACAATCCCTCACACAATGAAAAATCTTCTGTGTGCAACGTCATACACAAAGAATGGTTCCATTATTCAATAACAGTATACAGACATAGCAATGTTTACCAGCTGTTAAGTGCTGTTAAATGAGAAAATTATCCAGCTCATTAGCCAAAACCACAAACCGCAACATTGCTCAACTTAAAGGGAGCAAATGAGAGCAGCCTAAAAATACCTTGCAGCATTTGAAAAACAAAAACTATTTTCTATAACTGAGCCTTCAAATCTGATGAAGCTTTTACTCCAACACTCACTTTTTGCTGGCCTCACAGACGTCAGTGATGTTGGAGAAGAGGTGGTGGTGTTCAGTCTTGGTCATGGCCTCGCTCAGCTCAGCAGAGTTCTTGAACATGCGGATCAGGATCTCCAGACTGTGCAGATAGGAGTGTTCGGATGAAATCACCTCAAAAATGGCCTGAAAAGGTGAAAAGGAGTAGCAGGGAGGAAACGAGGGAAACCCGGACAGTTAGAAGGGAAAGGGTGTGGTTTATTTCACTTCTTTTAATTACGCTGATTTCATCAGGTGCTGACTTTGTGTGCTTCAGGTTCTGACTCAGTCATTATTCTCTGACACAGCCCCTGTCATGAACATGCTTGACATAGCTCTACCCCACAATCATGTCTGGAATGCTATTAAACAATACTATGCACACCTCGACACTTTCATTAGTGTGTCAAACCCCTTCAGGTTTCTACTCAGCAGTCATATCATTCTTAATGTGACATGAAATCAGGTTCATATTTGTTGAGGAGTTCTTCTCTGCCCCTTTGAGGTGAATCTGCTTTGAAGCTATTAAAATCCATGATGGTAGTTTCCTGTTGTTCTCCTTTGATGTTTTTGTATTTTTGGTCTGTAGCAACAAAGCACAGCTGGATTCCCCAGATTCTATGTCGCCATGCTAGGAATAGCCATGGTTGGAAGCATTTTGTTTTCAGGTTGCCCATTTGTTAGTCCATCCATCTTTTTTTAACATAATATCATATATTGAGCCCTAAGCTATTTTTTATTTTTTTTTATATTTTGTCTCATCTGACTTTTTGTCTTAAAAACCCTTGAAAACACCAACACTGTGGTGTACAGTCAAACTCTAAACATCCTATTTTTCAGGACAGCCTGGGCTTAAATAATATGTGTGCTGCAGTAATGTCACTCTTTACAAAAAAAAAAAAAAAAAAAAAAAAAAAAAATAATTAATAAGACTATAAAGACAAAAAAATGGAAATTAAACTTGATTTTTTATGTGTGACACACCTAACAATAATGACTAAGACTTTTTTGCACAAACTTGTTCTTCCATCTCTTGGGGACCATAAAGTGAAAAAAAAACATTTGTTGAAACATTTTTTCAAAATATTCACATATTTTTTTAAAAATGTCTGTGGTCTCCTCAGTTTAAATTTTTTAATACTGGAGTTGGTTAATATTGAGCAGCAGTTGTTCATACTGTAAATTTTCCCTCTGAACCAAACTAGGGATAAAATATGATACCCACCTCTTGTCTTTTTCGTTCCTCCTGACTCAGCCGGTCTGATAGACCACTTTTTTTAACCTGGAAAGGTAAGACAACTTATTGAAAAAATAGAACAATGGTTTTTAAATCATGAAAACAACTCAAAGACAAAGTTACACTTGTTTAAGGTCTGTGGCCCTGAGCACTTTGCATACCACAGTGAATAACAAGCTCATGAAGTTGCTGAAAAAGTGGTAAGATAAGGAATGTCCCTGAATAAAGAGATGCCAGAGGAATTGAGTAGGAAATTAGAACTACTAACATCCTCTCATGGGGAAATATCATTTGGCAGAAAGCATGTGACCTTAGGTTTATACAGGTGTTGGTATTTGGCTAGCAGTATTGCCTCCTTTTGAATGAGACTGAAACTAAGCAGCCTTTGGAAAGGACTGGGTGTGGATCACTACTGAATCAATTTGCTTGTGGCTTTGTCAAACTGGGCTGAATAAAAAACATGCCACATCTTATGTTTCACCAAATATAACCAGTCTAACCTGGGGCACTTTCACTTTTCACGTCACCAGATCACACAAAAACAGGGTTAATACCTGAGGGACTATAATCCCTCACTTCCACTTGTTCCTCATCCTGTTTTGGTAGAAAGACACAAGGAAGTGATACTAGTCCTGCAGGAGGCTTTCTGCTCTCTAGTATCTGCCCTGTAGCCTTCAGCAAACACTGAGAACAAACAAAACCAGCAGCAGACCAAACATCCATTGGGATTCTTTATATCACTTTCACACATAAATCTGCTTTACACTTCCTCTGGTTCTTATTTTCCTTCTTGAAAACCTTCAGCACTCTATCTCAGAAAAATAAGGCAATCAGTACAAGACCTGATAGTGCTACTTGGCATTCACCTGTTGTGCCAACTGAACTTTACCCTGTTGGCAGTTTTACTGGGTGTCACTGAATCAGAACTGCTCACATATATAGAGAGTCAATGGTAGTTTTCTGAAGATTTCTTTCATTTTCTTGTTTAAGCGGAACAAATGCAACATAAATCAGTCAACTTCAACAGCATGAAACCACATAGCCCCAAGAAAGCTCAAATCTAAGTGATGAATCCAGGGAACACAGAGTTATTGGATGTAACCTAAATACAGGGGTGGGAAGTAATTAATTATATTTACTGTAATTACTATAATAGATTAGTTTTTGAGTACTTCATTTTTTGGAGTACATTTTGAAATCAGTTCTTTTAATTCAACTGAAGTAACTTTCAACCACAGCAACTGTACTTTTACTTGGTCTGCCCTCGGGCAGTGTTTAGATGTGTTTTACATGTGTTAAGTTATGTTTGGATGTTTCTTGTTGTATAGTGGTTCCTGCTTGGGTTCTTTTGCTCATGTTTCTGGTGGGTTGTTGTTGTTGTTTTTTAATGTTAGACACATTTGCACCATGAGTGAAGTTATCCACTGACCTACCGTAGGTGTTCCTAAAGGATACATATAGAGCAACACTTTCAAAAGTGTAGTTTAGCTGTATGTAATATGGAAGAAAAGGCACTTTAAAAGTGTTACTTTTAAGCTAGATGAGTTTAATTCATGCTGGGTTTTTTTTTGGTTTATCTACAGAGGTGTGACTTCACCTGAAAACCTGGTAGGAGATCTATTCTCTTGTTGGTCTTGCCAATAAGGACAGATCATATATTACTGTACACTCCCTCAGTACTTATAGTGAACTTCAAATTAAGCACATTTTACTTTTACTTGGGTAGATTTATAAACAAGCACTTGTACTTTTACTTAGGTGAAAATGACCAGAGTAACTGTATTTTTACTTGAGTATAACAGTTGTGTACTTTTTCCTCCTCTGCCTAAAGATAAAGAAGTGCCACAGGCACATAAAGGCAAAAGAATAAAGACTGATGTGGGGATAACTTGGGTATCCCATTGTTGGTTTCGCTGGAACCTCCAATCTTTAATTTCCTCTCACATAACTGTTATGGCAATCTGTGTGACAAATTATGAAAGCTTAGGGAAAAATCCCATGATGTTACGTCATGCTCTGTCTGGCCAAAGGATCCACAGCTGTAGAGCAGCTGTGATAAGATACTGGAGAGTCCTGGTACACTTAATAATGTCATAGCTTGATTCACATCAGCCTTTTGACTGGGAAGCAAAGAACAAAAAGGGTAATTTTTCCTAGACTTTTCCAACTTTAAATCCAATTTCCCCTTTATAGAGCCAGTATGCCTATCATTCTCCACGCAAAACTAATCTTAACTGCCTTTCTCAATGCCCTCACCCTGTTTTGCCTTCCCACTTTCCCAACTTAACAAGTAAACAAACAGATGGGAATGCCAAAGTAGATAACTAAATTAGCCCAGTCCCCTCCCTTGTATTCCTCTATCCTCCAATTGAATCTATATTATGTAATGCAAAGCCACTGCACGTCTGTGTAGGGGCAACATTTCAGGCATATTTGCTGCCTGATGAGAATGTCGAGTTTGCCAACGCGCTGGCACAAGGCCCAGCAGTGCGTCCAAGACTTCCTGTGGGTCTGGCTGACTGTCTGCCTCCACACCCACCCGAATTCTGGAAGAAATGCTCCTGTACTCCCCTGATAAACAAAGCTCAGGGGCAGAAGGAGGCAAGAACAGTGGGAGGATGGGTATGGACTGTTGCCAAACTGGATATGACAGCATTCTTCACAGCATGAGCATTCCTAGACTCTACAGCCACGGCCTGCGTCTGAAATGTGGTTTTCCTTAGACTAAGTGGTGTAAGAAAGGTGTAAGGAGATGTCTGACCACGCTGAGTTGGCTCCAGGAGGTGCGAATAGGTCTGTACTGCACCACGATGCCATTATCAGGTTTGGGTTCTCTGGAATCAGCATCCTCATCTGAGTCATTGTGCAAGGCCTTCTCCTGGTAGTTCTGGTACAGTTCCTCCTCTGAAACACATCGTTCCTTATCAGTTTTGTTTTTGTTTTACAAAAATGAAGGATGGTGCTTGTTTGAGAGGGGAAATGAGGCAAAAGACAGGATTGAAAGGATAAAAAGAAGGGAAATTTGTGGTAAAAACAAAACAGATGGAGGTTTCTCACCCTCGCTGTCAAATGTCCGCTGGGATGTCAAAACTTTCTTCTTATCTGGGTTCTGGGAGAGAATACACAGATGTAATGGCTCTTAGAAATCAAACAGGCACACAAAACAAACTTTAAATGAATTAGGATTGTGTTGCTATGCCACCTGTCCATGACCGTTCCCTGCCCTCTCTGGTGACCCCCTTTATTGACCCCTATCTAAGTACAGACCCACTGTGTCTAAGTGTGTTTGTGTGGTGGCCTGGTGTCACATTACGTCACGTCTCCCAACAACCACATTAATTGTTTCCTTGTAAGGCCTTGTCTGGGATCATGCTGCTGCTGCTGCTAAGTTTGTTCAACAATAATCGGCTTGTGTTGTAGATCTAGAGTTTGGACTTTGCCCGACCCAAATACTCAGAGATCCATGAAACAATCTACAGGCAAAATAAAATTCAAGCCTATCAACTGAGTTATGGTAATTGGGGCGAGTTTTCTTGATATGCTCAGCAGAGAAAACAGCTCAATTGGGAGATTCAGAGATAATTAAAAGCTCCTGTGGGGAGTTTTTGACCTGATATGACACACACTGCAATTAATACCAATATTTCTATATGACCTACAACATTAATCAAGACTATTAACAAGACTGATCATTTCTGGCTTTTTTAGGGTCTTTCACCACTACTTTATTTGCAGTTTCCAAAGTAAGATGCTTGAGGGGTGAGCAATATGACTGACTGTTTAAAGAGAGCAGGATTAGATTTTCCATTAGAAAAAAAGTACTGTTCAAGATAAACCTCCTTAAGGGCCCCTTCCTGCAGTGTACCACCATCAGACACCACCTCCCTTAGGACGGATTGATTTGCTGTTTAAGAAGCAGTTATGTAAACTGTGGCAACACAGTGACATTGGCTGCATTCGTTTGTTTTCATGTAGGATGAGCTACAGTCATGTGCATAAGTTTGAGGCATGTGGGACACTAAAGATTCATCTAGTGGCCGGATGGTCCACAATCTGGGGCTGGAGGAGGGGCAGAATTAGGCATGTATGTCGATCAGCAGCAAAGGTCAAGCTCAATGGCATCCCTTTTGTTTGGGTCTTTTCATCCTGGTAAACAACCGAAGCCTGCCAGTGGTTTTTCAGGCATTTTGGACATCCACATTTACCCCTAACTCCACCCTGAAGGGGTGGAGTTATTTTTTCTACAGATTATTTTCCCATACCCCTGGTAATTATGCAAGGACATCCAGAGCCCAGCCGGGGTTGTGTCAATCCTCCTTCCTGCCCAGTTGAACCCTCAGGTGGTTTACTCGCCACATCTGCGCCTTACCTCAGCCTTATTTTGTTTTTTTGCCCAAACATGCCTAGAAGTTCTGCACAGCACTGTATACACTGTAAGCACACTGATTAGTCAGCTCTATACATTAGATTTTACAGGTCAAGTTAGTTATTTTTGGTGTAAAAGGTTTAAAGTTTGTCATAACAATAAGTTTCACTGTTGTTCAGGCTTTTATTAATCCACCCTACTGCAACACAAACCCTTACCCTTCCAACTGGAAGTGTCATCTGGTTTTAATTTAAGTTGCTGCAAGTATTTTCATCCTGCAAGTGGTGGTGTCTGACATTGGTGGTCTGTCGCCACTCTGTTTTGAAATTAGCAAAAAAAAAAAAAAAAAAAAAAAGAATAGGTAAGATATTCAGTTTTGTCCACAGGGGACACCCTTGACATAAACAAAAAGTTTCCTACAAAACCTTTAACCCGTATGTTTTCTATGTGTAGATGGCATACTAGTTTCCCCCAAGGGCCAACATTAACCTAGTCTAGTTTCACAGTTTTTAAAGAATGATAGCATTAAATGTCACAGTTACATTTTTTCTTTACATTTATGGTCATTATGCCTCATATGCAAGACATCTACATTTTTGGAGTAAAAAAGACAAAATTTTGAACCATTTTGACTGTTCTTATGATCAGAGGAAGATCTGATGACAAATTCTAATAAGCTAGCTAGTAAAAATGTTTTCAATGGCTGCAAGTAATCACATTGGTTGTCCTTTTTGGGCAAAAATGACCCGATTTGGTTTGTCTCTTTATAAAGCACATATATATACACACACACACACACACATTATATATATATATGTAAAACTTTAAGCAGAAATGTGGCTATAGTTATGATAGTATCCCTAAGTCATTTTGACTTTTGACCACCAAGACAAATGCTATGCATTTTTAGAGCAACCCCCTTAATTCATAGTTAGGATTGGTCATAAAGGGTATTTGCAAGACTGTGATAGGAAACTACCAAAGTTAATTTTTAGGCAATTACATTGAACAAATAGCTACATTTGTACTATCATAAAGGTTTTTGAAAACAGGTCAACAACTAGAAGGTTAAGCACCTTTAAGCATTGAGTTGGGCTTGTTCACTTGAATAATAATTTGGAGATGATATGTTGTTTTCCATAAGCAAAGTTTCTTTGAAAACGTTTAGCTTATCGTAAGCAAAGTATGTTAATTCTAATATTAAAGGAGGCTCAGAGTCAAACCAACAGTTATTGGTACAATATCACTACTAGTATAGTTCTACCCTCAACTTTAATTCAATATCTGGTCTAAGGTTGACAGAGACTTAAACAATTCAAAATCTTGTTTTTAAATGATAAAGTCCATTTTTATTTTTATGATGGATCCATTAAATCTAAAGCAAATTCCTACACACTATGTAAACTGCACAAGCATTTTCAACTTGTTGGTGCAATTTAGACACTGTAAAGGAGTTTACTTGCAGTTTTTGACACCCAAAGATAGAAATTTCCCAAGATTGGATGACTTGAATTTCTAGTTTTTGACGCAAAAAGAAATATTGACATTGTTTTCTACTACTATCACAACTGAAGTTTAGAATTCTGGTATGGTGACTACCGGGACTGGGTAATGGTGATTTTGCCAATTAATACATCATAAGCCTGATTTTAATTGTCTGAAGAGTTGATGAGAAAACTTTCTGAAGAGGTTTACCCACCTTGTTTTTCCCGGTGCTGGTAGGTAATTTGGTCCCAGGGCTAGTGGGCTTTGAAAGTCTTGGACTGCTAACTTTCGGTGTCCCAGGGAGGCTCAGTTTGGGAGTCCCTGGGCTTGATAGGTTAGCTGTCCCAGGACTAGATGGACTTGCACTGCCAGGACCTGCCTGGCTTACTGGTGAAGCTGGTTTAACCCCATCCAGCCCTTTGAGAGCAGGCTCGGACAACCGATGAGCCTTTGGATCTACCGTTGGGACCTCCAAGTCTACTCCACTCACAACAGCCCTCCTGTAGGACGTACTCCTGAGGCCTCTTCTAAGAGTCCCCGGACTGTCACTTTCCCCTTCTGTCCCCTCAGCATGACCCCCTCCTGTAGAAAAGTAGCTCCCTGATTCTACCATGCTGAGGGCTTTAACTGCTCGTTTGGAATGATCCAAACCAAGCAGCCCTGCCAAACCTTGGCCTTGAGACCCAGGGGTAGGTGTTTTGTTCTGGCGCGTATCAGATGCCAAACTCTTGGGTATGAGCTGCTGGGTGCCCATCTTCAGGGCAGCAGGGCTGTTGGTGCTGAGGACGATGGAAGGGGGTGGAGAGACAGTGGGGGAAAGTGAAGGAGAGGGTGAGCACGAGGAGAGGGAAGAAGTGGATGAAGCATGTTTTGTGTCCTGTGAGGGGGAAGGGGTGGACGAGGACTGTCGAAGGAGTGCTTGGCCTCTGTCTGCTGGTGAAGGGGAGCGTGGGGTCGATGGGCCTGAAGAGGTAAGAGATGAGAGGGACGGGATGCTGGAAGTGGAGCTGTGGGAAGGAGTGGGGGCACGCAGAGCTGGGGGAGAGGGGCTTGAAGTGGATGAAAGGGAAGACAGTTCATGGTGGCTGTTGTTCTGAGTATGCTGAGAAAGCACAGGAGAGGAGCCATTAACAGGGAGTACATCTGAATTAGTCCCAAATGATATCTGGTCTTTCTGAGTATTAAGACTGAACGCACTGGAAGAGCGTTTCTGAGCATCCTGGAGATGCTTTTCAGGCCAAACCGCTACTCCATTACTGGGTTTCTCTTTGTCACAGCCTCCATTACACACTCTATTGTCCAATGAAGCAGATCTGTTATCCTCAGACCTAAATTTGGACAGTGAGAACAATCCATTGGAGAAATGCCCGATGCTGATGCTTCGAACAACTCTTGTTTTCTTCGAAGGTTTGTGCAGAACATGCTTAAGCACCACCGTGTTCTTATCCCAGCAGGGAGGTGCGACCACCAGTCTCTCTGCAGGTTGAGTCAAGGTGAAGGAAGGCTTGTTGTCCTCCGCAGGAAAGTCTGTCATCATCACCCCATTTATGTGATAACTGAGGGGTCGCGGTTTGGGTTTGCTCAAGCTCTGAGATGTTTTACAGTTGTCCGAGCGGCGTCTCCACAATGGAGTGATGTTTTCATTGGACAGGTCCACATCGTTGCCAAAATCCATGGTCCTATTGTCTGTGACCTCTTTGCTCTGTCTGTCCAGACCCACAGGTCACAGTGCAAACACAGCTACCCTGAAGAAAGCTGATCTAACCCCTAAGGGTAAACAGAAGAGAGGAAAACTTATCAGTATCAAAGAGATCAGAGCAGTTTCACATAGTTTACACATTAACAGAGATTCAGGGTAGAGACTGGCCTCTTTACTTATGAAACACATGTTGAATTGCACAGAACAGAAGCCAAAATAACTGGTGATCCTTTTGTGTATGCTCACTGAGGTGGATGCCCTTATTACAGGCACAAAGCTGAAGAGATATTGTTAGCACTGAGTAAACACTGTTATATTCCAAAAGGGAAACAATGAACCCCAGCAGCAGTGGAAGGGCAAGTTTTATCCCTTGTATCACAGTGAACACTTTAAACTTTAAACCCTTTTAAAATCCACGCTGAATAGTTCTAATACGGGGGAAACATGTTGTTATGTGTGCTGTCTGGAGTGTTTGGTTCAACTTACCTTTAATCAGTCGATCTGCTGCAGAGTTCACTCATTTTGGCTGCGTTAGGGTAAAACAATCCTTCTTCACTCGGTTAGCAAGAGTTAGAGTTTATGTCCAGGATGGACTCGAAACCAAAATAAGTTGGAGAGAGTTGAAGCCGCAGAGCAACTTGTTGCGAAGTTGTCGATCAACTGGGAAAGCGGGACTGAGCGGGTCTGAGGACTGCTGACTGAGGAGAGGAGTTTCTATGAGCAGAAGGAGGAGGAGGGAGGGGTGAACTCCTGTTCACAGGAAAGAAGAGCACTGACAAGTTCACAAAGTCACGTCAGACCAGGTAATCCATGGCCACTGAGGAGGATGTGGTTATCAAGGCGTATAAGCACAGGATTAATTTCAAATTCAGGCTACTTTTCAACCTAAGTTACTGAATGGGAAAGCATTCACCGTGTAGCCTATGTGGTATTGAACTGCCTGGATTCTCACACTACCCCACTGTGCCAGTGTGTCAATTAAGAGGTCTTAAATGCTCCTTTTCTTCCCAGTAAGTGCGGAAACCGATATAAAGACATTGATAAAAGTTTGGTACATGCCTGCACAAAATCCCTTTTCGTAATGAGCCACTTTGATCAGTTGCTGTCGCGCGCCATCGTGCGTTTTTGTGGCGTAGTTGCAGCATAAATAAAGGCGATATATAAGGATTTGTTACTTTTTTCACTTTTAAATAATTCTCGAGAGCTGCTCAGATGAAGGTTGCGGCTTTAGACCATGGCATCCTTTATTTGAAGAAACATAGTGTCAATTTGGAGTAAATACTGTTGGCCAAAACTACTTTACTCCCTGTGCTGTTAGTCTCATCACTTCAGTGTCCCATTTCTTCTGTAGTAACAGTCGCCATAGAAGTCTTGAGTAAACAGCGGTTGTGGAAACTTTTATAGTTTTTCATTCCCTCTCCAACAAAAATTTGAGTTGTGCAACGTGTGGCTGTGTTTAATTCATGTCACTCTGACAGTTTACGATTGCCAAATGTTGTGTGATAGAAGTATTTTCCTTATTAAACCCACCCAGAAAATAACCCACTTTGAATGACTCACATAGGCCTAAATCACGTGGTTTAATAATTCACACGAATTTTTGAGATAGTTTTAAGCTGTAAATGCTGGATCAGGATATGCCAAGTGTTGACAAGTACCTCCAGAGGTGAACTTTACTCAAGTTACTGTAATTGAGTAGTTTTTTGTGTACTTGTACTTTTTGAGTACTTTTCAAAATCACTACTCTTACTTTTACATTTTTAGGGAAGCATACTTCACTACATTTTATAAAGCATCAACTACTGAGCAAAAATAAATAAATAAATACTAAAAGCCCAAACAAGGAGGTTCTAGCAACCTCAAAAATAGCTACTCAGTACTCAGCACTTTAGTAAATTTTAAATGACCTACTTTTTAATTTTCCTTGAGTAAATTTATAGATTACTACTTTTACTTCTACGAAGTCTATTTCATCCAAAGTAACTTTACTTTTACCTGAGTGCAATAGTCTTTTTGACGAGTAGGCTGCTCTGTTTACCTGGGTTCCAAGGGCGGGCCGAGACGGGGCAGACAAAGTGTTTAAGGGTTAGGTAAGAGCAGTCAGAATTTACTCAGCATCTATAGTAGGAGAATGTGAATATTCCACAGACAATGAAATAAATCACATACATTATCACATTGCCTTAGATTGTTTTTGCAGTCAGCTTACAATAATAAAGAAAGATTGGGATGTTGAGAGAAGGGGACACTGAATTGTGAGGAAAACAAACCAGGAACATGTATAGTTTGTCAGCTTATTTTTGATTTTAGGAAACATGCATAAAATTTCTACATTTAATCCAGTAAAGTAAACTAAAACTACATTTTAACTGTTCAAAAGTGAAACCATCATATATTGTACATACATTAACATTAAGTTAAATAATTCAAGTATTTTTTAAATCTTGATGAGTCTGGCTTACAACTAATGAAAACAAAAAAATCCAGTATCTCAGATTATTAGGCACATGATCTGCTGGTGGTGGTCCGCTGTGTTTTATCAAGTCCAGAGTCAACACAGCAGTCTACCAGGAGATTATAGAGCACTTCATGTTTCCACCTGTTGACAAACTTTATGTGGAGATTTTTTTTCTTTTTCCAACAGATCTTGGCCCCTGACCATGGTGCCAACACTACTGGTAGTAACTGGTATGTTGACCGTGGTATTACTCTTTGATTGGCCTGCTGACTTTTCTGACCTGAGGTCCATAGAGACTCTACACTATAAAGTCAAGAGGAAGGGGAGAGACACCCACTAAGCTGTGCAGTACAATAGGCCTTACTTTTTTGAAGGATGGGAATTTTCACAACCTTTCCCAATCACTTTCCTTTTGTATTAATGTAACCCTCTTCATTCTTGTTTATTGTGTGCAACATTTCTAAAGAACTCCCACGCCCCTAAGATCCCCATCATTGTGGAGGTAATCACCAGAAACATTGCTGCTATTTCACCAAGTATTAAAATTCAAATGAGCATCATTATCACAATCATCATCATTAATTACCACCACAATGTTTCAAAGGCCGTCAACAGTCGAGAGACTCCCTGTGATTTCTGTGCTGTGACAGTCGTCATTATGTCCCATAGAGGAAGTCCAGCAGTCTATCCTGTTGTATTGTTTAAAGGAGCTATATGTTTCCTCATGTTGTGAGGTAAATGACATAAAAATAGAGACTTCCTCTTACACAGGACCAGACAAGACACTTACCTCTGACTGGAAGGCCAAAATGTGAGCCCCATGAGCCCGCTGACATCCGCACCGACACAGAGGTGAGCTGACCATGACTCTTTGTGAGGCAACCCAGAAAATTCAGAGATAAACAGGCTTCAACGATGAAATAAAGAATGTTCTAAAGAACAACAATAAGTACCTTTTTGAAACATTAAAGCAGGAAAAGTCGTCACAATAACTTCATATAAAGACTGATAGGTTGGTCTGTTCAAGCTTTAATTATTTCCTCGATAAGTAATTCCTCAATTAGGCAATTTCACTGGACTACTGCCCCTGTCTCCTTAGATTTAATGACTCTACATTATGATATTCCCCATTTCAGCTATTTACTGTGAGCCTTCTTCCTGTTGCCTTGAGAGGGGTCAGGTTGCAGACTGCAGATCTCAGATATCCCCTCTTGCAGACCACTTCTGTGAGATGCCACCTCTGTCAGAATGGAAGGGATGTAATTTGCAGGCACATAGTTTTATAAGTTAAAAATAAAAAAGAAAGCTACAAAAATTAACTGTATTGAAGGTCTTAAAATAACCACATTGCAACCTTTACAAGCTAAGCAAATTATATATAGACCCATTTTAGAAGTAGTTATGCAAACAGTGGCCCGCTTTAGCTTCCATAGCTTTAGCTAAAGCTAACATTGCTAAGCCAGCTATGTAGCTCGAGTAATTACATTAGCCCATGTACCTATGCTAGACTTAGCTTTTGCAGCGTGAGCTTTAGCAAAGGCAGCTAAAACTAACAAAGTTAAAGCAAGCCAACCTTTTGCATAACTTCTTAAAAATCGGTCCATCTAAAGCTAACTTAGCACTATCTAACGTGGCTTTGTTGGTTTTAGCTTGTGATATGTTAGTTATTTAGCTATTTTAGTTATGTAGCCACCTTTTTCAGCTACATAGCTAATGTAGTTAGCTCTAGCCATGGCTACATTCGCTGAGTCTTAACCCTTACTGAAAGTTTAATTCAATTTTATTTTAGCATGTATTTCGGTACTGTTTTTGTTGTCTTTGCTAGTTGGCAAGAGGACAAATTAGCAAGCAGCTTACTGGTTGTATGTCAAAAAATGGCATACATACTGTACATGGGAAAACATGGAAAAAACTTCCATCTTTTACTTTTGGCAAAAATGAGGTGAACCCTACCTTTAGTTTATAATGATAGCCAACTCCTCCTAAGCTTAGCATTCATGCTGCTCCACTTCCAGGTCTGGCCCCATTGTAGAGGCTGGGGAGACATGCAGAACACCTAGTGTAGCCTGGTCCAACAAGAGAAAATTGAGTGATCATCCTTTCATTTTCTTTTTGGGCTGCCAGAAAATTATTCTGTTATCACAGAAGATAAGCTTTGCCATCTTGAAATAATGGGATGAACGTAACCCTATAATAGAGAAAATGAGCTAAATTCTTCAGAAAACAAGCAATTATCCTTTTATATTTATATACTGTCTGCGTATTTCATTCAATGAACAAACAACAGAAGTAAATCCAGATGTAAAATGTCCAACCTTTAATGAAAAGAAGTAGAGAGAGGAGTATAATTGACCCCTCTGTCTTATTATGGATAAACTGAATGAAATGCATGTCTGTTTCCATGTACTCGCATATGAGATTTAATGTTTTTACACTGACATTGATTTAACCAGGTAAAGCAAACACTCTGCTGGGGGGATGAGTTGCTCTTAAACCTCAGTGGTTTCAACACATAAACCAGTTTTTCAACTTAAGATATGTTCCTGGGAAAAAGACTGAGATTATTGAGAGGGGAAAACAAGCTTCTGTTTCACTAACTCAAAGATGTCTATTCCTTCTATATTTATCTTTCAGTGAGTTATTCCACTTTTCTGTCAACAGTTCACTGAGTTCACCCTGATTAAGAAAACATTTGGATTCTCTGCAACACATTTCATAAATATTACAGACACACAAGTCCGAAATCAGGAGTGTTCACTCAGAATGCTGCAACGTGGCTCACAGCCCAAATGTAGTGTACATTACAGCAAGAACAGAATATCTTGTTATACCAAGTGCCAAGGATTACTGCTTTATCCTCATGTCTTTTGTATCTAAGCTGCTTAACCTGCTGGGTTTAACCTAAAGTGTTCATGGCTGTTGTGAGTGTTGGCATTAAAGTGTGTCAGAGCTCATTGGAACATCTCTGCTGCCGTGTTGCTGTGAATGCTAAGCTGTTTAATCTAATCATGATCTTTTGAGGGTTTGACACACTTAGATTCAATAATGTTTTTAATTCAGTAAAGCCTGTTAGGGTGCTTTTGTTAATGCCAGGTGATTTTATTTAACCCCATTTCCAAAAAGAATTGAATGCTGTGTAAAATGTAAATAAAACCACTATGTGACGATTTGTAAAATACTTTGTGTCTATAGGCAGTTATAAAAAAGTTTGTTCATTCATTTATGTTCATTCAAGTTTGTAAAATGTTCTAAAAGAAAAGATATTGTACTTCTATGTACACTGGATATCTGTGACTTGCATTTTATCAATAAAACTTACTTAAAAAAAAAAAAAAAAAGTTAAACCATTGTGTCAGTCTGACCAGAACTGGACCTTCAAACTGCACGCAAACATGTTAGTCTGACAAAAATCATTTTAAATCACATCTTGAAGTCGTACTGACACACCTAGATACTGCAGAGCGATTTACTCTTGCATGTATGTGCTTCAATCCAACCAGACTGGACTAGGCTTCTGCACACAGGGTTATTATAGTTAACTAAAACTAACCAAATAACTAAAACTAAAATTAAAAAATAATTTCAGTTAACTGAAACTAAATAAAGACTAAAATCTACCAAAAAAATAAAAAGGAAAACTAACTACAACTGTATAGTGCGCTTACAAAACCAACTAAAATAAAATAGAAATAGAGGCAAAATATCCTTAGTTTTAGTCTTTGGCAAAACCATACTAACTGGCACCTACATCCAAGTCTATAGAGTGAAAATGGCCTGAACTGATTGTTTAAGACTTCACACAGTTGTAGTTTTAAGTCTGGAGCTGTATTCAAACATCATCTTTAAATAAATGAATTATAAGTGGAGTGGCCTGTTTGAATATACGTTTTGGAATTCAGCTTTTTTGTACCAAAAGAAAAGTGTGGAGTTAGTATTAGAGTCCCTGCCTGAGACCAAGACCGACCTGCTGATCCCCTTCTCTCTTCCTGGGCCAGGGCCTGGTAAGGCTCAAGGGGAGCCAAAGTAATTCTGTCAGATCAAGCAGCATAGTTGTATTTTACCTTACAGTTTCCTCAGAACAACTTCCCTTGGTACAGACCTAATGCACAAAATGGGCTACCCAGACCCCCTAGTCATTTTTCTCCCAAGTAGTATATTTACTAAACATTATATCACTGATTTCTTTAAATGTGTCTTTTGACATAATGAGGAAGAAGAGTTGATAAAAGGGGTGCTGCCAGCTTGCTCCACTCTGCAAACACATGGTGAAATAGTGCAGTGAGGGATGAGAGAGGGCACAGTGCATAATTATGTACGGGTTGAGGAAAAAGAAGCAAAAACTTAATTTATTATCTATTCTAATGCAACAGATATGTCAGTGAAGAGCAGCACAGACTGTAGCTGTCAGACTGCAGCCTCATACTCTCCCAAGAGCTCTGTGTGTTCACTGTGCTGTCCGTGCATAGGCTCCTCATCCTCACTGCTCTGTTTATCATAAACAATAATGTCTGCAATACATGCTTCTGAATTGTAACTTGAGTTAAGAAAGCATACTTATTAAAATAATTCTGGATATAAATTGGCTTGGGCCTATAAATACAGGCAGTATATCGGATGGGACAGTTTTTGGAGGCAGGGTTGGGCTGGAAATTTTGGTCCCCATCTAAACTCTACTGTAGAGTACTACAAATGGACAGGGCTGTAAAGTGGTACATGTTTTTCACCTTCTGACTTACAACTTTTGCTAGTTGTTAACTTGTAAGCAAGACAACAAGAAGTCCGAAGTAAGTAGGTGAAAGGGGGCATAGCTCTATCTACTGAATAAATGGTTTCCTCCACTGTGCATGCATACTTGGACAAGGACAATCAAAGTCAAATTCATCTTTATTGTCAATTTCAGCCATATGTACCAGACATACAGAGGAATTCAAAAAGACATTTCTCTCTGGCCCACAGAAAAAAGTATAAACATAAGTTAAAAGAAACATAGAACTACTATTAGGTATACAAAATTACAAAATATATACTATAGTGCATGTCAGGATGGTCTGTACATATGTGCAATAAGGTGCAATGAAGTGGGTGCAAAAATACAGGACGTAGTTTAACAGCAGCAGAAACAGTTATTAGTGCAATAAAAAGCAGATTTTTTTTTTTTTTTTGGGACTGTTGCTTCCTGATGAAAAGTCAAGGGGGGGGTTTGATGTGTGACATGACTGACCGTTCAAAGCACTTATGATGATGGGAGTCAGTGCAACAGGGCGGTAGTCATTGAAGCTGGATGGAGTGGACTTCTTCGGCACGGGTATGATGGTGGTGTCTTTGAAGCGTGATGGAGCAACAGCCTGGCTCAGAGAAGTGCTGAAAATGTCTGTGAAGACATCCTTGAGCTCCTCTGCGCAGTCCTTCAGTACAAGACCTGGGATGTTGTCTGGACCCGCAGCCCTGCGGGTGTTGATTGTGGAGAGTGAAGTGTGTTGTTCTGTGCTTCAAACTGGGCAAAGAAGCTGTTGAGTAGTAGTCGGACTAAATTGCCTCATCTATATTTACTGTAGATCACAACAGATCACAAGTTGAAAATGAGAAATTTCATTATTTTTGAAAATATTATGCCTATAAAATCCCACATGAAGCAAGAATGGAACATTAGTTTTTAAGATAGTAATGAAAAGTAGAGGTGATGCTACAGAGATGCAAGTGACCCGTATCCCAACTATGTTGAAATGTGCTGCAAAATTGGGCATTGAGTTTCAAAAAGCAATGCAATTTCCAGTTTCAACTAAACATGGGGTTTAAGGTTTTGAAATAATCACATTTTGATAATGTTACACCAGTTTTACACAATGTCCCAGCTTTTTAAGAAACTGAGTTTACAGTAACTGTCTCAGTAGGGTCAATTATATGTTTTAGAGCTAATTTAGGTTTTTTTTCAACCTAAACAAACAAAATGATCATATTTCCAGTGATGTTTAAAGGTAATAATGTCTGATTTTTATGTCTTTACTTCCACACAGATAATTAGAAAACTACACATAGCACCATCACCACTAACAGAAAACCAAACTCTTTCATTTGGGATTTTTTATTTAATTTAAAAGAATATTTCCAGGGAGTAAAATGGAGAATATGCTTCTGAAAAGACTAGCTGCTTTTGAATTTTTAAAGGCCATTTCCAAAGCCCTCAAATTAAATTCCATTCATTGCAGTTTTACTAGGCTGGAGGCAGAAATGTCACGGTTAAATCTCTCTAGATCTTGAGGGAATCATTAAACCTATTTGTTTGCATTCCTTAAGACAGGTTTTTTTCCAGACTAAGAACATGAAAGGGACCACACCAAGTTTTATTTAATAAGTGAAGCCCTGGATTAAATCAGGAATATAACTGAACATAACAGACTTTGTTTCAGTCACGCTGTCATCCCAAACATGCCTCTCCAATAAGCCTGCTTTTGAGTTAGACTGTTGGAAATAGAAATGAAACAAGCAGAAGATAATGAAAAAAACTGTGGATGAATAGCTTGGATGACTGTGGTGTCTGTTTGCCACTGGGCGTGCAGAGTAGCATAGCATATAATTCAGATAATCCAGTTGTTGACAATGGGAATAACAACAGTATGTGCGGTCTTCAGAGGAATGCAGGGGTCAAGAGATTCTTTATAATGTTGATATTATGGCAAAGAAAATCAGAGAAATAAAAAAGGTCAAAGAGTTTTGTTGGTTTGAACAGTGCAGAAAAGACTGTAAATGAAACATTTATATTCAAAGCTCCTGTTTGCTCCTGTTTGCTAGATATGAAAATGTCTGAAATTCAAGCTTTATGATCTACAAAAGCAATCGTGACAATTAGCATGATAAGGATCAAGTAATTCTAGACTGACATTTTTCATCTTTTTCATCCAAAACCCCTGACACAGGGTAGGAGCTGAATGCAGTAATTAGCTGCATGTTAACAAAAAAAGATTTTTTTTACATTTACTATGGCAATGATTCTGAACTAGTGATTATTTGATCTTTGAAAAACAGCAAAATTAGACCTGGGGTCCGGGACCCACTGGGGGGCTGCCAAAGATCTCAGGGGATGCAAGGCTTTGTCTGTTCTGAGCTGGTCAAGATTAGATATGCAGATATGAAGTAAAATCATGATTAAGCGCTTAATTAAAAGTTTGAACAATGGTCTTTTGGTTAGAAAAAACCCATGAAGGTCGACCTCCTTAGGGTTTTATCCATGAAACAATAAATGGATGTTCATTTTTAGCAACAATATGGCACTATCATTTTATGTTGTTCGGTTCTTGGGGGGGGCTCAGTTTGTTTTTGAAACAAATAGGGGGGGCTCCAAGGAAAAATGGTTGGGAACCCCTGATCAAGACAGAATATAGGAGTTTGCCAGCAATTACTAGAGATTTTAAACAAGAAATTGCCAGTATCTTGTGGCAAGAGTTTTGTCTGACACCAGTTTTGTCTGACACTGTTTCCTATTGTAATGAGTGGTCTATTGCAGTGGTTTCCAATCTCCTTTCCTTATATCTAACAAAATTTAGATATACCAAGACCCTCACAAAAATAACACATGGCTGTCAAAAGAGATTAGATTTAGTTCAGATTTTGTTGATAATATCCCAACAGAAAAAGTATTTTGGTAATTTAATATAGATAAAAGCACTTTTAATTTTGACAGTCTCAGAGCAGACAGAACCTTGTCCCTTAGGTACCCCTGGACACCAGGTTGGGAACCAGCGATGTAAAACTAATTCTTTACCTTACCTATTTTTACAAAAAAATTATACAATGAAAAATAAATAAAATGTTCTAAGAGTTTTAGCAAATTAAAGATATTTATTTTTGTGCTGTATTTTTTTGTGCATTTTGGTCTCATGCCTGTAAAACTTTATAGACTTCAGAGAAAATGCCTCAAAAAAAGACGGCATGCATGAGCATAAGTATTTGGCCACGCCTGTTAATTGTTGAATTCAGGTGTTTTAATCAGACAAATTGTCACAGGCCTATAAAATCAAGCACCTAGCCATGCAGTCTCCATTTGCAAACATTTGGGATACAAAATGAATAGATCTGATGAGCTCAGTGTGGTACTGTGATAGATGCTACTTTAGCAATAAAAAGGTTCATGAAGTTTCCTCCCTGCTAGATATTTAACAGTCAACTGTATATTATTAGAAACATAAAATGTTTAGGAACAACAGCGACTCAGCCAATAAATCATAGAGCTGGGTCAACGACTTTAAAAGTAGCCAACACTCTGTTGATTCTATAGCCGAAGAGTTTCGAACTTCCACTTACAATAATGTTACCACAAAAGCTGTGGGAGCTTCATGGATTGACTTTGCACATACACAGCTACACGCAAGCCTCTCATCACCAAGTCCAGTGTCAAGCATCAAATAGAGTGGTGTAAAGCACACCGACACTGGACTGTGAAACAGTGGAAACGTGTTCTGTGGAGTGACGAATCATGCTTCGCTGTCTGGCAGTCAGATGGATTAGTCTGGGTTTTTGCAGATGCCGAGAGAACTTTACCTGCCTGACTGCACTGTGCCAAATGCTAAGTTTGGTGAAAGAAGGATAATGTTAAGGAGCTGTTTTTCAAGGTTTGGGCTAGACCCCTTATCTCCAGTGAAGGACAGTCTTAATGCTTCAGCATACTGAGTGATTTTGGACAATGCAATGCTTCCAACTATGCGGCAACAGTTTGTGGCAGGCCCTTTTCTATTGCAGCATGACTGTGCTCCAGTTCACAAAGCAAGGACTGTAAAGACATTAGATTCTGGCAATGTGACAACCCTAGTATTCTGCTACGTCTACTCTGGTTCACCAAAATTTGCTTAAACTGATAATTCTTCACAGGAGCTTTAAAGACGCATTGTTTATTCTAGGACTGGAAAAGACATATTTGTATGTTTTTACATTCTCATGTTTGGCCTTAGTTGAGCATCATCCTCCATCCTCACTCTTCTCTATGCATCCACAGTCACCTGCTTGAGTCCAACCTTTCCAAACACGAGCATTAAAGCTGTAAAACACAGTGTTTGAACGCTACATTCCAGAGCGCTCTCAAACTTCTGGCATTGTAACAAAAGCTCTCCAAACACTGACCTTTTCTCAACATACCTATCTTTTCTCTCCACTTTTTTTTCCTCTGACTCATGGCCCATTGTACTTCTCCTACTCAGCAGTGCTGTTTGCTCGCTGTCCTTGCCTCCCCTCCCCTCCAATGCCACCCACACGTCTCCTCATCCATCCTCTCGGAGAACAATACATAGAGAGCTAACGACTGTAATTACCATAGCTTATGAGTTACAAGGGCTCAGGAAAAAAAGAAGCATGGACCAAAACAGGAAGAACGTGTAGAAGATGGGGGGAAAAAAACATGCATGGATCACATTATGAATGCATTAGCCATATGCCAGTAAAGTAGGACAACAGCTCTTTAATGCATGTGTGGTGATGTGAGTGACTTCACCTCTGCTGCTCCATACATACACCCACCTACCCACTGTATAGAATGTACATATGGAGACAACATAGGGGGCATCTGCCACCCATACAAGTGTTTGAACCTAGGCTAATCACCATGGTTACGAGGCCTTTTGGCTCACACTGATTGGCCTGCATTATTGCAGCGACCCGTGATTGACTCCCCCAACCCCCTGTGGGTTCTCATTGGCTGTTTGCCCCAGGATAATAATGATGTCATCATGTGTGGCATGGTGCAGTAGAAGTGGCATTAAGGCGTGCTCTGTTGGGTATGAGACATTACAATTAGATCAAAGCTGGAAGTGGAGGCCATGTTTGATGTGGAGTTGAACCTCCTGACAGGAGAAGTGTAACACCAAAAGGAGCATGGCGCTGTCAGATGTGATGTTGTGGCTTTTTGGGGGGGATGACATTACCCTGGAGATAAGTAGACACTTTAGAAATACAGTATCAACCAGGTTGATGTTGTAATTCTGGTGATTACCAGTAGAGGGCATGTTTAGAAAGCAAGACGGAGAGAAGTAAAGCAGCACATGCTCATACTTGAATTAGTTTCATGTTGTCATTTTCTGATGAGCATCGAGAAATTTCCCTGTTGATCATCATCATAAGATACAAACACAGACACACACAGATCATCATTTCTGCACTAATTAAACTGTAAATTTTGCTGCATCTGTCCTTGAGTTACGTCTAAATTCACATGAAGTCAAACATGGTGTCACACATTAAGCAATGGTTTAACCATTTGGCAAAGGTAGACGACTTCCTGAGGCCTTGTGCTCCATGAGGCCTCAAGATAAGGTCATTACAAGTGTATGAAACATGCAGTAGCCTACATATCTGCAATAACAGTGTTAGAGACATGTATTTTGAATGTAAATAAGGAGTTAATTGTGAATAAAATAACATCAAAATCTGATAATCCAAAAATGTCCTTAAGGAGGACCCCTAGCTCCAACAGCAATGTCCAAGCCCCTCAGAAAGCTCCAAAATATCTTCGTATCAACTTAATCATAGTTGGGTAGGTCCCATATGGATAAATCTAAACTGTAATAAACAAAATGTATGATTTGATCTGAGTTTTATTTTTTAAAGTTAAATTGTTATAGAGACTTTGAAAAATATTACAATGTGCTTAGTTTGAGTTATGATGCTCTTCTAAGAGCTAAGTAGTACAGTTGGCTATTTGGGTTTTAATATTTCACATATAGGGATGTGCTGTTACTTAAAAATCAGTTTTATGATTGCTTTTGCAGTCAGGGAAGGGCCCAATATTGTTCCTTGCCTCTGGCCTCCACATTACTAAAAGTGCCCCTTGAATCTATCTTGCTTTTTAAAGAGTATTTAGCCACCTCTTCATGACTCAAATGTACTCACTTATCAGCTGTCTATTGCACTAACAAGAGAATAAGCATGTTCTCTGAAGGTGCACATGACAGGATGATAGATGGTGTGAGATTCAGTTTTGGCTTAATGTTATGATGACATGAGATGCACTTTTTAAAAACATCTTTCATAAATGATGATTTCCTCTGGTTGAATGGTTATGAAACAGGAGTTGACCTTCAGAGGAGGAGCCTTCTTTGTTGCAGTTAAATTGATTGTAGCTAAATCTAACTATGCTAGCTACGGAGTTAACGTTACTACGTAAGCAATTATAGCTATGATATCTTTAGCTGTAGTAACATTAGCTAATGTTAATGTAGCTAAGGCTAACATAGCTAGGATCAGCGTCAATAGCAAACACAGCATACACTAACATAGCTTATTGGTAGGTTCATTAGCTACAATGTGACATTTTCAGCCTTAGCTACATTAGCTGCCTTAGGATGTTTTCATCGAGGACACACTTTTTTGTCCCGTAAGCAGACTGTTTACTCGGCTTGATTAAATGTTTTGTAATCATTTTTATTTACCTTTTACCTTCTTAACCCTTATCTTAACCTTTACCTGATGTTTAATCTGGTTTTATTTGAAAAGTTTTAGTGTGAATTTCCATTCTGACAGAGGCTGCGCCTCACTGTAGTGGTTTTTACGAGGTCTTAGTGCTGCGGTCCGCAGTCAGACTGCCTTAATATTAACAGCTTTCTCCCTCATTATGAAAGATTCATCAATGCAACAAAAAGTGATTTAAGATGAACAGAGTCTTCAGTTGACCATGGAGGTGGGTGGAGCTAAGCAGCGCTGGTCTCTATTTGTCATATTGTGTTGTTTTGATTGAGAGCCCCTGTTGGTGGAATTTACATACTTTGTGTTCATGTCATGTTTTATGATGAAACATATTCTGTTATATTTAAAGGGGACATTTTATGCAAAAATCACTTTTTCAGGATTTTCTGACAAAACATGCCCCCTCCCCGAACCTTTCAGAAAATATGTGCTGAAATGAGCCGTTCTCAGATATTACCCTCATGATGTCATATAGGGAATTAGCACCGCCTCCAGGTTCTGTTGACCCTCCCTGCTTGGAAGAAAGTTCTGCCATCCTCCTCCTGGCCAGCTGAGAGGTATGTTTTGGGGACCTATAAGACCAATAAAAACTTGTCTTTAAAAGGGTAAAATATGTCCCCTTTAAACAGTCATCTCTCATTTTAAACTTTGCAGTGTGTCTTCAGTCCCCTCATCTAACACCTGTACACTGCAGCTGCATTTACGGGCATTAAAAATCATGGTAAAGATAAATCAAATTGCCTTAATGATAGTTTTGTTTGCAGTTGTTTGTCATTAACCATTACCATTAATTTCAGTCATTTATAGCCCATAAAACTCCTCACATGTGCTTTGAAAAGTCTTCCACTTTTTGAGGAGCATTACCCTTTAAACATCCTTTTATTTAAATGCCACACTGAAACATACCCCTATGGGCACATACATACCAGGATGATCAACAAACTAAAACTGTAACAGGAAGAGGTGATAGCATCACTTCCTCCCTGATAACTATGGAGCAGCGTCTGAAGCTGAATGTGTGACTATGGGAAAAAAAATGTGATTATGTGACACCACATTCACTTTCCACTGCAGTTTTTCACATTGCTGAAGGGACAGAGTGTTATAGCGGGCTTCAGCAACAGTGCATGGTGGATATTCTGTCATTGGGTTCATGTAAAAGAGTGATTAACTCATGAATCTCTGCAGTGTTCTCTTCAGATTCCTCCCTGCAGCTAATGACTCATCACTACACTTTAGGTAAATAGCTGCAACAACTGAGACCTATTAGTGATATGTTAGTTGTAATTAGAGACAATTGCTTACCTTTGGGATTTGTAACAGCCCAGACGAAAGTCCCAAGGTTCACACCTCCGCTTCCACACATGCATAATGCAACAAAAGACTGCCCTGCATTCACCCTGCAGCTTTAGTTCGAGTCATATGGGGGCAGAAAGTCTCACACAGGAAAATCAGGCAAAAAGCACAGATGTTGTGATAGAAGGGGAGGGAAATACACACTTTTGTGGTGTTAACCATATCTGCAAATGTTTATTTGTGAGAGAAAGTGTGAAAAAACAAGAGAGGGGACAAGTGTCTTTGTTGAGGGGGAGGTCGCACTAAAAGTGGCAGCAATTTACCCTCAGAGGGAAGCAACCAAAGGGGGAAAAACAGTGTTTAATTTTCTCACAGATTGCAAATGGAGGCAAAACTGCTCAGAAAACACACTCAGAATTACACACACTCCAAACCAGCTGACAGGTAAATCGAGGAACACACAGAAATGAAACTAATTTTCTCCAAACTGCTTGATAAGCGATATCTTTGTATAGAGGATAAACAAGGAAACAGCTACACATTGCACATACACACACAATGAAGGGCCACATCTCAGTCCCTCTGCAATTAAAGTCTTAGTCATACTGCGCCAAAGGCTATTTCAGTCCTCTTCCAGCCCAGTTTCCTCTTCAGCCATCTCCAGAGTATATTTTTCTCCTCTTTCTGCCCCTTTTTTGCTCAGTGACAACCTTGTGAGTCAATAGATGCTGCTCATAATCGACTCGGCCAATCTGAATGACAGCAGAAGAAGAAGAAGAAGCAATGGAGGCTTGAGAGTGGAGAAGAAGCTGCTCTTTTTTATGCCCACTCAAAAAAGGAAAAACCCACACAGCATGCTCGACAACTGTCCCTCTTAATCACTTAAACATACAGCAATCTCATCGTCCTGTCACTCAGTCATAAAACAGAACAGATCCCTCCACTCCAGCTCCTGTCACTCTCTCCCACCCACACTCCTCGGCTTGCCGTAGATGTGCCGTTTCTGAGTGGGGCCCAGAATATCGCTGAATGACAGTTCTGCCCCAACATGCCACGTCTGCCGCTGACAAATCTGGCAGCATCTTCTTTCCTCTCTCTCATCTGTTAGCGACGTCTTCCTCTCGGGCTAAATTCCTGTCCATGTTGTGCAGGTATTCATTTTTTAGACCTTTCATGCTGTCAATTCAAAAATCTTCTCCTGATGTATCTCTGTTAGGGTTTCCTTGTTGCAGAAGTTCATGCAGCTTTCGTCACATTAAATCTTATGATACAAAAAAATGGCTACAAATAACAGCCGGGGGAGATGCATGACACTCTGCACCATGCAAATTTGACACATTATGAAAGCAGCGTAGTGGAAACGTTCTCTCTGTCCTTCTCTAAATGTGATTTTCTGGAAATACCCTGCAGGATGTATTGACACTCCAGAGACAGAGGCAGTGGTATGAAGTCATTGTCATATAATCAAAGTCTGCAGTGTGCTGAAAGCATCCATAGTAAATGATTTAAGATGGCCTGCCTCCATAGAAACAATGATATCATCAGGGCATTCAGCCTGACATCACTGATAAATGTTTGTCATTCACTGCTGTGTGACTAAAACGATGAAGGGATATCGAGGAAAGTGATTGGAAAAACATTCAAGTCAGCACACAGAGGAACAGGTTGGGGAGGTTTAAAAAAAACCCAATCATGGCCATGTGTGAACAAAGACACTGCAGTATGAGCTCATCGGAGAAATAAGTGAGCTCATGTTTTAACAATTAAAGCGGTAGTCACAAAAACACTGTTTTTGTTTTTGCAATATTTGTCAGACATTGAACTTTGCCTGAAATCTCTCTCTTGCTCTCTCATTTCCTCCTTATTAAGCAGCTGAACTGTTGCAATGAGAGATATCGATTCCTCTCAATGACTCCCCGCACTCTTAAATACTCCCTTTGGCTTGTAAGTTTCAGAGGATTTTTAAGCAGCTGGATATGTGACAATGAGATAGACTGGGCTTAAAGCTCCTGTGATGAATTTTTAAGTGGCTACGAAACAGGCTGAAGTTAATGGTGATGCCTGTTAATGACATTCAAAAGCAAATGTGAATATCAGCATGAGGATTTTGCTCTAAATAAAGTAAATTTTGATGTCTGATGTTCCTGGTGTGGGGTAGGGGTCAGATGAAGAAATTAACTTTTCTGTTGGCAGAGGTTCTGTCTTACCCTGTTATTGATTTTTATAAAGCAATCATGGTCAGTATAATTTGGCTTTTTGACACAAACATTTTGCAAAGAAAATTTTTAATGTCAAAGTGAAAACAAATTTCTACAAAGTAATAAAATAATAAAATAAAAATATGAAATATAAAATAAGTGATTGCATAAATGTTCACCCGTTAAAGTAACTGACCTAATTCAACAGAGATCCAGCCAAGTGCTGTGAGTTGTCTCACAATTAGTTAAATGGGGATCACCTGAGTGCAGTGAATGTGTTTGAAGGTGTTTCAAGTAATTGTAGTATAAAGACACCTGAGTCTGGAAGGTTCTGTCACTGGTTAATCAGTATTCTGGGTACCATTACACCATGAAGACAAAATAACACTCCAAGCGACTCAGAGAAAAAAGTTATATATCCAAGGAATTGAGTATCCCCCAAGGCTCAATTAAATCCCTTATCGGGAAATGGACGGCCTGATCTAGGCCGTCCTCACAAACTGAGTGACAGTGCAAGAAGGCAACTATTTAGAGAGAAGCCACCAAGACACCTATGACAACTCTGAGGAAGATACAACCTTCAGCAGCTGAGATGGAAGAGACTCTTCTTACTGCAACTGTTGCCCAGATTCTTCACCAGTCAAAACTTAATAGGACAGTAGAAATTTTTTGATCCAATGAGAACACAATGGTGCTTTTTGCCCATCAGACAAGATGCTATGTCTCACCAACACCAAACATTGCACACATCACTATAAGCACACTACCCTCACTGTAAAGTAAAGTGGTGGCAGCATCATGCAGTGGGGATGTGTCTCAGCAGCTGGCTCTTGAAGTTTGGCTTTTTGAAATATCTATCAATAACAACAAAAATGGAAGAAAGAAAACTCATTCTCCAACTGGTGCCAGCTCCTGTGGTTAACATAAATGATCTGCTTCGTAGAATGGTCTGGCTTTTGAACAATACAACATTACTCAGTCACTGACTCCTTACTGCTTATTTTGTTAATCACCATTTCAATAAAAATGTGTTGTTTCCTCTGACAAAGCATCCCAAACAGCTGTTATGTAGCTGAAACTCATATTGGAAAATGGGGTCAAACACAGATGCTTTCTTAGTGCAAAATAAAATGCTTCAGAATTTTTTGGTATATGGGGTTCAATTCAGATAGAATAGATTTTGGCCCATTTTTCCCTTAACTTTGCTAAAGTATGCAGAGAAGCTATACCCACCTGCTATACTGTATAACCTAGCTTCTCCAAGCGTGTCCTAATGGCACTACTATTGTCAAGTACCTTATAAACCCAACTTAAAAATACCTAAATATCCCTTTAATGGAATTTTACAACATGTGTGAGTATCAAGCTAACAAACTTAAATTATCCATCTGAAAAGTGACTTCGCAGAGGAATTATGCACCAGCGGCTACTGATAACGAGAGGTTGGACTTAAACCCAGAGGGAGCACCACAGCCTCTGCAAATAGGGCATGACCCGTGATGATCAATTAACTATTAACTACTTTGACCACTGCTTGGTAATTTTCCCCACCACAAGAATTAAGATCTTTGTGTTTAAAACTAAAGTGAAAATATAACAACTACACATTCCCAGTAAAAAAAAAAAAAAAAAAATCCTTGAATTGAAAGAATTAATATTTCTTTAATAAGGGCAGTGAAAAACAGAAAATAACAATGCTGCAGGGTGTTATCAAGATATCAAGAATTACAGTGTCAAATATGGTTTACTTCCAAATTCAGACGGAAATTAGATATACACCTGCTCAGATTTTATAATGTATGTAGTCTGAAAGCCGGGATGACACTTACTTATCTGAGAGTATATCTCAGATTGGAAATACATGCTGATACTTTCAAAATAAAATTGAGATTAAACTTCCATTAAGGTAAGGGTTAGGATACCAAAAGTTAAAATTAAAAACCTGATCTACAAATCGTGATTTCATATATAAATATTTAATAATGCCAAGTTAATAGTCTGCCTACAGGAAAAAAAAAGCTGTCCTCCATGATAACATTCCAATGCAGCCAGCATATCTTAAGTAAGCTACACAACTTTGAGCTATGTAGTAAAAGCTAAGCTCAGCTAAGCAGCTATGTAAGCTGTGTATGTCATCTGCTTATCTTATATAGCTTTAACTTTAATTGCTAAAGCTAATCCTGCTAAAGCTAACTTAGCTATAGATAACTCAGCTACGCTGCTAATGTCGCTACGCAGCCAAGTTAGCTAAAGTTTAGCACACAAAGCAGCTATGTTAGCTAAGGTGCATCATCTACATAGCTACACTAGCTTTAGCTACGTTTGCTAAAGCTCACATGGCTAAAGCCAACTCTACTTTTTTTGTGGAAACTTTAAACACATAGCTAGCATAGTTATGTTAGAACACAAAACTATCGCCACCATAGCAAGCCACTGTTTGTGTTAGCTGCATATAAAACTGATCTGTGCTTAATTTAATCCCAGATTTGACCTTTGACCATCTCTCTCAGCTTTATGTATGAAATGTGTCTTGGTCTGTCATGTTTGCAATGTAGTTATTTCATGAATGTAAAATGGAACTATGTTGTAGCAGCAAATTAAGGCACTTCTTTCTGAGATATAGTGTCTCAGATAAACAGTCTGTAAGAGAAGTTGCAGAAATGTACAGTCTGCAACAGATCCTTCTCCATTATTTAGCAATTTTATCTTTTCTGAAAGGAGATTAACATCTATTAGTTTGACTTTGACTTGTAAAATGGTGTCAAATTATTAACAGATGTGCAAGAAAAAACTGCATATTGACACATTTATTCTCGTAATCATATCAGTTCTCATGCTGCAATGCTTCACTGATGTTTCATAATAACTCTGCTTTTCATTTAGAGGGATTTTGATGATTAGAAGGAATGGAGAAGGAAAATAAGAAGATAGATAGATAGATAGATAGATAGATAGATAGATAGATAGATAGAAAAAAAACTCGTTGCTCTGAGCAAAAGCCTTTCTCATCTTTATTTTTGCACCTCTCTTTCACTCTTTCGCAATACAAGATAAAGTAAAAAGCCTGAGGGTCCAGAGTAATCTATTTTCCCTGCACCTACACACTGTGAGTCATCTCTGCTCACTCCGCTAACCTCTGCTTTCTCTCCCTCTCGTTCTGTAAAGATGGCACATAGGAGGAGAGCCTCCTCTCCTAGACGAGCTGTTTGACTGTGACCCCCGCAGACTAATGGAGCTCTTCGCTGTGACACCCTTTCACATCTCAAACTGAATTAGAAAGCTGTATGTAAAGCAGGACACATGGTGCATTATTCCTGCTGCTGCTGCCCCTTGAATGCAGGTAGTAATGGGTTCAACTCTCAGTGCTTGGTGTTATATCATTTTCCTTTGGTTCGGCAGAGAATTTTTGTCCAAACACTCAGTGCAATACTCCTCACTTGGTTCATCTGAATCATGTAAGTCTCTCATAGTAGCATATCATAGGTGGGGCCTATTTTCTCTGTTTAGCTGGGAGTCATAGTTGTGGTCTGATGTTTCGCAAGAAATTCATGGGATATTTGGGATAGCATCAGACCTTGTATCATGAAGTTATTCCCAAAGCTTTTCCCTCATTTTTTCCAACACACTGCTTCAAATTGTTGAATTCATAGTGGGACTTTAGAAGTGGTTATCTGGCAAATCTCCTGTCACATTTAATACCAACAAGTCATCCAAATTGAAAAACAAAATATATCATTTATCAGGCCTCTTTTGAGAGCAACACACAGGATAATTTGCCAGGGTAAATTCTGTCCTTACCATAAATTGCCCCTGAAAAATAACTCAGTTATTTGATGTGACAACACAGTGGGAAACCAGTTAAAATAGTGAATCTAATAAATTTCATTAACATACAATTTCCTGCAGCACTGTGTTGGTATAAGGTAAATGTTACTTGTAGTCTGGAAACTCAGTGATATACAAGTTATTTTTACTCATATCAAGGGCATAACCATATCATATGTCACGTTTAAATCATTCTAAAATCATCTACACTAAAACTAAGTCTTTAAGATATCTACCTTCGAATTAACAATCAATAAAAAAATATCCATCCATCATCCATTATCTTTACAACTTGTCCAGTTTGGGGTCATGGAGAGCTGTGGCCAAGCCCCAGCTGTCATTAGGGAGAGACGGGGTACAGCCAGGGCTGATTGCCACTCAATCACAGGGTGGACTTATACCTATGGATGATTAATGGCAACCTGATATGCCAGATAGACCGTGTCATAAACCCACTGCATGGATGTATTTCACATTCATCTGAGAAACCTCCCATACAAAGCGTTTGGGAAGGGCAGGATTTTTCATAAAATTCCAAGAAGGTGATTGGACGAATGTTCTGTCACGTTCATGATAGGCCAATACGAGCGACAAGATAAGATGAGGTAGGCATAAGCAGCTTCAGTACTAACCTGAGCTGTAAAGGTGAGTAGCTGTTGTTTTCTGTTGTCAGAATGCCGTTGTCTTTCATTCTGTTGTCTACATCTTATGCTTTGCATTTCTGTTATGCCTGTTTGCATTTGTCTTTTCTGTTAATACAAGCATTTTGGATATACTGTTAATTATTGAATTCAGGTGTTTGAATCTGACCCCTTGTCACATGTTTATAAAGTCAAGGACCTCGCCATGCAGTCTCTGTTTGCAAGCATTTGTAATACAAAATGGGTCGTTCTGAAGAGCTGAGTGACTTCAAGTGTGGTACTGTGATAAATGCCATGTTTTCAGTATGATGGTTTGTAAAAATTTCATCCCTGCTGGATATTCCACAGTCAGCTGTAAATTAGAAAGTGGAAGCATTTAGGAATAACAGCAACTCAGCCACAAAGCAAAAGACCACATAAAGACACAGAACGGGGTCAATGACTGCTAAGGCACATGGTGGGTAAATGACCCCAACACTCTCCTGATTTAATAGCTGAGGCATTCTGAACTTCAACTGTTATTAATGTAAGCACAAAATCTGTGTAGCAGGAGCTTCATGGATGGGTTTCCATGGATGATTAACTGCATGCAAGCCTCACATCATCAAGTTTAATGCTAAGCATCAGATGGAGTGGTGTAAAGCACAGAGTGGAGTGGCAAATTGTGCTTCTCTGTTTGTCAGTCAGATGGGCGAATCTGAGTTTAGCAGATGCTGGAAGAACATTATCTGCCTGATTGCACTGTAATGACTGGGAAGTTTGTTGGCGGAGGAATAATGGTATGGGGCTGTTTTTTGGACAATGCTATGCTTCCAACTTTGTGGCAACAGTTTGGGGAAGGCCCTTTACTATTCCAACATGATTGTACCCCAGTGCAGAAAGCAGGGACTATAAAGATATGGTATGATGAGTTCAGTGTGGAAGGCATAGAGCCCTGACCTCAACCTTATCAAGTGCCTTTGGGATGAACTGGAACAGGGATTGGGAGCCAGGCCTTTTCGTCCAACATCAGTGCCTGGCCTCGTAAATGCTCTACAGAATGAATGGGTGCAAATTCCTACAAATCTTGTGGAAAGCTTCCAAGAAGAGTGGGGGCCGTTATAGCAACAAAAAGGGGCAACTGTAATGGTCAGGCAGCCAAATCCTTTTGTTCAAACTGTGTATATCCTGTATCATGATCTGTGTGTATTATTTTCTGTTAAATCAGTCAAAATTTCCAAAAGTTGAAGTAGATTTCAAGTTGTTCTTACCATTTGTCACATTTCACACTTGAAATGTATGAAAGCCACATGTGCCTCCAACATAAATAATCCACAAAACAGTGTTTGAACCCAGTGGCTTGGACTGGAAACAGAGCAGGGTCAGTGTGTTTGTGGGTCTGCGACAGGGCCTCCATTCACATGAACACAATAGTGCCAGCTAGTACAGTCGCCCCACTGTCCCGTCTGGTGGCCAAACGGCAGAATGCAGACTGACCTACAGTATGGCTCCACTCTCTCTCTCTCTCTCTCTCTCTCTTTCTTTACTTCTTTTTGGGTGCAGACACTCTCATTCACACTGAGCACAAGAGCCCACTCAGAGCGCAAGTGAGAAGAGGCATTCATTGAAGCAGAAGAGAGAATTTGGGGAAAACCGTTTGGCCAGCATTTGACAGGAGGGGAGAGGGCAAACGTTCAAACAAGCACGACACACACACCACACAAACGGGCTTGTAGATCTGGAGCCGCAACATCCCACCCTGTTTCAGTTTCCTGTCAACGGCCACAATAGTATCTGCCTGCAAGCTGTGCAACCCAACCCTATCTTATCAAGTGCAGGCTCAGACACAGCCACAATGCTCCACGAGAGAGAGGGAGAGAATATTATGTGTGTGTTCCCCAGGAGGCATGAGCAAATGAATTCACTTCACAGGAATGCACAGCTGAGTCTGAGTGTTTTTACATCAAAACACCTACTGTATGTTTTTGATAAATGGCTGCCAGTTCATCAAAATGTTCTTATTAACTCGTTTTTCAATTGAATTTACACTCCCGAAGTTTGAAATGCTACCACTCTTAGTTTAAACGTGTATAACAGAGATCATAAGCATCACATAAATCATGTTTCTACCTCAAATATTTCAGTAAAACTTCTCTGGGAGTCAGGCCTGTGGGAGTTAGAGTATATGCACACAAAAACTACATAAAAAGAAGTGCAAATTTTGACCAGAATTTGCTTAAAATTTTCCAAAAACGTACACACTAATAATGCAGAGACTTGCCTATAGAAAGGTCATTTTGTCTGTAGTAGCTGGCCAACAGCTAACAAGTAGCATAGGCCTTTTTGGTCTGAAAAGGAGAAAGTTTTGCAAAATGAATATTCACATTTCTTGGTTATTCTCCTGAAATAATAAAAACTAGGGATGCACATTATAATATTGGTCTGATATTGGCAGATATTAGCTTAAAATGGCAAATATTGGGGCGCAGGTGGCCGAGTGGTTAAGGCGCGCCCCATGTACGCAGACGGCCCGGGTTCAAATCTGGTCTGAGGCCCCTTAACGTATGTCTCTCCCCCACTCTCAACCCTGTTTCCGACTCTATCCACTATCCTGATCTATCAAATAAAGGCACAAAAATGCCCAAAATAAACCTTTAAAAAAAAAAAAAGGCAAATATTTGTATAGGCAGATATCAAAATTTCTGCAGATATTTACATCAGATATTTTGACTGTGTATTTCAGCCTATCAACTTTAAGTTTGGTTGATATGTACTAATAAATTAGTGGAGATTTAGGCTGAACCAACAGACCTATGTCAGTTGAGGTCTTTTTCTTTATTTATCCTCAATCTTTAAACTTGAGAGTGTTTTTAAGGACTAAAGTTTGTTTCCTTGGTCATCCTCAAACCTTAAAGTGTGTCCAAAAGGACTTAAATGTCTTGTCCGAAAAGCATATTTAAATATCAGTATCGATATTAGCTAAAATGAATCTGTAAATATTGGCATATCAGAAAAAATCCAATATTGTGCATCCCTAATGAAAACATGACTTCCTAAACAGCTTTGCAGTTTTGTCTTTTTTTCACCTGTAAATACAATTTAAAAATAATTGCTGTTACGTGGTTTCTTTAATCCTATAAATCCACTTACATTTTATAAATTTCCACTAATCTGCTTATGTCCTCTCCCTCATGCGTTGACTTCTCTGTCACTGCAGCTGTTACATTCTTAAGAGAACATTTCCATCCTGTCCTGGCTTGAATACTCGCTCTTTACCGCCTACAGTTCTCTGAAAATAGACAAATAACCCGTGGGGAGCCTGAGAGACACATTCAGAGCTTGAGAGACAGTAAATTGCCTTTCCTGAACCACGTTGCCATCGCATCATCTTGCTTTTAATTCTATCTCTCAGCCTTCCACAGATGTTTCTTTTTTTTTTTGAGTGCATTTATTAGAGCTTTTACAGCCAATACTGGCAGTGAAACCTGGAGAGAGAATGACTAGACAGACACTGAGGATGAGACGTGTTTGAAGTCTAAAAACACTCATCAGTTCTAAGCTCTACAGGCTTGGATCTTCAGTGCAAAGCCAAACTTTTGCATCTCATCACTGACTCTACAAAAAAGTTCCAACATGAATATTATTACAAAGAACCTTCTTTTGGATTGCTTGGATGACAATTTCTTATAACATTTATAAAAGCAAAAGAGGATAGAGTCTTCTTTGCTGTCATTTCTGTTAGGAAACTAGTAATGGTTGCTTTTACACACAGACATTCCTAAAAATTCCACTTCAGGACTAACCTGACACGCCAGATGGATTCGTTTCACACATCCATCTTGGAAAGCTTCAATAGGAAACGTCTGAGAAAAGGCAGAGGCTTTGAAAAAAACTCGGAGTGTGATTGGCTGAACCTTCTGTCCGTCACATCTCTACGGGCCAATATGAGCAACAAAACACGTGACGTAGCTGCTATCGAGCTGCGCAGCTACTGAGGAATAACGCGAAACATGGCAACTATAGACATGTAAGTACTCGACTTTTGTCGTTTTTGAAAGGAAAACAACTCACTGCTGTTCTTTGTTCTTCTTTTAACAAAGAAATGTTGTCAAGTTCTGATAGAACTGGCGCTTTAGCAGCATCCACACTAATCTCTTCCTCCATAACTGCACCAGCTCTTGATGCTGCTTGTTTACGTCATGACTCCGCTGCACCTGAAAGTACTGCCCCTCATCGCTGATTGGTCCTGTCACTTTCAGACCGGGCCCAAACGATTCAGATGGGAGCTTTGTGAGATGGATTCGCCAGTGAAAAACAAGGAAACTGGCTTACCCATCTGCTTTGCAAGGTTACTTAAGGACAGAATGCCCATGAAATCTTCCTCTTGTCTGTCAGCATATGCACCTTGCAGCAAGGAGACATTCCCCATCACTGGGGACAAAGCAGGATATGATGTTAAAAGAACAACATGTTAATGGCCTACAAAGTGTGTTACAAGAGGAGTGTAGGTGATACAATTCACAAGCCAGTAGCAGACAATAATCTTGGTCCATCACAAGAAAGCAGCAGAAAACATCAAGACATTCTGCTGGCAAACTGTAGATCTCAGACAACCCCTGCTTATGGCAACCTTATGGTTCTTAATCTGTTGGCACTGACCTGGTATGGTTGACAAAACTTCAATATTTATATCAACATTACGTAAAGTTATCAGTGAAACAGCTGAAAAGAGTAAACTGGTGAGAAAGTATTGAGCAGTTGGATTTTTTTATTATTCAACAATCACTTTGGCCATAAATGTTAACACTTACCCATGCAGTGTTGGTGATAAATCCTAAAAGCAATCCATTAGACTACACTGATTAGTTTTAGTTGCAATTTGTGGCTTAGGCCAGGCAAGTTATGCATTAAAGTAATCAATGAACGGCCTAGTGGTTGGATTGCGCCTTGTATGAGTTGGTGGCTCAGGTTTGGGTACGGTCTGTGGCTCCTTTAAACATGTCTCTCCAGCTTGTCCCTGTTTCTAAATCTGTCTACTGTCCTCCTCTATCACTGAAGGCATGAAAATCTCAAAAAAAGGGAATCAACGGTTGTTACTTTTTCATAAAAGTAATCCATTACTAGAAAAACAATGCAGCAATTCCCTTTACATTTTCACACAAAAATTAATAAATTCATAAAATAAAATCCCAGAAGTATCTGTACGGTTTCTCCATTTCTAAATATGTTAGTTTTCTCACTTTTTAAAAGCAGTAAGATTCCTGAAAATTTCTTGTTATGTTATGTTCACACATCAGCTCAGCTCAACCTCATGTGAAAATTGGTGGGCAGGAAAAAGGAGAAAATCAACTGTTGAAATTCAGACCTGCAGCTCAGCCTAAAAAGTTTCTGGAAATTTTCAGGTTTTTCTGTGTCTGTGTAAAACACACCATTTGTTAGCAGTTGTGAAAAAATTGTCATACAGTACAAACTGATACAGACATTGCTTCCTTTCCCTATAAAACCTGCTACCGACCTACCCTGTCTGACCTCTTTAGAAGACTGTGGGTATCCTCAGTCATCAACAGACCGTTACCAGTCTCTCAAGTTGCACCTCTAAATCCTTAAACTGTCTTCTACATAGTAAATATGGCAGGCTCCCTTTTCCTCACATATGCACTTAGTTAAGATGTTGTTGATTCTAAACTTGAAGCAGCAGTCACCCTACGCTGCTCCATATTACAGTTATATTCCAAATCAAATACAATAATGTATACCATATCTTAGGCAGGCTTGAGCTGGTACATGATACCCACAAATCACAGTGTAATTATATACTGTACACTGAGGGAGTGGATGGAGCTACAACAGACAAGTGCAGACAGCTCCAATTAAATGCTGGTTTAAGTGTCTTGTTGTCATGGCGACTAAGCTAGTGGGCTACCTCTGAAATTCTGTTTCATATTAAATGCTGTTGCTTTTGTTCCCGTGCCCGTCTCTTTATCCTTAACCTCCCTCTGCGTGTGTCAGTCTCTCACTTTCTTCCTTGTGTGTAACTGTTTGGCTGAAACAGCATCAAATACATAAAGTCCAAGTTAACCAGGTCCACGCTGCCTTATCATCCTCTCTGCCCTTCTCTACCTACATCCCTTTCCATTTCTCTTCCAGCTGTGCCCTGATCCATGTGTTACCACCTTCGACAGTTTGCAGACACCATGGGAAAAAAAAAAAGATGCCGGGGGGGGATTAGTGCCACAGGGGTTTTTACAATCTGTCTCTCCCCACATTTCTAAAGGAAACACTGTGTTTCATTGTTTACGCATGTGTTCAGAGACACAGAGGTACATAGGGTTTTATGTGATCAGTCTAATCTGAGAGAGAAAAGGCTGACAAAGAGGAGAAGCGTGGGAGCTGTGGAGCACTTTGATTTCACTGACCTTCCTTTTTTTGTGCAGTCTGGCTCTGCTGCAAGTCTGTGCAGGTAGAAAACACACAATCACAGACAGACACACAGTCAGCCAGCCACTAACAACACATATCAAACAGGTTAGAAAACCTGCAGTACTTGTGTTTCTGCAAACTTGAGCTTTGCTATTTTTGAAAGTCATGGAGTTGATCCACATTTTTGAATATATTGCAAACCTTAAGATTTACTGCTGTCCAAAAAAGCAGAAATGTTGATAGTCTGTATGACAGTGACAACAGTAATCCTGCTAAACATTCTTACTTATAAGGGTAATATATTTCCCATCTTTTAAGTCTGCCCTTGTGGTCGAAATAAAAGGACTGTGTCATGATTTGGCAAAAATATAATTAGGATCAAGCACCAGAGGAGGTTATAAACCAGCCTCTCTCAGAATGGTCAGTTTTGGTGTATGTCTCTTTAAATGCCAGTGAGGTCTTTCTCTCCACACCCCTCTCTTCCATGGGGTGTTTCAACACCAATACAGCTGTTCACTTTCATTGCAGTTGGTGGAAATACCAGGTGAAGGGCAGGTGGTATTATAATGACTCACAGTAATGTCACAGATTCTGATCAGACTATACTAAAGATACACACATGTGAAAAGTGACTAATAACATTTACTCAAATTGTTGTAATTGGGTAGTTTTTGGGGCTACTTGTCCTTTTTTAGTACATTTTGAAATCAGTACTTTTACTTCTACTAAAGCACTTTCTAACTAGAGTAACTGTACTTTTACTTGAGTACAATTCTCCTGAACGTTTTCTACCTCTGTTGACTACACAGCAGCACATAAAGAGATATGATTCCACATCACATCCCAAAACAGCTATTGTACACAGCAAAAACTCAAGTGTTGATATCACAGGGTTCAACATTTCAGATCCATTGTCAGTGAAACTGTCTTCACTGTTGGAGTTATTTGAGATTGTTGTTCCACCAGTGTTAGTTCAACTCTAAAGAGTCAATTGACCTAAGCTCTGCCATCTTTAATATGGGGGGGATGTGTGGGTGGAGTTACCCATCATGCCCTTTGGCAGAGTGTTTAGTTGTGTTTGGATGTTGAGGTATGAGGTTGAATCTCTGCTTTGTTCTTCCGGAGGAAACTCACCTTATCACAGATTTTAAAGAGTTACTACAGCTTTGCCATAGTATAACATATTTAACACTTTAAAAGTGTAGTTTAACTATATGTAGTATGGACCAATACTTGAATTTACTTGATTGAATTTATAGATGATACACAAAGCAATGAGACTGTTTTAGTGTTGGTGGGGACAGTTGCAGCTGTCTGAACTGAGCTGTCACAGCCCGAATCCGACTGTCTGATGCTGTGGCCTGCGATTCAGCTTGTCAAACTGCAACAGCTGGTTTTTGGATGTTGCAAGTGGAAAAACTGGAAATGGAATCTTGTTTTGACAGCCCTTTACAAATTCCCAAAATATCAATTCAAAGTAGATTATTCATTAGATTAAATCATGCTGTGAATTTTGGAAATTACATCGTTTGAACTCATTGCACAGAAACTTCAGCCCGACATACGCTCCTGTCCCTTCCTTTACTTATGCATGCAAGCAAAACAGTGTGCTATACTCACTAATAGATGAGAAATTAAAAGCTGTAGTAGCTAAATTTAGTAATGGAAAAAGACATGAAAACTCATTTCAAAACCCATGAAGTCCCTTTTGGCTTCTATGTGGACTTTTTTGCCAACTCCAAGTGATCATTCATGTGTTCTGCTCTGAGGAGAGGTCTTCGTCTAGCCACTCTGCCATAAAGCCCAGATAGGTGGAGGGCTGCTGTTGGAACTTTGTTGGAGCTTTGTGCCATCTCCACACAAGATCTCTAGAGCTCAGAGTGATCATCAGGCTCTTGGTCACCTCTCTTACTAACTTAGGCCCTTCTCTCCCGATTGCTCAATTTGGCCAGGCAACCAGATCTCGGAAAAGTCCTGGTTGTGCCAAATTTGTTCCATTTGAGAATTGTGGATGCCACTGTAATCTTGGGAACCTTCTGTGCAGCAGATTTTTTTGTAACCTTTCCCAAATCTGTGCCTCGCAACAATCCTGTCTCGCAGGCAGTTCCTTTGACCACATGTCTTGATTTTTGCTCTCATATGCATTGTCAGCTGAGGACTTCTATACATGTCTGCCTTTCAAAATTATGCCCAATCAATTTAATTTGCAACAAGTGGATTCCAATCAAGGTGTAGAAACAAAGATCAAGAGAAATGGGAGAAAACAGTACCAAATTTCAAGTGTTTTGGCACGGGGTCTGAATACGTCTGTCAATGTAATATTTCAAATGTTTATTTTCAATAAATTAGAAGCATTTTCTTAAATTCTGTTTTCACTTTGTCATTATGGGGTACTGGGTGTAGATTAATGATAATAAAGATATTTTGAGTGAAGGGGGTCTGAATACTTTCTGAGTGTACTGCAAATACCTCACTTCTTCAGGATATTTCTGATCGAGGACAGCTGCTCATAGATGACTGCAGCCTGCATCACTTCCCATCCAGAGTTCCCTCTCTTACTGAACAAGTGTTTTACCGACCTTCTTTAACTTTCTGAAGATAAATAGGAGAAACCAACCTCGATCAGAAGATTTGAATGGAAATTTGTCATCCAAGTAAGTTTATGGCTGTCGTTTTATCCTTCTAATGACTGAAAACAAGACAAGCTACAGTCTGTATGATATGTTTACTTATTGGAAAAAGCTTCTGAGGGGGAAACTGAGCTGAGATAACTAATTTTAGCTTTGCTACTTGTTGTTTCCTCTGACAAAGCCCGCAGACCAAAACAACTGTTCAGAGGTGGAGGAGCACTTAGCTGGTAGCCAAAGCTCACATTGCAAGACAGTGCCAAATAAAGAGGCTTGCTGGGTGGAACATAAAATGCTTTGAAAATTTTTAATGTAGGGTAAAATGGAGCCAGCATTGTTTCTGGCCCAATTTTCAACCTCTAACTTGGATAAGCTGAGAAACTATGCCCATCTGCTGGAAATAACCCTAAAAGTTTATATATGAAGTTTTTATAATAAGTCAAGTTTTAGTGTATCGATTATTCAAATTGTGTATTGCTGCCATTTTTCAGGTTTCCTGTGAAAAAGATCTCTGATCTCAATAGGTCTAACCTGATTAAATACTTGTTAAATAAAAAGAAATGTTTTTGGTGGTAAAAAAAATGTTTTCCAGCCATGTTTGTGACTTTTTAGCTCTCACTGGAAAAAGCTTCGGTTGTGATTTTTTTCTCAATCTGCATTGTTGTTCAAATGGTATGGTTTTATTAACTTGCCCGTTTTATCCATTCATATGTTGTCTTTTAAGATGCACTACAACTAAAAAACCTGGCAGAGTCTGTCAAATTGATAAGTTCATTTAAGGACTCCAATGGATGAAACATCCACAAGCCTGGCAATGGAGCGAGAATCTACAGCTCTTTGAACCAACCAAGCAGATAGACAGACTTCCATATGGGCAAAAGGACGTGTGGGAAGAAGATATGAGCTGACTTTTGTGTTATGTCTCCAGAAAGGCTCGATGACTCAGGTAGGCTGGGGGCAAGTTTGCTTTGGAGAACGATGGAAAGCTTGGAGATGTAGACAAGTATAGACAGGCAGGTATTAAGCATACCAGCCCAGAGAGGATGGGGGGGGGGCTGACAGATGAACACAACGCAGGCCTGTTGGGCATGGCTGTTATACAACAACAGCCGTGAAGGTGTAGACTAATTATAATGCACAACACAAGTTCATGATACTGTGGTTGTGCTAATTGTGTGGCACATGTGCATCTTTGTGTGAGTGTGGTGTCTCTGCTGCCTTTGCATGCGGGATTTATCTTTGCCCAGCAGGCAGTGTTGTACCATATGGTCCACAGAGTAGATACTGCTAAAACAACACACACTCAGACACAAAGACACGTAAGCTGAGACATGAACACAGGCATGTGCACATGGGAAAAACAGTGATGCAGAGGAAGAGACAGAGACTGAGAGTCACTGGTGAGAAAGGAAGAGCCATCTGCCCGTCCTGATTTTCTGGGATTCACAGATCGAGATAATAATTACACAACAAGCTAAGACTGAAATATAATTGCTTACATTTATATAAAACATTTGATAAAATCAGCTAGTGGGTTCGAAAAGAGCAGAGGAGAATGTCTCATTCTGCAGACAGGATGTTCAAAGCAGCTGAAAACAGTGACAAGGCAACCCCTGAACTCTCAAACAGCAGGACCTCTTAGGGGGGCTGGCTGGAGGTCCACTAAGCCCCCCCATCCTAGAGTCCATATGGTCTGAGGGCTTACGCACCCTGAGAAGACACATGAAGACAATCCCAAAGGCTGGATCCAAGGCCAGGAAGAAGAGACAGGAACAAGGAGGGGCTAAGCGGCGGGTTATAATGCACATTCATGTGTGACACACTCCAGGAAAGACCTAAGTGTGGGAACATGTGGACAGTCATTCAGCTGGTTTTAAGGCTACAGGCGGTTTGTGTATGAGGAAATGAACTCTACAGGCGATGTGACATGCTGGAATTTATGTGTGTGTGAGTTTGTGTCAGGGTAAATAAATAAAGAGCAGTAATGAGTGTGTCATATGATCCGCCCGCACGGTGACACTAATGGCATTAGCTTGAATGAGAGGCCTGCAGAGCGGCCTCCTCTCCTCTTCCTCTGTTTCCATTTCCATCCTGTCTCGCTCACTTTTCCCTCCCTTTCATTCCTTTGTTCCATCTCATTTATTGATTTGTTTTGGATTGTTTTAGACGGACTGTTGCGATGATTAGGTCTCCCACCTTCTTAATAGGATGGCACATCATTAGACTACAGCTGACAATTCACACTCAGTGATACACATCCCTGATATCAATCAGCATCGTAATTACTGGAATCAGCAGTTCTAAAATTGTAAGAGGATCAAAGGAAGTAATTAACATAATGAAGATGAGATGCGTCTGTTTAAATAATTATCCTGACAATTGACCTTGATGTCTATGCAGTCTCTCAGTGCCAAAAAAGTTGTTTTTACATGTTATTGTCTTAGAAAACATTATGCTTTGGATAGTGTTTTATAGCTTTAGATAAATTAATAGAGCACAAAATAAAGTAGGCCTACAGGATGGATCTTTGACAACTCTGTCCCACTCTTGTCTTCTATAAATATGAGGCATTAGCTAAAAAAAAAAAAAAAAAAAAAAAAGCGGTAAAAAGGGTGAACAAGCTTGCCTGGCTTGTCTAAAGTGTATAAAACTACCATGTTAATGCATATTTTTGCTATATGTATCAATATAATTTGAAAGGATTGCTTAATTTTGAAGCATGCAAAGTGAGATTAATTATGACGTGTCAGTTTGGGAAGTTAAGTTATGGAACGGACTTAATGATAAATCAAAGTCCCGTCAGTGTTCAAAAAAAAAAAAAATGTACAAGAAGCTTACTAACCCTCCAAAGCCGATGGATTGGCCAGACTCCATGTCTGTCATCAGGCAAATCCATTTTGCATAGCTCTTATCTGCTACAGCTGTTGTAGCAGTTAGCTTGGCTGTAGTACTGGTAAAGTGGCAGTTTAATCAGAACTCAAAAACATTTCTTTATTAAAACAACAGCAGAGAGGGTACTGTATGCTTCTCTTGGTGGAGAAGACGTTTTCGTTTGAAGACGTTAATGTTGGCCACATGAAGACTTGGCTAGCAAGTGCTCAGCCTAGCATAGAAGAAAGAAGAACACATAGCCCAGAGTTTGTTCAAAGTACTAAAAGCTAAAATAAATAACTAGATTAAGTCAAGTTTGAGTCATATGTACCAAATCCCATGTTAAAATGATTATATTTTGAACAGGAGGTTTGAAATAAGAAGCTTAAGCTAGAAGCTACTTAGCCTAGCTTAGAGGAAAGGAGGACACAGGAGAAAATGCTTGTCTGGCTTCACCAAATATCAAAAAAAATATATATATATATTTTTGTTCTCACAGGAGCAAATAACACACTTAAGCTGGTACTTATAGCTTAGCTTAAGACAAGGCAAACACAAAGAGAAACAGTTTGCTAGGCATGTCCAAAGGATATAAAAGTAAAATAACATGTTTTTTTATGTTATATGTATCAAAAAAAGGTTTGTTATTTCAGGGGAGGTTGTAACTCAAGCTAGCTGCTAGTCAGCTAAGCTTTGAAAGAAATGTGGACACAAAGACAAAAAGCTTGACTATTTTGTCCAAAGTATGAGAAAATGTGGAAAAGTCAAGTTTTCTTTGTATTATATGTAGCAAAACCAATGTTAAAATGATTACTCTTGAATCCTGGACTCTAGCAGCCAAGTAGCATAATACACTTAATATGTATTCACTGCTTTATACACAGATAAGCTAACTGTTTGCAGTCTCTCTGCTAAGCTAACTTAAGTTAAGCTACTCAGCTGTCAGCTGTAGCTCAATATTTTTAATTTGAAGACAAGATAGCAGGATCAATCTTCTAATAAAAGTCTTGTCAAAAAGTCACACTGTGGAAATACTTTTATAATTAAGACACTGCTCATGCTGCAAGCATCAAGATATCCACACATTGACTGTGTGTGCTGTGAGAAGTAAGTGAAGGCCTGCTTAAGCATACCCTAAAGGAGTGAGGAAGAGAAAAGTGAAGGGGAAAGGAAGAGAGAAGCACAAGGACCAACACTGAGTCACACAGCAGGACAGGAAGTCTTCAATGGAGACACCCTTCCTTCCTGTCAGCTCACTGATCATTAACACTAAACACCATTTGGTCACATCACGAGACATGCGACAACTATTATAGAGGACAGTACAATGTATTGTGTTGTTGTTATGGTGTTATTCTCCAGGCTGTGTTGCCCATATTAACTTTTTTTTTTTTTTTTTTTTTTCTTTTTTTTAGTGAAACTACTGCATCGATTTCAAGAGTCTGGCTCCACATGAAGCCAGTCAGGGTGCAATCTTCTCGGGGAGCAGTTGGTTTCTACCACCTCCTGATTCTGATTTCAGAGCCTGTGATGATAAAAAAATCAGTCTCCCGGGGGTGTATATTTTATCTATCCTTGTGGAGTTTTCTTTTGGATGAAGCCACAGGTAGAGTGGGTAAGGACAAACTGAAATCTCAGCAGACAGACAGTGAAACCGAGCACACCCATCGATCAGAAAATTACTTTGTAACCAAGCACAGGGTGCCAAAGGCAGAAAGGAACACCAAGCTCTGGATTTATGTGCAGCTCCCATCTGTTAACATGCTTCTCAGTTATCTTATTGTGCCTGTAGCCCAGCAAGACATTTGCATAAGAGCAAACTGCAAATACAATTTTGACACCTTTAAAAAAAATGAGCAAGAGTGGATATAATTTCCACAGACAGACACTGGCTGAGTTAGATCACACCACAGAGTGTGATTCACTGTGATGGAGGAAAATGGCACATAGGAATAGCAGTGGTCTCAGTTAGGATATCACACAACCTACCATTGCTCTCTGTACCAAATTTGGCTTAAAATTTCGTACTAAAGAAGTAAAAGTGTCCTTAAGATTTTTTGCCACATTCATGTATGAATAATTTCTATTTACAGATTTTCACTGAGATTTACACTATGTTAAGTGTTAAGTGTAATTTGTGGTTCCAGCTGTATTGACTAATCCTGTGTCAGCAAGCTTTGGTGTATAGAGTTGAAATATTCTCTGTTGACACCAAAAATTTTTTTGTCTCTGTAATCAAACATCTGCGTCAAAGTGCGGCTAACAATCCACTTTAAATCAAACATTTAAACTCAAGCCAAAAACCTGATGAACGCTGTCTTAAATTGATCTCTTGCTACGCCACACCACAAGTGTGATCCTCACCACTCATCACACGCTGACCTGGGTGGGGAGCTAGGGGGGGTTGCTGAAAATTACTTCCTTTGAAGCCAATTTAAGGTTTGAGGATGAAAAAAGAAAACTTTTTTTCTTAAAACACTTTAAGGTTTACAGAATGGGGATGAATAAAGAAAAAAAATCTGAACTTACATAGGTCTGCTGCTCCAGCCTGAAACTCTATATTCACAGGCAAAATATCGGATGTCAATATCGACAGAAATTTTGATAACTGCCCCCACCAATATTTGCCTTTTAGCTAATATCTGCTGATACCGATATCAGATACTATTCTAATACTATTTTAGGGAGTCAAAAAGTACAGTGCCAAAAAAACAGGAGAAATACAGCAGCATAAGTTCATGTAGGCTTGAAAGTTTAAAAATACATGTATATCCTCTTTCCTTCCAAGAATGCAAATAATGTAACAAGAAGAAGAGAACTAAAAACACCTAAAACTAAGCAATCTGAAAGGAGACTTCATATAATTGTAGCAACACAACATCTTCTTCAAGCTTTGGAACAAAAATCATAGCATGCCATTTCATATTTTCTTAGTTCTGTCATAGATAGGTTAACACTGTGAAGCAAAGTGCTCTAAGAGCAACAGGATTCAGAGCCCCGTGATGTGGGTCAGTAGACTGGAGATTCCCAGTGTCACTGGAGACTTCCTCTTCCACAGCTCCACACAGGATATGAGCAATTTCCTCAGAGCCTAAGCTCTCCAAAATTCCCAGAAAACCCTTCGACTTGGAGGGCCACATCACGGGCATCATCTTCATCTTTAAGATTTTAAGATAATGGCAGTTTTAAGAATGACTAATGTGCTCTTTAATGCAGGAAGGTAGGTACTTTTCTGCTCATGCATCACTTGTAAACATCACAGTGGTTTCATCGAAAATGAAAGACACTTCTGTGTGACTCATTTTGTAATAACCTATTGTAATGTGTTAACACTGATTTGGCTGAAGAGGTATGAATGTTTTGTTCTGACTGCAGCACTGTCACATTTACTTCCTGCTGCAGTGTGTTGGCGTGTGAGACAGCTACTCTGGCATTCTGGGTGTGGCTGCTCTGTAATTTCAGAGGGTCAAATAAGTGAACAGTCAGCTGTGCCACACTGATTAGTCAGTAACACTTCCTCTCATGACTATATTTGGAGTAACCTTCCGCCAAGTAAACAACATGTTATGACACCTTGGCTATCATCAGTGAAAAGCCAGAAAATTGTCATTAAGCCAATAAACAAGGCATAAAACCAGAGTAACATTTTTATAAAAAATACATGGATTTCATTTGTTTTATTTAACTTTAAAAAGTTCCCCAAAGCTGCTTTTTTGCAGAATAGCTAAGATACAATTTGGACTGTCTTCATGAAAACCCAAATGACAATCTTTCAGAAGAAAAAATGTCACAAATGTTGAAGAAATAATAGAAAGTTTGTGCAATTCTTTGAATTGCAAAACTGGCTGAAGTCCTTGTTGGTTGGCAGAGAAACTGCACAGTAATTGGAGTTTCTTTCATTAAAAGACAAATTCAAACACCCTCTAAATCAAGCATTTTTTCGGGGTTACCAGTAAGACTGCAGGCTCTGTAATGTGATGTCTGTAAGTTACAACATTTTAGCATTTCTTCACATTCTTTAGCACCCTATTTTATGCTGATAATACAGATAGAAATTGCCATAATTGTACCTACTAAGTGACAAAAGACAGATATGGATGGGATGCCAAACAAAGGCTGTATGAAAACCCACATACCTTGTGCTACATACATAAATGTCAGATCTTCCCTTCTACTTTTTCTCTCCCACAAGGTTCTTTTTCTGCCCCCCGGTTGTTCTGCAGGTTATAAAAGAGATGTTGCATAACCCCGCCTCAGGAGGAAAGTTTGATGATGAACCTCGACTTAAAAATGGAGTCGGGAGTCAGACATATGAGAGCAGTAAATAACTACATAACCAGCCTTTGACCGCAACATGGTAGCTATTTTGCAAAGCATCTTCTCAGTCTTTCTTACCCTGCTAAGAAAGAAACACACTGAGCTGTAAAAGTACAAAACGACACATTCCTAGAAAGGCAGAACAATCCAAATTTGGACAAAAGAAAGAGATGGTGTGAAACAGGATGTGGAGTAATGATGAGAACAGTTGTTAACTCAGAGGAGATGGAGGGGGAAAGATGATGGAATGAGAAAAAGAAATGGGATCGCAAATGGGGGAGGAAGGTCACAGATGTCATGGCATGTTAGTCAGAATGCTGACGTTACCGTGGTGACAGGAGGGCAACGCTGGAGTAGTGGGTGGCAAGTCATGTGATCCTGCGTAAGGCCCTGGAGGTGGATGCCACAAACCTTTCTCTGACCACAGATGCAGCAGATAAGGGGGATGGAGAAGAAAGGAGGGTGGGCAGATGGAGATAACCGAAAGTTATGTGTGTAGAAAAAGTTTAACTCTATGTTGTATAGTTTGTTTACAGCTCTGATAACTGAGGAGGCAGGTTGATGCTAAAGAGCAGACAGAGTCCAGTCACATGGTTTACCTGTGTCTTAAATCAAACATCCTGTCCTAATGAAGTATCTGTAGCATCTCCAAGCAAAAGAAAATTAAACATATTCTCTATGAGGGAACCTTTGATCTGCCTGAATTAATCAGTAATGCTAGCATTAGCATGCTAATCTTTGGTGTGCTTCCAATAGAAATTCACATGCAAGTTGATTCCTAATGGAAATGTGGTTAAGTGACGCATCAGGGAATGTTTACATAGCATAAAGGCCAGTAATATCCAAATGTCAGATGGGTCAGCATAACCAGATGTTTCACACACACTGCTTAACACTGGTGCTATTCACATTGTGTAGTTTGAAAGTATCACATTTAGTTATTCATCTATTATTATTCTTTATTGGGGTAGATTCACAAAGACTAACTTTGATATCAGTAGTGTTAGTGTTAGAATATCTGGGTATTTATTAGTGAGTTCTGGCATCTGCTTTAGGTACACTGTAAAACTGAACAAGTTGAAACTGCTCAAGTTTTTTGTTGAAACTGATTACATCAAAGTTTTTCTGCTGTGAAAAAATTGATTGTTTAGAGTAAATATTACTTGTACATTTATGTATTTAATACTTAATCCATCAGGGAGACATCAAATATCTATATACATGTGGGATAGAAAGTTAAACTCCTTGCTAATCAGCACACTTTCATGAAGAACAGCTGACTATCTGGACAATTTTATCCTTAAAGTTTCCAGGTGGGAAGTCACAAACTCAGTGAACAACTTCACTCATGGCGCAGAAGTATTCAACATCATAAATAACAACAATCCATCAGAAACATGAGCAAATTAATCCCGGCAGTTATCGCAGTACAACAGGCAACATCTAAGCACATATAAACTCATATAGAAAATCTGCACAAGGGCATGATGGGAAAACTCTGCCATATCCTCAGATTTGAAATGGCAATAGGTGGAGCTTAAATCAATTGACTGTGTAGAGTTGTACTAACAATAATGGATCAATACTTTCAAATAACTCCAAACACTAAAGACCATTTAATTTAATGAAGTTAAAATTATACTTCGGGAGGTAAATCACCTCTGAAATGTTCAACATTGATATCAGCCCTTCAGTGTTTATTGTGTAGCTTTTTAATAAACCGGTATCAAGCTGTTCTTAAGGAGGAATTTAGAGAGGAAAGACACTGGTGGTTGTTGCAATCAACTCTAGATCCATAGATGCTTTTACTGCCCACTTTGCTTCTCCCTTGAAGAAAACGACTACAATTGGTAAGTAGGGATTACTTTGCTACATACCTAAAGCTGTTGTTTTTTTAAGAATCTACTAGTAGAGACAGTTTTTTGTTCAATAAGGCTCCAAACTTTATAATAGCTTCCATATTTCTGAAGTTTTGAGTAGCAACCTGGTTTGTTAAAACTTTTACAAACAATTTGCTTGAACTTGAGCAGGACTACACAAAAACATTGCAATGGATTTGCAATGGCTTGTTCTATCCAATCCAGATCCAGAAAGTCTGTTTTGCTGCTTACTATGTTTACCAAAAACACCCATGTTTAAGTTGTTCTTGAGAACTCAAAAGAAAAAGCTACAAATGGATTTACCAGTGGCTGATGCAACCCAATCTAGATCAAGAGATGCTGTTTTGTTGCTAACTGGGCCCTGAGACGTCCTTGTGGTTGAGCTGGCAGAGGTTTTTGGGGGCGTGGGTATTATTATGTTGCAGAAAAAAAAATCTCCCAGCACATTATCACAACCAGCAGTTTAAAACTTCTAACTCTGCAACTCTGTGGTTTTAACCCAAACTCTCTGAAATCACACAAATAGCACGGTCACCTCCAAATGATGTCGTTTCTACTTTTGTAAATGTGACCTAACAGATCTCTATGAATGTCTTATATTTCTCAAGCTTTGACACAAAAAAACTGAGGAAACATTCACTTCTTGGAAGGTCTCTGGTGGAGAAAGCAGCCTGCCAGTCAAGTTAGAAACCACACCCAGACCTCAGAGGCTACATGAAGCATGCTGCAGAGCCACAGCAGCCAAGTGATGGACACATGCTCTCAGGCCAAAGGTTACACTGATCTTATCAGTCATGTTATTGAAGTTTAAGAGTTTAACAGCTCAAGATAGCTATTAAAAATGTAATTCAGACAGACAAAACTGGAGTCAATCATTTCTCCACACACTCAGTGACCTGATTTTTCCCCTTCATAATTAAAACACTGATTGTAACCAGCTCAATTACTAATCAAGTCCTTAAGCGTTCCTCGTCCTCACTGACACCAGTGAACAAAAGCTATTAATCCACATAGGGGAAGCAGGGAGTAACTAGTCCTGTCTGACTGGCTCATTTGGCCTACTTTCCTTCTCAGATTGAGCTCTTGTGTGAACTAAAGCGACTGTGCTATGATTATCTAAAGATGGAATAAAGAGCAGTTTGACTGTGTGCCCAGTGGGATCCATCCTGTGACACAGTGGGGCGGTGTCTGGAGGCCTGTTTAGACAAACCCTGCACTCTCTCCCTTTTATCCCTTATCTCAGCTGCTCCTTCTATCTCTGTCTACCTTTGTGTGTTCTTTGTGATATACATCTCTATTCCTTTTCTATCAGTATTGTGATCGGGAATAACAAGAAGAGAGACATGACAAGAAAGTGAGTTTAAGTCAGACATGAAGGGCAACTGCAATGCCACAAGAAGGACATGACAAAATGCCACTTTTAGTCATGTCAAAACTTTCTCCACCGTTCAATCCCTCTCTCAATGCAGGCTGAAGACATGTCCAGACATTACAGTTGGAGGAATGAAAGGAATGAGAGGAATTCCGGGGCATTCCCATCTCGGCACAGTTAGCTCTGAGGGAAAAGGCCACTCCCTGACAGAGAGAGCTGTATGAAGAAAGAAATGGATGATGAGTCCAGTAAACAATGACAAACAGTGACAACACCATAAGACATGCACTTTTTAGAGCATAATTCAGGTGCAAATCTATTGTTGTTGCTATATCTCTCCAAAAAGGTCCACATACCTCTGATCTGTCAAAATCTACAGGCACTCCTATGGTTGTTTTAGGTGAAGTGTGGTCAAAGAATATGATAAGGTTGCATGGACAAAGAAATAGCAGAGCAGGTATGGTAAGAAGAAACATGGAGTTACAGAGGATAAGGTTGTCAAAGTTTTCAGTGCTTAAAATTTTTTTGATATATGTTCTTAAATAATGGTTCTCCACTGGTGTGTCAGGATGCAAAAAAGGTTGCGGGCTGTTTTCAGTGGGTCGTGAATTAATTGCAAAGTATTTAGGATGCAAAGATGGAAAAGTACATAACTGTACTCAAGTAAAGGTAATTACTCTGGCTAAAATTTACTTAAGTACAAATAAAAGTACTAGTCTATAAATCTACTCTAGCAAAAATAAAGAATATTAATTTTAAAGTTTACTTTGAGAACCGAGTAGCTGAAGAGTTGTACAGTAAAATACAACCATTTCTTACTGGCAAGAACTATAAGAGAATAGATCTCACAACCAGGTTAAGTCACACCTCTATAATAAACTACACCTTTGAAAGTGTTAAATATTTTACATGATGACAGAGCTGCAGTAACTCTTGAAAATCTGTGGCAAAGTGGCTTTCCTCTGGCAAGAAAGTAACCCTTATAGAAAGGCAATTAAGAACAAGCACTATGTGTTCTTTAGGACAAATGGTGACTCTAACTCAGTGGATAACTTTTTAACTGATGAAGAATATGCACTATAATTCTAAAGTCACAGGGGGAATCTCTAACTCAGTGGATAACGTCACTCATGGTGCAAATTGTCTCACATCAAAAATAACAACCACCCACCAGAAATATGACCAAAAGAATCCCAGCAGGGGCCAGTGTACGACAGGCAGCATCCAAACACAACTAAATACATCTAAACACTCTGCCCAAGGGCATGATGGGGGACTCCACCCACACATTCCCACAGATTTGTCAGATATCTTTCTGAACTTCTCACTGACTACTATCCCATCAGACCTCTCTGATCATCAGGCATGTGTCTCCTCAATGTACCTAAAAATTAAAACTAAATCTGGCAAAGGTGCATTTAGTCACTATGGTGCTGTCCTCTGGAACAAACTGCCTGCTGACCTGAGATTTGCTGAAACACTTAGTTCCTTCTAAAGTGGCCTTTAAACACTGCTTTTCTCTCAAGCCTTTGGCTGTTAGGTTATCTTTGTGTGCAGAATTGTTCACGGATTTGTTGCTCCTTTTAGGAAACCCCAGCATTAGTATATGAAAAATGATGTACAGATTGTTGCAATGTGTGTCCAAGATCATTAGTTTGTCTGAAATTTCTGTTTTTCTTGACTCAATGGTATATCTTTGTTGCTGTCTGTTTTGTGTATTTTAATCTTCCGTAAAGCACACTGAGCTTACATTTGTATGAAATGTGCTATATAAATACAACTGAACTGAACTGAAATAACTGAACTTTTGTCAAACTCTGAAAACCATTTCTTTCAGAACGGAATTAAAATAAACTCTGAAACAACGCTGACATATCAACACTCCAATTTTTGCTGTGTACAACAGCTTTCATTAATTTTCACAAAATGGATTTCAGTAGTTTGAGGTTTAAATTTGGGTTCACATTAAGGAAGAAGTGTTGGGTCCTGAGTCTACACCTGTCAAGAACCACTGCTTCTGAACAGTAGAATTTTCATTATTTTGATGATTGACTGAATCAGAAAGCACAAAAACTTAAAAACATTCAGTCACCAACAAGTACTGCAAGAGAAGGAAAGCAAAAACAATGTCTGAATAACACAAATACTTTGGCAATATTTCAGTATGGCAACAATGCCAATGCATTTGTACAATTAAGGCTGGATACAGACTAACCAATTTTCAGCCTGATTTTAGGTCCGATATGGGGTTGGGGACCTTAAATGAGGATTATCAGAATCAATTATTTGCCTGACTTATCCTTATTTGTGTAGCATCAATATGATTATTATACTGCCCCTGATTGAGTGGGAGGAAGCTCAGTCTGGAATCGTAAATATCAGACATGTTTCATATTTACGATTCCAGATCGGGAACAACACCCATGAAAGTCAATAAGAGGAAACAAACTAGGTAGCCTCACCAATGGGTATACTGCATACTTTTACAACTCGCAAACATAAACACATCTATAACATCTTCTTAGCCATGATTTTACCCATATTTGACTTCTTCTTTCTTGCTGTTTTTTTGCTGACACTAGATGGAACAAACTGTAAGCTGCACTACTTACTGTCAGTTGGAAGTGATAAATGAGAGACACCTAATATTATAAATCCAGGACTTAATGTTGTTTTTTCCCCCAATAAACTAAACCATTACCCTAAAACCGAGGTACAAACAGAACTACGACCTCTGTGAACCATTACACCCCTACTAGTATCATAGCAAAGTTGGAAATCCTGCTATCATAACGACCCTGACAGAGATGAGTGATGCCTCTGCTGCCTGTGCCTGGACAAAGTCTCTGTGTTGGAATGCAGCAGGAATCTAAATACAGTGTTTTTCAGTGAGTATAACCTAGGTTAACTGCAGTGTGTGTTTAGGGGTATGTGTAAGAGTGAAAACAAAGCTCATTCAGCCTTCTTTGAGAAGGCAAACAAGACGGGAATAGCTATTCTTGTGTTGTTATGGTAATGTCTGACACATAATGAAAAGACAGTGTCAAACACTAAAGCACAACAATGCTTCTGTAGCTATATGCAAGCACTGCAAAGACTCAAATCTTAGCAAGTGTATTTCCAACATTTTTAGTCTGAAATGTCTCATTAAACTTATTTTAACCCAGGTTTTCCAGACAAGACCAGTTAAAAATCTTGTTCCAAGATTTAAAAAATAAAACTGAAGCCAGAATTGCTTGTAGTTAGTAAAACACCTGCCATTGGGACGGGCTAAATATACTTGGTGAATGTTTAAAATGAGATGTACTGCCAAACTCACCAAGTCTACTTTTACTTGTCCCATTTGCAGATATTTTCATTTATTACAAGTATGTTATTACATATCTTTCAGTAAGGTTTGTATCTGGTCTTGTCAGGTAAATGTGGCTAACAAACAACAGACTGCAGTGAGTGTAGCTCCAGTCTTTGGGATCAGATAGATAATGTCTGGTAACTCAACATAAGGGGGCCAAAAATTTGGATAGGGCAGATAAGTTGTTTTGGGACCTTTCCCAGTTTTTGACATTGGATATTCAAATAATTCTGTGCTGTAGCAAACCAAACTGAACCCGACTGCTTAGTAAAATCACAGCTTTAGATGCTTCTGACTAGAGATGAGACAAATAGACTTGCTTAAATTTAATTTTTGTGAGCTTTTTGTACCATGTCACAAGTATGATTGAATTTTAACTGTCATGTAGAGAAAGACAACAGAGTAAAATGTATTCTAGTAACCATGCTGCCCTAGATGGATACAGTACATACCAGGCACATCTGCCAAGAAAAAAAAAAGCAAAAACCACAAGTTCAAACACAACAGAGCCTTAGAAATAGCATGATGACGCTGGGAGAGAAAGAGAGGTCTGTAATTCAGCTAGGAGTCTATATAGTGATTAAGTCCCATGTAAAAAATGCAAACACACACCACCCACTCTCACTGGCTCTGTCGCAATACTTCCTGTTAGAGCAACTGCTTCCACCAGCAAACAGAGAAACAGAAAAAGGTACGGCATGCAAACAACACACCCTTCCCTTAATCAAGTCAGAAATCAATATTTAGTTTACTGTAACCAAAGAGAGGAAAAGTTTATCTAAGGCTGTAAATGCTGCCTCAACAACTCTTTTAACACCAGAGAAAATCAGCTGAAGTCTAATCACACTTCCCGTCATCACCAACAAAGGAAATTCATGTTTGTGGGGACTTGAGAAAAAGCTGATCAAACATACCGACACCCTCCTTCCTCTCTTACAGTCACCATTCCAGCAGTGACTCAACTCCCATAGGTCACGAGGCCACCCTGAGCAGCCATACCACATCCCAACCCCCCTTAACCATGGCAACCACATCACATGACCATCTCCCATGACCAGCAAACCACTGACGAGCTGAGCCGTCTGTAAAACCTGAACGCTGCTGATTTCTCGGCTGCAACTGGAACCAATAGATTTAGAAATAACCTAATTAAGTTCCAAACAACACTGCATTTCAAGTATGCAAAAATGTGGCTGCAACACACGGAGACTCAGGAACTTAAAGGCTTAAACCAATTAAACTGAGGACCACACAGAGACAACATTGGTGCTGAGTTGTGCAAAAAAGCTAAGGAAGTGAAACTTTCACCTTCTCACTTTTTTGAAAGAGATAGATAAAAAGAAACAGGAACTCCACAGGCCCCTTTCTCTCCAAAGGGCAAATTCTTCTGCTATCAGATGTTTATACCACAGCAAGTGACTGAAGCTGCACAGCAGTCAAAGATGGGGGGGTGTACATTTACAGTATCTGGGGCATAGCTGTAATAACTGCTTCCTCTCATCCACTACAGGTTTAACTATCATATTTGAAGGCAAGGAGTTTGACTCATGCAATTTGTATCAAAGCTTTGGAGGAAGCATGCTATTAGCCTTGACTTCACATAGAAAGCATAGCTAAACTCGCCGTGGCTTGTTGTGGATGTAAGGAAGATCTGAGAGCTGCTATCAACAGTCACAAAAACACACTTTGGTGCAGAATGCTGCTGCCAAATATTAAGCTGTAAAGCTGTCTTTGCAGCTTCAGGGGTCAAGAAAAAGGCACATAGTGTGTACACATTTTCAACTAAAAGATTTACAAAGTAGAATTGGGCCTGGCATATATTCAATACTGTTATCAAGTCAAAAAGCAATGACATGATACAGATGGATAAAAAAATCTATGTAACTGTCAAGTCTAAATGACTGACTCAAGCAAACCGTGCATCAGTCAGTTGAATACATAGTCATTAAAGTATTCAAATTAAATCTACATACATTGTTAGTTTATATGATCTACCATGAATTTATTATGTTTTGGTGGATTCTATATATGCACTGATGGTGAAAATCAAGGCTGACACAGATATGTAAATCAACAATTTGGTGAATTTGCGCAATAACTTCCTCTCTGAACCAACAGTTAGGTCAACTTGTTTTCAGCTTAAATTGATGTGAGATAACAGATACACATCAGCAAAGTCCACCATATTATTTACTAATGGGCCGACATTTCTCAACAGAGCTGATGCAGGGTTCATACACACTTATCCTTAAGTCTTTTTAAAAGACCTTTTTAGGAGTTAAATTATCAGGTATCAAATGCACTGTTAATTAAATGTCAACTGATACAGTGCAAGGAGATTTCTTGGTCATAATGCAGCAGGCTGTAACTCTAACTCAGTCAATAACTTCATTCATGGCGCAAATTTATCTCACATTACAATCAACAACAAACGACCAGAAACACAGCCAAGGAACCACAGCAGGGATCACTGCATAAACAGGCTATCAACTGATTTAAATCTCTACATGTGATTAATCCCAAAATTTCTGTGGTAATCGTGATTAATCTCCCCATTTTGAAATTGAACCATTTTGCTTTTAAAAATGTTTTTGTTTCATTTCAGATTTCTGTACTATCTTAAACTAAGGGTTATTAACTTTTTGTTTGGATACAGGCATGCATTCATTTTGAAAGAACACAAGTAACTCCGGTTAGATTGGAAATTATGACATGAACTTAACCAGCAGCAAAAAGGTAAAGGTGCAGATGACTTTTGACTCTATGACTCAAACTAAAATAAGACATTAAGGAGCACTAGTTTACTTATTTTACACCACTGTGGTTGCAGAGAGAAAGGGACAGTAAAGCATGCGATTAATTGGGATTCAATGAAAATAATGCACCAAGTATTGACCTTAATTAGTCACAATTGATGCATTAATGCTGACGGCCCTAACTTAAATACACATGTGGACAAAATTTCAGTACCTCTGTTAATGAAAGAAAAACCCACAATGGTCACAGAAATAACTTGAATCTGACAAAAGTGATAATAAATAAAATTTCAACGAAAATTAACCAATGAAAATCAGACATTGCTTTTGAATTGTGGTTCAACAGAATTATTTTAAAAAACAAACTCATGTAACAGGCCTGGACAAAAATGATGGTACCCCTAGAAAAGACTGAAAATAATGTGACCATAGGGACATATTCAACCAAGGTGTGTCCTCTAGTTAGTATCACAGGTGTCTACAAACTTGTAATCAGTCAGTTGGCCTATTTAAAGGGTGACAAGTAGTCACTGTGCTGTTCAGTGACATGGTGTGTACCACACTAAACATGGACCAGAGGAAGCGAAGGAGAGAGTTGTCTCAGGAGATTAGAAAGAAAATTATAGACAAGCATGTTAAAGGTAAAGGCTGTAAGACCATCTCCAAGCAGCTTGATGTTCCTGTGACTACAGTTGCACATATTATTCAGAAATTTAAGATCCACGGGACTGTAGCCAACCTCCCTGGGCGTGGCCACAGGAGGAAAATTGATGACAAGTCGAAGAGACGGATAATACAAATAGTAACAAAAGAGCCCAGGGCAACCTCCAAAGACATTAAAGGTGAACTCCAAGGTCAAGATACATCAGTGTCCGATCACACCATCCGTCGTTGTCTGAGCCAAAGTGGACTTCATGGGAGACGACCAAGGAGGACACCACTGTTGAAAACAAATCATAAAAAAGCCAGACTGGAATTTGCCAAACTGCATGTTGACAAGCCACAAAGCTTCTGGGAGAATGTCCTATGGACAGACGAGACAAAACTGGAACTTTTTGGCAAGACACATGAGCTCTATGTTCACAGACGCAAAAATGAAGCATACCAAGAAAATAACACTGTCCCTACTGTAAAACATGGAGGAGGCTCTGTTATGTTCTGGGGCTGCTTTGCTGCATCTGGCACAGGGTGTCTTGAATCTGTGCAGGGTACAATGAAATCTCAAGATTATCAAGGTATTCTAGAGAGAAATGTGCGGCCCAGTGTCAGAAAGCTTGGTCTGAGCTGCAGGTCATGGGTCTTGTAACAGGATAATGACCCAAAACACACAGCTAAAAACACCCAAGAATAGCTAAGAGCAAAACACTGGACAATTCTGAAGTGGCCTTCTATGAGCCCTGATCTAAATCCTATTGAACATCTGTGGAAGGAGCTGAAACATGCCGTCTGGAGAAGGCACCCTTCAAACCTGAGACAACTGGAGCAGTTTGCTCATGAGGAGTGGGCCAAAATACCTGCTGAGAGGTGCAGAAGTCTCATGGAAAGTTACAAAAATTGTTTGAGTGCAGTGATTGCCTCAAAAGGTTGTGCAACAAAATATTAGGTTAAGGGTACCATCATTTTTGTCAAGGCCTGTTTCATGAGTTTGTTTTTTAAAATAATTCTGTTGAACCACAGTTCAAAAGCAATGTCTGATTTTTATTGGTTAATTTTCAAAGAATTTTTATTTATTATCACTTCTGTCAGATTCAAGTTATTTCTGTGACCATTGTGGGTTTTTCTTTCATTAACAGAGGGGTACTAACAATTTTGTCCATGTGTGTACATTTCAGCCATACTGCTCCACTGCCAATCACACCTGCCAGATACATATTCAAGCTGAACGCCCCCTGCACACTTGTGTCTCCCGATCTCCCCATGCCCCGCAGTCACATGGCGCAGGCACCACCACAGGATATACACGCCAGCGTTGCTTACACTGATCACCATGTACTGATACCCAGGCCCACGCTGTCACACAAAGTGGTATGAGCCTGTACAGGACAGTGACAGGCAAACACATATGCTTGGACTTCCAAGACATATAGTACATACCATTGCACAACACACACATAAGGTGCTCCTTGAAGAGCAGCACACATCTATATACTTTCAGAAAGGCTCTATGAGGAGCCTGTCTTGTGTTTGTTTACTCTCTCCCCTGAAGCCATACAGCGGCCGACCAGCCAGCCAGCCGAGGCTCAGTAATCCCTGTAGGTAAACAGAAGCAGGAGCAGGGCCTGTTCAGTCATACAGGCCTCTCCACATCACACCACTACACCCACACACGCTTCACCCAGGCTGAAGCTCTGGGCTTAAACGATACTACACCCACACAGCTAAAAGAGACATTTTTCTGGAACTGCAGAGTCGGGCCTTGTCTATTAATGCATGTGAGGATGATGCACAGAAAGAGGTGCTTTTATCTACACTACATCACATGCTGTTTGGTGAATACAGCTGAGGCAGGGACGACAAATCTCATCAGGCACTTTACATTTATCTTTACACGATGTCTACATTACATGTCAACAATGAAAAACAAAAATCTGTTACTCATCTATTTGTAAAACTTGTCATACTATGCATACAAATTAGTCTGTGTTCTGCTGGTTTAACTTACATCACAGTGGTAGCAGTGTTAGCCACACAGAAAGTGATGTGTTTTAGGAAAAAACAAACATAGCAAGGCAGGAGTAGAAAAATAAGAGTGGATATCATGTTACAACTAACATGGCTCTCACTTAAGTTTCCGTTAAGGTGCCCAGTACATTTTTCAACATAAAACCTGACAGACAAACTCTTAGCCTGCAGGCTATCCTTGACTAACAAACCAGCAAGTTTGGGGATTTGGTTAAATTCACTGTAACTTATAAACATAATGGAATTTTTGAATCAGTGTGTCAGTTTTAGTAATCCAACTATTTTTGTGTAAGCCTGTGTTAAAGCAATGAAATATTTTCATCCAAACTGCTGAGGCAATGTTTTAAGCTATTAGCCTTCACACTGAAAAATAGACGTCAACAAAGAAAAGCCAGTCTGGTGGTGTTTTTTTAAAAATGCCATTTGTATTAAAAGTCTTATTTTTTAAAACAGACAGCCCACTGTTAAAAGGCTGACCTGAAATTCAACTTACAATCAGGTTAGATTTGTCAACAGTACATCATCACATTTCCTGTTAAAAACAACAAAATAAACAGAACAAACAGAATCTGATTTAAGGTGGACTGGAAGGTAAGCGTTTGGTGTTGTCACTTCTACAGGAGGTTCCAGTACCTGTGCATTTTAAGAGAAAAGTTTGGCCTTTGAGAAAGCAGACATTGCAAAATGAACACCTAACTTCAAAATGGCCAACGTAAAAGAGAGAAAACTGCCATTCCTTAAACAAAAAGCCTATTGTCGTTTTCCAGCTTCCACCCCTAAAATATAGAACAGTTTGCTTAATTTGGATTGCCATTATGAAGGGTTCTTTTGGTGAAACGTGTTAGTTGGCACTGAATCTTAACAGCTGATTTGTTTCGGAAAGGCACTCGACACAAGGGCGATCTGGTCACCGTCCCCATGTCACTTCAGTTAAGGTCCTCCCACACACTGAAGAGGCAATGAAGGAAAAAAATGGCACTCGTCACATTTACTCCACCAGCAGAAAAAGTGGTGTCAATTTCTTTGACTTTGGACAAAAAGAAAAGAAAAGTAGATTTTGGAGTGTTGTGGAGAATTTCTCCTAAATGGGTTAGGCAGAGACATCACCCAAAATCCTTACACGCCCCCAGACTGTGCAGTTATTTAACAAAATATACTCTCCCTGACTTCTTCTTATACAGAAATATCCATTTATGAGTGTCTTTTAAGTGTTGCCCTCCAGAACTTTTCCATTAGTTCCAGCTGTGAGTACAGTTGGAACAGGTGAGAAGGGTGTTGCTGAAACTCTCTGTCACCACCTTCGCTTCAATGACGGACACTCATCGAGCAGCAGAGGTACTCCAACCCAGCAGAATTCCTGAAGAGTGGACCCCTCCCTCTGTCTCTGTTGCTCCACTCCTCCTCCTCTTCCTCCTCCTCTAGTCCCCCTGCAGCATTCCTCCCTGTATTTTTCTCCAAGGCCGGGGTGAGACACGAAGAAGAGCTCAACAGTACACACTTGCTGCAACACACTGCCACAAACAAAAGATAAAAAGAGTCATGAATGGGCTACAACTTCTAACAGTCAAAGAAAAAACACTTGCTTTCAGGACTAATTTGGGGCTCAGCTCAAGGAAAAAACAACTTGCTGATCCTTAAATGTAGGCCAAATGAGAACATTGGAATCTCCAGACTCCTGTTAACCTCATTCTGGAAAATACTATTTGGGTATTTAGCTTGGATTACTCAAGACTGTGTACAGTATTCAAGTCTTAACTTTGTAAAGCTATTTAAGTCAGCATAGCTTGCCCCTCCAGTTCTGCAAATGAGTCAGACACTTCTCCAGTCTGCTTAGCAAGACAATAGACTGCAAGTGCCCTAGGTTACCAGTGAATACTAGCATTTAGAAGGAGAACTGACAGTAAACTCTGCCAAAGTAGCTAGCTTGGCTATCAAAATGTAGCAAAGTATGGCACACATCCGGTATTTGTTGTTCACTATACTTAAAGGGAATTCGCAAGCAAAGAGTGTCAATAACAAGTTTATAATGAGTTAAAGTGCAACATGATAAAAGAATAGCATGTCAGCTGTACCTTGTCAATATGCAGTGTCAAAACTTACCATTGCAAACTTAAAACCGAGCAAGGGGTAAAACTTTATGGTGTTCCTGTTTCTTAAAGAATGACACAAGACGAACAGCACTGGTCGTCGCCATTTGGTGTTGAGGCATAGTTCATCTGTCGGACTATTTCTGCAAACAGTTCGTCCACCGAGGTTTTATTTTTGGCTGAAGTTTCCATGAACGGGCAGTTCCAGTCGTCCGCCAGCGCCTTCCCCTCCCCGGACGAGACCTCCCTTTCCCCCTCCAGGTCCACTTTGTTTCCCACTAGAATCATCGGCACCCTCTCGTACCTTTTCACCCGAATGATCTGATCCCTCATCGGTTTGATATCCTGGAAGCTCTGCTGGTTGACCAAGCTGTACACCAGGATGAAACCCTGCCCGTTTTTGATGTATAGGTCTCGCATGGACGCGAACTGCTCCGTCCCTGCTGTGTCCAGGATCTCTAGGACGGACGGAGAGGAGTCCACTTCGATCTCCTTCCTGTAGAAATCCTCTATCGTGGGGTCGTATTTTTCTATAAAGGATCCCGTCACGAACTGGACGGTTAACGCGGATTTGCCGACCCCTCCGGACCCGAGAACCACTACTTTGTACTCTCTCATGGTTCCCAAAACAGCCGATACTCCTGCTGCCTCTCCGCTGTGAGCCCGCTAGCCGCCCTGCTGGGTTTCAAACCGCTCACCGTTGCGCCTCCGCCAGCAGTTTTGTACAGGCACCGGTCTCTGGATATGGGGCGTGGCCGGTACTTAACGCCGTTCAAGAGGTAAACACGATTGTTTCCGACCCACGCTCAACATTTGTATTGTGACATGTTGAATCCGTGCGACAGCCCAGCCGGTTCTTGAGCAAGCTTCCCCCGTTTTCGTTCAAGTAGCCACCGTGCGCCCGTTGCTCCCTTTGGCAGCCGTCAGTTAACCATCAATAAGCCGTACTACTTCCTGTAGTAGCCTTCAAAATAAGAGCGAAATATAGCAACGTCCACTACAAATTCAATCTTATCATGTTTTCCGTGGTACTTTATTATACTACATGGCAACCGTTTAACAAATAAATATTATTTCCTTGTAATTTCTTGGCAGAAATGATAAATTTACCGTGATTTCCACGCCCCTGTCGAGGGCCAGTTTGCCAGCTTCCGCTGCAACTCTAGCTAACTCTTTCTACCTTGACGCCGTAAGCTCTGCGCTTCCTGCCCACACTCAGCACGCTGTCTGCGTCACACGTCACTCAATAATAGTCTTCAGTTCTAAGTTAAAGGTGCAGTGCAGCTATTATTGCACAGTCAGCGCGGCTGCCACGCTCTGAACCCATGCAGACCTGCCGCACCTTAGTTTCGACATTGCTTATCCATGGGCTTACTACCGCTTGAGTCATCTTCTCATAACTTACTGGAAAAAGGCCTATCCATGGTAAGCTCATTGCTTAACCCCTAAACACATTGTGGAAAGTGGTTTTCCTCACTTCAAACTCCGCACACAAGTGTCTTTCAAAACAGCATAGCAAATGAGAAAAAAAAAAAAAAACATCCAAAATGATCTAAATTAATTTACATTCTTTACAAACTTAAAAGAATAGACTATCCTAAAGAAAAAAAATCTAACATTGTTTTTGGCTGTCCAATAAGCCTACAATACAAAAACCTGAGTGGCAAAAAAAAATAATGACAATAATAATCATAATAATAATAAGGAAGTGACTCATCACATCACCAATGTTGTTAAGCATAAACCCACATATTAAACACAAGAGCTTCTGTCTTGTGTGCCTTGACACACCTGTGCTTATTTTGTCCCTGTGTGACCAAGTTTCAGCTCAATCATACAAAACTGGTCTACTGATATGCACCACTGAACCTCCTTTTAAAGTCAGTAGATAAATATCTAAGATAAACACAGGTATAACAGGAAGGTAGTTTGTTCACCTATTTTCTAGAACATACTCTGAGAGTGGATGTTAGCTAAGAATGGAGAAGTGAACTTGTGAGTCATCATGTAACTGGATGTTGGCTAATATTTAATCCAAGTGGAAACCATGTGATAAGCTACTTATGAAATCAATTATTTAATTCATCATTCTTTTGTTTGTTTTTGTGTGCATGTGGGTGTGTATGATCTGATCATTACATCCTCTTGCAGTTTCTAAAATAACCGCTGTTTCCAATCAATGCCTGTCAGCACAACGGAGAGATGATTAAACCAAACTCATGACCTCATCACCTCAAGGGACTGATGGGAAACTCTGCCTGATCAATAGAATTGTAATACATCCACAAATCACAGACAGCAAAACAACACACTCATGTACAGCGTGGTTACACCCAATAGGGAAGCAAATCTGTGAGTCAGTGTGCGTCACGCTTAAAGAATATGTCACAATTCTCACATGGAAACATTTAAAATTGACACATGCAAATGCAAAAACAACTGTGAAAAAATTTGCCAGAGGTTTGGTTTGAGGTGACAGCAGGTAAAACATGTGCATTGGCTCGCTATGTGGGCTTACAAAGTGCCCTGCAGCCAGGCCCTCCCCAAATCCCATTAAGAAGCAACAAGTCAAAAGCTTTTATGAAGGCAGTCAGCTCTCTGCCCCATGGGGAGAGGGAGGTAATGTGACCTAAAGCCCTGTGATGTGGATTGTCACATCTGTGAGAATAATCGTTCTCAGTGTAAAACCAGAGCCTCCTGTCAGAGGAGAGCAGTTTATTTCACACGCTACTGATAATTAGATAGACGTGGTCATGTTATCAGCTGTATGTCAGACCCCCACAGGTAAATTCTCAACAACTAATAAACAATGAGGGGCTCTTCATGTCCCTCAAGGACTTTTGCCTTTGACTAGTCTGCTGTGTTGCAAAGGACCCTTCCTATGTCTCACACTCATAGAAAACACAAGCCTTCCAAACAAATTGAGGCAGCATTTTTAGGAAATTCACAACACTACAGTAAAGCTCCCTTAAACTCTTTAAATGTTTGTTACTTTCCATGTAGGTCAGCTCAACATTAACTATCAGATCAAAACACAACTTTAGATTGTACATTTGGAAAAAAGTTTTCACACCACTTTTGCATTCCACTTTTGCCACTTTTATGCCACTTTTATTAAATCTCAACCACTTTCTGTCACTTTTAACCCATTAAATGTTTTTTTTGCCTATCTAAACTAATTTTGCCTTTTTTGAACCTTTTAACCCATTTCACCACCTTTTATTTGCAGCTTTTAACCCATTTTTGCCATTTTTTGACACTTTAATCCAACTCTCACCATTTTCAGCAATTTATGATCAAATTAATACCACTTTCTACCACTTTTAAACAAATGTTCACCACTTTCTAACACTTTGAACCCTTTTTTGCCACTTTGAACTGATGTTAGCCACTTTTTCGCAACTTCTTACCCATTTCCGCCACTTTATGAAACTTTAAGCCCATTCTAGCCACATTTTGACAATGAAGTTTTGCCACTTTTTTAAACCACTTTTACCATTTCCTGCCCTTTTTTGCATTATTTTGCAATTTTTCACTTAATTTCTCATATCTCTTACTCTTCTGCTTTATTTTCTGGCATGCTGACGTCTGACATTAGCCTACTTTACAAACACTGTAGTTCAAAGTGCCCATCCACATTGTTAACATTACAAAAAAGGTCATTCTGTCTTAAGTAAAGGGGTCTACATCTTTAAAAAGGCTATATTGTACTACATCATTAATAAATATAATTTATTTTTGTTGCTTTGATAAGAGTGGTTATTATACAGGTTAAAAATGAAATATGGTTATCACAGTCTAACATTACAGGACCATGACTTTGCTGACCTCCATTGGCCCACCATTTGGCCGGGCCCCAGAAAGCTGTCCCCCCCCCCCCCTTATGAGCAGCCTTGCGTGTACATGCACAGCTACATTAAGCTACTTAAAGTTTGGTCAGGTAGTGTAACTGGGTTGCTGTCCTTGTCCCAGTATGCAGGCACTAAGGAAGAATGGATTTATTAAAGGTTGCATGCTAGGTGACGATGTGCCCCCTTCTGGCTACGCTAACAAGTTGGCAAGCAGAACCAACCAGTTGTATGTTGAACAGCAAAAGCATGGATGACTGTACAGTTTATTTAGTCATTTTAATTTAACCTATTTAACTAGATCAAGACCTACTGAGATCATATCCCTTTCCCAAAGGGTGAGCTGGCCAAGATGTCAGCTATAAATAAATTTCATCCACTCTCTAAAGCAGTGACACTACTCTGTTGTTTGATAAAATAGCACCTTATAGTTGCCTCTGAAAAGTCTACTGGCTGAAAAAACTTTCTAAGGGCATGATCTATTACACAGAATACAATGCCAACACCTAACTGCTGGTAAAACCCAGTGCTTCTTTTTATCCTCCAAGTTATCCTATCCATTAAAATGGTACACTGTGAAAACCAGTGAGGTCTGTCTGCAGAATTCAGATCTGACACGCCCCTCTTGCAAGCCACTACTGTGAGAACTGTCAGAACAGAAGCGATATAATTTGCCAGTACAACATATTTCCAGTTTTAGATTTTTTTTAAAAATTCAACTTTATTCATAAACAAAGTTTGACATACTTAAAAGTTTGACATATTTAAAAAAAAATCCTGGATCCAGACAGTGATCAGGATCACTCCCAAAATCTAATCAGTTCTCCCTTATGCCATTTCTGACATTTCCTGAAAATTTCATCAAAATCCATCCATAACTTTTTGAGTTATGTTGCTAACAAACTAACAAACTAACTAACAAACCCTGTCGATTACATAACCTCCTTGACGGAGGAAATAACCGTACTTTAAATATTACAGATTAAGAAACATTACAGAGAAAAAGGTCAGAGCTCTACAGTATACCAGGATTAAATTAGCCTATGTATGAACCTGTTTTAGAAGTAGTTAGCAGTAGTTGGCTACGGCTAAAATAGCTACGCATTCAACATAGTTAACATAAGTATGTGAGCCAAGGTTGCAAAGTTAGATTTAGCTTTTGCAGCGTTAATTTTAGCAAATGTAGCTAAAGATCATGTGTTTACGTGAGCGTGGCATAGGTAACGAAACTTTATAAGCCATGTAGCTAAAGCTTAAACTGATGTTACTATGAAGCAACTCTAGCTAGCAATAGCTACATAGCTATGTAAGCATTAGCAAATGTAGCGTAAGCTAATTTAGCTTATGTAGCTTTCTTAGCCTAAGCCTTCTATGTAGGATTTAGCTTTAACTAATGTAGCTTCATTAGATTTAGCTTTAACCGCGTTAACTGAGTTAAAGTGTTTTCATGGAGGACAAGCTTTTTTCATGTAGGAAGACTTTTTAGTTTGCTTTAATAAATGTTTTGTAATCAGGTTTTGATGGTCAGGCTTTTGACTTTTAACTTTTGGTATCCTAACCCTTACCTTAACGCTTACATGAACCCCAACCGGAAGTTTGATCCAATTTTATTTTGAAAGTTTAAGTAGGCTATGTGTTTCCTTTCTGACAGAGGTGGTGTCTCAAAGTGGTCTGCAAGAGGGGGTGTCTAAGAGCTGAAGTCAGGCGCTAGACTGTCTTGAAGAGATGAAAACTGTTTTTTATTGGACCAGTATCATTCTTCTTTTAGCTCAATCCTTTGGTCTCCATCTTCTCAAGGTAATTGCTTTCTGTTTTGTTGTTAATTGCTAAAATGATAACTCCCTCTGCTTGGCTTTGGTGAAGAGCAGTTAGCAAAGGCTATCATTTCTTTGGCTCTTTCATTGATAAAGCAACTAAGAAAGGGAAGTAAAGTGGTTATTTCTGACTGCTCCTTAACACATGTTATATGACCCATTTCTGAAATAAAACATTTTTTTTGTAGCACTGAGGTACAGATTCAGTTAAGTAGAAATTCAGAGCCCATACATTTTGTGAACATTTCCTAAATCAAAGTAGTATGTCCATTTTGAAGAAAGATGTGTCTTTGCATCAGACATCATTGGTATAAGGTGTTCATGAATTTGAGCTCTCATTGTTTTGACTCTTTATAACCTCCACCAAGGGGCCTGGGCTCATAGCTCTTCACCTAAAACCACCTTCTTCTTATATCATCCCCGTGATGCTCTAATTGAAACAGGCTGAAATAGCCTGAGGATGGCCCGCTGTGATCCACACACTAAAAGGTGAAATTGTACAACAACAACACAGTGAGATGTACAGAGACAGGTCTAAAAAGCTCCTTCCTTGTCCTGTGAGAGTGATTGTAGACTAATTAAAATGTCTGAAACCACTGGGCTAATTAATGGCAGAGATAAGCCTCCTCCTATGTTTTCATTCCTCGGGGACTCTGCGGCCTTTCAAAAAATATGTTTCAGGCTGTGATTTCAGAGGAAAAAGATTTGTTGTAGAATCATTTCACTTGGTCTGAATGTTTATAACCTTCTGACCTTTAATTAATTTCTCTCTTTTCATCATTTGTGTTTCTTCCCATCCTGTCTGGCAATATTTCTGTTTTGATTTATGAATTATTCAGATGGTTTGAGCAGCCCATTCATCATTTTTTCAATAGCTTTGGAGCCCAGCGTAAATAAAGTGCTTTTCTAAAGCCAACTTGTGATTAGACTTCAAGGCTTTAAGACACAACTGTTGGCAGAATGCAGCTACCATGTAAAATACTAGTCCCCAAGTGTTACTCATTACTCATAGTGATTAAAATGAAGGTTAGCTAGGCTTTAATGATTCCTCTTTTTATCAGTTCCTCTTATAAAGTACATTAGTTACCGATGGTCTACCTGAGGTGTTGACCTACCTGATGTTTGCACATGTTCCACATGTTTCAGTCACTATTCATTGTAACTGGTTGGAGAAATATTACTTAAAAACATAATCTTGGTTACCTTTTATGTTCGTGTGGTGTTAGTTTCATAAAAATGCATATGGCTTTCAACTAATTAAATTAAATATGTCTTCAATAGAAAATGACTTATAGTGACAAATGTGGTGTTAGCTTTCAACACTACTGATACAGATTCTGAAATTGTTTTTGTTGTTTAATGCATTTTATTCCAATATGTTATGCCATTGTTTTAAAAACCATACCATAATATGGGTTTTTTCTTTCATTTTTCCTTCATTTACTTTTGTGAAGGACTTAGTCGGCCTTGTTGTGAAATGCCATTGTGGGCTTGATGTTTTATGCAGTACTACCCCTCCTTAATCTCTGAGTAGAATATTTGGGTCTATAGGTTGGGCTTTGAAATTGATTTTAACATGGAGATATTTTAACTTATCCCTCAATAGGGAATATGCACTGTGCACCCACTGCAGCCAACTGTAGGTGGAAGCAGAGTTGTACTTTCTAACCACCTGTCCTTTGTACATCAGACACAAGTTCTTTCCACTTTTCACCAGCAAACAAAAATAATTCACCAACATGCAAAAATGAACAAGAGCTTCCATATCTGCTGGGTGAAGTGCGTAACAGCATTGAAAATAAAAAGGAACAGAAAATGGAAGTAAGAATGGCATAAAGCAAAACTGAAGACATCAAAAAAATTCCAAAGAAAGATTTTGAAATAGTCAGGTCACTTAAGACTCATGCACAGCTCAGTGGACAAGTCAAAAGTCATCTTACACCTTGTGTTATCAAACATTTACCTTTTCTACTGCTCCCTTATATCATTTTCAGTCCATAAATAGTTCCTTTTTCAAAGGTTAAGTTCATGTTTAAATATTTAACATACCTGTAAAAGCATAGCCTTGCAAAGCAGATGGACTAGTCAGATTCCATGTCTGTCATTTTGTAAATCCATCTTGCAAAGCTGAGCTCCAGTCTGAAAGGATTGTGTCAGGTCTGAGAATGGACCGGACCAATCAGTGTCAGAGAGCGAGGTAGTAGCTACAGGTGGGGTTTGGTTGGACTGGAAACATTATCTCAAATGAGCTATAGTATAGTAGCAGTTTTATCAGAACTGGACCACATTTCTTGACGGAAAATGTGTTTTTGTTCATCTCTCAACCTGCTACAACGTTAGTTTGCAATACTTACAGCAGGATTTGGTTGTACTGGAGGCTGGTATCTACAATAGTTCAATTAGCTTGGATGTAGCCATAGTATGGCAGCAGTTCTATCAGAACTGAGCCACATTTATTTTATCAAAACAAGGGCAGAGAGCCAAACTGAAAGCTTCTCTTGGCAGAGAAGATGCTTTTGCACTTCTTCCAACCATACTCAGCATGAATTGAATCCAACTGCAAGCTCCAACATTAATTTACCACAGCAGCGCCTGCCTGTTGAGCTCCCTGAGCCGTGCATATCTACTACCTTATTTTGTCTTGTCACTCTGACTGGCCTGTAATGAATGTGACAGATGTAATGTTTGTCCAATCAACTTCTGAGGATTTTCCAAAAAAGCCAAGCCCTTCCAAAAAACTTTGTGAGGAAGGCCTCCCAGTAGGGGTCTGGCTGCAAACTGTACATCTCTGATGGTGACTATCAAAGACTGTTCATCTCAAATGCAGTCTTATTCAGAAAAACACAAAAATACATGCAAAAACTTTTAAATTGAAAGAAAACCAAGATAAAAAATAATGCATCCATTTAGGGTAAGGGTTTAGGTAACAGGAAACCAAAAGTTAGAAAACCTGCAAAACCTAATACCAAAACATTGAATAAAGCTGAGCAAACAGTCTTCACACAGGAAAAAAGCTCGTCCTTCATGAAAAACAATCTGACTAGTATAGCTTACATAGCTCTGTTAGCTGCATAACCTAGAAATGTAGCTATGTAGGTAAAATAGCTATCACTAAGTGTTACAAGCATCACAAAGAAGCTTCGTTAGCTACACAGTTAACAAAACAACAAAGCTAACATAGCTACATAGCTAAGATCACAAGCAGCTACATAGCTACATTTGCATTAGCGATGTTCGCTAAAGCTCACCTTGCTAAGGCTAACTTAGCCACATTGGCTTATGTAGTGACGTTAATTATATAGCTAGCGTAGCTCTGTTAGCTTTAGCTAAAGCCAACGAAGCTGTAGTGAGTTACTACTGCTGGTCTGTACATAATTTAAATTGAAGTGTTTGCCATGTGGTTATTTCATAAATGTACAATAACGGCCAGACTTTATGTATAAAGTTGAATCTTTAAAACAATGTAAAACTGGAAATATGTTGTACCGGCAAATTATGGCATTTCTGTTCTGAAATAGACAGCGTCAGAGATGTACGGTCTGCAGCCAGTCTGTCTTGGGTTTCCCAGGTGTGAAATATATCCTATGCAATGGATATATGAAACAGTTTCTCTGGGGTGTCAGGTTAATAAAAGCAGGTATTCAAACAGGAAGTCAATTACACTTAGTTTAACACAGTATAAAAAAATCCAAAAGGACATAATTTTGAATGCAAAACAGTGGAATTTTAAAAAGCAATAAGCAGAATGCAACTAAAAATTCTGCAGTTAATGAAGATTTAAATGTTCAATCTTTTGACAGCCCTATTTTACATTAAAATAATTAAGTAAATGAGTAAAACAATGTATTTAAACATATTAGGTAATTAATGAATGAGTTAAATAGTATTGATAGAGTGAGATGTGGTTAAACCAGTGGTAAGGTAGCAGAGGATAAGAGTGTTTTGAGACCTTTTTTTAGAAGGTCTGACAGACTGGGAAAGCCTCAGCTTCTCTGGCAGTTTGTTTCACAGTTGAGGAGTGCAGGAACTAATAGCTGCCTCACTGCTTAGTTCTGGTTCTAGGAGCAACAATTAAACCAGTCCCAGAGGACCATGGGGGTCTGGATGCATCAGAAGAGTCTAGCAGGTCTGCTAGGTAAAACTCATTTGGTGCTAATAAAAGGATTGAAGATTTCACTGTGGGATTGCAGGATCATGAAGTTGTCCCACAGAGGGGCCACAAGATTGGGTCATTTGAATAAAATCTGCGGCTTATATGATGGTAAATAGTTGCATTTCCCCCTTCAGATAATAAATAAATATTCAAATACTACAACCTGAAAGAGGGACACTCTCTAGTCATTGCTGTAGTGACAACTTTTGTCCAGTGGATGGCAGCAGACCTGCATCACAACATGTGTGGGCATTGGCATTTCCTGGATCGCTTCAGATGTTGTTCAAAGTTCAGGTGAGAGAGAGGGACTCCACACTGTAGTGAGAGAATGTGAAATGTGCAGTGTGAATGTGATTGTACACAGAAAGTATAGAATTATCCATGGAGGAAAAGCATAAGGGAGCTTACGTGAGAACACAAATATGCTTGTGTTTTTATTTGTTTCAGATCATGCTATATTGAATACATATGAAAAATAGCTTCCCGATTCAGAGTGAAGCACAACTGTGGCACAGAAACACAAGGAGGGGATTTTCTATTCGTGTCTTGCTGGAAGAGAATTCAGTATTGTTCAGAAAGTCTGAAGACAAAAGGCTGTTGTCAAATGCCATTATACTCCCCAACAAAGCCGGAACAGTCCGGAGATAAAATGATGGAGTCCCTGACACTGTGAGTATGACATGATTTTACACCAAACACAAGACAAAATCTGTTTAAAAAGACTTAAATTGGAAACAGAAGGAAGATATAGAAAAATTAATAGAAATGGGACAAAAAAGAGAGACACAGGGGCTTTCATCTGGCCAACAATGACTCTCTTATGTGTGGAATTTGTCCATCATTAATAATACATACAGTTCCATCCAGATCAGTACAGCTGACTGCTGCAGGGGTCAGAGTTTAAGGTTGAGAGTCAGTCATCACAGAGAAGATTCTGAGACTCACTTCCTCTCTAAAGCTGATGTCTGTGGTTCATAGCAAAGAGAAACGCTGTCAGTGAGCGTGCTTCTTTAATGGGCTGGAGCTTGAGGGTTGCCTCTGGAGGCTGCTGCAGTTTTTGTAACATCCTCAGGCAGATGTGAACACTCCTCGTCATAACCAGATGCCATTTCTAATATCCATGCTTCAGTGTTGTGGCTGAAGAGAAACAGCCGAATTCCAGCAGAAATGTAATTACCGTGGCGGCTAACACAATGGGAGCAATTCATCCATTAAAATAGGAGGTGCGTGCGTCCATGTGTCTGCGCACTCATCCTCAAACCCACTCCAAACACACTCATACACTCTGTGCTAAATGAAAACTGGAATTGGATGGGCTTAGAGGTCCACAGGGGTTGTATCAAAGTACTCGAATTGACACATTTTAAGTGAGTGACTTCTCCCCTCTTACTGGATGGCTCATTGTGATGCAGGAAGTGCTTAGTGACATTTCAGACATCTTGTCGCTAATATGAAAATATGTCTATGTTGAAGGATGTCTCTTCACAATAGCAATTGTACATCTCCTCCTTCTCTGTAGAGCTATGGAAAAATACCCCTGCATTTGTTCCTGTTGTTGCTAAAGACATATGCTTTTTGGCCCAGATCACTAACACTCTAATGTCTGTGCACTCCTGATGAAGCTACACTGAGGAAAGCATTTTACTTAAAGAGGAGGTATTATACTTTTCTGATTTTTAAAACATAAATATAAAGTCACAATGTTGGGTGTCCATACTTCACATCTGCAAATTTTCAGACTACAAGATAAATGTATGTGGCAGTAATCTTGGAATTAGAGTGTAAACTGATGAAAACGGTTCATTGGGAATCTCTCTGAGATCCTCCCCAGATGAAATTTCGATGGAGTGAACTGATGAGGTCATCGCAACAGGATCTCCTGACTGGTTCGTCCGTGCTGCCAGCAAAGCGGAACAGACCGCCCCCACAAGATGAAAAGAGATGAATAAATACACCGCTAAGTGTGGCGAGGGTTAAGTCCACCATTATCAAAGCAGTTTAGTAACACAGTAATTAAACACTTACCAAACAGGTGGTTCTGCTCTATTCTTCGCTGCTGCTGGTTTTCTTCCTCCTTCTCTCTCCAAACTATCAGGGTCAGACTCTGGGTCTAACATGTACGGACGTATATCAAAATTCGCCATATTTTACTCAGTCAAACTGGTTCATTCAAAGTTTATGAGTACCAGCATACACTGAAAAAAGTAAAACAATGCTGTTGTAGGATTGATGTAATTTTTCATTTTATAACAGCCTAAAATTATTGATTTATTCATGAAATCTAAATCTTCTAAATTATCTGAATGGTTGAAGCTGCATTTTTTTTATTTAAACTGGCAGCTGGACACCAAATTAAATTGGATCAATGTATTTTTATTGCATTAAGCCTTCTGTGTGCATGCGCATTTGTAACAACATCCCGTAGGTCCGGAGTGGATTCAAAAAACACTTGATGCAACAGCAGCTGTCACTTTCTGAGTGGCTCTCCCTCTACACTCCAGCACAGACATCCAGCGATGACCTATGTGTCGAAACGTGTCCGTCGTAGCCTCTTGTGCCTGAATAAACATTAAAAAGGACATTTTGAGTCCTGACCTTCCTTCTTCCAGTTTAGCTCAATGGGTTACCCTGCTGACTTTTGACTGGGAGGGAGGTTGATGGTTTGAATCCCAGTCAGATCCTAAACTTTGGATAGAAGTGCCTGATACATCAGAAGAGTGACATCCATTTCCTGCAAGACTCCTACACTACTGTTTTTTCAGCAATAAACTTCACAGGCATGTTTTGGGGACCTCTGAGACCAATATAAACTTGTCTTCAAGGGCAAAATATTTCCCCTTTAATACATTTCTGCTTTCCCATCGGGCCAAAGTAGCAGGAGTTTTCAGGAAAAATGTGTTGAGTTGACATTAAAGACTTGTGGGAGGCATGGCGGTGCAGGGGTTAGTGCTGTTGCCTCACGGCAAGAAGGTTGCTGGTTTGCTTTCCGGTCTGGGCCTTTCTATGCGGAGTTAGCATGTTCCCCTCGTGCACATGTGGGTTCTCTCTGGGTACTCTGGCCCCCTGCGATCTCCAAAAAAATGCTCATTAGGTTAAATGGTGACTCTAAATTGGCTGGGATAGCCTCCAGCCCCACCCCACTCAAAAATGTTTTGTGTGATTGATAATTTTTTTAAATTCAACCAATGTTTTACTTTTTTCAGTGTAGCAACATAGCCACATTGGAGAGGGGGGGCACAAAACATCGAGTCCTACCACCGGTCAGCCTCCGAAAAATCGGCCAGTCAGAGGAAAGCAGGTCCGTGGAGGGGGGTTGTTAAAGAGACAGCAGCGAAAACAAAGCGTTTCAGACGGAGGTTAAAATAAGGGTTTTTCAGGACACCAGTGTGAGAAACATGAGGAGTTTTTTGAGCTGTAAACCATGTTAAGCTACTACGTGGGTATCAGAGAGATGGTGTAAAGCTTTGAAAAAAGGCATAATACCCCCACTTTAACATAGAAGTAGAGAGAAACAGGTAAGTTTTGTTCAAGTGTAAAGAAGACTTTCCTCCTGTCAGTACTGTTTAATAAGACTTCATATTCAGCAAGTTTAATTGGGATGATGTGAAAGTGTAAAAGCTGACGGTTGCAAAGCAGGAGATCATGTGACAGAATTATTCTTGGCTGTAGGAACACATCCAGAGGAGCTGTCACCACTTAGAAGGTGACAAGCAACCACTGATTTTCCAATATTTCCATAGTTAATTAAAAACTTAACTATTTCCAAAAACACAGGTTACAAAGTAAGTGTCTGAGCTGCCTTAATTTCTAACTTGACTGAATTTGAGAGATGTGTTGCAGCCTTAAAAATGGTTGAAAAAGGATATTATGAAAAAAGATGCTCAGGCACTGTGCTTCCATTCCAGGGTTTCCCATCATTTACATAGACTATGGTGCTCCGGCATAGTCTTATTTTATTGCCATAGCGTATTTTGCCCCCCAATGTTACATTTTCATAAAGCAGACATTGGTCTGCTCAGCAGTAAGCCTGTATGTGCATGTGAGCTGTGCTTTGCATGCAGACCTCTACAATGGGGCGACCTCGACTGTGGGGCAAGAAGTGACTTACCAAAGCCGAAACCAGAATGCCATTCTGAATGACATATATTTTCCATTCGCTGTCAGAGGTTACAGCATGTGGCTATATTTTCACAACGGTAGAATTTCTGGAATAAAAATGGAAAATTTACTGAGGGGGATAAATTGAGATTCAACACACCACAAACTAACCCAAAAAGTTAGGGCTAAGAACCCAAAACTTAAAAGTTAGTAGGAACTTAAAGGAAGGAGTTACAAGCTTCAGCTAGATGCCTCTTGGTGAACTCTAGTTGAGATTTAATGGTTAAGTGGAAGAAAATTCTTTGGTCTGATGAGACCAAACTGGTTCTTTTTGGCCATCAGAGAAGATGAGAATGTTTGGGGGACACCAAACACTGCACATCACCACAAACATACCATCCCCACTGTGAAGCACTGGAAGGCCTGTAAAGGTAGAGGGTAATGTGAATGTGGCAAAATAAGTACAATCCTGGAGGACAATCTTATCCAGTCACCAAGAGCTTTGGAGAGGATTTATTTTCCAGTGAGACTATGACCCGAAGCATAGAATGAAAGCTACACAGAAATGGTTTAGAGACAGCAAAGTGAATGTGGAGTGGCAAAGTCAAAGCCCAGACCTCAATCCAATAGAGAATTTGTGGCTGGACTTAGAAAGGGCTGTTCAAGCCTGATCGCTGTGCAACCTGACAGAGCTTGAGCAGTTTTGCAAAGAAGAATTGTGAAACATTGCAGCGTCCGATTGTGCAAGTCTGTTGAGACCTACCCACAGACACAGTGCTGTGATTGCAGCCAAATTTCCTCAATACTGACTTAAAGTGGGTAAATATTAATGTAATCACTTATTTTACATTGCATGTTTTTATTGAATTGACAGTACTTTGTAGAAATCTGTTTTTGCTTTGACATTTAAGAGTTTTTTTTTTTTTTTTTTTTTTGACCATGATTTATTAATAAAATCAATTAAAGGGTAAAACATCCAAGGGGGTGGAGACTTTTTACAGGCACTGTAAATAAACTGGCCAAAAGTTTGACATTTTTATTGGTAATTATGATAGCACAGATTTCCTATTTAGAGCACAATTTAATCTTCTATGAAGAACTACTTTGAAAACAAATCTTTCACTGGGTCATTTTATGACCTTAACCCCACTGCCAGCCCATAAAACCTTGGAGCCCAGCTTATTTGATGTACAGTGCACACAGCGATACCTGTCCCCATGCAGCCAGATCAATACTCATTTGATTGGTGGTTTTAGCAGTATGAAGCAACAGGTACTCTGTTCTGCTGCACCCAGAAGAAAAGTGCAGGTACCCGGCCAAGACAGTCAGTGAATCATACTGATGACCGTTCAATCACAACCAAAGCCTCTTGGCTAAGTTTAGCAGGGAATTCAGGACAAGTAGATCACCTTACAGACACCCACATGAGCATACATGGCCCAGAGGGGAATCCCAAACAGAGGGGACAAAAGTTGTATACAAAAACTGTACAACAGTGTAACAAAACCATCTAAAGACAAAAGACAAGCATAGTTTGGCACCGCTGTCTTTGAGATTTCAAATTTGTGCTGCAGCAGAAGTTTCCACCTCATTTTAAAGCAGTCACAACTGCAGTTTCACTATTACATTTTATTCCTCTTAAATGATCCATATCTCCTTTCAAAACATGTCACTTCCACTTAATTTTACCCACATCCCTATTTCACTTCTCCGACTTTGACACGACCTATTGACGGAGACACAGCCTCGCTGCGACACAACACCTGTGAGAGGGAAACAAGTATGTTTCTAAATGTGTATGGGCACACTTGCCTTTCCATGTTGCCATTTCTCACCTCACCTAGCCTGGACCATCTATCATTTTACAGCCATTCAGTATCCAATCCACTCTCACACTGCTGGCACCACTTATAGCTTACACAGACATCCAGAAACACACATAGACACACATACACTGAACTGCTAGGATTAATAGGGCGAGGCAGCCAAGCAGCGCAGGATAATAGAATCTAAACAACAAGGCTGGAGGGTAAGAGAAAAGAGGAAAGGAGAAGTAGGAAGGGGAGGTGTGTGGAGAGGGAGCGACTAATCACTGGACGAGGTCAGGGAAGGGGACGTAAATTTATGGTCGAGAGGAAGTCAAAGGTGAAATTGGTAACACAAAGTAGGTGTTCAATGTGTAAGTCAGGCTGTTTTTGTGTCTTCCTTTGATTAACACTCACTCGCAGGATGTGCGTAGGTGGATGTGTGCAGCAGGTTTTTTTTTTTCAAGGGCAGTACGTTTGGTCAGCTAATTTCTTTATAGGAGAGTGCACTCCTCTGCTGATCATCTACCTCGCTTCCTGCTAACGGATAATGGAGGTGTGTGAGCATATGCAGTGTGTGAATATATTTTTTTGGGTGTGCAATAAAATTGAAATATTGGTAAAAGAGAAATGCAAGAAAATATTAAGTTTTTGTCAAAGAAAACATTGGAATAATCATTTTTAATTCTTTATGGGATAAGGAACCATTTACGCTGACTTCAGTTGACTTCCTTCCCTTTTTTATGTCTCTTTTGGTCACAGAAAAATGGCCACATTGCCCTAACTAACCATGAGAGATTGATGAAACTCACACAGTATAAAGGTGAAGAGTAGAGCTAAATGTCACAATGGGTTTTGTTTTCATAAGATTTCTAGCAATTCCTGGAATTTTAGTGCAAAAAATGGAGGAACTTTATTTGGACATATGCCCGTTTAGGGGTGTAAAATGTTATATTAAGACATATGCTCAACATATCTACTAAAAGTACTACTATTGCTACTACAAAAGATATTTTCTCGACAAATAACTTATCATAATGCAGGATAATAGTAGTGTAGTGTGATGTTGCCACAGGTTTGTAAAAAAAAAAAGAGTGATCTAGTCATAAATTTAACAGATTTATTAATTAATAGTATTAATAGTAAAATATAACCTTGCATGCCACATGGATTTGTTTCACACATCCATCTGGAAAACCACTCATAGACAGCGTTTAAGGCAGAGCCTTTGAAAAAATGGGGAGTGTGATTGGATGAACATTCTGTCTGTCACATCTTTACGGGCCAATCAGAGCAACAAAACATGTGACGTTACTGAGCTACCAAGCCGCGCCCCTACCGAAGGAGTAAACTCCGCGAACCATGGCGGCTGTAGACATGTCAGTACACAACTTTTGTCATTTTTGAAAAGAAAACAACTCACTGCTGTTCTTTGTTCTTCTATTAATGAAGAAATGTCAAGTTCTGATAAAACTGGTGCTTTAGCAGCATCCACACCGTCTTCCACTATTATTGCACCGGCCTCTTGTCGCTCCTTGCTTGCTTAAGTCATGACTCTGCCATGCCAAAAAGTATTGCCCCTCGTCACTGATTGCTCCTGTCACTTTCTAACCAGGCCCAAACAGTTCAGACGAGAGCTTTGCAAGATGGATACACCAGTGAAAAACACCTAAACGGGTGTATCTATCTGCTTTGTTAGGTTAATCAAAATAACCTTGTAACAGTTTTATTACACTAATGTGGTTTATATCCATTTGTATTTTTCTGTGAGCTCTTTTCTGCTTGAATTAATAAGAATAATTAATTTACATCTACAATGAATGATATTTTTTACATTTTCTGGTGGAATTATAAAAATTAAATAAGTTTTATGAATAGTAAAATGAGGTGATTTCAGTCAGTTTTTTAAGAGTATAAAATTCACTTAGTTATTAAATAGAACTAATCACAAATAAAACTGGTGGTACCACTAATTCTTATACAATATTCTGAATCTAGTCCTGTCTTGCCACATAATATGAAGGCAACCTTATCATGTCCTGTAAAATTTGTATTTTGTATTTAAATAACTTTTAAATCTGCAAGTGAACACATAATAACACATGTTTTTTCCATTATTAGCTTCTTGATATATATATACACACACACATATATATATATAGAGAGAGAGAGAGAGAGAGCTTAGCAAATTTATAAGAACAAGATCCCTCAAGATCCCTCATTCCTGTTCAAAATGGTAAAACGTGGAGAGCTCACTGAAAATGAAAGAGTCTGCATTAAAGCACTTCATGATGCTGAATGGTCTCTGAGACAAACAGAGAAAGACATAAAGTGTTCTCACAGTGTGGTCAAGTATGCTTTGGAGTCAATTGCAAGCGGCAACCTCTGGTCCTGAAAAATGCAGCGAATGCGGAAGTGCAAAAAATTGCTATACCGCGAGTGTCCACTTGAGGCTGGCTGCAGGAACACCGGAAGTCCCGTCTGCACACATGTTAAACAGCCGGTTTTGACACACAAAATAAACTGGTTTACAGCCTGGTTCAAAACACCAAACATGTCTCATTAGCTAGTGTCTTATTGTGCTTCCACTGTACGAGGGGGGAATTTTTTTGTACCACAATCATTTGGATTATATTTAGGATGAAAGCTGATTGGTGCATCTCATTTGATTGACAGATAGCTCGGCAGGCAGAGGCTCCGTTTCTGTCAACCAGAATGCTAGCTAGCAGGCTGACAGGAAATCGCGCCTTGTGGGCAGGCCATTAAGTTGATCCCAAGTTCAGTTGAGGCTGCGATTTAAATATGGAAGCCTGAGTCCGCCTATTGTAAGCAGACGACTGATGTCACACGTGGTTTGTCCAATTCTTTCTACAGTCTATGGTCAACTGCCGAGACTGGTACTTACAAAATGCACCAAGGAAGAGGCAGGAAAGGAAAGTTAACAAAGCAGATGTCAGACACCTCAAGATTTGAAGTACTAGAGAGAGAAGGAAGACCACCACTGATCAGGCAGAGATGAATGCTTCTAGATCAGAGTCTGAGAAAGTCTCCAATATGACCATAAGCAGACGACTGACGGAACAAGGCTTAAAGGGAAGAATAGCTGCTAAGAAGCCACTATTGAGGCCTGCAAACATCCAGAAATGCCTCAGATTTGCCAGGGAGCACAAACACTGGACTGTTGATGACTGGAAGAAGGTACTCTGGACAGATGAGTCCAACTTTGAACTCTTCAGTCAGCGTGGTCGTGTTTATGTCCGCAGAAAAGCCGGAGAACGTTTTGATGCCAGATGCATTGCACCCACAGTGAAACATGGTGGAGATTCCATTATGGTATGGGGTTCCATGTGTGGACACGGCGTGGGCAAATGAGTGAAAATCCACGGTATCATGAACAAGAACATCTACCACAACATCTTAGTGCATCATGGAATCCCTTCTGGACTGAATCTGATTGGTATATATATATATATATATATATATATATATATATATATATATATATATACAGTTATATATGGTTAAAGGTAAAAAAAAAATCCCAGGATTTAAACCAATAATATCTAAGGGCTTAAAGTTTGAATTTCCAAGTATTTCAATGAGTGCCCTAAGTGCCACAGAACTGGCAACGTCTTATCGCTATTTGCTTTAAATGGAAAAAGAAAACATCAGTCAATTCACTACTGCTCTGTGAACACACCCAAACCAACATCACTGCAGCCATAAAACCTCTTAACACCTGAGAGTCACCTGCTAAGCACCCTCTGTGTATCCTGTCTCCAGCACCAGGCCTGATTTGTGATAACTCTATCTCTGGTGGATCATTAACACTCATTATCCAGAATGACAAGAACAACCACATGATGTTACAGAGTGCAAGAATAACATGCGAGCAGCAGTCCACAGCACACAGTCAGCAAAGGGAAGGGGAGTGATAATAATGGTGGCAGAGTTTAAAAAAAGAACTTGGAAGAGATTAAGTCAGAGGACGCTAAATCACAGTTTCAAAGCAGTTAAATGCTAATTAGCAGCATGTGTTCGCTTTAAAAGAGATTTTCTATCACTGCTATTCATTAATGTTTTTAAAGCTGCAGCTGTTAATGAGATCATGATTTTTTTATACCTTCACCAGGATTTTAAAACTTTTAAGCTTTTACAATGCATAAAAAAAGCTCCTTTGCTTTTCACCTCCTAAGATATACCAGCTTTGGACTTTTAATGTTTATAGGCAGTAAACTCTTCAAGGATGTAACACGACCATTGAGCTTTAATGTCAGAGCTTTCAGAACGGCCTTTTCTGATCTATGGTGCAGAAAGGTCAGTGAAACAAAAATGCTTTAGCTGCACACAAAGTAATTGTTTGCCATGCTTAATGTGTTTTCAAAGTCACTTTGAAGGAAAAGTCTTATTTATTGCCCCACATCATCAGAACTTGAACTGACTGTGGCTGCAGATTCAAACCCTGACAACACTTGTTCCCAGCCTGGTGTCTGGGACCCCGAGACTTTGTCTGCTCCAAGGTTGTCAGAATTAGATCTACATATATTAAGTAAAATTACAATAAAACATTTATTAAATACTGTCTCTAAAGGTCTTTTGGGGAGATTCATTTGTGTAGATCTATTAAGTTGGGTTTGATTAATGAAGTAATTAAAATTATCTTGGTTTTGACAGCAACATATAATTTTTTCCCTTTTGTTTCAGTCTGGGGTGGGGGATCAGAATAATTAAATCCAGAGAGGTCGTGGCAGAAAGGGATTGGTTTAGAACTTTAGTTTAGACGCCCATACCAGCTGATTTCCAGAGCAGGAAAACAGAGCAGGCAAAGGGAGACGTGTGAGTGAATATTATTGAATGAAAGATGAATGGAAATCAAGTTATATTTAATGAGCAAAAATGGATTATAAATTCTTACTTCATCATCTATAAAAGATTTTTGATAATTGATATGTAACCATCTTTCTGAATTTTTGGGGTTTTGTTCTCTGCTCAGTGTGAGAGGAACCGCAGGTTCAGACGTTTGGTGTATGTGCTTGACTGAGAAGGTAATGGTGCAAAGCCACCATCTGAAGGTTTAACCGAATGCCTCAAAGTCAGAATACCTCCTAACGAAACCAGAGCACCGCAGCTCTTTGGTTGGCCCCGGATAACCAGCCTCTGTCGGTGAGTGGAGCTGTTTATGACAGATCTGGGGCTTAAAAGTGGTAAAAAGTATCAAAAGTGGGTAAATAGTGCTAATAATGTCAAATAGGTTAACGTAGGAAAAAATGTTGCCAAAATGGCCGGATAAAGATGTGAAAAGGGGTTAAAAAGTGGAAAAAGTTGGAAAAACATGGCTAAAACCAGTTAACAGTGGCAATGAGGGGCAAAAAGTTTCCAAAGTGGGTTAAGGGTGGTAAAAAGTATTTGATATTACAACTCAGATACGCCTATTAATTTGGATTTTAAGGGACCAATCTAATTCTGTGGGCAGACCAGGTATTACACAGAAAAGTATGGTCCACACACCAGAAGCTGCTCAGTGAAGATTATCACCACATATGTGACGTTTCAGGCCCGAGACCCTCATCAGACATCCTGGTGTTAATAAATGACATATTAATGAATCAATAGTGATTTGTAAACTATGATTGAAGCTTTACTGAAGCTTTATTAGTGGTAAAATCCTAAAAGCAGTTTCTGTAAAGTGTTACCAAACCCTTTGTCCACTATAATCCTATGTACCAAATCTGCAGCATTAAGGCTCTTCTCAGCAGTTTTTAAAAGGTCATGAAACAGGCTGGAATTAATATGATGCCTCTGCATGACCTACAAAAGCAAACCAGACCATAAGCATAAAAACATGTTGTTTCTATATAATTACCTTTGATGCCTAAATCTGCTGCTGTGGGGTAGGTGCAACCAATTACAAAATTTAAACTTCCTTTATTCAATTTAATGCAGAGAAGATTCTTCATAAGTGATATTGGACAGTTAAAAGAAATCAGGAGTTTTTGACTCCTAGAGAAATTCTTCGTTTATTTTAAAGCACAGTTAGCAAAGATAAGAGGATACCCTTTGTCCACAGGGGGCGCAAAAATCGCCACAAAATGAAAGTTCCTGACAGGACCTTTAAGTAGAGAAGTATAAGTGTGATAATATACTTAAAGTGCTTCAGGTCCTTATACTATAAGGTGGAAAGCGTATGCTAAATGTAACCGTATAAATGTGTGACACTAAAGCTTCAGCTGAATTGCCGCGTACACAGCTGAAAGTTTTATCAACAATAAATGTAGTCCATTTGTTTTTGTTTGTCTTTCTGAGACTTAAGAAACACAGGAACTTGAGTTTAGATGAGTGTTCTGGATTAAAATGCCCTACGTGTATTAAACAGGTTTCTGGAATTATTTATTTAGGGCAGTTTTTATAAAAAGCCATCATTATGCATCACATCTGCACTGTAATCATGCAATAGAGTGGTCATTGCTAAAGTCTAAGCATTGCCTGGTGAAAGGAGGGACCACAGCTCAGGGGTGAGCAGCTACTCTGTGAAAGCATACTGAGGGATTCTGATTCGTTCCCATTCATGCATTAACATCACTCATAGTCAAACAGCCTTGCACTGCCCCTTCCAAGGCTGTGATTATCCACTGCATCTACTTAGCAATTATGCAATCAAATGAAAAACTCTAAATGAACATCACAGTGAAAGTGTGGGACGTATCTCTGAGGTTACTCTGCCCCATGTGTCAAATAATACATGTAGGTACTTCCATTCCCATGCTGGCTTGTATCCCAGACATCAGTCAAACTGCCAAATCTTTAGCTTTTATTATCCACTGCAGCCATTGCAAAGGTAAGTCTAAAGCATTGTTTTTGCAAAGGGAGAGGGCGTGGCTCAGTGAAAAAGCAAGTGCCATTTAAAAATACTTGGAGTTGCTGGTTTCATTCCCAACAGACCAAGACATAAGCCACATTGCATCCTTCTAAATAGGGCTGCCCACAGAATTGGCTGGGCCTCTGAAAAACCCAGAGAATGCCCCGTTGTGATTTATTGATGATATCAGTGCATGTGAGTTGGATCAGTAGCATTGGTGCTAGCGCCCTGGCTAACAGTTCCCTCACTTTGGAGCTGAAAGTGTGTTAAAACTTTTACTGGGTTCTTGTGTTGGATTTATTTATTTGTGCATCCATTAAGTCTGACATTACTTTCCTAATTGTTCAGTTCAGTGTGCCCATCCACATTGTCAACAGCACCAATAAAAAGGTCATTCTGTTTTAAGAAAAGGGGGTGTATATTTTTTAAAAGGCTATATTGTACTACGCATAGATAAACAAAATTCATTTTTTTGTTGTTCTGGTTGGAATGATTGTCTTTCAGGTTAAAAATAAAATATCATTTTCACAGCTAAGCTTTACAAAGGGCCATGGTTTTGCTGACCTCCATGGTCCCCAGATTTAGATGGGCCCCAGAAAGCTCTCCAATTTATCCCCCCTTTGTTCCTAAACCCTCTTTATCCATCATATTTACTTTACAGTTGTGAAGAGAGGAGGTAACTGACCTATATGTGTTGTAACCACCTGCACATGCATGAGAGAGACATCCACTAGTACATGAGTCCCATAGATGCAATTGTTTCAACATTTTTGCAGATTATTGCTATGAAGTTGGGGTCTATTGCTCAACAGCTTTAAATGTGAAAGAAAGATTCCTACTTGTGCATGAACTTAAAACAAATGGCCTTATCTCTGGCTGTTATTGCCATTGCTCCTATAATACAATTTTGAAGTAGTATGACAAATTCTAAACTCTTAAGGATTGTCACATCTATACTACAATTATATAATAGTGTGAGGATGTTCTAAAGCCAATAGAGCACAGGTGTCAAACTCAAGTCCCGGGGGCAAAATGCGGCCCATAGCACAGTTTTACCCGGCTCGCAAGATCATATCTTAATAAGAACTGGCCTGCTGCTATGAGGTCTGCAGATTTCCTCCAGTATAAAAATATAAATTTAACCTTGAAGATATAAAAAACCTTGTTAAGTTATGAAAAACTGAAAAAGTAGAGAGTAGAAATAATTAGATAAAAAGTCAGGAATTAGGGAAACAAATTAATTTGCATTTTCATTTCATATTTTCATTTTGCATCCCAAGAATATGACTGAAACTTAGGATTTTGCCTTTAAAGTTCATATTTTGAATTTTCTCATATTTTGTCCTTTTAGATTCACATTTTTTTATTCTAGATCAAATCTTGACATTTTAAAATCCTAATTTTGACTTTTAATCTTGTGTTTTCACTTTCAAACTCTTGATTGAGAATTTTATCCCATATTTTGACCATAAAGAGTCACAATTTTGAATTTTATCTTCTATTTTCTCTTTTTAAACTCTTGATTTTTCATTTTATCTCATATCTTGACCTTTAAACTGATGAGTTTGACTCTATCTCATATATTTGCCTTTTAAAAACCTTATTTTGACTTTTAATTTTGTATTTTGACCTTTACGACTTATAAAGTTGACTTTTAACTCAAATTTATTGATGCTGTGATATTTTACTCATTGAGTGCCAGCCCTTTCATAAAATGGAAAGTGGCTTGTGCTGACGTTTTTGGCCATTTTGAGTCATTTTTCAAGACCCACAGAATATTTTGTACTATGATTCTGAAAACACCAAATAGCTCAAATGAAAGAAGAATCTCTCTATTTCATCATGGAAAAAACATTTGTTTGTAGCTTGTTCCGTTCTTGATTTATCTGAAGTTGAATAGAGGCTAGTTTCACCAAAAAGAACTTTACTCTCTCTTTAGCCTCTTGGCTGCATAGACAGATGAATTAAAGTGCCGATCCCTGGATTCTCTGTCGTTAAGTTCAGTGTTGGTTTCAGTGAGTAAGCGATTTCTCAGGCAAAAGTTTAAAGTTTCTTACAGTGTCTAAGTTAGAACTTTTAGCTTAGATTACCTCCGTAACGATCACTCTGCTCTCTGACCCCAGGGTCTTTACCTCTGATGTTTGATCTACCGTTACTTCCGACTGTAGTGTTCTGAGTACGTATCCCAGAAGCCCCAAAATTACTCACAGGGAGCGTGAGAGCACCCCCTTGTGCCAGCAGCCAAAAAAACACTTTGACGTATATGTACGTCAATGGCACTCAAGCGTTGGTTTTTAAATGATATATATATATATATCAGTGGCACTCAGTGAGTGAATCATTTTGACCTTTTTTTTTTTTAAAGAAATCTTAAAATCATTTGTCATCACTGTTTAATTTCCCCAAAATTCATTACCTTTGAAAACACGGCTGACAGTTTTCAGTTAAATCTTGACCCTGTTAGGCCCTCAGGTTAAACCTAAATTCAGATTTTGGCCCCTGCTGTGATTGAGTTTGATACTACTGCAATAGAACATTGCCCTAGTAAGGGAAGGGACCACAGCATAAGGGCGCAGGCAAGCACATCAGGTCTGCATGTCAGGTAGCAAATGGAGGTGCGATTATTCTAATTGTGCAGGATTGACTTGGGTCATCTGGCTTGAATGGGAAACTAATTAGTGTGAAATGTCTGTGTAAACTGCTGTCATCCAGGTCATGGCTGTCCAACGCTTAATCCACTTGGGTCAAGGTTCTCCAAAACACTTCTTCAGTTGTAAACTGAAAAAGACTTTTGGATCCCCCCTTTTGGATCAAGCTTTGGATTTCTCTGCAACATTTCTTTGTAAATTAAATTCAATTATCAGAAACATAAAGGCATTAGATGAACCAAATGAAGGTCAGTGGGGTCAGAAGGGGCCTGGTGATTGAAGGCTTTGTGAGAAAGGAACAGGACTTTGAATTGAATGCAATAGGGGACGGACCGCCAGTGAAGATTCTGAAGTTACAACAGCAGAAAATGAGAGTAATGGACAGAGACAGCTATGATTTTAGGGTGGAAGAAGGCGGTTTTGGTGAGCTGGTTGACATGTTTGAATGAGAGATTCCTGTCAAAAATGATGACAAGAATGTTGGTGTGAGGGGAGGGGATGGATTTAGTGATGAATTTGTGGCCGATGATTATGATGTCAGATTCTTTGTTTGGTGAAAGGAAATTTGTGTTCAACCATGCTTTTATTTCTGTTAAGCAGTTTGTCAGAGTGGAGTGGGTGTTGTTGTGATAGAACTGATTGACATGTAAAGTTGGATGTCATCAGCATAACAAGGGAACTGCAGACCACAGTGACAGATGATGTTTCCAAGGCAGAGTAGGTAAATAATGAAAAGCAGAGGGCCAAGCACTGAACCCTGGGGGATGCCTTGTGTCAGAGGAGCTATGGAGGAGGTGCAGCTGTTGATATGAATGAATTCTTGTCTGTCCCTGAGATATGAGTTAATCTGGATCAGTAAAGGGAGACAGAATTCACATAACAGTCCAAAAGACAAACTTCTACATGTCTTTTTTACTCTGCAGGCTCTTCTTTCCGCTTCAAAGTGGGCAGGCCTCAACTAAGGAATTATGATGTCATGCTCTTGTTCACCAATCAGAATTTAGCATTATATGAATCTGATTCTAAAGACAAGAGATGGGCAAGAAAACAGTCCTTTACAACAGGATTTTTTGCATTTCTGACATGTTTTGTCAAGATTTTTTGAAATTTTATCAAAACCTTGAACATTCTGCAGCTTTTGCAGCTTAAACGTCTTGATTTGATCTATTGTTTCATATGCCATCTTGCAAAAGTAATACCTGCATTATTCTGAAGGCCAATGCATGTGCATTTAACTCCTAAACCTCCTCTTTGGATTCTTTACCTAAACACAGTAAAGAATCCATAAACTAACTTGGAGTGGTTGTATGGAAACAAATCAAGTCTGATTTAAACAAGCATCAACTCTCTTGGGAGATTGTAGCACAGGGTGTGTAGTTTCATCTCTTAATCCCTTACAGAAATAAAGCTTATGTTTCTCCCTCTACACAGAGCTCTGAACCTGCATGAACCCAGTTAGGAGGAGAGAACCTGAGGGGGCGTACGATGACCCTTTCTCTCCCTCAGATTAAACACACAGTTCTATTTGCTCAGCACTATTCATCAGTTTGATTTATAAAGATATGACCAGTTTCTTCATGTGAAGACCTCATTTCGTTTTAGAGGCCTAGTCAAAGTCTCTGTAACACATATCCACTCAGGGTGAATATGGAGCAGTGTATGCAATCTGCTGGTACGTAAACTTTGCTCTTACATTCATCATCCAGCCTGCAGCGGGGCAGCGGGGCGAACTGACAGGACGCCAGCAAATAAAAGCATTGAAGTCTCTGAGGAGTGCATAGCTCATCACCCTTTACACAAGTTTTAAAACTTGTACACACACTGCAGGGGAAGAGAAGCTTAGGGTGTTATTGAAAAATGTCCTTTTTTGTCACAATTTTCTTCATGGCACTCTCCTCCAGTGAGACTTCTTGTATTAATTTCTTCTGCTCTGTTTTTGAGACTCTTGTTATAATATTTCTTGAAAGCATTCTCTCAAAGCTACAACCCCCTCCAAGAGTATTAGAACAGTGAGGCCAATTTCTCTATTTTTGCTGTAGACTGAAAACATTTGTGTTTGACACAAAAAGACGAATATGAGACAAGAGACCAAGATTTCAGCTTTTATTTCCAGGAGTTTACATCTGGATTTGTGACGGAACACCAAATTTTTAGGTGAGCAAAAGTATTGGAACAGATGGACTTAAAATAGATTAAAGTGAATAAGACTTAATATTTAGTTGCAAATCCGTTGCTTGTAATAACTGCATTAAGCCTGTGACCCACTGACATCACCAAACTTGTGCATTCTTCGTTTTTTGTGATGCTTTTCAGGCTTTCACTGCAGCCTCTTTCAGTTGTTGTTGGGTTTTTTTTTTTTGGCTATACTCCATTCAGTCTACTCTTTATCAGGTAAAATGCATGCTTTATAGGGTTTTAGTCTGGAGATTGACTTGGCCAGTCTGAAACCTTCCACTTCTTGCCCCTGATGAACTCCTTTGTTGTTTTGCCTTTGTGTTTTGGGTCATTATCTTGCTGCATGATGAAGAATCTCCCAATCAGTTGGGATGCATCTTTCTTTAAATTGGAAGACAAAATGCTTTTGTAGACCTCTCAGTTCATTTATCTGCTGCCATCATGTGTTACATCATCAATGAAGATGAATGACCCCGTCCCCGAAGTAGCCATGCAAGCACACGCCACGGCCTCCACTGTGTTTCACAGATGAGCTTGTATGTTTGGGATCATGACCAGATCCTTTCTCTCACCAAACCTTACTTTACTTTGGTAAAGGTCCATCTTTGTCTCATCAGTCCTTAAAACTTTGTCCCAGAATGTTTGAGGGTGGTCTCTGTACTTGAGATCTTAGTGAAAAATTAATGCAATGCAACATTGCACGAAATATTAGAGTGTGTGGCTTTTTTATGGACGAGCAGTGTATTTGTTTAATTTAATACACTCAAATGCATGCTGGTACCTTGCTCATTATCTATGTAACCATGGCAACACGGCGTAGTTTTTCGCTCTCATTTTGGCTCGCCTTCTTCTTCAGCACTGGTTTACTCATCTCATGTTACAAATGACATACCAGACAGCTCGCTGCCTCACTGGCTGCTCATAATGCCCCAAGGCAAAAGCAAAAATCCCAAGACAGCATAAAAATCTGGTGTTGTTTCGTTATTTATGTGGTAAAACCCAAATCTTAAACTGAGTGTAGGCATTCAGCACTATTTATTGTTTGAATAATCAAAGTAATAGGACACACCTGGGCAACAAAACACACCTGTCAGTCACATGCTCCAATACTTTTGCTTACATGAAAATGGATAGGTTTAAACAAAAGGTGCTATCTTCTAAGTCGTGTATCAGATTCAAATGTACAGATATGGAAATGAAATCTGAAATGTTAATCTCTTGTCTCATCTTTTGATGTCAAACCCAAATGTTTTTAGTCTACAGCAAAAATAAAGGAACTGGCCTCACTGTTCCAATACTTTTAGAGGAGAATGTATGTTTTTCTTAGGAGTAGTTATGGACGCCCCCTTTTCATAATATTTTGGACTCTGATTCCAGAATCTACAGGCATATAAACAAAGATTTTCCACCTTTCAGATGTAAAGAAAAGAGCTCCAGATGTTCAACAATAAGGAGATGATCCAGCAGCAGCAGAACATGTAGAGGCCTGTGCAGCTATTGATGCGATTAGCCTTAGCCTCTGTATTAAAGCAGAGTTTGTTTTGCTTAAACTTCTCAGCATATTCTTTCTGTTATGCTATTATGATCTATTTTTTCCTTCTCCATGCCTTATCCCTCCAGTAACCTGACAAGTACCTTCATGTGCTCTTATATTTTTAGCTCGTCTCTTTCTTTCTGGTTTAGTGTTTCCTTTATCTATCTCCTGCAGCTTTTTTAAATGCCTCCAGCAATTTTGGTATCACCGACCATAGTTTCTTATTCTCACCTTGCCTTATCTGCTATTTGTCCCTTTCCCCCATAGCAGCAGCAGGCACCATCTTTTTATTTAACCCCAGTTCATTTCAGAGCCATGCTCTCTATCTCATAACTCTTATCAGACAAGCCAGCTCGTCTGTGCTCTGTCTGACATTGCTCTTGGTGCCCTGCGTTATCTGTTCAAAGGGAAACAGTATCACTTTTACCTTTATTAAATGCACATACAGCTTATTGCACGGTGTCTGAAGGTTGAATAAGAGCGAGAAAATCAAATGTTTCTCCAACATCAAACCGCTTTTAGACCTTTACCTTTTAGTCAGACTTGATGCGACCCCACCAATGCATGAAATCAAAGATGGAGGTTTGAGGATGTCAGACTGTTAGGCAATCGTTCAAACTGATCGATCACGATGCCAAGAAGCAGCAGAAAATCAACAAGGAGCCAGACAGGAGTGGCTGCAGAAATATTGATCAAGAACCTTATGACGGCCGAAATATGACAGCCCCTGCATTTTCCCACACGCCCTTTTCCACTTGTTTTTCCAGTCCCATCTAATCCCTGCCGTCTCTCATATACTCCAACAGTCTCATAATGTTGTTCCTGGAAGAGGTCCAAGCCTTTAACATGACTTTAAAGAAGCCATAGACTTTAAAATGACAGGTGTTATGTCATTTTTATACTTGCGCTACTTTTACAGTAAGAGTGAAAGTGAAGCGCCGTTTTGCTGTAACTTGTCCATACAAGTGTCAGATCAAGGCCTATGTTTGCCTTCAGCTCCTAAACATGTTCTATATCTCTGACAACATGATGAAGATCAAGTCGTTTTATTCAAGCACCAGAGGCACTAGTGAACATATTGGCCACAAAGACACTGGGTCTTATTTCAAATAGCTTTTACTGTTGAAAGCAGTCACGGCTCAGGGCTAGTGTAGTTCTGATAGGCTATCACTCATGGTGTGTGGATATATTTAGCTTTTATCTTGGCAGGATGGCTGTCGACAGTGGCTCTGCAGATACACAAAGGGTAAAGACAACTGTATGAACTACTACAGCCTTACAGATCTTTTAAAAATTAAATACCATATTACATATGTCTGGAACTAGACTAAACAAAGGATGCATTTCCTCTACTAAATGAAATCTTAAGGGTCGAGCAGACAAACTGACAAACTTCAGGTAGTATTGTGAGGTTCATTGTGTCACCAGCTCCATTTGCATTGCTAGATATCCTAGAGAACTGCAAAGTACGTCCCATTTACCCTGCCTCCAACGGGCTTACTCTACATCCTTACCAAACCAACCAACAAAGGTAATTAACAAGTATTAGCAAAATAGAGACAGACTAAGATAAGATAATCTAATACTATATTGTCCGATTGCTCAGAAATTCGTCCTGCATCACCAGCTCATCCATCAACACAGTACAATCACATCACACTTAAAATAAGAGCATATCATTAAAAGCATCATAAAAAGTTTAAAAAGTCCAACTTTCCAACAACAGTCCCATTGCAAATTGTGCCTAAATACATAAGAATGTCCTAAGTCAGTGTCAGGTGTGTGTGTGTGTGTGTGTGTGGAGTTATCCCACCTCCACTCTACTGCACATGTTTGCCAAGACAGGTCATTCCTTTGCCATTTTTGGAAAACAAAATATATCATATTACTGAATGATGAGCCTCAGAGGAGATGAAGAAGTGTGAATACTCCATTCACCTGCATAGACTCTGCACTACACCACTGATATAGACATCAAACCTATCATACAAATGGTACAGTCGTACTCCCTGTTAATAGAGATTAAATCAATGAAACTCCATGTTTTAAGCATCAATCTGTATATCTGGGAAGTGAGGAGACCTGTTGCTGAAGTTTTGGGAGAGGAATGTTTCCCATTCTTATCTGATATAGGATCTAGCTGCTCAACAGTCCTGGGCCTTCTTTGCTGGACTTTTCATCTAATGATGTGCCAAATGGTTTTTTTAGTGGTGAAAGATCTGGACTGCAGGCAGGCCAGTTCAGCACCTGGACTCTTCTACTGAAAGCAACCTAAGACTGATCCATGCAAAGTGAAAGCCATATATCAACAACATCAAGGCACGGCTGACTTCTCTGGGCCAGGGCTTATGTGAGAGTAACTGACCATAAGTGGGAAATTCTACTGTGGTCTCATGAGTCTACATTTAAAAATGTTTTTGGAAATAAAGGATGTTGAGTTTTCTGGGCAAAAGAGGCAAAGGACCAACAAAATTGCTATCAACAAAAAGTTCAAAAGCCAACATTGTGATGGTGTGGGGGTGTATTACTGCCCATGGCATGGGTAACTTGCACATCTGTGAAGGCACCGTGTATACTGAGCGGTGCATACAGATGTTGGCTTTCACCAAGACATCTTATTCTGAAGCTGTTTTTACACAGAGATTCCGCAATAAAGGCGAAAAAGAATTCCCTTCTCTGTTCCGCAACGAGCAATTCACACAAAGGTGTAACAGAGCTGTGCATGCCCGAGCTTATACACAAACCCCGGCGTCCCGTAATCAGATGGCAGCCGCTGCCCGAGCTGCTGCTTTCAATGAAACTCTAAACTCTGGATTTCTTGGTTCAAAACTTTGTATTTTCTAAATGAAATACAGGTAAAATAACATGAACATTCATTTTGATCGATTAGATCCAATAGACTTTTTTTCCTCCATGTTTCTGAGTTGGAGGTTTGACTTTAAGCAGTGTCACAGCGCACATATTAACGTCGGAGGTCAGAAACTTCAGAGTACCAAGCTCACTTGAACACATTATGAAACTGTTCAGACGCTGCTGTGAGCAGAGATGTGTCTGCTCTCTCCTCTCCTGTACAGAGTGTGATCAGCTCTCTAACCTCGCAGTCTCTCCAGTTAATCCACATTATTCTTTGTTTTATCCCACTGTTGTTTTCTCCAATGAAATGCCGCTCTATTAAACTTCGCTGTTTTTTTAAAAATCTCCCGTTTATGGAGACAGCAGCGCGCACTCGCCGTTGTGGAATGCCGTGATGTCCTTTCACACTCGTTGCGGAAAAGTCTGTTACGGCTCTGATACTACCTCTTGATCCGGATCAGAGGTGGGGCGAGATCGACCCCCCCATTGCGGAATGGTCGCTTTCATACAGAACGGCGTTGCGGAACAAAGGCGTAACAGACACGGAAAAGAGAGGCAGTGGGAAAGTAGCCAGAGACTTCCGTGCTTACTAGAGCAATTCAATGCTAGGCTACATGAGTTACAACAGTACAGCTTCATGGTAAAGAAGAGGGTATACTAGACTGGTCTGCACACATTCAAGACCTGTCTCCTATGAAAAATCAGTTGTGCATTATAAAGCATAAACTATGACACAGAAACTTCAAACTGTTGACTAATATCAGACACACAAAAAGCAAGAATGGGGAAAAAATCCACATTCAAAACTACAGTATAACGTGTGTAAACATTTATGTACTCTATTACAGGTAATACTCACATTTCACTGTGACTCTTTGTCAGTGACAAAATGACTTGTCTCATCTGTGATGACAAGCTTTATAGACAACACAACAGGGCATGCTTTTTAAATTCAGACATGCATGACAACCTGAATCCTGTTGCAGGTATTTTGATTGCAATTAGGTGTGAACTGTCCTCAACTGACCAGTTCTGTTTTGTCGAAATCCCACAGATGAAGCAAGTGTGACTGAGAAAAAAAATCCTTTATTTAGCCCTTCACAATAAAGTCCAAAATATGTCATTGCAGTCTGACATTACCATATAAGTGCAACAATGCTCTCTGAGTCCTCTGGACGCGGGTTGGCTGGTAGATTGATGTCTGACTGCAGCAGGTAAACACATGTTAATACCAAACCGTAGCAGACGCACGAGTTACAGCCAAGGGATGTGGAAACAAATATTTTTTCAACATGTTTACGTAACCTCTATGCATGGAAAACTTGTAACTGGTTTTGTGATTTTTGGATTTAGAGCTTCATGTTGTGTACAAACTTTGAAATACACAAATCTGCATTGCTGTGCTTCTGCAAACTGCTGCTTTGCAAGTATTGTGCATTGAAGGAAAAGAAAAATATGAGTGTTGTGTAGCAGAAATGATGTCTCATAATGCTGCAGGATATTACATGATTCACTTTAATGCAGTAGAAATGTGTGCATTTATATCCATGACTTACATTGCATCATGTGGTTTTGCAGAGTTCTGACCTATTCTTAATGAACCTTGAAGTTTTGCATCATTGTAATGATGTTGGGCTGGAATGCTACAGAAATACTAGAAGACCACATCTCTAAAATCTGTAAATTTGTTTTGTGATTTATAAAAGTGTTTTGTAAAACATATTTGTCCTTTGTTAGTGCTCTGTAAAATGTAAAGTTATGTTTTGTAAACATGTTGAGTAAAAATGTAACTTTATTATTTCCTTTGTAAACATGTAAACATGTAAAATGTAAATTTGTCACGTTCCTTGTAAACATTTTTTATTTAATGTCCATTTTTTTGTGTTCTGTAAAATGTAAATTTGTTCCATTATTTTGAAACATGTTTTGTAAAAATCCTTTGTAAACATGTTTAATTAAATGTCATTTTTTTTGTAAAAGTGTTCTGTAAAATGTAAATTTATCATTTGTAACCATATGATAAACGCAAAATATTTTTTCCTTTGTAAACATGTTTTTTTTTTAAATATCAATTTGTTTCCTTATTCGTAAACATGTTTAAAGAAATGTAAATGTTTTTTCATTTGTAAAAGAGCTCTGTAAAGTGTAAATTTATTATTCATTTGTAAGTGTTTTTAACATGTAAGTTTGTTTTATTTGTAAACATGTTTTGTAAAAGTTACCTTTTTTCATCCTTTGTTAACATGTTTTTTAAAATATAGATTTTTTTGTCATCGGTTAAAGTGTTCCCTTAAATGTAAGTATGTTTCAATCTGCATTTAAAAGTTTTGTAAAATGTTTGTTTTGTCATTTGTAAAAGTTTTCTGTATAATGTTGATTTGTGGTTTGAAATGTAAAACTGTTTTTGTCAATGTAAATTTGTTTTCAGACTTTGCTATTTTGTGTTGCACTTCCAGGCCACCATAGAGTAGCAGTCCAAAGACATGCCTTTTAGGTAAACTGATGGCTCTAAATTGTCCATAGGTGTGACTGTTTGTCTTGAAGTGCTTGCCCTGTAAATGACTGGGTCCAGGGTGTAGCTCGCCTCTCGCTCAAGAGCTGGGATTGGCTCCAGCCCCCCCCCAACACACACACACACACACACACACAGATACACAAACAGTATAAGCGGCATAGATAATTGATGGATGTATTTGATGTTGTTCAGTGCTTTTGTTGCATCACTGAGGACCACACACTGACATTTTCATCCCATCTAGCTTCATTGTGGTTAGCAGCAGTTCTTTGGCTGAACCAAGGAGGTGTCCCTTTGATTAATGAGGCTGTACTGACTACCAGTGTAAATCTCCTACAACAAAGTAGTGTTTTACTTCAGCTGTCCTGGGTTTGATCACTTCACAGGCTTTCTTTAGCTACTGAGTGTCCTCGGGAAAAACACACAAACTTTTCCCTCCACTGCTGCAATTACTCTTCACACTTGACTCTTCCTTGTGTTCTTCTCCGTTGCTTTCTCCAACATTATTTAAACATTTTCCCCCTGAAGCAGAGGGGAAAATGGCCTTTTCTAATTCTAGCTGCAGAAGAGAAAGAGGAGGATGTGCAAGAAAAGAGGTGAAAGGTGGCTGAGAAAGGAGGGAGGAGATTCTGGCCGGCGTCCAAACATTTTGCAAGTTAAGATTTGACACTCAGAAGCACCGATGTTGGCTGGAGATTTGGCACAGGCTCCATCTTACCTCCTTTTCATTGCATCACGTGTAACAGGTATGCTTGCACATAAATATTACTACTGACATTGACATGACAAAGTGCTTCTTTTAGAGAAAAAAAGAAAATCAGTCAACAAACAGCAATGGGTGAAAAGCCACCCAGTTGAGTAAAGTCGGAATTGTCTTCCGGCTGTGTAACACAGAAACACATAGATACACATGCACACGTTTGCCATGGCAAGTTATGCAGTTGGCACCTCAAAGGCAGGAAATCAAAAGCTGTTTGTATTCAACAGGGACTGTTTAAAGGAAGAGGGTTGGTTGGTTTCCTGTGCCCACACCAGCGTGCAGCCCTGGGGTCCTGGCGACAACTTCACACCCCTGTCTGCATCAATAACCCTGCACCATTGTGACAGACACAAAAGCTGTCTCAGGATAAGCCAGGAGAGAGGGGGGGGGGAAAGGTGCCATTCTTTATTCCTGACTCGTCCCCATCACTTCCTCCTGGCTGTGCTGCAAAATAAAGTCAACAGCACGAGAATAAAAGAGGAGGAGAGGGCAAAACTCTGCACGAAAGTCTCAAAGCCAACAGTGTTCGTTCACTCGTAACAGAGCACTTTCTGGAGTTAGGACAAGTGCAGAAAACACAGAAAACTCTATAAACCACAGGCTTAAGCTCTGTCCAGAAGTGTTACTCAAAACTGAGAAGATGCACAAGCATGATTCAGTTAAAGGTCGAAGAATCAGTGAAGATCTGACTTTTAATATTGTTCATTAATATGAGTAAACATAGTTCAGCAAGAGCTCATTTTACTGTTAAAACATATTTTTGAGACTGCGTGGGCCAGCCACATCACATTTTGACTGGCATCTCTCTGACTTGGCAACAACAATAGCATACTGGACAATCTGCCAGAATACTCAAAAATTGTTTTTTAACAACTACTCTGACTTAAAGCTTGGGAAGGAAGTATAAAAAATACTGTCTGAAATGTTAAATTGACAAATAAATGTGGCTTACAGAACACGTCTTTCCTTCATTAAAAAGAAGGCAGTTAGCATTTATAGCCAGCAAATGCATGAATTGTCACCTATAAACACAATGCTATGTGATTTCTCTGTAGTGTCAACTAGTGCTAAATTATCACAAAACTTAACCAGTGAACCAGATAAACTATGTTTCATATTCAAAACTAACTAAAAACATAGGCTCACTGAATGTTGTCACAGTTAGCTTTTAGCATGAATAATGAATGTAGTAGTAAATGATAGCTCTGTAGCATTAGCAGAACTGAACTTTCCTTGCTATTCAACACATGCTTATGTTGACAGATAGCAGCTAGTAGCCTAACTCTTGACCTGAGTATGGCACTGACAATAGAATATCTATCTATGAACGTTACATAATTTTTTGTGTAGTTTTTCATTAAAAAATAGCCAAGGCTAGCCACAAATAATCCAACACATTATCGGTAAAGTGTTGGATTGGCTGAAAATAAAAACAATGCTTCTTTGCTATAGCTGGGATTCAAACCAGGGTCACATTTCCACTCAAAATGGAAATGTTTCTCATTTTCAAAAAGGTTTCAAAATAAGCCATTTCAGACCTTCTTCATGGGAGTTGAAGGTATTTTTGCTAAAATATGCTTTATTTCCTAAATAATAGACCCTAGTTATAATAACTGTCAAATTTCTGTTCAATTCCTGAAAAAGGCTATCTCTCTCCTCCCTCAACAGCTGGTTTAGTCCAAAAGTCATGCTCAGCAGGTAAACAGACACAGATGCAGAAATGACAGGTAGCAGTGAGCTGCTGAAGTTGCCTTTAGTATTGACTACTTCAAAAGAAACTTAGATTTTAAAGCTGAACACTATACAACTGCTAGAGACATTGGCCTTTCCCTCATTTAGGCAACACAAGCTGGGTTTCCATTCCACTTGGAAATGCGCAAAATCGAAATAGCGCAATAAAAAACTGGTAATGGAAACACCTGAATTTTTTGAAAAAAAAAAAACCACCTAAAATATCGCTAAAAAGTTTTTACGCTTTCATGAGGAGGTTTTTCAGGCATTTCGATAGAGAAATATATCGCAAAAGTGCAATGGAAACACTTGTTCGGCATTTGCAAGTCACGGGACGTGACGTACGGTGTCACATGACCAGTCACTCCGATACAACATGGTGCGGTACGTATGTAGACAGAAGAAGAGACGAGACTTTTCTTAACATCATACTTCTATCCTTTGCCATACATACGGACTTTACCTCTGAACTACCATCCGTTGCCTTCTTTTGTTCAACATTATCAAGGCAACCGCCGTAGATGTAACCAAAACCATACTAACAAGCAACAGGTTTTGAGCGTCAGGCTTCCCTGCAGCGGATTCACGCGAGATGAGATTTTACGAGAATTGCAAGGCCTATGCCCAAAACTCCCTTCAGTGGAAATGCATTCAAAGCGCAATTGTACTTAATCAAAATTTAAGAAATATCGCTTTTATTTTGTGAAAAACTGTAATGGAAACATGTCTGGCAGACCGTGGCTCTCAGACTACTTGTTGATTAAATACAAGCAAAAGCTTTAGAGATAAAATCAGAATAATTTTACGGTTATGGTTAAGGTAAGGTTAGGATACCAAAAGTTAGAAGATGCTCGTCCTCTATGAAAACCCTAAAGCAGCTTAGGCAGCTAAGGCTAAAGCTAACTGAGCTACATTAGCTATGTAATCCAGGTAGATAAATAAGCTACGTATCCATTGTAGTCAAAGCTACAGCTAAGGTAGCTATTTAGCTAAAGTTAGCTAAATTAGCTTGTAAGCTTTGTGGCTAATTCAGCATTAGCTTTGGCTATGTTAGCTACATAGCTACATTAACCTCCTAAAAAATGTCCCACCTCTTTGCAACAGGTAAGATCTAAATGAATGGGGTACTTATTACAATCACTATTTCTACTTTCACTTTTAAGTATATTTTGGGGGGAGTATTATACATCATTACATTTTATAAAGCATCAAGTACTGAGTAAAAAATACACACTAAAAGCCAAAACAAGGAGATTATAGCTTTCTGCCAATAGTGAGAAAAATGGCTAGTAGTTTGACTTTAACAATACATGACAGTCGCACATACGAGAGAAAGATCCCACATGTCACTCGAAAACAGCTGTTGCAATGTACTTTAGATTAAGTCACATCTTATGATAACCAACCTGGATGGTGTTTTATATTCTCTTATAATTGAACATTAAGGAAAGATCATATTTCACTGTGGAAACCCCGATGGGTATCAAAAGTGGAAACTCATACCCAGTACTTTGAGTAAACTTTAAACAACTTACTTTTTACTTTTACTTGAGTAGATTTATAGACTAGTACCTTTACTTCTATTTATGGAAATTTTAATCAGAGTAACTGCAATTTCACTTGCGTACCATAGCATGGTACTTTTCCCACCTCTTGTTAATTATACAGAAGATAATCTAATAGACTTAGAGCAGGAGTTATAGTAGCTTCAGAGTGTAGCATCACAGTGTTATGAGCGAAAGTCCTGCTTTAAAACTTCATGATAAAATAACAACTGTAGCATAAAAATATGTCCAAAAATGAGTAAAATTTCTGTTGCGTTTAGTGCTTCATTACAAAATAATATCCTAATATTGTAATGACATTTCAAAATCCTAAAGATGATGACATCTAGTTCATGATGATGATATTTGTGGTAAAACATCACTTTGTTTTTCCTTTTATTAATTTAATAAGCAGTATAAAATATGCTACATAGGAAAATATTTTGTACTGTTGCATGACATTGGTGTTTTGGTTGCCGTACTAGACCCTTACAAAGATGTCAAAATGTCTTTAGGAGCTGAGCACCTCTAAAATTTCCCCTGGGTTCTGTGTTCGGACAATATTTTGATAACAACTGCCGCATTCATAGGTCCATTAAGACATCTAAAAATTCTAGCGGCATCACACCAGGCCTGTAGTCCGCAGTAGGAAGAGTAGGTGCACATGTGCGTGTTGTTTCATTACACAGTGAGGTGTAAACACGCAATGGCTAATGCATGAACATTTATGTAAAGTGACAATGAGGTGTGTTGCTCCTACAAGGGACCCTGAGCTACTAAGACAGAAAATCCACAAGTCCACCAATGTGGTTGCAGTCTACTTGCACATGGCTGTTAAATGGAACCATAATAAGGATGTGGGCAAAGTCTCTGTACATTGCCAGTCACGTGTCAATGGAAGCTGAACTGTTTTTAGACGTTTGCAATCTGGAGCCCATTTCAAATCTTTCAGTGTCTCAAAACGCTGCTGTCGTGTAAACAAACAGTCAAAATGCCACAAAACGTTAATGTTTCAGCTGCCATGAAAATGTGGTCTAATACTTTTCAGATGCTAACTATTGTAGTGGTAAACCTTTAATTACATGGTTGGAAAGTAATTGGGGATTTTGTGTTATTAAGGGCTTTAATTAACCAAACATCGTTGTTTCAAGGGAAAAAGAAGTATGTGAGTCTTACTACAATGTCTGGCAGTTTTAAATATAAAAAAAATTTATTGACAAAGATACATGTGGCCCCAGATATCCTGCACAGGTGATTCACTTCCTTTTCTTGACAAGAGCTGACCACATTACAGATTTACAAAGGTATTAGTACTGACATCAAACATCTACACAGTCCAGGGTAAAATATGTACAGAAAGAGCTCCACAATCAATTCTCCACAGTGATGATGACACGGTACAAAAGAGAAATGATTATCTGCCAAAACACAACACAGTGCAGAATTCACTTTGAGGTATCTCACACAACAAGTCTTCAATATGATGATGGAGTTGCTACGCAAATGAGTGAGCATGTTATTTATCATACAGTATGCTGCAAAAAAATACAAGCAGTTAGAAGCGGCTGCGGCTAGTCTGGTTGTGGTTTTTGATACATGCACTAAAAGTATTGGTTAGTGATGCTGACTACAACAGATCAAGTTTACAACACATGCTAACCACAACATCCTGTACATTACACCTAAAAACATTCATCTCAGTTGTATTTACACAAATACTGTAAGTGTTATCTTCTCCTTTTTTCTGTTCACAACAGGTTAATAAGCAGAGAAAGATTGTGGTAAAAGAGCCGTCGCAGACCTCAACCTCAGAGCTGTCAAATGAAAAACTAGTTGACCACATTTCTCCCTCAGTCAGTAATAGATGAAGGGAGAAATGAGGATGGATGGGTGGCCCTCTGTGCAGAGAGTCCCCGGTCATAGTGCATTACAATGTCTGCACGGCACATCCATGCAGCATCTCAGGTTCAGTGCATTTAATTTTTCCTCTAAGAGCCATCGCCGGTACACTTCTTTAAACACGAGCTCTCCTTAATAGATACTGATTCAACATCACCACGGTGGCCGGAGAGGATTTCATCTGTTCTCTCGCCTATTTTCCAAACCAACCTGATGAGCAGGAGATTAAACCTGGTAGGGAAACTTATTTCCTGCAGCCTTCTTGTTCATAATGAGTCCTAATTGAAGCAACACTTTAAGAGAGATCAGTGATGGCTCGAACATTTAAAGTACAATACGGGACAATAGAGTACGATAGCTTATCAACATCGACAGGCTGCAAGCAAGCGATGGTTATCACAGGGTTTAATATGGAGTATTTATTCTACAGCTCAATAAAACCATCCCTATAGCACAGCCTGCACACCACCAGTGCATTTATGCATTCAATACAAAGTCCATCATGCTTTTATAAAGCTAACACAAATCCACACCCATGACTTTGTCACATCCGCCGTTCGCCGTTCTCCACGTACTCAGCCAGGCTGTTCAAAGCCGTCTCCTCGCTTTTAGACTGCAGGACGTGATCCCCCTTCTTTGATGGCTTTTTTGTAGCTCGCGACAGCTTCCTCCTGAAGGTATCTCCAGCCAGGAAGTACAGAATAGGATCCACGCAGCTATTAAGGCTGGCTAGACCACGTGTCACTTGATAGGTGGCGTACACACGGTTGTTAAAGTCGCACATGTCCGGGCTCTGGAAGTAGAGCCTTGCCCGCATGTTCAGGTTCTTCATCACGTGGAAAGGCAGGTAGGAAACGGCGAAGACCGCGAGCACGATGATGACGAGGTGGATGGATTTCTGCCGCAGAGGGGCGTTGTTCATGTCATTGTAGATTAACGCTTTCACAATCATGCCGTAGCAACAGAAGATGATAATAAATGGGATGCAGAACCCAAAAACAGTCAAAGTCATGCTGTAGATAAAATAACCTGGTAGTTCGTCCTCAGTCGTGGTGTCGTAACATATGGTTGCGTTACGCTTCAAGCCGGTCCTGGAATAATAAAGAATTGGAGAGATACCTATAACGACCACCACCCACACTAAAGCACTAATGATGACTGCGCTTTTCTTCTTCAGGCGGCCCAGGGACTTGAGCGGGTGCACCACCCCAGTGTACCTGTGCACGCTGATGCAAGTGAGAAACAGAATACTCCCATATAGATTCACATGGAATATAAAACGCTGCAGTCTGCAGAGAATGTCCCCAAATATCCAGTCAGTTTTGTTAAAGTAGTAGAATATAAGGAAGGGCAGCGAGAGCACGTAGCAGAAGTCAGCCAGCGCCAGGTTGAACATGTAAACAGAGATGCTGCTCCACGGTCTCATGTGACACACAAACATCCATATGGCCAGGCTGTTGCCCACCAGCCCCGTGATGAAGACCATGATGTAGACGGTGGGCAGGTAGTAGAACTGGAAACCGGTCTTGGTGAGGGAACATCCTCTTGTGTGGTTGTGCAGATCAGTTACGTTCAGCAGGGAGGTCAAGTTCAGGTCTGTGGTCATGGTGTCAGGGGTGGAGGCAGGTCCTTTTACTGCATGAAAAGGGTTCACACATACACATTAACGTATTAGGCACAATCTGCTACTTAAATGCACTCCATTTCAGGAAAATTACAAGTAAGTTTTCTTTGATGTGTGCATTCAAACCCAGTCATGCACAGACTCGATATTTCTGCTCCAAACTTCATTTTGCGTAACGCCTACGTGCCATGCAACAAACACCTCAGTGATTCACACGAGCACACACAGCAATAATTGAGGTATTACAACACTCACCGCTGAGAGTGACTTGTATCCCACATTCCTGTAGCCTTCACAGTGTCAAGGATTTCAGTCAACACGCGGATGGGGCGTTACGAGCTGTCAGGTGTCTTCATTTAGTCTCTTAACTGTGTTCGAAATTGTTTCAAAAGTTACGATATCCTTCGGGTTTCCGCTGACACTTCAAGGGGGGGAAAGAGAGTCCGCCGTCGGTTCGTCATGCAGGGTCGATTATTTCCCACAACAGCGGCGGTGGGACGCGGCGTAGACAGCTGCAGGCTCTGGCACGAAGAGCAGGAATTACAAGCAGGCGAGAGAGAGGAGGCTCTGCGCGCTGTGGAGAGGGGAGGTGCGCAAAGCTCCAAACCACCGAGCTGCTTCCCGACTCCTAACGCGCTCTGTGTGTTCCTCCCTCCTCCCACCAGACCCTGATCAGATCTGGCCAACATGCACGGGTGGAATATGGCTATAAAAACACGGATTTTCACGTTTAGTCTATTTGGTGCATTTTTACTGACAGTAAAAATAATGTGCTTTCCTTCTAAGCAAGGGGGAATTTAAAGCATTGGATCTGCAGAAATGTGAGCATTTTGTCTTATAATGCACATACTCATCATGCAATAACTTTGATCTTTCAATTATATTTACAGCAGTGAGAGGAAACCCATCTATTATCATTTAAATGTGAGTTAAACTGGACTACAGCCGTATTTCACAGTAATTGGTTTCTCATTGTCATTCAGATTTGGCAAGAAATGTTCCCCCTCAATGACTGTCAATCATAAATACTAAGGAGCCATTCATTAAGGCAGAAATGGGAGATGGTTAGGCAGGACACAAGCACATAAAACAATGAATCATTGTGTTCTAAGTCAAGATGGTCATTTAGTATCTCCTAAAAAACGCTGAGACGGACGTGTGGGGTAGAGCCAAGGACAGAGACTGGCAGAGGCAGCAGACACAGGGAGGATGGAGGAGAATAGTGAAGTAGTGAGGGGATCGTCCGTGGAAAGAGAGACACAAAGGTTAAGTTAATTATGCCATGATGCTAAAACAGACTAAAAAAGGTGGAAAGAGGAGAAAGCCAAGGATGTAATAATATAATGGATGTTGTTTTAAAGACAGAGCAAATGTCCAGCGCCATAGAGCTGGTAGACGTCCATTAAAGGCAGCCCATAAAGGGGAATCAAAGGGAGAGCTTTCTTGTGTCTGGCAAAATAGGGGGCCAATGTAGAGCAAAATCATAGTCTATTGTAAAGTTATGCCGTGATAACCATATTTTATTTTTTTTACTTGAAAAATGACCTCTTACCAAAGTAACAAATGAAAATGACTTGATGAGGAAGTATAAGGTTTCCCTAAAAATGTAAACCCCTTTTCTTGAAACAGAATTAAATTGAGTTAAAATGGGTGGTGGAGGTGGTAAATGGGATTGTAATAGTAGCAAAAATGTGTTAAAAGCAGTAGAAAAAGGCTAAATGAAGTAGAGAGTGGCGAAAATGGGCAGAAAAGGAAATGATGAAAATGGGTAAAAAATTGCATATAAAAAAAGTGGAAAAGGGTGGTAGATGGGATTTAAAAGTAGCAGAAATCCGTTAAAAAACAACAAAAATGTGTGAAAGTGTTGAAAATGGGTTTAAAGAGGGAAAATAAATTGGCAAAAAGTGGAAAAAGTGAGTTTAAAGAGCAAAAAACTGGTGGAAAGTGGTGCAAGAATGGGTTTAAAGTGGCAGATAAAGGGCATGACAAATATTGAAATGCAGTTGAAATGAGCAGAAATGGAAAAAGAGAGAGGTAAAAAAATTAGTTAAAAATTGCAAAAAAGGGATAGATTAAATAAAGGTGGTTAAATTGGATTTTAAAAGTAGCAGAAATCTGTTAAAATGGGTTAAAGAAGGTGGGAAAAAATGGCAGAAAGTGGCAAAAATGGACAAGCAATTAGATGCATTTGAAATTACCAGAAATGAGAAAAGAGAGTGGTGAAAAAGGGTTCTAAAATTGCAAAAATCAGTGAAAAGTTGGTAAATTGGTTTTAGAAATAGCAGAAATCTATTATTAATGGCAAAAATGGGCACAAAAATAGTGAAATGCATTTAAAGTGATCAAAAATGAGTAGAGAAGGTGGAGAAAAGGGGTATATATTTGCAAAAGTATGTTAAAAGTGGCAAAAACCAGCATGAAAAATGGTAAGAAGGGACGACAATAGCATAAATGGGTGAAAAGGGTGGTGAAATTAAATTTGGACGCTAGCAAAAATGGTTTAAGAGTGGCAATAATGGGAAAAGGTGATGCAAAGGGGTTAAAATGAGACAAAAATGGATTTCAAGTGGCCAAAATGGGTAAAAAAGAGTCAGAAAAATGGGCAAAAATTGATGAAAAATGGTAAAAACAATAGTGGCAAATTTGCTGGAAAAGGTAGTTTAAAAGAGCTAAAAATTGAGCACAAATAAATAATTTCAACACCAGAACCTAATGATAGTTTGACACAGTTCAGCTCCAAAATGAAGTATCTGTTATGACTCTTGCACCAATGCTGCTGGTTGAACGCACATGCGTTGGTACTATCTATAAATCACAGCTGGGTGGGGTCCATTCTCTGAGTTTGTCACTGGCCCAGTCAAATCTGTGGGCAGTCCTGGGTCCAGTTCTGTCCATGGCAGCAGATTTGGTGATGTGTATGGTGGCTGTAGCTGCAGCCACTTCTACACTTGTAGAAATGGCAAACTTTGTCTTCTAAGTTCAAAAGATTTTCTATAAATACCCAGATAGAGAGAGAGAATGGTAAGGATGTGCTTTTATGCACTCCATGATGAACACAATGGACTTTCAAGCATTAATTCCAATTACCTGCAGCATAACATGGACAGCATTAAAGCAAATGTTTGAATGAATCCCAGGGGAAATCAGCCCTGAAGTCTAGCTGTAAAATCCACTGATTCCTCCTTTAAAAATCTGGTTTAAATGTGTTACATATAGCTGCTGTCTCTTAACAGTAACAATATTTCCCCTGAAATTAGATCTCTGCAGGAGCTCTTTTTGGAAACTGTAGAATGCAGGAAGTGTAAATAAAGTGTTGCTTAACAGATGCTCACAGATACGCACCATCCTACCAAAAAAAGGGATGACTTTACAACCAACCAACTGAGAATAAAGAAGAGGAAATGCAAAAAAGAGAGAATGCATTGATCACAATATACCATGATCTTTTTTAATAATTATTATTTTTTAACACAAAACAACATGCTCATGAGTACAATTAAGGTAACTTAAACAAATTAAATAACATCTTTAAAAATCTGAATTATTTCTTGGAAAGGAGAAGATTCGGTTTGTTTGGCTAAATTAATTTATTTCTAAAATACATGCACACACATTCTGCATACATGCTTTACCTAATGGAGCGATGAACAAGTGCCTGAGCTGTTGAAAAGTTCTGATCCTTGTATAAGAGTACCTTAGCAGTCCTTTGAAACTGGCCCCTCTTTACCAGCCAGTCCTTGTTTCCGCTGTTATGACCAAAGCCTGATTTATGTGGATTTATGTTAAATCTATGCTGTGTTCTGTGTAGGACTGAGCGTGGAAAAATTGCACCTCTTCATAAATGTAACTACAAGTTAAAACTGTGCAACTGCAAGCTCTGTGATTGGTCCAGAGGGCAGCATGGGTAACTGTCAGGCTCTGAGAATATCAAGGCATCTTGTGTGCAGTGGCAGAGCCAGGGGTGGCTTAAAAAGTGAGTGACTCTGTGACCCTCAGTGGTTGAACGATAGCAAGGAATTCCCACATCCTCTGTCTAAGCTGATTCAGTGACCGAATGTGCCATCTCCTCTGATTTCTCCTCTTTCTTCTTCTTTGCAATAACTGGAATATAATCAACTGTTGCTTAATATTAACAACTCCAACACTCAGATTCAGCTGCCATAATTTCTTGTACAGAAACTAGCAGGAAATGTGGCGGCAGGGCCAGAAACTGGCATAAAAATCACACTGCCAAGTAGCCCTTGGGCAAGTAATGCAGAGAGATACAGACACACCAACGCACACATTTGTGCCTCTCACAACAATTCATCGTTTTAAAGCTGCAAACCCCCCAAAGCTGGCAAGCCTGCACTACCGCAGCCCCGTCTGGAATTAATGATCCTCATTTTTGATGAGCTTATAAAGTGATTCCCACAGATCCAGGTTATGTTTCAGTGCCTAACAATACTTTTACTGTGTAATTGCACCCACAAAATCAATTATTGCATGTGAAACATTCATTACATTATTTTGAGATAATAATGCAGGTTTCCCAGTGAAAACAAGTAAAATTTTAAGATCTGCAGTAAACAGCTGAAATTATGTCCTGATCATAAAAAAGTCAGAGTTGTATTCAGATAGAACGACATGAATATGCCCCCCCCCCCCAAAAAAAAAAAAAAAAATTAAAAATAAATAAATAAATAAATAAATAGATTAAATAAACTTTTTGTCCGAAGGAAAGAACCCATTTCCTCTTAGGGCTTCCATATTCCGAAAATAAAAAACTATAAGATAAAAATATGCACCAAAAAAAGCTAAGGATTTTAAACCAGAGTTTGGATATTTGCAAAGGAATATGTGAGAAATGAAGGCAAAGTGGATGCAAGTTTAAACAAATGTTATCCAATACTCTTCCAGGTTAGATTTGCACAATAGCTGTGAGCATTCATATAGTTGTAAACGGATTGTGTGAGTATCGCTGTTTTGGAAACTTGCAACATGACAACCCACTGCTCTTTAGTTACATAATCAGTTCAAGATAACTAACAGTGTGCATCTGCCAAAACACAGAGTGATGGAGTGTGCACCTTGTGATTTATCCTCTGTGTACTTTGCCAACACAGTGAGTGTGCAGCTGTTGGCACGGAGGCAAAGACTTTAGTTAGCAGAGGATTCTGCAGCTATTTTTTTAAATCAATCTAATTTCTGAAGCCCAGCAAGTTTAATATGAGACGTTTACATCTGCTTACCCCCTTCTATCTTCTTACCCTGTCAAATTGTACAAGTAGAATAAAAAGCATGGATGTGTTTAAAGATTCAGTGCACACAGAGCAGACTTAAGAAACGCTCAGTGCACCTGCCACTTTATTCCCTGCCAAGGACCCTTTCCTGTTTGGCTCTGACCTCCATTTTCAGCCCCAGAGGCTGCAGGGACAATGAAGTATAGCTGCATGCTCGCTCTAAGATTAATCTGAATGTATTTTACACCGACATTTGTGAGGTCAGTGTACCTCAGCTTACTGGAGGAGATGCATTGTGATGTTAATATCTTCATCACATTTTGAAATGAATTCAAGACTAGAAATAATAATGTTTATGCAGATATGTGGTGCAACATTGTAGATACAGACTAATAGGAAGAGTGGAATAGATTATGTCCAGGTATTTGTCTAAACCAGCTATATATAATGTCAGGTTGACTTTTATGTATGGTTTGTGCATATCTCTTACTATATCAAAGTCATATCTAGGAGAATGGGGCTACATAAAAATGAAGCAACCCACTTTTTCACCATATTTAAATGGGAGTAACTTCTCAAAATACGGATAAGTGTTCATTCAGGTTCAGTTCACTGTCAACAGGGAAAAATGCAAATCACAGAATACCTGAATGACGGGTAAGAGGCCTAGGAAAAGTCTGAGAAGCACGTTTGGGTCTGCATGCAAATAATCTCACACTGAAGGCAGGATCTGAAAATCAGGTAAGCAGACAGTCTTAACAAAACCCTGGACCCCGTTGCATTTCAGATTATCTGCTTTAATTATTTCCAGGCACAACTTTATTCAATCAGGAGGGACTTCATTTTCAGTAAACGCTTATTTATTGTACAGTTTTAGCAGAGGACAAAGTGCACTGCCTTTGGCAATTAGACTCCATTGTAATGCCTCTGTGATTTCAAGATGGGTAGTGAGGCTGACGGAGGTGATAAAGAAGGATGCAGGATGTGAAGCAGGATGGTGATCTAAAGATCTGGACGCAGACATTGATGAGCAGGACAGGAGGTGACTGAGGTGAAGGAGGGTCACACGAGAGCCACCCTAAAGACTGATAGCTTCAGAAAGAAGAGCCGATTCAAAGTTAGGCAGCAGCAGGAACTGGCTCTTAGAGGTTGTGTCTACAGTGTCTATAAAAAAACATCCACCCCCTGTTTAACCCTTTTACTGATTTATAAATCAATCATGGTCACTATAATTTGATTTTTTTGACACAAAAAATCTCTTTAATGTCAAAGTGACAACAGGTTTCTACAAAGTAGAAAAATTAGAATTTATAATGTAAAATGACTCCATAGATATTCACTCCCTTTAAAGTGACTGACCTAATTCAACAGAGGTCCAGCTAATTGGTGCTAGTAGTCTCACAATTAGTGAAATAGAGATCACCTGAGTGCAGTGACCTTGTCTAAAGTAACTGTAAAGACACCTGTGCCTGGAAGGTGCAGTCACTGGTTAATCAGTATCCCTGGCTACCATTACACCATGTAGACAAAAGAACACTTCAAAAGAATAAGTCAAGGGATAAACAAACAAATTTCCAAGGCACTAAACTTCCCCATGAGTTCTATTAAATCCATTATCATGAAATGGAAGGAGTATGGCACATGCCTAGATCAGGAGGTCCTCACAAACGGAGTGATCGTGCAAGAAGGAGGCTAATGAGAGAGACCACCAAAACAACAATGACTACTCTGACAGAGATTCAAGCTTCAGCAGCTGAGAAAGGAGAGACTCTGCATACAACAACTGTTACCCAGGTTCTTCACCAGTCAAAGCTTTATGGGAGAGTGGCAAAGAGAAAGCCACTGCTGAAGAAAAATGCATATTACATACTAAAGGCATGTGGGAGACTCCACTGTCAAGTTGAAGAAAGATCTTTGTTCTGATGAGACCAAAATGGTGCCTTTTGGCCATCAGACAAGAGGCTACACTTGGCAGACACCAAACACTGCACACCACCACAAACACACCACTGTGAAGGATGGTCGTGGCAGTATCATGTTGTTGGGATGCTTCTCAGCAGCCTGACCTGGAAGGCTTGTAAAGATAGAGGGTAAAATGATTGTGGCAAAATAAAAGATCACCCTGGAGGACAATCTTATTCAGTCTAAAAGAGAACTACAGCTTGGAATAAGATTTATTTTCCAGCAAGACAATGACCTGAAGCATACAGTGAAAGCTACACAGTTCGAAGAAAACAAGGTCAATGTTCTGGAGTGGCTGAGTCAAAGCCCAGACCTTGATCCAAAAGAGAATTAGTGGCTGGATTTGAAAGGGCTGTTCAAGCTCAATCCCTGTGCAACCTGACAGAGCTTGAGCAGTTTTGCAAAGGCTAATGGAGTAAAATTACAGTTGCCAGATGTGTAAGCATGTTTGAGACCTATCCACACAGACTCACTGCTGTGATAGCAGCCAAAGGTGCATCTACTAAATACTGACTTGTAAGGGGTGATTATTTATGCAGTTATGCAATATTTTAATTCAAATGAAAGCAAAATTACATTGACCATGATTGATATATAAAATCAATAAAATGATAAAACATCCAAAATCATGAATACTTTTATCTGCACAGTACATCTAGTTGGTTTGGTACTTAAAGAGAAATTTGGTCTGGTATGACTTGTAGCATGTTGGTGCAAAGTGAAAAGGCACAAATTTTAGAAAAGTACAGTTGTTGGCTGAGTTTGTGACCTTATAACTGTTTTCTCACTTTTAACCTGCGCTACCATTAGACTCTGTTTCTTAGAGTTATTAAAACCTCCTGCAGTCATGCTGCTGAGTAACTCTCATTGGAAATGTAACAGTAAAAAAAAAATCCAAATTTATGGGTAAGGGTAAATTGAACTAAAAGTCTTTTAAAAATAAAAGATGCAGCTCTACAGGGATTTTACATGCATCCAAGCATTTTATTTTAGCTTATTTTCAGAGGATAACAATTGAATTTGGTTGTTTTCTTGAGATCTTGCCTTTTTTGTTAAGCCAGGAAAACAATGATTATTTTCCTAAGCATTGGGATCTCAGCTTCTCAGCTGTTTTCTTCAATCTCGAGAGATTAATTTGTTAACAATGGAAAACCAGTTTTTATTCAAATGGTTAATCTTCTTTATCTGTTTGAGCTTAACCATTCAGCAGAATTATTTCAAGTGTGAAAGCAGATTTTCTGCCTAGTTTTTTAATCAGTGAATAATAGGATTTTACTGATTCAACATCAGTGTTTGCTGGCAGAAAGAATGGGCTTTAACTAGGGTTTGTGGGTGATGTGCTTGTTCTGAGACCAACCAAATGTTAAAGAGCAATTTAGTGTCTATTTAATTATATCTGTATTCTATATAAACACAACCAAACAGCTTAAAGGAATAACATGTGACTTTCAGAGTAGATGTTGAGAAGATGTCTCTCTTTAGCACCAGTCTCTCAGACAAAAACAAAACTTGTCTTTGTCTCTTTGACCTCCTGTAGCCATCAGCCCACCGCCCTCGTCATTCATATTCTGGCGTTCAAGTTTAAGCCAAGAACGGTCAGTACTTTAGTCACATATGCAACCCAAAGTTGGGTCACTTCAAATCTTTTTTTCTTTGAAATAAACAGGGAATGTTGTCTTGAGTTTGGGGATTCAACTGTTCCTGTAAGTAACTCTTATTGTGCCATCTTGCTTCTACAAAACAGCATCCCTGAGTGAGTGTGACAGTCACTGATGTCTGGGATGTTTCCTAGTCATGTTAGCACCCAGGACTTTTGGTTGTTTTTAATTGTTAATTATCAATTAAAAACTATATATATATATACAATTATCAATCAAGGTTATTAAGTAAGCTTAGCTCATTTTTAACCATTTCGTCTCACCTGGACTTTTGTCTTAAAAAGCTTGTAAAACATCAACCCTGTGGTGCAGAGTAAAGCTACAGGCAATGGAATGGCTCTAGTCTTGGACCCCCAGGAGTCTCTCCTCCAATCAAACTCAGAGATCTGTCCTTTTCACACCTCAGTGTGATGTGCTGCAAGGGTTACTGGAAAAATGAGTCTCTCAGGCTTCTTGGTTCTTTGAAATTTCCCTCCAAACTTAAAAAAAAAAGACTTCTGAGGCTTTGTTTTCTTCATGGCTGAGCCAAAAACTCACTATTAAGGACAAACATTTAAGCCTAAATGTTACCTAAACAAGCTGCAATTCAGGATCAGGTCTCTGGTCCAAATGGCTGAGCTGACAACAACAAACAAGGGGAAGTTTAACTTCCTTCCTCTAAATGTCTTTACTCCAAGAAAAATTATCACAGGGTGTACCTGATTTTAAAAAATATTAAGATAATTTGGGGCTTTTTCTATTCCATCACTCAGAGTAGAGGACAGTCTAGACTGGAGATGGGACTTAACCTAACTGTTAGGCCATCTATGCATGTGATTTTTTTGTTAAATTAATGTAAAGAATGCTGCATATCAGAAATGATAAAAAGATTTTTTAATGTGGTTGAGTCAGTGACCTTTCTTTTAAATCATGCTATAGGCATACTGATGTGTGGCGGGAATGGATCAGTGGAAAGGTCGATCCTCTCTTAACCAGAAGGTCAAGGGGTTTGTTTCCCAGGTTCTTCAGTCACATGTTGAAATGTTTTTTGAGACAAGACAGTGAACCCCACTTTGATCCTGAATGGAGGAGTAGTGGATCAGTGTGTGTGAGTGAAAGTAGTTAACACTCACTGGCACTTTATAATTCTGCCATCAGTTTCTGATTGTGGTGTGAATGGGTGAATGTGACATGCAGTGTAGCTGCATCCTACTGGTCACTGCAGGTGCTGATGCATGTATGTGCTGGTTTGTGAAACCTGACCTTTGCAAGACTGTTTACCCTTTAACAGTGACTGTTAACTGTGACTAAAGCAGCTTCTGCTCAGTGAAAGAATCACAAGCTTGATCTAGATACAAAAGGTCCAAAATAAAATGTTTAAAAATTATTTGAATAAAAAGAAAGTTAGTGGCATTGTTGCTGTGTACATTAAAATCAAAACACTCTGTAACACTGCCACATGTTGATCATTATAAACCTGGCCTGACTTTTATTAAGTCAGCACACACGGCCTCAGATTTCGCTGATTCAGGTGTTCCCAGATGGAACTGTTCAGCTGTGTTGTGCTGCAAATGCTACCAGGTGTGGAGTGAGATAAGGACAAAGTTAAATTTACCTTCTGCACTTTTCCAAATCCCCTCTCTAAGTGTTTCCCATGGATCGCCGACTTCCAGTCCAAATCTTCCCAACCACACTCCATTTGGTCTCAAGTGTATAAAAAGCCAAAAAAAAAAAAAAAAAAAAATGCACCAGGAAGCGTGACATTATTGCAGACACTCTAAAACAGGTCATTACAGAGAGATACAGCTGAAATGCTTCAGAACACTTTAACAAGCCCATTGGGTCCTGTTGTTTCTCAGCTCAACTGTTGGATTTATTCCCATTGCCTCCAACCTCAGGACTGATTAGATGTAATTCTGCTTCTTTTCATGTCCCAGATGTAATCACGATGACAAGTGTACAGCACAGAAAGCAAATTGTATTTGTCTCAGACTGACCTGCATTTCTTTATGCCCCGCTTCAGCAGCTCCTCTGACAACCCAATCAATGTCCGAGTCAGAGCGGCTAATGGTGTTTCCTGCTCGTGTCATGGTGGGAGTGGATCTCTGCTGCAACACATAATGATAAAATCAGACCTTGAACTGCTTTAGCATACTACTACCAGCATGCATCTGCCTCATTTAAGAAATCTAATCATACAAATTAGTGGATTTGGAAGAAAACAATTTCTTTTTGCTGAGCGTGCACTTCACTTTATCTCCTTTTCTTTCCCTCCTTTCATTACTATGTTTCTACTCTTTTTTAAATCCTCTCTTTTGGCTTTGTCTGTTTTTGTTCTGTCTTTATTTTTGATTTCTAAATTAAATCCATCCCTTGTCAATTTTCCTCCCCCCATTCCAGGCTCATCAAATTCCCATAAGAAGACCACCTCACACACAAACGTGTGATTGTGATGTGCATCGCCGCTGCTATTGAACTGACTTATCAGCTGTCAACAGACTTGCCTACAAAATAATGAATTCTTCTTTTGCCTTTCTTTTTTCTGCCACTCTGCATCACTCCCACCCTCTGCCTCCTTTTGCTCATTCTCTTTTATGTTTCTCATCCATTCATCCCATTTCACACCAGCATCCACTCCTCCTTAGTCTCCTCCCTGACTGAACTCCTGACTGAGAGGTGATGTGACTTGAACGCTGCTTTTTTCCCCGCATGGAAACACTCAGCAGCCTGTGTTTTCTTGTACTCTTACTGTGTTTCCAACCTAAACACCCATTATGGCCGGCATTGTATGGCAACGGCCTATGAGAGCGAAACATTTCCTGTAATAGCATGTCTGATAGCCTGGCAGACTCTCTCCCTGTGGGACTCTGGCTGTAATGACACTGCATGGCTCACTTGGTAACAAACATGGTCCTTAGAGCAGTGTGATCGCACTGCATCAGCTGTCAATAAAGTTAATCCACTATTTATGTAGTGGGCTGAGTGGAACAGAACTTGGAGCATATTCATGACAAGTTTAACGTCTAAATATTTAGAATAAAAGCATAAAATCTGGAACTTTTGTGAGCTGAAGTTATCCTTACAAGGAAAACTGTATTTGAAAGATGGTAAAGTGCACACTTGTTGAATGACTAAACATTTGTAACAGACCTTACAGTGATGGATTGTTTGATCAGCATGAATGTAAACTCATTCAATGATGTGTGCCTTTTGTAAACAGGCTGGTGTACACTGCAGGAGAAACAAACGTCAATCTTGTATGTGTTGAGCATTGAATTTACTTTGTCAGAGGAGTGAGCCACCTCTCATCATTGGTTTCATTGTTCTGTTTTGTTATTATAGAAACAGACAGTTTGCTTTAAGCTCCTATGAGGATCTTTTTGTTTGAATTTATTTGGCGCCCCCTGTGGACAAAACTGAACTTCTGAGTCTGGCGCATCCAGCAGTTTGATTTGGTTCTATATATTTCAGAATGGTTTGGCACGGTAAACCCTGATCTTGCATCCACAGCTAGCCAGCCTCGCTATAGTGATGGTATTGTAGCTCTTTTTACAGATCTGGATAATTTTGTTCAGCTCAGTAATAAGAGCTGACCTTCATTTACCATTTTGGCTATTTAAAGTGTATTAAACAATAAATACAAAAGGAAGATAAGGGAACAAAAGGAAAAGTCCATTCACAAAAAAGAACTGGCTCTTAGAACTGCCTCATTTGCAAAAAAACACATTTACTTGTCTTGAAGTGTGATGTCATTTCACTTTAACCAGTAGTCATCTTGGTAACTAGCAACCTTGCAAAGCAGATGGATTGTTCAGATTCCACGTCTGTCATCAGACAGATCCATCTTGCAGTCTGAAACAACCATGCCAGATCTAAAAATGGACCTGTCCAATCAGCATCATTTCAGGAGAACAATGCATTAGCTACAGGTGTGGACTGACTGACTGACTGACTGACTGGAAGCTAGTAGCAATGGCTGCCACTGGTGTAGTGTTTACCTTGGATGTAGCTATAGCATAGCAGCATTTTGATCACAACTGGGCAACATTTCGTTACTGAATAAAGAATAAAAAATGTATAGAAAGCTTTTCATAATGGCAAATTTATTTTCGCTCCTCTCCAGACCTGCTTTTGCATTGGTTTGCGATAGTTACAGGTGGGGTTTAGTTGTACTGGAAGTTGGTATACACAATGGCTACCAGCGGTACAGCTATTAGCTCAAATGTAACTATAGCATAATGGCAGTTTTATCCAAGTAAGTCCGGCTGCAGACTGCTCATCTGAGACTTGTATACAGTGGGTACAAGTATTCAGACCCCCTTAAAGTTTTCACTCTTTGTTAATTTGTAGCCATTTGCTAAAATCATTTCATATTTTTCCTCATTAATGTACACACAGCACCCCATTTTGACAGAAAAACACAGAATTGTAGACATTTTGGCAAATTTATTAAAGAACAAAAACTGAAATATCCCATGGTCACAAGTTTTCAGACCTTTGCTCTGTATGGAGTAGAAGCACCCTTTTGAGATAATACAGCCACTAATCTTCTTTGGAATGATGCAACAAGATTTCACACCTGGATTTGGGGATCCTCTGCCATTCCTCTTAGCAGATCCTCTCCAGTTCTGTCAGGTTGGATGGTGAACGTTGACGAAAAGCCATTTTCAGGTCTCTCCAGAGATGCTCATTTGGGTTTAAGTCAGGTCTCTGGTCGGGCCATTCAAGAACAGTCAAGGAGTTGTTCCTAAGCCAATCCTTTGTTATTTTAGCTGTTTACTTAGGGTCATTATCTTGTTGGAAGGTGAACCTTTGGCCCAGTCTGAGGTCCTCAGCACCCACGAAAATTTTTTCTTCCAGGATATCTCTGTACTTGGCCGCTTTCATCTTTCCTTCAATTGTAACCAGTCGTCCTGTCCCTGCAGCTGAAAAAGACCCCCACAGCATGATGCTGCCACCACAATGTTTCACTGTTGTATAGGGCAGGTGATGAGAGGTGCCTGGTTTTCTCCACACATACCTTTAGGATTAAGGCCAAGAAGTTCAATCTTGGTCTCATCAGACCAGAGAATCTTATTTCTCATAGTCTGGGAGTCCTTCTAAACGTGACTTCATGTGTCTCGCACTGAGGAGAGGCTTCCGTCGCACCGCTCCACCATAAAGCCCCGATTGGTGGAGGGCTGCAGTGATGGTTGACTTTCAAGAACTTTCTCACAGCCACAGTGATCTTTGGGTTCTTCTTTACCTCTCTCACCAAGACTCATCTCCCCGATTGCTCAGTTTGGCCGGACGGCCAGCTCTAGGAAGAGTTCTGGTCGCCCCAAACTTCTTCCATTTGAGGATTATGGAGGCCACTGTGCTCTTAGGAACCATAAGTGTAGCAGAAATTTTTTTGTAACCTTGGCCAGATCTGTGCCTTGCCACAACTCTGTCTCTGAGCTCTTCAGGCACCTAATCAAGTCCAATCAATTTAATTAAACACAGCTGAACTCCAATAAAGGTGTAGAACCATGTCAAGGATGATCAGAAGAAATGGACAGCACCTGAGTTAAATATATGAGTGTCACAGCAAAGGGTCTGAATACCCATGGTCATGTAATATTTCAGTTTTTCTTTTTTAATGAATTTTGCAATGAATGTCTACAATTCTGTGTTTTTCTGTCAAATGGGCTGCTGTGTGTACATTAAGAAGGAAAAAACAACTTAAATGATTTTAGCAAATGACTGCAAATTAACAAAGAGTGAAAATTTTAAGGGGGTCTGAATATTTTCTGTTCCCACTGTATCTCAGAACAGAACTGCAGTATTTTACCAGTACAATATATTTCCTGTTTTAGTGTTTGTTTGTTTTTTTTATTCCTCTTTATTCATAAAGAAAGCCTGGCAGTTACATTCACAAAATAATCACATTATAAAAATTACAGGCTAAAAAGTTTTTGAATACAATACAGAAAAAGGTCTAATCCAGGATTAATGTACAGGGCCATTTTTGAAGTCATTACATGAATAGTCACTTGCTTCAACTTCATTAGCTTTAGCTAAAGCTAACATAACCAACATGAGCCAATATAGCTAAATTACCTTCAGCAAACGTAGCCAAAGCTAACTTGTAGATATGTAGATAACATAGAAATGTAGGTTATGTAGCTGCTTTGTGAGTTAAGCATTAGCTATGTTAGCTATGTAGCTCCATAACCAATGTTGCTTACTCAGCTAAGGGAGCTATGTAAATTACTTAAGCAATGCTTGCTGCATTAGAGTGTTTTCATGGAGGATGAGTTTTTTCCAGTAAGCAGACATTTAAACATTTTGTAATCAGGTTATTTTAACCCTTACCCTAAAAGTTTATTCCGATTTATTTATTTATTTATTTTTTAGCATGTATTACGGTTCTGACAGAGACAGCATCTCAGATAAACAGTTGCTGCTGCGATTTCATAGTGAAAGTGAAACATCACAGGGGTGGGAAAATTATGGCTTGAAGCAGCTCTCTCAATCAGCCTAGTATGTGGCTTCACTTGCAGAAGGTAAAGAGCTGGGACCTGTATAGTGAGAGCTTCAGATACACACGTGATCAGGCATGCACATGCACACACAGCGCTGCTACACACTGTCGTCGTCTCTTCCGGCCAGTCCTCTGTTACTATCTCTGATGGAGGATCGGTAGCAGAACAACCTTGCTGCCCCATCCCTAACTAGGAATAATGGGTATGTAAATATCCCACCTCGAACTGGTGATATATAAGCATCATTTGACAGAAATCATTAAGGAAGGTTTAGTTGTCTCTACAACTCAACTAGGGCTCTCCTGGAATCATTGCCTGAGAACTAGAAGTCCAATTGGGCAGACCTTAAAAGAAAGGTCAGTTGAGTCAGGTGCACTCTTTAGTTTGAGTAAACAGCTTGGGTGTGTTCCCACTCACATATATACAAAGGTCAGGTGCTCCCTAGGGAGCCTCTGACTGCCACTGTGATCAACAGGATAAACCTTCTGACCAGCAGCATGCAGGTTAAGCCCATCTTTCTCTTTTTATTAAACCTTCCTCCTCCAATCCCTCCTATAACTCCATCTGTGATTCTCATAAACACCATCTATCTGTATTCCTACAAATGGCAGGATATCATTTACTTCAGCTGTTCCACACTGAACAACTGACTTTTCTATAATCTGATCAATGAGTCTGAATGTCACTGAACCTTTCTATCAAGCAGAGAGAAGGTCAGTGTGTCCATCCTGTGTAAATACCAACGTAATGCAGTTCCCTGGACCATCATTCTGCCTTTTACAGTAAACAATCAAAGTTGGATGTTTATGCCTTTTTTCAAACCATAATGTGAATCTGTAAAAACCCTGACAAGATTTTGCAGTGTAGTGTCCATGCTTTGGTCTTTGTTTTCATCAGATCAAGAGGAGATAAGACAGCTGAGACGGCTGTTATCTGTAAACTTCCCTCCCACAGTTTTTATCTGAGACCCCTCTTCCAAATGTTCATATATCTTTATTCTTCACTTTCCAGTATCTTTCCTCTTCTTTCACCCTCCACAAAAAGCCAAAAGAGATCCTTTTGGACCTCAAACACCCAGACCAGAAAGTTCATGTTTATATCTCTAAGTCAACACACAGTCTACAGAGTAAACACACACTCTAAACAACACAACACAGAGCACCAAGATATTCCACTTATTCACAGTACATGAAATTATGATTACTTTTATATAACACCTGCAACAACCCTTATTCACACACTATATGGAAAAAAGTATGTAGCCACACCGGTTGTTTCAATCAGACCTGTTACACAGGGGTAAAAAAAACAAGCACCTAGCCACGCAGTCTCCATCTGCAAAGATTTGTGATACAAAGTGGGTCGTTCTGAAGAAATCAGTGACTTCCAGCATGGTACTGTGATGGATTTTCATGAACTGAGTAATCATTCTCCATGCACTGCACCACAACATTTGCAGCTAGTGCTAAATTCCAATGCCTGTCTTTGAAAGAGCTTTAAATTAAATATATAACATAGAGCATACTTACATAATTTATTCTGTGTTACATTTGATTATAGATTCTAGACTTGAATGTGTACAATACAAATCTCCTGTGCAAATGTCTATATTCATGGTAGTACAAGCATACATTTATACAAGTGAAAATATAAAATAAGAAAAAAAATATATATATACATGTTTAAGGGAAACACCATCCCTGCTAACACCACCCCTACACATGGCTACAAGATAACGGACATGACAGTGATGAGATCTTATGTGCTCTTAGTTCAGTATTTTTTAATGCGTCATTATAACCTCTCTAAAGTTTTTGTCATTGGTTGATCTGCCTGTGTCCATGAGGTGACGCAGTAACTGAGAGAATCATAGCATGCAAAAAAAATTTTGGCTGCATAAAATGTCTGTCAATCTCTGATTAGTTTAAAAATATACAAATTTACTTTAATATTTCCACTATTTTTTACATGTTCCTTGAATTTCAGTTGCAAATCCAGCATCACACGGAGATATTTGATTTCAGAGACCTGATTTATTAACTGACTGTTGGTTTTAACATCTAATTTTGTCAATGTCAGTAAGGAGCCTGCGGTCCTTGAAGAATGTTGCTGTGTTCAAACTGCGTCAGTTTAAGCTCTTTTTGTATTGTTTTTGAGTTCACGTTTGTTTAAGCGACAAACTGCTCATGATCCTGAATATTTGTTACATCCTAGCTCTAACGTGCTGCTTTAACTTGGCCTTGATTACAAAGTATCGGACTTTGAACACTGAGCGGGCTTGCCTCCTATAGCCACACAGTGTTTACACTAGCAACAGGCAGTCTGGTGTCAACAACTCTGAAGCAGTGCCTCCACTTACCTCTCCGCCTGACTGTGCCGGATGCTGTTGGCTTAACCAAAAAATAGCTAAACTCGAGGGTCAGATTTCCAGTCTTTATCAAATCCAGGAGGCTGAACTAATCATGGACTCTCTGGTCGCTGAGGCCTCCCGCTTCCCTGACAACACCACACTCCCCTGGCTTGGCCCTGCCGCTTCCTCTGAACTGGTGCCATCGATAATCTCATCATTCCAGGAGGACAAGGACTGGTCTAGGCTTGGTGCTATGCTGAAAGTAAGGAATTGCTCCACAACAGCTCATCTGGACACTTGGACTGTCATCGGTGGGAAAAGACATGGTAGGAATCCTTCCCACACTCCTCCATGTGGATGTTCTCCTCCTGCCGGGACGATTCGGCTCAAAAATAAGTTTGAGGTTCTAGTAGAGAACCATCTGTCCACGAACAGCCTGGAGCCTCCTGTCAGTCCAGCTCAACCACCGGTAAAGCGGACACAATAGCTCACCAAGCAAAAACCACACTGGGAGATGAGGAGACACAAGAGAATGAACGACATCTGATGATCTGAAAGAGAAGAGGGGTGCCATAGAAACTGAACAGATAAAGAACGATTAGACTTAGGTTGGTAAAGAAAAATTTCATAAATATTTCAGAAACTGAGGTGAGAGAAAGACAAGGGAGATGGAGATGACTTAGGTTGAGCTGTTTACTAGTCTTGGCCAAAGAGAAACAGTGACATCAACACAGTGTAAGGTTGAAGCCAGATTTCTAACAAAGCCCACAGCAGTTCACCCTTTATGCCTTTCGGTAAACCTTAACCTTGATCATAACTCAAAATATGATCCTGCAGACTCCACTAATGGACATTCTGCACTAATACGTACTGGAGCCAGACTGTCTTTGTCTGAGGTTCACAGAAACTCAAGCTGTGACGGAACAATCCTTGACTGTAGGAACAAAAAGCATTTTATCTAACTCAAGAATGTGAGTTTATACTATCAACCCAGGACGCAAGGAGGGATGCCTGTAGTCTCCACTGCTGACTGTACATTTTGACCTGGGGCCTTCCAGTAACTTAGCAGAACATCTGTGGAGACACAGAAGTGCAGAAATATAAGGAATATTTGAAATTTCCTTAACAGAGGTGTGACAAAAAGGTCACAGGTGAAGCTATAGAAATATTAACCAAAGTGGAGGGAGAGGGCAGGAAGATAACTAGGAAACATGCACAAGAATTGAAAACTATAAATTAAAACAGAAAACAAAGGAAACCAAACATGGGAACAATCAGAAAGAAACACAGGGAGTGGAAATTGACAAACTACAACAGGAGATTCAGGAGCCACATTACAATAACAAAACACACCGGGTGAGAAATACAACAGGAGGCACATTTCAAACTCAAAGCTGAGGTAAAAACATGATGGTGCAAAACAAAAGCTTGTAAAGATATGAAACACTGGGAAAAGCAAGAAAATCTTACCAGAAAGGCACAAAACTTAATAAGGAATCAGTCCCAAAGAACAACACAAAGAACATGAGAAACACGTATCAAACTCAGCAGGACTAAAGACGATCAAGACCATGAAAGTAAATGAAAAACCATCAATCCTGTGGTGCACAGTCAAGCTATAAACATCTTTCCTAGAGAACTTGTGCTTTAAGAATATGAATGCTGCAGTAATGTCACTTGAATTTGAAAAAATATTTTGGGACTATAAAGACAAAAGAAACAGACTTCCATTGATTGTCACAGCCTGTCATAAAGCATTGTCGGATACAAAATGGCATTTAGAATTAGCCACTAGCTGCAGCCAGAAATGATTGCAAATGTATACAAAAAAAAAAAGATTAAAATATGTTCAATATCAGAATTGCTGCCGTGGATTCATTCTTTAAAGTCCAAGGAGACTCACCCAAGTTTCAGACTTGCTAGAAAAGCCTATAAGGAATTTAAAGGCAAAGGAAAGCATCAGGGAACAACACAACGGCTGGCTCCAAGAGGAAATAAAGGAAGAGGCTTTGATTTATGGTTCAAAAGTTACACCTTTTTGTCTCTTCTTGTTATGTATTACAATATCAGTCTCAGAGGGTGAGAAAGAATGTTGTAAAATACAGCTATCTGGAAGTCAAAGGACAGAAATTCTGCTGGAGTGATTGAAATTCATAGTTCACTTAATTTGCAGTGTAGGGTCTAATTGCTGAGGGGTTCATGGCACAGATGGCCAAGCATATGGAAGGTAATTCAACCTGTTTTGTGTGGACTTTGGGAAAAATTATTAGAAATGAGTCCTGGGAATGAAGGAAGTAACAGAATAAACTGATAGGGGGGCTTTAAGCAAACAATGGCTCCACTGGGGGGACATATGAGGGAGATGACAAGACCCTTCTTACAATTAATTCTTTTTTTATGTCTAAATAGTAGTTAGTTAACTTTATTTCAGAATATTACGTAGGAACAACAAGATCCAAGGTCGTTTTTAGTCCACATCTAAGAATATTCTTAAACCATAGCCAGAAGATTTCAATCTTATTTTCAGTTTCAATTTGTTTAATCTGTTTACCTCTCAACACTTTCAACCCAGATGACAAAACAAGCACATTCCAAAACTTAATTTGGCACGGCAGAGCTGTAAAAACAGACTGAAAGTATGCACTTAACCTGATTTATGAGGGGAGTGGGGTTAAATGACGTACAAATTTCCAAAGTAGAAGGTTTTAAGTGTTTAGTGGGAGGAATGTGGAGCCATGGATGGGAAGGATTGCAGGGTCGAGAGGTTTTCTAATGGAGAGGGTTCCCTCTTACTCAATTACTATAGAGCAGCAGCTGGAAACAAGCATGCAGAAACGCTGAGATGCTTTGAGCAAAATGGGGTTGAAAGAATGGGGGCTAATGGTGCACATTAGCGTAAAGCTCTTTAAGCGGCCATATAGTGAGGCCAGAGCTGACTCACGGGGATGCACAGGATGTACATTACCATGCTTCCAGGAGGGCCGCACATCGATAAATCACTCGGTCAGTACCCTTACTGAACTAAATAAGGCTTTAATCAAATATCTTCTGGATGGCTTCCATTTTAACCCAGCATATTGTAGTAGATGCCTGTGGTGATTCCATGCTGAAAGGGGCTGTAATTGTGTTTATATTAGTGCTTTGCTGAAATGGTAAAGGGACAAATGAGTGAATGTGCCATCTGAATGCATAATACCTTCAAGAATTAACATTGGCACACTGTCTGGGAACCATGATCAGAATGGCTCTGATTCACTAAATCCTTAATGGGACAGATCAGGAAAGAAAATGTTATAAAAGGAAGGAAACGAAGAAAAAAGGCAAAAGAAAATTACTTTGTCAAACTTTTCCCATTAGGCAACCAAGCCAGCATAAAATTGCAGAATATTCAGAGTGGAAAGTGAGCAAGGCCATGCATTTCATGAGCGGTTTGACAAGTTAAAACTATGTCATGTATTTGAGATAAAGCACAAAATGTGAGCAGTAAATTGTTTAGAAGATCTACTGTATGGTGTGTAAGCTAGCATGTCTAAACATGCAGACAAGGAGTGTTACATTATGCAAGGGAAAAAAGCAAAGAAGGAGATATTTGAGAGGGTGACAGGTTTGATGTTTAAATGGCATGATGCAACAAGTTTGCACATTTGCTTTGAGTCTCTTTAAGTGCCTCTTCATGCACGCATGCATGCCGACAGGGTTTTCTGGTCCATCCTGACATCTTCCCATGAAATGCACGTGCAGATTAGCCACATTCCTAAGCAAACTCATCTGACCTTCCACTTGTTGAACAGACATGGCCATGGCAGAGAAATAAAGACAGTATGGCAGTGGTTGCACACAAAAATAATGTTCAATTACAAAATGACATGCTTACTAGAAGCCATAATGCTGCATGCCAATTCAAACAAGCCTTGAGTCAAAGCCTGAGAAATAAAAGGAAATCATTAGAGGTTGACGTTAGGGGGTTTTTATCAATATTCTACACTGTGACAGGAGCAGGAGAGAGATGGATGGAGCACAGGAGGGAGGAAGACTTTAAAAGCAGATGAAGGGAGAGCGCATGGAGAGGAGAGAGATATAACAACAGGAAGCTTTAGAGCTGGAGAGAGGGACCAAAGAGTGAATGAATAAAAGCAGAGTAGAGGGGGAGAGAGAGAGGGAGTGTGAGTACAGAGCTGAAAACAGAGGGAAAACTGACAGATATGAATAGAGACAGGAAGCAACAGTGTGTTACATCTGGGAGAGAAGGGAGCGCCAAGAATGAGACAATCCATCCTTTCTTATTATTGGAGGCAAAGAAACGGACAGGAAGGCAGCGGTGCACCATGGGAGTTCTGAGGCATTTAATTGGGGATGAAGAGAAAAAGGCAGAGAGCCAGGTTCAAACTGAGCAGTGCAGAAAAACACTAATTTGATTTGGAGGATGAACTTTAACCGTATCTCACAATAAAAACTTGCAGTGTGAAAGAGAACTACTTCTATTATGACAAAGCCTCATTTAGATTCACATAACTGAAGCAAATGAATCTAAACTTTCAACATAAATTTACTGAAGAGTTTCTTTTGTGGTTCACTTAAAATTTTTTGACAAGAAAGTTTACAAGTCCAACATTCAGCACCTTACCAAGTCTACCTTAACAGTAGGAGTTAAAAGGAGCTTATCCATTCACACCCACTCTCACCACTAACACACTTACAGTGGGAGCAGCGTGCTACTTGTTCATTAGTGTTAGTTAATCATACACATTCACATGCCAGTGACACAGCAGTTGAAGCAGTTTAGGGACGGGGAAAACTGCAGATCAACCCCCCCACCTTCTGATCCAAAGAGGCAAACTCCCATTTAGCCACAGTCCCCCCATAGGTTTATGAAATGTAATTCAGACATTGGTATGCACCCAATGTTGAATGACATGAACTTCAGACAGCCATTAACCTTTTCTCAGTGCTATTATCAGGCATGAATTTTAATATACCCAACGTCGGTTTGAATAGGAGGGTGAACAGGGCACGCACTTCACCTGCTTAACACATGCATGTTAGCATTGTCACTGTGTGAACATGCTAGCAGAAGCATTGGTTCTAAAATACTTCTACTGGTTCGGTGTTTTCCTGCCTCAGCCTGTAAGATGGTCTGGCTGCAAACTGCAGATCTCAGACACCACCTCACAGGGACCATTACTGTGATACGCCATCTCATATAATTTGCTGGTACAACATGTTTCCAGTTTTTTGATTTTTTTAAAGATTCAACTTTGTTCATAAACAAAGTTTGACAGTGTAATTCATAAAATAACTAAATTGAAAACATTACAGACTAAGCTACCATTCAAAAATAAAACAAAGAAAAATATCAGAGGTCTAATCCAGGGGTAAATTATGTACAGCCCTGTTTAGGAAGTACAAACACAAACAGTGGCTCACATTAGCTTTAGCTGAAGCTAACATAGCTACACCAGCTAATAATTAACATTAGTATGTAAGCCAATGAAGCTAAATTAGCTTGAGCAATGTGAGCTTTAGCAAATGCTAAAGCTTATATAGCTACATAAGCTGCATAGATAATGTAGCTACGTATCTGATATTAGCTTTGTATTTTCTTTAGCACAGATATCCATGAGCTGTAGCTTGAACAACAGTAGCTACACAGTTCCATTATCAATGTAGCTAACGTAGCTCCATTAGAGAGAGATGTTTGATATAGTTTAAGTCAGTGCTCCAGCTGGGCCACTCTAGGAGATTCACAGTGTTCTCCCTAAGCCACTCTTATGTTGCCTTGTCTGTGTGCTGAGTCTTATCGTCATGTTGGAAGGAGAAACTTTGGCCCAGTCTGAGGTCCTGAGTGTTGCAGGTTTTCATTGAAGATATCTCTGTTCTTTGCACCATTCAGATTTCCCTCAACCCTGACCAGTCTCCCAGTCCCTGCTGCTGAAAAACACCCCCACAGCATGATGCTGCCACCACCATGCCTCACAATTCGGATGGTGTTAGGCAGGGTAGGAGCACTGCCTGGTTTTCTTCATCTAGAAATGAGGCCAAAAAGTTCAATAATGGTTTCATCAGAACACAGAATCTTGTTTCTCGCAGTGTCAGAGTTCTTCAGGTGCTTTTTTCGCAAACTCCATCAGGCTTTCATGGGTTTTGCGCCGAGGAGAGGCTTTAACCTAGTCACTCTGCCATAAAACCCAGATCAGTGGAGGGCTTCAATGATGGCTTATCAATCTCCACACAGGATTTCTGGAGCTCAGCCAGAGGCTAATTTTCACCTGAGCTAAATTTCAAGTGTTGTTGCAAAGGGTCTGAATACTTCAGAAACCACTTTGGCATGATGGAATGCTGAGTCTAGATTAATGGGAGAAAAAATGATTTTTTTACTGTAGCATCAGGCTGCAACATATCAAAATTGGCAAAAAGTAAAGGGGGTCTGGATACTTTCTAAATTCTCTGTGTATAACAACAGAGCAGTCTTTATTTATTTAATGTAAACATATCATTGTAAAAATTCTACATATTGTTCCTTCAGTAGTCTATATTTTCACAGTATTCTCAGTTGTCACCACCTCCTCCTTCCCAGACACATTAGTGAAAGACCAAATATGCTGCTTTTTTAACTTCACATTAGAGAGCTGTATGGTCTGGTGAGCACCACTTTCCAAGCCTAATAAGGTGACATGAAGGATTACAAGAAGAAGCCTGTAAAACTTCATATGTTCTGCTTCTCCAGTTCCACTTGCCTGTTGTTGTTAGCCAATTAATATTCAGCCAGTAGACACAGATTAGTGTAAACATGATTGATCTAAAAACAGATGCTGATACTTCCTCAGTCCAACAGTGGCAGGGTGGGGAAAAAAAACTGCCTCCTGAGCTGCTGTTGAATCTTGTGTGATAAAGTGTCTGTCTGACTCATCCTTCAATCGAGAATATTCACACACGAGTTCATGAGAAACTGCCGGCCTCAGGTTTGGCTGCCTCCGTGAATACACTCAAGCTGAAGGTCACATGGAGGAGCACGGTGGCGGGTTGGGCACTGGTGCAGGAAATAGCAGGGAAATTAGAGTGACTGGCTCTAAATAAAACAGCAAGTCACTAGTCCAGTTTATTCCACTTTGACTCCTGGTAGGTATGTAAAAATAATGCATAAACACACACAAGAAGGGGAAATAGTGTTCTAGCTAAGGAATGGAAAAAGAGAAAATCTAATCAAATACTCACGTCAAAGTAAATCCTGTGTAGTGTGATTGCTATCTTTTATATAACTGGCACAGACATTTCCTGCTCCCAAATAGTGAGAATGACATAAGATCAACACCCAAGGAAGCGTGTTGTATAATAAACGTTGGAGTGAAGAAATGATCTCTAAAAATGATCTGGAGACCCCTGGGAAAAATGCACATTTGAAATCTTGCCAAGAGTAGGATGAGAGGGTCTCATCATTCAATCAATATAAGGAAGCTTTCAAACATGAGCGGCTGCAGCTGCCCTCGTCAGAACAGATATTCACTATTTTTAAAGGCAGAACACAACTCTTCTTTACCTCATACTGTTAACCTGGGATTACACAATAATCCTAATCCACCTACTGCAGTGCATTTTACAAAGACAAGGTTTCAGCTCAAAGTAGAGGAAGAAAGATAGCTGAACAATGATGGTGACTAGCTAGGCAGCAGGTTAGCTAAAGTAACTTTTACCAAAGAAAGGCTTAATAAAACACAAACTACCTAATTTTAAGCATACAAATGAACATTTGCTTAATCATTACAATTTTTTATTAGTCCAATAACATTTGACTTGGGTAGTAGCTTCTTATTTTACGCTACATTAAGCAAGATAGCTATTTAGCTTATAGGTCAAATTAAGGATGTTCATAGGCATCTATTTCCCTATTCAGCTAAATGCCAATTTATATTGAGTTTAACTAGTATAAAGAGTGGAAAATACTTAAAAACACTCAAATTTATCACAGGGTCATTGTGTAAGCCGGTATGATGTTAGCCTTTTATGTAGTGCAGAGTATGGCTAACATGAGCAGCTAGCTCCGCCAGCCTTCGTTCCTCTTTGCAATTTAAAAACATGCTTTGAGCGAGTGTAACCTCAATAGCCAACACACCACTTCAGTTCCATTTTCTACTTTAAAAACTGTCATACTGCGCCTACAACATGCTAACCGCTAAGCATCTTGTTTACATCTTCTGACAAAAAGGCAGCGGCTATTAAAGCTACAGCGGCTGCTAGTGGCGGGAGGCATTGTTTCAGTTTTAAAAGAGCATTTGACCAGGATTTCAGGCTCATGTTTATTTAATGGTTTAATGGTTTAGCTGGTTAATCCACACATCCCTTGGTAAAAATTAATGTCAGAACCAGGAGGTAACATTTGGTGAAGTCAGTGTTTAAGTATCTGCCTGACAACCGAATACCTAAACTCTTTTGGTTTCTTGTTTGAATGTAAATATGTTTAAATAGCTAATTTCTGTATTGATAAAAGTGTTTTGTGATTTGATTTTAATGGAACTTATTTGTTTTGATCCTGCTAAGTTTGAAGTTTTTTTTTTTTAATAATCACTGATTGACTCACAAGCCTCATACACTGTGGTTGTTTACCAGGTGGCTTAAGACCTTACTTTATTGACTTTTTTGTGTTATTTTACATAATAACACAGAAGAGGTAGTAGTAACCACTTTATTTATTGATCTTTCTATTGCCAGAATGGTCAAAAGTTAGGTAGGACTAGTCTTTCTAACATTGCAACTGCCATTATTGGGATCCTTAACCCCTCTTCAGAAATGAATGGGTGAAGTCACTGGGACAATTTCCATGTATGTAGTCAATGCTCAGATCCCATCTACTACTATCTGATAATGATATAACTGTGGGACTGATGGCCAAGCCTTTGTGGTTTCCTGTGCAGCCAGCACTGGGGATTAAAAAAACCTCAGACCAAGACTTCCTCTTCAATGTGTTGCCCTGTTTGCAGTCCAACTAGCTCAAAAAGTGTAAATGGAATTAATGCCAACACCCAAAAGGGGAATTTTAGCAGCACTTCTATGGGTAGGATGTTGGAAATGTGGCTTGTAAATTTTAAATTTTTAACATTTTTGTGATAAGTCCAACTTACCAAACAGTTTGTACACTTTCTACCCAGGAGATGGTGCTTTTGTGCCACTTTAGCTCTCATAGCTCCAAAGATCTCAGGGGGATTGTCAAAATTAGATGTACATGTATATTTAAAAAAAAAATCATAATTAAAAACGTAATGTAAACTGGCTTTTTAGGGCCAAAAAGAAGAGAATTTGTTTGATGTTTAGAAGAAAAAAGACCACATTTTTCTAAAAAAATAAGTAAAAAATGTTTGAAATTATATACAAGAAACCAAACTCAACATTGCTGAGTTTAAAAGTCCCACAATGATGAGGAAAAAAAAAAAAAAAATCAAATTCACACATTTAAAACCGTGTAAATTTTGACATTACAAACTAAAGTATTTCAGGTTTTAAATTATAGATTTACATAATTATATATATATATATATATATATATATATATATATATATATATGTATATAAAGTATATATATATAAAGTAAAAGAAATAGTGTGAAAGCAAACTAAAAAACAGTGGTTGGATAGCCTCAGTTTATACAAATGTCTCTTCTACATCCACATGATAACGTGATGAATCTGGACTCACAAATATTCCCTTATTGATTAGCCGTATCATTAACCTTGCAAAGCAGATGGATACACCTGTTTTCTTGTTTTTCACTGGCGAATCCATCTTGTTAAGCTTCCATCTGAACTGTTTGGGCCTGATTAGAAAGTGACAGGACCAATCAGCGACGAGGGCCAGTACTTTCAGGCACAGCGGAGACGTGACGTAAACAAGCAGCAGCAAGAGCTGGTGCAGCTATGGAGGAAGAGATTAGCGTGGATGCTCCCAAAGCGCCAGTTTAAGCAGAACTTGATGATAATTCTCTGTAAAAGAAGAACAAAGAACAGCAGTGAGTTGTTCTCTTTTCAAAAACAACAAAAGTCAAGTACTTACATGTCCACAGTCACCATGTTTCGGGTTATTCCCCGTAGCTGCGCATGCGCAGCTCAATAGCGACTACGTCATGTGTATTGTTGCTCTGATTCACCCGTAGAGATGTGACAGACAGAACGTTCATCCAATCACGCTCCAAGTTTTATACAAAGCCTCTGCCTTTTCTCAAATGTTTCCTATTGAAGCTTTCCCAGATGGATGTGTGAAACACACACAGAAACACACACAGATGGATGTGTGAAACACATCCATCTGGCGTGTCAGGTTACCGTATCACTTCATTAGACTCTAAACTGCAGTGCAAGGTAAACATTTATATGATCTGATTTTCTTCTACACAAGCCTCTATTTTCACTTTATCATCATGACAGATTTTGTTCATGTAAATTTATGACTTTGAGTCAGTAAGTAAAAAATGTGATTTTTTTTAGTTTCACAAATTTAAGTTTTTAAACTTGAACATGTCATGTGCTGAAAAATTATGCTAACGCAGAAAACTGCTGTTCCCTCAGTGTTCGCTGGAAGGTGGCTGCAAAAGGAATTCACTAAAATGTCAATTTTTGAATTAGAATTCATCAAGTTTACAGCCTGGTTCAATAAACTTGGTTTTTCTTATTTCTGTATTCTTGCAAACTGTATGGGGTCTTAAGTTTTTTTTTTTTTTTTTACCCAACCATCCATGATTTTAATGAGCCTTAATAAGGGATGCAAGTAATTTGTCTAACAAATGGATGCATTATAGCTGTTTGTCAGGAGGCCTAGGGCTTTCTACAGCTTCAGCTCTCTGTTTCTAACTGATTAAAAGTAAGAGACGGCTTTTACAATAAGACAACAGCCCTCTCTGGGCTTAGTAAAACCTTCACAGAAGCCACTGGACAATATCTTTGAGTCTAAGTCCATATGTAATCCATGCCCAATAAAATCCAGATGGATCATACCATGCTTACTACAATCAAAAACCAGAACATCTCTGCCACCAGTATAAGGACCAGAGCCTGCAAACTTTGATGTCCAGAATCTTGAGTACCACTGCACATAATGCAACCAGAAGACATAGGATTACAGTAAAACTGTTGAGTTAGAACTTAAGCAACAAGATACTGATAGAGGGAGAGCTGCTTTGTAGGTACAGGAGTTCCTATTATGCCAAACTGCTTCTGTAAGCAATAGCCCCTCTCACTCTTTGTAAATCACAGGAAATTAATTACAGCACCAGTGATTTAGGTGCCAACTGCTGCTGGGCCGATAGCTCAGCGATAGCCTCGGTGAACAGACTGCTTTATGAGCTAAACACGGAGGACAGAGATGGACGAGATAAGGAAGAGTTACAGGGAAAAGAGACAAGACGTGTTGAAGAAAGTCATTGATAAGTGGCATGGATTAAGGGTATAACACACACAGACAGAAGCCAGGTTCAGATTTATGATCCAGCGTGCAGATTTATACCAAAGCTTGTAATAATGTGTCTTTGAACTGAAGGAGTGATCCCTAACTACCCTCATCCCTGTCTGCCCTCCCCACCTTCCCAGGCTGGAGGCTGATGCTTTGACAGAGTTGATTTGAATCTTTTTTGGCTCCTCATTCATGTGGCTCCTCACTTCATCCTCCTAGCTGTCCGCAGAGTCCTGTCACAAAGATGAAGTTTAGCTTACACCACAGCTGTTGCAACAGATTTTCTCCCTCTTTCTTCCTGTGGGCTCTGGTGTCACAGTGGGATCTTTCTCTGGGCTTTGTCTCTCTCTGTACGACTCACCCCCCCTCTCTGCTGCTTCATTCGACCCTCGAATAGCTCCACAGGCCTGTAAAGACAAATGACCGGCTAATTAACTCACAATAAAAGGATATCGCGTAGTACGCAATAGGTCCTGCATCGTGTGGTCCCTGACCTTTTCTAAATTTCCTTTATTCTTGTCTTTGTGTGCTACATGTAGCGCCGAGGGACATCCTGTCACCATGTGAATAGCCACTGTTCATCTCTGGGTACAGCTGTGCCCTCAGTACCCTCTCTGTGTGACCCATATTCTGTTAGCAAAATGCCCTGACAGTTGTTATGCAGCCACACTATGACTTTTTCTTCTCCAACTATCCAAGAGCTAAAATATTCAGTGAGCTGCACGCTCTGCACACAGAGCTATGGTTGAGTTAAGTACACCTAAAGGTGACCTGTGTTGTTCGGGTTATTGTATTAGAGGTATATTTTTAAAATCTACTGCACCATTTAATCTCTTTAATAATCAGAGAACAGAGTGAGAATAGTACTATTACTGAGACTGTGTTCAGTCCTCACAAAAGAGCTTAGAAAGGCTGATGCCTCAGAAATAAGAGTAAAAAAAAGCCCTTGTACCGACGTCTTTTCTAATGCCTGCCTGTAATTTTGGCTTTATGGTCTCAAAACAAATCTTTAGGTTGTTCACAATGACTCTATAAACATTGTTGATGGTTGATACATTAAGCTGATGCAGAGCAGAAGACATTAATCCCATTATTGGGTAACTACAGGCAAATGATAGGATCATTAAAGATGGGATTCCTCTCCTGACCATCATTTATTGCAGCTGATGGAGCCTCATAACCACACATACAGTACACTATATGGACCAAAGACAGGGCTGAGATCAGGGCTCTGTGCAGGCCAGTCAAGTTCTTCCACACTGAACTCATCAAACCATGTCCCTATAGTCATTGCTTTGTGCACTGGGACACACTGGGAGTAGAAAAGGGCCTTTCCCATTCTGTTACCACAAAGTTAGAAGCACAGCACTGTCCAAAAAAATGTTTGTTATGCTGAAGCATTAAGTTATCACTTCACTGGAGGTAAGGCATCTAGCCCAAACCCTGAAGAACAGCCCCATATTATCCCTCCTCAAACAGAATTAACAGTTGGCAGAATGCCCTACTCTGTGATTCTGCGTGTAACTGCTTCATGGCTGAGTTGCTGTTGTTCCTAAATGCTTCAAATTTCAAGGCACCAATCAAACATGCCTTACCTGCTCGCCCGTGTCACGTGGCTTTAAGGACCAATCGGACATGTCGATCCTGCCGTACCATGTAACTTTGAGGACCAATCATTAACAGATTTCTGCAACTCCACTCGCTCGCATTAAGTCATTTTATAGTCTGTGATGTGAACCTGGCTGTCTTTCTCACGCATTCTGGTCCCTAAGTAAATTTCAAAACTGTAAGAAAACATAAAAACATACTGAGACCACATGCCAATACCATAAAATGTATAAAGACCAAATTGTAGAAACATAACGAGATAAATATTTCTATGAAAATCTTTGATGACTTGTATTTCTTACATTTTTGTTTCAACTTAGTGGGTATAGATGGCTAATATAGCCCTTCTATCTGAATTTAGAAAAAGGAAAGAAATTGGTTATGTTGTGGATATTTTAATTCTATATACAAGTTTGTGCTATGATTATAGTTTATTTATTTTATTTTTTTACCTGCTTGAACATTTTAATTTAATTGAAATTTCCCTTAAATGAATTTCTGAATGACCTGGATTTGCATTTTTAAATGCCTGAAATGTGTAACTTTTGAAAGTTTGCGTGTCCAACATTTTATTCTTTCTTCAAAAGTATCGGTATCGGTATCAATATCGATAAAATTACATCAAAAAGTATCGGTATTGTATCGAATTAAGAAACATTGGTATCGCCCATCTCTACCAAAAATATCACTCACAGTTGACTGTGGAATATTCAGAGGGGATGAAATTTCCAAACTGTCTTATTGTAAGGGTGGCATCTATGCTTGAAGTCACTGAGCTCTTCAGGATGACTCATTTTGTGTTACAAATGTTTGCAAATGGAGACTGCACGATCAGGTGCTTGATTTTATACTCCTGTGGCAATATGAATTTTACTATTCTAATTGTTTTAATGGAAAAAATCCCAACATAATAGGCCTACATACATATGCTCTTGATAAAAATGTATAAACTAGCCATCACTATGATGTGTATAATAAAGAGGATTGGTAAGTTTTAAAGAAAAAAACTAAAAATTCTTAAGTCTAAAAATTTGCTAATTAGAAGACAAAAAATTGACTTTTTTTACTTTAAAAGTTGGAAATGAAGTTGACCCAAATGTAGAAGTTTTGAGACTATAAAGTCTAAAATCCAACCTGTTTTCAGCTTTCTTGTAATTTTTTAAATTTCAAACTGTTGTAAATGTTAGGTTTTGAACTTCACGTGTCACAAATTCAAATCTTTTTGAACTTTGTAATTTCAAGCTTTTTTCTTGTAAATTTCCAACTGAACCCTGAAATTCTGAGTTTGATTCCTTGTAAATATACGACTTTATAATCTCTAAAATCTAGTTTATTTTTTTCCAAAACGGTTTATGTTTTTGCACAAAAATGAACAGATTCTCTCCATTTTGTCAGTTTTTAGTTTGGTCCTACAGTGTTTCTAATTATGGTTTTAAAAAATATATATGTACAGATAATTTTGACAACGCCAGAGCAGACAGCCCCCCCCCCCCTTGGAGATCTGAGATATTTCAGACAATATCAACAGATTTTTTAAAATCTAAATGCACTTATAGGGAGAATCAGTCAAAAATAACTGCTGTAAAACTCACTAAAACATGATCCTGATGGCTGACTTGTGTCATCTTTCTATATTTGTAGAGCAGATGCTATCTTTTCACAAATATGTCAACAGACACCAACATAAATAGCCAGTCATCACTGTGTCTCACAGCTGCCAAGTGCTTGAGGTTGGTATTTCATTGCCAAAGTTTGTTTTACATAATTCCTGTTGGCTCAACATGATTGCCAAGGTATGTCCACAAATGAGAGGCTCCATCTATTGTTTTTGTCAAAGCAACCAATTAAAAAATAATCAGTATCAGTCATCATCATTATAGCTGCTAGTGTAGATACTAGAATAATCAGTATATAATTAGACAAAATTGTTCCTCCTCCCCTTGCCCCTTGAAACAGTGGTGATTCCTGATACATCATCAGAAACCTCTCCAGTATAATGTAAATTAAATGTGTATTTTTTTATGTCCATATCATCCTCTCTTTACATGTTCAAAATACATTAAATAATTTTTAAAAGCATTCAAACATTCAGTTTGGAGTGTGCCTCTAGGAAATCTCTATTTGAAGGGCCATGTACCCCTCGCATGTCACTCCACCCCCCTACCCCAACCTGGATCTAGGTACACTTGACCCCAAAGTCTGGTTCACCTTATCTAAGTGAACACAAGTGTACTGTTTCACTTGAAGAGCTGGTCTTGAGCATGGTCTGCTGGAGATGTGAATGCAACCATACTTGAGTACATGGTGCTTGGTCAGCAAGTACAGCCTTAAAAGCAATCCAACGTGCTTCCTGTCGCTACACAGGATAGGCCAACTTTCTCCTCTGAACTGCATGGTAGATGTGACAGTAGGATGAAGGTTGTTGTTCCCCTCTCAAAAGTAATAAAAACAATCAAAGAAGCAGGATGGACTTCACAGTCCACATGGAACACAAACTAATGTTATCCAGTTGATTAAGCTAGTGAATACTATGGTTGCTTATCCTTCCTTTTCTTCAGATACGTGCATACAGCCAGCCATAGTCTGTGAACATCATAGGGCTGGGTATGTCCCACAGCCCTATGTTATGATACATATCACAATACAGAGGCCAATGTAGATGATAACAGCAAAGGCACATTTTTCAGCCTCATGGGATCTAAAACATTTAAGATCCTTAGAGATCCATAAACTATATTAAAATATTTCGTTTATAATCCCCAAGCTCTTCATAAGTGCAAATGCAACATTATTTAACTTTTTAAACTTGAATTGGCCCTCTCTGTTGTCTCTTGCTGTGTTTTTAACAATAACACAATGTTTTTTTTATTTTCTGTGTTGAAATGAATAGGGGGGATTAAATCGGTTGAGTCATTCTCTTTAAGCTGCTGCCAGAAGCTTTGTTGCCTTTGTTTATGTGCATAAAAAATATACATATTACAAAAGACAACTAACCTAAAAGGCAAAAAACAACACAAACATACAAACAAAATCAACCCCTGTGGTGACCCCTCCCACCCAACCCATGAATTTCCCTGTGTAAAAGATAATGGTGCATGATGGGTACCATGACCATGACAAAAATAAAACATTACTGTAAAAAAAAATCTGCCATGCTGAAATGGTTTCAGCTGCAGCCCTCTGCATCCTTGCTACAGATAAATCTATATTAATGTTATCAATGAATGTATTTAGAAACTGTCTTTTGTATGTGGGGGCCTCTAGCGTACAGCTAGTATCATACAGCCTGAAGCTTTTGTTGTTAGCAATGCTGTATGCCTAGCCTTGCTTGTGATCTTCTAATCCCATTTACATGTGATCGCAGAAACTGTCCCAGTGTAACAAGCCTAGCTGTTGTTGCCAACTGCTTATTAGCCTGGTGTATTGTCATGTGTAGATGAAGATAGGTGTTGCTGCAGTATTTTACCTTGTTTTGCACAGCTTTTCATGACTTATGTCTAACTCCTGACTTTCTGGTGTTTGAAGAAACTCAACATAATATCTCTCTGCTTTCAGTCTTTCTGGCAGCCAATAGACTTTCTCATACATAATAGCGGCTGTTTGTTTTGCTCTGAAGTGTGCACTGCATCATGTAGTTTATCACCTGCTGCCACCTGCTGTTTTTTTTCCCTAGTGGCGCTGAAGGGAATTTTAATATTTTTTTAAAAACAGCATTTGTAGCAATATTGGTTTTGTAACATCTGTATTGATTATTTTTTAGTATAGGCCTAGTACATAAACAAGTGTGTTCATGATTTTACTGATGTGAAAACAGACCAGCAGGAAAGGGGAGGGGTAGCATGGTACAAAACAATCACCCCTGGACAAGACAGTCTTGTATTCCTGCACATGCTGTGTAACGTGAAGTGTGCAAACTTTTAGATTCACTAAGACCTGAACCAAGTTCAAGTTCTCTTAATGTGTGACCTTTCACAGACTGCTCTATAATTTGGCTGCACTTAACTCCTCTGCACTTAACTCCTCAACACCTGTCCAAGTATTCAGTCCAGTAAGAACAAAACATGTTTTAGATGCCATCAGAGGAGTTGCATTAAAAATACCAGCAATATGATGAATATCAGACTTAGGAAAACTTTTCCAACTTTCAGAGTTCAGCAAATGCACCAGAAATTTCAACATCATCTTGGATTATTAACAAATGCCAAGCCCCAACAAAACACATAAATGCCAAGTGCCTTTGAGCAGAATTCAGTTATATGACTCCAAACACAACATAATCTCAGGCTGGGGTATTGGCAGCTCAGCAGAAGGCTGGTGTTAAATTCTGTGATGGACTTCAGCCACCTGGATCGATAGCTCTCCTCTTCCAGGAGGAGATGTGATTAGACGAACCTGCTGCTGTACTCCCACTCTCTTTTTCCATCAGTGGAGGAAAACACTCCTGGACACTTAGTGTAAACATATACGCACACAAACACACTTACTGTAATCACATACACCTGGAAGTATGTACACACTCGCACCACGTGCACTCTGGAGGAAATTGGATGTTTGCTGAGAGAAGCACTGGGAGAAAGTCAAGCAGTGACTCAGCAGACAGACAACAGAGAGAGACAGAAACAGGTAGGAAGGAACACACTAAAATATAAAACTACTGATTGAAGTTTAGAGTGCAAAGGAGGAATTTCACTGATTATTTGATCACCGTGTATCACTCCTAGAGTTGCTTATCCATGATGTGATGCCTGTCATCTCTGATCTGTTGTTTATCCCTGATTTCAAAGGCAAGTATCGTCATTATTTCAGGATGCATCCTGCCTGTTATAGCCGTTGATTCAAGGAACTGCATAGCCACCTTTTTTCTCTTTCCTCTTCATTTTCCCCCTTTCTTCTTTCACTGGGTGTCTCATTCATTATCTCCAGACCTTTTTTCCAATTATCACTTCTAATGAGATCAGATCATTAGTCTATCAAGCGGTCAGCTCTCCAATTGAACAAGCACCATGTAACACTGATCTTTCTCTGTAAAGATTTTATTCTCAGTAATTTTCTTCCATTAAAGACTTAATTTAATCATGTTTATTGTGTATTAATAGTCCCTGACATGGGATTAAAACTCTTATTTCCTTCTGCTGCGGCATAACCTTTTTTTCCTCACATCATTCAGCCCTCTTCTTTTGTTGCTTTTGAAAACAGAGCCCTAATTGAAAAACAGGACTTGTCGAAGGAGAGCTGCAGTAAGTGAGATTCATGACGCGTTGTCGACATGAAGTCGTACATCATAGTTTGTGAGGCGGGCGACAGAAGCTGCCATTATTGGATCAGCGTTGCTTCATTAAGTCCCAACACGACCCAGTCTGCCGCTAACGCCTGTGGACAGAGAAAAAGAGGGAGAGAGAGAGAGAGACTGAGAGCTGGAGGGAAAATGGGCTGATAAAAGAGTGGGGGGGAGAGAAAGAGAAAATATTGAAAGAGAAGAAAGAGGGATTAAAAGTAAAGAAGAAACACTGGAATAAACCCCCAGTCAGTTTGAAATTCAGTGTTATTTAGTGTTTTTTTTCTCTTTTGGCAGTTAATGTGACGCAGAAATGGTTGAGTAAGGAAACAATGCATTAGGGATAATGGCCAACAGCATCCTGTTAATTCTGCCTTACTCGACATTTCCACAAAGACCCAGGCGGTGGGTTGGCATCCCCGACGGCTCACCTCTTCCAAGTTTAGAAGGTTAATTTCCAACAATTTGTCAGCCTCATTTTCCCTCATGGCTCAGGCTTCTATTTCATTGGATTATACTGTGGCTGGAATGATAATCTCAGTTTATTTGAATACATTTATAATGAAAGAATTTATATCCAGATATTTAATTATACACATAACTCCTAAGATAGACTAACAGGTGTTGCTCATTCTGCTCATCCATGAGCCCCATTTAACAAAAACATGGTGCCATCTGGTGGCTGTACTGTGAACCACATTTTGAAAAAAGGCAACATTTGGAGAGGGAAATTTCCCAGTCTCCACCGTAAAACCAAAGCCTTCGCTGGCTCTAATGGCTTCATATGTGAAGGTAATGAGTGTACAAGGGCTTAAGGGTGTTTCTAAACAGATATTGTTTGTTATATTGTTGCACAATTATGTTATGCTTGGTCTGTGCTCTCACAGGGGCGTTTACAGACAGACCAAAATGTGCCATGTGCGAGGAAAACATTATCTAATTGGTCAAAAAATGTTGAATTTTACACACAAAATGCTTGCTTGTGGGTACTTTGATCTGAGATAAATACTGATGAAATTAATACTTGAGTCATAAATCTTTAATAAATGAACAAAACTGCATGAAGAGCAAACTTTCTTTATCAAATCAAACTAATCAATGTGATAACATTACAACCCGTGCTCCACAGCTGTGAGCTGTGAGTTTGTCACAGTGAAGGGCTAAGAAAGCAGAAAGTGTGTTAATTACTTCAGATCTTATTTCCCCAATAAACACATTTAAAAATTGACCATTAGTGGAATATCTGGGAGTGAAACCCAGGTAAAGTCTGTATGGACAATACTGGATGCTCAAACCTCTGTAATATTTCTCACAGCTTGATGAGAGAAAGAATAAAAAAACTCTTGCTCGACTGTTTCCAGAGATCCTTCAGGTCTGCCTGTGGTTTTAACACAAATTGGCTGCGGTAGCTGGTTTAGTCGAAGAAAAAGTGGAATGCTCCCTGCAGTTGTTGAAATGAAGGCAGTTCATGTTCTCGAAACTCCAGAGTCTGAATAAAAGCAGACCAAGACTCACTTTTTCAAGTGGTCCTGGTCCAGTTTTTTGGTCTGACAGACAACTTTCACACCAGTTCAAGTGGACAATTCCAAATGGAAACCAGAATCAAGCTCTTTTCAACCTAAGCAAACAGGTTGTGAAAGCACCCTGAGACTGCATTAACTATAAATACACACTAGTAAAACCTGCAATGACAGGAAACAAGAGCATGGTTAAATAATGAAGAAAGGCCTGTCCCACCCCCTTCATTACAGTAACGTTTTCAGCACACAGTCAACAAGTAAGAAAAGACTGAAAAGCATCAAAATAGATTAATTAAAAAAAGCTTAAATCACAATATGGCCTGCTGCAATTTTCACACTGCAGAGGGGGGAATATTTCTTTAGCCTGCAATTTGTTTCAAAATACCAGTTTATGTTGGGTTTTTTGTTTTGTTTTGTTTTGTTTGTTTGTTTTTCAGCAGAGATGTTATGCTTTACACATCATGCAGTCAAGTGGCATTTTTAAAAATAGTCTACAGAAAATCCTACTTTTTTTGTACTTTTATCTTATCAAATATGAGGATGACTTAAAAAGTATGACTCCCTTTAATAAAAAAATTCATATTCAATTTGCAATACACGTCCAAATCATCATAATTTTTTTTTATAATTGCCAGCCCTAGTTTAATCTAATATTGTTCTGCTTATAACATAGAATGATTTATTGCTTGTGTTTGTGGAAATTACACAAGATAAGGAACTTAAAAATTAATCCCATATTAAAACTCAATTGCAATATTGGGGAAAAACATCAAGTATGATTATTTTCCCAAATCGTTCAGCCCTGCCTCAAACATAACATAAGTTGCAACAAAAGTGATAAACTAGAAATCTCGATTTAACTTAACATGTAAGCCATAATAGCCACAACTGATAAGCTCAAGACAGGATAAGTAAATAAATCACTGAGATACAGAGAAACTACTGATACAAAGCTTTGTGTTATCACAACTTTTCAATGTTAATTCAGTTTCACATCCATCACAGATAAACCAAGGGGAGTGTGCCTTCAGCTCTGCCTCATCCTTAAAATCAGGTTCATCCTATGACAACTGTGATGTTGCATGCATACCCTCTATTGTTACATATCACACACAACAGTTTTTCACTTAGAGGAAGTGCAAGCAGTTCAACTGCCAGCTTTCTTCTATTTTTAACAGTAAGTTTTTAGCAGCCATGGCGTGAATAAAATCAAACTTTTGTTGCCATTTTTCACGCACTTAAATTCATGTAACCTTAATTTCATGTTAACATTGTTTGCTTAGGGAAAAAGAAATTATTTTGCCTTAAATGCCTTTTTCTTTATTGAACTGAGCTGCCATTGCTAATAACAAGTTAGTTAGCTAGTGAATGCTAAGGTTAACTAGCGCGCTAACATGCTAACAGTGCAATATCTGCTCCAATATGATGTTCACTCAGTTCTTGGTTTGGTTCTCTGGTTTGAGTGTGATAGTGGTAAACTGCATTTGAGAATACTTCTCAGTGTGAATGCACTCATGCACTCAAAATATTATTTAGTATTTAGAACAGAATTAGCATCAACAGTCCCTCTGTGATCGACTGCAAAAGTTCAAATTTTTCAAAGTGCTTGAGGCACATTCATATGGAAGCCCATTTGCGCCAGAAAAAAAAACAATGTGAAAGTAAGGCGATTCTTGAAAAAAAAAACCCTAAGTGATAATTATGGGAAAAAGTCGATATTATGAGTTAAAAAGTCCTAATCATTAGATTAAAAAGTTGAAATTATGAGATAAAATGTCAGAATTATGAGATAATGAGATAGATATTGTCATAATTATGACTTAGGATTCTTTTTTAAATTGGCAGAAATGGGCTTCCATAAATTCAGGGGGGACTTTTATAGAGGGGAGGAGTTTCACATAGATTCTCATGAGAATGAATGGACTTCCTTCTGTAATCATATATAAGTGGAAACAAGGGGAAAGTCTCACAAGAAAGCCCATTGACATGCAGCCTAACAGAGTACATCACTTACCTTTGAGTAGGCTTCACTAGAGCCCTCATGCACTCAGGTAATTTCATATTCATACTCAGAACTCTGTGAGTGACGTTTGGGACTCAGCCAAACTATGCAGCCTCTGCAAACCTGTGCAGGTGTTTTCAATTAATTCAGCTAATTGGGCATGTTTTCAGGATGCTGTGTACCCACACAGACTGAGGGCCTAATCAACCACATTAAGTGAGAACACCTGTGCCAGATAAACCATAGGGGAAAACAAGGACTTCAACTTCATACTATCTTAAATGCTGGGATGTCTCCCCTACAATGTGTTTTCCTTTTTTACCCCTCTGATTTAATTTGTTTCTCAAAAAAACAGCATCCAAATGAAGTCACATTCACGTTTTATCACTCTCAAAAAAATGAGTCACATTTCTCTATCTCAATTAAAATCTCAGCTCCTAATTAGAGGGTCCAGTGGGCAGGACAAATTGATGTATCATGCGCAGAGATAGCTGGAATAAGGTTTTTAATGAAGAACAGATTAATTCAGTGTCACTCAGAGAGGTGATGAGAATGTTTAAAAAAAACTTAATATCTGGGACATGTTGGACCATCATTTGTATTTGTTAGATTAATATCGTCAAAAATACAAGCAAGAATACTTACAAAAGAAACTTGAAATTGGATGAAAGAATGGTGTATGTGTGATAAGAAGGACAATTTCATGGTGAATAACTTTGACCTTTTTAACAAGATAAAACAGCTGTGAGTGAGACTGCAGATAGAGTTTTTGTTATAGAGAACGTTGATGGAGAACAATTAAAAGAAGCCTAAGTTTTTGGCTGTTTCAGCGACTCATGGTGTAATTTATGGGATGTTTCAAAGTTGATACTTGGATCTGTTTTGCACTACTGTTCCTGTTAAAGCATGTTTAGCTTTGAAATTACATTTAGCATTGAGATGTGGCTGACATGTAATGGTAGGCTTATCTGACTAGAAAATGTATTACCTCTGCCAAGAAGGTTATGTGATTGGGTGGGTTTGTTTGTTTGTTTGTTTATTTGTTAGTTTGTTAGCAATATAACTCAAAAAGTCATGGATGGATTTTCATGAAATTTTCAGGAAATGTCAGAAATGGCATAAGGAAGAACTGATTAGATTTTGAGAGTGATCCAGATCACCGTCTGGATCCAGGAATTCTTTTAAAGGATTCTGTACAATTGGGAGATAGGGCTAATGGCAGAGGTCTGCGCTGTTACCACTTTACACCAGGAGATGGCGGACATGAGTAACATTCAAAGTTTTGGAGTTTATAGAGTTTGAAAGACACACGCCCGGTCGAGGGGACAAGTCGGAGTGTAACAGAGAGAAAGACAGCAAATTGTAGCAAGAATACTCACAATGCTGGGAGGAATAGAGGAATATTCACTTTCTGCCATGACTTTCAGTCGTCCAGTGGGACCATGGGTGCTTCCACCATGACAGTCCACACATAGCAAAGCCAATGCTTTGCTTCACCATGTCTCCACCCCACCAGGGCAGGACTAATCAGCAAATTACATTTTGGGAGTCATCCTGATCACCATCTGAATCCAGGAATGTCTTTAAAGGGTTCTTCACTATTGGGAGATAGGGCTGATGGTGGAGGTCTGTGCTCTCTGAGTGCTTTTCTAGTTGAATTAAGGAAATTATTGCAGGACTTGAAATATAAACCTTATAAGATTTAAACCACTTTTAAATGTGTGTATTGTTAGGGGTTGGTTTCTGAGGGTTAGGTTAAAAAAAACAGATATTTAAGGCCATGGCTGCTATTACATCCAGAAAATAGAGGGCTGCAGTAATGGGTCCAAATATGTAGCAGCATTTTAGCAGTTCAGGTTCTTTCATCTTTAAGTCTTTGGAATAGTTCTTAGTTAGATCACCCCAAAAAAGGTCTGTACTAAGAGATTTCTCTTCAACATGAAACACACCTTTCTCATTCTTGGAAATATTTTCCTCTGCCAAAGAGGATCCTGGCAGAAAAAGAAGTTCTAACCAGTTCGCTTAAGAATTTCTCTGTTTCAGAATAACTTTCAGGGTTAATTATGCACAAAAAGAAAAAAAAAGTAAAAGAAAAGTTTATTTTATTCCTACCGGTCTGAGGAAGATGAAGAGTAGTGATTTTCTGATCTGCTGTTAGAGTTGCTCCTGGTTTCAGGTGATTTTGCTCGCCATCCAGTGAAGATAGAAAATCTGATTTGTACAAATGAAGGACAGCACTTTGAGGGAACTGTCTAGGCTTTTAAATGTAATAGAAACTCAAACACACGCTGTGTGTAAAACATCCAGCTGTTTTAGCATCATGACAAACATTTTAGCAGCTTTTCTTTCCATCAAAAATAGTATCAATGTTCAGCTGCTTGTGGGGTTAAATATCTAGTGCACTGAAATGGATATTTTGGTATGTAAGTCCGTTTTTGTGTCTCTCTTGTTTTTCAGGGGCGTCATGCAAGCCAGGATTTTGGCAGAGGCTATAGGTTAGAGTGGGGTCAAGGAGATCTTTTATGGAAAAAAGGGGTGGAATAATGCCATTTTGTGCACTTTAAGCATATCTATACAATCAAAGTCATAAGGGTTTTCATTTTTCTATCAGTTATACAGTCTGGGGGAAATTTCCGTTAAATCTACATAATATGTCCCATTCTGATTGCTTGATTCTTTATAGTGCAATACTCTGACTACATTCAACACAGCACTCTGACAAATTATACTTTAACAGTGTTTTTTTTTATCCTTATCATCATCATGTTGTTAATATTATTAGTCTTTCATGTTTACTTGCCTCCCTCAGATCAGCACCTTTACCTGCCTGATGACATCACAATCACATCAGTCTCTGATTGGTCTGAAATGGTCAAATAACAGAGGAAGCTATATTAAAGAACTGGTGCAAGTAAATTAGCACATTCAAATAGGACTACAGTAAATTTTTGACACAAATTTTTACTTTTATATTATCATTTTTTTTCTGTATGTTTGTACTTCTGCTCTTCTACAGCTCCTCATTAGCACAAAGAATAACAGCAAATGTTTCATCAAGGTATTGATTTGAGGCTGTGTGGGGTAATTTATCCACAACCCAGAATTTCATAATATATAAAGTCAGCTCTGACACCAGGGAAATAACACATAAACACATGTGCATAAATTATTTAAATGCTATAAAGCATTGCATTCTAAAAACTTTACAGAAAATTAAAGTTAAAATTGTACAAATACCAAATTATCAGTGTATCAATAAACTCTTGAATGCAGTCTAAACCCTGTATCTCTACATTATGTAGTATTATTCTGAAGAAAATTATCTGGACCCTTTTCTTACCATTTAGATCGCATTATAGATACTTCACCAAAAACATCTTTTGAATTATCATCCTCTATTGTTTTTGGTGTGTTTTTTTTTTTTTTTAAGGAAAAAAAATCTGCTGCATCCTTATCTAAAACTATTAGTTTGAATTTATTCTTTGCTGTCTTTTCCCTCTGTTTTTGTGTTAATAACGTTATCTGCTAGTTCTCTATGCTTAAGATCAAGCAGCTCTGAACGTACTAATATGACATATAGAGTGAGCGAGGAAGGAACTAAACCATCAGCGTTAGGGATAGTTCATATCCTCAGCAGGAAAAAATATGCAAGTTTTTACGTTTCATGTTTGCACGTTTAAGACACCTTAGCCACACATCTACATGTCATCTTCGTCTGTGTCAGAGGGCTCCAGGTAGTAGACGGATCCAATGTTGTGACTTTTGGGCTTCAGCCCCACGAGAATGAATGGGCATGACGTATCTGACGCTCACGCAGCCGTTTAGAAATATGTTAAGTCATTAAACAAAAAGTTGAGGCTGTACTCACGAGGATTATCTTGAGGGATCGCTCATGCCCATTCTTGATTCACCTGTACAGGTGACGTTTGCCTCGGAGGTAACGTCATACTTGCTGGCAGCACAGACGTGCATATCAACGATTAGTCATGTCACCGTATTGGAAGTGAACAGTGCGTTGCGCTGAAATGTCCGCGTAGAGGCTGGCGTCTTCTTCTTCACTTTAAAGACTGACCCTTCACGGTGACAGAGGGCTCAGCTGCAGTGATGGAACTATGGTTCCTTCTAGTGATCCAGCTCATTTGGCTCAGCTCACCAAGAAGAGTCGGCTCTTTCTCGAACGGCTCTTCACTTGGGTACCAGTTTGGCTTCATTTTACCTGCCAAATTTAAAGGGATGCACCATTTTGGATTTTTGCCGATATCCGATATGCCGATGTTTACAGATTAATATTAGCTGATACCGATATTGAAACCAATATTTACATATACTATTCTGACAAGAAATTTCAGTCCTTTTGGACACACTTTAAGGTTTGAGGATGACCAAGGAAACAAACTTTAGCCCTTAAAAACACTTCAAAGATTAAAGAATGAGGATGAATAAAGAAGAAGACCTCAACTGACAAGGTCTGTTGGTTCAGCCTAAAACAACACTCATTTATTAGTATATATGGACAAAATTTATAGCCGATGTATGCTGAAATACATGGCCAAAATATCTGATGTAAATATCAGCAGAAATTTCGATATCTGGTGATACGGATAATTGCATTTTTAAGCTGATATCTGCTGATACCGATACCAGACAAACAATATCGTGCATCCCTACAAATTTAGCAATGTCGTGATTATTTATATTTGTCTTGATATTTTACTCCGATTATGCTTATTTTTAAAATGAATGGAGATATGTTATTTTTCAAAATACAATGCCTCCTGAAAATACGTTTTGGGTCCGTACAAACGATAAGAGTTTCTCCAAAGAAATGCTAAACAGGGCTTTTACTTTGAAAGGCACAAACCAGAAGTGCACTCATGCTGTATTTATATTTCCTGTGAAAATTTGTTTTGAGTTGGAAACAGAAAGCTTCTCTAATAGTGGAAGTTTAGAGTACAACCTTATCAAACAGATGCATTTTTGGTTTTGGCCTCCATCAGTTACAATGAAGTAAATAGGGCTTTCTACTCATCATTTTCCTGCTTGTTTTGGTTTTGTAGCTGCGCAAAAAGGCATGAAGAAAAAGTAGGCAAGACTTCAATTCTCTAAATTCTTTGCACCTTTGAGTCTATGGTAACACGTGACCACAATCCTAATGAAAAAATATGTCTCAGGCAATTTTTTCTTTACTTCAGTTCATTTGTAAATTTTTATTACGTTTTTTATTCATAACAGCAAGAATCAAATATAGCAATGCAGGCCCCATGAAAAAAAATGTGTCAAGAACTCTTAAACAATAACTACACACATGCACAAAAGTTGGCACAGCATACTATGGGTAATATTAGCCACATTCATGACAACTTTTATGCCAGGATGTTGTAGCTAATAAAACCCAAGCTTACACATTTCTTCCGCTTTAGAAAGTAAAATGTTCCACCTCGGTTTCATTTCTGGGTCCTTCTCGGCTTTTCTTTCTGATGAGATTATATTTTATGGCTTTAGACAGTGACCATCACAGGGTTGTATCTCTACAGGTGCTTTTCATTGAAGGTGGTGGACTTGCAAGCTTGACACATCTTTCCAGGGAGCCTGCAGCAGTAAAACAAGCAGAAACAAACTGCAGCAGAAGACAGAATACATCATATCGGCACTACAAGCAGAGAAAACAAACGACAAAGGAAAAAAAAGTTCAGTTTACATTATATCATAAATGTAAGCATGCGTGCTTATAGGAGATGAGAGATGACAAAGATGATCAGGACGATATTCCAAATTTACCACTTTATGACCAAACCACTGACAGTATTCAATCTGAAATGGTTCTTAAATTCAGCCTGGTGTTGAACTACATTCCTGTTAAGTCAGTTTCATCTACTAGAAGCACAGCTTACAGAAACATAAAGAACATACTTATAGCTATGGTGTTTGTGTTGCATGTATTTTAACTCCCCAAGTGGTAAAACTTTAGTGAGTATATTCTCAGGAATCTTTTTTTTAAATAAACCACTATTCTATTTTTGTATTTTTATATATATTTTATTCCATTACATTGATAGAATATTGTATACTGTAAATACATCTTTCTGTGTAACATGTTTTCTTATTCAGTATTACTGTGGTGACTTTTTTTAAACGGTATATGTATTTCCTTTAACATGCATTCCTCTCTGAGTAAAGTAAAGAGACAGGACGGGTTGTGATTGGTTGGGCCTGGGAGGGCGTGGCCATGACACACAAACCTGCTGGTAACCGCAGGTTATGGGGGGCCAGACAAACCCAGCCAGGCCCTCACGCTGGAGGTCCGTGAACGCCTCCTCCGGAAGGTTACCTGGCAAACTACAAGCTGCTGACGAAAAAGAAGAGCAACACTTGGCCTTTTCTGAAAGGGGTCGGAGAGTGAGAACTCAGTGCCCTTTTAATGCAAGCAATTTGTTCAGCCTTTCGTAAGATTTTTTTTGTTATCCTAGCAAAATTCCTTTGTCGTTATAGACATTATTTTTTTATTCAAAATAAGATCTCAATATACATGATTCTCTCTTTTTTGACTATGTACAGAAGTGCAAAAAAGTCAGCCTTTATCACCTTTTATCGCCTCCTGATTCCCCACCCCACCCATTTGTGTTTGCAGTCGGCTGAGTGAGAGACGAGCGAACGCTCGGTTCCCTTCTCGCCACGTTCACCTGACCCCGCCAGTAACGCCCCCCAAAAAGTGATCAAATATGCAGCTTGTTTTCCAACATGGCCCAATTTCCAGGGAGAGTAAAAATATTAAAACAATAGTTACTATTTGAAATGGATACAGTAGAAAATAACATCTTTACTCTAAACATCTAAGAACTAGATTTTTATAATAGTCTTTTTTTTCTTATATGACTAGTTACAAACCTTACAATCATTAAAATATTACTCGGTTATTGGCAACGGTTGCCACATTGACAACTTAGCCTCTCTGTTCTATTATTTCATCACTGTTAGATACTCATATAAAACATCTTTGTTCAAAGAACACAAAAGAGACTAGAGAAATGAACAATATGCATACAGTTCAACAATATGCATAACGTAGAAAATATTGAGTTTACAATCATAATCATACTAAAATTAACATTACATGGAATTTCAGGAAACTGTGCATGAGGATCACACAAAACACACACTTTTATCTTATATTCATTATAAGAAAGATAAATATGATAACTAAATATCAAAATGTAGTCCAAACAAAAAGTAAACACTCCTAATCTAAAGAAAACTACAAGAAAGTTAAGAAAACACTGACAAAAATGACGTGTACATAGTGCTCTGTGAGTGTCTGTATGCATGTCAGTGTCTGTGTGTTAATATGGCGTGGATTAGGCAACTGGATGGTTCAAAATGGCATGTTGCATTGTGCTGACCCGATGGTACATTCTAAGGCTTTGGATGAGTAATACAATCGTTTTTTATTCTTGCCACTTTCCCTGTAATATCCACCAAATTTAAATATGCCTGAAGAAACACCCAGAACACAATGGAAACAAAGAGTTCTAGAGATCTACTCTTTACACAGCATCCGTCTTTGGGCTGCCGCCCATACATTTTTAAAAATCTTCTCTCTCTACATTACTCCACAATATCCAGTAACGGTGACACAAAAAAGACTTTGGCTGACTATCTGAAACAGTTCTCTGGTATTAAACAAATATTCTTAAATATGTCAGACTATATTTACACTCAAACACTCAGTTTACTCTGAGGATCTGCCTTAAAATATGCACAACCACACAAATGAACAAATCACACCAGTTGCATGTTTTAGACTTCCGTCTCACAGCAGTTCGGATACCAACATACAGCCCTGTTGTTTCAAAGCTATTCAGCATAATATCTTCATCATTAGAAGGGTCTTTGGTCTAAAACTTCAAGACCCCCGTATACAACAATCTGACTTAAGAGTCGGTACATATACTTGACATGGAGGAATCTGTGTGCTGATAAAAACAAAACCATCCATTCAGGAGAAAATAAAAGGAGACAACTGTGGCATGGACTTCTAATAAGCAGTTTTCTTAAGGGAATGAAAACTGGACACTTCATGCTGTCCAAAATAGAAAATAAGACATTTAAAGGGAATCTTTGTTTATTTTATGCTTTGTAACACTGCTTAAATACCATTCATGTTTTTGAGATGTATGGCACTTTACAGGGATGCCTGTAGGGTTAAAGATGTGTGCTTAAGAGATAGAAAGTTAGGCTACAAAGGTTTAAAGACACCTTATAGACATTCAGTTATTAGTTTTGCCTCTGAGTGCACTCTATGTTCATTCCCTTATCAACTGGTTTAACAAAAAAAAAAACCAAGAAATAAATCGTGCATGCATATGTGATTCAGTCAGATTTCTGTTTCTTCTTCCTCAACTGAAATACAAGGTGCACCTTTGTGTAAACAAATGAACACATTTAGGTCAAAGACCTACAACCAATAAACAAACACAAACTCAAGTCATGATTCGCGGTTGATGGACGTACCAATCCAGTCGCTTTTTGATGAACGCTCCGCACATTTACCTCATGTTGACATTCAAAGTGTGTCCGGTGAATAAAGGTAAGTCGCCTCCGCTGAGCAAAAGGCAGTCTTTGATGCAAATGAAGTTTTTTCTGTTGTTGTGTAAGAGTGTGCATGATGAAAACAATCCTGACAAACTGTGCCTCCTATGTTAACATGCAGATTTATTCCAAACCACTTCAGATTTGGTTCTCCGTTGTTGCCCTCTATGTTCAAGGCGTGAAGGGTGACTGCTAATCTTGGACTAGTTGTCTGCACACTCATATTCCATCTGGAAAGAATAAAACGGCTGATCAGATGAGAAGGGAGGAGACATGAAAAAGCCTATGCATTCCTAATATCTCACTATCAAAATCTGGCATCCCTGGAAATTTCCACTCTATTACCAAACAAGAATGTCAATACTGCAATATTCTCCAATATCCTAAATAAAGATTAATGGCATTGTTTCTTATGCCAAGAAGTAACAGTTTTTTTTCCTCACTGCAGTTCTTTAGTACCTGTAAATTGATTATATGGGAGGCTTGGTGTTGCATGATGATTTTTATGGCAGAAAAGCTTTGGCACATTTGCTTTGTGGTCATAGTAAGGTAACTACAACAGTTGTTGAGAAAAAATTAAGTTATTGAATAACTAAAAATATATTTTTTTATGGTGTGATACAAAAAAATACAATATGTTTCAGTCTAAAACAATATAGTGCCATTAACTGTCACAATAAGATGCAGTTTGATAACATATATAGTCTGTCATGATGCAAACACTGTGTTTTCAATGGAAGTGATACGATATAAGATGTTAAACACAAGCTACCTTCATAGTATTTTTTGATCAATAAAAAATAATTACATTTCTAAGTCTTTAAGTCTTTTTTAAGATGGAGAAACAGAGACATAAAAATTGGTGCAACTATGAGTAAACAATTTTTTATCATTTATGAAAGTAACATGAGAATCAGCCATATGCTGTTACTCTGGTATTTGCAGTCCCACTTTTCTTCTCCACCATAAACAGCATAGTAACTAATTTACTATAGTCAACACAGACATTAGACAAATAACACTAAAAGCAGAGTTTAATAGGATTTCTCTGGATTTTTGGCTTGGTTGACTAAGGGAATCATATTTCTGAGCTACATTTATTATGTCAAACTTTTGATTCAACATCACTGTTGCTCTGCTTGAGTTAGTGTGGTAAAATTCATATAAATTCTATCATCACAGAAAAATGAAAGAATACTTGCATGACACTACTACACAGCTTGATTTATGAGATGTTTTCTAATGTATCATTACAAAAAGTTTAGTAAGCATGGTGTGCTAGTGGCTGTAATCATCTTCACATCTTTTTTCTGAACTTGCCAAGTTGATTTATGTTGTCAGACTGCAAAACCACCCACAGTGGTAGAGTTCTATTTGTCAAACAGGAAATATATAGAACTCCAGTGGTGTGTGATCACAGTTTTTAAAGACCTTAATTTGTCTACATAAATCTTTAACTTTTATGTGCTATTCATTTTCAAAGAAACACTGGCCTAACCAAGGATTTGTCACCTTTTTAAACTCCTGGGAAACCCCAAAGTATTGGTTTCACGTTACTCCAGTTTTTGCAGCCTAAACATGCAAGATATGATGCAAGCAAGCAAGATGCCCATGGACTTTAAGGTTCCTTTTAAAGTAACCAGGCTAGCTGTTTTTTTACCTGCTTGAAATCTTTACTTTCAGGTAATGAGTCCTTCTTTTTCTGGAGAGAAAGTATATAAATGTCTTTCCAAGAACTTCAAACTTCTGTAAAGTCCCTATCTTTAAGAGAAAGTGTTAAGTGTTATTGAAAACCCCCTTTGTAAGAGTTTCAGCCTTTTTGGCTGAAAAAAGAAACCGATGTTTGTCCAAATTCAATGCGAGAGATGTCATTAAAAACAGCAGTACGTACTGTTCTGATCGAGATCCTACATCTGGGTCACATACTTGTGACTAGTCAGATGGTCTGCAGATATTATTGGAATCTGATTGAGAGGGGAAAAGAGCAAAAGAGGGAGGGACAGAAAGGGACATAAATAAATAAAAGAGAAAAGACAGAGGGGAGACAGAGACATCAGTTTAAATGAGCACTTTAACTTTAGAAAGAAAAGCATTTTTACTTCAAACAAACACAGACTCAGAGGCTCTGAAAAGCTAGCAAACATCAAAGATAAGCCTTGCGCACTATTCATGCATTTTTGATAGAGAGGCACATGGGAACCTTACAATTAAATAAATAAATGAACCAACAGCTACTGAAATGTCAGAGCTGACACAAGGAGTAAGAAGACAAACTGAGAGAAGAGGCTGAAGAGAGGCAAACCTGATTGGCTGTTGCGGTTGCAAAGGGAACACTTGTGGCAGATGTGGTGGCTGCAGACACAGTGGCTGGAGTAGCACCGTGCATCATGGGTACTTGGAGGAAAAGACCACACAGGCAGTTGAACCAGAGCAGAATTCAAGTCTATAATGTTAACACTTCATTTGTACTGTAAGTCTGTATACAGAATGCTCATAAACATGGGAAAACCACTTTTCAGCTTTCAGCTTTAGTTTGCGAGGTAGTAGATTGGCAAACTAGAAGACCTTCAGCCTCATAAAAATGCTTAAGATATGACAATTGATGGAAAGCATTACTCAGATCTCTGGGGCATCTACCATTACGTTCACTTTGAACGATAACTCCTCATGTTTATTTAGCATGTATAACCAGACGGTATAATGAAGTGCATATGAGGCTACAGAGCTTGAGATGGATGAATAATGAAGGGTCGGTGGGATTTTGAACTGCAACAAGCATTAGGTGACAGACAGAGCAAAAAGGGTGCATTCTTTACCACAACATTGTTTGACAAAGTAGAATAAAACACCTATCTTCCAATTGACACATTTAAGTTTCAAATGCCATTTCAGGCTTAAGACTTTAAAGGAAGAATGCTCACATTATGTGGTGAGTTCAATGACATGTGCGTGATTAAAATGTGCACAAAGATAGTCAGTAAGGAAAGCTGGCACCTACCAACACTTGTTGCAGGTGTCATGCACAATATCGAGCCTGCCCATCATGCATTGCAACGGGGAGGGGAGTGAATAGGGAGGAGAAGAAATCAAGAAAACCCATTACAAGTGTTATAAAGTCAGACCTGATTTTAGCAGACTGTGCTTTTAACTCACATTAAAGAAACTGTTTGCACCATCACAGCTGCTGTGACCTGCTTTCTTTGACTTTCTATGACTTTCTATGCAGCTGCATAGAAAGAATAAGAACAACTTCAGCTTCAGCTTACTCTTTACTATAACTGTCAGTAGATTAAACAATACCACTGGTCCCATCTTCCTGTCAGCAGAGTAACTGCTGTATGCACCAAGGTAGTTCTTAATGACCTGCTTTCAGGGCCTGAAATTGTGCAGCAGTGACCTGACAGTGTGGTAGTGTGGGACATATGAGGATCAGAGCACCCGAATCTCTCACAGAAGGGAATCGATGGCAGGCTATTCTTAGGCTGTCAGAGGAGAATATGGGACGCAGTGTAAGATGACGATGCTGCGGCCAGAAGAGAGCAGCTGAAATAAGCCTCTACTTGTGTAAGTGTAAACTGTATATCACACATGCTATGCTTGACGGATATAATAACCACTGAAAAAAGGGAAAATTTACCTGCTGAACTCCTCTCTTTCATGTATAACCATTTTTATATTAGTATTTTGAACTAATAAATACAAGTTTTCTAAAGTGTAAAACCCTAATGTCAGAATAAAAAGAAGAGAAAATACAAATCAATTTTCTGTATTAACTCAATACACATACTATAGCTGGTGGTATTAAGTTTTACAAGCAATGCTATGCTCGAAAATTTAATTTTAATTTTTTTTACTGTACAATTCAACATAATATAGTACTATACAAAACAATACCATATGGTTCAGTTTGATATGACAAGATATGATACAGTAAGATACCAAACAATACAATATGATACAATACAAAATGTCACGATATGAAACACTTTATTAAACACATAGGAAATAGTTTGATACATTGATACATTGTGACACAATACGATGTGACACAATACGGTGTGACAGGATACTGTGTGACACAATACGATGTGACACAATACGGGGAGACAATACGGTGTGACACGATACTGTGACACAATACAGTGTGACACAATACGGTGTGACACGATATGGTGTGACACGATACGGTGTGACACGATATGGTGTGACACGATATGGTGTGACACGGTATTTTGTGATGCGATACACTGTGATGCAATACAATGTGATGTGATACGGTGAGACAGGATACGGTGTGACAGGATACGGTGTGACAGGATACGGTGTGACAGGATACGGTGTGACACGAAATGATGTGACACAATATCATGTGTTATGATATAAGATAATACCATAAGATGTGATACAATATGATGCGATAAGATATGATTGGATACGTGTTATTGTTCACATGGGAAATAGCTACAGTATAGCACAATATGAAAAGATGCAATCCGAATCAAAGTAATGCGATAATATATGATCTAATACAATACAATACAATATAATATGACGTGATGCCATGCAATGCTATGCGATACGATATCATGCAATACAAATTTGGAAAAAATTTGTATTGTACTCCAAATGTTGAAAGCTTTCAGCTATTTTCACATTTTATTAATAAATATGATTTCTTTTAATATTTCTGAAATGGGGTAGCAAAGAGATGGCAAGGAACAAGTAACTAGGAGTAGTAATTCTTTGTCATCTGGTCATCAGCATAGGGAGGAGAAGAAAAGAAGAAATCTCCTATTTCAAAATTAGGCTTTACAGACTGTTTGACTGATAATGTTGGGATTGTCGGGAAATAATATGCATCCATACAAAGATCCAAATCATGCCTTGTATGGGGAGATAAAAATGTTCAGTGAATAATTATCAGAAATGTTATAAGCCTTCAAAAAGAAGCGAAAATTCATAATCAATTTAGATGTATATTATATCTCTTTTTCCACTTAAAATAAGCCACAACTATGAAACATTCTGATATAAATATACCACCTTTCTTTGTTAAAAGTCTGCTCAAAAATAATTGGAGTCCAGCAGAAAGATCTGCATTTTCGTGGGAAAGGCAAAAGGTCCAACAAGCTAAAGGAATAATTTTCCAACATGGCCACATCCTTTCCTGTGAGTTTACTCTAATGCCCTCAGGACGCTGCTTTATCGTGCCCTGTAGGAGAACAAAGTGTTATTTAGACCTTCCATTCCTTCCACCGTCAGGCTGTTAAACCTTGATAGTAGTCTCATGGACTGATAACTTTGTATTAGTTTGTTTTCCTTGTTTGGCCTTGGTGGTTTAATCTGTGTTCTGCTGTAGGCTCTTTCATACATTCTATGAATGTAGACTTCTAATGTAGTCTTTTATGCACCTTAGTGTATCTTATGTATTTCCTATTTTATCTGCTGCTGTTCTTAAATGTTCTTTAGCATCTGCCTGACCCTGGGTGTGTCATTACTAAAGAGGCCACATGAAGGGATCGATTGTACTGATCATTTATCTATCACTGTCTCCAACATTTCCTCTTTGCTATTTGTAAATGTCTGTATGGTCTGGGTAGACTGCAAAAACTGAATTACACTTCAGGATAAATAAAGTTGTTTGAATCTGAATCTAAAAATACTTGTTAACCCCACTATGAATTTGAAAAGTTACACCCAATATGGTAATGATCAGTAATTGAGTTTCTCCACTGCAGCTGATATGAACATGGGAACTCTATGCTCATAATTTTCTTAATTCTTGTTTTATGTTTTAATTATATTTTAATGTAAAATTCTAAACATTTATAAACGTATTCATTTATTTTAAATTGATATTTTAATTTTATTTTAGCAGAAGATACCGCTTATTTTTACCACACAATTGTTGACATGATATTATCCATGTTCATTATGTGCTGTCCTGTACTATAGTTGATGTCATTTATGTTTTTATGCTCTTGGTTCAATGCAAATTTCCCTTGGGGTGATTCATGTTTCATTTATTCATTTGTTAGTACCTAAACAAAAATCAACCTGCCTCCTGGCAGCAAACTATTCCCCATGCTGAATGTATTAATTGTGGAATTAAATACATGCATGTTTTTTATATTTTCACCAACAAATACTGTAGGTCACACAATCATTCAGCCACTGACTGCAGATGCCAAAACATAATCGTAACCAGTAAATTTTGTGTACAGATGCATGGAATCTGACAGCCAGTAGCAATGGGATAACAGCCACTCAGGTGTGTCACAGAAGGCTGGAGCCTTACCTGATGGTATGAAGGCCGCCTGCTGCTGAAACTGCATGTTGGCCAGGGCCTGTTGGTACTGGAATACGCCAGCATTGAACATAGTGGTGGCACCGTTGGCTTTTTCAAGTGCAGGTCTCTTTGGTAAAGGAGGCAAGACGGGAGGGAGCCCCTGATGAGGGGACAACACCGAAATAAAGGAAATGGGAGTGAGGGGAAATCAAAAGGATGGTGGCAGTGACATTAAGGACAGAGAAAGGAAAGAATTTCATTAGAAGATAAAAGTTTTCATTTAAAAGTTATCACACTCAAGCAGGCAGTGGAAGACACGGTGGTGCTAAGTGACAAACTGTGACAACAAAAACAGTCCTCGACACAACTTAAAGATCCTTACTAAATCACTTAAAAAAATACAAAACATTAAATGTTGATTTTGTAGGCCTAATAGATATCATTAAAAACCTTATTAAACTAACATTGCACTGATTGTTGGACCGTCAACAGAAAAGATGTAGTTAGGGTACGCTGCACTGCCAGCTCCATGATAATAATACACTGTAAGCCATGTTTAGACTGTCCACTCACCTTTTTACAATTACACATGCAGTATTGGAAATGACAACATCATGCAAAGACTAGCATACTATATTAGACACTAAAATATTACAATTTCATGCCACCTTAATTTGAGATTCACTTTAGGTGATGAACTGACCATTTGAAGTAAACACTTTTTTGTTTTTTTTAATGCTGACATTTGAAATCAGCCGTTTCACATTAGTATTTATACGTTTTGTGACATTTTAAAGATTTGAGTAGGATTTTTCGGCAGTATTTTGTGAGTGACAAAACTATTGGCTCTAGTCAGTTCATCACCCTCAGTGTTTCCCCATTTTAGATCATTAGATATCTATCTTGACAGAGCTATAGAAGTAAATGCACTACATCACAGCTACATGCTGATCTAAAAGGTGAAAGGATATAGTACCAGGTCAAAGGTTGCGTCGAGGGGTCGCTTCAGTGATTTGACAGCCGACTGAGTCTTAATTAGCAGGCAGCGAGCACATGATGGCAATGGGGCCAATGGGGGGTTCAAGCGCATTAACATAAACCAGCAAGCGGAGGTGCATCATGGGGGCAGCAGTGCAGTGTGGGTTGGTGAGAAAAAAACAAAAACAAACAAAACAAACAAACAAATAAAAAAAAGAAATCATTGGAATGCAGTATACAACAATTACAAGACTAGAGCATGCACATTAATGGCTGTAGGTTACTGAGAGTAATTATGGCCCTTAATGTTGTTTATATCCCAAGAAAATTCTGTTAAATTACTTCAAGTGCATGTTGATCTGGTCCAGAAGAGGGATTAACAAGTTACAAAGGATATGTTAATTCAGATTCAGGATTCAAGATTCAAGGCATTCCAGGATTGTTGCACTTTTGCACCAGACGTCACAATGTCCGTTCTGCCTGGCTCCACCTCTGTCTGAACAGCAAAAAGGGCATGCCACTTGCTTGATGTTTTGCTATATAACTACCGCTGCCAACAAATTTTCATGGTAGTCTGTGTAGTGCACATTTTGTACATGGAAAGTTTAGAAAGCTTGACGTGCCAGTAGTAGATGTTTGAAATTCTTTTAATAAAGCAGTATTTTTTATGGCAAAATCTCATTTGCAACAGAGGCCCTGAATGGACTAATGCTAGTAAAACACTAGCAAATGCCAGTATTTTCTTTATATGCTTTAATATCACTGCTTGTGCACTGAGAAATGCCTTTTTTTAGTCCACTCTTAAAAAGTTACTCTATCTGAGATGGCCCTTGAATTACTTGATTTGACAGAGTCACTGATATGTGTTAAGTGGACTAATTCTATTATGTTACTTCCCCTTACTTTTATAGCTCCCAGATACACCTCTAATGTAAATGTCAGTTCAAATTAGCCCATTGTCAACATAAGCCTAATCGGACATACAGTGCACTCAGAAAGTTTTCAGACCCACTTATCTTGTTTTCAGGTACAGTCTGATGCTACAATTTTTTAAATATAATTTTAATTCTCATTATTCTACACTAAGTAACCCATCATGATAAACTGAAAAAAATAATTTTAATTTTTGCGCAAATGTATGAAAAATAAAAAACTGAAATAGCACACTGACATACAGGTACATCTAAAAAATTAGATTATCACTTTAAAAATCCAGATTTTTTGTCACTCATTTCAGAAAGTGAAACCCATGTATTATATAGACTCATTACACATGGAGTGAAATATTTCAAGCCTTTATTTCTTGTAATTTGGATGATTATGGCTTACAGATAATGAAAACTCAAAATTCTGTGTCTCAGAAAATTAGAATATTGTAAAAAAAAAAAAAAAAAGTTTAATTTCGGAAAGTCATGGTGTCACACCCTAATCAGCCAATTAACTCAAAACACCTGCAAAGGTTTCCTGAGCCTTTAAATGGTTTCTCAGTCTGGGTCAGTAAGCTACACAATGAAGACTGGGGAAGACTGCACACTTGACAGATGCCCAGAAGACAGTCAGTGACACCCTCCACAAGGAGAGTAAGCCACAAAAGGTAACTGCCAAAGAAGCTGGTTGTTCACACAGTGCTGTATCCAAGCATATTCATAGAAAGTTGAGTGGAAGGAAAAAATGTGGTAGGAAAAGGTGCACCAGCATCAGGGATAAGCGCAGACTTGAGAGGATTGTCAAGCAAAATCCATTCAAGAATTTGAGGGAGCTTCACAAGGAGTGGACTGAGGCTGGAGTCAGGAGCCACTACACACAGACAAATCCTAGACATGGGCTACAAATGTGGCATTCCTCGTGTCAAGCCATCCCTGAACCGGAGAGGTCAGAAGCGTCTTACCTGGGCTGTGGAGAAAAAGAACTGGACTGTTGCTCAGTGGTCCAAAGTCCTCTTTTTAGATGAAAGTAAATTTTGCATGTCATTTGGAAATCGAGGTCCCAGAGTCTGGAGGAAGACTGGAGAGGCACAGAATCCACGTTGCTTGAAGTCCAGTGTGAAGTTTCCACAGTCAGTGATGATTTGGGCTGCCATGGCATGCTGATGTTGGTCCACTGTGTTTTCTGAAGTCCATAGTCAACGCAGCCATCTACCAGAAAATTTTAGTGCACTTCATGCTTCCTTCTGCTGACAAGCTTTATGGAGATGCTGATTTCATTTTCCAGCAGGACTTGGCACCTGCCCAGACTGCCAAAGGTACCAAAAGCTGGTTCAATGACCATGGTGTTACTGTGCTTGATTGGGCAGCAAACTCACCTGACCTGAACCCCACAGAGAAACTATGGGGTATTGTCAAGAGGAAGATGAGAGACACCAGACCCAACAATGCAGATGACCTGAAGGCTGCTATCAAAGCAACATGGGCTTCCATTACACCTAAGCAGTGCCAAACGCTGATCGCCTCCATGCCATGCCGCATTGATGTAGTAGTTCATGGAAAAGGAGGCCCAACCAAGTATTTATTGCATAGAAATGAACATACTTTTCAGAAGTCTGACATTTCTTTTTAAAATATCCTTTTTTGATTGATCTTATGTAATATTCTAATTTTCTGAGACACTGAATTTTGGATTTTCATTATCTGTAAGCCATAATCATCAGCTTTTCAAGAAATTAAGGCTTGAAATATTTCATTCTATGTGTAATGAGTCTGTATAATATATGGGTTTCACTTTCTCAAATGAGTGACAAAAAATATTGAATCAAGTTTTGGAGAGCTGAGACTACCCAGGAGAAGCAGAGGGAGAAGTGCAGAGAGAGGAAAGCCTTTTTCAACAACCCTTTCCAATTCACAGCGGACCTCCTAGGAAAGCCCATAAGCGGGAACCTGACCTGTGGGAAGGAAGAAATAGAAAACAGTGTGGCGGCTGCACACGGAGATCCCTCCAGAGATATTCCTCTGGGGGAATGTCCTTTCAGACTGATGATGCTTACACCACACACCCCTTTCAACATGGCAGACTTAACCATGAATGAGGTGAGGGCAGTGGTGACAAAAGCAAGGGTGGGATCTGCTCCAGGTCCATTAGGCACCACCAATAAAATCTACAAATGCTGCCCACAGCTGCTGAAGAGACTCTCAAAGCTCTTATGGTCACTGTGCAAGAAGAAGCAGGAACCTGGGCTATGGACTCTCGCTGTGCCTTTGTGCCGAAAGAGCTAAATTCCACAAGCCTTGACCAGTTATGGGAGATTTTCCTGCTGGACGCAGAGGGGAAAATATTCTGGTCTATCATCGCCAAAAGGCTAACAACATATCTGCTCGCCAACAAGTTCATGGATCCCAGTGTCCAAAAGGAGGAGTACCTGGGTATTCTGGCTGCCTGGAGCATACAGCAGTGATCAGCCAGCCCTCTAATGAGGCCAAGAGTAACAACAACACACCCTCTGTCATTTGGCTGGACCTCGCCAAAGCCTACCCAAGCGTCTCACATCAGCTGATCGGAAAAGGCACTGGATCACTACCAAGTTCCATCAGTGGTAGTTGAGCTGGTGATGTTGCACATGGACGCGCTGAGGATGAGGTTCACCTTGGGAAACATCACTACCAAATGGCAAAGACTCGAGAAGGGCATCATGGCAGGATGCACGGTTTCCATGGCTCTGTTCATAGCAGCTATGAATCTACTGTTGAAGGCAGGAGGAATGTAGTGCAGAGGCCTGAAAGCAGACAACGGCACTAGACAGCCCGCCTGTCGAGCTTTCATGGAAGACGTGACGGCAATGACTCCATCAATCCAAGGGACACGATGGATACTGAGTGCACTAGAAAAGATGGCGACATGATCACGCCTGCAGTTCAAACCAGAGAAGTCAAGGAGCCTCAGTATCCTGAAGGGGAAGCTAACAGGAAACATCTTTAGCATCCAAGGCTCAGAGATCCCAACAATCCAAGACCAGGGTATCTGATGTCTAGGAAAGCATTATGACAGCTCCCTAAAGGACAACAACAATCTTACCAGCACCAAAGCCCAGCTGAACATCTGGCTCAAGGCAATTGAGAACAACCAACTGCTCAGGAGGTTTAAGGTCTGGTGCTTTCAGTATGGAATTATACCCCGACTGCAATGGCCCTTCCTACTGTATGACTTTCCCATGTCCCAAGTAGAAGGAATGGAAAGACTGTGCAGCAAGATCTTGTGGAAATGCCTGGGAGTCCCCCCATCCTTTAGTGTAGTCAACCTGTACAGCAAGACCTCAAAGCTTCCAAGGAGGTTAAAGCCATCAAGGCAAGGGCAGTCAGTACACTCTTTCTGACTGAAGACAGGAAAGTAAGACACACAAGTAAGACCAGCAAATGTGGCAGAAAGTGGAAGCCCCAGAAAGCAGTGACGGAAGCAGAATCTCACTGGAAACACCAAGAAATCATGGCCGTGGTATGCCAGGGATGCCTCGGCCTTGGACACTATAGCAAGAAAAGGTGGAGCAATGCTGATGCTGGAACCAGGAGAGGCCTCGTGGTAAAGCAGAGGACGACCGCCAGGTGAAAGCGATCGGGCTTGCCTCTCAGGGTCGATGGACGCAGTGGGACCAGACACAGGAGTGACCGCAGTTGTGGAAGGAACTATGGTAAATTGACCAAGGGAAGTTGAGCTTTCTCCTGCATTCTGTGACTGACCTGTTGCCAACCCCAAGCAACCTGAAGATCTGGGGCAGAGCGGAAGATCTATCTTGCAAGCAAATGCGGAGCAGCCTCCTGTACGCTGAACCACATCTTGACCAGTTGTCCAAAGGCATTGGCAGAAGGGCGGTACAGATGGAGTCACGATAAGATCCTCACTGAGATCACTAAATGGCAGAGAGTCATCAGAGCTAACAACAAGCAGGCCCAACGGCCCAAAGCCATAAACTTTGTGAGGGAAGGGGACAAGGCTCCTAAGACTAGCACAGCAGACTAGCATGTTTACCTTGCAACGCGCCTCCGACAAGGAGCTGAGTATAGACCTAAAGAGGAAACTTGTTTTCCCACAGGACGTGGCAGTGACCTCCCTCCAACCAGACGTGGTCCTGGTATCCAGGAACACGAAAACTATCATAATTGCTGAGCTCATGGTGCCCTGGGAAGAGAGGCTTACCATGTCTCACCAACAGAAAAAGTCGAAGTATGAAGACTTGATGGGCAAAGCTGTTTTAAAAGGGTGACATGCAACCATCTTCCCCATCGAAGTCGACTGCCTCGGATTCCCAGCAAGATCGGTGTGCTACTTCCTCCAGAGGGTTGGGCTGGAGCCCAAACAGCTGAAGAAAGCCACAAGGGACATAGCCGCAGCAGCCGAGACCAGCTCAAGATGGCTATGGCTGAAGAAAGCCCACAGTTGGAACCCTTCTACAGGTGAGGGCTAGTCAGTCTTTGCTGCCCCACTCAGGCGAGGTGTACAGGTTAAGGGGCGAAACACCTGTGAACCTGAGATCCTTGCTAACAATGCAGAAGGGTTTCTAACAATGTGGACGCTCCAAGGAATACCATCTCGGAAGAAGATCTGCATCACCTTAGTCAGCGTAGCTCCTGCAGTTGCAGCTTGTGGCAAAGCATCTCCGATGTTTACTTCACCTTGAACTTTTTCATGATATTCTAATTTTTTGAGATGTACCTGCAAGTATTCAGACCCTTTGCAAAAACACTTAAAATTTAGCCCAGCTTACTCCTATTTCCCTTGATCTTTGCTGAGGAGACCATCGGGTTCTTGGTACAACTTTCTGTCCACTTTCAACCAATGTAAAACTACAAAAATATATTTAACCATTAAACTCTTGATTTTAATCTAAAAGTATATGGATGTTCCCTTTCTTACAAGTCACATTAAAGTATCACATGTCTTAGTATTTGCCTGTCTATACAAAATTAGTTTTAAATTTCAGGTGGTCTTATAAGTAAACATTAACTATTTATACAGTAACAATTTTGGACATGTATTTATATACCTAATGTGAGCATCAGCACAAACCTCTTTTCCAGTCTATAAAAGTTTCAGATTGCAAATCCCCTCTCCAGATATTCAATCACTCTATGAATTCTCCGTCGAACTAGATGTCAGTAGGTTGTAAAATTAAGATATGATGCCTTTTTTCCACACAGTCATTTATATTTTTATTTTTCTATAGTTGATTTTACAGGTCCAGTAAGGGCAAGATTTTGAATGACAAAACTTGTTGCAGGTATTTGAAGAAAAATTTTCTAATAATGTTGTATATAGACAGCCCCTCAAAGAATATCATTGAATCTGAGTCTGCTAAATTGAGGTCTCTGACCGTTTTAAGTCCTTTTAGATTTAGAGGATCTATAGTTTAAATGTAACATTGACTCTTCATAGAATAAAGAACTGATTACTCCATGTTTGGCCCTGATGTGAGAGTAACTGAGGTTCTTTTGAATATTTTTTCAAATCCTATCATGTCTATATCATGTATTTTAAAATAGGATTTTAAGCTTGTTTCCTTTGTTTTTGACTGTATCTGAGTATATGTACTTAGGAAGAGGTAAGTTAAAACCCTTAGATACAGTTTCAGTCCAATAAGGAAGGTCAGTTGTTAAAAAGTAAAGCATGATAAATCTGTTGGCTTTTAATATAAATCACCCTACTGTGCCCCAATGACTAGAGAAAAATTGATTATCATAATATTTATGCAATAGAAATGATGCTCTGAAAACGACGACCTATAGCAGAATAAGCATCACCATGATCATTGTTACAATGCTTTACAAGAAATATAAACACAAGGACATTACTCTGCCCATGATATTAAACTTGAAGATGTTATTGAAGAGCTGTTTCATGGTGTTGCAGGTGTAATCATGCTGTTTGAATATGTACTGTTACATATCTTTTTAGCAGGCAGAGCCAGACCTCATTTTATCCTTTGAGAAGATTTCTCTGCATTACAGAAACGTGCTTAAATTCAATGTGAATGACAGTTGTTTTATTGTGAAAATACCCCTTAGTTGTCAAAGGCAAAATAATATTCAATTAAGAAGCAGCAACATAAGAAGGAGCAGGAGAGGGAGCAGTAGGATCAGTTACAAACTAGCGTGATCACTGCAGCCTTCTGCTAATAAAGCACACCAAACACTCTGCATTTGCCAGTGTGCATCGTGAGGGTGGAAACAGAGGAGACTGCAATGTGTGCTGGGAGACTGAGTCAAAGTGCAGAGTGAAATATGAAGGAACTGAAACATTTGAGGCTCTAAGTTTTGAATCAGTGTTTGATTTTTATGAGTAATACAGTATATAACTCTTGTTTATTTTCTTATTTCCTCGTTTGTGCTGCAGTTGACATCTTTATTTTTTTTAATCATTTGTGTTGTGTTCACTACCTACCATGGCCGCAGCCGCTGCAGCCTGGTTGACTTGGTGCTGGGCAGCTTTGATCTTGGCCTGCAGGTGAGCCGGGGGGTGAAAGTACTTGCACTTCTCCCTTGAGCAGCGGCCCTTTATGTAGTCCATACACACAGTGACCGTGTTGTCGTTGGTGTCAATCATCGTGCTGTCTGCTGGGTGGGCGAAGCGACAGTCGTTCTCCCCGCGTGTGCAGTTACCCCGCTGATATTCCCTACATACCTGGTGCACAAAAATCAACAACTTTCTCATTTTGCTTTTGTTTACGTGACAATAAGAAGAAAAACACACACAAATGCAAGAGCCCAAAAGCTCATTATGGAGTCATGGTTCACTTTACTTCACATTTGATGAAGAAATCAATCTGCTCAGTCATTTGAGAACTTGACAATCACTTTAGCAGACAGAGCTAACCAATCTTAATGACAGGCTTGGCCATTACTGCTGATTGATAAGCAGAACAGACCGTAACCAGTGTTCTCAGACTCATCAATCACACCACATTTATCCATTATTCAAATGAGCTGTGTTGTTGTTATTCCTCAGAGGAGACAGAAGGGGGCAGCATCTGCATGAGCAGCTGGGAAAGGGATTGCTTCAGCCTGGATGTGAGCGCTCAATGAGGCTCAGGGGAAATATGAGGCTGGTTACCCTCAAGGGAGGCTGTAGCTGACGTAACCACAAAATACAAATACAAGGTGGATGCACTTTTAAATTATGAGGCAGCATTTTTTTTCTCAAGGATTACATTTTGACAGTTAAAGAGCTGTGCAATAACTTAAGAGCGTCTGCGGAGCCTCATTCAAAAACCTATCCTGCTCCACATGAAACGTAATTTCATGCTACATTGTATCGATCTATCAGTTACTGTGATTGAACCAGCCCTTTGCCAAATGTCTGTTTACCAGTCTCGCTGTCTGCATGCATAAAGGATATGATTTGCAGGTGGAGGGGCTGCAAAACAAAAGGCCACCATCAGCGTTATCTCCAGTCTAACCCTACTCTGTCTGCTGCATGGCGGCTCATCATCCACAATCTGAGAGTAAGGATTCTCCCTCTTCTTCTTTTTCTCTCATTGATTTTTATATAAATGTAAACCTACACATATTAATCTCACATCACTGCTCCTATGGCCTTATTAAAAAAAAGAGAGAGAGACACTGCCTTGTTGTCAGGCAGATGTTGGAGAGGCGGGTGAGGGAGGGTGAGGGAGGGAGGATGGAAACAAGGGAGAGAAAGGGAAATGTAAGGCTGGTTGATGAATAAAGAGTAAAGGACAGAGAGATGGGGATCAAGGAGACACAGCGAGAGTCTCTAGGGGGTGGAGTGTGAGTGTGCGTGGCATGGAAACGAAATTAGCACAGAAGGGGACGACTTAATGGAAGCAAAGTGATGTTTGCTGCGCCAGGTGTGTGTTTTTCTCAACAGTGTTTAATCATGCATTAGCGAGAGCTAACTCAGTGAAAGTGCTTAGTTGGACAAACAAATAAAGGGGCCCGTTAATCATATTTCTGTCCCCATGGGAACTGTCCCTCTGGACCATTTATGTACATCACCATAGCTGCAGGTAAGTAATATGTGATTTTAAGCACGCTGAAAGGCTGCAGTATGCTTACATGAGAGAGGAAGGGGGCGGGGGGTATTTCTGGGGAAAACAGTCTGGAGGGTTTTCTTCTACAATCTATCAGCCTCCAGAAAATGGCCTGTAACATATCTAACGATTGGTATGTGTGTCAGCCCACTGAATTCCTTCTATGTTTATTCTGAACAACTCACAAGAGAAACTAAAACATGGCCAGACCTTTTCTTGAAGGTATTTTTAGCAAACCTAGTTCCTGAAGAAAGATGCTAGTATATAAAGCCCCCAATCAAGAATCTGTACCAGTACACCATCTGATCTCTGCAGGCAGATGTGACCACTGGGCCTGGGCATCATGAAGGAGAAAAACAGTAAAAATGAGCAGATTTTCCCTCCACTGCCAATTATTGCATTTCGCTAATAAATATTTCATATCTGCTCGAGTGTTTACTGGACTTTGGTGCAAAAATGCTTTCAATCCGCTGCCAACTGATAATTTCACTCTGAGTTGAGACCTGCATGTGCTTCTTCTTCCTCTTCTCCTCTCCTCTCCAGTCACGACTACTCCATAGAATTCAATCAAAACTCTGATTTCTTTGGTTATTTCTTTCTCTTCTTTCTCCAAACACTCCCCTGATGACCACAACAGGTCTACAAATTGATTCCCTGCCTCACCCTCTGTGTCTTTTTCCTGTCATTGACCCGCTTCCTTCACTCTTATGTGTGTCACCCACTTGTTCATCAGGGCCTGGAGACTTTCTCGCCCTCGTCCCCCATTAATTAGCCTACTACCCAATTCAAATGTAACCTTTCTAATGCTCCTGCATGCTTCCTGCCTGCCTGCAACGATTTCCCCATTATTCCGTTGCGAGTGTTTCCAGTGCGGACCTGCATAATGGATGAGATTGACTTACTGTCCAATTAATGATTATCTGAACACTGCTAGAGGAGCGGCGGCCGTCAAGTTACCAATGACAGATTGCTTTCATGGAAGAATTAAAGATTTTTCTGAGTATACAGTATAAGTTAAGTTTGTGCCAAACAATGCTGTCTGCCGCCTGCTGATTGGATGCAGCACTGATAGTGGCGATGTTTGCAGAGAGAGACACTCATTAACATCTGTGTCTCTTTGTCTAAGCCTGGGTAATGGTTGTAATATGATAATAGGGCGTAGTTACTGTTACAGAAACTGTGTACCAGATACATAATTAAGTCCACAAACAGAATCAGTGGAGGCCCATGCCTTTAATATTCAAACACTTTTCAAAGCCCAATCTGTTTGCATAGCAGGGAAAAAAGATCTTCGCCATGTGGAGTGTTTGTTAGCATTTTGCTCATCTGTTCTTTTATTTGTGACTGATGCAAAACACATCTGTGTGGTCTCATATTCCCTCTTTTTACCTGCATAAACCTGTCTTTCTCACCTCCAGTCTGTCCGTCCTCATGAGTTTCTGTGCAGCGGCGGCAGCAGCAGCCGGTACGGGGACGTTGGGGTTGCTGGTGACCAGTACAGGGGCACTGGGCAAGATGTCAGCAGGCATCAGGCCAGGCGACACAGGGCCAAGGTAAGGGTTGAATGCAGCGGCCGCCGCAGCAGCAGCATTCACGTTGGTTGCAAGGCTGGGTGTGACTGAAAACATGGGCTGTGGGGACATGAGACATGACAAATACATATAAAAATGTTAGATTTTAGTACAGTGCCTATAAACAGTGTTCAGCAGAATGTGCTGGTAGTCTCACAACAAGTGAAATAAGGATCACTTGAGTGCAGTGATGGATCTCAAGCGATTATAGTGTCTGGAAGGTCCAGCCACAGGTTAATCAGTATTTCTGGCTACCATTACACCATGAAGACAACAGAACTCTTCAAGCAACTCAGAGAAAATGTTATTGAAAAGTTTGAGTCATATGATAGATACAAAAACATTTCCAAGGCACTGAACATCCCCCAGAGTTCAGTTAAATCCATCATCAAGAAGTGGAAGGAGTATGTCACATACGTAAATCTGCCTGGATCAGGCCATCCTCACAAACTGAGTGACCATGCAAGAAGACCAGTGAGAGAGGCCACCATAACACCTACAACTACTCTGAAGGAATTACAAGCTTCAGGAGCTGAGATGGGAGAGAGTCTGCATCTCAACTAGAGTTTGCCAAAGGAATGTGGGAGACTCCACGGTCATGGAATAAAGTTCTTTGGTCTGATGAGACCAAAACGGTGCTTTTTGGCCATCAGACAAGACGTAATGTTTGGCAGACACCGAACACTGCACATCACCACAAACACACCATCCCCACTGTGAAGCATTGTGGTGGCAGCATCATGCTGTGGGGGTGCTTCTGGGTAACCATCCCTGGAAGGCTAGCAAAGGTAGAGGGTATAATGAACGTGGGCTGTTCACGCTTGGTACCTGTGCAACCTGACAGAGCTTGAGCAGTTTTGCAAAGAGGAATAAAGGAGTAAAATTGCAGTGTCCAGATGTGCAAGCCTGATTGAGATCTATCCACACAGACTCAGTGCTGTGATTGCAGCCAAAGGTGCATCTACTAAATACTGTCTTGAAGGGTGTGGACATTTTTGCTGTCACCTATATCAAATTACATATCTTTTGTTTAATGGACATTACCTTGTAGAAATCTGGTTTCCCTTTGACAATAAAGAGTTTCTTCTCCTTTTTTTGTCAAAAAAGCCAAATCGTATTGACCATGATTGATTTGTAAAATCAATAAAAGGATAAAACATCTGAGGGGGTTTTTATAGGCACTGTATATTCTCATTCTCCCTCAGTCCTTCTTATATATCTCATTGCAGGTGTAAAATATGTTGAAATAAGAGATGTGAAATTATAAGATGGGGGGGAGAGGATGGCAAAAATACACAATTAATGGGCTTACATTAAAGGAAACACAATATGTCTTTCATGGCTGCTTGTCTTCCATTTGACTTAACACATAAAAGAGGGCTCCACTCTGTATGCTGTGTCACCCACTCCCCACGGCTCTGATTGAATCACACGCTTCACACACCAGAGATCACACATACAGAGGGTAATAAGGATGAGGGACGTCATGCTGTGTGTGCAGGGGGAAGGAATAGAAGGGATTTACTGTTGGAAAAATACTGCCTATATGTGCTTTACAGTGAAAACTTCCCAAGAGGGAGGCTAAGGAGTATGCTAGCTGACGTAGCGCTCTGTAAGTTTTCCCTGCACGTTCCTGACCTCAGGCCCAGTCTGAGGATTGTCTCTTGAGTCCCTGCCAACACGACACAGTGAGTAATAGAGCAGCAGGGCCGAAAGCTTACATTCCTCCCAAAAAACCCTCCTCACTGCTCTGGGATGACTCAGAAAATCTGTGAGAATGGCTTGGACTCCCTGCCCCTTGGAAGAAGAATTATGTCCTGTCACAAGGTCTGGAAAAGTAAATGTGTCTCTCTCTTAAGATGCTAGAAATCAGTTTAGAATTTCCTCATCTCAAGGTTGGAATGATGTCACATAAAAAGACTCACAGTCACGAGGTTGTAATGAAGCAGTGATGTCACCCTACAAAAGTTTGTGATCCTTTTAATGGCCTTTTCTAGAATGTCTCTCCACTTAGCATTGAATGGTTTCCAATAATGATAGGTCACATAGATTTCAGCTATAAATCACAGTCGCAATGGATTGAAAACAATTATGTGAAATTGAGCATGTTTACACAGTAGGAACGGAATTATTTCTCACTGCGTGCCTCCTGTCAGCACTTTGATTTGCAGCAGTGGTGATGTTTGTCAAGCCCTTTCTCAGACAATCTTGGTGAAAAATTTGCCCTAATCCAAACTATGTCATTCTTACAAAATGTGCTTTGCAAATAGACAGCATATGTTAATGTTGAGAGCACACATTGAATAAAGCACTAATTTAAATCAATAATAAGTTCAACATGACCAGAAAGCTACAGCACTTGGGTATCATCTCGATAAGAATGACAGCTTTTACTTGCTTTTTAAGACTTTGAAGCGAAGTAAAAAGAGGTGCAATCAAACTGAGCTGTGTTAAAATGTTGTAATGTCATGAGTAACATCTTCACAGATGTCTTATGACTCTCTGTAATTTGATACAATACACACACTAGATATTTGCTGCATTATGGTTTGACATGTCTGACTTGGAGTCAGCTAATGGCAAGCTGTAGGAAAAGCTGTTTCCTTCATATTTGTCTGAGCCAAGTTTATCCACATTTTGTGCTCTCACTCTTTTCAGCACTTTTTAGACAAGTAAACAATGTGTCTAAAAGTAATAAACAGAAGAAAACTGGCCATGGGTTAAAATAAGCTTATGGTTAATAAAAGCAAAGAGTGTCATAGTAACACAAAGTAATGTGTCACTGAACAGATTCACGTGCTTCAAATCACAATAGACTTTATGAGAATAGCTGACAAAAGCTTCTAGTCATACCCATAGACTGTATACAAAAGGCTTGTTAAGAGTTACTGAGAAGTGATGCCAAAATATTTTTAGCCACCCCTGCTGACTGGCTTCAGTACTGATCATAAACCCCACCTCATCCATGTTAACAGATGGGACATGGGCATTCATTTTCTTTCAGACATGATTTCTGTCCTTACGTTAGTGTTCACTTCTCCAACATTTTACTTTTAACAAGCCACACCATAAGGACAAAAGTATTCAGCTGCCTGACCATTACAACAACAGTGGCTGGAATGACATTACATTCAAATAATGTACTTTCATAAAGAGTTAGCCCCCCTTTGCAGCTGTAACAGCCTCCTCTCTACTTGGAAAGCTTTGCACAAGATTTTGGAGTTTTTCTGTGGGAATTTGTGCCCATTCATTCCGTAGAGAATTTATGAGGTCAGGCACTGATGTTGGATGAAAAGGTCTGGCCTACAACCTCCATTCAAGTTCATCAAGTGGTGCTCGACGCAGTTGAGGTCAGGGCTCTGTGTGGACCAGTCGAGTTCTTCCAAACTAAACTAATCTTTATAGTTCTTGCTTTGTGCACCGGGGCACAGTCATGTTGGAATAGAAAAAGCCCTTCCCCATACTGTTGCCACAAATTTTGAAGCATAGCATTGTCCAAAATGTCTTGCTGAAGCATTAAGACTGCCCTTCACTGCCAACAGCCAGTTACCATCATCCCTCCTCCACCAAATTTCACAGTTGGCACACTGCAGTCAGCCAGGCAATATTCTCCTTGCACCCGCCAAACCCAGACTCACCCATCTGACTGCCAAACAGAGAAGTGTGATTCGTCATTTCACAGAACATGTTTCCACTGCTCCACAGAACATGTTTCCACTGCTCCACAGCCCAGTGTCGGTGTGCTTTAAACCACTCCATCTGATGCTTGGCATTGGGCTTGGTGATGTGAGGCTTGCGTGCAGCTGCTTGGCCATGGAAACCCGCTCCATGAAGCTCCTGCAGCATAGTTTTTGTGCTTACATTAATGCCAGTGGAAGTTCAAAACTTTTCAGCCATGGAATCAGGAAAGCATTGGAGACTTGTATGCATCTTGTGCCTAACCTCCAATTTCCACATACAGCAACCGCGCCACAGTGCGTTAGTGAATCGTACTGTGGAGCAAATCGCTCTCTCTCTTGTCCATCAGAACAGTTCCACAGCTGGCACTCCAGACCGGCAGCGGCGTGTGCCTGGCATGCCACTTTGCTCTGCTTCGTTCAAGATACACTGCAGGTCTATTTCCAGCTTCAGCCGCTGCCAAACTGTGTCAATAAAGCTCCTAAAATGGAAGCCACAGGCATAGAATATCCGGTTCTTTCAAAATACAACACAATGCACAGACTCCTGGTCACAAATCATTACTATATCAACAAGACATCTCATCCTACAGCGAGAGCAAAGGGTCACCGAGTAGTCAATGGGTCACAGAGCTACAATGGCGCCATTGTCAAGGAAAAGTGAACTTTTGAGAATATTTAGCCAAAGAATTTTACATTAAACCACAGATCCTTTAAGCAAACATTACCTTTTAACTTTCTAATGTACTCACCCAATGGGGGAAGCAATAATATAATGGACTTATGCGGGAAAGGATGATAAATTAAGCTGAAAAGGTAAAACAGTCTGCTGTTGAAATACTATTACTGAATGAACTCGCAGTTCTCCTGTGATCTCTGCCTGCTGATCAGGGCTGCACGCCATGGCGCAGTGCTCTATACCCACTTCCAGCGGGCCAGGTGGCTCGCCTTTGGTCCGAGCAAACCTGAGGCGCTTCAGTGCGCGGTGCAGTCGTCCTACGTGGAAATTGCGGGTAAGCAGTCATTGACCCCACTCTGTGATTTTATATGGTTTTCTGCTTTGTGGCTGAGTTGCTGTTGTTCCTAAATGCTTCCAGTTTCTAATATCACTTATTGTTGACTGTGGAATATCCAGCAAGGATGAAATTATCGTAAAGGTGGCATCTGTCACAGTACCACACTTGAAGCCATTGAGCTCAACAAAATGACCTATTTGTATCACAAATGTTTGCAAATGGAGGCTGCATGGCTAGGTGATTGATTTTATACACCTGTGACAACGGGTCTGATTTACCCACCTAAATTCAATCAGTATCAAGTGTGGCAAGTACTTAATCTATTATTTAATGTAAAAAGGAGAGGATGGGATGTCATGACTGACAACTATGCTGTGGCTCCTGGAGGGTGCTCTACAGCCTTTGGTACAGCAGATAAGGAGAAGGGAGTAAAGAACAAAATGAAGACTGACACAAGAGTCATTAAACTTTACATGACCATGAGTGTCTGCTTCAATCTGTCACAAGAGTTTGTCTCTGCCATGAACTGTTATTTGGGCTGTTTTGCCACTTTATCAGTGAGTTTATGCATGCTTTGGGGTGGGGCATCAGTTCAATGGCCCTTCCTACCATTCAATCCTGCGTATTTCCTTGCTCCAAATGGCATCACCAGCACAATATGTAAGCTTGACGGAGGAATAGGGACATGAGTTGGCCCCCATCTAATGAAGCTTACATAAGTTCAAGCAGGAAGACTGTTTCATTTCTATTCATTCTTTTTATTAATTAATAATCACTTAATCACTTAATCACGTGTCTCCATTTCCCTGCTCTGGTAATCAGCTGGTATGGGCATCTAATCATTTAAGCTCTGAGCCAATCAAATTCATTGATTCAATTATCCTGCCACCATCATATCCTAAAATCTGTTAATCTCTGCACTAGGTCTGTTGTTTCAGTGCGGCCACTACCACCCTCCTCCACCCCAGCCACCTCCATTAAATCCCACTGGTGTCTAGGTCCAGCCTCTTGATGCTGTCCTGATCCCTTCATCACCACCTCCAAGTCATTGAATCATTGTCTGAGTCAAGCTCCTTAGAAGTCCATTCCTACTCCTTCCATTACCACCACCAGTGTCTAGACACCATAATGGACTATCCTATCCTGCTGACTACCTCACTGGCCCTTCAAGGTTATAGGGATATCACAATGGAGTCTGTTCGCTCAAGACATTTCACATTTTCAAACATTTTCAAATTTGTGAAATGAATCATTTTTAAGCTCATATCAAGTCTTTCCTATTTAATATGAATTTGTTTAGTTGATTAATAAAAAGGCGTGTATCTTGATTTAAAGATTGCCCCGTGTCTCGTCAAGTAACATGAAGAGGCAGGGTTTATGACCTACACTGCAACTCTTTAGCAGGGAAAGCACCAAATCTTTGATAGTGACATGAAGATCTCTATTTCACATTCAGATGGTTCAACCATTTTGAATAATTCTGAATATAATGCTTTGTGCAATAACAATAAAAGCATTGTATTTTCCTCTGAAGATGTTACAGTGCTAACTCAACAACTGAACACTGAGAACAGTCGAGGCTTTGTTTTGTTATTGTGCCACCACTTTTAAACATACGCCTTCCTCCAACACAACATGGAAATACATCTAATTACAGAAGTAAGACAGCTCTTGGAAAGCCCTTCCCTTGTGGCTTTTATGGTTTTATTTCACTTATTTTTATTCTCTGACTGCATCAAACAAGTGCACCAAGTTTCTTCCAGTGGGGATTTTGTTTTTTTCATGAGTGACTGATACAACATAATTGTAATGTTGCCTGTCTGCTGACGTTTACTCTGAAATAAAAAGCATCATGAGCACCATCACTCACAGCAGGCTGTAATGGACCCTAATTACTCCACCCTCTGCACAGGTCCATGCGTGAAATGAAAGCACTCTCCTACACACATGGATGGAAGGAGAGCAGGTAAGGGCCAAAAAAAAAGAGGGGGAGCAGCAGATTAAATGAGTTGCTGCTCATGAGCTGCTGAGTATGGGGGCAAGAAACTCAGCTGCAGACACAAGGGAGGGATGAAGGAAGAAAGTCAGATTTTCGAAAGGCAAGTACCTGGTTTTATCCTTTGTTCTCTTTGCACACAGACTTTTCTTAAACTGAAGCACAGGTCTAAAGCCATCTTTCCTCACTGCTGTCGCCCTATCTCCTTCACTTTACCTACCTGTCTTTACTCTGCCCATTTATCTCCTCCTGCCTCACTCAGCGCTCCCTTTCTTCTTCTGCTGCTGTGTCCTTCTCTGTCAGCCTGTCTTCCTCCTCCTCCTTCTTTACTCTCTCTCTCTCCCCATGACATAAACAGAAAAGAGAACGCTTTGCAGTCCCTGGGAGATCTATTGCTTCTTAAACCCTTTCATGGTTGTCTCTGTTCCTCTCAATGGGCCTCTCTACTCAGTCCCTCACCCCCCAAAGATAAGGGCGATAAGCCATCAGCTTTATGTGTGTCAGTGTGCGTGTATCCTAGCTTTTTTGCATAGTTGGGAAACAAATTCACTCCAGTGCTCTCCCTTAGGCATAGAGGGATGGAGAAGACAGTGGAATGACTTGAAGCCTGACTGACAGCTCTCAGTGACTCCATGAGGTCTCCTGGAGCGGGCAGTGGGGGGGTTCATTTGAACTGGCTGAATGGAGCTTCCAGCATCACCTTGAAGCTCTGCAGAGCATGCAGCACAGTCACAGAGCGACTCCTGCTATAATTCACGGCATATGTGTGTGCCACTGGCTGCATGATAATAACATAACACTCTATTGATTGCTGTATGAAAACACTCCCTCAGTGACAGTGTCTAACACAACAGCTTCTTGTTTAAACATTGCTTGATGCATCAAGGCTGTTAGGATTTTAATGAAGTCTTTTCCAAAAGTCAGTCTATTTGTCAAATAGTCTGCTGACAGAAAATGTACTACACAGTTTATCTGATCGGTTTGAGTCGATACAATCAAGTCCCATTATAGAATCATTATTTTTGACATTTTCATAAAGCAAATGATCCAGGATCAAGAATACGATTTCTATCTTTTTAATCTTGACTTGACAAAATCTGGTTTTCCCATGTGTAGGGCTGACCACTGGGGTCATGCTGGGGTATGACAAAGAGGAAGAAGTGATGAATCCCCCTCATGCACCCTCATACAGCCTAATGGTAATCTTTATCACGTCAATAAAATACCTAAAAACAGTGAATGTGCAATACTACTCTTCTTGTACAGGCAGATTTATTGTACAGTAACTTGGACAGCTTTCAGAATTTTGTCACAAGCAGCTACAAGTTTTAGCTAAACTCATAGTGAGTCTTTTGTCTGTACTGGGCTTAAGATCAGCTGACAAGACACTCACAGCAACATCATGTGACCCTTGTGAGGAAGACTGCAGACTGCTAGCAGTCAAAACACATCAGGGTGAAAAGCATCTAGAAGTACTTGTCTGTCATTAAGAAAAAAAATTGTAAGTTCATGTGGAGACTGCACAAACCTTTTTGGACCACAGATAGAGATCTGCTGTGGTTTGTATATTTAAGAAAAAAAGAGCATAGGTATAAAACCATTATCATTCGTTGTCTGGTACAAGTGGCTCATTGACCTTAATCATATTTAATCAAATACGATTCTGCACAAATCTCTCATTAAGCATGTTTAAGGCTCTCTGATGCACAACATTAAAGTGAACAACATATTTCCATCAAGCTTTTAGGGTTCAGAAGTTCAGCAATCAATTTGGCTCTAAATGAAAAAATTCTATCAACATTAAAATGTTTTTCTCTCGGCGCAAAAGAAAAACAACTTTCAGTAGAAATCTATTTTTCTCATAAAATCACAAACCACTTACTATATCGTTATTTTTTTTAAATCTCTTCAATCTTTTAAATTGCAGCACTGGACAGGGTTTACTTTGCTTTTCCCTACACAAAATATTTGCAAAAATATGAGCTTAAAAGGAAAAATACCATTTTCTGAAAATTAAAACACTGTTTTTGGTCTAAGTTTGAGGCATTTGGGCCAGAAAAGAATGAGGATGTTCAAGAGATTTGTATCAAATAAAATATCAAATTTCATGCCATTCTTATTTGTTTGTAACAGGAAAATAACTCTCTGGAAAGACAGAAGCCTAATGAAAACCTTAAAAAGTCTTAAAAAACTGAGAAACCAATGGACACATGGTCCTTTAAATATGCACTTAAACTTATATTGGGGTAACTACATGGAATTATTGTGACAACCAATCGGTAAAGAGCATTCTGTAGGTAAAAGTGGTCTTAAAAATGTACTGACAGTTTTTGGAGGGACATCAACATCCCATAAATTCCAAGTCAGCTTCAGAATTTGAACAAACCTAGACTTATTTAACTCACCTTTTAAAACAAAATGCGGTTTACATATCTACAGTTACATATGTCTCTGCTGACAGTGTGTAAATGTGTATGCACTGTTGTCATCTCACCACTGGCTGTAGCTGTGTACCGGGCATCATGGCGTTGGCGAGCTGCATCTGCTGGGCCAACATGGCCATGTTTTTCTGTTGGATGAGGTTGTTCCTGCCATTGATCTCCAGCTGGGTCTTTAGATGGGGAGGAGGGTGAAGGTATTTACAGTTCTCTCTGGAGCAGCGCCCCTGAGAGGAGGAGGAGACATAGAGGCATAAGGAGAATGGAGAGAGGAAAATTAGAAGAGTTTCTCTCAATTGTCGCCTAATGTAAAAAAGTAATGAGCCTTGACTTGGGTTGATGCCCTCCCATTTAGCAGGAGCTGACCTTACATCCCTGACATCTGGGGCTGCCACTTGTGTTATCGTGAAGAAGACTGATCAGATATGCTTTTCTTGCTCACATGCTACCCTCCCCTATTTTCTGGTCCCAACAGGTCCCATCGAGAGACAAATTAGCTTTGAGAGACGAGATAAAGAGGATTAGCATGTCTATCTGCTTCTGCTAGCAGAGCGTTTTACACAGAGGGAGAGAAAAGGAAACAGAATAATGCACTGACTCAGTGATGATATGGATATTTCATGATCCAGTCTGACAAGTATTCAATCTGGTAATCACTATTCTTGATTAACTATGGTAAATACATGTTAGAAAATTCCCCAAATTGCATATTTCCTGACAAATATTTAATAAGCAAATTACTGTATATCCCTTTTTCACTCATATGAATAAAGTAAATCTTAACATCTAAAAATCTTATTTTTGCATGTAACATCCACAAAGGTTGAGACTTTGCTCTTTGTTGAACATTTATTTGATGAAAAAGAAGGCAAATCTCTCTTTGTACCATGTTGTATCATGTCAATAGCAAAACTTTTTTCAGCATTAATGTATTTATCTTGATTAATAAATCAATTCAAGTTAATTGTGGTTAATTGCATGCTTTATTGTCTCTTTCAGCACACTTCATTTAGGCCATTGTAATATTTCTCTGCAGCTACAGTCATACAAAGATATCACTCGATGTCTCATTTAACTTTAAAAAAACCCACAGACAGCTCAGTAGACAAGTCAAAAGTAATCTGCACCTTGTCTTCTCAAACATTTACCTTCTTGCTATTACCTTATTTCCTTTTCAGACCATCATTTTCAAAATAAAAGCATTACCCTTAGTTTAAGACAGTTCTAAAATCCAAATGAAAAAAAAAAAACATTTCTCAGGAAATCTGATATTAATCACGATTTCTAAAATTTGATTGTTTGACAGCCTGCTAAGCATTAGTTCATGCAAGATATGGAAATCATCAGTTCATGGAAAATACGTCCATCTCTCTGATCCCTGCTTTATTAATGCTGATCACGTCAACCTGCTGCTAGCAAAGCTTCACCTCCACCACCCCAGCTTCCTTCTTTTTTTTTAGTCTAAAGCTTTTGTTGCATCTCCAACATCTCCAGCAATGTGCACCCGGAAAGTCAAAGCACGCTGGTGGACTAACCCAGAAGGCAGAATCTTCACCGCCAAGGAAAACTGTACATTAATTTAGCAATACATAGTGAAATGCATGACCATAGTTTTCCTGACTGAAATATTAATATGGCAAAAGAAAGAGAGAAAATGTTCTCTTTGTTTTTTGTTTTCATAATGATACAATTTAATATGATGCATCATATTGTATGATGTTTTATCTGAATGTTACTAAAGGTCAAAACTCTTCTTTGCCAAACAATTTGGTAAAAAATGCACTAAAAAACAATTTATTGTTTTTTGTTTTTACGATTATACACCAAACACTGAACATATACAATATAATGCATCATATGATATCATATCCAAGAATTACCCATGTTGTGATTGGATAGGATAGGATAGACAATACAATATAACAGGGTATGATAATGGAAGGTAAAATAAGATGATACAATGCAATGCAATAAAGATATGATATGATACGATATGATAGATAAGATAAAAAAAATATCATACAATAAGAAGATATGATACAATACTATATGGTAATGAAGTTGCATGACATTTCATCACTAGTAAAGGTTGCAGACTGTCTACAGTAAAGTCCAATATGAAAAGAAAGTGTTTTGTTTTATTTTGACTGCATCTTGTCATTGAATCATACTGTATCATCTTGTGTGGTATTGCATCATATCATAATATCGTATCCTATTGTGCTGTGTCAGGTCGTTTTGTGTCATTCAGTATCATACAAGGAAAGATAAAAACATGTTGCACGCTTTAACCACCTGCCTGAACTATTGCTGCCACTCCAAAGATGAATTGTCCTGGGAATCAAAATTAGCAGAGACCTATCCTCTCCTCCATCTTGGAGGCTGATGCTTGATGTTTTACGACACCCAGTGAACTACTATCGATCTCCTCCCAATTGAGACAGATTACCCATGTGTCAATACTTTACACCATTTCAGAAAAAAAGGATACAGGCGAGGGGACTGATGCAAAATCGAAGCATGATTGGAGACTTTTGTGACAACAGAAACACACATACACACACAGAGTATCTATATTCTTCTGGTGTCCGCAGACAGTGTATGTGGGTTTCTGGGTGCTGCTCTGTGCTGTGTGTGATTATATTCATCCAGCAGCCGGCAGCCCAAGGGGAGAAGGAGGGAATGCAATTTAGACTCTCATAATGCCTGCTCCGCTGAACACTCCCCCTGGATGGGTGTAATATTTTAGATATTTCCTCCTCTTTCTTTACTTCCCTTCTTTTTCTATATTCTTTTCCTTCTGCTTCAACCCTCCATACATCCAAGGCCGTGATCTGTGTGTGAACATGTGGGTGCAGAAACAGAGGCAATACCCTGACTCTTTCTTCTTCCCTTGCCTCTATCTTCCCTCCATCAAAATGCATCCTCTCTCCATCTCATCCCATTACTCCTTTAAATAAATCTATTTCCACAGGATGAGGAGACCAACCCTGCAGCAACTCCACACTACCACCTCCCATGGGGAATTAGAGGTTGGCTGTCATGCTGATGCTTATCTCAGTGCGATTACCTGCTGCCCACTGCGGCCCACCATGACACCTGCTTTCACAACCTAACACATACACTCCCACTCTTCCTTTTCTCCCTCCCACCTCCCCTCTTTCCTATCCTTACATCTCGCTCTATCTCTCCATCTCTTCACCCTCGTGCATGGCTGATCTGCCTGGATACAGCGGGAAAGGTACTCTGCATTGGAGAACGACAGAATGTCAAGAGTTCTTGCAGCATTTTCATTGGTCGAGAGCTGAGAGTGCTGGTAGTTCCCAGCCGGCAGATCGGCCTCGAGGCACGCATTAACAATGCTCCCAGTCTGGCTCTTCCCTGTGTGGCTGCGACTATTGATCAGCACTAATTGGCTAATGTCTTTTGATTTCAAGGCACATTCCCGCCGGGTGACTAGACTCTACTATGTCAACTCCAGCGGTGTCTCTGTGTGTGTCTTGGTTGTTTTCTAATGTGTGTTTGTTTGTGATTAACTGAGACGATGCAAAGTGTTTCATTACAACAAAGCCCAAAACACTCCTTGAGGACAATCTATGTATTAGTTTGCAACAACCAACTGTAGGGTGCTTTTAATCAATATACTTTGAATTAACTACACACCAAATAAACACTTTGAATGTGTTCATTTGTGGTGCAACAATGGAGAGAATCACACTATTCCATGCAGCTTTTGTAGCATTTTAGCTCTCTGTTTAAGTCCATTAGCCAGAAACTATGCTGTCTTTTTATCTCAATGCTTTTATGGTTCTGTTTTTGACCAAAATATTTAAAAATCTACTCCCAACTCATAACAAAGCCATTAAGAGCATATCATTGCCATTGGGACATAACCATGTATCTTAATTTTTCATGATTTTATTTGATAATTTTTCCATAAATCAGCACTATTAGTTTCCTATCCAGAACTGTAAGTAAACAAACAGGAGATGTTGCCCAACTTCACCTGAGAAACACACTCTTAATCCATGGAGCAGGGGTGTCCAAACTTTTTCCACTGGGGGCCACATACAGAAATATATAAGGGTGGTGGGGCCACTTTCATATGCCTCACCTTGATGGCTAGTTTATGGCTGACAAGGCAAATAGCCAATCATTTTAAGGATTTTGTGGAGGCCAATCAGATTTCACAGGGCCCTAGTCAGCTCTGGCTGCAACTGGCCCCACCCCTGGAACATCATTGGTGCTGCTGTAATCCATTAGGGCATTATATATCAAGATATCTTTACTATTTTGGTTGCAATATGTTTACAATTTATAGTTTAGTCTCAATTTAGTCCTGAAAAAACAGCAATAAATCCCTCTTGTCAAAATGTTTGTTTACGGTATTAGCATGGTAGCACTGTCTTGTGCTGAAACTAGGAAGAATAATACTGTCTAGAACAAGCTTCGGGCCAATCAAAAAAGGGCCGCAGGCCACATTTGGCCCCGGGTCATAGTTTGGACAACACTGCCATAGAGGGTATGTAAGTCATTCTGCAGATTTTTTTGGAACATTTTGTTTTGCTTTTTAAATAATTTTGCCTGTGTTAAAGCTAACAATATACATTTTCGAGAGTATGGGTTTTTTTCGATAGAATTTTGAAAATGTATTATTTGATGGTGTAACGAATCCGTTACAAGGAATGTAAACTTTTTGTTTACACTCAGGGTGTTTGTAACCAAATATGCCTCAATGAACCCCATGCAAATCATCATTCGTGAGTTAATGCTTAAAATTGTCAGTCTTTTCTGTTTATCATCAAATGTCAGCCATTTTTGCACATTTGGCATGAGGGGAAATTGCATGCTTTTTTTCCTCATTTCCTATAGGGTTACTATTATAATAATCTACAAAAATCTAAGTATTTCAAAAGATGATAATTCATTAAAATCAGAGTTGTTGCTCATCATTAATATATTCAAGGCTGTGATAATCCCCAATTATATGCAAACTCCAATTTGCATGTAGAATATGAAAAATGTTTCATGTGCTTGTGTTGTTTTACATCACAAAAATCAGCGCTTTGCACTTAAACAGGCATTTGAAGAGTTAAATTCTCAAAAATGAATTTATATTAGATATGCATGATCAGATCTGTTCTTGATTAAAAATCAATGCAAAAAGCTTTAAAAAAAAAAAGTGTGCTATATTTTCTTTATTGTCACAAACAGCCTGACTGCAACAATTTATTTTTACACCTCTGAGGGTTTAAATAATGACCAAGTTTTTGGACAGTCTTTGTCTCTGTCTTTTGCACATTAAGTTAAATTAAGAATTTGTTTCTTAAGTCAGTACAATGTTTTCTTTGCTGAAAAAAAGCAGAATATGAAGGCTACAGTTTTATGTGGCGTTGCAGTCAGAAATGGATAAAAGTGCAGGGACATCACAGTTAGTTGAGAGCTTTTATTTTGTCCAGTCATAAATTATGCTGTGCTAGATGCTCTAATCATAAAGATAAATATTTCTTAATAAGATTTTGGACAAACATAGTAAATAACAGGAAAAACTGAGGGCATTTGTTTATTTACAATAAACTGTGTCCTCTGTTGGCTGATTAAAATGTGATGTGATGCATATAGTGACTGGATTCAACTGTTCCTATCAATGACACCAAAATATCCTGTCCAGTTTCACTGGTCCAAAACCCTGTAACTCCATTTTAGCTGGATTTCTGTAACATATAAATTTAACCAAACACACAGACATGCATAATGCTTACTGTACTATGACAAACCAGTGCCATTTTATTTTAAAAAAATACAGTGTTTTTGTAATTTCCTGATAAAGGACGGATTCTGTAGATAAGGCGTTTTGGCCCAACGGCACTGATTTAGACAAAGTTAGCAGCTGACAGGCACATGAAGCATTAATGCGCTTAATAGGCAGGTATTTAACTAAGAAATGTGTAGAAACCAAAGTAAAAAAAAAAAAATCAGAGAGTCGAACTGAATTGACATTATTCCAGTGACAAAGTTCACTTCACATCTTGAGGGGTTATGTATACAGAAGTTTACAGCTTGTTTCTCCTTCTCCCATGAGTTAAAAAATATGTTATTATAAGTTAAGATTTTTTTTAACACTTTCTGACATTTATAATATGCCGAGAAAAGGATCAACTGCAATATTTATGTGGTGAAATGACATTTTCAAAATACAGTACGCTTACAGAAAATACTCATCCAATCCTTTGATAAATCCTGCAACCTTCTCTTTTAAAACCATGGCTAGCTTGTAACTGAAGAATACTATATGATAAATGAATAAATATTAGGCAGCTGAATCATGATTTTACCTTGAAATCTACTGACAGCAGAGCTGGAAGAAGAGTAGATAAGACCGGAAAGAAACAAACACAGCGTGATGATGAATGAATAAGCATTGAAGTTTTTCCTTTTGATAGATTAAGTCCTCTTATTTTCTTAGGGCAAGGCCAGGATCTGTAATTAATAGTACAATAGTGATGGTAATGGTAGAATAATAGAATATTACATGTTGCTTAAGAATCAACTTTGATAAGGCATAGTTTAATCCAGGTTGAATGTTGATCATAGCTGATGTATATTTAAAAGTAGTGCAGTCAGTGAGCCAGACAATGCTGTGCACACACAACAAGGTTTAACTCTTCCTTTGTCAAATATATAAACTGGGTCTTTACTGTTGCAAGAAAAATGCCAATCTATGAGGTGTAGCCATATAATCACCATAAATCAGTCAAATAAGGGACAGACAATAAATATGAATGACAAGTTTAAGTCTCATGAAAGCTCAGTAATCATAAACACAGTTAACTCTCTTCAAAACACCATGGTACATTTTAGGGGGTTTTCCTAAATAATACATTATTCAGTATTTTTCATTCATACACAAAACTTGGGCGAGTCAGTCAGGTTTAATAGCTACCTAGATATACTTAAAAAATTTCTTTTCCTTTTTGTTTTTCCTTTTTAAAGGTATATATAATCACCAGCTACTGGTGCTACATCCACTAGTAAATCCCTCCAGTAAATGAGTTAAAACATCTCATGTTAACCCTTCCAGACCAGCAGTGCTGGATAGGGCAAGAAGTGACAGGTTATTCAAAGTTGAATAACATCGTTGCCTCTTACTTTTTTCTTCTCAAATCTAGCCATGGTGGGGTTCCAGTGACGTTATCCACACCTTTGTGGCCCTTACTGAAGCATTTCTATCAAGGCTGGAACTCATGTGACTTTTCAGGGACTTAACAGATTGAATCCACACTGGTGGATCCTTTATTGAATGCCCTTTAATCCATTTTCGACCTTTTATTGCTATTAGCTCAAATGCAAACAGCCATATTGTTTTCCCAGAACTCTTTGTAAGAGGCTGTCCGCCAGTGGAAGGCTGCTCCTACACTGCATCATGCTGTGTCAAACTGTACAGGTCTAAATACACAGATCACTATGGACACAGGCTGAATAGCAGGAACAGAATGAAAGAGAGACAGAGAGTCTGTGATGTGTCCCTCTGTGTCTCTGCAGACAGGAACTGCTTTGAGAAATGGCTCAAATACAACGAACTTAAAAAAGGAAGAACCTTTTTGTTATCCATCCATCCATTTTCTATACCCCTTATTCCATTCCGGGTCGGGGGTGGGCTGGAGCCTATCCCAGCTATCATTGGGCGAGAGGCGGGGTAAACCCTGGTTGCCAGTCAATCGCAGGGCTGACATATAGAGACAGACAACACATAGAGACAGACAACCAGGCACGCTCACATTCACACCTACAGCCAATTTAGAGTGATCAATTAACCTAATGAGCATGTTTTTGGTGGTGGGAGGAAGCTGGAGTACCCGAAGAGAACCCACGCGTGCACGGGGAGAACATGCAAACTCTGTACACAGAGGCCCTGTTCGGGAAGCTAACCAGCAACCTTCTTGCTGTGAGGCAACAGTGCTAACCACTGTGCCGCCCCTTTTTTGTTATATGTCAATATTTTGAAGACTTTTTTGGCACAGAATGTTTTTTTTTCTTTTTCTTTTTTCTTTTGGTCCCCAAGAGACGGGAGAACAAGTTTGTGCAAAAAAAGTCTTGTTGTCTCCTGTGTGTCACAAATAAAAATATTCAATTTCAATTTCAATTTAGTTTTTCTTTTGTCTTTATAGTCACACAACTTCTTTAAACTCAAGTGAGCCCGGGTTGTCCTGAAAAAAGGATGTTTAGAGCTTGACTTTGCAAACCCTGAGTGTGCTGTCTGTCATGTGTGTCCTATCTCTGTTTGTCATCCAGGTGGAGGTTCATGCCTGGTTGGTGGTGGTGGGGCTGGTTCTGAAATTAAGATTCAAATATGCCAGCCTTCAGATGGTTGGTGGTGTCTCTGACAGCAGCATACATCCAATCCATACCAGAAGTCTCAACCGGAAGTCCGTACGTCTAAGGTTAGGATTAGGCATTAAAACCCGAGTGGTTAGGTTCAGGGTAAGGCAGTGGGGAAGGTGATATATTTGAGATCCAGCACCAAGGGTTAGGCTTAGGCGTGAAAAAGACTGACTAACACTGGCAGCTGAGTCCAACATAGAGAAGAAACGTTTTAGGGATAGATGGTGCCAAAATTAGAAAAAGGAAAAAATCTATTGTATTTAGTGAATGTGTAGAAGAGGAATTAATCCATCACACTTGTAGGCAAAGTCCTGCACACTGTCTACATTTTTACAAAAAACCTTTGCAACACTTCAGATATTTGCCTTCTATTTTCTATAACTGAAAACAAGTAATTGACTTCAATTTTTTAGATTTTTTTTGTCTTATTTGCCTTTGTTCTAGAGATAAAACAGTGTACAGTCAGAAACAGGAGGGAGTGGGGAATGACCAGCAGTGAGAGGGCCACAGGTAAAACATGCTGCAATATCACAGGCACTACTCTGAATTAAATGTTTAATTTATTCAAAGTGAGAACTCTTAAAAAAGGCCCAGTTGATCTTAGATGATCCAAACCATCCACTTTTCAAGGACTTCTTGCTGCTCCCGTCTGGCCACAGATACGTTCTTCTTAAATGTAGGACAAACAGACTAAAAAAAACTCTTTTGTCCTGACTGCCATTAGCCTCTTGAACAACTCAATGTGATATTTTTTGTGGTATTTATTATGTCATTGTTCTTCTGATGTATTTTGTATTCTATTCCTTCCATTCTATTTTTCTGTGAATGGTTTGTGTGGTACTGCTGGCTGTGAAGCCATTTTCCCCGCAGTGGGAAAATAAAGCTACCCTTGAACCCTGAAAACTTTAACCCGGACCGCCCGCGTACAGGAGGCACAACCTACACACTGAGCCATCTGCACCTCGACCAGAGCCTTTTTGTTGCTGAGGTAACAGGTATCAGTTTTGTTTCATTTTTACAGAAACAGCACAGAGCAACACAGTAGCAGCAAGAAAACAGGAAGTAAAAGAAGACACTCACTGTGTCACTAGCACTGAGGCCAGGTACTGATTGGCTGGTACTCATGTGACATCCAGTCAATCAGATTGTGTTTAATGCAGGACATTTGGTGAGAATTTGGAAAGTGAAAATAAAGCCAAAGGGGATGACACCTTGCAGTGGAGCCAACGTAACACTATTTTTGTTATCAATTATTGGAAAAATAAAATGCCAAATGCCAAATATTGGCATCAGGCTGATTATCTGTCTAACCCAAGAGACAACCCTAACACATACCACATTTGATATAACTCCCGTACTCTTGGTAGACTTCACATTAGTTTCAAAGGAGTCCACTTTGACTTTTTCGTTTTATAATCAAACTCGGGCTTCCTCGATGTTAGTCCCAGTTGCATGACCCTTCCCTCAGCCCTCACTGCCAGTCCAAACAGACAGTCACTCTTCACACTATACTACCTGACTTCAATGCCAGATCACAACAGTCAGCAAAGGGAAAGCACCCAGTAACCCCCAGCTTTATGGGTGGGTCATTGACCAAGCTGCCATACTTGATGACTTAAGAAGGAAGAAAGGCTGTAACACATCAAAGCATAATCATTAGGCTGAAGGTTAAATCCTTATTATTAGGCCTGTAGCTATGAGGATTTACCTCTGTGCATTTTATCACCTGCTCTGTAAAGGTCAGCACTTTAACACAGCCCTATCCCTGTGTTTTCACCATTAGCCTCATGATCTTGAGCTCTGTACCAATCAGTCCTGCCCCGTGCCTGTAGTCCCTCCACGCCTGTCACTCCCTGCGATGCTAATGTCCCGGCTTCTCTCCTGCCTCTTTTCTCAGCTGTTGTTGTCTCCACTGTCTAAACAGTGTCACTACAGGTTAATGGTGAGCCTGTCTGATCCAAAGCTGTGCTCCCTCTGGCTGTACACTACACGGCTACAAGACACAATGAGTTGACTCTGTTCCGCTTTCACTTGTCTGCAAGCCGCCCACTGAGACCCTAATATGTTAACAGACTACAAGCATCTGTCTCTCTCACATCCTACCTTTTTGTCAGGTGACTGTCTAGTTTGTTTTCTCCAAGCATGCCTTTAAACAGGAAAAATATACTTTTCAAAGCTAGAACAATCCTTTGACATGCCATTGTCTAATCACTAAAAACATGGACTCTTAAAGTTGAACCACAAGGTTCTTTTCAGGTAAAGCCATTTTTTTGCCATTGATTGAGAGGCAATTGATAGTTCCAGCAGTTCTTTTCTGCTGCATGTTTGTGCTGGAGAAATGGAGCATTCTGCACTTATAAATCACCTTGGCCTCATTATAGCAGATATCTTTCAGCTACACTCTTTCCACAGTCTTATATGCACATAAAGTTGCAGGCAAACACAGACCAACTTTTACTTCTTTATAGGATTATACAACAAACTGTTTGAGGTGGTAAAATGTTATTATAGGTGTTAATTCACACTGAAAAAAATCCCAGTTCCTGTCTTTGCATACATATACACACATATAGGAACACACACACATGCTGTAACCTTGAGTTACTTCAATTACCGCTGCAGCATTTTCTCTGCAGTTTCAGGTGTCACACGTATGGCAGTTCCTGACCTCGACGACAACATACATTTAATCAGCAAAACACAATCCTCCATGACAAGGTCACATCAACTATTGACAACAACAAGTCATGATAGGGGGAACTTTAACCCTTTAGATGCCACCATGTGGACAACATTCTTCAAAGCTGCTCTTTTTAATATTTTTGTAAAAGCTCTTATCCAAAGACTGATGATGTTTTTCTTAACTCAGCTGAGTGTTTTAACATATTAGAGCTTGCTGTTTGGCATTTAAGACTGTGGCTTGAGTTTGTGGCTCAGTTCCAACACACTCATCAACCTTGTAACATCATAAAAACTGTTAAACTGAAAAGAAAAACAAGACATAGGAGCACTCCACATGTCCGGCAACAGACAGCTGACATAAACCTGAGCAATTAACTTGAAATGCAATCCAAGCAATTAGTAAGAGTACCACATGTCTACTGAAAGGCAGAAACATAAAATAAAGCTCAAAGTTTGCCAGAAATCTGCATCTCCAACTGAAAGGGGATCAGAAACTAGACTGACATATCATAGAAAAGCAACTTTTAAGAACTTTGGGTAACCATAAGACTGTTAGTCCAATTGATTTGCCAGATTCCATGTCTGTCATCAAGCAAATCCATCTACCAAAGCTTCAAGCTGAAACGCTTGCTCCTGATCTGAGAATAAAAGGAACAATCAGTGTGTTTTGAGGAGAACGAGGAGTAGCTACTGAGGAGATTTAGTTTTACAACACCGGTAAACAATGGTAGGCTGTGAAGAGATTATGTCAGATGCATGTAGCTATTGGGGCAGTTTTATGGACAGCATTTCTCTCCAAAGAGAGTAGCAAAGGACAGCTTTTCTTAATGTAGAAAAATGTTTTTAAAAAGAGTTTAACCCCCAGAGCCCTATCTAGTTTAAACCATTTTTAGCCTGAAATTACTTTCTTAAAAAGCTTGTAAAACATCAACCCTGCAGTGCAAAGTCAAGCTCAGGAAGCATATGTGTGTTGCAGAAACGTCACTGGAATTAAAAAAAGTTATGGGTCTAAAAAGAAAAAAATAGTAAAAAGAAAATACAACGCAGAGATTTTTTGATTAAGACTTTTTTTTTTTTGCACAGACTTCTCCCTCCATCTCTTGTGGACCAAAAAGTGAAAGAAGTAATCATTCTTTGAGAAAAAGTATTCAGAATATAATAAAGTCCTTATGCTTCTTCGTATTGGCTATATTTGTGCCATTATTCAATTAGTTAGGAAATGCTGTGAAACAGTCTACCTGACAAATAAAGTTAGGGTATCCAGGGTATTGATTAACACACATAATGTGGAATAAGCCTACCTAGTCACCACCTGTGTCTGCAAACGTAACACCTGGTATCTCTACCCTTCTGCCATTGGGGCACACAGGTGTACTCATGTTGGCACATCCCAAAGGGGCAGGTGAGAATGAGCCATAAAAAACCTCTTGTATTGCTAGATCCATTTCAGATTTTCACAAAAGCACTACACAAAGGTGGAAAAGGGTGATTTGTCACCTTTAATAAACATCAATGCTATGCTGTTTCTGATATGTCAAGTGATCTGCTAGTTTGGGTTAAAACGTGCATAGTTCTCAATGAAAGCTTTTCATACTGGTATCATGCTAGCATGATAGTGTGATTAGGTGTTTTTTAGTCCACAGATTATGACTGAAACAAACCGTTGTTTTGCAAAGCAGTCACCACATTTTTTAGGTTATTGTGTAATGAGAAGATATAATGAAAAACAAAGCCTTTTCTCTCTGCTGAAAACATAGATGAGGAAACTTAAGTGATTTCTATTAAATTTCTAAAATGAGGGTCAGAGGTTACACTATTGCTATTTGTTCATTTTCTCTATTTTCCTTCTTTGTAATATCCAGGCTGCAGAAACCATGAGATCATCTTTAGACTTGTCCATATAAGGCTTTTCTTCTGATTCTGTGGGTGATCCAGTCACAATACTTGAAGCATTTGAGACGTTCTCTTTTACTTCTTCCAATTTCTATCTGACAACAGTGACATAATTTTTCCTGTTTTGTCGTAAGGGGTCTAGCTGCAGAGCGGATATTTCTGATGGCCTCTCTCTCGTCTCAGACACTGTATATCTCAGACAGGAAATGCTGTAATTTGCTGTACAATGTATTTCCACTTTGAGATGTCTTTGAAAATAATTCAGCTTTTTTCATAAACAGAGTCTGGCTGTTACATTCATAAAAAACCTCATTGAAAGTATTACAGACTAAGCAACATATTATGAATAAAATAGAGAAAAAGATCAGAGGTCTAATCCAGGGTTAAATCATTCATAGACCCGTTTTAGAAGTAGTTACATGAATGGTTGCTTGCTTGCTCTAGCTACGCTAACTATGTAATAACATTACTATATAAGTCAATGTAGCTAAGTTAGCTTTAGCATTGTGAGTTTTAGCAAACGTAGCTAAAGTCAACGTAGCTACAGTGCTTAACAAATTTATTAGACCACCACCCAAAGTAAGGTTTATGCCACAGCTGCCCTAAATTAACAGCATTGGTAATTACCAAAATCATTTTTGATGTTTCTGCAATGGTTAATACACCAATATGTAGAAGCTCTTTCACCCAAATTATATATTTAATGCTAAAATACAATTATTATTGTTATGCATGAATTTTCAAATTTACTGATTTACAAAAAAAAAACTGACTAAATAGTAAAGCACATTAATATTTCTTGATTAATATTCAAATTATAGTTCTTTACTTGCATTTCTGAACAGAAAAATTAGTTTTAGTGGTTGGATGTTATGCTTGATTAATTTCTGATTTCTCAGAGAAGCCCAGTGAGCCGGCTCAAATTTGGGTATAAAAAGGTGAATTCAGTTTGAAATTCCTCATTCCTGTTCAAAATGGTAAAACGTGGAGAGCTCACTGAAAATGAAAGAGTCAGCATTAAAGCACTTCATGATGCTGGATGGTCTCTGAGACAAATATGACAGGTGTTCTAATAAATTTGTTAAGCACTGTATGTAGATAATGTAGATACGTAGCTTACATAACCGCTTTGTGAGCCTAGCTTTAGCTGCATTGGCTATGTAACTCCGTAATCAATAACTAAGTTACAGTAGGTTTAGCAATGTGAGCTTTAGGAAATGTAGCTAAAGCTAACTTAGCTACATGGATAGCGTAGATATGTAGCTTACGTAGTTGCTGTGTAAACTTAGCCACATTAGCTACGTAGCTCTGGTATCTATAGCTAAGTTAGCTTGAGTAATGTGAGCTTTAGCAAAAGTAGCTAAAACTTACCTAGGTACATGGATATGGTACAGATGTAGCCAACGTACCTGCTGAGTAAGCTTAGCTTCACCTATGTTAGCTATGTAAGCTATGTTTACTACATAGCTTAGGCAGCTAACAGAACTACCTAAGATACGCTTGCTGTGTTGGAGTGTTGTCTTGGAGGATGAGCTGTTTTCCTGTAAGCAGCCTGTTTACTCAGCTTTATAAAATGTTTTGTACTCAGGTTTTGCAGGCCAGATTTTTAAAATTTTTCACTTTTGGTATCCTAACCGTTACCTCAACCCTAAATGAAAGTTAAATCCAATTTTATTTTAAAGGTTTTAGCGTGCATTTCCATTCTGAGATATACTGCATCTCAGATGAACAGTCCATGAAAGTGGCCACCAGAGATGTACGGTCTGCAGCCAGACTGCCTTGGTTTTATTATCTTGTCCCCACTTTCTCACTGATTTCTTTAATCCTTTTGGTTTTTCATTTGAGTAAAGGTGTAAATAAGGTGATTGTAAAGCAGTTACCATAAAGTGGAGTAAATTTAATAAGAGTCAAATTAATGAAAGTCCAAAGTACAAGTCCATTACCATTTCTGCCAAACTAAGGGTCAAAGCACATAGGCCACATGTTTATGCACTCAATTACTTTCTCTCCTATGTGTGTGAGTGTATGAGTGTGATTTAGAGTGTTTGTGTGCTATGGGACCATGATCAAAAGCTCAAACTGTCAGTATTATTGGTTGCCTGTGGTAGTTTGGCTGCTCTCTGAAGGATGTGTCTGTGGAATCCCAGAGAATAAAACCCGTGGCAGAATTCATCTCACGGACGAACAGCAGAGACAAAAACAAGAACAGAAGAAGAGGAAGGCAGAGAGTCAGAGGGAGGTATGAAAAACAGAAAGAGGAAGACAGACAGAGAAAGAGAGAGGCAGACAGGTAGGTGCTGGGTGCTTTACTCTTATTAATATTAATCAAAGCAGTCTCTTTTTTTGGAGATTTCAGCAATGTCTTTGCTGCCAGATATCTCCATCCTCTGAGGGGTGGATGAATGGCGCGTTGCATTTCTGCATGTTCACTCCCGTAATCACCCATTGATTCTAAATGATCTTTTAATCTGCCCATCCAGAATGCCTCATTCCAACTTAACCACACATAATCCAACAGCCTCTGATCTTTCTCCCATTCTCTCTCTAGGCTCACGCCGCATCTGAGCTCCCCTCAGACTGTGGCTGCTGCTACTGCTGAAACAGTGAACACCGTGACCAGTGTGACAACTGTACAGCTCAAGTCTGCACAGCCACCGTCCCAGCACCCCGTGCATTATTAATTCTGTCCCAATGGCACCGCCTCTCCCTCCTGCTCCCAAAGATGGGCATCAATCAAGAAAGCACCGTCTGGATGTGGGCTGTGATGAGAATGCACAAGTATAAGCACTCGCACACAAACACCAACACAGGGGCATGTGCTTTACTTGACCAAAGGTTCCTGTTGGCAAGCATACATCAGGCAAATTATGACATCAGACACAGCACAAAGAACAGCCTGTCTAAGGGTTGAAACTGCAGCCAGACTTCCCAATAACACACACACAAAATTGCCACAACAGATTTTGAAGTAAAGTACTCCAGCTGCAAACCCCTGGCTCATCCTGCTTCATATTAGGAAGCAAACCTGAGGACAAACATGTTTTTCCTTCGAATTAGAGGACAAAACATTCTGTGTCTCTCGTCTTGTCTTCCTCTGTGTCTCCCTAAGCCACCGCTAATACCAAATGTCTATATAAGTCTCATCATCTCTTTTCAATCATTTATCAAATCTGGAACACCCCTGGTGCGTTAGGATAATAGCCTGGATCAGTTAATGGCCTTGAAACCTCATTTAACTGGGCAGACGGATAAGCCTTTGAGACATCGATATGGGTAGATATGTGGATGGAGGCATCACAGTGAGGGATGGAGATGACTAAATATGACTAGTTGGGGCTGTTACCGGAATACAACAGCTGATGTGCTCACAGAAAAACACTGGTGATCCACAGATGGGAGATAGCCTACGTCACAAATGATGCAGGACCCGCCAAAAGCTTTTAGCCGTAGTGCTCAATTAGCCAAAACACCAATTACAGCCCCAAAAGTGCTACTTAGTCTGAGAGTGTGTAAGCATGCTTTTGGTGGGTGTGGGTACAAAATCATTAGCACAGAAAGCTAATGACGGGACAAAATCATTAGCGGCCGTGGCTACTGACAGCATTCTGCTACTGTCATGCTGAGCGGACATTTGTTTGTTACCTACTGTCAAGCAATGAGTGAAATGTCTGGCTGAGTGTTCCAAGTGTTAATATCATCCAACAGTTTTTTTTCTCATGTTTCATCACCAAGGGATAGAAAAGACAAACAAGCAGATAAAAACTCTAACATGATCTGTGTAAATTCTCTGGCCAAGACCTGATCTGTTCACATGAGTTCAGTATGTCAGTGTCTAGACTTTGAACTGGGGGGGCAGAAGTTATGAAGTCTGCCTAATGTTCTGTTTATGCAGACATATTCAAATATGGCTCTATCTGTGAAAGAGCTCAAATATGACTGACTGGAATGGAGATTGACAATGAATTATGATTTCATATCATCCCCACTGAAGCAAAATTATATCACGGTATTACAAGATTAGAAAAAGATAATGTATTCAAATGCATATTCAGGTGATACAACACCCCCCCAAAACAAACTTGTGATGGCGCACTGAACTCATGTCTGAGCAGAAGATCATAGAAAAGTCTATCCGTGTTCCCCTTTTTGTCTCTGCACCTGTAGTTTTACGTTTCATTTCTCTCTTGCTGCAGTGTTAAGCTGCTACTGACAACAACACATTCCCTGATATTAGTGTTCACAATAAAAACATTCGAGCAAAACATTAAGGAAAGACTTTTATTGTTAGAACTTGTTGGATGTAGCATGTTTATCATTGATTTAGCTTAGCTGTAGTAGAGGTGTCAGGGAGAGTACAGAGCAGCTGAGTATACAGCTGCCTCTCCAACCCTTTTTAATGTCACAGTCTGCTTCTTTAAATCATCACTGGCTGAAAACAGGTAAGTCATGACTCAAAAAAACACACTGAAACAGTGGTTTAAAGTGTAATAAGATGAATTGTGTCAGCGTTGGACTCAAGACAGGCCGAGTTGCTCCATTGCAGCATTAAGCGTATAGCCATAGTTCAGGCAGGCCACAGCGTTGAGATAAATTGAGATCAGCTGTTTTTACACAAGCCCTCATCAGCTGACTGCCAATGATTTGCTCTAGGCATTAGAGCTCTCTCTGCAAGCTGCTTTTTGTAACCCTACTCCACCCCAGCTCCTCCTTATTGCTATCAATGTCATTCTGTTGTCATTGATACCTGCTCTGTTCTGGGTCTCCTGCTGCTCCACCCACCTCAGGCCTTCCTTGTGCCAGGAGTGTGTGCTGTTCCTGCTTGATGTTTTCCACATATGCTTGTGGGAGGGCAGGGGGATCCCTGAACAGCCATGCCGCAAAATATAAAGATCAGGAATAAGAGCAAATTAATAACTACTAATATAAAGAAAAATGTAGAACTGCAAATCATGTGGTTTTCTTGACATAGACACTGTGCCCACTTTCTGACAGAGAGGCCTATCTCTGTCGGAAAGTGAGCACTGTAGCAGTCACTATACAGATTAAACTTGGAGAGGAAAGAACACATTTGACTTCATGGCTGTGCTTCACCTCAGTTACACTGGTACAAGAGGGTGATGTTTGGCTGGCTACCTGGCCGCGCTTCAGTGTTGGAGCAAAACATACTAGTGACAGGACTCAGACTGAGCTGTTGTCTGTCACATATCACTCTCCTACGCTTATGTCAGCTTTGGTTTTGCCTTGTTTGCACTGCAACACAACACATACATTTAAATGATGGTGATGGAGCAACAAAACTCATTCTGTGACAGAAATTTTACAGGTGAAAGTATTGATACTGGTTTACCACCCACAGTAAGACTGACAGTAAGAGAATGCTGTATTGTTGTACTAAACCAGTGGTTCCCTGCCCCCTTTGGCAAATGAAAATATTGTCAGGCCTCTTACCTTCTCCCCTCACAGTGCGACAAACACTTTGTCAGTCATAATGTTTGCAAAAAAACATTCCTGATTTTTTTTTTCTAGAACTCATTCCAACATAAAACGTCAATTTTTTAAACCAAAAATAACAACCACCATCACCTGGGGTGAGGGAAAAAATCGATTCAGCATAGCATTGTGATATTTTGCATGGCGATGTATCGTAACATATCTTCTGCCAAGTATCAGTTTCTTTCGAAATTAATTGCTAATATGATCTGAAGTCTTTGATACTGGATAAATAGCATCAATTGCTTTCTGTCCACTTGATGATGCTGTCATGCCCTTTGTCCAGTGAAGTTGGCGGAGGTGACAGTCATATAGCAGGAGAAGGTTAGTAAAATCAATATGGCAGCACCAGGGAAAGGACATTAGGAATACAAGCAGGGCACAAACAACATGGACATAACCCATGGGGTTTGCAAGGAGTGCAGCATGAAAATAAGATACTGCGGTAATGTGATAAAAAATGAAAGCAAGGCTAATGCTAAATCAGCTAGACAGTTGAAAAAATTGGGTCGATAGCATTATATCACAATACGTGGTATTGCAATACTCTGTGTATTGCAAAATGTTAAAAATCGCAATAATATCAAAATTGTGGCATAAGTATCATGCTAATATTGTAATGTGGGGTCATTAGTGATTCCCACCCCTAACCATCACCTTTAACAGAGTTTAAAACTATGACCATCTTAAGATAAATAATTCTCTTAAAACTAAAACATACTGAACATCTTTTCAGATCTAAACTCCCAGTCCTGCAGTAATTTCAGACACTAATGTGAGACTGTTACATACTACAGATCTTCTTCAGTCTTGCATGCAGCTGTGAGAGTGTCTTTCTCAGTTTATTTTCATTGTCCAGTTTTGATCTGTATTTTGCCAATCTGAAATGCAGACAATGTCTTGGACTTGAACAGCAACCGCATTTTTGAATCTGAGGTGACATCAGTGCTCCTCTTCTGCAGTGCTGAAGTCATCAGCAGGTGTTGCTTAGCCTTGCCTTGCTGCATCCTCCCTGTTATGAAACTGCACCGCCCACTATGGGAGCCACTTTACTAAACAAACGTGTGGGTCATCTTTATAAGTCAAAGACAAAGATGTGTAAGTATTCTTTTAAACTTTCAGTGTTCCATTGCTTTTAATAATAGCATTTATTGTTTTCTGAAGAGAGGCTGTGAGCTTGTCGATAGACGTCACCATACTGGAAATACCGCTAAACTATAAACAGGCAAAGAGGTGAAATACAGCCTCCTGACAAACAGTTACAACTCACCCAATCTTCAGTCAAGTCAGCCACAGTCTTTTTATGCTATTCTATGCATAACTAACGTTACAGAAAATATTATTTTCTTTACCAGACTGTTAACATTTTTATTTCTGATGAAATGACACTTTAGCACATCATACCACCGTTCTACCATGTTACTACACTTCCCTTAGGTCTTAATGGAACATCTGTGCTGCGCTTTGGTCAAATATCATAGGATCAAGCATCACAGAATGCTTTTGACCCTGTATAAACTAGTTTTTCACAGACTTTCTCTGAAAGCTTGATTCTGGTGTGTGTCTCTATAAATGCAAATGAGCTCTCTGCCCCTCTCCACGACATAAACACAGCTGTGCGTTTGCAAGGCTGTGGGTGGGGATCTGAGAGGCCAAAACAGCTGAGATATAATGAGTGGATATAGAGGGTGGGGGGCAGGCATTATTATAATGTCACACTGTGATGTCACATTGAGCAAGGAGTCTGTCTGGATATCCAAATATATGTGCAAAAATACTTAACAATGTTTTTTGTCATGTCTACTTCTCGAATCCATTTCATTTAATATAGCACTTTATAAAAACGATGTTTACCAAAGTGCCACATAGTAAAAGCACAGAGAACGTAATCACAGCAAAATAAAAGCATTAGGAGTACCATACAAAAGCACATAAGAACACCATAAAATCAATAAAAGGCATAAAAACACATAATGGTTTCTTCTTTTGGGACCTTAAGGGGATTCCTTGGCTTTTATAGCCTGCCTCAAGTGGACACTTAAGGAACTACAATTTTTGGAGTTCCATGCTGGGGAACTGTAGAAAATAGGCTGTATGCATATCATAGGATCATTTGGCCCTTCTGGGGTTGACTTTTGTTGCTGCCCGCTTTGACAGTGAACTCCCTTGTGGTCAGAAAAGTCAGCATTAGCATTTGGGAAAATAAGGTTGGTGGCGCGTAAAGGGATTAAACATGATGTCAAAGTCACCAAGTCAGCAGCCGAGTGTCCGTTTCATCTTTGCTCACTTTGCTCTTTTCTCTGACCCTGCTACAGTAATGTAGCCCAGACTTGTAAAATCAGCTTGGAAGGAAGGATTAATATAGTGCCAATAAAAGCGTATGTACAGCGTTTCTCTTTTTCTCTGGAGGCTGTAGAAAAGGGTGTTGTCCTGCGTCCTGTGGGGGTCGTTACACTAAAATTCTGCATGGCAAAGACTCTAATTAGCTTTGTTCTCATCAGGGTTACAACTCTATCTCCCCTCTCCACAAACACACTCACCAATGTATATTCATGCACACACACATTTGGAGATTGTGCCTTCCCACAGCCCCCGAGATGTGGTCCTTCTTCTCCATTTCTCTTTCAATTAACCCTCATCCTCCATCCTCCATTGGTTCATCTTTTTCTTTTCTGCCTCCATCTCTCCTTCTCTCTAAGCCCAAGTGTTCTCTATTCACAATCTCTAAACTTTAGTCTAATTCAGTTTTTATCTCCCATTCACCGTGCCAGAGGAGAGCAGACCCATTAAAACAGCCTTAATGGAAGACTGGTGAACAGGCACACAGGATTCAACAGCTTTTAGGCCTAATTATTTTCTGCCCATCTTTGTAACACTCATTCCACTGATATATGGGCCTCTCTGGCTTCTGGGAGGAGACCTCCTCTGTTTCTTTTTTTTTTTACATCCAAACCTCCAATCATATTTCATATCTCCATCTTCCCTATTTTCAATCTCTCCTCAGATTGCTTCACAGCCAGTGTCATTAAGAGTTCATCAAGTGTCAAGCGAAGAGGATCTCTTTGAGAAATTGTTTTTGCTTGTATCTCCATTTGCAGACCGAGACAGGAGATGGAAAAAAAGTGATGAAGTTTCCCGGTGAATGAACAAAAGCTGGCACAGACTGGCAGCTGCTTTTGGTTTGTGCTGTGATCTTTAACAGCTAAACTTAAGTGAAAACAAAAGGAAGGAGAAGAGAAGCTGCCGAAAAACAGGCAGGGTGCTGCTTTGAAGGCAAGAGTTTGGTTGTTGTGAGTGCGTGAGTGGACACAGAAAGCAAACACAGGAAAGAGCCACACAGAAGTTGTCAATTTGCCCTCTTTGTGCAACAATCCAAGGGGAGATTTAGCATCAAATTGCAAAATCTCTGCACCCCTGATGAAACGAGTCAGGATCGGATACAGCCGAGTCAGAGGGCTGGAATGTTCTATTCTACTTCTGATGAGTCATGAGGGACGTGGCGGATAATCACCGGACCACACCCTGAAGCCAACAGAGAAAGAAAACTGAGAGTAAGATGTCAGACTCAAGTAGAGACATCTATTTCTTCATTCAAAAGTAGTGCAAGCCTGCACACACACAAATACACACACAGTCCTATTCTCCACAAACGAAGGGTGTCACTGTACTGGCATCAGCAGCGAGTGTCATTGCCTCGAGGTTAAAGCAGATAAGAGAGGATTAGCATTCATTACTCCATAAAGTGATGATACCCTCTTCTCCAGGCACAGACACAGTGATGTACAGACATGCTCAAGGCACACGCGTACAGAAGGAACAAGGCGAATAGCCAGATTTCCTTTAGCTGCAGCTTCTCCTTTTGAAAGACTAACTGTCAGAGCTGAATACAAAAGGAAATACAGTGATCCTTTGTATCACCAACAACTGCAGAGCTGGAAAATCCTCAAACTGAAGCCTTGGCTTTTTGTGATGAGCTCTGACAAAGTGTTAGAACAGACACAGCAATAAAAGCAAATGAAAGAGGTCTATTTTTTAGGTGTCAAAGAATTCTATTATGTTCAGTTTGCCAAAACATCTTTTAATCTGTTGTTTTTTTAATGCTGAGGTTACTTACTTTCTTCCAAATTCACAGCAAACAATAACATCACAGTCAGATAACTATTTTTTTCTACAGGCATGGGACCTTGGCTATACCGCCATTCAGCAGGCCCCATGCCCTGTTACCCCTGTTCCCACAGAGGGTCGCAGTCAACAGAAGATAATTGTGAGAAAAAGGGACAGATAGGGTAGAAATAGAGACTTAGACAGAGTCATTTGTAGGTTAAGGATATGTTTTGTTAGCGCGACACATCATGCAGAAAAGAATGACACTGTGTGACTTAATTTCCTCCCTCCTTCCCTCCCACACATACACACACACACACACACCCACACACTGCGTGACAGAGCAGAGGGCCGTCACCCCTTCTCTCTCCACGTAGCGCCTTCCGGCTGCACACTCATCCACATCGATCCACATTGATCAAAGTCGGCTCATACCACTTCAGCAGAGAGGGGGGTAACACTGAGCAGGGGATCATAACCTTGTTAAGCCTCTCTTATAATAGACTCATCCGTTGTTGGAAATGCCACATAATGTGTGGCAGTAGAGATGTATATCAAAGAAGCTGTAATCTAATTAAAAAAGGCACAAAGGTCAGATAAATGTGAACAAATTGAAGTTGCACTGAAGCTTAAATGATTAGTTCTGCACGCACAATGAGGATCTGACTGTAATCTCCATGTCATTACGATCACATATTCTGTGATATGTAGACTCGTCTAGACTTCAAACATCAGCATGAAAGCTGCAGTGAGAGACAGCAAGGTGACAGACAGCCCGCTGTCTGGAGACCCAACACGACACAGCTGCTGTATCTCTCTCTGATGGCTGAGCCTGATACCGCTGTAATCCACTTAAAGCCTTTTGAAGAATCACAACGTCCGATAGCAAGCCCTGCAACACGCACTATAACAATAAAGGGATATTACAGACATTCCTCAATCTTGTGAAGACTGACATGACTTCGCCTGTTCACTTCCACCCCTCTTATTACTTTCTTTCCATCCACACACCACCAATCTATCTGCCGTTCTTCTTCTCTCCATCTGTCCATCACTGTGCACGCTACATCATTTGATGTCTGTGCACCCGTCCATCATGCCTTCACTCTCCTCCACTTCATTTCATAGCTGCACTGTCTCCTGTCGACTCTGGCTTTAATGTACTTGTTGACACCACCCTGGTGTCTGTCTGTCTGTCTGTCTCTGCAGGGATCATACTCACATACACATCATATTTAATGCTGCGATGATGCAATTACAGATAGAGACATTTTTACATCTAAAATGACTTCCTTGGCCATTACACAGTTATATTTGCTTTTGCTACAGACTATTGGCAAGCTCTTAATGATCAGGCACTATCATAACTCAAAGATCTTATAGCGCCCTATTCCGTATCTGGAACATTACAATTTCAGAGAGCAGGCTTGCTTATATTACATAAAATAAACAACAAAGTTAAGCCTTTAGTCGATTGATTTGTGTATCCTTTAAGAAGCCATCCGACCAGTCAGGGTTACAGAGGCAAACGCCCTCTCTTCTTTTATAAATAGGCGACAATTTTCCTTTTAGATAAAACTTCAAGTTAGGGAAGTTCCAGCTTGGACCAGATGTGATAGAATTATTTGCAATTTCCATTGAGTCCATCTTAGCAACATTTCATCCATGCCATGCACTCTGGACCAAATGTCTTTCTAGTCAGTGGTCAGTGGTGATTTTAGAAATATGGAGGCTCCAGGCAAAGATTTGTATGAGATCCTTCTTCATTTAGCTAAAAATAATCATAGTGAGTGAACAAACTACTTTAAGGTATCTCTTTTCAGGTAGCAAAGTCAGAGAGCTACAGAACATTCCCAAAGCTGAAATATAAATACTCAAATACCCAACAATACATCATTAGCTCAAAGAGGGACATTAAAACCCAAACTCATTACATTTTGATATTTAACATGTGTCTAGGTCAGGTGGAACTTGGAAACAATATATGCTCAATATTAGTGCAATATCCTTTCACCTGACATAATTTAGGTATTTTCATTTAGTTCATGCAAAAAGGAGTCCACCTTTTAATTGTTTTAATACGTCTATGGGGATCTTTGTAACTATTATTTACTTGATTTGCTTTTTGAGGGGCTTGGACCTTTCCAGCGCCAGGTGTCCTCCCCAGAGACTTTTTGGATGATAAAAATCAATTTTAATGGAGTTTTATTCATTCACTAAGTCCTTCATTTACATTCAAAATACACACAAAGACATAAACTTCCTATTTGACCCACCCATATGTTAGCTATATAATGAGGCACCTTTGAGGATGAGGGCCTTGCAATGGCCTACCTTTGCCTAATGGTAGAATGGCCTATGGCTGTGGTCCATCTCCAGTGTGTGCTAAAACAGCTGCTCTTCTTGAAAGATACAGTGCCTCAAAAACATTATGCACCCCCTGGATGTTTTATCCTTTTATTGTTTTTATAAATCAATCATGGTCAGTATAATTTGGTTTGCAATAACTAAACTAAAACACACAAAAAAACTCTCTTATGTCAAAGTGAAAACAGTTCAAAGTAATGTCAATTAAATAAAAAATATGTGATGTAAAATAAGTGACTGCATAAATATTCACCCGCTTTAAAGTGGCTAACCTAATTCAACACACCATCCCCACTGTGAAGCATGGTGGGGGCAGCATCCTGCTGTGGGGATGCTTCTTAGTAGCCTGACCTGGAAGGCTTGTAAAAGTAGAGGGTAAAATGAATACGGTAAAATGTAGGAAAATCCTGGAAGACAATCTTATTCAGTCTGCAAGACAACTACAGCTTTGGAGAAAATTTCTTTTCAAGCAAGACAATGGCCCGAAGCATACAGCCAAAGAAATGATTTAAAGACAGCAAGGTGAATTTTTTGGAGTTGCTGAGTTAGAGCCCAGACCTCAATCCAATAGGGAATTTGTGGCTGGACACAAAAAGAGCTGTTCACACCCGATCCCCATGCAAACTTGGCAGAGCATTAGCAGTTTTGTAAAGAAGAATGCAGTAAAATTGTAGTGTCCAGATGTGCAAACCTGACTGACACCTATTCATACAGACTCAGTGCTATGATACTACTAAATACTACTAAATACTGACTTGAAGGTGGTGAATATTTATGCAGTCACTTATTTTACCTTACATACTTTTATTTGAGATTACTTTGTAGAAATCTGTTTTCACTTTGGCATTTGAGAGGTTTTAATGTTTTTATATTGAGCAAGATGGATTTATAAAATCAATAAAAGGGTAAAACATCCAAGGGGGTAAAAACTTTTTATAGGAACTATATTAGCCCAATCTATTTTTCATAGTGCTGCTGCCAGCACTCATGAAGCTGAACAGAGCAGGTCCAATCCAACAGGAAGTCAGACAGAGCACCCAGTCAAAATCAAAAGAAAATACCGGGTGCAAACGACCAATTCTTTATCCTATCAATGTATCAACATCATGTCAAAAACAGGAAGCAAATAAAGAGCAAACCAACCATGGACAGGCAAAATAACATATTGTCTGTATGTTTTTTTCTGTATTCCTGCAAGTACTTGTGAACTTGTGATCCAGCTGCTCTGGATTGTGCTGCATGCCACGCTTCACAAACAGACCTAATAGGCGAGGGCGTGCACTGTCAGATGGAGCAAAACCACAGCCAGACAGAGCATGGCGCACATGGATCCTGTGGGTTTAAAAGGTTAGACTGCCAGAGGACTTGATACACTGAGCTGATGTCTTCCCTTTCTTCATCAATCTGTATGCATTCACATCCCATTAATATTTATCACACTCTTACATATATTCAGTGTTTTTCTCTTCTTGCTAAAGTACTATGGATTTGTTGTTGCTGACCACTGTCAGTCATACTCAGGCCTACATTATCAGTACAGTTTTAAATGTTGATAACTATTTTTGCTGCCTGTAGCATTCTGTCTCTATCTTTCTACATTTCTTTCTTCTTTTATCTCACTAACTTGTATCTTTTGGATTCAGTAGATTGGTGGTTCACCAATGAGTCTGGTTAAAAGGAAGTTTGTCAGTATTTGCTCCTGAGAGTTCATATCAGGTATCAGTAAATAATTTTGGTACAGTTTGCTCCATGAGATAAATTATTTTGTAATTTGATGCTGTTAAATAACATCGATTTGCTGATTGACTTCACTTGAAATATTTCAGGGTGGAAAAGCAAGTGCAGGGTTTTCTGTATGATGGTGCTTCAGAGTTGATGTATTAACTTTAGTATTAAGTAGGAGGGAAGAGAAAGTCCAAGCAGAATGCAGCAAAAAACATCCGCTCTGTAATGGTCATGAAGGATCAATAATGCATGGAGACAAAGTGCTGCTAAACAGTGTGGTTTCTGTTAATTAGCACTTCTCTAATGATCTCTCTCTCTTTTCTCCTCTCCTCCTTTTCTGATTCTCTTGCTTTTTTTGTACTTCCCTCCCACTCTCTCTCTCTCTCTACTGCAAAAGAAAAGCTAGTCCTTTGGCATCAACGCTCTCTTTGAGTGTGCTGGTGCTGCCCTCCTAACCAATATTACATCTCTAAGCAGAGAAAACAAAACAAAGGGGAGGTATCTGAGTTCTTTTCATAAGCCTGATGAATATCCCACTCCTGTGTTTGTGGCTGATGGCTCTCAAGGATGAAATTTAATGAACCTCTCATCCAACTCTGATTATTTTCTAATTAAAGCAGTGAGTGATGGGGGCATTGACTAAATTCATGAATGCATGTTTATGACTGCAGGAGGGAGAGTAAAACAACAAACATGTTAATGACAGACACAGAGACAGATATCTTACTCAGTTGAGTCTTGTTTATTACACTCCCTCAGGAGCTGGGGGTTGTTTGGCACAAAGACATGTTTGTAACATTCAAACAAATAACAAACCTTGAATCAAATCTTTGTGATCTAAAATATGGATGCTAGTGGTGTGAATATTAAAATGTTTGCAGCCATATAAACTGCATTAATCAAGGTGGACTTTAAGACTACTAACAAATTGCATATTTGTGATGCCGTTTTTTTATTATGCTTAGTAGAGCAGAAGCTGCAGATATTCTCTCAAAGCAACCCCAGAGGAAATCGTATCTATATGTGCTTTAATGCCAGCTCACTGCATATTCAAAAGAAGAATTATCATAGCCTGAACTGGAAAAATATTTGACATGAAAAAGTCGTTCAAGTTTGTACTGAATGTAAATACAGAGAAAAGTGTTTCCTTATAGGTGAGTAAAAGAAGTGCCTGGCTTTGTGCTTCCACCTACTTTGAACTTTTTTAGGCCCAGATGATTCCTTAGAGAGGACCAAGAGTCTACAGTTATGTTCTCTGCTCTGTTAGGTAGAGGAAACACTGGTATTTTCAGCTAAATGCTAATGCTTACAGCATGTATCATACTTTTAATGACAATGCTACCTGGGTAGTGTTAAGCAGGTTCAAGCTCATGCTGCTTAGTTTGTTCCTAAAAAAAGATTTTATAAGCAGCCAGTGAGATCATGAATAGCTAAACAGATGTAATATGGAAAAACACGTCATACAAAAGAAAACTACAAAAAAAAAAAAAAAAACATGATGAAAATACCAATAAATGATAAAAGTGATAAAAACAATGAAAAGGATACCACTGTAGGAGCGCTCATGATTCAACCAACCAGGACATAAAAGGTAATATCAACTCATAAATTACTTTTAACATGCAAATAACTTTCAATTGAGCCATGTTTACCATCTTCACTTAGTAAGCATGCTTACAAAGTACAGTGGAGTTTGAAGGGTTTTGCCCCCAATTTTGCAAGGGTTTGGTAAAAAATTGTTGCTGGAATAACTTCTCATATCTATATACCGAAACTGATACCAAAATCAACACCAAAATTCATATGTAGTTCAGACCTAAAATTTCAGTCTTTAAAACACACTTTAAAAAGTTGGCATAATGATGAATGAAGAAGAAGATTTCAGCTGATGTATGTCAGTTGGTCCAGCCCAAATCTCCACTAACACATTTGTTTGTATGGAAAATATTTCCAGCTGATTTAGGCAGATTTTTATGGCCAAAATATGGGTTGTAAATATAGGCAGAAATTTACGATAATGCCAATAATCTTGGACAAACCTGAGAAAAATTTACTAATTATCAAAGTTGTAGGTGTGTGACTTTTGTGGCTCTCCATCCAGTAAGATAAAAAAAAAACATATTAACTGTTAAATTGGCCTTCTGGTGATGATAATAAAAAAAGAATAATCAAATGAAGAAAGATTCTTCCAACTAGAACCGTGACAATGTTAACATACAACAGAAAAGCAATACTGTTAGTCTTTTTAAGCTAAGATTATTTCAGTCTTAACAAAAGAATTAAAGGATCATCAGAAATGCATCCTTACCATCTTCAAAGTCTATACATTGATTATGGTTATGCAAAAAAAAAAAATGCTATAAGAGCTGGACCAGAAGCATTCTGGGGTTTTCATTTTTCATCTGGAAAACAGTCTGTGGTAAGAGCAAATTGGAAGGAACATAATTGTTGTAATGATATCTTAAAACCCATTGGCTGTCATCAAATGGCAACTCGGCTTTATCTAATGTTTTTAAATAGATTTCTACTGCAAACAAATGCAGATGACAACAAGGACCTCTTTTCTCAAAACCAACTCTGTTCTTATTTTAGGTGGTGCACAAAAGTAAATCATGGTAAGGTAAAACTTGAGTCAATTAATCAGTCAGTCGATCTTTGTATGGTACCAATTCATAACCAAAATGATCTCAAGACGCTTTCCAAAGTGGGCAGGCCTAAACTGTACTCTCTATTATGGCCTATCATAATAAAGACCAGCGTTAATGAGCACAGCACTAGCAGTATTCAGCACTGTTACAGTGGAAACAAAAACTTTCCCTTTAACGGGCAGGAATGTCGAGCAGAACCAGACTCATGTTGACAGCCCTCTGCCAAAACGGTGCTGGGGTTGGAAAGGGTTAGTATAAGGCTATCATTTTTAACAAACCTCATTTCTTTATCAGGGCTAAGGACGAAGAGAGGAATTCAGCCAGGAGCCAAGACGGTGGCTCCTGGTTTGACTGCTAACCAATGGCTACACCGTAAGCCTGTAAAGTCATTCAGCCTGCCCAGAGACTATTTCATCATCAGACATAAGCGAGTGATTGCCATTCCCTGAGCCATTTTGCAAAAACTTTGATTTTTATTCTAAAACATATTGCAGTGGCAAATGTTCACTAGTTATAGGTGTATTAGTGAAGTATTAGTTTTTGCCAGCACCAACTATATTGCCATACTGGACCTTGTTAAGCTTCTCTCAGCATTACCATGCCAAGATGAACAATTATTCACCTATCTACACCTGTGGGTAAGTAAAGGCTTTTCACATTAGCAAGATAGCTCCCCCTTTCTCTCTCCCCTTCAAGTCTGCTTTCACATCAATAATTTATGCACTTGTGTATGTATACACACTGATACAGGTGACAGCATGCATGTCGTTGGTATGCAAATCAGCCAAGAAGAAGAAGAAACAGCTATGGCAGCCACTCTTCTTAACTTTGTTTATGAGTCCATTCTGCAGACCACTGTAGATGTATTTGTTTTAAATGCACCAACAGGGATCCTCTTTCTACCTCCACACCTACCATAAAGCTAAAAAATGTAATGGGTATGGACTATATAGATATGACACTTCTTGAAGAGACAAGAGAAGTTTAGAAATGCCTTTTGAACTCCACTCACTGAGGGCATGGAATTGTTCGCACACAGACTGTCCCTGAGTTCACATGAATCACGCCAGAGACCAACTCTTCAAGTGGATTTGTGCAGTCTATTGCAGTCATACTGATCAAACTGGACTTTGGGGTCAAGCGTACTCAGATCCAGGCAAGGATTCCTGACGTGAAACCACCGTAAAAGCTGCAAATATATATATGATTCATGTCTCTGGACTGCGGGATATTATCCACACATGCACCATCAGTACATGCAAACTCAAAGACATCAAAGAATCTAGCCCTGAGTTTGTACACTGCACCAGCATGGCTGCCCACAAAGTATGATTAATGCAAAATAACACATCTGTCCTAAGTTTCCACCTTGATCATCCTGTTTCATTTTAATCATCTATTCCATTACGTCAGAGAGTTCCCTTTCAGTGGCGTCTAGAGCAGCACTCATATTCATAATCAGTTTCAAATCACTAACAACACAGCAGAGAGAGACCTGCCCATCCTCCAACGTCCTGCCCGATGCAGCCAGCAATACCATTAACCAGGCACCAAAGCCACTCTGACGTGATTACCTACCTGAGGTGAATGCTCATGATTTCACAGGACTCTCACTGCTCTTCAGAGATGACTGTTTGTGTGTCACTGTGTGTGTGTGACTGCAGTCCAGAGAGCAGGATTTTTTGCTGTAGGTGTAAATGTGTGTGTTTATGTGTTCTGGGTTGAAAGTGAAAGATTACGCCGCAGAAGTGTGAGACCAAGGTGTCCGAACTCCAAAGATCAGATGGAGCACAGAAGGTCGGTGACAGATAAAGGGAAGAGGAGACAGGAAGAAAGGATTCAAACGACAAAGGAGGAGAACAAGTTGGCAGACGACTGGCTGTCCTGGAGTGAATTAATGTCCCGTTGCTCTCGCTCTCCATCTAGCTCTCCCTCCACCCCCCAGACAACTTGTCTGCAGTCAAATTAAAAGGTTTGTTTTACTGCATCACCCCTCAAAGAATAATAAGAAGGTAGAAAAACAGTGGGAAGATTATAAGGTAAAAAATACGAGGGCGGAGGAGGAGACGACTGGTGTTTTATGAAAGATGGGGAGTAGATTGGAGAGTCATGGAGGGATTTGAGACGGACGAACAGGAATGGATCAGGCCATAACTGATTAGATATTCTGTTCACAACAGCAGGAGCAGCAGGAGCAGCAATAGCAAAGGGACATCACGACTCAGCACGCAGAGATGCTGATATTACCTACAGTCTGGGGCCTCTCCAGCCCTGTGAATGCAGATGCATATATTCGTAATGCTGGAAAACTCGCATCGAGAATTCACATGAAGGGAGTTACAACTCCCTTCATGTGAATTCAAGGCAACAGAAAGTGAAGTACTGTATAAAAGTTAATTAAAAAAAAAAACATTGGAAGAGGGATTGCATGTTGTGAGAAGCTATTCCTGAATGCCCTTGTATGTATTTTGGCTCTGACGTTGTTGTGTCATGTCTCCATGCTGATGCAGCATGTTTAAAGATGGATATGTGTGTGTGTTGTGAGTCTATGCTGAGGCAGCGTATCCACAGATGGATGTAGAAATGGTGGCCTCTCTGAGGACAGAGAGACATTTAGAGGAGACGTCCTGAGAGAAGACTAGCTCCTGAAAAGAGACTGACAAAGTTAATAGCAGCTAGCCGTGTGTTTACTTCATGGCTATGTGCTAATAAAAGCTTCCTTTCATAATGTCCTGTGTAGGCTAAGCCATGAGAGAAATCAGATATGATATATCTGGTTTAGTTAGGCCAAAAATATATTCTATAAATGGAACTGCAGAGTGCAGATTATAGCAGTCAGAGAAAGTACACCCACTTGCAAGCACTAATGTTTTAAAGTATCTCCTAAACCAATAACATCACTTTACAAAAAACAGCTTAGGAAAGTCCAATAGATCCACTTAAACCTGCACTTTACAGGCAAAAACAAAAGAAAGTCTAAACAGCATTCAAACACAAGAGTGAAAGCTGCTTTTACTCCCAAATGATCTTGTTTTGAAGTCCCACATAACATTTCCTGTGCAAGTTTTACTTTTTTTCTTAGATATTTATCATTCCCACATTTGACCTCATATATAAGTCACAATTCCTCAGTGATTCTGGACTGCTCCATTAATTTGACCTACTCCATCGGTGTACATTTTGATAGCGATTTTAAATCAAGTCTTAGTCTAAGTCTTTAGATTTTAATGCCTTTTAGTCGCATTTTAGTCAATTTAATCCTTAACAGTTTTAGTCTCTAGTTTAATTTCCTGTACCAATAATCACAAAATATAACTGCAACCAGCAGACTAGTTTAGAGTCAAATACAGTACTGGACAGAACTTTAAGGTATGTTTGGGCCAAAAACTGAGGCTAAAGTAATGGCGAGTAATACCGCCCGGGTAGTGACACATTGAGCTGTTGATGAATCCTTAGTGCCCTTTGCCAAAATCGTGTGCAACCAGCTTCCCAATGCAACAGTAAACAACGGCACACTGTAACGTAGTGAAGTTGGTTCGCAGACTGTGGCTATGTTAGCAGTGCTAGAGCCACCAGACTTTGATCCACTGCAGATTACCATCTATTTGAGATAAATATTCTCACTCACCGCTTCCATTGAATCTATATATGACCTGGCACAGCCTCTGGATAAAGCTAAACCAAGCTTTTCTCACAAGATGCTACAGGTGCTCTAGCAGTTAGCAGTTTTTTGCACTGTGACATCAGTGGTCATTAAGAACAACTAAAGTGGACATGAACTGATAAAAAAGTGTTAATAATTAGTTTAAATTACTTATAATTCAAGTTGCCAACTACAAATGGATCTGAATTTAACTATTTGGCCAACTATTCATGAGCATCACTAGTGGAAATCACACTTGTCTGTTCCCTGCACCAAGGTATCCCTGCTTTTTACACCTGATGGCAAACAGCTACAGAGTTTTCCAACCTAACAGCTTGTGCTCTCTCATATCATAGATTTTGAATGCCTGATGAAAACTAAATTACATTTTAGTCTCATTTCAGCCTACTGGATGAAACTAGACTTAGTCTTCATAAGAGTTTTTAATCATAAAATATCTTTTTTCTTGTCCTTGTGGAAAAAGGTCAACTAACATTTTTAGTCACAAAATTAGTCAACAAAACACTTTCCTGTATACAGCGTAACTCTGCATGGGTGAGCTCTTGCCTGAACAGGCCTCACCCTTGCTATGCCTTCCTCATCCCCTTTCTTTCAAAGCCTCTCACTATGCATTCTCCAGGACAGGTAGAATCTTTCTGGCCTCATCTCTAAAGTCAGCAAGTTAAGGCTGAGCAGCCTCCAAATCCTGAAGTGTAAAAATACATCATGATGCAGAATTAGCATAATGGTGGCTTCAAAATATTAAGTGATGAATGGGACGAGTCATGCTAGAGTTGTGCTGATACTGATACTTCCAGGCCAATTTAGCTCCTTGAAACAAAAAGGCTTCACATAAATTATAATTGTGTCAAAATTGCAGTGCTAGTTTGTCAGCACTCAGTGTTTTCTCCAACAGTTTTTTAAATTACAATGGCAGGAAAGAAGTACTCATTGACAGCTCAAGTATACTGAAGTCTTGATACCAGAACCAGACCTGAAACAAAGACTGTAGAAAATGTGGATCAAAGCCCAAATGGCATCAACCATTTGGCTACTGAAGAGGGCTTGTGCCAAGACAAGGCTTCAGGTTGTTGTAGCTTAAGTAATTTGAATGCTGACACTGTTTATAGAAAAGTTAAAGGATTACAAATTATAGTTCTACTTCTCTGGTCGGACAAACTATAAATTAACTTTTGAATAAAGTAATAAAACATAAAAACTGGGTGTAATTAAAAACTGTTTACCTTAGTTAAACGTAAAATGAATAAAACATTATTATATCATGTCCTAAAATATTATTTGTGTAAAAACACTGTCAAAAAATGAAGTCAAACAGAACTCTCTTTGTGGAATGTACAGTATTTGCAGAGTCACAATTGCCTCCTTAGATATTAAAGTCTGTTCTTGTTAAGAAAATGTGTCATACATTTTAGTCACATTCACACTAGTTTTACTTGATTTCAATTGTTTTCTTTCTTACATTTGGATTTTTATTAGCTCTGAGTCAGCACAGGACTCAGGACTCAACCACTGGCCTCACTGGGGAAAAGTGAGGTCTTGGGGAACAACAGAGTCACAACTGCTCAGACACAACAACTTAAATCTCCAGCAAGGCCACTAAATCCTTAACTTGTAAACATCACTGTCAGATTTAGCCTGTCTGGAGTATATAAAGTCCACACACAAACCTCGGTGACCTCTGCAGACCAATGTCAAAGCAACACAAAGTAGGCAGTGTCCTACATGGAAGCATGAATCACCTCCTCTTCAAGGGCTGCTTGGCCACAAAGCTTCAGAACGACAAGTCTCGTTTTAATATGATGAAAAGACATGAACAAAAAAAGACAAAAATCAGCATGTGTGAAATGGAAATGAAAGTGTCTGGGATGCCTGGGATAGAAAAGAGAGCAGGAAAGAGGAGGGGTAAGGGTGTGTGGTGGGGGAGGATGAGTAGAGACAGATTAACAGAGGTAATGAGAGGAGAGGATGAGAGCGGGGAGCATGACAGTAGAATACAGATCCAGAGCAGATTAGCACTGTTGGAGTACGTTTTCCTTTCAAAGAGTTCTTATCCAATATGCTGCATCCTTCTGTCTGTACATATGCACTTTCTCTCTCCCATACACAAATGCTTCTACCTGTTTTCTACTGCACATTCATTTCAACACATCTAACCTCACCTATTCTGTCGTTATCTCTTCCCTATGCTCTCCTTTCTCTCTTTTTCACACTCATCCTCTACTCTTTGTCTTTTCAAGGACTCTGTTTGCACACCATATATATGGGTCACCATACCTCCCTATTGTAACTCACCTCATGTATGAGTGCCTATGTCTGTGCAATATGAAAATGTGCAGCATACGTCTGGTTGCTGGTGGATATATCTGGTCTCTAGTTTGCTGTCTCAAGCTCACATACAACGGCTGGTGGTAAAAATAAAGTTTTTATACACGCTGTACATTGAAAACTTCAGTGCTGCTGTTTCAGAGGCTACATCATTGAATTTACAAAATCTATAAAGTTGTTCTTCTCTACTTTAAAAATTAAAATCTTTCATTTAATATTAAGGTTCAGGGAAAAGTTTGGAGTTAATACATAAAATGCCTTACTTTTTAATTTTCTCTTGTTATTATTATTTTCTTAGGCCCTTTTTACTTCAATGCTTCGGCCTGATTACTGCCTTTACTGTGCTCACAGCCTTGCTCACCACTTGAAGAACCAAATATATATTTTTTGCCTTTTTGTGCATCTGCAATCTTGTCTGGTTAAAGTTATTGTCAATTTCTTCTTTGATTTGTTTGCGTATCCTTCTTTCTTGATTTTGTTACCATTTATTATTGAATGATGTGTCAAAATTACAAGGAAGGAGGACCTTCATGTTACCAATTTTTGGGCAATGTTGTTTAAGAGTGTCCTGCTGTGTGCATGTTACATATTTTGGTAAGCTGTTGTATGCATGTTTCACTGATATCTGTTTAATGCTATTTTATGTGATGATGTTTGCTTCTCTGTATCAGTCATATGTTTTTTGTATGGTGCTGTCTGAATGCTTTTTTGTTGTTTTAATAATGTTCCTTGTATTTTTTTCAATGTTTGTTTATGCTGCCTCATGTTTATCATACATGCTTTATGTATTTTGTGAATGTGGCCACAACAAACGATGATTTCAACCATCGATGAATCAGATGATTATTTTTCTCGATTAATCGATGAATCTGAAGTCTCCTGGGGGGTGGGGTCCCTTATTCAAAAATTTAACATGGATATTCCAAAGCTGTCAAAACAATGTTAGAGTTTAAATGTCTATATTCTAAAAACAAAAACAAAACATTGTTTGAATTCTGTTCATTTAAATAACTTGAACATTCCACAGAATTAACACAAAAAATGTATTATTTTTAAAAACTAGAAATGATATTTTTTGTTATTACTTTGCCTCCCTCCTTTGAAACATACATGAACACTTTAAGATCATACTAATGACAACAGCCTGATGATATGATTTGAATGACAGACTGTTATAGTGGGATTCTGCTTTTATTATGTCCTCTTGCAATTATTTTATCCCAGAGAAGCCACAGGTAAGCCTCAGCCTCTTAAAGTTATTGATATTATCATAATTTATAAACATTTATCACTCACTTATTCAACAAGCTAACGTTAGTTCGTTAATGCTTGTTGTCAGACCGACCTGCACTCATGGACGGACACACAAACTATCTCTCCTCTCTGTCTAACACATACAGTTGAAACCAGAAGTTTACATACACTGTATAAAAAGGCACATAAACTTTTTTTCTCACCGTCTAACATTAAATCAGATTAAACTTTTCCTGTTTTTGGTCAATTAAGATTACCAAAATTATTTCTATTTGCTAAATGCCAGAATAATGAGAAAATGATTTTTTAGACAATTTTTATTACTTTCTTCAAAGTTAGAAGTTTACATACACTAAGATTACTATGCCTTAAAACAATTTGGGAAAGCCCAGATGATGATGTCATGTCTTTGGAAGCCTCTGATAGGTTTATTGACAACATTAGAGTTAATTAGAGGCACACCTGTGGATGTATTTTAAGGCACACCTGAAACACACTGCTTCTTTGTGTAACATCATGGGAAAATCAAAAGAAATCAGCCAAGATATCAGGAAGAGAATTGTGGACTTGCACAAGTCTGGTTCATCCTTGGGTGCAATTTCCAGATGCCTGAAGGTGCCACGTTCATCTGTTCAAACAATTATATGCAAGTATAAACACCATGTGAATGTCCAGCCATCATACCGCTCAGGAAGGAGACGGGTTCTGTGTCCCAGAGATGAACGTGCTTTGGTCTGAAAAATGCATCTCAATCCAAGAACAAAAGCAAAAGACCTTGTGAAGATGCTGGCTGAAGCTGGTAAGAGTGTGTCATTATCAACAGTCAAACGAGTCCTGTACCGACATGGGCTGAAAGGCCACTCTCCCAGGAAGAAGCCATTACTCCACAAAAGCCAGATTACAGTTTGCAAATGCACACAGGGACAAAGACCTTAATTTCTGGAGACATGTTCTGTGGTCTGACGAAACTAAAATGGAACATTTTGGCCATAATGACCATCGTTACATTTGGAGAAAAAAAGGGGAAGCTTGCAAGCCTGAGAACACCATCCCAACTGTGAAACATGGGAGTGGCAGCATCATGTTGTGGGGTTGTTTTGCTGCAGGAGGGACTGGTGCACTTCACAAAATAGATGGCATCATGAGGAAAGAACATTATGTGGAAATACTGAAGCAACATCTCAAGACATCAGCCAGGAAGTTAAAGCTTGGGCGCAAATGGGTTTTCCAAATGGACAATGACCCTAAGCATACTGCAAGACTGGTTACAAAGTGGCTTAAGGATAACAAAGTCAATGTTTTGGAGTGGCCATCACAAAGCCCTGATCTCAATCCCATTGAAAATTTATGGGCAGAGCTGAAAATGCATGTGTGAGCAAGGCGGCCTACAAACTTGGCTCAGTTAAACCAGTTCTGCCAGGAGGAATGGGCTAAAATTCCTGCAAACTATTGTGAGAAGCTTGTGGAAGCATATCCAAAAACATTTGACCCAAGTCATACAGTTTAAAGGCAATGCTACCAAATACTAATGAAATGTATGTAAACTTCTGACTCTCAAGAAAATAATAAAAAATTGTCTAAAAAATGATCTCTCTCATTATTCTGGCATTAAGCAAATAGAAATAATTTTGGTAATCCTAATTGTTGGTGTCAGCAGCTGACACCAACAATGAGTGTTATATCTATAGAAAGTTTTTTGGCTTTTTTATTGCTTGCCCTGTATTTTTGTCTGTATTTCTTACCTCAGCCTTGTATTATTTTCTTCTTTTAAAGGTTCCTATTTTAACATCTGGCAAGGGACTGCAGATGGAAACTAGCCTTTTAGCTAACTCTGGCATATTTACAGAAATATTTATTAACATGCATTGACCCTTGAAAATAAATAAACAAATTCTGGGATTGCTTGCAGCACAGAGGGATGGGGAATTCTGCATAAGAGGGTTGAGTTCAACTGAACTAACGGCCAATGGAAAAGAATAGTTGTGGTGCATCACAGGTACACAGCACAAAACATGAATGAAATACAACAACAAAACAGCAGTTTCCAATTCTTTATGCAGTTCTCTTCCACATGACATCTAATGTTTCAGGGCAATGATAAACAAGTTGTGTTTTTCTATAAACTGTAGCTTTAAGGATAGTATCAGCACAGAGCTGCTATTCTTTGAAGAAGTGCCATTTTTGCTTTCACTGCTGTGCACGTTCAAAATGTGATAATAACAGAGTACATTTGGACAGACCTTACCTTAGTGTTCACCAAAGCCAAAATGATAACTAGTTTTTAAATACTTGAATTGGTTTCTGTGTTTTCAAGCACAGGGAATTTGCCACTAATGTATGCAACCTTAAGAATATTTCAAAAACATACTGCCAACAGCTCTACTTTAAACACTTGTTTGAAGTGATTATGGGGGCGTAGTACGTAGCATCATCACCATTATAATACAAAGTGCCCTGTGTTATTCCTATAATGAGTTCACCCATTTTCAAGGACACATGGTATTACAAGCAGAGTCCTCACCTCTATGATTGTATAATGCATAATAAAACTCAAAGGAGTGTGGCAACTTTAATACACATATAAAGATAACACATTTCCATTAATACAGACAATAAATGAGCCTTCACAGGGCAGCTTTACAGTTAGGGACGTGTTTTTAAACTATTCCCAACAAGCTGGACTTCACAAGCACATTTAAAGTGTTCCTCCAAATGATGTGGTATTTATATGACACCCTAAAATCTCCAAAAACGAACACCCCCAAAGTAACAAATACAAGGTAAGTTTGTCTTCAGTTGCACTCAGACACTAGAAAAAAAATTCAAGGCTCCTACTTCAGTTGTGTTTGTTGAACTTCTCTCTGTATTTGTAGCTCTTGGTCTTTGTTGAACCATCTTGTGTTCTGACAGCTTCACACTTTCTCCAACAATGAGCCAGTCAAACGAAATCAAACGCATTCTTTGTAATATTAGCCATGTGATTCACTGCGTAAAGGTGGAAAACAGTTAACAATGCATGTGTCACTTCGAGAAATAAAAGGCAACATTTTTAAGAGACAGATTGCTGAGAATGTGACAAACTATGTTTACGTCAGTGGATCTCTTCTAAACAACAGGCTGAACACTTCAAAACAAAAGAGTCCTAGTTCAGCAACAACAATTAGTGGTACACAGAGGGGTGTGTGGTGTGTGTGACTACAATTACTTTTAGATGATCTGAGATAGGAGTTTGAGGTAAGAAAAAAAAAAACTCTAAGGAAATTACTTTTCATACCTCACCACCATTCTACACCACAACCATGACAGGGACATGTTGAAGCCACATGTTAAAGGATCATCGTTACACCAACTGTGAACAGCTAAGTGAGGACACACATCTTTGACATTTATGCACACATTACATGGAAAGGCTTCAGAGTCAAGAGGATGTATTTCACTTACTAATGGTTCATTCAATAGCAGCACCTCTCTTCGTTTCTGTCCTTTCAAAATAATACTTGAGCTTGTTTGTTTTCTGTGATCATCAGAACATAATGTACAGGTAAGTAATGTTGCTATGCTAGTATTGCAAATCTGGTTTAACAGAAATTTTCATTGTGTTGAGTATAAACCAGGGACAACTGGGCACCTTTTATTCAATACCGGACCACAGCTTCAGCTGGTAAACAATATGGAGTTGGTTTACAGAGTGTAGTGAACATTAGCAGTGCTAGCACCGCTGACCTTCAGTCTTCCTTGCATGTTAACATCCACATTTCTGTGCTGAATGCCATCACTCAATGCTGCGTATATAGGAATATAAGCTGACACAGCCCACATACAACTTTATACCAAGCTTTAAGATCAAAAAGTGCTAAACTGCACTGCTTTTCTGAGATGCTATCGGTTCTATTAGTATGTGTGTTTACATAATTTAAGTTAGAGGGTATTATGGAGCAAGTCATTAGCCATTGGCCACAGCTACAGTGGCTACTAGTGGCAGGCAGCTGCCATGACTGCGAATGTGGGCCTGAACAACTAGTACCTATCTGCAGGCTCACAGACAGCAACTTTGGGACGTAGCTTCATGACTGCAAAATTAGGACCCTCTTTTTCATGACAGTACCACCCAGGGAAGTGGATCAGCATTGCAATTGAACAAGTTTCTTAGAGGTGTGTGCTTTGCAATTTGAATCACCATAATTGTGCATCATGTTAGGCCAGATATTTGCAAGGTTGAAAAGACAAGACAGTAGGAGTGTGGAGGCATATTCAAGATTAAATGAATCTACATTTGTAGATTACCTCAGAATTGGTTTAACCAAGTTAAGACGTAGATACCTTTCCTTTCCAATTCCTCCAAAAGCGAAAAAAGTTCATTTCAAACTGATGAATGGAATCTACCCCAGTAACAATCTTTAACATAAATGTTTCAGCTTTAATGTGTACTTTCTTTACCTCAAGCACTCAAGATGCTGAACATCTCATCTCTTGTACCTTATCCAAAAACTTCTGGGATGCTTTTCAGTATTGGAAATAACAATATAATTACTTACCAAAATTTTTTGTACAATGTCGATTTCGCAAAACTATGCTGACACTAACTGCATTTCAAAATGAGCTATCAAACACTGATATTATTGAAAAATGTGTTACATGTAAACATCTAAAAGCCCTATATCTTCATTACTATCAATGCAAACCACGAAAGACCTCTTTGACCAAACCCTTTTTATTTTATTCATTTTATATTTATTTAAATTTTATTTCATTTAGATACTTTGTTTACTTTACCAGTATTACTGTTAACCTGATCAGCCTGACAGCCAATGGGAACTGTGTTCTGAAATGTAAACCGTGCCTTGTCTGAAGGTATAATAAAGAGTCTATTAAAAAGAACTAGGCCAGGCTCTGCAAACGCACCCTGTAGTCTCCATAATGAAGTTTTGTGCCCTTTAAGGCACCCACATGTGAAAATAATGCTCATATACAAAATGCACGTGCACAAGTCTAAGGGTCATTTCTCTCTAAGTCCAAAATTTCAGGCTCAGAAACTACTGCCTGTGAGACTAATCCCCTTTCGCCTGAACTGATCTAATATACCATGTATCAGTTCAACGCACTGATAATTTTGGTGCCAACTACTGAGGAACTGAACATGTAATCATTTAGCTAACTGACACATCCTTTATGCAGGTCAGGCTAAAACGCTGTAATGAATTAGGGTTGTCACAATACCAGAATTTTAAACTTGGATATGATGCCAGTGTTTTAATAATATCAATATCTGTTTTTAATAGGCCTGTTAATATAAACGCATTAACTCTCGTGATTAATATGGAAAGATTAACGTGTTAAAAAAATACTAACGCAATTTAATCATATGACTAAGATCACAACTTCCTCCCGTAGTTGTCCTGCATGGATGTTTATGCCCCTGGGGTGAAAAGGTTATAGGCGGGTCAAACGCAGCCAGCAGTGATGAGTGAAGAGACAGACCCAGGTCTGCTTCACGGCAAATTTCAACTGAAAAAGCTGCCTTATGGAAGTCTGGATAAAACAACAGTTGTGTGTACATACTGCGGTGATGAACTGTCTTTACACCAAAGCACATTGAGTCTGAAGTACCACCTCCAGGCCAAACGCATCTTTGCTAATGTTAGCAAAGATGCTAACAACAATACAGGATCAAGCCATGATAGCTAATGTTGCTAATGTTAGCAAAGACACCAACAACAGGGGACCAAGCCATAACACCAAGCTACACCGGCGCAGTCCAGCAGACATGGAGATGTCCCCAAAACGACAACATTTAAGCTGATTAATGCAATCGCTTATAGGTCGCCAGAGACTGCAGACCGTCGACATCGTTGATGACAAGGGCTTCAAGACATCATCCAGGTCTCCTCAGATGACCCGTACCACAGAACACCTACGAGAGCTACTGTCACAAGAATCCATGAACTGTATGACAAGTAAAAAGGCAACTAAAGTGGAGCAGCTGGTCCAAGCTACCTCGGGGTAACAGCACACCTGATCATTCACTGATGTGTTTGTCTTCTGGGCTTGTTTGCAGTTTATAAATATTATTGCTTGTTGAATTAATACACTCGGATTTACAGACCACTAATAAGTTTAAAAACGCTAGTCTGTTTAATATTTCTTCATTTAAACACCATACAACACCATACTTCTCAACCAAAATTGCAAGTAAATGGTAGTATTTTAAATGTTAATTTACAGATAATTATAATAACAATAATAATAATAATAATAATAATACATTTTTCAGTAAAAAACACTTTCAAAGGGCTGTACATAAAGTTAAAAATGAAAATAAACACTTGACAATAAGAACATTAAAAAATCTAAAAATTACTAAAACTAAAGAAGTGCCATGATTAATCATGATTAATCACAGCATAGTGATGTGATTAACTTGATTAATTTCTTTAATCAATTGACAGCATTAATTTTTAACCAAGGCAACAATAGTACAAGATTCAGGCATACTGACTTTCATAATATAAGGTTATTTTTAAACTTCAAGATTATAAAATTTCTGGTAAACTTCTGCACATTGTCTCAGTTGCACAAAATACATTGACAATGTTTCAGTACTGGAAAACTGTCAACTAATTCGTGCAGTGTAGATGATTCATCCTTGGCAGCTTTTGGTCAAACACATGACTAAAGATCTTTAGTTAGTTTTTTTTTTTTTTTTTTTTTTTTTTTAATTCAGTACTTTTTATACTGTCATCATGAAATAATAGAGGGGGAGAAACATCAAAAAGGTTTTTAAATCTATAGCTGGAGTCAGTCTGTGAGACAATAAAATCTATCTGCCCATCTAATCTAATGAGCTACAGTTTCAGTTTATTCAGTAAAGGCTATCAAAGTTGTAGGCAACAGCATCACTCAAATGAAACAGATGGAGGTTAAAGTCACTTGCCTGACCACAATAATCATTTTTTAGACAACAGTTCTTATGTCAAATATCTATTGTGACTATTCAAAGCAGTGTTTTAGCAGTTTTTAATGTGAATTATTTCTATTTGTTTGAAATTGGTGACTTTTAGACAATACATGATCTCCGATATGTGCCAAAGGAGTCTGGGATTGAAAACTGGTATCATTTTTTAAACTGTCATTCCTACTTATTCATGTGAGAAGTTGAAAAGAAGCAGTCATTTCCAAGCCTAATTCCAACCAAGCATGTTTCTCTTTAAAACCTTCCAGCTAACAGAGAGAAAAAAGTGGAGGAGGGGGCTAAATTCCATCCATAAATATAGCTTTTAATTTCTGACTTGTCACACAGCATTTCCCTAAAGATCACTACTAATTTATATCCAAGACCACTTTGAAGTTTTTCATGAAATGTTGTTTTCTTGAAACGAGTAAATAAGTAAATTAGTAAATCCTGAGTGGGCTTGCTAGACTGCTTGTAAACATCGTCAGTTTCTATTTAGGGCTTAACTGTAATATCAGTACCAAAAGAAACATGTTTGTAGAGAGGAGGGGATTTGGTTTCATTTTGGGGTGTAATAAATTCCTAATGGTAAAAGATGAATTAACAAATGAGAAATATGTGTGCACTCATACTATGTACCATTTTAAATAGTTCTGAGCTGATCTGGATAGTCCTCCTGACATCTTGTAAGCACTTTCAATATCTTAAGTAGTTTTTTTCTAAGAGATGATCTGTCAGTTACAGTGAAATCCAATAACAACAGGATTTTCTATGAGAAAAATATTATATATGAAATGTCAATTGAAAGAATGAAGATCTCAAACTGGGGAAATTCCAGGAAATAAACTCCAATCAACCCTATAATTTTATTGCTGTAGCTAGACCATCATACAATAGTCTGTATACTCATCTGTTTCCCATCATTGCCAACAATGAAGAGTTTATTATCCCTCATCAGCCTAAATACCCAGATTTATTTGTTATTCTTTAAAAATAAAACTGGCTTTATGTCCAGCTGGTAATAACAACAAGCTGCTGGGACAAAAAGGACAAGAAATATCCAAGTTTTCTTTTGCTTCCCTTTAATCACAGGCAGGTCAAGAAGGCCATAATAAGCTGTCTATTCTCTCAAAGACAGAGGTTTTGTCTTAGAGTTCTCTGATGTTTCAGGCATAGGTTTCACCATCAATAACATAAAGAGAATTCTGCTCACAAAGTAGCATTTAATGAAACACAAATGCTGTTGATCTGATAGAGATTCATATGACTATGCTATTACAATTTAATCACAACATGCTGTATATGAGGACAGTTACTATTCTCAGTCAGTGTTTTTGGTCTAGACAAAGAGGGTCCGTCTGTAACATCAGCCAATCATACCGAGTCTACACTTCTGACTCATTTCCTGTTGCTCTCGATCACGTCATCCCCGGTAATGCAGCCCATCAAATGGAACTTTCCACATCATTCCTGACTGATTAACACCTGCTTTTTTTAGATAACACAGAACTACTGAATGAAGTTTACATAGAAATGGATAAAAAGGGGAAAAAAGCATATACAGACCAACTGGTAAGCCTTGTAACTAACAAGAAGCCTGGTTTAAAACAAACAAACAAAAAAGGTACGGTATGACACAATCACCAAGACATGAAATAAAAGGATACTGTAAGATATGACCTTCAATACATTTGGATACAAAGTGCTTTAAACAGACGTACAGAAGTTTGATTAACTGATATAGATTATATTTCAATCCAGAGAGGCCATGAGTGGAGAGAAAGAGAGAGAGAGAGACAGCGCACAGTGATTGGTGATCAGGAGAAGAGCAAGTGCCATTGTCTTGCTGTCAGACCTCTCTGTTTAACTCACCAGTTGGCAAATAGTTTTTTTTAGGTCTCATTAGTGTCTTAGAAAGCAGTACTTTAGAGTTTGTTACAGCCAGAGAGCAGAGGAGAGAGACAGCAATGTTTCCTGGTCCCTAAAAGTTTCCTTTACATTCAGATCTTAAGACTGATGACAGCGACATAGCTCAGCACAAACAACGGCACCCATAACATGACCTAAATAAGAATAAAAAAATTAAGTTACAGAGCAGAATCCCTGCATAAGCTTCTTTTGGTTTTAAATAAAAAGTCAGATGCAATATAGTCGGCCCTTTACATTTTGTTTTAAGGAAAATCTTTCTTATTTTACCTTTTGTAAGTATAAACAATATGTGTATTGGAATGTGTTAACTGTTTTGTTAACCTTTCTGATGTCCAGACTGGAATTAAAATAAATATATAAAAAATAAATATACCAGTTTCAGGTGTCCAGGGGATCATTTTTGTTGCTGTATTATCGAAACAGGTATTCATATTTTCTGATGCTAATTAGAATCATATAAAAATTTAAAATTCTGGTATTGTGACAACTATATAATCATGTATAATCATATAAACTCTTCCGTTTATCCATACATCTTAAAATAATATATATATCTGGTTGCTCTGTACTGCATCTATAAAATTTTATTCTTTTTGGATCATTTAGCACAGTCATGTCAAGAGATGGGAAAAAGTACATGACTACCATACTCAAGTAAAAGTGCAGTTACTCTGGTTAACATTTACTTAAGTAAAAGTATTGGTCCATGAATCTACTCAAGTAAAGGTCAAAAATATTTAATTTAAAGTTTACTTTAAGTACTGAGTTGCTACTGAGGAGTGGTACAATAAAATATACGGTAATCTTTCCTTATTGGCAAGAACAACAAGAGAAAAAAGTCACACGTATGTAAAAAAGTTAAATACACAGCAAAATTAACAGCGTTACTTAATCTCATATAGTGTTACATTTAGCACTTTAAACATTTCTTTAATGGTCCATGCATTAGCCTTCAGGGTTTCTGCTACATGTAATTGATCGTGGCACACCGCCATGCCAAAATAAAAGCTGCCATGCCTTCAGAATTATGATCTTTTTTATCAGATGTTAAACATGTAAATTATACTGTATGAATGGATCCATATAAACATATAGTCTATATTTGCAAAAATTTATGTACCATAGGAGTTTGAAATTGTAATCATGAAATGTGACACTGCTCTAAGTAATTTAATTTTGAAAAATTAACACCGGAGTATCAACTTCCTGTCTGTCATCACACACGGATGGCTGATAAACATTACTTTGGCTTGGTTTAGTACTTGCCTGATTATAATCCGGTGATTAGCAAAAAAATTAAGTAGATATATTCATCATCAGCCGTGTCTCATGGTGGAGATGAGACGCTAGCCATCTAAAATTAGCTCACTGTTGTAAAAACTCAGGCGGAACTTTAGTTCTGTTTCTGTTACAATACAAGACTGCATAAAAACAATAGCAATGGACTGTCAGGCATTCATCTAATCCATGATGTTTGCCTCACTTTGCGTTCTAAATGTCTGCCAAAACAGGAGAGAAGGAAAGAGAAGCGCGAGCTGCAGTCACAGGGCGACAGGAGCAGTTGTGCGTGTGTGTATGTATGTGTGTGACAGAGAGGATAGTTTGTGTGTCCGTCCGTGAGTGCAGGTCGGTCTGACAACAAGCATTAACAAACTAACGTTAGCTTGTTGAATAAGTGAGTGATAAATGTTTCTACGTTATTATAATAGCAATAACTTTAAGAGGCTGAGGCTTACCTGTGGCTTCTCTGGGATAAAATAATTGCAAGAGGACGTAATAAAAGCAGAATCCCACTATAACAGTCTTTCAGTCAAATCCTATCCCCAGGCTGTTGTCATTAGTATGATCTTAAAGTGTTCATGTATGTTTGTAAGGAGGGAGGCAAAGTAAAAGCATAAAAAATATAATTTTCTTTTTTCGGGAAAAAAAATAAATTTGTGTGTTTATTCTGTGGCATGTTCAAGTTATTTAAATGAACAGAACTTTAAAAAAGTAGTTTTCTTTTAGTTTTAAGAATACAGACATTTAAACTCTAACATTATTTTGACAGCTTTGGAATATCCATGTTCAATGGACCCCAAGGGAACCCAATGTTTTTTTATTTCTAAAATCATTAAGTTTAAAGTTCTGATAATGTGACTTTAAAAATTTCTGGAGTGGGGGCTAGGCAGGTAGGCGGATCGGGTGTCGCTTGTCGTGCTGTGTACAGGGGGGTACAATGGCCACCATGGCCCGACTAAAACCCGACAACCTGCTCCCGACTGGTTGGGAGGATTTCTGGCGTGTTTGATATTTTGGTCTTACGACTCCAGACACTTCACAGTGAGAGCAGAAATACAAGCAGAATAAACAACATTGGGGGTTTGTTTTCCTTTGTAAACTGTCAGACAATGTCCTAAGTTACCATGACAACGGCTAGGCTCACTTTCTGACGAACCCCCGCTATGATAAAGGAAATAAACAAGCAGGAAATATTCCTACCCGCAGACCTGCAGCGGACACAGAGGTTATGCTCTTTGTGTGTTTGGGACAGAGAGATAGCAGGAGAGAGAGAGAGAGAGAGAATATGACTGGAAACACTTCACCCTCAGACCCTGACACTTTTTAAAAAGGAAACTCTGCGGGTTTCTGCCCGACTTTAGTTGCACAGTGTGAGCACTCAGGTTGTGCATGACCGTCGGATTGTACAGTCTGAGCACACAACTCGTGAGCGATGGTCGTGCGTCGTAAACAATTCAGTCGCACAGTATGAGATGACATTCTGCCACGACTGTCGTATGGTCGGCTTGAAATCGCACAGTGTATACCGGCTTTAGTCAACCTCATAGCAAGGCAATGCATACTGATAGAATACTATGCACCCTATGGGAGAACCTTAAGTCAAACTGTAATGCAATGGATAACTTCACTCATGGCGCAAATGTGTCTCACAAACAAAAAACAACATCAATCCACCAGGAACATGACTAAAAGAACCCCAGCAGTGATCACTGTAAAAACAGGCAACATCCAAACACAAATAAATACATAAAACACATCTAAACACTCTGCCCAAGGGCATGAAGGAGAACTCTGCCCACACATCCCCAGATTTGAAAGTGTAGTGGAGTTGAAATTACACTTTGACAGATAAAATCACTTATGAAATTCTGAGATATCAACACTTCAGTTTTAGCTGTTTTGGGATGTAATGTGTGTGTCTGCGTGCTACTGTGTATTCAACAGAGATGGAAAAGAACAAGAGTATTGTACTTCAAGTTAAAGTACAGTTGCTCTAGTTAAAACATACTTAAGTAGAAATGAGAGCACAAATTTCAAAATGTACTCAAAAAACGATATCACTTTTTTTGTTTACCGCGCAGAATATCAATAACCTTCTGTCTTTATTTATGTAGCTAGTTCTTATTTAAATTCAATTTCTTTTTTATGCCCCTCTGTCTCCTGTGTTTGCAATGCAAGAATTTCCCCTCTGGGGATCAGTAAAGCGTGATCTTATCCTATTGTTTCTTTTTTCATTGCCAACTTCTTAGGCAAATCAACTTCCATTTACATTACTTGCATCATGTCATAAGTGCCACAGTAAGGAGTCATGAAGCAGTGGCGTCAAATCGTCAGGGAAATCTGTTTGGAGTGCTTTTTTACTTTCTAAACTACAATATGGATACTTGGTACCAACAATTTGATAACTTTATGACATAAGACAATATATTGACGTGTAAATGTGATTTATATCCACCTGCTTTTCTATTTCTCCCATTATATGTTTTTCTGTCCTTTGCCAGCCTGTGTTACCCAAAGAGTAAAGCATGGGTGGCACACCAAATTGTCCTTTGCAAAGCGCATCACCATCCACTCCTTTACATTCCCCTTTCCCCTCTCTTCATGCCTCACTATGTGTTATAAATTCATCCACAGATAAAGCTGATCTATCATTCTGTCACAGAGGGTGAGAAGGGAGGCAGACTGTGGAATGCCTTGGCATCGAGCACAGCGCTACGCTTCCTCACATGTTCCCTGCTGAGCCCTCTCCAGCTCTGTCTCTCTTTCTGTTTTCATGATCCGTGCAAGGCCCCAACACCCCACTCTATCCATCCCTGTCTTACCTGTACCAACCAAACCTACCCAAGCCATCTAAACTCCAACCAAGCAGCCCAGAACTGTAATAACACGGATAGCACTCCCCCTCCCTCTAAAGTTATAGACAAGGTAAGCTTTGGTCTGGACTTTCCTGACTGACTTCCAGCTCTGGTCTTCTGTTTCAATGAATAACACCCTCTGTGCCAATCAGATAAGAAACAAATTAGACAGCGAGTGAACAACACGGTAGACAGAACTCTATGATCCAGAGTCACTGTGCTCACTTGAGCCAAAATACACAGATGGACTATACTGATACTTCTGTCCAACACATGTCTGGTTTGCCCCTGGAATAAAGAAATCAATAAATCAATCAACTTTTATTCAAACAGTGCCAAATCAAAACAAAAGATATCTCATAACATTCTACACAAAGAGCTGGTTAAGATTGCACTCTTTGCTCCAATATTTACAGAGACCTGACATAAATTCACCAAGGAGCACACGCTTGGCAAAAAGCAATTAATTTTAAGCTTTTTATTAGGCAGAAACCTAGAGCAGAACCAGACTCAGTAATGAACAGCCATCTGCCACAACAGGATTAGCAGCAACCTGAAATAACACAGTCTATGTTTGCATGACGTGTGTACATATATTGTGTATGTCATTCAGACCACTCACGTAACATGCACATGTGCTAGTCCTTATATGTGATTTACAACATACATTACAGAGGGCCCCTGTTAATGCTTGGCACTCAGCTTTGACAAATGGTGCCACAGCTGACCCTCAAGACTCTCTCTCTCTCTCTGTTGTGGGTAAATAATTTTGTATGTTTACTCACACTTTATGGCCATCCACAGTTGTGAACTGTTAAGATAATATTTAGAACCATCTGATAATTGAGCCTTTACTAAGTTTGTTCAGAAGGGAGGATTCAGGGTGACATCCAGCATGCAGCGTGTGGCCGCTTTAGACTTTTGCATTTTGTATTTTTCTAGAGTACCACAGCAGGGACCAAATAACAGTGCTGTGTTTTTCTTTCAAATTCAACTGGTTGCCATATTACCACCAGAAGTGAGCAATGCAATCAAGAATCTGACAGTTAGATGTTGCTAATATTCTCAGTATCACACACCGTACCTTTAAAACAGACACGAAATGTGAAAGGTGCAGTTTGTAGAGATAAAAACTCTCCTTTAATAATGTTTTAGATATTCATCTGAAGTAATTAGCAATGAAGTGGCTTCAGTATTTAGAGTGACAGATTTAAGTCTTATCACTAACATTTAAATCAAGGAAATTCACTTACACTGCATTTTGTTTCCAAATATGGGTTATCTGTCTCATGAACTACTTATAATCAGGATTGGCCCTGAAAAAACAATACTGGTCAATCCCTAGGCTGAAATACACTACATGAACAAAAGTATTTGGTCACACCTATTAACTATTTAATTTATGTGTTTCAGTCAGACCTGTTGCCACTAGGCTATAAAATCAAGCACCTAGCCAAGCAGTTAGCATTTGCAAATATTTGTGACACAAAATGGGTCATTCTGAAGAGCTTAGTTACTTCAAGCATGGTACTGTGATGGATACCACCTTTTTAATATTAGAGGTCATAAAGCATAAAAGCAACAAAGCAGAAGACCTTGTAAAACCACATAGCTTGGTCAATGTCTGCTAAGACATGTGGTGCGTGAAAGTTGCCAACACTGTGCTGATTTCATAGCTGAAGAGTTATAGACTTCCACTGACATTAATGTAAGCACAGTAACTGTCTGGCAGGAGCTTCTGAATGGGGTTCCATGGCCAAGTAGCTGCATGCAAGCCTCACATCACCAAGTCCAATGCCAAGAATATGGTGAAGTGGTGTAAAGCACCAAACACTGGACTGTGGAGCAGTAAGGTGGAGGAGTCTGAGATTGATAGAAGCTGGGAAAGCATTGCCTGCCTGGCTCAGTTGTGCCAACTGTGAAGTTTGGTGGAGGAGGGATAATGGTATGAGACTGTTTTTTGGGGTTTGGGTTAGGTCCCTTATCTCCAGTGAAGGGCAATCTTAATACTTCAGCATATCAAGACATTCTGGACAGTGCTATGCTTCCAATTTTGTGGCAACAGTTTGGGGAAGGTCCTTTTCTATTCCAACGTGACTGTACCCAAGTGCACAATGCAAGGGCAATAAAGAGATGGTTAGATGAGTTTGGTGTGGAAGGACTTGACTAGCATGTACAGAGCCTTGACCTCAACCCATCAAACACCTTTAGGATGAACTGCAACAAAGATTGTGAGCCAGGTCTTCTCGCCCAACATCAGCGCCAGACCTCATAAAGGATTTCCGAAACACCCCAAAATCTTGTGAAAAGCTTTCCAAGAAGAGTGGAAGCTATAAAAACTACACAAAGGGGACCAACTCTATACTAAAGTTCATGTATTTGAATACAATGGTGTAATGGTCAGGAACCCAAATCTTTGCATCCTAATATCTGTCATAAAATTTTGTCATGTGTACAGTCCCATGAGAATTTACAATTTGGTTACATGGCTTTTCTGTCAAATCCCTACAAGTTGGAATATGTAACAGTCATGTAAGTCTTAGCTTTATCAACATGTTACTGCATCAAATAAAGATGGTACAACTGATTAAGTCATATAAATGGTAATCAAAATCGAAGACCTAAAGAATTAAGTGGCTTTGACAGTTAACATTAACCACAAGTGGGACACCAGACTTGAACCCAAATCTCCACTGTCAAAGTCTCTTCTCTTTTAGAGCTCGTCGTCCAACCACAACTACCTTCCAACCACATCTGTGTTCGCTCAGTGCATTTTTTAGGAACAAATTCCCGCCAAGATTTTGATCTTTGGCGAGTTCAGTCCAGGAAGTGCCGACATTCTTCTAGTTAGACTGAATTTGTAGGAGTCATAGTTGGTTAAGGTGTAGCATGACAAAATGACTGGCAACACAAAAATCAAACTCTCTGTGAATTATTATCGAAGCTTTCCTCTAAAACGAAACTCAAGCACTTTGGTCACAGTCTATTGACAGTATAGACAATCTAATCAGACTTGCTTTTGAGTAAACATTTCTTGCCACAGTGAATGCGCAGCACTGTAAAGAATCCTAAAATTTTCCCCGTCTTCCACGGCGTCTCGACCAAGTCCCAACTGTTTGATCCCCCCACCCTTTGAGAGGACTGAGAGAGCGAGAGAGAAAAAGAGAGTGAGAGAGGAACTGCATAGTGGAAGTGCGTTGTCCCAGTGCCAGGGCAAAAATAGACGGTAAATTACAGAGCCTTCTGAGAGCACCCTGCTGTGCAGCATGACCTCAAAATAACACACACAGACATACACTCACAGTCTAACATACAAATATGAAATACACAGTTTGCTGCCCTACTTCTGAATATTTCCTATTCAGCCTGTTGGTGTGCCAATCACTCAGAAACTTTTGCAAGGTGCCAACCATCAGTCCTACTCTACAGTTGTGAGCAAGTGAAGGAAACTCTGAGTTGGATTCACAGATGTTAATGGGATTATAGCCTCATCTTGGCCTACCAAGACCCAAACATACTAAAAAGTATTTATAGGGATATTTATTTGTCCCTTTGCAGTTTCTCAACATCATGGTTAAAGAAACAGCTGTTTCCCTTCTTCTTACTCTACCCAGCTCCCCTAAAAGGATTCCCCATGAAACAGGCTACATCTTTATTATTTTGGGCTCTGGAAGTATCCTGAGAATAATGCTATTGAACATAGTAAGCTAGAAAAACAAAAGAAGACAGAGGGGTGATAAATGGCTATCACAGGTGTTTGTCATACTCACCTTGAGCGAGTCAAAACAGGCAATGACTCGGCCGTTTTCCACTTGACAGCTCTTGGCAGGGTGAGCGAACTTGCACTCGCTGTCTGGCCGGGAACATGTCCCTCTCTGGAATTCCCGACAAACCTCCAGCGTCAGCCACTTTGTGTCCCTGATCGGTGTCACATTCACCGCCATTTCGGACCAGGCAGGAGGGGTCGATGTGGAGGAGGAGCAGATATCCAGGAAATGCAATTATGTGTGCGTCTGTGCTTTTCTAATGACACTGGGACAAATGAGGAGGAACAGTGAGGAAAGGACATGGGAGAAAGTCGGTTTTAAGAGCTTCTTTTCCCCCAGGGTGTGATTCTTAGATGAAGCCTACGAGGCCTTGGACTCGCCTACCACATGCAGCCCATCCTAAGAGTCTGTTTGTGGCTGTAACAGGAATCCCTAACCACCTGCCACCCAGGGCCTGGGCTGGGAATGGCCACAGAGGTTAGGCTTCGTAATCTCTTCCTCCCCGTTGTTTTTCACTCAAGTACAATCACCCACTGGTCCTCTCAGTCGCCTCACTCCTCTGCTGAACTGTCAGATGAGACGAATGGCAAAACACATTATCGATCAAGTTGGTCCATGATGAAAAGAAGCAGGAGGGAGGAGAGGAAGGAAAAAGAGAGGGAGAAGAAGGTAGAGGCGGAGGGGACGAATAGGAGACTTTTGCTCAGTGAAGGCGATGAAAGTTGTCTGTCTTCAAGGATGGAGGAGTGGTTGGCACCCACAGTGGAGGGCTGAGTGGCATGGATAGCAGACGGAGCAGGAGATGGAGCAAAGCAGGGAGGTGTCAGTGTTGTGGAGACTGGCTCAGCGAGTGGCGTTGGCAGTCCTGCGGCTCCTGGTGTGGCTGGAAACTCCAGCAGACAGGGACAGGCACAGAGGCGGCTTCAGCTGAGCCAAACAGCCAACAGGGTCGACGAAAGAAGGCACTTCTCTCTGTGGGGAAGGAGAAAAGAGTGTCAGTAGAGCACAGATTAACACACTCACACACACTCACAAATTAGAACCACAAAGCACATATCTGCATTTATTCAAACACCTTTTCAAAACATTCTCTAGCACATCCTCTCTCTCGGTCGCCCTCACAGTAGCTGCCAGGCTCTCAACTGGAAAATCAAATCAAACACCATATCGCTAACAGTAACGTTCAGGCATTCAGGCAAAGACAATTTAATTCAAAGAAAGACGGTGAGGAAGAAAGAGAAATCAAGAGACAGAAACAAAGAAAGTAAGTCAAAGAATTCTATGTATTCATCTTTGTGTGCTAAATAAATCACGCTAGAAATTTTAGCATCAGTTTTCAGACAGCATTACATTAAACATAGAGTCTTATTCCAATTGTGGCACAAGATTTTACAAGAATAACTACAGTTATCTGCACATGTCAACCTTTAAATCTTAAATACAAAATGATACAAAAAACCCCACCAGAATAACAAATTAGTTCCAAGACAATACTAATGAAGAAAGACAAAATCTAGGACTCCTACTCACATTAAGCTTGTAAAAAATAGAGATGTGTCCAATTAGACAGACTCAGTCATGCTTTTTTTTGCTGCCAGTAAAAATGATAACCATCCTCAATACTGCTAATAGACCAGTCCCGATTGTGTTCTTTCTTTCTGAGAGAGACTTTGGTTTAGTTGTTGGTCAGTCCACCTAGCTTTTTAGTGTACAGAGACTTCCTGCAGGTGGCAGTGTGGCCCCCCCCAAAAAAATGACCATGAAAGTCATCCTTCCACAGTCAACAACATGTGTTTACTTTCTTTGTTTAACAGAGCAGTACAAAAACTTCCCAGAACAATGCAATGAGTATCTGACAGTAAGGACGACTAAAATACATACAATTCTTTGATAACATGTTTGAATTTATGTTAATTGATTAAAACAATTATTAACAGGCAAAAAATGATTATTAAGCATATTCGACTGGCTTCAAACAGAGAAAAAAGGCCAAAAAGTCTAAAATAAAATAAAAGACATTCAGTCTCAGTACATTGACTTAGTTGGATTATAAGACTGATGCAATTATTTTACAGTGCTAAATCAAATTTAAACTACAAACAACTTTATCAATCAAGTTTCACACCAAAAACTAGATTTCCTTTGATCAATGCTACACTGAATAGACTATGAATCCGTTTTATTTTCTGTTGCCTATCAGTCAGTTCACTTAGACCTCAAACACATCACCATGTAATGTTGCCTAAAAGATAAAAGCTGATGAGATTTATCTTATTGGTTCCTACATTGATTTAAACATTAGATTAATATTTTTAACTCATGGTATTTGGGGTATTTTACCATGGCAAATTCAGCTGGTTTAGGATGACTGACCTGTAGCAGCAAATGCAGCAGAAAGGTTTATGGAGCTGTTTTTTAACCAACACTTAAAGGTTCTGCATTTCAATTTAATTTGATTCATAATGCTGGCATGCTTTCAACTCATGGGCTGGCAGTTCAATTACATAATTGTATTACATCAGGCAAAGTGCTTCTCTCAGCCACAGACACCAGAGGTGACAGCTCTGTGATAAAAGGTGTTTTTAACTCATTCAGACCTAAAACTGCTACGAAAACCCCCTCTAAAACCAAGCAAACCAGAGGGTTTTCTTAAAAACAGCACAGAATTTCAGCATTTACTAAAATCTTATTTCCCAGCTTAGGTAGTGAATAGGGACATAGAATAAATTTTAAAAAACTGACTGCTTAAACCTCTTCATTTTACTTTAAAATTATAGTTTGTTATACAAAGTTCAACAAAGTTTAACAATTTTAAGAACCACGACCATCCTTCTCTCTTAACATTTCCCTTATCCACTGAGCCTTAACCAGGAGGTCTTCAGTCAAATTGTAATCTAGGTTGTGGACATTGTTGTTCTGGTTGCTAAAACACAGCTGTGTTCAGACTCTCAGTTGGCCCCCTTTATCATCCATCGACTTTGGCCTGCAAAATTTTAAGCCATCAATTTTTCATCAGTATGGAAGCTAAAGAGGCTAAAAACCAAACTGTTTTTCATCCAATGCACCTTCCAGTGTGCATTTTCGCAAATTAGGTTCACTTTTTGTGTGTGACGTGTCTGAAATTTAAAAATATCATCCAAAGTGCACCGACAGTGCATCAGGTTTAAAAAGGATATTTTATTTTTGAAGGGCTGTATGAGGTACTTGGCAACAGTAGTGCCATTAGCCTCCAGTGATTTAAGAGTTTGGCCCTTTTAAATATGACGTGCTTAGAGAAGCTAGGTTATACAGCTTAGCAGTTGGGTAAACTTTCTCCACGTAAGTTTGCGAGTTTAAGGTAAAAATTTGCCAAAAAACAATGCTGGCTCAATTGTACGCTAAATTATATAAATTGGGGTCTTGCAGTAGCAGGTTAAACTTGCATATTAACACCTGAGTGGAGCAATGTGTAATCAGCACAGGCATGTAGATGTTAACCTGCAAAGAGAATATTAGGCAGGTGGTGCTAGCACTGCTAATGCTAGCAATACTAAGCAAACCTGTTTTACACTGTTCACCAGCAGAAGCTATGATTCTGTGTGGAAAAAACCATCCTCAAAGTGGCCTATTTTGAGGATTTCATAACATCAGACTGGCCAGTTAGAAACAATTAAATGAGGGATTTGAAAGTGGCTGCCTCAGAACATCTCAAGTTATATAAAAAAAACATATTTCTCAAAGAGCATTTTTCATTGCTCTTTCAAGGAAAATCAGTCTCAAGTTCAAAAACAAGATAACTGCTGATAGGTATCAACTCTGAACAAGTGAGAAGAGAATCAAGGAAGAGGCACATTTTCAATCCTCCCCATCCCCTGTTGAGACTGTAAACAACCAATCAGCTCTCTAGATGGTTTCAGCCTCACTGCTGCCAGGTGGCCAGGTGAGACACGTTGGACAAGGACTAGGGGAAGATGATGTGTCAGAGAGAGACTAAGAGAGAACAGTTTTCTCCCCAATAAAAACACTCCTACAGCTGTTGTACAGAGAAAATGCCCTAAAACCTCCACCCACACATGGTTACATCACCGCTCTGTCCCCCCACACTCAGATGTAATGATTTTATGAAAATGCTGAAGTGAGGTGCTGATGTGATTTCTAAATAAAGAGAGTAGCCAGACAGATATATGTGGGCAACTTTTAAAGGGTTTATTTGGGGGTTAGGCCTCTTCTCTTTATACTCAAGAAGTCATGTTACTCATACAGTATCCTTCTGCCTAAGTATGTCGGCTTAAGAACATTAAATTCTTTCCTCTAAGTCAATTAACATATGTCAAAATAAGAGCCAGTTATGTATTAAGATGCCCAATGTAGGGAACATTAATATTTGCCACTGTCAAAAGAGAAAAATAAAGCCACATGCACCTGTATATGGTTGAAGAACCTTGCAAAAGTCATTACTGTATGGCAGCAGCTAACAAAGTCAGGGTTTGAGCTATGATAGTATGTTTATTAGACCTCAAGTTACTTACATTATGGGATGCAACAAATTCATGCATAGAGGACTGTTATATCATTTGGACGTCATCAGAATGGAACAGGACTCACATTGCAGAGAACGGACTGTAAAAGTGATTTACAGATGTGATCACAAACTAACCTATAAAATAAGGTCCATCCTTAATAGATTATATTTAACTGTGACAAGATGTCAAAGGATTCTCGTATGATGAGCTACTCCTTATGCTTGGTAAAGAAATGGTATATTGACTAAAATGAGTCAGAAAAGGAGCAAAGTCAGAGAGGAAGGAAGGAAAAATAAAAATACTCCTTTGGTCAAACATTGATTGCTTATGTGTCATGCTCTCTTCTCCTATTTGGGTCAGTCACTTCTGTAGTGAACTACTTTTTCAGCCCAAAGCTGATATTTTGGGCAGTGAGTGTGTGTTTGGGAAAGAGTAGAGGCCAGGGTAGCCCACTGGAGCTGGCAGGAGGACTGTGGTAAGGGCAGAAAATACAGAGAGGTTTACCATTTCCAGTGCATACAGGGAAGCCAAATGAGTTCATCGCCTTGCCTATTCTTACTGTTGCTGACCACAAGAGGAGTTGGAAAAAATCTATTCATGTCTGAATCACAATTATTAATCTCTAAGATTCTGAATCAATTCAAAATGCCCCCAAATTGACTTTTCTTTTAAATATACTTTCTTTCTTCCCAAGTAAATGTTCACCAACAGTCAAACGTGCTGCTGGTACTTCTTTCCATGCACCTTCTACCTTCCTTACATGGATGCAGCACAGGGTGTGCCAGCCCTGACTTTTCAGTTATGTTGCTAACATTAGCAGCCCTGTCACTCAGCCTTGGTAATGTATGGCTGTGACGGACACACTAAAGTATTACCTGTTGTGTAGCAGTAAGAGGTTCAGTTCATTCTGTCTTATGGAAGGCCATACCCATGATCCTTTGCTCTCAACTTGCTGGCTTAATCGGAACAGTGCAAAAATGGTGGATGCTACTAGAACGAGTGACAAGTTTTTGAGATTTCAGAGGCTCCAGTGACTTTTAAATCCGACATGTGAAAGCATTTTGATTTCCCAGTGTCAAGAAATGAGAAAGGAGAAAAGGTGATAGACGAACAAAAACAATTTGCAGACACTGCCAGACTGTGGTGACACACTTTATGGGAAATACGAGTAACATGAGGAGCCATCTGGCAAATCATCACCCTGAAAAGATAACAAAAGATGCTAGGAGCAGAATCCAGCCAAGCCAAAAGGCTCTTAAGAAAGCTCTCACAATCCCACTCCCTCACAACAGCAAGAGGGCTCAACAGATCACGAGGTATCTGTGAATATATCACCACAGACCTACAGCTGTTTACAGTGGTGGACAACAAAGATTTTAAAAGGTTAGAGAAATAAGCTGGAGCCAACTATAAGTATATATCTTTAAGCCCAATGCTCACTAAAGGCACATTTTTGCAAATATTGTAATATTGGAAGTGTGATTGTTTTTTAAATAAATGCAGAAGTCTCTTTTTTCCTAAGTCTTCATTTGTTGTGGGGTTTTTTTTGTTTTTTAAAGCCACAATGAATACCAACCCTAGACTTGTTACCAAGGTATTATCATACTGTGAGAATTTGATACCCTTACATCCTTAGTTTGTAGCATAATTTATCAAATACTTGTTTTGGTGTCATTTGTTGCAGCACTATATCCACTTTAAAACTATACATTTTGAAATATTGCAATTGTTTTTATGGTTTAATTCAATTTGGAAATTACTGACATCTTGCTACTTATCTTCTCACTCCTGTGTTTGCACACTGCCTTGCAGTCTCATTCCCTTTTTATGGGCAAAAGACAGAAAGGGACTTCTCTCTACAAAAATTAGGAGTGCACATGATTTCAGCTTACAAGCACCAGGCATTCATCAACTAAAGAACATAAGTGCAAACACTTCAGCAGAGAAGAACCATGTCATGTCGCTTAGACGTTTCCTTAAGAACAAATTCAAGAAAATCTTACGAAGACATTTGTAAATGAGGCCTATTGTTCTTTTGCCTACATTGCAGAGATCCAGGAACACAACTTTGGCAAAGTATTTTTAGGAAAGCACAACAGCCTCAAAATGGTTTCCAAACAAAGTTAAATATCACAGAAATCACTAAAAATGTTGTCTCCAGAGTCCTTCCAAAAGTAGACAGTGACATCAGTTTTTATAGCCGAGAGCCTGAGGATTTACTTTTGGAGCAGCTTGCCAGCTAACCAAACGTTTTAGTACAAGTTTTTTTTGAGAACAGATGGCTCATGAATGCATTTTAGACAGTCAGATAACTTCAATGTATGCAAATGAACTGAAAACAGAACTCTCTACTGAACAGAAAAACATGGCCTTATTTATTTAGGATTTAAGGGTGAGGGAGATTAAATGTGAACAGACGCAAAATGGCTCGTGTGAAATGGCCTGACTTATAGAAAAAGTTTTGGCTAAGAAACATAACATATTATAGTTGTCGCTTGTCATTTCAGCAGCTGGGGGTCTAAACTGAGAGGAAATGTGAGTTCAGAGAGAAAAACCCTGTGATTACAAGCAGCTCTGAACTCTGGCATGCACTGACTTAAAAGAGAATATGCCCCATTTACAACGACTGCATGAATAAAGAAGAAGCAAACAGTTAGAGTATGTACACGTATTAGATTAGACAAACTTACGCTTGAGTCCTTAGGCAATGTCACGCTTGTTTTCTCTAAGGAGTTATGCTTTCTTTGACTTGCGTGATACCCCAGTGTAAACAGCTATGACAGAATGAGCTTTAACATCAAATAAAACGGATTTAATACGTACTATTAGACCCATTTCCCCATCAATGAATCTCGTGCCAAATGCTTGAACTAAATTTCCATCAAATAACTGAGAGAGAGAGAAAGAGAGAAAGAGAGAGAGAGGGAGAGGCTCATTAGATGAGGCTCACATCAAAAATAGAGAATAAAGAAGTGGGGGGTTAAAATTATGAGAAATGACTCTGGAGTTGAGGAAATATATAAATAAAAGAGTCATCAATAAGCATCTTAGCATGTGTGAATAATGCATGTGGCCATTTCCCGTAGCCAGAGGCAGGAGATATTATTACACCATCAGATCAACTAGCCTAGGTAATAAATTGGAGTAGAGAGGGAGGTATAAGGCTGGGAATATTACGCACTCCCCAATCCCATGATGCCCAGACTTTCTTGAAAGACACACACACACACATACACACGTAAGTAAAATCTTAGCTTTGTCTCACTCTTTGATGGCTTCATCTGTTGGCACGAGTTCCTTGTAAAAGCAGAGCATGATGGTAGTGTCACCTGGGTTCATGCATCTCCTCGTTTAAAGAAAGCTCCCTGATCCTGTGCTGATTCCTCTGTTTAAATGGGGCAACTTGACTGGCCTTACTGGTATTTCATGGCTATAAAAGCTCTCAAGGCAAATCTGACGGATTTACTCTGAAGTGACACCGCTGCTGCTAAGCTACTAAATGTTAAAAATTTATAACAAAGACCATAAATATGTCTAAATATTAGCCGTCATGTAGGTAGTTAATCCACATTTTACACTTGATTACAATGCAAGATGTGTACTGAGTCTCTGTAAATGATCCAGAGACTACATTTAGTAGTCTCTAATAGTCTCTTTTTTCATTGTTAATTTTAAAAGTAAGTTTTTTATATTTATTTATGCTCATCTGATGGTAAGAGGGGTTAATATGTAGTGAGCAAATACATTAATAACTAAATATAACTGATATCACTTGTATATACAGAAACAAAAGTTGTCACTTTCCAACTGGTATTCATTCTTTTTTAAATTAATATTCTTTTTTACTTTTACCTACTATAATGTAAAATAATAACCAACATACTTTGGTCTAAGAGAGTTCCTTTTTTTACTTTTGCCACGACATGAAATTAAATATCTTGACAAACTGTCAAACCTCGCATTTCAATCAACTAATCAAGAATTTAGCTGAAATATGTCCAATTCAGGCATGTTTCCCCATAAAAACAAAACAGGTAATTTTCAAAAAGAAGGGTGCAAAAGTCATAGTGGAAAAGCCCAATTCTCCAACACAAGAATCTGTTTTGCTGTGACTTTGGTTAAGTTCAAGTTCTGTGCTGTTTTATCAAGTTAAATGTGTGTTTTGGTTATCAGAAGGGGCATAATGATGCTGCAGCTCCATTGATCCCTGCAGCACAACTCTGGCTCCAAATAACGTTACAATGCCAACATGTATTTTGGCCTCATCTTTGTACAGTGGGAGGAGGCAGAGCCACACTGTCCAACTTATACTTCAATAAGTCAATAGACCTAAACTTGATTTACATATCTAAGCTTCAAAGAGCCAAGGTTTTCCCCTTTAATGCATCTTACAATTTTTTTATGTTGATGAGAAACTTTTAAGTCAAAGAAGTTTTAGGCAGGCAAACCACTCAGAAGGTAATTGACACTGATTTATTCAAAGCAACTTTTCATTAAGTGTTGTTGTTTAAAGTTGTCCACACATATATTTTTTTTAGTTCTGTCATGAAGTTAACACCGAGTCTTGCATATGATGTGCCAAGCTAAGTGTAAACCACATGGAATTTCTGTTATGGCAGGCCTCTCGCACTGTTAACACGAGCCACATTCAGCCCTGCATCTGAGAGCAATACAGAGAGAGAAAGGAATGAGGAAAAATAGAGTGAACAGAGGCCAGAGATTGGAGCCATTTATTCACCTTGAATGACTCCTAGAAACAGAAAAAATGAGGTAAGGTGAAGGGAAGAAAGCTAAAAAGCAGGTTCCTCTATGTTAGATTTCCTGTGGCTGACCTTTGAAACACAACAGACGAGGGAACGAAATGGCCAAAAGTTACTGGAGAGTAAAATAAAACAATTTACTTCAAAACGAGGTCCCCAGGAGAGTTGCAGTGTAAACTCTAATCTCTTGGAAAAGAGCTCGGTGTAGGGGGTGCTGTTTGTTTAGGCGGGGAGTTGTACTTCAGACATTCCTTGAGTGTTTTAGATCGTGTGAAGAGCAAAGAATCAGATTTTTATGCTTTGATTTCTGTATCTTTGGAAGAATGGTTTATAGTTGGTGTGACTCATGGTTAGGATTACAGTCAGGGAAAGTCAAGGTTAGGTTTAGGCACTTTGACAAAAGTAAAAGAGAGAAAGAAGGGAAGAAAATGTGGAGTGAGGGAGGTGCAATTCAGTAATGTGAGAGGTGAAAGGGTGCTGACTGCAGCAGCAAAAAGTAGATGATGTAAGTTTCATATTACACCGCATCACCGGCTGACCAGGATATCATCTATATTCGACCTGAGCTGCCCTTTATACTGATAGGAGCATCAGAAGGAACATGACACACAGGCGGGAGGCAGTGAGAGACAAATAGAGGAAAGCAGACCAGAGGTGTTGACAGGGGAAGGATGGAGGCTAGAGGAAGAGTGATGGGAGGCAAACCAGAGTAATTAGTACAAGTTGGTGAGAGACAGAGGTTGAAGTCTGGTAGCAAAGAGGGGAAACAAGGAGAGCACTGGCAGGTACAAAAGAGGAGGAATCAGAGGGGGAAAAGTTGAATTTTGTTCTGTCTCTAAGCTTTCCTGGCTCTGCCGTGATAATATCTTGACATTTCTCATCCCTCTTCATTTATCTTTCTATGATCCCGACCATCTCCACACATATGCCTCGGTGTTTTCATCCTTCTCTTTATCCCCAAACCTTTATTCTTCTTACAGATCTGCTCGCCGTCTCATGAGATGCCCCACGAGTGTAATGTGACATAAACAACTCTGTCAACATGGCTTTTAATAGCAACTGCCCTCATTTTTAATCGCCCAATGTCTCAGCTCACTCTATTTATCCAAGCTTCTTGTTCCTCGTTCAGACAACACCTTATGCTGCAGTGCCATGGTAATGTGCTGCAAGGTCATCATCGCCACGGCAACTACAGAATGCATGCTTAAAGCAAGGACAAAGTGCTTAATGGTGTCAGATCCAGCCTGGTGTTAAAGGAGGATGGTGGGAATATCAAGTTTTTAAACGAAACTCATCCACTTCCAATAATTAGGTTACAACAGTCAGTTGAGATGGTGGATAATGTTCTGTTATCAAATTATTTTCAATGAAACACTTCACAGTATGCCCAAGGAGTGTCAAATTTTAAACAATACCGCTAAACTGGAGGGAAGTGATACTCCAAAATTCCCTTTGCAAAAAAATAGAAACTAATAGAATGACAAAATAACCCTTTTTTTCTTACAAAATAAAACGATTTGTATCGTGTACAGTCAAGCTGAGTTCAGACCTTATATTTCCAAGATCTTCTCTTGACTGTTTGACCAGCTCTTTTTGTTGGCTTCTTGATGTTCTCTTTTTCCAAATCCAGATGACACAAATTTTCACAGCAAAAAACTGGATAAACTGCACAACTCTGCTTAATGCAGGATTAAACACTCACCTGAACAAGCTGAACATCACATGAATGAGGTAAGTTCAAGTCATCCTCAATGGTGCAAAGCTATCTCTATATGTTGTTTGCAATCACATGATGCTGATGTCTGTTAGGGGTCAAGAGGTGGGCAACAGCCATTATGAAAGAATGGAAATGATGGAAAGTTGGTACTTTACAGTTCTAAATGGATCTCTACACTGCAATTATCACCAGAAAATTTCTACACATATTGAGTACAATCCGTACATTTTACAAAGTAGTGATTTACCTGGTGTGGAGACCATCAGTATCACAATTTACCTTGTCCTGTAGACCCTCTAGAGTATAAAGGACTCTTGCAGTGAGCTTAGAGGCTAGCTGAGCCCCTAAATCTTTGTTTTGTCACAAACATGCTTTAAATTGAAACAGCGATGTACTATCACTGAATAAACCTTGCTGGGCAAGTGACTAAATGATGATGTGCCATTCACAAATGAGCCTGTTCTGTTACAATAATGGCTCTTAAATGTGAGCCACAGTAGCTAGCTCCTGCTTGAGTGGCAGTTTCCTTTCCTTCATCCAGTAGTTATTACATCCACATTTAAAAAGCCAAACTGTGACCAAATGAAGAGCTGTTTGGTAGCGAAAACAACCAGCTCTACTGTGTTCAGCACAATGATCTGGATCTTTTAAAAGAGACAGATTACACATCACAACGAGAAAAACTGGCAGGTCATCAGCTGAGGAAATACAAGCAAGATCAGACTTTAATATGCTAAACACTGGCAAAACTGTACTGAACCAAATGGGACTGCTTTGTGGACCATACATGAGCGGGATGTGACACCACTCTTCCAGGCATTAGATGGAGACGTTTTAAATCCCTGCCTGCTTCACAGTAAGTTTCTATTTTTTTGTTTGGTACTTTTTATTTTTGTCTGAATTCACTACTTTCGGGATACAGAGGTAGCTTAAGAATAGAGAAGGTTTTTGTTTTTACACCTTGAACACTTGGCATAGTTGTAAACAGCACAGAACATGGCCCTTTTGGTAGTGTTTCTCCATACAGAAATCACTTCTAGCCCACAAAGGGAAATTCCCTGCTGCTGCATGATGTCATCTGCAAAGAACCTATAGATACAGCAGTTGCTTTAGTTGCTTGCCCTGTTGTGCAGCTGACAGCACACTGAATTCCAGTTTTATTGTGATTCTGTGAGTAACCTCATCTAACATTATAGCGTCTTAGACCAAAACAACAACATTAACAAAAACTCTCATTCACTACATGTACAGTCCCACCCTAAACAGACAGGAAATCTTGAACACAATTCCAAATAGACAAGGCCAAAATCAGGGTTTGCAATTGTAACAGTACTCAAAGTGAAGTATCTTAGGTGTTTAATATTGGTCATAATTTATTATAAAGGACTTGTCCACAGAAATGTCATCCTGAAACATAAATTAACAGGCACTATTCTGGACCTGGGATCAGCAGATTGCAGCATATTTTTCCTATTTAAAACAGTGCTGATCTGTTAGTTTACTTGGTTGCGTCCCTGGTGCTGAATGACTTATTTAAGTTTATTTTTAGGACTTTGTGAACAACAGGAAGCTGCTGACCATCAGCTGAGTGATCATTTGAGACAGGCAAGGAGGTAGGTTAGAGCCTGAGGGGTTGTTTACAAGTTAAAGGTTGATTTTTGTTATAGATGTTATTTTTTCAATTAATAGATGCCATAATTTTCTACTACGGATACAAAACTGAGAGTTACGGACATTTAAAAGAAGCCCTCTAAGCTTGTACAAACTTTTATTTTATCTGTATTTTCTTAGCTTCCTTTTTTTTTTTTTTTTTTTTTTCAAATACTATACATGATAGTGGACTGAGTCAGATGGTGGGGAGAGAGTGGGAAATGATATGCAGGATGGAAGCAACAGGTTGGATTCTAAATCTAGCCACCCACTTTAATACCACATCCTCTGTACACTGGTCCCTAAAACTAACCAGTAGGCCATTAGCAGCCTGCTAGTATAACTTCTAACAGGAGCTTTACTATATGAGATATCCAGCAAAACCCATTTAGCAGTCTTTTACATCCCTGTAATGCTTCTGTGCTGAAGATTTTTTAAGGACTATTTCAGGAGGAAGTTTAGAAAGCTGACAGTGAAGTTAGGGGAAATAAGAGGTGATCTCTGGGAGCAAATGGAGGATACTGTGATTTGCAATGAACATTTCCAAAATGTTGAACAGAAAATGATGACTAATATGTGGGAAGGTATTTAGCATAACAACCATTATGTTTATTCATTTGAAGAGTATACAAGGGCTTTATTGCTCCCTGTGGTACGACATATCTCCTATAGGCTGTAATGTTGTGTTAACAGAGGAAAATATTAGCCGCATTATGGCATGGTTTAAATGCTTCCTTGGGGAACAAAGCTAGCTGTCACCACAGCAGGTTGATAACTGTATTTTTCTTTATAGGTAAGTGAAATATTAGACTTAAATAAAATCCTCATTACTTGGGGAGACATGGCTCATTAAGAAAACATTAATTCACATGGCAGTGACTAATGAATGCTGGGGAAGTTTCCACGTTTACTTTAGACAAACGTTCTGTGTTTAGTCTCTACTGTATATCGCTGTGAAAATATTATGTTTTCCTGCTGCTTATACTGAGGAAGGAGTGATGGACATCTCGCTGACATTAATGAGCTGGAATACCTTGCTGCAGGGGGCATCAGATTTAAAATGCTTACTTGTGACCCCTTCGACACAAATGCCCAGTCCCACCCATGAGGGCTTGAGATTTGATCCGACAGTCCTCAGCTGAGTGCTGGTCATTCCGAAACCAAACTCCATTACGATGATGTTTCCACAGATTGGACCATCAGGGTAATCTTAGACTTCATCCCCCTAGCTCGTGATACATACACACAAACACACACATTAGTATTGACCACAAAGCATGAGACAGCAGATCTGCACCATCTACGCAGGATACACAACTACAGAGATGAATGGAAGGTCAGTGGGTGCATTTATATTCAGCACACAGCCACATGAGTAATATGTATGCATATGCACAACATCAACTGCACACTTTCTCTCTAACACACAATCCATGACTCTCCCCTTCAGCTGTAAGACAAACAGAGGGGAGGGGAGACGACGGGGGCAGTCAAGTGGCACGTGTGCAAGCTGTCGTCTGCACTGTGGTATCAACGCTGGTGTTTAAACAGCCGACGTGCACAGAGACGGTGGGTTAAAGTAGACACCCACATGAATAGAGGATATATGGTTATCTATTCAAATATACAATCGCTTTTTCTTCTTATCTCCACTGCAGTGTTGCTACCTGGCTGTGGCAGTGCCAGCGTGGTGTAATGCAGTGGTAGTGAGGGTGTCATCGAGTTCATGGACATAAACCAGCCCACTGCCAGACCAGTCTGCTCCTCACAGGAATAGCAATGGAGGAGGAAGAACGTATATGTGTGTCTGTGCGAGAGCATAAGTGTGGGTGGGAGGGTAGTTTGAGAAAGATTAGAAAACAGTGAGAATGAGAGTCACACAAGACAGAGGCAAGAAAAAACAGACAGTGAGTGATAGAAAGACAAAATCTGAGAAATATAGATGTAATAGGTGGAAGGAAGGCAGACAGACGCTAGTAAAAAAAGTAGTCTGCCCACTTTGAAAAAGCTCCCTTGTGTAAATTTAACACCTACGCATGTGGCATTTCGGCGCATGGGGGCTTTTTCTCAGACATAAAACACACACTCATGCCTTTTTCCCCCCTTGACAGTGTCTCTTTTGCTTGGATAGATACTGAGATATTCTGGTGAAAAACAATGTTTAAAAAAAAAGGGAGACAGACAGGTAGACTATTGGGTGGTACAGGTGGCACGGCCCAAGAAAGACAAGAGCGGAGATATTCAGCATATAATGAGACGGGATCAGAGACTGAAAGAAGGAGAGAGGGGGGATTCAGACAGACAATAAGTACAACGAGATAAGAATAATTTATGACAGTGGAAAAGCCTTGACAGGAGACGGTTCAGTAGCAGCGAGATGATCACTGATTAGAACCTGAAATAAAGCTTAATAGGAGAATTGTTGTAAAGATTATGAAGCTCAATAGATGAGGATGATTAACGCTAATGATTTTGCCTTCTGTAAATTCTTCAGATTCCCCAGTCTGGTATTGGAGATCAAGTCAGGAAATACCAAAGGAGTGGATGCTCTCGCTTGAAATAAACTATCTCTATCAACACACATGAAGTCAAGAATCTCTGACTTGTCAACGGAGCAGCGTTTGGCCAAACAGGAGGATAATCTGTACTCTTCAGCTGTCTATGACCAGTGATTCAGCCTGACACCTTAATCTGTGGAAATCACAGAGGGCTCCTCAGTGGAGCCAACTGTATTTACTATAGATTACATCTCCCACTAGTGTGCATTAGTCCAGTGACAGCTTTGCAGACTGCAGGGAAAACAGCAATCATACACCATTGACTGACTCACTGTGATTTCATCACTTGCCAAATGGCCTCCAAGGGCTCCCCTGACCATTCGCCTGGGTGAGTGACTGAATATCTGCTGCTTTGATGTGTGATTTCTGCGTCTCAGCTCACGTTCTCCCCTTGTCACCTTGATCGCAGCACCCGCCCTGTTTTCTTTCTCTTCATAATTGAATAATGTAAATTAGGGTGTCAGGGTGCTCTGTGTCATTATGCACATACACGTTAATTTGGTCTTACTCACACGCACACAAACACGCTGCTCATCTGCATTCGACAGACTGCCCTGTGTCTGCTGAAGACAGCAGGGAGATGACATCACTTCTAGAGGACAGATTAGCAGAGGGACGAGAGCAGGAGGTGGGGGAAGAAAAGATTAAAGAGCAACTATGGAGAAAAATCTCCCATAATTTTGTTTTTTAAATCAATATAGTCAATGCAGTTGACCATCCTCTCTTTCTGGCTTACTCTCCTGAAGTCTTTTACATGCAGTTGTTTAGTCAGAGTGGTGTGTGCTGTGAGATTCAGTATGTATCTGAGTGCCTCTGCGCTCTGCCTGTTCTTCACTCTAATGACCTTGTAGATCTGCCTGCTCCGATCTGCAGAGAAGCTTTTTCAACTCACGGAGAGTCAAACGACGAAAGAGAAACACAAAGTTAGAGCTGTGAAAAAGCAGAAAGACAAAGAATGAGACAGATGCAGATAGAGAGAGAAATACAAGCTTCAAAGGGGATAGAAAGAAAAAATGTTAAAAAAAAAAAAAAAACAAACAAAAAAAAAAAACAGTCAGGGCTGTTTAGATTAATAGTTGAGAAGAGGGCTGGCACTCAAAACAACATGAAAAATACACAGAGTCAGCTTCTTTTACAGCACTAGACTTGTAAATACTTCAACTGCATGTGAGAGTTCGGTCTTAGGTAAGACATATAATAATTATAGGGATAAATCAAATACTTGATAATCCTGTCTTTACTATGAAACTTAGAAGATGAGCACCCAAAAGATTTCCACCAATGTTAAGATAGCAACATGTCTTCTACTACAAAATGTGTTTGAATCTAGCTCAACTCTTTAAACAGCTCATAATTGCCAAAATATTCCAATTGCAATTAAGATACCCATCATACTATCAGGGCTTTTTCTGCATATAAATTTAAGTGGCGGCCGCCTCCAGCAAATTTTGTGCCACCACCAGCTCTCAAAGCTCTGACGTCATGAAAACCTGTATTTTCTGACAAACATTACAGCAGGTGGATGATATTTTTAACTGAAATTACGGTATTACGCCAACTGGGAGGCGCTGGGCCCAGGAGCTGGTGCCAAAACTACCAAAGAAGAAAAAAAAGGACCGCGAGTTTCCTAAACTTCCTAGATTGTCTTTGGATCAACACAGCGCGGATGAACGTTGCGCCAGACACACTGAGGAACGCAGAGGAACGCTGCGCTCGGTGTGTGTCAGCTAAAGACACATAAAAAAGAGGAGACTTTTAGCTTTAAGGATAAACACAGGGCTTTATCATCTCTGCATTTCTCCATCCACTTAATGCTGTAGAATAGGCGTATGACAGCGCGCTGTCCTTATGAATGCGCTTCCGCTGTTTCTGTCTGTCACGTGTGTGGGCTGGTTAGCATGCGTTTATACATCGATACTGTCCTTTAGTTCAAATGATTCAGCCACAGCGCGTCATTACTAAGACTGAGCATCAATCAGACGTATCACTGAACAGGAAATAGGGATCAGTTAGCAGATTTAAAACATGATCAAAACTCGTTGCTCGCACAAACCCGTCTAATAAGGCAGGGAGAGAGGAGGTCAGGTAAACGATGTGAAGCAACAGTTGAACTGAACGGTCACCGATTGTATGTTGTTGTTAGATATTTTATATTTCCTCCAGGCAGAAGCTGCAGTAAACTTCTCAGTTCCATTAATTTTATTTATCAAAAATATAAGCAGAGAGAAATAAACTAAATGATGATGCTTGTGAACTTAACCCAGAAATCACATTACATATTACTTATATTATTCACATATTATTATAGATAATTCGTTATAATAGATAGTTAATAAATAATATAATAACAAACTTAAACACAATACCGGCATTATTGAGGGAATAAGGGTAAAATGAAATAAAGGGTGTGACAGACAACTTTCTGGTGGAAATTAGTTTCAGTTAAAATCAGGGATGATTATGCAGGTCACATGACCTCTATAAGTGGACAATGAGTCAGTTATTATGGACTTAAAATTAAACTTTCATTGAAGAAAGACTAAAAAAGCTTTTTTATGTTAAACTTTCATTGAAGAAAGACTAAAAAAGCTTTTTTATGTTAACAACAGCTTTTTAGGCACAACACTTGTATCATGAAAACCTTTATCAGGTCAGACCAGGAAACCGTTCAAAATTAAAGCACAAACTTATGAAAGAAAACATTTTCAGTAGATTTAGCCTCTTAATTCCCCTCTCAAAGTTTACTAAATTAATCTAATTACCTTTAAAATGTACAAAATTGGGGCGCAGATGGTCGAGTGGTTTAAGGCGCCACCCATGTACGCGGGCGGCCTGGGTTCGAATCTGGCCTGCGGCCCTTCACTGCATGTCTCTCCCCACTCTCTTCCCCGTTTCCGAGTCTATTCACTGTTCTTCCTCTGTCAAATAAAGGCATGAAAAGGCCCAAAAATAAATCTTTAAAAAAAAAAAATGTACAAAATTTTCTCCCAGGGGAGCATGCCTCCGGACCCCTCTAGAAAGGTCGGGGTATGCATGATCAGAATGGTACCACCGCTGCCTATATATGAGCCAGGAAAAACCCTGTACTATTAATGCAAAAAAAAGGTCACCAGCTAAGAAGAAAATACTTTAAGTATTTTATCATGAAATAAAAGGCCACAGAAAGTTCAGCCCTAGGCAGAAAACTGTACGAACCCTTAATCTTTAAAATGCATGTTTCAGTTCGTGGGTCACTACTAACCATACTAAATGAGAAAGGAAACATTAATAAACTACATGGAGATGTACAGGGAACATGCACTTAAGACAAGTTTGGTTCAACATTTCTTCAGAATAAGTAACACCTCTGCTTCATTTCCTGCATGCAGGATGGAGAACTGGTATCATAACCTCTGACCACAGGAGTTTATAGAGCAGCACAGTGCAGGTGCCCAAACCATGTGGGTAACTTGTATATTTTGCAAATGGTGGGAAGATTAATTAAGTATAATCTGTAAGCTTTTGATTACTTTCCTATCATATCATTTGGAACCATATTGTATGGGATGAGATGGTATGGTATGGTATCTTATTGTTTCATATTGTATCATATTGTTTTGTATCATATTGTATCGCAACATTTTATATCACATCATATCGTATTGTAGTGTAGTGTTCTGCATCACATTGCACGGCATCACAGTATCATAAATCTGAGTATGGATTTCAAAACTACAATGCATCTTGTGCCTGTGCAAGCCTCGCGCTGCAGTTTGAATGGTGTAATTTTATCTTAAAAATAGAGTAGGCATGCACAATAGTGGATTTTTGTCTATATATCCTAATATCGACAAACTCATTTTAGTGTTTACTGATATATAATCCCTTTTTCTTGTTAACTCACCAAGTGTCTTCAGTGCAAAGAGAGGCTATAGGCCAGCTCAGAATACATAATTTTTTGTGGTTCATGTCAGCCCCATGTCAAGCTATGCACCTAAAATCTTGTCCGGTCATGGCTGACAGCATGGCCACACTACAAGAATGTTCCTCAACTGCTCATGGTATGTTGATGTCACCTCTGTCTCTTCAACTATGTGCGAGTTCACATATCATTGTGAAGGTGGCTCAAAAAGTGTCAATCATAGCTACAACAGAAGTGTTCTATATGCCACAAGTGGTCTTTTGTTCTGATAGGAGAAAAAACAAGAAACAATTATGGACATATGTATCAAGAGGAGGACAATATGGACCAGCTGACCTTCAGATTGTACTTGAGGTAAAATCAATATATGTGAACATATATCTCCAGAAGGAGATAAAGTGGGGACTTGTTTAATGACACTCTGGTAAATGATGACACAAAGAGGGAAAGAAAATGCTCATATTGTTAGGCGCCAGGATTCACGTCGTTAACATCAGGTCAGGGTGTAAACTAGACACCGATGCAAGAAAAATTCTGGCATGCTGGTCTTGTCGGGTCATGGTCGTGGAGCATCTTAGACATGTTGCTGATTACGTCACACTATAAGACCATTTGTCTTACCCAACATGCATAATCTGGCTCAACATTTGACGATGAGCTGCGACACTGCAGTTGAGCCAAGTCAAGCAGAGCTGAGAGGAGTGAGGAAGTAGACTGTATGGAAGTTTTTCCACTTGAAAACGTGACAGTGGGCTACCTTCAGTGCCCTAGGTACAGTTGACCATTTTGCTGATATCTAAGGCTGATATTTTCTGCAGATATATCTGCTTAAATTATCAGCCAAAACTGATACTAAATATCTGCCAATCATGCTGATAGTATCATGCTTCCCTAAATTAATCTGTAGTCATCAAGCTTCAATTAATGATGTATGATAATGATTTTTTGACAATATCCAATATGCGAATATCAGCAAATTAATTTAAGCTGATACTGATATGAATACCAATATTTAAATGTAGTTCAGACCTAAAACTTTAGTCCTTAAAACACACAATTTTAAGTTTGAGGATGAAAAAATTCACAAATTTATGTCTGCAAAACACACTTTAAAGCACAAAGAATGATGATAAATAAAGAAAAATGGTCTGTAGGTTCTGCCTAAAACTCTACTGACATATTTTTTCCATACAGCCAGTATTAACAGCTGATAAAGGCAGATTTTATAGCCAAAACATCAGAAGAAATTTTCATATCTGTGGTACCAATCATGATACCAATGTCATGCAAATAATATTGTGCACCCCTAGCTTCAATGAAAGAGGAAAACAAGTGTTTGAAATTCTGCATATACTCACAATTCAGAGGATAGTACAGTTGTCTGTTGTGTTCTGGTAATCCTTTGATCTGTTCATGAAATATTGATACGTCTTACTGTAATAATTCTGTCAAATAGGTCTCCTATCCAATCAGTGGCACCATATAAGTCAAAATTATTTAAGAATATAATCACCAAATTAAGCTGTATCTACCTACTCAGCTACCTTAATGATTCAACAAACTTTGCTCAGAAAATGTAGTCATTTTATGTAATTCAGGTTTACTGTTTTGCCTTTCCTCAACATGTAAATTTCCATAATTGTTTTGAATGATTTAATGCATGCACATGTTTGAATGCTGATGTGTCTGTGTGTCAGACTTGTGCAGACGGCCTGTGCAACGCGGGGGTTTAATCATTTCCTGAGGGCAGCTGTAGTGTAAACACCAGTAGTCCAGTCATTATACAGGAGGAGTGTGGGGCTGTTCATATGTATGTGAGTCTGCCTGAGTGGCTGTGAGTGTTTTTTCATTCATTCATCCATAAACGTGAGCTCATATTTAGCTTTAGTTTTAACAGTTGGAGTCACACAACAGAGATTTCAGTATAGTCCAAGAGAGACGGGGTGTAGTCTGCCAGAGAGGAAGATGTGTGTCTGTGTGAGTGTGTGCTAACTACTCTGCGGAACATTAAACACTAACACTACCCATTCTTTTGTCCGCTCAGCTCTTTTCCACATTAAAACTGTCCCGCCTTGTACTGCTGCACATTAGCAGTGAATAACGGTGGTCATCTGCATATGTGCGAACACGTATTTCCAAACAGGCATGTAACTCATACAAACACAAGTCAAGACATCATTTTCAACATCCATGTGGAGAATTAAAAAATCCAGAAGCAAAATGGAAGTCAGAAACAACTTAGTGTAAACAAAAACACAAATGAACACAAACACAGAGAGTAAACAGCAAAGACTTACTGTATCTCTGCACAGACTCATCTGACTGCTGCTGAGGAGGGAATGGAAAGTGAAAACCTCATGCTTGCTTCGCGGCACTCCTCTCTTTCACTCCCTCCGTCACTGCCCCCTCCCTACTCCCTCCTTTTTTCCTTTGCCTTCACCCTCCCCTGTCTCTTTCCTTCCTCCTTCCCTCCCAATCCTCCTCTCCCTTGCTCCTTCTCTCTTTGCCTTCTTCCTTCTTGGCAAAGCCCTACTGTATTCAGATACACCAGACTCCATATAAGGCAGCACAGCTAAACATGTCACACATAATTTATCCACAGCAGGCTGCAAGTTCACCTTTCACAGCTCGCTCTTGGATCATATGCAAAGGAGGGAGGGTGGCGGAGGGAGAACTTAACTCAGACAAACTTCTTCTGTCAACAGCCACGTTCCCACAATTTCACACTGCGTGAGTCTGTGAGTGCGTGTGTGTTTGCATGCAAGTGTGTATGTTAACAAATGCTGACAATCAGACCGTGAAAATGCAAAGGGAGAGCAGAAATGCCGTTCACCTGCGCCATTCCAACACCTCCCTATCTCTCTCCCTCTCTTTTCTTCCTTCACCATCTGTATCTGCAGGCAGTAAATCTCATACAGATGCTGTTTGTGAGACCTGTCCACCTGCACCCCCCTCCTTCTCCTACTCCTCTTCCTCCCTCTGCTCTCCTTAATCTGTGCTGCTGCCTTTATAAAACATGACTGACAGGAAAAGAGTGAGGGAGAAACACACTGAAAGACAGAAAAGTATTAAAAAAAGGTTAAAGAGCGTCAGGAAAAGAGAAGAACAAGGTGTTAAACCGTTTTGTCTTTGTGATTGAAATAGGGTGATGCAGCAAAAGAGAGTGCTAGCTGAAAATAACATGTCAACAAAGACAGAAGCATGGAGTTGCTGCTGCAAGACCAAGCGTGATTCCCTCTGATGATGCGTAAGATTGTGCACAATCGATGGCTTTAAAAATACATGCCTGCTGACCTCTCCTCTTCTTCCTCTACCCCCTCTCTGTGAGTTTTTTTTTTCATCTGACAGCCTTTGTATTGCACTCAAGAAAAAAAAGACAAATGCTGCATGTGGATAGCAGTTGTTGGAGAAGAAGGAGAAGCAGAGAATGGAGAGACGGAGAGATTGGGAACAATAATAGCTGCACTTGAGTAGCGGTGCTAGCTGGTAGCTTTCTCCTCCTCCTCCTCCACAGCTTCAGTCCACTCACAGGACAGCAAGAGTCACAGCTCTTGTTGCCATGGTGTCTAACTCCATCAAACACTACGTCAGGTGCATGTGTGTCTGTGTGAGCCTTTGTGTGGCTGTGTGGTTGTTGTGTGTTTGCGGAGGTGTGTGTGTATGTGGCGGGTTGGTGTTACCAAGTGACTCAGAGCCACATCACTGACTTGTGGCTGCAATATATCAGGGTGTTTGGAATTTATCACTGTATTGGCTTGTGTATAGGAGTGTAGGGGAAAGATGTTGATTGAACAGCAGCCTGCAGCCCACAGAAGCATCTATGATGGATCTCTGCTGCTCTAAGTGTTAATGTTTTGCTCCGTCTTCTATAAATATTTATCCAATTATTCATAAGTCAAAGCAATGTAACACAGACCTTGGTAATGTGGACTCCAATTTTATAGTGGACAAATCACCGACTTGTGCCCATATGTGGTCCTACAGTGGTATTCCACAGTCAAACTGAAGTGGGACCAGGATCTAAAATAGGCCGGTCACTCTTTGTAACCCCTTGTTAGCTTAAAAAACAAATATTTTCTCCTTGTTACCCTTTGAGCCCTAAGCTATTTTTTAACCATTTTATCTCCCCTGGACTTATTGTCTTAAAAAGCTTGTGAAACATCAACAGTCTTTCCTTTCCAGTTTTCCTTCAAACTGGGCTTTAAGAATATGCATGCTACAGTAATGTAACACAGGCCCTCTGTCTCTCTTTCTATTATGAGCTATTCTGGACTTCTTGAGAGTAAAAACATGCACATTTTGGCAAAGCATGACGCAACAATGGATCAGCCTGCCATCAGTTGCTGCAGCCCATGTGATGAAACAATATGGCATTAGCTGCTAGCTGCAGATATGATTGAAAAATTGATTTAAAAAATGTAAGAAAAAAAATGATGTTTAACATTGATGTTATTGGTGTGGATTTAATTCTTAAAGACCTCTCCCAAGTCACCCAAGGTCCAGGCTTGCTAGAAAAGCTTCTGTTAGGGCTACAGAGGCATGGATAGCGTCAGTAGAATGGCACTATGAAGGACTGCAAGAGGTTAAAAAAAAGGTAAGTGGTGACGATCAAACAGGGCTGCATGGTGGTGTAGGTGGCAAGTACTGTCACCTTACAGCAGGAAGAAACCTAGTTTGAGTCCCAGTCAGACAGTACCTTTCCTTCAATAAACGCATCTACTGTCATTGTTGAATAAGGAAATGTGTGAAATTACTTTCATTTCAATATAAATCAAAATTACACTAATTATCAGTGGCATAAAACAGCCCTATCCCTTTTCTAATGTGACTGTGCTTTCTGCCTTTTGGTTTTAGAGATATCCTGAAAAGCTGGTGTAATGGACTATAAGGGTAGCAACAGACTGTTTTCAAATTCGATGGAACCTCATGAAGCAGCCATGGCTTATAGCTACAAGCTAAATATTTGAACCCATGGCACTGTAGCATCACCATCTATAGGTGGTGTAAAGACAGTCCAATCTGAATTGGATAACCAATCTTTATGTCAAAGATCTGACTGCATTAGTCCGTAGAGCCCTAGATTGGTAAAAACCTAACATGAATTGGTGTTGCACTGGCTTTAATGTTAGAAATTGGTTCACTGGGGCTCTGCTGTTTGTTATCCTAGCTAGCTCAATCGTCCATGCTCTGGCTCAGCAGCCCTAATCTCATACAATGACCTTTTACCTTTAAACAAGAGTTGCATTAGCGATAGGTGCTCACTAGGTAGCTAGGTGTGTTACACAAAAGTTGTTGAAGTGCCTACAGTTACACTTCTCTCCCTTATAGATCAAGTCATGTGGACTTAACACGGAGGAAGGATAACTTGTAATGTCTGCCCTTCTGTACACTTTGTAAAAAAGCATTTAAGTTCAACGGCAGCACATAAATCTTAAGACAGCAGAGCTAAAGATTAGCTAAGATGCTAGCACTATCAAGCAGCACAAACAGACCTGAATATTAAACACTTATCATAGTTAAAACTTGAAGAAGTGTTCAGTAATCACTGTATCCACAGACTGTATTATTCCCTGATCTTGCAACCGTAATGTGTTGTTGAGAAAGATTAGCATGGTGACAGAATGAGCACATTTGAGCTCACTGATGTGATATTAAACAGACATTTCACAGAACTGGAAAACAATTCAAGACAGAAAACAAACAAGAGCAGTCAGATACAGGGATAACAATGTCTGAGCAACATGTAGACTAAATATTCATATAAAGAGGAATTATGAAAGAGGAAAATGTAATATATAAGAAAGTGTTTTTGTTCTACTGTTAGTACAGTTTTTTTTAAACCCATTTATTCTTTACTAGTGGACAACCAGAGCTCTGTCACTGTGTTTATCCTTTAATCATTAAACTAGCTTTAATTTGAGTTCCTTGGCCAAATTAACATCCTGTTTTAACTGTTAGCAGGATTATAATAAAGCCGGTGGTGTTACAAGTACAGAAGGACATAGATTTATGTACCAGTCTTTTTAAACTCTTTAATATTTGTCTCCCCAACTAATTGTCAAAGTGAGACACCTGTGCAAGTGTGTGATGAAGAGCTTAGTTCATAAACAGACTGACAGAATGTTTGCACAGGAGGCCTGGGATTTCATACGCAAAGATACTTTGCCTATTTTGAAATTATCATGTTTTCCTTCTTTTTCTCAGATTTATAAAGCACAAAGTAATGGGTATGCCACAATCAATTTGCATTGGATCGTATCGAACAAAATCATTTTGTTTAATTAATCGTCACTGAAACTGAAACAAATCATAGCCTGATCATAATTCAAATCAGATCTTTTTGAGAAGGAAAGATTCACATCCATATCATCTAATCTGCTCTGTGATGTAAATTAGCTAAATGTGTCATGGCATACTCCATAGCTTTCTGATCATGTGGGCTAAATTAATTCAACTCACTAGCATCTGACATTTGACCAATGACACTGTTGTATTAGAAACTACACTGACCCTAAGGAACTAACATATATATTATACTCCTTATCGATCCAAGTCCTCATCAATACCACTATTGCTACTTGATATTGTTAGGAAAAAACACAAAATGATGGCTGTTAAAAATATCCCCCTGAAAGAACTGATGTATGCTTTCATACCAGTGATAAGATAAAAGACGCTATGTCACAAAGCCTGTCAGACTCGGTAGCAGTATCATTAAGCTAAGGCATTATTGATTTTCAGGTATTTGAAAAATACAGAAACAGGTCTTTATCAGCTTGGGATTTGATCCCCATCCCTACTAATGTAGCATTGTTTAAATTGAAAAAGAGAAAAAACAATCAAACTGTTTCTTAAGTCAAAACTACAGTTGCAATTGCATTGCTAACACTGTTGGCTTGTTAGAAATTTCCATTTTGGTTAGCATCAACCTAATAAATTGAGATGTACATTCAAGTCCATCTGTGAGAAATTGTGACCCCCTCTGAGAAATAACCCTACTGAGATGGATATTTGAACAGCTGCTACACAACATTTTTAATAACCTAGCCAAGTAGAATGAAATGCACCCTATGTCTTCACTTAAAGTCTAAATAGACAATATTTGAATAACCATTTTACAATAATAAGCTGTTGGGCACTTTGTGGCAGCCTCTCCCATCAGTGTATAAAAGTTTGTGTGTAAGGGTGAATATTGCATGCAGTCTTAAAGCATTTTGATGTTTATTCAACTGATACTGAGCCATTTATCGTCCTAAAAACATCCAGAGCAGATATTGAAGGAAAGTCCAGTTTTCTAATCTCTTTAACCTCTGTTTCAGTCTCCTCCAAATCATGAAAATTAGATATAGCTATTCTTCAGCTTCTAAATGACACAATTTGATAACCTGCTTGTCCCTTGTGCCTCTTACTGCGAAAAAATTAAGAGTTTTAACCTTAAAATGATCATTTTCCATTCAGAAAACCAGGAAAATAAAGCAATTTCCATCTGAAAAGTCTCAGATTAAAGTTCTGTTGGTGTTAAACTTTGTGCAAAAGTTTCTTTTTATACTGTAAACACATTGTCATTTGACCCATGTTAGTTATGTTAGCATTCTGTATCTAATTCCAAGAGGCAGACTTAACTTTTATAATTTGTTAAATCATGTCCTATTTCATCATTCTCAGACAAAAAAAAAAAAAAAAAAAAAAAAAAAACGTTCTATAAAGGGAGAAACGCAATAGTTCCCATGATTCTCTGGCATCTTCAAACTACAAATGGTTTTTATTTTGAGACCCCAAGAAAGACCACAGGCAGCCTTTTTATATTCTGTGCATTTAAATTACCGCAAAGTGAACCTTGAAGTCAAAGGGAACAAAAGCTGTGTATAGGAGTGTAAGGGAAAGATGTTGATTAAACAGCAATACTTGGTTTGAAACTACAGGGCAGAATATTTCATACTTGTCATTTTATATGCATTCATTTGAATATTATATAGCATTCACATTAGCAAATTTTTCAAACTTGTCAACACGATAATGGAGTTGTTCGTACTGCATTACTTCATACACTTTTGTTGATTTAATCCACTGCCTGACATTACAATTATTTAAATAATAGTTTTCAGGTTTTCAAATGAGAGTCTGTGAAGCACTAGCTCCCCCTGAGACATTGTGAATTAGAGGTGCAAAAAAGTATAAAATAAGAAATACTTCAGAATCACACCTGTGAATAGTACTTGAGCAAATACCCTTTGCACCAGCAGGCTTTTAGTCTACTGGGAGAGACGCAGTGATAAAGAGACAAGGCACAGGGAAAGTGGTTTTGGACTTGCAGATAATTGCTGCAATTGCAGATAATTTAATGCACACTAAGGTTCCTGCTCAGCGCTCTGCTGATGTCTGTGTGCCGAGGAGAGAACTGAAATGACTTCTAAGGTGCTGTTTTCTAAACAAGTGTCCCTCACATCCTCGCTCATTCTGATCATCAAAACTCAGCCACAGATCCATGAACATGTGTCCCTTGTGTTCCAGATCATTAAAGACAGGAACGAAGAGGAAAAAAATACAGAGGAAAAAAAAGAACAAAAGGCTGAAGGAGTTAAGCTGGACTAGGAGATGTGGATTCATATATCATCTTTGATCCTTTCTGCTAAGCAAAGCCAGAGCTGGACCGAGAGCAAAAGAATATCTGCTGGAGAACCTCAAGGATCTTAGCGAATGGAAAATCCAGCAGGGTGACCCCGATGTGTGAGTCAGGGAGCTTTTCAGCATTCATAACAGACATAAAATCTATTGTTCAGTATCTAAGATCAAATCATCGAACAGATAACCTCAACAACAGTAGGTATTTCAGGCTTTGAAAACTCTGTGACCCTGCAGAGATTATGCATATTTCTTTTTAGTCTGGCTTGAACTGAGTTCTGGTGCAGACATACTCTGAGGCCCTGAGATGTGACCTCAATGGAAAATGTGGGAATGTGTCAACACAGGGCTCTATAGCAGATCAGTGTTTGGATATATGAATGAGCATTGTTCAAAAACCTTCTAAACCCTGAAAGTCACCACTAAAACAGCTGTGGTATGTTATGCTATGACCACTGTTATTCTTAAACTTATAACTAAAGACAGACAAACATCCCTCTGCTTTTCTATGTCCCACTCACAAGCTTGGTTTGGCTTGGAAACACTACAACACACATTTTCAAGAAGCCCCAGAAGACTACAGTCTATAGACACATACAGTGCTTAACGAATTTATTAGACCACCTGTCATATTTGTCTCAGAGACCATTCAGCATCATGAAGTGCTTTAATGCTGACTCTTTCATTTTCGGTGAGCTCTCCACGTTTTACCATTTGGAACAGGAATGAGGAATTTCAAACTGAATTCACCTTTTTATACCCAAATTTGAGCCGGCTCACTGGGCTTCTCTGAGAAGTCAGAAATGAATCAGGCATAACATTCAACCACTAAAAGTCATTTTTCTCTTCAGGAATGCAAGTAAATAACTATAATTTGACATATTAATCAAGAAATAATAATATGCTTTACTATTTTTTCAGGGATTTTTTGTAAATCAGTAACTTTGAAAATTCATGGATAACAATAATAATTATATTTTAGCATTAAAATATCAGTTCAGTTAAAGAGCTTCTACATATTGTTGTCCATTGCAGAAACATCAAAAATGATTTTGGTAATTACCAATGCTGTTAATTTAGGGCAGCTGTGGCATAAACCTTACTTTGGGTGGTGGTCTTATAAATTTGTTAAGCACTGTATATGTAGACACTTTGTTCAGCCAGCTTTGAGTGTCCTAAACACCTAAGCTGAATTATTACAGAGTGGAGGCAGAGATATAGACGCTACTGTCACATAGGTGTCTGGTGGATAATTCTATCAGGCAGCAACACAGATAGTGAAGGGGTGGCTGTTAATGAAAGGGACTGTAATGAAAAAAGAGGAGCCTCTCCATTTTGAGCTTTGACAGGTGGATTTCTGCAGAGGCAGAGCAGATAGGAGCGGAGGTACGTGGACACAAACTGAATATTCAAAGACTTTTTTGTCTGATCTGCATTATGGCTGGTTTTTGCATTTTATTTCCCAACACAGCTAAAGCTTTTTGCATAGCTTGTTATGGCGTTAAGCTCAAAAATCTCCCCACGTCTAAAAATACAGGATATGCAAATGTGCAAGATATACAAGTTGAACAATAGCTTTTCATATTTCAGCGTGATCATGAAATAAAAACAGGCTTGAGCTTATTGAAAAGCTGGATTGTTATACAACTCATGCTTTTATTTTCTTCAGGGACCTTTGTGCACGATTGAAATATAATTATGTCCTTTTGGAATACAGATTTCATCAAGAAATAATTCTCAGAAATCAATTATTCAAAGCATTTTCTCACTTTCTGTTTTATTTTGATCTTCTGTTGTGCGTCTCCACATGACAGTGTTGAAACATGATGAGGTCCTTTGGGTAAAAGGCTGAAAGTCCCCATCTGAGCCTTGTGCTAATAAAGTTGAAACGTCCCTGCCCTGAGCTGCTGCAATCGCTCTCTTCAGCCTGTCTGTATCTCTGTCGCAACTGATATGGTCACAAGCCTGAGTGGCCGTTAAACCACAAGATGACCAGTAATGAAGAAGCCATGCTTTTACTGCTGTCACATGGATTTCCATAGCTCAAAAAAATCAGCATTGTACTCTGAAGCATTTGTGGTAGCACAGGGGAAGGTGCGGGATATTTAATTGCAATTACAATGAGCTTGAAAACAGTGTCAGCAAGCAGTGATTTTCTCCATTAAAGTGTAACTTAAACTGCATCATTAGGACTAGTTGTTTCAGACTGGGTACATAAGTTGTAAATTTTAAATAACATGTTTTGTTTTATGCATATGAGACTAAATAATGCATTATAAAGGGGATCATTTGCAGTTAAATCTTTTAAGACCAAACTGTCTGCTGCTGTATTCCTTTTGCTCTTGATGATTATTCATTAATTGTTTTGTTTTTAACTCTTTTTTTAACATAAGTTAGATACAAAAAGATGCACTTTTTCAGAATGACAATCCCATAAAAAAGCATCCATTCCTAAAAGTGACTACGTTAACCATCTTTCCTGAATAAGAACTACATGCAAAACCTTCCCAGCCTATTCAAATAAGTTACAGTTACAGTGTCTGCAAGTAAGAAGGAAAAACATGCCAAAAAAACCAAACCCAGACATAAACTAACAGATGCTCCACATGTAGCTATCTCAAATATCTCCAAGACATACTCTCTTCCTAAAACTCAAGCATTTCCGAGGCAGAAAAAATCATAACAGCAACAGGCAGGGAAGTTGCCGGAATCGCAACATGTCAAATATTAATAACAGCCTGTCGTGTCTGTGGAGCCACTCACTCCTCTCATCCTCTCAAGAGGCACAAACAGACAGATAAACAGCTCATGTTGTAAACCCAGAAGCTGTCCACACGGTCAGAGAGAGAAGCCGTCTTACCTGCCTGCTCGTCTCTGTGTTTCTCCAGCGTTCGGTCTTGGTGTATGAGTGTGTGCGCTCACACACAATCCCTCTGAACAGGAACTGATGAATCTGCACGACTTCAGCCCTGCAGCGTGCAGTGCATTATGGGGTATCGGTCTCTCTCCCTCCCTCTCTCTCTCCCTCTCTCTCTCTCTTGGTTGGCACGGCGTTAAAGGGGGATGTCCTCACCTCCTGTCTGGACAGAGGAGGGTGAGCTCACACACGCTCTGTCCACACACACGCATGCACACAATGCAGAAGAAGAAGCCTCATGATGACAACCGCCGCGGCTCTGGTTGCCCTGGAAACAGCATCCCTCCGCCCCTCCTCTCTCTGCCTTGCTCCTGTAGCTCTCTCTCTCTCTCTCTCTCTCTCTCTCTCTCTCTCTCTCGCTCTCTCAGCATATTCTGTTTAAACAGTGAAACAAAGTGGAAGAAAAAAAAAAGGTTTAACAAACTGCACCCATTTGACTTCCTCTTTTAAGGTTTACTTTGAGGCTAATGAGCTAGCACAGCAATGAGAAGAGGCACTTGTGGTCATGTGATCACTAACTGTTGCTTCTGCCTACTGAGATAAAGAGAGGGGTGGTGTGCTCATGCATTTGTGTGTGGGTTGATGTGGTGGTTCCTGGAAGCGGCTATAGTTCCTGTTTGTGGTTTCTTTCCTTTTTCACAATTGCTCCAGCCAGTGCACTGAGGCCTGCAGCCCTTTGATAACACATTTCAGTCATATTACCAACAGGGGAAGTACAGCTGGACTGGCCAATGAAATATACACAGCCTATGAACACACAATCATGAAAGCAGACAGACATACAGACGGACTGCGCCCACTGGTGTAATTATTCCAATTTCCATCATGATTCACCTTCCTGGAGGTAGGGTTGAACTGTTATTTAGTGGGATGATTCAGAATGATAATAGGAGCTCCATGGGTTATCAAGAGAGTGAGGGCTGATAGACAGAAAAAGATAGGAGAGACAGAAGGAGGAAAGGGGAGAGGTAATTTAAAGAAGAGAAGACCAGGGCGAAGAAGAAAAGGAGACAAGGCCTCCTCTCGACGGTCTCCCATGGCTACAGAGTGGGTGGCTGTCCTTCAGGCCCTGTAAATCAGAGGTGCACAGCTGAGACCTGCAGCATAACCATTGCACTATTAACCCTAACACTCAATCTTTCAACATCTATTCTTCCCTTTTTTTCTCTCTCATGTGCAACTGTCATTGCTCTCTTCCCCTCTGCTCATCAGTCGTACCCCTTTCCTTCTCTGCTCCAAGTCCACTTTAACATAAAAATGCATATAACATGCTAATAATTCTATCAGGAAACTATTGGAGGTGGAAAGAACCTAAGTAGGAAGACCAGTTAGGAAAAAAAAGGAACTACAACTCCCACAGTTCTGCTCTTGTGTCTTGCTTGTAGCCATAGGAACAGGCAGGAACTGGGAATCACTAAGCATTGATTGTTGAATTTCTCACAAGCATGATTTAATCAGTGAGCTTGGCAAAGGGCCAGCAAGGGGGCAGAGGAAAGTATAGACAAGGTGTGAGTCAAGAGATACCAGCAAGTGTGATCATGCAAGAATACATACACTTGTGTTATCTATGTAGGCTTAAAGAACAGTATTTGTTTAAATAGAATATAAGCTTGAGAGATATGTGATCCATGGCAGCACAATGCCCCTTCCTCTTTCTTGCAGCAACTGAGTGTGCATACAGTAGCAGGCATACACACATTCATACAGCAGGAGGAGAGATGCTGCATATAAGAAACACAACTCTGTCTCATATGATTTGTTCACAACAGTAAGGATACGAACAGAGGCAGACTTTACTATTAGGCAAAGATAGGCCATTTGTTGAATCTTCCACTGGACAAGAAGTTAGGCCCTGAAGTAACTCCTTTAAGAAGTTTATTTACATAACAACTTTCTTTTGACAATTTCATAAAAAAAGTCATCCTGGTTGTTCACTTATTAAATTCTTGGTTTTATTCATACAAGCGCCTGTACTTGGTAAGAATCTGCCAATAAACACTTTATGGATGAAAGTATTTGGCTACACTTTTAATTTTCTAATTTAGGGGTTTCAATCAGACCCCTTGCCACAGGTGTCTAGAATAAAGTACCTAGCCATTTGCAAACATTGGTGATACAAGATGGGTCATTCTGAAGAGCTCAGTGACTTCAAGCCACCTATGAATGCTTTGAAGGCTGTTTCTTTCCTTACCTAAGTCCTTCAAAGAATACTACCTCTGAAATCAGACAGGCCTCATCAGTTTACATTGCTATATTGGATTGTCAGACAAAGAGTCAGTTAAATTACAACAGATGAAAACACTGACAACTAGTGGTTGAAGGTCGGAAGAGAACACACAATTTATCTACTGTCATAAATTTATCAAGACAATTTAAAATAAAAGAATAATACAAGATTTTTCAGAAAAAATGTGCATTTGAACTTTATCACAAGATTTATATAATCCAAACAGGTATCATCTGTGTTTTCTGCCTCTTGAAGAAACATGTTATATTTCTGATTAGCTGACAGCCCCTCCAACACTCATGTTCTTAGTTGTAATGAAGGGTCTTTGAGACAGAGGAATGCTGAATAACCTGTACGGATTTGAAAGCCAGGGTGATTAGTACTTTGGGACTATAATGGCAACAGCAGGTGTCCACAGGCTATATGTGCCACGTCTATTCATTAAAAGCATTAACACTTACCACTGTCACACATACACACACAGAGCTCACTGCTCATTGGAGCTACTCATTACCAACAATGCAGCTCCCTTTAGGCACAATGACCATTGATTATGCATGTGCATAAAGATGGTGGTAGAAGTGCTAGTGTAATTGTAAACGCCCTTAGACTTTTCTTCACCTAGATTTTACTTTTTTACACCTATTTTGTATGAAATGTGGCTCTTCCTTGTATAGACAGTAAAGCTCTAACCATCAATCACTGTTTCACTGGATAGATAGTTGTAAATATGATTTGTTATACTGGCTGGATAAGGTTATCAAGTTTTTTTTTTATAAATAATACCCCAGAGAAAGAAAAAAATATGCCTCAGCTCTGTGAACAAGTGGAAGAGCTTACTAATTAGCTAATGTACTTAAATAATCATTCTCTTTTTAAAGGAGACTTAACAACATCTAATGCTATCCACAAACAGTGACTTGTACTGTTTGGATCCAATGAACTGTGGGTATTTGTTCTGGGGTTGTGAATGTGCTTGTATATTGAGCTTTGCCTGCACTATACATGGGAACAGTTGCATTCTAACCAAAAACTTTTGTAAGTTTTAAGTTTCAAAAGCTAAAGGTATAAAAGCTTAGCTTAAAGAAGACAGAAGATCAATGTTTTGTCTTTCTATCAATATACATGTATATTTGATGAACCAGTGGATGAATCAATCCACATTGATGGATCGTTACATCCCTACTTTCCTCTTTATCCCATGTTCTTTTTTCCTTATTTTTATGTTCATGTCCCATGTTTTTTTTTTTTTTTTTACATTTGATCATGCGAATTTCTGTGAAATCTAGCTTGTGTGGAATCACCACTGTGAATTTGTTACTATAAAGACAGCTGTGTGGTCCTGCTGAGACTGTCCTCATGTCTGTGATCACCCATGTTTTTAAAATCAGCAAAGATTAAAAATCAACTTGCCAACCTAATGAGGAAAATAATCAATAAATAAAAGTTGCAGTCTTCATCAGTAGTTACAAGTGTATGTTATTGCTATCTACATATATGCTACATTAAAATCTTAAGATATATTAAAGAAAAAGAAACCAGGCTCTTGAGCTGTGTTTGCTTCTTTGCTCAACTGTTGATTCTTAAAGGGTCAATTGGAAATTTTTGGGAAGGGCCAGAAAGTACAGTCGGCAACTCAGGAGAGAGAAAGTGCCTTAAGATGTGGGGAAAAAAGCCACAGGCTATATTTAAGCCCAGGTTGTGAAAATAACCACTAGGCTGACAGCCTCCTGATGGACAATGCTGATAAAAATGACATCTGAGGCCTGCAGCTTCCTAACCAGTATTTTTCTAGTCACTCTGTTTCTAATTGCTATTGTTTTAATTGATTTCTGCTGTTTTTTTACTGATTGTATTTGACTGTTGTTTCTTTTTTCTTGCTTGTCCTAATGTGCTTGTAATCTCGACATTGGAAATGAGGGAAACCTCAATGTCCTTTTCAGAATAAATAAAGGTTTGAATGAATGAATAAATTTCTTGTTATTCCTCAATATGCTGATGATCTGCTGTTTTAAAGGGGTTAAAACTGCTCTCTCCAGGGCACGCGGATGGTTAAGTGGTTTAAGGTGCGTCCCATGTACCCAGGCGGCCCGGGTTCGAATCCAACCCATGGCCTTTTGTCACACATCTTTCCTAACGCTCATCTCTGCTCCTAGTCTGTCCACTGTCCTCCTCTGTCTATTAAGGGCCTGAAAGGCCCAAAATAAATCTTAAAAAAAAAATTCTTCAATCTTAATTCTGAGCACAACCAATAGCCTTAAGCAAAGGGCTGCTTTTGTAAAGGTCAGGGCAGTTTAGGGTCAGAGATCAAAAACTCTGAACTGTGGGAAAATCCACATAACCAAGTGCATATGTGTCTACTGCATTTTATATCAAGCCTTCATTACCTATCAGGATGCAGAGACTGGAGTGGCAAGTGGGAGTTGGAAAATGTCCTAAGGTGGACAAGGTAGAGTTAAATCATTTGTGAAGGATGATTTGCTTGGCAGTAAATGTTGCATCACTTGTGGGGGTTGCTGAAGGAGTACAGTATGGTAAGGAACAAATATATGCTTCAGCAGTGGTCATCATTTTCATTCTGTTGATATTCCCACAGATACAGATACAGTTTAGTTGTATACCTATTATCTCATTCATTATCTGAGAAATATTATCAAGCCAAAGTAAGTCAAACATCACAAAGTTTTCCATCAAACATCCATTGCAGCAAAGCAAAGGCCTATTAAAGATGCATTTAATCTGTACAAAACAAAACTGTTAATTTATAAGCTGAACTTCCGGTGGTTTCTCAAAAATTAATTGAAATATCATTTACCCATTCCCTTATTGCTATCAGAGAGATGGAGAGGGTTGGGTTACTTGTCTGTCTCTGTTATAATAAGTCTATTCCTGCAGAGAGACTCACACCAAACAGAATGAGCAAGTGTTAAGGTCTTTTAAATATTCTTTCACATGCAGACTTTTAAGAGCTCCCCCAGCATCAGCCTAACAATACAGGCAGCTGTACAAAAACATTAATGCACCAGGCTTCCATCTTAACAAGGTTACATCATCTCTATGCTCATGCTACAAATAGAAAAAACATAACAAAGACATCTGATTGGACTAATTTAATACAGCAAACAACAAAAATCCATGACCTTTGAAGAGAAGACTACACAAACCTACAGTACAAGTCTTTAAAGGAAAAAATGTAACCAACAGCTTTACATGTGTTTGAGATGGGGGATGAGAAACTTCCACAGCAAGACACCAATGAAAGCTAAAGTTCATACAGCCAAACTCTTACACGCTTGGCAAAGAAAATTTGTATCCACAAATACAGAGTAAAACATGTGACATTTACTGAGCCGCCAAATAGTACATGCCTCTAAGAAGCTTGATCACATGTCTTTTGTGCCTTACATCTAACCATTTATGTTAACAATTTTTATATTTTGTCGTTGAAAACAGTGGCTTGTGTTATGTTGGTTACTCTTGTAACCCACAGGCCACTGTGACTCACTGTGACTCACTGTGACTCTGATATAGCCTTTTTGACCAGTGGACAAATTTGGAGGCTTTCAACATAGCCATCAGTTGTTCAAGTGATAAAGGTAAATTAAAGCCAAGATAAGTAGCAGGTATGAAAATTATTTTTAGGCAATGTCTGTAACCTCAGTGATACATGCATTTAAATAATACCTGTTCACAAAGATTATTAATCTTGCAATATTATGCAAATCTACTTTGCATTTGAATCTACAGCAGATTGGGCTCAGTACGTGGGAGAGATGTTGACATTGCTGTTGAGAGAGGTCAGCCTGGGGTTTGATCTAAGTACCTGACCCTGCCTAGAGGAGAGTCAGGGAACAGAAAAATAAAATACACACACACACAATCCAGAGCCCAGAGACTTATGCAAGCATACATATGAAACAGGGTGGGAGTGAATGAAAAATCTCAACATCGCCCTTGGTACCTTACTGTTGGTAAATATTCATAAGGCCGATCTCAAGACTCGTCGTAACATGCAGAAAGATGTGCAAATGTGTGAGACTGAGGGGGAAAGATGCAGGGAGATAATGATTATTGGAGTGTGTTGGAGAAACAGAGCAGATGCTAAGCAGGAGATAGAAGGGTGAAGAATTTCAGTGGTTAAAGGGAAACATTTTTTTTAATATGGGGTTTAGTTTGGAAACATCTTAAATGCTTTGGTCTTACAGATTTAAATACTTTAACAAACTAATTGGCAATCATGAAATCGTACTTGTGCATAAACAAAGCTAAACTACACTGTTTCAGTGGAGATTAATAGCTAATTAGAGATGCATGAACACAACTATCAAAGAACATTATGCAGCATCACTGGATGGCTGAATTTCTGAGCTACACAGAAGTATATTCAAGTTTAGGCCTACATGTCTGAAGCTTTCTCTTTTTTAAGAAATTTGACTGGAAATATCAAACTCCGACTTTTGTTGCAGTGAGGAAGCCTACAAAAAAAAAAAAAAAAACACCTGCAGCAAACCCCAGGCAATGTGAAAATCGTGATTTTCTGTTTGATTGGACAAACAAACGCCTCATGAAATCATGCTGCCTGAGGTAAATGTGAGTCCTCATCTCTCATAGTTCATATTCAGGAGGCCATGTCTTTTTTTTTTTTGGTCAAATAAGGTGCATGGTATTAAATGATTCAGAGAATTTCTTTTTTCATATTTCAAAGCCAGGCTATCCTCCCCTGAAGGTGCACACTCATCTTCTTCAGCCCAGCTCCCTGAGCGGGTTGACCCAGAGGGCAAGCTGTGGGGAAATACTGGTGGGCAGAGCAGATCATGTCCAGTCTGTTCACTAGGTATACCATAATCCTCAGCTTGTTTTCCATGAGGTCTTTCACCTCCTCAGCCTACTGTGAGAGAGACTCCACTTTTTCCTTGACAGGAGAAAAACAAACTGCTGATCTATAGAAACAATGTCCTGCTGTCAAAGTTGGATTTTCAGAAAGTTGTATTATGTTACTTCTTTAAGGAGAGGGTGATTCTTATTTTCCTCCGTATTGATTTTAGAGAATGCACACTGTGTACAGTAGTCCTGCTGTCCAATGCAGAGATTGCATCTGAGGCTTGTGATTTCACTCACACTGACAAGAGGACTGAAAGTAAAGCCACACCAACTCAAGACACAGTTGTGTGATTTCACATAAAGTCAATGCAACGCTGCTGCTTGATATGTCATTCGCTCTCACCAAAGTAAATGAGATATTTTCAGAATATTTACATAACAGAGCTTTCTCCTTCAAAGCCCCCTCCCTCTGGAACTCACTCCCTAAAACTAGCCAAACATATCCAAGACTCTACTGACTCTGGTCTTACAATGTGAGGAGTTGGAAATCGTTGCTGGGAAGAGGAATGTCTGGGTTTACTTGCTTAGCCTGCTATTACCGTGACCCCACTTCAAGCACGCAGAAGATGGATTGATGATGGATAGACAGACTGGCCCCTCTTATACCCCAATTCCAAAACATTTATTCAAGGTTGTCACAATTCAGTGTCAGGGAACATTTCTTTAGGAATTGTTCCTTAACATTTAGATAAAGTTATTTCACAGATTGGCGATCCTCTACCCATCTTTACTTCTGAGAGACTCTGCCTCTCTAAAATGCTCCTTTTATACTCAGTCATGTTACTGACCTGTTGAAATATGAATTAACTAATTACTTACAACTTGCCGTTTTTGATTAGTACCCCCTAATTTTCGAGCCTTTGGTTGCCCTGTCCTTACTTTTTAGATGTATTGCTTCTTTTTTGAATATGAGTTTAATAGATTTGCAAATCAATGCATTCTGTTTTTGTTTATATTTTACACAGTGCCCCAACCTTTTTGGAATTGCAGTTTTACATTCCAATCAGTGCTCAAGACATGTTTAACGAACCTTAAATGTGTGATTGTGCTGCACATTTTTATGTGTTGTATATGACAGCAAATAACTTTTCATTGTTTATGTTTTATATAACCATGTATTCATTATCTTTGAGGACACAGTACATAAATAGATTTATTATAATTATCAGAATCATTTGTGTATTCCAGAGATAAAATGTTGCAAAATATCTTTTTTTCAATTCCCATGACATCACACAACATTGACACTGTCGAGGGTAAATGTGTTACTCCATGCTGTCAGGATGCTACATCAGGAATAAATGTAGTCAGTCTTATTCTTTCTGGCGTTGTGTAAGGTGCAAAAACTTTCAAGAAGTAGCAAATATTTATCCTGATGGTTTGTTTTTGTAGCTCATAAATAGTCATAATTATTAGTTTTAGTCTGCTATGAAACCAACATCAGGAGCATTTCAACGATGCTGTAATTTCTCCACTATTTTTGCTTTAACTCAAACCTTGAGTCGAGGTGTTATATAATTCTTTAAAAGGCTTTTCTGGCACGAGACTGGCCAAATGAGATTAGTCCTCCGCTTCTGTATCAGATTTCAACTTTGGCCTTCTTAAAAAATTACAATCATGGGATCTATCTCTCCTTTAGCTAAAAATAAGTCTTTTCTAAGAGGTGCTGGCCAGCTTAATAGACTAATTAACTCAAATCCCTAGAGTCCTGTAACAGCCAAATGAAATTAAAAAACAGCTCACACTACACTTTGCATTAGAGCCAGTGACTTAGTATTTTTTGTTGGTGTGCAATAGTCAGCATGAAAATCCCTTTTTCTAATCTCTTCTTTTTCCCCTCAAATACACGTACAAACATGCAAATCTCTGTCACACATACACACCCCCGACGCACTGATTTTTCACTTTTCACGCCCTTTCCCCCTTTCCTTTTGAGACAGTAATCCCCAACTGCAGCACTAATAGCATTAGCAGAGCATATCCAATCCCCTTAGAACCCCAACAGGGAGCTCAGACCTACACTGAGACAGGCACTCTAGGGGACTACACTACCCATACTGCCTCAGGAAATCAGTGCATGCTGCTGTGCTCATTATTGATTTAAGTAAACTAAAACAAAGATTTAATGAAGTATTCAGTATGATTTCAATATTATCAGTAAGGTTGGTGGAACTTAAAAAAAATGCAACAACAAGATAAACAGGCATATCAAGTTCAACCGAACCAATGTTCAATCTATCTTGACAGTCGACAGTTTCATTAGTGGAAAAATATATAAAGATTATAAAATTTCCAACAGAGAACAATAATAAAAACTGCTGAGTCAAACAAGAAAACATTGCAGATAATTGCCCTGCTCTGCTGGTAATAACAGCGTGATCACTGCATTGATCGTTTATTGACAGAGTACACAGCCTTCTACCTGAGCTAATTAGTGCAGCAGAAGGCTTCTTTAGTGTGAACTGCTCTAGTGTAAACATTAACTATAGACATATTCAATTATATACATTTACAGAGCTTAACAAATTTATTAGACCACCACCCAAAGTAAGGTTTATGCCACAGCTGCACTAAATTAACAGCATTGGTAATTACCAAAATCATTTTTTATGGTTCTGCAATGGTTAATACACCAATATATAGAAGCTCTTTAACAGAAATGATATTTTTAATGCTAAAATATAACTACTATTATTGTCCATGAATTTTCAAATTCACTGACTTACAAAAAAACTGAAAAAATAGTAAAGCACATTATTATTTCTTGATTGATATGTCAAATTATAGTTATTTACTTGCATTCCTGAAGAGAAAAATGACTTTTAGTGGTTGAATGTTATGCCTGATTAATTTCTGACTTCTCAGAGAAGCCCAGTGAGCCAGCTCAAATTTGGGTATAAAAAGGTGAATTCAGTTTGAAATCCCTCATTCCTGTTCAAAATGGTAAAATTTGGAGAGCTCACTGAAAATGAAAAAAATGAAAGAGTCCACATTAAAGCACTTCATGATGCTGGATGGTGTTTGAGACAAATATGACAGGTGGTCTAATAAATTTGTTAAGCACTGTATATTTGTTAAAAATGCTATAGTTCAAAACATTTGATGTTGGCTCATTAGTAACTCCTTGAGGAAGCTTGCTACCATCATTTTGTCTGTCCCATAGGTGCTTCAGTAAACATAAGGTCAGCAGAGATGGAAAGTAACATTGCATTTACTTACACTGCAGTTATTGAGAGGCCTTTTGTGTACTTCTACTTTTTAAAATTAGTTTTAGTAGTTTTTTAAAGTCAGTATTTTACTTTTACTTAAGTTTATATGGGAGGAATTGTTTTTCACTACATTTTGAAAATCTTCTATTACCGGTCAGGTATGGGAGCATATTCTAGTTTGGCACTTCACTGGGTCAACCTTGACCATGTACTGTTCTGGCCTCCTGATGGCCATCTTCCAGGCCTGCGCCAGACCCATGCCCCATCTCTCCAAGTATTCTCCCAGCTTCCCCTTCAACAATGCACACAGTCACCCCTGGCGTGTGGACCAGCCCACCAGGTCCTGGGCCCCCAGTATGTGGTGAGCTGATCAGACTTGGGAAAGGGTGCCAAAAGCACAGCTGACCCTTCCGATCCTCGCTCTCCTGAGCAAAACAGCAATAGACAAATGGTCTTGCCAATGATACCCAAAAATCCACCAAAAAGAGTTGGTGCAAAGGAGTCCAGTTGGCGCCTCTGGCCATTAGTCAATGTCCACGCCTCACAAGAGTATAGTAAGACCAAGAGGACCAAGGCCGGAAAGACTTTTGTCTGCATGCTCCGGTACCAGGAACACCACACTGTCCTGCTCAGTGAACCCGTTGTCCCATGCACCAGTCTAGGTATGCAGTTGATCTCTGCCTCACAGGCAGCAGATCGATGGATTATGCTGCCAAAGTAGGGGAACTGCTCTACAACTTCAACAGCTTCACCATTCAGAGATTCAGACTCAGTGGCAGCATCTAAGGCATCTCCAAATGCCTGGATCATTGTTTTGGCCCAGGAGACATGCAATCCCAGCATTTCAGCTTCCTCACTCAGCATAACAGAGTAAAAAACAAAGAGAAAAGCTGAAGTAAGGAGGTCCAAGGTCCTTGTCAACGGCATGAAACTGGTCAGTATGGCGTCAATTGCACGTCGGTCAGCAGCACATACAGAAAATGCGACCACAATACACCCAAAAAGAGCTGTTCAATTTCACTTGATTATAAAGGTCTGCCTTTACTTATACAACCAGGTTGGAGATTCTTATCCTCTTGTTGTTATTGCACATTATTTCACAGTACAAGCCCCTTAGGTATCATAACTTGCTGTGCCATAATTATGACAGAGACGTGGCTAAATTATTCCATTCCTGAAACGGCGGTTAGCTTGGAAGGGCTAACAATATTCTGCCTGGATAGGAGCTGTGAACTGACTGGTAAAACCTGTGGTGGTGGTGGTGGTGGTGGTGTGTGTATCTACACTAATAACAACTGGTGCAACAATGCTCACATTGTCCACAGACATTGCTCTCCTGACATAGAGTTTTTGACTGTGAAATGTAGGCCATTCTACCTACCCAGGGAGTTTACTACTGTTAACATCACAGCCATGTACATTCCCCCTAGGGCTAACACCAAAGAGGCTCTGAGTATTCTCTACCATTCCATCAGTGACTTTCAGAGTACTCAACCTGAGGGAGTTTTCATTGTTGCTGGGGACTTCAATCAGGCCAACATGAAAACTGTCCTCCTCATTTCCATCAGTATGTGGACTTTGCAACCAGGGGGAGGAATACACTGGACCTGGCCTATAGTAACATCAAAGAGGCTTTTAGAGCAGCACCTCACCTCTACCTTGGCTCCTCGGATCGTCTCTCTGTCATGCTTATTCTATCTTATAAGCCCCTGCTGATCAGAGAGAGGCCTTCTGTTAAGCAGGTTAAGAGTTTGGTCTGAGGGGCTATGGAAGCCCTGCAGGACTGTTTCGAATGTACGGACTGGGACATGTTCAGAGCAGCTGCAACATACCACCAGAACACAAATGTGGATGAATATGCTATGTCAGTGACGGATACATTCAAAAGTGCATGGAGGATGTCAGTGTCATCAGAAACATCATCACCAGGGCCGCCCACAAACCATGGATGACTGGGGAAGTATGTGCCATGCTGAAAGAGCGGAACACAGCTTTCAAATCTGGGGACATGGTGACTGTAAGAACAGCTGGAGCCAATCTTAATCGTGCCATAAGGAAAGCAAAGCGAGCCCACAGCCTGAAAATTCAGGCACTCTTCCATGATCCTAACAGCACAAGGAATTTGTAGCAGGGTATCCGGGAAATTACAAACTATAAGGCAGCCCAAGCACCTTGTAAGGATGACACTGACTTCCTCAACAAGGTCAGCGAACATTTTGGTAGGTTTGAGCCGCTGAACACCACCCCAGTGAGGAAGACTATTCCACACCCAGATGAAGAAGCATTGAATCTGGTAACATCCGTAAGACCCTGAAACACATCAACATTCGTAAGGCAGCGGGGCCGGACCACATACCGGGGCGGGTGCTCAAAGAGTGCTCCAACCAAGTTCTGACAGACATTTTTAACACCTCCCTGAGCCATGCCATCGTACCATCATGCTTCAAGAAGGCCTCCATCGTACCAGTGCCCAAAAAACCTTCAGTTACCAGCCTGAACGACTACCGCCCTGTCGCACTCACCCCAATCATAATGAGGTGCTTTGAGAGACTTGTAAAGTAACACATAGCCCCCCCCACTTTTGACCTACTTCAGTTTGCTTTCGCTCCAAATGCTCCACAGAGGATGCAATCTCCTCTGTATTACATCTGAGCATGCACCACCTGGAGGAGAGAAATGCCCCCATGCGTATGCTGTTTTTGGATTTCAGCTCAGCATTTAACACGGTCATTCCCTAGCATCTAATAAGCAAACTGGTACCCTGGGGCCTCAACACCACACTATGTAACTGGCTCCTGGACTTCCTCTCAAATAGGCCTCAGGCTGTGTGTGTGGGGAAGAACACCTGAGCACTGGTTCTCCCCAGGGCTGTGTTCTAAGTCCACTGCTCTTCACCTTGATGACCCATGACTGTGTTGCTAGGCACACTACAAATCCCATCATGAAATACGCCGATAACACAACAGCAGCGGGTCACATCCCGCAGACAGACAATGATGACCTGGCCTATAGAGAGGAGGTGCTGCAGCTGGTGGACTGGTGTGAGGAAAACAACCACATCCTGAATGTTGACAATACAAAGGAGATTATTGCTGACTTCAGGAAGAACCAGACCTGTCACCCACCACTGATCATAAACAACACAGCAGTGGAGGTGGTAGAGAGCACCAAGTTCCTGGGGATGCACATAACAGCTAGTCTGACATGGACCACAAATACAGCTTCTCTGGTAAAGCGAGCACAGCAGCGTTTGTTCTTCCTCCACAGGATGAGAAGAGCACACCTCCCTACCAACATCCTCACCTCTTTCCACAGAAGCACCACAGAGAGTATTATGACAACTTGCATCTCTGTGTGGTGTGGCAGTTGCTCAGCTGCAGATTGGAAGAGCCTTCAGAGAGTGGTGAGGACAGCAGAAAAAATCATTGGTACCTCTCTTCCCTCCATCCAGGACACTGGTTTCAAATGCTGCTTGTTGCGAGCGAACAACATTATCGAGGACAGCACACACCCATATCATGGTCTGTTCTCTCTACTGCCCTCTGGCAGGAGGTATCACAGCCTGAAGTGCAGAACAGTCAGGTTCTGCAACAGTTTCATTCCCCACACAATCAGACTGTTAAACTCAAACGGTTTTGGACTTTAAACTCCACACCACAAACTCAAATAGCCGAGGCCCGCACTGTTTTAAAGGCACTTTAGTGGGTGCATCTTAGTGCAGTAGATTTGCAGCTGGAATGCACTTTATCATGTTTCTTTTAGATGATAGTATTTATTATTACCCACGCCGATGAAATCGGCAGGGGGTTATGTAAAGGGTTCTGTATTTTTGTTTCTTTGTTTCTTTGTTTGTATGTGTACAAGATAACTCAAGAACAGACAGTCGGATCTTCACCAAACTTTCAGGGAATATTGGGATAGTGACAGGGAAGAATCGATTAGCATGCACTAAGTCCTGTCTGGTAACAACACTCCTTAGGTTGACATCACTCCCGTATCCTTACGCTTTTTAGAACGTGAAATAGTGCCATTATATTATGTCACACTAATGTTGAATATGTAAGGTTTAGCATTGTATTCTTATTGGCAATTAAGGTACAGAAGATCTCAGATGACACAGGGTAACACAAAAGTTATGTAACTACCAGTGCAACTAATTACTTTTTGCTGTAACTAAGTAATGTTATGCATTACTTTTAAAAGAAAGTAACAAATAATGTGTAATGGATTACTTTATTTGAATAAGTATCCCAATAATAGAAATAATTAATTTGAGCAGTACATGATGTAATATCAGTTCTTCTGCCAAAAATCGTGATTTTTAATTCTAACCACACAGTAATTTGCAGTAGTATTCTATGTATTTGAAATTTCGTTATAGTTTTACCTTACAATAATTAGCTTGATACAGAGACTTGGTGGCTTTTGAGGAGCCTGAACTCAGTTGGGGGTCCAGGAGTCCTTCCCAGGATCTTTTTTGTGTGTGTTTCTTACTGTAGTTTGATGCTTGAACACCTTATCTACATTCTAAATATTCATCTTCATCTTCATCCTTTGCCGCTGGCCTGTGAGCAGGAGACCCCTGGTAATAGCCCTATGGTAAAACTGCCCATGCTTTGGTTTGTCATAACTGGAAAACTTGGCACAGGGCTTTTATTGTACCTGTTTTTATTTGCTTATTTGTAACTAACACTGTTACAAACAGAATAATAAAACATTTCTGCCAATCAACATGAGTCACTTCTGTATGATTGTATGTATTCATGCCTGAAACAATCTATGAAAAGCATGCTCAAAGAAATGCAAAGCTCTGTGTGTTTATATGAGTAAAACGTTTGAGACAATATTAACATAGTATTGGAAATTGGGAATTCAAAACTGCATCCTGGTTTCTGAGGAATTTGCTGTGTTGATGAATTATTCATTTACAGAAAGCAGACAAGCATTTGCATGTAAAAACGTTTTATGTGCCAACATGCATGCTGTGTGTATATGCTGTGGACATATATAGATACAGAAGACTAGACAGATGGATGGATGGATGGATGGATGGATGGATGGACAGGTAAGTAGGTTGATAGGTAAACAACTTTTATGGATGGACAGACATAGAAAGAGATAGGCATGTCCAGTAAACCAGCAGAGCACTGGTCTCCCCTCATCAAGGCCCCCCGATAATCAGTCTCCAAACCACAACCCGCCTTCCCTCCATCTCCTCTCCGTTAGCCAAAGCTCACAGTGAGTCACTGACTCAAAAACAAGCTGCAGTCTGACACGACATAAGCTTAAAAGTAATTATTCTACTATGCAGAGTCAGTACTGTTTTTTTCCCCACTTTCTGTGTATGTGAAAGAGAAAATGATGTAGGCACAAGAAGGGAAGGAGGAAGCTACAAAGGGGAAGGAAGAGAAAAAAAAACAGCAGTTATGTGTCAGGTCTAAGAATGAGCTGTAACCTAATGAGTGCAGATGAAAGCTGACTGTCTAAACTAACTCAATTCTTTGCTCTGCTAGTCGCACTTCTTAGCGTAATGATGTTTGCTTCAGACTACTGATGCCACAGTGCAACGCTGGGTTGCCTTTTTGTGGTCATATGTTTTTGGCCTCTCCCATGTGCAGAATGTTGAGCTTGGCTAGAACCAAACAGGGGCTGACATCACCCACACTGCTCAGCAGACATCCGTTTAAGACTTGTTTACAGTGGTGAAACCGCCGGCATGCCTCTGTCCCCGCTCGTATAAACACAGAATGGAGCTGACCATGTGCACACTTGTGCGTGAGTGTGCAGTGTTTACACAGAACAGATAGAGAAATATAACCAGACCAGGAGGTAAGGCTGCAATCTGTGGAGTTGTGGTTAAACACAGAACAGGACTGTAGCAACGTGAGGGTGAGGATGTTCCTGGGAGGTCTTTGTAGAGGGGATCAGAGAGTTTTGAGGGGGCAAGGTGTAGTGTGTACACAGAGGTGAGGAGGAATGTTGTAAAGCTGTTTGTAGAGTCAGCAGGCCAATGAAAATGCGTAGTTGTTGGAGCTCTGCCAAAGCCATGATAGGAAAAATGAGGAAACAGAAGAAAATGGAGGACTGGGAATGAATGAAAAGAATGGGATCTATAAAGAGAAATCTCAGCCGTCTTGTCCACTGAGCCGAGTTTTACACTTTTCATAAGAATGCAGTCCCAGGTTAATGAAATCTGGGAAGCTCTCTCTAGAATTGAATCAAAGCACATCCTGCCCCACTGCACCATTTCTTAACACCTCCATCTCACTGCAGAATGTGTTCATCCTTTTTGTTTTATGCCGCCGATCAGCAGCACATCTGTTTCACACATCACTGTGCTTCCTGCATACATTCCTGTAGCCATCCATACTTGCTAGGTGTATGTATGTGTATCCCTCTATAGAGACAAAATGAAAGAACATATACATTACATATTCTTTCCTTGTCCATCCAGAGGGACTGAAATGAAGAAGACTAGGAACACTGCAAAAAAAGAAAAAAGCACACACAATAGAGCAAAGGGTTGGATAAGAATTATGTCTCAGCTTCTTGTCTTTTGTGTCATTGGTAAATAAAGATCAAACCCTTCTAAATAAACTGATATGCAAAGGTTTAAGGCTTTACAAGAAACATGCCTCTGGAAATATAAGCTTCTCTCTACTTATACAGTAGAAATTATATCATAAAGATTAATTCAGGTGTCAGAAAGGAGACAATGTATTCATGGTGGTGGAATAGAAAGAAACATAATGCGACAACAGATTATAGGGGAGCAGGGGAGAGATGAGTTGGTACACCCTGCAAAGGATGGTCAGGGGTTTGATTCTAAATCATCACATGCTTAAATATTCTTAAGCAAGATAACAACCCCCCAAAAAAGAACTGTCAGTTGCGCAGTTATTTTGCCAGACACTGAATCAGTGTATAAATGCACTCATGTGAAAGGTTTATCCTAACATGAGGGATATCAAGAAATTGGAAGAGGTGGGTTGGAAGAGGTTTCGATGGTGGTCTATTTTAATGACAGTCTTTCTCGTCTTTATGGTAGCATCAGTCACAGATGACACTACGTAGCCCTTCAAGACACGCAGGAGTGACAGTGCTCCCAATGCATTTCTATATTTAACTGCAGGCAGAATTGTAACCAAATGAGATTCAGCAATCATTCTTTTTGCATATAAAACCAGAGGAGTAACACTAACATATTACTCATTCAATGTGTTTCAGAATAATGTTTCCTTGCAGAAATATCCTTCCTTCTTTTGCAGAAATGTAGTAAAAAGCACACACATCAAAAACAATACATCATAATATGAGCCAGACTGTTGCCTTGCACAGCACTTCCTACTTTACGTGTACGTGATGAGGTATGCTGATGTTTTGTCTGCAGGAAACATATCGCATTGTTTTCTTGCAGGTCATAACCCACACTTGTTATTGTTTCAGCATGGTCTTCTGCAAACATACAGTTGCAAGGAAAAGTATGTGGACCCTTTGGGATTTCTGCATAAATTGGTCATAAAATGTGTTCTGATCTTCATCTAAGTCACAACAACAGACAAAAACAGTCTGTTGAAATTAATACCACACAAAAAATTATATGTTGTCATGTTTTTATTGAACAAACCATGTAAACATTCACAGTGCAGTGTAGAAAAAGTATGTGAACCCCTAGGCTAATGACTTCTCCAAGAATTGCAGCCAGGAGTCAGCCAACCTGAGATTGGATGTGTTGGTTAAAGCTACCCTGCCCTATAAAAAACACACACCAGTTTTGAATTTGCTGTTCTCAAGAAGCATTGCCTGATGTGAATCATGCCTGGCACAAAAGAGCTCTCAGAAGACCATGATCAAGAATTGTTGACTTACATGAAGCTGAAAAGGGTTACAAAAGTATCTCTAAAAGCCTTGATGTTCATGTGTCCACGGTAAGACAGACTGTCTACAAATAGAGAAAGTTCAGCACTGTTGCTACTCTCCCTAGGCATTGTTGTCCTGTAAAGATGACTGCAAGCCAACAGAATGGCTTCAACAGAAAAAAAAAATACGCCTTCTGGAGTGGCCCAGTCAGAGTCCTGACCTCAGCCCGATTGAGATGCTGTGGCATGACCTCAAAAGAGCGATTCACACCAGACATCCCAAGAACATTGCTGAACTGAAATAGTTTTGTAAAGACGAATGGTACAAAATTCCTCCTGACCGTTGTGCAGGGCTGATCTGCAACTACAGGAAATGCCTGGTTTAGGTTATTGCTGCCAAAGCAGGGTCAACCAGTCATTAAATCCAAAGGTTCACATACTTTTTCTACCCTGCACTGTGAATGTTTACATGGTTTGTTCAATAAAAACATGAAAACATATCCTTTTTTTGTGCAGTATTAGTTTAAGCAAACTGTGTTTGTCTATTGTTGTGGGTTAGATGAAGATCAGAACACATTTTATGACCAATTTATTCAGAAATCCAAGAAATCCCAAAAGGTTCACATACGCAACTGTATGTATGCTCAAAAGTGTCTGGCACACTTAGAGATTTGATTGCATTACTGTAAATAGTTTATCTTCTATAAACATGCTGTCTATTTGCAAATTGAGCATAATTTCATTTTATCTTCGTTTTTGCCTTCTAAGACATGGCTGGCGTTACAACATGGAAATGCTCACAAGTCTGTAGACCACAGGCTGCTGATGGAAACATGGTTATACAAAGCAAGTCATAAGAAATTAGAAAATAGGATAGAGAAAAAAGATGTTTAAACAGAGAATGGACAGACACTTTTACATTTTCCATTAGCAGTGTAAAACTGACTTGTAGTTTTCAGTAATGGGGTTATTGCTAAATGTGATAATGTCAAACATTACTACAAGGCAAAATGCACATCACTGGAGTGAATGCACCACATGGTGGAAAATAAATGACCCTAGAGCCTGATATGATAGATTTACCAGAACCCTGAGTCAATCAAATACTGGCAGTATTTTAACTGGACACTTTCCTGCTTTTAAACACGCTGCGGTCCAACCACTTTTAAAGAAACCAAATCTTTACCCTTCTCATCCCAGTAATTTTAGACCAATTTCTAAACTCCCATTTTTTGCCAAAGTTTCACAGAAAGTAGTTTTAACACAGATTTTAGATTTTATGAATGATAATGACATCTTTGAGAAATTTCAATCATGTTTAGAGCACAACATAGTACAGAGACCACCCTCCTCAAAGTAACAAATGACCTTCTTTTAGCTGCAGAAAGAGGAGAGAGTGCAATTTTAATTCCTTTAGATTTAAGCGTGGCATTTGATACAGTTGATCATGCCATTTTAATAGAACATCTCCAGTCCTGGGTCGGTGTCAAGGGATCTGCACTTAGTTGGTTTTATTCCTATCTTTTAAACAGAACCCTTGCGGTCACCATAGGTAACCACACATCGTCCACCTCTCCTATTACCTGTGGTGCACCACAAGGTTTTATTTTAGTCCCACTTTTATTCTCTGTTTATATGCCACAGTTGACATACTAGCTTTGGTCCACAGTCCCGAACATTTGGCAATGGCACTCCTGTATACCGCTCTTGTTCCGGTGTGTGTAGACAGCCATCTCTCCACATCCGTGGTGGCGATGAGATTGAGTGTGTGCAAAGCACATCTGTGGTGTGGAGAGAGGACAAACCTGTTGTCATCACAGGTGGAAAGCACATTATGTAGATCTGCAAACGTAACTTCTTCACTCTCATCCTCCTCCTCTGCCTCTGATCTGAATTTGTTTTCTGATACACTTGAAACACCTTAACAAAATTGGAGCCGTCGTCAGTGACTGTGGCTGTCACTTTCCCACTGATGATGTGTGTATCTGTTCAATCTTGCTGGCGATCGTGTCAAAAGTGTGTCTGCCTCTCACTCATCTGCATGCAATGGCGGCTTTCATACGCTGCAACGAAGTGGGCTGGATCCAGTGCGCTGTCATTCCCATAAAACTTTTGTTGTTTGCAGTCCACAAGTCCGCAATGGTGGAAAAATATTCCACACATTCAAAGGGTTTTTTTTTCAGTTCTTTTTCCATATTGGTGTAAGCTTTGCCAAGGTAGCTGGCAAATGTTTTTCTGTCAGGCACATTTCCTCCCTGTGTGTTACGCGTCATTGGGATTTTGTTGACTATTTTGCTGAAAGATGAAGACTCCATCGTTGAAATTGGAAGCATCTCTTCCACCACATAACCAGCTACAAGCTCATTGATTTCCCTTAGGCTGACAGTTTTGGCTGAACTGAAAACTAGTCTTTGCTGTTTAGGAGCTGTGGCACCACTGGCAACTCTCTCCTCTCCCATAGGCCTGGCAACAAGTGTCGCGGTGCCATGTTTAGCTTGTAAATGCTTCTTTAAATTTGATGTAGAGTTCTTTGCAGCTGACAAAAACTTGTCCTCCCGGCACAATTTACACTTCACCGTGATGTTCTTGTCCTTTTTGTTTAAAAACCCCGAATAATGAGAATATTTCCAGGACAAAAACGCGGTCTTCTCTGACTCCACCTTCTTGCTCGCTGAACTCACATGGCAGGCATGCGCGCTGACACAGATGAAGGTTTACCTTCCGCTTCTACGCCGATGGCTGCTCCAAGAGAAGAGAGGAGACTGCGCTGATCCTTCTTGGATTTTATTTTTATTTTGTTTCTGTGTCCAAAAAGGATGAGAGAATTCAAGTATATTTTCCCAGTCACTGTTACTTTTTTAAAAAGTAACTAGTAAAAGGATTACTTAAAATGCAAAACTAATGCGTTATGTTACTCGTTACTACAAAAAAGTAATCTGAGTACTCTAACTGATTACTTTGTAACGCGTTACCCCCAACACTGTTTAGGAGTAATCTTTGCAAATCTCAACTTTGAACAACACATTAAAACAGTTGTACAGTCCTGCTTCATCCACATCAGAACAATCACAAAAATCAAACCCCCCCCAAAACGAGGTAGTAGACATGCATAGCTCCAATGCTAACCTCAGCTATACAGGCTAGCATTGCTGTGGTATTTGAACAGCAGAGCTTGTTGGTGGCTAAAATCCATGCCTATTGGAAGACATGTAAAAAATCTTGTCTGCTAAGAGAAAAATTCAGTGTGACTCTGTTATTTTTTTAAATAAAGAAATGTAGCCCAGTTATGGTTAAACTAATGCTAAATGGACCTCTATGCTGCAATTATCATCAGAAAATTTCTACATAATTTCTACATACTGAATATAAAAAGCAGTGATTTTCACCACAGTTTAAATGGTTTTCCTGGCATGGAGGTGATCAACATCACAAATTACTCAGTCCTGCAGAACCCCTAGCGTCCAGCCCTGTCTAGTCAGATGATGGGAGACAAGAGTCTTGAGGAGATTTGTACTGAGCTAAGAGGCTAGCTGACCACCTTTAACACAAAAGAATTCCTAATTTTAATGTATGTCATCTTTAATGTATGTCACATTAGCTAGTTCCCGCTTGAGTGCCAGTTTCCTTTCCTCCATCCTTTGGCATTATTTATTCCACATTTAAAAGCCAAAGTGGTTGCAAATGAAGAGTCATTTGGGAGCCAAACAGCCAGCTCTGCCGAGCTTAGCCTAATGATCTGGATCTTTTAAAAAGATGTATTTCCCATCAATGTAAGCAAGACTCAAGGTTTGTGGGATGGAAATCAGCTGAGGAAACACGGCTATGATCAGAGCTTAATGTGCTAAAACATGGCCAAATTATACTGAAAAAAAACCTGACTGCTTTGTGGAAATGGACCATACATGAGCAGCAGGATTTAGACAGGTGCTTTTAAAAATTCCTGCCTACTGCTGTTTCTCTGGGACTTGGAGGGGGGTTGCTTTATTTTGCTTGAATATTTCACTACTTCTGGGACACAGGAGTAGCTAAAGTATTAATATTGTTTATATTTTTACACTTTGAACCTTTGGCATAGTCATAAACAGCTCAAAACATAGCCTATTTGGGTGTTCTCCACTGCTGCTCAACGTCATCTGCAAAGATCCTGTATTATAGCTACATCTGAGCAAAACCCTGCACCGGCAGTAGCCACTGCTGTCAGCTTTCAGTCCAATAAAACCCCACCTGTAGTTATCTACCACTTTGTTCTCCTCAAGCGACACTGACTGGCATGACCCAAAATGGTGCAGATTCCAAGATGGATTTGTCAATGACAGTCATCAAGTCTGGCCAATCCATCTGCTTGTCAAGGTTAACAGCCTGCCTCATTTGATAAAAGAGTAGTAGCAGTAATAAAGCAGTAAAACAGAAGTAATAGCAGCCATACAGAAAATTGAGGGTGCAACCAAACTTGAAGAATCATGATGAGTCGTGATGAATTGTGATGCATCATAATATCCAATCCAAGTGAACATTTAACCTGATAATCAGAAGTGAATCGCATCATGAGACCTGTCGAGATGCACAGCTGTGAAAAGAAAAAAGAAATTTTACTTAAAGCTAGTGTTGTTAAAAGATCGTTTTAGGGAACACTAGATTCCAGGTTACTTTCTCAGAATGTGAATCTGTTACTCATGCCATGGTTCACTTCTTGTAGCTTAGGGTTAGAATATTTGGGTCTTGAACAGAAGTACTGCCATCCCTAAATCTGCTGCAAGTTTAGCTTAAATTCTCAAACAGAGAGATTTTAAGCTGGGACATGAAATGATGATACTCTTATTAGAGGACAAAGAAGTGCTTTGAATTACTACACACTAGAAACTGTTCACGGAGCAAGGAACAAATCTGTGCAGCTTCATTTTAGATTTATCTCCATCTGAGCAAAAATCCAATTTAGATCCCCCCTCCTTGACCACATAGCAATCTAACCTCCTCTTCATGATGCAACATAACTCAAGGACAGTGAGTCAGCCAGTCAATATGAGCCTAATCTAATCCTTGGTGCAGAAACCTGAGCAGCCATGAGACAAGCAGAGAGCTGTGATGTCACAGGGCAAGACCTTCGCCCCATCTACCTGCTGAGAGAGGCAATGAAGGCGAGAGCAGGATGGGAAAAGGAATAAGAAAAGGGAGAGGATGCTCTTCTCATTTCTGCACTGACATCTTTTTTCTTGTCTGTGTGCAGCAGAGCGCAAAGTCGAGACATTAGGATCATGTCACTCATAATCGCCACCTGGGGAGGAGTACAGGGAGAGCAACTGACCAATGAGAAAAACGGGAGAAAGCTGAGAAAGAGGTGAGACAAAGAAGGTGAGACTGAATCAGGGACTTGCAGGAAAAAAAGACAACCAGCACACGAGGAAAACCAAACGCAAATGCATGCTTTATTAAATACATTTGGCTTCTCTCAACGTTTTTGTTGTATACCTCTTCATATGAGAAGAAAATAAAACAATCTTTTTCGACCACTGAGCAAATACTTCAATTCTTGGTGCTGCTGTCTCTCTAGTCCAGTGAGCACCTCCAAACATGATCTCTGCTTATTTCCTCTCTTTATTTTCTCAAAACCGAGTAGACCGAGACAAATTCCTGCGGGTGTGTTATTTTGGAGAGCTGTTGACCACTTTAGGAATGGCTGGCAGAGCGAGTCTTGTCTTTTGGTGCCAACACACACAAGCTAGGAAGTCAAAGACACCACAGAGGAAAGTGATGACTCCTCACCTCTGACACTGAGACCTAATATAGAAAAACATTTAATATTTGACATGTCAGGATGACTTGGGCAATTCATCTTACTTTTTTGGTTCAAACAGAAATCTCCAGAGTTGAAAAATTAAGCTGAAGAGAAAAATGAGACTTCCTTGAGTGTCCACTTGAGGCGGTCTCTACAATCTGAAAGATACATATACTTCTGAAATTCAAATACAATTGCACTTGCATGTATACAGAAATGTTATTCTTTTAAGCTGTGTTCTAATATCATTATATTATTATTTCTAGGGCTGTCAAAGTAAACACGTTAATAATGAGTTAACTTAAATTCATTCTAACACCACAATCTTTTTGTTGCACGATTAATGCATGCATTTTTAACCCTCAACCCATCCCATAGTTTGTGAGATCAGGAAGCGATGCCGTAGCGATGTTGGTTGCAAGCCAGTAGAGATGGATAAAGGAACGGGACTTTTGAATGGTGAGTTCCTTTAAGATCATGCCAGATAAGACAGAAGTTATTTGCACTTACTGTCGACAGGAACTGAGTTGCCTGAAGTTCATAGAGTCTTTAATACTCTGTACCCTGTGCACACCACCAATGCAGAAAGCTGCCCCCCTAACCAAAGGCAGGCCATGCTTGATTGTTTACATTGAGATGCTAAGACAACTCTGCAAGCAACAATCTTTCAACAGTGGTTGCTAAATAGGTGGAAATAATTTGTATCTAATGGCTGCATTTATTAACTTCATTGTGGTATTATTCAATAATGTTACATTAAAGTCAGTATCCCCATCTGTTGTTGCTTGTTGGGCTTGAGTTTACCATGTTAGGCTCTGAGCATATTTTTGGAGCATTCACTATCTTTGAGCTTAATCTAAAGAATCTTTTTGGACATCATCTGTCATTGTTATGAAAAAACATCTGCATAAAAAAGCATTTTTGTCCACTCATGTGTTGATAAGGGTATTTAATTCTTGAGAAATTTTCGTGTATGGAACATTTAGAACAGATAAAAATAGCATGATTAATTTTCAATTAATCACAAGTTAACTATGAAAGTTGTGATATTAATCGTGAATAAAAAATTAAATCCCTGTTATTTTAATACTAAACAGGAGATCAGCAGCACTCACTATGCCTGCATGGTAAGTTCATTGCTTTTTCTATAGGACAGGTGTAAGGTGGAACAAACTCACCTAACTCATATGATTCAATCAAAATGCACAAATACCCATACCTGATCATTTAAAAACTTGAGCAGATTTCTCTATCAATTTGACACTAAACATTTCATGAGTCCTCACCATAGCACTCATGACATCACTGAGGGTAATATGAACATACTGTATGGGAATTGGCCAACAAAGAAATTAACAGTTGGATAAAAGATTAAGATGAGAGTAGGACAACATCTCCCTATGGTGAAAAGATGTAATGGGGTATGATAAGAGGTGATACTGCCTGCCTGCTTGTCTAAATCATGGTACTAACCGGAGCTGAACATGCCAACTACCTCTTTTTGTCTTGTCACTCTGATTGGCCTATAATGGATGTGACAGAGAGAACACTCATCCAGTCACCCTCAAAGATAAAAAAGGCATGTCCTTCCCAAACACTTTGTAAGGCAAGTTTCCCAGATGGATGTGAAATACATCCCGTGCAATGGATATATGACACAGTCCATCTAAGATGTCTGGTTAGTAGGGGTGTGATGAGATCTCTTGCCACGAGATCTCGCAAGATCAAAACACCACGAGATTTCTCGTCGCGGAAAAATCAATCTCGCAAGATCAATATTGCGCAGACACTTGGAGCAGCAGCTCTCCTTACAGAAAACAATACCAAACTGGAAGTTATAAAAGCTCACTAAGTTGCCCTGGACACCTCAAAACTGTTGGCGAGAGAGCAAATGAGGAAACGGAGCTTATCCAGTATCCATTAAGATGACCGCTCCAACCACACCCTCGCGTGCACTACTTGGGCCGCACATGATCTGCCTATGCATCATCATATTGTGTGAATTGATGAAATGCTGCTGGTGAAAGCCTGTGCAGTCTCCATGAGGAGAAAACAGCGTTTATTTAGTTTGTGTATGCGCGTAGACTCGCTCATAGTGCTGCTATTTGCAACTTTGAGTGGCGGCTTTGTCATTTCTCCTTCTCGTCTCACCATCTGTCAGTCACACATACATCAGCTGTTGGCTGTGCGTATCATCAGTCAGAAGCTTAACATGTGTAGCGCAACGGGTCTGCATACTGCAGCGGTAAACTTAGTAAAACAAACTCTGTTTGAGCGCCATAGAGTCCACTGTTAACTCCAAAAAGTGAAGTTAGAGCTTCAGTTAACCACGTCCTGTTTGTTGTCTGACAGCAGACAGAGACACACTCACTCACCAACGCACACACATTAACACACACGCTCATCTGTGCATCGTGTCCAACACTGTTAAAGCTCATATCAGAAAAAGACCACAAAACGATACAATAATCTATTTCTTTAAATTACATGTTATTGACTTAAAGATTTATTTTGAGTGTTTAAAATATAGATGTCCTTAAAGAGGATGAAAAATAGTTTGATTTTACTGATGCAGCATATTTCAGTGCTAAACAGTGCTAAAAGTACTTTTAAAATAATCTAAGTGCTTTTATTATATATAATTAAGTATATTAAAAATTGTTATTGTAATTGTAGCGATGAGTGCATAGTATAGTAAATTTAACATTTTGTAGACTGTTAAAATGAAAGGTTTGATTTTAAGAGCATTAAAATGTACAGTTTGAGTCAAAGTTAGACAAAACATACTCGTTGGAAGCAACGATAGCCTATTCAGTACTTAGTTCAAACATTTTTGAATAGACCTGAATGCGTTATAATTATGAATTTCAGTTGTATAAAGGACGTATTATCATCCATGTTTTTTTTCCCAAAATTAAAAAAAAAGTGTAAAATCTCGTCTCGTGGGCCCAAATATTGTCTTGTCTCATCTCGTGAGATAAGTGTCTCGTCACACCCCTACTGGTTAGTACTTTTTAGTTTATTCTTTTCTTCTTTTTCTTGTTAATCAGAAATCTAAATATTTTCAGTAAATTACTGCAGAATCACTGGTATGGTATGGTATGTATTAGTGAAGAGCAGGAATCACACAGCCTGATGTTACGCAGCGATATGATAAAAAAAATATTAATCTGCAATACTGTTCTTCTTGTAGAGGCGTATTTACTGTGCAGCAACTTAAGAAATAGATCACTTTCAAGTGAAGGACTGTTAGAGTCATTGCTAAAATGCATTGCCTTTTCGACTTGCAAGGGTGTAAAATGACAGACTTTCAGAACATTGCAGAGCAACCCATGTCAAGCAGTTGTGAGTTTAAACTCATCTCATCACGAATCTGTGGTCTGGCCTGGGCTTTACAATCTTGAGTCTGATAAATAGTAGTTTTAAGCTACCTCCACAAAACTAATGTGGAAAAACACAAGAGTAAATTAGCGCATTCACTGGCTAATAAATTATCCACAGGTGTTGACTATTGGTGACAATTTTGGTGTATAGTATGTTAATCTTTGTCTCTTTTCCAGCCCCGGGTAATCTTATAGGGGCAACGTCAATAACTCAATACAGACGATGTTTTTATCTCACTTAATTTCACTGGCATCGGGTAAATCATGTCTCCACTCAGCTTATTGTTTTCCTTCAGGCTCTTTTTCAAAACTCTTCTCTTCATGAGTGCAGTGACAGATTTCAATGGTGTCCTTCATTGTGCTACAAGAGTTCTCTATCCCATGACACCATGTGACACCAATTAGAAAGCTGTAGATATGACAAGCCATTGGTCCAAATGCTGTAACTGGCAAAAAAAAAGAGCCTCTCTTGTGTTTTTGTCTGATATTATGGATAAAACTGGGGGGAGTAAAATCGAAACATGTCAAGAGAATTACTGGGATGACAAGGATAGGAAGAGTGAGTGGAAAAAAAGAGAGGTTGATGTCAATGATGGAAATGGACGTTTTCTGTCGTCAGCCCACACTTGAATGTCAGCTGATAAAGCTGCCGACTCAGGCCTCACAGAGGAAGAGTGACAAGAGTGCTGGTGTGCTGACAGAGAGCTGGGAAATTTAAGAAATAAAGGCCACTTTCCCCCACTGTCTAAAGCCAAGAACAGTATTTCACAAATCACCACAGAGGCTTACAAGACACTCATTGTCTCTACTTACCCTGCTAAACCATTACAATGTGTTTTACATAAAATAACCTGTTTCACAGCTCCCAGGTTTCCCCACATGAGCTGGGTGATGTCATCAAGTCAAGACATAGAACAGGAGGGCCATTATTCTCAGCATGGTGTGGTAACATTCACATTTGTACAAACCTGGTGATGCCGGTAATGAAACAAGAGAAGACTTTTAAAAGGCCTTGAGGTGTGCAAAGTGTGTGTGTGTGTGTGGGTGTGTGTGTGTGGGTGTGTGGGTGTGCGTGGGCTTTTGGAAAACAACTCCCAGAAAAGAAAACTGCCACCTGCTGAAATGAATGATAGCAATTTACATGAGTTCAGTATGACAAGGAGGCAAATCACACACAGATGTTGCTGTTCAGACAGCACCCCTGTGTGTCACACAGCTGCCAGTTTAATGTGGGTACAAGTTTCATGGCTTGTGAAAAATCCACTTTTAAGCTACCGTTTAGGAAAAGCAGGCAGCTGCTAACTGCAACCCTGACCATTAAATGCATGACAAAGTGTGCATACACAAACATTGCATTTTTAAAAAATCTGCTTTAGGCTAGGATCACAGCAGGGCAGTGGGAAAGCAAAGATGTTGTACAAGCTTTGCATGCGGATGTAAAGCAGTGAGCTAAAGGCATGGTTTGATATCAGTTTTCCTTGATTGACCTTGAGAGCTGGCTATCAGAAGCTGAAGTGAAAACATGGCAGGGTCAGATATCAGCCCTGGCTGAGGCCAGGAAGTCTTTGCTCTGCAACGGGTCCAGTGACCAGCGTAGCGATTAGCTGACTGTTAGCTGACCTAACAGAGTTTCTTTTGAGTTTATACATCCCAGTGGACAGCAGAGGCAATCATATCAGTAATGCTGAGAAGGCCTGACACAGCATTTACCACAAGCATGTGTAAAACAAGCTTCCAGAGCGGCTGAAAAAATTAATTTTATCTACAACAGATTAGAGAGTACAAAAGCAGAGAAAGAGGATAGATGAAAAATAGGGATGCACTACATTATTGGCAGTATATTGTATTGGCCGATAATAGCTAAAAAAGTCAATCATCGGTATCGGCCGATAATAAAATTTATGCCGACCTGTACGGCCGATAATGTGATGTCATAATTAAGCGCACGTGATGATGTCGGATGCCAACAACAAACTCGACATGTCAGCTGTGTGGGATAAATTTGAGGTGTGGGAACAAGACAACAAACCCAACTTTTTTTATTATTGATCTAAATATTTCACTACTTTCAGGACACAAAAGTAGCTTAAGAGTTCAGATTTTTTTGTATTCTCCCACTTTAATTGCTTAGCATAGCTGTACACTACTCAAAACTTTGGCGTTTGGTAGCGTTTCTCAATGCAGAAATCACTACTTGCCCCCCAAGGAGTGTTCTTTGCTACTGCGGGACATCATCTGCAAAGAACCTGCAGTACATTTTCAGAAAGCAGTACAGCTTCTACATATTGGTGTATTAACCATTGCAGAAACATAAAAAATGATTTTGGTAATTATCAATGCTGTTAATTTAGGGCAGCTGTGGCATAAAACTTACTTTGGTTAGGGTAAGGGTGGTCTAATAAATTTGTTAAGCACTATATATATACATATATATACATATAACTGTAAGACTTTAAGATTATGTGCAGGGTGCATAACTGTAAATGCTGTTAACTCTAACGCGTAAAACATGACACACAAAAAGAATGATTAAAATTGTATGATGTTAGCTGGAAAACTAAGATTGGATAAAGACATGTCTTAATAAATGTGCCATCTAAAACTCCATCATTGGTAAAAATAAGACGTTTTAAGACCTTTTCATGCCTTGAATTTTCAAATGTCCAATTTCAGACTTTTTTAGACTTTTTAAGGATTGGCGGGAACCCTGAACTGTAAACCTCTACATATTAAGTGTAAGAAAAATCAGCGGAAGTGCTGTCGTTAATGCTACATCTGGCTGACTGTTGGTGTTTTACAGGTCAGAAAAAAAGAAAAACTGAAAATAAAGACAAACTGATTCATTATAATCCCAGACAGAGTTTATTTTCTCTGCTGTAGTTAGGAGGAAGAAGACAAGGAACTTAATTTGACAGTGTCTGTGACACTGATAAAACAACATGAGCCTAACTAGTTCACTTACTGAAGTGAAACTGAAGTAAATTGGCCAAAAACGAGTATCTTGGTGTATATTTTCAAAGCTAATGATCATGTTTCTTTCAAACATAATGGCCACACACATTAGATAAAGAAACACAAAGACTGTATCAGGCTTTTTGGTGTATTTTCACATCAATTTTCATAACCAATCTGGGCTGTGAGACCCCAGCCCCACCTAGAAATGAAAAGGGTGAGAGCAACTAAGGCCCTCAATCTCACCCCTGTCTCAGCACGCCAGTTTGACTGCTGCTGAAAAACTGGATGAATTATTAAAACATCCCTTGACTCCAGCCTGTGAGAACATATCGAAATTTGGAGTTTGGGGGAACATAAAGGAGACATGATTGAAAAAGAGTGCGATAGGATGCTGGGATAATGATATAGAAAAACAGAGGAAAACGGGGGAGAGAGAAGACTTAAAAAGGAGAGGACAAAGGTCATTTAGAGAGCATATAAAGTAAGGAGGAGTTACAGGATTTAATGCTTACAGTGAAGAAATGCTCTGCTCACTTTATCTTAGTGTTTTCACATGTACACAGAAGATAAGCTAATGTGTGAGCAAAGCAGCAAATATTAAAGAAAATTCAACACAAGGCAGGGGGCTGATTTTACATCACAGATCTCCTGTGACATGCATGACCACTGCAATCATCAGGGATGTACTGAACAGCTGCTTGAAAGTATATTCTTTGACACTTATTTAGTAATAACTTGAATGACAGAAAGGAAAAAATTTGCCTCTGACTCAGACTCTGTTGCTTTGTCCACCATTTCTGTCATCTTTTTTTACATTATCCTCTGCCTCCTGAGACCGTCAGACAGGGAAAGTCTCCTGCTGTGAGGTTCATCTGTGGACAAGCATGATTCCAGCTGCAGCCTGTTCTGAAATTTACTTTCAGGAGCGCATGTGTGAGAAAGGTTTCTGACTCCATCTTATGTAAGAGACAGGTTTAAATCAATAAGCCAACTTGCTACATCGGGTTTTGACCTAATTAACAAACTGTCGGATGTAAACCGTGTTGATAATTAGTGCAAAGCTATGGTGATAAAGCTCTAAGTGTGTCACCTTCTAGAAGTGGGACAGATGAAGCTACAGGGGCTTATGTGATCTCAGATACACCCTCACTCACATGACTATCTGCTTGAAAGAAATAAATTAGTACAAAAAGTAAAGAAATTTATGTTTGGTAGACTTTTTCTTTGTTGCAATGATGCTTCTTGGCAATAAATCTTATACCGTTGGAAAGCCTGTTTATTTCCCTTTTAAATGGTGCCACATTTGTAAAGATCATGCATTTGTGGGATGAGAAGCAGAGCTGAGAATGTGGGTTGCAGCCATAAAAAAAATCTGCCAAATCTTCTCTGCCAGTGCCAAACAGCTTATTTTGCTGTTGCTATTGACTCTTGTTTTGAGCTTCTGGTAAGCTGTAAGCATGGGCTACAGGTGTCTGCTCCAAGAATCGGCATGCCACGTTTGACTGATCTGGATAGGGCCCGCGCGATAGGGCAACTTCAAGCTGGTGTTCCACAAAACCAAGTTGCAGCATTGTTTGGAGTGAACTCTAATACCATCTCAAACTGAAGGCCAAGTTCCATATAACAAGGGATGTCAGAGACAGGCCCAAGGTGGGCATCCCAAGAAGACTGTTTCCTCACCCTGTCAGCACTTAGGTACCATAGGCTGTCTTCTACAGATTTGCAGTCAAGGTTTGCAGGACTATGTTGCTGACGGCTCTCTGCCCAGACAATTAGGAACAGACTGCACATAAGCAATGTCTGGTCTCGTAGGGCTGCCATGACTGCCCTTCACTGTCAGGCCCGTTTGCACTGGTGTCAGCAACACGTACACTGGAACCTGAACATGTGGAGGAAAATTATGTTCAGCAGTGAGTCCAGATTCTGCCTACAGCAGTTGGATCATAGGGTCAAAGTGTGGAGAAGACCCAGAGAGTGCTATGCTGATTGCTGCACCGATAGAGTAACATCTTTTGGTGGAGGCAGTGTGATGTGTGGGGCAGCATCTCCCACACTGAAAAAACAAGGCTTGTCATCACTGGAGGCAATCTCAATGCAGAGAGATATCGAGATAAAATTCTGCAACTGGTGGCAATCCCATATCTCTGCAGTCTGAGACCAAACTCTATCCTCCAAGATGACAACGCTCGCCCCCACAGAGTGGGGTTTATCAGAGACTACTTCCAGAATTTGGAGAGGATGGAATGGCCCGCCAGCAGTCCTGACCTCAACCCAATTGAACACTTGTGGGATCAGCTTGGGCATGCTGTTCATGCCAGAGTGACCAATACAACCACGTTGGCTGACTTGTGACAAACGCTGGTTGAAGAATGGGATGCCATTCCACAGCAGTGTGTGACCAGCATGAGGAGGAGGAGGAGCCAGGCTGCTGTGGCTGTGTATTGCTCTTTCACACACTACTGAGGCTCCTGTTTGTTACATTAATATATTGTTAAATTGCCAATATGTCTTGTTTCTTCAAACTTCAATCATCCAATCCACAAGAGACAAGAGTCAAAGGCAGAATCAGCTGTTTGGCACTGGCAGAGAAGATTAAGCAAATTTTTCATGGCCACAACTCATATACTCAGCTCTGCTGCTCATCCCACAAATGCATGTTCCTTACAAATGCAGCACCATTTAAAAGGGAAATAAACAGGCTTTCCAACGGTATAAGATTTATTGCCAAGAAGCATTGTTACCACAAAGAAATAATCTACCAAACACAAATGTCCTTACTTTTTGTGCAAAGTTTACTTATACACTGTAAAGGTCAAGTTATTTTCTTATCATTATTGTTTAGTGTTATTTGCTAGTGCCTAGTGGGTTGTTTTCCCTCTCTGTGGTGGAGTGTCTGGATGCATTTGGGCCTGTCCTAGGGGGAGAGGAAGAAATGAGCAGAACTGAAACTGGCAGATACAGTCCATCACCTTTTCATTTCTTCATTTCACACACAGACGTGCCAAAATGTGCAAACCACACACATATTTAAACACAATGTGGAGCTGATGAAAAAATGACTTAACAGGTTCTCTCTTGTCATTTGTCTTTTTTCCAGCAATTTTCACTCACCTGGCTTCAACTACTGCCTGGTCCCAACTATTTGTGACTATTCTATACTTTAAAAATACATTGTTTTATACCATTGTTATGTTCAGTTAATAATTTTGTTTGTTTTTGTGTTGTTGTTTTCCTTCTGATGTAATTCCTAACAATGTAGTTTTTCTATCCATACACTGCAGTACACTTGTGGAAGTGAAGCCCTCTGGCTGGGCTTTGGTTCAAGACTGCCCTCTGCTGGATTCCGTCTGTAATTGATGTCTGTAGCACTGGTTTTAGACATGACCAGTGAGATTTAACCTGCCATTTATCTACAAACCTAAACTTGTGGGCAGGAGACTCCTTCTATTTTCCTTTAATTAAAATCTAACTCACTTTAAAGTGGTTCAGACCAAAAGTTTACAAAAGAACGATAAGGAAGACAAGGGATCATGAAAAGAGAGCTGAAAATTTCTTGAAACTTTGTTTGATGTTAATTCATTGTCTTAATTTTAGGGAAACTAAATACAGCATTGTTGGAAATAAAAAGAAAATTGACTGGAATAAGTTTGTACTGTAAAAACTGGAAGATTTTTTTTTTTTGAGACAAAATTTCCCAGGGTTGTGGTTGATCATAAAAAATAACACAGAAACAAAGAAACAAAGAAATATTTTCCAAAGTTAGTAGTTATCCTGTATTAATCTAGAGATACGTGAAATTTGGAGGCACTGCATATAATCCATAGCTCACTTATTTTTTTATGACTAATCGTACTTTCTGCACTGTAACTGAACAAGTTGATGATACTCAAAATATCTGTCATAACTGATTACATTAAAGTTTGTAAGTAGTGATCCCAGATGAATGATAGAACTTAGAATATTAGAGGCAACTGATTACTTAAACATTTTTAAGTAACACTCACTGAAAAAATGTATTTGTTCAGTAGCAGGCATTTAGCAGTTAAAGTTTTATCAATTCAGTTTTACCACATTTATGCTGCGTTAATTTTTTAAAGTTAAACTACACCTGGGTAACGTGCAGTACTTAAAACAACTTTTTTTAAATCCAGCTCACTAAAATATGGTCCAGTATTTTTCAAAAAGCCAAATGTTTCCATCTTTCTGAATTTGTCTGATATAAAATTTAATTATTTGTTTTATTACAAAATAATGTCGATAATGCTCAAAGCAAAACTTAAGATACCCCAGTCTCTGTTAATTCTGGAGAGCCAATATGTATATTAGGGTGCATAGCATCCAATTTGTGCCTGTATTCAGCATGATCATGCCAATACTGATTCATTTTAGCTAATACATAAATGTAGTATAGACCTGAGCTTCAGTTCTTGAAATACATTTCAAAGTTTGAGGATGACCAAAGATACCAACTTGAGTCTTTAACACACAAGTAAGGCTGAAAGATTTAGGAAAATGATCTAAATTGCATTTTTTTTCCCCAAAAATGCAATTTAAGGTACAATTATTAGGTTCTTCATCTTGAATATTTTTCAACAAACACAAGTACTAAACCCTTCTATTTCATAACCAGCACAATGTTAGATCGATCAGACATAAACTGTTCTTTCCTGCAGGCCAGGAATACACACTGGCATGAAATAGGATAATACACGGATCTATATGAATGAAATATTGTTATTTATATACTTGAATCACATTAGCAAATTGACTGATTAATTTTACATATCATCAATCATCATATAACTTGGGATAAACAGTTTTGAAAAAATATCAAACTGAGATTTTTTTTTTTTACTTAAATAGCAATGATATTCACAGCTAATATTTAGAGTCCATGTATCAGATGTGAATGGCAAAAATTTGAATGGCATTATTTATCTTTTAGATGCAGGGGGATATTATTCTACTTCATTTGTTGACTTACGTAAATATATTATGTAAGTCAAACAATACTCAACTATCTACATTCTGCAGGTGCTTGGACTTACTGGAATCTTTCTGATAAACCTCATGACATAAGACCTCCACAGGCCATTTCTTCCATCCATACAAACATTTTCTACACCACTTCTGCCATTCAGGGTTGCGTGGGGTTGGAGCCTTTCCCAGCTGTCATTGGGCGAGAGGCAGGGTACACGTAAAAAGACTAAAAGTTAGAACATAAAAGCAGTCCTGGTAGGTAGGGGAGTATAGCTTTTTGGGTAGATGTCAATTGCAGAAATTCTCAAACAACAGTTTTAAAATCTATTATATAATTATATAAAGATTTTTTTTCAGCCATTTGGGTAAAACAATGGAATTATGTGACTACAGATCCAAAAGCAACATGTAATCTAAATTTGTTTATTTTTTCCCCTTTCTTGTTTAAGGGTTGTAAATGTGGATGACTTATCTGTTGTTTTTCTTTATTGCTTTGTGAGCTGGTGGCTTATTTGATAAGGACATATGGTAGGCTTATACAGGAAAAGCTGTTCTCTTCTGCTAATGCCTGTTTAATATCTGCTTGTTACCCATCCTTGTTGAACTTTCTATATTGTTAGTAACTATTGTATTTTATATGGTGATTACATTAATACTACTACTACTACAATGTGGCTGAAGTACAGTTCTTTAATGATTTTCTTTTCAGTTTTTTCCTTTTTAAAAAGTTCATCCTACTTTCAAAGAGCAAAATCTCTTTAGTTTAAGTGTTTGTGTGCAATGCATGAAACTGTTACAGATGATCTGTAGGAAATAACCACATTTAATTTAAAGGTGAAGCGCTAGTTCAGTGTTTATTGTACTGTAAAATATTGTGGCCAGTTACTCCTAAGAATGACTCAAACTCACACATGCCTTATGGTCCTTTAGTTTAAAGTTAATACACTTGCTAAAGCCACAGGCCTTCAGCCTTTCTCTGAAATAGAGCTATGAAGAAATATGGCACTAATGATTTTTAGAGGGGTTAATGCATTGGCCAGTATCCCAAGCCTGTCTGCAGGGCCTGAGATAATTGAAGGACATAAGAAGTCCATAAAATATAAAAGATAAAAAATATATTGTTTGGCAAATGGGGGGATCAAAAAATTGGGTGTCTTTCCAGTCTATGGTCTCATGTTCTTCTGTTCTACTTCCAACAAAAACACAAAATAATATTTTACTATTAGTCTTGATCATTTTCATCTGCCCGCTGTAGTAAATGTGCATCCAATATGTAGTTAATTTTCATGTACAAGTCGTTTAAGGGTGCGTTCAAGTACATTCAAGATCACTAATGGAGTCCTCAGTCCAAAATTAGGGGGATTTCACATTAGGGACTTAGACCTAGGTATGATTACTCTTGAAGTCTGGTTCCATTTTTTCAGTGTGAGTGCAAGCGTACGGTACACAGGGTATGGACGTTATGAATGCAACCAGGCCCGAGTATTGGGTACTCTACAAAACATAGGGCCATTTCATCCTACCAGCAGCACGGTAGATGTGGAAGTGGGATGGAAGTTGTTTTTGGTGTCTTTAAGATAATAAAAGCACGCACAGTAGCAGGATAGACTTCACTGTCCACACAAAGCATAAACAAATGTTGAACCAACTGCTTGCCATGGTTGTCTCTTTTTTCCTTCTTGTCATATTTGCAAATTAACTACATGCACACTGCTACCCTCTGTGCTTGGGCACAAAATGATGATAATAATATAAAACCACACCAGTGAGGGAGATGGGAGGGGGGAACAATCACACCCAGGCATGGTCCAAAACAATCATTACTAAATGTGAAAACACCCTTAAAACTTCAGAGGGTACCAGAGGCCTCAACTCTCTTTGTTTTACTACAATTATTTATGATAACATGGCATGTGTGGAAATGATCTGAGAAGCCTCTGAATCGTTGCTTGCAGTGGTCTGCCACTAGAGGTCACTCTCATTTTACAGAATTGCAAATAATGTGAAGGTAGTATAAAAAAAAAATCTCATGAAATTGCCCCATAGTTGGCCTCCACCCGAGAAAACGTAACACTCCTTCTGCACAAGAATGTTGAAAGATTATTCCTGATCCTATAATAATATATCCAAATAAACTACTGTCAGTCAGAGGCTAGGTTTCTTAAGGACATGCCATTTCCATTATACCTAGCTTACTTTCTCTGCAGAGTAAGTTAAAAAGAAAGTCTACCCTGTCTCACATGTCTCTCAGCAGTAGATCATGTGCTTTTTTAAGGCCAACCATTGTACATTTTGTTGCCAGAATATACAGAAGGCTCTTTATCAGAATCAGTATCAACCAGATCAGGGTGTTGTTTTAGCATGAAAGGTGCTAAGATCACAGACTGAAAATTTAAAAGTCATCGCTGTGGTATTGTTTTGTTATCCTGCACATGTTCCAAAGCAAAGTGAAACATTTTGACACGATTTAATATTACAGAAGAAATATTTGAACACATTTTTTGCCCATGATATTTGATTTAAAGACTTATGACTCTTTTTGATGTGAGGAGAGAATTTAAACAGTTCTGAGCAAGTGAAACCACCGTGGACAATTTCAAAGGAATAGCATGAAAGACACCAACTATGTCCACAGAAATCGAAGGAGATCAGATTAAGGACCTCGTAACAGTGATTAGCAGTTGTGGTACTCAATAGAGAAAACTCACATCATAGAGACACATAATTGCATTCAATTTGTAGTCAAATCCTCTGTATGCAGTAAATCTTACTTTGTTCTTCTTTTAATGTTTCAAAATGGATTATAGCTACAATTTCTAACATCTGTCATATCTTATCTCTGAGTTTAAAAATATTAGATGTCTTGACCCCATGGTATCAGCTGTGAATTTAAATTTTGCTCTAAATTTGAATGGCATTATTTATCTTTTAGATGCAGGGGGATATTATTCTACTTCATTTGTTGACTTACGTAAATATATTATGTAAGTCAAACAATACTCAACTATCTACATTCTGCAGGTGCTTGGACTTACTGGAATCTTTCTGATAAACCTTATGACATAAGACCTCCACAGGCCATTTCTTCCATCCATAGAAACATTTTCTACACCACTTCTGCCATTCAGGGTTGCGTGGGGTTGGAGCCTATCCCAGCTGTCATTGGGCAAGAGGCAGGGTACATGTAAAAAGACTAAAAGTTAGAACATAAAAGCAGTCCCGGTAGGTAGGGGAGTATAGCTTCTTGGGTAACCATTTTCTCCTGTTTTTGTTTAGGGAGTTAGTCCAGGTTTGTATAAATTTTCTTTGTTTAAAACTAGGTAAGTGTTTTTGATTTATAAGAGCGTTTTGTTTATTGTGTTGCTATATCTCCCCGAGGTACTTGTTGATCTAAAAGAAAAAGAAATAATTAAATTTTGTTTGTTTGGACTGCAAGCTCATTTCCTGTCCCTTTGTGTGTTGATTCATCTTGGGACTGAGGAAGGAGAGGTCAACATTTATGTTACGTCTAGTATCCCCTAGGCTGGGCGTAACACCGGACTGGTCACAAGCCAATAGCAGGGCTGACACATAGAGACAAACGACCGGGCAGACTCATATTCACACCAACGGCCAATTTAGAGTCACCAGTTGTTAAAGACCCTGTAAAGTGAAATCCAAAATTTGTGTCTCAACACACTTAGATATGTTAGAATATGGTTCCTGTTAACATGTGAAAACACTGAGATCTACATGTGACTTAATTCTGGATTTAGACTGTTAGAAAGCTTTTTAACCTCTTTCCTGGCTTGGTTTCATGTGGGCGTGGCCAATATGTGGGCTCATGATGTCACAAGCCCTCAGTAGGGAATTGCCCCAAACCTCTAACACTACAATATAAAACCACAGAGCAGTTCATCTCAGTACAGTCTGTTGTTGGATGATGTCACTGCCTTTATTGAAAGTTTACAGTCAGTTAAAGGCTGTTTTTTGTTTATTGTGAGGTAAATGTGCCAAATCTATCAGCCACAGTGGTTTATGGATCATATAAAGCATCATAACAGAGAGTGGAGCCAGAAAACCGACCATGTCTCTTCTCTGGCACAGAGCCAGGCTGCTGCATTCTGCTCATAAGGTCAACATTCAGACTGTAACGTTTTTAAAATCTGACAGGATCGTATTTCCCCTGTGTGGGTGTGGCTTCATCTTATTTAACAGACACGCCCACACCATCCTTGAGCAGATTTTACTGCCTCATTTTTCATGATTTTGAAGCTTTATTTCATAAACTTAGAGATGTTTTAGTTGACTGAAATTTGATTTAGGGGTTCATAATACAGTGACCTGTCATACAACAGGTAGGAACAGGGAGGAAGCCAGGGTAACTCTGGAAAACCCTCCCATGCACAGGGAGAACATGCAAACTCCCCTAAAAAAGGCCCCTAGCAGGAGGGGAAGTCTGTTCCTTATCCAGTATACTTAAATCTTGTCCAATCAGGGGTTAAAAAGCGTCAAATCAGTTTTATGAAGATGATATCAAGAAGGATATTGGAAAAATTAAATGATGGCCATTGTGGAAATGAGTAAAAAACATAATACTAACAATTATAGCATGAAAAAATACCTCAGTACATTCCAATGAATGAAATTTGAAAGGCATTAAAGAAAACGGCAAAAGTTCTAGTTAATACAATTTAGCATTAGAGTGTACAATTACAACTAAAATGTACTAATTTAATGCTCATCAAATATTAAGTGTGAACCAAAAGAGGAATAAAATGTTTCTGTGCATTGGCCAACTCAAAAGAAATGGGAACTTAAAAGCTTGAGGGGAAATTAACGACAGGAAAGAGTATAGAAATAAAGTCATTATCTCTCATCATCTGACATAGAAAGGCCAAATAAGGACAGAAAAAAACAAAGTTTACACATACAGTAAGACTTTAAGGAAGTAGTCCTTTTGATATCAGTCACTGGAGATAAAGAAAGGGCACAAAGATGAACATTTCTCTTTTGGGTTTAAAGGTGTTAGTCCACTCTGAAAATTTGACAAACATTTTTAATTAAAAAAAAAAAAAGAAAAAAATCAAAGCTTAAATACAGATAATTACACTCGATAAAAGTGATACAGAGAGAACAGTGTCTTCATACTTTGACTTTTCTTTGGTGCATTTTTTGAGATTCATTTTTACTTCAGAGAAGTCGTCTTCTTCAGCCCCAGGCCACTGTAAGTGCAACTTTAATGAAAGCTTTCAGAAAAGTGATTACAATTCTCTTATAGCTATTTCCTAAGTGTGTATTGCTGTCTGTGCATACAAATATACTGTTAACTGTTGTTATGCGTGCAGAACAAGACCTTTTTTCCTTTAAAAAGTTTCTCATATTTATCTGCTCTCCACGCTGTAAACTATTAAAAAAACAGTTGTTTGTGTTTTGTTTTTTTAAAAGAAAAAACATTTTTTTTTAAACACTTATTTTTCTTTCAGACTATATCATACATAGACTCCCATACTTTTCTAGTTGCTATGGTTGAGGTAGAGGGCAATGAGGCAGACCAAATGCACCCAATCAACTACAGTGTAAAAACAAAACTTGGGGTCCAACATAGAATCATTGAATAACATGTTTTACAGCTTCCTTGAGTTGAGGGGTCCAACTTAATGCTTCATGCTGACATAAAAGCTTAAAATGTTGAATTGGAAGAAAAATTCTCCAGTAAAAAATGTCAACTTTAATTTATATGTTCTCGTGGCTATTACCTTATATGACTTAAGAAAGTCATTATAACGTGTTGTATCAACTAGTTCCATTAAAAGTGCAACCAGTAATTCATAATTTGTCCACCCAACATTAAGTTGGATTTTGTTCACAATGTAAATAGATAGTTGAATTTTGTGTTTCGCCATTTTGGTATGCAATTGGGCACTTCTGATCTGTAAATAACACCTCAGACGTTTGAAGGCTAGCATCGTTTCACATAAATGGTTTCATGCAGCACTATATACCAGGTCTTTTCAACACGTTTTTTCCATTTTCCACATTTTTGCTTCAATCTTAAATTTCATTTGCTAGAATGAGTACTAATATTTTTGCTTCACTAAAATTTTTCAGTAGATGAGGATTACGTTAATCAATGACATCTTATAGGAGGTTTTGTTTTGTTTGTTTGGCTTATGTCATCTTTTTATATTGTATAAATGCAAATTAATTCAAAGTGCCTCTGTGTCCCAGGATAAGTAAAGCAGCAGTAGCAGTTTGAGTTTTCCTGTCATGTCAAGCACCTCTACCCTCACAGCTCAGTGTTTACTGTTTTCAGAGAACAGATAGTGGCTTCTCCGGCACATGGTCGCATTCTCTTTCTCTTCTACCAGCAACGACTTCTAAAACTACAGCATGGTAAGTCTCATCTGAACATGAACAGTATTCATGTTGTGCTAAATATGTTGAGTTCTAGATCTGAGTTTTTTCCGCTCTTGAAGCTTGAAATTTCACATCTGAAAAATGTATTTTCTATAATAACTCACCAATTTTGTTTCCTCCATCCTCCCCCACTTCCCTCCCCTTCGTCTTATTCTCTTCTACCTCCTCTATTCTCTCAGGCGCTCAACTGTACACAGATAGATGTCTGGCTGGAGAAGTACTACCTGTCACCATTTTATGGCATAGAGTTTTGCATTGGTTTCCCTGGCAACCTTTTAGTTGTATTTGGTTATATATTTTGTTTGCAAAAGTGGCAGAGCTTCAACATTTATCTCTTCAGTCTGGCAGTGTCTGATCTTATTTTCCTCTGCACACTGCCACGCCTCTCATACCTCTATGCAAATCACCAATTGGAGAACAGTCCTGCTGCTTGCGTTATTAACCGCTATGTCCTTCATGTGAATTTGTACACTTCTATTCTCTTTATGGTTTGGCTGAGTATGGACCGCTTCCTGCTCGTAAAACATCCAACACGGAACCATTATCTGCAGAGTCGCCAAGCAGCCCTCTTCATCACAGGGCTGAGCTGGCTTGCAGTCAATGTGGAAGTTGCTCCAATGATAGCACTGATGGTACATGACCTGCAGGATGAAAACCTCTGCAAGGATTTTGCTAGCCTTAAAGGAGACATTGATCCATTTGGGTACAGCTTGGGGCTTACTGTAACTGGCTACATCATTCCTCTCCTTGGACTTTGTGGATTCTCATACCACATTGCAGTTCTGCTCCGTGTTCAGGAAATGGCTTTACAACGCAGGTCCACAACATACAAGCGCCCGCTTAGGGTTGTCACATCAGTAGCAGCCATGTTTACGGTTCTTTACACTCCCTATCATCTGCTGAGGAACGTAAGGATTGCATCCCAGCAGTCCTGGGCCGGGCTGCAGGTGTGCACAGAGATGTATATAGAGGCTATGTATATCATATCCCGTCCATTAGCCTTCTTGCACAGCGTGATTAACCCTGTCTTCTACTTCTTCATGGGCGACCAATTCAGAGAGCAGCTGATTTCTAAGTTTAGGAAGCTTTTCAGAAGAAACAATCAGCAAAGAGAAGAAGCCTCAATGTAGAGACATAGAGCACAACAATACATATAAATCAGCTTTATCCTCATGTATTACATCATGTCGTATTTTCTTTTGTTCTAACTGTGATAAATTGTTAAAATCCATTGAAATATTGTCAGTGTTAACAGTGCAATCTGGTACCATTTTCTGTGTAAATAGAGCATACTGTATCAGTAATGCAAACAACATGAATGATTTAAAACTTGTCAAAAAGGCCACATCTATTCAAATAACATGACAATTGATAACAAAAACAGTGTCTATTTTTACACAGTTGGTCTTCTGTTATTTAAGAGAAGAAATGTTGTTGTATCTCTGTTTTAAGAACCCCTAAAGTCCTAAAACCAATGTTTTATTGAGCACACAAGTAATTCCATGCACACAGTATATTTATCTGTGAGCATAAAAGCCTGTCCTAACAAGTGAATGACTTGTCCATAATATTCATAAAATAAACACTTTTTTTTCTTTACCTCTGGGGCTTTGAAGTATAAACTGGAAAACATGTTCTCTAATATCTGCACATCACTGTTTTTGTACTTTGGATGCTTGCTTATTAAGTAATCATTGCATCACCTTTTATTGCAATAAAACATAATTCGTGAGAAGACAGTTGGCTGCTACTTTTCTTTCTGTCAGAAGCTTCAGTATTTGTGTTTGATTTGACTACCAGGGCTGCATATTCTACTGAAACACTAAAGGGCTGTATCTGTTTCACAAAAACAGACTAAAGTTAAACAGTCATCTTAGAAATCAATCTAGGGAAGTGGTTTCAGGAGTTTATCTCTGTTGTCTTTGTTTTTAAATGATCCCACCATGCTGAATAATTAAGCCCATTACATTGTGTCCTTTCCACCTGAGTCATCACAAGAATTAACATTTTTATGTTCAGACTTTTTAAGTGTTTTTCAACATCTGGCTGTGCTACAGCCATCTGGTGCTGGTTAGCACTTAAGAGAAACATTGCACCAGGGTGAGGAATATTATAACAGGCTATTGAAGAGTCTGAATTTAGCTTTAACTGGTACATACTGTATGATTACATCCTCATAACTCTGAATTTAAATGGCCCTATTAAAGTAGCCTTAAATGACCCTGCATACAGCAAAAAAGCTTGTCCTACACTAAGCATTCTAGCTCTGCCAGCACAGCTTAAGTAGCTCTGTTAGCTGCGTAAGCTACACTGCTAATAGAGTATGTAGCTAATATAGCTAAAGCTAGGCTCACAAAGCAAATCTCACAAAGCAGCTACATGAGCTATGTTATCTGCATAGTTAAGTTAGCTTTAGATAAGTTTTCTAAAGCTCACATTGCTAAAGCAAACATAAAATAGACAACAGAGCTCTGTAGCTAACATAGCTAAAGCTAAGCTCACAAAGTAAATATGTAAGCTACGCAGGTATGTTCGCTTTAGCTACGTTTGCTAACGCTCACATTGCTAAAGCTCACTTAGCTATATTTGGCTAATATAGTAATGTCAGTTACTTATGTAGCTAGCACGCCTATGTTAGGTTAAGTTAAAGCTAACAGAGTTAAAGTGAGCCAAAATTTGTGTGCCAGCTTATAAAACATGTCTATACATCATTTTTAATTTTAGTTTTGGCCTCTTTCTGTTTTATTTATGAAATGCTTGTTAGTCTGTAATGTTTGCAATGTGGCTAACTGCCAGACTGTGTTTACGAAGCTGAATTTAAAAAAATCTAAAACTGGAAATACCCTGTACTGGAAATTGCAGCACTTCCTTTCTAGGATATAAATTGTGCCAGATGATTAATCTGTGAGGGTCGATGTCAGAAACGACCTACAGCCTGATCTCTATCAACAACCTACTTCGAAGGGTTTTTCTTTTGTTTTCAAGTATTAATTTTTTGGCTTTTTATGTCTTTATTCTGGCGGAGGACAGTGAATAGAGCCAGAAACAGGAAGAAGAGAGTGGAGAAAGATACAGTATATGGGAAAGGAGCCACAGGCCAGACTTGAAACCAGCCGCCTGTGTACATGAGGCGCAAGTGTCAGTTACCAACATATTTCTGTTTGCCAAGTGTGACTAACATTATCAGTGCTAGCACCATCAACTTTCAGTCATCCTTGCAGGTTGTCATTTTCATGTCTGTGCTAATTTTGGCCATGAATTGCTCTGTTTGATATGCCAGTTAAACCTGAGACAATCTATATACATTCTGTATGTATCTAAATTGTTTAATTTAGTTGGAAGTTGGAATCATTTGGAACTCTCATTTGTCATTAAAAAAAATCCTTCCTATTGAGCTGTTTGTGACCTTTGGTGCTTTTTTAATCCTGGAGTTTCTGTTAAGCTGGTTTTACTTCACTGGGCTCAAATAAAACAGACCTGATCAGGCGCTTTCCTTCAGTCGTGACAAATCACACCATGTTAAATCCTTCATTATGTTTACATTGGCATATGTCCTAGAATAAGAAAAGAAGAGGCAAGGATGAAAACATGGGCTTTGCTCTGTGTATGATCCAAGTTTTAGAGTAGAAGTTTCGAGGTTTATATTGATACAGAGTTGATAAGAATAGGGTGCAGAAAAGTACATGTTAAGATAGCCTAAAAACCAGTAGCTTTTTATGCCTGATAATGTCCAAACTTAATGATGCTTCAGCTGGGTGATATAAATATTTCTACCTTTGATATCAGCATTATATAACTGTTGACTTCTGACAATACTGTTTAAAAAGGGTTGCATTAAACATGTACATCATGTCTACAAAAAGGGCATTAATAGATGTAGCAGTGGGTGTATAGCTCATCATGCTTGCTCACATTCTTGTGTGAACAGAGTTAGGATTTTTGTATTGTCTTTACTGTATGTAGGAATAATCCCTTCAAAAACACCACACATTATTAACAGTTCAGGGAATCATCTGCCATAATCCATTTCACGTTACTGTTCTTATCCCTCCAATGCACTGAAAGAATTTAACTGTAAACACACTTTGTCTACAGAGGGATAATAAGTGCAAACAAATGAAGTACTTATTTACACACCTGCACACGAGACCATCATAGCGTAGCACATAAACAGTCTACTCTGTTTATAATGTCCTGATGAACATGGGTGACCTACTTGAAATAATTTATGATTCTTTATAGATGCAACAAGCCCTTTGCTATTTACTGAAAATAAAACAGCTTGTTTTTTCAAGTCTCTTGGGAAGAACATGTGCTGGTGCGTTTTGTGGTCTGTAGTGTGTCTGCAGATCAACTGTACTCTCCCCTGGAGCTTATGAACACTCAGGAGATCCCACAGGGGCTGCTTCCCCTAAGTGGCACCAAGTGGATTAAGTGTGTCTGAGTCAGTCAATACAATATCCTTCTCAGCATATCATCCTGTTCACGTTCCTTGAGTGTAATGTGCTTGTCACTATTATGCAAAAGGAACTGCAATGTTAACAAGTACACCTGCTCACATTTGTTTTTTTTTTCTCTCTGTTCACAAAACAGTACAGTTCATTAGTAGATAAAGGTCAAGTCAATTTATTGACAAGAAACACCGAAATGATGTGATGAAAATAACAAGCTCACAAAGAGTAAATTTAAAAAACATCAGTTATTCCTATTCAAATTTAAAATGTAGCAAGAATAAAACCTTTAAAGCTGTCAGTTTTTGAAAAATTACATAGTGTGTATTTTGTTTGTAAAAATAAGGAAATAGTAAAACAAATGGTTATTAAAAAAAATCCTGCAACAAATTAAAATGCCATTAATACAACTAAGACTTTCTATTTTACAACTGACCAACACGAGTGATCTTAGTCTATAGAGTATAAAGAACAGTGAGACACTAAGGACAGACAGGGACATTTATAGCATGGATGATTTTTGGTACCCTTTGTTTTCCTGTTATCTTTATACGAGCAGTTTCATGTGTAGTGAGTCATAGTGATAAGTAAACATATATGAAATATGAATGATGAGTGATAAGATAAATCTGAGAGTCAAGAGAATCGTTTTATTTGACATTTTATGATCATTGGTCTCCAAGAACACTGATTGCAGTCTCATTCCCCCTAAAAGCTGCTCCCAGAAGTTCAGGGACTAACAGTTTGATGAAGATATACCTCTCTTCGATGATATGATGCAAATGATGTTTGGAGGTATATCGTCACAAAATTGTCTTTGTTCATTAATATACCATCATGCTCACTGGAATGTGGTTGATACGTTTCCATCATGTGTAGCCCTGATGTGAAACAATTTCAAAGCCAAAGAATCTATCATCGAACACCCATCTGAAACAGTCAAAATAAGACTACATGAAGATATGTGATAGTAAGGATAATTGTCAATATTAATCAATTAATTTTCCGTTCCAGTGAGAATAACCCTGGCAGCCAAAATAAACATGTTGTGTCATGTTGGGTTAGGGTCAGTCCTGTTTTTGTGGATGTTTACTTTAACAGAATAGGATCTGACAATCTTTGATGAAATATTACATACTCTAGAGTTTTGGGGTTTTTAAACAACTCAAGCACTGTTGTGCCGCTATTGGCAGGGATAAATGTTAACTTTGGCCAAACTGATTCTAATATCTGCTCTGGAAAGCATTTCCAGCATTGACAGACTTCAGCTGTTAACTCTTCAAACCCCAGATGGGTCTCAATTTTGTGGCCAGATTATGGAGACACATGCCTTGTTTACACGACAACGTTTTGTTCGTTTTCCGTTTTCGTTTCCAAGAAGTTTCACATTTACACGGCAACGTTTTGAAAACAATCTCTGTCTACACGAGAACGCAGGAAAAAGAAAAACGCTGTAGTAAGGTGATTTACTGCACAATAAAACTGTCTCTACCACAAGGACAGTGTTTTCATGTGTTTTTGAGAATATGTAACATTTTTATCATACACGTGTGCGTGAGAGTAATTCATCACTAAATCCTCCTCCTCATCACCATCCTAGTGTGGCAGCGAAATGTTATGGCACATATAAACACAAAAATGCATTGCAAGACCAGACTTACTATAACGAAATCCTGTTGAGACTGATTTTCCAGGGACACATTTTTCTCCTGAAGCCTTTGATTTCTTGTGGATTTTCTCTGAAAGTGCAGCGCTTCCTGCTTTTAGTGCAGCAAAAGAATGATAGCCTTTTTCGAACAATATTTCTACTTCCCCTTTTTCAATTTAATCTGCTTCTTGGAAGTGATTAACTATCTTTTTTAACCTTAACATGGAAGCTTTAATCCTGTCTCCTCCATCAGCTGTGCATTATATGTAGCCGGTGGAGGAGCAGACAGAGGAGTCTACAGGCTGAAGTTAGTTATTAAAACTTAAAGAAAAAAGATAAAGTCTAAATCATTTCCAAGAAGCAGATATATAGGAAAATTATCATTCTAGAAAAAGGCTTCAGGTGCGCTCATGAGCAGCGCCACGCTTTATGAGAAATTCCACCAGAAGTTACAGGCTGTAGGAGCTGAATTTGTCCGTGGGGAATTAATTATTCTCAGCGGATATCTACATTATAACAAGACTGATCTAGCGAAGCATTTTTTGTGTTAATATGAGCCGTGAAATTTCTCTGCCCACTACGATAATGATGGCAGCGATGATGATCGATAAAAAAGGTCAAAGTAATCATTTCCAATATTAATAGCATGACTTTATCTAAAGAAACTGGCACTGATAGCCCTCTAAACAAGAATAATGTGTCCCCTTTCCTAAACCCAGCTGTCTGTGACATGACAAGCTGAATCAAAGTAAAATACAACAGACTCAAGCTGCCACGGCTCGCTTCAGAGTGCCGCAACACTTACGCTTGACAGCTGACTGTGTAGTGCGCGTTTTCAGAAAGTGTTGTTTTCCCTGTTTACACAGAGATGGAGACGGGGGCGTTTTGAAAAACTTTCACTCTGCAGTCCGTTCCCAAATTGTTCCATTTTCAGGTGCCAAAACGCCGTTCTAGTGTAAACGGACAGCCAAAACGCTACAAAAGTCTCGGTTTTCACCTGAAAAGGTGTCGTGTAAACAGGGCATCAAATTGACAAGCAGGTTCTTTGGTGGGAAATAACAATTAGCAGCTGCCAATATCCACAAAAAAAACTTTTGTGATGTTCAACAGTTACACTAAGATCTGTGTAGTTTCATTAGCTTGGATAAAAAACATTATTAAAAACATTACATTATTACACTTGAGCATCAACTTGGCAGATGGTACTGTATTAAACATCTATTTTCAGATTATCTGATCGATACTTTAAAATTTGGTTTCTCTGTTATTGAATGTGCCTACGGGGGGTAAGGGAATACCAGTCTCTACATATGAGAAACAAAGTAACACAAAAATAGTTGGAAAAAATGGCTGATTAATGGTGCATTATTTGGAAAAAATGGAATGGATATTGATCATAGAGAGCTCTTACAAGTTTTCCTTGAGCCATTTGATATAATTGTCCGTCATGAGGCGTGCAATCATGAAGTCGGTTGGCCACACAGTGAACATTAGCCCTCCATGAAATCCTTTGTCATAGTGTTCATGTGTCACCTCTACACCAGCAGCACGGAGCCGTGTGACATACATGATCCCATCATCTCGTAGAACATCATATTCACATGTCAGAATGTAGGTCTTAGGCAGAGAGTGTAAGTCCTTGTCTGGAACCAGCAGGGGTGACGCCCTGGGGTCAGCTAGGGATCGAGACGGTCCGTCCATCCCAGCATCCTCCCTGACTCCCTGCAACACAGCGGGAGCACTGTAGTTGTACTTTCCATGATAGGCTTCTGGTAGAAAGGCGCTCCAGTTGACAAACTTCAGCAGATTGGAAGACACTGGGTTGTTGTGAGTGTTATCCATCATGGCTCTGAAAAAGGCTTTGTCGCTGGTAAAATACTCACTCCAGAAGCGCACCATGAGGGTGCGTGGCAGAATAGGCATGTGTTGATTCTGCTGATAGGAAGGTGTGTTAAGATCCAGTGCCTGCAGTACAGGGTAGATAAGTGCTTGTGCCTTCAACATCACCTGCTGCCCAGGCTCTTTTTGTAACTGTGAAGACAGACAGAGGGGGATCAGCATGTTTAGGATTAAATATGTTGAAAAGAAAGTATTCCTGAAAAAGACTAGACTTGGCCTGAAAATGTTTTAGACATAAACCAGCTTCATCTGATTACTGTTGTCATGGTTGTACAGGAAATACAGCATCACCCACAATGTTCTGGATTTACTCTGTCTCATCAATGAACTACTGAACATTTATTTGGTTAAATTAAACCCAGCAATAATGCTAAGAAACAACATGTGTGTCTCTGTGAATATAAGAGTGATGAGTCATAAAAAGGCCTTATTTCAAAACCATGTATGAAATAAAACTAAACTGACCTGTCCCCCAAACAAGCCTGGATAAACAAGCCTACATGAAACCATCTCTTCCCATAGTTTCTGTTTCCTTTTAAGCAATGCAGGTAGATCATGTAGGGGGGTGCTTACAACAAAATGTACAAGGTAGAACAATATCTTTATCGAGGTAGTAATTAGTAGTAAGTACAAGAAGAATTCGTCAGTTCCCTTTCTCTGTATTTGCAAAAACAAATATATATTGACTCCAATGGTAGTAATGTGGCTTCTTCTGATAATATCTGTAGATACTGAGAAAGGGAAGGAGACATCCATGTCCCGAAGGGTGGATTGTTAGTAATGTGGAAAATGGACAGGTCCCGTTGCACAGAGCAGCCCTAGGCCAACCTAACTGTCACCTAGGAAGCTACAATCAAAAAAGAAATTCAGGCCTTTTTTAGATGTTACACATTTAAATAATTAATAAACATTGATAAATTAAAATGTATCTTGTTAAATCATTTATATATACAGTCATGGGCGAATGTATTGGCACCCCTGGAATTTTTCCAGAAAATATACCATTTCTCCCAAAAATTGTTGCAATAACAAATTTTTTTGGTATCCACATGTTTATTTCATTTATGTGCATTGGAACAACACAAAAAATCTGATGAAAAAAGAAAAATTGACATAATTTTACACAAAACTCAAAAAATTGGGCCGGACAAAATTATTGGCACCCTTTTAAAACTGTGGGTAAATCATTTTATTTAAACTCACCTGTGGCAGTAACAGGTGCTGGCAATCTAGAAATCACACCTGAAGCCAGTAAGAATGTATAAAAGTTGACTCAACCTTTGTGTTGTGTGCCTGTGTGTGTCACACCAAGCATGGAGAAGAGAAAGAAGAGCTGAGAATCATCTGAGGATTTAGGAAGCAAAATTGTGGAAAAATATGAACAATCTCAAGATTTCAAGACCATCTCCAGAGATCTTGAAATTCCTTTGTCCACTGTGCATAATAAAATCAAGGAGTTTATAACCCATGAAACTGTGGCTAATCTCCCTGGACGTGGACAGAAGAATGCAACGCAGGATAGTTGGAATGGTGGATAAACATCCTCAGTCGACTTCCACACAAATTCAGACTGTCCTGCAGATTCAGGGTGCAAAAGTGTCAGCTCAGACCATATGTCATAATCTGAATGAGTTGAAGCACTATGGCAGGAGACCGTGGAGAACCCCACTGCTGACAAAGAGACATAAAAAAGCCAGACTGGAGATTGCAAAAATGTACCTGAGTAAGCCTTAATCCTTTTGGAAGAACATTTTGTAGGGGAAATTTTTTACCAGCCAGGCAGAAACTTTACTAGCCAACCAAATAAAAATTGCTTTTAAGTGTTGTAATTTACTCTCAGTATTATTTAACATGTCATTTGGGTCTTGTATGCGATTCTCAATCAATATTTTAATAGGATGCACTAATACTAGCAATAATGCATGCTAAAAGAGACAAAATGTGAGTAAAAAGACCCTTATTATGTGCAGAACAACAAATGAACTTGCTTCTGTCGATTCTTGTTTTAATAACTCCACAATTCCAACCCTCTTTTATCTGGGCTAGGCAAAATGACTCAAGGGATACTCTGGCAGAGTTACTTTAAATTTTATTTTTGGTTTATCATTCATTTATTATTATATTTTTCTTATAAGTTTAGTTTTCTTACATTTGGTTTAGTTTAAAACCTATGGTCCACTTAAGAGCCTACAACAAATCAATTTTTTTTTTTTTTATACAGTCTTCATTAACAATCTAACTGGACCAAAAAGAGACAATAAAAAAAAAACTGTCTAGGTGCCTTCACAGGGTTAATCTGTAGTCTGGACATGGAGGCATGAGCATCTCCTGCTCTAACCACAGCTAAGAGGGACTAGAGTGGACTGGCTTTCAGTGCTTTGGGATGGGGAGGGGCCCACGGCAGCTACCGCTGCTCAAGAGGTGCTACAACGATACATGCTTTCATGTCAGAGATTTCAGAAGTCTGCAGTGGCACCAGAAAAAGTTGCTAGATTTGTCACTGGTCGCTTTTTTGAAAAAGAGTTGCTAGAGGGGTCTGAAAACTCGCTAAATATAGCACCACAGCCGTTAAATTGACAACACTGCAAGGAGGTACGGCTACAGTAACAACCAGCTATCCACCTCGCCACGCTGTGAATGATGTCATGACCGACGTACCTATGTGACCAAAGATCGTCTCAGTCTGCAATACACATTACTCTGCCAGGAAACCAGCCGATACCAGTATCGTTCTCTAGTAACAAAAAAATGTTTTTTTCGCTGGTAAAAAAAATAACTCAGCAGAGAGGTGAGTGGTCTTAAAAATTTACCAGCCAGAGACAAAATCTACCCGTAATTGGCGAGTGGCAAGTGTTAGTTTTGGACCCTGATCTAGAAGCATTAATCTCTGCCTGAAGATCAGCAGTGGTCTTCCTTCTGTCTCTTCAAATCTTGAGGTGTCTGACATCTGCTTCAGTTAACTTTCCTTTCCTGCCTCTTCCTTGGTGCATTTTGTAAGTACCAGTCTCAACAAATTGACTCCAAAGCATACTTGACCACACTGTGAGAACACTTTATATCTTTTCCTATTTGTCTCACAGACAATCCAGCATCATGAAGTGCTTTAATGCAGACTCTTTCATTTTTGGTGAGCTTTCCACGTGTTACCATTTTGAACAGGAATGAGGAATTTCAAACTGAATTCACCTTTTTATATCCAAATTTGAGCCGGCTCACTGGGCTTCTCTGAGAAGTCAGAAATTAATCAAGCATAACATTCAACCACTAAAACTCATTTTTCTGTTCAGGAATGCAAGTAAATAACTATAATTTGAATATTAATCAAGAAATATTAATGTGCTTTACTATTTTTCCAGTTTTTTGTTAATCAGTAAATTTGAAAATTCATGGATAACAATAATAATTATATTTTAGCATTAAAAATATCATTTGGGTTAAAGAGCTTCTAATATTGGTGTATTAACCATTGCAGAAACATGAAGAATGATTTTGGTAATTATCAATGCTGTTAATTTAGGGCAGCTGTGGCATTAACCTTACTTTGGGTGGTGGTCTAATAAATTTGTTAAGCACTGTATATGTGACAAAATATTAGGGGTGAGAATCTCTCTATCTAAAGACGATTTGATTCAAATCTCGATTCACAGGCTATAATTTGAATTACTGAAGATTCATTAAAATACAGAACAATTCTGTCTGATCCAATTCAATTCGGTTCGGTCCGATTCGATCCAGTACAATCTGATTATAGAATCAAAATTACTTTTTGCTTAATCAAAAATTAGCAAAAAGGGGAAAACAAGATAATAATACTTCTAAAATCTGATAAAAGACTAAGTTACTTCACACTGCACTTGTGCAGGCCTGTGCTTATTTACCTGTATCAGCTCTATGTTGGTTAATAAAAATAACATCTGAAATACATTGGTTGAACTTCATTCATTCATGTCAAAAAGTGTACATTTGTCGTTGTAAGTAAACTAACATAGCCTGTTGGGGGATATTTGGGCAGAGTTTAGCAATCAAGCCTTTAGGCGGAGAATGTAGATGTGTTAAGATGTATTTGGTTGTTTCTTGTTGTACAGTCATCACTGTTGGGATTCTTTTGCTCATATTTCTGGTGGATTGTTTTTGTTTTTGAGGTTAGACACTTCTGCACAATGAGTGAATTTTTCCACTCAGTTCGGGATTTCCTGCCTGTGGGAATGGAAAGAGTCATTCTGTAAATGGTGTGCTGCCTTTCGTTTAAGATCATGTCCTGGCTCAGAGTGTGTCTCTCTGTCTCTTCCTTCCTCAAAGAGACACTGGAGCACCAAAACATACATTACTTGAAAAACGTAAGATTTCGCTGAATTGACAAAATGGAAACACATGGTCATGGAAAATAACTGGATTTGTTTAGGTCAGTCTAAGTATTTTATGACAATCTGAAGCAACTTTATTTAGTGAGCTCAACGTAAAATCATCTTGTTTCTGTGTGGTTATTTATTAAGTTATTTTATTAAGTTTAACTTGCTACATTTTTTTTGTTTAAATTACCTAAACTTTTATAAAAGACATACTGATGCCAGTAAAACTGAGTTGGTTTAACTTAAATTGTAATGCATAGATGTGTTCAGTTTGAGTTGGGGTTGCATTAACTTTTTGGATAGCAATCCAACCCACAATTAAACAGAGTTTGTCCAAAGAGGTTTTCTTTTTTCTTTTTTTAAGTGTACAATGCCAAAGCTCTGAAGAATAGCTTTGTCCAGATGAAAACAATGAGTTCGGGATTGGTGTTAAAATCAGTCATTTATCCACACCACTGTAGGGCTTTAAAAAAATCTTAAGAATGAGCTGAAATGAAAGACTGCAAAACTTGATGTTTAACCATCAAAAACCCTTTGGAAGGACTCTGATGTCATTAAACACCAGCTAAGATTGACAGGGGAAGCTCTATGGGTGTCTGGCACATGCTAGGACCCAAAACAGGTTTTAAACTCTGGACTAGATGTTTGCCAAGCAGCGAGGCAGTCCAAGGACAACATCAAAATCAACCTCCAAAACATTCACATAAAACAGCTCTACCTTTATATAACTGTTTCTAAAGCAACAGTCATATTAAAGAGCCAAGATCTGTCAAGCAAGTCAAAGTGAAGCAATAGTGAAGAAGCTGAATCACTTCCTAAATGTTATCACAGTCTTCCATTTTAAGTACAGGACATTGCTTCACCACATTGTCTGAGTGTGTGAAAAAGGCTGCGTGTCATATTTGCAGATTTAATCTAAAAGGTTATCTTTTCTGCTATCTTTTTTTATCTTTACCTCTAAAATTCAATGGATTGATAGGAAGATGGAGCTCGTCTTTTCATAATCAAACTAACCATCTTTGATGAAGACACCACTTTTACCGATTCTATAAGGCGTATCAATACTGTATTGGTAGCACATGTATTGTAAACATCCCAAAGTGTTTAATGAACTTTTAATTTTTGAATAACAAATCTACAGACTTCTCTCCAAGTGAAGTAATACAGTCTTTTAGATGTGTTTGTTCCAATCCTTTGCCAATAGGATTGGGCAGTATCTGTTCCTTTATAATGTTAAACCTCCTGTAAATTTTAGATGGTACTACAGCCAGGTGTTTACAACACACAGTATACAAGCATTTGCCCGTGCACACGCAAGCACAGTGGGCAAAGCACACGCCCCTTCACTTCATTTAAACCTTTAACAAAATGCTTTGAGTCTAAAAACACTGATGCTGACTACAGGGGTGCTGGAAGTGATTTGAGCCTGGATAGTTGAAGCAATGCTTTTTTTCTGTCTCCATTTTTCCTCTCTTTCTCTGTAAGTGTGTAATAGCTCATATGCACCCTTTACCCTCATCGTTACAAGGAAATATAAAACTGATAATCCACAACTATTACCATGCAGTATCTAAAAATATGAAGTAATGTCCCGTGTGCTTCTAATCAGATCAAGATGGGCCTAATGATTATAAATTTATGCATTACAAAAAATGGTGAGCTCTTTCTTGCAACAAGTTCACTACATAACCAACAAGCACTGATTAATTTCACCTACATTTCGCTTAAAAATGGGTTTAGATACGTTTAATCGTTTTTAAAAACTGCTGATGGTTTTATTGTGCTTGACATTTCCACTGCAGCATGCAGCAGCTGTGGTTATTAATGGGCCAAACTTTATCAATTCCCCTCACTGACCTACATTTGTTTTTAAACTATCATTGCCGTTGATCAAATTATAACCAGCGGTGCACTTTAGAGAAGACCCAGTGCTTTGCCAGGAAAAGCACGCTGTGCATTAGTATAAATGCACTGGTAGGTATGTGCATGTCCATCATTTGCCAAATTGGCCTTAAATTATTAGCAGGATTTCATTTCTCAGGTTTAAAGCATCTTCACACACTGGCAGTGGGGCTGCTGGTAGAAATGGACACATTCTCAAGGCAATAATTATAAACATGCACTCAGTACACAACATCATCTTCGTGATGTTAATCAAAGCAATACTTTGACTATTTTATAACACCCCAGGATATGGTATTACTGTATTACTGCCATTCCTACTTGCCAGTTACAATTTTAATGGGTCATGTTCTCAAAATGCACATAGTTACCCTTAAACAGTAGATCACTTTTTTCTTTTCAATGTGAAACAGAACAAAATAAAACAGAACCAGCATCTGAAAGACCAAATAGATTATGTACCTGTTGTGTCACGGCAGCTGCTAGGTTGCCCCCAGCACTATCCCCAGACACAGCAATGCGTCCTGGGTCCACAGAGTATTGGACCAGCACCCTCTTCTGGAGAAAGTGTTTGACCACACGGTACACATCCTCGTAGGGGACAGGAAAATGGTGAGGAGGTGCTAGTCTGTATCTGAAAAAGCAGAAGCATATCAAAGCAACAAAGAAGAAAACAACTCAAAAAAAAAAATACACAGACACATGCTATGTGCTTGGACAACAATCAGGGCCAGGAAAAAACAAAGGGGAGTGATTTAATAAAGGTTGCAAATAAAAATGTAGCTGCTACAGACATGTAATCTACATTTCTTAGTTTCCACAAATACTGGGAACTAAAGATAAACATTTTTCCATATTAAGGACAATGAAACAGTCTGTGAAACGCTGGAATCACCCACTGAACCCTAAACAAACTACAGACAGGAATTCTGATGAGGCAGATAAGACAATATCCCCCAAACTGATACACTCTTTCTCTCACTGTCAAATATGCACCAGTAAACATTACCATATTATACACCCAAAAAAGGATGTATGACTTTGTGGTTTTGAAAAGGCAAGCCCTCTTATTTTGGACAGACCTGTCCAAAATTCTAAAGAGTTAAGAACACATTGAGGGAGCACTGGTTTCAGAGTAACAGCATGGAGAGTTGGACATAGAGCCAGACATGGTTAAAATAACCCACTGTGAAAGAGGAAAGGCCTGACGGGACCCAAATAAAAACCTGTTAGCTACACCCTACTGCACTCTCACTTTGACTGCAACTAATGAGGGAGGACAGGCCCATGTGATGTCAGAAAAACTGTAAGAAACAAAGGCAACAAGAGGGGAAGAGCTAGATCTAACTATGAAGAACAGAAATTAAACAGGAGCTAAGTAATATCTATATCACTTCTGAATTGATTTTATTCTAGTAGATACATAGCCATCTATATAAAATACAATAGCATTTGCATATTATAGGCCTTAAAATAGGTAATACTCACTCTACAGAGAGAACCACTGCATCTAGCTCAGTAACCATTGTTCTAGCCAGGAGATCATACGGACTCATTCCTGCATAGATAGAGAAGACAAACACAAATTTAATAACAGAGATTTTTAGGCAACACAAACAACGATTTGCACCCATCCATTCCTGATACTGTGCATTAACTTTTATAGAATGCAATAGAATGCAAGTGGTACTGAGAAAGACCTGAGTTACTATAATTCTTAGAACTGTTCAACAGATTGCAAAAACAGCATGAGTTGTGTCAAACTGCATGTCATGTCTTTATGTTTTGGATTAAAGGGTAACCACCCTCTGGGTTCCCACTGCTCCTACAGACGGTGTGTTATTTCCTCAGAAATTGTGTAAGCTCTATGGCTTGTGTTTCTGATAATCTTATCTTTATTTGTGGTCCTGTCGTAGAGCCTGCTCGAATTTAAATCAAGTAGGAGATTTATTATTATACTTTCTCATATTAAGAGGATAACTGTCTGATAAACACATCACAAGAGCATGCATTATCCATCCATCCTTCTTTTGATCAGTCTTTACACCAAGGAGCCATAACCCTGAAAAATAAGGAGACGGGCCAACCCATCAACTTACGGGAACTCCCTAGACACCACCCTCCACCGTGCAGGTATATAATGGCTCTTCTGAGCTCAGCGTCACTGCCCCACTGCTTCGACTGGTACACCAACACCTCCACTCCATCAAATGTTTCAACGGTCACTTTGACGTGTTCATCAGACACGGGTGCTACATTTTCAATCAGCGTAATGAAGTACATCACCCCCATGTAGTCCTTAAGCCCCAGGAACTCACTCAGGTCTGCCTAAAGAGTGAAACAGAAGAGACATGTTACAGAGCCTCTTATTTCTCACACCTGAGGCATCAGCATTACTTCCTGTACAAATAATTAGCCCCTGGAAACAGTTTATCCTACATAAATACAATGAACATGAACAAAGCTCCTTTTCTACAAACAGAGAGATGTTAAGATGCAGAACTTGTTGCCATGTTAAACACAGTGACAAGGAGACTGTAGACAACAGAATATTGTCTGCTGAAATGTCATCAGTCCCCCAAAGAAATTATTTTTTTCCCCAGAAGTGATAAGTCAATATACAGTTACAAAACTATGAATTGTATTCCATTAAAAGCAATGATGTAAGCATTTCGTGGCTGGCATGAGGCTCATCAGCTGATGCTTTCCACTGTGACAAGAAGACTAATCAAAGACTCATCTAGAAGCTCTGCAGTACCTACTATCACAGACTTATTTCAGCGTACACAGCACCAAGGCATTTATTTGTCTACGGAATTAGAAAACTGAAAAAAGAAAGGTAATATAGTTTAAGTTCAAAAGGGAAAGCTAGAGTAAATAAAAAATGACTTCAAAATGTAAAAAATGCTTGTTTGTTGCAGATGGACATAAAAAAGATAGGCTATGCCTTCAAATAAAATGAGTCATTTAACTGCACTTTGACATTGTAAATCTTTTAAAAGAAAGGCTGTGGGCATGGAACAAGGAGATAAGTTTGGCTCTATAATTCTGTTTCAGAATGTGATGCAGTAAAAAGGCTGAGCAGCAACAAAATGTGTCATCAAATATTCTACAACTTTTCATATTGAAATGATGAGGACTGGCCTAACAATGATAGTGTCCTTCAAAATGATCCATTTTCTTCTGTTTTCAGTGTTCTTTTGTACACTACTATATGCTTAAAGTGTATGTTAAATACTAAGAACAATGTTTGAAAGACTGCAACACCTAGTTGTTGAATACTGGAAAAGCACAGCTCTTAGTATTAGTAATGGCATGACAAAATGAGGACTTTATAATATCTACTGAACATAGTCACAGTTTAGTTCACATGTAATACACATGTGAATATGCAAATAATATTGTTGTTGTTATTATTTAGATTGTTGTTATTATTGCAAATTTTGGTCATATTGTATTAAAATATTGTTAGCACATTTAAAATCTTACTTTTGTTGAGTATTGCTAATTTCTGTCCATCTCTTGATGAGCTGTTGTAATGACCAGCTTTCCCCAAATGGGGGAGCAATAAAAGTTTATCTTATCTTAATTTTACGAAAATATATTTAGATGTTTTACACCTGTAAAGAGCCACATTGGTTGCATCATAATGGGCAACAGTTAAGCACAGGCTCTAGCAGGACTTCAATAGGGGCTATTATTAGGACAGGTGAGCAGACTATACAATACATGGATTAGCATCTGACATAAGCTGGTGTAACCAGTATGCAACTCTACATCAGCAAATAAGCGCCTCGTAGTCACCCTGAAAGAACAAAGACACAATAGTTTTACAGGTTTTCTATGGAGGAATGAAGGGCAAAGTGTCCCTTAATGCCCTTAAAAAATACACATTTCTTCATTGGCAGAGAGCTTTATATTCTTAGGGAAAGCATTTTAAAGATGTATGTGCAGATGAAATGTAAGAAAAAGAGTTTGATTCCTTACCAGGTGGCTGACACTTCTGAAGAAAGAGTTGGTCAACATGAGTTTCCATCTCTCCTCTATCTCCTCAGGAATGGGCTCATAAATATAATACGCGGTAAAAGAGCACACAGCGACGAAAAAAATAATATTTCCCAACCTCATTTTACAAAGTGCGTCCCCAGAAGTTTGACAGGGTGCAAACACGGACAGGCTGTAAGTCGTACCTGTCAAACAGGAACTCTAACGCGCGACAAAGCTCTGAATTAATTTTGGATCCGGACCAGCTAAATATGACAGCACGTGTTTGGTGTCATTTGATGGTTATCGGCGTGCATGTTCGGGGCTTTTCCTCGCTGCTCGTGCGCGTTTCGTTATGCATGTCGGTCCCGTAAAGCTGGAGAATTAATTTGAGAGTCAGTGATATGGATACAGGAGCGCGCCCCGCGAACTCACGAGGCAGTACCGTCCCACATTGGCCCAAGCTGCAAATTCCTCAGGTGCCTCCTTAGCATGGCCACACAGCTGACGAGAGCGTCAAAACATAGGAGTCAAGATGTAACTGATGCACCCACAGGGGATCACCACGTTTCAAAACAACTATTTCCCCTCATTTCTGCTTAAGATGCATTTAGAGAGCTTTCTTCCAATAATATTAGGCATAAGAGGATTTACTCGCTGCCAGATATGCGCTCGTTAACGTTGAATTGTACTCTGATAGTAAGGTTTAAAAACAAGAGAAACCCATGTAGTTCCAGCCGAAGCATTAAAGAGCGACTCTGCAGAGCAGCTACGCAGCTATAGTTGCAGGCAGCCTAAGCTAATAATATTATTGGTGACATATTCAGATGAGATGCCGGCTCTCCTGGCAGGACCCCCTGTCAAAGCAATACGACTCTCTGATGCACTCACGTTTTGAAGGAGCCTGCACGAGGAGCTCATTTGCTGGTGCAGGAGTCTGACGGAGACACAGTAGCTTAAGGGGAGGTTACAGTCACACAACTACAGAAAATTAGTTGTATGCAACATTCTTCCATGATAGTTTTATGCTTTTGATTTAGTCCAAGATCAGCTTTAGCAGCTGCAGCTTGTTCTAAATGCAGATAAAACTACTACTAGATAAAACTATACCATGTTCTCTACATCTTTAAGAGCAGCTCTGTCAAAGAACAGTGTTACTAAATACAGCCCAGAAATTAAGTTGGCATCCTCGTTCAAATATTCAGGAGTTTTGCTTGAAGAAAACTGTTCTGTTATTCAGAAAGTGGCTGAAAAGCTGACAGCTTGCTTGGTTTTTACTACAGAAACAAGTCCTGTATCTCTTTCTATGGCAAAAAGAGGCAAGTTGGGTCCTATTTTTTCGTCTGTCCTTGATTGTGGTGATTTATTGTACATGAATACTTCTGCTCACAGTCTCCACATGTTGGACAGTGTATCATGGTGCACGAAGATTTATCACAAACTGTGGGTTTCTTACTCCCTAGTCTACCTTATATTCAAGAGAGTTAAGTACACGTGTTGGACATTCGAACATCTTTATTTAGAAAATTACAGATGACCTTTCCTCTCTTTTAATCTTGAAGGATGGATTGCACAGCCTGCATTCATTGGACTTGCAGTTTGTGTCCCCAGAGTTGGGGAAAAAAGGATTTAAGGTTTTCTGCACTCTTTTCTTGGAACAATCTGCAGAGTGAATTTAGACAACAAACCTTAGTGACTGAATTTGTAAATACTCTTGAATTCAAACCTTCCAAAAGTCACTGAATTGATGACTTATTGTTTTAGCAATTTTATGTTTACTGTATGTGTTAAGGTGTACTGGATGATGAAATTGTGTATGACTGCCATTCTTGTTCAGGTCCACCTTAAAAAAGATCTCTGATCTCAGTGGGCCTAACCTCACTAAATAAAGGTTAAATAAATGAAAAAAAAGTTTATAGTGACATTTGTTCAAGTAAGCAGTCAAATAGGTTTAAACAGGTGCAAGGAAAAAAGCTTAAGTGTCTTACAAGCTCTAAGTAACACTTCTAGAGTTCAAAAGGGTCTAGCTTAATAGCATACACTGTCTTTAAAAAATTCAACTTTAGTGCAGACTTCATGGGACTTGTTTGAGAAATATGCTGCTGCTTTTACAAAGAGGCATGTTATGAGGCAAACTGTACATTTCACAGGCTTCATCTCTGAAACCTGTACCACATGCCTCCACGTGACTGTGTTGACCTCTGTGCTGTGATCTATTCAAACTTTCTCTTACTCAAACAGGATTTTGTAATTGGCTGATGGTGAGGGGCTGGTAAGTGTCTCCTTTTATCAGTCATCAAACTCCAATGAGATGCAGCTGGAGTGTGACAGAGGGTGGGTAAGAGCCTCTGTGAGACTGATCACTGTTGAATCTTCTGAATACAAAATCACACTTCACACACTCTAGGATTCTCCCTGGAATTCCCTCCCTCCTTTTCTCCTCCAACTACGGGTTTCTGAGGGAGACCACCTCAGTAGGCTTGTAAATCTTTCATGGAACTTTCTTCCCACTGTGCATCTTTTGGTTGGGGGGGTTGGTGTCAGAGGGTGTGTGGGTGTGGATGTTGTCTTCATCTACCTAGAGCCATGCTGTGCAGAGTTCTGCCACGTGGACCCCAGAACCCTGCTGCGTGTCAAGCTCAAGAAGATGTGAATATGTCTGCAGACTACAAGCTAGTCGGAGAGTGTTTTCATGGGTTTTAGTGTGTGTGCTTGCTTGTAAGCCGCGCACATGTGAGTGTGTGTTCATAAAGACGGGTCACGTTTCATTCCTTTGTGCATGCACATTCTCCACTTCAAAACATCCACAGGGGAACATCATAATCTTATAATTAAGGAATTCAAGCCAAAGCTCTGCTGCTGATGAGCAAAGGAGGAGTAAGAGCAGCAAGCGTAACTTCTCAGTTTGAAGACCCCCTGCTGAGGCAAAGGAGACAGGCTGCATGTAAAGAGGGATCTGATCAATTAACAGTTCAGGCTGAGATGAGCTGGAGGAACACATTTTGATGTAATAATCAGCTAATTGGTTTGAATGTGCAGCTTACTTTGGCCAGATGATTCATACTTAATGAATGCTGTATAAATGTGAAAACTAAATGAGCTTACCATTCGCAGCTGTTTTAGGGTTTATATATGGTTGCTACATGCCTTTGTATAATTCTTTTTTCTACTCCCTTTAGGCCTTATGCAAGCTGTTAGTTCTGGCTTCATTCCTGTCTGATGAGAACAGGGACTGATGGCTATTGTACATGTGTGAATGCATGTGCATTTATGTATAGGTTTTGTGAGTACCTTGTTTAATGCAAATTTAATAGATTATTAGATCCCTTTCAAGAAAAGGGGACAAAAGAAAAACCCAAATGCATAAACACTGACATATTTAGCCCAATGCTAATGCTAAACTTACTTCTTTTCAATTCCTGTGATCAAACCTACAATTCCTGTGGTATGTAACAGTTGTCTTAAGAGAAAACTTTGGTCCTCCTTCTCTGAGTTTCTTTAAAACTGCATCTTTAACTCTCCAAAATCCAGTGGTACTTAAAAGCAATAAAGCACACATAACTCAAAGGAGGATGCTTGGGAGTTCTTACAGTGTGCTAGTAAAAACAACAGTGGAGGCATAAAATTGTGAATCAGGGCAGCCCAGGTATTCGATTTACCATTAAAATGAGTTACAATGTAGCTCATTTGATTCAGTATATTATTACACATAAAAATGCACACTAAAGACATACAAGAGCAACCACAAACTAAAATTTACTACATCCTAATCACCAAAAAGCATTTATAAAATTTCATCACTTTAATCTGTGATCATTACGACTGTGGCACTCCTAGGCCAGAATCATTTAACAAAGACCATTCAGCCTACATTATCTACAACAATCAATAAACGTTACTGCATCCAGTCAAATAAACTGCTAGTTTGCAGTTGTCTGCCAGTTGTAATATTAGCCTGAGATACTGAGCAAATGAAAGAAGTAAAAACAGTGCTTACTTACAGTATTATTGTAGACAGTCCAACAATCCTCTTCTTTGCTAACCTCCTCGTGCCCTCCTCTCTCTGGGCAACATTTCATTGGCATCTTCGCATCATCTTTGCTGGAAGCAGTCGTCTGTGATTGTCACCACTGTCCTTGTCCACTTTTCCATGTTTCTGAGGAATAACAAAAACAGTTCTTTAAATAATTATCTGATTTCCTTTAATACACTTAAACAAATGATTTATCTTTATTTATTTATTAATCAATTATAGGGACAGTGCACATTGACAAATGTGCATGTAAATGTGCAAGATAGCCATAGGCTAATTTCCATCCCTGGCAGCTTGATGATTTACATACACAAGTGTACATCAAGCATGTACATAAAGAAGAATAAAAAATATACATAACACCAGACAACACATAGAGACCAAACAACATAAACTGTACATAAATATACATGGACTCATACATAACAATGCAGATAGTGGCCTTATGACTACACTGAAGACTGACCAGGAAAACGAACTAAACTACACTGACATTTGAAGTTACTTCTAGACAGGTAATCCCTAGAGTGATTTTTATATTTTTGCATATTCAGACTTTAAAAAACACAAACCAACCAATAAAAATTGCAAAACATGCAGCAAAGGTACATCATAGCATCTTACGTTAGTGGAACAGTATTACTTAAATGAAAAATTGATGAAGCAAAATGACTGCTAATACAAGGTACTGTATTTTAAACATAAAAAGGCTGTGTTTATAGCTAAAATGTTCTAACTCTGCATGTGTTCATGTTGTCTTTGTCTATATGAACTGCGATAATGCAGTTAGCACTTACACTAACGGGTGTAAGCATGTTTTTGTGTGATTTAGCTCATAAGCCTTGCTTGGGGCTGTGCAATTGATGTTGAACATCGATATTTTGTTTGACTTTATACAGCGCTTCACAAATTTATTAGACCACCACCCAAAGTAAGGTTTATACCACAGCTGCCCTAAATTAACAGCATTGATAATTACCAAAATCATTCTTCATGTTTCTGCAATGGTTAATACACCAATATGTAGAAACCCTTTCACAGAAATGATATTTTTAAAGCTAAAATATAATTATTATTGTTATCCATGAATTTTCAAATTTACTGATTTACAAAAAAACTGAAAAAAATAGTAAAGCACATTAATATTTCTTGATTAATATTCAAATTATAGTTATTTACTTGCATTCCTGAACAGAAAAATGAGTTTTAGTGGTTGAATGTTATGCTTGATTAATTTCTGACTTCTCAGAGAAGCCCAGTGAGCCGGCTCAAATTTGGATATAAAAAGGTGAATTCAGTTTGAAATTCCTCATTCCTGTTCAAAATGGTAAAACGTGGAGAGCTCACCGAAAATGAAAGAGTCAGCATTAAAGCACTTCATGATGATGGATGGTCTCTGAGACAAATAGAGAAAGACATAAAGTGTTCTCACAGTGTGGTCAAGTATGCTTTGGAGTCAACTGACTGGTACTTACAAAATGCGCCAAGGAAGAGGCAGGAAAGGAAAGTTAACTGAAGCAGATGTCAGACACCTCAAGATTTGAAGTACTAGAGACAGAAGGAAGACCACTGCTGATCTTCAGGCAGAGATGAATGCTTCTAGATCAGAGTCTGAGAAAGTCTCCAGAATGACCATAAGCAGACGACTGACGGAACAAGGCTTAAAGGGAAGAATAGCTGCTAAGAAGCCATTATTGAGGCCTGCAAACATCCAGAAACGCCTCAGATTTGCCTGGGAGCACAAACACTGGACTGTTGATGACTGGAAGAAGGTACTCTGGATGGACGAGTCCAAGTTTGAACTCTTCAGTCAGCATGGTCGTGTTTATGTCCGCAGAAAAGCTGGAGAACGTTTTGATGCCAGATGCATTGCACCCACAGTGAAACACGGTGGAGAATCCATTATGGTATGGGGTTCCATTTGTGGATACGACATGGGAAAATGAGTGAAAATGGACAGTATCATGAACAAGAACGTCTACCACAACATCTTAGTGCATCATGGAATCTCTTCTGGACTGAATCTGATTGGTCGTGGGTTCATATACCAACAAGATCATGACCCCAAGCATACTTCAAAGCTGTGCAGAGACTATTTGAGCAAGAAAAGGGAATCTGGAGTACTGGAACTGATGGACTGGCCAAGTCAAAGTCCGGATTTGAATCTTGTTGAACAAATTTGGGATTTAGTAGATTCAAAGATTGATGGCACAAAAGTTTCATCTAAAGCAAGTCTGTGGAAACAGCTAGAAACTATTTGGAAGTCAATAACAAAAGAGACTGTGGAAAAGTACATAAAAACAATGCCAGCAAGAATGCAAGCTGTTATCAAGGCCAATGGAGGCCATACAAAATATGAAGTTTTTTGATTATTATGCGTGAAAAAGGACTATGTAGTTGTTTCAGTTTGTTATTTGCCAAATAAATTACAATAACATTTTTGTTTTAAACAAGTTTTTGAAAGATTTCTAAAATATTTATGTTTTCTCGTTTTTATGACAGGTGGTCTAATAAATTTGTTAAGCACTGTATCTTCCAACTAATACCATGCATTGTAAAAGACATTAAAAAAGGAAAAGAAATATGTTCAGTTAATTGTTTTATGATGTACCTTGTTATTACAAAAACTGAGACATTGGGGATGTTGAGTAATTGGCTAATCATTACTTGCGCTGCACAGAAACTTGCAGGGTTCATGTTCAGGTTACTTTATTTGTACCTGATCGAAGATTTGTTTAGCAGCCACTGAGATAAACAGAAGTAAAATGAAACAAAGAGAGAAGGAAAGCTATACAAAAAAAAAAAAAAGAAAACTAAAAAGTCAAAGTAATATCACTTATAGCTTTCTAAAGTCTGCTTTGTCTTAACAGTAAACTGTAGCTAAAAAGAACCAACTGTTTCCAGAATTATAGGTCTGATCACTAACTCTGTTGAGCTCCGTCTTTACAAACAAATCAAAGAATTATGAGTCATTCTATGAATAAATTATAACTGTGTTTAAAAAGCTAGAAATATAAACAAACAGTACAGAGAGGAGGCAGAAAATCTCAATCAGGTGTTTACAGTAATAAATGAAATACATTCACATTTTTCCATTCATTATCAACATTAGTACATGTAGGCCAAAGACTTATTTAGTCAGTCTACCTGACCATCTGGTTTGTTTAATAGCTCTTTTAGAGCCTGTTGTATTGATTTTATAACCATCAAAAACTCAAGACAAGTTTTTAGATCAGACTTTTTCCTGCTGAGAATGGTCTCATAGGCACCAAATACAATCAGGTAGAAGTTGAAGTTCAGCAGTCAGAACTCAATTAGTTGTTTCCTGTGAAACATATTTTCAAAATTACAGAAACCATGTTTTATCAAGCAGGAGCAGGATAATTTAAAAAAGCAGAACCCTTGCTGTTAGAAAATTGGTTCTTTATTAAATTTACAGCTAACACAAACAATTTCTAATCCTTTTCCATGTTAAAAAATAATTCACTGATATTAACTAAGATATTTGAAAAGAGCAATCAAGGAACAACAAAAAGTCGGTATGGTGTGAACATTGAAAAAGGAACCTAAATAACAAGACTGTTAAAGAAAGTGACAAGAGTAAATTCAAAAACCAAGGTTATTTTTGATGGAAGGAACACAAGTGAGATGTTCACAACAGTGCATTATAAAGTATCATGTAAACTCACTGATTTTACACTAGAAGGAAATGTCAACATTCTTGTCGGATAAATTATCTTTTGTTTATTGTAAATGCTTTTTTACACTTTTTCTAAATCTAAATGCTCTGTGGACCATGGATATTTTAAGAATAGCTTTGCTTCAGATTCAAAGTATAAAATGATAAAAAACAACTGTTTGCAAGCTTGTTTAATTGTGAGATATTGAAATGAAAGATGTTCTCCTTCATGTCATCAACTGTATTAAGTCTACAACATGCTCTCATTTCCTTGTTTAATTTACGATAATAGCTGAACTAATACTTGATTTTATCAGGCAACCCCATTGGTTTTCATATTAAGCTGCAGGCCAGAAGCAGAGCTACAGCCTGTTCATGGGTAATAAGGAGCCTGGGAGGTTGCTTCATGCTGTTCATCCATCCTGCTGTTATCTGTTTGACAGCAACTATGAACAGGTTCATCTTGATCAACTCCACGTTCCCACGCCTGCAATGTTTTTTTTCACGGTTTTGCTTTCTTTTTATTTGGTTGATATGGGAAGCATTTTCCATGAACTATACATCAAAATAACAATATACAACAATTCAACTTGAACATAAGTTTAACAGGAAAAATATTAAAATAAATTCTACAATAAAATGCAAACACATTTTTCAAAGCAAACACAAGTGAGCATCTGCCCATTAATCAAACAAGTTTGGAAGTTATATGTGTGGATATTTCAATTCATTATATGCTGTTATAAGTTAAGACTTTAATGGTTTTCCATGCTGTGACAAAAACTTCCCCCAGACAATGATCCAACAATGCAAACAATGAAGTTGCATTATGTTGCATTGTATTATCATTGTTACAGCTACTTAATTCAGAAAGTATGTGTATTTGAATTGTGAATGACAGACCTGTTTATCCCATAAACACATAGGTGCATAGTGTTCTCTCAGGGGCCAACAGTAGCTGAAAGACAAGCAATCTATTCTTTGAGCTGGTATTCCAATAAAGATTAGCTTGCCAAAGCTGTAATTATGTAACTTACCTAATAGAACTTGAGCCATTGTTTGGCAGAAGAATAGAAGTAGATATTTAATCAGCTATAGACCTGTTAGACTAGATCTGAGTGGATAATGCAGAAAAAGGTCCTTAGCTACTGATGTATGCCACAGACTGAGTACTGTTACAACTTACCACAAGATTAAGTTGTGTGAAATAAATGCAAAGATTCTTTTTTATCAAGATATCTATTTATCTGTTCCGAGGTACCAAATGGTTCTTTGCTGATTATTGATGTTTATGTGGGGACTCAAGCATTGAGATGTAGATAAATATATTTGACAAAGGCCATACAAATTAAACCAGTGTCATTTTTGTCTAATCATGGCAAACACCACAACAGCCACTTGACTAATTTTTCAGCTTTAAATAAATTATTGATGTATGACAAACTACTTTGAGGAATGTAATGGATTTTGAAGGCCATTATTTTATATCGTGGCAATCAGTATCTCCTATCATAACTTGTAGTGGGATATTTATTTTTCTTAAATTAAAGCCTGAGAAACTAAAAATGTATATATGTAAATGTAATTGTTTTTATATAACATTTAAATATTTCACTATGATCTTATCTTTATTTTTTTTTAACTGTCTGGAGGATAAAAGACCTGCCTTTTGATTGAGGAATTTTATATAAAAGATAAGAGGGCTGTTCACTGGAAATGTTTCAGTTAATTTTATCACCACCTGTCTACACCACACCTTCCCTGCATGACCACCAGAACATAACCACTGCACCGCAGAGGTTTGTTATTTCCACGCTCTGCCTCAGGATCATGAGACCTGGTGTATGAAACAGCAGTGGATAAGCTCTTTATCAGCAGTCCCCTATGCAACACTTCTGTCATAAGAATGTTGGCCTCTCACCCCATTCCACGTGAGTTTCTTATGTGCTATCACCAGACACAAGAAAACCACAGTGAGCTTGCCTTTATTTACACATTGACAAGGCAGGTCTTCTCCTGATTAGGTGTTGGAATGATGTGTGCATATTAGCACTAAAGTTCCTCTTAATTCTGGTTTACTAGGTTAACCACTTTATTTCGAACAAATGTTGCACTGCTTCATATAACTAGTTCAATATTCCTGCCAATAAATTTATAAACTGTGTGCACAGATTTGACTTCAGTGTGTGTATCTGTGTGGGATTTTAAAGTATTGCAAATCTGTCTGGTTTGTCATTTGCAAAACTATACATGGAAACCTTGCACACAGATTTGTAAATAGCCTTTTATTTTTCAGGGGAAGTAAGTAACTAAATACATTTACTCAGATTACTGTAACTGAGCAGGTTTTTTTGTGTAATTGTGCTTTTTTTTTTTTTTTTGTCAAATTAAAAATCCCTATTTTTACATTTACTTTAGTATACTTGGAATGAAATATTGCCGGGAGCACAGAGAGCTGGTAAGGGTGGCTAAGAAGAATACCATTAGATCATTTAATAAAGAGATCAGACAAGAGTTAAGTCTTAAAATAGACTTGAAATTACTTGTTTAAGTTTGCTTGAAACACATCAGTGTCACTGCTAAAGACAGCATGAATGTCTGCACACAATGAAATAAAACATTTGTATTGAAGTACATTTCTTCCATTATTTGTAGAGAAAAAGAAAATCTTGAAACAGCCTATTGGCAGCTGAGATAAGTATTTCACCTCCAAACCTTTGGCTACACAGTCTCTTTCTATACTTAAACTGTTGTTGTTTGTAGCTCTTGTGCTCTGAAACTGTTGTTGTTTTTTCATTTAGTTTTTGTTCCTTTAGCAAGACATTGCTTTCACAATTTGAATTAAAGCCCTTTTATAAGTTGTCAGACTGAAAGACTATCACATTATAACTACCTTTATTTCAATAAAATAACATGCATGCTTCCTTTCCTAATTTTCAGGCTTGCTTTGGTTTACTTTGCCATCACCACTGTATTGATTTCATAACCTGAATTTTATTTAATAAATAACTATGTGTAGTCTCACACACTGTTTTTGTGTTTTAATGTTAGGTAACGTGTCCTTCATCTTTTATATTAACCTCAAAAAGTTGTGTTCACAAGTGCTTTATATAACAGTTAGTACCAGCAGAGCAATTTGATATGATAAGAGGCATTCCATGTGTGATAATATCAGAGAACAATATCCCTGGGTCTTTTCACAAACTGTAGCCTTCTGCTTTAGCCAAGAGTTCTGAAAACTTTAATTTCATTTACAGCTGACAGTTATTGTCTTAATTAATCATTCTCATTCCTCAGAATCACACAGCAGACTAATTTTACTGGTTAAATGATACTTTCATAACTTTCAACACATAAGTAGCTGTTATTATCGCAAAGTAGCCAGACAGTGTCAACCACAGAGCTAAACTGCGTAACAGAAGACAACAGAATGTTCGAGGGCCTGGCAACCACTAAGTTGTAGAACTGGTTGAGTTGGTGGATTTATAACTTGTATAAAAGCAGTATTACACTGAAGGTCAAGGTGTGGTTCTAACTGCCAGCAGTGCTGTGAATTTCTTTTGTACTCAGCCTTCAGCCTTGGATCTACAACCAAATCACAGCAGTGATGATATTCAGAACATCATACCCTCTCATGTAATATTGCATAAATATACTACACAGCTATTAAACATGAATGTTTAAATTGTAGGGCTCAACGTCATTTTTTTTACATTCACAACAACAGGGAGCCAGGACCACTCAAACATATGAATGCTTGTTCCAGATATTCGTATTCATTCATTCATTCAAGTTCAGTTTATTCTTTGATACACCAGCTAATGATGTTTAGAAGTATTTTATAAACTGAACAAAACTAATGTGCAGTGCTACTAAGGCTGGGTAATTAATCAAAATTGAGTTTAAATTGCAATATTGCCTATGCTGCAATTTTCAAATTTATAATATAATATGCAGCAGGTGCAAAATTTCTTGAATATGAAATGTGTCAAAGTACCAGTTTATTTTTGCAGCAGATTTTCTAAAAACATCTACACGTCGTGCAAACATTGAAGTGCATTATTTCCTTCATTTTGTAGATGTCCATCCATCCATTTTCTATACCGCTTATCTCATTTGGGGTCACGAGGGGGCTGGAGCCTATCCCAGCTGTCATTGGGCGGGAGGCGGGGTACACCCTGGACTGGTCGCCAGTTAATCGCGGTTTTGTAGATGTGTTCTTCATTAAAAATGAAAATAACATAAAACTGATCTTTACCATCAATATAAGCATTCATATCATATTTGCAATACGAGTAAAAAAATGCAGTTAGATATTTTTCAAAACTGTTGAAAACTGTTCAGCCCTATTTTTTGACTTTTATTTTAATGTGAACACTTATTTGGCAGAGCTTTGTTATGTTTTCATGACGACTGCTTACAACGTTGTGAGTTTAAAAAAAAAAACAGTTAATTATCTCTGCCAAGGAGGTTATGTGATCAGCAGGGTTTTTGGGAGTGACCCGGATCACCGTCTGGATCCAGGAATTTTTTAAAGGACTCTTTACTATTGGGAGATAGGGCTAATGGCGGAGGTCTGCGCTCTCCGAGTGCTTTTCTAGTTGTAAAATAAGATGAAGAACTTAAAAATCAACGTGCAAAGCAGATGGGTTTGCTAGACTCCAACTCCATCATCAGGCAATTCTATCTTGAAAAGCTCCAATCCAAGTCATTTATGCTTAATCAATCACTGTTCAGACCAACCAGTATCATTTGGGAAAAACAAGGCGGCAGCTATGGGCATGGTTTAACTATACTCAAAGCCATTTGCAATGGCTGCCTCCAGTGCAGTGATTACTTCAAAGTAGCTTTAGTATAGCATCAGTATTACTAGAACTGGACCACATTTCTATACGAAATAAAGAAACCACATTGAAAGCTCATCATGATGTGAAAGATGTTTTCTCTCTTCTATTGACCTGCTTCAGGATGAGTTTGTGAGAGTTACGGGGAAAGGGTTAGTTATGTGAGTGGACATATACAATGGCTGATAGTGGAGTGTTTAGCTCAGACTTAGCCACAGCAGCGGTTTTGTCAGAAGTCCTGGACAATATGTATTTATTCAAACAAGGGCAGAGAGTAACACTGAAAGCTTTTCCTGACAGGAAAGATATTTTCACTCTTCTCCTGGTCTGCTTCAGCATGGGTTTGGGATCGTTACAGGTGGGGTTTGCCGGTGTATCCAATGGCTGCTGCTGCGGTAGCCATTAGCTCTGATACAGCTGTGGGAAAGCAGCAGAATATCCAGGACTGGAACACATTTCCTATTAAACAAGAGCAAAGAGCTACATCGAAAGCTTGTCTTGTCAGAGAAGACATTTTTGCACATCTTCTGACCAGTTTTGGCATCAATTTTATTCACCGAGAAGCTCCGCCATTAAAAATCTAGCAGTAGCCTGAGTGGTGCATGTGTACATCATTTTGTTGTCGCTCTAACTAGCCCGTCGTGAATGTCACAGACAGAACGTTCCTCCAATTGCCTTCTGAGAATTTTTTGAAAAGTCCTGCCCTTCCCAAGTGCTTTCTATGGGAGCTTTTCCAGATGAATGTGCAATATATTCATGCAATGGATATATGAAACCGTCTATCTAGGTCAGGTTACTTAAAAATAAGTGCATATTTACTCCCAGTCACAATACTGGGGGAAAAAAAAAAAAACAATTCAATGTTCCTGAATCACTTGGGCCTAGTGCTTACTGTATCAACCATTTATTTAATATGGGGAAGTAACATGACTCCCTCTTCTAATTCAAGATAAGGTCATTTGTTCAAACTTGACAGAAAAAGCTTTTATTTACTCAGAAATGAGTGGTTTAAATGCTAATTTTCCAGTACAACAAGCCGCTCAAAGATGTTTGCTTTGTAAATCAGCAGAGGGCACTCTAAAATCATTTAAACTTTCCCCATGGCTCACTGACTGACCCATCAGTTAACTGTTGTTTTTGATATCAAAGTCACTCAAGCAGACAGTTGTTACACCATATCAGTTTTAGATTTATTTTGAATATATAAAAATAGCAAAATAACAAACAAAGACAAGGCTGTTTTTTGCCAGTGTCTTCAATCTGTAATTGTTGTAGCATGTCTCAGTGTGAGATTGATTACTCATGTATTTAATAACATAAAAGGCCCACCTTGTGTCAAAGCTACTACATTATGATAGACTTAAACTTGTCAATATTGCAACTACTATTATCATTATTAGTAGTGAATATAGAAGGATTAAAATATCAACTTTGGTTGTTTAAACATATATTAATGGGGTAAAATATTTATTATTATTTGATACAGATAAATCTATCTGTGATTGTTTTCATTACAGAATAATAAACAGTTCTATCAAGTAATGTACTAAGAAGGGGTGGGATTAAATAAGTTTGCACTTCTTCCCACTCCTTTTCAAACATGTAGCCTAATCTTGACCATTAAGTGTTCTTGTAATTGTTTTGTTTCATCTCTCTCTTCAAAATTTGTGTGTCTTCTGAAGGTACATGACTATGTTTTTATTGTTATGTTTTTGTTTTTTGTTTTTTGTTTTTTTACATTTTCGAAATAAACTTCACTAACTAACTAACTAACTACCGTAAGCAGTAGTGGTAGAAGCAGTAGTAGTAGTAATAACAATAATAGCATTATCATTAGTATTATTATTACTCATTTAAAAACCTAAACAGTTTTGGGCCATACTTTTATTACTGTTGTGTCTTCATCTTCCTGAGAAATGATAAAGTGTGCAAATACATTTACCAGAAAATGTTTAATGAAACTGAACACCTGTATTTGTCAAATGCTATCTTCTTTATAATAACAGTAAAAACTACACTCGTGAAGTTAACCAGTAATCCTGATTTACTGCTATTATGTTTTTAGTATAAAACATGCTAAAGTTGACACCATAATATCAGATTCATGTGAATTAAATCAATTTATCTGTCGTTGTTCAAATTTACTCCAGCAGATGGAGCTATGACCTACAGCAGAAGCTGTGGATCTACTTCGAAACATGATGTAGATGCTGGTTCAAAAGCACTAACTCGAAGAAAAAAAGACTGACTTTTTTGCCTTTGTTGAACAGGGATAGCTGAAAACTGACAGGAGATAAGGGGAAAACAGGAAGGAATTACATGCTGCAGAGAAGTGCACAGGGTTTATGGAGCAGCAGAATGTGTGATATGATCTCAGCTTGAGTAGAGGGGGTACATACTTGACAGGCAAGCTAACAGAAGGCCTCTATCATAACCTTTATACCACTGTGTTTCCCATACAGGTCAATAACCCAGAAGTGATATAACTAGCTGTAATTGGAACTTATGACAAGCCCACTGAACGGAGAATGTTCTGTTCTCTGTTTTTGCCCAAAGAGTGCATAACATGCTTTATTTAGCAAACTTCACCTCAAGCCTCCAGGCAGCAGAGTGCTTTAGATGACCAGTGTTTTAACCCAGTTGTCTTCCCCTATTCAGTGACACGAGACCTTAAATGTGATGCATGTTCAAAAAACAATAAGGCATCAGGTGTTTGTACAACTAATATTGCACTATGTCTTTAAACTTGATTTCTATACACCGGATTCCCCAAATTGTACTTGGATTATGAGATAAAACGTATGACCCGTTAAAAAAAAAAAAAATCACAATTCATGTTTAGCTAGGGAAAAAGAAATCGTAATTTCATGATTTCATTCTGACATCATTAATTGGGCCTTTAAACGTAATACTTTATAAACTATAATATGAGTCCACGTCTACACATGCCCTCGACTACCTCCACACTGCCTGGTCAGTAGCCTGTATCTGTTGTATCAACCTCTCATGACCCTGAAGGTCGCACAGTATGTTGCTGTGCTGACATCAAGCTGGGAAAGGTCAAAGGTGTGTAAATAAACTCTGAACACTATGGCCTACATCTTAGTCATGGCAAACTATGCTATACACCTAAGAAACAATAAAAATTTAGAGAATAGGTGATCTCATTTAAATTGGGCCCATTTTGAAACAAGCACGCTGAGTAAATCATGAAATGGTGCAAATAATCCAGTACACTCACACTGTCACCAGAAATGACTATACCATTCTGTGTAACATATGTAGTTTTCCTGCTTTGGCACATGTGTTTAGCCTTTAAGGTTCAGCTTCAAAGTTTTTTCCTACTCAGAGGCTGAGCTTGAACAGCCTGGTTGTCTGTCCGAGTTGTGCAGATGGAAAAACCAGAGTCATGACACTAGAGAGCTGAGACCAATCAGATCAGAAACACCTACACTGCAATGTAGAGCACAACAGAACCTTCTGATGGAAAATTCACTTCTTGTCTTGTTAAATTTGCAGCTATTGTTGTTAGGGTTTTTTAAAATATCTTTTCATTGCACATAAAAACAAGTCAGATGAAGTATGAGCAGACTACTGATAGCTTCACCATCATTAAAACTAATCTCTAGGGGCTGGTTGAGGATTACGTAAAAAATATACCGAGTAGCTAAATGTAGCAGAGGAGGTGAATCTGAGTTGGTATGATAATCACTCCCTGGTAAAATAATGTCTATAACTCCCTGGACTTACACAAGAAGCATTCAAAAAAGAATCAAGAAACTCCAAAGTATTGTAAATCTAGGACCGGGATGCCTGTCTAGTTTCTGAAGTGGGCTGAACATCTGAAACCCTAATAAAACGATTTGCTGTCAACAAAGCTAAAAAAAAACCCTCAGACTTTCCTGTTAAAATCATTCCTCAAATTCCTTTTGGACTTTTTGCCATTTGTTATCTCCAAAGAAAGAGGTTCCTTGCAGTTTAAACTCAAATTGACAAAAATTTCCACTACTTCAAGCCAAAAATGATGTAACCTCTCCAGGTTCAACTGATACTACTGAGACTTTCTAATGAGATGACTGGAGGCTGCAGGTTGTTTTTCTCTCTTTTTAACTTACTGTTCAAGTCTTGCAGTGGATTAAGTGTAACGTAACATTGTCAGTTTTCTAACAGAGAAGTGGTCAGAACACTGACAATAAGTTTTCAGAGTTTAGGTTTCATAAATCTAATGTGAAGATGGAAACATGGAGACCTGCCTTGGCTTTCCACTGATGTCTTTCACATTACTTCCTGAAGAGAACAATGCAGTACTGTGAGATGTTCCACTATGTGAAAACCTGCATACTGTTTGTTGCTAAGTGAGGAAAAGGGGTCACAGTAGATAACAGGGTGACTCATCTCATCCTGCTTCAGATTTGTGTGACATTTTAATTTAAGAGTCTCAGGCTAGTTGATAGAGAGACTTGTAAAGTATTCAGTTTTGTTACTGGGACAGAAATATTTGGCCAGGACTGAGGGTGACTGAGATCACTGAGCCACATGTTTTTAAGGCACCATAGCTTCTTCTGAGAAGTACAAATGATCTACTTTACAGGTCCCTCATTCACAGACAATATTTTAGCAATATTGGCTGGGAATTTTGAAAGGATTAAAAGCTAAATTAAAATTACAGCCTGTTTTTTTAGAAACTATGACCTATGTAAAATCCCATCTTTACTCACATATTATTAGATACATACATAAAGATAGATCAGCAAAGAAATCAAATACACCACTTTTTTCCACAAGGGACACCAAAATCAACACAAAAAATGTTCTTTACAGGCACTTACTTAATACATTATATTATTTATGACAGGATGGACAGGTATGCTGCAGCATGTGCGTATCTATACGTATGTATATCCATGCTGCAAAGATCTGCCTGGCGTTGCACCTTATATTTATCTTTCTGTTTTTGTTCAATCCAAGCTAACGTGTACATATGTATGCATGCATTGTACCAGCCTGCTTTATATACTACAACTGCTTTGTGTATTTGTGACAATTGTTTTGTCTGTAAGAACGATTTTATTGTTGTATGCATGTATGGGACATATATGGGTTAATGTACCTTTTATGTAACATTTTCTCATTGTCTTGGCCCACTCAGGTGACAAGGTTAGGCAAAGTCACATAGAATGTTTAATTTATCTTTTCACATCTGCATTAACTGCTATATGCTCCTTCTTTTATAGAACTTGTGCTACTTGACCTGCGTCTGCAACATACACGGGCAGAAAACTATCCTTGTACTTGATATATCACTTTATACCATGAGCTTAAAACATTGGATTTATTCAAAATAGGCTAGTTGATTTTTTTTTATTGCATGTTAGCACAATGTCAGTATTGTTGTTCAGTCTCTATACGTTACCTGCCAAGGGACTACAGATGTAAATTATTAGTTTTGCTGACTTCAGCATGTTAACATTTAATGCTTATGTTCATTAATATATTCTGTGCCTTTTAAATTAAAAAAAATAAATAAACAGGTGTTACATAAGATAAAATATAGTTTTTTTGATGGACAGGCCTGTCAAATATCTTTAATACATTTTTCCACATTATTTTCACCTTCTCCTTATAGTTTATTGATGGACAAATGTCGCTTATTGATGCCTGTGATGATATGAACAATCCACCAATTCATTCTGCCTGGCAACTGACTCACAGTACTACTCAAACAGCAATTCTCCAGAGTCACCTTTCATATCAAAAAAGTGTTTTCAAAGTCAATGTGATAGACCAATAACATTTAACAGGGTCAACTGTTGTCTATCCCATTGTCACAGAGTACCTGCTTTCAGCACTGTGTAACTATTCTATAACCTTGCAAAGCAGATTGTTACGCCCGTTTCCGTGTTCCTCACTGGCGAATCCATCTTGCAAAGCTCCCATCTGAATATAATATAAATACAGTGTTTCCCCTAGGATGGAGTTGTAGCAGCGGAGGTGAAGCGTGTGCACACATTAATAGTAAGGTTTTTATTTATTCTGTAGCATGTGCTTTTAAGATTTTCAAAGTAAAAAACAACTGATTTGTGTGGGGGGGGTTTCAGTTTGAATGAAATTTCCATGTTGTGATCAGCAGGGTCACTGTATTTATCAAAATACATGATATTTCTTTTTACATTCCTCAGTAATCAGGGATAATGTACTTTTACCAAAGTTACAGATTCAGGGCTTTTGAGGAAACATAAGGGGCATGGACCCCACAAGCCCCCCCATGGCTCCACCTCTGACTGATAAACTTATCCTCCATACAGGATTTACAAATCATATCAGCACAGTGTCAGAAACGTAGGGTTATAAACACATTAGGAAATAATTACTTACAGACATATTTCAAGAGCACCTGCAGCAGTTTTTCAGAAGAATTATTCTGTTAGATCCACTGAAAGAACCTAGTTAGAGGGCTGAGTTGTGATCAGGTCTGCATTTAATTTTTGTTTGCACTAAAACTGTTTAAGTTCGTAAACTAGGCACAATATAATTTCATAAATGTGTACAGAAGCTTTCACACTCTTCATAGCGCTTCAGACATACAGCAGAGGGTCTCTACTGCTCTGATGCGCCTCATGACGCACAGGAAGAGACTGGCACAAAAATACTGAACCAGCATTCTGTTATTTAAGGGGAAATCCTTTTTATCCATAGAAATTGGCCTCTTTTCATAAAGTGTTTTATTTACAGACAAGGACAGGGACAGAAAGGGGCAAACAGAGTGAAAACGAACTCTCTGTAGGAGCTGACTGAAGTATGCTATGCTTTTTGGCACGGGCGAACAATGATCAAGAAAATAATTCCATCTACAGCTTAAAAAACAAAGAATGTGTACATGAAGTCTGTAAATCTGATCCTGACATTACTCTTATTAATATAACCAGGGTTTAATTAGTTCAGGCTGTCAGCTGTAGCTGATGTTTTTGGAGAGTGATGCCTGACGAGGATGTGAGTGTTTTCTTTCATGCTTCATTCAGTGAGAAAACTTTGATTAGAACAGTAAAAAAAAAAAAAAACGTATTTGTCAAGGACAGTGCTTAAGTGAATACAATATTATAATTTCTTAAAATGAATGCAGCTTCTGTCATTCTGTGCATTGGTGTCAGGTCAGACTGTAGGAGGACTTGGACGCACATGTTGCTCGTACAGGTGGGAGGGAGAGATAACACACACTGCACAGGCAGGTGTTAATGGCAAAGGAAATCAGCAGGAATGGTCAGGTAGGATGTTAGCTGTCCGACGCAGGACTCTATCGCTACGTCCTGTCTGTTCAGTTCAGCGCTGTGTGAACGAGGAAACTGACAACTTTTATTAACGTCTTGCTGAGCTCCATGTGTGCGTGTGCCGAGGGCGCGTTCTCCCGCTTACTTCCGTGTAAACGCCTTTGCGCCGCGAGTGTCTGAAGCTGTCACCTCTCCCTCCTGCTTTTTTTTGAGAAGAGAAGACTCGCCTTACTCGAATTCTGATTAACTCTATGATTTAGCTGACCAATCCAACCGACAAATGCAACACGTATTAGTCAATCAGTGGCCGATAAGGACGTGAGGGACGAAATATGGAACAAGTGGCGTCCCGTATTGACTCAATACAGGACGCTGCATTTAAGTGCAGCAGCGGCGGTCAGATTCCAGCAGCATATAGGGGAAACACTGAAATATGAAAGAACAAATATATGTAATAAAGACAAGGAGGGAAATAGAGTAAGAAGCTAAGCAAGAAGCCAAGAGAAAATACTTGAAAAGGTTTTACACTTTGGTGAGAGCTTTGCAATACAGCAAGTCTGATGCCGAACTGCTTATGTTGCTGTTGGACATTGGGGTTAGGCATGTGGAAACAGTTTGCAACAGCAGGCTACAGACACCAGTAGACTCATATTTTCACAAACCCGGTAATCTCTGTTTTTGAATAAATGCATGCTGACTGAGAGAAGGTGTAATAGCTCTGACAGTGCAGTTACACCTTTGATGCGTGCCAAAGCACCCCGAACTAAAATCCAAACATAATGCTGAAGGGTAATGTCAAACCTAGTCCATATGGTGCAACAATGGGGAGAACTTACAAAACTTCAATCAATGGCTGCATATCATTAGTCTATAAAGAATGAAATTTATGTAATCAATATGTTATACCCTAACATTTTTGTCAGCTTAATATGCACCCCGTTGCACCCTTTATAGTATATTTTTGCTTTAATGATTTTCTTTGATACTAATACTTCTGAGTAAAGGTCCTTGTCATGTTCTCAATTGTATGAAACTGATGAGGAGGAAGCTGTAATTCATTAATACCATTCTCCTTCACTCGCTGAACTCACACGTGTGTTCAACGTGCTCCTTTTATGAATGTGTAGACCTTAAGAGAAAGATCAGAAATGGGGAGCAGGACAAACAGGATTACCGGCAGGACCCTGATGTCCTCTTATGACTCTCATGGAATGTCCTGTTTTTCTTGGGGCCATTTGGGCCGACAGGACCAATTGGAATGGAAAATAAATTGCTATTTGAAAAACAAAAGAAAAGGTAGCAGGGCCTGCTTTCGTTTGTTTTAACCTGGGACACTCTGCTGGCATTAAGGAGAATTACAGTGCTTAACAAATTTATTAGACCACCTGTCTCAGAGACCATCCAGCATCATGAAGTGCTTTAATGCGGATTCTTTCATTTTCAGTGAGCTCTCCACGTTTTACCATTTTGAACAGGAATGAGGAATTTCAAACTGAATTCACCTTTTTATACTCAAATTTGAGCCAGCTCACTGGGCTTCTGTGAGAAGTCAGAAATCAATCAAGCATAACATTCAACCACTAAAACTCATTTTTCTGTTCAGGAATGCGAGTAAACAACTATAATTTGACATATTAATCAAGAAATAATAATGTGCTTTATATTTTTTTCAGGGTTTTTTTGTAAATCAGTAAATTTGAAAATTCATGGATAACAATAATAATTATATTTTAGCATTAAAAACATCATTTGGGTTAAAGAGCTTCTACATATTGGTGTATTAACCATTGCAGAAACATAAAAACTGATTTTGGTTTTACTACTTTTTACCAATGCTGTTAATTTAGGGCAGCTGTGGCATAAACCTTACTTTTTGTGGCGTTCTAATAAATTTGTTAAGCACTGTAGATCTGAAACACATGCTGTCATGTTGTCTTCATGTTCAGTTAATGAGGTCTATAGCTGGAATACATGGAACTAAAAGCAGCTAAACATGACGGATACTCAGAGGGCTCGGTGCTTCTGTACATCACAGTGACTCAGCCCTAACAAAGACAGGTGGATAACAGAGCACTACTGAATCCTGGTACCAGCCAGATCACACAACTGTGGCATCCTCTGTCGTTGAAGGATTTGCTCTGCTTTCAAAATTGGTGATATTAAAAACAGGGCAACTTCTTCTCTGCAGAACAAGGAAGAAAATATGTCTGCAGTTGCCTTCTATGCAAGTGCACTGAAGATTTATTTTTGCAAGTTTATATTCACAATTCATTTAAATATAGGGATGTTCCGATAACCCTTTTTCCTTCCCAATACGATTCTGATATCAAGGTGCTAGGTATCAGCCGATACTGAGTACTGATATGGTACCATTGTTAATGTACAGCATCTCTGTGACCCTAAAGTTATTTTCCTGCTGGTCATTGAGTTTTACTGCAGAATATTAAAAGAACAATAATACAGGGGGCTGTATCACAGGCTCTCTCTATCTATCTCTATGAGTTAACGTTTGATAAACTGTCACTTTTCGTTGTGAATGACAGCGCCAGTCTGGAAGGCATTTCAACGATCACATTCAGAGAAAAACTGTCATGCAGCCACCATTCTTTGTTGCTGCAGTGGGTGCTTTGGTTCTTCTTTGGTGCTTAAAAACAGTAGCAGTGCTTTCCAGCAACGAAGAAGAACTGGCTTCCGGTTTATGGGGCTAACATTTAGCATGGCTAAAGAAAGTAAAATATGAATCTAAACCAAACGGTGTCGGATCAGTGCATAAACTCATGTACTCACCAGTACCAATAGCTGCATTTTTGGACGTATTTCCGATACTGGTGTCAGAATTGGATCAAACCTATTAATTGATTATCCGGCTTTGCTTCTAAAATACAACCATCCCGGAAATGCTCAACATAATGTTAATATTAAAAGCCAAATCAGGACATTTCACACGTAATATTTTCTGTGTTTAGCTCTCTCGGTTTGCCTTTCAAATAGTGTTTATAATGTTTGAACATGACTCCAGAGCTTCAAATCAGCACACAACACAAAGAAAAGGTTGCTTTCACCTGTGTGACCAAAGTTAAGCAGTTTAGAGTACCGGACTGGTTGAGACCACTCCATCTGCTGTAGACCATAGGATGTGCAGTGCACAAACTATCTTTGGCACTGTTGGAGATGGTAACCATGGTAACATAATCACTGCAATCATAGGGGTAAACACAGCCGTAAACACATGAGTTTACAGCCCCATAGAACCTCTAGTTTATACTTAACAGAATGAGGTCAGACACATTCACATGCAGTAACACGTTTGTGCAGAAATCTGCACATCAATTGACTGCCACATACATACACTACAGACACAAATACTGCATAACACTTCTCTTTGACAAACAATAATTCTAGAACAAAAACACTTTAATGACTGATGGGGATGGTATGACAAGCCATCGTAATTTGACTATAAGGACAAAAACAAACATGAGAGACAAAGATGAAGTGTAACAGGTGGGTGGAAAAAAAGTTGGAAGGTCTAAGGGGAAGCTGCTGTATATTGTATTCATCGTTAAAAACCCTTTAGGCAAATGTGTGACATGAAATATTGGGCTTTATAAATGAATCTGACTTGATCTGTTTGCAGTAAAAATAACTTCCAGTTGATCAAAAACTGACTCACATATTCCAGTAGGCTGTAAAGGAGTTGTGTAGAAAACGGGGTGAACAAAGGGGGGAAAGGGAGCACATGTTTTACTGCATAAGTGGCTCCAGAAGTTTCATTTCTGCACTCTGTCTCAGTCTTCTACTATGTGGGTTGAGTTTGTGGAGCCATTCAAACAGACTGTACACAAACATGACCAAAATGTTCAGGTTATAAGTGTACACACAACATGCAACTCCTATGCATCTAAAAGAGATGTATTGTGTTTCTTATTATCACACCATTTGATAATGTGTGACAGATCTTCAGCATTCCAGAAAAGCAACAACAGGAAAGCATCAACTGTAATTAAGAACAGACGAGCTGATTGAGCAACACACACAAGAAAAAAAAAACTGTTTCAGCTGATCTACACTTTGGGACAAAAAAATCAGTCTGTTATATAACAGTCAGGACAGTTCCTCTCAATTCATCGCTCTGGTGAAAAAAGAGCATAAAATCCAAAACTAACAAATCCTGGGCACTTACAGCAGCTACAATATTGTAACTTCACAATGTATCATCAGTTTAAAGGTAGAAATATAGAATATATGGTACTGTGTAGAACTTTAGACATGTTTGGGCTGAAAATTGAGGCTGAAGTAAGGCGTATGTGTTGAATGAGTTGCCTGAGGGCACCATTAAGATGGACTGACAGAACCATGCTCTGATGTCCTTGTATTTTACCATGGGCAAGGGATTATAATCTGTCAAAAAACAACTAAATCCACACCTTTAGGGCAGAGGGGTTCATGTAGTGAGTTAGCCCCTGGCAGTGCTATGGATTGCAGCGGTCTCCCAGTGTACCAGGGGAGAAAAAGGCCCGGGCAAAAGAGATGCTGTCAAGCTTGACCTTGGCTGCCAAGCAACATACACATGTCAAGGCTGACTCTGCTCTAGCACCTGATTTATCTTTAGCACCCTAGATGCCTAAAACATATGCACAGTACTGTATGTCCAAAAACTTGGGCAGCAAGGATAGCAAATAAATGTTTAAGATTTATCCACTAAGAAAAAATATATCATCAAGGTCTGCTGAAAATTACTGAAAATTAACCACTACAGAATAGTCTTCACTTTATGATATAATATATTTTTTTTAAAGACTGAAATATAATAAATCAACACAGCATTTACTTATTTCTAGAGGTGAAACTAGATAAATGTTTATTGAATGAAATTCTTTCTTAAAATCAACAAATGCATAAAGAAAAGCTGAACTAAAGCATGACTGGACAGATAAATACACGTACATACATACATTCATACATACAGCACAGACTCACATTAAACAGCAGCACTTTTTGGTCTACACTGCCCATGCAGTTTCAGAGTTTAAAGGGTAAAAGAAACATGAAAAAGATCAGCATTTGTCATTTGGAGCACTTCACAACCTCTGGTTGTATTTATGGCTACAATCCAACCATGTGGTTTAGCTTTGTCAGAGTCTTCAAGGCTGAAGTACTCAATACACACTGGTGTTTAAACAACCACTTTACAGACATTACAATGAGAATATCCTGCTGATCTTAGAACTGGAAAAACAGATATCCAACATAAACTCATCGAGCAGCATGCTGAGAATCTCATACACTTGCTTACTCTGGCCCATGTGGCCAAAAGTCTTTTCACGATAAGTGTGATTTACACACTGACTGACACGAAGGACAGCCGGTGACATGTTCGTAAATCAGTGATGACTAGGTCAATGCCAAACAGCCAGATGGATTTGGAGCCCGCCCTTCTGGGTAAAAATAATACCAAATTCCAAACTCTAAATGTGACTTAGTTCAGTAGCTCTCAGTAGGACATGAGACATGAAAATGAATCTATACACTGTCATCCTAGAAGTATGGCCCTGTTCCATGAACCCATAACATGTAGGCTAAGTCCATGATGATCAGTAATCTTTTAAAGAAACACCAACAACTTTTAAGTGTAAAGAAATCTCCTCTTGTATGGAAAGCACCATACCAGATTTTTGGCAATATCCTTTGTCGACATTTATAATTCAACTTAAGCCGATTCTGACATCAATTCCAATATTTAAATATATTTGAGACCTAAAACTTTAGTCCTTATAATACACAATTTTAAGTTTGAGGATGAACAAATTAATAAATTACAGTCTTAAAACACATTTTGTTCAAGGAATGGTGATAAAGACAATAAAAAGCTGATGTAAATCTGCTGGTCCAGCCTAAAACTCCACAAAGTTATTTGTTGGTACAGCCAATATTTACAGCTAATGTTGGCAGTTTTTTATTGGTGAAGTGTATGTTGCAAATATGGGCAGAAATTTTCATATCTTCCTATAACAATAATTCACTCATTAGACAAATATCTGCTTCTATATCTTGTCAATAATACTGTAAATCCCTGTTATCCTGCAAATAAGAATATAGCGAGGGGCTTACTGAAGCATTTAAATGTACTTGACACTTCAATGTCAACTTAGACATATGCACACAGGGATAACAGGGGCATTACTTCTGCACTTACAGTCACTCTCATGAGTGAAATAAGAATGTGTTTACAGTTTGTGCGAGAAGATGTGTTCACTAAAGTTCCAGGGGGTGTGTGTTCAAGGAGCATGTTCTTGTACAAATACATTCAAAGCTGATCCAAGTATCACGGGAGAAAACAAGCTGAGAAATTTCAAGTGGTGTTTACTAGAGCCATAACCTTTGATTTAAAGGTTGAATTACAATTCAAAACAGAAAAAGGTTTAACTCCTGATTTGGTAAAGAAATGTTTAACACCCAATACCTGGTTAAACGGGGATATATCCAAAGCTGCATAGTGATCCTACTTTTATTTTACTTTTTAAAATTTGTATGTATTGATAAGACCAGTGCAACATCACTCTGCTTTCCAGAGTGACCATGCCCCCATTTGGGTGAAAACAAGCCCCTTGAGCGAATAGCCATAGATTAGAAAATAGCAGTGGCAACAGGGTTAAAAGCCATTTGGTTTTGTTTGTTTGCCTTAACCAATTAAAAAGCCATCTTTAAAGGCATGTTTTTATTCTCAAATGGTGAAGGAAAAAAATAAAAGGAGAACTCTGTGGCTTTGGGCTGAAACTAGAGAGGATTATAGTGGTTAAATGTGGGACCGGTGCTGTGTTCCTACTGCTGTCAGTGACAGCAGGAGCTGTCGTCTGCCTGCCTGTTAACAGCTTCTTCACACATTCATATACCTATCAAAGACATTTTAAATGTTAAGATTGAACACGCATGAGGTATGTGATGTTGATTTACAACATCTCCATTCACAAGATGAGGCTGTTTGTCCCATTATTCTGAGTCTGGACAGACGCTCGTATAAACCTACAATTTTATTTCATAATGTTATGATGCTTTTATTTTAATTTTTTAAGTCCTCCTATGTATGTTTATCTCATTGTCCATTGGACTAGAGCGCTCACCAACAGTTAAACTGTACAGTTTTTGTATTTTAAGGTTTTAAATCCCAAATAACCTGATCTCCCATTCACCGCCAATCATTTTGAAGGAACATTTTCACCCAGAAAGGGGCAAGACTGGGATTGTTTGGGCAAAAAAAAAAAAAAAACCCAGATGGGTTTCTCTTATCAACCACTGTTAAAAAAATGAGGCCACTGATCACATGCAAAAACTGCAGTGTCCACCTGAGGCTAACTCAAAAAGCAAAAAATAATTTGTCCGCCTCAGATCTTCTGTAGAAGTGATGTGGCTGCTATCAGTGAGGATCACAGATGTGTGCTGTCTGAGGAAGGATGGGTGGACAGGTAGATCTCGTTTCAATCTTTTTGTCTTTTATCTTTTGTTGTCAATTTCTGTATTAATCGCTGGCTGTCATTTCTTTGTAAATCACACTGCAACAACTTTGTATGAAAAATATATTTATGAATAAAGTTGAGATGAGTTGCTTTGAGACAGATTGACAGATAGATTTTTAGTGTCCCTAAATATGATTGCATATGGCTCCAGAAAAACCAACAGCAGCAGCCAAATTGGTCAGTCTATGATATGATACAAGATTTGGTCTTCAAACTGCAACTTTCCTGCACAATCACCATGGAGTCCCAGTTTGCAACTGAAGTAAAGCAATAAGGAACTTTACATCCTGTGACGACCTGTTATGCTCAGAGTCTTTGCTGTAGCGGAGCTCAGTCAAACAAAACAAACAAAGCATTAAATAGACCTGCTCACACACCAGCAGAAAGCCTCATCCACAATAATCATCACACATGGTTCTAATCATAGCATCTGAGGCCAGCTGAGAGCACAGGCTTAAGTTATCAGAGAAAAGGTCAGTGTCCTTCAGAGAGAAGGCCTTGGGGGTGTCTAGGGCTAGACTGGCCAGGAGTTTAAGATGCTGGCAAATAAATGGTCAGTTGTTAGTTTGATTGCAAACTGGCAACTAATGTTAGCACAAAAAATGCATCAAGATTTCCTACTAGAACAATTAAGCTAGTGAGATTTTCTATAACTGCAGTGTACTTCTTCTTCTCCAATTATGAATATTTGAAACTATTTGCCATTTCTTTAGGTGGGTCACAATCTGTCAAAATGTTAAAAGGAATTTAAAAAGCTTTTTGACCATAGTGAATTTTTGATACAATATGCAATTACAAATTTGGGTCACAAATGCTTTTGATTGTCAGAAAAAAAAACATGGGGATCTGTTTTTAAATGAGAAACAAAAGGGAGTAAAAAATGATTCATCGCTTTGTAATTAAACCAATGCTGCTTTCAAGGGGAATATAACCTACTCCAGAAAACAAATGTGGCACCTGACCCAAAAACAACATCTCCTTGTGTCTTTGACTGACACAGATATATTTTAAGCTGCTAAGCCTCCCTGCCTTACACTACATTTACCATGCCATGTCATGACCTACAGCCAAAGGGCATCAACCTCACAGAAGGGATACTTTTAACTAGGCTGACTCATTTTACATTAATCAAAAGTGTGAGAAGTGGGCTATTTTTCACCAGTATTTTAGAGAGTGAATGAAACCTGAGTCAGGGTGAAGTCATACAACCAAGTTCCAAGAACCAGATTGCTCTACAACTCACAGAACACACAAAGTTGCACAAACTACTCTACAACAAATAAGGTCAGAACAGAGAAGATTTCTCCACAAACAGGGACACATTCAGTACATTTTGTGTCATTAAGAGTCATTATATCTATTTAGGACTACATACCAACCCTCGGGGAAAAGAGAATCTGCAAACACATTATTGATTTGTACCACATGGCAACAACCACAGACAAAATAACAGCTTTTCAGACTGGCTGGGTTTGGTAAAACAAAATATCTAAAATGTAAGCTGCCTGGAAACCCAAAGAGCCCATATATTGCTTTAGTAGAGTAGCAGAGTAATTACAAGTGTTACGTGGGCTGAGACAGAGGCAGACTTAAAACAGACAGAACATTAAAACAATATGGGATAATTGAAGGCTAAAAATACAACTATTCTCACAAATATTCCTTTACTGCTGGCTAGCCAAGTAGAGTCACTGAACAACTGCAGCACTAAAAAAGACAAAATTGACATCAATCATCAATTAAAAACTGTTTGCCTTTCTATTACATGCTGTCTTTTGAGTGAACACAGAAATGGGACAGTGCTACTTTAGGATGGGACTGACATCTCTGAGATTCAGATGGTTAAGTAAACTGTTGGCAACAACATGAATTGGGCCTCCTGGATATCCCTCTTGCATCTGTGTGTGTGGTGGTTAACAATAGTCCTGGTTCTCCATGCAAAAACTGTAGCCCTATGTTTTGCTTATGCTGTTTAATCTCCCTGTTGTAAACTAACCAAATGGTGGCTTACAAAACAATTAATCTTTTGTTTCTCCCTTCATGTGCTGTATATACAAACTCAATTTCATGCTTATGTTTCTTTTTCCAAACTATCAAAAAGTTCCTCTCTGTTTGTTTACCACTCTTTGAAACATGTAGCTATAGCTGGCATACCTATAAACTGATCTTAGTGAACATAAACTGCAATGACATGGTCGTTTTATCATTAGACTTAGACCACAGCTTTGGATGTGACTTTGTCTGAAATCCAGCGCAATTAGTTTTGTGCTGTCAATTTCAAATCTCCCTACCAGATATGTGTCAAGTCGACAAAAAGAAATGTGAAAAATGTGTCATAAAAAGAACCGAAATACATGTATAGTGCTACATTATTAGGCGAGAATTCCACTTGTGAGGAAAAACATGCCAAGGATGTTGAAAGAGGATTTCATGTAAGGCGATATATTTTCCAAACTATGCTATTCCTGTCATTCACCTCCCACAGAGGTGGGCCCCAGTCATAACCGAGCAGTGAGTGTGAGGAGGCTGAGGCCAATGCAATATGTGTCTACAGATTCCTCAGAGCCTACCAGCTAACTGTGATTTTTAACAGCCGACTAGGTCCTCCTTGCTCCCTTTAGCCCAAACTGAGAGGACAAAGATAAAGAGAGCAATATTAGTTTATCATTTCCCACTGTTAGCAAACACACCATCAGGAATTTCCTTCAATCAACAACATGCTGCCACATCAAAGTCAGTTTAAAACCACCAGTGAATCCAAAATTTCAGTATTGAAGCCTGAAGAATAATACAGCTGCCCTTGTCGTACTCCATCATCTGGAGTTAATTAAAGCTAAACAGAAATTGTTTTCTTGGCAGGAAAAGAATGGACCAGATTCAACTTTGAGATCAGTGGAATTGCTAACAAACAAGTCACTTTGTACTGGCTACAAAGATAAGCACATGCGGACACACATACATAAACACACATAAAACCTGGGGCAATGTATCCTCTTCCCATCATCTCTTCTCCTCAACCACTTGAGTCTCTCCCTACAAATCATATTTCAGAAGAGTCAGATCAAGACATAATTAACACTATGATATTCTACTGTTAAATAATATTTCTATGTGGCTCACAGGTTGAATTCATTTTGATCTGATTTAGAATGAGGCATGAAATCCTGTGCAACTGAATTTAGTTTTGAAACAGTGTCACAAATGAATCACTGTTAACATGCCTTGGTGAGGCCTCTGACAGTAAACAGGATCGACAGCCCTCAAGAGTGTCACTGATGGTGAATCAAGCAAGACACAGAGACACGTTTACAAGTTTGTCTTGCTTACGCATTGTTACATTATTCATCATTTACAGTGGCAACAGCAAAAGCTGTTAAATCATATTTCTTGGTTTCTGGGTGAGATACATGTCAAATAACAGCAGGAAAGGAAATTTTGTCACCGTTGACAAGAGGAGAAATGTTGTCCACATGAGCTGGTGTGTTTTCCAGATGTTTAAGTACACGACATTGACAACACATGTGATGGAACATGCCAACCTGGCCTATGACCTCGAGTAATTGATGAAAAGGATCCCCATAAATCCTCATTCCACGCAAATTGCTCATCTGCAAATACATCTGAAATGAAGTATGTGAACTTCATGCATCTTTTTCTATGGTTTAACTGTTAAAGGTCATACTAAAATTGTTAACAGTCCTCTGTGCTTATTCATAAAACCTCTCCTCAGCAAATGGGCCAATGTTTGCACTGTTGTCTGCATTACTACGCATCTAAAGTTTGTGTGTTGACGTTTAGGATGTGGAATGTAGTAAATCATTGGCTTTTTTTTAGGAAGAAAAGCAACATACATGTTGTATTTGGATGGTCAAAACATACATTATGGGACTTAAAGGCAGCCTACAGCAGCTGTAGTTTAAAGGGTACTGTTTATATGTGAGTAACTCAAAGATGTTGACACGACAGAAAACACTGAGTCAACCTTGACATGCATGCAAACACATTTAATCTCAGCATTAAGGTAGAAAAAGACAGTCTTACATTATCAGCAACGCATGTGAATCTAAAGGAAGACTTCCTGTCAATTCCTTGGAACACAAATTAGGATAGGAGGGGTCTCATATGATCTTTTTATTACAGTAAAAGGTGAAAAAAATCCACCTTGGAATGCAACATTGTTAAAAAAAAATGTATTTACAAAGCCCTTGACATCAGAATGTGAAAAAGAGAGTGCAAGATATCTGCTTCAGTTTAACCTCAGTAGGATGTGAAAGAAAAGTCTTTGCCTGTAAACACTCTGATTTGTGGGCACAGAAAACCTCTTTGTAATGAAAAAAGGGAAAATAATGGGATTTTGGAAAAAGCCAGACATGAAACTGACCCTAACATGCCTGGAATGATGGCTGGTTTGTGGTTTTCATTGTAAGCATAAAACAAAAGTCAAAACAAAGGATTTAAATGGTCCATTGAATGGGAAAGAAGAATGTCAAATTCTTTTTGGGCCAATCTGACAGATTTGTCCTTGACTATTATAACTGAATGATGCTTTGATCTTACAGAGCATGTAGTAAGGCTTAAGGCACTTTTTATAGAAGTACAAAGGTTATCTTACAGTATGATTATTTTTTAACTTGATGACTTAATTAAGTCATGATGAAGGAGTTATGGTTGATAAACATCTAAAATTAGGGAAAATTTTACTTTCTTCTTCTTTTAAAATATGCTTCTGTGCAAAACAATTTTATGACCTACATCTCAGACACCCAGAAATGTCAAATTTTAGTGTCTTGGAAGCAATCTATTGAACTCTTTCCTTAATTCTTTTGTTAGCTTGGGTTTTAGTATTTTTGATAGTGTTTATCAGACTATAAGATGCAAGGTATTTCCAGCAGACCCTTTTCTACACTCTTCACAGTTGCAGTTACTCTTGGATTACGTTACAGCAGAATAGGGGGGAGGCAGGGGAGGCAGACCAAAGTGTGTGCTCTACTCCAGGCGCTCACACAGACATGCCTCCCATCCCTCAGCGTGTCAGACACAGTGGACTCAGAGGAATCAAACTGGAGAAGTACTGACACTGAGAAGGGACTAACTCCTTCATCTGTACTATTACAATTTCAAAGTGCAAAAGACTTTTTTACTTTAGCTGCTGAATTAAGGTAAGAGAAAGCCTTTTGCAAATAAATGCATGTTTAATGTCAGACTTTACAGGTATTTTGATTCAGTTTAACTTTATCAAAATGTTAACATTTTTAATAATCTGTGATGTCCATTGATAGAGATGAGTTAAATTCAATTTAACCACGGTAAAAAAAAAAATAATAATAATTTTGAAACCTTTTGGATGTGATACAGCTAAGTTATTTGTTCACTATCTGTCCATCCGTCTATCACAGTTATTAGTATTTGAGGTAAGGCTTCAACGTACTGTGCCTATCTCTCCAGGTGGGTTTCATTAATGTTACAGCACAAAGTCTAGCCCCTCTGCTCTGTGCAGCTGCAGCCCCGTCCATGTGCACAATGAGTGCGTGTGCCTGCAAAGCTTCATACCTGCGGAGGAGGCTGATGGACACGCTGTTGTTCTTGGCTGCTCTCCTGCTGCCTGTGAGCGGTGACTGCCCCACATCGTGCGTCTGCTATGTTCCTACTGAAGTGCACTGCACCTTCAGATACTTGACCGCAATACCTGACCACATCCAGCCATCTGTGGAAAGAATTAACCTAGGGTGAGCTTTCGTTTTTTTCCCCCAGCTTTAACAGTATGAATAACAACGTTACAGACACTCCATGAATTACTGATTGATTGACTGAGCTACACAGAAAAAACGCACAAAAAATACTGGACACCGCCTTTTCTGAATTAAAACTAACTTAATGAGCAAATTTTCAAAAGTGGTGTAAATTAAAAAAAAAAAAAAAAAACATTGACCGGTCAAAAAGAAAACTCAAAACAACGCAAGTTTGCTGTTACTTACTATGCAGATGCTAGCAAACCGCATAATAGCCTGGGCTTCATCGCAGTGCTTTAACTTTAAGGTGAGCTACTGTCCGTCCTAAATACCAAACCAAGTGTTTTTCTGCAGAATGATACATTCAAAACACTCACCAACTACTGTAACTTAAAAGTGCTGCCTCCTACATTTTGAAACACCGACAAAATGTACCCACTTGTTCACTCATCGTCCAGCCTAGTCACGTAACGGCTAGCTAGCTTTGATGCTAATATTCTTTATGTTTGTAGTCAGTGCTACGTAGCACTGGCTAACCTGTACAGTTTAATGTCTGTTTGGCTAAAGTAACCGTTGAAGTTGGGAAAAAAAAGTCAATCGTTATATTTATGGTAGCTTGTTAAGGTTAATAGTTATCAACCTTACCTTAGAGTTCATGTAGTGTCCTACTGGTCTGGGGTTTTAAACTGACAAAAAATCACACTGTATGCATTCAACATATATTGAATTTATGGCGCTGTAACACAGGTGTTTTCAATTGCTTTGCTTGATTACACCTCTTAAGGCATCCTCAATACAGAATGACATTTCAACAAACATTGAAAACGTCATGTCAGGATTAGCCCAGGTGTAATTAATAGGATTAAATATAGGCCGCATTAGGCTATGCTCAGTACACAGTGGGTATTTGGCATATCCTATATGAACATATGGAATCCTATTAAAAGATGTGCTGTTTCTGCTATGTCAATATGTCTAGGCTTTAGTGATGTCTGACAAAGAGGACAATATGTTAAATATTCTCACTGTCTTAGTTACTGAAACAATTTAAGAGCAAATTTTAGTTATGACACCTGCTGACATTATGGTCATGAAGTGTTAAGTTTGTGAAATTTACACTCGTTACATGGGAGAGAAAGTAAAAGTTTATGTTTTTAACATTTTTTTGAAAATTAACTGTCGTTTTTAAAATAAATCATGATATAACCCTGCCCCAGTCAAAGATGACTAATCTAATTAGCCTGTTTAGCTAAAAGCACCCTGCAGGATGTTGAACTGTAGTACCTTCATATGTAAAAGCATTAATATTGAGGAAATATTACCCATGTTTCCTGTGTCTCTAGCTAAAAAAGTGAACAGTTCCTCAGGAGTATCAAACTCAATCACAGCAGGGGCCAGATTTTAGATTTAGGTTCAACCTTGGAGCCTAACAGGGTCAACACTCAACCATAAACTGTTAACCTTATTTTCACCAGTAATAAAATATGAAAAAAAGGTTAGCACTTATGATAAATCAATTTGAAAATAAAAAATCAACATAAGTTTAAAGGCTCAAAATCTGAGATATAAAAGTCCATCTTTAGCTTAAAAGCTTGAAAGGCAAATGGGTTTAAAGAGTCTAAATATGGAATCATGGATTTTATAGTCAAAATATAAGTTAACATTTTAAATTGTTAATTTAAAAGTTAAAAATATGGGATTAAAAAACAAAGCTAGGAGTTTGAAAAGTCAAAATATGAGATAAAATTCAAAATAACATGTTACAAGGGGTTGAAATATGATCTTAAATTTAAAATTGTGAATCCGAAATGTCAAAATATGATTTGAAAGGTCAGAATTATGAGTTGATAAGGTCAAAGTATGAAATACAAAGTCAAAATCATAAGTTTGAGTCATAGGTTTGAGATGTAAAACTGAAAATATGAAATGAAAACATGGATTAATTTTTTTCCCCACATTCTTTTTAGTCTATTTAACTTTACGCTTCAATTTTCAGATTTTTATGATTTAAGGGTATTTTTAATCATCAAGGTTTACTCCATTTTATACTGGAGGAAATCTACAGACCTCATACTGGTAGTCCAGTTATAGTTAAAATATGATATTATTTTGCAGGCTGGATTTGATGTTGAGTTTGACACCAATGCTCTACACCATCCAGAAAACCATAAGAAACCAAACCAATATAAAACACAAATCCATTTTCAAATTTTATGCTCTCAGGATTGAAGGAATGGGTTCCAGCTATTAAGTCGCACTGTTATCGAAGTGTTATGATCACTGTTCTTATCTGATTAGACCAGAGGTGGAAAGAGTACAAGACTATTGTAGACAAACAAAAGTACAGTTACTTCAGTTAAAATTTATTTAAGTAGAAGTAAAAGTACTGATCTAAAAATCTACTCATGTAAAAGTAAAAAGTAATTCATTTAAATTTTACTCAAATTACTGAATACCTACTTATGATGGTCATGTGGGCCATAAAACATAATCTTTTCTTGATTTGTATAAACAAGAGCATATCAAATTTTAAAAAATATGTACAGGCACACCTTTACAATAAGGTAAAATGGAACAAATGTTTTAGAGGTAATGTGGAATCATTCTTTCACTGAGTGTTAATGAGTGGCACGTGTAATTGTAGTTTAACTTCTGACTAGTTTCATATCAGTGACTCAAAGTTAACGCCCCCTTGTTTTGACCTTTGGCATTCATTTTTTTATTCACTACTTGATGCTTTTTGAAATGTAACTAAGTACAATACGTCACTCAAAATATGCTTGAGTTGAAATAAAATGACTGATTTCAAAAACTACAAAAAAAAAGTACAATGGTTGGTTTAAACATCAGGCAAAGGTGGCCCCACTTTAAGGGCTGTAAGATATATTCATTATAGGTGTACATCACTTATTAGGTATATTGTCTAAAGTTACTTTCAGTTATTAAGATTTGCATTTTAGATTTAAATAAAGGCACAAGAGTGAAAAGAAAACCATCAAAATAGATCTAAAAAGTTCCAGAGGAGGCCCTGTTGTCCCAATGGCAAGGTTTAAAGCCCCTCAAAAAGCTGGAAAGTATCTGAGTATGCAATGATGACAAATAATGAATTAATGAATGATAAATAAAAACTAAATAAATATGATTTGTGGCAGAAGGAAGGATAGTGTATCAATGATAAGCATACAGTTTTTCCTTTTATAAGTTATGATGCTCTTCTGAGAGGTGATGAGCGTGCTATGTATATTTCAGGTTAGGGTATGCCCTTTAGTTCTCTGGCTTTGTTGCCTTAAAAGGGATGCTTCAAAGTATTTTGTTCACTTGCTATGATTGCTTTTAGCTAAATAGAAAGGGCCTCATGTTTGTCCTTTGCTTGGGCCTCCAAATTACTAAACCCCCCTTAAGTGTCTTTTTTTCCTATGGTTTTAGGTACAACAGTATAACTGTCTTGAGGGAAAATGATCTCTCTGGACTTGAGAACTTGGAGTTGCTGATGCTACATAGCAACACTATCCACAGCATTGAAGACAGAGCCTTCCAAGACCTCAAGTCTTTACAGGTAAGATAATGTGTCTGTTAGTCTCTTCTAAACAGATTAAAAGCCCCGTTACTGTATCAAAATGCCATTTAACTGTGCTAGAATATCAAACCATGAAAAGTTGGACAAAGGAGTCAGTCATCCTTATGTTATATCGTCATAATCTGTCACCACCAAATAGAGACTGATTCCTAAGAAGGTGAAATATTGGGGTTTCTCTGCTGAACAGCATCGTATTACACATTCGTTTTGTAAATATGACTGTCTCCAGGTTCTAATTGTCAACAAAATAAGGCTGACTTCTCTGTAGTTGAGTTGAGGCAATAGACAATTTAAAGCCCACTACCATTACATCACCATTATTGTACTGCTCCCGATCAAGTCAGACCCCCCTATCCAGAATCATAAATATTACGCATGTTTGATATTTATAATTCCAGGTCAGGCTACCTCCTTGGGGAAACCTGTAATCGCCAATGAAAGCCAACTGACCAGAAAGCGTCACCAGCCAGATGTTGCATTCTTTCATACATAAGAGCAACTTTTTAACCATCTTCTTAGCCATGACTTAATGCCAGGATTTGTTTTTTATTTGAGGTCATGTCTGATCATGCAAGTTTCTGTGAGATCTTGCTTTCACCATTGTGAAAGCGTTCCTACAGATGGTAGGCGTGTGGTCTCATCATTGTCAAATCATTGCCTGTGTGCAGACAACTATAATGTTAAAAATCTGTTGAACTGGCCTTATGTCTGTGGTTTCTCTTGTTTTCAAAATTGGTTAAGATTTGAAAGTCGTCCCGTGCATGGCCAGCATTACTGATCAAAAAATGTTTTCAAGTTATGTTGCTGTTTTGACACTTTATGTAATATTCATGTGCCAAATTTTGCTGGAAAGACTTCTGTAACATCTCAAACACTGTTTTCACAGGTCCTGAAGATTTCCTTTAACAAAGTTAGGGAAATCAGCAAAGAGACATTCAAAGGCCTTGACAGTGTATTGAGACTCCACCTGGACCACAACAACATTGAGTTCATCAACCCAGAGGCTTTCTACGGCCTAACCAAGCTACAGTTGGTCCATCTGGAGGGTAATCACCTCCAGCAGCTCCACCCAGACACATTCATCACTCTGAGATACAGCCAGGTGTTCAAGGTGTCCTCTGTGAGAAACATCCACCTGTCAGACAACCTCCTCACCACTCTGCCGGCAGATATTTTCTCAGGCTGCAGCCAGCTTGAAAACCTCTTTCTCCATGACAACCCATGGATGTGTAACTGCCATATGAAGTGGTTCTCAAAGTGGTCACAGCAAAACACAGGTGAGGAGTGAGTGTTTGCTTTGAGAATCTCTGAAAGCGTTTAGAGGTGTCATGTTGTAAAATGTTTACAAGGAAAGAGAGATCCCTCTGTCATAATGACGACTAGTACCTAATCCAAACATTTTCCTTCATCTTTTACCTTCATTACCATACATTTGCCTGCAGCTATAACACGACACATCTGTTAAAGTTGCTAATTGCATTTGTACTTTTTTGGTCTTTCCATTCTGCCTTTTAGGTGTTTTATGTCTTCTACAGACAAATAGCATGTTGAATTCTGTTAAAAGTAAGAAAGAGATACCCAAAGAAAAAATATGAATTGTTGCAGGTACATAATGGCAGGCAGATATCAAATCTCTATCTCATTGTAAAGGCTAAAAAAGCAGAGGAATAGAAATTAAACATTTTATTCAAGACTTGGGAATGGGAAAGGCAAATCATAAATTTTAATTCCATATGTCAATGATAATCTTTTCGGGTTCAGAAGTTATACTGATCAGTTTTGATATGGTTGGCTCATAATAAGGAAACTATAAATGTCCTTTTCTATGGCAACAACTAAATACTCCACAACTCGATTTAAATGTTTCCAGGTGTGCTGAAATGCAAGCGAGACCGGAGGTATCCAAGAGGCCAGCTGTGTCCTGTTTGTGAAAATCCTGCCCCTTACCAGAAAAGACTTCTATCCCTTCTCCCCGGTGATGCATTCACATGTGCCAAACCCTGGATTGATCCTCATTTAAAGCAGAAAAACGTCAGCCTGGACGAAGGGGACTTCACTCCTGTTTCCCCAAAGGACTTTATCGCCCCTTTAGGCTCAATACAAATGAATTTGACAGACCAGTTTTACAGTGATGCCAGCCTTTCCTGCACGGTCCAGAGGCCCTCAGATTTCGAGAATCTGACACAAACTGTGGAAGAGGAGCAGGGAAACAATGTCACAGTGCTTACCACTGTTATAACCTCCTACTTGGTGTGTAATGTTGACCATGAACAAATACAGCAGCTGTGGCAGATCCTGGCCAGCTACAGTGACTCTCCAATGAGACTAGAAAGAGGCATAATGCTAGCCAGAGGCCCTGAAATGATTTACAGGTATAGCCAATCTAAAACAGAGGAGGAAATTTACACAACCATCAAGGCTGACATTAAAGCCTCACCTGCATGGCTGATGCAGGGAGAGGTTAGTTTCCAGCTTGACCGCACAATGACCACTTTCTCTACTTTGCATATTAAGTACCAGTCAGTAGTCAACCTGCGTGTGGAAAACACGACACCTAAGAGAGACCGCTATTCTTGGACCATGATTAAGAGAGATAACCAAACCCAGACTGAGCACACTGTACTTACAGGTGGGAATTTACCCCTAGAGACTAGTTGATAGGTGCTATATTATTAAGTTTATTTTAAACTTACAGTTGAACTCTTAATAGATGCATAGAGTTAAGGGAATAATTACTTTAATGAGATATTTATTTTATTTTTAACATAGGTGGTGTGGCACAATTGAACTGTCTGATCCGTGGCGAGCCAAAGCCCTTGCTGGAGTGGATTTTACCAGATGGAAGTAAAGTCAGAGCTCCTTTTTCCAGTGAAGACAGCAGGATCATTATCAGTGCCGAAGGAAAGCTCACTCTAAGGGGAGCAGACACCTCAGACACAGGCATCTACCGATGTATTGCCACAAACTACCTGGATGCAGATATCCTGATTTTTCGTGTAACAGTTCTCTCCCCTGATGTGGAAGAGTCTGACGTCAATGGAGTTCAACTTTCAAAGCCACTGGGAGAAAATCTGGTTTTGGATTGTAGCTCTTCAGGGAGTCCGAAGGCATCAGTACAGTGGATTCTACCTGATCACTCAGTACTAGAAAAGTCTCAAGGGAAAAGAATATTATTTGAGAATGGAACCTTGCTAGTTCAGGGTCTGACAGAAAGGGACAGAGGGTTTTATAGGTGTTTGGTCGCTAACGACCTGGGAGTTGATCTTCTTGTGTCTCAAGTGACAGTGATTGAAGAAAGGTCTGGTACAGTGACAGTTTTGGACAGCGGGGGATCAGGGATGGAAACAGAGGACAATGTTGACCCTAGCTTGACTGAAATCACAGTCCCATTGGAAGAGATTCCCTCCTCCGGTCCCTATGACAGAACTAGTCAGGAATCCAGAACGATTACCTCAGACAGGCCTTTCCCCAGACATAGGTCACACGGTAGAGGTTCTGGAGGTAGAGCTGGACAGAAAAGAAGGGGGCACGCCAGCAATCGACACATCTGGAGTGGTAGGGTTTTTGATAAAGCATCCAGAAAAGTGGACCCAAAGAAATTTGCTGAATTTATGAAAAAGGCTCAAGGGGCATCAAGAAGAAAATCTGATACTGAAAGTGAGAGAGTTCAGGATGCAGAGTCACATACTGGTCTTTCTGGTGATGGTGAAATTGGCTCTGGTGTTGATCATAATGAAGATCAATTCATCATAATGTCGAGGAGTCCCTTACCATCGACACACAGAGGAAGAGTATCTGAAGTTGCAGAAAATACACTAACAACAAAGTCATATATGCAGTCAGATTCTACATCAGTCCAGTCTGCATTCACACAGAATCCAACAGAAAGGAGTGAAACTCAAAGTGATGGAGTTGCACCATACCTTTCATACAACAAAGTTGATGAGAATACTGAATCTTCTGTCCCAGAAAGAACCACCCAGCAAAGCTCAATCAGGCACCCAGTCACTCTCCAACTTAGCATTACAGAAGCATCACAAGAAACTCAACTACAGTTCTCAGGAGAACCTGCAGAGCCAGAAACATCCACAGGTGCAGCACTCACCTTTACCACAGACCCTAATGTCACTCCATTGAAGGATGGCCCTGGCCCAGTGGAATTCATTGTACACACATCCACAGACCCAGAAAGCCAGACCACATTCACAGCCGTCACCACCACCGAGAGACAACAAGATGAGATTACCCTCCACACCACTCAAACCATCAAATCCCCACACTTGACTGCAGGATCGACCATCATCTCTAGACAGCAGATCCATATCGTACCAAATAAGAGCAGCAGAGGGGGCACAGGAGGGGGACGCAGGAGGACTTTCCAAGGGCGCAGGAGGATCATTAAACCCAATAGGATCACTGACATACAGTCCTTTTTCAATAAGCTTAAACAGTCCTCTATTAAGAAGGAAGGGAGTGCAACAGTACCATATAAAATTGAACTGTCAACAGGTAAGCAGCAGTATTTTTTGAGCAAATTCAGTAAATGCTACAATTTTTTTGGGTTGAACATCTTCAGCTAATGTGTGGTGTATCTGTGATATATATTTTTCTCCACAGACTGTGACTGTGAATACAAAAATAATACATCAAAGAATCATCTGCAGATTGTCACACCAACGGGTTCTTTAGGTTCAGCTGTGCAGAGACCTGCCTCCACACCAAAACCTACATCATACAATTATATAACTTCGAAAGCCCCATTTATACATACAAAGCTAGATAGTTCCAGTGGCTACATAACCTCTGCTGATGCTCCTGATTTTTACACCACAGTTGATCCATTCTTGAGCACAAAGAAGGAGCTTGTCATCTCCACCACGACTGCTACTACTACTACTGCCTCAAAGGTTATTCGTGGAAGAATCCCATGGGACAGACTGTTTGGAGGAAAAAATAAGGAAATGATACTGAGCAGGCTAAAAAAACCATTCATCACACAAAAAACTTCAACAACAGCAGAACCTACAACAGTGACTGTAACCCCAACCCCTGTTGCTTTTTTCACCACCCCTGCAAACTCACTTGCTGAACCAGAGACTCTTTCCCCATCCACACACACAGGTAGTAAAGAGGGCTCAATAGACAATGACTACGAGTCTTCCTCAGATGTAGCGTTTACAACACTGGAGCCCAGTGTTTACCTTATTACTACTACAAGCTCACCATATTACTCCAGATCTTCAACCACAGAAGAAACACCCCCAGAGTCACAGACTCTGCCTTCGCCACCAACCATACAACCACCCTCAAAAGAAAATACTGAGGAAGACATATCATCTGGATCAGGGGGTCTGCCTGATAATTGGTTTGTCGGCAGAAGGAGGCCTGATGGGACAAGACGACAGCAAGGGCGAAGGAGGAGGCCCTTTAGAGGAAGGAGACCCTTCAAAAAGCCTGTGATTACCAAACCCAAAGCTACAACCACAAGTGAGGCCTTTACTACTGAAGTAACAACTATAGAAACTACCATGGAGACAACCAGACAACCACAACGGACAGTTTCACTCCATAATCCCCTGTACACACCAGCTAGGAAAGAGGATAGAACTCCCGTTTCTGTTTCCTCTGACCAAAAAGACTTAATTGACTTACATGAGGAGACAGACTTGGACAAACCCAGCAGTTTCCCTGTTTACACTACAACCAAAACACCTTTGAGGCCCTTATCTACACTTACCCCCACCACCACATCCATACTAGCTACCAGAAAAAGACCATACACAACAGCAAAGCCCATATTACACAGTAACATCAAACCACCAGTGCAAAGGGAAAATAGTGACACTGCCCGTAGGACTTCAGTCAGACCTACTGAGCAAAGCAGTGGTGCCAGAGGCAGTACAGAGGAAGGCCTCGCTATTGATACAGTGACAATCCTTACAGCAGAGCAAGACTTTGGCCACAAACCCATCACTGATGTTGAAGCCACAAGTGTAAAGGGCTTTGAACAAACCACAAAGGTCATGTCAGGCAAGCCTAGGATTGTTGGCGGCAATGCAGCTAGCTTCACAGTGCTATCCAACTCTGATGCTTTCCTGCCATGTGAGGCAGTTGGAAACCCTCAGCCAGCTATAACCTGGAGACGCTTGTCCTCAAGCACAGGTACAAATATAATATTTTTCTATTTAGATAAAGATTGAAGTCGATGGTAAACCTATTTTAATAGCAAAGAAAAGAAATGAAATTTTTGCTACTATAGTGCTAACCCATAAACAATGTTATAACCTAACAATTCAAAAATAAAGTAAGAAGAACCACAGTCAAGAAAAATAAATAGGATAAAAGCATCACAAGTTTTATTTGATTTGTAAAAAAGAAATTCTCTTCTCTTTGTTTCAGGAAGCTCCTTCATTATTTCAGGAAAAATGGGAAAGTTTGAGGTTTTGACCAATGGCACACTGTCAATCCAGAATGCAAGTGTGAAGGATCGTGGTCAGTACCTCTGTCTAGCTGAGAATGATTATGGATCAGATAAACTTCTTGTCACTCTTTCTGTTGTGGCCTATCCATCACGTATCCTGGAGCCAAAAATACGTGACATGAAGTCTCATGCAGGAAACACTGTAGAGATGAAATGTAAAGCAGATGGTCGGCCTACACCCTTGATATCATGGATCCTGGCCAACCGCACCCAGGTCAGGGGTCAAAACACAGAGAAGGGAAGGGTATCAGTAACTTCTGGTGGAACTCTGATCATCGAGCAGGTGTCTGTTTATGACAGAGGTCATTACAAATGTATTGCTAGCAATCCAGCTGGAGCTGACACTGCCACAGTCCGGCTGCAGGTGGTTGCAGCTCCCCCAGGCATTAAGGAGGAAAAACGTCAGGATATTAGAGCTGGTGTTAGCCAAAACTTGTGGATTCCTTGCAGTGGCCAAGGCAGCCCACATCCCACTATTCATTGGGTCCTCAATGATGGGTCAACGGTACGATCTAACAGACTTGCAAGTAATGCAAGGATATCTGTTCTTATCAATGGAACCCTCCACATTAAGGATGCTACTCCAGCAGACAGTGGGAAATATGAATGCATTGCTACTAGTTCGACAGGCTCAGAGAGACGGGTGGTGACACTTGCAGTAGAAAAACAAGAGTCTGCCCCTCACATAGTGAAGACATCCCAGCGCTTGACAGAGCTGTTCTTTGGGGATCAGCTGTTACTGAACTGTTCAGCTACAGGAGACCCTAAACCCAGGATCATGTGGAGGCTGCCATCCAAAGCTGTGGTGGACCAGTGGCACAGGTAGAAATGCTTTATCAGTGGCAGTAACAAAAGAAAAGACATTAGAATTTATGGTTACTTCATGAAGAAATATGCTTCTGTAGAAAATAAAGACATCCAGCCACATTTTCATAACACAAGGTGCTTAGGTTTAAGGAATTTGAAATAGCTTTTAAATCTTAAACCTGACAATGTCGAATGTCTTAAGCAAAGGTTAAGACATTTTACATTCTATATAAAAACATTTTAGAGTAAAGTTGTGTTGAATTATATTTGTGCTTTTTAAATACGGTGAATAAAAGGAGTTAAACTTTAATTATGTGTTTTGTCTTTCTCCAGGATGGGCAGCAGAATTCAGGTCCTGGATAATGGTACTCTTATTGTTAGGACTGTCAGCGATAAAGATGCTGGTGATTACCTCTGTGTGGCACGAAGCATAGTTGGAGATGCTCTTCAACTCATGAGGGTCCATGTGACAATGAAGCCAGCCAAGATAGAGCCTAAGCTCTATTTAAAGAAGCAGGTAGCCTATGGTAAAGACCTAAAAGTTGACTGTAAAGCTTCAGGTGCCCCAAAGCCAGAGATCTCTTGGGGTTTACCAGATGGTACAGTGGTTAATAGCGCGCTTCAGTCTGATGCCAGCATTGGAGGGGGCCGAGCACGCCGCTACACACTTTTTGACAATGGAACTCTTTACCTAAATGAGGTTTGTAACGGCATGCTGATTTCTATTTGAAACTTAAAAACCTTTCAAATTTTTTCATAATTTTATCATATTTCCACAGGTTGGCATGTCAGAGGAAGGGGACTACACCTGCTATGCTGAAAACCAGGGAGGCAAGGATGAAATGCATGTACATATCAGTGTGGTGACTGCTCCACCCAAGATTAATCCAGCCAGCAAGACCTATGCAAGAGTAAAGCCTGGAGGGAATATACGCTTTGACTGTGAGGCATTTGGGGAACCAAGACCCAAGGTCCTGTGGATGCTACCAAACAATGATGTCATTGGAGCATCTAATGAACGCTACCTAATGCACGTCAACGGCTCTCTTGATATTAGGGCTGTTAAACTCATCGATGCTGGGGAATATGTTTGTATCGCTCGTAACCTTGCTGGAGAACATAGGAATGTCTACAAGCTGGATATTGATGGGAATCCACCAGTGATCAATGGCTTTAGGCAGAATAGGACTGTAATCAAAGAAGTCGCTGCAAAATTCTCCAGGAAATTAATAGACTGTAAGGCTGAAGGTAATCCCACTCCCAGTATCACATGGATTATGCCAGAAAACATCTTTTTGAAAGCACCGTACTTTGGAAGCAGGATTAATGTTCACCATAATGGGACATTAGAGATTCGCAACGTGCGTCCAACTGATACAGCAGAGTTCATTTGCATGGCAAGGAATGATGGAGGAGAGGCAGTAATGGTGGTGCAGTTGGAGGTGACCAGCATGCTACGAAGGCCAATCTTCAAGAACCCCTTCAATGAGCGCATTGTGTCTCAATTTGGGAAAACAACAGTTCTGAACTGCTCTGCTGATGGACGCCCAACACCAGAAATAATATGGACTTTCCCCAATGGGACACGAGTTACTGCTGATCATTACCATGACTCTCATCTACGCCTCAGCAGTGATGGAATGTTAGTTATTTACAGCCCTCGCAAAGAGGATGCTGGGAAGTATCGCTGTGGTGCCAAGAATTTCTTGGGCTACATAGAGAAACTCATTATTTTGGATGTTGGGCAGAAGCCTTATATCTTGACAAGGCCAAGGGGTATCATTCGTAGTATGGCTGGAGAACCTCTTTTCCTTCACTGTCTATCTGACGGAAATCCTAGACCCAGAATCTACTGGACCATTCCTGGTGGCCACACTCTTACCCGACCCCAAGTCTTTGGCCGCTACCATTTGCTAGACAATGGCACCTTGGTTGTTCAGGATACAGCTCACCACGACCGGGGAAACTACATCTGTAGGGCTCGCAATGATGCTGGGGAGGCTTTGCTCACCGTCCCAGTTGTTGTCATTGCTTACCCACCACGGATCACGACAGCCCCACCCCCCCATGTGAAGGCACTTACCAGGTCACCTATCCAGCTTAACTGTGCAGCAACAGGGATCCCTAAGCCAGATATCACCTGGGAGCTCCCTGATAAGTCAATTCTGTCTACAGCAGGACAGGGCAGGCCTTTGGGTAGTGAACTGCTCCATCCTCAGGGCACACTTATCATTCAGAGGCCTACAGCCTCAGACTCTGGCACATACAAGTGTCTGGCGAAGAACAGCCTAGGCACAGACTCAAAAGTCACATATGTGCATGTACTGTGAGAAAAAGACAATATTAACTGAGGAGGATAGAGCTATGACTGAATGTAAACATAAACTGTCACTTGTGCCTGAGAGATATTTGTTGTTACACATGGATTTCTGAGTAACATGGCATATGGAATTTAATTGAGAAGTGACAATTGTGGATTAAAAAACAAGCACAGCAAAGGGTGAGAAATGAAATGGACATTTTAAATGGTAAGAAATGTTTACTTTGTAAACTGGAAAACCCCCACCTGGAGCAAGAAAATTGTTAGTTTAACTTTGGTCCACTGGACTGGAAATTCAAAGGTGGTTCTAATTTGAGGTGGTCTCATGGGAGAAAAGACTTAATGCATAAAGTCAAACCAAAGGTGATTTTTCTTACCAGGCGTTTCTGGCTGTACATAGGTATAATATTACCAATTACACAGTCCAATTGCACAGAGGGGGGGGGACTGTGCAACAGATTGATAGAAGAAATTAGAGTCTCAGGGGGGGTGAACTGCCTTCAGGTATCATCTGGATGATGATGTTGAATATGTGGCTTTGTTCTTGAACTGCAAATTAAAAGAAAGCAGACAAGCAGTAAAGTAAAGGTGTTTTAAGAATAGTTCATCAATGAAAGCAGTCTAACTAATGAATATATTTTACTTATTTTACACTGGATACATAGCTTTTATTTCTCTTCATATCAGTACATCAGCCATTTAATGTACTTTGAAATGTTCATAACAGTGTCCACTATACATCATTAAGTCAAAATACATTTTTAAAAACACTTCCAGCCCATTGTGTTGTACACAAGAATTAACAGTAATGTTATACATTATTCTAGTGTGATGCTATACAGTATTTGTATATATATTTGTAGTATCTACTCTATTAAAGTATGGGAAAATAAATTAAAAAGCAATGATAGTTTTTATCTTTATTACATGTAATGTTTGGCTTGTATTCAAGAAATGTTTTATGTTTATAGAATACAACAGATTAGTGTTGAGGGAACACTACAAGTAAGCTATTATAACATTTTTGTACTGAAGGTCATAAGGATTACCGAGTTATACCCCACACTGCAGGAGGGTTCATGCCTGTGGCTTCAGTAGAAATCTTCCAGACATACACAACCCTCCAGCTGTAAAAATAGTACCTCACCCTGACCGTCAATGAGCACGGCCCACAGGGGAGCCTTGGCTTTTTGTTTGTGATTGTGTGCTGATTTTACTGGCCTCCTGCAAATTGAACAGAGAGATGAGGGATTTTGTGACCAAAAAGGGCAACAGAGGCAGCCATTCTTAAAATGTTGACCTAAATATAATTCATCTGATGTAAAATAACTATTGCCAGCATGACACTGTCAGAAAGTAAAAAAAATATACCACATGGTTAAACAAAAACTTGATTTAGTGTAGTGAATTTATGTCAGGAGATGTTGCTCTCAAACTATGGTTCCTTGACCATTAAGATTTTTTTGTTTAATTTCACCCCACAGATATTCTCATTAGTAAGGTAACACAATTAGATAACTCAAGCTGGGTATACATTGTGCTAACACAATGCGAGTAAATTGCTAATGATGCACAACCATCATGTGCAATTTATGTACTCACACTATAGGGTCCAATGGTTGTGCTCGACCTGAGTGCTCCCACTGCATTAGCGAAGTCAGGACAGACCGGGACAAAAATCTGTGGAGCTTTCTTTGAAAGTGTCATACACTGAGGTTGAAGTTGTTCGTGTCCGTTTATTTTTTTACTGTAGCAAGGGTGGGGGTGTTAGAAAGTCATTCCTTATTTAAGATGCTGTCTGACAGTATATAAAGGAAAAAATGCCCTATAGTTGAAGATTCTTCTCTCAGTGTGGGAGCTGTCTAAAGTTGGATTACAAAATAGCTGTCACGTATGATCTGACTGAAAGTCCGCATGACTTCCAAGTGAGTTGTGCAATTCAAAACTCATGGCTGAAATTCTCACAGTGTACACCTGGCTTTAAGCTGAACACACACTAGACACTTTTTATATGGTCTCCCTGTTTTAAGAACATGAAAGACCACAAACAAAAGGACAGTTTCAGATTTTTGAAACTGAGATTTTTAACATTATTATCCTCCACACTCGAGATCCGCAAGACCACACATTAGTCATTTACTGTCGTGGATATTCCACAGACAAAAAGATCTCAAAAACTCATAAAATCAAACTTGACATCAGAAGAACAAATGTGGAAGGCAGCTTTCTAATTTGCAACAGATATGAAAAAGGATATGGGTAAAATCCTGGCGGGGAAGACAACCTAGTTGTGTTCATGAATTTTAGCTGTTAAACTAAAAAAAATCTGGTTGATGATCCTCTCCAGTCTGCTTACTCTCATCGGCTTTTGCAAGTTTTCCGTCAGAGGCAGCCCAACCTAGGTTGGTAAAACAAATAATTGATATTTGTAATTCCTGTTTTGGGAGGCTCTGACTTCGTCAAAAGCAGTAAAACAGTCATGTTGACACCATTCACTCAAGGACTATTTGGACGACTATAGGGTTGCAATGAGAACCAACCAATTCAGGGGCCCAGTCAAAACCCAAATCAGCCTTGTACCTTATGGGCAACACCTGGAAACAATTTTTCAGTTAATTGTACTCATTTTGAATTTGCTATAATGCAGTGCTTTCAAAACAACGCCCCCATAAATAATGTTGCGACTTGAACTGCAGTGCTTATTTCACTAATGTGGAAAAATTATAAAATATGTATCTGATAAACTTAGCTGGAGTACGTCATGCAGTCTTCTCTTGATGCTGGCCTTGTATGGACAACTTCAAACATAACTATAAGAGGCAAGACATTTAGTTTATACCGACTTCCAATACATAACAGCTGCTTGTAACAGACACTTAAAAATGAGGTCAGTCATTTTACCTCTGATGGTTGAGTTCCAATAAATCTTTTTGACATCTCAGGGAAAAAATCAAATTTCTCAAGTTAAGAGCCAGTCTATGACAGTGTGATATAATCCAGGAAGATATTGGGAAAGAGGGAATTGTCTCCCATAAACTTTGGAATGCAGGCTACTGGCCCTGTGATTTCTGGGAACACTGCTTTCATATGTGTGCTAGGTCACCACCAAACAGATTATTCAAGTTAAGTGATGTTCTTTTTACAGTAGTTCATTTGCATGATAGACATTTCATCATTAACACCCAGTGCCCCCTGTGAATGGTTTTGTTTATTTGTCCTGTTCTGGTTTCAAGGTTCATTTTTTGAGAATGGATATTTATGAGACTTTTAAACATGTGACATTCCCATTTACTCTTTCCTCATGGGTAAAGGAAAAGAGTGTAAATCCGACACTTCCCATTTAAGAAATAGGTTTTTTTGAGGAGCTTCTGAAAGGAGCAGTGAGCATTTCAATGTGTGCATTTCACCTTCACAAGGTCAAATATCCTGTTCCTCTGAAGCCAATTTCTGGTCACAACTGGTGAAGTTAGTGTTAACATGGAGAGTTGCACCATCACCTCCTTTTCACAAGATGAATAAACACAATTTGTTTTTACAAAAGATGAGGTTAGCAGGTTTAACCATTCATTGGCCACCTCGAAGATTTTGGATAAACAAAACGAATCTGGACAGAATCACATGCCTTTCTCACTGGTGGCATAGTCCTTGTGACCCCACAATTCATACTTTCCAATGAACACACAGTACACAAAAGTCACATTTCCTGGAAGCACCCTCTACAACCTCTACATTGGAGGCAGCCCTTGCTAACAGCTTACAGTACAACCCGATCCATAGCTGCTGCCGCGTTCTCAACAAATGACTCCAATTTGTCCAAACTGTATTCAGTTCCTGACAAAAGCTGCAGATTGGACCTATGCAAGATGGATTTGCCAAAAGACAGTCTGGCAAATCTATCTGCTTTGCAAAGTAAAGATAATTTAAACCCATTAAGAAATTAAATATTTCGGCAGAGATCAATTCGAACCTCCCTGTAAACATGTTGAATTCTGCTGTTTTAACATGGGTGTGGAAGTGAATTTGAATGAAAGGAACTGCAATTTTTTGCACTTCTGCAGTGGCTCTGACAGAGGTTGCTACTTGGGAAAATTCAATACAGGTTATCTTTTTTCTGCTGTGCTGTGTTAAAAGAAATTCAAACCCAAAATAAATTCCCACAATAATTAAAGAAAATATCAGCCTGCTGCTACATTTTTTTGTCCATTCAAATATGAATTCTGACCTATTATTGGACTTTATGTAGGCTACAGTGTCTGTTGACATCTATCTTTGTGTGAATAATACTTGAGATGAGCAGTGGCAAACAGCGGAGGGGGGAAAATGAGAACTGAATGAGAAAAGACAGAAAGAAAGGTTACAGTCTACAGCATTTTTGGAAGACTGGTGGCAGTGAGGGGTGAGACATAGTTTTGGTTTGTGGTATGAGCTCCCTGCTTAAAGTGGAATTTTAGCAGTCTGAACATGGAAACTGAGATCTCAGTGTAGAGTGAAGCGTCGGTAGCCAACCATCAGTAGTTTTAAAGAACTTCTCTGTTAGCTCACGGAGTCTGTCTCATGTCGTTGATGCTGCAGACTTGGCAACAAGCTCAGAGCAGAATGGAGAGGATTGTTTTACCCTTTTTTTCTTGCAATCCAGTAGTCTGGAAAGTCTTTCCAAAATATTGGAGTGGGCCTTCCATTGGGCAAACACATATTTATACAGTAGATCAGCGTCTCTCTCAATACCTGAAGTGATGTTGGAATTTCACATTGGCTTTGTAGAATCCACACATCCACCTTCCAGCCACAGGTAAGACAGATTCATCTTTGCACTTCACTGCCATGTCAGATCTGTCACACTGTGTTGACGGTTACAGGTTTTTTGAACTTCTGCTTCTCAGGAAAAGCTTCTAAATCCTTTTTATTCTTCTTCAAATACAACCAGGAGTTTGCATTTTGGCTTCATTAAGAGAAGACAGAGCATACAAGTTCAGGTTTCTGGCTCTGCAACAGGACCTCAAGGCCCTTCTCCTGCCTAAGACCCTCTCAGCACTCTAAACTCAGTACAGTAGCAGAGCCAGGTTCAAGGGCAAAGGTGCAGCTATAAAAGCTTCTGACTTTGGTCATAAATTTGTCAAGGCGTTTTTGTAAATGGACACCACCATCTTTATAAGACAAAAGCAGCCTAATAAATACAAAAACAAGGCGGTTTCAACATGGGACACATATTTAAGACATATTATAAAGCATGGAAAACACATTTTAAAGGGACCATATCCTCTAGTCTCTATCCTCAGGGCAGTGGAAGTACAACAGTGGGGGTTCCTCCAATCTGATCGGATGCAGATGTGGCCCTCACTTCTCTAGAATACCCAGGTGTAATGTTTAAGCTCACTGCTGTGTACCTAACCTTCTTTAACTAAAGTCACATAAACACCAAACTCAAAACATCAAAGCACCTCTAAATGATCCAGTCCCAAAGGCAAGAGGAAGCTTTTTAACTAGCCAGCTCACCCAATTAGGCTACATCAACAATGTGGCACTGCTACTTTACAGCAGGGGGTTGATGTTTGTGTTTGACAGGTTAAGCTTTTCCAGGAAACTTTTCAAGTTGAGTGTTGAATCAATAAAGGTAAGTGGGTTTGGTGCCTACAGGAACTTGATGTCAGAGAAACATCAAGGATTCATCAAGCGATCTGAGGGAACAGGCCCAGTAGTAAGTGTGACATATCCAGTGGCTTTTTTTTCCAGTGTACACAACACCGCTTTGGTCAAACTTTTATTAAAATAGAAGACTGTTTATAAAATACTGCACTTCAGAAGGTGTATTTACCAAACAGTAAATTGACATTTGAGTTTCATGGATTAGTTTCATATTATATTCACACTGCGAGCAGTCTCACAGGCCTGCCCTCAGATTTGGCTGGGCCACTGCAAAACCGAGTGAAAGGGCGCTCCCCAGTTTTGATTTATTGATAATGTCAGTGTGATGTGTGTTGGATTGATAGCATTGATGCTACAGACCTGGCTAACAGTCAGTTTGGAGCTGAAAAGTGAATCAAGCTATTATTAGGCTCTGATGTAGAAATTATTTATTCGTGCTACTTTGAAACCTGTTCCATCACACTTCCCGTCAATTTTTGTCACATTTTTCCACTTTTCACCCACTCTGCAACTTTTTGCCTCTTCTTTTAACCCACCTTTACCCAATTTTTGTAACTTTTGGCCCTTATATGCCAAATTAACCCGTTTTGCCACTTTTTGACGATTTTTCCCCTTCCTTTTGCCACTTTTGACCAATATATGCACCTTGGTGCCCTATTTTGCCACTTTTAATCCATTTTTGCCAAGTTCTTACATATTTTTTCCACTTTAAAACATCTTGCCACTTCTTCCCACTTTTTAAACAATTTTACCACTTCTTTTCACCACTTTTAACCCATTTTTGCAGCTTTTTTGTCATGCTTGCCAGTCCCTTTTTTGGCCCTTTTTGTCACTTCATTTTGCCTCAATTCTAACCCACTTTTGCCAATTTCTCCTGCATTTTTTTTACCACTTTTAACTCTTCACCACTTCTTTTTGACACTTTTGCAGCTTTGTGCCCTGCTTGCTAGTTGTTTCTTCTTTTACCCATTTTTTGTTATCTCTTGAAATCTCTTGAAATCATTTTCTTCTTTTCATTTATCCCTTTAAAGTCAATTGTATCATATTCTATAATCGATTTCATGAGTCCTCTGTCAAGTAAACATGATCAATACTTTCCTAAAAAAAACCTTTAGTATACAATCTGATAAATGCTAAGAAAAAATGCCCTTCAGTGCATTATCGGTTGCAAAAAACACACCTCATGTATCAAATGTGATTCAAAAAATATATACACGTGAAATGTTATAGCAGCTTTTCTGGAGAGGGATTTTATTTGAAGGTTTAATAAACATCTCAGTTCCAAAAAATGAGACTTTTCTGGCTATTGTTTGAGTTATCAGCCTTTACAGTTGTTTCAGTGTCTTCTACTTTATTGTCTGGCATTCTTCTGTTTTTGCACATCATGGTTTAGCTTTCTTTCTTAATGACTGTCCTAATCATTCACTTCAGTGTGCCGATCAACATTGTTCACATCATCAATAAACCATTTCTTTATTTTAACAAAAGTGGTTGAGATTTGAAAAAAGGCTATATTGTTCAAGAGCATAAATAAATGAAATTCATTTTTTTGTTACTTTGAGACTCTTTATCATTCAGGGTACATATAAAGTATGGTAAATATAAAATACACCTTAACTTTACAATAGACCATGACTCTGCTGACCTCCATGGGCTCCCAGTTCTGCTGGGCCCCTGAAAGCTCTCCCCTTTATCCCCTCTTATGGGCAGCCCTGAATCCCAGAATGCTTTGTGAGTAGCTTGCAGTATTAACCTTGAAGGCTACTTTTAACAGATTTTCTCCTTCATGATGTGGAATTCATTCATAAAACCAATAAGGAGTAACCAATAAGGCAGTAAGGTGTTACTCCTGAAAAAAGGAGATTACCTGTACATTACAACTCCAGGCATCTGGCACACATGAATAGGTGGGCTAAATGATAAATAATTATGGATTCAGGAGTCCTGTCCCTCTCTCCCTGTAGATATGTTCTTAAAATGTACCTGCTTTGACTATAATTTTAAAACAAGAGGTAAAATATAAGACACCAGATATGGGCACTTATTCATACTTTCTCTGTGTCCCTGATAAAAAAGCATGAGTTCCCTATTTTCTTCTGAAATATCAACATTTCCACTCTAAGAGGAGTAAGCAAAGTAGGTTGGAGGGGTGTTGTGAAAGAGAGACATTTGTCTGCAACTAACATTCCTTTTCTCCGACACAGCCACCATCAGCATTTCCTCAGTGCTTGTGGAAATAGGAAAAAGGTCTAATTTACCACTATGTTGTAAAGCCAATGTGTAATTTAGAGGCAATCTGGAGGAGCTGTAACACAGCTGAGGAAACATTAAACCCCTATAAATAAAAGTGAGACAGGAGCAGACGTCGTACCTTTGGACAGCTCTCTCTGCTATCTTTATTGTTTATGTAAGATATATGTGCATGTTCTCCAAACAGACATCCCTTGTAAAGCATTTTCCCTCATAGATAAATACAGCATTTGGCTCTCAGGTGCATTATTTATGATGCTGTTAATTACAATATAAGTGTATAAAAGTGATGACTGCCACACATTTACACCCATAAACTCAGATTACAAAGATGATGTCCTGATAGCAACCATGGCATCTTCAGCTCTTAACATAACATAGTACCTAAACTTTAAATACGATTTTTTTTTTTTGGTCGTAAACTTTGAAAGATATGGAAAGCAAAGCCTGGGAGAGACTTTGGCTGCCAAAAACAAACTCTGTCATCTCGTTAACTCTGTAAATAGACTCACAGGTTGAGTCTAACACCAACTGGAGCAGTGACATCATTTAACATGACATCATTCAGGACCATCTGCTGCGGCTCGTCTGCTCTATGTAAATGTCTTTACAGCACCTCAGATACCACGATGACATCACAAGAAAAACAGATCCTCATTATAGCTCTGAGGTCAGGCTGCTACTGAAGTCATGTTTGCTACTTGAATTGTTACCCTTAAGCAATTTTCATTTATGTCAATTTTAACCCCTCAAAGCTTGTTGTATCGTATTTGATACACACTTTTATGATACCTCTATCTAATCAATAGGATCAATAAATTACTAAAAAAATCTGAATACAACCTGATAAATGATAAAAAATGCCCTCAAGTGGATTATCAGTTACCAAAAACACCTAATGTATCAAATGAGATACAAAAAATATATATGTCAAATTTTATGGAAATTTGTATTGTTTGGATTTCAGTAGAAAGGGAAATAAACATTTCAGTTCGAAAAAATGAGAATTCTGGCTATAATTTGTGTTTTCAGGCTTTAATGGGTTAAAGGTTTTTTAAAAAAATTGATCTAAATCCAATTTATAAGCAGTCAAGTAAACTCTTAACATGGCTTTGTTTTGACAAAGACATTGCACAAATATGTTTAGTTTGTTTCATAAAGCTTTACATGCCTTAGAGCTTTCCAGGATAAAAATAGTTTAAATCTGAAGAAACTGAATACAATAGACAAAAAACCCTCATCTCAGCAGGTCCTTTTGTTGTTACTTCATGCTACGTCACATTCCCGTGCTTGTGCTCCTTCACTTGCATCCGTGCCGCGCCTAGGCCCACTTCATCCTTCCATGCTGGGGCCGCGAAGAGTGCAGCGCCGATGCACAGAACGATTGCTCTCACACTGGCCAAACATACCTGGCTTCAGGCTGAAATGGACCCAGGCTCGGTACGGATGGCCTAGTGTGTGTGTGTGCCCCAAGACTTGGAGGACCAAGGACCAGGCTTTTGTCCCCATGATCAGACACCGGGAACGCCACACTGTGTTATTCAGCAAACCCATCACTCAATGCGTGAGTCCAAGTCTGCAGTTGATCTCAGCCTTGCAGTCAGTGGACTGCTGGGTTACACTGACAAAGCAGGTGTATCGCTCTTCAATTTCTACGCTGTAGTTGCACAGATTTGATGGCAGCATCCAAGGCATCCCCAGATGCCTGCCTCTGTTACCCACCCCATTATTTGGTCCACGCAGGTACTGAGGGGGTGAATTCCACATAATGAGGGGGTGTAGGGGCCAAGGCACTACCCTGTCTCACCCCAGAGTTAACTGGGAAGACGTCAGAGGTGGAGTCACACACACACTTCACAGCACTCTACCAGAATATTGGGCAGACATTAGCTGGATGAGCGCACATGGGATCCCGTGGAGCTTCAGAATCCTTTACAGGGCACCTCAAACATCTTCCCGTAGTCAACATAGCCTGCAAGCAACCCTCTACTGGATCTCAAAAGTGCCAAGATGTGGTCTACTGTAGACCTCTCAGGTGTAAAGCCCAACTGTTCAGGCCACTGGTGTTGGAGCAGCAGATCACAGCTCCTGTTCAGCAGTATCAGTGCAAGGACCTTGCCAGGTACTGAGAGAAGTGTAATACTTGTTACACTCTCACTGATCCCCCTTTTCCTTCCAGACAGGAACAACAATGCCCCTTTTCCAGTTGGTAGGCTTCCAGTCATCATGTCTAAGGAAGCAGGGGTAATCTTGTATGTGGAGGCAAATAGGGGCCATGGGTTTGTAGCATCAGCATTGTCCTTTCCTGGAGCATGCATGCACAGACTCTGGGCCTGTTTTAGGTGGCAATGCTGTTTGGGCTGTGATGGTCGTGTGGTAAGATAGGATAAAGAAGGATTGCGTGTTTGCATCACAGGTGGGGAGAGATCATTAACATTGAGGGGATTGGCTCTTGAAAGCCAGAGCTCATTGTTCAACTCTCCTGAGGTACTATGTGACAAACTAAACAAAGCACCCAAGAGAGGTTCCCACCTGACAACCCTGGAAAGGCTTGCATCTTGCTGCCCATTAGCATGCACATGGAGGTCAGTATTAAGGACTTTATGAGGTTTCGGATTTCTTGACTGATAACTTATTAATTCAGCAGGTCACAAGTACCTTGTGTTTATTTCAAAGTCATTTTATAATCACAGTTGCAAGAGTACCTGGATGCATCTGAGGACCTCCACTTCACATCGGAAGTCGGAAAATCGCCTGCATATCTCGTCTTCTAATACCGGAAGTCACTTGAAGTGAACGTCTTCTTCATTGTTTTCTCCTTGTGTCACCACCATGTTAATAGAGGCAAGTCCGCCAAGTAAGGAAATACAAGTAGATGAAAAATTCGGGAGTTTTCGGGTTAATAAGCACATTGATAATGTTACATTTATTTTAATGAATCGATTTATGATCTAAATTCACGTATCACTGAGCACTGACATAATATGTGACGGGAGACTGGCTGGCCGCATGTCTGTGTTGCCACCATGTTGCCAGAGGCAAGTCGCTACGTCATTCAATACAGTAGACAAGGATTGTGCAAGCTTTTGGAATAAAAAAGCTCAAACAATGAGATTGCATGGATTTAAAGGAATCATTTGTAACAAATGATAGATGTTAGAATTATAATTGACAGTGAAACATAGAGGCAGAATCTGCTTTTTTGTATTTTCTAAGTTAAATGAAAAGATGTACTCCATGATTCAAAATAGAATAATTTAATATATAATACAGTTTCATATACGTATAGATATTTTTTATTTTTAATCTATATATACAAATTTATATATTAATCTGATTGTTTGACCTCTTGATTCTGATAACTTGCACAACAAGGCCTTTTTCACCTGTATATGAAGTACTTCCGTTTATTGTGTGGGACCACTTCGGCCAAAATGGGCCATCTGCACGAAAAACGATTTATGACTTATTTATGTACTTATATTTCACTATCAGTTGTTATTTTTATATGGGTCATTTATTAAATGATTCATTAAAATCCATGTAATCTCGTCATTTGAGCTTTTATTTCCGATAACGTGCACAGTCCTTGTCCACTGTATTGAATGACTTAGCGACTTGCCTCAGGGAACAAGGTGGAGACGTCAGTGTCCTGCCAGCCAAACTCCCGTCGCATATTATATCTGTGCAAAGTGATACTTGAATTTGCCGCCTATATTAATATGCACAAAGAAAACAACGAAGAAGCGGTTCAGTTCAAGTGACTTCTGGTATAAAAAGACAAGATATGGCAGCGCTCGTCCGATTTCCAGTGTGGAGTGGAGGTCCTCCGATGCATCCAGGTCCCTCTCCACAGTAATGGCTTCTGCCCTGGTTTGCACTTGACACTGACCTTTATGCATATGAATTCCACATGATTGTGGTTAACAGCTGAAGCCGACACTCTATGCCCTGTCTCTTTGGCCTATCTGCTGCCCACTGTATGCAGACAGGTCTATGCTGAGTACATAGACACCATGTCAAATATGCCTGGTATCCCACCCTGGATAGTCTCTCAAAGAGATCTGTTGTCCCGCTTTTCTTCCATTCCTAAGCCACAGCTCCACATCCTGCTTACACAGGAAAAAGGCTAGGGATAACCAGACATACTTTGACACCTTGGATGAGAATTCAAAAAAAGAATACTGCTGTGAGGTGCCAATGGCATTTACAGTATTTTTTAAATAATTCTTTCTTTGTACTTACTATACTGAGTCCATTCCACCTTTTTAATGTGTGGTAATACTTATTCTTTCAAAAAGAGTTACTGGGACTTTATCTGAGGTGGAAAAGTGTTGTAAATGTGAATTAAACTTGAAGCAAAGGTACAAAAAATACTGATGGCCCTGGTGACATATGAATCAACAGAGCCAACATAAATGTTCATCATTTTAATGCAACCCTACAACATACTGGATACTTACTGTAAAATAAATGTCACTGTAGAAATGAACTGCACTCGCACCATCTTTTCTAGTCTTCCGCCCTTTCCCAAAGGTCTTTTAAAATGCAATGATAGATTTTATTGCTTCAAGTTTTCAAGAGATTTTTTTGGATAATGGTTGCATTTTATTTTATCCAGCAGAAAGAGAGCAGCATTAGCACTCATTTTGACAGATTTACTGTTGGATAGAAAAAATTAACCTCACTCTCACTCACAGAGTCACTCTCTTTTGAGCTCCGTCTTTTTCTTCACCAAACAGTTAAGCAATTTTTTATTGGCTCTTTTAACCTCAAAGCCTTGTTTGGAATGCATTTTGTAGTTTCTCCTACTTCTTTGGGATAACCTGATAAGTTTAAAATGTCAGCCTTGTCTTTGCATACAGATTAGTTTTTAGAAAAAATGTTGTCTGCAAATCTCACAAAGGTCCTGTTTCTGCAGAAAATATTGCATTCGGTAGGTTTTTGTGCAGATGTGTTAGCTGTTTGTCAGCGAGTTAGTCAGTTGTTGGAGGTGCTCAGTCAGTCATTGAGAGTGATATGGTGTAGTAATTTTTCTAGTTATTTTGATGATGGATCACAAGGACTTGTTAAGGCCATGCATAAAACAATCTACTAAAAGTTCTAAAATTCTTTTCAAAAGTTTCCATTCCAAAATCTACACCAATTCCCCAAAAATCAAACAAATTACCTAAATATCTGCCTCCACTTTAAATACCGTTTTTTTTTTGGTCATAAACTTTGAAAGATATGGAAAGCAAAGCCTGGGAGAGACTTTGGCTGCCAAAAACAAACTCTGTCATCTCGTTAACTCTGTAAATAGACTCACAGGTTGAGTCTAACACCAACTGGAGCAGTGACATCATTTAACATGACATCATTCAGGACCACCTGCTGCGGCTCGTCTGCTCTATGTAAATGTCTTTACAGCACCTCAGATACCACGATGACATCACAAGAAAAACAGATCCTCATTATAGCTCTGAGGTCAGGCTGCTACTGAAGTCATGTTTGCTACTTGAATTGTTACCCTTAAGCAATTTTCATTTATGTCAATTTTAACCCCTCAAAGCTTGTTGTATCGTATTTGATACATACTTTTATTCTACCTCTATCTAATCAATAGGATCAATAAATTACTAAAAAGAACTTCTGAATACAATCTGATAAATGATAAAAATGCCCTCAAGTGGATTATCAGTTACCAGAAAACACCTAATGTATCAAATGAGATACAAAAAATATATATGTCAAATTTTATGGAAATTTGTATTGTTTGGATTTCAGTAGAAAGTGAAATAAACATTTCAGTTCGAAAAAATTAGAATTCTGGCTATAATTTGTGTTTTCATGCTTTAATGGGTTAAAGGTTTTTTTTTTTAAAATGGATCTAAATCCAATTTATAAGCAGTCAAGTAAACTCTTAACATGGCTTTGATTTGACAAAGACGTTGCACAAATATGTTTAGTTTGTTTCATAAAGCTTTACATGCCTTGGAGCTTTCCAGGATAAAAATAGTTTAAATCTGAAGAAACTGAATACAATAGACAAAAAACCCTCATCTCAGCAGGTCCTTTTGTTGTTACTTCATGCTACGTCACATTCCCGTGCTTGTGCTCCTTCATTTGCATCCGTGCCGCACCTAGGCCCACTTCATCCTTCCATGCTGGGGCCGCGAAATGTGCAGCGCCGAAGCACAGAACGATTGCTCTCACACTGGCCAAACATACCAGACTTCAGGCTGAAATGGACCCAGGCTCGGTACGGATGGCCTAGTGTGTGTGTGTGCCCCAAGACTTGGAGGACCAAGGACCAGGCTTTTGTCCCCATGGTCAGATACCGGGAACGCCACACTGTGTTATTCAGCAAACCCATCACTCAATGCGTGAGTCCAAGTCTGCAGTTGATCTCAGCCTTGCAGTCAGTGGACTGCTGGGTTACACTGACAAAGTAGATGCATCGCTCTTCAATTTCTACGCTGTAGTTGCACAGATTTGATGGCCTCTGTTACCCACCCCATTATTTGGTCCACGCAGGTACTGAGGGGGTGAATTCCACATAATGAGGGGGTGTAGGGGCAAAGGCACTACCCTGTCTCACCCCAGAGTTAACTGGGAAGAAGTCAGAGGTGGAGTCACACACACACTTCACAGCACTCTACCAGAATATTGGGCAGACATTAGCTGGATGAGCGCACATGGGATCCCGTGGAGCTTCAGAATCCTTTACAGGGCACCTCAAACATCTTCCCGTAGTCAACATAGCCTGCAAACAACCCTCTACTGGATCTCAAAAGTGCCAGGATGTGGTCTACTGTAGACCTCTCAGGTGTAAAGCCCAACTGTTCAGGCCACTGGTGTTGGAGCAGCAGATCACAGCTCCTGTTCAGCAGTATCAGTGCAAGGACCTTGCCAGGTACTGAGAGAAGTGTAATACTTGTTACACTCTCACTGATCCCACTTTCATTCTGAAACGTATTGTATGCATAAAGTATTCCATAAAAGGTATTCCAATTTTTTTTCAAATATTCCACAAATGTTTCAGAGAAACTGAACTATCATAAAATCCTATATTTTCCAATAAAAGTTTTCGAAAAAATTCCATGTGAATTCCTGAAAAATGCAAGCAAATACCCCAAATTACCCAATTGAAATGATGGTGATCTCCCAAAACAAATTCCCCAAATTTCAATGAAAAGATTTCCCAATCTCCTGTAAAGAATTTAATTCTGTCTTTTTTGGTATCCCTGTAGACAAACAGTGCTTCTTATTTTGTGATAATAATGATTATAATACCATCATCCTGCTGCCTTGTAACATTAAATGTATGACTCATCCAGAATCTTTAACTGAAAATGTAAACAAAGGCCGAAACTGCAGCCTGAGAACCACTTCACCTGTAAACTTCTCCATCGCAGAGGCATTGCAAATATCTTTTATCTACATTGTCCTCATAGAGGATGAATGTGACTTGAATGCCAAATACTGACAACTAGTTTTTGTGGAGATTTTGGCTAAAATCTCTTTGCTGTGATCAATACTGGCTGAAATGGAAGGGTGATATTTTTCCAAAACTATACATTTCTGGTCTGATACACTCAGATACAGTGATTTAAGAGGGCATGGAAGACTTCTAGGGACATCAGCAACCTCTGGTGACATTGTGGGTTTCTCAATGTTTAACACATACCATTTTATAGGTCATACACTCTTATTTTATATTAAAGTTGGGCTTAAGTTCACTTCACAGTTGGATGGACACAAAAATTAAAACTGAGTTAATGAAACTAAAGAATCAGGTGCGTAAGCCAGGCACTGTTTAGTAGGTCATTCATTGATGCATATTCCAGACCTGAGAGATGAGCATGGATTTGTGTAGTAATACCAAAATAAAAGGAGTTGCTAGGTGAGCTGTGGATGAAATCAATCACATCATTCACTGATATAAACGTAAGAGAAGGAGCCAGCTGGATCCAAAGATTAACGTGTGTGTGTGTGTGTCTGTAAACCTCTGATGCAGACGGTCAACACACCCACACCGACAACATGAGGCTCATGAGAGAAGAAGGAATGTTCTTAGGTCAGCAGCTGTAGAGCAGCCAAAACGATCCCAAAGACAAAAATCAGCAGTAGAGGGGCAAATAGATGATTACCATGAAACTTGTCAAGCGTTAACATAGAATATGTGCATTTTGAATAATGAGAACTTTAATTATATAGCTCTGTTTAAAACACACACTTAGAAAGTGCTTCACAAATCCCAAAAGGGGCAGACGGATAAGCAAACAACCAACATACCCTATGTTCAATTACGAACACAAGTACATACACACACACAAAAATAAAACAGTAATCTATAAAAAATGAGTTTTTAGCAGCTTATCAAAAACTACAGATTCAGCAGACCTGATGTTATTAGGAAGATTGTTCCAAGGTTCAGGAGCTGCCACTGCAATTGCACGATCACCTCTGGATTTAAAGGGCTACATATTTTACCACAAGTTTATATTGGTCCCAAAGGTCCCCAAAACATGCCTGTGAAGTTTGTTGCCAAAAAAAAAAAACACTCAAGTATTGGATTTTTGTATGTCTAAAAAACCCTCTGTTTCAGCCCTTCTCAGAACATGCTGTTTCTGTGTCTGTGGCTTAAAATGTTAATGAGCTACACTTTATTGCCAAAAGCATTCACTCACCCATCCAAATAATTGAAATCAGGTGTTCCAATAACTCCCATAGCCACAGGTGTATAAAATCAAGTACCTTTGCAGACTGTTTCTACAAACATTTGTGAAAGAATGGATCACCTCAGGAGCTCAGTGAATTCCAGCGTGGTACTGTGATAGGATGCCACCTGTGCAACAAGTCCAGTCGTGAAATTTCCTCGCTCCTAAATATTCCACAGCCAACTGTCAGTGGTTTTATAACAAAGTGGAAGTGATTGGGAATAACAGCAACTCAGCCACAAAGTGGTAGGCCACGTAAAATGACGGAGCGGGGTCAGTGGATGCTGAGGCACATAGTGCTCAGAGGTCGCCAACTTTCAACAGACCTCCAAACTTCATGTGGCTTTCAGATAAGCTCAAGAACAGTGCATAGAGAGCTTCATGGAATGGGTTTCCATGGCTGAGCAGCTGCATCCAAGCCATACATCACCAAGTACAATGCAAAGTGTCAGATGCAGTGGTGTAAAGCACGCCGCCGCTGGACTCTAGACCAGTGGAGACGCGTTCTCTGGAGTGACAAATCACGCTTCTCCATCTGGCAATCTGATGGACGAGTCTGTTTTTGGCAGTTGCCAGGAGAACAGTACTTGTCTGACTGCATTGTGCCAGGTGTAAAGTTTGGTGGAGGGGGATTATGGTGTGGGGTTGTTTTTCAGGAGCTGGGCTTGGCCCCTTAGTTCCAGTGAAAGGAACTCTGAATGCTTCAGCATACCAAGAGATTTTGGACAATTCCATGCTCCCAACTTTGTGGGAACAGTTTGAGGATGGCCCCTTCCTGTTCCAACATGACTGTGCACCAGTGCACAAAGCCAGGTCCATAAAGACATGGATGAGAGAGTTTGGTGTGGATGAACTTGACTGGCCTGCACAGAGTCCTGACCTCAATCTGACAGAAAACCTTTGGGATGAATCAGAGCCGAGACTGAAATTTTTACGATTCTTGAGGGGATTGTGGACAGGCCAGGGGCACATATTTTTGTTAGAAAAACCGGAGAAAGTGATTTTTGCATAATATTTCCCCTTTAAAATTTAAACGAGGGACTGTTAGAAGACCCTGATCAGATGACTGGAGGCGGTGACTGCAAGAGTAACTGCTCAGTAGAGCTAGGCCATGCAGGACCTTGTATGTAATTAATTAAATTTATAAATTGATCCTAAAAGTAACTGAAAGCCAATGAAGAGATGCAAGAACTGGAGTGACATGGGAATGATGACTAGTATGTGTTAATAACCTAGCTTCTCCATTTAGTAAAGACTGAAGACGTGAAATGGAGAACTAAGTGATGCCAGAGAAGAGAGTTACAGTAGTCTAATTGGTAATGATAATGTTCTAAAATGTGTTGTTCAATCCAATTATGCGCTGTTATTAAGCCCGGTGTTTGAGCTATTCTGTTTGCCTCTGCTGCACTTGTTGTCAGATTGTGAGCATGTGAGCTGTAAAGGTTTTCACATCTGTTAGTGGTGTTATCAGGCTGCAGAGATACAGATTATAGGCTGTAAATTACGTTGACATTACATACTGCACATTCAAATGCATGATTGTTATGTTGTTTTTACAGCTGACAAATTGAATGAGTGGCTATAGGGTTTTAATATTTAGTAACACAAAAGTACTCTAACGTGTCAGTTTTAGAAGTAGGTAATGCAGTAACGTAACAAATTACTTTTATCAGTATGTAATGCAGTAATCTAACGAGTTAGTTGCAAAAGTAAGGCTACCCAACACTGTTTATTAGCATACCATGGAATGATGTTCACACCATGGGTTCTTTACCCAAGTTCCAGGCCCCCAAGGAGGCCTTAAAGGTTTCAGGTTGGAAGAGTTACATGCTCTGATGTTTTCAAGAATTTTTTCATGTGTGTTCTTAAGCTCAGAGAATCTCAGACACAACAAGGGGGCTTAAAGTGCACCTTAATGTGGCATGACAGCAAATGTGCTTTTAATTTCAGTAAAATCTACAACTACTGAAGCCTACTGTGTTTTCCAGTTTTATCCATCCTTGCTTTATCTCCATATGGCTTGCTGTAGATTTGTCAGTGCGGGTAACCATATGGATGGCAGACTTGTTGGAACCAGCTCTGAACAGCACAACAGCAGAGGCAGTAGCTAAAGAAACCTTACACTGTCAAAACAAAGTATGGCTTACAGATTCCAGCTATGCAAGCAGAAGCCAATCCCAAAGCTTGACATCAGAAATGTTTACACATAAACATTCATACCTAAAGACAAAGACAGTCACAAACAAACCAGAGGCTAGGACCACCACAGAGGCTTTTTTACTCTCTCTTTCAAATGTCGCTCTACCTGTCACAATGACGAGATGATCAACCGTCCAGTGTTTGTAAAGGTCAGGAGTCACAGTTCAGCCTTATCCTGCCCTCACATCATGCAGGCTTTTCAGACCACAGCTGTTACTGCTCTGTGTAAGCTTGATATTTGCCCTAAATCACCGGGGTTTCTTTTTTTCCTTATAGGAATCTCCAAAGGCTATGTAGAGACCAGCAATTTTCTCTTAAAGCAAGACTGCTCAAGGCAAAACCCCACGTGCAGGGAGGAAATTAAATCTTTCTGCCTCCATTCTCCAGCTCCACTGGGGGGAAAAACATGCATGACGGTAGCTATGTTCGAAAAGTCATGAGATGTGGGATTTGGCAGGAGGTGAAAGTGATGAGTGGTGACTTAAAGGTCAAAGGGTGGCGAGGGAGGTGAGAAACGGGGTGCACCTACAGAGAGGGGAAAGCATGTGTGTTTAAGGGAGGGGGTTTTGAAGAGACTCAGAGGGGTTTAAATGGAAAGTCTGTCAAGTCTTGTGTTACTCTCTTCTTATTTCCTCCCTTCATTCCTTTCTTCCTGTCTGTCTGAGAGGGAGCTGACAAGGATTATTGTGTGCTGGAACAGAGTGCAGCTTTGCCTTTGTCTGCAAATGTGTCAATTATTCATGTAATCCAGCACATCAGTACATATGGTAAGTGTACACTTTTCCTAGAGAGCGCTGATTTTAGAGGTTGATAGCCAAACATAACGGGACATACCCGATTATAAAAGCAGATTGATTGTTTCACAAACTTATGTCAGATCTGTCGAGAAACCCTAGATGTTAAAAGAAGGAGCAAAGAAGAAAAACAGAGAGCTGGCCACGGAAATTCAAAGACTGACTAATGTTAAACTGAAAAGCAGAAAATGGAGGCCTTGGAGGAGAATGTATGCACAGTGCAGTCATTATGATACCAGATTTAATGGAATAATACCACTTCATCTTAATATGGATATGAGGATTTCAAATAAAGAGACATTACATACTGTACGAGATTAAATGTGGGTAGAGCTTTACCCTTGACTGCAAGAACAACTCAAACTGATAAGCATTCATTAAGGAAGTGAATGCTGCTGACTGGACCAATCACGCCTCAGACACAGGAAGTTGCAGCATTGCCATGCTAAGTGTTGGCACATAACAGAAAGAGGGGCAAAAGGGCATCTGAATCTGGAAATGATCTGGAGAAGTGAATGTCAACACATTTAGAACATCAGTCCTCAATTCCTTAAATCTTTAAAAAGAAAGTGTTGTGAAAACCTCTAAATTTAACAATATATGGATGATACATTCAGTGTTATGCAAGATAAGACAAAGAGCTAGTTTAAAGTTTATTTAATGAACAGCATTCACTTTTCTAAATTTAATCCAACAGCCCAACCATCAGCATGTTTACATTCATTTAGTCTCTTTTTCTTGTTAATAGCACACTTTTTAAATAGATTCTCCTGAACTGCAGTCCTCACTCATTGGCCAATATTTACCAACACGGGACAATTATTAAAGTAGATGTCATTCCAAAGCTGTAACTGATGTGACTGACCACACAGATTTTTTTTTACAATGGAGTGGACAAAAACTTTATAAAAATGTGGGATATTTTTCCCATTTGAATATTTAGCCCCCTGATTTATTCATAAATCTGGCTTCAGCAGTACTGGCAACTGCCCTGTGTGAGCTGCAAGCTGAACTGTTGCCTCCAATTTCCACATACAGTGACTGTGCCACGATCCGCCAGCTAATGGTGCTGCAGAGCAAATCGCTCCCTCTCTAGTCTATCAGAGCATTTCCTCAGCCAGCGCACCAGATCGGCAGTGGCGTGTGCCTGGAGCGCCTCTTTACTCTGCTTCGTTCAAGATATGCTGCCAAACCACGTCAATACCCGTCAATCAGAAAGCTCCAAAAAAGGAAGTCACAAGCGTAGAATATCTGGTTCTTTCAAAATACAACACAGTGCTCCCAGTCGCAAATCATCCCTATATCAACATCACGTCTCATCCTGCAGTGAGAGCAAAGGGTCACCGAGAGGTCAGTGGATCACAGAGCTACAACAGCGCCATTGAAAAGTTAAATTTTGAGGATATTTAACCCAAGAATTTTACACAAAACCACAGATCCTTTAAGCAAACATTAACCTTTTAACTTCCTAATGGCGGAAGCAGTAGTATCGTGGACTTATACCGGAAAGGATGATAAATTAAGCCCAAAAGGTAAAATAGTCACTCACCTCATGCTCACCTTTCGTTGGACCAAACCCGCGGCGCTTTGGTGTGCAGCACAGTCGTCCTATGTGGAAATTGCGGGTTAGCTATTAAAGATAGGTACAGTATAATACAATACAATACGGTATGGTACATTACGTTACGATAATGTAATGTTACGTTACATCACGTTACTTTACAGTAATATATGATACAATATGATACGATAAGATATGGTACGGTATAGTAGGATATGATATCATGTGGTGTGGAATGATACGACATAATACGGTACAATACCATATGTACCATACCATAAGATAAAAATGGTTCATTACGATATGATATAATATGATACAGTACGGTATGGTGTTGTAAGATACAATATGTTACAGAATGGTACATAAAACAATACTAAACCATACAATACAGAGTGATACGATACCGTATGCTGTGGTAAATTACAATATGGAATGGTAGGGTATGATACAAAACAATACTATAAAATAGGAGTACAGTGCAATATGATATGATATGGTATTGTATGGTAGCATATATAGTAACAGTGAAGTAGTACAATACCATTTGGTATGGTACGATATGATATAATACAGTATAATACCATATAATATGGTACAGTAAGATACAGTCCTCACAATACAATATATATATAGTTAAGTATGATCCAGTACAGGGGTGCCCAAATTCTTTTCAGTGAAGGGCCAAAAATGAAGCGAGGTGGAGGGTCGCGGGCCAAAAATAAACATTCATGTTGCAGTGCATGAAATTAAATATGCCTATAGCATAATTGTGCAAAATAATAACTCATACAAAGTAATTTTGAAAATGATTAACACTATTCTTTATTGTGTTTAACAGCATGAAATAACTCAACAGCGCCACCCTACCCCCAATGTACCACAATGTTAATTTGTGGTCAGGAGAGGAAGTGCAACAATAACTAAATATTGAAAGAAATCTTTAGACTGCTGGCGGTGGGAAATTAATAATAATTGGAAAAAAAAAATTCGAACAAGGGAAGCGGGCCAAAAATAATAGCTCGTGGGCCAAATTTGGCCTGCAGGCCCCAAATTGGACAGCCCTGATCCAGTATGATGCAATGCCATATAGTACAATATGCTAGGATATGGTAAAGTATGATACGATAAGATACGATACGGTATGAAACAACACAGTATGGTGCAATATGGTACAGTGCAATACGATACAAAAGATATGAAATGTTATGAGTCGATATGATACGCTACGGTATCATACAGTGCATTATGATGCGATACAATATGATATACTGCAATACGATAGGATACAAAAGATATATGATACGATAGGATATGGTATGATACAATATGGTACAGTGGAATATGACAGGATACAAAAGATACGGTACGGTATGGTTTGATATATTTTATTGCCCCTTTGGGGAAAACTTGCTTTGGCCTAAACAAGTGCTGAATGCATTTGCTTGCCTCAAGGGTAGTATTACTGAATAATAAGCAATGTAAGCAAACAATAATCCACATGTTAACCAAACAAGCACATAACAGCAATAAACAAAAACACAGTATATTGTGCATCACTTGTTTGTAATATGTTTATTGTTTCATTCATTGATTAACATGCACAGTGAAGTTAAACTTGATCTGCTGACCTTGCTAACATGTTAGCAAGCAGCTAACTGATTGTTGTCAAATGGTGAACACGTGGACAAACCTTACTACTCGATACATTTCATACATTCTCTATACTTTTTGTACAAATGAGGAAAAACTGAATACCTGACTCTAATGGTGTTAAGTAAAGGCAGACTGTAATGCTGCTTCTGCTATGCTGAGCATTGATGCTTATCAACTTCCGGCTCAAAGAGTTATGTGAAGACTGTGGAGCGTATGCAGAATGCCTGGTCCAGTTTGGTTCCTTGTCTGCAGAGTGATCTCATGAGAAAGTCTTGTTTGTAAAAGATAATTTGCAATAACTTGATTGAATTGTGCTGCCTTTTTAAGTAGTCACACATACTTTATGTCATCATTTCTTGCTGTTAAAGTCAGACATTAGATTCAGTACATGTGAGTCCAACAGCCGACTGACCTAAACTTTGCCAGGACTGAAGTTTGGATAAGGTCAGACCTTTTAAAAATACTTTTAAGTGGTATTGTGTATTTAAAACTCTTATTAGGGGTGCCAGTAGCCAAGTTTATGTCTGTGCATTCCATGTACTGAGGCTGTTGTCCTCAAATCAGCAACCTGAGTTTGAATCTGGCCTGTTTCTTCTTTTCAACATGCCATTCCCCATTCTCTCATTCCCCAGTTTCAAACTCTGTCCACTCTTCTATCCGTATAAATGCATAAAAGTCCAAAACAATTAAAACAAAAACAAGAAAAATCAGAGTAACCCTTATTTACAGAGGTCTGAAATGCATTATAAAGGCCACAATCCATTCAACAATCTAGACTCTTGAAAACTTCAGACAGGATAGCGTCTGCTCTGAATTACAACAGACAAAGATTTGGGGAAGTTTCTTCATGCTGTGTCTAGAGGGAGGGAGGCTGGAGAGAGAAAAATGTCAAATTTCACAAGAGGGACACAGTCTTGGTAGAAAACACTACAACAAACAGAACCTTGGAATAGAACTGAATGGAATTGTCAGCAGTAGGGAGGTTTTATAGCAATGAATCATCCTCTAAGAGCTTTTTCATATATTTTCCACCTTGGAGCAGCAGGTTTTACAACCAGATGCTTCCAGGTTGCTGGTTCTTTTTAAGAGAATTGCATTGTATTGTATCACAGAGCTTCCTAAAACTATGGGGACACATTCAATTTTAAACCTGTCATCATGCAAGAATTTTTTAAAATGATGAATGCTTTACCTCTGTTCTTAACTTTCATTTTTTCTTCCTTTTTGCAGTGCATGCTGGGATATTTTGCAGTTCACCCAACTTACAGAGGAACTAGCTGAAGAAAAAAAAATAAGAAAAGCAAGAAAAAAATGAGAACTGAGAAGAGAAAACGGAAATGAATGATGACATGCCACAACAGAACAGGCTTGAATTAATCAAACAAGTGATATTGTGGCATTCAAGAGGTTCCTACATACTGTATGTAGAGTGCTGTGTACATTTGGCTCCTTCCTTATTTATGATGCCCTTTTGGCCCAGTATCTTTCTGATTGTTGAACCATGAACACTGACCTTAACTAAGTCAACTGAGGTCTTCAGGTCTTTGTATGTTGCTCTAGATTCTTTTGTGACCTCCTGGATGAGTTGTCAGTGTGCTTTTGGACTAAATTTGGTAGGCCAGCAGCTCCTGGAAAGGCTCACCACTGTTTAAAGTTTTCTCCATTTGTGGATAACAGCTCTCACTGGGGTTCACTGGAGTTCCAAATCCTCAGAAATGGTTTTGTGACCCTTTCCAGACTGATACATGTCAATGACTTTGTTTCTCATCTGTTTTTAAATTTCTTTAGATTGCGGCATATGTTGCTTTTTTAGATGTTTTAACCCTCTTCACTTTGTCGACAGGTTCTATTTAAGTGATTTCTTGGTTCAGCAGGTCTGGCGGTAATAAAGCCTGGGTGAGGCTGGAGAAATTGTACTCAGCTTTCCAAAACAAATGATGATTAAACAAGGGGGATCAACTACTTTTTCACACAGGGCCAGGTAAGTTTGTTTAGCTTTTCCCTTAATAAATGAAATTTTCATAGAAAAATTCTATCTGGTAATTTTGTATTTACTCTGTTTATCCTTGTCCAATATTTAAATTTCTTTGATGATCTGAAACATTTACCTTAGATAAATATACAATAAAAGAGAAAGAAATCAGGAAATGTACGCATACTTTTTCACAGTACTTGTTGCAATGCCATGATTTTGTGTTTTCTTGGTTAATATAAAACACTCATGAGAAACTTCTGCTTTATGTCCATTTTGGCAACCCGTAGTCAGAGTGGTGCCTCTCTTATCTTTTTGCAGGTTTTGTTCCCTGTATGTGTGAGTCGGTCAAAAATCAACAACTGGTGTTTGACACCTAAAACTCCTTTTGTTTTCTTTAATCGGTGAAATATAATGCTCAGTGAGAATGTTTGTCACATAAAAAAGTTTAACTGTATAACTTGCCTTTAAAGGGTGTAATCCACAACATAAAATAGAAAGATTAGTTAGTGTTGTATTTCACATGATATTGAGGAGTCATACAATCAAACAATACCCAGCATCTTGTTGATGTTTCAGTCAGGAGACACTTGAATATGACCGAATACATTTTTTCCACTAAGTTTGGAAATGAATGTGAAATGTACAGTTCTTAACAAATTTATTAGACCACCCTAACCCTAATCAAAGTAAGGTTTATGCCATAGCTGCCCTAAATTAACAGCATTGGTCGTTACCAAAATCATTTTCTATGTTTCTGCGATGGTTAATACACCAATATGTAGAAGCTCTTTAACCTAAATGATATTTTTAATGCTAAAATATAATTATTATTGTTATCCATGAATTTTCAAATTTACTGATTTACAAAAAGCCTGAAAAATAGTGAAGCACATTATTATTTCTTGATTAATATGTCAAATTATAGTTATTAACTTGCATTCCTGATCAGAAAAATGAGTTTTAGTGGTTGAATGTTATGATTGATTAATTTCTGACTTCTCAGAGAAGCCCAGTGAGCCGGCTCAAATTTGGGTGAATTCAGTTTGAAATTCCTCATTCCTGTTCAAAGCACTTCATGATGCTGGATGATCTCTGAGACAAATATGACAGGTGGTCTAATACATTTGTTAAGCACTGTACATTGTCTTGAAACTCACATCCCATTGCGATGTCTCTATGTACTGTAAAACTGAAGTTCAAAATAGAATTTTTGAAACTGATTAAGTCAACATTTTTAAGAAGTGAAATAGTTCTTGAGAAATCATTTATGCTGGGTTACCATTACTTTTTTAAGTTAAACTACTCTGTGGAAACTGTCCTCTACTTAAAAACCATCATGTTCAGTATACCATCCATTCTATATTACAGTTACTCCTGACAGGTGGGACATCTGTAACTGAGTGGTTAACTTCACTCAGGGTGCAAAAGTTCCAAATGCCTAAAGGCATTCTGAGTAAACTCAGCAGACTGTCAAACATTTTGAGTGCAAATACAAAACAATACGTAGAATGATTGAGTACTGTTTACTTAAAACTAAAAATGTGCTCTGTATAGTCAGAAAATAATAGAGCTGAAAAAGCTACTGTGGATTTTGGATATACACAACTCATTTTTTTAACAGCCTCCATCTTTTCAGTGTTACAGTGCGGAAAGAGAAGTGAGGCCATGAGTAGTATATAATACTGACCCTCACCACCATCTTCCCCACACCGATGGAGTCTAACCATGATTGGTGGTGGTACAGAGAGAATGCAGGAGTTAATGAGGCATGGACTTCTGAAGAACTTGGCTTTAACATCAACAGAATGGAGGAGAAATGCCGAAATAAAGGAGCAGAGAGAACAGATACAAATTTGGCTGCACCTGTGTAATTGTCATAACCTTAAGCGGGCATCTGCAGAGTAGGTGTCAGACAAAGTCTGTTACAAGATGCTGCCAAAATAGACTTAAAGGGATATTTCAGTATTTTTGAAGTTAGATTGTATGAGGTACTTGGCAGTGGAAAACTTCTACTTTTATTGCACATTGTACAAAGAAATTTGCTACGCTACTCTTAAAGACAAGGAGAATAAAAGGGTGATAAATGAAACGCCAAAAGTTCTAAAAGTCTAGCACTTTGAATGCAATCTACTGTGTAATGCTAATAAAAATAAAGCAGGGTTTAAATAAAAAATGGAGAAATTGCATGTGGTTTTTGAGTCATGTAGCACCAGCCATATTACACAAGATGGTAGACTTCATTGCACCTTTAAAATAACCATTTTGTATTGTAAAAGAGATGTACTGTGAAAAAAAAATAGTAAAACAATAACAATGATTAAAAAAACACATACATGTTATGAACATATGTGACTCCTGTAGAGATCGATGTTCTTGGGGGATTGGTGGTTGTAATTATGGCACTGCTCCTTGAGAGTTCAGTTCCGTAATGGCTCTGGGGTAGAAACTGTTCATAAACCTTGATGTGTGAGTTTTTAATGTCCTAAAATGTTGTCTAGATCAGTGATTCTCAACTGGTCTTGCCTCAGGACCCGTCACCACCTCCTGAATGAGCAATTTTGACCCAAATTTCTGAAAATTTTCAGCAAAACTAATTTATTTAACAATGAATACTGAAGTTTATATTCTATTTGGAACAAAATATGACAGAAGAAAGAGGCAGGACAAGCACCTCATAATTAAAACCTTTATGCATGTATTGTATCTTAATACATTTACCAAGATTCAGTGTCAATTTTGTTTTCTAGAGTTTTTGAGAAAGTAAGACAATCAGTTTTGTTTCCTCAGAAAAAGAGTTCAACAGGTTAAGAGCTCAAGAAAATGACTAAAATGACAATAGAAAAACAGCGTAAAATAAAATTTACAAAAGTATTTTGGCTTTGGCCCTGCATACACCATGGACCTTAAGCTACAGTTTTGCACAAACACCTTCATGAGCCATTGAGAACAGCTCCAATACCAACTTTTGGACACCAGTTGAGAACCACTGGTCTAAATGGCAGAATAGTGAAAAGATGGTTGGATGGGAAGGTGACATCTTTGAGAAAGCAGCTGGCTTTGTGGAGAGGAGACGGCGTGTTTTAAAGATCTCCTCCAGCGAGGGCAGGGGGGAGTTTGATTGTTTTTTTGTTTTTTTTTGGGTTTTTTTTGTTTTTTTGTTTTTTTGTTTTTTTTGGTGCAGTGTTGATGATATTAGTAGTGGCATTAGCCTCCATTGATGTCAGGATGCCCCCCCCCCCCTTAAGGAAAGCCAGCTAAGGGCACCAGCAAGGAAGCTAGGCTTTAGCACCCCAGATGGTACAGTTACTGCTCAATTTCACTTTCATTTTTTATGTAAAAATTGGCCTAAAATCAATGTTGGCTCAAATGTATAGTATATTAAAAACATTTGAAGCATTTAACTTTTCTCCAAGACAGTTACTTTTTCACTATTTTTCAGTGCAACTTTGAGATTCGTATTCTTCCGATTCAGTGTATTATCACCTTATCATGCAAGAAGCATAAGAAAAGGCATAACAGGGAATCACAGTAAGTGAAACTTTAACACTAACAAAGTTAGTCTTTTACTGAAGAAAACAGTTCTTCTGATAAAACACAATGAGACTCATTAGTAAGGATGCTTGTGACAATATCTGAGGAAATAATGACTTTTAAACGTCAGGACATTGTGTTTCTTGTCTTCTACCATGCTTTTTCTCTGTTTTTAAAATATCTTATCCCTTAACTTTGGATTTATTTGTTGCTAATCAGTTGCACTCAGTGGACAATTACTGTACTGATCTAAACTTTCTGTTTTTGAAGAAGCACATCCTAGCATGTAGACTGCAGCCTTCGCTTACCCGCGACAGGAAAAAGAAAGGAGAAGAAAAAAATCAAGTCTTCCTGTTTTTTGGGTATCACTGGGGTACACACATATAAATACACATTGACTGCTTGCAACACTTGAAGAGAGGAGACTAGACACATGGATCACTTTTACACAACATAAAGAAGAGAGACAGAGCTAAAAACTCATCAAGAACACCTCTAGGACCTTAGTTATCACAGTAAATACCAGGTCAGTTGAACCTTGAAATGTAATCATTTTATAATATAGATGTGGATATGACTATTTACAGAGTGTGTTTTAAGATTTCTGGAAGATTTCTGCAGATTTGAAAAATTATAATTTGCATTAGCAAGATAACTGGTTAAAAATGTGACCAAAATATACCATTTAAACTGTTTTATGATTTGTTTTACAGGGAAACAAACATGGATGATTTTACAACTTTGCCTCTGTCCTCTGGCAACCACAGCAGCCGCACCAACATCACATGTTCCCGGGATAATGTCCTGAAGACGGTGGTTTTCCCCGTTCTTTACTCCTTTCTCTTTTTGATCGGACTGACTCTTAATGGGGTGGCAGTGTGGGTGTTTTTCCGCATCCCATCCAAGTCTCACTTCATCATCTACCTGAAGAATATTGTGGTTGCAGATGTCATCATGACCTTCACGTTCCCTTTTAAGGTACCGTTTCACTTCCTCTTGACACAGAAAGCCACTTTATGGATGTTCCTGATGTGCTTATTGGTGGTTTTTGAACTATACCAACAATGTTATTATCATGGGGTTTCAAAAAATCTTTACTGAATCATTCAAGTCCAAGTCATTCATTAAAGCTCAATAGTCTATTTCCTTGCAAGGTTTCAAGAATGCAGTTAAAATGTTCCAAAAATATTACTGAAGTGTACTAAGAGAGATTATTTAACCTTTTGGATTTCTGTATTTCTAGTAACTAATTAGCAACACTAAATACGGGGCTGGAGTTTAAAGGTTAATAAATAGTTAACAGATAGTTTGTCAAACTTAGAAAATATGGTAAGGATTGGCATCAGTCAGAAATATCAGAATTTGGTATGCTGAATGCCCAGTTTGTCTCCATATACTGTGTAGTATTGAAATCATGCAGCTAGGGTACAGGCTGAGACTGAGGGTGACCAGAATCGTTTAATCCTGCATCTTCCTGCACATGTAGGCTACTGTCAAGTTGTCTGTGTATTTTTTAGTTCTTTAGAGCTGTGATTCTCTGCAGGACCAAACTTCAGCAACTTCAAAAAACTCAGAACACAAATCTAATTTATTCAATGAAAAACGCTGCAGTTTGGAGCCCAAATAAAACAAGTATAACTGAACAAAGAGTGGACAAATCAAAAATGTTTTAAAAGCACAGCATTACAAAAGGAAATGTATGCATGAATTTTAATTTACAGCATTTTCCTGAGAAAAGTTGACAGTTTTTCCAGGTATTTCCTCGTTATCTGGAGAAAACCAGCTTCTTCAGCCACAGAAATAAAAAATTCATTTTTTTTCCTAAAAATCTACTCATCATTAAGAAAATCCTCAAAGATACAATTCTGTATTTAATGTATGTTCACTCAGGGCTTCCATAAATACACCCCCCCCCATTTCTTTCCTAGCACACAGTCGCGACCCACTGCAATGGGTTTGACGACTCACCAGTCAAAAACTGCTGTTTAAAGCATGCCACTTCTATTTCTCTCTCTGTGTCTGCAATTCTTAAACAGATGAATTTTGATTAAACGAGAGTCCATCAACCAATAATCGGTCTAAAAATTGCATGTTGTCAGCCCTAGATATAAAATGACTACTTTTGTCTTTGTATAACTTCATTTAAAATTTGGTCCCCTGGATTTCTATAAGCTTCAATACAATATGGTACATTTCCCAGACTAGTCAATCTTTTTTCCTAATCTTTTACAATTCGGCATCCCCAATTCCCTCTATATTTCCTTAAATAATGAGTGCATGACTGTTAATCATTAGGTTAATGATTTCTTTTTCACTTTAACACTTTAATCACATTTAGGTTTCCTAATATTCCATACATTTGTTAAATACTCCTCCCCAGCAAAGTTATTCATTTCATCTTTGAACCGGCTTGGTAACATTTAGCATCCCTAACATTGTATTCATTTCAATTATAAGGATGTTATTAATATTTATTATTCTGTTTTTCATTCCATCTCTCAATCCCTTTGTAGGCAACCTGGCATACCAAGATTTAATTTGTATCCATGTGTGTATTCACAAAAATGCAACCCTTTAATGACAATTTGGGATCCAAGAGTTTGGTTCATGTTAGGATGCATTAGTTGAAAGTTACATCTTTATAATACATTTAAACAGGGGAAACTTAGAAAATGTCAGCATATCACCAAACTGTAACAGACTCTGGAAGAATTTAAGTGTTTAATAAAGTGCATGTTTCTACAGGTGTTATCAGACTCCAACATCGCCTCCACAGGCCTGCGTATATTTGTGTGTCGGGTTTCTTCAGTGCTCTTCTACCTCACCATGTACATCAGCATCCTCTTCTTCGGCCTCATCAGCATCGACCGCTGCAGAAAGACTCTGAAGCCCTTCAGGGGGACTAATGCAGCCCGACTGACTCGTCGAAAAATCCTCTCAGGAGCCATCTGGACGTTTCAACTGATTCTCTGTCTGCCCAACGTGATCCTCACGAGTAAAACCCCCGAGTCCCCGTATTTCAAGTGCAGTGACCTGAAGACAAAGGCTGGGCTGTACTGGCATGAGGTGGTGAATTATGTCTGCCAGGTTGTGTTCTGGAGCAACCTGGTGACGGTAGTCGTTTGTTATACTCTGATCACTAAGGAGCTGTACAGATCATACTCCCGCACTAAATCCCAGGGCTCTAGAGGGACTGTGTGTAAAGCACCGAGTGGAGGAACGGTCCGAAAGCCAGGACAGGCTAAAAGAAAAATGAATGTAAATGTGTTCCTGGTGCTGGCGGTGTTCTTTGTGTGCTTTGTGCCGTTTCACTTTGCTCGTGTGCCGTACACAATGAGCCAGACTCGAGTGGTTCTCTTTGACTGCAAACTTAAGCTCTTCTTTTTTCAGCTGAAGGAAAGCACGCTCTTCCTCTCATCTTCCAACTCTGTTCTGGATCCTCTGATCTACTTCTTCCTCTGTAAGTCGTTCAGGACCACTCTGTTCAAGAGCCTGAGACTGCCGGCTGGAACCTGCAGCTGGTTGCTAAATAGGGGATCAGAGAATGACACAGACAGCACCCCTATGAGAGACTCCTCTGTGCATGCATAGGGCAACTGATGCTGATAAAGACTTTTTACAGAGTGGTTAAAGACATGGTAATCTCATCTGTAAATCCGCGTTAGGCCGTTCACAAACAAGTCCCTACACCCTTCTCCCTATGTACTTCTACTCTTGCGTGGAGGGCCTGCCATATGAAGTGCCAACAAAACTTTATGAGACACCTCTAAATAAGGATAAAATCCCATTATCATACAGATGTAAATAAGTCAAAAACACAACAAAACATTATATACAGGATCTAACTGATAAGTGCCCGCCTTGAAAACAGTAACTGTGTTTATTTAAATATAGTGTTGCATATTTGAAGGGGACAGAAGAAATCTTGCTTCTTATAAAGCTTAGATTGAGAACAATAACATCTAAGAAAAAATAAATTCAAACTAAAAAATAAAGGACTATTTTCTCAGATTCTGGAGTGATTTCAATGACTGTCTTTTTGCATGAACAGATTTTAAGAAGACAACTCATTATATGATTTATGGGAAACCATTGTTTACAAAGGAGTGAAGGAATTTAACCCAAAGTACTTGTACATGAAGCATGCAAGGAGTATAGGGTTGAATGGTGATGCAGTGATTAGCACTGTTGCCTAACAGCATGAAGGTTCCTGGTTCAAACCCGTATGGGACTGGGCCTCTGCATTGAGTTTGCATGCATGAGTTTCCATCTAAGGCATGCATCAGTGAAGCATTATGCCCCTCCCACCTGTTTCTTACCTCCTTTTTTAAATTGAAAGGCCTTTGTAACAAGGTTGTTATAGTTAACTAAAACTAACTAAAAAACTAAAGTTCAAAGATCATTTTAGTTAACTGAAACTAAATAAAAACTAAGCTTTACCAAAAAAAGTGAAAACTAACTAAAACTGTATAGTGCGCTTACAAAACTAACTAAAATAAGATAAAAATGGAGACAAAATATCCTTAGTTTTAGTCTTTGACACAACCACACTGACTGGCACCTACACACAAATCTGGGGAGTGTAAAGTTGCCTGATCTGATTGGTTAAGACTTCACACACTGGCAGTTTTATGTCTGGAGTTGTAGTCAAACAACATCACTAAGTAACTAAAATGATAAGTGAAGAGTAGCCTGTTTTAATATGTTTATAAAAATGTATGACGCTCACTCTGCCCCGATATCTAGCTGCAAAAAAAAACCCTAACACTAAAACTAATCAAAACTAAAATAAAACTAAGTATTTTTGCAAAATAAAAACTAAACTAAACTAACAAACCAGCAGTCAAAACTAATAAAAACTAACCTTGCTTTGCAATAAAATCTTTATACATCACAGGGTGTTTTAACTAAAAAATGAACTAAAGTTTCCAATAAATGGATAAATTTAGCATTTTGAGGGAGAAAGTTGTTGAAAACTGGCAATGCCTGGATGCAGATGGCCTAGCAGTTAGGTCACTACTCATGTACATGGGCTGCCAGGGTTCAAGTCTGGCCTGTGACTCCTTTCCTAATCACTCATCCCTGTTTCTGACACTATCTACTGTCCTCCTCTCTAAAACAAAGCTATAAAACGCCCCAAAATACTGTACAAAAAAAAGTGGCAATGTTTCTCAGATATAAGCTAAGATGTGATAAACCTTTGTTCCACAATTGGGGGAAATATGGTCAGGGTTTGGGTAAGAGTTAAGGTAAAGGTTGGGACAGCAAGAATTCAACCTGACCTGCAAAAACTGATAACAAAACGATGAACAAAGCTGTGTAAATAGTCTGCTTACATGAAAACACTCTAACGCAATTAAAATAGACCAAGCTAAAACTAACAAAGCTATGTTAGCTGCATAAGCTACACAGATAATGTAGCTGAAAGCTGTACACCTTTTGCAGTTTTGTGAAGCTCATAAACCCATATTTTATCCATGTATGCAGCTAACGTAGCAAAGGCTGATGTAGCTATGGCTAATGAAGATATATCAATATTAGCTTATGCTACATTTGCTTAAAGTAACTATGCTATGTTAACTACGTTACCTAAATAGCCAACATAGCTGCTTTAGCATTAGTTGCATTTTCTGAAGCTCATGTTGCTAAAGCTAAAGCTAACTTGGCTATTTTGTTGTTGTATTGTTATCTATGTCGCTAGTATAGCTTTCTTAGCTTTAGCTAAAGCCAACGAAGGGAACCACTGTTCATTTTACTTCTTCTGAAACAGGTCTACATAATTCAATCCCAGATTAGTCCTCTGACCTTATTTTCTTTTTTTATTCACAATATCTTCTTTAGTCTGTAATGTCTGCAGTGTGGTTATTTCATGAATGTAACTGCCAGACTTTGTTTATGACTAAAGTTGAATTTAAAAAAAAAAAAAAACTTTCTAAAACAGGAATAGGTGGTACTGGGAAATTATGTCACTTCTGTCCTGGTGGCGTCTCACAGTAGTGGTCTTCGAGAGGGGTCACCTGAGATCTGCAGTCTGCAGCCAGAGTCAACTTTTGGAACAGCTTTTCTCCTTCAATTTGTGTGAAATTTATCCATGATATGACAATGGTGGCTTACTAATTAGTCAACATTATCAAGTGCAGTTTTATTGAAAAACTTCTCAATTCAACTATGAATGTGAAAATGGAGATGGGCGAGCTGAGCAGTCTGTCACACTGAGTGGCCAATCCCTGCATGGCTTTGATGCATTCAGTGGGGAAGTAGCGTCTCACAGTCAGAAGACATGATTGTTATTACTTATTCTAGGACAAAAAAATCATCCTGAGTTTAAAGGTTGTCTTCACATTGCCTGTGGAGTAAAAGCAACAAAACATGTACATGCATTTTCAAGCTGACTTTTGCGAAACTCAAAACCAACACAAGCACTTTTTTTATTATGTTTTCCTTTCTGTTCTCTATTCCAGTTAACATCCTAAACCCCAACATTTACTTCCTCTACTCTAATACCATGACCTGAAAAGAAATGTGATGCTTTTACTTACAACTTGGAAACCTATCTTAAGCTCTATTTTTCTCAGCATGTCCCACATGTATATCAAACAGTAACTCCTGCCAGTAAAATCCCATCAATAAACTTTGATCTCCAGTTGCAATCTACATGATTTCATAGACTATTTGAACCATAAAGTAGGTGGAAGTGATTTGCATAAATGTTGTATATATTTTTCCTATTTTTTTTTTAGCTTATTTCAATGCTTTCAAACCAGCTAAGAAGAGAAACATACTGATGGACAGAGAGACGACTACAGGGGCTATCTAAAAGACTGGGATGTGTGTTGAAACAGCCCAAAGACTTGGACAGGCCAGTTCTCAGAAATCATAATGAAACAGCAAAAAAGGAAGTTAGAATGCTTTTATATTTTGTTAGTCTTGTGGTTATCACATAATGAGCATTGCAGTACTTTGAGTGAAGTCAATGAATTACTTTCCTCCCCTGATTACAGGAAATAGAAATAATAATTATTAGACCCAAATGTATTTTTTGTTTATCATTATATGAAAAAGTGAATAAAGTTGTTTGTCATGTTTTTAATGTCAAGACAAGACCTGGATCTGAACTACAAATGCAAGATTTACCTAAAAACATTGTTGTATGGTTAAGCACCTTGTGTGCTATTTGAATACATTTGCCCCAACTGCTGCTCTGAATTCATGGATTTGCATCTTTCTGGTTAAGAGGGCTCTGGCACCTAGGTCAAACACCATTTGTAGGTGTTAACTATGCCAGGTGTCACAGTGTGAAGTTAAGGACATGACCATTGTTGGTGAGTGTATTAATTTAATGTACAGTGTGTTTTAATAAATGTTATGTGGGGTTAGACATGGGTGTGACTGGAAAAAGTAAACATTTGACTGTTGTTGTTTTCTAAATGAACTTATAAAATGTGCTTAAATATCTTAAAACGTTCTCCAGAGGATAACAAATGAAAGCATGTTCAAGTATGGTTGTTATATTAGAGGAAAGATTCCATGTTATTAAATCAGATCATGCTTAGAAGCTTTAATTTGGCTTTGTGGAGATCAAACTGATGGTTACCTTAGACAATTTTCTAGCAGTGTCCTTTAGCCAATGCTTCCTCTTCAAAGTGCTAATTCTGTGAAGTACAGTTTTTACTACTGTTACCATTTGTAAATAAATAGGAGTGCATGTACAAAATGACTCAATGAAATCTGACAATCCCGGGTTAATGCTATGGATTTATTGTTTCAGTTTAGTTTCTTTCTTTGTGTCAGTAACCCTGTTAAATAAACAATTACAATCAGAGATTATCTTAAGGAATTTCCTTTGTTATGCTTTTATTCTGTTATTTGCCCCATCTTTTAAGCAAAGGAAAGAAAATCAGGAAGTCCTGATACATTTAAAGTTAAGTCATACTGTAAGTTTAAGTGAATTGAAACATTCAAAGGCACAGCAGTGTCCCTGTTTTAAGCCCCTATAATCTATATACATGTTTGTTTGATATATTTATTGTTACTTTGTGTGACAGAGTAATCTAATCTGTTAAACACCATTACTTTGCATGTTGAAAACAAATCCAACAATTACATAACCTTCCTCAAACACAGTGTCAAAAGTTCCACAATGCATTCAAATATTTGGGTTGGGCATTCAAAACCAAATGATTGTAGCAAATGTTTTCACTAATGGTAAATGCAAATCACAGGGGAACATTTAGAGCAGAATGTAGTATAGAACACACGTGAGGTACCAACTGATGACAGGAAAAAAATCCCCTCAAACCATTCAATAAATTCTGAAAATGAAATGAAATGGAAATTATCCTCACATCCCTACTCAGTGTGGTTAGAAGTAAACTCATGCAAATGTTCACTTGTCAAATCACTTCATTTTACTTTCAAATTTCTTAAAACATAGTTAAGTAATAATAAAAGCTAATAAAAAGTGCAATACCCCGCTAACATGAGGATTGCGTTAGGGTTTAGGTTAAAAGATAATCTTACTTTTTTTGCCCAGGTCTACTGATCCAAGAGTTGCTATGTTGTTGCACTGCATGGCCATGCATTTATGTAAGTGGCACAGTCGCTCTAATAACTAGGCCCAAATCCAGACTCTATGCTGAGGAGGTTGCCCCAGTCTTCACTGTTCTAGTTATTTTTCCAGGAATTTTTACACATTAAATGGTTAGGGCAAGGGCTAGGGGTAAGGAACTTTAAGGCTTTAGATATAGTTAAGTTTATAGTCTGGAGTGAGGGTGGATGTTATAAATTAGGCTTAAGGATAGGTTAACCTCCACCTTCCACATACTCCTTCCTTCTCTTAGACAGACGGTCCCTTATGTAATACTATACCATTTACTAGAGGTGGGAATCACTAGTGGCCCCATGATACAATATTATCATGATATTTGGGTCACGACTCGATATTATTGCGATTTTAAACATTTTGCATTAAAGTATTATGATACCATATATCACGACATATTATGATCTAAACCATTTTTTCAACTGTTCAGCTAATTTAGCATTAGTCTTGCCCTGATGTTTGTAATATTTCCACAGTATTTTATTTCCATGTAGCACTTCTTGCAAACCTATGTGTCATGTCCATCTCATTTGGCCCTGCTTGCCTTGCTAATGTCCTTCCCCTGGTGTTGCCATGTCTGTTGTACAAACTTTCTCTTGTTCTATGATCGCCACCTCTGCCAACCTCACTGAACAAACAGTTGTCCAAGCAATTGATTTTATATTTCCATTCTAATAGACTTCAGTTCATTTTAGAAGTTCATTTGAAAAAAATCAATACTTGGTGGATGAGACAATACGATATATCATCAGACAAAATATCACGATACTATACTGTATCGATTTTTTCTCCCCCCCACCATTGACAAAGGATGTCCAAACTATGGCTCTCGGGGCAACTGTATGAGGCCCATGGACCATTCTTTTATCGGCTCATATCAAATTTTTAAAATAAAATTATGTTCCACATTTGGACTTAAAACTTGTCCTCTCTTGTACAGTACCTCTCATTTTATGCCACTAATTGGTGCTCCAGTGTTTTCCATCCATTTACGTACAGAAAAAATCTGGGAAGCGTTTTATTTGATTTTTCTGGATTTTTATAGTCGTTGTTTTTAGCTTAGCATGTATAGTGCAGTGAAAGGACACACGTGACAGCACCTTACCGGCCATTACGAGTCGCAACAGCGAAACAAAAAAAACAGTGACCCTATTACAACTTATTTTGCTATAGTACATGTTAAAAGGGAAAAGATAAAAGGTAATGGCACTTTTTGTAACTGTCAGTCGTTCCGGTGAAAGTTCTGCGGCTCTCTGCTATTACGAACTCTGACCCAGGACTTTGCATTGTGGGTAACAGTAGGCAAAGCAGACTGGTCTGATGCATACCGTGAAATTTTCCCAAATCAGTATGTCATCTGGGTATTTTTGGCATACTGCAACTTTTGCATTTGTTCGCATACTGCATACTACATTTTAGGCAAATCAGTACGCACTGCTAGTATAGTAGGTAAATTCAGAAACAGCCTCCTCTGTTGTCCTCCTGTTGTCCCACCCCTTTTACACCTGATAGGTTGATCAGAGACTAACTTACACCCTTTTCTCTCTTGGCTGACACCTGTCTAACCAGTCAACAACTCTCGTCATTGAATAATGCATTCAAGGGCCATTAGAAATGATAAGGTTTTACAATTACTTCACAATGCTCTCCTTTGGGACATCAATGTGAAATATCGCTGAGAATATATTGTTTAGATCTTATTTAGCACAAAGTACACACTTCTTTCCCTTGATCAAAATGAAAGAAAATTTAAACTAAATACACATTAGCACATTTAACCAGGTGCTACATCAAAAATATTGAAATGGACAGAAAATCAACCTCAGAAAGATGCACAGGAAAATCTGGGGAGTAATTAGTGGGGTTCTGTTAAAGCTGACGATGTGCAAATCCTGTTGACTTAATCTCTGTGTCTCTTTATAAACACAGATTTCAAGATGGCATCTGACAACTCTACACTCCTCCGCTCTGACTGTGCTTCCTTTGACTCTGAACTTTTAAATACAGCTGACGCATGCTTTTATTTTCTTTTGTTCCCAATTGCATTTGTGCTTAATGGCATAGCTGCTTGGGTGTCCTTTCACCTCCAGTCTACCTCTACCTTCATTGTGTATCTAAAAAACCTGGTGGCTGCCGACTTCCTCATGACACTTATGCTCCCACCAATGGCAGCTAGCAGACTATCTGGAGCAACAGTGTGGCTGATGGCGTTTGATTGTCGCTTCTCATCTGTCATTTTCTACAGCTGTATGTACACAAGTATCGCCTTAATGGGTCTTATAAGCCTTGACCGCTTCTTCAAAATTGTTCGGCCTTGTGGGAAGGCACTGGGACAAAGCGTCACCTTCAGTGTTGTTACATCTAGCTTGGTTTGGTTGGTATTATTTGCCGGCACAGCTATCCCAACAATGATTCTGACAGACGAGAGTCCAGTGAATGTAACATCACAGAACTGCATGTCTCTGAAAAGTCCAACTGCTATGGCCCTCCATAGCTACGTGGTCCTCTCGATGGAACTTCTCTTCTGGATCGTCAGCATACTAATTGTGTCCTGCTATGTATGCATCACCATGAAAGTCCTACAGTCATTCAGAAACTCTGGGAGCAATAACAGCCAAGGAAGGAAGAGGACCAAGCTGAGGGTCTTCTTTATACTTCTTGTGTTTTTTGTGTGTTTTGTGCCTCTTCATATTGTACGCATTCCATCTACAATTCATCAACTCTTACACATCCACAGCTGCATGGATTCGTGGGTGAAAATAGGCCACAAATTTTGCCTGTGGCTCTCGTCTACCAATGCCTGTTTGGACCCCCTACTCTACATCTACCTGTGCAGGGAGTACCGAGACAAGCTAGTGGACATGCTGAAAGCTAGAGGGATCTGTGTCGGCTTGTTTTCAGATGAAAAAGAGGAGGATTCCCAGTAGAGAGATGCCATTTCAGGAGACCTCACTCCACATCTCTGCATCCCTCTGTCAACCCCCCTGTTTTTCATTTTTGAGTTATCTTAGATAAATAATCTGTGTAGAAATACTGGTGTTTTTATATGGAATGATCACTGTCTGCTGTATGTGATGACAAATGATATCAAAAATGTCAGAAAACCTTGTCAAAATGTACGTTTTGGTGTTATTAAAGTAAGATATCCAAACATAATAAATGCATTTCTGTTTGTGTGTGGTATCTATCTAGAAAGATAACAAAGTTTGCAGATAACAGTCAGAGTGACCTTTCACAGTCTCTGATAGGTTTGAAATTCTTCCAGTGGTGATGCCTTTATTTTGATAGACTTGTAGTTTGGGCAGGTTAGACAGGATTGACAGGCACAAAGAAAGGTTAATGTAAAAACAAACACACACGCAAACTAAAACATGAGATCTGGCACAACATGAACTTAGGACATGCCCTTTCCCACCAAGCCAGTTCCAGTGCTGGTTCAGAGGCAGTGCTTACTCTAGCACCACTTCTTGGCATTTCTCTTGCCATAGCTGTTGCTCAGGGCCAAAACAAAACAACAGATCCAGAATAGCTGGCAACTCCTTGCCAGTCCAGGGGTTCACATGAGGCCTTATGCCGGTCTCTGGGGGAGAGGCTTTTAATGCACAGGTAACCAGGAAGATGGCAACAGAGCTTTAAATGAGACGGCAAGACAACAAACGTGACTATTGTTCAAACGTCAGAACAAGAAGCACAAAGGCATTGGACCAGTGTCATTTGGACTTTAAGGAAAGGTGGAAGCCAGCAGGAAAGCTTGCAGAGTGATATATCTCTTTTGTTGTGCCTGAATTTGGCTGGGAAAACAGATATGCATGCCAATTTTTACAGTGACTGATGATGTGACTCTCTGGCCAGCACTAGCCCTTGGAAAAGCAACCCGGTTCACTGGCTGTTCTTAAATCGAACCATCTGCAAACTGGCTCCAGCTCTAGGCCAGAACCGGCCCTTGAACTGACTTGGTGGGACAGGGGTGAGAGACTCCAAAAGACATTCAATGTCAGCCAAAATGGTCATTAATCACCCCCCCCCCCCCAAAAAAGATTAAATCAATTCTAGTTTTTGTTCAATTATGTTTGTCTTTTATCTGACTGTCATTGCTACTGACATATTCAAGACATTGGATGCAGTAACTTTGGCTTTTAGTCTGGGAATGGATTTGTAATTTAGAGATGGAGTACTCTCACAATCACTTCTGATCTTTAATTTTAATGCTCTACTGCCCTCTAGTGACAAAATGAAGACTGTGCCACTTCTGTTGCCTTCAATTAGATCTGCGTAAGCTTCAAGCTTAAAGGTATCAGATGGATATAATATATCTGACCATGGCTGTAGCACGGGGGTGATTACCCAGGCCCATGGTAGGGGGGGCTTAGGAAGCCTGAACTTTTTTTTCTTAGTATTAAGTGTCATTATTGAATAAGATGTGATGAAATGAATTGGTCAACAGACTGAAATTTGTCCTATCAGAATAAAAAATATAATGGGAAGCCCCCACTCCTCCCTTCAAAAATGTCCAAATGGTATGGTCCACCCCAGCCCTGTGTGAAAGTGCAGAGCCTGGAGGAGAGGAGAAAGGAGGGACAGAGAGCAAGATGAGGCTTATAGACACATAAACTAATGTGAAGGAGATAACTCAAGTAAAATTAATGCAGCCAAAGTAAAGATGTTGCTCATTAATTTAATAAAATCCAAGTTCAAAAATAAATTAAATCTCATTTATATTTGTAAACAACACAACTTTTTTGCTTGGCTGGCCGGCGAAGGGGGGCCCTGTGTGATTTTCTTTCTGGGGGCCCAAAATCCGTAGTTACGCCCCTATATCTGACTGACAAAATAAATGTTATTATTGATTAGAAAACAACAACAATATCAATATTCCTTTTTTATTGTGCTTTTATTTGAAAGGACAACATATGGAGAGTAAAATAGGGTAGAAAGAGTTGGAAATCAAGTCAGTGGCACTGCAGGTCAAACTTCACCAAAGTCACACACTTTGAAGACTTCACATAGGGTGTGACCTGAATGCTAGCTATCAGCATCTGAACCCACTCAAAGTGACCTGATGTTAACTGTACTTCCACTAGCTTTGCTTACAGCCTGTTGTTGAGGTTGTAAATGTGTTTTCACTTTGACATTAAAGAGTTCTTTGGGTTTTCTTTGTCAAAAAAGCCATATTATATTGGTCAAGACTGAGTTATAAAATTTTAAAAAAGGGAAAAACATCCAAGGGGATGAATAATTCTTATAGGAACTGTATTTTCACTGCCTGGACACATAACACAGCAGAACCATGCCAAGTTTGAGCCCTTTGTTTCCAATGCTGTAATAAATGCTTTAATTCTTTTCCACAGTAAATAATTTCATTTGGGTTTTTCATCAGCACATTCAATAATGTCATTATCTCTAATTATTCTTTAAGTAATAAACTATGTCTTTGTGAAATGCCATATCTTTCTGAAATTAAACATTAAAATACCAATGCACCCACTTTATTTTCAGCACAATACACTACAACAATAAATGTGGTCCCTGATGCTTCTGCCACTGTCAGACAAAGAGGTTTAGGGGATCTGATTCAAATAGAATTAAAACTGTAAATCTACTTGGAGGTTATTGCACATGCTTTCTTCTCTGGAGAGCGGTCTGTTTGGTCTCTTTAACAGCTGAGGCCCCCTGCTGGTTGAATGATGCCATTGCATTGTGTACTGCAGGATCACTCTACTAACTTTTCTTGCATCAAATCATGCAGACAGCCAACAAAGATAACTATTTTAATATGCTGTAATTATATTATTTTCAATTTATTTTAATACGTTATTGCTTCAGTTTCCCAAAAGGAAGGTACTTATCTCTGCTAACAAAACAAAACAAAACAAAACAAACAAACAAAAAAACAGTGGCTAAATTTGGAAATACCAAAGTAAAGGCACATGCATATTAGCATAAATGTGTTTTGTTGATCATTTTATTAACAACAAATAGATGGTCAGTCAGGAAATACAATGTGTATCTAGTCGTTCAATTGCAGACTGAGGTAAAAAGCCACATCAATATTAGAATAAATTTGTTATGTTAATCATGGAGAGGATGATGACAACCACCAGACAAGGAGGAGAGTTCAGGTTGCTGTAATTTGTCCGCAGACATAAAAACTCCAAACTTCAATAAGCTCCGCTTTATGAGGTGAGACAGAAACAGGCCATATGTAGTCAAATAACATCTGAAACTCAAGCTTTCAGTTTATCCAATTATCAAACCTCTGCTCCTTTATGACTGTATGACTCACGCTTTGTTTTTGGCTAAAGACCAGCAAGTTTTTCCTATTTTTGCATATGTTCCGAATTGTCTCCTCACAGCTGAAATGCTGATTTGCTTGCCAGGTAAATCAACAGTGTTTCTTAAACACCTACCACGCTGGGACAGGCACGTAAGTCTGTGTTGAAGCTTTGCTTTTTGTGAGGAGTGAGTCAAGTCATCAACTGTAAGTTATCATCAGAATGTATCACATATATGATTAGTTTAGCCAATCAGGAGAAGCTGTAGACATTGTTTAGTGTTGTAAAATGACTAATATTGTGCTCAAAAATGTCCACAAATGAACAAACTGTATGTTTTCTTTTTCGCTGAAAGTGAAATTCTGTAACAAATGTGTGTGCCCAGCACTCCTCCAGCTTTTATCAATCTTTTTTAGCCCGAGAAATGATTCTTTGAATCAATGCCAAGTGTAAGCTATTTAATGGGCTAAATGATGATGAGGATTATAAATAAAATAAATTTGTGCTCAGATTTAAAAAAAATAAATAAATAAATAAATTTTGTTGCTATTACATTCATTTACAGTAAGTAATCTTGTTGGAAAATGGCATTCAATTATTCAAAAAGAAAGAAGTTTTTCTTAGGAACAGTTTATCATTAACCTTTTCTTTCTAGAGAATAAAGTACTTGCACTTTCAGAGGTGGATACATCAGACTTTTCCACTTTTTTAACTTGTGATAACAAGTAAATTTGATCTTTTCTCAAGATTTTGACTTATTTATCCCATAGATTCAGAGCAAATATGTTTGTTGTCCCATTATAAACAGTGAATTCAAGTCATTTTCTCTAGCAATTTGCTTATTATAGAGTGCCTATAGAAAGTATTCACCACATTTATTGATTTTTTTAAAACAAACATGGTCAATATAATTTCACTTTATTGACAATGTCAAAGTTAAGATTGATTCATATGAGTATGGTGAATGTCCAGTCACTGGCTACCATTACACCATGAAGAAAAAAGAACACTTCAAGAAACTCAGTGAAAAGGTGATTGAGAAGTATACTTCTAAGGCACTGAACGTCCCCTGGACTTTAGTTCAATCCATGAAGACATAAAAGGAGTATGGCACATGTGTAAATCTGCCTAGATCAGGCCATCCTCACAAACTGAGTGACCGTGCAAGAAGGAGACTAGTGAGAGAGGCCACCAAGACTACTCTGAAGGAGTTACAAGCTTCAGCAGCTGAGATGGAAGAGACTCTGCATACAACAACTGTTGCCTGCTTCTTCACCATTCAAAGCTTCATGGGAGAGTGGCAAAGAGAAAGCCACTTGAAGAAAACTCATATCAAATTTGGAATAGAGTTTGCCAAAAAGCATCTTGGAGACTCCATGGTCAAGTTGAAGAACGTTCTTTGGTCTGATGAGAACAAAATGGTGTTTTTTGGCCATCACACAAGATGTTACGTTTGGTACCAAACATTGCATATCACCACAAATACACCATCTCCACTGTAAAGCAGTGATGGCAGCATCCTGCTGTGGGTATGCTTCTTGGCAGCCAGCACTAGAAAGCTTTTACAAGTAGAGAGTAAAATAAATGCAGCAAAGGTAGGAAAATCCTGGAGGACAATGTTATTCAGCCTGCAAGAGAACTATGGCTTGGGAGAAAATGTATTTTCCAGCAATACAATGACCCAACGCTACACAGAATTGCTTAAAGATAGCAAGGTGAATGTTCTGGAGGGGCCGAGTCAAAGCCCAGACCTCAATCCATTCGAAAATTTGTGTCTGGACTTAAAAAGGGCTCTTTGTGACCGATCCTTGCGCAACCTGACAGAGCTTGAGCAGTTTTGCAAAGGAGAATGGAGTAAAATTGCAGCATCCAGATGTGCAAGCCTGATTGAGACTTATTGACACAGACTCAGTGCTGATTGCAGACAAAGGTGTATCTTCTAAGACTTGAAAGAGACTGATGTTTTTTTACAGTCACTCTTTTAATATTACGTATTTTTCTTCATTTGACATTACTTTTAAAAATCCGTTTTCACTTTGACATTTGAGAGTTTTTTGTAATTATTTGTTGTTAATAAAAAGCCTAGTTATATTGTCATGATTGGTTTGATTTACAAAATCAATAAAAAGGGTAAAACATCCAAGGGGGTGAACACTTTTATAGGCACTGTAACAGGAAATCCAGCATTAGATTTCAAGAAAAATAAGTCCAAATCTATCAAAAACTGAATGAAATCTTTCTCTTTTCTTTTGCAAAGCCTGCCTCTGTGACGAACATAAGCGACAGGTGATCGATGCATGTATGGATCTGTTTGACGTCGGCCAGCAGAGTGAGTGAAGAACTCCGAAACTTTCCTTTTAAGTGAAAAAACACAAAGATGATAAAATATGAAGACAGTTTGGATTTTGTGGTCTAAATGTGTTTTTATTTCTCATAGGTACAGCGACGGCATCAAGTCAACCATCTTACAATGAGTCTGGTTGTAAGGGATTTCTTGACAACACACATTTTACCTCCATGCTTTACTTCCTCATATTCCCATTAGCTTTGCTGCTAAACAGCGTGGCAGCCTGGGTGTCCTTGCACCTCAAATCCGCCACCACTTTCATTGTGTACTTGAAAAATCTTGTAGCTGCTGACCTTATCATGACTGTGATCGTGCCGATCAAAGCTGCAAGTGATATGCCGGGTGCATCGACTGCTTTGTTTATCCTGTCTTGTTATTTAAGCTCCTTTCTCTACAGCACCCTGTATACCTGTATTGCCTTGCTGGGCTTGATAAGTCTAGATCGTTTCTTCAAGATCATGATGCCTTACAGCAAAATGTTCAGTAGCGTGACTTTTAGCAAAGTGGTGTCAGGATTAGTGTGGGTGAGCGTTTTTGGAGGCTCAGCTTTACCAAACATTATCCTGAATGACAAATCAGTCGCCAACATGACAGAGATCAGCTCCTGCATGGCACTAAAAGGAGAGGCAGGGTATGCTGCTCATGAAAATACAGTAATTTTCATGAATGTTTTTTTCTGGCTCATCAGCATGGTCATCGCGGTTTGCTATATTTGCATCACAAACAAAGTGATCCAGTCTTTCAGAAACTCAGGCAGCAATAACAACCAGGGAAAGCAGAAGATCAAGCTACGCGTCTTTCTTGTTCTCATCGTGTTTTTCGTGTCGTTCGGACCGTACCACGTCATCAGGATCCCGTACACTTTCCAACAAGTCAACTACTCATCGACCACCAGCTGCTCTTATCTGTTAGGAAAGTTTGGCAAGGAAATCACCCTGTGGTTTGCCACCACGAACATCTGCATGAACCCACTTCTCTATGTGTTTCTGTGCAGAGAGTTTAAGGAGGAACTGAGGTCTTTGATGAAAAGTTTGTCTGTTTCATTTCATGTAGTCTTTGTGGGGAAAGCAGACAGCAATATACCTCCAACAAAGCTCTAACAGAGCTTGAGTTTGAGGTTATTATTGTGGCTTTATAAGAGTGTGTTCTATGTCCTACAAATTACTTTTTACCGACTTATTGATTCGAGCCTGGATTGAAAAAAAAAACAGCCTCAGTAGCTTTTGTGCTCAAACCAACTTCGTGTGCTTAGATCTACAGCGTTTAGGCTTAAAAATGTCTGTTGATTCTCAAATCTTTGGTTGCATGCTAAAATGCCTTGCTCTCATGCTAAAACCATGTTTTCTCTCTTTCTGCATCTTCCTCTAATCTCTGTTTGCATCTGCCTCTTCTCAAAATGTTTTTTAATCTAATTATCCTCAGTGGCTCAGATTTCCAATATTCAGCATGCTCGTTCTTTTCAGCATCTCTGTCACTCTTCTAGGATCTTCTCCCCTGTTTTTCTGCATCTCAGTCTTCCCTTCTACCCTGCCTCACCCTCTACTCTTTTTCTCTTCCTCTTTATGCATTTTCCTCTTCTCCATTTTTCCTGCATCTTTCTCATCTCTAACTGCAGGTTATGCTTTTTATTTGTTTCCCTTTATCTCCCTCCTCTCTCTTCCTACATCTCTCTCTTCTCTTGCACAACACCCATCCCTTCACTTTTTTTCCCTGTAACTTAGCAAAAAGATATGGTACAAGTATTTATAGTAGTAAGTAGTATGTAAGTACTTAGAAAACATTAACAAATAAGCAATTAACTACCTGTATCCATTAGTGAACCATTACTTAACAAGTAGATAAGGAACACATAATTATGATAGTAGGTAACCAAGGTGTAACCAACCACTAGTTAACCATAAACATAGGTATGACTCAATAAAGTTAATATTTATTGAAGCCAAAACTATGTGCTAGTAAACATTAAAATTTTTTTTACTAACTTCTAGTTAGTACCACAAATCAATTAGAAACTAACTACTAGTTGATAATCAAGAAAATAACTAACTATTAGTTAGCATTTATCAAACATCACCTGACAAAAAGTAGAAAAAAAAAAAATAACAAAAAGCAAATTTTAATTATTTAGAAGTTTAAAAAACTACTAGAAGAATAAACCAATGAGTTACTAACTACTCGTAGACCATTAAGCAATGAGTCACGAACTACTAGTTAACCATTAAGCAATAAGTAACCTTTTACTAGATAACCATTGAGGCAGCTTTAACTACTAGTAAACCATTAAGCAACGAGTACCTAACTACTAGTTAACCATTAAGGTAGGTATAACTAACTACTAGTAAACCATTAAGCAATGAGTCTATAACTACTAGTAAACCATTAAGCAATAAGTCTAGTAAACCATTAAGCGATGAGTCACTAACTACTAGTAAACCAATAAGGCAGTTATAACTAACTACAAGTAAACCATTAGATAGATAGATAGATAGATAGATAGATAGATAGATAGATAGATAGATAGATAGATAGATAGATAGATAGATAGATACTTTATAGAGGCAGCATTAAGGTAGGTATAACTAACTACTCGTAAACCATTAAGCAATGAGTCACTAACTACTAGTAAACCATTAAGGTAGGTATAACTAACTACAAGTAAACCATTAAGGTAGGTATAACTAACTACAAGTAAACCATTAAGCCATGAGTCACTAACTACTAGTAAACCATTAAGGTAGGTATAACTAACTACAAGTAAACCATTAAGGTAGGTATAACTAACTACAAGTAAACCATTAAGCAATGAGTCACTAACTACTCGAAAACCATTAAGGTAGGTATAACTAACTACAAGTAAACCATTAAGGTAGGTATAACTAACTACTCGTAAACCATTAAGCAATGAGTCACTAACTACTAGTAAACCATTAAGGTAGGTATAACTAACTACAAGTAAACCATTAAGGTAGGTATAACTAACTACTCGTAAACCATTAAGCAATGAGTCACTAACTACTAGTAAACCATTAAGGTAGGTATAACTAACTACAAGTAAACCATTAAGCTAGGTATAACTAACTACAAGTAAACCATTAAGCCATGAGTCACTAACTACTAGTAAACCATTAAGGTAGGTATAACTAACTACAAGTAAACCATTAAGGTAGGTATAACTAACTACAAGTAAACCATTAAGCAATGAGTCACTAACTACTCGAAAACCATTAAGGTAGGTATAACTAACTACAAATAAACCATTAAGGTAGGTATAACTAACTACTCGTAAACCATTAAGCAATGAGTCACTAACTACTAGTAAACCATTAAGGTAGGTATAACTAACTACAAGTAAACCATTAAGGTAGGTATAACTAACTACTCGTAAACCATTAAGCAATGAGTCACTAACTACTAGTAAACCATTAAGGTAGGTATAACTAACTACAAGTAAACCATTAAGGTAGGTATAACTAACTACTAGTAAACCATTAAGCAATGAGTCACTAACTACTAGTAAACCATTAAGCAATAAGTCTAGTAAACCATTAAGCGATGAGACACTAACTACTAGTAAACCAATAAGGCAGTTATAACTAACTACGAGTAAACCATTAGATAGATAGATAGATAGATAGATAGATAGATAGATAGATAGATAGATAGATACTTTATAGAGGCAGCATTAAGGTAGGTATAACTAACTACTCGTAGACCATTAAGCAATGAGTCACGAACTACTAGTTAACCATTAAGCAATAAGTAACCTTTTACTAGATAACCATTGAGGCAGCTTTAACTACTAGTTAACCATTAAGCAACGAGTACCTAACTACTAGTTAACCATTAAGGTAGGTATAACTAACTACTAGTAAACCATTAAGCAATAAGTCTAGTAAACCATTAAGCGATGAGTCACTAACTACTAGTAAACCAATAAGGCAGTTATAACTAACTACGAGTAAACCATTAGATAGATAGATAGATAGATAGATAGATAGATAGATAGATACTTTATAGAGGCAGCATTAAGGTAGGTATAACTAACTACTCGTAAACCATTAAGCAATGAGTCACTAACTACTAGTAAACCATTAAGGTAGGTATAACTAACTACAAGTAAACCATTAAGGTAGGTATAACTAACTACTCGTAAACCATTAAGCAATGAGTCACTAACTACTAGTAAACCATTAAGGTAGGTATAACTAACTACAAGTAAACCATTAAGGTAGGTATAACTAACTACTCGTAAACCATTAAGCAATGAGTCACTAACTACTAGTAAACCATTAAGGTAGGTATAACTAACTACAAGTAAACCATTAAGGTAGGTATAACTAACTACTAGTAAACCATTAAGCAATGAGTCACTAACTACTAGTAAACCATTAAGCAATAAGTCTAGTAAACCATTAAGCGATGAGACACTAACTACTAGTAAACCAATAAGGCAGTTATAACTAACTACGAGTAAACCATTAGATAGATAGATAGATAGATAGATAGATAGATAGATAGATAGATACTTTATAGAGGCAGCATTAAGGTAGGTATAACTAACTACTCGTAGACCATTAAGCAATGAGTCACGAACTACTAGTTAACCATTAAGCAATAAGTAACCTTTTACTAGATAACCATTGAGGCAGCTTTAACTACTAGTAAACCATTAAGCAACGAGTACCTAACTACTAGTTAACCATTAAGGTAGGTATAACTAACTACTAGTAAACCATTAAGCAATGAGTCTATAACTACTAGTAAACCATTAAGCAATAAGTCTAGTAAACCATTAAGCGATGAGTCACTAACTACTAGTAAACCAATAAGGCAGTTATAACTAACTACTCGTAAACCATTAGATAGATAGATAGATAGATAGATAGATAGATAGATAGATAGATAGATAGATAGATAGATAGATACTTTATAGAGGCAGCATTAAGGTAGGTATAACTAACTACTCGTAAACCATTAAGCAATGAGTCACTAACTACTAGTAAACCATTAAGGTAGGTATAACTAACTACTTGTAAACCATTAAGCAATGAGTCACTAACTACTAGTAAACCATTAAGGTAGGTATAACTAACTACAAGTAAACCATTAAGGTAGGTATAACTAACTACTCGTAAACCATTAAGCAATGAGTCACTAACTACTAGTAAACCATTAAGGTAGGTATAACTAACTACAAGTAAACCATTAAGGTAGGTATAACTAACTACTAGTAAACCATTAAGCAATGAGTCTATAACTACTAGTAAACCATTAAGCAATAAGTCTAGTAAACCATTAAGCGATGAGTCACTAACTACTAGTAAACCAATAAGGCAGTTATAACTAACTACGAGTAAACCATTAGATAGATAGATAGATAGATAGATAGATAGATAGATAGATAGATAGATACTTTATAGAGGCAGCATTAAGGTAGGTATAACTAACTACTCGTAAACCATTAAGCAATGAGTCACGAACTACTAGTAAACCATTAAGGTAGGTATAACTAACTACAAGTAAACCATTAAGGTAGGTATAACTAACTACAAGTAAACCATTAAGGTAGGTATAACTAACTACTCGTAAACCATTAAGCAATGAGTCACTAACTACTAGTAAACCATTAAGGTAGGTATAACTAACTACAAGTAAACCATTAAGGTAGGTATAACTAACTACTCGTAAACCATTAAGCAATGAGTCACTAACTACTAGTAAACCATTAAGGTAGGTATAACTAACTACAAGTAAACCATTAAGGTAGGTATAACTAACTACTCGTAAACCATTAAGCAATGAGTCACTAACTACTAGTAAACCATTAAGGTAGGTATAAATAACTACAAGTAAACCATTAAGGTAGGTATAACTAACTACAAGTAAACCATTAAGGTAGGTATAACTAACTACTCGTAAACCATTAAGCAATGAGTCACTAACTACTAGTAAACCATTAAGGTAGGTATAACTAACTACAAGTAAACCATTAAGGTAGGTATAACTAACTACTCGTAAACCATTAAGCAAAGAGTCACTAACTACTAGTAAACCATTAAGGTAGGTATAACTAACTACAAGTAAACCATTAAGGTAGGTATAACTATCTACAAGTAAACCATTAAGGTAGGTATAACTAACTACTCGTAAACCATTAAGCAATGATTCACTAACTACTAGTAAACCATTAAGGTAGGTATAACTAACTACTCGTAAACCATTAAGCAATGAGTCACTAACTACTAGTAAATCATTAAGGTAGGTATAACTAACTACAAGTAAACCATTAAGGTAGGTATAACTAACTACAAGTAAACCATTAAGCAATGAGTCACTAACTACTAGTAAACCATTAGGGTAGGTATAACTAACTACAAGTAAACCATTAAGGTAGGTATAACTAACTACTAGAAAACCATTAAGGTAGGTATAACTATCTACAAGTAAACCATCAAGCAATGAGTCACTAACTACTAGTAAACCATTAAGGTAGGTATAACTAACTACTCGAAAACCATTAAGGTAGGTATGACTAACTACTCGAAAACCATTAAGGTAGGTATAACTAACTACAAGTAAACCATTAAGGTAGGTATAACTAACTACTCGTAAACCATTAAGCAATGAGTCACTAACTACTAGTAAACCATCAAGCAATGAGTCACTCACTACTAGTAAACCATTAAGGTAGGTATAACTAACTACTTGAAAACCATTAAGGTAGGTGTAACTATCTACAAGTAAACCATTAAGCAATGAGTCACTAACTACTCGAAAACCATTAAGGTAGGTATAACTAACTACTCGAAAACCATTAAGGTAGGTATAACTATCTACAAGTAAACCATTAAGCAATGAGTCACTAACTACTAGTAAACCATTAAGGTAGGTATAACTAACTACAAGTAAACCATTAAGGTAGGTATAACTAACTACTAGTAAACCATTAAGCAATGAGTCTATAACTACTAGTAAACCATTAAGCAATAAGTCTAGTAAACCATTAAGCGATGAGTCACTAACTACTAGTAAACCATTAAGGTAGGTATAACTAACTACTTGAAAACCATTAAGGTAGGTATAACTATCTACAAGTAAACCATTAAGCAATGAGTCACTAACTACTCGAAAACCATTAAGGTAGCTATAACTAACTACTCGAAAACCATTAAGGTAGGTATAACTATCTACAAGTAAACCATTAAGCAATGAGTCACTAACTACTAGTAAACCATTAAGGTAGGTATAACTAACTACAAGTAAACCATTAAGGTAGGTATAACTAACTACTCGTAAACCATTAAGCAATGAGTCACTAACTACTAGTAAACCATTAAGGTAGGTATAACTAACTACTAGAAAACCATTAAGGTAGGTATAACTATCTACAAGTAAACCATCAAGCAATGAGTCACTAACTACTAGTAAACCATTAAGGTAGGTATAACTAACTACTCGAAAACCATTAAGGTAGGTATGACTAACTACTCGAAAACCATTAAGGTAGGTATAACTAACTACAAGTAAACCATTAAGGTAGGTATAACTAACTACTCGTAAACCATTAAGCAATGAGTCACTAACTACTAGTAAACCATCAAGCAATGAGTCACTCACTACTAGTAAACCATTAAGGTAGGTATAACTAACTACTTGAAAACCATTAAGGTAGGTATAACTATCTACAAGTAAACCATTAAGCAATGAGTCACTAACTACTCGAAAACCATTAAGGTAGGTATAACTAACTACTCGAAAACCATTAAGGTAGGTATAACTATCTACAAGTAAACCATTAAGCAATGAGTCACTAACTACTAGTAAACCATTAAGGTAGGTATAACTAACTACAAGTAAACCATTAAGGTAGGTATAACTAACTACTAGTAAACCATTAAGCAATGAGTCTATAACTACTAGTAAACCATTAAGCAATAGGTCTAGTAAACCATTAAGCAATGAGTCACTAACTACTAGTAAACCATTAAGGTAGGTATAACTAACTACTTGAAAACCATTAAGGTAGGTATAACTATCTACAAGTAAACCATTAAGCAATGAGTCACTAACTACTCTAAAACCATTAAGGTAGCTATAACTAACTACTCGAAAACCATTAAGGTAGGTATAACTATCTACAAGTAAACCATTAAGCAATGAGTCACTAACTACTAGTAAACCATTAAGGTAGGTATAACTAACTACAAGTAAACCATTAAGGTAGGTATAACTAACTACTCGTAAACCATTAAGCAATGAGTCACTAACTACTAGTAAACCATTAAGGTAGGTATAACTAACTACAAGTAAACCATTAAGGTAGGTATAACTAACTACTAGTAAACCATTAAGCAATGAGTCTATAACTACTAGTAAACCATTAAGCAATAAGTCTAGTAAACCATTAAGCGATGAGTCACTAACTACTAGTAAACCAATAAGGCAGTTATAACTAACTACGAGTAAACCATTAGATAGATAGATAGATAGATAGATAGATAGATAGATAGATAGATAGATACTTTATAGAGGCAGCATTAAGGTAGGTATAACTAACTACTCGTAAACCATTAAGCAATGAGTCACTAACTACTAGTAAACCATTAAGGTAGGTATAACTAACTACAAGTAAACAATTAAGGTAGGTATAACTAACTACAAGTAAACCATTAAGGTAGGTATAACTAACTACTCGAAAACCATTAAGGTAGGTATGACTAACTACTCGAAAACCATTAAGGTAGGTATAACTAACTACAAGTAAACCATTAAGGTAGGTATAACTAACTACTCGTAAACCATTAAGCAATGAGTCACTAACTACTAGTAAACCATCAAGCAATGAGTCACTCACTACTAGTAAACCATTAAGGTAGGTATAACTAACTACTTGAAAACCATTAAGGTAGGTATAACTATCTACAAGTAAACCATTAAGCAATGAGTCACTAACTACTCGAAAACCATTAAGGTAGGTATAACTAACTACTCGAAAACCATTAAGGTAGGTATAACTATCTACAAGTAAACCATTAAGCAATGAGTCACTAACTACTAGTAAACCATTAAGGTAGGTATAACTAACTACAAGTAAACCATTAAGGTAGGTATAACTAACTACTAGTAAACCATTAAGCAATGAGTCTATAACTACTAGTAAACCATTAAGCAATAAGTCTAGTAAACCATTAAGCGATGAGTCACTAACTACTAGTAAACCATTAAGGTAGGTATAACTAACTACTTGAAAACCATTAAGGTAGGTATAACTATCTACAAGTAAACCATTAAGCAATTAGTCACTAACTACTCTAAAACCATTAAGGTAGCTATAACTAACTACTCGAAAACCATTAAGGTAGGTATAACTATCTACAAGTAAACCATTAAGCAATGAGTCACTAACTACTAGTAAACCATTAAGGTAGGTATAACTAACTACAAGTAAACCATTAAGGTAGGTATAACTAACTACTCGTAAACCATTAAGCAATGAGTCACTAACTACTAGTAAACCATTAAGGTAGGTATAACTAACTACAAGTAAACCATTAAGGTAGGTATAACTAACTACTAGTAAACCATTAAGCAATGAGTCTATAACTACTAGTAAACCATTAAGCAATAAGTCTAGTAAACCATTAAGCGATGAGTCACTAACTACTAGTAAACCAATAAGGCAGTTATAACTAACTACGAGTAAACCATTAGATAGATAGATAGATAGATAGATAGATAGATAGATAGATAGATAGATAGATAGATACTTTATAGAGGCAGCATTAAGGTAGGTATAACTAACTACTCGTAAACCATTAAGCAATGAGTCACTAACTACTAGTAAACCATTAAGGTAGGTATAACTAACTACAAGTAAACAATTAAGGTAGGTATAACTAACTACTCGTAAACCATTAAGCAATGAGTCACTAACTACTAGTAAACCATTAAGGTAGGTATAACTAACTACTAGTAAACCATTAAGGTAGGTATAACTAACTACTCGTAAACCATTAAGCAATGAGTCACTAACTACTAGTAAACCATTAAGGTAGGTATAACTAACTACTAGTAAACCATTAAGGTAGGTATAACTAACTACTCGTAAACCATTAAGCAATGAGTCACGAACTACTAGTAAACCATTAAGGTAGGTATAACTAACTACTAGTAAACCATTAAGGTAGGTATAACTAACTACTCGTAAACCATTAAGCAATGAGTCACGAACTACTAGTAAACCATTAAGGTAGGTATAACTAACTACTCGAAAACCATTAAGGTAGGTATAACTAACTACTCGAAAACCATTAAGGTAGGTATAACTATCTACAAGTAAACCATTAAGGTAGGTATAACTAACTACTCGTAAACCATTAATCAATGAGTCACTAACTACTAGTAAACCATTAAGCAATGAGTCACTAACTACTTGAAAACCATTAAGGTAGGTATAACTATCTACAAGTAAACCGTTAAGCAATGAGTCACTAACTACTCGAAAACCATCAAGCAATGAGTCACTAACTACTAGTAAACCATTAAGGTAGGTATAACTAACTACTCGAAAACCATTAAGGTAGGTATAACTAACTACTCGAAAACCATTAAGGTAGGTATAACTAACTACAAGTAAACCATTAAGGTAGGTATAACTAACTACTCGTAAACCATTAAGCAATGAGTCACTAACTACTAGTAAACCATCAAGCAATGAGTCACTAACTACTAGTAAACCATCAAGCAATGAGTCACTAACTACTAGTAAACCATTAAGGTAGGTATAACTAACTACTAGTAAACCAATAAGGTAGGTATAACTAACTACTCGAAAACCATTAAGCAATGAGTCACTAACTACTAGTTAACCATCAAGCACTGAGTAACTAACTACTAGATAAACATAATGGCCATTATAACTAACCACTAGTTAACCATTAATGGAGGTATTATTTGTAACCAGTTAACCCTTAACTAAGGTATAACTAACTACTACGTGACATTAACAAATGAGAAACAAGCTTCTAGTTGACCATTATCTAATGAGTAACTAGGTAACAATAATCCAGTGAGTAATTAATAGTTAACAAACAAGAAGGATATAACTAACAACTAGTCAGCCATTATTTAACCCTTACAACTGTAAATGTACACAAATTTTACATTAGTTAACCATTACTTAACAGATGAATGAGGTACTAGAATTTTGCAAAGTTACCTACCTTGTTAGTAGTTACCTCCTAACAATTTAAAATGTAATAGCAGTTAACTAGTATTTAGTTACTCATAGGTAAATGTAGTTATTTACTAATGGTTAACTGGCAGTTAGTTACTCTTTCATTAATGGTGAATTATGCATTTGTTACCTGATGTTTTTTCAAAATGTGTGTTCCTTATCTATCTGTTAAATCATAATTAACTTTTGGTTAGCTATAGCTACTCATTCGTTACCAACTCAATGTGAAATGTGTGCACCTTATTGTAAAGTATTACCCTGTCTTCTTCTTTGTGCTTTATTTCTTACCAAAATGTCTGCTGGCTCTGAAATCTTCATGGGCTTGCTCAGATTTCCTATACTCATGTTTTCTCTTCCTACATCTCTAAGCCATTAGATGTGACCCAAACAAGCGGTGAATGGTTTGTGCAGGAGCACAGGAAATTTGAGCAGTAACTAAAGATCTGAGAGCAGGCAGTCACCTTGAGCTTAAACTGAGCAAATTTAAGCACAAGGAGGCAGATTTGAGCACAGAAGCAGGTTGTTACATACATCCTTTAATCAAGTGCTATCAACCATTGACTGTATAATGATATGGGCAGCATGGACCCATCTACTTTAGTTTGAAGCAGAAAGTCTCATTAATGGAAAATTCAGTGAATGCATTATTATTTGTTGATACATTTCCCCCCTTGCTGTTTCTCCTCTTCTCCGCCAGTCTGTATGAGATTTCTGCATCTGTCCACAGAGGTGTCAATCACCTACTATTCTTCTTTTACTATTTTTTTTAAACATAAAACAACATTGTAAAACAAAACTGCTTAGAAAATGGAACACTTGGACCTGTAAGAGCAAGGTAATCTCTAACTAAAACCACAGAATCTAGGTTTGACTAAATAATTTAAACATGCATTTTAACTATGAAGTTTGCATTCCTCTATTAACATGGAGAAGACAGGGTTTATGTTTATATTGAATCAGCCACCAGGGGGAGCTCTACATGTTTTGACTTCACTCTCAGGCAGCTGTTGCTCTATTTCAATAAAAAGTCTATGATGTAAAATATGTCTGCTTTAGTTAAATGTCAGATTAAAATTCAAATATTTTGTTTTGCTTTGACTTTTAAAAGCTGTACTGAAGTTGTGTATTTGCTGTTTTACTGCGGCTGGTCACTTTAATATCTTTGAAAACATGAACAGGAAGTACAAGAGGAATGAGATAAACAGTGTGCTAGAGAGGAAGATGTTCATGTGCTGTTTTTATCAACAAACTTCAGATGTTTTAAAATTAGAAGGCAAATAGAATTTTACAATGGGAGAGAGAAAAAAAAGCTGTCATATAAAGCTGTTAAAATCTAGTTCATGTTTGTGCTCATACTCGTGTTTTTTATGATTGTGGTCATTGTAAAAAAAAAAAAAAGGGGGGGGGGGGTTAGTGTGTTTATCAGGACTTTTTCAGTGTGTATCACCTGGCATTATGTGAACCGCATGCCTCTGAGCCCCAGCATGAAAAGTTACTGAGTGAAAAGGACGTGTGCAGAAACCTCCTTGATAAAAAGATAAAAATAAATAAGATGTTAAGTAAAATTAATTCTGCACTCATGAATCCTTCCAAAAACATGTGCAATTAGGTGTTATTGTGCTCTGTGTTCCAGAAATCAAATGAACACCTTTATAAAAAAAAAAAACAATTTCTAATTAGAATTACATTATTAATTTTCTTTACAGTTTTAATTTCTGATCCAATTGTTTTAAATTGCATTTTCATTGTTTAAAGTACTTCATTTTCATTGTAAATGCTTGCCCTTTTAGCCTTGACTGTCCTATCATTGCTTTTTTATTGCTACCTCCTCAGCTTTGAGGGTTTTGTTTGTACTTGCTTGATTTTATTTGCATTTGCTTTTCTCCTGTCTGTACCTCTGCTCCAGAGTAAAAGATGACTCTCTCTAAGTGTGTTTTACCTATAAATAAATGATGATGACTGTGAAATTTTTATCTTTTTAATTGAAAGCACCAGTGAGGAGTTCCTCATTGGTTATTAAATAGATTTAAATAGATACTGATGCCTCACTTCTACTGCAGGAAACAAAACCAGCAATAACAACACTGGTGGATTCAGAGGCAGGCAGAGAGGGTGATGGCCTACCCTGGTACCCTTATGTTATAACAGAATGCAGTGAAGTGCCTTTGGGTGGTCCCTATGATCAAGTGCCCACCAGGGTGCCCTCCCTGTGGTCAAAAAGTGAAGAAGTTCCTATGGTTCTCAAGATTGATTGTATTAATCCTGATAAATTAATAACTACAATTACAATGCATTGATCTATTTTAATGAAGATTAATCGCATGCCTTTCAACACACTTCAGTGAAGCCACTGCAGAGGCTCCCTGCAGCCACAGTGATTTAAAATACAGTAAGTCCTTAATGCAGAGTTTCTGTTAGCTGGCATTTACTGGTCTTTGGCCATTTTCACAGGCGGATGTCCAGCAGATTAGAATATTGATGGCCAAAATGTCTGAAAAATATGCCAATTACCAAATATGAAATGAGCAATAATTTCATATTGATAGGTTTCAAGAACCTTTGAATAAAAATTTACAGTTTTATAAACTCATAGTAGTTTTACTATGACCTACTTCCTGTGCAGTGCTGGGGTTGGTAACATATGTACCTTACACAGCACATGGCTAATGTAGATGGTGAATATTCATGAAATCAATGTGGATGACATCAAAAAAGCCAGGGAAGTATATAGCTACTGAAAAGTATACAGCAAAATCAGCAGTATGGACGGATTTTGAACTGGCCAAGACTTCAAGAAATACCGGGACAAGGATGGGCCTGGGCCAAGCAGAGAGTTGTAGTGGACTTTGATGAGTGGGTAAATCTACCTATGACCAATTGACTCTCTGCTAAGCCTCTCCCTAAAACAGCCACTGTTCAATCCCAGGTTAGCAACTGTAACTATGCACGGGAGGCCTGACACGCTTTCAGCATTCGCTAGTGTACCAATGCCGTGAGCTTACAGGACCTACAAATCTTTACAGTGGGGTGCTGAATTTTTCGCTTTCATTTATTCAGCAAATGGTTAACGTTAACATACATATATTAAAAGCTAACTTAACATTAGCTTAAAATATAATCATATCTGCTTCATGTTTATGTTGTTAAGCTGTCTGCAGTCCTCCAGGTTTCAGCTTCATTATATCCACCATCAATGATTAAATCAAAATTCTTCCATACCCATTTTCCTGCATAGTTGTCGGTAGTTTTAATGTCACCGAAGGTAGTTCGCTTGAATTCCTTAGACTTGATCTCATGAATAATTGTTGCCTTAATTAGCTATGTGCTAGCTTACTGTTAGGTATTTAGCCTAATGCTAACTAATCTGCTCACACTCGGTCAACAAATGATAGCGCTTTTACAAGTGCGCCATGGACATTTCTGTCTCTTTCGCTGATATTTTCGAACACTTCAGAATACCCCCTACTTACAAGTGGAAAATTACATATTCAGCAAGGTGTTAAAGCATGCCTGATGTAGTAACAGTAACCAAGGGGGGCGGGGCTTAGCGAAGGGTCTAACAAAGATGAATTGTACTCAACACGGAATCATGTCATGCCTAAATGCCCGGACTGTTAGGGCTGATTGGGAGAGCACAGTCTCTCTTCCCCAAAGCTTGATGTTCATGCTCGGAGCTTTCTGGCTAATCAGCAGCAGCGGTGTGGGAAGGGTCATCAATGACAGAACTGTACTGAACTATCCACAGTGGACTCTTGTCTTTCTTCGGCAATACTCTAAATAAACCGCAATTGTTGGATTTTAGTTTTTAACACAGACATGGACCTTTATCACAGTGTTTTTGTTTATATGTGTTTTAATGCTTTTAATTGCAGGTTATTGGTCAAACGTCATTTGCATCTTGTGTTATGGAACATTTTACTTTTTCTACTTTCCTCTTATTTTCTTTTCAGTTCAGTACAAGTTCCTTTTCTATGGTTATACTATACCATAATCTTCAATGGACCTATAAGACAAGGTCTGTATCCAAACAGGAACTCAACTACCCTCAGTTTAAGACAGTAGAAAACCCCCAAATGACACAAAGATGGTTTTAAATGCAAAATAGTATGATTTTATAGGCGATACAAAGGATGTGATTTATGGCAATAAACAACAGAAATTCTGAAAAGTAAATGTATACAACATATGTGTAGTAATTGTTTAAAGCCAACATAAACATTTCTGTGAAAAAAATCTATTTTAGCTTTAAAACACCCATTTTTAAAATTACCATGAAAAAAAACCCAGCAAATTAAAAATCTTGCAAAATGTGAGCTTTATGCATGAAATAGTACTGTTGAGGACTGCAGGAACTTTAGTGTTGGATGAATAAAATCTCCTGTGAGAGGACACCCTGATACTTCTTTGTCTCACTATGTTTAATGAACTGGGGAGGGAGTGGGGGGCTCTTGGGCCCCCCTATAGCTGTCCACTTTTTCCCACAGCCTGACTACTCTATAGGTCTGCGGAAAGCCCTGGTTGTGCAGTGGTGACACTGGGTCAGCTGGAGGTATAGTGTAATCTGACTGTTATGGGGTAATGGGTTGGGATTAACAAATAAGTACCATTTTGTCAAAATGTACCATTTCGACGGGTCAGGGATTCACCCACCTGTCATAAACAGTGAAACGGTCTGAGGACACAACAGCATGTCCAAGTTCACTTGAGTTTAAGTTCATTTAAGGTTCAAATAACACACATCATTTCTGAAATATTACTTCCCCCCACGGTCATATTTCCTGGTTCTGATCCAAGCCAATTCACACAGGAAATAATGCTGTTGTTCTCAGGATGCACTATTTTTGACAAGATAGCACAGAAGGGAATTAAACTCTTGAAAGTCAAACCGAACTGAGAATAAATCCAAGTGAGAGTTCTTTCATATCTGCAAAGGTTACAACTGGTGTGGTAAAGGCTGGCATTAATGGTTAAAAGCAAGAAGTCAGTGTTGCAATGTTCATTACATCAATAAATAACAGACACAATTCTTAAACTAAGTAAAGAAGGACAAACAGAGGAGGGGTGTGTAAGCTGTGGGGGATATCAGCTGCAGGCAGTGTGGGGAGGAGGTCCATATACATGTGGGTAAAGCAATGAGTCCACGGCTTTGGTCTTCTGTCTGTCAACACGCCACACAGACTGACGCAAGCATAGCAGAGGAAGGGGGACTGGCACAGAGCAGAACAAGGCTCTCTGCAGACAATTGGAGCAGGAAGCGAGGAAGGAAAGGGGGCTTTCACCCGGAGGAAGACTGGCAAACTGCTTGGGATTGTGACAAGACAGCCACACAGTAGCTGCAGAGACCACCCATTGTAAGAGCATCAAACACACACATGCACTTAAAGAGAGAGAGTGAGAGAAATACTGAGGAGCGCACCCGGGGGTGAAACCTCACAGGGCTTACAGGCTGTATAATTCAGATTAAAAGTAACATTAAGTAATACAAGGGAAGTTCTTGAATGGGGTTTCTTTGGTTTCATTAGTTTCCTATGAGAAAAAGCAGAAAGAAGAATTGACTTTTCCCCTCTTCCTCTTTTTGAAGAAGTGTATTTATTCACAGCTTTATTTATTGCTCCTCACATCTGGTGCAGCATAAAGACACAAAACAAGGTAAGACTACATCTTCTAAACTAAAGTCTGAGCCTGGCAAAATTAGCACAACAATAGTTGTTAAAGCTGTAAATAACATTAGTTTGCACAATAAAAACTGCCAGTATTGCACATCGTGGTTGCCAAGGCACCTGCGTCAGGGTTCAGTGTTATTCAAAGCAGTAAGTTTTCCTTGTAAAGATAGCACACAGGCAGATAAACTGTCAGACAGGAAGGTAACACATGATAGACACATGGAAGAGTTTATTTTGAGATCATTTCAACTCTGCAGTCTCTCTGTTCAGCTATAGTCCTGCTGTTGTCTACTACAACCTTGTTTAAGGTAAGCAAACAAGCATCTTCAATGAACTGTTTTTCAGTTGTTTTAAAATAAAGTTTTCATGTAGTTCAGGAATAGGCATAACTGGTTTTAACTTATTGAAATGTGTTAGAAAGTTAGTTTAATATCAGGTTTGAGTCTAAAAAGATTATGAAAAGAGTGAAGGATAAACAAAAAGAGCAAGTCAGACAAATTTGTTTGATCTTTGCATATTTCATAATCCCTGAAAAACAGATTACATTGAACTTTATTTTCTTAATGTAATGTTTCATGTCTGTGAAGGATAAAATACTAAATATTATGCTTTAGTTGAGGAATCAACACTAAAAACAATCACTCATAGTAGCATAGAAGGTGGAGGTGTTGCCCAAACTTTAATCTGGTGACCCACTTTTTAGGGTACCAGCCATTGGGACCAAATATCTTTTCTTTCTTTATATTATTGCTTTAAGTCTGCCTTTTGTGCCAGCCTTGGCTGGCAGTCTGAACTGATGGCTGGTACTAGCTTGTTAATTCAGGACTTTATCTGGTCCTGATCTGTCTTTGCATACCTGACCCCATGGACCTTCAGTATCTGTCTGGTCTGGAACAATGCATTTCTTTTTGCATTAGCCAAGCATCAATAATGGTGAATTTATCACTTTTGCCATCCAGTAGCTGGTAAAGTCTTGTTTTGCGTTTTATTATGGTGGAGCAGGTTAGTGTTGTAGGGTGGAGCCCCTGATGTGACTTTATTTTTTAATCTCCCATGATCCAACCAAGGGTCCCAATCCAGTCTTTGGTAATGAGTGGCATACAGAATATTGTGAGTTTTACTCAAAGTTAATGTTGTGGTAAAACAATGTTCTGTATTTTTGTCTTCACAACCAATGTAATGTTTTTCAAACTGAAAAATACTTAAATGACATCAAGAAAGTAATTCATAAGGATATACTTCAATATAAAGTAGACCAGTGATCATCAACCAGCAGCCTGAGGACCACATCAGGCCCCCCTCATCTTCCGTCTGACCCCCAGAAGATTATTGTATTCAGAAAATATGCAGAGTAAAAAATATGTTGTGGTACCCCTGTAGCCCAAAACACCAGTGCCGGACCAGTGCATTGCATCATTTGACACAATTTCTTTTTCTGTGCTCCCATATAAGCTGCTACTACAGCAGTCGAGGTGGGCAAACAGCAGTTGTCTTGGGGAAACACTCCGCCAGTAGCGTCAAGAATAGAGTACTGACTTAAATTGCCATGGTGTGGTGCATCTACAGGTGTCTGACCGCCGCAGGTGTGGGTTTGTTCATGTCTGAGAACCAAAGCCTGTTTCTTGTGTGTTTTTCACCAGTCAGGACTCAGCATTTTTTAATCAAACCCAATGATGGACATCATGGCAGCCCCTGGCTAAAACAGCTCAATCATCTCTTGGCAACAAAATAACTAATAGGAGTTGATTCCAATGCTTAAAGGTTAAAGATTAGGTACAGTGCTTAAAAAATATATCAAACCACCACCCAAAGTAAGGTTTATGCCACAGCTGCCCTAAATTAACAGCATTGGTAATTACCAAAATCATTTTTTATGATTCTGCAATGGTTAATATACCAATATGTAGAAGCTCTTTAATCCAAATGATATTTTTAATGCTAAAATAGAATTATTATTGTTATCCATGAATTTTCAAATTTACTGATTTACAAAAAACTGAAAAAATAGTAAAGCACATTATTATTTCTTCATTAATATGTCAAATTATAGTTATTTACTTGCATTCCTGAACAGAAAAATGAGTTTTAGTGGTTGAATGTTATGCTTGAGTCATTTCTGACTTCTCAGAGAGGCCCAGTGAGCTGGCTCAAATTTGGGTGAATTCAGTTTGAAATCCCTCATTCGTGTTTAAAATGGTAAAACGTGGAGAGCTCACTGAAAATGGAAGAGTCCGCATTAAAGCACTTCATGATGCTGGATGGTCTTTGAGACAAATATGACAGCTGGTCTAATAAATTTGTTAAGCACTGTACATTTGAAAGGAAATTAAATATTTAGACAACAATGTGTCAACTAGGGCTGCAAGCGGCACTGAAGGGCCCTCGCACCCCTGCGCAGGTCGGGGCATCACACAACCACCAGTGTGTGGCAACTGTGGGGTGTATGCAAACCCCTGCAGTGTGCTGCTGCACAGCAAGAAGACCAGGATGATCTTCCTCTGAGCATCATTACGTTTAAAAAAAAAATCAGCACGGTGCAGTTTATTTATGAGGTAGTACTGCCACTCAACAGTAGGTGGCAGTATGTCAGAGGTGGATGTTGATATGTAGAGGTGATGAGGGAAGGACTATTATCATGTTAAATCATAAAAATATTGGAATTTTTATTTTGGAGGTGCTAATGGCATCTTATAGTGGGGGGCGCTACCACTTCGGAGTCCAGGAGATATGTTCCCTCGGAGAACTAATGGAGGTGCTAATGGCATCTCACAGTAGGGGGCGCTATAGCAAATCCATGAAATTAACACTGAAATTTGTAGAGAGGCAGATGCTGATAATACATGTGAAATTTGAAGGCAATCAGGTGGTTCATTTGAGAGTTACACCCACTTCCTGTGAAATGGCGAAGGATCAAAATGGCCACCATGGCCACTAGGGTGTCTGTTAATGAAACATGTCAATGTAAGGACAGATATTGAGGACTTTATGAGAAAATCAGAGCATTACAGGTTCAACACACTAAGAAAAATGCAAAAAATGACCCATTTGCATCACTTCCTGTTGGCAGAGGAGGGCGCCATTTTCATGTGGGTGTGTTCAGTGTGATACTGATGTGTTGCCATAACATTCTGAAGACCATAGAATGATCTCCACCAAAGTTACATCAGTTTTCAGTGTAAAATTGTCAGAAAAATTGAGGTATATTGGAATTGGGGCAGAGCTGATGGACTTCCTGTTGGGATTTTGGCATGGGTCCAAATTGCTTTTTTGTAGCTCTGATGATGATCCATATGCACAGCGATAATCATAGGCCTAGGATGAACAGTGGATTTTTGGTGAATTTTTTGTGCGAACCCAGAAATCACACATTAAAAATTAAGGGTGTAAATGTTCACCTGGCAGAAGGGGGCGCTGTGGCAACGTGATGATATTGATGCATGGTTGTATTCAGGACCAATGTGTGATTTTCCATGTGACGTTTGGTGATGATTGACATAAGCACTAAAAAGTTATAAGGCCTTATTGTGTAATTTTTACTGTAAAAAACACATCAAAAATAGGGCAAAATCGGGCCGCTATTATGACTCCACCTACTGATGAAAAGTCACAGATAGCACAACTTAAGAGCTCCAGGGGGGTCTAGTTTATGCAAAAAAATTCTGGAGTCCATCAGTTCCCATCCCTAGAACAAGTTCGTTCAAATGCAAAATGTGTGCTTTTCCAAAAATGCCAAAATTTGACGAAAAACAGTTTGTAGTGCATTTCCTTTACATTTTAGAGGATGGTCATAATGTAATGTTTTGTTCATCTCATCATGATACATATGTGTACCAATTTTGGTGCATGTAGGTGTTACCCACGGCCTTATCTCACTTTTGGCCCCGCCCAGTGGCGACTGCTGGATGGGTATGCAAAATTCCACCAAAAGGTTGTTATTTCCGGGGGGACAATTTTGGGTGAAGTTTGGTGAGTTTTTGAGCATGTTAAGGCCCCCAAATTAGTGATTTCGCGGGAAGTAAAATATTAATAAGAACGGCTACAGATACAATAGGGTCCTTGCACCGAGGTCGGTGCTCGGGCCCTAAAGACAGAAAAATTGTTTATGTATTTAAGTTTATTTGAAAGTCTGGCCCCTGCACAAATGTTGCTGATGACCCCTGAAGTAGACCTAAACATAAGTATTGACATACAGGGCCATAGCCAGGGTTTTCAAAAATACTGAACTTCAGAAGCTTAATGTCTTTGTCTTGGTGTATTTTCTCCAGTTTGCACTAAAAAAGAAATAAGTTAATTGTTTTCAGGTCAAACTTGGCATATACCTTACCAAAGACTGCAAATTGGCAAAATGAGCCTTCATTTCAGTTTTTGGGTGTTATCAAAAGAGCAAGTATTCTCTAAGCGCTTTAAAATCTTTACAATTGCGAAAAGGAAGTGAAGTTATTGTTGAGTATCTATCTCGGAAATTACAGAGGCCCTGACCACACTGACATGAAGATAGACAGCGTTGCTGCACAGAGCAGTGGTTACTGTCACTTCACAGATAGAGGTCTGGTTTGCTCTGTGGTTCAGGCAAAAACATAAACTGTGCTGACTAAACAATTACATTTGATGTACAATTTTGATAAAAGATTATACACACAAGTTCAATGCTTAAGAGAGTTACCCGTGTGAAATTAATACAGACTTGTTTTAAAGTGATAGTTTTGTACATTTGGAGTGGAGCTGTATGAGGTATTTGTCAGTAATGAGTCTAATAGTCACAGGAGATGCTGATCAGTATGACCCATTTAAAGAGAGACCAGCTGGAGTGCGAACATGAAAGCTTGGTTGTAAGGCTGTGTAGATGTTTCCTGTGTAGTTTTTAAAACAAAATGAGCCCAAAACAATGTTTGGGTAAAAGTCTGCTATGTTAAAAAAAAAAAAAAAAAAAAAATCAAGATACTTGAAAAGTGGTACTTTCTTAATGCACTGTATCTGTCAGACTCACTATACTTTAATTTTCAACTCCATCAATACACTAAATCCTTGCACATTTGTTAAAATAGTGAATGTTATTCCCCTCTCTCTGTGTCTTTACAGTATTGTTTGTTTCACAGACAATGGTTTATTTCTTTAGGGCAATAATTCTTCATTTATTAATGCTAGATGAAATAACCATGAATTGTTGATTCATATGGTGGGCTCCTAATCTGGACTGCTGTTATCTGACCATCATCTCTCATCTGTTTACAAGCATTTTTCTAACTAAATATAGTCTACCTTTATTTTTATATAGCCATAGCTTTATTAATATATTCATAGCAGCTGGTTAAGAAAACAAAAATCAGTTGTATGTTTCAGAGCACACATGATGCAACACATTTAAGTTCCTGCTGATTTTTAAACAACGGGATACTTTACTCTAACTTGGCATAAGTTCAGAGAGCTCCATTATTTAGTGTGACAAAGGAAAAAAGATATACCATAACCTTGCTGCCAAACAAAGTTTTCTAATTAACTATTCCATCCTTATCCATCCTTTCTCTCTCCCTCTTTCTCATCCCTCTTCAGGTCCACCAAATATCAGAAAATGAACAGCACCTTCTCAAACACGTCCAAGTGCATCCGGGACACCAGTGTGACAGCTGTGGTCTTCCCCTGTCTGTACAGCATCCTCTTTGTAGTTGCCCTCATACTGAACTCCCTGGCTGGATGGATCTTCTTCAGCATCCCCAGCACCTCAACATTTGTTGTCTTCCTAAAAAATGTGGTAAGACATGGTGGATTTATCCTTTTAAAATAATGAAATCAGTGATATCAATAAATAAACCTTTTCTTTTCAGGTGGTGGCTGACTTGCTGATGACCCTGACCATCCCTCTGAGAATCTTAAGCGACGCTGGCGTGGGTTCCTGGAAACTCCGTGCCTTCCACTGCAGATACTCCGCTGTTCTCTTCTACATCACTATGTACATCAGCATCCTCCTGCTGGGCCTCATCAGCCTGGACCGCTACCTGAAAATAGTCAAGCCGTTTGGGAAGTGTGCCCTGCAGCGGGTGCGTGTCGGCCAGGTGCTGAGTGCAGGGATCTGGGTGGTGATGCTTTCTCTGGCATTGCCTAATGTTATCCTGAGTGACCAGCCGCCACGGTTGTCTGGAGGCCGACTCAAATGTACGTCTATGAAGAGCAAGGCTGGCCTGCTGTGGCACGAGGGATTCAACTACTTCTGTCAGGTAGATATAACAGAAAGATTTTTACAAATATCAGGGTAAATAAGAATTAGAAAGGAAGGGCAGTGCAGGCCACACATTTCATTTTGATGTGTAGTTGAAGCAAGCAAATGGTGAGCTAATGTTAGAGGGAACAGGGTAACAGCAGGCTTGGTTTTGTCAAAAGGTTTTAAAAAAGGAGGTCTTCTGCATTCATAAAAGGTAATAATAATATGTCATTCTTTACTCTAGTGATAGTTCAAATACTTTTTGCAAAACCAGTGCACTGAGGACTGTAGCCTCTGTCAACTTAGCCAACCCAACACCCTATATATGGGGATAATTATACTGTAATCATTGTCAAACACAGAACCAAATATGACCATATAAGGAAACTAATACAAAGTCACTTATCTCAAATGTAAAATCATCACATTTTCTAAAACCTTTCTGCTCTAAACCCTCTGGATTTCTTTCAATGTTTCTAACTGGTCTTAAAATTAAAAAGGTTACATGCTAAAGAAAATGCAGTCCCTATCAAATACTTTGAAAGTAAAAACAAATAGAAAAGGCCGAAGTATATCTGTTAAAATCTTAGAGTTACAGTAAAACATTGTGAAAATACTTAAAATGCTGACTCAATTTAAACTCATATGGTATTTGTACCCATAAAAGTATATAAAATATGCAATATCCACATCAGCCCACAGTATTAACTGGAACCCTCAAAGATCCCACCATAAGTCTGATTTATGCATGGTTCTATAGTCATGGAAAAAATTATTAGTCCGCCCTTGTTTTCCTCAATTTCTTTTTCATTTTAATGCCTGGTACAACTAAAGGTACATTTGTTTGGACAAATATAATGATAACAACGAAAATAGCTCATAAGAGTTTAATTTAAGAGCTGATATCTAGCCATTTTCCATGGTTTTCTTGATAATAATCAAAATCACTTAAGTTCTTACATCAATAGTTATGGCATTGTACTGCCAAAAACAGTGCTTTTAGGCATTCCATGTTTTCTTTCTGTCTGTTAGTCACATGATACACACAGGAGTTAGTACTTGATTGCATAACCATTGTTTTTGATGACTGCAGCCATGCGTTTTGGCATGCTCTCCACCAGCTTCTAAAATTTTTCTGCTGTCACAGCAGCCCATTCCTGTTGGTTCTCCATTTTGAGTTTGATGATGTTCCACAGGTTTTCAATTGGATTTAGATCTGGTGATTGAGCAGGCCAAGGCATGGTTTGAATGTTCTGGTTCTCCATCCAGGCTTTAACTGACCTTGCCATGTGGCAAGGGGCATTGTCTTGTTGGCTGGAGTTGGCATCAACTCAAAATTGGATTCATCACTGAAGAGAACCTTAGCCCAATCATCAACAGTCCAATCCTTGTGATCCCTAGCAAAGAGTAACCGGGCCTTCCTCTGCCTTTCTTTGATGAAGGGCTTCTTCCGTGCCTTGTGTGACTTCAAGAGGTCGGTTTCGAACTGTCCTTGCTGAGCAAGTCACATTTCTCGACAGTGCCCACTCATTTTTAAGGTCCCTGGAGGTCTGACGACGATTCCTGACACAGGAACGGATAAGTGCACGGTCCTATCGTGGGGTAGAAAGATGTTTCCTGCCTTGACCAGCCAGCAATTTGGTAGTACCATGTTCGGCTTGCTGTTTTTTTTTTTTGGTGTAATGAATGGCTGTCTTGTAGATCTTCAGTTTTTTGGCTACCTGTCTCTCACTCATACCAATTTCCAGCAGTGCCAAGATGGCTGCCTTTGTGGCTTCACATAATTCTTTTGTAAGGCATTATGTTAGAGCTGACAACTTCTGAGTTGTGCTACAGCTTGAATGTAAGCAGTAAACCACTCTAGGCCTTTGCATGTGCAGTGCTGCTTATGACATGAAATGGCCTCTTCTATACCCTGGGAAAACAATTAAGTTTAAGCATGTCAAATAGGACATAAAGTATTATGGAATCAGCTCCATTTTTTGTCATGTTCATTGTATTCTTCAGGTAATATACCTTTAGTGGTATCAGGCATTAAAATGAACAAGAAATTGGAGAAAACAAGGGTGGTCTAATAATTTTTTCCATGACTGTAGTCTTTGAGAAATGCTCCATCCAGGAGCGGGGCCAGATTTGTGGGTAGGGGTTGTGTCATTAGCAGTTGTTTGCACTATTTTATACATTTTGAAACACAAATTTTGAATTCAATGCTAACAAATCTATGCATCATTTGGGCATTTTTTGGACACTTTATTTATAGTTTTTGTTTAACATAACAGTGTTAACACTAAACATGATACAAAGACAGAAGCAAAAAGAAAAAAAAAACAAGTAAAGAAATACTGTATGGTAGACAGAGTTTTCCATTGCCTCATATTTGTCAGCTTCACTTGTAGCATTAACCTGACACGCCAGATGGATTTGTTTCACACATCCATCTAGGAAAGCTTCAATAGGAGACATTTGAGAAAAGGCAGAGGATTTGGGAAAAAAAAAAACTCAGAGTGTGACTGGATGAACATTCCGTCTGTCACATCTCTACGGGCCAATCAGAGCAACAAAACACGTGACGTAGCTGCTATCGAGCTGCTGCTGTTTGATTACGTTACGACACTGCCGTGCCTGAAAGCACTGCCCCTCATCACTGATTGGTCCTGTAACTGTCTAACCGGGCCCAAACGGTTCAGACGGGAGCTGGATGGATTCGCCAGTGAAAAACAAGGAAATGGGCGTATCCATCTGCTTTGCAAGGTTATTGTAGCATTCTTTTTTAAAAAATTCCAGTGACTGGACAGTTCTGTCTTATGGTGTACTCTTGATTACCCTCTGTAAACAGTACATCACAGTAAATAAACAAATAATAAAAATAAATGAATAAATAAATAAACAATAAAAATAAATAAAGTAGGGATATACGCTAAATAAGTAACATAACTCTCATTTGGGCAAAACTAAAGCAGTTTGGGCGCCACTTTGGCTCCGTGGGTGGAGCAGGCACCCACAGGGGCTGTAGTCCTTAACCCACTGACCCTAGATCAAATAAAAACTCTTCACTGTGTATTTTATTTCTCAATCTAATTGTGTTAAAAGTTAGAATTCTAAAATGATGAAATACCATGTTGAAGTTCCATAATTACCTCTTCTGTCTCCTAAACAGGTCTGAAATTTAATCTTTAAGTTACATGACTTACGTAGAGTTGGAATTTGGTGTAAAAGTTAACGACTCTAGCTGGGCATTTTCAAACGAAGAACATAAAAAGCAACAATTGAGCTAACACATAAATTCATTCACAAAATTCTAAAACTGAAATTTTAGAACAATGTTAAAAGTACTTTTTAACTGTGGTGAGTGCAGAAGTTCTTAAAGGTTTAAGAAAAAAAAATCAGATTTAATTCAAGTTTGGCTTTAAGAATTAAATTTCCATGTTGTTTCAGCAATATCCAATTGTTTATTGCTTTTTTCTTCTTGCTTTTATTTATCACATCACAGATAAGAAACATACTTTTAACCAAACCAAAAGATTCAGGGCTTTTAAGAAAACATCAAGAATCAAGAATTGTTAAAAAAAAAAACAACACCTCTACCTGTTTTTGATAGGCAGGCACCCATACCACCTGCTATTTCTTTAACCATTGTTTTACACATAGATACTAGTCAACTAGTTAAGGTCATATGTAATAAGCGTCTGGTGCAGTTCTTAAATCTGACATGAAAGAAAAGACTCTTTCTACCATTAAACTGGCTTAGTTTAATTAGGCAACAGAGAATATAGTATGAATACTTGTTATAAGTTTCTGCTTTCTTGTTTTCTTAATTTTGGGAAGTCGGAATAAGAACTGAAATCGAAACTTGATTAAATTCCCAGCACGACCACAACATATTACACTGAGAGTTTCAGAGATGCTGGTATATGGATTGTGTTACTGGAAAAAGACAGGCATGCAGTCTCTGGTTTATATTGTAAACTGAGACAGAAGTGTTGTATTTTTTTTAAGATTTATTTTTGGTTTTTTTTATGGCTTTATTGACAGCGGAGGACAGTGGATAGAATCAGAAACAGAGATGAGAGAGCTGAGGAGATACATGCAGGAAAGTGCCACAGGCTGGATTCAGACTTGTGCTGACCACGTGCATGGGGCGCTCCTTAAACCACTAGGCCACTTGCACCAAGTATTTATACTTATATTGAGGTGCTTACTGATAAACTGTAAGGCTTAACAGTTAAGGATTGTTAAAAAAGTGTTTTGTTAACTTAAAATCCTACATGGCTATTTCAAATCTATTTTTCTGAGTTGATAGAACACATTTTTAGTTTTAAGTAAACAGAGAAAATCATTCTAGGTAGTTTTTGTCATTGCACTTGAATTATTTGACAATCATCCATTAATCTGAAGAGTTTTCCCAGAATACCTTTGGGCATCAGACACTTTTGCACCATGAGTGAAGTTACTGACTCAGTTAGACAGGTCCCACCAGTGGGGCGTCACCATGGTACACAACGTATGATATACTAGACTTGATGGAAGAGGGCTTCTTGGTCCAGTGTGCTCCTTTCAGTCACTGCCACTTGTAGAAACTTAAGTTGGTCTACCTTGACTGGCATTAATGTTCATTATTATTTTTATCAGTGCAAAGTTTTCATTCTCCTTTAAATCATCCATCCTCATGTATGTTAAAATATAAAAACACTGCAGACAACATGCTTTGAAAAAATACTTGCAGTGTTTATGTGCTTATGCTTGGTATCGGCACTGATACCTGATACTGGTAACATTATCTATGCATCCTGTAACAACATGAGTGCACCATTAATTCTATCTAAAAATGCCGCTCGGATTTTGGATGTTTTTAAAGAGGTCACACAGTGTACTGTGCATAACTTAATGATTGCAATATTTATTATACAGCTGAACCATTTCCTGAAAAGATCAGTGAGAAGTTCCCCTTTGCCAAATGTTGTTCTGCTCTGTACTTTGCAGGTGGTTTTCTGGGGCACACTAGCCTTGATGGTGGTTTGCTACACTTTCATAAGTAAGAAGGTTTATGAGTCGTACAAAGCTTCAAAGAGCAAATCTCAAGCAGCCAGTCGCAGAACCAAGGCCAAAGTGTTTGTGGTGGTGGGGGTGTTTTTCATCTGCTTTGCCCCGTTTCACTTTGCCCGCGTGCCCTATACTCTGACTCAGACGAGGAGCATGGCGAGTCACTGCCGGGCACAGAACGTACTTTACATCGCCAAAGAAACCACCTTGTGGCTGTCTGCCACCAACGTGTGTCTGGACCCGCTCATCTACGTGTTCCTGTGCAAGGTGTTCAGGACAAAACTGACTGCTGCTCTGTGTCACAAGCTGCCTCACAAAGGTACCATAGAGTCTCCCACGGCAACGTCGACTCAGCTGGAGATGTCCCAGATTGCACAAAGTAACCGTTTGCCATGTAATGGGACGCAACAATAGCACAAAGAACAGTGTACTGTGGGACATGATAAATAACTGTAACAAGGCGGGGAAAGGCCTTGAGATGGTGTTTTTTTCTTGTAAATATTTTTTATGATGATGGCTGTACATTTTTGAGTCTCTGTGAGTGTAAAACATGTTAGGAGTGGTCAAAAGTTTCTGAAACGGTACCAAGCACTTTTTATTTGCTAAGTCATCCACCACATTTCCTTTCTCGTGCTTACTATCATGTTCTACTTCCTCCACCCTAATCTTTCTCAAACTTAACTTTCCATTTACTGAATGTTGGTTAAAGGGGGAACAAGATGGGTATATAGTCAGTCAGCAATGATTACAAAACATGCATAAAACTATGGACTGTGTGATAACACAAGCTGCAATAGATAGAACTTTCAGCTATAACCTGTATGTATGACTAATAATAACCTTTATAATAAAAGTCATATTTTAGATACTATGTTTGCATGGTGTTTGACTTAAATGCATGAATTATTAAAGCTACTGTGAGGAGATTTTAACTGGTTATGAAACAGTGAAATTGATACTGATGTCTCCATAAGAGTTTTTTCCCCACAGTTAAGATTAGAGAGAGTAATATACAGAGGTAGAAAAAGTAAATGACTGCTGTATTTGTAAAAAAGTACATGTCGTCTGGTTAATATTTACCTAAGTAAAAGTACTGTTTTATAAATAAACTCAAGTAAAATTAAAAGGTATTTCATTTAAAGTTTACTGTGAGTACTGGGTAGATACAGAGAAGTTGTACAATAAAATATGATCGTTCCCTATTGGCAAAACAAAAGAATAGATATCCAACAAGGTTGCTCGTAAAAAGTTACACCTCTATGATAAAGTAACATACACAGCATAGTTGAGAGTGTTAATTAAACTCATGTAATTAAATTTCAAACTTTATAAGAGTCAATATTTGGCTACATTACATAGAGTTAAACTACACTGTTGAAAGTAAAATTTTACAATACGACAGAGCAGAGTCAACCTCATAACAAAGCAATTCATACCTAAATTCGCAGATAGGAACTCTAACTTTGTGGATAACTTCACTCATGCAAATATGCAAATATGTCTCACATCAAAAAACACCAACAGTGCACCAGAAACATGACAAAAAAATTCCAGCAGTCATCAGCTGTTTTGGACTCCTTCGCTCTCTCAGCTGTGCAGTCAACAGAAGTGGAAACAGTACAAGAGTACGCTACTCAAGTAAAAGTGACGTTATTCTGGTTAAGACTTACTGAAGTAGAAGTAAAAGTACTGATTTCAAACATTTTCTCAAAATGTGCATGCCCCCCCCCAAAAAAATACCAGAGTGAGACTGTTCTGCGATATTAACTTGAACAATTTCTGTACAAAGCAAAAATCTACAAAGATGTCAGACATGACACTGTCCACAGGAGGCGCCAAAATAGTCACAGACCAAATGTTTCAGAGGCTTTACCAATAATCATAAAAGAAGACATGCCAGCTTTCTCGTTTGATAAGAAGATGCTATTTAAGTAACCAGAAGAGGGAAAGCCCAAATAAAATGGCAGGTATATAAAGACAGAGCTATTTATGTGGGTTATGGTGGGCAACGAATGAAGGGTATCACAGAACACATGAAGTCTGACAGGTTTTTTATTTAACCATGGGCCATCTTTTGGCAGCTCTGCCATTTGACAGCATGGTTTATCAGAAAGGTAAGAGTAATTTGGCAACATATCTTTGTCCTGACTCGAGACACAAATATCAAACTGCCATTTCCAAATACAGTAGATACAGTGCTGTGAAAAGCATTTGCCCCATTCCTGATTTCTTATTCTTTTTTGCATTTGTGTGACACTGAAATGCTTCATATTATCAAACTAATTTTAATATTACATGAAGATATCACAGATAAATACAAAATGTAGTTCTTAAATTTTGTTTTTGTTTACCAAGGGGAAAAGCCAGCCAAACCTACCTGGCCCTCTGTGACAAAAAGTAATTGCCCCTCTAAACCTAATAACCTTATAACCTGATAACCCTATAAACCACAAGTGTATTTTTTTTTTGTCAGAAAAGCTGAATTATATTGACCATGATAGATTTATAAAATCAATAGAAGGCAAGACATACAAGGGGGTGAGTACTTTTTTTATATGCACTGTGTATTATTACAATAATAAAATTATAATTTTGTTATGCAGCCCTGCTGTAATGAAATATATATTGTATCATATTGTGACTTACCTTGAAACTTCCACCCCCAGTAAAACAATTCTACAGATGATGCTACAAGATACTTGTTTATGTGGCAGAAGTATCTTTTGTTTTCTTCAAATTAGTATCTAAGGCCCTTGTGATAATGATGGGTGTCTGACCAACATGAAATACAGACTCTTATATTTGTGCTGGCGGTTATATTTTAATAAAACCAAGTGTAAGCCAAATCTGATACCACCCAGCATTCATGCAAGATTTTGCAAGTAGCCTTTCACAATATTGCACTAGCCTCACTGCCTCATTAATTTTTGAACTGAAGAAGAGGATAAAGAAATTCATAAAAGTGGAATAAATTGACTTTTTTTCCAACACTGAAACAGCCAGAAGATGGTTTTCAGGACACTCACAAACTGGTTCTGTGGGATTAATGTCTCCTCCACCTGATTTACAATGGTGTCTGCATGTGGGTCTGATTAATGTAATAATGAAATATGATCTTCCTCCTTCCCACCCCTCTGTCTGCTACGACAGAGGCTGATATTTGGGCAGGAAATTAACGAGCTTCACAACCGGCGGAGCGGCTACTGGAGCCGGGGGAAGGACCGTTCGTCACCCTCAGATTAAATCCTCTGACAGATGACCCTGCAGTGGTGAAGTATATGAAATTCTAAATGACATTCATGGAAATTAAGTAAACCCTGGAGATAGTGTTGCCAAGAAGTGTATGCACAGACACAAGTTGGGGACAGAGAAGAGACGGATAAATGTGGTGCAGGCAGCTGACAGTTTCCTATAACTGGAGCAAGGGTTTAAAGAAACAAGGTGGTAGGGCTGTCATACAAAGCTGTCAAGTTTAGTGATGGCAGTCAGAGATTTTGAGTAAAAATGCACAAAATGAAATGGCTTTAAGCAGCTTATTAGAGCTTAGAATAAAGCTATGGGTGCAAATGCCATCAAAAGATAGTGTGCATTTGTTTTTTCCCTGATCTCACTCTTCTTCAGTATACACACGTTTATGGTAAATGTTGCCCACACACTGAGCCTAAATTCAAAAACATACAGGCAAATTGTATATTTTTAAGAAGAAAACAGAAGTCTTTTTCAGGTCCCTAAAAACGGCAATGAACAATGCCAGCCACCAGGGGGGAGAAGAAGCTAGAAAAAAACAGCTTTAAACTCTTTTTCAAGTAATTGAGTCCTGAATACAAGATAAATACACAAGAGTTTCATGCATGTTCTGTTAAAGCGTTTCTGAAGCCACTGTCAATGACCAATGTGTGTTATCGGAGTTGGTCTTTTTTTTTTTTTTTTTTTTGCTTTATTTGTTTGGACATGAGATTAAGAAAGTATTTTGTACTCTAGTCAGAAATGACTTAAAATGCAAAACAATTTAAAAAATTATTGCAATATTGCAGCAAAACAAGATCAGGCTATTCTCATAACAGCCCTAAATGGACAAGACAAGCATGGTACTAAAACTAATAATTACCATCAGTCCACTTCTAATTCACCACAAAAAGCATGTGTGTGGACTTACACATAACGGCAAAGGTTTTTCAGTCAAAAGAGGTTCTCCTTTCACAGCTAGGCTTTTAAAGACAGCCATTTCTAGTAGCCAACAGGCAGCTTTTTAAATTAGCCTCAGTCATAACCTGGGGCGTAGTTATGAGCATTTATGAGCAATAGTTTTACAATGGTTAAATCAAATCTACTTACATTATTTTGCAGGACTGGACTTCACCATTTGGACATTTTTAAGGGCAGAGCAACCCCCCCCCCCCCTTGTATTTTACACTATTTGACACAAATTTCAGTCTTTTGATCGATTCATTTAGTTGTTTCTGATTCTAAAATGATACTAATTAATAAGAAAAAATAAACTAAAACACTCTCCTCCGTTAAGCTTCTCAAGGGCCCCTCCCTAGCGTGGGCCTGGGTAATTAGTACCCTTTTTCCCCCCTGGGCTGTGCCCATGGCCATAACAACAATTACTGACTCGAGTAGATGCTCTGAGTGCATAACGCCTACTTACACTTTGACTTCAGTTCAACCAAAATTATTCCAAGAGTGCAACGATGACTCATCCAGGTCACAAAAGAACCCAGAACGACATCCAAAGAACTGCAGGCCTCACTGGCCTCAATTAAGGTCAGAGTTCACAACTCAACCAAGAAAGACACTGGGCAAAAATGGCATCATGGGAGAGTTCCAAGGCCAAAACCACTTCTGACAAAAAAGAAGACAAGGCTCATCTGAAATTTGCCAAAAACATCTTGATAATTCCCAAGACTTTTGGAGAAATATTCTGTGGACTGACGAGAAAGGTGTGCAGCCTGTTTCATCTGGTGTAAAAATACCACAGCATTTGAAAAAAAAAGAACATCATGCCAACAGTCAAACATGGTGGTGGCAGTGTGATGGTCTGGGGCTGCTTTGCTGCTTCAGGACCTGGACCACTTGCTGTGATTGATGGAACAATGAATTCTGCTGTCTACCAGAAAATCCTGAAGGCCAACATCCAGCCATCAGTTCATGCCCTCAAGCTCAAGCGCTCTTGGGTTATGCAGCAGAACAATGACCTGAAACATACCAGCAAGTCCGCCTCTGAATGGCTAAAAAACAAACAAAATTGGGTTTTGGAGTGGCCAAGTCAAAGTCTGAACTGAAATCCAATTGAGGTACTGTAGTGTGACCTTAAACGGGCAGTTCATGCTTGAAAACCCTCCAATATGGCTGAGTTAAAGCAATTCTGCGAAGAAGGCCAAAATTCCTCAAGGGATGCCAAACACTCATCACTAGTTATCGCAAATGCTTGATTTCAGTTATTGCTGCCAAGGGTGGCACAACCAATTAGGTTCAGGGGGGCAATTAGCCTACTTCTACATTCACATTCACCCCCCCCCCCCACACACACACCCTTCAAAAATTAAATAATTATTCAGACACTGCATTTTTTTTTATTTACTTGGGTTGTCTTTGTGAAATCTAAAAATAGGTTTGATGATACCAAACATTTAAGTGTGATATGCAAGAAAAAAAAAAAGGGGGGGGGGGGGGGGCATAGCCTACGTTTTCATGGCACTGTACATCAGAAGATTTTAATTCAGTATGCATCCTCCTCAGATCAGTGAACAATATTATTTCTGTATTTTTGTTTAATGAAGTTTTCACTGAGAGAGGTGACATGTCTCTGACAGCTGTTTCGCCATTACGCGCTCCCACGAGGTACCATGGCCGGATCCCAAGTCGCTTATAGATCGGTCTCAGATCCAACGGATTCGCTCGAACCGGAAGTAGTTTCCGATCCGCCATCTTGACGGCTGTGCCAAAGCCCTTACAGGGTTTTAAGACTCAAGCCATAAGACCGAGGACTGAGATTTGAAGACCGATGAGCAAAGACACATCAGAGCAGGCTTCCCGGAACTCTTTTTACTCAGAGGCACGCCCCCTTATTGGATATCTCTCTCTGATTGGACGCTGCTACACAGTGGATGTCCGTCAAACTTTACAGCACCAGCAGAGATAAATAATGGAGGAGAAACAGAGTTTATTACAGACGATAAACGGACTCAAAGGATTGTAAACATAATATATAAACATCAGAAGTTTTAAAGGCTCATGAACTGATGGACTAGGATTTAAAATAAGTGTTTGAAATAAGCATTAACAGTGAAATATTTAGAATAAACAATAAAATCAATAATAAAGACTGAATCAGTGGAGTTTAATGTTTGATTAGTTTTCTGATTCACCTTCAAACATAAAACATGTTAAAAGCTCATAAAATCTAAAGACTCAGATATAAATCTTCCTTTTCCCACCAAACACCGACATTTTTTCTACATTCAGTCCATCATAGCCTTAATTTAGTCAAAAGATAGTCGTAGGAAAGTGATTTTTCCGTCTAATTTAGTCCAAATTTAGCCCAATAATAGTCGTTAAAATATGACAATATTACAGCGACGTCTTTTACAGAGGTCTTTGTAGAGACATCTTTTCAACGACCTGAAATTTACTGCATTTCTATAAAATCTAGATGTTGTTTAGACAGAGTGGAGACGTTTTTTTAACGTCTTTACCAATATTTTTTGTTCAGTGTTATAGTCTATTTAGAAATTTCTGTTTATTAGATTATGAAGAGAATTAAAATCAGAGAGCAGCAGTCTGTCTGATTTAAAGAAGAAACACGTTTAAATCATAGCGGTATTAATAAAGTTTCTATCAGTCTGATAGCGTCAGGTTTGATCAACCCTCACACTGAATAATTATGATAATTAATAATTTGGTAATATAGCATCTGCAGGTAGAAAGAGCCCGCGTGTTTTTTGATATCTAAAAATAGTTGCAATGACGTTAAAAACGTCTCCACTCTGTCTAAACAACGTCTAGATTTTAGAATAGTGAAAGGTGGAAAGATGTAATTTTCATGTCGTTGTAAAGACGTCGCTGTATGGTCGTACTTTTAACGACTATTAATGGGCTAAAATTGGTCTAAATCAAGTGGACAGAATAATTTAATAATTTTCTACGACTATCTTTTGTCTTAATTCAGGGTTATGACAGACCATGTAGAAAAAATCCTCTAAATGATGTCGGTTTTTGGGGGGAAAGAGAAGATTTATATCTGATTCTGTTGATTTTATGAGCTTTTAACATGTTTGATGTTTGAAGGTGAATCAGAAAACAATTCAAATATAAATTCTATACTGATTCAGTCTTTATTATTGATTTTATTAAATATATTCTTAATATTTCACTGTAAATGCTTATTTAAAACACTTTTTAAAATCCCAGCCCACCAGTTCATGAGCCTTTTAAAACGTCTGATGTTTACTGCAGGTTTCTCTTCATGCAGGGGTTTTCTGATCCCTGTAAATGCCGACATCTGTTAATTTATGGAGACACAATCAGCTGTTTCTGCCTGCTTACAGCTGATTGATGATCAGCTGACTGATGATCAGCCGGCACCGTCATCATAAACTGACGTCGCTTCAAGTGACGCTGCAGAGTTAAGGACGTCCCATGGACCGTTAATCGTCGGTCAGATGGCTTCAGTCTTCCGCGTCGATTCCTCGGTCTCTCCATGAGTCTTTGGTGGGCGGAAATAAGACTCAATGAAAAGACTCAAGCCAAAGACTCAAGCCTAATAATAAGAGTAGTGAGAAGCACCCCTTATCTCTGAAGCACGCACCGGATGCAAAGCTCGCCACCGACACAAGCTGCAGCAAGGCGAACTCCACGTGACATGCTTGCCGGGTCATGTGATCCGCCTACGTCTTGCTCCCTGTCGTAAACTTTCCTGGCCGCTTATCCCAAACAAACGATCATGGCGGACGGTGAGGAGCGGCAGAGCTTGTTAGGAGAGGAGGGCGAGGTGTCGCCCACCGGCGGACAAGCGGACAGGGGACCCGGTAGACCCCTGCCGGCTATCTGCGATCCCAGCCACCTCCTACACCGGGTGGTTGTCCTGATATTCATGTGCTTCCTGGGATTTGGTAAGCAGTAAAATCACGCAGCCTTTATTTCCCCCAGCATCTCTAATGGTTGTTGTGGCATTTTAGGACCAAGTTTAATGAGTAACGTGTTTTCATACATTCATACATTGTTTTCATCAATGTATTCATACATTTTACCCATGTATGAATACATCCGTTGCTGTATGTAGACTTAATTTAGTTTATTTGTTTCAGGAAGCTACTTCTGCTATGATAACCCGGCTGCACTTCAGACTCAAGTTATTCAGGTAATTCATTGTCGATAGAGGCAACAATGTACACCAAAATAATGCTGGTAGTTATTTACACCCCTCGCCTAAGACACAATCGTTGTAATAAATATACTTGTATTTTTTTGAATATAGAAGGATTTTTCATGTAGAGAGGCATATTTTAACTGTAAATTTTAAATAGGTAATCTGACTTAACAATAACATTTTTTTTTCATAACTTCTTTCAATGGAAAAATTTTGTTATAAGTTTTACCTTACAGTTTGTCCCACAGGTGGTATTGTCTGCCCAACAGAAAGTATTTTCTTTGAATCAGCAAAAATGAATTGCAAAAATACAGTGCCTATGAAAGTGTTCACCCCCTTGGCTGTTTTACCCTTTTATTGATTTTATAAATCGATAATGCTCATATAATTTGGATTTTTGACAAGAAAAATATTTATCTCTTTTAAATATGTGAATTAATTCAATAGAGGTCGAGCCAGTTGGTGCTACTCTCACAATTAGTGAAATGGGGATCACCTCAAGTGATGTAGTATAAAGACACCTGTGGCTGGAAGGTCCAGTCACTGGTTAATTAGTATTCCTGGCTACCATTACACCATGAAGACCAAAGAACACTCCAAGCAACTCAGAGAAAAGTGTATTTAAAAGGGGATGGATACAAAAAAAATCCAATGCATTGAACATCACCCAGAGTTGAGTTAAATCCATCATCCAGAATGGAAGGAATAATGCACATGTGTAAATCTGCCTAGATCAGGTGGTCCTCACAATCTGAGTGACTGTGCAAGAAGGAGACGAATGAGGGAAGCCACCAGAACACTACTCTGAAGGAATTATACACTAAAGCAGCTGGGATGGGAGAGACTCTGCATACAACAACTGTTTCCCAGGTTCTTCACCAGTCAAAGCTTTGTGGGAGAGTGTAAAAGAGAAAGCCACTGTGAAAGAAGTCTTATGATAAATCTTGACCAGAGTTTGCCAAACGGCATGTGAGAGACTCCATGGTCAAATGGAACAGAGTTCTTTGGTCTGATGAGACCAAATTGGTGGTTTCTGGCCATCAGACAAGACGCTGTGTTAGGCTGACACCTAACACTGAACTTCACCACAAATGCACCATCCCCTCTGTGAAGCATGGTGGTGACAGCATCATGCAGTGGGGTTGCTTCTTGGCAGCCAGCCCTGGAGGGATTGTAAGGGTAGAAGTTAAAAAGAGCTGTAATTATATCAAAAAGTGTACCAACTAAATACAGACTCTATGGGAGGGAATATTTACGCATTCACTTATTTTCCATATGTTTTTGTTGACGTGACTGTGGGAATCTGTTCAACTTTGATATTAAAAAGGTTTTTTTTTTGTAAAAAAAAAAAAAAATATATATATATATATGAGCATTATTAATTTATAAAATCAATACAAGGGTAAAGCGTCCAAGAGGGATAAATACTTTTTATGGACACCGTATGTTGGCATAGTTTTTTGCCAGAACCTTGCCAATGTACTTGTGCAGTTTAGAGAGCATGCAGGAGTTTGCCTGTGTCTTTAAATGATCAAAACAAAAAAAATATTTGGTTTCCTAGGACTTCAACCTTTGGAGCAATGAAACAGCCAGAAGCAGCTATTGAGGTTTGTTTAAAAATCTGGCTCTAAAATTAAAAATACTGATCAGAGTATACCATGAGGCCAGATTTAAGGGATGAAAACTGAAACATAAGAACAAAATTAAAGTGGCTTTCTTACATGAGTTTAATTTGCTTTTTCTCTGACTATACCAGGATCTGAACCTAAACACTGCAAAGTTCATGCAGTTGTATGCCTGGTACTCTTGGCCCAACGTAGTTCTCTGCTTCTTCGGGGGATTCTTAATTGACAGAGTTTTTGGCATCAGGTATTTAGACCAATATGTCACATCAACTTTGACTACAGTGTCTCTTCACCGTAAGATAAGCTTTTAGTACTTTTTTCTTTCTAATTCTCATTTGTATTTTATTTTACAGGCTGGGAACTATCATCTTCTCCCTCTTTGTATGTGCTGGACAGGTAACTTTACCATAAAATCTAGATCCAAAATGTAATTTACTAATGAGAGAATATTCAGCTCTGGAAATGATAAAGAGACCACCCAAAATCAGCATCTCTATATGCATTAAAGCCATGCATGTAGACATGCTGGGACTGTTGAATTTCATCACAAGCAGGCTTCTTTCCACCTAAGGAGCTACTCATCTGGACATCACTCAACAATTCATTGACCCAATTCAAGCTGCTTGACTTTTTGTGCCAAGAGAGGCATAACATCCTCCAATAGCAACGTGAAAGACAGTTGGAGAGCATCCAAAGAGACATGAAAGCTTTGATTAAAATATCAGGGTTATTCCACCAGATATGGATGTACCATAACCTTGCATAGCAGATGGATACGCCCGTTTCCGTGTTTCTCACTGGAGGATCCATATTGCAAAGTTCCCGTCTGAACCGTTTGGGCTCGGTTAGAAAGTGACAGGAACAATTATGGCTCAAGACATTAGCGTGGATGCTGCTAAAGCATCAGTTTTATGAGAACTTGACAAAATCTCTTTGTTAGCGGAAGAACAAAGAACAGCACTGAGTTGTTTTCTTTTCAAAAACAACAAAAGTTGTGTGCCGACATGTCTACAGTCGCCATGGTTCACGTTATGCAGTTCCCTATGGAGTTTAGTCCTCTGTAGGGGCGCAGCTTGATAGCGGCTACGTCACGTGTTTTGTTGCTCTGATTGGCCCAAAAAGATGTGGCAGACAGAATGTTCATCCAGTCACACTCTGTTTTTTCAAAGGCTCTGCCCTTTACCAGACGCTGTGTATGAGTGGTTTTTCAGATGGATGTGTGAAACAAAATCCATCTGGTGTGTCAGGTTAGATGTACCAACCCCTTTTTAGTAAGAACATGCGTATTCTGTTGTTTAAAAATAATATGAACTCGTTTTCTATTGTGTTATTACCATTATGAAAAAGAGGGCATCTCTTTTGTCATCTTATCTGAAGATAAACACCTGAATGAGAACATTTCAAGTTTGGAAAATCATCATAAACAAAAAACAAAAATGGTCATTGTACTTAAACACACACCAACATGAATTAAAACCGGGGGCAAAATATTTTGCAGTGGTTTCATTCATTTTTGAGAGAAAAAGCAGGTTAAAAGGAGTAATTTATTTTGTTGTCAATGCACAGGTCGTGTTTGCTACTGGAGCCTTGGTTAATCGTTTCTGGCTCATGGAAGTTGGACGTTTCATATTTGGGTGAGTAAATATTTATGTTTTGTTAAAATGTGTAGATTTTAAAAAATTTTGGGAGGTTATTTGTGAAACAACGGAGTCTTGTAATTTGTTGAAACCAAACCAATATCAGTGTGGATTCAGTGTGCTGTAATGCAAATGGTAGAAGAAAGAGCAAATGCTAAAGAAGATGATGAATGTTCTCTTGGTTTGTTTGTCCCTCTGTATTGATCTGCAGAGGGATTTTGACACCATAGATAACAGAAAATTATTAAGGAAAATGAAGATGTATTGGATATGAGGGATTGCTTATTCTTGGCTGGAAAGCTATTTAGAGCAGGAGTTCCCAAACTTTTCAGACTGTGACTCCCAAAATACCAGTGACAGAGACCTGCTATTGTTTCTTTGCATTTCTGGAAGTTGGTAGCTTAATCTAATAAGAGAGTAGGATAGGCTTTTATAAGCAGTTTGCATGACACAATACATGACTGTTCACTTTGTTTAAAATGTCTGTATTGTGTAAAATGTTTGGAGTCTGTGTTATGACTGAATAAAAACTACTAATGTTATTTTTGAATTGCTATGAGAAGTTTTAACTTTTCATGAAGCAGAGAAACTAATCCTGATGCATTCATATGAAACACAAGTAAACCAGACTATAATAGACTAGTTCATGTATTTCTATGTAGTTATTTTTAATCCCTGAAACCACTCCAACAATGTAGGTGTCAGAAAAAGCCATTCACAGCAAGCTGCTGTAACAGCCTTTGTTCATTTTATAGCAAAGATTCAGAGTGACTGTTATTGTTGCTGTAAAAGAGCTAGGGCTGTATTTTTATTAAAACTATTTTTCTGGGGCGAAAGCAGCAAAAATGTAAGAGCTACTGCTTTGTCCACAGGGGGCGCCATAATCAACACCAACTGAACATTACTCACAGCAGCTTTAAGAAAATAATCTCACAAGTTTACAAATAGAAAAAACTGCGTAGTAGGTCCAATTCCTTGACCAATGTGTCCCAAACAGATTACAGTGCCTCTACTGTAAAAGAAAATCCTTTAAAGCTCAGATCAGTCTTCAAATAACAAGCTGTTTACTCTTTCTGGGTAGTATTGGAGGAGAGTCCTTGGCTGTGGCCCAGAACACTTATGCGGTCAACTGGTTCAAAGGGAAAGAGCTCAACCTGGTGTTTGGCCTTCAGCTGAGTATGGCTAGACTGGTAAGGCATCTACCAACAAAACATGGAGTAAATTAATACACAAATATCCATGATAAGGTTCATATGAGTTCATGTACCCTTCTCTTTTCTCTTTTTAAGGGCAGCACAGTGAACATGAACATTATGGGCTGGGTGTACAACAGATTCGCAACCCTTGTGGGCTCTCCGGGACACACTGCACTTGGAGCATCACTCATGATAGGTAAATATTGAACTTTATATACACATGCAATCTTTGAAATAACTTGCGATCATTGTCTATCATCAGCTGATGAATTCTTTATACCTCAGGAACAGAGGTGAATTTGTCTTTTGCTCCAGTTAAGCAGGTGTTTAGCATTAAACAGCTTCCAGGAAAGATTTCCTTTTCCGTGCGGTGTTTGCTGTTCATCTAAGGACTCCTTCAGCAAGAGAAAAATACTCATTTTGATGTGATTATCTCATGATTAAGAGGAATAAAGATGACCACAATAAGAACATGATGACGCAGATTCTTAAAAAGCAACAAGTCAAGCTTTGTCAAGTGTCCCATTAAGAGGAGAAGAGAACTGCTTTTAAATTGTATGTCTTTGAATGGACTGGTTTGATCATTTCTGCAGAATCTGTCTGAGAATTGTACAGATGTAACAATACCTCACAATACAATAAAAAATGGCTCCAAATATAGACAAATTGAATCACTAGTATAGCATGCTTTACGCAAAATTAAGCCTTAAAAGTGTCAAGTTTTTAACACGAGAATCAGATTGCATGTCCTCTATCAGTCTTAGCTAGAAAAAATACCTCTTTCTCTGTAACAAACGATCTCAAATAACACAGCCAGCAGAGCCAGAGAGAAGAAGTGTAATAGAGGAACTGAAAGTGCAGCTATCTACCACAGAGGAGTCAGCGAGTACTGAAGTGTCACTTCTTATAATTTTAATTTTGTGTTTGAAATGCTTCCACTTTAGCACATCAAGCAGTTTTAAGTCTCCTTTTACAGCCTGTCACCACTGCTACTGTTGGTTAAGCTTTAATCTGATAAAGTCATATAACGGTCTAATTAAAGCATAAATCTAAATTTAAACTGTTTGATTATTTTATTACCAAATTACATTTGAGGAATACTTTCACTTTCTTACTTTCTGTTATGCTTCCTTTATCTTGCTGATCTGTTTTGTCTCTCTGCAGCTTCTCTCACCTGCCTGTTTTCACTCGTCTGTGCCTTGGTGTTGGCATTCCTGGACAAAAGAGCAGAGAAGATCCTCCACAAGGAGCAAGGAAAAACCGGTAATGCAGTCTTCCTTTATCTTGTGTTGTTTCCTCTTTGGCCTCACCTGTCAATAACTACAATCAAAGTGTAGAAGACTGTGAGGCCATGTTTAGTTTTTGTCATTAACTACTAAAATGCACACGCTGCCATGACAGTTTATTGGTTACAGGGCTTTTTTTTGCAGGGCCTTTTTTTTTTTTTACATTTTTACATTTTCCCTTCAGAGCTAAAGCGGAGTTTCAGCTTTTTTTTTTTCAAAGCATTTAATGATTCCCTTTGGTTTATCTTTCTGCATTAGGTGAACAGATCAAGCTGACAGATGTCAAAGACTTTCCCTTCACCCTGTGGCTAATCTTCATCATCTGTGTGGGCTACTATGTTGCTATTTTCCCCTTTATCGGGCTGGGACAGTGAGTACTGCATCAGTGCCATTTCTCGAACACTAATATTTAAGGTCTCTTAATTTTCTGCGTAGCTGTTTAACGCTAGCCTTTCTAATGTACAATGATAATTTCCAATATTTTTTAGTGGTTTTTTTTTTATAATTGAGGGATAAGAATCTTCAAAAACAGAAACGTATATAACGTGATGACATGACAAGATAAATCAGGCAGGTGACAACCAATGACCGAATCTACAACAATGGCAGAGACAATTGCAACAATGAAAAAGACAAACAGACAAAACAAAAATGTGAAAAAAAATAGAAATTAAACAATGTTGAAAAATATTACATAATTATTTTTGTGACTGTTTTTATTTTACAGTGATACTCATTTCAAATTTTGGGCAAACCACATGTAAATTCTAACAATTGTTCAGTTCTGAAACAACCCAATTAAACATTATAGGTGCACTCACACTAGGCCTAATACCATGCTGAAGCATGCTCCTTCCCCTAGTCCCCCACTGGTTTGCACTCACATTGCTCCAAGACCTACTGGGCCTGATTATGGAAATTTCATCTCATCAAAAACGAACGCCAACAGTATTGGCACCCCTAGATTTTTTCTAGAAAATACACCATTTCTCCCAGAACTTGTTGCAGTTACAAGTGTTTTTGGTATACGCATGTTTATTGCCTTTATGTGAATTGGAACAACACAAAAAAGCAGAAGAACAAAGTCAAAATTGGCATTATTTTACACAAAACTAAAAAAATGGGCCGGACAAAATTATTGGCACCCTCAACTTAATACTTGGTTGCACACCCTTGGGAAAAAATAACTGAAACCAATGGCTTCCTATAAACATCATGAAGTTTCTTACACCTCTCAACTGGAATTTTGGATCACTCTTTTTTTGCAAACTGCACCAGGTCTCTCAGATTTGAAGGGTGCCTTCTTGCAACAGCAATTTTGAGATCTCTTCGTAGGTGTTCAGTGGGATTTAGATCCGGACTCATTGCTGGCCACTTCAGAACTCTCCAGTGCTTTGTCTCCAACCATTTCTTGGTGCTTTTTGAGGTTTGTTTGGGGTCATTGGTCGGGTCACACCCATGACCTCTGATGCAGACCCAGCTTTCTGACACTAGGCCCTACACTGCAGCCCAAAATCGTTTGATAATCTCCAGATTTCATGATTCCTTGCACACCGTCAAGGCACCCAGTGCCAGAGGCAGCAAAATAACCCCAAAACATTTTTGAACCTCCACCATGTTTGACTGTAGGTACTGTGTTCTTTTCTTTGTAGGCCTCATTCTGTATCCTGTAAACAGTAGAATGACATGCTTTTCCAAAAAGCTTTACCTTAGTCTAATCTGTCCACAAAATGTTCTCCCAGAAGGATTGAGGCTTACTCAGGTACATCATCTCATTCAGATGACGATATATGGTCCGAGCTGACACTTTTGCACCCTGAGTCTGCAGGACAGCCTGAATTTGTGTGGGAGGTTGACTGAGGATGTTTATCCACCATTCCAGCTATCCTGTATTGCATTCTTTTGTCAGTTTTTATCTTCTGTCCACGTCCAGGGAGATTAGCCACAGTTCCATGGATTATAAAGTTCTTGATTATATCATGCACAGTGGACAAAGGAATTTTAAGATCTCTGGAGATGGTCTTGTAACCTTGAGATTGTTCATATTTTTCCACAATTTTGCTTCTTAAGTCCTCAGACAATTCTCAGCTCTTCCTTCTCTTCTCCATGCTTGGTGTGACACACAAAGGCACACAACACAATGGTTGAGTCAACTTTTATACATTCTAACTGGCCTCAGGTGTGATTTCTATATTGCCAGCACCTGTTACTTGCCTCAGGTGAATTTATTCCAAGGGTGGCAATACTTCTGTCCATGACTGTATAATACACAGTTTACAAGCTGTTCAGTCTCTAAAGTCAGCACAATGGAGAAATACTCAGATAACATAACGGTAACTTTTCTTACTTTATGGCTTATCATAAAAGCTGATGAATATGCTCTTATTATACCTATATTGCCATTCCAACACCAAACTTTATACTCCAGTACATGGAGCTGACACTATTAGATGCTGCATAAGACTTTATGTGATTGAAAATTTGAATTTGGTGCCATTCCTCAAACCGCTTTTTCCTTCATTAGGTTGCAACTTTTCAGTCAAACAAATCTGGGAGTATAACTAGATATAAATAAACCTTGTGGAGTGCTGGTTTGACCAAATAAGCTCCTCAGTATCAACAACAAGTGACAGGGGGAGGTGGGGAGAGTGACTCATGAGCTGTGGGTCCATCTCACAGCAATCACTGCAGACTGAGAGCTCAGCTACCATAATATAACTTGTAGATGTGCAAACTCCATATGGCGAAAACAGATGGTGTTAAAAGAGCAACACATTACAGAAACTGCATGTGGTGGCCTTTTCTAAACTAAATGGAAATGTGTCGTTTTTGGATACAGCTCTCCAACTCTTCTCTATAGTTTAAAATGACTGTGAAAGAGGATTGTTATATGGATTGTATGTCACATGCAGGCACATTGCGCATGCATGAGCAATGGTTCTGTGCCGAAGCCCACCTCTTCCATCCATGCCAGGGCCAAGGCAGTGCACTTTTTCTTCAGCACTGACCACTGAAGTCACTGTGGTGATAGACTTTACTACATTTTGTATGCATATGGGACTTTCAGTATGTTGAGGTAAAGCGCTATTTAAAATTTCTCTCTGAGTAAAAATAAATAATACATGTAGGTTTACTGTTTATAGTTCATTTTAAGAAAAGGACCTGCCGTGTCCTTTAAAAATTAGGATCATGTATTTTATAACAAACTGCCAAAACTGCAAATTTCATTATAACCTTCCAAAAGAAGGATGAAGTTCACTTCCCAGATAAGATCCTATTTAAATAAAAATGTTGGTTGCCTTGAATTGGGTAGGCCTTTGTCTGAGGGAAGATTTGACAGTCCAACCTAATGAAGCAGAAATTGAACATGAAATGGACAAAAGGTTAGACAGATGGGTTTGCAGTGAAGGAAAACGACTGAAGTTATCAGACCAGTGTTTCCTTCACTAAAAGGCTCTCAAAAATCCCTTAGCTTTGTTTCCCATAAAGGACCAGCACTCACAGAGCAAATTGTTGTTATGCAAATAAAGCAGCAAACATGTATGCACTGACAGATACCTGTTCAAGGATTCCACTTCTCTTCTCTTGTAGTAACATCGGTAAGGCTTAGCATGCTCCATACTGTAAGCTAATCCCATTGCCTTTTTTTTATATTTCAGAGTGTTCTTCATTGAAAAATTTAGCTTCACTCCAGCTGAGGCCAGAGCTGTCAACAGGTAAGTCAGACCAGGTGAAGAAGGTTTTACTTCAAGACTCTTCTATTATTATGGTCTGCTCTTGCTGATGTGTTTAGCTTTGCTTTTCTTGAGTGCATCTCATTGCTTTGCATGTCTTTCTGAATAACGACTGCACATCAGTTTTAAAAGAATAGCGATCTAATGAGAAAAATGTATATGGGCACATAATAAAGTACTTTTAATAAAGTGCATAATAAATCCTGCATAGTATCATTTGTAGTGGCCCTATTTGAGCCATTTCTAAAAGCAGTTTCTGTCTGCAATGACACCGAGGGTCACATCACAGGCTGTGTCTCTCTTTCTCTCCATTATGAGCTAGTCAAGCCGTCTCCTGCATGATTTAAGTCGTAAGACACATGCAGTTTGACAGCTTGCCATTGGTTATCAGCCTTTCACAAAGCATCATGGAATACAAAATCCTAGCTAGCATTGGCCGCTAGCAGAAAAATTATCAAAAGTAGACTAAAAAGTGGATAAAGAGATGTTCAATATTGGATTTACTGGTGTGGATTTAATCTTAAAATACCATAGAAAGTCCCCCTAAGTTCTAGGCTCATTAGAAACACTTCTGTAAGGGCTGTGAAGACATATAGCATCGTCGGAATGGCACAATGACTAGCTTCAAAGGAAAAAAGAAAGGGGCTACATTTTGGGGTTCAAAAGTTATTTAACTTTTTTCCCCAACCTGATTCACTTGTCGTATAAAACAATGTCGGTCTCAGAAGGTTTACAACCTCAGAGCAGACTGAACCTTACACCTCGGACCCTAGGTTAGTAACTAAGGCTTTTGATATAAATGCAGCTGCCAGGTTAATTCCTTTCTAAAACATCAAGTTTAGGCTACTCTTTAAAAATGTAGATGTTAGAATCATTTTCTTGAACGATATCAAAACATGTAGATCTTTTTCCTCTCTCTATAAATCACTACAGATGAGATTTGACTGCTATCATCATGGTCTGGCTCAAATTATGCCCTTGTTAAACACCTGGGATTTTCTGCTTAAAATTATTTCTGCCAATTAAACTGAGTTCAAATGATATACCTACTAATACAAATCAAATGATCAAGAAATTCTGATACCACATCAACAAAACTAAAGCTCCTGTACAAACAGTATCAGGGAATTTCTTGTACCAATTTATGTCAAACTGCGGATTAGCTAACTCCTGAACACCAGATTTGCATAAAAACAGCATAGGCAATGTTTCACTTACGGCAGCTTTTGATAAAATACTGCTGAAGATCTGCAGCTCTTTTTAAAGCTTTGGTATTTATTAAAATTAGATTTGCACATATTGACTTAAATCATGATATGACATTGACAAGTTATACAATGGTGTTTGGGAGAGAGAATTTGTGTTAAGAGCTCAAAGGCTCCTTTAATGGTTCCTTTGGGCTCAGAGGAAAAACTGTTGGGAACCAGTGCTCCATGGCCTTCATTCTTCATGATGTTCTTTATCTTTCCCAGTATTGTGTACATCATCTCAGCCCCTGCATCACCAGTTCTGGGCTTTTTGGTTGATAAAACAGGGAAGAATGTGGTTTGGGTGATGATTGCAGTGATTGCCACACTTGCTGCTCACATGATGCTGGCCTTCACTTTCTGGAACCCATGGATCGCCATGGTAATACCCTCTGCAACCTTTTTTACTATAGACCTCAATTCACTGTTATTTTTGGTTTATGCATAATCCTTACTGGGATAGACTAAATCCTAGTTGGGTCTGTGTAGCGCCATGGTGTGTGTAAAAGTAATGTCTGTTTTCATCACTTGTTTTCCAGTCTCTTCTGGGTGTCTCCTACTCCTTACTAGCCTGTGCGCTGTGGCCTATGGTGGCCTTTGTGGTTCCTGAGCATCAGCTGGGGACAGCCTATGGCTTGTATGTACATTTAATAGCAGCAACAGATTGATCACATACATTTTAAAATACCCACCAATCAATTAGTGATATGGGTTTCATTATACAACCAGACCAAGTAGTCTGATTGGATAAAAGGTATTCCATGGGTGCTGATATTGAGTGCACTGACATGACGGCAGACAGTGTTTGTTTTGGTAAATCAAGCTGGTAGTTCTAAATCTTTATTTCATTGCCTCTGTAATAAAAAGTAGCCAAACTTTCTAACCTGTAGACACCTACTGTTATAATAACTTTCTATTATCTTATACTGTTTGTATAACTGTTGTAAAAAAAAAACAGTAACACTCAAGGTGGTGGGGTACTGAATATCTGCATCGCTGTGATTATGTTCTGCACTAATCCTATGACTGACTATGACTGAATCACAGCCATCCTTACACTCAGTACGTCATCACCCCTCATGCTATTATCACACCAGAGAGAATGATGTTGTACTGAATATCACCATTGCTAGGATTCATTTGTAGGCATGTGGCCTCAGTAGCAGTGCTGATATTTAGTGCATCTCTGTCTTGGGTTTGATAATACTTTAATACAACAGTTAAACAACCAATTCACAAGGCCAGATGTTTTTGTATCATCAACATTTATTTGCATGCTTACTTTTTCATGTGAAGTAAGTTTCCACTGTATGTATCCAGAACACCTGGCTCAGATGGAGTGATGCACATAGGGAAAAGTTCCAGCGACCCTCTACTCTAAATCAGCACTCAAGGATATTTTTTCTCCAATTCTAAGACTTGATAGTAATACTGTTAATGTTTTTTGTGTACTTGACACTTGCCTTTGTCCTTCAGCATGCAGTCCATCCAGAACCTAGGACTTGCTCTCATTGCCATGGCAGCTGGAGCCATCCTGGACACCAGAGGATATCTGGTTTTGGAAGTGTTTTTCTGCACCTGTATTTGCAGTAAGTATTTTTTATGTTTGTGTATTTATTAGATTATAGCATTTAAAACCCCTGTAAAGCTGGCTACATAATAGACATTTTTAAGCCTGCTCTCCTCCAACAGGGAGTGGAACCTGATTTGAGGCTTGTTGTGACCAGTTCTTTGTCTAAACCAGTGCATCCCAAAGTGTGGGCCTCAGAGTTACTTTAGGTGGGCCGTGAGAGTTTATTTACAATAACTAATTAGAGATAATTTTAAATAGATCATGAAATACTTGATTACAGTCTTAAAAGTAACAAAACAGATGTTTTGACTAATGTCATCTTTTTATTGTTTATTTTGTCTTCCATGGGTGTCATATTTTAACTGGCGTTGGATTAACTAGTGACACTCTCTTAAACATTCTACTATGCTGCATGCTTGCCATTTTTTAGGAATTTATCACACCCTTAGGAGGCATTTATGAAACCTGGGAAGAGTTTTTAGGACCTCAAAGTACATTTATAGAGATAAATATTAAACAAATGAATATAAGTGACTTTGCAGATGCCTGATAAAAACCAAATAAATGTTTTTAATAATTAATAATTGCTCCTTAATTGTACTTTGCAACTCCACAAACACTTCCCAATTGATGCTAATGTGTCTGAAAGCAAAGCATACATACTGAAATTCCTTTTGTAATGAAATAATAATAGGATAAATAAAAGGTAAATATTTGAGTCTTATTTTACAGTTGGGTATTGATGGGCCCCGGAATATTTACAGGTCTCAAATTGAGCCACAGAATACGTAGGTTAGGTTGTGTTAATTCTAAGGATTGTAATGTTTAAAATCAGTTCAAATGTCCTTAAGTCTGTTGTCTCCAAAGTTCCTTACATTGGTTTAGATTTGAGAATTGTCTGGTGTGTATCTAGCCAAACACACCTCAGAGTGACTTGGTTACTGATTTCTATTTTGATTTCCCCCTTGTCTCACTTGAAGTCGCACTGATGGCAGTTGTGATGCTGTACTTTGTGGATTATCTCAGGGGTAAGAAGTCTCTTTCTCACTTGTTTCTGCTTTCCTACACCTCTTTCTTTTCTTATACGACGTCTCTTTGCTTCACTGCCATTCTTCATCACGCCTCTTTCCCTAAACCACACTCAGCCACTTCATAATCTCTCCGTCTCCCTCTCTTGCTCCAGGAGGAGACCTGAACCGGTCAGCCTCAGCCCGTGCCAAACTTCAGAAAGAGACCTCTTCAGAAGCAGAGTGAGTAGCCTTGACCCTTCACCCTCCATAACAGCTTTTCCACCCACTTTATCCAACAATTAGACAAGCATCTCAGAAACGTAATTAAAAACCCACTCATGTAATCAAGCAGCACAGGCATTTTTGGATAGAAAAACTTGTTCTAATTTACCCTGAATGTGTCCTTAGCTGAACTTGTTGCGGCCTTTTCATGTAAATCTATTGACTTTTATTCTAGCTTGTTTTAGTGTATTCTCTAGAGCATCCAGTGAGGTAAAAAAATTACAATTTAAAAGGCCAAGCATCATTTTAATGTGATACTTACTGTCAGTGTTGATGTTTTCCTCATTAAGGAACACTATAGTGATGTTTTTATGGATTTGCTCTTTAATCCCATATTCTTCACTGCAGCCATGTGACTCGCATGCAAACCAGCAGATTTATATTCCATTTTACTGTAGGTCCACAACTCCTGCTTTTAATAGCTGACAAGGTTCAGGAGTGTACAGAGGTAATGAGTCACATTATCCACGATACGTTGGCTGATTAGACTTTTATTTGTTCTTGAGTGCCTATTGCAGCAAAAGTGCTCACTGCTGTGCAGGTACAATGTGTGTAATTATCACAGCCACTGTTAACATTTTTCTAAGTACTCATGTTTTAAGAAAAAGTAACCTTTCTAGACTGTAGGTTAACATGAGGCGTATTTTATTCTGGTGAATCTAAGGTTTTTTTTAAATTGCTGCAAAAAAAAAAAATCTCAGTAGTGATTAATCTAATATATATAGTGATTTATGACTTAAAGGCTTAAAATGCTACTTTTAAAGCAAAACTAAAATCATTACTTATTCGAACACATCTCCTGTAGCCCAAAGCTACTTTGGCCCTTTCTGTCACCACACTTCCCTGCCCCTCCCATCTTGTTTCACTATTAAATGTTTATGATGCATAGAGATGCAGACAATTGCTAATAAACACAAAACAAACGCAAAAAAACATAAGAAATATGTTATATCCAGGGACACTTGAAAAGCTGATAAGTGTTCCTTGTCAATGTGAACACAAAACTGAGAGCAACAAACGCAGGGGTCGTTTAATTTCACCGTCATGGCTGGTATGTGTAATTCTCAGCAAAATGGCATGGTGTGATGTGTATTTTTCTGTAAAGAAATAATACTGATAAAATGGTTGTCACAATATCAGAATTATAAACTTTGATGTGATTGTATCAAGAGATATTGAAATGCACGATATTAGATTTTTAACTGTAATTTCAAATGATTTTTGGCTGATATCCATACTTGTATATAAATGTAGTGATGACCTAAAAATTCATTCCTTGAAACACACAATCTAATTTATTTGGTTGTATTTTGAGGATGAACAAATAAACATATGCCGGTCTTCTAAATACACTTTTACGTGTAAGGAAGGGTGATGAATCAAGAATGAGACTTGAGCTGATGTAGGTCTGTCGATCCAGCCCATTAGCACTAACTTATTTTTTCATGTAGCCAATATTTACAGCTGATATAAGCAGGTTTTATAGCCAAAATATACGTTGTAAATATCTGCAGAAACTTTCATATCTGCTGATAACAATAATTCACTTTCTAAGAAAATATCTGTCGATATCATGCTGATAATATCATGCATCCCTCGTCAAGCTTGTTTGGGAACAAAATAGAATCCTTCCAATTAGCAAAAATTTGACCTAAAAACTCTATAAAGGCAAAATTTGCCTAAAAAAAAAACTTTCAGAATTTTCTACACTGAAATACCATTTGTTTTCAAAATATTAAAATTTCCATTATTGTAATATTTTATCGAAGAATGCACAAACGTGATGATATTTAGTCATTTATTTAACCAAAATAAATTAGAGATCTGTCAAAATTGCATAAATATGTTGGACAAACTCCTCGCCAATTTGTGTCAGGAGTTTGGCTGCAATTTTTGTCTTATTAGAAACAATAAATCACTAAATATTGAGTGTCTAGGACTTCTATTTTTTGACGCATTTTTAACCAGGTATCAGTATCATTTGATACAATAATGTGTAATAATATAAATGCTCATAATTCAAATAAAATGATAATTTCTCAACATTTAGACCAGTTATTTCCAGTGGATTATCCTGTGGAAAATAAGCATACTGCTGTTAGTGACTTTTACTATAAACAGTCTTTTCACTTAGCTTTGGGCATGCCATCTTTTTTTTTCTTTTTCCACAAATTATTATCAATATAGACTGTATTGATATAAATGATAATGTCTTACTTAACATCTTACTTGAAGATATATCAGTACATCTTAAAAACTTGATATATTGCCCAGCCCTAACCCCACAATATATTTCAGTAAGATACAGTGCTTAACAAATGTATTAGACCACCACCCAAAGTAAGGTTTATGCCACAGCTGCCCTAAATTAACAGCATTGGTAATTACCAAAATCATTTTTTTATGTTTCTGCAATGGTTAATTCAGCAATATGTAGAAGCTCTTTAACCCAAATGATATTTTCAATGCTAAAATATAACTATTATTGTTATCCATGAATTTTCAAATGTACTGATTTACAAAAAAACTGAAAAAATAGTAAAGCACATTATTATATCTTGATTAATATGTCAAATTATAGTTATTTACTTGCATTCCTGAACAGAAAAAAATTGTTTTAGTGGTTGAATGTTATGCTTGATTAATTTCTGACTTCTCAGAGAAGCCCAATGAGCTGGCTCAAATTTGAGTATAAAAAGGTGAATTCAGTTTGAAAATCCTCATGCCTGTTCAAAATGGTAAAACGTGGAGAGCTGACTGAAAATGAAAGAGTCTGCATTAAAGCACGTCATGATACTGCATGGTCTCTGAGACAAATATGACAGGTGGTCTAATAAATTTGTTAAGCAATGTATATTTGATTTTTGCTTGATCAGTATCCAGCATTAATTTCAATAATTAGCCTATAATCCTTAGTAAACCTCATAGTGGTTAGTCTTGTCTAGACAATAAATGACATTTACATTTATATCTAATAATATTCAAACCAAGTTAGCAGGGGCTCTAAACATACAGTATTATATTTTTGTGTGAGTGAAAGCCAGCTTTGTTGACTCACTGTGCCAAACCTGGACATCTTAAGGAATGAAGTTGTTGCTTTGACGCAGTCAGTTAGGGAACTTTATCTAAGTTTTATATGTCATGGTCCTACGTTCTGACTTGTCAGTCACACACCACCTTTGGTTGGTTTATTTAGTGTTTAAAAGGCACATTTTTCTTGGTGGGTTTTAAAACTTTCTATTCTTATTTTTGGCACTGGTCACAGCTGTTTCTCCCGCTCTCTCTCCCTCCATGTTCTGTGTCTTAATAGTAGTCTTTACATAATATTGCTGTTTTATGTCATGTGTAGCTCATGCTGTGTGAGAACATAGACTAATATTTCTGGTCCATGCTGTTGCTAATATTTTCCAGATGATGATGAGGAGGAGGAAACACACATAGTCCTGGGCATCAGAGCCAGCAGGCTGCACTGTCCACCCCAGAGCTGTCAATCAACTGCCATGGGGCAGGACTGTGCTACTGACTCCGCCCAGTGCTGTCATCTGTGGCTCTTCCCACCAGAACTGACTGTCTGGCCCTGGCTTTACATAACAGACTATAAGTTCATAGCTTATCTTGTCCTTTTCGGCACACAGACAAATGACATATAACCGTTTGGACTCTCTGACTTCTCATACTGACTTCATCTTCTCCAAAGTTCACTTTCCACTGGGTGTGTGTTTTTGCATGTGTGTGTGAGAGTGAGAGTGTGTGTGAGAGTGGGTTTTAGTTGGATGCTTGCAAACTATTTCAAATGTTCAGCAGAGGATGAAAGTTATGTCCTGTGCAAAGGTGCCTATATCCTTTATAAAAAAGCTTGATTTTATTACATGTCAATGCAATTAACAATAGGGAGTTCCTATATTAATCCACTTGTTTTATATGTACATAGGCAGATATGTGTGGATGTTTTAAAATGTTTTATATCCTTCTTTGTTAAAATTGTAAGCAGGACTTTATTACTTGCCTAGTTGTTGACAACTCAGCAGCTCATTTATGTACTTAGCATTTGTCAGCACTCACAAATAATTGCCAATCAAAATCTTCCCTTCTGGACTCCTCCAAGGCAAGCTAAGTTCATTTTCAGTTTAATCATACGCCTCATTGACCTTTCACAGTAGATAATCCCAAAAAGAGCATAGTTTTTCATTCTTTAAATTTTTATTGCTTGATTCTTTTTATATCTTAATTCCTTTATCTACTCTTTACTGAGTTCAGAGGTTCATGAGAATTAATTTTCTGTTGCATCATCAAATGGTACATTACTATAATGATAAGAACAAGAGAGTTGGACACTTTTGAATGCATTTACCCCTGTAATGATATTCACAATTTTAACTTTTACTGATTGTTTTATCAACATGACCTTTTCGAAACCAACCTAACATGATAAGACCAGTCCATCTTAATGGATAGATACTTGTATCTGGTATATGTGTATTGAACAGAAAAATTACTAGATATCTACATTTTGAGAAATTTTGAAGTCGTAAACTCACCAGGAGGCCACCATGTTTTAGTCGAGCTTCAGCGGTCCTCTACCCCATACTATTTCTATACTTAGTTGCCCATCAAATCTGTATTATAAACATGATAGCACTGTTATTGAAGAGAAAATCATGAAGGCATTACCCTCAGTGTAAACCAAAGTGAATGTAGTTCTAGAGGCAAAAAGACAGCATGTTGAGCTGATATTATAGTGTCTGTATTAGTGCATGCAGAGAGGGAGAGCAGAGTAGTAGTCCTGGCTGTTGACGCCCACACAGATATAAGTTTGCTATGCTCACCTGGTCTGATCCTTACCATTCCCACATGTCTCAATAATCATCTGCACCTTTCCTTCTTAATATGCAAACAATCACAGAGCCCATTCACCTTCATTAGCATTTAAAACAGTAAATAATAGCAATATACCATGAACACAAGCGGTAAAGAGACTCATGTCATTAAACAAGGTGATAAGAATGTAGAAACAAAGCATTTAAAGCATGGACCAGGTGATTTTGGTTAAGTTCTAATACTGAAGACATAAACAAGGTTACACGGAGCCTAAACAGAAACAAAATGTCGGCATTTTGTGATTTCATACATAAATATTAACCGAAATGATATTTCGTGTGAGTTTCCTCTATTAATTTAGAGACTCACAAGATACGTGATTGATGTCACATCACGCTTTGCCAAACAGCGCTAGTGCAAATGCAGAAACTGGAGCGGAGAGCATGAATGACTCTTAATGGAGAGAAAGAGACACAGAGAGGCTGTGATGTGTCCTCTGTGTCACAATAGAGAGGAACTGCTTTTAATAATGACTTAAATGTGAATGTTTTGAATACTTTTTGTCACAGAAGATGGGAGAAAAAGTTTGTGCAAAAAAAAAAAAACCCTTAGTCATTTTTTGTTTACTGTGTGTAAGACACAACAGTCTTTAGGTTTCTTCTTTTATCTTTATAGTCCCATAACTTTTTAGTGACATTGCTGCAGCACGCGTATTGTTAAAGCCCATGTTGTCCTGAAAAACAAGGATGTTTGGAGCTTAGCTGTGCACCACAAGGTTGATGTTTTACAAGCTTTTGTAGACAAAAAGTCCCGGTGAAACACAACTTTTTTTTAAATACTGTCTCTTCATGCTTAACACTGTGTTCCATAGGGCGCATTTCTGTGTGCTTAAAAAGAAAAGGAAAAAAAATCAACAATTAATAATGCACCATTTGTGTTTGTGGTATTTTGCCATTGTTCCCTGCTTTTAAAGGCTATTGAAGGTGAATAAAGCTCTGTGTTTATTTGCAAAGAAAGAGGGAAAGCGTTCAGACAATCACATCATCACATTGGGATATGATGCGGTACAATGGGTGACAGTGGCTTGCACTGCTCTCCCAGGTAGGCTCTCTCGCCAAAAGAGAAACTATAATATCAACTCCACCTGCTGTCTTTTTGCCTCTATAACTACATTCCCTTTGATTTACACTGAGAGTAACATCTTCATGATTTTGAATTCAGTTACAGTACGATCATGTTCATGAAACAAAGATTAATGCAAAAGGTGACTAATGCATAGGTGTAGTACGGGCAGAAGATCGCTGAAGCTCAATGACCTCACACTACCCAGAGTGCAGTACAGACTAAAACATGGCAGCGTCCTATTGAGTTAATTTAAATGTAAAAGTTTCTCCAAATGCAGATATCTAGTGAGTTTTTCTGTTCAGTATATATAGAAAAGATACAAATATCTGTCAATTTGTCTGATCATGCAGAGTTCCTTTTAACTTTTCAACTCCATGTATAAATGATGAAGACTGGGTTTTGCTCGTTTATCATGCTCAGGTAATTAACTTGTTGCGAGCAATGCTCCAAACTTATTTCATTTGAAGGATGAGACAAAATATCCATGCACTATGTGAAACTCTCATCATTCCAGTAACTTGGGATCAGATTAGTCTCCCTATGATATCACCAGGGTTGCACTGTGGATGATAAACATTCACTACCTCAGGTGGGCAACTTAGTCAACAAAGTATAACGGGCAACTCAACACCAGCTGTAAATCAGTGATGTTATTCTCTCTCCATTGTTACATTTCTGACTTTGTTGAGTGATGTGCGAGTACAGCCTGGGGCACTGTGACATCACTGGTTGTTATGGTTACAGGTGTGAAAGAGTACACTTTTTTACCACAACTGTCAGTGATGCTGCAGGAGGAGAGAAACTTTAAACTCTGATTTTCAATCTGATGTTAGTTGCTCTAAAAAGATAAGGCTCACTAATGTAAGAAGAAGGTCAGTAGCGTTTAGTTAACATGTTGTGATTGCACATTAAAGTGGCATAAGTGTCATACACAGATTCATGCCGACTGCCTGAATTGCTACTATATGCACTTTGTTTTTTTTGACAGCAGTGTAGTCTTTAATAGCTGAAAAATATCTGTGTTAAACTGCATGGTGTTAAAGGTCTGTGTATGAGAAATTATATGTAACTACAGATCTGTTGTACAATCAGAGTGGGACTGAACAGGAAGTCCCATGAAAAATCTTTTTCTTTTTGTTAAAGCAAATCACATTTGATACATGGTTTTTCAAGGAACAATGCATTTTATTAAACATTGGTAAACACTTTTGAGTTCTCTCATTTTGATTCCCTTTTCTGCATTTTATTATTAGCTAACATGCTTTACCCTTCTTTAACTCAGATTGTGAGTAAAATATATAATATATATAATCCTCACTGTACAGGTGATTAAAAATGGAAACACTGTTATTATTCCTGCAGGGTTAAGAGGCGACCCAGTAAACTGACAGAGGGTGAGCTTGCTAGACGAGCACCCATGTCTGCTTTTGGCTTACGTAACAGGTACCTCTCCAGGCTTGGCGCACAGGTATGCACACACAGATACCTAAACATGAATCCATTATTTTACTTCCAGCCTAGGTATGACACTGAAAGAGTATGTTTTGTTGTTCTATAGGCAGTTTACTGTATTAACATGGCTGCCAGTACTTTACAAAGTCATACTCAGATTCTGATATAGTTGCCTTTATATTTTCCAGGTTGGTATATTTTAATTCAGATTAATCAGTTTTACTTGTAAAAGGGTTATGCACAATATTAAAAACAAATGTTGCCTTGTAATGCGTAGTATCAGAGTTAGCACAAATTTAGATTGCCAAGCAGTCACCATTGGGAATTTGATCAGTTGATTTTATTCGGCTCTGCCTAAATGGTAAACATCTGAAATGACCAAGAATAGCGAAATCTGGAATGCAACATGTATAAGTGAAAATATTATTCACATTTCATCAACAAGGCTACCATTAACTTTTAACCCCTTCCTAGTTAAAACAACTGTTTAACCATACTCTAGCACGGTCTGAACTTCCAATCTAATCGTAGTGCTAGCTAAATAATTATCTTTCCTTAGAGTAGTTGAAAACTTGTGTAAGTAAGTAGCTAGTGTCAAGCTTGTAGCTTAATAGCTTACAACCAAAACAACACATTGATGAACTTATTAGGACAGGTAACATTTAACTAATTCCAAACTAAGATTGCTTCCTCAGCCATGAAGGACTTCTGCCTGTCTTTTCTAATCATGTGAAACAAAAGAGTGATGACAGCTTGGAAGAGATAGAATGCTAATATGTAATTGCAGCAAACGTGTCGATATGTTGTTAACCTGAATATTACTCTGGATTTTCACAGTCTATGATTGCATCTGTAATAGACTGACGGAAATTCGGACAAAAGTTGAGTGAGGTCAGAGACTGGGTTACTATAAGAGGCTTTTTGAGTCCAACTGAGCCCCTGAAATATCGTCAACACTGTCCAAACCTAGTAGCAGACAGTGGTGGAGTATTGATGGGTCTCAAGCCCTCTGATGAACAACACTGGCAGCTTACAGTTATACCAGTCATTCCTCTAGATATGCTGCTTGTTTCCCTATTTAAACCAAGACAGACGAGCTATTTTAAAAAAAAAATACTGTCCAGTGTATGGCCATAAAAACATGAACTTTTCTGACCAAAATCATATTTGGAACCCAGCAGTAAACGTGTTTACCTCTGCTGTAAATATCGGCATTTTTATGGCTTCATTTTTCAACCATTGAGGTTGCTGCTTGCTTTAATTATACAGGCAATCCTAGTCAGGAAGTAAAACTGTTTTAACCAAGAGGTGGTTGAATTTTAATACGGTGGGTTTGTAACTGCTGCTGCTGTGTCTATATGCTGTTTTAAAGGTGTGGTGTTTAAAAATGGTAATATTAGCAACATCTGTAAGTCAGATTCTAGATTGTGATGCTCACTTCTCTGGTGGTAAAAGTAGCAACCAGTGGAATTTTGAAAAAATGCAATCAGTATTTCGTCCCTTCTGTGGTGCTGTAGAAACATGCAAGATGCAAAACTCCAAGATGGCAGGGTCCATAGAGGGGACCCTCCCTGTGTATGAATAATTAATAAATATTATGTTTAATTTTCACAAAGTTTGTCCTGCTAAATGCTACTAGACTAAATATTACACACTGCAACTTTAATACAACCTACAATCCCTCCGGCCTTTTTACTATCTGATCAGATTCTCAGTGCAATTTTATAGAAAGATGTTGCCATTTAGCTATGTTGGATAAAAGCTCATTTTGCTGTTGCTTTACTGAAAAGTAAACCATTAATTTTCTGTACTTGTAGTTTATTACTTATTTATTATAGATTTATTTATTGTATTTTATTCCCTTCTTTCCCTTTTCTCCTTTCAGCTCCCAGTCCACCACTCCACCCATCTGTCCTCACTGGCCTACAGGAGTGTTCTGAAATGACGTCCTTCACTCCTTCACTCTGACACTTTATAACTGAAGACAAGTATGCACTACTAAAGGAGGATTCTTACACACTGACCTCTTGACTGTTGTTAGGGGTATTTAGATTGGGGATGTTTTTTCTAACTTGTATCATTATCACATTAGTTATTTATTTTTGATTTGCCTTAACTTATATTCATTTTTCCACACTTGGAGTATTGTGCCTTTTTTATTGAAACCACGTTTTTTGTATGAGTGAATCTGGACTGACGCGTCAAGGTTCTTTGATGGGGTTTTTTTAAAGACTGAACCTTCTGCAACCGACAGAGGGCGCCAATTCCCTCAAATGTTTGTCACCTCTAGTCACAGTGTAATGCTTTCAGAGCACCTTCAGCACGCGTCATCAGTTAGTGCCTATCATTTTGCTTGTCCTTAACTTTTTGTTATTGATGGCAAGAAGTTGTAATACATTTTAGTGATTAAAATGACTTACCTCACAAATTAGAGACTTCTGTGACCTTTTGAATCTTTCAAATATTCTTATATTTTAAAACAATAAACTGACGGACCAAATACTTGATGGATGCTCCCTACTCTCTGTTCCCTGGTCTGCACACTCCTTTCCTCCTCATTGGCCGTCTGGATCGTAGACCGAAGTCACCAGAGCCTTAAAAGCTAAGGATTTACGCAGTCAAGCAACTGATAACTCATTTACCTCCAACCATGCTGAAAATAATGAGTCTAAAATGTCGACAAATATGAATTATGGTTTTGTGAATAAAAATACACCACATGTTGACACATGTTCGCAGCGCTACTGTAAAACATCTTGGTCATGACGTAAGTTTGAGACAGCGATTACAGCACCCTGCAGGAGCCTATTCAAGGCCTGGTCAATGTATTGTATTTGTGCTATATCCCCACATTATAAAAAGTTATCACAGAACAGAAAAAGAGCAGATCTAGGCCATGCTTCTCTTTGTGACTTGCCCTTGAGGTCCATGATCTGCCGTCTAATAATGGTATTGTTTACGCCTCGGCGCGCAAAGATACGTACGTAAAACTACAGCGACAAGGGGTTAGAAGTCACCCAAAGAGCGCGAGATTTGGATAGCGTTGGGATCACGAACATGCTGCAGTAGGTGGCAAAAGGAGAAATATGGCAGTCTCAAAGGCCGCTACAGGCCACAGGATGCAAATGGCTTGGTTGAAGTTCGTACTGCTCCAGTGTGCATCCGGATACGCATAACCAAGGTATGGCATCCTAAGAAACCAACATGCCGTAAGACAAAAGGAAGATTCAGTTTTAATTGGATACTAGACGAAAAAGGAAGGTAAGACAAAGCAACTTTATTCACAGAGCTCCATTCGTACAGCAATGCAAGTTGCTTTAAACGGCCCCAAAAAGAGACAAGGCATATAAATATGATATCTGATGTTTGAATTTAAGGCCCTTCCGTTTAACTTAAACTAACAAGAATATACGTATTTTATGCTTTCACTTTCTGCTGTTTATGTTTGGCGTCTTCTTGATTGAGGAAAAACTCTCAAATAAATCCTGCTTGTTGGTTTTCTAACTTTAAACCCACACCTGAGCCAGCATTATCCAGGATGCTAACAACTATATTGGCACACAAACCGCTCAGCTTTTCAAACACGACACAATTGGCTGATATTCCCTTACTGTGTGATCGCCCTTCCCCAGGGAGAAGGCGTGCAGGATAATTAATGCTGTGAGTACAGCCGATCGCCAAGTTAAACGACACCGTCGACGCACGCGGTATAAAAAGGGCGCGCACGCTCAGCGTCCCATTGGCTGCGAGGAATTTTTCCAAGTGTGGTCTTCTCCTCTCTGGCTGCTACCGGCTCACTTCTCACTTCGTCCCCGTGTCTGTGTCACCCACCGCGGAGTGAAAGCTCGTCATGCTGAGGAACGGCACGTACAGGTTAGTAGTGCACATCCAAATCCTCCGTGTGCTGCAACAGTTTTATATTTAGGGTAGCTCCAGATCAGGCTGCTTCGACATGCACAGCTGATGCACATCCTGCATGACGTTATCTACTCTGCAGCTGGACAGAGAGCAGTACAGGCTGTTCATACCACTCAGGGATTATTGTGTGGAATATTCTGGAGTTTTTGTGTCCTAACTTGAGCGGTGTCCTTCCAGAAGCATGTACCAGGGGGAGGAGGCGAGGCTGCGCAGCGGGACTTTAGCTGTGGCTCGGGAGAGAAAACACCTTGCTCTGTGCATTAATAACCAGGTAAGATGCGTTCAGATGACCTGGAGATCATACGTCATTACTGTAAACTACACTGCGTGCATCTGTCTTTCTCTCTTGTGAGAAAAAAAGCGAATTGAAGGTGTTCTTCTTTGGTGAGAAACATTTCAACAATGATGTAATCACTTTCTGATCTTTTTTTAGTAAGTTGCTTATTCTTCTCAGATGAAAACTCTTTCTTAAAAGGAGGAACAAGCCAGTAGCCCTCCCAGGCGGAACACTGTATTAGATCTATATTTTCCTGCAGTATGAGCAACTATTCTCTAGTGGTTTAGCACTGGAGAGTCAACAGAGAAGTATCAGCACCACGGACAGCGAACTCTATCTGTATGTATAGCTCATGTATTGCAGCTTTGACTTTTTCTTCCCCTTACATGCTCATTCAAACTGCACACTTGGCTGAATGTGTTGGGGGAATTGCTTTTTCATGTCAGCTTTAGGCCACTTAAAGATTTTGTCATGGCAGTAGCTGAAAAGGTCTCATTAATACTACATAAGATATCTCCTGCTTTAAAACGCCTTCATTACCAGCAGGAAGCAGTGAGAGTATGGAAAGCTGAACTTCACAGCTTCTCAAAGACTCACACAGGGAGGATATTCTTTTAAAATCTCATAGAAGTTAGTTCGATAGGGGTAAAAGTTGTAATTTTCTTCACGATTTGAGTCAGAATTGCTTGAATGCTCTCTGACAGATGTTTTCTTGACTGAGTGTAGGAGCAGAAGTTCACCTGGTTTCATTGAGCTCCTGAATATTTAATGCCAGTGATGTAGTGTTGCGCATTATCGGCGGCTGGGGATATTGAGCGTGAGCCCTGAAAGCACTGTTCCATCACAGCTTTTGACTTACTCTGCAATATATTAAAATGGTTCAACACTCCTGCACCCTCACATATACTCTTGTTTCTTGCATGTCACCTTAAATGCTCCAATTTTGCCGGCAGATTTGCTTGAATTCACCACCTGACAGTTGAATTTTATTAAAAAATATGGCATTTCTGAATCTGATCTTGCTAAACTCTGTCAGAAGACACTTAGGGAAAGCGTAGCCCTCACCAGTAATTGGTGCTTGAAATATGACTGAGGGTAGAAATGTAGGTTATTGAATATGGAGGCTTCTCCACTTGCATGTGAATCAGATTCATTGCTGAGGCGTGAAGCACATTAATCTATCCAGCTATTACCCCATAATCAATGGGAGCGCTGAATTTTACAGCCATGGGGTCCTAGTTGTTAACCATTTTACACAGAGCTTATTTAAACAACATGCCAGGAGGGGGGTCACGTTTAATGGGGTTAAGAGTGAAATACGCCACACGAGTGACATTGTTGACACAGCAGTTACTGCCTGCATCTCTATATCATTCGTCAGCATCATGCATGAAGCTCCAGAGAAAATGTCCCAGGACTTTAAATGAGAAAACAATGCATACAGGTGACCCTGCACTGGCTCAGCAGCAGAAACTGTGGGAGTCAGACATTGATAAGGCGTGCTGTAATGTATAAAGAGAGAGAGAGAGAGATGTACATGAAGGGAGTGTGGTGCCAGAGAGAGGCGTCATATTTCAGAAGTGCATTATCGTCTCTCCCCCAGTGGGACAGAGCCGTGCTGAGTGCTGTTTGCTCCAGCTCACTCAAACGCCCCGCGATTGAGTCGTAATAACCCGTGCAGGAGCGAGATGAGCCTGCACACTGACAGATAGGTGTCTCCTGGCCCACCATGGTCATGCGACAAAGAATTATTTATCCACTGTGAATGTGTGTGCACTGTGCTTTAATGCAGCTGGAATGAAAAATGTAACACACTTTATTTAAAAGGAAATGCTCCGTAACTCCTCCAATCCAAACATAAAAGATGCACGCATGGATGCACACCACTGCTAATTTACTTGTCATTTCAATCCCGTCCTGGAAGCATAAACCAATGAGTCAGTCTTCGAAGACATGATAGACACATGTGAGAGAGAGACATCATATGTGTGTTAACAGGCTCTGGATCCCTCCCTCACCATATGTTAACCAGAACAGCTCCCTATTGGTTAATACTAGCAAGAACAGTCCCAAGTGTTTCATTTTGCACTGTGATGGAGTGAATCTTGTCATTTCCAGACAAGCTCCACACTTCTTAGTATGTCCCCTTCTTCTCTTTTCCCCCTCCATATTTAGATCAACTGCATGTCCTCTTCTTTCTTCTTGCCTCCATCATTGTACATCCCAGATACTGTCATTTCATCCTCTCATTGTTCTCCGCTTCAGTCCCTGTGGTTTTGAGTACTTGTGTATATTCTTTGTGCGTATGTGGTGATAACATTTATCAGTTTGCAAAAATCAGCAGAAAATTAATCCACAGCCGTTTAGATAATGGATTGATCACCATTTAGCAGGCAGAAATGAAAACCATTAGCTTGTCTGAACATCTAACATGGGATGTTTTAATGTTTCATTTTCCCTAAAAGTGTAATATTAGACATTCTGAATATTAATTTAACAGTAATCATATAACATTGTGTAAATATATTGTGAATTATTACTTCCTATAATCAGAGTGAAGTCAGACTTCCTCTAGGTGTACTGTTTTCAGCTCTATCTTCACAATGATGGGATGGTGCTCCCTTTGGCCTTTATATGACATTTTGCATTAGCAATACATTTTTGGCATTTACATACTAAGTGACTGCTCTTTAATAGGGGTGTTCATATTATGCATTAACAATGCATCTGATGTTGGAACACAATTAACCACCTACTATGCAACCAACAGCCCAGACATAATTTCTGTGGCTCTCTTATCATGGCTTTGTTCCTTACATGCTGTGTGCCATAAATGAATGGAGACAAATTAGCCACAAGCTAAGATGCTAGTAGCATCTTCAACAGCTTTTCCCCCTCTTATTATCATAAACAGGTTTTAAAGCAGTGGTTTCCAACTGTTTTTCCTTGGAGACCCCCCTTATTGTATCAAAGACAAGCTGAATCCCCCCAAAACACATGAAAGAGTGATGACAAAATCAGCATCAGTTTAATTTTTTAAATTGAAAAAACCCTAAGAACACAGGTCCACATGATTTTATTGCCACAAGACAAGTATTTCATGTGTTTATTGTGATTTTAAATCCAATTTTGATAATCTCAGTGCTAACAAGGCCTCATGCCCCCCCAACCCCCCGAGATCTATGGTAGGAACCAAAGCTTTAAAGGACACAGTGATGTACTATTTAGCAAATATATCTTGTGCGGTACTGGTTAGATTGAAATGACAACTCAATTTAAGAGGAGGTGCATAGGAGTTATGATGTGTTCACAGATGAGCTGGTTCTGTGAGCCGACTCTTGGCTCCCATTTGAAAGACTGCTTTTATCTGTTGTTGTTGTTTTAAATGTATTAAAGGAAAATTGATCCCAAATGAAGAAGTGTTTTGGAGCAGAATGACCAGATCTTATTACTGAGCTGAGCAAAAAAGCCCAAATCTCTAAAAAGAGCTTAAATTCCCATCACTTCAAGCAAGAATGGATGACATAAATAAGGATGTGTGTTTGTTTTTTTTTTCCAAATACCACAGGTCATCTCAGCTGATGGCCCAGGCAAAGCAAAGGGATCGCTAAGGGGCTTGAGCCCAGTACGATTCTGTAAAGGTGCCAAACCTCTCAGATTGGTGAAATATAAGTTACTTCTGAATGCTGTGATAGAGTTGGATACACAAATGCACCCTGACCTAAATTTAGCTTTTGTTGCCAAAGTGAAATTGATCTAATCTTTTATACCTGTAAGAGCATAAACACACACTGCGCTGAAAAAAAAACCGATTTTAGCATTGTGTTGAGTACTAAAATGTTCTACATTTCCAAATTCCTGCCCTACCTGTTTCTTAACTTAAAAATAAACATCAGACAGTATCTTCCCTTTTCTTCACACCTGCCCCCTAGTGTAAATTCAACATGTTATATTATGATTTAAGAATGAGGACACATGGAGAACAAGCCTTTTTTATGTTTAACTGCTTCATATTTTCCAGAAATGATGTTGGCTGGCATTTTAAATTTAAAAATTGTATTTAAAATTGCTTCAATATAGTGCAAATAATGTCCTGATTAGCAGAAAATGGTGGCAGTGTGCCCCTGGGCCCTCCTAAGTTTGTGAGTAAGTCCCAAATATTCGACTGGCACTGCTCTCTTCTAAATCAAATCATATGTCGAAGAGACAACAGTTCATTAATATCTATAATTGCACCTTCTCTATAGCTCCTCTGTCTCAAGGTGTCCCCCAGAATTCGGTGCTTGGTCTCCTCCTGTTCATCCTGTTCTTGCTCCCCCTATGCATCATGATCCATGACCATGGTCATCATTTCCACTGTTATGCTGACGATGTCCAAATTCACATTTCAACTATTACTATATAGCTGTTGCTTTTTTGTTTTTTTTTTTTTAAACTAATGCATAATGTCTTTGAGTACTTTAAAAGTGCTTTTTAAATAAAATGGGTTATCATTAGTTTTGGCTCCACCAATAGTTGACCAGGTGGTCTTTGATGCATGCATGCAATCCAGTCTGGATGAAGGTTTTTTAGACCACCTCAATATAAAGTTGCATTTTAAAATGTTCTCAGGAGCCATTTAGGTGCATCCACACCTGTCAGTGAGGATTATTTGGCATCCAAATGCTGAAAATGGATGTTAATTTCTGTTAATGCATTGTATAAAAGGGGTGTATCTGTCTCTCAGAGGCTCAAACATGTTTCATACATTTTTTCACTTATCTATCTATCTAAAACTATAGCAACAAAATCAACTTCAAGATTAATAATGCCACTTGAAATTAATTCTAAAATCTAGTCTGAGGATGTTTATCAGCACTTGTCTGCAACTCTCTGTCTCAAAGATACAGTACTTGCTGGTGAAACGAGAAGGGAGGAGAGGGGGGACCTGAGGGATGAAGGTGGTGTTTCCACAAAGAGTGTTTGTTTTGGTTTAAAGATCTGCTCTGACCTTCGCATTGTAAGCCTTGAACCCCATGAGACCATTGTTGTTGGATACAACAAGAAGCGATATGTTAAAAAACGTTAATAACTTTTGAACCATAAATCGTAGTCAATTTTTTTTCTTGCAGCCTGCCGTTGTGCCGTTCTGATGATGCTATCCATGCCCTTGTAGCCTGTATGGTACCTTTTCGTGGGAGCCTGGAACATGGATGTCATTCTTGGGCATTTAAAATTAAATCCATGCCAGTAACTCTGCTGTTGAATGACTTTTTAACCATTTTTTACCCATTTTCTATGGTCCCTCCAGCTAGCTTAGCATTAGCCATCATATTGTTTGGTAACATGGGCTGTGACAACCATACAACCAAACTGTGTATGTCTGGCTGGGCAGATTGAGCTGGAAAATCTCATAATGATATGGCCCTCTGTGACACTGCAGAATAATTGAATAGTTGCACAAATTCAGCCAATCCAAAACAGCGGAAGGTCTTTTGTGTAAAAATGAAATTTTGGAGGTCATTTTGTTGCAGGTTTTATCTCCGTTTAGTTGTTTTCTTGTTTTTATAGTCCTATAACTTTCTTCATTTTAGTGACATTACTGCATATACACATATTCTTAAAGCCCAGTTTGCCCTTAGAAAAGGATGTTTAGAGCTGGACTGTGCACCACAGTGTTGATGTTTTACAAGTTTTTGGAGACAATAAGTCAAGATGAGACAAAATGGTTAAATATAGCTTAGGATTCAGAGGGTTAATTTCATTATTAATTTAGTCTTTTTAATAAGTTTAGCATGCCAACATGCTTCATTCATTTTCCCTTAAGACACATTTAAAGCTTCAGTAAGAATAACATGTTTGACTGCATTGACTTCATGACTGCATTTTCTAGGCAGTAAACATATGGGTATAAAAATAACCTCAGGTATATGTGCATCCTCACCTGTCAGTCTTCTCCTTCTGCTCCAGCCTCATGCTGATGGCTGTGTGACTGCAGATGCCTGGATGTTATTGTGTAAATGTATAGCTTATACATGCTGTTATCTGATCAGCATGCTTCCTCACAGCACTTCTTCCACAGTGAAAGTTTATCATTTTGATTCTTCATTTGTCGAAACCTTTGTGGCTTTTTCTCCCTCTCTGCTCCCTTTTTTCCACCCTTCTTGAGCATGATTTAAAGTTTGGAACAAAATTACTCTAACATATCATTTCTTTAAAGTAGCACGTGCTTGATTTATCCAGATAGCCGTAACAGTGAGAGAAAATAGCCTTTCAAATCATGTAATCTCATGAGCTCATCAGTAACACCTCCATCTCTCAGCGGGCTCTTCTTTCTCTTTTTACTCAGGCGAAAGAGTAAATGTTGACTTCCATATTACTCCTTGCACGCACCGCGCATGTAAATTGATTTCCGATGTTGCGATTAACGAGCGTCTCCAGCGGCACAGCTCTCCCCTCCTGATTGGATGTTTCCCGGGCTGATCTGCGATGGAGCTGCGGCTAAACAGCCGATAGTGTGATGCAGATGTTTCAAAGCTGCAGTCAAATCCTCTGAGATCAGATAGGCATTGTGTGTTTACATGTGACCGTGTGCATTCAGGTGTGTTTGTAGTCTTAGTGCACTCAGGTGTGTTTCCTTTTTCATGTTTGCAGAAAACACAAGTCTGAAGGGCACAAATAGCTGATCTCTCACACTCAAAGAAAAAAGATTTTCTCTGTTTCTGTGAGTCTTTGTGTGTTTTAGTGAGGACATTCAGGCCAGACTGTCATCGATCTCTTTGAAAGAACTAGGACTCAGAGAAATTATGATTTTAATAACTCATAAATTAAAGGGCAGCAGACTTTCTGCTACATGCTTTTCCTTTTTCCCTTCCTCCTCTCACTTTTCAACACGTATTACCATCTTCCTCCTCCTTCCCCAGCCTTTCACTCTATTGATTGCCCTGATTTTGATATAATGCGATTAAGCTGCTGACATGCTTACATATCCCCATTTTAATGCAATCACACATACAGCCATTAACTTAATAAATTGTCACATTCCCTATAGGGGAGAAATGCTTTTCCCTTGTCATCAGCTGTACTGTTGCACCCTTTCTGCTTCTATTGCTCTCATATAACTTTAGTGCATTTTATCCGCTCCAGAGATTCAATGCATTACGACTGGTTGTAAACACAAAGAATAGTTGCTGTAAAAGATGGGTAAACAATGATAGCAGCTGCAAAACACAAGTATATCAAGCTGGTGCTGAAAACTCAGAGGAATAGTAACACTTAACCGCGACACATTTGCAGGAGAAGCCTGTTTTTAATCATAGTTTTAAGGCTTTAATGTTGAATAGTTGTGTAAGTCAGGCATTAAAATCTCATTAAAATGTATTAAGGCTTCAAATCAGACATTTCTGTAGTTTTAAAATACCCCAAAAGCATATATTCCAATGTTTAAGCTCTATGAATGCATTTCACTAAGACGTTAATTAAACACCACTTTATCATTTTCCATGGGTCCTTTTTTAGCTTGAGAATTTGGACACAGTCTGCAGTTAAGGCAGCATAACACTCGATGATACAGTGTTATTGTGGACTCTTATTGGCCTTTTGCCTGGCATCCTGAACACTTAATCCCCACTGGCTGCAAGAAGGAGAGAAGAAGCAGGAACATTCAGAGCTGTTGAAGTAATGACAGTTTTTATCAGAATTGGACCACATTTATTACAAGAGCAGAGAAGAGGAAAGAACTACACTGAAAGTTTTTCTTTCTGGAAAAAGATGTTTTTTCTCTTTAGGAGAGGAGTTGGTGATAGTTTGAGAGGAGTCCGGCTGCAGACAGAAGATTTTAGATGCCTCCTCTTGCAGACCTGAGAAAAGAAGTGATTTAATTTGCTTGTTAAACATTTTAGAATTTTTTTTATTAAACTTTATTTGTAGACAAAGTACAGCAGTTACAGTCATGAAATAACCACGTTGTAAACATTACAGACTTAGCAACACATATAGACAAAACAAACAAACAAACAAAAAACGAGATAAAAAACAGAAAAAAAGGTCAGAGGTCTAATTTAGAATTAAATTATGTACAGTATTGACCCATTTTCAGAAGCAGTTATGTGAACAATGGCTCACTGTAGCTTGTATCTGAACCTGTATCTTGATCTTCCTCTCAGCTGCCAGCTGAGAGGAGGACAGGACAGCCACATCCATTAAGCCACATCCATTTCCTGAGAGGGGCAGAGTCAGGCGTAGAGTCAGATATCTCAGTAACATTTAAAGCCACAGACAGAAACAGCCCATTCTGATCAGGGCTGAAACAGAGGGGTTTTTAGACATACCAAAATCCTATACTGGAGTGTTTTTTCAGCAACAGCCTTCCCAGGTGTGTTTTGGGGACCTCTGAGACCAATATAAACTCATCTTAAAAGGGTAAAATATGTCCCCTTTAAAGCATCAACCTCACTCATATTCACTTTGCCATTTGGTTTGTTTACATTTATGACTGCTGCACATGCAGAGCGCTCTGCTCTTATTAGTTAACATCACTGACATCATGGAACAAATTGTCGAAGACAGGACAGAAATCAAACATGCTTGACCTTCTGTTGGGAGGTAGAGAGGTTTAGATTAGGTTTAGATATGTTTTTGTTATTCACTTTGACCCACTGCATGAGAGGAAACAACCGAAAGATTGATGGTTCCTGAAACCCTACAACTGTCCGATCAGGCTATAATCCTTCTGAAAACTGACCTCGGCTTTCGGGAGTACTGGACCCAGTTTAGGAACCTTTATTTTAGGGGTGTTAGAAGAATGTGAAACCAAAATTCAGACTACAAACTTAACTTAAGAATGTTATAAAAAAGGGAGCAGGTGACCTAGTGGTTAAAGGTGCTCCCCATGTATGCGGGTGGCCCAGGTTCGAATCCAGCCTGAGGGCCTTTACCGCATGTCTCTCCCCCACTCTCGACCCTGTTTCTGACTCTATCCACTGGCCTCCTCTATCTAATAAAGGCACAAAAATGCCCAAACATAAATCTTTAAAAAAAAAAAGAATGTTATAAAAAGATCATTATAATTACTACAGTTGGACCTCATATAATACATATTCAGTGCACTGACTAGATAGTTTTTTTGTGCTGTCTCTTTAACTCCCGAAGAACTTAAATTCATTTCCTATTTTGGCACTCAACGGTTCATGTAAACTCATTGTGCTTAACAAAAGCTTTAACAAGCAAAATATAATCTAACAAAAAGAGCAAATGAGCTTGGAAATGTACATAAAAAATGCAAAGCACAATTATAAATGACCTCGCGCTAACCCATGCAGAACTGGCATTCATACACTGATGGTCAGGTCTTTAGTTCCCTGACCTTTTCCTTCAGGGGAACACATTAGCGCACACACACACACTGACAAACTAACAGCAAAAGGCATTTTAACAAAAAGGATGTTTTAGGGCTGCTTTTCAAAGAGCTTTGAGCCTCCACAGACCTCAGGTCAGCAGGCAGTTTGCAGAGGATGACACCTTTGTGATTGAAGGCAGTTTAACCTGATGAAGTTTTGATTTAAGGCACATTTAGGAGGCTCAAACCTGATGATCTGAGGACTCTGACTGGGTAGAAGATAATGCATGAAATCTATAAATGATCATTTTTAAGTCTTGCTGATTGATTCACTTTAGTTGGAATGATAAACATTTTTGATCATGTCATGCATTTGTCACTGTTAATTCGTGCACATTCCTGATATTTTATGAGGTACTACATGAATGAATTTGTGCTTTATCATGCATGAAGTCATGCATAAATTCATGGTAATTCATGTACACTGACCATAAAGCGTTACCTGACACAGTATCCCTCTTTGAGCTGAGAGGAACTGCTGAGTGGGGTGGATTCCCTTAGGGTTCATAACTACGAGGGTCACCTTTCTCATTACACACTATACATCACTGAATCCTGCTTAGTACTGGTCTGAGAGCTGAATATATCCTTACACACAAGCACAAGAACCCAAACAAACACTCACAGCTTTCACCCAGCCAGCCAAACGAGAGATGAGTGAATACTTGAGATGAAGTGGAGCTGCTTTGGGAGCACATCCATCTGTCCGGTCCCATTGAGCTTGATGGTAGTAGATCCAAAATGGCCTGACTTTGGCCTCGGCCCTGCTGGCCTAGGTCCACTGTCTGCCTGGCTGGCACCTGCACTGCATATGCATGCTGCTGTGCAGCTGCAATAGCCTCCACACATCCAATTGTTAATCTTTCCCTTCAGCTATGTTTTTACGATTATATACTTCTTTGTTAACAAACCCTGAGAGGCTGCCACTCCTAAGGTTAATAAAAAGATAACACATAACCATAAAAAGCAGTTTCCCTCTGTTTTTTTTAAGTAATGCAGCTATGCCAAATAGACAGCATGCGTGGGTGGAGGAGCAATTACACATACAGGAAAAGCTTCTGATTTATTGCTGTAGGTTATCACAGCACAGCTTCCCCTTGTGTCGGATTCATGGTGTAGAGAATTAAAAAAACATGTTAACATATTGTTGCTTTTTACTGTACAGGATGAAGTGAAGAGGTACCATCGCTACTGCAATCACAGCGGAGGTCAAGCAGTTCCCAAGGCGGAGAGGTAAACTGTCTGTACTATTAAATGATGTTTTCTAAAAAGGTAGAGCTGATAAAGCCTCACTCTGCTTTAAAGAGGCCTTACTTTTTAAGTTTATTAGTACCATATTCATTATGTCTTTTAAGAGAACAAGTGCTGCTTCAATTATACTTCTGTCCAAAAGTCTAACACCCTTTCTTGTTATTTTCATGAAGAAACCGTCCTCCTAAAGGTGAGGAAGATGATGACAACAGCCCCCTTCGTCATGTGCAACAACAGCACCTGGAAATCAAGGCAATTGTGTAAGTACCAACTACAGCTGTTTCTTGTCGCCCTTAGACTGAAAACAAGAAGTGGACAGAATCACAAAGCTAATCTTATTTGAATGAGCAGCAGTTAGACACCTGCATGAATTAGAATACAATATTACTGCTCATTTTCTTTAAAAGACAAAACCTTATAATAAATATAAAACTAGTTTCTGGATTCTAGATCTCCAGAGGTATCAAAATAAATTGAACTCGTGCAGAATTAACAGTTATTGGGCAAAAAGATACATGTCATGCATTAGACATGCATTAGACAGACGTTTCTCATTGCCCTGTGTGCATCATTTTTGGAGAAATGAAGCAACATTTTGACCACTTTAGTCTGTGTTTGTGACAATTCACTAGAAATGGGTGGTAATACAGTAATACTGTATCCTGGGGTATTAAAATAGCCATGGTGTTGCTTTGATTATCATCATGAAGACAGTGCTGTGGGATTAGCGCACATTAATAATAAATTCCTCGAGGATATGTATATTTTTCCCACACACAGCACCACTGTCTGTGTATGAACATACTTTAAAAGTGATGACTGAACTCCTGTTAATCATGTCGGGACAGTTTTGCAAAGGACGAACACTCGCACACATACCAGCGCACAGATACTCACGCACCATGGCGCAAGCACAGCGCGGGGACAATTTTGGCACTCAACTGTTAGACTTGCACCGCTGGCTCCAATGTGATCTAAGACAACGTGAGTTTGAAAACACTCTCATTCTTCTTTCTGGCTGTAAATCGGTGATGACAAATTGTTACGCACACTCACAGGTGCTGTATTCTGCTGCAGCCATGCCAACAGAAACCACTGAGGGGTTTAAAAACGCTTAAACTTATCTTTGCCCATTTAATGTGAAATGTAGATAAGATTATTCATTGCTTGGAGCTCGCCATTGAAGCACAACGCAGACATAAATATTATTAAATTCCAATCTTTTTCTGTTTAAAAGCACACTGAACATTACTTCACATTCCCAGATTATTTGACATTAGATTGAGATTATAAGTTCCCATCTTACATCTGGGAGGAGGGGAGGGGAGGGGAGGGAGGAAAAAGAGCGCACATCTGCATCATTGAAAGAGAAAAAAGAGAAACTTCATTTGATCCCCTGCCATGATTTAACCTGTTTTACTTGTGTAAGTCACTTCTCCCGCTCCTGTAAACGTCTCTTTATAAACTTAAACTTAGACTTGAAGCATTTTGATAAAGGATTAGATGAAGCGCTGCAGATGCGTGCGCTCCACTCGTTGTGCATATGCACTCACGCTGACAAGTGCTAGTAAAAATGTGTTTTTTAAACACCATGCGGCAATACTGTACAGCCTGGTAAATGTTTATTTTCTCAGCTTCTCTGCTCAGCTGACTGTCACATGCTACGCCTGTATTTTATGGCACCCAGAGTTGAGGTGTCGATAAGGGAATCGTTAAGATAAGGTGTAAATTATGTAGATGGATCGAGCCAATTGGACCTTGTCAATGGGAACCGGTTCTTGGTTCCAATCCCTAAGTGTACAAGCAGTTCGCTCGTGCAGACCAAAGCATTCGGAAGCTGAAAAGAAGACACCTTGCCGATTTGGAAAGTGGAATATAGCTAATGTTAGTTGCCTGACTGAGTTTGGTGAGTGATGGTTTCAATAATTTCAGTATTTTCTGGTATATCTAATACTTTTTCAAAACCCATATTCATCTTGTCAAAACACTCCCTTTAAGGGCCTGCTTTTTTCATTCTGTGGCAGATTGCGCAGTGAGCTGTGTATGGAGAGGCTTAGCTGGTTAGCATATACGGCCTGTGATACATAAGTGTGGTCTGAGGTTTGTCATTGTCAGGGTCTGTACTTAATGATAATACTGATAGACCATTTGCACAACTGAGCAACTACATTAAAGTTGTGCTGTTGCACATTTCATGAGAGAAGTTGTCAGTCTCATTTCTTAAATAGCATAATGTGACCATGTATAGATAGATACTTTGTTATACTGTTATGTCACTGGTCTAGGGGAACCTAGACACAACATGATAATGCTCAGAATCCATCCACTTTCAAGAAAGCCAGCCGGAAAAACTCCTCAAAAGTTAAACACAAGTTTATTTGCTAACGCAGAGCAAAAAAAAAAACATACAACATAAATCACCCAGTAACACAAAATTTCTAATACCCAAACCTAAAACTAAACTGGGGTTCCTAGAATTTCCGAGTAACACAAAAGTTTGGTTTTAACTCACAGGTTAGGCTGCCCACCCCATTACAAATTACCTGTCATCAAAACTAACTACAATAATGTCTGAAAATCCAGACGGTAACAACCTTGTCAAGATTGGTTTAACAGCAAAATGACTAACACACTACTAATACAAAGCTACAACATGCAAGCTGCTTTGTTGAGAGTGGTTGGAGCAGAAGAGGAAGAGCAGGCCGCAGCAGCAGGTATTTGTAGGCTCTCTGGAGTCAGGTGGCAGCAATCCCTGCAGGAGCCAATCAGCCTCAGCACCAGGACCTGCAGCAATCTCTGTAGCAGCCAATCATCTTCGGCACCAGGACCTAATCCTACTCACTCATTCACACTTCACACAGACACTCAATGACACAGCCACACTCGTGACAGCCACACCCACCACTCACACTCTGCAGAAGAGGAGGCAAAGCTGCATTTACAACAACCACTACAAAACATATGACCCAGGGTCATTACAATACATTCATACTGTCTTGTAATTCTGCTTGATTTTTCTCTCAAAATGCATCAGATTGATGCTTTTAAATATGAAATATTCAAAATTCTCTTCTGGGGGAGCATGCCCCCGGACCCCCCTAGAGGGGTCATATCCTTTTCATGTTTTTCACCCCTGACCTTTTTTCATGCCTGAGTTGACAACATGTGCGTCTGTTTTTATTAGCTTCTGTAATAATGACTTTCATGAATGCAGTCAGCTGAAAGCCACCAGCTAACATGGCCACTAAAAAAACTGATGCAACAGTAGCGTTATGTCCATACAAGGAGGAAAATGTTTGAGAAACAGACTGCAGAGGGTGCAGATCTGACCACCATCAGATTTAACTGATCTGATTTTACTATTGATTATTGATATCATAATTCTATTTTGATCCCAGAAATAACACTGCTGTAATCTCCCTTAGTGTTACCATGTTTGTAGTTTACATCCTGCATATCAGGCAGTTGAATACGCCCTGGGTTCTCTAATATGAGAGATTTTCTTCAGTAGGGCAAGTATTTCGACAGCAACACTTACAACAAAGCCGAACGCATATGTGAATGCAAGATGAAACAACAAGTTTGGCCTGAGTTCACTCCTATGGCCCCGCCAATGTTTGGCTTTAAAATGCCTCTTAAGAAACCAATGAATTATGCCACTAAGACTGCGTCCATGTTTAATACGGTCTATGATCAGCACTGTTGGCGATTTTGAAGAATGTTTAAAAGCAACTTAAAGTTTTGAAACCATGTGTCTACATTACAATCATAGTTCATTCATACAACCACATGTGTAGCTGTATCTTTTTCTTTGTCTGCATTTTTCATATATTTCCCTTTGAGTGTAACTCACTGTGCCACCTTTGACCTTAAAAGTACATCATGTTTGTTGCCCAGCTCTAATTCAATCTCAAATCTGATTATGTTTTAGAGTTGGGGTTAGAGGGCACTTCTTAGATCAGGGACCCTCAAAGGCCGGCAACTAACACCACTTTACTCAAACACTTTTATAAGTGTATCAGGGAAGGACAGCTCTTGCCTCAGGCTTTCACTTCCTTGAAAGTCGAGGACAGAAAAGAGAAAGCCAATGTTTGTGCATCGAGTTAACATGATTGGGGTGTGGAGAGGTGACACAGATAGAAAAAAATAGGAGGGGGAAGGAGGGTGGAGAGATAGAGAGCGCGAAGGGGAAATAAAAGTGGAGAAAATGGGGATAGAGGAAGGAGAAGGGGGATTAAAGTATTGGTTTTGGAGCTCGGAGTTATGGCTTAATTCAGTTTGTTCCATTTGACTCAGCTGTGTCTGTGCTCCACTGGAGGTGAATGTGTTTCTCCGTTGGATAATTGATCCAACACTCCATCCTGGACCCTGCTGTCGGGGTGGCTACTGGGATGAAAGAAAGTGGAAAGTGAGAGGCGGAGAGCGAGTGATCTGTGGAGGATGTGGAGAGGGCTCAAATAGGTGGGGTGTGGTCAGAAAGGTAAAAGGGGGTAAGATAGCTTAAGCCAATTTTATGTACACACTCCTGAAAATTATTGAGAAATTTCATGCACACTAACCTTTAAATCTTCCTGAATCTAAAGATAAATCATCTTCACAGCAGGAGACTATCCATACCTGTTGGATAGAAAGAGGGGGGCTTTGTTATATGGCACAGTTACAACAATTTCTGTCTTTAGATCCATGTTTCCCGTATTGTATCACATTTACAATATCAACAAAATCATGATGAATGATATACAGATGGACAGAAACATAGTGAGGCAGTTTTATTGCATGCTTGGAGATTGCACTGGTCACATGCATGCAATCTATGGTAGTGTGCCAGATACAGGACATGAGCCATCACCTCCTGCTCACTCACGATAAACTTTCTTAAACATATCCTGCTGCAGTCTCATATCAGTTCACTCAAACAAATGTTTACAATGGGGATGATGGATTTGCAGATTTCATGTATATCACCAGGCAGATCCATCGTGCAAAGCTTCAAGCTGAAAACTTTGGTCCCTTTTTGTTTTAAAGACCAGACCAATCAGCGTCATTTGAGGAGAAAGAGGTGGCAGCATAGTTTAGCTGAAGTCACTCCAAGCCTGTAAACTTGGTGACTCGTGAAGAGATTAGTGTGGACAAAGGGGTCAGTTTCTATGAACCATACTGAAAGCTTTTGCCAAAGAAGATGATTTTGATTTTCTTTGCACTAGCTTTGGCAGGAGTTTGTTTTATCAACTAGCTCCACTGATAATGATAAGCTCACATTATATAGTATACTCACTGGGGCCACACAAACCTACCATGGAGATTTTCTGCTAGACATTTTTGCCTTGGACTTAACTGGCTGGAAGTCCTGAAGAATTCTGGCCATTTAGAAAAACTATCATGTGTTTTCTTTGGACAGCGTTATGTGACCAATAACCTGCATTTAACAGCAATAAAATATTTAAAACTAGAAACACTGTGATACAGCTTCATGTCTGGACTAAAACTGGTCTGGGGGTACATTTTCATTTCCGAACCAAGATTGAGACAGTAGAAACCAAGCCTGACAGTAAACCAGAGTAATCGCTATCCTGTTATTACAGCTTGCCTGTTTACTCTTACTACTCATGACAAAACCTCAGAAATGACTGTAGAAAGATAGACTTTATTTTGTCTTTGTTTAAGTAGTCTAAGCTGTGAGCTTTTCCCTACATGCATGCAGTCAGTTGCACAATATACATCTATGTTTAACACATAAAAAAGCACCTAGCTTTTTTATGTGTTAAACATAGATGTATATTGTGCAACTGACTGCATAAAAAAGCACCTAGCTTCACAATGGCACTACAGCTCTAAGCTAGCCAGTTGGCACATTAGCTTCTACCATAACTATGCGGCTTAAAACAGCCAAATACCATCCTTCACTTAAACACCAACAAATCGTCCAAATAAATAACCAGTGCTCCGTTAACTAGACACCACGTTAAAACTCCACATTACAACTTGAAGTCTTACTACCAACTTTCCCATAGTAGTCCTCCTAAACTGATGATCTCAACTGTAACCTCAGCTAAAACAGTAAAATCCAGCCATTGTGGTTAATTTAGTTCTGAAGAAAGACAATCCACGCTTATCTGTATGACATGATTTTGTGCTGAATACAGCTCCACTTCATCGAAGAATTTATCAAAAGTAGATTTGCTCACTCGATGAAGTCCACTACAAGGCCTGTCTCCGTCCCAGCTGCTGCCTTGGTATTTATGCCACTCAGCTATCTGGTTCCCTGTTTGGGCTTCTTTATTACCTGCATCGATGACTAACTCAAAATCCTTTCATACTGCTTATTTCCCTGCATATTTTTTAGTAGCTCTGAAACCTCGGTGGAGATAGGCTGTGTTGATGTCATCTAAGCTGATCACTTGAATGTTCACCACCTAAATTAGCCAAGTGCTGCCTACGTAGATGAACAGCACACAGCATTGAACAGGAAGTGGGTCATCGTAGAATTACTTTCAGTTTATATAAAAAGATTCTTGCAATATATCTTATAGGCAACACAGTATGTTATGTGTTTTGTTGCTCTGACTGGCTGCACTTCCCAAACACAGACTATGGGATGTTGCCCAGATGGATGCGATATATACACTATGCAATGGATATGTGAAACAGTCTATCTGGCGTGTCCAGTTATAGCATGGAAACACTTAAAGAAAGGAAAAGCCATGAAACTAATGGGAAAGTCACAGAAGACACAAAAAGTTGAGGTGATATTTTTACCTTAATTTCCCATTTCCATTCTGTTCTCTTATGTTCCCAGGATTCAGCGGGCTTGGCGTGCAAGCACATCCCGCAAAGGGAGCTGGCAGGAGCAAGAGAAGAACCGTACCAGCAATCATCAGGTTGGGACAGTGACTTCTGAGAGCCTCCAGGACACCGTGACAACCACTAAAATTTCTCCTGTAAGTCTCCATGAAGATTTAAGACAACCATATGGTGCAGTATGAGATTGAGGCAGATGGCGGTACATCCATCCAAGTTATGCGATATGTAGCTTGAGTTATGGCGGCTGTAGTCTCTGCAGAGGATGAAAAAAGCAACATGTGAATAGATGCATGGATGGATAGACTAATAAAGAAGAGAGCGAGGGAGGGGTGTTTACCTCCAGTGTCATCTGTGGGACCGCAGGGGTCGTATTGGTGGAGGTGGATGCGATGCCAGCTGGCTCTGTGCCCAGGTCTGTAATTAGCCGTTAATTAGGTAAATTTTCAAAGCTGGTTGATTGATTAATGAAGTGCCTCTGCCCTTGTCCTCCCCCCAGTCGCCCACCTCCCCGCTCCCTTCCTGCTCCCAAGGGAGCTCAGCGGAGAATTAAACACTGCTCACAGGGCATGGCAGCCAAACAAAAGCCAGAGAGGAAAAAAAACAACTGCATGAAAAGCTGATAAATGTTGAAAAGAGAAGGAGGGAGAGAGAGACAAAGGCAGAGTAAAAGTTAAGGAAATGAATGCTATGATGCAAAAAGGTACCATTAGATCACTTAAAGTTTTAAGTGACAGACGAGGCAGCATGGACACAAACAAACACACATGCACAGTCTGCTCTGCTGCTTTCTCAGTCTGTGCTGGCTCTCTCTGTGTAGTAATCACACAAGCTACCCACACACTCTCTGCCCACGCTCTTTGCAGAGACTCAGCACTGAAAAACATGATGTCATGTCTGCACACTCACCAGTGTGTGTGGGTTGCTTTTTTCCCACTCTCTTTTAAAGCAGTGCTAGAGGAAAGCAAGTTCCCTCTGCAAACAGATGGGCTGGTGTCCTGGTGAGACTCTGTGTTTGTGCTTTGTTTTTAGGTTGTTTGTTCTGCTTGAGAGAGTTTGTTGTTCATTAGCGCAGCGGCAAATGTCTTCCTAATTAGAAAGTTACTGTAACTTAAGAACCAAGATGACAAAGGACCCCCCCCGCATTGCCTTTTCTTTCTACTCTGCTTTCTCAGAATTATTTAAATATATCATATCTATTTAAAACTAGAGGAGCCATAATTCATACAAGAGAAAGAGGGGTCATTTTAACAGCTGTACTACAACAAACTTTAACTCTTTAGGGGGCAAGGAATCATATATGGTTGACTACCTATAAAAGCCTAAAACCTCCACAGTCACGTTAAATTGAACCACCAAACATCTGACATTGTTTCAGTAGGTAGCGAACACTGTGAGAGATGATGAATGTTGTCAAGCAACTAAGATACACCTGAATCGAAATCAAAATAGCAAAATCTGTGCTTTCAAATTGATTATCTATGGAAAAGTCAGGGACCAGCAGCATTGGTACTTTTAGTCCAGCAAAGTAACATCTAATACAAAATTGAAAACAGTCAAAATGACTGCCATGGTCTTTTTAGTGTTAATAAGATTTTATATCTACAACCTTTCTAATATCTGCAGTGCAGCTGTGACTTAGTACAGTATTGTTTTTATAACCCTACATCCCCTCATTTAGCAGGGCCTCAAAGGGATTGTTTAAAGTCTGTGGTGAGTTTTGTAAAGAACATTTCTCCACCTAATGTTCTTAGGCATGAATTTGAAGCATTGTACTTCAGTATTTCTCATTTTTTATTCATTTTTATTCACTTCTGTTTCCCAAATTTTGATGAAGGTATCTATTATAGGGCACAGATGGCCCAGTGGTTAGCTTGTGCCCAATATACGGGATCAAGACAAGCATGCAGCCGATTATCCTGCATGTCTCACTTAACGTACTGTTGACTGCAGGATGGCAGAGCAACACACATATCACTGCTCACATTTAAACACCTACCAGATTTGCTCTAGAAGAGGAAGGATGTGACTGCACAAAGAAAGTAGACCTATGTAAAAATCACACTTTTCTATCTTACAACTAGACTTACTTGTTTTTGTCACTAATATTTATAACCACAACGTATGAGGAACATATGGAATAAACTGCCATAGTTTAGATTACTCAACAGCTTATAATGAAATAACAGCCAGCTTTATGTTGAGACAGTACACCAAATGAATGCTTCTTGTACACTCCATCTGTCTTAACCTATCATCTTCACTGGGTCATTGATGAGGCAATGAGTTATTTTGATACTCTAATACCATATGAGCTTCCAAAATTAATATTAAAGTCTGACTTTGATGTCCTAAAGCTAACAAGACCTTCAGTGATAAGATTGATTGTTTTATAAAGTTATTTTTGATTCTTGTGGCTGGGTAGGTGACACACGGTAAGACTGACATCATCCTGCAAAAATAGCCTTTGTTTATAATTTCCACAGCAAAGTGATATTTTTGACTGTTAAAGGACAGAAGGAAGAGATGCTTCTTTTTAACAAAATAAAACCTGCTCACACACAATCTCAGAACCCTTTGGCAATAATTGTCCATCATCGTTTGAAAGACACTGTTTTTGGAAAACCAACAGAATACTTCCTATGTTCTGGTTATTCTATAACCTTGCAAAGCAGATGGATACGTCCTTTTCCTTGTTTTTCACTGGTGAATCCATCTTGTTAAGCTCACATCTGAATTGTTTGGGCCCGGTTAGAAAGTGACAGGACCAATCGGCGACGAGGGGCAGTACTTTCAGGCACGACAGAGTTGTGACATAAACAAGCAGCAGCAAGAGGCCGGTACAGTTATGATGGAAGAGCTTAGCGTGGATACCGCTAAATAGGGATACACCAATCCACTTTTTTTCAGTTCCGATCCGATTCCGATAAATATGTGCGGATACTAGGGATGGGCATTTGGAAGAAACCTGCCAACTCGAGCATCGTTCATGTCAACGATCAATCAACTGATTAATTGTTATGTATGTATGAAAACATACATACATGGGCATATGTATAACAGCGTTTTCGCTAGAATTTTTTGTCCTCCGTCAAAATGACCGGCAGTCCTCAAGAATTCCGGCCATTTAGAACAACTATAAGACATTTGCTTTAATATAATTTTGCTGCAAAAATGCATAAATCTGATATTCTGTTGTACATTGATACATACAAATCTGCACTAAACGGGAGAGGGGACACATTTTTATTTCCAGACCTTACCAAAAACTGAGACAGTAGAAACCAAGCCGACAGTAAAGCTGAGTAATTATTACCCTGTTACTACAAACTGGTAGACACGTACACATAATTAAAACCCTAGAAATGACTGCACGCAGATTTTCTCTTAATTTTCTTTGTCTAAGTGGTTTCAAAATGAAAGCTGCGAGCTTTTCCTTACACACGCAGTCACACAACACATGCCCACGTTGAACTCATAAACAACAACAGTTAGCTTCACATAACCACTGTTAGCCTGTTAGCACATCGGCCGCCAATGCCATCATAACTTAGTAGCTTACAACAGCCAAATACCATCCTCCAACAACAACAACGAAGCATCCAAACACATAAAAAGGTGCTCTGTTAACTGGACACTGCGTTAGAACTCTAGATTTCGAATGAAAAATGAGTCTTATTGTCAGTTTTATAATATCAGTCCTCATGATGATAAAGTTAACTGTAACCTCTGCTAGAGCTGGAAATCCAACCATCCTGGTTTATTTGGACTAGTCCCGAAAAGACAAAAGCTCCACGGCAGATCCGGTCCAGTCCTCCTCTCATTAACAGCTTGTCCAAGACTACTTCTGCTAATTATCCAGGACATCCCAAGCCTTAACAGCCAGCTACGTAAGAGGAGGAGAGACGGAGCCGTTGTTATCAGCTCCAGCAGTCCATGTCGTTCGGCACAATGTGATTCTGTGTTGACTACAATCCAACTTTATCTGAGGTCATAGGTAGTTTATCGAAGTCCACTGATCTGCTCGGTGTAGGCCTCTCTCTCTCTGCTGCTGCATCGGTGTTTCAGACGCTCAGCTATTCAGTTCCCTTTGTTTCAGCCTCTTCATTACTTGCAGCGATGACATAAAATCCCTCCATACCGCTGATGATATTAAGCCTTTGGTTAAGCAGGAAAACCTCACTTAGATTAAAATTCTGCTTTCCGAGAATGTTCTAGTCAAACTTTTCCAGCACAGTCCCAGCAGTACTGCACATGTGTAGAGAGAGGGCTTGAGTTTTACGTCATCGTGCATATATAATTAGCCATGTGCTTGCCGTCTGAGGAGATAAACAACCCCAGCACCACAGGACAGTAGATGTAGTAAGATTAGGCTACTTTTAGTTTATGTTAACGCATTCTCACAACATATCTTCTAGGTTACACATAATATAATCTGCAAGCATCCAGTATTTACTTATCTGGTCATTTGCATGTTTTCTGCCAGACATTATATATTTTTATCTGCCGGACCTACGCCCTTTTTACCGGCAAATGCCGGCTAACTGAAACTCAGATATATGTATATAACATTTCACTATATAACAAAAACTGGTAACTAGTGAATGTGTTTCTCAATGATTCTCTAAACTGAAATAGTGCCACACCACACTTTGCTTTGCTCTCTTCATTTTGCACTTCGGCAAATTGAGATAATGCATTGCGCTGCTCGAGTACTTCTTCTGTTTTCCCTCTCCCTCTCTCCTTAAGTTAAATCGTCCCCTGATGGGTAAGATGTGTCATTGCTTAACCAATTAATCGATCATCGATTAATTGTTCCCATCCCTAGCTGATACTGATACTGATTCTGATATATATATATATATATATATATATATATTTATATATATATATATATATATATATTTATATATACATATATATATGTATATATATACATATATATATGTATATATGTATAAAATTTTTTTTTTTTTTTTTTTACACAATTATTATTGTTGGTATAATGAGTGAGGTTACATGAGGCTGTAGTAAACCACCCAGCTCCCATGTTAAAAAGCAAACTGATTAATCTTCCAAACTCAAGAATGATGTTACAAGATTTTGGAGGTCAAATGTCAAGGTCATGGGGCCCTTGCGCATCATTTGCCTTTGAATGCAGTATCTCAAGAATGCATTGAGGGTATTCAAACACTTTATTCAGTACTTTGTTGAAGCACCTTTGGTAGCCATTACAGTCTCCAGTCTTTTTCAATATTAAGCTTTTAACACCTGGATTTGGGGATTTTCTGCCATTCTTCTTGTCCTGTCTAGCTCCATAAGGTTAACCTGACACACCAGATGGATTTGTTTCACACAAATTTCACAGCTTCAATAGGAACGTTTGAGAAAAGGCAGAGGCTTCGAAAAATACTCTGTGTGATTGGGTGAATGTTCTGTCTGTCACATCTCTACGGGCCAATCAGAGCAACAAAACACGTGATGTAGCCGCTATCGAGCTGCGCGAGGGCAGCTAGTGAGGAATAACGTGAAACATGGTGACTATAGACATGTAAGTACCCGACTTTTGTCGTTTTTAAATAGAAAACAACTCACTGCTGTTCTTTGTTCTTCTTTTAACAAAGAAGTGTTGTCAAGTTCTGATAAAACTGGCACTTCAGCAGCATTCACGCTAATCTCTTCCTCCATAACTGCACCAGCTCTTGTTGCTGCTTGTTTACGTCATGACTCTGCTGCGCCTGAAAGTATTGCCCCTCGTTGCTGATTGGTCTCGTCACTTTCTTACCAGGCCCAAAAGGTTCAGATGGGAGCTTTGCAAGATGGATTCACCAGTGAAAAACAAGGAAACAAGTGTATCCGTCTGGTTTGCAAGGTTACCATAAGGTATGATTGGAACCATCTTGGAACATCCATTTTCTCTCCAGAGATGTTTGATAGAGTTCAAGTCAGGGCCCTGAGACATTCACAGTGTTCCCCCTAAGCTACTCCTGTGTTGTCTTGGCTTTGTGCTTATGGACATTATCATGCTGAAAGGTGAACCAGTCTGAGGTCAGGTTTTCATTAAGGATATATCTGGACTTTGCCCCATTAAGCTTCCCGTTAACCCTGACCAGTCTCCAAGTCCCTGCTGCTGAAAAGTAACCCCACAGCATGATGCTGCCACCACCATGCTTCACTGTTGGGATAGTACTGGGAAGGCGAAGAGCAGTGGCTTGTTTTTTTTTCCAGAAATAGCGTTTAGAATTGTGGCCACACAGTTCAATCTGGGTTACATCAGACCAGACACACTTGCCTCTCAGTTGCTTTTTTGCAAACTCTAAGTAAATTTTCATGTGTTCTGTGCTGAGGAGAGACTTCAGTCCACTCTGCCATAAGCCCTGATTGATGGAGGGCTGCAGTAATGGTTGTCCTTCTGAAACTTTGTCTCATCTCCTCACAGGATCTCTGGAGCTCAGTCAGAGTGACCATCGGGTTCTTGGTCATTTCTCTGACTGAGGTCCTTCTTCCCACATTGCTCAGTTTGGCCAGGTGACCAGCTCTTGGACGAGTTCTAGTTGTGCCAAACTTCTTCCATTTGAGAATTATGCAGACCACTTTGCTGCCTTCCCCATATCTGTACCTTGCCACAATCCTGTGTCTGAGGTCTGTTGGCAGTTAGTGTTGCTCTGCAAATGAACAGTATCAAAATGTGCTATTTAGGGCTGTAAATGAAGATTTTTGCCTGTAGGTGTTGAATATGAAATTGAGCACCACTCTTATGGTTAAATTCCATCCTCTCTGAGCTCCTCTGTCTTCAACAATAAAAAATAACTTTATACTTTTGAAACAAAAAACAAAAAGTCTAGAATTGCATCATATCCTAGAAAGAGAATGGTGAAAATTTCTTTCCATTTAAGTGCACACTTCCTGCATTCCAAACCACTTCAACTATTTTTTGTCAAACTTTTCTTTAGGCGGGCTCTGCAGATTTTTCCTTCTCCTCCTTTACCGTCTCCACTCTATTGCATCACTTCTTCTGCCTCCACCTCTGCCCTTAACACACTCTCCCCCCCTACCTCTCAGGTTTTTTCTTACGTCACCTTTCCTCCTGCTGTCTTCGTCTGTCCTCATTCACTCTGTATCGCTCTCCTGTGGCTGTTGAGCTCTCTGAAGGACAGACATTCATCAGTATAAGGCCAGGGGTGCCACATTGTATCTGCGTGTGCATGTGTTGTCGTTCGTGCGAGCTCATGTGGGCTTGAAGGACCTTGCAACTGGCCTGCAGGGGAGAGGGGTTCAAACATACTTCATGCATATTTCATGGAACCTCTGATATTGAACGCTACACATACACAGTCACACACAGTTGCACACTGCAGCACACATGGAGGTTTTTCATGGAAAACATCCTCAATCCACTCTCACTCTCCCTGGATTCTGTTTATATCACTGTCAGGCTGTCTCATGTCTTTTTGTGTATACTCCATACATTGCAGTCATGCTGCGGTGGTGGACTAAAGTGTGTAACCTTCGACCCAAATGCATTATTTATATGAAGAGGGGCCAGGCCCTCTGTGTCCCGTTCTGGTCATTGCTTGCCCCTTGATAGTAAATCAATAGGTCTGACAGTCTGATCACACTTGTGTGTTGGCTATCCTGGGGGTTTTGCTATGTGGATCATTATGTAAGACATTGGGAATAGGTTTGTTCAGAAATAATGAGTCGCTAGAAAGACATCTGAGGAATGCAGATCTCCATCGAGGCCAATTGAAGACACATCAGTTAAAAGTAAATCTGCAGTTAAAAAAAAAAAATTTCTAGGACCTTGGATTAGGGAGAAAATCATTTGATCAATATTACTGAGTGCTTTTGAGCAGATTCTGCTAACAAATGCCTGATCTCCTAAATTTGACAAGTTATTCCTTGGTTGATGCTGTTAGACTCCATTAAAATGCATGAAAATCTGATCAGCTATTTCTCATGGATTTTTCTGTTGGGTACATAAATTGCACAGAAATCTTAACCTTGATTGACAGAGGCAATTAATAACTTGAGAGCTGAAGGTGACAAGAAGGTTCCTGCTTTGAATCCTGGTCAGAGCCTTTCTTTTCGGATTTGCATGTTCTCTATGCATGCGTGGGTTCTCTCCAGGTACTCTAAGTTCTGCTTGTTTGGGCACAAGTTTAGCTCAGTGGGTAAAGCAGTGGGTAGTCCTCAACCCACTGGTCAAGGGATCTATTCCTGGTCTCGGCACTGTTTGGTGCATGTCTTCCCACACTCTCTCTCTCCCCATATTTCCTGTCTCTCTGTGTTTGTCCTGTCAAAGTCAAAAGCCCCAAAACATCATCTTAAAAAAGGCATGCTATAATTGATCATGCTAAATGGTGACTCTACATTGGCTGAGGTGTGAGTGGTTGTTTGTCTATATCACAGGTGTACCCCGCCTCTCACTCAATGACTGGTGGGATAGGCTCTAGCTCCCACAACCCTGAAAGGATAAGCAGTATAGGAAATGGATGGTTGGAATTAATAACTTGACCTACAGTGTATTAGCATGTGAACTTTAGCTCATGAACTATGTTAACATATAAAATATGTTGGCATGTGTAGCTACTGTTGGCACATAAACTTTGTTAGCACATGAATGATGTTAGAGTAGTAGGCTGCATGTTATGGGAACTGTGTTAGCTCATGATTTTGTCCCAATGAACCATGATAGCATATTAGTAAGCCCATGAACCAGTGTTAATTTTGACAGCTTAGTCTCAGTCTTAGTCTTAAGATTAAATGAATTTTAGTTTAAGTCACATTGTAGTCTAGTTTTAGTCAACGAAAAATCAAAACATTTTAGTCCTGTTTTAGTCCATAAAAAGCCCTCATATTTCAGTCTTTCCTTTTAGTCCAAGCATGTATTCTCTTGCCTGAATCTGGTATCAAACAAAGGTAATGTACTCTATGCACTCTGCCAAACCTGGGATCTCTGCTTTCTATAGCTGAGAGGCAGAAGAGCTACAGATGCATTGTTTTTTGACCGATCTACTCAAAGTGTAGAAATATCATGGATTTTGACTGTCCCATGAAAACTAAATTACCTTTTAGTCTTGTTTTAGTCATCTTGATGAAAACTAAACTTACTTTTAGTAAGTTTTAGTCATCCAAAACCTATTTTTTGGCTAGTTTTAGTCTTCCTTTCTCATGGAGAAACGGCTGTCGAACAATAGATGAAAATAACACTGCTGTGAACTAAGCTAGCACGTGAAGATTGTTAGCACTTGTTAGCACCTAACATTGTTGGCACACAAATTAGCTAGCAAATTAGCATGTCACACATGAACTTTGCCTACGTTAACTATGTTATCATATGAACTATGTGAGACCACACAATAATAGTGTGCCCCACATAATGTATTACAGGACACTTAATCACAATGGCTAATATTGTCTCGAATTGTTTGTTGTTCCACACTTGCAGGAAGTGACAACGATATGACTGCCTGCTTTTCTCTTCTTTTTAACAGCAAATTGTAACAGACATAAGGGAAATATAATCAAAATTTTACAGCTATTTTCACTCATGATTGAACTTACTTTGCATTAAATGCCCTTTATTTTGGCTGCATGTGCTGCTGTTGCTAATAACATTTTAGCTAGCTAGCAGACGCTAACAGTGCAATGCTATATCACCAATATGGTTTTCACTGAGTGTCCATCGTATGCCATTTGGGACACACTTTAGGTTAGCACATGACCTTTTTTGCATAAATTTTGTAAGTATGTAAACTATGTCCATACATGTACTTAGTTAGCATTTGAACTAATTCACCATGTAAATTAAGTTAGCACACAAACTAAGTTAGCACTTGTTATCATGTGAATTAAGCTAGCACATGAACTATGTTATCACATAAATGTTGTTAGTACTCAAAGAATGCTAGCATATGAACTTTATTAGCATTGAACAGCTGCACAATATCAGAAATGACAAAGTTATGGTCAAAAACAATATGATATGATATTAATGTTTGTACATTAAGGCAAAGCAAAGGGATAGTTAGCTAGCCTTTTGTAGCGTAAAAAATTCACTTCATCTAAAAGTACCAAAGTGTACCATTCAGCATCTAAAACCTCAAATAATCACTTTACGGCTTTTTTTGATGAACTGAAGGAGTGTTAAAATCACAATTTGTGGTTTAAACGGGCATATGTGCTGACTGCCTTTAGTCTGTACTGACATGAGTATCCCTACATCATAACAACCCTCTTATTTCCTTTAGCCTTATTGCTAAGCTGTAGCATCATATTTCAATTATTTAAATCTTCTCATGGGTCTTTCACTTTAGAAAACCTTAAAATATTCATCCGGCATTCACAAACTCATGTACATTGTCATATGAAATACTAAGAGTAATGCTAAAAGCATTGCAAACCATTTTCTTACTGGCTAAACTTAACATTTTCTATGTCCAGTTTTGGGAATGATTTGAAAAAGCTACATGATAATCTATTGGCTTCAGTTTCAGGAACGGTCTTGGAAATAGAGAGCATTGTAAAGTGTAAGAATATGATAATTGAAATGCTTTTTGCTTGCTGAATAGTCGATAACTGTTTGACAGCTTGAACAGTTAGTTCCATGTTTAACTGTGCTCTTTTGTACTGTCATGGGAGGGTGTGCTGAAGTGTGCATTTGCATGTGAGTAACCATACGTGCTGACTTTGTTTCTTGAGTGGATTCCCATGATTCACAGCTGAGCGTGACCCTCTGGGATGATTGGTGAGTTCTTTTCAGAGACACAAACCAGTGATCAAAGCTTAAGTGTTGAAATGCTGCAGCGCTGTGCCTGTCATTACAAAGAAACTAATAACATCACCAGGCTGCCTGATCACTAATGAAATTATTTCAGTGATGGATGGTAAAGAGAAGAGAAGGACTGTCAGTAGAAGAGAGAAAGATGGGGAGTGGAGAGTGAATACAGATAAAAGCACATTACATCATCTAAGCTAGAGCAGTATTATAAGTTTGTGTTTGCTAACAGTGTTTGTGGGCATTGATTTGTTCCTGTCTCTGTGACATGTTTGCACTTTTTCCCCTCCTTTCAGAGGCTTGGGCGGAGGGAAAGTGTTAGTGTAAGCATTCCTGCAGCCTGCGTAGGAGATCATTCTCACATCTCTCACCGCCAACAATCTCACAAAGCAAAGTGATGGCTTCATCCATGCCTCCACCTCTACCTCTGCACCCCCTTAATCCCTTTTTCCCACACTCACTCTATGTCATCCCTCGCTTTCCCTCCCACTGCCTCTTAACACACTCACGCCTGTAAACGCTCACAAATACACACCAGTCAGCCCCGGTTTCTGCAGACAGATGCTAACAGATGACTTGTTTTATTGGTGTCAGTTGGTGTCTCATTCGAAATGAATTTATATACCTCTGCCTGGGAGTTGACATCGATCGGGCTTAACTCATTTAATAGCCACGACATTTGCCTATTAGCTTATTTACTGTCAAAACAAGCCCTGGCTCAGCTGGCTTCCTGAGAGATCCTAATTCTCACATTTGTATCTGTTAGGGAAAAAGACGTGGTAGCCTGTGCAAAAAATAAACTCCAGAGGAATCTACACACGAGGAAAGACACAGCAGCATCGATATAAACACATATTTATGATATGTGGTTGGATACACTTCACATCTCAAAATAGCAGCACAAACATATACTAGACACAGGCCTTCAATTCTAACAGTTGCTGTTTTTATTAAGCAGATTTTGTGGTATTTTAAAAAGATAGCTTCCTGTTTCCTAATCAGCTCCTCTTTTTTTTGTAATTTTCTCTGGTTGTTGCTGTTTTTTGCCAGAACTGTGATGCCAGCTCAACAATTTTATGTCTAATGTGTCCCTAATGTACTGACAAAATCAGGATAGTTTCCCTTTTCCATGCTAATACCATCCATTTATCTAGAGAACCATATCAGACTTACCACTTTCATGCAGTTAGTTCTTTCTTTTTATCTACCCACTGTGTAGGTATTTCCATTGTGACCTACCAAGAGTTAGCTAATGACAAATGCCTCCTCTTAAACCCGAGTACCAGTATATTATATCAAAAGGAAGCATTTATATTTAATAATGCATGTGGATCCTTTATGGTGAAAGTACAATGAAAGAAAAGAGATTTTCTGAACTCTTCCCTCAGTGATGATTGTTCAGTCATGATTAGGCTGAAGATGTACTTCCTGTTTCACTTACTTTCACATGTCTCTGTCTGCTCTGAGGTTGTCAAAATTTGCAAAAATGAACTACAATCATGATAAAATACTTAAACAATAGCTTATGCAAAGGTCTTTAAGTAAGAAAAAACATGTTAAGGGATTTATATATCACTTTCTCATTTGAACTGCTGAACTACCAGATGTGTGGGAGGTAAACTATCAACATGGACACACTCAGGGATGTTGCTGATGTAAACAGCCTTGTAAATGACTTTTTCTTTAGCTTTCCATTCTAATGTCAAAACTGATAGCAAGAATGCAATGTCAATTCCCGCTATCCAGAGTGACCACAATCCTTAAAACAAGCCTTATATTAGAATTGCAGTAGCTCAGAAATTACCAGTAGAAACATAATGCTATTACACTAAGTTTTGAGCGTCATATTATTAAAAGGCCATAATTTACTGCATTGCTGTTTTTTTTAAATCCTCAGTAGACGAAGGAGTGTAAAAGAAGAGCCTGGTGTCTTTGGGCTTAGGTTAAATGTCACACCGTTCATGTGTTTCTACTGATTTGAAGCCAGCGTTCACTCTGTGACAACAGGAGCTACAGTCTACCTGCCTGTTAACAGATTAATTTACCTAAAATTATGATATGGTTTTAAATAGTTTCACATTGCATCATATAGTATTGAATGGCGTTACTCCATATTATACTGTATCACATGATACTTTGAACAATGTAGTATTGTATAGTATAATTTCGCCACATGCTGTATCATATCGTATCATAACATATCAAATTGTATCATTGTATTGTACCATGTCTTATCATTTTGTTTGGTATAGCATGGCATGGCATTGTATTGTATTGTATCGTATCCTATTGTATCATATTGTATGATATCATATATGGTCTGAAATTATAGCATATCATATCATATTGTATAGTATGGTACCATATAATACCGTGCCATATCATCCTACATTGTACCGTAAAGTAGTAGAGTATCATATTTTAGCATTGTGTCAAATGATACAGTTGCAAGAAAAAGTATGTGAACCCTTTGGGATTTCTTGGACTTCTGCATAAATTGGTCATAAAATGTGTTCTGATCTTCATCTAAGTCACAACAATAGACAAACACAGTTTACTTAAACTAATAACACACAAAAATGATATGTTTTCATGTTTTTATTGAACGAAACATGTACACATTCACAGTGCAGGGTGGATAAGTATGTGAACCCCTAGGCTAATTACTTCTCCAAGAGCTAATTGGAGCCAGGAGTCAGCCAACCTGGAGTCCAATCAATGTGATGAGATTGGATGTGTTGGTTAAAGCTGCCCTGCCCTATAAAAAACACACACCAGTTTTGAGTTTGCTGTTCTCAAGAAGAATTGCCTGATGTGAACAATGCCTCGCACAAAAGAGCATGATCAAGAATTGTTGACTTGCATGAAGCTGGAAAGGGTTACAGAAGTATCTCTAAAAGCCTTGATGTTCATGTGTCCACGGTAAGACAGTCTGTCTACAAATGGAGAAAGTTCAGCACTGTTGCTACTCTCCCTAGGCGTGGTCATCCTGTAAAGATGACTGCAAGAGCACAGCGCAGAATGCTCAATGAGGAGAAGAAGAATCCTAGTGTGTCAGCTAAAGACTTACAGAAATCTCTGGCACATGCTAACATTTGTGTTGACAAATCTACAATAAGTAAAACATTAAACAAGAATGGAGTTCATGGGAGGACACCACGGAGGAAGCCACTGCTGTCCAAAAAAAACATTGCTGCAGGTTTGAAGTTTGTAAAACTTCTGTTGACCGTTGTGCAGGTCTGATCTGCAACTACAGGAAATGTTTAGTTGAGGTTATTGCTGCCAAAGGAGGGTAAACCAGTCATTAAATCCAAAGGTTTACATACTTTTTCCACCCTGTGAATGTTTACATGTTTTGTTCAATAAAAACATGAAAACATCATTTTTTGTGTGTTATTAGTTTAAGCAGACTGTGTTTGTCTATTGTTGTGACTTAGATGAAGATCAGAACACATTTTATGACCAATTTATTCAGAAATCCAAGAAATCCCAAAGGGTTCACATACTTTTTCTTGCAACTGTATATGGTAGTGTGTCATATCACACCATGTTCAATTATATTGCATGGTATCATATATCCCATGACATCATAGTATAATGTATCAAACCATATGATTTCTTTGATCATGTCATGTCATTTGTTTTATCTTTCTGGTATTCTGGCATGGTATTGCGTTGCATGGCATTATCTCTTCTAATATTTATCAAATGTACAGTCATTTTGTGCCATTTCATACTGAAATTGTATCATAATCAAATCTTGAGTTGCAAAATGCTTCTCCTTAATGACATTTCGGTTTTATGAAAAGCAGCTGAGTGAGAAGACTAGAAATAAGATATTGATTTCTCTGTAGACTGCTAGATATGATTAAACTTTTTCTTACAGACTTGTGAGAGCTGTTGCACTTTATTTTTGCTCCTCTTTCTTTGCTCTCTTTCTCCTGAATTTCATTCATGATTGACACACTTACATCAATTATTTTCAGCTGAAACCATTATCAAAACCTGGTTTAGCATCATCAGGCAGTGAGACTTTACAGTGGTGGGTGCACAGAGCATGCACACAGTATCATACCTAGATAGTGATGCTCCAAAGTAGCCATTGATTTTGTAAAAGCCAATTGGGAGGATATCTCAGAGATTTATCATGACTATATGGTAGAGAGGGAAAATGAGAAGAGAGCCAGCATTTCCAGGAGGCAGAGAGAGAACGATGAATGGGCTGGAGAGCTGAATGGAGGAGGAGGAGGAATGGGGGCAGAGAAGATGTGGTGGATTTGGGAATGATTATGAGCTTTATAACTCAGCATTAGAGCCTCCATTAGAAGGGTGATTGAGTGCATGTGTCTGTCAAAGTGTCCTGTTTCTTCTTCATCACTGTCTGCGTCCTAAGATGAATGTTGACCATTATAGTGGCTCATTCTCCCATCAGCTCATGTACACTATCATAAACACACCAGCAGTCTTGAGCGGCACATTAAAAACATCTTATGACCCCTCCAAAAAAAAAAAAAAAAAATCAATGAAAGCTGTTACACAAATGGAGAAAATCTGACAGGTGAAACGGAGCAGTGGATCTTGATCAGGGCACTGGAAGGGAAAGATATGGAGTGGAAAGCTTATTTTAGTCTTCCTCCATTATGGCGTTTCCTATGGTTTTTGTGAGCAAAGAATCCTGAATGACTTGATTGGACATTTACAGTGTGCCGTGTGTAGCATTTCAATGAGATAGTTTACAGCTGGTATATGGGGATTTGATTGGAGGCTGAAGCTCAGCGCAAACTCCCCCCTGAGCTTCTAATTGGTTATTTATCTGGAAAACATGCCATTTAGCCGACATTACTTAAACTAAACAAGCATATAGCGCCGTGCATGCTCACATACAGCCTCATACAGACATGGATGTGACACATATATACACTCACACAGACTTCAACGCAGCATAAATCTGCTGGAAGCGTCTCCCAACCATCTGCAGTTGTAATAACAATCTGGTACCTAAGGCTATGCTCTACTGTTCTATTACAGCACACTCCTCTACACACTTCCCCTGCAGTTATCTCCTCTTCTCTCTCCTACCAGTTTCTCTTTTCTTTCACCATCTCCTGCCTTCTTACCCCTCCACCCTCTTCTCTCTGCACATAGGGCTTGTCCCCCTCTTTAGCCCATCTCATACTTGGATCGGCTCAGTCCTCATGGCCGGAGATTCCTCCGTAATGAGATCCCTGGAGGAGAGAGGAGTAGAGAGGGGCAGCAGAGGGGAGAAGAAGAGTCGAGGCATGGTCTCCTCTCTGACCCGCTAACACAGAAAACCTCTGGAAGACTTCAACCCCCCCATCCCTCTCCATCACTATTTTCTGTCTCCCTCACTCCATCATCTCCCCCTCCACCTCTTCCTCCTTGCCTCTGCTCATCATCAATCTGCCATTACTGTCCATTAACAAGATCAGAGCCATTTTAATCCTTCTCTGACAGGATTCCTGCTGTGCGTACAGTATGCTTGGTTCTTTTGGAGAGCTAAGAAAAAAGAAGAGTCAGAAACTGGTGGTAGTCCTAAGAGAGGAGACACTATCACAATGCAGATTATTTAATGTAGGACTGAGCGATTTGGGAAAATAATCCAATTAAGATTTTTAAAAAAAGATCTAATCTAGATCTAATACGCAATTATTTCTTTGTTCCTCATCTTGTGTGTTTTTCAAAAAATATGAGTAATAAATAACTCTTTATTGTAACCGACACAATATCAGGCAGATGAAACATAAACAGTTTTTTTCCTGCCCCCCCTTCTTTCCTTGGGACCAGAGGATGTGCTCCGTTTATTAGGAGACAGGAAATGAATGTGTATTTTTCTTATGTGTACATGGACTTCTCCACATAAATACATTTAGAGATTTACATATCATGCCCTATAGTGTGTGTTTTATGCTTGATCTGATTTGTTATGTGCATTTAAGGATCATAAGTTGTTTCTATATCTTTTCCTCAACTCTGATGTGATCATCAGCACTACTCGTACCTCTTGTACAGTCATTCCCTAAAGCTTATTACTCCTTGCTTCAGTAACAGTTCTCATTTTAAGTTTGTTTATCCTTTTTCTTCAATAATCCTCTTCCATTATTTAGCTCCAGTCTTGATCTTTCACAGCTTAGTCCTCTTTCCACTGACCATAAGGAGCTTAAGTAGAAAAGAGTGATGAACCAGTCAATGATTGTTAAAACTAGAGGCGCCTTGCTGATATCATAAAGTCCAGGCTCTGACAGCAAGCTGCTGATTGTCTCATTAGTCTTTCTCTAACGGAGAGCTGAGAGTCTACCTCACTGCTCCAACAGTGCATTAACAGTTTAAGAGGGAGTTCGATAAAAGAGACTATTAATGAAAAGTTCTCTCGCCATTTAGCAAGTCTGAACTTACCAATGTGGTTGGTGGGTGGCCATGCAGATACACAAGCATGTTCCAGTACCCCTTACATTAATTTATTTGGCTATCTTTCAATCTTCTCTTGCATAATTTATTTCCCTCTTTATATCTAATGCAAATTTAAGATCTGAAAGTGATGCAAAATGCTTGTGCAGTGCATGTTTCCCTGCTGCAGCAAACCACTGATTTTGTACCTATCTTCTTTGGGGTATGATGCTTTGCCTTTTACTTTTCTTTTTGCACTGACAATGTGGGTATTTTTTCATTGTGTCCTCTAGAAATCTTTAAAATGCATTTATTCTGGAAAAAGACTCTGACAAGTCATTTACCTTTCAATAGCGGTAGCAGTGACAGCAGACAGACCAAATTAACCCAGACATTCCATCCAACTACAGTATTTTCAAGATAGTCCCTGTGCACCCCGAGGTGCTCCCAGGACAGATCAGAAATATAATCGCTCCTGTGAGTTTTCCATCTAGTCTACCTCAAGATCTTCTCCCAGTAGGACAGGGGCATGTTAAAACTATTTTCTCTGAGGGCCATCAACAGAAAAATGTAAGGATGACTGGGTCTCTATGATATGCTTCCTCTTTAGTGTATTAAAGTTAGTTTATTATACTGGCCACATCAGAGTACGATCTAGACCTGCCCTATTTGTAAAGTGTTTTTAGAAAACTTTGGTTTTAAATTGGTGCTATATGAAAAGAGATTGATTAATAATTACTATATGCAGTATGTTGAATTTTGGTGTATGTTTACTGTTCTTTGAACCTTTCTTACATGCAGCTTGGAAATAAAAAAATAGTTGTATTTACCAGTTCTGGGTGTCTAGTAGAACATTTCTGTTGCTGTGGTATTGAAACAGGTAGAGTTATTTTTTTTTATTTTGATTTCTCAAATCATGACAACTCTAGGCTGCAGTTGACCTGCAGGTCGTACACTATGGACACCACTGCAGTAGGATTGCATTGGAAACAGGGTGCAAAGACCTTAGCTTTGCTATTTATGCAAGGGGATAATCAGGTATTTGGACATAGGTTCTAGGAGATTTGTGTGATACAAGGTATCATTTCATCAAAGTTTTTGCTTCTTGATAAGGCTTGCGGCTGAAGGGCTCAATTGATTCTCTGTTGATGCTTCCTAAGATCTTGTTTTGAAGGATGACATTGTATCATTTAGACTGATCTATGACCACTCAGCCATGCTGTGTGCATCTGTGTACGCAACTTAAAAAAAAAAAAAAAAAAAAGGTAAATTAATTAAGGCCTTTATTTCATTAGCGAGTGTGGTCCTTGTCTTGTAACATCCCATCAGAAGTCCTCATGTTGTGGCAGAAACGACTAAGTGTGGTGTTTGCATGCTAGTGTGTGTTTGTATTATTGGATAAGTGTGTTAAGTATGCCAGTGGAGCTTCTAGCATGGATTTCTCACATGCACATTTGATCTATCTGCCCTGTTCTCATGTCTTTTTGATCTATGAGTCAGGGATTAAGGGAGGGCAGTTTTGTCCTCTGGTTTGATGCACATAATGAGTATCCATTCTTCACTGCATCACAAAGAGAGAACAAAACACTTTAAAGGAGTGAACAGATAGACTGGAGATTGCTGTGGGCCAAATGCCAAGGCTCTCCTCTAATGCATGTGCTCATGTTAGCGTGCACAAACTTAGCGACGGTGCTTTACTGTGTTGGGGAATCTTCCCAGCCGAGAGCATTTGCTTTGAAGTTGTGCCTTTGTCTATAATAGATTGGTGAATCTTTGAAGCCACTATGAGAGCATATGTATTTGTATATGCATACATCAACTGTAAAGGTACTGTACTGCCATCTGTGTGCTTAGACAAACAGTACATATGTGTGGCATACACACCTGCACACAGAACACCTGTCTCTCTGGCCCCTCTTGCACTTTAAATATTGGCCCAGTGTGTCCTCAAAATCTCTTAGCGTCACCATAGCAACAGTGAACTTGTTCAGGATGTCTTTATTTACCTATGCAAATGACATCTTGCAGCTTCCAACCCATCAATCACAATCCCGAGCATATTTTAAAAAATCCGCTGAAAAGGTGGGAACTGTGTGTCTCAAATCTATGAATTATATAACCTTAATTGTGCGCAGGTTTGTCAATAGCACAATAGATGTCCGCCAAGTGCTCTCTGCACAAAATAGTGAAGATTTTGAAGCTGTGGCGTAGTACCTCAAAGCCTTTTTTGTGGGTTTTAAATCAGAACTAGTCTTGTTTATCTTTCTCTAATCCTATAATCCATGGTTTTCCTTGTCATTGTTTTTGTAACTGTTTTCATGAAGCCTTAAGCACACCCAGAGGCGTTTCACCTTCACTGCTCAGCTTATGTTGTCTGTTTACTCATTATAAAAGCAAGAAATGTTTGAATTAAGTAGATTTACAGCCATTTAGAAAACTTATACGATGCCTTTCCCTCTATCTTTCAAAAGCTGTTGAAGCCCTTGTCTTATCATCCTATCCCTGCTCTTTTTTGACTTTTCTCCTGAGCCTCACCTCCTGAACTTGCTTTAGTATATAGTTTTCAAGCTCTGAGGAACTTTTCCTTGTCTCTTGCCTCTTTCTTGTATCTGTCTCTCTCCTCCACCTGAAATTTTAAAGTTCTCTTAAACTTCATATTTTAACACTGCTGTGCAGTTCATTAAAATATGCATGGGTTCAAATGACGGAGGATGCAATGAATCTGGAAAGCTTCTGTCATATTCTTCTCTCACTTTCCACCAATTCACCTGGGACAGAAGCCAGAAGCTCAGAGTCTGGAGGATGGGGGAAAACTACCTTTGGGTTTAGGGAGGAATTGATACACCAAATGATTTCAAGCATTCATGAGTGATGTGGATATAGGCGACCAAAATACTCAAACTGGTGAGGGTGTCTCTACAGACCCTGCAGGAAGGATGGAGGACCCCTGATATTTGAGGAACTCTTTCACGAACACATTATTTGTATTTTTAAGAGTGAATTTATGGTCTTAAGGTATCAAACTGCAGTATTATTGCCTTTCTTTTAAGTCCAGAAAGAGACTCGTTACTGCTTCCTTTGCCTGGAAGGAATTTAAAGACTTGATCTGCTCTTATTGGACCCTTTCAAGTTGCAAACATGTGATACACAGTGGGTCCTTCTGAAGAGCTCAGTGACTTCTAGCATTGTACCGTGTTGGATGCAACCTTTGCAATAAGATGGTTTGTGGAGTTTCATCCCTACAGTCAACTGTAAATTTTTGATATTATCAAAAATGGAAGCATTTAGGAACAGCAGCAACTCACCCACTAAGCAGAAGATCATGTAAAATCACAGCGCAGGGTCAGCTACTACTAGGGCGTATGATAGGTAAGACCCACCACATACAATCCCCTCTAAAAGTATTGGAACCATGGGACCAATTCCTTTATTTTTGTTGTAGACTGAAAACATTTGGGTTTGACATCAAAAGATGAAGATGAGACAATAAATAAACATTTCAGCTTTTATTTCCAGGTATCTACGTCTGGATCTGATGAACCACTTTGAAGAACTTTGTTTGAACCCATCCATTTTTCATATGAGCAAAAGTATTGGAACATGTGACTGACAGGTGTGTTTTGTTGCCCCGGTGTGTCCAGTGACATTGATTATTCAAACAATAAATAGTGCTGAATGTCCACGCTCAGTTTCAGATCTGGGTTTTGCCTTTGGAGACTGCATTTATAGTTAGAGGTGTAACCAACATGAAAACCAGAGAGCTGTCTATGGGTGAAAAACAAGCGATTGTGAAGCTGAGAGAAGATGGTAAATCCATCAGAGCCATTTCACAAACATTGGCCACAGCCCGTATAATCATTTGGAATTTCCTAAAGAAGAAAGAAACCCCTGGTGTACTCACTAACAGTTGTGAATGGTTAGACCAAGGAAAACAACATCAGTTGACAACAGAAACATTGTGAGAGCTGTAAAGAAAGACCCTAACACAACTGTTAGTGACATCATCAACAACCTCCAGACGGCAGAAGTGAAGGTATCACCATCTACTGTTCACAGAAGACTTCAAAAAAAGTACAGAGGCTACACCAGAAGATGCAAACCACTCATCAGGAAGAAGATAAGGAAGACCAGGCTGGAATTTGCCAAAAAGTACAGAGACAAGCCTCAAAAATTCTGGGACAAAGTTTTATGGACCGATGAGACAAAGATGAACCTTTAGCAAAGTGATGGAGAGATTTAAGTTTGTTGAAAGAAAGGATCTGCTCATGATCCCAAACATACAAGCTCATCTGTGAAACACAGTGGAGGTAATGTCATGGCTTGGGCTTGCATGCCTTCTTCTGGGATAGGCTTATTAATCTTCATTGATGATGTAACACATGATGGTGGTAGAAATGAATTTGGAAGTCTATAGAAACATTTTGTCTGCCAATTTCAAGAAAGATGCAACCACACTGATTAGGAGAGCCTTCATCATGTAGCAAGATAAAGACCAAAAAAACACAGTCAAAACAAAACAGGCGTTCATCAGAGGCAAGAAGTGGAAGGTTGTAGGCTGGCCAAGTCAATCTCCAGATATGAACCCTAAAGAGTATTTTAGCTGCTAAAGAGGAGATTGAAGGTAGTAACCCCCCAAAACAAACAACAACTGAAAGAGGCTGATATTTTGATCTATTATCTCATATTCATCTTTTAGTGTCAAACCCAAATGTAATCATTTTCTTGAAGCAGTTTCTAAATGCCTGATCAGTAATGGCAAACAGGAAACAAAAGCCTCTGTGTACAGATAATGACTACTTATGACTTACTGTTCTATCTCCCTGAACATAATGGTTGTGTGTGCATGAAAGGGAAGAGGTTTACACCACTGCTTACAGTAAAACATCTTCTTTGAAGAATGATGTCATGCATCAACTGCACCTCCTGCATTCATTCAGAAGAGGCTTTTTACTGCCACAGAGTGAACAGGGTGGACGGGAAAGCAAAAAAAGAGGTTCAAACTTAAAATAAAGAGAAGGCTGGGAGGAGAAAGGAAGAGTGGGAGACAGTAGACCAAAGCAGTTCTACTGAGTGATCATTGTCTTTTGTCCACTCACTGCTGATTTTGACTAGAAGTTAATGGTTCAGTAAATTGCTTTTTCAGTTAAAAGAGACTGTCAAGGTGTCTTAAAGCCATATGTATTATCTGAGATCATATAAATTAGGACATTTGCACTTTTTTCATTCTAAAAAAAACTCACCTCTTAAACAGTGATAGACTTGCATTAAAAAAGGCTGGACGAATGTCATTTTCCGCACTATTCCAACTGTTGACGTGAAATATTTCAGCTTAAACTTTTATGACTGACTACAGCAGAGAAATCAGTAACACAAAACAAAGAAACAACACCAGCTGTTGTACAGTGACATTAGAGGTCACATATTTTACCCCTTTAAGACAAGTTTATATTGTTCTCAGAGGTCCCCAAAACATGCCCGTGAAGTTTGTCGCTGAAAAAACACTCCAGTGTTGGATTTTTGCATGTGTAAAAACCCCTCTGTTTCAGCCCAGCTCAGAACGAGCTGTTTCTGTGACTGTGGATTTAAATGTTAATAAGTTGTCTGACTACACCCCTCTGAGGGAATGGATGTGGCAGAACTGTCTTCCAAGCGGGGAGGCCAACCGAATCTGTGGATGGGGCTAACTCCCCACATGACATCATAAGGGGAAAATCTGAAAACGGTTTGTTTCAACACACATTTTCTGAAAGTTGTGGGGGGGTCTGATTCTTGGGGGGATTTATGGACAGGCCAGGGGCACATATTTTTGTTAGAAAAGCCTGAAAAAGTGTATTTTGCATTATGTGTAACCTTTAGTTTAAAACAACCAGAGTGGGTTAAAGCACTAGGAGACATGATGCAACATGATATATGAGAAACAACTGCAACTGCACAAAGATAGTGGGCCAAGGAGTGCTCTTGCCAAATGGTGTCAAACTACCAGTGCAGACCAAAACATGCTGGTTTATAAGTTCAAATTTGCTAAAAATGCAGATATCTAAGTTAGTTTATTGATCAATATTCATATAAAAGATACAAATATCTATCTGATTTCTGATTGGCCAAAACAGCCCATACTCGTTGGCCGATCCTCCATTTGCCTTTATTACAAATGACCAGTTACAAACACATCCTGATTTTTGATGCATTTGTTCCTAGTCAAGACTCAGATTTGCTATTTTTTGCAAGATCTTGGCAAATACATGGTATGACTTGTGTAAATACTTCTTCAACTAAATTTTCTACAACCTGTAAAATTCCACATTAGAGGTTTATTGTGCACTTGTTTTATCTGGGCCTTAAAGCATTCAACTTTAGTGGAATAAAACAGAGAAAAGATATCGATCATCACATTGACCCTGATGACTGTTTCCACCTTCCCAATTGATGATTTTAATGGAGTATCATCTGCATAATAGGGCTGCAACAATGATTCGATAAAATCGATAAAAGAGGATAATTAAAAGTGTTGGCAAAAAATGTATGTATCGATTCACTGTGTCGCGTGATTATGGCGTCACTTCGTGTGGCGCGGAGCTGTTTATGTCATGCACAGTCAGCTGATAAACTTTACTTTGGCTTGGTTTAGTACTTCTCTGATAAAAATCTGATGGTTAGTGGGAAAAAATTAAGTAGATATATTCATCATCTACCATGTCTCATGACAAAGAGGAGATGCTAGTGATCTGAAAATGGCTTGTTGTCGTAAAACCTCCGGCGGAAGTTTAGTTTCTGTTATGTTACGAGACTGGATAAAAACAATAGTGCTGGACTGTCAGGCGTTCACTTAATCCATGACATTTGCCTCACTTTGTGTCCGCTAAAGCAGAAAAGAGGAAGGAAAAGCACATCTGCATCCTGTGACAGAGAATAGAGCCTCTGCAGACACACACAAACAAACACAGGCACTGAAGTGCGCACACATGTCACGGCTAAGCACTCGAGTATGTAACTCAAAGTATGTTGTTAAAGACATGCTTCTATAATAAGCTGTAGGGTCCGCTACCTTCAGAGAAATAGGCTAATGAGAAAAAACATAAAACGAGAGATGGGACCGTCATCAGAAAAACATTTAGAGAGCGGCAGGGATTTAATCTGTGCTCTGTCAGTAGGGTACATCTATTTTAGACTTCTTAAACAGTGTAAAATGCTTTAACAGTGTCAAAAGTTGAGAAACATTTCTACTGTGTTCTATTGTTTTACCACTTTCCAAAATAATGATAATGGCTACAAGTTATTTCCTCTCACACTGCCACAACAACACAAATTAATGTGATGTGTTCAATAATGAGGATGGAAGCAAAAAAAGTAATGCCTGAGTTACTTTTCAAAGTAACTAGTTACTTTTACAAAGCAGTAACTCAGTTACTAAGTTACTTTTTTCAAGCAGTAACTAGTAACTGTAACCAATTACAATTTTTCAGTAACTTGCCCAACACTGAGCATTACCATAGTATTGATAAGTTAAAAAGTTTCCATTTTCTCCCATAAGGGATCCATTAGTTATCAGTAAATTTGTTGAGCTTAATCTAGAAGATAACTGTATTATTCACACCTTAACTGCGGAAATTTTTCAGGCTCTAATATTTTAAGATCTTGAGCACAGTTTTGTTACAGTAAGCAGGGGAATGTATGCATGTGTGCACATAAAACACAAAGTGAGAAACAGAGAGAATATAGCACAGAGTTACCACTTTTATTGTTTAAGCAGAGGAATGAGTACTGTATATTATCTTATATATTCAACAAGAAGCTGGCTGGGAGTCATAAGAGACTAAGTTGGCAGGAGGATGAGGAGATAAAAAGCTTACGTGAGGAATGGGGGTATGAATCTTTAAAACTGTTATATGCAGCTTTCAGGAAGAAAAATGACTCATAAAATAATTTAACTTACTCCAATTTGTGGTCACATGGAACCTTTAGAATTGAGGCAGTGAGGCAAGTATTTTACCCTTATTAAACAGAGTAGCACCACTACAGTAGAGCGGCTAATGACTAACCCCAGATGGCATTCTGGGGATCCAATTTTTCTGCTTTTGGATTTTTATTTACTCAGCAGAAAAAAAACTCTTGCCATCGAGAAGTAAAAAATGATCCACATAAATTTTAGAACTTAGATATTTGCATCAGTTAATTATTTCTACTGCTTGTTTAAAAAGTTGATATGGGATCTATATCAAATATAATAAAGGGAGAATAACTCTGCCTTCTGAGCTCAGTTTTAATTACAGAGCGTATTATCATTTCTGTATCTTCTCACATCTATTCTTCTCTCGTTCTTGTTCTCTCACACTTTCTGTGTGTCGGCTGTTAATTGACTTGTCCGTTACCCCAAAAAAATTCTCTCTGTGCTGTGTGAGGAATATAAATATCCTCCTCTTTTTTTAGCCTCTCACTCTTATATAAAGGAGAGAAAGGAGATATTACTGTTTGACAAAGTGACACTTGCTCTAAAAATACTAATAGCTTTACACCTGAACAATTTCAGATATATTTGAAATACTAACCTCAAGGCACCTTGTACTTGACAAAATGATTACAGGTTTGCAAAATAATCCATGAAAAAAAAGCATTTCTTAGTTTACATATGAAGACATGCCACTTGTCAACTCTTTCATATTCTGCTTTTTATATCCTGCTCTTACCCTCATTTTTCCACTCCAGCTGGAAAAAACACAATGTCACCTATTTTCGTCATCTCTGGTGCTTTGTCCACCATTCTCCTGTCTCACTGGTGGACAAGGTCGACTGCACTTATGCAGAGTCCCAGACACTTGAAGACTATGGAAGAAGGTCAAAGCGAGCTTATGTGCTCTTCTATAGGTGGTCCTGTTAATTCTTTCACTTTGAATTTCAAGGCCAATAGTTAAAGAAACAGCAATCAGATCAGATGAGGTGTATGAATGGACTTTCAAGTCAGTATTTTGAATGTAGAGGGTTGTGTCTACATGGTAACTAACTCTTGAAATCCCTGCACGTTTTCTCTCTCATGTTGAAAACTGCTGATGTGTCAAGTATGAAACCCATTGTCAGGATTGATCTATTAATCAACTCAAGCCTTCATCTTTTCCAAAGAAAATTCATGTAAGGTTAACATTCCCACATGGACTATAGCTGTAAAATTAGGTTAAGTTAAGTTTAAGTTGGGTTAGGTTAGGGTAGACTAGTTTAGGTGAAGTTAGGTAAAGTAAGGTACAGCTAAGTTAGAATTAGGTTAATTAAGGTCAGGTTAAGTTTAAGTTGGCTTAGGTTGGTCTAGACTAGTTTAAGTTGCGTTAAGTGAGGTTAGGTAAAGGTAAGGCTAGGTCTGGCCCTAGGTGAACATGGCCTATTGTATGTAAACTAGACTTCAAGGCAGGCAATGCAGATTAGAATCTGGTCTATGGCCCTTTTCCCGCATGCCATTTCTGGCATCTCCCTGTCTCTCTCTCCCTATTTTCATTAACTATCTTCTGTCCTGTCTTCTCTCAATAAAGATAAAAAGCCCCCAAAATACTTAAGAAATCAAAGGGTTTAACTCACTCTCTAAACACTCACACAGCCATTGTCAGTGATTTGTGCCTCAAGGAATGGACACCGATGTTTTCTTAGTGCCAGTGAAGCATCGAACAACCTCCAGGCAAATTTCCTTTTTCCATGTGGCATTTGGATCTGCAATGCAAAGGATTTTGACTCTTTAATTCACAGAGTAGCACCATTCATCATGGACTCTTTCCCATGGTAGACAATGTGTGATGCTTGAACTGGTTTCTGTTATGCTGTATATAAATAAAGACTTGGTTAGGTTGGGGAAATTTTTGTTCATTAGGTTAGGTTAATTAGGTCAAGTTGCGTTACATTGTGTTATGTTGCATTACGTTACGTTATGCCAGTTTTGATTAGGTTAGAATTGGGGCTGTCAAAGTTAACGCGTTAATATCGCGTTAACTCAAATTACTTTTAACGCCGCTATTTTTTTTGTCTCACGATTAACGCATAGGCGTTCTGTGTGACCCTTGACCCATCCCGTAGTTTGTCAGATCAGTAAGTGGCGCCGTGGTGATGCGGTACAAGTGTGCAGAAATGGATAAAGGACAGAGACTTTTGAATGGCAGGTTCAGCTTTCAGATCATGCCAGATAAAACTGAAGTTATTCTCTCCTACTGTCAACATGAACTGAGTTATCAGGAGTTCATAGAATCTTTAAACAGCCCATACCATTCGCTAGCCAAGCACACCGCTAATGCAGACAGCTGCCCCCTCCATGCTGGAGTTGTTTACTATGGAGACGCTCAGACAACACTGCAGGGATGGACTCGCTATCTGGCATACCGGGCATTTCCCGGTGTGCCGACGCACTTTTGGGCCTGTATGATTTATTCATTTATTTATATCTGCTATGAGCCGGCACTACAGCTGCGCTGACCCTTTATATTGACTGTTGACTGGTCCGATCACGTCTCCTAAATGTCCGTTTACCCCTGCTCCCATCCACACTCCTCTCCTGCCTGAAATTGAAAGTATTCGGAAAAAAACGAAACTTACTAAAACGTTTGACTGGAACTGTAAATAAACGACAAATTTAGAAAACAGTCCGTCAAGATGCTGCAAAAGTGTTAAAGACTCTGCAGTCCCTATAGGAGCGGGTCTGATGCTGGTGAATATACAGCTGCATCATGAGGAGGAGGAGGAGACAGAGCAGCAGAGCTGGTGTGTTACAGGGGAGCAGAGGTTACAGGTGAGCCTGAGAGTGAATGGGCTCTGTAGAGTATCATAATATAAGCTAAAAAGCATTATTAGACTATGGGTCTCCTTTATTTAGGAAGAAAAAAATGGTTTTAGATTAAAATTGTAGCTCTTCTATGATCTGAAGAATGAAAAGATGGTTAGGTTCTCTTACTTTACCTTAAAAGTTCTCCACTGAGACTTCTTTGACTTTATGTGTTCATGAATTTTGAAAAGCAGCTTCACATGTTTGTTTATTGACATCATTCAAGTAAATCTACTGGACTGTTTCAGTAATTTCTTACTGTCAGCATTTATTTTACATTTGAGCATTTTTTAGTTTGAAAGTAAAAATGTGATAAATAATAGCAGACATTTTTTAAGTAATTAGTTCCTTTTTCTCTTGAGCAGGGCAGATATGTCCACCTTTCTCACATCAGAACATTGAAACACCATTAGATGTGAGCTCTCAGCAGAGACTTGACTTCTCCCAGTAATCTGTAGTGTAATTAAAGGGATGTAAAGGGATGTTTCTGTGAGCCTTTATTTCCCTCATGTGAGGCTGAAATTCTCTGCTTTAGTGTGAAGGATCAGGAATGATCTTTGAGTGATTTAAACTTCACTGACCGTGTTCTTTATGTCCATGTGTGATGATGAGATCTGTTGTTTTGTGTTAAGCTGCTGAGAACAGAGGAGTTCACTTCTAGAAGTCTAAAGTTTGACTCTGCATTGTGGTATTATTCAGTAATGTTACATTAAGGTCAGTATCTCCATCTGTTGTGGCTTGTTGGGCTTGAGTTTATCATGTTATGCTCTCAGCATATTTTTGGAGCATTCAGTATCTTTGAGCTCAGAATTTTCTGGACTTTATCTGTCGTTGTTTCGGGCTGTTGACATGAACAAACGTTTGCATAAAGAAAGCATTTTTGTCCACTTGTATTGATAAGGGTATTTAAATCTTGAGAAAAGTACTGTAAGGTACATTTTGAACGGACAAAAAAAAGTGCAATTAATTTGCGATTAATCGTGAGTTAACTATGGAATTTGTGCGATTAATCGCGATTAAAAATTTTAATCTATTGACAGCCCTAGTTAGAATATGTTAGGTTAAGTTGGATTAGGTAAATTAGGTTAGGTGTGTTACGGTAAAGTTAGTTAGGCTTGGTTATGTTGTATGTAAGTAAATTAAGTAGGGTTAGGCTATGTTAGCTGTAGCTTTTGGTTAACTGAGGTTAGGTTAGGTCAGGTTAGGTTAGATCAGTTTTGGTTAGGTTGGGCCATGTTAGGTTATGTTTGGTTAAGTTTGGTTAATTAAATTAGGTTAGGTTAGGTGTGTTTTGGTTTAGTTAGTTAGGCTTGGTTATGTTATGTAAGGTCAGGTAAGTTGGACTGTGTTATGTTGTGTTTGTTTAGGTTATGCTAGGTAAGGAAAGATTAGGTTAGGTTGGTTAAATTAGATTGGGTTAAGTAAGGTTAGGTGTGGTTATGTTAGGTTTGGTAGGTAATTTTAGGTTTGGTTAGATTAGGTAAATTTGGATTAGGTTAGGTTAAATTAGATTAGGAAACTTTGGCTAGGTTAGTAGGTTTTGGTTTAGTTTGGTTACTTCATGTTTATCCAAAAGTTGATCTGTTTTGCAGTGACTACATCAGCCTGTGTTTCCATAAACATGCTCATGACAAGAAAAGACAGACAAAGTGATGACAGTGCTTAAGACTAAGATGGTTACCCAAAAAAGATGAGTGTAGGTAAAAGGAGATTTACAGCTTGATTGGAATAAAGAAATACCAGCAAACACCAACAAGCTAAGCCAAATTAAATATGCCATCAGTGAAAACAAGATAAAGTAAAACAACTTAAAAGATCCATAAAAAGATCAAAATGATTCATGCAGAATTTTGCCATAGCAGTGGAGTTGTATTGACAACATGTTGATGAATCTCTACACTATGATTTAACTGTCAAAACACACAATGAACACACTGCAAGAATCTTAAAAAGTTTCTAAAATCTCACGCCATCATGTCATGAACAAATGCAAAGCTACAGTAAACAGCCAAGTTAGTTTAGCAATCTATATACTGAATGTTGCAGAATCAGCCAACAAGGGTTACTAAAAGTCACAAAAAAAGATCTTTATACCTAAACAAAGGGCCAACAAGCTAAGCTAATGCTACTGGCTATCAAAATTCTCTCGTCTAGTAAATAAATACATTTTACGTAACTATTTATCTCATGTCTTTGCTTCATGGCTCTTACATGTTTTGATAGTCAGCATACATATTACCCGAATAACAAAGAAGGACACTTGTCTAATTCTTTAGTCTCAGCATCCTGTGTAGATTAACCCACTTGAGCTAAATCTAGATATTCAGCCTCCTTCTGGAAGGCCTTGGCTACATTGGTGACAGCCGGGCTGGTGTCTGTAGTAGCATGTGTAGAGACTCTGTAATGGTTATATTTAGCTCCTTATCTCCCAGACGACTGTGAGTACACAGTGGCCTGGCACAGCAGCATATTCAGATGTGAGCTGAGGAAACTGGGAACAGTTAATGCCATTCTGGCCCAGACAAAAACCAAGTGTCAATAATCAATAAAGAAGATAATCCTTGTGCGTACAGCATTTCTACTCAGGTTTTCTTGCCCCTGTGAGTACAATGAAAGTTTTCTTTTCACAGAGGTAGTCAGATTTATTTCACCCCAGTCATGCATGTAAGCATAAGAATCACAGATTTCCCTCATTTTTCTTCCTTTTCTATCCCTTTGTGTTTTCGCCTCACTTTTATTGTCTTTTTTACCTCTGTTCCTTCTTTCCTAGTTTCCCTTAGCAATCTGTCTGGCAGAATGAGAGTTGGAAACAGTGTGTGTGTTTTTGTGTGACAGTGTGTGATGTTTCTTCTGATCCCTCTGAGTGTTTGAAGCTGCATTACATCAGATTCTCTACACTGCCTCCAAAGCCCTTCAGTCATAGTGTATCTGTGTGTGAGGAGGATGAGCTGAGGCATTGATTTTCCCATACATCCTGTCCAAACATGACAAACACAAACACACAAAAATCTGAATTACACGTACCCACAGGATTCAGCACCGGAGCCCAGAACATGCATGAATGCATGCTCACTTTTACACTCACAGGTACAGTATGTACGCTGACGACATCAGTATGTTGTGCTGCTGCTCAAACACAGGGGCTTTCTCTTTTGCATTATAGATGAGGGAGCTGTGAACAGCTTGTTTGCTTTCTAAATTAAGTTTCTCTCTCCCCTCTGCCTCTCAGAGTTGTTGTATGTTGGCTCTTAACACCTCCACATAAGCCAAAGCTTGAGCGCATGTGCATCTGTGGGGTTTTTTGCACACGTGTGTACACAAGTGTTTGGAGGCTCTCTGTTGATATTCGGTGTAAGCAGCCCTCATCTTTAATGCATGCTGCCTTGTGTATATGGAAGTAACACCCTCAAAGCTGGAGACTCTCCTGTTGGTTAGCCTCTAGCAGATTGCTATATCTAAACATACACTCACATGTAACTCCTTTAAGTCTCTGCAGAGTAAGCTCAAAACCCTGTGATCTCTCTCAGACACTGAGTCTATTGATTTAGCACAAACAGGAAACAACATAACTAAATGCTGGAGCCACTGCACCATTTTAAGATGCACATCTACCGATAATGGCCTCCAGAAAACCAAAGTTAAAAGGACATCTCATGGCATGGCATCTCTATAAATACGAATATATTACAGATCCACTGGTCTTAAAAACAAGAGTTGCCTGTCCCAGTTGTATTTCAAAAACTCTAAAGAGGGGGTCTCCAAAGATTTTGTGACTGGAAACAAACTACAAACTACTTTTGCACTAATAAAAGTTGCAACAAGCCACTTGCATCCAGTTGCTTACATGAAGGGTGCTTTTACTGAATTTGCTGAGGGGCTGTGGTGTCAGCCCATTTTCATTCAAACACTTAGTTTGCAGGTCAACACAGCAATTGCAGCAACTAATAGGCTAACTCTTCATTCTTGTAGGAGTATCATAGGCCCCAGAGTGGCTAATCTGGAGAACCAGAATAATTCCCGGCTGGTTTTAGGGGTGTTAGGGCCATTAGTGGCATTCAACAGGCTCAATCAAGAGGGATGAACACAGGCAGCAGCTATCATTGGCTATGTCCAAAACCACACACTCATTCCCTACTCCCTATCCACTATATAGTGAGCAGAATATAGTGGACTATATTGTGGACTCAACTGCAAAACACAAAAATGATTTCAGACACTACTCCGGCTGCGGGAAATGACGTCATCGCCATCTCAAATTTAAAACGTTTAGCAACGACGGCTCGTAGATTTCGATGACAATAGCTGAGGATCGAAATTAACAGTAGAATTTAACTAAAAACTGACACCAAATGTGATTTATTTCCCCCCCAAAACTAAAAATACTAATAGATAAAAAGGTTGTGTCTTTGGTGGCTGCATAGTGTACATATTTGTGTGTAATGTAACTTATTTTTGCATGAAGATGTTGGTCTCATGTCTTGTAATCCTCAGAGTTACTCTGTTTTAAATCCCTAACAGTTTCTTACATGTTTGGTTAAAACCACCAACAAAAAGGTATTAAATAACGTTTTTATATTTGTTCCTGTGCTCCTCTCAGTCGTCCATCATGTTAGAGAGCAGCAACCGCTATGCATGATTTTACATATTGCTGGGCTAGTGAGCATTGGTTGTTCACTACTTTTCAAAATGCATTGTGGGATAGAATAAGTGCACTATATAGTGAATAACAATGCTCACTCAGAATTCGGACACCACTACAAAATGGCGTATTCACTATATAGTGAATTGGGAGTGATTTCGGACACAGCCATTGCTTTGTCAGGCGGGGTGGTTCATCTGTAACCATCTGATTTGAAACTTTATCGTTATACTGGTTCCACATGCACCTTGTCAATTGTTAATCTGTCAGACCCATGACATGGATGGCTGTGCAAGATGCACACAGAGTACAAAATTGTTGACTACACTTAATAAGAAAAATAATATATGTATGGGCATGGACAGATTTACATGAGGCAGATTAGATATTTTTATATTTTACATTTAGCAAGGCTAAGGTGTTTGTTTAATTAAAGTTGTATTTTCTGACACTCTGTGACTGTTCAGTAGGCTATCAAAACAAATCTATGACTGCTGAGTGGTCATCAGAGTAGCAGCAGTTCCTGTGTGTTTTGACGCTCAGTGTCCTGCAACACCTACCAGAGGGGAGGAGTTTAAACAAACAAACAAAGAGGAATACAGTTTGGCAGCTTAGCACTGCTAATGTTAGCCACATTTGTTCACCCACTTCTGCAGGGATTCCTTTTTAAATGAGGCATGATTTTGACTGTTTACTGAGTGTTTTCTCAACTTTAGATTTTTTGACAAACACAATTGTAATTTGAATCACCCAATTAGGAACATCATTACTTCAGATGATAAAACCCATCCCTGCCCTTCTGCAGCAGGGCATGATCATGCATCTGATAAATTTTCTGTTCTACACTTTTCACCCCGTGTCTCCTGTTCTTGTACAAAAACAGACCAGCCTCTGAATCAGCACCTTCTAAAAAGAGACAGAACTGCTCGGAGAACAACTTAAGCATAAAAAAATGTTAGACAGACAAAGTTTAATGAGATTCTGGGTAGCTTCCAGCATACCTGTAGCTGCGAGATGAAAACACTACTTTGAAGACGAGACGATGATCCCGTGTGTCATGCTTTCTGATTGCTGTAGGGCTGTTGCTGTCGCTGTGGTGCATTCAGGCATATTACATTAGGTTCGTTTAAATGAACATGTAGGAAACAGCCTAAAACTGCTCAATGCAAATCCCCTGGTACCAATTATTAACTAGATTTTTTACGCTCAGGAGAGCCATTCCCTCACAGACTCTTTCCCCCAGGAATGGCGCCCCCCATTTCCACCACAATTCCACCCCTGGTTACAGCATGCATGTAAGATGAAGTTCACTTTGAATCAGATTACCAAGTTTAACTTCTCCGCAAATTATGACCAAAATGTATCTTAGTCTTGTGTTTTTCTAAAGAGGGATTGGAATGGATGTGTTTGGTGTTGTTTTAGCCTCTCCATCTCTAAAACTCTGTCTGGCTCTTTCTTGAAAACCTGGGTGGGTGGATCAGAAGTTCTTGCACCTTTTTGTACAACCTTTAGCCAGGCAAGACACTGTTGTCCTTTCCATTCCTCTCAAGTAAATTTTCTCTGGTCAGACTCTGACAGGGCTCGGACTGTGGGCATTGATTCACTGAGACAGAAAGAAGGAGGCAGAGGGAAGACTACAGAGCTCCTGCATGGTTTGAATTATGCTCACCCACACACACACTGAAAGAAAACAGACAAAATAAGTTCTACTTCTCTGGGAACAACTTGTTGATGTGCTGCACCACATACATGCAGCACACGTACAAGCAAACAAATAAGGGCATAGCCTCTCTGCTTGAATGGACGGCAATGATTGTCCTGTGAATGCCTCTGGGCTTGTCTTTATCTGTTACACAGGGACTTTACATTGTCTATTGGATTCACAGAGCATTATAGTGCTTGTCTGTGTGATGTCTCACTCTGGAAGACCCCCCCTCCCACATACCGGACAGCGTATTCCCACATCAAGAGCCCTGACTACCCTGAATGTCAAGGATAAAATGACTTATCAGTCTCCCTTCCATCTATTCGTCTCCCTCTCTCCCTCTCCACCCTTGTTCATGCCGTCTGTCAGCGTGGCCCCCAGAGGGGCAGCTAGCCAGAGGTCAGGCCTCCCTCCTCTTCTTCTTTGTTCCTCTATAACTTTGTGTGCACCTTTTCCGCTGGGACAGAGGGTCAGAGTGACATTTATCTTTATGGTAATAGAGTATGCTTTCAGACTGGGGAATGGCTTTTTATCCATTTATATGTTTGTGTCAGTGTGTGGGTATCACTGAGGGTTTGCCTCTTGTGAGCTAAATGGGATCACTTTTGCAGCTTGTAAAGCTGAATTTGTTAGCTCATGAGACAAAATCCAATTGTGAAGATTTTATTACAGATGACCAGAACTGTCCATTTAAAGGCTCTGTGACTTTGAATGGGCACAAATCTCCAACATTCAAATTCTACTATCTTTGCAGATGAAAGAAACTTTTTTTGCATGGGCAGATATCAGCAAAAAAGGGAGAAATATTGTGATTACTTGTGCAATATCCTGACTCATGTATGTCAGTGAGGCACCACAGACTAGGTCATGTAAACACAGGATGGAACATTACAACAGAGTCTGAGCTAGGTGCTTAAGTACACGCTTGTAGCTGGTGTTCTCTACTTCTACAGGTATGTGCATAGTAGTGCTGGGCGATTAATTGAAAAATAATCAAAACCGACATTTAGAGCCAATTACCGACATAAACCTGCTGCGTCAGTTATTTTGGTTTCGTCCCCTTGTAAATCTCTCTATTACCACAGAATCACACTTAGTGAGGTGCAGTCACATGACACCGCCCCATCTGGTGCTATACGGAAGCGCTACAAAGTAAAACTCAAACTGCGGGGCAGCAAGGTGGTGGTGGTGGTGGTGGTTGGGGGGGGGGGGGGGGGGTTGCTTCCTCTCTCTCACTGCAACATCAGGCCAGTGTTTGTATGATACATATGATCAAGGTAATACATTTATAGCTTTGACCAAACATAATCTTATCTGGACGTTACACATTAGTAAATTAACCCTGGAGATATCTAGATATGGAGACCGTTGCCATCCGTGATCAGTCAATAAGTGTGCAGTGGTTGCTCGCTCTGCATCTCTCTCTCTCTCCATAGAGACTCTTTCATCAGGTCACACCTGTAAATGCATCCTCTCCTGTTAAATGTCAAGTTCTGCCATTGCTTAGTTTGTGAATGTATGAAGAAACTCTGTCAAGTTACCGCACTGGTTCTGATCGTGAATTAATAAACATCAAACTTCCTCGTGCAGATCAGCTGTTTTAAATCAACTCGTGGGTGAAAACAAATAATGACAATGTATGTTTAAAGGTGATGTAACAAAAAGGCTACTGATTACACTGTAGCAGAAACACACAACACAGTTGAGGTGAGAAAGAAAGCAAAACAGGTGAGCTGCTGTGTGTGAAGCCTATGAAGAAAGGAGCAAGTGGGGGGGTGCAGGGGAGGAGGCAAGACGAGTTTAATTGAGTGGAAAACAACAATAAAACAGATGGCATGAATTAAGCTATGTTTAAACACAACAAGGAATATGAAAGGGATTAAATTTCATTAAAGGGATGATCACTTTTGTGACATTTTTCCTGACATATCCTGGTTGATACTTGATTGTAACTCATGTCAATGTCAGGAACTGATGCCTACGACAGTTTTTAAGGAAAGACAATCTGTTTTATCTTAAATCTTTATCAGGAGGTCAGACCAGGAAAATTCATTTGAAAATTGCCAGTCAAACTGGAATCAGCACCACCCTGGTGTGATTACTACAAGTGCACGAAACTGTTTAAAGAGAATGGAATTTTATATCTTAAGCCACATAATTTTGTTCTGGGAGTTCACAAGATTGATGCATTAAACTTTAAAATATACAAAATTTCAGTTATTTGTTTTGAAATTATACAGATATTTACAACACAAACCGAGTTGGAGGTGGAATAACCATTGATTAACCAATATTGAGGACAAAAGTTCAATTAATCGTGATTATGATTTTTGCCATAATAGCCCAGCCCTGGTGCATAGCCTTTGAAATGTATTAGCATTGGTAATGTCCTCTGCCCTCTCTGCTTTCACAACCAGAGGCTTTTGAAAAACAGCATGGAGATGAGGAGAGGAAGAAGAAGCAGACAGCTTCCGCTTTGTCTGCTTCTTGTGCAACGGGAGTGAACTTTTCTTCTTTGTGTGTTTTGTTCTACTGGCTTCTTCGTCCTCTTCTTTGGTTGGTTAATAGTGGTTAACAAAAACGTATAAACATTACTGCTGCCTATATTGGCAGGTTAATACTTACCACATTAGTTTTCCTTTTTTTTTTTTGTTCGGAGGTATTTGTCATGTGACCACATGCACCGAACCATGACCCCCCAAAACATGACAGTTCAGGACAAATACACAGACCATTATACCCAGAGGTGCACAATAACTATCGGGCCGATAACAGGAAATTTTTACGTCATACCAATAAGTCCGATATCATGACAACTAGGCCCGATAACATGTATATTTTTGTCAGCACGGCAGTGCCCCGCTCCCACTATGGGACCTGAATGGCCTGCAGTGAATGCTGCGTTCAAGTGACGTCGGCATAAAAAGAAAAATTCTCTCTGACTGAGAAAATTTAAGAATACCCCCTCATGTCAGAAAACAACTCGTTAACTCAGTCCTAATTTTGGTTGTTACTGACTTGAATTGACATCCACAGTATTTTTCCACATGTTACACATAAACAATAGAAACATGAACTTACGTCAAAGAGCTGTGTCTGATTGTGTTGCCATTGGGCGCAAGATTATTGGACATTTTAGACAGTCTCAAGTAGCGTCCTCCGCCCTGAGGAAATTACAAGAACAGCTGCAAGTGCTACAAACACGACTCCAACTGCTGTGTTTTGTTAACTCAACTTGTTAACTCAACGCTTCACGTGAGCCATTGCCCACTGGAATACTGTACTGTACTGTACACTGCACTCTCTCTCTCTCTTTTTTTGTTACTATGGAATGCAGTTTTTCAGTTTGTTTACATAGACAAGTCTAACTTGTGTCAGTGCATTATTATTGTTGCCAATAGTTTTTCATTGAAAAAAATAAATATCTCTTCAAGAGTCAAAACTGTTGTTGGTTTTGTTCATAGTATTGATGTCATGATTTTAGGTCATGATCTTAGGTATATATATATATATATATATATATATATATATATATATATATATGTGTTATTGGTTATCGGTATCGTCCTTTAAAAGCTGAAAGTTATTGGTTATCGGTATCAGTTTTAAAAAACAGTTGTCATGCATTCCTAGTTATACCCCTAAGCTTTCCCGCCCTTGCTTTGTGCTCTGGGGTACAGTTGTGTTGGAATAGAAAAGGGCTTTCACCAAACTGTTGTCACAAAGTTTGAAGCATAGCATCGTCCAAAATGTCTCGGTATGCTGAGGCATTAAGATTGCCCTTCATTGGAGATAAGGGGCCTCAACCCTAAAAACAGCCCCATACCATTATCTCTCCTCCACTAGACTTCACAGTTGGCAAAATGCAGTCAGGCAGGTAGCGGTCTCCTGGCATCCACCAAACCCAGACTCACCCATCTAAACAGAGAATTGTGATTCATCACTCCACGGAACATGTTTCAACTTCTCCACAGTCCAGTGTCGGTATGCTTTACATCAGTCCGTCTGACTTTTGGTGTTTGACTTGGTGATATCAGGCTTACATGCAGCTGCTTGATATGGAAAGCCATTCCATGAAGCTCCTGCTGCACAGTTTAATGTGCCCACATTATTGTCAGTTGAAGTTTAGAACTGCTCAGCGATGAAATCCACAGAGTGTTGGTGGTTTTACATGGTCTCTGCTTCATGCCTGAGCTGCTGTTGTTCCTGAACGCTTCCACTTTCAAATAATATCACTTATAGTTGAATATTCAGCAGGGATGAAATTTCACCAACTTTCTCATAACTGCAACTGTTGTATCCATCACAGTACCATTCTTGAAGTCACTGAGCTCTTCAGACCCATTTTGTATCACAAATGTTTGCACATGGAGACAGCATGGCTAAGTGATGTGGCAACAGAGCAGATTAAAACACCCGAATTCAATGATAAACAAGGCTGGCCAGATACTTTTGTTCTTATAGTGTATGTTACTCAAATACAGATGACAACAGCTTATACTTGTATTCAGACTTGTCTTGCCTTATTGTCAATTTTCATAAATCTAACCAACATTTACTGAATGAACCTCATGCTTTAGAAAAAAAAAAATCTTGAAACCAGTTATTTCTTTTCAGCCATTGCAGAAGCGTGATACTTGCAATGAAAGACAGTCAAGGTTGAAGCCTTTTCTTTTTAAATCAAGAGGCTATGTCCTCCTGTAATATACAACCCATGGGTTTTAGGGCTTTTATGCTCTACATAGTTCCCCATTTGTCATCCAGTGACCACCTTTTCACACTCAGATAAGGACTAGGGGCTTCTAAGACTATTTTCCACACATGCACTCACACCTCAAGGTTAACAATAAACTCTATTCTCAAATGAGTGAGTGCCAAACAAAATCTGGTCATTTCTGCAGCCTGTTTGATTGTTTGGAAGAAATGTAGCCCAACACCCACATCTGTGACAGGAAGCAAATAATCATTTTCACAGACTATTTAGCTTTTGGAAGAGAAAGCAGGAAAATGGTTTGTGTCTAAGTAAATTTCCTCTGGACGTAACTGATGCTTTCAGGACAGGGCTAGGCATTTTTACTGTTATTTCCCTTTTTGATCAAATTAAATTTTTGACCTCAGGCTGGAAAATTCCTCTCTCATCTTTTGGCCATGTGAGTGAGCTTCATCAGTGTGTAGTTTTAGTGAATTTGGCAGTGAATATTTAACCTTAGTGACATTTTTGTCAGCTGAAGTAACCATAAAAGTTCTGTTTTTATATGAAGAGTGTTAAAGTCTAATCTCAGGGTTACAGTGCTTTTAAAAAAGTATTCACCCTCATGGATGTTACCTTTTTGTTGATTTTACAAATCTATCATAGTCAACATAATTTGGCTTTTTGACCAAAAAACCCCCTAAAAACAACTCTATAATGTCAAAGTGAAAGCAAAATTTTATGAAGTAATGGCAATTAAACAAAAATATGTAATGTAATATAAGTGACTATATAAATATTCCCCCCTTCAAGTCAGTATTAAGTAGATGCACTGTTGTCTGCATCACAGCCCTGGTTCTGCACTGTAAACCCGAATGAGTTAAGTTTACTTGAAAAATACTAGTAAACCGGTTATCTTAAAAAAACTAAGTCATGAAAGATAAAAACTTATGTTCATTTAACTCAACTTCTTAAGTAGTTACAATTATTATTGAAGATGATTCTACTGAATATCTTCAATTAAAATAGAGTTAATGCCTATTTGATACAACTCAATGTTAATAATTTTGCAAAATAATAGAACTAGGCATTTTCAGTTAAGTTGATTTAATTCTGAGTCAATTTCACTTAAAATCTTTTGTACAACTTATGATACCATCAAATTATTCTACTAAATGTTTTTCCCTTTAGTGATTAAATAAGATAAACAACACAAAAGCCAAAATATAAATCAAATCCATGGCCATGCATAATTTTTATAATGTTCATGTTCATTGCAAAGTTGTTGTTATGCATGTTTAGTCTATTAGTTGATGTTTTTACTGAGAAGTTTTCTTCAAGTGTGACACCATGAGTGAGGGGGTCAATGTTGCAGACCACCCTGTCTGTATGTGACTGCAGCTGTGGTTGAGAATAAATAATAGCTTCTCGTACTTCCTGTGCGAGAGCTTGTCAAAGTCATTCATCTTGTCTCAGAACCATTCTTCTTCACTTCTTACCACAATATGAAACCAGAATAGCACTCAGAAAATGCAGACTTCCACCATTAGCCCTATTATCCAGTAGTGAAGAGTCCTTTAAAAACATTCCTGCATCCAGACGGTGATCCAGATCAGCCGATTACTCCCTCCCAGGTGGGGTGGAGACACAGTGAGGCAAAGCATTGGCTTCACCACGTGTGGAGGTCATGATGGAAGCATTGCCTGCTGGTGCCAACAGATGCACTGACAGTGGACAGTGACATGGTTTTTTGAAAATTTTGACATAGTCCCTCCCCTTAAAGAACTAAACATACTAGGTTATCTCAACTTAACATGATCATTGCATTGCATCTTTCAGCTGAATAGTACAAACAACTAATCTGATTTAGTAATGTCAACGTTTTTTGACAAAACACGAAAGAATAAGTAATGATTACTAAAAAGTTTAATTAGAAACAAAATCCGGGTTTACAGTGTGTGTGTGCATACGTCTAATCAGGTTGACACATCTAGAAACTGCAATTTTGCACCATTCATCTTTACATAACTGCTCAAGCTCTGCCAGGTTTCACAGTGATTGAGCTTGAACAGCCCTTTTCAAGTCCAGCCACTAATTCTCTATTGGATTGAGGTCTGGGCTTTGACTCCACCCCTCCAGAACATTTATCTTGTTGTCTTTAAACCATTTTTATGTAGCTATATTTGTGCCATATTCCTTCAATTTCTAGATGATGGATTTTAACTGAACTCCAGGGGATGATCAGTACCTTGGAAATGTTTTTGTATCCAGCCCTTACTTAAACTTTTCAAAAACCTTTTCTCTGAGTTACTTGGAGTGTTCTTTTGTCTTCATGGTGTAATGGTAGCCAGGGATACTGATTGACCAGTGGCTGGACCTTCCAGACAATGTGTCTTAATACTACTTTCATCTGAGTCTCAGACTTACTGCACTCGGGTGATCAACATTTGGACCTCTGTTAAATTAGGTCAGTCACTTTAAAGAGGGAAATTATGTAATATTTATGCAATCACCAAATTTCATCTTATGTATTTTTATTAAATTGAAAACATGAAACCAATCCCCCCCCCAACATCTTGGTATTATACTGAATATTGAATATCAAGCAGGGAAAAAATGCCTCAGGTTGGGCAGCATCTTCAGTGCAACTTAATGCCAGCATGTTTGTTACAGATTGAACAGTCTTTGTTTGCAGTTTTGTCACTAATTAGCACTAGAACAGAGCTCTGCCTCACTCTGACAACATGATGACTTTTCATCGTCTCAAAGGTTTCCCTCAGTGCTGCTCCCATAGTTGCTAGACAGCAGCAGATGGTAAAAGCCACCCATCTACACCAGATATCACATTGAACTACTCAAACATAGACTCAACCACACCACTGTGCCCACCCTTTTTCTCTGGGGTTGTATTACGGGCTGATTGAGATTCTGTACCCAGCTCTGCTCTGTGCTCATTGCTTTTATCAGTGGACTTTTATCTCCCCTCCTCAACCTCCATCCTCCATCCTCCACCTTCCCACCTCCACCCAGCAGTCAATCAATCAATCAATCAATCAAACTTTATTTATAAAGCGCTTTTCATACATGACATGTAACTCAAAGTGCTGTACATGGACAAATTAAAAACATTCCCTCAAACCCACCCACCCCCACCTTTTGCGTAATATAGACAATTAGAGTCATTCCCTCACACCCACACACCCGCAACCACCCTACAGACAACAGTTACATGTGCACCCACTCACACCCACTCACACACACTGTTTCACAAACACACACAAAAATAGTGGACATTAGGCTGAGTACAAGAGGCTGAGTACAGATGAACCAGTTGAGAAAGCGCCATCAGAGGGGCCGTCTGCACCAGGAGCAGCGAGTCACCCACAGCTACAGGACACCGACGCAGGACCCAGAGGAGGGATGAGGCAGAGACACCAAACCTCCACCAGGAACCCACGAGACAGACCCCTGCAGCCATAGCCGACCACCGCTCCCGGTGCAGAGGGCTCCCCCAGAGGAAACACTGGAGATCCTAAAAATGATAAAAGGATAAAAATAAGTAAAACCTCAGTACAAATAAAATCTAAGAACTAAAATATAAAATAGCATAACTAAGAAATTAAGGTAGGAAAAGAATAAAATTCATAAATAAATACAGATTGAAGGCCTAAAATAAATAAATATCATAAATGAAATAGATAAATATTAATCAAAAGCTAAGCTAAAAAGGTGTGTCTTGAGCCTGCTCCTATCAGAGCCTGCCCCTGAGCCCCGTGCAAGCTGCCGGGGTGGCCAGCTGCTCGCTTCGACAACCCCCCTCTCCCCATCACATCTCCACCTCCACCTTAAACATTTCCCTGTTGGTGCTTGAGTTAGATGGCAGAATGGGGTGCAAGCATTACTTTGGTTTGATGTTCACGCTTGTCCTTGAGTGCAGGCAGGTGTGGACATACAAATGAGTTAAAGGAGTGGGATGACGGCAGTATTGTGAAGGGGATGTTTACACTAAAGATAGTCAGGGTGGCTTTATCAGGCAGCTTGTGTCTGAGGGGCATTTAATTACATGTGACCAATTCCCTTTCACTCTCTCTCTCTCTCTCTCCATCCCCTCTGCATTTTTTCCTCCCATTCTACCTCTTATCACTCCCATTCACAACGACATCACATACACACAATCTTCAGTTTGCTTTTGTCTGTTACTCCTTAAACCTACAGGATTCATGGGTGACACATTCCATCTCTGCCCTGGTTTTTCTCTGTCTGATGGCACAGACTTTAACCCACTGGAAGAGTTTGTGAAGCAGAGAGGAGTGAAATGAAACTCACCCCATAACAGTTCTCAAGATTACATGGGAATAAAACCAAAACACACAAACCACATGATCTTTTGTCCCTTTGATGATGATTTGCTGTGCATTTCATGTCTTTTTGTCTAGTGTTAATGTTGTAAAGGGATATAAATCAGGTGCCGATTAGGTGCCCGAGAAGACACAGAGAACGCTTCTGCACTGACCGCTTTTGCTGCACCGATAGAGTAACATCTTTTGGTGGAGGCAGTGTGATGATGTGGGACAACATTTCCATCACTGAAAAAAACAAGGCTTGTCTTTACTGGAGATAATCTCAATATAGAGAGATATCGAGATGATATTCTGCAACCAGTGGTAATCCCATATCTCCACAGTCTGGGACCGAACTCTATCCTCCATGATGGCAATGCTCGCTCCCACAGAGCAGGGTTTATCAGAGACTACCTCCAGAATTTGGGAGTGGAGAGGATGGAATGGCCTGCCAGCAGTTATGACCTCAACCCCATTGAATCCTTGTGGGATCAGCTTGGGCGTGCTGTTTGCGCCAGAGTGACCAACTCAACCACGTTGGCTGACTTGTGACAAATGCTGGTTGAAGAATGGGATGCCATCCTGCAGAAGTGTGTGACCAGGCTGGTGACCAGCATGAGGAGGAGATGCTAGGCTGTTGAGGCTGTGTGGTTCTCCAACACGCTACTGAGGCTCCTCTTTGTTAGATGAATACATTTTTCAATTTCCAAAATGTTTCATCAGACTTGAATCATCAAATCCACCAAACAAGAGTCAATGGCAGAATAAGCTGTTTGGTATTGGTAGAGAAGATTTGGCAAATTTTTCATGAGTGCAACCCACTCCGCTCTGCTGCTCATCCCACAAATACATGTTCATTACAAATGTGGCACCAGTTAAAAGGGAAATAAACAGGCTTTCCAATGTTGTAAGGTTTATTTCCAAGAAGCATTGTTACAGAAAAGAAATAATCTACCAAATACAAATTACCTTACTTTTTGTGCTAGATTCAGTACCCAAAAGTTTTGAAAAACTCTGAATCACTGCTGTGAAGTTTGAGACATTAAGGTCCAGATTTGAGCTTGAGTGTAAAGTTTTCTCAAGCTGAAAGTCATAAATATTACATGTATTATCTGTTTTATTTTCACTCCACAAATATATTTTTTTGTCCCTTTATGTTTTAAATTAGACTTTTGAGTCATATCACATGTTTTCATCACCTTAACTTTCATCATCACTTTTTATGACTTTCCTCCTTAAGGCCTCTTTTTATAAATGATTAATGAAAATGTTTGCCCTTAAAAAAAAAAGAAAAACAATCAAAATAATACATTTGCCACTTTTATCATCAACTTATGACTGGGTATAGATTCCACTTTTATCATATACAGTCATAGACAAAAATATTGACATCTCTGGAATTTTTCCAGAAAATACACCATTTCTCCCAGAAATTGTTGCAATTACAAATGTTTTGGTATACATGTGTTTATTGCCTTTATGTGCATTGGAACAACACAAAAAATCTGAAGAAAAGAGACAAAATTGACATAATTTTACACAAAACTAAAAAAATGGGCCAGACAAAATTGTTGGCACCCTCAACTTAATATTTGGTTGCACACCCTTGGGAAAAAATAACTGAAACCAATCACTTCCTATAACCATCAACAAGCTTCTTACACGTCTCAACTGGAATTTTGGATCACTCTTCTTTTGCAAACTGCTCCAGGTCTCTCAGATTTGAAGGGTGCTTCTTGCAAGAGCAATTTGGTGTTCAATGGGATTTAGATCTGGACTCATTGCTGGCCACTTCAGAACTCTCCAGCTTTGTCTCCAACCATTTCTTGGTGCTTTTGGAGGGTTTTTTTGGGCTGTTGTCCTGCTGGAACACCCATGAGCTCTGATGCAGACCCAGCTTTCTGACTCTAGGCCCTACATTGCGGCCCAAAATCTTTTGATAATCTCCAGATTTCATGATTCCTTGCACACTGTCAAGGCACCCAGTGCCAGAGGCAGCAAAATAACCCCAAAACATCTTTGAACCTCCACCATGTTTGACTGTAGGTACTGTGTTCTTTTCTTTGTAGGCCTCATTCTGTATCCTGTAAACAGTAGAATGATGTGCTTTTCTAAAAAGCTCTACCTCAGTCTCATCTGTCCTCAAAATGTTCTCCCAGAAGGATTGAGGCTTACTCAGGTACATTTTTGCAATCTCCAGCCTGGCTTTTTTATGTCTCTTTGTCAGCAGTGGAGTTCTCTTTGGTCTCCTGCCATAGCGCTTCATCTCATTCAGATGACAACGTATGGTCCGAGCCGACACTTTTGCACCCTGAATCTGCAGGACAGCCTGAATTTGTGTGGAAGTTGACCGAGGATGTTTATCCACCATTCCAGCTATCCTGTGTTGCATTTTTTTGTCAGTTGTTCTCTTCCGTCCACGTCCAGGGAGATTAGCCACAGTTCCATGGGTTGTAAACTTCTTGATTATATTACGCACAGTGGACAAAGGAATTTCAAGACCTCTGGAGATGGTCTTGAAACCTTGAGATTTTTCATATTTTTCCACAATTTTGCTTCTTAAGTCCTCAGACAATTCTCGGCCCTTCTTTCTCTTCTCCATGCTTGGTGTGACACACACAGGCACACAACACAAAGGTTGAGTCCACTTTTATACATTCTTACTGGCTTCAGGTGTGATTTCTAGATTGCCAGCACCTGTTACTGCCACAGGTGGGTTTAAATGAGCATCACATGCTTGAAATAAAATGATTCACCCATAGTTTTGAAAGGGTGCCAATAACTTTGTCTGGCCCATTTTTTGAGTTTTCTGTCAAATTATGTCAATTTTGTCTTTTTTCTTCAGATTTTTGTGTTGTTCCAATGCACATAAAGGCAATAAACACATGTATACCAAAACATTTGTAATTGCAACAATTTCTGGGAGAAATGGTGTATTTTCTTGAAAAATTCCAGGGGTGCCAATACTTTTGTCCATGACTGTAACTTTTGTACTCTCATCCTTCATAGTTATCTGCTGCAAAGAGGAGTAAATGTAGTGTCATAATCAACATCCCTGTTCTCATATGCAGCATTTTAAACCAAAATAAGAGGAGTCAGGGGAGAAGCAGAAAAAAAAATAAAATCATTAGTACAGTCAGGGGACCTTCCATAATGATGTGTCTCTGTTCTGCTGTGGTCTGTACTGATCTGAGGGATCTTTGAGGTTTTATGGGTAGTTAAACATTTGTTTGGGTTGGCAGAAGAGCAGCAATCCTTCTATTCCACCAGCTAGCTCCTTCCTGTGCACACCTTGGCTCCAATTCAGTCACCAACATTTTGCCTGTTTATCTAAAGTGCAATATGTCAGTGCCTTCCATGGGGTATTTTAGCTTCAAATTTGTACAGTGGAAGGAGGTGATGATGTTGTCCATTTTAGTATATTGTTAATGGTACACACACTCACATTCATAAGTCTGTACTAAATAAATATGGCAGCTGTGAATAAAGGTGGGTGATTTAACAGCCACTGGTTGTTTAAAGTGACTGATATGTAAAGCAGGTCACATCGACAAGGACGTGTGCGTGTTAATGTGTGAGTGTTTGAATATCTGCTGACATAGGCTGTGTGCCCTCCAGCACTTCTCTTTGCTTACCCAACTCTTATTAAAGCAGTAAATATGGCCAGGACATAAATCTGACGTCATGATTTAATCCACTCTCTAGCCCTCTTTCTCTCTGGGTCTCTCTCTCTCTGTTTGTGTGTGCTTAGGCTCATTAATATGGCATTAATGTTACCGTCTAATTACAAGAAGCCAAGGCTTGCTGGGGGGCAAAGTTTGATGCCTTCTGTTTCAGGCTGCTCCTTTGCTCTTTTGAAATATGCCCACCTCTCCATTCCTCATCAATCTGGTTTAGAGCAGGTGATATATCGTAGCCTGTGTGGGTTTTTATGAGCGTGTGTAATTGGAGTTTTATGTAGATGTTCTTGGGGCTGTTAAAGAACTGAACACGCTCCAGGTGTTAGTATGCCCCCCTGCTCTTTATCTTAAAGGCACTTTTGGAGGATGTGGCACATTGTGAAACAACAGGATGCACACTTAGAAGATGCGAGCGTTCCTGACGATGCATGCAGAAGATGAGACCACAGCCTATAAAATAAAAAAAAGTCTGGCAGATTTGTTGTAAAGTTAATTAATTCCCTCTTTAATTTGGTGTTGGCACATTTAACTTGAGGAGATTTAAGTGCTTCAAGTACATCACATGATCACCTCTCTGTCTGACGTGTTTACAACACTGGGAGAAAACTTTGGATTTATGTGGTCATTATGTAAATTCATTTTCTGCGCGTCACTCCAAAAACTGCTGTGCATCAAAATTACAGTAAAACATCTCCTGAGATCTAGTGTGAAGCCACTGTGTTGGTGACGAGTATTTACCTCAACGTTTACGAGCCCATTAAAATCTTATCTAGCCACTGGAACCATCGTGAACAACATCGTTTTCTTAATTTACTCCCCACATTACGGCACTTTGTATTAGTGGTAATGGTGCAAGGAGGTGGGAGTAAGAGGCAGGAAATCAGTGACAAGATGGGTGGGAGGGATGAAAGGGACATGTCAAGTTTATATTAAAATTGGAAACAACAGTTATAATATTTATATGCACAATTCTCATTCATACGGTTATCATTTCACTTCTGTTTCATGGTTTTATTTTGTCTTTGGACTTAAAGTTAATGATAACTCTATTACTGGGTCATCCCAGTCCCCACCTCTGTCCGACAACCTCAGAGTCCTTATTTTTAAATTGCTGAAAAGGGTAACCGTTGTAACTGCAGGTCGGGGTGTGTCGCAACCGCCCACACTGCCCCTCAGCAGTAGGTGGCAGTGTGACAAAGGAAGCTGCTGATAAGTAGGTGGGATCAGGGCAGGACAATTTATCATGTAAAATAAAAAAAGGTAACACATTTTATTTTCAAGGTTCTACAGGGGTCCTGGAAGTTACATCAGTTTTCATTGAATAATTTTCCAAAAGGAGGCATTATTTTGAAATTCCGGTAAAGCTGGTGGATTTCTCTAGTTAGTGTTTTGGCATGGGTCTAAGAGGCTTTTCTATTAGTCTTATCATGATCCATATGCAGACCTGAAATCATAGCCCTAGGATGAAAGGTGTACATGGGCTGTTTTTTTTTTTTCCAAGACCTAAAACACACATGAAAAATCAATGGATTAATGTTCGACTCACAGAAGGGGGCGCTGTGACATAGTAATGATGTTTATGCATGGATGTATTCAGGACCAATGTGTGATTATCCTTGTGAAGTTTGGTGATGATTGAAATAAACAGTAAAAGTTATAATGCAATATTGGTGCAATTTCACAGCAAAAAATAGACAAAAACAAAGTTTAAAATTGGGCTCTGATAAAGGCCCCGCCATATGGTGAAAGTTCACAGTTTCACTTTGGCTCTCAAGGTTGTTTAGTTTGAGGGAAAAAAAATCAGAAGTCAATCAGATGAAAACCCAAGGACAAGTTCATTAAAATGTCCTAAGTGTCCATCAATTGAAAAGGCCAAAAAAACACCAAATTTGGACAGTTTGCTGTCAGTAGTTCGTTACCTGTATGTTTTAGAGGGTGGTCATAATGTTTGGTTTTTTTTGTCTAATCATGATACATATGTGTACCAATTTTCATGCGCGTAGTGCTTACCCAGGGCCCTATCTCACTTTTGCCCCCCCCCCCACCCCCACCCCAGAGGCGACTGTGTGATGTACTCGCACTGTTCCACCACCAGATGGCTATTTCTGCAGGGGGACAATTTTTGGGAAAAATAATGGACTTCTCACATATTAAGGTCCCCAAAACAGGCCTTGAAATTGCCGGAGAACTTTGGACGAACGAAAAACAATTTGGTTCTCGCTGACCCTAGGTCAGTGCTCGGACCCTAATAATGATCTGCGTCACTTGACAATGTTAAGAGATGCTGAAGCTGCTCTTTTTGTTGGCTCACAATGTAGCCAATGTGTTCTCTTAATTTCATGTACAAAATTGGTTTTAAGATCATCCTCCAAGATCCTTATATACTACAAACATCTACCTGCATATCCACAGATGGACTGATTACTTACACACATGCTCACACACACTCAAACAAAACTGGTTTCCTCTGTGAGTAACTGTGAAGAAGGTTTTTCTGACTTGTGAAGATTCCATTTGGGGCAGTGCAGAGAAGAAATGGGATGGAGTAGCACAAAGGAAAGAACACTTTGCCTCTTCTCTGAAACCCCCTCCTCCTCCTCCTCTTTTAGTCTTAGGCAGAGTGAGATGGTGAAAGAGAGCATTAGTCAGAGTGTGAAAGGACTGGAGCATGAAAGGTGTAACACCTCAAGACTTCAGAAAAGATGGAGGTTTTCATCAGCCGGCTGATAGAAGGAACAGATTGAGTCTGTGAATAGTTCTGAAGAATATGATCATATTCTTCTGATATAAGAACAAGAAACACAAGGTTATAACGACTTTCCGTGAAGGTTACCTTTTAGAATTAACTTGAACTATGTCAGGGTTGTTTTCCCTCTTGTTCTGAAGGTCTCTCATTAGGCTACTCATTTAGAATTTTTCTTTTTATTCATCTTCTTTTCTGATGATGATGACTCCTGTTCCTCACCTCCCTTCACCCCTTTTCCATGCTTGTCCTTTGGTTACCTGGGAAACAGAATCTGACTATTTCTGCTTTTGGCAATGAAAGAAGGAGACAAATTTACTTAACCTTTTGGCTTGAATGAAAAACAACACATTTTTATGTTTGTAGTTTTTATTTGTGCACAGATTCAATTTAACCATGGCACCACCTCTGTTTTCTCTTTTTTGAGTTTTATGAGACATTTGAGATATTTGTTGTTTTGTCTGGTGTTTGTGTGCCTACAGATTGTAAATTTGGTATTCAGATGATTTATTTTAAATAAACTAAACTATGTATGAAAGCAGACCCAACGTTATTATCTTTTAAGAGCAACCCTGCTTCATTACTTTGAGATTAGCTCAGTGGGAGTAGTTTCCTGTTGGTGTCTGATAATTACAGCGAATCATCCACAGCAATAAGTTATACCAGTGTGCTCACTGATGTGTGAGTGGTGAATGATTTCACCATCTACTCTGTGAATGTACAGTTAATCATCACTGAAACCATAAAAAGATGTCATACTAAATTGTTACAGGAACAAACATTTGCCTGTGCCAGCTCAAAGCTTTGTAAGTACACATTAAAGCAGTATTAAAACCCATTCCACATTAAACATGGTAGCACTTTTGACCACATAAATTAATACTGAAATAAAGTAATATTGTAATATTTGTAATGACCCATGTAAGTCATTGCCCTCAGAATTATCCTTTTCTCTCACATATGAAGCCCCTGCCATTGTCAAATTCATGTGGCTTCTATTCATAGCTTTCAGTCACATGACCAGCAAGGAGGCCTTGAGGGCAAAAAGAACTAATGACAGTTACAGCTGCCATTGAACACTATGTGATGCTGCAGTATTGGGCATTTTAATTCTCTATCCCCTCAAAACGATGCATCTTTACAAAGGGTCGGATTTTTCAGAGTGGATGTTGACACAGATTGTTTGTATTGCACGTGACTGGTAACCGACATTTGGAAATAATATGCATTTTTTATGACAAACAAAATGTCCTTAATGTGACCAGTGTAAGAGTGTATTTTAAAAAATTAAGGGAAATGAACAATTAGTTCTAAATCAGTCATCATGGGATACAGCACAGAGCACTACAGTAGCATTAAGAAACAGGAAGTGATGTTGTACACTTTCAGTGTCAGTTCCACCCATGCCCCTCAGTGTTTATTGGCTTGTAGTTAATATATAAGGGGTCTGCTTTTCTAGCCCGACAGTTGGCGGTTCCACAAGTGTGTGATGCCACATGACAGCTTTGAGTTGGAAAAGGTCAGAGATCTAATTATATAGACCTGTTTAAGAAGTAGTTATGGGCTCATTTTAGCTTTGTTAGCACTAGGTAAAGCCAACATAGCTTCGCTAGCTACGTAGTTAACATTACTTTAAAAGCTAATGTAGCTTTAGTTAAAGGTAACTAAGCTGAAGTGGCCACCTTTTGCATAACTACTTCTCAAATGGGTCTAGCTTTAGCAAGTGTAGCATAATCTAATGTAGCTGATGTAGCTTTGTTTTCTTTATCTTTAGCTGCATTAGCTATGCAGCTATGTGGCTTGCATAGCTAGTATAACTTTGTTAGCTTTAGATTTAGCTTCATGGCGATGTTACTTACATAGCTTATGAAGCTAACATAGCTTTGTTTGCTTTTTCTTTAGCTATGTTTGCTGCATTAGAGTGTTTTCATGTAGGACAAGCAGACTGGTAATGCAATAAAAACATTTTTAATTGATTTAATAATACAAATCAGATTAATCTGCTAGTCTGTTACATGTAAGATAGTATAAACTATGAGGAACTAGATTCATGGTGGATAGATGATAAAAACTTCAGTAAATGTATGTGTTCATCTGTAGCAGTTGTTTAACGTTGCTAGCAGGTTAGCTTGCCAGTAATCCAGAAGTGCCTACAATGTATGAAGCAAAGAAAATGCATGTTCGAGCGTGAAACACGTGAATGCCGGATATGATAGCAACCAAAAACACAATATACACTAAACGGATATCCAAATGTTTTCTTTAAATGAGTAATTTCCCATCGGAAAAATTTTCGTAGCACACTATTTACTTCTTGTTTCTTGAAAGTGGACATAATGACGTTGGTCAGTGGGTGATGACGCAATGATGTATAGCAAATGTCTGATAAGACAACAAAGTTACCAAATCTATTCCACGTACATTGTTGATATGCCTTCTATTACTGTGATTTTTGTTAGATATTTGTTCTTCCATTTAGCACTTCTTCGTACTGTTAAAACAAAATTAGACATCAACATGTCTTTGACTTACACTTCTGAATGTTTTCATGATGTCAACCCCATATTACCACACCTAACATTGCTTGCAGATGCTGTAATGTTTTAAAAATGAACTGTAATATTTTTCTAATAGACATGCTCTCTATTTTGATTTACCTCTATTACATATTATTGATGTGGTTCCTTGACTTAGGGACATTGTACTTGTAACCAAACATTTACCCACAAAAACAATGAATTTTAGGGTTTAGAAAATATTAGATCCCCATCCATTTTTTTTTTACAAACCACAACAAACCCACAAAAGGAATTTGATTGTTATCTCATGACAAGACTATTGTAAAAGTTTCTTTTGTTTAGGATATGCTTCTTCCCTTACCTGACCTTATGATGCTCATTGCAAAATTTTCTCAATCAGCTTTATCTTCATGGAATTATATCCCTGCTTGTCTTAGCAACCTTTTGTAATAATAACTGTATTTTGACTCTGAAAAAACATCCTTTTTATCCCGGGTAATTAATTATAACCTTGGGAATATTTACAAAGAGGGCACCAACAAAGAAGATAACATAAATGAATCCACAAATTTCCAAGCACTGACTGTATGAAGACAAGTCTTAACACTTTTTAGGGTTGTTTTCCGTTTGGCTATTTCTTAAGGCTGTTTTGAACACAACTGCCTTATGTAAATACATGTACATACAAGTTTTTCAGCAACTTACAGCTTTTTCTGTTCATTTTTATGATAAAAAAAATAATAGAGGCTGTGTAGGAGATTGTTAATAAACTTTTTACACATATAGGCTATTCTCTTTAGTTAAAAGTAACAGGAAAGGTTCATACACTCCTGATCAAAATCTTAAGACCAGTTGAAAAATTGCAAGAATTTACATTTTGCACTGATGGATCTTAAGAAGGTTCTAAGTAGAGCTTCAAAATGCAAAACAAGAAATGGGAGTGAGACAAAAAAAAATTGAGTAAGCAGTTTATTGAAAACAACAATTAAACTGAAATAGGCTGTTCATCAGCTGATCAAAAGTTTAAGACCGCAGCTAAAAAAACAGAAAACCCCCTCAAAACAGAAATAAAACTTTCAAAAAAGGACTCAGTAATGAGTAGCTCCACTGTTCTTGTTGATCACTTCAAAAATTTGTTTCTGCATGCTTCATGGGAGTGTTTCCAGGAGGTCAACCATGCATTTGCAGATTTGTATCTGCAAAACAGACAGTGATACAAATCCCCATCATACTGCTCTGCACTTGGAGTGTCATTATTCAAAAGAACAGTGGGATGTCTCTATTAACACAAAAAAGACATGTCAAAGTTAGTTTTCAAAAAATAGCATGGCATAGTCATAAATGGATATGTTTCTGTTCAGTCAGCAAAACCTGTTATGATATGACAAATATTCATTTCAGATAAATGCAGTGATTAAAGCAGTAGTAGGCATTTGTGTGGATTATTAAAATGTAAATTGTACATTTTGAGTACTCTGAAATTCAAGTCATTGAACCCATCCTTGACAGAAAGAAACGTACAATATATGCAATACTATATTTGGTATTTTTATGGTTTACTGTGATTAATACATGAACAATAACGAATCTGTGTCAGCTTTGGCAGTAACTATTTGCTTCATGATTTCCTAAATGAAAATTAAATCAGTTATCAATTCTGTACAACTTTTTTTTAATCAAAATTAACTCTCAGCTCAAATTTTGACATTTTTTTCATTGGAAATTATAGCTTTCGTGGGGAGCAGCACAATAAATAATGGGAATTCGTTCTGTTCTATTTCAGTGTTTATATAGTTTATGTTGAGAAACATTTGACTCTTTATGCAAGTATTGTACGATGAAGAAAATCGACAACAGAAGTCAGTAAAATGGCTAACATCTACATGATAACAGTGGGCAGTGTACTTAAAGCCTGTAATCACCGATGAACCCGGCTTTTCTAAAAACCGTAAGTAAATGTCGTACCCTACAAACTATAAACCTATAAACCATCGGTTGACACCCTGGTAGCTCGTGGAGAGAATTTCACTGGGATATTTTCTTTCAGTGGCATACTGCTTAGCTCGGTCATGCTAACAAAAACATAGCTCAAGTGCCTGAGTAATTACAAACAACCTTACCAGTAGACTGGTCCAATTGCACCTCATCAACTTCTTCTTCTCGTTTTAAAAATGGTTAAAAAAGGCAGAGCCTGCAGCGTTGAGTCGGCGGAGCCCAATGTGGGCGATGCCCAACATTGGGCAACACCCACATTGGGCTCCACCCCCTATTGCACACTGCATCGAGGGGCTTCTCAACTGTTCACTCGACTTTATTGAACATTTTGCAGGTCAGGTTTCTTACTTATAACTTTTGGTAGCCTAACCCTTAGCTTAAACCTTACCTCAACCCTAACTCGAGGTATAATACAATTTAATTTTGAAGGTTTAAGCATGTATTTCCCTTCTGAGAAATGCAGCGTCCCACCGTAGGGGTCTGCAAGGGGGGCCGTCTGAGATCTGTGGTCTGCAGCTTGACTTGAATAAGTGGTCTAAGGTATGATGCGTGTTAAAGCACAATAAGTGGGAGATGTAACTGCTCAAGTTAAGGGTAGGCTACTCATCAGGAAGTTCAGTATTCAGTATTCAATATATAAGTAGAGTATTCTCGCTACAACTCACTGTCTTTCTCTCTGTTACACTCTGACTCGTCTCTTTGACTGGGCGTGCATCTTTCAAACTCTATAAACTCCAAAACTTTGGATAAGTTACTCATGTCAGCCATCTCCAGGTGGTAACAGCGCAGCCCTATCTCCCAACAGTACAGAATCCTTTCAAAAATTCCTGGATCCAGACGGTGATCCAGATCAGTCCCAAAATCTAATTAGTTCTTCCTTATGCCATTTCTGACATTTCCAGAAAATTTCATGAAAATCCGTCCATGACTTTTGAGTTATGTTGCTAACAAATGAACGAACAAACTAACAAACGAACAAACCAACCCTCCTGATCACATAACCTCCTGGGCGGAGGTAAATATAAACATCAGCTGTGAGTATGGAATACTCAACAAAGGAAGGTGTTCTGTTTGATGGGGACAGCTGAGATTTTCTTTCATCGCCTAGGGAGTTTCATCAGCAATTGCTATTTCAAAAGTTTCACTTTATATAAATAAAATATATGTTGTGAAATAGGATATTGCCCCGACCCGTTAAACTCTGTGTAATGATGCTGCCCGGTCATTTTCTAACCTCGGTAACTTCAAATAGCAGTTTGCTTTCTAAAGCTTTGGACCTCAGACTTCAAAAGGTGTTGCTTCTGCTGGACTTGTTCACAGCTGTAAGGGAAGAAAAGGAGCAGATTTTGACATGAGTGAACACATTTCTACCATTTCAAAGTGCAATATGAGGCAGGAAGTTGCGATTTGTAAACCTGTACGAGCATAACAGCCATAAAACACCTGTGAGCAATTCAAATTCAAAACGCTCATTTGACCAGTGTTTACCTCTCATTTTGCTTTATTTTATGTGAAGCTGCATTCATGCATGCTAATTTACTCCTATTTGCTTTATACTGCTGAGACAAGTTTTGGCTTCTTACATTGGCGTGTCAAACTTTCACAACAAGTTGCATTACATTGTAGGTTAAGGCAGATCCTTCTGTTTGTTTACATGTCCCTCAGTCTGATTGTGTTTGTGTGTACCTGTCAGGGCCTCAGTGTGTGCTAGCTGAGCCCTGTCCCCCACTCCCACAGTGAGGTGAAATGCTTTTCACTGCTCGCTGCCTCTCTTTCTCCATGCTCCTCAGGCTGCGCCAGCATCCAGGTGGGATGGCAGGCAGAGAATATTGAAACCCCAAACCTCTTTGTGGGTGCATGGGTGCGCATGCACACCTATTTTCCTGCATGTTTGTGCGCGTAAAGTGTGTGTAGCTGCTTGATTTTCTACCAGCAGAGTGTATCCAAAGGGGTGAGACATCTCTGCAGGCAGACTTTCTCTATCCAACACCCCCGTCACAAGGTTTTCTCCCTCCTGCTGCTGCTTTTACAGGATTAGAGATGCCGCTGTCGCCTTTTCTCTGTGGTTGTGTTGCTGTCTGCTTGGCAGTGACAATGGCAGAGTGAATGGACAAAGAAGGGGAGGGCGATATCTATGAATCATTTAAGTACAGCCACAGTAAATTAAAAAGCTGAGATTGCAGCACCTTAGCTCACCTTTAATTTACTGAGACTGACTCTGTGCAGGCTGCCATCCTGTTGCTCATTTCTGCACCGTCTCAGCTGCAGCTTCATTAGCTCTAGCATCAGACTGCATGACTAATAGACTGATATTACACTGATAACATTGGTGTTTGTGGTTGTAATTGCATGAGGCAATTTCCATCCATATTAGCTCATCTGTCCTAAACTGATAAGAAGCAGTAAAATCTCTCAATTTACTGGCTGGAATTAGCCATTAGATCAGCAAATATCATGTGTCATGGTTGTCGATCCAGGTGGATGTCAAATATATTGCAGCTTCTTCAGAGACTTTTTGCATCTGCAACAGCATGAATCTTACACAAATCTCTACTTTTCGTAGAATAAATCCTCATCAAACTTGATCATCTATTTTCTGTTTGTTTCCTCTTTTTTCTGTTTAAATGTTGATTCTCCAGAAAAGGGGAAAATGTGTGTCTATATATATAGTAAATTGTGGCAACAAATCCTAGCCACACTGTCACATAATGTGCACTTTGCAGCTGTTTGGGGGAAATGGAAGCCATGTCTCCAAGTCAGACCACCATTAAAACAAAAGAGCAGTGAAAGTGTCACTAAACCTTGAATTTGCATCTTTACAGCCAAAACAGTCTGCTGAAAGATGCCTCACTTCTACCCATTCATTCTTCTTTCTCCACCTCTTGTCCTGATTGGGATTGGCTGGAGCCAATCTCGGGTGCATGGGCAATCATGGGCAATTTAGAATTGCAGATAAACGCAATGAGCAGCCTGTGTGATGTAATTATTTATTATAAATACAGTCCTCATAGCAGCATGTACTTCTGATGTGAACCTAACACTCAGCAGGAGAAGATAAAGAAATGAAGGGTGGACCAGAGACACTCACAGCCTGCTTCAGTCCAAACAAAAATCATGCATCTTTCTGAGAGTGTTGTTTCTTAGTTCTTTAGAGCTTGACCACAGGAAACAAACATCAGTGTCACTGCTTCTCTCTACATGATTTGCCCGCCAGATGTGGTTGAATTAAGAGCTCATGTCTAACTAATCGACCAATCAACTTGAGAGTGCAAGCCCTAATAATATCCTATATCTATTTATAGCAGTGGTTCTCAAACTGGGGTCCGGGGACCCCTGGGGGTCCGCGAGCAACAGCTTGGGGGTCCGTGAAATAATTTAAAATAAATTATTAAAGTAATGCCATGTCATTAAAAAGCAAATAAATACATATAGGTACCACAGCCCCATAAAACAACAATATTAAACCAATGATTCCCTCATAAGTCAGCTTTGGACCAATAAAAACTCAGATATGATTGTGACATATCACATAAATCTATCACTCATCAGTCACTTTGTTGAGGACGCATTTGGTGTGCAGGTCCAGCTAGCAACAATGGGTAAATATTTAAGCTCATCCACTTCATCAAGTGATGTCAGGCCCAAACCAGCTAAACTGAGAAAATATGATGACAGCTATCTAGAGTTTGATTTTGATGTGAAGAGGAACAGAAGACCAAAATATGTTGTATGTCTCCATGTGAAGCCATGAAGCCCACCAAGCTAAAGCATCATCTGATCACAAAGCATGCGGAGTTTAAGGACAAAACAAAAGTTTCTTTTTGACAAAAGGGTGAGGAATGAATCCACCAGAAAACAGGAATGGTGACCCTGACCACAACCTCAGAAAAAGCACAGAGGGCTTCTTATTTGGCTGCTCAAAGGATTGCAAAAGTAAGAAGCTACACTATTGGACAAGAACTTGAATTTAGGTTGAAGAGTTCAAAATACAGCATCTAGGAGTAAAAATGGCAATTAAATATGTTTAATCAGTGTGAGGGTTTATGTCGGGGACCTTCGAGAATTTTCTTCCCTGGAAGGGGTCCCTAGCCCCCAAAAGTTTGAGAACCCCTGGTTTATAGAAGCGCTAAAAACTACTATGAATATGCAATTTTTTGTGTGTTAAGATATGTATTCAAATTAATTTGTTTTGCCACTTTTTGTTTTATTTGTGGTAGAGCAGCAGAGATAAGCTTGTCTTAATTGAACCACATAATAAATGCTTTCACTGTCCAATCAAAAACAGGCTGAGAGAGAGAACACTAGAACAGAGCTGTACTCCTCTTGAAACCTTAAGCAAACAAGTGCACTCCTGAACAGTACTAGAAAATTTCACGCTGCATGCCCTTGGAATCTCCCTGAATTTAACATACACCCCATCTCAGGGGATGGACAGTGGGGCTTTAGGAGGCAGGGAATGATGTAAAAAGCACTGTGGAATTCCCATATCCCGCTTGGTGGACAAAGCAACAAAAACTCCATCCCAATTTAGGGATTGCATCATTGGGGGATGGGGGGATGAGGCAACAGAGTCTAAAGCTGTGTTGATAGTTGTTGCCTTCATACGAATGCTGCATGTATATTCAATATCAACAAAAGAGAGGAGAAGCACACGATGGCAAAAGCATTATTTAGCAGATTCATTACATGAATGGAGATGACACTTATCACTCAAGATCAGCAGCCTATGAATGTCAGTGCCCTGTCACACTTGCTCACAGTGAATTTTCCTGAGTTTTACTTATGGCATTCACACACTTGATCGTCCTACAGTCATGACATTAATTTATCAGGGGGGCTAGATAGAAGGACAAAGCCTGGGCAGGGTTGTGGTAAGAACGATGGCCATTTGTGTTCACACATGCAGCTTAACTTGATCATTTCTGGAAATGTCCTTAAAGTTTGAGAATGTGTGGAAGTGCCATTCTAGACCTGGGCTTTTGTTTGGAATGCATTTGTAGTTTCCCCAACTTATTTGAGATAAGTAGTTTCTGATAAGTTAAAATATCGGTCTTATCTTTGAATAGGCCTTTCTTTGATAAATAAAAGTATCCCATAAAAAGTGCCAACATGTCTTTAGTCCACAAATGTTTCAGTGAAACTTCATCATAAAGTCTAGACAGTCTAATGCAAAAAATCTCCAATCAATTCCATGTTAATTCTTGAATAATTTCAAGCCAAGACCCCAAAATTTACAACCACATTCTCAAATTCACTCCCAAAAAATCAGTGAAAAAGACTGGAACATCCAAAAATATTCTCTGAAATTTCCATGAAAAATCTTGACATTTTCCCCCACATTCCTAATCAAATTCATTGAAATTTAACAAATAAATGGACAATCCTGACAACTACAGTACTGTACAGAAATCTGAGGTATGCTTGGGCCTAAAATTGAAGCTGAAGTAGGGTGTTGAAGTGGCAAATAAGCTGCTTGAGGGCACTATTCAGCTAAAAGGATTGACAGAACCCCGGAAATGCTCTGGATGTCCTTGCATATTACCAGGGGCATGGGAAATTAATCTATTGAGAAAAAAAGTCCATACCTTTATAACGGAGTAAGGGGTGGATGTAGTGATTAAGCGCTACGGCAAGTAGTAGGGTTGTCATGAGCCCCTGGTCATTCTGTGGATGTCCCAAGGGCATTAAAACTGCTGGTGGTCTCTAAGTATATCACTGGGAGTAAAAGGCCTAGGCGAAAGAGATGCCATCGAGATTAACCTTGGCTGTTGAGCAACAAACATGTTGGCATGTGTCCCTCTCCAGCCCCAGGTTGTGGCTCATTGGGCCTCAGCAACCTATATGCCTAGAACTTGTGCACATGCATGTTTCTCAAAATTTTTAATAGCAGAAATTCTAACTATGCTGTAGTAAATGTAATGTCCTCATATGTACATGCAGGGTCTTATGAGGATATCAGAGAGGAACATTGCATCTCTTTGCACTGCAGTGTCTAACTCAGTCTTATGTTTGCACTTTCACTCTTGTAAACTGATCCTACGCTCACTGTGCCTTTGTTTTGTCTTGATCTGCACTATTTATGGGTTTATGTTTTGGTCCTGAGTCAAAGAGTCTGCATTGCCAATGAAGGCATTTGGAGTATTTCAAAAGTCTACCTTACGTTTAAATTTCCTGCCTCCAGCAACAAAACACCGAAGCATATTTGTTGTACTCACTTCCAGAAACACACCCACACAGTACACATTCCTCCCCATAGGCTGACACAGCCCTCTCACACTGGAAACATTATAATCAAATTTTTCCTTTTCAGCATTGCTGTTTTGTATTTACATTGCTGAGAAGTGACTGCAGGAGCCTCTCTCACTTACCCTCAGCCACATTTATACATGCTACTCAATCCTTCATTGAGATAAACAGCAAAGCTTATCAGTGAGGAGCACAGGCTGCCACACAGCAGCCAAGGAACCTGGCTGCTCCCTGAATGGAGACAATGCTGACATTCACAGAGCACATGTGAACACACAGGCGTGCATAACCTTGACTGTCAACACAATGAAGCAGATCTGGAGCAATCGCACAGGTCCACTGCATTAGAATAATGACCCCATTCACCCACACAATCAAATAGATATCTCCAATCCAAATCCTCAGTGATTTATACAAATTTAGGAGGCAAAATGTTCCAAGAATCGCCTATGTTGGCTTTAGTCCTCTTCTATAACGTAACATTACAATACTTAACAAAAGCAGCAATTATAGCAGTGATTATATTCTGTACATCCAGCAGTATGAGTCGCTTACACATATCAGGTGGCAAAGTGCCAGCAATCATAATGAAGAAAGTGAGATGGCTTGAGTTCAGAATTAAAGGGCCATTGCAGCCTTTTGCATAAATCCCTTCTCTTACACTCCCGGCCGTGTTTCACTCCTCTGTAATAAATTGTATTCTGTGAGTGCAGCACTTCCCCACATAAACCTGCATCAATCTCAATGCTGCAGGCAGCACTTCTAAATATTAAAGGGATCATTTCAAGGCTTTTGTATTGAACTTGTAGCCCCTATTTGCAAAAGCATGATGCCAGTATATAACTAGTTTCTCGCACTAGTGCTGCATGAACAGCCATACATCATGGCCTCATGCTGAAATGGCGGGGGTATATAAAACAAATGTCAGATCATAAAGCAGATGTAAAACAGTGATGCATATGAATACTTCCAAACTCCTGAGCACTTCAGAATGTGGTTTTCACACCTGGTCTAAATATCAGAGGTGGTGGAGGATGTGTTCTTTATCCAGGTGAATTACACACACTTCAGTAAAACATGACATTGAAGCAGAACTTCTCATTAAACTCTGAAGCAAAAGTGAAAACGCAGACTCTGAATTGTACTCTGAAGTAAAAAATAGCCATCTGAAGGACATTTACTTCCTGTTTCTATGAAAAGCTCAATAAAAATGTTATAATCTTTCGACTTTTAAACTGAAATTGATAGAATTTCCAGTAAAATAATATTGAAAATATTGAAGAATGACCTCAGTCCACTTTTCAAATCAAGTCTGATTTAAAATTCCTGGCTCCTCTAAATGGGCTCTGTTATTGTTGGTCATTTTGGCTGGTTCACTTTCAGAGTGATTGTTCTGAGCTCTCCCTGTCAGTAACTCATAATCATACAGACAACTCATCTCTGCAGTCCATTTATCCTTTCATACCTTTTCTGCAGGGCATCTTTTATGATGTTCCTGTCATGTTTGGCCTGTTTTTATAAAATGCACTGAAGGATGCACCAAGAAATCATCTTTTCTTTGTCCTTTTTGTTTGGGCAGTGCTGGTTTTAAAGGCACACAATGACTTAATAGAAATAATAGGACAATCTTTATTATTTGTAAAAAGCTACAGTAACAAGCATTTTGAAAAGGCAAGGAAAAGCACAGCTGTTTTGTACTACTAAATCAATGGATAAATCTAAGGCTTCCTGAAGATAAGACCTAAGGTAGGGGTGGGTCAGAATACTGGTATGGGAATATGATTATTCTGACCTGTAGGTATAATCAGGCCTGCTGTGCTATAAACAGAAAAAGCAAAGCCCCTGAAAGTGCTGTAACTAGGCCCTCTCTAGATATTATTTATTGGCATGCAGACATGTGTGTTGGATCAGGAGTGTTGATGCTAGCCTCCTAAAAACAATATTAAAGTTATTGAGTTCGAATATTCCCTAGAAAGTTGCCTTAGTTTCTTATGTCTTTCCTGGCATCCTGACTTTTGTGCACGTCACTGTATGGCTATAAAGTCTGATATTAATGGCCGAATAGCTTGTTCAATTTGAAAAAACAGGCTTTCCCCATTTTAAATAAAGGGCTAAACATTTTACTGAAACAGCAAGAAATTGCCGGTGCAATACTGTATCCATTTTTTAGAATGCAGTATCAATATTTTATTAATCAATAATTAACTTTGTTGGTGCGGTAGTTTGTGGTGCAATTTCACCCCCTGACTGCTAGTTGGCGGCAGGTGTCGCCAGCTGGCAGTTGATTCTTGCCTCTTCTCTCTTTACTCAACAAGATTACATGAGACTTCTGGTGTGAACGAGCCAGTTGCTCGTACCTACCCAGCAGAGCGACTTCTGCTGCATTCATATGTGTTCTTATTTTGGCTTCCAAAACATTAGAGACAGCACAAACTTAGATGGGAGTTAGACCGCTGTTTGTGAGATATGCCACACCACAGTGAAATACTCAGACAACACAACAAATCTGCAAGTTAGGCATCATCGTATTACCATTACCGCTAACGGCTAATGTCAACAAACAAGCCTCTTGAAGCTACCGCTGGTCTCTACTCATGCAAACACAATCACAGTCAGTACTTCTTTTATTTGTAAGGACCTGCGCCATGTAGTGTAGATAAGAATGACAGCTTCCGTAACATGATAAAAATAATAAACACTGGCCTGTCATGTCATGCCCTTCGCAAAACACAGTCCGTCAGTCCTTAAAGCTGGATGTGGCGATCAGCTCGTATCCCGTAGTCTCCCACCACAAACACCTGGTCCTTATGTGATGACATAAAAACTGATATAACGTCAAATATAGAAGATTGGAGTACATTCATTCCCATTTATTCCCCCTTTCTTTAAAAAATCCTGGCAGCATTTTAATTTAGTGCAGCAAATTGAGAAAATCCTCATCTTTAGATTTGCACAAAGATAGTTAAAATGCGAGATCATGCAGGACTACATATTCTTTTTAAATAGCTTAACTATATTTTGTTATATTCCTTATTAACTTAAAATTACATAGTAAGTTATATTTATATTTAATTATATTTAATTATATATATATATGTATATATATATATGTATATATATATATATATATACTCTGTATAGACTTTATACACTTTATGTTCAGTCTTCAGCTCAGTCTGTGTCAAATTCTGAGAAATTCACACTAAATTGAATAAATAAAGTGACTAAATTGAGAAATCCTGCACTTGACCATTTTATTTAACTATTTTGTAATTTCTAGTTAGGCATATTTTGTGATGTATTGTTATACAATTTGTCTTGCAGTATATCAATTATCGCTGTATCGTGATAATGTCGGTATCATGGACCATGTATCGAGTATCGTATCGAGAGGTACCCTGTGATTCCCACCCCTAGTGCATACACAAAGATGCGCAAGGACTTTTATGTAAATATATGAACATTTTAAAGACTTTTTGTCACAGAATTTGTTTCACTTTTTGGTCCTAAAGAGATGAAGGAACAGGTTTGTGCAATAAAAGTCATAGTCATTGTTGTTTACTGTGTGTCACAGCTAAAAAATGCTTGGGTTTAAATTTCTGTTCAGTTTTTCTTTCAGGTGAGACAAAATGTTAAAAAGTAGCTTAAGGGCTTGGAGGGTTAAATAGAATAGTATCTCATTTTTTTTGTATGGCATGGTATGAAAGTATGGTAGGGTAAGGTGTGGTATGGTCATTTCTTCTAATATCATATCTTATTGTAACAAATGATATTTATGTAGCATGCATCTTGTAGCATGGTATGGCATTAGAAAGTATCAGACGGTATCTTATTTTTTGTATTGATTCCTATTATTTTGTATCAGATGGTGTTTTTTTGTGTATTGTACACTATGATATCATATGGTTTGGCATTGCATCATTTTGAAACGGCTCTTATATTATCTGTATTGCATGGTATTGTATCAAAATCTTACAGCATTGTGTGGCATGAACATGTTTTGTATCATATTATATCATATTGTACCATTGTGATGATCACTGGTGGTGTATTGCATATTGTGTTGTGTTGTATCAGATGTAAAAATACCATTCTGTATCTTATTCTATAATAAGTTACCCTTGTGATCCTATATGAAACTCTACTACTACTACTTCTACTCTACTCTGCTTAACTACAGCATAAATGTATTTGAACTTTCTTTACCCCTATATGTCCCATTTGAGCTTCTGAAGCACAATATGATACTCTTTCCTCTATAACTACATGCTTTTATTCTGTCTCATTTTAGTTAAAAATATTTTTGGCTGCTGGTTTCTCCAGAGGGTTGTGATCAACAGCAATGAGCCTTCGGCTCACCTATTACACAGCTAAGAACTGGCACTGAAGCTTTCAAGACAGTGCTCTAGTGGAGATTTGTTTGTGCCTGTGAGTTAGCATGTGGAGTCTAAGTGTGTTTGCCCCCTCCACCTGTGAGTGTTTGAGCGGAAAGATGTCGTACTGAGAGGGAGATACGTTGTGGCCCATTGAACATCCTCTCTCTCTGCCCAGAAGCCTCCATCTATCCTTTTTTGTTTCCACTTCTTCCATTTCCTTCCTCTTAACCATCCTCATTTTCTCTCAAAGCCTTTTCCAGAAGCCTACTCTATGACCACCTTCCTCCATTTTTACCTTTACAGTTGCATCATCTTTCTGTAACACCCCCCCATAATTCCCTTCCATTACGTTCTCTTATCACGCAGCCTGCCATTGTGCCTTCACTTGTCTCTTTTTCTTCCATACTACAAGTTCTTTCTCTGCAGTGCTCCATCTTCTCCTCTTTCCTCTGTCCCAGCTTTGTCTTTGCTTTTCCTTCCACAGCCTCTGTGTCTATCTCTGTTTTGCACTTCCTTTTTCTCTCCAATCGTGGCACCATTTATCCCCTCACCTTTCCCTTTGTCCATCTCCTTTGAGAATAAAACCTTGAAGTGGACCCAGCAGGATAATTCATTCCTGGCCAGCAATGGGCTCAAATCAAAGGGCAACGTCTTTAGAGAGAAGAAAGTCCTCTTTTAACTCAGGTTTGAGAGAGGTTTTTATTCACACATAAAGCGAGATAAAGAGGATAGGTTAAATGAAATCGGGACAATAACTGTAAACTAAACCACCCTTTCCCATAAAAAAAGTCACAGCAAACAGATTTATAGCTATCAGATTTTAACCACTTAAGATTTAGCCATATCAGACTCCTCGAACTTTTAAAACACATCATGAGCTTTAAGCGCAAACATGTCATGGAATCAACACAAAAATCTTTAGTATTTGATTTACCAATTATTTTGGACAAGAAAAATTTCCAGCGTTACGTTAAATGTCTTTATCATTTAAGCTTAAACTATAAATGCCAAAGGAGTGATAGTTTTTCTGCCCTGTGTTTTGCCTCTCAGGCTTCTTAAGGATCATTTTAGCTGTACGTAAACAAGCAAATCACTGCAAATTACTATCAAAATTACTACTTTTACCACCTGCACTCTGTACTTAAATCTTAAGATTCAGATTAAGATGGAATTCCTCATAATCATAGTCTGCACCATACCAATCTCTGTCTTAGTTTTTGGTGTGAATTTGAATCCGTTATTCTTGAATCTACATTTTTGCCCATGTTTCCATTGTCCCTTTTTTTAATTAAAATGTTATTGCAGTTATAACAATTTTACTTGGGATAAATCAAGTAAGCTATCCATGCAGCCATTCCTAAATGTATCTGTTATGCATCCATCCACCTGGCCTCCATCTGTTCATCCATCTATAGGTCATCCAACCTATCTATCCATCATCCATCCATTCATCTATCGGTCATCGAATCCAATCCATCCACCATCCATCCATTCATCCATCTATCCATCCAGCCATCTGACATTCTGTCAGTCCATCTGTCCACCCATCCATCCAGCCATGCATCAGTCTGTTTGTCCATTCATCCACCTATCCATTAATCAACCCATCCATCTCTCTGTCCGTCCTACCATAAAACTGTCCGTCCAGTTACCATGCATCCATCCATTCATCCATCCATTAATCCATCAATTTATCCATCTCATTGTCTATCTGTCCACCCACCCATCCATCAATCCATCCATTGAGCTGTCTGTTTTTCCTCCCATCCATCCACGTATCTATCAATCTGTTCATCCATCCATCCATCCATCCATCCATCCATCCATCCAGCCACCCATCCATCCATCCATCCATTGGTCATCCAATCCATCCTTCCACTTTTTTGCCTATTTAATATATTTTATTGTTAGTGCACCCACTTTGAATGTTTTGCTTCTTTCCTTCAGTGTCCACCCCCCTCCCCCCATCTCCTCTCTGTTGTCGTTCACTGTGTTGTCTGCGATGGCCTCTTGGCGCTGCTTTAATCTCCCTCTGCCCTGAACATCAGTCAATCAGCAGCAACCCAACCTGCCACCTGTCTCCATTTCCCTCACTGTGTTGTGTAACACTTTGCCTTCAGCTGCTGCTTCATTTCTCCTGTACTCACTCTCTGTCCTGTTTTCTTTTTTCCCCTTTTCATTATCTTTGTAATCGAAAAGCAAACGTTTCTTATCCTCATTCTAATTTCCACCTTTTGAATATTTGTCTCTTCTGTTAATTAAAATGCCACTTGTGTGTACGTACGTGCTGGGGTAATTCGTTTGACCTTCACACAGTCCTGCTTTCCAAACGATTTGATTTGTTGAAGGATCAACATCGGGAATAGATGTGACCGCTTCATCCATAATACATCATTAATAGTTTGAATTAGCTGCAGGATTGGAATATTATCTGTTTCGTTTGAACTTCACCTTGAAAGCGGGCTAATGAGATGTGAAGTGTGTGGAGGGTGCAAATTGCCCCAAAAGCGATCCATCAGAGGAGGACGGGATGGAGGAGAAACAGGAGCAGGAGTTGGAGTTAAAAAAAGGAAAGAATGATGGGTGAAGATGTGAGAGAAGAGAAATGAGGGACGGAGGACAGATGGACAAGTGGGAAGATGGAGAGGTCTGCTGATGGGCAGAGGGTGATCGGTAGGAAGAAACACAGACGGAGGAGACAAAAGGAGAGGTATGAGGAGGGGAGAAAGATTCCTGTTTAAAGGAGATTAGCTTTCAGATAGAGAGAATGAGACAGAAGGGGAGCAATGATGGGGAAGTCACAGCTCTGAGGGTTAGGAGGTGGGAAAATGTGAGGCCATAAATGCTCGCTGGATATGTTGTAGCGGCGGCTGATTGACTCAGGCTGTTTGCCAGCTTTAATGTCCACAGAATATAGAAAGTACTGCTCAATCAAATGTCAGCCTTGGAGAACAAAGTATTGCATGCACTATAAATCCATTGCTCAGGTTATAAGTGGTCCAAAACATAGACCTACAAAGCTAGTCAGATGAAACAATCCAGTTGTAAAGTTGTTTCCCCAACAAAAGAATCACACATGGTGATTTATTGGATACTTCCTCCTTTAATTATGGTGCGGGTGCAAGTTCTTGTTGGGTGCAACTTGACCTGTTTATGAGGCACCATAACACTGGATTTATATACAGGGATAAACCAAAAAGCCAGCAGGAATGAGGGGTGTGAGTAAGATGGATGAAGGGTTGAAATCTAGACGGGTCAGTAATCACGCCACACTGAACTTTCAAACATCACCAAATGCTGGATATCAATACAGCTGAGTATTAACAAATGTAGATTTCATTCTCTGACAGCTTTTTGATACTTATTCTGAGAGGAATAAATATCCCAGCAGAGAAATCAATTTTACAACCTCTCTCCTCACAGCTTATTGCCATCAGCGTTGTTTCTGCTGTATGTGCGTGATTGTGTGAATGCCTTCCATCCAGCTACAACTCAACAAATGAAGCAATGCACAAAGAGATGGCCATAGTCATTGGAAAATACAATTACACGTTGGTTCACATTACTGTTCAGATGTGTGATGTCATTGAAAACACAAAAAAAATTAATGTTTTGCCTATGATGCATTGCTCAGTAGGAAATTAGTGAAATTATCTTGCACCAGAGGGGGCAAAGAACCACTTCACACCTCATGTGGTCTTACCCAAACCAGTGGTTTTAGCTTACAACCATCAACCATACAGTTCCTTGATCTGATGGTCAACTTGGCAAGTGTGATGTTGTTGTTGAGAGACAATGTCAAAGAGCAGGCTGTGAGCTGCTCTAGCATAAAGATTTCCATTTGAAGGTTTGAACAATGCTTCTATGTTATCCAAGATATATCTAGGCTAGTGTTTTGAAGTGACGGGGGTTTCATTTGGAGATGGCGTTTAAGCTTGCTTATGACCATGGAACTGTTAGATAGCTTTTCCCACACATCAAGCATAACGGCGTCGGCACAGTCGGATCTACGGTGAAAGTAAATCCAAATGAAAGGTAACTTTCGCTGTACTGCCTCCAACTCACCACTTTTGGCTTCTTTTGACCACCACTCACATTTGACATCTTCATTTTTCCTTTTCAAATATTTAACCATTGCTGTCTCACTTCTCATCATCGGCACATTTATCATGCATTACTAATTCTGTTGTCTTGAATTAATAAGGTAATTACTGTGCTCCCTACTGCCACCACTGACATGGAGGAGTATTGCTCTTGCCAGCCATCACATTGCTGGCACAGGTACTGAACAATTACGTGCAATGACTAAATAATATGTTTTTGAACCAATAAAGTGAAATTGGATAATTTCCCACGGCATACCTGGCGATCTCTCACGTTACAGTAGTGTGCCGTGGCACAGTAGTTGAAAATCACTGATCTAAGCAATATGGCCACCAGTGGCTGCCTGTCTACATTACAGTGAATGTACTCTTTACTCTTGGCAAGTTCTGCTTTCTTGTGGATTGAATTGAATCAAATGGATTTTTTCAAATTTCAAATATGTACAGTCACAGGTTTTAGGCATGAAAGGCACTAAGGATTCCTCACAGGCTTCAATGTTCCACAACCCAGGACTGGAAAGGCGGAGGCCAGAGTCAAGCTTCACACATGCATGTGTATCATTTGGCAACCAAGGTCAAGTTCTATGGCATCTCTGTAATCTCTGCATTCTCACTCCTCATAATATGCCTGGAGACTGACAGTAGTTTCTGGGCCCTTGGGACATCACAGCACAACTAGAGGCTTGTGCCAATCCAACCTGCCTGGACAGATTATTTTCTAATGCCCATGGTAACATGCAAGGACATCCAGATCATGACCTAGGTGGTGTGAATCCTCCATCCCTTCCAATGCCACGTTCAGGCAGGCTGACTCACCATTAAATACCTTAATTCAACCTTCATTTTTGGCCCAAATGTGTCTAAAAGTTCTGTTCAGTATTGTACATAAAAGAGTGCAAAATGTTATTACAAATAAATATTCATAGCTTTCATGTGATGTCAAACACTAATGGAACTGCCTCTTGGCAGGCAAGAATGGCTTTCTACAGCTGTGCACAATGAAGTTAATGGTCTTGGTGGCCACTTGAATATTGCAACCAGTATTCTCTAAGCCATTTTTTATATTATTATACATTTTTCAAATTTAAAAAGTAGTTTTTTAAATGGATGTACTAATTGTGGTGCCTGAATTGATACTTTTAAGAGAGAAAAGTGTGTTAAAAGTTAGCGGCTGTGTAAAAACTGTCCCAGAATTGTAAATGTTTATCAAGTTTCTATGACCACCTTACCACGCCCTGGTGACCTCCCAGTGGGATCCCCACTTTAAAAAACACTGAAATACCATAACACTGAAACTGCATTGGGTAAAGTGACTCCACTGTTAGCTTCTGTGCAGAGACTTGACCTTGTACTCAGAAAAACAGGAGCTGCTTTAAGCTGGTTTGAATCACATCTTTCAGATCAACCTCAGTTCATACATATAATTGATAAGTCCTCTACACACACCAAAGCTAGCTATTGAGTTTGTCAAGGATGTGTGCTTGGGCAGATTCTTTTCATACTATGCTTCCTCTAGGGAACATTATGAGGAACCATGCCATAGATTTCCATTGCTATACTGATGATACCTTTTTCTTCTTTGTAAGGTGTTGTGAGATGACTTTGGTTATGAATTGGCACAATGCAAACAAAGATCGATTGATTGATTGAAAGTGATTGATCTCGATGACCCCTCTGAGTCTGGGCCATTTGGGAGGCTCAGTAAAACTCATATTACCAGATGATCTGGGCATGAGCATTGTTATAAACAAAGAGTCTAATTTAGATTTCTCCTCAGTTTTTCAGGAGGGATGAATTGGCTATAATTCTGTAGTGTGGGTCCATCCTAAGGTCAACATGACTTTGATCCAGCATGGGGAAACCAAACTTGGCCTCACTTGGGCAGACCTTGCACCCTCTCCCTCTGTTCTTCCTCTTTCACCTCACCTTGGATTTTTTCTCAGGTTTGCTTTTTAGCTCCTCACTTTCCCCTGTCTCTAAACCAAGTATCTCGCCTCGCTGTTCAGTAATCTAGAGTGTTGCTATAGTTACTGATCTAAGAGAAGGGAGGCTGCTGGTGTGAACAGCAGGGGGCCGTGAGACTGAGAGATTTAAATGAAAGTCAGGTTAGGACCTGCAGCAGGGCCGCATGTACTATCCTAGTTTAATGCACACACTGACGCATAAAAAATAAAAAAATCAAAAGGAGAGGGGAGCGTAGATGACTTTAGTGAGTACAACCCTTATACTCAAAGCTGTTTTTGGAAGGGGATGAATAGTTTCTGAAACTATAAAGATATCCTCAGCCATTTAGGGTTACATACACACCTTACTGGTCTATATGTGTGTGGTATGACCAAGTATAGCTGGATGTGGTGCTTTATTCTGCTGATTCCCTTGTTTTCTTGTGATTGAATTATTCATTCAGGTAGAAAAACTCTTTCATCCCTCTCCTTTTCTGTCTTCTCTGCCCTTTCACGCTGACAAAACACAACACTTTTTCATGTCCACCCCTTCCTCCTGTCCATCTCTTCTCCTCGCCCTGTCCCATCTTCCTCCCCCTCAAATATTCTTTTTTATCCTCTATGTCCATTTCCTCTATCTGACCCTTTCAGAACCTTAAAGTTACTCATATTTTTTTTGTACCTCTTCATCTCTGGTCCACTACTCTCTGTACTTTTCCCCTCTCTGTCTTTAATTTAGATTTCCATCACACTATGTTCCATCTGTCTCGCTCAGACTGCCTTTCATTTTACTTCTTTTGATGACAATCTCTCATTTTCCCTTTCCCCTTTGTCTCACCCCGTCCCCGTCTCTCCTGCTCTGCCTCTCTCTCTCTGTTTCCCTGACTCGCTCGCTCGCTCGCTCATGGCTCTCCTCCATTAGTATTCCCCCAGGGTGGCGAGACTCCACAATGTGTCGGGTGTCATCTCACCAAAAGGCAAACAATGAAAAACGAAATGTGTGGAGGAGCCCGGCAGTGTCACTGGATGTGAGTGAGAAGGTGGAGGAGGAATAAAAGAGAGGGAGAGGACTGGAAGAAAAGCAGCCATGCAGACAAAGAGACTGTGCTTTGTACCGGAGGAGACAGACAAGTTTGGTTATCCATATGTATGAAAGGTACAGAGACAGACAGACAGACAGACTCGGTACGTGCTGACTACACATGGAGAGTGAATAACTGCTCATTTTCTCTGTTCCCTGTAAAAACCACCCTGCTGCTGGGGTGTGCAGTGATTGTATGCAGCAACATGTTCACTCACAGCTGTGTGAGTGTGATGTCAGTGTGGAGAAGCATGATTTGCACCTTGTGACTGAGTATACGGCTGTTTGTGAGGGTTTGAGTGTGTATTCTGTCATCATGTATATCAGATTGGAAATGTTTTGCCAGTTTTGTTTTGTTAATAATGGATAAAAGGTTCACTGTATGACATTCAGTCAGTAAAAAATCACAGTGATCAGAGTGATATAAATGTAGAAGTTTATCCTTTAATCTGTTCTCTATGGAGGAGGATAAGGGCCACTGAAAAATAACATTTGAGATGCAATTTCTTTTTTTTTACTTCTGAGTTTAAAGTCAAGATTCTGAGTTTATTCTAAGAATTCAGAGAAAAAAAGTCAGAATTATTACTTTTGTCTTTAATCTCATAATTCTGACTTTTTCTCAGAATTCAGAATAAGAATTTTAACTCTAAACTCAGAATTCTTTTTTCTCACAAGAAAAAACAGATCTGTCGCAATTTTTTTTCATTGGCTCTAATCCTTTTCCATAGATCTCCTTTCTCTGGCAGTAATGAAAAATAATTGAAAATAAGTAACTAGTTACTCAGTCATTGCATTAGCAAAGTAACTTGGGAATTTTTTTTGCCATAACTCTGCTTTAAATCTAAATCCATCTAAATTCCACCACCAGGGGACTTTCAGCTTAAACAGTAACACAATATGACAAGAACAGACCAACTCTGCTCTTTTTTCTTTTTGAATTGAGGAATCCATCCATCCATCCATCCATCCATCCATCATGTCAGTTTGCGGTGGAAGTAGGCGAAGCAAGTTCACTCAGACGTCCCTCTCCCCAGCAAAGTCTTCCAGTTTTTTTAAGGATTCGGAGGTTCTCCCAAGCCAGATTGGCTATATAATCCCTCCAGCAAGGTCTGGATCTGCCCTGGGGTCTCCTCCCAGTTGGATGTATGCAGAAAAATCTCCACAGGGAAGTAAATGAAAATGTTTGAGCACATCCCTCCTGTACTCAAGTCCCTCCACTGTATCCACAATGTAGGATTGATTTTTAAGATTCTAATAGTTGTTTACGAAGCACTGAATGGCCTTTCTCCTCAGTACATCAGAGACATGCTGATGAGTTATATACCAGTTAGACCTCTCAGGCCTACAGGTAGCGGCCTTTTGACTGTTCCACATATAAGTTCCGAGGCAGGGGAGGCTGCTTTCAGTTTTTACACCCCTAGTAAATGGAACACCCTGCCTGCAGACCTGAGAGGGGCTCCAATGCTAAATACTTAAAAAGCAGATTGAGAACTTTACTTTTCGCATAAGTTTACAGTTAGTTTTTATTGCCTGCTTTCAGTGTGTGTGTGTTTGTGTGCATGTTGTGTGATCTACTCTGTGTGGATAATTTTGGTGTACATGTTGAGCTTTTACTTCTGCTCATAATCTGTATACCGTGTTCTTAATTTGCAATACAATGATTTTTGCGATCACTTGTTTTTGACTGTGAAGCACATTGTGTTGCCCTGTGTATGAAATGTGCTACTGAATAAGGTTTGATTTGATTTGAAGTGACAGGAGGCATCCTGATGCCTGAACCACCCCAAATGGCTCCTTTCGATGTGAAGGAGCAGTGGCTCTACTTTGAGATCCCTCCAGGTGTCTGAGCTCCTCACCCTAGCTTTCTACAGACTGTGTTTTAACAGGATTGGTTTACGGCTTACTTCACCGCAAACGTTATCACTATGCCCCTCATTAGTGTGGGTCATTCATCTACGCAGCCAGTGCCATGGTGAATAATGAAGCAAAGCATCAAAGCCGTATAACTGTTAAAAAAACATCTGAGATCAACCCTTTCCTCCTTGTTGAAATCCCCCAGACTTCTGCGTTTTGCCATTGTCTCCATTCTAATACTAACTTGTTTGTTTGTTAGCACCAGTATCATGGTTATTGTATATAATTTCTTGCTACATTCGTATTGGTTGGTTAGTCAGCGTAGGTCGTGAAAGTCACATAGTGAGATGGTCATCCTAAATTTCTGACACTATCCGAATTTTATCCTAGCCAATCTTTGATCGCAAGACCAGTACTACGGCTGTCTGTCACCCTGTCTCACAGTGGGACATAGGACAACTATTTTACAGCCATGATCAAAGATATCACCATAATGGGTTATCTCTCATCTGGGACAGCCCATAATCACACAGTGTATACCAGGCTGAGCCCAGACACCCTCCTTAGGGATCTCATTTTCAACCACTTGAACCTGTGATTTCATTCTTTTGCTCATGACTATGGTAAAGGTAAGGACATAGACCTATTGGTAAATCAAAAGCTTTGCCTTCTGGCTCAGCTCCCTCTTTACCACAAAGGTATGGTACAGTACCTGCAAAACTGCTGATGCTGCATCCATCTGCCTGTCAATCTCATGGTCCATTCTACCCTGATCAAGACCCTGAGATACTTGAACACCCTCATTTGGGGCAGACTCACTTCCTATCTAGAGGAGGAAATCCACTGTTTTCTGGTGGAGAACCATGGCCTCAGACTTGGAGGTGCTTATTCTTATACCAGCCAAGGAAGGTGAGAGAACCACATCATCTGCAAACAGCAGAGATTAAATTATGAGCTTACTGAACCCTCCTCCCTCCAACTGCGCCTCTGTATTGTTTTATTGAATCAGCTGTTTAGCTTTACCAATTATGCACAGCTTTGTAATTCTGTATGCCTCTGCTCAGTTTGTTGTCAGATTGTGAGCATTTTAAAGAGATGTAAAGGTTTGTATGTATCTTAGTGGTGTTATCAGGCTGCAGAGATACAGATTATGGGTCATAAATTAGGCTTTACAATGACAGTAGAGTATATTTAAAGGCAGGCATGCAGTTGTTATGTCATTTTTATAAGCAAGTAGAACAAGCAGTTAAAGGGTATTAAAGTTTGGTAATGCAAAAGTACTCAAATGCAAGAGTACTATTGTGTAATCTGACCTCTGCTTTAGTGTTTGGCAGGGTCTTTTGTGAGTTTTACAACTAGAATTACTATTATTATTGTTACTGTCAGGGCTCCTTGGCTTTGGAACGACCTACCAGAGGAGATAAGGCCAAATATCAGCCTTGATAATTGGTCGACCCCTTAATTTTCATCGACTATCGTATCTGTCTTTCATGATGATGTGTGTCATTTCCATCTCTTGACTTATCTTTCGTGCTTTTGTTTGTTCTGACTTTTTGTTTGATTCTCAAGACCTTCTATGATTGATTTGGTTATTAATGTTTATTTTATCTGTCCCTGAGTTCATGGCTTGCTGTGTAAAGATCTGTAACTTTGTAAAGATCTGCTTTTAAAGCTACTATATAAACTAGAAAAGCACTCAGAGATCGCAGACCTTCGCCTTTAGCCCTATCTCTAAATAGTAAAGAATCCTTTAAAAAAATTCCTGGATCCAGACGGTGATCCGGATCAGTCCCAAAATCTAATCAGTTCTTCCTTATGCCATTTCTGACATTTCCTGAAAATTTCATCAAAATCCATCCATGACTTTTTGAGTTATGTTGCTAACAAACTAACCAACTAACTAACAAACCCTGCCCATCACATAACCTCCTTGGGGAGGTAATTAAATTATTACTATTCTCAGACTATTCTCAGACTAGAACTCACTGTCCTTTACTAGTCTTGTAGTACTCGAGAATGGTCTTAGTCTTGAGACCGGTCTCAAGACCACATTTTGAATCTCTTGGTCTTTGTCTCTGACTCGAGAGAGCTTTTTTACTCAGTCTTGTCTCGGTCTCAGACTGGCCAGACTCAGGATTTTCCATCAAGACCGGTCGAGACCAGCACTGATCGCTATTCTTCACTCCATTAATGTGATAATAAGGAGAAGCACTTGCTAAAACAACAAATATCTACACCTGCAAAAACTCGGACATCAGTCCATCTTATTATTAGTCAGAAATACCTCTGAATTCTTGCTTTAGGCCTCATTTGCCTGACAAATCTAGATAAACACCTCATTTTCAAATATTTAAAATAATTTCAGGCTTATCAGTGGCTTTTAAATACATACAAGGATTTTTTTTTTTCTTTTTAAATAGTTGAACAAATTTGTTATGATTTGAGATTTTTGCATGTTGTGCTTTGAAAGAGTTGCAGACAACTTGTTTTTATCTGTCGAATTTATTAAAAAGAAAACTAATGTTAAAGAGACAATGCTCTTTAACTGTTCCACCTTGTCATGGTTTTTAAAACTAGATTTTTATGGTCTAATTCTTGTCTCAGTCTCGGTCTTGGTCTTGACTCAATCTTGACCCCCAAAAGTCTTAGTCTTGTCTTGGTCTCGGTGCACTCTGGTCTCAGGCAAGTCTTGGTGTCGGATAGTGTGGTCTTGAGTCCAACACTACCCTTTACCTAATACTGTTGGCATTTCCATGACAGAAAGCCCATGTTTGAACAATCTTCTGCCGTAGTGTATCTTTACTATGTGTGATAGCCTTTCAGCCACTGTGCTGACATTTGTGTAACCTTGTCCACAGTTGTTCACAGCTGCTAGGCATCCATTGCAAAATACATGGAACCCAACATTTATTAGATGTTTGTATCAGCTGATACTCAGTAGTAAGGTCTCTTATCCTAGTGCAATCCTCAGCCTCTGCAGTCTTATTTTGGAGTTTCCTTGGACAACATCACCGTGAATGTGGTGTGAATGGGTAAGTGTGACCTGCAGTAATAAAAGTCTTTGAGTACTCAAAAGTATAAGTGCTATATGAGTTCAAGTTCATTTGTCAATATCCTTATTCTGAACTTCAATAAAGCAGATGCCAATCATCACCATTCATCTGCTGAGCCTGCAGTCATTGACGGTTCTGCTGTGACCTGCATCCTTCTATGAAATGCCAGATGCACTTATTCATAAGCCTGCACCCACACAGCCTGTTGAGGTCGCAAACATATTTGCATAACACTTCAAATGCAGAAGAAATCAGCAAACCCTATCAATCAAAATAAACATAAAGCTCCTTTGAATAACTTTCAGTTTATCTCAATATCAACACTCCTTCTCTATGCTGATGTTGTCATGTTTGTGCAGGTCGTGTTTTCAAACCAAAAATCTCACCCTGCTGTAACACAGATTGAGAATCTTTGCTGTAAGTAATGTAAGGAAGTCTGTTTCTGCAGCATTTTGTGTGAGTGGCAGCAGGTTCAGGCATCAAAAAAACTTCACGGAAACAATCACTCTTCTTTCTGATGGTATTGTTTACCTTTGTAATAAGATAATGCCCAATTATGCAACTTCCTGTTGTCAGTGGGAGGCGCAACATCAAATACAATGAAATTAACCATTGAATGTGTAGAGGGGCAGACCTTGAGCATACATATGAAGTTTGAAGGAAATTGGATGTTCCATATGAGACTTATGGCAACTTCCTGCGAAACTGGTGAGTTATTGAAATGCTCGCCATCGCAAGTGAGACGTCTATTGATGAAACATGTAGGTATTGTGGACAGTTATTGAGAACTTCAGTTGAAGATGTGAGCTTGATACATTCAGCACAGTAAGTGGAACAAACTAATGACCCATTTGCATCACTTCCTGCTGCCAGTAGGGGGCACTATAATGAGATGTTTACATGTCTTCAGTCCAATACTGCTGTATACAACAGTTAGAATAGGTTTAAGTCATTAAGCACTATCAAGAGTGCCTTATTTTGAAATTGAGGTGAAGCTGGTGGACTTCCTGTTGGGATTTGGGTATGGGTCCAGGGGGATTTCTACTTCAAAATATATTGAAAATTTGTTTTCCAAATTTAGGCTCCATTCACAGCCCCACCCTATGGTGAAAAAAACTCAGTCTGTACAGCTTTAGATGTCCATCATGTCTTGAATATGCACAACAAATTTGGAGACAATCCATTAAAATTCATAGGTGGAAATCCTTTAGATGTTACATCAGTGATGTTGCCAAAAGAGCCAATAATTGCCAAAATTTGACCTTTGGATGTTTGTAGTGTGTTCCCTGTACATTTTATAGGAAGGTCCCAAGAGACTTTTTTTGTCTAATCATGATACATATCTGAACCGGTTTTCATGAATGTAGCTCTTACTCAGTCCCCTATCTTACATTCGGGGCCCTTTGCAATGGACTTGCACAATCCCACCAAATATGAAAATTTCCACTGAGGGACCATTTCCTGGAAAGTTTTTGTGACTTTTTAGTCTTGCTTAGGGCCCTAAACAAGCTGCAAAGTGTTGTAAAAATAATGATATCTAAGAACACCTTCATAAACAATAGGGTCCTTCTTCCGAGATTGGTGCTTGAGCCTTTATTATTTGCAAGTGTTGGGCTGAAACAATTAAATTAGTCTATTAGTTGCAAAATAGAAAAAAAATGTCTATAAGTGATTTCAGAATGAATTTACCAAGCTAGAATGCCTGACTCTAATGGTCTCAAGCCTATGGAATATACAGTTTGTGCTCTTTTGTTGCATTTATTTTGAATGTTAACCTCATATGACAGAGTTTTGCAGTACAATTTTTACACCAAGATGAATTGATACAAAGTGATTAGATAAATAAAACAACTGTCAATATGTTGGACATTTATTGTACACATGTACAGTCACATGTACAGTCATATATAATGCTTAGATTTTCTCAGGCTGTTGTAATAGGTGCCTTTGTCTGAGCTGCTTTACAACATGCAGCTGTCACACCAAGTCATCTCATTACAGCTGCACTGACAAGCCCAGGTGTGCTAATGGTGAACCTTTTCCACCGTATGCCTTTCCTCTACTGCTGTTAGCTAAACAATGGCTGGCAGTTCTAACCCTGAGGAGTCCTGTTGCCTCTCAACCTATTCATGAAATGCACAAGCAGCCATGAATATGAAATGTACATGTTATTCACTGTGACTGGGATCTAGTCCTGTATCTGACTTGAACCTCATGCCTGTCTCTCTACAGTAAAACACCAGTGGCAGGCACACTCCTTTTTCATTTGCAGGAGAAATACAGTCAGTGCGCTGCTGGAGGGAGGTCCTAACTCTTTTTTCTCTGCTGCATGGCACCTGCACATAGACATTAGACTAATACACACATTTATAAACACACACTCATAGTTCACACAGCAGTCAGCAAACCACCCTCACTCTTGAAATCAAACGTGCACTCAAGGTCTCCCTCCTTTCTTCCACACACACATACCTCACTCTTAGTTAAGGCAGGTCAGTCAGAGTATGATATAGAGGGGGTCTCTGCGTGTGTCATGTGACGCAACTCAGAGGCAGGGTCAGTGATGAGGTGAGGAGGAGAGTGAAGGCGGTTAATGAAAGGGTGAGACTGAGAGAGGGCATATAGAAGCACCTTCTCTGCTGGGGGTGGGAGATCTCTTCGTTTCCCTTACAGACACTTAAAAGACCTGAATCACCAATGCACAAATTCAGAGCTTAATGCAAGGCTTTCTAACTTAATCACTGTTGTGGTGTCACTGTTTGTAGTGTCATGCATCTGACAGAAGGAGAGTCAAACCCAGCAGGAAGCTAACAAGACTACAAAAGAGGAGAAAACAATGAGACACTGATACTGTGTGGTTGCAGGGGGTCTGTAGTCGGGGATATGGTGTCCTCCTGCGTGGTAACACTCACACAAGCCCACATACACACTCTGACCTTCACTGGGTACCTTGGTAGACAGGTGGTGGTGCCATTGCCTGTTGCTAAGCAATTACCAAGTCCATTACCCCTGCAACATGCCCGTAGTGTGTATTATTTCCCTCAGTGTGAGTGTTTGTGTGCTGAATCGTTGCGAGTGCATGTACCTATGTGTATCTGAGAGAGAGAGAGCTTTCATTAAAGCTGGTACGGTGAATAAAACAATCTACAACACAAGCTTTTGGTGTTTTCTTGCTAAAAGCAACCACCTGCTGTTAGCTGACCCTCTGCCCTTTTACAACACTTTATTTTTGCTGCTTTTCAATAAAATGTTCAATTATATAAAACCTAATTTACACTCAGTTAATGCATGCCCCCCCGGCGAGGATCTGATGGCTATCGGATATCAAAGAAAGCAGTGTGTAAATGTACCCCAGCAGCGTTTTAGATGGAGGAAAATCTGATTGTTCAAGCCACCTGGGGAGGAAGTAGTAGTTTTTGGCAGCTACCAAATAGCTTCAGGTGCATTAACAAAAAAGAAAAAATCCTCCCTCTGGACTTTTATGCATGTTGCCCAGGAAAACTCAGGCAAGGCTTTGAGATTTCTGATCTGGCCAATGGAGACACACATGTGGGACTAACTTTAGAGTAAACCAGGTGCAGAAAGTACAAAAGCAGCAGAGTTAAGAATGATGCTTGTGTATTCTAAGCAGCAGTGGTTGATTTTTTTCTTTTTTATGTTGCTTCATGTTTGCTACTATCAATAAGTGCTTTATACAGCCTTAGACTTCCTAATAATTCTTTATGGCACATGCATTTGCAAACATACATCCTACAACAGGACAATTTGGTGCAATATTAACATTTATGCAGCATCACCAGGGCATGGTCCAGGGAGTTGCATGGTCCACATAAGACAGCGCTCAAAAATTCTTCAAAAGCAGAGGACGGACTATTTGCCCTGTCTGTTTTTTTAATCAACTATGTAAGCTGATTGATAAAAGGCTGGAAAAGTATTCAGATTACTTTTTTGTGGTAAAAAGTAACGTAACACATTAGTTTTGCAATTCAAGTAATCAGTTATTAGATACCTTGTTTCATTAAAAAAAACTCCCTTTATTCCATCTCTTTTGTGGGCACAAAAAAGAAAATCAAGAAAAGATTCCCAAAGCATCTGCACTGTTTCTGTTTCTCTCCTACCTGTTAGCATGCTTCAGGATCTTTTTTCTTTATCCTTTTTGTGACCATAAAGAAATAAAGGAAATAGGGCTGTTTCTTCTACTTTACACAAAAAGGTAACTAAAAACAGATCACTAGAATTGCAGAACTAACATTTCAGATTTTTTGGACTTGATGTAGGTTTTTTTGACAAAAGGGACAAGAACATTGTCATGGTGCAAGCCCGAGTTGTAGTGTTTGCACTGAAACAACTTTGTAGCCATCCCAGTGAGGCATGCAATTTTATGCACAATTTTTCGCATATTAGAGGGCTTTAAAGGTCTTAAGACTGTTACTTATGTAATCAGGCTACAAAGTGACAGACCATGGGCTGTAAAGTGGGCTGTAGAATGACTATCAGATGTGCAATAGGTTATGTTCCATTTTAATAACTGACAGGTAGAACAAGTAGTTGAAAGTTCTCTCATGCATTACTTTTGTAACTCAGTTACCTAATGAGTTAGTTTAATTAAAAGTAACACCACCAGATTTCCATGTCCAGATCTGGACTTTGCTAATGATGCTGCGATCCTTGTGGAGACAAAAACAAAGATTCCAGACATTCAGGATGCCCATTGATGCTGCCATCAAATTTGTGTCTGTGAATGGTGAGTGTGGAAGTTTTTGAGCAGTTCACCTGGCTTGGCAGTGTAATCCATCGATCCGCTAACTGCAAGGCTAAGATCAACCGCAGACTTTGCCTCGCAGATGGGCAAGGTGATGTAGTGATCCTGGTATCTGAGCATGTGGATAAAAATCAGCCAGCTTGACTCCTTTATGAGAGCTTCTCTTCAATGCATTTGTGAGTTTCGTAGACTGTGTGTCTAATGCTTACTTGCCCAGGAGAGTGGAGATGGGAAAGGTCAACTGCTTGATACGGGAGCAGCAGCTGTGCTTTTATGGACACCTTGCATGCTTTCCTGGACTTGATTCAGCTCACTGCATACTGGGTGCCTAGGACCCAGTGGTCTGGACCAAACGTTTGTGGGCGGCCGAGTGCGTCATTTAGGATATGTCGTATTCTACCATACCATACCTGACCTGTCTTGTTGGATGTAGAACCATTCAATCATTGCAGATCCTTTACCCCTGGTGACCATTGTATTTCTGAGCTTGAACAAATTAAGCTATGTTGCCACTCTGGTGCATGTATAAGATGTACTTTTAATAGGTATTTGTATATATAAAAAGCTGTCTTCATCTTATATACCAATGATGCCAGTATAGCAGTTTACATGCTGAGACAAACGCTGTCATGACTGCGACTGTCACACAGCACAAGACCTAGCATGATTAAAATTTCCCTCTTACATTCTGCATTGCTAGTGGTCGCTCCTTTTTTTCAGAACGTGCTGGAATACATGTATGGACCAGATGGGAGGGAGTTGATCACTTTTCCCCCCTCATCAGGTTATAAGCCTGCATTTAAACAAAATGGGAAATTTACTGTTAAGTATATAAAACTTGTGGCGTGCTGGTTGAACTACTGGGGCGTCGTCTGGATCTTTTGCTTCAAAAAGTTAGCATTATAAATTAGTGGTTATGTGTGTACCATCCTTGCATTAGTCAGTGCCCTGGTTGGACATCTGACAGATGTTGCATATGAACTTCATATTTCATGATATACAGAATGAGCACAGACCTTCTCTCCAATTCTAGCAGCCTTCAACAGCAGCCTGCTGCATCTTAAATGATGCTGGGAGACCAAAACAAAAAAGACACTATAGAGCTTTGGTTCGATAAAAGAGTTGGGTGTTTCTCTGTAACCCTGCCATTAAAACTAATTGTTATTAATATTACCACATTAACAAGGCAGTGTTTAAAGGAATATATGTGTCTTGGCCCTTTATCAGTCCACAGGACATTCTTTAGAATATTCCCACAATGTTTTAGCAGCATTTTATTTTCATTGTTTGTCAGTACAAGAGAATTAAGAGGTGCGATTTATTGTCACACGGCCACATCCAAGTCCAGAGCATTTCTTCATTTTTAGTGTGTGTGTGTGTGTGTGGGGGTGGGTGGGGGTGTGTGTGTGTGTGTGTCTGCATGGTCATGTGGCCGTTCTTGACGCACACAGCCTGATATATGACTTGCTAAATGCAGCAGCTTGTGTTGCTGTAAATAACCGGAAAGCTATTAGAAAAGGTTGGACAACTGTAGCAGAGGATATACACCCCAGACTGAGGCACGTGGACACACACAAGAAACACCTTTAATCCAATGCATTCACACACAGGTACATAGACAGATGGTCAGATGAGCAGACAAAGGCTGTTAAACATCCCCAACCCCCCCCTCTGTAACTCAGACGAGAGGGGAGTTGATGTGGTTTGATAGCCACTTTGAGGCAGATAACCCTCCCCTAACACTCCTGCTGCAAGAACCCACTTTTGCCCCCTTAATGCAGAAATGATTGGCACTCTGATGTGATTACCTCTCCTCGGTATTCTATTAAAATCACTCCTCTAAAGAATAAAAGAAAATCGTTGAGAAAAGGCAGCATTTACCCTGTGACTGTTGCTGCCATCAACCTCCCTCATTCTGCTTTGACTTGTATTTCAGCTTTGCTTGTAAATAGAACCATCATTTAAGTTGACCTGAAGTTTACACCCACCTGTAATTAGTGCCAAAATGATAGCCTGTATGCACATATACAGAACACTTACCTTAAATATATACCTTAACAGTCCACATATAGTAGTTTCAAGCCATTCTGATTTTATTGGCATACATTAAACTTAAATGTTAGATGTTTAAATGTAATAGCATCCATTTATTCAGTGATTAGCAATGTGCTTTTTTTTCCCTTCCACAACAGATATCATTTTGAACAGGCCCTTTCTTCCAGAATATTTAAGTGAGCTGTGATTAAGATTTAGTTTCAGCAAGAAAAGTTCAATGTGTTCCAAAAATGCATCTTTAGATGGGGTAAAGAGTTTCAGGTACGCTGCTCGTGCAACTTGAAATACAAGCAGAGAAAATGTTTGTCTTGGACATCTGATATCTTTACTTCGTTTTAAAAGTAGTCTTTTTGGAATTAATCTATCAGTTCTATCTAGAATAATCTTTTTCAGTATCTAACATTCACAAATGCTAAGTAAAACCTGCATTTTCTAAAGCTTGGCACTAAACGTGAAATCAGGTGAGCATAGCTTGCATGACTCCCAACCAAGCTGTTTTTGCTCATTGTTTTCTGTTACACATTTAAGGGATAAGAATGCTTTAATGTGGTTACTGGTTAGCTTAAGCTGTGCTTTAAGGTGGATGTTGTGACTCTTGGACAGAGCTAGGCTTGATTTTACCTTTTATTTCTTTCTTTGTGCTAAGCTAGGTCAGCTATGAGGTTGCTAATGGCAGTGCCGAAGTAGCATTTTCTGACCATATTTACAAATATTTATTTTAATGTCTCACCATGGTGAATCGTTTCCCGATCTCTGGAAAGTTCATGTGACACAAAAACTGCGGTACACTTCCATCAGCTCTCATAGATGGTAGGCTAATCTTAACTCTATTTGTGCCGTTCTATTATGGTCCTCATTATTAGATTCTTAATGCAATAAGGCCAATTTGCATGGAAAAGGGTGTTTTCCCCCCCGAATAACTACATAATGATAACGTCTCTATGTGCCAGTGTGTATGAGTGGTGATAGGCCAGCAACACAATAAGAGGAGTGTTAAAGGTGTGTCTTTTGACTTATTTACACGCCCTTTTCCTGGAGCTTTAACAAAGCATCACACAGCCCCTCTGCCATGTGATGCTGACTGCACAGAGACAGGCCCATATTCAAACATGTCTATGCAGCACTGGTGACTACAGCTGACAAAACAGCAAATAAACCATGACTTCTCAGTGAGTAAGTGAGTGGGCATGTTTCAGCAAAGTCCTGTCGCTTTTACGGCTCAGTCACGTACTCTTATGAGCTCGTAGCAAATGGCATGCAT